>NC_091629.1:48561592-58462292 GCF_027580195.1 Bos mutus | reverse complement strand
TCTGTGTTCACAGGAGACCCACAGGCGGAGTCAAGTCTGAGAAGCGCTGTTACTTGGTATTTGGCCCCAGCGACCAGAAACACGAAGTCAGGTGGAGATTGCACAATAACCAGGACTGACCCAGCTCCTCCCCCTCTTCTCTTCCCTCTTCAGTGCCTGATCACACCCCTCGGCCAGGATATTAAAAGCTCCATCCATCCTCAGCATCCTCAGGAGCCCTCCTGCGAATCCACGAAGATGAACCGACTCTGCCTCTCTGCAGCCCTTCTCTTCCTCCTGGTTATCCTAGTGGATGGCATCTCAGAGGATATTAACAAGAGCCATGACCACGGTATGTCTGGGCTCACCTCTCCTCTACACACTGGAGGGAAATGAGGGGAGTTCATGGAAAGGGTGGGGGGCATGGGTGGGGTGCTGCCAGCCCTCTCTGGATTTCTCCTGGGAAATTGGGCAGTTTTAACTCCAAGAACATTTCATCACTCTCAACATGGAAAAAAAAGAAAATTAGAATTAAAAAAATATATATCCAGATAAAGTACCAGATCAGGGACCACCTCCCTGAGACTCTATTCCTGGTCAGTGCAGTGTCTCTGATCCTCACTGTAGGGTAATAAAAAGATATATATGTGATCCTTGACTGATTCATGAGGCAGGCCTTTTGAACTTCTTGGAATTCACTGTTTTTCATAGGTCATGAGATGAGTCATGGACAGCAACTGACGATAACTTCAGAACCACGCTTATCTCCAAAGCAAGACAAACATGCATTTGCAAGTTAGAATTTTCACCAGGCCCCATGACAGCATTTCTGGGGAGAGGGGAGGACACTGAGACTCAGTCAATCACCAATGGCCACAGATCAATCAATATGCCTTTGATTTGAAGCTTAAATAAAAATCCATAAGCACTGGTGTTTAGAGAGCTTTCAGGGTGATGAACACAAGGAGGTGACGCGAGGGTGCTGAGCTCACTGGGGTATGGAGGCTCCGCACACCTCCACTCCGTCTTTGCCCTACCTGTCTCCTCCATTTCACTGGCCCCAAGCTTTATCTTTTATAATAACATGGGTACAGTAAGCGAGGTGTTTCCTGAGTTCAGTCGCTGGTTCTATAGTTATTGAACATGGAGATAGGGGTCATGGAAGCTCTGATTTTCACCCAGTTGGTCACAAGCATTTGAGATTACATGACTCATATCTGAACTGAGGACAGTAAGAGCTCTCAACCAGCAGGATCTGCACGAAGTCCACCCATACACTATCAGAAGTAAATGGACTATGCGACACCCAGTGGGTGTTTGGGGAATTGGTTGGTGTTGGTAGAGACATCACACATTTGGTGTCAGAGGAAAACTCAGACTCAGTCTACCTTGTGATCTGGGGGCTGAGGTGAGACGCGGGCACAGGGGAGTAATGAAAATACCCGGAAACTCTTGCCAGTTATGTGCATTTTCAAAGTTCCTGGCCAAATCAGAAAGTGTGTCAAGTGGGTTGTGACTGGACAGTACCTCGTCCTGACCCCCCTACTACCCTGCCTTGTGTCCTGGGGCAAGCCATCTGCAGTTTGCTCATCTGAACAGGGGTACATGTTCCATGGGTTCTTTGAAAAGATTACCTGTCAGGAATATAAAGAGTTTGATCACATTTCATGACCACTTTTGTCCATTTTCTACTTAGATGTGTTAATTTTGAAAAAAATATGTCTGAGTAACTTCCTTGAGCAAGAAAGAGTGTTTAAGTATCATATAATGATATCTCTTTATTATTAAAATGAATCAGAAAGATATAAGACCACTGAGCAGAGCAACTTCAGGGAAAGGTAAGAAACACAGCCCTTGCGTGGTTGGCTCAGGGGACCAAGGCTGGTACAATATTAGTAAAGTCTCCAAGCCCTTTCCCTTGTCCCCTTTGACTGTTACTTTATTATCTGCTTTTGATCGTTTTCCTGGTTCTTGGTCCAGGCCTCCTCAAACTCTTGGAATTTACTGTCTTTCATAGGTTATGAGATGACTTACGGAAGACTAAATGAGAAGCATTCAGGTACGGACTGGTCTAAAAAAATTTAAACCACCTTGTAAAGGTGTGACCCTTCATGCCCCTTCACCATGCCGGCACCTCTGGGGAGAGTGGGGGAAACTAACTGGGATCAATTATCAGCAGCTGACAATTCAATCAGTATGCTGATTTATTGAAAACTCAATAATATCCATAAACATTGGGGTTCAGACTATTTTCAGGGCGATGAACACAAGGAGGTGATGTGAGGGTGCTGTGCTCACTGGGACATGAAAGCTTCACACCCTCCCCCCCCCCCCCACCCCCGCTTTGCCCTGCACATCTCCTCTTCTTCTCTGTCTCTGAGTTGCCTCCTTTCTAAATTTCTGGGAAAAGTAAGTGAAGTGCTTTCCTGAATTCAGTCACTGGTTCTATTGAGTGAGTGAAGATGGAAGAGGGGTCGTGGTACCTTTGACTTTTAGCCAGTTGGTCACAAGTATGAGTTATTCAGGATCATGGGGCTGGCATCTGAACTGAGGACAGTCTTGAGCCATCTATGTGCAGAGTCTGATGTGCCTGATCATCAAGTAGATTTTTTTTACTAAAAGGAATTCAAGTCATATTGATTCTATTCAATGACTGTGCACTTGCTGAGAGAATGAAGATGGAAGTTACTAAGTCCCTACAAAGCATTGTTCTTGGGGTGGGGAAACAGCTGTGAAAAAAATATGGCAAAATAATTTGCCTTCAAGGAGGGAAACAAACAATAGCAGAGGGGAGAAATCCTGTGGTAGATTATAAGTTTCCTGAAGGTAGAGAGGTACGTGGGAAAAGTTTGCTGTCCTTTTTCTCTCCAGGGTCAGGGAAACCTTCTGTGATAAGGAGGCTTTGAGCAGAGGCTGCAGAAGTAACGTGCCTGGTGTGTGTTGGAACAGCAGCCAGGACCAGGGTGGATGGAGCTGGGTGGGTGGAGGGGAGGGGAGTGGAAGGCGATGAGGCTGAGAGGCCATGGGGGCAGGTCATGAGGAGTCTTGTGGGACTTATTAAGATCAAAATTTGACTCCCAGAGAAACGGGGAGTCACTGAGGGATTGGTCATGGGAGCAATGGGGTAGGAATCAGTAGTAAGAGGATCCCTGAGGCTGCAGTGCCGACAGTGCCCTCTAGGGGATGAAGGGCAGACATGGAGGCCCAGGGAGCAGGCTGCTGCAGTGGTCCATATGATCCTTGATGGAGCGTTTATTTATGTTGTTCCCTGAATCGATCTCAGGTTTCTTGAATAATATGAATGTCTTGCTCTGTTGAGGTTTCTGTGGAGGCTTCATTACCTAGTCATGATGCATTAAATCATTAGCTATTGGTGATTGTTCAATCAACAGCTCCTCTCCCCTCCCTGAGGTGGAGGCAAGGAGGAGGAGGAGGACGGAGGATAAAAGATCAAGGAAGAGGGTAGCAAGGAAAGTTCCAACCCTCTCTCCTGCCAGATACTCCTTCCTGTGCATTCAGAGCCCATGCTGGGGTTATGAGGGTCTTTCCAAAATCATTGACATAACATACCAAAAGACACTTTTATTGTTCTCATCATATAAGAAATACCAACGTTTTTAGGAACTTAGTGTTAGGAAAAGAATTTAAAAAAACATATATTTCTTCTTATAATCACAATATCAGCATATCATTATTCAATTTATAGAATCCTCCTGAGGTATCCAAATTTTCTTCATGCCTTTTTCCATTACAGCCTGTTTCCTTCACATTTTTTTAATTAATGGTGGAAAGTTTTAAACATGCACATAAGCACAGAGAATAGTATTATAAAATCCAGGTATCCAGACCCAGTAATTACTGACCTATAGCAAATGTTTCTCACCTCGGAGCTCTTTTCCTACTTTTGGAGTTGTGGGTTTTGTTTTGTGCATTTGTGTATTTATTTTTGGCTTCTCAGGTGGTGCTAGTGGTAAAGAACCCAGCTGCCAATGCAGGAGATGCAAGAGACCTGGGTTCAATCCCTGGGTTGGGAAGACACCCTGGAAGAGGGCACAGCAACCCACTCCAGTGTTCTTGCCTGGAGAGTCCCCTGGACAGATGAGCCTGGTGGGCTACAGTTTGTAGTGTCGCAAGGAGTCCGACACGACTGAAGCGACTTGGCGTGCATGCACGTGCACACACACACACATTTATTTGGATACATTGGGTCTTAGTTTCAGGTTGAAGGCTCAGTAATTGTGGCCCACCAGCTTAGTTGCCCCATGGCATATGGGCCCTTAGTTTCCTGACAAGGGATTGAACCCAGGATTCCTTAGTTGGAAGGAGGTTCTTAACCACTGAACCACCTTGGAAGTCTTATAGAACTTTTAAGGCTAATCAAAAGCATTATACCAATTTTCCTTAAACTACTTCATGAGAAGATATATATATTTGAACATGATTATTATATTATGTTACATCTAGCAGCATTCATAATTCTGTCCCAGAAAGGTTTCCAAATTGCCTTCTCAATTTGACCATCCCCCACAACTCTAACATTCTCTATTGCAAACAGACAGTTCTAGTTGTTGACTTATATGGAGTTGTGATGACCATCTTCATAACTAAGCCACTGTCCCTCTCATTCCAGCAGCTTCTAAGCCTGCCTTCTGCCTGAAGCCTAAATCAATAGGTCCCTGCAAGGGCAGGAAGATCAGGTACTTCTACAATGCCAAGACCAGGCAATGCCAACGCTTTTTCTACGGTGGCTGCAAAGGGAACTTGAATAACTTCTACACCATGGCGCTGTGCATGAACACCTGCGGTCATGTGGAATGGTCCTGGAGGTAAGACAGGGCGCAGGGCAGGGTGGCAGGGGAAGGGCTGGGGAAAGGGGTGGAGCTCAGGGTACCACACACCATTCACCCTGCACAGTGTCTTCCTCCTCGCTGCTGCCAGAAGAGGCTGCAGTATCCTGTGAAACCACACACTGAGCGAGTTCTCCAGGGAGAGAATGGCAGAAGGTCAACCCAGATACCTCTTTGTGATCATCTCAGCCTGATCACATGCTCCTTTTTCTCAGTTGGGAACACTGACTCAGCCACACTCCAGGGCAGGTCTGCAGGACTCCTGAGCACCTCCCCCCATCCAGGCTTGGAAAATTCACTGCCTTTTTGTTGGTTTCATATTTCTTTTGAAAATCTAGGATCTGTCAAGATGAATAGTATCTAGGTTTGGGGCTACAATGAAGTCACTCAGGAAGTTCCTTTTTTTTTTTTTTTTCCTTACAGAAGACACGGGAAGAGTCATGCTCCAAAACTCTGAAGTCCGAGGAGGACCCATGAAAGTCTGGGCTGCTCCTGAAACAGTTCAGTCTCCTTGCATTTCTTCTCTCCCCTACCTTCCTCAGCAGAGCCTGCCTATTTCCTTTCCTCTATGATGCTGAGAGAATTCCCTGGTGGCACAGATGGTAAAAGCGTCTGACTACAATGTGGGAGACCCGGGTTCAATCCCTGGGTCAGGAAGATCTCCTGGAGAAGGAAATAGCAACCCACTCCAGTGTTCTTGCCTGGAAAATCCCATGGACAGAGGAGCCTGGTAGGCTACAGTCCATGGGGTCGCAAAGAGTAGGACACTACTGAGCAACTTCACTTCACTTTATGATGCTGGGGAAGATTGAGAGCAGGAGGAGAAGGGGACAGCAGAAGATGAAATGGTTGGGTGGCATCACCAACTTAATGGGCATGAGTTTGAGCAAGCTCTGAAACATAGTAAAGACAGGGAAGTCTGGCATGCTGAAGCCCATTGGGTCACAAAGAGTTGGACACAACTTGGTGACTGAACAACATGGGTCTATACACCTTAGTTCAGTCTTATCCAGTTGGCTCTAAGCACCATGACAGCATGTCTTCCCTTTATCTTGAGCACTTAGCACAGTTCCTGGCATGAAGAAAGCAGTTAATAATTATGTGAGGAAGGAAAGAGTGCAGGACGAGCACATTCCTCTCGACCAGAGTAACTATAGAGCCTGAGGTTTGACACCAGGATTGTTGCCTCAACCCACATACTCATGGCATCCTCACCATGCCATCACTGATCTCCTTGTGTGAGGCCTTGGTGGAATTTCTGGCATCCATTTCTCAGCATCAGTAATGAGAGAAGTCTTTGCAATAAAAAAGCTCCCCCTTTCCCTTAAAGATGTTGCAGTTTTCCTTTCTGTATTTTCAAACACTGTGGCTTATATTTCAATAAATGCATATTCAAAACTAAACTGAGGGCAGTGGAGTCTGTTGTTTTCAACTACAAATGTTTACCAATAGGGTCCAAGGAAATGGTGGTTCTTCTCTCTGTTCTGCAGAGCAGTGGGCACTTCCCCTTTCCCAGTCCACAGACTGTGCCCTACTGGCTAGAGGAAGCAAACCCATGATAGTATCATTGACCTCTTAACAGCCATGCCAAGTTACACAAAAGCCTGGGAGACAGACAGATCAGCGTGAAAGCTTTTATTCCTTACTTCTAAGTCTAGTTCAAATTTTGGGGCAGGCTATCCTCCTGGACTTGCAGAAGGGGAAAGTGCATAAGATTCAGTTGTTCATCTTTTTAAGGAATCTGATTCTCTGAAGTCACATGTGGGGAGGGGATGTCTTACTTCAGTTAAAGAGGGACAGCTACCATTTAGGGTGCCAGGCTCTGTGTTAGCATTTTGCCTGCATTATTCTATTAACCATCCTAAGAATCCTTCAAGGGAGGAAATGGAGGCATGGAGATGGCACTTAGCTGCTGTGTTCATTTTCTAACTTGGCAGCTTCCCGCTCTTTCAAGTAGAGGGACTCTGGTGAAGTTTTCCTGCTCTTCCTCTGGGAATATGTAGGAGGGAGACACTTTGGGAAAACAGAGTATCTGCTTCATGACAGATGAGGAAAATGAGGCATAGGGACCACAGCAAGTATAAGTTCAGTTCAGTTCACTCACTCAGTCATGTTCGACTCTTTGCAACCCCGTGAACTGCAGCACGCCAGGCCTCCCTGTCCATCATCAACTCCTGGAGTCCACCTAAACCCATGTCCATCGAGTTGATGATGCCATACAACCATCTCATCCTCTGTCGTCCCCTTCTCCTCCTGCCCTCAATCTTTCCCAGCATCAGGGTATTTTCAAATGAGTCAGCTCTTCACATCAGGTGGCCAAAGTATTGGAGTTTCAGCTTCAACATCAGTCCTTCCAATGAACACCCAGGACTGATCTCCTTTAGGATGGACTTGGATCTTCTTGTAGTCCAAGGGGCTCTCGAGTCTTCTCAAACACTACAGTTCAAAAGCATTAATTCTTCGGTGCTCAGCTTTCTTTATAGTCCAATGCTCACATCCATACATGATCACTGGAAAAAACCACAGCCTTGACTAGATGGACCTTTGTTGGCAAAGTAATGTCTCTGCTTTTGAATATGCTATCTAGGTTGGTCCTAACTTTCCTTCCAAGGAGTAAGCGTCTTTTAATTTCATGGCTGCAATCACCATCTGCAGTGATTTTGGAGCCCAGAAAAATAAAGTCAGCCACTGTTTCCACTGTTTCCCCATCTATTTGCCATGAAGTGGTGGGACCAGATGCCATGATCTTAGTTTTCTGAATGTTGAGCTTTAAGCCAACTTTTCACTCTCCTCTTTCACTTTCATTGAAGCTCTTTAGTTCTTCACTTTCTGCCATAAGGGTGGTTGTCATCTGCATATCTGAGGTTATTGATATTTCTCCCAGCAATCTTGATTCCAGCTTGTGCTTCTTCCAGCCCAGCGTTTCTCATGATGTACTCTGCATATAAGTTAAATAAGCAGGGTGACAATATACAGCCTTGATGTACTCCTTTTCCTATTTGGAACCAGTCTGTTGTTCCATGTCCAGTTCTAACTGTTGCTTCCTGACCTGCATATAGGTTTCTCAAGAGGCAGGTCAGGTGGTCTGGTATTCCCATCTCTTTCAGAATTTTCCACAGTTTATTGTGATCCACACAGTCAAAGGCTTTGGCATAGTCAATAAAGCAGAAATAGATGTTTTTCTGGAACTCTCTTGCTTTTTTGATGACCCAGCAGATGTTGGCAATTTGATCTCTGGTTCCTCTGCCTTTTCTAAAACCAGCTTGAACATCTGGAAGTTCACAGTTCACATATTGCTAAAGCCTGGCTTGGAGAATTTTGAGCATTACTTTACTAGCGTGTGAGATGAGTGCAATTGTGCGGTAGTTTGAGCTTTCTTTGGCATTGCCTTTCTTAGGGATTCAAATGAAAACTGACCTTTTCCAGTCCTGTGTCCACTGCTGAGTTTTCCAAATTTCCTGGCATATTGAGTGCAGCACTTTCACAGCATCATCTTTCAGGATTTGAAATAGCTCAACTGGAATTCCATCACCTCCACTAGCTTTGTTCATAGTGTTGCTTCCTAAGGCCCACTTGACTTCACACTCCAGGATGTCTGGCTCTAGGTGAGTGATCACACCATCGTGATTATCTGGGTCAAGAAGATCTTTTTTGTACAGTGCTTCTGTGTATTCTTGCCACTTCTTCTTAATATCTTCTGCTTCTGTTAGGTCCCTACCATTTCTGTCCTTTATTGAGCCCATCTTTGCATGAAATGTTCCCTTGGTATCTCTAATTTTCTTAAAGAGATCTCTAGTCTTTCCTATTCTGTTGTTTTCCTCTATTTCTTTGCATTGATCACCGAGGAAGGCTTTCTTATCTCTCCTTGCTATTCTTTTTTTTTTAATTTAAATTTATTAATTTTAATTGGAGGTTAATTACTTTACAATATTGTATTGGTTCTGCCACACATCAACATGAATCTGCCACGGGCGTACACGTGTTCCCCATCCTGAACCCCCCTCCCACCTACCTCCCAGTACCATCCCTCCTGGTCATCCCAGTGCACCAGCCCCAAGCATCCTGTATTGAACCTAGACTGGTGATTTGTTTCTTATATGATATACATGTTTCAATGCGAACTCTGCACTCAAATGGTGTATCTTTCCTTTTCTCCTTTGCTTTTCGCTTCCCTTCTTTTCACAGCTATATGTAAGACCTCCTCAGACAACCATTTTGCTTTTTTGCATTTCTTTTTCTTGGGGATAGTCTTGATTCCTGTCTCCTGTACAATGTCATGAAACCTCCGTCCATAGTTCATCAGGTACTCTGTCTATCAGATCTAGTCCCTTAAATCTATTTCTCACTTGCACTTTATAGTCATAAGGGATTAGATTTAGATCATATCTGAGCGGTCTAGTGGTTTTGTCCATTTTCTTCAATTTCAGTCTGAATTTGGCAATAAGAGTTCATGATCTGAGCCACAGTCAGCTTCTGGTCTTGTTTTTGCTGACTGTATAGAGCTTCTCTATCTTTGGCTTATGTCAGGAGCTCCTTTTTTATTGAAACCAAGTGAGGAGTAGTGGGTGGTCATGCTGTGGAGACACGTTTGTCTCTCTGCTTCCCTTCTGCCAACTTTCTAACTCTTTTTTTTCCTACCCAAAATGCCAGAGCTTGTGCCCCAGATGAAGATGCTCTTCCCTGGCTCACCATCTGCCTGGACAAGTCCCAAGTAAAGAGCTGGTGTCTGTCTAGCAGAGATGCTGCCACAGTAATTGCAGGAAGCCTGACATGTCACATCTGCCTTGTGAAGTAGGTGAGGCTAAAATGGGGGTGGGGTGGGGTGGGCAGGATGTACAGACACCTATATAAGGGTTTAAAGGATGACCTAGGCTAACACACTGCTGATCACCTACCAGTTCTGTGATCTGCTCTCGTCCACTCACTGACCATCCATCACGTGCCATGCACCACTCTAGGTGCTGGAATATTCCCTGAGTGACCTTATTGGACAAAATTCCACCTCTGGAACCACAGCCTGTGTTTCCACGAGACCCACCAAGCTTAAGAATGGATGTTACTGGGTAGGCAGAAGCAGGACCTGGGAGGTGGGGAGATTACACACTTTATAAGACTGACCCCAGCTTCTCCCCACCATCGCTCCCCTCCTTGTCGGCTGTTCTGACCCCTCAGCTGGCGTGTGAGCTCAGTCAGCCCTCAGGTTTCCTCACAAGTCCTCCCACTAGCCACAGGGATGAGCTGGATCCGCCCCTCTGCAGCCCTTTTCATCCCTTGGGCACTTGGTAGATGAAGCAGGAATCAGCCCTGAGGTATGTTCTGACTTCACCTCTCCTCTACAGGCTGGGGAGTGGGTGATGGGGGCAGTTCATGGAAGGGGCTAGGGAGCAGGGCTGGGCTGTGTGCAGCAAACCCTTAGCATTTCTTATGGTAAATTAGGTAGTTTTCACTCCGGGGATATTCCTTGACTCTGAAAAATATCATTGCAGTTTTGAAAAGAAAAAAAAAGACTCTACCTGATCAGTGACCTCATCACTGAGACAATATTCTTAGTCACTGCCTTGCTCCTGACCCTCACTGTCGTTTCATAACAAAATTCGTAATTGACCCTTGTTGCTGTTCATGCCCCAGGCCTTCTGAAACTCTTGGAATTTTCCATAGTTTCATAAATCATGCGATGAGTGAGGGATGGGACCTGAGATAGTGCCTGGATGATACTATTTGCATGGGACTGGACTCCAGAACGTTCCATCAGGTGCTTAGAAGATTAGAACTGTCAACCCTCCGTTCCTTTGAGGACAGAAGAGGGTACTATACTGAATTCAATCACCAATAGCCAATGATCTATCAACTTGCCTTCCTCCAACCCTCAATTAAAATCCATAAACATTGTGTTTAGAGAGCATCAGGGGAGGTGATAACATCAAGAGACTGAGAGCAGGGAGAGTCCCAGGAGGGCTTGGAGGTTCGGCAGCCTCAGCTCCCCATTTACCCTATGCTTCTCCGTTTGGCTGTCCCTGAGTTTTATGCTTTATAATAACTTGCAGCAGTAAGTAAAGGGCTTTCCTGAGTTCTGGGAGTAGTTCTAATAAGTTATTGAACATGGGAGGTGGGTTATGGAACCTTTGAGTTAATAGCCAGTTGGTCACAGGTGTGAGTGACTGCAGGACTTGTGATCAACACTTGAGAGTGTGGGCAGTCCTCAGGGACCCAGCCCACACCTTGTGGTTTCTACGCTACCTCTATGGATTTAGTGTCAGAAGTGAATTGACTTCTGAGATGGGCAGTGGATGCTGGGAAACCGGTTGCTGTTGGCAGAGACCTCACATGTTTGGGGTTGGGGACAACACTCGGACTCACTCTTCTCTATCATTTGTGTCTGGTATGAGGATCAGGGCCATGGGACTGTATTATGTGGGGCAGAGCACTCAGAACCCCTTCCCAGTTCTCTGCATTTTCAGAATTCCTGGCAGAATCATGCACTTGGTTTATGGATTGTGATTTGTACTCATTTGCTGTAGTTCAGTAACTCAGTCGTGTCTGACTCTTTGTGAGCCCATGGACTGCAGCACGCCAGGCTTTCTTCTCCTTCACCATCTCCCAGAGTTTGCTCAAACTCATGTCCATTGAGTTGGTGATGCCATCCAACCATCTCATCCTCTGTTGCCCCCTTCTCCTCCCGCCTTCAGTCTTTCCCAGCATCAGGGTCTTTTCCAATGAGTCGGCTCTTTGCATCAGGTGCCCAAAGTATTGGAGCTTCAGCTTTAGCATCAGTCCTTGCAATGAATATTCAGGGTTTGAATGCTGTTGTTATTAACATTACAAAGGATTCTGACTTCTCAGGGAGAAGGAACATGTTTGTTGTGTCTGTTGCTTCCATAGCAACCCCATGGTGTGGGCAGCACTGATCTCACGTGACACCTGAAAACACAGGGCTCTAGGGGGTTTATATCCTCAGGTACAAAGATAGGAAAAGGCAGAACTGATACCGAAACTGAGGTCCTATGACCCCGAAACCACTGGGAGAGAGGACTGGAGTGGCATTTGGGGGTGGCTTCAGGCAAACTTCCATGGTCTCCTGAGGTCCACTCGGGCAGACAGCTCTCCTGTTTGTGAAACCAGGTGAGGACGGCAGGTGGTCATGCTGTGGAGATGAGTTCAGCTCTCTGCTTCCCCTCTGCCCGCCCCTCCCCTTATTCCTTATGTGAAGCAGTAAACAGGGTTACAACCCAGGAGGACACCACCTTCCCCAGTTAGGTTCCTGCCTGGACCAGTCCCTCGTGAAGTGCAGATGTCCATCCAGTGCAGAAGCTGTGGCAATGGTTGCAGGAAGGTGACCTGTGTCACACCTGTCTTCTGAGCCAGGTGAGGGGGTCAGGGCATTGAGGCCCAGATGTGATGACACCTACAGGAGGATGGAAAGGAGGACCTGGGCTCACACACTGCCAATCACCTATACATCTTTGACTTGTTCTCATCTACTCACTGACCACCCATCATGTGTTATACACTGCTCTAGGTGCTCAGATGCTCCCTGAGTGACCATATTGAACAAAACTCCATCTGTCTGATCACAATCTGTGTTTACACAAGATGCACAGGCATTGTCAAGTCTGAGAACTGCTGTTACTGGACATTTGATCCCCTGCAGACAGAAGCAAGAGGCATGGTTAGGTGGGGGAATTTCACAATAAACAGGACTGACCCAGCTCCTCCCCTGTCTCACTCCCTTCTTCATCGCCTGATGCAACCTCTCAGCCAGGATATTAAAAGCCAAGTCCATCCCCAGCATCCACAGGAGCCCTCCTGCAAGGCCATGAAGATGAGCCGGGTCTGCCTCTCCGCAGCCCTTCTCTTCCTCCTGGTTATCCTGGTGGACAGCACCCCGGTGTATGAACAGAATACCCAGGACCAAGGTAGGATCACCTTTCCTCTGTAGACTGGAGGGGAATGAGGGGAGTTCTTGGAAGGGGTGGGGTGGATTCTGCCAACCCTCTTGGAATGTTTGCTGCCGTGTTGGATGGGGCTTTTGTTTGTTTTGGCTGTATTGTTCTTCCTTGTTGCACGAGGACATTCTCTGCTTCCGGGCTCCACTCTCTGGTCGCGATGTGTAGGCTTCTCCATGGGGTGGCTTCTCTTGTTGCAGAGCAGGGGCTCTAGGCATCCGAGTTCAGTAGTTGCGGTTCACCTGCTTAGTCGCCCCTAGGCATGTGGACTCTTCCCAAACCAATGATAGAACCCATGTCCCTTGCGAGGGCAGGCTGATTCTTAACTACTGGACATCAGGGAACTCTGAAGTTGCAAATCTTTAACTCCACTCCCATTAGGATTCTCATGAGGAAATATCTTAAAATTAAATACACATGTATATCAAATGGGTTGTGTCAGGGCAATATCTTGTCTGAAACCTGCCACCCACGTGCCCTGTGGCCCAGGAGAAGTCATCTACAGTTTCCTCATCTGAGCAGCAGGTACCTGTAACATGGGTTCTTTGAACATATTGCCAGTCACAATTATAAAGAGTTTATTCACATTTCTTGGCCAATTTTGGTCATTTTCCACCAAAATATGTTCACTTGAAAAGATTTGTCTACCTACTTGCTTGGGGCCAGAAAGCATATATATGTGTGTGTGTCAAATAATGGTTATCCCTCTATTATAAAAATTACTGAGAAAGACCTGGAACTACTGAGCAGAGCAACTACAAGGAAAGCAAGAAACACAATTCTGTGTTGGTTGGCTCGTGGGCCCAAGGCTGATACAGTATTAGCAAAGTTGCCAGACCGTTACCCTTGTCCTCTTTTGATTATCATATTATTATCCATATTTGATTCTTGTCCTGGTTCATGGCCCAAGATTGCAGGCAATTTTGGAATTTTTGTCTTTCATAGACCACAAGATTGTTAAAGAATTGAAATTCAGTATACTAAAAGGGTTGACTAAGAGAATCTTCAATAACAGACTTAAAGCTTTGAACTTTCTGCACCTCTGGGGAGAGAGGAAAGCACAGAGATTGAGACCAATCAACACTGGCTGATGATTTAATCAATATGCCTATTTAGTCAACCATCAATAAAAATCCATAAATACTGTCATTCAGATAGCTTTTGTGGTGGGAACTAATGGTGGTGTTGTGAGGGTGCTGTGCTCACCAGGGCACGGACACTCCAAGCACCTTCACTCCCCCTTTGCCCTACATATCTCCTCCATTTCACTGTTACTGAGTTTTATTGTGTATATTAATCTGAGAACTGTAAGTAAGGGTTTTCATGAGTTTGGTCGACAGTTCTATTGAATTTTTGAGCATGGAGCTGGGGTCATGGAAACTCTCACTTTTAATCACTTGGTCAGAAGCATGAGTGACTTGAGACCACTTGGCTGGCATCTGAAGAGAGGACAGTCTGGATGCCTCAACCCGTGGCATCGACACTAACCCCACAGATTTGGTATCAGAAGTCAATTAGCTGTGGTTCTCCCGTTGGGTGTTGGGAATTGGATGGTGTTGGTGGAGAAACCATGTATTTCATGTCAGGAAAACACCCAGACTCACCTTCTCCTGTGATATGAGGGCTCACATGAGGCTTGGGGAGAGGTGAGTAGTGAAATATTTCTTAATCAAATAATGATTTTTCCTCTATTATTAAAACTAGTCAGAAAATGTGGAGCGTGGAGGAGAGTAACTGCAGGGAAATGAAGAAACACAGCTCTTGTGTGGTAGGCTGTGGGACCAAGGCTGACATAATATTACCAGTCTCCAGGCCCTTTCCCTTGTCCTCTTTTGACTGTTATTTTCTTAACCATGTTTGATCTGTTTCATGGACCAGGACTCCCGAAACTTTTGAAATTTATTCTCTTTAACAGGTCTTGTGATGGTTTCTGGAAAGCAACTGGAGAAACGTTCAGTAAAGGAGCTCCCAACAGCAGTACTCCAAGAAGAGAATAAGGGTTTGTACTTTCTGCACCTCTGGGGAGAGGGAAGGTCACTGAGAGTGAGAGCAGTCACCAGTGGCCAATGATTCAACTAATAAGCCTATTTCTTGAAACGTCAATATAAATTCACAATTATTTGGATCAGAGAGTATTCCAGGTGGGAATGCAATGATGTAATGTGAGGGTACTGTGCTCCACTAGGGAATGGAAGTTCCACACACCTCCATTCCTGCTTTGCCCTACAGATCTCCATTTCACTGTTCGTGAATTTTCATGTATATTAATCTGAGACTAGTAAGTAAGGATTTTCCTAAGTTTGGTCACCAGTTCCACTGGTTTATTGAATATGGAGGGATCATGGGACATCCACATTTTAGCCATTTGGTCACAGGCATAAGTAAATTTGGACCACGTGGCTGGCACTAAAATGAGGACAGTATTGAGCCCTCAACCTGTGGGAGCTGCATTAAACTGCATGGGTTTCATCTCAGATGTCAATTGATGGGGGACACCAAGTGGGTGTTTGGGGAATTGGTTAGTGGTAGTAGATACACCACCAGATCATGCATCCAGATCATGCAAAATGATCTGGAAAACCTTTAGGAAAAGGCAGGTCTCCCCCAAAACTCAAACACCCATTTAGAGGTTGGAAATTCACCACTTTCTTACTAGCACCTCTGGGGAGAGGGGCAGGCTCTTGAGATTGAGATCCACCAGCAATGGCCGCTAATTCAATCGTTATGATTATTTATTGAAAACATACATAAAAACTCATATTTATTTGGGTTCAGAGAGATTGCTGGGTTAGTGATCACCTGGACACATTATTTTATTATCCTGTCAGGAGACTGAATGTTAGAGGGAGTTTGAATGTTAGAGGGAGATTGACTATGATGTTGATGTGCTATATGATCAAGGTGATTTTTTTACTAAAAGGAATTCAATTATACCCATTCTATTTAATGACCTTGCACTTGTGGAGAGAATGAAAATGGGAGTTTGTAAGTCCCTATAAAGCACTGTTCTTGGGTTGTGAAAAAAATTTGGCAAGTAGCTTGCTTTCTAGGAGGGAGACAAACAATAGCAAAGGCAAGAAATCCTATGGTAGGTTAGAAGTTTTTTGAAGTTAGAGAGTGATTCGGAGGAAAGATGCTGTGCTTTTTCTCTGCAGGGTCAAGGACACCTTCTGTGATAAGGAAGGTTTGAGCAGAGGCTGCAGAAGAAATGTGGCTGTTGTGTTTGAACGACAACTTGGACCAGGGTGGTTGAAGATGAATGGATGGAGGGGAGGGGAAGGGAGTGGAAGGGAATGAGGCCAAGAGGCCACGGGGGCAGGTCATGAAGAACTTTGTAGGACTTTATAAGAATCAGAATTTGACTCTCGGAGCAAAGAGTAGTCACTGAGGGACTGGTCATAGGAACAATGGGATAGGACTGAATACTGACAGGATCCCTGAGGCTGCAGTACAGAGAGTGCCCGCTAGGGGGCAAAGGGCAGAGACAGAGGCCCAGTGAGCAGGCTCCAGCAGTGGTCAAGTGAGCCATGATGAAGTGTGCATCTATGTTGTTCCCTGGGTCGATTTCAATCCTCTTGAATAACATGAATGTCTTGCTCTGTTGAGGCCTCTTTGGAGGCTTCATTACCTAGTCATGATGCATTAAATCATTAGCCATTGGAGATTGTTCCACAGACAGCTCCATTACCCTCCCTGAGGCTGAGGAAAGGCGAGGAGATGGAGAATAGAAGACCACAGGGGAGGACAGGAGGGTAAGAAGAAAAGGCAGTCCTTTCCTGTGCAATCCAATCTGGGCTTACAAGGGTCTTTCCAAAATCTCCGACCAGAAGACACTTTTATTGTTCTTCTCACATAAGAAATACCAAGATTTTTAGGAACTCAGCGTCAGGAAAAGGATGAAAAGAAAAAAAAAAAACAACCCTATATTTCTTTTTATGATCACAGTATTCAACGTATTAATAGTATCAACATTCAATTTATACAGTCCTCTAGGGTATCTGGAGAAGGCGATGGCACCCCACTCCAGTACTCTTGCCTGGAAAACCCCATGGACGGAGGAGCCTGGTAGGCTGCAGTCCATGGGGTCGCGAAAAGTCGGATAGGACTGAGCGACTTCACTTTCACTTTTCACTTTCATGCATTGGAGAAGGAAATGGCAACCCACTCCAGTGTTCTTGCCTGGAGAATCCCAGGGACGGGGGAGCCTGGTGGGCTGCAGTCCACGGGGTTGCACAGAGTCGGACACGACTGAAGCAACTTAGCAGCAGCAGCAGCAGCCTGAGGTATCAGAAGTAAACACACTGGTATGTTTTCTTCATGCCTTTTTTCCCACTAAAGCATGATTCCTTCACATTTTTTAAAATCGGCGGTGGAAAGCTTTTACCATCCACATATGCACAGAGAATAGTATTATAAAACCCAGGTATCTAGACCCAGTAATTATTGATACATAAGGAATATTTTTTGACCTGTGATATCTCTCGGTTGTTGTAGAGTTGTGTGTGTGTGTGTGTGTTTTATTGAGCATTTATATATTCATTTGACATGTTGTATCTTAGTTTCGGGCCAAAAGCTCAGTAGTTGTGGTCCAGCAGCTTAGTTGTTCCAAGGCATGTAGGACCTCAGTCCCTTAAAAAGGGACTGAACCCAAGACTCCTGTATTGGAAGGCAGATTCTTAACCACTGGACCACAGGTAAGTCCTATAGAAGTCTTTGTTCAGTTCAGTTCAGTTCAGTCGCTCAGTTGTGTCCAACTCTTTTTGACCCCATGGACTGCAGCCTGCCAGGCTTCCCTGTCCATCACCAACTCCCGGAGCCTACTCAAACTCATGTCCATTGTGTTGGTGATGCCATCCAACCATCTCATCCTCTGTCGTCCCCTTCTCCTCCCGCCTTCAATCTTTCCCAACATCAGGGTCTTTTCCAAAGAGTCGGTTCTTCACATCAGGTGGCCACAGTATTGGAGTTTCAGCTTCAGCATCAGTCCTCCCAATGAATGTTCAGAACTGATTTCCTTTAGTACTGACTGGTTTGATCTCCTTGTAGTCCAAGGGACTCTCAAGAGTCTTCTCTAACACCACAATTCAAAGACATCAACTCTTTGGCTTTTAACTTTCTTTATAGTCCAAATCTAATCAAAGGCATTGTACCAATTTTTCTTCAAATACTTCATGAGGAGATACAAATTTGTACATAATTAATATATTGTGTCATGCTTAGCAACATTCATAATTATGTTCCAGAAAGGAGGTTTACAAATGAGCTTTTCAATGTGACCATCTTCTGCAGCCTAACATTCTCTACTGCAAACAAACAGGTGCTTTCAGTTGTTGACCTTGTAGACCAAGCTGTGATGACCATCCTCATAACTGACTCATTGCCCCTCCCATTTCAGCAACTTCTAGGCCTGCTTTCTGCCTGGAGCATAAATTCTCAGGTCCCTGCATTACTCCGGAGATCAGATACTTTTACAATGCCAAGACTGGGCACTGTGAGCACTTTATATACGGTGGCTGTAATGGAAAGAAGAACAACTTCCTCACTGAAGGGGATTGCATTAAGACCTGCGGTCAAGGGGCAGGGTCCCCGTGGTAAGACAGGAGCCAGGGCACAGGAGGAGGGGAAGGGCTGGGGAAAGAGGTGGAGCTCAGGGGGCCACACACCATTCACTCTGCACAGTGTCTTCCTCCTCGCTGGTGACAGAAGAGGCTGCAGTGTCCTGTGAAACCACGCACTGAGCGAGTTTTCCAGGGAGAGGGTGGCAGATGGTCAACCCCGGATGCCTCTTTGTGATCATCTGAGCCTGATCACATGCTCCTCTTCTCAGGTGGAACACTGATCAGCCACCCTCCACGGCAGGTCTGCAGTGTTCCTGAGCACCTTCAGGCCTGGAAAACTCCTCTCCCTCTTATTGTCCATTGTGTCATGGGGACTATAATTCCATATTTTTTGGAAAGTCTAGGCTCTGTCATGGTGAACGGTGTCCAGGTCTGGGCTACAATGATGGCACTCAGCAAGTTCCTTTCTTTTTGCAGAGGACATGTGAAGAGTGGTCCCCAGAAACTCAAGTCTGAGATGGATCCCTGTAGCACTGAGCTGTGGCTGCTTCTGCGTAGTTCTTTTGTCCCCTACCCTCCTCAGCAGAACCTGCCTGTTTCCTTTCCTCCGTGGGTCTACATGCCTTACTTCTTTCTCACCCAGTTGGCTCTAAGATTCATGAGATACAGTCTTCCCTTTATCCTGAGCACTTAACACAGTTTCTGGCACCAAGGAGACAGTTTTTAATTCTTTGAGGAAGGAAGGAAGGAATGAGGAAGCGCATTCCTCCCGACCCAGGCAACTATAGAGCCTGTGGTTTGACACCGGGATTCTTGTCTTAACCCACATCCTCATGACATCTTCACCTTTATCCCACTCCACACCTTAACTGCTCTCCTTGTGGCTGGCCAGGGTGGTATTTCTGGTATCCAGTCTCAGCATCAGTAATGAGAGAAGTCTTTGCAATAAACAACAAGCTCTTTCCCCCAACAATGATGTTGCAGTTTCTCTTTCTGCAGCTTCAAACCTCGTGGCTTATATTTCAATAAATGCATATTCAAAATCAAACTGAGGTGTGGAGTCTGTTGTTTGCAACTACAAACCTTAAGCAATAGTTCAGTTCAGTTCAGTCGCTCAGTCATGTCCAACTCTTTGTGACCCCACGGACTGCAGCATGCCAGGCTTCCCTGTCCATCACCAACTCCCGGAGCCTACTCAAACTCATGTCCATTGTGTCAGTGATGCCACCCAACCATCTCATCCTGTCATCCCCTTCTCCTCCCACTTTCAATCTTTCCCAGCATCAGGGTCTTTTCCAATGGGTCAGTTCTTCGCATAGGTAGCCAAAGTACTGGAGTTTCAGCTTTAGCATCAGTCCTTCCAATGAATATTCAGGACTGATTTCCTTTAGGATGGACTGGTTTGATCTCCTTGCAGTCCAAGGGACTCTCAAGAATCTTCTCCAACACTGCAGTTCAAAAGCATCAATTCTTAAGTGCTCAGCTTTCCTTATAGTCCTCCAAGTCTCACATCCATACATGACTACTGGAAAAACCATAGCCTTGACTAGATGGATCTTTATTGAGAAAGTAATGTCTCTGCCTTTTAAGATGCTGTCTAGATTGGTCATAGCTTTTCTTCCAAGAAGCAGGCATCTTTTAATTTCATGACTGCAGTCACCATCTGCGGTGATTTTGGAGCCCAAAAGAATAAAGTCTGTCACTGTTTCCATTTTTTTTCCTATCTATTTGCCATGAAGTGATGGGACCAGATGCCATGATCTTAGTTTTCTGAATGTTGAGTTTTAAGCCAACTTTTTCACTTTTGTCTTTCACTTTCATCAAGAAGCTCTTTAGTTCTTCTTTGCTTTCTGCCATAAGGGTGGTGTCATCTCCATATCTAGGTTATTGATATTTCTCCCAACAATCTTGATTCCAGCTTGTGCTTCATCCAGCCTGGCATTTTGCATGATGTACTCTGCATATAAGTTAAATAAGCAGGGTGACAATATACAGCCTTGATGTACTCCTTTCCCGATTTGGAACCAGTCTGTTGTTCCATGTCCAGTTCTAACTGTTGCTTCTTGACCTGCATACAGTTTTCACAGGAAGCAGGTCAAGTGTTCTGGTATTGCCATTTCTTTAAGAATTTTCCACAGTTTGTTGTGATCCACACAGTCAAAGACTTTGGTGTAGTCAATAAAGCAAAAGTAGACATTTTTCTGGATCTCTCTTCCTTTTTCGATGATCCAGCAGATGTTGGCAATTTGATCTCTGGTTCCTCTGCCTTTTCTAAATCCAGCTTGAATATCTGTAAGTTCATGGTTCATGTACTGTTGAGGCCTGTCTTGGAGAATTTTGAGCATTACTTTACTAGCATGTGAGATGAGTGCAATTGTGCAGTAGTTTGAGCATTCTTTGGCATTGCCTTTCTTTGGGATTGAAATTAAAACTGACCTTTTCCAGTACTGTGGCCACTGCTGAGTTTTCCAAATTTGTCGGCATATTGAGTGCAGCACTTTCACAGCATCATCTTTTAGGATTTGAAACAGCTGAACTGGAATTCTATCACCTCCACTAACTTTGTTCATAGTGAATCCTAAGGCCCACTTGACTTCATATTCCAGGATGTCTGGCTCTAGGTGAGTGATCACACCATCATTGTTATCTGGGTCATGAAGATCTTTTTCGATTAGTTCTGTGTATTCTTGCCACCTCTTCTTAATATCTTCTGTTTAACCCATAGGCTTCATGGAAATGGTGCTCCTTCTCACTGTTTTGCAGAGCAGTGGGCATTTCCCCTTTCTTCATCACAGAGTGTGCCCTACCAGTTATAGGAAGCAAACCCATTATAGCATCATCGACCTTTTAATAGCCACTCTGAGCTACACAAAAACCTGGGACACAGACACCTCAATATGAAAGCTTTGGTTCCTTACGTCTAAGTTCAATTCAAATTGGGGGGGTGGGTGGGGAGGTTGTTCTCCTGGGCTCTCAGAAGGAGAATTGGCAGAAGGCTTAGTTGTCCACTTTTCTAAGAATCTGATTTCCTGAGGTCACATGGGGCTTTTTACTTCAATTAAACAAGGGCAACTACCCTTTAGTGCCCCAAGCTCTGTATTAACATTTTGCCTGAATTATTCTATTAACCATTCTAAGTGTCCTTCAAGAGCGGAAATGGAGGCATGGAGATGACATTAAGTGCTATATTTGCTTCTTAACATGGCAGGTCCCCACTCTCTCAGGTAAAGCCACTTTGATGATATTTTCCTGCTCCTGTCTCAGGGAAGATGTAGGATGGAGGTACTTTAGGAAAACAATATCTTTTTCATGACAGATGGGGAAAGTGAGGCATGGGGACCACTGTAAGCACAGTATTATAAAAAACAAGAACACAGAGGATGCTGGTTCTGTTACTTAGTTTCTTCCAGTGTTGGGCAAATTTCTCCACATCTCTGAGCTTTCCTTTCTTTGGTTATAAAATAAGGATAATGCTTATACTTGTTAATATTTCTCACTGGAGACTGCTAGAAACACCTCCATTCTTAGTTGAACTAGTTGGGTTTATCGCTCACTGCAGTAAGGAACAGGAATCTCCTTGGAAAACAGTACAATGTATTAAGAGAAGTTAGAAAGATCTTCTAGTAGGTGGGCCGTGTTAGGTGATTTTGGTGAGGGTTTCATCTGCTCTGGGTGGATAGTGTTAGGAAGTGGGCTGTTCTTCACACTGGATACCTTAATGTTAACTCTATAATGGGAAGTCTCGATAGAAGTGAGAGCTGTACTTGGTCAAGATGTAGCAGTCACTCAAGACAAGGGGATGTGTGGTCATTTTGGTGGTTTGTATAATGTAACTTGTTGTGTCTGTGTTCAAATGTAATTACTGAATGTCCTATTCTTGTTTTGATCTTTCACATACACAGAATGAACTTGTCTGATATTGAGGTTCTGTGAAATGTTGATGTTGAGCAGGAGAACAGAAGCCCCACTGTGGTGCCAGGTCAGGCCTTGCAACTCAGAGGTTGCCTTTTGCTTCATCTATCAATCTCATAATATTGTGATCAGAAGAGAAAAGATATGATATATGTTAAATCTTTGGTGCAACTATTGATAAGAGTAACATATTAATAAAGTTAAGATATGAGTGTAGTAATACTAATACTATGAATATATACAGAATCAAATTTTTATTAAAATTATTAATTCATAACTGTAACAGAATATGATTCAGTATTAAAGAAAAGAGATTGGCATTTTTAACTTACTGTGCTGCCATGTAGTCTTGGGCAAGTCATTTTTTTGCCCTGAGCCACAGATTCTTTTTTAATGAGAAGAGGATGATCATGTCTGCATTAAGAAATCCCCAGATTTGAGTCCTTTTGAGAACCATGTTGATTATACTGCTAAGGTACTTTGAACACCACAGACCAAAGCAAATTGTCTTGAAGCACACAGTTTTCATTTCCTTGGCTCTGGAGTGCTCTTAAAAGTGCTGTCAGCTGTAGAAAGGAACAAATAGCATTGACTGTCGTAGTGCCAGCTTCTTGAAGTTCACCGTCAGAAAGGTCCCCCAGTGTCAGAGTGGAGTCACAGTTGCTCTTCCAAACAGGTCTCCTTCCTCAGAGGTAACTGAAAGCCCTCTTGCTTCAGTGATTGATCTCACCCAGGTCCAACCCCCTTCCCACTCCACCTTGCCATTATTTGACCCTTTGGTCAAAGGAGTAAAGTGTTAGCTCTCATAATTACTCACTATTATTATTTCAAAAGACTTATACTTGGCAGGGAGAAAAATATATGTCTATGGCCTTGAATGCTTTCATAAGAACCCCACAATGTGAGCAGCACAATTGCATATAGCAAGTGAAGACATGGGTAATTTGTGGCCCCAGGTCACATAGTTAC
This sequence comes from Bos mutus, assembly GCF_027580195.1. Lineage (NCBI taxonomy): Eukaryota > Metazoa > Chordata > Mammalia > Artiodactyla > Bovidae > Bos > Bos mutus. Next base: position 58,439,084 of record NC_091629.1, on the reverse strand, counting down.
GGAAATGCAGAAGTGGGACTCAAACTGAGGTCCTGTGATTCCAAAACCATGGAGAGACCGGAGTTGGGGTGCAGGTGACCTTCCAAGGTCCCTGAGATCCACTCAGGCAGGCAGCTCTCCTGTTGGTGAAACCAGTCAAGGGGCGGTGGGTGAGCGTACTGTGGAGACATGTTTGTCTATCTGTTTCCCTCCTGCCTTCTCCTTTTACTCTTTTTTTTCTACCCAGAATATCAGGGTTTGAGCCCCAGATGGAGATTCTCTTCCTCTGGCTCACCATCTGCCTGGACCATTGCCAGGTAAAGAGCTGGTGTCTGTCCAGTAGAGATGCTGCCACAATGGTTCCAGGAAGCCTGACACATCACACTTGTGAAGTAGGTGGGGTTAAGGTGTTGATGTCAGGATGTAAAGACACCTTCAGGAAGCTGAAAAAACCAATATAATATTATAAAGTAATTAGCCTCCAATTAAAATAAATAAATTTATATTAAAAAAAAAGGACCTGAGCTAACACATCGCTGATCCTGTCCTTTGATTTGGTCTCGCCACTCACTGACCACTCATAACATGCCATGCATTACTCTAGGTCCTGGGATGCTCCCTGAGTGACCATATTGGACAAAACTCCACCTGGGGAATTGCAATCTGTTTTTCCACAGGAGTCATAGGCACAGTCAAGTCTGAGCAGTGTTGTTACTGGGCCCTTGGCCCCAGCAGGCAGAAGTAGGAAGACTGATTAGGCAGGGAGGTTAAGCATGAAGAAGACTAGCTCAGCTCTTTCCTTCTCCTCTCCCCTGCTCCCATCACACAGCTGGGGTATGAAAAGCTCAGCCAGCCCCCAGCTTTCCTCAGAAGTCCTCCTGCAAGGCCACCAAGATGAGCCAGATTCTGCCTCTCTGTAGGCCTCACCCCCAGGGGCTGAAACCTGCATCTGGGCCCAGGTTAAGTCCTGGATCACCTCTCCTCCACAGGTGGGGTAACAGGGTTGAGGGGAGTCCATAGAAGGGGATGGGGAGTAGGAGTGGGATGCGTACAGCAAACCCTTTCTGAATTCATCCTAATAAATTGGGCAGTTTTTCCTCCAGGGACATTCGTGATTCTCAAAAGGTATAATTATGTGTTCAGCTTGAAAAAAAAAAAAAAGTATTCCACCTGATTCTACAAGATAAGGGCCCTCATCTCTGAGACCCTATTCCTGATCCCTACCTTGACCCTGACCCTCACTGTCATGTCATAACAGGACCCATAATTGATCCTTGTCTGTGTTTAGGCCCCAGGTCTCCTGAGACTTTTGGAATTTACTGAATATCTGTAAGTCATGAGACAAGTAAAAGATAGGACCTTAGATAGTGTCTGGATAGGAATGGACTCCAAAACATGCCATCAGGTGATTAGAGAGAACGATCAACCTCTCCCCAGAGAGAAGAGAAGGTACTGATATTGAGTTCAATCACCAATGGCCAATGATTCTGTCAACTTGCCTACTTCCAACTCTCAATTAAAACTCATAAACTTTGGGTTCAGAGAGCTTTCGAGGAAGTGATAACATCAAGGGATTGTGAGGGGGGAGAGTCCTGAGAGAGTATGGAGGCTTGGCACTCCCAACTCCCCCAGTTACCCTACACTTCTTCTCCATTTGGCTATCTCTGAGTTTTATGATTTAACATAACTAGGGACAGTAAGTAAAAGGCTTTCCTGAGTTCTGTGAGTGGCTATAATAAGTAATTGAACATGGGAGTTTGGTCATGGAACCTTTGAGTTCATAGCCAGTTGGTCACAGCAGTGAGTGACTGCAGGATTTGTGATCAACACTTGAAAGTATGGGCAGTCCTCAGGGACTGAGCCCTCACCTATGGCTTCTAGACTACTTCTATGGATTTAGTGTCAGAAGTGAATTGATTCCTGGAATTTCAGTGGGTGTTGGGGATTCAGTTGCTTGTTGGCAGAGACCCTGCATATTTCAAGTCTGGAAAAACACCCAGACTCACTCTTCTCTCCCATTTGTGTCTTGTGTGAGGGTCAGGGCTCTGGGACTAAAATTATGTGGGCCCAAGCACCCAGCAAGAAAGAAAGTGATGTTGCTCAGTTGTGTACAACTCTTTGCGACCCCATGGACTGTAGCCTACCAGGCTCCTCTGTCCATGGGATTTTCCAGGCAAGAGTACTAGAGTGGCTTGCCATTTCCTTCTCCAGGGGATCTTCCTGACTCAGGGACCAAACCCAGGTCTCCCACATTGCAAGCAGACACTTTACCATCTGAGCCACCAGGGAACCCCTTCCCAGTTCTCTGTGTTTTCAGAATATCTGGCAGAATCAGGTACTTGATTAAATGGGTTGTGACAGGAGTCTTGTCTGATTCTACCACCTACATGCTGTGTGTCCCAGGATAAGTCATCTACACTTTCCTCAGCTGAACAGTGGGACTGTAGGACCTTGTGATCGGAGATTTTTGAAAGGATTACCAGTCATGAGTATAAAAGTTTGCACATTTGTGGTCAGTGATGTCCATTTTCCACCTAAATGTCTTAGTCCAAAAGACTAGCCTTTCTTCATTTCCTCACCACCTCTCTAAAACAATTTATCTGCCAAATATGATAACATTTCTCCATTACAAAATTTATCAGAATGTTGAGTGACAGTTGAGTGTCTTCCTTCCAAAGGCAACTGCAGGCAGAGCAGGAAATGCAGTACTTCCCTGAACTTGCTCAGGGCACCAGACTGTTCTTTTTAGGCTGGTACAGTACGAGTTAAGACTCAAGGCATTTCCCTTTCTTGTCCTGTCAGACTATTATTTCATTTTCCTATCAGATATAGGATGTTACAGGAGACTCAAAATTACATAAACAGGCCTCATCATCAAATAGACTAACAGGAATTTTATTATATCCAGTCTCTTCAGTGACTCTGCACTTGGCATGAGAATGACATGGGAGATTAATTTATCTGACAAATATTTATCAAATATTTATGATTTTGCCCCAGAAGGCATATTTCTTGGTGTAGGGGAACAGCTGTAAACAAAACATAGTAAAATAATATGCTATCTAAGAGGCTGACAGACAATGAAGATGGGAAAATCCTATGCCAGATGGTGATGAATGTTATGAAGAAAGAGTGATGGGGATTCAGGAAGCTTAGAGGGTCAGGGAAACACTCTGGAATAAAGAGGCCTTGAGCAGAGGCTGCCAAAAATGAGCCTGGTGTGTTTGAGCAGCAACCAGAACCAGGGTGGCTGGAGCTGAGTGGGTGAGGGGAGGGGAGTGGAAGGGAATGAGGCAGAGAGGCCACGGGTGCAGGTCGTGAGGAGCCTTTACAGGACTTCATAAGAATCCGAATTTGAGAGGAGCTAGAGGGACCCGATGGACGTGAGTTTGAGTGAACTCCCGTCTTCTGGGATCTGGCATTTCTAGGGGTTCCGGGCGCCAGAGACCGTGGGGCTCCCATGGAGACTGCCTCGCCGCCAGCAGGACCTGGCGGCCCGCAGCCATAAGCGCAGGGATCCACCTGCCTGCTGCTCTGGATCAAGAGCAAACTCTTCCCCTGGCTGCAGGACTCTGACCTGTTTCTCTGACCTATGTCCAAAGAGAATAGGAATAGTTTGAAAACAGTTGCTTAGGTCAAATGTTGTCCTTGTGTATATGTGGGGTAGCCATCACCAGCCAGTATTTGGCAGAAAGATACAAAGTGAATACCCCCATGCTTCAGAGCTTTATCAACTATTGCTTGCTGTTTCTAATTTATACAGTGATGCTGGCATTTCAATCAGTGATAATCTTTTTATACATCTTGAAAAAGTAATGGTGGAAGTACATCCTGCTTGGACTAGCTGATGTAGAGGCTAATTACCTGATTGTCAGAGCATACCAGTACACGGCTCTAACTAGTGTCCAGGTGGCTCAGTGGTAAAAAGAATCTGCCTTCAAGCAGGAGATGCAGGTTTCATCTCTGGGTGGGGAAGGTTCCCTGTAGAAGGAAATGACAACCCACTCCAGTATTTTCACCTGGAAAATCCTAGGGACAGAGGAGCCTGGTGGGAAAGACGGGAAATCTTTTATAAGACAGACATCATAGGAGGCCCATGAAAAACTCAGAATTTCATAGAGATTAAAAACCAGGAGTTACCTAGAACATCCAGTTCATCACAAATAATATTAAAGTGTACTTTTAGCTATGAATAATAAGAGTACTGGCAATATCAAGGGTGTAGCAAGTATTTTCTGGACCCAGGATCAACAGGTGATAGAGGAGTATATGATGAAGATGAAGTGGTATTTGCTTTTTTGTATTGCTTTGGGATTCCTGTGTTGATGGCTCTTTCAGGGTTTATTCTTTATGCAAGATACAGAGTGATCCACTTCATTGCTGTGGCTGTCAGTCTGCTGGGCATAGGAACTATGGTTGGTGCAGACATATTAGCAGGGAGGGAAGACAATTCAGATTGATTGTGGAATATAAGGATAGTGTCAGCATTCACCGGGACTGGAAAATTGCCCTGCCCAATGTGGATATACAGGGTTGACTTCCTTTAGGATTGACTGGTTTGATCTTGCTGTCCAAGGGACTCTCAAGAAGCTTCTCCAGCACCACAGTTTGAAAGCATTAATTCTTCCACACTCAGCCTTCTTATGGTCCAACTCTTGTGTCCATACCTGACTACTGAAAAACCATAGTTTTGACTATACGGAACTTTGTTGGCATAGTAATGTCTCTGCTTTTTAATACACTGTCTAGGTTTGTCATAGCTTTTTTCCAAGGAGCATGCATCTTAATTTCATGGCTGCAGTCACTGTTTCCATTGTTTCTCCATCTATTTGCCATGAAGTGATGGAACTGGATACTTTGGCCACCTGATGTGAAGAGCTGACTCCTTGGGAAAGACCCTGATGCTGGGAAAGATTGAAGGTGGGAGGAGAAGGGGACGACAGAGGATGAGATGGTTGGATGGCATCACCGAATCAAGGGATGTGAGTCTGAGTAAACTCTGGGAGTTGGTGATGGACTGGGAGGCCTGGCGTGCTGCAGTCCATGGGGTCACAAAGAGTTGGACACAACTGAGTGACTGAACTGAACTGATGGAACTGGATGCCATGATCTTAGTTTTTTGAATGCTGAGAATTATGTCAGCTTTTTCACTCTCCTCTTTCACCTTCATCAAGAGGCTCTTTAGTTCCTCCTCACTTTCTGCCATTAGGGCGGTGTCATCTGCATATCTGAGATTGTTGATATTTATCCCAGCAATTTTGAGGCTATCTTGTGATTCATCCAGCCTGGCATTTCACATGATGTCCTCTGAATATAAATTAAATAAACAGGGTAACAATATACAGCCTTGACGTACTCCTTTCCCAATTTTTAACCAGTCTGTTGTTTCATATCCGGTTCTAACTGTTGCTTCTTGACCTGGGTATAGATTTCTCAGGAGGCAGGTAAGGTGTTCTGGTATTGCCATCTCTTTAAGAATTTTCCAGTTTGTTGTGTTCCACACAAGTAAAGGCTTTGGTATAGTCAATGAAGCAGATGTTTTTCTGGAATACCCTTGCTTTTTCTCTGAGCCAACAGATATTGGCAATTTGGTCCCTGGTTCCCCTGCCTTTTCTAAATCCAGCCATGTGATAATTACTTCTTATTAATGAAAAGAGATTGGTTTAAGTAACTCACTTGGGCAAGTCATTTCATCTCTTGGAAGCACAGATTCCTTCTTTGTAAAGAAGGATGATGGTGTCTGCATTAAGAAATCCCCAGACTTGATTAATTTTGAGGACTATGTTGATTATGCAGGTAATGTGCTTTAAACACCAGAGGACAAGGCAAATTGTCCAGAAGCACATAGAGTTTTAGTTCCACTGGCTCCTGACTTTTATAAATATGCTGTCAACTGTATTAAAGAAAGGAACAAATAGGACTGATTGTTGTAGTTTCACTTTCTAGAAGAGAAGTTCACCAGCAGAAAGTTACATCAGTTCCAGAGTGGAGTCACACACAGTCTCTCTTCCAAATAGGTCTCCTTCTTCCTCAGAGGTAACCAGTGATTGACCTCATCCAGGTCCAGCCCCTTTCCCACCCCACCTTGCCTTTATTCGACCCTCTGGTGGAGGGAGATGTGTTAACTATCATAATTACTCATTATTATTATTATTTCAAAGGACTTTGGCATTGCTGGGAGAAGAATATACATCTATGGCCTCCATTGCTTTCAGAACTACCCCCACGATGTCAGCAGCATGATCTCATTTAACAAGAAAAGATGAGGGAAATTTCAAGCCCCAGATCACATAGTTCAGAAGAGGAAGAAGTGGGACTTAAACTGAGGTCTTCTGATCCCAAAGTCACAGAGTTGGAGAGATCAGTGTGTGCGTGGGGGTGGGGTTTGCAGGTGATCTTCCAAGGTCCCCTGAGATCCACTTGATCTCCTGAGATCCACTCAGGCAGGCAGCTCTCCTGTTGGTGAAACCAGTTGAGGGGCAGTGGGTGATCCTACTGTGGAGATATGTTTATCTCTCTGCTTCCACTCTGCACACTCCCTTTACTCTTTTTTTCTACTCAAAATATCAGGGTTTGTGCCCCAGATGGAGATGCTCTCTTCCTGGCTCACCATCTGCCTGGACCAGCGCCAGGTTAACCTGGCACTGGACCAAGAGCTTATGTGGGTCAAGTAGACATGCTGCCAAAATGGTTGCAAGAAGCTTACCTGTGTTACACCTGTCTTTTAAAGGAGGTTGCGTTGAGGCAAGTGGACATGGAGGCCCAGATGTGAAGGCACCTGCAGGGGGCTGAAAAGGGGATATGAGCTCACACAGTGCTGTTCAATTATCCATCTTTGATTTGCTCTCATCCACTCACTGACCATCCATCATGTGTCCTGCCCGGCTTTCGGTCTGGGATGCTGCTTGAGTGACCATATGGGACAAAATTCCGCCTCTGGAATCATAACCCATGTTTCCACGAGACCCACAGGCATAGTCAAGTTTGAGAATCAGTGTTACTGGGCATTTGGCCTCAGTAGGCAGAAGTAGGACCATGGGAGGCAGGGAGATTACACACTGTACGAGACCGACCCCAGCTCCTCCCTTCCATTACTCTCCTCTTTTTTGGCCCTTTTGAGCCCTCAGATGGGGGTGCAAAAAGCTCAGTCGGCCCCCATGTTTCCTCAGAATTCCTCCTGCAATGCCACAAAGATGATCTGGCTCTGCTTCTCCACAGCCCTTCTTATCTTCCTGGGCAGCTGGTAGGTGAAACCAGGAACCAGGCCCAGGATCAGTCCTGGCTCACCTCTCCTCTACAGGCTGAGGGGTGGGTGATGAGCGGAGTTCATAGAAGGGGCTGGGGAGTAGGGGAGAGGTGAATGCTGCCAAGCCTCAATGGATTTCTTCTGGTAAATTGGGCAGTTTTCACTCCAGGGACATTCCTTGACTCTCACTCAACAAGATTAGGGACCTCATCTTTGAGACTCTCTATTCCTGGTCACTACCTTGCCCCTGAATCACACTCCAGTGTCATAACAAGATCTATATTTGATCCTTGTCTCAGTTCATGACTCAGCCCTCTTGAATCTCTCAGAAGTTTCTGTATTTTCAAAATCCTGAGATCTTGAAAGAAGGGACCTGAGATAGTGCCTGGAAGGGACTGGACTCCAGAACATGCCATCAGGTGACAGGGTTAAGACTATCCACCCTTAGTCCCTCTAGGGAGAGAAGAGGGGACTGATACTGAGTTCAGTCACCAATGGGCAATGATTTTATCAAGTTGCCTACCTCCAACCCTCAACTGAAACCCATGAACACTGACTGGGTTCAGAGAGCCTCAGGGGAAGTGAAAACATCAAGGGAATGTGAGCAGGGAGAGTCCTGAGAGGGCTCGGAGGCTCAGTTCCCCCAACTCCCCATTCAACTGACATTTCTTCTCCATTTGTCTGTCCCTGAATTTCATGCTTTTTAATAACTGGAGACAGTAAGTAAAGGGCTTTCCAGAGTACTGTGATTGATTCTAATAAGTTATTGAACATGGCAGGTGGGTCGTGGAGCCTATGAATTTATACCTAGTTGGTCACACATATGAGAGACAATTGGACTTGTGATCAACTCTTGAAACGTGGGTAGCCCTTGGGGACTGAGGCTCCACCCTGTGGGAGCTGGGTCACCTTGTGGATTTAGTGTCTGAAGGGAATTGACTCCTGAATGCTCAGTGGGTGTTGGGAAACAGGTTGCTGTAGAGACTTCACATGTGTCGAAAGCCAAAGTCATTTAGTCGTGTCTGACTCTTTGCAACCCTGTGGACTATATAGTCCATGGAATTCTCCAGGCCAGGATACTGGAGTGGGTAGCCTTTTGCTTTTGCAGGGGATCTTCCCAACCCAGGGATCAAACCCAGGTCTCCCACATTGCAGGCAGATTCTTTACCAGCTGAGCCTCAAGGGAAACATGTTTGGAGTCAGGGACAAATTTCAGACTCATTCTTCTCTATCATTTATGTCTGCTATGAGAGTCATGGCCCTGGGACTATACTATAGCAGAGTGCTCATAACACCTTCCCATTTCTCTGCATTTTCAGAATTCCTGGCAGAATAAGATACTTGATTAAATGGGTTGTGACTTGTCCCTTGTACTCAGCATTGTTATTATTACTACAAAGGACTTTGGCTTCTCAGGGAGAAGGAATATATGTCTGTTGCCTCCGTTGCTTCCACAGCAACCCCATGATGATCTGACACCAGAACATAGGGGTCTCTGGGAGATCTCCATCCTCTGGCACAAAGTTAGGAAAAGGCAGAGTGTGATCCCAAAACCACTAGAGGAGAGAGCAGGAGGAAGTACGTGGTTGCAGGTTATCTTCCAAGGTCCCCTGAGGTTCACTCCCTGTCTGTGAAACCAGGTGAGGGCCAGCAGGTGGTCAGGCTGTGGAGACATGTTCAGCTCTCTGCTTCCCCTCTGCCCCCTCCCCTTACTCCTTTTTTGAAGCAGAAAGCAGGTTACAGCCCAGGAGGACATCACCTTCTCCAGCTAAGTTCCTGCCTGGACAAGTGCCTGGTAAAGAGCACATGTCCATCCAGTGGAGGAGCTGTGGCAATAGTTGTAGGAAGGTATCCTATATCACACGAGTCATCTGAGGTAGGTGAGGGGGGTCAGGGCATTGAGGTCCAGGTGAGATGACACTTGCATGAGGCTGAAAAGGATGACATGGGCTAACACACTGCTGATCACTTAAATGTCCTTTGATCAGCTCTCATCCACTCACGGACCATCCATCACATACCTGGCACAGCTCTAGGTGCTGGGATGCTCCCTGAGTGACCATATTGGACAAACTCCACCTGTCTGATCACCATCTAAGTTTACATGAGGCCACAGGCATCATTAAGTCTGAGACCTGCTATTTTTGGATATCTGGCCCCTGAAGAGAGAAGCAGAAGTAACGGTTAGATAGATTATGCAAAAAACAGGACTGATCCAGCCCCTCCCATTCCCCCTCCCCTCCTCATCACCTCATCTCACCTCTCGGCCAGGATATTAAAAGCTCAGTCCATCCCCAGCATCCTCAGGAGACCTCCTGCAAGGCCATGAAGATGCACCAGCTCTTCCTCTCCGCACCGCTGCTCATCCTCCTGGTCATCCTGGTGGATGGCACCCCAGAGGATATTAACAAGAGCCATGACCACGGTAAGTCTGGGCTCACCTCTCCTCTACACCCTGGAGGGAAATGAGAGGAGTCCAGGGCAAGAGCAGGGGGGCATGGGTGGGGTGAGTGCTGCAACTCTCTTGGGATTTTTTTTTCCTGCCATGTTAGACAGGATTTTTGTTTGGTTTTGGCTGCATTGATCTTCCTTGTTGTGTGAAGACATTCTCTTTATGGGGGCTATTCTCTGTGGTATGTGGGCTTCTCATGGGGTGGCTTCTCTTGTTGCAAAGCAGGGGCTCTAGGCATCTGGGATCTGTAGTTATGGTTCACCTGCTTAGCTGCCTCACCGCATGCAAAATCTTCCCAAAGCAGAGATCAAACCCACAAGCCCTGCATTGGCAGGCAGATTCTCAACTACTGGACTGTCAGGGAAGTCTGAAGTTGCAAACTTTTAACTCCACTGACATCATGACTCTCACGAAGAAATATCTTCAAATATATATATATATATATATATATATACACACACACACACACACATATATATACATATTGGAGAAGGCAATGGCATCCCACTCCAGTACTCTTGCCTGGAAAATCCCATGGACGGAGGAGCCTAGAAGGCTGCAGTCCATGGGGTCGCTGACGGTCGGACAAGACTGAGCGACTTCACTTTCACTTTTCACTTTCATGCATTGGAGAAGGAAATGGCAACCCACTCCAGTGTTCTTGCCTGGAGAATCCCAGGGATGGCAGAGCCTGCTGGGCTGCCGTCTATGGGATCACACAGAGTCAGACACGACTGAAGCGATTTGGTGATATATATATATATATCCAACCCAACTCTACCAAACCAGGGACTCCATTTCTGAGACTCTCTATTCTTGGTCTCTGCCTTGTCCCTTAACCTCACTGCACTGTAGTAATAAAAAAGATCCATATTTGATCCTTCTCATGCTTAGTAGCCCAGGGCTCCTAAAACTCTTGGAATTTACTGACTTTACAAGATACAAGATGAATCACAAAAGGCAACTCAAGGTACCTTCAGGATGGGGCTGGTCTCCAAGAAACCTCAAACACCCCTCTAAAGGTTACAATTTTCACCACCTGTCATTCCAGCATTTCTGCAGAGAGGTGAGGGAGAGTGAGATCAATTACCAGTGGCTGATGATCCAACCAATACGCCCGTTTAGTGAACCCTAGAAAGAAATACATAAGTACTGGGATCAGAGAACATTCAGGCTGGTGAATTCATGGAGATGATGTGTGGGTGCAGTCCTTACTAGGGCGTGGAGGCTGGGCACACCTCCACTCCCCTTCTGCCCTACACATCTCCTCCACTGCACTGCTTTGTCTTTTATTTTGTATATTTACCTGGGAAGAGTAAGCAAGTGTTTTTCCTAAGTTCAGTCACAGTTTCTATTGATTTGTTGAATATGAAGGTAGGGTCATGGACTCCCTGATTTTAGTCATTTGGTCACAAGCGTGAGTGACTCTAGACCTGGCCACTGGCATCTGACCTGAGGACAGTTAGGAGCCCTCAACCTGCAGAATCTGCAGTAACTCCACAGTTTTTGGATCAGAAGTAAATGGACTTGTTGGATGCCAGTGGGTATTTGGAAAATTGATTGCTCTTGGTAGAGACATCACACATTTGGTGTTGGGGAAAAATCCAGACTCAATTTCCCCTGTGATTTGTAGGCTCAGGTGATGCTCCAAACAGGGGAGTAATGAAAGTACGACACTGAATCCAGAAACTGTTTTCAGGTATCTGTATTTTCAGAGTTCCTGGCAGAATCAGGTAGCATATCAAATAGGTTATAACATGATAGTATCTTGTCCTGACCCTACCATCCACATGTCATGTTTCCTGGGGCAAGTCATCTGCAATTTTCTCACCTGAACAGGGGGAAAAAGTTACATGCCTTCTTTGAACAGATTACTGGTCATGAATATAAAGATTTGAATCACGTTTCATGGTGAATCGTGTGCATTTTCCACCAGGACATGTTAATCTGAAAAAAATTTTTCTACCTACTTCCTTCTGGTGAGAAAGAATATTTAGGTGTCAAATAAGGATTATTCCTTTATTATTGAAACTAATCAGAAAGACCTGGGATAAATGAGCAGAGCCATGGCAGAGAAAGCAAGAAATACAACCCTGTGTGTGTTGGCTCCTGGGATCAAGGCTGATACAATATTAGTAAGGTCTCCAGGCAGAGCCTTTCCCTTGTACCTTTCTGACTATTATTTTATTCTCCATATTTGATCCTTGCCCTAGTCTATGGGTCAGACCTCCTGAAACTCTTGGAATTTTCTGTCTTTCATAGGCCTGGAGATCAGCCATGGAAGAGGACCTGAGAAACATTCACTAAAAGTAAAATAGAATAATAATAATACTAAAAGGGATAGTTTCAAAAATCTTTGATGGCATCCTTAAAGGTTGGCACTTTCTTCACCTCTGGGGAGAGGAGAGGGCACCAAGATTGAGAACAGTCACCAGTGGCCGATGATTCAATTGATACAGCTGTTTAGTTAAATCTCAATAAAAATCCATAAATATGGGCATTCAGAGAGCTTTTGGGGTGGTAACATATGGTGGTGATATGAGGGTTCTGTGCTCTGTAAGGTGTGGAGGCGCCTACTACCTCCATTCCACTTTTCCCCACAGATCTCATTGTTTCACTGTCCCTTGATTTATCCTTAATGATAATGTGAGATCAGTATGTGAGTGGTCTGCCTGTATTTGGTCATCAGATCTATTGAATTATTGAACATGGAGGTGGGGTAATGGAACTTCTGAGGCTTAGCCACTTTGTCAAATCATGAGGAACTCGAGAGCATGTGGCTGACGCCTCAACTGAGGACAGTTTTGAGCCCTCAACCTAGAGAATCTGTACTAACTCCCAGATTTTGTATCAGAAGTAAACTGGCTTTTTGGACATTCAGTGAGCATTTAGGGAATTGGATGTTGTTGCTAGAGGCACCATGTATTTCGTGCCAGGGAAACCCCAACTCCCTCTCCCCTGTGCTTGGGAGCTTAGGTGAGTCCTGGGACAGGGAAGTAATGAAAGTAGAACACTGATCCTAGAAACTCTTACCAGTTATCAGTATTTTCAGAGTTCCTGGCCGAATAAGATAGTAGTATATCAAATGGGTTGTGACAAGACAGCATCTTGTCCTCACCCTGCCACCCACATGCCCTGTGTCCTAGTGAAGTCATCTACAGTTTCCTCATCTGTACAGCAGATACCTGTTATATGGGTTCTTTGAAAATATCCCCAGTTGTAAAGAGTTTATTCATGTTCCATGGTCAATTTCAGTAATTTTTCACCAAGATAAATTTATTTGAAAAAATTTCCCTACCTGTGTGCTTGGGGGTAGAAAGAATATTTGTATGTCAATGATTATTCCTGAATTAAAAAATAATCAGAATGACCTGTGACCACTGAGCAGAGCAGCTTCAGGGAAAGCAAGAAACACAGCCCTGTGTGGTTGGCTTGTGGGACCAAGGCTGATACAATATTAGTAAAGTCTCCAAGCACTCTACTTGTCTATTTTTGACTATTAATTTATTATCCATATTTGATCCTTGTCCTGGTTCATGGTCTAAGACTCCTGACAATTTTGGAATTTTTTTCTTTCACAGGTGTCAAGACTATTAAAAGAGTGGGATCAGATATACTAAAAGAGTTGCAGAAACGTATCTCCAAAAATGGACTTAAAGGTTTGAACTTCTGTACTTCTGCAGGGAGGGGAGGGCACTGAGATTGAGACCAATCATGACTGGCTGATGATTCAATCAATATGCCTATTTAGTCAAACATCATTAAAAATCTATTAATATTGGAATTTAGAGAGTTTTCAGGGTGGTAACAAAGGAAGGTTGTGTGAGGGTCCTATGCTCTCTGAGACATGGATGCTCTGTCCACCTCCCCTTCTGTTTGCCCTACACATCTCCTCCATTTCCTGTTTCTGAATTTTATGGTGTATATTAATGTCAGAACAGTAAATAAGGGTTTTCTGAGTTGGATCAGCAGCTCTATTGAGTTACTGAGCTTGGAAGTAGGGTGATGGAAATTCTCATTTTTACTCATTTGGTCAGAAGCATGAGTGACTCAAGATTACATGGCTGGCATCTGAAATCAGGATGGTCTGGATCCCTGAACCTCTGACATCTGCTTGTACTACACAGATTTGGTGTCAGAAGTCGGTTGGCTGTGATTCTCCCATTGGGTGTTGGGAATTGGATGGTGTTGGAGCAGAAACCACAATTTTCATGTCAGGAAAAAACCCAGTCTCACCCTCCCCTGTGATTTGAGGGCTCACTTGAGGCTTGGGGAGAGGTGAGTAGTGAAAATAGGACACGTCTCCCAGAAACTCTTACCAGTTATCAGTATTTTCAGAGTTTCTGGGAGAATAGGATAGTATATCAAATGGATTGTCCTGACCCTGCCACCCACATGCCATGTGTCCTGGGGAAAATCATCTGTAGTTTCCTCATCTCAACAGCAGATACCTATTACATGGGTTCTTTGAACATATTACCAGTCATAAATACAAAGAGTTTATTCACATTTCATGGCCAATTTTGCTCATTTTACACCAGGATATGTTCATTTGAAAAGATATTTCTATCTACTGCTTTGGGGTGAGAAAGAATATTTATGTGTCAAATAATGATTATCCCTCTACTATAATAATAAATCACAAAGACCTGGGACCACTGAGCAGAGCAATTGCAGGGATAGCATGAAACACAGCCCTTGTGTGGCTGGCTCCTGGGACAAGGCTAATATAATATTAGCAAAGTCTCCAGGCCTTTTCCCTTGTCCACTTTTGACTATCATTTTATTATCCATATTTGAACCTTGTCCCGGCTCATGGTATAAGACTCCTGAAAATTGTGCAATTTTTGTCTTTCAGAGGTGCCAAGATTGCCAGTGTGGGATCCGGTTTAATAAGGAAGTGGTTAAAGCAATGCATGAAGGAAATAAAGGTTTGAACTTTCTGCTCCTGTGGGGAAAGGGAGGGGAACTAAGATTGAGGTCAGTCACCACTGACCAGTGATTCTATCAATATGCCTATTTAGTGAAACCTCATTAAAAATCCAGAATACTGGCATTCAGAGAGCATTCGGGATGGTAACAAAAGGAGGTTATATGAGGGTGCTCATCTAACCAGGGCATGGAGGCTTTGCACATCTCCACTCCCCCTTCGCCCTACAGATCTCCTGCATTTCATTCTTTCTGAGTTTTACCCTGTACATTGATTGAGAACAGTAAGAGTGTTCCCGGGATCAGTACAGATCTCCTGCATTTCGTTCTTTCTGAGTTTTACCCTGTACATTGATTGAGAACAGTAAGAGTGTTCCCGAGATCAGTCACCAGTTCCACTGATTATTATGCGTGGAGGTGGGGTCATGGAAACTCTCATTTTTAGTCACTTGGTCAGAAGCATGAGTGACTTGAGACCACATGGCTGGCTTCTGAAGAGAGGAAAATCTAGATCCCTCAACCTGTGGCATCAGCCCAAACGCCACAGATTTTGTGTCAGAAGTCAATTAACTGGTTCTCCCATCGGGTGTTGTGAACCGGATGGTGTTAGTGCAGAAACCATGTATTTAGCTTCAGGAAAAAACACAGACTCACCTTCCCTTGTGATTTGAGGGCTCACATGAGGCTTGGGGAGAGGTGAGTAGGGAAAGTAGGACCCTGCACCCAGAAACACTCACCAGTTATCGGTATTTTCAAGCTCCTAGCAGGATCAGGTAGTGTATCAGATGGGTTGCGACCTCACGGTATCTTTTCCTGACCCTACTACCCACATGATTGTGTCCTGGGGCAAGCCATCTGCAGTTTCCTCATCTGAACAGGGGAAACACGTTACATGAGTTCTTTGAACAGATGACGAGTAATGAATAGAAAGAAATGTGAATAGAAATTCACATTTCACAGCAAGATTTGTTTATTTTCCATCCCAATGTGTTAATCTAAAAAAAAAAATTCTCTACCTGCTTGCTTTGGACAAGTAAAAATATTTCTTTATAAGATAATGATTATTCCTCTATTATTAAAACTAATTGAAAGATGTGGAACCATGGAGGAGAGCAACTTCAGGGAAAGCAAGAAACATAGTCCTTGTGTGGTAGGCTGTGGGACCTAGGCTGAAACAATATTACTAAGTCTCCAGGCCCTTTCCCTTGTCCTTTTTTGACTGTTATTTTCTTTTCCATACTTGATCCGTTCCGTGTTTAATGGTCCAGGCCTCCTGAAACTCTTGAAATTAACTCTCTTTCATAGTTCATGGAAAGTAACTGGAGAAACGTTCAGTAAAGGAGCTCAAATGTGGTAAGAAAGGTTTTTTGTTTTCTGCACCTCTGGGGAGAGGGGAGGGCACTGAGATTGAGATCAACCACCAATGGCCAATGATTCAATCAATAAGTCTATTTCTTGAAACCTCTATAAAAATCCACAAATACTGGGGTTCAGAGAGTTTTCCAAGTGGTGAATACAAGAGGGTGATGTGAGGGTGCTGTGTTCCACTAGGGCATGGGGGTCCACAAACCTCCACTCCCTCTTTGCCCTACACATCTCCTCCATTTCACTGTCTGTGGATTTTATCATGTATATTTATCTGCGAACAGTAAGTAAGAGTTTTCCATTGGAGATTGTTCAATGGACAGTTCCTCTCCCCTCCCTGAGGTTGGGGGAAGGTGAGCAGACAGAGGCTAGAAGACCACGGGGAGGATAGCAGTGAAAGTTTCAACCCTTCTGTAGGTAGTCCTCTCCTTCGCAATAAGAGCTCATTCTGGGTTATGAGGGTCTTTTCAAAATCATCGACTTCATACAGCAGAAGACAGTTTTACTGTTCTCATCACATAAGAAATACCAAGATTTTTAGGAACTCAGTGTCAGATAAAGAATGAAAAAAACACATATTTCATCTTATAATCCCAGTATCAACATGTAAATAGTATCACTATTCAATTTATACGGTCCTTGGATGAGGTTACAGAAGTAAACAGACTGGTATGTTTTCTTCATGCCTTTTCTCATTATGGCATGATTCCTTCACAGTTTTTATTAATGGTGGAAAATTTGTACCATACACATAAGCACAAATACTACCTGGTATTATAAAACTCAGGCGTCCAGACCCAGTAATTATTGACATATAGGGAATATTTTTTACCTGTGATCTCTTTGTGTGGTTGTAGAGTTGTGGGTTCTTTTTTTTTTTTTTTTTTTAGCATTTATGGATTTATTTGGGTGGGTAGGGTCTAGTTGTGGGGAGCAAGCTCAGTAGTTGTGGCTTGCCTGCTTAGTTGCCCCAAGACATATGGGGCCTTAGTTCCCTGACAAGGGATTAAAACCAGGACTCTTGCGTTGGAAGACAGATTCTTAACTATTGGACCATGAGGGAAGTCTTGTAGAAGTTTTTGAGGCTTATCAAAGGCATTATACCAATTTTTCTTAAAATAAATCATGAGGAAAAATACATTTGTACATGGTTACTATATCATGTCATGCTCTGCAACATTTATAATTCTGTCCCCAAAGGAGGTTTCCAAATGGGCTTTTCAATTTGGCCACCCCCCACAGCCCTAACATTCTCTATTGAAAAACAAAATGTATACCTGTGGCGGATTCATTTTGATATATGGCAAAACCAATACAATATTGTAAAGTTAAAAAGTAAAATGAAATTAAAAAAAATAAATAAATGCAGAAAAAAAAAAAAGAAAAACGAAATGGTGATTCCAGTTGTTGACCTTGTACCGAGTTGTTATGACCACCTCATAATTGACCCATTGCCTCTACCATTCCAGCATCTTCTAGGCCTAGCATCTGCTTGGACCCAGCATTCCTAGGTCCCTGTCATAAGCAGAAGATGAGGTACTTCTACAGTGCCAAAACCAGGGGCTGTGAAGTCTTTATATATGGCGGCTGCAGAGGTAACAAGAACAACTTCCTCACAGAAAGGAGCTGCAAGAAGATCTGTGGTGAAGGGATAGTGTCCCTGTGGTAAGACAGAGGCAGGGCACAGGAGGAGGGGAAGGGCTGGGGAAAGAGATGGAGCTCAGGCGACCACACACCATTCACCCTGCACAGTCTTCCTCCTCACCTCTGCCAGGAGAAGAGGCTGCAGTGCCCTGTGAAACCACATGCTGAGCGAGTTCTCCAGGGAGAGAATGGCAGAAGGTCAGCCCCAGATGCCTCTTTGTGATCATCTGAGCCTAATCACATGCTCCTCTTTCTCAAATGGGAACACTGATTCAGCCACCCTCCAGGGCAGGTCTGCAGTGCTCCTAGGTGCCCCACGTAGGCTTGGAAAACTCACTTCCTTCTTGTTGGCAATTTGGGTCATGAGGACTGCGGTTTTATATATTTTGGAAAATCTAGGATCTGTCAAGATGACGGGTGTCCAGGTTTGGAGCTACAGTGATGGCACTCAACAAGTTCCTTTCTTTTTGCAGAGGACTTGGGAGTGGTCCCCAGAAAATGTGAAGTCTGAGGAGGACACCTGCAGGGCTGGACTGTGGCTGCGACTGAAACAGTTCCATCTCCTCGGAGTCCTCTCCATTACACTTCGCAGCACAACCTACGTATTTCCTTTCCTCCGTGGTCTACATGCCTTAATTCTGCCTCACCCAGTTGGCTCTCAGCACGATGAGATCATGTCTTCCCTTTACCCCTAGCACTTAGCTCAGTTCACCAAGGAGTCAGTTCATAATTATTTGAGGAAGGAAGGAATGAATGTAAGAGCGCGTTCCTCATGACCAGAGTAACTACAGAGCCTGCAATGTAACACAGGATTTTCGTTTTCACCTCCATCCTCACGGCATCCTCATCTTCATCCCCCTGCCCACCATCACTGCTCTCCTTGTGGGTGGCCAAGGTAGAATTTCCAGCCTCCAATTCTCAGTATCAATAATGAGAGAAGAGTTTGGGATAAAGAAGCCCCTTGACCCCACGATGATGTCGCAAATTTCCTTTCTGTAGCTTCAAATACATGGTTTATATTTCAATAAATGCATATTCAAAATTAAACTGACTGGAGTGGAGTCTGTTGTTTGCAACTACAAACCTTAAGAAATGAGGCCTATGGAAATGGTGGTCCTTCTTACTGTTCTGTAGATAGTGGGCACCTCCCATTTCCCTGTCCAGAGACTGGCCTACTGGCATAGGAAGCAAATTCATTATAGCATCATCGACCTCTTAAGAACCACTTCAATCTACATAGAATTGAGGATTCTGGGAGACATATGCCTCAACATGAAAACTTTTCTTTCTTCTAAATCCAGTTCAGATTTGGGGGCATTTTTTCCCTCCTGGACTCTCAGAAGGAGAATGGGCATGAGTTTCAGTTGTGCACATTTCTAAGGAATGTAATTTCCTGAGGTCACATGTGAGAAGAGGACTTTTATTTTGGTTAAAGAAGGACAATTACCTTTCAGTGTCCCAGGCTCTGTGCTAGTATTTGATCCGTTATTCTATTAATCATTCTAAAACTTCTTCAAGGAAGGAAATGGTGGTGTAAAAATGGCACTTAGCTGCTGTATTCTTTTCCTAACTTGGCAGGTCCCCGTCCTTCCAATAGAGGGACTTTGATGATGTTTTCCTGTTCTGCCTCTGGGAAGATGCAGAATGGAGGCACCTTTGAAGAACGGAGAGTATCTGTTTTATGACAGATGAGGAAAGTGAAGCCTGGGGACCACAGAAAGCCCAGCATTGCAATAAACAAGAATGCAGAGGGTATTGGTGCTGCCACTCACTTCCCGTAGTCTTGGGCAAATTTTCCAGCATCTCTGAGCTTTGCTTACTTTAGTTATAAAATAACTAAAGGAGATGCCTTGTACTTGTTAATATTTCTAGCCAGAGACCACTACAAGCACTCCCCTTTCTAGTCGAACTCATTGGGTTTTTGTTTTTTTTTTTTTTTTCTCATTGGGTTTATTACTCACTGCAGCAAGGAACAGGAATCATCTTGGAAAACAAAGTGCTATCCTATCGAGACAATGTTAGACAAACACATGAAAAGATGCTCAACATCACTTATTATCAGAGAAATGCAAATCAAAACCACAATGAAGTACCATCTCATGCCGGTCAGAATGGCTGCTATCAAAAATTTACAAACAATAAATGCTGGAGAGGGTGTGGAGAAAAGGGAACCCTCTTACACTATTGGTGGGAATGCAAACTAGTACAACCACTATGGAGAACAGTGTGAAGATTCCTTAAAAAACTGGAAATAGAATGGCCATATGACCTAGCAATCCCATCCCACTGCTGGGCATACACACCTAGGAAACCACAATTGAAAGAGACACGTGTACCCCAATGTTTATCAGAGCACCGTTTACAATAGCTAGGATATGGAACCAACCTAGATGCCCATCGGCAGACGAATGGATAAGAAAGCTATGGTACATATACTCAGCTATAAAAAAGAATGCATTGGAATCAGTTTTAATGAGGTCGATGAAATGAGCCTATTATACAGAGTGAAGTAAGTCAGAAAGAAAAACACCAATGCAGTATATTAATGCATATATATGGAATTTAGAAAGTTGGTAATGATGACCCTATATGTGAGATAGTAAAAGAGACACAGATGTAAAGAACAGACTTTTGGACTCTGTGAGAGAAGGCGTGGGTGGGATGATTTGAGAGAATAGCATTGAAACATGTATATTATCTTATGTGAAATAGATTGCCAGTCCAGGTTTGATGCATGAGACAGGTTGCTCAAGGATGGTGCACTGGGATGACCCTGAGGGATGGGATGGGGAAGGAGGTGGGAGGGGGATTCAGGATGGGGAACACATGTACACCCATGGCTGATTCATGTCAATGTATGGCAAAAACCACCACAATATTGTAAAGTAATTAGCCTCCAATTAAAATAAATTGATTAATTTTAAAAAAGACAGTGTTAGAACTTACAGGATGTGAGCTTGTGCTTGGTCAGTTTGGGGAGGGTTTCAGGAAACTGACTTTGCTCTGGATAGATTGTATTAGGAAGTAGGTAGTTTTCTTATTGGGTATCTTAGTCTTAACTCTAAGAAGGGAAGACTAGACAGAGGTTAGAGTTGTACTTGATCAAGAAATAGCAGTCATTCAAAATAGGAAGATGCTTGGTCATATTGGTGGTGTGTGTAATGTAGCTCCTTTGCTCAGTGCTCATACATGATTATCCAATGTCCTATTTTTGTCTTGATTTTTCACAATGTACACATTGCCCTCATCTGATATTTAAGTTTTACAAAATGTTTATGTCAAGCAGAAGAACAGAAGGCCCATTGTGGTACCAGATCAGGTCTTGGAACTCAGAGGTTGTTTTTCTCTTTCTCTATCAATTGCAAAAAGTTGTGATGAGAATTGAAGAGATGTATTGGTTAAATGCTTAGTTCAAGTTTTGGCCGAGCAAGCATTTAAAGATTGTCCAGACATGATAAGAGTAAGAGGGATACTATAAATATCAAATTCTTTAATCTTTATTAATAATTACTAGTTTTTGACAGCGTAATAAAAATGACTTGGTATTAATGAAGAGTCTGGCTTTAGTAACTCACTATGTTGTGTGGTCATGGGCAAGTCAATTCCTGTCTCTGAGCCACGGGTTCTCTTTTTTTGTAAAGAGGATGATGATATCTGCATTAAGAAATCTTCATTTTGGGATATTTTGAGAACCACTGTTGGTTACACTGCTAATATGCTTTGAACACCGTGGACCAAGGCTAAGTGTCTAGAAGTACACAGAGTTTTAGTTTCCTCCACTCCTGACTGCTCTTTAAATGTGCTGTCAACTGTAGTAAGAAAAGGAACAAAAAATTGACTGTAGTGTTGTCATATTCTAGAAATTCGACCTTAGGAAACTGATCTAGTGCCAGAGTGGAGTCACAGTTTCAGTCCCAACAAGGTCTCCTCTTCATCAGAGATAACTGAAAGCCCTCCTGCTTCAGTGATTGATCTCACCCAGGTCCAACCCTTTTCCCACCCCACCTTGTCTTTGTTTGACTCTCTAGTCAATGGGATTAAGTGTTAATTATCATAATTGCTCATCGTTATTATTATTTCAAAGGACTTTGACTTTGCAGGGAGAAGAATATATGTCTATGGCCTCCAATGATTCAGAACAGCCTCACGATGTGAGTAACATGATTTCATGTAACAAATGAAGATGTGGGTAATTTCTGGTCCCAGATCACATAGTTAGGAAAAGGCAGAACTGGAACTCCAACTGAGGTCCTCTTTTCAAAAAAGCACTAGTGGAGAGTCCAGAGTTGTGTTGGAGCTTGGGTTGTAGGCAATATTCCAAGATCCCTGAAATCCACTCCAGGCCCTGAGGTCCACTCTGGCAGGTAGCTCTCCTGTTGGTGAAATCAGGTGAGGGGCAGTGGGTGGTCGTGCTCTGGAGATGTGTTTATGTCTCTGCTTCCCTTATGCCCACTCCCTTTACTTTATTTCTACTCAGATTATTAGGGTTTGTGCCCCAGATGGAGATGCCGTTCCCCAGCTCAGGAACTGACTGGACCACTGCCAGGTAAAGAGCTTGTGTGTTCCAGTAGAGATGCTGCCACAACAGTTGCAGAAGGTTACCAGGGTAATTCCTGTCTTCTGAAGTAGGTGGGTTAATGTGAGAGGGGAAGCACTAAGAAATAGATATGAAGACCCCTGAATGAGGCTATAAAGGAGGACATGGACTAACACACTGCTAATCACTTAACAGTCCTGTGATCTGCTCTCATCCACTCATTGACCAACCATCACATGCCATACACTGCTCTAGGTGCTGGGATGCTCCTTGTGTGACCATATTGGACAAAATTCCACCTGTAGAATCATATTCTGTGTTTTCATGAAACCACAGACAGAGTCAAGTTTGAGAATTGTAGTTCTTGGGCATTTTACCCAAGTAGACAGAAGCAGGATAGAGGAGCCTGGTGGGCTACATTTCATGGAGTCTCAAAGAGTCAGACCAGACCAAGTGACTGAGCAGACACACACACACAGGAAGAAGCAAGACAATGGAAGGTGGGGAGATTACACATTGTAAATGACTGACCCCAAATCCTCCATTTCCTCACTCCCCTCCTTCTCACCTGTTCTTATCCATCTGCTGGGATGTAAACCAAACTCTCAGCCCCCATCTTTCCATAGACACCCTGCTGCAAGGACACAAACACGAGCAGACTCTCCTTCTCTGCAGTCCTGCTCTTTCCCCTGGGCACCATTCTGGCCAGCATTCCTGGAGGTGAAACAAGCAACCAGGCCCGGAGTAAGTCCCAGCTCACCTCTCCTCTACAGACCAGAGGAAAAGGAGATGAGTGCAAGAAGAGGGAGGAAGAGGGGTGTGGTGGATGCTGCCAGCCCTCTCTGGATTTCTTCTGGGAAGTGAGCAGTTGAACTCCAGGGACATTTCTTGACTCTCAAAAATTGTCATTATGTGTTCTGTTTTTAATAAAAATCTCCCACCTCATTTTACAGAATCATGAGCTTTATCTCTGACACTGTCTATTGCTAGACTCTACCCCATCCCTAAAAACCACTTTCAGTTCAGTTCAGTCGCTCAGTCATGTCTGACTCTTTGTGACCCCATGAATCGCAGTACGCCAGGCCTCCCTGTCCATCACCAACTCTCGGAGTTCACTGAGACTCACGTCCATCGAGTCAGTGATGCCATCCAGCCATCTCAGCCTCTGTCGTCCCCTTCTCCTCCTGCCCCCGCTCCCAATCCCTCCCAGCATAACAGTCTTTTCCAATGAGTCAATTCTTTGCATGAGGTGGCTAAAGTACTGGAGTTTCAGCTTTAGCATCATTCCTTCCAAAGAAATCCCAGGGCTGATCTCCTTCAGAATGGACTGGTTGGATCTCCTTGCAGTCCAAGGGACTCTCAAGAGTCTTCTCCAACACCACAGTTCAAAAGCGTCAATTCTTCGGCACTCAGCCTTCTTCACAGTCCAACTTTCACATCCATACATGACCACAGGAAAAACCATAGCCTTGACTAGACGGACCTTTGTTGGCAAAGTAATGTCTCTGCTTTTGAATATGCTATCTAGGTTGGTCATAACTTTCTTTCCAAGGAGTAAGCATCTTTTAATTTCATGGCTGCAGTCACCATCTGCAGTGATTTTGGAGCCCAAAAAAATAAACTCTGATACTGTTTCCACTGTTTCCCCATCTATTTGCCATGAAGTGATGGGACCGGATGCCATGATCTTTGTTTTCTGAATGTTGATTAAGCCAACTTTTTCACTCTCCACTTCCACTTTCATCAAGAGGCTTTTGAGTTCCTCTTCACTTTCTGCCATAAAAGTGGTGTCATCTGCATATCTGAGGTTATTGATATTTCTCCCGGCAATCTTGATTCCAGCTTATGTTTCTTCCAGTCCAGCGTTTCTCATGATGTACTCTGCATATAAGTTAAATAAGCAGGGTGACAATATACAGCCTTGACATACTCCTTTTCCTATTTGGAACCAGTCTGTTGTTCCATGTCCAGTTCTAACTGTTGCTTCCTGACCTGCATACAGATTTCTCAAGAGGCAGGTCAGGTGGTCTGGTATTCCCATCTCTTTCAGAATTTTCCACAGTTTATTGTGATCCACACAAAGGCTTTGGCATAGTCAATAAAGCAGAAATAGACGTTTTTCTGGATCTCTCTTGCTTTTTCCATGATCCAGCAGATGTTGGCAATTTGATCTCTGGTTCCTCTACCTTTTCTAAAACCAGCCTGAACATCAGGAAGTTCACGGTTCACATATTGCTGAAGCCTGGCTTGGATAATTTTGAGCATTACTTTACTAGCATGTGAGATGAGTGCGAGAATAGTAAAAAGATCCGCATTTGATCCTTGTCCTGATTCAGGCCCCAGGCCTCCTAAAACTCTTGGAATTTATTGTCTTTCTATAAGTAATGAGATAAGTGGAGGATGAGGCCTTAGATAGTCTGTGTGTGCCTGGATCTGGAACATGCCATGAGATGATTAGAGGGTTAGAGTGATCAGTCCCCAGTCCCTCTGGGGAGAGGAGTGAGTACTGATACTGCTGAGTTCCATTAACAATGGCCAAAGATTCCATCAAATTTCCTCTATCCAACCCTCAATTAAAACCCATCAATACTAGATTCAGAGAGCTTCAAGGGAGGTGATAACATCAAGGGTTTGTAAGGTAGGCATGTCCTGAGGTGGCGTGGAGACTCAGCATTTCCTACTCCCTCTTTGCCTTATGCTTCTCCTCCATTTTGCTGTCCCTGAGTTTTATCATTTGTAATGACTGGGGAAAGTATATAAAGGGCTTATCTGAATTCAGTGAGTGGTTCTGATAACTTGTTCAACATGGGAGGTGGGTCAAGGGATCTCTGAATTTATAGCCAGTTGTTCACAAGTGTTAAGTGACCCCAGGGGTCGTGATCAACTCTTGAAGTGTGGGCAGTCCTCAATGATGAAGCCCTTACCCTGTGGGGCCTGGGTCACCTCTGAGGATTTAGCATCGGAAGTGAATTGACTTCTGGATGCCCAGTGTGTATGGGGGAACTGGTTACTGTTGGCAGTGACCCCACATGTTTAGCGTCTGGGACAAACTTAGACTGTCTCTTTTCTACCATTTGTGTGTGGGGTGAAGCTCAGACACTGGGGACTCTATTATGTTGAGAAGAGAACTCTAAATCCCCCACCACTTCTTGGCATTTTCAGAATTCCTGGCAGACTCGGGCACTTATTTAAGTGGATTGTGACAGACTGTGTTTGTCTTGTCCTGATCTTATTACCTACTTGCTCTGTGTCCTGGGACAGTTCCATCTGTAGTTTTTTCATGAGAGCAGGAAGTCCATGTTTCTAGTTTTTGAAAGGATTACCAGTCATGGGTACAAAGAATTTACACATTTGTGGTCGGTGACGTGTGTTTTCCACCAAAAGTTTTAGTCTGAAAGACTTGTCGACTTACCTACATTTTCTCATGATAATCCGAGTATATGTGTCAAATAATGATCATTTTCCTGTTATGAAATTAATCGGAGAGTTGAGTGGCAGGTGAGCATCTTCCCTCCGCAGGCAACTGCAGGCGGAACAAGAAATGCAGTACTTCCTTGAGTTTGCTCTTGGGGCCAAGACTGCTTTTCCCAGGCTGCTATGACATTAGTCAGGACTCAATGCCCTTCCTCTTGCTCCACTATGAGACTATGTTTTATTTTCTTATAATGATATAGATGACAGTTACACTCATTATTTTTTGACAGGCCTCATCTTCATAGAGATTAACAAGAATTTTACTCTATCCACTCCCTTCAATGGCAAGGCACTTAGCATGAGTATGAAATAGGAGAGTCATTTACTTAGAAAATTTTATCAAACTGTATCCTTTTGGTTCTGAGAGCATAGTTTTTTTTGTGTGTGTAGGGAAACAGCTGTTAAAAAAAAAAAAAAAGTAAAATAATATCCTCCTAGGAGGGAGACACACAATAAAGACAAGGGAAAATCCTATACCAGGTCATGATGAGTGTTGTGAAGAAAGAGATTGATGGGGATAAAGGAGGGTAGTGAGGGCCAGGGAAATGCTCTGTGATAAGGAGGCCTTGAGCAGAGGGTCCCAAAAATGTGCCTGGTGTGATTGAGCAGCAGACAGGCCCAGGGTGACTGGAGCTGAGTGGGTTGAGGAGGTGGGGAATGGAAAGGGATGAGACAGAGAGGCCATGGGGACAGGTCATGAAGAGCTTTGTAAAACTATAAAAATCAGAATCTGACTCTTGGTCAATGAGGGATTGGTCATGGGACCCATGGGATAGAATTCACTTTGAAACAGGATTCTTGCGGCTGCAGTGTGGAGAGTGGTCTCTAGGGGGCGAAGGCAGAATCAGAGGCCTCTGCGCAGGCTGCTGCACTGGCGCAGGTGAGCCATGATGGAGTACACCCATATTTTTGCCTGGATCGATCTCACTTCCTTAGAATACCATGAATAACATGCTCTGTTGAGGTTTCTGTGGAGGCTTCACGACAAATCACAATTCATTACATCTTTAGGCATTTGTGATAGATTTGCCTTTCAAACCCTCACCTCTCCTTGAGGTATGGGTGCAAGGAAAAGGCAAAGGTGGAAGTTAAAACTCCAGCCCCCAATCAGGTGTTGGTTATCCAGACAACCAACCTCCATTCTATGGTTCCACTGAGGCTTTGTTTGTCACCTCACTCACATGGTAAAATGTTCCCTTGGTGCTGTCATCTCTTAGGAAATCCAATGGTTATAGGAGCTCTGGTCCAGGAACAGGAAGAATACTAAATTAGTATTTCTGATGGCTTCTGGTGGCTCAGCTAGTAAAGAATTTGACTGCAATGTGAGAGACCTGGGTTTGATCCCTGGGTTGGGAAGATCCCTTGGAGAAGGAAATGGCTACCCATTCCAGTATTCTGGCCTGCAGAATTCCATGGACTGTACAGGCCATGGGGTTGCAAAGAGTCAGACATGACTGAGTGACTGTCATTTTCACAAATAGGTCAAAGTATCAGTATTCCCTCAATATTCCTATATTCTGGTGCCCATGACCTAAACAAAGTGAACACAATGATGGGTTTTCTTCCATGCCTTTCTCCATTAACTCATGAGCCTTCACACCTTCTTTTCAATAGTGGAAGCTTTCAAGCAAACACATGTATGGAAAATAGTATTATAAACCCCTGGATCATTGTCCAGCTCCAATCATGATCAACATATGGAGAATACTCTTATGTATCCTTCATGCCAGATATTAAGCATGGTGTGTTCACATACCTAGAGGCAGACATTCTGGAATGTGAAGTCAAGAGGGCCTTAGGAAGCACCACTACAAGCAAAGCTAGTGGAGGTGATGGAATTCCAGTTGAGCTATTTTAAATCCTAAAAGATGATGCTGTGAAAGTGCTGCACTCAATATGCCAGCAAATTTTGGAAAAACTCAGCAGTGGCCACAGGATTGGAAAAGGTCAGTTTTCATTTGAATCCCTAAGAAAGGCAATGCCAAAGAATGCTCAAGCTACTGCACAATTGCACTCATCTCACACACTAGCAAAGTAATGCTCAAAATTCTCCAAGCCAGGCTTCAGCAGTACATGAACCATGAAAGGTTGTTTTTGAATCACGCAAAGACGCTGGGATTCGTGGCCCCCAGAGGAGAAGAATTCAATCCGGGGCCAGAGACGAGGCTTGATCGCTCAGAGCTTTTGTGTAATAAAGTTTTATTAAAGTATAAAGAAGATAGAGAAAGCTTCTGACATAGGCATCAGAGGGGGGCAGAAAAGAGTACCCCTCTGCTAGTCTTCAGCTGCATGTTATATAGACACTAGCAGTCTGTTAATGAAAGAAAGGAATGTCTTAAAACTCAGAATGGCACCAGGCCCCTCACCCATAAGATGCATTTTGGGATAATCTTGGCACCAAATGGTTCATCCTGGGCCGTAAAATGATTAACTAGAATATTGAAGAAGGGCAGATCACCATACAAATAGTTTCATTTACATAGATTAGGGGAACAATATCTGAGTATAACATACTGGTTTGTCAAGTAGGTTCTGAGCTATGCGGCAGAACCGACTTGAAGACAGAGTCTGGGGTAAATGCATAGCACATTAGCGTATCTTAAGACAAACATTTCCATAAAAAATGCATTGGTTATCTCTAGGTTTGAGAGTAGTTAACTTCAGGGGAAACCAGGTGTCATTATGGCAACATAGTATTTTAAGAGAAACCTCCTTTTAAATTTATATAGAGAAGGAAACAAATATCGCTGGTTTGTTTCCTCCTGCCAATTAAGAGAGAGAAAAATGTCTGACACTTGCAGTCTAGTTCCTCCCTTTGGAGACCCCTGGTCTTCCTGCCTGTTACCCTCTTACCATGAGTGTCTAGATGTTCAAGCTGGATTTAGAAAAGGCAGAGGAACCAGGGATCAAATTGCCAACATTCACCGGATCATCAAAAAAGCAAGAAACATCTATTTCGGTCTCTTTGATATGCCAAAGCCTTTGACTGTGTGGATCACAACAAACTGTGAAAAATTCTGAAAGAGATGGACCACCTGAGAAATCTGTATGCAGGTTAAGAAGCAACAGTTAGAACCGGACATTGAACAACAAACTGGTTCCAAATCGGGAAAGGAGTACATCGAGGCTGTATTTTGTCAGCCTGCTTATTTAACTTATACACAGAGTACATCATGCAAAATGCCAGACTGGATGAAGCACAAGCTGGAATCAAGATTGTTGGGAGGAATTTCAATAACCTCAAATATGCAGATGACAGCACCCTTATGGCAGAAAGTGAAGAAGAACCTGAGGCTCTTGATGAAAGTGAAAGAGTAGAGTGAAAAAGTTGGCTTAAAACTCAACATTCAGAACACTAAGATCATGATATCCGGTCCCATTACTTCATGGCAAATAGATGGGGAAACAGTGGGAGACTATTTATTTGGGGCTCCAAAAATATTGCAGATGGTGACTGCAGCCATGAAATTAAAAGACAGTTGCTTCCTGGAAAGAAAGTTATGTCCAAACTAGACAGCCTGTTAAAAAGCAGAGACATTACTTTGCCAACAAAGGTCCATCTAGTCAAAGTCATGGTTTTTCAAGTAGTCATGTATAGATGTGAGTATTGAAGTATAAAGAAAGCTGAGCACCAAAGAATTGATAGTTTTGAACTGTGGTGTTGGAGATGCCTCTTGAAGAGTCCCTTGGACTGCAAGGAGATCCAAACAGTCCATCCTAAAGGAGATCAATCCTGAGTATTCACTGGAAGGACTGATGCTAAAGCTGAAACTCCAGCTTTAGCTCTATTTGAAAAGACTCTGATGCTGGGAAAGATTGCAGGTGGGAAGAAAAGGGGAAGACAGAGGATGAGATCGTTTGATGGCATCACCAACTCAATGGACATGAGTTTTAATAGGCTCCAGCAGTTGATGGACAGGGAAGCCTGGCGTGCTACAGTCCATGGGGTGACAAAGAGTCGGAACTATGAGCGACTGAACTGTACTGAACTGATTCTTTATTCTTGTTCTGTTTGCAGCTAATCAGTGGCATCATGCCAATTCATCTATAAATATTCAGTAATGATATGTAATTATTTACAGTATTACCCTGTTGATCTGAAGCCTAACAACATTAATAAAACTGCCCTCAGTTCAGTTCAGTTCAGTCACTCAGTCGTGTCTGACTCTTTGTGACCCATGAACCACAGCTCAGCAGGCCTCCCTGTCCATCACCGACTCCTGGAGTCTACCCAAATCCATGTCCATTGAGTTGGTGATGCCAATCATCTTATCCTCTGTCGTCCCCATCTCTTCCTGCCCTCAATCTTTCCCAGTATCAGGGTCTTTTCAAATGAGTCAGCTCTTCTCATCAGGTGGCAAAGTATTGGAGTTTCAGCTTCAAATCAGTCCTTCCAGTGAACACCCAGGACTGATCTCCTTTAGGATGGACTGGTCGGATCTCCTTGCAGTCCAAGGGACTTTCAACAGTCTTCTCAAACACCACAGTGCAAAAGCATCAATTCTTCTGTGCTCAGCTTTCTTTATAATCCAACTCTCACATGCATACATGACTACTGGAAAAACCATAGCCTTGACTAGTTGGACCTTTGTGGGCAAAGTAATGTCTCTGCCTTTTAATATGCTGTCTAGGTTGGTCATAACTTTCCTTCCAAGGAGTAATTGTCTTTTAATTTCATGGCTGCAATCAGCATCTGCAGTGATTTTGGAGCCAAGAAAAATAAAGCCAGCCACTGTTTCTACTGTTTCCCCATCTATTTGCCATAAAGTGATGGGACCGGATGCCATGATCTTCGTTTTCTGAATGTTGAGCTTTAAGCCAACGTTTTCACTCTCCTATTTCAATTGCATCAAGAGGCTCTTTAGTTCTTCTTCACTTTCTGCCATAAGGGTGGTGTCATCTGCATATCTGAGGTTATTGATATTTCTCCCGGCAATTTTGATTCCAGCCTGTGCTTCCTCCAGCCCAGAATTTCTCATGATGTACTCTGCATAGAAGTCAAATAAGCAGGGTGACAATATGCAGCCTTGATGTACTCCTTTTCCTATTTGGAACCAGTCTGTTGTTCCATGTCCAGTTCTAACTGTTGCTTCCTGACCTGCAGACAGGTTTCTCAAGAGGCAGGTCAGGTGATCTGGTATTCCCATCTTTTTCAGAATTTTCCACAGTTTATTGTGATTCACACAGTCAAAGGCTTTGGCATAGTCAATAAAGCTGATATAGATGTTTTTCTGGAACTCTCTTGCTTTTTCGATGATCCAGCAGATGTTGGCAATTTGACCTCTGATTCCCCTGCCTTTTCTAAAACCAGCTTGAACATCTGGAAGTTCATGGTTCATGTTTTGCTGAAGCCTGGCTTGGAGAATTTTGAGCATTACTTTACTAGTGTGTGAGATGGGTGCAACTGTGCCATAGCAAAAACATTCTTTGGCATTGCCTTTCTTTGGGATTGGAATGAAAACTGACCTTTTCCAGTCCTGTGTCCACTGCTGAGTTTTCCAAATTTGCTGGCATATTGAGTGCAGCACTTTCACAGCATCATCTTTTAGGATTTGAAGTAACTCAACTGGAATTCCATCACCTTCACTAGCTTTGTATGTAGTGATACTTCCTAAGGCCCACTTGACTTCACATTCCAGGATATCTGGCTCTAGGTGAGTGTGAGTGATCACACCATCGTGATTATCTGGGTCGTGAAGATCTTTTTTGTACAGTTCTTCTGTGTATTCTTGCCACGTCTTCTTAATATCTTCTGCTTCTGTTAGGTCCATACCATTTCTGTCCTTTATCGAGTCCATCTTTGCATGAAATGTTCCCTTGGTATCTCTAATTTTCTTGAAGAGATCTCTAGTCTTTCCCATTCTATTGTTTTCCTCTTCTTCTTTGCATTGATCGCTGAGGAATGCTTTCTTATCTTTTCTTGGTATTATTTGGAATTCTGCATTCAAATAGTGCCCTGCTGCTGCTGCTGCTGCTGCGTCGCTTCAGTCGTGTCTGACTCTGTGTGACCCCATAGATGGCAGCCCACCAGGCTCCCCCATCCCTGGGATTTTCCAGGCAAGAACACTGGAATGGGTTGCCATTTACTTCTCCAATGCATGAAAATGAAAAGTGAAAGTGAAGTTGCTCAGTCGTGTCTGACTCCTAGCGGCCCCATGGACTACAGCCTACCAGGCTCCTCCATCCATGGGATTTGCCAGGCAAGAGTACTGGAGTGGGTTGCCATTGCCTTCTCCAAATAATGCCCTAAAAAGCATCAAATGGTCTTTTCACTTTCCCATCTTTGCACCTCTACCATGTTCTTGCAAACAAGCTGATGTATTCGATTGTTCACCCTTTAAACCCAGCTGTGATGACCATCTACCTTTTTGACTGAATTACTTTCATCCCTACAGACCTGACTTCCGTGGCCTGACTTCGGCCTGGAGCCTCCATACATAGGTCCCTGCAAGGCCAAAACAAGCAGACAGGTACACTGCCAAGCCCAAGTTCTCAGAGATCTTTTTATATGGTAGCTAAAATGTTGAGAAAAAAGACTTCAACTGGGTCCAGGCTGTGTTAAGACCCCTGCTGGTGTTATCCCATCCTGGGTAAGACAGCAAACAGGGCATGGGATAGGGGAAGGGCTGGAGAAAGAGGTGGAGCTCTGGAGGCCACGGTCTCCTCAAAATCACCTGCAGTGAGTATTTTCATTTCTCTTTCCCATGGGAAGTATCTGCAGTAACCTTTGAAATCATGGACTGAGCATGCATCCCCAGGGACCAGATTGGCAATACATAATCCCCCAAAGCACCATCCTGATAATTTGAGGTTACTCTCATGCTCCCATTTCTCAGATGGGAAGAGTAAGTCAGTTCCCCATAGAGGAGGTCTGTAGTGCTCCTGAAGACCCTACCTGGGCTTGGAAAATTCACTGCCTTCTTGATGGTCATTGTGACCCTGAGAGTACTGTGGTTGTTTCTAGGATGGTCTAGGTCCTGTCTAGGGATACCTTGTCCAGGTCTGGGGCTTTAGAGATTCAATCTGCAAGTCCCTCTCTTTTTGCAGAGGCCATGGGAACTGGGCTCCTCTGAGATGCTGAAGTCCAAGGAGCACCCAGTCAGGGCTGAGTTCTGTCTGCTTGTGATCATATTTAGCCTTTCCCTCTGACTTTCAAAACTACCCTCCTCAGTGAAATCTAACCCTTCCCTTCCCTGCATGGGTCTAATTGCTTTACTTCTGTCTTTTCCAGTTGGCTCTAAGCACCATGACAGCAAGTCTTCCCTTTATCCTTAGAACTTTGCATAACTCCTGGCACAAAGGATACAGTCCATAAATATTGGAGGAATGAAGAAAAGAATGGAGGAGAAAATCTCTTCATGACTGAAGTGACTGTAGAGCCTGGGATGTGAATTCAGGATTCAGATGTTGTAATCTTCTTCAGTGCAGTTCAGTTCAGTTCAGTCTCTTCGTCGTGTCCGACTGTTTGTGACCGCTTGGGCTGCAGCAAGCCAAGCCTCCCTGTCCATCACCAACTCCCGGAGTTTATCCAAACTCACGTCCATTGAGTCAGTGATGCCATTCAACTATCTCATCCTCTGTTGTCCCCTTCTCCTCCTGCCCTCAAAATTTCCCAGCATCACAGTCTTTTCAAGTGAGTCAGATCTTTGAATCAGCTGGCCAAAGTATTGGACTTTCAGCTTCAACATCAGTTATCCCAGTGAACTCCCAGGACTGATCTCCTTTAGGATGGACTGGTTGGATCTCCTTGCAGTCCAAGGGACTCTCAAGAGTCTTCTCCAACACCACAGTGCAAAAGCATCAATTCTTCAGCACTCAGCTTTCTTTACAGTCCAACTCTACCATCCATACATGACTCATCTTGATCCTCCGCCCCACCCCCACTTTGAGAGTCTTTGGAACCTGGCCTGCCTGAATGCTGCTGGAAATGCTGGCACCCAACTCCTATTCCTGTAAATGTGATTGAAACCCATGGAGTCATATCCAAAGTCTCTGCTGCATCATTGGTGTTACTATCAAATAGATTAGCCTGGGAGGGATTTGTATGCTTGTGTATTAGTGATGTTGAAATACCTGGGACACTGATTAACAGTCTAGTGTCTTCTCCCTAATTTTCAGCTGTTTTTCCTCCATCAAGTCACTTTTCCATAGCTGAAGTTTAGTATCTGCATCTCTAAAAAAGGAATAGTACTTAAATGATAAGATTGTTAAGGAAGAGCAAGCTATCTTTTATCAACACCTACTCTGAATCCACTCTCAGGTCACAATTTCAAATCCCCTCCAAGACAAGTGAGTAATGTGAATGGAACTATTTGGGATGGTGGCAGAGGCATGAGGACAATAAGGAATGGTGGGGATGATGGGTACTGGAAAGAACACTTCCCCCCTGGGAAGACAGCTGCTTTCCTTAGTTCCTTTCCTTAGTTCAGGCTTCTCAAAGTGTGGTCCCTTGAGCAGACCATCAATGCCTTGGGAACCTTGTTGATTCAGATACTCAGGGCCCACCCTGTGCCTCTGAATCAGCATTCTGGTGGTAGAGATCTGAGCTCTGTCTTTGAGCATATGGCTATAGAATTCTGATGCTCACTCAAGTGTGAGACCCACAGCCTTGTTAAATTATGGGACTGTGATGCTGGTTTACTTTTTCAACATTGATAGATAAAAATTTTTATATGAAATTTTTATATGAAAAAATTTTATGTGAAATCTCTGACCCAGGGATTGGGTCAGAGATTTCCTAAGACATCTCTTATGTCTTCTGCATTGGCAGACTGGTACTTTACTACTAGTGCCAAAAATATTATGTGGTCCCAAAAGAGAGGTGTTGTGGTATCATCATGTAGTGAGAACATGGTCACCCATTCCTCAGATATGAACATACCTCTCAGAGGGTACCGCATCTAAAATATCTAAACATGTTCTGTCTGCCTTGGGTGCATTCCATCCATTTCTGAATATGGCCTTAGATAGTAGGAAATCCAAGACTGTCATTTTTTAGAAGGAGATAGTGAGGAACAGAAGCAGAGATAATATCTGGGGTCCCAGAGGGTTAGATAGATCACTTATCTTCATCCAGAACACAATAATGGTTTTGTTCCTGTCCTGTAATTTCTCTAAAGAGAACTGCAGGAGCCAGGAAGATTTCTTTCTTTCTTTCTTTCTTTTGTTTATTTAATTTGATTGGAGGATAATTACATTACAATATCGTGCTGGTTTTTGACATACATCTGCATCAACTGGCCACAGGCATATATGTGTCCCCCCTCCTGAACACCCCTTCCACCTCTCTCCCCACTCTGTCCACCCGAGTTGTGTCAGAGCACTGTCTTTTGGTGCCCTGCTAAGGCATCAGTTTGCACTGGTCATGTGTTTTACTTATGGCCATGTACATGTTTCAATGCTATTCTCTCAAATCATCCCTCCATTGACTTCTCTCACTGAGTACAAAGGTCTGTTCTTTATATCTGTGTCTCTTATGCTGCTCTGCATGTAGGACCAGTGGTATTGTCTCTCTGAATTGCATATATATGTATTAATATACAGTATTTCTTTCTCTTTATGACTTACTTCACTCTGTATAATAGGCTCCAGGTTCATCCACCTCATTGGAACTGACTCAAATGCACTCCTTTTCATAGCTTAGTAATATTCCAATGTGTATACATACCACAGCTTCCTTAACCATTCATCTGCCAATGGACATCTAGGTTGCTTCAATGTCCTAGCTGTTGTAAATAGTTCTGCAATAAACACTGGGGTACATGTATGTCTTATAGTTTGTAGACCTTTTGATAATGGCCATTCTGACTGGTGTGAAATGATATCTCATTGTGGTTTTGGTTTGCATTTCTCTAATAATAAGTGAGGTTGAATATCTCTTCATGTGCTTATTAGCCATCTGTATGTCTTTGGAGAAATGTCTGTTTAGGTCTTTTGCCCACTTTTTGATTGGGTTCTTTGTTTTCTGGTGTTGATCTGCATGAGCTGCATGTATATTTTGGAGATGAATTCCTTGTCAGCTGTTTCAAAACATTTACTATTATTTTTTCCCATTCTGAGGGCCGTCTTTTCACCTTGCTTATAGATTCCCTCATTGTGCAAAAACTTTTAAGCTTAATTAGGTCCCATTTGTTTATTTTCATTTTTATTTCCATTACCCAGAGAGGTGGGTCATAGAGGATATTGCTGTGATTTATGTTGGAGAGTGTCCTGCCTATGTTTTCCTCTAAGAGTCTTATAGTTTTCAGCCTTACATCTAGGTCTTTAATTCATTTTGAGTTTATTTTTGTGTATGGTGTTAGAAAGTGTACTAGTTTCATTCTTTTACATGCAGTCAACAAGTTTTCCCAGTACCACTATTGAAGACACTGTCTTTTCTCTACCATATATTTTTGCCTCCTTTCTCAAAGATAAGGTGTCTGTAGATGAGTGGATTTATATCTGTCTTTCTATTTTGTGCCACTTATTTGTATTTCTGTCTTTGTGCTAGTGCATTACTGTTTTGATGACTGTAGATTTGTTCAGTTCAGTTCAGTCACTCAGTAGTGTCCGACTCTTTGTGACCCCATGAACTGCAGCACGCCAGGCTTTCCTGTCCATCACCAACTCCTGGAGTCCACCCAAATCCATGTCCATTTAGTCAGTGATGCCATCCAACCATCTCATCCTCTGTCGTCCCCTTCTCCTCCTGCCCTCAATCTTTCCCAGCATCAGGGTCTTTTCAAATGTAGCTTTGTAGTACAGTCTGAAGTCAGGAAGGTAGATTTTGGGTCCTTTATATTACCATCAGATCAGATCAGATCAGATCAGTTGCTCAGTTGTGTCTGACTCTTTGCAACCCCATGAATCACAGCACGCCAGGCCTCCCTGTCCATCACCAACTCCCGGAGATCACTGAGTCTCACATCCATTGAGTCAGTGATGCCATCCAGCCATCTCATCCTCTATCATCCCCTTCTCCTCCTGCCCCCAATCCCTCCCAGCATCAGAGTCTTTTCCAATGAGTCAATTCTTCGCATGAGGTGGCCAAAGTACTGGAGTTTCAGCTTTAGCATCATTCCTTCCAAAGAAATCCCAGGGCTGATCTCCTTCAGAATGGACTGGTTGGATCTCCTTGCAGTCCAAGGGACTCTCAAGAGTCTTCTCCAACACCACAGTTCAAAAGCATCAATTCTTCAGCACTCAGCCTTCTTCACAGTCCAACTTTCACATCCATATATGACCACAGGAAAAACCATAGCCTGTAAAATTATTTGTTCTAGTTCTGTGAAACATACAATCGGTAGTTTGATAGGGATTGTGTGGAATCTATAGACTGGCTTGGGTAGTACACTCATTTTCACTATATTGATTTTTCCAATTCAAGAAGATTGTATATATCTCCATCTGTTTGTGTCATCTAGGATTTCTTTCATCTGTGTTTTCTAGTTTTCTCTATATGTGTCTTTTGCTTCTTTGGGTAAATTTATTCCTAAGTATTTTATTCTTTTTGTTGCCATGGTGAATTGGATTGTTTCCTTAATTTCTCTTCCTGATTTTTCATTGTTAGTGTATAGGAATGCAAGGGATTTAGAGCCCACCTTTACACATGAACAAGGACAGGGGAGATGGAGGGAGAACTGGCACATCAGGTAGCCTCTGACTTGGACTAGAGTAGGACAAGGAGATGAGGACATGGGGAGAAAAAGACAGACAAATGAGAGAGGAGCGGGGAGAAAAGAGGAGTTTCTATTAGGGGAAGTCTCTGTTGCTCTCTGGCCTCAGGTGGATAGATTGAGGCAGAAATAGGGGCAGGGCCAGAAAGCCTCCCAAACTAGAATCTTCATCCTACCATCTGCAAGTTGTGTTTCCTTAGCAAGGGGCTTTACCTCTGAGACTCTGTTTTCTCCTTGAACCAAGGGGATGAGAATCTCAGATGCTGTAAGAGTGACATGAGGCTAACAGAAGTGGCACATGTGGAATGTCTCAGGAAAGAGTAGACTCTCCACTCTCAGTGCCTTGTGATATGAATTACAGGCTAGTGGATCACAATAAACTGTGGAAAATTCTGAAAGAGATGGGAATAGCAGACCAGCTGACCTGCCTCTTGAGAAACCTATATGCAGATCAGGAAGCAACCAGTCAGCTCAGGTTAGTTAGAACTGGACATGGAAAAACAGACTGGTTCCAAATAAGAAAAGGAGTATGTCAAGGCTGTATATTGTCACCCTGCTTATTTAACTTATATGCAGAGTACATCATGAGAAACGCTGGGCTGGAAGAAGCACAAGCTGGAATCAAGATTGCCAGGAGAAATATCAATAACTTCAGATATGCAGATGACATCACCCTTATGGCAGAAAGTGAGGAGGAACTCAAAAGCCTCTTGATGAAAGTGAAAGAAGAGAGTGAAAAAGTTGGCTTAAAACTCAACATTCAGAACACTATTATCATGACATCTGGTCCCATCACTTCATGGGAACTAGATGGGGAAACAATGGAAACAGTGTCCGTGTTAATTTTGGGGGGCTCCAAAATCACTGCAGATGGTGATTGCAGCCATGAAATTAAAAGACACTTACTCCTTGGAAGGAAAGTTATGACCAACCTAGATAGCATATTCAAAAGCAGAGACATTACTTTGCCAAAAAAGGTCCATCTAGTTAAGTCTATGGTTTTTCCAGTGGTCATGTATGGATGTGAGATTTGGACTGTGAAGAAAGCTGAGCGCCAGAGAATTGATGCTTTTGAACTGTGGTGTTGGAGAAGACTCTTGAGAGTCCCTTGGACTGCAAGGAGATCCAACCAGTCCATTCTGAAGGAGATCAGCCCTGGGATTTCTTTGGAAGGAATGATGCTAAAGCTGAAACTCCAATACTTTGGCCACCTCATGTGAAGAGTTGACTCATTGGAAAAGACTCTGATGCTGGGAGGGATTGGGGGCAGGAGGAGAAGGGGATGACAGAGGATGAGATGGCTGGATTGCATCACCAACTCGATGGACCTGAGTTTGAGTGAACTCCGGGAGTTGGTGATGGACAGGGAGGCCTGGCATGCTGCAATTCAGGGAGTCGCAAAGAGTCAGACATGACTGAGTGACTGAACTGAACTGAACTGATGTCCTTCTGTCCTGGGGCAGCTCAGTATTGAGAGCTCCTGCCCTTCTCAAGGGAAAGGGTGTCTGTGCCAGGAAGGTAGCCCCCTCATGTCTTATGCAGCTCATCACCCTGCTTTGTGCCTACTTGACATTTGGCTAGACTTGCACCTGGGGCTTCTGGGCAAGGAACCCAGCTGCCCCCTCCTTGAGCTGGAGTGGAGCACACTTTGTGTCTCTGTGTTGCATGTGTGTGTGTGTGAATGGAAATACTTTTCTGAGTGTAGCTGAGTTGGAGGGAGGCTAGTGCTACATGATTTCACCTGGGAGTGAATATACACTAGTGAGTGAAGGGACTGTGGGTGTGTCACCCCTCACATCTCCCCTATAGATAACAGCTATCAATGCAGCAGAGTGCATGTGCACAAACTCTGAAGCCAGATCCCTGGGTTCAAAACCTCTCTAACCACTGGATGACTGTAACCAACTTACTTTATTTGTGTATATCAGGTTCTTCCTCTGTAACATGAGGAATTATCAATGCTATCTCATCCTTAATTTAGGGTTTTTGAGAATTAAGTCTGTAAATACATGTCAAGTGCTTGAATAAGGACTGATACATAGAATAATTCACATTTTATCTGTTGTGATTACTCATACTATTATTATTAATACTACAAAGGACTCTGACTTCTCAGGGAGAAGGAACATGTGTCTGCTGTGTCTGTTGCTTCCATAGCATTCCCTGATGTGGGCAGCTCTGACCTCACCTGACATCTGAAGACAGGAGGACTCTGGGAGATTTCCATCTGAAGACACAAAGAAGGCAAAAGGCAGAGCTTGTCATAAAAAGGAGGCCGTGTGACCCCAAAACCACTGGGGGAGAGAAGAGGAGGAAGTGGGTGGTTGTGGGCAATCTTCCAAGGTCCCCTGAAGTCCACTCAGGAAGACAACTCTCTTGTTTGTGAAACCAGGTGAAGGAGGGCAGGTGGTCAGGCTGTGGAGACGTGTCCAGCTCCCTACTTCCCCTCTGCCCCTTCCCTTACTCCTTATTTGAAACAGAAAACAGGGTTGCTGCCCCAGGAGGACATCAGCTTCCTAACTAATTTCCTGTAGGGAACAACCAGGTAAAGAGCAGGTTTCCATGCAGTAGAGAAGCTATGGCGATGGTTGTGGGAATATGTGTGTGTCACACTGGACTTCTGCGCTAGGTGAGGGTGGAGAGGAGTCAGGGGTTGGTAATCGATGTCCAGAAGTGATGACAGCACAGAAGGCTGAAAAGGAGGACCTGAGCTCAAACACTGCTGTTCTCTTATTCATCCCGTGATTTGCTCTCAGCCACTCACTGATTGTCCTTCACATGCCATGTACTGCTTTAGGTGCTAGGATCCTCCCTGAGTGACCATATGAACTAAATTCCACATGTACAATGACAAAGCATGTTTCCATGAGACCCACAAGCAAAGTCAAGTTGAAGAAGCACTGATACAGGACATTTTACCCCAGCAAGCTAAAGCAGGACAACGGGTAGTGGGGGTTGTACACACTGTACAATACTGACCCCAGGCCCTTCTCTTCCTCACTCCCCTCCTTGTCTCTCTTCCAGTCACTGAACTGGGGTGTGAGAAGCTCAGTCTGCTGCCATCTTTTCTCAGGAGGCCTCCTGCAAGGCCATGAAGATAAGCCAGCTCTGCTTTTTGGCAACCCATCTCACCCTCCTGGGCACCCCTGTGGCCAGTATACCAGGGTGTGAAACTAGCAACAAGGCCCAGTACATTTCGGGCTCATCTCTCCTCTCTGGAGGTGGGGGATGAGGGGAGTCCATGGAAGGGGTTGGGTTGCATGGGAGGGGTGAGTGAAGCCAACCATCTCTGGATATCTTCTGGGAAGTGGGCAGTTTAACACCGTGAACAATTTTTGACTCTCAAAAGATATTACTATGTGTTCAGCTTTTAATCAAAAGTATCCCAACTAACTCTAGCAGATGAGGGACCCCATCACGGAAACTCTTCCTTCCTGGACACAACCTTCTGTGTACACATCACTGTAGTGTAATCACTAAATCCACTTTTGTTCTCTGTCCTCTTTCATGCCCAGGCTTTGTGAGACTCTTGGAAATTATTGCCTATCTGTAAGTCATGAGATAAGTCTAGGATAGAAACCTAGATAGCGTCTGGATGAGACTGGACTCCAGAACATGCCATCAGGTGCTTAGAAGGTTAGAACTGTCAACTTTCAGTCCCTCTGGGGAGAGGACAGACCACTGATACAGAGTTCAGTCACCAATGGCCAATGATTTTATCAAATTGCCTACATTCAATCTTTAATTAAAACCCATAAATACTGGGTTCAGAGAGCCTCAGGGGAAGTGAGGCATCAAGAGATTCTGATGCGAGGAGAGTCCTGAGAGAGTTTGGAAGCTCAGCAGCCCTAACTATCCATTTGCCCTACAATTTCTCTGTCCCTGTGTGTTTTGTTTTAAAATAACTGGGGACAGTAAGTAAAGGGCTTTCCTGAGCTCTGTGAGTGGTTCCAATAAGTTTCTGAATATCAGAGTTTGCTCATGACACCTCTGAGTTTATAGCCAGTTGATCCCAGGTGTAAGGGACAGACAGACTTCTGTTGGACACTTGAAGTATGGGCTGACCTAAGGAACAAGACCCCAGTCTGTGGTCTGGGTCACCTCTATGGATTTAGCTGCTGCTGCTGCTAAGTCGCTTCAGTCATGTCTGACTCTGTGCAACCCCAGAGACGGCAACCCACCAGGCTCCCCTGTCCCTGGGATCCTCCATTTCCTTCTCCACTATGGATTTAGAGTCAGAGTCAATTGACTCCTGAGATTTCAAT
Source organism: Bos mutus (assembly GCF_027580195.1). Classification (NCBI taxonomy): domain Eukaryota; kingdom Metazoa; phylum Chordata; class Mammalia; order Artiodactyla; family Bovidae; genus Bos; species Bos mutus. Next base: position 58,397,539 of record NC_091629.1, on the reverse strand, counting down.
GGGTGTTGGGGAACTGGTTGCTGTTGGTAGGGACCTCATGTATTTCTAGTCAGGGGAAAAACCCAGACTCACTCTTGTCTACCATTTGTCTCTGGAGTGAGGGTCAGGGCCCTGGAACTATACTATGTGGGCCCAAGCACTCAGAACCCCATTCATGTTCTCTACATTTTCAGAATATCTGGCAGAATCAGGTACTTGATTAAATGGGGTGTGACAGCATGGCGTCTTGTCCTGATCCCATGATCCACATGCTGTGTGTCCTGGGGCAAGTCATCTGCACTTTCCTTACATGAGCCCAGAGAACAGGTTACATGAGCTTTTTGAAAGTTTATTAGTCATTAATATAACATTTTACACATTTGTCTTCAAAGGTGTCCATTTTCTACCAATTTGGTTTAGTCAAAAAGACTCCTTTGCCTACATTTCCTTGCTGCTGCTGCTAGGTCACTTCAGTCGTGTCCAACTCTGTGTGACCCCATAGATTACCACCCCTCTAAAAAATTTATCTGTCAAATATAATCATTTATCTGTTAGGAAATTAACCAGAATGTTGAGAGTCAGCTGATCTTCCCTCCAGAGGCAACTGTAGGAAGAACAGGAAATGCAGTACTTCTGGGAGTTTGTTCAAGACAGCAGGCTGTTCTATCCAGATGGTACAGTATTAGTCAAGTGAAGGTGATTCACTTTGCTCTCCTGTTCGAGTATTATTTCATTATCCAATCAGGATACAGGGTTTTAGGGGAGACTCAAAATTACATAGACAGGCCTCATTATCAAAGAGATTATTAGGAATTTTTTTTTATCTCCAGTCTCTTCAATAACTGTGCATTTAGCATGAGTATGAATGGGAGATTGATTTAATGAAAAATATTAATAAGTATGTATGTTTTTTTGGTCCCAGAAGGCATCTTTCTTGGTGTAGGGAAAATATTGTAAACAAACTATCATTAAAAAAAAAATTCCATATAGTCAGAGTTATGGTTTTAAGCAGTAGTCATGTAGGCATATGAGAGTTGAACCATAAAGAAGGCAGAGCCCCCCAAAATAGATGTTTTCAAATTGCTGTGCTGGAGAAGACACTTGAGAGTTCTGTGGTTGACAAGGACATCAGATCAGTCAATCCTAAAGAAAATCAACAGTAAATATTCATTGGAAGGAACAAGGTTGAAGCTGAAGCTCCAATACTTTGGTCACCTGATGAGAAGAGCTGACTCATTGGAAAAGATTCTAATGCTAGAAAAGATTGAGAGCAGGAGGAGATGGGGACGACAGAGGATGAGGTGGGTGGATGGCATCATTGACTCAATGAACACGAGTTTGAGCAGATTCTGAGAGATAGTGAAGGACAGGGAAGCCTGGCATCTGCAGTCCGTGGGGTCCCAAAGAGTTGGACACGACTTAGTGACTGAACTTTCCCTGTTGGCATCCCTAGTATCTCAGTGGTAAGAGTTCTTCTGCCAGTCAAGAGGACAGGGTAGATACTTAGTTTGGGAAGATCCCCTGGAGAAGGAAATCTTAATCCACTCCAGTATTTTTGCCTGGGAAATCCCATGGGCAGAGGAGCCTGGAGGGCTACAGTCCATGGGATCACAAGAGTCAGACAAGACTTAGGTACTGAACAACAACAATGGGATAATGACTTGGTATTAATGAAAAGAGATTGTGTTAAGTAACTCACTATGCTACTGTGTAGACTTGAGGAAGAAATTTCAACTCTCAGAAACCCAGATTCATTCTTTATAAAAGAGGATGACGGTGTTTGCATTAAGAAATCCCCAGCTTTGTTTCCTTTTGAGAACTCCAACATGCTTTGAACAACATGGAACAAGGCAAATTGTCGAGAAGCACATAGAGTTTTAGTTTCCTTGGCAACTGACTGTCCTTTAAATGTTCTTTAAATGTGCTGCTGCTAAGTCGCTTCAGTCGTGTCCGACTCTGCACGACCCCATAGACGGCAGCCCACCAGACTCCCCCGTCCCTGGGATTCTCCAGGCAAGAACACTGGAGTGGGTTGCCATTTCCTTCTCCAATGCATGAAAGTGAAAAGTGAAAGTGAAGTCGCTCAGTCGTGTCCGACTCTTAGCGACCCCATAGACTGCAGCCCACCAGGTTCCTCCATCCATGGGATTTTCCAGGCAAGAGTACTGGAGTGGGGTGCCATTGCCTTCTCCATTAAATGTGCAGTAAATACAAGGAATAAATAGGACTGGATATTGTAGTTTCACCTTCTTTAAAAGAAGTTCAACATCAGGAAGTTCCTGGAGTGCCAGAGAGAAGTCGCAGTCTCTTCTTGAAATATGTCTCCTTCTTTCTCAGGGGTAAGTGAAAGCCCTCTTACTTCAGTGAGTGACCTCACCCAGGTCCAGGCCTTTCTCCACCACACCATGCCATTATTTGATTCTCTGGTCAAAAGAGTTAAGTGTTAACTATCATCATTACCCATTATTGTTATCATTTCAAAGGATTTTGGCTTTGCCAGGAAAAGAATATATGTCTATGGAGGCCATAGACACTGCTTTCAAAACGGCCCCAGGATGTCAGCAGCATGATCTCATGTAACAAATGAAGATGAGGGTAATTTCAGGCCACAGATCACACAGTTAGGAAAAGGCAGAACTGGGACACAGACTGAGGTCCTGTGATCCCAAAACCACAGGTGGCGAGACCAGAGCTGCAGGGAGAGAGTAGGGGGTGCAAGTGGCTGCAGCAAAGCCTCTGGATTTCTTCTGTAAACTCGGCGGTTTTCCCTCCAGAGACGTTTCTTGACTCTCAGAAGGTCACGTTACATGTTTAGTTATGAAAAATCAGTGCCTGACCTGACTCTACCAGATTAGGGACCTCAAAACTGATACACTATTCCTGGTCACTGCCTTGCCCCTGATCCTACTGTAGTGTCATAAGAAGATCCATGTTTGATCCCTGTCTCTGTTCATGCTCCAGGCAACCTGAAAGTCTTGGAACTTTATGTATTTTTATAAATCATGAGATGAGTGAAGGATGGGACCTGAGATAGAGTCTGGACAGGACTGGACTCCAGAGTTTTCCATCAGCTGATTATAGGGTTAAAACTATCACCCCTCAGTCCCTCTGAGGACTGTACAGAGTACTGATACTGAGTTTTATCACAAGTGGCCAATGATCCTATCAACTTTCCTGCCTCCACCCTCAATTAAAACCCATGAATGCTGGGTTGAGAGAGCCTCAGGGAGGTGATAACGTCAAGGGATTGAGAAGGGTGAGAGTCCTGAGAGTCCTTGGAGGCTTGGCAACCCCAACTCTCCATTTACCCCATGCTTCTGGCAATCCACTACAGCACTCTTTCCTGGGAAATCCCATGGATGGAGGAGCCTGATAGGCTACAGGTCATGGGTTCGCAAAGAGTCAGACATGACTGAGAGACTTCTCCTCCATTAGGCTGTTCCTGAGTTTTAATGTTTTATAATACCTGGGGACAGTAAGTAAATGGCTTTCCTGAGTTCTCTGAATATTTCTAATAAGTTTTTGAACATGGGAGGTGGGTTATGGAACCTGCCAATTTATAGCCAGTCGGTCACACAGTAAGTGACAGTGGAAATTGTGATCAACACTTGAGAGTGCGGCCATCCTCAGGGATGGAGCCCTCATCCTGTGATGTCTGGGCCACCTCTGTGGATTTAGTGTCAGAAGTAAATGGACTCTTGGATGCCCAAGAGTGAGTGTGAGGAACTGCTTTCTACTGGCAGATATCCACGTTTGGTGTCAGGGACAAAACCCAAACTCACTCTTTTCTACCATTTGTGTCTGGGGTGAGGCTTAGGGACAGGACGATATTATGTTGAACAGAGCACTCAGAACTGCTTTCCAGTTCTCTGCAGTTTCAGAATTCCTGGAGAAAAAGTTGCTTGATTAACTGGGTTGTGACTTGTCCTGATCCTAACACTCAAAGGTTTTGTGTCCTGGGGCAAGTCATTTGCAGTGTCTTCACATGAACAATTGGCCAGGTTACATGAGTTTTTTGAAAGGATTATCAGTCATGACTGGAGAGGAAATGGCAACCCTCTCCAGTATTCTTACCTGGAGAATACCATGAACCTGGTGGGCTGCAGGACATGGGGTGGCAAGGAGTTGGACATGACGGAGAGACTAACAACATAGTTGATTAACAATGTTGTGACAGTTTTGGGTGGTCAGCAAAATAACTCAGCCACATATGTAAATGTATTCATTCTCCCCCAAACTCTGCTCCCATCCAGGCTGCCACATAACACTGAGCAGTGTTCCATGTGCTCTACTCGTGGTTATTCAATGTCACACTTTCTTTCCCAGTGGTGAAATGTTTCCACCACACGTATGTCCAGAAAATAGCATTATAAACTCACAGGCCTTTGTCCAGCTCTGATCATTCTCAACATATGGAGAATGTTCATAATAAGTATCCTCCCGTTTTGTTCTTTTGGAGTTAATCAGTGGCATAATGTCAATAAATCTGTAGATACTCAGTAACAATATGTAATTACTTACAGTATTATCCTGTCAGTGTGACATCTAAAGACATTGGTAATAATGCCCTGGACAGAAGGATATCAAAGGGCCTTTTCACATTCACCCCCCTGCACCCCTACCATCTATCTCTATTGCAAACAGACTGGTGGTTTCAGTTGTTCACCTGGTAGACCAAACGGTGAGGATCACCTTCCTATTTGACCAAGATCCTCCCATCTCTGCAGCCCTGTGTCCTGACTTCTGCCTGCTATCTCCATACACAGGTCCCTGCAAGGCCAAAATAATCAGATCCTTCTACAAGGCTAGGTCTGGGTTCTTGAAGACATTTGTATTTGGCAGCTGCAAAGCAAAGAATAACAGTGTCAAGATCAAGGAGGTCTGTCCCAGACACATGGTGATCTCGTACACGACTTAGTGGCTAAAAATAAACTAACACCTTTTCCTGAACACTTACTGTGAGCCCGTCCCATATGTCACAATGTTAAATGCCCCTGGACCAGGTGAGTAATATGGCTGGACATATTTAGAGTGGGGGTGGAGACTGGAGGGACAATAGGGAAGATTGGGAGATTATGGAAACTGGAGAGAACACTCCCCTCCTGAGAAGAGAGCAGCTCTCCTTAGCTTAGTTCACGGCTTTCAGAACATGTTCCCTTGAGCAGCACCCTCAGTCCTGGAAACCTGTTAGACGCAGATACTCAGGTCCCAACCATGTCCCAACAGAGGGATCAGATCTGTGTTTCAACAAATGTCTAATAGATTCTGAAGCTTGCTCAGAGTTGAGATCCACTGCTCCCTGGTGGCTCATATGGTAGACAAGCTGCCTGCAATGCAGACGACCCGAGTTTGATCCCAGCATTGGGAAGATCACCTGGAGAAGGGAATGTGTGTCCACTCCAGTATTCTTGCCTGGAGAATCCCATGGACAGAAGAGGGTTCTTGTTAAATGGCAGGACTCTTGTCAGATCACTTACTTTTTCCAACAATGTGAGATGTTCATTTTTTATAAAATCTCCCACTGCTAAATCCTGGAAATGTTTCAAAATTGTAAATGGTACTGTGTGGGTTAATAATACCTAGATGCTAGCCACATTTGCAATCTCTGCTTTGTGTTTTCCCTTTTAAGCCTGAAATTAATTCTAATAAAAATAGTATCCACAACACCATTTTAAGAAAGTAAACTACTTATTTCCAGAAAGCCAGGGGCTGTTTTATCCATTAGCCTGAAATTGACCACATGCTTTGAATATAAATGATGCTCACTGGACAAAGCCTCAGAAAAATCTAAACATCTTCTGCATGCTCAAGATACATTCCATTCTTTTAGGATTTGGCATTAGATAGCATGGAATTCAAATTTCTCATTTTTTAGAGGTAATTACTGAACATGATATGACTGAGCAGAGATATGACCTGATATCAGAGTTTGGGGTTCTCTGGTTTATTCAGATATATACCCTGTGATTTTCCTGCCTTGTGATTTCTCTAAAGATGCCCAGGAAAGGGGAAGCTTCCTAATCAGAGATCTCAGTTATACATGACACAGGGAGGGGGTATGTGGAGAGAAGATCAGCCCATCAGGAAGCTTATGTTCCAGAAGACTGGAGGGATGTGCTCTCACCTGGACCAAAGTGAGGACAGGACAGGACAGGAGGACACTTGTTGAGAAAGATAGACAGATGAGAGAGGAGGGGGTAGATAAGAGGAGTTTGTACTCTTAGAGGGAGTCTCTGCTGCTCCCTGGTCTCAGGTGGACATATTGAGGCAGGAAGAGGGGAAGGGCCAGAGTGCCTCTTGTACTAAAATCTATTAATCATTTTATGATCTGAAGGTTGGGTGTCCTGAGCAAGTGGCTTCCCATCTGGAGCCATGGCTTTCTCCTTGACACAATCTGGGTGAGGATCCAGAGTTTTTGGTTCATCTGAGGCTAAATGAAATCATTCATGTGAAATATCTCAGGATAGAGCAGATCCTCCCCTCACACTGGCTATTTTGTGTGTAACTGGCTACTGATGTCCTTCTGTCCTGGGGTAACTCGATATTAAGACATACTGCCCTTCTAAAGTGTGCTATGTGGTTTTAACTACAAGGAAACACACAAGGATATGCGAAGGGACTGTGGGTGTGTCAATCCTGATGTGTGCACCCTGGTTTACAGCTTCCAGTGCAGCAGAGTGCATGTGCACAGACTCTGAAGTCAGATCCCTGGGTCCCAATCCCCTCTCTACAACCTATGATCTAAGTAAATTACTTTATTTCTAGTTATCTCAGGTACCTCCTCAGTCACATGAGTAAATATCAACAGTTTCTCCCTTTTTAAAAAAATTTTTGAGGACTTGATGAGTTTTATGTGTTAGGTGCTTAGGAAAATGCCTGCCACAATGAGGAATTTAAGTTTTCCCTGATGTAATGACTCAGTACTGCTATTATAATTACTACAAAGGACTTGGACTTCTCCAGAAAGGAATACATGCCAATTGCCTCCATTTCTTCCACAGCAGCCACATGATGTGGGAAGCATGGATCTCACATGACACCTGAACATATGAGGCTCTGGGAGATTCAAATCCTCAGGCACAAAGTTAGGATTACACAGAGCTGGTACCCTAGTTGAGGTCCTATGTCCCCATCACCAATGAGGGACAGCAGGAGGATGAAGGTGGCTATAGGCAGTCTTCCAAGGTCGCCTGAAGTCCACTCATGCAGGCAGCACTTCTGTTTGCAACACCAGGTCAGGGACAGCAAGTGATCATGCATTCACTTCCCTGCTTCCCTTCGGCCCCCTGCCTTTACTCATTTTTCAGTGCATAAAGAGGGTTATACTCCAGGAGGCCTAACCTTCTCCAGCTCAGTTCCTGCCTGGGCCAATGCCTGAAAAAGAGCAAGCATCCATCCAGTGGAGAAGCTGTGGCAATGGTTGCAGGAAGCTGTCCTGTGTCACCCCTGTCATCTGAGGCAGGTGAGGGGGGTCAGGGCATTGAGGCCCAGACGTGATGAAAGTAGCACGAGGCTGAAAAGGAGGACCTGGGCTAACACACTGCTATTCACCGATATGTCCTTTGATCCGTCTCATCCCCTCACTGTCCATCCATCATGTGCCACGCACTTGTCTAGTTTCTCAGATATCTCTGAATGTCCATACGGGACAAACTCCATCTGTCTGATCACAATCTGTGCTTGCATTAGACCCACAGGCATAATCAAGCCTGATAACTACAGTTCTCAGAGTAGTTCTCAGATTTGGCCCCTCCAGACAGAAGGCATGGTTAGGAGGGAGACTTTGCAATAAACAAGACTGACACAGCTCCTCCCCTGCCTCGCTGCCTTCCTCATCCTCTGATCCCACCCCTCAGCCAGGATATTAAAAGCTCAGTCTGTCCATCCCAAGCATCCTCAGGAGCCCTCCTGCAAGCCACCACCAAGATGAGCCGGCTCTGCCTCTCCGCAGCCCTTCTCTTCCTCCTGGTTATCCTGGTGGACAGCACCCCGGTGTATGAACACCATACCCAGGACCAAGGTAGGACCAGGCTCACCTTCCTGTACAGACTGGAGGGAAATGATAGAAGTCCATGGAAGGGCTGGGGGCCAGTTGTGACCACACTGCTACCAGTCTTCTCTGAATTTCTCCTGTCACGTTGGGCAGGATGTTTGCTCGTTCAGTTCTGGCAGCATTGGCCTTGCTGACTATGCCAGGATATTCCCTAGTTACTAGCGCTAGTCTCTGGTTGTGATGTGTGGTCTTCTCGTTGGGGTGGCTTCTCTCGTTGCAGAGCAGGGACTCTAGGCATTTAGGCTCAGTAGTTGCAGATCACCTGCTTAGTTACCCCAAGGCATGTGGATCCTCCCAACCAGGGATAGAGCCCATGTCCCTGCATTAACATGTGGATTCTTATCTTACAGACCACCAGGGAAGTCTTACATTGGAAACTTTTAACTCAGCTGACATCATGATGCTCATGAGGATATCTTTAAAATTTCATATTAAATATATATCTATCCCAGCTAACTCTGCCAGATCAGGGCCCATTTCTGAGACTCTATTCCTGGTCCCTGCCTTGTCCATGAACCTTGCTGTAGTGTAGTAACACAAAGCTGCATATTTGATCCTTGTTGGTTAATAGCCCAGGCCTCCTAAAACGTGGAATTCACTGACTTTATAGGTTATAAGATGACTCACAAAAGGAGACTCAAGGTACCTTCAAGAGGGGCTGGCGTCCAAGGAACTTCAAACATCCATTTCACCGTTCCAGGTTTCACCATGTCTCATTCCAGCACCTCTGTGGAGAGGGAAGGGACCTGAGAATGAGATCAATCACCAGTGGCTGATGATCCAACCAATACGCTTGTTTAGTGAACCCTTGGAAGAAATACATAAAAACGGCTCAGAGAGCTTGTGCGTTTTTGAATACAGGAAGCTGATTTGAGGGTGCTGTGCTCACTAGGACACAGGGGTTGGGCACAGCTCCCTCCCCCTTTGCATACACATCTCTTCCATTTTACTGCCTTGAATTACATTTTGCATAGGTATCTGAGATGTGTAAGCAAGTGTTTTTCCTAAGTTCAGCCACCAATTCTATTGAGCTGTTGATTTTGAAGGTGGGGTCATGGACATCCCAATTTTCACCATTTGATCACAAGCATGAGCGACTCGGGACCTCACAGATGGCAGCTGAGCTGAGGACGGTCTTGAGTTCTCAACCTGCAGTCTGCACTAACTCCATAGATTTCAAATCAGAAGTAAATTGACTTGCTAGATACCCAGTGGGTGTTTGGGGACTCGGTTGCTCTTAAAGGACCCCATATTTGTTGTCAGAGTAAAACCCAGACTCACTCTCCCCTGTGATTCGGGGGCTCATGTGTTGCTCCAAAAGGGGGGATTCATGAAAGTAGGACCTTGCACCCAGAAACTGTTCTTAGTTATCTGTATTTTCAGAGTTCCTGGCAGAATCAGGTAGTGTATCAAATGGGTTGTAATGTGACAGTGTCTTGTTGTGACCCAGATACCTACATGTCCTAGGGCAAGTCATCTGCAATTTTCTCATTGGAACAGGGGATACATGTTACATGGGTTTTTGAACAGAAACCAGTCATGAACATAAACAGTTGAATCACATTTCATGGTGAATTTTGTGCATTTTTCACCAAGATGTGTTCATGTGGAAACGATTTCTCTACCTACTTGCTATGGGTGAGAAAGTATATTTACGTGTCAAAGAGCAATTATTCCTCTATTATGAATATAACCAGAAAAACCTGGATGAATGAGCAGATCCAGTGCAGAGAAAATAAGAAACACACAGAGCCCAGTGTGGGTTTGCCCCTGGGGCCAAGGCTGATACAATATTAGTAAAGTCTCCAGGCCCTCTCCTTTGTCCTCTTTTGACTATTATTTGATTATCCATATTGTCCCCTTCCTTGTCCACTGTTGACTTACTTTATTATGCATTTGATCCTTGTCATGGTGCATGGGCCAGGCCTCCTGAAACTCCTGGAATCTACTGTCTTTCATAGGTCTGGAGACAAGCCATAGAAGGGGACCTGAGAAGCGTTCAATAATAGATGTGATTTCACATGTCATCGATGATGTAGTTAAAGGTTTGAACTTTTTCCACCTCTGGGGAGAGGGGAGGGCACTGGGATTGAGAACAATCACCACTGGCCAACAACTCAATCAATACGCCTGTTTAGTGAAACCTCAATGAAAATCCACAAATATGGGCAATCAGGGAGCTTTTGGGGTAGTATCACACGACAGTGATGTGAGGGGCCAGTGTTCTCTAGGACATGAAGGCTCCTCACAACTCCACTTCCGCTTTACCCTGAATGTCTCACTCATTTTTGCTGTGCTTAGATTTATCCTTAATAATAATGTGAGATCCATATGTGTGTGGTCTTCCTGAGTTTGGTCGTTAGATTTCTTGAGTTATTGAACATGGAGTGCTGTAATGTTACTTCCTAGTTTTAGCTACTTTGTCAAATGACAACCACTTCACTGTCATCTGAATTGAGGACAGTTTTGAGCCCTCAACATGCAGAATCTCTACTAACTCCCCAGATTTTGTATCGGAATAAAATTGACTTGCGCACACCCAGTGGGTGTTTGGGGAATTGGATGTTGTTGCTAGAGACACCATGTATTTGGTTCAGGGAAACCCAAACTCACACTCTGTGTGCTTTGGGAGCTCAGGTGAGTTCGGGGGACAGGGAAGTAATGCAAGTGGGACACTGCATCCAGAAGCTCTCAGCAGTTACTGATATTTTCAGAGTTCCTGGCAGAATAGGATAGTATATCAAATGGGTTGTGACATGACCATATCTTGTCCTGACCTTCCACAAACATGCTGTGTGTCCTGGGGCAGGTCGTCTAGAACTTCCTCATCTGAACAGCAGATACCTGCTACATGGATTCTTTGAACATATTACTGGTCATAAATATAAAGTGTTTATTCACATTCATGGCCAATTTTGGCTATTTTCCTGTGGATATGTTCATTTGAAATAATTTCTCTACCTACTTGCTTGGGGCCAGAAAGAATAATTATGTGTCAAATAATGATTATTACTCTCTTATAAAAATTAGTCAGAATGACCTGGGAAAATGATCAGAGTATCCAGGCCTTTTCCCTTGCCCATGTTTGACTGTCATTTTATTATCCATATTTGATCCTTTTTCTGGTTCATGGTCCAAGAGTCCTGACAATTTTGGAATTTTTGTCTTTCATAGGTACCAAGATATTTCATGGACTGAAAGGACTGGCTGACATAATCAGTAATGGAATTCAAGGTTTGAAACCTCCCTGCACCTGAAGGGAGCAGGGAGGGCACTGGGGTTGAGATCAGTCATTGCTGCCCAAAGATTCAATCAATACCCCTGTTGAAGGAAACCTCAGTCAAAGTTAAAAAAATAAAACTCCATAAATTCTAGCATTCAGAGAGCTTATGGGTGGGAACCAATGGTGGTGATGTGAGGGTGCTGTGCTCTCTGGGGCATGAACGCTCCCCACACCTCCACTCTTTCTTTGCCCTCTATGGCTTTTCCATTTCACCGTTTCTGAGTTTTCTCTTGTATATTATTCCGAGGACAGTAAGTAAGTAAGTAAGTATAAGTATAAGTATAGGACAGTTGCCGGTTTGATTGAGATATTGAGCATGGAGGTGGGGCCATGGAAACTCCCACTTTTAGTTACTTGGTCAGAAGTATGAGTGACTCGAACTGCATGGCTGGCATCTGATGTCAGGAGAGTCTTGATACCTCAACCTGCGGCACAGGCACTAACTCCACAGATACCGTCTCAGAAGTCAATTGACAGTGGGGTGCCCACTGGGTATCGGGAATTGGATGAGGTTGGTGCAGAAATCATATGTTTGCAGTCAGGAAAACCCCCAGACTCACCCTGTCTAGTGATTTGAGGGCTCACATGGGGCTTGGGGAGCTAAGTAGTAAGAGTAGGACCCTGCATCTAGAAACTCTTACCAGTTATCTATATTTTCAAGATCCAAGCAGAATCTACAGTGTGTCCATGGGTTGTGATATGACATTATCTTGTCCTGATCCCACCACCCACACACTTGTGTCATGGGGCAAGTCATCTGTAGTTTCCTCATCTGAATAGGGAAAATTTCTTACATGAGGTGTTTGAACTGATGACGAGTCATGAATATAAACAGTTTCTTCCCACGTCATAACCAGGTTTATCCATTTTCCACCACAATGTGTTAATCTGAAAAAAGTTTCTCCACCTACTTGTTTTGGACAATTAAATCTATTTCTTTATCAAATAATGATTATTTCTCTATTATGAAAACTAATTGAAAGATGTGGAGCTACTGAGGAGAGCAACTGCAGGGAAAGCAAGAAACACAGCCCTTGTGTGGTAGGCTTGGGACCAAGTCTGAGACAATTTTACTAAAATCCCCAAGCTCCTTCCTTTGTCCTTTTTGACTGTCATTTTCTTGTCCATATTTGATCCTTTTCCTGTATCATGGACCAGGCCTCCTGAAACTCTTGCAATTTACTCTCTTTCATAGGTCAGGTGATGATTTCCGGAACACAACTTGAGAACCATACGGTCGAGGAGTTCCTAACACAAACACTCAAACATGGTAAGAAAGGTTGTGTATTTTCTTCACATCTGGGGAGAGGGAAGGTCACTAAGATTGAGATCAATCACCAGTGGCCAGTGATTCAATCAAAAAGCCTGTTTCTTGAGACCTCATTTCAGTCAGTTCAGTTCAGTCACTCAGTCATGTCTGACTCTTTGCAACCCAATGGACTGTAGCACGCCAGGCCTTCCTGTCCATAACCATCTACTGGAGCTTACTTTTTCACTCTCCTCTTTCACTTTCGTCAAGAGGCTCTTTAGATCCTCTTCACTTTGAAACCTCAAACCTGCATAAATATTGGGATTCAGAGAGTTTTGGGGTGGTGAATACAAATATATGATGTGAGAGTGCTGTGCTCACTAGAGCATGAAGGCTCTCCAACCTACAGTCCCCCTTCATCCTACACACCTCCTCCATTTCACTCTTTCTGAATTTTCATTTCTATTAATCTGAGAACGGGCTTCCCTCTAGCTCAGTCGTAAGACTCTGCCTGCAGTATAGGAGACTCAGTTTTGATCCCTGGTTTGGGAAGATTCCCTAGAAAAGGAAATGGCAACCTACTCCAATATCCTTGCCTGGAAAATCTCATGGACACAGGAGCCTGGTGGGCTGCAGTCCATGGGGTCACAAAAAGTTGGGCAGGACTGAGCAACTAACACTTACCTTCTTACTTAATCTGAGAACAGTCAGTAAGGGTTTTCCTTAGTCTGGTCATTAGTTCCATTCAGTTATTGAACATGGAGATATGGTCATGGAACCTCCAAATTTTAGCCATTTGGTCACAAGCATAAGTAACTTTGGACCACACGGTTCATACTAAAGTGAGGACAGTTGTGATCCCTCAATGGGCGGGATCTGTACTAACTGCATGGATTTGATATCACATGTTAAGTGACTGGGAGACACCCAGGAGTCATTTGGGGAATTGGTTGATGTTAGTCTAGATACCACATATTTGGTCAAGGGAAACCCAAACTCACTCTCTGCTGTGATTTGGGAGCTTAGGTGAGGTTTGCGGACAGGGAAGTAATGAAAGTAGGATGCTACATCCAGAAACTCTTATAAGTAAACATAATTTTTCGAATTCCTGGTAGACTCAGGTATTGTATCAGATGGGCTATGACGTGATAGTGTCTTGTCCTGACTCTACCACCCCTGTGCTCTGTGTTCTGGGGCAAGTCATCTGCAATTTCCTCAACTGACTAGTGGAAAAATATACAAGCATTCTTTAACAGATTATCAGTCATGAATATCAATAATCTATTCATATTTCATGACCAATTTTGTCCATTTCCACCAGTGTGTTCATCTGAAGAACATGATCCTTGACCTCCTTTGGTCAAGATAAAATATTAATATGTCAAGTAATGATTATTACTTTAATATTAAAATAAGCAGAAAGACGTAGGATCACTGAGCAGGGAAACTGCAGGAACACAAGAAACACAGTCTTTGTCTCATGGGATCTAGGTTAAGACAATATGAGCAAAGTCTCCAGGCCCTTTCACTTGTCCTCTTTTGACTATTATTTTATTATTCATATATTTGATCCATATTTGATCCTTTTCCTGCTTCATTGCCCAGACCTCCTAAAACTCTTGGAATTTCCTTTCTTTGTTAAGTCACAAGACCACTCAGGGAGAGCACCTAGGAAATATTCAGATCTGGTCTGCTCCTCCAAAACACTCAAACACCCATTTAGAGGTTGGAAATTTCACCACTTTCTTGCCAGTACCTCTGGGGAGGAGGGAAGACTCTGAGATTGAGATCAATCAGCAATGACTACTAACTGAGTCAATATGGCTATTTATTAACCTCCACAAAAATCCATAAATATTTGGTTTAAGAGATGTTTTGAGGTTAATGATAACTCATACAGACTATTTACTATCTACTATTTACTACTTTATCCTGGAAGGAGACTGAATGTTAGAGGGAGATTGACCATTATGTAGATGTGCCCCATCATCAAGGTGATTTCTTACTAAAAGGAAATCAATTATATCCATTCTATTTGATGACAGTGCCCTTGTGGAGAGAATGACAATGGGAGTTATTATGTTACTACAGTGCATTGTTCTTCAGATGGAGCAAAAGCAGTGAAAAAATATGGCAATATAGCTTGCATTGTAGTAGGGATACAAGCAATAGCAAAGAGGAGAAATCCTATGGTAGGTTATACTTTTTTAGAAAGTAGAGACTGGTGTGTAGAAAGGATGCTGTGCTTTTTCTCCAGTTTCAGAGAAACCTTCTGTGATAAGGAGGTATCGAGTAGAGGCTGCAGAAGTAACGCGTCTGGTCTGTTTGAGCAGCAGCTGGGACCCGGCTGGCTGGAGCTGAGTGGGTGGAGGGAAGGGGAGTGGAAGGGGATGAGGCAGAGATGTCATGGGGGCAGGTCCTGAGGAGCCTTGTGGGCCTTTATAAGAATCAGAGTTTGATTCTCAGAGAAAAGGGGAGTCACTGAGGAAGGTGGTCTTGGGAACAGTGGGTTTGGGCTCAACAGCAGGATCCCTGAGGCTGCAGTGCACAGAGTGTCCTCTAGGGGGCAAAGAGCAGAGACAGAGGCTCAGGGCCAGTGAGCAGGCTGCTGCAGTGGTCCACATGGAATGTGACCTATGTTGTTCCCTGGGTGGATCCCAGGTCTCTCTAGTAACATGAATGTCTTGCTCTGTTGAAGTTTCTATGGAGGCTTAATTACCTAGTCATGATGCATTAAATCATTAGCATTTGGAGGTTGTTCAACAGACAGCTCCATTATCCTCCCAGAGGTTGAGGGAAGGCAAAGGGATGATGGATAGAAGACCACGGTGGAGGGTGGGAATGAAAGTGCCCACCACCCTGTAGATAGTGCCTTCCTGTGCGATAAGAGCCCATTCTGGTTTACAAGGGTTTTTCCAAAATCACTGTCTTCACATACCAGAAGACACTTTTATTGTTCTCATCACATTAGAAATACCAAGATGTTTAGGAACTCAGTGTCAGAAAAAGAATCTTAAAAAAAATCACATATATGTGATTTATATGTGAAATATATGTGATTTATTTCTTCTTATAATCACAGTATCAACATATTGATAGTTCAACATTCGATTTATTCAGTCCTCCTGAGGGATCAGAAGTAAACACACTGGTATGTTTTCTTCATGCACTTTTTCACTATAGCATGATTCCTTCACATTTTTTATTCACAGTGGAAAGTTTTTGCTATGTACAAAGGTTCAGAGAACAGTATTATAAAACCCAGGTACCCAGACCCAGTAATTATTGACATATAGGGAATGATTTTCACCTCTGACCTGTTTTCATTGCTATAGAGTTGTGTATTTCTGGTTTTTGTTTTCTTTCTTTCTTTTTTTTTTTTTTGAGCATTTATTTGGTGCTTTTGGTGTTAGTTGCAGGCCACAGGCTCAGTAGTTGTGGCCTGCTGACTTAGATGTCCCTCAGGATGTGGGACTTTAGTTTTCTTACAAAGGGATTGAACCCCAGACTCCTGCATTGGAAGGCAGATGCTTAACCAATGGCCCACCAGGGAAGTCCCCTAGAAGTTTTTGAGGCTAAGCAAAGGCATTATGCCAACTTTTGTTAAAATACTTCATGAGGAGATATAGAAGTGAACATGATTAATATATCATGTCACCCCTAGCAGCATTCCTAATTCTTTCCTAGAAAGAAGGTTTTCAAATGGCATTTTCCATCTGACCATCCTCCACAAGCCTAGCATTCTCTACCCCAAAGAAACTGACAGTTCTAGCTGTTGTCCTTGTACGAGCTGTGATGACTGTCCTCATAACTGAGCCATTGCCCCTCCTTTCCCAGCAGCTTCTAAGCCTGAATTCTGCATGGAGCCTGAATTAAAGGGTCCCTGCAAGGACCAAATGACCAGGTACTTCTACAATGCCAAGACTAGGTACTGCGAGCCATTTGTATATGGCGGCTGCGAAGGGAACAAGAACAACTTCCAGACATTATCCCACTGCATAGTGACCTGCTGTCCAGTGCCTGTGACCATGTGGTAAGACAGGGGGCAGGGCACAGGGCAGGGGAAGGACTGGGGAAAGAGGTGGAGCTCAGGGGACCACACACCAGTCACACCTGCACAGTGTCTTCCTCCTTAATTCTTCCCAGGAGAAGAGGCGGCAGAGTCCTGTGAAACCACACACTGAGCAAGTTCTCCAGGGGTCAGCTTGGCAGAAGGTCAAAGCGGGATGCCTTTTATGACAATCTAAGCCTAATCACATGCTCTTCCATGTTAGATAGGAATATTGAGTCAACCACCCTCCAGGGCAGGTCTGATGTGCTCCTGACTGCCCCACCTTGGCATGGAAAACTCACTTCTCTCTTTTTGGCCATTTGGATCATGGGGACTATAGTTTCATCTTTTCTGGAAACTATAGGCTCTGTCAAGATGATAGGTGTTCATGTCTGAGGCTAAAATGATGGCACTCAACAAGTTCCTTTCTTTTTGCAGAGGACATGTGAAGAGTGTTTCCCAGAAAATGTGACGTCCGGGGAGGACCTCTGCAGGGCAGGCCATGGCTGCTTCTGAAACTGTTCAGTCTCTTGCAGTCCTTCTCTCCCCTCCCCTCTTCAGCAGAACCTGTCTAATTCCTATCTTCTATTGGTCAATATGTCTAATTCTGTCTCACCCAGATGGCTCTCAGCACCATGAGAATGTCTTCCCTTTATTCCTAGCATGTAGCTTAGCTCCTGGAACCAAGTAGACAGTTCCTAATTATTTGAGGAAGAAAGGAAGGAATGTAGGAGCACATTCCTCATGACCAGAGTAACTATAGAGCCTGCAGTTTGATGAAGGATTTTTGTCTTCACCCATATCCTCACTGCATCTTCAGCTTCATCCCCCTCCCTACCATCACTGCTCTCTTTGTGGGTGTCCAAGGTGGAATTTCTCACAACCAGTTCTCAGAATCAGTAATGGGAGAAGGGTTTGCAATGTTGAAGCTTCCTGATCCTACAATGACGTTGCAATTTTCCTTTCCGTAGCTTCAAACACTGGGGCTATATTTCAATAATTATGCATTTTAAATAAATAATTCAATAATGCATTTCAATAAATGCATATGCTAAATTAAACTGACTGGAGTGGTGTCTTTTGCTTGAAACTGCAAACCTTAATCAAGACGGTCCATGGGAATATTGGTCCTTCTCACTGTTCTCCAGACAGTGGGCACCTCCTGGTTCACTGTCCAGAGACTGTGCCCTACCGGGTATAGGAAGCAAACCCATGACAGCATCACTGACCTCTTAATAGCCACCCCAAGCCACACAGAAACCTGGGAGACACAAATCTCCACATGAGCTTTCATTCCTTTCTTCTAAGTTCAGTCAAATTTGGGGGAAGGTTGTCCTCTTGGACTCTCAGGAGAATAGGCATGAGGCTCAGTTGTCCACTTTTCTAAGGAATCTGATTCCCTGAAGTCACAGGTGGGAGGGAGTTCTTACTTTAGTTAAAGAAGGGCAGTTACCATTTAGTATCCCAGGCTCTGTGTGAGCAATTTGCCTGCATTATTCTATTATGCATGCTTAGAATCCTTCAAGGAAGAAAATGGCGGCATAGAGATGGCCCTTTTCTCCTTTATTCATTTTCTAAGATGGCAGGTGCCCACTCTCCCAAGTAAAGGGATTTTGATGACGTTACCCTGCTCTGCTTCTAAAAGATTTAGGATGGATGCACCTGGAGAACAGAGAGTATCTGTTTCAATTCAGATCAGTGAAGTTAGACCTGTGGACCTCAGCAAGTAGGGTATTTAAATGAATGAGAACACACAGCGTGCTGGTGCTGTTACTCCCTTCCTTGAAATCTTTGGCAAATTCTAAACATCTCTGAGCTTCGCTTTCTTTAGTTATAAAATAAGGCCCCAGATCACAGAGTTAGCAAAAGAAAGAACTGGGACTCCAACTGGGTCCTCTGTTCTAAGAACCACTGGTGCAGAGTCCACAGGTGTGGTGGGGTAGTGTTGCAAGCAATTTCCAAGGTCCCTGGGATCCACTCAGGGAGGTACTCTCCTGTTGTTGAAACCAGGTGAGGGGCAGTGGGTGGTCAGTTCTGGAGACGCTGTTTGCCTCTTCCTCCCTTTTGCTGGTTCGCTTTACTTTGTTTCTACCCAGAATATCAGGTTTTGTGCCCCAGACGGAGATGCTCCTCCCCCAGCTCAACATCTGCCTGGGCCATTGCCAGGTAAAGACCTGGTGTCTGTTCAGTAAAGATGCTGCCACAATGGTTGCTGATAGATTACCTGTGTCATACCTGTCTTCTGAAGTAGGTAGGGTTAATGTAAGAGAGGGGGCATTGACAGCCAAATGTGATGACACCTGCATGAGTCTGTAAAGGAGGACCTGAGCTAACACAGTATTGTTTACTTACTTGGCCTTTGATCTGCTCTCTCCACTGACTGGCCATCCAATGCCATGCACTGCTCTAGGAGCTGGGATGCTCCTTGTGTGATCATATTGCACAAAATTCCACCTGTAGAATCACATTCTGTGTTTTCATGAGACCACAGACAGAGTCAAGTTTGAGAATCCGGGTACTTGGCATTTGGCCCCACCAGGCAGAAACAAGACAGAGGAGCCTGGCGGGCTATAGTGCATAGAAATCTCAGAGTCAGACCAGACTGAGTGACTCAGCAGACATGCACGCACAGGCAGAAGCAGGACAATGGAAGCTGGGGAGATTACACATTGTACATGACTGACCCCAAATCCTCCATTTCCTCACTCCCCTCCTTCTCACCTGTTCTTACCCATCTGCTGGGACATAAACTGATCTCTCAGCATCTGTCTTTCCATAGACGCCCTTCTTCAAGGTCACAAACATGAGCAGACTCTGCTCCTCTGCAGCCCTGCTCATTCTCCTGGGAATCATGCTGGGCAGCATCCCTGGAGGTGAAACAAGCAACCAGGCTTAGTGTAAGTCCCAGCTCATCTCTTCTCTACAGACTGAAGGGAAAGGAGGTGAGTCCTTGGAAGGGGCAGGAAGAGGGGTGTTGTGGATGCTGCTAGCCCTCTCTGGATTTCTTCTGGAAAGTGAGCAGTTGAACTCCAGAGGCATTTCTTGACTCTCAAAAATTGTCATTATGTGTTATGTTTTTAATAAAAATCTCCCACCTCATTTTACAGAATCATGAACTTTATCTCTGACACTGTCTATTGCTAGACTCTACCCCATCCCTAAAAACCACTTTAGAATAGTAAAAAGATCCATATTTGATCCTTACCCCAGTTCATGCCCTAGGCCTCCTAAAACACTTGGATTTTATTGTCATTCTCTAAGTAATGAGATCTGTGGAGGATGAGGCCTGTGTGCACCTGGATCCAGAACATGCCATCAGATGATTAGAGAGTTAAGTGATCAGTTCCCAGTTACTCTGGGGAGAGGAGTGAGTACTGATACTGAGTTCCATTAACAATGGTCAAAGATTCCATCAATTTGCCTCCATCCAACCCTCAATTGAAACCCACCAACACTAGAATCAGACAGCTTCAAGGGAGGTGATAACATCAAGGGTTTGTAAGGGAGGCATGTCCTGAGGTCACATGGAGACTCAGCATTTCCTACTCCTTCTTTACCTTATGCTTCTCCTCCATTTTGTTGCCCCTGAGTTTTATCATTGATAATGACTGGCAATAGTATGTAAAGGGCTTATCTGAATTCAGTGAGTGGTTCTGATGTTCAACATGGGAGGTGAGTCAAAGGATCTCAGAAATTATAGCCAGTTGTTTACAAGTGTATGTGACCCCAGGGCTCGATATCAACTCTTGATCTGTGGGCAGTTCTCAGAGATGGAGTCCTCACCCTGTGGGTTCAGGGTCACCGCTGAGGATTTAGCGTCAGAAGTGAATTGACTTCTGGATGCCCAGTTGGTGTGGAGGAACTGGTTCCTGCTGGTAGAGATCCCACTTATTTGGTGTCTGGGACAAACTCAGATTCTCTCTTTTCTACCATTTGTGTCTGGGCCACAGACACTGGGGACTATATTATGTTGAGCTGAGTACTCAAAATCCCTCACCACGGGGAGTGTGGCAGTCCTAAGATGGCAGAGGAATAGGACTGGGAACCAATTTCTCCCACACAAATTTATCAAAAGATTATTTTACTGCTGAGCAACTTCCACAAAACAACTTTTGAATGCTTGCAGAGGACACCAGGCACTCAGAAAGGCAGCCCATTCTCTTCGAAAGGAGGCAGGACAAAATATAAGAGACAAAAAGAGAGACAGAAGCGTTAGGTATGAAGACCCATGCCAGAGAGGGAGTCGTGGAGGAGAAGTTTCCAAACACCAGGAAACCCTCTGACCAGAGGGTCTGGGGAGGAGTTTTGTAATTTCAGAGGGCAACATAACTAGAAGGAGAAACACACACACACACACACACACACACAGAATATGCCACTAATGGCAAGTCCTAGCAGAGAAGTAACCCAGATGCCTGTGTCCGCCACCAGTGAGCGGGGGCTGAGCAGGGAGGCGCGAGTTGTATGCTTAGGCTAAGGACCGGGCCTGAATGCCCTGAGGACAATATGAGGGAGCTAATGTGATCCCAACCAAAACTTTGGGATAGCCAGAGAAAGAGAAAAAAAAAGAGAGAGAGAGAGAACTTTCCCGTGAAAAGCTCTAACCTAAGGTGCAGCCTGGCCTCTCACAGAACAAAAGATTGAGCGAATACCAAAGGAGAGCTAACCAGGAATGGACCAGCCCATCCCCCTGCCAGAGGCAGAGAGGCAAGCAGCCAATAGCCAGAGCCAGAAGGCAAGGGGCAATCTCCGCCCCAGAGATGGCACCCTCCACCTAACTGTGAGCAGGCTCCCAATTGCTAACCAAGTCTTCCTGGGATCCTGGATGGTTGACATCTGCCAGGAAGGTTGCAGCCAGATATTAGCTCCCCAGAGGAGACACAGGGCTGCCTTAGATGGTGTTTTGCAGCACATTCGGGAAACCAAGAGGCTGGGACTGGGGAGGTGATTAAGACACACAACACACCTGGGACAGTGAGCTCACCAAGCACCTGGTCTCCTGAGCTCCTTGGACCTGGGAAGGACACAAAACGCATGCCCAACCGAGTCTGTGCCCTTGTGGAGTACCCAAGAACCTGAACCTGAGCAGTTTAGATCTGGGAAGTGCACAAAACCCAGGGCCCACTTTGGACAGTTCCCCTGCAGAACCACCGGGAGCCTGAGCAGAGTAGACTGGGAAGGCACACAGGCCATGAGCTGGGGCAAACCCAGTGTGGTCCATACACTGTGAGCACACCCTACACACACCAGTGATATTTGTTTGCAGTGTTCCTCCCTCCCCACAGCACAACTGAACAAGTGAGCCTAAATAAGTGACCACTTTCACCCTCTTGTGTTAGGGTAGAAATTAGACATTGAAGAGACTTGCAAACAGAGAAAGCCAAAATAAACAAAGAAGAGGGAACCGCTTTGGAAGTGACAGGTGCAACAGATTAAAACCCTGTAGTTAGCATTGACTAAGCATTGGAAGGGGTGTATAGACCTTGAGAAGAAGTATAAGCTGGAACAGGGAACTATCTGAAACTGAACTGACCTCACACTGCCCTCTACATCTCCAGAGACATTCCTAAATATATTTTTACTATTATCATTTTTCAATTTAAAACAATTTTTTATTTTTAAGTTTTTTATTACTCCTTTAATTTTCCTTTTTATAACCTACTACTACCTTGCAAAAAAAAAACCCTATTTTAAAAGCAAATTTCATATATATATTTTTTATAATTTTTGTGATTGATTTTCTTTTGTATTTTTTGTTTTGTTTTATATTTTTAATATTGCGTTTTTGGGAGTCTAACCTCTGCTCTAGATTTTTAATCTCTGCTTTTTGGTATTTGTTATCAATTTTCTACCATTAAGAATCTAATCTTCAGTACCCATTTTTACTTAGGGGTGTGATTCATGGCTTGATTTCTCTCTCCTCTTTTGACTCTCCCTTTTCTCCCCCATGTCACCTCTATCTCCTCCCTCCCCCTTCTCTTCTCTACTGAACTCTGTGAATCTCTTTGGGTGTTGAGGGCTGTGGAGAACAATTAAATAACTGATTACTGCCTAGATTGGTTGTTCCCCTTTTGAGTCCCTCTCTTTTCTTCTGGTCAACTCTCTCTCCCTGCTCCCTTCTCTCTTCTCCATGTAATTCTGTGAACCTCTCTGGGTGTCCCTCACTATGGAGAATTTTTTCACCATTAACCTAGATGTTTTATCATCTGTGCTGTATGGATGGAGAAGTATTGAGGCTACTGTAAGAATAAGACTAAAAGTCTGAGGCAGGAAGCTTAAATCCAAAACTTGAGAACCCCAGAAAACTCCTGGCTCCAGGGAACATTAATTGACAGGAGCTCATCCAAAAGCCTCCATACCTACACTGAAATCAAGTTCCACCCAAGAGCCAACAAGTTCCAGAGCAATACATACCATGCTAATTCTCCAGAAATGCAGGAACATAGCCCTGTGCATTAAAATACAGGCTTCCCAAGGTTACACGAAACCCATAGACACCTAAAAACTCACTACTGGACACTTCATTGCACTCCAGAGAGGATACATACAGCTCCACCCACCAGAACACTGATGCAAGCCTCCCTATCCAGAAAACCTTGACAAGCCAATAGTCCAACCCCAGCCACAGGGAGCAACCTCCACAATAAAGAGGAACCACAAACTTCCAGCATACAGAAAGGCCATCCGAAACACAGCAATCTAAACAAAATGACAAGGCAGAGAAATATTCAACATCCAAACCAAACAAAAGAGGAGGAGATAGGGAGTCTACCTGAAAAAGAATTCAGAATAATTATAGGGAAGATGATCCAAAATCTTGAAAACAAAGTGGAGTTAAAGATATATAGACTAGTGACAAGGATTGAGAAGATGGAAGAAATGTTTAACAAGGACCTAAAAGAAATAAAAAAGAGTCAATCAATAATGAATAATGCAATAACTGAGATAAAAACTGCTCTGAGAGAACCAACGGTAGAATAACTGAGGCAGAAGATAGGATAAGTGAGGTGGAAGATAGAATGGGGGAAATAAATGAAGCAGAAAGGAAAAAAGAAAAATGAATTAAAAGAAATGAGAACAACCTCAGAGACCTCTGGGACAATGTTAAACACCCCAACATTGCAATCATAGGAGTCCCAGAAGAAGACAAAAAGAAAGTGCATGACAAAATACTTGAGGATATAATAGTTGAAAACTTTTGTACAATGGGGAAGGAAATGGTCACCCAAGTCCAACAAATCGAGAGTCCCAAACAGGTTAAACCCAAGCTGGAATACCCCAAGACACATATTAATCAAATTAATGAAGATCAAACACAAAGAGCAAATATTAAGAGCAGCAAAACAAAAACAACAAATAACACACAAGGGGATTCCCATAAGGATAACAGCTGATCTTTCAATAGAAACTCTTCAGGCTAGAAGGAAATGGCAGGACATACTTAAAGTGATGAAAGAGAAAAATCTACATCCCAGTATACTATACCCATTAAGGATCTCATTCAAATATGAAGGAGAAATCAAAAGCTTTACAGACAAGCAAAAGCGGAGAGAATTCAGCACCACCAAACCAGCTCTTCAACAAATGCTAAAGGATCTTCTCTAGACAAGAAACACAGAAAGTGTTTCTAACTCAAACCGAAACCAACCAACTAAATGGCAACAGGATCATACTTATCAATAATTACCTTAAATGTAAATGGGTTGAATGCCCCAACCAAAAGACAAAGTCTGACTGAATGGATACAAAAAGAGACCCCTATATATGCTGTCTACAAGAGACCCACCTCCAAACAAGAGACACAAACAGACTGAAAGTGAAGGGGTGGAAAACGATATTTCATGCAAATGGAGACCAACTAAGAACAGGAGTAGCCATACTCATATCAGATAAGATAGACTTTAAAATAAAGGCCATGAAAAGAGACAAAGAAGGAAACTACATAATGATCAAAGGCTCATTCCAAGAAAAAGATATAACAATTATATATGCACCCAACTTAGGAGCACTGCATATGTATGACAAATGATAACAAGTATGAAAGGGGAAATTAACAGTAACACAATAATATTGGGAGACTTTTATACTCCATGCACACCTACAGATAGATCAACTCAACAGAAAATTGACAAGGAAACACAAACTTTAAATGATACAATGTACCAGTTAGACCTAATTGATATCTATAGGACATTTCACTCCAAAACAATGAATTTCACATTTTTCTCAAGTGCACATGGGATATTATTCAGGATAGATCACATCCTGGGCCATAATTCTAGCCTTAGTAAATTCAAAAAATTGAAATCATTTAAAGCATCTTTTCTGTTCACAATGCAGTAAGATTAGATATCAACTACAGGGAAAAAACCTATTAAAAATACAAACATATGGAGGCTAAACAACATACTTCAGAATAACCAACAAATCATGAAAGAAATCAGAAAATAAGCCAACATATCCATATAAATGAATGAAAATGAAAACATGAGAACCCAAAACCTATGGGATTCAGTAAAAGTAGTGCTAAGGGGAAGGTTCATAGCAATCCAAGCTTACCTCAAGGAAGAAGAGAAAAATCAAATATATAACCTAACCACACTTAAAACAACTAGAAAAAGAAGAAATGAGGAACCCCAGGGTTAGTAGAAGGAAAAAAATCATAAAAATTAGAGCAGAAATAAATGAGAAAGAAACAAAGGAGACTATAGCAAAAATCAACCAAACTAAAAGCTGGTTATTTGAGAAGGTAAATAAAATAGACACACCGTTAGGCAGACTCATCAAGAAAAAAAGGAAGAAGAATCAAATGAACAAAATTAGAAATGAAAATGGAAAAATCACAACAGACAACACAGACATACAAAAGATCATAAGAGACTACTGTCAGAAACTATATGCCAATAAAATGAACAACTTGGAAGAAATGGACGAATTCTTAGAAAAGTATAACCTTCCAAAATTGAACCAGGAAGAAATAGAAAATCTTAACAGACCCATCACAAGCACCAAAATTGAAACTGTAATAAAAAAAAAAATCTTCCAACAAACAAAAGCCCAGTACTAGATGGATTCACAGCTGAAATTTACCAAAAATTTAGAGAAGAGTTAATACCTATCCTACTCAAACTCTTCCAGAATATTGCATAGGAAGGTAAACTGCCAAACTTATTCTATGAGGCCACCATCACCCTAATACCAAAATCATACAAAGATGCCACACAAAAAAAGAAAACTACAGGCCAATATCACTGATGAATATAGATG
This sequence comes from Bos mutus, assembly GCF_027580195.1. Lineage (NCBI taxonomy): Eukaryota > Metazoa > Chordata > Mammalia > Artiodactyla > Bovidae > Bos > Bos mutus. The sequence goes on along the minus strand of NC_091629.1, from coordinate 58,371,657 downwards.
CAAAAATCCTTCACAAAATTCTAGCAAACAGAATCCAACAACATTTTAAAAGATCATACATCGTGACCAAGTGGGCTTTAACCTAGGGATGCAAGGATTCTTCAATATTGGCAAACCAATCAATGTGATACACCACATTAACAAATTGAAAGATTAAAAACCGTATGATTATCTCAATAGATGCGGAGAAAGTGTTTGACAAAATTCAACACCCATTTATGATAAAAAAAAAATCCTCCACAAAACAGGCATAGAAGGAACATACATCAACATAATAAAAGCCATATATGATAAATCCACAGCAAACATTATCCTCAATGGTGAAAAATTGGAAGCATTTCCCCTAAAGTCAGGAATGAGACAAGGGTGCCCACTCTCATCATTACTATTCAACATAGTTTTGGTAGTTTTAGCCACAACAATCAGAGAAGAAAAGGAAATGAAAGGAATCCAGATTGGAAAAGATGAAGTAAAACTCTCACTGTTTGCAGATGACATCATCGTCTACATAGAAAACCCTAAAGACACCACCAGAAAATTACTAGAGCTAATCAGTGAATATACTAAATATGCAAGATATAAAATTAACATACGGAAGTCCCTTGCATTCCTATACACTAACAATGAGAAAACAGAAAGAGAAATTAAGGAAACAATTCCATTCACCATTGCAAAGAAAATAATAAAATACTTAGGAATAAATCTACCCAAAGAAACAAAAGACCTATATGTAGAAAACTATAAAACACTGATGAAAGAAATCAAAGATGGCAGAAATAGAGAAATGTACCATGTTCATGGATCAGAAGAATCAATATAGTGAAAATGAGTATACTTCCCAGAGCAATCTATAGATTCAATGCAATCCCTAACAAGCAACCAATGGTATTTTTCAGAGAACTAGAACAAATGATTTCACAATTTGTATGGAAATGCAAAAAACCTCGAACAGCCAAAGCAATCTTGAGAAAGAAGAATGGAATGGGAGGAATCAACCTGCCTGACTTCAGACTATACTGCAAAGTTACAGTCATCAGGGCAGTATGGTACTGGCACAAAGACAGAAATATAGATCCATGGAACAAAATAGAAAGCCCAGAGATAAATCCAGGCACCTATGAACACCTAATCTTTGACAGAGGAGGCAAGAATATACAATGGAGAAAAGACAATCTCTTTAACAAGTGGTGCTGGGAAAACTGGTCAACCACTTGTGAAAGAATGAAACTAGAACACTTTCTAACACCATACACAAAAATAAGCTCAAAATGGACTACAGATCTAAATGTAAGAGCATAAATTATAAAACTCCAAGAGGAAAACATAAGCAAAACCCTGTCTGACATAAATCACAGCAGGATCCTCTATGTTCAACCCCCCAGAGAAATGGAAATAAAAGCAAAAATAAACAAATGGGACTTAATTAAACTTAAAAGCTTTTGCACAATGAAATAAACTCTAAGCAAGGTGAAAAGACAGCCTTCAGAATTGAAAAAAATAATAACAAATGAAGCAACTGACAAAAAATTAATCTCAAAAATATATAAGCAGCTCATGAAGCTCAATACCAGAAAAATAAATGACCCAATCGAAAAAATGGGCTGAAGAGCTAAACAGACCTTTCTCCACAGAAGTCATACAGATGGCTAACAAACACATGAAAAGATGGTCAATATCACTCATTATCAGAGAAATGCAATCAAAACCACAATGAGGTACCATCTCACGCCAGTCAGAATGGCTGCTATAAAAAAGTTTACAAACAATAAATGCTGGAGAGGTTGCGGAGGAAAGGGAACCCTCTTACACTATTGGTGGGAATGCAAACTTCTACAGCCACTGTGGAAAACAGAGCAAATATTCCTTATAACTTGGAAATATAACTGCTATATGACCCAGAAATCCCACTGCTGGGCATACACACCAAGGAAACCAGAGTTGAAAGTGACACGTCTACCCCAATGTTCATCAGAGCACTGTTTACAAAGCTAGGATATGGAAGCAATCTAGATGCCCATTGGCAGACAAATGGATAAGACAGCTGTGTTACATATACTCAGCAATTAAAAAGCACACATTTGAATCAGTTCTAATGAGATGGATGAAACTGGAGCCTATTATACAGAGTGACGTAAGTCAGAAAGAAAGCCACCAATACAGTATATTAATGCATATATATGGAATTTAGCAAATGGTAATGATGAAAGAAGAGAGTGAAAAAGTTGGCTTAAAGCTCAACATTCAGAAAACTAAGATCATGGTATCTGGTCCCATCACTTCATGGGAAATAGATGGGGAAACAGTGGAAACAGTGTCAGACTTTATTTTGGGGGGCTCCAAAATCACTGCAAATGGTGACTGCAGCCATGAAATTAAAAGATGCTTACTCCTGGGAAGGAAAGTTATGACCAACCTAGATAGCATATTGAAAAGCAGAGACATTACTTTGCCAACAAAGGTCTGTCTAGTCAAGGCTATGGTTCTTCCCAGTGGTCATGTATGGGTGTGAGGGTTGGACTGTGAAGAAAACTGAGCACCGAAGAATTGATGCTTTTGAACTGTGGTGTTGGAAAAGACTCTTGAGAGTCCCTTGGACTGCAAGGAAATCCAACCAGTCCATTCTAAAGGAGATCAGCCCTGGGTGTTCTTCAGAAAGAATGATGCTAAAGCTGAAACTCCAGTACTTTGGCCACCTCATGTGAAGAGCTGACTCATTGGAAAAGACTCTGATGCTGGGAGGGATTGGGGGCAGGAGGAGAAGGGGATGACAGAGGATGAGATGGCTGGATGGCATCACTGACTTGATGGACGTGAGTTTCAGTGAACTCCGGGAGTTGGTGATGGACAGGAGGCCTGGCGTGCTGCAAGTCATGGGTTCCCAAAGAGATGGACATGACTGAGCGACTGAACTCAACTTAACTTGGGAAGATCCCCTGGAGAAGGGAATGGCTACCCATTCTGGTATTGTGGCCTAGAGAATTCCATGGACTGTATAGTCCATGGGGTTGCAAAGGGTCGGATACAACTGAGTGACTTTCATTTTCACAGATAGGTCACAGTATCAGTATTCCCTCAATATTTCTTTATTCCGGTGCCAATAACCTAAACAAAATTAACACAATGATGGGTTTTCTTCCATGCCTTTCTTCATTAAATCATGATGCCTTCACACTTTCTTTTTAATAGTGGAAGCTTTCAACCAAACACATGTACAGAAAATAGTATTATAAACCGTGGACCATTGTCCAGCTCCAATCATAATCAACATATGGAGAATATTCTTAATATGTATCTTTTATCCCAGATAATCTGGATGGTGTGATCACACACCTAGAGCCAGACATCCTGGAATGTGAAGTCAAGTGGGCCTTAGGAAGCATCACTACGAACAAAGCTAGTGGAGGTGAGAGAATTCCAGCTGAACTATTTCAAATCCTAAAAGATGATGCTCTGAAAGTGTTGCACTCAATATGCCAGCAAATTTTGGAAAACTCAGTAGTGACCATAGGATTGCAAAAGGTCAGGTTTCATTCCAATCCCTAAGAAAGGCAATGCCAAAGAATGCTCAAACTACTGCATAATTGCACTCATCTCACACGCTAGTAAAGTAATGCTCAAATACTCCAAGCCAGGCCTCAACAGTACGTGAACCGTGAGCTTCCAGATGTTCAAGCTGGTTTTTGAAAAGGCAGAGGAACCAGAGATCAAATTGCCAACAACCACTGGATCATCAAAAAAGCAATAGAGTTCCAGAAAGACATCTATTTCTGTTTTATTGACTATGCCAAAGCCTTTGACTGTGTGGATCACAATAAACTGTGGAAAATTCTTCAAGAGATGGGAATACCAGATCACCTGACCTGCCTCTTGAGAAATCTGTATACAGGTCAGGAAGCAACAGTTAGAACTGGACATGGAACAACAGACTGGTTCAAAATAGGGAAAGGAGTACTTCAAGGCTATATATTGTCACCATGCTTATTTAACTTATATGCAGAGTACATCATAAGAAACGCTGGGCTGGATGATGCACAAGCTGGAATCAAGATTGCTGGGAGAAATATCAATAACCTCAGGTATGCAGAAGACACCACCTTTATGGCAGAAATTGAAGAAGATGTACAGAGCCTTTTGATGCAATTGAAAGAGGAGAGTGGAAAAGTTGGCTTAAAGTTCAACATTCAGAAAACAAGGATCATGGCCTCCAGTCCCATCACTTCATGGCAACTAGATGGAAAAACTGGAAACTGTGGCAGACTTTTTTGGGGGGGCTCCAAAATCACCGCAGATGGTGACTGCAGCCATGAAATAAAAAGACACTTACTTCTTGGAAGGAAAGTTATAACCAACCTAGACAGCATACTAAAAAGCAGAGACATTAGTTTGTCAACAAAGATCCGTCTAATTAAGGCTATGGTTTTTCCAGTAGTCATGTATAGATGTAAGAGTTGGACTATAAAGAAAGCTGAGTGCTGTAGAATTGATGCTTTTGAACTTTGGTGTTGGAGAAGACTCTTGAGAGTCCCTTGGATTGCAAGGAGATCCAACCACTCCATCCTAAAGGAGATTAGTCCTCAATGCTCATTGGAAGGACTGATGTTGAAGCTGAAACTCCAATACTTTGGCCACCCGATGCGAAGAACTGACTCATTTGAAAAGTCCCTGATGCTGGGAAAGATGGAAACCAAGAGGAGAAGGGGACAACAGAGGATGAGATGGTTGGGTGGCATTACCGACTCAATGGATGTGAGTTTGGGTGAACTCAGGGAGCTGGTGATGGTCAGGGAGGTCTGGCTTGCTGCAGTCCATGGGGTTACAAAAAGTCAGACACGATAAAGTGACTGAACTGAACTGAGGGGCCTTGTTAGGACTTCCTATGGCTCAGGGGTAAAGTATCTACCTGAAATGCAGGAGCCACATGAAATGCCATTTCAATCTCTGGGTAGGGAAGAGTCCCCTGAAGGAGGGCATAGCAACTCACTCCAGTATTTTTGCCTGGAGAATCCCATCCCAGACAGGAGTCTGGTGGGCTACAGTCAAAAAGAGTCAGCATGCACAGGGGCCTGGTTGCCAGGTTCTTTTATGGATCAGAGAAAAGAGAGGAGGTGAGGAAAAGAGAGCAAAAAACTATTCAATCCTTGCAAATGTCCCCTAGAATGACAAGCCTCAGGCAGGGGAGTGTTTAGTTTCACCTCTTTACAGTCTTTTACAGGTGGGTGACTCAGGTTATCTCCCTGAGGCAGGCCATATTGGAGGCATGCCTCCAATAACAAGAAATCTGCAGGATGAGGGTTAAAGTCAGAGAAGCAGATCCAGCATAAGTTCAAAATTAACCCTTCCGGTTATGAAATCAAGCCCATTACTTTGGGATGCTGTGAATGCACTTGAGAGAATGAATAGAGAATGCTCTGCTCTGTGCCCCTGGGTGATAGATGCTCAAAGATTCAGGGCTCCTCTTATGATCATCAGTATGACACCCAACTCCCAGTAGGAACATCTGGATCCTATTTCATGCCTGTGCTGAAATAAATATCTAGAAGTTGTCCAAGGTGCCATGTCAGCAAACTGAAAAATAATTCTGTTTTTGTAAATGATCTACAGTTCTTTGAGTCCTTGGGAGTGGAGACTGCCCACTTAATGAAGTGTTAAGAAAAGTTTGAACTATCTTTTTTAAACATTTTTTTTCCTTAATCATTTTTAATGTGGAAAATTCCTCTTTTCTTTTGGGGTCTGGGACTTCCCTAAGGTCTAGGGCACAGGCAACGTATGTCCATGTGCCAGAGCACAGTAAAAACACCCAGCCAGGAGTGAGCTTCTCTATTTGGTAACACCAAGGACATGTTGGGTTGAGGGAACCCAACAAACAAAAGCCTGGGCCTGTGTTCTTCCAGGTTCATCCCTTGCACTTTCTCCCTTTATTGATTCTTCTCTGCATCCATTTGCTATTAACTCAAGTATATAAAAAAAAAAACCTTTGTGTCCTGTGAATCCTTTAATGAATTAAACCTGAGTGTTGAGAAATGGAGTATTTCCTACTGTATCAGCAAACAAAGGATGTCACAGTCATCCACCACTGGAATGTGAGCTGGTGAGCCCTGAGGGAACTCAGTAAGAAAAGAATACTCTCCATCTAAACAGATAACAGACAGCAGCCACTTCCTAAGGTGAGCCCTTAGGAATGATGTAAAAACACAGAATACTGGCCCCTGATAGAGGAGATGCATATCAAAGGAATGATTTCAGTGAGCCCAGATTCTTGCATCTTTTCACACATAGAAAAGTGCTAAATTCCTTAATTTGAAATACTTGGTTTTCTTTAATTTACAATAATCCTTTGACATTCAGACTACCTGCTCTTTGTTGCAAAAGTTCTATATAACCTGACTCCCCCCCACCTTGCCTCCTCATAGCAGTTCTCTGAGGGTTACCTGAGATGCTGCCTCCTGGGCTTAAAGTCTTAAAAAATCGCACTGGATAAAACATAACTCTCAACTTTAAGATTGTGAATTTTTTTTTTAGTCTACGGTGGTCTTAGGGATTCTAAGCACAAATAGCTGTGCTGTAGCACAAACTAGCTGAAGCCCCCTCATTATGTTTGTCCTTATTAAGCCCTTACGCTTTTCACCCATTCAAATCGGCTCCTACAGCTGGTGTTTACCCCCTCTCTTTCTTGCTTAATTGCATGCTGAAAATGATCTCTTGCTAGCTACAATTGTATTATGCACCTGATGTTTACTTCTCCAAGACAACATTACCTAACACTTGCCCTTTGTGAGCATTCTCCATCCAGAAAAAAGGTCTCAGAATGATAACTTTGAGACAACCAGAACCTGTTCCAGAACCACCTAACGATCTCACTGTCTCCAAGAGAAAAGAAGAATGCAAGACTACATCAGCTCCATCCTTATCTTCAGCCCTATTTTGTGGCCAGAAACTCTAAGACTCCTTCTTACTTCCCAGGAAGGGGTGGGGGAGGGCACTGTCTTGAGTGTTGGCCTGCTGTGCCTGGAAAAGTAATAAAGCTGCTCCTTTGTACTCCTGCAAAGCTCTGTCTCTGTGTTTTCTGTTTGGTACAGGTGAATGAAGGCTGGGTTTTCAGCAAAAGTTTCTCTTATTTTCCCCAAATAGAAATTACATCCATAGAAGTTAAATAATTTGTCTGGATCACACAGATCATGAACAGTAAAGCTGGAATTTAAATTCCTCTATCACCAATGATGAGGCTTTTAACAACTACTGAACCACATGTGAAGCTAATCTAACATAACTGATTTCTCATATAGAAAACTCAAATGGAAAAGAAAACTTATTTCAAGATAGAGTATTGGTTTGGCAAAAAAAAGTCTCATAAGATGTTACAGAAAAACCCAAACAACTTTCTGGCCAATGAAATCAGTATAAGAAAATTTCCCTTTAAAAATATGTAGATTAAAAAACCATTCCATATTTCAGTACCAAAAAAAAAAAAAAAAAAAAAAAGATACAGAATGATCCCCAAATATGTCATCTTGAGAATAAGCAATGAGGCCTTTGTTTATGTTTTCAGGTAGGAAAAAAGTCATCTCTAAGGCAGAAAAGCATTCTGGCCACTAAATGGGGACATTCCATGGCAGGATTCAGTCAAGGTCCACAGTTGTTCTGGGGAAAGAAAATCTGATCAAGAGTTTTTTATCCCATTGAATTGTCCCTGAACAGCCTGGCTGGAAGGGGGAGTTAGGGGGGAGATGGATACATGTTCACGTATGGCTGAGTCCCTACACTGTTCACCTGTGACTATTACAACTTTGTTAATCAGCTATAACCCAAACAAGATAAAATGTTTTTTTAAAAATTGTCCTTCAAGTATAAAATCAATAAGCAAAACTAAGGGAAAATAATACCTATAAACCTTTTGTTTTTGTAGAATTGCTTAATCTACCTAACAAAATGTTTATGAGGATACCTTGTAAAGACACTGACTTCACGTGGTGGAATTTGACTGTCCACCATGGTAGCCATCAGCCACATCCGATTACTGAGCACAGGAAATGTGACTGTACCCTAAGTGCAAAATACACTGAGATTCCAGACAGTATAAAGAAAAATAAAAATCATATTACTCTTATTACATGTTGATTATATGTTGAAATTGCCCTATTTTGGATTTACTGAGTTGTTCTTTAGTCGCTCAGTAGTGTCCGACTCTTTGTGACCCCACGGACTGCAGCATGTCTGGCTTCCCTGTCCTTCACCATCTCGCGAAGTTGCTCAGACTCATGTCCATTGAGTAGATGATGCCATCCAACCACCTCATTCTCTGTCTTGGGTTAAATAAACTATTATAAAAAGTAGTTTTATCTCTTTCTTTTTACTCTTTAAAATATTGCTACTTAAAAAAAAAAAAATGCTGGGAATTTCCTGTCAGTTCAGTGGTTAAGACTCAGTGCTTTCACTGCCCTGGAGGCCCGGGATTAGATCACTGGATGAAGAACTAAGTAATTCCATGTTCAGCACAGCCCCCCAAAAATGCTGGTACTAGAAAATTTAAAAGTCTTTTTGTGGCTTGGATTATGTTTCTGCTGCACAGCACTATGGTAGATTTGGAGGAGGAGTGATTTTGCCTTTTGCTTATGCTATTCATATTCACTATAGCTTGATCTTTTAGAAATAAATATGATGATGTATGCTGTGCCAAGTTGCTTTAGTTGTGTCCAACTCTCTGAGACCCTATGGATCATAGCCTTCCAGGCTCCCCTGTCCATGGGATTCTTCAGCCAAGAATACTGGAGTGGGCCACTATGCCCTCCTCCAGGGGATCTTCCTGACCCAGGGATGGAACCCAATTCTCTTATGTCTACTGCATTGGCAAACAGGTTCTTTACCGTTAGCACCATCTGGGAAGCCTATGAAGATATATATGAAACAATAAACTCATTATCCCAAAGTGAAATAAATAAACCAATGAACGAAGAGCTGTGTTCTCTCTCTTGGGATGTTGAGACACTAGCTGGGAGGCTCTGAATGGGAACCAATAATAATAGAATGGAGAAGAGCTGTGCTGGGCTTTCAGGGACAACGTGGTCCAGCCCACCTGTTTTACAGACAGGGTAGCTGAGGTCTCCAAAGGTCCCTTTTTAGTGCAAGGTCACAGGGACTCAAGTCTGCAGTAGATGAGGCTGGGGAACACCTTCTAGATGCTACAGAAGCACCATCCTAGAGGACTTGCCCAATGCCCAGGAAGAATCTATCCAAGGACATTGGCACTGCCTCCAGGTAAGAAGTCCAGTTCTTGCAGCCAACACCTCTGGCCCAGGGTGCTTCTTATTCCAAGTAATGAAAAGCACAATGCTTCCCTTAACCCTGGGGAACAGGGCACCTTCTCTTTCAGCTGCAGCTATAAGTTCCAGCTTCCCAGCCTCACCCCAGAACATGAAGCTACTCACACCATGAAGCTCAGCTGCCTACTTGCCCTTTACCTCACGCTCTGCCTGGTGGGCTTGGCGAGCTCAGGAGAGACCTCAGGTGAGCTGAGGTGCTGGACACAGGGTCCCTGATCATAGCCTGGTGGGGGAGTATTGGGTCCAACCAGCCATCTGGTCACTTCCACCTCAGGAGAAAACAAGGACCTAGACATGGGAAGAGGTTCCCTGTGGTCAGCATTCAGACTCAGAAAAATCTGGGGCTAGACCTCCCAGATGTCTCTTTGACATCAGCAGATTTTAATTTTTCTTAAAAAGCAAGACATATGTTTTTTTAAAAAAGACAAACCATATGTAAATGTGTGAAGTTTAAAAAGTGGGTTCCTTGTTTTACACAGCCCCAACAATCCTGCTCTCCAGAATCCTACTCCCTAGAATTCTTAAGCAAGAAAAGAATATTGATGATGCTTTGGACAGGAGGCCAGATTCTCAAACTTGGCTGCACACGCAAGTCCCCTGAGGTCTCTCTGGGTCCCACATTCAAAAATTCTGATTTAATGGGTCTGGGACAAAGCCTGGGCATCAGGATTTTTTTTAACTCCCTCAAGAGGTTCTAATATTCTAACCAAGATTGAGAATTTGCTGCCTAAATAGAAGGTCTCGAGTTCCTTTCTACAATGCCTCTTCCCTATTCCAGGTTAAACTTCTAGGAAATCCAGCATGGTCAAAGTCACTCTCATTGGGGATTCACAAAATGGTTTGGTGGAGCTGAGTTGACATTTGTGCTTATAAGTTTGAGGAATGCTGTCCTTATTAGGGAAAGTGTCATTCTCAAAGTGCTGTGTGCTATGTTCATAAAAAGATACACTGAGGTCCTGAGTGTCCAAGGCAGATGGTTGAGGGATGGTGTGTGTGTGTGTGTGTGTGTGTGTGTGTGTGTGCATGTTTGATAAATCACTGAGTTTGATACCCAGAGCTAGATGTGAAAGGAGTTAAAATCACAAGTGATTCAGTAAAAGAAGCCTGTTTCTTTATTTGTTGATTACCCATGATATTAAAGATTATTTAATATGAATATCTTTTTTCTGGCAGTGAAAAATGAAACTTGCCCATTGTCATTCAACTGACACTAAAAATAATTTTAGAAAATAAAAATCATTTGAAATTCCACCACCCAGAGATAACTGCTCTAAATATATTGAGGAATAACCTTCATGTCATCATTCTATGGGCTTATATGTATATTTTATAGCCATAGGAACACACCAGGTGTCTTACTTTACAATTTGTTTTTTTTATTCAACAAAAGGTAAATGCCTCTCTCCATGTTGCTGTATATCATCAACTCTATGCTTTTTAGTGACTGCATAATGGTTCACTGATCCCCTGTTGGTAAACATGTACATTTTTTCCAAATTAGAAATTTTTCCCATTATAAACAAAACTCCAACCAATATCTTGATATCAAGTTATGAAAGGATACAGCACTTGGGATTTGAAATTGGATCTGGGTTTAAACCCCAGGCCTCTCTCAACTTACAGGCTTTATGATTTTGGGAAGATTCCCAAACCTCTCCAAGCCTTGGTTTCTACATTTGTGAAATGGGGAAGGTAATACCCTCTCCATTTGGTTGTTTAACTAATGGCAAGTATAGCAAATACCTAGGAGGGTGCTTGGTGTAGAGTAGGTGCTGGGAAAAAAGTGTTGATCAGTTCCTTAACAGGACACATCAGTGACCATTCTGTTCTTTCTTACCCTTGCAGACAATCTTCAATTAAAAGCTTCCCAGGAGTTGTTTCAGACCACCCCGGCCATGTGCCAGCTTCCCCCCAGTCAGAGTCCCAGGCAGAGCTTCTTTGTTCTGATACTTCTATACCTCTACATCCAATGTGTGTGAGCCCTTTACCTACGGTGGTTATCAGGGCAATTATAAGAATTTTGAGACCACAGAGATGTGTTTGATGGTTTTTCAACCAGCTGGTGAACCCTCTGATAGACACAGGAAGAGTAATGGAGGTGATAGGATGCTGGGTGTGAAGGGAGAGGGTATTGGTGAGGATGCTGATGGAGATTCAGGGGGTTATGTTAATATGGGAGTTGGTGATGATGAGAATACCTGTCACTGAGTGCTGGGGTGTGAAGGTGTTGGAGGTGTAGACAGCATGGCTTTGGTGGATGATGACTTGGATAGTAAAGACGAAAGGAAGATTGGTTATTGTAGCAATCCCTCTTAAAATACATGGTGAGGGGTCTTCCCTGGTGGTCCAGTGGCTAAGATCCCACCTCCCAATGTGGGGGGCCTGGATTTGATCCCAGATCAGGGAACCAGATCCCTCATGCTACAACTAAAAGATAGCCCATGGCACACCGAAGACTCAGTGCAACCAGATAAATAAAAATAAATAAATAAAGTACGTAGTGGGGATGGCAGAGGTGAAGATGGAAATGTAACCTTTATGGGTGATCCTGTTGGCAGAGATGATAAACATGGTTGAAGTAATGATCATGGTGGGACGTGATAGAAGTGAGGAGGTCCCCAGGCTGGTGGATGTTGAAGGGGTTGGGTAAGGAGTCCAGCTTGATGGCTCTGGCTCTAGGATGCCAATGGGCCAGCCAAGAAGGGAGCAGACCGTCATCTCCATCACAGAGACTGAGGACAAGAGCTGACGGTGACACCTGCATGTTCCCAGGCTCTGACCAAAAGCTGGCTTGGCTGCTCTTCTTGCTCAGAGACTGTTTTGAACCCATCCTGTATCCCTCCAGGACTGGATCAATAAAGTGTTCAAAGTTCATGTGGCCTGAAACCTTCCTACAAGGGCCCTGGGCTTGTCCTCAAAAATCGCTCACAGTCAAAGGGGTGATCAAACCTGCATCACCCCACACCCAGCCCTCCAGGTCCTCACTGTCCTGTGTTCCTAGAATGAAGACAGGACAAAGGACAAAAGTTCCCCTTTCACCAGGGGCTCCTCAAGGAAGCCAGACTGAATGGAAATTTGGGGACCTTGGATGTCTGTCCCTGGATCCTGGCCTGCCGCTCTTTCTTATCCAGGGCTATATGGTGGGCCAGAATGTTCTTCCCATCCAGCAGGAACCATGGCCTGGAGGAGTGTGGAGGGGTACAAATTCAGGGAATCTTGTTTTTCTCTTCTCCACCCAGAAGAATACTGGAAAAATTTTTTTTACATATTTTAAAAATTGTGGTAAAATATGTACAACATGTAGCTTCCCAGGTGTCGCAGTTGTAAAGAATCTACCTGCCAATGAAGGAGACCCAAAAGATGTGGGTTCGATCCCTGAGTCCTGAAGATCCCCTGGAGGAGGAAAAGGCAACCCACTCAAGTATTCTTGCCTGGAAAATCCCTTGGATAGAGGAACCTGGTAGGCTAAAATCCATGGGGTGGAAAAGAGTCAGACACACAACTGAGCACACACAACAACATACTACATGAAATTTACCATTTTGACCATTTCTAAGTGTACCATAGAAAGGTCGTTGCTGAGCAAAAAGACGCCAGGATCCTTGGCCTCTGGAGAAGAATTCAATCCGGGTCCAGAGACGAGGCTTGATCACTCAGAGCTGCTGGGGACCAGCCCCAGCTGATCCAGGGTATTCGAAGGAGAGACGGCCTAGGCGACTATTTATATGCTAATTAGAGATATAAAGAATAATAGAATGAGGATAGCTCAGTAGGAAAATTCAGTGGAGAAAAGAGGCTGAGTAGCTTGGTTTACGCGGGAAACCAATAAAACTTCAAGACAAGAAGTTTGCACCACTTACATAGGCCGCAGGCGCCCTCTCGAATAGCGGAAGGTGCCTCACCCTAGACACCTTCTCGAGTGGGTCTTAGAAGCCCAGGCATAATTAGTAAGCGTGGTGGGTTCCGCGCTCCAGATGGAGACTCAGCTGGAAGTTAAAGGGAAGAATGACATGGGGAGACCAAGCGTTGGTGAGCAAGGCCCGTAGCTTTATTTTTAACAGGGGCTTTTATACCCTAAGTTACACATAGAGGATAATAGGGGATGCAAAGTCAGCAGTCTTTGATTCTTATCAAAAACCAAGGTTTCTTTCCTGCAAATTTATCATATACAAATGGTTTAGGTGATTTACATCATCTTCTGGCCAGAAGGCCTACTAACATTTTATGACTCTTGACAAGGACTTATCAACAAAGACTTATTTTCTCTAAGAGTAATTATTTTAAGGTTTGGCACCATCTTCCAAAGATAAAATTGCATTCCTATAGGGTGGATGTGTAATGGGTTTACAACAAAGGAAAGAATTTATTACCTTAAGGGTCTAAAGTTACTAACACCAAGGCCACTACTTATTTTTTCTATATACCAACTATTAATTAATACACATTCAAGGATACAATTCAGGGGATGTGAAAACTTGGCAACAAGCATTGGCTCATCAATGAAATCCTTTACTAGTTTATTCTGACAGTTTTTAACTCTCTGAGAGGCTCTAAGCTATTTGAATATCTTAAGCTTCCCATGCCTCTGGAGGCTAGGAGACTGTAAACAATCGTATGCATAGCTGCAGGAGTCCGGCTAAACTTGTCAGGCGAGTTAGAGAGCCATCTGAGGGGTTTGGATTTAAACACTCCTAATTGCCCAGGAACTTTATTAATTGGAGCTGTAAGTTAACTCTTTGACAGAGAGAGCGAGATGGTGGTGGGGGACAGCCCCCAGTAAAGTCAGAGGTGAGAGCACAAAGCAATAAAGTAGGCAGACTCTGGTTTTTTGGGGGGAAAATGCTCGAGAATATCCGGGCGGACTCCCGAGGCTCGATCCCGCCTTTGTGTATGCCGAGCCTCCTTCCTCATGACCTTTGTCACGAGCGGAATGCCTCACCGGCTCCCGGCACAGAGCTTTTGTGTAATAAAGTTTTATTAAAGTATAAAGGAGATAGAGAAAGCTTCTGACATAGGCATCAGAAGGAGGCAGAAAGAGTACCCCCCTGCTAGTCTTCAGCTGGTTGTTATATAGTCACTAGCAGTCTGTTAATGAAAGAAAGGAATGTCTTAAAACTCAGAATGGCGCCAGGCCCCTCACCCATAAGATGCATTTTGGGATAATCTTGACACCAGACGATTCATTCCCGGCCATAAAATGATTAACTTGAATCTTGTAGAAGGGCAGATTACCATACAAATAGTTTCATTTACATAGATGAGAGGAACTATATCTGAGTATAACATACTGGTTTGTCAAGTAGGTTCTGAGCCATTAGGCGGAACCGACTTGAAGACAGAGTTTGGGGTAAATGCATAGTACACTAACATAGCTTAAGACAAACATTTCCATAAGAAAAATGCTTTGGTTATCTCAAGGTTTGAGAATAGTTAACTTCAGGTGAAACCAGGTGTCATTATGGCAACACAGTATTTTAAGAGAAACCTTCTTTTAAATTTGTATAGAGAAGAAAACAATATTGATAGTTTGTTTCCTCCTGCCGCTTAAGAGAGATAAAAATGTCTGACACTTGCAGGCTATTTCCTCGATTTGGAGACCCCTGGCTGTTACCTCTCACCATTTAGTGGCATTACATAAACACACATTGTTGTGCTACCATGATCATCACTCACCTCCAGAACTTTTTCACCTTCCCAAATTGAAACTTTCTACCCATTAAAAATTAACTCCTCTTTCTCCCTACCTGCCATCCCTGGGTGCCACCACTCTAATTTCTGTCTCTATGAGTTTAACTACTTCAGAAACCTCATATACATGGAAGCATACAGTACTTGTCCTTTTGCGACTGGCTTGTTTCACATAGCATCATGTCCTCAAGTTTCAACCACGTTTTAGCCTATATAAAAATTTACGTTCTTTTTATTTGTTTATTTATTGGTTCATTTTGTTTAGTTGTTTGTTTTGGCTGCTCTGGGATCTTAGTTCCTTGACCAGGGATTGAACCTGTGCCTCCTGCACTGGGAGCTCAGAGTCTTAGCCACTGGACCACCAGTGGCTAAGAAGTCCCATACTCACCTTGGAAATCCCATACTCACCTGCATTCTTATGTCACACAAGGGGTGTTTACGGCTTGGAAGTAAACTTGAGTAAAAGCGTCTTGACCCAGTTGCTTTCGCCCATGGTCTGGACTAGCTCACTCATGCCACCTCTTGTCCTACACATGCACACACATCGTTTGTACATTCTAGAAGCTCTTGGAAAACCTTCAGAGGGAACCTGAACAGCCCCGTCTCTGTTAGCTGTACACTGGATGCATGCAGTGTATTAAAGACCCTGCACTCACACTGGTGAGGTTTCTAGAGAGCCCCTCGCCTTACCCATCCCTACCTTTAGACCCCAGGCCCCAAGCCACAGTAGCCCACACCCACTCATACAATCACGTTTGTTGACTGAGCACTGACAGCTTGTCCTGAGTGCTGACGCGTTCAGGTGGAAGACAGCCCCTGTGCCTCCAAGAAGCTCCTAGTCTAATGGAAGTTAAAGGACAGTAACAACCAGGGAGATAAGGAATATGAAAGCTGTCCAGGGAGGGGAGGGGCACCTACAGAACCTTGGTGTGTCAAGGAAGCCTTCCTGGAGGAAGCAACATGTCACTTGGTTTCGTAAATAGAGTAGGCCTGGCAGTTGAGAGGAGCGTGGTGATTAGTGGAGCAAGGCCTGTTTGATGAGTAATTCACAAAAAGACTGGGATGGGAGAACTGGGAGAGGGAGGGGCGGGCCACAAGTAATGTACACATTTGACAAACGCGTCAGAGGAAGAGAACAAAGGTGGGGGCAGGGCAGACACTTGCCAGAGGACTTGTTTCACAGGAATCGGGTTACACAGCCAGGACGTGGGCAGGGGCAGGCTTCAACCCAAGGGCCTCAAAGCCTGTGGGTGGTCTGAGGACCACCCAGAACACAAACTCTTGAGGAGCCAGATAAAAACTGAAAGGCTGGGCTCCACCCAAACTGACTGAATTCACGGGTCTGGATCCCAGAAACCTGCATTATTTCACAAGAGCCCCAAATGGCTGCAGTGCAGAATCTGGTTGGAAAGTGGTCACCCAAAGCTCTTCTGTGTCTCCAGCGTCCCTCCAGCACAACCCCTGGTGATAGGGGGCTGGCTCTCAGGGCTCCTAAAAGGCACAGGATGATTCACTTTCATGGCCGTGGAGATGTTGACATAAACACTCCCCGTCAAACCCAGGGAGTTCTGGGAACCACTCAGAGGAGGATGCTGGGGGAGGAGGGAAGTGGGAGATGAGAAGGAATTTCTGGCAGGGATGGGAGGAGGCAGGGGCCTTTGGTTGGTTGGTTGGTTGGTTGGTTGTTTTTTTGGCAGGGGAGGGGATTGGACAGGAGATCCAGTTCAGGTACCTCCCAAACACTCCCTAGGCCCCAGCTCTCCCCAGGCCTCAAGGACAGGAGACAAAGAACCAAGGAATTAGATACTTTTTATTCCACAACCAGTAATCTCCACCTACCACACAGTGGTATGAATATTTTAGCAAATCCTGTTACCCAGGCCCTTGCTGTCCAACAGAACTTTCTGCAGTGGTGGGAACATTTGTGCCCACGATGCCCAGTACAGCAGCCACTAATCACGTGTGGCTACTGAGCACTTGAAATGTGGCTAGTACACCTGAGGAAATGCACTTTCATTTTAAATTAATGTAAATTCAAACGCCCTGTCTGACTCATGGCTACTGTCCTGAACAGTGCAGCTCTAAGTCTCCGGGGTAGGGGGAGGGGAAACTCCTCAGGCTTGTCGGATGAGTTTGGCCAGCCACTTGGTCAGGCCACCCTTTCTCGCCTCTTTGATACGGAAGGTGTGGGTGAATAGGCTGTAGGAAGAGCCATGGCACACGACCACCACCATGCATGTGAGGCAGATGACGTTGTAGGGTATGCTGAAGTCTGGCATAGGCAGGCTTACCAGCAGGGACTCCAAATAGAGCCTCATGAAATAGCTCGAGCTGTGGGAGACTTAGAAGCTGGGCGTCAGGAGGGGGCAGTGAGGTGGAACCGGCTGCTTCCCCTCATCTCAACCCATCCCACCCCATCCCCTCTCTCGGACCACACAGGGCCAATCTCAGAGGTGAGGGTTTTCAAGGCTTTCTTAGCCTCAAAGCCTTTTAAAACTCAATACAGAAATCAGGAAGCTCCTCTGGAGACAGAAATGGCAACCCACTCCAGCACTGTTGCCTGGAAAATCCCACAGACAGAGGAACCTGGAGGGCTACAGTCCAGGGGTTTGCACTTTAGCAGTGAAGTCAACATGGTTCTCAAAAGTACCCAAACCCGCTTATTGCTTAAGACAGATGCCATCATTCTATTTAACAAAGAAAGAATCTGTGACTCAGAGAGGTGAACTGACTTGCCCAACATCACACAGCAACATAGTGAGTTACTGAAGCTAATCTTTCATTAATACCAAGTCATTTCATGATGCCGCTATAAACTAATAGCTATTAATAAAAATTAACATATATTTATAATATTACTATTACTTCTATCAGGAGAAGGCAATGGCACCCCACTCCAGTACTCTTGCCTGGAAAATCCCATGAATGGAGGAGCCTGGTAGGCTGCAGTCCATGGGGTCGCACAGAGTCGGACAAGACTGAGCGACTTCACTTTCACTTTTCACTTTCATGCATTGGAGAAGGAAATGGCAATCCACTCCAGTGTTCTTGCCTGGAGAATCCCAGGGACGGGGGAGCCTGGTGGGCTGCCGTCTATGGGGTCGCACAGAGTCGGACACGACTGAAGTGACTTAGCAGCATTACTTCTATCAGATCTGACATTCATTAAACAGTTATTCTGCCAGGACTTGAACAAAGCATTTAACACATACAACTTTTTTCTTCTTATCAGACAATATGAGATAGAGAAAGAGAAAAGCAACCTCTGAGTGTCAGGACCTGAGCTGGTACCACAATGGTCCTATGTTCTTCTGCTCAACATAAATATTTTACAAAATTTCAACATCAGATGAGGCCATTGTGCGTTTGTGAAAAATCTAGACTAAAATAGGACTTTGAATTATCATGCTTGAGCACTGATGAAAGGAGTTAAATTACACAAAGCACCAGTGCGACCAAGCACCTTCCTATCTTGAATGATTGCTACTTCTTGACCAAGTACAGCTCTCACCTCTATCTAGTCTCCCCTTAGTAGAGTTAAAATCAAGATACCCATTTAGAGAACTGTCCCACTTCTTCACAGCCTTCATCCATGTAAGAAAGATACGATTTTTTCTATCAAAGAATTTATAAGAAATAAAGAAGCGATTCATTCTTAGAATAGTTGAACAGAAAGGTATATAGCCTAAAATGGCGGCTAGTTGGCAATTCTTTGTTCTTTTCATTTCCTGATTCTCCTTCTTCACAAGAACATTTTGGCGGGCTAATTTCGCAGGCTTTGTCCTGGCATCCTAATTTTGCGGGCTTTAGCCTGGACATGCGCAAAGAACTAAAAGGGTGGGGGAAATAGTTACTGTAAGTCGTCCAATCAAAAATTTAGGCAACATCAAGAAAGAGAGTAACTCTGTGACTCTCAGCCTATGAGGCGCCGGAGGAGGGAACCTGCGTCTTAGGAATAAAAACTGAAGGGACTTTCGGCTCTGTGTGCTTGCTCCCAGACCTTCCTCTGTAGCGTGCCCTTTTGTAGAAGTAAAGACTACCTTGTGGAGCATTTTTGATTGTCTGTTCTATTCCCGCAACACAGTTTTGAGAGCATTTCCAACATCCAGAGCAAAGCCAAATTCCTGAAATCCTCCCCCAAATCACCTAACACAGCCCACATCCTGTAAGTTCTTTCTAACGTCTTAATGAGACAGCATATTGTTCCAAGATGATTCCTGTTCCTTGCTACTGTGAGTAATAAATCCAAAGAGTTCAACTATAAATGGGGCATTAAACTAGGAATAGGGTGTTTCTACTGGTCTCTGGGTAGAAATATTAACAAGTAAGATTGTTATCCTTATTTTATAACTAAAGAAAAGAGAGCTCAGAGATGCTGAGAAATTTGCCCAAGACTACATGGGAGTAATAGCATCAGCACCATCTGTGTTCTTGTTTATTGCAATACTGTGCATACTGTATGGAATGAGGTTCGTGACATTGTACAGGAGACAGGGATCAAGACCATTCCCATAGAAAAGAAATGCAAAAAAAGCAAAATGGCTGTCTGGGGAGGCCTTACAAATAGCTGTGAAAAGAAGAGAAGCAAAAAGCAAAGGAGAAAAGGAAAGATATAAACATCTGAATGCAGAGTTCCAAAGAATAGCAAGAAGAGATAAGAAAGCCTTCTTCAGCGATCAATGCAAAGAAATAGAGGAAAACAACAGAATGGGAAAGACTAGGGATCGCTTCAAGAAAATCAGAGATACCAAAAGAACATTTCATGCAAAGATGAGCTCGATAAAGGACAGAAATGGTATGGACCTAACAGAAGCAGAAGATATTAAGAAGAGATGGCAAGAATACACAGAAGAACTGTACAAAAAAGATCTTCACAACCCAGATAATCACGATGGTGTGATCACTGACCTAGAGCCAGACATCCTGGAATGTGAAATCAAGTGGGCCTTAGAAAGCATCACTACAAACAAAGTTAGTGGAGGTGATGGAATTCCAGTTGAGCTATTCCAAATCCTGAAAGATGATGCTGTGAAAGTGCTGCACTCAATATGCTAGCAAATTTGGAAAACTCAGCAGTGGCCACAGGACTGGAAAAGGTCAGTTTTCATTCCAATCCCAAAGAAAGGCAATGCCAAAGAATGCTCAAACTACCGCACAATTGCACTCATCTCACACGCTAGTAAAGTAATGCTCAAAATTCTCCAAGCCAGACTTCAGCAATATGTGAACTGTGAACTTCCTGATGTTCAAGCTGGTTTTAGAAAAGGCAGAGGAACCAGAGATCAAATTGCCAACATCCACTGGATCATAGAAAAAGCAAGAGAGTTCCAGAAAAACATCGATTTCTGCTTTATTGACAATGCCAAAGCCTTTGACTGTGTGGATCACAATAAACTGTGGAAAATTCTGAAAGAGATGGGAATACCAGACCACCTGATCTGCCTCTTGAGAAATTTGTATGCAGGTCAGGAAGCAACAGTTAGAACTGGACATGGAACAACAGACTGGTTCCAAATAGGAAAAGGAGTTCATCCAGGCTGTATATTGTCACCCTGTTTATTTAACTTATATGCAGAGTACATCATGAGAAACACTGGACTGGAAGAAACACAAGCTGGAATCAAGATTGCTGGGAGAAATATCAATAACCTCAGATATGCAGATGACACCACCCTTATGGCAGAAAGTGAAGAGGAACTCAAAAGCCTCTTGATGAAAGTGAAAGTGGAGAGTGAAAAAGTTGGCTTAAAGCTCAACATTCAGAAAATGAAGATCATGGCATCCAGTCCCACCACTTCATGGGAAATAGGTGGGGAAACAGTGGAAACAGTGTCAGACTTTATTTTTCTGGGCTCCAAAATCACTACAGATGGTGACTGCAGCCATGAAATTAAAAGATGCTTACTCCTTGGAAGGAAAGTTATGACCAACCTAGATAGCATATTCAAAAGCAGAGACATTACTTTGCCAACAAAGGTTCGTCTAGTCAAGGCTATGGTTTTTCCTGTGGTCATGTATGGATGTGAGAGTTGGACTGTGAAGAAGGCTGAGCGCCAAAGAATTGATGCTTTTGAACTGTGGTGTTGGAGAAGACTCTTGAGAGTCCCTTGGACTGCAAGGAGATCCAACCAGTCCATTCTGAAGGAGATCAGCCCTGGGATTTCTTTGGAAGGAATGATGCTAAAGCTGAAACTCCAGTACTTTGGCCACCTCATGCGAAGAGTTGACTCATTGGAAAAGACTCTGATGCTGGGAAGGATTGGGGGCAGGAGGAGAAGGGGACGACAGAGGATGAGATGGCTGGATGGCATCACTGACTCGATGGACGTGAGTCTGGGTGAACTCTGGGAGTTGGTGATGGACAGGGAGGCCTGGCGTGCTGCAATTCATGGGGTCGCAAAGAGTCGGACATGACTGAGCGACTGATCTGATCTGATCTGTGCATACTGTGGTCTCCATGGCTCACTTTACTCATCTGTCATGAAACAGATACTCTGTTTTCCCAAAGTGCCTCTATCCTACATCTTCTCTGACACAGACCAGGAAAACATCATCCACATGCCTCTACTTGAGAGTGGGAAGCTGCCATGTTAGGAAATGAATGCAGCAGCTAAGCGTCATCACTATGCCTCCATAGCCTCTCTTGAAGGACTCTTAGGATGGTTAATAGAACCGTGCAGGCAAAATGCAGGCTAACACAGAGCCTGGGGCACTAAAGGGTACTTGCTCTTCTTTAACTGAACTAAGAAACCTCCTCCCCACAAGTCACCTCAGGGTATTGGATTCTTTAGAAAAGTGGACAATAGAGCCTAAAGCACATTCTCCTTCTGAGAATCCAGTAGGACAACTTGCCCCCAAATTTGACTGAACTTAGAAGAAAGGAATAAAAGCTGTCATGTAGAGGTGTCTGTCTCCCAGGTTTTGTGTAGCATGGGGGCCTACTAAGAGGTCGATGATGCTATAATGGATTTGCTTCCTATACCCAGTAGTGCACAGTCTGTGGACTGGGAAACAGGAGGTGCCCACTACTCTGCAGAACATTGAGAAGGACCACCATTTCCATGGACCCTATTGGTTAAGGTTTGTAGTTGCAAACTCCAGTCAGTTTAATTTTGAATATGCATTTATTGAAATATAAGCCACAGTGGGTGAAGCCACAGAAAAGAAAATGCAGCAAGGAGCTTCTTTATCCCAAACTCTTCTCTCATGACTGATGCTGAAAACTGGAGGCTGGAAATTCCACCTTGGCCACGCACAAAGAAAGCAGTGATGGTGGGGAAGGGGTTGAAAGTGAGGATGCCGTGAGGATGGGGGTTAAAACAAAAATCCTGTCGTAAAACCGCCAGCTCTCTAGTTACTCTGGTCATGGGGAATGTGTTTCTGCATCCCTTCCTTCCTTCCTCAAATAATTATGAACTGTCTCCTTAGCCAGGAACCGTGCAAAGTGCTAGGGATAAAGGGAAGACATGTTCTCATGGTACTGAGCCAACTGGATGAGACAGAATTAAGACATGTAGACCCATGGAGGAAAGGAAATGGACACATCTGGCTAATGAGGGTAGAGGAGAGAACTGTGAGGAGACTGAACTGTTTCAGAAACAGCCAAAGCCCAGCCCTGCAGGGGTCCTCCTCAGACTTCAGGGTTTCTGGGGACCACTTTTTGCATGTTCTCTGCAAAAAAAAAAAAAAAAAAAGAATTTGCTGAGTGCCAACATTGTAGGCCCAGACATCATTCTAGGCCTGTCATCTTGACAGATCCTATGTTTTCAAAAAAATATGGAACTATGGTCCCATGACTCAAATCACAAACAAGATGGAAGTGAATTTTCCAAGCCTAGGTGGGGTGCTCAGGAGCACTGCAGACCTGCCCTGGAGGGTGGCTGAGTCAGTGTTCCCAACTGAGAAAGGGGAGCATGTGATCAGTCTGAGATGATCACAAAGAGGCCTCCGGGGTTGACCTTCTGCCATCCTCTCCCTGGAGAACTCGCTCAGTGTGGTTTCACAGGACACTGCAGCCTCTCCTCCTGGCAGCAGCGAGGAGGAAGACTGTGCAGGGTGAATGGTGTGTGGCCCCCTGAGCTCCGCCCCTTTCCCCAGCCCTTCCCTCCCCCTGTGCCCCGGCCCCTGTCTTACCGCAGGGAACCAGCCCCTTGACCGCAGGTCTTCATGCACTCCTCTTCTGTTATGAAGTTGTTTTTGTTCCCTCCGAGGCCGCCATATGTAAACTGCTCACAGTGACCGGTTTCGGCATTGTAGAAGTACCTGGGCCACGAGGACTTGCTGTGACCTGTTACTTTAGGCTCCAGGCAGAAGGCAGGCTTAGAATCTGCTGGAATGAGAGGGGAATCATCAGTTATGATGATGGTCATCACAGCTCTGTAAGAGGTCAACAACTAGAACCACCAGTTTGTTTGGAATAGAGAATGTTAGGGTTGTGGGGGGTGGTCAAATTGAAAAGCCCATTTAAATTGAAAGCCCAAATTGAAAAACCTCTTTCTGGAACGTAATTCTGAATGTTGCTAGGCATGACATGATACAGTTGTAGTTGTTCATTCGCTCAGTCGTGTTGGACTCTTTGCGACCCCATGGACTGCAGCCAGGCTTCCCTGTCCTTCACCATCTCCTGGATACAGTAATCATGTACAAATGTATACTTTTTCATGAAGTACCAAGCAAAATTGGGATAATGCCTTTGATTCACCTTAAAACTTCTATAAGGCTTCCCTGGTGGTCCAGTGGTTAAGAATCTGCCTTCCAAGAAAGAAATTCTGGGTTCAATCCATTGTCAGAAAACTAAACCCCAAATACTGTAGGCACTAAGTCGGTATGCCATAACTACTGAACCTGGGGTCTGCAACTACTAACTCACCCCAATAAATACAGAAATGCTCAAAAAAAAAAAAACCACAACTCTACAACATAAACAGGTCACAGGTAAGAAATATTCCTTATGTGTCACTAATTACTGGGTCTGGATGCCTGAGTTTTATAATACTATTAATATTCTCTGCACTTATGTGTATGGTTATTAATAAAATTTTAATAAAATCATTAGTAAAACTAATCATTAATAAAAATTTTGAAGGAATCGTGCTATAATGGAAAAAGGCATGAAGAAAACATAACACTGTGTTTACTTCGGTTACCTCACAGGGATTCTATAAATTGAATATTGATACTATTGATACTGTGATTGTAAGAAGAAATGTACGTATTTGTTTTTTCATGCTTTTCCTGACACTGTTCCTAAAAATCTTAATATTTCTCATGTGATGAGAACAATAAAAGTGTCTTTTGATATGTGAAGTTGATGAGTTTGGAAGACCCTCATGAGCCCAGAAAAGTGAAAAGTGAAAGTGAAGTCACTCAGTCGTTTCCAACTCTTTGCGACCCCATGGACTGTAGCCTACCAGGCTCCCTTGTCCATGGGATTCTCCAGGCAAGAATGCTAGAGTGGGTTTCCGTGCCCTTCTCCAGGGGATCTTCCTGACCCAGGGATCGAACTCAGGTCTCCCGCTTTGGCAGGTGGGTTCTTTACCACTAGCACCACCTGGGAAGTGGTAATAATCGTTATATGGCACCTAAATATACTTTCTTACTCAAACAAGTAGGTAGAGAAATTGTTTCCAGATTAAACTTCTTGGTGGAAAATGCCCAAAATTCACCATGAAATGTGATTCAAATCTTTATATTCATGACTGGTAATCTCTTCAAAAACCCATGCAACCTGCATCCCCTGTTTAGATGAGAAAATTGCAGATGTCTTGCCCCAGGACATGGCATGTGAGTGGCAGGGCCAGGACAAGATACTCTCAAATTACAACTCATCTGATACACTACCTGATTCTGCCAGGAAATCTGGAAAAATAGATAACTGAGAACAGTTTCTGGATGCAATGCCCTATTGTCATTGCTTCCCTTTTTTAGAACATCTCTGAGCCCCTGAATCACAAGGGAGAATGAGTCTGGGTTTTTCCCAGACAACAAATATGTGCTGTCCCTACAAACACAAACCAATTTCCCAAACACCCACTGGGTGTCCAGCTAGCCCATTTACTTCTGATTTGAAATTCATGGAGTTACTGCAGATTCTGCAGGTTACGGGCTCAAGACTGTCCTCAGTTCGGCTGCCAGCCACGAGGTCTCAAGTCACTCATGCTTGTGACCAAATGGCTAAAATCAGGGAATCCATATCCCACCTTCACATTCAACAACTAAATAGAATCTGCAGCTAAACTGAGGAAAACCTTGCTTACTCTTCCCAGATTGATATACAAAATATAATTCAAGGCAGTACAATGGAGGAGATGTGTGGGGATGGGAGTGTGCCCAGCCTCTGTCCCCTAGTGAGCAGAACACCCTTACATTATCTTCCAGTATTTGCCAACCCACAAGCTTCCTGACCCCAGCGTTTATGTATTTCTTCCTAGATTTCACTAAACAGGCCTAGTGGTTGGATCATTAGCCATTGGTGATTGCTGTCACTCTCAGTGAACTTTCCTCTCCCCAGAGGTGCAGAAACTACAAACCTTTATTCTCTTCTCTGAGCATTTGTGTTGGGAACACCTCTACTGCATGGTTCTCCAGTTGCCTTCCAGAAATCATCATCTGACCTATGAAAGGGAGTAAATTACAAGAGTGTCCAGGAGGCCTGGTCCATGAAACGGGGAAAGGATCAACGTGGATAAGAAAATAACAGTCAAAAAAGAACAAGGGAAAGGGCCTGGAGACTTTCGTAATATTGTACCAGCTTTGGTCCCACAGCCTACTACACAAGGGCTGTTTCTTGCTTTCCCTGAAGTTGCTTCCCTCCGTGGTTCCACATCTTTTAATTAGTTTTTAATAATAGAGGAATAATCATTACTTGATAAAGAAATGTTTTTATTTGTCCAAAGCAAGTAGGTAGAGAAATGCTTTTCAGATCAACATATTGTGGTGGAAAATGGACAAATCTGGCCATCAAAAGTGAATAAACTTTGTATTCGTGACTCGTCATCTGTTCAAAGAACTCATGGAACATGTTTCCCTTGTTCAGATGAGGAAACTGCAAATGAAGTTTCCTTGTATGTTGCCCCAGCACACAAGCATGTGGGTGGCCTCATCAGGACAAGCTTGTCAGGTCACAAGCCATTTGATACGCTACTGATTTGCTAGGAACTTGAGAATACAGATAACTGGTAAGAGTTTCTGGGAGACGTGTCCTACTTTCACTACTTACCTCTCCCCAAGCCTCATGTGAGCCCTCAAATCACAGGGGAAGGTGAATCTGGTTTTTTTCCTGACATGAAATACATGGTTTCTCCACAAACACCATCCAGTTCCCAACACTCAAGGGGTGAACCACAGTCAGCTGACTTCTAATACCGTATCTGTGGAGTTAGTGCTGATTCCACAGGTTGAGGGATCAATATTGTCCTGACTTCAGATATCAGCCATGTGTTCTCGAGTCACTCATGCTCTTGACCAAGTGACTAAAAGTGGGAGTTTCCATGACCCCACCTCCATGCTCAATAACAATAGAACAGGAGAACGAGCTCAGGAAGACTCTTATTGTTCTAAGGTTAAGGTACAGGATAAAACTCAGGAACCACGAACTGGAGGAGATGTTTAGGGCAAAGGAGGAGTGGAGGTGGGTGGAGCCTCCATGTCCTGGTGAGCACAGCACTCTCACATCACCACCACTGGTTTCTACTTCATAAGCTCTCTGAGCCTATATTGATGGATATTTTTTTTGAGGTTTCACTTAATAGACGTATTTATTAAATCATTGGCCAGTGGTGACCAATTTCAATCTCAGATCCCTCCCTTCTTCCCACAAGTAGAGAAAGTTCAAACCCTTACTCATTGTTTGAGGCAATCCTTTTATTTCATCGAATCCCATTCCTTTAAGAAGCTCGGCAACTATAAAAGACAAAAATTCCAACATTTTCATGAGTCTTGGACCATGAATCAGGAAGGGATCAAACATGGATAATAAAATGATAGTCAAAAGTGGACAAGGGAAAAGGCCTGGAGATTTTGCTAATATTGTATCAGCCTTGGTCCCATGAACCAGCTATAAAAGGGCTGTGTTTCATTCTTTCCCTGCAGTTACTCTGCTCAGGGGTCCCAGGTCTTTCTGATTAATTTTTATAATAGAGGGATAATCATTATTTGACACATAAATATACTTTCTGGCCCCAAGGAAGTAGGTAGAGGGATTTTTTCAAATGTACATATTGTGGTGGAAAATGACCAAATTGGCCATGGCATGCAAATAAACTCTTTATGCCTGGTAATATGTTCAAAGAATCCATGTAGCATGTACCTGCTGTTCAGATGAGGAAACTGTGGATGACTTGTCCCAGAACACACAGCATGTGGGTGGCAGGATTGGGACAAGAAATTGCCCTGTTTCAACTCATTTGCTATATTACACTATTCTGCCAGGAACTCTGAAAATATTGATAATTTGTGAGAGTTTCTGGGTGCAGTATTTTCATTACTCCCCTTCCCAAGACTCTCGCCAGCTCCCAAGCACAGGGAAAGTGAGTCTGGGTTACCCTGACACCAAATATGTGGTGTCTCCTGTAAGAAATCCAATACTCCAAACACCCACTAAATGTACAACAAGTCAATTTACTTCTGATATGAACTGAAGAAGTTAGCACAGATTCTGCATGTTGAGGGCTCAAAGTTGTCCTCAGTTCAGATGACAGCGAAGTGGTAGTGATTTGATAAAGTATACAAAACACAAAAGTTTCATTACCCCACTCCATGTTCAATAACTCAGTAAATCTGATGACCAAACTCAGGAAGACCACTCAAATGCGGATCTCACATTATTATAAAGGATAAATCTAGGCACAGCAAAATGAGTGAGATGTGCAAGGCAAAGTGGAAGTGGAGGTGTGGGGAGTCTCCACACCCTAGAGAACACAGAGCCCTCAAATCACTGCCATGTGTTGCCACTCGAAAAGCTCCCTGAATGCCCACATTCATGGATTTGTATTGAGGTTTCACTAAACAGGTGTATTGACTGAATCATTGGCCAGTGGTGACTGTTCTCAATCTTAGTGCCCTCTCCTCTCCCCAGAGGTGCAAGAAGTTCAAACCTATAACCATAGCATCCATGAAAGCTGAAATCAGATCTGTTACTGAACGCTTCTCAAGTCTCCTTCCATGGCTTGTCTCCAGACCTACGAAAGACAGGAAATTCCAGGAGTTTCAAGAGGCCTGGCCCATGAACCAGGGCAAGGATCAAATATACATTATAAAATGATAGCAGTTAACAAGGGATAGGACAAATGTGGATAATAAAATCATAGTCAAAAGAGGACAAAGGAAAGGTCCCGACTGCTGCTGCTGCTAAGTCACTTCAGTCGTGTCCGACTCTGTGTGACCCCATAGATGGCAGCCCACCAGGCTCCCCCGTCCCTGGGATTCTCCAGGCAAGAACACTGGAGTGGGTTGCCATTTCCTTCTCCAGACTTTACTAATATTGTATCAGCCTTGGTCCCAGGGGCAAATCTACACAGGGCTGTGTTTCTTGTTTTCTCTGCAGCGGCTCTGCTTATTCATCAGGCCTTCTGGTTGTTTTTCATATTAGAGGAATAATCATCATTTGAACCTAAATATCTTTCTTGCCCAAAGCAAGTAGGTAGAGAAATTGTTTTCAGATTAACACATCTTGGTGGAAAATGCACAGAATTCACCATGAAATGTGAGCCAACTCTTTATATTCATAACTGGTAATGTGTTCAAAACCCCATACAACATGTACCCCTCTTCAGATGAGAAAATTGCAGATGACTTACCCACGTGGCATGTGGGTGGTAGGGCCAGAACAAGATACTATCCTGTTGCAACCCATTTGATACACTACCTGATTCTACCAGGAGTTCTGAAAATACAGATAAGTGAGAACAGTTTCTGGGTGCAATGTCCTACTTTCATTACTCCTGCTTTCGAAGCATCACCTGAATCCCTAAATCACAGTGAATCTGGGTTTTTCTCTGACAACAAATATCTGGTATCTTTACCTACAGCAACCAGTT
Source organism: Bos mutus (assembly GCF_027580195.1). Classification (NCBI taxonomy): domain Eukaryota; kingdom Metazoa; phylum Chordata; class Mammalia; order Artiodactyla; family Bovidae; genus Bos; species Bos mutus. The sequence goes on along the minus strand of NC_091629.1, from coordinate 58,342,616 downwards.
TTCCAAACACCCACTGGGTATCCAGCAAATCAGTTTACTTCTGATTTGAAATCTATGGAGTTAATGCAGATTCTGCAGGTTGAGGGCTCAAGACCATCCTCAGTTCAGATGCCAGCCATGAGGTTCAGAGTCACTCATGCTTGTGATCAAATAGGGAAAATCGGGGTATCCATGACCTCACTTTCAAATTCAACAGCACCATGGAACTGCCGGATAAATTTTGGAAAATGCCTTGCTAACTATTCCCAAATTAATATACAAAATATAACTCAAGCAAGTAGAATGGAGGAAATTTATACGGCAGAGAGGGAGGGAGGTGTGTCCAGCCTCTGTGCCCTAGTGAGCAGAGCACCCTCATGTCATCTTCGTGTACTCACCAATCCACAAGCCCTCTGAGACTAGTATTTATGTATTTCTTTCTAGGGTTCACTAAACACCCGTACTGGTTGGATCATTTGCCTTTGGTGATTAATGCCACTCTCAGTTCCCTCCCCTGTGCTCAGAGGTGCTAGAATGAGAGGTGGTGAAAACTGTAACCTCAAAATGGATATTTGAGGTTTCTTGGAGATCAACTGCATCTTGAGGTTACCTTGAGTCGCATTTTTTACTCTGTCTATAAGGTCAGTAAATTCCAAGAATTTTTAGGAGGCCTGGACCATTAACCAAGAGAAGGATCAAATATGCAACTTTCTATTACTACACTACAGTGAGGTTCAGGGACAAGGTAGGGACCAGGGATAGAGAGTCTTAGAAATGGGGTCCCTGATCTGGTAGACTTGGGTGGGATATATACATATTTAATATAAAATTTTAATATATATCCTTATGAGAATCATGATGCCAATGGAGACAAAAGTTTGCAAATTCAGACTTCCCTGGTGGTCCAGGGGATAAGAATTGGTCTGCCAATTCAGGGGACATGAGTTTGATTCCTGGTTTAGGAAGATTCCACATGCCTTGGGGCAACTAAGCAGGTGATCTGCAACTACTGAGCCCAGATGTCTAGAGTCCCTGATCTGCAACAAGAGAAGCCACCACGATGAGAAGCCCACACACCACAATGAGAACGTAACCCTGTAACTAGAGAATATTCTCTCTTAGGCAGGAAGACCAATGCTGCCAAAACCAGCCAGACAAACAAAAATCCTGGCCAATGTGACAGGAGAAATCCAGAGAGGGTTGGCAGCACCCACCTAACACCTGCCCTCCCCATTCCATGGACTTCCATCATTTCCCCAGAACCTGTAGAGGAGAGGTGAGCCTGGACCTACCTTGGTCCTGGGTATGGTGTTCATACACCGGAGTGCTGTCCACCAGGATAACCAGGAGGAAGAGAAGGGCTGCAGAGAGGCAGAGCTGGTTCATCTTGGTGGCCTTGCAGGAGGGCTCCTGAGGATGCTGGGGACGGACTGAGCTTCTAATATCCTGGCTGAGGGGTGGGATCAGGCAATGAGGAGGGGAGTGGGGAAGGGGAGGAGCTGGGTCAGTCTTGTTTATTGCAAAATCTCCCTCCAAGGCATGCCTCCTGCTTCTGTCTGCAGGGGCCAAATGTCCAGGAACAGCAGTTCTCAGACTTGCCTATGCCTATGGTCTCATGGAGACACAGATTGTGATCAGGCAGATGCAGTTTTGTCCAATATGATCCCTCAGGGAGCATCTCAGCACCTACAGTAGTGCATGGCACACGATGTATGGTCAATGGGTAGATGAGAGCAAATCACAAGACATGTGAGTGAAAAGTAGTGTGTTAGCCCAGGTCCTCCTTTTCAGCCTCGTGTAGGTGTCATCACATCTGGGCCTCCATGCCCTGACCCCCCTCACCTACCTCAGATGACAGGTGTGACACAGGTCACCTTCCTACAATCACTGCCCCAGCTTCTCCACTGGATGGACATTTGCCCTTCACCAGGCACTGGTCCGGGCAGGGACTTAGCTGGAAAGGTGATTTCGCTCTGGCACATAAGCCTGTTTATGCATTGAAAAAGCAATAAGGGGAGGGGACAGAGGGGAACCTGTGAGCTGAACATGTCTCCACAGCATAACCAATAGCTGCTCCTCACGTGGTTTCACCAACAGGAGAGCTGCCTGCCTAATTGGACTTCAGGGGACCTTGGATGATCACCTGGAGTCACCCCCCTTACTCCTGCTCTCTCCCTCAGTGGTTTTGGGGTCAGATAACCTCAGTGTGGGAGCCACCTCTGCATTTTCCTAACTTTATTCCTGAGGATTTAAATCTCCTAGAATCCCGTGTCTTCAGGTATCACGTGAGATCCGCGCTGCCCACATCATGTGGTTGCTGTGGGATCAACGGATGCAACAGGCATATATTCCACAGGCATATATTCCTTCTCCTTGAGAAGTCAATGTCCTTTGCAGTGTTAGTAATAACAGTAATGAGTAATTACTCCAGGTAAAACTTAAATTCTTCATTGTGGCAGGCATTATGCTAAGCACCTGACAAATATAACTCATCTAATCCTCAAAAATCTTTAAAGGGGAGAAACTGTTAATATGTCCTCATGTTACCTAGGAAGTACCTGAGATAAAAGAAATAAAGCAATTTCCTTAGCTCATAACTTGTAGAGAGAGGGTTGGACCCAAAGATCTGACTTTAAGAGTCTGTGCACATGCGCTCTGCTGCATTGCAAGCTGTAAATTACTGTGCACATGTGAGGGGTGTTGCTGCTGTTTAGGCGCCCAGTCATGTCCAGCTCTCTGAGACCCCATGGACTGCAGCCCATCGTCTACCCCTCTACAGTGCTGCCTCCTGTCTTAGCCCAGGCCCTGATAGCACCACTGTGGGTCAGGATAGTCCTCCCCCATCTTGACATTGTTCTTCTTTGCTTTGAAGCTGACAAATACAAAGGACTCAAAGATCCCAGACTTGGTTATTTTAGCCTTGCAGGGATCTGTGTATGGAGACTGCAGGCAGAAGTCAGGCCACAGGGTTGTAAAGATGGGAGGATCTTGGTCAAATAGAGGATGGTAATCACTGTTTGGTCTACCAGGTGAACAACTGAAACCACCAGTCTGTTTGCAATAGAGATGGTCGGGGTGCAGAGGGTGAATGTGGAAAGGCCCTTTGATATCCTTCTGTCCAGGGCATTATTACCAATGTTGTTAGGCATCACAGAGACAAGATAATGCTGCAAATAATTACATATTGTTGCTGAATATCTATAGATTAATTGGCATAATGCCTCTGACTAGCTCCAAAAGAACAAAAATAGAGGATACATATTAGGAATGTTCTCCATATGTTGGTAATGATTAGAGCTGAAAATGGTCTGTGGGTTTATAATACTATTTTCTGGATGTATATGATAGGAACTTTTCACCATTACCAAATAAAGTGTGAAGTTGGATAACCAACAAGACCTATTGTATAGCACATGCAAAGCCTCTCAGTGTTGTGTGGCATGTTTGATGGGAGGAGAGTTTAGGGGAGAATGGATACGTGTATATGTATGGCTGAGTCCCTTTGCTGACCACCTGAAACTATCACAATATTGTTAATTGATTACACTCCAATACAAATAAAGAGTTAAAAGAAAAAGTGGGAAGGCATTATGCTGTACTAGAGAAATGCATGGAAGAAGAGCCACCAGTGTGTTCACTTTCGTTACATCATGGGAGCTGGAATAATGGCGTATTGAGGCAATATCGACACTGTGACGTATATAAGAGATTTCCTGCTCTCCCTGCACTTGCCTCTGCAGGGTAGAAGCTCATTTGCCACTCAGTGTTCTGATGAATTTCATAACAGAAATGATCATGATTTGATACATAAGTTTTTTTAGAGGGGTAAAGAAATGTAGGTATACAAGTCTTTTGGAGTAAAACATTCTGGTGGAAAATGGACACCATTGACCACAAATGTGCAAACTTTTTGTACTCAGGACTGGTGATCCTTTCAAAAAATTCATGTAACTGGGTCCCCATGTTCAGGTGAGGAAACTGTAGATGACTTGCCCCAGGACACAAAGCATTTGAGTGTTAGGATCAGGATAAGTCACAACCTGTTTAATCAATACCTTATTCTGCCAACTATTCTGACAATGCAGAGAATAGGGAAGGGGTTCTGAGTGCTCTGCCCCACATAATATAATCGCAGAGCCCTGACCCTCATAGTAGACACAAATGGTAGAGAAGAGTCAGTTTGAGATTTGTCCCTGATTCCAAACATGCAGGGTCTCCACCAACAGTACCCAGTTCTCTCAAACCCACTGGGCATCTAGGAGTCAATTCACTTCTGACACTAAATCCACAGAGGTGACCCAGATCTCACAAGGGAGGGCTTGGTCTCTGAGGACTGTCACACCTTCAAGTGTTGATAACAAATCCTGCTGTCATTTACGTGTGTGACCAACTGGCTGTAAACTCAGAGGTTCCATGACCCATCTGCCGTATTATTTATTAGAAACCCTCACAGAACTCAGAAAAGCCCTTTACTTACTGCCCCAAGTTATTATAAAGCATAAAACTCAGGGAAAGCCAAATGGAGGAGAAGTGTAGGATAAATAGAGAGTTGGAGATGCTGAGCCTCCAGGCCCTCTTAGGGTTCTCTCTGCTCTCAATCTCTTGATGAGATCATCTCCTCTGAAGCTCTCTGAACCAAATGTTCATGTATGTTAATTGAGGGTTGGAAGTAGGAAAGTTGATTGAATCTTTGGCCACTGGTGATTAAACTCAGTATCTGTCCCCTCTCCTGTTCCCAGAGGGAATAGGGGTTAATAGTTTAAACCCTCTAATTACCTGATGGTGTGTTCTGGAGTCCAGTCCCATCCAGACTCTATCTCAGGTCCCATCCTTCACTCATCTCATGATTTTGAATATACCGAAAATTCCCAATGTTTCAGGGGTCCTGGGGCATGAACAGAGACAGGGATCAAATTTGCAACTTGTTATGACACTACAGTAGGTACAAGGCAGGGACCAGGACTAGGATCTCGGTTATGAGGTCCCTGATCTGCTAGAGTCAAGTAGGATTTTGTTGTTGTTGTTGTTTACACTAAACACATAATTATACCTTTTGAGATCAAGAAATGTTCCTGCATTAAAAATGCCTAATTTACCAGAAGAAATCCAGAGAGGCTTTGCTGCAGCCACTTGTAACCCCCTACTCTCTCCCCTCAACTCCTGTCTCGCCACCTGTGCTTTTGGGGTCAGAGGACCTCAGTTTGTGTCCCAGTTCTGCCTTTTCCTAACTGTGTGATCTGTGGCCTGCAATTTCCTCGTTTTCATTTGTTACATGAGATCATGCTGCTGACATCGTGGGGTTGTTTTGAAAGCAGTGTCTATGGCCTCCATAGACATATATATTCTTTTCCCAGCAAAGCCAAAGTCCTTTGAAATAATAATAATGGGTAATTATGATAGTTAACACTAACTCTTTTGACCAGAGAGTCAAATAATGGCAAGGTGGGGTGGAAAAGGGGCTAGACCTGGGTAAGGTCACTCACTGAAGCAAGAAGGCTTTCAGTTACCTCTAAGAAAGAAGGAGACCTGTTTGGAAGAGACACCATGACTCCACTATGACACTCGGGGAACTTCCTGATGGTGAACTTCATCCTATTTTTCCCTTTATTTACTATAGTTGACAGCACATTTAAAGAGCAGCAGGAGCCGAGGAGACTAAAACTCGATTTGGTTCTAGACGATTAGCCTTGTTCTGTGGTGTTCAAAGCACATTAGTGAGTAATCAACATGATTTTCAAAAGTAACTGAGTCTGGCGATTTCTTAATGCAGACACCATCATTCTCTTTTACAAAAAAAAGAATCTGTGTTTCCAGGAGATGAAATGACTTGCCCAAGACCACACAGCAGCACAATGAGTTACTTAAGCAAATCTCTTTTCATTAATACCAAGTCATTATCCCACTCTTGTTGTTGTTTAGTCCCTAAGTCCTCTCTGACTCTTTTTGTGACCCCATGGACTATAGCCCTCCAGGCTCCTCTGTCTGTGGGATTTCTCAAGCAAGAATACTGGAGTGGATTGCCATTCCCTACTCCAGGGCATCTCCCCAATCCAGGGGTCTAACCTGCTCTCCTGCATTGGCAGGCAGGCCCTTACCCGTGATGGGGTAAAGGCCGTTACCTCCTGAGGGATGCCCTCAGGAGAAGTTTGTTGTTATTCAGTTGCTAAGTCATGTTCCACTCTTTGGGACCCCATGGGCTGCAGCATTCCAGGCTTCCCTGTCCTTCACTGTCTCCAGGAATTTGCTCAAACTCATGTTCATTGAAACAATGATGCCATCCCACATCTCATCCTCTGTTGTCCCCTTCTCCTCTTGCTTTCCATCTTTCCCAGCATCAGGGTCTTTTCCAATGAGTCAGCTCTTCAAATCAGGTGGCCAAAGTATTGAAACTTCAGCTTCAGCATCAGTCCTTCCAATGTGTATTCAGGGTCGATTTCCTTTATCATTGACTGATTTGATCTCCTTGCTGTTCAAGGGACTCTGAAGAGTCTTCTCCAGCACCACAATTTGAAAGCATCAATTCTTTCGCACTCAGCCTTCTTTAAGGTCCAACTCTCACATCCATACAGGACTACTGGAAAAATAGTCATAGCTTTGAATATATGACCTTTGTTGGCAAAGTGATGTCGCTGGTTTTTAATATGCTGTCTAGGTTTGCCATAGCTTTTCTTCCAAGGAGCAAGCAAGTGTCTTTTAATTCCATGGCTGCAGTCTCTGTCTGCATTGATTTTGGAGCTCAGGAGAATAAAGTCTGTTACTGTTTCCATTTTTTCCTCATTTATTTGCCATGAAGTGATGGGACCAGATGACATTGTCTTAGTTCTCTGAATGTTGAGTTTTAAGCCAGATTTTTCACTTTCCTCTTTCACCCTCATCAAGAGGCTCATTGATTCTTCTTCATTTTCTGCCTTAGAGTGGTATCATCTGCATATCTGGGGTTGTTGATATTTCTCTGGGGAATCTTAATTCCAGCTTGTGATTCATCCAGCCCAGCATTTCGCATGATGTACTCTGCATATAAGTTAAATAAGGAGAGTGACAATATACAGCCTTGACGCATTCCTTTCCCAATTTTGCACCAGTCTGTTAGTCAATGTCTGGTTCTTACTGTAGCTTCTTGTGGATTGCCATTTCCTTCTTGTGTGCAGGTATCTCAAAGATATATGAAGTGTTTTCCACAGTTTCCTGTGATCCATATAGTTGAAGACTTTAGCATTATCAATGAAGTGGAAGTAGATAGATGTTTTTCTGGAAATCTCTTGCTTTTTATACGACCCAAAGGATGTTTGCAGTTTGCTCTCTGGTTCCTCTTCCTTTTCTAAATCCAGCTTGCACATCAGGAAGTTCTCAGTTCACATATTGCTAAAGCCAAACTTGAAGGATTTTGAGCATTACCTTGCTAGCAAGTGAAATGAGCACAATGTATGGTCATTTGAACATTCTTTGGCATTTCCCTTCCTTGTGGTTGGGATGCAAATTGACATTTTCCAGTTCTGTGGCCACTGTAGAGTTTTCCAAATTTGCTGACATATTGAGTGTAGCACTTTAACAGCATCATCTCTTAGGATTTTAAACAGCTTAGCTGGAATTCCATCACCTCCACTAGCTTAGTTCATAGTAATACTTCCTAAGACCCACTTGAATTCACACTCCAAGAAAAGGTAGCTTGTTCTTATTTATCAACCTTATGAGTGAAGTATCATTATTCCTATTCTGGGGCTTCCCAAGTGGCTCAAGACACTCTTCTGTCACAATCCACTTAATCAAGTACCCGATTCTTTCAGAAATTCTGATGATGCAGAGAACTGGAAAGGGGTTCTGAGTTCTCTGCCCCACATAATATAGTCCCAGAGCCCCTGACCCTCACACCAGGCACAAATGGGAGAGAAGAGTTCCAGAATCGAAATATGCAGGGTCTCTGCCAACAGCAACCAGTTCCACAATACCCACTGAAATTCTAGGAGTCAAGTCACTTCTATCTAAATCCCTAGAGGTGACCCAGACCCCGCAAGGTGAGGGCTCTATTTCTGAGGATGGCTACATTTCAAGTGTTGATCACAAGTCCTGTGATCATTTATACAAATGACCAATGAATATAAATTCAGAGGTTATATGACCCACTTCCACATTCAATAACGTATTAGAATCACTCACAGAACTCAGGAAAGCCCTTTACTTAGTGCTCTCAGTTATTATAAAGCATAAAGAAATGTAGATGTGTAGGGAAAATGGGGACTTGAGGGTGCCGAACCTCCAAGTCCTCTCAGGACTTTTCCCTCTCACAATCTCTTGAAATGTTCACTTCCCTTGAGGCTCTCTGAACCCAGTATTTAGGGTTTTAATTGAAGATTGGATGTAGGCAATTTGATAGAATCATTGGCCATTGGTGACTGAACTCAGTATCAGTGGCCTCTCCTCTCCCCAGAGGGACTGAGAGTTGATAGTTCTAACCCTCTAAGCACCTGAAGGTATGTTCTGGAGTCCAGTCCCATCCGGACGCTATCTAGGTTTCCATCCTAGACTTATCTCATGACTTACAGTTAGACAGTAATTTCCAAGAGTCTCAGGAAGCCTGGGCATGAATGAGGTCAGAAAACAAACGTGGATCTTGTGATTCCACTACACTGATGTGTACACAGAAGATTGTGTCCAGGAAGGAAGTTTCAGTGATGGGGTCCCTCATCTGCTAGAGTTAGTTGGGATACTTTTGTTTAAAAACTGAACACATAGTAATACCTTTTAAGAGTCAAAAATTGTTCATGGAGTTATACTGCCCACTTCCCAGAAGATATCCAGAGATGGTTGGCAGCACTCACCCCACCCATGCAACCCAACCCCTTCCATAGACTCCCCTCATCCCCCACCTCCAGAGAGGAGAGAGGACAGACTTGCCCGGGGCCTGGTTGCTAGTTTCACACCCTGGTATACCGGCCACAAGGCTGCCCAGGAGGGCGAGATGGGTTGCCAAAAAGCAGAGCTGGCTTATCTCCATGGCCTGGTAGGTGGGCTCGTGAGGAAAGATGGCAGCTGACTGAGCTTCTCACACCCCAGTTCAGTGACTGGAAGAGAGACAAGGAGGGGAGTGAGGAAGAGAAGGGCTGGGGTCAGCACTGTACAGTGTGTACTCCCCCACTACCCACTGTCCTGGTTCAGCCTGCTGGGGAAAATTGTCCAGTATTAGCGCTGCTTAAACTCGACTTTGCTTGTGGGTCTCACGGAAACATGTTTTGTAGTTGTACAGGTGGAACTTTGCCCAATATGGTCACCCAGGGAGGATCCTAGCACCTAGAGCAGTGCACGGCATGAGTGGACAATCGGTGAGTGGATGAGAGCAAATCACAGGATGAATAAGTGAACAGCAGTGTATGAGCTCAGGTCCTCCTTTTTAGCCTCCTGTAGGATTCATCACATCTGGTCATCACGTCTGGATATCAATTACTTCCCCCCACACACCCTCACGTAGCTCAGAAGACCAGTGTGAAACAGACACCTTCCTGCATCCATTGCTACAGCTTCTCTACTGGATGGAGACCTGCTCTTTACCTTGCTGTTCCCTGTAGGAACTTAGCTGTGAAGGTGATGTCCTGCTGGGGCAACAACCCTGTTTTCTGTTTCAAATAAGGAGTAAGGGAAGGGGGCAGAGGGTAGGGATGGAGCTGAACACGTCTCCACAGCCTGACCACCTGTCCTCCTTCACCTGGTTTCATAAACAGGACAGATGCCTGCCTGAGTGGACTTCAGGGGACCTTGGAAGATTTCCTGCAACCACCCACTTCCTCCTCCTCTCTGTCCCAGTTGATTTTTGGGGTCACACGGCCTCCTTTTTATGACCGACTCTGCCTTTTGCCATCTTCGTGTCTACAGATGGAAATCTCCCAGAGTTCTCCTGTCTTCAGGTGTCAGGTGAGGTCAGCGCTGCCCACATCACGGGGTTGCTATGGAAGCAATGGACACAGCAGACATATGTTCCTTCTTCCTGAGAAGTCCGAGTCCTTTGTACTATTAATAATAAAAGTATGAGTAATCACAACAGATAAAATGTAAATTCTTTTATATGTCAGTCATTATCCAAGCACCTGACACATATTTACACATTTAATTCTCAGAAACTCTAAATGAGGGGATGAAGAAGTATTGATAATTCCTCATATTATAGAGGAGGAACCTGAGCTACACAAATAATGTAAGTTGGTTACAGTCATCGAGTGGAGAGAGAGGTTTTGAACCCAGGAATCTGGCTGCAGAGTTTGTGCACATGCACTCTGCTGCATTGATAGCTGTTATCTACAGGGGAGGTGTGAGGGGTGACACACCCACAGTCTCTTCACTCACTCCTGTATATTCACTCCCAGTTACAATCACGTAGCACTAGCCTCCCTCTGCACTCAGACAAGCATTTTCCACTCATGTGCATGCATGCAGGCACACACACACACACACACCCTGTGCTCCACTCCAGGCTCAAGGAGGAGGGAGCTGGGCTCAGTGCCCAGAAGCCCCAGGAGCAAGTCCATCCAAATGTCAAACAGGCACAGAGCTGGGTGATGAGCTGCAGAGGACGCAGGGGGCTGCCTTCCTGCACAGACACCCTTTCCCTGGAGAAGGGCAGGAGCTCTCAATAACGAGCTGCCCCAGGACAGAAGGGCATCAGTAGCCAGTAACTCACCAAACAAGCCGCTGTGAGTGGAGGGTCTACTCTCTCCTGAGACATATCACATGGATGATTTCATTTAGCCTCATGTCCATCCTACAGCATCTGAGATTCTCATCCCGCTGTGTCAAGGAGAAAGCAGAGGCTCAGAGGTGAAGCCACTTGCCCAGGACACAAACCTGCAGACGGTACAATGAGGATTCTAGTTGGGGAGGCCCTCTGCCGCTTCTCCTCTTCCTGCCTCAGTCTCTGCATCTGAGACCAAGGAGTAGAAGAGACTCCCCTTAATATCAGAAGCTCCTCTTTTCTCCCCCTGCCATCTGTCTTTTTCTCCCAGTGTCCTCCGCTCATGTTCCCCCCTCACTCTGGTCCAAGTTAGAGACCTCAAGATCTGCGAGCCCCCTGATGGGCCAGTTCTCCCTCCCTCTCCCCGTTCCCTGCTCACGGAAGTGTGTTCTCTAATTAGAAACAGTCCTGGCCCCTGCAGGCCTCTTTACAGAAATTACAGGACAGGAACAAAGCTACAGCTGACTTCTGGATGAAGACAAGTGATCTAACCCTCTGGGACCCCAGATCATATCTCTGTTTCTTTTTTTCTCAGTATCTCCTTCTGAAAAATGACAATCTAGGATTCCATGCTATCTAAGGCTGCATCTTCAAATGGATGGAATGATCTTGGGGCAGACAGAACATATTTAGATATTTGAGATGCTGTGCCCTCTGAGAGGTACATTCATATTCAAGTAATAGGTAACCATTGTCTCACTACATGATAAAACAGCACCTCAATTTTTGGATCACATAGTATGTTTCTTAAAGATTATTATCGGGATTAAACAGAAGAGCATAAACCAGAGGTTGCAAAACTGGCTAGAATATATGTATGGTGAGCCCACAGAGTATATTTTACCATTTTAAACATTTATACAATTTCACAAAGGAAATTTTCATATTAAAAAAAATCATATGAATGCTGGAAAAAGTTAACAAACTGACATCACAGTCCTATAATTTAACAAGAGCCAAGGAGACAGAAATGGCAACCCATTCCAGTATTCTTGCCTGGAGAAACCCATGGACAGAGGAGCCTGGTGGGCTACAGTCCACGGGGTCGCAAAGAGTCGGACACGACTGAGCGACTTCACTTCACTTTCACTTAAGGGTCTATCTAAAACTTGCATAAGCATCAGAATCCCTTAGCCATTTGGTCAAACAGATTTGAGATCTTCATCCCCAGAGTTTTGATTCAGGAGTACAGGTTGGGACCTGAGTAGCTGCATCAACAAGGTTCCCCAGGTGCTGAGGGTGCTGCTCAAAGGACCACACTTTGAAACCCATATGGTAAACTAAAGAGAGTGGCTCTGCTCTCAGGAGGGGAGCATCTCTCCAGTTTCCATACTCACCGCCATTCTTTATGGTCCCCAGGCTTCCATTTATATTACTCACATGTCCTGGAGGGCATTTAAACTTGTGACCTGTCACGTGGGCTCACAGTAAGTATTGAAAAAGAGATAGCTTATTCTTCTTTAACAATCTTATCACCTAAGTATTATTATCCTTTTTTAGAGATGGAGACACGGAACTACAGCTACGGAAAAGTGACTTGCTAGAAAGACAAACTGCTGAAAATCAGGAGGAAGACACTTGCCTGTTAGTCAAGTGTCTCCTGTTAGTCAGTGTCACTAATACACAAGCATACAAACACCACCCAGGCAAACCTGTTTGATATTAACACAGATGACGCATCAAAGATTTTGGACATGACTTCATGAATGTCAATTATATTTACAAGATTATGAGGTGGTCCCAGCCTTTCTGGCAGCATCCAGGCAGCCACGTTCCCAAGGCTCTCGAAGTGCTGCTGGGTGGAGGATGAAGGTTGGGATGTAGAGACAAAGAAGATTGCAGCAAGAATCATGAATTCACATCCCAAGCTCTACTCTCACTGCAGTCACGGGGAGCTTTTCTCCTGCACTGTTTCCATCCTTACTTCTATATTTATGGACTGTATCCTATGTGCCTGGAACTGTGCATGATTCTAGGGATAAAGGGAAGTCATATTCTCACGGTGCTTAGAGCCAACTGGATGAGACAGGAGTAAAGCAAGTAGTCCTATGGGAGAGGAAAGAGGCAGATTTCTGCTGAAGAAGGTAGGGTTGAGAAGCAAGAGGGAAAGGCTGAATATTATCACAAGCAGCCAGAGCTCAGCTCCTTGGACTTCAACCTCTCAGAGAAGCCCAGTTCCCACGGCCTCTGCAAAAGGAGTGGAACTTGCTGATTGAATCTCTGAAGCCCCAGACCTGTGTACCTGGACAGGACCTAAACCTTCCTAGAAATGAGCAACCACAGTGCTCTCAGGATCACAATGGCCCCCAAGAAGGAAGTAATTTGTAATTATTTAAGGAAGGAGTTTTAATTCCTACCTTCTACTTTTCCCTGCCCCGACACCTCAAGGAAAGGAGAGGGTTTGGAGAGTGAATCTATCACAAATGGCTAAAGATTTAATGAATCATGATTGAGATGAAGCCTCCACCGAAACCTCAACAGAGCACATTATTCATGTTTTTCTAGTGAACTGAGATCGACCCAGGAAACAATGTGGGTACAACACTCCATCGTGGCTCACTGGACCACTGCAGCAGCCTGCCCAGGGACCTCTGTCTTTGCCCTTCACCCCTTAGAGGTCATTCTTCAGCTGCAGCTGCAGGATTCTGTTTCAAAGTGAATCCTAGCCTATGTCCCCATGACCAATCCCTCAGTGACTCTGGTTTTCTGAGTCAGATCCTGATTCTTAAAGTTCTAAAAGGTTCTCCATGATCTGTCCCCATAGCTTCTCTGTCTGATTCCCTTCCGCTTCACTCCCCCTTAATCCACTCGGCTCCAGTCACCCTGGTCCTATCTGCCTCTCAAACACACTAAGCACATTTTTTGACAGACTCTGCTCAATGCCTCAGAGAAGGCAATGGCACCCCACTCCAATATTCTTGCCTGGAAAATCCCATGGATGGAGAAGCCTGGTAGGCTGCAGACCATGGGGTCGCTAGAGTCAGACACGACTGAGCGATTTCACTTTCACTTTTCACTTTCACTTTTCATGCATTGGAGAAGGAAATGGCAACCCACTCCAGTGTTCTTGCCTGGAGAATCCCAGGGACAGGGGCCTGGTGGGCTGCTGTCTATGAGGTTGCACAGAGTCGGACATGACTAAAGTGACGCAGCAGGCAGCAGCAGCAGCAGCTCAATGCCTCTTTATCACAGAGGGTTTCCCTGACTCTCTACCACCTTCTGAATTCCCATCACTCCCTTTCTTCATGACTCTCATCAAGACCTAGCATAGGATTTTCCCATTTTTATTGTCTGTCTCCCTCCTAGAAAGATATATTATTCTTATTTACTGTATTTTGTTTACAGCTATTTCCCTAATCAAGAAACTATGCTCTTGAAACCAAAAGGATAAATTTTGATAAATATTTATAAGTAAATGACTCTCCTATTTAATACTCATGCTAAGTGCCCCATCATTGAAGAGAGTGGATAAAGTAAAATTCCTGTGAGTCTCTATGAAGGTGAGCCCTGTCTATAATTATGCATGTAGCTGTCATTGATATCATTATAGGAAAATAAAATATAGTCTGATAGGGGAGCAAGAGGAAGAACATTGAGTCTTGACTAACATCGTACCAGTGTGGAAAAAGCAGTCTTGACCCCACAAGCAAACTCAAGGAAGTACTGCATCTTGCTCTGCCTACAGTTAACTTTGGAGGGAGTAGCCCTCATAATCAACAAAAGAGTCTGAAATTCAGTACTTGAGTGCAACTTCAAAAATGACAGCTGTTCTTGGGTCGTTTCCAAGGCAAGCCATTCAACATCACAGTAATTCAAGTCTATCCCCATACCACCGATGCTGAAGATACTGAAGTTGATCGGTTCTATGAAGACATAGAAGAACTCTGATAACTAACAACAACAACAAAAAAATGTTCTATTCATCATTGGAGATTGGAATTCAAAAGTAGGAAGTCAAAAGATACTTGGAGTAACAGGCAAGTCTGGCCTTGAGGAACAAAATGAAACAAGGCAACTAGCTGAATTCTGCCAAGAGAACGCATGGTCACAGCCAATACCCTTTTTCAACAACACAATAGACGGTTTTACACATGGACATCACCAAATGGTCAACACTGAAATCAAATCAGTTTCGTTCTTTGTAGCTGAAGATGGAGAAACTGTGTACAGTCAGTAAAAACAAGACCTGAAACTGACTGTGGCTCAGATCATCAGAGTCTTATAACAAAATTTAGGCTTAAACTAAAGAAAGCGAGAAAACTACTAGGCCAACCAAGTATGACTTAAATCCAATCCACTGTGAATATATAATGGAGGTAACAAACAGATTCAAAGGATTAGAACTTGTGAACAGTGTGCCTGAAGACTTGTGTTTGGAGGTCCATAATACTGTACAGGAGGCAACAAACAAAACTATTCCAAAGAAAAAGAAAAGCAAGAAGACAAAGTGGAATATTTCAGTGGTCTCTTGCTGGAAACATTGATAAGTACAAGTCTTATCATTATTTATACTAAAGAAAGCAAAGCTCAGAGATGTTGAGAATTTGCCCAAGACTGGAAAGATATGAAAAACAGCACCAACACCCTGTGTGTTCTCATTTATTCAAATACTAATACTACTACTTGTGGAGGTCTCCGTGACAAACTTTACTAGTCTGTGGTGAAACAGATACTGTCTGTTTCCAAAGTTGCCTTCATTCTAAATCTTCCCAGAAGCAGAGCAGGAAAGCATCATCAAAGTCCCTTTGCTTGGAAGAGTCAGACCTGCTATGTTAGGCACTGAATACAGCAGCTAAGTGCCATCTCTACACCTCCATTTCCTCCCTTGATGAATTCTTAGCATGATTAATGGAAAAACGTAGGCAAAATGCTAACACAGAGCCAGGGATACTAAACAGTAGTTGACCTTTCTTTACCTGAAGTATGAACCCTCCTCCCCACACGTGACCTCAGGGAATCAGATATCTTAGATAAGTGGACAACTGAGTCTCATACCCATTCTCCTTCTGAGAGTCAGGAGGACAATCTGCTCCCCAGTTTGAGATTAAAAGTAACAAGGAAAAGTTGTCAAGTTGATGTGAATATCTCTCAGGGTTCTCTGTAGCTTGTGATGATATTAAGGAGTCGATGATGGTATAATGGGTTTGCTTCCTATACCCAATAGGGCACGGTCTCTGGAAAGGGGAATGGGAGGTGCCCACTGTCTGCAGAACAGTTAGGAGGACCACCATTTCCATGGACACTATTTGTTAAGGTTTGTAATTATAAACAACAGACTCCAGTCAATTTAATTTTAAATATACATTTATTGAAATATAAACCATAGTGTTTGAAGCTACAGAAATGAAAATTGCAACATCGTTGTGTGGAAAAGGGGCTTTTTTAAACCAAACTCTTCTCTCATTACTGATGTGGAGAACTGGATGCTGGAAATTCCACCTTGGCCACCCACAAGGAGAACAGTGATGGTGGGGACTGGGATGAAGGTGAAGATGCCTTGAGGACTGGGGTGAAAACAAAAATCCTGTGTTACACCGCAGGCTCTGAAGTTACTCTGGTCATGAGGGATGTGCTTCTACATTCCTTCCTACTTTCTTCAAATAACTATAAACTGTCTCATTGGTGTCAGGAACTGGGTGAAGTGCTAGGGGTAAAGGGAAGACGTGCTCTCATGGTGCTGAGAACCAGCTGGATGAGACAGAATTAGACACGTTGACCAATGGAGGAAAGGAAAAGGCAGGCTCTGCTAAGGATGGTTGGGGAGAGAAGGACTGTGAGGAGGCTGAAGAGGTTCAGATGCAGCCACAGCCCAGTCCTGCAGGGGCCCTCCTCGGACTTGAGAGTTCCTGAATCCACTCTTGCATGTCCTCTGCAAAAAGAAAGGAACTTGTTGAGGGCCATCAGTGTAGCCCCAGACCTAGACAATGGTCAACTTAATAGATCCCATATTTTCAAATAAATATGGAACCACATTCCTGAATCATGAACAAGAAGGAAGTGAATTTTCCAAGACTATGTAGGGCACCCAGAAGCACTGCAGACCTGCCCTGAAGGGTGGCTGAATCAGTGTCCCCAACTGAGAAAGAGGAGCATGTGATCAGGCTCAGATGACCACAAAGAGGCATCAGAGGTTGACCTTCTGCCATCCTCTCCCTGGAGAACTCACTCAGTGTGGTTTCACAGGACACTGCAGCCTCTCCTCCTGGCAGCAGCGAGGAGGAAGACACTGTGCAGGGTGAATGGTGTGTGGCCCCCCTGAGCTCCGCCCCTTTCCCCAGCCCTTCCCCTCCTCCTGTGCCTTGGCCCCTGTCTTACCACGGGGACCCTGCCTCTTGAGAGCAGGTCTTCAGGCAGTCCTCTAACTTTTCGAAGTTGTTTCCATTTCCTTCACAGCCATCATACACAAACTGCTCACAGAGGCCGGTCTGGGCATTGTAGAAGTACCTGGTCATCACGGCATTGCAGCCACCTGTTACTTTAGGCTCCAGGCAGAGGGCAGGCTTAGAAGCTGCTGGAAAGAGAGGGGCAATGGCTCGTTATCAGGATGG
This sequence comes from Bos mutus, assembly GCF_027580195.1. Lineage (NCBI taxonomy): Eukaryota > Metazoa > Chordata > Mammalia > Artiodactyla > Bovidae > Bos > Bos mutus. Next base: position 58,325,372 of record NC_091629.1, on the reverse strand, counting down.
TCATCAAGCTCCATACAAAGACAACAGCTAAAACCCCTAGTTTGTTTGCCATTGAGAATGTTAAGGTTGTGGAGGAATGCCAGATTGAAAAGACTATTTGAAAACCTCCTTTCTGGGACAGAATCATGAATGTTGCTAGCGGTGACATGATGTAGTAATCATATACAAACGTATATCTCCTCATGCAGTCTTCTAAGGAAGTTTGGTATAATGCATTTGAATAGTCTTAAATCATCTGTGAGACTTCCAAGGTGGTCCAGTGGTTAAGAATCTGGCTTCCAATACTGGAGTCATAGGTTCAATCCTTTCTCAGGAAACTATACTCTCCAATGCTGTAGACACTAAGGCAGCAGGGCATAAATTCTTTATATTCATGATTGTTAACCTGTTCAAAGAATCCATATTTCCCCTCTTCAGATGAGGAAACTGCAGATAACTTTCCCCAGGAACAGAGCATGCAGGTGGTAGATTCAGGACAAATTGCTGATGTCACAACCCATCTAATACAATACCTAATTCTACCAGGAATTCGGAAAATACAGCGCACTTGTAAGAGTATCTGGAGTCAGTCCTATGCTCATTACTTCCTTGTACCCAAGGTAACATAAGCCCCCAGCCACAGGCCAGAGCGAGCCTGGGTTTCTCCTAACACAAATCTGTGATGTCTCTGCTGCTGCTGCTGCTGCTAAGTTGCTTCAGTTGTGTCCGACTCTGTGTGACCCCAGAGACCACAGCCCACCAGGGAATTCTACCATCAACGAATTCCCCAACATCCACTGGGCGTCCCCTATTGAAATGATGTCTGATTTGAAATTCAAGCAGTTAGTGCAGACCCCAAAGGTTAAGCACTCATGACTGTCCCCAGTTTAGTGCTGGACACGTGGTCCCTACTTACTTTGGCTTGTGACCCAATGGATAAAATGGGGAAGTCCATGAACTCACCTCCATGTTCAATAACTGATGGTTACTTATGACCAAACTGAGGAAAACACTTACTTGTTGTTCTCAGATAATACACATGAAGCATTCACAAACAGTGAAATGGAGGAGACATGTAGGGCAAAGGGGGCGTGGAGGTGTGCCGAGCCTCCATTTCTTTGTGAGAACTGCACCCTCACAATCGTATTCACCACCCAGAAAACTCTGAACCTATGTACTTATTCACTGTTGAGGTTCCAAGAAATGGGCATATTTATTGAATCATTGGTCACTGGTGATTGATCTGAATCTCTGTGTCCTTCACTCTTCCCCGAGGTGCAGAAACTACAAACCTTTATTCTCCTCGTTGAGTGCTGAGTATTCAATCTTGAGTGTTTGGTATTCCTCTAGTGTATGGTTATTGAATTGTATTCCAGAAATCATCACCTGACCTATGAAAGAGAGTACGTATTAAGAGTTTCAGGAGGCCTGCTTCATGAAACAAGAAATGGATCAAACATGGACAAGATAGAAATGGTCAAAAGACAATAAGATAAAGGGCCTGGAGACTTTTGTAATATTGTCTCACCCTCATCCCACATCCTACCACACAAGGGCTTTGTTTCTGGTTTCCCTGCAGTTGCCCTCTTCCGTGGTTCAACGTCTTTTGATTAACTTTAATAATACAGGAATAAACATTATTTGATAAAGAAATATTTTTACTTGGCCAAAGCAAGTAGGTAGGTAGAGAAATTATTTCAGAGTCACACATTATGGTGGAAAATGGACAAATCTGGCAATGACAAGTGAACAGTCTTTCCATTCATAACTCATCACCTATTTGAAGAACTCATGGAATGTTTCCCCTGTTCAGATGAGGAAAGTGCAGATGACGTGCCCCAGCATACAAGCATGCGGGTGGCCTAGTCAGGACAAGACACAGCCATGTCCCAACCCATGTGATACACTACTGATTGGCTAGGAACTCAAAAATACAGAGAACTGGTGAGATTTTCCAGGTCCAGGGTCTTATTTTCTCTATTCACCTCTCCCCAAGCCTTGCATGAGCCCTCAAATCACAGGAGAGGGTGGGTCTGGGATTTTCCTGACACCAAATACATGGTTTTTCCACCAACCATGGAAACCAGCAGCCAAGGGATAGACCACTGTCAATTGACTTCTGATACCATATCTGTGGAGTTAGTGCCAATGCCACAGGTTGAGGTACCAAGACTGCCCTGACTTCAGATGCAGCCATGTGGGCTCACCTTATCATGCTCTGATCAAGAGACTGAAAGTTGAACTTTCCATGACCCCAACTCCATGCCCAAAAACTCAATCGAACCAGCCACCAAACTCAGGAAACCTCTTACTCACTGTCCTCACTTTAAGGTAGAGGATAAAATCAGGAACAGTGAAATGGAGGAGATCTTTAGGGCATGGGAGGAGTGGAGGTGAATGGGGCTTCCATGCCCTCCTGAGCAAAACACCCTCCCCTCAGGACCATTTGCTCTCCCCTCACTATTTATAGATTTTTTACTGAAGTTTCACTCAATAGGCATAAGTATTGAATTGTCAGCCAGTGGTGACTGATCTCAGTCTCAGTGCCCTCCCTCTCCCCAGAGGTGCAGAAAGTTCTAACCTTTAATTGCTTTATTGATTATTTCAGCCAATCCAGTTAGTATACTGGTTCCCTTTTTGACAATCTTGGTACCTATAAGAAAAGATTTCAAATTTTTCAGTAATATTGGACCATGAATTAGGACAAGTTTCAAACATGGAAAATAAAATCATAGGCAAAAGTGGACAAAGGAAAAGGCTTGGAAATTTTGCTAATTTGTACCAGCCTTGGTCCAGGAGCCCAAGGAAGCAGGTAGAGAGATCTTTTCATGAATCTACCCTGGTGGAAAATGACCAAACTTGGCCATGAAATGAGAATAAGCTGTTTAGTTTTTTGATTGCTAAATTTTCAAAGAACTCATTTACCACTGATCTACTGGAGGGATTGGGGGCAGGAGGAAAAGGGGACGACAGAGGATGGGATGGCTGGATGGGATCACGGACTCAGTGGACGTGAGTTTGAGTGAACTCCGGGAGTTGGTGATGGACAGGGAGGCCTGGCGTGCTGCAATTCATGGGGTCGCAAAGAGCCGGACATGACTGAGCGACTGAACTGAACTGACTGTTCAGATGAGGACTATAGATGACTTGCCTGAGGACTCATGGCATGAGGGTGATACGGTCCAAGTAAGACACTTCTTTCTCAAAACCCACTTGATACACTATCCTATTCAGGCAGGAACTCTGAACATATGGATAAATGCTGAGAGCCTCTGGGTGCAGTGTCCTACTTTCATTACTCCCCTGTCCCCAGGACTCACCTGAGCTCCCAAAGCACAGGGAGACTGAGTCTGGTTTTCCCTGACACCAAATCTGTGGTGTCTCTAGAAACAACATGCCATTTGCAGAAGGAAATGGTAACCCACTCCAGTATTCTTGCCTGGAGAATCCCAGGGACAGAGGAGCCTGGTGGGCTGCCCTCTATGGGGTCGCACAGAGTCTGACACAATGGAAGAGACTTAGCAGCAGCAGCAGAAACAACATGCAATTCCTCCAAATACCCACTGGGTGTCCAACAGGGCCATTTAACTCTGACAGCAAATCCAGGGAGTTAGTATAGAGTGTGTAAATTGAGGGCTCAGAACAGTCCTCATTTCAGATGCCAGCCATGTTATCCTGAGTCACTCCTGATTTGACAAAGTGTCTAAAATTGGGAAGTTCCATCACCCCACTCCATGTTCAATAACTCAGTAAATCTGATGACCATACTGAAGATGACCACTCCATATGGATGTCACGCTATCATAAAGGATAAATCTAGGCACAGCGAAATGAGTGAGAGGTGCAGGGCAAAGTGGAAGTGGAGGTGTGGGGAGCCTCCATGTCCTAGAGAACACATCACCTCATCACATCTTCACATCACCACCATGTGTTACCACCCCAAACGCTCTCTGAATATCCATATTAATGGATTCTTATAGACGTTTCTTTAAATAGGCATTTTGATTGAATTCATAGGGCGGTGGTGCCTGTTCTCAAATCAGTACCCTCTCCTCTCCCCAGAGTTGCAGAAAGTTCACACCTGTAGCCACACCGTCGATGATACTTGTAACCACATCTATGACTGAACGCTTCTCAGGTCCCCTTCTACGGCTTGTCTCCACACCTATGAACAAAAGTAAATTCCAACAGTTTCAGGAAGCCTGGGACATGAACCAAGTAAGGATCAAATATGCAAATAAAATAGTAGTCAAAACTGGAGAAGGAAAGGAACAATTATGGATAATAAAATGGTAGTCAAAAAGGGACATGGGCAAAGACATGAAAACTTTCCTAATAATGTCTCAGCTTTGGAATCAAGAGTCATTCAATAAGGGCTCTTTGCTACATTCCTGGCAGAACATCAACCCACGTTTTTCTAATTATTTTTCATGAAAGAGGAATTCTCATTATTTGACATCTAAATGTTCTTTCTTGCCCAAAGTAAAAGGTTAAAGACATGCTTTTAGATTAACACATCTTGGCAGAACATGCACAAAATTCACAATGAAATATTTATGCACCGTTGAGGTCTCAAGAAATAGGCTCATTGATTGAATCGCTGGTCATTAATCAGAATTTCAGTGTCCTTCCCTCTTTCCTGAGGTGCAGAATCTACAAACCTGTATTATCCTCAATGAGTGTTGAGTATTCAATATTGAGTTTTGGCAATTCCTCTAGTGTATGGTTATCAAATTGTATTCTGGAAATCATCACCTGACCTATGAAAGAGAATAAATTTCAAGAGTTTCAGGAGGCCTGGTCCATGAAACAGGAAAAGGATCAAACATGGATAAGAAAATGACAGTCAAAAGACAACAAGGGAAAGGGCCTGGAGACTTTGGTTATATTGTATCAGCCTTGCTCCCACAGGCTATCCCACAAGGGCTGTTTTTCTTGTTTCACTGCTCTGCGCTGCTGCATGATTCAACCTCTTTTTATTATTTTAGTAATATAGGAATAAACATTATTTGATAAAGTAATATTTTAACTTGGCCAAAGCAAGTAGGTACGTAGAGAAATTTTTTCAGATCAACACTTTGTGGTGAAAAATGGACAAATCTGGTTGTGACATGTGAATAAAGTCTTTCAATTCACGACTCTTCATCTATTCGAAGAACTCATGGAACATGTTTCCCCTGTTCTGATGAGGAACCTGCAGATGACTTGCCCAGGATACAGGCCTGTGAGTCCTGGTCAGGAATAGATACTTCTATGTCACAACCCATTTGATATACTATTGATTGGCTTGGAACTCGAAAATACAGAAAATTAGTGAGAGTTTCCAGGTCCTGGGTCTCACTTTCTCTACTCACCTCTCCCCAGGCCTCACGTGAGGCCTCAAATCACAGGGAGGGTGAGCCTGGGTTTTTCCTGACACCAAATACGTGGATTTTCCACCAACCATCCAGTGTCCAACAGCCAAGGGGCAGACCACTGTCAGTTAACATCTGATACCATATCTGTGGAGTTAGTGCCAATGCCACAGATTGAGTTATCAAGACTGCTCTGACTTCAGATGCCAGCCATGTGGACTCGTGTTATCATGTTTCTGACCAAGAGACTGAAACTTGAAATTTCCATGGCCCCAACGCCATGCTCAAAAAGTCTGAACCAGGGACCAAACTCAGGAAACCTGTTATTCACTGTCCTCACATTAAGGTACAGCATAAGATCAGAAACAGTGAAATGGAGATGTTTAGGGTATGGGAGAAGTGGAGGTAGGTGGAGCATCCATGCCTTCCTGAGCAGAACACCCTCACCTCAGGACCATTTGCTTTGCCCTCATAAGCTCTTTGATCCAATATTTATGGATTTGTGCTGAGGTTTCACTCAACAGCCGTAAGTATTGAATCATCAGCCAGTGGTACTGATCTCAGTCTTAGCGCCCTCCCCTCTCCCCATAGGTGCAGAAAGTTCAAACCTCTAATTGCTTTATTGATTATTTCAGCCAATCCTGTTAGTATACTGGCTCCCTTTGTGACAATCTTGGTACCTATGAAAGAAAAGATTTCAAAATTTTCAGCAATATTGGACCATGAACCAAGACAAGTTTCAAATATGGAAAATAAAATCATAGGCAGAAGTGGACAAATGAAAAGGCTTGGAGATTTGCTAATATTGTACCAGCCTTTGTCACACAACCCCAAGGAAGCAGGTAGTGAAATCTTTTCATGAATCTCTTCTGGTGGAAAATGACCAAACTTTGCCATGAAATGAAAAAAATCTGTTTAGTTTTATGGCTGCTAAATTTCAAAAGACTCACTTAGCCTGATCTACTGTTCAGATGAGGACTATAGATGACTTGACTGAGGACACATGCCATGAGGGTGATAGGGTCCAAACAAGATATTTCCCTGCCAAAACCCAATTGATATACTATCCTCGTCTGTCAGGAACTCTGAACATATCAATAAATGCTGAGAGCTTCTGGGTGCAGTGTCCTACTTTCATTACTCCCCCAAGGTTAGTGAGTAACTTTCATTACTCCCCAGGATTCATCTAAGCTTCCAAAGCACAGGGAGAATGAGTCTGGGCTTCCCTGACACCAAATCTGTGGTCTCTAGAAACAACATGCAATTCCTCCAAACACCCACTGGGTGTCCAACAAGGCCATTTAATTCTGACAGCAAATCCATGGGGTTAGTATAGATTGTGTAAGTTGAGGGCTCAGAACTGTCCTCAGCTCAGATGCCAGCCATGTTATCCCGAGTCACCCCTGATTTGATAAAGTGTCTAAAACTGGGAAGTTCCACTACCCCACTCCATGTTCAGTAACTCAGTAAATCTGATGACCATACTCAGGAAGACCACTCGAATTGGAGTGTCGCATTATCAAAAAGAATACATCCTGGCACAGCGAAACGAGTGAGAAGTTCAGCGCAAAGTGGAAGTTGAGGTGTGAGGAGCCTCCATGCCCTAGAGAGCACAGGATCCTCACATCACCACCGTGTGTTACCACTCCAACACTCTGAATGCCCACACTCATGGATTCTTACAGAGGTTTCTTTAAATAGGCACTGTGATTGAATCATAGACCGGTGGTTCTTTTTCTCAATCTAGTGCCCTCTCCTCTCCCCAGAGTTGCAGAAAGTTCACACCTGTAGCCACACCGTCGATGATACTTGTAACCACATCTATTACTGAACGCTTCTCAGGTCCCCTTCTATGGCTTGTCTCCACACCTATGAGAGACAGGAAATTCCAACAGATTCAGGAAGCCTGGGACATGAACCAAGTAAGGATCTAATATGCAAATAAAATAGTAGTCAACACTGGACAAGAAAAGGGACAAATATGGATAATAAACAATAGTCAAAAGGGGACATGGGAAAGGGCCTGGAAACTTTTCTAATAATGTCTCAGCTTTGGTATCAGGAGTCATCCTAGACAGGGCTCGTTCTTACATCTCTTGCAAAATATTCAACCCAAATTTTCTAATTATTTTTCATGAAAAAAGAATCCTCATTATTTGACATCTAAATATTCTTTCTTACCCAAAGTAAGAGATTAAAGACATGTTTTTAGATTTATACATCTTGGGGGAATATGGACAAAATTCACCATGAAAATTTATGCACTGTTGAGGTTTCAAGAATTAGGCTTATTGATTGAAGCATTGGTCATTGATCACAATCTCAGTGTCATTCCCTCTTTCCCGAATGCAGAATCTACAAACCTGTATTATCCTCACTGAGTGTTGAGTATTCAATATTGAGTTTTGGGAATTCCTCTAGTGTATGGTTATCGAATTGTATTCTGGAAATCATCACCTGACCTATGAAAGAGAGTAAATTTCAAGAGTTTCAGGAGACCTGGTCCATGAAACAGGAAAAGGATCAAGCATGGATAAGAAAATGACAGTCAAAAGACAACAAGAGAGAGGGCCTGGAGACTTTGGTTATATTGTATCAGCCTTGCTCCCACAGGCTATCCCACAAGGGCTGTTTTTCTTGTTTCACTGCTGTGCGCTGCTGCATGATTCAACCTCTTTTTATTATTTTAGTAATACAGGAATAAACATTATATGATAAAGAAATATTTTAACTTGGCCAAAGCAAGTAGGTACGTAGAGAAATTTTTTCAGATCAACACTTTGTGGTGAAAAATGGACAAATCTGGCCATGATTCATGTAATAAAGACTTTCCATTCATAACTCTTCATCTATTCAAAGAACTCATGGAATATGTTTCCCCTGTTCTGATGAGGAACCTGCAGATGACTTGCCCAGGATACAGGCCTGTGTGTCCTGGTCAGGACTAGATACTGCCATGTCACAACCCATTTGATACACTACTGATTGGCTTGGAACTCGAAAATACAGAAAATTGGTGACAGTTTCCAGACCAGGGTCTCACTTTCTCTACTCACCTCTCCCCAGGCCTCACGTGAGGCCTCAAATCACAGAGGAGGGTGAGCCTGGGTTTTTTGAAAAAAAATACGTGGATTTTCCACCAACCATCCAATGTCCAACAGTCAAGGGCAGATGACTGTCAGTTAACATCTGATACCATATCTGTGGAGTTAGTGCCAATGCCACAGGTTGAGTTATAAAGACTGTTCTGACTTCAGATGCCAGCCATGTGGCCTCGCATTATGCTTCTGACCAAGTGACTGAAAGTTGAACTTTTCATCACTCCAACTCTATGCTCAAAAACTCAGTCGAACCAGAAACCAGACTCAGGAAATCTTTTACTCACTGTCCTCACTTTAAGTTACAGGATAAAATCAGAAACAGTGAAATGGAGATGTTTTAGGGCACAGGAGGAGTGAAGATAGGTGGAGCATCCATGCCTTCCTGAGCAGAACACCCTCACCTCAGGACCATTTGCTTTGCCCTCAACAAACTCTTTGATCCAATATTTATGGATTTTTACTGAGGTTTCACTCAATATACATAAGTATTGAATCTTCAGCCAGAGGTACTGATCTCAGTCTCAGTGCCCTCCTCTCTCCCCATAGGTGAAGAAAATTCAAACCTCTAATTGCTTTATTGATTATTTCAGCCAATCCCGTTAGTATACTGGCTCCCTTTGTGACAATCTTGGTACCTATGAAAGAAAAGATGTCAAATTTTTCAGAAACATTGGACCATGAACCAGAACAAGTTTCAAATATGGAAAATAAAATCATAGGCAAATGTGGACAAATGAAAAGGCTTGAGATTTGCTAATATTGTACCAGCCTTTGTCCCAGGAGCCCAAGGAAGCAGGTAGTGAAATCTTTTCATGAATCTCTTCTGGTGGAAAATGACCAAACTTTGCCATGAAATGAAAATAAGCTGTTTAGTTTTATGACTGGTAAATTTCAAAGAACTTATTTAGCCTGATCTACTGTTCAGATGAGGACTATAGATGACTTGACTGAGGACACATGCCAAGAGGGTGATATGGTCCAAACAAGATATTTCCCTGTCAAACCCACTGGATATACTATCCTTTTCTGTCAGGAACTCTGAACATATCAATAAATGCTGAGAGGCAGTGTCCTACTTTCATTACTCCCCAAGTTAGTGAGTAACTCACCTCCCAGGATTCATCCCAAAAGCACAGGAGAATGAGTCTGGGCTTCCCTGACACCAAATCTGTGGTCTCTAGAAACAACATGCAATTCCTCCAAACACCCACTGGGTGTCCAAAAGGCAATTTAATTCTGACAGCAAATCCATGGGGTTAGTATAGATTGTGTAAGTTGAGGGCTCAGAACTGTCCTCAGCTCAGATGCCAGCCATGTTATCCCGAGTCACCCTGATTTGATAAAGTGTCTAAAACTGGGAAGTTCCATTACCCCACTCCATGTTCAGTAACTCAGTAAATCTGATGACCATACTCAGGAAGACCACTCAATTGGGTGTCATGTTATCAAAAAGAATACATCCTGGCACAGAGAAACGAGTGAGAAGTTCAGCGCAAAGTGGAAGTTGAGGTGTGAGGAGCCTCCATGCCCTAGAGAGCACAGGATCCTCACATCACCACCGTGTGTTACCACTCCAACACTCTGAATGCCCACACTCATGGATTCTTACAGAGGTTTCTTTAAATAGGCACTGTGATTGAATCATAGACCGGTGGTTCTTTTCTCAATCTAGTGCCCTCTCCTCTCCCCAGAGTTGCAGAAAGTTCACACCTGTAGCCACACCGTCGATGATACTTGTAACCACATCTATTACTGAACGCTTCTCAGGTCCCCTTCTATGGCTTGTCTCCACACCTATGAGAGACAGGAAATTCCAACAGATTCAGGAAGCCTGGGACATGAACCAAGTAAGGATCTAATATGCAAATAAAATAGTAGTCAACACTGGACAAGAAAAGGGACAAATATGGATAATAAACAATAGTCAAAAGGGGACATGGGAAAGGGCCTGGAAACTTTTCTAATAATGTCTCAGCTTTGGTATCAGGAGTCATCCTAGACAGGGCTCGTTCTTACATCTCTTGCAAAATATTCAACCCAAATTTTCTAATTATTTTTCATGAAAAAAGAATCCTCATTATTTGACATCTAAATATTCTTTCTTACCCAAAGTAAGAGATTAAAGACATGTTTTTAGATTTATACATCTTGGGGGAATATGGACAAAATTCACCATGAAAAATTTATGCACTGTTGAGGTTTCAAGAATTAGGCTTATTGATTGAAGCATTGGTCATTGATCACAATCTCAGTGTCATTCCCTCTTTCCCGAATGCAGAATCTACAAACCTGTATTATCCTCACTGAGTGTTGAGTATTCAATATTGAGTTTTGGGAATTCCTCTAGTGTATGGTTATCGAATTGTATTCTGGAAATCATCACCTGACCTATGAAAGAGAGTAAATTTCAAGAGTTTCAGGAGACCTGGTCCATGAAACAGGAAAAGGATCAAGCATGGATAAGAAAATGACAGTCAAAAGACAACAAGAGAGAGGGCCTGGAGACTTTGGTTATATTGTATCAGCCTTGCTCCCACAGGCTATCCCACAAGGGCTGTTTTTCTTGTTTCACTGCTGTGCGCTGCTGCATGATTCAACCTCTTTTTATTATTTTAGTAATACAGGAATAAACATTATATGATAAAGAAACATTTTAACTTGGCCAAAGCAAGTAGGTACGTAGAGAAATTTTTTTCAGATCAACACTTTGTGGTGGAAAATGGACAAATCTGGCCATGATTCATTAACAAAGACTTTCCATTCATAACTCTTCATCTATTCAAAGAACTCATGGAATATGTTTCCCCTGTTCTGATGAGGAACCTGCAGATGACTTGCCCAGGATACAGGCCTGTGTGTGGACTGGTCAGGACTAGATACTGCCATGTCACAACCCACCCGATACACTACTGATTGGCTCGGAACTCGAAAATACTGAAAACTGGTGACAGTTTCCAGACCAGGGTCTCACTTTCTCTACTCACCTCTCCCCAGGCCTCACGTGAGGCCTCAAATCACAGAGGAGGGTGAGCCTGGGTTTTTTTCTGAAAAAAAATACGTGGATTTTCCACCAACTATCCAATTCCCAACAGTCAAGGGGCAGATGACTGTCAGTTAACATCTGATACCATATCTGTGGAGTTAGTGCCGATGCCACAGGTTGAGTTATCAAGACTGTTCTGACTTCAGATGCCAGCCATGTGGACTCACATTATCATGTTTTGCCAAGTGACTGAAAGTGGCACTTTCTATGACCCCAATACCATGCTCAAAAACTCAGTTGAACCAGCGACCAAACTAAGGAAACCTCTTACTCACTGTCCTTACATTAAGGTACAGGATAAAATCAGAAACAGTGAAATGGAGGAGAATTTTAGGGCACAGGAGGAGTGAAGATAGGTGGAGCGTCCACGCCCTCCTGAGCAGAACACCCTCACCTCAGGACCATTTACCACCCCCCCGCCAACAAACTCTCTGAGCCAACATTTATGGATTTGTGCTGAGGTTTCACTCAACAGCCATAAGTACTGAATCGTCAGCCAGTGGTACTGATCTCAGTCTCAGTGCCCTCCCCTCTCCCCATAGGTGCAGAAAGTTCAAACCTCTAATTGCTTTATTGATTATTTCAGCCAATCCTGTTAGTATACTGGCTCCCTTTGTGACAATCTTGGTACCTATGAAAGAAAAGATTTCAAAAATTTCAGCAATATTGAACTATGAACCAGGATAAGTTTCAAATATGGAAAATAAAATCATAGGCAAATGTGGACAAAGGAAAAGGCTTGGAGATTTGCTAATATTGTACCAGCCTTCGTCCCAGGAGCCCAAGGAAGCAGGTAGAAAAAACTTCTCATGAATCTCTCCTGGTGGAAAATGACCAAACTTCGCTATGAAATGAGAATAAGCTGTTTAGTTTTATGACTGGTAAATGTTCAAAGAACTTATTTAGCGCTTCTTTATTGTTCAGACGAGGACTACAGATGACTAACCTTAAGTCACAAGCAAGAGGGTGGTATGGTCTGAACAAGATACTTCCCTGTCAAACCCACTGGATATACTATCCTTTTCTGCCAGGAACTCTGAACATATCGATAAATGCTGAGAGGCTCTACTTTCATTACTCCCCTGTCCGCAGGACTCACCTGAGCTCCCAAAGCACAGGGAGAGTGAGTCTGGGCTTCCCTGACACCAGATCAGCGGTCTCTCTTGAAACAACATGCAATTCCTCCAAACACCACTGGGTGCCCAAAGAGCAATTTAATTCTGACAGCAGGGAGTTAGTATAGATTGTGTAAGTTGAGGGCTCAGAACAGTCCTCAATTCAGATGCTAGCCATGTTATCCCGAGCCACTCCTGATTTGACATGTGTCTAAAACTGGGAAGTTCCATTACCCCACTCCATGTTCAATAACTCAGTAATCTGATGACCATACTCAGGAAGAGACCACTCACATAGGGATGTCATGTTTTCATGAAGGATGAATCTAGGCACAGAGAGATGAGAGAGTAGCGCAAGGCAAAGTGCAAGTTGAGGTGTGAGGAGGCTCCATGCCCTGGAGAACACAGGACCCTCACATCACCGCCGTGTACTACCACCCCAAACACTCCCTGAGTGCCCATATTAGTGGATTCTTATTGGGGTTTCACCAAACAGGCATTTTGATTGAATCATGGGCCAGTGGTGCCTGTTCTCAATCTAGTGCCCTCTCCTCTCCCCAGAGTTGCAGAAAGTTCACACCTGTAGCCACACCATCGATGATACTTGTAACCACATCTATTACTGAACGCTTCTCAGGTCCCTTTCTATGGCTTGTCTCCACACCTATGAGAGACAGGAAATTCCAACAGTTTCAGGAAGTCTGGGACATGAACCAAGTAAGGATCAAATATGCCAAATAAAATAGTAGTCAACACTAGGCAAGGGAGGGAACAAATATGGATAATAAACAATAGTCAAAAGGGGACATGGGAAAGGGCCTGGAAACTTTCCTAATAATCTCTCAGTTTTGGTATCAGGAGTCATCCTCCACAGGGCTCTTTCTTACATTCCCTCTAGAACATTCATCCCAGGTTTTTCTAATTAGTTTTCATGAAAGAATAATACTCATTACTTGACACCTAAATATTTTTTCTGCCTAAAGTAAATAGTTAAAAAATTATTTAGATTAACACATCTTAGTGGAACATGCACAAAATTCACCATGAAATATTTATGCACTGTTGAGGTTTCAAGAAATAAGCTTATTGATTGAATCATTGGTCATTGATCAAAACCTCTGAGCCCTCCCCTCTTCCCTGAGATGCAGAAGCTACAAACCTTTATTTTCCTCACTGAGTGTTGAGTATTCAATGTTGAGTGTTGGCAATTCCTCTTGTGTATGGTTATCAAACTGTATTCTGGAAATCATCACCTGACCTATGAAAGAGAGTAAATTTCAAGAGTTTCAAGAGGCCTGGACCATGAAACAGGAAAAGGATCAAACATGGATAAGAAAATGACAGTCAAAAGACAACAAGGGAAAGGGCCTGGAGACTTTTGTTATATTGTATCAGCCTTGCTCCCACAGGCTACCCAACAGGGACTGTGTTTCTTGCTTTCCAGGCAGCTGTCCTCCTCTGTGGTTCGATATCTTTGGATTACTCTCAATAATACAGGAATAAACATTATTTGATAAAGAAATATTTTTACTTGGCCAAAGCATGCAGGTAGAGAATTTTTTTCAGATCAACACTTTGTGGTAGAAAATGGACAAATCCGGTCATGAGACGTGAGTAAAGTCTTTCTGTTCATAACTCATCATCTGTTCTAAGAACTCATGTACATGCTTCCCCTGCTCAGATGAGGAAACTGCAGATGACTTGTGCCGGGACACGAGCATGTGGGTGGACTGGTCAGGATACAGTATTCTCATGTCACAACCCATTTGATGCACTATTGATTGGCTAGGAACTCAACAATACAGAGTACTGGTGACAGTTTCCAGGTCCACATGCTTACTTTCACTACTCACGTCTCCCCAAGCCTCACTTGAGACCACAAATCAAAGGAGAGCGTGAGTCTGGGTTTTGTCCTAATGCCAAATACGTGGTTTTCCCCCCAACCATCCAATTCCCAACACCCAACAGGCTCTCACTGTCCATTGATATCTGATACCGTATCTGTGGAGTCAGGGCCAATGCCACACATTGAGGTATCAAGGATCCCCTGACTTCAGAGGCCAGCCATGTGTTCTTGAGTTATCATGCTTCTGACCAAGTGACTGATACTCGAAATTTCCCTCGCTCCACCTCCATGCTCAAACACTCAATGGAATAAGCGACCAATCTCAGGAAAACTCTTAATCACTGTTCTCAAATTAATGTCCAGAAAAAAACTCAGAAACGGTGAAATGGAGGAGATCTTTAGGGCATGGGAGGAGTGGAGTTAGGCAGAGCATCTATGCCCTCCTGAGCAGAGCACCCTCACCTCAGGACCATTTGCTCCCCCTTCCTAAGCTCTCTCAGCCAATAGTTATGGATTTGTGCTGAGGTTTCACTCAACAGGCATAAGTATTGAATCGTCAGCCAGTGGTACTGATCTCAGTCTCAGTGAGTGCCCTCCTCTCCCCATAGGTGCAGAAAGTTCAAACCTTTAATTGCTTTAGTGATTATTTCAGCCAATCCTGTTAGTAATCCAGCTCCATTTTTGACAATCTTGGTACCTATGAAAGAAAAGATGTCAAATTTTCAGAAATATTGAACCATGAACCAGTAAAAGTTTCAAATATGGAAAATAAAATTATAGGCAAAAATGGACAAAGGAAAAGGCCAGGAGAATTTTAATATTGTGCCAGCCTTTGTCACACAAGCCCAAGGGAGCAGGTAGAGAAATCTTTTCATGAATATTGTCTGGTGGAAAATGACCAAACGTGGTCATGAAATGTGAAAAGCTGTTTAGTTTTATGACTGGTAGATGTTCAAAGAAGTCATTTACCGCTTATCTGCTGTTCAGATGAGGACTATAAATGACCTGATGAGACGTCATGAGGCTGATAGGGTCTGAACAAGATACTTCCCTGTCACAACACTTCTGCCTCTGAACATACGGATAAATGCTGAGAGCCTTTGGGTTCAGTGTCCTACCTTCATTACTCCCCTGTCCGCAGGACTCACCTGAGCTCCCAAAGCACAGGGAGAATGAGTCTGGGTTTCCGACACCAAATCTGTGGTGTCTCTAGAAACAACATGCAATTCCTCCAAACACCCACTGGGTGTCCAACAAGGCCATTTAATTCTGACAGCAAATCCAGGGAGTTAGTATAGACTGTGTAAATTGAGGGCTCAGAACAGTCCTCAGTTCAGATGCCAGCCATGTTATCCCGAGTCACTCCTGATTTGACAAAGTGTCTAAAACTGGGAAGTTCCACTACCCCACTCCATGTTCAATAACTCAGTAAATCTGATGGCCATACTCAGGAAGACCACTCACATAGGGATGTCACGCTATCATAAAGGATAAACCTAGGCACAGCAAAATGAGTGAGATGTGCAGGGCAAAGTGGAAGTGGAGGTTTGGGGAGCCTCCACACCCTAGACCACACAGGACCCTCACATCACATCGTGTGTTACCACCCCAAATGCTCCTTGAAATGCATATTTATGGATTCTTATTGAGGTTTCACCAAACAGGCATTTTGATCGAATCATTGGCCAGTGGTGCCTGTTCTCAATCTCAGTGGTCTCTCCTCTCCCCAGAGTTGCAGAAAGTTCACACCTGTAGCCACACCGTCGATGATGCTTGTAACCACATCTATTACTGAACGCTTCTCGGGTCCCCTTCTATGGCTTGTCTCCACACCTATGAAAGACAGTAAATTCCAACAGTTTCAGGAAGTCTGGGACATGAACCAAGTAAGGATCAAATATGCAAATAAAATAGAAGTCAACACTGGACAAGGGAGGGACAAATATGGATAATAAACAATACTCAGAAGGGAACATGGGATGGGCCTGGACACTTTCCTAATAATGTCTTAGCTTTGGTCCCAGTGCTCAACCTACACAGGCCTGTTTCTTACATTCCCTGCAACACATTTATTCCAGGTCTTTCTGATTATCTTTCATGATAGATGAACACTCACTATTTGACACATAAATATTCTTTCTGGCACAAAATAAGTAGTAACGGAAATTTTTTCAAATTTTTTTAGATTAACATATATTGGTGTACAATGTAGGAATTCAGCATGAAATGTGATTTATTTCCTCATACATATGAATGGTAATCTGTTCCAAAACCCATGTAACATGTATCCCCTGTTGTGATGAGAAAATTGCAGATGACTTGTTCCAGGACATGGCATGTGGGTGGCAGGGCCAGGACAAGATACTAGCATGTTATAACCCATTTGATACACTCCCTGATTCTCCCAGGAACTCTGGAAATACAGATAACTGAGATCAATTTCTGGTTGCAATGTGTACTTTCATTGCTCTCCCTTTTTGGAGCATCACCTGAGCCCCAAATCACAGGGGTGAGTGATTCTGCATTTTTCCCTGGCACCAAATATGTGGTGTCTCTACCAACAGCAACCAATTCCCCAAACATCCACTAGGTGTCCAACAAGTCCATTTACATCTGATGGGAATCAATGGAGCTATTGCAGATTCTGTAGGTTGAGGGCTCAAGAATATTCAGTTCAGATGCCAGCCATGAGACCCCATGTCAATCATGCTTGTGACCAAATAATTAAAATGGGAGGCTTGCAGGTCCATGACCCCATCTTCAAATTCAACAACTCAATAGAACCGGTGGCTGAACTTCGGAAAACCATTGCTTGCATTCCCAAAATAGAACTCGAGGCAGAAAAATGGAAGAGATGTGCAGGCAAAGAAGGAGGGAGGTGTGCCCAGCCTCTGTGCCCTAGTGAGCACAGCTTCACATCAGCTTCCTGTATTCACCAACCCACAAGCTCTCTGAGCCCAGTTCTTATGTATCTCTCCCTAGGGTTCACTAAGCAGGCATGTTGGCTGGAGTATCAGCCACTGTGATTGATCTCACTCTCAGTTTCCTCCCTTCTCCTCAGAGGTGCTGGAATGGCAGTTGTTGAAAATTGTAAACAGTAAATGCATGCTTGTGATTTCTTGGACACCAACCACATCTTGAGGTTCCCTTGAGTTGCCTCTTCTGACTCATCTCATAACATCTAATGGCAGGAAACCCTAACAGTTTTAGGAGACCTAGGCCATTAACTAAGAGATGGTACAAATTTGAATCTTTTTATTACAATACAGGGCTTTCCTGGTGGCTCAGCTGGTAAAGAAACCGCCTGCAATGCAGGAGACATGATTTCTATATGTGTTGAGAAGATCCCCTGGAGAAGGCAAAGGGATCCCCATCCCAGGATTCCAGCCTGGAGAATTCCATGGACTATACAGTTCATAGAGTTGCAAATAGTTGGACGTGACTGAGCAACTTTCACTTTACTTACTTTTATTACTACACTATAGTGAGGTTCAGGGACATGACAGGAACAGGAATAGAGAGTCTCCAAAATGGGGACCCTGGTCTGGTAGAGTTATATATGTATAAATTGTAATATATATCTTCATGAGAGTCAAGGTATCAGTGGAGTTAAACCTTTGCAACTTAAGTCTTCCCTGATGGTCCAGTAGATAAGAATGCACATGCTAAGGGAGGGGACATGGGTTCTGTCCCAGGTTGGGAGGATTCCACATGCCTTGCAGGAACTAAGAAGGTGAACTGCAACTTATGAGCCCAATTCCTAGAGCCCTTGCTCTGCAGCAAAAAAGCCACTTCAACGAGAAGCCCACACACCACAACCCGAGAGTAGACTGCGGAACTAGAGAATATCCTTCCATAGGGAGGAAGCCCAGTGCTGCCAAAACCAAAGAAAAAACAGACAGTACCCTGACCATGACAGGAGAAATCCAGAGATGGTTGGAAATACCACTCCACACCTGCCCTTCCATGGACTTCTATCATTTTCCCAGAAGCTGTAGAAGAGAGGTGAGGCTGGACCTACCTTCATCCTGGATATGGTGTATATTCAGCGGGGTGCTGTCCACCAGGATAATCAGGAGGACGAGAAGGGCTGCGGAGAGACAGAGGCGTCTCATCTTGGTGGCCTTGCAGGAGGGCTCCTGAGGATGCTGGGGATATACTGAGCTTTAATATCCTGGCTGAGGGGTGGGATCAGGTGATGAGGAGGGGAGTGGGCAAGGGGAGGAGTTGGGTCAGTCCTGTTTATTGCATAATCTCCCTACCTAACCATGCCTCCTGCTTCTGTCTGCAGGGCTCAAAAGCCCAGTAAAGAGCACTTCTCACTTGATGCCTGTGGGTCTCGTGTAAACACAGATTGTGATCAGAGAGATGGAGTTTGTCCTATATGGACAGTCAGGGAGCATCCCAGCCCCTACAACAGCACCTGGCATGTGATGAATGATAAGTAGGTGGATGAGGACAGATCAGAGGACAGATAAGTGACCAGCAGTGTGGTAACCACGTCCTCCATTTCAGCCAGCTGCAGGTGTCGTCTCATCTGGACCTCGATGTCCTGACCCCCCCCCACCTCAGATGACAACTGTGACACAGGTCACCTTCCTACAACCATTGCCACAGCTTCTCTGGTGGATGGACACTTGCACTTTACCAGACATTGGTCCAGGAAGGGACTTAGCTGGTGAAGGTGCTGTTGTCTTGGGCAATAACCCTGTTTATACATCAAAAAATGAGTAATGGGGGTGGCTGAGGGGAAACAGGAAGCTGAATCTGTCTCCACAGCATGTCCAGCAGTCATCCCTCACCTGGTTTCACCAACAGGAGAGCGGTCTCCCTGAGTGGACATCAGGCAACCTCAGAAGAACACCGTATCCACCTAGTTCTTCCTGCTCTCTCCCTCTCTGTCGATAGGACCATAGGACCTCAGTTTGGGTACCAGCTCTGCATTTTCTTACCTTTTTCCCTGAGGATTTAAACCTCTCAGAACCCCAAGTCTTCAGGAATCACATGAGACACGTGCTGTGCACCCACGTGGTTGCCATGGAAGCAATGGATGCAACAGCCATATATTCCTTCTCCCGAGAAGGCAAAGTCCTTTCTAGTAGTAATAAAAACAGTAATGAGTAATTTCTCCAGGCAAAACTTCGATTCTTTAATGTAACTAGCATTATCCTAGACACATGAAATATGTAGTTCATCTAATCCTAAAAAATCTTTAAATAAAGGGGGAGAAATTGTTGACATATCCTTGTGTTACTGAGGAGGGACCTGAGATATAAAGAAATAAAGCAATTAGCTTATATCATAGCTTGTAGAGAGAGGATTTGGACCCAGCGATCTGACTTAGAGGCTGTGCACATGCACTCTGCTGCACTGCAAGCTGTAAATTAGAGTGCACACATGCCACACCCACCATCCCTTCACTCACTCTTGTTTATTACTTGTAGTTACAAACATAGAACAGCATTGAGAATGGCGGGAGCTCTCAATACCAACAACAGTGGGTTACTCACAAAACAAGCCACTGTGGGTCAAGGGTATACTCTCTCTGAGACATTCCACGTGCGTGATTTCATTTAGCCTCATGTCAATCCTACAACATCTGGGATTCTCGCCCTTTGTCAAGCAGAAAGCAGAGGCTCATAAGTAAATCTACTTGCTCAGGACACACAGCCTGCTGATGGTAAAACAAGGATTCGCATTCATGAGGCGCTCCAGCCCTGCCCTTCTTTCTGAGTCAATCTCTGCATCTGAGACCAGGGAGTAGCTGAGACTCTCCCCTCAAATAACTCCTCTTTTCTCCCTTCTCATTTCTCATCAGTCTATCTTTCTCTCTCAATGTCCTCCTCTCCTGGTCTTCCTCACTATGGTCCTCATTACAGGTCCCCCGGATCCACAAGCCTCGTAATAGGCCAGTTCTCGCTCCAGCTCCCCGTTTCCTTGCTCATGGAAGTGTGGTCATTAATTAGAAAGCTCCCTGGTCCCTGAAGGCCTCTTTAGAGAAACTGAAAGACAGGAACAAACAGTCACTGTATACTGGATGAAGATAAGCGGTGCCAACCCACTGGGACCCCAGGTCATATCTCTGCTTCTGTTCCTCAGTATCTCCACCTGAATAATGAGAATCTTCAATTCCATGGTAATAAGGCCACATCTTCAAATGATGGAATGCACCTGGGGCAGACAGGAGATGTTTAGATATTTGAGATGCTGTGCCGTTGGAGAGGTATGTTCATACCTGCGTAATAGGTGATTACTTTCTTGCTACATGATAAAACAGCACCTGATATTTTGAACCCTGTAGTATGTTTTTCCAGATTATATTCAAGATTAAGAGGGGATGTATCCTTAGGATGCACTTCTGGCTAAAATATAAAAATATATGCTTCGTTAACTACAGAGTTCATTTTATAATTTTAGGCATTTATAAAATTTCATGGTGGGACATTTCATATAAAGTTTTTCCTCCAATTAAAGTAAATAAATTTATATTACAAAATTTTTTTATCAATGCAGGACAAGTAAACAAACTGGCATCACAGTCCCGGTATTTAAAAAGGACCATGGGTTTCAAATGTGAGTGAGCATCAGAATCCCTGAGTCATTTGGTCAAATACCGATTTCAGATCTTCATTTGGAGAGTTTTGATTCAGTAGCACAGGTTGGGACCTGACTAGCTGCATCAACAAGGTTCCCAACGTGCTGAGGGTGCTACTCAAGGGGTCACACTTGGAAAACCATGAACTAAGCAAAGAAGAGCAACCGTTTTCTCAGGAAGGGAGCATTCTCTCACTTTCCATAATCTCCACCATTCCTTATTGTCCACCTGCCTCCACACCCACTTGGAATACTTCCATTTACATTACTCACCTGTCCAGGTGGGCATTTAAAATTGTTACCTGTGATGTGGGCTCACAGTAAGTGTTGATAAAAAGATACCTTGCTCTTCTTTAACAATCTTATCAATTAAGTAACATTTTTCCTTTTTTAGAGATGAAGATACTGAACCTTAGCTATGGAAAAGTGACTTTCTGGAAGACAAACAGATGAAAACCAGGAGGAAGACACTTGCTTATTTTTCACGTGTTTCCAGATATTTCAATTTCATTAATACACAAACAAATGAACACAACCCATGGAAATCTATTTGATATTAACACAGATGATGCATCAAATATACTGGACGTAACTTCATGAGTGTCACATTATATTTACAAGAATAGGAGGTTATGCCAGCCTCTCTAGCACATTAAGGCAGCCACATTCCAAGGCTCTCGAAGTGCTGGTGGGGTGGAGGATGAAGGTAAGGATGCAGTGAGGAAGACGCAAGAATCAAGAATTCGCATCCCAGGCTCTACTCTTACTGCTTCATGAGGAGCTTTTCTCCTGCATTGTTTCCATCCTTACTTAAACATCTGTGGACTATCCTCTGTGCCTGGAGCTGTGCAGAATTCTTTGGGAACTCTCATGGTGCTTAGAATCATGGTGCTGGATGAGGCAGGAGTAAAGCAAGTAGTCAAGTATGGGAGAGAGGAAAGAGGCAGATTTCTGCTGAGGTTGTAGGGTTGAGAAGCAAGAGGGAAAGGCTGAATGTTATCACAAGCAGCCCTGACTGGGTCCTCCTTGGACTTCAGCTTCTCAGGGAGCCCAGTTCCCGTGGCCTCTGCAAAAGGAGAGGAACTTGCTGACTGAATCTCTGAAGCCTCAGACCTGGACACTGTGTACCTGGACATGACCTTAAAGCATCCTGGAAATGAGCAACCACAGTGCTCTCAATATCACAATGACCACCAAAAAGGAAGTGAATTTTTGAGCTGAGGTGGGGGTAGAACTACAGACCTGCTCTGTGGCTGGCTGACTTACTCTTCCCACCCAAGAAAGGGGAGCATGAGAATAAGCTCAGATTATCAGGATGGTGCTTCTAGGGCTGACCATTTGCCAAGCTGGCCCCTGGAGGACATGCTCAGCCCATGATTTCTAAGGGCACTGCAGCCACTTCTCCCAGGAGGCAGCAAGGAAATAGTCACTGTGGGTGGTTTGAGGAGTGCATACCCTCCTGAGCTCCACCTCTTTTCCCAGTCCTTCCCCTCTCCCAATTCTATACCTGCTACCTTATCCAGGATAGGATAGCACCCACAGGGTCTTAGCACAGCCTGGTCCCCTTTGTAATCTTTTTTCTTAACATTTTAGCTCCCATATAAAAAATCCCAGAACTGGACTTGGCGTTGCAGCTGTGTCTGGTTAGTGTGGCCTTGCAAGGACCCCTGTATGGAGGTGCCAGGCACACATCAGCCCACAGGGCTATAGGGATGGGAGGATCTCGGTGAAATATGAAGATGGTCAACACGGCTGGGTCCAAAAGGCCAGTACAGAAAATACCAGTTTGTATGCATTAGAGACTGGTGGTGGTGCAGGTGAAAAGGCCGCTTCATATCCTGTTTTGTTAGATATTATTATTCATGTTTTTAGGCTTCTAATCAACAGGGTAATATTGTAAATAATTGAATATCATTACTGATATTTATACATGAATTGGCTTGTTGACACTGATTAGCTGCTAATAGAACAAAAAGAAAAGGTACATATTAAGAATATTCTCCAAGTGTTAATGATGACTGGAGCTGGACAATGGTCCATCAGTTTATAATATTAATATCTGTACGAATATAGCTGAAAGCTTCCAGTATAAAAAAGAGAGTGTGAAGGCATCATGATTTAATGGAGGAAGGCATGGAAGCAAATCCCCCACTGCATTCACATCATGGGCACTCGAATCAAGGAATATTGTGGGTATACTGATACTTTGACTTATATAAGAAGTATTAATTGGTCTTTTAACCATTCCTGGAAAAGAGTGTCTAAAACAATTGGATTTCCTAGGAAATGAAAGAACCAAGGGAGTCTTTCATGATGTGAGGGAGGTCACTAGCAAAACCTCAATCTAACCTTAGAATGGAGGTTTGTTGCCTGGGTAACTAATACCTGATTTGGTGGTTGAGTCATTTGTTGTTGTTGTTGTTTTTAATTTATACATTTTTTTATTTGTAGGATAATTGCTTTACAGAATTTTTTTATTCTCTGTCAAACATCAACATGAGTCAGTGATAGATATAGGTTTTAATTCCCACTTTCTGCTTTTCTCTGACCCCAAAACTCATGGAGAGTTGAGAGTTTCAAGGGTGAATACATCACAAATGCCTAAAGATTTAATGAATCCTGATTTGTGATGAAACCTCCACAGAAGTTTCAATACAGCAAGATATTCATGCTATTCTAATGAACTGAGATCAATCCAGGCAATAATATGGATACGCACTTCATCATGGCTCCCCTGGAAAATACAGCAGCCTGCCCAGGGCCCTAGAGGCCGCTCTCCATACTACAGCCACAAGAATCCTGTTTCAAAGTGGATCCTATCCCCTGGCTCCCATGACCATCCCCTCAGTGACCCCCTAGCTTTCTAAGAGTCAAATTCTAATTCTTAAAATTCTACAAGCCTCTTCATCACTTGTTCCCAGGCCCTCTCTGTCTCATCCCGTCCACTCCCCTGCCCCTCAACCCTCTCAGCCTCAGCCACTCTGGTCCTGGTTGTTGCTCTAACATTCAGGCACTTTTTTGCACAGCTCTGTCCAAAGCTTCCTTACCACAGAGTATTTCCCTGACCCTTGCCACCCTCCTAATTCCTAACACCCCTTCCCAACACTCATTATATCTGGCATAGGATATTCCCCAGTCTTCATTCTGTGTTTCCCTCCTTAATGTGTATATTATTTACTGTATTTTGTTTAGAGTTGTTTCCCTACTCAAAAAACTATGCTCTCAGAGTCAAAAGGATATATTTTCATAAATAATTCTCAAGTAAATGACTCTTCTATTTCATTCTCATGCAAAGTGCACCATCATTATAGAGAGTGGATAGAGTAAAATTCTTATTAGTCTCTATGATGATGAGGCCTATTTATATAATTATGAATGCACCTGTCGTCTATATCATTATAAGAAAATAAAATATAGTCTGATAGGTGAGCATAGGGAAGGGCATTGAGTCTTTTCTAAGATCTTACCAGCCTGGGAAAAGCATCTTGGCCCCAAGAACAAACTTAACAAGTACTTCATTTCTTGCACTGCCTACAGTTGCTTCTGAACTGAAGACCCCTGCTGTCACTCAACTCTCTGATGAATTTCATCACAAAGAAATGATCATTATTTGACACATATGTTCTTTTGCATACGTCATGGAGAAATAAATGTAGGTGGGTTGACAAGTCTTTCAGATGAAAATGCTTTTGGGGAAAACAGAAACCACTGGCCACAAAGGTGTAAATTCTTTGTCCTCATGACTAGTAATTCTTTGAAAAATCTCTAGAAACATGGTAACCCTGCTCTCATGAAAAAGCTGTAGGTGGGAATATCCCAGGACACACAGCATGTAGGTGGTAGGATGAGGACAAGATGCAGTCTGTCACAACCCATTTATCAAGTCCCTGATTCTGCTAGGAATTCTGAAAATGCAGAAAACTACTGAGGCGTTCTGAGTCCTCTGTTCAACATAATATAGTCCCCTTTCCCTAAGCCTCACCCCAGATACAAACAGAGGAAAAGAGTAAGTCTGGGTATGGTCCCTTTCACCAAAAACGTGGGGTCTCTGCCAACAGCAACCCGTTCCTCCACATCCACTGGACATCCAGGAGTCTATTCACTTCTGACACTAAATCTGCAGAGGTGATCCAGACCCTATAGAGTGAGGGCTCCGTCTGTGAACACAACCCACCCTTCAAGTTTTGATCACAGGTCCTGGGATCCTTTACACGTGTCACCAACTGGCTGTCAATTCAGAGATTCCTTGACCCAATTCCCATGTTGAACAAGTTATCAGAACCACTCACAGAACTAGATACCCTTTACTTATGGTCCCCAGTTATTATAAACTATGAAGCTCTGAGACAGCAGAAGAGAGGAAAAGCATAAGGCAAAGAGGGAGTAGGAATTGCCGAGCATCTTCACCATCTCCAGACACTCCTCCCTTACAAACCCTTGATGTTATCAACCCTCTGAAGCTTTCTGAATCCAAGTTTCATGGGTTTTAATTGATGGTTTGATGTGCACAGTTTGATTGAATCTTTGGCCATTGTTGATGGAACTCATAATCTGTTCTCTTCTCCCCATGGGGACTGAAAATTCTAACCCTCTAATCATCTGACTGCATTTCTGGAGCCAGCTGCACACAGATACTATCTAAGTCCTGATACTTCAGAGATTTCAGTGCTTAAAGTAAGACAATAAATTCCAAGAGTTTCCAGAGTCCTGGGGCATGAACCAGAACAAGGATCAAATATGGATCTTCTTAGTGTTCTATAGTGGGATTTTAGGGAAGATACCAGGAATAGACAGTCTCAGAGATAAAGTTCATCATTTTGTAAAATGAGGCGGGACACTTTTATTAAAAAGCAGAGCACATAATGATACTTTTGGAGAATCAAGAAATGTCCCTGGAGTTCAACTGCTCACTTCCCAGAAGAAATCCAGAGAGGGCTGGCAGCATCCTCCACACCCCTCTTCCTGCCCCTTCCATTCACTCACCTGCTTTCTCTCCAGTCTGCAGAGGAGAGGTGAGCTGGGACATACCCCAAACCCGGTTGCTGGCTTCACCCCCCAGAATGCCGGCCAGAAGGGTCCCCAGGAGGACGAGAAGGGCTGCAGAAAGTCAGAGTGGGCTCATGTTTTTGGACTTAAGAATGGCAATTTTGGAAAGAAGGATGCCTACAGATTTGTTTACGCATAGCTGGAGTGTAAGAACAAAGGAGAAGAGGGGAGTGTGGAAATGGAGGATTTGGGGTCAGCCATGTGCAATGTGAAATCTCATCACCTTATTGTCCTGCTTCTGCCTGTATGTGTGTGTCTGCTCAGTCACTCAGTATGATCTGACTCTTTGAGACCCCATGGACTGTAGACCACCAGGCTCCTCTGTCCTGTTTCTGTCTGTTTTGGCGAGGATGCCCAGGAAGTATGATTCTCAAGCTTCACTCAGTCTGTGGTCTCGTGAGAAAGCAGAATGTGATTCAGTGTGTGGAATTATGTGCAGTATAGTCACTCAAGGGGCATTCCAGCACCTAGAGCACTGCATGGCACGTGATGGATGGTCCATGAGTGGATGAGAGCTGATCAAAACTGCTAGGTGACCAGCAGTATGTTAGCCCAGATCCTCCTTTACATCCTCATGAGGAGACTTCATATCTACCTGTCAATGCTCCCCCTCTCACATTGGCTCCACCTACATCAGAAGACAGGTATGACACAGGTAAGCTTCCTGCGACCATTGTGGCAGCATCTCTACTGGAACACACAAGCTGTTTACCTGACACTAATACAAAGAGATGTTGAACTGGAGAAGAGAAGTTCCATCTGGGGCACAAACCCTGATATTCTGGGTAGTAATAAAGTAAAGGGAGTGGGCAGAATGGAAGTAGAGACATAAACACATCTCCAGAGCATGACCACTCACTGCCCCTCACCTGGTTTCACCAAGAGGAGAGCTACCTGCCAGAGTGGACCTCAGGGGTAGAGTGGATCTTAGGGACTTTGGAGATTACCCATATACCCCCACCACAACTCTGGATGCTCACCTAGTGGTTTTTGAAACAGAGGAACTCAGTTTGAGTCTCAGTTCTGCCATTTCCTAGCTATGTGATCTGGGGTGGAAAATTACCCTCTTCTTCACTTGTAACATATGTTGTCCATATCCTGTGGCTATTGTGAATCATTAGAGGCTATAGACATATATTCTTATGGCTGCAAACTCAAAGTCCTTTGAAATAATAGGATAACTAACACTTAACTGAGCTTTGGTTTTATGGAGTTAACAGCAAACACCCTCTGCAACACCGCAAGAGACGACACTACACATAGACATCACCAGATGGTAAACACTGAAATCAGATTGATTATGTTATTTGCAGCCGAAGTTGGAGAAACTCTACTCAGTCAGCAAAAACAAGACTGGGACTGTGGCTCAGTTCCTGAACTCCTTATTGCCAAATTCAGATTTAAATTGAAGAAAGTAGGGAAAGCCACTAGACCATTCAGGTATGATCTAAACCAAAGCCTAACAATTATACAGTGAAAGTGACAAATAGATTCAAGGGATTAAATCTGATAGAATGCCTGAAGAGCTATTATACAGGAGGCAGTGATCAAGACCATCCCCAAAAAAAGAAATTGAAAAAGGCAAAATGGTTTTCTGAGGAGGCCTTACAAATAGTTGAGAAAAGGAGAGAAGTGAAGGGAAAGGAGAAGTGAAAGATTTACCTATTTGAATGCAGAGTTACAAAGAATAGCAAGGAATGACAAGAAAGCCTTCCTTGGTGATCAGTGCAAAGAAATAGAGGAAAACAATAGAATGGGAAAGACTAGAGATCTTTTCAAGAAAATTAGAAATACCAAGGGGCCATTTCATGCAAAGATGGTCACATTAAAGGCCAGAAATGGAATGAACCTAACAGAAGCAGAAGATGTTAAGAAAAGGTGGCAAGAATACATAGAAGAACTGTACAACAAAGATCTTCATGACCCAGATAACCACAATGGTGTGATCACTCACCTAGAACAGATGTCCTATAATGTGAGGTCAAGTGGGCCTTAGGAAGCATCACTATGAATAAAGCTAGTGGAGGCAATGGAATTCCAGTTGAGCTATTTCAAATCCTAAAAGATAATGCAGTGGAACTGCTGCGCTCAATATGCCAGCCAATTTGGAAACGTCTGGAAAAGGTCAGTTTTCATTCCAATCCCAAAGACAGGCAATGCCAAAGACTGTTCAAACTAGCATACAGTTGCACTCATCTCACACGTGGTATAGCAGGATTGGTAACAATAAACATCAACATCTTAGGAATCAGTGAACATACATGGGCAGGAATGGGTGAATTTAATTCAGATGATCTACTACTGTGGGCAAGAATCCCATTGAAGAAATGGAGTAACCCTCATAATCAACAAAACAGTCTGAAATGCAGTACTTAGTTGCAACCTCAAAAATGACAGCATGTTCTCGGTTTGTTTCCATGGCAAGCCATTCAACATCACAGTAACTCAAGTCTATCCCTCTACTACCGATGATGAAGAAGATGTTGTTGATCATTTCTGTGAAGACCTAGAAGACATCCTAGAACTAAAACCAAAAAAAATATGTTCTACTCATCATTGAGGATTGGAATACAAAAGTAGGAAGTCAGTAGATACCTGGAGTAACAGGCAAGTTTGGCCTTTGAGAACAAAACAAAGCTAGGCAAAGTCACTCTGAATTCGGCCAAAAAAGCACTGGTCATAGCAAATAGCCTTTATCAACAACACAAAAGACAACTTTCACATGAACCTCACCAAATGGTCAACACCTAAATTATACTGGTTGCATTCTATGTAGCAGAGATGGAAAAACTGTGTAGAGTTAGCAAAAGCAAGACCAAGAGCTGACTGTGGCTCAGATCATCAGTTTCTCATAGCAAAATTCAGGCTTAAACTAAAGAAAGGTGGAAACTTCTAGGGCAACCAGCTAAGACTTAAAGCTAATACACTGTGCATAAGGAGCAGAGGGAACAAATAGATTCAAGGGATTAGAACTTGTAAACAGTGTGCCTGAAGACCTTTGCATGGAGGTCTGTAATATGGTACAGGAGGCAGCAAACAAAACTATTCCAAAGAAAAGGAAAGCAAGGAGGTAAAGTGGAGGATTTTAGTGGTTTCTGGCTGGAAATATGAACAAGTACAAGCCTTATTCTTATTTTAAACTAAAGAAAAAAAATCTCAGACATGTTGAGAATTTTCCCAGGACTGGAAAGATATGAAACAGAGCACCAGCACCCTGTGTGTTCTCATTCAATCAAATACTAATACTTTTGTGGTCTCCATGCCAACCTTTACTAATCTGTGTGAAACAGATACTGTCCATTTCCAAAGTTGCCTCCATTCAAAATCTTCCCAGAAGCAGAGCAGGAAAGCCTCATCAAAGTCCCTCTGCTTGGGAGAGCGAGGACCTGTCATGTTCAGTTCAGTTCAGTTCAGTTCAGCCGCTCAGTCGTATCTGACTCTTTGTGACCCCATGAATCGCAGCACGCCAGGCCTCCCTGTCCATCACCAGCTCCCAGAGTTCACTCAGGCTCATGTCCATCGAGTCAGTGATGCCAGCCATCTCATCCTCTGTCATCCCCTTCTCCTCCTGCCCCCAATCCCTCCCAGCACCAGAGTCTTCTCCAATGAGTCAACTCTTCACATGAGGTGGCCAAAGTACTGGAGTTTCAGCTTTAGCATCATTCCTTCCAAAGAAATCCCAGGGCTGATCTCCTTCAGAATGGACTGGTTGGATCTCCTTGCAGTCCAAGGGACTCTCAAGAGTCTTCTCCAACACCACAGTTCAAAAGCATCAATTCTTCGGCACTCAGCCTTCTTCACAGTCCAACTCTCACATCCATACATGACCACAGGAAAAACCATAGCCTTGACTAGACGAACCTTTGTTGGCAAAGTAATGTCTCTGCTTTTGAATATGCTATCTAGGTTGGTCATAACTTTCCTCCAAAGAGTAAGTGTCTTTTAATTTCATGGCTGCAGTCACCATCTGCAGTGATTTTGGAGCCCCCCCAAAATAAAGTCTGACACTGTTTCCACTGTTTCCCCATCTATTTCCCATGAAATGATGGGACCAGATGCCATGATCTTCGTTTTCTGAATGTTCGCTTTAAGCCAACTTTTTCACTCTCCTCTTTCACTTTCATCAAGAGGCTTTTTAGTTCCTCTTCACTTTCTGCCATAAGGGTGGTGTCATCTGCATATCTGAGGTGATTGATATTTCTCCCGGCAATCTTGATTCCAGCTTGTGCTTCTTCCAACCCAGCGTTTCTCATGATGTACTCTGCATATAAATTAAGTAGGCAGGGTGACAATATACAGCCTTGATGCACTCCTTTTCCTATTTGGAACCAGTCTGTTGTTCCATGTCCAGTTCTAACTGTTGCTTCCTGAACTGCATATAGGTTTCTCACGAGGCAGGTCATGTTAGGCAATGAATAAAGCAGCTGAGTGCCATTTCTATGCCTCCATTACCTCCCTTGAAGGATTCTTAGCATGATTAATCTAAAAATGTAGGCAAAATGATAACAAAGAGCCAGGGATACTAAACAGTTGTTGTACTTTTTAAACTGACATAAGAAGCCCCCTCCCCACCTGTGACTTCAAGGAATTGGATTTCTTAGAAGAGTGGACAACTGAGTCTCCAACCACTTCTTCTTCTGTAAGTCTGGAGTATAACCTGCCCCCGTGTTTGCCTGAACTTAGAAGTAAGGATAAAAAGCTGCCATGTTGACGTGTGTAAATCCCAGGTTTCTGTGTAACACGTGTTGCTATTAAGGAGTCAATGATGATATAATGGGTTTGCTTCCTATACCCGGTAGGGTACAGTCGCTGGAAAGGGAAAGGAGAGGGACCCATTATCTGCAGAACAATGAGAAGGGCCACCATTTCCAAGGATCCTGTTGGTTAAGGTTTGTAATTACAAACAACAGACTCCACTCATATCAGTTGAATTTTGAATATACATTTATTTAAATATAACCCAAAGTGTTCGAAGCTACAGAAATGAAACTTGCAACATCATTGTGCAGTCAAGAAGCTTTTGTAAAAAAAAAAAAACTCCTCTCATGACTGATGCTGAGAACTGGATGCTGGAAATTCCACCTTGGACACCCACAAGGAGAGTAGAGGTGTTTGGAAGGGTGATGAAGGTGAGAATGCTGTGAGGATGGGAGTTAAAACAAAAACCCTGTGTTACACCGCAGCCTTGCAGTTCATCTGGTCATGAGGAATGTGCTCCTACATTCCTTCCTTCCTTCCTCAAGTAATTATAAACTATCTCATTCATCTAGAAGCTGTGCAAAGTGTGAGGGGTAAACAGAAGACATGCTGTCATAGTGCTGACAGCCAGCTGGATAAGACAGAATTAGACATTCTGGCCAATAGGGGAAAGGAAATAGGCAGGCTTTGCTGGGGAGGGTAGAGGAGAGAAGGACTGTGAGGAGACTGAAGAGGTTCAGATGCAGCCAGAGCCCAGTCTGGCAAGAATCCTCCTCGGATTTCAGAGTTTCCAGGAACCACTCTTCACATGTCCTCTTTAAAAATAAAGGAACTTGTTGACTGCCATCACTGTAGCCCCAGACTTGGACACCTGTCATCTTGACAGATACTATGTTTTCAAAACACTATGGAACTGTAGTCCCTATGACTCGAATGGCCAACAAGAAAGAAGTGAATTTTCCAAGCCTAGGTGTGGTGCTCAGGAGCATGCAGACCTGCCCTGTAGCATGGCTGAATCAGTGTTCCATTTGAGAAAGGGGAGCATGTGATCAGGCTCAGATGATCACAAAGAAGCATCAAGGGTTGACCTTCTGCCATCCTCTCCCTGGAGAACTTGCTCAGTGTGTGTTTTCACAGGACACTGCAGCCTCTTCTCCTGGCAGCAGCGAGGAGGAAGACACTGTGCAGGGTGAATGGTGTGTGGCCCCCTGAGCTCCACTTCTTTCCCCAGCCCTTCCCCTCCTCCTGTGCCCTTGCCCCTGTCTTACCACAGGGACCCTGCCTCTTGAGAGCAGGTCTTCATGCATTCCTCTAACTTTTCGAAGTTGTTTCCATTCCCTTCACAGCCACCATACACAAACTGCTTGCACAGTCTGATCTGGGTGTTGTAGGAGTACCTGCTCATCATGGCATTGCAGCCTCCTGTTACTTTAGGCTCCAGGCATAAGGCAGGTTTAGAAGTTGCTGGAATGAGAGGGGCAATGGATCAGTTATAAGGATGGTCATCAAGCTCCATACAAGGACAACAATGAGAACCCCCAGTTTGTTTGCAGTAGAGAATGTTAGGATTGTGGAGGATGGTCAAGTTGGAAAGACCATTTGAAAACCTCCTTTCTGGGACATAATTATGAATGTTGCTAGGGATTACATGATATAGTAGTCATGTACAAAAGTATATCTCCTCATAAAGCTTTTAAAGAAAGATTGGTATAATGCCATAGATAAGCCTTAAAATATTGCAAGATTTCTGAGATCATCCAGTGGTTAAGAATCGCCTTCCAAAGAAGGAGTCATAGTTTCAATACCTTGTCAGGGAGATGAACTCCCAAATGCTGTAGACACTAAGGTGGCAGGGCATACATTCTTTATATTCATGACTCTGTTCAAAAGAATGCATGGAACATTTTTCCCCTCTTCAGATGAGGAAACTGCAGATAACTTTCCCCAGGAAACAGCGCATGTGTGTGGTAGAGCCAGGACAGGTTCCTATGATGTCAAAACACGGCTGATACAATATCTGATTCTACCAGTAATTCAGAAAATACAGTTTACTTGCAAGTGTTTCTGGAGCCAGTGTCTTACTTTCAATACTACCTTGTACCCAAAGTAAGCCCCCAATTCACATAGCAGAGTAAGCCTGGGTTTATCCTAACACAAATATGTGGTGTCTGTACGATATTCAATCAATTCCCCCAGACACCCACTGTGCGTCCCCCAGTCAATTGATGGCTGATAGGAAATCCATATAGTTGGTGCAGATCCCACAGGTTGAGCATTCCAAACTGTCCTTAATTTATGCCAGCCACGTGGTATTCACTTTCATTTACTCGCGACCAAATGCATGAAATGGGGAAGTAAATGACCCCACTTCCATGTTCAATAACTGAGTGTTACTGATGACAAAACTCAGAAAAACATCCTTACTGTTTTGAGTAAGGCAAATCTATATGATATTAACACAGAAGAAGCATCAAAGATTTTGGACATGACATCATGAGTGTCACATCATATTCACAAGAATAGGAGGCAGTCCCAGCGTCTCTGGCAGCATGCAGGCGGTCAAATTCCAAAGGCTATCGAAGTGCTGGTGGGGTGGAGGATGAAGATTGGGATGCAGAGACAAGGTAGATTGAGGCAAGAGTCAGGAATTCACATCCCAGGCTCTACTCTCACTGCAGTCATGAGGAGCTTTTCTCTTGCACTGTTTCCATCCTTACATCAATACTTATGGACTGTATCCTCTCTGCCTGGAGCCATGTAGAGTTCTACAAATAAAGGGAAGTCTTGCTCTCATGGTGCTTAGAGCCAACTGGGTGAGACAGGAGTAAAGCAAATAGTCATATGGGAGAGAGGATAGAGGCAGATTTCTGCTGAGGAAGGTAGGGCTGAGAAGCAAAAAGGAAAGGCTGAATATTATCACAAGCAGCCAGAGCTCAGCCCTGACTGGGTGCCCCTTGGACTTCAGTTTCTCAGGGAGCCCAGTTCCCATGGCCTCTGCAAAAGGAGCAGAACTTCCTGATTGAATCCCTGAAGCCCCACTCCTGGATACTGTGTACATGGACAGAACCTAGACCTTCCTAGAAAGGAGCAACCACAATGCACTCAGGATCACAATAACCACCAGTAGGAAGCAAATTTTTGAAGTCAAGGTGGGGAACTCAGTAACACTACCAACCTGCTCTGTGGGGTGCTGACTTACTCTTCCCATCTAAGAAAGAGGAGCATGAGAGTAAGCTCAGATTACCAGGATGGTGCTTCTAGGGCTGAACTTTCATCAAGTTGGCTCCTGGAAGTCATGCTCAATCCACAATTCCCAAGGACATTTCAGCCATTTCCCCTGGGAAGCAGAGAGGGAAACAGTCACTTTGGGCAGTTTTGAGGAGTGTGTACCCATCTGAGCTCCAACTATTTCCCCAGCCCTTCCCCCTGTCCCTATGCCTTGCCTGCTTCTGTCACCTATAAAAGATGTATAACTTGATAGTTGTGAATTAAGTTTTATTTGGGGCAAAATGAAGACTGCAGCCTGGAGGTGGCATTTCAGATAGTTCTGAGAGACTGCTCCAAAGTGACAGTGGGGGAAGGTCTGTATATAAAGTTTTGGTGAAGGAAGAGTTCAATACCACGAAGTACTCATTTTACAAAATGTTTTTTTGTTAGTCATGAGGATCTGATGAAGGGATTTAGTGCTCTAAATATGAGGAGATGTAAGGATTGAAATCATGAAATCTGTTCTTAAAAACATCCAGCTATCTAAAGACCTGTCCCACCAGATTCCCTGGAGCACAGAGTGCCTCAGTTCAGTTCTGTTCATTCACTGTCCTGTTTGACTCTTTGTGACCCCATGAACCGCAGCACGCCAGGCTTCCCTGTCTATCACCAACTCCTGGAGCTTGCTCAAACATATCTCCATTGAGTCTGTGATGCCATCAGTCCTTCTCATCCTCTATTGTCCCCTTCTCCTCTCACCTTCAATCTTTCCCAGCATCAGGGTCTTTTCCAAGGAGTCATTTCTTCACATCAGATGGCCAAAGTATTGGAGTTTGAGTTTCAATATCAGACTTCCAGTGAATATTCAGGACTGATTTCCTTTAAGATTAACTGGTTTGATCTCCTTGCAGTTCAAGGCACTCTCAAAAGTCTTCTCCAATACCATAATTTAAAAGCATCAATTTCTAAATTCCATATATATACTTTAGTATACTGTATTGGTGTTTTTTCTTTCTGGCTTACCTCACTCTGTATAATAGGCTCCAGTTTCATCCACCTTATTAGAACTGATTCAAATGTATTCTTTTTAATGGCTGAGTAATACTCCATTGTGCATGTAAAGCACAGCTTTCTTATCCATTCATCTGCTGACGGGCATCTAGGTTGCTTCCATGTCCTGGCTATTATAAACAGTGCTGCGATGAACATTGGGGTACACGTGTCTCTTTCCCTTCTGGTTTCCTCAGTGTGTATGCCCAGCAGTGGGATTGCTGGATTATAAGGCAGTTCTATTTCCAGTTTTTTTAGGGAATCTCCACACTGTTCTCCATAGTGGCTGTACTAGTTTGCATTCCCACCAACAGTGTAAGAGGGTTCCCTTTTCTCCACACCATCTCCAGCATTTATTGCTTGTAGACTTTTGGATAACATCCATTCTGGTTGGCTTGAAATGGTACCTCATTGTGGTTTTGATTTGCATTTCTCTGATAATGAGTGATGTTGAGCATCTTTTCATGTGTTTGTTAGCTATCTGTATGTCTCTTTAGAGAAATGTCTGTTTAGTTCTTTGGCCGATTTTTTGATTGGGTCATTTATTTTTCTGGAATTGAGTGCAGGAGTTGCTTGTATATTTTTTAGATTAATTATTTGTCAGTTCCTTCGTTTGCTATTATTTTCTCCCATTCTGAAGGCTGTCTTTTCACCTTGCTTATAGTTTCCTTTGTTGTGCAAAAGCTTTTAAGTTTAATTAGGTCCGATTTATTTATTTTTGCTTTTATTTCCAATATTCTGGGAGGTGAGTCATAGAGGATCCTGCTGTGATTTATGTCGGAGAGTGTTTTGCCTATATTTTCCTCTAGGAGTTTTATAGTTTCTGGTCTTACATTTAGATCTTTAATCCATGTTGAATTTATTTTTGTGTATGGTGGTACAAAGTGTTCTAGTTTAATTCTTTTACAAGTGGTTGACCAGTTTTCCCAGCACCACTTGTTAAAGAAATTATCTTTTCTCCATTGTATATTCTTGCCTCTTTGTCGAAGATAAGGTGTCCATAAATGCGTGCACTTATCTCTGGGCTTTGTATTTTTTTTCCATTGATCTATATTTCTGTCTTTGTGCCAGTACCATACCATCTTGATGACTGTGGCTTTGTAATACAGCCTGAAGTCAGGCAGGTTGATTCCACCAGTTCCATTCTTCTTTCTCAAGATTGCTTGGCTATTCAAGGTTTTTTTGTATTTCCATACAAATTGTAAAATTATTTGTTCTAGTTCTGTGAAAAATACCATTGGTAGCTTGATAGGGATTGCATTGAATCTATAGATTATTTTAGGCAGTATACTCATTTTCACTATATTGAGTCTTCCAATCCATGAACATGGTATATTTCTCCATCTATTTGTGTCCTCTTTGATTTCTTTCACCAGTGTTTTATAGTTTTCTATATATAGGTCTTTTGTTTCTTTCAGTTGAGTTCAATTCAGTCGCTCAGTCGTGTCCGACTCT
Source organism: Bos mutus (assembly GCF_027580195.1). Classification (NCBI taxonomy): domain Eukaryota; kingdom Metazoa; phylum Chordata; class Mammalia; order Artiodactyla; family Bovidae; genus Bos; species Bos mutus. The sequence continues at coordinate 58,288,884 of NC_091629.1, read as the reverse complement.
TTGCGACCCCATGAATCGCAGCACGCCAGGCCTCCCTGTCCATCACCAACTCCCGGAGTTCACTCAAACTCACGTCCATCGAGTCGGTGATGCCATCCAGCCATCTCATCCTCTGCCGTCCCCTTTTCCTCCTGCCCCCAATCCCTCCCAGCATCAGAGTCTTTTCCAGTGAGTCAACACTTCGCATGAGGTGGCCAAAGTACTGGAGTTTCAGCTTTAGCATCATTCCTTCCAAAGAAATCCCAGGGCTGATCTCCTTCAGAATGGACTGGTTGGATCTCCTGGCAGTCCAAGGGATTCTCAAGAGTCTTCTCCAACACCACAGTTCAAAAGCATCAGTGCTTCTGTGCTCAGCTTTCTTCACAGTCCAATTCTCACACCCATACATGACTACTGGAAAAACCATAGCCTTGACTAGACGGACCTTTGTGGGCAAAGTATTGTCTCTGCTTTTTAATATGCTATCTAAGTTGATCATAACTTTCCTTTCAAGGAGTGAGCGTCTTTTAATTTAGGTAGATATATTCCAAAGTATTTTATTCTTTTTGTTGCAATGGTGAATGGAATTGTTTCCTTAATTTCTCTTTCTGTTTTCTCATTGTTAGTGTATAAAAATGCAAGGGATTCCTGTGTGTTAATTTTACATCCTTCAACTTTACTATATTCATTGATTAGCTCTAGTAATTTTCCCGTGGAGTCTTTAGGGTATTCTATGTAGAGGATCATGTCATCAGCAAACAGTGAGAGTTTTACTTCTTTTTTTCCCAATCTGGATTCCTTTTATTTCTTTTTCTGCTCTGATTGCTGTGGCCAAAACTTCCAAAGCTATGTTGAATAGTAGTGGTGAGAGTAGGCACCTTTGTCTTGTTCCTTACTTTAGGGGAAATGCTTTCAATTTTTCACCATTGAGGATAATGTTTGCTGTGGGTTTGTCATATATATCTTTTATTATGTTGAGATATGTTCCTTCTATTCCTGCTTTCTGGAGAGTTTTTATCATAAATGGATGTTGAGTTTTGTTAAAGGCATTCTCTGCATCTATTGAGATAATCATATGGTTTTTATCTTTCAATTTGTTAGTGTGGTGTATTACGTTGATTGATTTGCAGATTTTGAAGAATCATTTCATCCCTGGGATAAATCCCACTTGGTCATGATGTATGATCTTTTTAATATGTTGTTGGATTCTGTTTGCTAGAATTTTGTTAAGGATTTTTGCATCTATGTTCATCAGTGATATTGGCCTGTAGTTTTTTTTTTAATATAAATTTATTTATTTTAATTGGAGGCTAATTACTTTACAATATTGTATTGGTTTTGCCATACATCAACATGAATCCGCCATGGGTGTACATGTGTTCCCCATCCTGAACCCCCCTCCCACTTCCCTCCCTGTACCATCCCTCTGGGTCATCCCAGTGCACCAGCCCCAAGCATCCTGTATCCTGCATCGAACCTGGACTGGCGATTTGTTTCATATATGATATTATACATGTTTCAATGCCATCCTCCCAAATCATCCCACCCTCTCCCTCTCCCACAGAGTCCAAAAGACTGTTCTATACATCTGTGTCTCTTTTGCTGTCTTGTATACAGGGTTATTGTTACCATCTTTCTAAATTCCATATATATGCGTTAGTATACTGTATTGGTGTTTTTCTTTCTGGCTTACTTCACTCTGTATAATAGGCTCCAGTTTCGTCCACCTCATTAGAACTGATTCAAATGTATTCTTTTTAGTGGCCGAGTAATACTCCATTGTGTATATGTACCACAGCTTTCTTATCCATTCATCTGCTGATGGACATCTAGGTTGGTCCATGTCCTGGCTATTATAAACAGTGCTGCGAAGAACTTAGGGTGATAGTGGCCTCATATAATGAGTTTGGCAGTTTACCTTCCTGTGCAATTTTCTGGAAGAGTTTGAGTAGGATAGGTGTTAGCTCTTCTCTAAATTTTTGGTAGAATTCAGCTGTGAAGCCATCTGGTCCTGGGCTTTTGTTTGCTGGAAGATTTATGATTACAGTTTCAATTTCCATGCTTGTGATGGGTCTGTTAAGATTTTCTATTTCTTCCTGGTTCAGCTTTGGAAAGTTGTACTTTTCTAAGAGTTTGTCCATTTCTTCCAAGTTATCCATTTGATTGGCATATAGCTGCTGATAGTCTCTTATGATCCTTTGTATTTCTGTGTTGCCTGCTGTGATCTCTTCATTTTTATTTCTAATTTTGTTGATTTGATTTTTCTCCCTTTGTTTCTTGATGAGTCTGGCTAATGGTTTGTCAATTTTATTTATCCTCTCAAAGAAGCAGCTTTTGGCTTTGTTGATTTTTGCTATGGTCTCTTTTGTTTCTTTTGCATTTATTTCTGCTTTAATTTTAGAGATTTATTTCCTTCTACTGCTTTTTACTACACTATCTAGGTTGGCCATGGCTTTTCTTCCAAGGAGCAAGTGTGTTTTAATTTCATGGCTGCAGTCACCATCTGCAGTGATTTTGGGGGTTCAAGAGTGCCTCACTCCACTCTGAACTCCCTCCAGGTTGTTGAAGGTCACAGCTATAGCAAGCAACATGGGGTTCGATCTCCGTAGAGGCAGATGGCAAATGCCTTTGCTTGTCACTCATTGCCAATGCCCTTGGTAAGTGCCAATTTGTAGTTGACACAGCCCTCTTGTGGTCATCAATCTGACCAATCTGGGGGTATTTCATGACCATTTTGTCTGGTGTTGCTTGGAAGGCTCGTTCCCAGTTCTGAGGAAGATTATTGCTGATAGGCCACTCAATGTGCTATTACTGGAGTAGGTCTTCATAGTCAAAGATCTCCTGGACACCTCTCTTCTAGTTATGGTCCAAGAAAGTATTTCCTTCATTGCACCTTCCCATATCTAGAGTTACACTATCACAATCATTGATCATATATTGAGATATACATTTGATGAATTGCTTTAAGTCTGTCATCATTATTTTCATTGGAGGCTCAGTCATACACTTGGTAATACAAGAAGCAATAATCCTGTGAAACAGGAAAAATACAAAGAGTATAGTTAATAAAAATTAGTGAAATTTAAAGTAAATATTTTAGCCATGTGCTTCCCACATCAAACCAGTTTTGTTTTGTTGTAAAGATCATCAAGACTGGGGAATGGGTCATTTAAAGCAGAAATCTGATTTTTCATGTGGTTCATCAAATGTGTTACATTTAAGGATTTATCAGGTATGAAAATAGAGCACTCACTTTGAACGAGAGCACAGATATCTCCTTGAGATTCTGTAAGGTGTCAAAGGCCTTGCAGTTGCATAGCACTGCCTTTCTCATCATAGAGATTTCAGAATTCAATAGGCTAATAGACCAGTTACTATCATTTAAAGCTTTTGAAAGTTGCTAAGGCATCGATATAGCCAATTACATCCTCCAACCCCATTGATGGAGAAGGCAATGGCACCCCACTCCAGTACTCTTGCCTGGAAAATCCCATGGACGGAGGAGCCTGGTAGGCTGCAGTCCATGGGGTCACTAAGGGTTGGACACGACTGAGCGACTTCACTTTCACTTTTCATTTTCATGCATTGGAGAAGGAAATGGCAACCCACTCCAGTGTTCTTGCCTGGAGAAGCCCAGGGATGGGGGAGCCTGGTGGGCTGCCATCTATGGGGTCGCACAGAGTTGGACACGACTGAAGTATCTTAGCAGCAGCCCCATTGAAGACATGTACACACACACAAGCTGCTAAGTGGTCATACCAGTAGAGTACAGATCTTTAACCCATGTGAATGGTAGATTGGTTGTGATGACCTCTAATTTGCTAACATGTATGACCTTAAATTCATGGGAATCCCAGGATACACCTTTGTATCCATACCTGTAGATGTCAAGGCCATAAATTAGTGCCACAAATCCACTGAGTTCCATACCAATCACTCTCTCTATGGGTAATAATAAGCATAGTTAATAAAGCACCCAGCCTTGTCTCATAATATTACCAGGTTAATCATTTTTAGTTTGATTTAATTTGATCCCAACATAGAGAAGCTTTTAAACTTAAATGACTATAGCCTGGTGTTAACCATATAGATCCATCCCATAATTGTGGGAGTTTTCCTTTTAAAGATGAGAGGTTAGATTTTTTTTCTTTTATTGTGACTTAGTTTGTCACTCTGAGTTTGAATGACCCTAAGAGAAGACTTGAATCTACGGCCGGCATCAGAACAGGTATTATTAATTGACCCAGTGAGAAGATCCCAACTAGTAATATCATGAATAGAGAGAACAGGACTGAACACTCATCTAAAATAAATTTCCTATGGGTATCCAATCAGAGCCCTGAAGGACAGAAATCCATCAGGGTAGAAATATTACCAAAAATACTGTCCAGAAATACTAGACACAGGGAATTGGTCACAACCCAACAACAGGATTGAGTTTTAAACTAGCATAGAATCATGTCCATAATAGAAAACATTTGATCGATAGGCACAGGTCCAAGGAATCAAGAAAATATTGTAAATGATCATGTGAATCAGTTCCAGCATCTTGGGCAAGCTATCTACTATTGAGGTCATCTTCTCATCCCAGTGTAGTGCAGTTTCCTCTGTTTTGGCATTGGTAAGGTGAGTTTGAGGTCAGCAGGCCTCTTTATAGACCAGTCCAGTTTAGGGGTCTTTGGAAGTCAATATCCCTTCAATTTCACTGGGCATGTGTTAGTCAAGAGTATCTGATAGAAAGGTCCTTCCATCCAGGTTGGAGACAGTTTCTTAAATTTTATCTTTTTCCAGTCTCGGTTGCAGGTCATTCATGAGGCACCTGATCTTCATCCAAAGACAGATTACTGAGATAAGCTTCAGAAACAAACCTACAGTGTCCTTTAATAACTCAATTAAATTTTGCATTGATATACCCTAACAGCTAAGAACTGTGCAAGAAATGAGTCTTAGTAGATACAGACCTCCATTAACGAAGTGGGGTTTAACATTCATTGAAACTTCTTTTTCTTCCTAAAATCATCATCAGTTCAGTTCAGTCACTCAGTCGTATCCGGCTCTTTGCGACCCCATGAATCGCAGCACGCCAGGCCTCCCTGTCCATCACCAGCTCCCAGAGTTCACTCAGACTCACGTCCATCGAATCAGTGATGCCATCCAGCCATGTCATCCTCTATCATCCCCTTCTCCTCCTGCCCCCAATCCCTCCCAGCATCAGAGTCTTTTCCAAAGAGTCAGCTCTTCGCATGAGGTGGCCAAAGTACTGGAGTTTCAGCTTTAGCATCATTCCTTCCAAAGAAATCCCAGGGCTGACCTCCTTCAGAATGGACTGGTTGGATCTCCTTGCAGTCCAAGGGACTCTCAAGAGTTTTCTCCAACACCACAGTTCAAAAGCATCAATTATTCGGCACTCAGCTTTCTTCACAGTCCAACTCTCACATCCAAACATGACCACTGGAAAAATCATAGCCTTGACTAGACGGACCTTTGTTGGCAAAGTAATGTCTCTGCTTTTCAATATGCTATCTAGGTTGGTCATAACTTTCTTTCCAAGGAGTAAGCATCTTCTAATTTCATGGCTGCAGTCACCATCTGCAATGATTTTGGAACCCCCAAAAATAAAGTCTGACACTGTTTCCACTGTTTCCCCATCTATTTCCCATGAAGTGATGGGACCGATAGAACCAAATTTGTGACATAGATCTGGCATCAATAGACTTGGCCTGCTGATTTATATAACCATAATTGATCATAGATCTTTTGCTTTGTTGAAACTTTTTATAGAGTCTAAGAATGAACTTTCAAAATAAAACCTTTCAGGGCTAGGAAAGTCACACCAAAGGCTTATCACATACTTTACCTAACAGATCTGAGTGAATTCCTCCCTTCTCAAGGTCTCCAAAATTCCTTGAGATGTCTGTACCTGTGAGTGAGATAACCTCCCTAACTTATCTATTAAAGTTACTGGAAACAGAGTTTCCAAACTCTGGAGGGCTCAGATAGAGGGAAAAGATAAATGTTTCAATTTGTTTACAAAATATAATTTTACCAAATTACTTTCAAAATTAGTTTGAAGGGAAGGTTTTTATCTTATACCCTGAAAACACAGATTCACATAAGTGATTTTTCAGATTAAAAACCATAAAAGTTAAAAGCATATCACCAGTTCATTCAGTCCCTTTGTTAACCTTTGTGAAGCCATCAGGTTTTCCATTAGAATCCTTACCCAGTTCAGAAACTGGTATTTACCCAAAAGTCCTTTCTATATATCTTCATGAGGAAGAAGCATTTCTGTGAAACTTGGCTAGTGCTATGAAAATATTTTGAAATAGTAAGTAAAATTATGCTTGATAACATTTTACCCAAACACATCAGAATTTTAAGAACTCCATACAGTTTCTAGGATACCTGTATTAGTAACATTAATCATACAGTATAACCTGAGACTTATTACTCACTTGACAATACTTCCCATGTCATTCTGCAAAATGAACCTAATTAGTGTAATATCTCTCTTTGGGATGTTTCAGGGGCCCTCTGAAGCATCCCAAAATTAGCTAGAAATCAAGTTGGTTATTAGGATAATTTAGGAAGTTTTTTCAACAAATATCAAAAAGCTTTAGAACACTCAGTGAGATAGAATTATCTGAATTATGTATTAGCATTTTATAGATTTGTGAGCATAAATACCAGTGATAATTTTTAAAAACTTTGCTTTCTTAGCACATTTTAGAATGGCACCAAACATCATTCATTTTTAATTCCAAATCTCTTTATTTCTCTGTAAGAGGAGATTAGTGTTCAGTAACAAATGTTCCAAAATTTTATTTTATTTGGAAATGACCTACCTATTCAATACACTTCCAACACTTAGTTTAGCATAACCCTTAGAAATTAAAGCTACACCAATCTGGAGAGACTATTTTAGACAGACATTCCTAAAGTATAATGATTCATAATAGAGTTTATCTAAAAGCTCATATCTCATTTATATTTTTGTGAAGTTTCTTCACTCGAGGTAATTTCCTTGTTGACAAACTTGTAACAAATATAATAATATTGAACAATATTAAACCTAGGTACAATGAAAATATTCTACTTAAGGTTAATTACTCTAAGACACGTATATATTAGCTAGATCAACAGACATTAATATCAGGTATTTAATACTGATTATTTCCCAGTTCATGTGAACCTGAAATTCATTTAGGTTAATTTCTCTTCTATTTAGAATTATTTGGTTTGTAAGTGCTTACATTTTTTTTTTTCCCGAGGACAATTAGATTAGGGCTCATTTACAAACTGATCTCAGCATTCAGCAATATTATCCAAAAAACAAAGACACACAGACATACATATATCCAAATAGGCACAAGATATCCTATAGCTTTGCTTTCCAAACTTAGTTATGAATCAGATATCACAATACAAAGCTCACTAGTTGTAAACGATGAAGGGAATAGGATTTTAAAGGGCTTGTTCCCCTTTTATTTCCCTTTTGGTTTCAGGAATTAGAGATGGTTTAGATAAGTGATCCAGAGAGCTCTGGTGTAAAGGTATAGGAGGAGGTATTTCCTTAGGGCACGAATTCTTAAAGAGATAATTTTTTTCCTTCAAGCTTTTTCTCCAGTCTAAACAATATTGCAAAATTCAGACTTAAATTGAAGAAAGCAGGGAAAACCACTAGACCATTCAGGCATAACATAAATAAAATCCCTTATAATTATACAGTGGAAGTGACAAATAGATTCAAGGGATTAGATGTGATACAAGAATACCTGAAGAACTATGAACCAAGATTCGTGGCATTGTGGAGGAGGCAGGGATCAAGACCATCCCCTGAAGAAGAAAAGCAAAAGGCAAAAAGGTTGTCTGAGGAGGCCTTAAAAATAGCTGAGAAAAGAAGAGAAACTAAAGGCAAAGATGAAAAGGAAAAATAAACCCATTTGAATTCAGAGTTCCAAAGAACAGCAAAGAAATTTTAAAAAATTAAAAAAGAAAAAAGAAAAACCCTTGCTCAGTGACCAATGCAAATAAATAGAGGAAAACAATAGAATGGGAAAGACTAGAGATCTCTTCAAGAAAATTTGACATACCAAGGGAATATTTCATGCAAAGATGGGCAGAATAAAGGACAGAACTGGTATGGACCTAACAGAAGCAGAAGATATTAAGAAGAGGTGGCAACAATACACAGAAAAATATACAAAAAAGATCTTCATGACCCAGATAACCATGATGGTGTGATCACTGGATTAGAGCCAGACATCCTGGAATGTGAAGTCAAGTGGGCCTTAGGAAGCATCACTATGAACAAAGCTAGAGGAGGGGATGGAATTCCAGTTGAACTATTTCAAATCCCAAAAGATGATGCTGTGAAAGTGCTGCACTCAATATGCCAGCCAATTTGGAAAATCCAGCAGGGGCCACAGGACTGGAAAAGATCAGATTTCATTCCAATCCCAAAGAAGGGCAATGCCAAAGAATGTTCAAGCTCCCACACAATTGTACTCGTCTCACAGGCTAGCAAAGTAATGTTCAAAATTCTCCAAGCCAGCCTTCAACATACGTGAACTGTGAACTTCCAGATGTTCAAGCTGGGTTTAGAAAAGGCAGAGGAACTAGAGATCAAGTGGCCAGCATTCATTGGAAAATGAAAACAGCAAGAGAGTTCCAAAAAACATCTACTTCTTCCTTACTGACTACATCAAAGCCTTTGACTGTGTGGATCACAGCAAACTGTGGAAAATTCTTCAAGAGAGGGGGAATACCAGACCACCTGACCTGCCTCCTGAGAAATCAGTATGCAGGTCAAGAAGCAACAGTTAGAACTGGACGTGGAGCAACAGACAGGTTCCAAATCGGGATATCAAGGCTGTATATTGTCACCCTGCTTATTTAACTTTTATGCAGAGTACGTCATGCAAAATGCCAGGCTCAATGAAACACAAGCTGGAATCAAGATTGCTCAGAGAAATGTGAACCTCAGGTATGCAGATGACACCACCCTCATGGCAGAAAGCGAACTAGAACTAAAGAGCCTCTTGATGAAAGTGGAAGAGGAGAGTGAAAACGTTAACTTAAAACCGACAATCAGAAAACTAAGATCATAGGATCTGGTCCCATCCCTTCATGGCAGATACATGGGGAAAGAGCGCAATGAGAGAATTTATTTTGGGGGCTACAAAATCACTGCAGATGGTGATTTCAGCCATGAAATTAAAAGATGCTTTCTCCATGGAAGAAAAGTTATGACCAATGTAGACAGTACATTAAAAAGCAGAGACATACTTTGGCAATAAAGTTCCATCTAGTGAAAGCCATGATTTTTCCAGTCATCATGTATGGATGTGAGAGTTGGATTATAAAGAAGCATGGCATTGAAGAATTGATGCTTTTGAACTGTGGTGTTGGAGAAGACTCTTAAGAGTCCCTTGAACTGCAAGGAGATCCAACCAGTCCATTCTAAAGGAGATCAGTCCTGAATATTCATTGGAAGAACTGATGCTGAAGCTGAAACTCCATACTTTGGACACCTGATGCGAAGAGCTGACTCATTAGAAAAGACCCTGCTGCTGGGAAAGATTGAGGGCAGGAGGAGAAGGGGACGACAGAGGATGGGATGGTTGGATGGTATCACTGACTCGATAGACATGAGTTTAAATAAGCTCCAGGAGTTGGTGATGGACAGGGAAGCCCGGCATGCTGCAGTCCATGGATCGCAAAGAGTTGGACACGACTGAGCAACTGAACTGAACTGAAAACGTAACTACATTATCCAGAGAGTCAAAAAAAGACAAAGAGGACTGGGAAAAGGGATAGACTGGTAAAATCAATCACTGAATCAAGAGGGCTTTTGGTGACTGCTGAGGAAGAAGGACACTTAATTGAAATTGGAATGGTGATTCCACTCTGGCCCTGAGGGAGATTCCTGAGGGTGAAATTCTAGAAGATTACGCTAATACAGTTAATGTTATTTCTTCCTTTCTTACTTCAGTCAACAGCACATTTAAGAGCAGTCAGGAAGAGAGGAAAGTAAAACTCTGTGAATCTAGACGATTTGCTTTAGTCTGTGGTGTTCAAAGCACTTTAGCACTGAAATCACCCTGGTTCTCAAAGTACCCAAATCTGGGCATATCTTAATGCATATGTCATCTTCCTCTTTTAGGAAAACAGAATCTGTGTCTCTAGGAGATGAAATTACTTCCCCAAGACCAAAAAACACAGTGAGTTACTAAAGCCAAACTCCTTTCATTAATATCAATCATTTCATTACACTGTTATAAACTAAGAATGATTAAAAATTAAATAACAAACATTTATAATATGACTCCTCTTCATGGATCACTGCCTTATTGTAGCAAAGGGACTTTGTGTACCTCAATGAATCTATGAGCCATGGCGTTTTCAGTTCAGTTCAGTTCAGTTCAGTGACTCAGTTGTGTCCAACTCTTTGCGACCCCATGAATCGCAGCACACCGGCCTCTCTGTCCATCACCAACACCCGGAGTTCACTCAAACTCACGTCCATCGAGTTGGTGATGCCATCCAGCCATCTCATCCTCTATCATCCCCTTCTTCTCCTGCCCCCAATCCCTCCCAGCATCAGAGTCTTTCCAGTGAGTCAACTCTTCGCATGAGGTAGCCAAAGTATTAGAGTTTCAGCTTCAGCATCATTCCTTCCAAAGAACACCCAGGACTGATCTCCTTTAGAATGGACCGGTTGGATCTCTTTGCAATCCAAGGGACTCTCAAGAGTCTTCTCCAACACCATGGTTCAAAAGCATCAATTCTTCAGCACTCAGCTTTCTCCACAGTCCAACTCTCACATCCATACATGAGCACTGGAAAATCCATAGCCTTGACTAGATGGACCTTTGTTTGCAAAATAATGTCTCTGCTTTTGAATATGCTATCTAGGTTGGTCATAACTTTCCTTCCAAGGAGTAAGCGTCCTTTAATTTCATGGCTACAATCACCATCTGCAGTGATTTTGGAGCCCCAAAAACTAAAGTCAGCCACTGCTTCCACTCTTTCCCCATCTATTTCCCATGAGGTGATGGGACCAGATGTCATGATCTTTGTTTTCTGAATGTTGAACTTTAAGTCAACTTTTTCACTCTCCTCTTTCACTTTCATCAAGAGGCTTTTGAGTTCCTCTTCACTTTCTGCCATAAGGGTGGTGTCATCTGCATATCTGAGGTTATTGATATTTCTCCCAGCAACCTTGATTCCAGCTTGTGCTTCTTTCAGCCAAGCATTTCTCATGATGTACTCTGCATAGAAGTTAAATAAGCAGGGTGACAGTATACAACCTTGACATACTCCTTTTCCCATTTGGAACCAGTCTGTTGTTCCATGTCCAGTTCTAACTGTTGCTTCCTGACCTGCATATAGGTTTCTCAAGAGGCAGGTCAGGTAGTCTGGTATTCCCATCCAAAAAGGACAGATCATAATGGAGAATTCTAACAAAATGTGATCCACTGGAGCAGGGAATGGCAAATCACCCCAGTATACTTACCATGAGAACCTCATGAACTGTATTAAAGGACAAAAAGATATGACCCTGAAAGATGAGTTCCCCATGTTGGAAGCTGAACAATATGCTACTGGGAAAGAGCAGAGAAGAACTACAAATATCTTCAGAAGAATGAAGCGGCTGTACCTAACGACACTCAGTTGTGGATGTGTCGGTTGATGAAAGTAAAATCTGATGCTGCAAAGAACAGTACTGCATTGGAACCTTGAATGTTAGGTCAGTGAATCAAGGTAAATTGGACGTGGTCAAGCAGGATTGGAAACAATAAACATGAACATCTTAGGAATTGGTGAACCTAAATGGGAGGGAATGGGCGAATTTAATTCAGATGACCATTTTATCTACTACTATGGGCAAGGTCCCCATTGAAGAAATGGAGTAACCATCACAATCAACATAACAGTCTGAAATGCAGTACTTACTTGCAACCTCAAAAATGAAAGCGTGTTCTTGGTTCGTTTCCAAGGCAATCCATTCAATATCACAGTAATTTAAGTCTATCCCCCTCCTATCGATGCTGAAGAAGCTGATGTTGATCATCTCTGTGAAGACCTAGAAGACCTCCTAGAACTAACACCAAAAAAAATGTTCTACTCATCATTGAGCACTGGAATACAAAAGTAGGAAGTCAAGAGATATCTGGCTTAACAGGTAAATTTGGCCTTGGAGAACAAAACAAAGCAAGGCAAAGACACACTGAATTCTGCCAGGTATGCACTGGTCATAGCAAATACCTTTATCAACAACACAAAAGACGACTTACACATGAACCTCACCAAATGGTCAATACCAAAACCATATTGGTGGCATTCTTTGTAGCAGAGATGGAAAAGCTGTGTAGAGTCAGTAAAAACAAGATCAGGAGCTGACTGTGACTCAGATCATCAGGTTCTTATAGCAAAACCCAGGCTTAAACTAAAGAAAGTTGGAAACTACCAGGCCATCCAGCTAAGACTTAAACCTAATCCACTGTGAATATGTACTGGAGGTAACAAACAGATTCAAGGGATTAGAATTGTTTAAACAGTGATTGAAGACCTTTGCATGGAGGTCTGTAATATGGTACAGGAGGCAGCAAACAAAACTATTCTGAAGAGCAAGGAAAGCAAGGAGGTAAAGTGGAGGATTTTAGTGATCTCTGGCTGGAAATATGAATTAGTACAAGCCTTATCCTTATTTTATACTAAAGAAAAAAACCTCAGACATGTTGAGAATTTGCCCAGGACTGGAAAGATATGAAACAGAGCACCAACACCCTGTGTGTTCTCATTCAATCAAATACTAATACTTTTGTGGTCTCCATGCCAACCTTTACTAATCTCTGTGAAACAGATACTGTCCATTTCCAAAGTTGCCTCCATTCTAAATCTTCCCAGAAGCAGAGCAGGATAGCCTCATCAAAGTCCCTCTGCTTGGGAGAGCGAGGACCTGCCATGTTAGGCAATGAATAAAGCAGCTAAGTGCCATTACTATGCTTCCATTTCCTCCCCTGAAGGATTCTTAGCATGATTAATCCAAAAATGTAGGCAAAATGCTAACAAAGAGCCGAGGATACTAAATGGTAGTTGTACTTTTTTAACTGAAGTAAGAAGCCCGCTCCCCACCTGTGACTTCAGGGAATCGGATTCCTTAGAGGACTGGACAACTGAGGCTCCAATCCTTTCTTCTTCGGAGAGTCAGGAGGATGACCTGACCCCATATTTGCCTGAACTTACAAGTAAAGAAGAAAAGCTGTCATATTGATGTGTGTAAATCCCAGGTTTCTGTGTAACTTGTGTTGCTATTAAGGAGTTGATGATGATATATCAGGTTTGCTTCCTATACCTGGTATGGTACAGTTGCTGGAAAGGGAAAGGGAAGGGAACCCACTATCTGCAGAACAATGAGAAGGGCCAGTTTTAGTGCCAGCCACGTGGTCCTCACTTTCATTTGCTCGTGACCAAATGGATGAAATGGAGAGGTAAATGAGCCCACTTCCATGTTCAATAACTGAGTGTTACTGATCATCAAACTTAGGAAAACATTCCTTACTGTTTTGAGTAAGGCAAATCTATTTTACATTAACACAGAAGAAGCATCAAAGATTTTGTACATGACGTTATGAATGTCACATCATATTCGCAAGAATAGGAAGTGGTCCCAGCTTCTCTGGCAGCATCCAGGCAGCCAAATTCTAAAGGCTATTGAAGTGCTGGTGAGGTGGAGGAAGAAGGTTGCCATGCAGAGATAAAAATTACAGAAAAATCATGAATTCGCATCCCAGGCTCTACTCTCACTGCAGTCACAAGGAGCTCTTCTCCTGCACTGTTTCCATCCTTCCCTCTATATTTGTGGACTGTATCCTCTGTGCCTGGAGCTGTGCAGAGTTCTAGGGATAGAGGGAAGCCGTGCTCTCATGGCATTTAGCGCCAACTGGATGAGACAGGATAAAGCAAGCAGTCGTATGGAAGAGAGGAAAGAGGCAGATTTCTGCTGAGGAAGGTAGGGTTGAGAAGCAAGAGGAAAAGGCTAATATTATCACAAGCAGCCAGAGCTCAGCCCTGACTGGGTGCCCCTTGGACTTCAGTTTCTCAGGGAGCCTAGTTCCCATGGCCTCTGCAAAAGGAGATGACCTTGCTGATTGAATCTCTGAAGCCCCAGACCTGTACACTGTGTACCTGGACAGGACCTAGATCTTCCTAGAAAGGAGCAACAACCATGCTCAGGATCACAACGACCACCAAGAAGGAAGTGAATTTTTGAAGCCAAGGTGGGGAACTCAGTAGCACTACCGACCTGCTCTGTGGGGTGCTGACTTACTCTTCCCATCTAGAAAGGGGAGCATGAGAGTTAGCTCAGATGATCAGGATGGTGCTTCTAGGGCTAATCTTTTGTCAAGCTGTCTCCTGAAAGATGCTCTATGCATGATTTCCAAGGACACTGTAGCCATTTTCCCCAGGAGGCAGCGAGAAAAACAGTCACTTTGGGTAGTTTTGAGGGGTGTGTACCCTCCTGAGCTCCACCTGCCCTTCCCCCTGTCCCTGTGGACTGCCTGATGCTGTCGACCATAAAAGATGTACAACTTGAGAGTTGCAAGTTAAGTTTTATTCGGGGCAAAATGAAAACTGCAGCCTGGGAGCATCTTAGATAGCTCTGAGAGACTGCTCCAAAGCGACTGTGAGGGAAGGTCAATATATAATGTTTTGGTGAAGGAGGAGTTCAATACCATGAAAAGCTCATTTTACAAAATGTATTTTTTGTTAGTCATGAGGATTTGATGTCACCATGAAGGGATTTATTGCTCTAGATATGAGGAGATGCAAGGACTGAGATCATGCAATCTGTTCCTAAAAACAACCAACTATCTACAAATCTGTCCAGCCAGATTCCCTGGAGCACAGAGTGACTCAGTTCAGTTCCATCCAGTCACTGTTCTTTCCGACTCTTTGCGACCCCAGGGACTGCAGCACGGCAGGCCTCCCTGGCCATCACCGACTCTCAGAGCTTGCTCAAACTCATCTCCATCAAGTCGGTGATGCTATCCAACCATCTCATCCTCTGTCGTCCCCTTCTCCTCCTGCCCTCAATCTTTCCCAGCCACAGGGTCTTTTCAAATGAGTCAGCTCTTCGCATCAGGTGGCCAAAATATTGGAGTTTCAGCTTCAACATCAGTCCTTCCAGTGAACACCCAGGACTGATCTCCTTTAGAATGGACTGGTTGGATCTCCTTGTAGTCCAAGGGACTCTCAAGAGGCTTCTCCAACACTACAGTTCAAAGCATCAATGCTTCGGCGCTCAGCTTTCTTCACAGTCCAACTCTCACATCCATACGTGACCACTGGAAAAACCATAGCCTTGACTAGATGGACCTTTGTTGGCAAAGTAATATCTCTGCTTTTCCATATGCTGTCTAGGTTGGTCATGACTTCCTTCCAAGGAGTAAGCATCTTTTAATTTCATGGCTGCAATCACCATCTGCAGTGATTTTGGAGCCCAGCAAAATAAAGTCAGCCACTGTTTCCACTGTTTCCCCATCTATTTCCCATGAAGTGATGGGACCAGATGCCATGATCTTAGTTTTCTGATGTTGAGCTTTAAGCTAACTTTTTCACTCTCCTCTTTCACTTTCATCAAGAGGCTTTTTAGTTCTTCTCCACTTTCTGCCATAAGGGTGGTGTCATCTGCATATCTGAGGTTATTGGTATTTCCCCAGCAATCTTGATTCCAGCTTGTGCTTCTTTCAGCCAAGCGTGTCTCATGATGTTCTCCACATATAAGTTAAATAAGCAGGGTGGCAATATACAGCCTTGACATACCCCTTTTCCTATTTGAAACCAGTCTGTTGTTCCATGTCCAGTTCTAACTGTTGCTCCCTGACCTACATACAGATTTCTCAAGAGGCAGGTCAGGTGGTCTGGTATTCTCATCTCTTTCAGAATTTTCCTTAGTTTATTGTGATCCACACAAAGGCTTTGGCATAGTCAATAAAGCAGAAATAGATGTTTTTCTGGAACTCTCTTGCCTTTTTGATGATCCAGTGGATGTTGGCAATTTGATCTCTGGTTCCTCTGCCTTTTCTGAAACCAGCTTGAACATCGGGAAGTTCATGGTTTACATATTGCTGAAGCCTGGCTTGGAGAATTTTAAGCATCACTTTACTAGTGTGTGAGATGAGTGCAAATAGACCAAGCATAAAAGATATATATTAATAATATTTTCCATATGTTGATCATGACCGGTCCTGGACATTGGTCCATGAGTTCATAATACTAATATCTGTAAATGCATGTAACTGAAAATAAAAGAAAGTGAAGTCTCTCAGTCATGTCCAACTCTTTGCGAACCCATGGACTGTAGCTTAACAGGCTCCCCCGTCCATGGGATTTTTCAGGCAAGAATGCTGGAGTGGGCTGCCATTTCCTTCTCCAAGAGATCTTCCCAACCCAAGGATTGAACCCTGGTCTCCCACATTGTAGGCAGACACTTTACCGTCTGAGCCACCAAAGCTTCCAGTATAAAAAAAGAAAGTGTAAAGCCACCATGAACTCATGGAGGAAGGCTTGGAAGAAACCCCCACTGTGTTCACTTTGTTTACGTCATGGGCACAGGAATAAAGGAATATTGAGGGAACACTAATACTGTGACTTATGTAACAACTACTAATTTGGTCTTCTAATCATTTCTGAATCTGAGCTCTTAAATCTATTGGATTTCCTAAGAGATAACTGCACCACGAGAGTTCTTCATGATATGAGGGAGGTGACTAGCAAACCCTCAATCTAAACTTAGAATGAAGGTTGGTTGCCTGAGTAACTGATACCTGATTTGGTGGTTGAATGTTTTTTATTTTTAAATTTATATATTTTTTAATTGAAGGATAATTGCTTGACAGAATTTTCTTGTTTTCTGTCAAACCTCCACAAGAATCAGCCATAGATATAGGTTTTAATTCTCATCTTCTGCTTTTCCCTGACCCCACCCCTCAAAACAGGCTAGGGTTTGAAGGGTGAATACATCACAAATGGCTAAAGATTTAATGAATCCTGATTTGTGATGAAGCTGCCACAGAAGTCTCAATAGAGCACTTTATTCATGTTGTTCTAATGAGGTGAGATCAATCCAGACAACAATATGGATACACACTTCATCATGGCTCACCTGGAAAATGCAGCAGCCTGCCCAGGGGCCTCTGTTTCTGCCCTTCGCCCCCTAGAGGCCACTCTCCACACTACAGCCACAAGGATCCCGTGTCAAAGTGAAAAATAACCCATGGCTCCAGTGACCATTCCCACAGTGACCCCCTAGCTTTTCCGAGAGTCAAATTCTGATTCTTAAAATTCTACAAGCCTCTTCCTGACTTGTCCCCAGAGCCTCTCTGTCACATCTCCTCCACTACCCTTCCCCTCAACCCTCTCAGCCTCAGCCACTCTGGTCCTGGCTGCTGCTCAAACACTCAGGCACATTTTTCGAAGGCTCTGCTCAAAACCTGCTTATCACAGAGCATTTCCCTGACCCTTGCCAGCCACCTATATCCCTATCACTTTCTTTCTTCACAACACTCAGAAACCTGGCATAGGATTTTCCCCAACTTTACTATGTTTCCCTCCTTTCCTGTGTGTATATTATTTTACTATATATTGTTTAGAGCTGTTTCCCTACTCAAAAAAAAATATGCTCTCAGAATCAGAAAGATATATTTGAACAAATATCTCTCAAGTAAATGACTCTCCTATTTCATACTCATGCCAAGTGAACCATCATTGAAGAGAGTGGATAGAGTAAAATTCCTGTTAGTTGCTATGATAGTGAGGCCTATCTATATAATTATGAATATAACAGTCATTTATATCATTATAGGAAATTAAAGTATACTCTGATAGGAGGGCAAGGGGAAGGGCATTGAGTCCATTAATATCGTATGAGCCTGGGAAATACAATCTTGGCCCCAGGAGCAAACTCAACAAAGTACTTCGTTTCTTGCTTTGCCTGCAGTTACCTCTGAAGAGAAGACCCTCCTTTAGCTGTCACTCAACTCTCTGATTAATTTCATCACAGAGAAATGATCAGTATTTGACATATTTTTTTTTTTTTGAAAAGTCATAGAGAAATGTAGATAGGTCAGCAAGTCTTTTAGACTAAAATGTGTTGGTGGAAAATAGACACCAGTGATCTTAAAGGTGTAAATTCTTTGCACTTATGATTGATAATCCTTTAAAAAAATCTCCAGAAACATGGTGCCCCGATCTCATGAAAAAGCTGTAGATGGGAAAGTCCCAGGACACACAGCAGGTAGGTGGTAGGATGAGGACAAGACACAATCTGCCACAAGTCATTTAATCAGGTCCCTGATTCTGCCAGGAATTCTGAAAATGCAGAACACTACTGAGGGGTTCTGAGAGCCCTGTTCAACATAATATAACCCTCTGTCCTTGAACCTCACCCCAGATACAAATGGAGAAAAAGAGTAAGTCTGTCCCTGACACCAAAGATGCAGGGTCTCTGCCAACAACAAACAGTTCCCCCATTATCACTGGGCGTCCAGCAGTCAATTTACTTCTGACACAAAATCTGCAGAAGTGACCCAGGCTGTACCCTGGGCCTGTTGCTGGTTTTACCGCCTGGAATGTCAGCCACTTCTGTTTCCAGGAGGATGAGCCAGGCTGCAGAAAAGCAGAATCTGCTCATGTTTTTTGGCCTTGCAAGAGGGGCATCTATAGAAAGATGGCTGCTGACAGACCAGTTTACACCCCAGCTGATAGGTAAGAGCAGGTGAGAAGGAGGGGAGTGAGGAAAAGGAGGATCTGGCGTCAGATGTAAATGTGTAATCTCCCCACCTTCCATTTCCTGCTTCTGCCTGTGTGTGTGTGTCTGCTCAGTCATTCAGTGTGGTCTGACTCTTTGAGACCCCATGGACTGTAGCATGCCCTGCTCCTTGGTCCGGGTTCTGTCTGCTCATGGAAAATGACCAGTGATTTCAGTCCTCAAACTTGACTGTGTCTGTGGTCTTGTGAAAACAGAATGTGATGCTATAGGTGGAAATTTGTCCGATATGGTCACACAGGAGCATCCCAGCACCTAGAGCCATGCATGGCACGTTATGGATGGTCTCCAAGATGTCTCCAAGATGACAGCAGACCAAAGGACTGCTAGGTGATCAGCCGTGTGTTAGCCCAGGTCCTCTTTACAGCCTCATTCACGGATCTTCATATCTATGTGTCAATGCTCCCCCTCTCACATTAACCCCACTTACTTCAGAAGACAGGTATGACACTGGTAACTTTCCTGAAACCATTGTGGCAGGACTTCTACTGGAACACACAAGCTCTTTAACTGGCACTGGCCCAGGCAGTTTTTGAGCCGGGGTAAGAGCATCTCCATCTGGGGCACAAACCCTAATAATCTGGGTAGAAATAAAGCAAAGGGAGTGGGCAGAAAGGAAGCAGAGACATAAACTCATCTCCAGACCATGACCACCCACTGTTCCTCCCTGGTTTCACCAGTAGGAGAGCTACCTGCCAGAGTGGACCTCGGGGGCTAGAGTGGATCTCAGGGACCTTGGAAGATTACCTACTGCCCATTTAACCCCACCACAACTCTTCCCCTACAAAGTCAAAGTCCTTTGAAATAATAATGATGAGTAATTATAACAATTCACACTTAACTACATTGTCCAGAGAGTCAAATAAAGATGAGGACGGGTGGGAAAGGGGCTGGACTGGGGTAAGATCAATCACTGAAGCAAGAGGGCTTTCAGTAACCTCTGAGGAAGAAGGAGACCGGATTGGAATTGGGACGATGACTCCACTCTAGCACTGAGGCCATTTCCTGAGGGTGAAATTCTAGAAGATGACACCACTACAGTCAGTGTTACTTCCCCCTGTCTTTAATACAGTAGACAGCACATTTAAAGAGCAGTCCGGAGCAGAGGAAAATAAAAAGCTGTGTTTCTAGACAATTTGTTTTAATCTGTGCTGGTGAAAGCACATTAGCACAGTGTTCACCACGGTTCTCAAAGTACCCAAATCTGGGCATTTTTAATGTAGATATCACCTTCCTCTTTTTATTAAAAAAGAATCTGTATCTCAGGGAGATAAAATGACTTGCCCAAGATCACAAAACACAGTGAGTTACTGAAGCCAAACTCTTTTCATTAATATCAAGTCACTTTCATTATACTGTTATAAACTGATAAATATTAAAAATTAAATAACATATATTATAGTATTACTCCTCTTCATGGATCACTGCCTTGTGGCAAAAGGGGTCTGTGTAACTTGATGAATCTATGAGCCATACCGTGTAGGACCACGTAAGACGGACGGGTCATATTGGCGAGTTCTGACAAAACGTGATCCACTGGAGCAGGGAATGGTGTACTACCGCACTACAGTTGCCATGACAACCTCATGAACTGTACTAAAAGACAAAAAGATATGACCCCAAAAGGTGAACCCACCAAGTCAGAAGCTGTCCAATATGCTACTGGGGAAGAGCAGAGAACTACTAATAGCCCCAGAAAGAATGAGAGGAAACAATGCTCAGTTGTGGATGTGTGTGGTGATGAAAGTAAAATCTGATGCTGCAAAGAACAGTACTGCATAAGAACCTGGAATGTTAGGTTCGTGAATCAAGTTAAATTGCACGTGGTCAAGTAGGAGATGGTAAGAATAAACATTGATGTCTTAGCAACCTGTGCCCCCCTGCCCCCGTTTGACTGAACTTACAAGTAGGAAGAAAAGCTGTCACATTGATGTGTGTATCTTTCAGGGTTCTCTGTAGCTTGTGTTGCTATTAAGGAGTCAATGATGATATAATGGGCTTGCATCCTATACCCAGTAGGTCACAGTCTCTGCAAAGAGGAACAGGAGGTGCCCACTGTCTCCAAAACAGTTAGAAGGACCACCAATTCCATGGACCCTATTTGTTAATGTTTGTAATTATAAACAACAAACTCCACTCCAGTCAGTTTAACTTTGAATATATATTTATTGAAATATGAACCATAGTGTTTGAAGCTACAGAAATGAAAATTGCAACATCATTGTGTGGAAAGGGGGCTTTTTTAAAACCAAACTCTTCTTTCATTGCTGATGTTGAGAATTGGATGCTGGAAATTCAACCTTGGACACCCACAAGGAGAATAGTGATGGAGGGAATGGGGATGAAGGTGAAGATGCCTTGAGGATGGGGGTGAAAACAGAAGTCCTGTGTTACACCGCAGGCTCTGTAGTTACTTTGGTCATGAGGAATGTGTTCCTACATTCCTTCCTTCCTTCCTCAAATAGTTATGAACTGTCTCATTGGTGCCAGGTCCTGTTGTGAAGAGCTAAGGGTAAAGGGAAGACATGCTCTTATGGTGCTGAGAACCAGCTGGATGAGACAGAATTAGACATGTTGACCAACAGAGAAAAGGAAATGGGCAGACTCTGCACAGGACGGTTGAGGAGAGAAGGACTGAGGAGACTGAAGAGGTTCAGACACAGCCACAGCCCAGTCCTGCAGGGGTCCTCCTCAGACTTCAGAGTTTCTGAACCTACTCTTTGCATGTCCTCTGCAAAAAGAAAGGAACTTGTTGAGTGCCATCAGTGTAGCCCCAGACCTAGACAATGGTCAACTTAATAGAGCCCATATTTTCAAAAAAAAATATGGAACCACATTCCCAAATAACAAACAAGAAGAAAGTGAATTTTCCAAGCCTATGTAGGATACACAGAAGCACTGCAGACCTGCCCTGCAGGGTAGCTGAATCAGTGTTCCCAACTGAGAAAGAGGAGCATGTGATCAGGCTGAGATGATCACAAAGAGACCACCAGGGTGGACCTTCTGCCATCCTCTCCCTGGAGAACTCGCTCAGTGTGGGTTTCACAGGACACTGCAGCCTCTCCTCCTGGCAGCAGCGAGGAGGAAGACACTGTGCAGGGTGAATGGTGTGTGGCCCCCTGAGCTCCGCCCCTTCCCCAGCCCTTCCCTCCCCCTGTGCCTTGGCCCCTGTCTTACCACAGGGACCCTGCCTCTTTGAGA
This sequence comes from Bos mutus, assembly GCF_027580195.1. Lineage (NCBI taxonomy): Eukaryota > Metazoa > Chordata > Mammalia > Artiodactyla > Bovidae > Bos > Bos mutus. Next base: position 58,266,869 of record NC_091629.1, on the reverse strand, counting down.
TCAGGTCTTCAGGCAGTCCTCTAACTTTTTGAAGTTGTTTCCATTCCCTTCACAGCCACCATACACAAACTGCTCACAGAGGCCGGTCTGGGCGTTGTAGAAGTACCTGGTCATCATGGCATTGCAGCCACCTGTTACTTTAGGCTCCAGGCAGAGGGCAGGCTTAGAAGCTGCTGGAAGGAGAGGGGCAATGGCTCAGTTATGAGGATGGTCATCAAGCTCCGTACAAGGACAACAACTAGAACCCCCAGTTTGTTTGCCATAGAGGATGTTAAGGTTGTGGAGGAATGCCAGATTGAAAAGACCATTTGAAAACCTGCTTTCTGGGACAGAATCATGAATGTTGCTAGGGGTGACATGATGTAGTAATCATGTACAAACGTATATCTCCTCATGCAGTCTTCTAAGGAGGTTTGGTACAGTGCCTGAATAGCCTTAAAACATCTGTAAGGCATCCAAGGCTGTCCAGGGGTTAAGAATCTGGCTTCCAGTACTGGAGTCCTAGATTCAATCCCTTGTCAGGAAACTAAACTCTCAAATGCTCCAGACACTAAGGCGGCAGGGCATAAAATCTTTATATTCATGACAGGTAACCTGTTCAAAGAATGCATGTAACACATTTCCCCTCTTCAGATGAAGAAACTGCAGATAACTGTCCCACGAACAGAGCATGTGGGTGGTAGAGTCAGGACAAATTGCTATGATGTCACAACCCATCTGATACAATACCTGATTCTACCAGGAATTCGGAAAGTACAGCACACTTGTAAGAGTATCTGGAGTCAGTGTCCTACATTCATCACTTCCTTGTACCCAAGGTAACAATAGCACCCAACCATGGGCCAGAGTGAGCCTGGGTTTCTCCTAACACAAATCTGTGATGTCTCTACCATCAACCAATTCCCCAACACCCACTGGGCCTCCCCCATTCAATTGCTGTCTGATATGAAATTCATGCAGTTAGTGCAGACCCCACAGGTTAAGCGCTCAAGACTGTCCTCAGTTTAGTGCCAGCCATGTGGTCCCTACTTACTTTTGCTTGTGACCAAATGGATGAAATGGGGAAGTCCATGACCTCACCTCCATGTTCAGTAACTGAAGGTTACTTATGACCAAACTGAGGAAAACACTTACTTGCTAATCTCAAATGAACAAATAGGAAACATTCACAAACAGTGAAATGGAGGAGACGTGTAGGGCAAAGGGATGTATCTTTGTGTGGAGATTCCATTCCCTTGTGAGCACAGCACCCTCACAATCATATTCACCATCTAGAAAACTCTCTGAACCCAAATATTTATGCACTGTTGAGGTTTCAAGAAACAGGCTTCTTGATTGAAGCATTGATGTTTGGTCATTGATCTGAATCTCAGTGCCCGTCCCTCTTCCCCGAGATGCAGAAACTATGAACCTTTATTCTCCTCATTGAGTGTTGAGTATTCAATCTTGAGTGTTTGGTATTCCTCCAGTGTGTGGTTATCGAATTGTATTCCAGAAATCATCACCTGACCTATGAAACAGAATACATTTCAAGAGTTTCAGGAGGCCTGCTTCATGAAACAGGAAAAGGATCAAACATGGAAAAGATAATAACAGTTAAAAGACAACAAGGGGAAGGGCCTGGAGACTTTTGTAGTATTCTCTGCTTTCATCCCACATCCTCCTTCACAAGTGCTGTTACTTGGTTCCCTGCCGTTGCCCTCCTCCGTGGCTCAACATCTTTTGATTTCTTTTAATAATACAGGAATAAATATTATTTGATAAAGAAGTATTTTTACTTGGCCAGAGCAAGTAGGTAGGCAGAGAATTTCTTTCAGAGTAACACATATCTGCTCATGACATGTGAATAGAGTCTTTCTGTTCATAACTCGTCCTCTATTTGAAGAACTCATGTAACACGTTTCCCCTGTTCAGATGAGGAAACTGCAGATGACTTTCCCCAGGACACAAGCATGTGTGTGGCCTGGTCAGGACAAGATACTGTCGTGCCACAACCCATCTGATACAGTATTGATTGGCCAGGAACTCGAAAATACAGAAAACCGGTGACAGTGTCCAGGTCCTGGGTCTCACTTTCTCTACTCACCTCTCCCCAAGCCTTACATGGGCCCTCAAATCACAGCAGAGGGTGAGTCTGGGTTTTTTCCTGACAACAAATATGTGGTTTTTTACACCAACCATCCAATTCCCAACAGTCAAGGGGCAGACCACTGTCAATTGACTTCTGATACCATATCTGTGGAGTGTGTGCCAATGCCACAAGTTGAGTTATCAAGACTGCTCTGACTTCAGATGCCAGTCATATGGTCTCGTGTTACCACGCTTCTGCCAAGTGACTGAAAATTGAACTTTCCATGACCCCAACTTCATGCTCAAAAACTCAGTCGACCCAGCGACCAAACTCAGGAAACCACTTACTCACTGTCCTCACATTAAGGTACAGGATAAAATCAGAGAGAGTGAAATCAGGGAGATCTTCAGGGCATGGGAGGAGTGGAGTTAGGCAGAGCGTCCACACTCTCCTGAGCAGAGCGCCCTCACCTCAGGACCATTTGTTCCCCCTTCCTAAGCTCTCTCAGCCAGTATTTATGGATTTGTGCTGAGGTTTCACTCAACAGGCATAAGTATTGAATTGTCAGCCAGTGGTACTGATCTCAGTCTCAGTGAGTGCCCTCCTCTCTCCCCATAGGTGCAGAAAGTTCAAACCTTTAATGGCTTTAGTGATTATTTCAGCCAATCCTGTTAGTAAACCAGCTCCATTTTCGACAATCTTGGTACCTATGAACGAAAAGATTTCAAAATATTCAGGAATATTTGACCATGAACCAGGATAAATTTCAAATTCAAAAATAAAATCATAGGCAAATGTGGACAAAGGAAAAGGCCTCAAGAATTGGCTAATAATGTACCAGCCTGTGTCCCAGGAGCTCAAGGAAGCAGCTAGAGAAATCTTTTTAAATCTCTCCTGGTGGAAAATGACCAAATGTGGCCATGAAATGCAAATAAGCTGTTTATTTTTATGACTGGTAAATGTTCAAAGAACTCATTTAGCACTTATCTACTGTTCAGATGAGGACTATAGATGACGCCTGAGGACACATGCCATGAGGGTGATAGGGTCCAAACAAGATACTTCCCTCTCAAAACCCACTTGATATGCTATTCTATTAAACCAGGAACTCTGAACATATGGATAAATGCTGAGAGCTTCTGGGTGCAGTGTCCTACTTTCATTACTCCCCTGTCCCCAGGACTCACCTGAGCTCCCAAAGCACAGGGAGAATGAGTCTGGGTTTCCGACACCAAATCTGTGGTGTCTCTAGAAACAACATGCAGTTCCTCCAATCACCCACTGGGTGTCCATCAAGGCCACTTAATTCTGACAGCAAATCCAGGGAGTTAGTATAGATTGTGCAAGTGGAGGGCTCAGAACTGCCCTCAGTTCAGATGCCAGCCCTGTCATCCCGAGTCACTCCTGATTTGACAAAGTGTCTAAAACTGGGAAGTTCCATTACTCCACTCCTTGTTCAGTAACTCAGTAAATCTGATGGCCTACCGAGGATGACCTCTCCACATGGATATCACGCTATCATAAAGGATAAACCTAGGCACAGCAAAATGAGTGACAAGTGCAGGGCAAAGCGAAGTGGAGGTGTGGGGAGCCTCCACACCCTAGACCACACAGGACCCTCACATCACATCGTGCGTTACTACCCAAATGCTCTCTGAATGCCCATATTAATGGATTCTTACTGAGATTTCACTAAACAGGCATTTTGATTGAATCATGGGCCAGTGGTGCCTGTTCTCAATCTAGTGCCCTCTCCTCTCCCCAGAGTTGCAGAAAGTTCACACCTGAAGCCACACCGTTGATGATACTTGTAACCACATCTATTACTGAACACTTCACAGGTCCCCTTCTATGGCTTGTCTCCACACCTATGAGAGACAGTAAATTCCAACAGATTCAAGAAGCCTGTTACATGAACCAAGTAACGATCAAATATGCAAACAAAATAGTCAACAGTGGACAAGGGAGGGAACAAATAAGGAAAATAAACAATAGTCAAAAGGAGACATGGGAAAGGGCCTGGAAACGTCCCTAATAATCTCTCAGCTTTGGTATCAGGATTCAACCTACACAGGGCTCTTTGTTACATTCCTTCCAGAACATTCGTCCCAGGTTTTTCTGATTATTTTTCATGACGGAGGAATACTCATTATTTAACACCTAAATACTCTTTCCGGCCTAAAGTAAGTAGTTAAAGAATTTTTTTATATTAATATATCTAGCCAGAACAAGCACAAAATTTACCATGATAGTTTTATGCGCTGTTGAAGTTTCAAGAAATAGGCTTATTGACTGAATCACTGATCAGAATCTCAGTGCCCTTCCCTCTTCCCCGAGGTGCACAAACTACAAACCTTTGTTCTCCTCACTGAGTGTTGAGAATTCAATATTGAGTTTTGGCAATTCCTCTAGTGTATGGCTATCAAATTGTATTCTGGAAATCATCACCTGACCTATGAAATAGAGTAAAATTCAAGAGTTTCAGGAGGCCTGGCCCATGAAACAGGAAAAGGATCAAACATAGATAAGATAATAATAGTCAAAATACAACAATGGAAAGGGTTTGGACATTTTCCTTATTTCTTGCTTTCCCTTCAGTTGCCCTTCTCAGTGGTTCGACATCTTTTGATTGCTCCTAATAATATGGGAATAAACATTATTTGATAAAGAAATATTTTTACTTGGCCAAAGCAAGTTGGTAGAGAATTTTTTTCAGATTAACACATTGCGGTGGAAAATGGACAAATCTGGTCATGACACAGGAATAAAGTCTTTCTGTTCATAAATCATCATCTGTTCTAAGAACTTATGTAAATGTTTCCCCTGCTCAGAGGAGGAAACTGCAGACAACTTGTGCCAGGACACAGCATGTACGTGGCCTGGTCAAGACAAGAGAGCGTCACGTCACAACCCATTTGATGCACTATAGATTGGCTAGGAACTCGACAATACAGAGAACTGGAGAGACTTTCCAGGTCCAAGGTCTTACTTTGACTACTCACCTCTCCCCAAGCCTCACCTGAGCCCTCAAATCACAGAAGAGGGTGAGTCTGCATTTGTTTCTGACACCACATACACGGTTTTTCCCCCAACCATCCAATTCCCAACACCCAACAGGCCTCCCACTGTCCATTGATTTCTGATACCGTATCTGTGGAGTCAGGGCCAACGCCAAGGTTGAGGTATCAAGAATGCCCTGACTTCAGAGGCCAGCCATGTGTTCTTGAGTTATCATGTTTCTGAACAAGTGACTGAAACTCAAAAATTATGTGACTCCAGGTCCATGGTCAAAAACTCAATCAAACAAGTGACTAAACTCAGGAAAGATCTTAATCACTGTTCTCAAATTAATGTACAGAAAAAAACTCAGAAAAAGTGAAATGGAGGAGATCTTCAGGGCACAGGAGTGGAGTTAAGCGGAGCGTCCACGCCCTCCTGAGCAGAGCAGCCTCACCTCAGGACCATTTGTTCCCCGTTCCTAAGCTCTCTCAGCCAATATTTATGGATTTGTGCTGAGGTTTCACTCAACAGGCATAAGTACTGAATTGCCAGCCAGAGGTACTGATCTCAGTCTCAGTGAGTGCCCTCTCTCCCCATAGGTGCAGAAAGTTCAAACCTTTAATGGCTCTAGTGATTATTTCAGCCAATCCTGTTAGTATACCAGCTCCCTGTTCGACAATCTTGGTACCTATGAAAGAACAGATTTCAAAATTTTCAGGAATATTGGGCCATGAACCAGGACAAGTTTCAAATATGGAAAATAAAATTATAGTAAAAAGTGGACAAAGGAAAAGGCCTTGAGAATTGGATAATAATGTACCAGCCTTGTTACCAGGAGCTCAAGGAAGCAGCTAGAGAACTCTTTTCATGAATATATCCTGATGGAAAATGACCAAACTTGCCCATGTAGTGCGAATGAGAATCTTTTTATGACAGGTAAATGTTCAAAGAACTCATTTAGCACTGATCCACTCTTCAGATGAGGACAATAGATGACTTGACTCAGGACATATATCATGGGGATGATAGGGTCCGAAAAAGACACTTCCTTATCAAAACCCACTTGATATACTATCCTCTTTGGCCAGGAACTCTGAACATCTTGATAAATGCTGAGAGCTTCTGGGTGCAGTGCCCTACTTTCATTACTCCCCTGTCCCCAGGACTCATCTGAGCTCCCAAAGCACAGGGAGACTGAGTCTGGGCTTCCCTGAGACCACATCTGTGGTGTCTCTAGAAACAACATGCAATTCCTCCAAACACCACTGGGTGTCCAACAAGGCCATTTAATTCTGACAGCAAGTTCAGGGAGTTAGTATAGACTGTGCAAGTGGAGGGCTCAGAACTGTCCTCAGTTCAGATGCCAGCCCTGTCATCCCAAGTCACTCCTGATTTGACAAAGTGTCTAAAACTGGGAAGTTCCACTACCCCACTCCATCTTCAATAACTCAGTAAATCAGATGACCATTCTAACAAGGACCACTTTCGTAAGAATGTCATGTTTTCATGAAGGATGAATCTAGGCACAGAGAGATGAGAGTGTAGTGCAAGACAAAGTGGAAGTTGAGGGGTGAGGAGGCTCCATGCCCTGGAGAACACAGGACCCTCACATCACCACCGTGTGTTAACCACCCCACACGCTCTCTGAAAAGCGTATTTATGTATTCCTATTGAGGTTTCATTAAATAGGCACTGTGATTGAATCATTGGCCAATGGTGCCTGTTCTCATTCTCAGTGCCCTCTCCTCTCCCCAGTGTTGCAGAAAGTTCACACCTGTAGCCACACCGTTGATGATACTTGTAACCACATCTATTACTGAACGCTTCTGAAGTCCCCTTCTATGGCTTGTCTCTACACCTATGAAAGACAGAAAATTCCAACAGTTTTAGGAAGCCTGGGACATGAACCAAGTAAGGATGAAATATGCACAAAAAATAGTAGTCTACTGTGAACAAGGGAGGGTACAAATATGGATAATAAACAATAGTCAAACAGGGACATGGGAAAGGGCCTGGAAACTTTCCAAATAATGTCTCAGCTTTGGTAGCAGGAGTCATCCTACACAGGGCTCTTTCTTACTTTTGCTTCAGAACATTCATCCCAGGTATTTCTAATTACTTTTCATGAAAGAGGAATACTCATTTTTTGACGCCCAAATCTTCTTTCCCAACTAAAGTTAATAGTTAAAGACATTTTTTTAGATGAACACATCTTGGTGAAACATGCACAAAATTCACCATGAAATATTTATGCACCGTTGAGGTTTCAAGAAATAGGCTTATTGATTGAAGCGTGGGTCATTGATCAGAACCTCAGTGCCCTTCCCCCTTCCCCGAGGTGCAGAAACTACAAACCATTATTTTCTTCACTGAGTGTTGAGTATTCAAGCTGGAGTGTTGGCAATTCCTCTAGTGTATGGTTATCAAACTGTATTCTGGAAATCATCACCTGACCTATGAAAGAGAGCAAATTTTAAGAGTTTCAGGAGGCCTGGTCCATGAAACAAAAAAAGAATCAAACATGGATAAGACAATAACACTCAAAAAACAACAAAGGAAAGGGCCTGGAGACTTTCGTTATATTGATTAAGCCTTCCTCCCACAGGCTACCCTACAGGGCTGGGTTTCTTCCTTTCCCTGCAATTGCCCTCCTCTGTGCTTCAACATCTTTTCATTACTGTTAATAATACAGGAATAAACATTATTTGATAAAGAAATAGTTTTACTCAGCCAAAGCAAGTAAGTAGACAATTATTTATAGATTAAAACATTGTGGTGAAAAATGGACAAATCTGTCGTGACACATGAATAAAGTCTTTCTATTCATAACTCATCATCTTTTCTAAGAACTCATGTACCTGTTTCCCCTGTTCAGTTGAGGAAACTGCAGATGACTTGCCCGAGGACCCAAGCCTGTGGGTGGCCAAGTCAGGGCAAGATACTGTCATGTCACAACCCATCTGATGCACGATTGATTGGCTAGGAACTCAACAATACAGAGAACTGGGGAGAGTTTCCAGGTCCAGGGTCTTACTTTGACTACTCACCTCTCTCCAAGCCTCACCTGAGCCCTCAAATCACAGGAGAAGGTGAGTCTGGGTATTTTCCTGGCACTAAATACATGGTTTTTACACCAACCACCCATTTTCCAACATCCAGCGGACTGCCCACTCTCCACTGACTTCTGATACCGTATCTGTGGAGTCAGGGCCAATGCCACAGGTTGAGGTATCAAGAATGCCATGACTTCAGAGGCCAGTCATGTGTTCTTGAGTTATCATGCTTCTGACCAAGTGACTGAAACTCAAAATTTCCCTGACTCCACCTCCATGCTCAAACACTCAATGGAACAAGCGACCAAACTCAGGAAAACTCTAAATCACTGTTTTCAAATTAATGTCTATGAGAAAACTCAGAAAGAGTGAAATGGACGAGATCTTTAGGGCAAGGAAGGAGTGGAGTTAGGCGGAGCATCCACGCCCTCCTGAGCAGAGCACCCTCACCTCAGGACCATTTGTTCCCCCTTCCTAAGCTCTCTCAGCCAATATTTACGGATTTGTGCTGAGGTTTCACTCAACAGGCATAAGTATTGAATCGTCAGCCAGAGGTACTGATCTCAGTCTCAGTGAGTGCCCTCCTCTCTCCCCATAGGTGCAGAAAGTTCAAACCTTTAATGGCTTTAGTGATTATTTCAGCCAATCCTGTTAGTATACCAGCTCCCTTTTCGACAATCTTGGTATCTATGAAAGAACAGATTTCAAAATTTTCAGGAATACTGGGCCATGAACCAGGACAAGTTTCAAATATGGAAAATAAAATCATAGGCAAATGTGGACAAAGGAAAAGGCCAGGAGAATTTCCTAATATTGTACCAGCCTTGGTCCCACGATACCAAGGAAGCAGGTAGAGAAATCTTTTCATGTGTCTATTCTTGTGGAAAATGACCAAACTTGGCCATGAAAGAGAATCAGCTGTTAGTTTTATGACTGGTAAACGTTCAAAGAACTCCTTTAGCACTTCTTTCCTGTTCAGACGAGGACTATAGATGACTTGCCTGAGGACACATAGCAAGAGGCTGATAGGGTCCAAAGAGGATATTCCCTGTCAAAACCCACTGGATACACTGTCCTATTCGGGCAGGAACTCTGAACAGATGGATAAATGCTGAGAGCTTCTGGGTGCAGTGTCCTACTTTCATTACTCCCCTGTCCCCAGGACTCACCTGAGCTCCCAAAGCACAGGGAGACTGAGTCTGGGCTTCCCTGACACCAAATCTGTGATGCGTCAAGAAACAACATGCAATTCCTCCAATCACCTGCTGGGTGTCCTACAGGGCCATTTAATTCTGACAGCAAATCCAGGGAGATAGTATGGATTGTGCAAGTGGAGAGCTCAGAACTGTCCTCAGTTCAGATGCCAGCCATGTTATCCCAAGTCACCCCTGATTTGACAATGTGTCTAAAACTGGGAAGTCCCATTATCCCACTCCATGTTCAATAACTCAGTAAATCAGATGACTATACTCAGGAAGATCACTCACATAAGGATGTCATGTTTTCATGAAGGATGAATCTAGGCACAGAGAGATGAGAGTGTAGTGCAAGGCAAAGTGGAAGTTGAGGTGTGGGGAGGCTCCATGCCCTGGAGAGCACAGGACCCTCACATCACCACCATGTGTTACCACCCCAAACGCTCTCTGAATGCCCACATTCATGAATTCTTATAGAGGTTTCATTAAATAGGCATTTTGATAAAATCATTGGCCAGTGGTGCCTGTTCTCATTCTCAGTGCTCTCTCTCCTCTCCCCAGAGTTGCAGAAAGTTCACACCTGTAGCCACACCATTGATGATACTTGTAACCACATCTATTACTGAACGCTTCTCAACTCCCCTTCTATGGCTTGTCTCCACACCTATGAAAGACAGGAAATTCCAACAGTTTTAGGAAGCCTGGGACATGAACCAAGTAAGGATGAAATATGCACATAAAATAGTAGTCTACTGTGAACAAGGGAGGGAACAAATATGGATAATAAACAATAGTCAAAAGGGGACATGGGAAAGGGCCTGGAAACTTTCCAAATAATGTCTCAGCTTTGGTATCAGGAGTCATCCTACACAGGGCTCTTTCTTACATTTCCTCCAGAACATTCATCCCAGGTGTTTCTAATTATTTTTAATGAAAAAGGAATACTCATTATTTGAAACCTAAATATTCTTTCCTGCCTAAAGTAAGTAGTTAAAGAAAAAATTTTAGATGAACACATCTTGGTGAAACATGCACAAAATTCACCATGAAATATTTATGCACCGTTGAGGTTTCAAGAAATAGGCTTATTGATTGAATCATTGGTCATTGATCACAACTTCAGCGTCCTTCCTTCTTCCCTGAGGTGCAGAAACTACAAACCTTTATTCTCCCCACTTAGTATAGAGTATTCAATGTTGAGTGTTGGCAATTCTTCCCATGTATGGTTATAAAATTGTATTCTGGAAATCATCACCTGACCTATGAAAGAAAGCAAATTTCAAGAGTTTCAGGAGGCCTGGTCAATGAAACAGGGAAAGGATCAAACATGGATAAGATAATAACAGTCAAAAGACAACAATGGAAAGGGCCTCGAGACTTTCGTTATATTGATTAAGCCTTCCTCCCACAGGCTACCCCACAAGGGCTGCATTTCTTGCTTTCTCTGCAATTGCCCTCCTCCATGGTTTGACATCTTTTGATTACTGTTAATAATACAGGAATAAACATTATTTGATAAAGAAATAGTTTTACTCAGCCAAAGCAAGTAGGTAGACAATTATTTTCAGATTAAAACATTGTGGTGAAAAATGGACAAATCTGGTCATGACACGTGAATAAAGTCTTTCTATTCATAACTCATCATCTGTTCTAAGAACTCATGTACCTGTTTCCCCCGTTCAGATGAGGAAACTGCAGAAGACTTGCTGCAGGACACAAGCCTGTAGGTGGCCAAGTCAGGACAAGATACTGTCATGTCACAACCCATTTGATGCATGATTGATTGGCTAGGAACTCAAAAATACAGAGAACTGGGGAGAGTTTCCAGGTCCAGGGTCTTACTTTGAGTACTCACCTCTCTCCAAGCCTCACCAGAGCCCTCAAATCACAGGAGAGGGTGAGTCTGGGTTTTTTCCTGGCACTAAATACATGGTTTTTCCCCCAACCATCCAATTCCCACACCCAACCTGCCGCCCACTGTCCACTGACTTCTGATACCGTATCTGTGGAGTCAGGGCCAATGCCAAGGTTGAGGTATCAAGAATGCCCTAACTTCAGATGCCAGCCATGTGTTCTCGAGTTATCATGCCTCTGACCAAGTGACTAAAACTTGAAAATTCCCTGACTCCACCTCCACGCTCAAACACTCAATGGAACAGGTGACCAAACTCAGGAAAACTCTAAATCACTGTTTTCAAATTAATGTCTAGGAGAAAACTCAGAAACAGTGAAATGGACGAGAGTTTTAGGGTATGGGAGGAGTGGAGTAGGCAGAGTGTCCACACCCTCCTGAGCAGAGCACCCTCACCTCAGCACCATTTTGTTTCCCTTTCACAAGCCCTCTGAGCCAATATTTATGGATTTGTGCTGAGGTTTCACTCAACAGGCATAAGTATTGAATCATCAGCCAGTGGTACTGATCTCAGTATCAGCGCCCTTCTCTCTCCCCAGAGGTACAGAAAGTTCAAACCTTTAATTGCTTTAGTGATCATTTCAGCCAATCCTGTTAGTATACCAGCTCCCTTTTTGACAATCTTGGTACCTATGAAAGAAAAATTTCAAATTTTCAGGTATATTGGACCATGAACCAGGACAAGTTTCAAATATGGAAAATAAAGTCACAGGCAAAAGTGGACAAAGGAAAAGGCCTGAAAGACTTGCTAATATTGTACCAGCCTTGGTCCCACCAGCCCAAGGAAGCAGGCAGAGAATCTTTTCATGAATATATCCTGAAGGAAAATGACCAAACGTGACCTGAAATGCGAAGGAGCAGTTTCTTTTTTGGCTGGTAAATGTTCAAAGAACTCATTTAGCACTGATCTACTGTTCTTCTTGAGGTTTCACTAAATAGGCATTTTGATTGAATCATTATCCAGTGGGGCCTGTTCTCAATTTCAGTGCCCTCTTCTTTCCCCAGAGTAGCAGAAAATTCACACCTGTATCAATACCGTCGATGATACTTGTAGCCACATCTATTACTGAACGCTTCTCAGGTCCCCTTCTATGGCCTGTCTCCAAACCTATGAATGACAGTAAATTCCAACAGTTTCAGCAAGCCTGTGGCATGAAACAAGTAAGGATGAAATATGCAAATAAAATAGTGTCAACAGTGGACAAGGGAGAAATCAAATATGGAGAATGAACTATAGTCAAAAGGAGACGTGGAAAAAAAAAAAAAGGAGACATGGGGAAGGGCCTGGACACTTTCCTAATATTGTCTCAGCCTTGGTCCATTGGTCAGCCTACAGAGGGCTCTTTCTTACAATTCCCTGCAGCACATTCATTCCAGGTCTTTCTGATTAGTTTTCATGATAGAAGAACACTCATTATTTGACATGTAAATATTCTTTCTTGCCCAAAGTAAACAGTAAAGTAAATTTTTTCAGATTTTTTCTGATTAACACATATTGGTGGAAAATGTATAAAATTCAGCATGAAATGTCATTCACCTCCTTATACATATGAATGGTAATCGGTTCAAAACCCATGTAACATATGTCCCCTGTTTGAGAAGAAAATTGCAGACGACCTGCCCCAGGCATGTGCGTGGCAGGGCCAGGACAAGATATTAGCATGTTACAACCCATCTGATACACTCCCTGATTCTCCCAGGAACTCTGAAAATACATACAACTGAGAATAGTTTCTGGCTGCAATGTGAACATTCATTACTCCCCCTTTTTGGAGCATTACCTGAGCCCCAAATCACAAGGGAGAGTGGTTCTGTGTTTTTCCCTGACACCAAATATGTGGAGTCTCTACCAACAGCACCCAATTCCCCAAACACCCACTAGATGTTCAACAAGTCCATTTACATCTGACGGGAATCCATGGAGCTACTGCCGATTCTGCAGGTTGAGGGCTGAAAACTCCTCAGTTCAGATGGCAGCCATGAGGTCCCAAGTCAATCATGCTTGTGACCAAATAATTAAAAGGGGGGATTGTGGGTCCATGACCCCATCTTCAAATTCAACAACTCAATAGAACCAGTGGCTAAACTTCAGAAAACCATTGCTTATATTCCCAAAATAGAACTCAACACAAGAAAAATGGAAAAGATGTGCCAGCAAAGAGGGAGGGAGCTGTGCCCAGCCTCTGTGCCCTAGATCAGCTTCCTGTATTCATCAACCTACAAGCTCTCTGAGCCCAGTTCTTATGTATTTCTCCCGAGGGTTCACTAAGTAGGCATGTTGGCTGGAATATCAGCCACTGTGATTGATCTCACTCTCAGTTTCCTCCCTTCTCCTCAGAGGTGCTGGAATGGCAGTTGTTGAAAACTGTAAACAGTAAAGGCATGCTTGTCATTTCTTGGACACCAACCACATCTTGAGGTTCCCTTGAGTTGCCTCTTCTGACTCATCTCATAACATCTAATGGCAGGAAACCCCAACAGTTTTAGGAGACCTAGGCCATTAACTAAGAGATGGTACAAATTTGAAGCTTTCTATTACTATGCAAGGCTTTCCTGGTGGCTCAGCTGTTGAAGAAACCACCTGCCTTGCGGGAGACCTGGGTTTGATCCCTGTGTTGGGAAGATCCCCTGAAGAAGGCAAAGGGATCCCATTCCAGGATTCTAGCCTGGAGAATTACATGGACTATGCAGTTCAAGGGGTCACAAAGAGTTGGACATGAATGAGTGCCTTTCACTTTACTTATTTTATTACTACAATACAGTGAGGTTCAGGCACATGGCAAGGAACAGGAAAAGAGGGTCTCAGAAATGGGGACCCTGATCTGGCAGAATTATTTTATATATTATTTTATATATATATATATATATATATATATATATATATATATATATACACTCAGCAGTGGCCACAGGACTGGAAAAGGTCAGTTTTCATTATGATCCCAAAGAAATGCAATGCCAAGAATGCTCAAAGTACTGCACAATTGCACTCATCTTACACTCTAGTAAAGTAATGCTCAAAATTCTCCAAGCCAGGCTTCAGCAATATGTGAGCCATGAAATCCCAGACATTCAAGCTGGTTTTAGAAGAGGCAGAGGAAGCAGAGATCAATATGCCAACATTTGCTTGCTCATTGAAAAAGCAAGAGAATTCCAGAAAAACATCTATTTCTGCTTTATTGACTATGCCAAATCCTTTGAATGTGTGGATCACAATAAACTGTGGAAAATTCTACAAGAGATGGGAATACCAGACCATCTGACCCGCTTCTTGACAAACCTCTGTGCAGGTCAGGAAGCAACAGTTAGAACTGGACATGGAACAACAGACTGGTTCCAAATGGGAAAAGGAGTACATCAAGGCTGTATATTGTCACCCTGCTTATTTAACTTATATGCAGAGTATATCATGAGAAATGCTGGGCTGGAAAAAGCACAAGCTGGAATCAAGATTGCCGGGAGAAATATCAATAACCTCAGATATGCAGATGACACCACCCTTATGGCAGAAAGTGAAGAAGAACTAAAAAGCCTCTTGATGAAAGTGAAAGTGGAGAGTGAAAAAGCTGGTTTAAAGCTCAACATTGAGAAAACTAAGATCATGGCCTCCGGTCCCATCACTTCATGGCAAATAGATGAGGAAACAGTGGAAACAGTGGCTGACTTTATTTTGGGGTGTTCCAATTTCACTGCTGATGCTGATTGCAGCCATGAAATTAAAAGATGGTAACTCCTTGGAAGGAAAGTTATGACCAACCTAGACAGCATATTAAAAAGCAGAGACATTACTCTGTCAACAAAGGTCCATCTAGTCAAGGCTATGGTTTTTCCAGTAGTCATGTATGGATGTGAGAGTTGGACTATAAAGAAAGCTGAGTGTTGAAGAATTGATGCTTTTGAACTGTGATGTTGGAGAAGACTCTTGAGAGTCCCTTGCACTGCAAGGAGATCCAACCAGTCCAACGTAAAGGAAATCAGTCCTGGGTGTTCATTGGAAGGACTGATGTTGAAGGTGAAACTCCAATATTTTGGCCACCTTATGTGAAGAGCTGACTCATTTGAAAAGACGCTGATGTTGGGAAAGTTGAAGGCAGAAGGAGAAGGGGATACAGAAGGTGAGATGGTTGGATGGCATCACCGACTCAATGGACATGAGTTTGGGTAAACTCCAGGAGTTGGTGATGGACAGGGAGACCTGGCATGCTGCGGTTCATGGGGTCGTGAAGAGTCAGACACAACTGAGTGACTGAACTGAACTGATATATATATATATATATATATATATATATATATATACACACATAATAAAATATAATAAAATTGTAATATATATCCTCTTGATAGTCAACATATCAGTGGAGTCAAATCTTTGCAATTTAAGTCTTCCCTGATGGTCCAGTAGATAAGAATGCACATGCTAAGGCAGGGGACATGGGTTCTGTCCCTGGTCAGGAAGATTCCACATGCCTGGCAGCAACTAAGAAGGTAAACTGAAACTTATGAGCCCAATTCCTAGAGCCCTTGCTCTGCAACCAGAGAAGCCACTCCTACAAGAAGCCCACACACCGCAACCAGAGAGTAGACCATGGAACTAGAGATATCCTTTCTTAGGGAGGAAGCCCAGTGCTGCCAAAACCAAAGAAACAGACAGTAATCCTGACCAACATGACAGGAGAAATCCAAAGATGCTTAGCAATACCCGCTCCACACCTTCTCTGCCCTCTTCCATGGAGTTCTATCATTTTCCCAGAAGCTGTAGAGGAGAGGTGAGGCTGGATCTACCTTCATCCTGGATATGGTGTATATTCAGCGGGGTGCTGTCCACCAGGATAACCAGGAGGAAGAGAAGGGCTGCAGAGAGGCAGAGCCGTCTCATCTTGGTGGCCTTGCAGGAGGGCTCCTGAGGATGCTGAGGACAGACAGGCTGACCTTTTAATATCCTGGCTGAGGGGTGGGATCAGGTGATGAGGAGGGGAGTGGGCAACAGGAGGAGTTGGGTCAGTCCTGTTTATTGCATAATCTCCCTACCTAACCATCCCTCCTGCTTCTGTCTGCAGGGCTCAAATGCCCAGTAAGAACACTTCTCACTTGATGATACCTGTGGGTCTCGTGTAAATACAGATTGTGATCAGAGAGATGGAGTTTGTCCTATATGGACAGTCAGGGAGCATCCCAGCCCCTACAGCAGCGCCTGGCATGTGATGAATGATAAGCAGGTGAATGAGGGCAGATCAGAGGACAGACCAGTGACCAGCAGTGTGACAACCAGGTCCGCCATTTCAGCCAGCTGCAGGTGCACCTCAATGTCCCAACCCCCCTCCCCTACCTCAGATGACAACTGTGACACAGGTCACCTTCCTACTACCATTGCCACAGCTTCTCCAGTGGATGGACACTTGCACTTTACCAGACATTGGTCCAGGAAGGGACTTAGCTGGTAAAGGTGATGTTGTCCTGGGCAATAACCCTGTTTATGCATCAAAAAATGAGTAATGGGTGTGGCTGAGGGGAAACAGGGTGCTGAATCTGTCTCCACAGCATGTCCAGCAATCATCCCTCACCTGGTTTCACCAACAGGAGAGCGGTCTCCTGAGTGGACATCAGGCAACCTTGGAAGAACACTGTAGCCACCCACTTCCTCCTTCTCTCTCCCTCTCTGTTGATGGGGCCACGGGACCTCAGTTTGGATACCAGCTCTGCATTTTCCTACCTTTTCCCTGAGGATTTAAACCTCTCAGAACCCCGGGTCTTCAGGAATCACATGAGATATGTGCTGTGCACCCACGTGGTTGCCATGGAAGCAATGGATGCAACAGCCATATATTCCTTCTCCCTAGAAGGCAAAGTCCTTTGTAATAGTAATAAAAACAGTAATGAGTAACTTCTCCAGGCAAAACTTCAATTCTTTATTATAATAGGCATTATCCTAGACACGTGAAATATGTAGTTCATCTAATCCTAAAAAATCTTTAAAGAAAGGGGGATAAATTGTTGACATATCCTCGTATTACTGAGGAGGGACCTGAGATATAAAGAGATAAAGTAATTTTCTTAGATCATAGCTTGTAGAGAGAGGATTTGGACCCAGCGATCTGACTTAGAGTCTGTGCACGTACACTCTGCTGCACTGCAAGCTGTAAATTAGAGTGCACACATGTCACACCACCATGCCTCCACTCACTCTTGTTTATTACTTGTAGTTACAAACAGAACACCATTGAGAATGGGGGGAGCTCTCAATACCAAGCTGGGTTAGTACACATGTGCAACAGCAGTGGGTTACTCACAAAACAAGCCACTGTGAGTCAAGGGTCTACTCACTTCAGAGACATTCCATGTGCATGATTTCGTTTAGCCTCATGTCAATCCTACAACATCTGGGATTCTCTCCCTTTATGTCAAGCAGAAAGCAGAGGCTCAAAGGTAAAGCCACTTGCTCAGGACACACAACCTGCTGAAGGTAAAACAAGGATTCGCATTTAGGAGGTGCTCTGGCCCTGCCCTCTTTCTGAGTCAGTCTCTGCATCTGAGACCAGGGAGTAGCTGAGACTCTCCCCAGAAGAAATTCCTCTTTTCTCTCTTCTCGTCTCTCATCAGTCTGTCTTTCTCTCCCAATACCCTCCTCTCCTGATCCTCCTCACTCTTGTCCTAATTAGAGGCCCCCAGGTCCACAAGCCTTCTGATGGGCCAGTTCTCACTCCAGCTCCCCCCTCCCTGTTCATGGATGTCTGGTCTCTAATTAGAAACCTCCCTGGCTCCTGCAGGCCTCTTTAGAGAAATTGAAGAACAGGAACAAACAGTCGCTGTATACTGGATGAAGACAAGCGGCCCCAACCCTCTGGGACCCCAGGTCATATCTCTGCTTCTGTTCCTCAGTATCTCCATCTGAATAATGAGAACCTTCGATTCCTTGGTATCAAAGGCCACATGTTCAAATGGATGGAATGCACCTGGGGCAGACAGAAGATGTTTAGGTATTTGACATGCTGTGCCATCAGAGAGGTATGTTCATATCCGAGTAATGGCTGATTACTTTCTGCTACATGATAAAAGAGCACTGAACTTTTTGAACCCTGTAATATGTTTTTCCAGATTATATTGAAGATTAAAAGGGGTGTAACCAGAGGATGCACATCTGGCTAAAATACATTTATCATTAACAGCAGAGTTCATTTTACAATTTTAGGCATTTATAAGATTTCACAGTGGGACATTTCATATAAAAACTTTCTATCAATGCAGGACAAGTAAACAAGCTGGCATCACAGTCCCAGTATTTAACAAGGACCGTGGGTCTCAAGTACGATTGAGCATCAGAATCCCTTAGCCATTTGGCCAAACACAGATTTGAGATCTTCATCCCCAGAATTTCAATTCAGTAGGACAGATTGGGATCTGAGTAGCTGCACCAACAAGGTTCCCAAGGTGCTGCTCAAGGGACCACACTTTGAAAACCATGAACTAAGCTAAGAAGAGCAACCCTCTTCTCGGCAAGGGAGCATTTTCTCAGTTTCCATAGTCTCCACCATTCCTTATTGTCCACCTGCCTGCACTCCGAACTTCCATTTACATTACTCACCTGTCCTGGAGGGAATTTAAAATTGTGACCTGAGATGTGGGCCCACAGTAAGTGTTGCTAAAAAGATACTTTGCTCCTCTTTAACAATCTTAGCAATTAAGTATCATTATTCCTTTTTTAGAGATGAAGACACTGAACCTCAGCTATGGAAAAGTGACTTTCTGGAAGACAAAAAGATGAAAATCAGGAGGAAGATACTTGCCTGCTTTTCATGTGTTTTCAGATATTTCAATTTCAACAATACACAAACAAATGAACACAACCCATGCATATCTATTTGATATTAACACAGATGATGCATCAAAGGTATTAAACGTAATTTCATGAGTGTCACATCATATTTACAAGAATAAGAGGTGGTCCCAGCCTCTTTGGCAGCATTCAGGCAGCCACATTCCCAAGTCTCTTGAAGTGTTGATGGGTGGAGGATGGAGGTGAGGATGCAGTAATGAAGACGATTACAGCAAGAATCATGAATTCGCATCCCAGGCTCTACTCTCACTGCTTCACGAGGAGCTTTTCTCCTGCACTGTTTCCATCCTTACTTCTATATTTGTGGACTATCCTCTGTGCCTGGAGCTGTGCAAAGTTCTACGGATAAAGGGAAGTCCTGCTCTCACGGTGCTTAGAGCCAACTGGATGAGGCAGGAGCAAAGCAAGTATCATGTGAGAGAGAGGATAGAGGCAGATTTCTGCTTAGGAAGGTAGGGTTGAGAAGCAACAGCGAAAGGCTGAGTATTATCACAAACAGCCAGAGCTCAGCCCTGATTGGGTCCTCTTCGGACTTCAGCTTCTCAGGGGAGCCCAGTTCTCATGGCCTCTGTAAAAGGAGAGGAACTTGATGATTGAATCTCGGAAGCCCCAGACCCGGACACTATGTACCTGGACAGGACCTAAGCCATCCTGGAAATGAGCAACCACAGTGCTCTCAGTATCACAATGACAACCAAAAAGGAAGTGAATTTTCAAGCCGAGGAGAGGTAGAACTACAGACCTGCTCTGTGGCATGGCAGACTTACTCTTCCCATGCAAGAAGGGGAGAATGAGTAAGCTCAGATTATCAGGACGGTGCTTCTAGGGCTGATCTTTTGCCAAGCTGGCACCTGGAGGACATGCTCAGCACATGTTTCTAAGGGCACTGCAGCCACTTCTCCCAGGAGGTAGCTAGGAAAATAGACGCTGTGGGTGATTTTGAGGAGTGTGTACCCTCGTGAGCTCCACCTCTTTCCCAGCCCCTTCCCTCTCCCCATTCTATGCCTTCTATCTTACCAGGATAGGATAGCACCTGCATGGGTCTTAACACAGCCTGGTCCCCACAGTAATCTTTTTTTTTAATTTAAATTTATTTATTTTAATTGGAGGCTAATTACTTTACAATATTGTATTGGTTCTGCCACACATCAACATGAATCTGCCACTGGGGTACATGTGTTCCCCATCCTGATCCCCTCTCCCACCTCCCTCCCCATACCATCCCTCTGGGTCATCCCAGTACACCAGCCCCAAGCATCCTGTATCGAACCTGGACTGGCGATTCATTTCTTACATGATATTATACATATTTCAGTGCCATTCCCCCAAATTGTCCCACCCTCTCCCTCTCCCACAGAGACCAAAAGACTGTTCTATACATCTGTGTCTCTTTTGCTGTCTCGCATACAGGGTTATCGTTACCATCTTTCTAAATCCCATATATATGCGTTAGTATACTGTATTGGTGTTTTTCTTTCTGGCTTACTTCACTCTGTATAATATGCTCCAGTTTCAAGCACCTCATTAGAACTGATTCAAATGTATTCTTTTTAATGGCTGAGTAATACTCCATTGTGCATGTAAAGCACAGCTTTCTTATCCATTCATCTGCTGATGGACATCTAGGTTGCTTCCATATCCTGGCTATTATAAACAGTGCTGCGATGAACATTGGGGTACACGTGTCTCTTTCAATTCTGGTTTCCTCGGTGTGTATGCCCAGCAGTGGGATTGCTGGGTCATATGGCAGTTCTATTTCCAGTTTTTTAAGGAATCTCCACACTCTTCTCCATAGTGGCTGTACTAGTTTGCATTCCCACCAAGAGTGTAACAGGGTTCCCTTTTCTCTTTATTCTTATCAATTTACCATATACAAAAATATCCCAGAAGCTGGACTTGGTGTTGTAGCTGTGTCTGATTAGTTTGGCCTTGCAGGGACCTGTGTATGGAGGCTCCAGGCACATGTCAGGCTGTAGGGATGGGAGGATCTCAGTGAAATAGGAAGATGGTTATCATAGCTGGGCCTAAACGGTCAATACAGAAAATACCATTTTGTTTGCAATAGAGACTGGTAGGGGTGCATGTGAAAAGGCTGTTTCATATCCTGCTTTGTAGGACATTATTAATCATGTTTTTAGGCTTCAGATCGACAGGGTAATATTGTAAATAATTATATATCATTACTGATATTTTTACATGAATTGGCATGTTGCCACTGATTAGCTGCTAATAGGACAGGAATAAAAGATACATATTAAGAATATTCTCCATATGTTGATCATGAATGGAGCTGGACATTGGTCCATGAGTTTATAATACTAATATCTGTACATGTATGTAGCTGAAAGCTTCCAGTATAAAAAAAGAAAGTGTGAAGGCATTATGATTTAATGGAAGAAGACTTGGAAGAAAATCCCCCACTGTGCTCACATAATGGGCACTGGAATTAAGGGATATTGAAGGTATATTGATACTTTGACTTATATAAGAAGTATTAATTGGTCTTTTAACCATTCTTGGAAACGAGCTTTAAAACGATCGGCTTTCCTAAGAGATGACAGAACCAAGGGAGTCTTTCATGATGTGAGGGAGGTCACTAGCAAAACCTCAATCTAACATTAGAATGGAGGTTTGTTGCCAGGGTAACTAACACCTGATTTGGTGGTTGAGTACTTTGCTTTTTTAAATTTATATACTTTTTTATTTGTAGGAAATTACTTCACAGAATTTTGTTATTCTCTGTCAATCATCAACATGAGTCAGTGATAGATAAAGGCTTTAATTCCCACCTTCTGCTTTTCCCTGACCCCAAACCTCATGGAGAGTTGAGAGTTTCAAGGGTGAATACATCACAAATGCCTGAAGATTTAATGAATCCTGATTTGTGATGAAGCTGCCCCAGAAGTCTCAATAGAGAAAGTTATTCATGTTATTCTAATGAACTGAGACCAATCCAGGCAACAATATGAATACACACTTCATCATGGCTCCCCTGGAAAATACAGCAGCCTGCCCAGGGGCCTCTGTCCCTGCCCATTGGCCCCTAGAGGCCACTCTCCATACTACAGCCACCAGAATCCTGTTTCAAAGTGAACCCTATCCCCTGGCAGAGAAGGCAATGGCACCCCACTCCAGTACTCTTGCCTGGAGAATCCCATGGATGGAGGAGCCTGGTGGGCTGCAGTCCATGGGGACGCTGGAGTCAGACACGACTGAGCGACTTCACTTTCACTTTTCACTTTCACGCATTGGAGAAGGAAATGGCAACCCACTCCAGTGTTCTTGCCTGGAGAATCCCAGGGACGGGGGAGCCTGGTGGGCTGCCGTCTATGGGGTCGCACAGAGTTGGACACGACTGAAGTGACTTAGCAGCATCCCCTGGCTCCCATGACCATTCCCTCAGTAAACCCCTAGCTTTCTAAGAGTTAAATTCTGATTTTTAAAATTCTACAAGCCTCTTCATGAATTATCCCCAGGCCCTCTCTATCTCATCCCGTCCACTCCCTGCCCCTCAACCTTCTCAGCCTCAGCCACTCTGTTCCTGGTTGCTGCTCTAACACTCAGACACTTTTTTGCACAGTTCTGTCCAAAGCTTCCTTATCACAGAGTATTTCCCTGACCCTTGCCACCCTCCTAATCCCCAAAACTCCCTCTTCACGGCACCCATCGTAGCTGGCATAGGATATTCCCCAGTCTTCATTGTGTGTTTCCCTCCTTAATATGTATATTATTTACTGTATTTTGTTTAGAGCTGTTTCCTTACTTTAAAAAACTATGCTCTCAAATCAGAAAGATCCATTTTGATAAATAATCCTCAAGTAAATAACTCTTATATTTCATACTCATGCCAAATGCATCATCATTGTAGAGAGTCAATAGAGTAATGTTCCTATTAGTCTCTATGATGATGAGGCCTATCTATATAATTATGAATGCAACTGTCAACAATAGTATTATAGAAAAATAAAATATAGTCTGATATGTGAGCAAAGGGAAGGGCATTGAGTCTTTACTAAGATCATACCAGCCTGGGAAAAACAGTCTCAGCCCCAAGAGCAAACTCAACAAAGTACTTCATTTCTTGCTCTGCCTACAATTGCCTCTGAACTGATGACTCTCCACTGGCACGCAACTCTCTGATTAATTTCATCACAAAGAAATGATCATTTTGTGACACTTTTTTTTTTGCACATGTCATGGAGAAGTAAATGTAGGTAGGTTGACAAGTCTTTCAGTTGAAAATGCTTTGGGGGAAAATGGAAACCACTGGCCACAAATGTGTAAATTCTTTGTCCTCATGACTAGTAATCCTTTCAAAAATCTCTAGGAACATGGTGACCCTGCTCTCATGAAAAAGCTGTAGGTGGGAATATCCCCAGAGGCACAGCATGTAGGTGGTAGGATGAGGACAAGACACAGTCTGTCACAACCCATTTTATCAAGTCCCTGATTCTGCTAGGAATTCTGAAAATGCAGAAAACTACTGAGGCGTTCTGAGTGCTCTGTTCAACATAATATAGTCAACTGTCCCTGAGCCTCACCCCAGACAGAAACGGAGGAAAAGTGTAAGTCTGGGTGTTGTCCCTGACACCAAACATGTGAGGTCTTTGCCGACAGCAGCCCGTTCCTCCACACCGACTGGACATCCAGGAGTCTATTCGCTTCTGACACTAAATCTGCAGAGGTGATCCAGACCCTATAGGGTGAGGGCTCCATCTGTGAACACAGCCCACCCTTCAAGTTTTGATCACAGGTCCTGGGATCATTTACACGTGTGACCAACTGGCTGTCAATTCAGAGATTCCTTGACCAAATTCCCATGTTGAACAAATATTCAGAACCACTCACAGAACTGGGGACCCTTTACTTATGGTTCCCAGTTATTATAAACTATAAAACTCTGAGACAGCAGAAGAGAGGAAAAGCATAAGGCAAAGAGGGAGTAGGAATTGCCGAGCATCTACACCATCTCCAGACACTCCTCCCTTACAAACTCTTGATGTTATCAACCCTCTGAAGCTTTCTGAATCCAGTGTTCTTAGATTTTAATTGATGGTTTGATGTGTTCAGTTTGAGTAAATCTTTGGCCATTATTGATGGAATTCAGACTCTATTCTCTTCTCCCCAGGGAGACTGATAATTCTAACCCTCTAAACATCTGATGGCATTTCTGGAGTCCAGCTGTACACAGATACTATCTAAGTTCTTTTCCTTCAGAGATTTCAGTGCTTAAAGTAAGACAATAAATTCCAAGAGTTTCCAGTGTCCTGGGGCATAAACCAGGATAAGGATCAAACTGGATCTTTTTACTATTCCAAAGTGGAGTTTAGGGAAAAGGAAGAAACCAGGAATGGACAGTCTCAGAGATGAAATTCATGATTTTGTAAAATGAGGTGGGATATTTTTATTAAAAGCAGAACACATAATGATACTTCTGAGAGTCAAGAAATGTCCTTGGAGTTCAACTGCTCACTTCCCAGAAGAAATCCTCAGAGGGCTGGCAGCATCCACCACACTCCTCTTCCTGCCCCTTCCATGCACTCCCCTCCTTTCCTTCCAGTCTGTAGAGGACAGGTGAGCTGGGACATACCCCAGACCCGGTTGCTTTTTTCACCCCCCAGAATGCCGGCCAGAAGGGTCCCCAGGAGGACGAGAAGGGCTGCAGAAAGTCAGAGTGTGCTCATGTTTTTGGCCTTTAAGAATGGCATTTATGGAGAGAAGGGTGCTGACAGATATGTTTACACCCCAGCTGATGGGTAAGAATAAACGCGAAGAGGGAGTGTGGAAATGGAGGATTTGGGGTCAGCTATGTGCAATGTGGCAACCCACTCCAGTGTTCTTGCCTGGAGAATCCCATGGACGGAGAAGCCTGGTGGGCTGCAGTCCATGGGGTCGCACAGAGTCGGACACGACTGAAGCAACTTAGCAGCAGCAGCAGCATGTGCAATGTGAAATCTCATCACCTTATTGTCCTGCTTCTGCTTGTATGTGTGTGTCTGCTCAGTAACTCAGTCTCATCTGACTCTTTGAGACCCCAAGGACTGTAGACCGCCAGGTTCCTCTGTCCTGCTTCTGTCTGCTTTGGCGAGGATGCCCAGGAAGTATGATTCTAAACTTGACTCTGTCTGTGGTCTTGTGAGAAAACAGAATGCAATTCTCCATGTGGAATTTTGTCCAGTATGGTCACTCAAGGGGCATTGCAGCACCTAGAGCACTGCATGGCACGTGATGGATGGTCCATGAGTGGATGAGAGCTGATCAAAACTGCTAGGTGACCAGCAGTGTGTTAGCCCAGATCCTCCTTTACATCCTCATGAGACTTCATATATACCTGTCAATGCTCCCCCTCTCACATTAGCTCCACCTACTTCAGAAGACAGGTATGACACAGGTAAGCTTCCTGCGACCATTGTGGCAGCATCTCTACTGGAACACACAAGCTGTTTACCTGGCACTATTCCAAAGAGATGTTGAGCTGGGGAAGAGCAGCTCCATCTGGGGCACAAACTCTGATATTCTGGGTTGAAATAAAGTAAATGGAGTGTGCAGAAGGGAAATAGAGACATAAACACATCTCCAGAGCATGACCACCCACTGCCCCTCACCTGGTTTCAACAAGAGGAGAGCTACCTGCCAGAGTGGACCTCAGGGACTTTGCAAGATTACCTACCACCCATATACCCCCTCCTCAACTCTGGACTCTCCTCTAGTGGGTTTTGAAACAGAAGACTTCAGTTTGAGTCTCAGTTCTGCCATTTCTTAACTATGTGATCTGGAGCTGGAAATTACACTCTTCTTCACTTGTGACATGATATCGTGTTGCTCATATCCTGGGGTTGCTCTAAATCATTAAAGGCAACAGACATATATTCTTCTCCCTGCAAAGTCAAAATCCTTTGAAATAATTATGATCAGTAATTATTATAACTAACATTTAACTAAGTTATGGCTTTATGGCGGTCATAGCAAACACCCTCTTCCAACAACACGAGAGAAAACTCTACACATGGACATCACCAGATGGTCAATACTGAAATCAGATCGATTATATCATTTGCAGCCGAAGATTGAGAAACTATATACAATGAGCAAAAACAAGACTGGGAGCTGACTGTGGCTCAGATCATGAACTCCTCATTGCCAAATTCAGACTTAAATTGAAGAAAGTAGGCAAAAGCACTAGACCATTCAGGTATATTCTACATCAAAGTCCTTATGATTATACAGTGGAAGTGACGAATAGATTCAAGAGATTAAATCTGGTAGACAGAGTGCCTGAAGAACTATTGTACAGGAGGCAGTGATCAAGATCATCCCCAAGAAAAAGAAATGCAAAAAGGCCAAATGGTTGTCTGAGGAGGCCTTATAAATAGCTAGAAATAAGAGAAGTGAAAGGCAAAGGAGAAAAGGAAGGATATACCCATTTCAATGCAAAGTTCTAAAGAATAACAAGGAGAGATAAGAAAGCCTTCCTCAGTGATCAATGCAAAGAAATAGAGGAAAACAATAGAAAGGGAAAGCCTAGAGATCTCTTCAAGAAAATTAGAGATATCAAGGGAACATTTCATGCAAAGATGGGCACAGTAAAGAACAGAAATGGTATGGATCTAAGAGAAGCAGAAGATATTAAGAAAAGGTGTCAAGAATATGCAGAAGAACTGTACAAAATAGATCTTCATGACACAGATAACCACAATGGTGTGGTCACTCACCTAGAGCAGACATCCTGGAATGCTAAGTCAAGTGGGCCTTAGGAAGCATCACTATAAACAAAGCTAGTAGACAGGATGGGACTCAGTTGAGCTATTTCAAACTCTAAGAGATAATGCTGTGAAAGTGCTGTCCTCAATATGCCAAAAATTTGGAAAACTCAGCAGTGGCCACAGGACTGGAAAAGGTCAGTTTTCATTCCAATCCCAAAGAAAGGCAATGCCAAAGAATGTTCATACTACCACACAATTGCACTCATCTCACACAAGCAAAGTAAGGCTCAAAATTCTGCAAGTCAGGCTTCAACAGTATGTGAACCGTGAACTTGCAGATGTTCAAGCTGGAATTAGAAAAGTCAGAGGAACCAGAGATCAAATGGCCAACATCCACTGGATTATGAAAAAGCAAGAGAGTTCCAGAAAAACATCTACTTCTTCTTTACTACTTCTTTACTTCTTCTTCTTTTCTACTTTTTCTTTTCTTTTCTAATGCCAAAGCCTTTGACTGTGTGGATCACAACAAACTGGAAAATTCTTCAAGAGATGGGAGTACCAGAACAACTTACTTGCCTCCTGAGAAATCTGTATGCAGGTTAAGAAGCAAAAGTTAGAACTGGACGTGGAACAACAGACTGGTTCCAAATCGGGAAAGGAATACTTAAGGCTGTATATTGTCGCCCTGCTTATCTAACTTACATGCAAAATACATCATGGGAAATGCCAGGCTCTATGAAACACAAGCTGGAATCAAGATTGCCAGGAGAAATATCAATAACCTCAGATATGCATATGACACCACCCTTATGGCAGAAAGCGAAGAAGTCTAAAGGGTCCCTGGCACCAGTCCCATCACTTCATGGCAAATAGATGGGGAAGCAATGTAAATGGTGAGAGACTGTATTTTGGGGGCTCCAAAATCACTGCAAATGGTGACTGCAGCCATGAAATTAAAAGGCGCTTGCTCCTTGGAAGAAAAGCTATGACCAACCTAGATAGCATATTAAAAAGCACAGACATTGCTTTGCCAACAAAATTCTGTCTAGTGAAAGCTATGGTTTTTCCAGTAGTCATGTATGGATTTGAGAGTTGGACTATAAAGAAGTATGGCACCGAAGAATTGATGCTTTGAACTGTGGTGTTGTAGAAGAATCTTGAGAGTCCCTTGGACTGCAAGGAGATCAAACCACTCAGTCCTAAAGGAAATCAGTCCTGAATATTCATTGGAAGAACTGATGCTGAAGCTGAAACTCCAATACTTTGGACACCTGATGCAAAGAACTGATTCCTTGGATTATACTCTGATGCTAGTTAAGAAAGGTGGAGGAGAATGAGTCAACAGAGGATGAGATGGTTGGATGGCATCACCGACTCAATGTACATGAGTTTGAATAAGCTCTGGGAGTTGGGATGGACAGGGAGGCCTGGTGTGGTGCAGTCCATGGGGTCACAAAATGTCAGAAATGACTGAGCAACTGAACTGAACTGAACACTTAACAACATTGTCAAGAGAGTCAAATAAACACAAGGAGGAGTGGGGAAACTGCTGGACCAAGGTGAGATCAATCACTGAAGCCTGAGGGCTTTTGGCTACTTCTGAGGAAGGAGACCTATTAGAAATTGAGACTGTGACTCCAATCTGGCACTGGGGCAGTTTCCCGAGGGTATCTAGAAGATGACACTAATAAGGTCAATGTTATTTCTTCCTTTCTTTACTCCAGTTGACAGCTCATTTAAGAGCAGTCAGGAACAGAGGAAAATAAAACTCTCTGCTTCTAGACAATTTGCCTTAGTCTGTGGTGTTCAAAGCACTTTAGCACTGAAATCATCGTGGTTCTCGGAGTACCCAAATCTGGGCATTTTTAATGTAGATATCACCTTTCTCTTTTTGCTAAAAAAGAACCTGTATTTCAGGGAGATAAAATGACTTGCCCAAGATCACAAAACACAGTGAGTTACTGAAGCCAAACTCTTTTCATTAATATCAAGTCATTTTCATTACACTGTTATAAACTAATAATGATTCAAAATTAAATAACATATAGTATTACTCCTCTTCATGGATCACTGCCTTGTTGTGGCAAAGGGGCTTGTGTAACTCAATGAATCTATGAGCCATGCCATGTAGGGCCACCCAAGTTGGACGGTTCATAGTGGGGAGTTCTGACAAAATGTGATCTACTGGGACAGGGACTGGCATACCACCCCAGTATATTTGCCATGAGGACCTCATGAACTGTATTAAAGGACAAAAAGATATGACCCTGAAAGATGAGTCCCCCAGCTCAGAAGCTGTCCAATATGCTACTGGGGAAGAGCAGAGGAGAACTACTAACAGCCTCAGAAGAATGAAGCAGCTGGACCTGATTGGAAATGATGCTCAGTTGTTTATGTGTCTGCTGATGAAAGTTAAATAAGATGCTGCAAAGAACAGTATTGCATAGGAACCTAGAATTTTGTGTCCATAATTCGAGGTTAAATTGGACATGGTCAAGCAGGATTGGTAACAATAGACATCAAGATCTTAGGAATCAGTGAACTGAAATGGGCAGGAATGGCAAATTTAATTCAGATGACCATTTATCTACTACGGTGGGTAAGGAACGTAGAGAAAAAATGGAGTAACCCTCATAATCAACAAAACAGTATGAATTGCAGTACTTGGGTGCAACCTCAAAAACAACAGCATGTACTCAGCTCATCTCCAAGGCAAGCCAGTCAACATCACAGTAATTCAAGTTTATTTCCCTACTACTGATGCTGAAGAAGCTGATGTTGATCATTTCTCTGAAAACCTAGAAGACCTCCTATAACTAACACCAGAAAAAAAAAAAAAAAATGGTCTACTCATCATTGAGGATTGGAATGCCAAAGTAAGAAATCAAGAGATACCTGGAGTAACAGACAAGTTTGGCCTTGGAGAACAATACAAAGCAAGGCAAAGATACACTGAATCCTACCAAGAATGCACTTTTCATAGCAAATACCCTTTATCCACAATACAAGTTCACACATGGACCTCACCAAATGGTCAATACCAAAATTATTTTGGTTGAATTCTTTGTAGCCGGAGATAGAGAAGCTGTGTACAGTCAGCAAAAACAATACCAGGAGCTACTCTGGCTCAGATCATCAGATTCTCATAACAAATATAAGGCTTAAACTAAAGAAAGCAGGGAAACTATTAGGCAAATGAGATATGACTTAAATCAAATGCACTATAAATATGTAATAGAGGTAGCAAATAGATTTAAGGGATTAGGACTTGTAAACAGTGTGCCTGAAGACCTATGGATGGAGGCCAATAATATTGTACAGGAGGCAGCAAACAAAACTATTCCCAAGAAAAAGAAAAGCAAGAAAGCAAAGTAGAGTATTTAAGTGGTCTCTGGCTGGAAATATTAACAATTACAAGCCTTATCTTCATTTTATACTAAAGAAAGTGAAGCTCAGAGATATTGAGAATTTGCCCAAGATTAGAAAGATATGAAAAACAGCACCAACACCTTGTCTGTTCTCATTTATTCAAATTCGACTTCTTGTTGTGGTCTCCATGCCAAACTTTATGAATCTGTGGTTAAACAGATACTGCCCATTTCCAAAGTTGCCTCCATTCTAAATCTTCCCAGATGCAGAGCAGGAAAGCATCATCAAAGTCCCTCTGCTTGGGAGAGTGAGGACCTGCCATGTTAGGCAATGAATAAAGCAGCTATGAATAAAGACAATGAATAAAGCCATCTCTATGATTCCATTTCCTCCCTTGAAAGATTCTTAGCATGATTAATAGAAACATGTAGGCAAAATGCTAACACAGAGCCAGGGATACTAAACGAGAGCTGTACTTTTTTAACTGAAGTAAGAAGCTCCCTCCCCATGTGTGGGAATCAGATTTCTGATAAAAGTAGGCAATTGAGTTTCCTACCCATTCCTCTTCTGAGATTCGGGAGGAAACCTGCCCCCGTGTTTGAATGAAATTAGAAGGAAGGAAGAAAAGTTGTCACCTTGATATGTGCATCTCCCAGGATTCTGTGTAATTTGTGTTGCTATTGAGAAGGCATTGATGATATAATGGGTTTGCTTCCTATGCCTGGTAGGGCACAGTTTGTGGAAAGGGAAAGGGGAGGGACCCACTGTCTGAAGAACAGAGAAGGACCACCAATTCCCTGGACTCCATTGGTTAAGGTTTGTAACTACAAACAACAGACTCCACTCCAGTCAGTTTAATTTTGAATATATATTTATTGAAATATAACCTATAGTGTTTGAAGCTACAGAAATAAATATTGCAACATCATTGTGCAGTTAAGGATCTTTCTTAAACTATTCTCCCATGACTGATGCTGAGAACTGGATGCTGGAAATTCCACCTTGGACACCCACAGGAGAGTAGAGGTGTTGGGAAGGGTGATGAAGGTGAGGACGCTGTGAGGATGGGGTAAAACAAAACCCCTGTGCTACACCGCAGCCTTGCAGTTAATCTGGTCATGAGGAATGTGCTCCTACATTCCTTCCTTCCAGCCTCAAATAATTATGAACTGTCTCATTGTTTTCAGGAGCTGGATTTTTATTGAGGTTTCACTCAATAAATATATATATTGACTCATCAGCCAGTGGTGTCTGATCTCAGTCGCAGTGGCCTCTTCTCTCCCCATAGGTGCAGAATGTTCTAACCTTTCAGGACTTTATTTATGGTTTCAGCCAATCCTTGTGTTATACTGGATTCAAAGATTTCAAAATTTTCAGGAATGTTGAACAATGCACCAAGACAAGTTTCAAATATGGATAATAAAATAATAGTCAAAAGTGGACAAAGGAAAAAGCCTGAAGAATTTGCTAATAACATACCAACCTTAGTCCCACAAGCCAACCATATAAGGCCTGGGTTTCATGCTTTCCTGGCAGTTCCGCTTCTCAGTGGTCCAGGTCTGTGTGATTAATTTTTAAATAGAAGGATAATCATTATTTGACAGATAAATGTTCTTTCTGGCCCCAAGCAAATAGGTAGAGAAATCTTTCAAGAACATATTATGGTGGAAAATGATTATACTTGGCCATTAAATGTGAATAAGCTGTTTATAATTGACTGATAATGTGTTCAAAGAACTCATGTACCACTTATCTGCTGTTCAGATGAGGACTACAGATGACTTGCCAGAGAACTAATGGCATGGGGATGATAGGGTCTGAACGAGATACTTCCCTGTCATAACCCACTTGCTATACTATCCTATTCTGCCAGGAACTCTGAAAATACCGATAAACTGGTAAGAGTTCCTGGGTGCAGAGTCCCACTTTCATTACTCCCCTGTCCTGTGACTCACCTGAGCTCCCAAAGCACAGGGAGAGTGAGTCAGGTTTTCCCGACACCAAATATGTGGTGTCCCTAGCAACAATATCAATTCCTCCAAACAGCCAATGGTGTCCAACAGGGTGGTTTAACTCTGACAGGGAATCCAGGGAGTTAGTATAAATTGTGCAAGTGGAGGGCTCAGAATTGTCCTCAGCTCAGATGCCAGCCATGTCGGCCTGAGTCACTCCTGATTTGAAAAAGTGTCTAAAACTGGGAAGTTCCATTACTCCACTCAATAAATCTGATGACCAAACTCAGGAAGACCACTCACAGAGGGATCTCACATTGTTATGAAGGATGGAAGGAGGAAGACGTGCAGGGAAAACGGAAATGGAGGTGTGGGGAGCCTCCATGCCCTAGAGAACACAGGACCCTCACATAACCATCGTATGTTACCACCCCAAATGCTCCCTTAATGCCCATATTCATGGATTCTTATTGAGGTTTCACAAAACAGGAATTCTGATCGAATCATGGGCCAGTGGCGCCTGTTCTCAATCTCAGTGCCCTCTCCTCTCCCCACAGGTGCAGAAAATTCAAACCTGTAATAACACTGTCAATGATATTTTTAACCACATCTATTACTGAATGCTTCTCAGGTCCCAGTTGATGGCTTGTCTCCAAGCCTATGAAAGACAGTAAATTCCAACAGTTTCAGGAAGCCTGGGACGTGAACCAAGCTAAGGATCAAATATGCAAATAAAATAGTAGTCAGCAGTGGACAAGGGAGGGTATAAATATGGATAATAAATTATAGTCAAAAGGGGACATATGAAAGAGCCTGGAGACTTTCCTAATATTGTCTCAACTTTGGTCCCAGGAGTCACCCTACATGGGACTGTGGTTTTTCCTTTCCCTGCAGCACATTCATCCCAGGTCTTTCTGGTTGTTTTTTATGATAGGAATAAATGAGGAATGCTCATTATTTGACACGTAAATATTCTTTCTTGCCCAAAGTAAGTAGTTAGAGAAATTTTTTTAGATTAACACATCTTGGTGGAAAATGTACAAAATTCAACTTGAAATGTAATTCACCTCCTTATAAATACGACTGGCAATCTGTTCAAAAACCCATGTAATATGTATCCCCTGTTCTGACAAGAAAATTGCAGATGACTTGCCCCAGGACACGGCAGGTGGGTGGCAGGGCCAGGAGAAGATACTAGCATGTTACCACCCATTTGATACACTCCCCGATTCTCCTAGGAACTCTGAAAATACGATAACTGAGAACAGTTTCTGGTTTCAATGTGTGCTTTCATTACTCCCCCTTTTTTTGGAGCATCGCGTGAGCCCCAAATCACAGGGGAGAGTTATTCTGGATTTATCCCTGACACCAAATATGTGGTGTCTTGACCAAGAGCAACTGATTTCCCAAACACCCACTGGGTGTCCAACAAGTCCTTTTATTTTTGATGGGAATAAATGGAGTTACTGCAGATTCTGCACATTGAGGGCTCAAGACTGTCCTCAGTTCAGATGCCAGCCATGAGGTCCCGAGTCAATCATGCTTGTGACCAAATAATTAAAATGGGCTTACCACACTTTGGGGTCCATGACCCCATCTTCAAATTCAACAATTCACTAGAACCAGTGGCTGACCTTCAGAAAACCATTGCTTACTATTACCAGATTAATATGCAAAATATAACTTGAGGCAGAAAAACGGAAGAGATGTGCAGGGCAAAGGGGGAGGGAGGTGTGCCCGGCCTTTGTGCCCGAGTGGGCCCAGCACCCTCACATCAGCTTCCTGTATTCACCAACCAACAAGCTCCCTGAGCCCAGTTTTTACGTCTTTCTTTCTAAGTTTCACTAAGCAGGCATATTGGTTGGATTATCAGCCACTGGTGACTAATCTCACTCTCAGTTTCCTCCCTTCTCCTCAGAGGTGCTAGAGTGACAGCTGTTGAAAACTGTAAACATTAAATGGGTGCTTGTGGTTTCTGGGATTCCAACCACACCTTAAGGTTACCTTGAGTCACCTTTTGTGACTCATCTATCAACATCTATAGGCAGGAAACTCCAAGTGTTTTGGAGACCTGGGCCATTAACTAAGAGACGTTTCAAATTTGAAGCCTTTTATTACTACACAGGGCTTTCCTGGTGGCTCAGCTGGTAAAGAATCCGCCTGCAATGCAGGAGACCTGGATTCGATCCCTGGGTTGGGAAGATCCCCTGGAGAAGGGAAAGGCTACCCACTCCAATATTCTTACTTGGAGAATTCCATGGACTATACAGTTCATGGGGTTCCAAAGAGTTGGACAGGACTTAGAGACTTTCACTTTACTTACTTTTATTACTACACTACAGTGAGTTTCAGGGAAATGGGAGGGAACAGGAATAGAGAGTCTCAGAAATGGGGTCCTGGATCAGGTAGAGTTATGAGATATATATATATATATATATAATTTTAATAAATATCCTCATGAGAGTCATGATGTCAGTGGAGTTAAAAGTTTGCAACTTAAGACTTCCCTTGTAGTCCAATAGAAAAGAATCCACAGCTAATGCAGGGGACATGGGTTCTATCCCTGGTTGGGAAGATTCCACATGCCTTGCGGCAACTAAGAAGGTGAACTGCAACCACTGAGCCCGGATGCCTAGAGTTCCTGCTCTGCAGCAACAGAAGCCACCCCAACAAGATTCCACACACTGCAACCAGAGAGAAGACCCCAGAGCTAGAGAATACCCTTGCATAGGGAGGAAGACCAATACTGCCCAAACCAAAGAAACAAACAAAAAACCTGTGCGGTGTGACAGGAGAAATCCAGAGAGGGTTGGCAACACCCACTTCACACCTGTAACTCTCCCTTCCTTGGACTTCTATCATTTTCCCAGAAGCTGTAGAGGAGAGATGAAGCTGGACCTACCTTGATCCTGGGTATGGTGTGTATACACCGGGGTGCTGTCCACCAGGATAACCAGGAGGAAGAGAAGGGCTGCAGAGAGGCAGAGCCGGCTCATCTTTGTGGCCTTGCAGGAGGACTCCTGAGGATGCTGGGGATGGACTGAGCTTTTAATATCCTGGCTGAGGGGTGAGATCAGGCAATGAGGAGGGGAGTGGGGAAGGGGTGGAGCTGAGTCAGTCTTGTTTATTGTGTAATCTCCATTCCTAACCATGCCCCTTGCTTCTGTTTTCAGGGGTCAAATGTCCAGTAAGAGCACTTCTCAGACTTGATGATGCCTGTGGGTCTCATGTAAACACAGATTGTTTTCAGACAGATGGAGTTTGTCCAACATTGACACTCGGGGAGCATCCCTGCACCTAGAACAGTGCCTGGCACGTGATGGATTATAGTAAGTGGATGTGAGTAGATCAGAGGACAGGTAAGTAAATAGCAGCGTGTTAGCCAAGGTCCTCCATTTTAGCCTCCTGCAGGTGACATCTCAGCTGGACCTCGATGCCCTGGCCCACATCACGTACCTCAGAGGACATGTGTGACACAGGTCACCTTCCTATAACCATTGCCACACCTCTTCCCATGGATGGACACTTGTACTTTACCAGGCATTGGTCCAGGCAGGGACTTAGCTGATGAAGGTGATGTCGTCCTGGGATCTAACCCTCTTTAGGCATCAAAAAGGGAGTAAGGGGAGAGGGCTGAGCGGAAGCAGGGAGCTGAACCTGTATCCACAACATGACCCACAGTCATCCCTCATCTGGTTTCAGTAACAGGAGAGCTTTCTTCATGAGTGGACATCAGGGGACCTCGGAAGACCACTGTAGCCACCCCCTTCTTCCTGCTCTCTCCCTCACCGGCGATGGAGCCATAGTTCCTTGGTTTGGGTACCAGCTGTGCATTTTCCTAACTGTGGGCCAGAGAATTTAAAACCCTCAAACCACATGTCTTCAGGTGCCACATGAGATCTGTGCTGCCCACATCATGTGGTTGCCACAGAAGCAATGGATACAACAGGCATATATTCCTTCTCCCCAGAAGTCAAATTCTTTATAGTAGTATTAATAACAGTAATGAGTAATTATTCCAGGTAAAATTTAAATTCTTCATTGTAGCAGGCATTATCCTGGACACATGAAACATATAATTCATCTAATTCTAAAGAATCTTTAAAGAAAGGGGGAGAAACTGTTGCTATATCCCCATGTAACACAAGAGGTCCCTGAAATAATAAGAAATAAAGTAATTTGCTTAGGTCATAGCTTGTAGGGAGAGGATTTGGACCCAGCGATCTGACTTAGAGTCTGTGCACATGCACTCTGCTGCACTGCAAGCTGGAAATTATAGTGCACACATGTCACACCCACCATCCCTTCACTCACTCTTGTTTACTTACTTGTAGTTACAAACATGTAGCACCGTTGAACAGGGTTTGAGCTCACAGTACCAAGCTCTCTTAGGACAGAAGGGCATCGGGAGTGGGTGACTCACAAAAGAAGCCACTGTGCATGGAGGGTCCCTCTCTCCTGAGACATTCCACATGCATGATTTCATTTAGCCTCATGTCAGTTCTACAATCGGGGAAGGCAATGGCACCCCACTCCAGTACTCTTGTCTGGAGAATCCCATGGACAGAGGAACCTGGTGGGCTGCAGTCTGTGGGGTCCCCAGGAGCCAGACACGACTGGGCAACTTCACTTTCACTTTTCATTTTCATGCATTGGAGATGGAAATGGCAATCCACTCCAGTGTTCTTGCCTGGAGAATCCCAGGGATGGGGGAGTCTGGTGGGCTGAGTTGGACACGACTGAGGTGACTTAGCAGCAGCAGCAGCAGTTCTACAATATCTGGGATTCTCATACCACAGTGTCAAGCAGAAAGCAGAGGCTCAGAAGTAAAGCCACTTGCTCAGGACACACAACCTGCAGATGGTAAAACAAGAATTCTCATTCAGGAGGCACTCTGGCCCTGCCCCTCTTCCTGCCTCAACCTCTGCATCTGATACCATGGAGTAGCTGAGACTCTCCCTAACAGAAACTGCTCTTTTCTCCCCTCTCCTCACTCATCTTTCTCTCCCAGTGTCCTCCTCTCCTGATCCTCCTTGCTGCTGCTGCTGCTAAGTCGCTTCAGTCGTGTCTGACTCTGTGTGACCCCATAGACAGCAGCCCACCAGGCTCCCCCGTCCCTGGGATTCTCCCAGGGACACTGGGAGTGGGTTGCCATTTCCTTCTCCAATGCATGAAAATGAAAAGTGAAAGGGAAGTCGCTCGGTCGTGTCCGACTCTTAGCGACCCCATGGACTGCAGCCTACCAGGCTCTTCTGTCCATGGGATTTTCCAGGCAAGGGTACTGGAGTGGGGTGCCATCGCCTTCTCCCTATGATGATGAGGCCTAATTATATAATTATGAGGGTAACTGTCATGTGTATCATAGGAAAATAAAATATAGTCTGATAGGTGATAGCAAGGTGAAGGGCATTGAGTCTTGACTAAGATGATATCAGCCTGGAA
This sequence comes from Bos mutus, assembly GCF_027580195.1. Lineage (NCBI taxonomy): Eukaryota > Metazoa > Chordata > Mammalia > Artiodactyla > Bovidae > Bos > Bos mutus. The sequence continues at coordinate 58,229,340 of NC_091629.1, read as the reverse complement.
AAAGGTGTCTAGGCCCCACAAGGAAATTCAACAAAGTACTGTATTTCTTGCTGCCTGCAGTTGCCTCTGAGGAGAAGACTCTCAGCTGTCACTCAACTCTGATTAATTTCATCCCAGAGAAATGATCATTTGACACTTTTTAAATATATTTCAAGAAGAAACATACGTAGGTTGACAAGTCTTTCACACTAAAATGCTTTGGTTGAAAATGGACACCTCTGACCACAAAGGTGTAAATTCTTCATATTCATGACTGGTAATCCTTTCAAAAATCTCTAGAAACATGGTGCCCCAGCTCCCATGAAAGAGCTGCAGATGGGACTATCCCAGGACACACAGCATGCAGGTGGTTGGATGAGGACAAGACACATTCTGTCACAATCCATTTAATCAAGTCCCTGATTCTGCTAGAAATTCTGAAAATGCAGAGAACTACTGAGGGCTTCTGAGTGCTCTGTCCAACGTATTATAGCCCCCTGTCCTTGAGCCTCACCCCAGACACAAATGGAGGAGAAGAGTGAGTCTGGATTTTGTCCCTGACACCAAACATGTGGGGTCTCTGCCAACAGCAACCAGTTCCCTCAGAACCACTGGACATCCAAGAGTCAATTCATCTCATACTAAATCCCCAAAGGTTACCCAGAAACCACAGGGTGAGGGCTCCATCCCTGAGGATGGTCCGCACTTCAAATGTTGATCACAAGCCCTGGGGTCACTTACATGTGTGACCAACTGACTGTCAATTCAGAGATTCCTTGACCCAATTTCCAAGTTGAACATGTTATCAGAACCACTCACAGAACTGGGGAACTTTTACTTATGGTCCCCAGTTAATTAGAGGTTGAAACACTGAGACAGTGGATGGGAGAAGAAGCATAAGGCAAAGACAGAATAGGAAATGTCCAGCATCCACCCCATCTAAGGACATTCCCCCTTTATAAACCCTTGATGTTACCAACCCTCTAAAGCTCACTGAATCCAGTGTGCATGGGATTTAATTGAGGGTTTGAAGTAGTCAATTTGACTGAATCTTTGGCCATTGTTGATGGAATTCAATATCAGTTCTCTCTTCTCCCCAGAGGGACTGGGGACTGATAATTCTAACCCTCTAATCACCTGATGGCATATTCTGGAGTCCAGGTACATACAGATTCTATCTAACACCTGCTCCATCACAGATTTCATTACTTATAGAAAGACAATAAATTCCAAGAGTTTCTGGAGTCAAGGGGCATGAAATAGGATGAAGATCAAATATGGATCTTTTTACTGTTCTAAGGGGGGGATTATGGACAAGAAAGATACCAGGAATAAACAGTCTCAGAGAAGAAGTTCATGATTTTGTAAGATGAGGTGGGATATATTTATTAAAAGCAGAACACATAGTGATATTTTTTGAGAGTGAAGTAATGTCCCTGGAGTTCAATTGCTCACTTCCAAGGAGAAATCCAGAGAGGGCTGGCAGCATCCTCCACATCCCTCTTCCCACCTCTTCCATGCATTCACCTCCTTTCTCTCCAGTCTGCAGAGGAGAGGTAAGCTGGGACTTACTCTGGACCCAGTTGCTGGTTTTACAACCCAGAATGCTGGCCACCAGGGTGCCCAGGAGGAGGAGCAGGACTGCAGAAAGGCAGAGTCTGCTCACATTTGTAACCTTGCAGAAGGGCGTCTATGGAAAGACAGGTGTTGACAGATCTGTTTACAACCCAGCAGATGTGTAAGAACAGGCCAGAAGGAGGGGAGTGAGGAAATGGAGGATTTGAGGTCAGTCACGTACGTGTAATCTTCCCACCTTCCATTGTCCTGCTTCTGTCTGTCCGTGTGTGTCTGCTCAGTAACTTATCTGGTCTGACGCTTTGAATCCCCATGGACTGTAGCCCGCCAGGCTCCTCTGTCCTACTTCTGTTTGTTTGAGTGAAATGCCCAGGAAGTACGATTCTCAAACTTGATTCTGTCTGTGGTCTCGTGACAACACAGAATGTGATTCTATGTGTGGAATTCTGTCCAGTATGGTCACTCAAGGGGCATTCTGGCACCCAGAGACATGCATGGCACATGATGGATGGTCTGTGAGTGGATGAGAGCAGACTAAAGAACTCTTAGGTGACCAGCAATGTGTTAGCCCAGGTCCTCCTTTACATGCTCATCAGGAGACTTTTATCTACCTGTCAATGCTCCCCCTCTCACATTAGCTCCACTTACATCAGAAGACAGGTATGACACAGGTAAGCTTCCTGCAGCCACTGTGGCAGCATCTCTACTGGAACACACAAGCTCTTTTCTGGCACTGGTTCAAAGAGATGTTGAGCTGGGGAAGAGCAGCACCATCTGCAGCACAAACCCTGATATTCTGGGTAGAAATAAAGTAAATGGAGTGGACAGAAGGGAAGTAGACACATAAACACATCTCCAGAGCACAACCACCCACTGCTCCTCACCTGGTTTCACCAACAGGAGATTCTATCTGCCACAGTGAACCTCAGGGACTAGAGTGGATCTCGGGGAACTTGCAAGATTATCTACCACCCATATACACCCACTGCTGCTAAGTCACTTCAGTCGTGTCCGACTCTGTGTGACCCCATAGATGGCAGCCCACCAGGCTCCCCCGTCCCTGGGATTCTCCAGGCAAGAACACTGGAGTGGGTTGCCATTTCCTTCTTCAATGCATGAAGTGAAAAGTGAAAGTGAAGTCGCTCAGTTGTGTCCGACTCTGAGTGGCCCCATGAACTGCAGCCTACCAAGCTCCTCCGTCCATGGGATTTTCCAGGCAAGAGTACTGGAGTGGGGTGCCATCGCCTTCTCCGATACACCCACTAGGGCTCAGTTTAAGTCTCAGTTCTTCCTTCTCCTAACAATGTGACCTGGGGCTGGAAATTACCCTCTTCTTCACTTGTAACGTGATATCATGTTGCTCATATCCTGGGGCTGTTCTGAATCATTAGAGGCCCTAGATATATATTATTCTCCCAGCAAAATCAAAGTCCTTTGAAATAATAATAATGAGTAATTATGATAATTGACACTTAAATAAATAAAGTCAAATAAAGACAAGAAAGAGTGGGGAAAGGGCTGGACGTGGGTGAGATCAATCAGTGAAAGAAGAGGGCTTTTGCTTACCTCTGAGGAAGAAGGAGACCTAATTGGAATTGGGACAATGACTCCACTCTATGACTGGGGCACTTTCCTGAGGGTGAAATTCTAGAAGATGACACTACTACAGTCAATTTTATTTCCTACTGTCTTTATTACAGTTGACAGCACGTTTAAAGAACAGTCAGGAACAGAGGAAAATAAAATTCTGTGCTTCTAGAAATTTTGTTTTAGTCTGAGGTGTTCTAATACATTAGCAACAAAGTCACCATGGCTCTCGAAGTACCCAAACCTGGGCATTTCTTAATGCAGATAACCATCTTCATCTTTTTACTAAAAAAGAATCCGTGTCTCAGGGAGATGAAATGACTTGCCTAAGATCAGAAAACACAGTGAGTTACTGAAGCCAAACTCTTTTCATTGATATCAAATCATTTTCATTACACAGTTACAGAATAATAATTATTAAAAATTAAATAACATATAGTATGGCTGCTATTCTTGGATCACTGCCTTGATGTTGCAAAGGGGCTTTTGTAACTCAAAGAATCTATGAGCCATGCCATATAGGGCCACCCAAGATGGACGGGTCATAGTGGAGAGTTCTGACAAAATGTGATCCACTGGAGAAGGAAATGGCATACCACCCCAGTATATTTGCCACGGAACCTCATGAACTATATAAAAGGAGAAAAGCACATGACACTGAACGATGAGTCCCCCAGGCCGGAAGGTACCCAATATACTACTGGGAGAGCTACTAATAGCCCCAGAAAGAATGAAGTCATTGGGCCAAAGCGGAAATGACACTCAGTTGTGGATGTGTCTGTTGATGAAAGTAAATTCTGATGCTGCAAAGAACAGTACTGCATAGGAACCTGGAATGTTAGGTCCATGAAGCAAGGTAAATTGGACATGGTCAAGCAGGAGATGATAAGAATAAACTTTGACATCTTAGGAATCAGTGAATGAAAATGGATGGGAATGGGCGTAATTAATTCAGAAGACCAATTTATCTACTAGTATAAGCAAGAATTCCATAGAAAAAAATGGAGTGGCCCTCATAATCAACAAAAGAGTCTGAAATGCAGTAATTGGGTGCAACCTCAAAAGTGACAGCATGCTCTCAGTTTGTTTCCAAGGAAAGCCATTTAATGTCACAGTAATTCCAGTCTATGCCCCTTCCATCTATGCTGAAGAAGCTGAAGTTGATCAGTTCTATGAAGACCTTGAAGACCACCTAGATCAGTTCAGTTGCTCAGTCATGTCTGTCTCTTTGCAACCCTATGGACTGCCCCGTGCCAGGCTTTCCTGTCCATCACCAACTCCCGGAGCTTGCCCAAACTCATGTCCATTGAGTTGGTGATACCATCTAACCATCTCATCTTCTGTCACCTCCCTCTCTTCCTGCCTTCAATCTTTCCAGCATAAGGGTCTTTTCTAAGGTTCATCACATCAAGTGACCGAATTTGGAGTTTCAGCTTCAGCATCAGTCCTTCCAATGAATATTAGGACTGATTTCCTTTAGGATTGACTGGTTTGATCCCCTTGCAGTCCAAGGGACTCTAAAGAGTCTCCTCCAACACCACAGTTCAAAGCATCAGTACTTCAGTGATCAGTTTTTTTTTTTTATAGTCCAACTATCACATCCATACATGACTACTGGAAAAACCATAGCTATCACTAGATGGACTGTTGTTGGCAAAGTAATGTCTCTACCTTTTAATATGCTGTCTACGTTGGTCATAGATTTTCTTGCAAGAAGCAACCGTCTTTTAATTTCATGGCTTTTAATTTCACCATCTGCAGTGATTTTGGAGCCCCCCAAAATAAAATCTGTCACTGCTTCTGTTGTTTCCCCATCTATTTGCCATGAATGGTGGGACTGGATGCCATGACCTTAGTTTTCTGAATGTTGAGTGTAAGCCAACTTTGTCACTCTCCTCTTTCATCAAGAGGCTCTTTAGTTCTTCACTTTCTGCCATAAAGGTGATGTCATCTGCATATCTGAAGTTACTGATAATTCTCCTGGCAATCTTGATTCCAGCCTGTGCTTCATCCATCCTAGCATTTCACATCATGTACTCTGCATATAAGTTAAATAAGCACGGCAACAATATACAGCCTTGACTTCTCCTTTCCCAATTTGGAACCAGTCTGGTGTTTCATGTCTGGTTCTAACTGTTGCTTTTTTACCTGAATACAGATTTCTCAGGATGCAGCTCAGGTGGTCTGGTATTCCCATTCTCTTTAAGAATTTTACACTGTTCGTTGTGATCCACACAGTCAAAGGCTTTGACATAGTCAATAAAGCAGAAGTAGATGTTTTTTTCTGGAACTCTCTTTCTTTTTCAATGATCCAATGGATGTTGGCAATTTGATATCTGGTACCTCTGCCTTTTCTAAATTCATCTTGAATATCTGGAGGTTCTTGGTTCATGTATTGTTGAATCCTGGCTTGGAGAATTTTGAGCATTACTAGCTTGTGAAATGAGTGCAATTGTGTGGTAGTTTGAACATTTTTAGCATTGCCCTTCTTTGGGATTGGAATAAAAAGTGACCTGTTCCAGTCCTGTGGCCACTGCTGAGTTTTCCAAATTTGCTGGCATATTGAGTGCAGCACTTTCACAGCATTATCTTTAAGGATCTTAAATAGCTCAACTGGAATTCCATCGCCTCCTCTAGCTTTGTTCATAGTGATGCTTCCTAAGGCCCACTTGACTTCACATTACAGGATGTCTGGCTCTAAGTGAGTGATCACAGCATCATGGTTATCTAGGTCGTTAAGAGAGTTTTCCTATAGTTCTTCTGTGTATTCTTGCCATCTCTTCTTAATATCTTCTACTTCTGTTCGGTCCATACCATTTCTTCCCTTTACTGTGCCTATCTTTCCATGAAATGTTCCCTTGGTAACTCTGATTTTCTTGAAGATATCTCAGGCCTTTCCCATTCTGTTGTTTTCCTCTATTTATTTGCATTGATCACTGAAGAAGACTTTCGTATATCTCCTTGCTATCTGGAATTCTGCATGGATATATCTTTCTTTTTCTCCTTCACCTTTAGATTCTCCTCTTTTCTCAGCTATTTGTAAAGCCTCCTCAGAAAACCACTGTGCCCCATTTGCACTTCTTTTTCTTGGGGGTGGTCTTGATCACTGCCTCCTGTACAATGTCACAAACTTCTGTCCATAGTTCTTGAAACACTCTATCATATCTAATCCCTTGAATATATTTTTTCACTTCCACTGTATAATCATAAGGGATTTGATTTAAGTCATAACTTAATGGTCTAGTAGATGGCACCCCACTCCAGTAATCTTGCCTAGAAAATGCCATGGACAGAGGAGCCTGGTGGGCTGCAGTCCATGGGGTCGCAAAGAGTCGGACACGACTGAGCGACTTCACTTTCATTTTCACTTTCATGCATTGGAGAAGGAAATGGCAACCCACTCCAGTGGTCTTGCCTGGAGAATCCCAGGGACGGGGGAGCCTGGTGGGCTGCCGTCTATGGGGTCGCACAGAGTCGGACACAACTGAAGCAACTTGGCAACAGCAGCAGCAGTTCTGCCTACTTTCTTCAATGTAAATCTGAATTTGGCAATAAGGAGTTCATGATCTGAGCCACAGTCAGCTCCCAGTGTTGTTTTTGCTGACTGTAAATAGCTTCTCCATCTTTGGTTGCAAGGAATACAATCAATCTGATTCTGGTATTGACATCTGGTGATGTCCATGTGTACAGTCTTCTCTTGTGTTGTTGGAAGAGGCTGTTTGCTATGACCAGTGCATTCTCTTGGCAAAACTCTGTTAGCCTTTTCCCTGCTTCATTTTGTACTCCAAGGCCAAACTTGCCTGTTACTCCAGGTATCTCTTGACTTTCTACTTTTGCATTCCAGTCCCCTGTGATGAAAAGGACATCTTTTTGGTGTTAGTTCTAGAAGGTTTTGAAGGTCTTCACATAACCATTCAACTTCAGCTACTTTGGCATCAGTGCTTGGGGCATAGACTTAGATTACTGTGATATTGAACGATCTGTCGTGGAAACAAACAGATCATTCTGTCATTTTTGAGATTGTACCCAAGTACTGAATATCACACTTTTTTGTTGGCTATGAGGGCTACTTCATTTCTTCTAGGGATTCTTGCCCACAGAAGTAGATATAATGGCCATGTGAATTAAATTCACCCTTTCCAATCCACTTTAGTTCACTGATTCCTAAAATGTCAATGTTCACTCTTGCCATATCCTGTTTGACCACTTCCAATTTACCATGTTTAGTTCACTGATTCCTAAAATATCGATGTTCACTCTTGACATCTCCTGTTTGACCACTTCCAGTTCACCTTGATTCATGGACCTGACATTTCAGGTTCCAAAGCAATACTGTTCTTTACGTCATCGGACATTACTTCCATCACCAGTCACATCCACAGCCGAGCATTGTTTTTGCTTTGGTTCTGTCTCTTCATTCTTTCTGGAAATATTTCTCCACTCTTCTCCAGTAGCATATTGGGCACCTAACAACCTGGGGAGTTCATCTTTCAGTGTCATATCTTTTTGCATTTTCCTACTGCTCGTGGGGTTTTCAAGGCAAGAATACTTAAGTGGTTTGCCATTCCCTTCTCCAGTGGACCATGTTTTGTCAGAACTCTCCACTATGACCTGTCTGTCTTGGGTGACCCTACACAGCATGACTCATAGTTTCATTGAGTTAGACAAGGCTGTGGTCCATGTGATCAGTTTGATTAGTTTTCCGTGATTGTGGTTTTCTGTGATTCAGGAGAATGTTGGATACCACCAAGAAAAGATACCCCAAATCCAAGAGCAAAGGAAAAGCCCCAGCAAGATGATAGGAGGGGCAAAATCACATTTATAATCAGATTTCATACCCACCAGAGATACTTGGAGGGTTCAAACAAAACCTTGTGCGCACCAGAACCCAGAGACTCCACAGAGAATGTGCCAGGCCTCTTTGAGTGTTTGAGTGTCTCCTGTGGTGGCACAGGTCAACAGTGGCCTGTTTCAGGGGCAAGGGCTCTGCGTGCAGCAGACCTGGGTCACACAGCTTGTGGCATAAGCCCTCCTGGAGGAGGTCACCATTAACCCCACCATACAGCTGCCGAACAGATGACCCACAAACTGCAAAACAATTATACCAAATAAATTCTTATACTATTAAGAAAGTTCTAGGACCCACAACAGAATTCCCAATCTGGGGATCTGACAAATGGACTGAGAAGCCCCAGGGAAGGGGGCTTTGGAGGCCAGTGGGATTTGATTATAGAACTTACACAGGACTGGGGAAAGAGACTCTTGGAGGGCACAGACAAAACCCTGCATGCACCAAGACCCAGGAGAAAGGAGCAGTGACCCCACAAGAGACTGACCCAGACTTGCCTGGGAGTGTCCAGGAGTCTAAGGTGGAGGTATGGGTTGACAGGGACCTGTTGCGGGGTCAGGGGCACTGAATGCAACAGTGTGTGCACAACCTTTTGAAGGAGGTCGCCATTATCTTTATCACCCCTATTACAGTTTAGTCTCAGGTTGAAAAGAGGGAGGGCACACAGCCCTTCCCATCAACAGAAAATTGAGTTAAAGATTTACTGAGAATGGCCCCGCCCATCAGAACAAGACCCAGTTTCCCCCACAGTCAGTCTCTCCCATCAGGAAGCTTCCAGAAGCCTCTTATCCTTATCCATCAGAGGGCAGACAGAATGAAAACCACAATCACAGACCTCCTAGAACTAACACACACACACACACACACACACACAAATGTTCTATTCATCTTTGGGTATAGGAATGCAAATATAGGAAGTCAAGAGATACCTGGAGTAACAGGCAAGTTTGGCCTTGGAGAACAAAATGAAGCAAGGCAAAGTCTAACTGAACTCTGCCAAGAGAATGCACTGGTCATAGCAAACATCCTCTTTTAACAGCACAAGAGACAACTTTACACATGAACATCATCAAATGGTCAGTACTGAAATCAAATCGGTTGCATTCTTTGTAGCTGAAGATGGAGAAGCTGTGTATAGTCAGCAAAAACAAGACCTGGAGCTGACTGTGGCTCAGATCATCAGGTTCTCATAGAAAAATTCAGGCTTAAACTAAAAAAAGCAGGGGAAACTACTAGGCCAACCAGGTCTGACTAAATCAAATCCATTATGAATATGTAGTAGAGGTAACAAATAGATTCAAGGGATTAGTACTTGTGAACAGTGTGCCTGAAGAACTGTGAACAGAGCTCCCTATTATTGTACAGGAAGAAGCAAACAAAACTATTCCAAAGAAAAAGAAAAACAAGAAGGCAAAGTGGTTATCTGAGGAGGCTTTACAAGTAGCTGAAGAAAGAAGAGAAGCAAAAAACAAGGGAGAAAGGGAAAGGTATATCCAGCTAAAGACACAGTTCCAAAAAACAGCACAGAGAGACAAGAAGCCCTTCTTCAACGAGCAGTGCATAAAACTAGAAGACAACAAAAGAAGGAGAAAGACCAGAGATCTCTGCAGTAAAAGTGGAAATATCAAGGGAACATTTCACCCAAAGATGGGCACAATAAAAGACGGAAAGGTGGAGACCTAGTAGATGCTGAAGAGATCAAGAAAAGATGGAAAGAATACATGGAAGAACTGTACAAAAAAGATCTTAATGAACCAGATTAATATGATGGTGTGGTGGTCGGACACCCAGAGCCAGACATTTTGGACTGCCAAGTCAAGTGGGCCTTAGGAAGCACTGCTGTTAATGAAGTTAGTGGATGCGATGGAATTCCAGGAGTTACGCAAAACCCTAAAGGATGATGCAATCAAGGTGTTGCATTCAATATGGCAGCAAATCTGGAACACTCAGCAGTGGTCACAGGATAGGAAAAGGTTGATCCTCATCCCAATTCCCAAAAAGGATAGTACTAAAGAATGTGCTAACTGTTGGACAGTTGCACCTACCTCCCATGCTGGTAAAGTCATGCTTGAAATCTTGCATGCTGGGTTTCAGTGTTATGTGAACCAATAACTTCCAGATGTCCAAGCTGGGTTTAAAAAAGGCAGAGGAACCAGAGGCCAAATTGCCAACATTCACTGAATAACAGAGAATGCAAGGGAATTTCATAAAAATATGTACCTCTGTTTCATCAACTATGTCGGTGTAACCCTGTTTGTTTAACCTATACGCTGAGCACATCATGAGAAATGCCAGGCTGGGTGAGTTACAAGCTGGAATCAAGATAGATGAGAGAAACATCAACAACCTCAGATATGTGAATGATACCAGCCTAATGGTAGAAAGCAAAGAGTAACTAAAGAGCTGCTTGATGAGGGTGAAGGAGAAGAGTGAAAGAGCTGGCTCAAACTAAATATTTAAAGAACTAAGATCATGGCATCTGGCCCCATTACTTCATGGCAAATAGAAGGGGAAAATGCAGAAGTAGTGACAGATTTCCTCTAATTTGTCTCTAAAACCACTATGGATGGTGACTGCAGCCATGTAATCAGAAGATGATTGCTTCTTATTAGGAAAACTATGACAAACCTAAACAGTGTGTTGAAAAGCAGAGACATTACTCTGCCAAAAAAGGTCCATATACTCAAGTCTAAGGTCTTCTCAGTGGTCATGTATGGTTCTGAGACCTGGACCAGAAAGAAGGAGGAGCCTGAAGAATTGATACTTACAAACTGTGATGCTGGAGAACACTCCTGCAGGTCCCTTGGACAGCAAAGAGATCAAACTAGTCAATCTTAAGGGAAATCATCCCTGAATACTCATTGGAAGGGTAAGGCTGAAGCTGAAGTTCCAGAATTTTGATTATCTGATGTGAACAGCCAACTCATTGGAAAAATCCCTGATACTAGGACAGACTGAGGGCAGAAAGAGAAGAGAGTGTCAGAGGATGAGATGGCTGGATGGCAAAACTGATGCAATTGACGTGAACTTGGGCAAACTTTGGGAGAGGGACAGGGAGGCCTGGCGTGCTGCAGTCCATGGGGTCGCAAAGAGTGGGACACACCTGGTGACTGAACAATAACAGCAACAGCATAGGACTACTATCACTATTATCGTGTCTGACATTCATCGGATGGTTACTCTGCTAACACTTGAACAAAGCATTTAACAAATACATCTCTTTCACTCTCGTCACAACCGTTTGAGATTGATAGAGAAAGAGAAAAGCAACCTCTGAGTTCCAAGACCTGAGCTGGTACCACAATGGCCCTTCTGTTCTCCTGCTCAGCATAAACATTTTACAATGCTTCCACGTCAATGAGACCATTCTGGGTTGGTGAAAGATCTACACAAAAATAGGACATTGGATAATCATGTTTGAGCACTGAGCAAAGGAAACATTATGCAAACCATCGATATGACCAAACACCTTCCTGTCTTGAGTGACTGTTAGTTTTTGGCCAAGTACAACTCTAACCCCTATCTAGTCTTTGCCTCTTAGAGTTAAGATTAAGATACTCAGAGAACTATCACACTTCCTAAATATCATCCATCCAGACAAAGCCAGCTATCTGAAATCTTCCCCAAATTCAACTCAGAAGCCCACATCTTATAAGTTCTTTTTAAAATTGTCTGAAGAGGACTGACTATTGTTTTCCAAGATAATACCACTTCCTTGGTGCAGTGAGTAATAAACCCAACAAGTTCAACTAGAAATGGGAGTATTTTCGTGTTCTCTGGTTAGAAACATTGACAAGTACAAGCCTTCTCGTTATTTTTATAAAGAAAGCAAAGCTCAGAGATGTTGACAATTTTCCCAGGACTGGGAAGATATGAAAAAGACCACCAACAGGCTCTACTACAAAGCCACAGTTATCAAGACAGTATGGTACTGGCACAAAGACAGAAATATAGATCAATGGAACAAAATAGAAAGCCCAGAGATAAATCCACGCACATATGGACACCTTATCTTTGACAAAGGAGGCAAGAATATACAGTGGATTAAAGACAACTCTTTAACAAGTGGTGCTGGAAATCTGGTCAACCACTTGTAAAAGAAATGAAACTAGAACACTTTCTAACACCATATACAAAAATAAACTCAAAATGGATTAAAGATCTCAACATAAGACCAGAAACTATAAAACTCTAGAGGAGAACATAGGCAAAACACTCTCTGACATACATCACAGCAGGATCCTCTATGACCCACCTCCCAGAATATTGGAAATAAAAGCAAAAATAAACAAATGGGACCTAATTAAACTTAAAAGCTTCTGCACATCAAAGGAAACTATTAGCAAGGTGAAAAGACAGCCTTCAGAATGGGAGAAAATAATAGCAAATGAAGCAACCGACAAACAACTAATCTCAAAAATATACAAGCAACTCCTGCAGCTCAACTCCAGAAAAATAAATGACCCAATCAAAAAATGGGCCAAAGATCTAAATAGACATTTCTCCAAAGAAGACATACAGATGGCTAACAAACACTTGAAAAGATGTTCAACATCACTCTTTATCAGAGAAATGCAAATCAAAACCACTATGAGGTACCATTTCACACCAGTCAGAATGGCTGCATCCAAAAGTCTACAAATAATAAATGCTGGAGAGGGTGTGGAGAAAAGGGAACCCTCTTACACTGTTGGTGGGAATGCAAATTAGTACAGCCACTATGGAGAACAGTGTGGAGATTCCTTAAAAACTGGAAATAGAACTGCCTTATGATCCAGCAATCCCACTGCTGGGCATACACACTGAGGAAACCAGAAGGGAAAGAGACACGTGTACCCCAATGTTCATCGCAGCACTGTTTATAATAGCCAGGACATGGAAGCAACCTAGATGTCCATCAGCAGATGAATGGATAAGAAAGCTGTGGTACACATACACAATGGAGTATTACTCAGCCATTAAAAAGAATACATTTGAATCAGTTCTAATGAGGTGGATGAAACTGGAGACTATTATACAGAGTGAAGTAAGCCAGAAGGAAAAACATAAATACAGTATACTAACGCATGTATATGGAATTTAGAAAGATGGTAACGATAACCCTGTATGCGAGACAGCAAAAGAGACACTGATGTATAGAACAGTCTTATGGACTCTGTGGGAGAGGGTGGGAAGATTTGGGAGAATGTCATTGAAACATGTGAAATGTCATGTATGAAACGAGATGCCAGTCCAGGTTCAGTGCACGATGCTGGATGCTTGGGGCTGGTGCGCTGGGAAGGCCCAGGGGATGGTATGGGGAGGTTGGGAGGAGGAGGGTTCAGGATGGGGGGCATGTGATTTTTTTTAAAAATAAAATTAAAAAAAAAAAAATCAAAAACTAATACTAATACTTGCTCTGTCCTCTGTGACATAGTGAAACAGATATTGTCTGTTTCCAAAGTTGCCTCCATTCTAAATCTCCCAAGATGCTGAGAAAGAAAGCATCATCAAAGACCCTCTGCTTGGGAGAGTGGGATTCCCTGCCATGTTAGGAAATGAATACAGCAGCTAAGTGCCATCACTATGTCTCCATCTCCTGCCTTGAAGGATTCTTAGCATGATGAATAGAAAAATGCAGGCAAAATGCTAACACAGAGCCAGGGATACTAAACAGTAGTTGCCCTTTCTTTACCTGAAGTTAGAAGCCCCCTCCCCACACGTGACCTCAAGGAATCGGATTTCTTAGAAAAGTGGACAACTGAACCTCATGCCCATTCTCTTCTGAAAGTCAGAAGGACAACCTGCCCCCCAGTTTGACTGAACTTAGAAGTAAGGAAGAAAAGCTGTCATGTTGACATGTGTATCTCCCAGGATTCTGTGCAGTTATTAAAAAGTTGTTTAATGAGTTTGCTTCCTATGCCCAGTAGGGCACAGTCTGTGGAAAGGGAAAGGGGAGGTGCCCACTGTCTGCAGAACAGTGAAAAGGACCACCATTTCCATGGACCCTATTGGGTGAGGTTTGTAGTTACAAACAACAGACTCCACCCCAGTCAGTTTAATTTTGAATGTGCATTTATTAAAATATAACCCATAGTGCTTGAGGCTACAGAAATGAAAATTGCAAATCATTGTACAATCAAGAAACATTTTTAAATGAAACTCTTCTCTCATGACTGATGTTCAGGACTGGATGCTGGAAATACCATCTTGGACACCCACAAGGAGAGCAGTGATGGTGGGGACAGGGATGTAGGTGAGGATGCCGTGAGGATGGGGGTGAAAACAAAAATCCTGTGTTACACTGCAGGCTCTGAATTAATGTCATGAGGAATGTGTTCCTTCCTTACTCCTTCCTTACTCAAATAATTATAAACAGCCTCTTTGGTGTCAGGAACTGTGTGAAGTGCTAGGGGTAAAAGGAAGACATGCTCTCACCGTGATGAGAGTCACCTGGATAGAACAGAATTAGACATGTTGACCAATAGAGGAAAGGAAATAGGCACGCTCTGCTGAGGAGGGTAGGGAGAGAAGGACTGTGAGGAGACTGAAGAGGTTCAGATGTAGACACAGCCCACCCTGCAGGAGTCCTCCTCGGACATCAGAGTTTCAGGGACTACTCTTCACATGTCATCTGCAGAAAGAAAGGAACTTGTTGAGCCATCAGTGTAGCCCCAGACCTAGACAATGGTCAACTTAATAGATCCCATATTTTCAAAACAATATGGAACCACATTCCCGAATCACGAACAAAAAGGAAGTGAATTTTCCAAGCCTAGGTGGGGCACTCAGGAGCACTGCAGACCTGCCCCTGGAGGGTGGCTGAGTCAGTGTTCCCAAATGAGAAAGAGGAGCATGTGATCAGGCTCAGATGATCACAAAGAGATATCTGGGGTTGACCTTCTGCCATCCTCTCCCTGGAGAACTCGCTCAGTGTGGGTTTCACAGGACACTGCAGCCTCTTCTCCTGGCAGCAGCGAGGAGGAAGACACTGTGCAGGGGGAATGGTGTGTGGCCCCCTGAGCTCCACCCATTTCCCCAGCCCTTCCCTCCTCCTGTGCCCTGGCCCCTGTCTTACCACAGGGACTGTGCCTTTGGATAGCAGGTCTTCATGCACTCCTCCAATGTTGGGAAGTTGTTTTCGTTTCCTCCGCAACCGCTATATACAAACAGCTCACAGTGCCCGGTCTGGGCATTGTAGAAGTACCTGGTCATCGAGGCGTTGCAGACACCAACAAATTTAGGCTCCACGCAGAAAGCAGGCATAAAAGCTGGGGAAACTAGAGGGGCAATGGCTCAGTTATGAGGATGGTCATCACTGCTCCGTACAAGGACAACAACTAGAACCACCGGTTTGTTTGCAAGAGAGAATGTTAGGGTTGTGGAGTGTGGTCAAATTGAAATGCCCATTTGAAAACACCCCTTCTGGGACAGAATATGAATGTTGCTAGGGATGACATGATATAGTAATCATATACAAATGTATATCTCCTCATGAAGTCTTCTAAGAAAGATAGGTATAATGCCTTTGATAAGCTGAAGAATATCTGTAAGACTTCTGAGGTGGTCCAGTGGTTAAGAATCTGTATTCCAATTAAGTAGTCCTAGGTTCAGTTCCTTGTCAGGAAACTAAACTTTCAAACGCTGTAGACACTAAGGAGGCAGGGCATAAATTCTTTATATTCATGACTGGAACTCTGTTCAAAGGATGTATGTAATATATTTCCCCTCTTCAGATGAGGAAATTGAAGATAACTTTTCCCATGAAACAGAGCATGTGGATGGTAGAGTCAGGACAAGTTACTATGGTGTCACAATGCATCTGATATAATATATGATTCTACCAGGAATTGGGAAACACAGTTTACTTGTAAGAGTTTCTGGAGCTGGCGACCTACTTTCATTACTTCCTTGTAAGTAAGGTAACCTAAGCCCCCAAATCAAACGGGCAGACTGAGCCTGGATTTATCCTATCACAAATATGTGGTGTCTTTACCAACACTAAGCAATTCTCCAGACACCCACTGGGTGTCCCCCAGTCAATTGATGTCTGGTATGAAATCTATACAGTTACCCCCACAGGTTAAGCACCCAAGATTGTCCTCACTTTAGTGCAAGCAACGTGGTCCCCACTTAGTTTTGCTTATGACCAAATGGTTAAAATGGAGAGGTCCATGATCCCAACTCCATGTTCAATAACTGAGTGTTAATGATGACTAAACTTTGGACAACACTTACCTACTGTTCCCAGATGAATATACATGAAACATCACAGTGAAATGGAGGAGAGGAGTAGGGCCAAGGGGCAGTGGAGGTGTGTGGAGCCTCCATTCCCCAATTAGTACAGCACCTTGCAATGGTATTGACCACCCAGAAAACTCTCTGAACCCAAATACTTATGCACTGTTCAGGTTTCAATAGAAAGGCTTATGGAAGGAATCATTGGTCATTGATCTGAATCTCAGTGCCCTTCCCTCTTCCCCAAGGTGCAGACACTACTGCTGCTGCTAAATCGCTTCAGTCATGTCCGACTCTGTGCAACCCCATAGACAGCAGCTCATCAGGCTCCCCTGTCCCTGGGATTCTCCAGGCAAGAACACTGGAGTGGGTGGTGCAGACACTACAAACCTTTATTCTCCTCATTGAGTGTTGAGTATTCCATATTGAGTGTTGGCAATTCCTCTTGCGTATGGTTATCGAACTGTATTCTGGAAATCATCACCTGACCTATGAAGGAGAGTAAATTTCAAGAATTTCAGGAGGCCTGGTCCGTGAAACAGGAAAAGGATCAAACATGGATAAGATAATACCAGTCAAAAGACAACAAGGGAAGGGGCCTGGAGACTTTCGTTATATTTTATCAGCCTTGCTCCCACAGGCTACCCCACAAGGGCTGTTTCTTGCTTTCCCTGCAGTTGCCCTCCTCCATGGTTCAACATCTTTTGATTACTCTTAACACAGGAATAAACATTATTTGATAGAGAAATACTTTTACTTGGCCAAACTATGTAGGCAGACATCTTCTTTCAGATTAAAACATTCTGATGGAAAATGGACAAATCTGTTCATGACGTGTGAATAAAGTCTTTCTATTCGTAACTCATCATCCCTTCTAAGAACTAATGTAACATGTTTCCTCATGTTGATGATTTGCCTCAGGAAACAAGCATGTGGCTGGCCTGGTCAGGACAAGATACTGTCATGTCACGTCACATTTGATACACTATTGATTGGCTAGGAACTCAACAATACAAATGACCAGTGAGCGTTTCCAGGTCCAGGGTCTTACTTTCACTACTCACCTCTCCCCAAGCCTCACCTGAGCCCTCACATCACAGGGAAGGGTGAACCTGGCTGAGTCTATTTTTCTGACACCAAATACATGGTTTTTCCACCAACCATCCAGTTCCCAGCACCCAACAGGCCTCCCATTGTCCATTGACTTCTGATATCATATCTGTGGAGTCAGGGCCGATGCCACAGGTTGAGGTATCAGGAATGCCCTGACCTCAGATGCCAGATCTGAGGTCAGGGCATTGAGTGTTCTCGAGTTATCATGCTTCTGACCAAGTGACTGAAACTGAAATTTCCATGACTCCACCTCCATGCTCAAAAAGTCAATAGAACCAGCGACCAAACTCAGGAAAACTCAATCACTGTTCTCGGACTAACATACAGGAAATAACTCAGAAACCATGAAATGGAGGAGATCCTTCGGACATGGGAGGAGTGGAGGTGGACGGAGCCTCCATGCCTTCCTGAGCAGAGCACCCTCACCTCATGACCATTTCTTCCCACATCATAAGCTCTCTGAGCCAATATTTATGGATTTTTATTGAGGTTTCACTCAATAGGCATATGTGTTGAATCATCAGCCAGTGGTGACTGACCTCAGGCTCAGTGCCCTCCTCTCTCCCCAGAGGTGCAGAAAGTTCTAACCTTTAAGTGCTTTCTTGACTATCTCAGCCAATCCTGTTAGTATACTGGCTCCCTTTCCGAAAATCTTGGTACCTAAGAAAGACAAACATTTCAAAATTTTCACAACTATTGGACCATGAACAAGGACAACATTCAAATATGAAAAATAAAATCATAGGAAAAAGTGGAGAAAGGAAAAGGCCTGGACAATTTGCTAATATTGTTCAAGCCTTGGTCCCATGAGCCTAGGGCTGGTTTTCATCCTTTCCCAGCAGTTCCATTTCTGAGTGGTCAGGGTCCGTGTGATTAATTTTTAAATAGAAGGATGATCATTATTTGACCCATAAACATTCTTTCTTTTGGCCCCAAGTAAGTAGGTAGAGAAATATTTCATGAACATATCCTTGTGGAAAATGACCAAACATGGCCATGAAATGTGAATAAACTGCTTATATTTATGACTGATAATACGTTCAGTGGAGAAGGAAATGGCAACCCACTCCAGGATTCTTGCCTTGAAAATCCCATGGACAGAGGAATCTAGCAGGCTATAGTCCATGGGTCGCAAAGAGTCGGACATGACTGAAGAAACTTTGCTCCATGTTCAAAGAACTCATGCAGCACTTATCTGCTGATCACATGAGAACTATAGATGACTTGCCAGAGGACACATGGCATGAGGGTGACAGGGTCCAAACAAGATACACCTTGTCACAACCCACTTGATACACTATCCTATTCTGCCCTGAACTCTGAAAATACCAACACCTGGTAACAGCTTCTGGGTGCAGTGTCCCACTTTCATTACTCCCCTGGCCCAGCACTCACCTGAGCTCCCAAAGCACAAGGGAGAGTGAGTTGAGTTTCCTTGACACCAAATACGTGGTGTCTCTAGAAACAACATCCAATTCCCCAAACACCCACTGGGTGTGCAACAACGCAATTTAATTTGGATAGGAAATTGGGGGAGTTAATATACATTCTTCATGCTGAGGTCTCAGAACTGTCCTCGCTTCAGATACCAACCATGTGGGCACATCCCTCATGATTTGACAAAGTGTCTAAAACTGGGAAGTTCCATTACTTCACATCCATGTTCAGTAATTCAGTTAATCTGATGACCAACCTCAGGAAGACAACTCACATGCGGATCTCACAGTAATATTAAGGATAAATCTAGACACACCAAAATGAGTGAGATGTGCAAGGCAAAGTGGAAGTGAAGTTGTGGGGAGACTCAATTTCCTAGAGAACACAGGACCCTCATATCACCAACCTCCCTAATTTAACAGCCCAAAAGCTTTCTGAATGCCAACTTTTATGGATTCTTCTTCAGGTTTCATTCAACAGGTATTTTGATTGAATCATTGGCCAGTGGTTACTGTTCCCAAAATCAGGGCCCTCTCCTCTCCCCAGAAATACAAGAAGATCAAACCTTTAATCACACCACCTAGGATACTTTTGACCACATGTACTACTGAACGCTTCTCAAGTACCCGCTTCTGGCTTGTCTCCACACCTGTGAAAGACAGAAAATTCCAGATTTCAGGAGGCCTGGTCCATGAACTAAAACAAGGATCAAATATGCATAATAAAATGGTAGTGAAGAGTGGACGAAGGAGGGAACAAATATGGATAATAAACAGCTGTCAAAACAGGACATGGGAAAGGGACTGGAGACTTTCCTAATAATGTCTCAGCTTTGATGTCAAGAGTCAACCTACAGAGGACTGTTTCACACATTCCCTGCAGAACACTCATACCAGGTTTTTCTAATTTCTTTTCATGATAGCAGAATACTCATTATTTGACACCTAAATATTTTTCCTTGCCCAAACTAAGAAGGTAAAGAAATTTTCTGAGAATTATACATCTTGGTGGAACATGCACAAAACTCACCATGAAACATTTATGCAATGTTGAGGTCTCAAGATATAGGTTTATTGATTGAATCATTGGTAATTGGTCATTGATCTGAATCTCAGTACCCTTCCCTCTTCTGCAAGGTCCAGAAAATACAAACCTTTATTCTCCTCACTGAGTGTTGAGTATTCAATCTTGAGTGTTGGCAATTCCTCTTGTGTATGGTTGTCAAATTGTATTCCGGAAATCATCACCTGACCTATGAAAGAGAGTAAATTTCAAGAGTTTCAGGAGGCCTTGGAATGGAAATAGGAAAAGGATCAAGCATGAATGAGATAATAACAATCAAAAGACAACAAGGGTAAGGGCCTGGTCACTTTCATTATACTGCATCAGCCTTGCTCCCACAGGCTACCCTACAAGGGCTGAGCTTCTTTCTTTCCCTGCAGTTGCCCTCCTACATGGCTCAACATCTTTTGATTACTCTTAATACAGGAATGGACATTATTTGATAAAGAAATATTTTACCTGGCCAAGGCATGCAGGTAGAGAATCTTTTTTCACAATAACACATCATGTTGGAAAATGGACAAATCTGTTCTTGACATGTGAATAAAGTCTTTCTATTCGTAACTTGTCATCTGTTCTAAGAACTAATGTAGCCCTGTTCCATTCTTTTGGAATCCTGTTCCAAAACTAATGTTTCCCTTGTTCAGATGAGGAAACAGCAGATGACTTGGTCAGGACAAAAGCATGTGGGTGGCCTGGTCAGGACAATATACTATCACGTCGCAACTAATTTGATACACTATATATTGGCTAGGAACTCGACAATACAGAGAACTGGTGAGAGTTTCCAGGTCCAGGGTCTTACTATCACTACACACCTCTCCCAAGACTCACCTGAACCCTCACATCACAGGGGAGGCTGAGTCTGGGTGAGCCTATTTCTCCTGACACCAAATGCGTGGTCTTTCCACCAACCATCCAATTCCCAACACCCAACGGGCCACCCACTGTCCTTTGATTTCTGATACCGTGTCTGTGGAGTCAGGGCCGATGCCGCAGGTTGAGGTATCAAGAGTGCCCTGACTATAGATGCCAGCCATGTGTTCTCGAGTTATCATGTTTCTGAACAAGTGACTGAAAATGGAACTTTCCACCCTACCTCCATTCTCAAAAACTCAATCAAACCAGTAAACAAACTCAGGAAAACTCTGAATCCCTGTTCTGAGAGTAACGTACAGGAAAAAAACTCAGAAACTGTGAAATGGAGGAGATCTTTAGGACATGAGTGTAGTAGAGTTGGATGGAGCCTCCATGCCTTCCTGAGCAGAGCACCCTCACCTCATGACCGTTTAGCCCCACCTGATAAGCTCTCTGAGCCAATATTTATGGATTTTATTGAGGTTTCACTCAAGACTCATATGTATTGAATCATCAGCCAGTGGTGACTGACCACAGGCTCAGTGCCCTCCTCTCTCCCCAGAGGAGCAGAAAGTCCTAACCTTTAAGTGCTTTCTTGATGATTTCAGCCAATCCTGTTAGTACACTGGCTCCCTGTCCAAAAATCTTGACACCTAGGAAAGACAAACATTTCAAGAATATTGCACCATGATCCAGGACAATGTTCACGTATGAAAATAAAACGATAGGAAAATGTAAGACAGAGGAAAGGCACAGAAAATTTTCTAATATTGTACAAGCCTTGGTCCATGAACCCACCACAAGGCCTGGGTTTCATGCTTTCCTGGCAGTTGCTGTTCTCAGTGGTCCAGGTCTGTGTGATTAATTTTTATATAGAGGGATAATTATTACTTATCCCATAAATATTCATTCTTTCTGGCCCTAAGTGAGTAGGTACAGAACTGTTTCATGAAGATTTACTGGCATAAAATGACCAAACATAGCCATGAAATGTGAATAAGCTGTTTATATTTATGACTCGTAGTATTTTCCCAGAACTCATGCAGCACTTATTAGCTGTTCAGATGAGGACTATACATGACTTGCTGGAGGACACATGGTTTGAGGGTGACAGGATCCAAACAAGATACACCCTGTCACAACCAACTTGATATACTCTCCTATTCTGCCTGGAACTCTGAAAATACCGATAACTGGTGACAGCTTCTGGGTGCAGTGTCCCACATTCATTACTCTCCTGGCCCAGCACTCACCTGAGCTCCCAAAGCACAAGGGAGAGTGAGTTGGGTTTCCTTGACACCAAATATGTGGTGTCTCTCAAAACAATATCCAGTTACCCAAACACCCATGGGGTGTGCAACAATGCAATTTAATTTGGAGAGGAAATCAGGGGAGGTAACATGCATTCAGCATGTTGAGTCTCAGAATTATCCCGAGTTCAGGGGCCAGCCATGTGCACCCCTTGGTCATTATTTGTCAAAGTGTCTAAAACTGGGAAGTTCCATTAACCCACCTCCATGTTCAATAACTCAGTTAATCTCATGACCAAACTCAGGAAGATGCTCACATCACCACCCTCCCTGTTTTAACAGCCCAGAGGCTCTCTGAATGCCCACAATTGTGGATTCTTCTTGCGGTTTCACTAAACAGGAATTTTGATTGACTCGTGAGCCAGTGAGGACTGTTCCCAGTCTCAGTGCCCTCTCCTCTCCCCAGAGCTACAGGAAGAACACCAACCTTTAAGCACGCCGCCGAGGATACCTTTAACCACAGGTAGCACTGCACGCTTCTCAAGTCTCTGTTTATGGCTAGTCTCCACACCTAGGAAAGACAGTAAATCCAAGAGTTGCAGGAGGCCTGGTCCATGGACTAAAACAATGATCAAATATGGATAAAAATAGTCATCAACAGTACAAATGAGGGGAAAAAATATGGGTAATATGCAATAGTCAAAATAGAACATGGGAATGGGCCTGGAGACTTTCCTAATAATGTCTCAGCTTTGGTTCAGGAGTCAACCTACACAGGGCTCTTTCTTATATTCCCTGCAGAACATTCATCCCAGCTTGCCTTAATTATTTCTCGTGATAGCAGAAGACTCATTATTTGACACCCAAATATTCTTTGTGGCACAAAGTAAGTAGGTAAAGAATTTTTTTTGATGAATGCATATTGGCAGAACATGCACTAATTCACCATGAAATATTTATGCGCTGTTGAGATTTCACGAAATAGGTGTATTGACTGAATCATTGATCATGGATCTGATCTCAGTGCCCATCCCTCTTCCCCGAGGTCCAGAAAATACAAACCTTTGATCTCCTCAATGAGTGTTGAGTATTCAATCTGGAGTGTTGGCATTTCCTCTTGAGTACTGTTATCAAACTGTATCCCAGAAATCATCACCTGACCTATGAAAGAGAGTAAATTTCAAGAGTTTCAGAAGACATGGTCCAAGAAACTAGAAAAGGAACACAGATGCATAATATAATACCAGTCAAAAGACAACAGGGGAAAGGGCATGGAGACTCTCCTAATATTTTATCAGCCTTGCTCCCACAGGCTACCCCACAAGGGCTGTGTTTCTTGCTTTCCCAGCAGCTGTTCCCCTCATGGCTGGATCTTTTCATTACTCTTAATTATATGGGAATAAACATTGTTTGATAAAGAAATACTTTTACTGGCCACAGCAAGTAGGTAGAAAATCATTTTTCCCCTTAACACACTGTGTTGGAAAATAGACAAATCAGGTCATGACACATGAATAAAGTCTTTCCTTTCATAACTCTTCATCTGTTCTAAGAACTAATGTAACGTGTTTCCCCTGTTCAGATGAGGAAACTCCAGATGACTTCCCCAGGAATAAGCATGTGGGTTGCCTGGTCAAGACAATATATGATGATGTCACAAACCATATGATACACTATTGATTGGCTAGGAACTCAATAATACAAAGAACGGGTGAGAGTTTCCAGGTCCAGGGGATTACTTTTACTACTCACCGCTCCCCAATCCTCACCTGAGCCATCAAATCACAGGGGAGGGTGAGTCTGGGCTTTTTCCTGACACCAAATATGTGGTTTGTCCAACAACCATCCAATTCCCAACACCCAACAGGCCGCCCAGTGTCCATTGACCTTGGATACCATATCTGGGGAGTTAGTGCTGATGCCACAGGTTGAGGTATGGAGTCTGCCCAGACTTCAGATGCCAGCCATTTGTTCTTGAGTTATCAAGTTTCTGAACAAGTGATTGAACCTTGAAATTTCCTCTCTACCTCCATGCTCAAAAACTCAGTCAAACCAGTTAATAAACTCAGGAAAAGTCTTATTCACTGTTCTCAGAGTAACGTACAGGAAAAAACTCAGAAACACTGAAATGCAGGGAATGTTTTGGCATTGGTGTAGTGGAGTTGGATGGAGCCTCCATGCCTTCCTGAGCAGAGCACCCTCACCTCATGACCGTTTAGCCCCACCTGATAAGCTCTCTGAGCCAATATTTATGGATTTTTATTGAGGTTTAACTCAAGACTTATATGTATTGAATCGTCAGCCAGTGGTGACTGACCTCAGGCTCAGTGCCCTCCTCTCTCCCCAGAGGAGCAGAAAGTCCTAACCTTTAAGTGCTTTCTTGATGATTTCAGCCAATCCTGTTAGTACACTGGCTCCCTTTCCGAAAATCTTGACACCTAGGAAAGACAAACATTTCAGAAATATTGCACCATGGTCCAGGACAATGTTCACATATGAAAATAAAACGATAGGAAAATGTAAGACAGAGGAAAGGCACAGAAAATTTTCTAATATTGTACAAGCCTTGGTCCATGAACCAACCACAAGGCCTGGGTTTCATGCTTTCCTGGCAGTTGCTGTTCTCAGTGGTCCAGGTCTGTGTGATTAATTTTTATATAGAAGGATAATTATTACTTATCCCATAAATATTCATTCTTTCTGGCCCTAAGTGAGTAGGTACAGAACTGTTTCATGAAGATTTACTGGCATAAAATGACCAAACATAGCCATGAAATGTGAATAAGCTGTTTATATTTATGACTCGTAATATGTTCCCAGAACTCAGGCAGCACTTATCTGCTGTTCAGATGAGGACTATACATGACTTGCTGGAGGACACAGGGTTTGAGGGTGACAGGGTCCGAACAAGATACACCCTGTCACAACCAACTTGATATACTCTCCTATTCTGCCCTGAACTCTGAAAACACTGATATTGGTAACAGCTTCTGGATGCAGTTTCTCACTTTCATTACTCTCCTGGCCCAGCACTCACCTGAGTTCCCAAAGCACAAGGGAGAGTGAGTTGGGTTTCCTTGACACCAAATATGTGGTGTCTCTCAAAACATCATCCAATTCCCCAAACACCCGTGGGGTATGCAAGAATGCAATTTAATTTGGAGAGGAAATCAGGGGAGGTAACATGCATTCAGCATGTTGAGTCTCAGAATTATCCCGAGTTCAGGAGCCAGCCAATGTGCGCCCATTTGTCATTATTTGGCAAAGTGTCTAAAACTGGGAAGTTCCATTAACCCACCTCCATGTTCAATAACTCAGTTAATCTCATGACCAAACTCAGGAAGATGCTCACATCACCACCCTCCCTGTTTTAACAGCCCAGAGGCTCTCTGAATGCCCACAATTGTGGATTCTTCTTGCGGTTTCACTAAACAGGAATTTTGATCGACTCATGGGCCAGTGAGGACTGTTCCCAGTCTCAGTGCCCTTTCCTCTCCCCAGAGCTACAGGAAGAACACAAACCTTTAAGCACGCCGCCGAGGATACCTTTAACCACGGGCAGTACTGCACGCTTCTCAATGCCTCGTTTATGGATTGTCTCCACACCTAGGAAAGACAATAAATCCAAGAGTTACAGGAGGCCTGGTCCATGGACTAAAACAACGATCAAGTATGCATAATAAAATAGTCGTCAACAGTGGACAAATGAGGGATAAAACATAGATAATACGCAATAGTCAAAACAGAACGTGGGATGGGGCCTGGAGACTTTCCTAACAATGTCTCAGCTTTGCATCATGAGTCAACCTACACAGGGTTGTTTCTTACATTCCCTGCAGACATTCATTCCAGCTTGCTCTAATTATTTTTCATGATAGCAGAATATTCATTATTTGACACCTAAATATTCTTTGTGGCCCAAAGTAAATAGGTAAAGAAATTTTTTTAATTTAAATTTATTTTTTACATGAATGCATATTGGTGTAACATGCACTAAATTCACCATGAAATATTTATGTGCTGTTGAGGTTTCAAGAAACAGACGTTTTGACTGAATCATTGATCATTGGTCATGGATCTGAATCTCAGTGCCCTTCCCTCTTCCTTATGGTCCAGAAAATACAAACCTTCATTCTCCTCAATGAGTGTTGAGTATTCAATCTGGAGTGTTGGAATTTCCTCTTGAGTACTGTTATCAAACTGTATCCCGGAAATCATCACCTGACCTATGAAAGACAGTAAATTTCAGGAGTTCAGTAGACATGGTCCGTGAAACAAGAAAAGGAACACAGATGCATGATATAATACCAGTCAAAAGACAATAGGGGAAAGAGCCTGGAGACTTTCTTTATATTGTATCAGCCTTGCTCCCACAGGCTACCCCACAAGGTCTGTGTTTCTTGCTTTCCCTGCAGCTGCTCCCCACCTGGCTCAGATCTTTTGATTACTCTTAATAATATGGGAATAAACATTGTTTGATAAAGAAATATTTTTACTTGGCCACAGAAAGTATGTAGAGAATGATTTTTTCAGGTTAACACACTGTGTTGGAAAATAGACAAATCAGGTCATGACACATGAATAAAGTCTTTCCTTTCATAACTCTTCATCTGTTCTAAGAACTAATGTAACTTGTTTCCCTGTTCAGATGAGGAAACCCAGATGACATCCCCAGGAATAAGCATGTGGGTTGCCTGGTCAAGACAATATATGATGACGTCACAACCCATTTGATGCACTATTGATTGGCTAGGAACTCGACAACACAGAGAACGGGTGAGAGTTTCCAGGTCCAGGGATTACTTTTACTACTCACCACTCCCCAAGCCTCACCTGAGCCATCAAATCACAGGGAGGGTGAGTCTGGGTTTTTTCCTGACACCAAATATATGGTTTTTCCAACAACCATCCAATTCCCAACACCCAACAGGCCGCCCAGTGTCCATTGACCTTGGATACCATATCTGTGGAGTTAGTGCCAATGCCACAGGTTGAGGTATCGAGACTGCCCAGACTTCAGATGCCAGCCATGTGTTCTCGAGTTGTCACATTTCTGAACAAGTGACTGAAACTCGAAATTTCCACTCTATCTCCATGCTCAGAAACTCAATCAAACCAGGAACAAACTCAGGAAAACTCTTAATCACTGTTCTCAGAGTAACATACAGGAAAAAACTCAGAAACACTGAAATGGAGGAGATCTGTAGGGCGTAGGTGTAGTGGAGTTAGATAGGCCTCCATGACCTTCTGAGTAGAGCACCCTCAACTCATGACCATTTAGCCCCACCTGATAAGCTCTCTGAGCCAATATTTATGGATTTGTATTGAGGTTTCACTCAAGAGTCATATGTATTGAATCGTCAGCCAGTGGTGACTGACCTCAGGCTCAGTGCCCTCCTCTCTCCCCAGAGGAGCAGAAAGTCCTAACCTTTAAGTGCTTTCTTGACTATTTCAGCCAATCCTGTTAGTATACTGGCTCCCTTTCCGACAATCTTGACACCTATGAAAGACAAACATTTCAGGAATATTGTACCATGAACCAAGACAATATTCACATATGAAAAATAAAACATTAGGAAAAAGTAAGACAAAGTAAAGGCCTGGAGAATTTTCTAATATTGTACAAGCCTTGGTCCCATGAACCAACCACCCAACAGCTGGGTTTCATGCCTTCCCAGCATTTGCTCTTCTCAGTGGTTTAGGTCTGTGTGATTAATTTTTAAACAGAGGGATAATTCTCATTTGATCCATAAATATTCTTTCTTTCTTGCACCAAGTAAGCAGGTATAGAATTTTTTCATGAACATTTCCTGGTATAAAATGACCAAACATGGCCATGAAATGTGAATAAGCTCTTTATATTTATGACTCGTAATAAGTTCCCAGAATTCATCCAGCACTTATCTGCTGTTCAGATGAGGACTATGGATGACTTGCCAGAGGACACATGGCATGAGGGTGACATGATCTAAACAAGATATATCATGACACAACCCACTTGATACACTATCCTATTCTGCCTGGAATGCTGAAAATACCAATAATTGTCAGAGCTTCTGGGTACAGTGCCCCACTTTCATTACTCCCCTGGACCAGCAATCTCCTGAACTCCCAAAGCACAAGGGAGAGTGAGTTGGGTTTCCTTGACACCAAATATGTGGTGTCCTTTGAAACAACATCCAATTCTCCAAACACCCACTGGATGTGCAACAACACAATTTAATTCGGATAGGAAATCAGGGGAGTTAATATACATTCTGCATTTTGATGTCTCAGAACTATCCTCAGTTCAAATGCGAACCATGTGGGTCATTGATCTGAATCTCAGCGCCCATCCTTCTTCCCCGAGGTGCCCAAACTACAAACCTTTATTCTCCTCACTGAGTATTGCATATTCAATCTCAAGTGTTGGCAATTCCTCTTGTGTATGGTTATAGAATTGTATTCTCGAAATCATCACCTCATCTATGAAAGAGTAAATTTCAAGAGTTTCAGGAAGTTTGGTATATGAAACAGGAAAAGGATCAAACGTGGATAAGATAATACCAGTCAAAAGACAACAAGGGAAAGGGCCTGGAGACATTCATTATATTGTGAAGCCTTGTTCTCACAGGCTACCCTACAAAGGCTGTGATTTTTGCTTTCCCTGCAGCTGCCCTCCTCCGTGACTCTACATCTTTTTATTACTCTTAATAATATAGGAATAAACCTTTTCCAATGAGAAATATTTTTACTTGGCCACAGCAAGTAGGTAGAGAATATTTTTTCAGATTAACGCATTGTGGTGGGAAGTGGACAAATCTGGTCGTGACACGTGGATAAACTGTTTCTATTCATAACTCATCATCTGTTCTAAGAACTCATGTAACATGATTCCCTGTTCAGATGAGAAAACTGCAGATTACTTGCACCAAGACACACATTCAGGAGGCTTGGTCAGGACATGATACTGTCACATTGATACGCATTTGATACACTATTGCTTGGCTAGGAACTTGACAATACTGACAACTGGTGAGAGTTTCCAGGTCCAGGGTCTTGCTTTCCTAACTCACCTACCCTCAAGCCTCACCTGAGCCATCACGTCACCATCGTGGGTGACTCTGGGATTTTTCCTAACACCAAATACACGGTTTTTCCAACAACCATCCAATTCCCAACACCCAACATGCCAAAGTCCACTGACTTCTGATACCATCTGTGAAGTTCGGGCCAATGCCACAGGTTGATGTAGGGAGATGGCCCTAACTTCAGATGCTAGCCATGCCCTCTTGAGTTATCATGTTTCTGACCAAGTAACTGAGACTTTAAATTTCCACAACTCTACCTCCATGCTCAAAAACTCAATCAAACCAGCAACCAAACTCAGGAAAACTCTTAATCACTGCTGTCAGTGTACATTACAGGAAAAATCTCAGAAACAGTGACTACGAGGAGATCTTTAGTACATGGGAGGAGTGGAGATGGATGGAGCCTCCATGCCTTTCTGAGCAGAGCACCTTCAACTCACGACTGCTTCTTCCCCCCTCATAAGTTCTCTGAGCCAATATATATTGAGTTTCATTGAGGCTTCACTAAGAGTTCAATATGTATTCAATCGTAAGCCAGTGGTGACTGATCTCAGTCTCAGTGCCCTCCTCTCTCCCCAGGGGTTCAGAAAGTCCTAACCTTTCATTGTTTCGTTCAGTATTTTAGCCAATCCTCCTAGTATACTGGCTCCCTTTCCGACAATCTTGGAACCTATGGGAGACAAAAATTTCAAACATTTCAGAATATTGGAACATGAACCAGGACAACATTCACATATGAAAAATAAAATGATAGGAAAAAGTGAGAAAAGGGAAGGCCAGCAGAATTTTCTAATATTGTAAAGTCCTTGGTCCCATGAACCAACCACACAAGGCCTGGGTTTCATGCTTTCCTGGCAGCTGCTCTTCTCAGTGTTCTAGGTCTCTGTGATTAATTTTTAAACAGAGGGATAATCATCACTTGAGCCATAAATATTCTTTCTTTCTGGCCCAAGTAAGTAGGTACAGAAATGTTTCATGAACATTTACTGGTGTAAAATGACCAAAAATGGCCATGCAATGTGAATAAGCTGTTTATATTTATGACTGGTATTATATTCCAAGAATTCATGCAGCACTTATCTGCTGTTCAGATGAGGACTGTGGATGACTTGCCAGAGGACACATGGCATGAGGGTGACAGAGTTCGAACAAGATACACCCTGTCACAACCCACTTGATACACTATCCTATTCTGCCCTGAACTCTGAAAATACCAACACCTGGTAACAGCTTCTGGGTGCAGTGTCCCACTTTCATTACTCCCCTGGCCCAGCACTCACCTGAGCTCCCAAAGCACAAGGGAGAGTGAGTTGGGTTTCCTTGACACCAAATATGTGGTGTCTCTAGAAACAACATCCAATTCCCCGAACACCCACTGGGTGTGCAACAACGCAATTTAATTCAGATAGAAACTCAAGGAGTTAATATACATTCTGCATGTTGAGGTCTCAGAAGTGTCCTCACTTCAGATGCCAGCCATGTGGGCCCATCCCTCATGATTTGACAAAGTGTCTAAAACTGGGAAGTTCCATTACCCCACCTCCGTGTTCAATAACTCAGTTAATCTGATGACCAAACTCAGGAAGACCACTCATATAGGGATTGCACCTTGTTATTAAGGATAATTCTAGGCACACCAAAATGAGTAGATGCGCAAGGCAAAGTGGAAATGGAGTTGTGGGGAGCCTCCTTGTCTTAGAGAACACAAGACCCTGACATCACCACCCTCCCTGTTTTAACAGCCCAGAAGCTCTATGAATGTTCTCTGAATGCCTGAATTCTTCTTGAAGTTTCACTAAACGGGTGTTTTGATTGAATCATTGGCCAGTGAGGACTGTTCCCAGTCTCAGTGCCTTCTCCTCTCACCAGAGGTACAGGAAGAACAAACCTTTAATCACACCACCGAGGATCTTTTTAAACACTTCTCTTACTGAACGCTTCTCAAGGCCATGTTTGTGGCTTGTCTTCATACCTATGAGAGACAGTAAATTCCAAGAGTTTCAGGAGGCCTAGCCATGAACTAAAACAATGATCAAATATGGATAATAAAATAGTCATCAACAGTGGACAAATGAGGGAATAACTATGGATAATACACAATAGTCAAAAGGGAACATGGGAAAGGGCCTGGAGACTTTCCTAACAATGTCTCAGCTTTGGTATCAGGAGTCAACCTACTCAGGGCTGTTTCTTTCATTCCCTGCAGAACATTCATCCCAGCTTGTTCTAATTATTTTTCATGATAGAGAAATACTCATTATTTGACACCCAAATATTCTTTGTGGCCCACAGTAAGTAGGTAAAGAAATCTTTTGAGATGAATGCATATTGGCAGAACATGCACTAAATTCACCATGGAATATTTATGCACTGTTGAGGTTTCAACAAACAGGCTTATTGATTGAATCATTGGTCATTGATCATTGATCTGAATCTCAGTGCCCTTCCCTCTTTCGCGAGGTTCAGAAACTACAAACCTTCATTCTCCTCACTGAGTGTTGAGTATTCAATCTCGAGTGTTGGCAATTCCTCTGGCGTGTGGTTATCGAACTGTATCCCGGAAATCATCACCTGACCTATGAAAGAGAGTAAATTTCAAGAGTTTCAGGAGGCCTGGTCCGTGAAACAAGAAAAGGAACAAACATGGATAAGAAAATACCAATCAAAAGACAACAAGAAAAGGGCCTGGAGACTTTCTTATATTGTATCAACCTTGTTCCCACAGGCTACCCCACAAGGGCTATGTTACTTGCTTTCCCTGGAGCTGCTCCCCTCATGGTTCAGATCTTTGATTACTCTTAATAATACAAGAATAACATTATTTGATAAAGAAATATTTTTACTTGGCCACAGCAGGTAGGTAGAGAATTTCTTTTTCAGTTCAACACATTGTGTTGGAAAATGAACAAATCAGGTCATGACACATGAATAAAGTCTTTTCTTTCATAACTCTTCATCTGTTCTAAGAACTAATGTAACATGTTTCCCCTGTCAGATGAGGAAACTCCAGATGACTTCCCCAGGAATAAGCATGTGGGTTGCCTGGTCAAGACAATATATGATGACGTCACAACACATATGATACACTATTGATTGGCTAGGAACTCGACAACACAGAGAACGGGTGAGAGTTTCCAGGTCTAGGGGATTACTTTCACTACTCACCACTCCCCAAGCCTCACCTGAGCCATCAAATCACAGGGAAGGGTGAGTCTGGGTTTTTTCCTGACACCAAATATATGGTTTTTCCACAATCATCCATTCCTAACACCCAACAGGCCACCCAGTGTCCATTGACCTTGGATACCATAGCTGTGGAGTTAGTGCCAATGCCACAGGTTGAGGTATCAAGACTGCCCAGACTTCGGTGCCAGCCATGTGTTCTTGAGTTATCATCTTTCTGAACAACTGACTGAAACTCGAAATTTCCACTCTACTTCCATGCTCAGAAACTCAATCAAACTGTGAACAAACTCAGGAAAACTCTTAATCACTGTTCTCAGAGTAACTCAGAAACAGTGAAATGGAGGAGATCTTTAGGGTACGGGTGTAGTGGAGTTGGATGGAGCCTCCATGCCCTTCTGAGCAGAACACCCTCAACTCATGACCGTTTAGCCCCACCTGATAAGCTCTCTGAGCCAATATTTATGGATTTTTATTGAGGTTTCACTCAAGACTCATATGTATTGAATCATCAGCCAGTGGTGACTGACCTCAGGCTCAGTGCCCTCTTCTCTCCCCAGAGGAGCAGAAAGTCCTAACCTTTAAGTGCTTTCTTGATGATTTCAGCCAATCCTGTTAGTATACTGGCTCCCTGTTCGAAAATCTTGACACCTAGGAAAGACAAACATTTCAGGGATATTGTACCATGATCCAGGACAATGTTCACATATGAGAAATAAAACGATAGGAAAATGTAAGACAGAAGAAAGGCACAGAAAATTTTCTAATATTGTACAAGCCTTGGTCCATGAACCAACCACACAAGGCCTGGGTTTCATGCTTTCCTGGCAGTTGTTGTTCTCAGTGGTCCAGGTTTGTGTGCTTAATTTTTAAATACAGGGATAATCATTACTTGTCCCATAAATATTCATTCTTTCTGGCCTAAAGTAAGTAGGTAGAGAACTGTTTCAGGAACATTTCCTGGTGTAAAATGACCAAACATGGCCATGAAATGTGAATAAGCTCTTCATATTTATGACTCAAAATATGTTCCCAGAACTCATGCAGCACTTATTAGCTGTTCAGATGAGGACTATACATGACTTGCCGGAGGACACATGGTTTGAGGGTGAGAGGGTCCGAACAAGATACACCCTGTCACAACCCACTTGATATACTCTCCTATTCTGCCCTGAACTCTGAAAACACTGATATTGGTAACAGCTTCTGCGGGCAGTGTCCCACTTTCATTACTCCCCTGGCCCAGCACTCACCTGAGCTCCCAAAGCACAAGGGAGAGTGAGTTGGGTTTCCTTGACACCAAATATGTGGTGTCTCTCGAAACAACATCCAGTTATCCAAACACCCACAGGGTGTGCAACAAGGCAATTTAATTCAGAGAAGAAATCGGGGGAGTTAACATACATTCTGCATGTTGAGTCTCAGTATTGTCCCGAGTTCAGGAGCCAACCATGTGCACCCATTCGTCATTATTTGTCAAAGTGTCTAAAACTGGGAAGTTCCATTAACCCACCTCCATGTTCAATAACTCAGTTAATCTCATGACCAAACTCAGTAAGACATTCACATCACCACCCTCCCTGTTTTAACAGCCCAGAGGCTCTCTGAATGCCCACATTTATGGATTCTTCTTGCAGTTTCACTAAACAGGAATTTTGATTGACTCATGGGCCAGTGAGGACTGTTCCCAGTCTCATGCCCTCTCCTCTCCCCAGAGGTACAGGAAGAACAAACCTTTAAGCACACCACCGAGGATACCTTTAACCACAGGTAGTACTGCACGCTTCTCAATGCCCTGTTTATGGATTGTCTCCACACCTAGGAAAGACAATAAATCCAAGAGTTGCAGGAGGCCTCGTCCATGGACTAAAAACAACGATCAAATATGGATGATAAAATAGTTGTCAACACTGGACAAATGAGGGAACAACTATGGATAATATGCAATAGTCAAAACAGAATGTGGGAATGGGCCTGGAGACTTTCCTAATAATGTCTCAGCTTTGGTATCCAGAGTCAACCTACACAGGGCTGTTTCTTATATTCCCTGCAGGACATTCATCCCAGCTTGCTCTAATTATATTTCATGATAGAATAATGCTCATTATTTGACACCCAAATACTCTTTGTGACCCAAATTCTAGGTAAAGAAATTTAAGATTAATACATCTTGGTGGAACATGCACGAGATTCACCATGAAATATTTATGCACTGTTGAGGTTTCAAGAAAGATACTTATTGAGTGAATCATTGGTCTTTGATCATTGATCTGAATCTCAGTGCCCTTCCCTCTTCCCCAAGGTGCAGACACTACAAACCTTTGATCTCCTCACTGAGTGTTGAGTATTCAATCTCGAGTGTTGGCAGTTCCTCTTGTGTATGGTTATCGAATTGTATTCCCGAAATCATCACCTGACCTATGAAAGAGAGTAAGTTTCAGAAGTAAATTTTCAG
This sequence comes from Bos mutus, assembly GCF_027580195.1. NCBI lineage: Eukaryota > Metazoa > Chordata > Mammalia > Artiodactyla > Bovidae > Bos > Bos mutus. The sequence goes on along the minus strand of NC_091629.1, from coordinate 58,194,705 downwards.
CCTGGTCCAGTATTATCTTAATAATACTGGAATAAACATTATTTGACAGAGGAATATAATTATTTGGCCACAGCAAGTATGTAGAGAACTTTTTTTTCAGATTAACACATTGTGGTGGGAAATGGACAAATCTGTTCGTGACACATGAATAAAGTCTTTCCTTTCATAACTCGTCATCTGTTCTAAGAACTCATGTAACATGTTTCCCCTGTCAGGTGAGGAAACTGCTGATGACTTGCCCAGGAATAAGCATGTGGGTTGCCTGGTCAAGACATTATACGATAATGTCACAACCCATATAGTACACTATTGATTGGCTAGGAACTCGACAATACAGAGAACTCGGGAGAGTTTCCAGGTCCTGGGTCTTACTTTCACTACTCACCTCTCCCCCAGCCTCACCTGAGCCCTCACATCATAGGAGAGGGTGAGTCTGGGTTTTTTCCTGACACCAAATACATGTTTTTTCCACCAACCACCCAATTCCCAACACCCAGTTGGCTGCCCACTCTCAATTGATTTCTGATACCACATCTGTGGAGTTAGTGCCGATGACACAGTTTGGGATAGGAAGACTGCCTTAACTTCAGATGCCCACCATGTCTTCTCAAATTATCATCTTCCTGAACAAGTGACTTAAACCTGAAATTTCCATGATTTCACCTCTATGCTTAAAAACTCAATCGAACCAGTCCCCATTCTCAGGAAAACTCTTAATCACCTTTCTCAGATTAATGTCCAGGAAAAATCTCAGAAACAGTGAAATGGAGGAGATCTTTATGGCACAGGAGGAATGGGGTTGGACAGAGTGTCTGTGTCCTCCTGAGCAGAGCACCGTCACCTCACAACCATTTCCTCCCACCTCATAAGCTCACTGAGCCAATATTTATGGCTTTATATGAAGTTCCAGTCAATAGTCATATGTGTTGAATCGTCAGCCAGTGGTGACTGACCTCAGGCTCAGTGCCCTCCTCTCTCCCCAGAGGAGCAGAAAGTCCTAACCTTTAAGTGCTTTCTTGACTATTTCAGCCAATCCTGTCAGTATACTGGCTCCATTTCCAATAATCTTAGTACCTGTGAAAGACGGAGATTTCAAAATTTTCAGGAATATTGGACTATGAACCAGGACAACATTCAAATATGAACAATAAAACGATATTCAAATGGGACAAAGAAAAAGGCCTGGAGAATTGTCTAATATTGTACAAGCCTTGGCCCCATGAGCCAACCACACAAAGGGTGGGTTTTATGCTTTCCCAACATTTCCTCGTCTGGGTGGTCCAGGTCTGTGTGATTAAATTTTAAATAGAGGGATAATTATTACTTGGCCCATAAATATTTTTTCTTTCGGCCCCTAGTAAGCAGGTATAGAAATCATTCATGAACATATCCTAGTGTAAAATGACCAAGCATGGTCATGAAATGTGAATAAGCTGTTTATATTTATGACTTGTAATATTTTCCAAGAACTCATGCAGCACTTATCTGCTGTTCAGATGAGGACTATGGCTGACCTGCTGGAGGACACATGGCATGAGGGTGACAGGGTCTGAACAAGATACAACCCAACTGATACACTATCCTATTCTGCCAGGAACTCTGAAAATACCGGTAACGGTGACAGCTTCTGGGTGCAGTGTCCCACTTTCATTACTCCCCTGGCCCAGCACTCACCTGAGCTCCCAAAGCACAAGGGAGAGTGAGTTGGGTTTCCTTGACACCAAATATGTGGTGTCTCTAGAAACAATATCCAATTCCCCGAACACCCACTGGGTGTGCAACAATGCAATTTAATTCGGATAGGAAATCAGGGGAGTTAACGTACATTCTGCATGTTGAGGTCTCAGAAGTGTCCTCACTTCAGATACCAGCCATGTGGGCCCATCCCTCATGATTTGACAAAGTGTCTAAAACTGGGAAGTTCCGTTACCCCACCTCCAAGTTCAATAACTCAGTTAATCTGATGACCAAACTCAGGAAGACTATTCACATAGTGGTCACACCTTGTTATTAAGGATAATTCTAGGCACACCAAAATGAGTAGATGTGCAAGGCAAAGTGGAAGTGGAGTTGTGGGGAGCCTCCATGTCCTAGAGAATACAGGGCCCTCACATCACCACCCTCCCTGTTTTAACACCCCAGAAGCTCTCTGAATACCCGCATTTATGGATTCTTCTTGAGGTTTCATCAAACAGGTATTTTGCTTAAATCATTGGCCAGTGGGGACTGTTCCCAATCTCAGTGCCCTGTCCTTTCCCCAGAAGTGCAGAAAGCTCAAACCTGTAATCACACTGCCAAGGACACTTTTAACCACATTTACTACTGAACGCTTCTCAAGTTCCCGTGTGTGGTTTGTCTCCAGACCTATGAAAGACAGTAAATTCCAAGAGTTTTAGGATGCCTGGTTTATGAACTAAAACAAGGATCAAATATGGATAATAAAATAGTAGTCAACAATGTACAAAGGAGGGAAAACATATGGATAATACACAATAGTCAAAAGGGAACATGGGAAAGGGCCTGGAGACTTTCCTAATAATGTCTCAGCTTTAGTATCAGGAGTCAACCTTCAACTGGTTGTTTCTTACATTTCCTGCAGACAATTCATCCCAGATCTTTCTGATTATTTTTCAGATAGAGGAATACTCATTATCTGACACATAAATATTCTTTGTTTCCCAAACTAAATAGTTAAAGAAATTTTTTTAGAGTAATACATCTTGGCAGAGCATGCACAAAATTCACCATGAAATGTAATTCAATTTTTATTTTAATTAATTAAAATAAATAATTTAATGAATTAAATGTAATTCAATTTATTTTAATTAAATATTTAATTTAATTAATTAATTTAATTAATTGTTTTAATAAATTAATTATTTAATTAAATTAAAATTAATTAAATTTTAATTTAACCTTTTCAAAAAGCCATGTAACATGTATCCCCTGTTCTGGTGAGAAAATTGCAGATGACTTGCCCCAGGACATGGCATGTGTGTTTCAGGGCCAGGACAAGATTCTGGCATGTTACAACCTATTTGATACAGTCCTTGATTATCCCAGGAACTCTGAAAATACAGATAACTGGAAACAATTTATGGGTGCAATATGTACTTCCATTGCTCCCCCTCTTTGAAGCATCACCTGAACCGCCAGTCACAGGGGAGAGTGATTCTGGGTTTTTCCCTCACACCAAATATGCGGTGTGTCTACCAACAGCAGCCAATTCCCCAAACACCCACTGGGTGTTCAACAAGTCCATTTACTTCTGATGGGAATCGATGGAGTTACTGCAGATTCTGAAGGCTGGGGGCTCAAGACTGTCCTCAGTTCAGATGCCAGCCATGAGATCCTGAGTCAATCATGCTTGTGACCAAATAACTAAAATGGAGGGGCAGGCAAGTCTATGACCCCAACTTCAAATTCAACAACTCAACAGAACCGGTGGCTGAACTTCGGGAAACCATTGCTTACTATTCACAGATTAATGTACAAAATATAACTTGAAGCAGCAAAATGGAAGAGATGTGCAGGGCAAAGGGAGAGGGAGATGTCCCCAGCCTCTGTGCCCTAGTGAGCACAGCACCCTCACTTCAACTTCCTATATTCGCCAACCCACAAGCTCTCTGAGCCCAGTTCTTATGTATTTCTCCCTAGGGTTCACTAAGCAGGCATGTTGGTTGGATTATCAGCCACTGTGATTGATCTCACTCTCAGTTTCCTCCCTTCTCCTCAGAGGTGCTGGAGTGGCAGCTGTTGAAAACTGTAAACATTAAATGGGTGCTTGTGGTTTCTTGGACACAAACCACACCTCAAGGTTACCTTGAGCTGCCTTTTGTTACTCATCTCATAACATCTAAAGTAAGGAAACCTCAAGAGTTTTAGGAGACCTGGGCCATTAGCTAAGAGATGGTTCAAATTTTAAGCTTTTTATTACTATACAGGGTTTCCCTGGTGGCTCAGCTGGTAAAGAATCCACCAGCAATGCGGGAGACCTGGGTTCAATCCCTGTGTTTGAAAGATCCCCTGTAGAAGGCAAAGGGATCCCATTCCAGTATTCTGGCCTGGAGAATTCCATGGATGATAGAGTTCATGGGGTCTCAAAGAGTTGGACACGGCTGAACAACTTTCACTTTACTTACTTTTATTACTGCACTACAGCGAGGTTCACAGACATAGCAGGGAACAAGAATAGAGATTCTCAGAAATGGGGCCCCTGATCTGGCAGAATTTTGGGACACATATATAGACATAGATATAGATAGATAGATGGATATAAAATTCTAATAAATACAAAAGTTTAATAAATATCCTCATGAGAGTCATGATGTCAGTGGAGTTAAAAGTCTGCAACTAAAGACTTCCCTGGTAGTCCAATAGGAAAGAATCCACATGCTAATGCACAGGGCTTGGGTTCTATCCCTTGTTGTGAAGATTCCATTTGCCTTGCGGCAACTAAGAAGGTGAACTGCAACTACTGAGCCCAGATGCCTAGAGCCCCTGATCTGCAACAAGAGAAGCCACCCCAGTGAGATTCCACACTCTGCAACCAGAGGGAAGACTCCGGAACTAGAGAATACTCTTGAATAGGGAGGAAGACCAGTGCTGCCAAAACCAAAGAAACAAACAAAAATCCTGGCCAGCATGACAGAGAAATCCGAAGACGGCTTGGCAACACCCAATCCACACCTGCCCCACCCACTTTCATGGACTTCCATTGTTTTCCCAAGCTGTAGAAGAGAGGTGAGGCCGGACCTACCTTCATCCTGGATATGGTGTATATTCAGTGGGGTGCTGTCCACCAGGATAACCAGGAGGACGAGGAGGGCTGCGGAGAGGCAGAGCTGTCTCATCTTGGTAGCCTTCCAGGAGGGCTCCTGAGGATGCTGAGGACAGACTGAGCTTTTAATATGCTGGCTGAGGGGTGGGATCAGGTGATGAGGAGGGGGTGGGCAAGGGGAGGAGCTGTTTATTGCGTAATCTCCCTACCTAACCATGCCTCCTGCTTCTGTCTGCAGGGGTCAAATATCCAGTAAGAACAATTCTCAGACTTGATGATGCCTGTGGGTCTCATGTAAACACAGATTGTGATCAGACAGATGGAGGGATCATCCCAGCCCCTAGAGCAGTGCCTGGCATGTGATGGATGATAAGTAAGTGGTTGAGAGTAGATCAGAAGACAGATAAGTGACTAGCAATGTGTTAGCCCAGGTTCTCCATTTCAGCCTTCTGCATGAGTCATCTCACCTGGATCTCAATGCCCTGACCCCCATCACCTACCTCAGATGACAGGTGTGATACAGGTCACCTTCCTACAACCATTGCCACAACTTCTCCCGTGAATGGACACATGCACTTTACCAGGCATTTGTCCAGGCAGGAACTTAGCTGGTGAAGGTGAAGTCAACCTGGGCTCTAACCCTGTTTATGCATCAAAAAACGAATAAGGGGAGAGACTGAGGAGAAGCAGGGAGCTGATCATGTATTCACAGCATGACCCACAGTTGTCCCTCATCTGGTTTCATCAACTAAATAGTTAAAAAGCTAAGATCATGGAATCTGCTATTATTTCATGGCAAATAGAAGGGGAAAATGTGTAAGTAGTGACAGATTTACCCTAATTAGGCTCTAAAATCACTGTGGTTGGTGACTGCAGGTGTGAAATCAGAAGAAGATTCTCTTTTTTTAGCAAAGCTATGACAAACCTAGACAGTGTGTTGAAAAGTAGAGACATCACTCTGCCAAAAAGTTCCATATAGTCAAGTCTATGGTCTTCTCATTGGTCACATATGCTTGTGAGATCTGGACCAGAAAGAAGGCAGAGTGCCAAAGAATTGATGCTTTGGAACTGTGGTGCTGGAGAACACTCCTGAAGTCCCTTAGACAGCAACAAGATCAAACTAGTCAATCTTAAGGGAAATGAACCCTGAATACTCATTGGAAGGTCTGATGGTGAAGCTGAAGCTCCAGTATTTTGATCATCTGATGTGAACAGCCAACTCATTGGAAAAGTCCTTGATGCTGGAAAAGATTGAGGGCAGAAGGAGAAGAGGGTGTCAGAGGAAGAGATTACTGGATGGCATCACCGATGCAATGGACATGAACTTGGGCAAACTTGGGTGGTGGTGAGAGACAGGGAGGCCTGGTGTGCTGCTCTCCATGGGGTCGCAAAGAGTGGGACACACCTGCGTGACTGAACAACAGCAATAATGTGGTATTACTATCACTATTATCATATCTGACATTCAGTAAATGGTTACTCTGCTAACATTTGAACAAAGCATTTAACAAATACATCTCTTTCACTCTCATCACGATCCTTTGAGATTGATAGAGAAAGAGAAAAGCAACCTCTGAGTTCCAAGACCTGAGCTGGTACCACCAACAGCCCTTCTGTTCTCCTGCTCAACATAAACATTTTACGAAGCTTCAACATCAGATGAGACCATACTGGATTGGTGAAAGTTGGATAATCATGCTTGAGCACTGAGCAAAAGAGCTACATTACACAAATCACCAATATGATCAAACATCTTATCTTGTGTGAGTGTTATTTCTTGGCCAGGTACAGATCAAACCTCTATCTAGTCTTTCCTTCTTGAAGTTAAGATTAAGATACTCAGAGAACTACTCCATTTCCTAAACATCATCCATCCAGACAAAGCCAGCTTTCTGAAACCCTCCCCAAATTCAACTCACAGAAGCCCATGTCTTTTAATTTCTGTGGACGAGGGAAAGCAGGGAGCTGAACCTGTACCAACAGTCACCCCTCATCTGGTTTCACCAACAGGAAAGAGCTGTCTGCCTGAGTGGACATCAGGGGACCTCGGAAGACCACCAGTAGCCACCCCCTTCCTCCTGCTCTCTCCCTCAGTGGTAACGGGGACATAGGACCTCGGTTTGGGTACCAGCTCTGCATTTTCCTAACATTGTGCCTGAGGGTTTAAGCCTCTCAGAACCCCGTGTCTTCAGGTGTTACCTGAGATCCATGTGGCATACTCATGTGGTTGCCATGGAAGCAATGGATGCAACAGACATATATTCCTTCTCCCTAGAAGTCAAAATCTTTGTAGTAGTAACAATAACAGTAATGAGTAATTACTCTAATTAAAATTTAAATTCTTCATTGTAGCAGGCATTATCCTAGACACATGAAACATAAAATTCATCTAATCCTAAGAAATCTTTAAAGAAAAGGGGAGAAACTGTTGACATATCTGCGTGTTACTGAGGAGGTACCTGAGATAACAAGAAATAAAGTAATTTGCTTAGATCATAGCTTGTAGAGAGAGGATTTGGGCCCAGCGATCTGACTTAGAGTCTGTGCACATGCATTCTGCTGCAATGCAAGCTGTAAATTAGAATGCACACATGTCACACCCACCATCCCTTCACTCACTCTAGTTTATTACTTGTAGTTACAAACATAGAGCACCATTGAGAATGGCAGGAGCTCTCAATACCAAGCTGGCTTAGTACACATGTGCACCAGGAGTGGGCGACTCACAAAAGAAGCCGCTGTGAATGGAGAGTCCCTCTCTCCTGAGACATTCCATGTGCATGATTTCATTTAGCCTCATGTCAATCCTACAATATCTGGGATTCTCATACCACAGTGTCAAGCAGAAAGGAGAGGCTCAGATAGGTAAAGCCACTTGCTCAGGACACACAACCCGCGGATGGTACAACTAGGATTCACATTCAGGAGGCGCTCTGGCCCTGCCCCTCTTCCTGCCTCAATGTCTGCATCTGAGACCACAGAGTGGCTGAGACTCTCCCCAAAAGAAACTCCTCTTTTGTCTCCTCTCCTCTCTCATTGGTATGTCTTTTTCTCCCATTGTCCTCCTTACTCTGGTCAAAATTAGACGCCCCCAGTTCTGCAAGCCCCCTGATGGGCCAGTTCTGACTCCACCTCCATGCTCCTTGCTCATGTAAGTGTAGTCTCTAATTAGAAACCTGCAGGCAGGCCTCTTTAGAGAAATTGCAGGACAGGAACAAACAGTGGATGTACACTGGATGAAGACAAGTGATGCCAACCCTCTGGGACCCCAAGTCATATCTCTGCTTCTGTTCCTCAGTATCTCCATCTGAATAATGGGAATCTTCAATTCCATGCTATCTAAGGCCACATCTTCAAATGGATGGAATGCACCGGGGCAGAGATAAGATTTTAGATATTTCAGATGCTGTGCCGTCGGAGAGGTACTTTCACATCTGAGTTATGGGTGATTGTTTTCTTGCTACATGACACAGAGGACCTGACTTTTTAAGCCCCATGGTATATTTTTTTGAAATTATGTCTGAGATTAAAAGGGAGCGTAAACTAGAGGTTACACGTCTGGCTAGACTATATGTAATATAAGTTCACAGAGGTGATTTTACAATTTTAGGCATTTATAAGACTTCACAATGGGAGATTTAATTTAAAAAATTTCTATCAGTGCAGGACAAGTAACCCAATTGGCATTACAGTCCTGGTATTTAATAAGGACTGTGGGTCTCGATGTGAGTGAGCATCAGAATCCCTTAACCATTTGGCTAAACACAGATTTGAGATCTTCACCCCCAGACTTTGGATTCAGTAGCACATGGTGGGACCTGAGTAGCTGCATCAACAAGGTTTCCAAGGCACTGAGGGTGCTGCTTAAGGGACCACACTTTCAAAACCCTGAACTAAGCTAACAAGAGTGGCTCTCTTTTCAGGAGGGGCACATTCTCTCCAGTTTCAATCATCCCCAGCGTTCCTTATGGTCCACCTGCCTCCACCCGACTCCAAATACTTAAATGCACATTACTCACTTGTCCTGGAGGGCATTTAAAATTGTGACCTGTGAGGTGGGTTCATGTAAGTGTTGATAAAAAGATAGCTTGCTCTTCTTTAACAATCTTATCAATTAACTATCATTATTCCTTTTTCAGAGATGAAGATACCGAACTACAGCTATGGAAAAATAACTTTCTGGAAGACAAACAGCTGAAAATCAGGAGAAAGACATTTGGCTGTTTGTCAAGTGTCACTAGATATTTTAAAATCACTAACAAACAAACATATGAACACCACCCAGGCAAATCTATTTGGTATTAACACAGATGATGCATCAAAGATTTTGGGCATGACTTCATGAATGTCACATCATACTCGCAAGAATATCAGGTGGTCCCAGCCTCTCTGGCAGCATCCAGGCAGCCACGTTCCCAAGGCTTTCAAAGTGCTGGTGGGGTGGAGGATGAAGGTGAGGATGCAGTGATGGAGAAGATTACAGCAAGAATCAGGAATTCAGATTTCAGGCTCCACGTTCACTCCAGACTGGAGGAGCTTTTCTCCTGCATTGTTTCCATCTGTACTTTAATATTCATGGACTGTACCCTTTGTGCCTGGAGCCGTGCAAAGTTCTAGGGATAAAGGGAAGACTTGCTCTCATGGTGCTTAGAGCCAACTAATTGAGACAGAAGTAAAGCAAGTACTCATATGGGAGAGAGGAAAGAGGCAGATTTCAGCCGAGGAAGGTTTAGTTGAGAAGCAAGAAGGAAAGGTTGAATAATGTCACAAGCAGTCAGAGCTCAGCCCTGACCGGGTGCTCCTTGGACTTCAGTTTCTCAGGGTAGACCAGTTTCCATGACCTCTGCAAAAGAGAGGAACTTGCAGATTGAATCTCTGAAGCCCCAAACCTGGACCCTGTGTACCTGGATAGGACCTAGGCCTTCCTAAAAATGAGCAACAACAGTCCTCTAAGGATCACAATGACCACCAAGAAGGAAGTGAATTTTTGAAGCCAAGGCGGGGGACTCAGTAGCACTACTGACCTGCTCTGGAGGTAGCTGACTTACCATGACAGTGCTTCTAGGGCTGACTTTTGCCAAGCTGGTCCCTGGAGGACTTGCTCAGCCCATAACTTCTGAGGACACTGCATCCACTTCTCCTGGGAGGTAGCAAAGAAAATAGTCGCTGTGGGCAGTTGTGAGGAGTGTGTACCCTCCTGAGCTCCACCTTTTCCCCTAGCCCTTGCCCTCTCCCCATGCCCTGCCTGCTGTCTTACTCAGGATAGGATATCACCTTCTGGGGCCTTAACACAGCCTGGCCCCCATTGTAGTCTTTGATTTTAACAGTTTAGCTACCATATACAAAGGTCTCTTAAAACCTGGACTTGGCAATGTAGAAGTGTCTGCTTATTTTGGCCTTGTAGGGACCTATGTACAGTAGTTCCAGACAGATGTCAGGCCACGGGGCTGTAGGAATGGGAGGATCTCCATGAAATAGGACAATGTTCATTATAGCTGGGTCTAAAAGGCGAACAACAGAAAATATCAGTTTGTTTGCACTGAGAGTGGTAGGGATGCAGGGGTGTGAAAACTCAGAGGGATGGGTTGAGGAGGGAGATGGGAGTGGGTTCAGGATGGTGGCAGGGGGGACACATGCACATTCATGGCTGATTCTTGTCAATGTATGGCAAAAGTTACCACAATATTGTAAAGTTAATTAGCCTCCAATTAAAATAAATTAATTTTAAAAATTAAAGAAAATACCAGTTTGCTTCCAATAGAGAGTGGTAGGGGTGCAGGGCTGTGAATGTGAAAAGGCCCTTTCATATCCTGCTTTGTAGGACATTATTACTAATGTTGTTAGGATTCAGATAAACAGGGTAATATTGTAAATATTTACATATCATTACTGAATAGTTATATATGAATTGGCATGTTGCCAATGATTAGCTGCAAATAGAACAAGAATAAAGGATACATATTAAGGATATTCTCCATATGTTGATCAAGACTGGAGCTAGACAATGGTCCACGAGTTTATAACCACTCATGAGTTTACTGGTCACTCTCCACACTACAGTCACAAGCATCCTGTTTCAAAGTGAATCATATTCCATGGCTCCAATGACCAGTCCCTCAGTGACCCCCTAGCTTTCTGAGAGTCATATTCTGATTCTTAAAATTCTACACGCCTCTTCATGACTTGTCCCCAGGCCCTCTGTTTCATCTCGTCCACTCCCCTGCCCCTCAACCCTCTCAGCCTCAGCCACTCTGGTCCTGGCTGCTGCTCAAACTTTCAGGCACTTTTTTGGAAGGAGCTGATCAAAACCTCCTTATCACAGAGCCTTTCTCTGGTGCTTGCCAGCCACCTTTACCCCCATCACTCTCTTTCTTCACAACACTCATCATAACCTGGCATAGGATTTTCCCCATTCTTTACTGTGTGTTTCCCTCCATTATTGTGTGCATATTATTTTCCTATATTTTGTTTAGAGTTGTTTCCCTACTGAAAAAACTATGGTCTCAGAATCAAAAAGATACATTTTGATAAGTATTTCTCAAGTAAATGACTCTCCTGTTTTGGACTCATGCCAAGTGTATCATCATTGAAGAGAGTGGATAGAGTAAAAATCCTATTAATCTCTATGATAATGAGGCATATATATATATATATATATATGTACGAGTGCAACAGTCATGTATATCATTATAGAAAATTAAAATATACTCTGATAGAACAGCAAGGGGAAGGGCATTCGGCCTTGACTAACATCCTATCAGCCTGGGGAAAGCAATTTTGGCCCCAAGAGCAAACTCAACAAAGTATGGCATTTCTTGCTCTGCCTGCAGTTGCCTCTGAAGAGAAGACCCTCAGCTGTCATGCAACTCTCTGATTAATTTCATCACAGGGATATGATCATTATTTGACACATATGGCTTTTTTTTTTTTTTTCGATATGTCATGGAGAAAAATAGGTCGACAAGACTTTCAGATGAAAATTTTTGCTGGAAAATGGACACAACTGATCACAAAGGTGTAAATTCTTTGTCCTCATGACTGGTAATCCTTCTAAAAATCTGTAAAACATGGTGCCCCTGCTCTCATGAAAGAGCTGCAGATGGGACTATCCCAGGACATACAGCATGTAGGTGGCAGGATGAGGACAAGACGCAATCTGTTAAAACCCATTTAATCAAGCCCCTGATTCTGTCGGCAATTCTGAAAATGCAGAGAACTACTGAGGGGTTCTAAATGCTCTGTTCAGCACATTACAGTCCCCTTACCCCGGATCTCACCTGAGACACATATGGAAGAAAACAGCGAGTCTGGGTTTTGTCCCTGACAACAAACATGTGGGGTCTCTGCCAACAGAACCCAGTTCCCCCACACCCACTGGGCATCCAGCAGTCTATTCACTTTTGACACTAAATCTGCAGAGGTGACCCAGACCCCACATGGTGAGGGCTCCACCCTTGAGGACAGCCCACACTTCCAAGTATTGATCACAAGCCTTGGGGTCACTTACACGTGTGGCCAACTGACTGTTAATTCAGATATTGTTTGACCCAACTCCCATGCTGAACAAGTTATCAGGATCGCTCACAGAAATGGGGACCTTTACTTATGGTCCCCTCTTATATAAAGTCCGCACTGAATAAAATAAAACTCCAAGACAGCAAAAGTGATGAGAAGCATAAGGCAAAGAGGAAGAAGGAAATTCTGAGCATCCATTCCATCTCAAGACACTCCTCCCTTAAACCATTGATGTTATTACCCCTCTTAAAGTCTCTGAATGCAGTGTTCAAGGGTTTTAATTGACAGTTTGAAGTGGTCAGTTTGACTAAATCTTTGGCCATTTCTCGATGGAACTCAGTATCCATTCTCTCTCCCCCAGAAGACCGGGGACTGAAAATTCAAACCTTCTAATCATATGATGGCATATTCTGGAGTCCAGGTGTGCATAGATACTATCTAAGGTCTGATCCTTCACAGATTTCAGTACTTAGAGAAAGACAATAAATTTCAAGAGTTTCCGGATTCCTGGGGCATAAACCAGGATAAGGATCCTGGATATTTTAACTATCCTAAATGGCATTTAGAGACAAGGTAGAGACTAGGAATAGACAGTCTCAGAGATGAAATTCATGATTTTGTAAAATGAGGTGGGATAATTTTATTAAAAGCAGAACACATATTGATACTTTTTGAGAGTCAAGAAATGTACTGGAGTTCAACTGCTCACTTCCCAGAAGAAATCCAGAGAGGGCTGGCAGCATCCTCCATACCTGTATTCCCACCCCTTCCATGCACTCACCTTCTTTCCCTCCAGTCTGTAGAGGAGAGGTGACCTGGGACATACCCCAGACCTGGTTGCTAGTTTCATTCCCTGGAATGCTGGCCAGAATGGTGCCCAGGGAAAATGAGCAAGGCTTCAGAGAAGCAGATTCTGCTCATGTTTGTGACCTTGCAGAAGGGCATCTATGGAAAGACAGATGTTCACAGATCTGTTTACACCCCAGCAGATGGGTAAGAACAGATGAGAAGGAGGGAAGTGAAGAAATAGAGGATTTGGGGTCAGTCATGTACAACATGTAATCTCTCCACATTCCATTGTCCTGTTTCTCCCTATGCTTGTGTGTTTGCTCAATCACTTCATCTTGTCTGACTCTTTGACACCCCATGGACTGCAGCTCACCAGGCTCCTCTGTCCTGCTTGTCTGCTCAGGGCAAATGAACAGTGACTTCAGTCTTCAAATTTGACTCTCTCTGTGGTCTCATGAAAACACAGAATGTGAATCTACAGGTGAAATTTTGTCCAATATGGTCCTCAAGAAGCATCCCAGCACCTAGAGCACTGCATGGCCCGTGAAAGATGGTCTGTGGGTGAATGAGAGCAAATCAAAGGACTGCTAGGTGATCAGCAGTGTGTTAGGCCAGGTCCTCCTTTACAGCCTCAGGCAGCCGTCTTCATATCTACATGTCAGTGCTCTCACATTAACCCCATTTATTTCAGAGGACTGGTATGACACGGGTAAGTTTCCTGCAACTGTTGTGACAGCACCTCTACTGGACACACAAGTTATTTACTTTGAACTGGTTCAAAGAGATGTTGAGCCAAGGAAAAACATCTCTATCTGGGCCACAAACCCTGACATTCTGGATAGAAATAAAGGAAAGGGCATGGGCAGAATGGAAATGGAAGAATAATGTGTCTCCAGAGCATGACACCCACTGCCCCTTGCCTGGTTTCACATAACAGGAGAGCTATGTGCCAGAATGGACCTCAGAAGCTAGAGTAAATCTCAGGAACTGGAAGATTGCCTACCACCAATACCCCAACCCACAACTCAGACTCTACACTGTAGTTTTTGGAACCGAGGAACCCTGGCCCTGACATTGGTCCAGGCAGGAACTTAGCTGGTGAAGGCGATGTCATCCTGGGCTATAACTGTTCATGCATCAAAAAGCAAGGGGAGGGAGCAGAGGGGAAGAAGGGAACTGAACCTGTATCCACAGCATGACCAACAGTCATCTATCATCTGGTTTCACCAACAGGAGAGCTGTATGCCTGAGTGGACATCAGGGGAACTTGGAAACACTGGTAGCCACCCATTCCTCCTGCTCTCTCTGTCACTGATGATGGGGCCATGGGATCTTGGTTTGGGTACCAGCTCTGCATTTTCCTAACTTTGTGCCTGAGGATTTAAAACTCTCAGAACCCTGTGTCTTCAGGTGTCACATGAGACCGATGATGCCCACATGATGTGGTTGCTGTGGAAGCAATGGATGCAACAGGCTTTCCTTCCCCCTAGAAGGCAAAGTCTTTTGTAGTAGTATTACTCTAGGTAAAACTTAAATTCTTCATTGTATCAGGCAATATCCTAGATACATGAAACATATAATTCATCTAATCCTAAAAATCCTTAAAGAAAGGGGGAAAGTGTTGACATATCCTCATGCGGCTCTCTTCTCAGGAGGGGAGCATTCTCTCAAACTTCCACAAGCCCCACCATTTTGCATGGTCCACCTGCCTCCACCTCACACAAAATACTTCCATTCACATTACTCACTTGTCCTGGAGGCATTTAAAATTGTGACCTGTCATGTGGGCTCACAGGAAATGTTGATTAAAAGATAGCTTGCTCTTTAACAATCTTATCAATCAACTATCATTATTCCTGTATTAGAGATGAAGATACCAAACTACAGCTACAGAAAAGTGACTTGCTGCAAGACAAACAACTGAAAATCAGGAGGAAAACA
Organism: Bos mutus; assembly: GCF_027580195.1. NCBI lineage: Eukaryota > Metazoa > Chordata > Mammalia > Artiodactyla > Bovidae > Bos > Bos mutus. The sequence continues at coordinate 58,179,680 of NC_091629.1, read as the reverse complement.
CTTGCCTATTTTTCAAGTATTCCCAGATATTTCCGTTTCACTAACACACAAACAAACACCACCCAGGCAAATCTTGATACTAACACAGATGACGCATGAAAGATTTTGGATGTGATTTCATGACTGGCAATCACATTTACAAGGAAACGAGGTGGTCCCAGCCTCTCTGGCAGCATCCAGGCAGCCACGTACCCAAGGCTCTCGAGGTGCTGTTGGCGTGGAAGATGAAGGTGAGGATGTATTGACAAAAAAGATTACAACAAGAGTCAGGAATTCACATCCAGGTTCTTCTTCTCCTGCAGTCATGAAGAGCTTTTCTCCTGCATTATTTCCATCCTTACTTCAATATTAATGGACTGTATCCTATGTGCCTGGAGCTGTGCAAAGTTCTAGGGATAAAGAGAAGACTTGATCTCATGGTGCTTAGAGCCAACTGGATGAGACAGGAGTAAAGCAAGTAGTCCTATGGAAGAGAGAAAAGAGGCAGATTTCTGCCGAGGAAGGTAGGGTTGAGAAGCAAGAGGGAAAGGCTGAATATTCTCACAAGCCATGACTGGCTGCTCGTTAGACTTCAGCATCTCAGGGGAGCCCAGTTCCCATGGTCTTTGCAAAAGTAGAGGAATTTGCTGATTGAATCTCTGAAGCCCCACACCTGGACACTGTGTACCTGGTCAGTACCTAGGCCATCCTAAAAATGAGCAATAACAAGTCCTCCCAGGATCACAGTGACCACCAGAAAGAAGTGAATTTTTGAAGCCGATGTGGGGAACTCAGTAGCACTACCAACCTGTCTCTTGCATGGCTGAATTACTCTTCCCATCTAAGAAAGGGGAGCATGAGAATGAGCTTCAGATCACCAGGATGGTGCTTCTAGGGCTAACCTTTTGCCAAGCTGGCCCCTGGAGGACATGCTTAGCCCATGATTTCTTTTTTAAAATATAAATTTATTTATTTTGATTGGAGGCTAATTACTTAACAATATTGTATTGGTTTTGAAATACATCAACATGAATCCGCCATGGGTGTACCCGTGTTCCCCATCCTGAACCCTCCTCCCACATCCCTCCCCATACCATCCCTCTGGGTTATCTCAGTGCACCAGCCCATGCATTCTGTATCATGCATTGAACCTGGACTCAAAATTAGTTTCACATATGATATTATACATGTTTCAATGCCATGCTCCCAAATCATCCCACTCTCGCCCTCTCCCACAGAGTCCAAAAGACTGTTCTATAACTTGTGTCTCTTTTGCTATCTCGCATACAGGGTTATCGTTACTTTCTAAATTCCATATATATGCGTTAGTATACTGTATTGGTGTTTTTCTTTCTGGCTTCAGATCAGATCAGTCGCTCAGTCGTGTCCGACTCTTTGCGACCCCATGAATTGCAGCACGCCAGGCCTCCCTGTCCATCACCAACTCCCGGAGTTCACTGAGACTCACGTCCATCGAGTCAGTGATGCCATCCAGCCATCTCATCCTCTGTCGTCCCCTTCTCCTCCTGCCCCCAATCCCTCCCAGCATCAGAGTCTTTTCCAATGAGTCAACTCTTCGCATGAGGTGGCCAAAGTACTGGAATTTCAGCTTTAGCATCGTTCCTTCCAAAGAAATCCCAGGGCTGATCTCCTTCAAAATGGACTGGTTGGATCTCCTTGCAGTCCAAGGGACTTTCAAGAATCTTCTCCAACACCACAGTTCAAAAGCATCAATTCTTTTGCGCTCAGCCTTCTTCACAGTCCAACTCTCACATCCATACATGACCACAGGAAAAACCATAGCCTTGGCTAGATGAACCTTTGTTGGCAAAGTAATGTCTCTGCTTTTCAATATGCTATCTAGGTTGCTCGTAACTTTCCTTCCAAGGAGTAAGCGTCTTTTAATTTCATGGCTGCAGTCACCATCTGTAGTGATTTTGGAGCCCAGAAAAATAAAGTCTGACACTGTTTCCACTGTTTCCCCATCTATTTCCCATGAAGTGATGGGACCGAATGCCATGATCTTCGTTTTCTGAATGCTGAGTTTTAAGCCAACTTTTTCACTCTCCTCTTTCACTTTCATCAAGAGGCTTTTTAGTTCCTCTTCACTTTCTGCCATAAGGGTGGTGTCATCTGCATATCTGAGGTTATTGATATTTCTCCCGGCAATCTTGATTCCAGCTTGTGTTTCTTCTAGTCCAGCGTTTCTCATGATGTACTCTGCACATAAGGTAAATAAACAGGGTGACAATATACAGACTTGATGAACTCCTTTTCCTATTTGGAACCAGTCTGTTGTTCCATGTCCAGTTCTAACTGTTGCTTCCTGACCTGCATAAAATTTCTCAAGAGGCAGATCAGGTGGTCTGGTATTCCCATCTCTTGAAGATTTTTCCACAGTTTATTGCGATCCACACTCTGTATAATAGGCTCCAGTTTTATCCACCTCATTAGAACTGATTCAAATGTATTCTTTTTAATGACTGAGTAATACTCCATTGTGTATATGTACCACAGCTTTCTTATCCATTTGTCTGCTGATGGACATCTTGGTTGCTTCCATGTCCTGGCTATTATAAACAGTGCTGCAATGAACATTGGGGTACACGTGTCTCTTTCAATTCTGGTTTCCTCAGTGTGTATGCCCAGCAGTGGGATTGCTGGGTCATACGGCAGTTCTATTTCCAGTTTTTTAAGGAATCTCCACACTGTTCTCCATAGTGGCTGTACTAGTTTGCATTCCCACCAACAGTGTAAGAGGGTTCCCTTTTCTCCACACTCTCTCCAGCATTTATTTCTTGTAGACTTTTGGATACCCGCCATTCTGACTGGCATGAAGTGGTACTTCATTGTGGTTTTGATTTGCATTTCTCTGATAATGAGTGATGTTGAGCATCTTTTCATGTGTTTGTTAGCCATCTGTATGTCTTCTTTGGAGAACTGTCTGTTTAGTTCTTTGGCCCATTTTTTGATTGGGTCGTTTATTTTTCTGGAGTTGAGCTGCAGGAGTTGCTTGTATATTTTTGAGATTAGTTCTTTGTCAGTTGCTTCATTTGCTATTATTTTCTCCCATTCTGAAGGCTGTCTTTTCACCTTGCTTATAGTTTCCTTTGTTGTGCAGAAGCTTTTAATTTTAATCAGGTCCCATTTGTTTATTTTTGCTTTTATTTCCAATATTCTGGGGGCTGGGTCATAGAGGATCCTGCTGTGGTTTATGTTGGAGAGTGTTTTGCCTATGTTCTCCTCTAGGAGTTTTATAGTTTCTGGTCTTACGTTTAGATCTTTAATCCATTTTGAGTTTATTTTTGTGTATGGTGTTAGAAAGTGTTCTAGTTTCATTCTTTTACAAGTGGTTGATGAGTTTGTCCAGCACAACTTGTTAAAGAAATTGTCTTTAATCCATTGTATATTCTTGCCTCCTTTGCCAAAGATAGGTGTCCATAGGTGCGTGGATTTACCTCTGGGCTTTCTATTTTGTTCCATTGATCTATATTTCTGACTTTGTGCAAGTACCATACTGTCTTGATGACTGTGGCTTTGTAGTAGAGCCTGAAGTCAGGTAGGTTGATTCCTCCAGTTCCATTCTTCTTTCTCAAGATTGCTTTGGTTATTTGAGTTTTTTTGTATTTCCATACAAATTGTGAGGTTATTTGTTCCAGCTCTGTGAAGAATACCGTTGGTAGCTTGATAGGGATTGCATTGAATCTATAAATTGCTTTGGGTAGTATACTTATTTTCACTACATTGATTCTTCCAATCCATGAACACAATATATTTCTCCATCTATTAGTGTCCTTTTTGATTTCTTTCACCAGTGTTTTATAGTTTTCTATATATAGGTCTTTAGTTTCTTTAGGTAGATACATTCCTAAGTATTTTATTCTTTTCGTTGCAATGGTGAATGGAATTGTTTCCTTAATTTCTCTTTATATTTTCTCATTATATAGGAATGCAATGGATTTCTGTGTGTTGATTTTATATCCTGCAACTTTACTATAATCATTGATTAGTTCTAGTAATTTTCTGGTGGAGTCTTTAGGGTTTTCTATGTAGAGGATCATGTCATCTGCAAACAGTGAGAGTTTTACTTCTTCTTTTCCAATTTGGATTCCTTTTATTTCTTTTTCTGCTCTGATTGCTGTGGCCAAAACTTCCAAAACTATGTTGAATAGTAGTGGTGAGAGTGGGCACCCTTGTCTTGTTCCTGACTTTAGGGGAAATGCTTTCAATTTTTCACCATTGAGGATAATGTTTGCTGTGGGTTTTTCATATATAGCTTTTATTATGTTGATCAGCCCATGATTTCTAAGGACGCTGCAGCCACTTCTCCCAGGAATCAGCGAGGAAAATAGTCTCTGTGTGCAGTTTTGAGGAGTGTGTACCCTCCTGAGTTCCACTTCTTTCCCCAGCCCTTCCCCTATCCCATGCCCTGCCTACTGTCTTACCCAGGATAGGACAGCACCAGCAGGGGTCTTAAAACAGCAAGGCCACCACTGTAGTCTTTGTTCTTAATATTTTAGCTACCATATCCAAAAATCTGCCAGAACCTGGACGTGGCATTATAACTGTGTCTGCTTAGTTTGGCCTTGCAGGGACCCGTGAATGGAGGCTACAGACAGATGTGAGGCCACAAGGCTGTAGGAATGTGAGAATCTCAGTGAAATAGGAAAATGGTCATTACAGCTGGGTCTAAAAGGTGAAATACAGAAAATACCAGTTTGTTTGCAATAGAGAATGGTATGGGTGTGAATGTGAAAAGACCATTTCATATCCTGCTTTGTAGTACATTATTATTAATGTTGTTAGGCTTCAGATTGACAGAGTAATATTGTAAATAATTACATATCATTACTGACATTTATACATGATTTGGCATTTTCCCACTGCTTAGCTACAAATAGAACAAGAAAAAGGTACATATTAAGAATATTCTCCATATAATACAGTGATCTGTAGATGTATATAGTTGTAAGATTCCAGTATAAAAAAGAAACTGTGGAGGCATCATGATTTAATGGAGGAATGACTGGAAGAAAACCTCCCACTGTGTTCACTTCGTTTACATCATGGGCACTAGAATTAAGGAATATTGAGGGAATATTGATCTTCTGGTTTATATAAGAAGTATTAGTTTGATCTTCTAACTGGTCCTGGAACTGAACACCAAAAACTACTGGATTTTCTTAGAGGTGACAGCACCAAGGGAGTCTTTTATGATGTGAGAGAGGTAATCAGCAAAGCCTCAACATAACCTTAGAAAGGAGGTTGTTTGCTTGGGTAACTAACAGCTGATTTGGTGGTTGATTTGTTTTTATTTTTATATATTTTTTAATTGAAGGAAAATTGCTTTACAGAATGTTGTTGCTTTCTGTCAAACATCAACATGAATCAGCCATAGGTATAGGTTTTAATTTCAGCCTCTGCTTTTCCTTCCCCCAAAACTCAGAGAGACAAGGGTTAGAATGGTGAATACATCACAAATGGCTAAAGACTGAATGAATCCTGATTTGTGATGAAGCCGCCACAGAAATCTCAACAGAGCAAGTGATTCATGTAGTTCTAATGTACTGAATTCAATCCAGGCAACAAAATGGATACACACTTCATCATGGCTCACCTGGAAAATGCAGCAGCCCACCCAGGGGCCTCTGCCTTGGCCCTTTGCCCCCTAGAAGCCACTTTCCATTCTACAGCAACAAAGATCCTGTTTCAAAGTGAATCCTATCCCATGGCTCCCATGACCCGTCCCTCATTGACCCCCTTGCTTTCTGAGAGTCAAATTCTGATTCTTAAAGTTCTACAAGCCTCTTCATTACTTGCCCTCAGGCCCTCTCTGTCTCATCTCCTCCACTTCCCTGTCCCTCAACCCTCTCAGCCTCAGCCACTCTGGTCGTGGCTGCTGCTCAAACATTCAGACACTTTTTTGGAAGCATCTGTCCAAAATCTCCTTATCACAGAGCATTTCCCTGACCCTTGCCAGCCTCTTTTATCCCCATCTGTCTCTCTCTTCACAACACTCATCATAACCTGGCATAGGATTTTCCCCAACTTTATTGTGTGTTCCCCTCCTTTATTGTGTGTATATTATTTTACTATATTTTGTTTATAGCTGTTTCCTACTTAAAGACTATGCTCTCAGAATCAAAAATACACATTTGGGTAAATATTTCTCAAGTAAATGACTCTCCTGTTTTGTACTCATGCCAAGTGCACCATCATTGAAGAGAGTGGATAGAGTAAAATTATTCTATGATGATGAGGCCTGTCCATATAATTATGCATGTAACTGTCATCTATATCATTATAGGAAAATAAAATGTAGTCTGATAGGGGCACAAGGGGAAGGGCATTGATTCTTGACTAAGATCGTACCAGCCTGAAGAAAGCAATCCTGGCCCCAAGAGCAAACTCAACAAAGTACTGCATTTCTTCCTCTGCCTGCCATTGCCTCTGAAGAGAAGACCCTCAGGTGTCACTCAACTCTCTGATTAATTTCATCACTGGGATATAATAATTATTTGATGCATATGTTTTTTAGGATATGTCATGGAAAAGGTAGATAGGTTGACAAGTCTTTCAGATGAAAATTTTTGGTGGAAAATGGACACTTCTGACCACAAAGGTATGAATTCTTTGTACTCATAACTATTAATCCTTTCAAAAAATCTCTAGAAATTTGGTGCCCCTGCTCTCATGAAAAAGTTGCAGGTCAGACTATTGCAGGACACACAGCATGTAGGTGGTAGGATGAGGACAAGACACAATCTGTCACAACCCATTTAATCAAGTCCCTGATTCTGTTGGGAATTCTAAAAATGCAGAGAAATACTGAGGGGTTCTAAACGCTCTGTTCAACATAGTATAGTCCCCTTACCCCGGATCTCACCTGAGACACATATGGAAGAAAACAGCGAGTCTGGGTTTTGTCCCTGACAACAAACATGTGGGGTCTCTGCCAACAGCAACCTATTCCCTCACACGCACTGGGCATCCAGCAGTCAATTCACTTCTGAAGCAAAATCCGCAGAGGTGACCCATATCTCACATGGTGAGGGCTCCATCCTTGAGATCGGCCCACACTTCAAGTGTTTATCACAAGCCTTGGGGTAACTTACACCTGTGACCAACTGACTGTTAATTGAGATATTCTTTGACTGAACTCCCATGTTGAATAAGTTATCAGAATTGCTCAGAGAAATGGGGACCTTTTACTTATCAGTTCAGTTCAGTAACTCAGTTGTGTCCGACTCTTTGCGACCCCATGAACCCCAGCACACCAGGCCTCCCTGTCCATCACCAACTCCCGGAGTCCACCCAAACCCATGTCCATTGAGTCGGTGATGCCATCCAACCATCTCATCCTCTGTCATCCCCTTCTCCCCCTGCCCTCAATCTTTCCAGCATCAGGGTCTTTTCAAATGAGTCAGCTCTTTGCATCAGGTGGCCAAAGTATTGGAGTTTCAGCTTCAACATCAACCCTTCCAATGAACACCCAGGACTGATCTCCTTTAGGATGGACTGGTTGGATCTCCTTGCAGTCCAACGGACTCTTGAGAGTCTTCTCCAACACCATAGTTTAAAAGCATTAATTCTTCTGCCCTCAGCTTTCTTTATAGTCCAACTCTCACATCCATACATGACCACTGGAAAAACCATAGCCTTGACTATATGGACCTTTGTTGGCAAAGTAATGTCTCTGCTTTTGAATATGCTATCTAGGTTGGTCGTAACTTGCCTTTCAAGGAATAAGCATCTTTTAATTTCATGGCTGCAATCACCATCTGCAGCGATTTTGGAGCCCAGAAAAATAAAGTCTGACACTGTTTCCACTGTTTCCCCATCTGTTTCCCATGAAGTGGTGGGACCAGATGACCTGATCTTAGTTTTCTGAATGTTGAGTTTTAAGCCAACTTTTTCACTCTCTTCTTTCACTTTCATCAAATGGCTCTTTAGTTTTTCTTCACTTTCTGCCATAAGGGTGGTGTCATCTGCATATCCGAGGTTATTGATATTTCTCCCAGCAATCTTGATTCCAGCATGTGCTTCCTCCAGCCCAGCATTTCTCATGATGGACTCTGCATAGAAGTTAAATAAGCAGGGTGAGCATATACAGCCTTGACGTACTCCTTTTCCTATTTGGAACCAGTCTGTTGTTCCATGTCCATTTCTAACTGTTGCTTCCTGACCTGCATACAGATTTCTCAAGAGGCAGGTCAGGTGGTCTGGTATTCCCATCTCTTTTAGAATTTTCCACAGTTTATTGTGATCCACACAGTCAAAGGCTTTGGCATAGTCAATAAAGCAGAAATAGATGTTTTTCTGGAACTCTCTTGATTTTTCGATGATCCAGTGGATGTTGGCAATTTGATCTCTGGTTCCTCTGCCTTTTCTAAAACCAGCTTAAACATCAGGAAGTTCATGGCTCACATGTTGCTGAAGCCTGGCTTGGAGAATTTAAAGCATTACTTTACTAGCATGTGAGATGAGTGCAATTGTGTGGTAGTTTGAGCATTCTTTGGCATTGCCTTTCTTTGGGATTGGAATGAAAACTGACCTTTTCCAGTCCTGTGGCCACTGCTGAGTTTTCCAAATTAGCTGGCATATTGAGTGCAGCACTTTCACAGCATCATCTTTCAGGATTTGAATTAAATCAATTGGATTCCATCACCTCCACTAGCTTTGTTCGTAGTGATGCTTTCTAAGGCCCACTTGACTTCACATTCCAGGATGTGTGGCTCTAGGTGAGTGACCACACTTTCGTGATTATCTGGGCTGTGAAGATCTTTTTTGTATAGTTCTGTGTATTCTTGCCACCTCTTCTTAATATCTTCTGCTTCTGATAGGTCCATACCACTTCTGTCCTTTATTGAGCCCATCTTTGCATGAAATGTTCCCTTGGTATCTCTAATTTTCTTGAAGAGATCTCTAGTCTTTCCCATTCTATTGTTTTCCTCTGTTTCTTTGCACTGATCACTGAGGAAGGCTTTCTTATCTCTCCTTGCTATTCTTTGGAACTCTGCATTCAGATGGGTATATCTTTCCTTTTCTCCTTTGCTTTTCACTTCCCTTCTTTCACAGCTATTTGTAAGGCCTCCTCAGACAGCTATTTTGCTTTTTGCATTTCTTTTTCTTGGGGATGGTCTTGATTCCTGTCTCCTGTACAATGTCACAAACCTCCATCCATAGTTCATCAGGCACTCTATCTATCAGATCTAGTCCCTTAAATCTATTTCTCACTTTCACTGTATAGTCATAAGGGATTTGATTTAGGTCATACCTGAATGGTCTAGTGGTTTTCTCCACTTTCTCCAATTTCAGTCTGAATTTGGAAATAAGGAGTTCATAATCTGAGCCACAATCAGCTCCCAGTCTTGTTTTTGCTGACTGTATAGAGCTTCTCCATCTTTGGCTGCACAGAATATAATCAATCTGATTTTAGTGTCAAAATCAGACTCTACAAGAGTCTTCTCTTGTGTAGAGTCTTCTCTTGTGTTGTTGGAAGAGGGTGTTTGCTATGACCAGTGTGTTCTCTTGGCAGAACTCTATTAGCCTTTGCCCTGCTTCATTCTGTACTCCAAGGCCAAATTTGCCTGTTACTCCAGGTGTTTCTTGACTTCCTAGTTTGCATTCCAGTCCCTTATAATGAAAAGGACATCTTACGGGGGTGTTAGTTCTAGAAGGTCTTGTAGGTCTTCATAGAACTGTTCAACTTCAGCTTCTTCAGTGTTACTGGTTGGGGCATAGACTTGGATTACCATGATATTGAATGCTTTGCCTTGGAAATGAACAGAGATCATTCTGTCGTTTTTGAGATTGCATCCAAGTACTGCATTTTGGACTCTTTTGTTGACTATGATGGCTACTCCATTTCTTCTAAGGGATTCCTGCCCACAGTAGTAGATACAATGGTCATCTGAGTTAAATTCACCCATTCCAGTCCATCTTAGTTCGCTTATTCCTAGAATGTCGATGTTCACTCTTGTCATCTCCTGTTTGACCACTTCCAATTTGCCTTGATTCATGGACCTGACATTCCAGGTTCCTATGCAATATTGCTGTTTACAGCATCAAACCTTGCTTCTATCGCCAGTCCCATCCACAACTGGATGTTGTTTTTGTTTTGGCTCCATCCCTTTATTCTTTCTGAAGTTATTTCTCCACTGATCTCCAGTAGCATACGGGGCACCTACTGACCCGAGGAGTTCCTCTTTTAGTGTCCTATATTTTTGCCTTTTCATACTGTTCATGGGGTTCTCAAGGCAAGAATACTGAGTGGTTTGCCATTCCCTTCTCCAGTGGACCACATTCTGTCAGACCTCTCCACCATGACCCGCCCATCTTGGGTGGCCCCACATGGCATGGCTTAGTTTCATTGAGTTAGACAAGGCTGTGGTCCATGTGATCAGATTGCCTAGCTGTCTGTGATTGTGGTTTCAGTCTGTCTGCCCTCTGATGCCCTCTCTCAGTGCCTACCATCTCACTTGGTTTTCTTTTACCTTGGATGTGGGGTATCTCTTCACAGCTGCTAAAGCCAAGTGCAGCCGCTGCATCTTACCTTGGATGTGGGGTAGCTCCTCCCAACCTTTACTTATGGTCCCCTATTATAAAATATAAAACTCCTAGAAAGCAAAAGGGAGGAGAAGCATAAGGAAAGAGATAGTAGGAAATGCTGACCCTCCACACCATCTCAGAACAAGCCACCCTTACAAAACCTTGATGATATTACCCCTTTGAAATTCTCTGAATGCAGTATTCATGGATTTTAATCGACAGTTTGAAGTGGTCAGTATGACTGAATCTTTGGCCATTCTTGATGGAACTCAGTATCCATTGTCTCTTCCCTAGAGAGGCTGGGGACAGATAACTCTAACCTTCTGATCATATGATGGCATATTCTGGAGTCCAGGTGTGCGCAGATACTATCTAAGGTCTGATCCTTCAGAGATTTCAGTACTTAGAGAAAGACAATAAATTCCAAGAGTTTCTGGATTCCTGGGGCATGAACCAGGACAAAAATCAAATATGAATATTTTTACTGTTCTAAATGATATTTAGGGACAAGGTAGAGACTAAGAATAGACAGTCTCAGAGATGAAATTCATGATTTTGTAAAATGAGGTGGGATAATTTTATTAAAAGCAGAACACATATTGATACTTTTTGAGAGTCAAGAAATGTACTGGAGTTCAATTGCTCACTTCCCAGAAGAAATCCAGAGAGGGCTGGCAGCATCCTCCACTCCCCTCTTCTCACCCCTTCCATGCACTCACCTCCTTTCCCTCCAGTCTGTAGAGGAGAGGTGAGCTGGGATGTACCCCAGAGCTGGTTGCTGGTTTCATCCCCCAGAATGCTGGCCAGAACAGTGTTCAAGAAAATGAGCAGGGCTGCAGAGAAGCAGAGTCTGCTCATGTTTGCAGTCTTGCAGAAGGGCGTCTATGGAAAAATGGATGTTCACAGATCTGTTTACACCCCAGTAGATGGGTATGAACAGGCCAGAACCAGGGGAGTGTGGAAATGGAAGATTTTGGGTCAGTCACATACAATGTGTAATCTCCCAACCTCCCATTCTCCTGCTTCTTCCTGTGTTTTTGTGTCTGCTGAGTCACTTAGTATTGTCTGACTCTTTGACACCCCATAGACTGCAGCTCCTCAGGCTCCTCTGTCCTGCTTGTGTCTACTCAGGGCAAATGAACAGTGACTTCACTCTTCAAACTTGACTCTGTGGTTTCATGAAAACACAGAATGTGATTCTACAGGTGGAATTTTGTCCAGTATGATCCTCAAAAAACATCTCAGCACCTAAAACACTGCATGGCACGTGAAGGATGCTTTGTGGCTGGATGAGAGCAGATCGAAGGACTGCTAGGTGATCAGCAGTGTGTTAGGCCAGGTCCTCCATTACAGCCTCAGGCAGCTGTCTTCATATCAACATGTCAGTGCTCTCACATTAACCCCATTTATTTCAGAACAGGTATGACACAGGTAAGCTTCCTACAAACGTGTGGCAACAACAAATATCTACAACAAATATCTCTACTGGAACACAGAAGATATTTACATGGAACTGGTCCAAACAGATGTTGAGCCAGGGAAAAGAATCTCCACTGGGGCACAAACCCTGTATTCTGGGTAGAAATAAAGTAAAGGGAGTGGGCAGAAGGGAAGTAGAGACATAAACATGTCTCCAGAGCGTGACCACCCACTACCCTCCCTTGGTTTCATGTAACAGGAGAGCTACCTGCCAGAGTGGGCCTCAGGGGCTCGAGTGGATCTCAGAACCTTGGAAGATGAAGTACCAGCAATCCACCCAACCACAACTCAGGACTCTACACTGGTGGTTTTTGGAACCAAGGAACTCTGGCCCTGACATAGGTCCAAGCAGGAACTTACTGGTCAGGGTGATGTCGTCCTGGGCTATAACTCTGTTTATGCATCAAAAAGCAAGTAAGGGGAGGGAGCAGAGAGGAGGAAGGGAGCAGAACCTGTATACACAGCATGACCAACAGTCATCTGTCATCTAGTTTCACCAACAGGAGAGCTGTCTGCCTAAGTGGACCTCAGGGACCTTGGAAGAACACCAGTGGCCACCCCATTCCTCCTGCTCTCTCCCCAGTGGTGATGGGGCCACTGGACCTTGGTTTGGGTGCCAGCTCTGCATTTTCCTAACTTTGTGCCTGAGGATTTAAAACTCTCAGAACCCTGTGTCTTCCGGTGTCACATGAGACCGATAATGCCCACATGATGTGGTTGCTATGGAAGAATGGATGCAACAGGCATATATTCCTCTCCCTAGAGGCAAAGTCCTTTGTGGTAGTAATAATAACAATAATGAGTAATTACTCCAGGTAAAACTTAAATTCTTCATTGTAGCAGGCATTATCCTAGACACATGAAACATATAATTCATCTAATCCTAAAACTCCTTAAAGAAAGCGAGCAAACTTGTGACATATCCTCGTGGGGCTCTCTTCTCAGGAGGGGAGCATTCTCTTAAACTTCCACAAGCCCCACCATTTCGTATGGTCCACCTGCCTCCACCTCACATTACTCCATTCACATTACTCACTTGTCCTGGAGGGCATTTAAAATGGTGACCTGTCATGTGGGCTCACAAGAAGTGTTGATAAAAAGATAGCTTGTTCTTCTTTAACAATCTTATCAATCAACTATCATTATTCCTGTATTAGAGATGAAGATACCGAACTACAGCTACAGAAAAGTGACTTGCTGCAAGACAAACAGCTGAAAATCAGGAGGAAGACACTCACGTGTTTTTCAAGTATTCCCAGATATTTCAATTTCACTAACACACAAACAAACAAACACCACCCAGGCAAATCTTCTTGATACTAACACAGATGATGCATCAAAGATTTTGGATGTGATTTCATGACTGGCAATCACATTTACAAGGAAATGAGGTGGTCCCAGCCTCTCTGGCAGCATCCAGGCAGCCACGTACCCAAGGCTCTCAAAGTGCTGGTGGGGTGGAGGATGAAGGTGAGGTTGTAATGATGAAGAAGATTACAGAAAGAGTCAGGAATTCACATCCCAGGCTCTACTTTCACTGCAGTCATGAGGAGATTTTCTCCCGCATTGTTTCCATCCTTACTTCAATATTTATGGACTGTATCTTATGGGCGTGGAGCTGTGCAAATTCTAGGGACAAAGGGAAAACTTGGTCTCATGGTGCTTAGAGCCAACTGGATGAGGCAGGAGTAAAGCAAGTAGTCCTATGAGAGAGGAAAGATACGGATTTCTGCTGAGGAAGGTAGGGTTTAGAAGCAAGAGGGAAAGGCTGAATATTCTCACAAGCAGCCAGAGAGCAGCCCTGACTGGGTGCTCCTTGGACTTCAGCATCTCAGGGGAGCCCAGTTCCCATGGCCTATGCAAAAGAAGAGGAACTTGCTGATTGAACCTCTGAAGTCCCATACCTTGTACCTGGACAGAACCTAGGGTACATTTCTAGGACCTCATCCTAGAGATGAGCAACCACAGTGCTCTCAGGATCACAATGACAAACAAGAAGGAAGTGACACAGGAGCACTGCAGACCTGCTTTGTAGCTGGCTTACTTACTCTTCCCATCTAAGAAAGGGGAGCATGAGAGTAAGCTTGTATTATCAGGATGGTGCTTCTAGGGCTGACCTTGTCCCAAGCTGGCCCCTGGAGGACATGCTCAGCCCATGATTTCTAAGGATACTGCACTCACTTTTCCCAGGACACAGTGAAGAAAATAATCACTGTGGGTGGTTTAGAGAAGTGTGTACCCTCCTGAGCTCCACTTCTTTCCCCAGCACTTCCCCTCTCTTTATGCCCTGCCTGCTATCTTAACCAGGATAGGATAGTACCAGCAGGGGTCTTAACACAGCGAGGGTGCCACTGTAGTCTTTGTTCTTATCATTTTAGCTACCATATACAATACTGCCTGAAACTGGATGTGGCATTGTAGCTGTGTCTGCTTAGTTTGGCCTTGCAGGGACCCATGAATGGAGGCTCCAGGCAGACTCAGGCCACAGGGCTGTAGTGATGGGAAGATCTCAGTGAAATACGAAGATGGTCATCACAGCTGGGCCTAAAAGGTAAAATACAGAAAATACCAGTTTGTTTGCAATAGCGAGTAGTATGGGTGTGAATGTGAAAAGGCCATTTCATATCCTGTTTTGCAGGACATTATTATTCCTGTTGTTAATTTCAGATCGACAGGGTAATATTGTAAATAATTGCATATCATTACTGATATTTATACATGAATTGGCATGTTTCCACTGATTAGCTGCAAATGGAACAAAAATAAAAGATACACATTAAGGTTATTCACCATATTTTGATCATGACTGGAGCTGGACAATGCTTCACCAGTTTATAATATATGACCTGTACATGGGTATAGTTGAAAGTTTCCACTATGAGAAACAGTGTGAAGCTGTCATGGTTTAATGGAGAAGGGCATGAAAAAAAACCTCCCACTATGTCCACTTTGTCTACGCCATGGGCACTGGAATAAAGGAATATTGAGGAATACTGATACTGTGACTTATACAAGAAGTATTAATTTGGTCTTCTAACCAGTCCTGGAACCTATCTCCTAAAATGATTGGATTTCCTAAGAGATGGCAGTATCAAGGGAGTCTTTTATGATGTGCAGAAGGTGACCAGCAAAACTCTAATCTAATCTTAGAAAGGAGGTTGTTTGCCTGGGTAACGAACACCTGATTGGGAGGTTGAGTTTTTTTTTTTTTCTTAATTTATGTATTTTTCATGTAGGATAATTACTTTACAGAATTTTGTTGTTTTCTGTCAGTCATCAACATGAATCAGCCATCAGATCAGATCAGTCGCTCAGTCGTGTCCGACTCTTTGCGACCCCATGAATCGCAGCACACCAGGCCTCCCTGTCCATCACCAACTCCCAGAGTTCACTGAGACTCACGTCCATCGAGTCAGTGATGCCATCCAGCCATCTCATCCTCTGTCGTCCCCTTCTCCTCCTGCCCCCAATCCCTCCCAGCCTCAGAGTCTTTTCCAATGAGTCAACTCTTCACATGAGGTGGCCAAAGTACTGGAGTTTCAGCTTTAGCATCATTCCTTCCAAAGAAATCCCAGGGCTGATCTCCTTCAGAATGGACTGGTAGGATCTCCTTGCAGTCCAAGGGACTCTCAAGAGTCTTCTCCAACACCACAGTTCAAAAGCATCAATTCTTCGACACTCAGCCTTCTTCACAGTCCAACTCTCACATCCATACATGACCACAGAAAAAACCATAGCCTTGACTAGATGAACCTTTGTTGGCAAAGTAATATCTCTGCTTTTGAATATGCTATCTAGGTTGGTCATAACTTTCCTTCCAAGGAGTAAGCGTCTTTTAATTTCATGGCTGCAGTCACCATCTGTAGTGATTTTGGAGCCCAGAAAAATAAAGTCTGACACTGTTTCCACTGTTTCCCCATCTATTTCCCATGAAGTGGTGGGACCGGATGCCATGATCTTCGTTTTCTGAATGTTGAGCTTTAAGCCAACTTTTTCACTCTCCTCTTTCACCTTCATCAAGAGGCTTTTGAGTTCCTCTTCACTTTCTGCCATAAAGGTGGTGTCATCTGCATATCTGAGTTATAGATATTTCTCCCGGCAATCTTGATTCCAGCTTGTGTTTCTTCCAGCCCAGCATTTCTCATGATGTACTCTGCATATAAGGTAAATAAACAGGGTGACAATATACAGCCTTGATGAACTCCTCTTCCTATTTGGAACCAGTCTGTTGTTCCATGTCCAGTTCTAACTGTTGCTTCCTGACCTGCATACAAATTTCTCAAGAGGCAGATCAGGTGGTCTGGGTGTTCCATCTCTTGAAGAATTTTCCACAGTTTATTGTGATCCACGCAGTCAAAGGCTTTGGCATAGTCAATAAAGCAGAAATAGATGTTTTTCTGGAACTCTCTTGATTTTTCGATGATCCAGTGGATGTTGGCAATTTGATCTCTGGTTCCTCTGCCTTTTCTAAAACCAGCTTGAACATCACGAAGTTCACGGTTCACATATTGCTGAAGCCTGGCTTGGAGAATTTTGAGCATTACTTTACTAGCATGTGAGATGAGTGCAATTGTGTGGTAGTCTGAGCATTCTTTGGCATTGCCTTTCTTTGGGATTGGAATGAAAACTGACCTTTTCCAGTCCTGTGGCCACTGCTGAGTTTTCCAAATTTGCTGGCATATTGAGTGCAGCACTTTCACAGCATCATCTTTCAGGATTTGGAATAGCTCAACTGGAATTCCATCACCTCCACTAGCTTTGTTCATAGTAATGCTTTCTAAGGCCCACTTGACTTCACATTCCAGGATGTCTGGCTCTAGGTCAGTGATCACACCATCGTGATTATCTGGGTCATGAAGATCTTTTTTGTACAGTTCTTCTGTGTATTCTTGCCACCTCTTCTTAATATCTTCTGCTTCTGTTAGGTCCATACCATTTCTGTCCTTTATTGAGCCCATCTTTGCATGAAATATTCCTTTGGTATCTCTGATTTTCTTGAAGAGATCTCTAGTCTTTCCCATTCTGTTGTTTTCCTCTATTTCTTTGCATTGATCGCTGAAGAAGGCTTTCTTATCTCTTCTTGCTATTCTTTGGAACTCTGCATTCAGATGTTTATATCTTTCCTTTTCTCCTTTGCTTTTCGCTTCTCTTCTTTTCACAGCTATTTGTAAGGCCTCCCCAGACAGCCATTTTGCTTTTTTGCATTTCTTTTCTATGGGAATGGTCTTGATCCCTGTCTCCTGTACAGTGTCACAAACCTCATTCCATAGTTCATCAGGCACTCTTATCTATCAGATCTAGGCCTTTAAATCTATTTCTCACTTCCACTGTATAATCATAAGGGATTTGATTTAGGTCATACCTGAATGGTCTAGTAGTTTTCCCTACTTTCTTCAATTTAAGTCTGAATTTGGCAATAAGGAGTTCATGGTCTGAGCCACAGTCAGCTCCCCGTCTTGTTTTTGCTGACTGTATAGAGCTTCTCCATCTTTGGCTGCAAAGAATATAATCAATCTGATTTTGGTGTTGACCATCTGGTGATGTCCATGTATAGAGTCTTCTCTTGTGTTGTTGGAAGAAGGTGTTTGTTATGACCAGTGCATTTTCTTGGCAATACTCTATTAGTCTTTGCCCTGCTTCATTGCGTATTCCAAGGCCAAATTTGCCTGTTACTCCAGGTGTTTCTTGACTTCCTACTTTTGCATGCCAGTCCCCTATAATGAAAAGGACATCTTTTTTGGGTGTTAGTTCTAAAAGGTCTTGTAGGTCTTCATAGAACCGTTCAACTTCAGCTTCTTCAGCGTGACTGGTTGGGGCATAGACTTGGATTACTGTGATATTGAATGGTTTGCCTTGGAAACGAACAGAGATCATTCTATCATTTTTGAGATTGCATCCAAGTACTGCATTTTGGACTCTTTTGTTGACCATGATGGCCACTCCATTTCTTCTGAGGGATTCCTGCCTGCAGTAGTAGATATATGGTCATCTGAGTTAAATTCACCCATTCCAGTCCATTTCAGTTTGCTGATTCCTAGAAAGTGGACATTCACTCTTGCCATCTCTTGTTTGACCACTTCCAATTTGTCTTGATTCATGGACCTGACATTCCAGGTTCCTATGCAATATTGCTCTTTACAGCATCGGACCTTGCTTCTATCACCAGTCACATCCACAGCTGGGTATTGTTTTTGCTTTGGCTCCATCCCTTCATTCTTTCTGAAGTTATTTCTCCACTGATCTCCAGTAGCATATTGGGCACCTACTGACCTGGGGAGTTTCACTTTCAGTATCCTATCATATTGCCTTTTCATACTGTTCATGGGGTTCTCAAGGCAAGAATACTGAAATGGTTTGCTATTCCCTTCTCCAGTGGACCACATTCTGTCAGATCTCTCCACCATGACCCGCCCGTCTTGGGTTGCCCCATGGGCATGGCTTAGTTTCATTGAGTTAGACAAGGGTGTGGTCCTAGTGTGATTAGATTGACTAGTTTTCTGTGAGTATGGTTTCAGTGTGTTTGCCCTCTGATGCTCTCTTGCAACACCTACCGTCTTACTTGGGTTTCTCTTACCTTGGGCATGGGGTAGCTCTTCACGGCTGCTCCAGCAAAGCGCAGCCATTGCTCCTTACCTTGGACGAGGGGTATCTCCTCACCAACGCCCTTCCTGACCTTCAATGTGGGATAAAACTCTAGGCCCTCCTGCACCTGCGCAGCCAGGGCTCTGGGTAACCGGCAAACACACACATAGCAGCCTTGCCTTCAGGTGAAGATTTTAAGTATCCAGTCTCAGTTCCTCATCTTTCATCGTTGTCAGCGAGTCCAAGCTCCCTCCAAGACGAGTTGTTCAGGCAAAACAACGAGGACTGTATTCAGACTCAAGAGGGAGGACAGAGGAAGACCTCTGTCCTCCTCTTGAGTCTGAATACAGTCTCTGTTCCAGGCCTGAATCAGATATAGGTATGTTTTATTTTTCAGAGATTTTCATAGGTATGTTTTAATTCTCACCTTCTGCTTTCCCCTGTTTCCAAACCTCAACCAGAGGCAAAAATTAAATGTGAATACATCACAAATGCCTAAAGATTTAATGAATCCTGATTTGTGATGATACCTCTACAGAAGTTGTAAACAGAGCAAGTTGTTATTCTAATGACCTGACATCAATCCAGGCAACAATAGGGATACACACTTCAGCGTGTCTCACCTGGACAAATTCAGCAGTCTGCCAGAGTCCTGTCTCTGCCCTTCTCACCCTAGAGGCCACACCTCCACACTACAGCCACAAGGATCCTGTATCAAAGTGAAACTTTACTCTGGAGCTGGTTGCTGGTTTCATCCCAGAATGCTGGCCAGAATGATGTCCAGGAAGATGAGCAGGGCTGCAGAAAGACAGATCTGCTCATGTTTGTGGCCTTGCAGAAGGGCGTCTATAGAAAGAAGGATGTTGACAGATCTGTTTACATACAACCAGATGGGTAAGAACAGGCCAGTAGGAAGGGAGTGTGAAATGGAGGATTTGGGGTCAGTCACATACAACGTGTAATCTCCCAACCTTCCATTGCCTGTTCTTCCTGTGTTTTTGTGTCTGCTGAGTCACTTCATCTTGTCTGACTCTTTGACACCCCATGGACTGCAGTTCACCAGGCTCCTCTGTCCTGCTTGTATCTACTCAGGCAAAATGAACAGTGACTTCACTCCTCAAACTTGACTCTGTCTGTGGTCTCGTGAAAACACAGAATGTGATTCTGCAGGTGGAATTTTGTCCAATATGGTCCTCAAAAAGCATCCCAGCACCTAAAACACTGCAGGGCACATGAAGGATGCTCTGTGGGTGGATGAGAGCAGATCAAAGGACTGCTAGGTGATCAGCAGTGTGTTAGGCCAGGTCCTCCTTTACAGCCTCAGGCAGCTGTCTTCATATCAACATGTCAGTGCTCTCACATTAACCCTATTTATTTCAGAACAGGAATGACACAGGTAAGTTTCCTGCAAACTGTTGTGGCAACATCTCTGCTGGACACATAAGATGTTTACATGGAACTGGTCCAAAGAGATGTTGGAGCCAGGGAAAAGAATCTCCACTGGGGCACAAACCCTGATATTCTGGGTAGAAATAAAGTAAAGGGAGTGGGCAGAATGGAAGTAGAGACATAAACATGTCTCCAGAGCATGACCACCCACTGCCCCCTCCCCTGGTTTCACCAACAGGAGAGCTACATGCCAAAATAGGGCTCCAGGGCTGGAGTGGATCTCAGGGACCTTGGAAGATGAAGTACCACCCAACCACCCAACCACAACTCAGGACTCTGCACTGGTGGTTTTTGGAACCGAGGAACTCTGGCCCTGACGTTGGTCCAGGCAGGAATTACTGGTCAAGGTGATGTCATCCTGGACCATAACTCTGTTTATGCATCAAAAAACAAGTAAGGGGAGGGGCAGAAGGGGAGGAGGGAGCAGAACCTGTATCCACAGCATGACCAACAGTCATCCCACATCTGGCTTCACCAACAGGAGAGCTGTCTGCCTGAGTGGACCTCAGGGGACCTTGGAAGAACACCAGTAGCCACCCCATTCCTCCTGCTCTCCCCAGTGGTGATGGGGCCACTGGACCTCAGTTTGGGTGCCAGCTCTGCATTTTCCTAATTTGTGCCTGAGGATTTAAAATTCTCAGAACCCTGTGTCTTCCAGGTGTCACATGAGACCGATAATGTCTGCATGATGTGGTTGGCAGGAAGAATGGATGCAACAGGCAAATATTCCTCTCCCTAGAGGCAAAATCCTTTGTGGTAGTAATAATAACAGTAATGAGTAATTACTCCAGGTAAAACTTAAATTCTTCATTTTAGCAGGCATTGTCCCAGACACATGAAACATATAATTCATCTAATCCTAAAACTCCTTAAAGAGTGGGCAAACTTGTGACATATCCTCGTGGGGCTCTCTTCTCAGGAGGGGAGCATTCTCTCAAACTTCCACAAGCCCCACCATTTTGCATGGTCCACCTGCCTCCACCTCACATTACTCCATTCACATTACTCACTTGTCCTGGAGGGCATTTAAAATGGTGACCTGTCATGTGGGCTCACAAGAAGTGTTGATAAAAAGATAGCTTGTTCTTCTTTAATGATCTTATCAATCAACTATCATTATTCTGTATTAGAGATGAAGATACCGAACTACAGCTACAGAAAAGTGACTTGCTGCAAGACAAACAGCTGAAAATCAGGAGGAAGACACTCACGTGTTTTTCAAGTATTCCCAGATATTTCAATTTCACTAACACACAAACAAACAAACACCACCCAGGCAAATCTTCTTGATACTAACACAGATGATGCATCAAAGATTTTGGATGTGATTTCATGACTGGCAATCACATTTACAAGGAAATGAGGTGGTCCCAGCCTCTCTGGCAGCATCCAGGCAGCCACGTACCCAAGGCTCTCAAAGTGCTGGTGGGGTGGAGGATGAAGGTGAGGTTGTAATAATGAAGAAGATTACAGAAAGAGTCAGGAATTCACATCCCAGGCTCTACTTTCACTGCAGTCATGAGGAGATTTTCTCCCGCATTGTTTCCATCCTTACTTCAATATTTATGGACTGTATCTTATGGGCCTGGAGCTGTGCAAATTCAAGGGACAAAGGGAAAACTTGGTCTCATGGTGCTTAGAGCCAACTGGATGAGGCAGGAGTAAAGCAAGTAGTCCTATGGGAGAGAGAAAAAGATACAGATTTCTGCTGAGGAAGGTAGGGTTTTAGAAGCAAGAGGGAAAGGCTGAATATTCTCACAAGCAGCCAGAGAGCAGCCCTGACTGGGTGCTCCTTGGACTTCAGCATCTCAGGGGAGCCCAGTTCCCATGGCCTATGCAAAAGAAGAGGAACTTGCTGATTGAACCTCTGAAGTCCCAGACTTGTACCTGGACAGAACCTAGGGTACATTTCTAGGACCTCATCCTAGAGATGAGCAACCACAGTGCTCTCAGGATCACAATGACAAACAAGAAGGAAGTGACACAGGAGCACTGCAGACCTGCTTTGTAGCTGGCTTAATTACTCTTCCCATCTAAGAAAGGGAGCATGAGAGTAAGCTTGTATTATCAGGATGGTGCTTCTAGGGCTGACCTTGTCCCAAGCTGGCCCCTGGAGGACATGCTCAGCCCATGATTTCTAAGGATACTGCACTCACTTTTCCCAGGACACAGTGAAGAAAATAATCACTGTGGGTGGTTTGAGAAGTGTGTACCCTCCTGAGCTCCACCTTCTTTCCCCAGCACTTCCCTCTCCCATGCCCTGCCTGCTATCTTAACCAGGATAGGATAGTACCAGCAGGGGTCTTAACACAGCCTGGGTGCCACTGTAGTCTTTGTTCTTATCATTTTAGCTACCATATACAAAAATACTGCCTGAAACTGGATGTGGCATTGTAGCTGTGTCTGCTTAGTTTGGCCTTGCAGGGACCCATGAATGGAGGCTCCAGGCAGACTCAGGCCACAGGGCTGTAGTGATGGGAAGATCTCAGTGAAATACCAAGATGGTCATCACAGCTGGGCCTAAAAGGTAAAATACAGAAAATACCAGTTTGTTTGCAATAGCGAGTGGTATGGGTGTGAATGTGAAAAGGCCATTTCATATCCTGTTTTGCAGACATTATTATTCCTGTTGTTAATTTCAGATCGACAGGGTAATATTGTAAATAATTGCATATCATTACTGATATTTATACATGAATTGGCATGTTTCCACTGATTAGCTGCAAATGGAACAAAAATAAAAGATACACATTAAGGTTATTCACCATATTTTGATCATGACTGAGCTGGACAATGCTTCACCAGTTTATAATATATGACCTGTACATGGGTATAGTTGAAAGTTTCCACTATGAGAAACAGTGTGAAGCTGTCATGGTTTAATGGAGAAGGGCATGAAAAAAAACTCCCACTATGTCCACTTTGTCACGCCATGGGCACTGGAATAAAGGAATATTGAGGAATACTGATACTGTGACTTATACAAGAAGTATTAATTTGGTCTTCTAACCAGTCCTGGAACCTATCTCCTAAAATGATTGGATTTCCTAAGAGATGGCAGTATCAAGGAGTCTTTTATGATGTGCAGAAGGTGACCAGCAAAACTCTAATCTAATCTTAGAAAGGAGGTTGTTTGCCTGGGTAACGAACACCTGATTGGGAGGTTGAGTTTTTTTTTTTAATTTATGTATTTTTCATGTAGGATAATTACTTTACAGAATTTTGTTGTTTTCTGTCAGTCATCAACATGAATCAGCCATCAGATCAGATCAGTCGCTCAGTCGTGTCCGACTCTTTATGACCCCATGAATCGCAGCACACCAGGCCTCCTGTCCATCACCAACTCCCAGAGTTCACTGAGACTCACGTCCATCGAGTCAGTGATGCCATCCAGCCATCTCATCATCCTCTGTCGCCCCTTCTCCTCCTGCCCCAATCCCTCCCAGCCTCAGAGTCTTTTCCAATGAGTCAACTCTTCACATGAGGTGGCCAAAGTACTGGAGTTTCAGCTTTAGCATCATTCCTTCCAAAGAAATCCCAGGGCTGATCTCCTTCAGAATGGACTGGTAGGATCTCCTTGCAGTCCAAGGGACTCTCAAGAGTCTTCTCCAACACCACAGTTCAAAAGCATCAATTCTTCGACACTCAGCCTTCTTCACAGTCCAACTCTCACATCCATACATGACCACAGAAAAAACCATAGCCTTGACTAGATGAACCTTTGTTGGCAAAGTAATATCTCTGCTTTTGAATATGCTATCTAGGTTGGTCATAACTTTCCTTCCAAGGAGTAAGCGTCTTTTAATTTCATGGCTGCAGTCACCATCTGTAGTGATTTTGGAGCCCAGAAAATAAAGTCTGACACTGTTTCCACTGTTTCCCATCTATTTCCCATGAAGTGGTGGGACCGGATGCCATGATCTTCGTTTTCTGAATGTTGAGCTTTAAGCCAACTTTTTCACTCTCCTCTTTCACCTTCATCAAGAGGCTTTTGAGTTCCTCTTCACTTTCTGCCATAAAGGTGGTGTCATCTGCATATCTGAGTTATAGATATTTCTCCCGGCAATCTTGATTCCAGCTTGTGTTTCTTCCAGCCCAGCATTTCTCATGATGTACTCTGCATATAAGGTAAATAAACAGGGTGACAATATACAGCCTTGATGAACTCCTCTTCCTATTTGGAACCAGTCTGTTGTTCCATGTCCAGTTCTAACTGTTGCTTCCTGACCTGCATACAAATTTCTCAAGAGGCAGATCAGGTGGTCTGGTGTTCCCATCTCTTGAAGAATTTTCCACAGTTTATTGTGATCCACACAGTCAAAGGCTTTGGCATAGTCAATAAAGCAGAAATAGATGTTTTTCTGGAACTCTCTTGATTTTTCGATGATCCAGTGGATGTTGGCAATTTGATCTCTGGTTCCTCTGCCTTTTCAAAAACCAGCTTGAACATCACGAAGTTCACGGTTCACATATTGCTGAAGCCTGGCTTGGAGAATTTTGAGCATTACTTTACTAGCATGTGAGATGAGTGCAATTGTGTGGTAGTCTGAGCATTCTTTGGCATTGCCTTTCTTTGGGATTGGAATGAAAACTGACCTTTTCCAGTCCTGTGGCCACTGCTGAGTTTTCCAAATTAGCTGGCATATTGAGTGCAGCACTTTCACAGCATCATCTTTCAGGATTTGGAATAGCTCAACTGGAATTCCATCACCTCCACTAGCTTTGTTCATAGTAATGCTTTCTAAGGCCCACTTGACTTCACATTCCAGGATGTCTGGCTCTAGGTCAGTGATCACACCATCGTGATTATCTGGGTCATGAAGATCTTTTTTGTACAGTTCTTCTGTGTATTCTTGCCACCTCTTCTTAATATCTTCTGCTTCTGTTAGGTCCATACCATTTCTGTCCTTTATTGAGCCCATCTTTGCATGAAATATTCCTTTGGTATCTCTGATTTTCTTGAAGAGATCTCTAGTCTTTCCCATTCTGTTGTTTTCCTCTATTTCTTTGCATTGATCGCTGAAGAAGGCTTTCTTATCTCTTCTTGCTATTCTTTGGAACTCTGCATTCAGATGTTTATATCTTTCCTTTTCTCCTTTGCTTTTCGCTTCTCTTCTTTTCACAGCTATTTGTAAGGCCTCCCCAGACAGCCATTTTGCTTTTTTGCATTTCTTTTCCATGGAGATGGTCTTGATCCCTGTCTCCTGTACAGTGTCACAAACCTCATTCCATAGTTCATCAGGCACTCTTATCTATCAGATCTAGGCCTTTAAATCTATTTCTCACTTCCACTGTATAATCATAAGGGATTTGATTTAGGTCATACCTGAATGGTCTAGTAGTTTTCCCTACTTTCTTCAATTTAAGTCTGAATTTGGCAATAAGGAGTTCATGGTCTGAGCCACAGTCAGCTCCCGCCTTGTTTTTTGCTGACTGTATAGAGCTTCTCCATCTTTGGCTGCAAAGAATATAATCAATCTGATTTTGGTGTTGACCATCTGGTGATGTCCATGTATAGAGTCTTCTCTTGTGTTGTTGGAAGAAGGTGTTTGTTATGACCAGTGCATTTTCTTGGCAATACTCTATTAGTCTTTGCCCTGCTTCATTGCGTATTCCAAGGCCAAATTTGCCTGTTACTCCAGGTGTTTCTTGACTTCCTACTTTTGCATGCCAGTCCCCTATAATGAAAAGGACATCTTTTTTGGGTGTTAGTTCTAAAAGGTCTTGTAGGTCTTCATAGAACCGTTCAACTTCAGCTTCTTCAGCGTGACTGGTTGGGGCATAGACTTGGATTACTGTGATATTGAATGGTTTGCCTTGGAAACGAACAGAGATCATTCTATCATTTTTGAGATTGCATCCAAGTACTGCATTTTGGACTCTTTTGTTGACCATGATGGCTACTCCATTTCTTCTGAGGGATTCCTGCCTGCAGTAGTAGATATATGGTCATCTGAGTTAAATTCACCCATTCCAGTCCATTTCAGTTTGCTGATTCCTAGAAAGTGGACATTCACTCTTGCCATCTCTTGTTTGACCACTTCCAATTTGTCTTGATTCATGGACCTGACATTCCAGGTTCCTATGCAATATTGCTCTTTACAGCATCGGACCTTGCTTCTATCACCAGTCACATCCACAGCTGGGTATTGTTTTTGCTTTGGCTCCATCCTTCATTCTTTCTGAGTTATTTCTCCACTGATCTCCAGTAGCATATTGGGCACCTACTGACCTGGGGAGTTTCACTTTCAGTATCCTATCATATTGCCTTTTCATACTGTTCATGGGGTTCTCAAGGCAAGAATACTGAAATGGTTTGCTATTCCCTTCTCCAGTGGACCACATTCTGTCAGATCTCTCCACCATGACCCGCCCGTCTTGGGTTGCCCCATGGGCATGGCTTAGTTTCATTGAGTTAGACAAGGGTGTGGTCCTAGTGTGATTAGATTGACTAGTTTTCTGTGAGTATGGTTTCAGTGTGTTTGCCCTCTGATGCTCTCTTGCAACACCTACCGTCTTACTTGGGTTTCTCTTACCTTGGGCATGGGGTAGCTCTTCACGGCTGCTCCAGCAAAGCGCAGCCATTGCTCCTTACCTTGGACGAGGGGTATCTCCTCACCGCCGCCCTTCCTGACCTTCAATGTGGGATAGCTCCTCTAGGCCCTCCTGCACCTGCGCAGCCAGGGCTCTGGGTAACTTCGGCAAACACACACATAGCAGCCTTGCCTTCAGGTGAAGATTTTAAGTATCCAGTCTCAGTTCCTCATCTTTCATCGTTGTCAGCGAGTCCAAGCTCCCTCCAAGACGAGTTGTTCAGGCAAACAACGAGACTGTATTCAGACTCAAGAGGAGGACAGAGGAAGACCTCTGTCCTCCTCTTGAGTCTGAATACAGTCTCGTTGCTTGCCTGAATCAGCCATAGGTATGTTTTATTTTTATTTTTTTTTTCATAGGTATGTTTTAATTCTCACCTTCTGCTTTCCCCTGTTTCCAAACCTCAAGGAGAGGCAAGGGTTAGAAGTGTGAATACATCACAAATGCCTAAAGATTTAATGAATCCTGATTTGTGATGATACCTCTACAGAAGTCTAAACAGAGCAAGTTGTTATTCTAATGACCTGACATCAATCCAGGCAACAATAGGGATACACACTTCAGCGTGTCTCACCTGGACAATTCAGCAGTCTGCCAGAGTCCTGTCTCTGCCCTTCGGCTCCTAGAGGCCACTCTCCACACTACAGCCACAAGGATCCTGTATCAAAGTGAAACTTTACTCTGGACGTGGATGCTGGTTTCATTCCCCGGAATGCTGGCCAGAATGATGTCCAGGAAGATGAGCGAGGCTGCAGAAAGACTGCATCTGCTCATGTTTGTGGCCTTGCAGAAGGGCGTCTATAGAAAGAAGGATGCTGACAGATCTGTTTACATACAACCAGATGGGTAAGAACAGGCCAGTAGGAAGGGAGTGTGGAAATGGAGGATTTGGGGTCAGTCGTGTACAACGTGTAATCTCCCCACCTTCCATTGCCTGTGAATGCATGTCTGCTGAGTCACTTCATCTTGTCTGACTCTTTGACACCCCATGGACTGCAGTTCACCAGGCTCCTCTGTCCTGCTTGTATCTACTCAGGGCAAATGAACAGTGACTTCTGTCCTCAAACTTGACTCTGTCTGTGGTCTCGTGAAAACACAGAACGTGATTCTGCAGGTGGAATTTTGTCCAATATGGTCCTCAAGAAGCATCCCAGCACCTACAGCACTGCAGGGCACATGAAGGATAGTCTGTGGGTGGATGACAGCAGATCAAAGGACTGCTAGGTGATCGGCAGTGTGTTAGGCCAGGTCCTCCTTTACAGCCTCAGGCAGCTGTCTTCATATCTACATGTCAGTGCTCTCACATTAACCCTACTCACTTCAGAAGGCAGGAATGACACAGGTAAGTTTCCTGCAACTGTTGTGGCAGCATCTCTGCTGGACACATAAGCTGTTTACTTGGAACTGGTCCAAAGAGATGTTGAGCCGGGGGAAAGAATCTCCACTGGGGCACAAACCCTGATATTCTGGGTAGAAATAAAGTAAAGGGAGTGGGCAGAATGGAAGTAGAGACATAAACATGTCTCCAGAGCATGACCACCCACTGCCCCTCACCTGGTTTCACCAACAGGAGAGCTACATGCCAAAATAGACCTCCAGGGCTAGAGTGGATCTCAGGGACCTTGGAAGGTTACTTACCACCCAACCACCCCAACCACAACTCGGGACTCTGCACTAGTGGATTTTGGAACCGAGGAACTCTGGCCCTGGCGTTGGTGCAGGCAGGAATGTAGCTGGTGAAGGTGATGTCATCCTGGACCATAACTCTGTTTATGCTTCAAAAAACAAGTAAGGGGAGAGGGCAGAAGGGAAGCAGGGAGCTGAACCTGTATCCACAGCATGACCCACAGTTGTCCCACATCTGGCTTCACAACAGGAGAGCTGTCTGCCTGAGTGGACATCAGGGGACCTTGGAGGAACACCAGTAGCCACCCCATTCCTCCTGCTCTCTCCCTCACTGGTGATGGGGCCACAGGACCTCAGTTTGGGTACCAGCTCTGCATTTTCCTAATTTGATCCTGAGGATTTAAGATTCTCATAATCCTGCGTTTTCAGGTATCACATGAGACCCGTGCTGTCTGCATCATGTGGCAGCAATGGATGCAACAGGCAAATATCCCTTCTCCCTAGAAGGCAAAATCCTTTGTAGTAGTAATAATAACAGTAGTGAGTAATTACTCCAGGTAAAACTTAAGTTCTTCTTTTTAGCAAGCATTGTCCCAGATACATGAAACATATAATTCATCTAATCCTAAAAATCCTTAAAGAGTGGGGGAAACTGGTGATGTATCCTCGTGGGGCTCTCTTCTCAGGAGGGGAGCATTCTCTCAAACTTCCACTAACCCCACCATTTTGCATGGTCCACCTGCCTCCACCTCACACAAAATACTTCCATTCACATTACTCACTTGTCCTGGAGGGCATTTAAAATGGTGACCTGTCATGTGGGCTCACAGTAAGTGTTGATAAAAAGATAGCTTGCTCTTCTTTAATGATCTTATCAATCAACTATCATTATTCTCGTTTTAGAGATGAAGATACCGAACTACAGCTACAGAAAAGTGACTTGCTGCAAGACAAACAGCTGAAAATCAGGAGGAAGACACTCACGTGTTTTTCAAGTATTCCCAGATATTTCAATTTCACTAACACACAAACAAACAAACACCCAGGCAAATCTTGATACTAACACAGATGACGCATCAAAGATTTTGGATGTGATTTCATGACTGGCAATCACATTTACAAGGAAATGAGGTGGTCCCAGCTTCTCTGGCAGCATCCAGGCAGCTACGTTCCCAAGGCTCTTGAAGTGCTGGTGGGGTGGAGGATAAAGCTGAGGATGTATTGTCGAAGAAGATTACAGCAAGAGTCAAGAATTCACATTCCCAGGCTCTTCTTTTCCTGCAGTCATGAAGAGCTTTTCTCCTGCATTGTTTCCATCTTTACTTCAATATTTATGGACTGTATCCTATGTGCCTGGAGCTGTGCAAAGTTCAAAGGATAAAGAGAAGGCTTGATCTCATGGTACCTAGAGCCAATGGTTGAGGCAGGAGTAAAGCAAGTAGTCCTATGGGAGAGAAGAAAGAGGCAGATTTCTGCCGAGGAAGGTAGGGTTGAGAAGCAAGAGGGAAAGGCTGAATATTCTCACAAGCAGCCAGAGAGCAGCCCTAACTGGGTGCTCCTTGGACTTCAGCATCCCAGGGGAGCCCAGTTCCCACGGCCTCTGCAAAGTAGAGGAACTTTCTGATTGAATCTCTGAAGTCACAGATCTGGACATTGTGTACCTGGACAGGACCTAGGCCATCCTGGAAATGAGCAACCACAGACCTCTCAGGATCACAATAATCAGCAGAAGGAAGTGAATTTTTGAAGCTGAAGTGGGGACTCAGGAGCACTACAGACCTGCTCTGTGGGGGTGCTGAATTACTCTTCCCATCTAAGAAATGAGAGTAAGCTCATTTCTTAGTAAGCATGAGAGTAAGCTCCGATTATCAGGATGGTGCCTCTAGGGCTAACCTTTTCCCAAGTTGGTCCCTCAAGGACATGCTCAGCCCATGATTTCTAAAGACACCGCAGCCACTTCTCCCGGGAGGCAGCGAGGAAAACAGACACTGTGGGTGGTTTGAGGAGTGTGTACCCTCCTGAGCTCCACCTCTTTCCCCAGCCCTTCCAATATCCCATGCCCTTGCTTGCCCTGTCTTACACTAGATAGGATAGCACCAGCAGGGGTCTTAACACAGCCTGGCCCCCACTGTAGTCTTTGTTCTTAACATTTTAGCTACCGTATACAAAAATCTGCCAGAAACTGGATGTGGCATCGTAGCTGCGTCTGCTTAGTTTGGCCTTGCAGGGATCCGTGAATGGAGGCTCCAGGCAGACGTCAGGCCACAGGGCTATAGGGAAGGGAGGATCTCAGTGAAATACCAAAATGGTCATCACAGCTGGGTCTAAAAGGTAAAATGTATATAATACCAGTTTATTTGCAATAGAGAGTGGTGTGGGTGTGAATGTGAAAAGGCCATTTCATATCATGCTCTGTACGACATTATTATTCATGTTGTTAGGCTTCAGATCGACAGGGTAATACTGTAAATAATTGCATATCATTGCTGAATTGGCATGTTTCCTCTGATTAGCTGTAACTAGAACAAGAATAAAAGATACACATTAAGAATATTCTCCATATGTTGATCATGACTGGAGCTGGACAATGGTCCACCATTTTATAATACTCTGATCTGTAGATGTATATAGTTAAAAGCTTTTGGTATAAAAAGAAAAGTGTGAAGGCATCACGATTTAATGCAGGCAGTCATGGAAGAAAACCCCCCAAAGTGTTTACTTTGTTTACATCATGTGAACTGGAATTAAGGAACTGTTGCTCCTAAAACGATTGGATTTCCTTAGAGATGACAGCACTCAGGGTCTTTTATGATGTGAGAAAGGTGACCAGCACAGCCTCAATCTAACCTTAGAATGGAGGTTGGTTGCCTAGGTAACTAACACCTGATTTGGTGGTTGAGTTTTTTTAATTTATATATATATATATATATTTTTTTTTTAACTTGAAGGATAATTGTTTTATGGATTTTTGTTGTTTTCTGTCAAACATCAACATGAATTAGCCATAAGTATAGGTTTTAATTCTCACCTTCTGCTTTTCCCTGCCCCAAAAACTAAGAGGAGGCTAGGCTTTGAAGGATGACTACATCACAAATGGCTAAAGATTCAGTTAATCCTGATTTGTGATGAAGCCGCCACAGAAATCTCAACAGAGCAAGTGATTCATGCTGTTCTAATGTACCAAGTTCAATCCAGGCAACAATATGGATACACACTTCATCATGGCTCACCTGTAAAATGTAGCAGCCTGCCCAGGGGCCTCTGTCTCCGCCCTTCACTCCCTAGAGGCCACTTTCCACGCTACAGCCACAAGGATCCTGTTTCAAAGTGAATCCTATCCCATGGCTCCCATGACCTGTCCCTCAGTGACCCCCTAGCTTTCTGAGAGTCAAATTCTGATTCTCACAGTTCTACAAGCCTCTTCATAACTTGTCCCCAGGCCCTCTCCATCTCATCTCCTCCACTCCCCTGTCCCTCAACCCTCTCAGCCTCAGCCACTCTGGTCGTGGCTGCTGCTCAAACATTCAGACACTTTTTTGGAAGCATATGCTCAAAATCTTATCACAGAGCATTTCCCTGACCCTTGCCAGCCTCCTTTATCCCCATCTGTCTCTCTCTTCACGACACCTTCACAACACCTCTCTCAACACAACACCTTCATAACCTGGCATAGGATTTTCCCCAACTTTATTGTGTATTCCCCTCCTTTATTGTGTGTATATTATTTTACTATATTTTGTTTATAGCTGTTTCCTACTTAAAGACTATGCTCTCAGAATCAAAAATATACATTTGGATAAATATTTCTCAAGTAAGTGACTCTCCTGTTTTGTACTCATGCCAAGTGCACCATCATTGAAGAGAGTCAAGAGAGTAAAATTATTCTATGATGATGAGGCCTGTCTATATAATTATGCATGTAACTGTCATCTATATCATCATAGGAAAATAAAATGTAGTCTGATAGGGGCTCAAGGAAAAGGTCATTGACTCTTGACTAAGATCATACCAATTCTGGCCCCAAGAGCAAACTCAACCAAGTACTACATTTCTTGCTCTTCCTGCCATTGTCTCTGAAGAGAAGACCCTCAGCTGTTACTCAACTCTGATTAATTTCATCACAGAGAAATGATCACTATTTTTCACATTTTTTTGGATATTTCATGGAAAAATGTAAGTAGGTCAACAAGTCTTTCAGATGAAAATATTTTGGTGGAAAATGGACACTGCTGACCACAAAGGTGTGAAATCTTTGTACTCACTTTCAAAAATCTCTAGAAACTTGGTGCCATTGATCTCATGTAAAAGTTGCAGATGGGACTATCCCAGGATATACAGCATGTAGGTGGTAGGATAAGGACAAGACACATTCTGTCACAACCCATTTAATCAAGTCCCTGATTCTGTCGGCAATTCTGAAAATGCAGAGAACTACTGAGGGGTTCTAAACGCTCTGTTCAACATAGTATAGTCCCCTTACCCCGGATCTCACCTGAGACACATATGGAAGAAAACAGCGAGTCTGGGTTTTGTCCCTGACAACAAACATGTGGGGTCTCTGCCAACAGAACCCAGTTCCCCCACACCCACTGGGCATCCAGCAGTCTATTCACTTTTGACACTGAATCCGTAGAGGTGACCCAGACCCCACAGGGTGACGGCTTCATCCTTGAGGTCAGCTCACACTTCAAGTGTTGATCACGAGCCCTGGGGTCACTTAGACCTGTGACCAACTGACTGTTAATTCAGATATTGTTTGACCCAACTCCCATGTTCAAGAAGTTATCACAACCACTCACAGAACTGGGGAACTTTTTACATATGGTCCCCTCTTATAATAAAAAATAAAACTCTGAGACAGCGAAAGGGAAGAGAAGCATAAGGCAAAGAGGGAGTAGGAAATTCTGAGCATCCATGCCATCTCAGGACACTTCCCCCTTACAAACCACTTATGTTATCACCCCTCTGAAACTCTCTGAATGCAGTGTTCATGGGTTTTAATTAAGGGTTTGAGGTAGGCAATTTTATTGAATCTTTGGCCATTGTTGATGGAACTCGGTATCCATTCTCTCTTCCCCAGAGGGTCTAGGGACTGATAATTCTAACCCTCTAATCATATGATGGCATATCCTGGAGTCCAGGTGCACACAGATACTATCTAAGGTCTCATCCTTCAGAGATTTCAGTACTTAGAGAAAGACAATAAATTCCAAGAGTTTCTGGATTCCTGGGGCGTGAACCAGGTTATGGATCAAATATGGATCTTTTTACTTTTCTAAAGTGGCATTTAGGGACAAGGTAGAGACTAGAAATTGACAGTCTCAGAGATGAAGTTCATGATTTTGTAAAATGAGGTGGGATATTTTTATTAAAAGCAGACCACATGCTTTTTGAGAATCAAGAAGTGTCCCTGGAGTTCAACTGCTCACTTCCCAGAAGAAATCCAGAGAGGGCTGGCAGCATCCACCACACCCCTCTTCCCACCCCTTCCATGCACTCACCTCCTTTTCCTCCAGTCTGCAGAGGAGAGGTGATTTGGGACTTACTCTGGACCTGGTTGCTGGCTTCACTCCCTGAGATTCCAGCCACTAGGGTGCCCTGGAGCATGAGCAGGACTGCAGAAATGTCGATTCTGCTCATGTTTTTTGCCTTGAAGAGGGCATCTATGGAAAGACGCATGCTGACAGATCTATTTACACCCCAGCAGATGAGTAAGAACGGGTGAGAAGGAGGGGAGTGTGGAGATGGAGGATTTGGGGTCAATCATGTACAATATGCAATCTCCCCACCTTCCATTGGCCTGCTTCTGCCTGTGTGTATCTTCTGCTCAGTCACTCAGTCTGTTCTGACTCTTTGAGTTTCCATGGACTGTAGCCCACCAGGCTCCTCTGTCCTGCTAGTGTCTGCTCTGGGCAAATAACCCGTGACTTCGGTCCTCAAACTTGACTCTGTGGTCAAGAAAACACAGAATGTGATTCTACAAGTGGAATTTTGTCCAATATGGTCCTCAAGAAGCATCCCAGCACCTAGAGCACTGAATGGCATCTGAAGGATGGTCCATGAGTGGATGAGAGCAAATCAAAGACTGCTAGGTGATCAGCAGTGTATTAGCCCAGGTCCTCCTTCACAGCCTCATTCAGGGGTCTGCATATCTACATGTCAATGCTCCCCCTCTCACATTAACCCCACCTACTTCAGAAGACAGGTATGACACAGGTAATTTCCTGCAACCATTGTGGCAGCATCTCTACTGGAACACATAAGCTCTTGACCTGGCAGTGGTCCAAAGAGATATTGAGCCGGGGAAGAACATCTCCATCTGGGGCACAAACCCTGATATTCTGGATAGAAATAAAATAAAGGGAGTGAGCAGAAGGGAAGCAGAGACATAAACACATCTCTAGAGCATGACCACCCACTGCCCCTCACCTGGTTTCACCAACAGGAGATCTACCTGCCAGAGTGGACCTCAGAGGCTAGAGTGGATCTCAGGGACCTTGGAAGGTTACCTACGACCCATCTACCCCCACCACAACTCTGGACTCTTCACTCTTTTGGAACAGAGGAACTCAGTTTGAGTCTCAATTCTGCCATTTCCTAGCTGTGTGATCTGGGGCAGCAAATTACCCTCTTCTTTACTTGTAGCATGATATCATGTTGCTCATATCATGAGGCTGTTCTGAATCATCAGAGACCATAGACATATATTCTTCTCCCTGCAAAGTCAAAGTCCTTTGAAATAATAATAATAATGAGTAATTATTGTAATTAACACTTAATGGCATTGACCAAAGAGTCACACAAAGACAATGGAGGGTCGCGAAAAGAGCTGGACCTGGGTGAGGTCAATCACTGAAGCAAGAGGGCTTTCAGTTATCTCTGAGGAAGAAGGAGACCTAATTGGAATTGGGGCTATGACTCCACTCTGGCACTGCTCCAGTTACTTGAGGGGGAACTTGTAGAAGATGACATTACTAGTCAATGTTATTTGTTCCTTTCTTACTACAGTCAACAGCACATCTAAAGAGCAATCAGGAGTGGAGGGATCTAATACTTCATGTGCTTTTATTTGTTTTGGTGTTCAATGCCATTAGCAGTGTAATCAATATGGTTTTTAAAAGTATGCAAATCTAAGGATTTCTTAATGCAGATATCACCATCTTCTTTCATTAAAAGCATAAATAAAATCTGTGTCTCAGGGAGATGAAATGACTTGCCAAAGACCAGAAAATACAGTCAGTTGCTGAAGCTAAGCTATTTCATTAATACCAACTCATTTTCTTTATACTGTTATCAACTAAAAATTATTAAAAATTAGATAACATATATTTATACTACTATTATCACTATTATCATATCTGACCTTCATTAAATGGTTACTCAGGCAGTCTTGGACAAAGAATTTAGCAAATACATCTCTTTCATTCTCATCAATACTCTATGAGATTGATAGAGAAAGAGAAAAGCAACCTCTGAGTTCTAAGACCTGACCTGATACCACAATGGCCCTTATGTTCTTCTGCTCAAGATAAACATTTTACAAAGCTTCAACATCAGATAAGGTCATTCTGGGTTGGTGAAAGATTTAGGCAAAAATAGGACATTGGGTAATCATGTTTTAGCCCTGAGCAAAGGAGCTACATTACACAAACTACCGATATGACCAAATACCTTCCTATCTTGAGTGACAGCTTTTCTTGAACAAGTACACCTCTAAACTCTATCTAGTCTTCCCTTCTTAGAGTGAAAATTAAGATATCAATCAGATAACCCTATGTGCGAGACAGCAAAAGAGACACAGATGTATAGAACAGTCTTTTGGACTCTGTAGGAGAGGGTGAGGGTGGGATGATTTGGAAGAATGCCACTGAAACATGTATATTATCATATGCGAAACAGATCACCCGTCCAAGTTCAATGCATGGGACAGGGTTCTCAGGGCTGGTGCACTGGGATGACCCTGAGGGATGGGATGGGGAGGGAGGAGGGTTCAGGATGGGGAACACATGTATACCTGTGGTGGATTCATTTCGATATTTGGCAAAACCAATACAATATTGTAAAGTTTAAAAATAAAATAAAATTAAAAAAAATTTTTTTTAAATCCTGTTCCTTGCTGCAGTGAGTAACAAACCCAACAAATTCAACTAGGGATGGGGGTATTTCTATTGGTCTCTAGCTAGAAATACTAAGAAGTAAGATCATTATCCTTATTTTATACTAAAGAAAAGAAAGCTCAGGGATGTTGAGAAATTTGCCCGAGACTCCAAGGAAGTGAGTAACAGCACAAGCACCATCTGTGTTCTTGTTTATTACAATTCTGTGGTCCCCATGCCTACTTTACTCATCTGTCATGAAATGGATACTGTCTGTTTTCCCAAGGTGCCTCCATCCTACATCTTCCCAGAGGCAGAAGCAGGAGATCATCAAAGGCCCTCTGCTGGGGAGAGCAGGAAACTGCCACGTTAGGAAATGAACAACAGTGTCATCTCCATGCCTCCATTTCCTCTCTTGAAGGACTCAGGATGGTTAATACAATAATGCAAGCAAAATGCTAACACAGAGCCCGGGGCACTAAAGGGTAATTGTCCTTCTTTAACTGAATGAAGAGTTGACTCATTGGAAAAGACTCTGATGCTGGGAGGGATTGGGGGCAGGAGGAGAAGGGGACGACAGAGGATGAGATGGCTGGATGGCATCACCGACTCAATGGACGTGAGTCTGAGTGAACTCTGGGAGTTGGTGATGGACAGGGAGGCCTGGCGTGCTGCGATTCATGGGGTCGCAAAGAGTCGGACACAAGTGAGCGACTGAACTGAACTGAACTGAACTAAGCAGCCCCCTCCCCACAGATGACTTCAGGGAATCAGATACCTTAGAAAACTGGACAAATGAGCCTCATGCCCATTCTCCTTCTGAGAGTCCATGAGGACAAACTACCCCAAAATTTGACTGAACTTAAAAGAAAGGAATAAAAGTTGTCTTGTGGAAGAGTCTGTCTCCCATGGTTTTGTGTGGCTTGTATAGCTATTAAGAGGTCAGTGATGCTACAGTGAACTTGCTTCCTATACCTGGTAGGGCACAGTCTCTGGCCAGGGCAAGGGGAGGTGCCCACAGTTTGCAGAACAGAGAGAAGAACCACCATTTCCATGGACCCTATTGGTTAAGGTTTGTAGTTGCAAATAACAGACTCCATTCCAGGCAGTTTCGTTTTGAAAATGCATTTATAGAAATATAAGCCACAGTGTGTGAAGCTACAGAAAGGAAAATTGGAACATCATTGTAGGGCCAAGGGTCTTCTTTATTCCAAACTCTCCTCTCATTATGGATGCTGAGAACTGGATCCTGGAAATTTCAACTTGGCCACGCACAAGAAGAGCAGTGATGGTGGGGAGGGGGATGACGGTGAGGATGCCGTGAGGATGGGGGTCAAAACAAAAATCCTGGCATCAAACCAAAGGGCTATAGTTACTTTGGTCATGAGGAATGTACTCCTACATTCCTTCTTTCCTTCCTCAAATAATTATGAGCTCTCACCTTCATGCCAATAATTGAGCTTTGGGGTCTCATGGTGTTGAGAGCCAACTGGATGAGGCAGAGTTAAGACATGAAGACAATGGAGGAAAGGAAATAGCAAGTACAGCTGAGGCATGTAGGAAGAGAAAAAACTGGAAGGAGATTGAACTGTTTTAGAAGCAGACACAGCGCAGCCCTGCAGGGATCCTCCTCAGACTTCAGAGTTTCAGGGGACCATTCCTCTCACGTCCTCTGCAAAACAGAAGGAACTTGTTGAGTGACATCATTGCAGTCCCACGGGTGGACACCAGTCAACTAGACAGATCCTAGACTTTCCAAATAATATGTAACCATAGTCCTCATGACCCGAATGACCTAAAAGAAGAAAGTGAGTTTTCCAAGCCTAGGTGGGGCACTCAGGAGCACTGCAGACCTGCCCTGGAGGGTGGCTGAATCAGTGTTCCCAACTGAGAAAGAGGAGCATGTGATCAGGCTGAGATGATCACAAAGAGGTATCTGGGGTTGACCTTCTGCCATCCTCTCCCTGGAGAACTCTCTCAGTGTGTAGTTTCAGAGGACACTGCAGCCTCTCCTCCTGGCAGCAGCAAGGAGGAAGACACTGTGCAGGGTGAATGGTGTGTGGCCCCCTGAGCTCTGCCCCTTTCCCCAGCCCTTCCCCTCCCCCTGTGCCCTGGCCCCTGTCTTACCACAGGGAACCAGCCACTTGACCGCAGGTCTTCATGCACTCCTCTTTTGTTAGGAAGTTGTTTTTGTTTCCTCCACAACCGCCATACCTAAACCGCTCACACAGGCCAGTATAGGCATTGTAGAAGTACCTGATCATCACGGTCTTGCAGTCACCCATTAATTTAGGCTCCATACAGAAAGCTTGCCTGGAAAATCCCATGGACGGAAGAGCCTGGTAGGCTGTAGTCCATGGAGTTGCTGAGAGTCGGACACGACTGAGCGACTTCACTTTGACTTTTCACTTTCATGCACTGGAGAAGGAAATGGCAACCCACTCCAGTCTTCTTGCCTGGAGAATCCCAGGGACGGGGGAGCCTGGTGGGCTGCTGTCTACGGGGTCGCATAGAGTCGGACACGACTGAAGTGACTTAGCAGCAGCAGCAGCAGCAGAAAGCAGGCTTAGGAGCTTCTGGAAGGAGAGGGGCAATGGCTCAGTTATGAGGATGGTCATCACTGCTCCGTACAAAGACAACTAGAAAAAAAAAAAAAAAAAGGACAACTAGAACCACCAGTTTGTTTGCAATAGAGAATGTTAGGGTTGTGGAAGATGGTCAAATTGAAAGACCATTTGAAACCTCCTTTTTCAGACGGAATTATGAATGTTGTGTGGCATGATGTGATATACAAATGCCTTTAATTAGCCTGAAAACTTCTATAGGATCCCCTGGTGGTCCAATAGTTAAGAATCCTCCTTCCAAGAAAGGAATTCTGGGTGCAAATCTTTGTCAGGGAACTAAAGTCCCAAATGCTGTAGGCACTGAGTCAGCAGGCCATAATTACTGAGCCTCGGACCCACAACTAATCACCAGTCCACCCAAATAAATGTGTAAATGTTCAAAAAAAACAAAAAACCCACAGCTCTACAACAACAAAAAGAAGTCACAGGTAAAAAATATTCCTTATATGTCAATAATTATTGGGTATAGATACCTGAGTTTTATAAGACTATTAATGTTCTCTGCACTGATCTGTATGGTAAAAACGTTTCACTACTCATAAAAACTGTGAAGGAATCATGCTATAAAGGAAAAAGGCATTAAAAAAAGCATGCCACTCTGTTTACTTTGTTTACCTCATGGGATCCCATAAAATGAATAATGATACTAATGATGTTGTGATTATAAGAGGAAATACATATAACTGTCTTTTCTCTGACACTATTCCTAAAAATCTTGGTATTTCTCATGTGATGAAAACAATAAAAGTGTCTGTTGGTATGTGAAGTCAGTGAGTTTGTTAATACCTTCAAAAGCCAGAATGGGCTCTGATTGCACAGGAAAGGACTACCTATAGGAGGGTGGGAAGTTTCATTTCTACCCTCTTCCATAGTGTTTTATCCCACCAACCCGCACTTTCCCCCAACCTCAAGGAGGGTAATGGAACCATCTATTGAACAATCTCCAATGGCTAATGATTGAATACATCATGACTAAGTAATGTTCTCATAGCAGACACCCTCTTCCAACAAGACAAGAGAAGACTCTACACATGGACATCACCAGATAGTCAATACCAAAATCACATTGATTGTATTCTTTGCAACCAAAGATGGAGAAGCTCTATACAGTCAGCAAAAACAAGACTGAGAGCTGACTGGGGCTAAGATCCTGAACTCCTTATTGCAAAATTAAGACTTAAATAGAAGAAAGTAGGGAAAACCACAAGACCATTCAGGTATGATATAACTCAAATCCCTAACGATTATACAGTGAAAGTGACAGATTCAAGGAATTAGATCTGATAGAGTGTCTGAAGAACTATGGATGGAGGTTTGTGACATTGTACAGGAGGCAGTGATCAAGACCATACACAAGAAAAAGAAATACAAAAAGGCAAAATGGTTGTCTGAGGAGGCCTTACAAATAGCTGAGAAAAGAAGAGAACTGAAAGGCAAAGGAGAAAAGGAAAGATATAACCATTTGAATGCAGAGTTCCAAAGAATAGCAAGGAGAGATAAGAAAGCCTTCCTCAGTGGTCAACGCAAAGAAATAGAGGAAAACAACAGAATGGGAAAGACTAGAGATCTCTTCAGTAGAGATACCAAGGGGATATTTCATGCAAAGATGGGCACAATAAAGAACAGAAATGTTATGGACCTAACAGAAGCAGAAGATATAAAGAAGAGGTGGCAAGAATACACAGAAGAACTGCACAAAAAAGATATTCAAGACCCAGATAAAAATGATGGTGTGATCACTGGACTAGAGCCAGACATCCTGGAATGCAAATTCAAGTGGGCCTTAAGAAGCATCACTACGAACAAAGCTAGTGGAGGTGATGGAATTCCAGTTGAGGTATTTCAAATCCTAAAAGATGATGCTGTGAAAGTGCTGCACTCAATATGCCAGAAAATTAGGAAAACTCAGCAGTGGCCACAGGACTGGAAAAGGTCAGTTTTCATTCCAATCCCAGAGAAAGGCAATTCCAAAGATTGTTCAAACTACCACACAATTGCACTCATCTCACACAACAGCAAATTAGTGCTCAAAATCCAAGTCAGGCTTCAACAGTACGTGAACAGAGAACTTCCAGATGTTCAAGCTGGATTTAGTAAAGGCAGAGGAACCAGAGATCAAATTGCCAACATCCAATGGGTCATCAAAAAAGCAAGAGAGTTACAGAAAAACATCTATTTCTGCTTTATTGACTACAACAAAGCCTTTGACTGTGAGGATCACAACAAACTCTGGAAAATTCTTCAAGAAATGGGAATACCAGACCACCTGACCTGCCTCTTGAGAAATCTGTATGCAGGTCAAGAAGCAACAGTTAGAACTGGACATGGAGAAGCAGACTGGTTGCAAATGGGGAAAGGAGTACGTCAAGGCTGTCTATTGTCACCGTGCTTATTTAACTTATATGCCAAGTACATCATGCGAAATGCCGGCCTGGAGGAAGCACAAGCTGGAATCAAGAATTCCGGAAGAAATATCAGTAACCTAAGATATGCAGATGACACCACCCTTATGGCAGAAAGCAAAGAGAAACTAAAGAGCCTCTTAATCAAAGTGAAAGAGGAGAGTGAAAGAGTTGGCTTAAAACTCAGCATTCAGAAAAGGAAGATCATGGCATCCAGTCTGATCACTTCATGGCAAATAGATGCATAAACAATGGAAACAGTGACAGACTTTATTTTCTTGTGGTCCAAAATCACTACAGATGGTGACTGCAGCCATGAAATTAAAAGATGCTTGCTCCTTGGGGGAAAAAAAGCTATGACCAACCTAGACAGCATATTAAAAAGGAGAGACATTACTTTGCCAACAAAGGTCTGTCTAGTCAAAGCTATGGTTTTTTCAGTAGTCATGTACTGATGTGAGAATTGGACTATAAAGAAAGCTGAGCACCAAAGAATTGATGCTTTTGAACCGAGGTATTGGAGAAGACTCTTGAGAGTCCCTTGGACTGCAAGGAGATCAAACCAGCCCATTGTAAAGAAGATCAGTCCTGAATATTCATTGGAAGGACTGATGCTGAAGCAGAAACACCAATATTTTGGCCACCTGATTTAGAGAGCTGACTCATTGGAAAAGACTCTCTTGCTGGGCAAGATTGAGGGCTGGAGAAAAAGGGGACGACAGAGGATGAGATGGTTGGGTGGCATCACCGACTGAATGGACAAGAGTTTGAGTAAACTTTACGAGTTGATGATGGACAGGGAAGCCTCAACCTCAGGGAGGGTAATGGAACCATCTATTGAACAATCTCCAATGACTAATGATTTAATGCATCATGACTAGGAAAAGAAGCCTCCATAGAAACTTCAACAGAACAAGACATTCGTGTTATTCAAAAGACATGGGATCCACCCAGGGAAAAATATAAATAAACACTCCACGTGAACCACCGCAGTAGCCTAATCACTGGGGCTCTCTCTGCTCTTTACTCCCTAGAGGCCACTCTCTGCACTGCAACCTCAAGGATTCTCTTAATTCAGTCTTATCCCATGGCTCCCAGGAGACCAATTCTTCAGTGAGTCCCCTTTTCTCTGACAGTCAAATTCTGATTCTTATAAAGCCTTACAAGGCTTCTCATGACATGCTCCCTTTACAAATCATTATATTCATGATTGGTAATCTGTTCAAAGAGGCCTCTATGCCTCATCCCCTTCTACTCTTTTCCCCTCACCTACACATACTAATCTCCAGTAACACTGGTCCCTTCTGCTACTCAAAGCACAGCAGGCACGTTACTTCTGCAGTCTCTTCTCAACACCTCCCTATCACAAAGGGTTTCTTTGACCCTTTAGACAAAAAGCACAGCTTCCTTTCTCTGCCTCACTCTCTACCTTCCAGAAACTGATAACCCACCATAACATTTCTCCCCTTTGCTATTTTATGTCTCCCTTCTGAAAAGCAAGTTATTTTGCCAGGTTTCCCCACCCCCAAGCACCGTGCTTTGTAGGGACTTAATAATTCCCATTTTCATTCTCTAAACAAGTGCAAGGTCCTTAAATACAAAGGATATAATTGATTTCCTTGTAGTACACAATCACCTTGATGATGGGGCACATTGGCATAATGGTCAAACTCCCTCTAACCTTCAGTCTGCTAAGAGGATAATAAAATAGTCTTTACGGGTCATCATTAACCCTGAAACCTCTCCAAACCCAAATATTTATGGATTTTTATGGAGGTTTTCAATAAATAGCCATATATACTGAGTTAGTGGCCTTTGCTGACTGATCTGAATCTCAGGTCCTGCCCCTCTTCCCAGAGGTGCTGGCAAGAAAGTGGTGAAATTTTAAAATTCTAACTGGGTGTTGGAGTTTTGGGGAAGACCCCCAGTACCTGAAGGTTTCCTGAGTTGCTTTCCCTGAGTGGTCTCATGACCTAGCAAAGAAAGTAAATTCCAAGAGTTTCAGGAGGCCGGGGCAATGAACCAGGACAAGGATCAAATATGGACCAAATACAAATATTAAAATAATAGTCAAAAGAGGACAATGGGAGAAGGCCAGGAGGCTTTCCTCATATTGTCTCAGCCTTGATCCCACAAGCAAACCACACAAGGGCTGTGTTTCTTGCTTTTCAGTGGTCCCAGGTCTTTCTGCTTATTTTAATAATAGAGGAATGATGATTATTTGATACCTCGATATGTTTTCTTCCCCACAGGAGGTCAAAGGATAAACTTCTTCAGATTAACATGTTGGTGGAAAATGACAAAATCAGTCATTAAACATGAATAAATTCTTCACACTCATTATTGGTAATCTGTTCAAAGAATGCTTGCAACATGTGTCCCTGTTCAGATGAGGAAACTGTAGATGACTTGACCCAGGACAAAAGTTGTGGGTGGTAGGGTCAAGACTAGTTACTATGATATTACAATCTATCTAATACAATACATGATTCTACCAGGAATTCTTTAAAAACAGCTTATTTGTAAGAGTTTCTGGATACAGTGTCTACTTTCATTACTTCCTGGCCTCAGGCTTCACCTGAGCCCCCAAATCACAGAGCAGAGTGA
Organism: Bos mutus; assembly: GCF_027580195.1. Lineage (NCBI taxonomy): Eukaryota > Metazoa > Chordata > Mammalia > Artiodactyla > Bovidae > Bos > Bos mutus. The sequence goes on along the minus strand of NC_091629.1, from coordinate 58,135,691 downwards.
GTGATGTCACACCAAATATGTGATGTCTCTACCAATATCAATCAATTCCCCAAAGACATACTGGGTGTCCCCTGGTCAACTGACGTCTGATATGAAATCAGTGCATTTAGTGCAGATCCCACCCACCGAGGGCTCAAAAGTGCCCTCACTTTAGTGCCAGCCACCTGATCCTGAGTTATTTATGCTTGTGGCCAAATGGCCAAAATGTGGTGATTCCATGATCACCCCTCTACATTCAATAAGAGAAAGGAATTGACACCCAAACTTAGGAAAGCCCATACTTACTCTTCTCAGATGAACATACACATAAAGCTCACAAACTGTGAAATGGAGGAGATGTGTAGGACAAAGGGGAGTGGAGGTGTGTGAAGCGTCCATGCCCTAGTGAGCACAGAACCCTCACATCATGTACTTGTGTTCATCACCCGGAAAACCTGTTGAGCCAAAATATTCATGCACTTTTTTGAGGTTTCAAGAAATAGGCTTGGGGGCGGTCCTAAGATGGCAGATGAATAGGACGGGGAGACCACTTTCTCCCCCACAAATTCATCAAAAGAACATTTGAATGCTGAGTAAATTCCACAAAACAACTTCTGAATGCCGGCAGAAGACATCAGGCACCCAGAAAAGCAGCCCATTGTCTTCGAAAGGAGGTAGGAAAAAATATAAAAGACAAAAAGAGAGACAAAAGAGGTAGGGACAGAGATCTGTCCTGGGAAGGGAGTCTTAAAAAAGAGAGAAGTTTCCAAACACCAGGAAACACTCTCACTGGTGAGTCTGTGGCGAGCCTTGGAACCTCAGAGGGCAACATAACCGGGAGGAAAAATAAATAAATAATTAAAACCCACAGATTACGGGACCAAGGGTAACTCTCAGCAGAGAAGCAGCGCAGATGCCTGCATCTGCCACAAACAAGCGGGGACTGGGCAGGGAGGTGTGGGCTGCATTGCTTAGAGTAAGAACCAGGCCTGAATGCCTTGAGGGCAATCTGAGGGAACTAACTTGAGATAGCAAACCAGACTATGGGATAACTACCACATGAAAAGCCTTAACCTAAGACACTGCCAGGCCCACTCACAGAACAAAGGACTGAACAGAGCAGGCTGGCTGCAGACCGGCCCATCCCCCACCAGAGATAGGCAGGCGAGGGCAGCCAGAGCCAGAAGGGGGCAATCGCGGCCACAGAGAGGCATCATCTACCCTACTGCAAGTGCGCTTCGTTGCTAAACAAGACTTCTTGAGATTCTGGATGGTCAACAAGTGCCTGAGAAGGTGCGCCGGTTGTACACCCAGAAAACCGAGTGGCAGGGACAGGGGAGGTGATAAGTCACAGCGACCATGCTCGCCAAACACCTGGTCACCTGAGCTACTAGGACCTGGGAAGGGCACAAAACGCAGGCCCAACCGAGTCTGTGCCTTTGAGGACTACCCGAGTGTCTGAACCTGAGTGGCTTAGACCTGAGAGGTGCATGCAGCCCAGAGCCGGCCTCGGACAGTTCTCGGAGGAGCAACCTAGAGCCTAAGCAGTGTAGACAGGGGAAGCACACAACCGTGAGTGGGGGCAAACCCGTGTGGCCGAGACACAGCGAGCACTCCCCACACACGCCAGTGATATCTGTTTGCAGCCTTCCTCACTCCCCACAGCACGACTGAACAAGTGACCCTAAAAAAGTGTCCACCACCGCCCCCTTGTGTCAGGGCCAAAATTAGACACTGAAGAGATCAGCAAACAGAAGAAGCAAAAACAGGGGGAACAGCCTTGGAAGTGACAGGTGCAATAGATTAAAACCCTATAGTTAGTACCGACTACATAGGAAGGAGCCTATAGATCTTGAGAAGTATAAGCCGGATCAAAGAACTATCTGAAAGTGAAGTATAGATGGAGAAGTCTTGAGGCTACTGTAAGAATAAGACTAAAAACCAGTGGCAGGATGCTTAAGTCCAAATCCTGAGAACACCAGAGAACTCTTGACTCCAGGGAACATTAATCGATAAGAGCTCATCAAATGCCTCCATACCTACACTGAAACGAAGCACCACCCAAGGGCCAACAAATTCCAGAGCAAGACATACCATGCAAATTCTCCAGCAACACAGGCACATAGCCCTGAGCTTCAATACACAGGCTGCCCAAAGTTACTCCAAACCCATCGACATCTCATAACTCATTACTGGACACTTCATTGCACTCCAGAGAGAAGAAATCCAGCTCCACCCACCAGAACACCTACACAAGCTTCCCTAACCAGGAAACCATGACAAGCCACCCATCCAACCCCACCCACAGCAAGGAAACTCCACAATAAACATGAACCACCAACTGCCAGAATATGGAAAGGCCACCCCAAACACAGCAATATAAATAAAATGAAAAGGCATAGAAATACCCAGCAGGTAAAGTAACAGGATAAATGCCCACCAAACCAAACAAAAGAGGAAGAGATAGGGAATCTACCTGATAAAGAATTCCAAATAATGCTAGTGAAAATGATCCAAAATCTTGAAAACAAAATGGAGTTACAGATAAATAGCCTGGAGAAAAGGATTGAGAAGATGCAAGAAAGGTTTAACAAGGATCTAGAAGAAATAAAAGAGTCAATATATAATGAATAATACAATAAATGAGATCAAAAACACTCTGGAGGGAACCAAGAGTAGAATAATGGAGGCAGAAGATAGGATCAGTGAGGTAGAAGATAGAATGGTAGAAAAAAATGAAGCAGAGAGGAAAGAAGAAAAACAAATTAAAAGAAATGATGACAGTCTCAGAGACCTCGGGGACAATGTTAAATGCCCCAACATTCAAATCATGGGAGTCCCAGAAGAAGACAAAAAGAAAGACCAGGAGAAAATACTTGATGAGATAATAGTTAAAAACTCCCCTAAAATGGGGAAGGAAATAATCACCCAAGTCCAAGAAACCCAGAGAGTCTCAAACAGGATAAATCCAAGGCAAAACACCCCAAGACACATATTAATCAAATTAACAAAGAACAAATATTAAAAGCAGCAAGGGAAAAACAACAAATAACACACAAGGGGATTCCCATAAGGATAACAGCTGATCTTTCAATAGAAATTCTTCAGGCCAGGAGGGAATGGCAAGACATACTTAAAGTGATGAAAGAAAATAACCTACAGCCCAGATTACTGTACCCAGCAAGGATCTCATTCAAATATGAAGGAGAAATCAAAAGCTTTACAGACAAGCAAAAGCTGAGAAAATTCAGCACCACCAAACCAGCTCTCCAACAAATGCTAAAGGATCTTCTCTAGACAGGAAACACAAGAAGGGTGCATAAACTCGAACCCAAAACAGTGAAGTAAATGGCAACAGGATCATACTTATCAATAATTACCTTAAATGTAAATGGGTTGAATGCCCCAACCAAAAGACAAAGAAGACTAGCTGAATGGATACAAAAACAAGACCCCTATATATGTTGTCTACAAGAGACCCATCTCAAAACAGGGGACACATACAGACTGAAAGTGAAGAGCTGGAAAAAGATATTCCACACAAATAGAGACCAAAAGAAAGCAGGAGTAGCAATACTCATATCAGATAAAATAGACTTTAAAACAAAGGCTGTGAAAAGAGACAAAGAAGGACACTACATAATGATCAAAGGATCAATCCAAGAAGAAGAATAACAATTATAAATATATATGCACCCAACATAGGAGCACCGCAATATGTAAGACAAATGCTAACAAGTATGAAAGGGGAAATTAACAATAACACAATAATAGTGGGAGACTTTAATACCCCACTCACACCTATGAATAGATCAATGAAACAGAAAATTAACAAGGAAACACAAACTTTAAATGATACAATAGACCAGTTAGACCTAGTTGACATCTATAGGACATTTCACCCCAAAACAATAAATTTCATCTTTTTCTCAAGCGCACATGGAACCTTCTCCAGGATAGATCACATCCTGGGCCATAAATCTAGCCTTGGTAAATTAAAAAAAAAAAAAAAGCTGAAATCATTCCAAGCATCTTTTCTGACCACAATTCAGTAAGATTAGATCTCAATTACAGGAGGAAAACTATTAAAAATTCCAACATATGGAGGCTGAACAATAAGCTGCTGAATAACCAACAAATCACCAAAGAAATCTAAAAAGAAATCAAAATATGCATAGAAATGAATGAAAATGAAAACACAATGAACCAAAACCTGTGGGACACTGTAAAAGCAGTGCTAAGAGGAAGGATCGTAGCAATACAGGCATACCTCAAGAAACAAGAAAACAGTCAAATAAATAGCCTAACTCTACACCTAAAGCAACTAGAAAAGAAAGAAATTAAGAACCCCAGGGTTAGTAGAAGGAAAGAAATCTTAAAAATTAGGGCAGAAATAAATGCAAAAGACACCATAGCAAAAATCAACAAAGCCAAAAGCTGGTTCTTTGAGAGGATAAATAAAATTGACAAACCATTAGCCAGACTCATCAAGAAACAAAGGGAGAAAAATCAAATCAATAAAATTAGAAATGAAAATGGAGAGATCACAACAGACAACACAGAAATACAAAGGATCATAAGAGACTACTATCAACAATTATATACCAATAAAATGGACAACTTGGAAGAAATGAACAAATTCTTAGAAAAGTACAACTTTCCAATACTGAACCAGGAAGAAATAGAAAATCTTAGCAGACCCATTACAAGCAAGGAAATTGAAAATGTAATCAGAAATCTTCCAGCAAACAAAAGCCCAGGTCTAGACGACTTCACAGCTGAATTCTACCAAAAATTTAGAAGAGAGCTAACACCTATCCTACTCAAAGTCTTTCAGAAAATTTCAGAGGAAGGTAAACTTCCAAACTCATTCTATGAGGCCACCATCACCCTAATACCAAAACCTGGCAAAGATGCCATAAAAAAAGCAAACTACAGGCCAGTATCACTGATGAACATAAATGCAAAAATCCTTAACAAAATTCTAGCAAACAGAATCCAACAATACATTAAAAAGATTATATATCATGACCAAGTTGGCTTTATCCCACGGTTGCAAGGATTCTTCAATATCTGCAAATCAGTCAATGTCATACACCACATTAATAAATTGAAAAATAAAAGCCATATGATTATCTCAGTAGATACAGAGAAAGCCTTTGACAAAATTCAACATCCAATTATGATAAAAACCCTCCAGAAAGGAGGTATAGAAGGAACATACCTCACCTCAACATAATAAAAACTATATATAACAAACCCACAGCAAACATTATCCTCAATGGTGAAAAATTGAAAGCGTTTCCCCTAAAGTCAGGAACAAGACAAGGGTGCCCACTCTCACCACTACTATTCAACATAGTTTTGGAAGTTTGGGCCACAGCAATCAGAGCAGAAAAAGAAATAAAAGGAATCCAAATTGGAAAAGAAGAAGTAAAACTCTCACTATTTGCAGATGACATGATCCTCTACATAGAAAACCCTAAAGACTCCACCAGAAAATTACTAGAGTTAATCAATGATTATAGTAAAGTTGCAGGATATAAAATCAACACACAGAAATCCCTTGCATTCCTACACACTAACAATGAGAAAACAGAAAGAGAAATTAAGGAAACAATTCCATTCACCATTGCAATGAAAGAATGAAATACTTAGGAATATATCTACCTAAAGAAACTAAAGACCTATATATAGAAAACTATAAAACACTGGTGAAAGAAATCAAAGAGGACACTAATAGATGGAGAAATATCCGTGTTCATGGATCGGAAGAATCAATATAGTGAAAATGAGTATACTTCCCAAAGTAATTTATACATTCAATGCAATCCCTATCAAGCTACCAATGGTATTTTTCACATAGCTAGAACAAATAATTTCACAGTTTGTATGGAAATACAAAAAATCTCAAATAGCCAAAGCAATCTTGAGAAAGAAGAATGGAACTGGAGGAATCAACCTACCTGACTTCAGGCTCTACTACAAAGCCACAGTCATCAAGACAGTATGGTACTGGCACAAAGACAGAAATATAGATCAATGGAACAAAATAGAAACTCCAGAGATAAATCCACACACCTATGGATACATTATCTCTGACAAAGGAGGCAAGAATATACAATGGAAAAAAGACAATCTTTTTAACAAGTGGTGCTGGGAAAACTGGTCAACCACCTGTAAAAGAATGAAACTAGAACACTTTCTAACACCATGCTGCTGCTACGGCTGCTAAGTCGCTTCAATCGTGTCCGACTCTGTGCGACCCCATGATGGCAGCCCATCAGGCTCCCCCGTCCCTGGGATTCTCCAGGCAAGAACATTGGAGTGTGTTGCCATTTCCTTCTCCAGTGCATGAAAGTGAAAAGTGAAAGTGAAGTCACTCTGTCATGTCTGACTCTTAGCGACCCCATGGACTGCAGCCTACCAGGCTCCTCCATCCATGGGATTTTCCAAGCAAGAGCACTGGAGTAAGGTGCCATTGCCTTCTAACACCATACACAAAAATAAACTCAAAATGGATTAAAGATCTAAACATAAGACCAGAAACTATAAAACTCCTAGAGGAGAACATAGGCAAAACACTCTCTGACATAAATCGCAGCAGGATCCTCTATGACCCACCTCCCAGAATATTGGAAATAAAAGCAAAAATAAACAAATTCAGACCTAATTAAACTTAAAAGCTTTTGCACAACAAAGGAAACTATAAGCAAGGTGAAAAGACAGCCTTCAGAATGGGAGAAATAATAACAAATGAAGCAACGGACAAAGAATTAATCTAAAAAACATACAAGCAACTCCTGCAGCTCAATTCCAGAAAAATAAACAACCCAATCAAAAAATGGGCCAAAGAACTAAACAGACATTTCTCCAAAGAAGACATACAGACGGCTAACAAACACATGAAAAGATCACTCATTATCAGAGAAATGCAAATCAAAACCACAATGAGGTACCACTTCACACCAGTCAGAATGGCAGCTATCCAAAAGTCTACAAGCAATAAATACTGGAGAGGGTGTGGAGAAAAGGGAACCCTTTTACACTGTTGGTGGGAATGCAAACTAGTACAGCCACTATGGAGAACAGTGTAGAGATTCCTTAAAAAAATGGAAATAGAACTGCCATACGAACCAGCAATCCCACTGCTGGGCATACACACCGAGGAAACCAGAATTGAAAGAGACATGTGTACCCCAATGTTCATCGCAGCACTGTTTACAACAGTCAGGACATGGAAGCAACCTATCCATCAGCACATGAATGGATAAGAAAGCTGTGGTACAAATACACAATGGAGTATTACTCAGCCATTAAAAAGAATACATTTGAATCAGTTCTAATGAGGTGGATAAAACTAGAGCCTATTATACAGAGTGAAGTAAGACAGAAAGAAAAACACCAATACAGTATACTAACGCATATATATGGAATTTAGAAAGATAGTAACGATAACCCTGTGTGCGAGACAGCAAAAGTGACACAGATGTATAAAACAGTCTTTTGGACTCTGTGGGAGAGGGCAAGGTTGGGATGATTTGGGAGAATGGCATTGAAACATGTATATTATCATATGTGAAACAAATCGCCAGTCCAAGTTCAATGCATGATACAGGGTGCTCAGGGCTGGTACACTGGGATGACCCAGAGGGATGGTATGGGGAGGGAGGTAGGAGGGGGGTTCAGGATGGCTAACACATGTACCCCCGTGGCAGATTCATGTCAATGTATGGCAAAACCAATACAATATTGTAAAGTAAAAAAAAAAAAGAAAGAAAGAAAGAAAGAAAAGAAATAGGCTTATTGATTGAATTATTGGCCATAGGTGATTGATGTCAATCTCAGTGCCATTCTCTCTCCTCAGAGGTGCAATAACCACAAACCTTTATTCTCCTTTTTGAGTATTTGTGTTGGGAATTCCTGTACTGTGTGTTTTTCATGTTGTCTTATGAAAATCATCTTCTCATCTGTGAAAGGGAGTAAATTACAAAAGTTTCAGGAGGCCTGGTCTATGAAACAGGGAAAGGATCAAACATGGATAAGAAAATAACAGTCAAAAAAAGACAAGGGAAAGGGCTTGGAGACTCTCGTAATGTTGTCTCAGTCTTCGTCCCACAGCCTACCACAAGAGGGCTGTGTTTCTTGCTCTCCCTGCAATTGCTCTTCTCCACGGTTCCACATCTTTCAGTTAGTTTTAATAACAGATGAATAATCACTATTTGATAAATATTTTCACTTGGTAAAGCAAGCTAGTAGAGAAAATTTTTTCAGATTCATATATTGTGGTGGAAAATGGACAAATCTGGCTGTGACATGTGAATAAGTTGTTTATATTTCTGGCTCATCGTCTCTTCAAAGAACTCATGGAACATGTTTCCCTTAATCTGAAGAGGAAATTGCAGATGACTTGCCCCAGCACATAAGCATGTGGATGGCCTGGTCAGGACAAGATACTGTCAGGTCACAACCCATTTGATACACTATTGATTTGCTAGGAACTTGAAAATACAGGGTTTCTGGGTCCAGGGTCCTACTATCCAATTCACCTCTCCCCAAGCCTCACCTGAGCCTCCAAATCACAGGGGAGGAGGAGTCTCAGTTTTTTCCTAATATGAAACACATGGCTTCTCCACCAGCACCATCCACTTCCATGACATTGACACTGACAGTGAAGTCCCTCAGTCGTGTCTGACTCTTTGCGACCCCATGGACTGTAGCCTACCAGGCTCCTCCGTCCATGGAATTTTCCAGGCAAAAGTACTGGAGTGGGTTGCCATTTCCTTCTCCAGGAGATCTTCCCAACCCAGGGATCAAACCCGGGTCTCCCACATTGTAGGCAGATGCTTATCGTCTAAGCCACCAGGGAAGTCCTACATACGTAATATATTTATTCGTGACATTCATAATATCAGTGGAGCTCAATACTTGCAACTTCAGACTTCCTTGGGGTGCAGTAGTTAAGAATCTGTCTGCCATTGCAGCGTTGATGAGTTTGAACCCTGATTTGGGAAGACTCCACGTGCCGTGGCACAACTAGGCAGGTGAACTGCAACTGGTGAGCCCAGATGCCTAGAGCCCCTGCTTTGCAACATGAGAAGCCACCCCAACGAGAAGCTCACATACCACAACCTGAGAGTAGACCTCAGAACCAGAGAATGTCCTCATCTATTGAGGAAGACCAATTCAGCCAACACCAAAATAACACAAATCCTGCCCCACATGACAGGAGAAATCCAGAGAGGGTTGGCAGCACGACCTCTCACCTTCCCCCCACCCCTCATCACTTTGATGGCCTCCCATCATTCCCTGGAACCTGTAGAGGAGAGGTGAGTCCAGACATACCTTGGTCCTGAATATTGTTTCTAAATGCTGGGGTGCTGTCCACCAGACTTACCAGGAGGACCAGAAGGGCTGCAGAGAGGCAGAGCCGGCTCATCTTCGTGGCCTTGCAGGAGGGCTCCTGAGGATGCTGGGGACGGACCGAGTTTTTAACACCCTGGCTAGGGGGTGACCTCAGGTGATGAGGAGGAGAGTGGGGAAGGGGAGGAGTTGTGTAAGTCCTTTTTATTGCCCAATCTCCTTACCTAAGCATGCCTCCTGCTTTTCTCTGCAGGAGCCTAAGTTCCATTAACAGCAGTTTTTAGACTTGACTATGCCTGTGGGTGTCTGTAAACACAGATTGTGATTCCAATATGTCACTCAGGGAAAGTCCCAGCACCTAGAACAGTAGATGGCATGTGATGAATGGTCATGAGTGGATGCAAGCCCATCAACGGGCAGATAAGTGATCAGCAGTGTGTTAGCATACGTCCTCCTTTAAGCCTCCTGCACGTGTCATCTCACCTGGACCTCAATGCCCTGACCCCCCTCACCTAGCTCAGATGACAGGTGTGACACAGGCCACCTTCCTGCAACCACTGTCACAGCTTTTACACTAGATGGACACGTGCTCTTTACCAGACACTGGTCCAGGCAGGAATTTGGTTGGAGAATCTGATGTCCTCCTGGGCTGTGACCCTCCAGCGTGTTCACTCTGGTCACAGCATGAGCACTGGAATCATGGAATATTGAGGTTATAGTGATACTGTGACTATAAAGAACTATTAATTTGGTCTTCTTCCTATTCCTGATGCAGAGCTCCTAACACTGCTAAAGTTTCCTGAGAGATGACAGCAGCAAGGAGTCTTTTATCATGTGAGGGAGGTGACTAGTAAACACTCAGCCTGAAAAACCACTACAATATTGTAAAATAATTAGCCTCCAATTAAAATAAATTAATTAATTTTTTTTAATTAAAGAAAACACACTCAGCCTAAACCAAGGATGGAGTGTGTTGTCAGGGTAACCAACACTTGATTAGGGGAGTGGGAATTTTCATTTCCATCTTTCCTCTTTCCCTGCCCCCGCACCTCAGGGAGGGGAGAGGGGTGGAGAGTGAACCCATCACAAATGCCTTAAGATTGAATGATTCGTAATATGTGAGGAAGCCTCCAGAGAAACCTCAACAGAGCAAGTCATTCATGTTCTTCTAAAGCACTGTGATCTACCCAAGGAACAAAACAGGTACACACTGCACCATGGCTCACTGGACCACAGCAGCAGCCTGCCCAGGGGCCTCGGTCTCTGCCCTTGTTCCCTAGAGGCCACTCTCCACTTTGCAGCCTCAGGGTTCCTGCTTCAACTTGAGTCCTATCACATGGCTTCCATGACCAGTCCCTCAGTGACTCCCCAGCTCTCTCAGAGTCAAATTCAGATTCTTACAAAGTCCTACAAGGCTCCTCATGACCTGCCCCTGTGGCCTCTCTGCCTCATCCCCTTCCACTCCCCTCCCCTCACCCACTCAGTTCCAGCCACCCTGGTTCTGGCTGCTGCTCAAATACACCAGGCTCATTTTTGGCAGCCTCTGCTCAAGGTCTCCTTATTCCAGGGTGTTTCCCTGACCCTCTTCAGCCTCTTGAATCCCCATCACTCTTTCCTGACAACACTCATCATGACCTTGCATAGGATTTTCCCCGTCTTCATTGTCTGTCGTCCTCTTAGATAGCATATTATTTTACTATATTTTGTTTAGAACTGTTTTTCTACACCAATAAATATACCTTCTTGGACAAAAAGGATAAATATTTGATAAATATTTGTAAAGTAAATGAACCTCCATGTCACACTCATGCCGAGTGTACAGTTATTAAAGAGTCTGGTTATATTAAAATTCATGCTAGTCTATTTGATAATGAGGGCTGTGTATGTTTATAGATAGATAGATATGGCTTCCCTCATGTCTCAATGGTAAAGAATTCCTCCAATGCAGGAGATCTGGGTTTGATTACTAGGATAAGATGATCCCTGGAGAAGGGAAGGGCTACCCACTCCAGTATTTTTGTCTGGCAAATTCCATGCATAGAAGAGCCTGGAGGGGCTACAGTTCATGGGGTCACAGAGTCAGATCCGACTGAGCAATTTATGCTTTCACTTTCTTTCACTTGTCTATATAATAATGTGTCTCTCTAACATCATATATGCTGATATGAAAACGAAATAATAGTCTGACAGGACAACAAACTGAGGTGCATTGAGATTTAACTTACATTGTACCAGCCTGGAAATAACAGTCTTTGTACCTTGAGCAAACTCTCAGAAGTACTGCATTTCCAGCTCTTCCTGCAGTTGTCTCCGAAGGTAAGAAATCCAGTTGTCACTCAACATTCTGATTAATTTCATAACAGAGAAATGATCATGATTTGACAGATGAAATATTTTTAGAGGGATAGTGAGGAAATGTAGGTAGACAAGTCTTTTGGAGTAAAATATTTTGGTGGAAAGTGAACCATCACGGACCACGAATGTGCAAATTCTTTATATTCATGGCTGGTAATCCTTTCAAAAAAACTCATGTAACATGGTCCCCCTGTTCAGGAGAGGAAACTGCAGATGGCTTGCCACAGAACAGAAAGCCTGTGAGTATTAAGATCAGGATAAGTCACATCCATTTATTCAAGTACATGATTCTGCCAGGAATTCTGAAAATTCAGAGAACCGGGAAGGGGTTCTGAGTGCTCTCCCCAGATAACGTAGTTCCAGGGACCTGAACCTCTTACCAGACACAAATGATAGGAAAGAGTGAGTCCGGGTGTTGTCCCAGTCTCTGAACATGGGGTTCTCTACCAACAGCAATCAGTTCCCCAACACCCATGGGCATCCAGGAGTCAATGCACTTCTGACACTAAGTCTGCAGAGGTGACAAAGACCCCACAGGGTGAGGGCTTGGTCCCTGAAGACTGTCCATACTTCAAGTGTTGATCACGAGTCCTATGGTCATTTAACACACGTGTGACCCGCTGGCTACAAAATTAGAGGTTCCATGACCCACCTCCAAGTTCAATAACTTATTTGAACCACTCACAGAACTGAGGAAAGCCCTTTACTTATTGTCTTCAGTTATTATAAAGCATGAAACTCAGGGACAGTGAAATGGAGAAGCGTAGGGGAAATGGGGAAGTAAGGCTGCCAAGCCTCCAGATCCTCTCAGGACTCTCCCCTTTACAAACCTTTGATGTTATCACCTCCTCTGAAGCTCTCTGAACCTAATCTGCATTGGTTTTAATTGAGGGTTGGAGGTAGGCGATTTGATTGAATCTTCAGCTATTGTGACTGAACTCAGTATCAGTACCCTCTTGTCCCCAGAGGGACTAGGGTTGATAGTTCCTAACCTTCTAATCACCTGATGGAATGTTCTGAAGTCCAGTCCCATCCAGATACTATCTCAGGTCCCATCCTTCACGCATCTCATGACTTACAGAAAGACGCTAAATTCCAAAAGTTTCAGGAAGCTTGGGCATGAATGGGAACAAGGAATAAACAAACAAAATAAGGATTTTGTTGTTTTACTACATTGACTTTTAGGGACAAGATAGTGACCAGGAATGGAGAAGGAAACGGCAACCCACTCCAGTATTCTTGCCTGGTGAATCCCAGGGACAGAGGAGCCTGGTGGGCTGCAGTCTATGAGGTCACAAAGAGTCGGACACGACTGAGGGACTGAGCACAAAAATACATAGTGTTACCTTTTGAGAGTCAAGGAAGCAACCTAGATGTCCATCAGCAGATGAATGGATAAAAAAGCTTTGGCACATACACACAATGGAATATTACTCAGCTATTAAAAAGAATGCATTTGAATCAGTTCTAATGAGGTGGATGAAACGGGAGCCTATTACACAGAGTGAAGTAAGTCAGAAAGAAAAACACCAATACAGTATAATATGGAATTTAGAAAGATGGTAACAATGGCTCTATATGCAAGACAGCAAAAAAGACACAGATATAAAAACAGACTTTTGGACTCTGTGGGAGAAGGCGAGAGTGGGATGATTTGAGAGAATAGCATTGAAATATGTATATTATCATATGTGAAACAGATCACCAGCTCAGGTTCGATGCATGAGACAGGGTGCTCAGGGCTGGTGCACTGGGATGACCCTTGAGGGATGGGAGGGGGAGGCAGGTAGGAGGAAGGGTCAGGATGGGGAACACATGTACACCCATGGCTGATTCATGCGAATGTATGGCAAAAACCACAATATTGTAAAGTAATTAGCCTCCAACTAAAATAAATTTTTTTAAATAAATTTAAAAAATAAAAGAAAGAAATGTCCCTGAGGTGAAAACTTCCCAATATCCCAGAAGAAATCAAGAGACACTGGGCAGCCTCCATCCCACCCCTGCTCCCTAGCACCTTCCATGGCTTCTCTTCATCCTACCTTATCCTGTAGAGGAGAGGTGAGCTGAAACTTACCCTGGGCCTGGTTGCTGGTTTCACCCACTAGGGTGCCAGCCATCACAGTGCCCAGGAGGACAAGAAGGGCTGCAAAGAGACAGAAGGCCTTCCAGGAGGGCTCCTGAGGTAAGCTGAGAGTGACTGAGCTTCTCACACCCCAGCTGCATGGTGGGACAGGCCACAAAGAGGGGAGTAAGGAATGGGAGGAGCGGGGGTCAGGCTTGTCCAGTGTGAAATCTCCCACAGAGCCAGACTTCCTGCTTCTGCCTGCTGGGGCCAGATGCCTGGTAACACTGCTTCTCCAGCTTTACTTTGCCTGTGGATCCTGTGAAAACACAGTCTGTGATTCCACAGGTGCAATTTTTGTTTGATGCTCACGGAGCATCCCAGCACCTAGAGCAGTGCATGGCAAGCGATGGACACTGAGTGAGTGGACGAGAACAAATCAATGGGCAGATAAGTGCATAGCCAAGTTTAGCTCAGGTTCTCCTTTCAGCCTTCCATGGTATCATCGCATCCTGATAGCAATGTCCTTCCTCCTCACCTAGCTCAGAAGACAGGTGTGACACAGGGTGCTTTCCTGCGACTATTGTCACCAGTTCTCCACTGGATGGACGCCTGCTGGCTACGGCCACTGGTTCAGGCAAGAACTATGGTGATGAGGAAAGTGATGTCCTGCTGGAGCAGCAACACTGTTTTCTGGGTAGAAAAGCCGGTAAGGGGAGTGGGCAGAGGGGAAGCGGGGAGTTGATACACATCTCTACAACCTGGCCACCTGCTGTCCCTCACCTGGCTTCACCAACAGGAGTGTGCCTTGCTTGAGTGGACCTCAGGGGGCCTTGAAGACTGGCTGCAGCTGCCCCTTCCTCCTCCTCTCCCTCAGTGGTGATGGGGCCACAGGACCTTGGTTTGGGTACCAGCTCTACCTTTTCCTGACTTTGTTCCTGAGGATGTAAACCTCCCAGAGCTCCGTGCCTTCAGGTGTCAGATGAGATCCATGCTGCCCACATCACGGGGTTGCTGTGGAAGCAACGGCTGCAACAGAAATATATTCCTTCTCCCTGAGAAGTCAAAGTCCTTTGTAGTATCAATAATAATACTACTTTGTAGTATCAATAATAATACTACTTTGAATATTTATAGATGATAATATATAGACTCTTCTACGTGTTATATGTGTTATGGTCTTGACATATATTAACTCATTTTATTCACAAAAATCCTAAAAGAGGGTGTGAGGGACTATTGATATTTCCTCACACTACAAAGAAGGAAACTGAGGTAAAAAGCAATAAAGTAATCTTCCTAAAGTCACAGAGTGGAGAGAGAGGATTTGACCCTAGGAATCTGGTCTGAGTCTGTGCACACACTCTCTTTGCATTGTTGGCTGTAAACTATGGTACACACATGAGGGTGACACACCCATAATCCCCTCCCTCACACCCATTTATTCACTCCCAGTTACAGTCATGTAGCACAAGACCCCCACCCATTCACTCGTCCACACATTGACAAGCATTTCCCAACCACACACACACACACACATTTTGCCCCACTCCAGGGTCAAGGAGGAGGGAGCTGGGCTCAATGCCCAGAAGCCCCAGGAGCAAGTCCAGCCAAACATCAAGCAGGCAGAGAGCTGGGTGATGAGCTGCAGAGGATATGGGGCGGGGGGCGGGGGGTGGGCACTGCCTTCCTGCACAGACACCCTTTCCCTGGAGAAGGGCAGGAGCTGTCAATACCGAGCTGCCCCAGGACAGAAGGGCATCAGGAGCCCATGACTCACCAAACAAGCCATGGTGAGAGGAAGGTCTGCTCTCTTCTGAGACATTCCACGTGCATTTCATTTAGCCTCACATCCATCCTGCAGCATCTGGGTTCTCATCCCATTGTGTCAAGGAGAAAGTATGGGCTCATAGAGGTAAAACCACTTGTTCAGGACCCACAAACAACAGATGACACAACGAGGATTTCAGTTGAGGAGCCCTCTGGCCCTGCGCCTCTTCCTGCCTCAGTTTGTCCATCTGAGACCAGGAGCAGCAGAGCCTCCTCCTAACAACAGAGACCACTGTTCTCCCCCATCCTCTCTCATCTGTCTGTCTTTCTCCCTCATGTCCTCCTTTCCTGGTTCTCCTCACTCTGATCCAGACTAGGGGCCCCCAGAGGAGAAGCCCCCTGATGAAACAGTCCTCCCCAACCTCTCCCCTGCCTACTCTTGACTGTGTCTTGTCTCTAATTAGGAATCTTGTAGGCCGTCCCAGGCCTTTTCAGAGAAATTACAGGTCAGGAGCCTCATATTGTTCATATTCTGGATAAGGACCAGTTACAATGACAACCTGGGACCACAGTTCATATCTCTGCTTCTATTCTGCATTTTTTCCCTCTGGAAAATGAGATCTTGGATTCCATGCTATCTAAGGCTGTATCCTGATATGGATGGAATGCACCCAGGGCAGACAGACGTTTAGATATTTGAGATGCTATGCCTTCTGAGTTGTTGCTGTTTAGTCATTCAGTCATGTCCGATTCTTTGTGACCCCAGGAACTGCAGCACACCAGGCTTCCCTGTCCTTCACCATGTCCCAGAGTTTGCTCAAACTCATGTCCATTGAATGAGCAATGTCATCCAACCATCTCATCCTCTATCACCCATTTCTCCTCTTGCCCTCAGCCTTTCCCAGCATCAGGGTCTTTTAATGAGTCAGCTCCATGCATCAGGTAGCCAAAGTATTGAAGCTTCTGAGAAGTACATTCATATCCGAGTAAAGGAGACCGCTTTCTTGCTACATGATAAAACAGCACCTCAATTTTTGGACCACATAGTACGATTTTAAAGATTATTTTCAGGATTAAAAGGAAGAGAATAAAAACCAGAGGCTGCAAACCTGTCTAGAATGTATGTATTGTTAGCCCACAGAGTTCATTTTACTATTTTAAAGCATTTACAAGATTTCACAGTGGGAGATTTTATATAAAAATCTCTATCAACGCTGGAAAAGGAAAACAAACTACCATCATAGTCCTACAATTTAATAAGGGTAGTGAGACTCACACTTGAGTGAGCATCAGAATCCCTTAGCCATTTGGTCATACACAGATTTGAGAACTTCAGCCCAGAGTTTTTGATTCAGTAGCAAAGGTGGGATCTGAGTATCTGCATCAACAAGTTTCCCGAAGCACTGAGGGTGCAGTTCAAGGGACCACATTTTGAAAACCATGAACTAAGCTATGGAGTGCAGCTCTCTCCTCAGGAGGAGAGCATTCTCTCTGGTTTGGAGCATTCATTCCTTATTTTTCCCATGCCTCCATCCCTAACCCCACATACTTCCAACCTTAGGGATTACTCACCTGGTAAGATGGCATTTAAAACTGTGACCTGTGGGATGGGCTCACAGTAAGTGTTCAAAAAATGTAGCTTGCTCTTCTATAACAATTTATCAGCTAAGTATTATTATTCCTTTTTTAGCAATGAAGATAGTGAACTTCAGCTATGGAAAAGTGACTTCCTGGAAGAGAAACAGCGGAAATCAGAAGGAAGACACTTGCCTGTTAGTTGAGTGTCCTCAGTTATTCAATGTCACTAATACACAATCATACAAACACCATTCAGGCAAATTTATTTGATATTAATGTACATGATGCATCGAAGATTTTGGACATGACTTCATGAGTGTAAAATCATATTCACAAGAATCAGAGTTGCATCCCAGCAATTCTCACAGCATCCACACAGTTCAGGTTCCAAAAGCTCTAGAAAAGATGGTGGGGTGGCAGATGAAAATGTAGTGAAGAAGAAGATTAGGACAAAATTCTGGATTCAATCCCAGGCTCTACAGTCACTCCAATCATAAGGAGCTTTTCTCCAGCATTCTTTCCTCCCTTCCTCCAATGTTCATGGACTGTATCCTTTGTGCCAGGAGCTGTGCAAAGTTCTAAGGATAAAGAGAATACTTGCTCTCAGGGTGCTAGAGCTGACTGGATGAGACAGAAGTAAAGCAAGTAGACCCATGGGGGGAAGGAAAGAAGCAGATTTCTGCTGAGGAAGGTAGGGTTGAGAAGTAAGAGGGAAAGGACTGCTGCTCCTTGGACTTCAGCTTCTCAGAGCCCAGTGTTCATGGCCTCTGCAAAAGAAGAGGAACTTGTTGATTGACATCTCTGAAGCCCCAGACCTGGACAAAGTATACCTGGACAGGTCCTAGACCATCCTAGAAATGAGCAGCCACAGTCCTCTCAGGACCATGACGACCACCAGAATACTCAAAGGAAGTGAATTTTCCAAGCCAAGGTGGAGCACTGAGTACTATGGGCCTGCTCTCTAGGGTGGCTGACTTAGTGATCCCCTCTGACAAAGGAGAACGTGGCAGTGAGCTCTGGTTATCAAGCTGGTGCCTGTATAGCTGGCCTTTTGCCTAGCTGGCCCATGGAGGACATGCTCAGTCCATCGTTTCAAGGACTCTGCAGCCACTTCTCCTGGGAGGCAGTGAGGGGAAAAACGTCACTGTGGGCTGTTTTGAGGAGTATGTGCCCTCCTGAACTCCAATTCTTTCCCCAGCCCTTCCCCACCATGCCCTGCTCCCTGTCTTACCCAGGATAGGATAGCACCACCAAGAGTCTTAACACAGCCCCAACCACCCACAAAGACCCACCCATCTTTGTTCTTAACATTTTAGCCATCATATAGAAAGGTCTCCCAGAACCTGGACTTGGCATTATAGAAATGTCTGATTATTTTCACCTTGCAGGGACCCATGTATGGAGGCTCCAGGCAGATGTCAGGCTGCAGGGCTATAGGGATGGGAGGATCTCTGTGAAATAGGAGGATGGTCGTCACAGCTAGGTCTAAAAGGTAAAAAACAGAAATTGCCAGTATGTTTGCAATAGAGAGTGGAAGGAGTGCAGAGGTGTGAATGTGAAAAGGCCTTAGATATCTTGCCTTTTAGGGCATTATTATTCATATTTTTAGGTTTCACAATGACAGGGTAATATTGTAAATAATTACATGTTGTTACTGAATATTTCTAGATGAATTGGCATGACACATTGATTAACTGCAAATAGAACAAGAATAAAGGATATATACTAAGAATATTCTCCATATGTTGATCAAGATTGGAGCTGGACAATGGTTCATGACTTTATACTATTTTCTGTACATGTGTGCGGTTGAAAGCCTCTACAAAAAAAACAGACAGAAA
Organism: Bos mutus; assembly: GCF_027580195.1. Lineage (NCBI taxonomy): Eukaryota > Metazoa > Chordata > Mammalia > Artiodactyla > Bovidae > Bos > Bos mutus. The sequence goes on along the minus strand of NC_091629.1, from coordinate 58,116,740 downwards.
GTGTGAAGGCATCATGATTTAATGGAAAAAGGCATGAAGAAAGCCCACTAATGTGTTTACTCTGGTTATATCATGGGCACCGTGTTGGGGTCCTTTAATGGACTGGAACCAACTGGAGTTGACGATAAGAAAGTGAAAGAGAGAGCCGGAGGGAAGGAGAGAGAGAGAGGGAAAGAAAGACACGGGGACCCAAGCTCTGATGGAGCAAAGGTATTTTATTACCAGAAATGCAGGCTTATATATCTTTAGTAAGATGATTACTCAGCTATTACACAGGATGAAATTTTATCAATAGCCACAATATGGATAGTCTAATACATACAAGGTCGCTGATGCCAAAAAGAGTCACTGAAGGGAGTTACTGAAAGGAATCCAAGCAGATACCATTTCTCATGATCTCAGTCCTGAGAGCTGCGTGCAGCTCTACTCGTACTTGGAATAAGAGCTGATAAGGAACAGAATTTATGAGAAACAGCATGTAGGAATCCTCCTGTTAAACATTCCCTGACAATTCCCCCTTATTTATTTATAATATTTGTAAAAATGAATTTGTTTAGTTTTAACAATTTTTGCATGAAGGTAATGGTAAACGATAAATATAATTGTCAAGACAATCACCAAAATTACAGTTCTAGACCCGATGCTGTGAGTAATGCTTTGAAACCATCCACGTGGGTCTAGCCCAGATAATTGATCAGCTAGTTGTTCAGCTAAAGTTTTCAAATTAGTAGAAGAGGACATATTTTTAGAAAAGGCTTTAAAGATTTCTTTTTGTAATAATTGTACACTCAGAGAAGCATTATCATGTATGTTTTATAAATTAAATTTGATTTGTTCCCAGTTGTAGGCACTATTATTGAATTGAACAGGTGCTCAAACTACTGCACAATTGCACTCATCTCACACGCTAGTAAAGTAATGCTCAAAATTCTCCAAGCTAGGCTTCAGCAATACGTGAACCGTGAACTTCCAGACATTCAAGCTGGTTTTAGAAAAGGCAGAGGAACCAGAGATCAAATTGCCAACATCCACTGGATCATTGAAAAAGAAAAAGAGTTCCAGAAAAACATCTATTTCTGCTTTATTGACTATGCCAAAGCCTTTGACTGTGTGGATCACAATAAACTGTGGAAAATTCTTCAAGAGATGGGAATACCAGACCACCTGACCTGCCTCTTGAGAAACCTATATGCAGGTCAGGAAGCAACAGTTGGAACTGGATATGGAACAACAGACTGGTTCCAAATAGGAAAAAGAGTACGTCAAGGCTGTATATTGTCACCCTGCTTATCTAACTTACATGCAGAGTACATCATGAGAAATGCTGGGCTGGAGGAAGCACAAGCTGGAATCAAGATTGCCGGGAGAAATATCAATAACCTCAGATATGCAGATGACACCACCGTTATGGCAGAAAGTGAAGAGGAACTAAAAAGCCTCTTGATGAAAGTGAAAGAGGAGAGTGAAAAGCTGGCTTAAAGCGCAACATTCAGAAAACAAAGATCATGGCATCTGGTCCCATCACTTCATGGCAAATAGATGGGGAAACAGTGGAAACAGTGTCAGACTTTATTTTGGGGGGCTCCAAAATCACTGCAGATGGTGACTGCAGCCATGAAATTAAAAGACGCTTACTCCTTGGAAGGAAAGTTATGACCAACCTAGATAGCATATTGAAAAGCAGAGACATTACTTTGCCAACAAAGGTCTGTCTAGTCAAGGCTATGGTTTTTCCTGTGGTCATGTATGGATGTGAGAGTTGGACTGTGAAGAAAGCTGAGTGCCAAAGAATTGATGCTTTTGAACTGTGGTGTTGGAGAAGACTCTTGAGAGTCCCTTGGACTGCAAGGAGATTCAACAAGTCCATTCTGAAGAAGATCAGCCCTGGGATTTCTTTGGAAGGAATGATGCTAAAGCTGAAACTCCAGTACTTTGGCCACCTCATGTGAAGAGTTGACTCATTGGAAAAGACTCTGATGCTGGGAGGGATTGGGGTCAGGAGGAGAAGGGGACGACAGAGGATGAGATGGCTGGATGGCATCACTGACTCAATGGATGTGAGTCTGAGTGAACTCCGGGAGTTGGTGATGGACAGGGAGGCCTGGCGTGCTGTGATTCATGGGGTCTCAGTGAGTCAGACACGACTGAGCGACTGAACTGAACTGAACACAAAATTGAGTAGAATTTCAATCACATTTTAGCATCACCTGTTTTTGTGCATCTGTTAATTGATCTCTAACCCATTTGATGCTGTTTTTAGTTCCTGTATTTTATCTTGAATATCTTCATCTATCTGAGCCTGAGTGGCCCACATAGTATAAGCATCTTTAGTCCAATTTTGGATAAAATTATGTGTTTAAATTGAGGTTTGTAAAGCAATGCCAGTGACGGCAGCAGTAGTACAAATAGCTATTAATGCCAAAATGCCAAAAATCAGCCATCCAATGAATCGTTTAGATCACCAGAGCAACTTAGTAAGTAACCGGGAAGCAAGTCTAGCGATGGGACCTTCTTCCCAGGCCCCCTGGAGATTTATTGGTAACCACAGACTACGTCAAGATCAAAGAATCAAAAGGGATTCATTTCTTAAGGAAACAGAAGAGTTAAGACAAGTATATAATTTGCAATTTATACAAGTTACAGAACATAAAGTCTTATTGAATTGTAAACTTTCTATAGCTAGAACAAAAGGAAGGGGAACACAAGCTTGTATGAAATATGATTGATTATAATGAAAGAAATAGTTTCTATGACTATGATTGGTCCCTGTGAAATGTCCAGTCCAAATCCCAAGTTCTTTGGTGCTTGCAGCAAGTTTCCAGATGTCCCATTGTTCAGGCCCAATCTGTTTATCGAAGACAATTTGAGGACGAGGAGGTGTCATTCCACAGTCAAGCCAGCCAAGGAGTCCTTTTCATGGAAGTGTTTCATTGAATTATTGGTAATCTTCTATGCTACTTGAGTAGCATAATCACACATAGTGCTGTTAATATCATCTGAGCAGTTAGATACCCACATATCATGGGGTCCCCAATCAACAATGGTGTAATTGGCCATAAACATTAATTTCCCTGATTTAGCTTGACATTTATCTCAATAAACAGGAGTATATTTAAAGTCTTTATAAGTAAACCCCTTACATTTTAACTTTTGTCTTTTTCCTGGAGTTTTGGTAGTATCAACATGGTTTTTATAAAAGGACAGGGCAGTAAACAGTCCAAGCAATGTGTGGAAGTTCCTTTTTGGAGGCAGGACAAAAGCCCACGTTTGTCGATGAACATTAATACATAATTTTGTTGGGCCCATGCATAAAGGAAGGATTTCATAGCCTAGAGAAATGTTAATTAGTCTTCCTTCTTCCTCAGGATGAGAGGGCCCCTCCAAGCTCCAAGGAGGGGGCATATGTGTTGAGTCATTAGTGGATACGATTGGTCCTATATTTGTCCATTCTATAACCTACAATAAAAGGGGTGAGGGGTTAGGTATATAAGCCCAATAAGTGTGATCAATCAAGTCAGCCTGAACAGGGGAAGCAAAAGCAAGCAAAGCAAGCATAGCGACAAAATTATTTTCAGGATTCCGAGGCATTCCCTGTTGAGAAATCAGATTTTCAGCTTGATTAGTAAGGATTTTTATCTGTCCCCAAGTAGGGAGATCATAGGGTCGATGATGTCGAGTGTGGTGTTTTTTGGAAATTTTTAAAACCTCCATGGCTTGTACTGGAATTTCTTCCTCCTGGGGTTTTTGTTGTTTCGTCTTTAGTTTGAATGTTGGGGGCCCCCTTAGGTCGAATCTTCGGAAGAGGAAGCCATGTGAGTTCGTTGGATCCATCTGGAGAAACAGAAGCATGCTCCTTTCCTTGTAAGATTGGTTTCCTAGATTTCCATTGATTAGTTAACCGGTCTTGATACCAAATGGGCAAAGGGAGGGAGGGGTCCTTCAATGTCTCGAAACGTTTTTCTGCTTTTGTCAAAATATCTCCTCACAGTAAGTTTAAAAAATTTAAAACAAAGCTGTATTAACAATAGTTATAGGCTTAAAGAATACATTGTGTTAGAATATAGTAAAGTCTGCTCTAGATAAGGAAGATAAAAGTGCTCCTGTGTATTCCCCCTTATTTAATTTTTTATTTGTAAATTCAGTGTGTGATGTGTTTGTTTAATTATGTTTTGTGTTTGTGAATTATAAGGAATGTCTGTAATCTATTTAATAGAGAATGAATGTAAAGACTGTTTGAATTGCTTTGAAATATAGGCAGGACCATTGTCTGTTTTTATAGAATTAGGTGTTCTCATTATTGCAAAGTAAGTTAACAGGTGGGTTATAATATGTCGTGTAGTTTCACCTCAGAGAGGTGTGGCCCATATAAAAGAAAAAGAATTTGTATTGATTGAGACATGTAAGAAGGAAGAGGAAGAAAGTTCAGGGCAATGAGTTATATCCATTTGTCATAAAATTCTCTTCTATTTGTCATAAACCTTTTTTACATTTTTGTATTCATTTTATTTGTTATTCCTTATACCTTTTTATTAAAAATATACATCTTATTTTTCTTTAGTAACCATGAAGTGTCTTGTATATTAGCATTTTATAGATTGGTGAATATATTTATTATATTATATATTATAATATATTATATATATTTATATATTTATTAATAGTCTAAAATCTCTTTAGTTTTTCTGTAAGAAAAAATTTTTGTAAGAGAAAGTTAGTGTCAGTAATTAATGTTTTAAAATCTTATTTTATTTGGAAATGACCTAGCTATTTAATAAACTTTTATTATTTAGTTTAGTACAACTTTAGAAATTTAAGTTACCCCAATCCTAAGAGGGGTATAAATTATTTTATTAAAAATATAATTATTTTTAATAGAGTTTATCTAAAAGTTTTCATCTCATTTATATACTTATATATATATATTTATATATATATATAAAGTTACCTTTTGTTGACAAATTTAGTTACTTCAAACCTAAGCATAATAAAAGTATTATACAATGTTGATGACTTAAGACATGTCTTAATTAGATTAGCAAACAATTATATTTAAATTATATTTATATTTAAACAAACATTATATTTAATATTGAATATTTTTCAGTTCACGTGAACTTGAATTTAAATAGAGCTCATTAACTTCATATTATCCAAAAACAAAGACATACATTGAGACATAGATAATTTTAGATAGACGGATATAGTTTTCCAATTTAAAATATCTTTTTTTTTTTTTAGTTCCACCAATTTGTTTATGGCTGGAGTCCCAGATAGAGTGGGCTGTGTATCCCAAGTACATGATAAGAGTTAACTTTAGGTTTTTTCTTAGGTCTGTTTTTGTTTCCCAGGCAGAATTGGAGCTCTAAAAAAAAGTATTTTAACAGGTTAACCTTTTCCTAACTGCACGTGTAAGAAGAACCGGTTTTGCAATTTTAAAAAAGATTTTATTTTAATCAGTTTTTTCTGGAGTCTAAAGAATATCATGGCCATTCAGTGTCAAAAATATCATTTCTCCTTTTTATAGTTACAGTATATTATTAATGATATATGCCTGAGGAAATTGCTGTCACATTGGATTAAAGTCCTGGCTACAAAATTTTGACAAATAGTAGGACTGTTAAGCATATCTTGAGGTAACACAGCCTATTGAAATCTTTTATGAGGCCCGATATGATTAGGATAAGGGAGAGAGAAAGTGAATCTCTCCTGGTCTAAAGGGTGTAAAGATATATTAAAAAGCAATCTTGTAAATCAGTAATAATAATGTGTCAATTTTGAGGAATAGTAGTAGGTAATGCGGAAAAGGCAATGGCAACCCACTCCAGTACTCTTGCCTGGAAAATCCCATGGGCAGAGGAGCCTGGTAGGCTGCCGTCTATGGGGTCGCTAAGAGCTGGACACGACTGAGCGACTTCACTTTCACTTTTCACTTTCATGCATTGGAGAAGGAAATGGCAACCCACTCCAGTGTTCTTGCCTGGAGAATCCCAGGGACAGGGGAGCCTGGTGGGCTGCCGTCTGTGGGGTCGCACAGAGTCAGACACAACTGAAGCGACTTAGCAGCAGCAGCAGCAGCAGTAGGTGATGGGATCCCTGGTTGTAATGCACCCATAGGTTTCATAGTTGCATTAACTTTTCTAAGGTCTGTTAAGAGATGCCATTTGTTAGATTTTATATATATATATAACAAAAATAGGAGAGTTCCAAGGAGAACAAGATTCCTCAACATGTTTTAATTCTAATTGTGTAGTATGTTCTTTAGTAGCCTGTAATTTTTCTTTTGTTAGGGGCCATTGCTCTGTCCAAATAGGCTTGTCATTCTTCCAAGTTATTTTAATAATTGCTTTGTTTGTTAAATGAGCAATGGCCCTTAGGAAAAATGTGGAATGTATATCTGAGTTTGCCATTGCATAAGTCCCTTCCTATTAGATTAAAGGGTGCATATATCATATAAGGTCTTAATGTTGTAGGCTGGCTTAATGTTTGGTCCTTCACATGGGTAGATTTGAACATTTTGATAAATTTCTTGTACTTTGGTTTGAGAAATTCCTGCAATTTGGCAAGAGATTTTTTGTACAGGCCAGGATTTGGGCTATAAGTGTTTGGAAATAATAGTAATATTAATATTAGATCCAGTGTCAAGGAGACTAGAAAATCTTTTACCATTATTTTTGATATTTATATTTGGTTGGGCATATTCAGATACCAATGATGTCCATAGGGATTGTTTTTGATCTGTACTGTTGAATATTCCTGTCCATACATCATTAGAGGAGTTAATAGAAATGTAAGGCAAAAGAAGGAATTGAGCAATTTTGTCCCCCTTTCTGAATTGCCATAGAATCTGAGATGACATCATGATTTGAATTTTTCCTTTATAATCTGAATTAATTACTTCAGGGTGAACAGCAATTTCTTTAAAAGTCAAATTATATCGGCCAAGTAAAAGACCGAAGTTTTGTGGGGGCAGGGGTCCAAAAAGTCCAGTAGGTACTCTAGAAGGGACTGCTTGAGGGTAGAGGAAAAAATTATTTAGGGCTGGTATACAGCAGCACTGCCAGATGTTGAGGGTTTGAGGGAAAAGATAGAATTTTCCCCTGGTTTTTGTTGAAGGGGACCTGGCGGGGGGCGGGGGGGTCCCCTGCTTAGAGTTTCTTGGAATAGGTTTTCCTTCAATATTAAATTTAGATTTACAGTCTTTGGCCCAATGCATTCCTCTACAGCAGCGAGGGCAGATTTTTGTAGTTTTTTTATTAGCCTTCTTAGGGCAGTCCCTTTTTAAATGGTTTTTATCTCCGCATGTAAAGTATCCTTCATTTCCCTTTCTAAAGGCAGTAGCCATTGTCTTAGCTAGCATTTGCATCTTTTGAGTTTCTGATCCTAGATTGCGACGAGCCTTCAAATAATCAATAATAGTCCCAGTCTCACGAATTGGAGCGATGGCTTTTTTACATTCCTGATTTGCATTTTCATAAGCAAGTAATTTCTCTAGCTGTTTTTTTGGTTTCTTCTCCGATTACAGTACGGGAAATAGCAGTTTCTAATCTAGCTAAAAAATCAGCATAACTTTCATTAGGTCCTTGTAATATTTTAGTGTAGCTACCTGTAGGCTCTTCTTGAGGAGTAATTCGATCCCAAGCTTCAAGGGCCACTGTTTTTAATTGTTCATGCAATAAGGGAGGGCATTGTATTTGAGCTTCTATGGTATCAAATTGTCTGGCGCCAGTTAACATTTCAAAAGTAATTTGGTTTGGGGGAGTGCCAGCTCGAGCATTCCTGTTAGCATGAACTCTGGCTATATCATGAAACCACATTGTCCATTGAAGATATTCTCCTGGTTTAAGGAGAGCTTTTATTAAAACTCGCCAATTATAGAGAATAAAGTTTCCAGTAGAAGATGCCACAGCATTTAGAAGCTCTTTAGTAAAAGGCGATGTGGGCCATACATAGTCATAGCTTTTTTCATTTGTAGCATATAAAAAAGATTAATACCTTCATATTGAGGTATTATGTGCCCTTGAGCATCAGGATTTCTTAAAACTGGAAAGATAGAGAAAGCATTGGCGTCAGAAACTTGTGATTGCAAAGCCAGTAATTCAGAGAGTCTCTGTCATGGAGGAGAGCAAGTAAGTGCCGATTTTTTGCAAATATGAGTCTGTGCTAAGGACTTATCATTATTATCTAAAAAAGTATTGCCAGTTTTGGTGTCAAAAGGCGTCTTAGGAGAGTTGTTATCAGAATTATTAGGTTCTAGCAAAGGAGAGACCTTTGGAGTTGCGCTTGTTGGCAGAGGAGGAACATTTGGCATGGCCGGGATAGGATTAGTAGGAAAATTTTGAAATATTTTATGTTGTTTAAATTGGGCCTTTTGTAAAGTTTTATCATTTAATTTATATTCATGTAATAAGTGTTCTGTTGTCGAATATTGGGAGGGCTAGAATTTACCTTGAAATGGCAGAATTACAGCTTTAATGAGAGCCCCATAGGGGCTAGAAATCAACTGGAATATTTTCTCCCTGCCTGGCGGCTCATTCAACATTGTCTTTGATCCGATGCCAAATTTCGAAATCAAAACTGCCTTTATCAGGGAACCAAGGATTACATTTAACTACTGTTTGAAAGCAAGCCTCTATTCATTGGTGTGAAACCAAAAGTCCCTGAGCTTTAAACAAATGGTGAAGTAAAGTAGAGAAATAACGGGGCTTTCCACCCGCTTGACCTGTGTCTTAGTACTTACCGACCTCAATAGGTCCCGAACTCAATAGGCCTCTTGAGTCACTCTATCCAAAATGCCACGCATACCAGAGTCCCTGTTCTGGGCGCCACTTGTTGGGGTCCTTTAATGGACCAGAACCTGGTGGTCCAGAGTTGACGATAAGAAAGTGAAAGAGAGAGCCGGAGGGAGGCAGAGAGAGAGAGAGAAGGAAAGAAAGAAAGACACGGGGACCAAGCTCTGATGGAGCAAAGGTATTTTATTAGCAGAAATGCAGGCTTATATATCTTTAGTAAGATGATTGCTCAGCTATTACGCAGGATGAAATTTTATCAATAGCCACAATATGGATAGTCTAATACATACAAGGTTGCTGACACTGAAAAGAATCACTGAAGGGAATTAATGAAAGGAATCCAAGCAGATACCGTTTCTCATGATCTCAGTCCTGAGAGCTGCATGCAGCTCTACTCGTACTCGGAATAAGAACTGATAAGGAACAGAGAATTTATGAGAAACAGCATGTAGGAATCCTCCTGTTAAACATTCCCTGACAGCACTGGAATAATGAAATATTGAGGGAATATTGATACTATGACTTACATGAGAATAATTAATTTGGTCTTCTTCCAACTCCTGAAACAGAGCTCCTAAAACCACTGTATTTCCTAAGAGATACGAGCACTACAAGAGTCTTTTATCGGAGAGGGTCGCCGTGGGCCGGCAGGGAATAGTTGGGGCTTGCGGGACCTTGGGCCGGGGCAGTCTTGGGAAACTCCGGCGCGCAGAGAAACATGGCACTCCCCACGCTGCCCTCCTCCTGGTGCAGCCGGCGACTCCCAGATCAGCAGGCTGCCCGACAGCGCCGCCGGGAGCAGGAGGCACATCTTCGGCATAAAAAAAAAAAAAAAGTCTTTTATCATGTGAGGGAGGTGACTAATAAAGGCTAAATTTAACCTTAGAATGGAGGTTGCTTGCCTGGGTAACCAACTCCTGATTAAGGGGTGGAGTTTTAATTTCCACTTTCTGCTTTTCCCTGCCACCACACCTCAAGGAAAGGAGAAAGTTTGAAGAGTAAATCCATCACAAATGGCTAAAGATTTAATGAATCATGATTTTTTATGAAGCCTCTACAGAAACCTCAACAGAGCAAGTTATTCATGTAATTCTAATGCACTGTGATCCATCCAGGCAACAATATGTGTACACATTCCAGGGTCACCAGGACTAATGCAGCCGCCTCCCCAGGGGCCTCAGTCTCTGCCCTTCACCCCCTAGAGGTCACTCTCCACACTGCAGCCACAAGAACCCTATTTCACAGTGAATTCTATCCCATGGCTCCCTTGTCCGGTGCCTCTCTGACTCCCCAGCTTTCTGAGAGTCAGATTCTGATTCTTACAGTTCTACAAACCTCACATGAGCTTTTACAAGGCTCTTTAAGACCTGCCCCCATGGCCTCTCTGCTTCATCCCCTTCCACTCCAGTCCCCTCAACTCACTCACGTCCAGCCATCCTGCTCCTGTCTGCTGCTCAAACACAATAGGCATGATTCTGGCAGGCTCTGCTCAACACCTCATTATCACAGAGGGTTTGCCTGACCCTGGACAGTCTCCTTTATCCCCATCACTCTCTTTCTTCACGACACTAATCACCACCTGGCATAGGATTTTCTCCTCTTTATTCTGTGTCTTTCTCCTATAAGGGTGTTGTTTTACTATATTTTGTTTACAGCTGTTTACCAACTCCAAGAACCATGTTTGTTTTCTGAAACCAAAAGGATAAATTTTGATAAATATTTCTCCAATAAATGACTCTTCTATTTCATACTCATGCCAAGTACACCATCATTGAAGAGAGTGGCTAGAGTAAAATTCCTGTTAGTCTCTATGATGATGAGGCCTGTCTATATAATTATGATTGTAACTTTCATCTATATAATTATAGGAAATTAAAATATAGTCTGATAGGGGAGCAAGAGGAAGGACACTGAGTCTTGACTAATATCATACCAGCCTGGAAAAAGCAGTCTTGGGCCCACAAGCAAACCCAAGAAAGTACTGCATTTCTTGCTCTGCCTGCAGCTGCCTCTGGAGGGAAGATGCTCAGCTGCCACTCAACTCTTTCATTAATTTCATCACAGAGAAATGGTCATTATTTGACACATATGTATTTTTTTTTTTTTGATTCATCATGAAGAAATGGAGGTAGGTCATCAAGTCTTTCAGACTAAAAGCTTTTGGTGGAAAATGGACAATATTGACCACAAACGTGTAAATTCTTTGTACTCGTGACTGGTAATCCTTTCAAAAACCTCAAGTAATATGGTTCCCCTGCTCTCACCGAAAAAACCTCACATGGAACTTGCTGAAGGACACACAGCATGTAGGTAGTAGCATGAGGACAAAACATGATCTGTGACAATCCGTTTAATCAAGTATCTGATTCTGCCAGGAATTCTGAAAATGTTGAGAAGTGGAGAGGGGTTCTGAGTGCTCTGCTCAACATAATATGGTCCCCTGTCTCTGAGCCTCACACCAGACACAAATGTTAGAAAAAAGTGTGTCTGAGATTTGTCCCTGATTCCATACATGTGGGGTCTCTGCCAACAGCAGCAAATTCCCTCACACCCACTGGACATCCAGGAGTACATTCACTGGTGACACTAAACCCACAGAGGTGACTCAGACCCCACAAGGTGAGGACTGCATCCCTGAGGATGGCTCACACTTCAAGTGTTGATCATGAGCCCTGGGGTCACTTACACTTGTGAACAACTGGCTATAAGTTCAGAGATCCCTTGACCCATCTCCCATGTTGAATAGGTTATCAGAACCACTCACTGAACTCAGGAAAGCCCTTTACTTACTATCCCCAGTTATTATAAAGAATAAAACTCAGGGATAGCAAAACTCAGGGGCAGGGAGGAGAACCATAAGACAAAGAGGGAGTAGGAAATACTGAGCCTCTAAGCCCTCTCAGGACCCTACCCCCTTCACAATCCCTTGATGTTATCACCTCAGCTGAAGCTCTCTGAACCAGTATTCATGTGTCTTAATTGAGGGTTGGATGGAGGCAATTTGATGGAATCTTTGGCCATTGCTAATGGAACTAAGTATCAGTACAATCTCCTCTCCCCAGAGGGACTGGGAACTGATCATTTTAACCCTCTAATCATCTGATGGCATGTTCTGGAGTCCAGGTCCACATAGACATTATCTAAGATCTCATTCTTCACTTGTCTCATGATTTATTGAAAGATACTAAATTCCAAGAGTTTCAGAAGGCTTGGGGCAGGAACCAGCACATGGATCAACTATGGATATTTCTGTTATACTAAAGTGGGGTTTAGGGACAAGATAGAGACCAGGATTAGAGAGTCTAGAGATGAAGTCCCTAATTCTATAAAGTGAGGTAGGGTCGTTTTTAAAAAAAATCTGAACACATAGTTTTTTTGAGAGTCAAGAAATGTCCCTAGAGTTCTATTGCTCACTTCCAGAAGAAATCCAGAGAGGTCTGGCAGAACCCAACACACCCTTTGTTCCCAGCCTATTCCATGGACTCACCTCCTTCCCCTCGAGTCTGTAGAGGAGACGTGAGTTGTGACTTATCCTGGGCCTGGTTACTGGTTTCACCCTGTGTGATGTGGGCCACTAGGTGCCCAAGAGTTCGAGAAAGGATACAGAAAGGCAGACTCTGAGAGAGCTGGAGAGTCACTGAGGGATTCATCATGTGAGCATTTTGATAAAACTCAAGTTTTAAGAGGATCCCTGAGTTGAGCTATTTAAAATCCTGAAAGATGATGCTGTGAAAGTGCTGCACTCAATATGCCAGCAAATTTGGAAAACTCAGCAGTGGCCACAGGACTGGAAAAGGGCAGTTTTCATTTCAATCCCAAAGAAAGGCAATGCCAAAGAATGCTCAAACTACCACACGATTGCACTCATCTCACATGCTAGTAAAGTAATGCTCAAAATTCTCCAAGCTAGGCTTCAGCAATACGTGAACAGTGAACTTCCAGATGTTCAAGCTGGTTTTAGAAAAGGCAGAGGAACCAGAGATCAAATTGCCAACATCCACTGGATCACGGAAAAAGCGAGAGAGTTCCAGAAAAAAACATCTTATTCTGATTTATTTATTATTAATGCCAAAGCCTTTGACTGTGTGGATCACAATAAACTGTGGAAAATTCTTCAAGAGATGGGAATACCAGACCACCTGACCTGCCTCTTGAGAAACCTATACACAGGTCAGGAAGCAACACTTAGAACTGGACATGGAACAACAGACTGGCTCCAAATAGGAAAAGGAGTATGTCAAGGCTGTATATTGTCACCCTGCTTATCTAACTTATATGCATAGTACATCATGAGAAACGCTGGGCTGGAAGAAGCACAAGCTGGAATCAAGATTGCCGGGAGAAATATCAATAACCTCAGATATGCAGATGACACCACTCTTATGGCAGAAAGTGAAGAGGAACTCAAAAGCCTCTTGATGAAAGTGAAAGAGAAGAGTGAAAAAGTTGACTTAAAGCTCAACATTCAGAAAACGAAGATCATGGTATCTGGTCCCATCACTTCATGGCAAATAGATGGGGAAACAGTGGAAACAGTGTCAGACTTTATTTTTGGGGACTCTAAAATCACTGCAGATGGTGACTGCAGCCATGAAATTAAAAGATGCTTACTCCTTGGAAGGAACGTTATGACCAACCTAGATAGCATATTCAAAAGCAGAGATATTACTTTGCCAACAAAGGTTCGTCTAGTCAAGGCTATGGTTTTTCCAGTGGTCATGTATGGATGTGAGAGTTGGACTGTGAAGAAAGCTGAGCGCCGAAGAATTGATGCTTTTGAACTGTGGTGTTGGAGAAGACTCTTGAGAGCCCCTTGGACTGCAAGGAGATCCAACCAGTCCATTCTAAAGGAGATCGGTCCTGGGTGTTCTTTGGAAGGAATGATGCTAAAGCTGAAACTCCAGTACTTTGGCCACCTCATGTGAAGAGTTGACTCATTGGAAAAGACTCTGATGCTGGGAGGGACTGGGGGCAGGAGGAGAAGGGGACGACAGAGGATGAGATGGCTGGATGGCATCACTGACTCGATGGACGTGAGTCTGAGTGAACTCCGGGAGTTGGTGATGGACAGGGAGGCCTGGCATGCTGCAATTCATAGGGTCACAAAGAGTCAGACTGAGTGACTGAACTGAACTGAACTGAAGCTGCAGAGTGGAGAGTGGCCTCTAGGGGGCGAAGGGCAGAGACAGAGGCCCCAGGCTGCTGAGTGGTCCAGGGGGCCATGATGGAGTGGGTCTCTGTGCTGTTCCTTGGGTAGATGACACTTCTTTAGAATAACCTGAATGACTTGTTCTGTTGAGGTTTCTGTGGAGCCTTCATCACAAATCATAATTCATTAAATCTTTAGCCATCTATGATGGATTCACCCTCCACCCCTCAGTAAGGGGTAGAAATCGCCTTGGAAAACAATATGATGTCTCATTAAGAGAATGTTAGAAAGAACTTCTAGGATGTGGCTGTGTTAAATGATTTGGGGGAGGGTTTCAGGATGATTGGTATTATGAAGTGGGGTAGTTCTCTGAATTGGTATCTGAATCTTAACTCTAAGAAGGGAAGACTAGATAGAGGTTAGAGCTGTACTTGATCAAGAAGTAGCAATCACTCAAGCTAGGGGGATATGTGGTCATTTTGGTAGTTTGTATAATGTAACTTCTTGTGTCTGTTCAGACATAATTACCAAATGACCTATTTTTGTTTTAACCTTTCACAGACACAGTAGGAACTTGTCTGATCTTTAAGTTCTGTGTAATGTTTATGTTGAACAAGAGAACAGAAGCCCCACTGTGGTGCCAGGTCAGACCTTGCAACTCAGAGGTTGCTTTTTGCTTCATCTATCAATCTCATAATATTGTGATCAGAAGAAAAAAGATATGAATTATGTTAAATCCTTTGTGTAAGTATTGACAGCAGTAACATTTTGATAAATGTCAGATCTGATGGCACTTCCCTGGTGGCTCAGATGGTAAAGTGTCTGTCTACAGTGCAGGAGACCCGGGTTCGATCCCTGGGTCAGGAAGATTCCCTGGAGAAGGAAATGGCAACCCACTCCAGTACTCTTGCCTGGAAAATCCCATGGATGGAGGAGCTTGGTAGGCTGCAGTTCATGGGGTTGCTACGAGTCGGACATGACTGAGCAACTTCATTTCACTTCAGATCTGATGGCAATGATAGTGATACTACTAATATGTAAAGAATTTGATTTTTACTAAAATTATTAATTTATAACAGTGTAATGGGAAATGACTTGGTGTTAAAGGAAAGAAACTGACTTCCATAACTCACTATACTGCTGTGTGGTCTTGAACAAGTCGTTTCATCTCCCTGAGACACAGATTCCTTTTTAGAAAAAGAGGATGATGTTGTCTGCATTAAGAAAACCCCAGACTTGGGTCCTTTTGAGAACCATTGCTGATTATGCTGTTAACATGCTTTGAACACCACAGAACAAGGCAAATTATAAAGAAGCACAGAGTGTTAGTTTCCTCAGCTCCTGACTCCTCTTTAAATGTACTGTTGATTGTAGTAAAAAAAAAAAAGTAGCATTGATTGTTGTAGTGTCCCCTTCTAGAAGTTCACTGTGAGGAAGTTCCCCCAGTGCCAGAGTCGAGTCAAAATCTGTCCTCCAAATAGGTCCCCTTCTTCCTCAGAGGTAACTGAAAACCCTCTTGCTTCAGTGATTGACCTCACCCAGGTCCAGCCCTTTTCCCACCTCACTTTGCCATTATTTGACCCTCTGGCCAAAGGAGTTAACATAATTATTCATCATTACTATTATTTTAAAGGACTTAGACTTGGCAGGGAGTAGGATATATGTCTATGGCCTTCATTGCTTTCAGAACAACTCCACAATGTCAGCAGCATGAGCTGCTATGTAACTGGGTATGTATGTCACTACGCTATGTAACATGTAAAGAGGAGGGAAATTTCTGGCCCCAGGGCACAAAGTCAGGAAAAGGCAGAGCCAGGATGCAAACTGAGGCCTCTACTCCCCAAACCACAGGTTGAAAGACCAGAGTTGTGTGGTGTTACAGGCGATCTGCCAAGGTGCCCTAAGGCAGACAGCTTTCCTGTTGGTGAAACCAGGTGAGGGGCGGTGGGGGATCAACCTGTAGAGATATGTTTGTCTCTCTTTTGGCCCACTGCCCTTACTCTTTTTTTTTCTATCCAAAATATCAAGTCTGTGTGCCAGATGGACACGCTCTTCCTCCCCGCTCACCATCTGCCTGGACCACTGCCAGGTAAAGAGCTGGTGTCTGTCCAGTAGAGATGCTGCCACAATAATTGCGGGAAGCCTGACATGTCACACCTACCTTGAGAAAAAGGTGGGGCTAAGGTCGGGGGGATGGGGGGGAAGTGCTGTAAAGACACCTACAGGAAGCTGCAAAGGAGGACCTGAGCTAACACACTGCTGATCACCTACAGCTCTAGGTGCTGGGATGCTCCTTGAGGGACCACACTGGACAAAATTCCACCTGCAGAATCCCAATCTATGTTTCCACCAGGCCCACAGGCATAGTCAAGTCTAAGAAATGTTACTGGGCACTTGGCCCCAGCAGGCAGAGACAGGAAGTCTGGTTAGATGGGGAGGTCAAGCATGAATAGGAATAGCCCAGTCCTCCCCTTCTTCTTTGCTCTCCTCATCCTCCATACAGTTGGGAGGTGAGAAGTTCAGTCAGCCGCCAGCTTTCCTCAGAAGTCCTCCAGCAAGGCCACGAAGATGAGCCAGAATCTGCCTCTCTGTAGACTTTCTCATCCTCCAGAGCACCCCCAGGGGGTAAAACCTGCATCTGGGCCCAGGTTAAGTCCCCGATCACCTCCTCTTTACAGGCTGGGGGAGGGGGGTTGAGGGGAGTCCATGGGAGGGACTGGGGAGCAGGGGTGGAGGAGGTACACCAAACCCTCTCTGGATTTCTCCTGATAAACTGGGCAGTTTTCACTCCAGGAACTTCTCTTGACTCTCAAAAGGTATCATTATATGTTCAGCTTTGGAGAAAAAAAAAAAAAAAAAGCATTCCACCTGACTCTACCAGATCGTGGACCTCATCTCTGAGACTCTATTCCTGGTCACTATCTAGTCCCTGACTGCACTGTAGTGTCATAACAAGATCTGTAATTGATCCTTTTCTCCATTTATGCCCCCAGGCCTCCTAAAACTCTTAGAACTTACTGTATCTCTATAAGTCACAAGATGAGTGGACTTGAGATAGTGTCTGGATGGGACTAGACTCCAGAACATGGCAGGAGGTGATTAGAGGGTTAGAACTATCAACCCCAGTCCCTCTGGGGAGAGGAGAGGGTACTGACATGGAGTTCAGGAATCAGTGGTCAAAGATTCAATCAAATTGCCTGCACCCAACTCTCAATTAAAACCCAAACAAACATTGGGTTCAGAGAGCTTCATGGGAGATGAACACACAAAGGGCTAGAGGAGGGGAGAGTCCTGAGAGGGTCTGGAGTCTCGGCATCCTCTACTCCCCATTTACCCTAAGCTTTTCCACTTCCCTGTCCCCGAGTTTTATGCTTTACACCCCTAACTCCCCATTTACCCTATGCTTCTCCTCCATTGGGCTTCCCTGGTGGCACAGATGGTAAAGTATCTGCCTGCAATGCAGGAGACCCAAGTTCCATCCTTGAGTTGGGGAGATTCCTGGAGAAGGGAATGGCTACCCACTCCAGTATTCTTGCCTGGAGAATTACATGGACGGAGGAGCACGGAGGGCTACAGTCCATGGGGTTGCAAAGAATCAGACATGACTGAGCAACTAACACCTTTTCTCCTCCATTTTGCTGTCCCTGATTTTATGCTTTATAATAACTGGGGACCATAAATAAAGGGCTTTTCTGAGTTCTGGGAGTAGTTCTAATATGTTATTGAACATGTGAGGTGCATCATGGAACCTCTGAATTTATAGCCAGTTGGTCACATATGTAAGTAACCACAGGACTTGTGATCAATACTTAAAAGTATGGGCAGTCCTCAAGGACCAAGCTCTCCCTTGTGAGATCTGGGTCACCTCTGTGGATTTAGTGTCTGAAGTAAGTTGATTCCTGAATGCCCAGTGGGCTTGGGGGAACTCGGTGCTATTGGCAGAGATCCCGCATGTTTGGAATCAGGGACAAATCTCAAACTGACTCTTCTCTACCATTTGTGTCTGCCATGAGGATCAGGACGCTGGGACTAAGCACTCAGAACCCCTTCCCAGTTCTCTGCTTTTCAGAATTACTGGGAGAATCACATACTTGATTAAATGGATTGTGACTTATCCTGACCCTAACACTCAAATGTTTCATGTCCTGGAGCAAGTCACCTGAAGTTTCCTCACCTGAACATGGGAACCAGGTTACAAGTGTTTTTTGAAAGGATTGCCAGTCATGAGTATCAAGAGTTTACATATTTGTGGTCAATGATGTCCACTTTCCACCAAAATTTTTTACTCCAAAAGACTTGTATACCTACATTTCCTCACCTCTCTAAAAAAATTTAATCTGTCAAATCATGATCTGTTATGCAATTCATCACAACGTTGAGTGACAGCTGAGCTTTTGCCCTCCAGATGAAAGTAGATGGAGAACAGGAAATTTCTCATATAATTCACAGTGTCAATATTCCATTATTCCAGCACCCATGATGTAACCAAAGTGAACACACTGGTGGCTCTTCTTTCATGCATTTCTCTAGTACAGCATAATGCCTCCCCACTCTCTTTTAACTCTTTATTTTGTATTGAAGTATAGACTTTCAGTTCAGTCCAGTCACTCAGTCACATCCAACTCTTTGCAACCCCATGGACTGCAGCACGCCAGGCCTCCCTGTCTATCACCAACTCCCAGAGTTTACTCAAACTCATGTCCATTGAGTCGGTGATGCCATCCAACCATCTCATCCTCTGTTGGCCCCTTCTCCTCCTGCCTTCAATCTTTCCCAGCATCAGAGTCTTTTCAAATAAGTCAGTTCTTCGCATTAGGTAGCCAAAGTATTGGAGTTTCAGCTTCAACATCAGTCCTTTCAATGAACACCCAGGACTGATTTCCTTTAGGATTGACTGGTTGGATCTCCTTGCAGTCCAAGGGACTCTCAAGAGTCTTCTCCAACACCACAGTTCAAAAGCATCAATTCTTCAGTGCTCAGCTTTCTTCACAGTCCAACTCTCACATCCATACATGACTACTGGGAAAACCAAAGCCTTGACTAGATAGACCTTTGTTGGCAAAGTAATGTCTCTGCTTTTTAATATGCTGTCTAGGTTGGTCATAACTTTCCTTCCAAGGAGTGAGTGTCTTTTAATTTCATGGTTGTAGTCACCATCTGCCATGATTTTGGAGCCCCAAAAAATTAAGTCAGCCACTGTTTCCACTGTTTCCCCATCTATTTGCCATGAAGTGATGGGACCAGATGTCATGATCTTAGTTTTGTGAATGTTGGAGTGAACTGATAGTCAATTAACAATATTGTGATAGTTTCAGGTGGACAGCAAAGGGACTCAGCCTTGCATATACATGAATTCATCTCTCCCAAATTCTCCTCTCATCTAGGCTGCCACTTAACACTGAGCAGCATTACATGTGCTATACAGTAGGTCCTTGTTGGTTATCCAGCTTCACGCTTTCTTTATTAATGGTGAGAAGTTTCAATCACACACATATCCAGAAAATAGTATTATAAACCCACAGACCATTGTACAGCTCCAATCATTATCAGCATAAGGAGACTATTCTTAATACGTGCCCTCTTTTTTTGTTCTTTTGGAGCTAGTCAGTGGCATTATGCCAATTAAAGATATTCAGGGGCGGTCCTAAGATGGCAGAGGAATAGGACGGGGAGACCACTTTCTCCCCCACAAATTCATCAAAAGAACATTTAAGCGCTGAGTAAATTCCACAAAACAACTTCTGAATGCCGGCAGAGGACATCAGGCACCCAGAAAAGCAGCCCATTGTCTTGAAAGGAGGTAGGAAAAAATATAAAAGACAAAAAAAAGAGACAAAAGAGGTAGGGATGGAGCTCCATCCTGGGAAGGGAGTCTTAAAAAGAGAGAAGTTTCCAAAGTTTCCAAACACCAGGAAACACTCTCACTGCCGAGTCTGTGGAGAGCCTTGGAAGCACAGAGGGCAACATAACAGGGAGGAAA
This sequence comes from Bos mutus, assembly GCF_027580195.1. NCBI lineage: Eukaryota > Metazoa > Chordata > Mammalia > Artiodactyla > Bovidae > Bos > Bos mutus. The sequence continues at coordinate 58,096,822 of NC_091629.1, read as the reverse complement.
AATAAATAAATAATTAAAACCCACAGACTACGAGCCCAACGGTAACTCCCCCAGCGGAGAAGCAGCGCAGATGCCTGCACATGCCACTAGCAAGCAGGGGCTGGGCACGGAGGCGGCGGCTGCATTGCTTAGAGTAAGGACCAGGCCTGAATGTCCTGAGGGCAATCTGAGTGAACTAACTTGGGCTAGCAAACCAGACTGTGGGATAGCTACCACGCAAAAAGCCCTAACCTAAGACACCGCCAGGCCTGGGCACAGAACAAAGGACTGAACAGAACTAGCCGGCTGCAGACCATCCCCCTCTGGTGACAGGCAGCTAGAGCCAGAATGGGGCAATCGCAGCCCCAGAGAGACATTATCTACCAAACTGCAAGCAGGCTTCTTTGCTAACTAAGATTTCTTGGGGTTCTGGACAGTCAACATCCACCTGAGAAGGTGCGCGGGTTGTACACCCAGAAAACTGAGCAGCAGGGACGGGGGAGGCGATAAGTCACAGCGACCGCGCTCACCAAACACCTGGTCACCTGAGCTGCTCGGATCTGGGAAGGGCACAAAACGCAGGCCCAACTGAGTCTGCACCTCTGAGGACTACCTGAGTGCCTGAACCTGAGCAGCTTAGACCTGGGAGGGACATGCAGCCCAGGTCCAGCCTCGGACGGTACCCAGCAGAGCAGCCTAGAGACTGAGCAATGTGGGCAGGGAGGGCACACACGCCGTGAGTGGGGGCAGGCCCAGTATGGCCGAGACACTGCGAGCACATGCCAGTGTTATTTGTTTGCAGCCTCCCTCCCTCCCCACAGCGGGAATGAACAAGTGAGCCTAAAAAACTGGCCACCACCGCCCCCTTGTGTCAGGGTGGAAATCAGACACTGAAGAGACCAGCAAACAGAAGAAGCTAAAACAGAGGGAACGGCCTTGGAAGTGACAGGTGCAATAGATTAAAACCCTGTAGTTAGTACTGACTACATAGGAAGGGTCCTATAGATCTTGAGAAATATGAGCCAGACCAAGGAACTATCCGAAAATGAACTGACCGCACACTGCCCACACAACACCAGAGAAAGTCCTAGATATATTTTTACTATTTTTATGATCATTTATTTTTATTTCTTTTAATTTTTAAGTCCTCTATTACTCCTTTAATTTTCATTTTTATAACCTACTATTACTCTGGGGAAAAAAAGACCCTATTTTTTAAAGCAAACTTCATATATATATTTTTGTTTTTATAATTTTTGTGACTTTGTTTTTTTTCTTCTTTTCTTTAATACTGTATTTTTGAAAATCCAACCTCTACTCTAGATTTTTAATCTTTGCTTTTTGGTATTTGTTATCAATTTTGTACCTTTAAGAACCCAATCTTCAGTACCCATTTTTACTTGGGAGCAAGATTACTGGCTTGACTGCTCTCTCCCACTTTGGACTCTCCTTTTTCTCCACCAGGTCACCTCTGTCTCCTCCCTCCCCCTTATCTTCTCTACCCAACTCTGTACATCTCTTTGTGTGTTCCAGATGGTGGAGAACGCTTAGGGAACTGATAACTGGCTGGATCTGTCTCTCTCCTATTGATTCCCCCCTTTATCCTCCTGGCCACCTCTGTCTCCTTCCTCCCTCTTCTCTTCTCTGTATAACTCCGTGAACATCTCTGAGTGGTCCAGACTGTGGAGTGCACATAAGGAAGTGATTACTGGCTAGGTTGCTCTCTCCTCTTTTGATTCCACCTCATCTCATTCGGGTCACCTCTAACTCTCTCCTCCCTCCTCTCTTCTCCATGTAACTCTGTGAACCTCTCTGGGTGTCCCTCACTGTGGAGAAACTTTTCATCTTTAACCTAGATGCTTTATCAACAGTGCTGTATAGAAGGAGAAGCCTTGAGACTACTGTAAAAATAAGACTGAAAACCAAAAGCAGGAGGCTTAAGTCCAAATCCTGAGAACACCAGAGAACTCCTGACTTCAGGGAACATTAATCGACAGGAGCTCATCAAACACCTCCATACCTACACTGAAACCAAGTACCACCCAAGGGCCAACAAGTTCCAGAGCAAGACATACCATGCAAATTCTCCAGCAACACAGGAATACAGCCCTGAGCTTCAATATACAGGCTGCCCAAAGTTACTCCAAACCCATTGACATCTCATAACTCATTACTGGACACTTTACTGCACTCCAGACAGAAGAAATCCAGCTCCACCCACCAGAACACCGACACAAGCTTCCCTAACCAAGAAACCTTGACAAGCCACCCATACAACCCCACCCACAGCGAGGAAACTCCACAATAAAGAGAACTCCACAAACTGTCAGAATACAGAAAGGCCATCCCAAACTCAGCAATATAAACAAGATGAAGACACAGAGGAATACCCAGGAAGTAAAGAAACAGGATAAATGCCCACCAAACCAAAGAGGAAGAGATAGGGAATCTACCTGATAAAGAATTCTGAATAATGCTAGTGAAAATGATCCAAAATCTTGAAATCAAAATGGAATCACAGATAAATAGGCTGGATACAAGGGTTGAGAAGATGCAAGAAAGGTTTAACAAGGACCTGGAGGAGCCTGGTAGGCTGCAGTCCATGGGGTCACCAAGAGTCAGACACGACTGAGCGACTTCCTTTTCACTTTTCACTTTCATGCATTGGAGAAGGAAATGGCAACCCACTCCAGTGCTCTTGCCTGGAGAATCCCAGGGACGCGGGAGCCTGGTGGGCTGCCATCTCTGGGGTTGCACAGAGTCGGACACGACTGAAGTGACTTAGCAGCAGCAGCAGAAGAAATAAAAAAGAGTCAATATATAATGAATAATGCAATAAATGAGATGAAAAACACTCTGGAGGCAACAAATAGTAGAATAATGGAGTCAGAAGATAGGATTAGTGAAGTAGAAGATAGAATGGTAGAAATAAATGAATCAGAGAGGAAAAAAGAAAAACGAATTAAAAGAAATGAGGACAATCTCAGAGACCTCTGGGACAATGTTAAACGCTCCAACATTCGAATCATGAGAAAATACTTGAGGAGATAATAGTTGAAAACTTCCCTAAAATGGGGAAGGAAATAATCACCCAAGTCCAAGAAACCCAGAGAGTCCCAAACAGGATAAACCCAAGGCAAAACACCCCAAGACACATATTAATCAAATTAACAAAGATCAAACACAAAGAACAAATATTAAAAGCAGCAAGAGAAAAACAACAAATAACACACAAGGGGATTCCCATAAGGATAACAGCTGATCTTTCAATAGAAACTCTTCAGGCCAGGAGGGAATGGCAAGACATACTTAAAGTGATGAAAGAAAATAACCTACAGCCCAGATTACTGTACCCAGCAAGGATCTCATTCAAATATGAAGGAGAAATCAAAAGCTTTACAGACAAGCAAAAGCTGAAAGAATTCAGCACCACCAAAACAGCTCTGCAACAAATGCTAAAGGATCTTCTCTAGACAGGAAACACAAAAAGGGTGTATAAACTCGAACCCAAAACAGTAAAGTAAATGGCAACAGGATCATACTTATCAATAACTACCTTAAACGTAAATGGGTTGAATGCCCCAACCGAAAGACAAAGACTGGCTGAATAGATACAAAAACAAGACCCCTATATATGTTGTCTACAAGAGACCCACCTCAAAACAGGGGACACATACAGACTGAAAGTGAAGGGCTGGAAAAAGATATTCTATGCAAATAGAGACCAAAAGAAAGCAGGAATAGCAATACTCATATCAGATAAAATAGACTTTAAAACAAAGGCTGTGAAAAGAGACAAAGAAGGACACTACATAATGATCAAAGGGTCAATCCAAGAAGAAGATATAACAATTATAAATATATATGCACCCAACACGGGAGCGCCGCAATATGTAAGACAAATGCTAACAAGTATGAATGGGGAAATTAACAATAACACAATAATAGTGTTAATACCCCACTCATACCTATGGATAGATCAACTAAACAGAAAACTTATAAGGAAACACAAACTTTAAATGATACAATAGACCAGTTAGACCTAATTGATATCTATAGGACATTTCACCCCAAAACAATGAATTTCACCTTTTTCTCAAGCACACATGGAACCTTCTCCAGGATAGATCACATCCTGAGCCATAAATCTAGCTTTGGTAAATTCAAAAAAACTGAAATCATTCCAAGCATCTTTTCTGACCACAATTCAGTAAGATTAGATCTCAATTACAGGAGAAAAATTATTAAAAACTCCAACATATGGAGGCTGAACAACACGCTCTGAATAACCAACAAATCACAGAAGAAATCAAAAAAAAATCAAATATGCATAGAAATGAATGAAAATGAAAACACAACAACCCAAAACCTGTGGGACACTATAAAAACAGTGCTAAGGGGAAAGTTCATTGCAATACAGAATACCTCAAGAAACAAGGAAAAAGTCAAATAAATAACCTAACTCTACACCTAAAGCAACTAGAAAAGGAAGAAATGAAGAACCCCAGGGTTAGTAGAAGGAAAGAAATCTTAAAAATTAGGGCAGAAATAAATGCAAAAGACACCATAGCAAAAATCAACAAAGCCAAAAGCTGGTTCTTTGAGAGGATAAATAAAATTGACAAACCATTAGCCAGACTCATCAAGAAACAAAGGGAGAAAAATCAAATCAATAAAATTAGAAATGAAAATGGAGAGATCACAACAGACAACACAGAAATACAAAGGATCATAAGAGACTACTATCAGCAATTATATGCCAATAAAATGGACAACATGGGAGAAATGGACAAATTCTTAGAAAAGTATAACTTTCCAAAACTGAACCAGGAAGAAATAGAAAATCTTAACAGACCCATCACAAGCATAGAAATTGAAACTGTAATCCAAAATATTCCAGCAAACAAAAGCCCAGGTCCAGATGGCTTCACAGCTGAATTCGAACAAAAGTTTAGAGAAGAGCTAACACCTGTCTTACTCAAACTCTCTTCCAGAAAATTGCAGAGGAAGGTAAACGTCCAAACTCATTCTATGAAGCCACCATTACCCTAATACCAAAACCTGACAAAGATGCCACAAAAAAAAGAAAACTACAGGCCAATATCACTGATGAACATAGATGCAAAAATCCTTAACAAAACTCTAGCAATCAGAATCCAACAGCACATTAAAAAGATCATACACCATGACCAAGTGGCCTTTATCCCAGGGATGCAAGGATTCTTCAATATCCGCAAATCAATCAATGTAATATACCACATTAACAAATTGAAAATAAAAGCCATATGATTATCTCAATAGATGCAGAGAAAGCCTTTGACAAAATTGAACATTCATTTATGATAAAAAAAACCTCTCCAGAAAGCAGGAATAGAAGGAATATCAGTTCAGTTCAGTTCAGTCACTCAGTCGTGTTCGACTCTTTGCGACCCCATGAATAGCAGCACGCCAGGCCTCTCTGTCCATCACCAACTCCCGGAGTTCACTCAGACTCACGTCCATCGAGTCAGTGATGCCATCCAGCCATCTCATCCTCTGTTGTCCCTTTCTCCTCCTGACCCCAATCCCTCCCAGCATCAGAGTCTTTTCCAATGAGTCAACTCTTCGCATGAGGTGGCCAAAGTACTGGAGTTTCAGCTTTAGCATCATTCCTTCCAAATAACACCCAGGGCTGATCTCCTTTAGAATGGACTGGTTGGATCTCCTTGCAGTCCAAGGGACTCTCAAGAGTCTTCTCCAACACCACAATTCAAAAGCATCAATTCTTCAGTGCTCAGCTTTCTTCACAGTCCAAATCTCACATCCATATGTGACCACAGGAAAAACCATAGCCTTGACTAGACAGACCTTGTTGGCAAAGTAATATCTCTGCTTTTGAATATGCTATCTAGGTTGGTCATAACTTTCCTTCCAAGGAGTAAGAGTCTTTTAATTTCATGGCTGCAGTCACCATCTGCTGTGATTTTGGAGTCCCCAAAAATAAAGTCTGACACTGTTTCCACTGTTTCCCCATCTATTTCCCATGAAGTGATGGGACCGGATGCCATGATCTTTGTTTTCTGAATGTTGAGCTTTAAGCCAACTTTTTCACTCTCCACTTTCAATAAAAGCTATATATGACAAACCCACAGCAAACATCATCCTCAATGGTGAAAAGTTGAAAGCATTTCCCCTAAAGTCAGGACAAGACAAGGGTGCCCACTCTCACCACTACTATTCAACATAGTTTTGGAAGTTTTGGCCACAGCAATCAGAGCAGAAAAAGAAATAAAAGGAATCCAAATTGGAAAAGAAGAAGTAAAACTCTCACTGTTTGCAGATGACATGATCCTCTACATAGAAAACCCTAAAGACTCCACCAGAAAATTACTTGAGCTAATCAATGAACATAGTAAAGTTTCAGGATATAAAATCAACACACGGAAATCCCTTGCATTCCTATACACTAATAATGAGAAAATAGAGAAATTAAGGAAACAATTCCATTCACCATTGCAACGGAAAGAATAAAATACTTAGGAATATATCTACCCTAAAGAAACTAAAGACCTATATATAGAAAACTATAAAACACTGGTGAAAGAAATCAAAGAGGACACTAATAGATGGAGAAATATACTGTGTTCATGGATTGGAAGAATCAATATAGTGAAAATGAGTATACTTCCCAAAGCAATTTATAGATTCAATGCAATCCCTATCAAGCTACCAACAGTATTTTTCACAGAGCTAGAACAAATAATTTCACACTTTGTATGGAAATACAAAAAACCTCGAATAGCCAAAGCAATCTTGAGAAAGACGAATGGAACTGGAGGAATCAACCTGCCTGACTCAGGCTCCACTACAAAGCCACAGTCATCAAGACAGTATGGTACTGGCACAAAGACAGAAATATAGATCAATGGAACAAAATAGAAACCCCAGAGATAAATCCATGCACCTTGTGGACACCTTATCTTTGACAAAGGAGGCAAGAATATACAATGGATTAAAGACAATCTCTTTAACAAGTGGTGCTGGGAAAACTGGTCAACCACTTGTAAAAGAATGAAACTAGAACACTTTCTAACACCATACACAAAAATAAACTCAAAATGGATTAAAGATCTCAATGTAAGACCAGAAACTATAAAACTCCTAGAGGAGAACATAGGCAAAACACTCTCTGACATAAATCGCAGCAGGATCCTCTATGACCCACCTCCCAGAATATTGGAAATAAAAGTAAACAAATGGGACCTAATTAAAATTAAAAGCTTCTGCACAACAAAGGAAACTATAAGCAAGGTGAAAAGGCAGCCTTCAGAATGGGAGAAAATAATAGCAAATGAAGCAACTGACAAAGAACTAATCTCAAAAATATACAAGCAACTCCTGCAGCTCAATTCCAGAAAAATAAACGACCCAATCAAAAAATGGGCCAAAGAACTAAACAGATATTTATCCAAAGAAGACATATAGATGCCTAACAAACACATGAAAAGATGCTCAACATCACTTATTATCAGAGAAATGCAAATCAAAACCACAATGAAGTACCATTTCACACCAGTCAGAATGGCTGCTATCCAAGTCTACAAGCAATAAATGCTGGAGAGGGTGTGGAGAAAAGGGAACCCTCTTACACTGTTGGTGGGAATGCAAACTAGTACAGCCACTATGGAGAACAGTGTGGAGATTCCTTAAAAAACTGGAAATAGAACTGCCTATGACCCAGCAATCCCACTGTTGGGCATACACACCGAGGAAACCAGAATTGAAATTGAAAGAGACACGTGTACCCCAATGTTCATTACAGCACTGTTTATAATAGCCAGGACATGGAAGCAACCTAGATGTCCATCAGCAGATGAATGGATAAGAAAGCTGTGGTACATATACACAATGGAGTATTACTCAGCCATTAAAAAGAATACATTTGAATCAGTTCTAATGAGGTGGATGAAACTGGAGTCTATTATACAGAGTGAAGTAAGCCAGAAAGAAAAACACCAATACAGTATACTAATGCATATATATGAAATTTAGAAAGATTGTAACGATAACCCTGTCTGCGAGACAGCAAAAGAGACACAGATGTACAGAACAGTCTTTTGGACTCTGTGGGAGAGGGCAAGGGTGGGATGATTTGGGAGAATGGCATTGAAACATGTATAATATCATATAAGAAACGAATCGCCAGTCCAGGTTCAATGCAGGATACAGGAAGCTTGGGGCTGGTGCCCTGGGATGACCCAGAGGGATGGTGTGGGGAGGGAGGTGGGAGGGGGTTTCAGGATGGGGAACATGTGTACACCCATGGCAGATTCATGTTGATGTATGGCAAAACCAATACAATATTGTAAAGTAAAAATAGTAAAAAATAAAAATGAAGATATTCAGTAACAATATGTAATTACTTACAGTATTACCCTGTCACTGTGATGCCTAACAACACTGGTAATAATGCCCTGGACAGAAGGATATCAAAGGGCCTTTTCACATTCACACCCCTAGACCCTGACCATCTCTATTGCAAACAAACTGGTGGGTTTCAGTTGCTCACCTTGTAAACCAAACAGTGATGACCATCCTCTATTTGACTGAGATCCTCCCATCTCTGCAGCCCTGGGGCCTGATTTCTGCCTGCAGTCTGCACACACGGGTCCCTGCAAGGCCAAAGTAATCAGATACATCTACAACACCAAGTCTGGGATCTTCAAGTCCTTTGCTGCAAAGCAAAGAAGAACAATGTCAAGATGGGGAAGGACTGTTCCAGACCCACAGTGGTGCTATCAGGCCCTGGGCTAAGACAGGTAGAGGATGGGCTGAGGAGATGTGGAGCTCAAGAGAGCACACAATCCTCACCAACCCACAGTGTATTTTTCCTCAGGGCATCCCAGGGGAAGTGGCTGCAGTGTCCTTTGAAACCATGGACTGAGCATGTCCTCCACGGGCCAGCGTAGCATAGGTCACACCTAGAAGCCACATCATGACAATCTGAGACTACTCCCATGTTCTCCTTTCTCAGATGGGAGCATTAAGTCAGTCACCCTACACAAAGTCACCTCTCACCCTACAGAGCCATCTATATTGCTCCTGAGTGCCCCACCTTGGCTTAGAGAATTCGCTGCCTTCTTGGTGGCCATCCTGGTCTTGGGAGGACAGTGGTTTGCTCTTTCCTGGGATGGTCTAGGACCTGTCCAGTTATGCAGTATCCAGGTCTGGGTCTTCAGAAGTATTAATTAGCAAGTTCCTTTCCTTTTGCTTCCCTGGTGGCTCAGACGGTAGAAGCATCTGCTTGCAATGTGGGAGGCCCAGGTTCGATCCCTGGGTTGGGAAGATCCCCTGGAGAAAGAAATGGCAACCCACTCCAGTATTCTTGCCTGGAAAATTCCATGGATGGAGGAACCTCGTAGGCTACAGTCCATGGGGTTGCAAAGAGTCGGATACGACTAAGCAACTTCACTTTCACTTTTCCTTTCACAGAGGACCTGTGAACTGTGCCCCCTTGAGATGCTGAAGGACAAGGAGGATCCACCCATGGCTGGACTCTGTCTGCTTCTGAAAATGTTCCGCATTCTCTTGCTTCTCAACTCTATCCTCATCAGCAGAAATCTGCCTCTTTCATTTCCCCCGTGGGGCTACTTGGTTTAGTTCTGTCTCATCCAGTTGGCCCTAAACACCATGAGAGCAAGTCTTCTCTTTATCCCTAGACCTTCTCACAGCTCCTGGCACAAAGGCTACAGTCAGTCCATAAATATTGGGGGAAGGAAGGAAGGAGAAAAGCTCCACATGACTGGAATGACTGTGGACCCCGGAATTAAATCCAGGATCTTGTCCTAATCTTCTTCCTCACTGCATCCTCACCTTCATCCTCCACCCCACCGTCACCTCCAGAACCTTCCAGAACCTGAGTGCCTGGACCCTGCCCCTCCTCCCACAGCCGCGACTGCTAGGACCCACCTCTTTTTCTTGATAAATATGATTTGACACTCATAAAGTCATGTTCAATATCTTCAATGCATCATTATGCTAATAACAGACTAGTTCACCTGAGTGTTGTTTGTGTATTAGTAACATTAAAAGAAATGGGACACACAACTAACCCTTTTCATACATGTCTTCCTTCTGATTTTCAGCTTTCTTTCTTTCAACAAGAAACTTTTCCTTAGGTGAACTTTGTTTCTTCGTGTCTAAAATAAGAATGTGTGTGCATGCTCAGTCGCTAGGTTGTGTCTGACTGTACCTAATCCACAGACTTTAGCCTGCCAGGCTCCTCCGCCCACGGGATTCTCCAGGCAAGAATACTGGAGTGGGTTGCCATTTCCTTCTCCCAGTGATCTTCCAAACCCAGGGATCAAACCTGTGTCTCTTGCATTGCAGGTAGATTATTTACCACTGAGCTACCAGGAAAGAGGGCTTCCCTGGGTAAAGCACCTGCCTGCAATGCGGGAGACCCCGATTCGATCCCTGGGTCAGGAAGATCCCCTGGAGAAGGAAATGGCAACCCACTCCAGTATTCTTGCCTGGAGAAATCCATGGATGGAGAAGCCTGGTAGGTTACAGTCCACAGAGTCGCAAAGAGTCGGACAAGACTAAGCAACTTCACTTTCTTTCTTTCTTACCAGGAAAGCCCCAAAATCAGAATGATAATATTTAACTCATAAGACTGTGAAATAACAAGTTACCTTTTGGTGAGGGCTTCCCTGGTGGCTCAGTGGTAAGGAACCTGCCTTCCGGTGCAGGAGATGTGGGCTTGATCCCTGGGAGGGGAGGCTCCCTGGGAGAAGGAAATGCAACCCACTCGAGTATTCTTGCCTGGAGAATCCTGTGGACAGAGGAGCCTGACGAGTTACAGTCAGGAGTCAGACATGACATAGCAGCTAAAAAGAAACTAACACGTTTTCCTGAACACTTACTGTGAGCCCATCCCATAGGTCACAATGTTAAATGCCCCTGGACCAGCCAAATATGACTGGACATATTTGGAGCGGGGGTGGAGGCTGGAGGGACAAAAAGGAATGGCGGGGATTATGGAAACTGGAGAGAACACTCCCCTCCTGAGAAGAAAGCATCTCTCCTTAGCTTAGTTCACGACTTTCAGAACGTGGTCCCTTGAGCAACATCCTCAGTCCCAGAAACCTGGTAGATGCAGATACTCAGGTCCCAACCATGTCTTACCAAATCAAACCTCAGAAAGTGGAGGTCTCAGATCTGTGTTTCAACAAATGTTTAATGAATTCTAAAGCTCACTCATAGTTGAGACCCACTGCTCCCTGGTGGCTCAGACGGTAAAGGTGGCTTCTCGATGCAGGAAATGTGGGTTTGATCCCTGGATTGGGAAGATCACCTGGAGAAGGAAATGTTTACCCACTCCAGTATTCTTGCCTGGAGAATCCCATGTAACAGAAGAGGGCTCTTGTTAAATGTCAAGACTGTGTTGCCAGATCGCTTATTTTTCCAACAATGTGAGTTCATTTTCTGTAAAATCTCCCACTGTTAAATCCCAGAAATGTTTCATAATTGTAGAAAGTACTATGTGGGTTAATAATACTTGTATGCTAGCCGGATTTGCAATCTCTGGTTTCTGCTTTTCCTTTCAATCCTGAAAATTATCCTAACAAAAAACAGTATTCACAACATCATTCTAAGATTGCAAACTACTTATTTCCAAAAATCCAGATGCTGTTTTATCATGTAGCCTGAAATTGACCACCCATGACTCAGATGTGAATGATGGTCACAGGACAAAGCCTCAGAAAAATCTAAACATCTTCTGCATACCCAGTGTACATTCCATCCTTTCAGGATGTGGCCTTAAGTATCATGGAATTCAAATTTCTCCCTTTTTTTGAGGGAAAAACTGAGGATTAAGGGGCAGAGATATGACCTGATATCAGAGTTTTGGGTTCTCTGGTCTTTATCGATACAAACCCTGTGATTTTCCCGTCTTGTGATTTCTCTGAAGATGCCCTCAGGAACTGGGGAGGTTTCTAATCAGAGATCTCAATCACTCATGAGTAGGGAGGAGGGAGGAGGAGGGGGGACCAGCTCATCAGGGGACCTCTGATCCAGGGGTGGGGGTGGGGGCTCTAACCTGGGTCAAACTGAGGAGGACCAGGACAGGAGGACACTGGGAGAGAAAGACAGACAGATGAGAGAGGAGGGGGGAGAAGAGAGGAGTTTGTGCTCTTAGGGGGAGTCTCTGCTGCTCCCTGGTCTCAGGTAGACAAATTGAGGCAGGAGGAAGGAAAGGCCAGAGGGCCTCCTAAACTGAAGTCCTATTTGTGCTATTTGCAAATTGTGAGTAATGAGGAAGTCTCTTTACCTCTCCGAGCCTCTGCTTTCTCCTTGACACAATGGGATGAGAATCCAGATGCCATAAGATTGACATGAAGCTAAATGAAATGGTACATATGAGATGCCGCAGGATAGAGGAGACCCTCCACTCACAGTGGCTGGTTTTGTGAGTCACTGGCTATTAAGGCCATTCTATCTTAGGGTAACTCAGGACTGAGCTCCTTTCCTTCTCAACGGTGTTACATGGTTGTGTGCTGTGCTAAGTCATTTGAGTCACATCTGACTCTTTGCGACCCTATGGACTGTAGCCCACCACCCTCCTCTCCCCATGGGGGATTCTCTGGGCAAGAGTACTGGAGTGGGTTGCCATGCCCTTCTCCAGAGGATCTTCCCAACCCAGGGAGTAAACCTCCATCTCCTGTGTCTCCTGCATCAGCAGGCAGGTTCTTTACCTCTAGCACCACCTGGGAAGTTACATGGCTGTAGCTGCAAGTACATATACAAGAAGGGATGGTGGGTGTGTCAAACAGTAGCATATTTTATTCTCTTGGGTTCCAAAACCACTGCAGGCGGTGACTGCAGCCATGAAATTAAAAGATGCTTGCTCCTTGGAAGAAAAGGTATGGCAAACCTAGACAGCATATTAAGAAGAGACCTAACATTGCTGACAAAAGTCCATATAGTCAAAGCTATGGTTTTTCCAGTAGTCATGTATGGATATGAGAGTTGGACCAAAAAGAAGGCTGAGCACCAAAGAATTTATGCTTTTGAACTGTAGTCACGGAGAAGACTCTTGAGAGTCTCTTAGACAGCAAGGACATCAAACCAATCAATCCTAAAGAAATCAACTCTGAATATTCACTGGAAGGACTGATGCTGAAGCTGAAGCTCCAATACTTTGGCCACCTGATGCGAAGAGACATCAGGTGGAAAAAAAGACCCTGATGCTGTGAAAGATTGAGGAGAGGAGGAGAAGCAGGTGATGGAGGATGAGATGGTTGGATGGCACCACCGATTCAATGAACACAAGTTTGAACAAACTCTGAGAGATAGTGAAGGACAGGGAAGCCTGGTGTGCTGCAGTCCATGGGGTGACAAAGAGTCAGACACAACTGAGTGACCGAACAACAACACACCTGATGTGTGCACTCTAGTTTACAGCTTGCAATGCAGCAGAGCACATGTGCACAGACTCTGAAGTCAGATCCCTGGGTCCCAATCCCCTCTCTACAAGCTATGACCTAAGCAAATTACTTTATTTCCTGTTATCTCAGGTACCTCTTCAGTCACATGAGGAAATAGCAACAGTTTCTCCATCTTTCTTTAAAGATTTTTGAGGATTAGATGAATTATATGTGTCAGGTGCTTAGGATAATGCCTGCCACAATGAAGAATTTAAGTTTTACCTGGTGTAACTACTCATTACTGTTATTATTAATACTACAAAGGCCTTAGACTTCTCAGGGAGAAGGAATACATGCCTGTTGCCTCCATTGCTTCCATGGCAACTACATGATGTGGGCAGCACGGATCTCATCTGATACCTGAGGACACAGGACTCTGGGAGATTTAAATCCTCAGGAACAAAGTTTGGAAAACACAGAGCTGGTGCCCAAACCAAGGTCCTATGGCCCCATTGCCACTGAGGGAGAGCAGGAAGAAGGAGGTGGTTACCAGTGTTCTTCCGAGGTCCCCTGGAGTCCACTCAGGCAGACAGCTCTCCTGTTGGTGAAACCAGATGAGGGGTGAGGGGTGATCATGTTCTGGAGACATGTCTGTCTCTGCTTCCCTTCTGACCACTCCCTTACTCTTTTTTCTACCCAAAATATCAGAGTTTGTGCCCTGATACAGACGCTGTTTCCCTGACTCACCGTCTGTCTAGACCAATGCCAGGTGAAGAGCTTGTGTGGGTCCAGTAAAGATGCTGCCAGAATGGTTGCGGGAAGCTTCCCTGGGTCACACCTGTCTTCTTAAGTAGGTACAGTTGAGGCAGGTGGGCATAGAAGCCCAGATGTGAAGACACCTGCAGGAGGCTGCAAAGGGGACATGAGCTAACACAGTATTGCTCCATTATCCACCTTTGATATGCTTCCATCCACAGAATGACCATCCATCACTTGCTATGCACTTCTCTAAGAGCTGTGATGTTCCCTGAATGACCATATTGAACAAAATCCAATGTTTAGTATCACACCCTGTGTTTCTACGAAACCGACAGGCATAGTCAAGTTTGAGAATCAAAGTTACTGAGCATTTGGCCCCAGTAGGCAGAAGCAGGACCATGAGACGTGGGAAGATTACACATTGTACAAGACTGACCCCTGATCATTCCTTTCCTCATTCCTCTCCTTGTTGGCTGTTCTGACCCCTCAGCTGGAGTGCAAAAAGCTCAGTCTTCCACCAGCTTTCCTTAGAAACCCTTCTACAAGGCCACAAAGATGAGCCAGCTCTGCCTCTCTACAGCCCTTCTTGTGTTTCTGGGCACCTGGTGGGTGAAACCAGGAACCAGGGTAAGTCCTGGCTCACCTCTCCTCTACAGCCTGGGGACAGGTGATAAGCGGGGTCCATGGAAGGCGCTGAGGTGGGTGCAGCAAAACCTCTCTGCATTTCTTCCAGTAAATTGAGCAGTTTTCACTTCAGGGAAATTCCTTGCCTCTCAAGAGGTATCATTATGTGTTCTGCTTTGTTAAAGGCATATCCCACCTGATTCTGCCAGATCAGGGACTTCATAAGTGAGACCCTATTTCTGGTCCCTGCCTTGACCCTGATCCTACTGCAGTGTCATAACAAAATCCAAATTTGACCCCTGTCTCCATCCATGCCCCAGGCCCCCTGAAACACTTGGAATTTTCTGTATATTCTCAATCATGAGATGAGTGAAGGATGGGACCTGAGATAGTGTCAGGATAGGACTGGACTGCAGAACATGCCATCAGGTGATTAGAGAGTTAGAACTATCAAGCCCAGTCCATCTGGGGACAGGAGAAGGTACTGATACTGATTTCAGTCACCAATGGCCAAAGATTCAATAAAATTGTCTGTGTCCAGCCCTCAATTAACATTGGGTTCAAAGAGCTTCAGAGAAGGTGATACCATCAAGGGAATGTGAGGGGGGGAAGTCCTGAGAGGGCTTGGAGTCTCGGCATCCTCTACTCCCCATTTATCATAAGCTTTTCCACTTCCCTGTCCCTGAGTTTTATGCTTTACATCAACTGGGCACAGTAATTAAAGGGCATTCCTGAGTTGTGTGAGTGGTTCTAATAAGTTATTGAACCTTAGAGATGAGTCTTCTAAGCTCTCAGTTTATTGCCAGTTGGTCACACATGTAAGTGACCCCAGGACTTGTGATCGACACTTGAAGTGTGGGCCGTCCTCAGGGAGGGAGCCCTCACCCTGTGGGGTCTGGGTCCCCTCTGCAGATTTAGTGTCAGAAGTGGATTGACTCCTGGGTGCCCAGTGGGTGTTGGGGAACCAGTTGCTGTTGGTAGAGACCCAGCATGTTTGGGGTCAGGGGCAACACCCAGACTCACACTTCCCTATCATTTGTGTCTGGTATGAGGGTCAGGACCCTGAGACTATATTATGTGGGGCAGAGCACTCAGAACCCCCTCCCAGTTCTCTGCATTTTCAGAATTCCTGGCAGAATCATGTACTTGATTAAATGTACTGTGACTTGTCCTGATCCTACCACTGACATGTTTTCTGTCCTAGGCAAGTCATCTGCACTTTCCTCTCCTGAACAGGGGGACCAGGTTACTTGAGTTTTTTGAAAAGATAACCAATGAGTATACAGAGCTTGACATTCATGGTCAATGATGTCTAGTTTCCCCCACAATGTTTTAGTCCAAAAGAATTATCTGCATATATTTCCTCACCAGCCCTTCAAAAAAAATTTGTCTGTCAAGTAATGAGCACTTCTTTGTGATGAAATTAATCAGAACATTGAGTGACAACCAGGCTTCTTACCTTTGGAGACCATTGTGGGAAGAGAAGGCAATGCAGTACTTTCGGGAGTTTGCTCAAGGCGCAAAAACTGTTCTTTCCAAACTGGTAAAATATAAGTCAAAACTCAAGGCAACTCATTTTGCTGGTCCTGTCAGATGATTATTTCATTTTCCTATTGGGATATATGATGTTAGAGGAGACTCATAATTATATGGACAGGTGAAAGAAAGTGTTAATGGCTCAGTCGTGTCTGACTCTTTGTGACCCCATGGGCTATAGGTTGCCAAGGTCTTCTGTCCAGGAAATTCTCCAGGCAAAAATACTGGAGTAGGTAGCCATTCCCTTCTCCAGGGGATCTTCCTGACCCAGGATCTAATCCAGGTCTCCTACATTTCAGACAATTTTTACTGTTGAGCGATGAGTGTAGCTATATATATGTGTGTGTGTGTGTGTGTGTATGTGTGTGTGTGTATACATATATACATATACACACACATAGGTATACATAGAGAGACAGGTTTCATCATATTTGTATATACATAAATACAGGTATATATATAGAGAGAGAGACAGGTTTCATTATCTAATAGAATATAAGGAATATTACTATATCCAGAGTTTTCAACGATTGTGCACTTGAAATAAGGATGACATGGGAGATTCATATACGTGACAAATATTTATCAAATACATAGGATTTTTGTCCCAGAAGGCACATTTCTTGGTGTAGGAAAACAGCTGTAAACAAAATATAGTAAAATAATATGCCTTCTGAGAGGCCGACAGACAATGAAGACAGGGAAAATCCTATGGCAGATAGTGATGAGTGTTGTGAAGAAAGAGAGTGATGGGAATTCAGGAGACTGTAGAGGGTCAGAGAAACACTCTGGAATAAGGAGACCTTGAGCAGAGGCTGCCAAAAATGAGACTGATGTGTTTGAGCAGCAGCCAGGACCAGGGTGGCTGCAGCTGAGCGGGTAAAGGGAGGGGAGTGGAAGGGGATGAGGCAGAGAGGCCACGGGGGTAGGTCATGAGGAGCTTTGTAGGACTTTATAAGAATCCAAATTTGACTCTGAGAGAGCTGAGGAGTCACTGAGGGATTGGTCATGGGAGCCATGCAATAGGATTCAAGTTTTAAGAGGATCCCTGAGTCTGCAGAGTGGAGAGTGGCTCCTCGGAAATAAGAACAGAGACAGAGGCCCCTGGGCAGGCTGCCGCAGTGGTCCAGTGAGCCATGGTGGAGTGTGTACCTGTGTTGTTCCTTGAGTAGATCTCAGTTTTTTAGATCATAAATGACTTGCTTTGTTGAGGTTTCTGTGGAGACTTCATCACAAATCATTCAATCTTTAGGCATTTGTGATGGATTCGCCCTCCACCTCTCACCCCTCCCTGAGGTGTGGGGGCAGGGAAAGAGGAAAGGTGGAAATGAGAATTCCCACTCCCCCAATCAAGTGTTGATTACCCTGATAACACACTCCATCCTTGGTTTAGACTGAGTGTTTACTAGCCCCTTCCTCACATGACAAAAGTCTCCTTGTTTCTCTCATCTCTCAGGAAACTCCAGCAGTGTTAGGAGCTCTGTGCCAAGAATAGGAATTGATATTTCTTTATAGTGACAGCATCAGTATTCCCTCAATATTCCATGATTCCAGTGCTCATGCTGTAACCAGAGTGAACACACTGGAGGGTCACAGCCCAGGAGGACATCAGCTTCCCCAGCTAAGTTCCTGCCTGGACCAGTGTCTGATAGACAGTAAGTGTCCATCCAGTGCAGAAGCTGTGACAGTGGTTGCAGGAAGGTGGCCTGTGTCACACCTGTCATCTGTGCTAGGTGAGGGGGTCAGGGCATTGAGGTCCAGGTGAGATGACACCTGCAGGAGGCTGAAAGAAGGACCTGAGCTCACACACTGCTGTTCACTTATAGGTCCTGTGATTTGTCTCATCCACTCACTATCTATCACATGCCATGCACTGCTCTAGGTCCTGGGATGCTCCCTGAGTCAACATATTAGAATCACTATCTGTGTTTACAGGAGACCCACAGGTAGAGTCAAATCTGAGAAGTACTTTTACTGGACTTTAGGCCCCTGTAGAGAGAAGCCAGAGGCATAGTTTTGTAGGGAGATTACGCAATAAACAGGACTGACCCAGCTCCTCCCCTTGCCCACTCCCTTCCTCATCACCTGATCCCACCCCCCAGCCAGGATATTAAAGCTCAGTGCATCCCCAGCATCCTCAGGAGCCCTCCTGCAAGGCCACGAAGATGAACCGGCTCTGCCTCTCCGCAGCCCTTCTCTTCCTCCTGGTTATCCTGGTGGACAGCACCCTGGTGAACATACACCATATCCAGCATGAAGGTAGGTCCAGCCTCACCTCTCCTCTACAGACTGGAGGGAAATGATGGAAGTCTATGGAAGGGGGCAGGGCAGGTGTGGGGTGAGTACTGCCAACCCTTTCTGGATTTCTCCTGTCATGTTGGGCAGGATTTTTGTTTGGGTTTGCTGTGTTGGACTTACTGGCTATGCGATGACATTGTCTAGTAACCAGGGCTACTCTGGTTGCAGTGTATGGGCTTCTCATTGTGGCTTCTCTCATTGCAGAGCAGGGGCTTGAGGTATCTGGGCTCAGTAATTGTGGTTCACCTGCTTAGTTGCAATGAGGCACGTGGAATCTTCCCAAACCAGGGATCAATCCCTGTTCTCTGCATTGGCAGGTGGATTCTTAACTACTGGACCACCAGGGAAGGCTGAAGTTGTAAGCTTTCAACTCCACTGACATTATGACTCTCATGAGGAAATATATTAAATATATATATGTATATATGTGTGTATATATGTATATATGGGATATATATATCCCACCTAAATCTACCAGATTAGGAACCCCATTTGTGAGACTCTCTATTCCTGGTCCCTGCCTTGTCCCTGAACCTCACTATAGTGTAGTAATAAAAAGATCTATATTTGATCCTTCTCATGACATGGCCAAGGCCTCCTAAAACTCTTGGAATTTGCTGACTTTACAGGTTATGAGATGAGTCACTAAAGGTGACTCAAGGCACCTTCAAGATGAGGCTGGTCTCCAAGAAACCTCAAACACCCATTTAAAGGGTATAGTTTTCACCACCTCTCACTCCAGCACCTCTGAGGACAGGGGAGGGAACTGAGAGCGAGATCAATTACCAAAGGCAGATGATCCAACCAATATGCCTGTTTAGTGAGCCCTGGAAAGAAGTACTTAACTACTGGGCTCAGAGAGCTTGCAGGATGGTGGACACAGGGAGGTGCTGTGAGAGTGCTGTGCTCACTAGAGCACGGGGGCTGGGCACACGCCCACCCCCCTTCGCCCTGCACATCGCCTCCCTTGTGCTGCCTTGAGTTTTATTTTGTATATTAATCCGGGTATAGCAAGCAAGGGTTTTCCTAGGGTCAGCTGCCAGCTCTATTCAGTAGTTGAATTTGAAGGTGGGGTAATAGGGGCCCTGATTTTAGCCATTTGGTCACAAGCATGAGTGAGTGACTCAGGACCTCATGGCTGGCATCTGAACTGAGGAGAGTCTTGAGCACTCAACCTGAAGAATCTGCAGTAATTCCATGGATTTGAAACAGAAGTGAATTTCTTGGTGGGCACCCAGTGGCTGTTTGGGAATTGCTTGCTATTGGTAGAGGCACCACATATTTGGTGTCAGGGAAACCTAGACTCACTCTCCTCTATGATTTCGGGGCTCAAGCGATGCTCCAAAAGTGGGGAGTAACGAAAGTACACGTGGCACCCAGAAACTGTTCTCAGTTATCTTTATTTTCAGAGTTCCTGGCAGAATCAGGCAGTGTATCCAATGCGTTGTACATGATAGTATCTAGTCCTGGCCCTGCCGCCCACGTGCCATGTTTCCTGGGCAACTCATCTGCAATTTTCTCATCTGAACAGGGAACACAGGTTACATGGGTTTTTGAACAGATTTGTTGTTTTCCTTCAGTTGCTCAGTCATGTCCAACTCTTTGCAACCCCATGGACACCAGGTTTCCCTGTGCTTCACCATCTCCCGGAGCTTGCTCAAACTCATGTCCACTGAGTCAGTGATGCCATCCAACCATCTCATCTTCTGTCATCCCCTTCTCCTCCTGCCTTCAATCAATCTTTCCCAGCATCAGGGTCTTTTCCTGTGAATCAGTTCTTTGTATCAGGTGGCCACAGTATTGGAGCTTCAGCTTCAGCATTAGCCTTTTCTATGAATATTTAGGGTTGATTTCCTTTAGGATTGACTAGTTTGAACAGATTACCAGTCATGAATATAAACAGGTGAAACACATTTCAACTCTTTGCAAGTAGTGAACTTTGTGCATTTTTAACCAAGATATGTTAATTAATCTGAAAATAACTTGTCTACCTACTGGTCCTGGGCAAGAAAGAATATTTGGGTGTCAAATAATGAGTATTCTTTTATTTATGAAAAATAACCAGAAAGACCTGGGATGAATGAGCAGAGCCACTGCAGAGAAAACAAGAAACACAGCCCTGTGTGGTTGCCTTCTGGGACCAAGGCTGATACAGTATTAGTAAAGTCTCCAGGCCCTTTCCCTTGTCCCCTTTTGACTATTATTTTATTTTACATATTTGCTTCCTGCCTTGTCCACTGTTGACTATTCTTTTATTCTCCATATCTGATCCTTGCCTTGGTTCATGGCCCAGGTCTCCTGAAACTCTCTGAATTTACTGTCTTTCATAGGTCTGGAGACAAGTCATAGACGGGGACCTAAGAAGCATTCAACAAAAGATATGATTAAAAATATCATCCGTGGTGTGGCTACAGGTGCGAACTTTCTGCAACTCCGGGGAGAGGAGAGGGCACTGAGATTGAGAACAGGTGCCACTGGCCAATGATTCAATCAATACGCCTGTTTAGTGAAACCTCAATAAGAGTCCATAAATGTGGGCATTCAGAGAGTGTTTGGGGTGGTAACACACGGCGGTGATGTGAGGGTCCCCACACCTCCACTTCCACTTTTCCCTGCACCTCTCACTCACATTGCTGTGCCAAGATTTATCCTTTATGATAACATGAGATCTCTATGAGAGTGGTCTTCCTGAGTCTGGTCGTCAGATCTATTGCATTATTGAACACCAAGGTGGGGTAAGGGAACTTCCCAGTTTTAGACCCTTTGTCAAATCATGAGTGAATCGGGACAACACGCCTATCATCTGAGCTGAGAACAGTTTGAGCCCTCAACATGCAGAATCTGTACTAACTCCCCTCATTTCTTATCAGAATTAAATTGCCCTGTTGGACACCCAGTGGGTGTTTGGAGGAATTGCATGTTGTTTCTAGAGACACCACAGATGTGGTCTCAGGGAAAACCAGACTCAGTCTCCCTGTGCTTTGGGAGCTCGGGTGAGTCCTGGGGACAGGGGAGTAATGAAGGCAGGACACTGCACCCAGAAGCTGTTACCAGTTATCGGTACTCTCAGAGCTTCTGGGAGAATAGGATAGTACGTCAGATGGATTGTGACAGGGCAGTATCTTGTCCTGACCCTGCCACCCACATGCCATGTGTCCTGGGGGAAATCATCTGAACAGCAGACACCTGTTACATGGGTTCTTTGAACATATTACCAGTCATAAATACAAAGAGTTTATTCACACTTCGTGGCCAATTTTGCTCATTTTCCACCAGGATATGTTCATTTGAAAAGATATTTCTACCTACTGCTTTGGGGTGAGAAAGAATATTTATGTGTCAAATAATGATTATCCCTCTACTATAATAATAAATCCCAAAGACCTGGGACCACTGAGCAGAGCAATTGCAGGGAAAGCATGAAACACAGCCCTTGTGTGGCTGGCTCCTGGGACAAGGCTGATATAACATTAGCAAAGTCTCCAGGCCTTTTCCCTTGTCCACTTTGGACTATCATTTTATTATCCATATTTGAACCTTGTCCGGGTTCATGGTCTCAGACTCCTGAAAACTGTGGCATTTTTGTCTTTCCTAGGTGCCAAGATTGCCAACGCGGGATCCGGTTTCATACGTGAAGTGGTTAAAGCAATGCGTGAAGGGAATAAAGGTTTGAACTTTCTGCTCCTGTGGGGAAAGGGGAGGGCACTGAGATTGAGGTCAGTCACCACTGGCCAATGATTCCATCAGTGTGCCTATTTAGTGAAACCTCATTAAAAATCCAGAATACTGGCATTCAGAGAGCGTTTGGGACGGTGACAAAAGGAGGTTATATGAGGGTGCTCATCTAACCAGGGCATGGAGGCTTTGCACATCTCCACTCCCCTTCGCCCTACAGATCTCCTGCATTTCATTCCTTCTGAGTTTTATCCTGTACATCGATTGAGAACAGTAAGAGTGTTCCCGGGATCAGTACAGATCTCCTGCATTTCATTCTTTCTGAGTTTTACCCTGTACATCGATTGAGAACAGTAAGAGTGTTCCCGGGATCAGTACAGATCTCCTGCATTTCATTCTTTCTGAGTTTTACCCTGTACATTGATTGAGAACAGTAAGAGTATTCCCGAGATCAGTCACCAGTTCCCCTGATTATTGTGCGTGGAGGTGGGGTCACAGAAACTCTCATTTTTAGTCATTTGGTCAGAAGCATGAGTGACTTGAGACCACATGGCTGGCTTCTGAAGAGAGGACAATCTAGATCCCCCAACCTGTGGCATCGGCCCAAACTCCACAGATTTTGTGTCAGAAGTCAATTAACTGGTTCTCCCATCGGGTCTTGGGAACCGGATGGTGTTAGTGCAGAAACCACGTATTTCGCTTCAGGAAAAAACACGGACTCACCTTCCCTTGTGATTTGAGGGCTCACATGAGGCTTGGGGAGAGGTGAGTAGGGAAAGTAGGACCCGGCTCCCAGAAACACTTACCAGTTATCGGTATTTTCAAGCTCCTAGCAGGATCAGGTAGTGTATCGATGGGTTGCGACCTCACGGTATCTTTTCCTGACCCTACTACCCACATGATTGTGTCCTGGGGCAAGCCATCTGCAGTTTCCTCATCTGAACAGGGGAAACACGTTACATGAGTTCTTTGAACAGATGACAAATCATGTAAATAAATAGTTTATTCACATTTCATGGCCAGATTTGTCCATTTTCCACTATGGTGTATTAAATCTGAAAAAAAATTCTCTGCCTACTTGCTTTGGACAAGTAAAAATATTTCTTTATCAAATAATGGTTATTCCTCTATTATTAAAACTAATCAAAAGATGTGGAACCACAGAGGAGAGCAAAGGCAGGGAGAGCAAGTAACAGCCCTTGTGTGGTAGGCTGTGGGACCAATGCTGATATGGTTGTTAAAGTCTCCAGGCCCTTTCCCTTGTCTTTTTTTTTGACTGTTATTATCTTATCCATGTTTGATCCTTATCCTGTTTCATGGACCAGGCCTCCTGAAACTCTTGAAATTTACTTTCCTTCATAGGTCATGTGAAGACTTCCGGAGCACAACTCAAGAACCACACAGTAGAGGAGTCCCCAACATTCAATACTCAGCAATTAATACTCAGTGAGAAGAATAAAGGTTTGTACTTTCTGTGCCTCTGGGGAGAGGAAAGGGCACTGAGACTGAGATCAGTCACCACCGGCCAATGGCCAGTGGCCAATGATTCAATCAATAAGCCTACTTCTTGAAACCTCAAAAAAATGTAAAAATATTAAAGTTCAGAGAGTTTCCTGGGTGGTGAACACAAGTACGTGATGTGAGGGTGCTGTGTTCACTGAGACATGGAGGCTCCACACACCTCCACTCCCCCTTTGCTCTACACGTCCCCTCCATTTCACTATTTGTGAACTTTTCATGTATATTCATCTGAGAACAGTAAGGGTTTTCCTAAGTTTTATCATCAGTTCCATTCAGTTGTTAAACTTGGAAGTGATGTCATGGAACCTCCACATTTTAACCGTTTGGTCACAAGTGTAAGTAACAAGGGAACACGTGACTGGCTCTATAAAGTGAGGACAGTCTTGAGCCCTCGTCCCGTGAGATCTGCATTAACTGCACAGATTTCACATCAGGCGTCAGTTGACTGGGGGATGCCCAGCAGGTATCTGGGGAATTGGTTGATGTTGGTAGAGACGCCACATATTCGCTGTCAGGGTTTAACCCAAGCTCACTCTGCCCTGTGAGGTGGGGGCTTAGATGAAGCTTGGGATGGGGAAGTAATAAAAGTAGGACACTGCATCCAGAAACTCTTACAAGTAAGCTGTATTTTCCGAACTCCTGGTGGAATCAGGTATTGTAATCGATGGGTTGTGACATCATAAGTTACCTGTCCTGACCCTACCACCCACATGCTTGTGTCCTGGGGCAAGTCATCTGCAGTTTCCTCAACAGGGGAAAATGTTACATGAGTTCTCTGAACAGTTTACCAGTCGTGAATATAAAGAATCTGTTCACATTTCATGACCAATTTTGCCCATTTTCCACCAACGCGTTAATCTGAAGAAGTTTATCCTTGCAAGAAAACATCCTGAGGGCTCAAATAATGATTATACCTCTATTATTAAAAATAAGCAGAAAGAGTGGGACCACTGAGCAGATCAACTTCAAGAGCGCAAAAACACAGCCCTTGTGTAGTTTGTCTCGTGGGACCTAGGCTGAGAAAATATGAGTAAAGTCTCCAGGCCCTTTCATTTGTCCTCTTTTGACTATTATTTTATTGTTCATATATTTGATCTATATTTGATCCTTGTCCTGGTTCATGGTCCAGGCATCCTGAAACTCTTGGAACTTACTTTCTTTGATAGACCATGAGACCACTCAGGGAAAGCAACCCAGGAAACTTCAGGTTCTGGGTTGTCTGCCAAAAAACTCAAACACCCATTCAGAGGTTGGAAATTTCACCAATTTCTTGCCAGCCCCTCTGGGGAGAGGGGCAGGCTCTGAGATCGAGATCAATGAGCAATGGCCACTAATTTAATCAAAGTGGCTCTCTATTGAAAACCTCCTTAAAAATCCATAAATATCTGGGTTCAGAGGCTTCAGGGTTAACGATTACCAGGACAGACTCTTTTATTATCCTCTCAGGAGACTGAATGTTAGAGGGAGATTGACCTTTGTGTTGATGTGCCCCATTATCAAGGTGATTTTGTACTAAAAGGAAATCAATTATACCCATTCTATTTGATGACCTTGCACTTGTGGAGAGAATGAAAATGGGAGTGAGTAAGTCCCTTTAAAGCACTGTTCTTGGGGATGGGGACACAGCTATCAAAAAAACATGGCAAAGTAATTTGCCTTCTTGGAGGATGACATAAAAATAGCAAAGGGGAGAAATCCTATGGTAGGTTATCAGTTTCTTGAAGATAGAGAGCAAGGCAGAGAAACAATGCTGTCCTTTTTCTCTACAGGGTCAAGGAAACCCTTTGTGATAAGGAGGCACTGAGCAGAGCTGCAGAAATAACGTGCCTGGTTGTGTCTGAGCAACAGAAGGGACCAGGGTAGCTGGATATGAGAGGGTTTATATGAGGGGAAACGAGTAGAAGGGGATGAGGCATCGAGGCCATGGGAGCAGGTAGAGAGAACGCTTGTAGGACTTTTTAAGAATCAGAATTTGACTCTCAGAGAAAAAGGGACTCACTGAGGGATTGGTCGTGATGGAGCCATGCGGAAGGACAGAATAATAACAGAATCCTTCAGGCTGCAGTTCAGAGAGTGGCCTCGAGGGGGTAAAGAGCAGAGACAAAGCCCCAGTGAGCAGTGTTATTCCCTGAGTGGATCCCAGGTCTCTTGAATAACATGAATGTCTTGCTCTGTTGAAGTTTCTATGGAGGCGTCATTACCTAGTCATGATGCATTAAATCATTAGCCATTGGAGGTCATTCAACAGACAGCTCCATTACCCTCCCTGAGGTTGAGCGAAGGAGAGGAGCAGTGGATAGAAGACCAGGGGAAGGGTGGAATGAAAGTGCCCACCCCCCCCGGTAGGCAGACCTTTCCTGTGCAATCAGAGCCCATTCTGGGCTCATTAGAGTCTTTCCAAACTCAACCACTTCACATATCAAAGGACACTGTTATTGCTCTCATCACAAAAGAAATACCAAGATTTTTAGGATCAGCATCAGGAAAACAATGAAAAAACAAATATGTATATTTCTCCTTATATACACAATATATAGTATCAATATTCATTCATAGAATCCCCATGAAATAACTGAAGCAAACACAGTGTTATGTTTTCTTCATGCCTTTTTCCATTATAGCACAATTCCTTCACAATTTTTATTAATGATGGAAAGCTTTTACCACACACATAACACAGAGGATATTAATAGTATTATAAAACTCAGGTATCCAGACCCAGTAATTATTGACATATAGGGAATATTTTTTACCTTTGTCCTGTTGTTGTTGTACACTTGTGGAGGTTTTTGTTTTTTTGTTTTTCTTTTTTGAGCATTTATGTATTTATTTGGGTGGGCTGGTTATTAGTTGCGGGTCCCAGGCTCAGTAGTTATAGTCTGTCGACTTAGTGTCTACAGCATTTGGGACTTTAGTTCCCTGACAAGGGATTGAACCTTGGCCTCAGGCATTGCACGGTAGAGTCTTAACCACGGGATCACCAGGGAAGTCCTACAGAAGTTTTAAGGCTTTTCAAAGGCATTATGCCAGATTTTCTTAAAAGGCTTCATGAAGACACATATGTTTGCACATGATTACTACATCATGTCACCCCCAGTAACATTCATAATTCATCCAAAAAAGGAGGTTTTCAAATAGGCTTTTCAATTTGACCTCCACAACCCTAATATTCTCTATTCCAAACAAACTGATGGTTCTAGTTGTTGGCCTTGTACGGAGCAGTGATGACCGTCCACATAACTGACAACTGCCCTCTCATTCCAGCAGATTCTAGGCCTGCCTTCTGCCTGGAGCCCAAAGTGGTAGGTCACGGCACTACTAAGATGCCCAGGTACTTCTACAATGCCAAGACCGGTCACTGTGAGCCGTTCACATATGGCAGCCTCGGAGGGAACAAAAACAACTTCCTAACATTAGAGGACTGCATGGAGACCTGTGGTCAAGGGGCTGGTTCCCTGTGGTAAGACAGGGGCCAGGGCACAGGGGGAGGGAAGGGCTGGGGAAAGGGGCGGAGCTCAGGGGGCCACACACCATTCACCCTGCACAGTGTCTTCCTCCTCGCTGCTGCCAGGAGGAGAGGCTGCAGAGTCCTGTGAAACCACACTGAGCGAGTTCTCCAGGGAGAGGATGGCAGGAGGTCAACCCCGGAGGCCTCTTTGTGGTCATCTCAGCCTGATCACATGCTCTTCTTTCTTAGATGGGAACACTGCTTCAGCCACCCTCCAGGGCAGGTCTGCAGTGCTCCTGAGTGCCCCACCTAGGCTTGGAAAGTTCACTTCTTTCTTGTAGGCCATTTGGGTCATGAGGACTCTGCTTCTATATTTTTGGAAAATCTAGGATCTGTCAAGATGACCAGTGTCCAGGTCTGGGGCTGCAAATGATGGCACTTAGCAAGTTCCTTTCTTTTTGCAGAGGACACGCGAAGAGTGTCTCCCAGAAAATGTGAAGTCCGAGGAGGACCCCTGCAGAGCTAGGCCATGGCTGCTTCTAAACCATTAGGTCTCCTCGCAGTTCTTCTCTCCCCTACCCTCCACAGCAGAGCCAGCCTATTTCCTCTCTTCCACGGTCTACATGCCTTTTCTGTCTCATCCAGTTAGCTCTCAGCACCATGAGAACATGTCCTCCCTTTATCCCAAACACTTAGCACAGTTCCTGACACCAAAGAGACAGTTCTACTTGAGGAAGGAAGGAAGGGATGTAGGAGCACACTCCCCATGACCAGAGTGACTGCAGAGCCTGCGCTTTATCACAGGATTTTCATTTTCACCCCCATCCTCACGGCATCCTCACCTTCATCCCCCTGCCCACCATCACTGCTCTCCTCGTGGGTGGCCAAGGTGGTATTTCCAGCATCCAGTTCTCAGCATCCATACTGAGAGAAGAGTTTGGGATAAAGAAGCCCCTAAACCCCAGAATGATGCTGCATTTTCCTTTCTGTAACTTCAAACACTGTGGGTTATATTTAAATAAATGCATATTAAAATTAAACTGACTGGAGTGGAGCCTGTTGTTTGCAACTACAAACCTTAACCAATAAGGTCCATGGAAATAGTGGTCCTCCTCACTGTTCTGCAGAGCAGTGGGCACCTCCAAATTCCCTGTCCAGAGACTGTGCCCTACCAGGTACAAGAAGCAAACCTGTTATAGCCTCACTGACCTCTTAGTAGCCACACCAAGCTACACAGAAGCGTGCTAGACACACACCTCAACATGACAGCTTTTATTTCATGCTTCTAAGTTCAGTCAAGTTTGGGAGCAGGTTGTCCTCCTGAACTCGCAGAAGGAGAATGGGCATGAGGCTCAGTTGTCCACTTTTCTAAGAAATCCGATTCCCTGATGTCGCATGTGGGGAGGGGGCTTCTTAGTTCAGTTACAGAAAGACAACTACCTTTTAGTGCCTCAGGCTCTGTGTTAGCATTTTCCCTGCATTTTTCTATAATCTTCCTAAGAATCCTTCAAGGGAGGAAATGGAGGCATGGAGATGACACTTGGCTGCTGCATTCATTTCCTAACACAGCAACTTCCCAGCCTCCCAAGTAGATCCACTTTGACGGTGTTTTCCAGCTCTGCCTCTAAGATGTAGAATGGAGGCACTTTGGGAAAACAGAGTATCTGTTTCACGATGGATCAGTAAAGTGAGGCATGGGGACCACAGCAAGCACCGTAATGAAATAAATGAGAACACAGATGGTGCTGGTGCTGTTACTCACTTCCTCAGAGTCTTGGACAAATTTCTCAGCATCTCTGAGTTTTCCTTTATTCAGTTATAAAATAAGGATAACAATCTTACTTGTTAATACTTCTAGCCAGAGACCAGTAGAAACACCCCTGTTCCTAGATGAACTTCCATTCCTAGTTGAACTCATTGGGTTTATTGCTCACTGGAGCAAGGAATGGGAATCATCTTGGAAAACAATATGCTGTCTTATTAAGAAAATGTTAGAAAGAATTTATAGGATGTGGGTGGTATTAGGTGATTTGGTGGAGGGTTTCAGGAAGCTGCCTTTGCTCTGGATGAAGGCTGTGAAGCAGTGGGGTAGTTTTCTGATTGAGTATCGTAATCTTAAATCTAAGAAGGGAAGGCTTGATCGAGGCTCTGAGAGCAGTACTTGGTCAAGAAGTAGCAGCCATTCAAGATAGGAAGGTGCTTTGATCATATTGGTGCTTTCTGTAATTTAGCTCCTTTTGTCAATGCTCAAATATAATTATCCAGTGTATTATTTTTTTCTAGATCTTTCACAAACACAGAATGGCCTCATTTGATGTTGAAGTTCTGTAAAATGTTTATGTTGAGCAGAAAAACAGAAGGACCATTGTGTACCAGCTCAGGTCTTGGAACTCAGAAGTTGCTTTTCTTTTTCTCTATCAATCTCATAGAGTCATGATGAGAATAAAAGAGTTGTATTCGTTAAATGCTTGGTCTGTCCAAGTACTGACAGAGTAACCTTTTAATGAATGTTAGATAGATAAGAGTAATAGTAATACTGCAAATATAAAAGTTCTTTAACTTCTATCAATAATTATTAACTTATGGCAGTATTAAGTTAGAGATACCAAGGAAATATTTCATGCAACGATGGGTACAATAAAGGACAGAAATGGTATGGACCTAACAGAAGCAGAAGATATTAAGAAGAGGTGGCAAGAATACACAGAAGAACTATACAAAAAAAGATATTAATGATCAGATAATCACGATAGTGTGATCACTCACCTAGAGCCAGATATCCTGGAGCGTGAAGTCAGTATTGGCCCTTAGGAAGCATCACTACGAACAAAGCTAGTGGAGGTAATGGAATTCCAGGTGAGCTTTTTCAAATCCTAAAAGATGATGCTGTTAAAGTGTTGCACTCAATATGTTCCACAAATTTGGAAAATTCCAAATTTCAGCAGTGGCCATAGGACTGGAAAAGGTCAGTTTTCATTCCAGTCCCAAAGAAGGGCAATACCAAAGAACATTCAAACTTTGCAGCCAACTTCATTCATTTCACATACTAGCAAGCTAATGCTCAAAATCCTTCAAGCCAGGCTTCAACAGTACATGAACCGAGAACTTCCAGATGTTCAAGCTGGATTTAGAAAGGCAGAGGAACCAGGGATCAAATTGCTAACATTCACTGGATCATAGAAAAAGCAAGAGAATTCCAGAGAAACATTTACTTCTGCTCCATTGATTACACTAAACCCTTTGACTATGTGGATTACAACAAACTGGAAAATTCTTAAAGAGATGGGAATACCAGACCACCTGACCTGCCTCCTGCAAAACCTATATGGAGGTCAAGAAGCAACAGTTAGAAGCAGACATGGAACAACAGACTGGTTCTGAATTGGGAAAGGAATACGTCAAGGCTGTATATTGTCACTCTGCTTATTTAACTTATATGCAGAGTTCATCATGAGAAATGCTGGGCTGGATGGAGCTCAAGCTGGAATCAAGATTGTTGGAAGAAATATCAATACCTCAGATATGCAGATGACACCACACTTATGGCAGAAAGTGAAGAGGAACTAAGGAGCCTCTTGATAAAAGTGAAAGAGGAGAGTGAAAAAGTTGGTTTAAAACTCAACATTCAGAAAACGAAGATCATCGCATCCAGTCCCATCACTTCATGGCAAATAGATGGGGAAACAATGGAAACAGTGACAGACTTTATTTTCTTGGGCTTCAAAATCACTGCAGATGGTGACTGCAGCCATGAAACTGAAAAACACTTGCTCCTTAGAAGAAAAACTACAACAAACCTAGACATCACGTTAAAAAGCAGAGACATTACTTTGCCAACAAAGGTCCAGCTAGTGAAAGCTATGGTTTTTCCAGTAGTCATGTATGGATGTGAGAGTTGGACGGTAAAGAAGGCTGGGTGCCAACAAATTGATGCTTTCAGACTGTGGTGTTGGAGAGGGTTCTTGAGAGGCCCTTGGACAGCAAGGAGATCAAATCAGTCAATCCTAAAGGAAATCAACCCTGAATATTCATTGGAAGGACTGATACTAAAGCTGAAGTTCCAATACTTTGGCCATTTGATGCAAAGAGCCAACTCACTGGAAAAGACCCTGATGCTGGGAAAGACTGAAGGCAGGAGGAAAAGAGGACGACAGAGGAAGAGATGGTTGGATGACATCACCGACTCTATGGATATGAGTTTGAGCAAGCTCCGGGAGCTGGTGATGGACAGGGAAACCTGGCTGCACTCCATGGGGTCGCAAAGAGTCCGACACGACTGAGCGACTCAACAACAGCAACCCAGCTGCCAACTGAACCTTCAGCCTCGTGCACTGCAGTTCACAGCTTTCTTCTGGCACACAGACAGCCCCCAAGCCAGAAGCTAGCAACAACAACTACAAACTTTAAAGACAGCTACCAAAAGACTTCAATGCTCCGGCCGAACACAACAACAACTACAAACTTTAAAGACAGCTACCAAAAGACTTCAGTGCTCCGGCCGAACAGGGAGGAAGTGTGCGCAGCTTCAGGCGGAGATCGCACTTCCTCAGGCGGCCACCAGAGGGCCGTATAGAGCGGTTTCTGACGGCTGAGGAACAGGTTTGGGTGTTCGTGTTCAGTCGTGTCGGACTCTGCCACCCCTATAGACTATAGCCCTCCAGGCTCCTCTGTCCGTGGGATTCTCTAGGCAAGAATACTGGAGTGGGTTGTCATTTTCTTCTCCAGGGGATCTTCCCGACCCAGGAATTGACCCTAATCTGCATCTCGTGCACTGGCACACGGATTCATTACAACTGAGCCACATTGAAAGCCCCAAGGAACAGGCGACTTGATCCCAAAGAGAACCAAGAGAAATCCCCAAACCCACCTACATTTTTGAGACACCAGCAGATCAAATAAAGGGCAGCATGGAGTGGGCAAGGGACTCAAACTGAGGCCTGTCACGGAAGGAAAGGTGCTTTAGGTTACCTCTGAGGAAGAAAGGGACCATTTCATGAAACAGTGACACTTTGGATCGCGGGGAACTTTCTGAAGGGGATATGAAACATGACATCCCCCCCAAAATGCTTATTTGTCCCTTTTTAAAATGCATTGGACCACACATTTAAAAAACTGGGAACGAAGGAAACTAATACTCCATGTTCTTTTAAAAGTGTGTTGGTCTGAGGAGTTCGAAGAACTTTACACCAAAATCAATGTAACTCTCAAAAGAGCAGAGTCCTTGTTTTTCTTAAAACAGATACCAGCACCTTATTTTGCAAAAAAAGAAACTTTGGCTCAGAGAGGTGAAAGGACTTGCCCAAGATCACACAGCAACATCCAAACCTACTGAAAGCCAAACTCTTCTAATTAGTAATGAATCTGTAACATTAAACTGTTATAAATAATAGTTAGTATTTTTAATTATTACATATTAATTAATTAAACAAATTATTAGTAATAATTTGTACTTTATTTGCTCCGATTGTTATCCATGGAGAAGGCAATGGCACCCCACTCCAGTACTCTTGCCTGGGAAATCCCATGGACGGAGGAGCCTGGTAGGCTACAGTCCATGGGGTTGCTAAGAGTCGGATACGACTGAGCGACTTCACTTTCACTTTCATGCACTGGAGAAGAAAATGGCAACCCACTCCAGTATTGTTGCCTGAAGAATCCCAGGGACAGGAGCCTGGTGGGCTGCCGTCTATGGGGTCACACAGAGTCGGACACAACTGAAGTGACTTAGCAGCAATGTTATCAGACCAGTCTTTCATTGAGGGCTTAGTTTCAACACTTGTGCAAAGCATTTTACAAATATCATCATATCCTCTTACTTCTCATGATAATGCTCTGAGTTTCACAGAGAAAGAGAAACGCAACCTCTGATTCCAGGAGCAGCCCTGGCACCACCGCTGGCCTTTAGTTCTCCTGCTGAATGTAAATATTTCACAAAACATCA
The DNA here is from genome assembly GCF_027580195.1 of Bos mutus. NCBI lineage: Eukaryota > Metazoa > Chordata > Mammalia > Artiodactyla > Bovidae > Bos > Bos mutus. The sequence continues at coordinate 58,063,632 of NC_091629.1, read as the reverse complement.
ACATCAAATAAGGGTATTCTGTGATCATGATATGTCGTGACAAAAATAGGGTACTCTACACTCATGTTTAAACACAAATGGCTAAATTATAAAAGCCACCAAAAATGACCAAAAGTCCCCCTCTCCTGCTCCATGTGAATGACAGATGCTGACTTACCAAGTACAACTCTAAACTCCATCTAGTCTTCCCTTCTTAAGATTAAGATACCCAATCAGAGAACTGCCCTGTTCCTAACACCATCCATCCAGAGCAGAGCTAGCTTCCGGGAACTCTCCCCAAAATCACCTAACACAAGCCCACATCCTGTAAGTTCTAACATTCTCTTAATGAGAGATCATATTGCTTTCCAAGATGACTCCTGTTCCTTCCTGCTGTGAATAATAAACCCAACTAGTTCAACTAGGAATAGAAGTGGTTCTAGTGGTCTCTGGCTAGAAACATTAACAAGCAGAAGCATTGTCCTTACTTTATAACTAAAGAAATTAATGCTCTGAGATGTTGAGAAATTTGCCCAAGTCTACAAGGAAGTGAGTACCAGTACCGGCATCATCAGTGCTCTTGTCTATTGAAATACTGTGCTTGCTGTGGTCCCCAGGCCTCACTTTACTCATCTGTCATGAAACAGATACTCTCTGACCTCCAAAGTTGTCTCCATCCTACATCTTCCCAGAGGCAGGAGCAAAAAGCATCATCAAAGTCCCTCTGCTTGGGGCAGTGGAGACTGGCGATGTTAGGAAGCAAATACAGCAGCTAAGAGCCATCTCCCTGCCTCCATTTCCTCCCTTGAAGGATTCCTAGGATGATGAAAACAATAATGCAGGCAAAATGCTAGGGCAGAGCCTGGGACACAAAAAAGGTAATTGCCTTTCTTTACCTGAAGTAAGAATCCCCATCCCCACGCATGCCCTCTGGAGAGGGAGTCCTCAGAAAAGTGGACAACTGAGCCTCATGTCTTTACTCCTTCTGAGAGTCCAGGAGGACACCTTGCACCCAAATGTGACCTAGCCCAAGAAGTGAAGAATGAAAGCCTTCATGTAGATTTGTCTGTCTCCCGAGTTTTTGTGTAGTGTGCATGGTGCTATGATGGATTGCCTTTCTGTACCTGGCAGGGTCTCGCCTGAGGACAAGAAAACGGGGGAGGTGCGCGCTGCTCTGCAGAACAGTGAGAAGGACCACCATTTCCATGGAACCTGTTGGTTACGGTTTTTGGTTGCAAACAACCAGACTCCACTCCAGTTAGTTTAATTTGCATATGAATTTATTAAAATATGTTAGTTTGAAAATACAGAAAAGAAAATGCAACATCATTGTGGGGGATGATGGCTTCTTTTCTGAAAAGGTCTATCCCAACACTTATGCCAAGAACCAGATACCAGAGATTCTACCCTGGCCATCCACAGGGAGAGAAGTGACGGTGGGGAGGGGGATGAGGTGAGGATGGAGTGAGAATGGGGGTAAAGACAAAAATCCTGGCAAAAACCGTAGGCTCTACAGTTCTCAGGTTTGAATGATGTGTTCCTGCATTCATCCCTTCCTTCCTCAAATAATTATGAACAGTCTTCTTTGTGCCAGGAACTGTGCTAAGGGCTAGGATAAAGTGAAGACTGGCTCTCATGGAGCTTGGAGCAAAGTGAATGAGAAAGAACCAAGGTATATAGTCCCACAGGTGGAAGGAAAGAGGCAAAGTTCTGCTGAGGAGTGTAGCCTTGAGTTCGTTAGACTTGGAGGAGACTGACTGTTTCAGAAGCAGCCACAGTCCAGCTCTGCATGGATCCTTGTCAGAGAGAGCACAGATCACACGTCCTCTGCCAAAAGAATGGAACTTGTTGATGGACACCACTGAAGCCCCAGACCTGGACACCTGTCATCGTGACCGATCCTAAACTTTCCCGGAAATGTGCATGTGCAGTCTTCCTGGGGCCGGGATGACCAACAAGAAGGAAGTGAGTTTTCCAAGCCTAGGTTGGGTGCACAGAAGCACTACAGACAGGCTTCCTAGAGTAGCTGACTCAGTGTTCCCATCTTAGAAAGGGGGAGCATGTGAGAAGGCTCCAGTTATCATGATGGACAGTCCAGCGGATAACCTTCTGCCAGGCTGGCCCCTGAAGGACACGCTCAGTGTGTGGTTTCACAGGACAATTCAGCCACTTCTCCTGGGACACAGCAAGGAGGAAAGACACCATGTAGGTGTGAATGGTGTGTGGTGCCCTGAGCTCCGCCTGCTTCCCCAGCCCTTCCCCTCAAACTGCCCTGTCGTTTCCCTCACCTCTGGGACCCGGACACATGTCAGCGGGACTTCACACAGTCCTGTGATGTGTGGAAGTTGTTCTGATTCCCCAAACAGCCACCATATATAAAGGTCTCCAGTGTCCAGCCTTGGCATTGCAGAAATACCCAATCTTCCAGTCCTTGCAGGGACTCGTGACAGAAGACCACCCGAGAAGCCTCTGGAATGGCAGAGGCAGTGGGTCAGATAGGAGGATGGTCATCACATCTCGGTCTACAAGGTCAACTGAAACCACCAGTTGGTTTGCAGTAGAGAATGTTAGGGTGGTGGGGCTGGTCAAATTAAAAAGCCACTTGACAATCTGCCTCCTGGGACCTTATTTTCATATTGCTAGTTGTGACCATGATATGGCAATCATGTACAAATTTACATCTCCTTCACGAAGTATTTTAAGATTAATTGGTATGATTCCTTTGATTAGTTTCAAAACACTCTGCCTAAAAACACACAATACGACACAGGTAAAAAACATTCACCATGTGTCAGTAGTTATTCAGCTGGGTACACTATATTGATACTGTGATTTATAATAAGAAATACTGTATTTGTTTTTCATCCTTTTCCTGGAAGAGTTCCTAAACCTTGGTACTTCTTTCATATACATATTTTTTTTCTGGTAAAATCCCAATAGTGAGATATTTAAAAAATAAAAGTACACAGCACAATAAAATTTTCATCTTGCTAATGAAACCTTTTGACTCTGTAGATTGAACAATCACCAATAGCTAATGATTGAATGCATCGTTAGTGGGTAAAGACACTTCCATAAAAACCTCAAAGAGAAGACATTCATGTCTCCAAAGAACTGACATCGATCCAGAAAACAACATAGGGTCAGGCTCCATCACAACTCACCTGGACCACAGCAGCCTGCTCACTGGACGTCTGTCTCTCTCCTTCGCCCTCTAGAGGGCAGTCTCTGAACTCCAGTCTCGAAGATCCCAGTTGTATCCCATGGCTCCCTTTACCAAATCCTCATGAATCCCCATCGTTCTGAGTCAAATTCTGACTCATAAAGTCTCACAAGCATAACTTATTACCATGGCCTCTCTGCCTCATTCCCTTCCACTCCCCTCCATTCCACTCACTCAGCTTCAACAGCCATGATCCTGGCTGCTATTCAAACACACCAGGCACTTGGACCAAAGCCTCTACTCAAACCTCTCCTTATCACAAAGAGTTTCTCTGACCCTTACAGAAAGAGCACAACATCCTTTCTCCCCATCACTCTCTACCTTAAAAAAACTCATAACTTACCATAGGGTTTCCGCCCTTCTTTGCTATTATCTGTCTCCCTCAAAGAAGGCGAGATTTTTGCCATATTTTGGCTACTGAGAACACTGTTTTGCAGGGATTTAATAAATGCAAATAGATTAAGGGATTAAATAAACACAATAAATGCAAATAGATTCAAGGGATTAGATCTGATAGAGTACCTGAAGAAATATGGACAGAGGTTTGTGATATTATACAGGAGGCAGTGATCAAGACCATCCCCAAGAAAAAGAAATGCAAAAAGGCAAAATGGTTGTCTGAGGAGACCTTACAAATAGCTGAGAAAAGAAGAGAAGCTAAAGGCAAAGGAGAAAAGGAAAGCTATAATCATTTGAATGCAGGGTTTCAAAGAATAGCAAAGAGAGATAAGAAAGCCTTCCTCAGTGATCAATGCAAAGAAATAGAGGAAAACAATAGAATGGAAAAGACTAGAGGTCTCTTCAAGAAAATTAGAGATACCAAGGGAACATTTCATGCAAAGATGGGCACAATAAAGGACAGAAATGGTATTAACCTGACAGAAGCAGAAGATATTAAGAAGAGGTGGCAAGAATATACAGAAGAACTGTACAAAAAAGATCTTCATGACCCAGATTACAATAATGGGGTGATCACTCACCTAGAGCCAGACATTCTGGAGTGTGAAGTCAAGTGGGCCTTAGGAAGCATCACTATGAACAAAGCTAGTGGAGGTGATGGAATTCTAGTTGAGCTATTTCAAATCCTAAATGGTGATGCTGTTAAAGTGCTGCACGCAATATGCCAGCAAATTTGGAAAACTCAGCAGTGGCCGCAGGACTGGAAAAGGTCAGTTTTCATTCCAATACAAAAGAAAGGTAATACAAAAGAATGTTCAAACTACCACACAATTGCACTCATCTCACATGCTAGCAAAGTAATGCTCAAAATCATAGACTTCAACAGTACATGAACTGTGAACTTCCAGATGTTCAAGTTGGATTTTAAAAAGGCAGAGAAACCAGAGATCAAATTGCTAACATCTGTTGGATCATCAAAAAATCAAGAGAGCTCCAGAAAAACATCTATTTCTGCTTTATTGACTATGCCAAATCCTTTGACTGTGTGGATCACAACAGACTGGAAAATTCTGAAAGAGATGGGAATACCAGAGCACCTCACCTGCCTCTTTAGAGATCTGTATGCAGGTCAAGAAGCAACAGTTAGAACTGGACATGGAACAACAGACTGGTTCCAAATTGGGAAAGGAATAAGTCAAGGCTATATATTGTCACCCTGCTTATTTAACTTATATGCAGAGTACCTCATGTGAAATGCTGGGCTGGATGAAGTACAAACTGGAATCAAGATTGCCGGGAGAAATATCAATAACCTCAGATATGCAGATCACACCACCCTTATGGCAGAAAGTGAAGAAGAACTAAAGAACCTCTTGATGAAAATGAAAGAGGAGAGTGAAAAACTGGCTTAAAGCTCAACATTCAGAAAATGAAGATGATGGCATCTGGTCCCATCACTTCATGGGAAATAGATATGGAAACAGTGACAGACTTTATTTTGGGGGCCTCCAAAATCACTGCAGATGATGACTGCAGCCATGAAGTTAAGAGACATTTGCTCCTTGAAAGAAAAGCTATGACCAACCTAGACAGCATATTAAAATAGTAAAAAATAGTCAAAGTAATAGAGACATTACTTTGCCAACAAAGGTCCATTTAGTGAAAGCTATGATTTTTCAAGTAGTCACATATGAATGTGAGAGTTGGACTATAAAGAAAGCTGAGCGCCAAAGAAGTGATGCTTTTGAACTGTGGTGTTGGAGAAGACTCTTGAGAATCCCTTGGACAGCAAGGAGATCTAACCAGTTCATCCTAAAGGAAATCAGTCCTGGATATTCATTGGAAGGACTGATGCTGAAGCTGAAACTCCAATACTTTGGCCACCTAATGTGAAGAACTGACTCACTGGAAAAGACCTTGATGCTGGGAGGGATTGGGGGCAGGAGAAGAAGGGGATGACAGAGGAAGAGATGGTTGGATGGCATCACCAACTCAATGGACATGAGTTTGAGTAAACTCCGGGAGTTGGTGATGGACAGGGAAGCCTGGCATGCTGCAGTCTATGGATAGCAAAGAGTCAGACACAACTGAGCAACTGAACTGAAAATTCCCAAAAGTATCCCAACACCCACAAGAAGGAAAGTTATGGTGGGGAGGAGGGTGAAGGTAAGGATGCAGTGAGGATGAGGGGTAGGAGTAGATACTTGCTTCTATCTCATCAGCATTTCTCTTTCGTGCCTCAGATATTGATGGACTGCCTGCTTCGTGCCAGGAACTATGCTAAGTGCTAGGCACACAATGAAGACTAGCTCTCCTGGTCCTTAGAGCTGCTGGAGGAGACAGAACCAAAGCAAGTAGAGCTATGGGAGGAAGCAAAGAGATGGATTTCTGCTGAGGAGGGCAGGGTTGAGAAGGAAGAGGAGAAGGCCGAATTGCTTCAGAAGCAGCCAGAACCCAGCCCTGTGTGGGTCCTCCTTGGACGTCAGCATCTCAGCAGAGCACAGTTCACAGGTTCTCTGCAAAAAAGAAAGGAACTTGCTGATTGACAATTCTGAAGCCCCAGACCTGGACACCGTTCATCCCGACATGTCCTCGACCACCCCAGAGATGAGCAATCCCTAGGACCGGGGTGACCAACAAGAAGAAAGTGAGTTTTCCAAGCCTAGCTGGAAAAGCCTAGCACTGCAGACCTGCTCCATGAGGTGCTGACTCAGTGTTCCTATCTGAGAAAGGGGAGCATGTGAGTAGGCTCAGATTATCATGATGGGGTTTGTAGCAGTGACCCTCTGCCAAGCTGGCCCCTGGAAGTCGTGCTCAGTATACGGTTTCACCAGACACTGCAGCCACTTCTCCTGGGTGGCGGCGAGGGAAAAAGTCACTGTGAGGTTCTGAGGTTCTGTGTTCGCCCCCGAGCCCTTACCCCAGCCCTTCCCTCCCCCTGCCTGCCCCTGTCTTACCTCAGTGGCCAAGAGAGCCACCGCAGGTCCTCCTGAGGTCCGCTGCCCTCAGGAGGTTGTTCTCTTTGGCGTCACACCCACCATATACAAAGGGCTCCCAGAACGTGGAGCTGGCGTTGAAGAAGTACCTGACGTTCACACTCTTGCAGGGACCCCTGTATGGAGGCTCCAGGCCGAAGTGAGGCTGCAGGACTGCAAGGATGGCACGGGCCCCGGGTCCATTATGCAGATACTCATTATAGCTTGAATACAAGGTCAACTGCAACAATCAGCTTGTCTGCAGTACAGTGGTGGGGCGTGGGTGGTAAAGAATTAAAAGGCCATTCACGTTACTGTTAATGTTGTGTCGTGACCGTGATATGGTAATCTGTAAAAAATTATATCTCCTTCATGAAGTATATATGGATCGATGGGCATGATGCCTCAGATTAGTTTCAAAACAATTCATGAAAAATAAGAGGACCTACATCAATAATATTCTCCTCATGTCAGTAACTGTTTAAGCTGAATGATGAACAAATGGATTTTATAATACTATTCTCTGTACTTAAGTGAAAGGTTGAAAGTTTCCACTGTTAAAAAAAAAATGTGTGAAGGGGCTTCCCTGATGGCCCCCTGGTTAGGGGGGCACAGGTTCAATCCCTGATTGGGGAACTAAAATCACACACATACACACACACACTCACAAAAGCATGTATGTGTCATGTATTTGTACTTGTACATCTCTGTGTGTGCAGCCAAAAAAGAAGGTGTGAAGGCACCAGTCAGAATGGCCATCATCAAAAAGTCTACAAACAATAAATGCTGGAGGAGATGTGGAGAGAAGGGAATGCTCTTGCACCGTTGGTGGGGATGTGAATTGATACAGCCACTACAGAGGACAATATCCAGATTCCTTAAAAAACGAAGAATAAAACCATATGACCCAGCAATCCCACTCCTAGGCATATACTCTGAGAAAACCAAAACTGGAAAAGATGCATGTATCCCATTGCTCATTGCAGCACTATTTACAGTAGCTAGAACATGGAAGCAACCTAGACGTCCATTGACAGACGCATGGATGAAGAAGTTGTGGTACAGATACACAATGGAATATTACTCAGCCATAAAAAGGAATGCATTTGAGTCTGTTCTAATGAGGGAGATGAACCTAGAGCCTATTATACAGAGTGAAGTAAGTCAAAAAGAGAAAGATAAATATCATGTACTAAACATATATATGGAATCTATAAAAATGGTACTGAAGAATTTATTTGCAGGGCAGCAGTGGAGAAACAGACATAGAGACTAGACTTATGGACACGGGGAGAGGGGAGGAGAGGGTGAGATGTACGGAAAGAGTAACATGGAAACTTACATTACCATATGTAAAATAGATAGCCAACGGGAATTTGCTCTATGGCTCAGGAAACTCAAACAGGGGCTCTGATTCAACCCAGAGGGGTGGGATGGGGAGGAAAATGGGATGGAGGTTCAAGAGGGAGGGGATATTTGTATCCCTATGGCTGATTCATGTTGAGGTTTGACAGAAAACAACAAAATTATGCACAGCAATTATCCTTCAACTAAAAAATAAATAAATTAAAAAGAAAAAATAAATGGAAAGAAATAATGCAGAAGTAACCAAAAAAAGAAGAAGAAGGTGTGAAGGAATCATGCTGCGAAATCATGGAAGAAAATAAACCAGTGTATTAACAGGGATCACCTCCTAGAGACTGGAATAATGGAATATTGGCATTGCAGTTTATGATAAAGAAATATTTGTTCTTTGTGCCATTCCTGGCAAAGAGCTCCTAAAACCCTGAAATTCTAAAGCTGTCTTTTGTTATGGGAAGGGGAGTAACTACTGGAGAACCCCTAGGTGACCCAGGATTGGGTACTGCCTGACCAAAGAGAGGGTTGAACTTTCATTGCTCCCCTCCTCCTTGACCTCCCCCGGCCCAGCTTAGGGAGGGGAGAGGAGCTGTCTGTTGAACAATCTCCAATGGCTAATGATTCAATGCATCATGACTAGGTAATGAAGCTTCCATCAAACCCTCAACAGAGCAAGTCATTCATGTCCTTCGAGAGAACTGAGATGGACCCAGCAAACAATACAGGTACCTGCTCCATCACTGCTCACCTGGGCCACTACAGCATCTTGCTCCCCAGACCTCTGTCTCTGCCCTTCATCTCCTAGAGGCACTCTCTGCTCTGCAGCCTCAGGGATCCTCTTAAAACTTGAGTCCTATTGCATGGCTCCCATGACCAATCCCTCAGTGACTCCTCAGCTCTTTCAGAGTCAAATTTGGATTCTTATAAAGTCCTACAAGGCTCCTCACGACCTGCCCCCGTGGCCTCTCTGCCTCATCCCCTTCCACTCCCCTCCCCTCACCCCCTCAGCTCCAGTCACCCTGGTCCTGGCTGCTGCGCAAACACACCAAGCTCATTTTTGGCAGCCTCTGCCTCCTTATAACAGAGGGCTTCCCTGACCCTCTATAGAATTAGTACAGCCTCCTTTATCCCCTTCACTCTTTTTCTTCACATCACTCATTGCCACCTGGCAGAGGACTTTTCCCTTTCTCTATGATCTGTCTCCCTCCAAGGAGGCAAGTTGGGCTTCCCTTGTGGCTTAGCTGGTAAAGAATCTGCCTGCAATGCAGGAGACCTGGGTTGGGAAGATGCCCTGGAGAAGGGAAAAGGTACCCATTCCAGTATTCTGGCCTGGAGAATTCCATGGACTGTATAGTCCATGGGGTTACAAATAGTCTGACATGACTGAGCAACTTTCACTTTCAAGAAGGGAAGTTATTTTGCTATTTTGTGTACAGCTGTTTCCCTACATCAAGAACAATGCTTTTAGGGACTTAAGAGGTATTTATTAAAGGAATCAACTTCCCACTCCATGTTCAAGCCAAGAACACAGCTGTTGAATAGAATGGATATCATTCAATCGCTGTTTGATGATGAGGCAAGTCAACATAACTATGAATCCAGCACTACCATTCTATATCTTGAGAAGATAATAAAATAATAGACATAGGGGACAAAAGGAAGGGCCTTGAGTTTTGACTAACATTGCTCCAGTCTGGAAAAAATAGCCTTGGCCCCACGAGCGAACCTGGCTCTCCCTGCAGTTGTCTCAGGCAGAGCAGAAACTCAGCTGCCTGCCTCCACCCCTGCCTTTCTAATTAATTTTAATGATATAGAAATAATCATTATTTGATACCAAGATATTTGGAGCAGGGAAGGGAAAGGTAGGCAGAGTAAGTCTTCCAGATCTTCCAGATGAAGACATGTTGATGGAAAATGTACCTCACTGGTTATGAAATGTAATTGTGCGTGCTAAGTCGCTTCAGTCATGTCCGACTCTTGACAAACCCATGGACTGTAGCCTGGCAGGCTCCTCTGTCCATAGGTTTCTCCAGACAAGAATACTGGAGTGGGTTGCTGTACCCTCCTCCAAGGGATCTTCCTAACCCAGGGATCAAACCCACATCTCCAATGTTTCCTGGATTGGCAGGTGGGTTCTTTACCACTCACACTACTTGGAAAGCCCATGAAATGTGATTAAACTCTCAATATTCATGACTGGTCATCCCTTAAAAGAACCTGTGTAACAGGTAATCCCGCCCCTCATTCAAGTGAGGAAACCGGAGATGACTTGCCCCGGGACACACAGCATGTAACTACTAAAGTCACTACAATATAATCATGTCACATCCCATTTGATAGAGGACCTGATTCTGCTGAGGAATTCTTATAAAGTAGATAATTGATAATCACTGCTGGGAGCACAGACCCACACTAATTACACCCCTGGCTCCTGAGCCACAGTCATCCAATCACAGGGAAGAGCAAGTCTGGGTTATGTCCCTGACAGCAAATACTTGCTGGAAACATGATGATTTCTTTCTGAGAGTCAGCAAACATCCCTGGAGTTAAAACTGCCCAATTTCTCAGGAGAAATCCGGAGAGGGTTGGCAGTGTCCACCCCACCCCTGTTCCCCAGCCCCTTTCATGGACTCCCCTTATCATCCCACTCCCAATCTGTAGAGGAGAGGTGAGCCAGGACTTACCATTGTCCTTGCAGCTGGTGTCACCACTGGGATGCTGGTCATCAGGGTGCCCAGGAGAAGGAGAAGGGCTGCAGAGAGGCAGAGCCGGCTCATCTTCGTGGCCTTCAGGAGGGCTCCTGAGGATGCTGGGGATGGACTGGGCTTTCTATATCCTGGCTGAGGGGTGGGATCAGGTGATGAGGAAGGGAAGTGGGCAAGGGGAGGAGTTGGGTCAGTCCTGTTTATTGCTTAATCTCCCCACCTAACCAGGGTTCCCATTTCTGCATGCAGGGGCCAAATGCCCAACAACAGCACTTCTCAGACATGATGATACCTGTGGGTCTCATGGAAACAAGGATTGTGATCAGACAGGTGGAACTGTGTCCAATATGGTCACTCAAGAAGCACCCCAGCACCTAGAGCAGTGCCTGGCATTGATGGATGTCTGTGAGTGGATGAGAGCCAATCAAAGGACAGATAAGTGATCAGCAGTGTGTGAGCTCCAGTCCTCCATTTCAGCCTGCTGCAGGTGTTATCACATCTGGGCATCAATGCCCTTCCCCCGCCCTCCCACCTCACCTACCTCAGGAGGCAGCTGTGACAAAGGCACCTTCCTGCAACCATTGTGGTAACATCTCAAGCTAATGGAAATTGCAGTTTACCTGCAGAGGCCCAGGCAGTAGCTGAGCTGGGGGAAGGCAATGTTTTCCTAGGGGGCCTGGTGCGGGGGGCAAAGATCCTCATTTTCTGGGGACAGAAAAGAGTAAGGGGGGGCAGAGGGGAAGAGGGAGCCGAACATGTCTCTGCAGCATGATCACCTGCCATCCCTCACCTGGTTTTAGCCACAGGAAATCTGTCTGTCTGAGTGGACCTCAGGACAGGCTGGAGTGGATTTGTGGGGGGCTTGGAAGACTGCCTGCAGCCATCTCTTCTCTCTACTCTCTCCTCAGTGGTTTTGCAATCAGAGCACCTCAGTCTGAATCCTGGCTCTGCCTCCTTCTTACTTTGTGACCTGGGGCCAGAAATCTCCCAGAGCCCCGTGTCTTCAGGTGTCAGAAGAGTCATGCCCTCATCACGAGGTTGCTGTGGAAGCAATGGGGGCAACAGACAGACATTCCTTCTCCCAGAAAAGTCAAAGTCCTTTGTAATAATAACTATAATGAGTAATGACAGCAATTAACATTTAGCTCCTTCTGTGTGCAGTCATCATTCTATGCATTTGATGTACATTATCTCATCTAATCCTCAGGATAATCCTAAAAGAAACAGTGAGGAAATCTTCATATTTTCTAACAATACAGATGAGAAATTTGAGGCAATAAGAAATTTGTCATTTGACTAAGGTCATACTGGGTAGACAGGATTTGAACCCAAGAAACTGGCTGCATCCAGTCTGTGCACCATGCACTCTGCTGCTTTGTAAGGAATGAAGTGTGGTGCACAGGTGAGGGTTTACACACCCTCCCCCTCCACTCCTCCCATCTATTCACTCCCCATTATAGCTGTGTGCAACAAGGCTCTCCCATACACGCTTACTCATCCACACACAGACAAGCATCTTCCCACTGACACACACATACACACTAACAGCGACCAGTGCCAAGATGTTACACAATTCCCTTTGTGGAAAACTTTATCCCCTTTAATGCTCACATCAAATCTCTCCTCTCTAGGGGATATTTCCACCTTGCCACCTATCACAGAGGCAGAAAAAATGAAGCACAGAGAGGTGAAGGCATCACCCAACACCAAACTGCTGATCAGCAGTAAAAACAAGACCACGGTAAAAATAAAACAAAGATAGAGCCCAATCTTCTAGGCAATTACACACACACACACACACACACACACACACACTCACACACCATGCTCCACTTTCAGGGTCAAGGAGAAGGAAGCCAGGCTCACTGTCTAGAAGCTCCAAGAACATGCCCAGACAAATGTCAGGCAGGCTCAGAGCAGGGAGATGAGCTGAGAGGACAGGGAGGGTTGGTGGCCGGCCTTTGAAGTGGGGCAGTCTTGTGGGACCTCATCTTCCACCTGTGAGGTCTGCTCTAACTCTGGAGATTTTGTCAGAATGGAACTGACTGGGAGATGGCCAGTTGGTGTCGGAGAATTGGCTGGTGTTGGTAGGAACACCAAGAATTTGGTGTCTGGGAAAAACCCAGGGCCACTCATCTCTGGGCTTCAGTGGCTGAGATGAGGCTTAGGAACAGGAGAGTGATGAGTGTGGGGCCGTGCATCCAGAAACTATTACCCAATATCTGCATTTAAACAGTTCTTGCAGATGTCAGGCACTCTATCCAGTGGATTTTGACAGAATAATATCTTAACTTGAACTTACCACTCACTACTAAGTGACTGAGGGCCACTCACTAATCTGCAGTTTTCCCGTGTGGAAACAGGTGACGTCTACCATGCAGGTTCTGGGAAGGGATTACCTATCATCATAGAAAGAGTTTATTTACACATTTTATGGCCAAGATATCCGTTTCCACCAAGATATTGTTACCAAGTCTGCTGCTGCTGCTGCTAAGTCACTTCAGTCTTGTTTGACTCTGTGTGACCCCATAGACGGCAGCCCACCAGGCTCCCATGTCCCCGGGATTCTCCAGGCAAGAACACTGGAGTGGGTTGCCATTTCCTTCTCCAATGCATGAAAGTGAAAGTGAAGTAGCTCAGTTGTGTCCGAACTCTTCATGACCCCATAGACTGCAGCCTACCAGGCTCCTCCGCCCATGGGATTTTCCAGGCAAGAGTACTGGAGTGGGGTGCCATTGCCATCTTTGTTACCAAGTCTAAGCTCGCTCTATTCGCTGCACAACAGGTCAATAAATCAGAAGATGAGGTGTGGAGAAATCGGGCAGACCAAGAAGAAGACGGCAGGCTATTGTCTCAAATTAACCATCTTATGGCATCTGGATGCCAGGATCTTTATTACAAAGGAGAATGGGAGGTGGTAAGGAAGTAAAGTAAAAAGACCGTAAGTCTTACAAGTATCTCCTGGAGTGACCAGCCTCAGGGAGGGAATGTGTTCATTACTTTTTTCTTGGGGCTATTCATAGGTGGACAGGGTCAGGTGTTCAGTGCCCCAAACAAAGGCACTTTGGTTTAACGTTCAGACAGAGGGGCAGGGTTCCCCAAGGCAGGCCATTATGTACAGACAGTATCCTTTTAGTGAACAGAAGCAATGAGAAACAAGGGTGAAAGTAAAAGAAACAGACCCAGCATGTAGTCAGGGGTTCTATTCTACCCTGTAACAATCATTCTCCTAGTAAAAATATTTGTCTGTCAAAGACTGATGTTATTTCTACATCATTAAAGTTAATCAGAAAGTCCTGGAACAGCTGAGCAGAGCTTCTGCTCTGCCTAACGGAGCTACAGCCAGAGACCAAGACATGCACAGACAGCTTCACGGGAGAAGGGCGGAAAAGCAAGTCCCAGGGAAGGGAGGATGAGTTCAGTTTGGTCAAAGTTGAGTCCAAGGTGCCTGGAGAGCATTTATGGGAAGATGTTGAGGAGACATTGATTCATCCATTCACACGTTTAGGAAACGCTGATCACAGATAGAATGAGGGCTTCCCTAGTAGCTCAGACTGTAAAGAATCCCCCTGCCAATGCAAGAGACCTGGATTCAAAGCCTGGATTGGGAAGATCCCCTGGAGAAGGAAATGGCAATCCACTCCAGTATTCTTGCCTAGAGAATTCCATGGACAGACCAAGGGGTCTCAAAGAGTGAGACACAGCTGAGCGACTAACAATGGAGGAGATGTGTAGAGTGAGGGGCTTTTCGGGGTACAGAGTACCATCCCCTCTCAGGAAATGCCACCCTTACAGCACCTCGATGTGTTCACTTCCCCGGAAGCTCTCCAAAACCCCAGTATTTAGGGGCTTTTGTTGGCGATGGCACCCCACTCCAGTACTCTTGCCTGGAAAATCCCATGGACGGAGGAGCCTGGTGGGCTGCAGTCCATGGGGTCGCTAAGAGTCAGACACTACTGAGCGACTTCACTTTCACTTTCATTCATTGGAGAAGGAAATGGCAACCCACTCCAGTGTTCTTGCCTGGAGAATCCCAGGGACGGGGGAGCCTGGTGGGCTGCCGTCTATGGGGTCGCATAGAGTTGGACACGACTGAAGCGACTTAGCAGCAGCAGCAGCAGCATTGAGGTTTCACTGGGTCCTGAAATTGAATTATCAGTCACTAGTGACTGAATTCCATCTCAGCGCCTTTCCCTCTCCCCAGAGGTCGGCAGAGTTGAATAGTCTAAACTTATAATCAACTGATTTCAGTGTGATCCTGAAGCTATGTACAGACTTCTCTTATAGTCATCTCATTGCCATATAAAAGTAAATTTCAAGAGCTTCCAGAAGCTGTTCCATGAATCAGGACAACAGTCAAAAACTGATGTTTTGATTCCACTACACTGCAGTTCAGGAATAAGGCAGTGACCAAGAACAGTCTCAGAAACGGGATCCCTGGTCTGGTAGAAGGAGATGGGATTTTTTTTTAATATAAATTTATTTATTTTAATTGGAGGCTAATTACAATATTGTATTGTCTAAACACATAATGACCCACTCCAGTGTTCTTGCCTGGAGAATCCCATGGACAGAGAAGCCTGGTAGGCTGCAGTCCATGGGGTCGCACAGAGTCGGACACGACTGAAGCGACTTGGCAGGCAGGCAGCAAACATATAATGATTCCTTTTGAGAGTTAAGAAACATCCCTGAGTTAAAACTGCCCAACTATCCAAAAAATCCAGAGATAGTTAGCAGCACCCAACCCATCCCTGCTCCCCAGTCCCTTCCATGATGAGAAATGGAATCAATTCAGTCTCTCAGTTGTGTCTGACTCTGCGACCCCATGGACTGCAGCATGCCAGGATTCCCTGTCTATCACCAACTCCCAGAGTTTACTCAAACGCATGTCCATCAAGTCGGTGATGCCATCCAACCATCTCATCCTCTGTCTCCCGTCTCCTCCTGCCTTCACTCTTTCCCAGTATCATGGACTATTTCCAGCCAGATCAGTAAACAAAGGGTATCGCAGTCATCAGCAATTGGAGCCATCAGGTAATGTGAGCTGGTGAGCCCTGAGGAAACTCAGAATGTGAAAACGGCCCAGACAGCTGAGGTGCATACCACAGGAATGATTTCAATGAGCCCAGACTCTACCATCTCCCCATAAATAGAAAAGTGCTAAATTCTTTCATTTAGGTTATCTGGTTTTCTTCAATTTTCAATAATCTTTTGACATTGATTACCTGCCATTTGTTGCCAAACTTCTGTATAACCTGGCTCCCTCTCCCCAACCCACTTGCCTCCTCAGAGCAGTTCTCTCGGGGTTAACTGAGATGGTGTCTCCCAGGCTTGAAGTCCTAAAAATTTCCGCCAAATGAAACAAGTCTCAACTTCGAGGTTGCATCTTTTTTTCCCCAGCAGACAAGTGATCCCTTCATTTCCCCCACCCACCAACACCCCCCCCCGCCCCTGCCTGTAGAGGAGAGGTGAACTGGGACTTATCCTGGGCCTGGTTGCTGGTTGCACCCCCTTGGGTGTGGGCCACTGGGGTACCCATGATGACAACGAGAAGGGCTGCAGAAAGGCAGAGCTGGTTCATCCCTGTGGTCGCAGGAGGGCTTCTGCAGATGCGGGGGGCTGACAGAGCTTCTCACACCCCTACTGAGAGGTGGGTACAGGTGACAGGGATGGGAGTAAGGAAGGGGAGGATCTGGGGTCAGGCTTGTCCAGTGGGAAATCTTCCCACACAACCAGAATTCCTGCTTATGTCCGCTGGGGAAAATGCCCAGTAACAGCACTTCTCAAACTTGACTCCGCCTGTCGGTCTTGTGGAAATAAAAACACATTCTGACTCCCCAGGTCTGGGTGAGGCCTGAGAAGCAACATTCCTAACAGACTCCCTGTTACAGGTGTGTCCCAGTCCATTTCCTCTCCTATTAAATGATCCATAAAACCATGCTTTGAAAGCAAGCCTGGAGGAGCCCTCACTGGGCTGGAGGAGAAACCGTCATCTGTAATCACTTTTAATGTGGGTATTGCCTCTTCACCTCTGGGGTCTAAGGCAGAGAAAAGCTGCCTCCCCCACACACCTTGGGAAAGTGAAAGAGGAGCCAAGATCAGGAAGAGCTGACTCAGGAAACCCCACATTCTCTTCCACTAACTTGCACCTCTTCCTAATTCTCCACCTTTACCTTACTTCTTTGGAATGGTCACATGCTATATGATAAGTGCATATCACAAGTACAAGTCACTGAACTTCCTTTGCAAAAATAAAGGGTCTTCTTCCATCCCTCAAGGATGAAATGACTGATGAGACCCCCATTCTCTTCTCCTTCACTCAGGATGGCATATAAGCCTCAATTGCCAGACAGTTTCCAGGTCTCATGTCTTTGGTGACGCTGTACAGATGAAACTTGTTTTTCTCCTGTTTATCTGTCTTATGTTGATTTTATTACCAAATCAGCCAAGGAATCTAGAAGGGAAATAGGGAAATATTTCCTCCCCTACAACAGTAGGAGGACCTGGGTTTGCAAATTACTTAGTGTTCCGGGGCCTCAGTGCCTTCATCTGTAAAGTGAGACTGTTTATAAAAATCAACCTCATTTATTCAGGATGCTGTGAACACATGTGACCAATGAAGAGAGAATGCTCAGCTCTGTGCCCCTGGGTGGTAAATGCTCCAAGATTTCAGGGCTCCTCTTAAAATCATCAGTGTGACACCCAACTCCCAGTAAGAATGTCTGGATCAGATCCCAGGCCTGTGTTGAAATACATATCCAGACCCAAGATGTCTGGGGGACTGTGTTAGCAACCTTAAACTTTATTCTGTGTTCTTATAAATGGTCCACAGTCCTTTGGAGCCTTGGGGGTGGACACTGCCCACTTCATGGAGTGTTAAGTAAAGTTTGTGTCCCCTAAATTGTCATCTTTAGTCATTTTTAATGTGGGTATTGCCTCTTTACCTCTGGGGTCTAAGGCATCTCTAACTGAGGTCAGCAGTGCAGAAAGTATATGCCCACGTGCCTGACCACAGTAAAAACCCAAGACTCCCAGACAGGGGTGAGCTTCCCTAGTTGGCAACACCCTGGACATGTTGGGTTGAGGGAACCAAGCAGAGGCTTGTGCCTGTGTTTCTCCAGCTTGACCACATGCATTTCCTCCCTCTGTTGGTTCTACTCTGCATGTATTTGCTATAAACTTAAGTATAACTTTGTGTCCCATGAGTCCTTTTATGAATTAAACCTGAATGTTGAGTAATGGAATATTTTCTGCCATATCAGTTAAAAACAGATAGGACAGTCACAATTGCAGCCACCATGGAATGTAAGCTGGTGAGCCCTGAGGGAACTCAGATAGGAAAGAACACCTGTTATCTAGCAGCCTTCAGACTGCAGCCACTCCCCACGATGAGCCCCAAGGGAACTCAGGTGTGAAAATACAGGACACTGGTCCCAGACAGCTGAGGTGCATATCATAGGAATGATTTCAGCAAGCTGCTGACTTAAAAACAACACACAATGTGAGCGCTGCCAGTTAAGTTTTACTGGGGGCAAAATGAGGATCACAGCCCAGAAGACGCATCTCGCATAACTCTGAGGAACTCCTCCAAAGACATAGGGCAGGACAGTATATATGTGATTTTGGTAAAGGGAGAGCACATGCAATCAAGCACATATTTTTTGTAGAAAGTTTCTTCTAGTCTCATGAAGCTTCTGCTAGTCTTGAGAAACAGTTGTCACCATGAAGGTTTTAATGCTTTTCTAGATATGAGGAGATACAGAATTGGACTCATAAAATCAGCTCCTGAAATATCTAACCTGGATACCTGCTCTGCCACCTTTTTCCTGAGCACAGAGTGCCTCATTTCTGCTCTCCATTCACTGAACATTCAATGAACTCCTTCAGGGAATGTTGAAAGTCAGCAGCTACCACAGCACATGATTTAATCCTTATAGAGGTAGTTCGCAAGCCCCCATGGCAACTGCCAATTTGTAGCTGACAACGCCCCCTCACGGTCATGCTGTTCAGTGGTTAAGTGACATCTGACTCTGTGACCCTGTGGACTGCAGCACACCAGGCTTCCCTGTCCTTCCCCGTCTCCTGGAGTTGGCTCAAACTCATGTCCATTGAGTCAGTGATGCCATCCAACCATCTCATCCTCTGTCGCCCCCTTCTCTTCCTGCCCTCAATCTTTCCCAGCGTCAGGGTCTTTCCCAATGAGTCAGCTCTTCGCATCAGGTGGCCAAAATGTTGGAGCTTCAGCTTCAGCATCAGTCCTTCCAATGGACATTCAGGACTGATTTTCTTTGGGATTGACTGGTTTGAACTCCTTGCAGTCCAAGGGACTCTCGAGAGTCTTCTCAAGCACCACAATCCAAAATCATCAGTTCTTCAGCATTCAGCTTTTTTTATGGTCCAACTCTCACATCCATACCAGACTACTGGAAAAACCATAGCTTTGACTATATCGACCTTTGTCGGCAAAGTGATATCTCTGCTTTTTAATATTTTGTTGGGGCTTCCCCTATAGCTCAGTCTGTAAAGAATCTGCCTGCAGTGCAGGAAACCGGGGTTTGATCCCTGGATCAGGAAGATCCCCTGGAAAAGGAAATGGCAACCCACTCCAGTATCCTTGCCTGGAAAATCTCATGGACAGAGGAGCCTGGTGGGCTGCAGTCCATGGGGTTGCAAAGAGCTGGGCAAGACTGTGCAACTAACACTTACACTAGGTTTGTCATAGCTTTTCTTCCAAGGAGCAAGCATCTTTTAATTTCATCTCATGATGATCATAAGTTCAGCCATAATTTGGGAGCCATTTCATGACCATTTTGTCCCACATTGCTAGAAAGGCTCATTCCTAGTTCTCGTGAAGATTTCTGATAGGCCACTCAGTGTGCTATTACTGGACTAGGTCTTATCAACATTGAAAGGACTCTGGACTAACCTGTCTTACTTAAACTATTATAGTCCAGGAAAAATTCCCTCTTGTTGTATCTTCCCATATCTAGAGTTATACTATTATAATCATTGACCACAAAGAGAATTATATATTTGCTCAACTGATTCAAGTCCCCTAATCATCATTTTCATTGGAGATTCAGTCACACATTTGGTAATGCAAGAAACAGCAATCTTGTAAAACAAAGTACCAATAACATAACTAGTAGCATTATTAAAGTCATAAGTAAGAATTAAGCCAAGAACTTCTGTTAGGTATAGCCCTGTATATTCTTAGGCTGTCTGACTTAGTCTATTCTATACCAATCTTTATTGTTGGGGTGGGAGAAAAATTATATATTGGCACTGCCGTAAAGGCTCCCAGCCCAATTTCCTAGTGTTACTAGGCTGGTTATCCTTAGTATAACTTAATGTTCCCAAGATAAAGGGGGGCCTTAAATCTTAAATGACCATAGTCTGGTGTTAACCATATAACCCATAATCCATGTGAGAGGTCTTATTGCTTGGTTGAATTTTTGCTTGTTGCTCTGATTGAGCTTGAGTAGTTTAGAGGAAAATTCATATTATGGCCACGGTCAGAGGTATTATTAATTGGTCAGGTGAGAAGATTCCACCTAGTAATGTCAAGTGTAACCTGGACAGGACTGAACTTTCTTTCTTCTAAAATAAAACTATTTAAAGATCACCCAATTAGAGCCTTGAAGTAGAGAAATCCACCAAGGCAATCTAGAAGTACTTGACACAGATAATTACCACAACCCAACTGGATTGATTTTTAAAACTAGCATAGGTTCATGTCCATGATAGAAAAACAATTGATTTAATTGCAAAGGTCTAATAAGTCAAGAAAACATTGTAAGTGGTCATATGAATCAGGTCCAGCATCTTGGATACGCTGTCTACTTATATCATCTTCTTCTCATCCTGGTGGGGTGTAGTTTCCTCTGTTTGATCATCATTTCAAGGTGAGTTTGAGGTCAGCAGTCTTCTCTATAGACCAGTCCAGCAGAGGGGCCTTTAGAAGTGGGAATTAATCCAAGAGCTAATTTTCCTTCACTGTGCATGAGCTAATTAAGAGTACCTGATAAAAAGTCCTTCCATCCAGACTGGAGATAGCCCTTTAAACTATGTCTTTTCCAATACACATAATACCATTTTCAGGTCATGGGGCATCTGATCTTCATCCAAAGATTACTGAGATAAGGTTCAGAAACAAAACTTAGAGTGTTCTTTTAATAATTCAATTAACTTTAATATAGCATAACAGCAAGGAACTATCTGGGAAGTGAGTCATGGAGAATTCCATGGAGAGAGGAGCCTGGCGGGCTACAGTCCATGGGTTCACAAAGAGTCGGACACAACTGAGCGACTAACACGGTAAATACAGACCTCCATTAACATAACTGTGAATCAACATATTCTTTTTCTCTCCAAAATTTCCCTCATTTCTACCAAATGTATCCAAATTAAGACTAATTTGTTGCAAAACATGTCTGGTCTCAAAAAAACCCTGGTCTGGTAATTTATATAACAATAATTGATCATATAGGCTTTTGCTTTTCTGAAATTTTTTATAAGAAGTCTCAGACTGAACGTTAAAAAAGAGAAAAGAAAAACTCTCAGGATTAGAAAGGTCACACCAAGGGCTTATCACATGTTTCACTTACAGATCTAGGTGAATTTCTCCCTTTACAAAGTCCCCAAAATACCTTGAAATTTCTGTACCTGCTGGTGAGGTTGCTTTCCTAATGTATCTGATAAAGCTTCTGAAAACCTAAGAGTTCACAATCTCTCAAGGAAGATTTATACAAAAGTATCATTTACCAAATTACTGTAAATCATAATTAGATTGAGAATCTGTGTTTTACACCTGTAAAACATAGATCCAACCAGTAACTTTTCAGACAGAAACCATAAAAATTATAACCATTTTAACCAGTTTACTCAGTCTTTTTGTTAATTAATTCTTTTGTTAACAGTGTATGAAGCCATCAGTTTTCTCACTGTGTGCTTGCTCAGTTGCTTCAGTCGTGTCCAACTCTTTATGACCCCATGGACTGGAGCCTACTAGGCTCCTCTGTCCATGGATTCTCCAGGCAAGAATATTGCAGTGGGTTGCCATGCCCTCCTCCAGGGGATCTTCCTGACCCAGGGATCGAATCCACAACTCCTGCATCCCCTCCCTGCATTGCAGGTGGATTCTTTGCCACTGATCCACCGGGAAAGCCCCTAGGTTTCTCATTAGGATTCTTTCATTTCTTACCCAGCTTAGCATTAATGACCTGAAAGTCAGAAACATATTTATACAAAAGTTCTTTCTGTTAATCTTTTTGAAGAGGAAGCATTTTTGCAAAGTCATCAGAAGAAAACCGTAACTGTTTATAATGACAAAAGAAGTCACGTTTAAAATCTGATAATCCAATTGATAAAGTAACTTGGCTATGCTGTGACATACAATACTTGCAGATAATAACTATAATTACAACTGACAACATTTGACTGGGACATGTCAGAATTTTAGGAACTCCATATAAATTTTAGAATGTCTATATTAGTAATAATTATCATACAGTATAACCTGAAAAGATTAATTACTCATTTGACAATACTTCCCATGTACTTTAACATACAAAATGAACCTAATTAGTTTAATATTAGTGATGTTTCAGGGGCCCTTTGAAGCATCCCAAATAGATAAAGGTCAAAAGGACTTCCTTAGAATTTCATTTAGGAAGTTTTGTCAAAGAATATCAAAAGGGTTTAGAACACTCAGATAGGATCATAGATCACTGTGAAACAATAGTTATTCACTTAACCAAAATAACCATAAAAGAATTCAAAAGGGAGGGGAAATATGCATACCTATGGCTGACTCATGTTAAGGTTTGACAGAAAACAACAAAAGTCTGTAAAGCAATTATCCTTCAATTGAAAAATAAATAATTTGGGGGAAAATAAAAGATTTCAAAGGCAAATACAGAGCAGATCACTTAAAAGTAAAGAACTCAAAATCTGTTATCAAAGGCAGTTCAACATTTTAAAAAAACCTGTACAATGCACAGAATTCTTTCCTCAAGGCCTGTTTCCCACAAAGCTTTCTGTAGCCATCACTTCATTTGCCCATCCAAAAAGAGTTACCTGTAAGTCAAGACCTACTTTTTCTTTTTTTTTTATTATTTATATTTATTTATTTTTTGTTCTGCTGGGTCTTCACTGCTGCGCCAGCTTTTCTCTAGTTGTGGCCGCGGCGGCGGCTCTCCAGCTGCGGTGCACAGGTTTCTCACTGTGGCGGCTTCTCTTGTGGAGCACGGCCGTAGGGCACGCAGGCCTCAGTAGGTGCGGTTTCTGGGCTCTAGAGCACAGGCTGAATGGTTGTGGCCCGTGAGCTTAGCCGCTCCTCAGCAAGTGGGATCTTCCCAGATCAGGGACAGAACCCATGTCTCCTGCACTGGAAGGTGGATTCTTTACCACTGAGCCACCAAAGAAGCCCCACTTTTTGTTAATAAGTTCAATTCCATTCCTCATGCTTTCTTTACTGAATACACACACCCTACTTTCCTTAAGCAACCATGAATCGACTTTTATATTAGCAATCTGTAGATTGGTGAGCATAAATACCAGGGATAATTTCTAAAAACATTTCCTTTCTCACAGAGAACATCTCAGGATGGCACCAAACATACTCATTAGTAGTCCAAAATATCATGAGTTTCTCTGTAAGAGGAAGCCAGTGTTCCATAATTAATGTTTCAGTGTTTGATTTTATTTGAGAGTGACCTAGCTAGCTGTTCAATAAACTTAAATCATTTAATTTAGCACCACCCTAGAAATTCAATTCACCAAAATCTAGAGAGACTAAAATAGACATTTCCAAAGCATAATCATTCTTAAAAGAGTTTATCTAAAGTTCTTATCTCACTTAAATTTTCTCTCCTTAAAAGCTTCTTCACATTGAGTCACTTTCCTTGCTGAAAAATCCACAACAGATATAATAAGATCTTAAAATTCTGAAAGAGATGGGAATACCAGACCACCTGACCTGCCTCTTGAGAAACATGCAGGTCAGGAAGCAACAGTTAGAACTGGACATGGAACAACAGACTGGTTCCAAACAGGAAAAGGAGTATGTCAAGGCTGTATATTGTCACCCTGCTTATTTAACTTTTATGCAGAGTACATCATGAGAAACGCTGGGCTAGAAGAAGCACAAGCTGGAATCAAGATTGCCGGGAGAAATATCAATAACCTCAGATATGCAGATGACACCACCCTTATGGCAGAAAGTGAAGAGGAACTAAAAAGCCTCTTGATGAAAGTGAAAGAGGAGAGTGAAAAAGTTGGCTTAAAGCTCAACATTCAGAAAACGAAGATCATGGTATCTGGGCCCATCACTTCATGAGAAATAGATGGGGAAACAGTGGAAACAGTGTCAGACTTTATTTTTTTGGGCTCCTAAATTACTGCAGATGATGATTGCAGCCATGAAATTAAAAGACGCTTACTCCTTGGAAGGAAAGTTATGACCAACCTAGATAGCATATTAAAAAGCAGAGATATTACCTTGCCAACATAGGTCCGTCTAGTCAAGGCTATGGTTTTTCCAGTAGTCATGTATGGATGTGAGAGTTGGACTGTGAAGAAAGCTGAGCACTGAAGAATTGATGCTTTTGAACTGTGGTGTTGGAGAAGACTCTTGAGAGTCCCTTGGACTGCAAGGAGATCCAACCAATTCATCCTAAAGGAGATGGGTCCTGGGTGTTCTTTGGAAGGACTGATGCTAAAGCTGAAGCTCCAATACTTTGGCCACCTCATGTGAAGAGCTGACTCATTGGCTAAGACCCTGATGCTGGGAGGGATTGGGAGCAGGAGGAGAAGGGGACAACAGAGGATGAGATGACTGGATGGCATCACCGACTCGATGGACATGAGTTTGAGTGAACTCTGGGAGTTGGTGATGGACAGGGAGGCCTGGCATGCTGCGCAATTCATGGGGTTGCAAAGAGTCGGACATGACTGAGCGACTAAACTGAACTGAAACCTAGGCACAAAGAAAGCATTATACTGATTGTTCTACTGATGACTCTAAGACATATCTATATTAATTAGATCGACAAATTTAAACATTAATACCAGGTATTAATTTAATATTGAATATTTCCCAATTCATATGAACTTGAAATCCATCTAGTTTAGTGTCTCATATTTGGAGTTGTTTGGTTTGTAAGTGCTTGCTTTTGTTTGCTGCTAAGT
Organism: Bos mutus; assembly: GCF_027580195.1. Taxonomy (NCBI): domain Eukaryota; kingdom Metazoa; phylum Chordata; class Mammalia; order Artiodactyla; family Bovidae; genus Bos; species Bos mutus. The sequence continues at coordinate 58,038,802 of NC_091629.1, read as the reverse complement.
CACTTCAGTCATGTCCGACTCTGTGTGACCCCATAGACGGCAGCCCACCAGGCCCCCCCATCCCTGGGATTCTCCAGGCAAGAACACTGGAGTGGGTTGCCATTTCCTTCTCCAATCCATGAAAGTGAAAAGTGAAAGTGAAGTCGCTCAGTCGTGTCCGACTCTTAGCGACCCCATGGACTGCAGCCTACCAGGCTCCTGTCCATGGGATTTTCCAGGCAAGAGTCCTGGAGTGGGGTGCGACTGCCTTCTCCGTTGCTTTTGTTTAGGCCAACTAAATTAGAGCTCATTTATAAGCTAACCTCAGCAATACTATCCAAAGACAGAGAAAGACACAAACTGAGACGTACATATACTCAGACATGACAAGAGATCTAGCTTCATTTTCTAAACGTAGTCATGAATTAGATATCTCAATATAAAACTCACTATTTGATACGAAAGATGTCAAAAGGTTTCAGAACCCAAACTTTGCATCTTCTCATACATAGAAAAGTACTCAACTCTTTAACTTGGAATATCTGGCTTTCTTTTTTTTTAATTCATAAAACCTTTATATTTTAAGAAATATCTTTTTTTTCCTGTGTACTGCTTGAAACAATAATTGAATAACTCCTCACCATGATCCTGAGATGCTCATAAAAAATGAGGGGTGGTATAATCATTTTATAATACATACCTATGTCAAATCATTACGTACACCTTAAACTAATACAATGTTGACAGCAACTGTATCTCAATAAGTGGATAAAAATGAGGGTAGAGTGATTAGTTGCTTGACCCTGTTTCTCTGTCAACTTCAGAGAATGACAGGCCCACCACTAAACCAGAATTTTTGAATATGCTCCTCTAAGGGATCATTCGGAGAAGGCAATGGCACCCCACTCCAGCACTCTTGCCTGGAAAATCCCATGGACGGAGGAGCCTGGTAGGCTGCAGTCCATGGGGTCGCTAGGAGTTGGACACAACTGAGTGACTTCACTTTCACTTTTTACCTTCATGGATTGGAGAAGGAAATGGCAACCCACTCCAGTGTTGTTGCCTGGAGAATCCCAAGAACGGTGGAGCCTGGTGGGCTGCCGTCTCTAGGGTCGCACATGACTGAAGCGACTTAGCAGCAGCAGCAGCAACAAGGGATCATTGTCACAGGCCTCTTGAATGTTTCTATTTTTTTAATTTTTAATTGGAGGGTGATTGCTTTACAATATTGTGTTGATTTTTATCATATATTAACATGAATCCGCCATATCTGACTTTCTTTAATTAACAATAATCTTTTGACATTCAGACTGCATGCATGTATGCATGCGTGCTCAGTTGCTTCAGTCGTGTCCATCTCTTTGCAACCCTATGGACTATACAGCCCACCAGGCTCTTCTGTTCAAGGGATTCTCCGGGCAAAAATCCTGGAGTGGGTTGCCATGCCCTACTCCAGGGGATCTTCTCAACCCAAGGATCACACCCAGGTCTCCTGCACTGCAGGCAGATTCTTTACCACTGAGCCACCAGGGAAGCCCAACGTTCATACTACCTGCCCTTTGTTGCAGGAAAATTATACTTCTATACAACCTGGCTGCGCCCTTGCCTCCTCGCAGCAGTTATCTCAGGGTTACTTGAGAGGCTGCCTTGGGATTGAGTCCTAAAAATTCCCACTGAAGAACTTAACTCTCAACTCTTAGACTGTGAATATTTTTTAAGCCTACAGTGTGGCCTTCAGGACTCCAAACACAAGTAGCTGTGCTGCAGCAGAAACTAATCGACGTCCCCACGTTGTGTTAGCCCCTATTCAGTCGTTACTCCTTCCACTCATTCAACAGGGCTCCTACAGATGGCTTTTACCTCCCGCCCTCTCTTTCTTGCTTAATTGCATGCTGAAAATGACTGCCTTCTAGCTAAGGTTATACTAGGCACCTGATGTTTACTTCTCCAGGACAACACCCCCTAGCACTCCTCCCCTTTGTGAGCATTCTCCATCCAGAAAGAAGGTCTCAGAGTGATAACCTTGAGCACAACCAGAACCTGTTTCAGAACCACCTGAGGCCAGCCTTAACAATCTCCATGTCTCCAGGAGGGAGGAAGAACGCAAGACTACCTCAGCTCCATCCTTATCTACAGCCCCATTTTCTAGCCTGAAACTGTATGACCCCTTCCTAACTTCCAGGAAGTGAGGCACAATCTTGCAAGCGTTAACCTACTGTGGTACCCTTTGCCTGGCAAGGTAATAAAGCCACTCCTTTCTACTCTTGCAAAGCTCTGCATTTTCTGTTTGGTACAGGTGAACAGAAGCCGGGTTTTCAGCAACAGTATCTATATTATTATCCCCAAGTAGAAAGTACATCCACAGAAGGTAGATAACTTGTCTGAGGTCACACAGATAGGGAATAGCAAAAGGAAAGTGAAGTCACTCAGTCGTGTCCAACTCTGCAACCCCATGGACTGTAGCATACAAGGCTCCTCCATCCATGGGATTTTCCAGGCAAGGGTACAGGAGTGGGTTGCCATTTCCTTCTCCAGTAAGCTGGAATTTAAATTCCTCTATCTCCAGTGATGAGGCTTTTAACAACTACTGAAGCACAAGTAAAGATAATCTAACACCACTGATGTCTCCCACAGAAAACTCAACAAATGGAAAAGAAAATTTATTTCATCATAATATTGGATTGGCCAGAAAGTTCATTCGGGTTTTTCCACATTATGTTATGGAGAAAGCCGAACAAACTTTCAGGCCAATCCACTTCAAGAAAATTTCCCTTTAAAAATATGTAAATTAAAAAGCATTTCATGTTCCATCTAAAGGATAAACAAAGAGGTCTTCAGGCTTTCAGGTAGGAAGTAAAGTCATCTCTAAGGCAGGAAAACATTCAGGACACTTAAACGGGGACACTCCATGGCAGAATTCCGTGGAACCAGCTCTACAGTTGTTCTTGGGAGAGAAAGTCTGATCCAGAGTTTTTTATCCCATGAAATTGTCCTTGAAGTTAAAGGCAATACGCAAGAACTCCAGGGAAATAAAACGTGTAAGCCCCTTATTTTTGTAGAATTATCTATCCAACAAAATGTTTATGAGGATACCTTGTAAAGACATTTACTTCACATGGTGGAATTTCAGTGTCCACTACGCTAGCCATCAGCCACGTCCGACTACCGAGCACAGGAAGTACGACTCTGCCTTAAGTGAGATCCCAAAGACAGTACGAAGAAAAGTAAACTATCATATTACTCTTTACTACCTGTTGATTATATGTTGAAATTATACTATTTTGGATCTATTGAGTTAAATAAACTATTAATAAAACTAGTTTTACTTCTTTCTTTTTCCTCTTCAAAAAATGCTGCTACTAAAAAAAAAAAAAAAATTCTGGGAATTTCCTGGCAGTCCAATGATTAAGACTCTTGGTGCTTTCACTGCTAGGAGGGACCCAGTTTCCATCACTGGATGAGGAACTAAGATTTCATGTGCCCCATAGCAAAAAAAAAAAAAAAATGCAATTACTAGAAAATTTTTAAAGTCTCTTTGTGGTTTGCATTATATTTCTACTTCATAACACTAGGGTAGAATTTGGGGGAAGTGATTTTGCCTTTTGTTTATGCTATTAACTATAGCTTGATCTTTAAAAAGAAGTATGATGATTTATATGAAACAATAAACTCATTATCCCAAAACTCAATAAAAGAGCTAATGAACAAAGAGCTGTGTTCTCTCTCCTGGAATGCTGAGACACTAGCTGGGAGGCTCTGGATGGGAACCAATAATAATAGAATGGAGAAGAGCTGTGCTGGGCTTTCAGAGACCACATGGTCCAGCCCACCTGTTTTACAGATAGGGAAATGGAGGTCCCCAGAGGTTCCTTCTCAGTCCAAGGTCACAGGAACTCAAGTCTGCAGTAGTTGGGGCTGAGACTACAATCCAGAAGCTAGAGAAGCACCATCTTAGGGGACTTGCCCAAAGGCCTTGAAGAACTCATCCAAGGCCAATTGGCAGGGCCTCCAGTTCTTGCAGCCCACACCCCTGGCCCAAGGTGCTTCCTATTCCAAGTAACGAGAATCAGGATACTTCCTTCAGCCCTGGGGAATAGGACCCCTTCTCCCTCAGGTGCAGCTGTAAGTTCCAGCCTCCCGACCTCAGCTCAGAACTCACAGCTCCTCACACCATGAAGCTCAGCTGCCTACTTGCCCTCTGCCTCACCCCCTGCCTGGTGGGCTTGGCGAGCTCAGGAGAGACCTCAGGTGAGCTCAGGGGCTGGGAACAGGGGCCCTGAGATCGTCACCTATGGGGAGGGGGGATGATGGATCCAGCACGCCATCTGGTCACTTCCACCTCAGGAGGAAACAAGGACCTAGGCACAGGAAGAGGTTCCCTGTGGTAAGCATCCAGGCTCAGGAAAATCTGGGGCCAGAACTCCCAAGTGTCTCTTTGATATCGTCATCAAATTTTAATTTTTCTTAAAAAGTAATACATATATTTGTTTTAAAAAGACAAACTATATGTAAACCTGTGAAGTTTAAAAAACTGGCCCCCTATTTCACACAGCCCCAATAATCCTGCTCTCCAGATTCCTACTGCCTAGAATTCTTAAGAAAAGAAACGTTGACAGTACTTTGAACAGGAGGCCAGATTTTCAAACTTGGCTGCACACGGAATTCCTGAGGTCACTCTGGTTCTCACACTCAGAAATTCTGATTTAATGGATCTGGGACGAAGCCTGGGCATCGGGACTTTTTTTTTTTCTAAGTTCCCCAAGAGGTTCTAATATTCTAACCAAGATTGAGAATTTGCTGCCCAAATAGAAGGTCTCAAATTTCTTCCTAGAATGGCCTCTTTCCTATTCTCGGTTTAAGCTTCTCCCAGTAAATCCAACAGTCAAGGTCACACACATTGAGGATTTACATAAGGGTTCCGTGGAGCTGAGTTGACTCATGTGCTTATTTGTTTGAGGGATGCTGTCCTTATTAGGGAAAGTGTCATTCTCAAAGTGCTGCTGCTGCTGCTAAGTCGCTTCAGTCGTGTCCGGCTCTGTGCGACCCGAGACGGCAGGCCACCAGGCTCCCCCGTCCCTGGGATTCTCCAGGCAAGAACAATGGAGTAGGTCTCAAAGTGCTACATCCCATAAAAAGAGACACTGAGGTCCTGAATGTCCGAGGCAAACGGCTGAGGGAGGGTGTGTGTGTGTGAGTGTGTGTGTGTGCATGTTTGATAAATTATTTTGTGTGATATCCAGAGCCAGATGCGAAAGGAGGTAAAATAACAAGTGTTTCAGTAAAAGAGGCCAGTTTCTTTATTTGCTGATTACCCATGGATATTAAACATTACTCAATGTAAATATCTAAATATCTTTTTCCTAGATATAAAAAATATGATACTTGTTCATTGGCACTCAAATGATACTAAAAAGGATTTTCAGGAAAAAAATCACCTGAAATTCCACCACCCAGAGATAACTGCTCAAACATACGGAAGAATAACCTTCATGTCATCATTCTATGGGCTTATATGTATATATAATATCCACAGAATCACACCAGACCTCCTATTTTGGAATTTCATTTTATATTCAGCACAAGTTATGAGCCTCTCTTCATGTTGATATATATCATCAACACTCTGCTGTAGTGTTGGCCCACTGACCCCCTGCTGATGAACGTTTACATTTTTTCCAAATTATACTTTTTTGCCTTCATAAACAAAGCTCCAGCCAACATCTTCATGTCAAGTTATGAGAGGCTGTAAGATTCAGCACTTGGGATTTGAAATTGGATTTGGGTTTAAATCCCAAGCCTCTCTCAACTTACAGGCTTTAAGATTTTGAGAAAATTAGCACTCTTCTCCAAGCCTCAGTTTCTCCATTTGTGAAGTGGGCACAGTTACACTCTTCCCATTTGATTGATTTAAGTAACGGCAAGAACAGTGAACACCTAGGAGGGCGCTTGGTGTAGAGAGGTGCTGGGAAAAAATCAGTTCATTAAGAGGACACATCAGTGACCATTCTGTTCTTTCTTCCTTTGCAGACAATCTCAAACAAGAGGCTTCCCAGGACTTGTTCCAAACGCCCCCTGACCTGTGCCAGCTCCCCCAAGCAAGGGGCCCCTGCAAAGCTGCTTTGCTCCGATACTTCTATAACTCTACATCCAATGCTTGTGAGCCCTTTACCTATGGCGGTTGTCAGGGCAATGACAACAATTTTGAAACCACAGAGATGTGTTTGAGGATCTGCCAACCCCCTGGTGAGTCCTCTGATAGACCCAGGAAGAGGAACGGAGGTGACAGGATGCTGGGTGTGAAGGGACAGGGTGTTGGTGAGGATGCTGGCGGTGATGCAGGTGACGATGTTAATATGGAAGTTAGTGATGATGAGAATAAGGGGAATGAGATACCTGGTCACTGATGCCTGGGAGGGGCGGCAATGAGGGCACTGGCAGTGTAGACAGCAAGGCAGCGGTGGATGGTGGCACTGATAATAAAGATGAAAGGTGGGCTGATCACTGTAGCAAGCCCTTGTAAAATACCTGATGGTTGCAGGGGGCGAGGTGTCTTCCCTGGTGGTCCAGTGGCTAAGACTCCACCCTCCCAATTCAGGGGCCTGGAGTGTGATCCCTGGTCAGGGAACTAGATCCCACATGCCACAAGTGAAAGCTCTCCTGGGGCACACCTAAGATCCAGTGCCGTCAAATAAATAAATAAAGCACACGGTAGCGCTGGCAGAGGTGAAGACAGCACTGTGACCTTGCAGGGTGATCCTGCTGACAGAGCTGAGGAACGCGGTTGTGGCAGTGATCTTGGTGGGAGGTGGTAGATATGAGGAGGTCCCCGGGCTGGTGGATGCTGAAGGGGTTGGGTAAGGAGTCCAGTTTGATGGCTCTGGCTCTAGGGTGCCAACGGGCCAGCCAAGGAGGGAGCTGACCGTCATCTCCATCACAGAGACCGAGGACAAGAGCTGACAGTGACACCTGCACGTTCCCAGGCTCTGACCAAAAGCTACCTCGGCTGCCCTTCCCGCTTGGAGGCCCTGTTCTGAGCCCATCCTGTATCCCTCCAGGACTGGGTCAATAAAGTGTTCAAAGTTGACGTGGCCTGAAGCCTTCCTACAAGGGCCCTGGGCTTGTCCTCAAAAATTGCTCACAGTCACAGGAGTGATCAAACCTGCATCGCCCCACGCCCAGCCGTCCTGGCCCTCACTGTCCTGTGTTCCCAGAATGAAGACAGGACAAAGGACAAAAGTTCCCCTTTCACCAGGGAGTCCTCAAGGAAGCCAGACTGAATGGAAATTTGGGGACCTTGGATGTCTGTCCCTGGATCCTGGCCTGCTGCTCTTTCTTACCCAGGGCTGCATGATGAGCCAGAATGTTCTTCCTGTCCAGCAGGAACCATGGCCTGGAGGAGTATGAAGGGGGTAGAAATTCAGGGAATCTTGGCCAACTAGGGTGACTGCCCTCTCTCTCCACCAGGAGGAATACTGGAAAAAGATTTTTACAAATTTTTTTAATTGTGGTAAAATATATACAACATGCAATTTACCATTTTAACCATTTCTAAATGTGCTATTTAGTGGTATTACATATACATACGTTGTTGTATGTATACATACAGCATGATCACCTCCCACCTCCTGAACTTTTCCATCTTCCCAAACTGAAACTTTGTACCATTAAAAATTAACTCCTTTTTCTCCCTGCCCTGGGCACCACTACTCTAACTTCTGTCTCTAAGAATTTAACTACTTCAGGAACCTCATAAGAGTAGAATCATACAGTATTTTTCCTTTCATAACTGGTTTGTTTCACTTAGTGCCACGTCCTCAAGGTTTATCCATGTTGTAGCCTGTATTTCCATCCGTTTTGTTTGTTTGTTTTGGCTGCTCTGGGATCTTAGTTCCCTGACCAGGGATCAAACCTGTGCCCCCGTGCAAAGGAAGCTCGGGGTCCTAGCCACTGGACCACCAGGGAAGTCCCAAAATCTCCTTCCTTTTAAAGACTAAATAATACACCTGCCTGCCACTCCCAATAACTCTCTCCTCATGTCCTGCATCTGATCTAACCACTTCCTCTTGCTGGAAGGGAAACTGCTGGCCCAAAGTCAAGCAGCAATACTAGAAGCCAGAACCTGGGGTTCCCAAACCAGGTCCCTGTCCTGGCGATGTCATGGGGACAATGGTGTGCCCTTCCCACCCCACCCCTTTCACATGTCCTATTGCCTGGGAGCCAACCTAGGCCGTGTGATATCACATCAGCAAGGACACACTGGGAAGCCAGCCTGGCCTGAGGCTCCAGGTGGGGACCCAAAGCCGAATGGACCCTTGGGCTTTATCCAAGGCCAAAAATGCTTCATCATACATGAATAAGTATGTGTTTGAGAGAAAGAGCATTTTTTTCTTTTTTTTTTTTGGCCCACCACATGGCATGGAATGGAACCTGCGCCCCCTGCAGGGGAATCACAGAGTCTTAACCACACAGCGGGGAAGTCTCTACTCCCTTTCGTGTTCTGAACAGCTACTCGGAGACTGAGCTCTGGAAGACAGTGAGGGTCGCCTTAACCGGGCACTGTTCCAGACACTGCAGCTACAAAATTCTGGTCCATATGGATCTTAATTATTAATGAGCAGGATATGGAAGCTACACAGTACATTACATGGTGGTGAGGGCTACCAAGAAAAACAAGGCAGGCAAGTGGTGAGCTGGAAGCTGGAGAAGCAATTTATAACCAGGGTAGCCAGGGAGACCTCTTGATAACTTGATGGTGAAGGTGGTGAAGAAGAGTTGGATTCTTCAGTTAGGTTGAAGGTAGAACAAACAGCTTTTCTGACAGAACATACTAGAGAATAAGGAGAAGGATCAAAATTGAGTCCAAGGTTTTGGGCCTGGGCAGCTGGGGAGATGAGAGCCGTCATTTGCAGAGATGAGCTGATGATGGGTGAGTATGTTTAGGGTCAGGGTGGAGATGATCAGAAGTTTGGGAGATAACTGAATTTGAGATGCCTTTAACATCAAAGTGGAGATGGCAAGTATGCAGCTGGGTAAATGACTATGGAATTCAGGGAGGAGGAGACCTAAGATATGGGGTGTCATCTTTATGTAAATTATACAAGACACGGCCGTAGACGGCATTCTAGGTGCTGACTTGGCTGCAGGTATAAACTCTACTGTTCTGACTTGGCAAACACCCCACTACATGCAGGCTGCCAGGACCACTTAGCTTCAGATAAGCTACCCACCTTTTTTTAATATTTATTTTTATTTATTTGACTGCACAAGGCCTTAGGTGCAGTACATGGGATCGTCATTCTTCACTGCAGCCTGCAGGACCGCTGGTTCCAGCATGCGGGGTCTAGTTGCCTAACCAGGGATCGTATCTGAGCCCCCTGCATTGAGAGCCTGGAGTCTTAGCCACTGGACCACCAGGGAAATCCCATACTCAGCTGCACTCTTATGTCACACCCGGTGTGTTTACTGCTTGAAGTAAACTTGAGTAAAAGCATCTTGACCCAGTTGCTTTTGCCCATGGTCTGGACTAGCTCATTCACGCCACCTCTTGTCCTACACACGCAGACACATTGCTTATACATTCTAGAAGCTCTGGGAAAACCTTCAGAGGGAACCTAAACAGCCCCGTCTCTGTTAGCTGTACACCTGTCACATGTACTACATTAAAGACCCTGCACTCACACTGGTGGGGTTTCTAGAGAGCCCCTCACCTTACCCATCCCTACCTCTAGCCTCCAGACCCCAAGCCACAGTAGCCCACACCCATTCATACAATCCCGTTTGTCGACTGAGCACTGACAACTTGTCCTGAGTGCAGACGCATTCAAGTGGAGGACAGCCCTGTGCCTCTAAGCTCCTAGTCTACTGGAAGTTAAAGGACAGTAACAACCAGGGAGATAAGGAATATGAAAGCTGTCCAGGGAGGGCACCCACAGCAGCTCAGTGTGTCAGGGAAGACTTCCTGGAGGAAACAACATCTCACCTGGTTTTGTCAGAGTGAACCTGGCAATTGAGGGGGACACAGTGGTTAGCAGAGCAGGGTATTCTGTTTGACGGGCAATCGACCAAAAGACGGATGGGAGAACTGGGAGAGGGAGGGGCAGACCAGTAATGTATACACTTGACAAATGCGTCAGAGGAAGAGAACGAAGGTGGGGGCAGGGCAGACACTTGCCAGAGGACTTGTTTCACAGGAATCTGGGGTTACACAGCCAGGACGTGGGCAGGGGCAGGCTTCAACCCAAGGGCTTCAAAGCCTGTGGGTGGTCTGAGGACCACCCAGAACACAAACTCCTGAGGAGCCAGATAAAAACTGAAAGGCTGGGCTCCACCCAAACTGACTGAATTCACGGGTCTGGATCCCAGGAACCTGCATTATTTCACAAGAGCCCCAAGTGGCTGCAACACACAGTCTGGTTGGAAAATGGGCACCCAAAGCTCTTCTGTGTCTCCAGCGGCTCTCCAGCGCGATCCCTGGTGGTAGGGGGCTGGCTCTCAGGGCTCCTAAAAGGCACAGGATGATTCACTTTCATGGCTGTGGAGATGCTGACATAAACACTCCCCGTCAAACCCAGGGAGTTCTGGGAACCAGTCAGAAGAGGATGCCAGGGGCGGAGGGAAGCAGGAGATGAGAAGGAATTTCTGGCAGGGGTGGGAGGAGGCAGGGGCCTTTGGTTGGTTGGTTGGTTGGTTGTTTTTTTGGCTGGGGAGGGGATCGGACAGGAGATCCAGTTCCGGTACCTGCCAAACACTCTCTGGCCCCAGCTGTCCCCAGGCCTCAAGGACAGGAGATAACCAACCAAGGAACCAGACACTTTTTATTCCACAACCAGTAATCTCCACCTACCACACAGTGGTACGAATATTTGAGCACATCCTATTATCCAGGCGGGCACCATCCAACAGAACTTTCTGCAGTGGCGGGAACATTTGTCCCCATGATGTCCGGTACAGCAGCCACTAATCACCTCTGGTTACTGAGCACTTGAAATGCACTCAGTATGGATAAGGAAATGCATTTTCAATTTAAATTAAATTCAAAAGCCACATTTAACTCATGGCTACTGTCCTAAACATTGAAGCTCTAGGCCCTGGCCCAATCCAAGAGACAGTTTGGTTCAAAAGCCTCCTCGGGGGAGGGCAAGTGGCAGGAAGAGCCTTGGGGGCATGGGGAGGGGGGGGGTCAGCCACCACACCCCTCTCAAGAGAAACTGCAGCCCAACTGTGAGCGGGACTCGCCTCAGAGTGGGGGGACACCTCGGGCACGCCGGATGAGGTTGGCCAGCCGCTTCACCAGGCCGCCCTTCCTGGGCTCCTCGATCTGGAAGGTGCGGGTGAGGAGGTTGTAGAAGGAGCCGTAGCACACGGCCACCACGGTGCACGTGAGGCAGACGACGTTGTAGGGCATACTGAAGTCCGGCGTGGGGAGGCTCACCAGCAGTGGCTCCGTGTAGAGCCGCACAAAGTAGCTAGAGCTGTCAGAGACTGGGAAGCTGGGGGTCGGGAGCGAGCAGTGAGGCAGGGCTGGCTGCTTCCCCACGTCTCACCCCACCCAACCCATCCCCTCTCTCTGGCCACTTGGGCCAACGTCAGTGCGAAGCATTTTCAAAGCTTTCTTAGCCTCATAGCCTTTTAAAGCTCAATACAGATTATCTGATCAAAGGAGAGCTACGATGAGGGAGAGGAAAGGGACCCTGCCTTCACTGGGCTGCCTCTTCCTGAGCCATCTGGTCTCGGCCTACAGGTCATCTCCCCCAGGCAGCCTTCCTGGATTACCCAACACATTACTCCCCAGCAGTTCCTCTCTAGACTGTGCCCATGAGCAGGGAGGGGCAAGTCCATTTTGTCCAGTGCTGTCCACGTGGAGCTCTCTGAAGTACCCAGCATCTGATAAGTGCTCAGTTCCATATTTGTAAGAGAACCGATGAGTAAACGTCCTGCACTTCTCACCTTCTGATCTCCTAGCAGCTCTCTAGGATCATTTCATAAAGACTATACTAACAGTACAGACCACTGGGGTTTGAATTAGGACAGGGCCAATCTACTTATTACTTTGCAAACACAACCTCTAGCCCCAGGCCAGCCCGCAGGAGCCTGAACCCTGTGCAGGTGCCACCTGGACGCCAGCGGCCGGGCTCACACTTACAGGCTGTTGAAGAGGGGGCTCTCTTCCCAGTCCCCGGGTTTGGCTGCCACCACACTGGGCACGAGGGCGCTGAGGACAGATGGGCTGCAGAGAAGCAGACAGATACTCCGTGAGCTGTGTTCCTCACACTCCTCCACCAGGGAGAGTGGTGGAAAGGGTGGGCCAGGAGGGCGGGGGCGGCAGGTGAGGGGAGCCCACCTGACATAGAAGCCATGGTTGGGGTCTGGGGTGTACTCGGTCCACTTAAGCAGTGCCCGCTCAAACTGGATGGAGACCTTGGTGATGGAGCTGGCCGGCAGCTGAATCAGCATCTCCAGGAGGTGGGGCTGCATCCGGTCCTGGGCAGGCTGATAGTGGATGTAACCTGGGGACCGACAGGGCACCCAGAGCTCTCTCCAGGGCTCAGCCCGCCTGCACCACTTGTCCCTACCTGTCCAGGCCTTGGGGCTGGGACTGGGGAGCCGAGGAGGGGGAATCTGGATCACAAAGTCAGCCAGGCCCCCGGAAGGGAGGAGGAGGGCAGGGAAGGGAAAAGGTGTTTCCAGGGCAGCTGTTCCAGGATATGCTCAACCTCTTCCATCTTCACATCATGAAAACTGGGCCACCAGACGTCCAGTGCCTCCCATGATGCAACAGAGAGTCCACAGAACCACCTGGGAAGGTTTCTTGCCAAAAATATGAGACCTGAATCTAATCAAGTTTCTAAAACTAACCACTGATACTCAAGAATACACAGAGGATCGAGGAACATGTTAAACATGGGCCAACCAGAATGTAGAACATCCTATCCAACAAATGACCCAGTTTTGCCAACAAGTCAATTTTTAAAAAACCACTGGGAACTGTTTTACAGATTAAAAGAGATGTAAGAGGACCACACCAATCAAGGCGGGAATAACGGGAAATGGGGGTGAAGGGAAGTGTATATGGGAACCCCGTACTTTCTGCTCAACTTTTCTGTAAACTTAAAACTGCTCTTTAAAAAGTAAGTCTATTAATCTAAAAAGAGAAAGAGAGAAATTTAGGAGCTTATCAAGCAAATATAATGTGAGCACCTTATTTTTACCCAATTCAAATCAATTATAAAGTTATTTTCAAGACCACTGGGGGAAATAGGAGTGATAAGAATAGGTTATACATATTTTTAAGCCCCTTACCTGTTAGAGATGTTTAAAGGTGAATCGATATGATATGTAGGATTTGTTTTAAGATACTCCAGCAAAAAAAGTAACCAAACCAAATAAATAAAGGGAAAGATGAAACAAAAATGATGGGAAGCTGTGGAATAGAACAGAGCCTAGAAATGAACCCATACTTATATGGGCAATTAATCTATATCAAAGGAGACAAGAATACACAATGAGGAAAAGAGAGCCCTTTCAATAAATGGTGTTACAAGACAGCTATATGCAAAAGAATCAAATTGGATTATTTTCTTATACCAAATACAAAAATAAACTCAAAACGGATTAAAGACTTAAATGTAAAACCTGAAATGATGAAACTTCCAGGAGAAAATACAGGCAGTGTGCCTTTTGACCTAGCAATGTTTTGTTGCATATGTCTCCTCAGGCAAGAAAAACAAAAGTAAAAATAAACAAATGGGGTTACATCAAACTAAAAAGCTTTTGCACAGTGAAAGAAACGACCAGAAAAATGAAAAGACAGACTACTGAAAGGGAGAAGGTACTTGCAAATGATATCAATAAGGGGTTAATACGCAAAATATACATAATATTTATACAACTCAATGTCAAAAAAGAAAGAATTGTTTAAAAAAATGGGCAGAGGATCTGAATAGACATTTTTCTAGAGAAGACATACAGATTGGCCAACAGGCAGATGAAAAAATAGTTCAACATCACTAATCGTCACAAAGGCAAATCAAAACCACAATAAGATATCACCTCACACGTCTCGGGATCATCAAAAAGACAACAAATAACAAGTGTTGGTGAGTACATGGAGAGAAGGGAGCCCTTGTGCACTGCGTTGGGAGTGTAAATTGGCGCAGCCACTATCAACACCTGCAGGGAGATTCCTCAGAATTTAAAAGCAGAACTACCATTCAATCCAGCAATTCCACTCCTGGGTATTTATTCAAAGAAAACAAAAACATTAATTTGAAAAGATACTGGCACCCCAATGTTCACTGAAGCATTGTTTACAACAGCTAAGAAAACGACCTAAGCGCCCATCGATGGATGAGCAGATAAAGAAGACGTGGAATATCACTCAGCTACAAAAAAGAAGGAAATTTTGACATCTGCAACAACATGGATGAGCTAGAAAATATTAGGCTAACTGAGATAAGTCAAAGACAAATACTGTATGATATCACTTATACTGGGAATCAAAAAAAAAAAAAAAAGAATGAACATAACCAAACAGAAGTAGTCATAGACATAAAGAATAAGCAGGTGACTGCCCGAGGAGAGAGGGGTGGAAGGAGGAGAGAAATAGATGAGGGAGGGCAAGAGGAACAAACTTTCAGTTGCAAAATAAATGAGTCACAGGTACGAAATGTACAGTGTGGGGAATACAGTCAACAGCTATGCCTTATATTTGCATGGTGACAGATGGTAACTAGACTTATCATGATGATCATTTTGGAAAGTACAGAAACACTGAATCACTTTGCTATTACCAGGAACTAGCATAGTGTTACAGGTCAATTATACTTCAAAAATAAACAAACTCTTAGAAAAAGAGATCACATTTGTTGTTACTAGAGGTAAGGGGTAGGGGAAAGGGAATTGGATGAAGGCAGTCAAAAGGTACAATCTTCCAATTCTAAGACAAGATTCGGAAATGTAATGTAGAACATGATAAATATGTTAATGTTGTACATTACACATGAAAGCTGTTAAGAGAGTAAATCCTTAAGAGTTCTCATCACAAGGGAAAAAACTTTTTACTATTTCTTTAACTTTGTATCTGTATGAGATGATGGATGTTCATTAAACTTACTGCAGTCATTTCATGATAGATGTAAGTCAAATGAGCATGCTGAACACCTTGAACTTATCTTGTGCTGTATGTCAATTGTATCTCAACGAAACTAGAAAAAAAATCAACAACAAACAAAAAACGGAATATGAAGCTGGAGACTGCTGAGGCTGGGTAATGCATACACGGGAGTTCATTACTCTGTTCCATTTGGGTATGTATTTCAAATCTGCCAAAGCAAAGATAAAACAGGAACTTCCCTGGTGGTCCAGTGGTTAAGAATCCACCTGGCAATATAGGGGACACAGGTTCAATCTGGCCTGGGAAGATCCCACATGCTACAGAACAACTAAGCCTGTGTGCCAGAACTACTTAGCCTGAGCGCTCGAGAGCCCATGCCCCACAGCCGCTGAAGCCCACACGCTGCAACCACTGAGCCCTCGCGCCTAGCGCTTGTGCTCTGCGCCAGGGAAGCCACAACACGGAGCCCGAGCACCTCAAGATGAGCCCCCGTTCACCACACTAAAGAAAGCCTGGGCTCAGCAACGATGACTCAGTGCAGCCAAAAATAAAAATAAATAAAAAACAAAACAAAAACACCATGAAATATACAGGTGGGAGGTTTGAAATAGAGATTTTCAAGGGGGTACAGATAGTGGGGCTGAAAATAAGTAAAACTAGTAACCATAGGCTAGAAAATATGGGAAACCACAAAGAGCTTTAGAGAAGATTGTAAGTCTACCTGTTGGGGTTGTGCTGTAACGTCTTCCTAAGGAGTCTCCTGTGTTCCTTAGTCTCCCTCCACTCCGAAGGAAAACAAGTGCTTTTGTGCTATGCCTGGCATCTCATAGAAAGCACTCAGAAAATATTAACTCCTCCTCAGAAAAATAATAGAAAAAACAAACAAATTTTTAAAACTGCACCTCTTTACCCACCTAAGGAAGCAAAAACACCTACTCCAGCACCTTCTTTGTATCCAATACTCAGTTTTTCTGGCTAGCCCTTTCTCCACCTGAGTCTATGAATCATCCGAAACAAAATAGAGCTCCAGGAAAGAGGAGGAAGCAAGTGAGAAAGATAAGGAAATTCCTGCCTTGATCACGTCCTAGGAAGAGTCACCAGGATTATGTGGTTTAACTGCTTTGACTTTATAAACACTTGCAGATCTGGCATTGTTGAGGTCACTCTATGTCTCAAACTACTCCTGATGCCTGTGCAGACTGCAAGGTATTTCTGGAATTATCCTGAGAACTGAGGGGTTAGAGGATGTGGAGGGAGAGGGGGAGGGGTGGGGGGAGGGGCTGGCTGGGGACTCGGTGCTCACTTGGTTTGTTCTCCTTGCCCTTGGACGTGATGGTGAGCGTGTGCACGTACAGCCGCAGGTACCAGGGCACAGTGTCCAGCAGCAGCACAGGGAAGGCCCGGTATGGGTGGGTGTTGTACAGCAGCGTGCTCAGCTGCCCGCTCTGCAGCCCGTAGCCGCTCACATACCGCTGGGCGTACAGGAAGGGCACCGGGGGGGCCTCTGCTGAGAAAAGCCAACAGTTAACCACTCCTTTAAAGAAAAACAAAAAGGGGGGAGGGGTCACTCCCAAATCCACTCCCTGGGCCAGGTTCAGAGTCTCAAAGCCAGAAGGCGATGTGGAGATGCTTTGCCAGAACTGGGAAATCTGCATTCTGGAACCATCCCTGTCTTCCCCAACTCACAGCAATGACAACAGAACTACTGTTATTTAGTGAGTACTAACAAGGCCTGAGCTTTCTGCCAGTTCCAACCCAAACCAAGTGCTCTCACAATATTTCACACTTTTCCTTGGTAACACTGAACATGATTGTAACTAATTGTTTGAGGCCTGCTTCAACTATTGTATGTTAATGTTTCTCGAAATCGGGGTATTTGTGTCTTCAAAAAAAAATTTTTGTTAATTAAATGAACAAATGCACGAATGACTTCCATGTTTTCTGTTAATTATCTCATCTAACCTGTTAGGTGTACTATCCCTGTTTTCAGCATGAGACAGTGAAGTTAGGAACGTTCAAGGTCATAGAGCTTAGAAGAGATGGTGTTAGAACCAGGACGTCTGACTCCAGTTATCTGGATCTAAACACAAGCCTGTTGTCTCCTGAAGAGATGGGGCTGTGAGTCTTCCCTACAAGATGAACCTGCTGTAGCCCGTGGTGGCCGTGGCAGCCCACCCTCCACCCACCATTCTCTGGGGGCCTCTTCCACTTCAGCTGGATGTTGAGGCTGCGTGAGTTGCTGACCACAGCTGCATCCAGCAGGTCGTAGACCGCATAGGTCTTCCGGGTGCCCAGGATGACGTCTTGGTATGTGGTAAGGGGGGGCGGGTACACCTCCAATGTCTCGTTGTCCTGGGGACACAAGGACAGGGCTGAGAAGCGAGCAGAGGGGCAGGCTGGCCTTGGAGGGAAGGGGCTGACATGTGTGGCTGGAGACCTCAGTACCTGGCCGTAGCTGGTAACGTCCACATAGACTCGGCTCTCCGAAGCCAAGGGGCAGGGCTCGGTGAGAGTTCGGGAGAACATCCGGAAGAGGGACCAGTCTGGGGAGGAGAGGGTGGGGATGAGCTGGGGCAGGACTAGGCCTGCTCCACACAGACGGGGCGGGGCTGGCGATGGGTGGGTGGAGATGCCAGAGCAAGGGAGCTTACCCTTCTTCCCCTGTCCAGTGACGAAGGCATCAAATACAACAGAAAGGGTCTGCCTCAGCTCCCAGGAGACGCTGGTACAGCGTGCATTCTACAAGGGCCAGACAGCAGCAGTGACGACCTACCTCCCCGCCAACCTCACAGCTCCAGGGACTGCAACCTGGACGCAATCCCTCCTCTATTCCGTATCTCCCTGTCCATCAATTTGCTACCACTCCATACTGAGCACTTGACCCTGTGCCAGCAGCATCCTGCGCATCAGTGGGATGAACCGTTGCCAACAACTGGATGAACTGATACTACAATTATTCTCATTTAACGGATGAGAAAACCAGGGAGATAAAGTGACCCACTCAAGGTCAAGTCAGCTAGAAAGTGGCTGAGCTAGCAGATGTACCCACACAGCTATGGCTCATAACCACCAGGCTCCACGACAAAGATTAAGTGACAGCTTGACAGGCAACCACTAGGTTTCCTCGGTGTGTGACCAAATCCCTGGACTGTCATCATCACATCTCCCACTGACCACTGGCTCAGCCCTCGACAGACACTGGGCGATGTGCTTTACCTGCACCTTCTCTCACAGCCCCGGGATGGCCCCTGTCTCCTGTTCCCCAAGACTTACTCTGCAAACAGGGCGGATATGCACTGCCTGGGAGTGGTAGCTCGTGTGGAACAGGCGATCAGCCTTCAGCAGCACCGAGAGGCCTGCCTGGAAGAGGTGGCGTGAGAGGAAAGGTCAGTGCCCTGCACAGTGATGCGCCTGGGTGTGGGGCCGAGGTTATCTGTCGAGCAGGGAGGGGGCATCAGCCCACGCCATCCACTCTCTGGGGCTCCCACCCACATTCAGGTCCCTTGGGCCTCACCTTGGAGCTGCAGGGCAAGAGCTTCTTCCATGGGGTGAGGTTCTCGGTGCAGACGACCTCTCGTGGCAGCACCGCGTAGCGCAGGAAGGAGTGGTCCGTGCCTGAGGGAGACAGGAGCCTGGCTGGGGGGAGCCTTGGGGCCCTGCTCCTCAGGACCTGCACACACTCTCCAGCACCACCGCTCTCACAGTCTATGCTGGGGGAGGAGTGTGGAACAGCCTCGTCCCTTCGTCCCTTGTCCCTTCGGGAGAAAGCAACGCAGAGACGTCTTCCTGGGGGGTGGGGGGAGGGCCTGCCCACCCTGGAGATTTATGACCTGGCCCCGCAGAGGGAGGAGCAAGCAGAGAGGAAAGGAGGCAAAGGAGTGAGAGGGCACAGGAAGAAGGAGGGGGCCGTGGGGCAGTCTCACCATTGGCCAGCCCCAGGGGTTTGAAGGAGGCGGTGGGCGTGACCGTGTTGGTGGAGTCGATGAAGTTGAGAGAGGCGCAGAAGATCCCCGATAGGACGTTACTGAGCTCCTTCCAGGACTCATCCACACTGGATGGAGACACAAACCCGCTCACTGTCCCGGGGCTGCGCCTGCCCCCTCGCTCAGAGCCTGCAGCTGGCTGCCAAACCGTGAGGCCGGCCAGCTGCTGGAGCCGCAACCGCCCCCGCTGGGCCTGCAGCCCAGGTCTCCCCTATCAGCCCCTTCCTCCTCCCTCTCCTCTGAACATCCCTGCATCCCCGCCGGCCCCTGCTTAGGTGGCTCCTCTTCGCACCTCGTAGTGCCTTATGCTCCCCTTCCAGGGTGTTCCCTCCTCCAGGCAGCGTTCCCGCCCTCCTCAACCACAGCTTCCTGCCGCACTGTTGCCATTCTGACCGTCCCTGCCTTTCACGGGCCCTTCAGGGAAATGGCTGGGTGGCAACAGAACCTTGTCGTAAGCATCTTTTCTCCTCGACTAGGCTGAGAGCAACCTGAGGGCAGGGAGCAAGGCTGGGTCACCCACGTACACCCCACGCTATACAAAGTGCCCCACACCCCGGGGGCCGAGATCAGCTCACTGATCCACCCTGAGTTGTGCTCCACTGGGCAAAACAACCTACTTTCCTGTGAACACCCTGGTGAGTCCTGGTTCTACCCTCAGGATGGGAAGTCTTACATCTACAAAGGCTCATGGAACAAGAGAAAATAAGCATCCTAGGACCCCAGAGAAACATCGAATTAAATTAGGTGTTTTTTTTTTCTTTAAAGAAACAGCAAAACAGATTTGCTCTTTATAGAAATAATAGAATAAAAGTAGATTTGTGAACATCACCTCCACACTACAGGCAATTATGAGGGGAGACAGTGACAGCAGAGCAGTTGGGATAAAAGGCAAGGAAGCCTGAGTTCAGGCAAGAGAGGAAGCCCTGGCCAGTGTAGGGGTTTGCTCTTCATTTGATACCACTGTAGAGCTAGCCTGGGGTTTTTCAACAGTCCTGGATTCAGAGCTTTCCAACTGCTCCAATCCTTATGCCTCAAATAAAGACTGCAAACTGGAAGCCTGAAAATGCTATGCAAACCATAGCCATGTTCCATTTGCTGTGCACAACATTAACCCATAGGCATTTCTTAAATTTTTAAGTCACTTGCTGATACTTAAGCTTACCAATTTTCACATTAAAATCCAGATTTCTGGAAAAAATGAGAGTATTTGACAACAGTAAGTCTCTGTTCCCACATGACAACAATCCATCGAGGCTGAGTGGCAGCTGTCCTCCCAAGCTCTCCAGCCTGCCACAGTCCCCACCACTCTCAGGTAAGGCCCTAAATTTTTTTTTTAAGTTTTGTTTGTTTTTTTTTAATATGGACCACTTTTAAAGTCTTTATTGAATTTGTTACAGTATTGCTTCTCTTTTATGTTTTGGTTTTTTTTAGCCATGAGGCATGTGGGTTCTTAGCTCCCCGACTAGGGATGGAACCCATACCCCTTGCATTGGAAGATGAAGTCTTACCCACTGGACCACCAGGGAAGTCCCCCCCAAATTTTTTAAATTATACATACGTGCTGATTTCCCATAGTGAGATTAAGAGAATTTGGGCTTCCCAGGTGGGGCAATGGTAAAGAATCCACCTGCCAATTCAGGAGATGCAAGAGATGCAGGTTCCATCCCTGGGTCAGGAAGATCTCCTGCAGTAGGAAATGATAACCCATTCCAGTATTCTTGCCTGGAAAATCCCTTGGGCAGAGGAGCCTGGCAGGCTACAGTCCATGGGGTTGCAAAGAGTCCGATACAACTGAGTGACTGAGCACACAGGCACCTGGTCCAGTCACAGTACCTAACCCGTCCATCCCCTGCTGCTGCTGCTGCTGCTGCTGCTGCTAAGTCACTTCAGTCGTGTCTGACTCTGTGTGACCCCATAGACGGCAGCCCACCAGGCTCCCTGTCCCTGGGATTCTCCAGGCAAGAACACTGGAGTGGGTTGCCATTTCCTTCTCCAATGCATGAAAGTGAAAAGTGAAAGTGAAGTCGCTCAGTCGTGTCCAACTCTTCGAGACCCCATGGACTGCAGCCTACCAGGCTCCTCCGTCCATGGGATTTTTCAGGCAAGAGTACTGGAGTGGGGTGCCATTGCCTTCTCCTAAAAAACAGTAATTTCTCGAATACAGAGATATGATGTCTTGCAGGCCAATTCTAGCCCACATATATTTTATTTGGCTCTTGTGGCATTTTATCATTATGTGAATGAATGTCTTTAAAAGGTTGTCTGGTTTGCCACAGCTTTCCAGTGCCTTACATCCAAGTAGGCTGCAGATAACTGTTATCTATCTCCGTAGATACATGCAACCACAGGTCTGGATGTATCAGGGGAAGGAAACATATTAAGCAAAGTGAAGAATGCCACTAGGCCATAATACTTCTTACTTCCAGTGCAGCTTTACCCCCATGGAACTGCTTCCCCCAAAGGGCAGTGGTAAGATGACAACACTTGCCATGCCACGTTCCCGCCACAGCCTGCCACAGGCCTCAAGGTGGGCACTCACTCGGTGACGGTGTCTTGGAACCAAGCCCACAGCTCTGCCCCTGATGGGGCCTGCAAGAAGGGTGTCCCCCAGTATCGAGTCCTCCAGAAGCCTTGGGTTAAGGACAGGTGTAGTTCCCGGAGAGAATACTTGGAGATCAACTGCCCCAAGGCTTTGGGG
Source organism: Bos mutus (assembly GCF_027580195.1). Lineage (NCBI taxonomy): Eukaryota > Metazoa > Chordata > Mammalia > Artiodactyla > Bovidae > Bos > Bos mutus. The sequence goes on along the minus strand of NC_091629.1, from coordinate 58,017,030 downwards.
AAGAGCCTATAGTGAGACACTGGAGAAGAGACAGCAGGTGAGTGACGATCCTGGAGGGAGGGCTCTCAGCCACCCCAAAGAAACAATAAATACACCCCAGCTCTGGGGTCAGAGGAATCTAAATTCCTGACCAGTCAGTCACTGACTAAGCAATGTGATCTTGGACCGGTGCCTTTATCTCTCTATATCTCCAATTTCTTCCCTGTAACCGTTCACTCAACTCAGCACCATGCCCAGCACGCAGGATAAACGGTAATTGTCAACAGCATCCTTATCAATGCTGTCCACGGAAGGTGCTAACTAAAGGTTTAGAGCGGTAGCATGGCGCTGCGGAGAGACCACCGCAAAGTCAGCCCTCCCGGGGCCCCAGTTTCATCACTGGTACAATGTGATTCCTCAAAAACTGCCCCACCCTTCCACCAAGGACCCACGCCCCGGGATCAGAACTTCACCGTGGGGTCAGTGCCTGGCCCCAAGGCTGGCCTCCACCCCACTCCCAGCAGGTGCCACAGGGTTCTACCGTCAGTATCCTCTCCTCACCTCCTTCCCGCTGCAGCTCCGAATCCCAGCGCGTGCGGAACTGGAATGTGGCGGCTACGTCCCCTGAAGGCAGCGGGGTGATGACTAGCTCCTCTCGCAGGCTGTCGCGTGGGGGCTCCGCCCGGCCCCAGCCGCCCGGTCCCAGAAGCAGCAGCACCAGCAGGAAAATCCTCACGGGCGCCGCCATGCCTGCGGCTGCTTCCACCTCCCAGTGGCCCCACCCCTGCGAAAGGGCGGCCTCCAATAGGAAGAGCGGAAGATAAGTGACTTCCGGTGCTATCCCGGAAGTCGGGGTGCAGCTATCACAACGACAACCTGGATATGCCCTTCAAGACAGTGTGTGTGTAAAGCGGAGCTGACGGGGCACAACCGATTGGGGTCTGGATTGTGGACCCCTTTCCCTACGATAAAGTGCTTAGCCACGGCTGCTATTGTGCCTCCGTGAGAGTTGAAGAAGCAGACTGAAAATGGTTATTTCTTCTGCGAGGTCCCACAGCCGGGCCCCTGCCTCCAGTAGCTTCTTGTCTCTATTTGCTCGGTCCTAAGCCTAGCCAGCCCTTATGGTGCAAAACTTCCCCGCAAAACCCTCAAATAACCCTCCCGTTTATTATGAAAAATTTCAAACACACAACAAAGATGAAAGGATGAATACCTGTTAACAATGAACACCTGTTTCCCCATCACCTAGAAGCCACCATTATCATTTTACTATACTTCTCTTATTATCAGTCTAACTCCCACAATTCATCCTATGTTTTGATGCATTTCAAAGAGATTTCAGACATAAGGACACTTCTCTTTAAATAGTTTAGCATGCACATGATTAACTAGAGTTCAATACCTGTTAACATTTTTCTTTTGATGTAAAATTTACAAACACGAATGTTCAACTCCGAAGTGCACATCCATTGAATCCAATGGATACACATATCCTATCCAGATACGCTCGTAAAACCCCTGAAAGTTGGCTAATGCCCCTTGCTAGTCGACCCCTGTGCCCCTGACTTCCAGGTGCAACCACTGTTTTGATTTTTCTCCACAAAATGGATTAATCTGTTCTAGAGCTCTGTATAAATGAAATCATCATATACTATGTACAGTTTTTTGTAAAAGACTTCTTTCATGGGAATAATGTTCTGTCGAATCATTCATAGTCTTGCATGTATCAGCAGTTTGTTTCTTTCATTGCTGTATATCATTCATACATTGACTGAATATACCATAGTTTATCTGTTCTGTCCATGTACACCTGAGCTCTTTCAAGTTTTTAGTTCTTATGAGCTAGGCTGCTATACACGTTACTTTGTAGAAATAAGCTTAACATTTCTTTTGGATAAATATTTACGAATGGTGAAAGAGAACATATGTTTAATTTTATAAGAAACTGCTAGATCTTTCTCCAGAAGGTATCATTTCATACTTGTATCAACAATGTATGAGAATTCCTATTGCTCCACATCCCAGTGAACATTTAACTTGGGGGTCTTTTTAGTTTTTACCACGAAGGTGTGTGTGTAGTGGTATCTCACTGTGGTTTTAATTTGCATTTCCTTAGTACTTAGTAATGTTGAACATCTTTTCATGTATTTGTTGGTCATTTGTATATTTTCTTTTGCAAAGGATCTGTTAAAATCTTTTTCTACCTCTCCCCTTCTGTGCTGGCTTAAGTTGGAGGAGTTCCAAACAATTCTTGCTTTGGTTTTTCCACCTGCCTAATCAGGTGCACATTCATGATGGGCTTTGTAGTCTCTTGGTAAAACTCACAACCATTTTGGATCTGAAGAGCCAAATTTGGTGTCCACCAGGTCTAGATATACCCTTGAGCAACCAGAGAGGAAGAGTCAAAAAGATGTCTTCATCTCAGTATACCCTCATTCTACCTACATCCAGTGCTCCTGACCCACTAGACATGGAACAGAAGGAAGACTTTGAGCTTAGATGTGGTACAGACATGGGTTCAAATCCCCACCCCCAGCCTTTAGTCCATATGAGCATGAGCAATCTGAGTGCCACACTTCCTGCTCTGTAAATGGATGAACCTACTTTCAGGGTTATTGTAAGGATCAGAAATTAGGTGCATGTAGAATCTGGAATGGAGTAAGTGCTTAGTAACTTCTGCAAACCTTTACTCAAAGAAACTCTATGAGGTGCATACCTCTGAGTGCGTGCTAAGTCACTTCAGTCATGTCTGACTCTTTGCAACCCTATGGACTATAACCTGCCAGGCTCCTCTGTCCATGGGATTCTCCAGGCAAAAACACTGGAGTGGGTTGCCATGCCCTCCTCCAGGGGATCTTCCTGACCCAGGGACTGAACCTGCATCTCCTGCAGTTCCTGCATTGTAGGCAGATTCTCTACCCCTGAGCTACCGAGGAAGCCCACTCTATGAAGAAGGTACTATTATCTCCATGTTACAGATGAGTAAACTGAGGTACATAAACCGAGATAACTGCCTAAGATCACAATGAATCAGAACTCGAGTCCACACCACCAACTTCAAAGAAAATGTTAAGGTAGTTGCAATTATGATAATGATTACTTTGTACTTCTATGCTTTGTTTTCTTTTGAAATTGCCTGTCCCCATCACTCAAGATCCAGCCACCCCCAGAGAAGGCTTACCTTCTCCCTCTGGTGCTTTATATTTCCATTATCTGTGACATTGTCCCTTCCTGGAAGAACTCTTGGCCACATTAGTATTTCTGTCGCCTAAGCAAGGAAGCTAGCACAGAGTAGGGGCTCAGTAATGTCCAGATGAACAAACAAACTTGACAACATCATAACATCATTCCACGTTGTCCCCATACTGCTGTGCTGTTCACAGTATCAAGTCTTGTGCACTCCTGGGGACGGCTGCAGTGTGAGCCGTCCAGGGAATCTTCCACTGAGATGTGGCCCCTCCACAGCACAGGATTCTATAGGAGGAGGCTGTCTTCTTCCCTCTGCTTCAGGGTCTATGACAAGCCTGTGCCACAGACAGAAGATGCCACACTGTGGTTTAGAGGCTGAAAGCTGGGCTGCTTGCCTCGGAGTTGGCACCAAGTCATCACCCCCATCTCTAAGGGCCTTCTGTGGCCACAAAAAAACAGTCGGCTGGAGATGCTGGCTCTGAGGGCCAGCCAAGGCCCTGTGGTTTGGCAGAAGAAGAGATCATTGTCCAAACAGGAAGTGGTCCTGGGGTCTCAGCTGACCCTAGATTTTCCCAGGCAGGGCTGGGGCTCATAGCAGCTGAACCGAAGGCTCCCCGTAGGCTCACTAACAATTCCACCTCTCCAGAATGCTGTAGCTCTCTCTCCCCAGCCAGGCTCCCTGCCCCCATTAGCACCGTATGCCCAGGGTTGTTGACATGTTGACAGCAAACAGGCCAGGCTAGCTTCCCACCATTCACCCTGGATGGGGAGTTGGGGGATCCCAGGAACTGAAAACCCTGCAGAGCTGAGCTGCAGATATCATGCAGTACAGCCCAGGAGAAGGCTCAGCCGCTGAAGTCAGGAGGTTGAGAAGACCGTGTCTTCTGTGTACAGTGAAGTCATTGGCAACACAGAAAAACCACAAAATTTAACATGAGGCTCGGCCCTGGCCCAGCTTAGTGGATGATCTCAACTTGGACACAGACTTTTAGACAAAAGAGGCACAGAACTCCCACCAGTTTTTCAGCAGTGCTAGGAAAAGCACTTAAGAACTGTCACTTACAACGGCCCCCTGCAGGGATGGAAGCAAAATGGAGCTATTGGGAAGCCTGCAGCCCTGTCACTCAGCCTGAACTGCACAGAGAGCTTTGAGATTTAGGCTGAAGGTCACTGATCCCATGGGTGGTTTGATGTATGAAGGGAGGTGGGATGATTTATTTTTCCTAATATGAAAAATGACTTAATGTTCCTTAAGGCTAGGTCCTATAACCCTCCTTTCATCCATCTTTCCCTGGGTAAGTTCCCTGGCACCCATAGCATGCTCATCACCTATACACTGATAACTCATGTACTGATCTTCCAATCTAATCGTTTCTTCTAAATCCCACACTCACAGGTCCAAATGCTTACTCAAAATGTCCTCTTGGTCTTCAAAGCACCTCAAACTCAACATGTCCAAAACCCAATTTATGACCAACTTCCCAAATCTGGCCCTCTCCTAAATTCTCCATGTGGATGAAGAACCCTCCGAAGCATCCTGCTGCACAAGGCAGAAGCAATGGTGACGCCTTTCAGCCAGTCTTCTCTCACACCCGCCTATCTATAAATATTTTGAATTTTGCCTCCCCAACATCTCTTCATTCCTTCCACTTTTCTACACCCCCCACCTCCACCCTATCCCATTTTTATCTGGATAGTTGCAACCATCTCCTGGTTTCCAGACATCCACTCCAGTCCCCTCCAATCAATGCATCTCTACAAGGAGTCCTTCCAGCCATTCTTCCCCTAAACTACTCCTACTCCGCCTTCAGATCTCAGCTCAGAACCACTTCCTCCAGGCAAATACCTTGTGACCTTTCTTAACAGGATATTAACTCCTTCCTCAAGTCCTAGTTGCAGTCTTACCTTTGGGCCCCAGGAGAGCCCGAACTCCCTAAGAGCAAGACTGGGTCTTTTGTGTGTGTGTCTGTGTGTGCTACTACCGCACCCCCAAGACCAAACTCTGTGTCTTACACATGTTAAACGCTGACATTTAATACTTATTGAATGAATGTCACTTGTTTATACTCAGCCTCAACCCAGTGAAACTAATCATTACCACTATCTTTTGGGCCACTGTTATCGCTTGCATGGATTATTGTGTTATGTCTGTCTGTCTGTCTGGAGCACACCCTCTTCCAGTGTGTTTTCTACACTGCAGCCAGAATTATCTTTTTAACAGGAAATTTCAATCATTTGTAATCCTTCATTACTCCCAGTAAAGTTCAAATTTGTAACGTGTAAACTACTAGTTATCTACCCAATGACTGTAGTCCTCTTGTTTCTTAGTAACATAACCCTGATTTTATGAAGACAGCAGAGGGCCCTACTAAAGGGGGCTTCTGAGAGGTTTGACAGGAAGGACAGAAATCAGACACATTGGTAATTAAAACTTGAAGGGTTATTATCTTTCCAAAGGCCAGGATTTCCTTTCTTCTAATGCTGTGTCCCTATAAAATACCTGTAAATGAAATATTACTCATGTTACCAAGTTCTGCCAATGAGATGAAAATGGACACTACTGGTTAGAACTTCCAAAAAAGGTTCTCAAAGTGGGAACAGACAGCGACCCATGCCTCTTTTGCCCATTCCTAATTCCTTCTCCTGCTCTCCACCAGTTTCAAGGACCAGAGACTCAACAGCCATTCTAGACAGGAGGTATCAGTGAGAATTCCAGCCATGCGCCTTAGATGGCTGAGTAAAAAGAGCCAAAAAGGATCTTGGTGTCCAATAACTGTAGAACTTTGGACTTCTTTTATGTGAGGAAACAAAATTTATATCTTAAGTCACTGATATTTTACAAGCAATTAAACTGAAGCTTGATACAGGCTTTAAAGTATTTCCTCATCGGACCTTTGTCGATCTTAATCCTCCCTAATCTCCTGCTCAAATTCAACAATTCAGCTATGCTGAATGGTTTTCAGTTCCTCAAGACTATTTCTCTCCATTTAAAGTTCTTCCAAGCTGCTCTTTCTGCCTGGAGTACAGCGCCCCCCCCCCCGCCCCCGCACCACACACCCCCCCTCCAGCTAACTCCTTCTTATCCTTTGGATCCCAGCCTGAAAACCAGCTCTCCAGTGACCACATGAGCTAGACTAAGATGCCCCTCTTTTCTGGTAACAGAAGAGCTCCTCATCATGCTACTCATTACGCTCAGAACTGTGGTATTTTCTTGATTTTCTCCTCCCTGAAGGCAGGAAGCCTATCGTGTTCGAAACTGTATTCCAAATGTCCAGCTAATTCCAAATAACTCCTGGAATAAACAAAGCAAGTGAATGATGGGAATATGGGCTTCCCTGGTGGCTCAGTCGGTAAAGAATCTGCCTGCCAGTGCAGGGGACCCAGTTCAATCCCTGGGTGGGGAAGGTCCTCTGGAGAAGGGAATGGCAACCCACTCCTGTATTCTGGCCTGGAAAGTCCCATGGACAGGGGAGCCTGGTGGGCTACAGTCCATGGGGTCACAAAGAGTCAGACAAGACTTAGCGACTACACCACTACCAGAGAGCTAAAGAAATATATTGGTTTGGTATCTGTCCGATGTGAAAGATGAATGGGAATGATTGGTATGTCGTTATCTGTTTATTATTCACGCCGTGCCCTGTTCCAGAAAGGACGGAAGGAAGCAGGATGGCTGCAGGGCCATCTCCCTGGGAGGGTTAAGGAGTTTAGGAGACTCAGGAAGTCTGGAGGAGGGAAGCGCGCTAAGAAAAGCAGTGGCGTCTCGTCCTAGCTCATCTTCCATCTCCTCACTCGTGGGCCCCACTTCAGCAGTAAGCCAAAACCATGGTATTTTCTTGATTTTTTCTCCCCCTTGAAAGCAGGGCACCTATCTTGTTCAAAACTATATTCCAAATGCCCAGCTAATTCCAAATATTCTAACGAATAGCAGAAGGATGCAGCAGGGGAAGGTTAGCAGTAAAGCAGGAGCAGGTTAATTCCCAGGAAGGCACACCATCCCACCCTCCTTTCCTCCCCTTGGTGCCTACTGCACTAAAGAGTCTGGTCTTCTCCAAAGGGCTCTGGCCAGGCCTGGGGTCTCCAGTGGAGACGAGGCAGCTCACACAGTCTGTAGGTGGGGGCCCGCTGCTAGCTGCAGGCTCCGGGCTCTGCCCCGCCATCATGGCCTCCATCCTCCTCCTCGTCAGACTGTGCCAGGGGCGTGTCTGCTCCGCCGTCACTGGCATCAGCGCTGTGTGGGTTGGTGGAGGAGTTGGAGGACAAGGAGGAAGTACGAGACGTCGTCCTGTCTGGCGTGGGCACTGGCAGGCTCGGCTCCTCGGGACGCTCGTCCACCCCTGCCCAGAGAGAAGAGCCGGTCATGGCCACACACAGGGGTTCAGAGGACTCTTGGAGAGGATGTGGCTGGGAGACACTGAGGCCCAGGGACTTGGCCAGTCACCCTGCCAGTCTCCTGGCTCCCAGTACCCCTCACTTCACTAAGCTCTAGAGTCGAATCAATCAAGTTGCAAGTTCAAGTTCTAGCTACGTCACTTCACTTCCTTGCTACTGAGGAGCTTTGGGCAAGTCACCTCCCCCTCTCAAGGACTCTGCTCCTCTTCTGTAAAAAGGGGGTACTGACATTCCAGAGGGGTTCTCAAGACAAAATCTGAGAATGTTTATAAAATGTCTGGCACATAATATGCCATCAATAATAGCAGCACTTTTAAAGTAAGATAGTATCCATTAATCAGAGAAGGCAATGGCACCCCACTCCAGTACTCTTGCCTGGAAAATCCCATGGACGGAGGAGCCTGGTGGGCTGCAGTCCATGGGGTCACCAGGAGTCGGACCCGACTGAGCGACTTCACTTTCACTTCTCACTTTCATGCATTGGAGAAGGAAATGGCAACCCACTCCAGTGTTCTTGCCTGGAGAATCCCAGGGACGGGGGAGCCTGGTGGGCTGCCGGCTATGGGGTCGCACACAGTCAGACACGACTAAAGCGACTTAGCAGCAGCAGTATCCATTAATATCTTATAGGTTAAGCATGTGGACTTTGGAGTCAAGACAGCCATGGTTTGAATTCAGCTTTTCCACTTTTCGTCTCTGTGACTATATACATATATATATATGTATATATATAGTATGACATGCGAGATCTTAGTTCCCCAACCAGGGTTCAAACCCATTCCCCCTGCAGTGGAACACACAGAATCTTAACCACTGGATCACCAGGGAAGTCCCTCTAATGTCTTTCCTTATAAGGTGGGAATAACCCCACCTGCCCTAATAGGACATAGTAAGGATTGAGATAATACATGTAGAATTCTTAAGCATGGTATTAGAAACCTAATAAAGTGCTAAATAAATATTAAATGACTAAAACTGCTTCAGTTGTCTAATCTAAAGATCATATTTTTACATTATTTATTATGTTAACTAATTACATTGATTTCAAAAATAAAAAATTGAAGAAGACTAAGGCAGTTGGGCCTTCTGAGAGGTTTGGATTAGGAATCCGTAACCCAGCTTCCCCCAAGGTCAACTTCCCTAAAATCAGGACAAGCAGGTGCTTCGTGGGTGGAAAAGCTCATGCCCAGCCCCTCCGTGCAGACTTCCCCAGCCCAGCTTTGACATCCAGCTCTGACCGACCAGTGCCCATGGGCCCAAAGCAGAGGGACATACCAGACGTCTGGGGAGTTGGTGGAGGGTCTTCACAAGGCAAGAACACATCTGCTCCATCTTGATCCCCCAGGTCGATAAGCTCCACTTGCTCAAGTGTGTCCACATTCACCTCCATGGATGAGATACTACCTATGGGGGCTGCATATCAAGAAGGGGGCAAGTCGGGAGGAGCCAGGCCAGCACTGATTGGATGGTCAGAGACATCTGTCAGGTAAGGAGATAGATGTTTAAAGGGCCAAGAAAACCAGCGGGGAGGGACCAAGGTCCAGGACTATGGGACTTCTTCCTCCCTGCCCTGCCCCAGTGCCTCTTCCCAGGACTCAGAACTCACGTCTGTGCGACTCAGGATGCAGGTGGGACAGGGGGAAGACAAACTCCGTCTCAGGCTGTAAAATGTCCTCGAAGAATTTCTGCCGCTCCCGAAGCCGGAGCTGCTGGCGCTCCAAGGCTGCCCGAGGATTTGGGTCCATATCAGCTCCTGGAAGAGCAAGGAGAGCTGTGAATTGGAGAGGGGACTGTTGGGGGCCTGGTCTTGGGGAGCCCCCCTGCAGCCAGGATCCCAGCAGTGGGGCCTCTGGCTGCAGCCTGGACACTCCTGGACTCGACTCCCTCTTTCCCTTCCCTGAAACAAAGTCCCACTACCACAAAGTTCAAGTCTCACGCAGAGGCAGGGCTGACCCTAGCTCCACAAAGGGGATGTTAGTTCCAGGCACAGCAAGAGAGGCTCCTCTGTATTCAGGGAACACAGCCAATGGCCACATCTCAGGATCATGCCCTTCAGAGAGGGGCTGGAGAGGCTGGCTCAGCTCAAATGGGGGAGGTATTTTTTCCACTTAATGAACCCAGCCTCTCCTCCAAAGGCGGGGGAAGAGGACAGAATAGAGATCTCAGAAGGAAGGTCCCTTCCTCCACTGCTGCAACTCCGGTCCCCGCCCCGGCCATCCTTTAAAACCCAGACAAAAGCTAAAGCACCCGCCTCCTACTCTCTCTCTATACACACACACACTATCACCGGCATCCCCTCCAAACCCTGCTCTTAAGTCACAGACTTGACTTCTAGACTTGGCTCTGTCCCTAAGGAAGACATCTTTCTAGCCTCAGTCTCCGCATCTGAAAATGGCATCGTCTTCCTACCTGCCTCTAAACACAAGGCACAGCTCCTGAGGGTGTTCTGTAAAAAAGGAAGGCTGCGGTCCCCGAGCTATTTAGAGGACATCATCTCTTCTCTGCCTCCCACAGCTCTTTATTTGAGCTCCTCTCCTTTGACACATCTCACTGGCCGATCTCCCCACTAGTCAGCAAGTAGCAACTGGAAGCGTGCGATTCAGCCCAGGCCCTCTGGCCCCCCGTGCTGAGAGCTTTCCAGAACCCCCTTCACTCCGATTCGCTCCGCATCCCTTCCTGAGCCCATCACCGGAGGCAAGGCAGTATCTAGCTGGAGGACCAGTTCGTCATCCTCCGCAGATTGCCTTCCCCGCCTCATCTGGACTCGGCATATCCGAGACCCTGGCCAGTCCACCGGGCGCTGAGGGTGGGCCACGAGCGATCCTAATCCCCAGAGGAGCCAGGCAGGGCCAAGGAAGTGTGGGGAGACCATGTGGCCAGAGGGGGCAGCGGAGGAGGGAGACGCTGACGTTGATTCCTGGGAAAGGCTCTTAGTGCTGCCGCCCAGGTCACAGCGCTAAAAATACCCAGGGCCCCTGGGGCTGTCTGCTCCCGCGAGGTGGGGGGTGGGGGGTGGGGGGCGGCGAGGGCGGGGAAGGGCCAGCAAGAGGGTTGGGGAGCTGGAGGGGACCACAGGCTCCGGGGCGCCCCCTCTGTTTCCCCCTAGCCCCCTCAATCTCCGGAGACTGGCGGGGGCTGCCCGCCCGGGGCGCAGCGGAGCTAAGCGCCGGAGTAGGAAAGGGGGTTGTTTACGTAACTGAAGGTGCAGGGAAGAGGGGTGGAGGGAGCTGAAAAGGTTTGGGCTGCGGGGGGGGGTCGGAGGCGGCCAGGGGCCCGGCCCGTGGTGCAGAGAGCTCCCTCTCGGTCCTGCCCCACCCGCAGTGGAGTCAGTGCGAGCGAAAGAATTCCCTAAAAGGGGACACGCCGCGACCCTGGAGCAAGCGGGGAAGACGGAGGGGGGCTCCGGGGGCTGCACTCGCGCTCGCCTCCCTCTACCCGGCCCCCCGGCCTCTCGCGGCACCTGCGCCCGCCCCGCGGAGCCCCTACCTGCCGCGCCCGGCGCCCCCGCTGACTCAGGCTGTCCGCTCCGGCGCGGCGGCGGGGGCGTGGGAGCGGGCCGCGCCGACCGGGGTGGGGCTGCGCCGCCGGGTCTCCCCCGGGACGGACGGGCCCCGGGAGCCGGGAACGAGGAAGCGCCGGCGGGCGGAAGTGGGGGAAGGGCGGCGGCGGGCACACGCGCTCCTTGCTGGGCGCCGGGCGGCCGCCGGGAACCCCCGCGGGCGCGGGCGCTTGTAGTTCCAGCGCGGACAAAAAGTTCCCGGCACGCGTCCCGCCGCCCCGCCACCCGCCGGACCCCCTGGATGCTCCGCCCGACTCCGCGCGATCCCGGACACTTGCTGCGCCCCGCCGGTCCGCGGGGACACGGCCCCCCACAACCCCTGCTCCCCGACTCCCCCGGGAGTCCCCGACGCAACCTCCGCGCGCGGCACCCGGACTGACTCCCCGGCACCCTCGGCCACGCTCCGCACTTTGAGGCGCGCACCTCTCGAGAAGGCGCTCACGCGGGAAAAGGGTCTGGCGACCCGCGGCCGCGCATCAAGGCAGGTGCACAGCGGCGGGGGCTCCCTGCCCCTGGGACTCACCCCTGCAGCCCACGGTTCCTGGCTCCGGGACGATCAGAGCCGCCGCCCAGCTTTCCAGAGCACTGGGCGGGGTGGGCGCCGGGACAGGGCGGGTCGGGGGTGGAGGGGTGGGCCGCTGCGCCGCGCCCCCAGACGCCGGCGGGGAGCCAAGTCCTCCAGAGTGCCGAGAGGGGCGCTGCGCGTCCCGCCCGGCGCGGGTGGAGGAGTGAGGCGGAAACCGTGGGCCCAGAAGGGAAAGGCTTGCCCCTCTCGCGGTGCCTCCTGGCTCACACCAGGGCCAGAAGCTCCTCCTGGACCGAGGCTCTGTGCTCATTCTCATTCTCCTCCTCCCTTCCACCCGGCGCCGGCATGTAGATCCAGAAACCTCCCGGTTCGGGGCGGGGTGGGGGGCGTCGGTCAGAGATGCTTCTGCCGTGGGGTTACTCGATCCTTCATTCAACAAACATCCACGAGCAGACCAGAAACTAGGAGTCATCCCTGCCTTCTCCCTGTCCTTCGCTGCCCACATTAAAATACATCTCCATTAACTGTTGATTCTCTCTCCCAAATAATCTTTGCAATCCACCTTTCGTCTCCGTTTCCACCACCGACCCTCGCTCGGCTCCATTCTCTCTGGTTTTCTGGTCCTCTGGTCCTGCTACGCTCCATCCCCCACACCAGTCAGTCATCACTGTAGAGTCCAGAGCGCTAATCAATGACCCACATGGTCATTTCAACATGCAGGTCTGAGAGAGGTGGAATGGGGAGGGAAGAGGGAGGGGGGAGTCAAGCGGGAGGGGATACATGTATACCTATGGCTGATCATGTTAAAGTGTTTGACGGAAACCAACACAATATTGTAAAGCAATTATCCTTCAATTTAAAATAAATAAATGTTTAAGAAACACACAGGTCTGCTGTGCCACCCTTTGTTAGAATGAAATCCCGGTGCTGATATCTAAGCTTAAATCCCTCCTTTGTTAGAACGAAATGCAGGTGCTGGTATCTGAGCTGAGTCTTAAATGAGTTCAACAGGCGGAGAAGAGGGGGAAGGGCATACAGGAGGCAGAAGTGGGGCGGTGGGGGTGGTGGGGGTTGTGAAGAGTTGTGACCCATTCAGGCTTCTCTGTCAGGGGACCAGCACTCTGTACAAATACCTAAAGTTCTGCCTCTCCTATTGTACTGAGATATCCAAACCATCCTGAGAAATAAGTACAGCAAGCAACTTTCCCATTATTTTACAAGCAAGGAAACTAGTTTGTGGCCAGCAACAAGTGCAGTAGTTAGGAGCACAGGCCTGGGAACCAGGCCCTCTTGGGTTGTAAACCTAGCTCTGGTGTCTAGCCAGCTGTGTAAACAATTTCTCTGATCCTTGCTTTCTTTGCCTATTAGGTAGGAATAATTAATCCCTACCTCCTGTGAGATAATACATAAAAAATGCTAAGTGCAGGGCTCGGGCACTCTGGAGATGCTCAGCAAACATTAGCTGTTTAGATTGCAATTGCTCCTGAGAAACACAGGCAACTGCTTTCTTCCACAAATTTCTAAAATTATAGAAGTACGCTCTAATCTTCCATAGAGCTTATTATGTGCCTGTCACTGTTCTAAGTGCTTTGCATGTATTAACTCTTTTAATCCTCGAAATAATCCTGTGAAGAAATGCTGTTTTCACATCCATTTTACAGGTACAGAAACTGAGACATAGAAAGGTGAAGGGACTTGTCCAACTAAGTGATGGAGCAAGAATTTAAAGCCAGGGTGGCTCAGCAGTAAAGAATCCGTCTGCAGTGAAGGAGACCCAAGAGACATGAGTTCTAAATCCCTGGGGGAAGATCCCATGGAGCAGGAAATGGTCACCTGCTCCAGTATCCTTGCCTGGGAAATCCCATGGACAGAGGAGCCTGGTGGGCTACAGTACAAGGGGTCGCAACGAGTCAGACACGACTGAGCACAGCACAGGGCTCCATAGCCTGTGCTTAAAACCACAACTCCCAGTCTGTTCCCCTTTTATCCTGTTGCAGTTTTCATCTTCCTAGAAATATTTTGGTCAGTTTCATTCTTATTCCTCATTAATGGATGGAGTAGATACTTGGTCCCAGTTTCGAGCACAGAGGAATGAGGCCAATCTGAAGTACAGTGGCTAAGAGATCAGCTCCCCCTTTTCAGGCCTATCCTTGGGAACAGGAATGCACGGATTATTTTGAGCTGTCCGAAGCATGGTAACAGATCAGGAACCTCTCTTGTCACTTCTCTTTGTCAGGTATCTGCCACATAAAAGGGTGGGGGGGAGGGTGGGAACATCCAGGTTAGAAATAATTCAGGAGCTAAGCTGGAACGGCCTTTGCCAACAAAGGTCCGTCAGGTCCGACTAGTCAAAGCTATGGTTTTACCAGTAGTCATGTATGGATGTGAGAGTTGGACTATAAAGAAAGCTGAGCACCGAAGAATTGATGCTTTTGAACTGTGGTGTTAGAGAAGACTCTTGAGAGTCCCTTGGACTGCAAGGAGATCCAACCAGTCCATCCCAAAGGAAATCAGTCCTGAATATTCATTGGAAGGACTGATGCTGAAGCTGAAACTCCAATACTTTGGCCACCTGATGTGAAGAATTGACTCATTTGAAAAGACCCTGATGCTGGGAAAGATTGAAGGCGGGAGGAGAAGGGGACAACAGAGGATGAGATGGTTGGATGGCATCACCAGCTCAATGGACATGAGTTTGAGTAAACTCTGGGAGTTGGTGATGGACAAAGAGGCCTGGCATGCTGCAGTTCATGGGGTTGCAAAGAGTCAGACACGACTGAGCAACTGAACTGAAGCTGGAAGGGTTTCAGCCGAGAGGAAGGCCCAGGCAGCAGACCTAAGGGTGGACAGCAGGAGTTGAAAGGAGCAGTGAGAGAGTAGATGGCTTAGACTTCTGGCTTCCATCTAGGATGCTGAAAGCTGGGAAGAGCATCCTACCACACTAAAAACAATTTTTTTAACTGTTAAGTAATTTGTAAAATTGTTGATTTTGTTGACCCCATCAGTGAGCTGAGGTTGCCCAGCAACTGATTAACCTGCATTCCAAAGAAGGGCAGTCGCCTCCAAGAAGCAGGATATAGGCACTGGCACACCCATGAAGTTGGAGAAAGGCAATGTCTCCATGCAAACAGGTAAGATGAGTTCAGCTACAAGTTTTATTGCTAAAGGCCCGGCGCTGGCTACGAGAGGATATGAGAGGATAGAATCCGTGGGAGTCACAAACACTAAAAGTAATCAGAAACAAAACAAACCAAAACCAAAGTTTGTTCAACTCCTGACAAGATTGACTCAATTCTCTACACTAACAGCCTAAGAAGAAGAGAGAGAGATTTCCAAGCAAAAATATTACTGAGCTCAGTCTTTACTGTTCTACACATTATGTCCAGAAATTTAAAAAGTTACAACACACACATAAAAAGGAACATAACAAAAACAAAAAAAAACCTATTTGTCAAGAGACAAAGCAATCAACAGAACCAGATTCCAGACTTGATAACTCTCTGGAGTTATCTGCCAGAACATTTAAAACAACCATAACAGTATGTGAAAGACTGTGTTGAAAAATATGGACAGCGTACAAAAAACAGAAAGGGACTGTTAGCAGAGAGAAGAGGACTATAAAAAGGAGTCATATGGAAAAGTCTAGAAATTTTTAAAACATGTAAGAGAGACGAAGAATGCCTTGGCAGCCTTATCAGTAAAATCAACACAGCTGAGGAAAGAATCAGTACACTTTACGATCGGTCAAGGGAGACTACCCAAATGGAAACAGAAAAAAGTGAAACCAAACAAAGAAACCCAAGAGGGACGTCCCATGTGGCCCAGTGGCTAAGGCCCTGCACTCCCAATGTAGGGGGCCTGGATTCAGTGCCTGGTCTGGGAACTAGACCCCACTTGCTGCAACTAAGAGTTTGAATGCTGCAACTAAAGATCTCGAGTGCCACAGTGAAGATCAAAGATCCTGAGTGCCACAAGTAAGACTGGTGCAGGCAAATAAACATTTTTAAAAGCCTAAAAGATCCAAAGCTAACATCTGCATAATTTGACTCCGAGATAGAGATACACACACACACACACACACTATTAGTAGAAATAATGGTCAATAATTTTCCAAAAATAATGAAAGGACCACAGAGCCAAGAAATGTACAGAATCCAAAAAAATATTAAATACCAGTGGCTAGGACTTCCCTGGTGGTGCAGTGGGTAGGAATCCACCTGCTAATGCAGGGGACACTAAAAGTGTCGATCCCTGGTCTGGGAAGATTGCGCATGCTGCAGAGCACCTAAGTCCATGTGCCAGAACTGCTGAGCCACGTGTTGCAACTACTGAAGCCCACGTGCCTAGAGCCTGTGCTCCGAAGCAAGAGAAACCGCTGCAATGAGAAGCCTGCACACTGCAACTAGAGAAAGCCCGCTTGCAGCAACTAAAACCCAGCACAGCCCAAAATAGTACATAAATAAATAACAATTCTTAAAAGTAGACTTCAAAAGAAGGATTGTCACCAGGGATGAAGAGGAACATTTCCTAATGATAAAAGGTTGTTCATTTCAGCAAGAAGACTTGGCAATCATAAATGTGTATGTGTACATCTAGTAACAGAGCTTCAAAAACATGAGCTAAAAATAGACCTAAAATAAAAAAGGCAAATCCATAATACTGTTAGCGGATTCAAAGCTTCTCTCTCAGTAATCAATGAAACAAGTAGACAGAAAGAAAAAGTAAGAATACAGAAATCCAGAACCCTATTAACTAGCTGTTCTGATTGACATTTTTATAGCACTTTACCAGCAGAGTAAACATTCTTTTCAACTGCGCAAAAACATTCACCAAGATACATCATCTTCTGGGCCATAAAACAAACCTCAATTTAAAAGAATTTAAATCATAAAAAACATATTTTGTGACTATAAAAGAATGAAAATATAAATAACAACAGAAAGAGATCTGGGAAACACCCCAATACTTGAAATAAAACACAAGACTTCCAAATAACCCACGAGTCAAAGATAAAGTCCAAAAGGAAATTAGAAAAATATCTTGACTGAATAAAATTGAAATGTTGCAACCAGCCACCAAAAAAGCTCCCACTGTTCCTTGCCTCTGTTATTCATACTTTCGTATAGTTTTCTTCTGCACTCTATCAAAGTTATTCTGTGTGACCAATAAAACATGGCAGATGGTACATCATGTCCATAAAAATTTTAAAAGACCACAACTTCCATCACGGGTGTGTATTCTCCCTGTTGTTTGGATCACTCACTCTGGGGGAAGCCAACTATTATGTTTTCAACAGCCCTATAGAGAGGCCCACATGGCAAGGAACTGAAGTTCCAGCCAACAGCCAATGAACAACAGAGGCCAGCCAGCAATCCCATGAGTGATCATGGAAACTGACTTACTGGCCCCAGTAGAGCCTTAAGATGACTGGAACCTTGGCCAGTAGCTTGGCTGCAGCTTCAGCAGTGACTGAGGCAGAACCACCCAGCTGGAACAGTCCTGGATTCCTGATGCCAGAACCTTTGAGATGGTAAACATTTCTCGTTTTAAACTGCTAAATTAGCACGTGTAGGGGTTTGAGTGTGGGTAGGCTGCAGTGTAACAGCACTTTGAAGTGTGGGAGTGGCAGTGGACTGACCTAGACTGGGAAGTGCACCAGAAGCTCAAAATGCTTTGAAAAAGCTGTGAATAGAAGCCTCGAACCTGGGCCTCCTGCACTGGGAGGGCGAAGTCTTACCCACTGGACCATCAGGGAAGTCCCTGCCCAGCATTTTTTTAAATTAATTTATTTTAATTGGAGGCTAATTACTTTACAATATTGTCGTGGTTTTTGCCATACGTTGACGTAAATCAGCCATGGGTGTACATGTGTCCTCCATCCTGAACCCCCCTCCCACCTCCCTCCCCACCCCATCCCTCAGGGTCATCCCAGTGCACCAGCCTTGATCACCCTGTCTCATGCATCGAACCTGGACTGGCGATCTGTTTCAGATATGATAATACACGTTTCAATGCTATTCTGTCAAATCATCCCACTCTCGCCTTCTCCCACAGAGTCCAAAAGACTGTTCTTTACATCTGTGTCTCTTTTGCTGTCTCACATATAGCCTGCCCAGCATTTTAAACTGCATTTAGTAAGAGAGGTGGGGCTTCCCTAGTGGCTCAGTAGTAAAGAATCCACCTGCCAATGCAGGAGACCTGGGTTCCATCCCTGGGTCAGGAAGATCCCCTGGAGTAGGAAATGGCAACCCACTCCTGGATGCTTGCCTGGAGAATCCAAGGACACAGGAGCCTGGCAGGCTACAGTCCATGGGGTTTCACGACAGCATGCGCACACTCAATGAGGGGGTGGGGTAGAGAGGAATGCATCTACTCCATCTTGTTCAGAACCAGAAATCCTTATTTTATGTTCTCTTTAACCCTGTGAGTCCAAGTGGGAATACTTCTGGATATAGAATCCTTTTAAGATCTTGTGGGTCACTCTGAGTCTTATTCAGGTCCACGCTATTAGACAAAAGCTATTGCCGGGAGAAATATCAATAACCTCGGATATGCAGATGACACCACCCTTATGGCAGAAAGTGAAGAGGAACTAAAGAGCCTCTTGATGAAAGTGAAAGAGAAGAGTGAAAAAGTTGGCTTAAAGCTCAACATTCAGAAAACGAAGATCATGGCATCTGGTCCCATCACTTCATGAGAAATAGATGGGGAAACAGTGGAAACAGTGTCAGACTTTATTTTTGGGGGCTCCAAAATCACTGCAGATGGTGATTGCAGCCATGAAATTAAAAGACGCTTACTCCTTGGAAGGAAAGTTATGACCAACCTAGATAGCATATTCAAAAGCAGAGACATTACCTTGCCAACAAAGGTCCGTCTAGTCAAGGCTATGGTTTCTCCTGTGGTCATGTATGGATGTGAGAGTTGGACTGTGAAGAAGGCTGAGCACTGAAGAATTGATGCTTTTGAACTGTGGTGTTGGAGAAGACTCTTGAGAGTCCCTTGGACTGCAAGGAAATCCAACCAGTCCATTCTGAAGGAGATCAGCCCTGGGTGTTCTTCAGAAAGAATGATGCTAAAGCTGAAACTCCAGTACTTTGGCCACCTCATGCGAAAAGTTGACTCACTGACCCTGATTCTGGGAGGGATTGGGGGCAGGAGGAGAAGGGGACAACAGAGGATGAGATGGCATCACCGACTGGATGGACATGAGTTTGAGTGAACTCCTGGGAGTTGGTGATGGACAGGGAGGCCTGGCGTGCAATTCATGGGGTCGCAAAGAGTCAGACACGACTGATCGACTGAACTGAACTGAACTGAAGCCTTTCTCTTAAGCTTCTGCTGAACTGGCTAACAGTCAACACCCTTGAGCTTTCTGGGATTCCTCTTGCTTGATTCAGAGGATCTGTGAGGCACACCCATCATTTCTTTTGAGGTCTTTTATCTGACTGAAGACTACTCTGCTGCATTGTCTGAAATCTTCCTGAGATGCACACAAAAGATTTGATAGTTACATTCTCACTTTCCTTTGGACCATGTTTTTCTGGTGCTGCTCTAGATTTGAGCTTTGCTGGGAAACCACTCTTTAACTTTACTATCATTTGCCAGGTAGAGGGGCTGAGAATTTTCAACCACAAAGTCCTGGCTCCTTCATATTTAACAGTTCTCCCTTTTAGCTCAGGATTTCTCAACCTCAGCACTATTGACATCTCAAGCAGGATAATTCTTTTTATTTATTTATTGGTTGCATGGGGTCTTCATTGCTTCATGCAGGCTTTCTCTAATTGCAGTGAGTAGGGGATACTCTCTAGTTACAGTGCACGAGCTTCTCCTTGCCATGGCTTCTCTTGTTTTGGAGCATGAACTCTAGACGTGTGGGCTTCGGTAGCTGCAGCACACTGGCTCAGTAGCTGCGGCTCCCTGGCTCTAGAATTCGGGCTCAGTAGTTGTGGTCCATGGGCTTAGTTGCTTCATGCAGAATCTTCCCAGACCAGGGATGGAACTCATGTCCCCTGCATTGGTGGTGCAGTCTTGTCCCTTGTACCACTAGGGAAGTCCCAGGAGGGAGGAGGTGGTGTTGAGAGGGGTTTTTCCATTACAGAACATTCAGCAGCCTCCCCAGCCCCTACTAACTAGATGCCAGTGGCAACCTCTCCAGGTCTGACAACCAGAAATGTCTCCAGACATTGGCAAAGGTCTCTCCAGGAGGCAACATCACGTGCTCACTTGAGAACTGCTGCCATTTCCCTACCACCTCGTGTGTTTAAATAGCAAGAAGACACCGAGTTGCACCTTTAACACATGATTTGGAAATATCCTTAGCCAGATCCCAGCTCATTAAGCACATTTTCTGCCTTCCACTTTACCCTGCATGCGGCCAATAAAAGACCCCCTGTGCCTCAATGGAGAGCCAGCACAGTCAAATAAATACAAGAAAGCAGATCAATCTTAAGAGTTCTCATCACAAGGGGAAAAAAGGTGTTTTTTTTTTTTTTTTAAGGTAAACAGATGTGGGAAGAAAATATCTGCAAATCACACATCTTACAAAGGGACTCATCTAGTCTGTATAAGAATGCTCAAAACTCAACAGTGAAAAAACAAACAATCCAGTTGAAAATGAGCAGATGTGAACATACATTTCACCACAGAGCATACAGAGATGGCAAATAAACACATTAAAGTATGCTCCTCATCAATAGCCAGTAGGGAAATGTAAGTTAAAAGCACCGTGCATCCATTTTATGCCAGCTAATTAAAAGTTAGTGACCATACTAGAAGCAGGTCAGGATGCAGAGAAGCTAGACCCTTCAAACCTTGCTGATGGGAATGTAAAATGATACAGTCCCTCTGGAAAATAGATTGGCGGTTCCTTAGAAAAACTAAACACATACTTACCATATGATCTAGCAATCATCCTCCTTGACATTTATTACAGAGACATTAAACTATGTCCCTGTAAAACCTGTACATGAGTGCTCCTGCCAGCCTTATTTGTAACAGCCCTACATGAGAAACAACCCAAATGTTCTTCAGTGGGTGAATGGTTAAACAAATCACGGCACATCCATACCATGGAATAATACTCAGCCAAAAAGGAACAAATTATTGATACCCACAACAACTGGATGGGTATCAAAGCATTCTTTTGAGTGAGTGGGGGGAAGCACCAGGTTTGAAATGGTACATATTGTATGATTCCATTTATACAGTATAACACTGTTGAAATAACAAAAATATATAAATGGAGATGGGTTGCCAGGGGTTAGGGGTCAGAGGAAAGAGGGTGTGGGCATGGCTATAAACAGCATTTGCGAGCCTGGGATGATGGAACACTTCTGTATCTTGATCGTGGTTACATGGATCTACAAGTGGTTCTGACATTGGAATATAGTTATGCAAGATGTTACCCTTCGGGGGCAGGGACTGAGAGAACGAGATACAGGACCTCTATTACATTTTTTTGGAATTTTCTGTGAATCTGTAATAATTTTTAATTTATAAAAGGAACTGTTACACCTGCAACAACTTGGATGGATCTCCACAGCATTATCCTGAATGAAAAAAAGTCCATCTTGAAAGGTTACATACTGTGGGGTCCTTACTCACATAACATTCTTGAAACAATAAAACTGCAGAAGTGGAGAATGATCTGTGATTTTCTAGGGATTAGGGATGGGACTGTGGGGAGAGGGGCAGATAACACGAGAGATGATCACGGTGATGGAACACACAAACACAAATGAGTGCAGGAAGAGCTGAGCAAGCCTGGGTTAGGTCTGTCTACTGCATTTACATCAATTTCCTGGCTGTGATAGTGCACTGATATACCCAACATGTGTCAATCGCAAATGCATTGTGTTAAGTGAATGAATTCTATTCAAAAGTCTATAAGCTATAGGACTCCATTTATATAATGTTCTGGAAAAGGTAAAGCTATAGGGACTGAAAATACATCCGCTGCTTCCAGGGTTGTGGGTGGGACAAGGAGTTAACTACAAATAGATTACACGAGAGAACTTAGGGAGGTTATGAAACCATTCTACACGTTGACTGTGGTGTTTGTACAATAACATGCACTTACCATAGAACTGCACACTAAAAAGGGTGCATTTCACCATATATAGGTACTTCCCTGGTGTCTCAGACAGTAAAGAATCTGCCTGCAATGCAGGAGATCTGGGTGGGGAAGATTCCCTGGAGAAGGGAATGGCTACCCACTCCAGTATTCTTGCCTGGAAGATTCCATGGACAGAGGAGCCTGGCAGGTTACAGTCCGTGAGGTCACAAAGAGTCGGATACAACTGAGTGACTCACACATATTGTGAAACAAAACCACCACAAAAGAGAGGAGATCCACAACCACTGGTACAGCTATTGTAGAAAGAAAGGAGGAGAGAAGGAAAGAGAGGGAGGGAGGGAGGGAGGAAGAAAAGGAAGGAAGAATGAAAAATAACAACTGTGGGTGAGGATGTGGTGAGACTGAAATGTCGGTGGAATGTAAAATAGCGCAGCCACGATAGAAAACGGTATGGTGGGGCCTCAAGAAATTAAAATTAGAATTACCATATGGTCCATCAATTCTACTTGTGAGTTTATACTCGTTCATAGCAGCATTATTCACGGAAGCCGAAAAGGTGGACGCAACCCACGTGCCCACCAATGGGTGAGCAGATAAAATACGGTCGATACTTACAAGAGGACAGTGTCCAGCCCTAAGGGAAGGGAATTCTGGCACAAGCTGAACCTTGAGGACATTGTGCTGAATGCAATAAACCATCACAGCAAGACACAGAGTGTGTGATTCCATTCACATGAGGTACCTGGAGCAGTCAAATTCACAGAGACAGAAAGTAGAATGGTGGTTGCTGGGGTTGAGGGGGCTGGGGAATGGGGAGCTGTCGTTTAACGGGTATTGAGTTTCCATTTGGGAGGATGAAAAGAGTTTGGGAGACGGATGGTGGTGATGTTGCATAATAATGTGAAAGTACGGGACACTACTGAACTGCCCACTTAAAATGATCAATGGTCAATGTTATGTGTATTTTACCACAACTAAGAGAAAAAAGAGAGTGGTGGTTTCTCACTCAAGTGCCTTGGATGTGATCCAGAAGGCTGACCAGCTGCGTGTCCTTGGGTATCGCTCTGCCCATAAATGGTTTTTACCGTGCTAATGGAAGAGATGAACAAGACTGAATAGGGGGTTGCTGCTTTAGGAGCCGTTGTTGGGGTACGACGTCTGGTCACAGAGAAAAACTCCTGCCCCCCTGGGGATGCATCCAAGCTTCTGAAGGGAGGAAAGGGAGTGACGGTGTGAAAAGAACCGGCTGGAACAGAATGCGGAGGCGGCCGGGCCAGCCGCCAGGGCCCACTCAAGCCCCGTCGCCTGGGAACACTCCCAAGGCCCTGACCCTCAGGACCAGCTCCAAGCCTCTCAGCCTGTGATGGAGCCTGTCTGGCTCACTCCCCCGGGTTTGGCCACCGTCACTCTGGGTTCCTACCTTCTATTCCAGCACATACCCCACTTCATAGTTCTCTCCCACACCTGTAATTTGAAAATCCAGGAGCCCCACAGCCTTTTGCCTGGCAACCCTATTCTTCCTTTGTCATCTGTCACCATCTCTACGAAGACTTCCCTGCCCTCCCCACGCTGCTCCTTAGGGTTCCAGCAGTCTGCTCACCATCACCCTTATCATAGAGAACGCTGTTTATTTTCATTTTTTCACAAAATACTTAGTGGGTACCTCTTGTCAGCCAGGCACTCTTCTAAGGCTCTGGGGGGTTAGCAATAGAGAACAGCCCCAAATCCCTACCCTTGAGGAGCCCATGTTCTGGAGGGACCACACCCCGGGCTCAGAGGACAGTGCACAGCAGGGCCCCAGCTGTTGTGCCGAGGTGGCAGGTGCAGATGATCCTGATGCAGCCCAGCAGAGCCCAGCAGAGTCCAGGAAGAGCTGAGATCATGCTGACAGGGAGAGGGAAGCCCGAGCAGGCGGAGGAGCCGGGAGAGGACTGAGGCAGACAGAGGGAGAGGTGGGGTGTTCGCCTTGCCTTCTCTCCAAAGTCACCTCCTTGTGTCTTTTCTGGCCCACAGCACCCTTTTTTGTTTTTACCACCCACTCATCTCCGCTCTAATGAGAAAGGGCATGGACATATACGAAGCTGTGCAGCTTTCAGCTCAGAGGAGGCAAAGGCGCAACTTTCTTCAATCGTCCCAAATCCGGGTTCACCAGCTGCCTTCACCATGCCGCCAACGTTTGACCTCAACGAGATCAAAGTCGTGTACCTTTTGCACTGGTGCACCAGTGGGAAAGTCAGTGCCGTGTCTGCCCTGGCCCCCAAGATTGGCTCCCTGGGTCTGTCTCCAAAAACGGTGATGTCATCACCAAGGCAACTGGTGATTGGAAGGGTCCGAGTATTACAGTGAAACTGACCATTCAGAACAGACAGGCCCAGATTAAGGTGGTACCTTCTGCTTCTGTCCTGATCATCAAAGCCCTCAAGGAACCACCAAGAGACAGAAAGAAGCAGCAAAACATTAAGCACAGTGGAACCATCACTTTTGATGAGATCGTCAACACTGCCCAGCAGATGCAGCATCAGTCTCTAGCTAGAGAACTCTCTGGAACCATTAAAGAGATCACCCAGCCTGTGGGCTGCAATGTTGATGGCCGCCACCCTCATGACATCATAGATGGCATCAACAGTGGTGCTGTGGAGTGCCCAGCTAGTTAAGAACTGCAAAGAAAAAGAAAAATAAAAGATTATTTGACAACCAAAAAAAAAAAAAACAAGAAGCTGTGCAGTAGTGTGGTCTTGATCCACCTCCCCTAAAAGGCAGAGGTGAGCACCCCACATGAATGCACACCCCTCCATCTGGGTGTGGTGTGGATTTGGTTCCCACACTTGCTGGGTATCAAACTGGCCGACTAAGTGGGTGGTGAGGGAGAAGCTGTACGTCACAAGCTTTTCCGATTATTCAGACACAGCCAGGTGGGCAGATTACTCAGAGCAGCCTGAGTTGTTCCAATCTCCCACGATCTGGCCCAGCCCCTCACCAGGACTTTCTCTGTCCTCACCTTCTGCCACTACCTCTCCCCACTTCCCTCACCTCCTCCGGGTCTCTCCTCACATCTCATCTTGTCAGTGAAAGGGTCCTATTCCATTCTTCTTTAAAAGGCTTTTTATTTTATATTGCAGTATAGACGATTAACAATGCTGTGATAGTTTCAGGTGGACAGCGAAGGGACTCAGCCATACATACACATGTACCCATTCTCCTCCGAACTTCCTCCCATCCAGGCTGCCACGGAACACTGAGCAGAGTTCCCTGGGCTGTGCAGCACTGTTGGTCATCCATTTCAAATACAGCAGTGTTCATCCTTTCCGTTGCTTTGGGTCTTCGTTGCTGCACCGGCATTTCTCTAGTGGCGGTGAGTTTTCTACTTGCGGTGCGCAAGCTTCTCATTGCAGTGGCTTCTCTTGGGAAGCATGGGCTCCAGGGCACGCAGGCTTCAGTAGTTGTGGCTCACAGGCTCTAGAGCACAGGCAAAGTAGTTGCGCTGCATGGGCTTAAATACTCTGAGGCACGTGGGATCTTCCCAGGTCAGGGATCGAACCCATGTCGCCTGCATTGGCTGGCAGATGCTTCACCACTGAGCCACCAGCGAAGCCCCATCCCTTTTAATACAGCAAACTTTCCACCTTTGTTCTCCATTTCCCGTCCACCTTGTTTACTTCTCTCCACACACTTCTTTCCATCTAACGTTAACAGGAGCAGGCTGTTAACAGAGGCATATGACATTTTGAGGAACTCAACTGGCTGGTCGTTATGCAACATGATCATTAAAACTTAAACCATACCAACTTCATTGAGTTAATGATATTAAAAACAAAGGTGGAAAGTGCTCAAACTCAACACTTCCTAATTTCTTACTACCTTTTGCTACTATCTATGATCTTGGGAATCTTTACAACTGTAGAAATACGGTAGAAATATGTAATATATAACAGAGGTGACTGCCTTTCTGTTCAAATCTGCATTCAGTGACATCATGCTGGCAGGCTGAAGTATTTACACCACAGAAATAAGGAAATGTGACAAGTCAGGCTTTGGTTTATTGTCCTGCTGATTGTCTAGGCCAGGAGATGGTCCTGGACCAAATCCAGCCCACTATTGTTGTAAATAAATTTTACTGCAACACAGTCAGGCCCACTCTTTTCCTTATCTGTGGCTGCTTTCACATTCCAAGAGCAGTTGAGCACTTGCAACTACATGGCCTGCAAAATTTAACGTATTCACTATCTTGCTTCTTAAAGAAGAAATTGCCAACCTCTGGTCTAGCCTTAACAACACCATCAAGGAAATGTTCATTGGTGGCATTCAGTCACTAAGTTATGTCCGACTCTTTGCGACCCCATGGACTGCAGCACGCCAGGCTTCCCTGTCCTTCGCTATCTCCCTGAGTTTGCTCAAACTCATGTCCACTGAGTTGGTGATGCCACCCAACCATCTCTTTCTCTGTCACCTCCTTCTCCTCCTGCCTTCAATCTTTTCCCAGCATCAGGGTCATTTCCAATGAGTTGACTTTGTACATCAGGTGGCCAAAGCACATGGAGGAAATGTTAATAATGTAAATGTGTCCTGTCTATAGCTGTTACAGACAGATCTCATGTTATTTCACTTTACTGCACTTCACAGAGAGTGAGGTTTTTACAAACTGAAGGTTTGTGGAAACCCTGTGTTCAGCAAGTCTGTCAGCGCCATTTTTCCAACGGCATTTGCTCACTTCATGTCTCTGTGTCTCATTTTGGTAATTTTTGCAATATTCCAAACCTTTTCACTACCCTACTTGTTATGATGACTTGCGATCTTTGATGTTACTCTTACAACTCACTGAAGGCTCAGATGATGATAAGGGTTTTTTATGAATTAAGTATTTTTAAATTAAGGTATGCACATTTTTTAGACATAATGCTATTATTGCACATTTAATAGACTACAGTATAGTGTAACTTTTATATACACTGGGAAACCAAAAGACTCTGGTAATTCACTTTATTGCAGTGGTCTGGAATTGAACCCTCCGTATCTCTGAGGTACGCCTATACATTGTAAATAGCCACACACACCCAAAAAATGCTGAACAAATATACTCCCAGTATTTGAAAACAGTGACAGTAAGTAAGTCGATCAGATCACTGAGAAATGAATTCCAACATCTTTGTTCCCCACTTTTTCACTTTCTTCTTACTCTTTAATATGAATGAAAACATCAACATTCATGTTGGAATGACACCTGTTCATCAATTACAACCATAGGTTGACTATGGATGCAAGAGTTAGGCAAAATTTGAGAAAAGTATACTGCAAGAGCAAACCGGCCCTACGGGATTCACAACAGAGTATTTGTAGAATTTTATTATTTTAGATTTCTTTCAGTAAAATTCATGATAAACACACATTCACACACACATATACATACTTTGTTTCAGACAGCCCATTACTGAATCTTTACAAGAACACATACTGTCTCTTCTCCACTAGAATGTAAGTTCCTTGATGGCAGAATTTTTTTTTTTTATTCCAGCACTTAGAACACACCAGACACACAGCAGATGCACACGAACAAACATGTATGACGTGAATGAACAGATGAGCACAGTTGGGAACCAGGTTTCATGGGCTGATTGTCAGACCTTATGTTTCCAGCTCTACCATTCTCCAGCTATGTTGGCCTTGAGTAAATTATTTATTTGAACCCTGGTTTTTTCATTAAAAAATGTGTGTGGGGGACTCTTCCTACCTTGCAGGGAAATAGTGACAGTGTAGTCTCTGCCTGGCGCCTCCTAGGCACCTGCACAGCAGGAGTCACCTTCTCACCCTCCACCCCTGCCACACGCACACTCCTTGGAGACCTGCCACTGTCACACATTTCAGTGATGTCACAGCCCCCCTCCCTGGGAGCACCAGCACAAGCATCCTGATGCCCAGCCTGAGTGTGGGGGCGGACAGGGCGCAGGCAGGGCCAGGTACCAGTCTTGCGCCATCTGTCCAATATGTGCCACAGCTCCAGCGTGCGTCCACCGACAAAGAAGAGGCCCAAGAATAAGGTGGTTTCCAAGGTTGGATTTAGGACTGGATCTAGTGGAGGTCTCAACAAAGCATCCAACCACGCCCAGGGTGGGGGTCTTTCCATCTAGGGGGAGGGAGAGAGGTAAAGGGGGGTCAAGAGAGTTAGAACAGACTCCCCATTTCCACCCCCAAACCAAGGTGACAAAAATCACAGTCTGGGGTTTATCAACCCAAGCCCAGTGGAGAGGCATTACCGGGCGTTCAGGGGGCTCATCCTGTGTTAGCATTTCCCCCCACCCTGCTCCTTCCCTCTCTCTGTCAGATGCAAGCTAAGGAACCAGAGGACAAGATACATCAGCCTGTCAGCAAAGTAATCGCGCGGAACCGACTTAAAATGGTGAGATGCCACATTTGGGTGCCCACTAAAGAGAGCCTGAGCCCCCACACTGTGCTGCTCGGGGCTGTCACGGGTGACCCGGAAGGAGTCAACCGGCCTCACCATGAGCTGAGCTGAGCCAAACTCCAGGTGGGGGTTGGGAGGCTATCCCAAGAAAGCTGAAGCTTCCTTTTTTTTTTTTCCTGTCTCTTCATCCCTGGCAGGTATTAAAACACTTGTCACTCTTGAAGCTGCTCAAAAGCTCAAACCCTCGGATCCAAGAACTGTATAACCTGGCCAGAAGGTGTTGGAATTCACTGCTCAGGGTTCCAAAGATCCTGGGGATCTCCTCTGGGTGAGCTTGGCCCACCCATGGCCCCCATCATGGGCCCAATAGCTGTCTTTACTAGGAACAGGCGCTGTGCTAAAGAGTTTAGAAACCCGCATTTTGACAAGGCTCTGGGAGAAAGGGAGCCATTTAGTAGCCCTATTTTAGTGATGGAGAGTTGGGGCTCAAGATATGCTGTAACTTGTTCCATTAACTGAACTGCTAAGTGGCAGAGCTAGGATTTGAAGCTGTTCCCAGCTGAAATCAGAGCTGTTGTCATAAGCATGGTCATAATCATCCAGTCATGGGACTAACTACCATCTGGGGCTCTGAGCAAGCGGGCCCCCTTCCCGCCCCTCCCAATTCATCACCACCCACAGATTCACCCACAGACTAGTCATCCTGCTGAGGCCAAGCTCTCTCCCACTTGACAGCGATGCTAAGAAAGCTGACATTTTTAAGGCACCTGCTAAGGGCTCCCCTGATAGCTCAGTTGGTAAAGAATCTGCCTGCAAGCAGGAGACCTGGGTTCAATCCCTGGGTTGGGAAGATCCCCTGGAGAAGGGAAAGGCTACTCACTCCAGTATTCTGGCCTGGAGAATTCCATGGACTGAATAGACCATGGGGTCACAAAGAGTCGGACATGACTGAGCGACTTTCACTTTCACTCTTCAAGGGCCAGGTACCCTGCCGAGCATTTTCCCACCTAATCTTCCCCATAAAAACCCTATTAGGTAGACAGAATTATCTCAGTTTTCAGATGAGGGAACTAAGGCTCTGACAGGACACCTTTCTTGCCCCAAATGACACAGACGGTAAGAGGCAGAAGCAAGCCTGAACCCCAGTGTCTCCCCAAAGCCTGTGTTCTCCAAGCCGCCTTCGGCCTTGCAGGACTGTGCTGAGGGTCCTGGGCCTGACACCTGGTGGCCCCCGGCCAGCGGGAGCCGTGACTATCTTCAGTGTTGTCTAACCCTGAGCGTGAGGCCTCTCCCTCCCCACACGTGCTCAGCTAGGACGGGGTGGCCACGTTGCAGGGGACTTCAGTCTGTGACAGATACCCTTTTGGAAAATCTAACACCTCTGGCAAACTCCACCCCTCTGGTTCCCTCCCTCTAAGTTGACCTCCTCGATACAGGAGATCAGGAAACACTGAGCCCAAAGGGTCAGGACCATCTAGTCCCAGAGTTTTCCAATCCTTTTTAAAGCAGCCAGCCCTAACTGGCCCCAAGCCCCAACTGTGTTGTTGAGAGGAAGCCATGCTGCCCCTTCAGAAGTGAGGTGGGATCGGGGCGGAGGGGGGTCATTGGAGCTACTTTCTAAGATGTCTTGGAACAAGAAAACAATTAAAAAGAAAAAAAAAAACTGGACCAGTCCACTCTGTCAACTGAAATCCAGAGAGACAGAGCCCTAACCTAGTGGCCGATGCAGGTAATACACGTTTCTAGTGTCCTAACTACTAGCCATTGCCATAGCTTTTCTAGCCTCTCACATCCCTTTTGCCAGTGCTTGTCACCGCATCCCCTGCCCCCAGGCGCAAGGTCTCTGAGTGGTGGAGAAGCTTCTTTCCGGGCTCTCTGTGGCTTTCCTGACTGGCCCCCTGAGCCAGTGGCAGCGCAGCTGTCTCGGGACTAGTGGAGGATCAGAGCCTCGGTCCTATGCTGCTGACCACTGTTCGTCTCCCTGCCAGGCACGATAACGTCTGGGATGAAGTGGAACAAAATAACAAAGAGCTCCAGGAGGAGGCTGGGTGTTCCTACCAGAAACTGGACTCCGAGAAATTAAAGCCCACAGGGGAGCCTGAGGAGTGTGAGGAGTCGGGGCCCAGGGCACAGGAGGCTATGCCACTGAAAGAGGAGCAGATGGAGCCTGAGGCCCCGACGACATCGAGGGTTCACAGCCTGACCACCAGTCCCAGAGCCCAAGCACAGGAGCCACCCACTGGGGACCCCCGAGTCGTCTTCCGGAAGACCCACCAGGACAGAACTCCCATGAAGGATGTGAAGCAGCCGGAAAGAGCGAACCAGCGGGTCTGGTTTGAAGGGCTGCCCACACGAGTCCACCTCCCAGGGCCCCGGGTGATGTGCAGATCCTCCGCCTTGCGCTGGGTCAAGCGCTGCTGCACCCGCTTCTGCTCGGCGTCCCTGGAGACGCCGATGGTCCATCTGTACAAGGTGTGACACCACCGCCACCAGGCCAGGGTGAGACGCGGGCCCCGAGCTGGGCCCAGAGCCAGGGGACGTAGGGTCCAGAGTCTTGGGGGCTATGGCTGGCGGTGCTGGGAGGCCCGACCTTCCGCCCAGAGAGGGAAGCCCAGAGAGGCAGAAGCCATTGACCAAGGCCATGCAGCAGGTCAGTGGACCTCTCAGGACCCAAGTAGGGGCTCTGGGGAATGAGGACACTGGGAAACGTGGTCCTGAGGCAGGGCATCCATTGCCTAGAGGCCTAGGAGGGACCAAACTGCTGCGGTTCAGAATCTCATTGGGAAATGAGTCCTGGGATTTCCAAATGTCGGGGGAAGAGGGGAGAGGTCAAGTAGGGCTCTGCTGAATCCCATCCCCTCTTCGATCTACACTCTATTTTATTTACTCATGCCTTGAGTAAGACTTGGACTTCCCTGGTGGCTCGACAGTAAAGAATCCCCTGCCAATGCAGGAGACCTGGGTTCGATCCCTGGGTCGGGAGGATCCCCTGGAGGAGGAAATGGCAACCCACTCCAGTATTCTTGCCTGGGAAACACACATAGACAGAGGAGCCTGGTGGGCTATGGTCCATGAGGTCGTAAAGAGTCAGACACCACGTAGGGACTAAACTACCACCAGCACCACCACCAGCCACAAAGAGGATTTACTCTGAACAAAAAGTTCCTTAACAAAAGAAATACTTCAGCCCCTTTGCTGAGTTTCCAAGAAAGGAAGAGGGTGAGGGGCCTGGGGGTCCAGCTGAAACGAGGCTGCCCCATCAGCAAAGCCGGCATCTCCAATGGGCCGGGTGGCACAGCGCCCCGGGTCCCCGAGCCCTCTCCCTGGCCTGCAGCGCCCCCTGGGGGTGGTCTTAACTGCCGACTGATGCTGAGGTCTCCGTTCGCAGGTGTGACCTTGGATGGGAGCCCGAGGTGTGCAGAGCGCGAGCGGGAGATGGCACGATCATGGACCGGGAGGGAAGGGCGGGAGAATTCCTAAGTCTACAAATAAAATCTCCCATATGCCACTGGCTCTGCCTGTCTTCCTGGGGCTGGACAGGATGGAGGAAAGAGTCTCTCCAACAAGGTAAGGACTGGGGGTGGGGGCGTGAATCACTACTTCAGGGTCATTTCAGTCTGTCCCCAGGTCCCTGACGTCAGTGTAGAACCCGGAACAAAGAAGCCAGTGGGCTGTTCCCCTCCCCCACTCTGCAAGCTGGCCTCCTGAGAGGGGCACTTCATGAAGTCACAGAAGGGGAACGTTTGTTGTGTGCTTCCTGGCTGCCGGGTGCCTCACAATGGCCCTGTGAGGCTAGGAGAGGAGGAAACCACTGCGGCTCCGAGATGGGATGGTCCTGGGAAGTGGCACGGTAAGAGCTCTAAACCAGGTCTCCTGGCTGTTCCTCATTCCACCTCCCGAAGGGGAAAAGGTGCAATACCGCCTCCAGCCCATCAAACACGTGCACGGCGCCTGATGTCAGTCGATGTCAGCTGGAAATGTGAACCGTGACCCAGGAGGCCGGGAATTGGTTTTTTGTCTCACTGCTCACATGTGACAGACACAGAACGTCCATCCTCCAACCCCACATCCGGTCGGGTCACCCCCGCTGTTGGTAGGAGCCACAGGGCCGTTAGGGAGAGGAAAACCAAGGGGGCCCAGGCTTTCTCTGAACGAAGACTGTCATCCTCTATCTTCCCCTGGATGCAAGCAGGCACCCTCTGGGAAGCAGCAGGGCCACGGAGGGGCACAGAGCCTCCAACCCCACCCCCAGGGAGTCAGGGCAGTGATGGAGACCCTCAGATTGGGAGGGAGGAGGAAGGACAGGAGAGGCTCCCGCTGAATCCACAGGTTTACATCCCTCCTCCCCACTGGGGCCCAGCACTGTGACTGAGTATCCCTGGGGTGGGCATCAGCGGAAACCAGGCTGCCACAGACAGCCTGGCATGGGACCACTCTGTACCTCACTGTTCCCCACCTGTGGTCACAGGTGCAGAGTTCCCGTCCCGGGCATCCCGCCCCTATCCCTCCACACAACTTCCATTCCTGCAACCCCCACCTCAAGCTATATGCCTGCTCCAGCCTGACTCCTGGGTACTCCCCATTTTGACTCCCTTGCCCAGCATCATCAATCCCATCAACCTCCTACTCAACCTTTCCTCCCAAGTGCCTTCATTCTGTCAAACTTCAAGTAACCTTCTGTCCAGTGAGCTATCAGCGAGCAATCAGTGCAACTCGCTCCCAAATCATACAGCCAACCCCAGGGGCAA
This sequence comes from Bos mutus, assembly GCF_027580195.1. Lineage (NCBI taxonomy): Eukaryota > Metazoa > Chordata > Mammalia > Artiodactyla > Bovidae > Bos > Bos mutus. The sequence goes on along the minus strand of NC_091629.1, from coordinate 57,984,165 downwards.
GGGGGGATGCACTAATCTTCATTTGAACCCTCCTCCGGGGAGCCCCAAATAGGGGATGAAAAGCCCTGAGCCTAGGGGAGATTGGCAACTTCTGCTTTGCCCAACTGGGAACCAGAGCTGGGCCTGAGCAGCCCATGGGGAGGCCATCGAGTGAGCAGACAGGAGCCTATGTGCCTAGGCTGGTTGGGACCCAGCGTGGCCAGTGTGCTACAGGGGGAGGCAGGATGCAGGGCTCGTGCATGTGAATAACTCCTAGCAGTTCACTCCTTGGAGCCTTATCCCTTCTACCTGCTGGTATTTAGGCTCAGGCAATCTGCCTCCCATGATCCCAGAACCAGGGTCTCTCCACTACCACTCTCCCTTTGTTTAACGACCTCAACCTGAGACTCCTCTTCAGGGTTCAGTTAGATCCTGATTTGGGCAGGATGCTGCAGATGATCTCCAAGATAAAGAAACTGACTATAGGAGAAATGGCCAACCAACAGTTAACTAGGGGAAAATGTTAAGTGTTTGAATTTTTAACAAGTCACATGATCTCTCAGAGCCTATTTCATCTGTTTATAAAAAGAGGGATACTAAGAGCCATTCCAGAGGGCTCTGAGCAAATCAGGATTGATGTAGCTGAAATTAGCTTGCGGGATGTTGAACGTTTGGCCTTTTTTTCCATGCCTCCTTCCATAATAAAGCCCCAAGGCCAGTACTGGCCCTGTTTCTCACTTATGGGCAGTTGGCTAACTGCCCACCTTTAGGGAACCAGCTGCTTGTTTAAAAAGCCAACCTTATGTTCAAGTTCACAACCTTTTGCTAAAATAGCATCTGGATCCTGGAGGCTGCCCCTCTCCCAGTGTGGGCCATGAACTATTTAAACATAATTGGAATATGAAATGCGGACGAGGTTGCTGAGGCAGACAGGCCTGGCTTCCTATCAGCTGTTTGATGCTGAGGAAAGCTGTTTATTCCTAAACCTCAGTTTCATTGTCTGCATAATGGGGAAAACAATGGTGCCGACGTCACTGGATTAAGTTAGAAACGTGTCACTTTATAGCACGTGGCACATAGGAGCTCAATACTTTGTTGCTGTACTTACGTTATGGGCACAGGCCTGTCCCCCGTCTACAGCCAAGGCTCCAAATAAAGGGGTCTCCTCTGTAAAATGGGGATGGGGTCGTGGTGTCTTAATCCTAACTGCTTAGATTCATGAATCACTTCTTACATATCAGACACAGTGCTTTACATATGACATCTCACTGAACCCTCACAAAAAGCCAGGGAAGTTCAACCCAGGGAAGGTTAAGTAGCTTGTCCAAGGTCTCACAGCTAGCAATGGAACTCCAGGACTTAACTGGGCATTCCATGGCCGCTCTCTAGAGCCTTCTAACATCGGGCCCCCTAGAATTGTCCCTGGCTTGGCCAGGTAGGCAGGATGAGGATTAAAGCTCTCAGCTCTCTATACCCCCTTGTCTCAGTACTGTTTCATCACCCTTTGCTACTTTCCTACAGAAAACCTCAAACAAGACAGCAGCTTTTTTAAAAAACTACATATGTGCTTTTAATTTGGCTGAGCCAGGGCTGTTACAGCATGTGGGATCTAGTTCCTCCACCGAGGACCAAACCTGTGCCCCCTGCCTTTGCAGCATGGAGTCTTAGCCACTGAACCACCAGGAAAGTCCTCCAAGGCAGCAGCGTTTAATTCCCCCTCCACAAGGCCACTCTCTTTCGGGCCCAAAATTGGCCCCTAAGGCTCTGTGGTCCCTGGGCTAAGTGCTAACTGCCCTCTGGGAATGCCAGGAGGAAGCTACCCTGATCTGGGGAGTCACTGAAGAGAGTGTTAAGACTCACCTTCCAGGGGAAGTTAACCTGCTTTAATTGTCCCTCCCATAAGACTCAAGGGGACCTGGAGCTTCCCACCACCCCCACGCCCGGTGCCATTCTGGCCCCCGTTTGGCTCTGATTTGGACAGGCCCGCCTAGAACTAGGGGTTAGAGGCATTCTCTGAGTTAGACATCCCTTTCTCCCTTACCATCCTCCCTTCAGGTCATAAATTAGTCTGAGTACCAGCTATGTCCTAGTTCCCACTTCTCTCTCCAAATAGCTGGAGTTGAGTAGTGAACGGGAAGAATAGGGTGTCTAGCCATCACACTCCTACAAAGTCAAGAGCTACACCAACTCAGTGCGGGGGTGGAGGTAACTTTCTGATCTCGGTATTCTTCTTTATCCTTTGGAAATAAAATCATTGCAGACATCCTCATGTTCACTTGAAAATCTGTGGCCATGTTTAATGTACTGCCTATTAGTTTTTCTTGGAAAACAAGTAATATTTACAATGCTTTTTACATCCTTAGTATTTACAACAATACAGTAGGATGAGAAAGTACGATTACAAAGTACAGATGGTTTAACCAATAAGAATGTAACCATTCTTGACTATTAATGTCTTCAAAATGAGTTTACTAATTTCATTACTGAAACCCAAATCCTGGCCTGCCAGCTCCTAATGTAACCTTGGGCAAGTTCCTTACAGTTTCCTCACCTGTAAGACACAGATGGTTTTCCTACTTCTTTTTTTCGGTTGCACCAAGCAGCATATGGGACCCTAGTTCCCCAACCAGGGATCAAACCCGTGCCCTCTGCACTGAGACTGTGGAGTCTTAACCACTGGACCACCAGGGAAAGTCCCAATACTTCCTGCTTGTGAAGACTGTTGGGAAGATTAAGTGAGCAAGGAGACGTACAGCACTTAGTCTACTGTTGGACATCTCTTGTACTCAGTGGATGCTATTTCTTCCTCTCTGGAATTTGCCTCTAGACACTGCTTTGTCACTTTAGAATTCACCAACATCTCAGTAAAGTAGCAGCTTAGTCATTATATTATTAAAAAAAAAAAAAAAAAAAAAAACACGTTGGCTCCCCTGACTTTTGGCAGTTTCCAAAAAAGATCCAACTGACACTCTGGGGGCAGAGGCCCGTCATCAGAGAAGACATGCAGCAGGGTGTCACGAGCCCTTGTGGGAAAGTCCCAAAGAGGTGCGCCACCACAGCTGGAGCAACCACCACAGCTGGCCACGTGACGGGAGGGCTCTGAGGCTTTCCTCAAAATAAAGGGAGTCACCTGCCTGTGGTGTCTCTGGTGTCTGGAGGAAACCCACTGACACAGGGGAAGCCATCTCAGCCCGGTCTCACCTCCTGGACTCTGCAGCCAGGATTAGCGGCCCATTAACAACCCGCTCCCTCCCTGCTTGGCCAGGGTGCCCTGTTTCTGAGGCGCCTCACCCGAGCCTTTTCCCAGCTTCTGCCCGGGCACGTTCACTCTTCAGCTTTCATCCTGTCAGCCTCCACTACCTATCCCGCGGGGCTGGGAGCCAGGAGGCTGGAAAGGCTTCCAGGGGAGACGGCACAAGTTCCCATCTGCGTAGCCCTAACTCTGAAAGAGGAACTCCGTCAACTCGCTCAGGGAGGCTGCGGAGGGCCCGAGGGGAGCAGCAGTGGTTTCTATGAGGAAGTGGGTCTAGACCGGTGTGTTTCACTGGGCACAGTCAGAAATCACTGGCAAGTGGGAAAGGCATCCTGAGTCATGGTAGTTTGCCCAAGGCAAAGCGGAGAAGGCTGCAGGTCGGGGTGGGACACAGGAGTTCCCTGCACTCCATGTTTTAACCAACTGGAGGAACACCTGGGCTCAAGAAGAGGAAAAAAAAAAAAGGTGGCCTAATAATTCTTTATAGCTCCTGGCTCTAATGAATGTCTGACTGTGCTGACCCCTCCCAGTCCCAAGCATGGCATTATAAAATAAAGCGCAGGCAGAACCGTGGAAAATACTGTATTTATGTACACAGGAAGGGCAACTGCAAGCCCCCTCACAGAGGACACTCCACCTCAAAGAAAAACCTTGGTAGCAAATTCCTATCTCCTTCGGTACAATCAAGTACACCTCAAGCTGGAAGGCTGGGCTCCCTGGGTCTGGGGCGCTCACAGTTCCCTCCCACTGTGGGATTCCAAATAAGGCAGGAAAAGGGAACTACCACCAGAACGGAGGTCCTGTGGGAGCTGGAGTGCCTGGTCATTCCTAGAGAACAGGTCGTGACTCCAGGTCAAACACGAGATGGGCAGCAATGCTGGGATTCTTCTCTGGGTCCTCTGGCCCGCTATGTGGAAAGCTGGCAGCAGGGTGGGGACCCAGTAGAGAGAACCGGAAGACAGTCACGGGGTTCAGGGGGGTGTGTGCGCATGCGTGCAGCAGAACACAGGTTGTGCGTTTTTTGGGTTTTCTTTTTTTTGCTTGATGCCTCCACCTGCCATTCTCTGCCTGACAGCAGCCTGCTACTTACTGGGCACCTAGATCTCTTTCTGTGGCTTTGGATCCAGAAACCAAGGGTTGTTCCAACTGAACAGCCGCAGTCAGGCCAACGTGGAAACGGTATGTAACTGCTGTCCCAGGAGGTAAGACAGATGGCTAGAAGAGTGGTTCACTCCGATCAGGTATCTTTGATTTTTTTTTTTTTTTTTAAAATAACAGGCTGGTGACAGGTATGGTGGCTCAAGAGTGACATGGTTCCGATTCTGCTATGACCCTGAAAGAGGTGCCCACGCCGACCTCCCAGACACCAAGGCTTCCGCGGACAGAGGTGGTTCTTGCAGCTCTGATCCTGCCCCGCTACCCACCTTCTTGACGGGGACCTCACTGTCTCCCCGACACCAACCAAGACTTCACATTTCCCGGGTTCCTCTCAGGCCTGGGCTGGACCTCATCTGGCGGTCCGAGCAGCCCAAGGGGTTGGAGGGGTGGTCAAGTGCCCAGCAGGGTATCCAAAGGACCCAACACTACACACTGGACTTCGGGGCTGAGTTGAGGGGGATCTCCTTGAGCTCCGACCGCATGCATAGGTACTCCCCGATGACAGCCATGAGTGCAATGCACACGGCCTGGACCAGCCACCAGGTCAGCGCCGAGGGGAAACGGGAGCTGTAGAGCCAGCAGCCCAGGAGGTGAAAGAAATGGACAGTGACCGTGAAATCCAGACACTGCTTCCCTCGCCGGATGAAGTACAGCAAGCCCAGGGCACTGTGGGGAGAGGACGGCAGTGAGCTGTCACTGGGTTGTCCTGGCCTTCGATTAGCATATCTGGGGGAGTGTGGGGACACAGGATGACAGCACAGGGGTCAGAAGCAAGCGAGAGAAGTGGGAGGCAGGGGTTACATGTCAGATGCCCAGAGGAGCCCGGCGGGTAGTGCTGAGAGTAAGTCAGGCGGGTAAGGAGGAAAATGTATGAGCATGACGATCAGGGCAGCTGCCACTCAAGGGGCTCCGAGAGACTGGGGAGGACTGTGGCACCACGAAGCAGACATGTTCCATTTAAAGTGGGGCCTAAAGCGAGACAAACCACCAGGCTAGAAGGCTGGCCTGGAATCGGATGATCATCCCATTTTCTTAAGAGACGCCTGAAATCTAGATTTTTAATATAAAATATCCTGATTTTCAATTAAGTGGGAAAAAAAAATCTTAAACCCCCTGCATGGGTTGACAACTGGGTAAGTCAAACAGAACCTATCTGGGAGCCAAATCCAGGTTACAGTCACCCCACCAATGTTCAACCTCCAGTGAAAGGTCAAGAATAGCAACGTGCAAGGCACTGTTCAAAGTACCTCCTGTGAATGAACTCGTGAAACCCTTACCATTATGAGGTGGGTAATATTATTAGCCTCATTTTACTGGTGAAGAAACTGGGGCTTAGACAGATTAACTTGTCCACAGTCACTAGACTAGTGGTAGAGCTGAGAGTCAAAGCCAAGTGAGTCAGCCTCTAGAGCCTAAGCTCTTAATCACTTCACTTAAACTGCCTCTCAGTCCAAGTCCTCAGCGTACAAGTGAGGACCTGACGCCCAGAGAGAAGGGAAGGAACTTGGCTGATGGCACATGGGCCAAGAATAGAATCCAGTTCTCCTGACTCCCAGTCCAATCCTTCCCTCACCTCATTCCACATCAGGGAAGTGATCTGAGAGGGAAGCGGTCCCCGGGCAGCATGCTCAGAGTGACATAAGAGCTTTCCAGCCAAGTCAAAACAGTGGTGGAAGAAATCCTAAGACGGAGCCAGTCCCAGAACTGGTCTCCGCCACCCACGTTAGTCCACCTCTACCCAGGAACAAGTGCCAGCCTGTGTCAGGTCCAAATCAGAAAGTTAGTTCCAGCGCTAAGACCCCAAAAGCTGGACAGGAAAACTGGTGATACTCACCAGGTGAGGGCGTTGAGGACGAAGGACATCGTGGAGAGCCGGCCTGGAGGGGTGGAAAAGCCCAGGATCTGAGGGGGAAATCACAAATGGAAATACGTTGGAGGAGAAAATTGGCAGAGCCCCTAGGCTCCAGGACCCCCCTCCAAGGAACAAACATCCTGCTGGGACCACAAGAAGCCAATACGCCCCTTCGTCTGTATGGCGGCCTATTTCTTAGCCTATTTCTAAGCTGCTTTTACAGACATCCAACACTGTATCTCACCCGACCCCTCAGAGTAGCCAGGAAAGGATCACTATCCTCATTTTACAAAGAAGGAATAAAAACCCAAAGAAGTTAAGTAACTTGCCCAAAGTGATACAGTAAGTAAGCAGCATAAAAATTGGAACAGTATTCAGCAAACTATGGCCCCAGGGGCCAGGCACTTGTTTTTGTAAATAAAGTTTTATTGAAACACAGTCACACCTATTCACTTAGTATTGTCCATGGCTGCTTTTGTGCTATGATGGCAGAATTGAGTAGCTGTGACCTAAAATCTTGCCCTTTACAAAAAGGTCTGTCAACTACTGGTCTAGAATTCAGGTGGTGTGCATGAGATAGCTCTTCAACAAACCCTCAGATTTCCACATGTCCTTCTCAGGAGGACAGAGCCTCCTAAGAGGATACTACTAGGCACCTGGTAGGTATGCAGCTTCCATCACTATTGTTACAGTACTATCAATACTGAACACCTACACTCTTTCAGCATGCAACACTAACATTCATTACTCCATAGTATCCTCACAATAACCTCATAATATTATTTTTAGTGTTGTCGTTACCTTTTTTGGATAATAACTTGCTTACTATTATCTCTTTTGGGATAGTAACTTGCCCAATGGCTACACAGAAGATAAGCAGGAGAAAAGATTCCATCCCAAATCTCCTGGCTCCAAGAACTGTTATTATTATTACATACCACATCTGCCTCTGTGAAGCTAACACTTCTCTGCCCTCCGTTACACTTTTACAAAGCACTTTCTTATTCCCAGGCCCCTCTGGGTCTCATAACATTTGCTGACGATTATTTTATTCCGGAAGAGGAAACAGGCTCAGAAAGATGAAGCAACTTGCCCAAAGTCCCACAGCTGGTATGTTTCAGCCTGGGCTGGACACTAAGCATTCTGAATCCAAAGCCAGGCTCTGTGTACTGCAGTCCACGGCCTCCGCGCTAGCGGTCTCAAGATTTTGCAGACAGGAAAAATGATGGTTCAGAGAGAGGACAACACTTGCCCCAGGTTACACAGCTAGTACGTATAACTTAAACAGAGGCCTGACTCCAAAGTCTAGGCAGTTCCCACTATACCTCCAAGAACGCTCTTTTACCCATTCCCCCCGCCGCAATTTGGCACCCGACATCCTTGGGCTTAGAGAAGTGAAGTCACTTCCTCAGTGTCAGGTGGTCCAGCCAGGTCTGGAGCCTGGTAGTGTCAGACCACCAGGTGAGGCCGAAACGCCGCCCGCGCCAGCCCGGGATCCTACCTCGGCGTCGAACACCTGGTCCAGCGAGGGGCTGCTGTGCACCAGCCCGTCCACCAGCGCCAGCCACAGGCCCAGCGAGCCGTAATAGACGGTCTGCATCAGGACGATCTGAGACAGGATCAGCAACGGGTCCCACACGTAGCTGCGGAACTGGCCCGCCATGCCGGCCCCTGGGGCCTGGTCGCCGCCCGGGCCCGGGTCAGCGCCGCCGCCGCGCCATGGGCCCGGGGCCGCCCCTGCACCTGCGAGGACACACGCCTGCCCTCAGACAGCCCGCCGTCACCATGACAACGTCGCCCCGCCCGGGAGGAGGGACTGGGATGGAGGCGGCGAGCCCATTCCGGGAGAGGGAGGGAGGACGAGGCGGACAGACCCATTCCCAGCGTGAGGGGAAACCCTGCCCGTTCCAGCTTGCTCGGGCCCCGCTCGTCCTCGAGCTCCTGTGGGGTTCACTCACCGGTTACGGTCTCGAGGATCCGAAGCGTCCGAGCGCGGCCCAGCCGCACCGACTAGCTACCGAAACGGTGCTGACAGTCAGGACCATGGAGGAGAGGCCCTACTGGCCTAGAGAGGCAAAGGTCCACCGGCTGCAGCGGGTGTAGCGGCTGCGTAGGAAGGAAGCGTTTCCGGGGTGGAGGGGGCGGGGCTGAGATTGCGCAGGCGTGGTGCCAAACAAAGTAGGGCAGCCCGGAAATGAGATGTGCACATGCGCACAAGAAAAAATGAAGGCGAACGGAAGTATGGCAACAGAACGTAGAGCTTGCTTGCCCTCTAGAGGAGAATGTTGAGGAAAAAAAAAAAGGGGGGCGGCGAGAGCAGACGGTTGACGAGTGGCAAAGGGCGAGGGAAAGATGTTTGGGAGTTAACGAAATGATAACGTCCATTCCGTTTTCAGCCTAAACTCCCAACATCTTTCTCCTAGTTATAGGCTAGGATAGCTTGAAATGAACCAGCCAGCAAGTCCACACCTGATTTTGCCACTGTTTCTGGTTTATAGATAATTAAAACTAAGGGCCAGAGAAGGAAAGCAACATCACTGTCTCAAAGATATAGGGTTAGTGACAGAATTCAGGTGGGGATTTCCCTGGTCATCCAGTGGTTAAAACTCCCGGCCTCCAATGCAGGGGGCAGGAGTTCTGTCACTGGTCCAGAAGCTAAGATCCCATATGCAACATGAAACGGCCAAAATAAACAAACAAAAAGCCTGTTTTAAAATTCAGGTGCTTCCAATACCGCAGCACTGATTTTATGCCCTACTGAGTGTCAGGAAGATGTGTACATGTTAAAATGAGACCGTCCTTGTCCTCAGACACAACTTAGCTATATTAGAAGACACGGTAGTGGGTGTTTTATAATGTAGATATTCAGTTATAGCTGTATATCCATTTATATTTATAATGGGTGAGGGTAGCGGGGAGGCCCAGGCTCTGAAGTCATACCTGGAAGCAGATCCTGACGCTGTTGGCCGCCATAACTCTTTCCTCTCTAACCTCTTCTGAGTCCAAACAGTGTGGACATTCAGTAAATATTTGCTGAATAAGTCAAGAATAGAGAAAGGGCAACAGCAAGTTGATGAGTCATTTTACTCCTGCCTCAGCCAGCCAAACCCCCTTGATTTTCTTGATCGTAGGTTCTCCTCTGGAATGGAAAGAAGGGAAGTAACTGGTTCCAGGAAAAGAATTCAAGTTTTTGACAGCTTGCCATACTAGCTGGGTGACTAGCAAGTCACTTCCTTCTTTAAACCTCAGCTTCCCTGTTTATGAAATGAGGAGTTGGACAAGATTAATGTTTTCCATCATTTAATCTACCCTCTGCTAATTATTTTCACATTAAAAAAAAAACTTTTCAAAGACCCATATAACTTGCCAACCAGAACTTCTGAACAGCATGTGATAACCATGTTATCACCTTGAGTTGATCCAATTCCAGACAAAGGTAAAGAAACTTGAGATTATATCAAAAGTAGATGTGTGACTTCCCTTATCATTTGGAAATATTGTAAACAGTTCCCTTGGACTCCGGTTTGGAAGTCATTAAGGCTCAAAGATTTCTGAGGTGCTTTCCAGCTCAACAGTTCTTTTAAGCACCTTGTTTCAGCTCAACAAATCTCTCTGGTCTATTAATGACTCACATGATCTAGTGCTTCTGAGAAAATATCTTCTGTTTATTAAGTATCTATGTGATCTTGTTTCATCCTCATAATTAGAGAAGATATGGGAATTCCCTGGCAGTCCAATGGTTACGACTCTGCACTTTGACTGCCAAGGGCCTGAGCTCAATCCCAGTTGGGGAACTCAGATCCCACAATGGCTAGAATAATAATAACAATAATAATATAATCAGAGAAGGTAATATTATCCCCCACTTTAAAGGTGAGGAAACTGAGGTTCCAAGATGGGGCATGACTCTACTCAGGTCAGAGCTCATAAGAGGTTGAGCTGGGATTCAAATCCAGGACATCAGACTCTGAATACCAAGATACCATTCCAGACTTTTAAAAAAGAGAAAGAAAAGGGACTTCCTTTTTATTGGCACAGTGGATAAGAACTGCCTGCCAATGCAGGGGACCCGGGTTTGATACCTGGTCAGGGAAGATTCCCCGTCTCTCAGAGCAACTAAGCCTGTGAACCACAAATACTGGCCACGACTAGTGAGCCTGTGAGCCGCAAGACTGAAGCCCGCTAGCCCTAGAGCCTTCACAAGAGAAGCCACCATAAAAAGAAGCTTGCGCGCCTCAACGAAGAGTAACCCGCACTCACTGCAAGGAGAGAAAGCCCATGCACAGCACCAAAGACCCAGTGCAAACAAAAATAAAATCAAACAAATGAATAGATAAAAAGAGAGGAAGGAAAGAGACAGTGAAATATGTGATGGGATGGTGGGAAGGAGGAAAAGGAGAAGTGAATCCCTAGGCTTAAGTGGTTCTGGGGGTGTGGGGTTAAGAAGAGATTGAGGCAGAGTTTCCAGAAAAATGCTTGAGAGATTCAACTTGGTTTTGGTAGGCAGCTTCCTCTTTCTTCCGAGTGCTGGATGGTGTGGCTCTTCCTGAGTCGGGCCCCCTCAACTGACAACTGGCCCTTCTCCACTCTGTCTCCTCCCTTGGAGGGAAGGCGTTCCCTCCCCTTTCTCCTGAAATGGAAAATGAAGTTGGTGTCTGAGTCATCTGGATCCTGGAGCTCGCCACTGGGAAACCCCCGTGGACCTGCTGAACAGCCTCTTGCAGTTTTCTTTTCCCTGTAGAATCTCAGCTCTTGAATCCCTCCCTCTCCAAGGCCCCGGAAACGGGCACCATTCCAAGTCATAATTTGAGTATGAGAAGGAAACCAAGTGCTGGGGAAAACCACAGTCATACTCTTGGCCAGGCTTCCTGGCCCATTTTGAGAATTTGACTATAGGTGGCTTGGAAAAGGAGAATGAGCTTTGGGTTCAGACCACAAAGCCGGTGCAAAGGCCCCACTCACTTGCCACGTGACGTTGGGCAAGTCCCATGTTGAGTCTTAGTATCGCAAACTGTCCAATCAAAGTGGGGCATTGGACTCCAACTTCCAAACACAGCCAATGGCCCTGTGCCATTTGAGTCACCTGAGGGACACATACAGTCAGATCCCCAAGCCTTGTTGCCAACTGAAGTCTGAATCTCCAGGAGTGTAGAAACTTCTAAGAGCTCCCCAGATGATTCAGAGGTACACCCACATTCGATCATTACACAATGAGATGATCTGTCATTGACCTCAAACTAATTCTCCTGCTAGTAGAAAATTACGCTGTGACCTTGCCTTATCCACGGCTCCCTTTGGGCCTCAATGGGGGAGGTTTTGTACCCCCCTCCCTCCCCTGAGTCTGTAATATGGACTAAAATAGCTCATCTCCAAGGACCTTTCCCACAGTGCCAAGTTTGTAGTTTCCAGACTTATGAATGAAATGTTAAACTTTTAGGTCAGAGGCAGAATGACAAATAGCCATGCTGGAACAAACTGTCCTCTGCGCCCAGAGGAAGAGAGAGCCTCTGGTCACTTGGTCATTGATGTCACTCCCACACTGGGCTCCCACTGTGGGCACCCAAGCACAACTCCTGCTGGGATCCACTTTCCAGCTCCACCTCTGTCAATCCTTTGGGAAATGCCCTCCTAGAGGTCTGTGGACCTTGGAACTCTGGTAGTCTTTGAATACTAGGTCTCCTGCTGTCTAGCTGGGTGGCCTTGGGGAAGTTACTTTATCTCTCTGAGTCTCAGCGTCCTCCTCTGTGAAATGGGAGTCCGAATAGCGCTCACGTGCTGGGCCGTCCTGAGAATCAGATGTGTGCCAGGCAGTGTCCCACTGCCGGATACGTAGTCAGTGTTATGTAAACATCAGCGATATTAATTATTGTTATTATTTCTTCCCTTGGAATGTGGGAGTGGTAAAAGCTGTTCTCCCAGATTTATGGCAAAGATCTAAGTAGATAACAGACAGAGTGAGCCCTGAGGGAGCCCCAGTGCCTGGTATACAACAGGAGCTCAGTAAATGTGATACCTTCTCTTTCTAATCCCATCCCACCCCAGAGGTCTCCAAGCCCCTCCCTTTCTCCCTTCTTCCTCCCCAAGGTTGCCCTACAGCCCCCCGAGCATGTGATCTTTTTCAGGGAAGATTTGCGGGAAAACACTTCAGGGAGACAAGTGTCTCAGGTTTTGCAACTCTGCGCTTGCATATTTTGGAAACTCCATGTGGGAGGCTAGTGTTTGGCTGTCTGTCCTCTGCCTCGGTGATCAACCTGGACTCTGGCCAGTGAGTCACTCTCTTAGGAGAGAAACCGGAGAGGGCTCGTTCACCACCTGCTTGTTTTTTCTTCTGGATTGAGAACCCCTTGTTACCTCCAGGGTTTTAAGGGCTGTGTGTTCCTCTGTTGCTGGGGAAGGATGTTTGCTGAGCACCTACTGTGTGCCAGACACTTATATTATCTCATTTAATCTTTATTTGATTTCCAAAACTGGCCTGTGAACTGTAGAGACAATGAATAGTCCCGCTTAACAGACGAAGAGCCTGAGGCTGAGAAAAAGGACCCTGTTTACCCAAGACCACACTGCCAGTGACAGTAGAGCACGAACTCCAACCCAGCCAGCCTGACTCCACGCACACCTGTTCCCAGTGTACGATAGAAAGTGCACTGAATGTTGCAGTTTACACCAAGCTTTCATTTTTATTTATGTATTTATGGCCGCACCACACGGCACGTGGGATCTTAGTTCCCTGACCAGGGATCGAACCTGGGCCCCCTGCACTGGAAGTGCGTAGTCCTTACCACTAAAGACCATGAGTCTTAACTACTGGACCAATAGAGCTTTCACTTACTTGATCTCATTATCCCAACAGCCATGGGGAGGTAGGTATACACATTTTCTCCATTTTACAGATGAGGAAACCAAGGCTCGGAGAAGGAAGTGACACAACTGTATACACAGCTGGGAGGTGGTCGGTCTTGTCAGTTGGAATGATCAGAGTAAAGAACCCTCTGGAGTGCTCATCTTTCCTCTCCAGCCTCCCACTTCTGTACTTCAGAGGCAGTCAAGGAGCTGGTTTTCTGTGTTTTGTGCTCCGCGATCAGTGCTTTGTACAGATCACATCTCTGTGAAGGATGGACCATGTCAAGCATTCCAGCTGGGCCTCCAAGCAGAGAAGGTGTTGTTTCTCTTGAATCAAGAACTCTTCTCCAGGGCTTTCCCTGGTGGCTCAGTGTTAAAGAATCAGCCTGCCGATGCGGGAGACGTGGTTTCCATCCCTGGTCCAGGAAGATCCCACGCGCCACAGAGCAACTAAGTCCATATGCTGCCATTACTGTGGCCTGGAGCCATAACAGGAGAAGCTACCACAGTGAGAAGCTAGTGCATACAGAGAAACTAGAGAGTAGCCCACGCTCACCACAACTAGAGAAAAGCCTGTGCAACAATGAAGACCCAGTACAGCCAAAAATCAATCCATCAATAATTTTTTTTAAAAGAACTCTTTTCCAGGGATTGATTACCCAGGTCAAAGACACCCTGCAGAGAATTGAAATTTTCTGAAACAGTCGCCCCAGCCCTTCAGGTTTTCTGACCCCACCCTGTACTATATTCCCTGCCCCTCCCTAGAAATTGCTCCTTGCTCTGACCTTGAAGGATTCAGGGCTTTAGGGAGGAAAGATGTTTTTATTCATTAAAATTTCATTCAGCATTTACTATGTGCAAAAAAAAAAAAAAAAAACCTCGGAGTATACAGATAGAAATGATCAAAATGAGTAAGGAGAAGATCTGGGGGCTTCTGGGTGCCCCAGTGGTAAAGAATTCTCCTCCCAATGCAGGAGACACGGGTTCGATCCCTGATCCGGGAAGATCCCACATGCTGCGGAGAGACTAAACCTGAGCAGCACCACAGCTATTGAGCCTGTGCTCTAGAGCATGGGAGCCACAGCCATTGAGCCCACATGCTGCAACTCCCGCAGCCCGTGTGCCCTAGAGCCCGTGCCCTGCAAAAGAAGCCACCGCAGTGAGAAGCCCTTGCACTGCAATTGAAGAGTAGCTCCCAAGCACCGCAAAAAGCCCACCCAGCAACAAAGTCCCAGCACAGGTGAAAAGAAATAATTAAATTACTCGTTTAAAAAAAGAGAGATCTGTGACCTCCCAGACTTTATTTTCTCATGGAGGAGACAGACAATAAGCAAATCAACCAGCAATATAAAATTTAACATCAAGCGGTGAGAAGCACTTAGTAGAAAAACGGGGGTCAGGGGACAGATAGTCGAGGATGGAGGGTGAGAACAATCACTTCAGAAATGGCCGTCAGCAAAGCCCTCCTGGAAGAGGTGGCATTTATTTTTAAAATAAAAGAAAATTGAATAAGACATCACAATGAGTCAAGAATGGCAATGAGATGGGGAGGGGAGGAAGAAGGGGGAGGCAGGTCCAGGCGGGTCCTCAAGGCAGACTGGAAACGTCTCTCTCTGGAGGTGCCAGCGGGCTTGGGGCTTCTCTCATTGGCTTTTCCTTCAAACATCATGACAGTCTCATGTTCATAAAGTCTCGGCAAGAGATGGTGTGGCCGACCCTGCCTGTCACCTCTGAGATCATAGTCTTCATTTCCAGGTGGGTCTTGGGGACCCCAAGCTTCCATCCTCTTTAAAGACATCAGATGATCAGTCTCGCCCTCATTGTTGAGGTCAGGCTCCATGTACTTCTCTTTAAAGGCTGCAAGTTTTTCTGGCAGGTTGTCTTGATCACTGTACTTCTGGTCACAGAGGAACTCCTTTGAACCTGTTGCTGAACTCGACTGGCGTGGTGCGCACCAGGCTCCTGCCAGCTCCAAAGAGGTGCCGTTTAAGCAGAGATCTGATGGAAGCGAAGGAGGAAGCCAACTGGGGAGAATATTCCAGATAGAGGGAACTCAAGCGCAAAGCAGTGAAGCAGGAATGAGACTGGCATATTCACAGGAGAGCAGAGAAACCAGTGTAGCAGGACTGGAGTGGACAAAGGGAGGGACAGAGGTGACACTATCAGCCTCACCCAAGGATTGCCGGCTTACAGTTTATTTTCACTTTACAACCCTCCAGGAGGCAAACAGGTTTGCTTGGTGGAAGTAGGTGGGAAGAAGGGGGACAGGGGGCAGATTCACAAATATTGAGTGCTTGCTATGTTTCAGGCACTGTGCTAGCCTCTGGGTTTTTGTTTTGTTTTTTTTTTTGGCTGTGGCATGTGGGATCTTAGTTCCCCAACCAGGGATTAAACTTGCATCCTTCTGCTGTGGAAGTGCAAATTCTTGACCACTGGACCACCAAGGAAGTCCCAGTATCTAGGTATTTAAAACAGACATAGCTGGGTCTTCCCTGGTGGTCAAGTGGTTAAAATAGACAGTCCCTTTCTTCAGGGAGCTTCTAGCAGGAGAGATACACAATGAAGCAGGAAAATCGAGAAATAATTGAATAGGGCTTTCCTGGTGGCTCGTTGGTAAAGAATCTGCCTGCCAGTGCAGGAGAACAGAGTTCCATCCCTGATCAAGGAAGATCCCACATGCCTGCTGCAGAGCAAACCAAGCCTGTGTGCCACAACTATTGAGTTCTAGAGCCTGGGAGCCACAGCTACTGAAGTCCAAGTGCTCTAGAGCCCATTCTCCGAAACAAGAGAAGCTGCGGCAATAAGAAGCACACGCAGCACAACTAGAGAGTTGGCATCACCGACTCGGTGGACATGAGTCTGAGTAGGCTCCGGGAGTTGGTGATGGACAGGGAGGCCTG
This sequence comes from Bos mutus, assembly GCF_027580195.1. Classification (NCBI taxonomy): domain Eukaryota; kingdom Metazoa; phylum Chordata; class Mammalia; order Artiodactyla; family Bovidae; genus Bos; species Bos mutus. Next base: position 57,968,183 of record NC_091629.1, on the reverse strand, counting down.
GCGTGCTGCAGTCCGTGGAGTCGCAGAGAGTCGGACACGACTGAGCGTCTGAACTGAACTGAACAATCAGAGAGTAGGCCCCCTGCTCTCTGAAACTAGAGAGAAGCCCACACAGCAACCAAGACCCAGCACAGCCACAAATAAAATTATTTTAAAAAGATATAATTGAATAAATATAAACTGCAGTGAATGCAATGAAGGAAGCCACTTAAAGAATTTGGACAGGAACATAATTTGGCCTCGGGGGGAATGTCTGTTTGAGGAAGTAGCATGGAAGGAGTGGCCCTGAAAGATGAGTGGTGCCAGCCAGGACAAGGATGCATCAGCACATTTATTACAACCCCGTGTCATCACACGCTCGTTCTCATTCACTGAAGGAGAAAGCAGACCTGAGACATGGGATGTAAAAATCGCCCACGTAATAAATCAAATGGCCAAGCCAGGTTTCAACTGGAGGTTCTTTACCTCACTGCCCTGTTACCTTCTGTCGCACCAACAGCTTTGGCTGTTTGCAAAGAGCAGATTCTGACTGCTGTGGCATCTAGGAAATAATTGTGCTATCTCTGCCTTGACCAGATGTGGCTAGAGGCTGGGGAAAAGGATTGCATGGGAACAAGGAAAGCTGAACAAGCTGAGCTGAATGATAGGTGAAGGGAAGTGATGGGCTAAAGTTTGGAAGTGCCCTGCTCCACTGCACTCCAGCCCTTGGCGCTGTGGGGTGTGAATCACATGGCACTGTGCCGACTACATCTAAGTGCCCAGAGGATGCTCTCTACCAAGGACTCAGAAGCAATAGGGTGTGATGGAAAAGAGCCCAGGGCTAGAAACCAAAGGATCTGGGTTTAGATGAAGCTCTGCAACCTGGGCAACTCATCTCTTTGAGTTTTTGTTCTTATTTTAAATGATTGTAATAACACCAGCCATGGGTACCCTCTAGGACTGTTTGGGTGTACAGATGCTGTCAGTTGTGTGCAACTCTTTGAGACTCCATGGACTGTAGCCCACCAGGCTCCTCTGTCCATGGAGTTTTTCAGGCAAGAATACTAGAGTGTGTTGCCATTTCCTTCTCCAGTAGATCTTCCCCACCCAGGGATTGAACCCGTGTCTCCTGCAATGCAGGCAGATTCTCTACTGTCCAAGCCACCAGGGAAAGCCTATAGATGCATTGTGCTGTCCTGTGCTGTGCTTGCCTGCTCAGCCGTGTCTGACTCTTTTCGACCCCATGGACTATAGCCCACCACGGTCCTCTGTCCGTGGAATTCTCCAGGCAAGAATACTGCAATGGGTTGCCAGACCCTCCTCTGGGGGATCTTTCCAACCCAGGAATCGAGCGCAGGTCTCCTGCATTGCAGGTGGATTCTTTATCATCTGAGCCACCAAGGAAGCCCAAGAATGCTGAGTGGGTAGCCTATCCCTTCTCCAGGAGAAATTCCCAACCAGGGTCTCCTGCATTGTAGGTGAATTCTTTACCAGCTGAGCTACCAGGGAAGCCCATAGATCTCATTGAAGAACTACACAGCTTTCTGTGAATGTTGGAATTGTTAATATCTGTCCTTTTCTTCAGCCGTCAGAGTGGGAAACTGCAAGGAAAGCACAAATTGATTATGCAGGAAGTTCTCAGGGACCAATCTCTTTCCCAGCGTCTTCCCCTCTGCTCCTTTGAGGACAAGATACTTCAAAGATGATTTTATGGGGAGAACAGAAATGAGTGCTGAAAACTCAATGGGACAACACAGTGAGACGGAATCAAAGAAACCTGACCTCAATCCTGTATTAGTTAGCTGTTACTGCATAACAAACAACCACCAAATCTCAGGGGCTATCCACGATACCATGTATTTCTCAATGCTGGATTTGCAGGTCAGCCAGAGCAGCTTTGCGACAGCTTTGTTGTCATTTCTCCTCTCTAGGCCTGTTTTCTGTAAAATAGAAGTAATATTACTTTACAGAGTCAGAGTGAGGATGATGTTCCACCCTCCCTTTTAACTAAACATACCCTTTGCTTAGGATATGATAGACGCTAGATGGTGTTCACCCTCTAGGCCAGTTAGTAATCCAAGAAGTGGTCTGACCTGAAGGAGACAATGAAAGCTACTGGCCAAGCCAATCAGACTGGCTGTCCCCCAAATGCAGCGCAGAAGACAGAGCCAGTAAGTCTGTAAAAGAGACAGCGGCATACCTCCAGGAAGAAGAGATACCCTCAAATAAATACTGGGCAGGTTTCAAGAGCTGGAGATGTCTGCCAGCTCTTGGAGTCATCTCAGCTATTGATATCTTCCTTTCGGTTTTAGTCTTTAGCCCACCTATATCCTTCAGACAACCCCCAAGCCCTTTTTTTTCTTAAGGAGTCATAAGTAAAGCATTGCGCTTTGCACTTAGAAGCATTGTGCTAACGTGAAGAAGGTGCATATAAAGTTGCCAGCCTTGAACTTGGCATACAATAGGTTCTTAGCACCTGGTGGCTACTGTCCATTAATCAGGGAGCTGCTTAAGAGCAGGGATGGGATCTCTTGATTTTTCAAAAGGCCTTTCACATAGAAGATGTTTATTGGATAAATGACCAAATGAGTGAATTTCTATGCCTGAGCCCCTACAGAGAAACAGCCAAATGGCATTCATCATTTTATCCACACAGGGGCTCAGGATCTCTCTGTGGACAAGACAACTTCCCTGCTCTCGTGAAGGTTATGTCTGGTGTTGAAGTGGATGACAAACAAGAAAAAGGATCAATGTATGATGTCCGGTAAGGGAAGTGTTATGACAAAAAATAAAGGAAGGCAAGGAGAAAGAGGGACTGAAAGAGGGGAGGGCTGTTTTGAGAAGTCTTTAAAATACCTGTGGAAGCCGACTCACTGTTCCGGCCTTGGTTCACCTGTCTCACAATGGGGATGCTGTTGGATAGAACGGACTGGGAGGGTCCTTCTGAACCCAGTGTTCCCAGTTTCTGTGGTTATGCAAGGCAGTGGCTGGACATTCCATACAGCCTCTGGAAACCCCAGGCCGTCATTATCTGGAGCTAAAGAGAGATTTGCATGGAGCAAAGAGGACCAGGGAAGGTTGGTGCCATTCTGGGTGAGAGAAGGCCCCAGGGCTCACTCTCTCAGATGGTCTGAAAATAGTGACATGACTCCCTGTTATTTACTGTGTGTGAAGAGCTGTTGGGGAGGGAACTTTCCAACTCGAGATTCTCAGAGGGAGACCTCTGTGATCATAACAACAGGTAACATCTCTGTGTAGGGTATGTGCTAAGAACTATACTCTCAACACTCATGATATAAGAACCATAAGGACTCCCAGGTTACAAATGAGGAAACTGGGACACAGAGAGGTAAAAGGCCCCACCCCACACAGCCAGGATTATAGCCCAGATCTTTCTGAGCCTGAAGCCTGGACTCTTAATTTCTAACAATAACATGAGCAAGAAAATGATGACTGCTCAAGGAGAGAGACAGACGTGGTATAAGATGTCTTAGGGGAAAGAGAGATGAGAGCTATAAGGAAAAGAGTGAGGGATCTGAGAAGGCTTCCTGGAGGAGAAGGCATTTGAGGTGGGCCATTAAGGATCAGATTGGTTGTAGTTTCTTGGGCTTGATGTCTCAGTCTAGAGGAGGGAACTGGGAACTTTGGTTCTACAAACTTTAAACTACTGCATTTGGTTTTATAGGAGCCAAGGAAAAAAAAAAAAACCTGTTAGAGCTTTTTAAAGGGGCTTAGAGCAAGTTGCTTTTAACTCTTTGAGGGTCAGGACTTCTTTGTGGATCTGAAGAGAAACTCTGAAATTACATGCCCCAGAAAACTTTACACGGAGACATATACTCAACAGAAGTAGGGACCATCCATAAACTTTTAGCCCCAATCCAAGAAACACAAGTTAAAATCCTGTTTTAAAATTCACAAATTACTACATTCACACATGTTGGATGCCTTCAGAGAGATTCTCAGAACTTCGGCAAGCAGAGATTAATTTCTTAATTTCAGAAGGTTAGGATAGATTTATAGAAGAGCTTCTATTAATTGTCTCAACTTAGCATGCCTCAGTCTCTTCTGCTAGTTACTTTCTAATGGAAAAGCTATGTACTTCCTGGCATATTTTTCAGTTGACAGCTAACCTTGTTCATCAAAAGTTTGCATAGTTAAAAGGTTGTAATTTCCAACATGTTGTAAATTCATACCTTAAAAAGAAATGGTTATATCATTCTTAAATGTATGTATCCAGTTGAGTTAAGTACCCTAGCAATTTGATAGCCACAACTATCTATTAAAAATATATATATATTTATATATATATTATTTTTAATATTATATATTTTAAATATATTTTAAAAATATTATATTTAAAAAAATATACATATGTTTTTATATATATATGTGGGGACTTCCCAGGTGGTCCAGTGGCCAAGACTCCATGCTCCCAATGCAGGGGGTCTTGGTTTGATCCCTGTCAAGGAACTAGATCCCACGTGATGCAACTAAAACTCCTGCATGCCACGACAAAGATCTAAGATCCGGAGTGCCACAACTAAGATACAGCACAGGCAAATTAAAAACAAAATTGAACAAGCTGTTTTAACAGTGCAATTTTACATCATTCCTTTTTCTACTTGAACTCAAATTTCTATTCCATGTTCCCCCACAATATTTTACAACAGTGTATTTTTAATGTTTAAATGACATATGGATAATTTTATCATAACTCTCTGCACATATTTATTTACTTATATGTAAATTGGATCATTATTTACTTTCTGTGACTTTAACACTAGGCACTAATTTTTCTATTATTACAGTTATCATATAAATGTAATTGATCAAAACAATATAATGACTTCACTGGTAGTCCAGTGGTTAACACTTGGTGCTGGGGACATGGGTTTGATCTCTGGATAGGAAACTAAGGGCTTCCCAGGTGGCCCAGAGGGTAAAGAAATCCACCTGCAATGCAGGAGATGCAGCCAGATGTGGGTTTGATCCCTGGGTTGGGAAGATCCCCTGGAGGTGGCATAGCAACCTGCTCCAGTATTCTTGCCTGGAGAATCCCATGGGAAGAGGAGCCTGGTGGGCTCCAATCCATAGGGTCAGATACAACTGAAGTGACTGAGTATACACACACAGGGAACTAAGATCCCACATGCCGCTTGGCACAGCCAAAAAAAAGAAATAAAAAAGTACACATATTTCCATTTTTAAAACTCAGAGGAGAAAATTTAACCCTTAATTGTGCTATAATTGACATAAAATAAATGACATATTTAAAACATACATTTGGACACATGTATACACTCATGAAACCACTCCTACAAACTTAGACAAATAATTATTTAACAGAAAAAATAAAAAAGGAAGCTTCCCCCCACCCCCACCAATGAGTCACATTTTCCTGGATGAATGTTGCTTGCGCTAGAATGAGGTAGATTTTTTGCAATAATTTTATTCCCATGTTTGGTTGTTGTTTTTTTTTTTTTGTCAAAGTGGTGTACTGAAGCCAGCTTGTACTAATTCAGTTTGCGGGAATTTGTGAATAGTTGTTTCACAAAATGACTCCTGAAAACTAAATTATATGAACTTGCAATTAAATTGTCTGTGTTAAAGACAAAGGAAATAAGTACTCAGCACACTCATCACTTACTAATTATTTCCCTACATTTTACTGTTATCTACACTCTTGATATTATCTGCCTCTATTGTATTTGTGTGGTGGAAATACTGCTTATCTGTCACCAACTCAGTGATATCACCTTGGTTGCTTGAAATCAGCCCAGGAGTAGTAGTATTTACACCATAGAAATTGGCAAATGGTGCAAGTTAGCACTTCCCACCCTCCCGGACGTATTGTTACACGTTTACCAGCACGGGGCTGGCAGTCAGTGCTGAGAAGCCTTCAACTTAATGAAGATGGTGGGAACAAAAGGAGTCTTGTTAGAGCGATGTGATGACAGGTAACTGAAATTGCATAGTGAAAAAATTATTTTTAATGATCTAGCTACTGACAACTAGATTAGACCTTATCCTTCCATTCTGTGGAAATCAAGAATTGCAAAACCCATCTGACTTGCAAAAGGATTTCTTATTCTGACATAAAAGTCATTTATTTTCCTGGTTTATTTCCAAATCCTAAGGAAGAATATTGAGAAGAGCTGAAAATAATTGCTGGCCTTTAAATACGTAGAGAAAAACATGGTCTCCGTTGGAAGCTTACTTTACTGTCAAGACTCTGCTTCAAAAAGATTTTTCATCCTTTGATAATAATTAAGGGATGGAGAAGGCAATGGCACCCCACTCCAGTACTCTTGCCTGGAAAATCCCATGGATGGAGGAGCCTGGTAGGCTGCAGTCCATGGGGTCGCGAAGACTCGGACACCACTGAGCGACTTCACTTTCATTTTTCACTTTCATGCATTGGAGAAGGAAATGGCAACCCACTCCAGTGTTCTTGCCTGGAGAATCCCAGGGACGGGGGAGCCTGGTGGGCTGCCGTCTATGGGGTCGCACAGAGTCGGACACGACTGAAGCAACTTAGCAGCAGCAGCAGCAAGGGATGGAAAAGAGGAAGTTATTCCCAACTCTCCACAAAGTATATCAATTCATTATATGCCAACAGGGGCCAAATACTCTGCTTCTGAAGCCATGCTTCAGTCTTGGAAAGATAGATTTATATGTACGTATATCTTTATGGGATATATATATATATGTATATATGCCGTAAAGATATAAATATGTGCCATTGGTGTGCGTGCCAAGCTGCTTTAGTCGTGTCCTACTCTTTGCGACCCTGTGGGATTCTCCAGGCAAGAATAATGGAATGGGTTGCCATGCCCTCCTCCAGGGGCTCTTCCCCACCCAGGGATCCAATCCATGTCTCTTTTGTCTCCTGCATTGGCAGGTAGGTTCTTTACCACTAGCGTCACCTGGGAAGTCCCATATGCCATATATATATATATATGTGTGTGTGTGTGTGTGTGTGTGTATGTATACAAATATGTATGTATGTATACATCCCCTGGCACTTTGATTGTCATATGATACTTCCCCCTAATAATTCCAATAGTACTTGTACTTGGGACCTCAGAGGATTTTACCAAACCCTTCCTCACACACACACACACACACACACACACACACACACAGAAAGTAAGGAGGATATGCAGAGGGTAATGTGAGCATGAAACTGTCTTATACAAAAGGTGGGATCTGGGAATTAGGATAAACTTGCCAGAGACTTTCCTGGTGGTCCAGTGGCTAAGACTCCAAGCTCCCAATGCAGGGATGCTGGATTTGATCCCTCGTCAGGAACCAGATCCCATACGCCTCAATGAAGGCCATAGCAGCCCAAAGAGTCGGACACAACTGAGCAGGTAACACACAAGAGCTCACATGCCACAACTAAAGATTCTGCATGCTACAACCAAGACCTTGCACAGCCAAGTGAATAAATATTTTTTTAAAAAGATGAACTTGCCAAACAGCTCTCAAAGAGATCAAACTTTTTAGGAAGTTCAATATCAAGAAAACAAATCCCTTAAAACAGAGGTCAGCCACCCTAAGACCAACAAGCCCACCCCTAGCTTGTTTATGCTCAGCCACTAAGAATGCTTTTACAGGGACCTGCCTGATGGTCCAGCCACTAAGACTCTGAACTCCCAATGCAGGGGGCCTGGGTTCCATCCCTGGTCAGAGAACTAGATTCCACATGGTGCAGGCAAGAGTTTGCTTGCCAGAACTAAAGATCCTGTGAGCTGCAACCAAAACCCAGCGTGTGCAAATAAGTAAATAAAAATGAACCTTTATTTTTTTTTTAAGAATGCTTTTACATATTTAAAGGAAAGGAAAAAAAATCAAAAGAATCCTATCTCATGACACGTGAAAATTATATGAAATTCAAATTTCAGAGTCCAGTTTAATCAGGATACAGCCACTCTCTTTCCTTTAAGTATTTAAGGTTGTCTTTGTGCTGCAAAGCTAGAGTTTGAGTAATTGTGACAGAGACCATCCAGGCCTAAAACATTTAGCTCTTTACAGAAAAGTGCCTGCTGACTCCAGTCTGAAAACAGCCGGCGACTGTTGCCCATTTTCGGAGGGGAATGTACCCATCTGGAAGGGCGCTGATCTAAATTCACGGCTCTGGGCAAGTCCTTCCGGTCTATGGGCCTCAGTTTCCCCAACTATAAAATGGGTTTATGCACAGCTTTCTCGGGTCACCTGCTTAGCAGGGGATCGGGGATCGGGGCTGCTGGAGGCCAGAGACTGGATGGACTGAGCGGCCCGCGCCCACGGGACGGGTCCCTCGGGTTTCCAACGGGGCGGGTAGGAGCAGCACCCCGGAGGCTCAGCTTTCGCAGGGGAATTCCGGGCGGGGTGCGGGCAGCGGGGGCGGGCCGGGGCGGGGCCGGGGGCGGGGCCGATCACCGCCTATAAGAAGGGACGCGCGCCAGCCCTGGCCACCCGCCTGCGCGCCCTCTGCGGACCGTGGTACGATGGCCCCCGCCCGCCTGCTCGCGCTGCTGCTGCTCCTCGTGGGCGTCCCCGCCGCCGCCGCCGAGTCGGTAGGTGTTTGAAGATCCCCGAGTAGGGGTCGGGGGGCGGGGTGGCGGACCGGTATCGTCTTTGTTCTGGGATCCTACGGAGGGGTCCAGGGGCGGGCAATCGGGGGAGTGTGCCGTCCCCAACTAGACCAGGGAAACTTTGTTGGAAACTTTGCCCTGGGGTCCCAGGGAGGCTCCGGGGCGAGGAGTGGGGTGACCCCTCCGCGCACGGTGCGCCCCCAGCCTGTTGCGCTTCTCGCCTCCCCCCTGGCCTCAGCCCCGCCGCGGGCTCCAGGCTCGGACGTGACTAAGCTGGTGTCACCTCGCCTCCCCTCACCGTCTCGCCCCTTCCCCGGTGATCCCAGGGCAGGCTCGCGCCCTGATCCCCTCCGCGCCCTCCAGAATCCGAGATGGCCTCGACATGAAGGGGGGCTGCGTGTACTCGGAAGGGGGAGGGGTGCAGGATTCTGAGGGGCCTTGTTTCACGCACAGGGATAGAGGACTGAGCCCTGACCTCGGGTTTGGCCTCAGCCCTGCCAGTGGCCTATGACTTTGGGCAAGGCCCTGCCCTCTTCTGAGTCCCAAAGCGTCTGGGGGACTGGGATGGGAGGTGAGCAGTGCTTCTATAGGGTCAGCACAAAGTTGGGACTCTGATCTTTCCGGGCAGACTGGAGGGACTGTGTAGGCTCAGAACTTCGCCAGAGTTGAGCCTCTGCTTTCTGCCAGAAGAGCGTTTATTTCCACTGATCTGACTGCTGGGAAAACCCAAAGCACTCACCTTTGGATGGGGTGAAGGGGGACTGGGGGAAGAGAAGGTCTCTGTTAGCCTTGAATAACCTCCTTACTGGTTCTTTACTGGTCTCCCCACTTAACAGGTCCCTGTCATAGTGTCCAAAGCCCTGGGCCCACCAGAAGCTCCATTCATCCCAACGGTCAGTTGGGAAGGAGGGAGGCCATCTCCTCTGGGAAACTGGGCCACAGAAATTTCTGAGAGAGGCTGTCTGACCCTGCCTCCCAACAAGCCTGGTCTCTTTGGTACCCTTAAACCTCTGTTTTGGGAAGAGCAAGTGGCATTTAATCTTAATATCAGTTCTCAGTCGGGCTCCCATTTCTCTGGGATGACTTAGAATAAGTCCTTTCTGCCTGGCAGGCTTCATTTGAGACCCTGAGCTATACTCCCCCTCCCCTCCCCAGGACCCCCTTCCTCGCCAGCCCCCAGATAACAGTTGCAGCCCTGAGTGATGACAGCAAGCCTTCAGTGCTTATGGAACTGTTCTAATAGCTTTCTGATAGCTGTTGTAATGGCTCTATCAACTAGTTTAGTTCAGCCCTTGTGTTTACTGTTTTAAACTCGTCCTGAGGCTAGAGAGGTTAACCAACCTGCCCAAGGTCACACAGCTGATAAGGGGCTGAGTCAGATGCAAATGAGGCAGCCAGGCCTCCACATCCCTTTTTTAATCTTTTGCTCCTATCCTGATGTGTAGTCTGATGCCACTCTGAGTGGCTGCAGTTGTGTGCCATCCTCAAAACTAGTTTAGAGTAGATAAAGAGTAGATAAAGATTTGGGGCCGGCCAGCCACCGAGAATTCGAGGGAGAAGGAAACCGAGGCCCCAAGTAAGGTGATGACCTCACCAAACTAAGAGGCACAAGCTTGTCAAAAGATGAATGGCTGAATCAGGACTCGAACCCAAGCCTGCTGCTCCCCAATGCAGCGCTCTAACCTAGGCCCTGAAGGATGTGTTGGTGTCACAGTGATGGAGGTTTCCAAAGAAACAGCGTGGCGCGTCCCACCGGCCTGTGTGGACTGGGGAAAAGGGAAAAGACCCTGGAGGTTGAAAGGTCACTGCATGGGCAGTCACATGTCAGTCTTGGCTCAGGGGTTGCCGAGCCTGCAGGTGGGGGGCGGGGGTGGCGTGTGGCGAGAGAGGCAGGCAGCTGTGCCCTGGGGGCCGTCAGAAGGATGTGGTTTGGGGGAGGGCAGGTGGTGACCCCTGAGCTGCAGGAGAAGTGAGCCCTGGGCAGCTGCTTCCTGAGAGAGGTGTCCGTCTCTCCCACCCTGACCTCAGCACTCCCTTCTTGGCTAATGTTACAAGGTCTTCCACCTCGAACTGGGTCACAGGGCTTCCCCTTTTATCTCCCCTCTCAGTGCCTTTCCTCCCAGGGCTGTAGATGGAAAAATCAGACCTAGTCACGGTTGGATTAGACCACAGAGATGATCTGGTGGTCAGCCCTTTCCTTTTTTTGCAGAGAAAACTGAGGGCCAGGGAGAAGGGTGGGGCTGCTAACAGCTGTCATTTATGGAGTGCTCTCCGTAGACCAAGTCCTGGTGTGTTTTAGTCTCATGAAAGGCCTAGCATGTGGGGATTATATCATGCCCACTTTACAGGTGGTAACGTGGTACCATCTTTGGGTAGCAGAGAGCTCCCAGGCCGTGAGAATCTGTCCTGTCGTCCCCCTCCAATAGTGCTGTTGGGACCACTTTGCAAATTTTGGGTCTGCCCCCTGCCACCCACCATGTCCCCCTCGGTGCCACAGGTTTTGGGAAGGGAACCCAGCCTGAGCCACAGCCTCTTCTGTGTTTGGCGGGGCTTGCGGGCCTAAACCAGTTCTTCCTGTCCAGCTGGAAGCATTCCCCTGATCTACCTTCCTACCACTCCCTCCTTGGCCAATTTTAAAGACAGCCTTGTTTTGGGAGCTGCCACGGGACCCCCACCACCCGCCCCCTCCAGCGGTGTTGCTGCCCAGGGGCATAGACATGGCACCTGGCCCAGTCACTTCTGGAAGTGTCCCCCACCACCCCGTGTACTTCAGCTAAGAGACCTTTCTGGTCTTCTTGAAAGGTTTCTCCTTGATTGCACAGAAGTAGGGTTAGGAACGGAAGCCCAGGGGGGCCTAGGACCCTTAAGTGGCCAAAGAGAGCCCTTTGGAATTCTTAGAAGCTCAGAGAGCTGTGATAGGAAAATATTTGAGCTTTACTTTGGAGGGTGTGAGATTGGGTCTCTTTCTCTCTCTGGGTTGACATCCCCCATCTGTAAAATGGAATTTGAACTGAATAGACAGCCCTTTCCAGCTTGGATAGTCTATTAATAATTAAGTACCTATTCTTTGAAAGGGCAGTGGGAACCATAAAGACATCTAAGGCATTCACTCCCTTGAAGAGGCTTATGATTCACAAGGAGCATTAACATCTTCCATCAAATTCTGAGCCCTCATCCCCTACCCCCCTTCCACCCATGCACACAGGAACTCTGCTCTGTGGATTTTCAGTGAAATACTTGGCCCGGAAATGTCTGTATGAATGAACAAATAAATGTGTTCTTGTAACTTCACGCTAAAAGGCGCACTGAGGTTGTTTATTACTGATACAGATGCTTCCCGTGATACTGTGAGGTAGGTATCGTAGGTATTACTAGCTTCACTTTTACAGGAAAGTGATGCTCAGAGGAATGGAGGGGCCTGCCAAGGTCTGAACCAGGTCTGACAGGTCACACAGGCTGTCTGATTTGCAGGTCCTCAGAGAACATTGCACATGAGGCAGTTGGCTGGCTTTGAAGGCAGATGCCTTGGGTCCCTCCTTCTGAATCGCTAGTTGACCTTAAGCACCCATGCCCTCTGGGTCTCAGTGTCCCCAAGTCTAGAAGCCTCCAAAACCCTCTTGTAGGTCCTTTCTAGTGGGGAACAGGGAGCGCTTTCTCAGCCTCCTTGGTAAAGAGCCTACAGGAGAAGCGACATTGGGGAGGTGGGTGGTGGAGACATTCAGCTCCTGCCATCGCCAGCTCCTGGAAACAGAAGGCTTTTCCAAGGACTAGGAGTGCTGACCCGGCCTGAATGAGGGACTGGGGGAGCCAGGCTGGGCTTCGCGCCCCAGTTCCTTCTAGGGAGGAGTTGGCTGCTAGCTCTCCGAGGCCTCCCAGACTGGTGGGTGTGATTTTCAAGTGACTACTTAAAATTGGGGGAAGGGGCTGGACAGGGCTCTGTGAGTCACTGGAGGAGAGCCGTAGCTGGCCTGCCTGAGTCACCCCCATTTCCTTTCAGCCTCCTGGGGATGTTGGAATTGGCACCCCCTTTAGGGGCTGTTAAGGATAGTCAAGCCAGTGTCCAGGGCCTTGAAGAGACACACAGAAAATACGAGCCCTAGGCCCCGGACCCTCACAGGCCCTTGCCCAGCTGTGGACTCTGACAGGGTAGAGTTCAGCCAGTTCTCCAAATTGTCCTCTGCAAGACTTGTGGTTGCCAAGGTGGGAAGAGGGAGCGGGGGAAGGGATGGATTGGGAATTTGGGGTTAGCAGGTGCAAACTATGATACATAGAATGGATAACCAATAAAAGCCTCCTGTATAGCACAGGGAACTATATTCAACATCCTGTGATAAATCATAATGGAAAAGAATATTAAAATATATATATATGTTTAACTGAATCACTTTTCTGTACAGCAGAAATTAATACATTGTAAATCAACTATACTTCAATTTTTAAAAAGTTACTTAAAACAATATATATATAGAGAGAGACCTCTGCAGAGAGTGTAGTGCTCTGCCCCTAGCCTTAAAGCAAAACTGAGGTTGCAATTGGTCTGAGTTTATGGAGCATAGTATAGTCCAGACTTGACCTGACCCCAGAATTCTCTGACGCCCTCTTCTTGGGATTGGCTGTTGGCCGGAGGGCTTTGGAACACTGATTTGGAGTTAAGTAGACCTGACTCCAGAGCTGTGAAGGCCCCCTCTTACTAGCTCCATGGCTTGGGACCTCAGCTCTCTGGTCTGTAAGAACGGGATTGTAGAGAGCCTTGTTGGAGATAACAAGGCTGCAACTGAAGCTCTTAGAATCTGGCCTGGTAAACGGGAGGCGTTCTTAGCCACGGTTCCCAGCTTTGCCCAGGCCGCCCTGATGCCAGATGGTCCTTTCCTTTTGAGGATCCCACCCCCAGAGGCCCCTTGGAAAGCTCTCTCCCCTCCTCCCAACAGCTGCAAGGTGGGTGGGGAGGAGTCTAGGGTGGGGCTGGCTGATGGAACCCAAATCTCCTATTTGTTTGTCTTAGAAGTGGGCCCTTTGCTAATTACTGGATGGGTTGATATTTAAACAAGAACCAGTTCCTGACTGCCCCACCCCTCCTGCAGGGATCAGTGGGAACCCCCCTATTGAGCAATTTTCAGCCAGGAGGGAGAAGGGACAGGGGGCTGGGAACCTCTTGGGACGTGCTCGGTCCTGGCTGAGCGTTGTCCTGTAAGAGGAGGGCTGGAGTTGTTTCCAGTCCGGAGACCAAGGGAATTGCAAAAAAAAAAAACCCAGTGTTTGGCGGGGGAGGGGGTGCGATGGTGGATAGAAAAGATACAGTGTTCTGGAAAGCCAGTTTTCAGATGTTTTCACCTCCTGATGCCTAGGGAGTTTGGGGAAGGCATGTGTCAACAGTTGGAGCCTAATTTAACCCTGAGTTCAATACACCTGACTTCTTGGTCGGGTTTGTTATTAACTCATGGGTGACCTTTGGGCACATCCCCTCCGGCCCTGTCCCTGGGAGGCGAGATGACTGGAAAATGGGTACGTTTCACAGTCAGAGAAACCCAGCTCTGCGGCTCAGTCCGGGACACACAAGTTAGTTAATAAGTCACTGGGCCGGTGTGAGCCCCAGCGTCCTTTAGCAAACACGTGTGTCACTCCCGGGCCATCACGGGCGTTTGGCAAACTTCTGAGTAAAGGTCTGGCTTAAGTTTAGTTTATTATTAGCGGCTAGACAAGAGTTCTTAACCTGGGTGGCTTGAGGAGGCAGTGTCTGGGTGCAGGTTGAAAAATAAGAACCAGTGGTTGTGGTTCTTAGGGTTCAGAACTTTTCCTGCCTCTCGTAGGGCTCCAGGCGTCCCCAGAAGATCACTCTGCGATCTGATCAGCTCTTTCCAGCTTCAGCCTTCCGTGGGCCCGCCCCGGGTCAGGCCCTGGCAGTCAGCGCCCCCTCCCCGCTGCCTTACTCTGCGCCTCCCCTCCCCCTCCTTCGGGCCCAGAGCTCGGCTGCCCCAGTTTTGTCTGGCACAGTGGCAGGGGCTGCTAGTCAGGTGACACCTGGGGTAATGGAAAGGGGAGGCAGGGATCGGCTGGTATGTGTGGAAAGAGTGACTCGGTGGAGCCTGGCCTGTGGGGACTGGCTGTACTAGTCCACCTCGGGGCGTGGGGGCAGGGGTGACCAACGGCTGGGACACTCCTGGCCCTGGGGAAGCCTGGCCAGGAGATGTCTGTGGGACAAGCTGACCCGATCGGGAGCAGTGGCTTCCCTGAGAGGCGGTGGGGAGGCTGGGAAGGGGCAGGAAGCCAGCACCCAGGGCGGACCTAATTGGCCGAGACAGGAGATATCGGCTTGGCTCTAGAGAACACGGGAGGCTTGTTTACGGGCCGCCTCAGATCCAGCGGGGACCTGGGATCCGCTGCTAGATTACAAGCCCGGCTTCAATGCACCTCTGTCTCTTCGGCCCCTGAGGGAGCCAGCCCCCTCCCCGGCCGTCTCCACCGGTAATCGGAACAGTGCCCAGCTTGGTTACCAGGCCTGCAGACAGAGGAAGGCTTGTCTGTTTGAGAACCGTCTTGTATAGGTGGGGAAACCGAGGCCCCGAGAAGGAATCTCCCAAGATCATCAGGCTGTTAGTGACAAGGATGCCACGGCATCAGCCTCTGGCAGGGAGATGTCCAAAGGCTCTAGAAGTTTCCCTGACCCTAACCCTTCCCACCAGCAGCTGGTGTCCCTCCGTCCTGGAGCCCTGGCTCTGGGAATGGGCTGCCCTGGGTTGGGGGAGGGGGGATTGGTGAAAAAGCCACTGGCAGTGCCAGGCCTGGCTTCTCTCCTGAGCGATTGTGTTTGGAGTAACCCAACCTTGGAGTGGGCAGGGCGGACATTTGAACCCCGCCCCACCCCGACTCCCATCCCCAGACCTGGCTTTAACCCTTCCTGGACCAGTACACCAGATCCTGTATTGGTGGTGGGTGGTATCTTCTGGTCTCCCAGATACTTTGTTCATCCTCAAGGCAGGTCAGGAAATACTCTGGGGACTCAGGGGCTCAGTTGAGTTTCAAGTGTCTCTGGTCACTGCCATTTTCTCTTTTGGAAAAGTACAGTGGTTTCTCCTCTGCCTCTCTGCTTAGAACAGGTGCTCCAAGCTGTGGGAGCTTGCACAGATCTCTGCTCATCTCTGGACCTTTCTCTCTTCCACATTCTCAAGGGGCCTGATTGGCTGTTGATTAAGTCTCTGGTCTCAGAAGCACAAGAAATACGTTTTATAGGGCATGACCCTTCACAGTTTGCAAAGCACCTCCCCGTCCACGCAGCACCCTCTTTCCAGCAATGCAACTACTTGTATGACTTTTCTCAAGTCTCTGACCCTTTGAGCACTAATCCCCTGAGCTGGAAGGAACGCAGATGGGGGTTAATAATAGCTGCTACTCCTTGAGCACCTGCTGTGTACCAGGCCATGTGCCGTGTCCCTTGCATACCCCTAATGCATTTCACTTCATCTCATCCTCCTGCAAGGTGGTACTTACTAGCCTTGCTGACAAAAAGAGGAAACTGAGGCTTCAAGATGTGAAATAAACGCCCAGGCTCGTATCGTGAGGGAGCAGCAGGGCTGTGGTTTGCTATTGGAGCTGCTTTTACAGGTCCCCAGGCTGGTGGTAGATCTTTCCATTTCTGCCAGGATGCTGAGTCCAGATTGAGGCAGCCAGGTTTTGCTCATTCCGGGGGACATCAAACCTTTCTGAAGGACGGTGGGGGAGGACCATCGTGCCTTATCAGTGGCCCCTTCTGGAGATCTCCTGCCAGGACCCCTCTGCTGCGTTCAGCAGTTAGGGCCCAGGGTCCTCAGCATTCCTACTTCTTCCAGAATTTAACTTGCCCAGTTGTCCTTCTCATCTCACCCCCTGCCCCAGAAGAAGCGTGTCCCTGACCCCTGGGGGTTACTTCCTCCTCTGGGGAAGAGACAGGCAGGGGAGACTCCCCTCTCTTTGCCTCCCACCAGTTCACAGTTAAGCAAGCTCTGACCCTGAACTTCTCCCCAATGCCCCAGCCAAAGTTTCTCTTCTTTTGTTTGAGCAATATCACTTTTACCTCTGTTGACTCCCTGGCCAAGGGAAGGGGTGCCCTGGAGCCCTGGCCTGGCAGCTGGTGCTGTGGATGGTGGCGATGAGGTGGAGAGGGGTAGCGTGGGTGGCAGTGAGAAGTCTGGCTCTGGCGAAGACTCAGTCTCGAGAAAGATCTCAGTTTGAATCCCAGGTCTGTTGCTTTCTAGCTGAGTGACTTCACACAAGTGACTCAAGGGAAAGTCACTTTCCGGCCACACGTAGAGCACCTCACCAGGCTGTTGTGCCAATCAAATGAGCTCTGATGGAGGAAACCAAGCGTGGTGCCCAGCGTGTCGAGGACCCCAGCCCCTGTGCTTCTCCTGGGTGACTGAAGCTGTAAGACTTTGCAATAGGGTTGGTGACTTTCCTAGCTTCATGCCCATCACCTCAGGACTGGATGGGGGTTACAACTGGAGTGGCCGCAGCTGCCCGTGGATTTGTTGAGACCTCTGCACGCGTGATCAGTCACTTCAGTTGTGTCAGACTCTGCAACCCCATGGACTATAGCCCACCAGGCTCCTCTGTCCATGGGATTCTCCAGGCAAGAATACTGGAGTGGTTTGCCATGCCCTGAAACCTCTACAGGAAAGCATCCAGCCCCAACCCCAGTTGCCCACCAGGGCCTGCTTGTTCAGATGTTGATTTCTGTTGTGTGTCTATGAGTAGGACTTCTAGAGAAGACCTAGAAGTGGGAAAGGAAGACAAGTCTAGCCTAGGAGCCCAGAGACCTAGGTTCTTTTAATGTTGTTGTTTTTAAGAGACCTAGGTTCTAAGTCCAGTTCTGCTTCAGTGACCTTGGCGAGGGTGCTTATCTTTTCATCTGTTTGCTGGGTAATAAAATGAGATGGTTGGGCTAGGGCCTCAGCTACCTTCTGTTGGTAGGCGTTAGTCTCAATAGCACAAAATACACCTACCCTTTTTTTGTTTATTTGGCTGCATCTGCTCTTAGTTGTGGCATGTGGGATCTTCAATCTTTGCTGTGTCCTGCAGGATCTTTAGTTGTGGCATGCCAGCTCTGAGTTGTGACATAAAGTTCCCTGACCAGGGGTTGAACCTGAGCCCCCTGCATTGGGAGCTCGGAGTCTTAGCCACTGGACCACCGGGGAAATCCTACCCTTCCTCTTTTCTATGGAGAGTCTAAGGAAGCGTCCAGGTGCCCGCCAGGGTCTGCTTATTCAGTTCTTGATTGCTGTTGTGTGTGCACGAGTAAGACAAAGATACAGAGAGACCTGAGGGCCCAGAGAGGGTGCCTGTGCGTGCACACACGTGTGGATACCCGCTCCCCAGGTAATGATGGGGTGAGCCAAGAGCAGGGTGGGGTCCCTCTCTGGTCAGGGTGGGGCCTGGCTGCTGGGTGGCCTGGTTCTTCAAAGTCACCCCAGACTGAATGGGCCTAGTCTGAAAAGAGGGTGGGGGAAGGGAGGGCTGTTGGTACATAGCCTCCACCCACACACATGTAAAGGGACGCTTGCCCACAATCCCAGGGAGCATGGTTTCACCTTGCTGGCGTAGTCTTAGGGCTCCTGCACTCTAGGGAATTTCTCTCTTGTCAGGCGTCTTGGGCAGAGTAGGACCACTTCTGGAGTTGGAGAAGGATTGATTTTATTTATTCGCGAGCCGCGAGGCATGCAGGATCTTTCTTCCTGACCAAGGATCAAACCACTGCCCCCTGCAATGGAAGCACTGGACCACCAGGGAGGTCCCAAGCCCTGTGCTTTCAGAGCCAGGATGGGTACCCGATGGGATCTAATCCTTGTGTGATGAGATCTGACGGGATCTGAACCATTCTTGGCATGACCTTAAGTAAAGTCATTTATGCTCTCCAGGAACCTGGTATAAAAATGAAGCGTTGTAATTGGGGAGGGGAGGGAGCCTCAGAGGGAGGAGATATATGTATAATTATGGCTGATTCGCATTGTTGGATGGCAGAAACCAGCACAACATTGTGAAGTAATTTTCCCCCGATTAAAAAATAGATTTAAAATAATGAAGAGTTAGGGATGACCCGGTGACCGTCAAGGTGGCTGAACTGGGAATCGATCTAGATTTCAGTCCGAGTTTTGTTCTGACTTGGTCTTTATTTCCTGATGTAAAACAGAGATAGCCACTACCAATCACAGCCAATCAACGTGCTAATCCCAGGGGTGGTTTTCACCCTCAGTACTTTCACCCACTAAGAGAAAGGCAGGATCCATAAATAAACAGCCGTGGCTCTTGGGGATGCGGAGGTAGGGGAAGGGCCCAGCCTAAAACAGCCCAGTGTCAGGACCCCAGCCCCTGTCTTGAGTACTTGGAGCTCTGACTGGTCTCTAGGCTCCATATGCAAGTGGCCAAACTACCTTCTTTCCCTCCTGGGCTGAGTTTGACCTCCACCTGACAAGGCTCCGTCCTGGCGGAGGTAGGCGGACACTCCGTGTGCCCGTGTGTTTATGGGTGTGTTGATATATATGTGGCTAAAAGCTCGGGTGACCTATGCCTGGGTTCTGGTCCAGAGTGGCCACTTTCTGCCTGGGTGATCTTGAGCGAGCGACTTCAATTTTCTGAGCATCCCTTCAACCCTCTCCCTGCCCAGTGTTTCAGCAAATAAGAGCTATGAGGAGGACCTGCTTCAAGCTAAGTGCTTAGTTTGGTAAGCTGCCTAGATCCTGATGTTTCCGATTCTGCCCCCCACCCCTCCCGCCTCCCCTGGGGGAATTTGCAGCAGGAGGTGCGGATGGGAGCCCAGGGACCCCGCCCTAGGTGCAGGCAGCTTGCGCAACCACAGAGGAGCCATTTTCTGGAGCTGCCAAACTAAAGCCACAGGCACGGGGCTGTGTGGGGGCTGGAATTCCAGCGCCAGCAGCTCCCCAGCTCCTGATTCCCGAGTCATGAAGTCATCCCTCACCAGGGCTTAACCCTTTCTCGCTCCCCACCCCCATGTGTACCAGGCGTTCAGCGGAGATTCTCCCTTCCGTGGTGGGAGGGGAGAAATCTCCCTCCCAGCCTGACCTCCCTCCCGGGAATCCAGCTGCCCCACACAGACAGACAGACAAGAGTGGAAGGAGACCCAAAAGTCTGCTTCCACCCACCTCTCCCCGGAAGCCTGGGCCTCTCCCACAGAGGGTAACCTTGTCTTAGGGACGGATGTTCCTTTCCAGGCTGGCTCTGTGTCACTGGTAGGTCTCCGCTGGGTGGAGGACAGTGTGGGGCAGTCAGAAACAGAGCCTGGCCTCTTTTCTCTGAGTGTGTAGCTGACTCACCGTGTGACCTTAGGCAAGTCGCTGTAGGAGGGCTTAGATTCTTTCCCTTTCTGTGAAATGGGAGGGCAGGACCTCCCTGGCCTCCAGCTGGTGTTCCGTGGTTCTGAGCAGACCCCGCCCCCCTCCACACCTCCTGCAATTAGGGGGTTGGGGGGAAGAAGAATGTTTGGGGCAGAGGGTTTGTATTGACCTAATTTGCCACCCTGACTTTTCTGGGAAATGGTAGGCACTTGAATGTTTGAGTTCATTAGTGAAAGAATGAACTTTGCCCTGGGGCTGCTGTTCTTGTGGGCAGACAGAGCCTCAGCCCAGAAGCTAGCTGGGAGGGTGGTGTGAATCCCAAGTATTTTTGACTCTCTAGGAGCTTGGTGGCTGATGTTCTGCAGGTCCTGGGGCCAGCTCTGCCTTCCTGGATCTTTCATACTTTCCTTGTGAAAGCTTCTCAGCGGCGGTGGACCTGAGATTCTAGCTGGGGACGGCTGGGGCCCCCATACGTGGCAGCAGAGGGGTACTTAGGAGTGCTGGAGTGGATAGTTCATGAGAGCAGGGACGGGGCTCCACACCACACGGCTGCAGCATGGCTCCGTGGGAGATGTCTGGAAGGCTGAAGACACGAGTGTGCTCACGTACACGTGACTCACCGGGTTCCGGGCAGCGCCCTGACCCGAGGCTGTCCTGGGACGTGAGTGAGCCAGCCCTGCCTGTCCCAGCCTGGTCTGACTCAGCTGGGAAAGATGTCCGGGTCAGGGCAAAACCAGAGCCAGCAGCCCTCTCCCTGCCGTGGGTGAATCATCAGTGACAGCATCAGAGCACCCCGGAGCGTGGACTGGGAACGCTGGCTCTGAAGTCAGTCTTCACTCCGTCTGCTCCCACGAGTCACCCAAAGAAAATGACTTAATGTCTTCAGGGCCCAGTTTCCTCGGTTGTAAAACAGAGGTGAAGACTGGTCTTTAGAGTTATTAAGAGCAGGTCCTCTTTAGAGTTATTAAGAGCAGGTCCTGGCCTATAGCAAGTGCTCAGTATAGGGTACCTAGCATATTTATATTCTGATGATGCTACCTTCATTATTTTTATTAGCCCAGAATGGGAAAGGGTTTTGTCTAAGGTCACACAGCAAGTTTGGCACTAGCCTGACCCCTTCCAGCACCCCAACTCCCTTTCTAAACACTCGCTTCACTGCCTTGCAGAGTTCGGGGGCTGCTAAAGAGCATTGGCGGGGGAGCTACCGGTTGATGTGTCTCCTGTTTTCATCCTAGATCCGAGAAACTGAGGTCATCGACCCTCAAGACCTCCTAGAAAGCCGATACTTTTCCGGAGACTTACCAGATGACGAGGACATCGGGGGGCCCGGGCAGGAATCCGATGACTTTGAGCTGTCTGGCTCTGGAGATCTAGGTACAGAGGAAGTAGGGGGCCGGCCTGGGGCTCAAGGCTGCAGAGAACTTGTCTTTTACAAGGGTGACCCCACTT
This sequence comes from Bos mutus, assembly GCF_027580195.1. NCBI lineage: Eukaryota > Metazoa > Chordata > Mammalia > Artiodactyla > Bovidae > Bos > Bos mutus. The sequence goes on along the minus strand of NC_091629.1, from coordinate 57,946,855 downwards.
TGGGGTTTGAATTTTCCTATTGTGTCCCTCCCCGTTAAAAAAAGGTGGGGGAAACAAAAGTCACCGGATCAACCCACCCCTGAGACCCTTTCCAGGCAAGCTGATTGTTGCTCCGAGTCCATTTGTAGTGGAAAACCAGCCCAAACCTGTCCGCCTTTGGACAGGATTGGGTGGGAGTGGGCGTTGGGAAGAGAACTGAACTGTGGCCTGTTTTCCTTCCTTTGAAAAGTAAAGGGAGCTCTCAGGAGCCTGGGGGCGGGGTGGGGAGAGCTGTGGGTGGGAACCGAGAACCAACCCCTGCTTCTGCAAGGTTGGGACTGGGAATCGTGAAGGGGCCTTCTGGGGCAGGCCCAGGGGCCCACGTCTTTCTTGGTCACTTCCTGGCCCTGGCTGCCAGGCTAGCCAGCTGCTGAAAAGCCTCCCTCCTCTGTGTGGGGTGGTGTAACTATCTGAAGTTTGAGTTCTGGAGCCACATAATCCTGAGTTCAGACTGCCGCTCTGGGACCTCTGAGCCTCCGTGTCCTAATCTGTAATGTGGGAATAGAAGCGACTGTACGTGTGGTGGTGATTAGACTGAGTTAAAAGCCCTGGGCACTTAACGCGTTCTCAGTAAATACATTCATATTGGAATTTCTAACATTTACTGTTGCAATCTAGAGTCTTCTCAAATGAATCTCCTGGGAATCTTGTTAAAATCCAGATTTTGATTTAGTGGCCCCTGAAATTCTACATTTCTAACCCCTCCTGGGTGATGTTCTTGGTTCTGGGATCTATAATGAGCAAGGGTTTAGAGCTGACAGAGCACCTGCCCAGTGACCGGCTCAACATTCACATGAAAGAACCAGGGAGGCAGGTCTCAGGAGCTCCATTTTACAGAGGAGATGACTGAGGCTGGGGTGGGAATGATAACTTGCCGGACATATGCCGGACATATGCTTGTTACCTGTTGAGCACTTGAGGGCCAATTGTGAATTAGAACTCCCACCAGCCATGGCTGTAGGGGTCATCAACCTGGGGGTGACTGACTTTACATTCACACAGCCTTTCTGACCTTACAGATGACTCAGAGGACATCCGGATCTTCCCAGAAGTAATGCACCCCTTGGTAAGTAGCTCCTCACTTTGGCCTCTCCTTTTCTCAGCACGTGTTGAGACAAGCAGAATAAATTCGAGTCTGACCTCATTCTGTAAAAAGGCTTTTATCTGTGGCCCTGAACTCTTGGGACAGGCACAGCTAAGGGTCACAGGTAGACCTTTTTCTCTGTAGGGATAATCACTAAGTGATAAACACTTGCATGTGTTTCCACTCTCTTTTGCTTTTTTAATTGTTATTTCATTTATTTATCTGACTGTGCTGGATCCCGGTTGTGGCACTTGGGATCACGCGGGATCTTTAGTTGCAGTAGGTAGGATCTAGCTCCCTGACCAGGGATCACACTCGGGGCCCCCTGCCTTGGGAGCTCGGAATCTTAACCACTGGACCCCCAAGGAAGCCCTTCCAGCCTCATTTTTGTGTGCATTTCTAGGTATTTCCCAACATTAATATCAAGTTACACATACCGTTCTATGTACTGCATTTTTCACTTACAGTGATCATGAGTATTTCCCCATGTAACTCACTGTTTTTCCTATTCATTTTTATAACCTTCATAATCAGAGTTCACCCAGTTGCCCTTACCTATGGGAAAGTGGTTTATGATTTTTTTGACATCCTATAACAACAGTCTAACAAGCATCTTTTACACAAATCTCTGATTAGCTCCTTAGGACAGAGTCCCAGAGGCAAACTGCTGCGTTGAAGGGCAAACTGTTTCTACAGTTTTGCCAAACCACCCTCCAGGATATTACTCTAGAACACCTGCTTCCCTGTGCCCTTGGTCACATTATTCATTCCCCACTGGGGATAGATTTACTGGAAACGTTGGGCTTCTCTGGTGATTCAGATTGTAAAGCATCTGCCTGCAATGCAGGAAACCTAGGTTCAATCCCTGGGTTGGGAAGATCCCCTGGAGAAGGGAATGGCAACCCACTCCAGTGTTCTTGCCTGGAGAATTCCATGGACAGAAGAGCCTGGTGGGCTGCAGTCCATGGAGTCGCAAACAGTCGGACACAACTGAGCAACTAACACACATAAGAAAAGTTGAGGGTAAGGATTTGACAGCGTGATTGTTGAGGGGTGGTTGCTCACGTCTGCTCTGGGACCATGTGGTTTGGCCGGCAAGAGGCAGAACCATTCCCCGCCTGGCTGAATGTCCCTAGCCCCTGCCTTGGATCCTCCTCCCCACAAACCACACTGAGTGTTGGTCTCTTCTCCTTTCCACCATCCAGGTCCCGATAGATAACCACATCCCTGAGAAGACAGGGAGCGGAGTTCCCACCGAACCCAAGGAACTAGAAGAGAATGAAGTTATCCCCAAGAGGTCGTCCCCTTTTGATGGGGACGAAGATGTGTCCAACAAGGTGTCCATGTCTAGCACAGCCCAGGGCAGCAACATCTTTGAGAGGACAGAGGTGCTGGCAGGTAAAGTCCCGGGCTTCCCGCAAGATACCTCGGAAGGGGAGAGGGCTTGGGCAGGGATAGTGCTGCAGGCAAGGATGCCTCTGGCCCAGTGGTCCCCGACCTTTTTGGCACCAGGGACCAGTTTCATGGAAGATGGTTTCTCCACAGACGGGATGGGGTAGGGGTGTGAGATGGTTCAGATGGTAATGTGAGTGATGGGAGCAGATGAAACTTCGCTTGCTCATCTGCTGCTCGCCTCCTGCTCTGCAGCTGGGTTCCTAGTAGGCCACTGACCAGTAACAGCCCAGGGGTTGGGAACCTCTGCTCTAGCCTGTTAGGCGATTTGGTACCCCTTCCTTGCAGCCACTAGGTGTCCTGGGGCCTTGAAGGATGACCCTTCCTCTTAGAAGTGGCTCTGACTATGTGTGTAGCCTGGCAGACCGAGAGCAAGAACTGCATATCAGAGGCTAAAAAAATAATAGATGTTGCGTCGTTCACTTGCTGTAAATCCTTTTCTATTTACAAAGCACTTTCCCAGCCTGGGTTTGGCACCTGGGATGTTAATTATTAAAAGTTAAACTTCCCGTGAAAACTTCCCCTTGAAGCCCAGAGGCTCCTTTGAGTTGGGCTGGCTTCCCCTCCCCCTACTGTCACCTGGCAGCCTGGTGACCTTGGCTGAGACGCTTTCCAGCCTCAGTTTTCATGTCAGCAAACGGCCACCATGCTACCTCCTTGGGTTGGTGTAATAACTTTGTGAAAAATAGAATCTAAAATAACTTGGCGGACTGTAACGTTTGTTTGCACTGTTCCCAGTGGTAGATGGTGTGTGTGTTAGCCCTTCAGTCGCATCCAACCCTTTGCAACCCCATGGACCGTAACCAGCCAGTCTCCTCTGTTCATGGGATTTCTCAGGCCAGAATACTGGAGTGGGTAGCCATTCCTTTCTCCAGGGGACCTTCCTCACCCAGGGATCGAATCCGGGTCTTCTGCATTGCAAGCGGATTCTTTACCAGTTGAGCCACAAAGGAAGCCCAAGAATACTGGAGTGGGTAGCCTATGCCTTCTTCAGTGGATCTGCTCGACCCAGAATCAAACTGGGGTCTCCTGAATTGCAGGCGGATTCTTTAACAACTGAGCTATCAGGGAAGCCCCATAGTATATCGTATAGTATAGTATATGGCATAGCATAGCATAGCAAGTAGTAGGTGGCCCGCAGGGAAACTTCCTGTGCCAGATTAAGAAACTAACACTTAGAGAGAGTACATTTGGCCTCAAGTGGGAGCCACAGGCTTCCTGACTAATGTTCTATGTGGAGAAAGACGTGTCCCAGGGTGAGACTTCAAGGATGGCTCTGTCTAGCCTGACTATGGGGCCTTTGGCTGGGGTGGTAACTGGCTCTTTCTCTTCTTCCCCAGCAGCTTTGGGGGTCTCCAAAACTGGGTTGGGGACTTTCTCAGAGGGGACTCCCTCTCTAGCCAGGTTTTTACAGGCCAAGGGCCAGTCTGGATGAACCAGCCTAGTGAGGAGGGCACCATGGGTCCAGGCTGGCTTACTCCTGTCTCCTGGCAACCAGCTGGGCCAGCAGCTCTGAGGAGGCTGGAAGTGCAAGGAAAGAGCCCTGTGTCCTGCCTCCCTCCGGGACAGATAAAGGATCTTGCCTGCATCTTGCAGGGTATAACCCCCAGTAGGCCCAGCTCAGCCCTGACTCTGGCTTCCAGGTCCCTGAGTCAGTGTTCTTTGAACTTTCTGTGTGATGTGAGTGGGGTGGGGAAACTAGAGGGCCCTTGGAGATTTTTTAGTCTTATAAATTTCAAACTATTTGGTAGAAGTCTTTTCGAGGTAAAACCCGGCCCATCTTTCTTCACCCACAGAGTTTCACTTTTAGTTGGTGGATGTGAGATTAGCATAAGGTTTTGCTTTCACCAAACAGTGGTTCTACTGCTTTTAAAGAAAAATGTAAAAACCACTGATCTAGTCCAAGTAACTGTTTCTTAAAACATGGGAGACTCAGGCCTAGAGAAAGCAAGCCACTTGCTTTAGGTCACATAACAAGTGAGAACCAGTCATCTCTTAATACTTCCAATGGAGAATGACACTTGTGCAAGATCTCCATGTAAAAAGTTATATTGTTGAGATAGCTGGGGTGAGATCCTCAATTCCGGTAGCTTTTAAACAGTACCTGGGGGCGCCAGGAATGTGGAATTCCCTGGTGGTCCAGCGGTTAAGACTCAGCATTTCCCCTGTAGGGGGCATGGGTGCTATCCTTGGTGGGAGATCTAAGATCCTATAAGCTGCACAGCACAGCCCAAAAAAAAACCACCCTGGACCCTGGGAGTTTATCAAGTGCTTGCCATGTGCCATATGACTCACACGCCCCCTCATTGAGTCTCCACAACACCCCAATCTGACACGTATGGTTATCTATACTCTTACAAATAAGGAAAATGAGGCTCCAAGAAGTCTTATCTCTTATCCAAAGGCACAAGACCAGACAAGTGGTGAACCTGGCATTGGAACCCAGGACCACAGTCACTTCTGAGACTGTCCTTGGGCCTTGATCTTCTGGGGACTCCCAGCACAGACCAACGGTCTAACAGAATAGATATCAGAGGGAGAGGCGATAAGAAATGGGAAGGGGGTTGATACCTGATGGTCCGTGTCTTTTCTCTGGTATTTCTTGGGGGCACTGTGTTGCTGCTTTTTCGTCGTTTTAGCCAAGAGAGAACCTTCCTTGGCTCCCCTGCCACTGCGTCCCCATTCTGTGCATAGATTTGGAGTGTGTGCAGGGGCGGAAAATTAATCTTCTTAGACTAAGACCGAATTAGGGAACTCAATCTGTCACAGGAAGGATTCTAGGAGACATCCCAGCCCCCTCAACAAACAGGAGTGAGCCCTCCAAGGTGCCTGGGGTCATACAGAGAATATACGTTTACCCGATGTGAGAAACTCGCGTCTGCTCTTGGCCATTGCTCCTCTGTGAGCCCAATGGAATAATTTATTAAACACCCACTGTTGTGCCAGAACAATTCAGGGTGGCAGGGACACAGATACAAACCACAAAAAGTCACAATTAATGAATATTGAGTATATGCTATGCATTATTCTGAGCTCTCTTAAGGGGATTGATTTATTTCAACCTAGGGACAAACCTATAAGAAAGGTACTATTGTTTCCATTTTACAATGAGAGAAATGAAGAAACTTGATTATTTAGATTCCATTGCCAGTAAGTGGCAGAGACAGGAATAGAATGTAAGCCTTAAGCACTGAGCTTCATATGTGCAGACATATATCACGTATATAATTTGGTTTTTTTTTTTGCCACACCAGCTGGCATGTGGGATCTTAGTTCTCTGACCAGGGATCAAACCTGTACCCCTTGCATTGGAAGCACGGAGTCTTAACCACAGGACCACCAGAAAGTCCCAAACCACATGTGTAATTCTTTATAACATAGGAGTGTGGACACACACACATGTTGTAACTGTGTATAGTAGCATATACCTGCATGTGTACAGAGTGTGTACACCCGATCGGGTATAAGTGTAGGTCTGCATAGGGATGTGTGCACGCAAGGTCAACTAGAGAGCTCCCTGTGCTAAGGACTGTGGGGTAAGTAGGTCTAAGGGGGATTTCCACAGCCTGCGATTTTTCTGCTTCCTGGCTCAGGGCTGAGCTGTTGCTGGGGAGTTGGCCTCGTGTTGGGAAAGAACCTGGCTTTGGACTCCAGCAATGTGGGTTGGAAGGATGCCTTTGTCACTCTGGTTCTGTGGTTTTTTTAGTCCTTTAGAGTGACTCCCTTCTCATGAATGAGATGGTGAGGATCAAATTCAGTAAGGCATCAGCAGAGTATGCCCCTGGGCGTGATGGTGAGGGTGTCCGGGGGCCAGAGAACCAACCGAGCAGAAGCGGCCCGTGCGCCCCGAGGTCCTGACGGGCCGCCAGCCCTCACCTCGCTGCCCCCTCTCTCCTCTCCAGCTCTGGTCGTGGGCGGTGTCGTGGGCATCCTGTTCGCCGTCTTCCTCGTGCTGCTGCTGGTGTACCGCATGAAGAAGAAGGATGAGGGCAGCTACGACCTGGGCAAGAAACCCATCTACAAAAAAGCCCCCACCAATGAGTTCTACGCCTGAAGCTTCCCCCAGAGCACCTACTTGGACTTTAGGGGGAAGGGACGCTGAAGGATTTTGAAGGGTGGATGTTCGGGGAGGGGGAGGGCAACCCAGTCCTGATCTATCAGCATCTCCCGCTCTGATTACAGTTTCAGTGTCAGAAGAGACATCACCTTCTACTGTTCCTGCTTGCCTCTTGATTCTCTGGGCCTCCACTGTCCCAGCAGAAAAACAGGGTTAAACTTGGCCTTTCTCAAGGCAAGTCTGGGGTTGGATCTGTTTCTTCATCTTCCCATTTAGAATCTAGGCCCAGCTTAGAGCCTGTATGAACAGGTCTGATCCAGAGTCTTTCTAAGCCATTGTACGAGTCCTGCTGGAGGTCAGCCCCCCACCTGCCAGCCTTCCCCCCTGCCCCGCTTCCACAGCCTGGCCCCTGGCCAGGAGCTGGGAGAAGGAACCAGAACCATCTGTCTGCACCTTGAGATGTGTCCATCAGAGGCATCTGCAGCCACACTACGGGAGTCTGTGGTACACCTTGGGCCATTCTAGGCTCTTCCAAGTGACTTTTGGAAGTCATCCTTTTTTATTTGGGGAGAGGAGCTGAAAGTTCATCCTGAATCAGACTTGTAGAATATTCTTAAGTCTATTTTTAGTGGGGTATTTTTTTTTTAATGGTTCATTCCTTTGTACAGAGCCTCTCTCTTTGGGCAAGAGTACACAGAAACCAAGGCTTTCTCTGCCCTCCTGCACCTTTCCACAGTACCTGCTAAGTTTGTATTTAATGGTGTTTTTGTTTTGTTACTCGAAAATGAGACAAGAGTTGGAGATATAATTTTTATTAATTTTTTTTACTACTATTTATAGCTTCAGACAGGGCCTTTCTTTCCCTCTTTTGCCTTTTTTCTTTTTTTTTTCCCCCATGCTTTTGTTTTTTTAATTCTTCCTACTTCCCCGCTCATGACCTTGGCCCTTTCTGAAGCTGCTTCCTCTAAGAAGCTTTTGCTGAAATATAGGGGGTTTTTTTGTTTGTTTTTTTTTTAGCAGATCCCAAACTATAACGTAGGGGATGGTGGGATATTTGTGTCTGTTTCATGTAATATATTATTATTCTTCCTTGGTTCTAGAAAAATAGATAAATATATTTTTTCAGCAAATAGTGTGATGTATTCCTGTGTGAAGTTGGCTGGGTGGTTGAGTGAGTGAATGTTTGTGGGGCTGAGTGGATTTTTGCCTTTTTCTGGTCCTGTTTCTTGGTGCCTTCTCCCGACTGGGCTAGAAACCTTCTCTCTAGCTTCTGCTTTGAGCCCAGCTGGGGTACCTTCATTTGCGATCTCCAAATTTAAGAGAAGATCGGAGAGCTGTGCTATCTAACATGGCAAGTGCCGGCCACTCTGAAATCAATTAAAATGACAGGAAGTTAAAGTTCATTCCTCAATTATACTAATCCACATTTCAAGTGCTCAGCGGCCACGTGGGGCCGGTGGCTGGTGTACTAGACAGACCAGTAGAGCCCACTGGCATCTGTTGCCTGCACAGCTTGAGAACTAAACTGGTTTAATAAGTCACAGGCTCAGCCTGGTTAGGATGACCTTTGTCCCTCTAGACAAAGGGGGACTGGGAGGGCTGATCAGGGCCTGGCTCTGGGGCTTATCCTATGCAGAGAGGAGAGGCCTAGTGGCTCAGGCTGGCCAGACCACATCTCCTGACCCCATGGGGGTACTGGGGGGAGTTACCCTTGCTTCCCTCCCCTTCTGTGACCCCAGGGTCCCAGCTGGCTGGGTCCTCTTCCTCCCCCCATGTCCCTTTTCCTCTGGCCATGTTGGGAGTGAGCACCTCACATTGTTGTCTGTTACTGATTTTTTTGATAAAAAGATAATAAAACCTGGTACTTTCTAGATTGCCTGCCTTCATCATTTCAAAGCTCATCAGACGTCATCCTTTCCCTTGATCTCAGTGGATCCTGAGATAATTGCTGCCAGACACCGGAAGGCAGAGATACATAAGAAGCCAAGAAAGGGCCCAGAAAGGAGGGAAGAAAGTCAGAACCTGCACACCGTGGCCTGCGGCCATAGCCTGCCTACCTCGGAGATTTGTTTAGGCGGCCCCGTGTTTAAAAAACAAACACAGAAATCCTTGGATTCCTTGCCAACTATGGAAGTGAGGATGTTTCACATAAAAATCCAGATTCCCTGTTTTGCGGGGAGAGGGGAAGAAATCAAGAATTGGCAACTCAGGTAACCATAGGGAGTTGCATATAGGCGGGTCCCCACTTTAATGCAGGCTCTCTCCTTTGCCAGTCTGTCCATCTGCTTCACTCACGTCACCTCTTTGGCCTCTGGGCATCATAGCTGGTGGTCTCTGGACAGATAGCATTGACACCTCTCTTGATCCTCATAACAACCCCCTGAGGTGGGTGACAGTTACAGTGTTAGTCACTAAGTTGTGTCCTACTCTTTGTGACCCCATGGACTGTAGCCTGCCAGGCTCCTCTGCCCATGGAACCCCAGTCAAGAATACTGGAGTGGGTTACCATCCCCTTCTCCAGGGGATCTTCCCAACCCAGGGGTCGAACGCAGGTCTCCTGCATTGCAGGCAGATTCTTTACCATCTGAGTCACCAGGGAAGCCCCTTCTGAGGTGGGTAAGATCCTTTTTACCGAGAGGGCAACCCAAACTTTGCTTGCCTGTGCAGAGCTAAACCTTCATGCCGGGACTTGACTTCGAGTCCAAGTCCATGTCATGCTTGAACTTCGGTGGTGTTCCTTTGGTGCTTCATGGCCCACTGGTTCGTTGGGGTCAAGGAAAGGATGCAAAGAAAAATTGGTAGTAGAAGCAAACCCTCACATCACAAACGTGCATGCGGGAACCCATTCTGTCCTTTACCCCTGTACCCGTTGAATCGTCAAAATAATTCAACAAAGTAGGTACTATTAGTAGTCCCATCTTATAGATGGGGAAACTGTAGCTAAGAAGTTAAATAACATGCCCAAAGAGACACTGCTTACCAACAGTAGAGGTGGGATTTGAACCCTTGCGGTCAAGATCTGGAGTTTCTCATCACTGCCCATCTGAGAGTTTATGCTACCCAGGGCCCCTTCAAGCCACACTCCCTTTGAAGTAGGGAGCCTGGTTTCAGATCCCTCCTGAGGCCCATGAAGCTTGAGCGTGTCTCTGCACTTGCAACTGGAATCTGTTATTTGTTTTTTGACTGCACTGCATGGTATGCTGACCTTCCCTGACCAGGGATCAAATCCATGCCTCCTGCAGTGGAAGCTCAGAGTCGTAACCACTGGAATCTTGCAGAAGGCTCTCCCATCTGTTTTATCTGCATTATCCAATCCAGTGGTCGTTTGTCACATGCGACTATTTAAGTTAAAATTAATTAAAATTCAGTTCCTCAGTGGCACCAGCCACATTTCAAGTGCTCAAGAGCCACATGTGGCGGTAGCTACTCTATCAGATAGAGTAGATATGGAACATGTCGAGTGTGGCAGTGCTAGGCTGGACAGTGTGAGATTGGGTCAGAACCCCGGGATTTGGATTTCAGCTTCATTAGCAATTGCCTTAGAGAAGGCAATGGCAACCCACTCCAGTACTCTTGCCTGGAAAATCCCATGGACGGAGGAGCCTGGTAGGCTGCAGTCCATGGAGTCGCTAGGAGTCGGACACGACTGAGCAACTTCAGTTTCACTTTTCACTTTCATGCATTGGAGAAGGAAATGGCAACCCACTCCAGTGTTCTTGCCTGGAGAATTCCAGGGACCGGGGAGCCTGGTGGGCTGCCATCTCTGGAGTCGCACAGAGTCGGACACGACTGAAGCGACTTAGCAGCAGCAGCAGCAGCAGCCTTTGCCTTGGTCTCCAGCATCCTCCAGGGTGGTAAGTCAGAACCTGGTCCCTAGGAAGTGCTCTATAAGTGGTACTGTATTCTCATCACCAGCACTTCTTTTGGGTTAGATATGGGTTCCAGAGACCCTGTATCTTTTATCACTGTGTTAAATTACCCCAAACTTAGGAGTTTATGGCAACATAAATATCCCACAAAGTTCCCACATTGGGCTTCCTTGGTGGCTCAGTGCTAAAGAATCCGCCTGCCAATGTAGGAGATGTGGATCCCAGCCCTGGGTGGGAAAGAGCCCCTGGAGAAGGAAATGGAAGCCCACTCCAGTATGCTTGCCTGAAAAATCCCATGGACAGAGGAGCCTGGCAGGCTACAGTCCATGGGGTCACAAAGAGTTGGACACAACTGAGTGAGTAAACAACAAAAAGTAGTTCCCGTGGATCAGGAGTAAGCTAAGTGGCTCTGGGGTCTCGTGGGATTGTAGTCAAATTGTTGGCCAGAGTGGCGGTCTTCTGAAAGCTTGACTGGGCTGGAGGATCCATTTCCAAGATGGGGGTGCACGTGCACGTCTGGCAAGTTGGCATTGGCTGTTGATAAGAGTCCCTTGCCATGATGACCCCCAGAGGGCTGATTTGAGCATCCCCATGTCAAAGCAGGTGGCTTTTCCCAGAGAGTCATCTAAGAGAGCCAGGCGGAAGCTCACTGTCATTTCTACTAAATCTCATTGGCCACAGGAGTCCGCCCTGTTCACTGTGAGGGGACTGCAGGAGGGTAGGAATGCCAGGAGGCAAGACCACTCAGACACCATCTGAAAGGCTGGTTCTTACAGTCCCACTGCTGGTCAGCTCCACAGCGGGTAATTTACCTGGAATGCTAACCCCGAGTAGACACTGGTATATTATTTCTGAGAATTGGGCTGGAGATTCAAAGCCTTGTTGGACAACATTGGGCCAGTTTTGTTCATGATCCAGTCTTCCGAGGCACATTGTGGCTTGGGGAAATACTTCTTGATGGAAACGGAGAAGTTCCTTTCTGGGGTGTAGGGAGGCCTTCAGGCCAAACAGATTTCTCCTCGCCAATAATCTGTTATATGGTTTGGGAGAGTGAGATGGTCAGGATCCCAAGATGGCCCCCAATATTTCTACCTCCCTAGTGAATATGACCCGTCTGTTCCCTCCCCTTGAGTGTGGGCATGATCTCCAAAAATGATGGATGGGAAGGTCACACTGGGCAGCACAGGTGAAGGGGTTCTGCAGATGTAATAAAGGTTCGAAATTAGTTTTTGAGTTGGTAAAAAGGGAGATTACCCTGGGAAAGGAAATGGCAACCCATTCCGGTATTCTTGCCTGGGAAATCTCATGGACAGAGGAGCCTGGCAGGCTACAGTTCATGGCATCACAAAGAGCCAGACACAACGTAGCACCTGAACCACAATCAGGCAGATTGTGATTTGGGGAAAAACTTCTTGATGGAAATGTGGCATAAAATGCAGAGCAAAGTGACCTACCAATGTGCAATACAGAGCTTTGCAAGAAATTAAATTTTTGTATAGAATAATCGTTGCAAATATTCAGACAATAAAGCCCATGGCTAAAGGAAAACAGTTGAAGTTATGTAAAAGAGGGTCTGGAACCTTCCTGAAGAGAGTGGTGCTTTCTTGTTGACCCTGAACAAGCAAGCTGCCGTGAGTTCTACAGCTTCAAGGACATGAATTTTTCCAGCAACCATGTGCCTCCGAGAGACTGCAGCCCTGACTGACACCTTGATGACAGCCTTGGGAGCCCTTCAGTAGACGACCCAGCCAAGCTGTGCCTGGACTCCTGACCCATGGAAACCGTGGGACAATTAAGAGTGTGGTTACAGCCTGCTATGTTTGTGGTAATCAGTTATGTAACAGAGAAAACAAATACAGGAAGTTCGCTTACCTCCTCTGTTATCCAGGCTAGAACACTGGAGTGGGTAGCCATTCTCTTCTCCAGGAATCTTCCCAACCCAAGGATCGAACCCGGGTCTCCTGCACTGCAGGAAGATTCTTTACTCTCTGAGCCACCAGGGAAGCCCCTCTCACTTACCTCCTCTGGACCATCAAATTCCTCATCTGTACATTGGAAGAGGCCTGCAGTGTTTGGATCGTCTCTAAAAGTGCTTCTGGGGAATTCCCTGGAGGTCCAGTGGCTAAAACTCCATGTTCCCAAGGCAGGGAGCCCAGTTTCGATTCCTGGTCTGGGAACTAGATCCCACATGCCGCAACAAAAGCTCCGGCATGCTGCAAATAAGAACCTATACCGACAAAAATAAATATTAAAAAATTTTTAAATGTGCTTCTGAAATAACAATAGCAACGACTAGTCCATATAAACTGGTTCACTTTGGGCCACTGCTGAAAGTGTGTTCCATGTTATCTTATTTCTCATGACATCTTTGGAGAGGGCAATGGCACCCCACTCCAGTACTCTTGCCTGGAAAATCCCATGGATGGAGGAGCCTGGTGGGCTGCAGTCCATGGGGTCACGAAGAGTCGGACACGACTGGGCGACTTCACTTTCATGCATTGGAGAAGGAAATGGCAACCCACTCCAGTGTTCTTGCCTGGAGAATCCCAGCGACGGGGGAGCCTCGTGGGCTGCCGTCTATGGGGTCACACAGAGTCTGACACGACTGACGCAACTTAGCAGCAGCAGCAGCATGACATCTTATGAAACTGATCCAATTTTCCCCATTTACAGAAGAGGAAGCTGAGGCACAAAGAGGTTAAGTGTCTTGAACTAGACAAAGTCACACAAGACACACAACTAGTGTTCATACTGCTTGGCCATTGTCTGAAAAGTGGCTGTCAGCTCTGCATTCCTTCATTTTAAGGTGACCCTTCTGAAAATACATGCACATGATTAGTGTGAGGAGAAGGGAGGGTGTGCACATACACATAGTGATTGTACATACACATCTTTCTTGACCTACAATCAGGCTATGTCCCAATAAATCCATCATAAGTTGAAAATAATTAACGTTGAAAATGTATTTAATTCACCTAACCTACCAAGTGAAAGTCACTCGGTCTTGTCCGACTCTTTGCAACCCCGTGGACGTTATAGTCCATGGAATTCTCCAGGCAAGAATACTGGAGTAGGTAGCCTTTTCCTTCTCCAGGGGATTTTTCCAACCCAGGGATGGAATCCAGGTCTCCCGCATTGCAGGTGGATTCTTTATCAGCTGAGCCACAAGGGAAACATCGTAGCTTAGCCTTTATTGTTCAGTTACTAAGTCACATCCGACTCTTTGCGACCTCATGGACTAAAGCATGCCAGGCTCCTCTGTCCTCCATTGTCCCCTGGAGTTTGCTCAAATTCCTGTCCACTGAGTTGGTGATGCTATCCTGTGTGCGTGCATGCTAAGTTGCTTCAGTCGTGTCCGACTCTGCGACCCTATAGACTGTAGACCACCAGTCTCCTCTGTCCGTGGGATTCTCCAGGCAAGAGCACTGGAGTGGGTTGCCACTTCCTCCTCCGGGGCTCAAACCTGCATCTCTTATGTCTCCTGCATTGGTAGGTGGGTTCTTTACTAGTGCCAGTTGAGAAGCCCTGATGCTATTCTAGCCCACCTTAAATGTACTCAGAACACTTACATTGGCCTAGAGTTGGGCAAAATCATCTAACACAAGGCCTATTTAATAATAAAGTGTTGAATCTCTCATGTAATTTATTAATACTGTATTGAAAGTGAAAAACAGATGGTTTTCAGTTTATCAGCTGCTTACCCTCACAGTCACCTGGTGGACGGAAAACCGAGGCTCATTGCCATGGCCCTAGCATCAGGAGAGAAGACCAGACTACCTATCGCCAGCTCAGAAAAAGACCAGAGTTTAAAGTATGGTTTCTACTGAATGTGTATTGCTTTCTCACCAGGTAAAGTGAAAACAATCATAATTGGAACCGTGGTAAGTCAGGGACCACAAAACCAGCTGAGTCCAGGATACTCCCACCCAGGATGACGTGCTGCTACTGCTGCTAGGTCACTTCAGTCGTGTCCGACTCTGTGCGACCCCATAGACGGCAGCCCACCAGGCTCCTCTGTCCCTGGGATTCTCCAGGCAAGAACACTGGAGTGGGTTGCCATTTCCTTCTCCAATGCATGAAAGTGAAGTCGCCCAGTCGTGTCCGACTCTTCGTGACCCCATGGACTGCAGCCTACCAGGCTCCTCTGTCCATGGGATTTTCCAGGCAAGAGTTCTGGAGTGGGTTGCCATTGCCTCCTCCGGGATGAGGTGCTAGGGGTGTGTATTTACAGACACCAGCCAGGGTGGGGAGGGGATGCTTAGAACCTGACAGGGGCTTAGGATGAACTTGGCAGAGTGGGTCCCACTTTAAGATTCTAGCACCAGTGAGTCCATAAAGAACTTGGTCCCAAGGCTCTGCCTTAGCCCCCACCCTCACCCCTGAACTTTACTTGCTCCTTCCCCACCCCAGGGAGCTAGCAACCAGTTGTAACAGGTGTTCACCAATTTACCACTGAAATCATTGTTGTGGCACGGCTGTCCAACCTGCCTTTGTCCCTTGGGGTCTGGAACAGAGCCAGGTCTGAACCTTTTTGGGTGAATATGGTCAGGGCTGCTGTTGCAAAACTCAGGAGATGTCACCCTGCTGGTTTCATTCCCCTTAAAACCACTTCCTCTCTCCTCTGCCATCTTCATGGTCTGTGCCCACAGCCATCAGCATCCTCCCCAGGGAGGAAGGTGTCTGAGAATATTACCCATACTGTGGTCATGATGAATTTCTATTTAAAGAAACTCAACTTCAAAGAAACAGAAGAGAGAGAGAAGCTCAAAGTTCAATGTTCCCAGAAGACTTAAACCAAAAGACTTGTGTTTTTTTTACCCCCCAGTGGGCTCTCAGGCAGCGTGAGTGCTGGTAAACTGGGAGATTTGGGGAATGCAGATTTTTACCTTATTCACAGCAAGAATACACTATGTACCCCATCCACTCCCTACCCCCAATCCCGCCCTTTGTAACATACACATATGCTACCTACACATAGCAGGGAATTAAGAGTGTTAAAGACTATGAAGTAGAAAATTAAAAGAATCTCAGAGCCCCAGACTTTGCATCAAAAGTATAGGATTCAAATCAGATGCTGCCATCAACCTGCTCTGTTTCCTGGGTCTTCTCTCTCAGAGCCTCGGTTTCCCCATCTGTAAAATGAGGATGAAATATGGAGGACAGCAATGACTCTCAACTTTGTTCTGATCCTGAGAACATGAAAAAGTGAAGATTATCTTTAAGGACACGAACTGTTTAACTATGAATAAAGACTCAATGCTTGGGAGGACAGCAGTGCCACCTGCTGGTTTCACACTGCACTTGCAAAATCCAAATTTAATAGCTGCCAATACAATCCCAATCGGAGAAGGCGATGGCATCCCACTCCAGTACTCTTGCCTGGAAAATCCCACGGACGGAGGAGCCTGGTAGGCTGCAGTCCATGGGGTCGTGAAGAGTAGGACACGACTGAGCGACTTCCCTTTCCCTTTCAATACAATCCCATGCTCTTATTCACTGAGCACTTATTAAGTGTTCAAGCGTTGCAATGTACCTCCTAGGCCACACCAGGATAAGCTCTTTCCCACATGAAGCTCACAGTCTAGAGCGGACAATTGACGTGTACATAAAGCCCTTTAATCCAAGGTGGGCAGTACATGGCTCTAGTGGGATTCTATGGGAAAACAAGATGGAAAGCCTGGGGCCGGAGCCAGCTTCGTGGGCTTGTGACCTTGACAGGCACACAAGACCCTGTGCTTGGCAGGGCCCTGCCTTGATTTCATGCTCCGCTATCTCTGTCTTTAAAGTCTGTATAATTTTTGAACAAGGGGTTATATATTTTCATTTTGCCCTGGGCCTGCCAATTATGTAGTCTTGCCTTGGGGACATTTTTTTTTTTTTTTTACATATAACATTATATTAGTTTCTGTGTACAACATAATGATGCAATATTTGAATACAGTGTCAAACAATCACCATATTAAGTCTAATTAGGGATTTTTTTTTTTTTTTTGGCTGTGCTGGGTCTTCATTGCTGCTGCACGCTGGCTTTCGCTAGTTGCGGTGTGCGGGCTTCTCACTGAGGTGGCTTCTCTCGTTGCGGAGCAATGGCTCTAGAGCCCAGGCTCAGTAGTTGTGGCATACAGGTTTAGTTGCCCTGTGGCATGTGGGATCTTCCTGGACCACGGATCAAACCCCTGTTCTCTGCATTGGCAGATGGATTCTTACCCACTGGACCACCAGGGAAGTCCCGAATTAGGGAAATCTCGAAGGCGCTGTCTGAGATGAGTTTGGAGAACAGAGCAGTAGTGGAGTGGAGGAGGAAGCCTCTTCTAGCAAGGAAGACGGAGAGGGAGGGTAGTTTGATGTTAGACAGATTCAGGCTTGGGGGAGAGAAGACCTCCCAGGACAGTCCAGCAGCTGAAACTCAGAAGACAGGCCAGGGTTGGAGCTCTGAGGGCACAGACTTTCGTAGGTGGGACCAAGGGTCTGGGAGTGTCCTGCAGAAAGTGCAAAAAATAGAGCTGCATGACTGGGCTTTCAGGCCAAGCTAGGTCCTTGGCTTCCGGACTCCTGCCTGGTGGAGTGGTGGAGGAAGTTCTTGAGGGCAGAACTGGAAAGGCCCTTGAGCCCCAACTCCCTGAGAGACCTTTTAGCGTTTTTACAAGTGGCTTCCTGCTTCAATCTCACAGGGCAGTGAGCTCAAACTCTCCTGGGACGGGCACTCACGTGGAGGACATTTTCCATCCATTTATTCCCTGGGTTCCTCAGCCAGGATCCACTCCCAGGGGCCATGGCAGACTGAACAAGCTTCTCTTTCCCATCATTGTGGGTTTCAGTCTGCTGATGGCAGAGAACGGAACTTAGCCAAGAGTTTGAGGACTCTAAAAGCAAAGCCCATTTTGCCCCCTTGGGAAATATCAGCTTCTTTTTCACGGAGGTTTCCATGTTCTGGGGAAAGCATCTCAGGAAATGAACTTAGAGCATAAAGAAAGGCCCAGAAGGGTGAGAGCCCTTGACCCACATTTCAGACCAGTTCTCCCCTTTCGGCACCCCCAGGGGCTGGTACAAGTAGTTGGCACCTACAATATCTGTGTCATGGTTTCCACAGCCCAAGTCAGGACCCTCCATGACACAGGTTCCTCCCTGTGGGGCACACATTTGGCAGAGGGTGGAGAGTCTGGGCAGTGATAAATTGCAATTTTATCCCTAGGCTCCATCCAAAGAAGCTACTCTTTCTTGATTATTGCCCAGCAGATCCCATGAGTTCTGCCTAGAGTTGTCCTGGGAAAGTTTTGTTTTGGGTCTTGTGGTTGCCCCTGGGCCTGCCCAGAGGCAGCAGGTGGTCCCCAGAGCAGGGACAGGGGCTCAGGGATGCTGGCTACCTCTGAACCCCATTGCTCCTCCAGGAAGTATCACAAGTGAGCTATCTGCTCCACCACACATGTTGTCCTCTACTCTGTGTGTATGTGGGGGGAAGCACACTGGGCCACCTCCCTCTGGGAGGAGGTGGGTCATACAGATACAGGGAGTACCACACTCCCTGCCCTGGCTGGGAGTTGATGCCAACACAGCAGAGCAATCTCCAACCCTTAGGACTGACTGCATCTTACCAGGCCTGCGAAAGAAATGCCTGGGTAGACAATTAAGATGGCAAGACCTGACCACTACACCAGGGACCTGCCCAGCCACCAAAGTTGTGGACCAGAGGGCAAACATCTGAATGGGTACTGTGCCTGGCTCCAGCCAGAAAAAGACTAAGGAAAGGACTGAGCTTTGTACTGCACGGTGGAAGCCAGCACTCCAGGACAGGTTCCCCATGCTCCAGAAGGGACTTGGTGCTTGGAGTGGGACCCAATGTTCCAGGCAGGACCTGGTGCTTTGGGGCCATCAGGGCAAGCGTGAGCCCATGCCCCATGTGTGTGAAATATCACCCGTTTCTTCCTTCAGGAAATACAGCTGCCTGGAGGGTCACTGCTCTAGGCTTTTTACAATGTGTGAAACGGTATGCCAGACCCAGAGAGATGGAGAGAAACAAAGATGCAGGGACAGGGATGCACAAAGAAGAGAGATCTACAGGAAACTCCCTGGTGGTCCAGGGACTAAGACTGCACTTCACCGCATGTGGGACGGGTTCCACTCCTGGTCTGGGAATTAAGATCCCACAGGCCACGTGACATGGCCAAAAACAAAAAACAAAAAAACTATAGTTACCTCGGGAGAGAGAATGTCAGAGTGAAAAAGACAATGATAGAGAAAACCACACTCCTGACCGGATACAAAGGGAGCATCACTCAGGCGGGGTCTTCCTAGAAGGAAAAGACGAGGGAGTAACCGGTGAAAGACCCGCAGGGCCAGGTTTCTAGGGCGAGAGCTTTCTGCAAGTCGGTCTTCAGCTTTCACTTGCGCAGCACCGAGGCGGAAGGCAGGGCTCAGGACCCAGAAAACCCTCCGCCGGCCAGGTCTCAGCGTCCAGGCCGCTCCTCCTACGTCTGGATGAAGAGGTGGAAGTTGGTGCGCGTGAACTCGTGATGAATGCTCTCCAGGAGCGCGTCGGCGTCAGCGGCGGGCGCCGCCAGGGCGCCCGGGGCCCCCGGCCGCGCGCTGTACTCGGGCGTGTAGGTGAAGGAGAAGGCGCTGGGGTAGAAAAGGCCGTCGGTGCGCACGAGGCTCACGGGCACTGTGATGGGTGTGCGCAGCCAGCGCCAGTCGCTGCCGAAGACGGCTACGTCGGGTACCACACACACCAGGGACCGCGGGCTCCTGGGGGTGGGGCATCGAGATCGGGGCAGCAGCGATGCTGATGGCGTGCACCCCACTCCCCACCAGCTCCGTTCTCTGGGAGACAGGGAAACCCCCCACCCCCATACCTGTACATGGTTTCCGCTTCCACGTCCCCGAACCACACCTTGAGCCCCGCGTGGAAGTTCTCACCGTGGAGCTCCAGGGTGGCCACGTCGCCCCCGCCACTCAGCTGGGGGAGGGTGAGACCAAGGGGTGTGGGAGAAGCGGGGGGCGGGGGGCGGGGAGCTGAGAGCTCGCAACCCTCCCTCACCTGCACTCCCGCCCCGCCCAGAGCAGTCAGGATCCACGCCCGCCAGCGGCCCGCAGCGCCCGGATTCACCTCGAGGGTGCTGATGAGCGGCACGGGAGTGACAGGCTCCCGGCTGCACGCCAGGCTGGTGCTGAAGGAGAATTCCACCGACTCGGTGCCGATGATGGTCCAGCAAGAGTTGTCGTTGAGCAGCGCTCTGTTGGCCTCGTTGGGGCAGGGGGAGGCCTGAGGGGAGACCCCAGGGGATGGAGAAGAAGCTGCGGCCAGGGGCGGCCTTCAGCGCAGCCAGCCGGCGCAATGCCGGGGCTTCCGCATTCCTAACGTTCCAGTCCTGGGCTCTGCGGTTTACCTGCCCTGCGAGCTCGGACCAAACCTTTAATTTCTCTATTTAGAGTTACCTCAGCTCGCTGGACTAGCTGGTTTCTAAAGATCTATGTTCTTAGAATTCTAGAATTCCATTAAAAAAAGAAAAAAGAAAAGAAAAACATTGTGCAATCCTGTGCCCTAAACATTCCAACACTTTAAAATGCTTTTGGAAGGATTATTGCTCAATAATGGAGAAGGCAATGGCAACCCACTCCAGTACTCTTGCCTGGAAAATCCCATGGATGGAGGAGCCTGGTAGGCTAGGCTGCAGTCCATGGGGTGCTGAGCGACTTCACTTTCACTTTCATGCATTGGAGAAGGAAGTGGCTACCCACTCCAGTATTCTTGCCTGGAGAATCCCAGGGACAGGGAGCCTGATGGGCTGCCATCTATGGGGTCGCACAGAGTCAGACACGACTGAAGCGACTTAGCAGCAGCAGCAGCAGCACTGCTCAATAATAATGTGATTTTCTACGTATTATGATTTTATCTCAACATTCCATGATAATGTTCTTTGTATTGCTTAATAATAATAGCATTTTTCATATTTGACAATCTTATGTCTTAACAGTCCATAATTCATCTTTGCTCAGTAATACTCAAAAGTTAGTTAAGTCGCTCAGTCGTGTCCGACTCTTTGCGACCCCGTGTGGACTGTAGCCCATCAGGTTCCTCCGTCCATGGGATTCTCCAGGAAAGAATACTGGAGTGGGTTGCCATTTCCTTCTCCAGGGGATCTTACCGATCCAGGCATCGAACCCAGGTCTCCCGCATTGCAGGCAGATGCTTTAACCTCTGAGCCACCAGCCAAAAGTACTATTTATTACTGATTTTTATTTGCATTCTACAATTTTTTTTTTCTTGGCCCTGTGCCTCTGGGCTTGTGGGATCTTAGTTCTCAGACCAGGGATGGAACCCCAGCCCCCTGCGGTGGACGTGCAGAGTCATAACCACTGGACCACCAGGGAATCCCCCTACAATTTTATATCACAACATTCTATGACTTTAATGGCCTTTGGGAAGGAGCATTGCTCAATGCTACTATTACTATTTTTTTCTACATTCTCTGATTCTATCCTGATAGTCTTCATGTCTAACATTCCATAGGAGGCAGTGTTGCTCAGTGAGTAGCAACCACGATGGTGCTGATAATGGTGATCTTACATCCTACTGTTCTTTGCGGTTCTGATTTTCTGGGATGCTTGGTGCTGAGAGTCTCTGCTTCTCACCTGAAACTGCACCACCTTCTCTGTAGCGAGACATAAGTAGGTGCCGCCTCCTCCTGGAGGGCCACCGGGAAACTGGAATGCACACTTGTGGAGTTGGGAGATGGGCTCATCCACGTCGAGGAGGGCACACTGTTTGGCTACTTTGCGGATGATCTATGGCAGAAGTGTGGGGGAGGTGTGGCAGCAGGGTGCCTGGGTGCCCACAGGCTGCCCTCCCAGCCAGCTCTCTGCTACCCCAATAGCCATGCAGAATGCTGGAATATTGCTGGCATATCCGCCCCCTCACCATGACAGCTCCCACAAACGCTGAGTGTCCCCAATGAGGATAGGGGTCATCATGCTTCGGGTGCTCACCCTCAGCCCTTCCCTTGTGGACCAATCTGGGGTGACCCGTCCAGCCATGCCCTCCCTTCCCATACCATTGGAGGTAGGGTGATGCCCGTGACCGTGCAGACGAGCTGCACCAGGGAGCCGTAGCGGACGTAGCCCTCTCGAGGCGGGAAGTCCCCCTGGGAACACTGTTCATCAGCTGAGAAATAAACAGAAGGCAGGAGGGCTTCAGGGGTTCTAAGCTTCTGTCCCAAATCCTTCTGCCTCTGGCTCCGCCTCGCGTCACATAAGGGTCTTATGGGCAGGGTTAGCACACAGAGAGGTGGCTCAGGCTGAAATTTCTCAGCCTGGAGAAACCCTCTGTGGCCCATCCTTAGAATGCCTGTGCTCTGGGGGCAGGGGCTGAGCTGGGGAAAGGGGTTGGATGCCGGAGTCAGAGTAGCTGGGTTCAGTTACTGACTCACTAGGACTTTTGACAAGTCTTTTGGTGTCTGTAAGCCTTGGTTCCATGGGGCAACATTTACTTCCCTGGATGAGTTGTGGTGAAGATGAAATAAGTGAATGCATGTGAAGTGCCCAGCCCCGGGCCTGCTTGTGGGATTACCCAGGTGGAGAGTGAAGGCAGCCCACTGGCGTGCACTGGCCACAAAGTCCCCGTCCTCCACGGAGAGGTAGCGCGTGGAGACCGTCTGGGAGCGCAGGCGGTTGAAGAGGGAGACCTTCGAGCCCGAGGATATGCACACTGTGAGGGGAGGTGGAGTCAGTGCCCGGGCCTGGCTTGGCCCCTTGGAATTGCCAGTGAAGTTCCCACCCTCTGTCCCCTGAGCCAATCTGGCTCAAATTCCCAGACACACTAGCCTGGGAATTCATTGTCTCATGGCTATTTATCCAGCACCTGCTATAATCCTGCTTCTGTACCTCTGTCTGGTCCTTTTCGCTGCCTGGGCAGGAAAAACAAGTAGTTACTAAATGCCCTATGCTGTGTGCTAGGCACCAAAGGGTGAATTAGATCTAGTTTTGCTCTGGAGGAGTTCACAGTCTCAGAGTGGGGACTGGGAATAAATAGAAACTTTCAGTAGGATGTAGTAAGGGCTGGCTGGGTTCCAGAAGGCTTCCTGGAGGAGGTTATACTCTTAGCTGGGGAGGACGAGGTAGGTTGGAGTTGCTCAGGAGACTGTATAAGCAAAAGGCATGTGGTGTGAAATAGCAGTATATTTCTACGGTTTAATATTGATCTCTTTCATCCTTTAGCACAAATTCAGAGCCACCATTCTGCTTTCTGATTGGATTTTGAGCACCCGGGGAGAAAGCACTGGGCCATCATCCACTCTTCCCCCACAGTGCCAGGCATACTGTGGGTGCTCAATGTATATTTCACCCAAGTTCCCATCCATTATCATAATGATGATAGCTAACGTTCATTGTTTTTCAGATACTGTTTTAAATGCTGAACTTGAGTTAGCTCTTTTGCTTCTCAACAGCCTTCTGCAGTAGATAATATTATCTTTACTCAAGAGAACAACTCCCTCAAGACCACACAGCTAGCCAGCGGCAGAGCCAGGATTCAAACCCAGGCCACCTCGCTCCAGAATCTGCACTTAAAACCATCTCACTATACCCACTAAGCATTCCCTGGCCCTGTCCTCACACCAGCGGCCAGCCAGCGCACTGCCTGAATCTGAGACATCCTTCAACGTTTTTAACAGAAAGCAAACAAGGTGCGGGGTGGGAGTGGGCTTGAGTCACATCAACTCAAGTTCAAATGCTGGCTGGACCACTTTTCTAGGTGGGCAAACCTAAGCAAGTCATTTGGAAGGTGATGGGCCCCAATATTTCTTTTTTTCTTTTCCTTTTTTCTGGTCCCACTGAGTGGCATACAGGATCTTAGGGTTCACCAACCAGGGATCAAGCCTGAGTCCCCTACAGTGGAACCACAGAGTCTTAACCACTGGACTGCCAGGGAAGTCCAAGGCCGGAACATTTCTTAAACGAATGGATGGATGTTCCGCGTCTCATTTTTCCTCACCTACCACTCACCTTACAAGAATGAGCATCAAACAGGGTGATGAATGTACATGCCTGCCAAGAAAGGCCCCCTTTCCCCAGCTTCTCCCTTCCATTTTCCAGGGAGGGTGATGGTGTTATTGTCATTCAGGCTTTTCCCCCCTGTATTTTCAAACCCATTAGCCCCGGGGTTTATCACTTGGCATCCAGGGCTTATCTCCAACTGTCTCTTTGATCAGCTATGTGTGTCTCTCCCCTGTTAGGCTAGGCTGTTCCTCCAGAACAGACACTTGCAATGCACATCAGGCACTGAATAAATATTTTTAACTGAATTTCCTCTGCCTTTTTATTATATTTTGTCTTCGGTTCAGCACATGCCAGCTATTTTGGGGACCCCCAACCTCAAATTGGGTACCTAAGCCACACCCATTCATCCAGACCCGGCCCCGCTTTCGGCTCAGGCTCCCAGGCCTCTCCCCCTCCCCCTTCCCAAATCAAGCAGCTTGCAGACCTGGGGCACCTCCCCAAGCCCGCCCCGCGGCCAGGCCCCGCCCCCGCTCACGGTCGGTGTTTTTCAGCGACTGTTTCTTCTGCGAGGGCTTGGAGATGACCTTGATGAGGCGGCTGTGGAAGGTGCCCAGCTCCCGGCCGCCTCGGAGCATGAGCCGCAACACCAGTCGGAAGTGCTTCCTCTTGTCTGCGTCCGAGATGTACAGAGTCTTGGCGCAACTGAATTCCTACCGGGTTCGCGAGGACAGGGTCGTCTCATCGCAGCCCTAAGTCCCGGGATGAGCCCACCTCCCCCAGTTATCTGACGCCCGCCCCGTCGGACGTAACATGACAGGTCCAAGCTCTTGGACTCAGCCTCAAGGCAGAAACTTGGTCTCTCCGCATCCCCACCTATCTTTTGGCTCCTGCAGGGGGAGTGAAGGAGCCCCCTCCCCTCTCCGGTCCCCTCCAAGGGAGAGGTGAGGATGGGAGAAGGAATCGCAGCCCACCCACCCCCACCGCCCCCCTCCTGCCATGCGCTCTCACCCTGGAGTCGGGCTGCTCTTCGAAATTCAACTTCTGCGTCTCGGCGGCGCTGCCGGACGCGCCGTCTAGTCCCATGTAACCGCAGACCAGGGGCCCAGTCTGCCCTGCTTGGTGGGCTGCAAAGGGATGGGAGCCGGCTCTGGAAGCACTCAGGTGTCAGCCAGGCAACCTTAGTTCTCGCCGCCAGAGGGCGCGGCGAGACTGCGCCTGAGAACCGCCCCGCTCCCGGGCCCTGCAGAGTGGCTGGTCCACTTATAAACTGAGCCGCCCGGCCGCCCTGGAGTCCGCCCTCACCTTGGCCCGGCACTGGCTTCACCCTCCAGCCCGGACCTGCGAGGTAGACACAGGGCGGCGGGCAGAAGAACCTGCGGAGACATGTAAGCGCCAGACTCGTATATCCATCTCCACTTTAGTGTCCTGCCTTTGAGGCGTCTCAAAGATAGCAGAAAGCCAACAGAATCCTTGATTCCTCCTCCATCTCTCCAAGTTTCTCCGCGACTGTGAACCCCATTAATACCCGAATCTTTCTTTTCTTTTTTTCACATTCCTCACTCAATCCATCAGAAAGTCCTATCCACCACCTTAAAACATATTCAGAATCCATTGACTTCTGACCACCTCCATCTTTGTCCCAGCTGCCATCAGTTTGCCTGGACCACTGTATCAGCCTCCCTTTGGTCTCTCTGCTTCCACTCCTACCCTCCTTCGACCTGTTTTTCACACAACAGCCAAATGGGGGGTTGCTTTTTTTAATTTTTTTTTTTTCCTGTTTTTAGGGTATGTTGCTTATCTTAAAATCCTCCAGTGGTTTAAATTCAAAGTACTTACATGATCTGGCCCCTGCTTACTTCTCCAACTTCACTTCCTATGATGACCCCTCTCCTTCTCTAATTCCAGCCACTCTGACTTCTTTTGGCCTCGAACAGGCCAAGTTAGTACCAAGTGAGTCAAGGTCTTTGCCTTTTTCATTGCTTCTAATTAAAATATGCTCCCCCCAGATTTCCTCATGTCTGGCTCCATTTTCACATTCAAGTCTTAGTTCAGATGTCATCTCCTCAAAAGGCCTTCCTACCACCTTGACCTTGCTAGCTAAATACACCCCTGCCCCTCAGTTTCTATCACCTTGCCTATTCTGTTTCCCTTCTTGCTCTCATCCTCATCTGGGAGCATCTTCTTCACTGATTTGTGAGGTGTTTATTGTCTGTCTCTCTCACACTAGAGCAAAGATGCCACAAGGGCAGTCATCGTATCTGTCTTGTCCAACTGTGTGCTGGGTGCCCAGCAGTGCCAGAGAGCCTGACACATGATAAGCACTCAGTAGGCAGTTGTGGAATGAATGAATGGGTGAATGAGTGAATGGGGACTGTAGATTCACAGGGTGGTTCTGCTACAGGTCAAAGTCGGGGATCATGGTGACTGAGGGAAAAAGGCCGCTGATTGGCTGCGAGCAGAGCCCTGCGTCCTCTCCGGGTTCTGTGTGTGGTGAGCGTGCATATGCGTGCTCAGTCATGTCTGACTCTTTGCGATCCCATAGACTGTAGGCTCCTTTGTCCATGGAACTTTCCAGGCAAAAAAAAATACTGGAGTGAGCTGCCATTTCCTTCTCCAGGGGATCTTCCCGACCCAGGGGTCGAACCCATGTCTCTTGTGTCTCCTGCCTTAACAGGTGGACTCTTTACCACCTGCACCGCCTGGGAAGCGAAACAGGGAGGGGACCACAGGGCTAAAGGCGGGCCCTGGGACCTTGGAGGGCCACCGAAGGACCTACCTCTTCTCATTTCCGTATGATTTCTGGGCCACCTTGGCGTGCAGGATCCAAACCGTCTGCTCGCACTGCTGCTGCAGGCAGCGGCGCACGCCTTCCCTCAGGACCGCACTGGGCTCCGAAGACGACCTGGGACTGGGTGGGGGCGGGCCGGGCACCCGCAGCAGGGAGCTTAGAGACCCAAGTGGGCAGATTGAGTAAATGAATGGGAGGAAGGAACCCTCCTAGTTCTGCCCCCTCGGCAGAGAAGAAGCCTTAGACAAGAGAGGCGACTTGAGTGTAAGCTGTGGGCTAAATATTTGGGTGGTATGGTGCTCAGTGAGGTCTTCGTGGCGACCACCGGGACCACCCAGGCGCCACTCCGCAGGTCTGGCTCCTCGCCCACTGCAGCCTGGAGCCCTGGGGTGAGGCCCCAGCGGCATAAAGCCCTCACTTGTGCCGGCCTTGAGGCGGAGGCTGAGTTTGTAAGGGCGCATGGCTTCCCAGCACCCTTAGGGGACCCACCCCGGGGCAGTCCTGATGCGGTTTGGGGGTGGGGGCGAGGAGAGAGAGGAGGGGAGAGTGGTTGCTGGACCCCGGACCAGAAGAATGCTCTCTGGCCGGTCAGCAGATGCCTGAAAAAAATGGACGGGCACCCCAAACTGTGTGCCCAGGATCTTGGAATATTTTCGTATTTTTCGGGTTAAAGCAACACTCCCAACCCCCTATGTCCCAAGAGTAGGCGTCTATTGCTGTCTCAGCTTTCCTTCCCCCTGAACACAGGGCCTTCATCGGCTGTGGAGGGGGCCAGTCAGGGCCTAGGGGCCTGGGTCTTCTCCGCCAAGGTGTTTTGATGGGCGAGGATGGCTGGGCCCAGGACCTCAGTAATTGCAGAGAACGTGGAAAGGCGTCCGTGAGGGCAGGATCCGAGGCACCACCAGGTGGGGCCTGGGGAGAGCCATGAAGCCTCAGGCTGCCCTTCTGAACCCCTTATCCCTCCTTGCAGGACCAGAACCAGAGTCCGGGGCCTCTCTCCACCCCTGAAAGGGGCGGCGGGGTCAAGAGCCCGGCCGCGCCCTCGGAAGCGGGGCCAAGCAGCCGGCGGCCGAGCCAGGCCCCGCTCCGCCCCTTGGGGCTCTCCCCGGGGAAGGGCCTCGGAGGCTTCCAACGCATTCCGGCTGCGGAGAGCGTAGCCGCCCAGCCTCCCGCGGGAGCTCGATTCCCGCCCCGCAGCTCGCGTCTGTGGCTTCAGGGGTGGCGGGAGCAGGGGGCGTCGCGCTGGCCCCGCCCCAGCCCTCAGAGGGAGGGGGGGTCGCTCCCTGCAAGTGGGAGGGGTCGCGGCCCGCGTTCCCCCTCCCCACCCTCCGGCCCCCGGGTTAAATGCGGCCGCCGCCTCCACCCGCTCCAGCTGCCTGGCTGTCCCCACCTCGGGCACACTGCCCGCGCCGGTACCTGGTCCAACTGCCAGGGAGGCTTCGCCCGTCGGCTCCGCTCTGCGGCCGCGCCTCTGAGCTGTCCGGCAGGCTCAGGTGAGTCAAAGGGCCCGGGGGTGCCGAGGGGTCTGCGGGGAGCAGGCATCCAGCCAGACCAGGCGCCCGTATTTAGCCGCGGCTGCACCGCCTACGGTGCCCCGTCTGACCTGCAGTGCCCTTCCCCACCTCTGCAGGGCCCTCTCCAAATAGAGTCCCCAAGAGCACGGCCGCCAAAACGGAGAAGGGGGACCTTATCCCCAATCTCCTCCCTCTAGGAACCCCCGGCACCCCACCCCCCCACCCCCGCCCCGCCTCAACCCGTTCCCCGGAACGTCCTCGAAGTGTTTGTTCTTCAGCCAACTCTTGAATTATTCACAAACCTCTCCTCCCTCGAGAATCCACTTTCTCCATCCTAAGGGCATTTCTTAAAGCAAGGATTAACCCCCAAGGAGCTCCGGGTTCTGGAGTCAGTCCTGTCACCTTGCCACGCTGCTGTGTGACCTGGGCAAGACATTACCCTCTCTGGTCCTGGCTCCTTCCTCTCTAGAATGAGGACTTGGAAGGGTGATGAACTTGGACGCAAGCCCTATTTTGACTTTCTAGGATTGGGTGGAGGTGGGGTGCCAAGCGAGATGTTGGATCAGGCCAAGAGCAGGAGGAGGGGAAACTTAAGATTTAGGGGCCCAGGAGCTTCTGCAGACAGGAACAGATGGGAGGGGGCCAAGGTGCCTTGTGCCTGTACCCTCGTGCTCCCCAGGGGTGCTCCCCTGCTGGGCTGTGGCCCACGCTGGAGGAGGCATTCCACACCCGCCCACCTCCAGGAGCGGCTGGCACGTCTGGCTTAGTCACCCTCCCACGACAGGTTCTGCCAGAGGGGTATTTGTTCCTCTACCGACGCTGAAAGGCAAAGGAGGTGAGGATCCGCAACGGGGAGGGAGCCTAGAGGGAGCGACAGGCACCCGGCCTTTCTCAGAATAGAATCATTCACGGAATTGGGGAGGGGGCGGGGCTGCGGTTGGATTAGGGGCAGCTGGCCCCCTCTGCCAAGAAACAGAAACATAAAAATGGCTAGCACAGCTTCAGCAAGGGGCGAGGGGATTGGGGTGGAGTAGGGACCCCAGGGAGGGAATGGAAGAAAAAGAGGTGACGCCTAAGGACCAGCTTGCCAGGTCGCTCTGAAGGAAGAACGGGAGCCAGGAGTCCTAGGTTCCTTTGCAGCTCGGCGGGCCACCTTCTTGGGCCTCACTTTTCGCATCTATACAATGGGAGTCCTTCGTGATTCTCAACTGGCGTCGCCAAGGGCCAAGAGAGAGGGAGCGCTCACCTGCCCCCACGGGGTCCATGGCCGAGTCCGGGGGCGTCCAATGCCACTGTCCCCGGAGCCCACTGTGCGCACTTCTGCTCCTCTGCTCTAGCGCTGGATATATTCTACCCCACCCTTATCTCCAAGGCCCTGGGGCTCCTGGCTCCCTGTTTGCTTTGGGCAGGAGCACCTGCTGGGCAGATGTGGGCTTCCCACGGCCACCTAGCCAACACAGCTAGACTCAAGAGGGCGCCCCCTGGAGACCTTTCCTGAGAGCAGGCGGGAAGGGGCGGTACCAAGTCACAAGTTTATCCGCGTGGTGGGTTTCGGCCAAGGCGACAGCAGGCCTGCATTGGGGCCCTGCCTGTTTGAGTCGAGGGGTGGGGTGGTGGTGGGTGGGAGCACAGCCACACAGAGCTGCCTTGTGTGCAAATGGGAGGGGGCGAGCTGGGGAATGGCTTCCCTCTGCAAAGAGTCACGCGGCTGCTCCTTGGAACCCCATAGGCGTAGGATTATATCCTGGAGGAGTCACTTTCTTGCCACGCGACTTTGGGTACACGCAGTGAAGTTTCTGAGCCTCTTTCCTGATCTATACTCTGGGGACAGCAACAGCCTTGGACTCAGAACTGTTGAGAGGACTCAATAAATGCCACAGTGCATGAAAAGCATTTATCATCGTGCCTGGCACTGAGGAAAGGCCTTTCCTTTTAAATTTTTGTATATTTTTAAATCTACTTTCTATTTATTTACTATTCTACAGTTCTGAAAAGCAGAATTCCCTGTGTTTGCAGCAAACTCACTGTGATGAATTTTTTTTATAATGAAAATTTTCACCATGCACGAAACTAGAGAGATTAGTAAAATAAACCCATGACCCTCCTCCCCCTCCAAATGCCCATCACCTAGAATAACAGCTCTGTAAACACTATTGCTCTGATCATTTTCTTTCCTCTTCAGGCTCCGACACCTCCGTTCTCTGTTGGCTGAGTGCCATGAGGGGGCTTCTATATTCGCTGCTGCCCCTGTTGCTGCTCCTTCTCCAGCCTTGGGAAACCCAACTGCAGTTGGCAGGTGAGCCAGGGCCCATCCTCACCAGCAGGCGGGGAAGGGAACAAAAGCGGGTTCTCGATCTGCAGCCAACTGCACACCAGGGAGAGAAAAGGAAGAGCTTTGGAACTCTAAGGGGTTGGGTTCAAGTTCACAGCTTCGCTTCTGTGGGCCTCAATTTCCCCAGTCTGTATGATGTGGCTTGGAGGCAGATAAGTTGGGCTCATGCAGAACTGCCCAGTTGGCATTTCATTTTTAAAAGTTAATTGAAAAAAAAAAAGTAGGCGATTTCCCATTAAAAAAAAAAAAACGATTTGGGGCTTCTCATGAAAAGACTAAAGATCTGCTAACATGGGATCCTCAGGGCTGGAAGGCAACATTTGGTTGGGCTGCCCACTTCAGGAACCATATGGGCTCTCTGGATGTCCACCGTCTTAACCCCAATACATTCCCTCCTTTATTTACGTGGCCTGCCTGGCTCCTAGAGGCATTTGAGTTTGCTACATCCCTTTGTCCACCCTCCGAATGGATAATACCTCCTCAGAGTAGCTCTCAGAGCTGTAGGATAGAGATTCTGTGCAGTCTCCTTCCCCAGGCCCTCAGCAAATGCTGGGCGAGTGGATGGATCTAACCTGCATTTGCAAGGTTAATTCTGAGCTGGGCGCAGTTACGCCGGGAGAGCATGTTCCGCTCTGGGTTTCCCTGAGGGTTCTCCCGGGACTCGAGGCTTTGCTAACCTAAGAGAGCCTTTCCTGATCTCTTCGCAGGTCCCAGGTGCAGTTCTGGGCCCCTGGATTTGGTGTTTGTGATTGACAGCTCGCGCAGCGTGCCCTTCGAGTTCGAGACTATGCGGCAGTTCCTGGTGGGCCTTCTCCGCAGCTTGGACGTGGGGCCCAACGCCACTCGCGTCGGCGTGATCCAGTATTCGAGTCAAGTGCAGAGCGTCTTCCCGCTCCGAGCCTTCTCGCGCCGCGAGGATATGGAACGCGCCATCCGCGCTCTAGTGCCGCTGGCGCAGGGCACCATGACCGGGCTGGCGATCCAGTACGCCATGAATGTGGCCTTCAGTGTGGCCGAGGGCGCGCGCCCGCCGGAGGCGCACGTGCCTCGCGTGGCCGTCATTGTGACCGACGGGCGGCCTCAGGATCGCGTGGCAGAAGTGGCCGCTCAGGCGCGCGCCCGCGGCATCGAGATCTACGCCGTGGGGGTGCAGCGCGCCGACGTGGGCTCCCTGCGCGCCATGGCGTCCCCCCCGCTGAACGAGCACGTCTTCCTCGTCGAGTCCTTCGACCTTATCCAGGAGTTCGGCCGGCAGTTCCAGGGCCGGCTGTGTAGTGAGTGAGGGGAGCGCTGGACAGAGTCCCCAACTCTCCGCCGCTCGGATTCCTGTTCCCACCGCAGTGAAATCCTGACCCCTCTCGGTGGCTCCGCCCATCACGTTTAGCCCCGCCCATCAGGCCCCGGCGTTGCCCTGGCAACTGCGGTTCTGTTCAGTCACTCAGTTGTGTCTGATTCTTTGCGACCCCATGGACTGCAACACGCCAGGTCTCCCCGTTCATCACCAACTCCCGGAGTTTACTCAAACCCATGTCCATCGAGTCGGTGATGCCATCCAACCATCTCATCCTTTGTCGTCCCCTTCTCCTCCGGCCTTTCAATCTTTCCCATCATCAGGGTCTTTTCCAACGAGTCAGTGGCCCACTGCGGGCTGTGTCAAATTCCAGCTCTGCCCAGTTTTGCTTAAGGCTTCCCAGCAACAAGGAGCGACGTTTATCGTGCCCACCCACCTTGAAGAACCATGGTGGTTTCCACGGGTTTGTCTAACTCCAAAACCGCCCCTTTACGCAAGAAGCACCACCCCTAACGACTGAGCCCCATCGCCTTCCTAGAGGAGCCAAGCCCGTCCACCTGGACAGGACCCAACAACTCTTGTTCTGGCTCCTCCCACAATGCTGCCAGATGTGTTCTTGTCATTGTCATTTGCTGCTTTCCTTGTAGCTCAGGTGGTAAAGAATCCGCCTGCAATGCGGGAGACCTGGGTTTGATCCCTGAGTTGGGAAGATCCCCTGGAGAAGGGAAAGGCTACCCACTCCGGTATTCTGGCCTGGAGAATTCCATGGACCCAGTCCATGCGGTCGCAAAGAGTTGGACGCGACTTTCAGTTTCACTTGATTTCTCGACTTCCTCTACTTAACTCCCCGGAGTCCTTCCTTATCCCCCTGACCCATCTGGCTAGGTGCCCAGGTTTTCAGAGCCTACTCACAGGGGCTACTCAGGCCATATATTTTCCCTAAGCCCTCCCCTGGATGGGCCCCTCTCAAACGAGTCATATTTCATCTAAAGACATCCTGGAGCACGGGGCCTGCCTCTGACCCCATCCAGCTCTCTCTTGCTGGAGTGTTCTCCCCCTCTGTTCCCTGATGATTCTACTCTTGTGTGTCCTCAGGAAAGGACCTGTGTGCTCAGGGGGGACACGGCTGCCAGCACCAG
The DNA here is from genome assembly GCF_027580195.1 of Bos mutus. Classification (NCBI taxonomy): domain Eukaryota; kingdom Metazoa; phylum Chordata; class Mammalia; order Artiodactyla; family Bovidae; genus Bos; species Bos mutus. Next base: position 57,914,300 of record NC_091629.1, on the reverse strand, counting down.
TGTGTCAGCGCCGGGGCACCTTCCACTGTGCCTGCAACCCTGGCTACCAGCTAGCAGCAGATAACAAGAGCTGTATGGGTGAGAACTACCCCTATCCTGCACTTTCCCTGCTCCTGAACCTTCTGCAGCTTCCTATTGACCCAATATCAGTCGAGTGAATCTGGCAGGGCCTTTGGAAGTCAAAGTCCAGCTCCCTTACTTTTCAGGTCTAGGAAAGAAAAAGTATCGCTTGGGGTCACACAAGTCCTTGGTGGGACAAGGGCTAGAAGTCTTGACCCCACGGTTAAGTGGACTTTCTGCAATCTTCTCTCCTCCCTCTTTCAGGCACATCTCTTGGTTGGCTCCAAAACACCTCCCAAGCCTTTTCAGAGGCATATCTTTACTGTTTTTGTTATTTAGACACTGTTGGAATTTCCATACATACATCCCCTATATTCCCCACCCACGCTGCTCGTTTCTGCTTCTGCATCTCAATTCTTTCCCAGCTGCTCACCTGGGCTGCTCTTGCCTCATCTCTCTGCACCTGCAATCTCTCAAAGCCTGGTTCTTCATTTTTGCCTTCTGAAAAGTGATGACACACAGTACCTGGCTTATGCAATTGGAATTCCCCCTCTATGTACGGAATATATGTGTGTTCAGTCCTGTGATCATAATGGCAGCTACCATTTACTGGAATGGATTAGTGATAGACTTTATTTTCCCTGGGCTCCAAAATCACTGCAGATGGTGACTACAGCCATGAAATTAAAAGATGTTTGCTCCTTGGAAGAAAACCTATGACAAACCTAGACAGCATATTAAAAAGCAGAGACATTACTTTGCCAACAAAGGTCCACTTAGTCAAAGCTATGGTTATCCCAGTAGTCATGTATGGATGTGAGAGTTGAACCATAAAGAAAGCTGAGTGCCGAAGAATTAATGCTTTTGAACTGGGGTGCTGGAGAAGACTCTCGAGAGTCCCTTGGACAGCAAGGAAATCCAACCAGTCACTCCTAAAGGAAATCAGTCCTGAATATTTGTTGGAAGGACTGATGCTGAAACTCCAATACTTTGGCTACTTGATTTGAAGAACTGACTCATTTGAAAAGACCCTGATGCTGGGAAAGATTGAAGGCAGGAGGAGAAGGGGATGACAGAGGATGAGATGGTTGGATGGCATCACCAACTCAATGGACATGAGTTTGAGCAAGCTCTGGGAGTTGGTAATGACAGGGAAGCCTGGTGTGCTGCTGTTCAAGGGGTCGCAAAGAGTCGGACATGACTGAGCAACTGAACTGAATTGAACCATTTACTGAATGCCAAGTGAGCATCAGATATTGAACTAAGACTGTTACATATATCATCTCTCAACCTCACAACATTTTGGAAAAAAGAAGTTCTGTGTTTACAGTAATCGAGATGTCAGCTGGGATCTTCTTGTTTTGGGGGCTTAGAAAAGGCTGGCTTGAAACCCTATTTGAAGACCTGTGAACATTCAAAATCTTCCTCAAGATCTCTGGGAATTCTAAGTGCTTACATTCTGTGGTCCCCTCTCGCTCTGAGCTTCTACTGAATTCATTTGATTTATAGGTCCTCTCTCAATTTCTCAGTCCATGCCTGCTATGCATGTAAGTCAGCCTCTTCACTGGTTTACACACTTGTGCACACAAGGGCATGTGTGTATGTGTAAGTTGTGCATATGTCTATTTTACTAAATAATAGGGGTGGACAGAGATGTGATTTACATCTAAGTGAAGTCAAACATACACACAGAAAATGAAACATCCTTTATTTATAAATGAATATTAGGCATCCTTGATTCTGAAAGTGCTTAGTCACCACACTATAGGGAATTTATATAGGGATCAATCCATGTTACTCATCTCCACACCATCTCTCTTGCTCTTTTTTTCCCTCTCTCCACTCACCATCTCTTTTCTAGGAACCCCACATTCTCACACTTTTATACAGAGCAGCCCATCTTTCTCTAGTCCTTATTCCTCAGTTCAGCTCTAGGCCATATCTATACGTTGAAATCATCAAGATGCTCAGCAGTGCAGTAGTTCACCCTCCTTAGAAGGTGGGTGTAAATAGCAATTGTTCTCTTCTGTTAGGGCTTCCCGGGTGGTGGTAGTGGTAAAGAATCTGCCTGCCAGTGCAGGAGATGTAAGAGACGTGGGTTCGATCCCTGGGTTGTGAAGATCCCCTGGAGGAGGGCATGACAACCCACTCCAGTATTCTGGCCTGGAGAATCCCATGAACAGAGGAATCTGACGGGTTAAAGTCCATAGAGTTGCAAAGAGTTGGAAACAGAGTGACTTAGCATGCACATGCCCTCTTCCATTGACTGTATTCCCATTTTGCAGAGGGGGAAATGGAGGCTCAGACAGGTTAAATGGCAAAGCCTGGTCCTCCCCTGTGAATTAATGAGCATCTTGAGGGCAGAAGCCCTGTTTCTTACAGCTGTGGAGTCCCATTCTTATTCCTGGCTTAGTAGTGGGCATGCTGGGGCTTGAGCTGGGAGGGCTGCTTGGCTCAGTAGGAAGGAGGCCTCTACTTGGAGAATCACAGATGCCTGGGTACTACCCCAGACTAACTGAGTCAGGATCTTTGGGGGTTGGGGTCCAGGCCTAAGTATTTTTATTTATTTGTGTTTTTTGGCCATGCCCCGCGTCGTGTGGGATCTTAAATCCTCAACCAGGGATTGAACCCATGCCCCCTGCATTGGGAGTGTGGAGTCCTAACCACTGGGAAACCAGGTAAGTCCCAGGCATAGGTGTTTGTAAAAAGCTCCCAGGCAGTTGTGCTGTCAGGGCTGAGAAGTGCAGCACCCGGGCCCAGGCTGACCTCACCATTTCCTCAGCCCTCGACCTCTGCACTGAAGGGGACCATGGCTGTGAGCATCAGTGCGTCAGCATGCCTGGCTCCTATTTCTGTCGGGGCCAAGCTGGCTTTGTACTCCAGCAGGAACAGAGGAGCTGCAGGGATGAGCCAGCCCCCCAGCTGGTATCCTACGCTGAGGTCTCTGATGACTCCAATCAGAACCGACGTATGTCTTTCTTTGCCTCTTCCTTCCCACCAGCCATTGACCACTGCAGCTTCGGGAACCACAGCTGCCAGCACGACTGTGTTAGCATTTATGGTGGGCCACAGTGCCGCTGCAGAGAGGGCTATGACTTGCTGCCCGACGGGAGGAGCTGTCAGGGTGAGGCGGGGTCTTCTCCATTTGTGCAGAGCGGCGAGGGATCTCAGCTGGTGGAGTCCACCCTGACTCATCCTGACTTGTCTCTCCTTTCAGCCCGGGATCTTTGCAATGGTGTGGACCATGGATGTGAGTTCCAGTGTGTGAGTGAGGGCTTCTCCTACCGCTGCGTGTGTCCTGAGGGGCGGCAGCTCCAGGCAGACGGCAAGAGCTGCAGCCGTGAGTTATGGGTGGGAGGGGGCTAATTCTGCCTGCGTCTGCCCCCCTGCCCCATTCTGAGCATCCTTAACTCTTTCCTTGCTATGACCCCTGAGTGTGGTGTAAATGCGTGTGTGTTGGTGGAGTTGGAGGCTCTGCCGTGCCCTGCCTCTACCTCTTTGCCTTCTTCTACCCTGCTGCCAAAGTTAATTTCAAAAACACTATTTGATCACATTTCTCCCTTACTCGAAGGCCTTCTGTGGCTCACCAGTGCTTACAAAATAAAGATCAAATGCCTTACCCCTGAGTTTTTCAAATGGTGGGTGTAACCATAGTAGATTACACAAGTGGTGGGTGTAACCATAGTGGATAACAAAATCAAGTTAATGGGTTATAAGTCAGAATTCTTTTTAAAAAAGAGAGAAAATAGAGTTTACTACATGTATGTAGAAAGAATAAGTATTGTTTCATGAAACTCAGTTTTAATTGTACGTGAGTATAAGGGCATCATGGGCTTATCAGGTGGCGCTAGTGATAACGCGCCTGCCAGTGCAGAGGATGTAAGAAACACAGGTTCAATCCCTGGGTCGAGAAGATCCCCTGGGGAAGGGAATGGCAACCCACTCCAGTATTCTTGCCTGGAGAATCCCCGTGGACAGAGAAGCCTGGCGGGCTACAGTCGATAGGGTCTAAAAGAGTCAGACACAACTGAAGCGTGGCATGGTGTGGCACATAACTGCATCATAATGCGTTATTATTATTTTACTGTGAGCTGTGGTCAAATTTTTGAAACCACTGCCTTAGGTCATTAAAATATTGCTTCAGCCAACCCCATCATCCTGTCTCCTGCCAGACTTAAATATTTGATCCGTACTGGCCCGCCCATTCCCAAACGTGTTGAGGGCTCCTGGATTCCATGCCTCTATACACATTGCCTCCACCATCTAGAATGTCCTTTCCTGCCTTGGAGAACTCCTACTCATCCCTGAAGACCAAATCACTTGTCACCACCTCCATGCAGGCTTCCTCACCAACTCCAGGAAGAATCCTACCTTGCTCCCTGCATGCCCCTCTATTCAAACACTTCCCTTGATGGTCACTAATGGCATATGTGACCCCTGTGCTTCATCCCTGTTTCTTTATGGATCAGGATTATGTTTCATTTATTATCGAACCTCCCTTGGGGCCTAGCAAGGTCACTGGCTGAGAAAAGGGGAGGCAAAGTGCTCAGAATTCTGTTGGTTAACATAGTAGATGATCGTAAACAGTAGCTACTGTGATGATGATGATGAAAAAGATGCCTTTAGCAGGTTGCCTGGCCTGTGCTAAGCAATTGCTTGCTAAGTCGCTTCAGTCGTGGCCCACTCTTTGTGACCCCGTGGACTGTAGCCCACCAGCCTCCTCTGTCCATGGGATTTCCCAGCAAGAATATTGGAGTGGGATTTCCAGACAAGAATACTGGAGTGGGTTGCCATGCCCTCCTCCAGGGAATCTTCTCCACCCAGGGATCAAATCCGAGTCTTGCGGCTCCTGCATTGGAGGCAGATTCTTTACCACTGAGCCACTAGGGAAGCCCCGTGCTAAGCACTTAGTAAATGGCAAAGATGATGAGGATGCCAATGATGATGATGTGATGATTAGTTTTTCTTATTTTAGCACAGTGCCTGGCATAGGAAGGAGTTCACACATAGCATCTGTTATATAATAAACGTTTGCGAATGAATGAATGAATGAGCAAATGGCTGCTGCCCGCCCTCACTCCCAGCTCTTCTCCTCGGGTGAGGTATAGGGTGCCGGGAAGGCCACGTGGACCTAGTTCTGCTCGTTGATGGCTCCAAGAGCGTCCGCCCGCAGAACTTCGAGCTGGTGAAACGCTTCGTGAACCAGATCGTGGACTTCCTGGACGTGTCCCCCGAGGGCACGCGCGTGGGGCTGGTGCAGTTCTCCAGCCGCGTGCGCACCGAGTTCCCGCTGGGCCGCTACGGCACCGCGGCCGAGGTGAAGCAGGCGGTCCTGGCCGTGGAGTACATGGAGCGCGGCACCATGACCGGGCTGGCCCTGCGCCACATGGTGGAGCACAGCTTCTCCGAGGCGCAGGGAGCGCGGCCCCGGGCGCTCAACGTGCCCCGCGTGGGCTTGGTCTTCACCGACGGCCGCTCCCAGGATAACATCTCCGTGTGGGCAGCGCGCGCCAAGGAGGAAGGTGGGCTTGGCGAGGGCCGGGCTGACTGAGGCTGAGTTGGACGCGGGGAGGCAGATTTCCTTAAGCCCAGGGCGCCCCCTCTGTTCCCCCCACCCCGCAGGCATCGTCATGTACGCCGTGGGCGTGGGCAAGGCCGTGGAGGAAGAACTGCGAGAGATCGCCTCGGAGCCAGCCGAGCTGCACGTGTCCTACTCCCCGGACTTCAGCACCATGACGCACCTGCTGGAGAACCTCAAAGGCAGCATCTGCCCTGGTGAGCGCAGCCGTCTCGGGACCCCGCCCCTTCTCTTGCCGCGCATCCTCCGAGACCTCCCGGTCCTATTCGCTCGCGCCCCCTTCGCTGAGTGACAACAGTGGGATGGGCTCGCTGGTCAGAGCCTCCTTACTCAAAGTGTGGTCCCTGGACCGTCGGCAGGGCTGTCACCTGGCTATTTGTTAAAACTGCAGCGTTTTCAGCGCTCTCAAGACCTACTGAATACAATGCTGCACTTTGACAAGACCCTCAGGGAATTAGTATTAAGTTTAAGAAGCACAATTCTAAGTGATCTGTTGCCCAAATTGGCGGGAATTCAGAATAATTTGGGGAGTGGATTTTTTTCAAAGGCACGCCCAATTCAGCATTGGTAAGGGGAGCCACATCATAAGTCCGTTTATCTTGCTGGAATTCAGCTTCACCTGGGAAGGGGCAGGGAAAGACCTGGGAAAGGGGCAGGACTGGGCGTGTTTCAAGTACACACAGATGTGTATTAAATATACGTGTGCTTAGTCGCTCAATCTTGTCCGACTCTTTGTGACCCTATGGACTATAACCTGCCAGGCTCTTATGTCCATGCGATTCTCCAGGCAAGAATACTCGAGTAGGTTGCCATTTCCTCCTCCAGGGGATCTTCCCGGCCCAGGGATGGAACCCACATCTCTTGCTGTCTCTTGCATCGGCAGGCGGATTCTTTACCACTAGCACCATCTGGGAGGCATATTAAATGTATATATCCCATAAATTCAATCCATCTGCTTCATATGGTGCTCAGCTAAGGAAAAGGGGACCAACTCTATTTGTGGAGGGAAGATGGGCTTGAATTTTGTGTACAAGTACCTTTATAGGTAATATAGGGAATTTCTCAGGGGGTGACTTTTTTTTACCATAGAGTCTTTAGACTGTAACCCAGGCCTACAATGTGACTTTTCTTTCAGATAATCAGGCCCCACTCTAGAGCCAGGTTCAGTAGGGCTATGCTGGGCCTGGACAATCTATGTTTAAAATATCTCTGTATATATGTATATATACATATATATGTATGTATATGCATATACATATATATATACACACACACCTACACACACACCTTTTTTCCTCTCCCTCTCTCCAGGCTAATTCTAATAATTAGCGAGGATATTATGGAGACACTGGATTAACTTCTCCTTCAGGGCCCTTCCTGTCCTTTTACTAATTTATTTATTTGGCTGTGCTGGGTCTTAGTGGCGGCACGCAGGATCTTTAACTGCAGCATGGGAACTCTGAGTTGTGGCATGTGGGATCTATTCACTGACCAGGGATCAAACCCAGGTCCCCTGCATTGGGAGCACGGAGCCTTAGCCACTGGACCACCAGGGAAGTCCCTAACTCTTATGTCCCATGAAGTGTGACTTTGGACAAGTCACTTAACCCCCACCTCTCCCTTACCTTTCCTCTTCTGTGATAGGGCAGGGTGTTGGCTGCCCTAGGTTACCTCTAGTTCTAGAATTCTAACCGAAATCTGGCCTTTGTGATTGAGTATCTTCACCAACCGATGAAGGATGACCTTGGGTAGATCCTCCTCTCTCTCCGGACCTTGGTTTCCCCGCCTGCAAAGTTAGGAGCCATTCTGGGGCTGTTATCAATACCACTGATGACGCAACATACAGCAGTTTGCTGAGGGTACATACAAGACTAAGATATAATTTTTAAATCATAGCAACTCTGTATTGAAAGCCAAGTGCCAGGCATTGTGCTGTGGTATTCAAAATGGCACACATTTACAGAATTTAGTGAATCTAAGATACCATCCATTGTAAGAATCACTATTATTTTCTATACTGCTAAAAAAAAAATAAAGATGCCGGATTTAACTGTAAGGCGCGTATTTTGATTTCAGAGTTATTGAAATGTGTGAGGAATTAGACTGGAATCAGTGGTTCTTAAACATTGGTGTGCATCAGATGCACCTGGAGGGTTTGTTAAAAGACAAATTGTTGTCTCCAACCCCAGAGTTTCTGATGCAGCAGGTCTGGAGTAGAATCAGATCATTTGCATTTCTAATAACTCCCTAGGTGATGCTGCTGCTGCTGGTCCAGGGACCACACTTGAGAACAAATGATCCCTAAGATGTTGATGTTCACTCTTGCCATCTCCTGTTTGGCCACTTCCAATTTACCTTGATTCATGGACCTAGGGAACCACTGAAATCCAGTATAAAGTGTTTACTTGTATCAGTTCTAACGTTTCACCCTCCAATAAACTAGCCACTAGCAACATATGCCCATCACCACATTCAGTTTCATTTGGACCGTATTTCTGTCGACTCTTGCAACTCAAAGTGTGGTCCATGGACCAACAGCATCAGTACCGCTTGGGAGCTTACTAGAAATACAGCATCTGTGCTCCTTCCCCGTTAAGAATAAGAATCTATCTATCTATCATCTATCTATCTATATCTCTTTATCTATCTATATTTTGTTTTTTGGCTGTGCTGTGGTTTTGTTTTGTTTTTTCCTGCATCCAGTCTTTCTCTAGTTGTGGAAAGCAGAGGCTACTCTCCAGTTGCCCAGACTTCTCATTGCAGTGGTTTCTCTTGCAGAGCACAGGCTCTAAGGCGCTCAGGTTTCAGTAGTTCTTGCAGCACGTGGTCTCAATAGTTGCAATTTGCTGGCTCTAGGTGCACGGGCTTCAGTAGTTGTTGCATAGAGACTCGAGTTAGTGGTGGTTCACAGGCTTAGTTGCTCTGAGGCATGTGGAATCTTCCTGGACCAGGGATTGGACCCGTGTCCCCTGCATCAGGCACTGTACCACCAGGGTAGTCCAAGAATCTATATTTTAACAAGATCTCCTAGTGAGTCCAATGAGCACCAGGGTTTGAGAAACCTTCTGAGATGGGTACCCACATAAGACATACATGAAAATCATAGAGTCTTCAGCACCGCCCAACGAATAGGTTTTCTCATTGTATCCGTTTTTATAGACAATGAATCCACGGCTTAGAAAGTTTGAATGGGTTTTCCAGTATCTCACAGCTATCGAGCTGGGACTCATCCCAGGTCTGTCTGAATCTCAAACCGGCGCACTCAGCCGCAGGCGGGGTGGAGGAATATCGGGGGGCCTCGGCCAGGGCCGGCTGGTCCTCCTACAGCTTCTCACTCCCCCGACTGTCTGTGCCCCTCTGGCAGAGGAGGGCATCGGCGCGGGGACAGAGCTTCGGAGCCCCTGCGAATGCGAAAGCCTCGTGGAGTTCCAGGGCCGCACGCTGGGGGCGCTAGAGAGTCTGTCGCAGAAGCATATCCTTTGGGTCCGCGGGTGCGGGCTGGAGGGGAGACGAAGGGACCCCTGAGAGCCCCGGAGGCTTCCTTAACCTCCCACTGGCCCAGCTGACCGCACGCCTGGAGGATCTGGAGAACCAGCTGGCCACCCAGAAGTGAGGGCCGCGGGTGGCCCGGACCCGGGCAAGGAAAGCGGCCCCGCGGACGGCCCCAGCCCTCTACCCCCGCTCCAGGGGCGCCGTCTGGGCGCCGGGCCCGGACAGAACCTGGGTCCCCCTGGGCTTAGGCTGTCGCGGGGGAGGCGCTGGCGGGCTCGCCTGGACCAGAAGTCGGACTGCGGGGAGGGATCGGGGGAGGGGATGTGGAAGACGCGTGCTGCGGTCAGTTCTTTGTAGGATTTCTTTTTTTGTTTTCTTTTTCTTAAAAAAAAAAAAAAAGTTTGGTTTCCACGGGGTCGGTGTGTGTGTCTTGCTGTGCCGCCACGGGGAGGGGAGGCCAGACGGAGCGCTCTCCGGCGGCGCCCAGGCGGCGTCTCCTCGGAGAAAGGCGCATTGTGCGGGGGTCGGACCGGGGGGCAGGGGACTGCGAGCTGCTTCCCCCCGCTGGTTTATTCAGCCGAGAACAGATGGCTCCTTATGCAGGCGGTGGGAAGGGGGCTCCACGGGTACCCTTGGGGTCTGGGCAAGTCTGCCCTCCATCTCTCAGCGGTCAGGCACCTGGCTCTCTGGCTCTGCCCGTCTCCTGGTGTCCCCCCCCCCCAACCCCGAGTCTTGCATAAGGGCTGTTAGAACTGGGCGGAGCTGGGGGGTGAGTGATGAAGAAGCGGGAGGCAGTAATCGGACCTCCTGAAGGGACGGGTTGTGGGGGGTGGGGCCCGCATTGGTGAGTTTCACTCGGATTTTATCTCCCTGCACCAGGTAGGAAGAGGTGTGTGGGTTTTTTTTGGGAGGGGGCTGCCAGGACGTCTGGCCCAAAGTGGCCTGCACAGCCTCTGCTTCACCCTCTGCTCTCCTCCAAAAAAAAAAAAAAAAATAAAAACTAATCCTCTGTAGGTAAAGAGCGCAAACCGGTACAGTCTCCCAAGTGCATGTGAGAAACTGCGAGGATGAAAATGCTTCCAGTCCTAGAGTGATGACAGGCAAATTACTCTGGGTTTGTTTCCTTATGTGTAAAATGGGGATTGAAATAGTCACTCCCAAGGGTGGTGGTGAGAATGGAGGAAATTATTCCAAGGCATCTGACCTTGTGCCTGGTACCTATTAGGCTCTCACTTAATGGAAGCTATGAATAGCTAACATGCTGAGTCTCTGGCATTATTCAAAGCGACTTGCAGGTATTTTCATTTTATCATAACAACAACAACCTTGTGAGGTAGGAGTTTTTGCCTTTATCATTATCACGAGAAAACTGAGTCAAAGAGAGGTTAAGTCTCCCAGAGTCACATAACTGAGTAAGAAGCTGAGCCAGTGTATTTTCATTTCCTGTGGCTGCTGTAGCATCATCACAAGTTCATTGGCTTAATCATCACAAACGTTCTTGGGGTCAGAAGTCTCAAATGGCCTGGCAGGGCTGGAGACTTGGTTCCTTGCCCTTTCCAGCTTCTAGAAGCTACCTGAATTCCTTCATCACCTCAATCTCTGCTTCTGGCATCATACCTCCTTCTCTAACTTTGACCTTCCTGCCTCCACTGTATAAGGACACTTGTGATGACCCAGATAATCTGTGATAACCTCCCATCTGAAGTTCTTTATCATCTGCAAACTCTCTTCCTAAAAATTTTTTTAAAAATTATTCATTTGGCTGCTTCCAGTTTTAGTTGCAGCATGTGGGATCTAGTTCCCTGACCAGAGATCGAACCCGGGTCCCCTGCATTGGAAGCATGGAGTCTTAGCCACTGGACCCCCAGGGAAGTCCTGCAAACTCTCTTTGCCATGTAAGGTAACATATTCTCAGGTTCCAGAGATTAGGACGTGGACATCTTTGGGTGGGGGGGGGCATTATTCTGTCTACCACACAAGGCTTGAAGTCAGGAGGACCAAATTCAGAGCAGGCATTGTGAATCACACCTATGCCTGGCCCCTCACTAGGCCTGGTGAGGAGGAGAAAGATGATTGAGAAAAGCCCCTGGGTTGGGGGAGCCTCAGGCTGGAGTGGGTGAGGTCCACCTGACTATACCTGTGGCAGAAAGAGGACCCTTCAGGTGAAGGGATGGAGCAAAGGGCAGGTAAGCAGGGAGAAATCCTGGAGGAGGTGTCTTTCAGCTAAGCCCTGACCTACAGCTGCAATTTCTACAGGTGTCCATGGGGATCTCACAGGTGAATGAAGCCACAGATAGGGGTGGTCAGCAGTAACTGAGGGGCGACAAGATGATTGAGATCTTACCTGGTTATGAGGGTCAAATGAGCAAAAGTCTAAACACAGTGCCTAGCCTGTGCCCTGCCCAACCTCTTTGTTTTATGGCAGGAGAAGTGGTCAAACAGGAGATGGCAAGAGTGAACATTGACATTTTAGGAATCAGTGAACTAAAATGGACTGGAATGGGTGAATTTAACTCAGATGGCCATTATATCTACTACTATGGACAAGAATCCCTTAGAAGAAATGGACTAGCCATCATAGACAACAAAAGAGTCCGAAATGCAGTACTTGGATGCAGTCTCAAAAATGACAGAATGATCTCTGTTCGTTTCCAAGGCAAACCATTCAATATCACAGTAATCCAAGTCTATGCCCCAACCAGTAATGCTGAAGAAGCTGAAGTTGAATGGTTCTATGAAGACCTACAAGACCTTCTAGAACTAACATCCAAAAAAGATGTCTTCTTCATTATAGGGGACTGGAATGCAAAAGTAGGAAGTCAAGAGCTACCTGGAGTAACAAGCAAATTTGGCCTTGGAGTACAAAACAAAGCAGGTCAAAGGCTAACAGAGTTTTGCCAAGAGAAAGCACTGGTCATAGCAAACACCCTCTTCCAACAACACAAGAGAAGACTCTACACATAGACATCACCAGATGGTCAATACTGAATCAGATTGATTATATTCTTTGCAGCAAAAGATGGAGAAGCTCTATACAGTCAGCAAAAACAAGACTGGGAGCTGACTGTGGCTCAGATCATGAACTCCTTATTGCCAAATTCAGACTTAAAGAAAGTAGGGAAAACCACTAGACCATTCAGGTATGACCTAAATCAAATCCCTTATGATTATACAGTGGAAGTGACAAATAGATTCAAGGGATTAGATCTGATAGACAGAGTGCCTAAAGAACTATGGACGGAGGTTCATGACATTGTACAGGAGGCAGTGATCAAGACCATCCCCAAGAAAAAGAAATGTAAAAAGGCAAAATGGTTGTCTGAGGAGGCCTTACAAATAGCTGAGAAAAGAAGAGAAAAGAAGAAAAGGAGAAAAGGAAAGATATACCCATTTGAATGCAGAGTTCCAAAGAATAGCAAGGGGAGATAAGAAAGCCTTCGTCAGCAATCAGTGCAAAGAACTAGAGGGAAACAATAGAATGGAAAAGACTAGAGATCTCTTCAAGAAAATTAGAGATACCAAGGGAACATTTCATGCAAAGATTAGCACAATAAGGGACAGAAATGGTAGGGACCTAACAGAAGCAGAAGATATTAAGAAGATGTGGCAAGAATACACAGAACTATACAAAAAAGATCTTCATGATCCAGATAACCACAATGGTATGATCGATCACTCACCTAGAGCCAGACATCTTGGAGTGCAAAGTCAAGTGGGCCTTAGGAAGCATTACTACAAACAAAGCTAGTGGAGGTGATGGAATTCTAGTTGAGCTATTTCAAATCCTAAAAGATGATGCTGTGAAAGTCCTGCACTCAATATGCCAGCACATTTGGAAGACTCAGCAGTGGCTACAGGACTGGAAAAGGTCAGCTTTCATTCCAATCCCAAAGAAAGGCAATGCCAAAGAATGCTCAAACTACCGCACAATTGCACTCATCTCACATGCTAGTAAAGTAATGCTCAAAATTCTCCAAGCCAGGCTTCAACAGAACATGAACTGTGAATTTCCAGATGTTCAAGCTGGATTTAGAAAAGGCAGAGGAACCAGAGATCAAGTCACCAACATCCACTGGATCATCGAAAAAGCAAGAGTTCCAGAAAAACATCTATTTCTGCTTTATTGACTATCCCAAAGGCTTTAGCTGTGTGGATCACAACAAACTGTGGAAAATTCTTCAAGAGATGGGAATACTAGACCACCTGACCTGCCTCCTGAGAAATCTGTATGCAGGTCAAGAAGCAACAGTTAGAACTGGACATGGAACAACAGACTGGTTCCAAATCAGGAAAGGAGTATGTCAAGGTTGTATATTGTCACCCTGCTTATTTAAGTTACATGCAGAATACATCATGTGAAATGCCAGGCTGGATGAAGCACAAGCTTCAATCAAGATTGCCGGGAGAAATATCAATAACCTCAGATACACAAATGACACCACCCTTATGGCAGAAAGCAAAAAGAAACTAAAGAGCCTCTTGAGGAAAGTGAAAGAGGAGAGTGAAAAAGTTGGCTTAAAGCTCAACATGCAGAAGACTAAGTCATGGCATCTGGTCCCATCACTTCTCAACAAATAGGTGGGGAAACAGTGGAAAAAGTGAGACTTTATTTTTTTGGACTCCAAAATCACTGCAGATGGTGACTGCAGCCATGAAATTAAAAGACGCTTGCTCCTTGGAAGAAAAGCTATGACCAACCTAGAAGCATATTAAAAAGCAGAGACATTACCAATAAAGGTAAGTTAGTCAAAGCTGTGGTTTTTCCAGTAGTCATGTATGCATGTGAGAGCTGGACTATAAAGAAAGCTAAGCACCAAAGAATTGATGCTTTTGAACTGTGGTGTTGGAGAAGACTCTTGAGAGTCCCTTGGACTGCAAGGAGATCCAACCAGTCCATCCTAAAGGAAATCAGTCCCGAGTGTTCATTGGAAGGACTGATGCTGAAGCTGAAATTCCAATACTTGGGCCACCTGATGAGAAGAAATGACTCACTGGAAAAGACCCTGATGCTGGGAAAGATTGAAGGTGGGAGGAGAAGGGGACAACAGAGGATGAGATGGTTGGATGGCATCACCGACGCGATAGACATGAGTTTGAGTAAACTCCGGGAGTTGGTGATGGACAGGGAAGCCTGGCCGACTATACAGTCCATGGGGTCGCATAGAGTCGGACACGACTGAGCGATGAACTGAACTGAATCCGGGCCTAGAGGGCAGAGTTGTCTGTCTGCCCGAGATCACAGTGAGAGAACCGCAGCTGAGCCAGGGAGTAACCTGGGCGGCGGGGCTGTGTGTCCTGATTGGAACGGAGACGTCAAGGATGGAGGTGGCAATGAGGCAAAGCCTCAGCCCCCTCCTTGACGCTGGCGAGGACAGCCTTCTGTGGGTTGTTTTTTCCTTCTCGCCTGTATTTCTCATGCAATCTCTGCAGTGGCCACTAGATGGTGCCTGGAGCTCTGATTCTGAGTTGGGTCCCAGAGCCCTTGGACTTCCCAGGTGGCTCAGTGGAAAAGAACCTGCCTGCCAATGCAGGAGACGAGGGTTGGATACCCGGGTCAGGAAGATCCCCTGGAGAAAGAAATGGCAACCCTCTCCGGTATCCTTGCCTGGAGAATTCCAGGGACAGAGGAGCCTGATTTCTGATTTTCATTTCAGTGAACTACCTGATATCCTGGCAAGGCCTCCAACTTGTACAATTTCAAAAGTCTTGGTGGGAGGGAGGCATATACAGGGAACACAGTGCAAATAGTGCCCCCACTAGCGTTGTGAAAAGGTCTTCCCCAAATCCTTCCAATAAAGCCCTTCCTGCTTAGTGATCCAGACTTGGTGTGTCTGTTGCTTGCATCCAAGACCTTTGTCCATGCCTTGGTCCATTCTTTGTAAGGGCTGCATAGTGTTCCACTCTATGTATGTCTCATGTTTCATTTCAGCACCCTTTAGTGGATGTTATCTGGGCAATTTACAGCTATTTTACATTCCATAGACAGACACAATAGCATGCTTCTTAGAACCTATTTTCCAGTCCTTATAACCTCATCTCCGACTCTCCCCACACCTATAGGCACATAGTTTGGGTAGAGAGTGGCCTTATCCACAGTCCCACACTGTGGCAGGTGTGATCCTCCACCTGCTTGATCAAGGACGTGCATGCATGCGCGCTCAGTCGCTCAGCTGTGTTCGACTCTTTGTGACCCCATGGACTGTAACCCACCAGGCTCCTCTGTCCATGGGGTTCTCTAGGCAAGAATAGTGGAGTGGGTTGCCATTTCTTTCTCCAGAAGTCCTTCCCAGCCCAGGGATTGAACCTCCATCTCTTAAGTGTCTTGCATTGGCTGGCGGATTCTTTACCACGGAGCCACCTTGATCCAGGGAGGACTGGCCAAACATCGAGGATAACAGAGAAACAGCTCAGTGGGCTAGGGAGGAAATGGCAGATGATTTTGGGAAGGTGGGTGTGTTTGGGCAGCCAGCCAGGACCCCTCATGCCCAGTGTTGGACTGTGTCACCTCAGTTCTGTGAGGGAGGAAATACCTGCACAGCCTCTGATGCTTTGAGGGACCCGTGCCTTGTATGTCCCCCTCCCAGAGCCACCTGCACTTCAAAAGGAGTCCGGAAGGAAGGGAGCAAGGTTGACCCAAAGGGAATGCCATTCATGGTGGGATTTCAGACAGCCAAGGTCACACATCTGTACAGAGACCGTCATGTGTTCCAGGGATGATGATGGGTTCTTTATCCTATACAACCCCATGTAATTCCTGTGGCAACACTCTGAGGCTGGTATCACCAGTTCCATTTCACAAATAAGGCAACTGAGGCCAGAGATGAGAAGAGAGATTCCCAAAACCATTCCAGGAGCGTGTCTATGTCGGGGGCTCTTTCCACTCTATCAGTAACGGGGAGAAAGTTTGGGGTGAAAGTGGGAGGCTATCCCTTGACCTAGTACCAGCTGCCCAAAGGCAGAGGTCTTGGAGGAAAGAGGGATTGGTGAAGGGTTGGGAAGAGAGCTGGGGAGCCCTTTCACTGGCAATTCAGCTGCCTTCCAGAAGGTTACAAGTGCACCGCATTTACTGGAAATGTTAGAAAAGACCCTAAGATGCTGGGAAAGATTGAAGGCAGGAGGAGAAGGGAATGACAGAGGACGAGACGACTGGATGGCATCCCGACTCAATGGACGTGACTTTGAGCAAGCTCTGGGAGATGATGGACAGGAAAGCCTGGCGTGCTGCAGTCCATGGGGTCGCAAAGAGTCAGACACAACTGAGCGACTGAACAACAGCAACAGACCAGAAGCTAAGTTACAGGCTGTATTGACAGGGGAAGTCCAATCCTGGCCAACAGCTGGATTGCTCATGCCTGAAGGCAATCCTCGGGCTCAACTGCACCTTCAGGAGTAGCTGGGGAGAAGCATAATGATGAAGATGACCTATGGCCTGTGCTTCCCTGTTCTGATGAAAGCTTAGATGTATCCGGAGGCCAGTATGAGATGCTCAGACTCCCACACAATTGCAATGGTGTGCATTTCCCATATAACCCCATTGCAGACGATCAGAGGAGGCTGAACTCATGCAAAACCCACTGTGAACACAACCTCTGGCACCCTGGGCCATGGATAAGAGATCACCTGCCCATTCACCCCTTAGGGGGAACATCTACCTGGCATTTCCAACTTCAACACTTTCTTCCATCACTTTAACAATTTTGCACAAGGAAACTGTGCTGCAACATTTCAAATTAAGCCAATATGGTGCCTTGATATATGGTAAGACAGGAGGAGACCAGGAATGTCCTAATCTCAGGGTCCCCTCTCCACTCTGCTCCCACTGGTAAGGTCTTCTAGTTAAAGAAAAGTGAAGATGTAAATGTTAGTCACTCAGTCACGTCCAGCTCTCTGCAACCCCGTGGACTGTAGCCCACCAGGGTCCTCTGTTTATGGAATTCGCCAGGCAAGAATACTGGAATGGGTACCCATTTCCTTCTCCAGGGGATCTTCCTCACCCAGGGATCGAACCCACATCTCCCGCATTGCGAGCAGACTCTTAGCCATCTGAGCCGCCGGGGAAGCCCTTGACAGTCTGGAGAAGGAGGCTATAAACTGAGTTTCTGGATGAATTTTCTCCCTCAAGTCACGTTGCCTTGGCTGCAGTTCTGCCATGATCTGTGCCCTGTGTCTTGCTTCCCTCCGAAGGTCTGGTTGGAAACTTTAGAGAGTGCATCGGATTGTGAAACTCAAATCACACCCAGAACCCCAGCTTTGGGGGTGGAGGGTTGGGCTCAGAAATGTAACTTTTGGGACTTCCTTGGTGGTCCAGTGGTTGACTTCACCTTCTAATTCAGGGGCTGTGGGTTTGATCCCTTGTTGGGGAATTAAGATCCCACATGCCAAGTGGACAAAAAACCAAAAACAGGGAAAAGCAGAAGCAACATTGTAACAGATTCAATAAAAAGTTTTAAAATGGTCCACATCAAAAAAATCTTAAAAAAAAAAAAGAAATATACCTTTTAACCTTCTGGCCTCGCGGCAATAGAGAGATACAGGAACGAGGGTGAAACGGATGTTGAGGGAGTCAATCCGTAGATTCCACTCTGGCCTCTGCTTGCCATCTCTGAAACGGTCTCTGGGATTCTCCAGTTTGCTGGATCTCAGGTGGGCTGGAAATGGATGTACTGTTGCCTAAAGTCAAGTCCAAACTTGCATCACCGTCAGAGGCCCTGTGGAGATTATATGGGTAAGTGGTTTTCAATCCTATAGATTCTGGTGTCTGGTTTGGTTTTTTTTTTGGTAACAAATCTTTTGTTATAACCCCTTTACTAATCTGAAATGAAATTAATATCTAATATAATTTGGTACACATATGAAATAAAAAACATCACATCTAACTATAATTATAGAAATGAAGTAACAGCAAAGTAAAATTTATAGCAGAAGAGTATGTACCCCAATATTTAAATGTTCCATTAAGGCTGCTCTAAAAATGTAATCAAGCTATTTATAGGAGATATAAATGAAGTACTCGTGTATAAAGGAGAGCGATGTGTACAACGTACTCTCAATGGTCAGAATAAAGTATTATCTCTCTCACACATGGAAGAAAGAGAATGATAAATGTGGCAAAAGGTGAACATTTAGTGGATCTGGGTGAAAGGAAAATGACAGCTCTTTGTATTATTCTTCCAATTTTTTTCTATACACCTGACATTATTTCAAAGTGACAAGTATAATACATGCTAGGGTATAGAATTTCTCAGTATGCTAAAACTGTAAATAATTAGGGTACATCCCAGGAGTTTAAGGTCAGTTCAAGAGCAGGAAATTATCAATGTGATTGAATAAATTAAAAGTTTACAGAAAAAAGTCCAAATGAATCTTTAAATTGATTCATAAAAATTATTCCATATTTTTCTATGATCATTAATGATAAAAAAAAACACACAGTATACTAGCAACCAAAGTGAACATTCTTCACCTGATAAAGATTATTTACAAATACTTCCAGCAAGTATTTTACTCAATGATGAAACTCTAAAAGCGGCACCCTTAAAGACGGTAAAAGGCCGGGATTCCCTCTATCACTGTGTGTGTTAGTCCCTCAGTTGTGTCCGACTCTTTGCAACCTCACAAACTGTAGACCACCAGGCTTCTCTGTCCATGGAATTCTCCAGGCAAGAATCCTGGAGTGGATTGCCATTCCCTTCTCAGAGAACCTTCCCAACCCAGGGATCGAACCCCGGTTCCCTCTATCTATCTGGACCTGGGTTCAATCCCTGGGTTGGGAAGATCTTCTGGAGAAGGGAAAGGCTGCCCACTCCAGTATTCTGGCCTGGAGTTGCCAGAGTAAAACACGACTAAGCCACTTTCACTCACTTTCCGTCAACCACTACTCTGATTCAATATCAAACTACTGACTGTAGGCCAATGCAGTAGAATTGGACATAAAAATAAAGCGGTACAGGAGTGGGGAAGGAAAAGATAGAATGATCAGTGCTTACAGATGATATGAATGTCTTCAGATGAAATCCTAGAGAGTCATGGGTAAACTGTTAAAATTCATGAGAAAACATACTGAGTTTGCAATGACGAAAGTCAATATACAAAAGACTAATTGCATGCTTACATACCAAAAACTATCAAATAAATTAAAAAGAAGGAAAATCCTATTCACAGTAGTCATGAAATTTATTACTAAAAATAAATCAAGGAAAAATTTGCAAGAGTTTTATGAAAAACAATCTTTATTGATTTGAAGAGGACTTGAATAGAGTGATGCTCATTATATATATGAAGACATAACATGGTAAATATTTTGGCTCCTCTCAGTAATATATAGCTGTGATGCAATTTTTTAAAGATCTTGAGAAATTGACCCTAAAATGTATGTGGTAGAGTAAAAAGGCAATAATAGCCAAAACAATTCTGAGTAAGTAAAACAGAAAACGCTTGTGTTTCTGTGGGAAACAAAGCACCAAGATTTTTTTTTTCTGTTAAACAATGATGTTATTGCTTTAGTACAATACACAAATTTATGCAACCAGGGCAGAGGCTGTGGATGACTCATATTTCCGATTAGGGGGTAGGACTCGTTTGGTCTTGTAGTATCGAGCCAACCGGTGAATACGGCTCTCAATCAGAATCAGACTGAATTTAGCATCTTTATCCTTTCTGTTCCTCTCAAGATGCTTCTGAACAGCGACAGCTTTCTTAATTAAATGATAGAGATCCTCAGGGAGATCAGGAGCAAGTCCTTTGGACTTAAGAATTCTCAAGATTTTGTTGCCTGTCACAAAACGTACTTGTGCAACACCATGAGAGTCTCTCAGGATCACACTGATCTGTGAGGGAGTCAGGCCCTTCTTGGCCAGTTTGTAGATCTGCTCCTTCACGTCGTCAGAAGTGAGCTTCAGCCAGGTGGGAACGGCAGAACCGACTGGGACAGGCCCTTCCCCGGAGCGTGCATGCGACCCATGATGGCGGCGGTGTGGTAGCAAAAGGCAAAGCACCAAGATTTTTAAAACACAGATGTTCATTAACAGAGCACCAGGGACTTTCCTGGTGGTCCAGTGGCTAAAACTCGGCACTCCCAATGCAGGGGCCTGGGTTGGGTCTCTGGTCTGGGAACTAGATCACATGTGCTACAACTAAAAAGAACCTACATCCCTCAAGGAAGATCAAAGATGCTGCATGCCGCAAGTAAGACCTGGCACAGCCCAAAAAAAAAATATATATATATATTTTTTTTTTTAAAAACATTAAGGAAGACGGATTTGATAATAGACAAATTGAGTAAAACTAGAGCCCAGAAATACATCTATATATGAAAACTTGGGACAAAATAGATGTAGTTTATAAATTAATAGGGGATCAATGATATGCATTCCATATTAGGAAAAAATGGAAACAAGATCCCTACTTCAAACTTTCCATGAAAAATAAATTCCAAATGAATTAATAACTTAAATGTGGAAGATAAAATTCATAAAAAGATTTAAAGAAAATGGAAGGGATTGTGTAAGGAGAATATGACATAAACAGTACAATCCATAGAGGGAGAGATGGGTAAAACTGACTCCATCAAAATTAAAATATATATATTATTTCCTTTTTTTTTTTTTTTGGCCACATTCATGGATTGCAGGGTCTTAGCACTTTAGTTCTGAATTGAACCTGGGCCACAGCTTTAAAAAGCACTGAGTACTAACCACTGGACTGCCAGGGATTTCCCTATGCTTTTTAAAAGATGGCATCAAACAAAGCTCGTGCTAATTGATATTTCTCTCTGGGGCTCATTTACCGTCTGTACATTGGGCACACGAATTGCACAAGCTATAGAGGTGATCCTCACAGGGGTTCTCGCCTCTGACCCCAGCTTTGGACTCAGGGTGCCACTTGGGTGCTTTCAGATCTGGGCAAGCAGCATCGGGTCAGGCATTGCCCGATCAGCTGCGCCCGGAGTACTCCCTCTTTCTGTACCTTGTATTCAAGGCGGACTCTGAGCCTATTTAGAAAATTGGATGATTGTTACACCTACTTCACATATTGTCATGATGTTTAAAAGTGATAAATCATGCAATGGGCTCAGCACTGAGCCTGGAACATAGCAAATGCTCAGTCCTGATTAACTATAATTATGCAAAGGGACATTTATTAAGTGGGAGAGTCAGGATTTGAAACCAGGTCCATGTAATTCCAAAGTCTGTGATCTTTTAATGACACGTTTTTCTCTCTCAAAGAAACCATAGTGTAGTGTGTGTTAGTCGCTCAGTCATGTCCGATTCTTTGTGACCCCAAGGACTATAGCCTGCCAGGCTCTATCCATGGAATTCTCCAGGCAAGAATACTGGAGTGAGTAGCCATTCCCTTCTTCAGGGGATCTTCCCAACCCAGGGATTGAACCCAGGACTCCCAAATTGCAGGGAGATTCTTTACCAGCTGAGCCACCAGGGAAGACATAGTGTAGTGTGGAGACAAACAAATCAATTGGCAAAGAGGTAGGTAAACTGAGGGACAGAGAAGAGCATCTAACATAAAGGATGTCAGAGACCTGCTGCTCTCCTCTCCCCCAACACCAGTGAATGGCAGGGCAGATGGTGTTTGAGAGAGAAAGGGAGAGACAGTCAGACAGGCATGGCCGTGAGTCTCACAGTCTTAAGAAGGAATAGCCACTGGTCCTTCCTGGCCCCTCTTCCTACCCTAGGTCTTAAGAGGCCAGCCTGTGAGCATGGCCAAGTGCCTCCGAGAACAGGAGAGCCCACCACCTGTGTCCTCAGTCTGTGCCTGGATGTAGGGTCATGGCAACATTAATTCTAGACAAGTCCTTCACCTCCTAGTTCAACCTTCTCATTATACAGCTGGGGAGGCTGAGGCTCACAGAGCTGCAGTGTCCTGACCAAGGGCACGCAGTGTTAGAGGGCTCCAGGCAAAGTGGAAGTGTGGGGGCCTCTCTTCAAAACCAGGAAAAAAGTAAGACTTCCCTGGTGGTTCAGGAGTTAAGACTCTGAGCTTCCAGTACTGAGGGGTGATGTTCGATCCCTGGTCAAGGAACTAAGATCCCACGTGCCATGTGGCAAAAAAAAAAAAAAAAAAAAAGTCAGGAAAAAAGTGCTGTTAAAGATACTAAAAAACAAAAACCCAAGCAAACTTCTTCCCCTTCTTTTGCAATCTGTCAAGGTTTGGTTTTTGGTTTTTTTTTGGCCACACTATGCGCTCTACAAGATAGTAGTTCTCCGATCAGGATTTGAACCCTGGGTCCCAGCAGGGAAAGCACGGAATCCTAACCACTGGACCACCAGGGAATTCCCTTGATATTTTAAACTTGTCATTTGACTTTGCTTCCCATAGGCATGGGGATACTCAACAGGGAGAGTGCAGAGTCCCATGGGTGCTCTGGGTCCCATCCCACTATTCAGCATGGACAGTAGCCACCAGCTGCCAGACCACCTTCCTGCTAGCTGCATTTGTGATCAAAAAGGAACAACCTTTGAGACAGTCATTGGACACCGTATTGAGGGCTGGCGTAGTGGATGATACAGCCTCATGGGCAATAAGTAAATAAATGGTATTGGGAACTGCAGAGGATGGAAAGGTATATTGATTAAGGTTCTCGAGAGAAAGAGAACCTTTCTATATGATACCTATATATCTATATATCTGTATCTATGCCTATGTGCTGAGATGTGCTTAGTCGCTCAGTCGTGCCCAACTCTTTGGGACCCCTTGGACTGTAGCCTGCCAGGCTCCTCTGTCCATGGGGATTCTCCAGGCAAGAATACTGGGGTGGGTTGTCATGCCCTCCTGCGGGTGATCTTCCAAACTCAGGGATCGAACCCAGGTCTCCCACATAGCAGGTAGATTCTTTACCATCTGAGCCACCGGGTATCTATATTTATATGGTGGCTCAGGCAGTAAAGAGTTCGCCTGCAATACAGGAGACCTGAGTTCTATCCCTGGATCAGGAAGATCCCCTGGAAAAGGAAATGGCTACCCATTTCAGTATTCTTGCCTGGAGAATTTCATGGACAGAGGAGCCTGGGGGGCTACAGTCCATGGGGTCGCAGGGTCTGACACAACTGAGCGACTGACACTCACTTTCATACACGTATATATACATGATACCTAGATGATAGATACATAGATAGATGGATAAACAGCAAGAGGATTAAAGAGTGAGAGAAAACAAAAGACAGTATCTTCGTTTTTAATATTGGCTCTTGCATTCCTGGCTTTTATGAAATTCATAGGACAGGCTGAAAATTTGGGTAAGAATGTTGCATTCTTGCACCCGAATTCTGCAGGACAGCAGGTTGGAACGTCAGGCAGAGTTTCTAAATTTCAGGCTTATGTTTCTAAATTTCATCCTTCTCCTTCAAGAAACCTCTGTTTTGTTTTGTTAAGTATTTTTATTTATTTATTTAAGCCATACTGTATGGCTTGTGGGATCTTAGTTCCCTGACCAGGGATCAAGCCTACACCTCTTGCATTGGAAGCATGGAGTCTTAACCACTGGGCCACCAAGGAATTCCCTCTCTACAATTATTTCAAACCTTCGTGGATAAACCATGATACCTCACACGGGCCTGTGAATTTTGTAATATATTTAAAAAGCAAATTGTTTACATAGATAGAGGGCACCCCCCACCTGCACACACGCCCTAAGAACAACTCTGTTTCAAAGGCTCAGTCAGGCATTTAATGGGGCTGAGCAAGAAGGACCCAAGACCGAAGGACCCAAGGACCTCACATCCAGTGTACCTGAACGTCATAGGAAAAATGTCCACCACGCTGAGTGGACTGGACTCTGTGCTGAGTGCTTGTCAAATATTCCTTACCACAATCACACGACAGGAGAAACCAACACTCCCATCTTAGAGCTGAGGAAACAGCCTCAGAGAGGGTCAATGATTTTCTTCCAAACTAGACATCTCAGACCTTAAGCTTAGGTTCTTTTTTTTTAACTTAATTTTTTTTGATCTGTGGCATGTCAGATCTTAGTTCCCCAACCAGGGCTTGAACCTGTGCCCCCTGCAGTGGAAGAGCGGCGTCTTTACCACTAGGCTACCAAGGAAGTCCCAAGGCTCTTTTTTTAAAAATTTATATTTTATTGAAGTATAGTTGATCTGTAATTTTTAATTTATTTATTCTATTGAAGTATAGTTGATTTATACTTTTAAATATTTATTTTATTGAAGTATAATTGATTTATAATGTGAAGTTTAAGTTCTTAGCAACCACATGGTATCGACTGTGTGTATCTTCTTGATTGCAGCTGAGAGCCTGGCACGCAGTAAGAATTCATTCAATGATTTTTGTGTGAATGAACTGAATGAATGAATGAGTCTATAGTATTTATAGAAGACTATAGAGGGTGTGAGAGGTAGGCTCAGTGAATCAATCTTGGGTTGAGATCAGGCTTGGAAGGACGAGTGTCCACCCATTCTCATTACCAAATAGGTTCTGGGGATCAGTATGGGAGTAACCAGTTTTAGAAACGCTCAATCTGGTGTCGTGTAATTCACTCATTATGCAGCTCCAGGCTTGTACCTTCTCTTGAGGGCCTCAGTCTCCTGCTCCCAGTGGGAGGTTGGGTCTGGATCAGGAGGCAGCAAACATATTCTATGAAGGACTGAGAGTAAATATTAGCTTTGTCTAAAGACGAATTTGAGTCTCTGCCACAACTATACAACCCTCCCACTGTAGTGAGAAAGTATCCTCAGACAATACATAGATGAATGTGTGTCTGTGTTCCAACAAAAAGTCATTTAGAAAAATAAGCAGTTGTCTGGATTTAGTCTCTAGGCTACAGCTTGCTGACCTGACCTTTGAATCCCTTTTAATCTTAACAGTCCATGATATATATATATATATACACATATGCCATTCTGTATGGTTTCCAGAATCTTATTTCCGCAAGCTGTAATCAAACCCTCAGTCCCTGCAGCAAGAGCACGGAGTCCTAACCACGAAACCACCAGGGAATTTCCAACAGTGTATAATTTAAAAACTTAGAACCACACATATAAAGGACAGAAATAATCAGACAATGCCGTAATCCTTATATAATGTCCATGCAGACGTTGCTAATCGATCACAGAACTCTTCTGACGAGAACAGAGTTGGCTTTTTATAATCAATCACAGATAGAGAACTCTAGCTGGAGCATTTCCTCTTTCACTCTTTCTTTTTGGCCATGCTGTGCAGCTTATGAGTCGTAATTCATAAGGAATCGAACCCTCGCCCATCGCAGTAGCAGCTCATTTTCTTAACCCCTGGACCACCAGGGAAGTTCCTCTCTTTCACACTTTCTGAGGCAAATATTTAGAAAACGGCAGATACTCTCTTGAGTGTGACATTGAGGAAAATAGGAAGAAACAGAGAGTGGGAAGTCTGGCCAATTCTGTCATTCTTACCCCGGAGTAAGAAGAATCAAATCGTCCCCAGGGTGGTATAAGTGAGAAGCAGAGTCCTGAACCTAAGCCAGGCTGTTTGACCCGACTGTGGTATTACCCACTGATGGAAGTCAGACATTCTGTCTCTCGCTTGCCCTCCTGAGTGTGCCAGCTAGGAGTGAAAGCCCCCACATAGTAGCTCTCTGGGGCATTTTTATTTTCTTTTCCCACCATTTTTCTTTAAACTGCACTGGGTCTTCATCCCCTGCATTGGAAGATGGATTCTTAACCGCTGGACCACCAGGGAAGTCCCCCCAAATTTAAATCATTGAGTGACTTCTGCATACAGGAATCAACTGCCTGTCTAGTTGGAGGATATTTTACAAATTAGTTCCTGTGGAGCTTGGCAATGCAAGACTCTTGTGTCTATTTGAATTTCCATAAACCTCTACTTTGAAGAGTGAATTGGAACTTCCAAGCATCAAGAAGTTGCGTGATAATGGGGCGAGAGTTTGGATTTTGCAGTGAGACAAATTTGGCTTGGGTTCTAGAGAGAATGATCACTCCTTTGATAATTAGAAGTCATCTATTCAGGACTTCCCTGATGGCTCAGTGCTAAAGAATCTACCTACCAATGCAGGAGACATGGGTTCAATGATATCTGATGTCTGATGGGTTCGATGATGTCAATGATCAGGGATTTTCCCTGATCTGGGAAAATCCCACATGCAATGGAGCAATTAAGCCCATGCACCAGAGCTACTGAGCCTGTGCTCTAGAGCCCAGCAGCCGAAACTCCTGAGCCCACGTACCTCAGCCACTGAAGGCCGTGCACCCCAGAGCTGGTGCTCCACAACAAGAGAAGTCACTGCAAGAGAAGCCCATCCACCACAGACAGTAGCACGCGCTTGCTGCAACTAGAGAAAAGCCCATTTTTTGTTATGGCATGAAATTTGTAGGGGTAGGAAGCATTCCTCTAACATCTCAAATTACACACTATAACTAAATGTTGATTATAGTGACTGGTGAGCTGCTCTGCCCCTTTAGCTCAGATTCAGTTCTGTTCAATCATAAGGGAAACAATTCATTTATTCTTTTCAGAGTCCTTCCGCACCCATAACCTCAAAACTCTCTGAGAAGCCTGATTTGTTAGAATTGTCCCATTTCAGTCAGGAAAACTGAGCTCCAAAGAGCTTTGTTGAAGGCAGAGCTCTTCTGTATCTTTTATGTGACAACTATTTATGAGCACCTTCCATGTCCAGACATGGAATAGGCACTGGAGACATAAGGGTATAAATATTGGGGCGGGGGGAGGGGCGCAGAGATCAATATCTGTTAGCTGAAGAATTTGTTGTGACCCACCTGGCTTCTTGGAATCTTTTAATCGATGGAAATCCAGAAGAGGTCTGATAAGATTTCTTAATTCAGGCAAGTCTTTATTGGGACACCAGAGAGCGAAAACAAGTAACAGTTTTTCTTGCTCACTTGCTTGGGGGGCTGGTGAGCCGGTCCTTTGTGTGGAGTGACGTTGGGGATGAGTCCAGGGGGCTGGAGGGGTGGCTTGAGTGGTCTGCCCACCTCCTTGGCGGTGCTGTGTGCAGAGTGCATGTGTAGTACCCTGTTATTGCTCCATTTCACATCTCAGAAGTGGCAGTTGGGTTTTTGGGCTTTTTGTATCTTATTGTTCATAATTTGCCCCAACTGCGCATGTGGGTAGTTATTTTTAGTCCCTTATAGATACGTTGTATTCTGTTGCTCTAGGAGCCGTTAGTCCAGGTGCAAGCACTTAGAAACGGGTCCCAGTTCCCAGATCCCAGCTTGTCTCAATGTTATCTGAAATTTGAGAAAGAAATTGCACTGAGCAATCAGTAGAGAGTTTCACAATTCCCTGGGAGTCCAAGAGTGGGAGAACTAGCGGTGCATTTCCCAACATCTTACCTAAGAATCCAGGACTAAATAGCATCTTTGCAGTTGACCTTTTATTTTAACCCCATCTCCACTAACAAGGCTAAGGGACGTGGGGCCCCCACAATGTTCAGGGTTCAGATGGACACCTGAGATAGTTTCCTCATAAGCCTGCCGACATCTCCCAGGCCCGCCTCTCCTCTATTTTTTCCCTGGCAGTTATTTCAGTGGCCTTGCCATCTTGCCCGGGACAGGAATGAGCCACTGTCTCTCTAGTATCAAGCTTCCTGGTCTCTGCCTTCCTGTTTATGCCATGGAAGCTGGGAGGGGCCAAAGAAATGCTGGTGAGGCCACACCCACTAGTGAAGGTATAAATTGGGAGGTCTGGCCATCAGCATCGCCCCTGCCCTCACCATGAAGCTCAGTGGCCTCTTCCCCTTCATGCTTCTTGCCCTGGGAAGCCTGGCACTTTGGGCTGTGGAAGGTGCTGAAAATGGTGAGTTGGAGATACCTTGGTACCATCTTGGCTGCAACGTCAGAGGTGGTGTGGGAATGTACCCTTCTCTAGACTGTGAACTCTGAGCTTAGCTTCAGGAGATGTCCCTGGGAGTGTGTTCATGTCCACCTGGGCTCCAGGGTCTCTGTGAGGGCTTCTGAGCATCTGAAAACTCTTCTTTTACTCTGCCATCTGTCAGCCCAGGTCTCACTCCATTGCTGTTCTTGTTCCTCTCTCTCCCTGCCTTGTTTCCTAGTCTCTGGTTCTCCAGGCATCAGTCTGACTCTTGCTGATTCTTTCCATTAATCTGTTTTCCTGCCTCAGGCTCTAGCTCTCCTCCTGCCCTGTCAGTTCCATTTATCTCTGTTTAGTTCCTTCCATCTCCATTACCCTCAGCCTTGCTTACTCCCTGTGTGTAGCCTTTGCTTTTGTCTGAGGCCAGAAACCTTGGCTGGGAGCCCTATGCCTCTCTCCTGACCATGTGTGTGATTTCATCAAGCTTGTCCAGACGGGGACTTCCCTTCGGACTTTGTGGACAGTCAGCTGGGCGAGGGTCACTGCTGGAGAGCGGTGCTTTGTCCAGGAGCTGTGATGGCCTACTCAACACCCAGCCCCCTCCAAATTCTTGAACTTCTCTTCAAAAGCTTTGAAAGCTGGGGCCTGCCCTCCTAGAAAAACTACCCAGTGCCTTGGAGATGAGAAACCCAAGTGCAGAAGTGACTGGCAGTGTCCACACAAGAAGAAATGTTGCCTCGACACTTGCGGAACTGAATGTCTGGACCCTGTCAACGTCACAAACCCAGGTGAGAAGGTGGAAGAGCTGGTGGGGAGGAGTGGAACGAAGGACACAGCCTTGGGGAGACGGGGGTGGGTCCTGCCTGGCCACCTCTTCGCCAAGAAGTGTTGAGCCAAGTTTGTCAGGAAATCATCCAGCCCCAGACAGGAAGTTACCCACTTGGCTGGTAAAGCAGCCAGTCTGCTAAAAGGTCAGTTTTGCAGGTAATAGTCATCTGGTCATTCAGATAGCCAGGCAGTGGGCAGCCACCCCACCACTCAGCACTGGACAACTGGCCTCCTGTGTTGACTGAGGGTTTGATGTCAGAGGAGAAACAGATCCTATGTTCAGGGGGTACTTCCTGGCCTCGGGAAGGACGTGGAGGTCATGGACACGGGATTCTCTCTGCTCAGGCTAGGGCAGGGGCTGGGGCCCAGAAGTAGGGGGCGGTGATGTGGAAGGCCTAAACCTTCTAACCCATGACTCTACTCTCTCCAGTTAAGAAGAAGCCTGGGACGTGTCCATTGGTCCATGGCCGATGTCTGATGCTTAAACCCCTCAATCACTGTGAGACAGACGACCAGTGCGTAGGTACATTAAAGTGCTGCAATGCTGTGTGTGGGAAAGTCTGCCTTTCCCCTATGAAAGGTAAGGAGGGGCTGGGGCAGGCTGACCTCCCTCCCTCCAACTCTCTCTGTCTCAGCCCTCTGAAGTTCCCAGCATATGAACAGGGGACTCCTGATCCCAACCCCAAGCAGAGTTTCTGCCAGACTCTGTGGTCTTCAAGAGCCCTCTCTCCCAGGCTTCAGGGCAAGAATTTCCATAGGATGGCTCATGGCTTTGATTCTATCCCAGCCCTTCTGAGTAAGGGTCCTGGGCAAGTAACTCTCAGTCTCAGCTTCCTTATATGTAAAATGGATATAATTAACTTGAAAGTGCATTGTCAAAAGTACTGTTCAGTATGTGTTATTAAGGTTATTTCCAGGATGTTGTTTAGGGTCAAAGCCCAAGGGACCAGTGGATTTTGAGGATAATCCAGCTCAAGGCTCTGATTTATAGAGTTTTCTAGTAAAATAGAGGCTTGTACTCAGCCTCCTGATACCAAGACTCCTTCAACTCTATCAGCACCTTGCTATTTTCTCTATCTCAAGGGATTTCTTGGGTGGGGGGGGGGGGCGGGGCAGAATGTGAACATGACTCGGGTGCTTCCAATATTGAAGCCCTGATCTCATTTTCTCTCCCAGCCTGATTCCTGCCGTTTGGGAGAGTCTCTGGATTCCTACTCTGTGTGGTGTGGGAGTTCCATTTCTACGCCCAGTCTTGGATCACTCCTTGGCGAAGACTTGGTTCTAACACCAATATCTTCTTTGCAGAAGAAGCCAACAAATGTCTGTTGACTTATCAATAAATAAATGAGCATGTTTCTCTCTGTACATACTGCTTCTGTGATACATTGGGGAGGATGAGGTGGGTGGGTAGTGATGAGGAAATATCTGGATAAGAGGCTTCCCTCACATCATAGTTCACATCATAGTTCACATCATAGTTCTGAAAAGACTCAGCTCTGTGATTTGGGACAAACAACTTTATCTCTAACATCTTAATCTCTTAACTTACAAAGTGGTGATAAAAATCAGTGTATGGAGCATTGATATGTGCAATGCAAAATGAATAGCAATGTTACGGGGCCACTGCAGGCTCTCAAAAAATGGTGGATACTTGCCTTCTGCGGTGATCTTGAGCCCCTTTCATTTCTTCTCTCTCCCAAGACACAGCTTCTTCTGTCTTAAAGTAAGTGTTGAGCAGAACGACATGAAGTGATTATCAGTCCTGTGGGAGGACTCCAAACACTTCTGTCTGTCCATTGTATTGGGTTGACCAAAACATTTTGTTCGTGTCTTTCCATAACATCCTGCAAGACAAAACCCAAATTTTTTTGCCAACCCAATATATTGGTATCAGAATCTCCAAGGAAAGCAAAAACATAATCAAGCATTGGGTGAAACAATGCTTCAACCCCATAAGACACATCCACAGTGGGCTTTGATCTCCCATGGCCAGGGAGTCTTTCCTGGCAGCTGACGCTGGGCAATTTACCTACATGCACTCCTCTCATGTAATGGTAAAGGGACTCCACTCCGTTCTTTCCTTGC
This sequence comes from Bos mutus, assembly GCF_027580195.1. Taxonomy (NCBI): domain Eukaryota; kingdom Metazoa; phylum Chordata; class Mammalia; order Artiodactyla; family Bovidae; genus Bos; species Bos mutus. Next base: position 57,883,465 of record NC_091629.1, on the reverse strand, counting down.
TGAGGACAGATACAGCTGTGGGGTTGACCAGGTGCCCAAGGGCACACACACTCACATAAAATGAAGGAGCATGTGTTGAGGTTGAAACGGGAAGATATTTCTACACATGGAGTAAGTCTGGCACAGGCTGTGTTGGACTCTCTATCTCTTGGTAAGCAAGTATCATATTTCAGGTCGAAGACCCCTTCTGCAGTGGGGGATGCATGCTTGAGACTGCCTTTCCCAATATTAGGAATATTGTCACGGTAGGTCACGTGGAGGATATGTTCTTGGCCAGAAACACAGGAGGGTGATACTGTTTTCAACTCAGTGGAGCGGAAAGTAATAAGAGCTGGAATTCCTAGAGCTAGGGCCAAGTAGGGAAATTTGCTCCATATTTTTCTGTGCTCTATGGATTCTAAAGTAAACAGAGAACTTAATTAGATAATGATTTTTTTAAAAAGACGAAATTGTAATTCAATCCTCTCCTGAAAAATGTCACAGGTCGAAGAAAATAGTCCATACTATTTGAACCAATATGCTAAGAGCAACAATTGCATGTATTAAATTCACCATTTCAGAGATGAGGGGAAAGGAGAAGAGCCACTGAGTTCATATTCTATGAGTCATTCATTTCATGTTAATTTCATATATTTCATTTTATTCATTTTAGCCACCCTCCAAGTTGACTTCCAATGATCCTCACCTCTTGGTATTCACACCCTAATGTGGTCCCCTCCCACATTTTTGCACAGTTGGTCTGTGTGACCAATAAACCATTGCAGAGTGATAGATCATTTTGTCCTTATGAGATTAGATCATTAAAAGAGATTAGTTTCCATTTTGGGAGGCTGTGCTCTCCTCAGTCATCTACTCAGGCAAAAACTCAGCTGGCACGCCATGAGGACATTCAGCCATCTGTGGAGTGGCCCCAGTAGAACTAATGTCTCTGGTCAACAGCCTCTGTGGAACCAAGGTCCACCACCACGTGGGCGACTTGGAAGTGGATTTTTCAGTCTCCGTCTAGTCTTGTCCCAGCAAACATCTTGATTATAACCTGTGAGAGACCCCAGATCAGAACCATCCGGCCAAGCTGTTCCTGGATGTTTTTTTTCTGTTACCAAATGCTTTATTGTTATCATCAGTTATCCGCAACATTAAACAAGGTGGGAGATGACAATGCTGGTTTATGTTAATGTTGGTGGTGGGATAACACTTCATCACTTACACATAACCAGCCAGTTTTATTACTTAACATATAATAAGTTCACACAAAGTCTAAATAAAGCCTTCCAAAAATCCACTGTATAATCCTTGATCAAAATACGAATGAAAAGAATTCAGACTTTCTTGTTCTTTTGATAATATGATCTGAGAAATGTGATTTTTATAGTTTAAAAAACAGACTAATTATTTATGGTTTACAAAATGGATGGATGTACCTTAATTATATGACCTTTTAGGGAAGGGTTACACATACTTTCCTTGGCTATCTATGAAGATTTCTTTATTTCAACCATGTCAGCATATATTCATGACTTCTATCAATTGCTTTCAAGAAGACACATGAGGATTTCAATAAACCTTAATTCTCAGACTGTGAGATGATGTTAATGGTTTTAAGATGCTGTTTTGGGACAATTTGTTATGTAGTTATAAATGACAAATTTGCTGAGGTTAGTAAAAATTTGATACTACAACCAAATACTCTGACCTGTAGAAGAAAAAATAATTATGTGCCAATTTTGTCTGCTCTGAACAAAGATGGAAACAGCTTAAACAAAACGCTCAACAAAATTCAGTAAGTTTTAAACAGCTCTCCTAAAACTGAAATGTGAATTCTTCAATAAAATTAGGAATGGAAATGGGGATTCCCCTTGGCGGTCCAGTGGTTAAGACTCTGAGCTTCCAGTGCAAGGGGCATAGGCTCAATCCCTGGTCGAGTAACTAAGATCCCACATGCTGCATGGCACAGTCAAAATATTAAAAAAAAAGAAAAAAAAGGAAATGAAAGGATAGAAATTAATTCAAAAAAAGGAAAAAAACAAAACTTTGTAGCAAAACCTACATTAAGTTGAATTTTCAGAGGTATTGTCATTAAAGTCGTAAATAGAATGAGTCACCACTATTTTTCAACAGTGTATGAGATATACAAAAATATGCAATGAGATAAAGGAATAAAATGTGTAAGGATGAGAGAAGCTTATTGTTATTATTGGCAGACAGTATCATTTCCTACATAACAATTTAAGACTTTCAATATAATGGATGAAGTTTAATTTCATTGGAATTGTGGGGTATAAAGTTTATACAAAATTCTATGGCATTTCTCCACATTACCCAAAAGCAGTCAGAAATAATAAAAGTAGACATAAATAATCCCAAGAAGCAAACTCTACAGTAATCCTAGGAACAAATCTACAAATTATGTCAGAACATCATGGATTAAAAGAAAAAAAAAAGAATTTTATTTGAAGATCTAAAATAAGAACTGAATAAATGGAGAATTAATGTTTTGTTTGGAAAGACTCAATCAGGTAAAGATTGCAACTCTTTAAAAATGCATTTACAAATTCAATAAAACTGCAATAAAAACCCCAATACGATCTTTAAAAACAACTTGGCAAAGTTATCCTACAGTTCATATATTAGTATAAAGGTTGCAGAAGAGCCAAGAACATTTTTAAAAAGTACAAGAATGGAGGATAGTCATACCACATACCAAAATATTATTACCCCTCCCTTGTGAACTTCCCTCCCACCTCCCACCACATCCCACCCCTCTAGGTTGTCACAGACCACCATGTTTGAGTTCCCTGCCTCATACAGCAAATTCCCACTGGCTATCTATTTTACACACAGTAATGTACAGGTCAGTTATGTATAGGCATAGCTAGTAATATGTACATATTAGTTATGTATAGGCATAGTTCGTAATGTATAGGCATTCGGTCCCATCACTTCATGGCAAATAGATGGGGAAACAGTGGAAACAGTGACTGACTTTATTTTGGGGGGCTCCAAAATCACTGCAGGTGGTGAAATTAAAAGACACTGTAGCCATGAAAGTAAAAGACACTTACTCCTTGGAAGGAAAGTTTTGAACAACCTAGACAGCATATTAAAAAGCAGAGACATTACTTTGTCAACAAAGGCTTGTCTAGTCAAGACTATGGTTTTTCCAGTAGTCATGTATGGATGCGAGAGTTGGACTGTGAAGAAAGCTGAGGGCTGAAGAACTGATGCTTTTGAACTGTGGTGTTGGAGAAGACTCTTGAGAGTCCCTTGGACTGCAAGGAGATCCAACCGGTCTATTCTAAACGAGATCAGTCCTGGGTGTTCACTGGAAGGACTGATGTTGAAGCTGAAACTCCAATACTTTGGCCACCTGATGCAAAGAACCAACTCACTGGAAAAGACCCTGATGCTGGGAAAGATTGAGGGCAGGAGGAGAAGGGGACAACAGAGGATGAGATGGTTGGATGGCATCACCGACTCAATGGACATGGGTTTGGGTGGACTCCGGGAGTTGGTGATGGACAGGGAGGCCTGGCATGCTGCAGTTCATGGGGTTGCAAAGAGTCGGACACGACTGAGCGACTGAATTGAACTGAATGTATAGATTTCAACGTTACTTTCTCAATTCCTCCCTCCTTCTCTTTCCCTCGATGTGTCCACAAGTCTGTTGTTTTATGCCTGTGTCTCCATTGCTGTCCTGCAAGTAGATTCATCAGTACCAATTTTTGTTTTTAAGTTCACACTGACAACTTTCACGGAGTTTAATAGTAATTTTTAACATAGAGTATTAGGCTTCTAGCTTCCCAGGTGGCTCAGTGGTAAAGAATCCACCTGGAGAAAAGAACATGGAAGGTTACAGTTCACGGGGTCACAAAAGAGTTGGACATGACTGCACAGCTAAACAACATTAGGGTTCTACCCTAAGAGAAATAGAACAGGTAGGACCAGTAGGAGATATATATATATATTCTTTTTTCATAGCAATATGTGTGTGTGTATTTATTTATTGTTATGACAAGTTAGCTCATGCAGTTTTGGAGGCTAAGTCCCATAATCTGCCATCTGTAAAATGAAGACCCAAGAAAATCAGTGGTATAATGCAATTTAGGTCTGAAGACCTAAGAGCTGATGGTGTAAATTTTACTCCAAGGGCAGGAGACAAAGAAGTGAGATGTCCCATCTCATGCAGCTGCTGCTGCTGCTAAGTCACCTCAGTCGTGTCCGACTCTGTGCGACCCCATAGACGGCAGCCCACCAGGCTCCCCTGTCCATGCTCCCCATGCATTTCCTTCTCCAGTGCATGAAAGTGAAAAGTGAAAGTGAAGTCACTCAGTCGTGTCCAACTCCTAGGGACCCCATGGACTGCAGCCCACCAGGCTCCTCCATCCATGGGATTTTCCAGGCACGAGTACTGGAGTGAGGTGCCATTGCCTTCTCCCGTCTCATGCAGAGAGGCAGGAAAAAGGTATAAATTTCTCCTCCCTTCACCTTTTGTCCTACTGGGCCCTCAAAAGTTTGGATGAGGCCCCACACACACTGAGGAGAGCAATTCACTTTACTGAGTGCACAGATGCAAATGCCAGTCTCATCTGGATACAACCCCACAGACACACCTAGAAATAATACTTAACCTGTGCATTCATGGCCAGTCAAGTCGACACATAAAATTAACCATTACAAGTCGACTGAGCATCCATACAGATCTCCTTAAACCATACTTAATCTTCAAGTAAAATAATGACAGGGTCATAACCCTGCCAGACAGGGTACAATTATCCTGTATAGAACCCAAAACACATTAACTCCATTCCCAGAAGAGGAAGTAAAGCCCTTGAGTGATATTTACTTTCCTCCTTCATATCCAGTAACTTAAACACTCTGATGTTAAAATTAACAATACATAAATACTACCATCAAGTCATCTTATGTTACATGATAAGGTAAAAAGAGACAAAGAAAAGAAAATATAGAAAATACGCACACATGGGTTCATAGCAAAATGAGGAAATGTCAAGAGTATTACAGGCCTCACATCTGTAACTGTTCACATCGTTGGAGCTGGTATTTACAGTTACTTTCTTCCACTGTCCTTCTGTAGCCCTCTGTTTTCATAAATCAATGACTTAATTGCAGAGTGAAATATATAATATTATCAAGTCTCTATGGGATCTCCTGTATTCCAGACATATGCTTCCACACCTTCAATGTGGAGCAGTAGTCCAATTTTCCCTGATAGTCATGATCAACCACTCCAGCCAACACCATAACCCTCTTCTTTACCTGTTGTTTTAGAGACATGAGGAACCCAAAGTAGTCAGGTGGTAGTTTTATTTTATTTATTATTATTTTTTAAATTTTTGGTTGCACTGGGTCTTCATTGCTGTCAGGCCTTTCCCTGGTTGCAGCGAGCTGGGGCTACTCTTCATTGTGGTACATGGGCTTCTCATTGCGCTGGCTTCTCTTAATGCGGAGCACAGGCGCTGGGCCAGGGGCTCCAGTAGCTGCATCTCACACGCTCTGGAGCGTGGACTCAGTAGTTGCAGTACATGGGCTCAGTTGCTCTGCAGCACGTGGAATCCTCCCAGACCAGGAATCAAACCCGTATCCTCTACACCGGCAGGAGGATTCTTAACCACTGCACCACCAGGGAAGTCCTATTTTATTTATTTATTTTGGCTGCACCTGGATGGTAGTTTTATTTTATTTTTTTCCAGTATAAAATGAAACTTTATTTTTTTAATATAAATTTATTTATTTTAATTGGAAGCTAATTACTTTACAATATTGTATTGGTTTTGCCATACATCAACATGAATCCGCCACGGGTGTACACGTGTTCCCCATCCTGAACCCCCTCCCACCTCCCTCCCCATACCATCCCTCTGGGTCATCCCAGTGCACCAGCCCCAAGGTTCCTGTATCATGCATCGAACCTGGACTGGCGATTCGTTTCACATATGATATTATACATGTTTCAATCCCATTCTCCCAAATCATCCCATCCTCTCCCTCTCCTACAGAGTCCAAAAGACTGTTCTATACATCTGTGTCTCTTTTGCTGTCTCGCATACAGGGTTATCGTTACCATCTTTCTAAATTCCATATATATGCATTAGTGTACTGTATTGGTGTTTTTCTTTCTGGCTTACTTCACTCTGTATAATAGGCTCCAGTTTCATCCACCTCATTAGAACTGATTCAAATGTATTCTTTTTAATGGCTGAGGAGATCCAACCAGTCCATTCTGAAGGAAATCAGCCCTGGGATTTCTTTGGAGGAAATGATGCTAAAACTGAAACTCCAGTACTTTGGCCACCTCATGCGGAGAGTTGACTCATTGGAAAAGACTCTGATGCTGGGAGGGATTGGGGGCAGGAGGAGAAGGGGACGACAGAGGATGAGATGGCTGGATGGCATCACTGACTCGATGGACGTGCGTCTGAGTGAACTCTGGGAGTTGGTGATGGACAGGGAGGCCTGGTGTGCTGCAATTCATGGGGTCGCAAAGAGTTGGACACGACTGAGTGACTGAACTGAACTGAACTGAATACCCCATTGTGTATATGTACCATAGCTTTCTTATCCATTCATCTGCTGATGGACATCTAGGTTGCTTCCATGTCCTGGCTATTATAAACAGTGCTGTGATGAACACAGGTACACGTGTCTCTCTCAATTCTGATTTCCTCGGTGTGTATGCCCAGTAGTGGGATTGCTGGGTCATAAGGCAGTTCTATTTTCAGTTTTTTAAGGAATCTCCACACTGTTCTCCATAGTGGCTGTACTAGTTTGCATTCCCACCAACAGTGTAAGAGGGTTCCCTTTTCGCCACACCCTCTCCAGCATTTATTGCTTGTAGACTTTTGGATAGCAGCCATTCTGACTGGCGTGAAATGGTACCTCATTGTGGTTTTGATTTGCATTTCTCTGATAATGAGTGATGTTGAGCATCTTTTCATGTGTTTGTTAGCCATCTGTATGTCTTCTTTGGAGAAATGTCTGTTTAGTTCTTTGGCCCATTTTTTGATTGGGTCGTTTATTTTTCTGGAATTGAGCTGTAGGAGTTGCTTGTATATTTTTGAGATTAGTTCTTTGTCAGTTGCTTCATTTGCTATTATTTTCTCCCATTCTGAAGGCTGTCTTTTCACCTTGCTTACAGTTTCCTTTGTTGTGCAGAAGCTTTTAATTTTAATTAGGTCCCATGTTTATTTTTGCTTTTTTCAGTTCGATGGGATCACTGCTGTGTCACCTAGTGGAAACGTTCCTCCCTCCAGAACCAACACCTCCAGCCAAGAGTACACAAAGGCAAGGGGTCGAAAAGGTAAGGTTTGCTAGTGGCCCCCTAGTGGTCATAGTGGGAGGTGCCCCTTCATCTCTACCTCTTGATTTCTGAACCCATGAATCCTAATTATGGAAGAAACAGCAAGATATATCGGACACTGATTGAGAGCATGGACAGCCTTCGAGAGAACCTTGCCCCAGCCCTGCAAGGTATTGTCATCTGGCTGGCACTCCAGCTGAGTCTTCAAAAGGCTGTTTCAGTGTTCTAAAAAGTCAGTTGTTTTAGAATGATGCTGAATTCCATGAGCATGGGCCCATTGCCATACTCCTTTTGCTGTGAAGTGAGTTCTTTGATCAGAGCATTATTGTGAGGCAAGGTGGATTAGGCATTCTGTAAGTACATGTCTGGTAGTTTTGCATACAGGGAAACATTGCATACAGGGCATGCAAATTCATATCCAGAGTGTCTATTCCCTGATGTCCCTTCCATGATGCAAGTGACCTGATGTAATCAACCTTCCACCAGGTAGCTGGCCCATCACCCCAGGAAATGGTTCTGTACTGGGCATGGATGTTGGTCTCTGATTCTGGCAGATCAGCACTCAGCAGTAAACAACTAATTATATTTCTATATCCCAGAAACAATTAAAGATGAACTTTTACAGTCACATCAAAAATCAACTAAGATTAAGAAAAGATGTACAAAATCTTTATGGAGAAAAACTATTACATTTTTCAAGAGAAATTAAAGAATACCTAAAGAGAAAGAAAGAGATACCATATTCATAAATTGTAAACCTTAAGGATTATGCCAAAGCCTTTAACTGTGTGGATCACAATAAACTGGAAAATTCTGAAAGAGATGAGACTACCAGACCACCTGACCTGCCTCTTGAGAAACCTATATGCAGGTCAGGAAGCAACAGTTAGAACTGGACATGGAACAACAGACTGGTCCCAAATAGGAAAAGGAGTTCGTCAAGGCTGTATATTGTCACCCTGGTTATTTAACTTATATGCAGAGTACATCATGAGAAACTCTGGGCTGGAGGAAGCACAAGCTAGAATCAAGATTGCTGGGACAAATATCAATAACCTCAGATATGCAGATGACACCACCCTTATGGTAGAAAGTGAAGAGGAACTAAAGAGCCTCTTGACAAAAGTGAAAGAGGAGAGTGAAAAAGTTGGCCTAAAGCTCAACATTCAGAAAACGAAGATCATGGCATCCGGTCCCGTCACTTCATGGGAAACAGATGGGGAAACAGTGGAAACAGTGTCAGACTTTATTTGGGGGGGCTCCAAAATCACTGCAGATGGTGATTGCAGCCATGAAATTAAAAGACGCTTACTCCTTGGAAGGAAAGTTATGACCAACCTAGATAGCATATTGAAAAGCAGAGACATTACTTTGCCAACAAAGGTCTGTCTAGTCAAGGCTATGGTTTTTCCAGTGGTCATGTATGGATGTGAGAGTTGCACTGTGAAGAAAGCTGAGCACCAAAGAATTGATGCTTTTGAACTGTGGTGTTGGAGAAGACTCTTGAGAGTCCCTTGGACTGCAAGGAGATCCAACCAGTCCATTCTAAAGGAGATCAGCCCTGGGTGTTTTTTGGAAGGAATGATGCTGAAGCTGAAACTCCAATACTTTGGCCACCTCATGCAAAGAGTTGACTCATTGGAAAAGACCCTGATGCTGGGAGGGATTGGGGGCAGGAGGAGAAGGGGACGACAGAGGATGAGATGGCTGGATGGTATCACCGACTCGATGGACATGAGTTTGAGTAAACTCCAGGAGTTGGTGATGGACAGGGAGGCCTGGTGTGCTGTGATTCATGGGGTCGCAAAGAGTCAGACACGACTGAGCGACTGAACTGAACTGAACTGAATATCATAAAGATGTACTTTCCCCTGATATATTTATAGATTCAGTACCATCATGGATAAAAATTCCCATAGGTTATTGTTGCTTTGTTTGTTTACATGTGTGTGTATCTTGCAGAAGCTATTGAAGAAATGTATTTGGAAAAGCAAAGAGACAAGAATAGCAAAAACCTAAATGAAGAATATAAGAACAGGACAGGGACATCTCTGGTGGTCCAGTGGTTAAGAGTTTGCCTTCCAAAGCAGAGGACCCCAGTTTGATCCCTGTTCGGGGAACAAAGATCCCACATGCCATGCAGTGTGGCCATAAAAAAAGGAAGAAAGCAGTAAAACTTATTCTACAAATTATTACAATTTAGCATAAATTGAAGTAAATAAAATATTGTGATATTGGCAAAGGATAGACTCACAGACCAATAGTATACAACAGAAAAAAAACTCAGCAATGTGAGCCAGGCAGGTTTAATATGAAACTTATAACTAAAAAGGTAAAAAAGAAAGCTCTAGGACTGAGGGAGAGTAAATAGTCAAGGAAAGAACAAACTTGCTGGAGAGTGAATCCTCTCCAAGGTTAAGATTCAGACTTATCAGAGAGGATGTGGTGGCAGTCCGTTGGTTGGCAGAGAAGTTGGTCGGCTGAGTTTTCCCAAACCAGAGCTGGTCCACAGTCCGAGGGCAGAGGCCAGCTGGGGGAGCGGGAGGGATGCTCCGGGCAGCTGCCTGCTGGGGGTGCTATTGAACTAACTGGGAAACCTCAACCAGGAAGCAGCAGCCTGCTGGATTGTCCTGGGAACTCTTCTGGGAGCTGGCTAGGCGGGGCTCCACTGAACATACCTGCTGGGTGAGCTCCACTGGTGGGCATCACACACCAGGGTAGTGGTGTCAGAGCAAGAAAAAGGAATGCACATGAGAATCAGGAAAAGGAGCCCCTTTCTCCTCCCTCCTGTGTCTGTCCTGCGCCCACTACTGATAAAGATTAACATCACGTCAGCTGTGCTGTGCTTAGCTGCTCAGTCGTGTCCAACTCTCTGCGACCCCATAGACTGTAGCCCACCAGGCTCCTCTGTCCATGGGGATTTTCCAGGTCAGAATACTGGAGTTGGTTGCCATGCCCTCCTCCAGGGGATCTTCCCAACCCAGGGATTGAATTGCAGGCAGTTTCTTTACTGCTGAGCCACCAGGGAAGCCCAAGAATACTGGAGTGGGTAGCCTATCCCTTCTCCAGGGGATCTTCCTGGCCCAGGAATCAAACCAGGGTCTCCTGCATTGCAGGTGGATTCTGGTAACCAGCTGAGTTACCAGGGAAGCCCTCATGTTGGCTAACAAGGGAGAATGTTCCCATATTACAAGCCAGCAATCAAGGATAGATTTGGAGCTGAGAAGCAATAAATTCGAAGCTCACACAAACCAATTAGAATAAAGAGCCCCCAAACAGTCCCCTTCACATGCAGGAATTTGATTTATGTCACAGGTTGACTGGCAAACCAGTAGGGAAAAGAGACTGCTTTCAATAAATGGCACTGGGGCAAATGGCCACCTCTCTATGCATATTTTCAGAAAAGAAGGAAAAAGAAGAGAAACTTGATCACAACCTTTCATAGCATGCAAACAGTTCCAAGTAGACAATATAACAGGCAAAACTGTAAAACTTTTAGAATGTGACACAGGATAATATTTTCATGACCTCAGTATAGAGAAAGATTCTTTAAAGAAGACACAAAAATAGTAATCATAAAGAGATTGGTAAGTTTGACTACAATAACATTTAAAATTCTGTTTAACAAAAGATACTGTTAGGAAAAGGAAAAGGTGAACCACAGGTTCGCCGATTGCTCCCTGCTTTTCTGACCCTGGGGCCTCTAGGAAGCTGGGGGCAGATGAGGGAGGTTGCTGCTATTTAGAGGCATGGTCCTGGGGAAGTGAAGGCTTCCGGGTACCCGAAAGGTCTAGATTGGACAGTTGAGGACCCCAAGCCCCATTTCATGGGAGCAGCACTCATTTCAGAGAGAGAATGTCCAGGCTGCCCTGTCCTGTCCTCTTCTGTTCCACCCCATAAGCACTACCCTCACACTCCCAGATCATAGCTTTTCTTAGGTTCTGGGCAGATGCTAACAGATCAAATTTTCCCATGAAGCATAGGTCCATGCCCCTAGAGATCCATCTCCTATTACCTAGTGATCTTTGAGAAATCACAAATTCATGTGCCCATGAAATTCATGAAGGTTTTCAGATGTGCCTGCGTGTGTGTTTCTACAAGCCTGTGTGTCTTTGTGACGTGCCTGCTTGTGACTCAAAGTGTGGTCCACAGACCAGCAGTGTGCTTATTTGGGAGCTGGAGAAGTATAGCATCTCTGGCCCCATCCTAGATTTATTAAATCAAAATATGTGTTTTATGGTTCTTACACACATTCAAGTTTGAGAAGCCTGGCATACCTGTTTGCAGCTGCCCAGGAGAGCTTATATTTTATTTAGGAGAAAGCGTCAGTACTCAGAGGCTGGATGCATTGGATTACATCTGCATGTTTACGGGCACACTTGTGTGTCTGTCTATATGTGTGCTGTGATTCTTTTTCAGAAGAGAAGAGCACTTCCTGAGGGCTGATTATAGGCCAGGCACCCTGTAAATTCTTTTTTTTTTTTTAACTGGAGAGTACCCGTATATAGGTTCACAGGTCTTTACATTATTATTTATTTTGGCCACACTGCAAGGCATGTGGAATCTTAGTTCTCTGACCAAGTATCAAACCAGCACTCCCTGCAGTGGAAACATGGAGTCTCAATCACTGGGCCACCAGGGAAGTGCCCACATTGTAAAATTCTTAACACCCTCACTTGTATCCTCTGCCTCATTTGAGTTTCTTGAGGGCCTTAGGGAAAACAGAGAGTAGGGATGATTGGTGTTGAAAGCCTTAAAAAATATCCAAACACTTTGACTTGGTATGTTCCACCTCTAGGTATCTGACCTCAGAGAAATCGGAATTAAAGAAAACATGACTCATGCAGAAGGATTTACACATACACATAATCTTTAATAGAAACCAAGAACTGGACACAACTGGTTTTTCCAGTGGAGTTACAGAAATCATCACAAAGCCCTGAAGAGGACAACAATGTGGTCATTAACTGAGGTCAGCTCTATAATTATTTCCTGAGTGGACTTTCCAAGCCAAGTGCATGGTGTACCCAAGAGCTGACAGATGTGGCTCCACTCTGATGAAGGTCAAGATATTGATGAAGTTGTATGACATTGGGAAATTGTTTTGTAACATAGACCAGAAAAAAGGACATGAAATACACAGTGTAATCACAGTCAAGGGAAAAAATGCTCTGGAAACAAAGCAAGTCACACCTTCCTTCCAGATGAAGGGTGGGGAGGAGGCAAGAGACCTGCCTGAGACCTCAGACAAGAAGCCTGGGCATGTGGTCCTGTGAAAGCCTTGGCTTGTCTTCTCTATAAACTGTTTCTTATTCCCCATAGATTGCGAAGAGTCTCAGTTCCAAAGGAACAGAAGGGCTGCTTTGTGAAATAAGGTCAATGCTTGGTGGGGAGGATGGCTTTGCAAATTACAGGCAGGTTTAGGAAAATATTTCTCTTTGTGTAGATTTAGACTACACAATATGACAAATGTTTATCCTTCAGCCTGTCATCTCATCCAGCCAGTATTCACTGGACATGCGCACAAATAAAGATTATCTGTAATTGACAGCAGGTAAACTGTGTTGGGTCAGTGCCCATTCTGGATAGTTTTGGGAAACATGGAATGCTAAAGACCTCACCAGATCATCCTGCTGTATCCTTCCCTTAACTCCAGCGAGGGTTATTCCAGACTGAGGACGTCAGGCTCAGGAAAATACAGTCCAGCCCATGTATCATCTTGCAGCAGAGGGAAGAGGCCAAGCCTTGAAAGGAAATAAACTCCTGGGTTACACACATGCTGAAGAAGCAGTGGTACTTCTCCAGTTTTTTGACAATGATCACTTTTTAAAAATGAAACTCTCATCAATGAATTTAAAAATATTTGTGTCTGGAAATTCCTTTTGCTTCCCTAATTATTTTTTTTTTAAGACAACATTTTTATAGTACTTTCAGGTTCATAGCAAAATTAAGAAGGTACCAGGTTTACCTGGTGATCCGGTGGCTAGGAGTCGGCCTTGTAATTCAGGGGACACTGGTTTGATCCCTGATCTGGAAGATCTCACATGCTGTGCGGTGACTAAGGCCATGCACCACAGCTCCTGCAGTCTGAGTGCCTAGAGCTCCTGATCCACGACAAGAGAAGCCATAGTTGGAGGTAGCACCCGCTCGCTGCAACTAGAGAAAGCCTTCGGGCAGCAACAAAGACCCAGTGCAGTGAAAAATAAACAAGTAAATATTAAAAAGAAGATACAGAGATTTCCCATATACTCCATGCCCCTATACACATATATAGCCTCCCTTATTATCAACATCCCTCATCAGAGCGGTTACGTTCAGTGAACCTACATCAACACGTCACAATCACCCAAAGTCCATCATTTACAGTAAGCCTCTCTCTTGGTGTTACACAGTCTATGGGTTTGCACAAATGAGAAGGCGATGGCACCCCACTCCAGTACTCTTGCCTGGAAAATCCCATGGACAGAGGAGCTTGGTAGGCTGCAGTCCATGGGGTCGCTGAGGGTCGGACACGACTGAGCGACTTCACTTTCACTTTTCACTTTCATGCATTGGAGAAGGAAATGGCAACCCACTCCAGTGTTCTTGCCTGGAGAATCCCAGGGATGGGGGAGCCTGGTGGGCTGCCGTCTATGGGGTTGCACAGGGTCAGACACAACTGAAGTGACTTAGCAGCAGCAGCAGCATAAGGACATATATCAGTCATTATAATATCATACAGAGGATTCTCCGTGCCCTAAAAATCCTCTGTGGTCACCTATTTATCTCCCCTTTCCCAATCTCTGGCAACCACTGATCTTTTTACTGTCTCCATAGTTTTGCCTTTTCCAGAATGTCACAATGATCATTTTGCCTAATCTTCCTTAGGTCAGGTTTCCTGGAAAACGGTCTCAGGGGCAGATGCTTATGTGCGAGAGGTTTCCTGGGAGTATACCGAGAAGCAGAATCTGTGAGAAGTAAGAGAGAAGCAGGGCCGGGGAGAAGTGGAATTGTGATGCATGGCAGCAAAGGCTCGGCCAATCTCCTGGAGAGCTCTCAGTGGGTTTGGGGGGAGGGTCCTTCAGAGGTGCCCCGAATCAAACTGTGGAGCTAGGCCTTTGTACCCCAACATCAACCAGTCAGTGGATACAGATTATCCCTGGGAATGGGGTGTAACTTGGGATGAAACAGCTCATTATGGCCCAGGGAAATTCCCGGGAGGGACTCATCTGTGAGCGTCAGCAACACCCCAGCAACAGAGAGAATGAGTGTCTTCATCCCAAGGGGATCTGACAGCCCACTATAGTATTCACTAAATAATCTGGGGGAAAAAAAACCAAAAACCTTGAAATAAAGAAAAAGAATAGGAGGCTTGGAGATAAAGATACTGAGATCCACCAGTGACTTACTCTATAATCTTAGGCATATCTTTTCTTGGGGTCTAGGTTTCCCCATCTCTACACCGAGGCAGGGTTATTGGACTCACTGGGACACTCCTAAGTCACAAGCACCAGGGGAGCAGGTGCCCTGGAAGCTGACCACAGGAGCCAGAGAAGATGGGCCTGAGATGAGGCTGAGAGGTGAAGAAGGGAGCCTGTCATCACAGGGAGCTCATCAAACTTGATGAGGGGGCCCATCCCACTGGGACTTTCCCTCCAAGATGCGTCTATGAATCATTAGATCGTAAAATAGCAGAACAAAGAGGAGCCTTAAAGTTCAAGGGGCTCATCCCTTTTTTATACAAGGAGTCAAGGAACATGACCAGTGTCACAGACTGAGTCAGCAGCAAGCTGGGAATCAACCCCTGTTCCCGAAACCTAATACATTTATTGGTACATTTATTGGTACATTTATTCATTCACTGTTTTTTCAACATCCACATTGCCTTTTCCTTGAGAAACTGAGTCAAAACTTGTTTTGGTTCAAAGAAAGAGATACCCCTCGAGCTAACTTCCCTGAAAGGAGAGCTATGTGAAAAGAGTTGGAATGAAAGAAAATCTGCCCACCCTCCAGCCTTCTTAAAATAGGAAGAAACCAAGGGACTAGTGATTTGAGCACAAAATTCTGTCAGTCAGTGAAGGGCAGATTGAAAACTGACCAGGAGGATTGGAAGGGCAGACATTCTTTTAAAACAGTAAGGCAGAAAAAATTAGCCCTGTGGTCCAAATATTTGATTTTAGATAAGCTTGTTGACAGTAAGTTCTAGCCAGAGTGGAAGACCGCTGGGAGACCTCACTATTCACAGAAGTTTTTTGCTTCCTCCCTTTTTCAGAGCCGTGTCTCACGTCCTTCCCCATGCCAGGAATGGCTGAGCGCAGGGCTCCTACCTTTCAATTTCTGCAGAAACCAAAGCCTCCAACTTCTTTAGGAGATGCCTGAGTTCCAGGCATACATAGACCTAGACCTGGGAATCTAATTGTTCTTTTTACAGATTTTTTTTCTTGTAAGTTTTTTTAAATTATTAAGTTATAAGAATTATTATCAGATACATAATTTGTACACATTTTCTCCCATTCTGTGTGGAGTATATTTCACTTTATTGATGCTATCTTTTGAAGCACCAAAGTTTTAAATTTTAATGAAGTTAAATTTATCTCTTTTTTCTTTCAGTGTTTATGCTTTGGATGTCTTATCTAAGAATTATTGCCAAAATTTACCTCTATGTTTTATCCTAAGAATTTTATAGTTTCATTTTAAAATTTATTTAACTCAAGGATAATTACTTTACAATTTGTACAGGTATTAAAATAGCACCCTCTCCACTATTGAAAAAATCTCCCTCTCTTTCCTACGCTTAATTTTAGAGCCTTTGAAGCATTCTACAGGGCTTCTCATAAATATCTCCTGCTGCAAACCCTTAGCTTTCACCTTTCTCCAATTTGAAAGTTTTATTTCAAGTTCCATTTTGTAGCCACTGGATACAAATGATTTCTAGTTTCACACAAGATGGGTTTTGAGTTTCTGTCTCTTACTCTCCATGTTAGGTGTTAGGTGTGACTTTTGGAAGGCAAAAAAAAAAGCTATTTTTTTTTTTGAGAAAGATTTGTTTTGTCCTAACATTGGATACTTGAAGTGCCTAGAGTGGTGGCAACATATATTCATTTTATTCTCAAGTAGTAAATCTTTTTAATTAATTTTTTAATTGGGGAGTGGGTGATCTACAATGTTGTGTGAGTTTCTGATGCACAGCAAAGTGAGTCAGTTACACATACACAGAAACCCACTCCTTTTAGCTTCTACTTCCATATAGGTGATTGGAGGATTGAACAGAGTACTTTGTTCTATACAGCAGTTTCTTATTTCTACCTATTTTATATATAGTAGTGTGTATATGTCAATCTCAGTCTCCCAGTTTCTCCCTCCCCCGCTTTCTCCCTTGGTAACCACAAGCTTGTTTTCTACGTCTGTGATCCAATTTCTGTTTTGTACATGGGTTCACTTGCACTATTTTTTTTTTAGATTCCAAATATAAGTGATATCATATGTATTTGTATTTCTCTATCTGACATACGTCACTCAGTATGACAGTCTCTAGGTCCATTCAGTTCAGTTCAGTTCAGTCGCTCAGTCGTGTATGACTATTTGCCACCCCATGAATCACAGCACGCCAGGCCTTCCTGTCCAATACCAACTCCCGGAGCCTACCCAAACTCATGTCCATTGAGTCGGTGATGCCATCCAACCATCTCATCCTCTGTCGTCCCCTTCTCCTCCTGCCCCCAATCTTTCCCAGCATCAGGGGCTTTTGCAGTGAGTCAGCTCTTCACATCAGGTGGCCAAAGTATTAGAGTTTCAGCTTCAACATCAGACCTTCCAATGAACACCCAGGGCTGATCTCCTTCAGAATGGACTGGTTGGATCTCCTTGCAGTCCAAGGGACTCTCAAGAGTCTTCTCCAACACCACAGTTCAAAAGCATCAATTTTTCCAAGCTGAGATTTCGTTACAGTAAAACTCTCACATCCATACATGACGACTGGAAAAACCACAGCCTTGACTAGACGGACCTTTGGTTGGCGAAGGTCCATCCATGTTGCTAAAAATGGCATCATTTTGGGGAAGTATTAAATCTTGAAGATAAATAACCAGTTTCCATAGTCAGCACTATCTGTCTCATTTTTAATTCCTCTTCTATGAAAGAAGGCATCATCCTGCATTTGGTGTACATTCTTTGGTATATAATCATAACCAGCTTGATATTTTATGTGCAACTTTTAAAAAACATATTTATTTGTTTATTTGGTTATGGCAGGTCTTAGTTGCAGTGCTGAGATCTTTAATTGAAACATGCAAACTCTTAGCTGTGGTGTGTGGGATCTAGTTCCCTGACCAGGGATCAAACCCAGTCCCATGCATTGGGAGCACGGAGGCAACCACTGGACCACCAGGGAAGTCCCTTTATGTGTAATTTTAAAATATATATGAATATTTCATTCTATACATTGTATCACCAATCTTATTTTCCTAATAAGTTTTCTGTGATACGTCTCCATACTGATTCATATAAATTTATTTTTATTTTTCTATAGCATAGCAAGCATATCAAAGTATGGAATTTAACTATTTCACAAATGCAGGCCATCTTGACTGGTATCAGTTTCTGACTCTTTGGAACAGTCTTATACTAAACATTCTAATACATGTATTAGATTCCCATTGGCAAATATTTTGTCTTTCCTGTGTTTCTGAAAGGAAAATTGCTAAATGATATATGTAACTTTTTAGTTTTATTAGGCATAACCAGATCACTCTTCCAAGTGGTTGTACCAATTCACATTTCCATCTGCAAACTATTAAGAGTCTCTGAGTGTTTATATTGTAGCCTTTTCTTAAAGATTATTTATTTGTTTATCTTACTTTTTTGGCTGTACTGGGTCTTCATTGCTGTGTGTGGACTTTCTCCAGCTGCAGCGAGTGCAGTCTACTCTCTGTGGTGCGCGCGTTCTCATGCAGCGGCTTCTCTTGCTGCAGAGCACAGGCTCTAAGTACACAGGCTTCAGTGTACTTAAGCTCCACAGCACGTGGGATATTCCTGCACCAAAGATCAAACCCTGCGTTGGCAGGTGGACGCGTAACCATTGGATCACCAGGGAAGACCTATAATGTAGACTTTTCATTCTTGCCATTCTGATCAATAAAAAATGGTGTCTGGTTGTTTTAATTGGTTTTTTCTTGTAACTGGTGACATTGAAGCTCCTATATATCTGTATACAATCTGCTATAATAATCTCTTATTTGATTGTCCATGCTATTCATAGTTCATTTTTTTCTAAGAGATTGGCTGTTTTTCTTACTGATCTGTAGAAATTCTTCACATATTTTTCTATTTCTTGGTTTGTGATAATCATTCCAAGTATTTACTTCTAAGCTCTCATTTATCTTTCAACTTTTTGTGTTTGTCAATTTTGCTCCTGATGTCATCAAACGTAATCATTTTTTTAAACTCTTTGCACCTTGTTTACCCTGAAGTAAGTCTAACGTTTGTTGATCATCTACTATGTGATGGTCAGTGAGCTATTCCTTTCACATGTTATCACTTCTAATCCTGATCACTTTATGAAATTGTCATTGCTGTTATCGTTTCCACGTTACAGATGACAAGACTAAGGGTCAGTGGGACAAAGTCATTGCCCAAATCTACAGAAGCTGTCCTCTATGCATGTAAGATTTAAACCTGTATCTGCTTGGAACCAAAACACTCTCTTCTTCCGATTGCTATTTTATGGGTTTTTGGAGAAACCCCGCACATTCAGACATTTTATTCTTCATCTCACTCCTCATACCCTAGTCCACACTCAAAAGAGTCAAGGAAGATGCAAATGCAGAGAAAACCTAGTACATTTATTTATTCACTGATCAATAGGCATTTCCTGTCGTGTGCCAAGCTACACACTGGGTGCTGGGGATACTGAGATAAAACAGGCCAGATCTTGTCCCCAAAGGAGTATTGGTCTCAAAACCACATCCTGACCGAGGTGCTTCCATTGTTTTCCAGGCTTGCAGGGTGGCGAGTAGGGGGAATCCCCAGAGCACACAGACCAGGAAGTCCTAATGTATTTGACCTGGAAAGGTTGAATCTGTAGAAAGAAAACAAAGTGGAGCCTCAGCACAGGAATTATTTAAGTGACCCTATATCCTTCCCACCCAGATGGTCCTTCCACCACCAAGTCCTAGATCCCCTGGGATAAGTAGAGAGCATTGTGCTGGAATAGTTGAAACAGTGCTGGCCTTTGATGTAGGAATCAAGACAAAATCCGGGCTTTTCACAGGCTCTTCTCTGCTGCCCTCTGATAAAATCAGAATATTGGGCTAGACTGACATCTATGCATCTTACTAGAGTTCCCTGTGGTTCCAGATAATTCAGCCAATCGGGGCCATAACCACAGCAACATTCTCTGAATGCAAACAGTACTTCAAGTCTTAAAAATCACTTTTACATTTAGTATCGCCATGGATGTAATTGCGTCCATTTTACAGATAGGGAAACTGAGGTCGACAATGAAATAGTTGCTCGCAGTCACAAAGTCAGTCAGAGGCAGAGATGATATTCAAAGATAGAACTCTTGCCTCTTGTATCATGCTCCTTCGTCCTGCCTTATTCCAAGACGCTTTCCTTCCTAGGACCCAGCACGGCCTGTCATAGGTGCCTCCTGGGACTTGTCTAGAAAACTCTAAGGGGTGAAGGTCATTGAAGGGCAGAGGATCTGCTTGGGGAATGGGGAAGTACTGGAAGATGTCAAGCAACCTCTTTCACATACACAGGTACCATTAGGTTGAGAGCATATTAAGGTCCAGGGGATGTGGAGCTTGCTAGATCTTCTCACCTTTCACCGGCAGGACACATGAATTCCCACACGGACCGCTGCAGCACTTGAAACCATTCAGGCAGTGGCTGTCGTTCTGGCAGTCGTCTACATGTTTGTGCCTCTCACAGTGGCCAGTGACCACTGGACACTTCCCAGGAGTGACTTTAACTGATGAAAACAAAGTGACAATTCAGAGGCTTCACCCGTGGGACATCACCCAAATTCCCAACTCCATCTTCACCCCATACATGGAAATTGGTTCTTCCCCAACTTCAGGATCCAATCTGAGGCTGGTGCATGTCCTAAAGAAGACTCTCTCCCGCCAACGGGACCCCGACCAGTGTCTGACATACGTGTGTCTAATGGACAGACTAATTCATGAGCTGACTGACCTGCTGGCTGACGGGCTCACCAACTGGCCTACTGTCTACCTGAGAAAACAGAGCTGGTAGAGGGGGTGGAGAAACCCTGACTCTATCCCATCCTCCACCTCAGTTCAGACGAGCCCCCTCCACTTGCCCAAGAAGCATGTCCTCAAGCTCAGACCTCCCTGATCCCCCTTTCCAGGACTGGACTTCCTCACCTGGCTTTGACGTGTCTACAGGATCCATGCATTTGATGCCACAAACACCCTGGCAGCATTTCTTCCTCTTCGGACACTCCCAGTCACTCTGGCATTCAGGAGGTTCATATACAAAGCACAGCACAGGGCGTATGAAAGGACAGACTCCAGGTTTACCTTTTTCCTGAAGGGTAAGAACAAAGGGGGAAGAAGAAGCTGGCACTGAGTCGTGATCACAATCCTGCAGAAGGAACCAGGGGAGGAGAGAAACCTAACTGGAGTAGCTGACCCCAGAGGAATGAAGGGAGCCATTAGGATTCCAGTTTCAAGGCCGGTGTGGGACAGTGCCAAGCTCAGCCAAACCCTCAACCGAGAGGGAGTCAATGGGAAAGAAGGTGTAGATGGTGGTGTGCCACTAGATCTTTCAAGAGGGAGACTGTGTGGAGTTTGCCAGTTTCCCTGGTATAAATATTCCCACTAGTCCTTATTTCAAGCTACCAATGTGACATCAGCCACCTCACAGAAGTCTTGAAGATTTCTCAATCAGCTATTGCATGTCTGTATAAGTCAGCTCCGGGGAGTGCTGAATAGAGTTCATGGTCACGTATTCCTGGCCCAGGGCTGGCTGGGAGGGAGGCAGAAAGAGACAGTGACAGCAAGAGAGGCCACTCATTCGAGATTAAACAAAGGAGAACAGATCAACTGAGAAGCAAATAGAAAGTGCTATTTGCTTCTCAGCAAACAGAAATAGAGTGACCATTAACAACAGCAACAAAAACACATGAAGAGAAACAGAGAACAATTTGGAAAACTAAAACAGATAGTGACCAAAATAATGTGACAGAGGAAAAAAAAAAAAAGTAAAGAAGGAGCTATGGAGAAATAAAAATAAGAAATACAGGGGCTTATTTCTGGATGTACAGAAACTCTCTTAGTTGAAGTCCTCAGAGACATGCTTGAAATTAACGGGCCATAGGCCATTGGAAAGAGGGCTTCAAGGCCTGCCCCGGGCTAAAAGAAGAGGTTATTCCCATGCTGAGCCGTCACTGACTTTGGTACCTGCGTATGGCCTGAGAGAGTTCAACTCACCTTTGGGAGCACCTTCCACAGCCCAGGGCATCAGGAATCCAGAGGCAAATATCACCAGGAAGACGATAAGGCTGCTGGACTTCATCTTGAGGGCAGGTGGGGCGGTGGTGACCAGTGTCAGCCTCACCCTTTATACCCGCTCCGATGGGTGTGCTCCCTCAGGAACTGCCCTGAGTTCTCTCAGCTGCTACTTCCTCAGCAGGAAATTCAGGTGAGGACAGTGACCACGCCATCCAGAGTGTTGCTGGCTCTTTCCTGCCCTTAGGCAAGAGCATGAGGACTAGGAAGGGGATTGAAGGACTTGGAGGGGGTGGTGTCAGAAAGCCACTGGGAACACGTTAGGAGACCCTGAATACCCTCCTTTGGGGAGAAGGGGGGAAGGGCAAAGAGGGCCAAACAGGACATTACAAAGGAACTTGTTAGAAATCCGGAACCATGGCCTCTCAAAGTGCCATGACTTTCCCACATCCGGGACACTGGAGGCTTGCCACATTTGTTACCACATTACCCAGGGTCACTCCCTTCCATAAAGGGCAGGTGACATTTTCTCTCGTTCTCTCCTGACTTATTACCATGTGATACTTGCAGGGCCAGTCACACAGAGAATCTTTGCTGAATGACAGGTGGACAGGGGACAGCAAGGAAAACCTCTCTGGGCTTCAGCTTTCCCAGTTGTGAAGTGGGGATAATAGTAACGGACTAGATCACAGAGGGGGAACTTGAGTTGAAAAGAGTGGAAGGAAGTTGAAGGATGAACACACTACCTGTTAGCAGAATGGAAGTGAGACTGATACAAAGTCAGTCACGGTGGAGCTCTGTTTCCTGAGATAAACCGATGGGGCTCTTCTTAGCAGTCAGTTGAAGAGCCAGTTGAAACAGGTGTGTCATTTCATAGGCTCAAAAAATCCTCTCACACCCCAGAGTCATCCTCACTGCTCTTGCATGATCATAATGGACATTTATTGTACACTGGCTACATGATGAGAAATTTAAACAATTTTAAATAGCAAAATGGCCGGGAGAAATATCAATAACACCAGATATGCAGATGACACCACCCTTATGGCAGATAGAGAAGAGAAACTAAAAAGCCTCTTGATGAAAGTAAAAGTGGAGAGTGGAAAAGTTGGCTTAAAGCTCAACATTCAGGACACGAAGATCATGGCATCCGGTCCTATCACTTCATGGGAAATAGATGGGAAAACAGTGGAAACAGTGTCAGACTTTATTTTTGGGGCCCCCAAATCACTGCAGATGGTGACTGCAGCCATGAAATTAAAAGACACTTACTCCTTGGAAGGAAAGTTATGACCAACCTAGGTAGCATATTGAAAAGCAGAGACATTACTTTGCCAGCAAGGTCCGTCTAGTCAAGGCTATGGTTTTTCCAGTGGTCATGTATGGATGTGAGAGTTGGACTGTGAAGAAAGCTGAGTGCCAAAGAATTGATGCTTTTGAACTGTGGTGTTGGAGAAGACTCTTGAGAGTCCCTTGGACTGCAAGGAGATCCAACCAGTCCATTCTGAAGGAGATCAGCCTGGGATTTCTTTGGAGGGAATGATGCTGAAGCTGAAACTCCAGTACTTTGGCCACCTCATGAGAAGAGTTGACTCATTGGAAAAGACTCTGATGCTGGGAGGGATTGGGGGCAGGAGGAGAAGGGGATGACAGAGGATGAGATGGCTGGATGGCATCACCGACTCGATGGACGTGAGTCTGAGTGAACTCCAGGAGTTGGTGATGGACAGGGAAACCTGGTGTGGTGTGATTCATGGGGTCGCAAAGAGTTGGACACGACTGAGCGACTGAACTGAACTGAACTGAACTGATATAGCAAAGAAAGCCTCTTAAGATGAAACCAAGAAAAAAAAAATGCATGAAATACAGAAAGTAGAATGTAGGAGAGGAAAAGAAGAGAGTCCTCATGATGATGGTGACAGAAGATCCCAGAGTGAGAGCTGAGTGCCAGAAATACAGATAGGACAAACTAGAGGTTATGTGGGGAGAAGGAAGCTGGGAGGGACAATACAGGGGTAGGGGACTAAGTGTGCGTGTAAGTCATTTCAGTCGTGTCTGACTCTTTGCAACCCTATAGACTGTAGCCCGCTAGGCTCCACCTGTCTATAGGATTCTCCAGGCAAGAATATGGGAGTGGGTTACCGTGCCCTTGTTCAAAGGATCTTCCTGACCCAGGAATCAAATCTGTGTCTCTTTCATCTCCTGCAAGGACAGGCAGATTCTTGCCATTAGCACCACTGGGAAACCCAGGGGAACTAAAAGGTACAACCTATTATGTATAAAATAAGCTACAAGTATATATTGCCTAACCTGGGGGATAGAGCCAATATTTTCCTATAACTATAAATGGAGTATAACCCTTAAAATGTCAGTCACTATATAATATGCCTGTAACATATAATATTGTATATCAACTCTACTTCAACACAAAAATTTTAAGAAATATAAAGAGAAAACATAAAACAATTGCACATTTGCTACTTCAAAATGAAAAAAAAAAAAAAAAAAAAAAACTACCAGACCAGATTAAAGAGGGTCAGAGGGCCCCAGGAAATTCATCTTCTGAAAGGTGAAATTAATAGAGAACATCTGGCACTGATGAATACATGGAGAGGAGATTGCGCGACTGGTGAAGAGGATGTGGTTGAATAGATGATCTCTCAACTCACACGCGGAGAAGGCAATGGCACCCCACTCCAGTACTCTTGCCTGGAAAATCCCATGGACGGAGGAGCCTGGTGGGCTGCAGTCCATAGAGTCAATGAGAGTCAGACACAACTGAGCGACTTCACTTTCACTTTTCACTTTCATGCATTGGAGAAGGAAATGACAAGCCACTCCAGTGTTCATGCCTGGAGAATCCCAGGGACGGGGAACCTGATGGGCTGGCGTCTATGAGGTCGTACAGAGTCCGACACGACTGAAGCAACTTAGCAGCAGCAGCAGCAACTCATATGTGCTCAGCTGTGTTCAACTCTTGCAGCCTCCTGGACTCTAGCCCACCAGGCTCCTCTGTTCTTGGGATTTTCCAGGCAAGATTACTGAAGTGGGTTGCCATTTCCTCCTGCAGAGGATCTTCCAGATCCCAGAATCGAACCCTCTTCTCCTGTGTCTCCTGCTTGGTAGGCAGATTCTTCACCACTGAGCCACCTGGAAAGCCCAATGGACATAGGAAATGTAGCAAACACAAAATCAGGCCATTTTTTTCACCTCAGAGAAAATAAAAAAGCCATGTCAGAAGGGAAAAGGCATTTGGTTTACAACAGAGTTCAACTATAACCTGTTTATGTAATCATGATAATGTAAACAATAGCCCGGATCAAATCACAAGGAGCATATAGTGTTGATGGGAGGGAGGGGTGTGGGAGGGTGAGCCTGGGTGCCAGAGGTGTAGGGAGCAAGGAGGTGGATGAAAATCTCCTTTTCAGTCATGGGAATTCAATGGACTAGATCTAAAACTGAAAAGTCCAGATGCAGCATTATTTTGTCAAGGTGTAATACAATGAATATTACTTAGAAATGAAGATACAAATGCCAAGATGATGAACTAGAAATGGTTTCCTCTAGGGGGACGCTGATGGTAAGCAACTGATACTCTTCACAACATGCTTTGTAAAAGCATGTGACTTCTTAGTCTGTCTTCATGTAGGAGTGAGTGATAGTCACTCAGTCCTGTCTGACTCTTTGCGACCTGTAGCCTCCAGGCTCCTCCGTCCACGGGATTTTCCAGGCAAGAATGCTGGAGTGGATTGCCATTCCCTTCTCCAGGGGATCTTCCCAATGCAGGGATCAAACCTGGGTCTCCCACATTTCAGGCAGATTCTTTACCATCTGAGCCATTAGGGAAGCTCTTACCTAAATGTATAACTTCAACAAAAATAAAGAAAATTATTTTAAAAAGAAAGCCTATTTTCTCACACAGATCCCCATGTACAATCATCCAGCATTCTTCTTCTCAAGATAGGGCTCTTTATTTTTTTAAATATTGACTTAGCTGTGTTGGGTCTTAGTGTGGCACGCAGTCCTCTCTCTGGGCATGGTGTGGGAGCTTAGTTGCCCCCGAGGTATGTGGGATCTTAGTTCTCCAACCAGGGACTGAACCCATGTCCCCTCCACTGGAAGGCAGATTCTTATCACTCCATCACCAGAGAAGTCCCACCATGTGCGCTATGTGCCAAGTTGCTCGTTGGGGCCGACGCTTTGTGACCCCGTGAACTATAGCCTGCAAGGCTCCTCTGTCCATAGGGATTCTCCAGGCAAGCATACTGGAGTGGGTTGCCGTTTCCTTCTCCAAGAAGGGTTCTTTAACACCTAAGACTTTCTTTCTGAATTGGGAGTCCTTGGCGGCCTGTCTCTTCATTTTCCTAAGAGTGATTTTTCAAGGAGCAGAAGTTTTAACTTTGATGACGTCGCATCCGTTAGTGTTGCTTCATTACGCTTTTGGTTTTGTACCTGAGAAATCCCTGCATAACCTAAGGTCACAGAGGTTTTTCCTTATGTTTTCTGACAGGTTCCACAGTTTTAATTTTTGTATTTATGTCTATGATCGGTTTTGAGTGAGTTCTTGCAAATGATTTGAAGTACGGCTCAAGGTTCGTATTTTTGATTACGGATGTCCAGCTGTTCCGGCATCATTTGTTGGAAGGGCTATTCTTTCTCTGATGAATTCCCTTTGCACTTTTGTCAGCCGTCAATTGACTACTTGAACGTGAACTCACTTCTGCACTGTCCATTGACCTGTGTGTGTATCCTTTTGTCAATACCACGGTGCCTTTATTACTGTAGTGCTGTGGTCTGAATGTTTGTGTTCCTTCAGAATTCCTATGTTGAAGCCCCAGCACCCAATGTGGTGATATTAGGAACAAGGGCCTTTGGGAGGTGATTAGGTCATGAGGGTGGAGCCTTCGATAATGGGGATTAGTGTCTTTATAAGAAGAGGAATGAGAGAAATGATCTTTCTCTCTCTGGCGGGATTCAGCAAGAACGTGGTGGCCATTTACAAACCAGGAAGGGGAACCTCACCAGACACAAAATCTTCCAGAGCCTTGAATTTGGACTTCACAGACTTCAGAACAGTGAGAGATAAATTTCTGTAGTTTAATTCGCCCAGTTCACGTTGCTATAGCAGTCTGAGTAGATTAAGACTTGTGGCTTTAGGGGACTCCCTGGCGGTCCACTTGTTAAGACCCAGCGCAGGTGGCATGTGTTCGATACCTGGTTAGGGAACTGAGATCCCACATGCTGTGGGCATGGCCAAATAGATAAAATAAAATTAAAAAGACATGTAGTTTTATAATAAGTGTTCATTTCAGCCAAAATTTTCAGTGGCCCCTTCTGTGCCCTGTCCATATTCCCAAGGCACTCCCCACTCCATTGCATGCCAGTGGCATCTACTAGAAGCCTGTGATTCTCTGCCTGAGGGGTTTCAGGGAGCAGCCCTTAGCCAATGACAGATACCAGTTGGAGGATAAATACCTCCTCTTTCTCATCCAGAGTGGGAAATTTCAAGGCAGGCTCTATGAAATCTCCCAGAGTTTTCCAACAGGACGCGCCCCCGGTACTCACAACAGTAAACTCCTCAGCCCTGCTCCCTTTATGGCTTCCTTCCACTCCCCGCCTCACAAGCCCATTCTCTGAAAAATGCTTCCTGGATCACTTCCCACGTAAATTATTTGTCCTCACATTATTGTCTTAGTGTCTGCTTCCAGGAGAACTCAACTAAAGTACATCCCAGCATAGAGCTCAGCGACTGACACGTGTAGACTCCGATTGTCGTCAGAAGGAGGATGGCATCTGTGTGGTTTGGCACAGTGACTCATAGTATGTGTTGAATGAATGAATCCTGGAGGGAACCAGTGAAGGAAGCCAGGAACAGCTCTCAGCCACACTCCAATCTCTCCCTCCCTAGTCCTGGGAGACACTCATCCAGGTCCTGGATTGTACAGTATTATTGTCACATTTGGAAAACTTTCTCTTAAAAATATTCTCTAAGGGGATTGGAGGACCCCTTCACCATGAGGCTGGCTGCCTGAGATCGTGGTCTTGTGCCAACAAGTTGGTGGTGGGCGGCAGGGTAGAAACCTGCTGAATTTGACCGAAAAATAGATATTGGGAAATCTGGTAAAAACAAGGGAAGGTCACTCCAAGCATACTCCCTCTCTTTCCAGTCATTTAAGGGATGACAACTGTGGCTGTCAGATCTCCTCCCATCATGAACACGCTTCACAGTTGAATGCTTTCTGCAGGGGTTTTCCCACTCCAGCTCTTTCCACATGGAGCTTTTGAAATTTACGTAAGGTTGGATTGTTCTTGCAAACATCCCCACAATGAGCCCAGGGCCTTTGGAGGCATGTGGGAGAAAGCAGTCCCAGGTAACTGGTTGGGAATCCTTGCCTGGGGCAAGAGTGGTGTTACTGTCAGGGAGGCCTTGCACAAGCTCTGCCAGAAATCACTAAGGAGGCAGCCCCTCCCCGTGGGTCTGGGGTACTGAGGCCAACTGGATCGAAGAAGTTTGATCTGAGTTTGGACTTCCTCTTTCCCTTCCGCGAGGTAAATGCATTGCTTTCCTACACAGGACCTCGCGATGTTTAGACACTGGCTGTTGTTGACATTTATCACTGTAGGAGGACCTTCTGCTGTGGCTTTGTACCACCAGACGCCTTCCAACCTTCCCAACTGGACAGAGCAGGGCACTGGGCACTCCCTCCTGACCCATCAAAGCTACTCTGTCTTCCAGGGCTCATAGCAAAGATGTCTGTGATGGGAGCACTGCTGTGGGTACTGGTTACAGTGAACACGGTTGCTTCATGCCCAGGCGCCTTCAATACCTTTGATTGTCTCTGTATGGCTAGGACCCCAATTAGTGTTTCATGCTAACATCTTACTCGGAGGCACATCTTTGAGCTATTGCAGTCCCTTTGTCCAGAGGAAGAACCAGAAATGCCTGGGACTTCCTCTGATTTCCTTTCAGCTCCTAGGCAATGTTTGACCACTATGGGAGTACAAAACCCCTCTTTTGGTGTGTTTTTAAATTAAAAAAAAAAGTTTTTTTGCTGTGCCACACAGCATGTGGAATCTTAGTTCCCCAATCAAGGATCAAACTCACGACCCCTGCTTTGGAAGGGTGGAGTCTTAACCACTGGACCTTCAGAGAAGTCCCCCAAATCCCTCTTTTTAAAGCTTCAAAGATCCCTCTGGTTTCAGGCTGTGTCTGGGACATCCTCTGAATGGTACCACTGCTAGGCTTCTTTCCCTCATCTCCTTACCAGTTTCTCCTGGGTGCCCTTGAGCCCTTGGCACCAGAGAAATGGGTAAGGGGGAGAACCCCCTGAGATGGTGACTCCGTGGGACTCTTGTTGAAGGACTGGGAGTGGGGATGATACTGAAGGCCAGGAAGCCTGGCAGAGGGAACAAGGCAGAGAGCCCTTTCTGTGGGTCTGGACCAAGTGGAAGATGGGTTGGGATGTTGAAATAAGCCTGGACCTCCTCTTTAGCTTTCATGAAGGGGCACACATGTGCCCACACCTGCCCTCATGGCCCTTGAGGTTATTACCCTAGCCATCCTGCTCACATTGGTGCAGCAGGTAGAGTCTCCCATCCTTGCCAGAATCTCCTTGGCATCTCCCAAGCTTTGCCTTAACTGGACAAGACAGGATGTGCAGGTTATAGGATGCCTCTGGATGCCCCCTGCACTCTGCAAAATCCCAGCCCAGGTCTGAGTGTTAGTAAAGAAATCAACCTCTCCCATATCTCAGGACCATATCTCCCATATCTGAGGTCCAAGCACCTCCTGAAAGAGCGAGTGATTCCCCAGGGAGCCCTCTAGCAGTGCCCGAAGCTCGTGGCATGTAGCACTGACACAGAGGCTAACTGACTGGGCCACCAACTGACTAACCCCAATGGAAATGGACACCTACATACAGTGGGAACTACTCTTTCTGGGCAGGACCTTCGCTTTGGAGTCTGAGATGCCTGTGGAATTCCAAGATGTGATGCAGCAGAGGCTAGGGTGTGTCTTTTCTGCCTGGGCACTGCCATCGTTGGCATTATGGGGGCTGAGCCCCCTAGCATGAAAGAGTGGTTTTGAGGGGAAGAACCCAGCTTTCTCTTCCTTCCCACATGCCATGAGAATGGGACGGGTTCCCCAGTGCGATAAGGAGGTGAAAGAATCCAACCTGTGGGGAGCAGTTGTGATGGGAGGGCGAGTTGAGAGGGTAGTAGTTGGGTTATCCCATCAAGAAAAGGTCACTGGCTCAGGAGGAAAGTTGTAGAGCTCATGATCATGTACCCCTGTTTCAGGGAAAGACAAAGACATCCAGAGACAAAGAATGCCAGACATGGGGGTGGGGTGGAGATTAAAGACAGACAGATGGAGGCATCTTGATGGAGACTTGAGAGATAGAGGCAGAGACAGGCAGACAGAGGAGAGAGTAAGGAACACACAAAGAGTAAGAGACAAAGAAGGTAAATCAGATTAAAAGGAATCCAGACAGAGACAGAAATAGAGGCATAAAGAGAAAGGCAGTGAGGAGGTATAGAGAATAAGAAAGAATGAAAATAAGAGAAAGAGACAGAAATATTTAGGCAAAGAAATCTTGTTGACCTTAAATAAAAAAACAAACAGCCAGCCAGTTATTTCTCCAGCAAAAACATTAAGGATCAGCAAAGAATTGCAATTTGGGGTTTGCAACCATAGTGGGCCAAGTGAAAGTCCCTGCCCAGCCAGCAAGGGAAAGAGAATGCTTTTACAGAGAGGAAAGGGAAGTAAGTGGTGGTGGGGCTTCCCAAGTGGGGCTAGTGGTAAAGAACCCACCTGCCAATGCAGGAGATGTAAGAGACACAGGTTTCATCCCTGGGTGGGGAAGATCTCCTGGAGAAGGAAACAGCAACCCACTCCAGTATTCTTGCCTGGAGAATCCCACGGACAGAGGATAGACTCACAGAGTCGGACACAACTGAACAACTTAGCATGCACTCACACAAGCAAGGAGGTGGGGAGGACTCCAGGAAACAAAAGATCTGTGGCTTTTCATTGCCTGAGTCTTTGCTAGGGAGGAAAAGTCTTCCCGCTGGGCTCTGCTATGGTCAGAGGGTGTGAGAGCGCCCCCTTCTGGCCTCCCAACTCTAATTGCGGTTTCTGTTACAACCTCTATACTCTTCCAATACAAGTATATCACAATTTTGGGAAAATCTGTATTCAAGGATGACGTTTGGCAACTCAGTAAAAATGGCACTACTGAGTCGAGTTGTGTAGCTGATCGCAGTTCATTCTTTATACAACCGTATCTCGTTTTGTTGTACTTTGTTTTATTGTGCTTCACTGATGTTCCAATTTTAACAGACTGAAGGTTTGTGGCAATCCTGTGTGGTACAAGCTGTGGGTGCCATTTTTCCAACAGCGTATGCTTACTTTCTGTCTCTGTGTCATGTTTTGGTAATTCTTGCAATATCTGAAACTTTTTCACTGTGATCACATTTGTTATTAGGAACTTATGATCTGTGACTTTTGATGCTATCATTACAATTCACTGAAGGTTCAGATGATGATCAGAATTTTTTAGCAATAAAGTATTTTCAAATTAAGGTATGTACACTTTTTAGACCTAACTCTCTTGCCCACAGTAGACTACGGTACAGTGTAGACATATATATTCAGTAAATGCATACAGTACACACATGTACATTGTAGTACAAACATAACTTTGAGATGCGCTCACTTCAGTTCAGTTCAGTCACTGAGTTGTGTCCGACTCTTTGTGACCCTATGGACTGTAGCACGCCAGGCTTCCCTGTCCATCACCAACTCCCAGAGTTTGCTCAACTATACCCATCGAGTCAGTGATGCCATCCAACCATCTCATCCTCTGTTGTCCCCTTCTCCTCCTGCCTTCAATCTTTCCCAGAATCAGGGTCTTTTGCAGTCAGTCAGTTCTTCGCATCAGGTGGCCAAAGTATCGGAGTTCCAGCTTCAGCATCAGTCCTTCCCCTGAATCTTCATGGTTAATTTCCTTTAGGATTGACTGGTTTGATCTTGTAGTCCAAGGGACTCTCAAGAGTCTTCTCCAACACCACAGTTCAAAAGCATGAATTCTTCGCTACTCAGCTTTCTTTATGGTCCAGGTTTCACATCCATATGTGACAATTGGAAAAACAAAAGCTTTGACTATATGGACTTTTGACAGCAAAGTAATGCTCTGCTTTTTAATATGGTATTTAGGTTGGTCATAGCTTTTCTTCCAAGGAGCAAGCGTCTTTTCATTTCATGGCTGCAGTCACCATCTCCAGTGATTTTGGAGCCCAAGAAAATAAAGTCTGTCACTGTTTCCCCATCTATTTGCCATGATGTGATGGGACTGGCTGCCATGATCTTAGTTTTCTGAATGTTGAGTTTTAAGCCAGTTTCTTCACTCTCCTTTTTCACTTTAGTCCCTTTTTGCTTTCTGCCATAAGGGTGGTGTCATATGCACATCTGAGGTTATTGATATTTCTCCCAGCGATCTTGATTCCAGCTTGTGCTTCATCCAGTCTGGCATTTTTCATGATGTACTCTGAATATAAGTTAAATAAGTAGGGTGACAATGTACAGCCTTGACATACTCCTTTCCCAGTTTGGAACCAGTCCATTGTTCCATGTCTGGTCTAACTGTTGGCTTCTTAATCTGAATACAGATTTCTCAGGAGGCAGATCAGGTGGTCTGGTATTCTCATCTCTTGAAGAATTTTCCACAGTTTGTTGTGATCCACACAAAGGATCGGTGTAGTCAATAAAGCAGAAGCAGATGTTTTTTCGGGAACTCTCTTGCTTTTTCTATGATCCAGTGAATGTTGGCAATTTGATCTCTGGTTCCTCTGCCTTTTCTAAATACAGCTTGAACATCTGGAATTCTCGGTTCACATACTGTTGAAGTGTGGCTTGGAAAATTTTGAGCATTACTTTTCTAGCGTGTGAGGTGAGTGCAATTGTGCAGTAGTTTAAACATTCTTTGGCATTGCCTTTCTTTGGGATTAGAAGGAAAACTGACCTTTTTCAGTCCTGTGGCCACTGCTGAGTTTCAAATTTTCTGACATATTGAGTGCAGCACTTTCGCAGCATCATTTTTTAAGATTTGAAATAGCTCAACTGGAATTCTATCACCTCTACTAACTTTATTTGTAGTAATGCTTCCTAAGGCCCACTTGACTTTGCATTCAAGATGTCTGCCTCTAGGTGAGTGATCACACCACCATGGTTATCTGGATCATGAAGATCTTTTTTGTATAGTTCTTTTGTGTATTCTTGCCACCTCTTCTTAATATCTTCTGCTTCTGTTAGGTCCATACTATTGCTCTTCTTTATTGTGCCCATCTTTGCACGAAATGTTCCCTTGGTAGCTCTAATTTTCTTGAAAAGATCTCTAGTCTTTCCCATTCTATTGTTTTCTTCTATTTCTTTGCACTGATTGCTGAGGAAGGCTTTCTTATCTCCTCTTGCTATTCTTTGGAACTCTGCATTCAGGTGGGTATCAGTTCAATTCAGTCACTCAGTTGTGTCTGACTCTTTGCAACCCCATGGACTGCAGCACGCCAGGCTTCTTTGTCCATCACCAACTTCCAGAGTTTACTCAAACTCATGTCCATTGAATTGGTGATGCCATCCAACAATCTCATTCTCTGTCGTCCCCTTCTCCTCCCACCTTCAATCCTTCCCAGCATAAGGATCTTTTCCAGTGAGTTGGTTCTTTGCATCAGTTGGCCAGAGTATTCGAATTTCAGCTTCAACATCAGTCTTTTCAAAGAATATTCAAGACTGATTTCCGTTGGATCTCCTTGCTGTCCAAGGGACTCTGAAGAGTCTTCTCCACCACCACAGTTCAAAAGCATCAATTCTTCAGTGCTCAGCTTTCTTTATAGTCCACCTCTCACATCCATACATGACTAGTGGAAAAACGTTGGCAAAGTAATGTCTCTGCTTTTTAATATGCTGTCTAGGTTGGTCATAGCTTTTCTTCCAAAGAGCAAGTGTCTTTTAATTTCATGGCTGCAGTCACCATCTGCAGTGATTTTGGAGCCCCCAAAAATAAAAGTCTGTCACTGTTTCCATTATTTCCCCATCTATTTGCGATGAAGTGATGGTAGTGGATACCATGATTTTAGTTTTCTGAATGTTGAGTTTTAAGCCAATTTTTCACTCTCCTCTTTCACTTTTATCAAGAGACTCTTTAGTTCCTTTTTGCTTTCTGCCATAAAGATGGTGTCATCTGCATATCTGAGTTTATTGATATTTCCCCTGGAAATCTTGATTCCAGCTTGGGCTTCATCCAGCCTGGCATTACTCATGATGTACTACGCATATAAATTAAATAAGCACAGTGATAATATACAGCCTTGACATACTCCTTTCCTGATTTGGAACCAGTCTGTTGTTCCATGTCCAGTTCTAACTGTTACTTCTTGACCTGCATACAGATTTCTCAGGAGGCAGATCAGGTGGTCTGGTATTCCCATCTCTTGAAAAATTTTCCACAGTTTGTTGTGACCACACAGTCAACGGCTTTGGCATAGTCAGTAAAGCAGAAGGAGATGTTTTTCTGGAACTCTCATGCTTTTTCAATGATCCAGTGGATGTTGGGAATTTGATCTCTGGTTCCTCTGCTTTTGTCTAAATCCAGCTTGAACATCTGGAAGTTCACGGTTCACATGCAGTTGAAGTCTGGCTTGGAGAATTTTGAGCATTACTTTGGGTATTTTTCCTTTGCCTTTAGCTTCTCTTCTTTTCTCAGCTATTTGTAAGGCCTCCTCAGACAACCATTTTGCCTTTTTGTATTTCTTTTTCTTGGGCATAGTCTTGATCACTGCCTCCTGTACAATGTCATGAACCTCCGTCCATAGTTCTTCAGGCACTCTGTCTATCAGATCTAATCCCTTGAATCTATTTGTCCCTTCCTCTGTATAATCCTAAGGAATTTTACTTAGGTCATACCTGAATGGTCTAGTGGTTTTCCCTACTTTCTTCAATTTAAGTCTGAATTTTGAAATATGGAGTTCATGATATGAGCCACAGTCAGCTCCTGGTTTGTTTTTGCTGACTGTATAGAGCTTCTCCATCTTTGGCTGCAAAGAATATAATCAATCTGATTTCATTATTGACCATCTGGTGATGTCCATGTGTAGAGTCGCATCTTGTGTTGTTGGAAGATGCTGTTTGCTATGACCAAAGTGTTCTCTTGGCAAAACTCTGTTAGCTTTTGCCCTTCATTTTGTACTCCAAGGCCAAACTTACCTGTTACCCCAGGTATCTCTTGACTTCCTACTTTTGCATTCCAGTCCCCTATGATGAAAAGGACATCTTTTTTTGGTTGTTGTTAGTTCTAGAAGGTCTTGTAGGTCTTCATAGAACTATTAAGCTTCTTCAGCCTTAGTGGTTGGGGCATGCTGCTGCTGCTGCTGCTAAGTCGATTCAGTCGTGTCCGACTCTGTGCGACCCCAGAGACGGCAGCCCACCAGTCTCCCCCGTCCCTGGGATTCTCCAGGCAAGAACACTGGAGTGGGTTGCCATTTCCTTCTCCAATGCATAAAGTGAAAAGTCAAAGTGAAGTCGCTCAGGTTGTCTACTTGAAAGTTATACAGTCGTGTCTGACTCCTAGCGACCCCATGGACTGCAGTCTACCAGGCTCCCCTGTCCATGGATTTTCCGGGCAAGAGTACTGGAGTGGGGTGCCATTGCCTTCTCCGGGTTGGGGCATAAACTTGCATTATTGTGATGTTGGGTGGATTGCCTTGGAAACGAACAGAGATGATTCTGTCGTTAGACGCACTAGGCAACCAAGAAGTCTGTGTGAACTTGCTTTACTGTGGTGGTCTGGAACTAACCCCACATTATCTCCAAGGTATGCCTGTACAATTTAGGTCTTTCCTGTAATGAATTACCTTATGATTTCATTTTTCTTCCCTTAAAAAAAAAAGAAACTAGTTAAGTCCTTCATTATTCTGCAACAGCTCTGTAAAATGCCTCTGTACCAAATTTTTATGTGGCCAAAACTATCAGTCAATCTATTGTGTTAGATTCTTATGACTGCTTTAACAAATTAGCATCAACTTACTGACTTAAAACAACACACATTTATGCTTTTACATAAAAGTTCTGGAGGCTGAAAGTCCAAGGCAGTTTCACTGGATTGAAACCAGTGTTGCCAGGGCCATGCTCTCTGCAGATGCTTTTGGGGAGAACCATTCCCTGCTATACTTATTTCCTTCCAAGACAAAAAATTCGAATACTGCTTAGATGATTCCAAAGTGTAAAAAAGATAATTTTCCAATTCTTTTTCTGAAGTAGATACAAAATTGACATCCCAACTTGGCAAAACTACATAAAAAAGAAAACTACTGATCAATTTCAGTAATGTATATTAATTCCAAAATCCAAAATAAAATTTAGCAAGCAGAATACAAAGTATATTTAAAAAAATAATTCATTATGCTCAAATACAAGATGGTTAAGTATTAGGAAATCTTTAATATAATTTATTATCTAAATATATCTAAGGAGGAAAAAAAATGATAGAATTTATTCTCATAAATGCTGAAAAGAACTTCAGAAAAATAAACACTTATTTATTATTTTTAAAAGTTATATGCACATAAGCTAAAAAGTGGACTAATAACCTCTTGAATAGAGAAACACAAAGACATTTCTATTAAGATTAAGAAAGGGAGCATGTCCACTAACTTCACTACTGTTTCATATTGTAATGGAAGAAATAGCTAAGGTATTGCACAGGATTTTAAAAATCAGATACACAAAAATTAGAAATAAAAACACCATTGCAGATAACATGATTGTGTATCTGTAGAAGTCAGAAGATTCCATGTTAAATCCAAAGCATATAAATGATGAAGGCATTCAATCATATTTTATATTAACACCAAAAATCACTGATATTCTTACATATGAAAAAGTTTAAATATTTAATGTAAGACATTATGCATTTAATGCAACAAAACATTCAAACACCAGAAATAAATGCCTTAGGAAATTATCAAAATTTTAAAACATTTGTCAAAGATTCAAAAGTATGCTTAAATAGGAGCATCTCTTGTCCTTGGATGGAATGATTACAACATAATAAAAATGTCAAATTTCTTCATTAGTATAATTTCAACAAAGTACCAATAAATTTTAAGAAGTTGATTCTAAACTTCATATAAAAAGTAAACAGGCAAGAACACTAGGAAGCCCCTAAAAGAGAAAAGCAGCAAAAAAGGCTAGCCTTACGTATGTTAAAATACACCATAATGCCCCTATAGTTAAAGCACTGTGGTTTGGGTATGTGAATGGAAACCTACACATTGAAACTATACTGTTCCCTGTCTTCCAAACTGGCAGAAATTCAAAAGCTTGACAGCAAACTCCATTACTAAGACTACGAGGAAACAGTCTTTCTCAGACATAGCTGGTAGGAATCCAAAATAATGCAGTTCCTGGGGATAGGAATTGAGCAATGTTTAACAAAATGACATGTTTCTAGCCTGTCAACAGTCTAACTTCTAGGAATCTACTCTGAAGACATGTGTCAACAGCCATGTTAGCACAATCTGTAACGTCATTTGTAATAGCAAGGGATTGCTTATCTGTGCAGGAGAACAATGGGATAATAAACTGTGATGTATCAGCACAATAAAATATTTGGACAATACTTAAAAAAAATAGAATGAGGAAGGTCTCTGTGAGCTGAGATGGAGAGTTGTCAGTTATATTGTTTAGCAAAATCAGTGTTTAAAGTAAACTATCTTTCATGTTAGAAATAAACGCAAAAAAAATCGTGATTTTTTAAGATGTTCTAGATAGTGGTTTTATCTCCTTTGTATACATACCCAGAAGTGAGATTGCTGGATCATATGGTAGCTCTATTTTTAATTTTTTGAAGAACCACCATATTGTTTTTCATAGTGCTCTATCAATTTATGTACCAGCCAATAGTACGTGAAGGTTCTCTTTTCTCCACCTCCTCAACAACACTTTATTTCTTTTCTTTTTGATGATGGCCATTCTAATAGATGTGGGGCAATATCTCACTGTGGTTTTGACTTGCTATTTCCATGATGATTAGTAATGTTGAGTTCCTCTTCATGTACTTGTCAGCCATTTGTACGTCTTCTTTAGGAAAAAGTCTATTCACGTGCTCTGTCCATTTTTTATTGGGAGGTCTGTTTTTGTTTCTGCTATTGATTATATGAATTATTTACAGATTTTGGATATTAACTTCCTTATCAGATATATGATTTGAAAATATTTTCTTCCATCCCTTAGGTTACCTTTGCATTTTGTTGATTGTTGATATTGCTGTGCAGCTTTTTAGTTTGATGTAGTTCCACTTACTGATTTTTGCTTTTGTTGCTTGTGATTTTGATGTTGTAGCCAAAAAAATCATTGCCAAGACTGATGTCAAAGAGTGTTTTCCCTGTTTTCTCCTAGTCAGTTCAGTCAGTTCAGTCGCTCCTCCTGTCCAGCTCTTTGCGACCCCATGGACTGCATCACGCCAGGCTTCCCTGTCCATCACCGACTCCCGGAGCTTACTCAAACTCAGGCCCATCGAGTCGGTGATGCCATCCAACCATCTCATCCTCTGTCGTCTCCTCATAATGTAATGATTTCAGGTCTTATGTGTAAGTCCTTACTCCATTTCAAACTAATTTCTGTAAGTGGTGTAGATGGGGTCCAATGCCTTTCTTTTGCTTGAGGATATCCAGTTTTCCCAGCACCATTTATTGCAAAGACTCTCCTCTCCCCACTGAGTATACTTGGCTCCCAGGTCAAACATTAGTGGGCCATAATATGTTTAAGGTCCATTTCTGGGCTTTCATTCAACTGTGTCAGAGAGGCACTGTGACCTGCCCAAGGCAACAAGTCGGTCAAGCAAAGCTGACATTCAGACCTCAGTCTCATGAACCCTAAGTCAGGGCTGCTTCTCCAAGCTTCTCCAGACCATCTCCCGCCTGGCGCCCAGGTGAGAGGTCAGGCATAGAGGCCCTGCAATGTGATCCTCTGAGGTTCTGTGCCCAGCGGGAGATGTTGTGGAAGGGCCAATGTTTTGCTGAGGCAGCCCCCTGTCACAAAGCACAGACCTCCAGGGGACTTAGGTCAGGCTGAGGGATACTGATGGCAGATGACTCAGAGATCTGAGCCCGGCCGACTTCTTACTTCCTCAGGGACGATGCACCACTTTCTACACTTGCCCTCCTGTCAATGCCAAGCAGCTTCCAAGTGTCTCTCACCACTGAACACTTCCCAGGCTTCACCTGAATTAGAGAGAGCGGGTCTGGAGCTTGAAACCCTCCCACTGTCCAAGACCACAGCCCAGTCTGCTGCATGGAAGCTAACTGCCCCAGTCCCCAGACTGAGGCCTAAGCATCTCATGAAGGCAGATCTGATTCCTTTAACCCAGGGCACTCCCTGCTGGACTGACTGGTGGCTGATCTCAAGTCAGGCTGAAGGTAGGTTCCATCAACTGATCAAGCCATCAAAATTCACAAAGTTGGCAATGGCAGATACCAGACTAGCCCTTATCCCCAGCCACCTTCAGCAGATAAATGCGAAAACAATGGAAACAGTGAGAGACTTTATCTTGGGGGGCTCCAAAATCACTGCAGATGGTGACTGCAGCCATGAAATTAAAAGATGATCCTTGGAAGAAAAGCTATGACCAACTTAGCATAATAAAAAGCAGAGACATTACTTTACCAACAAAGGTCCATCCAGTCAAAGCTATGGTTTTTCCAGTAGTCATGTATG
Source organism: Bos mutus (assembly GCF_027580195.1). Taxonomy (NCBI): domain Eukaryota; kingdom Metazoa; phylum Chordata; class Mammalia; order Artiodactyla; family Bovidae; genus Bos; species Bos mutus. The sequence continues at coordinate 57,843,927 of NC_091629.1, read as the reverse complement.
GATGTGAGAGTTGGACTATAAAGAAAGCTGACCGCTGAAGAATTGATGCTTTTGAACTGCGGTGTTGAAGAAGCCTCTTGAGAGTCCCTTGGACTGCAAGGAGATCCAACGAGTCAGTCTTAAAGGAAATTAGTCCTGAATATTCAGTGGAAGGACTGATGCTGAAGCTAAAACTCCAATACTTTGGCCACCTGATGCAAAAAACCAACTCATTGGAAAAGACCCTGATGCTGGGAAAGATTGAAGGCGGGAAGAGAAGGGGATGATAGAGGATGAGATGGTTGGATGGCATCACCAATGTGATGGACATGAGTTTGAGTATGCTCCGAGAGTTGGTGATGGACAGGGAAGCCTGGCGTGCTGCAGTCCATGGGGTTACAAAGCGTCAGACACGACTGAGCAGCTGAACTGAACACCAGCATCCCAAGACCCCCTGCCCTCTGTCTCGATCTTTGTCTCATGGGTTCAGAACAGCTGGAGGATTCCTGCCTTTCATGCAACCAATACGAGGACAGCATTTTTTCTTCTCTGAACACTGCTGGCCATCCTGGCACCCGTCAGGGGGGCAGGGGTAGGGGCTGGCTGGAAGCTCCAGCCCCAATAGGGAGTTTGGGGCAGGGGAGAGTCTTCTGCTTTCTCTTCCTCAAGAGATACAACATAGACAAAGGAGGGAGGTGAATTAAAGGGCTCAGAGACCAGCTTCCCAGGAAGATGAAAGGATTCCCCAGAAACCGGAAGGAAGGCCGCGGGGAGCAGACAGGGCCCAGAGGTGGGCAAGGGGCGGGCGCTAAGGACAGCCTGACAAGGGCCATGACATGGCGCTGACTCCTGAGGGAATGCGCCGGGCTCCCACACAGGTGTTTCTGGCCCAGAGAAAGAGAACAGGCACACAGAACAAAGCAGGACAGAAGGAGAGAGGAGAAAGTAAAGCACACACGTGAGAACACTGGATGAGAACTGAGGGAAGGACGAGCAAGACGGGAAAGGAGAGCAAGACAGTAATAAAACGAACCAGAAATGAAAAGAAGGCTACGGAGGGGAAAGAAATGACGAGCAAGAGGACAAAGGAGAGGAAGAGAATGAGAGGAGAGAGAGGGAGGGAGGAAGCAGGTGAGACACTCACAGGACGTGGCAGACAGCGCTGTCTATGCAGGGATCCTTTCAGGTGGTCCAGGCACACTCCCAGATGACGCCCTCACCAGAACTTGCTCTGTTTGTCAGGGTTCCCTTTCCGGGATGCCCAGTGGAAGGACTGGGTTGAACCTCTGCTCTAGGAAAGAAAGAGACGCTCCCCCACCCCCCAGCTAGCCAGGCACCCCTCCACCCCTGCCCATTCTGAGATAGCCCCAGTAGGTGACTGCGATTCAAACCCTCCCCTTCAGCCAGGCCAGCACTTCTTTACTATTACACTGTCTTCTGAGACCCTTCCTCTTCAACCTTCCGTCTTTCCCTCCTTCGCTAGGTCCCTCCTGCACCTGGTCTGATGGCTGCCCTCACCCGCTTGTCACCCATTTACCCCTGACAAGCCTTTTCCCCCGGGAAACCCCTGGTGCTCTAATCTAACCCTGACATCTGCCGTCCAGGGGACCTTAAGCTCAGTCACTCACCTGTTTGTTTTCGGTTTGAATTGTTCAAGCAATGAAGGGAAAGGAAGCGAGGAGGCAGAAGAATATTAGAAAAAGAAAGAATTTTTTTTTCTCATAGACATTACTCTCAAATGAAGAGGGCGGTTAAATTACACCCTCTTAGAAACCATGAAAAAGAATGAGGTGCTCATTTTATTTTAATGACAATATTCATCATGTACCAAAAAATGTATCACTTGCCATGATATAAATTATGATGAAGCAATAAATATCAACTTAAAACATTCTAGGAAATAAGCAGTTCTTCAAAAATTTAAGATGTACATGTCAAAGAAAAATATACTTTTAAAAAATGTCTACCATTTATTTTCAGCAATTTACCATGCATTTCTTCTTTTTCTCTCTCCTATTCTTTAACTAGTACATCATCCTTGGATACCTGGACAATTTCTTAGTAAGACAGAGAACACAAAACATTAGTCACCAATAAAATATATTTTTAAGTATATTTATATATTGTAGATTGAGCATCAATTAACATGTTTAATAGAATGTTCCTATGCTCTTGGTGACATTAGTATTTACTGAAGTACTTTGTACATTAGCGCTTAAATCACCTGCCTTCTGGTTTTCTGTCTGTGAGAGAACAGAAAGTTATTGTTGTGATTAAAAGTTATAACTAGATGGATAATTAAGACTATACTATATATATATTTCAAATTTTCATAAATTTCAAAATTGATATTTGTCTATTTATCAACGGAATTTTTACAGTTCATGAAGGTAGAAAAGAAAAACACGTTTTTTGAAGACCACTCTCTAAGAACTGAAATCCCTATGTGATCCCAAATCAAGAAAGAATCACAAAGCAGAAAGAGAGGAAATGCATGGCTAAATAACACTTCATTATTAGGTAGCTTAGGGTCTTAGACCCCTTAAATTAAGATTCAAGGTTGTTAAGCAGAATTTCCTTTTCTAAATTTATGAAGGCCTAGATTTTAGACCCTAAAGTAGCTTAAAACTAAGGCCACGTTCCACTCCATTTCCAACCCTGAAGTCCCAAGTCTAGTCCTACATCATCCAACTCCCACAAGTGGGAAGGCGACCAGCGCGTACCAGAGACAATGTAGTGAAGAGACTTGCCCCTCCACCTCAGGATAAGAATGTACATCTTTCATAGCATCCAAACACAGAAACTCTGACTCAAAAATGCCCTGGGAATTTAACGAACAGAGAGTCTGAGTGTCAGGAGGCGTTAATAAAAAAACGTATCAGAAAAACAGAAGAGCAGGCACTCGTCAAGAGTAAACGTGAAACAGTAATCCCATCCTTTTATACAGTCACCTAAGGATCCCCCACAAAAGGTTGAAGACAGAGAAGGGGGGCAGGGGAGAGACTCAGTAGCCATAGACTTGCCTGTAGTTTTAAATAGAGAACACTTTATTTCTTTGTGGCATTTTCATATCGAGAAGCATTCAACTCTTGATAAAAAGAAGTCTTGTGGAATGAGGCAAGCAGGGAAGCACTGGAGGTCAGTCATCCAAGTCTGAGACTGGACTCCCCCACGTCTTCTCAAGCCTTCTCAAGAAACCTGTAAAGAGAGGTTTCTACCTGGGGAGAGCAGAGAGAGAAACAGAGACATGGGATGATGCGGACCCTGAGGGGAACACGGACTGGATCCCACGACCACTATGGTCTGCACCCTGCATACTCCTCCCAAGGATGCTGAGATGCACTTCCAAGGAATCAGGGTTCGGGAATTCTAGGCGAGCCATGCTGAAGAATTATAATCTCAGAACCCCTTACCTCACTGTTTAAATGTAAAGAGGAAAGTGCTTCCTTATTATGAGCAATTAGAAAAAATAATGGCCAGGGGCTTCCCTGGTGGTCGAGTGGCCAAGACCGCACTCCCAATGCGAGGGGCCGGGGTTCCATCCCTGGTCAGGGAACTGGATCCCACAAGCTTCAGGGAAGATCATAGATCCTGCGTGCTGCAACTAAGACCCAGTGCAGCCAAATAAACAAACATTAAAGAAAAAAAAAAAAAGGCCCTGGAAAACAGTTATGATAAAAATTCAGTAACAGTTCAGACAGCTTAGAGATAATCTCATTCTAATCTCCTTGTCATTTCACCAAACAATGCCTAAGACACAAATGGTGCTTTTTCTGAAGAAGGTTTGAAGGGCCTCTCTCGTCACTGTCTTTGAGGCGAGTTTTGGGGCAGACAGACCAGACCTTACTTCCCCAGTCAGGGACCCAACCAGGGCCCCCCTACAATGGAAACCCTCTGTCTCAACCACTGAGCCGCGGAAGTCCCAGATCAGATCTCAATTTAAAAGCTCTTATCTCCATGAAATCTAAGGGCACTGACAGTCCTCCACTCCCTCTGGGAGATCTGGTTCTTCTGGAACGTTCCAGGGGCAAAGTGGAGGGGGCGGGGTGGGGGCAGATGTAGGGCTTCTCACCTCACTCCAACGATACCCAGGGATCCATACACTGACGCCTACAGTTGTAGAAACAACACTTCTTGGTCCCCTTGCACCCTCTATCGCGCCGGCACATAGGTAAAAGGACGAAAGGGCAGGAAAGAAAAAATTCTGGGCAATATCCAGGTTTCTGGACGGCTGGGGAAAAATGCCACAAGGTGAGGTGGGGGGTCCTGGGCACCTGCGCCAGCGTGTCCCACCGGCTTCTCGGAGAAAGCGTGCCCCCACCCCCACCACACCGAGGACCGCCGCGCCCTCCACGCACCCTTGCGGGGTCCCGGCTGTGCCGTGTGGAAGCAGAGCAGGAGGAAGATCACGGGGAGCGCAGAGAAGCTGCTCATCTTCATAATGGAAGCAAAGAGTGTGGGTGAACGAGGCTGGATGTCTTGTTATCGACTCTGGCAGGCAGCGGCCAGCAGGGGGAGCTGTAGTTCCCAGGGTCCAAGGTCAAAAGCGCCTGCGTTTGACCAGGAAGTGTCAAGTCTTCTCATCCTTGAAAAAGGAACTGTAATAACCTCTGAGGCATAACCTCTGAGAGCCCACAAGTGCTCCCTCGCCTTCAGGGAGTATCTGGGCTGGCCCGGCCCGTAATCATTCTTGCTTTATGCAGTGGATTTGGAGGCAAATAGGAGGAAATGGTCTTTCCCAGGGCACTTATCCGGTCTGACAAACTCTCTCCCCTTCTCACCATGTATGCAGGACAATGTAAACCCAACCCTCCCCACAGATTTCAAAAAGGGGTACATTCGAAGAGTTTCCTTCGAACAAATTAACCTTTGAAACACACACAGGTACAAAGACAAAGCACAATAATAAGCTATTAGCAAAATAAAATGGAGCTTTTTTCTAAAAAAAACCAAACCAACTCTCCTATTTTAAAATATATTTATTTTGGCTGTGCCTGGGCTTTCTCTAGTTGCAGCAAACGGGGGTTACTCTCCAGCTGCAGTGTGCGGGCTTCTCATTGTGATGGCTTCTCCTGTTGCGGCTCAGAGGCTCTAAGATGTGCGGGCTTCAGTAGTTGTGGCCAGGGGTTTAGGTGCCCAGTGGCATGTGGAATTCTCCCTGACCAAGGACTAAATCAGTATCCCTGCGTCAGCAGGCAGACTCTTAACCACTGGATCACAGGGAAGTCCCTTAATATGGAGATTTATGGATACTATCTTGCATTGGTAGTTTGAGCGTTCTTTGGCATTGCCTTTCTTTGGGATTAGAAGGAAAACTGACCTTTTCCAGTCCTGTGGCCACTGCTGAGTTTTCCAAATTTGCTGGCATATTGAATGCAGCACTTTCACAGCATCATCTTTTAGGATTTGAAATAACTCAACTGGAATTCCATCACCTCCACTAGCTTGGTTCGTAGTGATGCTTCCTAAGGCCCACTTGACTTCACATTCCAGGATGTCTGGCTCTAGGTGAGTGATCACACCATCGTGGTTATCTCGGTCATGAAGATCTTTTTTGTATAGTTCTTCTGTGTATTCTTGCCACCTCTTCTTAATATCTTCTGCTTCTGTTAGGTCCATACCATTTCTGTCCTTTATTGAGCCCATCTTTGCATGAAATGTTCCCTTGGTATCTCTAATTTTCTTGAAGAGACCTCTAGTCTTTCCCATTTTATTGTTTTCCTCTATTTCTTTGCACTGATCTCTGAGGAAGGCTTTCTTATCTCTTCTTGCTATTCTTTGGAACTCTGCATTCAGATGGGTATATCTTTCCTTTTCTCCTTTTCTTTTCACTTCTCTTCTTTTCACAGCTATATGAAAGGCATCCTCAGACAGCCATTTTACTTTTTGCATTTCTTTTTCTTGGGGATGGTCATGATCCCTGTCTCCTGTACAATGTCATGAACCTCCGTCCATAGTTCTTCAGGCACTCTGTCTATCAGATCTAGTCCCTTAAATCTATTTCTCACTTCCACTGTATAATCGTAAGGGATTTGATTTAGGTCATACCTGAACAGTCTAGTGGTTTTCCCTACTTCTTCAATTTCTTCAACATTACTGGTCGGGGCATAGACTTGGATTACTGTGATATTGAATGGTTTGCCTTGGAAACGAACAGAGATCATTCTGTCATTTTTTGAGATTGCATCCAAGTACTGCATTTTGGACTCCTTTGTTGACTATGATGGCTACTCCATTTCTTCTAAGGGATTCTTGCCTACAGTAGTAGATATAATGGTTATCTGAGTTAAATTCCCCCATTCCAGTCCATTTTAGTTCGCTGATTCCTAAAATGTAGATGTTCACTCTTGCCACCTCCTGTTTGACAACTTCCAATTTGCCTTGATTCATGGACCTAACATTCCAGGTTCCTATGCAATATTGCTCTTTACAGCATCGGACCTTGCTTCCATCACCAGTCACATCCACAACTGGGTGTTCTTTTTGCTTTGGCTCCATCTCTTCATTCTTTTTGGAGTTATTTCTCCACTGATCTCCAGTAGCATATTGGGCACCTACCAGCCTGGGGAGTTCATCTTTCAGTGTCCTATCTTTCTGCCTTTTCATACTGTTCACGGGGTTCTCAAGGCAAGAATACTGAAGTGGTTTGCCATTGCCTTCTCCAGTGGACCACATTCTGTCAGAACTCTCCACCAAGACCCGTCTGTCTTGTATGGCCCTACACTTCATGGCTTAGTTTCATTGAGTTAGACAAGGCTCTGGTCCATGTGATTAGATTGGTTAGTTTTCTGTGATTATTGTTTCAGTGTGTCTGCCCTCTGATGCCCTCTCTCAGCGCCTATCGTCTTACTGGGGTTTCTCTTACCTTGGACGTAGGGTCTCTCTTCACGGCTGCTTCACAATTGCACTCATCTCACACACTAGTAAAGCAACGCTCAAAATTCTCCAAGCCAGGCTTCAGCAATATGTGAACTGTGAAATTTGAGATGTTCAAGCTAGTTTTAGAAAAGACAGAGGAACCAAAGATCAAATTGCCAACATCTGCTGGATCATCGAAAAAGCAAGAGAATTCCAGAAAAACATCTATTTCTGTTTTATTGACTATGCCAAAGCCTTTGACTGTGTGGATCACAATAAACTGTGGAAAATTCTTCAAGAGATGGGAATACCAGACCACCTGACCTGCCTCTTGAGAAACCTGTATGCAGGTTAGGAAGCAACAGTTAGAACTGGACATGGAACAACAGACTGGTTCTAAATAAAGAAAGGAGTACTTCAAGGCTGTGTATTGTCACCATGCTTATTTACCTTATATGCAGAGTATATCATGAGAAACTCTGGGCTGGATAAAGCACAAGCTGGAATCAAGATTGCCAGGAGAAATATCAATAACCTCAGATATGCAAATGACACCACCCTTATGACAGAAAGGGAAGAAGAACTAAAGAGCCTCTGAAAGCCTGATGAAAGGGAAAGAGGAGAGTGAAAAAATTGGCTTAAAACTCAACATTCAGAAATCTAAAATCATGGCATCCAGTCCCATCACTTCATGGCAAATAGATGGGGAAACACCGGAAACAGTGGCTAACTTTATTTTGGGGGGCTCCAAAATCACTGCAGATTGTGAAATTAAAAGACACCACAGCCATGAAATTAGAAGTTTTGTACAGTACAGATGTGGGAATGATTTCAGAAAGCCAACTGATACAGTTAACCACAAGCAAATGAAAAACTTTTGTAGGGCAAGATCAATCCTACACTAGGAAAAAAAATTAGAAATTCTGAAAATGTGAGTAAATACATACAATAGGAATATATATTCTATAATGTATAGAAAGACATTTTACAATGCAGTAAAGAAAACAGATCACCTAATAGAAACATGGACACAGGCCAGGAACATATGGGTGGCAGAAACTTTATGCAAGTAGCATATCCATATACATAACTGTGCCTGTAGTTAAAGAAATACACATGAAAGTCAACACAACTCTTTTTTTTTCCCATGAGACTAGTTTCCCACTGTTGATTTGGCACAAATTCCGTCCACCACTGGTCTCTGTCTCAGTCATTATAAAATGGGTGACTTGGTCCCTTAGGACCCATCTTGGTGGAGAAACACTCCAAGAGTCTAAGCAAAGGTCTATGCCTGGTGAGGAGTAAATTGGTGAGAGAAAAGCAGAGACATTTTTGAGAGGGCGCCAAAATGATGCAGGACACTCATGATAATGGCTGACTCGGCAAATTGCAGAGTCTCAGTTCATAGTTGACTTCTCAACTCCTGCCCAATTCTTTGGTTATTATCTTTGATTCTATACTTTGGGATTTTTGTTTCTGTTATGTTCCTTTTGTTGTTGCTGTTTGGGTTTTGTTTTTTTTTTTTTTTTTTTTTTTTGTGCCAGATGGGCACGTGGGATCTTAGTTCCCCAGTGAGGGATAGAACCCATGCCCCCTGCAGTGAAAGCAGAGTCTTAACCACTGGACCATAAGGGAAGTCCCTGATTCTACACTTTGGGTTGAGAAATTCTGTTACTCTGGAATTCCTGCCATGAACTTGAAATCCAGTTCAGATCAAATGAATAGATCATAAAGTCTTTCTTTGAAAGGTTACTCGTCCTTCTACTTTAGTCAACATCCTATACAAAATGGGAACAGTTATTAGGCAATGCTATTAAAATAAAAGCAGTGATAAAATACAGTAATGAAAAAAACACCCCATGGAAAGAGAAAAAAGATAATATCAGGACAGGTAGCTCCTAGCCCCAGGTCCGCCCATGACTCCCCGTGTGAACTTTGATGATGCCCCTAGACGTCAGTTTTCTACTTTTTGAAATGAAAGTGTTTGTCTGGCTAATCTCCACCTCCAATTCAACAGAATATTGTGACTCTGAGCATCTGGGACAAGCTGAGAAGCTTGTGGTGTCTGTGCATGACCCCTGTCACACTGGACACCCGAGGGCAGATACCCATGGCTGCTAGAACAGAGTCTCCTCATCTAAGGAGGTTCTGGACAAGGAGAGCCTAAGAAGTGGCCAAAGAATGTCCAAGAATTATCAGTGACCCCGGGGTGCACACAGAGCGTGCAGGTATGACATCAGAGCTTCATCTCAGCAAAAAGTTCCTCAGCTAGGGAACGCTGTGTCTCTGGCCAGCGTGCGGTAGCACTTGAGCTGGCCCCAATTAACCGTATATTTCCTGGCTGCACTGCACATTCTGGGAACCTCAGCGAGCATCTCTTATTGACTTCACTAACATCATGCTTTCAGAAAACTAAGATCATGGCATCTGGTCCCATCACTTCATGCCAAATAGATGGGGAAACAGTGGAAACAGTGGCTAACTTTATTTTTTGGGCTCCAAAATCACTGCAGATGGTGACTGCAGCCATGAAATTGAAAGACACTTACTCGTTGGAAGGAAAGCTATTACCAACCTAGAGAGCATATTAAAAAGCAGAGACATTAATTTGCCAAAAAAAGGTTCGTCTCGTCAAGGCTGTGCTTTTTCCAGTTGTCATGTATGGATGTGAGAGTTGGACTATAGAGAAAGCTGAGTGCCGAAGAATTGATGCTTTTGAACTGTGGTGTTGGAGAAGACTCTTGAGAGTCCCTTGGACTTCAAGGAGATCCAACCAGTCCATCCTAAAGGACATCAGTCCTGAGTGCTCATTTGAAGGACTGATGTTGAAGCTGAAACTCCAATACTTTGGCCACCTAATGCGAAGAGCTGACTCATTTGAAAAGACCCTGATGCTGGGAAAGATTGAAGGTGGGAGGATAAGGGGACGACAGAGGATGAGATGGTTAGATGGCATCACCAACACAATGAACATGAGTTTGAGCAAACTCCAGGAGTTGGTGATGGACAGGGAGGCCTGGCGTGCTGCAGTCCATGGGGTCACAAAGAGTCGGACACGATTGAGCAACTGAACTGAACTGAACATCATGCAGCCCCAGAAGTTCTCACCTTTCCCATCATCCTTGTTCTCTCCTCACCACGACAGGCAGAGTGGAAAAGGCTTGATGAGGCAGTAGGTGGTTTAGAGAATATTGGAGCCATCCTGCTCCATCCAATTCCTTTCCTTTCTTTAAAATCCTTTTTTTTAACATGTGCACATTGCTTTATTTATTTATATTTGGCTGCACTGGGTCTTCCTTGCTGCACGCAGGCTTTCTCTAGTTGCGGGGAGCAGTGGCTACTCTCTAGTTTTGGTGTACAGGCTCAGCTGCTCAGAGGACATGGAATCTTCTCAGACTAGGATCGAGTCCATGTCCCTTGCATTGGCAGGCGGATTCTTCTCTTCTGCACCATCAAGGAAGTCCCAATCCCCTTCTTTTTGACAGGTGGTTAAACTGTAGGTCAGAAGCTGAGACCAGAACACAGAATCGGAGAGGAGGATGCAGAGCTGCTCCAGTGCTCACAGCAGGAATGAGGTGCTTTAGACAACTTTCACGTCTGGACTCCTAAAACATACATGGAAGGAGGGAGTGTCCCACCATGTCAGTTTTGGGAGTGGGAGGTTGAGGCTCATCCCCCATAGCAGCTGGAAAGTCCAGACACCGGCTCCCCCTTGCCTTCTTTGCAGCCACCACGTGTGCAAGAGTGCTGGTTTTAAGAACCCATGCACAAACACTGTCATGGGTGTGAGAACTAGTGACTGTTAGAAGCAGACACAGAGAAAGGAAGAAGTGAGGATTTCTCCCAGCAGCCAATGGCTGCAGCATCTCACTTCCAGGCAGAGAAGCAGAAGGGATGCCCAAGGCTTTGGCAGTGTTGGCTGGACAAGATGTGACATCATTCTGCCCAGAGGCAGTGGGGGAGGGGGCACCCTACTGTGATTCAGGAGTAAACAACCCTGGGACAAGTATTGAAGAATTACTATTTTAGTGTCTAAAAACACTCAGTTGCAGATTAGGGAAGACCAAGCGCCATCTAGTGTCGGAAAGCTGAAGATAATTTGGGATTAAAATCCCACTTTAGAGGGATTTAGGGCGCAGAGAACATCATGAGAAACACTGGGCTGGAAGAAGCACAAGCTGGAATCAAGATTGCCGGGAGAAATATCAATAACCTCAGATATGCAGATGACACCACTCTTATGGCAGAAAGTGAAGAGGAACTAAAAAGCCTCTTGATGACAGTGAAAGAGGAGAGTGAAAAAGTTGGCTTAAAGCTCAACATTCAGAAAACAAAGATCATGGCATCTGGTTCCATCACTTCATGGGAAATAGATGGGGAAACAGTGGAAACAGTGTCAGACTTAATTTTTTGGGGCTCCAAAATCACTGCAGATGGTGATTGCAGCCATGAAATTAAAAGACGCTTACTCCTTGGAAGAAAAGTTATGACCAACCTAGATAGCATATTCGAAAGCAGAGACATTACTTTGCCAACAAAGGTCCGTCTAGTCAAGGCTATGGTTTTTCCAGTGGTCATGTATGGATGTGAGAGTTGGACTGTGAAGAAAGCTGAGTGCCGAAGAATTGATGCTTTTCAACTGTGGTGTTGGAGAAGACTCTTGAGAGTCCAAGGGACTCTCTGCAAGGAGATCCAACCAGTCCATTCTGAAGGAGATCAGCCCTGGGATTTCTTTGGAGGGAATGATGCTGAAGCTGAAACTCCAGTACTTTAGCCACCTCATGTGAAGAGTTGACTCATCGGAAAAGACTCTGATGCTGGGAGGGATTGGGGGCAGGAGGAGAAGGGGATGACAGAGGATGAGATGGCTGGATGGCATCACCGACTCGATGGACATGAGTCTGAGTGAACTCTGGGAGTTGGTGATGGACAGGGAGGCCTGGCGTGCTGCGATTCATGGGGTCGCAAAGAGTCGGACGTGACTGAGCGACTGGACTGAACTGAACTGAACTGAGGGCTTCCCTGGTGGCTCAGATGGTAAAGCGTCTGCCTGCAATGTGGGAGACCTGGGTTCGATGCCTGGGTGGGGAAGATCCCCTGGAGAAGGAAATGGCAACCCACTCCAATATTCTTGCCTGGAAAATTCCATGGATGGAGGAGCCTCGTAGGCTACAGTCCATGGGATTGCAAAGAGTCGGACACGACTGAGCAACTTCACTGATTCCCTGGTTAGAGGGACTTCCCTGATGGTCCAGTGGCTAAGAACTGCACACTTCCTATGCAGAGGGCCTGGGTTCAATCCCTGGTCAGGGAACTAGATTCCTCATGCTGCAGCTAAAGATCCCAAGTGCTGAAACTAACACCCAGAGCAACCAAATAAGTAAAATAAAATGGGTAGAAAAACTATTCAGATCCATTAAAATTGACCTTGTGAAAGAAACTACTGCTAAGAGAGAAACTGGCAGAAGAGGAGTCCGATAAGAGAAGGTGCTTTCCAGGGATGTTGCCATGGTGACCAGGGGGTGTGGCTTCTGTTTCTGAGGTGGCAACATTTGTGATGTCCCCTTTGTAACCACCAATGTGAAGAGTCTCTGGAGTTTCATAGGGAGTATGCAGAGGGTATCTGATTTTGTTGACTGCCCACTGTATTTTGGTACCTCCCTTTCAAGTTCATACTTGAGTCTTTTTTTTTAAATTTTTAAATTTATTTGGCTGTGTTGGATCTTAGTTGTGGAAGGTAAGTTCTTCTGTCATCTCAGGATCTTTAGTTGTGGCATGTGGGAACTTCAGCTGCAGCATTCAAGCTCTTAGTTGCAGAATGTGGGATCTAGTTCCTCGAGCAGGGATTGAACCCGGGTCCCCTGCATTGGGAGCAGGGAGGATTAGCCCTGGAACACCAGGGAAGTCCCCATACTTGAGTCTTGATGGACATTCTGGACCCCTGCTGCAGACACTGAACAAACCAATGAGTCACTTTGTTTCACCCTGATACCTAGGGCTGCACTAAGATGCCTGGCGAATCTGATGCTCCTACCTGACACTTAGGTCTCCACTGAGCGACCCTAAACAGCAAGGACCAAAGGGCAGCCTTCTGCAGGGCAATGTAGTATTTTCATCCACAGCAGCAGCCAGTCAGGGACTACTGGTGGCTGCGGGGAGTGTCCAGGACCAGAGTAAAGGTGTCCACATCATACGGTTGTGGAGCTGTGGTTGGCTGTGATCACGCCTCCTGGACACTCATTCTTACAGTGCCCTGAGCCCGAATCCTCATAATTCCATGAGCCACGCTTTGCAGATTGCATTCTCAAGGGAGCAGAAGCTGAGACAGAGTTAGCAGTGCAAGTTTCATGGCAAAGTAACATCAGTGAAAGGGAAGGAGAGGATGCAGGACTAGGTACTGCCGGGGACCAGCCCCGGCTGATCCAGGGTATTCGAAGGAGAGACGGCATAGGCGACCTATTTATTTAAATATTTATCAAAGATATAAAGAGTAATAGAATAAGGATAGCTCAGTGAGGAAATTCAGTGGAGAAAAGAGGCTGAAATAAGGATAGCTCAGTGAGGAAATTCAGTGGAGAAAAGAGGTTGAATAATTCAGCCAGAAGGTAAGAGAAAGAACGACATGGGGAGACCAAGTTTCAGTGAACAAGGCCCGCACTTTATTTTCCAAAGTAGTTTTTATACCTTAAGTTATGCATAGAGGATAATGGGGGAAGGGGTAGAGTCATGCAAGGACAGCAGTTCCTGGTTCTAATCGAAGCCAGGCTTTCAAACTTATCATATGCAAAAGTTCAGGTGAATTACATCATCTTCTGGCCAGGAGGCCTGTTAACATTTTAAGAAACTTATCTTTCTCTAAAGGTGATTATTCCAAAGTCAGGCACCAGCCTCCAAAAAAGCATTGGACAAAGCTGCATTCCTATAGTGCAAAGGTGAGGTGGGCTCAATCAAGAAAAGAATTAACTCAAGGGTCCAAGGTTACAAACACTGAGGCTACTACTTACATTTCTATACACCCATTATATCAATCAATACACTGCCAAGGACACAGTAGGTAAGGAGTATGGAGACTTAGCAGCAAACATTGGCCCAATAAGTGAAAAAACCTTTCACCCATACAATTTCTAATCAATCTTTTAACTACTCAAAGGAATCTGTGTTTAGACAGTTTAGAACATCTCCTGCCTCTCACAGTTGGGAGGCTCTGAACAATCACACGTGGCCGGAAAAACCTATTCAGGCAGGCTAGAGGATTTTCAAAGGAGTTTGTAGGTTGAAACACTGTCACACCCAGGAATTATTAACTGGAGCTATAAGCTAACTCTTTTTTCAGAGAGAGGTAGTGGGGGACAGCCCCCCGTAAAGTCAGAGGTGTAGGTGAAAGCACAAAGCAGAAAGTAGGCAGACTCTGGTTTTGGGGGTAGATGCTCGAGAATTTCCAGGGGGACTCCTGAGGCTTGATCCCACCTTTGCGTATGCCGAGCCTCCTTCCTCATGACCTTTGTCATGGGTGGAGCTCCTCATGCTGGCTCCCGGCAGTGATAGAATTCTAGTTGAGCTATTCCAGATCCTGAAAGATGATGCTGTGGAAAGTGCTGCACTCAATATGCAATATGCACTCAATATGCAATATGCCGGCTCCCGGCAAGGTACCAGGAGCATCACCTTGCTGACCTGATCGCATCCCTGCCAGCCCCCTGGGGAAGCTCTGGAGCAAGGATTTTCCATAAAAGGGGGTCCTCCATTAGGCAGAAAAGGAAAGAGCCTTGAACGACAGCCTTACTCTGTTCCTGGCCAGGGGCTTCCCCGGGTATAGTGTGATCTCAGCTCAAGTACCAGGTGTCTGAGAAGCACTTGCTGTCTGTGATCAGCTAACACACTCCTTGCAGTTGGGTGGCGAGCTGCTTCTTGAAGGAACTCTGAGCTGCACCTCCTTCTGCTCTGGGGATCTATATCTCCGTTCACACTGGGGAACAGCTCTGGTGGGCTCTCTTCCTGTAGGAAACCATAGAGGGTAGGGGTCTGTGGGGCAAACTACAGCCCCAGCCCCTGCTACAGCTGCTCACCATCATCATCACCCCTCCTCATCACCCCATTCTAGTCTCCTTGTCCTCAGCTACCATCAGAGCTACTCTCAGTGGCTTACCTGGTGGTATGACCCAAACCCTCATTCCTGAGTGTCACCAAACCCTTCTCAGGCCACGGTCATGGCCCTTGTCTATTCAAGGTTGTATAGGGAAGGCAATGCCAAGACATTATGCTTTTCCTCTGTGCATCTTTACTGCTCTCCTCCAGTTCTGCCAGGCCTGTCTTCTCTGAGATGCAAGTCAAGTTTAGGAAAAATCCTTTTTGATTGGTTTGGCAAATCAGCTACTTAAAAGCCTGTACTCTAAATCTCATGAGCTTTGTTTTCAGTCCCACTTAGTAATGCTGAAATATTATTCAGCCGGCTCATCCCTCACCCAACCTTCTCATCCTCAGGACCTTGGGGCCAGGACAGCAGCCAAAAGGGGCGAGAAAAGAAGCTGATCTGCGAAATATCTCAGGATCACTTTTTCTCATTCCATGGTGATTTCCACCAATAGGTTTTATTATATTTAGTTCTGCTTCTTTCCTTTTTTTTTTTTTTAAACCAACTAACTAAAAAGCTCGTGGTCTCACTATCTTGTAATTTTTAAATAGGACTTTTATTTATTGATTAGATCTCCTACTGTTTTCCTATTCCTGATTTTAGAAATTTTATGGTTTTATCTTTATTATTATTTTCCTTTTAGTTGTCCTTTGGTTTACTCTGTCCTTTTTTAGGTCTTTTGCTAAATTCTTGATTTTTTCCAATATTTCATTCCATTATTCATATATATAAATGTTATTCAGCCATAAAAAATTAAGAAAAGCTTGCCATTTGTGACAAGGGGATGGATCCTGAGGACACCAGGATAGGTGAAATCAGTCCTAAATAGACAAACAGTATGTGCATGGTTACATTTATTGCAGCGTTTGTCACAATAGCCAAGGTATGGCAACAACCTAAGTGCCCATAACAGATGAATGGCTAAGATGATGTGACATACGTAGACACACATGTATATAATGGAATATTATTCAGCTGTGGAAAAGGAGGAAAGCTTGCCACTTACAACAACATGGATGGACCTTGAACACATTAAGCTAAATGAGGTAAGTCAGACAAAGAGCAGTGTTGTATGATATTACTTATATGTGAAATCTGAAAAAGGCACGCTCATATAAACAGAAAAATGGTAGTTCTAGGGTATGGGGAGGTATAAGAGATAGATTATTTAAGGGTACAGATTTGTAAAGAGTAGGAAATAAGTCCTAAAGATCCAATCCACAGTAGACTGAATGTGTACAATAATATTGTATTATGATCTTTAAACTTGCTGAGACTAGAACTTATTTCATCCACTAAAAAAAAGATAATTATGTAACATAATGGAGGCACTAATATTGATACAATGGCAATCATACTTCAATATATGTGTATCAAGTTAATATGTGGCACACCTTAAATTTACAGTGTTATATGTCAACTATATTTCCATTTAAAATAAATAAAATAAATGTAAAAGGAGGAGCTGTGACAAGGCAATTAAGCTAATCAGAACAGCTCAATAGAAAAGGGAACAAGGACATGAAAAGGCAGCTCCTGGAGGGGGAGAAAGCATTACTAATACCTGAATCAATTTGAAAGATGCACCATCTCATTGATCATGAAACGCCAGTTCAAACAACATTGTTTCCATTGCATTTTACTACAATATATTTGATTCACTAACAATGCTGGGCAATTCTTTCCCTCCTCTGGATTTTAGTTCTATCAACTGTAAAAGGAGGAAGCTGGAGAGATTGTCGCCAAGGGCTCCATCAGTCCCTTAAACAGTGAAAGAGGCTGAAAGAGTCTACCAGAGCTGTTGTTCTAAATATTGTGAAAGTAGAAAAGACAAGGAGCCAAGATCATTGAAAAGGAAGAATAAGGGAGAGCCAAAGACCCCACTGAGGATAATTGCCTTAACATTGAGAATAGCTGATTCGACAGATTTGTGGAGGATCATTTCAGCCAAATTGCTTCCATCTGCACCATCTTCTCCATTTCTATACGTTTCCATCAACGTATTTCCATGTGCTGTCCCATCACTCAAGAATATTGATCTCATCTTCGGGACTAACCTGCACGAAACAAATGATGCAGTACTGACAACACAATCAGGGAGTTAGTTCTACATCTTGGTTGTGGACCCAGCTGGAGCGCACTCTGTGACTTTGGAAAGCCTTTCTTCATCCTCTCTGAGCCTCAGGTTTTTCATGTTTAAGTGAAGAAGTGGTTCACGATCATCTCAAAGTGTACTGTCTGTTCTAACTAGATGGAAGGCTGCGTGATCAGGGAAGTTGCCAAGAGCTGATAAATGCTAGGGCATGTTTTTGACGCCTCGGACTGGCACCCCGAGAAGGATGACACACACGCCCAGTGGGAAGAGAGCGTCCCTGTCCTGCGCTGGATAGGGCGTCAGAAGCACTTCAGAGTTTTCTGTAACCTTTGAGTGATGCTGTTGTTCTGCCTCAGGGGTGACCATGAAACCTCAGAGACGGGCAGAAGGCTCCCAGCCTCTGATGGGCACTCTAGGCTGCTGGATGCTAGATCCAGCAGGTAGAAGTAGGGAGCAAAAATGAGTCCTCCCACTGGCACTGAACATTTGATGTTTGTTCTTCTCAATCTACTATGCATAGCTCAAAGGGTTTTGTGTGTGTGTCTGTGTGACCTTAACAGTGCCTGGAAGTCATAAACCCACTTTCTGACTCTCCTCCTGACTTTCTGCCTGCAGTTATTCACATGTCAGATATGCCTGTGTAGGTTCTAGGTTATTTGGAATTTTTGTGCAAAGAGCTTGAAAACCTCCACCTACTCTCTTCTCTTTTACAGATGGTGTCAGTGAGGTTCAGAGAGTGTGTGGAACTTCTCTGAGCCTAAGTGGATTGGGCACAGTACTGCCTGCTTCTGAATCCAACAAGGACAGAGAATAGCAGGTACCTGGAAGGAATATGAGGCTGAATGTCTGACTAGGGATGAAAAGACTCTCTTCTCTGCCCAGGTACAGGCTCCCAAGTGAGCAGAACCTGGTCCAAATGGGGACATGGAACCGATGGAGACCTGGTCCAGAGTCATGTCTCCCCAAATGGGCCCCTTATTATGCTGTGAATCCCTTATTTCTTTGAGTGAATAACTCCCCCTTGACACTATAAATGATTAAAATGTTTTAATGCCTGTGGGCTCCAGGTGTCAGAAGACAAATGTTCAGGCATCAGTCAGAATCAGAGAAATTTACATTTACAAGAATTTGATCAAATCAGCAAGTTCCAAAGTTAGGTAGAATGAACATTGGTCTAGGAGACAGGGAATCAGGTCTTGGTGGCCCTGATTTGCTGAGTGAAATTGGTAAAAGCTTTTCTTCCTAAATTTCTCCCTGTACAACTGATATAAAACAAAAAGGGAAAGTACATCTACTCACAGACTTTTCTTTTTTATATAATTTTATGTATTTATTCATTTATTTTTGGCTGCAATGAGTCTTCACTGCTGTGCATAGGCTTTTCTCTAGTTGCAGTGAAAGGGGGCTACTCTCTGGTTGCGATGTGCAGGCTTCTCTTTGCGGCGGCTTCTCTTGTTGCAGAGCATGGGCTCCAGAGCACACAGGCTCAGTAGCTGCTGCTTGTGGGCCTATTTGCCCCACTGTATGTGGGTTCCTAGATCCCGGACCAGGGATCAAACCCATGTCCTTTTCATTGGCAGGTGGACCCAACTGAACCACCAGGTAAGTCCCCTCTACAGACATTTTATTGTCCCTAACCCCTTGTGTCATCATCTTTTGAGCTATTTAAAATCCTAAAAGATGATTCTCGAGAGTTACTTGGACAGCAAGGAGATCAAACCAGTCAATCCTAAAGTCAATGCTGAAGCTGAAGCTCCAATACTTTGGCCACCTGATGTGAAGAAGTGACTCACTGGAAATACCCTGATGCTGGGAAAGACTGAAGGCAGGAGGAGAAGGGGGCGACAGAGGATGAGATGGTTGGATGGCATCACTGACTCTATGGACATGAGTTTGAGCAAACTCTGGGAAATGGTTGAGGACAAGGAAGCCTGGCGTGCTGCAGTCCATGGGGTCACAAAGAGTCAGATGTGACTGAGCGACTGAACGACTGAATGACTGAATAACAATAACAACCACCGCTTCCTTGGATTGTTTTGTTAATCTGGTGCCAAAATCACGAAGGGAGGCTGTGCAGGGGCAAAACTATTGCATCCTTGAAAGTTACTATGAAAGTAGAGCTTTAATGTTCTCACCATAACAACAACAACAATAAAATAGCCATTACCTGAGAAAGATTTATGAACTATTCTTATTGTGCTAAATATTTTGCAGTATATACATATAGCAAATCACCAGGTTATACACCTTAAACTTATACAATGTTATATGTCAATTTTATCTCAATAAAACAGAGGAAAGAGATAAAATCAAAGGGGTAAATATTTCTGTCTTCACCATACAGAACCTTCACATTCTGGAGCATGTTAATTATTTATGCAAGACTTTTTTGTTTGCTATATGAAGACTTGTTTACATTTCTTTTTTAAAATTCTGCCTTCTCTCATTAAGTTTATTTGTTGAGTGGTTTAATTGTGTTGATATTAGTATTGGGAATTTTTTTTCGATCTTCTGATTATTGCTAGTTTATAATGAAAATAGGATTCATGGGGATCCAGTTAGGACTTGGTGCTTTCACTGCCATGGGCTGGGCCTGGGTTCAATCCCTGGTTGGGGAACAGAGATCCCATAAGCTGTGGATTTAGTTATGCCGCTATGTTCATATTGGGGCTTCCCTAGTGGCTTAGACGGTAAAGCGTCTGCCTGCAATGTGGGAGACCCGGGTTCGATCCCTGGGTTGAGAAGATCCCTGGAGAAGGAAATGGCAACCCACTCCAGTATCCTTGCCTGGAGAATCCCATGGACAGAGGAGCCTGGTAGGCTACAGTCCACAGGGTCACAAAGAGTCGGACACAACTGAACGACTTCACTTCACTTCACTATGTTCATACAGCCTATTCAAATAGCTAATACATGGAAACAACCTAAATGACCATCGACAGATGAACAAAAACAAAAACAAATGGATGGATAAAGAAGGTGTGATATATACACAGTGGAGTACTATTGAGCCATAAAAAAGAATGAAATAATGCCATCTGTAGCAACATGGGTGAACCTAGAGATTATCACACTCAATGAAGAGAGTCAGAAAGAGAAAGACAAATACTGTATGATATCACTTATAGGTGGAATCTAAAATGTGACAAAAATGACCTTGTCTGTGAAACAGAAACAGACTCACAGACATAGAGAACAGACTTAGGCTTACAAGGGGGTGGCGGCAGGGAGGGAAGGATTGGGGGTTTGGGATTAGTAGGTGCAAACTATAATATATAGAATGAATAAACAACAAGGCCCTCCTGTATAGCACAGGGCACTATATGCAGTATCCTGTGGTAAATCGTAATGGAAAAGCATATGAAAAAGAGTCTGTGTGGATATGGATAACTGAATCTCTTTGCTGCACAAAAGAAATGAACACAACATTGTAAATCAGTTATACTTCAATAAAAAATTTTGAAAAACTAGGACTTATCATCATTTACTAGCTCTGTGTCTTTGGGTGATTAATGACGCTTTCATGACTTCAATCTTTTTGGTTTTTTACTGTGCCGTGTGCCTTGCAGGACCTCAGTTCCCTGATCAAGATCAAAGCCACACCCTCTGCACTGGAAGCACAGAGTCTGACCCATTGGATTGTCAGGGAAGTCCCACGGTTTCAATCTTTTAACAAAATTAAAGAGGTGTATATACCCATCTGAGGGAGTTTTAATGAGAAATAAGACAATACTTATGACATGTTTAGTGCAGGATCTGGAAGAGACAAAACACTAAGACAGAAACCATTCTTACCACCAGTGGTGTATTATATGTTTCTCAGGCCAGAAGTTTAGGCACCGCTCTTGTCTGTGCTTCAAGATGTGTGGTCCAGTCCATCCCCTGGAGAATCAGAGGGGAACCCTGGCTCCTGAGGGGGTGTCTAAGGGACACTGGGCTCTCTGTTCTGTCACCCCCAACAAAGCGTCTGCTCCCCACCTCCCCTCTAGCAGAGTCCAACACACACATACAAAGAAGAGATGTTTCAGCACCAGAATATCAGGGCTGAACTGACATTCATTACTATACTTCCAGAATAATTTCACCCAACTCCCCTCAAACTGAATAGACAAAACTGAGGCTCAGAGAGAGAAAGAGATTTATCTGCAGTCATCTAGCAAGTTGGGAGGAGCCTAGACCTAGAACTCAGATCTCCTGACTCCCAAGTGGGGTGCCCATTGCACCCCCAGGCTCCTCCCACTTCTTCCTGGAGAACTCCATTGCACAAGAGCAGTGGGGCAGCTGAGCCAACAGCAAAGCCATGAGGTCATCCAACGTTACCCAACATACACCCTCCTGCTGTCTTCACTCCTCCAGTCGGCTGCTGCTGCTGCTGCTAAGTCGCTTCAGTCATGTCCGACTCTGTGCGACACCATAGACGGCATCCCACCAGGCTTCCCCATCCCTGGGATTCTCCAGGCATGAACACTGGAGTGGGTTGCCATTTCCTTCTCCAATGCATGAAAGTAAAAAGTGAAGTCGCTCAGTCATGTCCGATTCTTAGCGACCCCATGGGCTGCAGCCTACCAGGCTCCTCCGTCCACGGATTTTCCAGGCAAGAGTATTGGAGTGGGGTACTATTGCCTTCTCCAGTCTACTCTACCCCAACTTGTATGTCCCCAGAGAACTTTATTCAGCAATGACATGGAAGGATCGATGTGTCTTGCCTTCTCATTCACATCTTGAAATAGAAAGCTGGGAGAGGATACTGCTTCGCCCAAAGGAATTATGTGTTACTGGAGGTCACCTCAGGCATGAACAGGTGAAATGCTTCATGAGCAGGGATTTCCTGGCATCTGTCTTTCTGTCCTCTTGGAGGATACAGATTCATGGGAAACATTAGAGGAAGGGAAGGAGGGAGTCAGAGGTTTAGCCAGGAGGGTTGGTTGGTCACACTGGCAGGGTTGATCATAGCCAGGTCAGAAGTGGAAGTCAGTGGGAAGGTTTGGGGGTTTATTTCCCTGGTCTGAGGCTAGAGGTCAGAGGCCAAATGTCTAGGTTTCCATTTCCTGGTGAAATGGAGGCTGCGGTTCTTGGGTTGATTTTTGGATTTCTACAGTGAACCCTAGGAATAGGCCTCTTGTTCCTGCCCCTGCTCTCCTTCACACCCCAAGAACATCTGCCATGGGTCCTGCTCCACTCTCCACTGGGGACAAGAAGTCCCAAACCCACACCCATCTCCCCAGAGCTCTCGGGGGCCCAGAGGTCACAGGAGCCGGAAACAAATGGAGTTGAAAGCAGTCTTTTATTGGAAAGTCCATGAGGGAGGCAGTCCATGCTCAAGCTTGGGCCTCCCGGATGAGAGGAAGAAGGGGCAGTGTGGGAGAGGGTCGTGCTACAGGCACTGGGGCCTGCATTGCTGGGGACTTCACAGGTGCACAAGCACAGACTCTACCTGGTAGAAGAAAAGAGAATCGGAAACGTGAGTCAGCAGATGAGAGACTCAGAGGCAGTGGGAGGCAGGACCACGTCCACATGCCATCCTTCTCAGGACCCCAGTGGTAGCCCCTGAGACCCCTCAGTCTCTCCATCACCTCCCATGTCCTCTCCCCACTAGCCTAGGATCGCCCTCCGCCAGTCAGCCTCTCTGCCCCCTCACGGGCCTCCTTTCCCTCCACCCATTTCTCACCTCACCGGGGATCCATACAGGTCTTCCCACAAGAGCCTTCACAGCACTTCTTGGCCCCTGGGCACTGAGCATCCCTCAGACATCGGTTAGGGGGGTTCATCATGGCACACCGGATCAGAACCCTGGGGCAGGACCCACGCTTAGTGAGGAGTGGACCTCCGATTCGGTCTTGCCTTTTGACTGGATCTTGACCTTTGACTGGATCTTGACCTTTGACTGGATCTTGTCCTTTGACTGGTTCTTGACCTCTGACTGGATTTTGATCTTTCACTGGATCTTGTCCTTTGACTGGATCTTGACCTTTGACTGGATCTTGTCCTTTGACTGGATCTTGACCTTTGACTGGATCTTGACCTTTCACTGGATCTTGACCTTTCACTGGATCTTGACCTTTGACTGGATCTTGTCCTTTGACTGGATCTTGACCTTTGACTGGATCTTGACCTTTGACTGGACCTTGACCTTTCACTGGACCTTGACCTTTCACTGGACCTTGACCTTTCACTGGATTTGGTCTTTTGACAGGATGTTGACCATTGATTGGGCTCTTTTCATTGACTAAAACATTTCTTTCCTTAGTGCCTTGACCTTTTGGACGACCTGTTGAAAGAAATATCCCTACTATTACTAATATTTAGACCAGCATGTCTGTTTCAACTACCTAGTCTTTCCTCCAGGTCCAGCCACTGCTCACTGTGGTGTCCCTTAAGCTGAGGGACCTAGCTCACCAGGGCTAGCTGGGGTCTGCACTCTCGGATGGCTGTTCCCTGGGCTTTGGGGAAAAGCTCCATAGGACCAGGTTTCCTTTGGGTGTCCATTTCTTCCCCTCACCCTCCATTCTGGGTCCTGGGGCCCTCATGAGGATATGCCAGGGAGGAGTGACTTTCAGGAGATGAGGACACATTGTCATCTTTGAGGAAACTTGGTGGAAGGACAAGGAGCTTTGAGACACATGCCAGGAGACCTGAGCTCCATCCTGGCTCTGGAGATTGTCCTGACAATTCCTCACCTCGCTCTAGGTCTCAGTGTCCTGCTTTGGAAAACAGAGGTCTTCAGACTCCATGATTTCTGAGGCCCTGTTAGTTCTTAACCTCCCCTTACAGGACTGATGACTCAGGTGCTTTGATGGAGCAAACAGGCAGGGAAGAGACACCACCTAGGGCCCAGATTCCTGGGGCTCCTCAACTTCATTGCATGTTCTGTCCAAGTATCAATGCTTGAGGCCAAGGTCATGTTACAACACTCCTTCCACAAACAGCCCTGATTTCTCAGTCCTGGGGCAGAACGCACATGGAGTCTAGTGGGCAACTTCCTACTTCTCTGCTGCTGCTGCTGCTGCTGCTGCTAAGTCGCTTCAGTCGTGTCTGACTCTGTGTGACCCCATAGACAGCAGCCCACCAGGCTCCCCTGTCCCTAGGATTCTCCAGGCAAGAACACTGGAGTGGGTTGCCATTTCCTTCTTCAATGCATCAAAGTGAAAAGTGAAAGGGAAGTCATTTGGTCGTGTCCGACTCTTTGAGACCCTGTGGACTGCAGCCTACCAGGCTCCTCCGTCCATGGGGTTTTCCAGGCAAGAGTACTCTGGATACACTCAAAACTTTAGCCTGCTGTCCAGGCTAAAGAGTGGGCTCCAGCTCTGCATGCTGCCTCTTGTCAAGACCCAGGCTGCCCCTAACAACCTCTCCTCAACCCAAGCCAGCTTCACCCAGGCCACTTGTCCACTCACCTCTTACGATAGCTGCCTCTGCCACCAGCGTCCCAAGGACGAGAAGCACCACCACCTGGACCAAGAAGCTTCTGGTCTTCATGTTGTCAAGAAGGTGTATGACTGAGAGCTGAAGCTAAGCCTAGTTTTATGCAGCTTCAGCTTGGCCAGGTGCCAAGGGTGGGTCTATGGTTTCACAAAGGATAAGACTTAAATTTTCTTAGTTCTAACAGGAAATATCCACCCTCATCCTGGGAGGGACCTTGGGCCCTTCCCCAGGGATTATCCACAGGGAGAAATGGTAGCTGTTACATCATTTCTAATAGCCCCAGGAGCTATCTCACATTCTCACAAAGAAGTAGGGCTGGCTGGTCTGTAGGCATCATCATGACAAAATTCTTTATACTTAAAGAGTATGAAACCCAAAGGAGAGAGAGGAATCACCCACAGTCATTCAACAAGTCAGTGGTAGGGCCGGTGTACTGTTTTCATAGCCAAGCTGTTCCCCAATTACTCCCTGGCTCCTGCAAGCCCCACCCAGACCTACCCTAACAATTTATTCTTCCCAGCATCATGCTAGGCTTTTCTTTCATTCTCCCCCTGATCCCAAGAAAAACTCTCAAAGGCAAATTTGCCCTGAACTTTTAATGACTAATCATTATACTTTTCCATTTCACAGGCAGTCTCTGAAATGCACCAAGAAAGTAATAGGAAGGTGGCATTCGACATCTGGAGTGGCGTGACGCTCTTGAAATCACAGTAAGAAGAGAGGGAACACCCATAAAGGGAAGAAAATAGAAATCATCTATAAGGTGGAATCTACAGTGCATACACCCAATGTGGCTTCTTCCTTTTTAGAACAGGCACCCTGTTTCTTCTGAAGGACTCTTGTTTCTTTGCACCATCAACTTAGGAATCTAATGGGGACTGTTGATCATGAAAGCTTGACAGCCAGTCACAGATCAGGGGTGTGTGTGTGTGTGGTCAGTTGTCATCCTTTATTTAAATGGACACTAAGGGGAAGTCCCTCCTTTTGTAAAGGTAGGAGAGATGAGCCTGGAAACTCCTGAAGCTATGGTTCCAGTTTGGGAGGAGGGCAACTGTTTGAGAAAAATAAACTTAATTCAATTAGAAAAGAAGAGAAATGATGGTAAGAGAGGCTTTGGAAGGGACTAAACTTTGGAAGCCAGCCCTTCATTCCCTTCTATCCTGAGAGCAGTTCTTCCCACACCTTTGCCGTAGTTCGGTTATGACCCAATAAACTGCCTAAGCTAGTCTGAGTTGGTATTTCGTCTCTGCTGTCATAGTTCAGAGTAATAAAAATGAATACACAGAAGTTAGGTATTGTCAGGGACAGAACCTGAAGTGTGGAAATAACAGTTGAGTTCTGGGCGAGACAGCGATGAAAGCAAGCTAAGTATTTTATTGTCAAACAGTTTAAATCTCCATCCTTTGTCTCTCTGGACTCACACCTCATCACGCCCACCAATGCTGCTGAAACATTAAGGAGCTATAATAAATGCAAGACATTGGAGTTGGCAGGCTACTTTAAAAAAAAAAAAAAAAAGCTCATCACAGAATAAATTATACAAACAAAAAAAGAGTGTAGAACTTATATTCTTTAAAGAATTAAAGCATTAAAATGGCAGCCTGCACTCACTTACTAGGTAAAAAAGGAGACTATTTCCTGTATATAGGCCCTACCAACATTTACTCCTCACCAGTTCCTTAACCACTATCTTGGATTTTCTAATCTCCTGTTAACTCAAGCATCTTGCTCATTTCTAGCTGGGTTGTCTATTCTTTTTCTCATTGTTTTGTAGAGAGAAGAAACTCTCACTCATTACTAGTGAGAGTGTATATTCATGCAACCTATTTGAAAATAAATTTGGCATCAGCTAGTAAAATTAAACATGAGCAAAATCTTTTAGATTTTTACCAATCTGATGAGTGAGAAGTGATACACTGCTGAAGTTTTTAGTTAGCATTTTCTATCAATTATTTCAAGCATTTTTCATATCTTAAAAGCCACTTATATTTCTTTATCTGAAAACTTCATTTCTTTTGCTCATTTTCCTATATAGTCATTAGCTTTTTTCTTTTCAACTTCTAACCACTCCTTACATATTATAAAGGTCTTTATCTGGTTAAAGGTTTGCAAGTAAAAATTTTAACTCATTCTTAGACCTGCTCAAAACACCTCAGGGTGGCACCCTTTTCTCCTCTTATCTAGAGATTGCCTACTATTGTTTGGCTATTTCTGCTCTAGACTTCTGCATTTCTGCTTCATGATATCCTTAGATTGGTGAAACTGGTTCATTAATCTTTTTTCAATTTGTGTGCCAAAAAAAATCTTAATGGTACAAATGAATCATAGAAAAAAATAACTTTTTAAACTGAAACTGACACAAGATAAAGTAGAAAATCTGAATAATACTGTAACCATTACAAAGATGGAAACAACAGTCAACAATATTTGACCAAATTAAAGCATCAGGATTAGACCTCTTCATAAGCATATTCTATAAGGCAATCAAGGAACAACTGATTCTAATATGACATAAATAAAAATAAGAAACAATTCCCAGTTTCTTATGTCTTATGAAGTAAACATAATCTTGATACCAGAGCTTAATAAGAACTTATGTCAATTATATGTTAATAAAGCTGTTTAAAAATAAAATTATCAACAAGGATTCTATGAAAAAGGAAGCTTTTAGCAAATCTCACTCATAGAACATAGATTCATGAACATAAAAATCAACTATGTTCATAAAATTCCAAACAAATCTACATATAATTGTTAGAATCAATGAGAGTTTATCATGACAGATACATACAAAGGAATGTACAAAAATCAATCATACTATATATATTAACAACACAAATCAGCAAATGAAATTTTAATAATTTTATAATCATATAAAATATGAAGAGCTTATAAATACATGTAATAAATTTTGTGCAGAATCACTACAGAGAAAATGATAAAACTTTAGTGAGAGATGTTTTGTAACACTCCCCAATCAGATATGTATACCACGTTCATGGATTGGAAGACTCAGTATGATAAGCATGGCAATTCTCTTCAAATTGATTTTTAGTCTCAATGCACTCAAACCCCCAGAAAAGTTTTTATAAAAGTAAACCAAGAGAGATTTGGCAACGTAATTCTGAAATGCATACAAAAACTACAAAAGGCAAGATAGCCAAAATACTCTTGAATAAGAATAATTTAATAAAACTTGATGTAGGAGATATCAAGCTTTATTTTAAAGCTGTAATAATTATGATAGTGGTATTACAACAACCATAGATAGATATGCAAATGAAACAGAATAGAGAGTTCTCAAACAGACAACTGCACATAATGAGAGTATGTTTCTAACTTGGCTATAGTAAACAAATATCGCTACAGTCATATTAGGAAGGCTGCACATCATAATATTAATATACTTTCCCTAAGTGGCTGAAGGAGGATTCAGGTTAACAAGTTAGGATAGAAGGAAGAAAAAGAAAAATAAATAAATGTCGATTTATCAAAAAACTCATCATGTCTCATGGGATCCTATTACATTAATAAATATATTGCCAAAAAATGAATATCACTAGATCTGTGTTTACTGACTTCCAGTGATGTCCATGAAATCTTACCAACAGAATAAAAAAGTTGGAGAGTAATATATGGGTTTTGATAATATTTCAGTTGAACATTCCTGTATACAAAAATACTTATGTGTGAAAAAGGAACAGGGTTTGAAGGAATATCCACTGCTGTGAATACTGGTTACATGATGATGATGGGACGGGAAAGAGGACAAGCACGAGTAGCTCTGCCTTTATCTATATCAGTTTCTAATTTTTTTCTTGTTACAGCTGTCGATGAAAGTTCAGTTAACAATTAAGAAGAAAGGGAATTTTATTTGAACCCGACTGAGGGTTATAACCCGGAAGAGAGACTCTCAGAAAGCTCTGAGAAACTGTTCCACCAGGTGCAAGTTGAAGGCACAGGCATACACATTTTTGAGACAAAGGATCACACATCAAAATGACATAGTGATATTTTATACAAAGTTTACCAAGGACGTATCGTGCCGGTAAGCAGGCATAAAGAGAGCAGGAAGTCCGTGATCCCCCACAGAGTGGGGGAAGAATGCTATCCTTTTAAGAAATTATATTGCTAATGTCAGAAGAAAGGAGGAAATGTTATCTTTAAGGTCAAGCAGACACTCCTGTCTTCGAGGAAGTTTGTTTAATATGTAATGCAAGCGCACACTACACATTAGGGAGGGAGGGAAGAGGCCCAAATGGATGCAGAGACAGAATTTTGTGTTTAATTTTTCCTATCCTGCCTGGAAATAAGAATTTTATTTCATCACAACAAAAATCACTACTCTTATGATCCAAACATATTGAATAAAGAAAATTAAAATTCATAATTTGTTGTTTAGTTGCTAAGTCGTGTCCAACTCTTTTGCAACCTCATGGACTGTAGCCCCCCAGGCTCCTCTGTCCATGGGATTTCTCAGGCAAGAATACTGGGGAGGGTTGCCATTTCCTTCTCCAGGGGATCTTCCTGACCCAGGGATCAAACTCACATCTCCTGCATTGGCAGGCAGATTCTTTACCACTGAGCCACCAAAATTCATTATAGGTTAGAATAAAGCACTCAAGTAATCACGTGAGTGGAGAAAACAGGGTAATTGAGAGTTGCATCTAAAGAAATGATTATATACACATATAATCATTATAAGTGTTACAAAGGGATGTGTAAAATATGTCATAATGTAGAAGTAAAACAGTGTGTGAATCAGAGGCAGTCAAAAGAAACATCTAGGTAGTTCAAGCAGAAAAAGAATTTCAGCTATTGTATGAGCACATCTCATTGTAAGAACCCGAATCACCCGTGAAATCCTGGATATGAAAGAGTCTGGGAAAAGATAGGCATTTGATTTATAACCACTGCAGGAAGGCAGTCTGGGAGCAGCTGAAATGCATGCAGATGGAGACACTGCACAGTACTTGCCATACCCCAACTCCCTCCCATACTTACACTTCCAACTAGAAAATATTCACCTCTCAGAAAGCAAAGTGCCCACCTTGAGTGGGAGCTGAAGTGAGTGGGTCTGAGAATAAGCAAGGCAGGACACAAGAGCTGGGAGATATGAATAAAATAAATAGAGAAGAATACAGAGTATATATGAGAGCGGTCATTACCTTGCAGTGCTGGAGTAATATCATATAGTGGCCAGGCTGATGGTGGGAGCCCTCCTCTTTAGTACCTAAGAAAGAGAAGTCCACCTGTGTATTAGGAAAACTGCAATGGAGGAGGGAGCCCTTGAGCTAAATTAAGAAACCTATTACTTCCAACCCTCCCCACTCAGATAAGATTCTCCTTTCAAAAGATAGTCCCTAACTCTGATTTTAAAATCAGAAAGAAATTTGGAAATCATATAAGCTGTATAAAGAGACTCCTTTTTAAAAAAACAGAAATGAGAAGCAAACCTTGAAAGCATTTGAAAGAGGAGTTTTAAAATCCCCAGTAAAATATCACCACAAAGCTGAGAAAAAATTATAATCTAAAATAGATTTTTAAACTAGTGAAGGCAATTACAGGTATGAGGAGAAGTGAAAGTCGCTCAGCCATGTCCGACTCCACTACCCCATGGATTTGTAACTGAACTGAGGCTTCTCTGTCCATGGAATTCTCCAGGCAAAAATACTGGAGTAGGTAGCTGTTTCCTTCTCCAGGGGATCTTCCCAACCGAGGGATTCAACCAGGTCTCCCACACTAAAGGCAGATTCTTTACTGTCTGAGCCACCAGGAAGCCCAAGAAGTATGAGGAACCATCATAAAACAGAAATATAGAAACTCAAAGAAGAGATAGCAAGGTAACAGGAAGATGTGAAATAGAATCTGATGGAGAGAAGAGAAATTGAAGAAAAGAAGAAAAATATTTCATAAATAAGGACTAAGTAAAGTAAGGAAGAAAAAGGAAACCATAAAAAAGCATATAACATAAAATAAAAATAAAGAAGTAGCTTAAAAACACAGTTTTAAATATTAAAAAGTCAATGAAGATCCACCAGACATGAAAATCAAGTCCTACCAGGAAGAAAACCAAGTCAACAAAACAGAAGAATTATTTAAAACAATAATTGAGGAAAATATTTCTGAAATAAAAGATTTGAGTCTACAATTTAAAAGTTCACATTATAGTAAACATAAGATGAATGCAAGTAAATATTGTGGTCTTTCAAGATAAAAATAAAAGCCTTCAGGAGGCCAACACTCCCCCTCCAACTAAAAAAGAAACAAAACCTTAAAAAATCAGGTTGTAAGATAGCAATACTCAGTGCCAAAAATAGTGAAGCAAAACTTAAATACTCTATGGAAGAAAATATGCACTGAGGATTTTTGTACAACTAATTTGTCCTTGACCTAAATATATTTGTAAATGTGCAAGAACTCAAGAAATATTGTTTCTGATAACTTTCCTGGGAGTTTCCAAGAGACAAGATTTATTCAATCAAAAAACATTTGCGGGAATTAGCAACATATTAACATTGAGTACTGAACATTTTCATTGTGGAATTAAGTCTGATGAAGGAGTAATAAATAGTATGTAAATGTGACCTATTGTAATAAAGTACAAATACCAAAACTTCTGTCAGATAGGAGGATGAGGGAGAGAGGTAGCTCAAAGAGTAAGTCCACTGACTGCTTTATATATAATAGCTTCAAGTCAAAGGATATTTAAAACACATAAGCTTCAACAAAATTAAAAACTTGTGCATCAAAGGATCCTAGCAGGATAGTGAGAAGATCCTGCTGAGAAGAAGAAACAAACCAGGTCTCTGATAAGGGCCTATGACCCAGACTATACAAAGATCTCTCACAACTCCACATTAAAAAGATAAACAGCCCAATTTAAAAATGGTCAAAGATCTTAGACATTTCTCTGAAGATACACAAGTGGCCAGTGAGGACCAGGAAAAGATGCTCAACATCACTAGTCATTGCTGCTGCTAAGTCACTTCATTAGTATCCGACTCTTAGCGACCCCATGGACTACAGCCTTCCAGGCTCCTCGGTCCATGGGATTTTCAGGCAAGAGTACTGGAGTGGGGTGCTATTGCCTTCTCCGTCATTAGTCATTGTGAATTGTGAAGTTGCTCAGTCGTGTCCGACTCTTTGCAACTCCAGGGACTGTAGCCTGCCAGGCTCCTCCATCCATGGGATTTTCCAGGCAAGAATACCGGAGTGGGTTGCCATTTCCTTCTTCAGTCATTAGTGATTGCTGCTAAGTCACTTCAGCTGTGTCCGACTCTGTGCGACCCCATAGACGGCAGCCCACCAGGCTCCCCCATCCCTGGGATTCTCCAGGCAAGAACACTGGAGTGGGTTGCCATTTCCTTCTCCAATGCATGAAAGTGAAAAGTGAAAGTGAAGTCACTCAGTCGTGTCCCACCCTCAGCCACCCCATGGACTGCAACCCACCAGGCTCCTCCATCCATGGGATTTTCCAGGCAAGTGGGGTGCCATTACCAATGACATTAGTCATTAGGCAGATGCAAATCAAAATCACAAGATACCACTTCATGCCCAATAGTGTGACTATAAGAAAAAAAAATTAATGGAAAATGACAAGCATCGGCCAGGAGGTGAAGAAATTGGAACCCTTGTACATTTTGCTGGGGAGAAGGTAAAATGGTGTGAACTCTGTGGAAAACAGCCTGACAGTTCCTCCGAAAGGTCAGCATAGAATTACCAGATGACTCAGCAATTCCACTCCCAGATGTATATGTAAAAGAACTGAAAACAGGAAGTTCTGGTCCATGACTGAGACACAGGAGGCTCCTCAACTCACCTCCACCCCTGGTCACACAAAGTTGACAGCTACAACACAAAGCCATTGAAGGAAATCCAGTAATGAGTTGAGCCAGTGCTACATATTGGGCAAGCAAGAAAATACTCACATTGGAGAGGGTCTTGGCACACCCTCAAGCCACGAAGAACAAAGAAGGTGGCTTGGACAATTACAAGGGTTTGAGACACAACCAAGAGCTTGGGAGGGTGGGATGACGAGGTTCCTCTCCTATATGTGGTCACGTGGTCAAAACTGGAAGACGTTGCTATTTTATCTAATGCCCAGCAGCCAGTACAGACTGTGGAGGAAAATGAAGTCTCCACACTGGGTCTTGCACATTTTCCCCACACCTGCAGGTAGCTCCCTACTGGGCACACCCACTTTCCCTGCAGGCTCCAACCCAGACCACTGACCCTCAGCTCTGCTAGCCCTGCCATCTTACCTCATTATGTCCCAGGAATATCAGAAAGTGTTCTGCAACAGTTTACTGGGAGGTCCCTGCTCTTTAAGCATCTCTCCTGTTGGAGTCTGAGATTCAGCTCCACTGGCAGGCACTCCATCTGCCTGGTTGGCATAGTAACCTCCTTCCTGTGGTCTCTTTTGAGAAATAAATGATAAGGCAAAACACCCTGAGTCTCTGATATGTTAGAATAATTTAGTGGCATGAGCAGTGTCCTCTCAGTTCAGTTCAGTTCAGTTGCTCAGTCACGTCCGACTCTTTGCGATCCCATGGACTGCAGCATGCCAGGCCTCCCTGTCTATCACCAACTCCCGGATTTTGCCCAAACTCATGTTGATTGAGTCGGTGATGCCATCCAACCATCTCATCCTCTGTCATCCCCTTCTCCTCCTGCCCTCATTCTTTCCCAGCATCAGGCTCTTTTCAAATGAGTCAGTTCTTTGCATCAGGTGGCAAAAGTATTGGAGTTTCAGCCTCAACATCAGTCCTTCCGATGAACACTCAGGACTGATTTCCTTTAGGATGGACCGGTTGGATCTCCTTGCAGTCCAAGGGACTCTCAAGAGTCTTCTCCAACATCACAGTTCAAAAGTATCAATTCTTCAGCACTCAGCTTTCTTTACGGTCCAACTCTTACATCCATGCATGACCACTGGAAAACTAGCTTTGACTAGATGGACCTTTGTTGGAAAGTAATGTCTGCTTTTTAATATGCTCTCTAGTTTGGTCATAACTTTCCTTCCAAGGAGTAAGCGTCTTTTAATGTCATGGCTGCAGTCACCACCTGCAGTGATCTTGGAGCCCAAAAAAATGAAGTCAGCCACTCTTTCCACTGTTTCCCCATCTATTTGCCATAATGGGACCGGATACCATGATCCTCTTTTTCTGAATGTTGAGCTTTCCGCCAACTTCTTCACTCTCCTCTTTCACTTTCATCAAGGGGCTCTTTAGTTCTTGTTCATTTTCTGCCATAAGGGTGGTGTCATCTGCATATCTGAGGTTATTGATATTTCTCCTGGCAATCTTGATTCCAGCTTGTGCTTCGTTCAGCCCAGCGTTTCTCATGATGGACTCTGCATAGAAGTTAAATAAGCAGGGTGATCATAGACCATATACAGCCTTGACGTACTCCTTTTCCTATTTGGAACCAGGCTGTTGTTCCATGTCCAGTTCTAACTGTTGCTTCCTGACCTGCATACAGATTTCTCAAGAGGTAGGTCAGGTGGTCTGGTATTCCCATCTCTTGAAGAATTTTCCACAGTTTATTGTGATCCACACAGTCAAAGGCTTTGGCATAGTCAATAAAGCAGAAATAGATGTTTTTCTGGAACTCTCTTGCTTTTCCCATGATCCAGTGGATGTTGGCAATTTGATCTCTGGTTCCTCTGCCTTTTCTAAAACCAGCTTGAATTCCTGGAAGTTCACCGTTCACGTATTGCTGAAGCCTGGCTTGGAGAATTTTGAGCATTACTTTACTAGCATGTGAGATGAGTGCAATTGTGCGGTAGTTTGAGCATTCTTTGGCATTGCCTTTCTTTGGGATTAGAAGGAAAACTGACCTTTTCCAGTCCTGTGGCCACTGCTGAGTTTTCCAAATTTGCTGGCATATTGAGTGCAATACTTTCACAGCATCATCTTTCAGGATTTGAAATAGCTCAACTGGAATTCCATCACCTCCACTAGCTTTGTTTGTAGTGATGCTTTCTAAGGCCCATTTGACTTCATATTCCAGGATGTCTGGCTCTAGGTCAGTGATCACACCATCGTGATTATCTGGGTCATGAAGATCTTTTTTGTACAGTTCTTCTGTGTATTCTTGCCACCTCTTCTTAATATCTTCTGCTTCTGTTAGGTCAATACCATTTCTGTCCTTTATCAAGCCCATCTTTGCATGAAATGTTCCCTTGGTATCTCTAATTTTCTTGAAGAGATCTCTAGTCTTTCCCATTATGTTGTTTTCCTCTATTTCTTTGCCTTGATCGCTGAGGAAGGCTTTCTTATCTCTTCTTGCTATTCTTTGGAACTCTGCATTCAGATGCTTATATCTTTCCTTTTCTCCTTTGCTTTTCACTTCTCTTCTTTTCACAGCTATTTTCAAATAGCTCCCCAGACAGCCATTTTGCTTTTTTGCATTTCTTTTCCATGGGGATGGTCTTGATTCCTGTCTCCTGTACAATGTCATGAACCTCATTCCATAGTTCATCAGGCACTCTATCTATCAGATGTAGGCCCTTAAATCTATTTCTCACTTCCACTGTATAATCATAAGGGATTTGATTTAGGTCATACCTGAATGGTTAGTGGTTTTCCCTACTTTCTTCAATGTAAGTCTGAATTTGGTAATAAGGAGTTCATAATCTGAGCCACAGTCAGCTCCTGGTCTTGTTTTTGTTGACTGTACAGAGCTTGTCCATCTTTGGCAGCAAAGAATATAATCAATCTGATTTTGGTGTTGACCATCTGGTGATGTCCATGTGTAGAGTCTTCTCTTGTGTTGTTGGAAGAGGGTGTTTGCTATGACCAGTGCAATTTCTTGGCAAAACTCTATTAGTCTTTGCCCTGCTTCATTCCATATTCCAAGGCCAAATTTGCCTGTTACTCCAGGTGTTTCTTGACTTCCTACTCTTGCATGCCAGTCCCCTATAATGAAAAGGACATCTTTTTGGGTGTTAGTTCTAAAAGGTCTTATAGGTCTTCATAGAACCGTTCAACTTCAGCTTCTTCAGGGTTCAGGGTTACTGGTTGGGGCATAGACTTGGACTACTGTGATATTGAATGGTTTGCCTTGGAAATGAACAGAGATCATTGTGTTGTTTTTGAGATTGCATCCAAGTACTGCATTTCGGACTCATAGGGGCTTTTGCTATGTTTGCAGATGAAGAATTTAACCTTTATTCTGATTCTCAATATATTGTCAGGTTGTTTCCACACATTGAAACTGCAGTTTTGCCTGAAAATAAAACTACCATATTTCATTTGTTAAGTAATTTACAGCAACAAATTTGGAAAAGAAATAAAATATTTTTCATTGGACACATTCGGGCTCATTCCAGATTGCCCGGCCCTTTAAATGCCTTTAATGACTTGGCTGACTTGTTAACCAGAAATACAGTGGCTACGGTGATTGAGGAAGCCAGAGCCTTTCACTTACTTCATCATCAAAATGCTACTGCTTTAAGATATCAATTCCAAATTCCCAGAGAAACTGCTAGGGAGATTGTTCACTCTTGCTTACACTGCCCCACTGTTTATAATAGTCTACCTTTGGGAGTTAACCCTCGTGGTCTCAAACCTAACATACTCTGGCAAATGGATGTAACTCATATCTCTTCATTTGGAAAACTTTCCTTTGTTCATGTAACTGTAGATACCTTTTCTCATGTCATTATTGCAACTGCTCATACCGAAAGGTAGTTAAAGATGTTATACAACATCTCTTTACCTGTTTTTCATATCTAGGTCTGCCAAAGGCTTTGAAAAACTTTAATGCCCCTGCTTATATAAGTCTTTTCAGGTTTTGTTTACAGTTTCAAAATTAAACAAAGGCTTCTTCAAATTCAAAATTAAAAGAAGGGAGTGGAAAGAGCACATCAAACATTAAAGCTTTTAAGTATAGCTCTCCCCATCAAATCTTGCAACATGCTCTTTTTGTAATAAATATTTTAAATGCTGATTCGGCCGGAACTACTGCAATGCTTCACCATTGGTGTCCGGAGCAATTGAATGCAAAGCCATTAATCAAATGGAAGGACCTCCTCCCCAGACAATGGAAAGGTCCCGACCCGTTGTTAACCAGCGGTGGAGGATATGCTTGTATTTTTCCACAGGACGCAGATTCTCCAATTTAGATCCCGGACAGGTTGATTCACCATGTTGCTGTCCCCCAGACATCCGGTTCCCCCATTGCTTCGATCACAAAGGAGGAGGGGCACTCCTCTGCCCCTGCCGCCGCCGCCGCCGCAACGGAACAGCCCCGCGTCTGGGAGCCACGGGCAGGACCAGCCTGGCTGCCGGAGCCCAGCGCACAGCGGTCGCAGCCAGTAGCCCCGCCAGCATCTGTCTGTGCTTGCTTGGCCGCCACTGAGCCCGAGGCCGGTTCATCGAGGGAGCAGGGGCAGCGCCCGCCGGCAGGGGAGGAAAGATAAACATGGAGATCCCGGCGACAAAACTGACAGGGCTGCTGCAGCGCGAACTCCAACCAGAAAATAATTCTACTTATTCTGTTTTAGCTTGTCTACCCTCGCCTTATGTTTTTCTTTTTACTAATGACTCCAAGAAACTCAATGTACGCATGACTTATTCAGGTGGACCTAACGTGGTAACTTGTGAACAATGTATTCTTTCATCCTGTTTGACCCCTCAATATAATGTTTGCTCTTTTGTGGTGTTGCGACGCCCACCCTATCTCATGATACCCGTGACGGTGACCTCCCACTGGTATGACAATTATGGTCTCGCTGTGTTACAACAACTACAGGATTTAATGTGATCGCGATGGTTTGTGGGCTTACTTATTTTAGGAATATCAGCTTTAATTGCAGCAATTAGTTCTGTTACTGCAGCAGCAATATCATTGACTCAACAAGTGCATACTGCCCAATATGTTGATACCATGTCTAAAAATGTTTCTTTAACTCTAGCAACTCAGGAAACTAGAGATAGGAAATTAGAGATGAGAGAAGACGCTTTAGAAGAGGCAATAATGCATATTGGGACTGAGTTACAGGCTTTAAAGGTGAAGATGGCTTTGACATGCCATGCTGATTACAGGTGGATATGTGTGACATCTTTGAAGGTAAACGAGACAGATTATGAATGGGAAAGATTAAAAATCATATCTCAGGTGTTTGGAATAGTTCTGATATTGACCTGGACTTAGGGAAACTTCATAATCAAATACAGACCTTGGAACACTCTCGACTGGATTTTACTGCTGCTGGAGCAGCTAATGACTTTTTTCACACCTTCTCTAACTTCATTTCTGGAGAAAATATTCTGTGTAATATCCCTAGTTATGCTGTCGTTGGTGCTCTAATCCTACTTCTCATAATCATTCTTCCTTGTATTGTCAGGATTCTTTGGCAGAGCATTCGGAAGCTCGCAACTGAGCTGCATCTGGCTGTTTTAAGAAATAAAAAAGGGGGAGATGCGGGGAGCCGGCGTGAGGCACTCTGCCTGTGACAAAGGTCATGAGGAAGAAGGCTCAACATACGCAAAGGCGGGATTGAGCCTCAGGAGTCCCCCTGGAAATCCTTGAGCATCTACCCCCATAACCAGAGCCTGCCTACTTTACTACTTTGTGCTCTCACCTACACCTCTGACCTTATGGGGGGCTGTCCCCCACCACCTCTTTCGGAGAAGGAGTTAACTTAGAGCTCCAGTTAATAAAAACTCCTGGGCATGACTCCTGTTTTAACCTACAAACTCCTCTGAAGGTTCTCTAGCTTGCCTGACAGGCTTGTCCGGCCACTTGTGATTGCTCACAGCCTCCCAACCGTGAGAGGCACAAGATGCTTTAAACCGTCTAAAAACAGGTTCCTTAGAAAAGTTAGAAAATTATTAGTATAAGTATAGTGGGCTGATTAGAAATTGTATCAGTGAAGGGTTTTTCATTTGTTGAGCCAATGTTTACTGCTAAGTCTCCACATCCCCTGCCCTTACACACATTAATGAATATATAGAAGAAATAAGTATTAACCTTTGATATTAATCACATTAGACCTTAGGCTAAGTAAATTCTTTCCTTAATTAAAACCCACTACACCCTCACCCTATAGGAATGTAACTTTATTTGGGTGGCGTCTGTTTTAAGAATAATCACCCCTGGAGAAATAAGTGTCCTGGTTGACTGACCAGTGTCACAAGGAGAGGGTCATAAATTGTCAGCAGTCCCCCTGGCCAGAAGATGATGTAACACCCCTAAGACCTCTGTATACATTTGTATGAAGCACCTGACTTTGATAAAAGTCAGGACTGCTGACCCCGCATGACTTTTGCATAACATCTCAGTGTATAAAAGTAGACCGTGGAAAATAAAGAATTGGGATCAGTTTCTCGAAATACTGGTCTCCCCATGTCGCTCTCTCTCTTAAACTCTGGCTGAGTCTCCATCTGGAGCACAGAACCCACCAAGCTTACTAATTTTGCCTGGGCTTCTAAGATCCGACCAGGGAGGCCTCAGTGTCTCCTCTCCTTCGGGAGAACGGAAGGACGCCTGTGGCCTACGTGAGTGGTGCAAGCATCTTGTCTTGAAGTTTTATTGGTCTCCCGTGTAAACCAAGCTACTCAGCCTCTTTTCTCCACTGAATTTTCCTACTGAGCTATCCTCATTCTATTACTCTTTACATCTTTAATTAATATCTAATTGAAGCTATTGTATCCTGATCCTCGCCAATGCCGTCCCCACTTCGAACTCCCTGGATCAGCCGGGGCTGGACCCGGGCAGGCCATGTTGGCTACTCCATTTCTTCTGAGGGATTCCTGTCCGCAGTAGTAGATGTAATGGTCATCTGAGTTAAATTCACCCATTCCAGTCCATTTGAGTTCGCTGATTCCTAGAATGTTGACGTTCACTCTTGCCATCTCCTGGTTGACCACTTCCAATTTGCCTTGATTCATGGACCTGACATTCCAGGTTCCTATGCAATATTGCTCTTTATTGCATCGGACCTTGCTTCTATCACCAGTCACAGCCACAGCTGGGTATTGTTTTTGCTTTGGCTCCATCCCTTCATTCTTTCTGGAGTTATTTCTCCACTGATCTCCAGTAGCATATTGGGCACCTACTGACCTGGGAGTTCCTCTTTCAGTATCCTATCATTTTGCCTTTTCATACTGTTCATGGGGTTCTCAAGGCAAGAATACTGAAGTGGTTTGCCATTCCCTTCTCCAGTGGACCACATTCTGTCAGATCTTTCCACCATAACCCGCCCAATGGAGTACTATTCAGCCATAAAAAAGAATGAAATAATGCCATCTGTAGCAACATGGGTGAACCTAGAGATTATCACACTCAATGAAGAGAGTCAGAAAGAGAAAGACAAATACTGTATGATGTCACTTATAGGTGGAATCTAAAATGTGACAAAATGACCTTGTCTGTGAAACAGAAACAGACTCACAGACATAGAGAACAGACTTAGGGTTACAAGGGGGTGGGGGTGGGTAGGGATGGATTGGGGGTTTGGGATTAGTAGGTGCAAACTATAATATATAGAATGAATAAACAACAAGGCCCTCCTGTATAGCACAGGGCACTATATGCAGTATCCTGTGGTAAATCATAATGGAAAAGCATATGAAAAAGAGTCTGTGTGGATATGGATAACTGAATCTCTTTGCTGCACAAAAGAAATGAACACAACATTGTAAATCAGTTATACTTTAATAAAAATTTTGAAAAACTAGGACTTATCATCATTTACTAGCTCTGTGTCTTTGGGTGATTAATGACGCTTTCATGACTTCAATCTTTTTGGTTTTTTTGGCTGTGCCGTGTGCCTTGCAGGACCTCAGTTCCCTGATCGAGGATCAAAGCCACACCCTCTGCACTGGAAGCGCAGAGTCTGACCCATTGGATTGTCAGGGAAGTCCCATGGTTTCAATCTTTTAACAAAATTAAAGAGGTGTATATGACCCATCTGAGGGAGTTTTAATGAGAAATAAGACAATACTTATGACATGTTTAGTGCAGGATCTGGAAGAGACAAAACACTAAGACAGAAACCATTCTTACCACCAGTGGTGTATTATATGTTTCTCAGGCCAGAAGTTTAGGCACTGCTCTTGTCTGTGCTCCAAGATGCGTGGTCCAGTCCATCCCCTGGAGAATCAGAGGGGAACCCTGGCTCCTGGGGGGTGTCTAAGGGACACTGGGCTCTCTGTTCTCTCACCCCCAACAAAGCGTCTGCTCCCCACCTCCCCTCTAACAGAGTCCAACACACATACACAAAGAAGAGACATTTCAGCGCCAGAATATCAGGGCTGAACTGACATTCATTACTATACTTCCAGAATAATTTCATCCAACTCCCCTCAAACTGAATAGACAAAACTGAGGCTCAGAGAGAGAAAGAGATTTATCTGCAGTCATCTAGCAAGTTGGGAGGAGCCTAGACCTAGAACTCAGATCTCCTGACTCCCAAGTGGGGTGCCCATTGCACCCCAGGCTCCTCCCACTTCTTCCTGGAGAACTCCATTGCACAAGGGCAGTGGGGCAGCTGAGCCAACAGCAAAGCCACAAGGTCATCCAACGTTACCAAACATACACCCTCCTGCTGTCTTCACTCCTCCAGTCTACTCTACCCCAACTTGTATGTCCCCAGAGAACTTTATTCAGCAATGACATGGAAGGATAGATGTGTCTTGCCTCCTCACTCACATCTTGAAATAGAAAGCTGGGAGAGGATATTGCTTCACCCAAAGGAATTACATGTTACTGGAGGTCACCTCAGGCATGAACAGGTGAAATGCTTCATGAGCAGGGATTTCCTGGCATCTGTCTTTCTGTCTTCTTGAAGGATACAGATTCATGGGAAACATTAGAGGAAGGGAAGGAGGGAGTCAGAGGTTTAGCCAGGAGGGTTGGTTGGTCACACTGGCAGGGTTGAACATAGCCAGGTCAGAAGTGGAGGTCAGTGGGAAGTTTAGGGGTTTATTTCCCTGATCTGAGGCCAGAGGCCAGAGGCCAAATGTCTAGGTTTCCATTTCCTGGTGAAATGGAGGCTGTAGTTCTTGGGTTGATTTTTGGATTTCTACAGTGAACCCTAGGAATAGGCCTCTTGTTCCTGCCCCTGCTCTCCTTCACACCCCAAGAACATCTGCCATGGGTCCTGTTCCACTCTCCACGGGGGACAGGAAGTCCCAATCCCACACCCATCTCCCCGGAGTTCTAAGGGGACCAGAGGTCACAGGAACCAGAAACAAATGGAGTTGAAAGCAGTCTTTTATTGGAAAGTCCATGAGGGAGGCAGTCCATGCTCAAGCTTGGGCCTCCCGGATGAGAGGAAGAAGGGGCAGTGTGGGAGAGGGTCGTGCTACAGGCACCGGGGCCTGCATCCCTGGGGACTTCACAGGTGCACAAGCACAGACTCTACCTGGTAGAAGAAAAGAGAATCGGAAACGTGAGTCAGCAGGCGAGAGACTCAGAGGCAGTGGGAGGCAGGACCACGTCCACATGCCATCCTTCTCAGGACCCCAGTTGTAGCCCCTGAGACCCCTCAGTCTCTCCATCACCTCCCGTGTCCCCTCCCCACTAGCCTAGAATTGCCCTCCGCCAGTCGGCCTCTCTGCGCCCTCACGGGCCTCCTTTCCCTCCATCCATTTCTCACCTCACCGGGGATTCACACAGGTCTTCCCACAAAAGCCTTTACAGCACTTCTTGGCCCCTGGGCAATGAAAATCTCTCAGACACTGGTTAGGGGGATTCCACACTTTGCAGTGGATCCGAACCCTGGGGCAGAATCCACGCTTGAATGGAAGTCTGGCTCGGTCTTGTGCTACGACTACATCTTGTTTTTTGACTGGGTCTTGACCTTTCACTGGATCTTGTTCTTTGTCAGGAGATTGACCATTGACTGGACCCTTTCCGTTGAATACAACATTTCCTTGACCTTTTGGACTACCTGTTGAAACAAATATCCCCACATTTAGACCAATGTG
Organism: Bos mutus; assembly: GCF_027580195.1. Taxonomy (NCBI): domain Eukaryota; kingdom Metazoa; phylum Chordata; class Mammalia; order Artiodactyla; family Bovidae; genus Bos; species Bos mutus. The sequence continues at coordinate 57,801,500 of NC_091629.1, read as the reverse complement.
TCTGCTTCAACTATCTAGTCTTTCCTCCAGGTCCAGCCACTGCTCACTGCGGTGTCCCTTAAGCTGAGAGACACTGAGATAGAAAAGGCTCACCAGGGCTAGCTGGGGTCTGAACTCTCAGATGGCTGTTCCTGGGCTTTGGGGAAAAGCTCCATAGGACCAGGTTTCCTTTGGGTGTCCATTTCTTCCCCTCACCCTCCATTCTGGGTCCTGGGGCCCTCATGAGGATATGCCAGGGAGGAGTGACTTTCAGGAGATGAGGACACATTGTCATCTTTGAGGAAACTTGGTGGAAGGACAAGGAGCTTTGAGATACATGCCAGGAGACCTGAGCTCCATCCTGGCTCTGGAGATTGTCCTGACAATTCCTCACCTCGCTCTAGGTCTCAGTGTCCTGCTTTGGAAAACAGAGGTCTTCAGACTCCATGATTTCTGAGGCCCTGTTAGTTCTTAACCTCCTCTTACAGGACTGATGTGCTTTGATGGGACAGGCAGGCAGGGAAGAGACCCCCCCACACCCAGGGCCCAGATTCCTGGTGCTCCTTACTTCATTGCATGTTCTGTCCAAGTATCAATGCTTGAGACCAAGGTCATGTTACAACACTCCTTCCACAAACAGCCCTGATTTCTCAGTCCTGGGGCAGAATGCACATGGAGTCTAGTGGGCAATTTCCTACTTCTCTGGATACACTCAAAACCTTCTGTCCAGGTGGAAGAGTGGGCTCCAGCTCTGCATGCTGCCCCTTGTCAAGACCCAGGCTGCCCCCAACATCTTCTCCTCAACCCAAGCCAGCCCCACCCAGGCCACTCATCCACTCACCTGTTACGACACCTGCCTGTGCCACCAGAGTCCCAAGGACGAGAAGGACCACCATCTGGACCAAGAAGCTTGTAGTCTTCATGTTGTCAGGAAGGCATATAGCTGAGAGCTGAAGCTAAGCCTAGTTTTATGCAGCTCCAGGTTGGCCTGGTGCCAAGGGTGGGTCTGTGGTTTCAAAAAGGATAAGACTTACTTTTTCTTAGTTCTGCCAGGAAATATCCACCCCTATCCTGAGAGGGACCTTGGGCCCTCCCCCAGGGATTATCCACAGGGAGAAATGGCGGTTGTTACATCATTTCTAATAGCTGCAAGAGCTATCTCACATTCTCACAAAGAAGTAAGGCTGGCTGGTCTGTAGGCACCATCATGACCAAATTCTTTATACTTAAAGAGTATGAAGGCCAAAGGAGAGAGAGGAATCACCCACAGTCATTCAACAAATCAGTGGTAGGGCCGGTGTACTGTTTTCATAGCCAAGGTGTTTTCCCAGTACTCCCTGGCTCCTGCAAGCCCCAGCCAGACCTACCCTAACAATTTATTCTTCCCAGCATCATACTAGGCTTTTCTTTCATTCTCCCCCTGATCCCAAGAAAAGCTATCAAAGGCAAATTTGCCCTGAACGTTTAATGACTAATCATTATACTTTTCCTATTTCACAGGCAGTCCCTGAAGTGGACCAAGAAAGTAATAGGGAAGGTGGCATTCGACATCTGGAGTGGTGTGACGCTCTTGAAATCTCAGTAAGAAGAGAGGGAACACCTGTAAAATAAAAGGAAGAAAGTAGAAATCATCTATAAGGTGGATATCTACAGTGCATACATCCAACAAGACTTTCACCTTTTTAGAACAGGCCCCTGTTTCTTCCGAAGAACTCCTGGTTCTTTGCACCATCAACTTAGGAATCTAATGGGAAGTTTTGATCATGAAAGCCTGACACCCAGTCACAGATCAGGGTGTGTGTGTGTGTGTGTGTGTGTATGTGTGTGTGGTCTATTGACATCCTTCATTTAAATGGACACTAAGGGGAAGTCCCTCCTTTTGGTAAAGGTAGGAGAGATGAGCCTGAAAACTTCTGAAGCTATGGTTTCAGTCTGGGAGAAGGGAACTTTTTGAGAAAAATAAATCTAATTCAATTAGAAAAGCAGAAAAATGATGGTAAGAGAGGCTTCAGAAGGGACCAGTCAGCCCTTCATTTCCCTTTATCTTGAGAGCAGTTCTTCCCACACCTTTCCCATAGTTCGGTTATGACCCAATAAACTGCCTAAGCTAGTCTGAGTTGGTATTTGTCACTGTTGTCAAAGTTCAGAGTAAAAAAAATGAATACCCAGATATTAGGTATTGTCCGGGAGAGAAACTGAAGTGTGGAAATAACAGTTGAATTCTGAGTGAGACAGATCAGATCAGATCAGTCGCTCAATCGTGTCCGACTCTTTGCCACCCCATGAATCGCAGCACGCCAGGCCTCCCTGTCCATCACCAACTCCCGGAGTTCACTCAGACTCACGTTACCCATCGTGGAAAAGTACTGGAAAAATAAAGTGATGCCATCCAGCCATCTCATCCACTGTCGTATGTACCTTCTCCTCCTGCCCCTATCCCCTCCCAGCATCAGGGTCTTTTCCAATGAATCAACTCTTTGCATGAGGTGGACCCAAAATACTGGTAGTTTCAGCTTTTGCAGTATCATTCTTCCAAAGAAATCCCAGGGCTGATCTCAATGTAACAAAAGTTCTTCAGAATGGACTGGTTGGATCTCCACTGCAGTCCAAGGGACTCTCAAGAGTCTTTTGAACACACAGGTCCAAACAGCATCAATTCTTTGGTGCTGGAGCCTTCTTCACAAAAAATCCAACTTTATCTTGTCATCCAAACATGAAAACAGGAAAAACCATAGCCTTGAGACAGGGAGGAAAGCAAACCAAGTATTTTATAGTCAAACAGTTTAAATCTCCATCCTTTGTTTCTTTGGACTCAGACCTCATCGTGTCCACCAGTGCTGCTGAAACATTAAGGAGCTATAACAAATACAAGATGTTGGAGTTGGCAGGCTACTTAAAAAAAGAAAAAGCTCCTCACAAAATAAATTATGCAAACAAAAAAGTGTGTAGAACTGATACTCCTTAAAGAATTAAAACATTAAAATGGCAGCCTGCACTCACGTACCAAGAACAAAAAGAGAGTGTTTCTTGTATATATGCCATATCAACATTTATTCCTCGCCAGTTTCTTACCTGTCCATCTTCCACACAGGTAACCACTTTCTTGGATTTTCTAATTTTCTGTTAACTCAAGCATCTGGCTCATTTCTCGCTGGGTTGTCTACCTTTTCCTCATTGTTTTGTAGAGAGAAGAAACTGTCACACGTTACTAGTAAGACTGTATATTCATGCAACCTGTTTGAAAATACATTTGGCATAGCTAGTAAAATTAAACATGAGCAAAATCTTTTCGATTTTTACCAATCTGATGAGTGAGAAGTCATGCACTGCTGAAGGTTTTAGTTAGCATCTGTTTCAGTTGAGTTTAGTTCAGTCACTCAGTCATGTCCTACTCTTGGCAACCCCATGGCCTGCAGCACGCCAGGCTTCCCTGTCCTTCACCAACTCCTGGAGCTTGCTCAAACTCATGTCCATTGAGTCAGTGATGCCATCCAACCATCTCATCCTCCATTATCCCCTTCTCCTCCTGCCTTCAATCTTTCCCAGAATTAGGGTCTTTTCCAATGAGTCAGTTCTTTGCATCAGGTGGCCAAAGTATTGGAGATTCAGCTTCAGCATCAATCTTTACAATGAATATTCAGGACTGATTTCCTTTCGGATTGACTAGTTTGATCTCCTTGCAGTCCAAGGAGTCTTCTCCAAGAGTCTTCTCCAGCACCACAGTTCAAAAGCATCAATTCTTCAGGGCTCAGCTTTCTTTATAGTCCAGCTCGCATATCCATACATGACTACTGGAAAAACCATAGCTTTGACTAGACAGACTTTTGTCAGCAAAGGAATGTCTCTGCTTTTTAGTACGCTGTCTAGGTTGGTCATAGCTTTTCTTCCCAGGAGCAAGTGTCTTTTAATTTCATGGCTGCAGTCACCATCTGAAGTGATTTTAGAGCTCAAGAAAATAAAGGAGTACATCAAGGCTGTATATTGTCACCCTGATTATTTAACTTATATGCAGAGTACATCATGTGAAATGCTGGGCTGGATGAAGCACAAGCTGGAATCAAGATTGCCAGGAGAAATATCAACAACCTCAGATATGCAGATGACACCTCCCTTATGGCAGAAAGTAAAGAGGAACTAAAGAGCCTCTTGATGAAAGTGAAAGAGGAGAGTGAAAAAGCTGGCTTAAAACTCAAGAGTCAAGAAACTAAGATTATGGCATCCAATCCCATCACTTCATGGCAAGTAGATGGGGCAAACAATGGAAACAGTGAGAGACTTTAGCATTTCTCCATCATGAATTATTTCAAGCATTTTTCATATCTTAAAAGCTACTTATATTTCTTTATCTGAAAACATTATTTCTTTTGCTCATTTTCCTATATATTCACTAGCTTTTTTCTTGTCAATTTCTAGCACTCCTTACATATTATAGAGAAAGGTTTTTATCTGTGATATGGTTTGTAAGTAAAAATTTTAACTCATTCTTAGACCTGCTCAAAATAGCTCAGGGTGGCACTCTTTTCTCCTGTTCTCTAGATAATGCCTGCTGTTGTTCGATTCTTTCTGCTCTGGACTTACGCATTTCTGCTTCATGATATCCTTAAATTGGTGAAATTGTTTCATTAATGTTTTCAATTCACGTGACAAAAAAAAACTAAATACTACAAAAGGATCATAGAAAAAGTAACTTTCTAAACTGTAACTGACACAAGAAAAAGTAGAAAACCATTGCAAAGATGGAAACAATGGTCAACAATATTTGACCAAAAAAAAGCTCCAGGATCAGACCTCTTCGTAAGCATATTCTATAAGGCAAACAAGGAACAAATAATTCTAATATGACATAAATAGAAAATAAGAAACAATTCCCAGCATGTCATATGAAGTAAACATAATCTTGATAGCAGAGCTTAATAAGGACTCATGTCAATTATATGTCAATAAAGCTGTTTAAAAATAAAATTATCAACAAGGATTCTATGAAAAAGGAAGATTTTAAGTAAATCTTATTCACAGAACATAGATTCATGAACACAAAAACTCAACTATGTTCATAAAATTTCAAACAGATCTACAGATAATTGTTAGAATCAATGAGAATTTATCACAATAGATGCATACAAAGGAAATATACAAAACTCAATGGTACTACATAAATCAACAACACAAATCAGCAAATGAAATTTCAATAATTTTTCAGTTCAGTTCAGTTCAGTCCCTCAGTCGTGTCCAACTCTTTGCAACCCCATGAATCGCAGCACGCCAGGCCTCCCTGTCCATCACCAACTCCTGGAGTTCACCCAAACTCATGTGCATTGAGTAGGTGATGCCATCCAGCCATCTCATCCTCTGTCGTCCCCTTCTCCTCCTGCCCCCAATGCCTCCCAGCATCAGGGTCTTTTTCAATTAGTCAACTCTTCGCATGAGATGGCCAAAGTATTGGAGTTTCAGCCTCAGCATCAGTCCTTCCAATGAACACTCAGGACTGAGACCAGGATGTTAGGATGGACTGGTTGGATCTCCTTGCAGTCTAAGGGACTCTCAAGAGTCTTCTCCAATACCACAGTTCAAAAGCATCGATTCTTCAACATTGCAAAGCTTTCTTCACAGTCCAACTCTCACATCCATACATGACCACTGGAAAAACCATAGCCTTGACTAGACGGACCTTTGTTGGCAAAGTAATATCTCTGCTTTTTAATATGCTATCAATAATTTGTATAATCATATAAAACATGAAGAGCTTATAAATACACATAATAGGTTTTGTGCAGAAACACTACAAAGAAAATTATAAAACTTTAGTGACAGACATTTTTTAATACCCCCAAATCAGAAATGTATATGATGTTCATGGATTGGAAGACTCAATATGATAACTATGCCAATTCTCTTCAAATTGATTTTCAGTCTCAATGCAATCAAACCCCCAGAAAAGTTTTTGCAAAAGTAAACCAAGAGAAACTTGGCAATGCAATTCTGAAATGCATACAAAAAATGCAAAAGGCAAGATAGCAAAAATACTCTTGAAGAAGAATAATTTAATAAGACTTGATGTAGGCGATATCAAGTTTTATTTTAAAGCTGTAATAATTATGATAAAGTGGTATTACAACAACCATAGACAGATATGCAAATGAAAAAAAATAGAGTCACCAGAGAGATGACTTGCACATAATGAGAGTATGTTTCTAACTTGGTTATAGTAAACAAATATTGCTACTGTCATATTAAGAAGGCTGCACATCATAATATTAATATACATTCCCTAAGTGGTTGAAGATCCAACCAGCCCATTCTAAAGGAGATCAGTCCTGGGTGTTCTTTGGAAGGAATGATGCTAAAGCTGAAACTCCAGTACTTTGGCCACCTCATGTGAAGAGTTGACTCATTGGAAAAGACTCTGATGCTGGGAGGGACTGAGGGCAGGAGGAAAAGGGATGACAGAGGATGAGATGGCTGGATGGCATCACCAACTTGATGGACATGAGTTTGAGTGAACTCCGGGAGATGGTGATGGACAGGGAGGCCTGGCGTGCTAGGATTCATGGGGTCACAAAGAGTCGGATACGACTGAGCAACTGAACTGAACTGAACTGAAGTGGTTGAAGGAGGATACAGGTTAAGAAGGCAGGATAGAAGGAAGGAGAAGAAAATAAATAAATAAATGTTGCTTTACCAAAAAACTCATCATGTCTGATGGGATCCTGTTACATTTATAAATATATTACCAAAAAATGAATATCACTAGATCTCTGTTTACTGACTTCCAGTGATGTCCATGCAATCTTACCAACAGAAAAAAAAGTTGGAGAGTACTATATGGGTTTTGATAATATTCCAGTTGAACATAGAACTCCTGTATATGAAAATACTTATGTGTGAAAAAGGAAAAGTGTTTGAAGGAATAGCCACTGCTGTGAATACTGGTTAAATGATGATGATGGGACGGGAAAGAGGACAAGCAGAGTAGCTCTGCCTTTATCCATATCAGTTTCTAATTTTTTTCTTGTTACAGCTGTTGATGAAAGTTCAGTTAACAATTAAGAAGAAAGGGAATTTTATTTGAACCAGACTGAGGATTATAACCCGGAAGAGAGACTCTCAGAAAGCTCTGAGAAACTGTTCCGCCAGGTGCAAGTTGAAGGCACAGGCATACACGTTTTTGAGACAAAGGATCACACATCAAAATGACATACTGATATTTTATACAAAGTTCACCAAGGACCATAGTGCCGGTAAGCCCATATAAAGAGGGTGGGAAGTCTATGATCTCCAGCAGAGTTGGGAAAGAATACTGTCCTTTGAAGAAATTATATTGCTAATGTCAGAAGAAAGGAGGAAATGTTATCTTTAAGGTCAAGCAGACACTCCTATCTTCGAGGAAGTTTGGTTAATATGTAATGCAAGCTCACACTACACATTAGGGAGGGAGGGGAGAGGCCCAAATGGATGCAGAGAGAATTTTGTGTTTAATTTTTTCTTATCCTGCCTGGAAATAAGAATTTTATTTCATCACAACAAAAATCACTACTCTTATGATCCAAACATATCAAATAAAGAAAATTAAAATTCATAATTTGTTGTTGTTTAGTTGCTAAGTCGTGTCCAACTCTTTTGCAACCTCATGGACTGTAGCCCCCCAGGCTCCTCTGTCCATGGGATTTCTCAGGCAAGAATACTGGGGAGGGTTGCCATTTCCTTCTCCAGGGGATCTTCCTGACCCAGGGATCAAACTCACATCTCCTGCATTGGCAGGCAGATTCTTCACCACTGAGCCACCAAAATTCATTATAGGTTAGAATAAAGCACTCAAGTAATCACGTGAGTGGAGAAAACAGGGTAATTGAGAGTTGCATCTAAAGAAATGATTATATACACATATAATCATTATAAGTGTTACAAAGGGATGTATAAAATATGTCATAATGTAAAAGTAAAACAGTGCATGAATCAGAGGCAGTCAAAAGAAATCACCTAGGTAGTTCAAGCAGAAAAAGAATTTCAGCTATTGTATGAGCACATCTCATTGTAAGAACCCGAATCACCCGTGAAATCCTGGATATGAAAGAGTCTGGGAAAAGATAGGCATTTGATTTACAACCCCTGCAGGAAGGCAGTCTGGGAGCAGCTGAAATGCATGTAGATGGAGACTCTGCACAGTACCTGCCATACCCCAGCTCCCTCCCATACTTACACTTCCAATTAGAAAATATTCACGTCTCAGAAAGCAAAGTGCCCACCTTGAGTGGGAGCTGAAGTGAGTGGGTCTGAGAATAAGCAAGGCAGGACACAAGAGCTGGGAGATATGAATAAAATAAATAGAGAAGAATACAGGGTATTTATGAGAGCGGTTGTTACCTTGCAATGCTGGAGTAATATCTCATAGTGGCCAGGTCTGATGGTGGGAGCCCTCCTCTTTCAACAAGTGCCTAGGAAAGAGAAGTCCACCTATGTATTAGGAAAACTGCAACAGAGGAGGGAGCCCTTGAGCTAAATTAAGAAACCTATTACTTCCAACCCTTCCCACTCAAATAAGATACTCCTTTCAAAAGATAGTTCCTGACTCTGATTTTAAAATCAGAAAGAAATTTGGAAATCATATAAGCTGTATAAAAGCTCACATTATAGTAAACACAAGATGAATGCAAGTAAATATTGTGGTCTTTCAAGATAAAAATAGAAGCCTTCAGGAGGCCAACACCCCTCCTCCAACTAAAAAAGAAACAAAACCTTAAAAAACCAGGTTGTAAGACAGCAATACTCAATGCCAGAAAATAGTGAAGCAAAACTTAGATACTCTATGGAAGAAAATACGCACTGAGGATTTTTGTACAACTTATTTGTCCTTGACCTAAATATATTTGTAAATGTGCAAGAACTCAAGAAATATTGTTTCTGATAACTTTCCTGGGGAGTTTCCAAGAGACAAGATATTATTATTGAGTACTGAACATTTTCATTGTGGAATTAGGTCTGATGAAGGAGTAATAAATAGTATGTAAATGTGACCTATTGTGATAAAGTACAAATACCAAAATTTCCATCAGATAGGAGGATGAGGGAGAGAGGTAGCTCAAAGAGTAAGTCCACTGACTGCTTTATATATAAAAGCTTCAAGTCAAAGGATATTTAAAACACATAAGCTTCAGCAAAATTAAAAACTTGTGCATCAAAGGATCCTAGCAGGATAGTGAGAAGATCCTGCTGAGAAGAAGAAACAAACCAGGTCTCTGATAAGGGCCTATGACCCAGACTATACAAAGATCTCACAACTCCACATTAAAAAGATGAACAGCCCAATTTAAAAATGGGCAAAGAACTTAGACATTTCTCTGAAGATACACAAGTGGCCAGTGAGCACCAGGAAAAGATGCTCAACATCACTAGTCATTGCTGCTGCTAAGTCACTTCAGTTGTATCCAACTCTTTGCAACTCCACGGACTGTAGCCTGCCAGGCTCCTCCGTCCATGGCATTTTCCAGGCAAGAATACTGGAGTGGGTTGCCATTTCCTTCTCCAGTCATTAGTCATTAGGCAGATGCAAATCAAAATCACAAGATACCACTTCATACCCAATAGTGTGACTTTAAGAAAAAAAAAATTAATGGAAAATGACAAGCATCGACCAGGAGGTGAAGAAATTGGAACCCTTGTACATTGCTGGGGAGAAGGTAAAATGGTGTGAACTCTGTGCAAAACAGCCTGACAGTTCCTCCGAAAGGTCAGCATAGAATTACCAGATGACTCAGCAATTCCACTCCCAGATGTATATGTAAAAGAACTGAAAACAGGAAGTTCTGGTCCATGACTGAGACACAGGAGGCTCCTCAACTCACCTCCACCCCTGGTCACACAAAGTTGACAGCTACAACACAAAGCCATTGAAGGAAATCCAGTAATGAGTTGAGCCAGTGCTACATATTGGGCAAGCAAGAAAATACTCACATTGGAGAGGGTCTTGGCACACCCTCAAGCCACGAAGACCAAAGAAGGTGGCTTGGACAATTACAAGGGTTCGAGACACAACCAAGAGCTTGGGAGGGTGGGATGACGAGGTTCCTCTCCTATATGTGGTCATTGCTATATGTGGAAGACGTTGCTATTTTATCTAATGCCCAGCAGCCAGTACAGACTGTGGAGGAAAATGAAGTCTCCACACTGGGTCTTGCACATTTTCCCCACACCTGCAGGTAGCTCCCTACTGGGCACACCCACTTTCCCTGCAGGCTCCAACCCAGACCAGCAACCCTCAGCTCTGCTAGCCCTGCCATCTCACCTCATTATGTCCCAGGAATATCAGAACGTGTTCTGCAACAGTTTACTGGGAGGTCCCTGCTCTTTAAGCATCTCTCCTGTTGGAGTCTGAGATTCAGCTCCACTGGCAGGCACTCCATCTGCCTGGTTGGCATAGTAACCTCCTTCCTGTGGTCTCTTTTGAGAAATAAATGATAAGGCAAAACACGCTGAGTCTCTGATATGTTAGAATAATTTAGTGGCATGAGCAGTGTCCTCTCAGTTCAGTTCAGTTCGATCGCTCAGTCACGTACGACTCTGTGAGCCCATGGACTGCAGCACGCCAGGCCTCCCTGTCTATCACCAACTACCGGAGTTTACCCAAACTCATGTCGATTGAGTCAGTGAAGCCATCCAACCATCTCATCCTCTGTTGTCCCCTTCTCCTCCCGCCTTCAATCTTTTCCAGCATCAGGGTCTCTTCACATGAGTCAGTTCTTTGCATCAAGTGGCCAAAGTATTGGAGTTTCAGCTTCAACAGCAGTCCTTCCAATGAACACTCAGGACTCATCTCCTTTAGGATGGACTGGTTGGATCTCCTTGCAGTCCAAGGGACTCTCAAGAGTCTTCTCCAACACCACAGTTCAAAAGCATCAATTCTTTGGCGCTCAACTTTCTTTACAGTCCACCTCTCACATCCATACATGACTACTGGAAAAACCATAGCCCTGACTATATGGACCTCTGTTGACAAAGTAATGTCTCTGCTTTTTAATATGCTATCTAAGTTGGTCATAACTTCTTCCAAAGACTAAGCGTCTTTTAATTTCATGGCTGCAGTCACCATCTGCAGTGATTTTGGAGCCCATAAAAATAAAGTCTGCCACTATTTCCACTGTTTCCCCATCTATTTGCCATGAAGTGATGGGACCGGATGCCATGATCTTCGTTTTCTGAATGTTGAGCTTTAAGCCAACTTTTTCACTCTCCTCTTTCACTTTCAAGAGCCTCTTTAGTTCTTCTTTGCTTTCTGCCATAAGGGTGGTGTCATCTGCATATCTGAGGTTATTGATATTTCTCCCGGCAATCTTGATTCCAGCTTGTGCTTCATCCAGCCCAGTGTTTCTCTAGACAATAATAATTTGGGGGTAGGGAAGACTTAAGGGGTGGCAGGAACCTACAGTGGAAGGGGGATTTTCCTAGACAGACCCCAGTGACCTCACGGCTCTGCTGTCCATGCACTGGTCTCACAGTCCTGTTCCAAGGAGGTGCCAAGGAAGTTCAAGTTCCTGGAAGGAGATACTCTGAGTGACTTCAAGAACAGTGGCCTGGAAGTCAGTCTCAGCTTTGCCGTGAACTTGCTGTGTGACCTCAGGAAAATAGCTCTCCTTCTCTGAGCTTCAGTTTGGGATTTAGATTTTTATTGAACTTTCTTGTGAACAACAGCCAAGTAGTCTGTGTAGTTTGTAATTAGGAATAAAAATCAGCCTCATAAAATTTTCCTTCTAAACAAAGCTGCCAAGGGGATGCCAGAATTTCCAAAGTCACATCAGATCATGAACTACAGGGCCCTTCTTTTCCTGAGAGCTTAGAAGATAGCATGAGGTTAAACCCCCAGGAGCACTTCCTGATTGTGAGGGTTGTCCTGGACTGGAACATTCTCTTCGTTTCTCAGGGTCAGAGGAGGTATCGCCTCGCTTCCGAGAACAGGATGGGGATCATGGAGAAGCGATGTTCTCACGAAGAAGACATCCCAGCCTAGTTAAGAATTAACTGTGTCTTTGAGCCAGCCCCCTCCCATCTACAGCCGACTGTTCCCTCATCTTTCAAATGGGAGGGCGGGGAGGATGGCCTTGATCTCCTCCTGTCCTGGTGAGTTACTCAGGTTCAGTACATTTCCGCTTGGGGCCCCTTAGGACTCTGAGCTCCACTTATCTCTCTTCCACCAAACACAGGAGCCAGATGATGTGAAATCTAGGCGGGGGTGCTTGGCTGAGATGACCTTTTGCTCAGGATCCCTTAGGGCCAGGGAAGGGGTCCCAGAGGCCACCTTCAACCTCTGTGACCAGCCACCGCAGCCAAACCTAAAGCCTCGCTCCATCATCCACCCCTGATAGCTCAGCCAGCTCCAAGCAGAGGGCAGTTCTACCAGATGCCACTGAAGGTGATCTTACTAAAGGCAGGATGGTCTCTCTCTCTCATCCATCAGAGCCCAAGAGGAGAGACCAGGGCTGGCCCCACTCACTGGGGCAGCCTGGGCCAGCTGTCTCCAGCAGAGAGCGCTAATCCTAACTTGAATGCTTCCCTTCGCAGGTCTCAGAGCTCTGCAAACCCTTCCTGGACATTCAAAGCTGACTTCTGTCCTCCACCTAAGCCACGGCTGGGGCTTCAAGATGTTAGAGACCTAAGGAAGGGACCATCTGACTCAACAACTCTCACCCTTTATACAAATGAGAAAACCTGAAGTCCAAACACGGACAAGGCTTGTCCAAATCACAACCCAAGTAGGCGATACAGGCAGGACCGGATCCCAGTCCCTGACACGCAGGGCAAGTCCTCACCCATCGTCAATTCTTACACAAGCAGCCTTGCACGGTGGCTCTTGGGCAGGGGGTGGGGCCAGGATGAGACAGACACATACCACTCTGTTTATCCCCTCTCCTTCCTCCCTTAACTCAGTTGCTCTAGCCTCCCAAGGTTAGTAGGTGTTAATCTGGGGGCCTCTGGGTTCTACCTTATCAGGTGTCAGCAACAGAAACATGAGAGCCCAGAGCCTCCTCCTCCTGGTGGCCCTCCTGGGTTTGGAGAGCCAGTTACCTGCTGCCTTGGGCAGGAGGAAGGGAGGTGAGTATGGGTAGGTTCCTCGGCTCCAAGGACAGAGGTGGTTTCTACCTTTAAGGCGAGAATAAGGGTTTGGGGGAAGGTAGGCAATGAAGTGTAAGTGTGTGTGTGTGTGTGTGTGTGTGTGTGTGCACACGTGTGCCCACTTCTTAGTACTTTCAGCAGCTTGCCTCTTGTCTGTACATCTTCATGCCTGTCAGCCTGTTTGCGTGTGCAGCTGTAAATGTTTTCTTGCCAGTTTCCTGGTGCTTGCCTGTCTACACGTCTGAGTGTAGGACTGTGTTCACATGCATGCGTCTACCTCTAGTTAAACGTGTAGCTTTGTGCCTGCTTGTCAGTGTGATCTGCGTCTGCCCATGTATCCCTAGGGACGACTGCACACGTGTGTGTCTGAGCCTGCATGCATGTCCGTGTGAGAACACGTGTCTTCCTGTGCCTCTGGGGAGGGTTGGAGTGGACGGTCGGTCCCTGCTCTTTGGTGTCTCCATGGGGGCGTCTGGACCTGTGGGTCTGCATGGCAGGGAGATGGTCTTTTCTGTCATCCTCTGTGGAAACGAGGTCTGGACTGGCCCCCTGCCCATCTTGTTTGTGTCCTTCTCCAGGCTTCTCTGTCTCCCAGCCCAATCTGTGAAAGGGACTCCGGAGTTGTGTACAACTCTGGGTTCGGGGATCTGTCAGAAGGAAGCTCTACCTACTCTACCTCTCTTCTCCTCCACCTCCTTTAAAAGGCTGAGTCTGACCTGTCAACAGATGGCAGAGGCTGGGGCTGCAGAGATAGCCAGACAGGTGCCTCCCCACCCAGGCGATGCCTCCACTTCCATCCCTTCTGGGCCTGTAACACTCTGACCACACCGGTGTGTGTATATGACTGTGTCTCTGTGTATATGTCTGTGAGTGGGGAGCCTGGATTTGGAGAGAAGGTTAGGGAAGGCAGATGAAAACTTGAGAGTAATACATGGGGCAAAAAACAGGGCCTACAAAGAGAAGCAGCTTGGAGTTGATCAGGAGCCGCCATGTGGAGACAGGGTAGACGAAGAAACCAGAGTCATGGGCTGGGGCCAGGCCAGGCGCGGTCTAGTTGCCCCGGTGGAGATTATGAACTTCGTTGTTTTTTTTTTTCCCCGCCTTATATGTCATCTGAGTCTCAAACCAACCGTGGGAGGATGGAGTCTAGCTTCCCATTTCACAGACAGAAAACTGAGGCTTGGAGTACCAAACAAACTAAAAAACAACAACAACAAAAGCCTTGCCAACCATTTACAACAGCATGGATGGACCTTGAGGCCATTATGCTAAGTGAAATAAATCAGAGAAAGATAAATACCATATGGGATTATCTAAAAAACAAAAAACCAAGCTCATAGATACAGAAAACACTTGGTGGTTGTTGCCAAAGGTAGGGTGTAGGGGTGGGAGTGAAATGGGTGAAGGGTTCAAAACGTACACACTTCCGGATATAAAATAAGTCACGAAGATACAGTGTACAGCATGACGACTACAGTTAATAATGCTACAATCCACATTTGGATGTAGCTAAAAGAACTGATCTTAAACATTCTTATCACAAGAAAAACAATTTAACTATGTATGGTGACCGACGTTAATGAGACACTGTGGTGATCGTTTTGCAGGACATACAAAAATAAATCATCACATTGCACACCTGAAACTAACATAATGTTACATTTCACTTTAGATGTCAATAAAAAATTAAAAAAAAAAAAAAGCAAGTCCATTCCAAAAAAAAAAAAGTTGCAAACAATGGGCAAAGAAGTACGGAATGGAGAATTTAGATCGCGCGATCCCCAGGACAGCGCTTATACTGAATTCTGAACTGCCTCCAGTAGCAAAATTTGGGGAGTTCTCTTACAGAGAAGTCTGGGGGCTGCCCACCGGATGACGGGCCCTGCCTCCTCTCCGTGCCTGATCAGTGTCTGCACGACAGCCAGTGTCCCTCAGGGATGAAGTGCTGTCACCAAGGGTGCTTCCTCCAGTGTGTCCGGAAGGTTTCAGGTAAGGGTCCCTCTCCACCTTGCTGAGTGCCAGCCAGACCCCAGACCCCAGGGCCGGGGCACAGGCAGGGCTCACCCGGTCCCCGTGTTGCAGTTAAGATGGGCAGATGCCCCGAGGACCGTCTGCGCTGCGTTAGCCCCGTGCAGCACCTGTGCTCCAAGGACTCGGACTGCCAGGGCCGCAAGCGGTGCTGCCTGGGTGCCTGCGGCCGGGACTGCAGAAACCCCGTCTGAGGTAGGGCTGCGTGTGCCTCGGGCAAGCTCCTTCCCTCTCTGAGCCCCAGCCCTAAGAGATTCCTCGAGTTCAACCAGCTGAACAGGAACCTTCCCAGAAGCCTGGGCCTCCTGTGGCCAGCACTGGAAAAGTGGATGGGGTGGGAGGGGTCCTCTAGGATGACAGAGGAACTGGGGGTCCCTGTTCTCTTGCTGAACTCCTATCACCTGGACCACAGCCCTAAACACTCGGAGCTTCAGTTTGCCCTTGTGAAGGAGGGCGGGGGATCCTGCCTTCGTGGCTGGGCTGATGGGGCCTCGATGAGGGAATTGGGCCCAGAACCCAGAGCTTTATTATGGAAAGGGGGTTAACCTTTTCCTTCTCTCTCCTCAGGCTAATTCTGGCTTAGGATCCATAACTCTGAACCTCGGGATGGGGTTCTCTGCAGGAAGATATGAAGATGGGTGGGGTCTGGGACACAGCAACCCAGAGAGAAGCCCCTCTGCCAGTGGAAATTCCAACCTTTTAATAAACACTGTTCTAGAAGAATTTTCCAAACATCAATCTGTTCACAGTGTTCGCCATACCTGCAAAATAGCATCATAATATTTTGTGTATTGCCTGTACTCCTATTGACCTAATGTTTTTCTTCCAAGGGACTCACTTTTGTATAAAAATAAATTTACTTGAGAAGAAAAACTGGATATCACTACTTTAAATGGGATAAGCAGGGTCACTTGTCACAAACAGAATGTAAGTGTAAAAGCAGATGCAATGAAAGCAATTAAGTTCCATGTAACTAAATCATGTCTAATTAAATGATATGAAATAATAATACTAGATTCTGGCTAGATACTGCCACCTGCCAGAACTGTGAGCATGAAGCCTGCTCTATGTTTCTGTTGTGATAAAGGAAGATTAACGAGGGTTAAAGAGACGTTAAAGACGCAGATCTCTAATCTGGGATATTCTTGCTGGTGTAATCAGAAGGATTAAAAAGAACTTTCTCAATGCAAGAGTCACTGTTGTACGATGTTGCATCCAGACACACCCTACGATCATTTGGGAAATGTCTGAACAGGTGAGATGTCATTATTTATGGGTGGGTCTGACTCTACCATTGGATAATAACTCACTGGCCTCCAGTTCTTGTGGGCCTGGTCCATAGTCAGAGCTTAATGAGTGGGGGTGTCAAGGGAATGACAGCCATCCCAAGTGGCACTAGTGGTAAAGAACCCGCCTGCCAATGCAGGAGATGTAAGAGATTAGGGTTCAATCCCTGGGTCGGGAAGATGTGCTGGAGAAGGAAAACGGCAACCCACTCCAACATTCTTGCCTGGAGAATCCCATGGAGAGGGGAGCCTGGTGGGCTACAGTCCATAGGGTAGCAAAGAGTCAGACACTACTGAAGCAACTTAGCGTGCACACGCGTGCATACACACACACACACACACACACACACACACACACACAGCCATCCCAAGGGACATTCCTGAGAGTGATCCCCAGCAGACAGCAAGCAGGAAAAGGTCCATCCTACAACAAGAGGGAAATGAATTCTGCCAACACTCTGTGAGCTAGAAGAGAACTTCAAACACCAGATGAGAACCATGACCCTGGCTGACACCTTCAACCTAGTAAGACCCTGGGTAGAGAATCCAGCCGTGTCATGCCCAGATTTCTGATCCACAGAAACTATGAGGTGATTAATTTCGTATTTCTTCAATTTCTAGGGAGATCAGGTTCAATCCCTGGTTGGGGAACTAGATCCCATATGCCACAGCTAAGAGTTTGCATGAAGTGAAGTGAAGTCGGTCAGTTGTGTCCGACTTTTTGCGACCCCGTGGACTGTAGCCTACCAGGCCCCTCTGTCCTTGGGATTTTCCAGGCAAAAGTACTGGAGTGGGTTGCTATTTCCTTCTCCAGGGGATTTTCTCAACCCAGGGATCGAATCTAGGTCTCCTGCATTGCAGGCAGATGCTTTACTGTCTGAGCCACCAGGGAAGCCCTGGTGTTTACATGCTGCAACTAAAAAATAGAAAAAAAGACCCCACATGTTGCAAGTAAAAGAGCCCACATGTGGGGCATCCCTGGTGGCTCAGATGGTAAAGATTCCACATGCCACAGCTAAGACCTGGTCAGATCAGATCAGATCAGATCAGTTGCTCAGTCGTGTCCGACTCTTTGCAACCCCATGAATCGCAGCACGCCAGGCCTCCCTGTCAATCACCAACTCCTGGAGTTCACTCAGACTCACATCCATCGAGTCAGTGATGCCATCCAGCCATCTCATCCTCTGTCGTCCCCTTCTCCTCTTGCCCCCAATCCCTCCCAACATCAGAGTCTTTTCCAATGAGTCAACTCTTTGCATGAGGTAGCCAAAGTACTGGAGTTTCAGCTTCAGCATTGTTCCTTCCAAAGAAATCCCAGGGCTGATCTCCTTCAGAATGGACTGGTTGGATCTCCTTGCAGTCCAAGGGACTCTCAAGAGTCTTCTCCAACACCACAGTTCAAAAGCATCAATTCTTCAGCGCTCAGCCTTCTTCACAGTCCAACTCTCACATCCATACATGACCACTGGAAAAACCATAGCCTTGACTAGATGAACCTTTGTTGGCAAAGTAATGTCTCTGCTTTTGAATATGCTATCTAGGTTGGTCATAACTTTCCTTCCAAGGAGTAAGTGTCTTTTAATTTCATGGCTGAAGTTACCATCTGTAGTGATTTTGGAGCCCAGAAAAATAAAGTCTGACACTGTTTCCACTGTTTCCCAATCTATTTCCCATGAAGTGATGGGACCGGATGCCATGATCTTCGTTTTCTGAATGTTGAGCTTTAAGCCAACTTTTTCACTCTCCTCTTTCACTTTCATCAAGAGGCTTTTTAGTTTCTCTTCACTTTCTGCCATAAGGCTGGTGTCATCTGCATATCTGAGGTGATTGATATTTCTCCCAGCAATCTTGATTCCAGCTTGTGTTTCTTCCAGTCCAGTGTTTCTCATGATGTACTCTGCATATAAGTTAAATAAACAGGGTGACAATATACAGCCTTGACATACTCCTTTTCCTATTTGGGACCAGTCTGTTGTTCCATGTCCAGTTCTAACTGTTGCTTCCTGACCTGCATACAAACTTCTCAAGAGGCAGATCAGGTGGTCTGGTATTCCCATCTCTTTCAGAATTTTCCACAGTTGTACAGCCAAATAAATAAATACTAAAAACAAACAACCTCTCCCAAAGTAATACCTGGATTTTGAAGACAGCACAAAAGTGAAAATGTAAAATATCTCATTCATACTTTCTTTATTGATTCCATGTTGAAATTACATTAATAATATTGGGGTTAAATAAAATATAGTAGTAAGACTAATGTTACTCATTTCTTTTTACTGTTTTTAAAAGTTGCCTTAAGAAAAATTTAAAGCCTATATGTGGCTCACATTACATCTATCAGACACTGATGGCCTAGAGGACTCAGAAGTCGACTGACCATATGACCTTGAGCAAGTCACCTCACCTCTCAAAGCCTTACATTTCTTATCTGCAAGATTGGAATAATAATAATGGTGCCTATGCCACAAACACTGTGCAGTTTAAAAGATGAGGTCTATAGAATATTGGAACCAAGGTAAGTGCTCAATAAATAAACCATCATTATTAATAACAATATCTGTAAAATAGGAATCCTTTCTTGTAACCAGGTCCTAATCTTGACCAGGCACACAGTAGCTGTTTAATAAAAGCTTGTGGGTCACACACTTTGACAAAGCTCTTTGGCAGGGTTCTGTCTTACCCTTGCCACTGTGAATCAGGAATTCTGTGGGCAGGTAAGGACACTGAATTTCGGGGGCAAAATGATTTGTTCAGGCTTTCCTGTTTCAAGATGTCCCTGCTGAAATATTGGAATATGTGAGTTCCAATCCCAGGTCCACAAGGTCTAGCTAAGTGCCCTGAGCAAGTGACACTTGTGAAACAGGGAACAGAAGACCCTGTCGGCAAGAACTTAGATAACTCACCTGAAGCCCAGACCCTGGCCCATATTAAGGACTCAACTAAGGAAGCTATTATTACTGTTGTCCTTCTCTGCAGGGACCCCCCCCGCCCCACGAAATTACCCCTCATCCCCCAGCCCCTGACTTGGTGAGGATGCTGTGGGGGCCCAGTCTCCATACACCCCCCTTCTTCTCTCAACAGAGTCAGGAATAGAAACCACCACTTCCGGGCTCCCTCCCCGGGCAGCGGCAGCGATCAATAGACCTCAGCCACCGGGGACGGAGGAAGGTTGGGCAGAGGCGGCAGCGGGGCCTCTGGCTGCAGGCTGCAGAGGCACAGAGGGGCCGTGGAGCAGAGAGATCCCGGCCAGATAGCGGCTCTCCAGCCTCTGCGCCTTCGGGAACCACACAGCCAGCAGGCACCCTGGAGGAGCCCCTACAGGTAAGGGACCTCCCTTGGGGTGTGGGAAGCGACAAGGAAGGGGCGTGGGCTGCAAGAATAGGAAGCCAGGCTGCCCCGGGGTTCCCAGTGCCCAGGGCCCCACTATGAGAACCCCCTCAAGGAGTGAGCAGCGTGGGACTGGCTGAGCTTTGGGGCTGTCCCATCGGCTCATCTGTACAGCAAGAGTCGAAAACCTCCCAGTCAGGGTTGGTGGAGGGATTAAACTCAGTCAAGAGTATCTAGAGCCCAGAGAAGTGACCAGCACATAGTAGGTGCTCAAAATTAATGTATGGAGAGTCTTGAATCAAAAAGCCTAGTCTCCAGCCTCAACTGTGCCATGGGCTAGCTGGATAATAATTTTGAGCAAATGATTTTGAGCAAATCATTAATCTTTCTTACTGATATTCAGATTCTTGTCAGAGAAGGTTTGTTAAATTATTCATCCTGTTTCATAGAGCAGGAAGGTGAGTTCTAGAAAAAATGGAAAAGGATTTGCCCACAGTCATGTGCCTAATGCGTGATGGAACTGGATTAGAAACCCCATATTTTGACTCCAAGTCCAGTGGAGGCATAGGAGCTGCATCACATGTGTATTCATTGTGCATGTATTATGTGCCAGGAATGGTGCTGCCCATAAACAATTTGCCTCATTTAATCCTCAAAACTTCTCATGAAAAGTAGGATGTCCCCCAGTTTACAGATGAGGAAACCAAAGCTCAGAGAGGGGCATGATTCTGCTCAAGGTCAACAGTTAGTAAATGGCAGATGCAGAATTTGAACCCAAGTCTAATGAAGGAAGTGCGATGAATTGACATTTATTGAGCATCTATTGTGTTCCAGGGGCCTCTGCACACATACTCACAATAACTCTTCACCGGAATGTATTATCTCCATTCTGTAGATAAGGGAGCTAAAACCCAGAGCTGGAGGAGACTGGCCAGAGGTCACACAAGTGACAGAGGTAAGGACGAAATCCCCACTTACCTCAACACTAGGCTCAGAGTGAGTGAAAGGTACCCTGCGTGCTTCCTGTCAGGCACTGGGCCAGCGGCTGGATACACACTCAGTCCCCGGTCCACCCTGAGAAGCAGGCATTACTGAACCCACAGCCCAGATGAGATTACTGAGGGTCAGGAGGTGAGTCACTAGCCCTTGAATCCAGCAGAGCTCGGAGACAGTGAGCAGTGGAAGCATCTAACATTTCCTGAGTGTCCATAACCCACCTTAATCCTCCAGCCTTCGGGAGCAGGGGCTATTGTCTGCATTGTGAATTGTGCATCGTGCCAGAAATAGAAATCTGGAGAAAAGCATCTTCTTCAAGGCTCCAGCTGCATTGGGGGCTGATAAGCCCAGGTTTGCCTAACTCTGGGAGACAGTAAAACAGGTGAATGACTTACTACACCCCTTCTGGAGCCAGGCCTGCTAAAGACATTAGGTCATTTACTATTTTTAACCACCCTTGGCGATGGTTGACAGCAGCTCTGAAAGGTGACATGACTTGTTTATGGTCACACAAAAGTGCCAAAATTCTGTTTGACTGACTCTTACGGTTGTTGTTTAGTCACTAAGTCCTATCTGACACTTTGCAACCCTATCGACTATAGCCTGCCAGGCTCCCCTGTCCATGGGATTTTCCAGGCAATATACTGGAGTGGGTTGCCATGCCCTCCTCCAGGGCATCTTCCTGACCCAGGAATCAAACCCATGTCTCCTGCATTAGCAGGTGGATTCTTTACTGCTGAGCCACCACGGAAGCCCTCTGACAGACTCTACAGATGTTTTAAAAAGTCTAAGCCAATGACTCACAATTCTGACCGTGCATCAGAATCACCCTCCAAACTTGTTGAAACACACACTGCTGAATCCCCTCCCCTGAGTCTGTGATTCAGCAAGTCCCCAGCAGACTAAGAATATGCTGCATCTTTGACAAATCCCCAGGTGATGGTGATGCTGCTAGTTCAGGGAACGCACCTTAAGAACTTCTGGTCTAAACTGGCTCTCCCAATAACCCTAGATAGTAAGCATTAACTATCCCACTGTGTAAAAGAGGAAACTGAGGTTCAAAGTACCGGCTTGTCCAAGATCCCGTAGGAAACCTCTGGTATGTGAAAATCCAAGTTTGGGCAAGGAGACATACTGTATGGGCAGCCACCAGGTGCCAGGACATCCTGCCCAATAGTTCTCATCATCAAAGGTACAGTTCAGCGTTTCCTTTATGTAAATGAAGGAGGCGGACTCGGTGATTTGGCCAAAACCCCCCCAGTCGGGGAGTGAGAGAGATTCAAACCCAAGCCTGCCGCTTGAGTCCAGAGAGTGCTTGACACTCACTGTGCGCCTATGACATACCAGATGCTTCACATGGAACTTCCAACACGCTTGGCTGGTGCATGGCGCAGGGAGGGAATTTAGACCTGTTCTTTGGGGAAGGGGCTAGGCACTAGGGCTAGGCATTAGGGCTTCCCAGATGGCTCAGATGGTAAAGCGTCTGCCTGCAATGCGGGAGACCTGAGTTCGATCCCTGGGTCGGGAAGATCCCCTGGATAAGGAAATGGCAACCCACTCCAGTACCCTTGCCTGGAAAATCCCATGGATAGAGGAGCCTGGCGGGCTACAGTACATGGGGTCGCAAAGAGTCAGACATGAATGAGCGACCTCACTTTGGGGAAGGAAAGTCCATGGACGCCCCCTTCAGAGTGACCCTCTCTGTCCACAGGCCAGGGCGCCGCAGCCATGGTGAGCGAGTCCCCGGGGCCCAGCGCCAGGGTCCCGTGGAGGCGAAGCGACGAGGCGCTGCGCGTGAACGTGGGTGGCGTGCGGCGGCGGCTGAGCGCGCGCGCCCTGGCACGCTTCCCAGGCACGCGGCTGGGCCGCCTGCAGGCCGCAGCGTCAGAGGAGCAGGCGCGGCGCCTGTGCGACGACTACGATGCGGCGGCGCGCGAGTTCTATTTCGATCGGCACCCGGGCTTCTTCCTGGGCCTGCTGCACTTCTACCGCACTGGCCACCTGCATGTGCTCGATGAGCTGTGCGTCTTCGCCTTCGGCCAGGAAGCCGACTACTGGGGCCTGGGCGAGAGTGCGCTGGCCACGTGCTGCCGCGCGCGCTACCTGGAGCGGCGGGTGACGCGGCCGCGAGCCTGGGACGAGGACAGCGACACGCCGAGCAGCGTGGACCCGTGCCCCGACGAGATCTCCGACGTGCAGCGCGAGCTGGCGCGCTACGGGGCAGCACGCTGCGGTCGGCTTCGCCGCCGCCTCTGGCTCACCATGGAGAACCCGGGCTACTCGCTGCCCAGCAAGCTCTTCAGCTGCGTCTCCATCGGCGTGGTGCTCGCCTCCATCGCCGCCATGTGCATCCACAGCCTGCCCGAGTACCAGGCCCGCGAGGCGGCGGCCGCGGTGGCAGCGGTGGCCGCGGGCCGCAGCCCGGAGGGCGTGCGGGACGATCCGGTGCTGCGGCGCCTCGAGTACTTCTGCATCGCCTGGTTCAGCTTCGAGGTGTCGTCGCGCCTGCTGCTAGCGCCCAGCACGCGCAACTTCTTCTGCCACCCGCTCAACCTCATCGACATCGTGTCCGTGCTGCCCTTTTACCTCACGCTGCTGGCTGGCGTGGCGCTCCGAGACCGGGGCGGAGCGGGTGGTGAGGAGCTGGGCGATCTGGGCAAGGTGGTGCAGGTGTTCCGTCTCATGCGCATCTTCCGCGTGCTCAAGTTGGCACGCCACTCCACCGGCCTGCGCTCGCTGGGCGCAACGCTCAAGGTAGGGGGTGGGGGTTTCGGGGAGGTGGGTGTAACCGCGCGGCGGGTGAGCAGGGGCCCTTCCAGGTCTGCAGTGTCCAGGCTCAGGATACCAGGTGTGCATTTCAACAGGAGGTCTTTCTGGTATCTATTTCCCAGGGGAGAAGGGGAAAACCGAGGCAGAGCTTAACCAAACCAAACCAAAAACATACAAAAAAACAAGACAGAGATTACTTTGGAGCTATCTGTTAAAACATTATTGTTGTTGTTTTCCAGTCTCTTAAGTCGTGTCCGACTCTTTGCAAGTCAACCATCATAAAAATACTCAAAGCAGGGTGCTGGCTAGCATCTCCAGATGAGCCTTTGTGCTGGCGTTATCAGAGAACACGGGTATCATAGGTCACCCTACCTAGGCTAAGTCTAGCAATGGGTCCAGAGCTAACACTTAACTGAATGCTGCCTCTGTGCCAGTTTCATATCCATTCTCGATTTTATCCTCAGGAAGGTGATATTATTTATTCCCTTCCAGTAGATGAAGAAGTTGAGGTCTGAGGGTTGGCTTTTTAAAGCCTGGTTGCAACTTATTGAGCAGCCGCCCTGTGTCAGGCCCTGGGCTGGGGGTGAATCGCTGCCCTGGCAAGCTTACCCTCAAGGGGGTGAAATTGACCTGTTTGGAGGAGGGAGGAAATGTGAACAGCTTGGATGAAGGTCTGGAGGGGAATAAGGGTGATGCTGGGAGGGGGACCTGGAGGGAAGAACATGCCCACTGAGCAGGTTGGAGAGGTAAGTGGAGCAGGGTACTGAAGGGCCTTCAATTTTTTTAAAATATTTTATTTTAATTAATTTGGCTGTGCCAGGTCTTAGTTGTGGCACACCAGAACTCTCAGTTGGGCCATGTGGGATCTAGTTCTCTGACCAGGGATTGAACCCAGGCCCGCTGCACTGGGAGCATGGAGTCTAAGCCACTGGACCACCTGGGAAGTCCCTGGCCCATAACTTTGGATTTTATCCCATAGGAATAGGGGACCCTGTGAGAGTTTTAAACAGGACAGCTATTTCTGTGACTACTTCGCAGATGTGGAAACTGAGGCTCCAAGAGGTGGCAGGACTTGTCAGAAGTTCCTCAGGGAGTAAGTGGGACAGCCCAGAGAGGAATCCAGCTGGTCCTGACTCTAGCACCTCGGCTCTTTCTCCTGAAGGTCCATGCAACCCTGTTAAGAATCCCTAAAAGGTGCTAAAAGGTCCCTTCCACTCATAGCTTAGGAAAACCTTTTGCATGCTTTTATGGAAGGGCAGCTAGGATGCTAAAAGCAAGCAGGACAGCTGGGCAGAATTCTGAGGCAGGTAGAGGGAATTCATTTGCCAGACGTCCTGAACTCGGCATCTCTTGAGCGCCCCAGAACCTGCCTCCACCCTGCAGGGAGCCAGGGCCTGATGCTGCTGATGTTTTCTACAAGGAAGGAGAAGAGTATTGACCAAAGCTGCAGAGTCTAAGACACGGGTGAAAGACTCCTGATGAGGCCCCTGGCCAGCAGCTGCTTTCTTATTACCAGGGAGTTTGCAAAATCTCTGGCCCTGCCACAGACCTGGAGTTATGGCTCAGCAATAAAGAATCTGCCTGCCAATGCAGGAGATTTGGGTTTGATCCCTGGGTTGGGAAGATCTCCTGAAGAAGGAAATGACAACCCACTTGAGTATTCTTGCCTGGGAAATTCCATGGACAGAGGAGCCTGGCAGGCTACAGTCCACAGGGTTGCAAAAGAGTCAGACACAACTTGGCAACTAAGCAATAACCCCAGAAATACTGAATTGGTCCCCCCCCCACCTGATTTCTCTCCACCTTACGGGCTTCTGTGGTGGCTCAGATGGTAAAGAATCCGCCTGCAATTCTGGAGACCTGGGTTTGATCCCTGGGTTGGGAAGATCCCCTGGAGAAGGGCATGGCAACCCACTCCAGTATTTTTGCCAAGAGAATCCCCATGGACAGAGGAGCCTGGCGGGCTAGAGTCAGACACATCTGAGCAACTAAGCACAGCACTGGACATGATTTCTCTCCACCTTATAGTTGGGAAGCCCGGAGAAGGTGATGGCACCCCACTCCAGTACTCTTGCCTGAAAAATCCCATGGATGGAAGAGCCCGGTAGGCTGCAGTCCATGGGGTCGCTCAGAGTCGGACAGGACTGAGCGACTTCACTTTCACTTTTCACCTTCATGCATTGGAGAGGGAAATGGCAACCCACTCCAGTGTTCTTATCTGGAGAGTCCCAGGGACAGGGGAGCCTGGTGTACTGCCATCTATGGGGTCGCACAGAGTCAGACACGACTGAAGCGACTTAGCAGCAGTAGCAGCAGTTCCAGACTAGGGGTTCTCAGCCCTGGCACTGTGGACATTTAGGACCAGATAATTCCTTGTTGGTGGGGCTGTCCTGTGCATTGTAGGGTGTTTAGCAGCATCCCTGGCCTCTACCACTGATGCCAGTACTAGATGCTTCTACCTAGATGCCAGTAGCACACCTGCCCCCAAAATGACTCCAGACATTGCTGCATGTCCTGTGAGGGCACAGTCACCCTAGAGAATCCATGCCATAGGGCTTGGCCTCAGGGACAGAACAAATATACATACCCACAGGCAAGTGCATTCAATAGGTGGTCCAGGGAACCTATGTATCCTCTCAGCTTCCTTGAGTGGCAGAAAATATTTTTGTCTTTATCAGAAATAGGATAGACCAAAGGACATGAGCCCACCTCTTTGCATTGTGGAATATAAACTGTGGTTCTCTTGGTTCTGCAACAGTAGAAAAAATTACGAGCTTTCCCTAACTGGCTGGTGTCACCAGTGGCCCCTGAACTAGAAGAAATAGCCATGGCTTAGCTGGCACTCACTGGACAACAGAAATCAGGCCTGTGTTCAATCCCAGGGTGATCTGCTGGCTATTGTAGTTGAAAGATATTAGTGTGCAGCAGGGAACCCTCGGTATTGGCATCAGTTCTGCTTTGCTGGGTGACTTCAGACCTGCCCCTAGGACTCTCTGAGCCTCAGTTTCCACACCTGCCCAACACAAGGTCTGTAAGCCAAGCCATCTCTCACCTGGATTCCTGTATTCTCTTCCAGCACAGCTACCGTGAGGTGGGCATCTTGCTGTTGTATCTGGCTGTGGGGGTATCCGTGTTCTCTGGCGTGGCCTACACAGCTGAGAAGGAGGAGGACGTGGGCTTTGACACCATCCCGGCCTGCTGGTGGTGGGGCACGGTGAGCATGACCACCGTGGGCTATGGAGATGTGGTGCCGGTGACGGTGGCTGGCAAGCTGGCGGCCTCGGGCTGCATCCTGGGGGGCATCCTAGTGGTGGCGCTCCCCATCACCATCATCTTCAACAAATTCTCCCACTTCTACCGGCGCCAGAAGGCTCTGGAAGCCGCCGTGCGCAACAGCGACCACCGGGAGTTTGAGGACTTGCTGAGCAGCATCGATGGGGTGTCAGAGGCATCTCTAGAGACCTCTCGCGAGACCTCCCAGGAGGGCAGGTCTGAAGACCTAGAGGCCCAGGCCTCCAGTGGGCCTCCAAACTCTCAGGTTTATTAAACCAGGGCTCCAGGCACCCCCTTCCCACACCCCTGCAGTCAGCTGAAACGGAGCAGAGATTCCTCCCCTGCTTAACTTCTTCTTCGTGGCATGACCTCTCAGGATCACTCACGCTGGCCTCAGAAATGACACCTGGAGGCTGGGTCCTTTCCTCCAAAGACACAGGGAGGCATAGTGTTATCCTAGGCTCTATGAGCCTGCGGAGCAACCCAAAGACCTTTATAAATAAACCTGCAAGCCACCCACAGTACAGGCATGAGCCAAAGAGGAAAGTCAAAAGGATGCTAACAATTCTTGAGCACTTCCTATCTGTTAGCCATGTCCTATTGACCCTATTTTAGAAGATGAGAATTATCCCCATTTCACAGATGAGGAAACTGAGGCTCAGAGAGGCACAATGACTTGCCTAAATATCACATGGCTAGAAGTAGTGGAGCCAAGTTTGGAATCCCAGCTTGTTGATCTGCCAAGGCCAATATTTCTTGCTCTGGTCTTTCTTCTACCCTCACAAAGTTTGTAGGTGGTTTTATGTGGTTCATAGGCCCCTAGAGTTGGTTCATAGGGTTAGACACTTCTGTTAGAGCTAGGAAAAGGACCAGACAGGGGATTCAGATGTAGAATCCCTGGACCTCATCTGTGGTTCTTTTCCAGAACCTTCCAACAAGAGTTAGCTCTCAAAAATTAGGTCTGGGAGGAAGGACTAGGAGGCTGCCTCCTCAGTGGATGGGTAAGACTTGCTAAGCAATAGTCCTGAGGCTTCCTCCCAGGACTCCTCCCTGGCTTAAAATACAGAAAATCTGAAGGGGCCCTGGCCTGAGGCCTGAAGTCTAGATCCAGCTGTGCTAAGGCTGCTCCATCTCCACATCACAGCCCATTTATCAGATGGTCACAGTCTGTGCCCCAGAGGGAGATGAAAGCCAAATGGAGCAGGGGTGTCATTTATTTAGAGCCAGCTCAGCTCTGAAGTGTTGATGGCAAGGAGCTGCTGTGCCTGCACATCTGTCTCCTCTTCCCAGATCCCCCTAGACTGACCTTGGCAGTTCCCTTCTTCCCGAGATACAGACCGCCAGCCCTGCCTTGGGTCACCAGCCAGGCAATGCTTGAGCCTCCTGTCCCTTTTGGCCAGGTCCAGTTCTCTCATCTTTTCTGGGGCCATATCTCTTATATTCACCTGCTGAATCCTCTCTCTACTTGCTGAGAAAGTTGGGAGGGAAGGGTTCCCACAGCCCTTTCCACATACCGTGGCTAGGAGGGCCATCACAGGACCATCATGGCTGGACGATGGCTCTTTCCCCCACACTGAGCTCCAAGATGGAAGACGCTGTCTGATTGAACCCAGCTTGGTTTGGAGCAGGTGTTTTGTCCACGTTGAATGGATTGACTGAGTTGTACAGTCCACTGGGTGCCGGGCACTGAGGAGAAAGAGAAATAGAGAGAGACCTTGTCCTCAAGAAAGAGGGTGAAATTGAGATCGAAAAGGAGGTTCTGCCTCCCTCCTTGCTTTTTAAGGATTTAAAAATGATTTCCTTATAGATTCTTTCCTCACTTATTGAACCAATACCTTTTGGAAGGGGCATAAGCTGGGACTACACATGTGGCCTGCAGATGTGTTTCGTTTGGCCGAACAGTATTTTTAGTGTATTTTTAAATTCAGACATCGTTGGGGCAGGCACGTGCTCTCCAGTTCTGCTTCCCATGCACCTCCTCATACACACAGGCGCCACTGTATCAGCCCCATCACTTTTCAGATCTACATCACCCACCTGGCTTTTGAATTATATTAACTGCTTACTAGGTTCCAGAGATACAATGGGGAGCAAAATATGTATCCTAACCCTCATGAAGCTTATAGACTACTGGATGAAGTGGATTTTAATCCAATAATCACATAAATATGTAATCATTTTATGAAGTAAAGGGAACTGTAGGCCTGTAAGGGAGCAGGGACCATTAATCAAAAAGGTCAGAGGAGACTTTTCTAAGCAAGTGGTCACCCCATCATAAGGATAAATACCAAATCAGGCAATGAGGGTACCTGGAAGCGTGTTTCAAGCAGAGGGAACAGCATGTGCGAAGGCCTTGGGTCCCACACAGGGGATCAGTGTATCAGTGAAAACCATGATGCAAATAAAGAGTCTGGGTCCAGGGACCTGTGTCTGCCTGTGTGAAGCTGGTTGCCTGATGTGCTTTCTGGATGACTGGGGATGGAGGGTGACACGTGGAGTGACTCAGAATCTGCAATCTCTGGTTCTAGTCTTCAATGAGGCACAGATTATAAGCGATGGTGGTGCTAGTGGTAAAGAACCTGCCTGCCAGTGCAGGAGACATAAGAGATGCGGGTTCAATCCCTGGGTCGGGAAGATCCCCCAGAGAAGAGCATGGAAACCCACTCCAGTATTCTTGCCTGGAGAATCCCCATGCACAGAGGAGCCTGGCAGGTCACAGTCCATAGGATTGCAAACAGTCAGGACTGAATTGACTTAGCACGTAAGTGATAGGAACAAGAATCCAGCTGATTATTGGCCAAAAAGCGTAATTCATTAGAGTAAATATTTGAAATGATGAACAACAGTTACAATTAGAGTTCTTTGTTTGCAAGCAAGAGAAACTGACTTCCTTAAAATGACACTTAATCTATTGGAAGGTGTATTAGTTTCTGGTGGCTTCAAATTTCTACAAACTTGAAACAACAGAAATTTATTCTCTTACAGTTCTGGGAGCCAGAAATCCAGAATCAGGGTATGAGCAGGGTCATATTCCCTCCAGATGCTCGAGGGTGAACCCCTCTCCTGGCCTCTTCTAGCTTGTGGGGGCTGCCAGCACCCCTTGGCTTGTGGCTACATCACTCCAGTTTCTGCCTCTTTCATCACACTGCCTTCTCCTCTATGTGTCAGACCTCCCCAAAACTCTTGCTCATAAGGAGACTTATGACGGCATTTAGGGCCCACTAGGATAATCCAAGATAATCTCATCTCAAGATCATTAACTTCATCACATCTGGAAAAAGACCCTTTGTCCAAATGAGGTAACATTTTCAGGTTCCAGAGATTAGGATGTGAGCATATCTCTGGGACTACCATTCAGCCCACAACAGGAAGGTATTGGTCAAGTTCATAGTGGATGTCTGTGGTGGCCCAGGGGTTAAGAATCTGCCTTTCAATGCAGGGGATGCAGGTTTGATCCCTAGTTGAACTAAGATTCCCACATACTTCGGGGCGACTAAGCCCTCTTGCCACAATTACTGAGCCCATGCACTCTTACTGCTCTGAAAGAAGCAGTGTACCTTGATGAAGACTCACACAGCCAAAATCAAATAAAAATTTTAAAAAAGGGTGAAGTTCACCCAATCAAAGGAAAAGCTGGCCAGGCCTCAGGAAATATAGGAATGAGGGGAGCTCTAGGGACCTCAGTGGCAAGACCCATGAACCTTCTGCTGAGGACACTGCCATTCAAATGATCCATGTCCAATCTCCTTCTTTCCCTGTATTCTTCTCCTCACAGTCCCAACCCCAGGAGAGAGGTGGATTTGCTTAGCTTGAGTCATATGCCTCTCCCTTGATGGGAATGGAGGGCAGGGTACCTGGATAAACAGCTACAACAGATCACTTGGGGTGGAAGAAGGGTAGTTACCCAAGGAAAATCCACATGATGTCAGCAAAATAAAGGGGAGGAATGTTAATAGGTGACAATTGCAGGTGTAATTACATTCCAACCCCTGGCTCCCCACCACATCATAGGCTCACAGCTTCTTCCCAATTCACACAATTTTATAAATGTTTCTAACATGAGGAAACCATCTTGTATATAGTTAAATTATATTTAATATATTAATTTGACTATTAATGTGACTTAGTCAATGCAGTGGATCCGTTTGATGTGTGGAACAAGGATGATCAGGGAATCAAAGTCTTCCTGCTACAGAGCTGGAGAATTAAGGTGTCCCTGTGAGTTGGAAAACTGTTATCCTTTCCAGCAAAGTGCTTCCTGTGGTTTCTCTTTCTTCAAATAGTGAAACCCTTAGATGTATATTAGCTCCAGGGACTATAATTAGGAGCATGTTTCTAACACAGAAGCTAAGATGGGAATTGCCTCTTGATTAATGTCATTTTCTAAGACTCTTCTAATTTTGCACCAAAAAGGGGAAAATAATGGTTTTGTTGTTTGTTTTGTTTTAAAATTCTATTTAATTTTCTTATCTTATCCTTTAAAAATTGTATGTGGCTATGCCGGGTCTTAGTTGCAGAATGTAGGATCTAGTTCTTCGACCAAGGATCAAACCCAGGCCCCCTGCATTGGGAGCAAGGAATCTTAAACATTGGACCACCAGGGAAGTCCCCTAATGGTGTTTTGATAGGAGTCATCACCCTGCAGGAGTTTTGGTAGAAGCACTCATCTTTCAGCCTCCCTAAAGATGTGGGATCTCTGTTGAGTTCTCTATTTTGAAACCGTTATTTGAATTCTATTGGCCTTTTGTATTATAATGGCCTCCATGGGTCTGGGAGCCAATGTAGGGATCTTTTCCAGCTATCACTCCAAAACTGAAGATACAGGATAGCTTTGGGATTCCACTAGACCTCCAGTGACAGGGACCCAGGTCAAAACATGGTTTTTCACATGATTGGTAGACCTACAGTGGTCCTCTGGGTCCCCCAAAATTGGTAATAGCTCGAAGTCTTCATCCAAAGTTCCCTAAAAGATTTGGGTCTTTCCCTTTCTTCCACACCCAGTTACCCTGGAAAATGGCCATAAGTCTTTCTGCAAGAGAAATGTTCACATTCCACTCATGCCAGAGTCCTTCCTCCAGGTTAGTTGTGTATGCTTCATTCTATCAATAAAAGAACTCAAGCCTGGGTGTTGGGTGACGATCTGTAACTATGACAGTGGCTTAAGTCAGGGCCGCATCCTTAATCTCTTATTACAGATCAGAAAACAAAGACCCAGGGAGGTTCACAGTCATACTTGACTTTGTTTGTGTGGAGATGAGCTTTTTAGCTCAAATAAGGACCAAGCAGGTTGTTCATGGGCTCTCCTGGTGGCTCAGATGGTAAAGAATCTGCCTGCAATGCAGCAGATCCAGGTTCAATCCCTGGGTTGGGAAGATCCACTGGAGAAGAGAAATGGCTACCCACTCCATTATTCTTGCCTGGAGAATCTCATGGACAGAAGAGCCTGTTGGGCTACAGTCCATGGGGTCGTAAAGAGTTGGACACGACTGAGTGACTAACACACACACACACACTGTGTTCATACTGGAAAGTGGAGGTGGAAGGGAAGCTGGTTGACTCATAAGGTACTTTTTGAGGCTCTCAAGAGTAAAGATCATCCCTGGTGGCTCAGACGGTAAAGTGTCTGTCTACAATGCAGGAGACCTGGTTTGATCCCTGGGTCGAGAAGATCCCCTGGAGAAGGAAATGGCCACCTATTCCAGTACTCTTGCCTGGAAAATCCCATGGACAGAGGAGCCTGGTAGGCTACAGTCGATGGGGTCACAGAGTCGGTCACAACTGAGCAACTTCACTTCACTTCTTATTGACTACTAATAACCACCCTTCGTGTGTCTGGCACACTACAGTTAAAGTGATTTCACATCCTTTATCTCATATACTTCTCACAATAACCCTGCAGGAAAGCAGCAACAGTAATAAAATAGTGTAATCATTATTGGGCAGATTCAGGAAACTAGTCATAGTCAAAAGGTAGTGAATAAAAAAGAGCAGTGAATCAGGGATTCAGACGCGGGCTTCCTAATACTGTAGTGTTCTCACCTGGCATCACACTCCAGTCATCACTTTCTCTGCCAAACTTAACTCCCCAGGATCACTGAAGGAAGTGGCTTTGAAATGTGGGTCCTGTTATGAATTTCTTCTTTCCTCCGGATTCTGGATGCTGCGCTTAGGTGCTGGCTGGGATGGTCCTTGATGACTAACAGCCCTCTTATTTCGGGTCAACCAAGTCCTGTGCCTGAGTGTAGAAAGAATTCTCCAGAAAGTTTTAATAAGCTGAGAAGCTAACCTCATACGACAGTAGCCTTTGAGATGAAAGGGACGGTGTCTTTCAGAATCATGACTGCTAGAAACGAGGAGTAGGACAAAGACAGGTGTTGACTGGTGCTCTTGTTCCAAAGGAGTAGGTTCAGAACCTTCAGGAAATCCATGCATTGAGGAGGGACTGGGCACAGCTTGCTCTTGGAGTCAGATCTGGTTCAGATATTGGCCCTGCCACTTAGCAGTTGCATGAGCTTGGATGGGACTTGTCTCCAAGAAGCCCATCTCAGGGTCAGCCTCCAACTGGGTTGGTAGCCAAAGCCCAGTTCTTCCTCCCTTCTCGGATTGGTAAAGCTCTTTCAGTTATGAGTGACAGAAACCCAACAAGGTGTCCTAAGTACAGGGGTTCCAGAGGTTCAACTGAGGTCACCAGCTCCTCTCTCCCTGTTCTGCTTTCCTATGTTGGCTTGTTCTCAGGTGGGAAGGTATGAAAATTATTTATATGTGATGGGAGACTATGAGCATTACCATGTGGTTCAGAGGAAAGAATATGGGCTCTGAGGCCAGAGAGCCTTGGGCTTGAATCTCTTCTACTAGGAGCTGTGTGGTCTTAGTTGGATTTTTTTGCCTCTCTGAGCCTGTTCTTCACTTGTCTTGATCTAATAAACTCCTACAAGTCAGAGTATTAATATCAAGTTCAAGTGAGATAATACATGGAAAATGCCTGGTACTGTAACATATTAACCCTCAAAATATACTTAGGAAAGAGAGCTCAGCAATCCCCTTCAGAGCTCGTGTTCTCCTTAGTAAAGCAACTCTGCACAGAGGGCACTAGGAAAGGAAGTAGTTGCATGTCCACAGATCACAAATCAGGCTCATCTTTCTACTTGAGGCCCCAGCTGGGATCAAGAAACCTGAATTTGAGTTCAGACTCAATGTGGCCGAATCTGGGGCCTCGGTTACATCATTCATCAAAGCAGGATGCTGGCTGAGACATATGCTGAGGGATAAAGAGTAGCTACCCCGTACACGTGCACGGGGCTGGGTGGTGACCCTCTGACGGCCTCTGTCTTATCAGGAATAAACACCCAAACCCCACCCCATAGACCACATGGCCCTGCATGCCCTTGTCTCACCCCTCGGACCTCACTGCCACCTACTCTGTCCTTCGAACACTCTGTTCCAGGAACAGTGACTGTCCTTCTAGCAAGTCAAGCTTTTGTTCTTGCCTCAGGGCCTTAGTTCTTGTTGTTCCTTCAGCTTGGAATGGGTATTGTCCATGCCTTCCACCTGGCTGGCTTCTTATCATTCATTTCAAAAGTCATCTTTTCCGGGGCAGGCATAGATCACTCTGTGTGGAGCTGTATTTCCCCCGCTGCCACACACACACTGCTCTCAACCTCATTACTCTGCTTTATCTTCTTTTTCTTAAATGTTTTTTTTTTTTTTTTTGGCTGCATCAAGTCTGAGTTGCAGCATGTGGGCTCTTAGTTGAGGTGCACAGGCTTTTCTAACAGAGAAGTTGCTTAGCTGCTCTGAGGCATGTAGGATCTTAGTTCCCTGACTAGGAATCAAACTCATGCCCCCTGCAGTGGAAACATGGTGTCTTAACCTCTGGATCACCCAGGAAATCCTCTCTTTTTCATTTTGTAAGTTCAGGATGCTATTACCTCCTCCAGAAAAGTTTCCTTGGACATCCCAGAAGAACTGATTGTTGCTCCTTCCTCCTGTGTCCACAGGCTGTGTACTTCCTTCTGCCATAATATTTTCAATGTTGTGTGCTTGTGGGCTGGACTGACTCCGAGTGGCCTGCCAGAGCTGTGTCTGGTTCCATCTTTAAACCCCTGACAATTAGCTCAGTACCTGGCACGTAGCAGGTGTCCAACAAAAATTTACTCTCTACGCCACCTGCCTCTCCCCTGGCTTTGGATTCTGGAATAAACACAGCACAGAGTCAATGGTTCACAATACCATCATCCAGGTTATAGATGGAGGATGTTGTTTTTAAAAAGAGAACAGTCTCTGATCCAAAGGACAGTTTATTTAAAACAAAGGTGACAAAGTGGAGGAAGGAGGAAGGAGGGAGAACAATTCTAACATAAAAGCACATAGGAAGCATCTCAATTTAAAAAAAAAAAAGGGCAATGGAGGAAGCTATGTCTCATACATATACAAACTGCTGACCTCAATTGATTATTTACATCCAAACTTTATAAAATAGCATTTCAAGTCAGCACTTAAGCCAGTGTTATTAGTTTTTGTTACAAAAAGTTAAAGCTACAAACTTCACATTTTTAAGTTGTACGTTTGCAACAGCATTTAAGCTTTTTTTTTTTCCAAGTTGGTCCGAGTGCAAGCTGGTGGAAGAGATTTTCTTCCCGCCCCCCCCCCACCCCAAACACAAAAAAGTACATCAATTCCAAATACAATGACTATAATCCTGATGAAAACACAGACACAGTGCTTAAGAAAGATGGCAGATAGGATGTGCACTGGGCAGGAACAATTTTCAGGTAAAAAAAAGGAGCTGCAGTCTTTAGAGGCAACATGGTATGCTAGAAAGGGCACTGGAAGAAAAGACCTGGATATGAACTCTGGCTCTGCTGTATGCTAGTTACCTGACCTTGAGCAACAGACTTTGCCTCTTGGAGCCTTGGTTTCCTTTTCTGTAAAATGAGGACAAAGATACCTGTATCTCTCAGAGATATTAAGTTTTAGTAGATGTTGGGCTGTTCAGATTATCTCCTTCTCCTTGAGTGAGATTTGGTACTTTGTATCTTTCAAGGAATTTGTCTGTTTTATTTAAGTTGTTCATAAAATTGTTATTAGCCTTTTAATATCTGTAGGGTCTATACTGGTGTCACCTCTCTCATTCCTGATACCAGTAAGTGCTATTGAGTTTGAAATGGTATAATAAATTTCTGGCAGCAGGTGCTAAATAAATGTTTCCTGGATCAGAACCTACAGCTTCAAGAAATCAAGGCCATAGTTCTTAAGTTGCTTCAGAGTACTGGTTCTGTCTGTCGTCTGTATCTATCTATCCATCACACCAAACATTTATCCACCAGTTCATCTGTCTATCAACTGGTGGCTGGGAGAACAGACAAGGAAAAACAAAAATAGAAATTTGCTGCAAAATTACTGATGAGGAAGCAATAAAGATATTCCTGGAGGATCTGAGATTTTTAAAAGACACAGTTAGGTCTGGGTCATTGTTTATGAGGGGAGAACAAGTGAGAGGCTCAGAGTCCCGTGGAAGCTGGAGTCACAAATGATGAAGCTCAGGGCTCTACAGGAAGCCAGCTGACCTATGTGAATTTAGTATCCAAGGAGAAAAATGACTAGGATTGACTTCTCTGCCTTCTGGCATAAGAAAACAAACACACCTTGTCAGAAAATCTATCTCATCCAAAATACATTGACTTCTGGCCAAAGGGCTCCGTCTAGCTCAACTGGAGAGCAATGCACTTTTTGGACCAGCATGGTGGATGCACACAAGCTGAAACAAAATAAACTTCAGATCAAGACTCATCACCCAAGAATATTTATGGGGAAAAACTGAACCTTCTTTTACTTGGATCTAGCTTAGGAAGGGAGAAAATGGGCATTCCTCTCCTGTCTGGCCAAGTGCAAAATCCTTTAAAAAACAGAGAGAGGGAGGGAGGGAGAGAGGGAAACTGAGGCAGGACTGTTAATTAGCACAGCAGATGGTATAGGGAAATTCATGCTCCATACTTTGTTTTTTAACTCACTTGACTGTCAGACTTGACCGAGTCAGTGGTTTCCCAACCTAAAAATGCCAGCCTGGGTTTTTTAGTCTGTGCAAGAAAAGTGGTCACTTCCTTTTTAAGAAGGCTTGTTGGATAAACAACAAGGTCTCACTGTACAGCACAGGGAACTATATTCAATATCCTGCAATAAAATACAGTGGGAAAGAGTATGAAAAAGGATGTATAACTGAGTCACTTTACTATACAGCAGAACTAACAAAACACTGTAAATCAACTATATGTGAATAAAATAAAATTTTTAAAAAGACTTGTGGTTTTCCTCTTCCTTGTAAATACTGGTCCTACATGGTGATGCTATGAATCCTGATTCTATCACTTACTAGCTGTACCACCTATGGAAAGAACTTTTTTTCTCTCTGAACTTGCTTCATCCTCTATGAAATGGAGATAAAATACTTAATTCACAGAGTTATGGGGGAGGTTGGAGCTGACATAAAGAGCCTACCTACCTAGCTCAGTGCCTGGCATATAGTAAGTGGTCATGATTGCTAGCTGCCCTTTATTATTATAGCAGGATCCTCAAATTGTCTTCTGTTCTCTGTATCTGCCAAGTAGCTGCATAACTGGCCAAGCCCTGCAGACCAGCAATGGCCTCTTGCCTTTTCAATAACTTGCTGTCATTGCAAAGAACAGAATCTGGCCACAAAAGAGGAACATCCCTGGCTCTCCACTGATTCCCAGCTTTGGGCAGCAAGAGCAACTATGGAGTCAAATTACAGTATCCTTAGGTGCAACCCAGTCATGGCTCCCCTATCTGAGGGGAAGAGGTTCTAAAAAATAAAAAGGCAGTTGCCTTTCGCAACTGTCTGCTCTCGGCCATGTGACTAAGTGACACGTGGCCTAGAGCCAAAGCTGCAGAGGGATGGCTCAGCGCTGTCTGTTGCAAAACCCTCTGACCTGCTTTAGGCTCTGCGTCTACCTGTGTGATGCTCATGTGCTACCCGGCAGATGCAGTAGAGCTTGTGGGATGGCTGAAACAGAATGATCTTGGCTCCCCGTGGGAATCTCTTCACAGCCAGTCGCCTACTGAAGAGACAAAGCCAGGCAAGTTCCCATTAGCAGGGTTCCTTGGAACTTTACCAAAATGGACATGAGCGTCTTCCTTCAGAGAAGGGGCTGCTTAGCCCAGTGAAGCAGGAGTGAGGGGCCCCACCATCCAGTCCCAGCGCTTCCTTTCATTTGCTTCGTGATTTGGGCCATGTCACTTCCCTGCTCTGGGCCGCCATCAGGCCAGGTGATATCTATATGGTCCCTTCCAGTTTTGGCATCCTACACATCTGGGTTGAGTCTCCTGGAGGACAAATCTTAGTCTGATATTCATTTACCCTTTCCAGACCCCAAGCAGTAAAATGAGAAAAGAAAACAGTCACATATTTGAATGTGGGTCACAAAAGCAACGCCCCCTACCCCTGTCTGTAAGGAACATGGAGCAAAATGCCACGGGTGTCCTCTTCACGTGAATGACGAGAACTTGGAAAGCCTTTTCCCCTTTTGCGGACTGAATGCAGCCCCACTTTGCTGGGAGTTCCGGGTAGGCCTGTGCCCTCGCTTGATCACGTCTCCTCTTAAGGCACTGGGCAGTGTCTGTGCTGTGACTCTAGGCAGTTGGGAGAGTGGAGGTGGATGAAGGGTGTTGAAACTGCAAAGGCCAAGCTCGCAAGGAGGGCGCCAGGCTTCCCCTGAGACTCTGAAAGCCAATGCAAATTGTCTTTCCCAGGACATCACTAATAGCTCTGGAAGCCAGGGGTGGCCCGCGTAAGGCTGAAAGCATGGCGAAGGAGCTGACCCCGACCTCATCTGTTCAGCACAGCCCAGCCGGAGGGTGAGGCCGGCTCCAGGGGCTGGAGGGCCCCCGCAGCCTCCTGGTGTCCTCCTCCCTCGTGTTCCACAGTACCGTTATCTTACAGAAAAGAGGCAACTGTTTTAAAACTGTACCTGTACAGAGATGCCACCACACCACGTGGGGAATCTAGTTATAATTTATATATATATGTGCATATTTATATATTTTTTTTAAAAAAGTCTTCCAGAAAGAACCACTGAAAGCTACTGGGAGAAGAAAAACAAAGAGACCACGTGACACTTTCCCAGCTCTCACTCGACGAGGAGTCTCTGGTTCTGGGGTGGGAAAGTCTGAGGTTCAAAGCGCCCACATGAGTCCTGGGAAATGATACATATATACCTGTCCAACTTCAAATACACACAGCGGGGCAGCGTGCTGACTGGCTCCGCAGCCCTGGCCAGTGGCGCACTTTCTTGGTTCCTGAGTTCACAGAGGGGGCTCTGGAGAAAGGAGGGAGGCGAGCTGGAGGGGCGAGTGAGCCAGAGTTCACTGGCGGCCTAGGGCCAGGCTGCCCTCAGAAGTTCTGCTGCCGCCGCTTCTTGGCCTCAATGGCATCCAGGATGGGCTGCCGCTTCGACTGGTACTTCTGCCGGATCTCCTCAATCTCCTGCTCCATCATGGGGTCCAGGGCCAGGAGCCTCTTCTGAAGGTCTTCCACCGTCCAACTCTTCAGCTATGAGAGAGGCAGACAGCAGTCACAACAAGGCCCAGGTCAGTGGCTTCTGGAGACAACCTATCCTAGGAAGAGGTCTTCTTTTTTTGGGCGGGGGCGGGGGGGGGGGCGCAACACTTGGCTTGTGGAATCTTAGTTCCCTGACCAGGGACTGACCAGCACCCTTGGCTTTGAACACTGGAACACCAGGGAAAGCCCCCCAGGAAAGGGTTCTAAGTGCTAATCTCTTTGATTTACTGTTCCTTGACCAGGAACCTAATGAGTAAGACTTTCACCTCCCCTCTCTTGTAAGTTAATTACACTGGATTCCTGGTTAGGGCACTAATACAACAGTAACTTGGTATATATATAATTAGCAGAATGGCTCCCTCCTCTCATCCTACCCATAAGATGGGTGTGTGCACGGTGGCCATGTCTCCTGGACGCTACACCAGGAGGACAGCTGCTCTCCCTACCGTCCCGCCTCCACACACTGTCTTGGCAATGGCACACTGGTCATCGCTGGCGTTTACTGGGGGCACCACTCTAGTAAGTACTTTATAGGGATCATCTACTTAAGTGTCTCAGGCATACAGACACAAACCCTGAGTGTGGGTGGGGGATGGGGGATAGTTGGAGAAGCCCTGAAACTTCTAAGATGAAGTTTCCATCAGGCAGAGAGAAAAAAGAAAGAGGACCTAATATCTACATTAATAACAATGGCGAACGTTTCCCCAGTGTTCTCCACGCACCAGACACTGAGTGCTTGATGTATATTAATATTATACATCCATTAATTCAATCCTCATGAGAAGTCTGTGATTTCAGTGTATTATTATCCCTACATTACAGATGAACAAGCCAAGGAAGAGGGTGGCTTGATGACCTGCCCGATGTCTCGTGGGCAAGAAGTGGCAAAGTCAAGGGGCTTTCCTGGTCGTCCAGGGGTTGGGACTTTGCCTTCCAAGGTAGTAGGGTGCGGGTTCGATCCCTGGTTGGGGGAGCTAGAATCCCACATGTTTCTCAACTAAAAAACCAAAACATAAAAATGGAAGCAATATTATAACAACCTCAATGAAGGCTTGAAAAAAAAATGTTCCACATCAAAAAAAATCTTTGGAAAAAAAAGAAAAGAAGTGGCAGAGTCAAGATTCAAACCCAGAGTCCCTACTCTTAACCAGCACTGGAAGAAGGCAGATTTGCAGAGCACGGGCTTGAGAACCCGCTCAACCTGTGTCGGAAACACGGTTCTGCCTTGTGCAGATGCTGCAGGACTGCGGCCAGTGACCAGGCCCTCTGGGGCTATGGAAGTGGGACCACAGGGCCGTACCATGTTTACTGTAAGAATTAAATGAGACCGGGGTTGCTGGGCTGCTGGCACAGCGCCCAGAGCCCTGTGTGCTTCAAGATGGCAGTGTGTGTGACAACACACGCTCTTGGCCACGGCCGGGCGGCGGGGGGCACCATCTCCCACCTGTGTCTGCAGCTGCTGGGCATGTGCCCTCGTGGCCATGGCCGTCTGTGTGGAGTGTTCCCTGCATCCGAGCGAGGCCAGGCCAGGCGCGCAGGGGTGGGAATGAGTGCCAACATTCTCCACAGCAGGTGGTGAGAAATTCTGAGCTCACGGCCGGTTGACAGGCACCGTGTTTCAGGAACTCAAAAGGTTCACTCAAGCATCACAGGAGATTTATAGACTCATTGGCTGCCCCGGCCCCTTCCTGAGGCCTCAGCAGCGGAGGGGGGTCGAAAGGTGGGTGAAGGAACCTCTTTCTGTCCCCTCTCCCTTTAGAGGGTGGAGTGGGAAGTGCTCCAGTGGGCTCGGCAGAAATGGCTTAATGACCAGTCACCACAGGAATGTCCCTTGGCCCGTTTCAGGGAGGTGGTCTGAGACGTGAGAAAAGCCTCATAGTTCAAGATGAAAGGTTCTTTGTGAAATGAGAATGGAAAGACTCGAGAGGGTGGGGGAATGCTGGAAAGTCGAGCTGAAAAACTCCATCTTGCTTCCAGCCTGTGTGGCTTTATACCATCTCGGAGGTTGGTATTCTTGGCCCAGGGACACCCCAGAAAGCGATGCTTGCCTAGTCTTTAGCTTTTTTTTGGAGCCCTTCTCCAAAGAGAGAACACCTCAAACCTAAAACTGGATATTGTTAATAGCTCAGGACAGATCCTAACTGCACTGGCTGTGTCGCCTTGGACAAATAACTCGACCTCTTTGAGCCTCACTTTTCTCCTCTGGAAAACAGACAATACCAGTTCCTCCACCCTTGGGCTGAAGTGAGAATTAGATGAGTTCATAACAGGTGTGGCGCCAGAGTGCAGGACTGCATCGTCGCATGTATCTGGTGGATAGTTAGCACTCACAAATGGTAGCTATCAATGTTATTAATAACTGTGATCGTTGTTGCTGTTAATATTATCATTATTATTAACAATATTATTAGAAAGTCTCTAACCTCCCATCACGACTTGGTGACTAAACAACAAATCTCCTATCAACAAGCTGTTCCTAGAATCTCTGACTCAAACCAGAGTCAAACGAGTGAAAATCAAACTATATTACTCTATTTTGCATTAACAGTGCCTAAGGGGTGGGACTTTCCCACAATGCCTGTTAAAACAAGTCTTTATAGTTTAACAAAATAGTTTTCATCCATTCATTTATCAAACATTCACTGAATACCTACTATGGGCTAGGCACTGTCCAAGGCACAGAGGATACTTCAGTGAAAAGAAAAACAAAAACTCCCCAAATCGTTGCCCTTGTGAAGCATACATTTTAGTGAAGTGAGACAGACATACGGCAAGTAACACAGTAAACTAGTAAATGACTCAGATTAGAAGGTAATACAAGAAAGAAAAGAAAAACATAGAGTGAAGAAAGGGGAGTTGGGAACTGGGGTGGGAGGCTCACTTCTGGTCCATCCATTCGGATAAAAACTCAGTGGCAGGACTTCCCTGGTGGTCCAGGGCTAAGACTGAGCTCCCAACACAGGAGGCCCGGATTCGACCCCTGGTCAGGGAACTAGATCCCACAGGCTGAAACGAAGACTGAAGATTTCTCATATGGTAACTAAGACCCAGAGCAGCCAAATAAATAAATAAAAACAAGCAAGTATTCTTTTAAAAAGAAATGAAAAGAAAAAAAGAAAGTGATGGAACTGCACTGGCTCGCCAGCTTGTCCTGCCACTTTAGGCCGTCCCTCCTCCCTCTAGGCCTCAGTTTCGCCACTTGTAAGAAAGGGCTGCCTAGATGATCTTAAAGGTCTTTTGAAATTCAGTGTTTCTCAAAGTACAACCCATGGGTCACCTGCATCAGAATCACTTGTTGAAAATACAGACTCCTGCATCCCCAGTCAGAGCTACTTCATCAGGCTCCCTGGGAGGGGAGGGGCAGGGCTTCAGACGCTAAAGATGCTCTTCAAGTGTTTCTAATAATCCCTCAAGTGGGATAAGCCCGATCCTACATCTTCCTTCTTGTTTTCCTGCCAGTGAAATTCTCAGAGTCATTGATGGGTGTCTCTGGTCGAGGCTTCTTCTAGGTTTCCAATGTCTTTGGGGATTTTTTGCCCTTGATTCTAATCTTTGGGCAATAAGAAACACCCTGACTTTATCTCAGCCACCTTCAGATTGCTCTAAGGCCCTTGGAGCTTAAAGTTACACCTGACCTATTAGAACACAGTCAGCCAGTCACACCATCCAGATACAGATTTTTCTGAAAATGAGCTCAAGAGAATGGCTTTATGGCTCCGAGTATAGCATTTCAGCATCGTGGTCCTTGGTGGCATAAATAAATTTCAAACGGATTTCCTGCAGTAAAAGTTCTGTGGCAGCCAGCATCCTGAGAGAGTAAATGCTCACACTGACCACACAGGCAGCTTACGGGGTTTTCACTAGCCAAAGGGAGGGTCACCATTTAGCATCTCCTCTCTACCCTGCGCCCTCCACAATTCTACCTTTAGATCAGAATTCTCTGAACTCGACTCACACACCCCAATCAGATCCTGCCAGCTATCTCAGCCCCTCAACACATCCAGACCAAAAGTCTTGAGACCCACCCTTCCCTCATCTCCGAACCTCTTCTCCTTCCTCCCCAGTCTTCCCCGTCTCAGGAATGGTGCCCATCCTCCCAGATGCTCAAAATCATCCCCGATTCTCCCCTTTCTGTCACCACCTGTCTGCACACCCAGTCCTTTGATCTCTGAAATACTCGTACGAGTCAAAGCCAACCATTTTTTTCATCTCTGCCTTCAACACTTCAATTCAGGCCACCAGCATCTCCTAGCCGCAAACAATTAAAAATACAGAAATGAGCTGCCCTTATGTTGCCTACTGCACTTAGGAAAAAAATCCAACAATTTCACCAGGGTCTACAATGGCCCTACACCTCTGGCCTGTCGTCCCCTCCAACTTCCTTACCTGCTGCTGCTCAGGACCCTCTAGCTAAGCTTTATTTCACATTGTCAGATATACTTTTCTGGCCTCAAAGGCTATGCAGCTAATGATCCTTCTGCCTGGATAGCTTGTCCCCAGTTCTTCCTTATCCTTTAAGGAAGGATAAGGGGTGAACTCCTTTAAGCTCAGGGGTGAACTCCTCAGAGAACTCGAGCAAGCCTTCTCTGACCATTTCATCCAGAAAGGCTGCTGGAGGAGTGGGTGGGTTTAGGGGGAGAGCAGGGGCTTTGAGGCAGGTGGCCCTGGTCCCACGGGAGCTGTGCCCTTGCGAGCTGGACGGCCCTGGACAAGTCTGCTACGTGCCTCACCTGTCTGCTTT
Organism: Bos mutus; assembly: GCF_027580195.1. NCBI lineage: Eukaryota > Metazoa > Chordata > Mammalia > Artiodactyla > Bovidae > Bos > Bos mutus. The sequence goes on along the minus strand of NC_091629.1, from coordinate 57,757,426 downwards.
TTCAAAGGAGGACAACAGGATCTCCCCAAGGGCAGCTGTGAGGCTTAGAGGGCCTGTCAAGTACAGAACATAGTGTCTGGTGCACACGGAAAGAAAGAGGGCAAGTGGGGGCTGCCACCTTAAATCCTTTTTTTTTTAAAATGGACCAAATAGGTTAGTAAAAGAAATAGTGGCTGCTGTTGTAAGAACTGAGCTTGGTGAGCTCAGTGGGGTACAGGACACACACCCCACTCACAGACGCATCTGCAGTGAACTCGGTGCATGCGTGCGTGCGTGCGAAGTCGCTTCAGTCCTGTTCGACTCTTTGTGATCCTAATGGACTGCAGCCCACTAGGCTCCTCTGTCCAAGGGATTCTCCAGGCAAGAACACTGGAGTGGGTTGCCATGCCCTCCTCCAGGGCATCTTCCTGACCCAGGGATGGAATCCGAGTCTCTTACGTCTCCGGCATTGGCAAACAGGCTCTTTACCACTAGCACCACCTGGGAAGCCCAATCAGATGGACCTGGCCTGTTTCTTCGGGGCCAGAGGGCAGCCACGTCCTCAGCTTCCCGGCACCAGGACGGATCCATGAGGCTGACAGCAAGTGACTTCTTCTCAAAAGGCCTTAGCAACTCTGAGATTCTGAACAACAGTGTGTCAACGTCAGTTGCACAAGTGGCCTCAAGAACAGCCGAGAAGAACCGGCTGGTGTTTCATCACACGCGACAAGTCACAGAGATTAACAATGACAATGAGCAGAATCATTGGAATCAGCAGAGTCAGGCTAAACTAAACATATCGGCATGTACGGCAGAGTTTCTTCCTGCCTTTGCAATGAGGCCCATAGTGAACACGCAACCCAAGCGTGTTCTAAGTCCTCCTCTGTGGCTACTAGAAACTCTTACCTTAGAAATCTATCACGAGAATGGTGTCACAATACTTCCCTAAAAAGGAAACTCAAGCACGTCATCCTTTCAGGACAGGTAAGTCAGGCTGAAGTCCTGGCACAGGTGATGTTTTACTGCAACCATGAAAGAACACACCTTTGGAATTTGCAAGATGACAAGGAAGCTTGACAGAGGCTAACAGTTGGAGGAAGCTATCAGGATGCCACTCCAAAATTTATTTATTTATTGGATTGTGCTGGGTCTTATTTGTGAAACGTGGGTCTTCGATCATTGCAGCATGTGGGATCTAGTTCTCTGACTGGGGATGGAACCCAGGCCTCCTACAATGGGAGTGTGGAGTCTCAGCTGCTGGACTGCGAGGGAAGTCCCTAGTCCGTATCTTTAACACCCTCCCCTAGACGGTTAGCCAAAGTGCAACAGAGAAAACATATAAACATCAGGCAAAAGGCATCAAAGACACTGATTTAGATCCACCAAAGATAGGCAGCCTTTCTTGATGTGACCTTGTCTCCATCTAGGGATGGATTCAAGACTGAGGACTGGGCACTTTAGTAGGATAAGATCCTTGGATGATGCAGTCACCTCTCAGCAGGTGAGTGAGATGATAGTGATGCAGAAGAGCAAGGATGCTGACAAGTAAATGACAGCTTGTATGGATTAAGCAAGCACTGGGCCATTCAATTTCAAAAGATCTTGCTCCTTAAATAAGCCTTGTGAGAATTTTAAGTGACTGCCTCTGATTCAAATTACTGTCATGCCAAATCATGCTTCCACCTTATAAAGTCTTCCTCATGCCTCTCCAACAAGGAAGAGAAGTGGCAGAACTGTTAACAGTAAATTATTTCTGCAATCCCATTCTGAGTTTATGATGACTTCGAATCAATATCAGAATTCTAACCAAAGACATGACTGCATGTGTATAAAATATTTACTAAGATGACTGGAATGAAATGCAGACTTTGAGCCTGGGTGAAACAAGGAAATCTGGCTCCACGCAGGGATGGTGATATAATGACAAGAGCTTCGACAGGGGTCAGAAGATTGGCCTCAGATAACCTGCAGATCGCATCCAAAGAGCCTCCCACTCAGAGAGGGCTCTGTATGAATTGTGTGTGTGCAAGTGAAGGATTAATTTGACAAATGGTATAAATAAAAAGTGGGCTTTCCACGTGGCTCAGCGGTACAGAATCTGCCTGCAATACAGGAGATCCAGGCTTGATCCCTGGATCAGGCCCTGGAGAAGGAACTGGCAACCCACTCCAGTATTCTTGCCTGGAGAATTCCATAGACCGAGAAGTCTGGCGGGCTACAGTCCACTGGGTCACAAAGAGTTGGATATGACTTAGAGACTAAACAATAACAAAATAAAAAGACAATGTTTCTTTAAATAAGGGGGTTTTACTATAGTAGACAGTACTTGCATTCTCTCAGTTATTTGTGATTTACTCAAAGTCTTCCTTAAACTTCCATGACAAAATGGAATTTTGAAGTAGTACTTTCACGTGCTTAGAATTTATTCCAACTCTGTTCTGGCATGAACTTTCACAGCTTACTCTGAAAATCACAGTGCACCTGCTTTTTCTTGTTGTTTTGGTTTGGTTCTGTGAGTTTTATAACAGCTGTTGGCCAAAGGTAGTCAGGTTTTGACCAAACCCAGATTTTCCCCAGACTTTATAAATGGGGCTTTTCACAGCAAAAACCCAAAAAGAAATTTCATACCCCAAATATAAAAGAATAATGGATCTCAAGATGCACTGCATTGCTAATACTCAACATTATAACTTTATAAAGGTGCAGTGAGTACCAGCTCTGTGTCAGACACTTGTGCTTGGCTTGGACTGGGCAGGAATGCAGGTGATAGAGGGATATGACCAAGGAAGGGTGTATACAGGACAAAAAGTATATGGCAGGGTCCCCTCACACAAGCAGCAGCAATAAACAAGGTAGATAAGTCACAGAACCAAGCGACAACATGAGGCATTACCGAGCAACTGCCCAATGACTGCTAATGAGAGCTGCTCTGAACTGAGTGCTATGTGCTCAGCCCTTTACATGCATCACCTCATGGGAGCCTCAGACGAGTCCACGGAATAAGTATCCATTTTACAGAGGTGGAAACTGAGACTGAGGGAGATACAGGAATTTCTCCCCGGACCCCAGAACCAATAAATGTAAGTGATCAGGTTAGGACACAAACCCTTGCTTGTCTGAGGGCAAAGCCAAGCCAACTCTGTATCAAGACAACATGTACACCAGTTAAGAGAAGGAAGAATCCCTGTGGTCAATGTCTCTGAGAGAAAGACTTCGTCTTTTTATACATTTATTGTGCACAGAAGGGGCACTAACTGAATTGTAGAACTTTAAAAAATGAAATGCAAATCTTATTTCAAGTCACTATCACACCTGAGGTACAGGGAGCTAATAAAATTAGGTTGAGTAAATGAAGGGATGTGTAAGTTCCTGTATCAGTATCACTAATAGCTACTGAAAATTCCTTTGGGTACCATGGTTTTTCATGCCTCCAGGCTTCTGCAGAACAGAATTCTGTCTTCGGTTTAGGGAATGCCCATTCAACCTTGCAGCCCAGCTCAACCTCCCCACTCGTGTCTCTCTCCAATTCCCTTCTTCTTTTACTAAAGTGGGAGCTGTTTAAAAGTGGGAACTACATCTATTTTCAGAGAGTCAGGACAGCATGAGAGAGTTCTCAATGAATATTTAATAAAGAAACAGATCCTTCAATCTTGAAGCTTTTTCATGAAAATGATACTGACTTTTTACTGGGTTCCAGCAATTACTAGTAAGACACCAGGCTTTTCAGAAGCTTTGCAAATGTGGAATCAATAAATAAGTTTGAGTATAATGTTAGAGTGTTAAATAAGGTTATGTCACTTACTCCAGACTGATCAATGCAGGCCGAAATCAAAACGAACAGCTCATCCACTCTCATGATTGCAGTAAAGTTACAAGAGAAAATGGACAGAAAAATCCACGCTGGTCTTGACTGCTAATGACTGCTCTTTTAAGAAAAGTTCTACTTTCAGAGTATATTGAGACATATACATTACCATATGTAAAAGAGATAACCAATGCGAGTTTGATGCATGATGTAGGGCACCCAAAGCAGATGCTCTGTGACAACCTGGTGGGATAGGGTGGGGAGGGAGGTGGGAGGGGGTCACAGGATAGAGGGGACACATGTACACCCGTGGCCGATTCATACTCATGCATGGCAGAAACCATTACAATATTGTACAGTAATCATCCTCCAATTAAAATAAATACATTTTAAAAAGAGTGGCTCTAAATTGATTTATAGATTGCACACTGAAGGAAGCCAAACTATAAAAGGAAAACTTTCAGGAAGTTAGCAAACACATAGCCTTCTAGAATAATGAAACGTTATAAAATAATTGTCGATGCCTAAAGGAGGAAGAGTATAGGAGCAGAGCTGAATACGACGCCCCTGACATTTGAAAGCACTAAAGGGAGACATCAACAGTATCATCATTCTTGTGAGGATATTAATCTTTCAGAGGACACGAAAACCTAAAGCACCAACTGCACCAAGTAGCTGCTGTTTTAATGCAGCTGAATAATTCAGGAAGGGAGCAGCTAGTCACACACAAATCCCTATCGGTTGTGCCTTTGGACACTTTTTGGGGCTGGAAATTTCCAAGGTAACAAAAAGTCCAGGCTCTTTTTCTCTCTTATCTTGCCAAATAAAAGAAGCTCAAAGAATCCTAAAGCAAACTCTGAAGACTGAAATATAAATAAATCTCACTTTATTTCATAAAGGTAGTCTCCAAAGGTATCTTCAGAGATAAATAAGACCCAATCTAAATACACTACAATAACAATGTTTACAGAAAACTGGTAAAGAAGGAAAGTAAAAGCTCTCTAAGTAAGCTACTTTGCAGGCCTGAGTTTTTTCAGCGTGGGCTTTCTCAAAGTGGGAAAACTTGTAAGTGAACAGCACTCAATTTCTGGAAACCTCCATGAGCCTTACTGCTGGGTGCTCCCCTATAATGGCAGATCAGAGATTTATAACCCAAATACCCACAAGGAAAGAAAGAAAGTGAAGTCGCTCAGTCATGTCTGACTATTTGCAACCCCATGGACTGTAGCCTGCCAGGGTCCTCCATCCATGGAATTTTCCAGGCAAGAGCACTGGAGTAGGTTGCCATTTCCTTCTCTAGGGGATCTTCCAGACCCAGGGATCAAACCCGGGTCTCCCACATTGCAGGCAGATGCTTTACCATCTGAGCCACCAGGGAAGCCCACCCACAAGGAAACACTCTCTCAATATCCTTTAATAAAAGGACTCTGCAACTAAAGCAGTTAAGTTCTATCTGCAAGGCATGTCAGCATCTTTCTGCAATGGCCATCAAGTTTTAGGACCTAAATTCCTTGCAAAATTCTTGTCAAAAAGAAAAAAATTAGGTCTAGATAGATAGGGATGTGTCTGTCTGTGTGTGTGTGTGTGTAAAATACTTTTTTATTCTGCCAAACCACAAAACTGCTAAACAGGGATTTTTACCATTTTCTTTTCTTTTTCTGATTTAAGACTTTTTTTTTTCAAAGTCATCTTTTTTTAGAAAACTTAAATCAGAAAAATAAAAGTATTAATATGTACGTGTCCTAGATGCTTTGAGACAGTCCTTTATTCTTTTCTGCCAACGTTTAATCGTTATGGATACTCAAATGTGATTTAATTCATGCCACAGTAATACTTTTCAAATGTGTATAAATTCAGAAACCAGAAAGCACTCTTTGTAAAGACCATGTGTCCTAGTTTTTTGGTTCAGAAATAGTGATCACCATATTCTTAGCAGTAAGCTCATCCAAGCTCAGAGTTAAAAACCACTTAACTCCTCTGGTGTAAAACTGTTCTTTAAAATTTGTGTCCTAAATATTTTCTATAATGAGCAAGCAGCATAAAGAAAGAAACTATCTCCAACCTGGGATCTGGCATAAAATTTGGAATCATTAATGACAGGGAGCGGGGAGAATGATGCTAATACCATGATGTACACGTTAATATGCTTCCCTTGTGGCTCAGCTGGTAAAGAAACTGTCTGCAATGCAGGAGACCTGGGTACGATCCCTGGGTTGGGAAGATCCCCGGAGACGGGAAAGGCTACCCACTCCAGTATTCTGGCCTGGAGAATTCCATGGACTGTATAGTCCATGGGGTCGCAAAGAGTCAGACACAACTGAGCGACTTTCACTCACTATATAACATATGCTAAATTGGCACGGGAACGTCTATTTCATGATTCAGATGATGTTGATACGTGTCTATAACGGAGTCTTTGTACGTCCTCATTTTCTTAAACTTTTTTCCCCTGGTGAAATATCTGACTGTTAATAGCACAAGTACATGGTTAGTACTACTTTTGACTTGATAGTATTTCTTTGAAAAAGAACAAGGAGAGTGTATCAGTTACCAATTTACTGCCTCTCAGCTCCGAAAGCAGCCTTCTCTGCCATAAACAAACGCTCTTAAAGCGCTTCTCCTTGCAAGCATGTGTGATGTTAAGCTTTCTCAGAAGAGTCTGGAGGGACAGTGCAAGCAGGAGGTGGCTCCCCTGAATGCCGAGCACTGGGGCAGCCGTGTGGACAGGAGGTCAGTTAGTGGAGTGTGGCCCACTGACAGCCCAGGACCTGGTTCCTGTGTTACCTTGCATCCTCAGCGTGGCCATAATCTTTTGGCAGTCTTGTCAACGTGGATACCAGCACCTCCACTGGCTCTGAAGGTCTTGTGGTCCCACTGGTACCCAGACCCGGAGTGCACATCCACGGCACTGGCTGCCGCTTGCTTGCTCCTTGCCTGCACTCCGGAGGGCCATCTACGGTTTCCCCAGAGCTCGTGCGCCAGCTTGGGTCTAGCTAAACCAGCAAACTCCTCTGCTATGCCACGGGCCGAACCCTGCCTTCTCTACTGAGGTCTGAACCCCTGGTAGTTTGTCCTTCCTTGACGACACTCCCTCAGCCCTAGTGAACCATAGAGTTTTCTCACACCTTGCAGTTCCTCACTTATCATAGGTAGTAACTCTTTGTATTTTTTCTTAATTTTTATTGGAGTATAGTTGATTTATTAATACAGTGCTGTGTTAGTTTCAGGTGTATGGCAAAGTGAATCAGTTATACATATATACATATATATGTACACACACACACACATATATATACAGCCACTCTCTTTTAGATTCTTTTCCCACATAGGTCGTTACAGCGTATTGAGTCGAGTTCCCTGTGCTGTACAGTAGGTCCTTACTAGTTATCTATTTTATACACAGTAGTGTCTATGTGTCAATCCCAGTCTCCCAACTTACCTCTCCCCTCTCGGTCCCCTGGTAACCATAAGTGTGTTTTCTACATCTGTAAGTCTATTTCTGTTTTGTAGATAAGTTCATTTGTACTGTTTTTAGATGAGTCACTCCTGGTATTAAACCTCTCGTTAAACCTACTATGTGGCTCTTGTCTCCTGACGGGACCCAGGCTACTACCGGGAGGGCGCCACTGACGACAACATGAGCACGTGCCTGCCCACAAACGGAAAAATGTCCACAATGCCAGACCCCAAAGGAAAATTCCATGTGAAAAATGCCCAGACAGTTTCAAATCCAGAAGAGCCTAATGTGTTTATTTACAGACCAAATGTGGAACTAAAATACTCACTTGCTCCCACTGAAAACTGTACTAATGGTGAACAGAAAAACAATCTGTGGTTTAGCCAGACAACTGAAAGCTACTCAGTGGCCCAAAGGAGTGACTCCAGGTACGTACAACCACATGGATGAATCGCAAAAAGGAATGCTCAGCCAAAGAACCCAACACAGACTATGCACTGAGTGACTCCATCCAGATAGCATCATAGAAAAGATAAAACTATCAGGACAAAAGACAGGGCATGAGGCAAACTCTTGGAGGCGATGGAAGTGTTCTATGTCCTGATTATGGCTGTGTTTACACCACTGTATACAGCTGTCACAATTCTGCAAACTGCACACTAATAAGCCAGTTTTATGGTACAGCCTCCATAAACCTGATCTTATAAAGCAAAAAAACTAAATACATATAAAGAATTGTGGGGGACTTCCTTGGCAGTCCAGTGGTTAGGACTCTGCATTTCCAATGCAGAGAGCATGGGTTCAATCGCTGGTTGGGGAACTAAGATCTCACACGCTACACAGAGTGGCCAAAAAAAAAAAAAAACAACTGTGGAAGGTAGTTCATATAATACTTAAAGGGAATTTTATACCTTACATAGATAGATTACAGAGATGATTTAAAATTATTACATTTAATTATCCAGTTAGAGAATAAAAAGCCCAGGAAAAAAACACAGAAAGTAGATTCGGGTAATATAAAATTATGAATTCAAAAGCTAAAGCTCAATGACAAGGATCTCCCAAACCAAAAGCTGATTCTTCCAAATGACTAAAAGAAAAAAAAAAAAAAAAACACAGAAAACTGCTGACAAGTTTAATCAAGAAAAAAGAGGAAACAAAACTACTGGGAATGAAAAGCAAGCTGGACTATGGATTCTATAAATTTTTAAATCTAAACCTTTATGTCAAAAAATTTTAAAAGTTATACGAAACCAAGATTTCCAGGTGGGGAAAAAAAAGTACCATAGATTTACCTGGAATCAAACCAAAAAGACCATGGACTAAGAAATTTGGACTGCAAGGATACAGGACGAACTGAATTCCAGTTCTCCCAACAAGGCAGATTCCTCCTATGGAAGAAGGGAAATCTCCAGGGGCCAGAATCATTGTTATATTAAAAAACTAATCCTATCTTCTTATAATACTAACAGTGCAGTTTCTGGTAAATCAAGAAAATATAAAGGACAATAGAATGGAAGGATAAACCAAAGTCCCCACCACCCCACCCGCCCCGGTTGCCTTGGTGAGAGAGTAGGATATAAGGAAACTGGTATATAATGATTATAGTAATAATTACAATTATATAAGCCAGTATTTTTAAAACATTATTCTTAGCTGGTCACTGTATCAAACACTTTTTGTGTATTATCTCATTTGGTTGTCACTAAGTCTTATAGCTGTGGCTGTTCACCCGATTGTATAGATAATCTGAGGCATGCAGAATGACATATTTTGTCTGAGGTTACAGTCAGCAGGGAACAGAGACCCAGACTGACTGGCTTTCTCCATCCGTAAAATGGAAAATCCAGATAATCCCAACTAACCTCTTGGAAAGGTTTTGTGAGGAATAACCAAAATAAACACGTGGGTAGAAGTCACCTGAGGACAAATTTTGGCTGAAATCAAAAAACACAGTATCTTCAGGCAGACCTTTTAAAGCAACAGTATGTATATTTCCCCACTATGGAATCCTCTCTTCTCAGAAATGATCAGAGGTGGTCAAGAAGGGACTTCCCTGGTGGTCCAGCGGTTAAGACTCCATGCTCCCAATGCAGGGGGCATGGGTTCAATCACTGGTCAGAGAACCAGTTCCCACATGCGGCAACTAAGACCCAGCACAGCCAAATAAATAAAAGTTAAAAAATCAAGGAAAAGACAACCCACAGAATAGAGAAAAAAATTTTTTTCTTTAAAAAGCAGGCAAGAAAATGCCAGATGATATCTCCTGTTGGAGACACAGTAGGACTGGAACACACACCCTTTAAGGTCCCTTTCCATTCTGAAAGCCCAGCACTCTGCTGGCCGACACGGGGCCAGAAGAGCTTATGGAGGGAGACACGGCTTCTAGGAATTCAAGACATAGGCCATTTGTTGCCTGCACAGTCAGTGAAGCCCAGTCGACATGACCTCAAGACAGCCCTTCCTAGAGCCTGACGTTGTCAATACACTGTTCACGGGTCTTAGGGTCTGTTTCTGCTCTTCTGTTCTAAGCCATCTATATCTAAATTATTTCTTACTCCTGTTCTCACTGCCACTACCCAAATTCATGGAACCCATGGTCGGGACTCTGCTCTTTGGCTCACCGTGTGGCTGAGGAAAAAAAAAAAAACCATCCTATGTTGTAATAGCTGAGAATAACTGGCCATGAAGACTGAACTTAAAAGAAAGAAGTGCCAAGCAGACAGGGCTCAGGCCATCTCAGAACCAAAGGCAATGAGACGCAGTGTTAAGCTCACACAGGTTGATACCATTCTTTTTTTCCCCTTAAATTGGAGTATAGTTGCTTTAGAAGGTTGTGTTAGTTTCTTCTATACAGCAAAGTGAATCAGCTACACACACACACACACACACACACACACACACGTATGTACAGCCACTCAGTCAGTCATGTCCGACTCTGTGCAACCCCATGGATAGCCCACCAGGTTCCTCTGTCCGTGGGATTTTCCAGGCAAGAATACTGGAGTGGGCTGTCGTCTACTCCAGGGGCTCTTCCCAACCCAGGGATTGAACCTGCATCTCTTGTATCATATATATATCTCTCCTCTTTTTTGTATTTCCTTCCCATTTAGGTCATCACAGAGCACGGAATTCCCTGTGCTACACAGTAGGTTCTCACCAGTTATCTACTTTATACATAGTAGTGTATATATGTCAATCCCAATCTCCCAGTTCATCCCACCACCCGCCATCCCCCCACCCCAGGCTGAGAGCATTCTAAGCAACCCTCTGGGGTCACAAGCCACAGCGCTGAAGCCTTGCTCTTGGAGCCATGTCAATAACCAAGTTAAAAACCAAGCTTCCCTCAGCTGCACGATTCCCCAGCAGAACAAGGCCGCTGTGACTCAAGACAAAGACGACATTCATCTGCCATGTGGTTTCTCAAAGCATATCTAAACAGCAGGTTGCCCGGGCAATTTTGGATACATATTTCTTTTTCCGACTGCTGTTCTTGGCTGGTTTTCTGACAGTAAAAAGTACAAGATCTCATTATATTCCCGCGTACAAATGAATTCAGCCTTAACATACTTTAAGCCCAGCTTTACAGGAAAAATAAGAAATCTGAAACAAAAATAGTATACCTTGTCAGGAACAATTTAGGACAGTCTTCTCACCAGGAGCTGCTCGGCGTGGTTACCCCAGTAAAGACCATTAACGTGCAACTGGTGTTTATCCTGGCTGGCTCTGCGCACTCACGAGGCACTGCAGGGTAGGAGGCCAGAGTACTAATCACGGTCTCCATTCACCTTTCTTTCAGCACAGGATTATGAAAAGAAGGTCATCAAAGGAAGGTTAACAAGCACACAAGCATGGGAGTTAGTCCAGGACAGAGAGATGGTGGCAAGAGATGGTGCTACAGAGAGAGTAGCATCTGAGGTTTAAAATTCATTCACATACTCCCCAGACAAAACACCACCAACAAAAGCAAACAGGAAGCCTCCATTCCTAAACCTCTCACTGACAAGAGACAAAGCCTGGCTTAATAAGTTCGAATGATCTCAAAGCAACCTGTGTGCGTGCGAAGTTGCTTCAGTCTTGTCTCTGTGTGACCTCATGGACTGTACCCCGCCAGGCTCCTCTGTCCATGAGGCATGGGGTTCTCCAGGAGGAATACTGGGGTGGGTAGCCATTCCCTTCTTCAGGGAACCTTCCCGACCCAGGGACTGAACCTGGGTCTCTTATGTCTCCTGCACTGGCAGTTGGGTTCTTTATTTCTAGTGCCACCTGGGAAGCTCCTCAAAGCAACCTAACTTCAACCAAAAAAGCTCCCAATACTGAACATCAAATGAAAGGAGAATGGGGAAGTTAATCAAAATAGCATGTGGGGAAATTCCCTGGCGTTCAGTGGCTAAGACTCCATGCTCCCAATACAGGGGGCCTGGGTTCAAACCCTGGTCAGGGAACTAGACCTCACATGCTGTAACTGAGTGCTCACATTCTGTAACATAGATCGATGATCCCAGGTGCTACAACTAAGACCCAGCACAGCCAAATAACTAAATAAATATTTTAAAAAATAAATAAATCACAAGATGTGATGAACTATTATATAATCATCAGAATGATAATTTTATAGATGTTTCTAATAATATGAAAAAATGTCTGACATGTTAAGTGGAAAAAAAATCAAGATGCCATACTATATACACAAAATGATTTCAGCTGTGTACAATATGTAAGTAAAAGAAATCGGAAACGAATACATTAAAATGTGAACTGGGATTATTGTTGGGGGTGGTGGAACCGTGGAAGAAATTTTCTTCTCTAAGCTTTTCAACTTCCAAACATTATACAATGGGCATGTATTCCTTTTACATCTCAAAGGCAAGAAAACAGCACAGCAACATCCAGAAGAGCAAACCAGCACTAAAAAAGAGGACAAGAAACAGCATTTATTAAGGGCTTAGTACAGGCCAGGCAACTGTCCTTAGGGCTTCACATGCATTAGCACATTTGCTTTTACAACAACCCTATGAGATGAGTGTGACTTCTATCCATATCTGATAAGGAAACTGAAGGTTAGCCAGGTGGCATAACAGATGGATAAGACAGGACATGAAGCTGTACGGCATGGCTGGTGGTTTTAACCAAAGACTTAAACTAACTCTCAAACACAACAGCAGAATCTGCCCTTCTGCCTGCAAGCTGGACCTAGAAACAAGCATTGATGATAAAAATCTTCTTGACACTATCATAATGGAGGAGAATGACTACAAGAGAGGAATCTGCCCAGATGCTAAGATACTTGGGTTTGAGTTTTCACATTGGAACAACTAAAAGCACTTTCTAATTAAAGTCTTAAAGAGAACTGATGTGAAAGAATGAATCATCACTGTAGGTGAAAATATACCAGCACAACAAATTCAACCCACAGCTGAATTCTACAAGAGAAAGCTGGGAATCACTGTCAAAAGAAAGACCTCAGGTAGCTAGTCATCAAACTAATAAATGAATAAGCAAATAAAAGCATTTTAAGTCGGTGCTAGTGGTAGAGACTGGCTAGTTGGCGCCAGTGTTGTGACTGTGTGGATCACAACAAACTGGAAAATTCTTCAAGAGATGGGAATACCAGACCACCTTATCTGCCTCCTGAGAAATCTGTATGCAGGTCAAGAAGCAACAGTTAGAACTGGACATGGAACTACGAATGGTTCCAAATTGGGAAAGGAGTACGTCAAGGCTGTACATTGTCACTGTGCTTATTTAACTTAGATGCAGAGTACATCATGAGAAATGCTGGGCTGGATGAAGCACAAGCTGGAATCAAGATTGCTGGGAGAAATATCAATAACCTCAGATATGCAGATGACACCACCCTTATGGCAGAAAGAGAAGAGGATATGAAGAGCCTCTTGATGAAAGTGAAAGAGGAGAGTGAAAAAGCTGGCTTAAAACTCAACATTCAGAAAACTAAGATCATGGCATCCAGTCCCATCACTTCGTGGCAAATAGATGGGGAAACAATGGGAACAGTGACAGATTTTATTTTCTTGGGCTCCAAAATCACTGCAGATGGTGACTGTGGCCATGAAATTAAAAGATGCTTGCTCCTTGGAAGAAAGGCTATGACAAACGTAGACAGCATATTAAAAAGCAGAGACATTACTTTGCTGACAAAGTTCCATCTAGTCAAAGCTATGGTTTTTCCAGTAGTCATGTATGGATGTGAGAGTTGGACTAGAAAGAAAGCTGAGCACCAAAAAACTGATGCTTCTAAACTGTGGTATTGGAGAAGACTCCTGAGAGCCCCTTGCACCACAGGGAGATCCAACCAGTCCATGCTAAAGGAAATCAGTCCTGAATATTCATTGGAAGGACTGCTGTTGAAGCTGAAGCTCCAATACTTTGGCCCCTGATGCAAAGAACTGACTCATTGGAAAAGGCCCTGATGCTGGGAAAGACTAAAGGCAGGAGAAGAAGGGGATGACAGAGGATGAGATGGTTGGATGGCATCACCGACTTGATGGACATGAGATTGAGCAAGCTCCGGGAGTTGGTGATGAACAGGGAGGCCTGTCGTGCTGCAGTCCATGAGGCTGCAAAGAGTTCACTGAGAGACTGAACTGATAGTGGTAGAGAACCCACCTGCCAATGCAGGAGACGTAAGAGATGTGGGTTCAAACCCTGGGTTAGGAAGATCCTCTGGAGGAGGGCGTGGCAACCCACTCCAGTATTCTTACCTGGAGAATCCCATGGACAGAGAAGCCTGGAAGGCTACAGTCTGTGGGGTTGCAAAGAGTCGGACACAACTGAAGCGACTTAGCACACTTAAGTTATAATTACTAAGGTTTGGACAAAGAGGACCTGAATTTGCCCTCCAATTACGAAATACTCAGCAACAAGGAGCACTGACTCTTAAAGACTAGAGAATAGAAAGAAACTTAGGAGAAAAAGAAAAAAGCATTGTACTTGATGCCAAATTATATAACCTGCAACCAGCCTAAGAGGATCCTGACTCTTTTTTCAGTCCAGCACTGAAGGCCTTTTGGTCAGGAATAATCAATTTTGCTTGGCAAAAAAGGCATCAAGACATAGAAGTGCTTTGGATCAAATTCTGTAGAATCAGCCTCTTTGAGATGCATTAAAGTTAATGCCAAAACCAATATGGTGTTCTGTTCACAGCTCCTTTCTAGAGGCTTTAAAAGCAGAAAAATATTTAAACTCAAAGTCTGAAGTGGAAACTTGCTATCTGTAAAAACGAAGCCACTTTAATAGCTATGAGACACCATTGAGATTTGCTAATTCCAAATTCACCATGTATAATTAAAATATTGGTTGTTAGGGAAATTGGCTAGCTGTTTAGAAGAATATGAAACTGGATTGCAACCTTAGTCTTCATACTAAGACACATCCTGACAAGATAAATATTGAAAAAGAAAAACATAAACATTCTAAAACAAAGTAAGGGTTAATACTTTTATAATGCTGGGATCTGAAAAACTTCTAAACATGGCATTAAATTCCAGAAACCACAAAGGAAAAGCTGCTAAATGAAAATACATAGAATTAAAAGTACCCGAACAGACACCTTACATAAAGGTTTTTTAAATTAGGAAAATATCTTTATTTAAAAATTCATAAGCTCACTTGATATATGAAGAACTCTTTGGAATCAATAGGAAAATACAAACTCCACTGACAAATAACACAAAGTGACGATTCAGACACCAAAACCATAGGGGAATGTACCCATCTGTATCACAATCTCAAATTTATCAGCTTTGGTGCTCAAGTGTTCTACTTCTAAGGACTACTTCTAAGGACATACATATCGTGCAAAGAGGTTCAGTAAAGCATGCTTAATTTCAAAAAGCTGGAAGCTACCTTGAGGTCCATGATTTAGGGATTACTTAAATCAGAGGTCACAAACGCAGCTGTTTTGAGAAGCCAGCACAGCCAAGGAAAATGACCTCAATGGGCCATTTTTAACACAAGGAAGCAGGAAGTGGTAAGATCCGGGGTGAAATGGAGAGTGCAGACTCTTTTCAGTAATCCAAATGGTTAAAATTGTGTGTTCATGGCCACACTGGCTCTCCCTTCCCCAGTCTCCACGGCCCTCAGGGCTGTATGTGTGATCCACGGCACGTGCGACAGCCTGGTCTCTCTGAGACACACCCAGGAGGATCCCCTGACTGTGAATGCGGGGTGCTCCTCTACCCCATCACGCTGGAGAGGCTACAAAAGAGTTCACTGATGCAACATCACTGGCTCCCAGAAGCGGATAAAACCTTGAAGGTCATAGTCTACACTAGTCTAGTCTGACTAGATTAGTGTAGACTGACCATAGTCTCCTTGAGGCTATGGTCAGTTCCACCTTGTTGAACAGTCCCAGGTACAGAAGGAAGACAGCGGGAGGGGAAGGCAGGATAGGGGGAAGGCCAGTAGTCAGGGAATAAGGCTTTCTTGTGGGATTTTCATTTTTCATAAGAACAAAACTGAAACGGGAGGAGAGGTCGTGCAAATGAAAAAAAGGCGAAGTCCTCCGAATCACATACCTTCTACGGACGTGTCCCTAAAACTGCACACACTGATTAAATACCAGGAAATTAGGCACGATTTCTGAAAATTCTCACACAGAGTGCTGAGTTCACAGCACCACTATTTCGTGTTCTTTCGGCAATAAACTTCTGGGTAGCTGTTGTCCCCATTAACCAAGCTGGCACGGGGAAGGGCTGCCACGGATAATATGACATGATGTGCGGTATTTTTCTCACAAGATCTTAATTCATCCCAGGAACCAGTTTAACTAAACTCATCCCAGAATGATTGTAGATTATAATTTCAGTCTGGGCAGCATGTCATATGTAGAAAATGTCCACCTGAATGTGGAATGGAACAATTCTTCCCAGAGAAAATAACTTGCTGCGCAGTCTGCCCCATCTGGGGTAAGAACCCTTGGGAGAGGACGGCCAATTCCTTGATTTTACTGCATTTTAAATACCACTTCCTTCAGTTCAGTTCAGTCGCTCAGTCATGTCCGACTATTTGAGACCCCATGAATCGCAGCACACCAGGCCTCCCTGTCCATCACCAACTCCTGGAGTTCACTCAAACTCACATCCATCCAGTCGGTGATGCCATCCAGCCATCTCATTCTCTGTCGTCCTCTTCTCCTCCTGCCCCCAATCCCTCCCAGCATCAGAGTCTTTTCCAATGAGTCAACTCTTCGCATGAGGTGGCCAAAGTACTGGAGTTTCAGCTTTAGCATCATTCCTTCCAAAGAAATCCCAGGGCTGATCTCCTTCAGAATGGACTGGTTGGATCTCCTTCCAGTCCAGGGGACTCTCAAGAGTCTTCTCCAACACCACAGTTCAAAAGCATCAATTCTTCGGTGTTTAGCTTTCTTCACAGTCCAACTCTCGCATCCATACATGACTACTGGAAAAACCATAGCCTTGACTAGATGGACCTCTATTGGCAAAGTAATGTCTCTGCTTTTGAATATGCTCTCTAGGTTGGTCATAACTTTCCTTGATCTGCTAAATTCCCAAAGAGGCACATCAGATGGAGATGAGCGGCTGTCGCGCATTAGGGAACGGTGTGGGGTGGGTGTGCCTTTAAAAGCCAACAGGAGCGATTCTTGTGGCGACAGAACTGTTCTTTCATCCCCAATGGATGCTCGTCTCTCGTCTGGATGGATGAATCTAGATATCCTCGTTGTGAAACTGTGCTATGATTTTTCAAGATGTTACCGTTGGGGAAACTGGTAGAGAGAGCAGTGGTCCCCAGCCTTTTTGGCAGCAGGGACTGATTTCGTGGAAGACAAGTTTTTCATGGACCAGGAGGGGTGGGGTATGGTTTTGGGATGATTCAGGCACACTACATTTATTGTGCACTTTATTTCTATTTTTATTATATCAACCCCACCTCAGATTATCAAACATGAGATCTCAGTGGTTGGGGAGTCCTGGTATAGAGGACACAGTATCTCTCTGTATTATTTCACGCAACTGTATGTGAACCTACAGTTATCTCAAAATAAAAATCTATATTCCTTTTTAAAAAGGGACATCGAAACCTGAAGGCTACAAAATCCTAGAATAGTCTTTACTACAATTGTGCTAAGTAAAGAGCAAAGGAAAGTGATGGGTGGGTCTGTAAAGTCGATCTGAGTTTGCTCTTCCTCCAGCAGCTGCCCACCTTCTGCTCTGACGTGTGCAATCTGAACTCAGCTACAGGGGCCGGGGCACTTGGCAGGTGACAGATTCCAGAAACGGCTCTGGGTCTCTTTATCTCATTCATTCTTTCTCACACTCACTCACACACATACACATTCACATGAGCTATTTTATATGAACAACCACACCCATCCGGATTAAAACTGTCCTGAAAAAGAACAGCAATGTGAGAACTTTCTAGGTCCTACAGCTTCCAGGCAGGCATAGAAAGGAAGTGATCTCATCAGAGAAGACACACAAGGTCTGTAGGAATTAGTTAAGTTTGATATTCAAACCTCAACAGAATTAAGCTCATTTCAGGTGTTAAGTGGGGCTTCCCCTGATAGCTCAGTTGGTAAAGAATCTGCCTGCAATGCAGGAGACCCCAGTTCAACTCCTGGGTCGGGAAGATCCCCTGGAGAAGGGATAGGCTAGCTACTCCAGTGTTCTTGGGCTTCCCTTGTGGCTCAGCTGGTAAGGAATCTGCCTGCAATGTGGGAGACCTGGGTTCGATCCCTGGGTTGGGATGATCCCCTGGAGAAAGGAAAGGCTACCCACTCCAGTATTCTGGCCTGGAGAATTCCATGGACAGTCTGTGGGGTCGCAAAGAGTTGGACACGACCGAACGACTTTCACACAGATGTTGAATAAGTACTTCAAGGCAAACCCCATTTAACCAGGAGGGAGAAACTGCAGCAGCAAGCCCCTGGACAGAGCTGTGAGGTGAGTCTGGGGCTTGGCTCCTGCCTCTCTTGTTTGGGGCAACACACCTCATCGTCTTTAACTCTTTCCCTCTGGTAGTTCATCTCTCCCACCAACATCTTACAAATCAATATAAAATTTACCTAATGCCTACTATGTGTGAAGCACTCTTTTAAACAGTTTAAAAGCCTTTTCTAATTTAATCTTCCAATAACCCTGAGGTAAATATGATTAATGATTTGAGGTTAAGGGACTTGCCCAGAGCTACAGATCTCATCAACAGTGAAGCCAGGTTGAATCCAGGGGTGTCTGGCTCTCGGTCAGTATGTTATCCTGCCTCCTGGTCTCATGTTGGTCTCCTGGGTGTCCAGAGCACCTCCCCGCATTGTAAAAAGACAGGAGGGACAAAAGCCTGACATATACTGAGCATCTTTTATGTGCCTTACACAGGCTGTCTCTTTCTGGCTCAAATAACCCCTTCGACAGGTATGCGTTATCTCCGTTTTAAAGATTAGCAAACAAAGCCTGAGAGAATTTGAAGGCTCTTGAAGACTTTTTCATCTCACTTTTACGTAGCAGATGAAGAAACAAGAGCCCCAGAAAGATTAGATGGCTTGCTGAAGGACACAAAGCTGGTTACTGTCACAGCCAAGGTCTGGCTGCCAACCCTCCGCTCTCTTTCACCGCATCTAACCTCTCACTCTGAAAGGAACCAGCATTATTAATAATAGAGCAGGAATGCGAGACACTTTGCTAGATGCTCTACATGCTCTCTCCAACTCTGAGGGAGGGGTTTCCCAACACCGCTGTTCCAATCAATGCTTTCTACTAACATGGACCACAGAAGGGGACCTCGACTTAAATGTCACACACCAGTTTACAAGGTAGTTAACACGATCCTCTACACACAGACGAATGGATATGACAGGAAGAAAATATGGAAAGACTTGGAAAATTTGTCACAGAAGGCACAAAGGGTCTCAACAATGTAATCAAACGATGCTTTCTGAGCACCTGTGCGCCCTGACGCTTTGCCAAGGGCTGGGCCCCACCGAGAAAGACAATTCAGCCCCCAAATCAATGACACTCACCCCCGGCGCATGTATGATGCTTCCTGCTACAGAAGCGTGTTATTCTGAAAAAAGCAATGGTCTTGAGATCAGAAAATCTAAACTGAGAGCCGAACGTCACCATCCATGAATCAGGGGCCCTGGGCGGCGGGAGGGGGAGAGGGAGGTGGGAGCACGTGAGTCAGAGTGTCTGGGCCTCTCTGTCAATGAGGGGGAAGAGCTGGCATCTTCTGGGCCAAGATGCTGTGAGAGGCAAATGGACTAAGACGCCTGAGGGACCTGACATGGGATAAACACCCAGTAACTGCTATTATCAGTTCTTCTCAAATTCTACACTTGAAGAGAGCACATGTCCCTGACAGTGAAACTGAAAAGGAGACAAACGGGGAGACGGGGAGGTATGAGCCCGAGGGCACCAAGCTCAGGTGCGCAAGATGAGCATGCCTTACAGGTCCACTACCACGCCGCCACGGTGCCCACGGCAAACGACCCTGTACCGTGTATCCCTGCAAACCTGCCACGACGGAAGCTCCTCTGTCAAGTGTTCTTATGAAAAACGCAAAAATTATATAATAAAGTAAATACAGAAGGTGGGAGGGAAAAGAAGACAGGATGATGAACAGCCAGTATGATTACTGGAGTGGGAGGCACAAACTGTTGGGTGTTAAGACAGGCTACCAGGAGGTATTACACAACTTGGGAATACAGCCAACATTTTCCAGTAACTGTAAATGGAGTGGAACCTTTAACAATTGTATTAAAATTTTTTTAATTAATAAAAAGTTAGTAAAAATATTCAGCATCTACCACTAAGGTCAGAAGAGTAAATTTACAGAAAAGAGAACACTGAAGAGATAACAGGGTTATGAGGGAGGAAAAATTTGGGAATAAGTGCTTGAATGAGACGGAAAGGCACCAGAAGGCATGTCAACTGTTTGCTGTAGCCATTAAGACGCCTCTACAATTGATACCTTTGTTTTCACAGAGGTTACATTTCGTCAAAACTCAATAACAATGTCTTTTTATAGTCAGCATGACAGTTCCTGAACAATAGCACAATTACTTCAACACTCACGGTTAACAAAGTAAATAATAAAGAACACCATGAGAAGGTAACTATCACACTGTTCTGACAAGGGGGATTAGTTATGTAAATAAGGAAATGCAAAGCTTGTCAATCTGCAGGCACTCTGAATAAGCATGAAAGAAATTCAAGTCAATAATAAATACTCTTCTAATATTATAAAATTCCCAGTAAGACGTGATAAATCTGAAACCATTCTTCCTGGTCACTAGAAGCCCCATCACGTACTATTTTGAAAGAGGATTCTTTCGCCTGCTTTGTAAACTTAAGTAAGTACGTAGTATGTCATTGGGTAAAGAAGCCTCCTGCCAACACAGGAGACTCAGGTTCAGTTCCGGGGTTGGGAAGATCCCCTGGTGGAGAAAATGGCACCCCATTCCAGTATTCTTGCCTGGAAAATTCTAAGGACAAAGGAGCCTGGTGGGTTACAGGCCATGGGGTCACAGTCAGACATGACTGAGCATGCATGCATGCATGTCACTGGAGCTCACAATTAGCTTGTTTTGTTTTTCCTCTAAGAAAATACCCAAGAGTAAAAAGAGGCAGGAAGTAACCTGGGAGTTTTGGTTCGAGACTTGATTTTGGCATTAAGTAGGAAAGCTGTCTTTTAGCGTCTGGATTTCAGACATTCAAACTATAAAAGGGATAAAAAAAACTCATCTTGCCCCCTCAGAGGTACCCTGTAAGAATCGCCAAGTTAAAGAGGAAAATATGAATGCACGTTTAACTGTATTAAATGTTGTATTAACAAAAGTGATGATAATATTACCATCATGAGCAATAGATGCATTCCAGAAGTCTGGGCTTAACTGCCCCTTTGGCCTTCTCTCTAGATTATCTGTTCTTATTCAAAGACCTAGTTTTTTTTAACAAAGATAAACAGTAAAATAATAATAAAGTAAACACTAACAGTAATACACAATGAACCAAAAGCAAACATAAACAACCTCACAATCCTCTGCTAATAGAATTTGACCACTGTTCTAAAAATAAACGTGATTCAAAAAACCCCAACCGACAGTCATGTGATCCTTCCTCTAACCCTGAAGGAAAAGCAGGACAGGTGGAATTACACTTAATTTTTACAGACTGCAAACCTGAAACACAAGCCTGAAAGAGACAAGTCACCCATCCTAGCTCCCAGCTAAAGCCAGGGCCATTCAACCCTCTTCTGACATACTTTGCTATTCATTCTCCTGGTCTAGGAGAGCTACAAGGCACCCCTATTTTCAAGGAAACTCACTTCACATATGTCCAACTTCCAGGCTGATGAAGTAATAGTATCAGTAATTTGACACAGCTGGCAACCTCTCTGTATCATAAGGAAATTCTTCCACCAGGAAGCTGTGCACACAAGCAGAGAGACGGTGACATCTACTGGTGAAAGTGTGCACTGCCGTGGAAGCTGAGGGCTTCAAGATTTGAAAAAGATCAGTAATGTTAATAGGGGTGGGTACAAAGGGGTTAAAGGGGTGGGTACAAAGCAAAAAACATATGGAATAGAGAAGAAGGGGAAAGCCAGCAAGCACTGGGATGTTCTAAAAATGTGACTCATGACCACTTTGGGCAATCACTTTTGGTAAAAATTTTGACTCCTTTCTTTTAGACCAGTTTTAAATCAGTCTCTTTGGGAGCAAATTTTCTTTGGGAATGTATCTCTGGTTTAATAATGAAAGTGAAAGTGAAGTCACTCAGTCGTGTCCGACTCTTTGCGGCCCCATGGACACCAGGCTCCTCCGTCCATGGGATTTTCTAGGCAAGAGTACTGGAGTGGGTTGCCATTTCCTTCTCCTTAACAATGAAAGCCAATGATAAATCACTGGGGAAAGGTGTTTAGGTCATTGAAATTTACTCCATGGATGATGTTTCAAGAAAGGAGGGGAGAGAGGAAGGAAAGAGAAGGAAGTTAACATTTATGAAATGCCTATCGTGTTGAAGGCACTTTTATATAAGCATTACCATGCTTAATTCTCACTTCCACATGAAAGTTATCCGATAGGTAACAGTATTGTCTCCGTTTTACAGTGAGGAAACTGAGGCACAGAGAGAAGAAACTAGCCCCAAATTCCTCAATAAATGGTAAAGTCAGGATTAGAAACCTAAAGGTCTGACCGTATGATCTAAACACCCCAGGCACGCAAACCACCTCAACCAAAATCAACACCTACTACCCACAGGCATAATATATTTCCTTAGAAACAGACACCATTTCACATTTAAATGCATGTGAAATCTAACACTTTTCCTGTCCAAAAACTTGGATGTCGAGAGCAATCGATAACACACAATGAGTTGTGTCTTTACAATACAATAAATTACCATTGATTAGCCTTCTCCTCACTGAATCATCTTCTCAATGCTGTCAATACTTCCTTACACTGTCAGCTCAAAATGTCAATAACATTAGCATCGAACTCCAATGGTGAGATGAAGACAGGAAAAGACACGCTTTCTACTCAGAATTACTGGTGCTTGGAAAGAACATGTCATCAAAGACAAGATGCTCAATTCTGGTGTATTTCGCTTGAGTGATGAAAAAGCACCGGGATTTTTAAGTAAATGTGGTCACATCTGGGGAGGGAAATGATCTAAGTACTACATCTCAGGGACTGAGAAAAGTCCTGCACTGTCTTCCTTCTTTCAAAGGCACTAGGCTACAAGAGCAAATACTACTTTCAGAATTCTAACAGAGTGTCTTTGGCATAAACCTGTTCCCTGTCTTTCTCAACATTTCATCTCCCAGGAATATAGATTACTGACCTGCTGAGAGTCCATGTGAGAAAAAAACGGGAGGGGAAGTGGAGAAGAAAGACTGAAGAAAGGATCTGACAGCTCAAAGGAAGAAGCGTGAAAAAAGACAGGTCTAGGTACACAAGACCACAACTCAATGTCATGGCCATGGATTCAGCAGGAAAAAAAAAAAATTACACTTACCACAACTGAAAATGGAAAGCTCTACTTTCTAGATTAATAACTAATTCCCATTTTAAAGTATTTGGAAGCTTCTGATTGAGGATAAGTAAATGATACTAAACTTATAGTTGTTTTTCTTTTCTGACTTCAGACTTAGCAACATTAAAGTAAATGACCAAATCTGGCTTCAGGTGTAATGAGATTCAAATTAAAGAAATTTCAGGTTCTGATTACAGCAAGTGGGAATCCCAGACCTCCAGGAATTCCTTCAGTTCTTAATACCAACCTGGCAACATTCTGGAGCATCGAACAATGTTTGCTGAGACACTGATTACGCATGCTCCTGTGACACAGGTGTTATGACTAAATTAGAATTTCATTAGTTTATATCACCAGCCCCAGATTGTGGCAGAGAGATATCGCCGAATCAATCTATTCATTGTTAATAAAAGACAACATAACTACAAAAAAGAAAAAAAAAAGTTACAGAGATTTAAAGTATGTAACTTGCTTCTCAAAACTGAAAGGCTACAGCTATTAAATACCTTAAAAAACAAAGGTAGCAATTATAAAAAGTTTCAATCTCTGTTTATGAACAGGTTTACAAAGTGATCAACTTGAAAACCACTACAAACAACCTAAATGTCTATCAACAGAGGACTGGCTGGGTAAACTATGGTACCTCTTCATGATATAATGCTAAAACATCAGGAAAACGAAATCAGGACTATCCCTATATACTGCTGTGGAGTGATTCCTAGGACATAGAGTTTAGTGACAACAGAAAGATACAACAGTGTGTATCTTTACCTAAGAATGGGGTATCTTATGTGTATCTACTTAACCAAGAATGGGATATCTTAATGTGTATCTACTCATCTAAGAATGGAAGTGCAAATATCCATGTATTTGTATACCGTTGGCCCTCAGGGGGATCACCCACGATTGGCTGAATCCATGAATGCAGAACTCACAGATATAGAGTGTGGACTAAAGGACATCGGCATCCTCGGATTTTGCCATCAGCAGCTCGGGACCAATCCCCCACCAGTGCTGAGATGAGGGTGTGTGTGTGAGTGAGTGAGAGAGATGAGTGTGTGTGTGTGTGTGTGTGTGTGAGAGATGAGTGTGAGAGTGTGTGTGTGTGTGTGAGTGTGTATAACTGAAATGAAACAACTGAAAAAGGAGGAAATAAAGTAGAGAGGATAGGGACAGAAGCCAAATCTGAGTAATTCTGTTTTGTAGTTTGGAACCAATTAGTTTATGTAATTATAAAGTGAAAGAATAAAAAACAATCTAAAAACAGACAGCAAATGAGAAAATAGCATGAGATGACTGGGGAAAACTGAACACCGGCAGGGTATTTCATAGCTTTAAAGAATTATTGTTCTTAATTTTTAAACATGTGATGATGGTATTATGGTTATGTTTTCTTTAAGGGATCTTTTATAGATTCATATGGAAATATTTAAAAATGAAATATGCCTGGAATTTGCTTCAGAATAACCATGCACTAGGGGTGATGAATAATAGAAGAGGAGGATTAGAGGAAAGAAGAAGAGCCGTGAGGTGATGGTTGTTACAGCCGAGTGACAGGAGCTTCATTGGAGCCTGTCTTACCAATGCAGGCAGGAATATTTGAGGATATACATTTTTAAAACTCATCTTGAAACAAATGGACAATAAATCCAAAGATAGAAAGTTTTAGGAGTGTTTCTTTTATTTCCATAAAATGGCAGATAAAGTTTTAAGTTGTAGATACTTGGGCTCCCAGAAAACATTAAGAAGCATCCTTAGCAGTATTAATTTAAACATGACTAAATGAAATATTTCTGCCACCATATCAATCATGAAGTTAAATTATAAATAAGACAGCAATAATTCTCACCACTCACCAAATGTCTAATTTCTAAAGCGTACAGCCAAAAGCAAAAAGTGCCATCCAATAAAAAATGAGTAACTGACTACGTCCTGACAGTTCAGGAAAGCTTAGTAAAAGCCCAAAGCAATCTCTACTTAACAATCTGATTTGAAGGCCTGATCCAGGAAAGAACGCTTAAGATAGTCTCATAAAATCAGAGGTTTTTGTCACCCTCCAGGGAAAAAAGTCAGGGCTAAAATGTATCCTTC
The DNA here is from genome assembly GCF_027580195.1 of Bos mutus. Classification (NCBI taxonomy): domain Eukaryota; kingdom Metazoa; phylum Chordata; class Mammalia; order Artiodactyla; family Bovidae; genus Bos; species Bos mutus. The sequence goes on along the minus strand of NC_091629.1, from coordinate 57,732,087 downwards.
ACTACCACAGAAAGCCATCCAAATGGTTTATAACTCTGCACAGAATCCAGTCAATCTTGCTCAGGTTCCGCTGATCAAATTAATTTTGAATTAGCAGTCTGGTGGTTTTGTATCCTGCTGGACCCATTATCAGACAACGCCAGAGGGCTGTTAGCTCTTTGTGCTGCACTGGATTCTATTTTTAATTTCTCTGATACATCAAGGAGAAAAATCTAACAGGGTGCTAAGTATTTCCAGAAAAACAAAAAGGGGGCACACTGGGCACTAATTTACTGAAGGGCACACCACTGCCCCCCTGCCCCCTTCCTCACACACCCACACCCACGTTCCAAACACCACGACTTCTGACTTCTGTCCATTCCACATCCCTTCTGCCTCCATACACACACACTTCCCTCCCTCTCCAAGTGTCTCAGCCTGCAGGGCCCTCTCCCTCCTCCAGCTGCAGAATTCCTATTCATCTTTCAAAATACACTTCAAATGAGATTTCTTGATGCTGTCCTTGGGTTCTTTTTCCTGAGGTTCTTGCTCCCTCTTCTGGGCTCCTACAGCATTTTTTTATAAGTACTGTATGAACAGAGTCCCTTGGACTGCAAGGAGATCCAACCAGTCCATCCTAAAGGAAATCAGTCCTGGGTGTTCATTGGAAGGACTGATGTTGAAGTTGAAACTCCAATATTTTGGCCACCTGATGCAAAGAGCTGACTCATTTGAAAAGACCCTGATGTTGGGAAAGATTGAAGGCAGGAGGAGAAGGGGACAACAGAGGATGAGACGGTTGGATGGCATCACCGACTCAAAGGACAGGAGTTTGGATAAATTCCAGGAACTGGTGATGGACAGGGAGGCCTGATGTGCTGTGGTTCATGGGGTCGCAGAGTCGGACACTGAGCAACTGAACTGAAATGAACTATGAACAGAATTTACCAGAAGAGCCTAGAGAGAGGCCAAAACAAGTTTAAGAGGATAGGCTCTGGAGCTGAATTCTTGCTCGGCCACTTATAATCTGTACAACTTTCATCAATGACTTACTCCCTTTAAGCCTCAGTGTCTCATCCATAAAATGGCAATAATATTGCCTACCACCTGGAATGGTTATGAGAACTGAGCTAATGTTTATAAAGGACCTTAGACCCATGCCTGGCACACACAGTAAGTTCTCAAGGAATGTAAGCTATTATTAGCACAAGATATTGAAATTATTTGATTACCTTTTTATGCTACACTATGTGCTTTCTCAGGGTAATGACTATATTTGTTGAATTAATTCAATTAATTAATGGCATTAAAGAATTATTACTGTTATTAATTTTTAAGGGTTAAGAATCAATTAATTCAGAGACTATCTCTGAGGTTAATTGAAAACTCCGTACTAACTATAAGCTAGGCAATTGCTAGGTGTTAGGAATATGAAGATGAGTAAAATTCCCAGCCACCAAGGATCTTACAGTCTTGGCTACTCACATATAGAGGACTCAGTGTACACAGACTGAATGAGTATGTGGGGTCCAGTTACTATCAACTCTTTTTTATTTTTTTATTTTTATTTTTTTTAGGACACCAGCCTGGCCAACGTGGATGGAGATGCACTCACGCTCCTTTTAAATGAACGTTTTCGTTCCCAACAGCAAACTCCTTCCAATTGGTGCAAAAAACTATCAACTCTTTTTTAAAAGAATAAGTCATAAGAAATCTGGAAACACTATTTGAATAAATAGGAAACTTACTCTTAGACCTTATATACCAAGAGCTGATAATCAGCAATCTTTGCAAAGTTACTAAGATTGAAAAGTACCATGGTCCATCCTAGGTCTGCGGAAGCTCCAGATAACTCCATTTAGACTAAAACCAGGAAGACCTCAGTAGAATTTTAAAAAGACATACCTCACTCTATTTTTTTTAATTTAAGCAAGTAATATGTTAATATGGCAATACATTCTCACTGTAGAAACAGTTAAAACTGCCGTTCTTCTCCTCAAATGTAGTGACTCTCACCAAGCAGTTTCATATCCCTTTTTACCTACACAGTTGCATGTGTGCATAACAGAAATGTGTAGCACCGTTTGTGGTTCTCAAAAAATTTATGCAAATAATATCACACTGTTTGCATTATTCTGCATTTTATTATTACACACAAAAATTCCTATATAGACACAGGTGTCTTTCTCAGCTCTGTCCTCTGCAAGGCCTTCTCTTACACTATGTCTTACTGTGCTCCTTTAAAATAATAATAGCCACTACTATCTGAACTGGTAGATTATCTGACTTGATGTCTGTTTCCCTCACCACAGTCAAGTCCAGGAGCGCCCAGGGCTGGCCTGTCTTGTTCACCCCTCTTGGTACTGAGCCTCCTTAGATGAAAATACTACACTGTGTTTTTGGAAGGTCCATGAGCCAAACCGGGTTCAAGTTGACAGCTTTTTGTGGCTTTTATGATGGCAAATGGAAAGGTTTGAATTCTCATCAAAGCAACATTCATTTCCAAAAATGCATGTGTTTATAGATTATAAAATATAAATTTTAGAGAATATTGCATTTAAAAGTACATTTTATTTATACTTTAATCACTATTATGTCTCAAAAGTTAAAGGAAATCTTTGTTGCTTTTTCAGCATGGCAAACAAGTCAATTCAATTTTAAAAATGCAACAAGAATTCAATTGCAGATGAAAATAAGTTTTTTTGTCAGTATCAAATTCTGCCACTTTTGACTGATTAAATTACTTCCCATTTGCCATGTCTGGGCAAAAAAAATTCACTTCAAAATAGCAACTGCCTTCACAGGAAGAAAGAGAATATCTTCTTTATAACTAAATACTGCCTGCTGGGAAATCAGAAAATCTCTGAAAGACCATTAAGGGGAACATGGCAGCTTGTCTGACACATACCCCTCTCTCTAACCTCAGTGAGGTTACTCAGAACGCTTTCTTCACTCAATGGATTGGCTCTTTCTTTGCCAGATATCATTTAATATTTCCTTTTCTAAAGTATTTATTTATTTGGCTGCACCGGGTCTTAGTTGCGACATGTGAACTCTTCATTGCAGCACATGGGATATAGCTCCCTGACCAGGGATCGAACCCGGCCTCCGGCACTGCAAGTACAGAGTCTTAGCCAGTAGACCACTAGGGAAGTCCCTGCCAGATGTCACTTTCACACACACATTGCTCTGATTTTAGGTACTGCTTTGGTTCCTCCGGTAAGAGTACAGGAGACTCAAAAGGGGAGTATAAAGGAAATTTAAAAATCATGCAACGTTGTTAAAATATGGATTCATCCTGATTTCTGAATTTTTATAGCACCTAGTAGGAAAGAAGGGCTTCCCTTGTGGCTCAGCTGGTAAAGAATCCACCTGCAATGAGCGAGACCTGGGTTCGATCCCTGGGTTGGGAAGATCCCCTGGAGAAGGGAAAGGCTACCCACTCCAGTATTCTGGCCTGGAGAATTCCACGGACTGTATAGTCCGTGGGGTCACAAAGAGTTGGACGTGACTGAGTGATTTTCGGTAGGGAAGAAAGAAGAAATTTATATGAATTTAGCAGGTTAGGATCATGCATAAAGTAGGTTAAAACACAGATTAACGGGCGCTGTCCCCAGAGCCTCTGAGTGTGTCTGGGGTGGGGTCTGAGAAGCTGCATTTCCAACAAGTTTCCAGGTGATGCTGATGCTGCTTGTCTGGGAATTGCATTTTGAGAAACATTATTTTAAACTACTGGGCTTCCCTGGTGGCTCAGATGGTAAAGGATCTGCCTCATGCAAGAGACCTGGGTTTGATCCCTGGGTTGTGAAGATCCCCTGGAGAAGGGAATGGCAACCCATGCCAGTATTCTTGCCTGGAGAATTCCATGGACAGAGGACTATTATTTTAAGTACCTGATTACTTAGACTATTATTTTAAGTACTTGATTTGGGATTCAGGCCATACAGCAAGAGTACTGAGGCATTAAGAATAGTTTTCATCTGATCTTTGGAACGTTTTGGTGTACTAGCTTATGTATGGAAGAAAAAGTGGTAGTCACTCAGTTGTGTCTGACTCTCTGTGACCCCATGGACCGTAGCCCACCAGGCTCCTCTGTCCGTGGAATTCTTCAGGCAAGAATACTGAAGTGGGGAGCCATTCCCTTCTCCGGGGATCTTTCCAACCCAGGGATCGAACCCAAGTCTCCTGCACTGCACCACAGTGAGAAGCCCACTCGCCACAACTAGAGAAAGCCTGCATGCAGCAACAAAGACTCAGTGCAGCCAAAAATGCAAAAAAACCCTTTTTTAAAAAATGTAGGTCTGGGGGTTTTCCTGGTAGCTCAGTGGTAAAGAGTCTCCCTGCAAGTTTAGGAGACATAGGTCCGATCCCTGATCTGGGAAGATCCCACAAGCCTCGAAGCAAATAAGCCCGTGCATCACAACTGTTGAGTCTGTGCTCCAGAGCCCAGGAGCCTCAACTACTGAAGTCCAGGTGCCCTAGAGCCCATGCTTGGCAACAGAAACCACGGCAATGCCTGCGCACCGCAGCTAGAGAGTAGCCCCTGCTTGCCACAACTAGAGAAAAGCCTGCACAGCAAGGAAGTCCCAGCACAACCAAAAAATTAATAAAAAAAAATTTTTTTTTAATGTAAGTCTTTTATGGTCAGCTCTTCCAAATTTTCAAAATAAGCTGGAGTTCCAACATTTTATGTAGAAGCTCTCAATTTTCAAACATAGGCAACTAATTTAAAATGTTTAAACACTGCATAGGGCACACAAAAAGGTATGTGAGCTGGATGATGCCAGGTAATAACTTCTGGTAGGTCTCAGAACCTTCCTCCTGCACCAGCTGGGAAGAATACACCCTGGGCAACGTTCTAATCTAGTCACTGTGCTCATAGGCACGCTCACCCCAGTGGTTATCTGCTTCCGCAGTGAAGAGCTCTCTTTCTCTAAAGACCTACTAAAGCCCCTGTGCGTAAGTAGCTTGCCTGTCCAAATAAATTCTCTGCCAGTGATCTGAGTTTGGGAAAATGATAGCAGAGAGAAATGAGTTCTTCAAACACAGGACCTGCTGATCCCAAATTAATGATTAAAGTGACATAATCTCAGGATCACTAACTAGACCTGGGGAGTACAGATCTGAGGATTCTCAAGCATCACATCAAAACGGTGATGTGATTTGGCACCTGGAAATTGTTTCACTCACTGAGAAAATCAGTCCTTTCAAAGATGTCCAAGACAACTACAGAGGCAAGATGGAATCACAAACCTGATGATTCAAGACTCATGGGTCTACTCTAATTAATGACAGCAGCCTGGAACACTGTCTTAAGAAGGATTCTGAAGCTGAATCCTGACACAGTGGAAAACCATGAATGCCAAAGACCTAGAAGAGAGAAATGGCAGCAGACAGACCTCTTTTGTTTGTTTAACAGGTACACTTGTGTTCACCAAATCTAGCTTTCCTATAGTGTATCAATATAGCAACCAATATAATATTTTCAAAACGTAAGTAGAATCAAGTCACATTTTGCCAGTAGCTTTCCATTTTACTCAGAGTAAAAGCTGAAGTTATTATCACACAAAAAGCCCTATGTTATTTGACTCATTATACCTGATCTCATTTCCTGCTACAGCATGTCCCCTTGATGCCATTCCAGACGTTACCATTCACTTCACTATTCTGCCAACACACTAAGCAAATCGCTGCCTCGGGACTTTACACTTGCTATTCCAGCCACTTTGGATGGTCACAAAGTTCAGCCTCTTATCTTCTTACCAATGAGACCTTCCTCAACTCGGTATTTAAAACTGCGACATGTTCACACACACTCACACACAGTCCCCTGCCCCTGCTTTTCCCCTTCCCTTCCCCACCAATCTCTCTCCTGCTGCATACCTTCTACAACACTTATCACTATCAGACATACTATTTTACATTCTTATTTTTCTTCTTCTAAAATGAACCTCCATGAGGAATGAGTTTCTGATGGTTCTGTTCACCCCTACACCCTTAGCAAAGTGTCAGGCATATACTGGCACCCAAAGAGCTAATAAATAAATGAATGAAAAAATAGATGATAATAGCAGATGATGAATAAATCAGTAAATAAACAAACAGATGATAAAAAACAAAGGAACCTGGGTCCTAACATGGATTCAGGGACATTATAATAGGTCAAGTAACTTCAGGTGAGTTATTCTGGTCCTCAGAAGATTGTTATCCTTAGTTGTATAACCTCTGACATTCCTGTTTCCTGCTAGTCTACAAAAGCAGAAACTATGTTATGGAAGAATGACACCATTTCCTCTGGGCCAGTTAGTAAGGCAGGAGAAAGCCAGGACTGGAAAGTCTCCCCAAGCCCAAACAGAATGCCCAAACTAAGCTCTTACAAACAACAAGAAAATTATGATAGAATTGACAAATGTAAAAACTAAATAATCCTAAAGAGGAAATTCTAGAAAAGGAATGCAGACCCTTTAGCTTATTTTTTTCCACTTTTTTTTTAACTGACTCTACTCACTAAATCTCTGCAGACATTAACAAGTGTCTGTGGTTGAGGGAGAATGTTCCACAGCAGAAAAAGGAAAAACACACCCAGTTTTTCATAGGAAACTTTGGAATGATTTAATATTCATCCTCAGACAAAATTCAGAATAATCCTCTCAGAGAGCCTAATATTAGGATAATGGTTAACCAAACAACAAAGACACAATTAAGCAGCACTAATTTCCCTCTAGTCTATTTCTTAAATATAAAATCACAAGCCCAGATAGACTATAAAAGACAGTGAATCTTCATCGGATGGCTGAATATTTCTTTTACTGTTAACAATTTCAAACTCAACTAAAGGAAAAATGGCAAGCGAGGAAATAATTATTAAAGCTGCTTTGTTTGGATGGTCACAAAAAACGGTGCCACTAATTGAGGGTCCTCAGAACGGCTCAAATGTCAGTCAAAATGTGGTCTCAAGACCCTGGAGGCCCTCGGGACAGGAGCTGCTGCCAGGGGCATTTACAGGAGGTGTGAGCTGCACGAGAAAATGCTCAAGCACTTTGCACTTTGAGAGAAACGACAGAAGTGGGTGTGTGATCTTTCAAACAGCTTTCCTCAGCAGACATAACCATCTGCTTCCAACTCTACTTACGAATTCATAGTCTCCATCCTGGGGAACTTTCCAATCTGAGGAGTTCTGCAATGGGCCAGGGACACTCTTGCCAAAGCTGTTGATCTGATTTTCCTTTTCTTTTTGTTCGAAATATTCAAGGAACGATGGTCTGGCAGGCTGCATGGTCTCGTCCCTTCCTGAAAACCAAGACAAATATACTATCTCAGATTTCAGACAAGTTTAGTAAATGGATCTGTCTCCAGGTGGGCTACTGTTATGGAATCAGTTGCTTTTTGTTAAATAATCCTTTAATGTTCTAGTGAAAAGTATAGGAAAATGCACCTAAAAAATTCTTATTCATAATACGTTCCATAGGATTTCAGAGGATTCACAGCCCCCTCTGGGTCGCTTTTTCTAAATGGAAAGACTTGGTGATGCAAAGAACCTGAGTCAGCTGCAAGTCATAGTTTTCGGATCCCTGATAGCAAAGAGTTTCTATAACATTTAGACTGAAAAGAGATGCACAAGCCAAAGTATTTATTAATCATCTACATATATAATATGCTCCATAGACATTAGAGTCAGGACAGGGGATGACACCCCAGACTGACTGATTTCCCTTGGCAAACTCACGATCTAATTTGACAAATGAGAAAAACAGGTCTGAAAAAGAAAATCCAAGTATGTCACAATCCGCTCCACGAAATATATAACTTTTAAAACACTGTTTACAAATGGCTTATGATAAAGTTAAGGAGGAAAAATAAAGATACAATATTATATACATAGTATAATCTCAACTCGGTAAAATTATATATATAGGAGAAAAAATGTCTAGAAAAAAATATGACTAAAATGTTAATAGGATTTATCTCTGATAGCAGGATTATAGGTGATTTTACTGAATTCTTTAAAATATTTTTTCCTTGATTCAAATTTTAAAATTTATTTTTAATTGGAGGATAACTGCTTTACAATGCTGTGTTGGTTTCTGCCATGTAACAGTGAATCAGACATAACTGTACATATATCCCTCCCTTCCACCCCCCACCCCAGCCCACTCCTCGAGGTCGTCACAGAGCACCGGGTTGAGCTCCCTGTGCTATGCAGCAGCTCCCCGCTAGCTCTCTGTTTCACATATGGGGGTGTAGATGTTTCAGTGCTACTCTCGCAATTGGTCCCACCTTCTCCTCCCCTCCCTGTGTCCACAAATCCGTTATCTACATCTGCATCTCTATCCCTGTGCTGCAGACAGGTTCCTCAGTACTGTTTTTCTAGATTCCACATACATGTGTTAATATATGATATTTGTTTTTCTTTTTCTGACTTACATCACTCTGTAAAGAAGATCGTATAGGATATTAAATAGAGTTGACTGTAAGAGTTACACATGCCCAGGAGACAGCAAGATCTTATAAGACAGGTGGTCAGGGAAGACTGGTCGAAGAACTTAGGTTAGCAGTCCCACAGCAGGGCGGCTACAGAGCAGAATCAGTGGTTATGTAACAGCAGTTACCATATGAGAGCAGAATACAGCAGTTGCTCACTAGAACTAGTAACAATTGCAGAAAGAGCAACTTTACCCGGAATAACTGAAAAACCTAGTTAGCTGAAGGTACTTATTTCACAGCAACCTAATACTGGGAAGTATAGAAGCTTTTTTTTTTTTTTTCCAGTACTTTGCATGTGGATTTATACTGCCTTTTCCCCCAGTAACCAGGAAAAAAGACTAGAAGGTTCAGAGCTGTAAGAAGTGAACAGGTAGGGCCAGAACATAAAGAACAGCACGTGTTTCTCTCCAAGCACCCTTGTTCCCTGCAGTCTTATTTCCTGACATACGCTCAGTCCCAGTTTCAAGCCAGCATCCTGACTGCATCTCAGATGTTTGTCTTACTTACCATCACCATTGCCAAGTTCAACAGCGGTCAATCCCAGATTTGCCCACTTCTAGATGCTGCCAGTAGCTTACTTCACTATTGCCCCCTCGTTTATTAGGGATTAAACATGATTTTTGCTGGGACCAGTCAACAACTGTGTTCAATGTCTGTTTTGTTTTGTCTGTTCTAGGCATGATGTGAAGTGCTTTTTACACTTACTTTTTAAGTTAATTTTTTATACACTTTTAAAGTTAAATTTAAGATATTAATTCATTATATAGTTCTGAAGGAACTGAAACAAAATAAAACTTGTAAAAATGGGGGTGTTTTGGATTTTCCAACAAGTTAGGACATAAAGTCCTTTTGATCAGTCCCTTCCTATGAGATCACCAGAGGAGAAGTTTGGCTCAGAGACAACTCTGTAGCAAGTCTACCCATAATCCTACAAATAAAAATGGGTGTTTAGAGGGCCTCCTTGAACCAAGCAACTCTGACAGTGCTACAGGCGGCTGACACAGGCAGTACACAGTGTGCTTTTACACAAAATACCCTGGAACTCCCTTGGTGGTCCAGTGGTTAAGACTCAGTGCTTCTAATGCAGGGGGCACGGGTTTCTTCTCTGGTCAGGGGAACTAAGATTCTGTAGGTCACACAGTGCAGCAAAAAACAAACAACCAAAAAAACCCAACAACAACAACAACACTGGTTCAGACCAGCTGAAGAGAATAGAACAACCAGAACAAGGCAGAAAGCCTAAATGTCTTTCAAACAACTGGACAGCTGTTTGGGGAAAGACTATATTGTAACCACACCTCCTATCTTCAACCAGGAAAACTCCAAATGAAAAAGAGCTCTAATTATAAAAATGGAAACCACAAGTACTAGGTCGGAGAAGGCAATGGCACCCCACTCCAGTACTCTTGCCTGGAAAATCCCATGTACAGAAGAGCCTGGTGGGCTGCAGTCCATGGGGTTGCTAAGAGTCAGACACGACTGAGCGACTTCACTTTCACTTTTCACTTTCATGCATTGGAGAAGGAAATGGCAACCCACTCCAGTGTTCTTGCCTGGAGAATCCCATGGATGGAGAAGCCTGGTGGGCTGCAGTCCATGGGGTCGCACAGAGTCGGACATGACTGAAGCGACTTAGCAGCAGCAGTAGCAGCATAAGTACTAGAAGAAAACATGTGTAAATGCGATGTATTTAAAACTTTGGAAGCAGAGAGAAGCCCCAACAACATGGTCTTAGATGAAGCCTTCAGAAGTCAGCCCCAGCTGATCACTAAGTTTTTGAGGTGGTTTGTCACACAGCAAAAACTGACTGATTCAGTATCTGAGACCTGTCTCCATCTCTTTCCATCACACCCCCCACACACTGAACTATACCTACAAAAGGAATTAGACTTCGGGAACTCAGGTTCAAATGCAACTAACATTGACTGAATGCTTTCTAAGTTTCAGGCCCTTGGCTTGATGCTTCCACAGGATGCTGCCATCCAAGCTTCAGGAACACCATGTAAATAAAGTAGGAGGGAAGGTGCCCTTGTCGGCACCTACCAAGTGCTACACGATGTATCGTTTCCCTTTGTCCTCCCATCTTTTGAGAACCCAGGTCGGAAAGGTCCCCTGGAGAAGGAACTGGCAACCCACTCCAGTATTCGTGCCTGGGAAATCCCATGGACAGAAGAGCCTAGCGGGCTACAGTCCATGGGGTCAGAAGAGTCGGACACAACTTAGCAACTAAACCACCACCACCACCACCACTATCATTTCCACTTTCTAGATGAGAAATTTGCCTAAGGTTATACAAGGACAGGATCTGAACCCTGATCATCAGGCTTCAAGGCTGCCTCTCATATTGCAAAATGCTCTAAAATCAAAATGAAATTCTTGACATATCCGAACTGCCATTAGACTGAGTGTAGAAAGACTGGGGGAATGGAATTTTCCCAGTAACCTTATCTCTGGGACTCTTCTTTCAGCACTCCTGAGTGAGACCATCAGGCACGCTGGACAACAGCCTGATGACATTGAAAGGTGTCAGAGAACTGCTCCCCACTGACTAAAGACGATGCTGTCCCCAGGGCTTCTGCCAGCCGGTGGGCTTTGTGTTTCAATGTGAGCTGTGGTATTTTTCTCAGGTGTATCCCAGGAAATGAAGACGTTCCACTGAATGATAATACCAGAAACCTGAAGCCACTGGGAGAATGGACTCAACAGAAAAGTCAAACCTGGAAAACAGCCATGTCTTGCTCTGATTTTCATCTGATGCAAAGAAAGCCTGAATTCCTACATTATGACTGGCCTGTTTCTCTTTGTAAGCAGCACCTGGTAAGCTAAATGGACAATCTGTCAAAGTCCACAAAAGGGCAAATTCATAAGCAACTGTATCTTATATTTAGTTTTCTTTGAAAAATGCTATGTAAAAGCAGAAGGACACAACAATCCAAAAATCATCAGCTGATGAAGGAAATAATAAAAAGTGATGTCTATATATAGATATAGGAGAGTATTATTTGGAGATAAAAAATAAATACAGACATATGGTACAACACAGAGGAACCCTGAAAACAGGATGCTGAATGAAAGGAGCCAGTCACAAAAACCACATTCTATGATTCTATTTATATGAAATGTTCAGAATAAGCAAATTTGTAGAGACCAAAAGTAGATTAGCGGTTGCCTAGGGTTATTGGGGCAGTGAGTATTTTGGATACAGAGTTTCTTTAGAGGGTGATTAAAATGTTCAAAAATTAGATTTTGAACCAAATCAGGTATATCCATACAAATGGTATATTATTCAACTATGAAAAGGAATGAACTATTGATATATCCTACAACATTGACGAACCCTGATAAGTGAAAGAAGCCAGATACAAAAGCTGCATTTTGCATGATTCCATTTATATAACATTTTCAGAATAGGCATATCCTTAAGAGACAGAAAGCAGATCAATGGGTGCCTTGGGATGGGGGAAAAGGGTAACAAGAAGTGACTGCTAACAGGATATTGGTTTGGGGGATAACAAAAATATATGAAATTCAACAGTGGTTATAACTGCACAACCCTGCTAAAACATTCTTAGAAACCACAGAACTGTAACCTTAAAATGGTGAATTTTATATGTGAATTATATCTCAATTAAAAAATAATAAATTTAAAAAATTAGACCATGGTGAGTCCATAAAAAGTTAGACTCAAAGAGTACAGTTCACTGAACCGTATACTTTAAATGAGTGAATTATATATCAATAACTCAATTAAAAGAACAGAAGGACCCCTTTTCTCTATCTACTTATATTTCTGGATTTATATGAACTATAACACAATGCCAAGGCAGTCATAACTGGGAAGAAGCTTGACCAAAGACGGAGGCCCTTCTTTTCCTTTGGAATGACCATCTATTAGACATTAAACTTCATGCCCTTCCATTTAAAATGTTCATTTTTAAGACTGTCACTAAGTAAACTACGACAGTCAATCTACCTTTTCCTTCATTTCTATAGTCACTCTTTTCTACCTGGTTTAAACTACAGAACTGGAAAAAGTCTACATTTTCTTCTCTGTTTCATGCATGAATATTTACAACAAAACAACTCAAGTAATCTCTCAAACGTTTCCTTCTAGCATGGAATAATATACCTTATCACAGGGTTACTGTTTTGTTTTTTAATCTAACTTTCATTATGTGTGTGGTTTTTGGTTTCAAGACTGAGGCACCTAAGTGCTTTACATGTATTAACCCATCTAATGGCACAAGTTATTATTCAAGTTTCTGTACGTGGCCATAAATATTCCTTTGAATGTTCTTTGAAACCACTAAGAATTCCCAGAATGATGTTACAAGGTTCCCTGGAGTCCAACCCAAGTAACTCTTCTAGGAACCAGTTTTGGTAATTGCCTCTATGTGAACTGACTTCTGGGCAGTGATGCTCTGGTTCTTTAAGTCTAGTATGCTGCTGCTGCTGCTGCTAAGTCGAGTCAGTTGTGTCCAACTCTGTGGGACCCCAGAGACAGCAGCCCACCAGACTCCCCTGTCCCTGGGATTCTCCAGGCAAGAACACTGGAGTGGGTTGCCATTTCCTTCTCCAATGCATGAAAGTGAAAAGTGAAAGTGAAGTCGCTCAGTCATGTCTGACTCTCAGCGACCCCATGGACTGCAGCCTACGAGGCTCCTCCGTCCATGGAGTTGTCCAGGCAAGAGTACTGGAGTGGGATGCCATTGCCTTCTCCGTCTAGTATGCTACCATATATCTATTCAAAGAGATCTAAATCCAGATTTCAAGGTGTTACTGACTAGAGCAATAGAGTTGGCATACCCAAAAAGATACAAAAGGGTCATAGTTGAGAATGATCCGGTGGTTATTGCAACAATTTCGTAATTGGTCTCATTGTTCCTAGTCTTTTCAAACTCCATATCATCCAACTGAATCTGCTTTTAAAAAAACCTTTTGCTATTTCACTTTTCTGATCAAAATGTCTTTGTACTATCCTATTACCAACAAGATCAAGTTCAAACTTCTTACTCTGGCATTCAAGGTCCTCCAATATCTGGGCAACACCCACCCACTTCAGCTAAAGTGAATGTTTAATATATAACATACCTCTCCTTTCTGAGTCTGCACCTGCATGGAATATCATCCTCCCATCTCTCTGTATATCTAAGTTCTCACAAATCCTTTTAACACTTCCCTGAATCACTTATCCAGTATTTGGCTTAACATTACTACTTGCCTCTGTGAAGGTCCTCCTTAACAAAGTGATGTCAACATAAATACCACTATGAGAAGCACCTAGGGTAAAGCTCCAGATATATAAGGAATTAGAAAGAATGGTAAGAATAATAGGCACTCTATACATGTTAGATAATGATAATGACAAATGTCATCATCCCCTTTCAACCTACAAATTCCTGGTTGGCAGCAAATGTCTCATTTGGTTTTTTGTACACTACACAGTAAGGGCACATAGTGAATACCTAATAAGTATTATTTGGTCGGGATTAAATATTTCTTTTTAACAAATACTGGTTCCAAGTTGATATTTTTTAGAACATAAACACTTAAGAGAATCATCTACTTTTTTCTTTGGGACCCATTTAATTTGATCATAATGTATCTCAGTCTTCTTGCCCAACAAGGGGAAGCAGGTCGGAAAGCTTAGAGCACCAGGAAAATATATTCCCCTAACTGATCAAAACTGATTTACTGGCCTCTTAGACATAAGAGCCAAAGTATATCTTTTGGACTTTTCCCTTTGATCTTCATTACGACTACCCTCTTTTGGAAAACAGATTATTCCCCCCATGGCTATTCTTGGCTCTCTTTTTACCAACTTAACTCTACTGGAGCAGCACCTTATCTTCCCCAAAATATAGGCCTTGAGCCCTTCAGCCACGTCACACTGAGATCCAGTACTTTCATATCTTAATATGTGGTCTGGCATGAGGGGTTTGAACGCATTTTCAGGCACCACGTGTCTGTGCTTTTTGGCTCATCCCACAAGAATCAAGAAGGTTTCCAAAGATAAAAGTGAGCCCGACATCTGGACATAATTAGAAAAACTGCACAAACAATTAGGATTTAGTCTCCGCTCTGGCAGGATGACCTTGAATTACTTGTGCAAAAATTATTTGTGAGAATAGTCTAAAGACCAAGATTTCTGCTCTTCTGTTGTGAATCCCACCCTAGAGGGAGCTTCTGATAAATGCTCAGTGAATGCCAGAGATTATCCTTCAGGGATGGAAAAAAAATCAAGTGGGTAATAAATCCCACAGTATTAAGATAACCTTTTGAAACTTCAAAAAGGAAGGCTCACAAGGATCCAAAATCTAGCCCCTAAAATCTACAGTCTTATATTTTGAGGTACTACTTAACAGATTCTCAAAACATCTGTTACCTTGTTGCCAAGGAATTAGAACTAATCTCTCTTTCCCTCCCCCCTTCACATTTTAAAAACATTACTGAAATTGAAAACTGACCTTCCTTTAGATCAATCAGCTTCAAGCCAGTGCCATAGAAGTGGCGCTTATAAAATACCATTAATACCAAGAGTAAAAACGAAAAAAAACATGACTAGCAAGAGAAAAGGAATTACAATGCAGAAAAGTAGCTCTGGTTGAAGGAGTTTTTCAAGGTCCAACCAAAAAAACCACCATGATACACTAAAAAAAAAAAACAACCCACTGTCATACACTATCAAATACTATAATACTTACTCTTTTTAAGCTTTTCTAGGGTAAGCATTTTAAATATGTATTTCTTACCATCTCAGTCTGACAAAATAGAACTTTTATGCTTCACTTTTTCGGACTAGGAAACTGAGGCTCCAAAAAGTAACTTGCCAAAGCTTGATAAAGTTCTCATATGATGCTGTGCATGACAAAGATATATGGACTGTATTTTTGAGAATACAAATATTCTCTGATGATAGTTTTAAACAATCTGAAGGGATCCGAAATCAGACAGTAAGGTCACTGTAGTAAAGAAGCTTTAAAGCAAATTCTGTAGTACTTTATGTCCTATTTACCATCCTTGCAAATAGTAAAATCTAAGTCAGAGAGAATGAGATAGAGAACACACAAGGGAGGCAATGTTATAACATCCTCTTCAAAAAAACTGCAGGTGGAAAGAAAACAGGCTGTGAGTCAAGAATTCCATCTTATGTAGCTCTGAAATTAGCATCTGACGGACGGTGTTGAAATAAAATCATTTCAACAAGATCCTGACTTTGGTTTTAACATGAGGAAACTCACAACAATAGGTGCCTTCATGAGACCTAGGACTTTCTGGGAAACTATGAATACATTAAGTTTTTATCACATAATACTATCACAACAGTTTACCCAAAACAGTTCTGAGCTGCTCTAAGTTAATAATGCCATGATGCTTTAGAATTCCATTTCGGGACTTCCTGGTGGTCCAATGGTTAAGATTTTGCCTTCCAATGCAGGGCCTATGGGTTCAATTCCTGGTCAGGGAGTTTAGTAAGGTCCCACATGCCTCACAAACAAAAAACCATAATGTAAAACAGAAGCAATAGTGTAACAAATTCAATAAAAACTTTAAAAATGACCCATAGCAAAAATATCTTTAAAAAATAAAATTCTTTTTCAAAGAGATTAAAGAGCCTCTTAATAAGGGTGAAACAGGAGAGTGAAAAATCTGGCTTAAAACTCAACATTCAAAAAACTAAGATCATGGCATCCTCATGGCAAATAGATGGGGAAAAAGTGGAAACAGTGGCTGACTTTATTTTCTTGTGGTCCAAAATCACTGCAGATGGTGACTGCAGCCATGAAATTAAAAGATGCTTGTTCCTTAGAAGAAAAGTTATGTCAAACCTCGACAGCATATTAAAAAGCAGAGATACCACTTTCCCAACAAATGTCCTTAAAATCAAAATTATGGTTTTTCCATGTACAGATGTGAGAGTTGGACCATAAAGAAGGCTGAGCGCTGAAGAATTTATGCTTTCGAACTGTGGTGCAAGAGAAGACTCTTGAGAGTCCCTTGGACAGCAAAGAGATCAAACCAATCAATCCTAAAAGAAATCAACCCTGAATGTTCATTAGATGGACTGATGCTGAAGCTGAAGCACCAATACTTTGGCCACCTGATGAGAAGAGCTGACTCACTGGAAAAGACCCTGATGCTGGGAAAGACTGAGGGCAGGAGGAGAAGGGAGCGACAGAGGATGAGATGGTTCGATGGCATCACTGACTCGATGGACATGAGTTTGAACAAACTCCAGGAGATGGTAATGGACAGGGAAGCCTGGTGTGCTGCAGTTCATGGGGTCTCAAAGAGTCGGACACAACTTAGAGATTGAACAATAACAACAAGAGATTAGAATGCAATTAGAAATTTAAGTTTCAAATAGAAATCATCCAGTCCCTCCCTTTAGTTCACTGACTCTAGTTTAAAAGGCTTGCGTCAGTGGAAATAATCTTTTAATTCAGTGGTCCAAGTTCTGCCTAATCAGTGGCCTAATCAGCCCGGAGATAAGGAGAGGAACCGGCCACCATGTATCTCTTGGGAATGCAGTGAGGACAAGAAAACCATTTATCATAGCCAATGAGTCTTGGAAGGGAGAACCACTGCGTGTCAAATCTTTAGCACATGATGTACATATTTTAAAGGGTCATCCTTTTGCCTGTCATTTCCTCATCTGGGACAAAAGCATTAACTGCTAAACTACAAATTTATGCCAATCAGGCTCAAGTTGCTCCAAGATTTTTTTGTTATCTCTGCCTCTGAAATAAAAAATTTTTGTTATTTTCAAAGATACTTTAAAGTATTATTAAAGTATAATAACACAGTTTATGTGACAAAATACTTTTAATGTTTTAAAAGCTTGGATTCTTTCTCTACTTCTTGTATAGAAGTAGAATTCTCATTTGAGCTCCTAATTATAATATCCTATTTGATAATGATGAAGTAAAACAGAAGAATTCTCTTCCTTTAAGAAAAGATGCTTGCTTGAGGATGAAATGGTGAAGCCGTTTTCCTGCATATTAAGACACATCAAAAAAAACCTCACATATAACAAAACTTCATTATCTTCATAGTACTACTAAAGATCTTCAGTGTCCAATATATTACTTTGAATGACATATATTAATAATTAATATAACTGAATCACTTTGCTCTACTGTATACTTGAAACTAACGTGACACTGTAAAACACCCATACCTCAATTTAAAAAATGGACACTGTAATTTTTTTCAATAAGAGGACTGCTAATTTTTTTTAATTA
The DNA here is from genome assembly GCF_027580195.1 of Bos mutus. NCBI lineage: Eukaryota > Metazoa > Chordata > Mammalia > Artiodactyla > Bovidae > Bos > Bos mutus. Next base: position 57,714,379 of record NC_091629.1, on the reverse strand, counting down.
ACATTTTTATAAACCTGTGGGATATGCTTGCTTTTCTGAAACACATATTTCTATCAATATTAAAGACAGATGTAATACCTGAATCAGTAGAAACCAACAACCTCTAGATATTATTTTATTAGGAAACTCTTAAGTGAAGCACTTTCAAACTTAATATCTCAAATTAAGCCTCCTGAGATTTATTTCTAAAAACTGAAAATCATGAGTTAATAATCATGTAATGTTTTATGCTGATGTACCAGATGTACAAAACCTTCAAGGTTACAAAGACTATCCAGATAATCTTCACTCAGACTCCTCAAATGTTAACATCTTACTACATTTGTGTTACCATCCTTCAATCAACCTAGCTAACTAGCTATAAAATCTTATCACAGTTGTGAGTGTTGATAACCCAAAACACCAACATAACAAAAGTCTTAGGTTTGAAGATCCTAGAATTAGGTATCAAACAGTAAGAAAGGCAGGCTTTTCACAATTTTTAACAATATGGCCTAAATCACAGAAGCAATGAAGAGAGAAGCCAAAGGCTTGCAATCTAGGGTGACTTTAGACAAGACGCTGAACTTTTAACTTGAACTTGCTCATTATGTATGGCAGGAAGTTCATAACTGATAAACGTGTATCTCAGGGAAGTTATGAAAGTCAAATATAAAAGGAACAATTCCCAGGAAGAGTTAGCAATTCTAAATCTATATGCATCGGACAATGCAACCTCAAAATACAAAAGACCTCTCCCCAAAAATAAAAATCTCAAAATTAACAAAAATAGACAAATCACAACCACAGAGTAACAATTTTAACATATCTCCCTCAGAAACCAAAAGATCAAATATCAAGAATTAGTTGTGAATAGTTATATTTGAAGACAATTAACAAGCTAAATCCGCCAGATACATATAGATTCCTACAAGCAATCTGAAAACACACATTCTTTCTAAGGCACGCAAACAACATTTAACAAAAATTACTGACATATTGGGTCAAATGTGTTCATTAGCCATAATTCTCTGAAACTGAAAATTAAAAATAAGTAGTTTAAAAAATTCATAGAATTTGGTTTTTAAAAAGCATTTCTGAGTAATTCAAGAGTTAAAAAAGAAATATGTAATAAGCACAAAGCACCACAAACTGGGAAAAAATATTTACAACTTCCCACATATGAAACCTGTGGGATGCAGAGAAAACTGAACTTCGAGAAAAAATTATGTTAGCTGAATACATTAGTAAGTAAGAAAACTGAATAACAACAAAATTTATTACCAATTTTGATTAAAAAAGAAATCTCTTAAACTAGAAATAGACAAAATCTTCTTTAACTTGATAATATACCAGATCCACTATAATGACTTAGTGGATATAATTAGAAGAAATTTCTTTAAGATAAGGAATCAGACAAGAATGCCCACTACCACCTCTATTTTTAGAGGTCTTACTAAGACAGAAAATTATATTAAGTATAAAGATCAAAAGGAAAAACTAAGAATGCAATTCACAATTAGATTGTCTTCATTAAAAAAAAAAAAACCTATTAGAACAAATAAAGTAATCTACAAAAATTAATTTAACAAAAAGATCTAAAATATCTTTATGGATATAATTATAAAGTTATCTAAGAATAGAAGATATAAGCCAAACAGATGAGAAGATAAACTATGTTCATGAACAGGAAGAATTAACATCATAAAGATAGCCATTCTGCCTAATTAATCTGTGTATTCAATGCAATTCAGTCAAAATCCCAGAGGTATTGTACAAAATTCCACAGACTAATACTAAAATTTGCATGGAAGAATAATATAAATTTCAAGAGTAACCTGTAATTGAAAAGAAAAACAAGTAGGAGAAGGAGAATTTATTTTTCATAGATAGGCAAGAAAGAGAAGATAACAGGACCAAAGATCTGAATGGAGGGAAATGCAAATCTTTCACATGGAAGAAATAAAATTAGATGACTATAGCTCATATTGCAAATTTTTAAAAACATTTGATATATTAAAGTCCTAAATGTGGACAGTAAAACTTTATAACCTTTAGGGAAAAAAAAAAAAAGTAGGAGACAGTTTTTAAGACATTTGAGTAGCAAAGAATTTCTTTTAGTTAAAATATTGTTGGCACATGACATTATTTTAGTTTCAGATGTATTACACAATGATTTGACATCTGCATACATTATGAAATGATCACCATGCATCGCCTCGTAAACATCTTGATTACTAAGAGTAGGAGGAGTGATAAATTAGGAGTCTGGGATTAACATATACACACTACTACATATAAAATAGATAATCAACAAGGACCTACTATATACAGCACAGGGAACCTTACTCAATATTCTGTAGTAACCTACAGGAAAAGAATCTGGAAAAGAATGGATGTATATATAACTGAATCGCTTTGCCATACACCTGAAACGAACACAACATTGTAAATCAACTATATGCCAAATAAAATTAAATTTTTTAAAAATATATTATTAAGAATTTCTGAAAGAAGGCACAAAAAAATGTATGGTATAAGAAAATTCTGACAAATGTGACTTCATGAAAACAGAAGTTGCTTTCTAAGAAAAGAGCCTGAAAAATTAAAAGCACAAGTCACTAGCTGGGAAAAAATATTTACAATGCATATAACTGATGAAAAATTAGTATCCAACACACAAAGAACCACTGTAAACCAGTAACGAAAAAAGAAAGGAAAAAAAAAGGACAACATCTACTGTCAAAGAGAGTATTAGACTTGTGAAGTCAATACAGAAATAAATTAAAGGAAAATAAAGTGGCTACACAAGAAAAGCTATAAACTGTCAGTGTTAATGTTTATTATGATACATGAAATAACTTCTCCCAAGTCAGTTTCTGCAGAAGAATTTTAAGTTTTTTAAAAATATATATATATATTCAGTTACTTTGTTAGGGTCACTTTGGCAGATGATAGTCTCAAAACTATATGCATGGTACCATGCTGCAGAAAGAACACCTCAGTTCTGGTTAAGGTCTACCAAGAAATCTGGGAAGAGAGAGGAAAAGTTTAAACTATTTTGAGATGTTCTGACCGACTTTCCTCTTACTTGAACTTTGCCAAGTATGAGGTATTCAAACGCCTACCTAAGTAAAATAAAGACATTGCCCTAGTGTTGCTGTAGTTACTTAAAATAGATGTTAAAATAAATAAATCACAGTCTTGATCTAGAATGAAGCCTTCCATAGAAAAGGGATTTGTGGACACAAGTGAGAATACCATTTAAACTCATAACCTATGACAGAGCTCCCTCTACTGGTGCAAAGAAAGTATGAGGATCCTCTCAAGTCATCTCAGGAATGTGAACTTCAAATCATGGGGGCAGAAGTTCTTCTCCAGACGTTACGCAAAAAAAAAAAAAAAAAAGACCCCACTGACACAGACACACAGAAGAAGCCTACCCAAATCCCCAAACTGGTATTTTATCCAGACAGGGGTTTTCAAAGTAGTGTGGGCCATGATTTACCTTTGTGGTTGTGAAAGGTTGTTCTTGGGGTCTCTCATAAAGCAATCATATCGCACCCCACACAACCAAGACAAAAGCCCTCAGATGTTAACAGAATCATCAGAGGCGGGTCCCCTTAGAAAACCTTGTGCTCTCTGCCTCTGGAAATCCTGGGGAAACTCGTACAGAGGTGAGTTACTCAAGCTACCAGTGTGGATCATGGCAAGCTGAGACCTCCCATCAGGCGCCTTGGTCCTGTCCCTCCACAACTTAATGAAGGGGCTCTGCTGAGGGGCAGGGTCACACAATGGTTAAGAGCACGAGCCTGGAAATCAGACGCATCTGGCCTCAGATCTTGGCTCTTCTGTTGCTCACTATGTAATCACGAGCAAGTTACTTAATCGCTTTGCAATTCAGTTTCTGCTGCTCTGAAAGGGGTGGAGGTGGCTATGAAAAACCACACAGCATGACTGCAATGATTAAAATATATGAGATGCTTACAAAGGATTAAGCACCACACCTGGCAGATATTAAGTGCCTAGTCATTAATGATTATCATTACCAGTTATAACGTCTATCCTCTTGGGTACAATTAATATACATATAAAAGAACTGTTTCTTTAAAAAAAAAAAAAAAAAGGTATCTCTGGAATTTCCTCAGAAGCCAACACCAGTCTTAACATGAATTTTGATAGGTTTATATTATGGATCTAATGCACATTATGGTTTCCCTGGTGGCTCAGGGTAAAGAAACTGCCTGCGATTCAGGAGACATGGCAGGAGCCTCGGGTTTGATCCCTGGGTGGGGAAGATTCTCTGGAGGAGGAAATGGCAAACCACTCCAGTATTCTTACCTGGAAAACTCCATGGACAGAGGAACCTGGCGGGCTACAGTAGAGGGGGTCACCAAGAGTAGGACACAACTGAGTGTGTGTTTATGTGCATGCACACACATACACAATACACATTAACACAAGGATTCCAAAACAAACCAAAGTTCAGCAGAATGAAAACAGCATAGACTTTCGGACTAAGATTAAGAACCTTTATAGTTTTAGTCGCTCAGTCGTGCCCAACTCTTTGCGACCCCATGGACTGTAGCCCACCAGGCTCCTCTGTCCATGGGATTCTCCAGGCAAGAATATTGGAGTGAGTTGCCATTCTCTTATCCAGAGGATCTTCCTGACCCAGGGATTGAACCTGTGTCCCCTGCATTGCAGGCAGATTCTTTGCCATCTGAGCTACAGGGAAGTCCCATAGACTTGGGAGTTCTTTCAATTTCCAACTCCAGTGTTTACTAGTCATATGACTATAAGCAAATATTAGCTACTGAAAAAACCACGGTGTCTGGGTCAGACAGTTGATTAGACATGACTCAAAAAAGAATTTTAGAATTAGAAGATAAATCCAGGGAAAACACTCAGAAAGTGGCACACAGAGATTTAAAAGATGGAAACTATAAAAGGGAAATAGCTGGCTGTCCAGGGAAGAAACAAAGGATACTGATAACTGCTATCAATCCTTGTGGAATGTATACTGGTACCAGCCTCTGGAGGACAATATGGCAAACGTGCAATTATGTCGTTTAAATAATTATTCAAACAAAAATTGTTCCTAGGAAATTTTTCCTGCTGCTGCTGAGTTGCTTCAGTCGTGTCCGACTCTGCGACCCCAGAGACGGCAGCCCACCAGGCTCCCCGGTCCCTGGGATTCTCCAGGCAAGAACACTGGAGTGGGTTGCCATTTCCTTCTCCAATGCATGAAAGTGAAAAGTGAAAGTGAAGTCGCTCAGTCCCGTCTGACTCTTAGCGACCCCATGGACTGCAGCCCACCAGGCTCCTCCGTCCATGGGATTTTCCAGGTAAGAGTGCTGGAGTGGGGTGCCATTGCCTTCTCTGAAATTTTTCCTAGGAAACATTAAAAGGAAGGCAAAATTTATATGTAGGACGTTTGTTCCCTGCAGAGTTATTTATAATAGTGAAAAATAGACACAGCCAAAATGCCCAGCAATGGGGAAACGACAAAAAAACAGTTAAGTGTGATAAATATAAAAAGGACTATGCAAACAACATGGAAAATGTATATGCTTTTTCAGCAGAAAATAATCAGAAAGTAGAACATCTAGGCAAATTATTATCATATAGGAACTATACAGGCATGTGGTCAAGAACAGGAGTTATCTGCTGCAATGAGAGGACTTAGGAGTGAACCAATTTCTTTTGTGAGAAAGCACTGATACTGTTAGAATACTGCTAACATAAATAATTTTTAATACAGTTAATGAGAATAGAGGCAATTGAAATATCAAACCTTTTCTAAGGTAGTAAGTGAAAGTCTATTTATTATCACAAAATTTAAACTTGCAGAAACTTCAGTTCTGTATTAGTCATGAGTTCTATAATTTTTATAAACATGTGGACAAGTAGAACTATCAGGGACAAGGGAAAAAATAAGATTGATAACTGCTTTTATTGAATAGGGGCACTGAGGCCCATACAAGGAGAAAGAATTGTCCAACATAACACAGACAGTATCTGAGTCAGGCTTGGTTGATCTCCTTTAAGTGTTTAAAAATCAATTCTGAAGAAGCAGTCGAATGTCTGAGATTTGCTTTAAATTAATTCAATTTGCTATTTTGGGGGAATAAGGCTGAAATATGATGGGCAGTGAGTTATTTTTGAAACTGGCTATATGTCCATAGAGGTTACGACATTATTCTCAAAACTTTCCATAGTGAAAAGTTTCAACTCCTACAGTAATGAGTAAAGATCTCAAAATAAGTGGCAAATCTAACTTGTGACTCAAAAATTGAATTATACAACCTGAAACAGATTGTGAACAAAGTTTATTTAATGTCACTTAGCTGTGACTATTGAGGCTTTTAAGTGGGTTTTTCCCTCATGGCTGTAATAAAAGATGTATGTTTCTCATTAGACATGATAACACTCTCCAAGTTCAGAAACTGAACACACAACCCACTGAAGTAATGAGCACTTAAAATATGACAATTACATTTGGAACAAAATGAATTCTTTAAATTTAAAAAAAGCATAACACATGCACACACAACACACATGAATGGGTCAGCCAAGTTATATTACATAGGGATTATAATCATCTTCATAATTAAAGCCCTTACAACAAGGAGACGATATAGCACTTAGAGTCAATGAAAAGAAACAGGAGTCAGCAGCTCATTACTGCGAAACAAACAAACCTAACAAATTACATAGGCTAGCTATTAAAAAGAGTAAAAGAAAAACTAAATTTAGTACATAGCATTCACTTGACAATTTATGGAACACCAAATCTTTCATCCAGGGGATGAAATATACCCTAAGAACACTTTTGTAGTAAGAATTGAGACTAGCAGGGAGTGAAAATGTTTTTATAAACTCTTTGTGAAGTCGCTCAGTCGTGTTCGACTCTTTGCAACCCCATGGACTGTAACCTACCAGGCTCCTCTGTCCATAGAATTTTCCAGGCAAGGATACTGGAGTGGGTTGCCATTTCCTTCTCCAGGGTATCTTCCCGACCTAGGGATCAAACCCGGGTCTTCCACGTTGCAGACAGACACTTTACTATCTGACCCACCAGGGAAGCCCATAAACTGTAAATATCCATTTTTAAGGCCATAAACAACAGTCCAAGGACTAAGAAGGAAAAAAAAAAAGATTCTTAAGTCAATGAAGAATTCAAAGTCCTATTAATAATTTACAGGATATACCATGATATCAGCAGTATTTTTGGTGGTATTTTTTTCCTCTGAGAATAACTCTAGAAAATAACTTGGAAAATAAATACAGTCGAAAGTACCTATTTATAATCCCTTTACCTACTTTTAATATTTGGTTGATTTTTCTCTAGCCTTTTGATTTTTTTCCAGTCTTTTTTTTTTAATGCACATATTAACATGTTAATTTATCTTTTTACTTTTATAAAGCTGGAATATTAATTTGCCTAGATCTTCAATTATTTTCTTGGGCCAAATTCCTAGAAATGGAATTTACTGAGTCAAAGGTTTGCTCTTTTTAAACTCTTGACATGCACTACATTCCAGAAAAGTCAGAGCAATTTACACATCCATCGGCAGTGTGACTACTCTTTCACCATCTGCATAATTCTGACCCAAAGTCAAACACAGATGATGAGCCTGGGCCCCAGACTAGAAAAAAGAAAACAAGAAAACCTTTTCCCTTCAGAAACAAAGAGCTGATTATAAATACACAGACCTGGAAGGTGAAAATTCCAGGGGGTTGCCTGAGAACCAAAGCCCTGGAACAGTCTGTTCCAGCTGCAATAAACCAGCTGCGGTTCCCCTGAACTCACTGCCTTTTGGACTCTGTGGACCCGGCTTCCTCTGCTGGCATATTTCTACCCACCCTACTCACTGCCAACCTCCCTGCCTTTTCCCTCCAGGAATCTGTCAGTAATCCCCAGCCTAAATTAAATATTCTTCCACTCTGCTTCGCCAACACACTCAGATTACCTCTGCTTTAAAGCCCATTTTATACGCTGAAGTATAATTAAATGGTCTGTCTCCCAGACTAGACAACAGCTTCTTTCAGGGCACGGACTGTTTCTTCATTCTCTGCTGTATCCTCAGCATCTCGCAAAGTACCTGGGATACAGTAGCAGGCACTGAAGAGAAGTTTAGTGAATGAATCAATCAGTCACAAAGCAGCAGGTCTAAAGCACTGGTCAGAAAACTCTTTATGTCTGTAAAGGACCAAACAGCAAACATTTCAGGCTTTGGGGGCCACCTGGTCTCATTCACAACTGCTCAGCTCTGTCTCCATAGTGCAGAAGTGGTCATGGATAATAAGCAAGGGGATGGACATGGTTGTATTCCAAGAAAACTTAACTGCCGAAGCCAGGTGGCAGGCCGGATTTGGCCTGTGGACCGTAGTTTGCCAAATAATCCCTGATTCAGAAGTTTAAAACTCAAAAGTTTTAAAAGATGAGGTACAAAAAAAAAATGATGAAAAGACCATAGATATTTAATGCTTTATACCTACACAGAGTTTAGGCTACACTGTATGTTTAGAACTCAACTCAGTTATTATTATTACCACTTTGTACTCCCAAATTCCTATCCTCTGTGACCTGGTCTGTGATGCAGAGAGACAGGGGAAAAGAAAAGAACTCAAAGGAGAGGGGAGGATGGCCCCCTTCGATGAGAACTGAGCACAGGTGTAAGGCCTCAGTCACAGGCCGAAGAAAAAGGACCAGCAGCATTAGAGGCGTGTTTAAACCAGAAGTGACTGAGGACTCTTCAATTTGTACACTCCCATCCTTAAGATACTGACTGAGAATTCAGAAACCCGATTTAGACACACAGACTAAAGATCATGAAAACAGACTGAAGATAATCCGTATGGTAAACAGCTCAGAGTTCCACTACACTCTGAATTACGCATCAAAACGATGTACGCACTACTCTAGAAGTAAAATGTGTAACAACAATACAAAGGAGAAGGGGGAGAAGCAAAAGAAGAGATACATGACAAAGAACTACACCAAAGTATGCTCCAAAGCATTACTCAACAGGGAAATGTAAATTAAAACCACTACAAAATACCACAACACACCGGCTAGATGGTCTGCATTGACAAAGACCGCCCATACCAAGTGCTGGACCAGAAGCAGAACCACTGAAACTATTGATTTGGGCCATATGGACAGTCACTTAATCACTTAAATCAACAATGAACACTATAAATTAAAAATAAAATAAACAATCACTTACGGAGGAAAAAAGAAAAAGCAATGTATGTGCTTGCCTCTGCAGATCAAGGAAAAGAAGAAAAAAAAAATGATGACATTCAACAAGAGAATGGCCATTCGGGTCCGAAAGTCAATCCTCACTGCTGCTGTTTCCCTGCCTGACTGCAGAAGCCAGCTTCCTCCCTCCTCGAACCCTCCACTGCTGCTGGGGTGGGTTGGAGCGAGGCCCCAACGCTCTCGCTCCTTAGACTGCAGCCACAGAGTGGAGCCTCAAGACTGAGTCCATGTGGACCGAGAGAATCTGCTTTCTCTGGAATGCACCAGGTCTGCCTGTGAAGTCAGTCTGTTTAATCAGAGCCTTACTTTTCATCGTGCCTTCTTCTTCCTCGTCCTCCGTGTTGATCACCATGGTGCCCAGTTGGGATGGCAACGTGTCATCGTGCTCGATCATCGTATTGGCCCCGTCACTCATGCTGCTGGCTACTCGGACAGTGCCCATCTCATCCCCTGCTGCTCGGACCATCGTGCCAGAATCTAGCTCATCCTCCTCCTGGAAAAGGAGGAAATCTCAAATGAGGACTAATTTGATTAAAATGATCGAGTTTTCTGAATTACTCATACTCATCCTGCTGCAAATATTTCTGGATTTGAGGCTTATTCACAGAACTAAGAACACTCTTTTAATTCAAGTGTAGTTGGTGTACAGTATTAAATATGTCGTTGTTGTTTAGTCGCTAAGTTGTGTCTGACTCTTTTGCAATCCCATGGACTGGAACCCCCAGGCTCCTCTGTCCATGGGATTTCCTGGGCAAGAATACTGGAGTGAGTTGCCTTCTCCAGAGGATCTTCCTGACCAAGGGATCAAACCACATCTTCTGCATTGGCAGGTGGATTCTTTACCAATGAGTCACCATTATATATGTTACAGGCGTACAGTATATTGATTCACAATTTCTAAAAGCTATACTCCGTGAGAACACTCCTAGCCAACCAAAGAAGAGCATACATTTATCCATGTAAGAGCCGCATATCTAACCTGCATATTTTTTAACACTGCTCTAAGGAGCTAAGGTACACACCTCTGGAATCTCAGGGTTGTGAGAGAGTCTATCAGTGTAAAGTCTACATAGCTAGTATGGATACTAGATGCCCAAAAGAGCACAGAAAAACCCAGTCTCAGACCTGAATGTTCTCTTTCCTGAATAAAAAGTTAAACTGAAGAAAAGATTTGGAGGCAAAAGAATAAAATGTGGAAGTGTCTCAGGAAGCACTGGGAGAAGAACAAACATCCATCCAGCAAGCCCTGGTCCACGACAGGACACGGTGGGGCAAGGAGCCTTCCAGCTCCAGGCGGACGCCACAACTCTGACTCGTCTTACCTGGCTGACAATCACAAAATGACAAGCATTAATGCCCAAGGCCCACCGCAACGCCTGCACTCACAGAGTTTTCTTCCTCCTCCTGGTCCACCTCCCGCTGCTGGGCCTCCTGGCGTTTCAGCTTCACGTCCATGGCTTCATTAATCAAGTCCCGAAGTATGGACACTCCTTTGGCACTCTTGACAAACGGGTGCTTCAACAAGAAAGTTGAAGATGGTTTATGCGGCACTGGTGCCAAAATACCAGCCAGCACAGAGGAGGCCCTCTATAGTCTCTACTGAACCAACCAGTGCATCTAATCATTCTCTTTATGCTTTGGACAACAGCCAACCCTAACTCACACTCTCACCTGATGCGAAGAACTGACGTATTGGAAAAGACCCTGATGCTGGGAAAGACTGGAGGCGGGAGGAGAAGGGGACAACAGAGGATGAGATGGTTGGATGGCATCACCAACTCGATGGACATGAGTTTGAGTAGGCTCCGGGAGTTGGTGATGAACAGGGAAGCCTGGCGTGCTACAGTCCATGTGGTCGCAAAGAGTTGGACACAACTGAGCGACTGAACTGAACTCACACTCGCTTTATAACTGAGCAGGTACGTTCAGTTTTGCCCATGCGTTTTTGGCTTGGCTGGAATGTTTCCTCCATTTCTAGCAACTCTAGAGAGTCTCAACAGGCTGGCATTGCCCCCCGAGAGGAAGCTCTGTAAATGTGTAGGGAGCTTATGGCTAAGATGTTTAGAGAACACAAGCTACATGGGACAAAGGATAGGGAGCAGGGAAACAAGCAATCTCGATTAAAATGCAGAGGAATCCCGTACAAAAACGAACAGCACAGATCCCTCATACCTCCCGAACACCTCAGAATACAGACACACTTTGATACATGTACACTGACACATTTTTTCAACAGATAAGCATAGTCTGGTTACTTTGGGAGGTGATTTCGGAGAGGGGGGCATAAGTGGGATAAAGACACTGTTTAGAAATCACTGAATAGGTTACTCATCCTGCTTATTCTTTCTATTCAATGTCCTATAGCATTTCCAACTATGTATTTGGGTAAAAAGGATTTGGCAGCTTCCCAAGTGGCTCAGTGGTAAAGAATCCGCCTGCCAGTGCAGAAAATTCATGAGACTTGGGTTCAATCCCTGGGTTGGGAAGATCCCTTGGAGGAGGAAATGGCATCTCACTCCAGTTTTCTTGCCTGGAAAATCCCATGGACAGAGGAGCCTATCGGACTACAGTCCATGAGGGCGCAAAGAGTTGGACACACCTGAATGACTGAGCTTGCACGTATATGCAAAAAGATTTTAGTGCCAAAAGGCAGTTACTGCAGAAATACTAAAACTGGTCACAAATACGTACCAGATGTAAGCCCGAGTATTATGCACCTGGAAAAGGCACTTGAAACAGGGATATTGCTGACTTTCTTCAATAGAAAAAAAGGACTTAAAACTTTTGGGATTTTTTTTTTTTCTGTACCATATGGCTTGTGGGATCTTAGTTCCCCAACCAGGGATTGAACCCAGGCCCTTGGCAGTGAAAGAGCAGAGTCCTAACCACTGAACCACTAGGGAAGTCCTTTTTTAAAAATTTTTTTTTACTGAAGTATATAGTTAATTTACAATGTTGCACCAATCTCTGATGTACAGCAAAGTGACTAAGTTATACACATACATTCTTTTTTTATATTCTTTTCCATTATGGTTATCACAGAATACTGAATATATTCTCTGTGCTATACAGCAGGACCTTGTTGATCATCCATCCTAGGCTTAAAGTTTTTAACATTAATACCATCTTACAATTTTGTTGTTTGCCTGTGTAACACAATAAAAAAATTTATGCTGTGAAAGTTACACAGGAAAATTCCTTTCTGGAAGGGTGGGGGATGCTGTTGTTTTCCAGACTTGTTCTCATATTGTCCCCCGTGTTTATCTGTAATCCATTCTCTGTTCCCCACCACCCATCAGAAGATATGGGCTCCAGGGCTTTGCAAGAACTCTAGAAGTGGACAGGATGCCTTAATGTGTGGTGGGATTGAAATACGGGAGTTATCTTTTCTATAAAACTGTATCAATACCTCATCCAGGCAGGAAAAGAATTTGCCACTACTCAGAAAAAGGACCCAGCTCATCTGCAAGAGTAACTATTTCCTTGTTCTCTCCACTGGGCAAGTCCATAAGTTCATTTCCCTCCTCTTATACAAATCAGTCTGCTCTGTTACTACTTAACATTAGACTTCTGTTAGTATCCACCCACTCATTTTCCTGTGTTTCTTGAATGGAACGGTTTCTGTTCTTCTTACTGCTCTTAAATTTAAACTCATTCATGATGTTAGGTACAGGTGTCTGATTACTTCATTACATCTCTAAGTTGAAAAGCTGGAGCATTTCTATATTGACACATATATTACTTAATTATAAATAATTATCCTTATATTTCTCCATCATATCACAAATATTATACTGATTCTTTTTAAATTACGGGCATAAGTAGATTTTAGTATCTATGAGGTTCATTCCAAAAAGATAATAAGTATAAAAAAATTTGTATTGGTAAGGCAGCAATGGATCTGATATGACTGAAAAACACTGGCCTAGCTCAACAATAGATTTATGTCAAATTCATAATATATTATCTTTTATATTTGAAAATGTTATTCAAAGTCACACATATTGTATCACTTAACCTTCACAACCAACTTATGGGGCAGGTATTTGATCTCTACTGTATAGATAAGAAAACTAAACAGAGAGGTTATGTTACTTGTCCAAGGTCACAGAGCTAGCAAACAGGAAGCCAGGATTCAAACCTGGGCATCAGGCTCCAGAATCCAAGCTCCTAAATATTAAGCAAGAAAGTGTGAAAGTGTTAGTCGCTCAGTTGTGTCTGACTTCTCGCGACCCCATGGACTGTAGCCCACCAGGCTCCTCTGTCCATGGAATTTTCCAGGCAAGAATAATGGAGTGGGTTGCCATTCCCTTCTTCAGGGGATCTTCTCGACCCAGGAATTAAACCCAGGTCTCCCGTACTGCAAGCAGATTCTTTACTGTCTGAGCCGACTAAGCACACTGCCTGCCAAATTCCACCCATTCTTCAAGGCCCAAGGTCAGAAGTTACCTCCTCCAGGAAAGCAGTCCTGGCATCACCAGTTGAAAATGGTGGACCTACCACTGATCCCAGTTCTTTGCCAGAAGTAGGTATGGCTCTTCTGCTTTGGAATCAAAAAGACTTAGCTCCTAAGCCTGGCTTTGCTGTTTACCAACCAAGTGGCTCTAAATGAGCTAACCTCTCCAAATCTGTTTTCTCATCTATAAAAGTAAAACAACACTCCTCTCTCAAAGGGTGTATGTGCTGATTAAATGGCACAACATGTAAAGTATCTAGCACACAGCAGGTGCTCAATAAAGGCCAATTCCTGTTCTCTAATCCCATACAGCCCTGTATTTTCTTGCATGATTGTCCTGTTCAGCGATTTAACATTCTTTTCTATGTCTCTTCTAAGCAGTTACATTCAAACCTCACAGGAGGCAAGGAATATCTTAGAGCTCTTCACCATCTCCACGTGGGTGGGTCAACAGCATCTTGGATGGATAACTTGTGAATGAAACAGAGAGAGAGGCAGCATCCCAGGGTGAGTCATACCTGGAGGAGTTGAGTGGCTGTGGCTCTCTGCTCGGGGCTCTTGACAAGACACTGCTTCACAAAATCCATGAAGCTATCTGACCACAGTTCCGGCTTTCGGAATGTGGGGGGTGGGTTGGTAGGAATCATGAAGATGGCCTGGTTGGAAAGAAAAAAAAAACGATTTGGCAAAATAAAAGTGATACTCCAATAAAAATGACTAGACATAATTTCGAAGTTTGATAAAATGATTTTCCTCTTCTCCTCTATAAGCCCATCCTAATTGCAACGAAAATCTAAGTATCTCAAAGTAGGAAGTATGACCGTTAGAGCAGGAGTCCCCAAGAACCAGGCTGCACAGCAGGATGAGCAGTGGGCAGATGAACGAGGCTTCATCTGAATTTATAACTACTCCCCATCATTCACGTTACCACCTGAGCTCCACATCTTGTCAGAACAGTGGCAACATAATAAAAGAAATGTGCTTGAATCATCCTGAAACCCACACCCACCCCAACCAGAGTGTGGAAAAATTACCTTCCATGAAACCAGTCCCTGGTGCCAAAAACGTTGGGAACTGCTGAGTTAGAGAATCTGACAGAGCTCTCCTGCTCCCTCCGCTTCTCTTCTCCCTCCCCCTCTGGCATATGTATTCTTGTCCCCTAAACAATAAACAGTCCATCCTAAAGGAAATCACTCCTGAATATTCACTGGAAGGACTGATGCTGAAGCTGAAGCTCCAACACTTTGGCCACCTGATGCGCAGAATTTGACTCACTAGAAAAGATCATGATGCTGGGAAAGATTGAAGGTGGGAGGAGAAAGGGACGACAGAGGATGAGATGGTTGGATGGCATCACCGACTCGATGGGACATGAGTTTGAGCAAGCTCCAGGAGCTGGTGAAGGACAGGGAAGGCTGGTGTGCTATAGCCCACGGGGTCGCAAAGAGTCGGACAGGATTAAGTGACCAAATTGAACTGAAACAATATCCAGAGAGCTTTGTTTGTTTTTTGCTGACCATGTTGCCTTTCAAAGTGAAAAGGCGAGCTCTAAGAGCATCGATATCCTGAACATGACCTCAGCTGTCAAATGTCCCTCCTTCCTGAAAGTTACCCCCACCACTGGACGCAAGTGGTAACTGCGAGGAGGTCATAAGCCCAGAAGTCCCCCCAAATCACAAAGGATTCACCACCCTCCAAGCCACGCCAACTCTACCCACATACTTGAAAATTAAAAACTGACCCACTACATTACATTGAAATTCTACGATTTCAAAAAAGAAACCTACAGGAGATATTGCAAGTTCCATTCCAGACTGCTGCAGTAAAGTGAATATCACAATAAAGCAAGTCGCATGAATTGTTTTGGTTTCCCAGTGCATATGACAGTTAGACTTACCCTATTCTGTAGTCTATAAGCATGCACCAGTATTATATCTAAAGAAACAATGTATATACCTTTAAAAATTACTTTATTGCTAAAAAATGCTAACATTCAACTGAGCCTTCAGGGAGTTATTTTGCAATAGTAACATCAAAAATCATTGATCACAGATCACCATCATGAAGAGGTCTAAAATATTGTGAGAATTACCAAAATGTCACACAGAGAGATGAAGTGAGCAAATGCTGTTGGAAAAATAGCACTGACAGACTTTCTTGATGCAGTTTTGCCATAAACCTTCAATTTGAAAAAATCCAATAAGGCAAAGTGCAGTAACATAAGGTACGCTTGTAAAATTATTTATTGAGTTTCCAATAGAAAAGGTACAGATTTAAAAAAAATAAAACTCTTTGCAATAAGCAGCCTAAATTATGTTATTTGAATCTAAAAATAAAGCCAGTAAATCTTCCCATCCTTCTCCATTTCTGTCCCCCCAGAAAGAGAGGTGCTCACCTTTGGGCATGTGAATAACTTAAAAAAAAAAAAAACCTGTTAAGTCTATTAGCAGAAGGACTGCTTAATCAGAGAAGAGGAGGAGCTGAGTTGGGTGGTATGGAAAAGACTCTGGAGCCTCTGAGGAAGGCAGGGGTCCAGATCTTGTAACAGTGCTGTGCTGAGGTGTTCTGGGGGTGGGGAAAGTCAGGAAAACGCTTAATGTAGAAACACTGAAGGAGTGTCAATGGAGACACCTGTGGGCTCTTCACATTCCAGAACTGGATGTAGGTCAGGGAGCACAGAGCCTCTAGAAATCACACATGTAAATCCCTACCCAGGCCAGGCAGGAAGAAGACAACAAATGAATCCGGCCGGGTGTTAGCGATATGAGTCGAAAAGAATACTCTGCTTTCCTCTTAAGGCTAGTGTAAGAAACAGAGAAAACACGGCAATACATTATGACTGGTACGGGTGAACAGGGAACCGTGGCGGGCAGTGCAAAGCCCACGCCCTGTGTAAAGGAGAGGACTGCTTCACAGCTCCAGTTAACGTTGGTACGTTAAAATGTGAGCACCTGGGGACTTCCCTGGTGGTCCAGTGATTTAGACTCCGTGCTTCCAGTGCAGGGGGTGTGGGTTCAATCCCTGGTTAGGAAACTAATATCCCACATGCTGTGGAACACGGTCAAAAATTCAAAAATAAATGTAAAACAATTTAATATGTGAGTGCTTGAATTACTAAAAACACACACTGCACAAGTCAAACCAATCAAGTCCTGCCAGAGGGATATCAATACACAACCTCTAGAATGAACAGGGGTGGATTACATTTGACTTAATTAGTGATTACAACTAGTGGAAGTGTATCATCTGAAGTCTAGATTGACACTTCTCAATTATTTACAATTAATTCGTTTACTGTTTGGTACCTAACCAAGACACTCATTTAACTCAGTTTCTCATTATCACCAGTAACTGACCATCCCACTGGTTTTCTGTCCATTCCCTTACCCTCATTGGATGGATATCAGCATATGGAGGCTTTCCTTCAGCCATTTCTATGGCTGTTATTCCCAATGACCAGATGTCTGCTACACAGTTGTACCCAATTTCCTGGATCACTTCTGGAGCCATCCAAAAAGGTGTTCCTATCACTGTATTTCGCTTGGCCATGGTATCCTGAAATAGAAAGGAGAGAGATCAACATTAATCATTCAAACTGTTGAGAAAGAGTCCCTTCTAACAATAGTAATTGTCATGGGCTTGAAATACATATACAAACCATACTTAAACACGATCAAGTAAGTAAGTCACAAAACAAATTCAAATGACATTGAAACATAAAAGATTCTCAATTATTAAAACACAAAAGTAACTGTCAACCAGTTAATGAAACACCAAAATGAGATTGACAAAAATTAAAAAGATTACTAATAACTCATATGGATAATAGCATAGAAAAAAATCAGGTACCAAAATACAATGATAAAGGAACACAAGTTGGTACAATGTTTTAGTAGGCAATTCAGCAATATTTATTAACTTTAAATGTCCATATCCTTTGACTGAAATCTAGTTCTAGAAATGTATCCTACGTATAAGTATCCCAAGATAGATGCACAAGTATTGTAAAAATAATAATAATAGAAGGGCTGGAAAAGGAGCATCTGTCCATTCATTTGTAAAACTATACACTTGAATTCCTAACTTATACTTTCAGCAAAATAGGTTAAAATTTTAAACGTAAAGAACAAAATCCAAAAAGCACTCAAGGAAAGTACAGATTAATAATTATATAAGGTTGGAGCAGAAAAGGACTTTTAAAACATGACATCATGAAGATGGGAGTATTTTTCAAGTTGATTTATGA
Source organism: Bos mutus (assembly GCF_027580195.1). Classification (NCBI taxonomy): domain Eukaryota; kingdom Metazoa; phylum Chordata; class Mammalia; order Artiodactyla; family Bovidae; genus Bos; species Bos mutus. Next base: position 57,696,427 of record NC_091629.1, on the reverse strand, counting down.
TTGAACACAACCTCAACACAATTCCATTCAATCCCAACCAAAATCTAAATGAAGTTCCACTGCTTATTCTTATTTTTATTGCTTGTGAGTTTAGTGTCATATCCAAAAAATCACTGCCAAGACCAAGGTCAAGGAGGTTCCCCCCTATGTTTTCTTCTAGGAGTTTTTGGGTTTGAGACCTTCCATTTATTTTAATCCATTTTGAGTTAATTTTTGTGAGTGGTGTAAGAAACAGGTGTAGTTTTACTCTTCTGCATGTGAGTACCAGCTTTTCCCAAGAACATTGATTAGAGACCAGCCTTTCCTCGTCGCACACTCTTAGCTCCCTTGTCAAATGTTAACTGCCTATATAAGCACGGGTGTATTTCTGGGTTCCTGACTCCAGTCCACTGGTCTATGTGTGTATTTTTATGCCAATACTATATTGTGTTGATCACTTTAGCTTTTGAACATAGTTTGAAATCAAGAAGTACGAAGCCTCCAGCTTTGTTCTTCTTTCTCGGGACTGGTTTGGATATATGGGGCCTTTTCTAGTTCCATATGAATTTCAAGACTGTTATTTTCTATTTCTGTGAAAACCATCAATTACTAAAAACAACTGATACTTTAAATTTATAATATCTTTTACACAGCACCAAAAGAATTTTTCTTTTCAATTTGGTTTCCTTATTAAGATTGTAATTTAGGTAATACTGTTTGGTATTGTTTACTTATGTGTTAACAACAAAATCTTTTGAAGGGCCCACAAATCACAATATGGAGTAAGTTCCTGAGGTGGTGGTGGTGGTTTTTTTTTTAAATAACATCAAAGCAATTTTTAATTGTTTTTCATTTAAATTTTTTAAAAATAAAAAATCCACACGATACAGCTCTAAAAAAACTATATATGCATATAGCTTTCTACGACCCAGTTCAGTTCAATCGCTCAGTCGTGTCCGACTCTTTGCGACCCCATGAATCGCAGCACGCCAGGCCTCCCTGTCCATCACCAACTCCCAGAGTTCACTCAGACTCACGTCCATCGAGTCGGTGATGCCATCCAGCCATCTCATCCTCTGTCGTCCCCTTCTCCTCCTGCTTCTACTACCCAAGAAACCTGATACATGACATTGCTGCAAATTTTTGTATAGATCTGTCTAGAACTCGGTTTTCTACACATATTTCACACATCTCATGTATTTTACAAAATCAGATAATTTTAGACATCCTGTTTTGAAAGCATAGTGTTTTTCATTGCCATGCACTACTGAGGTAGGAGGAAAATCAAGAGCCTGTGTTTTGGAACCAAATGAGGAGCATGCTTTCAGTAAAGCAGATGCCAACTGCTACCTAGAGGCTGAATGAGATGACATTATGTCTTATTCAAGGAAAGCTGATTAGATTTAATTTTTATTCCTTTTGTAAATATGATGATGTAGACCAAAAGAATTTAAACGTCCACTCTATCATTTCTTGCTTTAGCTTTTATTTTTTTCAAGCTAAACAGAGTTAAACTATGGTACCTGAGCCCCAGGAAAGGATCTAAAATAATCTACCAGCTCATTTGTAACCTATTGGCACATTCTTTAATTTTTTAAAACACAATTATATCAAATATTACACTTTTAAATAAATAATGAAAAAGAACAGTTCTCAAGAAAGACCTGAAAGTTACCAACACAAGTAACACTTTCACTTACTGTAAGTTGACCTGCTACCCCAAAATCTGCAAGTTTTGCATGACCTTCTGTATTGAGCAAAATATTTCCTGCTTTGATATCTCGGTGTATTTTTCTCATAAAATGAAGATATTCCAGTCCCTTAAGTGTTGACTGTAATATTGTAGCTATTTCATCTTCTGTTAACTGAAAAAATGAGAAATTAAAATTCTATTAGTTTACATCAGCACATTTGAAAAAGGAGAAAAAATTTCGATTCAAACTCCTCTCCTAGAATATAAATAAGATCTTATTCAAGGTGTAAAATAGCATTTGACAGCTTATAGTACCATTGCGGAGAAGACAAGGGCACCCTACTCCAGTGCTCTTGCTTGGAGAATCCCAGGGACTGGGGAGCCTGGTGGGCTGCCGTCTATGGGGTCACACAGAGTTGGACATGACTGAAGCGACTTAGCAGCAGCAGCAGCAGCAGCAGCAGCAGTACCATTGCTATGCTGACTACTCGCAAAGTTATATTTCCAGGCCAGATCTCTCCCCAAAAATCAGATTTATATATCTTCCCACACCAGCTGAATACCTAACAAGCATCATAAGTATAACATGTCAAAATCAAATTCTTTATTTTTACCACCACCCTACCCCTTTCCATACCACCCACCTACTCTATTCTTCACACGTTCTTCTCTCTCTCAGTAAAAGGCAATTTAATTCTTCTAGCTGCTCTGGTCAAAAATCTTGAAGTCATCCTTGACTCTTCTCTATCTTCAAACTATATGCAATTATATCCTCTGGGTTCACCCTGATTTAAACCACCATCATGCCTTGCCTGAATTATTCTAATAATCTCCTAATGGGTCTCGCTGCTTCTGCCCTTAACCTTATAGAATGTATAGTCCACACAGCAGCCATAACTAACCTTTTAAAATATAAGCCAGGGACTTCCCTGGTGTTTCAGTCCATAAGACTCTGCTCTCCCAACACAGGGAGCCTGGGTTCGATCCCTGGTCAGGGAACTAGATCCCACATGTTGCAACTAAGATTCAGTTCAACATCTGCTCAAAATCCCCATGGCTTCCTAAGTCACTCAGAATGAGAGCCAGTCCTCACTAAGGCCTCACCCTATCTGGCTCCCAGCTACCTTCATCTTCTACCACTTTCTACCTCTTCATCCTGTTTCAGCCACATAGGCTTCCCTGCTGTTCCTCAAACACTCTAAACACACTCCCACTTCTGGGCCCTTTTATCTGTTCTCTCTGCCTGCAGTGCCCTTCAACCAGATTTCTGGATGAGATGGTTCCTTACGTCATTGCCTCTGCTCAAATGTCACCTCATTAGGAAATCAGAGAGGCCTTTGCTAGCTCCCTCCACTCCTAGATCATTCTCTATCCCCTTATCCTGCTGCTGGTGCTGCTAAGTCGCTTCAGTCATGTCTGACTCTGTGCGACCCCAGAGACGGCAGCCCACCAGGCTCCCCCGTCCCTGGGATTCTCCAGGCAAGAACACTGGAGTGGGTTGCCACTTCCTTCTCCAATGCATGAAAGTGAAAAGTGAAAGTGAAGTCGCTCAGTTGTGTCCGACTCTTAGCGACTCCATGGACTGCAGCCCATCAGGCTCCTCCGTTCATGGGATTTTCCAGGCAAGAGTACTGGAGTAGGGTGCCATTGCCTTCTCCATCCCCTTATCCTGCTTATAGCTTAATGCAACACTATCACCATCTCACATACTATACATAATCTGTATACCTATTCATGTGACGTCTTCCCTATTACACACGTGAACTCCATTTTAAAATGCCTTTGATTAGGTTACTACTGAATTCCAGCACCAAGAAAGCCTCCTGGCACATAGTAGGTCCTGAAAAAAATATCTGTTAAATGATGATGAATAAATGTAAGCAAAAATGCAGGAGACTGACACAGAATACCTGATCAGTCCAATGCTGACTCTGTGCTGATCCCAGCCCAGTTCTAAACAAACTCAATCAACAGACTTTGAATCAGTACCCCTCATGACAAACAACTCACAATTAGAAGAGAATAGGCAGTGGTGCAAAAAATACGTGATTTGGGTTTAGAAAGATCTAGTCTTTAGCCTTGGCTCTACTTCCTCAATATGACTTAGGCAAGTTATCTAGTAATGTCTCTGAATCCCAGTTTCTCAATCTAGAAAAATAGGCAAATCATCTTTTTTCAAGAGTGTCACAAAAATCAAACGATACATTAAGGCATGGAAGAATTCATGGGGTTTAATAACTAGAAAATGCACTTCTACAAGAGCAGGGACATTGTTCTACTGACTACTGGATCCCAAAGGCCTAGATCAGTGTTCTAGAAATACTTACTAAATGAATAAACAAAGAGTTTACGCAACTGAACTGCAACTAGAAACCATGACTCCTAGCTTTTCTCCCAGCCACCACAGTAACAGCACACTATCTTTCACAGAGAGGAATCTGATGAGGAGGACTTAGTGGAAGTTAACCTGTGAACACCTGGGTAGAAGGAGAAAACCCAACCAACTTTAAACACTCAGAACTCATTGCTGGGCTTTCCTGGTGGCTCCGTGGTGGAGAATCTGCCCACCAATGCAGGAGACACAGGATCAATCCCTGATCCAGGAAGATCCCACATGCCATGGGGCAACCAAGTCCATGCAGCACAACTACTGAGCCTGTGCTCTGGAGCATGAGAGCCGACACTACTAAAGCCCACGCGCCTTAGAGCGCGTGCTCCGCAACAAGAAAAGCCACCGCAATGAGACGCTTGTGCTCTGCAACTAGAAAGTAGCCCCCACTTGCTGCAACTAGAGAAAAGCTGGCAGAGCCAGAAAATAAAAAAGAACTCATGACCTAGCTAAGATTTGATAGTCATTTTTCCCCCAGTAAGAAACAAGTAAACCACTTCACTGGACTAGGTTGGTTGGTATTGAAACTGCCACATTTAGTAGACATCAAAAAGCAGAGAGGGGAAAGAACCATGGAAAGGGGGAGATGCAACAGCCGTCTGTCTAGATACATCAGTAGGAGAGTGTGCGTGAATACAGGGCAGAGAAAAGAAGGCAGTGTGAGAGCCCAGTGCGGCTGCGTGATTCCAGAAGGTAAACTTACCGTTTTATTTCGTAATCGAATAATATCAGATACAGAACCAGCCCCACAGTACTCCATCACGATCCACAAGTCTGTGTTCTTAAAGTAACTGCCGTAATATTTGACTACATGAGGGCTAGGGAGAGAGACAATACTAATCAGTGGAACAACCTTCAAACATCCCTATGAATTCATGCTGTAAAATACGTGAAAATCCATTTCTCAGCTCCAAAGATCAGTTATTTATGTTTAAGGTTCAAACGGGCACCCTCTTGATAAGAAATTAAAGTAGTATTGATTTCTGGAGGGCAGTAAATAACAGCGGTGCAAAAACTGTGTAGGTTCCTTAACCCAGCGTTTCTAAGTCTGCACCTCACCCTAAGAAAAGACACACAGATTTCAAAAAGAAAGAGTTACCATGGTCACAGAACTGCTTAAAAAACTGAAAATTTAGAAACCATCCAAATGTCTGACATTAGGGAGTTTATTTAAGAAATAATGATATATCCGTATAAAGGAATAACCACAAATCCATGGAAAATGTAATAGAAGAATACTTGATGAGAAGATTCTGCTTACCAAAAAACAAACAAAAAATGCAGGTTACATAACAGACAGCACAGTATAACTCCAAAAAGACATACGGAAGGACATGTATGCCAAGGAGTATTTAACAATGATTATCTCTCCAAAGGGAAATGTGGTTTTCCTTTCTTATTTGCATTTTCCCAAGAAGTCACATATACTTTGTAATAAGGAAAAATAAAACTACACTACAATCTATTGTAAGGGAAAAATATTCAGAATCAGACCTGAAATATAGAATCTTGAAGGAAGATTTCAGGAAAAAGTCAAAATCCCTTTAAAATGAAATAATTAAAAAAAAAAAAGAATGTGTCTTCTGAAGCTACCAGCTGTACCTAGCTAGATCATTATCAGAGCTAAGTAATATTGCACAATGTAGTAACGGAAGAGGCAAAAACCAACTCAGCTGATCTAACTCTCAAAATTTCAAATGCCCCTTCATCCTTGGGAAACATGCCAAAATGACAGGATATCAGGAAGACACACACACACATGCAAAATGAATATTAATGAAGAAATGGATGAATAACTCTCTTAAGATACATATCACCACATCTGTGCTGCCGTCTCTGAATTTCTACAGTATTTCTATAGTACTGTCTCCATAAGGCAATTACTGCCAGGTATTCACTGCTGGAATATATCCTATACCATCATGCATCATCAACTATAGAAGCCTGGCCTGTCCAACTACAGTCTGCAAACTCCAGGAGGACAAGCGTGCTGCCCTGTATTTCTCTGTATTCCTTATGACGTTTAGCACAGAGTAGGCTCTTTGAAATCCCTCATCTTTAGAGACATGCGTACACTGTGTTTGAAACACAGCTCTTACACAGCCTATCAAAAGTGGCAAAGTCCAACTTGCCCACTGGAAAGAGCTGCCATCATATATCTTATGCACAAGACAAAAGAAACTGCTACCAAAAAGAAAAGAAAACAGAACAAAAAAAAACTGCTACCTTACTCTGGGCCTTCCAAACAAGAAAAAGGAGGGTTTTAGCCAGTTGAGAGTAACCACAAAAGTATCATGAAAAAAAAAAAAGGGGGACTTTATTGGTGGTCCAGTGGTTAAGACTGTTTCTTCCAAAGCAGGGGATGCAGGTTCGATCTCTAGTTGGGGAACTAAGATCCATGGGGAACGTGCCTCATGGCCAAAGCACCAAAACATAAAACAGAAGCAGTATTGTAACAAATTCAATAAAGGTTTTATAAACATGGTCTAGGGCTTCCCTGGTGGCTGAGATGGTAAAGAATCTGGCTGGACTGCGTGAGACCTGGGTTCGATTTCTGGATCAGGAAGATGCCCTGGAGAAGGAAATGAAAACCCACTCCAGTATCTTGCCTGGAGAATTCCTTGGACAGAGGAGCCTGGCAGGCTACCGTCCACAGGGTTGCAGAGAGTCAGACACAACCGAGCAACTAACACTTCAAAAACAGAGCCTATATAAAAAAATCTTTAACAAATTTATTCCTGAAAAGTAAAAAAAGAAAGGTGGGAAGAACAGAAGTGATTGCACTCAGAAGTCTACAAGACTTAAGGGCTCCTGGGCAAAATGCCTAGCAGGTAGCCCCATCTATCTTAAGCTTTACCAACAGGAGAGACTGAGTTGATCTGGTGACCCAAAGAGCTTCAGAAGGATGAAGACAGGCTTGGGCTGCAAGACTTTGTCATTCTCAACTCCCAAGACCTACCCCAGCCCCTCAGTTTGTGTTTCTCAATCTGAACTGAGGAAGCCTGCTCCCCTGCAGTGACCCCACCATGTTGTCATGGAAATTCGGGGCAAACCACGTGCATTTCTGCGGTCGCCTGCTGGCCCGACTTCCTGCTTGCAGCATTTGACAAATCTTAGTTCCTCAAAATTAAAACACTTAACTACTCTCAGCTGGAATAGTTTCTTAAACTTGTGAAGGAAGGGACAGAACAGTAATATATGAACAAGTGTTCTCTTTTTATAGGACCTTTTGCTGTTCTAAGGTTTCTGGAAGTAAAAGCATTTGAACTATCTCTTCTGAGCTGTCTGTAGAAATGTTTTCTCAGAAGGAAGTAAGAGAGATCATTATCAAAAAAAAAAAAAAAACGGCTAGCCAGCACCACCTTCTGCCTTTTGCCTCTTCTTCCTAGTTTTGAAACGGGCTAAACTGAAACAAAACAGTGCAGAAATAGAAACTCTGAAAGTTTAGCTGCTGAAACACACAAACTTTTTCACCATTTTTTTTTCTGAAAAGAAACATGTAGTAAGTCCACTAAACTCTCCCTTTTGCAAAATATCTAAGTCGATGCAATTCTAGGAGTCAAACTCTAAATTACGGCAAATTCAAAACTGTTATTATCTCCATAGCAACACCATAAGCCTTTACCTGTCACATTGCTGCATGATAGAGATTTCTTTGATTATCTCCTGCAGGTCTGATTCCACAGGAACTTGCTTAATAGCAACAATCTGACCGGTCTCTTTATGAATAGCTTTGTACACGCTGCCATAGGACCTGTAATTGGGGGGACAAGGATACTTACAAAGTCAAAACAAGCCAAGAGATTAAAAAGTGCTTAAATACAAACAACTCACCATTCTAATTTACATCCCCAGGTGCCCAAGACATATGTACTTAGCTACACTTGCAAAACTGAGATAGCTAAAGTATTGATACTTTGGGGGAAAACTGTCCTTAAGAGAACTACCATCTTATAAACTTCCCATTTAAAGTTTACTGAATGTATGAGTATGAAATAACAGTCATAAGGACAGTAGCTACCACATCTGCTGTCTGCTGGAAGCAGCATCCTCTGAGGTTCACCCTTACAGAAAAACCATGAAAGGGTCATTATCTCTATTTTACAGGCAAATGAGAAAAGGTTCAGAGAAGTTACACGACTTGCCCAAGGTTACATTAAGTGATAAATAAGCAGTCAGTCCAGGATACGCATCCAGGAGTGTCAGAACACAAAGCCTATATTCTAAAAAAAAAAAAAAAAAAAAAAAAAATATTCTCTCTACATTTGTATCGGGGCAAAAATCCATGAGAGGGGTCTTCTTTTTCTTGCACTCATTCTAGCATCACAAGGTCTTTTAGTCCTTGCTCCTCTTACTCGCAATAATCTTTAAAATATTGGGAAATTTTTACTCCTCTTTAATTCTTTTTATCTTTCACTTCATCTGCCCTTAAGAGTTTATTGTCAAGATAAATAAAAGGTTGGGTAGCCTTTCAATTTTGGGGCTATAAGAGCAAGACATTTAGAATCTAAAGACCTAGGGCTGGAGTCCTACCACCACTACTTATCCACATTATTACAGTACTACATATCAGACATATTATTAACCTCGTACCTCAATTTTCTCACCTGTAAAATGACAACAACATTACAAGAGAATTGCAATGGTTAAATGAGATATCATTATCATTATCTTACATAGATTGTATTTTCACTTAAATCCTGGATGGCTGTCAGTGAAATAATGAGCAAATTGTCTTTCATAGTTTCCAAACACACCTGTTTCTTCATACTCCCTTGGTGAAAAGAAAGATCAAAATAACAGCACCTAATACATCAAAGTAGCTGAGTGCTCTAGCTAACAAAATGCTACTCAAGGATTGTTTCAATGTGAAAGTCACACAAAAGTTTTTTTTAATGTCTATGCAAAGCACATAAAAAATTTCCATTCCATCAGACTTTTTCATTGGCAAAACTAATATAATGATATTTAAATGTTGCCTAAAACTTATTTTTTGCAAGGGAAAGACAACCACTGACCATGTGTGGAAGATCCAACCACTGCCTCTTCTTCCTTGGCCACTGGAAAAAGCTGCCATCATGTATCTTATGCACAAGACAAAAGAAACTGCTACCAAAAAACAAAACTGCTACCTTACTCTGGTCCCTCCAATCAAGAAAAAGGAGGGTTTTAGCCAGTTGCGAATAACCACAAAAGTATAATGAAAAAAAGAAAGGGGGACTTCCTTGGTGGGCCAGTGGTTATGACTGTGTCTTCCCATGCAGGGGATGCAGGTTCGATCCCTAGTCAGGGAACTAAGATCCACGGGAAACATGTCTTGCCTTATCTTCCTTGATAAGATAACCCCAAGATTTGTAAGCAAATCTTTGTGACCAAATGCTTGGTCCCAGGAGATAAAGGCTGGTGGTCCAAGCCAGTCCCAGGATTCTGATCCCTTTCTGCCAGTGACTGAACTAGCAGTAAGTCTAAGACCTAGTACACAGACCAGTGAAATCTGAGAGGAATTCTTTAGAAGGGTCCCTGGGAAAGACCTTCTTCCCTGATAAAAAAAGAAGCAAACAAGGTGGCCCATTTTCTCCTGCCACTTCCTTTCCTGCTTCTAAAGTGGCCATCTTGAGACTGTGAGACTTACACAAATGCTAAATTGTTATCAAACACTTAGCCATTCTGGAATCTTTCACCCCCAGATTTTTCTGCTAGTTATTAAATGCCCTTACTGGTTAGCCACTATTGGTTGGGTAGTCTGTAACTTTCATCCAAATTTATTCTTGATACCCTAGGTCAGGGGTCCCCAACTCCCTGTTAGGAACCAGGTTGCACAGCAAGAGGTGACTGGTGGAGGGCAAGTGAGTGAGTGAAGCTCCATCTGTATTTGCAGCCGCTCCCCACTGCGTGCATGACCACCTGAGCTTTGCTTCCTGTCAGATCAGCAGTGGCATTAGATTCACACGGGAGCACAAATCCTAACCTAAAGTCAAGGGAGAATAGCCTGAGATTGCCACAGATGAGAAGTAAAGTGAATAATAAATTCAATATGCTTGAATCATTCTAAAACCATTCCCCTCATTCCCGGTCCCTGGAAAAACCGTCCTATATGAAACTGGTCCCTGGTGCCAAAACTGCTGGGGACCACTGCCCTAGGTCCCATTTGTGTAAAAAAGTTCTTTATTTCGTCTTCACTTTGGAATGAGTTTTGCTGGATATAGAATTCTTCTTTGACAACAGCTTTCTCTCAGCACTTGTACTGTAGTTTATCAGCTTCTATTGTTGTAGAGAAGTCAATTCTCATCGGGTTATCATTTTTCATGGGTAATCATGGGCAATCTCTCCCGTAGTTTTAAGACTGCCTCTTTATCCTTCACATTCTGTAATTTTACTATAACTAGAAGCCGATTTATTCGGCACTTCATAAACTTCTTCAGTCTGCAGGCGTATGTCTTTCTTCAAGTCTGGAAATTTCTTAGTATTATCTCTTTATTTCCTGTCTCTTCCAACTTTCTTCTAGAGCTCCTACTGGACCTAGAGTGGACCTTGTCAATCCATGCTATCTCCCTAGTTTCCAACACTGCATTTCCGTCTTGCATTTTGTGATCAGTCTCATTTCTAGCTTTCAATTCCCAAATTCTCTTTTCAGTTTGTCCAGTTGACAGCTTTTGCAATTTACTGGGCATTAGAACTTCAATTGTTGTAGTTTTCATTGTCAGGCCCCTCAGCTGTTTCTTTCTCATGGGGCTGTTCATGTTAATAATTTTGTGTTTGTCTTTTAAGGATTTTATTCCCTCCTTTTATCTTTTTGAAAATTGTAAACAAACATGAAATTCCAGATTGCTCCATTATTTCTATTTCCTTGGGTGGGAATTTCCTACTTGTTACGTCTGTTGATTATTTAATGGCACTGGATTTCCTCATATGGGTTTCATTTTACTTTGAATGATTCTTTTCTATACAGTGTTCACTGTTCTTGAGCATTTCATGACATCATGATGGTTTCATGATTCCCTTAGCTCAGTTATCGATTAAACTAGGTCTTGCATTAGGATTTAGGGTTTTCAGCCCTCAAGACACCATACCTGAATACACTCCAGGCCCAGTTCCTATAGTCAGAATAGTCCCTCTTTTTCCCCAGGCCACAGGCAACTGATACAAAAATTTCCTGCAGGAAGCCCAATCTCCCGACAACAACATGGCATGCTTTACTTTCCTATTACTACGATAACTATCTTTTCTATCCCTGGTCTATAGCTGGCTATGTATTCTTATATTTTAAAAAACTAATTTTCATTCATTATTCTTATATATTTGAAATGGAAAGGAGAGGTTCCTGCATGCACTGAGAAATCTTGACTAGATACCCTCCACACCTCACTATGCTATCTTGACAGCCAAGAAAACTCCAAGAGCTCATATGAACAATTAAGATTCACAATTCCAGACTGCACTTAGAGTACAATTTAGAAGGCTTCAGCAAGAACCCCTGGCTGAAGGTAAGTTCAAGACCTGACTCTCTACAAAAAAACACTACAGTGACTCAGTGAATTTTAACTGGCAGAGAACAAAACAAGTAATACCACAAAGGAGGTGCTTCACACACGCTCTGCAAGGCAAGGGTCAATGCAGAGAAACAGAAATTAGACACTATCTGAGGCCAAATTAACCAGGTATCAGTCTTAACCATATCACTCACTAGTTACCAAACTATGCACAAAATGTTTTTGCTCTTATCCCCTGATTAAAAACTTAAATGAATCAATGGGTAAAACTTTAAATACAACAGAAGGAAGAAAGGTGAAAGCTCTAATTCAAAACACTTTCTGAGGGCTGTCCATCCATTCTGGTTTGGAGCTTTGGCCCTGCTCTGCCACAGATCCACGATTTCCTCAAAATACAGAATGGCGGCAGTCTTGGGAATCCGATAGAATCCTTTAGCCAGAGCTCATTACATTAGGTCCAAGTCCATGAGAGTTCACAACCCATTCAGTTTCCAGAACCATGGCATGGTCTTTTGTGTTCAGGAAGGAAGTGCAGTTCAGGTCTTCCTTCAGGATTCGGCTGATTAAATGAAGCTTGCTCAGGCTCATTCAGTCAGGATGACAGAAATCCAAGCACTTGTGGTAACATTTAAAACAATATGATGATAACATGCGAAGATCTGAAGCTTTCTTTATTTTCTTTCTGGTGATAGATTTACAGGGAAATTTCCAAGGTCCTTAAAGAAGACATCCACAGATCTAAAATGTAATTTAAAATAATCATAATTAGCTTAGTTTCTCCTTACATTATATTTCTGATCACTCTCTGTTTGTAGTTTTCTTTTGACATTCCTCAAACCCAATCCACCCAAACAGAGCTCCCTTCAAGACATATAAGTGAAAGTGAATTTGCTCAGTTGTGTCCGACTCTTTGCGACCCCATGGACTGACTGTAGCCTACCAGGCTCCTCCGTCCATGGGATTTTCCAGGCAAGAATACTGGAGTGGGTTGCCATTTCCTTCTCCAAGGGATCCTCCTAACCCAGGGATTGAACCCAGGTCTCCCGCATTGTAGGCAGACGCTTTACCATCTGTGCCACAAGAACATCTAAATATACTTTAAGACTTAAGATTTAACTTTGATTGGGCAAGATAAGATCTGAAAAATGCTTCAATTGATATATTTAAAAATAAAATAATAGTTGCCATTTACCGCGCCCTTATTAGGTGACAAGCACTGTACTGTACTTTAGTCTGATTATCTCATGTAATACTCAACATAATCCTATGAGGGAGATGGTAATATCCTCACTTCATAGCTGAGGCTTGTGAAGCTTCAAGATGTTCATCAACCTGCAGAGTCTATGTTCTTACTACTGTAACACACTTTCATTAAAAATAAAACAAGTCAGTTACACACCTAGTCAATTATGCCTACCACTCTTGATCTTATTTTAAGTATCACCTGTGAGCATGGTTAGATTAAGGGCCTTGGACTCACTACATGGAAGAAAATACCGAGGATATCAAGCTAGAGTTGAAAACGGCAGGCAAAAGTCATAGCGGGACTGGATTTTCTTTCCCCGTACCTTTAAGGATGCCAAGTCAACTTGTAGGTTCAGATTCATTGAGCACTTGTCTTTTAGCAGCGCAGCTGTTGTCATCTTTTACTTCCCTTCTCTGCTTGATTTCTTGCTTCATTCCAAACAATATTTTTCCAACTTACAAAAAGATGATGACTAATGTTTTTCACAAGGAGGTAATCCATGAAATCCTATTCCATGTAATCCAGGATTGGGTTTAGCATTTGTTATCTATATTAGGCATAAATAACACTGACTCCAAAATAAACTTATGACATATAAAAGCTGATTGTAAAGAACAAACACTAATTAGACAATAGACATTTTCATAAACTAACACTTCAGCTCTTCTCTTGAACCAGAATTACTTCCAAGAGATTTTACATAATACAGAAACACACACCCACACATTTACATGCTTATATATGCATAAACTACCTCTGAGAAATACATAAAAAACTGCTATACTGGTTGCTTCTGGGTGGCTGAGATAGATAAGAGGCAGATTTTTTTCAGGCCATTTTTTATGCCTTTCAAATCTTGAATCATGTGACTTGATTACCTATTCAAAAATGAACAACGAAAACTTAGGAAAGGGTGTCTAATATTTTAATGTCTTGGTCATTACAGAAAAAGAAACAAATATAAAAATATCCAAAGTATAAAAAATTATGATGCAACCTTTATTGTATCATGAAAGCCAATGACGGTCACTATCTATTACGAAATATCATTCTACTCGTATTCTATAAACTCATTCACAAATCTGTGTTTCAAGAAGTCCTCTAGTTCCCGACCTGGGATCCTAGATCTCTTAGGAAGTTGTAAAAGTAGTGACAGTCCTTGATTTATTTTCTGTATTTCCCAAAGTGGCACTAACTAAAATGCTGAATTCCTTTAAAAAAAAAAATGAAACAAGTTATTGAATATCTCTGAGAGGCTATGAACAGAAAATTAAAGTATGTCTGATTAATAAAATTTCTTGAACAAAGTATAAACTAGTGTTATCTGTTAAATAGATATAATCATGCATATCACAGATTTTATGAGAGAAAACAACAGATATCCATGGTACTGAAAAGACCAGGAATCACTAACTCTGTCTATTGAAGTGATTGGGGGATGAGAGAAAGAGCATTTCAAGCTGTAAATTTACCTCCCACCCCACCCGAGAGCAAGGCTGATATGCAATATTTCCCTTTCTTTTCCTTAGCTTTACAAATTATTGCATAAGAAAGGTTCACATCCTGCTGGTGTTGGGGCAGGAAAAAGACTGAGACCTACTAGTCCACCTACATCTGGGCACTCACCCTTCTCCAAGTTTCTCTAAGACATCAAACACTTCTTCCGGTTGTTTAGTTAAACTATCTTCATCCAACTTTTTCAGCTGCCTGTGAATGAAGAAATGTAAGCATAAAATACATGGTACTTACCAGCAACTTGAGAGAACACAAAACACATTATTTATTTTACAATTAGCATCTGAGAAATTTCTCTGCAAAGCCTACACTGGTAAATGCCAATAAAGGCAAGCTAAGAGGCCTTTAAGGGAAGCTGAAGGGCTGGTCTATGGAAATATTACTTGTGTCCCGGGTCACCTCCATGAGCAAAATCAGTACTGGAGGATTAAGAGCTACCATGAGGCTGACTTCAGTTCCACAGGTATAAGAATTTTCTAACACTAAAAGCTGCTCTGAAATGGTTTAGACTGCAATTAAGGAGTCCCTAGATTCCCATCACTGGAGCATCTAGACAGAAAACTAGTCCTTGTATAGCTGAAACGCAGCAGAGTAGATTTAAGCATTAGCTAGAATCCGTTTAAATCTTGAGATTCCATCAACAAAGATGACATAACTCTGTTCAGAAAAGATGCTTAATGCAAGCTTAGTAATGAACTGAAACATGGTCTTAGACTGGAGGTCAACGAAGATGGAGAAGAATCTTGCTCTCCATTAGCAAGACTTTGGTACTTATTTTTGTTGAAATACATGGATTCTGTAAGGTATCACAGAAACAGAAAGTGGAGAGTATATGCTTAGATGTGATCAAAAGTGAAAAAATAACCAGACAGCTGGAAGTTTCAAATAGTCTCACCAAGACTCTCCTGGGGTGACTGTGTACCTGACTATTCCCCAAAATCAAAGATTTTGCACACAACTTCCAGATAATTCAGATTTTTCTATGACAAACCATGATCAACAGACGAGGTTATAAATTGAGCATAGGGTGTTTTTTTAACTGAGAACTGTGAAAATTATGAACAGTCTTAGACGAGCCGTCTGCTAAGGAGCACTTGTGTGCGTGCATGTGTGTGTGTTCTACACCATGGTTTCCTGAAACTATAAAGGACAACAAAGAAAGGAGAGCTCAGGAAGCGGTGAAATATGGAAGCAGTCCACTGGGAATTTCTTTGTAAAGAAAAATGTTTAAACTAGCTGGACAATACCAGCTTTTACGAGGAAAGATAAACTAAAATACACGCGCACACAAACGTGTACCTTCCTGGAGAAAATGGCAAAACCGTAAGAGAAGCCAAAAAAAAACCCCACCCACCTGAACGCATCAAGTTTATCTTCCAGTAAATGCTGATCTCAAGAAGACAATCTTAACAGGATTTCATAAATATCAAACTAGAGAAAGGGAGAACTGCTCTAGGTCAATAATTGCCATGACTTGAAAATTAACCAAAGAAACAACCACACTGACCTTTGAAAATCAAAAGGTCCTAAAAATTAAATTCCAATGACATCACAAAAACTCCCAGGTTCAAAACAAAAAGGGTTGAAGTGAAACTTCAATGTCAGAAGTGAAATTTCTATGAACCCAGAAATCAGAATGACCATCTCACAATGGCGGTGGGGGGGGCGGGAGTGGGTAAAGCATTGATTTATAACTGTATAAACAATGGACAATACCTCTTTTCTCAAGTATAAAGCTTTATAAACAGCTTATGTAAAGGAAGATCAGATGTGTTCCTTTGAAGTGGTGGCTTTGTGGTTTATAAAGAGCAAAACTCACTATTTCAACTATTAGAGACCAGGGCATAACAAAGGAAATGGCCACTGCCATGAGACAGCTGCAGGCCTCTGATAATACTTCAACAGACAAACTTTATAGAGTGTTCAGATGCTCCTTTAAAACAATCTAGGTGGGGTTTTGTTTGCCTTGGGCTTAAAGGATCTTATCTCTGGTGCCTGAACCTAGAGGTGGTCTATAAGAACATTTGCTAAATGGACTAATGAATGCAATGATGAGTATCATAAACCTTTCTCGGCACTCTTCATGAGGTTTCAAAATTAAGAAGAAGTTCGCCCCGAGAAAGTATTACTGTGCTATCAACAAATGACAATTCTATGGAAAATCTTTTGACAAGGGACTCAATGATGTTTTCTACATGAGTCTTCATGGAAGAAGCATTCTAAGCAAACAGCCCAACTCTGATGATTCAGCCCTTTCGACTGTACTTCCCCAGGTCCTCGGTAGTTTCAGTGCTTGCCCATAACTGAACAGGCCTAGCCAACACAGCCTCCAAGGACCAGACAACAGGGGATGTTCCTCTCCTAAGTCAGCTGCGTGGATGGTCAGAATCCCAGAAATGCACTCTACACACTTCACCACACTATTAGTATCTAATGGCAACTCACTTCTTAAAATCATAAACTTCTAAAAACTAAACAGAAAGTGAAAAAACATAAAACTCCTATGCAAACCGTCAACTTCATCGTTATTCTTTTGTTGTTGGTTGTTGTTTAGTTGCTAAGTCGTGTTCAACTCTTTTGTGACCCATGGACTGTAGCCTGCCAGGCTCCTCTGTCCTTGGGATTCTCCAGGCAAGAATACTGGAGTGGGTGGCCATTTCCTTCTCCAGGGGATCTTCCCGACCCAGGGATCAAACCCGCATCTCCTGGTGGGCCCTTTACCATCGTCATTCTCTTAGTCACACACAAATATCAAACTCAGGAACACAAAGAGCATTTCCTACCTTGGGATTGCTTTCCCTTATTAGAAACACATGCCATCTGAATCTCTGAAAAGACACCAGTACTTTTCCAAACACAAATAAGGGTGTTCATGAAGTCATTACTCACTGGTCTGGCTAGCTCCCAAACCTCTTTCTCCCATCTTATAACTTTTGTAAGGTCCATTTTATTTATATATACCTATACTCTTTCCATGCAGAATTCGTTATGGGTTACAACAAATATGTAAGATAAATGGATGGAGCTTTTCAATGAAAATAAAATATACATGCCCACCCCAACCTCCTCAAACTCATGTTAAAGTCTTAACGCTCAAGACCTCAGAATGTGACTGTATTTAGAGATGGGGCCTTTAAAGAGCTAATTAAGGTAAAAATGACATCATATGGGTGGGCCCTCATCCAACATGACTGGTGTCTTCGTAAGAGGAGATGAGGACATAGATATAGAGGGAGGGCCACGTGAAGACACAGGAAGGGGGCAGCCATCTGCAAGCCAAGGACCGAGGCCTCAAAAGAAACAACCCTGCTGATGCCTAGACCTCAGACTTCTAGCCTCCAGAACTGTGAGAAAATTAATTTCTGTTAACTCATGCCATCTGTGAGATCAACAATGGCAGTCCTAACAAACTAATATCACAGGTAATAAAGTTAACTGGCCGAAAGGCAGTTCACTAGCTATGATGAGCAGGAAAGCACCTGTCATTCAAGTATTCAACCCTGCAGAGGATGGGATGATTTCAGAGAACAGCATCATCGAAACATACATTACCACATGTAAAACAGATAACGGATGAAGCAGGGCACCCAAAGCTGGTGCTCTGTGACAACGTGGGGGGGACAGGGTGGAGAGGGACATGGGAGAAGGGTTCAGGATGGAGGGGACACATGTACACCTGTGGCAAATTCATACTGATGTATGGCAGAAACCATCACAATATTGTAATTATCCTCCAATTAAAATAAATTCAAATATTAAAAAAGAATTCAACCCTGCAACACTTTTCTCTTGCACATTTAATAAAATTTTTAAAATCCAAAAGGCACAGGAATGAGTGTCAAAAACCAAAACGGTTTACTTTTTTGCCCAAGATTGTACAGCATAAAGTAAAAGCAGAAACAAAACTCAGATTCCTAATCCTCTCTTCAATTAAACCAGCACATCCAGGAAAGAACAAACATATTTCAGAAGGAAATATAACCAGTGTCCATTTATAGTTGGATCTATGGTGCAACAGCAAATACCTGCTAACATACACAAGGCCCTGTGAAACAAGGGTACTCCCAGAGAGGCATCAGAGTGATACAGCTGAGAGCACAGACTTTGGACCAGACTGCCTGGATTAAAATCCCAGCTCTGTCACTTAGTAACTGTGCAACTTCTGCCCAATCGCTAACCTCTCTGGGCCTCAGTTTCATCACCTGTAAAACAGAGATACAGGTGATAAGATTGTTGTGACGGTCAAACGAGTCAACAGTTAAGCTGAACCATATGAAACTACTATTTTTATACATCAAAAATGGTCAAATATCAGCAAATTCATATGGTTCAATGACAGACACGGAAAGCACCGAAAGTAACATCTGAAGGTGAAGGTGAAGGTGAAGTCGCTCAGTCGTGTCCGACTCTTTGCGACTCTGTGGACTGTAGCCTACCAGGCTTCTCCGTCCATGGGATTCTCCAGGCAAGAATACTCGAGTGGGTTACCATTTCCTTCTCCAGGGGATCTTCCCGACCCAGGGATCAAACCCGGGTCTACCTCATTGGAGGCAGACGCTTTAACCTCTGAGCCACCAGGGAAGCCTGAGAATAACGTCTGGCACCCAGTAAGTGCTAGATGCATGCAATAATCACTGTATTTCAGACTCGGTGCACTACAGTAGGGTGACTTACGAGTCCATCCCAACCAGCTATTTGCCTTCTGCAGTGTTTGTGCATTTCAAAAAAAGCCAAGGGCACAGGCCCAGCTGTGAAACCCTTTCCTTCACCTCTCCATTGCCCCGCACTCCCACACACTGAACACTTCCTACTTTAGAGCTCATTCTGCTACAGGAAGTCAGAGGGCTCTGTGAAATTGAAGCAAACTTCGTGGCACCTCAAGCTGTACTCTCCATTTTTTTCCAGATGTGGCAGTGTGATTGAAAACCCCCGGGGGTCCACAGAGCAAATCACTGATACAACTGCAACCAACTCAGGAGGTCAGACTATCTAGGACCAACCACTCCCCCTGATCTTGACTTAAAACAATTCCAGGGAGCAGTAGGATTTGGAGCTGATACAAAACAATAGAGACCTGAATAAAGGGCACAGTCTGGCTGAGTCCAGTGAGCCAGACCTAGAGCAAAAAAAAACGGAACACACACGACTGTCTCTCAACTCTTCTGGGCCTCAATTTGCCCATCTTGCAAACAGTCTCTTATTTCTCTATCTACCTCCCAGTGTGGGAGTGAGGAAGATTAGGAAGATCCTGGATATCAGGAAGGATAGATGCCATCATCTAGAGAGGGAACACTACCAAAAACATCTAAATCGCTGCCCTGCACGAAGCCTCCCTTACTAGACCGTCCACCTTGTACGGCACACCTCCGGCCTCAGGCAGCAAAGCTTCTCCCCTCAACAGACCCTCCCCACTGCACCTCTGGTGGGACTCCCTCCCTTAGAAAAGTCTGCCCAGCTCTCCTCTCTGCTAGTTCCCGACCCACCCCTTAGCCAGACCCCCCTCGTAGGTCCCCATCTGGCTTCAGCATCCTAACTTAGTGAGTCCCTTCTAGGACAGGCTTCACCCAGCGGTCCCCTCCCTCAGCAGGTGCTCTCCTAACTTGTCTCCAGCCCCCCAGCAGCTGCCCTCCCCACCTGTCCCCCACCTTCCGCCAGGATGTTCGCCTCGGCAAGCGATCTCTCTAACCAGCCCCACGTTTATCCCCCGTGGCCGGACCCCCCACCGGCCAGAGGTTCCCCATTCAGCAGGTGCCCCTTCAGCCGGATCACCTCGCCCCGCAGGTCCGTCCCCTCCAAGGGGGCTCGCACGCCCGGGTCTCCCCTCCGCCAGTCCCCGTCTTTCCCTCCCTCCACCCCCTTCTTCTTAGCCAGCGGCCCCTCACCGGCGCGGCGGGTTCCTAAGCTGCACCGTCTCCATGGCGCTGCCAGCAGCCGCCCAGACCCGTTCACTGCTCCATCCTCCCCCGGGACCTCCTCGATCCCGCCCAGCAGACCCTCCCACACTTCCGCTTTCCGCCCCTACCGGAAGCCGCGTGCTGCGCGGGAGCTGGGCGGGGCCGCGAGGGCTGGCCCCGGGTCACGTGGTGCTGACACCAGTCACGTGGTGCGCTGGGGCGCGGACCCAGAACCGCAGAACCGTGGAGGCTCCTCCCGGGAGGAAGTTTTAGTCAGCTCTCGAGCTTTGGTGTCCTTGTCTCTCTGCGACACTTCGCCCAAGAAACTCGGTCTGAGACCCGAGAACTCATCTCTGCCTCGGGCCCTGCCCACCTCGTTTCTCAGACACAGATACTGAGACGTCCTGCGAAGAACCGGCTTAATAAAAAACTGTCAATTCTTAACCAGCCAAGTTTACACTGTTGGTGGGAAGCGCTGCTGCCGGTATCCCTGGAGCTATTTGTGGTTTTCTGCCGTTCTTCGGTGGTTGAATTCTTGTTCCAGGTGGACGCTGGAACGTGCATAACGTCTCCTTGGATGTCACGGAGCATCAGCCTGCAAACTGCCCCACCCTCGTAAGAGCCTTACCTTTGAGTCAGCTTGTGAACATAAAAATAGCCAAGGTTTATTAAGCCCTTGGAGCTTCCCAGGTGGCGCTAGTGGTAAAAAAAAAAAAAAAAACCCTGCCTGCCAGTGCAGGAGACATGAGAGACTCGGGTTACATCTCTGGGTGAAGATCCTCTGAAGGAGCGAATGGCAACCCACTCCAGTAGTCCTGCTTGGAGAATCCCATGACCATGGGAGCCCGGCAAGCTACAATCCATAGGGTCACAAAGAGCTGGACACGACTGAAGCGATTTAGCACACATTAAGCTTTTACCATGTACTTGCCATTTTATATTATTTAATCCTTATATCAAGGCTGTAACTATCCCAGTCTTATCTATTATTTTCCACTGCTTATCATGTTCTCGATACTCTACTACTAACTGAAAATGGAAACCCACTCCAGTATTCTTGCCTGGAGAATCCCAGGGACAGAGGAGCCTGGCAGGCTACTGTCTATGGGGTCACAAGAGTCGGACACAACTTAGCGACTAAATTACTACTACTACCACTAACTCACTTAGTAGTTTTAAAACTTTATGGTAGGTAATATTACGCTCATAAGGCCGGAGAGGTGAGCTCACATAGCTAAAAGTATCGGTTTGGGGATTTAAATCCAGATGGATAGTCCACCACGCTCCTCTGTCCATGGGATTTTCTAGGCACGAATACTGGAGTGGGGTGCCATTTCCTTTTCCAGGATAGAATTCCAGAGCCTGCACTAACAAACTGGACAACCACTTGGACCCTCTCCTTGGGCATGAGAGTCAAAGCTTAGGCTCCACTCACAACTCCTATGGAAACTCATAAACAGGTATGGAAATTCATAAATCCTCAGTTGCTACCACCATCAATGAGTATTAAGAAAATGGAAAAATCCCAGTTTGCTTGTAGAGAAAGTTACTCAAAGCAGCCTCTGGTATGCCATCTACAAAACCCCATGTGCAGTGCATTGCAGCCAGGACACAGTGGCAGTCTTTGCTCCCCAAATGGGAAACGGGGAATTATCAGTTATAGAGGAATTGATCTCAGGTGGGCTCATTAGTTACCAAGGAAACCAGCAAAGGTGCTAGCCACTCACCACCCCTTTGGTAAGCTGTCATTAGCTGGGGCTTGGGACAGGTACATAGGAAGGTCAGTCATGTAAGTAGGGTGTTAGGTGAAGCAGGCTCTGTTTGGCCAGGGGATATACAGAGAACAAGAGAACAGCCATTTGAGTGGCCCAACCATATCACATTTCTTGTTTTTTACTAAGAAGTCCAGGAGTTGGTTGTAGGGTTGATTGACACAACAAGGTCGATTTCATCATTCCCCCCCCCCCCCCCCCCGGCCCAATTCAGCATGTTGGCTTTTCGTCCTTGTGCTTATTGACTCAGATGCAAAATGGCTGCCACAACTCCAGGTGTCATATCCTTAACCCAACAGAAAAACAGCAAAAAAAGGCTATTTGAAGTCCTGTATCTCTTACCTGGGAAGGAAACCTTTCCCATAAGCACCCAGCATACATCCTTCTGTCTCATTGGCTAGATCAGGGTCACATGCTCACTCCTTGCCCAATCATTGGTAAAAGAATGAGATTATTGTGATTGCTGTAGAGAAATCTTGATTCATTTTCTAGGCCCAGAGAATCTCAGGCAAAATTATGAAAGTAAAAAATGGAGGTTGTTGAGTAGTTATCATTTGTGTGTATGTGTGTATGAGTGATCTGGTTTCCCTGCCACACTAAGTGTTCTTTCTTTGCTTTTGTATTGGGCTTATGCTGGACTGAGGGGATTCAGATGAAAGGGCTACCCAGCCCTCAGAAAGTTTAAGGTCTGGTTGGGTTATGAATTTACACAAATAATTATAGTTGACCCTTTAAAGAGCATGGGTTTTAGCTGCATGGGTCCATGTGGATTTTTAAAAACAAATGTGTGCTACAGTGTTACGGAGAAGGCAGTGGCAGCCCACTCCAGTACTCTTGCCTGGAAAATCCCATGGACGGAGGAGCCTGGTAGGCTGCAGTCCATGGGGTCGCTAAGAGTCGGACACGACTGAGCGACTTCACTTTCATGTTTCACTTTCATGCATTGGAGAAGGAAATGGCAACTCACTCCAGTGTTCTTGCATGGAGAATCCCAGGGACGGGGGAGCCTGGTGGGCTGCCGTCTATGGGGTCGCACAGAGTCGAACGCGACTGAAGTGACTTAGCAGCACAGTGTTACACAATTTGAGGTTGTTTAGATCCCAGGATGCAGAACCTCAGACAAAGAGGGGCAACTAAAGGTACACACGGATTCGGTTGTGCAGGAATTGCTGTCCCTAACCATCAATTGTGTAACTAAATACCTGACAGCAGAGACTAGGTTTTTGTTGACGAAACTTTATAAGTGCATGTTGCGTGCCAGATCTTACAGGGCCTGGGGAGAGATAAGACCTACTCACTGCCTTTAAAGACCTCACAGTCTAAGAAACACTGTAAACTGATGTGAAATAAAATACATATATTATGGCAAGACAAGAATTGTGGGTTTTTTTTTTTTTTTGCTGTGCTACACAGCATGTGGGAGTTTAATTTCTGGACCAGGAATCAAACCCACGCCCTCTGTGTTAGAAGCACGGAGTCTTAACCACTGGACCACCAAGGAGGTCCCAGGAGAAGAAAAACTTGAACTAAACGTTTTTCTCTGCCCTTTGGCCTCCTCTGTCCCCTCTACTGTGCATTATGTATCTGCATTACACATCAACCAAACCTCCCCATTGGTAGAAACACCTGCTCAACCATAAAGAGCAACATTCTGCTAGCATCAAGAGACTCTCTTAAAGGATAACATTCCTTCTTGATCTTGTAAGGGGTCACGATGATAGTTGCCTTCTGTCTCAAAAAACTTACATAACTGTGCCCTGACTTCTAATGTCTGGAACAGTTTTCAGAACTGAGATGGTGGTCCCAGGTTACAATCCTCCAACTTGGCTCAAGTAAAATTTTCCACTTCTTTATTAGATTGACTATTGATGAATTTTCATCAACCGACAATCACAGAATAAGAGCTAAATTAGGAATAAAACCTGAGAGCAATAGGAGCAGAGGAGGGAGATTATAAAGGAGATGATGTTTGAGTTGACTTTTGGCTCAGTGAGAATTAGGCAAGAGGAAAAAATAGTGTTTGGAAAAGAATCCCAGGAAGAAGAGAGCATAAGCAAAGGTTAGGAAGCAAGGGAAACAGCATAATGTGCACAGGTAGCAACAAGCAGCTTTAAAAAAAAAATGGAGTAGTAAGTGGGACATAGAATGAAGTCAGAGGAGGCTGATGACGAGCCCATTTCCCTCAGCGATTTACATCAACCTATCAGTCCATTCATTTATAAAATCAGTATCTATAGATAACTAGGTGCCAGTTTCCAGCCCAGGTGCCTCTGCACTTGCTAACCCTCCGTCTGAAACAGCATTCCCTACTATATTCTCAGGTCTCAGCTCAATTACTAGTCTCTGGGAGATGCCTTCCCATCCCTCTTACTTAAAAAGTCTCCACGTGGTCACCTTCTATGGCGTTACTGTTTTCCTTAGAGCACTATCACATTAATGAAATTATCGTCTTCATGTGCACATGAGGTAATTGAATGTCAGGCCCCAGTAGAATGTACACCCTAGGCGAGCAATGAGTGACCTGTTAAGAGTTTCACCTGCAGGGTTCTTGATACCACGCCAAGATGCCCAGCGCTGCTGCAAACTCCCTGCGCGCTGGTACCCAACTGAGCGTGCGTGGAGGGCGGGGCACTAGGCGCCTCCGGTCCGCGCAGGCCCCGCCCTTGCCACGCCACGCCCACTCCCCGCCGGGGAAGCCGGCCGGCACGGCTACTCGCACCTTCCGCCCGGGTGGCGTTGCACCGGTCTTGGCGCCGGGAACTGTAGCGCCCCCCCCCACCCCGAGTTTACCGGCCCAGCGCCAGGATGGCCCCTATACCCCCGGCATCAGTGGAGGAGCTCCGCACCACCGGCAACCAGAGCTTCCGCAACGGCCAGTTCGCCGAGGCCGCCACACTCTACAGCCGCGCGCTGCGGATGTTGCAGGAACAAGGTGCGACCCCGGCCCCCCGCACCCCCGTTTCTCCGCCAGGCCTGCTTCCCCTTCTCGCTTCCCCCGACCCCAGCTACCCGTACCCCGCTCTGGCCCTCTCGGCCTGGGGCTTCCGTTTACCCCGCAGCTGACCGGCCCACCGGGTCTTCCCAGCACTTGCCCATTACTTCCCCCCTCCCCCACCTTGGGCATCCTACGAGAAAGTTCCTTGGCCTTTCTTTCCGCTTTTATTATTATTGTAACGTGGCTTTATTACTGGCCCTTTTTTACTTAATGACATAACAGAGACACATTTTCATGTTAATAGATCTTTTATCACTTTTTATGGTGGTAAAAAACGACATCAAACTTCATCTCTTGTAACATTGTCGTGCAACAGATCTCTGGAACTTTCTCATCTTGCAGCACGGAAACGCCGTACCCACTAAACTCTGATTACCCCCTCCGCCCGTGGTAGCCACCTTTTTTTTTCTGTGTCAATGATTTTTACTACTTTAGGTATTTAAAATGAATGGGATAATACAATCTTTGTCTTTTGTGACCGAATAATATCTTTGACATTATAAACTGCGTTGTAGCATGTGACAGGCTTTGGTTCATTTTTAAGTTTGCCTGATAATTCCATCGTGTAGATACACCATATTGTCTTTATCCATTCATCCGTTAATGGACATTTGAATTGTTTTCACCTCTTGGCTATGATGAACATGAATGTGCAAGAATCTCCCAAGATCCTGCTTTAATTTTATTTGAATATATACCCAGAAGTGGGATTGCTGGATTAGATCCTAATTGTATTTTTAATTTGCAGGAAAGGAGGGGCCTCCAAACTGTTTTCAGTAATAACTGTACCATTTTACATTCCCACCCACAGGGCACAATAATTCCAAGTGCTCAGCATCCTTACCAACGCATTTTATTTTTTCTTCTTTTGATTGTGACACCTGATAGATTGCCTGCTTTTTAACTGTCTTGTTGGACCCCATTCTAATATTCAAGCCTCATTCTGATCCCTGAGGCAACTCTCATTTTCCTCAACTGTACACGCTTTAATTAACATTGTTAAGCAACTGTATGTGAATGAGTGTAGAAAGTCCTTTCTGTCCAGGGGCATTTTTTTCTTGTTAATGCGGAGGCCCCAGATGTGATCTTAATTCATTAACTGGGGGATTTTTGCAGAAACACCTGTGGCTGGTCCTTTGTTCTGTAAGTGATATTGATGTTTTTGGTCAGTAATGTTTGTGTAACAAGAAACATGGGCTTCCCTGGTGGCTCAGATGGTAAAGAATCTGCCTGCAATGCAGGAGACCCAGGTTCCATCCCTGAGAGAAGATCCCCTGGAATAGGACATGGCAACCCATTCCAGTATTCTTGCCTGGATAATTCCATGGACAGAAGAGCCTGGTGGGCTACAGTCCATGGGTCGCAAAGAGTTGGACACAACTGAGCAGCTAACACTTTGGACTTTCAACAAGAAACATATTAGTACATCTCTAGTCAATAATGTGTTAAGATAATGAATATTAAACAAGAACTATGGGGAAATGATCTGGGCTGTGAAGAAGACAAATGTGGTGGTGTGGTAGATTTGACTAGGGAGTTCTTTTATGAAGAAATGGAAGGTAAAGGACAACTTCTTTGAAGAAGTGACATTTGAGGTGATACCTGAATGGTCAGAAGAAGCCAGCTGCATGAAATTTTGTGCTGAGCACCTCAGGCGAAGAAGGCCGTAATTAACAAAGGCCCCAGACAGCAGTACCCTGGTGTCAGGACCCAGAGCATATGGGAGCCAATGGAGGGAGTACCAAGACTTCATCAGTTACAAAGACAGGCATTTTACACGGTAGTTCATGGGAAGGAGTTTGGATTTTATTCCCTAATGGGAAGCTGCTGGAGAGTTTTCAGCAGAGGAATAACGTGTTTTTACCAGTCTTCCCAGCCTCTGGCTCAGTTCAGCCAACAAAGCCCTCTGCCCAAGGCCTCTCTGAAGTGGCTTATCCCAGAGCCTCAGTAGAATTCCTTTTCTGTAGTCCCTCTTTCCCATTGCTTTCCTTCTCATTTCCTTGGCTAGCATTTGTTGAGTACTTGCTAAACATGATAGGCTTTCTCCCTTTTTTGTATCTTCCCACTAACTTATGGGTAAGATGCTTTATAGATGAGGGTTCCAGAAGACTTAAATCCCTTCTTCTGGGGTGACACACTGAAATCAGAGGCAGAATTTGAACAGGGGTTTCTCCAATTCCCAAGTCCAAGTTTTTAATCATTTTGCTGGACTTCTTCCCAAATCCTTTGCTAATTCCAGTCGATTTTGTTTGAATTTTTGCAGTTTCAAGCCACTCTTTTGCTGCCTCCCCCCCCGCCATGTTTTTTTTTCCTAGAACCTTTCTCTGTAGGCCCACCTCCTCATCTCAACTTGTTAAAGTTGCTTTTTTTTTTTTGTATCCTACCCCAGCTGCCTGGAAAAACTTGGCTTTTTTGTAGGGATTTATTCTAGGCCCGAAGAAGAGCCATACTGATATGTCTTCTCAGTTCAGCAGGGGACCAGAATTTGGTTCTGATCCTGCTACTAATTTTCTAGGTAATTTATGGGCAAGTTCCTTGATTTCTCTGATCAATTTCCCTGATCTTGAAAGGAGAGCAGGGAGCAACCTAACACAGTGAACCTTCCAGCCAGTCTGTGAAATATCGTCTTCATCTGATAGGTAGGCACATGTGATCAGAGGGGATTGAATGACTTGCGCAGGGTCACAGGCTGGATTTGGGGATCTGATGTCATTTCTGCCACACCACTGCTGTTTGCTGAGCAACCATGCTCCAGTGACTTGAGATGGGTAGCAAGGTTTGAATACTTGAGCTTGCTCCTCGAGGGCCAGGATGTCTTTTACTTATCTCTATACTTTGCTGTCTCCCTTGGGGTCCGGCAACAAAAGGGAAGACAAGATAATTTTATTATGTTTGGTATTGAATGAAGCAGGTTTTGCATCAATGTGGTAACATAATTAGCAAAGAAGGCAAGCTGCAGAAGGAGAGGCGATATGACGCCACTTGGGAAAAGTTATTTAAAGGATATTGTGTCTTGCCTGTGAATACCTATATAATAAAGACGGACACACGTGAGAATGTGACATACCCACTGTAGGACTGTGGCAACTTTGGGGGACCTGGGGATGGGGCAGAGGGGAGAGAGTAGAGCTATTTAGTCATAGTGAAACCAAAAAGGTGAGAGGACTTCCCTGGTGGTCCAGTGGTTAAGCCTCCCTGCTTCCACTGCAGGGGGCACAGGCTTCATCTGGGGTTGGTATGCAGCCAAAAATAAATGAACAAAAAGACCCCAAAAAGGTGGGAAGCAAATATTAATAAAACATATGCTGAGTTTAGTGATGGATAGCAAGTACCTATTATACTGTTGTCTATATGTTTTACCACTTTCAAAGGAGAACTTGTTTTCTGTTCTTCTGGGAATGGAATCACTGGGTCAACACTTGATAGTTTCCATGTTTTATTTTCATTATGGCCCCTGCTAGTGGTTGAAAAATTATTTTTGAAAATGAAAGTCATCATGGCCACAATAAAGGACTTGAGCCTCTGAGATTCCTGAGGATAAAGATGGTCTTTAGGGAAACATCTATGATAATTCCCCTCCCCACGGGATAGCTTGAGCTCTTCCCCTGATTAAGCTCTCCATAGTCCTGCCAGACTGAGAGGTCTTTTCCTTGGCGAAGTCCTCTCTGATTTGACCAGGTAGAATTAGTCTGTTTTTTGTGTCCCCACACTTGTTCAGTCCATTTATCATAGCATTTATCAGATTTTTGTCTTCTTTTTTTTCTTTATTGGATTTTTATGCTTCTTGTAATAAAATTAACACATACACACACCCCCAAGTAGTTACACTGTGGATTTCTTTGAGCTCTTCACTTTGATCTCTGGCCTGGTACCAAGTTCAGTGCATGACTGAGTAGATGAGCAGATGCTTGGTCCCTGTGGATAGCAGGAAGCTTGGTGTTCTTGCTCCCTTGCCAATCCATCAGACCAACATGCACGATGGGGTTACAGTCATCTCTGCTGCCCATTACTAAACCCCAGAGAGCTCAAGGTGTGGAATGCGCCCCCGATTTCCCAAGGCACCCAAGGCATAAATCTCCCAACCTGTTAATTGTGCATTTTCTGCTTCCTCCGGGGCAGGTTCTTCAGATCCAGAAAAAGAAAGTGTTCTCTACTCCAACCGAGCAGCCTGCCACTTGAAGGACGGGAACTGCATCGACTGCATCAAGGACTGCACTTCGTGAGCGGGCAGGGCTGCCCCTGGGGTGCTGGGGGCTGGGGAGAGGAGACTGGGCTTCTGGCTCTCTGGCCCCACCAGTTACCTCTCATATTAGGGAGTGTCACTCAGGGTCAGCTGGTCACTGAAAATAGGAAGTTCTCCTTGGTCCTTGTGGCCTCTGACTTGGGTCCCTGGAGCCTCATCTCTGCTGCTGAAAGGAGTAGGGTGGTCAGTTAGAGGAAGGCCTTTAGTCTTTGTGAGATGTAGAACCTGGGCATGACCTAGAGTTGCAGACCAGTGACTGGCATGCTCAGGGTTTTTTTCTGGGATGGATGTGGGTGAGAGAAGGAGAGAGGGAAAGAAAGAGGGATGGTGGTTAATAGATAGCCTTGAAAGGAAAAAATGGTAACCATCACTGAGGTATAGGGCATATTAAACCGTTTTTCATGCTTCTTCTTGAAG
Source organism: Bos mutus (assembly GCF_027580195.1). NCBI lineage: Eukaryota > Metazoa > Chordata > Mammalia > Artiodactyla > Bovidae > Bos > Bos mutus. The sequence goes on along the minus strand of NC_091629.1, from coordinate 57,666,794 downwards.
ACAGTCTGAGATTGCCTTCATGGTCATCACTGAAGTAGCACTTGGATCTGATGTGTCCTCAGGAATCTGATATCCTGGGGTATTGCCTTAGCTTCGGGCCCTGGTGGTGGGTGGGAGAGGAGAGAGGTGAGCATGCTCGTGGAGCCTCTGCTCGGTTGATTTGTACCAGGCCCTGTGCTATTCTCCTTTGTGGAGTGCTCATGAGTGCTCTGTGGGGTAAGTTTGCCACCCTGCCCAGGCTGGCACTGGATTGTGGAGGTCAAGTGATGTGCCTGGGGTCTCGTGGTTAGTGGCAGAGGTGGAATTCAGACACTGCTCCACCTGACTCCAAAGCCTGTTTGTTATCCCCACTCAGCCACACTCTGTAGAAAACAGAGAAGCATGAAAGCTATGAGGCACTTATTCTTGATTTCAGAGGGATCGCAACTATGAAAATCAATGCACACACACACATATTTCCCGGTAGTAGTGTTTTTCCGTCCTCCTTCCCTTCTCCACTTCAGTCTGAGTTGAAAAGCCCCTCTTCTGAGACTTGACAGCCTTCACAGCATCTGTCGCCAGAAATGACCTCCCATGTACTGACGACCCAGACCGGAAGGAACTGTGGGAGGTTGGGAGCAGGGAGCCCCAGGGACTCAGCAGCCCAGTGACATCCTGCCTCCTGTCCTAGAGCACTGGCCCTGGTTCCCTTCAGCCTGAAGCCCCTGCTGCGGCGAGCATCGGCCTATGAGGCCCTGGAGAAGTACCCTCTGGCCTACGTGGACTACGTGACCGTGCTGCAGATTGATGACAGCGTGACGTCAGCCTTGGAAGGCAGCAGCAGGTGAGCCCGAGTCACTGAGGCCGTCTCTCTGGAATGTCCTGTCCTGTCCTCTCCGATGGGCTTGGAACCTTTGCTTTGGGCATCCTCTGGGGCAAACCCTATGGTTTAGGCTCAGAAACTTATAATGAGCACGTGCAGAAAGTGTGGAAGGACGATCTGCTGTCGTGTTTTAGCAGGTTTTTAAGGAGTCAGAATTACTGAGTTTGTGGGGGGGTTTTGTGTTTTTTTGTTATTGTTCTTTTGCCTAGATGCTGAAATGTATTCACCCAGTAGTACTTAGTTCAGCTCTGTCTAAGCCAGATTCAGTGGGAAATACCGAGCTAAAAAGAGATACAGACCCCACTTGCTTCAGAGAGCTTCCTAGAGTGGCGAAAGGAAGACAGTGCAAGCAGCTGTGACCCCAGGGGCTGTGGTTTGTGGCTATGGTTCAGTGTATTGTACTGTGATCCCTTCACAAGGCCCCTCAGGTGAAATTCTTTCTGGTCTCTTGAGCAGTTGTCCTTAATCTCATCAGTCACATGCAGCTGATCACATTTCCCCTCTTTGCGTGGTATCTGTTCAGTATGTCGTTTCTGGCTTGACTTATCTTCTCTGTGCTTTCTCTCAGTCTCTATCATTCAACAAAATTTGCCACTTCTGTGCCAGACTTTGCACTCAGGCCCGGGCTGAGGAGGAGACAGACCTCTGCCCACCCTCGAAGAGCTCCCAGTCTCCTGGAGAACAGCAGTCAGTCACAGGCAAATTTTGGCAGTGTGATGAGGGCTGTGGTGGGACGTACCTGACAGCCAGTGGGGGGTCCAGAGAGGGCTTTTTGGAGGAGGTGAGCCGAGACAGAAGTGTATAGCTGTCTGGGCCAGGGGCCAGCAAGGGGCCTGGGCAGCACGTGCGCCGTGAATGAGTCGAGGTGTTAGAGGAGTGGTGAGAAGCCCGCCGCTCGTGGTGCAGCAGGCGAAGTGCTCAAATCAGGACGAGTGACGAGGCCCAGTCACACACGCCCTGGTGTCCAGGGGCTTGGACTTCATCCGAACACAGTGAGGCATTGTGAAAGGGTCTTCAGCCGGGGGGCAGCCTGAGCAGATTTGAGAGAAAAGCTGGCTGGCTGCCTGTTGTGTTGACCATGAAGAAGAAAATAGGAAGGGGGTGGGCAGTGATCCAAAAGAGACGGTGGAAAGGGACCAATTCAGGGGACATCTAGGCAGTATTTTGACAAGTTTTGGTGGTTGGAGGGTGGGGAGAAGGGAAGAACAGGTGTCCAGGTGGTTGACATGCTGAGGTGGCAGCATGGGGCCGGAGATTAGAGATGCAAGGAGGCCGGCTGGATGGTTGAACATAGAGATTTGAAGGTCACCAGCCTAGAGGTGGCTTGAAGTTCTGGGAGAAAAATGGAGTACTACCACGAGTCGGGGGAGCCAGGGAGCTTTGTGGAATCACGATGTTTGAGGGACACAGAGAGGAACAGCAGCCAGTGCGGCGGGAGGAAACTTAGAGCGTTTAGTGTCACGGAGGCAGGAGTGTTTGCAGAAGGATGAAGACGTCGTTCGTATCAGGTGTTACAGTCAGCTTAAGTACACTGAGGGTTTCAAAATGAAGTCACTGGTGATTCTGATGGAGTCAGTCCACTGGGGTCAGAAGCAGGTGGCAGTGGATTAGAGGAATGTGGCTGTGAAGGGGCAGAGGGCTGTTCAGGAAGAAGGAGCTCCATGCTGGCAGCTGGAGTCGGTAGAGGGAAAGGATATATGTGTGGGAGAGGGTGGTGTTGGCCGAGTGTGGCCCGAGAGAGGCAGGGAGCAGTGGATTCCCAATGCAGGGGGAGGGGTTGGCCTTGTCACCTCTTCTGTAGCAATAGAGAAGTAGGAAGTGTGCCCAGGCAGGGAGGTTTGTGTTCAGGGTGTGAGGAAGTCCAAGGGAGGAGGATTAAGGAGCATCGGATGGAAGAGGGTAGAGGTTTGAAGTAGCTGGACCGATCAGGAAAACAGCTCTGGGGGCTGAGCCAGAGACCATGAGTTTGTAGTGATAGCAGTCTGTGAGCTCTTCGTCGTAGTAACACAGGAACGTGGTTATAGAAGCAGAAGTTGCCGTTGGCTTCATCTGCTCACTCAGTACATACCTCTGGGTCCCGCTGGGTGACAGGTGCTGTGCTGAGTAGTAGAAATCAGTTAACAAAACCAGCATGTTCGCTGAGTTTCGAAGAGGGGAGTGGGGAGTGGTGGGGTTTGTCCCAGGGTGGGGTGGGGAGGGGAAAGACTTGAACATGAGGATCGAGAGAGGCAGTGTGGCACATGGTAAGCGCGGAGCGGTGGGAGGGGACCAGGTCTCAGGCCTTGCCAGCCTAATGCAGTGGGAACCACTGAAAGGTTTTACAGTTTGAGAATGACATAGGGTTTGCATTTAAAAATCTCTGAGCATTAATCAGATGTCAGGTGTTTGCATGGCCTTGTAAATAGATAAGTTGTTGTTGTTTTTTTGTCACTAAGTCATGTCCAACTCTTTTGCAACCCCGTGGACTGTAGCCTGCCAGGCTCCTCTGTCCATGGGATTTCCCAGGTGAGGGTACTGGGGTGCATTGCTGTTTTCCTTCACCAAGGGATCTTCCTGACCCAGGGGTCAAACCTGTGGTCTCCTGCATTAGCAGGCAGATTCTTTACCACTGAGCCACCAGGGAAGCTCAAATAGATTAAGAAAACATAAAATGTGGGAAGGAGGTTCAAGAGGGAGGGGACCTACGTACACCTATGGCTAATTCATGTTGATATATGACAAATCAAACCATATATTGTAAAGCAATCCAAACAATTAAAAGTAAATATAATTTCTTAAAAAAGAAAACATGGGGTCCATTCTTGGGGACATGTGTGGTTCCTTGGGGGTAAGGTTGAATTACCTTAACAAGCACCAGATCCCTCTCTTTGAAGTTAACAGTGTGACCAAGCAAGGGCCAGGCAGGGAGGGAGTGTCATGGTGGCTGACCTGAAAAGACCCTTATGGGTAGCAGGCTCCTGTTCCTTTCCTGCTGCGAGTCAGAAGGGTACAAAGCGATGGTTCAAACAAGGGGAAGATGATAACTGACTCTTGTACACCTCCTTTGGGCTTATGAGAGAAAGAATACCTTCTTGACCCAGCTGGAAACCTTTCTGTCATCCTGCCTGCCTTTCCAGAATGACCAGAACTCTCATGGACTCCTTTGGGCCCGAGTGGCGCCTGAAGCTGCCCTCTATCCCCTTGGTGCCTGTTTCATCTCAGAAGAGGTGGGAGTGTCTGCCTTTGGAAAACCACAAAGAGCCATCTAAAAGCAAATCCAAAGGAACCACAAGCGCGAAGAGCAGAGGTAAGCTGTGACTTCCCACCCGGAGAGAGCTGCGGTCTCCGCAGAGCCACGTTCTTTAGAGTTATCCTATAAAAACTGGCCTCGCTTAAGATGAGTTACTTTTAAAGTCCTATAAACAAAGTGAAAAAACAAGAAGCGTAACCCCTTAGGGACGGTCTCCTCAGCGCTGCAGTGGGCAGTGGGAAAGCCAACCCCACAGGTGTAAGGCTAAGGTGACGTAAGGCACAGTGAACTCCCAGCCTGGCACCCAGTTATCTTGTGTTTGTTCCCTTCTCATTCCTTTGGCAGCATTTGAGATGTATCATTTAGGATGTTTTTGGTTGCAGAAACAAGAAACTCCATGTGGTAAAAATAATAAAAAGAACATATTGGCTCATATAACAAAAAGGGCCTTCAGGCAAGGCTTGCTCCAGCAGCTCACTGCAGCATCAGACTCCCATTTCTCTGTCCTCCTTCTCTCCACTCTTTTCTCTACGATGTGTCAGCTTTGTCTTCAGGCAGTCTTCCCTCCTGAGTCGTACAGAAGCGGTAGCAGTAGAACCATAGCAGTTCTATGCCTCACATCTGCATGCAGTGCCTCATGACCAAGAGGGAGAGAAAGAGTTGTTTTTCTGAGAGCTCCCTAAGAAAGAGGGTTTCTTCCACTAAAATCCCTGGCTCATCTTTTCTTAATATAATCTAGCCTATAAACACAGGCCATTCCCTTAACTAGTCCCTGTGACCAGGGCCTGAGATTTTGTGACAAGCTCAGCCTGACATCCATCTGCTCCATCTCCATAGCCAGTGGAATTCACACACTTACTAGTCTCTGGAAGGGAATAAACAAGGGAAGGGAGATCAAGGCCAGGTGGCCCCAAACAGGAGACCTCAGCTTTATGGAACAGAGAGGACCTTCCCTGGGCAGGGGCGATAGGAAACTTATAAGGCTCCAGGGGAGTTCTCCCAGCCCAGCAGGCTCGGTATTGAGGATGGGAGGCTCAGGGGGCAGGGCTGCAGCCTGGCCTTGGGTATACAGGAGGACAGGGATTCTCCCCTTCCCAACAGGAAACCTGTCTGGCCATGGGCAGCATTCACTCCCTAGAATGAGAACATGAGCCGCTAATGAACTTGATGGCTTCAGTGCACCTCCTATTTATTTTGCTGTTTTGAAGTCACAGCCATGTGGGGCCTAGAGAGGCTCTCTCAGAAAAGTCTCAGCCCAGGGGAGACTGAGACACCTAAAACACAGGAGAACGAGTACTTTAGAGTCTGTAATGTTTGAGGAATTCAAATTGGGAACTGATGGCAGGGTGCTGGGGGAAGTTGGGGAAAGTATCATGGAGGTGACAGGTTGAGCTGGACCTTAAAAACCAAGTTCTTCAGGCAAGAGGGGAAGGGAGTTTTCAGCTGAGACAGTGGAAGGAGTTAGAGAATGAGGTAGTGGGGGTATCTCATGGTGCAGCCTAGGGTGCCTTGCAAAGTCAAGGTGAAGCTGAGGCGGTGATGCTGTGCACACTGCAACGCACTGGCTCTGCTTCTAGAAAACCTCGTACATGTGCCCACAAAGAGATGGGTACAAGGTGTTCAGAGCAAAAAGTTGCTAAGACCAAAAAGCAAAATAACCCAAGTCCCTATGAACGGAACAGATGAAACAGTTGCATTGCAGCAGGAAGAGTAAGAGTGAAGCAGCTATGGGTGTGAAAATCTCAGGAATGTGATTTTGAGGGGAAAAAGAATACCAGGTCATAGTAGAATACATAGAATTATGTATTCCTTTATTTGAAGTTCTCAAAGTAAATAGTAAATCGTTTCTAGATACTATCATGTCTAGTTAAAGTAACCCAAAAAGGGGGCATGGTCTCCTATGGCAGAAACCAACACAACGTTGTAAAACTATTATCCTCCAATTAAAAGTTTTTAAAAGAGCAGGGTCAGGGGCACAGAACTGAGGAAAATGGTTTCCTCCAGGGGTGGATTGACCGGCGGGGAGAGGCTCATAGGACTTCAAAGGTCTTAGTAAACGTTCTGTTTCTTAAGATGAGGGATCAGTTCAAGAGTATTAGTTTTATTCCTAAAACCTTACCCTTGTCGTAAATATTCAGTATTTTATGAAGAAAGTTTTTTAAAATCGACAAAGTAGATGATACGGGAGCTGAGGCTGGAATAATTCATCAGGGCCATGCAGTGAAGTGAAGCCCCAGGGCTCCATGGAGCAATTTGGATCTCACCTTGTTCTCCTTATGTCTCCTGGAGGCTGGGACAGAGCTCAGGTGGTGGGTTGGGGAGAATACCGCCAGACTCAGACCAGAACAGCTGAGGAGTAGGGGCTCCTCTGCCCTTTTCTGGAAGCCTAAGAGCACCGCTCTTCTCTTTTGTTTAACCAGATGCTTGTTTATTTAAATACTTCCTCACTTACTCTCCTGCTTTAAGTTTATACGGTGCTCTGGACTTTCTCCTGTTTTCTCCCCATTTCATCCTGACAGTAGCCCAGGGTGGAGTAGGTATTGCCCCACACATGCCGGTGAGCAAATTGAGGTCCAGAAGCATTAGGTCCCACAGGCTTTCAGCTCCTGAGCGGCAGTGCTGAGGCCACAACCTGCGTTACTTTCTACTGCGTATATATCATTGTGTGTGTGGAAGTATATCTACATCAGGAGCCCCCAACCTCTTCTGAATGAAAAACTCTGTATTTCCCAGAAGCCATTGCTCAGGGGAACTCCTGACTCAGGAAGGGCGCTTTGCACAGTGCAGGAGACCTCGGGGGACAGAGCGCTGTAGACGGCTTAGAAGAGGCGCTGCCCAAGAGAGCTCCTCAGGCTGAGCTGGGCACCCATTCCATGGTTTTTTCCTCTTCTGAATTTGTATCTAGTGCCTTCTGCTGGGGATGTGGAGAGAGCCAGAGCTCTGAAGGAGGAAGGCAATGAGCTTGTAAAGAAGGGGAACCATAAGCAAGCGATTGAGAAGTACAGTGAGAGCCTCTGGTTTAGTAACTTGGAATCCGCCACATACAGCAACAGGTACCTTTCACACGGCTGGCCTGGGGGATTTCAGGACACCGGACATTCTTCCACAGTCTTCTCTCGGACTCTGATGGGCTCTGCATCCTGGCATTTAGTCAATATAGGCAGACCTCAAAGCTGTCTCAGGGTCGGCTCCAGACCACCGCAGTAAAGTGACTATCGGGAGAAAGGGAGTCACAAAATTTTGGGGTTTCCCTGTGCATAAAAAAGTTGTGTTTACACTGTACTGTAGTCTGTTAAATGTACAATAGCATCATGTCTAAAAAAACAACCTACATGCCTTAATTTAAAAACTTAATGGCTACAAATTGCCAACCACCAGTCATTGGCATAACATCAAAAATACTGATCACAGATCACTATGACTAGTATACTAATAATGAAATAGTTTGAAATATTGTGAGAATGACCAAAGTGTGAAACAGGTACAAAGTGAGCAAATGCTGCTGGAAAAATGGCACCCATAGATAGACTTGCTCAATGTAGGGTTGCCACAAATCTTCAGTTCTGGTGTCTTCAAAGTATCTGTGAAGCACAGTGAAATGAGGTATGCCTCTGTGTTACATCTCAGAACGTGTGTTCACATTCCCTTTGGTCACCATGAGATGGGCATTGCCAGTGGCATTCACTCTGTTAAATGGGTAGAAACTGGGGTTTCCCACAGGGAGCCAGGGCTTTGTTTCAGCCCATTCCAGAATTTTCACTCACCAGGTAAGCAAAGGATGTAAGTAAAAGCTCTGGGCTTGCTGTGCAAACACAAGCCCAACACAAGTCTCAAAGCCTCTGTGCCTTCCCTGACTCTCAGCCCATGGCTTCTCTAAGACCCTCTGGTTATAAATTCTGCCAGACTGTCTGTGAGCCTCAGGGTAGAACCCAGGGAATTACCTGACCTGAGCAAGAGGGAGGGTCTAGTTGAGCCTGAGGTGTTAGACTTGTGGGGCTGTAGAAAGGCCTTCGTCCCGAGCTGTCACCAGTGGTCAGTGATCCTTTCCGCCAGCAGTGAGGGCCTGGGAAACAGGTACAAAGTGAGCAGATGCTGCTGGAAAAATGGCACCCATAGATAGACTTGCTCCATGTAGGGTTGCAGCATCCCTTCATCATGTGTGAGTGCCTGCTCTGCAATAGCCCACAAAGATTTTAGTAGTAGGTGCTCATTCCTGTCTTAATGTCAGGCAAACTGAGGCTCAGATGGAAGGGCTTTGCCTCAGCTCACCCAGCCAGTAAATGGTGGAGATAGAATTGGAACCTGGCTCCAGTGAGATATGTTCGTGTTACTGTCAAGAGGCTTAAAACATTCAGCGAAGGACCAGATCTGCTCTAAACATTTCCTATAAAACATTAATAAATCTTGTGAGTCTGTTTTCCCTTCCCAGCCAACATACTCACATTACTTTTAAGTTCACAGATCTCGGATCTCCTATATGCTCACTGCTCCTTATCCAGAACTCTTGGGATAAAATGTGTTTCAGACTTTAGAAAGGGATGATAGTGCATATAATGAGTTGTCTTAACACTCCAGCAGTGTCTGGCCAGTTTGCTGGTTAATCACTAGCATTTCTGCAGTGAAACGTGGAAATTCCATGATCACACAGAATAGTATCGAGAAAGATGAAGCAGCCTCATGTCAGTTAAGGTCATTTTTTTTGCCAAATGACCTACAAAGGGAACCTTTAGTTTCACAGCATGGATTTTGGCATTTTGGACCTGTGATTTTATTGGCTGATTGGAGCCGAGGGTGCCTCAGTCAACCAGGCACACTCGGGATCAGGGACTGCAGCCCATTTGTCCATGTTTGTGCAGGAGCATCTTCTAACTCCTCTTTCTGTGGGCTCTGTCCTTGCTTACCTCATGTTGCTAGAGATCTCCGTTAACCCATTTTCCTGGATTTTTACCACATTCAGGACAACGTTTTGTTTAAATACTGGTTTTCATGCAAATATGTCCATGCCACACCGTTTAACTACTATTGCTTTGTAATATACCTTGTAGGCTGATCTCTTCATTAGTCTTCGTAACCAGAGCATCGCTGACTATTTTGCCAGCTTTGATCTTCTAGCTCAGCCTTGGGCTCACTGATAAATTTCAATCCATTGAGCTTTAGGTTGTAATTACATTGATTTTATAACTTTAATTTATAAGACTGAAACCTGTTACAAAACTGAATTTTCTATCCACGTGGTTGAATATACCACATTCCAGATGCCATTTTAATGCTCTCCTTCATGCATATGCATCTGTATGGTGCATCAACTTAGCCTTCGGTTCTCTCTGTGCATTGACATCTGAGTGGGTGTCACCATTAGGTACTTGGCACCTACGGTTTGCCAGGTCCTGAATGGACCTCCAGAAGAGTCTCACTCACAGCAATTCTTCAGGTTAGGTCACGGTCCCATTTTACCTAAGAAAACGGGCTGAAGATGAAAGTTTGGGTTCCTTTTCAGTCATTCGTCTTGTCTCTCAGACTCCTACTTTGTAATGAAAATCCTTCTCCCTGGATACAGAATATTCGGTTTACCAAAAGCCACAGGTGGTTATTTTATAGGCCAAAGTTATGCATTTTTAACACCTTAAATATGATCTTTGGCATTCATATGGAATCATTTTCATTATAACAGTTACATTCATTATAACAGTTACTTCTGAATGTAACTTCACCAAATAGTACCTGATGCTTACACTGTGCTGCTTCTACTTCCCAGAAACTTGGCTTATTCTTTAAATTGCTAGAGTCCATTGGGAGAACACGTCAGTTTCCTTAGAATTCTTGTGTGTTCAAATTAAGATCAGGGCCTACTGTTCTAAAACTTAGTGGCCTACAACAGACATTTTGTTTTGCTCATGATTTGTGAACCAGGAGTTCAGGAAAGGCAGTTCTTCGACTCAGGGTCTCATTCAGGATCAACGAGAAGGATGCTGGGACTGGAGTCGTTTAAAGGCTTCTCCTGGGCTTCCCTGGTGGCTCAGACAGTAAAGAATCTGCCTGCAATGCAGGAAACGTGGGTTCCATCCCTGGCTTGAGAAGATCCCCTGGAAGAGGGCATGACAACCCATTCCAGTATTCTTGCCTGGAGAATTCCCATGGCAGAGGAGACTGGTGAGCTACAGTCCATGGGGTCGCAGAGTTGGATACGACTGAACACTAAGCACAGCACAGAGGTTTCTCCTACACATCTGGCACCAGGCTTAGGATGACTGACATGGCTGGGAATGGGACTGGTAGAGCAAGCTGGAGCCTTTTTTCTCCCCTCCTGGCAGTCTGTTCACTTGTGCCAGCTTGAGCTTCCTCACAGCATGGTGACCTCTGGGTAGTTGGCTTCTTACAGGAGCAGCTAAAGGCTCCAAGAGCAAGTGTTCCCAGAGCGCAGGCAGGCGCTCCAAGACCTCTGAGGCCTAGTCGTGGGACTCAAACTGTGTCCTTTCCTGTGCTCCACTGGTCAGAGCAGTCACAGAACCTGCTTAAATTCAAGAAGAAAGTGTTGAAACATAGGACCTCTTCTGTGGGAAGAATGCCACAGAATTTGTGCTGCCTTAATTTAGTTTTTATTTTTTATTTATTTGGCTACACCAGGTCCTAGTTGTGGCATGTGAGATCTAGTTCCCTGATCAAGGACCGAACCCTGATCTCCTGCATTGGAAATGTGGCATCCTAGCCACTGGATCACCCGGGAAATCCCTGTGTCTGCTTTAAAATTGATACAAGGAGAAGCTTTTCCTAAGTTAATTTATAAGTTCCATGCAATCTGAATGAAAATACTAGAATTTTTTTTTACATTCTTCCATGATAATAATTCCATGAGGAATAATGGTAATTCCATGGTAATAATTCCATGGTAACAATTCCATGAGGAAAAAATAACATAAGAGAATTTAGTATAAGATAAATTGTGGGAAAAAGAGGAATTATCCAATAAATGGTGTTGGATTGGCTGGAAAGAATTAAAAAGAAACTTGAACCTCCATCGTCACTCCTTATTTTAAAATAAAATCTAAATGGATTAGTTTCAAATGGAAGAAGTAAAACCATTAAGTTCTAAAACAACATGTGGGTTAATTATCTTGCAGTGGGGAAGGTATTATACGGGGTGATGGTGGAGGGCGACCCACAGAAGTCATTAAATAAGTTGGAGACGTTTTATTTCATAAGATTAAAAAATCTTCTGTAAAGATGCTCAGTTTGGGGGCTTCCTGGTGGTCCAGTGGGTAGGACTCCATGCTCCCAATGCAGGGCGCCTAGGTTCAATTCCTAATTAGGGAACTGGACTCTGTGTGCCACAGCTGGGAGCCAGCACAGCCAAAATAAATAAAAAGTAAAATGTAAAAAGTATTCAGCTTAACTGTATTTAAAGCAACTACATTAAAATAGACACTGTTTTCTTCCATATTGGCTAAACTTAAAGGCTGAGCCCCAGGGTTGGTACAGTTGCAGGAAAATGGGTTCTGTTAGTAACTATTCTTAAGTACAGTTGCCCTTGAAAAAGTCAGCTGTCAGGAGCACTGATCCTCCTCTCAGTCAAAAAATCTCTATATAATTTACAGTCAGCCTCTCATACCTGAGTTCTGCCGCATTCACAAAGTCCACCAAATGCAGATGATGTAATTCCGCAGTATTACTGAAAAAAAATTCTGCACATAAGTAGACCTGCACAGTTCAAACCTGTGTTGCTAAGGTTAGTTGCTTTATTTGGGAAGCATTTTGGTAATAGTCAAAATTTCAAATGCACGTACCTTTTGATGCAGCAGTCAGCAGTCCCTCCTAAGATTGATGTACAAGGATGTTCATAGCAGCATCATTTATTATTAACTGGGAATAGTGAAATATGTCTCCTGATAAGGAGTTAATAAATTAGGATACAGACAAGTGAATATTCCATAGCCACTGAAAACAGTGTTTCATTTTTAGTCACTGGGGAAGAGGACTAAAATTGAATAAGAAAGATACACACAAGTATGTACTTCTCTCCCACTGATAATAAGCAGAATGTAAGAATGATGCAAAATATAAGTTGGAAGAATTGGATATCAAACACCTATATACTCCCAATTAAATTTATAAAGTTATAGAAACAACTATAACTTCAGTTAAAAACAGTGTTATGTAACACTGTTACACAACTGTCACAACAGTTTGGTTGGTCACTATGGCCATCTATTGATCCATCTTCTTTACATTTCATCCCTAACATGTCAGTGTGCATATAATTAATTAGAGCCTAGTATTTATGTGGCTTTCCTGATGGCTCAGATGGTAAAGAATGTGCCTGCAATGCAGAAGATCCAGATTCAGTCCTTGGGTTGCGAAGATCCTCTAGAGAAGGGAATGGCAACCCACTCTAGTGTTCCTGCCTGGAAAATTCCATGGACAGAGGAGCCTGGCAGGTTATAGTCCTTGGGGTCGCAAAGAGTCAGACATGGTTGAGCAACTAACACTTTGATTTATGTGTTTTTTTCTTAAGGTAGATGATTTTTTGTCAAGGGGAAGGTTTCCAGAAACCTTTTCTTGCTTGAAAGAGTTAAGTGTGGGAGTATGAGGTGGACGATAGCTCTGAACACTGTCAAGATCACAAGTTGCTCAAACCCGGATCAAGTCCCGGGTCGGTGCATCAGTAGTGGAGGAAGCCTTGGGAGTCGCTTCACTCCTCTGAGCCGCTCTGCTCTGTAGAAGTGGGCTGGGTGGCTGTGAGAACTGAGGAAAGTGTGAAGCACCCAGCACAAAGTGTTAGGGCGTTCCTCAGAGTTAGTGGCCCCGAGGGAGCAGCTGACAGCCCGGTCTTTCCCTGCAGGGCACTCTGCCATCTGGAGCTGAAGCAGTACCAGGAGGCGGTAAAGGACTGCACAGAAGCCCTCAGGCTGGACAGAAAGAACGTGAAGGCGTTCTACCGCCGGGCTCAAGCCTACAAGGCTCTCAAGGTAAAGAGATCCTGTCCAGAGGCACCAAAGAGCCACAACCAGTTGTGCCCATGGTGGTACTTTCAGAGCATGGTCCAGGTGAGGTGGGGCCTGCCACGTCCCTCCTTGTCCAGGGGCCCCAGGTGCTCCTGACAGGCCTCCAGCCTGGGGTGCAGAAAGCCAGCTCGGCAGTGGTCCCCAACCCCGCCTGGTCTCCCGGGCCCAGGCTTCATCCCCCCAGTGTCTTATCTCTCAGGACTGCAGGTCCCCACAGCCTCTTCTTCTCTCGGGACTACAGGTCCCCACAGCCTCTTCTTCTCTCGGGACTACAGGTCCCCACAGCCTCTCTCCCCTCTCAGGACTACAGGTCCCCACAGCCTCTTTCTCCTCAGGACTGCAGGTCCCCACAGCCTCTCTCCCCTCTCAGGACTACAGGTCCCCACAGCCTCTTTCTTCTCTCAGGACTGCAGGTCCCCACAGCCTCTCTCTCTCTCAGGACTGCAGGTCCCCACAGCCTCTCTCTCCTCTCAGGACTGCAGGTCCCCACAGCCTCTCCTCTCAGGACTACAGGTCCCCACAGCCTCTTTTTTCTCTCAGGACTACAGGTCCCCACAGCCTCTCTGTCCTCTCGGGACTGCAGGTCCCCACAGCCTCTTTCTCCTCTCAGGACTGCAGGTCCCCACAGCCTCTCTCTCCTCTCAGGACTGCAGGTCCCCACAGCCTCTTTCTCAGCCTCTTTCTTCTCTCAGGACTGCAGGTACCCACAGCCTCTTTCTTCTCTCAGGACTGCAGGTCCCCACAGCCTCTCTGTCCTCTTGGGACTACAGGTCCCCACAGCCTCTTTCTCCTCTTGGGACTACAGTACCCACAGCCTCTCTCTCCTCTGAGGACTACAGGTCCTCATAGCCTCTCTCTCATCAGGACTTCAGATCCAGCTTTGCAGACATCGACAGTCTCCTGCAGATAGAGCCTAGGAATGGCCCTGCGCAGAAGTTGCGGCAGGAGGTTAACCGGAGCTTAAACTAAAATCCCTGAAGGGCAGCAGGACACCTGTCTGCCTGAGCACCTTATTCTGTGCCTGCTCCTGGATCTGGCGGGCCCGAGTGGGCTCCGAAGCCCCCTCCTCTCCCCCAGAGACGTGATGGCCTCCCACCCCTCAGGAGGCTCTGCCTGTTCACATTAAGCTCAGTGTAGTCAGAAAGCAGACGTTTTGTTGGCAAAGTCTCCCCCTGTTCTGCACTCCCCTGTGCTGTGGACAGCGAGCAGGTCACAGCAACGGGTGCTTGTCAGCAGCATGTTCAGCCTGGTCTCTGCCCAGATGCTCCAGACCCACTGCTGCCCTTCCAGTCACCAGGTCCTGTCACCCCGGTCCATCTGGGTGCTTAAAAAGCTGCCAGTCCCATGGGACACAGGCTGGCGTGGAAAGGAAGGAGGACTGGGAAACCCTGGCCCGCCTACACCCATGGCAGCCAGCTGAGCTGGTTCTCTAAGGCTGCCGACCCCTTCCCTGTCCTTGGCACGGCACTTCATGTTCTGAGCCCCAGTGCCTTTTGGCCGAGCCTCCTATGACAAGAATGCAGAACCTGTTCCCTCGGCCAGCGTTTGTCTGTGGCTCTGCGCTGCTGTCTCCCACATAAAGATTCCTAAGTTCTTTCAAGAGCCCAGAGGTGTGGCTGCTGCTCCTGAAGGTGGGATGGGGAGAAACCTCCTTGAAGTCCGTGTCCTTCCCTTCCCAGCAGGGACTTGCCTTTTGACTCCCACAGTGGCCCCACTAGGCTTCTTAGTTCTTTGTAATACGTTGAAGTTAATTTGAACTGAATAGACTGACTTTTGTTGAACTGCAAGTTTAAGCTGCGTTAACAGCATCTACATGAATGTTGTACTTTGTGGTTCAGCTTTGGATCACTTTGGAACTTTGCGATAATAAAAAACTGGTTATGGAGCATTCATCCTTTTTTTGATCAGATTTACTGGGATGTGTCTGCATGGGCCAGGCCCTGCTCATAGTACTGGGGAAACAGCAGTGAATGACAGGATCCCTGCGCTCAGAAAGCTGACAGTCCCATCGGACACACAGTGAGTGAAACCACAGCGGCTTTAGTGTTGCAAACAAGCAGTCACATTTTCCCCTCCAACTAGGGAGATTTGACCCTGTGGGAAAAAAGGGGTCCCTGAGGAAGTCAAGTTTGAATTGAGTTCTAACATGGGGGTGGGGAGGGGAAGAGCCTCCCCAGGCAGGCGAATGGCATTGGTGAAGGCCTTGGCTGGGAGGATCGGCCAGCAGTGCTTCTCAGCCTCACAAAATGTGGTGTGGGTGAGGCTGGGAGCGCCTGAGGATCAGCCTGAACAAAGCCCGTGTTCCTGGGCTTGTCTTACTGTCTTCAGTTAAATCATTTTCATCTTAATGGAGACATTTTGACTCCATAAAGCTGAGCAGACAGAGTCTATTGCCTGCTCCCCCATCATGCTCAGTGCTGGGCAATACTCAGCTCTTAGGAAAGGGTTCCATCCTCTCCGAGGACAGAGCAACCAGACTGCCAGGCTGAAGCGGATTTGAGTCACAGCAACTCTGTGGGCCTGGCCCAGGGACCATTTCAAATCGGGAAGCTGCACCCCCCTTTTCTCCCTGCCTCTTAAGCGGGCCTGACTCTTCGCCTAATTTTAGGCAGGCTCGGTGGTAACATCTGGTCACAAGTGACTTTCCCTTCTCGAGGTCCTCATAGAAGGCAAGTATCTTGATTTCCTCATGAAAACATTGGAGCATAAACATTACAGCAGCATCAACCAACAGCCTGGGAGGGCACCCTGAGGCCTTTCTCCAGGAGTGGAGTTGCCACGCAGCCCCTTAACCAGCCAGCCCAGAGCAAAGAAGCAGCTGGTGCTTCCAGAGTGTTCCGCCCTGCAGGCTGCTCAAGCCAGGCGTCCAGAACCCCCAGGCACGTCCCACGTGTGGCACTCCAGTGCCCTGTGGTAACTGTCAGCACCCCGAAGCACCGTCGGCAGGTGGCCTGGCTCAGTCCCTGGCACCTCTGCTGTCAGGTGCACAGTTGGCAGGCGCTCTGTGTACATAACCACACGTCTAGGCTTCTGTTCCCTACAGCCAGAGCCCCACCAACCAAGGCTACCCTCTGCCCTGCCCACCTCCCTCTGACACAAGGCCTCCTGAGAGACAAGGTGAAGTTTGCAGCACTTTTAATACATAAAGCAACAGGCAAGAGGTTGGCCGGGTGACCAGCCTTCCACTCCACAAAAAGCCCAAGTACAGATACACCCCAATTGGGAAGTCGCGGCTCACAGGGCCTTAGAGACAAGAGCAGGAAACGCTGTTTCTCGGCCAAGGGAGTGAGGATTCCATTTTCTGGGGATGAAAAGATACGATGTTTGTAAAACAAGCACGGCAGTCTTAAAGGATGCAGACTAGCCCAAGCACCACCAGGCGGGCCCCAGGACAAGGCCAGCCTGTTCTGAGCTGGGCCCCACGGTGGGCAGCCAGTGAGAGAACCACCCCTCCACTGGGCACCAGAGTCCACACCAGTTCCCATCACAGTCTGTCCTCCTCGCCTCTCATCCTCACCACGTCCCCTGAACGCCTCCTCGGGTTATCTCCGAGATAAGCCAGTGACACCACAGGGTTCTCAGGGAGTCTGCATGTCCCTGCCCTGTTCCTTAGAGCTTCTGGGCTCAGCTCACCCTTCTCCCGCCCCCTCCCACCCACCTGGTCTCAGCACAGGTTCACTCCTTGCATGTGCTCCGTGGCCTGGTGGGCCTGCAGCACTGCCAGAGCCTCTTCGACCTGTAGGGTACATGGCGGGGTGGGGGTGGGGGTGGGGGTTAGTGCAGCAGCCCCAGCAGGGTCCTGAGACAGCCTCTCCTCCCCCGCCTCCAGCCCCCACCTCCCCAGCATTGCTGCAGAGCTGCCATCTGACTGCTCACCAGCTCTCATGACAGAAACCCCCCACGGCCACCTTCTACCCTAGCCAGAGAGCGGGGGGGAGTCCTTCCCCTAGGCTGGGTCAGAACACAGCTTCCTGTTACACAGTCCTGCCTGCGGAGCTGCAGAGAATGGGAGGGGCTGAAGCCGCAGGCCCTTTACCAGGCTCTCCCCAACCCCCACCTCCAGCAGATAATTAGCAAGAAAACCCACCTCCTCTGTCCCAGCAGCAGACACCTGGCTCCGTAACCCTCCTCCACCCTCAGGCCTCCCCACTGCCCCCAGGCTCCAGCCCACCTTGGCGTTGAGGGACTCTGGGGACTCCAGCATGAGCAGCAGCTCCGAGTTGTCAATCTCCAGCAGCATGCCCGTGATCTTGCCGGCCAAGTGGGCGTGGACGTTGTAGACAAGGGGGAAGAGACGCTCACCTGTATAGAACAGCCTCTGAGGCTTAGGCACAGACCTGGTGGAAAGCCGGGCATCCCCGGGGCAGGGGGCGGGAGGGGGGCGGTGTATATCGTGGAACTGAACAGAGAGGCATTTCAGGTTTCCGCCCCAGGACGGCTTCCTCCAGGTGTGTCACTGAACCTTCTTAGGAGCCTCTTCCCCAAGTGTAAAGTGAGCACAGCAAGCCCCACCTTGGAGGCTGGTTTGAAGAATCAAATTTGACATTATACGTTATACTGCATAGGTGATCTGGCACAGCCTTGATTGCAGTTTAAAGACTACTCTTGCTGGATTTCCCTTGCACTCCAGTGGTTAAGACTCTGTGCTTCCAATGCAGGGGGCAGGGTTTGATCCCTGCTCGGGGCACTAAGATCTCACATGCCTCATGGTATGGCAGGGAAAAAAACCAAACTATTCTTGTTCATTGGGCAAGAAGTCATTTGAAGGATCACATGGAATTCTAGACAGGATACAATAATGTGGAACTTGATTTTTTGGAGGGATGGTGGAGCCAAACACACAAGATAAATTCACCTTCCACCAGCGGGCACTTCCAGGGACGGGGCCTCGTGCTGGTGGCGATGCGTGGAGGGTGTAGCCAGGACAGGGCGCTAGGTGCCATTAGTGGGGGCGGGAGGGCTTCTCCCACGAGGAGAGTGAAGGAGTCTCCAGGGCACTGCCCACAGAGCCTTCCCCCTCCATGAAGCCCATTTACAGTTTTTCTTTGAGGGGTGGGTAGGAAAGTGACAGAAGCCCCAGTGAGCTGGGTAAACGATGGGGTGACGGCATTGGGGGCCTTCAGAGAAGAGCCTGGAGGTCTTGGTGAAGAGAGCCTGGAGACCATGGCGAGCTCGTTCATTCATTCATTCTTTTAATTAACCCTAACCCTAACCCTTCAGCAGGGCCTGCCAGACACCGGGAAGGAGATGCGTGCGCAGGAGTTCAGGTGTGGGGGACCGTGTATTTCCCCAGTGCATGTTTATATCCTGCCTCCCAGCAGTGGGCGCTGGGTGACTGATGAAACGTGGTGACAGCCTCTTCCCGTCAGGAGGGGTGTGTGGAACCACAGCACCCACCCTACAGGCATCTGCTGGCAGAAACCCAAGACCCTACCCTCCTGCTCCTCCTCCTACCCCCTCGAGCTCCCCTCACCCATCTCCCCACATCTGGGGTTTCTCCCAGCCGGAGTCAAAGTCACTGAACAGCGAGGCTGGAAGAAATCTCGGACTGCCTGGTCTGACCAGTGTTTGAAGATGAACAGGAGCCTGGGAAGTAGAGGCACTTTGGACAAGGTCACCCAGCAGGTGGGTCAGCTTGAGGCTGGGGACCTGGTCTCCACATCTGACCTCCAGCTGGTGAGTCAGCTGGTGGCGCACCCCACTCCTGCTCCAGGGTAGGGGAAACAGCCACTCACCGATCATCTGCTTCTGCTCGTGCAGCGGTGCTGCAGCCAGCATGGACGCGGTCAGGGGCTCCTGTCCGGGGACGTGCACAGCGGGCTCCTGGACCTGCACATGGCACGAGGACACATCCCTTAACCACACAGGTGGGCAAAGCTACCCCCAGCGGGTGAGCACAGGCCTCCAAGGAAGTCTCTGGAGGAGGGGGAGCAGGGGGCAAGATACAGACAATCGGGGGCAGGGGGCGGGCACGGTGGACTAGAAGACAAAGTGACGTTCTAATACAGATGTGTTCTGTGGTGCCAGGAACCGATGCATGTGGCCAAGTGAAGCTACGTACTACTGACCACTGGTGCCAGACAGGCACTTTTTAATCAGGTAGCTTTATGGCTTCGTCCCCAGCATGATTTCTGACCCATTCTTGGTGGGCTTTCCCTGGTAAAGAATCTGACTGCAATGTGGGAGACCTGGGTTTGATCTGTGGGTCAGGAAGATCCCCAGGAGAAAAGGGAAACCCACTCCAGTATTCTTGCCTGGAGAATTCCATGGACAGAGGACCTTGGGGAATATAGTCCATGTCACTGCAAAGAGTCAGACTCAACTTTCACTTTTCACATCTTGGTAACTTTAAAATAGTTTTGCTCTCTAAAGCCTACTTTTGTTCATTCTGCAGGAAATAGTTTGAAGTATATACACAGAAATTCTAGACAGGATATGAAAATGCTGACTTGGAGACTTTTTTAGGGGGCAGGGAGATAAACACACAGTCTTTTAATTACAGAAGATGTTCTCAGTTCCGTTCTGCAGACTGATCACATTCTCGCTGCTCACCACGTAAATACTAAGGAAACCCAAGTTAATTCTGGTAATAACCCAGGCAAAGCAGCTTGTGATGAACAAACAAAATGTGATCCTAGCCTTTTTTCCCTTTCTGTTAGTAAGGGTGGGATGCGGGGGGTGGGGAGGGAGGGCGGAATATCTCTTCTGATGGTACACATTAATAAATGAAACTTTACAAGCCAAGAAAAGAAAGAAAACCAAGGCCCAGAGACCAGCAACGCCTTAGAGGAGGTTCTGAGCCAGGCACCCCTGGAGCCCAAACTAAGAGGGCAGCTGGGCCAGCCTCACCCTGTCAGTGCGGTGTGCTGGCGTGGAGTATGTGTGTGTCAGGAGAGGCCTGCTAGGGGTAGAGCATCCCGTCATACTGGGTCCTGTGGTCTGGGTACCAATGTTGGCTGGAAGAAATAAGTAGGGATGATAAGGCCCAACAGCAACTCAAAAGCCTAACAGCTCAAAACCAGCATTCACACTGAATTCCCTAAACGGCGTAAAGGGTCAACACACAGATGTGCAAACATCTGCCAGGTGAAGGAACAGATGCTGGCCTTATAGCCAGCACCTATGCCCCTGTTCACAGCTGCTGAGGTACTTAAGATTCAGATCTGATGCTGAGCCCCTGCAGATATGACTGCATTCACTCACATAACACAGCAGGCATACTGTTTTCACCGGGATTTTAGGGAAGAGGATACAAGGTACAGCAGCAAGCAAGATCAGAGTGAGTCAGCCCCAGAACTAGGTCTGTAGGACCCCGAAGCCCATGCTGACTACCACTGACTACTGTGCAAGGTCTCCAGTGCCAGCACTGCCCTCCAAGGGGGCCAGCGGCAGGGTCACCGTGGAGGCCGGTTCTGACTCCCCACCAGCATCAACCCCAGCAGCAAGCCCTTGCCCCCCCACCTGCCCTCCATTCGGTTCCTCTTGGCCCTGCCCACACTCACCCACTCGCTGGGTGTGGGGCACCAGGTGTGGCACGTGGGTGGAGACCTGCCTGGAGCTTCCAACGGGGGTCAAGGGGCGCCGAGACATGGCTGCTGGCCGGACCACCGAGGCCCCGGGTGGGTAAGCGGCTTGTGGCACGGGGAACATGGAGAAAGTTTAGTGGAGGGGGGAAATCAGAGGGACATACTGCACCCTGACAGTTCCAAGGTGAGGAAGCGGGTGGCAAGGTGAACATGAATGGCAGACAGAGGAGGGAGGGAATTCACCAGAGACGCAGACCTCCAGGGGAGGGGGATGGAAATCTGCAATTACAAAGCCAACCCGACTTCTGTCTACCCGGGACCCCAAGAGGCATAGGTATCAGGACCACACACCCTGGCCCCCCAAAGTCAGCTTCAGGTCAGGGTGAACTTCCCTCTGAAGAGAGGGACCATCCTCAACAGTACTGCCAGTGGAGTTTCGTTTTCTCAGCTTTGCAGGAATTTTCACCACCACCAGTCCAGAGAGCCTTTGGAGCTCACTGAAGGTAACAGCTCCTGTGTGCATGTCTTCTACATGCACACAGCCCTGTCCTTGGTGTTTTACACTCATCTCACTCAGGCTCATGTTCACAAGAGGAAACCGAGGCTCAGAGGGGAGACGTCACCCACCCAAATGATTAGGAAGCAGCAGAGCCAGGCTTGACCCCCAAGTCCACATCTTTAACACATGCTGCTCCCCCGGGGGTGGGGCACGAGGGGGAGGGGCTGGGTCACTCACATGACGGTCTGGGTGGCTGGGCCGTCCACCTGGGGGCAGGCTGGATGGGTGGGCCAGAGCCATAGTAGGGAGCCTGAGCTGGAGGCTGTGTAGGAGAGAAAGACCTAGAGTGAAGGGGGGTGGCAGCAGCAGGGGGCGCAGGGGGAGAGGTGAGCAACTGCATCCCTCAAGGACACCACTGCAGGAATGCCAGTCTGCCCTTCAGGGGACCGGTCAGCAAATACCCAGAAAGTTGGGGTGAAGGCTCCTGCTTCCCATCTCAGGAGGTCCGTTAGCCCTGAGCCCTTCAGGGCAAGATCTCAGGCTCACTCCTTGCTCTGCTGATCAGTGGTACTAGCCCAGTGACCTGGATAAAATGGTGACACATCCCACTGTCCCTCATGCCAGCTTAAGTAACCACAAAGGGGAAGGAATGTTCCCATTCTCTGAGCCATTCATCTTCCTACAGACATCTTCCCACCCCTCCAGGTTACACAAGCTCCTTCCCCAAACAAGACCCCTCAGGATATCAGGAGAGATGTTAGCAGACAGCCCTCAAAAATGACCACCTCAGTTGGGAGAATCTAAATCCTGCCAGTTTGGGAAAGTCACGGTGCCTGCTGGCATAGTAGGGTAGAAGAAGGTACACGGTAAAGAAATCTAGGCTTGTCTGGCTTAATGCAATCTTTTCCCAATGTATTGGGTTGGCCAAAAAGTTTGTTCAGGTTTTTCCATCACAGAGCATGGAAAAACCCTAATGAACTTTTTGGCCAACCCAGTATTTGACCACAGAGTGTCTTTCTCTGCACTATATTCACAAATCTCTCCTAGATCAGGAAGCACTGTTGGACACACTATTACCCCTTTCAGAGATGGGGTGACCACGGCCACCTGCTGAGTGAGTTTCCAGCAGAAGCACCCTGGGAATCCCTCTCTGCCTGCAAATCTGGGATCTGCCTGCTCTCCCTGGCCATCCCGGAAGGGGGGTGGGCAGGCAGTCACCTGGGGCACAGCGGGCAGGAAGTAGCTGGCAGGCTGCTGGAAGGAGCCCAGGATGGGGCCGCCCAGGGCCCGCATGGTGGAGAGGCGCTGCATGTACTGGTTGGTCAGGATGGCCTTCCGCTCTTCCTTGCGCTGGGCCAGCGCCACGTACAGTGGCTTGGTGCCCACGATGCGCCCGTTCATCTCTGTCACGGCCTTGGTCGCCTCTTCTGGAGAGGAAAAACACACAAAGCCAAACCCTTTGCTGTGGCCACCCTCTGTCATCACCTAAAAGCAAGACAAGACAAGGGCTGCTGGGGGTGAAGAAGGAAGAATCCTGGGGTCAAGCTCCCCTCCCTCCCCTGGGGAGGAGGCTGCCCTGGTGCAGAGGGCACCCAGAAGTTGCAATTGATGGAGGTCCTCTCACCCTTAAATTTACTGAGGCCCACCGCATGCCAGATGCTTGACAGGCCTTCTCATTTGACAGGCAGAGCCACCTGAGCGGGGAGGCATGGCCACTCCCACTTTACAGGTGATGGAAGTGAGGCTCAGAATGACTTGTCCAAGACCAGCTCACCTGCTACCTGGGGGCTGATCCTCAGTTACTAGACCATTCCCCAGAGTTAGTGAGAATAGGTGCATTTCAGAGTTCATTTTGACCTCTAAATTTCCCTCCTAAAGATTTTCCTGGGACTTTCCTGGTGGTCCAGTGGGTAAAGAATCCACCACACAATGCAGGTGATGTGGGTTCAATCCCTGGTCAGGGAACTAAGATTCTCACATGCCTCAGAGGTACTAAGCCCATGAGCTGCAACCACAGAAGCCACAACTAGAGAGCCCACGCTCTGCAACTAAGACCCGAAACAGTCAAATAAATAAATAAATATTTTTAAAAAGATTTTCTTAAGTAGTGATGGAAAGCTGCTTTAAATTGTTACTATTTCTGCCTTCATCAGCAAGGCTATAATGAAGTGGTTCAATAGTTTGGGACAGGTTAAAATTTAGGGGCAGGGTTCCTCAGCCAGGCTACTATCTTAAACCTTTTGGTGGGCGTCACTATGATGAAAAATCTGTATTTCAACTACTCCCTGGGTTTCATTAAACTACCCATATAGTTCTTTAGTTCATTTGTGAATTATGGACAAAGTAAGATGCTCTTAAGAGCTGTAGTTTCTAGAGACTCCATTAAAGGGATTTGTATTGAACACGAAAATAATTTGAATTGTATTTTTGGTGCTTTATCATGTTGATTTTCTTTGCAATAGAAACAAAAACCTATTATGAAAAAAAAAAAAAGAATAACTTGTCCACGGTCACCCAGCCAGCGGGTCACACATTAGCCACAACTCAAACCCAATGCACAGTGCTGGAAAACCTCCACTGCCTTGGCAAGGCATGAGCCAAGTTCTTTGGAAATCTCAGGAAGAGGTTCTTGGTCTTTTTTTTCAAACTATTAAAGTAACCTTTCTGGGACTTCCCTGCTGGTTCACTGGCTAAGACTCTGTGCTCCCAATTCTAGGGGCCCAGGTTCAATCCCTAGTCAGGGAACTAGATCCTGAATGCCACAACTAAGACCTTGAGCAGTCAAATAAATACATATTTAAAAAGAAAGAAGAAGCCACTTTTCCAACCTGGTTCATATCAGTCGTAAAGGTGATATTTAAAAAAAAAAAACTTTTCTATTGTGGAAGGACTTCAGATTTATAGAAAAGCTGCAAAAACAGTACAGACTTACATACATACCTTTCACCTAGCTTGACAAATGTACCATGCTAACATGGGGACAAAACTACAATATCAACTGATTGGGACAATACTATGAATTATTATCTACAATGCTATTAACTGAACCACAGATTTCATTCAGATTTCACTGGCCTTTCTAACATTTCTCTCTCCCAAGATTCAATCCATATTGCATTTATGATTCCTGATTTTTTTTTTTTTGAGGGTTGAGACACTGGCCCGACTCCTTGAGGACCTGAGCTGAGAACATTGTAAATCTGCTCTATTAGAGCCCACACCCTAACATCAGTGACTTTCAACTGCACTTTGCTACCCATTCATACAAGGCCTTGACCTGAGCGTTCACAGATCCCCTCAGAAAGATCACTGGATAGAAATCTAGGGGTCTGTGAACTTCGATGGGGAAAAAAATGGTGTATTTTCACATTAGCATTTCCTTCTATTCTGAATATAGGCAAAGAAAAAATAAAGTAGCATTAGCTGTGCAGACTTCGTCAAGAGGAATATTTTCCTATCACTTTAATTATTGCTGACCTTGCTCTTTTAGGCTCATTGCCAGTTCACGAGTCTTACAATTGTTTTTCTTTTGGCCATGCCACGTGGCTTGTGGGAATCTTGGCTCCCCGACCAGTGATTGAACCTGGGCACTCAGCAGTGACAGCGCAGAGTCCTAACCACTGGACAGCCAAGGAATTTCCCCAGATCTTAGTTGGTTTTTTTTAGATCTTATAGCTTGAGGCATTACTAAAGAAGTACCTACTGCTGTCACCTTAGTATTTTAACAAATATATTTCAATACAGCTGTTTTTTGTAATCCTATGAATTTTCTTTCATGCATTTAAAAATATCTTCAGAAGGGGTCCATAAGCTTTATCAGACAGCCAAATTTTCTTGGCACAAAAATAGTGTTTTAACAAGTTAATAAGAACTCCTATTAGGTAGTTTTAAAAAGAGAGAAAATTATATGATGAATACTTATGCAGAGCTCTATCACCTCATTTTCAAGCACTATTTTATAAAATAGAAAATAAATTTTATAAGTCTATGTAAGATTATATAAAATTCCCATTTTATAACAAGATAATCACCCCAGGGTGCCTCATCTCTAAGCAACCCAGATTTTAACAATTCCCTTCAATTCAAGAGTTCCTCAAGGAGGTCAGTGAGCCTCCTGAAGTTATATGCAAGATGTGTAAACAATTAGGTCATGATTTCACTACCTATGGAGGGCAGGTGCTCTACCTGCAGGCCTTTTAGTTCTTAGGACACCTCTCAAAGTAGGTAGTATGACCCCCGTATTTTACAGATGAGTAAGTAAACCAAATGGCTTCCTCCAGGCTCTATAACTAGTTAATGCTAGGACTGGGATTTAGACCTAGTTCTGATTAACTTTAAAATCCCAGCTTCCAACCACAATACTATATAAAGTATGCATTTGCCATGAAAGAGGGACCAGAGCTTTATACAAATCAAATTTATCAGCTTACCAATTGTTCAATTGAATCAGAGTTACTGGTGTTTAATTCACATGTCCCATAGCTTTCTATCACTTTTTTTTTTTTTTGAGAAAAGGTCCTTAACTCAAAAACTGTTAGAACCTTGTCCCCAAATACCAGGCTCCCTGAAGAACATTTAACATTTAAAAAGGGTTCAACAGGCAAAAGAACTTCTAGACCACTTCCTAAGAACCCAACTATCACACTACATGTGCAGGTCCCAAGGCCCTCACCCACACTGATCTCTTTGGAAAGTTCTTCATTCCCACCTGCAGCTCCCTACCTCTTCACAGCCAAGGCAAATGCTGCTGCCACTGCCACTTCTTACAGGAAGTCCTCCTTCCTGTTCTGTTAAGCTACCACAACTCTGACTCCTATACTGACCTCACCCCCACCACACAGTATAGTTGACTTGAGTTAGTGATGCATCTGACTTCCCCACAAGACTATAAGCTACTCAAGAGCAAGGACTACATCTGACTTATTCCTGTGTGCTCCCCACAGGGCCTGGCAAAACAGCAGGTGCTCAAGTATGGAATGAATGATCACTGTGTCTTTCTTTTTAAAAATAATCTGGGGAGGGACTTCCCTGGTGATCTAGTGGTTAAGAATC
Source organism: Bos mutus (assembly GCF_027580195.1). Classification (NCBI taxonomy): domain Eukaryota; kingdom Metazoa; phylum Chordata; class Mammalia; order Artiodactyla; family Bovidae; genus Bos; species Bos mutus. The sequence goes on along the minus strand of NC_091629.1, from coordinate 57,640,627 downwards.
CACCTTGCAATGCCAGTGACACAGGTTCGATTCTTGGTCAGGGATCTAAGATTCTACATTCCTTGGGGTAACGAAGCCTGCCAACTGCACAACTGAGCCTGCATGCCATAACTACAGAATCTGTGCACCACAAAGACCCACATGCCACAACTAAGATTTGAGACAGCCAAATAAATATTTTTTAAAATCTGGGGAGCTTTTAAAATTAAGATGCCCAGAGATCTACATTCAGGTTCTCTAACTTGGGTGTCTACATTAGAGTTCTCCAGGGGATTTTAATGAGAAGCCAGGGTTCAGAACCATCCAGGGAGCCCATCACCCTCATCTTACAGAAGAGGCTAGAAAGACACCTGCTCAAGGTCACAGAGCCAACATCACATCTCTGATGCTAAGAGAGCTGAGCACACAGCAGGTGCTCAATAAATAATGAGCAAAGAATGATGTAAGCCAACTCTTTCATTTTCCGTATGGGTAAACTGAGGCCCAGAAAGAGGTTATATCACCGGCCAGGGCCAGACAACAGAAGTCAATGGAAATTCTGAGGCATAAATTTCTGGTATCTGGCATACAGTAGGCACTCAATAAATGCTTGTTGAATGAACCTAGGTTACAGTGAACCCCAATAAGTCCAGCTGTGTGAGTGGGACTACATTTCTACCCTCTTCCCCTCCAGTCCAGATAAGATGCAGATAAACAAGCTTCAGTGGGGTCAGACCCAGTTCCCACTCCAAAAGGAGCGGCATAGCACCACCAGCTCCCTGAAAGCCACAAGGCAGGGCCAGTGAAGATGGGAGGGAAGGCTACGGGTCCTCTGTGGGAGCCCCGGGCCCTGACCTTGGCACTGGTGATCACTCCATAGGGAGAGAACTCTTTCCTCAGTTTCTCATCATCTATGGAGTCATCCAGGTTCTTCACATACAAGTTCACGCCCTAGAAGGAAAAGGATACCTGCTAGACACGCCTCTTCCCCTCCAAGTCCCAGAATGCCTTGGGATGGAAGGAGGGGCTTATAGGGCTCCACCTACCAAGCCTCCAGTTCCCAGCAGGCCAGCGCCCCGGGCACCCCACCTATCACTCAGCCAGCCCAGCACCTAGAAGCTGCAACCCCTTCCCCCTCACCCCATCCCCAAAGCCAAGTTTCCGGAAGTGGGACTGCTGGGGGTGGGAGCCAGATTCCGGGCGGCACACACACTGTCACATCGAAGCAGCTGCCCTAGGAAGCCTGACCCTCACCTGGTAACGGGTCAGCCGGTCCTGCTTCATCTGCTCGAACCTGCGCTTCAGCTCATTCTGCCGCTCCACCCGCTTCTGGGCCCGGCCCACGTAGAGCAGCCGCCCGCTCACCTCCCTCCCGTTCATGTTCACCACAGCCTGTGCAGAGAAGAGGCAGCCAGTTACCTCATTGGTAACCACTCTCATGAGCCCTTGGCCTTAACCTGGCCTCCAGTCCCATCTCCTGGGTCCAGGGGGCGCCACCTGCAAGCCAGGCCAGCCTCGTTAGCTGAGAGTAACTGGTACCAGGCAGGATCAAGGCCATTTAAAATGAATCCATTTTTTTAAAAAGCATGGGACAAAATTTCAGAGTAAACTGTAGATATTTTTTTTAATTGCTTTGAGCTTTACTTTGAAAAGTGAAATTTTAATTTGCAACGTTTCCCATACTCAATATTTAGCTTCCAAGTATAACTACACACTGATCACTTGAACAAAGCAACAAGCATCATTCTTTCAAAATGGTGTGATACCATCATCCACAGCCTTCATGTTGGGGTTTCACAGCAAAGAGAACCCTTTTTGCTAACTATGAAGGCTTTAGATTAGAAGCATTGACTTCTTAACCCTTGTTGATTTTTCTTCAGTTAACTGACCTAAGCCTGCCAGATCCCAAACTGTCAGTAGTTTTGATTCCATGAAATCCTATACCTTCTGTAAGAGGTACAATGTCTTTCTGCAACCCATTCATAATGAACTGAGTCTGCATTAATTCATCTGCAAAAATCTGCAAAAGGCAGACCCATATGTGTATTGACTCAAAGATGTGGATTAGACACTGGTGTTAGGGAGGAGAAATGTTTGGAAGGAACTGAATATTTAAGTGGTCAGTTCATTAGTAAATACTTTCACATGATGATGACTTGCTTCTCTACCTAAACATGCAGATGAAGGTAAATATATGTAAAAACACTGGGCCCCCAAGAACTGACTGTCTACATTAGTCTCAGGTCATTATCTAAGACCTTGGAGACCACTGTTCCCCCTGCCAGCTTCATCCATCTACTCCAACTTATCATTTTATAGTTGGGACAATCAAAGTCTACATAAAGGACGGGACTTGTTCAAGGGCACACAAAAACTTAGTTTTCAAAGGAGCCCTTTACTTAAGGACAAAACTTCATAGAAAGAATTGGTTCTAACTCCAATGATCTGTCTTCTTAGCTACAACTTACTGGATCCTGATAATTACAGTAGAGCATATGAAAAACCAGGCAGCGCCTGGCCCGTGGTTCATGCTCAGTGAGAAGCAGCTGCTCTCAAGATGGGCCCAGGATCCCACCATAGGCTGAGCTCTTCCATGACCAGTGAGCTAATGGGGCAGCAGCCATGGAACCAGCTTCACGGTGGGAGGCAAAATAGGACATTAACCCTTTGTTACTCATAGTATGACCTTGAACCTTTCCCTAGGTCAGGATATATGTACCTAGTACCTACCAGCGATACTAGAGATTTAACAGTGACACAAGACCCAGTCCCTGCCCTCAGTTCTATCGAAGGAGAATCTGTGCTAAAGATGGAGACAGACAGGAGGGACACCTCATCAGAAGCATTGAGGACAGGAGAGGTGGCTTCCTGAGGAGGGAAAAGTATAAGCTGAGACCTGTCAATAATCTATAGTTATACTGTCCAACATGGCAGTCACTTGTCACATGCAGCGCCTGAATACTTGAAATAAGGCATCTGAACTGACATGTGCTAAAGGCACCAGATTTCAAAGAATTGGTACAGAAAAGGCAATGTAAAAATCTCAGTGTTATCAATACAAATTTTGTATCACAATCCATTGTATCACTGTTATACCACATTGAAGTGATCATTTGAATAACAAAATATATCATTAAAATTACAGGAGTGTCTTTATCCTTGCTAGCGTGGCTGTTGGACAGTTTTGAACTGCACACATGGCCCATGTTATATTTCCAGTGGACAGCACTGGTCTAAAGAATACAGGAGGGGAAGTTTTGAGAAAACTTTGCAAAGGCTTGGAAGCAAGGAATAACATGGCACTGCCCCTCCCTGGCCTCAATCCCACCATCAAGTCAAGAAGAGGGTAATGGCTGGGACTTCCCTGGTGATCCAGTGGTTAAGACTCAGTGCTTCCACTGCAGGGAGTGAGGGTTAGATCCCTGATCAGGGAACTAAGATCCCACATGCCATGTGCAGGGCCAAAACAATGGCTGTCTCAAAGGCCCCTACTAGCTCCTGTGTAGTAAGATTCTGTGAAAAGCCAGCCAACCTCAGGGTATGGAAGCAACCAGAGGAGGTAGAAGGTATCTGCCTTCACCACAGGCATGAAGGGCCCTGGCTCCTGTGGACCCAATCTGGGAAGGGACTTTTTCCTCCATGGGCAGCTGGAGCCCTCTGCTCCTAATCTCCCTTGTTCCCAGGCCTGGCTCCGCACCTCCTCCATGAAACAGGGCCATGGGGATGCTCCTACCTTCTGGGCTTCCTCATGCTTCTCGAAGTTGACAAAGCCAAAGCCGCGGGAGTGGCCGCTGACATCCCTCATCACCTTGACACTCAGCATCTTCCCTGGGAAGGGCAACTCGGCTCAAAGGGGTGTCAAGGAAGCCTCGAGATGTCCCCCACCGTCCCCCAAAGCCTTCTGGAAGCCCCAGGGGGCCCTCCCCACAGCCTGATCTGGGAGTAGAAGTGATCCTCAACTCCCTTGGGAAATGCGCCCACCAAACTGGGAGAAGAGGTCCTGCAGGCGCTGCTCATCCACGTCCACGTGGAGGTTCTTCACGTAGATGTTGGTGAACTCCATGGCCCGAGCACCCAGCTCCACCTCCCGCTCCCGTCGGGACTTGAAGTGGCCAACGAAGCTGTGGACATACCGACAGGGTAGGCAGCTGCCTACGGCTGCCATCAACCACCCCCATTCCTGCTCCAGCCCGCCCAGCAGGCCTGGGTCACTTGAATCAATTGCCGCCGGCCTTAGGGCCTCTGTACTCCTCATCTGGGGACTGGGCAGGACAATACTCCAAGACCCAACTACCTCCAACAGCCAAGACTCTATGTCCCAGAGTAAGGTTCAGATGACTTTCCTCTTGTGACAAGTGCACTGGATGTCCTATTGCACATGAGGCAGCTGAGTGCCCAAGACACAAGAGCACAAAGTTGGGAGTCACACAGAAAAGGGCTTGAGTCCTCACTTGGTAGTTGCCAAGCTGTGTGACCCCCGGCAAGTTACTAACCTCTCTGAGCCTCAATGGTCATTCCAATAAACTGGGGATCAAACTCACATCACAGGGATTTGCTTATTCATTTAACATGTATTGGGTGTGCTGGTTGTGAGAGAACCAGATGCAATTTATCCCAGTGTCACTGGGGCAGGTGGCAGAGTGGGGGTGGGGGGCCCTGAAATAATTTAAATGTAATATGAAGCTTAAAAATTGTAATTTCCAAGTCCACATAAACATAAAATCTAAGAAACTATCCTAGATTAAGGAAAACAAATAAAGGATAAAAAAACTTGAGGTACCTATAAGATATTTAGCACAAGATGTTACAGCTGGCAACAAAAATTGAAGGAAACGGAGTAACAGGAAAACAGGCAAACTGAACCTGCCAAAAATAGAAACACGCTTCTGGAGATTCAGGAAAAGCCCACCAAAGTTCAGGTTTACTGAGAGAGAAACTCTGGACAAAATGACCCTGGGCATTTCCCAGCTCAAAGTCTCATCCACTGCTCAGCCTCAGGCTTAGGGCTGGGCCATCTGATGAGCAGAACCAGAATTAGGGGGGAATTCCCTTGTGGTCAAGTGGCTAAGACACCACACTCCCAATGCAAGGGGCTGGGTTTGATCCCTGGTCAGGGAACTAGATCCCATATGCTGCAACTAAGACTCGGCGCAGCCAAAAAAAAAAAACCAGAACTAAGTGAGAATTACCAGAGCAGATTCTTTCCAGCACCTGTGACTCAATTTTCCATCTGTAAAGTGGGAAAGACGCCAAACTTAAAGGTATGAAAGTGGCAGGCTAAGCGTATGCCAACCTTCCTTCCTGTCTCCAAATCCCAGGACGCAGAAGGTTTAATAAAGTGCACAGCCATACTGAGAAGGCTGGAAAACAGAAACAGACCACTGAGTCCATGGATGACTTGGCCATTAGCTGGAATCTCCAAAGCATCTCCTCATTTACTATTCAGAATCACCCTCCAACACATGTCAGCAGCCCCATGTTTTACTTGAGGAAAGTGAGTCCCCAGGAGATTGAGCAGCTCATGTGAGGTACCACTGCCAGTAAGACCGCAGCTGCTCCGTGTCCAGTGTCCGTTAGCTGGCAGCAGTAGGACTGGTCCCAGGCTGGTGGTACCATGATTCTGCTCCTTTAGCCCTGACCCCTCGCCCCCCACCTCCTCACTCACACTTTGCGGTCATTCAGCAGCATTCCGTTCATGGTGCTGATGGCATTCTGCGCAGCCTCGTGGGTCTCAAAATGCACAAAGCCAAAGCCGCGGGAGCCGTGCTCATCACACACCACCTGCACCACAGGGAAACAGGACACAGAGCATCCAGCAGGAGGTTCCCATAGAAAAGAATGACAATCGTGATAAATGACTAATATCTGAGTGCTGGCTCCCTGCCTGTCAAGACAACCCTATGTCACGCAACAGCCCTATTTTACAGATGGGAAATGAAAGCTCAGAGAGGTCAATGTGTTTGCTTAAGATCACACAGTAAAGACGGACAGAATCCTCAGATTGAACACAGGTCTTGTCTATACCACAGACCAGCTTTCAATGATCTTCCTAACGCGATGGATAAAAGGATTAGATTCAAGTCACTTGCCCTCCCTTGCTGCATCGTGAAACAACCCAAGTGTCCATCAAGAGGAGACTGGCGTCCCAAATGCTGCTTGTGTGAAATTAACTTCTTTCATCCCTGTTATAACACTATGAGGTAGAAGTTATTAACCCCTATTATAGATAAATGAAATGAAACAGAGGCTTCATAACTTGCTCCAGGTTGTACAGCTAGTGAATACCAAAACTGAGACTTGAACCACCTCACTTCACTGTCGCTGGCATATAGTAAAATAATAATGATACACTGTTTCTAATATTTATACATTTAATTTGTACATTTTATTAATGCTGATCTGTTTTAAATAAACTATTTATTGGCAGACCAAAAAAAAAGAGAGACAGAAGAGAGAAGACTGGTTAAGTAAATAACACATCTTGGTCTGCTGTATGCATAGTTGAAGAGATTTCATGGCTGGCAGAGTTACCTGTAAGGTATATTGTTACCTGCGGGGAAAAAACTGAGTCCACTTGGATTCAAGTGGGCATCTACACATTTGAGAACATTTTTTTTTGGCATTTTTTATAACATTTAAGTTTCTGCTAACACAAGAAATACATATGTAGTGGAAACCATTTGAACAGTGAGAGAGACAAAGAGAGAGAGAAAGAATGGAAAAGTGACAGAGAGGGGAAAGATAAAAGAAGGAAGGAAAGAAAGGAGGGAAAGTGTGGGATGGCTATATTTTTATTTTTATATAATTTTTAAAGGTTACTTTCCATTTACAGTGATTACAAAATATTGGTTATATTCTGTGTGTTATACAATACACCCCTGAGCAAGCCTACACCCAATACTTTGTACCTCCCACCGCCCCCCACCTCTATTCTGTCCCTCCTCCTCTCCCCACTGGCAAGCACTAGTTTGTTCTGTATATCTGTGAGGCTGCTTCTTTTTTTTAATTATATTCACTCATCTGTTGTATTTTTTAGATTCCACATATAAACGATATCATACAGTATTTGTTTTTTCCTGACTTATTTCACTTGGAATAATGCCTTCCACATCTATCCACATTCCTGCAAAGTGGCAAAATTTCATTCTTTTTTATGGCTGAGTAGTATTCCATTGCATATATAAACCACATCATCTTTATCCATTCATCTGTTGATGGACACTTAGGTTGCTTCCATACCTTGGCAAAGAAATTTTTAAACAGACACACAAAACTGTTAAGAATTACTATTTTGGGGAACTAGAGTTGAAAGTGATGGAATCTTTTTTCTTTCTTTCCACATTGTTTACACTGTAGCAATTAATGGGACTCCCCTGGTGGTCCAGTGGCTAAGACGCTATGCTCCCAGTGCAGGGGGCCTGGGTTCGATCCCTGGTCAAGGAACTAGATCCTATCCATATGCCACAACTAAGAGTTCATATGCTTCAACAAAAATTGCAGCCAAATAAATATTTTCAAAAAACATTTACCAATTAGTTATTTCAACAGCAGACTTGTTTCAAATATTGAAAAGATCCACAAACATCCTACTCCCATTCTGTAAGGCTCCCCTCTCAAGTTAGGAGAGACCTCAAGAACAGGAAAGATCTTGGGTTCAGAGAGTCCCCCTTCCTCTGGCTGAATTTGCACTAAGACCCCTAGTGACTGTGTCATGGGGTCCCTGGCTCCCCTCACTGAGGGGACTGCCCCCACTCAGCGAAGTGACACTTTTCTACCTCGACCACCATCCCAGTTTCCCAACCCAGTTTCTTTCTGGGCTGACCTGTGTGACACTTTTTCTAAAATGTAACTGTGACCATGTCTCTCTGGGAATAACCCCCAGCAGCTCCTACAATCCACAGAACTACACCAACCTGACAACTGAGGCTCTCCAATTGGCGCTGCACAAGTCCTGCTTCCAAATCCATAACCAACACACACCCCTCCAAGCCCCAAGTAGGGCCCCTCCACGTTCAACTCAAGCCCAGCTCTGCCATTCATATTTAATCACACTGACTGAGCCCCACTCCGAGCCAAACACCTGCTAAGGGCATCCCATACTGATATATTTGTCATAAGAACCCTCCCAGGCAATTCTTATCCTCTGAGTCTCAAATGCCTGATTGGAGAAAATGGGAATAAATGACTTCTCCAAGGTCAGCCAGCCAGCAGAAATAATTATTTGATTCTTGTAGATGCTTAATGGGCTTCCCCATTGGCTTAGCGGTAAAGAGCCTGCCTGCAATGCAGAAGAGCCTAGTTCAATCCCTGGTTGGGAAGATCTCCTGGAGGAGGGCATAGCAACCCACTCCAGTATTCTTGCCTGGGAAATCCTATGGAAAGAGGAGCCTGGTGGGCTACAGTCCATGGGGTTGCAAAGAGTTGGACACAAAAGAGCAAGTAACACTTTGACATATGCTTAATGGGAAGTCCACTACTCTTTCAAGGGCTACCTGTGTTGTGAAAATTACCTGAGTTAACACTGGGTGGCCAAAAATTTCATTCAAGGGGATCTGTAAGATGTTATGGAAATGCACAAATGAAACTTTTGGCCAACCAATACATTCACCACCACCCTAACGAGGTAGATTTTGTCATTGTCCCCTTTTAGAGGAAACTGAGGTATGGAGAGCTTAAACAACCAGCCCAAGGCCATACAGCCAGAAAGTGGAAGAGGCAGGATCTGAACCCAGGACTCTTGGTCCCAAAGTCCAAGGTCTAACCAACTATGTTACATTGCCTCTCTGCTTGGTAGGCTTGGCTGACGTCTGCACTTGGGGATCCTGGCTCCAGATCAAGGGGAGTCCCACCATGCCTCACAAACCTTTCCTCAGCCATTCAGGGCACTATCCTTCCTGGGCCTTTGTCTCCCTGGATCCCAATGCATCTCCCTCAGAGCTCAATTTCCTGCTGTTGCTAAAAGTCTCACCATTTCCTCCCAACAGGCTGAGAGCATGCAAGACAGAGTTCTAACTCAGAGGGTGCCATCACTCCCAATCTCTCTCCTGCCCTCGCCATCTCCACAGAAGGCTGGATATGCCAAGGTCTTGGGTAGGGTAACTGACCAGCCATCCTCATAAAATATGAAGGCAAACACTCAGGCTAATGGACCACATTGAATGCTTTGTACCTAACCAGGCCCCCAACAGGGCTTTGTTAGGCCTGCAAAGACTTGCCCAAGTCACACAGAGCTTTCGTTCCAATCCTCAGTGACCCAAAGGGAGCCTCAAGCCCTCAATGATGAGGACAGACATACTCATCCCTGTTAAGTTAGCTTCAACTAAGCTGGCAAACCCACTGCTTCAGATTCTGGCTTAGCCACTTACTTCCCACACCCGTAACATATAACTGGGAATAAGTGATCCCAATTCTGAGCCTCTCTGCCCTCCACGGTAACTCAGAGATCCTCCTATTTACATCTTAAGAGGCCACTGTAGGAAATTCAATGAGGACATATATGCAGAAGATCTGCACACGCAAAGTACTGGGAAAATCTGCTATTCTTATTGTAGGAACTTAGCACACAGTTACGACTTCCCCTTCCACTGATCCTCAGAGGTAGGAAACAGCTCTTTCCATCATGGAGCGCCTTTAGCAGCTAATGCACCTCCTCCAGTCTGTGTGCCCCTCTGAGTCACGAGAATACCCCCTCACTCACAGAAAGAGGGTAAGTCCTCACTTGAGAACTTCAGGACTGTGCCTGTCACACAGTAGGAGTCAAGGAAGAGTTCTAACACACAGGGGCGCCATCACTCCCCCTTCCCCCGGCCACCTCCCCAGAAGGCTGGACATACCAAAGGCTGCAAGGTAACTGACCAACCATCCTCATAAAATCAGAGGGCAAAAACACCCAGGGTTAGGCCTGTCAGGACAGACTAGCCAGCTGTATGGCCCCCTGACCCTCAACTATAAGTCAGAGAAATGCCCACATTCCTTTCCAAATGATAATACAGCCATTAGTTCAACAAATATTTATTGAGCACCTACTATGTTTCCATATCTCATTTAGGGACTGGGAGACAGTGGTGAACAAGATCCCTATTCTTAGGAAATTTCCATTCCATCATAAGAGAAATGCTACTAACATGCTGTCCACTGCCATCATGGCCCCGATTAAGGGCCTTCTTGCATCTACCTGTTCTGTCCTGTGATGTCTCCTGCCCTCTCATTCTGAATTTGGGTTGTTCTCATGACTTACTTTGGCCAGTAGAACGCAATGAAATGACAGTGCTAGTTCTAAGTCTAGGTCTCAAGAGGCCTGGCGAGCTTCCGCTCTCCACCTGCTGAGACCCTACTACTGCCATGAGAACAACCTGAGCGAGCCTGCTGGAGGATGAAAGCCCACAGGAAGGAAAGCCAGGACAGTCCAACTGACAACCACTCACTCCCCAGAAGCAGAGCCATCCAGCTCTCAGTGGGCACATAAAGGATCCAGCTAAGAGCAGAAGAACTGCCCAGCTGAACTCAGCCCAAACCACTAATGGCAGAATTATGAGCAAAATAAATGGTTGCTATTGACACCTGCTATATTGAGGTGGTTATTCGGCAATAGTTAGCCAATCCATAGGTGACCACTAAATAGTTCTGTGAAGATAAAACTGAGAACGACTATCATTCAGGTGCTAGCTGAACCTGGAACTTTACTGATAAGACCTTGTAAAGTGTAAAGTGAGGTGCTGCTTGCTAATCCTCTCCCATCATTCAGGTGTCTAACCCAGAACCACCTGCCCCCCCGCTGCAACAGGCACACCCACCTTACAAGACAGGATGTTCCCAAAGGTGGAGAAGGTGTCGTACAAGGCCTTGTTATCAATGGAGTCCTCCAGGTTCTTGATGAAGATGTTGCCCACACCTGACTTACGAAGTCCTGGGTCTCGCTGGGACCACATGATGCGGATGGGCTGGCCTTTGATCACCTCAAAGTTCATGGTGTCCAGTGCCCGCTCCGCTGGACAGGAGGAGAGAAAGGAGCTAATTAAGGGCATTTTCTTTCCCTGAGCCCTCAACAACTTAATTGGGAGCTGAGCCGATCAATAAATGAGCCACTGGCTGGGTCTCACTCGAGATAAGAGCTTGAAGGCTCAAGAAGAATAAATAGAATTCATGTGTGTGGCTTCCAGGTAGGCTCTCCTTCAACTCTTTTATCATAGTGAAATGAGCATGAGTTTCTACCCCCATTTTATAAAAAGACAAACTGAGGCTCAGAAGGGGAAATGATCAAAAGGGTCCCTATGACAAGGGTGGCAGGAGTTTGAGGAAAGTGAAGCTCAGAGGTGCTGGCCAGCAAAGTTGAGATTTGATCCCAAAGAGGATGGCTTTCGGGAAAGTGAACATCACATCTCTGAGTCCATTTCTACACTTGGAAAGAAGTGGTGATGATTATACTACTCAAGGACTTCCCTGGTGGCTCAGTGGGTAAAGAATCCACTGCAATACAGGGGACTCAGGTTCATTCCCTGGGTTGGAAAGATGCCCTGGAGAAGAGCATGGCAACTCTCTCCAGTATTCTTGCCTGGAGAACTCCATGGACAGAGCCCGGTGGGCTACAGCCCACAGGGTCATAAAGAATCGGACACAACTGATTGACTAACACACTTTCTACATCTAACAAAGGGAGAGAATATCACCCACCTCCAGCTTGTCAGACAGACTGAAAATTAAATAAGGTGTGGGACTACCCTGGTGGTCAAGTGACTAAGACTCCATGTTCCCAAATGCAGGGGGCCCGAGTTCCACCCCTGGTCAGGGAACTAGATCCCACATGCTGCAATTAAGAGTTTGCATGCTGCAACTAAGAGATCCCGCATGTTGCAATAAAGACCAGGTGCAGCCAAATAAATAAAATCAATCATTTTTTTTCCAGTGTTAAAAATTAAATAACCTGTGCAAAGCGCCTTGTGCCTAGCTCAAATAGGTATGTGGTAAACAGTAGTATGTCTAAGCACAACAGCATATGCCCATCGTCCTGCCAGGTGGCGTGTTGTCCCCAGCTACAGGGACACTTCAGGTTTCAGAGGCATGGAGGGGAACTGAGGAATACTCAGTGGACAAGTTTGGAGAAGTCTGGGTTTTCCATCTAGTCCTGCCATAAACAGCCAGGAGTAAACTCCTTCTCCTGTCTGGAGCTCAATTTCCCATTCTATTAAATCAGGTTGTACAGGACTTGGCGGAAGACAGCAAGAGGCAGTGGCTGGGTGAAGCAGAGCAGAGGGGAAATCTCCCTGGAATCCAACTCAGTCACCTGCTGGGAAACCAGCCAAACCTCCCCAGCAAACTCCCAGAGGCGGGAACCTCCCCAGCCTCCCAGGAGCCTCAGAGTAAAGGCGCCCCCTTGTGGACTTGGCTGGGGCAGGCCTCTTCTGGTTACGTCTCCAGAGTCTCACATCTCCTAGAGTTACCTTACACCTGCTATAGTTACCAGGATTTTTCTTAGATTAGCACTTACCGAGGGCTTACAATGTACCACATGACACTGGAACTACTTCCTAGACACAATCCCCATTCCCTCCATGCTCCTCGGGAACAAGCCTTAGTTCCATTTTACAGAAAAAGAGGAGCCAAGTGTGACGACTTGCTCAAGCTCACACTCTCATGGCAGAGCTCCAACAAAACCCAGCGCTCTTAATTTTTCTCCTCTCGGCTCTGAACAGAAGTCAAGACATACCCAGCTGGCAAGCTCTGATCGATCCTATCAGTTCTGAGAAATGGGCTGTGGACTCCAGAGGGGAGGCAGCTTTTTGGGGTTCCCCAAAGTGGAGGCGCCTGATGCAGACAGACCTCGAGATCTGCTGTCAGAAAAGGCCGCAGACCGAGGCCGAGCACTCCTGGCTGCCCCACGCACCATCACCTGTGCCTTCCGGGGCATCTTCCTCACTGGCTGGTGTGCATTGCTTTTCTCCCAATCACTCTACAAGGCAGGTGACACTCCCATTTTGCAGACAGGTAACTGAACCTCAGAATGACTCATTTGCTCAAGGTCGCGCCGTTGCTGGCCTTCCAATCCCAGGTCTGGCTGACCCCAAAGCCCTTGGCTGTTTTCACTCAGCAGCATCACCTCTCTTCCGGAAGACGGAGCACCAGTGAAACAGTCAGTTCAGTTCAGTTGCTCAGTCGTGTCCCACTCTTTGCGACCCCATGAATTGCAGCACGCCAGGCCTCCCTGTCCATCACCAACTCCCGGAGTTCACCCAGACTCACGTCCATCGAGTTGATGCCATCCAGCCATCTCATCCTCTGTCGTCCCCTTCTCCTCCTGCCCCCAATCCCTCCCAGCATCAGAGTCCTTTCCAGTGAGTCAACTCTTCGCATGAGGTGGCCAAAGTACTGGAGTTTCAGCTTTACCATCATTCCTTCCAAAGAAATCCCAGGGCTGATCTCCGGGCACACTAATTGCTAGGTCCTATCTCAGGGCCCTTCTCCTGCAACTCTGGATCTTAGTTTTCCTGGCTGCAAAATGGAAGGTGCGGGAGTAGCCAGAGATGAAAGAGCGCCGGTGGCTGGGATACAGTCTGTCTGTCCATCACCACCACCCCACCCCCCCGCACCCGCGGCTCCACCTCTCCCTCGGGGGCTCACCGTCCGCGGGCTGCTGGAAGTTGATGTAGGCGTAACCCAACGAGCGGCGCGTGGCCACGTCGCGGCACACGCGGATGGACAGGATGGGGCCAGCGGGCGAGAACTTCTCGTAGAGCATGGCCTCGGTCACGTCCGGGTGCAGATCGCCCACGTAGAGCGAGGCGAGCGGGTAGCCCGGGCCGCTGGCGTTCATGTTGGGCGCGCGGCCCCGCGCTCGGCGCCCGCGTGTGCTCACCCGGGTGGGACGCGGCAGCGGGGGCGCGCGGGGCGGCGGCGCTCTTCCCACCCATGTCCGCCCCCGGCCTTGACCGCCCCCGCCGTCCCGAGCCAATCGCCAGCGCGCTCGGGTCCCGCCCCCGCAGCTGGGATTCCCCCCCTCAGCCTTCTAGAAGCCCCAGGTGGCGGGCATCTCGGCCCCCGCGACGGGAAGCGGGGAGAGCCCTCACCTGGCCCCGGGTAGGGCTCCGGGCCGGCGCCAGCGGCGCGGAGAGGGCGGCACTCTACGGCAAGACACCTGGGTTTTGATCCCCATCACGTCTTTGTCCTTCTTCACCCGTTTCCTCTCTCTGAAATTTAGAGGATTCCCTCTACACAAGGATGAAAGGCGACCGCGTGCTCTGTGCGTTTTACACACAAACGGGAGAATTCCCTGCAGGATGCCGTTTCAAAATGTGGACCTATCCTCCTGAAAGCAGGCTTTCTCTCATCAAGACAGCCTGGGTTTAGTCTCAGCCATCTGGAACCCTCTTGGTGATTTGCTTTTGCGCCCGCACCCCACGGCACAGGATGGGGATCTTAGTTCCCTGGCCAGGTATCAAACCCATGCCGGGTGCACTGGAGCACAGGGAGTTCTTAACTACTGGACGGCCAGGGAAACCCTCCCCCACCCCCGACCCCGGCTTGGTGATTTGGGACTGAAGGCTCCATGTGAGAATTCCGGAACACTCTTAAGGTCCTTCTTTACCAGAGTTGTTCTGCCAAGAGCCTTTCGTGGGACATTCCCTGATCATCTCTCAGCGAAACCAACCCACCTGTGCTCCACCCCGAAGGTTCACGAAGTCCAGCCTCTGTGGAAACTGTAAGGACCTGACAGAACAAGGTCATGGTGGTGGTCCCAAACTAAGCACCAAGACCCTTCTGTCAGCCTTCGTTTGCAGTCCCAATCTGTGGTGTGGAATCCTTTTTGAAAATATTGGTCCAACCTACCTTGAAATGATACTTCCCCTGAGCCTCTCCTGTTTCCTGCTTCAGTAAAACAGGTGGGTTCCCACTGACCTTTGGTTGGGTGTGACAAGTGAAACAGCTTGAGAACCAGGGGCAGGAGTGCGTCTTGGCTGCCCCACCTACACTACCAAGCATCAACCAGTTCTAACTTGGGCTTAAATTATCTTCCTGTCTTGACCCCTCCTCCATCCTTGTGGGAATGTGGATGTTTTCATCTTTTTGGCTGCATGCCCGTGGCTTGCAGGATGTTAGTTTCCTGATCAGGAAGCAAACCTAGGTGCAGTGAGTGAAAACGCCCAGTCCTAACCATTGGACTGCCAGGAATTCCCAATGTGGATGTTCTGAGACTGGGGCAAACCCCATGAGGAAACTCAATGCTGCAGGCTATCTTACATAATGTTAGGGCAGATAACAGAGCCTGTACAAACTTGGAGGTGACTAGGACTTCTGCTACCATCTTGTTTGGTTACATCTCAGGGTTTTAAAACAAGTAAGTGGTGGTGGTGTATGAGTAGGATGCAAAGTAATAATCCGTATCACCAAATCATTGAAGCCACAGATGAGGATCTAACACCTTGATGGTTTGTTGTGGAAGGTGGACAGGCTCTGTGTTCATTCAAGGCAATTTGTTCCCAACACTTCTGGCTCGAAAGGATGAAATGAAGCTGCTGCCTCCTTTTAAAGAGTGAAAAGTGAGAGTCGCTCACTCGTGTCCAACTCTTTGCAACCCCAGGGACTATACAGTCCGTGGAATTCTCCAGGCCACAATACTGGAGTGGGTAGCCTTTCCCTTCTCCAGGGGATCTTCCCAACCCAGGGATCGAACCCAGGTCTCCCGCATTGCAGGTGGATTCTTTACCAGCTGAGCCACCAGGGAACCCCAAGAACACTGGAGTGGGTAGCCTATCCCTTCTCTGGCAGATCTTCCTGACCCAGGAATTGAACCGGGGTCTCCAGCATTGCAGGCACTCTTTACCAACTGGGCTGTCTGGCTCGAAAGGATGAAATGAAGCTGCTGCCTCCTTTTGAAGAGTAGAGCCCCAAATAAGTGTGCTCAGAAGTTAGCTAGTTCTGGTGGTGATACAGGAGACGCCACATAACAGTGCATCAGCCAACTAACTGATAAAATTTTTTATTTCACTTTTGAGTTTTTACACTTTTCCTGATTATTCCGTGTAAGGTGGAAACTAGAACTGTTTAAAAGACATACACAAATCTAGTACATCAATAACCGGGGTTTTTTCTTTTTTGCTATACTATTTTCACAACCACGGGTGTGCTTGCTAGGCAATATAACCATCACAGAAGCAAACGTGAGGCAGAATACTGGTGAGGAAAAACAAAGCGAGAGAGCTACCAGATATACAGACAGGCTCGTTCCACATTCACTACTGCATGTCCAAGCGGCAAGTATTAACTGCACGTTTCTGTTCAGCTAGAAAGGAGAGAGGTTTTTTTTTTTTCTTTTTTCCTTTTGGTTTTTTGAAATCAGTGCATGAATATTTCTTTTCTTATTTCAGCAGATGGACAAACAGATGGGACACTACAGCTACGTGGAATGTTCGGGGAGGAAGGTGGAGACTGAGACTGGCAGGCCGGGCTATTCCTGACTCTCCCATCGCAGTGTTCATGCAACTTCCCTGACATTTGTCTGTGAACCTGACGGGATGGGTACCCTTGGGAGAGCTGGTGACAGGTGCTAACAAGCATTATCAGGGTTGGCTGCAATATAAAGAGAAACCATGGATATTTAAAAATACTTTTTGGAGTCAGATCTTGGTGTGACTGAAGAGCAACCACCGTGCTGAGAACTGGAGGAAGACAGAGCTGAAATGTGGGAAGCTCTTTTCAACTCGCTGAAGCAACGCTGGCTCACCAAAGTGCTCGCCAACATCCCTCACCCTCTTGTGGACCCCCTGTCCCTGCCCATCTAGTACTAAACCATGAACAAAAGGCATAGAGAGAGAGAATGCACAAAGAAAAAAATGTAAGGAAGCAGAAGGACAGAAATTTAGAGAAGACTAAAGTCAACAGTCAAAAAGGACTGTGGGAAAGAATGTTTAGATTTCAAAATTTTAAAGCCCCGAGCTAGGAAGAACCCAAACACTGAGTACTTACTCCTCAAGTGAAAGACAATCTCTGCAGAGCATTATTCTTAAAGGTATTACCCAGGAAACAGATAAGGCCATTCATAAGATACACGGCTTTTTTTTTTTCCATCTTGAGCTCATGGTTACAGGGAAAACAGATTCCACTTCCTAAGCACAAGTTGCCAATCACTAAACATGCTGCTATAGGGGAAGGGGCTGGAGTCACAGGTGGTCTATGAGCAGTGGACCTTTGCATGCTGTCATAACCCAGTTATCTCGACCAAGAATGTTCTTTTCTGGCTTCGAGTTTGCTTGGAGGAAGACACTGTGGCCGTCTGTGGTCACGAGCTTTTCAGTGGCAACAAGCCCCAACATACCAAGTGTCTAAAAGCCCTGATCAGAATGGGCAGAATCACTAGAAATTACTGTAAAACTCGAATGCCAAATGAGAGGTGACCC
This sequence comes from Bos mutus, assembly GCF_027580195.1. NCBI lineage: Eukaryota > Metazoa > Chordata > Mammalia > Artiodactyla > Bovidae > Bos > Bos mutus. Next base: position 57,623,261 of record NC_091629.1, on the reverse strand, counting down.
ACTCCAAGTCCCAGTGTCACAATAGAATCTATAACTTTCTGTACAACTTTACAATGGAACTGTATTTCAGGGACAACTGTTTTGAATCAAATTTAACTTTCCAAAAAGTTACACATAATTCAGGTCTATTTTTTTTTCTACCAGTAAGAGTTCTGCTAAATTACAAAACTCCATAATCACAGTGTTCAGTTTTTGTTGTTTTTTTTTTTTTAAATGAAACACACAGTAATCCTGTCAATGTTAATCAAAATCAAAACTTCAGAATGCCGTGGCATTTATGTGACCAATCTGAATTTTAGATACAAATACCAGCTGTTCATCCCATGGACCATTTTTGCTAGGCTGAGGCTGTGAAAAATTGAAAGTCGACGTACGTTTCTTTTTTTTTATCGCACAAAGGGATATATGTGGAGGGTACAGAGTGCCACTCAAGAGATCACAAAGCACGGTAGACATTAGTTCTCTCCCTCCCCAGCATCTCCTTCATCTCCCTGGTTTTCCGACGTCCACAGCTGCAAGAGAAAAACAGAGCTATAAACAAAGAAGGGCTCTTAGAACTTTCCGCGGGGAGGTGGCCCACTCTGTATCACCTCATCTCAACTGCTTATAATTCTTCTCATATGACTGCAGACAGTGATGGCAAAGGTCAAAATTTCAGCAGGTGCTTATAATCAATTAAAAAAATTAATTACACGTACAGGGCACAAATCCTGTCCCGAGTCTCAGGCTAGGAGGCAGAGGAACAGGAACAAGCCATAAGCCCCACCCACTGGAAGCAGTCACGGAATGGGCAGTACTTACAGTGAGATTGTCCCTAAGCAGCTGCATAATCAGGGTGCTGTCTTTGTAAGACTCTTCATTCAGTGTGTCCAATTCAGCAATCGCCTCATCAAACGCCTGAAACAAAGAGCCTTTAGCTAAGATGTCACAGGTTCCTTGAACTAGTTTAGCCCCGTTTTCTTCCTGCTACCATTTTTCTTCCTGTACAGTATTCTCGGGGAACCTAGGTTATTGCTACCTTGCTTGCTAGTCCTGTCAGTAAACATGTGATACTGGCTTCTAAAGCATCAACCAACCATGACAAAAATTCCTAGCTAAGAACTTTACTCTACCTATCAAGTCAACAAGTATTACTCATCCTAAAGGAATTCACATGATACTTGAATTACCAAAGACATTTCTAGTAATCCCTCCCCCTTTTTCATTAAGCAGAAAAACAAAAGGTTTAGATACAGGAGATAAATGGAGACTAGAAGTTCACATCACTAAATCCGAACTTCAATTAAGTGATGGAACTCTGGGCATTCATTTCACACAGTTTTTACCAATTAAAAAAATGTTCAAGGACTGTGCATATTCAAAGATGACAAAAACACGTAGAAAAGGCAGTTTTCTACCCAAAGAAGACAAGACGTAATTCAGGACACAAAGAAACAAGATCTGACTTCCTTCTCTACACCTCCTGCCATAACCTCCAGCCTCAGTAAAAAGACAACACTGAGGAGCCGAGGTCTACAGCCCAGAGCGTGATGAGAGCAACAAGCTGCCTCCTCCCTGGACTGTCTACAACCTCACCCCAAAAGAGAAACTGAACTCAAACGCCAATCAGCATAGGCACTGAGAAGTCGTCAAGAAGTAACAGGTCTGTACTGACTCCATAAAACATGGAGTCAATACAGATGGGTTTCTCCTACCCCCAGAAAAATCTTCACAAATAAGTCCAAAACAATGAGTTACATTTGGGTAATTTTAAAACAAGGTTCTAGACATGAGCATTTTTACTATCAGAAACCCCAGAAGGTCTTTCTCACCGTTTTTGCCAGGCTGCAAGCCTTTTCAGGAGAGTTTAGAATCTCATAATAAAAGACGGAGAAATTAAGTGCCAGCCCCAGTCGAATGGGGTGTGTAGGCTGCATTTCTTTCTTACTAATTTCAAATGCTTCTTGGTAAGCCTGCTGGGAGTTCGACACAGTGGCTATAAGAAAGAAAAAACATGAAAGGGTGGGTCTTACGTAAGGTTGCATTGTACGCTGGATCCACTACCAAATTATTTTGCCAAACTCGGCTGGAGCAAATGTGCTATCAAATGTCTCTACTATCCGATTAATAATCATCTGTTAAACATGTACTCTAATCTGAGTACTGTATGAAATGCTTTGAGGGAAAACAAAGACAATGATGACAAAGTCTACAAAAGCAGTTAGGAAATACAGGAATAACCCTGAACAACATGGAACATGGAAAGCAATGTGCTCTAATGGAAAGATTGTGGACTTCAGAGTCAAGACGCAAAACTGGAATGAATTCCCAACTCTTAATTGTGTGGTTTGGACTGAATGAAAACCTCTGTGAGTCCTGGTGTCCTTAACAGAAAAAAAGGACAGAAGACTCCCACCTACACTCCTAGAGTTGTGTAAGAAATAAATGACACACATAGGAGGCACTTAATAAAGCAGAGCCACAACCACCATTACACTAACACATGTATATGACAAAAGAAATGCATCTCTCTTCACCATGGCAGTTTTACTCTATCAAACATTTTAAAGTTTCACACCTAAGACAACTACCAAACAATCCTTAAAATAAAGATCTTTTTCAGTGCACTACTGCACCAGACTTTTAATACCCCCATACTTGTCCCTTAGATGTATCTGTCAACCCCATGACCCTGTTCAGGAGCTTTCCAGGTGTAGTAAAGAACTACACTTCCCACTAGTAGTAAGAACCTCCCTGCTAATTAACGCAGGAGACACAAGAGACCCAGGTTCGATCCCTGGGTCAGGAAGATCCCCTGGAGGAGGAAATGGCAACCCACTCCAGTATTCTTGCCTGAAAAATCCCATGGACAGAGGAGCCTGGCGGGCTACAGTCCACGGCGTCACAAAGAGTCAGACATGACAGAGCAGCTGAGCACACACACAGCACGCAGGACCCTGTCTGTCACTGGTCAGCACAACGCTGTGGTCTTTAACTCTGACTACAGACCAAGCAAAACTCAAAATTATTATGAAGACGGTCTTTGCTACTGGTCAAATTCCTCAAAAAAAAGAGAAGACAGAAAGAAAAGAAAAAAAAGTTACTTACTTTGTTTATTGTCTCCAGAAGCCACCTCAGAAAGATATCTAAAATAATCGCCTTTCATTTTCAAGTAGAACACCTTACTTTCTGGTTGTGTAGCATTGGGAATAAGGTATTTATCCAACAGCTCCTAAAAAATGATCCACATTCTGTTAAAAATCTGGAAATATTACTTACAAGATGTTAAAACTATGTTTGAGATTTGAGATACTACCACTTCTAAATAATTGGGGGGGTGGTAATTGCAAAATACATGATTTTCATCCAAAGTTTTTAAATAGTTTTTAGCCCAGGTCATAACAGATGCCAGTATCCGTTAAAATCCACTTTGACGGTCCAGTAAAGGGTTAAAGTACAGCCATACAATGGCATGCTACACAGGCTTTAAAAATGATGATGCAGAACCACACTGATTATGTGGAAAGGCTCTCCAAAAGAAGTCTGAGTGGGGAAAAACAAAAACGGATAATAAATACCAAGTGAATCCTATTTTAATATTAAAACAGATATATGCACATGCATATAAATACCTAAGGGAAAAATCTAGAAGGATATTTATCAAGATGTTAACAATGGTTCTCTAGGTAATAGTATTTTAGAAGTGATTTTTAAATTTTCTTATACTCTTCTGCCTTGTGCTTTAAAAAAAAATTGTATTAATTCTGTAATTAAAGAAAAAAAAATCTTTCCACTTCAGAAGAAAAAGGGTGATAGTAGGGAGAAATTCCAAGAACTAACGTTAGAATCGCTCAGACCCGGGTAAAAATCCCTCCTCTGCTGCTCACCATCTGTATGACCCTGGACAAAGGACCTGACTGCCCTGATCCTGTCTCCTCAGCTACACAAGGGGAAGCCCAACAGCCATCTCCTAGTGCAGTTACGAGGATAAATGAGCCAATGTTCACAGAGTGCTTAAGACACCGCCTGGCACTAGTAAGCACTCCAACAGTAGCTAAGACTATTATTAATAATAAATTCCTTTAAACATTTATGCTTACAACAAAAGCAGTTGTGAAGGAGTCCACGCTTCGTATACAGAGCAATATTTTCGAAGAGTTGTTTTAGAATGTGGCATCCTGAAAAACTGGTTAAGAGGCAGTAAGTACCATGCTTTTCTTCACATTCTTTCAGATGCTCGTAAAAGCTGGTCTACCGTTCAGGAATTAGGGAACTTTCTTGCCTTGGGAGTGCATGCCATACTTCATCTGAGTACCAGATGTACCTAACATTTGGGAATTAGCGCACCATTAACAAACCCCCAAATGACCAACAGGCAACAAATTTAGCCACTCTTACACCACGAGTCTAACAAAAAAAAAATTAAACAGAAGCTTGATGCAAAAGCTTAGCAGTAAGGGGGACCGAATCAATCAAAGTGAGAGGATGCGGGGGGTGGGGGGTAGTCGTTTTAATAATCTGTGCAGACAAATAGGGTGCGACTCCTTATGGATTACGCATGAGGAGTCCTGCCTGATGGCTAACAAGCTCTGTACTGGTTTTCAAAAGAAAGGTGTCAAGGGCAGTAACTCAGAAAGGCAGCCAGCAGGGGAGCAGGTAGATCCACAAGTGTGAATCCCTTTTCCCTTCAAAGCAGCCCTCACCACTCATCTTTACCTGATTTCACCTGGAAGAAAAAGAAAGTTCCCAGTGGGCTCAGGACGTGAGGGAAAGACAGCATGATCATGATCTGCTCTACGGTATGAGGCCCTCCCACCCACCCCCAGGTGATGGCTCGAGGGAAAGCAGCGAGGAATCCGTGGTCCAACTCAGGTTCATACGAATCACGGCAAGGGAAAATCCCCACACCACTTGTGATTTGCCTTTGGAACGAAGGCCCAAACTGATGGACAGGGCTAACGTACAAAACTACCATTGTGCAGGGACCAGGGAGCAGCTGAGAGAGAGGTCAGCTTTTGGCTCCCCTCTCCCCTCCTGGAGAGGACACCGCCGTCAGACTGACACAGAGAACAGCCTCTCTGCCCTCAATTTTGATAGGTGGTTGCACCTATCGAAAATGCTGCCTCTCTGCCCTCAATTTCTAAAGAAAAGATGGAGGGATGTTGAGCAAACGTTCCCGTTTTCCAGAGTTCTTTGGAAGAGAGAGGAAAATATCCCACAAGTGACAAGCAACCTCTGATCAGGTTAGGAGCTGAGGGGAAAAAAAAAAAATCACATCGTGTGCTTAAAACTTAGTTGCAAATGGTTTGCAGCTTCCCAGTATATTCAGACACCTTTCTCTCAAGAGCTATTTGAGAGCTAGCATTTGTTCATGAAATGAATACTATTAGGAGGTGTTCTTTAGAATAGGAACACTGGCCTCTTACCAGCACGTCATTGCAGATGTCCTGCAGCTCGGCCTCGATCTTCTCGCGGTACTCTTTGCCCATCTGCTGCTTCTTCTCGTTCCTCTCAGTTTTCTGTTCGATGCTGGAGATGACACGCCAGGACGAACGGCGGGCGCCGACCACATTCTTGTAGGCAACGGACAGCAGGTTTCTCTCCTCGTTGGAGAGCTCGTGCCCCTGCTCTGTGACCGCCTTCATGGCCGCAGCCATGTCATCGTAGCGCTCGGCCTGCTCGGCAAGCTTGGCTTTCTGTACCAGCTCACTTTTATCCATGGTCATTCCCTAAAACGAGAGGGAGAGAGAAAGTGAACATCAGGCTTCAAGGCCCAGGAGGCGCATATGTGCCAATCTCCTTCCAACCCATCTGGGAGGAAACACAGCTAAATGGGAAATGTCTATTTCCAAATGTCTCCAGTAATACTGAGCAGGAGCACCCACTGGGTTAGGAACTTTGCTGCTGCTGCTGCTAAGTCACGTCAGTCATGTCTCTGTGTGACACCATAGACGGCAGCCCACCAGGCTTCCCCGTCCATGGGATTCTCCAGGCAAGAACACTGGAGTGGGTTGCCATTTCCTTCTCCAATGCATGTAAGTGAAAAGTGAAAGTGAAGTTGCTCAGTCGTGTCCGACTCTTAGCGACCCCATGGACTGCAGCCTACCAGGCTCCTCCGTCCATGGGATTTTCCAGGCAAGAGTACTGGAGTGGGGTGCAATTGCCTTCTCCGGGAACTTTGCTAAAAAGGTGTTTTTACTTTTTAGCCATTTAACCTTCGCAGCAGTCCTACATACAGGGAGATGTGTTTCCAATACTCCCTTCCCCCTCCACGAGGTGAAGAAGTATAGGTTCAGAGGCGCCAACTGCTGTGTCCAGGGCAGCACAGCCAGGAGAGAGCAGAGAGCCAGAACTCAAACGCACATCTATCTCTTGAGCTGTTTTCCTCCACTTTCCTAATCTGCCTCCTCAATGCCAGAGATGGCTCAACTCTTTAGAAGCTTATGTTAAACATACAGCCTTTTCTTCTTTCAAGAAATATCTGGAATATCTGGTTTTCACCAAATCTGTTTTTCCCCATACTACAGGGAAAAACACCATGTGATGATTGTTTCATCAACCTTAAAGCAAAAGATAGGACTCTGACTGTTATATTTGGCAGTGCCCATCAAGTGGTAGGTACCTTAAACATACCAGCCATTTTTAGCCCATCTTCTGCCAAGTGCTAACTTTGGTCCAAGGACACACTGTCCACGAGAGCAGATTTGGCTCAACCTTGCACCAGCTCAGCTACTTACAAGAAACACAACCTTGGTCAAATCACTCAGCTTCTGAGAACTTCCGTTTGCTAACTGGAGAGGAAGAACACTGCCAACTCTCTGGGGGCCGCTGTGAGGTGCAAGTGGCCTCACCTGTGTGAAGGCACCGTGGAACGCCCAGGGCAGCGGTCCCCAACCTTTCTGGCACCGGGAACTGATTTCGTGGAAGACAATTTTTCCACCAACCGGGGGTGGGGCTGGGATGGTTTCAAGATGATTCAAGCACATTACGGTTATCGTGCACTCTATTTCTAACCTGACGCCACTGCTGATCTGACAGGAGGTCCCAGTCCACAGCCTGGAGGTCAGGGACCCCTGGTCAAAAGCATTATATACAAATACCAGGCACTGACTCTGTACACCGTATAGACTGTGAGAGACCTGGATGTATTCACCAAGACGCGCAGCAACGAGCTGTGAACCGTAATTGAGTTTGTTTAAAACTTTTCCTGAAACAGACAAAAATCTTGGTGATTTCAGCTTTTCATTTTCTCAAACCCTCTATACAGCAACCAGTGAATACTTCTTAAAATGATTCACCTCACCTCAGTCAATTCCCAACTATACTTATCACCATTACGGGAATTCCCTGGGGGCCCAGTGGTTAAGACTCTGCTCTCTCACTGCCAAGGGCGTAGATTTGATCCCTGCTTGGGGAACTAAGATCCCGCAAGCCTCAAGGCAAGGCCAAAAAAAACACACAAAAAAAACAAGGCAAAAATAGCCACCATTAATATAATGCAATAATTTTTGGATAACATGTAGCTAAAAACAATATTTATTAACCAATAAGAGATAGTTTTATGTACTGCTGGTTTAAATTTCAATTGTATTCACCTATGCCACAGAGTTAAAATACACTAATATCTTGAGGTGGAAAAAAAATAAAATACTACTTATAGTATTTTATAACAGTAGTGGGAATACCAGTATTTTTTAAACAAATGCTCTCATTACTTTATCCATCACATCACAAGACTCTGGTTTTGCCTTCACAGCCATTTCTGTATTTTCAAGAGAGAAATTCTACAGGCAAGATTCTACCACATGAAAATGTCTTATTAAATGAAGGAAAATTTTAAGATACACCCTAAATCTAGACAATTTAGAAAGAGTTGGTGCTCCAGTTCAGAATTGTGAGTTTCTTCCCACCTCTTTTTATCGAAATCATATTACGAGTTGTGTCCTATGTAAGGCTTGCTGACTCGAATCTTACACTCTAAGGCAAGTCTCACCTTGACCTGTCTGACATCTTCACCCACATCACTAGAATGAACCTACAGCAGAGATAATAATCCATCTGCTCACCTACATCTCCCAGCAACCCCTCTGCACTTAGGAGGGGTCATATGGTTCATTCTGTTCAATAAGGATAAATGATGCTACTTCCAGGTGCTGAAACTGCAAAAAGCCCCGCGAGGCTCTCTTCTCTTACAGCAGCCACGTCACCTAGATGGTGCTGTCACAAAACAGCAGTTTCTACAGCCTGAGTCCCCGAGTGACTGAGTAGTGCAGAGACTCCTGCAGGCCCGCAGTGGACACGCAGGGCGAAAAGGAAATAAACCTTTGTTGGCTGAGGCCATTTAGACACTGGGGCTGTTTGTTACGGCAACACAACTTAGTCTACTCTGATACACGTGCATCACAGGTACACTAGTCATCCTCTTAAAATTACATACTTTCTCCATATAGCTTTCTTGATTATGATATCTTTCTGACCAGGATACTATCTTCACCATTAGACAACCCTACTTGATGTTCCCTAAAGGTAAGAGGCAAAGGGAAGCCAACTTTTAATAAACTTTTTAGAAATTTTCCAGTCTGTAGACTAATTCAGTTAGAAGTTACTTAGTATATAAACAGCACCTGTGCAACTCTACCCAGGAACAATTCCAATTAATAACAGTCCTGGCCAAGGCCAATTCAAAGTGAAGCCATCCCATGGAGTTATTACAAAAGAGTAATAGAAAAATACAATTAGCACTGCTAAAGGATACTGTGAAACTCTTCGGCCTACTAGGCTCCTCAATTAAGGTCCCCTCACCCCCCACTTCTTTTCTTCCCAAACATTAAAAGTTCAACCATACCTCTCCAAAGAATCCTGACTACTCCCTGAGACCTCCCAAATGTACATGTCCTATTTCTCAAAATAAAACGTGGCCTTTCTGGTTTGGAGTCGACTATTTCAGGCTTCTTTGGGATCCCTGCAAGAGCTCTTAGAGATAGAGAACCATTATGATATGGTAAAATTGAATGCATGCCTTAAAAAATGTACCCATCTATTTAAACATTTCTTACCTACAACCCCCACCCCCAACTTACAACAAACAAAATCCATAGCTAAATGTCTGATGCCTACTGCTTACGTAACTTGTGCTTATATAACAAGGATTGTGAAGCAGCTAGACCAATTTCAACAGGAAATGGGTTACACAACACCCAGCAGTTTGGAGGAAGGCAGCAGACAAGGGAGAAATGAAATTGCTCCTATTTGTGCATCCTAATAAAGCTCCTATATCCATCGTCTCTCCCTAGTCCCACTGCCTTCAGTCTTCCATTTTCTTTAACCCCCTTCATACGTGCTATCAGATCCATTTTAAAGCTCTGATCAAGTCACTCTGCTCAAAATTCTTTGAAGTTCCCAACTACTGCCAGTCAAGTCAGACTGCCTCCCAAGCAGTCCTTGTAGGCTTTCCCAGCTATCTTCCTAGACTTTTGCCCAAAAAGGCCTTCTACACAGTAGGTGCTTCTGTCAAAATGGTTTTCTTCCACATGCTTTTTGGTCTTCACTCATCCAGCACTCCCTCTACCTGGAATAGCCTTTCCCATTTATTCTGCATTTAAAATTCATCAGAGCATGGCTCAAATGACACCCCCTCCATGAAACCTTTCTTAAGCTGCTTAACCTAAGCTGTCTAATAAGACTGCCCAGGCCACATGTTAAAATTGTACTGTTTTGAATATATGGAGTTAATTTTTTTTAATTACTGAAGTTAATTTCATCTCCCCTCCTCACATTTTACAGGTAGCTACCAGATAATTTTAAGCTACATGGGACTCACATTCTATGTCTATTGGACAGCACTGCTCTAAGCTGAAAACAGTCTCACAAAGCGTTTCATCCACACTTCTCTTTAATGTCTTATCACGTTTTTTCGGTACTAAAATTATTTGTCTACATCCCTTAAGTCCCCTCCCACACTACAAACCCCTTTAGGGCACATCCCCAGCAGCACCTTGCAGAGAATCAGCGTGAACAAATTTTCACTGAATGAATGAACAGATCCTAAAATGGCAAATCTGGTAGAGTTCTGTCTCTTCTCAAGTACTTCAAAGCACCTATTCTTCCCAAGCACATTAGATCCGTATTACATCCATACCTCACTCCATGTGCTTCTGACTCCAAAATCCCCCTCAGTCATGCCCTGACTCTTAAGAACTCTCAACGACATCTCAAGAACTTCTGGTGACTCTCTTCTGGCTACTCCATCCAGCTGAAATTCCTACCTGGCTTGCAAAGTCTTTCATAACTTGGATCCTCTGTACCTGTTTTTCATCCACTGTTCTCCAACATGTACCTTTCTCGCAGGCTGGACATCACCAAATACCCTTAAATGTCAGGCTTAAACATGTCTGAAATTACTTCCTGCCGAGGCAAACTCTATCCATCCATGTAGGGCTACAAAGCCTTCCCTGACTACCCTAGTCCCCACTGATCTACCCGGACTATGAATTCAAATACACCGTAGCCTCTTACATAGTCCACGCTCCTCTGGCCTCCATTCTACATGTTCTACGGTCCAGGTGATGAGTGGTGGACCATGTACAGTGTGTCGCATGTATGTCTTCCGAAGGAAGGCTTCACATTTCTTTCTCATCTAATGCCTAAAACTCTGCCAAGTACAAAACTAATACTCAAGTATCAGTGAATTTTTTCAGCAAGTCATTACTGGGAGGCTACTTGTATGTGGTGTGAAGAGAGTCCTGTGTGAGAACAGGGGCTGCCACACAGCCTTGTCAGTTCAGTTCAGTCTCTCGGTCGTGTTTGACTCTGAGACCCCATGGACTGCAGCACGCCAGGCTTCCCTGTCCATCACCAACTCCTGGAGCTTGCTCAAACTCACGTCCATCGAATCAGTGATGCCATCCAACCATTTCCTTCTCTGTCATCCCCTTCTCCTGCCTTCAATCTTTCCCAGCATCAGCGTCTTTTCCAGTAAGTCTGTTCTTCACATCAGGCGGCCAAACTACCGGAGCTTCAGCATTAGTCTTTCCAATGAATATTCAGGACTGATTTCCTTTAGGATCGACTAGGTTTGATCTCCTTGCCGTCCAAGGGACTCTCAAGAATCTTCTCCAACACCAAAGTTCAAAAGCATCAATTCTTCAGTGCTCAGCTTTCTTTATGGTCCAATTCTCACATCCATACATGACTACTGGAAAAAACATAACTTTGCCTAGATGGACCTTTGTCGGCAAAGTAATGTGTCTGCTTTTTAATATGCTATCTAAGTTGGTCATGGCTTTTCTTCCAAGGAGCAAGCATCTTTTAACTTCACGGCTGCAGTCACCATCTGCAGTGATTTTGGAGCCCCCAACAATAAAGTCTGACACTGTTTCCATTGTTTCCCCATCTATTTGCCATGAAGTGATGGGACCGGATGCCATGGTCTTAGAATTTTAGTTTTAAGCCAGCTTTTTCACTCTCCTTTCTCACTTTCATCAAGAGACTCTTCAGTTTCTCTTCGCTTTCTGCCTTAAGGGTGGTGTCATCCACATATCTGAGGTTACTGATATTTCTCCCAGCAATCTTGATTCCAGCTTGTGTTTCATCCAGCCCAGCATTTCACATGATATACTCTGCAAATAAGTTAAATAAGCAGGGTGACAATATATAGCCTGGATGGACTCCTTTCTCAACTTGGAACCAGTCCATTGACCCATGTCCAGTTCTAACTGTTGCTTCTTGACCGGCATGCAGATTTCTCAGGACACAGGTCAGGTGGTCTAGTATTCCCATTTCTTGAAGAATTTTACAGTTTGCTATGATCCACACAGTCAAAGGCTTTGGCATAGTCAATAAAACAGAAGTAGATGTTTTTCTGGAACTCTCTTGTTTTTTCTATGATCCAATGGATGTTAGCAATTTGATCTCTGGTTCCCCTGCCTTTTCTAAATCCAGCGTGAATATCTGGACGTTCTCAGTTCATGTACTGTTGAAGCCTGGCTTGGAGAAATTTGAGCAAAACTCTGCTGGCGTGTGAGGTGAGTGCAACTGTGTGGTAGTTTGAACATTCTTTAGCATTGCCTTTCTTTGGGATTGGAATGAAAACTGACCTTTTCCAGTCCTGTGACCACTGCTGAGTTTTCCAAATTTGATGGCATATTGACTGCAGCACTTTTCACAGCATTATTTTTTAGGATTTGAAACAGCTCAACTAGAACTCCATCACCTCCACTAACTTTGTCCGTGGTGATGCTTCCTAAGGCGCATTTGACTTCGCATTCCAGGATGTCTGGCTCTAGGTGAGTGATCACACCATCATGGTTATCTTGGTCATTAAGATCTTTTTGTACAGTTCTTCTGTGTATTCTTGCCACCTCTTCTTAATATCTTCTGCTTCTGTTAGGTCCATATCATTTCTGTCCCTTCTCATGCCCATCTTTCAATGAAACGTACACGGCCTTGTCAGCTCAGTCAAACTCAGTCTTCCAATTTCTGAACTGTTGCCCTAACAGCAGCTTCCTCAGCGCGGAATAGCTATGCCCGTGAAACAGACAGACAAGGAATTAAATAAATGTGGAAATCTTTTAAAAAAAAGTACACAGGGCAAAACAAACTGGAAGTAGTGTGATTCCTCTAATAGTATCGATACATCGCTGTTGGCCCACAAATGTGAGCCTGGAATTAAAAAAAGAAAAATAAAGGACCCATGAGAAGGAAAAACAAGTCTAGATTAATCTTGTACAGGAAGAGTATGTTAAAATGTTCACATTCCTAGATAAGACTCCACCCTTCAATGTCCTGAAAAATGGGACACATTCGTTAACTGTAACACTCTCATTCATTAGTTTCTAATTTCCTTAGGAGGTGCCAGCAAAAGTGAAGTGAAGTTGCTCAGTCCTGTCTGACTCTTTGCGACCCCGTGGACTGTAGCCCACCAGGCTCCTCCATCCATGGAATTTTCCAGGCAGGAGTACTGGAGTGGGGTGCCATTTCTTTCTCCAGAGGATCTTCGCGACCCAAGGATCAAACCCGGGTCTCCCGCATTGCAAGCAGATGCTTTACCATCTGAGCCACCAGGGAATCCCAGGTGCCAGTAGTCATGGTTTATATATCAGGACCTACCATTCCCCTGGTGAGACTTTTGAATCAAGGACCCATCAAGGAAAACACTAGCAAGAGAGCCTTTATTTGCTCCTAAAAAGCCTTAAAAGACCACAGTCTCCTCATCAGGCCTGCCTGGCACTAAAGCAGAGTCAAGACACCAGAGTGGACAGAGGAAGCCGCTGACACATGTCAGAGCAGAGGTCTCAAGCATAGGTTTCCCCATCTCTTCTCAGCCACTGCAGGCTGCACTTTAGAGGACTGGGGAGCACTGGCTGATTAAACCAGCAACTGCTTAGTGAAGAAGGGGAAACTGTCTTAAGTAGCCAACAGGGGAATGGCTAAAAAGACACAGTTGGTGCAAGATCGCATGGCCATCAAAAGAAGGGATTTCATGTCATAGATTTGTTAAAGAGGTATAATGGCGGGGGTGAGTTTACAACAGTCTTCCATTTTGTAAAATGTCCCCTAAAGAATATTATGAAGAATAATTCTAAAGGTGCCCATGAAACAACAGGATTTCCCTCAAATAAATGAAAACCTAAATAGACAGTAAATGCTGAAACAAAAGTATAAATGAATCAACCTAGCCCTTCTATCTGGATTCTTTGCCTAAGGGACCTTTTTATTTTTACAAAGCCTGGGTCAGAATCCTGAGAAGTCATTTTCCAGTGGCCAGAAGGAGACATCCAAGAATAAGAAAGGAAAAAAAATAAAAATGACTATTCATTGCTAATATTAAAAAAAAAAAAAAAAACTGCAAAGGACCTTATGGAATGTGGGTTTTAGAAGTATTAGCTTTCAGCTATGTTTTGTTTTCAAGGAAAAGAAAATGCCCAATTCTAAAATTCTGAGGTTGTGAGTTTAGCAATTTGCTAGAAATTTAAAATGAGGATTCCATTATCAGGTGTCAGGCTTACCGAGGGCTTCCCTGATGGCTCAGCTGGTAAAGAATCCGCCTGCAATGTGGGAGACCTGGGTTCGATCCGTGGGTTGGAAAGATCCCCTGGAGAAGAGAAAGGCTACCCACTCCAGTATTCTGGCCTGGAGAGTAGGACGTGACTGAACGACTTTCACTTCACAGGATTACCGAAGTTCCAGCATGAAACCCATGTGAATGGGATCTATTTCTAGGAAAGCCCTACACACATCTGGGCTTCTAAAGAGAAATCAGGTGATTTTAAAATTAATGTCTCCGAATCTCAGTTTCCTCACATGTTAAAAGGAAACATTAAAAGCTATCAAAAAAGATTACGTACATAAAAATGCCTAGACAGTGCTGGCCAAAGTGAAGGCTCATAAATAGGCCTATACTCTTATTCTGAAGTTACTTCACAAAAACATAATGTACATAATTTAGTATGTGTTGCAATAACTGCAAATAAAAAAAGAAAGAACTACTAGTATTTCCAAGAACTCTTTTTTGGAGTTCAGTATAGTATGGTCCTCCCCTCAGAGCTGAAGCTCCCAGGGCAGAACATGAGAAGGGAGCACACAAGCATCTCCTTGAGGAAGCAACCAGGTAGAAAGGGAGGAAGTTTAGTTTTAAAGAGGCTGGGTCCTTCCTGGTTTTATGGGTTGGAGGGGTTCTGAGAGAAAAGGGGGGCTCTAGGCAGAGACAAGAAATACAGATGTATGAATAAAATGCATTTGCTTCTAGATGCAAAAGAAATCACAGGCCAAAGCAGAGAGGAAATGAGAAAAAGTAGAATCTGGAGATCCCAGCATCACTGACTCAAAGGACACAAATCTGAGTGTGTGCTGCAGTCCATGCGGTCATGAAGAGTTGGACCCAACTTAGCAAATGAACAACAGAAGAAATTTGGAGAGGAAACTGACAGGAGCACCCTAAAAATCTATGCTAGAAGGTTCCATGGGGTAAGGAACTGACAGTGAATTCTGAATAGCATTCACTGATGTACCATCCCAGACACAGCATCCACAGCACCATCAAGTCAAAGTCACAGTTCTGGAGTCACTCTGCTGAAGGAGAAACAGATGCCAGGCGCCTGTGGGAGGGACTGAGAGCGCCAGTGGGCCCAGGTGTTTGGTGGGTGTTACCCAGAAAAAAATGAAGTACTCCTGGCTCTTAAAGAATTTTAACTACTCACTGAAAAACACCCACTCTAAAAACAGGTCTGTGTGCCATTCTACACACAAAATTCTGAGTCCTGTAACAAATTTAATTCCATTCACACGCTTACAGGCTCTTTGTTAGAAAATTAAACACAGCATGTCTAAAATACAAAGGCAATAGCTCTGATATCCAGCCAACACTGAATTGTGGAGAGAAATATCATTTTTATTTCAAAATTTGTTCTTTCTTTTATATCAGTTGTTGAATATCACTGCTAATTATGTCCAATTAGCCAGAATCAAACTTAAAACAATCAAGGTGTTATACCAAGGTCATACAATGTGAATCAATAGCAGACAGGACAATAAACTGATCTCTTGGCTTGAAGTGATCAATAAGATAAAATTTTTTTAATGTGCTAATTCTGATTCAGAATAACCAACTGGTCAACCATGTGAATAGGGTTCAAAAGCTCTGGGTCCACCAACACAATAGAACAACACAGTCCAATTTACTAGTTCCAACTCCATAGGTTACCTGACCTCTGTGAAGTCTGTTTTCTCATGCATAAAATAAGCAAATCTACCTTAGAGGGTTCTTGTAAGGGGTAAATTAGTTCACGATGCAAAACGTTTAGCAGAGTCTCCGTAAGCACTAAAATGGCGGCAACAGTATATTCCACACAGAAGTCAATAAATGGTCAGCCAGTGAAGGGACACTTACTTCCACACCTCATTTCTTTTCAATCCATATGGCTTTCTTCAAGACTTTTAAGAGGAAGGTACATGTTAACTTACCCATGCCTACTTCTAAGATCGCATTTATCAGAATCTAGAGAAATGTCTTTGTTGGCTCCCACACTGGACCGTGAGTGTAAGATGGGAATCCAGACTTCCATCTTGGCGCCCAACACGTGGCATGATGCCTGGCACGATGCATGTGAAACCATCTGACCAACTGATGCAGTTTTTCAAAGAAGTGAACAAGGCTGCTATTTCCCATGTGGAGAGAGGTGAGCAGACCACATATGGCCTATAAAACACAGAGTACATTTATATGCTGTCTTAAGAGTGCTCTCTGAAAAGAGCCATCTCAGCTCCAACCTGGAGACCACAGTACACTTTCTGACCAATCATTTCTCAGGTACCCCTTGTTCTATTTATAGGTTCAAACTGAGTTCCAAAAGCCCTTTGACTCCTCTCTTCAGAAGTCCAAACGATTAGCTATACAAAAAGCCACAGCAGCTTATTAGTAAATAATAACAAAATATCCCTCGTCTACGGTCTGCCTCAATGTGCAAAACAGGGGGTTGTATCACCTCCTTTCATCTTAAGTATCCTAAGGGGTAGGCGTCACCGTCCCAGTAACCTGTCCAGGGTCCCACAGGTGTACTTGGCACATGCTCCTTCCTCTGTGTAGCACCATCTCCTAAAGATCAATTATGATTCTGAATGATTACTGAAGGAAAAAGAGAGAAAGAACACTTTTTCAACGAATCACACAAAGTTATCAGTGAGGTTTGAGAACTGGCCTTAATTCATGTAGCTTTAAAAATCAAAATCAAACTAGCAGTTCAAACAGCATATGCCAAAAGCTCATCAGGCTTTAAGGTGAGGTTTGTGGGCAAACAGTAACAAATGGCAAGGACTCACTTCAACTTTATTGTCTCCTCCAATCTCTGCCCAGGTCAAGGCCATTCAGAAATAACTTTTATTGTTAGGTCTCTCAGGGAAAACAATAAAATAAACTAACCAGTACAGGAAAAAACTTACATAACAGAGGGCTGGCCAGATTATAAAAAAAGTCACCTTACTAACCCACAGTCTGCTAGAAATGCCTTCATCTTGAGGCCATCAATCAATTCATCTCGATGTAACAGAAACACATAATTATGCTTATGTTAGAATACCTTTTAGCAGAGGAAGCAGAAGAATGGTTGACTTTAACATACACGTGACAAAACAAAAGTGCTTTTGTCCATTTGTCCCCCCTAAGTAGACTCTTTAGAAAATTCCCTCGGAATCTAGCTCTGTCAGTCTGTCCATCATGACACAGACAGAAGACTAGATTCTATTCGTGGGGAGACCAAGATGGTTCTAAAACTTAAAACTTGCTATTATACAACCAATTTCTTGCCTCCTAGCTAGTGAGAACTGTCACCTCTCCCTAGAAAAACACAGGAACCTAGGAACTTAAATTCCCTTTACAAGTAAATTTTAGTTCATTCTCTAAGGTACCCTCATTTAAAGGAAAACGTCTTAGTTTGATGCCACTGAAGGAGCAGGCAGCACAAAACGATGTTCTAATTTAGAATTCTTTCTCTACTTATGGATGTATATTAATAGATATTTGGTCCTGACCAAATTCTATTAGAACCACCTAGGATTGGATAAATCAGTGTGCCATAAAACGATTGATAAATTTTTCCCCTAGTATGAAGCAAATACTAGAAAAACTGGATTTTTCAGAAGCTTTCTTCCTAAAGCACACCAGCAGTATCTTTCCTGCATTCCACAATAAATATACTCCCCCTCTCCCCCCTACAATAAACTATATTTCCAAAAGTAGCTAAAATTCTTGTCCAAACACATTTACTTGAATAAGATACACGTAAAGAAAAATGAACTACTACACGGTGTTCACGTGAAGATCTATCATTGGAGTCCGACTGTCTGGCTTTGATTCCTGGCTCTGGCACTTACCCAGTGCTGAGTGTGTGCCTCCAGGAAAATTATTTCACTTCTCTGTGCCTCAGCTTCCTCAACGAAAATGGGGCTAGCAGTACTTACTTGTCATAGATTGTTATGAAGACTTAGTTAATATGTGTAGAGTGCTCAGAACAAAGCTTGGCACATATAAATAACAGCTATTATTATTACTACAGCTTGATGCTGCCTCATCAGTTGATGAGTAAACACTGGATGGACTCTATGTGCCTATGCGCTATAGCACATATGCATGTGTCTTATCTATATATGTATACTCACGAATATAGTCAAATAACATTTATTAAACATCAGGTATATTTCACACCCTTATTTTAATTACTGAGTTGGTCACAATAATACATCAAAGACTATTACCATTTGCACTGACCAATGAGAAAATTGACTCAGAAAGACTAAAGATGCTCCACAAATCCAGTTCCATAATACCTTACCAATTTTTTTTTTTTTTTTGGAAAGCAACATGTATACAAAGTAGCATTGGGTCTCATCAGAATGCAACCAAGGGGGGAAAAGCCTTAACAGTGAACTCTGTGATTAAAACACAAAAGCTTATATTTAACAGTTTACAGTTTGTAAAAAGGTCTCTTGACAAGCCTGGAGATGGAGAAACCAGGAAGCAGAGATTAAGCAGAACACTGAAGATCACACAACTAGAAAATGCTGCAAGGAAGGGTGGAATCGAATTTATCTGACTCTGAGTCCAGTGCTCTTTCTGCTTCCACACCCCCAGCCAAATGGGTAAAACACACTTTTTGCAGTGGCCCAAATCTCTGGAGACTTTGCCTCAAGAACTAGCATTATGGGAATGTGCTCAGCCTGGCTCTCTGGAGGCTGCCTCCCCGATCTATAGAGTTCTGATTCTAAAATGGCTCCAACCTAACACAAGCACTGCCTGATGGGAAATGTACAGAAGATTATAGGGTAGGAGCCATACTCCTGGGACCGACAGGCCATAAATATTTGCTACTGATGAATAAGGATATTCAACTTGGAAACCAGGTGTGTGGTCTAGGCCAAATCATCTCCTTTCTCTGAAGGATTTCATCTGTAAGACAGGTGAAGGGTTTCTTATCTCACTGAAAGGAGGTAATAGTGAAATAGTTCAGCAGTTGCTACTGGATTAGCCTTCCACCATGAAGATCACCTGTAAAATTCTAACTTGGGTCCAGCAAATGACAGGTTTCATGCTCACCATGTGTGCTAAGGACATAGATCCTAAAAAAATGAGGGCTCAGGCAACTGACACATTCCTAAATAAGAAATGGAGTGCCCTGGAAACAGTCAAGAAGGAAATGACCAAGAATCAAGAATACATATTAATACATAAATTTCTAACATGAAAAACCAAAAAGCAGAGTACCCATGTGTCTAGTTCTGTGAGCTGTGTCTGTGTGTGGTTTCATATGAACAATTGAGATAGAGTGAGAAATGCAGACAATTTTTCATATTCTTTCAAGTGCTTCATCTTTCTGTTTTGGCTCCTGTGGCCGCCTGATGTTCTATGTTCATAATAGCATCTTGCCAAATCCTGTCTCCCACACAGGGCAAGTAAAATCAGAACCTGATGCGATCTAGCCTTACTAAAGGGAAAAGCAGTGATGGCAAGGACAAGAGACAAAAATTTTCACAGAAAGATTGGCAAACTGTCTTACCAATACTGCCACCTTTGAAAACCCCATTACACACAGAGTTCTCCATTTGCAATAGACAAAGATGCACTCATTTTGTGCAGAAAAGGGTCTTAATCACTCCCACCCCTTCGCCACCACCAGGGAGACCACCAGGCAAATTTCAGCCCTAAAGCCGTGTTAACACAGTATGGGGAATTTGGGGCGAGGACACAATGACTCTGGCATTAAATGACGGTAAATGCCGTTGGGAAAATATTCCGATTCTGAGCCTCAGACATTATTTTATTTTTTTCCTGGGATCCGGCCTGACTCAGTAACCAGTTCCAACAAATGCATTTTCTTGATACAAATCTCAACCCTGTGCCTCCTAGGGAATCTCGGCTCCCAAACCAGCGAACGATGATGAAATGGCTTTACTGCAAAGTGGGAGGGGGGTTTTCCCTTTGCTCTCTCCCAAGGTTAAACCTGTTACCGATCCCGGGCGGGTAACGAACAGAGGAATTGGGCCTGAGAGCTCGCCTGCATTTGGTTACATTTTCATTTTTGAAAACCGGAAAGCGAGAAACGAGGGTGACCGAGCTGAAAGGGTAGGATCTGGCCGCTCAAGGTGCGGGAGAGGTCGCGCGGGGATCGAAGATGGGTCGTGAGGAAGAGTCGGGAGTCCACGGCTCCTCGTCCCTTCCCGCCTGGTATGGGGAGCCGCACCCCGCCCGCCGGGCAGGGCCGCGGGCGGCGAGGGCGGCCCGGGCCTCTCCCAGAACGACGGGCCCGGCCCCGGAAACAGGGAGGGGCCGCGGTGAGGCCGAGCCCGCGCTGCGGGCGGCCTCGCGAGGCCGAGAAGGCCGCGCGCCGCCGCCCCCGGAGCCCACCCGGGAGGTCGCCCTCGCCGCCGCCGCCGCTGCCAGTGATGGGGGAGCTGTGGGCTCGGGCCCCTGGGGGCCTCGGGCGGACCCCGAGCCGCACTCACCGTGGGAGGACTGCAGGGGGCAGAGAACCTTGCGAGGGGAGCTCCGGGCGCAGTGACCGCTTCCTCCCCAATCCCACTCCTCCGGCGACGGCGGCGGCTGCAGAGGCGGCGGCGGCGGCGGCAGCTACCCCGGCTCCGGAATCGGCGGCTGCGGCGGCTCCACTTCCGCTCCGGTCACCACTTCCGCTCCGGCTCGAGCCCCGCCCCTGCGCCGCCTCTTCATTGGGCGAGCGGGGCACGGGGTCGCCGCGGCCGCCCGAGAGGGGCGCCGCCCGAAGGAGGAGGGAGGAGAGCGGAGGGCAGGGGTGCCGCGGCCGGGGCGGGGCGGGGGTCTGACCCTGGAGCGCAGAGGAGGCGGGCGTGGGGGGGACGGATATGGGGGCGGGGAGCGGAAGAAGGAGGTGGGCGGAGTGCAGGCGGGGCTGAGAGGGCTCTAGAAAGGGGCTGTGTGGAAACTGGGGGGACGGGGCGAGGCTTGGGGCTGGGCGGGCCTGAGGCTTAGGCTTGGAGCTCGCCGGGGCCAGGCCCAGTGCCCGAGGTCGTTGGTTCCCACCCCTCCCCAAAAGGAGTCGTCACGGGGTCGGAGGTGCAAGTCAGCCCCCTATTGCTGCGTGCTCTGGAAATACTAGATTTAAGGAAGGACTGCAGTTGCTCATCCATAGAGTTTTGCTTTAGTCCTCCCTTCAGTCCTTCAAGGTGCGTCATTTTGTGGACTGAGGAAACCGGGAATCAGACTGCCCATGGTCGCTCAGTGAAGTCCGACTCTTTGCGACCCCATAGGCTATACAGCCCATGGAATTCTCCAGGCCAGAATACTGGAGTGGGTAGCCTTTCCCTTCTCCAGTAATTGAACCAGGGCCTCCTGTATTGCAGGCAGATTCTTTACCAACTGAGCTATCAGGGATTCCCGAATACCTTCTACTCAAGACCTTAAAGGAAGTTTAACGAAAGGAGCCAGGCCTTCTCTGCCCCCTACTCCCCATGACTGCTCTCACCCTTTATCAACATTAAGCTCTTCCCAAGGCAGTTCATCAAAATGCTTCACCTCTACTCCCCCCACCCCACTCCCCCGTCATGCATTCTTTCAGCAAATACTTATTAAGCAGGCTTTGTGTTTGATGTTGGAAACAAAGCAAGAACGAGGCAGAAGGGGCCCTGCTGTCTTGGAGTTTACAGGCTGGTAGGAGACAGAACAAAGTAAATAGTCCTTGTCATTTCTCCTTTACCTTTACTTAGGTTATGATCAACTTCTAATGCATCATCCTTCCCTCAGACCTGCTCCCATCAACTGCCAAAGTGATTGTTGAAAAACCCCGTTCTAATTGGTTTCTCTTCTTTCTTAATGTGTTCGGTGATCACTCAGACCTTGAAGACAATCGATAAGCTCCTTGAATGTGACAGTCGAGGTTCTCCAGAAGCTGCCCTCATCTTTCAGCTTCTCCTTACTGTCTCTTCCCCATCCCAAATCCCCAGATCCTTATCCTCTCAATGTGCTAGTTTCAGTCTTTCTAAACCATTGGTGTTAGTACCTAACATTTTTTAAAGATTGAGAGATATCTGTGTGAGGGAAAATCTGCATCTCTGCCTTTGTCTGGAAACCCTGTGTCCACATTTCTGTGTGGCAACAATTGGCTGAAACCAAGGAATAATTGTCCTTGGTTTAGATCAGGCATGGACTTGCCAAAGTGCCAAGGTACCCACCTGACCTGAGACTGCCTTCAACATTTACAGTGTCTGTCCTACAGGCATCTGTGCCAGCACCTCCTTACTATCAGATCAGATCAGATCAGATCAGCCGCTCAGTCGTGTCCGATTCTTTGCAACCCCATGAATCGCAGCACGCCAGGCCTCCCTGTCCATCACCAAGTCCCAGAGTTCACTCAGACTCACGTCCATCGAGTCAGTGATGCCATCCAGCCATCTCATCCTCTGGCGTCCCCTTTTCCTCTTGCCCCTAATTCCTCCCAGCATCAGAGTCTTTTCCAATGAGTCAACTCTTCACATGAGGTGGCCAAAGTACTGGAGTTTCAGCTTTACCATCATTCCTTCCAAAGAAATCCCAGGGCTGATCTCCTTTAGAATGGACTGGTTGGATTTCCTTGCAGTCCAAGGGACTCTCAAGAGTCTTCTCCAACACCACAGTTCAAAAGCATCAATTCTTCGGTGCTCAGCCTTCTTCACAGTCCAACTCACATGACCACAGGAAAAACCATAGCCTTCACTAGACGGACCTTTGTTGGCAAAGTAATGTCTCTGCTTTTGAATATGCTATCTAGGTTGGTCATAACTTTCCTTCCAAGGAGTACGCGTCTTTTAATTTCATGGCTGCAGTCACCATCTGCAGTCATTTTGGAGCCCAGAAAAATAAAGTCTGACACTGTTTGCACTGTTTCCCCATCTATTTCCCATGAAGTGATGAGACGGGATGCCATGATCTTCGTTTTCTGAATGTTGAGCTTTAAGCCAACTTTTTCACTCTCCACTTTCACTTTCATCAAGAGGCTTTTGAGTTCCTCTTCACTTTCTGCCATATGGGTGCATATCTGAGGTGATTGATATTTCTCCCGGCAATCTTGATTCCAGCTTGTGTTTCTTCCAGTCCAGCGTTTCTCATGATGTACTCTGCATATAAGTTAAATAAGCAGGGTGACAGTATACAGCCTTGACGAACTCCTTTTCCTATTTGGAACCAGTCTGTTGTTCCATGTCCAGTTCTAACTGTTGCTTCCTGACCTGCATACAGATTTCTCAAGAGGCAGGTCAAGTGGTCTGGTATTCCCATCTCTTTCAGAATTTTCCACAGTTTCTTGTGATCCACACAGTCAAAGGCTTTGGCATAGTCAATAAAGCAGAAATAGATGTTTTAAGATTGAAAGTGTTGTGTAATATACACAGTATGGACTGGACATCAAAACCACAGGATTGAACCCTGGAAAATTTTCCCAAGTGCAAAAACTTCTCCATGGGAACCCATCTTTGGCAAACCAAAGATCTGTAGTCCAGAGACTGCTCAGATTGAAATAAACCTTGTGATATAACTTTAGGTCCCCATCCAGTAAATACCCTAGAGGGTTGGAGGGCTCATGTTAATTACACCACAAATGACATCATCAGTGCTTTGAGGGAACAGAAGTGCCCTTTGCCAGGCATTCCTAGGTGCCTACTAACGGGCTGCAGGATTACTTTCATTACCTCTACATTCTCAGCCAGGGGTCAGCAAACCACAGCTATTAACTAACAAAGAAGCAAGGATATATTAAAATACAATGTGGCAGATGCAGCCATGGAAATGTATATGCCCAGGGCATTATGGGAGCCTAAGGGAAGGGCACCTAACCCATCTTGAGAGAATGGTGAGAGAGCAGGAAAGAATTTCTCAAAAAGGTGATACTGGAGCCCTAAATTTCATAATGAATTTTTAAAAATTAATAGGCTTTATTTTTTTAGAATGGTTTTAGGTTTCAGTTCAGTTCAGTTCAGTCGCTCAGTTGTGTCCGACTCTTTGCGACCCCCTGAATCGCAGCACGCCAGGCCTCCCTGTCCATCACCGACTCCCGGAGTTCACTCAAACTCACGTCCATCGAGTCAGTGATGCCATCCAGCCATCTCATCCTCTGGCGTCCCCTTCTCCTCCTGCCCCCAATCCCTCCCAGCATCAGAGTCTTGTCCAATGAGTCAGCTCTTCGCATGAGGTGGCCAAAGTACTGGAGTTTCAGCTTCAGCATCATTCCCTCCAAAGAAATCCCAGGGCTGATGTCCTTCAGAATGGACTGGTTGGATCTCCTTGCAGTCCAAGGGACTCTGAAGAGTCTTCTCCAACACCACAGTTCAAAAGCATCAATTCTTCTGCGCTCAGCCTTCTTCACAGTCCAGCTCTCACGTCCATACACAACCACTGGAAAAACCATAGCCTTGACTAGACGGACCTTTGTTGGCAAAGTAATGTCTCTGCTTTTGAATATGCTATCTAGGTTGGTCATAACTTTCCTTCCAAGGAGTAAGCATCTTTTAATTTCATGGCTGCAGTCACCATCTGCAGTGATTTTGGAGCCCAGAAAAATAAAGTCTGACACTGTTTCCACTGTTTCCCCATCTATTTGCCATGAAGTGATGGGACCAGATGCCATGATCTTCGTTTTCTGAATGTTGAGCTTTAAGCCAACTTTTTCACTCTCCACTTTCACCTTCATCAAGAGGCTTTTGAGTTCCTCTTCACTTTCTGCCATAAGGGTGGTGTCATCTGCATATCTGAGGTGATTGATATTTCTCCTGGCAATCTTGATTCCAGCTTGTGTTTCTTCCAGTCCAGCGTTTCTCATGATGTACTCTGCATATAAGTTAAATAAGCAGGGTGACAATATACAGCCTTGACGTACTCCTTTTCCTATTTGGAACCAGTCTGTTGTTCCATGTCCAGTTCTAACTGTTGCTTCCTGACTTGCATACAGATTTCTCAAGAGGCAGATCAGGTGGTCTGGTATTCCCATCTCTTTCAGAATTTTCCACAGTTTATTGTGATCCACACAGTCAATAAACTAGATAGTACAGAGAGTTCCCATATATCCAATATCTCCCGATCACAGTTTCTCCTGTTATTAACATCCTGCATCACTGTGGTACACTAGTTACAACTGATGAGCAAATACTGATACATTTTAAGCTAAAGTCCATAGTTTGGATTAGAATTCATTCCTTCTACTGTACAGTTCTAAAGATTTTGACCAATGGATAATGTCAGGTATCTACCATTACCATATACAGGACAGTTTCACTGTTGTTTCAATATATTGTTTTTAGAATGGCCTATTCTTCACCTATTCAGCTCTCACCTTCTCCCCTCACCTCAACCCTTGGCAGCGCTTCTCTTTTTAGTTTTTCGGTTTCCAGATGTCATACAGTTAGAATCAAACAGTGTGTAGCCTTCACTAACTGGATTCTTTCATGAAGCACTATGATTTAAAGATTCCTCTATGTCTTTTTATGGCTTGATAGCTTGTTTATTATGACTGAATAATATTTTGTTGTATGAATGTAGCCCAGTTTGTCCATTCACCTGTCATAATGGATTGACTCAAGTTCTCCAAAAAGATAATGCTGAAGTCCTAATCTCTGTTACCTGTGAACGTAAACTTATTTGGAAAAAAATAAAAAGCCTTTGCAGATGTCATCAAGTTATGATGAGATCATTAGTGTGGGCCCTAATCCAGTATAATTGATGTCCTTATAAAAAGAGCAAGAAGGGGCTTCCCTGGTGGTCCAGTGACTAAGACTCCTTGTTCCCAATGCAGGAGGCCCAGGTTCAATTCTGGTCTGGGAACTAGATCTGACATACCACAACGAAGATCCTGTATGCTGCAACTAAGACCTGGTACAGCCAAATTAATTGATTAATGTGTTTTAAAAAGGGAAAAGGTCAAATAGACACACGTGGTGGGGGAGGAGGGAGGGTAATCCCTTTTGATGACAGAGTGAGGGATTGGAGTGATACAGTTACAAAGCAAGGCATGCTAAAGATTCAGAGCTACCACCAAAAGCTAGAAAGAGGCAGGAAAGGATTCCACCTGGAGTCCCAGAGTGAACTTGGCCCTGCTGACACCTTGGTTTTGGGCTTCTCACCTCCAGAACTGTGAGAGAATAAATTTGGTTGGTTAAGCCCTTGGTTTGTGGTACTTGGCTGCAGTAGCCCTATAAAAATGATACACCTTTCAAGAGACATCTTGATTCAGCTTTTGACTATTATGAGTAAAGCTGCTACACAACCATGTGCAGGTTTTGGGTGGACATGAGGTTTCAACTTGTTTGGATAAACACTTGGGGGCATGAATCCTAGATCATGTGTTAAGATTGTTTGGCTACGAAGAAATTGCCAAACTGCCTTCCAAAGTGGCTGTAACATTTTGCGTTTCCACCATCAATGAAAGAGAGTCTGTGATGACCCATATTCATGCCAGCGTTGGGTATTAGCAAGTTTGTTTTTATTTTGTTTGTTTGCTTTTAATTTCATCCATTCTTAACATATATGTGTGATGTAAGATCCTGGTTTGTCTCCCCCAAAGTTTCTTTTTGTTCCTAACTACTCTGAAATTTTGTAGTTAATACCCTTTAGTCACCCAGTAGGTTTCCTTCCATCCTTTCTTTCGTTTTTCCTCTGTACCTCCATCCCTCCCTTCCTGACTCTTCCCTTCTTTTTCTTTCTTCTTCTGTCTTTGTTTCTCTTTCTTTCACTGTTTATTATGATAATTTTCAAACAAATACAACAGTAAATAGTACAGTAAGCTCTATGAAGTCATAACTCAGCTTTATTTTACTATTCCACTATCCCTCACAGTTTTTGGCAGCACTATCTTACAGCAAATCCCAGACATATCACTTTATATCATTGCTTTTGTAAATATCTTAGAAAGTAGCTCTAACTGTAAAAACTTACATAACCATAATTCATGATCACACTGAAGGAAATTAACAATAACTCCTTACTATCTTATAAGAGAGTCCAGGTCCAATTTTCCCTAATTGTCTTAAGAATTACTTTTCACACAGGTTTATTTAGATCAGGATCCAAACAAGGTCTACACAAAGAATTTAGCTGCTAAATCTCTTAAGCCTCTTTTAATCTGTAACTGTTACTCCTAGTCCTCCTTTTTAAAAATGCAATTGATTTGATGAAGAAACTAGGTAAATTCTCTTATAGAGTTTCTAACAGTCTGAATTTGGCTGATTGAATCTTTGCAATGTTTTAAAAATGTGACACTATCCCTTGAATGTCCTGTAAACAGATATTGAGATCTAGTGGCTTGATTAGATGTAAGTTTGGCAAGAGTGTTTTATAGGTGAGACTGTATATTTTTTATTTCATCAAATCAGGAGGCATGTAAAGTCTAATTGTTCCTCAATGATCTCTTCCAATCTGAAAACTCATTTCTTTCAGCTCTGAAGTATTTTTGCAAATTATTTCTTCAAAGATTTCCTTCAATTCATCTCCATATTTTCTACATCGTCATTCCAATTATTTGGAATCTGCGGTCCTGGAATGATTTTTTAATTTTACTTTTTTATATTTGTTTTTATTGATCTATTTGGTTGTGCCAGGTCATAGTTGTAACGTGTGAAATCTTACCTGTGGCATGTGGGATCTAGTTCCCTGACCAGGGATTGAACCCAGGCTCCCTGAATTGGGCGCAAAGAGTCTTAGCCACTGGACCACCAGGGAAGTCCCTAATTTTACTGCCTTTTTTTTTCTCCCTCTCTTATTTTATTTTTTTACCTTTTTGTGTTTGGGTCTGCTTTTCTGAATAGTATCTTCCAACCTGTATTTAGTCAGAGCTCTGTGCAAGACACAGGATCAGAAACCACTCTAGGTATATATTTTTTTTTTCCCAGGATTTTTTTTTTTCTCCTGGAATCAAGAGTCAACAGTATCTGAGGGGCAAAGACCTAGAGCAGGAGGAAGCCGGCCCCCAGGTGGCTAGTGGTGGGGGCTCGGGGGTCGAGAAGGGCCTGCTCAAAAGTCCTTCCTGCACCTGAGGCCGTGGCTCTGCTGCTGCTAAGTCACTCAGTCGTGTCCGACTCTTCTCGACCCCATGGACTGCAGCCCACCAGGCTCCTCCGTCCATGGGATTTTCCAGGCAAGAGTACTGGAGTGGGGGCCATTGCCTTCTCCACAGAAACCACTCTAGGTATTTTAAGCAGAAAGGAATTTAATATAGGGTTGAGGTTGATGAAGTCAGGGAGATTTTTGTTTCAGAGTCTCCATAACTGTGACTGAGAGGTTACCTTTGCTACTCCTGCTGTTGCCATTGCAACTTCCTGACCCCAGGAGTCTGGGAACTTGGTACTGGATCAGGGAGTCTGATTACTGACATTTGGTTCAAAAGTAAAGTTTAAAGACAAGAGGGTTTTTATTTGGCTTGAATAAGAAGTTGAAATTGTGGGGTAGTCTTTGACATGTCAACTCGCATGAGGACTTTGATGTCCATCCAACCAGTTTTGGGCTTTTGTTTTAATGGAACAGAAGCTGAACTCCTGACTCAGAGAGTTGTAAGGTGTAATCAGAAACAGCTCTGATAGCTTTCACTAACTTTGCCAGACCAGAGTAGGCTGTGTCAAGGAGACCAGAGTTCTCCAAACTCACTGAATTGAATTTTGGTCACATAATCACTTTGGGTCTTCATTTACTTCATTCCAGTAAATGAAGTCACTGGAAAGGTAGGCATCATTATGGAAACAAATATGAATCTGTATTTTTATTTTATTTCATTTTGTGTCTAGCTTTTGCAAATTTGTGCCTGCTGAGGAAGTGGTGAGGCATCATTGCACTCCAGTACTTGCTCTAACCTTGGAAAGTTCATGGAACTATCCGCCTCCATTCTCTTTCTTCAGAGTGCCAGCTGAGCAAAAAGAACCATTAATTTCTTGGGTGTTTGTCTATGTATTTTAAGAATGATATTTTGTAGCGTTTAATTTTAAGTAAGCAAACACCTGCTGTATTCATTTTAACTCATGTATTTTTATTACCTGGTTATGCATGAATATATTTTCACTGTAAGAAAGCTAAAATATTAAAGATAAAACCTAAAGTCTCCTGTGATCCCCACCCCCAATGCCATTTCTCTTCCCCAGGAAGTAGTGAAAAGTCAAAGTGTTCATCGCTCAATTGTGTCTGACTCTTTGCGTCCCCATGGACTGTAGCCCACCAGGCTCCTCTGTCCGTGGAATTCTCTAGTAAGAATACTCAAGTGGGTAGCCACTTCCTTCTCCAGAGGGTCTTCCCAAGCCAAGGACTGAACCTACCTCTCTTGCATTGCAGGCAGATTCTTTATGGGCTGACCCACTAGGGAAGCCCCAGAAAGTAACCAAGTATCAGTTATATAGCAGCATGCATTTGTCAAGGGAGGTGAGGTTTTGCTGCCATAAGAAACATCCTCAAAATCTCAGTGCCTTACCACAACAGAGGTCTATTTCTTGATCCTTACATGTTTGTCATGTGTTGGCTTCAACTATATCTCTGGACACAGATTGAGAAAGCAAGAAGGTTATGGTAATCTCAAAGCAGAGGGAAAAGAAACAGGGAGGAACCTCTGCTTGAAAGGCACATATCATTTTCACCCACATTTCCTTGGTCAAAGCAAATTATATAGCCAAGTCGACTTCAGTAGGAATGTATAATCTTCCATAGAGAAGGGCAGTAAAATTTTTTCTGCAGTTTTATAGCGTACATAAAACTATAGAAATAGGCATCAGAGATCAGTCCTGGGTGTTCTTTGGAAGGAATGATGCTAAAGGCTGAAACTCCAGTACTTTGGCCACCTCATGTGAAGAGTTGACTCACTGGAAAAGTCTCTGATGCTGGGAGGGATTGGGGGTTAGGAGGAGAAGGGGACGACAGAGGATGAGATGGCTGGATGGCATCACCGACTCGATGGACGTGAGTCTGGGTGAACTCTGGGAGTTGGTGATGGACAGGGAGGCCTGGCATGCTTCGATTCATGGGGTCGCAAAGAGTCGGACACGACTGAGTGACTGAACTGAACTGAACTATTTTTATTAAAAAAATTTTTTTGGCCACAGCTTGCAAGATCTTATTTCCTTGGCAGTGAAAGCTCATAGACCTGTCCACTGGATTGCCAGGGAATGTCCAGGTGTCATTTTAATACAATTTATTACAATATTTAACTTTACTTTTTTCATGCAAAAATGTCTTCGAAGTCTTTCCGTGTTATAAAAATAGACCCGTCTCTCACCTTAAACTATATCTATGTATATATATTTATTTACTTGGCTGCACTATGTCTTAGTTGCAGCATGTAGAATCTAGTTCCCTGACCAGGGATCAAACCTGGTCCCCCTGCGTTGCAAGCACAGAGTGTCAGCCATTGGGTCACCAGGATAGCACATCCATTTCCTTTTCATTTATTTTCTAAGCTTACTTTTTCTTTATTGCTGC
Source organism: Bos mutus (assembly GCF_027580195.1). Lineage (NCBI taxonomy): Eukaryota > Metazoa > Chordata > Mammalia > Artiodactyla > Bovidae > Bos > Bos mutus. The sequence continues at coordinate 57,592,849 of NC_091629.1, read as the reverse complement.
ATGGGTGCTCAGTCGTGTCCGACTCTTTGCGGCCCCATGGACTGCAGCACACCAGGCTTCTCTGTCCTTGGAATTGTTTTGAACAGTTGTATTAACGTGCCATAATAGGGATGCAGTATTGTTTAGCTATTCCCTTATTTGAAGACATTTAAGTTGTTTCTAATGTGTTATTATTGCAAACAAAGTGTTGTAAATATCTTCAAACTTGCCCCTTGTACACATGTGCAAGTTTCTCTGGGGTGGGTACAGAGAAGTGGAATTGTTCGTGAATAGCTCACAAGTAGTTCCAAAGGAACTGCCAATTCTCTCTCTGTATCCTAGGATGGCACACTCATCAGGAGAATTTCAAAGAGTTTGACACAAAGACTACTTACAAAGAACAGTATAGTATCCCAGGACTGATAACGGTGAGGCTAGACCTGAAGGAACAAGGAGAGAGCACTGAGCAGTCATGCGGAAAGGGAAGGGTGAAACCAGACCCATATGGCCCCACAGGGAAGGAGAAAAGGGAGTAAACGTCTCAAATCCCGCTTTTCCCTCTGGTCCCCTATGGGATTGACCTCAACCAGATAACAGACAGCCAGGGAGTCTGTTTATCTAGCCCATCCTGACCTGCCTTCTGGACCATAGAAGAGGTAGAAAGGATAGAAAGCCAATCTAAAGGAGCAAATAGAAGATACTCATCCATTCTCTTATCCATGGAACAAGAAATGACCTAATTGCTTGCCAATATTATAAGAAAAAATAAAGTACTTAAAAGTGCATTTTGAACTTGCGGTTCAAAATGTGGTACTGGAGAAGACTCTTGAGAGTCCCTGGACTGCAAGGAGATTAAACCAGTCAATCCAAAAGGAAATTGACCCAGAATATTCATTGGAAGGACTGATGCTGAAGCTGAAGTTCCAATACTTTGCCCACCTGATGTGAAGAGCCAACTCATTGGAAAAGACCCTGATGCTTTAAAGATTGAGGGCAGGAGAAGAATGGAGAAACAGAGGATGAGATGGTTGGATGGCATCACTGACTCAACAGACATGAATTTGAGCAAACTCCAGAAGACAGTGAAGGACACTATTCGTGTGTTGCAGTCTATGGGGTTGCAAAGAGTCAGACACAACTTAGCAACTGAACAAGAATTGTTAGTGAGGACTTCTGTTTATAACACAGAGACCCAGATAAGCTAGGTTTAAATAATCTAAGCCTAACTGCTACAGCAAGGGTCGCCAACCTCCAGGATCTAACGCTTGATGATCTGAGGTAGAGCTAATGTAATAATAATAGAGATAAAGTGCACAATAAGTGTAATGTGTTTGAATTGTCTTGAAACCACCACCGCCGCCGCCTCCTCTCCGGCCCCCCGCCCAACAGCTTGTGGAAAAATTATCTTCCCTGATGCCAAAAAGATTGCAGACTCATATGATACAGCATCCAACTATTGACAGTTCACAGTGTTTACATTTAATTAGGAGCAAAGAGATCTCGTTGTTACTGTTTGTAGAAACAATGGGGTTGATTTGGTGCTTTGTACCACCAAGTCTTCTGGGACTTAGTAGTTGTTGCTACGTTAGTCTTGTTGCTTCATTTCACATTAATTGTTCATTTGGACCAAGATCACCTCATGGGTACAAAATGTCTGTTTCAACTCCTGCTATTGCATCTACATCCAAACCAGAAGGAAAACAGAAGAGGCCAGAGGGAAAAGGTGGAGGTATTGGGTACAACCGCACTGCCTCTTAAAGGTTCTAGAATCTGCTATGTGATTATCTGGTTTATATCTTATTGGGCAGGACTCAGTTACATGGCCATATTTGGCTATAAGGAAAGTTGAGAAGATTAACATTTATTTGGGAGACTGTGTGCCTAGGCACAAGGAAGATGACCTGTAAATACTATTTTTAAAAGCCCAGGAATTGGACAGACATCCTTCTTGGAAGGTGAGTGGGTCCTGCTTTCTAGGAGTGTACCTGTCCTCTGACCTCCATAACCCCTGGCTCCTTCCTTGGGGACACTCTTCCTTGTTCAGTATTCTTATGGCTAAATTTTAATAGATACGAGTGTTACCCTTTTGGGGACTGCACAGATACTATAACCCCTGTTTCCTGATAGTTTGGAGACCCTAGAGTTTCTCATTTCTTTGAGGAAGAAATAAAGGTAGAGATGTTTATTAGGGAACATTTAGTGTTCTCTTCCTCAAATGCTCAGAATAATGCCCAGCCCATTTTTTTCTGTGTTTTTAGCACAGGAGTCACATCCTATATGGAGGCTAAGTTCTAAAGACAGTTCTCTTTTCTTTTCTTTCTTTTTAAAATATTATTTATTCATTTGTCTGCACCAGGTCTTCGTTGTGGCATGCGGGGCTTGAGTTGTGACACATGGAATCTAGTTCTCTGACTGGGACCAAACCCAGGCCCCCTGCACTGGGCGAGTGGAATCTTAGCCATTGGACCATCAGGGAAGTCCCTAAAGACAGTTCTTAAAGAAAAATCATACACAGTCAAAATTCTTAAAGAAAAATCATGCACAGTCAAAATATTATTGATATATTGTTATCCTGCATGACTTTGTAAATGTGTATCAGTTAGCCAGGACTGCCTACCAAGCCACTTTAAAACTCAGTGATATAAAACAACAGTGATTTACTTTCATGTATGCTGCTGCACTCTGGCTGATCCAGTAGGCAGGCACTCTCTGGCATGGCAGAAGCATAGAGGGCAAGGCCAACCCTGCAAGCACACTTTAAGCCTCTGCTTGAGTCAATAACTGCTAATATCCCATTGGGAAAAACAAGTCATGCAGCGAAGCCTAAGGTCAGCGAGCAAGTGGAAAGCATACAGGAACATGATCCAGGGCAACATCCCCAACATCAAAATTTTGCTCTTCCTCTGGAAGTGGTGTGGGAGAGGGAGTGAAATGTTTTTAAACAATTCAAATTTGCCAGAAAATTGATTTTTAAATAAATCACTCAAATGCATTAGTCAAGTTGTGGCCCTCGATTCTTCCATTGCTTATTTGAAGAGGTCAAGGAATCCATCACCAACCGCTGGCCCAGTTAGCTGAACATTGCGTAACATGAATGATGAAATAGTCAGCACTTGGGAATAGTCATCATTGTTAATGGCATGAAACCCGTAAAATAATATATGTATTATTTCTGTATGAATTGGTCAAAATACATCAGTTATTACAATTGACAAAGCCTGGGTCACAGGTTCACTGAGTGGATGACAAGCATAACCATTTTCATTCTTTAAATCCCCCCTCCCCCTCCCCATGAGATTGACATTGGTTCCCTACCAGTCGTTCCCCCTCTTGGAACAGCAGTGCAGATGGAACGCATATGTGGGTTCTGTAGTGGATACAGTGACACGCTGCCCAGAGCCCTCACTCCAGGACTGAGACACTTATATTCCCCCAGCTGCTGGAAGCATAGGCTGCTGACAGCTCTCAGTTGAATCCTTCATGAGGATTTGCCCTTGGCTGAAGAAAGCTACCTAGTCCAAGTTCTATATGTCCAATGACTGGATGAAGTAAGAGTCCCAAAGGCTAGCCTCCATGCCATCCTGCCTCCATACTTACCCCTTTGTATCAGCTGAGGCCTCTGGGGACTCTAACCCACAACAGGCTCTGAAGTCAGATGGAACTGGGTTCTGAGTTTTATCCCAAATATTCACAAGCTCTGTGGCCTTAGACACAATACAACCACCTTAGCCTCAAGTTTTTAATCTCTGAAGGTGAAATAATAATAGCTGTATGCCTGTTATAGTTACGGTGAGGATGAAGAGAAATAATACATGTAAATCACATGGTACCTGGCACATGTTAGATTGTGCTGAAATGTATTCCATTTTTACTCAGATCTTTGCCGGGACTTCCAAAAGCCAGTGTTCTCATACTTCACCAAGGCAGAAATGGATCTGTTGTGCTCAGTTCTTTCCAGCAGATGACGCCAGTGGGTAAGGCTGCAGTCCTGTCCAGCTCAGTTACAATTCTCACTACTCACAGATTGACATCAGTTTCATTGGGATTATCTCGTTTGATTCTCTGTCATCAACCATTTCTCAAGGGCTAACTATTTCATCATTCTTTCATCTCTTTCTCAACGGATGCTTACTGAGTCCTTACTCCAGCCAAAGAGCAGACTTAAATCCCTTCTAAAGCATCCCTTCTTAAGCATTTGATTAAGAAATGAAACAAAAGAGGGACTTCCCTGGTGGTCCAGTGGTTAAGAATCCACTTTGCAATGCAGGGGACATGGGTTTGCTCCCTGGAATCTGCATGCCACAGCTAGAGAGAAGTCTGTGCATGACTACTAAGACCCAGCACAGCCATAAATAAATACATAAATAATTTTTTTAAGAAAATAAATAAAATTCCAAGACCCTGCTGGCAAGCTGGACTTTTACAGATAAAAAAGACAAGTTTTAGCCACTGATTTTGTTCTGGTCCTGACTTGCTGCCAACTCGTGTTCTTGAAGGAGGCTGCTTTCAGTAAAGCACTAAAGCCCAAGAAGCTTGTTTTGAGTGAAACTGAGGCGGGAAGATGACTCCTCTGCAGGGGCAGCTAAGGTGGCTCCCCAGAGACCTCTGCTGTCCTTCCCAAGGGCACAGCACATGGTTCTTGGGCTGGTTAAGATGGCCCAGTCAGAGAAAAAAAAATCTGTGAAGAAAATGCTGAAGGCCTGGGGGGAAGAGGAGTCAGCAGGCCTGAATGTAGGAGCTCCTGGGAGAAGCAACTTTGCAGCAGTTCCTTCAGCTGTGCTGGGGATCAGTGAGCATCCATGGAAGCCAGGAGACCAGGCCAGCTGAGGTCCTGGTGGGAGAGAGGGTCCCCCCTCAGCCTTTTCTCACCCACTCCAGAGCTGTGGGGGAATGAACTCACTGGAAGACCACCCCAGCAGTGCAGTTTAGGGGTGCCAAGAAGGGCGTCTTCCACAGATGAAATCCCTCTCTCATCAACCAGGCTCTGGGCCCCAAATGCCACCATTAGTGTTTCATTGTCCCTTAAAATGAAAATTGCGAGAGTTAAGAACAGAGGAACAGAACTCCTCTATATAGGTAGGGGGGTGTGTGTGTGTGAGAGAGAGAAAGAGATTGTACTGACTTGGAGAAAAGTCTGTAAATGTGCACATCAACTATTAACATGGCTTGTCTTGAGCCCGAAGGTGTGGACTAAGTTAGAAAGATTAATGGAGGATAGGAAAAGAGGATGAAAGGAGTAAGTGAGAAAAAAAAATCACATTAAAAAGGATGTTCGTGATTGTAAAGCATCTGCCTGCAATGTGGGAGACCCGGGTTTGATCCCTGGGTCAGGAAGATCCCCTGGAGAAGGAAATGGCCACCCACTCCAGTACTCTTGCCTGGAAGATTCCATGGATGGAGGAGCCTGATAGGCTATAGTCCATGGGGTCACAAAGAGTCGGACATGACTGAGCGACTTTGCTTTCACTTTCATGATTGAAAGAATTATTATTTTGCGTAACAACCAATATGACTTTATTCTTGGAATATAAAGTTGATTTAACATCAGAAAATGAGGGACTTCCTTGGTGGTCCAGTGGCTAAGACTCCAAACTCCCAGTGCAAGGGGCCCAGGTTTGATCCCTGGTCAGAGAACTAGATCCCGCATGCTGCTACTAAAAGGTCCTGAGTGATGCAACTAAGATCCGGGGCAGCCAAAAAAGTAAAATAAATAAAAATAAATATTAAAAAGAAAACAGACATTAGAAAATGAACTCATATAATTTACCACTTTAATAGAATAAGGAGAAATGTCATACAACCACCTCAGCAGCGGTGGTGGTGGTTTAGTTGCTAAGTTGCATCCAACTCTTGCCAACCCCACGAACTGTACCCTGCTAGGCTCCTATGTCCATGGGATTCCCCAGGCAAGAATAGTGGAGTGGGTTGCCATTTCCTTCTCCAGGGGATCTTCCTGACCCAGGGATCAAACCCAAGTCTCCTGCATTGCAGGCAGATTCTTTTACCAACTGAGCTACGAGGGAAGCCCAACCATCTCAGTAGATGCAAAGAAAGCATTCGATAATATAGAATACAAGTTTATGATAAAAAAAAAAAGACCTTCAGAAATTAGCAGTAGAAGAGAACTCCCTTAGTGTGATAAAGATTTTCTACAAAGATCACATGGCATATTTAATGGGAAGATATTGAGAGCATTTCCACTGAGATAAAAAAAGAAACAAATTCCTAGTATGTCCATTTCTATTTATCATTGTATTTGAGATCCTAGCCAGTGGAAAAATTAAAGATATGAAAGGAAGAGAGTTACAAACATGGTTACATATAAGGAAAAATCCCAAATCTACCAATAGGCTAATAGAATTAAAAGTAAATTTAGCAACATCACCATATACAAAGTCAGTTGTATTTTTATTTATCACAAAAATGAAATATAAAAGTTTGTTTAATAACATTAAAAAAGAAAAAATATACCATTTATTTGGTATCACAAAACCCAGATAGCTAGGAGTAAGTCTAAAGAAATATGTGCAAGACCTGTACATTGAAAAGCTTAAAACATCACCAGGAGAAATGAAAGTTCTAAATAAACAGGTATTACTTGTTCGTGGGTCAGAAGACTCAATATTGCCAAGAGGTCAGTTCCTTCCAAATGATTCTAAAGATTCAGTGCAATTTTTGTCTTTGAAAAAATAAGGAATATTTATTATTTGTTTCAATTCCTATAAAAGGTTACATCTGTTGCTCATGAGTGTAAAGACATGCATGAAAGATACCCACTAAAATATTAACAGTAGCCATATACCATGAGGAGAATTTAAGGGATTTTATATTCTTCCTTGTAATTTTATGTATTTAAAAAATTTTATAGAGAGTATTTGATTAGGAAAGTGGATTAAAAAACAAAACAAAATGAAGAAAACTATTGCAAGCCACATGGGAAAAGCAATGACAAAAGCTGAGACTTTAATGTCAGATAGGATTCAAATTCCAGCTCCTCCATCTGCTAGCTGTGTAACTCAAAGCAAATTGCTTAACCTCTCTCTGCCTCAGTTTCTTCCTCTTTAAAAGCAGGGGTTGAATAGATAGCTCTTCTTTTTGCCTGCCCAGCATCTTTCCCCTTGATCTCCCTTTGGCAATCATCCCACCTAACTCCCACCACAATTTGCTTGATTTGTGCAAAACTGGTGAGCCCAGGCACCCACAGGGTCTAGTCTGGTCATGTAAATGAGGGAAGTGGGCCAGATGTGAAGAAGCAACATGGGTAAAAGAAATATTTTACTTTCTTCTTTAATCCACTGTTTAAAAAAGATAAAAACCAATATTGTAAGATTTATGACAAATGGTTCTGATATGAGGCTTCAGGGCTGAAACAATAGGGCTCGGTGGGGACTGTGAAGAAATGGAGAAACCATGTTCTATCCAGAAGGGACCCTTGTCACAGGGTGAAGAAGTTCACCCATGTTGCTGGATTTCCAAATTGTCAAGAGAAGCAGAAATCTGGATTTTTATGTGAAATCTCTCGATATTTCATTTTTGGCAATGAATGCAAAGAAATTTTTAAATGCTAGGCAGACCCAAATGGTGGAGGCCAAATAAAGCGAGATTCTGTCTCAACCTGAGGGTCCATGTGTGTGATCATCGGCCCAATGAGAGAGACAGATGGGCGGGGCATTTGGGCAGTTTTGACACAGGTTGATAACTGGAAAGATGGAAAGACATGATGTCATGGGGGCAGAGAAGAGAAGCCAGGGCGGGGAAGAGGCTGGTCTTTGAGGAGGAGATGGCACACAATCTGTGTTCTAGAGGAGAACTCAGCAGGCCAAGAACTGGGGTGGAGCAGTCTAGGCAGAGATAACAGTCCAGGGAAGTTCCGTGCTCAGGAATCTAGTAGATGAGCAGCTCAAGTTCAGATGGGGGTGGGGAGCAAGGGGAGATGAGCCTGGAGAGATGGGCAGGACCCTATGGAGGGTGGCCTTGACCACATCACGTGTATATTCAACCATTTATTAATTTTCCCACATTGTAATTCTGCTCTTTTTGATAGAAAACCAGAGGTTGTTTCTATTCCCTGCCATGCAACCATTTCCTGTGATAATTAGCAGTCCTTTTCAGCTCTCAAACTTGGCAAAACTCCTCTCTCTCCTCCCTACACCCAACTGCTCTCGGGCTCACCCTCATGTGTATTTCTTTTTTTAAATTAATTTATTTTTTAATTGAAGGATAATTGCTTTACAGAATTTTGTTGTTTTCTGTCAAACCTCAACATGAATCAGCCATAGGTATACATCTCCTGTGTATTTCACTTTCACCCCTGGAGTACCCAAGAAAATAAATACTTTTGACCTTTGTCAGAACACCTTGGACTTGCCAGCATAAAAGAAACAAAATTTGCACAGGAGGAAATGTTTCAATTCCTCCCAAATGGCTCTCTTTCCTCTTATGTCCAGAGCCAAATGCGGTTTTTTTTAATTGACTTATTTATTTATGACTGTGCTGGGTCTTTGTTGCTGCACGTGGTCTTTCTCTAGTTGCAGCAAGCACGGACTACTCTCTCCTTGCAGTCTGGGGGCTTCTCATAGCAGTGGCTTTGCTTGTTTCAGAGCATGGACTCCAGGGCGTGAGGGCTTCAGTAACTGTGGCACATGGGTTTCGTTGCCCCAAGGCATGTGGAATCTTCCTGGGCCAGGGATCGATCCCCTGCACTGGCAGGTGGATTCTTAACCACCAGGCCACCAGTTCGGTTCAGTTCAGTTGCTCGGGTCGTGTCCGACACTTTGCGACCCCATGGACCACCAGAGGAGTCCCCAAATGCAGTTTTGATTTTGAGTCCACAGGGGTGGCCCACAGGGAGGTTCCAAGCCTGTTCTCATTCTGGTCACATGGCCTGACTCCTCCAATAAGACCAGGCCACACATACCCAACTGGAGTATAGCGTGTATGTTAGATGGTCTCCTTGAACATGCTCCATCATGACTCAGGGCCCAAATCTCTTGCACACAGAGCCGGCATGGACCTGATGTCAGTGATGGTGCGAAAAGTCCATTTAGCCAGCACATGATACATGCCAGAAAGCGAAAGAAAGTGAGAGTTGCTCAGTCATGTCTGACTCTTTGCGACCCTATGGACTTTACAGTCCATAGAATTCTCTAGGCGAGAATACTGGAGTGGGTCACCTTTCCTTTTTCCAGGGGATCTTCCCAACCCAGGTATCAAACCCAACTCTCCCGCACTACAGGTGTATTCTTTACCAGCTGAGCCACAAGGAAAGCCCAAGAATACTAGAGAGGGTAGCCTATCTCTTCTCCAGCAGATCTTCCCAACCCAGAAATCGAACTGGGGTCTCCTGCATTGCAGGTGGATTCCTGCAAGGAAGCTGAGCTATCAAGGAAGCCCAATATGTGCCAGGAGCTGTGCCAAACTCTCACCATACATGAGCTTGTATAAGCCCGTACAAGTTTCCTCCCATATTATAGAAAAGGAAGCTGAAGTCCAGGGAAGCTTAATAACGACAACTTACCCAGTGTGATGAAGCTTATGCATCTGATCTCAAAGGCTATGCTGTTTGAAATGAAATGAAGTTGATTTCGATGATTTGTTTTTTTTTTTCTTAGTGCAACATATAGGATCTTAGTTCCCTGACCAGGAATTGAACCCACATCCCCTGCCTTGGAAGCACGGAGTCTTAACCACTGGACTGCCAGGGAAGTGCTGATGATTTGTTCTATGTGTCAACTTGACTAAGCTAAGGGATGCCCAGATAGCTGGCAAAACATGATTTCTGGCTGTGTCTGTAAGGTGTCTCTGGAAGAAATTAACATCTGAAGCAATAGACAGTAAAAATGGTTGTCCACTGTGTGGGTGGGCATCCTCTAATCCATTGAGAGCCTGATTAGTACAAAAGTGTGGAGGAAGGGTGAATTCACTCTATCTCCAGAGCTGGGTGGTGCTAGTGGTAAAGAACCTGCCTGCCAATGCCAGAGACATAAGAGATGGGAGTTCCACCCCTGGGTCAGCAAGATCCCCTGGAGGAGGGCATGGCAACCCACTTTTCTTGCCTGGAGAATCCCATGGACAGAGGAGCCTGGCGGGCTACAGTCCATAGGGTTGCAAAGAGTTGGACACGACTAAAGCTACTTGGCACACGAGTTCCTCTTCACCAGCCAGACACATATACACTCCCACCTGCTGCCACTCCTGGCAACATTCCATATAGAAGAATCTCTGTCAGCCTGGGCCCCAGGAGAGCAGAGCAACCCCCCACCCCTGCAATATTCAGTCGACATGTAATATGAGGGAGACCTAAGTCTTGTTATTCTAAGGCTTTGAGAATTTGGGGGTTATTTTTTATTGCAGCATAACCAAACATCTTCTGACTAACCCAGTTAATATTCTGTCCTGCAACTACAACCAAGACTTTGTTGGTTAATGTCCATACTTTAAAATGAATAGATTACAATGCTGCTGCTGCTGCTGCTGGTAAGTAGCTTCAGTCGTGTCCAACTCTGTGCGACTCCATAGACAGCAGCCCACCAGGCTCCCCCGTCCCTGGGATTCTCCAGGCAAGAACATTGGAGTGGGTTGCCATTTCCTTCTCCAATGCAGGAAAGTGAAAAGTGAAAGTGAAGTCACTTAGTCGTGTCCGACTCTTAGCGACCCCCATGGACTGCAGCCTACCAGGCTCCTCCATCCATGGGATTTTCCAGGCAAGAGTACTGGAGTGGGTTGCCATTGCCTTCTCCATAGATTACAATAAACATAAGCTATTTCTATCCTGGCACGTGTGAAAATGTCTTTATTTGCCCTCACACTTGGTTATGTTTGCCTGGGAATAGAATTGCCTGGGAATAGAAATCTCTTCAGAACTTTCAACGTACTGGGGTATTGGCCTCTGGCTTTTGAATTCTGGTGGGAAATCTGATACTGGGCTGAGTATTTTCCCTTCATAAATGAATATTTTTAAAATCCAGGGGAAACTGAGAATCTTTAAAATGTATTGCATCTGCCAAAATCTTTTAACCTTTTTCTCATGTTCTCTCTCTTGGTCTTTTCCATCTCTGTTTCTTTGTTCTATGTTGGAGGAACTTTCTTCAACTTTAAATTTCAGCCATCTATTAAAGTTTACATTTAGCAATAATGTACATTTAAGAAATTTTGGCAGTATTTATATCAGTATAACAGAAAAACCTATGAATCATAGTGTACAAATAGATGAATTATCACAAAGTGAACACACTCAGATGAGGATACTCAAGTCAAGATATTGATTATTACCAGAAAGTCCTCTTGTGCTACCCCCAATCACTACCCACCCCTTCTACGCAAAGATCACCCATTCTCCTGTTCTAACTCTGTCAATGAGTTCCCGTTGCTTTTTGAAACTTAAGTGGAATCATACAACAAATCATATATCCTCTTGAAGATTTAGGTTCCTCAGCTGTAAATTGGGAGTAAAAATATAACTAGAAGAATACGGCTAATGATAGTGCTTAGGACATGTTTGTTAAATCTGAGAGTCTAGGGACTTCCCTGGCGGTCCAGTGGCTAAGACTCCATGCTCCCAATGCAGGGGACCGAGATTCATTTCCTGGTTGGGGAGCTAGATGCCACAACTTAAGATCTTGCATCCTGCAACAAAGATTAAAGATCCCGAAAGATGCAAAAAAGACCCAGTACAGCCAAATAAATAAATATTTTTAAAAATCTGTGGTTCACGACAAACAACTAATCTCAAAAATATACAAGCAACTCCTATAGCTCAACTCCAGAAAAATAAACGACCCAATCAAAAAATGGGCCAAAGAACTAAATAGACATTTCTCCAAAGAAGACATACAGATGGCTAACAAACACATGAAAAGATGCTCAACATCACTCATTATCAGAGAAATGCACATCAAAACCACTATGAGGTACCATTTCACACCAGTCAGAATGGCTGCGATCCAAAAGTCTACAAATAATAAATGCTGGAGAGGGTGTGGAGAAAAGGGAACCCTCTTACACTGTTGGTGGGAATGCAAACTAGTACAGCCACTATGGAGAACAGTGTGAGATTCCTTAAAAACTGGAAATAGAACTGCCTTATGATCCAGCAACCCCACTGCTGGGCATACACACTGAGGAAACCAGAAGGGAAAGAGACACGTGTACCCCAATGTTCATCACAGCACTGTTTATAATAGCCAAGACATGGAAGCAACCTAGATGTCCATCAGCAGATGAATGGATAAGAAAGCTGTGGTACATATACACAATGGAGTATTACTCAGCCATTAAAAAAGAATACATTTGAATCAGTTCTAATGAGGTGGATGAAACCGGAGCCTATTATACAGAGTGAAGTAAGCCAGAAGGAAAAACATAAATACAGTATACTAACGCATATATATGGAATTTAGAAAGATGGTAACAATAACCCGGTGTACTGAGACAGCAAAAGAGACACTGATGTATAGAACAGTCTTATGGACTCTGTGGGAGAGGGAGAGGGTGGGAAGATTTGGGAGAATGGCAATGAAACATGTAAAATATCATGTAGGAAACGAGTTGCCAGTCCAGGTTCGATGCACGATGCTGGATGCTTGGGGCTGGTGCACTGGGACGGCCCAGAGGGATGGTATGGGAGGGGAGGAGGAGGAGGAGGGTTCGGGATGGGGAACACATGTATACCTGTGGCGGATTCATTTTGATATTTGGCAAAAAACTAATACAATTATGTAAAGTTTAAAAAATAAAATAAAATTAGAAAAAAAAAAATCTGTGGTTCATTGTACCTTAAATCACTTGCACAAGTGGTGAACTTACATCATTAAAAAGAGGTCATTGGAGCACTTTAACCCGCTGTTTATGCGCCTTCCCTTCGCTTCGCTAGCTCAAAGGGCCCTCGGCCCTTCTTAAAAAAAAAAAAAATAATAAAATAAAATAAAAAGAGGTCATATAATCAGTGAACCAGAAAAACTGTAGTCCTTGGATCTGGTGTGGGCAGACTGGGAGATGAAAGGCCACAGAGTAGGAAAGCAGCATTTTCTGTTGACAATGAACAAGAATTCCTCTTGCTTCACATCCTCACTAGCACTGGGTGTGGTTCATGTTCTGGAGTTTGGCCATTCTAATGCGTGTATGCTGCTGCTGCTGCTAAGTCGCTTCAGTTGTGTCCAACTCTGTGCAACCCCATAGACGGCAGCCCACCAGGCTCCCCCGTCCCTGGGATTCTCCAGGCAAGAACATTGGAGTGGGTTGCCATTTCCTTTTCCAATGCATGAAAGTGAAAAGTGAAAGTGAAGTCACTCAGTCGTGTCCAACTCCTAGCGACCCCATGGACTGCAGCCTACCAGGCTCCTCCATCCATGGGATTTTCCAGGCAAGAGGACTGGAGTGGGGTGCCATTGCCTTCTCCAAATGGGTGTATAGTTTTCTTTTTTTTAATTTGTTGGTGTATAGTTTTAATTTGCTTTTCCCTGATGACACGTAATGTGGAACATATTTTCTTATGCTTGCTTGCCATCTATTTGTCTTCTTTGGTAAGGTGTCTGTTTAGATCTTTGACTCAATTTTTAATCAGGTAGTTTTCTTATTTTGGGGGTTTTAAAGAGTTTTTGTGTATTTCAGGTAAGTCCTTTATCAGACGTGTCATCTGCAAATATCTTCTCCCAGTCTGTAGCTTCTCATTATCCTCACATTGTCTTTGGCAGGGTAGAAGAATTTAATTTTAATAAAGTCCGGTTTATCAAACTTTTTTCTTTTATGGATCATGCCTTTGGTGTTATATCTAAAAAATTATTATCATACTCAAGGTTTTCTCCTGTTCTCTTGTAGAAGTTTGGTGAGTGTGTGGTTTTCATCTAACCTGTGGTTATTGCCTCCCATCCAACTGGTTTCTAACAATGCCCTTGGCTCATTGTCTTCTGACAGCCATGGCAATGTTAACATTCTATAACCCTCTCTCCCTTATCTTGCTAAGAAAGCAATTTCAGCCCAGCATTTAAAATCTCCAAGTACTTGTGTTCGTCAGATTACTTCCCCTCTCTTTACAAGTCTTCTTATCAGATCCAGTTGAGACTTACACTATGGTAACCAAGATTCATTTGCTTCTACACAGGCTTAGGAGCTGATGTCTTCTCTCAGAGGGGGAATTACATTTACTAAGCTCAGGAGACAGACGTGGAAAATCGGAATGTCAATGTATTCACCGATAACAAGAAATAGAATTGTTAAACAGACTGCAAACTTCTCATCGGTCTGACCAGTACAGTCTTTCTTGAAGATGGATTTAAGTGAAAAGCAAAATTATCTAAAATAAAGGAAAGAAGATGGCTTGGTAAGCATTCTGCCCCTCAGCTCTATTGACTAAGAGCCTGTTACATGTCAAGCATCGTGCTGGATCCAAGGCGGAGAACAGCCAGTAAGAGAGATAGGACTCTATGTTCACAGCTCCTAGGCTACACAGAGAAGGCAGGCCCAGAGCAGATAGAAAGGCTTCTAGATAAAAAAAAAAAAAAACCGTACACCGTAGCCTCTGCTTCCTCTCTGAAACTACCAAAATAGCAGTACAGGGATCAAAAAAAAAAAAAAAAAAAAAATTACAATGCCCTGGGAAGGGAGGATGGATAAATTGGGAGACTGGGACTGACATATACACACAGCTATATATAAAACAGATAACTAGTAAGAACTTACTGTCTAGCACAGGGCACCCTACTCAATACTTTAATGACCTACATGGGAATAGACTCTGAAAAAGAGTACATATATGTATGTGTATAACTGATTCACTATGCTGTACAGCAGAAAATGACACAACATTGTAAATCAACTACACTTCAATAAAAATTAATTAAAATTTAAAAAAATACAATGTCCTAAGACAGAGGGCAGCAAGCTATGGTCACAGACCAAATCTAGCCTGCTTCCTGTCTACGTACAGCTTGTAATTGAAGACTAGTTTTATAGTCTCAAATGGTTGGGGAAAAAAATCAAAAGCAGATTAATATTTTATGACACATGAAAATGTTAGGAAATTTGGATTTTAGTGTTCCAAAATAAAGTTTTGTTGCAACTTAGCCGTGTGTTCCAATGCATGTTCCATGTATTGTTAATGGCTGCTCTTGTGCTACATTGACATAGTTGAGTATTTGCAAAGGTGACCACGTGGTGTGCAAAGCCAAAAATACTTACTATCTGGCCCTTTACAGAAAAGATTTCCTAAGCCTTGCTCTACAGTAGCTATATTCCATAGAACTTTCTGCACTGACAAGAAATGTCATGTGCTGTCTAATACAGTTACCAGCCACTAGTTCCATGTGGCTACTGAGTGTTTGAAATGTGAGTATTGTGATTAAGGAATTGAAAGTTCATTTTATTTTGTGCTAGTACTAAGTTGCTTCAGTCGTGTCCAACTCTTTGCAATCCTATGGAGCATAGTCTGCCAGGCTCCTCTGTCCATGGGATTCTCCAGGCAAGAGTACTGGAGTGGGTTGCCGTTTCCTTCTTCAGGGGATCTTCCTGACCCAGGGATGGAACCTGTGTTTCTTACATCTCCTGCATTGGCAGGCAGGTTTTTTTTTTACCACTAGCACCACCTGGAAAGCCCATCAATTCAAATTTAAATAGTTGTGGGAGACCAGAGGCTTCTGTGTTGGATAGTGTAGCTGTAGAGGGCAGCAGAAGGGGGTCTGAATTGGAAACACCATGTGCAGTGGTTGATGGGGTGGCATCCTGAAAGCAGGGAGATGAAGTGAAAGCTTACATATGAAAGACTAAGATGTTCTGCCCAACCTTCTTCCCTCCAGCTTCTTTCCCAGTGCAGATTCCAGCTTACTGACACGGAGGATATGAGCTTAGTCGCTCAGTTGTGTCTGACTCTTTGCAACCCCACGGACTGTAGCCCACCAGGGTCCTCTGTCCACAGGGATTCTCCAGACAAGAATACTGGAGTGGGTTGCCATTCACTCCTCCAGGGGATCTTCCCAACCCAGGGATCAAACCCAGGTCTCCTGCATTGCGGGCAGAGTCTTTACCGTCTGAGCCACCAGGGAAACCCAAGGACTCGGAGGATAATACTCTCCTAAAGAGAAGATGTAAGAGTCTTCTCTGGAGAATTTGATCAAATCAGGAGGAAAACTCTAAAGAGACATAATGGGACATTAGACGCTTCCTAAGGAATGGGTAGTCTTTCCTTTTCCAAGGGATCTTCCCAACCCAGGGATCAAACCCAGGCCTCCCACATTAAAGGCAAATTCTTTACCACCTGAGCCACAAGGGAAGCCCAAGAATACTGGAGAGGGTAGCCTATCCCTTCTCCAGCAGATCTTCCCGACCCAGGAATCGAACTGGAGTCTCCTGCATTTTAGGCGGATTCTTTACCAACTGAGCTATCAAAGAAGCCCTCCTAAAGGACAGTCACATCAAAGCTCATGGTTAATAATTAGACCTCTTCACCTGCATCCAGTGTCCAATCAATACAGCCTAGGTCCTGTCCTATGTGAGCAGACAGCCAAAGCTCATCACACATTTAAGAAAAGATGCAAATGTGAAAGAGATCAAACATTCAGACTTAAGCAAAGACCTGAGGGAGAATATAATTTATGAAAGATGGAGGCCCATGAAGTTGGGTGAGAAAAATGGTCTTTATTTTCACTAAGTTTAATTGAAACTCAGCATTTCCTCCATTTACGAACATAAGCAACAAACCAGAGTAATATTAGCAATTCCTGTGACTTCATCCTCAGTGGAAAGTGGATATTTTCCTATCACAATGGTCTTGCTGAAGGTACCTCAAAATATTATTTCTGCTCATCACGACTTTGCAATTATCTTAGTTATTAGACACATGGCTAAATCTTCTAATACAGAAGCACATATGTTACTATATGACAGATTTGTTTTTAAAATATTTTGATAACTGTATTTCAAAATAAAAGATTTCCTCTGTAATCTTATGTATGGAAGTTTATTCATTTAAAAATATTATATTGAGGGAACTTTGCTGGTGGTTCAGTGGCTAATACTCCATGCTTCCAGGGCAAGGGGGTCTAGTTCGATCCCTGGTCAGGGAACTATATCCTACATGCTACAACTAAGACCTGGAGCAGCCAAATAAATAAATATTAAAATTAAAAAAATAATGTGTTGAGAAGAGGTCCAGGGGCTTCTTCAGACTTCAAAGGGATCTATGGCACAAGAGGGGTTAAGAGTCCCTGTATTTGTGTTCTCTTTAGAGCTATAAGTGGACAGGGAATGGAGGTAATAGCCATAAAGTACTATGTGCCAGATTTGAATCCTCATCACTGTAAGAGTGGGTGTTATTAGTAGTAGTAGTAGTACTTGGAAATGTTCACTTTGTCATTTCAATCAGGTGTTTGGAGGGAGAAAAGATGAGTAGATGTGCTTAATCAGCCCTCTAGACCCAAATTTTAGTTTTCTTTTATATAAATAGTACATGCACAACATAGGCAAATTAGAGAAGTGAAGAGGAGACAGCAAAAATCACCTCCAACCTCACTCTCTTTTTGGTGAACATTGTTCTAGACAGCACTGGGTGCATATATACGAGAATACACATACACACCCACACAAGCTTACATAAAGATAAATATAGGCATAAAGATATATGTGTGCATAAGTGCATGCTCAGTCATGTCTCCATGGACTGTAGCCCACCAGTCTCCTCTGTCCGTGAGATTTCCCAGGCAAGAATACTGGAGTGGGTTGTCATTTCCTATTCCATGGGATCTTCCTGACCCAGGGATCAAATTCCCATTTCGTGTGTCTCCTGCTTTGGCAGGTGGATTCTTACTACTGCACCAGCTAGAAAGTCTTATAAAGATAGATCAGATCAGATCAGATCAGTCACTCAGTCGTGTCCAACTCTTTGCAACCCCATGAATCCCAGCACGCCAGGCCTGCCTGTCCATCACCAACTCCAGGAGTTCACCCAGACTCAGGTCCATTGAGTCAGTGATGCCATCCAGCCATCTCATCCTCTGTCATCCCCTTCTCCTCTTGCCCCCAACCCCTCCCAGCATCAGTCTTTTCCAATGAGTCAACTCTTCACATGAGGTGGCCAAAGTACTGGAGTTTCAGCTTTAGCATCATTCCTTCCAAAGAAATCCCAGGGCTGATCTCCTTCAGAATGGACTGGTTGGATCTCCTTGCAGTCCAAGGGACTCTCAAGAGTCTTCTCCAACACCACAGTTCAAAAGCATCAATTCTTCGGTGCTCAGCTTTCTTCACAGTCCAACTCTCACATCCATACATGACCACAGGAAAAACCATAGCCTTGACTAGACGGACCTTTGTTGGCAAAGTAATGTCTCTGCTTTTCAATATGCTATCTAGGTTGGTCATAACTTTCCTTCCAAGGAGTAAGCCTCTTTTAATTTCATGGCTGCAGTCACCATCTGCAGTGATTTTGGAGCCCAAAAAAATAAAGTCTGATACTGTTTCCACTGTTTCCCCATCTATTTGCCATGAAGTGATGGGACCGGATGCCATGATCTTCGTTTTCTGAATGTTGAGCTTTAAGCCAACTTTTTCACTCTCCACTTTCACTTTCATCAAGAGGCTTTTTAGTTTCTCTTCACTTTCTGCCATAAGGGTAGTGTCATCTGCATATCTGAGGTTACTGATATTTCTCCCGGCAGTCTTGATTCCAGCTTGTGTTTCTTCCAGTCCAGCGTTTCTCATGATGTACTCTGCATATAAGTTAAATAAACAGAGTGACAATATACAGCCTTGATGAACTCCTTTTCCTATTTGGAACCAGTCTGTTGTTCCATGTCCAGTTCTAACTGTTGCTTTCTGACCTATATACAGATTTCTCAAGAGGCAGATCAGGTGGTCTGGTATTCCCATCTCTTTCAGAATTTTCCACAGTTTCTTGTGATCCACACAGTCAAAGGCTTTGGCATAATCAATAAAGCAGAAATAGATGCTTTTCTGGAACTCTCTTGCTTTTTCCATGATCCAGCGGATATTGGCAATTTGATCTCTGGTTCCTCTGCCTTTTCTAAAACCAGCTTGAACATCAGAAAGTTCACGGTTCACATATTGCTGAAGCCTGGCTTGGAGAATTTTGAGCATTACTTTACTAGCGTGTGAGATGAGTGCAATTGTGTGGTAGTTTGAGCATTCTTTGGCATATAAAAATATATACATAGTTTTAAACAAAAGTGGGATCTAACCACACATTTATTATTATTAATTTTTATTATTTTAATAAACAATACATTCTGTTTATCTTCCATATCAATAATAAGAATTGAGGCAAGTTAATTATTTTCACCATACAGCTAAGGAAACTGAGACGTGGATGAATCAAAGCCTTGTCCATGGTCACTCCTGATGAGAGAGGAAGAAATCTCTTGGTCATCCTGGAACTATTTACTCTTCAAGAACCTCATGTCTGTGAGGGAGTAAACCCTGTAGTTCAGCTGAACTGAGAAAACTCCATCCTTTCAGCTGCATTTACCTGAAAACTTGTAACTTATGCTACTGGAAATCTTAGTGACTTCCGAGGATGCTAGCTCAGGCTCAGGTGACCCATATGCTGAATCCCGACAGAGATCTGTTGCTGAAGAACTTCAACTCTGCTGTCAGAGTGCGCAGGCAGGGATCTGGCGCATCCTGGGCTCCTTTCTTTATTTCGGTTCAGGGTCTTCTGTGAAATAAAGGGGAGAAAGAAGTCAGTTGTCTCCTTACCCCCGCCATCCAGTGCTGTAACTCACCACTAGGTGTCTCCCTGGCAGCGCGCGCCGTGTTCCGTGGATGGAGAGCCATGCCCACAAAGATTGATCTCTTCATCCAGTGTGGCTCCCAGGAAAACGTGAGGAAGATGAGAGAAAGTAGACTTCCTGAACTTGGTGCCAGGGTTAATCTGAGGGATCCCAAAGCTTAGAATAGCTACATCAAAATCACCTAAGGAGCTTGTTGAAAGCAGTGATGCCAAGGTTTTGCATCCAGATAAGTGGACATCAACCTTGGCCATACATTAGAATCACCAGGGAAGCCTTTGGGAAACAAAATGTCGGCAAGTGTTATGGACTAAATGTTTGTGTCTTTTCCCAGTTCGCTTGTTGAAACCTTCCTTCCCCCAATATGTGATGGTCTTAGGAGGTGGGGCCATTGGGAGGAAATTAGGAGTAGATGTGATCATGAGGGTGGAGCCCTCATCAGTGGGATTAGTGCCCTTTGGAGTCGCAAGAGAGCTTGCTTTCTCTTTCTGCTCTCTGCCATGAGAGAATACATCAGGAAGTAATAACTAGTCTGCAACCTGGAAGAGGACTTTCACCAGAACCTGATTATGCTGGCACCCTGGTCTTGGCCTTCTAGCCTCCAGAACTGTGAGGAGTACATTTCTGTTGTCTATAAGCCACTCAATTTATAGTATTAATATTTCTGTTATTAGCAGCCCAACGGCTGCTAAGACAAGACACTCCAAGCTCCTCCATAGAAACATTGAAAAAACAAGCAGAAACTGTCAGAAACAACTTTGTAAGAATTCTGGAAAACCATCAGGGCTTACAGCAACCAAGTGAACGCTGAATCAAGAAAAAAAAAGGCAACTCAAAGA
Source organism: Bos mutus (assembly GCF_027580195.1). Taxonomy (NCBI): domain Eukaryota; kingdom Metazoa; phylum Chordata; class Mammalia; order Artiodactyla; family Bovidae; genus Bos; species Bos mutus. The sequence goes on along the minus strand of NC_091629.1, from coordinate 57,572,301 downwards.
TGGCTCAGTGCAAGCGGGGTGTATGGTCTAAGGCAGAGTTGCAGACACCCTGGCTGAGAGTCGGGGTGCCACGGTGCAGAGCCCAGCTGCAAAGACTGAGAGGTGTGTTTTGTTGTGTTTGTTTTACGTTTAGTTCCTGATGTTCAAAGAGATCTCTGTCAGGGTACTAGTTGAACATGAGCTGAAGAACAGACTTCAGTGACTTCATATGACATGAAATACAGCCTTTGTAAAATAGTTTGGGACAATTACTATGCAAGTTAATGATGGCAGTCTTCGTCAGTCACAAACAGCAACTCCTGGAGAAGGGGGAGAATCTGATTTCCAGTTACCACATTATGATATTCAGATGTCCAACCTCTGAAAAAAAAAATTCACAAAGCATACAAAGAAACAGGAAAGTACAGTCCAATCAAAGGAACAAAATTAATTGACAGAAATTGTCTCTGAGGAAGCCCTGACTTTGGGCTGATTAGTCAAAGACTTTAGTTTTTGTTTGTTTGTTTCATGTTTTGGCTTTCTGGCCACAAGGCACATGGGATCTTAGCTCCCAGTGTGTGCGTATGTGCCCATTCCCTTCAGTCCTGTCCGACTGTTTGTGACCAAGCCCACCAAGCTCCTCTGTACATGGGATTCTCCAGGCAAAAATACTGGGATGGGTTGCCATTTCCTCCACGAGTACAACTTCCTCACCTAGGGATCGAACCTGTGTCTTCTGCAATGCAGGCAGATTCTTTGCCACTGAGCCACTGGGGAAGCCCCTTGACTCCCAGACCTGGGATCAAACCCAAACCCTCTGCATTGGAAGGGGAAGTCTTAACCACTGGACCACCAGGGAAGTCCCCAGTCAAAGACTTTAAACCAACTGTCTTAAAAATGCTTAGAGGACTGAAGGAAACAATGGACAATAAAACCTAAAAGAACTAAAAAAAAAGTATGAACAAAATATGAATATCAATGTTCTATCAAAAGAGATAGATATAATTAAAAGAAACTAAATAGAAATTCTGAAGCTGAAAAGTATAAGTGAAATAAAGAATCTGATGCCCAAGGCTCACCCTAGTCTGCGTGCGTGCTCAGTTGCTTCAGTCACGTCCGACTCTTTGTGAAGCTATAGGCTACAGCCTGCCAGGCTCTTCTGTCCATGGGATTCACCAGTCAAGAATACTGGAGTGGGTTGCCATGCCTCCTCCAGGGGATTGTCCCAACCCAGGGATTGAACCTGGGTATCCTTCATTGCAGGCACATTCTTTACTGCTGAGCCACCAGGGAAGCACCCCAGCCTAGATAGGTAGTGTTAGCTGCTCAGTCTTGTCTGACTCTTTGCAACCCCATGGAGTGTAGCCCGTCAGGCTCCTCTGTCCATGGAATTCTCCAGGCAAGAATACTGGCTTGGGGAGACATTCCCTTCTCCAGGGGATTATCCCAACCTAGGGATTGAATCCAGGTCTCCCTCATTGCAGGCAGATTCTTTACTGTCTTAACCACCAGGGAACCCCAGTCTAACTGTAGCCAAATCTCTGGGGTTGGGACTCCAGTGTACTTTCCAAAGCTGCTAAGACTGAGAACCACTGTCACAGAGATTCTGTTTTAGGAGGTCCAGGGTTGGGAATCTCAATCTTGGAGGTACATTAGCATCACCTGAAGAACTTTAAAAATACTGATGGCCAGCCCACACTCCAAAATCTCTGAGGGAAGGCACCAAGGACTGGCATTGTGAACAAACTTTGCTTATGATTACTGCTAATGTGTAGAAACCATGGAAAATTCCATGTTGTCTAATCTTCATCTCTATGAAAGCTTTGTGTTCAACTGAAATATCAAAAGCCCCAATATCTAAAATGTAAGTTAATAACATGTGTTTATTCCTTTTTTTCTGGCTGCACTGCGAAGATTCCAGTTTTCTCATCAGGGATTGAACCCAGGCTACAGCAAAGATAGTGCCAATCCTAATCCCCGGACCACCAGGGAGCTCCCAACACTTGTTTATTCTAAAGTCCTTTGATGAGGCAATGAGATTAGCATCATTGATTTACTCATGTATTTATTTATATAAATGCATTGAGGGGACTTCCTTGGTGGTCCAGTGGCTAAGACTCTGAGCTCCCAATGCAGGGGGTCTGTGTTCTATCCCCAGTAGGGGAACTAGATCTCGAATGCCACAACTAAGACCAGGAGCAGCCAAAAAGGTAAATAATTTTTTTTTAATGTATTGAGGGCCCCTCTGTGTGCCGAGTAAGGCAGCAATGCACAAAATAGCCAGTCCCTGCTGTCACCAAGCATTCATCCTAGCACAGAAGCCATAAATCAACAAAAATGATATGTGTGTCAAGCAGTAAGAGAATTAAAGTGAGACAAGAGGATAAAGGGTGATGAGAGCAGCTATTTTGGATAGAGTGGTCACAGTGTCCCTGAGTAGCTGACATTTGAGAAGTCGCCTGGAAGAAATGAGGGAGTGAATTTGGTGCTGGAGAATGTCCGGGGAAGAGCTCTCTGTTGAACAGAAATCTTTGAAATCTTGGTTTAAGGATGATACTCACAGTCTGCCATCAGCCAGTTTCTTTCTTTCTTTTGTCTTGGATGCCCTTGATTTTAGGGCTTCTTCCCTCCAGGCCCGTAGAGAATATATTTGTGTTGTTTCAAGCATTAAGTTTATATTAATTTGTTATAGCAATGATAGGAAACTGACACAGTTCTCAATAAATGTCAGCTCTCGTCATTAGGTATGGCCAGCAGGACAAGTAGTTAGTGTCCTCAACAAACCCCAACCACAATGATAATAACAAAGACTGGGGACTTCTCTGGTGACTCGGTGGTAAAGAATCTGCCTGCCAATGTAACAGACACGTGTTCGATTCCCGGTCCAGGAGGATTCCACGTGCAGCTAAGCCCGTGGGCCACAACTATAGAGCCTGTGCTCTAGAGCCTGAGCTCTAGAGCCTGAGCAGCTACTGAAGCCCCGGCCCCTAGAGCCGGTGCTCTGCCACAAGAGATGCCAACTCAGTGAGAAGCCTGCACACCACAGCTAGAGAGTAACCCTCGCTTGCCACAACTGGAGAAAAACCTGTGCAGCAATGAAGACTCAGCGCAGCCAAAATAAATAAATAAAAAGCAGAGCAACAACAACGCAAACGAATTCAGCGGAAGGGGCACGCTGGGATGTTTCTTCCACTTCTCACTTTTGGCGTCCCAGGCGTCTGAAAGCACTTTGTCTGCAGTTTAAAAAGAAGTGAAATCCTGTTTGTTTTATTTTGGGGACGTCTTGTTGTCGTCTCTGGCTGCACAGCACAGGATGTGGGATCTTATTTCCTAGACCAGGGATCAAACCAGTGCCCCTTGCATTGGAACCACAGAGTCTTAACCACTGGACTGCCAGGAAAGTCCCCAGGAGTAAAATTCCAAACTAGCTTCCACCACTTAGGCCTAATTTCACACTTTGGGAAAAGTTAGTAATTGTTTACCAGGAAGAAGTGGTGGTGAAATGGAACACACTCCAGGTTGGACGTCAGAAAGCCTGGGTCCCAGTCCTCAGCCTGTCTCTTTCTGTCTGTGTGACTTAGGTTGTCTTGCTTCCCATCTCTGGGCTTCATGTTCACTGTTTAGAAAATGAGAAACTTAAACCAAAACTAACTGCCATTTTGTTGGATATCTACAATGGACAGTTTATACATAGAGTCTTGTTCGAGTACGAGATATCATTCCCATTTTCTGTAGTTGAGAAAATTGAGAGGCCCAGAGAGGTTAAGTGATTTGCCTGAAGTCACAGAGTAGGTACCTGGCAGAGCTGAGATTTTAAAAAATTTTTTGCACATTTCAGAGTTCAGGGCCATCTTTATTATTTTTTATTTTATTTATCTTTTGGCCGTGCCAAGTGACACGTGAGATCGACCAGGGATCAAACCCATGCCCCCTGAATTGGCAGTGTGGAGTTTTAACCACTGGCCCACCAGGGAAGACCCCAAGGCTTTCTTTAAAGGACATACTGATGCTGCTTCCAGTTTTCTCTGTAGGTCATAATGTGGATGATTGGAGGGGCTGTGAGCAGCCCTCAGGCCATTCTCCATCCTCTCTAACTTTCCACATCAGGGCTCTGGAAACTGATTCATCTCTTGCATTTCTCAGAAACTCTGACTCAGCCCCTCAGAGGCTTCTCTCACAGTGATCCATGCCCCATCTCATTTTCTTCGACAGACACAACTAACTGCTTAACCAATATCTAATCTTCCCTTTTTACTTAATAACAGAACCCCAACTTTGCTTGAATAAAATGTGCCCAGTGAAAAATACCTCCCCATGCACCCTTGTAGCTAGGGGTGATCTTCTCACCCAGGTCTGACTGACAAGATGTGAGTATCTATTTCTTCCTCATAAGAAAGGCTGAGGAATTTAGCAGGCACATATTTTTTCCTCCTTGCTTTTACTTTCATTTCTGCCAGGAATATAGGTGAGATTTTTGGAAGTGAAGCAGCCATCTTGTGACTATTAGGGTGAGAGCCACCTGTTAAGGGTAACAGAGCAGGAAGATAGAAGGAGCTTCGGTCCTTAATGGTTTCTTTGAGCCTCTGTACCAGCCTGGACTGCCTGCCTCTAGCCTTTTTGTTACATGAGGAAAAGAAAGTTATTTGGGCAGATTTCTGTTGCATGCAACTCCATGCAATTCTAACTGACAAGTTCTCCAAGAAAAGTCTCTCTTCTGCCCTGTAGCCCTGACATGTGGCCTTAATAAGCATCTGTGGTGACCCAAAAATAGACCTGGGGGGGAGGAGGGATTGGCCATGGATGTGATTCTGAACTTGCTGAGTCATCACCTGTTCCATCCATGCTCTGGAAAAGAGTGCTGTTAATTACACTCTCCCCGGCCAGCCGAGCACAGGAGACGTCTGTGTGTTCTCAGGGAAGCTCAAATATAGCTCAGGCTCCTCCACTGCTTTTGCTGAGTGTGCATCATTTCATGTCTGGCAGCCCCACTGAAAAATGGGGAAGCTTCTCCTGGGAGGTTAGGGTCTGAAAAGATGCTAAATCCAGGGGTGTTGGCAAAGCCTGGCTCAAGGAAACAAGATCTCTATCTGTTCTGCCTCCTGCAAGTTGGGTGTTATTTCTCCTAGTTAGCAGGTGATGAAACTAGCTTGAGATCCAGAGGGTAGAGGGACCATGTGTTATGTTATTTGACTGCATGAAACTAACTGGACTCTATAACTGGGAAAAAATAACTTGGGGGATGAATACAAGATGGCTCACAGAACTGCACGTGAGGCTGAAAATCCAACTTGGACACAAAGGCAAATAGAGTTCCGAGGGGTCTGGGTGGCAGAAACAAGAATTAGGGTGACAGCTTGGGTCATGAACTCATTCCGTGGTTAAAGGAGGGCTGGACGCCTTGACTGACAGTCTCTCTAAAGTTTATTGGGAAGAATGTCTTTTTTAAAAATTTATTGTATCGAAGTATAGTTGATTTACAATGCTGTGTTAATTTCCACTGTACAGCAAAGTCATTCAGTTATACATATATGTGTGTGTGTGCGTGTGTATACATGTATACATTCTTTTTCATGTTCTTTTCCATTATGGTTTATCACAGGATAATATACAGTGATACAGTTCCCGTGCTATACAGTAGGACCTTGTTGTTTATTCATGCTCTATGTAATAGTTTGCATCTTCTAGCCCCAAACTCCCAGTCCATCCCTCTCACATCTTCCTCCCGCTTGGCAACCACAAGCTTGTTGTCTGTGTATGTGAGTGTGTTTCTGTTTCACAGATGACTTCATTTGTGTCATATTTTAGATTCCACGTAAAACTGATAGCAAACGGTACTTGTCTTTCTCTTTCTGACTTTATTTAGTATGAGAATCTCTGTGTTCATCCACGTCACTGCAAATGGTATGATTTCATTCTTTTTCATGGCTCCGTTGTATATATGTAGGGAAGGATGGTTTTCCTGACGCATCCTGAGGGCTCAAGTACCAGAAGATTGGCAAGAGGAAGTTGGGTGGTAAAAACAAAAAAAAAAGTCCCCTGCAGATAGTATAGAATCAGTCAAGATCAAGGGTTTGGGGAGCTGGCTGACCTAAGTTAAAATCTTAGCTTTGCCCTTTACTATCTATCTTTGGTTAAGTCAGTTAACCTCTTTAAGCATCAGTTTTCTCATCTGTGCGTGATGGGAGTAAGACATGTTTGAACCCAGCAGGATGTAAACTCTTGACAGCAGAGATTTTTGTTTTGCCCCCACTGTTATATCCCCAGCATCCAGACTAGTGCATGGGTATTTTTTAGCAGGGGGCCACAAGTCATGGAGGATCTTAGTTCACAGATCAGGGATCGAACCTGTTCCCCCTTGCAGTGGAAGCTCGGAGTCCTAACCACTAGACCACCAGGAAATTCCCTGGTGCATGGTTTGTAGCTGATGCTCAATGCATATTTATTGAATGAGTGAATTAACTTTACATTTGTCCTCAAATACTTGTTAGATAGTGAGCAATTTTATTGGAAATATAATGCGATAGAGGTACTTGGAGTGGAAATGAGCAGCCCCTCCTGCCTCATCACCTCATTCCGGGGAGGGAGAAAGAGGAGATCCAGGCAGACACTGAGATGGATACAAAGATATCCACTCTGTAGGCTCTTCCCTTGAGATGCTCCCCACCAGCATGCTGACCTGCATCCTTCCACCACAATCTCCAGCCCTCATTCTCACAAGCAAGGCTCTTCTGCTGAGAACAAGGCACATTGAGGGCAGGATGGATCTGGTCCAGTGATCTCCAGGGCTCCAGTAAAATGTTGCCATGTACTACTTGGCTTCTAGGTCTGACAGGTTAAGATGTCTGAAGTCACCACGGCCCCACACTTCACAGTGAAGGGTGGCACACAGTGGCAAATAGAATAAACTACAGCCCTGCAGAACATGTGCCTTGTTCTAAAAAGCACACACAGTGGAACTTGCCTGGTGAACTGACATCCACTCTCTCAGTCCTGTTTTCATCCAAAGCTTGACGAGCTACTAAGCTGGCTCCTACCCCAGGAGCATGGCAAAAATACAAAGCATAAAAAAGAGAGGCAAACCTGGAAGAAATTGGGATTTTGGTATCTTTGTGTGTGCATGCTAAGTCACTTCAGTCTTGTCTGACTCTTTGTGACCCTCTGGACCGTAGCCTGCCAGGTTCCTCTGTCCATGGGATTCTCCGGGCAACAATACTGGAGGTTTGCCATGCCTTCCTCCAGGGGATCTTCCAAACCCAGGGATCAAGCCCTTGTCTCCTATGGTTCCTGCAATGAAGGGGGATTCTTCACTGCTGGGCCACCGGGGAAGCCCTTTGGTATCTTTAGTCCCTCCAATAACCAGGACTTTGGCAATGTTCCTCACTACCCTCAGAAGCATCACCATTACCATGCCCCTGATGACCACCACCACCATTTTCCATGACTGTTACTCCACCAATATTATCACCATCACCACCATGCCACAGTTACCATCTATACTACCACCACCAACCCAATCAAGCCCAGTGCTCAGCACAACTGTATTCTCCATTTCCAGCATCTCCATCTCCATCATCTTCGCTATAAAAATTGTCATCAACATTGTTATCACTACATAATACATGATACTGGGGTCCCACTCGGGGGCTCTTTACCAGGTTGGTACACTCATCCTTCAGCTACTGGGAGAGTTGCTTGCTCACAGGTTACAGCTACTCCCTTCTCCTGAGAATTCCCCTCAGCCAATGAAACTTCTGTGCTAGGAAATGCCCAGAAAGTCACACCCCTGAAGGCAGCGTGCACCCAATGACTGACTGGCATGTACAAGTGCCCCGCCCCCTTGCCTCAAGCTGGGACAACTTTGTGGTGGTACGGAGCTTCCTCAACTTATGGTGGGGATACGGCCCAAGAAATTCATCATAAGCTGGAAACATTGTAAGCTGAAAACGCGTTTAGTACACCTAAACTGCTGGACATCCTAGCTTAGTCTAACCCACCTTAAGTGTGCTCAGAACACTTGTATTAAACTACAGTTGGGTAAAATAATCTAACAGGAATACTACTTTATAGTAAAGTGCTGAATGTCTTTATGGAACACTGTAACTTAAGAGCACAGAATGGTTGTCTGAGTACAGAGTGGTCGTACGTGTACTGGTTTTTCACCCTTGTGATCACTTGGCTGACCGGGAGCTGTGGTGTGCCACCACTGCCCAGCATTACAGGTGTCTTGTACCACGTATCGTTAGCCTGGGAAAAGATCAAAATTCAAAATTCAAAGTACAGTTTCTACTGAATGAATATCACTTTCACACAACCATCAAGTTGAAACATCCTAGTCCTACCATCGTAAGTCATAGCTGACTATCAGTTCAGTTCAGTCGCTCAGTTGTGTCTGGCTGTTTGCGACCCCATGAATTGCAGCACGCCAGGCCTCCCTGTCCATCACCAACTCCTGGAGTTCACTGAGACTCACCTCCATCGAGTCAGTGATCCCATCCAGCCATCTCATCCTCTGTCGTCCCCTTCTCCTCCTGCCCCCAATCCCTCCCAGCATCAGAGTCTTGTCCAATGAGTCAACTCTTCACATGAGGTGGCCAAAGTACTGGAGTTTCAGCTTTAGCATCATTCCTTCCAAAGAAATCCCAGGGCTGATCTCCTTCAGAATGGACTGGTTGGATCTCCTTGCAGTCCAAGGGACTCTCAAGAGTCTTCTCCAACACCACAGTTCAAAAGCATCATTTCTTCGGTGCTCAGCCTTCTTCACAGTCCAACTCTCACATCCATACATGACCACAGGAAAAACCATAGCCTTGACTAGATGGACCTTTGTTGGCAAAGCAATGTCTTGCTTTTGAATATGCTATCTAGGTTGGTCATAACTTTCCTTCCAAGGAGTAAGCCTCTTTTAATTTCATGGCTGCAGTCACCATCTGCAGTGATTTTGGAGCCCCCAAAAATAAAGTCTGCAACTGTTTCCACTGTTTCCCCATCTATTTGCCATGAAGTGATGGGACTGGATGCCATGATCTTCGTTTTCTGAATGTTGAGCTTTAAGCCAACTTTTTCACTCTCCACTTTCACCTTCATCAAGAGGCTTTTGAGTTCCTCTTCACTTTCTGCCATAAAGGTGGTATCATCTGCATATCTGAGGTTATTGATATGTCTTCCAGCAATCTTGATTCCAGCCTGTTTCTTCCAGTCCAGCGTTTCTTATGATGTACTCTGCATATAAGTTAAATAAGCAGGGTGACAACATACGGCCTTGACGTACTCCTTTTCCTATTTGGAACCAGTCTGTTGTTCCATGTCCAGTTCTAACTGTTGCTTCCTGACCTGCATACAGATTTCTCAAGAGGCAGATCAGGTGGTCTGGTATTCCCATCTCTTTCAGAATTTTCCACAGTTTCTTGTGATCCACACAGTCAAAGGCTTTGGCATAGTTAATAAAGCAGAAATAGATGTTTTTCTGGAACTCTCTTGCTTTTTCCATGATCCAGCGGATGTTAGCAATTTGATCTCTGGTTCCTCTGCCTTTTCTAAAACCAGCTTGAACAACTGGAAATTCACGGTTCACGTATTGCTGAAGCCTGGCTTGGAGAATTTTGAGCATTACTTTACTAGCATGTGAGATGAGTGCAATTGTGTGGTAGTTTGAGCATTCTTTGGCATTGCCTTTCTTTGGGGTTGGAATGAAAACTGACTTTTTCCAGTCCTGTGGCCACTGCTGAGTTTTCCAAATTTGCTGGCATAGTGAGTGCAGCACTTTCACAGCATCATCTTTCAGGATTTGAAATAGCTCAACTGGAATTCCATCACCTCCACTAGCTTTGTTTGTGGTGATGCTTTCTAAGGCCCACTTGACTTCACATTCCAGGATGTCTGGCTCTAGATGACTGATCACACCATTGTGTTTATCGGAGTCATGAAGCTCTTTTAGTACAGTTCTTCTGTGTATTTTTGCCACCTCTTCTTAATATCTTCTGCTTCTGTTAGGTCCATGCCATTTCTGTCCTTTATCGAGCCCATCTTTGCATGAAATGTTCCCTTGGTATCTCTAATTTTTTTGAAGAGATCTCTAGTCTTTCCCATTCTGTTGTTTTCCTCTCTTTCTTTGCCTTGATCGCTGAGGAAGGCTTTCTTATCTCTTCTTGCTGTTCTTTGGAACTCTGCCTTCAGATGCTTATTTCTTTCCTTTTCTCCTTTGCTTTTCACTTCTCTTCTTTTCACAGCTATTTGTAAGGCCTCCCCAGACAGCCATTTTGCTTTTTTTCATTTCTTTTCCATGGGGATGGTCTTGATCCCTGTCTCCTGTACAATGTCATGAACCTCATTCCATAGATCATCAGGCACTCTATCTATCAGATGTAGGCCCTTAAATCTATTTCTCACTTCCACTGTATAATCATAAGGGATTTGATTTAGGTCATACCTCAATGGTCTAGTGGTTTTCCCTACTTTCTTCAATGTAAGTCTGAATTTGGTAATAAGGAGTTCATGATATGAGCCACAGTCAGCTCCTGGTCTTGTTTTTGTTGACTGTATAGAGCTTCTCCATCTTTGGCTGCAAAGAATATAATCAATCTGATTTCAGTGTTGATCATCTGGTGATGTCCATGTGTAGAGTCTTCTCTTGTGTTGTTGGAAGAGTGTGTTTGCTATGACCAGTGCATTTTCTTGGCAAAACTCTACTAGTCTTTGCCCTGCTTCATTCCGTATTCCAAGGCCAAATTTGCCTGTTACTCCAGGTGTTTCTTGACTTCCTACTTTTGCATTCTAGTCCCCTATAATGAAAAGGACATCTTTTTTGGGTGTTAGTTCTAAAAGGTCTTGTAGGTCTTCACAGAACCGTTCAGCTTCTTAAGCATTACTGGTTGGGGCATAGACTTGGATTACTGTGATATTGAATGGTTTGCCTTGGAAACGAACAGAGATCATTCTGTCGTTTTTGAGATTGCATCCAAGTACTGCATTTCGGACTCTTTTGTTGACCATGATGGCTACTCCATTTCTTCTGAGGGATTCCTGCCCGCAGTAGTAAATATAATGGTCATCTGAGTTAAATTCACCCATTCCAGTCCATTTGAGTTCACTGATTCCTAGAATGTCGACATTCACTCTTGCCATCTCTTGTTTGACCACTTCCAATTTGCCTTGATTCATGGACCTGACATTCCAGGTTCCTATGCGATATTGCTCTTTACAGCATCAGACCTTGCTTCTATCACCAGTCACATCCACAGCTGGGTATTGTTTTTGCTTTGGCTCCATCCCTTCATTCTTTCTGGAGTTATTTCTCCACTGATCTCCAGTAGCATATTGGGCACCTACTGACCTGGGGAGTTCCTCTTTCAGTATCCTATCATTTTGCCTTTTCATACTGTTCATGGGGTTCTCAAGGCAAGAATACTGAAGTGGTTTGCCATTCCCTTCTCCAGTGGACCACATTCTGTCAGATCTCTGCACCATGACCCGCCTGTCTTAGGTTGCCCCATGGGCACGGCTTAGTTTCATTGAGTTAGACAAGGCTGTGGTCCTAGTGTGATTAGATTGACTAGCACTAAGCGTGGGCGGCTGCGACCGGTGCCCCCAAAGCTGTCTATGGGATCAGCCTAGAGAGGCTAGACTTCAGATGAACCCACATTTTTAGCCTAGCTTTCTCCATCTTCCCATCTGCTTCCTTCATCTCCTGGTAGAGTTCACCTAAGTCCCTCGATCAATTACTTGTACAAGAATCCCAGAGACTTCCCTGGTGGTCCAGTGGTTAAAAGTCTACCTTCCAATGCAGAGGACACAGGTTCAAGCCTTGGTCAGGGAACTAAAGATCCCACATCCCGTGGGGTGACTGAGCCCACCATCATAACTGCTGAGCCCTCTGGAGCCCATGCTCTGCAACAAGAGAAGCCCCTGCCTACCACAACCAGTGAAAGCATGCACACTGCCACAAGGACCAAGCACAGCCAAAAGTAAAATTAATTAATTAAAAAAAAGAGAATGCCATTTCAGACTTTACTTTAAGAAACCCAATGTAAGACACATTATTACCACTTTCATGACTGTCCTAGTTGGCACATTTTGGACTGCGTTCCCTGACCACACCCCTCTTGGAGGGAATTCTGCCTGCACAGAGAGGGCTGTGCTGGAGCTGGCCAGCTCGAGCTCATGAAGGTCAGTCACGCACATTCTTCCCAACTCTGTGTTCATAGCCATCACACGGACATCTTGAAATTAGCCATGGTGGGAGAACTTGCACTGTGGAAACTGGCAGAAACATTTTCTTGTTTTCATTTGTGTGCTTTGGAATGCTGGTTGTTAAATATTTACCAGCATACCATGCAGCACAGATTGCCCATACAATCCCAAACCTTGGTTGGAAAAGATCAAAATTCAAAGTACAGTTTCTATTGAATGAATATCACTTTTGCACCACCGTCAAGTTGAAAATCCTAAGTTGTAACTTAAGGAGCTGAGAGAGACTCCTGTCCCTGGAGGGAGTTATCCATAAGCTACCAGTGATATATGAATTATGTGGCCTGGGGAGAAAAAATGGCTTAGGCCAGCAGATGTCTTGTGGAACTGGGAAATCAATACATTACGGTCAATTGGCAAGTAGAGTTGAATAAAAATAATCATCGTAGCTACTTGCAGGCTAAGCAAAAGTTGTGATGCACTGAGCACTTTGCATGCATTATCTTGTGTAATTCTGATAACATCCATTGCAGGATACGATCATCCCCTTTCATCAGGTGGCACAAGTTCAAGGAAGTGAAGTCCTTGCCCAAGACCACACAGCTTGGTGGAGGAAGTAAGATTCAGTTCAATCTACTGTCTTTCTGTCTCCAGAATCTGCATTCATAATCACCTATGAATCCAGTGCTTGGGGCTTAGATAGGCAAAAAGCACAGACATGGTGATGTTACGAGGGAGTAAAAACTAGAGTAAGTAGAATGGATTCATCAGGATGCTTTGTTTTCAAGTTATAGAAACCAATCTTGAACTAAATTCAATGAAAGAGTTCTTCACTGGTTCAAATTCATCCCTAAGATGAGTGCTACTGGGGCCCTTAAGGCTGACTCAAAGAAAAGTCTGGAATCCAAAATGAAGCAATTTCTCTCTCTCTGTCCCTCTCTCTCCCCTTTCTCCCCATATCTTTCTTTGTTTCTTTCTGCATGCTAGCATCCTACAAGGAGGGGCTAAGCGAACACTGTTCCAGCCATTCCGGGTCCCCAGCCCCATCTGATTGCAGATGGCAGTTGTTCAAGGCATCTAGAAGGTCATGGGATCCAGAACCAGGGGATACATACCCAAGTGATTCTCTGATCACTGAGGACACAGCTCATTAAGACTATGAGCAATCTTATGGATAGGGGACAGTTGCCAAATTTCATCATCTTTCCCCACGGTTGGAATTTTCACCCACAGTTCTTCCTGGGCAGCATGTGCTGTGAGGTCCGATGTCAGAGTCCTAGGTTCAGAGTGGCATTCCCATGCGCACCCAGTATGCTATCTGAGTGATATGTGATGGCTAACTGACTTTGGGTAATTCGCTTCTCTTCTCTGAGTCTCAGTCTCCCCATCTATAAAACGGAGGTGACCACTGTACGTAGCTATAAGACTTGTGAAGATTCAGTGAGAGAGGTGAAGCACCAGGAACACAGATGGGGCTTAGTCAATGTTGAGTTCCTCACTTGCTTTTCCAGTGGAATCAGCTCTCTTCTGTTCTGCCATTTCCAGCTGGGCTAAGGAGGTGGCCTCTATCCTTACCCAGGACTGTAGGGTAAAGGGAAATATATTTAAAATATCTAGATGAGACCCTAATTCTTTGCTAGCAGTTACATAAATTCTAAAGTCATCTCCATCTTTCTCTGCCCTGGCTAGCCTCCAGAGCAATTAAACATTGATGTTGTAGCTATACTTATCTCCTCTTCCCTCTTCCAGCCTAGGACATCAATTCTCCTTATCAAATGAAAAATTTAACCCTCACATTTGTGGACATCTTTGGTTTATGAAGCACTTTCAGATTCACGGTTCTCACATACTTATTATAGGAATTAAAGTAATATGAAAAAGTACAAGGAAGAAAGTTGAAAGAAGTCAAGTGATCAAGGTCAACATCACCAGTGGTGCATCATATTGTGATCATGTATTGCTGATAGGATGTCAGGAGAAAAACACATAACTTCTGGAGTCTTCTTCCCTCAAACCTACAACTCCAGTCTAATCTTGAGAAAACATCAGACAAGCCAAAATTGAGGAATGTTCTACCAAATGTCTGACCACCTTAATGGCAGAAAGTGAAGAGGAACTAAAGAACCTCTTGATGAAGGTGAAAGGGGAGAGTGAAAAAGCTGGCTTGAAACCCAGCATTCAGAAAACTAAGATCATGGCATTCAGTCCCATCACTTCATGGCAAATAGAAAAGGAAAAAGTGAAAGCACTGACAGATTTTATTTTCTTGGACTCCTAAATCACTGCAGACGGTGACTGCAGTCATGAAATTAAAAGATGCTTGCTCCTTGAAAGGAAAGCTCTGACAAAGCCAGACAGCGTATTAAAAAACAGAGACATCACTTTGCTGACAAAGGTCCATATAGTCAAAGCGATGGTATTTTCCAGTACTCACGTACATAGAATGTGAGAGTTGGACCATAAAGAAGGCTGAGTGCCAAAGAATCGGTGCTTTTGAATTGTGGTACTGGAGAAGACTCGAGAGTCCCTTGGACTGTCAGTCAATCCTAAAGGAAATCAACCTTGATATTCTTTAGAAGGACTGATGCTGCAGCTGAAGCTCCAATACTTTGGCCACCTGATGCAAAGAGCCAACTCATTGGAAAAGACCCTGATTCTGGGAAAGAGTAAAGGCAAAAGGAGAAGGGGGCAGCAGAGAATAAGCTGGTTAGATAGCATCACCAACTCAATGGACATGAATTTGAGCAAATTCTCGGAGATAGTGGAGGACAGAGGAGCCTGGTATGCTGCAGTCCATGGGGTTGCAAAGAATTGAACACGACTTAGCGACTAAACAACAACAACAAAATGCTTAGAAAGGGCCAAAGCTGTGAAAGACAAGGGAAGACTGAGAAACTGTCACAGGCCACTGGAGATAAAGGAGACATGGCATCTAAATGCAACATGGTTTGGAAGCTGGGACCAAAAAAGGACATCAGTGGAAAAATGTGAATAAAGTCTTTAGTGTAGCTAGTAGTATCATAGGGCTTCCCTGGTAACTCAGTGGTAAAGAATCCACCTGCCAGTGCAGGAGAGGCCAGTTAGAGCCCTGGGTTGAGAAGATCCCCTGGAAAAGGAAATGGCAACCCATTCTAGTATTCTTGCCTGGGAAACCTCATGGATAGAGGAGCCTGGCAGGCTACAGTCCATGGAGTGACAAAAAAGTCGGACACGACTTAGCTGTTAAACAACAACAATAGTATCATACCAATTACCAAATTAACTTCTTTTTTAAAAAATATTTATTTATTTAGCTGCACCAGGTCTGTAGTTGTGGCATGAGGGATCTTCACTGTGACTCATGGGCTCTCCAGTCTTGGCCCTCAGGCTCAGTAGCTGCGGTGTGAGGGCCCAGTCGCTCCTCAGGGATACCAGTTCCCGAACCAGGGATCAAACCCACATCCTCTGCACTGCAAGGCGATTCCCAACCACTGGACGACTAGGGAAGTTCCCCAAGTTAATGTCTTAATTTTGATAAATGTACCATGCTTATGTAAGATGTGAACATTAAAGGAAGATGGGTGAAGAGCAAATGGAAAAATACTTTCTGTACTCTGCAGTTCTGCCCTAAATCTACAGTCATTTCCAAATTAAAGGTTAAAAAAGTCTGAAATTTGCATAATTCAAATGAGATGAACATCATGTCAAATATTGTTCAATGCATGTATGGAGATAGAGCATCAGAAATAATTGTATAAAAATTGTTTCACATAATACTCTTCTTAAATTTTGAAAGATGTCTTATTTTACTTGGATTTAACAGTAAAGATGAGACAATTTCTGAACTTTAGATAGCTATTTTTCTACTTCAGAAGAGATATTAGTTCCCCAAAGAACCTTCTGGAAAACATCAAGACATTGCAACCATCATCATTTTCAGCCATATATTTCCATTTTAGATGGTGACTACCTGCAGTGAAACACTGGCACTGTTACACTTTTCTTCAAATGTCCTGTTTTGTATTAGTTGTTATTTCTATATTGTTGGGCAAATCAGTTAAAGATTGCCTTTAGTAATGAAACCTGAGCAGAAAATCTGAGCAGACAGCAGCTTAAATAAACAAACAATGATGAGTCAGGCTGTTGCTGTTACTAGTTCAGTGCCTCAAGGATGTCAGGACTGAGTTCTCTGCAGTTAGTTCTTCTGGGATTTTCCTCATGAATGCAAAGCAGCTGTTGTAGCTCCAGCCATCATAGTTTTCTTCCACTAAGGAGAGAGAAAAGACTCCTTCAAGAAAGGAAAACTTTCTACAATTTCCTAATCCATATCTCATCATCCATCACTGTATATGCCATCCCTAGCTACAACAAAGGCTAGGAAATATTGAGTTTTATTTACTAGGAATATGTGATGGCCCCAATAAAACTAGTATTGGAAGAAAGGAAGAGGTGCTAATTCTCAATTATTTTTTCTTGTTTTATATTTAAGCATATTATTTACAACATTAAATAATTATGATTTTATATGCCAAAGCTTCTTTATATCCAAATTCTTTATTTTGATTCATCACTTCGCTGGCTGGATTTCATTGCCACAGGTGATCTCATAAAGTCCCCACAGAAACCTGCCTTGCAGTACCCTAATTTCTTTACTGGCCTGGAATCAAAACTCTAAACGGAAAGAGTCACAGTGGTCTATACCTGGCCCCCTAATCTAGGCAGAAGCTGTCCCTTTGAAACAGAGTGACAACTTACTGCTGCCAGAAAGACTTTTGATTGACAACCAGTGGGCTCCCTGGAGGCCCGATGTCATCGCCAGTCAGCAACAAGGCATCTAACTGGCAGCGCAATAATGAGCTATTGCTGTGACTGGTATGGGAGCAAGAGTGCAGTACCCACCCAGCAAGATTTTAAAGCTGGGGGGTCTATACCACCTGAACACACCCAATCTCATCTGATTTTAAAGCTGATGGGATTTGTCTTAAGGGTATTTTTTCTCGTCCATCCCTGGCTCTTCAGGGCTTGTCCCTCAGCTTTACCCATCAAGCCAGGCTGGGCACTGGGCTTCTCTCCTCTCTTCTGTCTTTGGAAGCTGGGCATCCTGCCTACAAGACCAGACTCAGGAGGGTGCCCAGGACTGGAAACCCTTGAGGAGTTCCGTCCACTTCAAGAATCCCAGGTCTGAACCTCAAATGGTTTTCATATGCATGTCCTTTTCCCCTACACCTCTCCAATAATAAACTGGGTATTATTTTTTTTCTGGTTATAATGTAATACAGGTTTATTATTTTAAAAAAAAAAGAAAGGAAAAAAAGAATAGTATAAAGAATAAAATGAGGGAATTCCCTGGCGGACTAGTGGTTAGGACTCTGTGCTTTCACTGCTAAGGGAGAGATTCAAACCCTGGTCAGGGACTAAAATCCCACAAACTGTGTGTGTGGCAAGGCCAAAGAAATTTTAAAAAAGAGAATAAAAGGAAAATTAGCAACAATCACTACTAACATTTTTCTGTTCTTTCCCTCCAGGATTTTTTCTATGCATTTATGCCTTGTTTTCCTTTTTAGTGAGATGGGATGTATAAATTTTCATAAAGCGCACGTTTTAACTATACACTGAATTTTTATGTATAAATACACCAAGCTGACCACAATGCAGTTCAAATTCTAGAACATCCCCAGTGCTCTCAGCATGCTTCCCAACTGATAATCCCCCTCAAATCTTGATCACCATAGACTAGTCTTTCCTATTTTTGAACTTCATAAAAATGAAATGGATCTTAAAAATGAAAATCGGACATAACTGTTTTACCTCTTTTTTTCACTTAGTATTTGCCATTTCTAGTTCCCCATGTCCTCATTTTCTCGCGACTTATTTTTAATGGTTAAGTATTTTATCATATGATTCTACATGATTTATGTAAGTACCCCCCAATTCCTACACAATAAAATGATTTCTGAATTTTTGCTATTTTAAAAGAGTACCAGGCAGAGCATCATTTTTCTATAGTTTTTCAGAGGGTGTATAGCAAAGTGGTTCAGAGTGTGTGTTTTGGAGTTAGAGATCAGGGTTCACCCCCAATCTATCATTTACCAGTCGCTTGAACTTGAGCAACTTACTACACCTCTTTGAGCCTCAGTTTTCCCACCTGGAAAATAGACACGATAATACTCATCGTATGTTGCTGTGAAGGCTAAGTGAGTAAAGTGTCAAGTTCTTAGCATATTGCCTGGCACAGAGCAAACACCAAGTAAATGCTAAACTGCTATTATTCATCCTGTGTTCATTTCTAATTATTTCCGTAGGAAAAATTCCTAGAAGTGCTGGATCAAAAAACATGCTTGTCTGTAGGGTTTTGAGTACAGTCTGCCAAATTGCCCTCCAGATAAGCTGTGCCAATTCACAGGACTACCAGCTGTGTGTGAGAGTGCCCTTTCCCTGGTCTCTCAACGATGAGTATCATCTTTAAAAAGAAAATAAGAAAAAACAAGAAGCAAAAGGAAGGAAAAAGAAGGAAACCTTGCCAATCAGATAGGGGGGAAGAAATCCCCTATTTTTGTTTTGCTTTCTAGTGAAGTTGAAAAAAAATTTTTGGTATTAGCCATTTGTTTTTCTTCATTTGGAAATTTACCTGGTCAGGCCTTTTGCCATTTTTTTTTTCTGCTGGGGAACATGCTGGTGTTTCCATTCAGGAAGTCTTATTCCATCCTAATGAGCTGCAGTCCCTGTAAGAGGACTTTGGCCTTGGTCCCTGTTCCCAAGTTTCCATCTGGGTGGTCTGTCTGATTTCTTGGTTCTTCTATGTATAAGCTTCTGCTTCATGCTTGCTAGGACCTCCAGATATCTAGTGATCCCCTTTTTCCCACCCCTTGGCAGCCGGCAACATGTAGGTGCCCAGAGCAACCAATCATTCAGTGCCTGTTTTTTTCTTTAAATACGTGCCTGTTCAAGGTTTGTTTAGAAACGAGAGTGATGAATGAAGGAAGAGCTGAGATGAAAGACTCCTTGTGGTGACAAGCAATTCAGTTCTGGCCCCAAATTTGCATATCTCTTAATGAAACTGGCACCCTGCAGTCAAGCACACACATCCACATCTTCCTTAGAAGGCAGTTTAATGGTTCAAAGCATCTCTTTCCCCCAACACCCCAAGTAGTTTTTGAAAGTATCACCTTCCAATGGGTATAGTGACACACCTGAGAGGAATTCAGGTCAATGTAATACTGTAAACCTCATTTCATATCTGGAGGTGATTTTAGCACCCCAGAGATGCTTAGCACCTGCTATAGATTGATACTCTTGGCAATTTCCCATTTAACTAGTGCATTACTGGTTTTGCTTAGTCCCTATAGGGCCCTGGGTTTCCAAGATGTTTGAGGTTGTTCCTTGCCAATGAGGTGATCCAGGATACAAGGTTATAAAGGGAAGTGTACAGAAAAACTTGTCTCCCCTGAAAGAAGATACCATTCCCATTTATTAGATCGCAGAGTATTTTTTTAGAAAACAAGAAAATAAATTATCTAGAATTTAATTTAGTCAAGCATGCCAGGTAAAACCTACAAAAGGAGATTTTTATCTCCTGGATCAATAGAGAAATATACTATGTGTGTGGAAAGAAAGGCATAACATTGTAATGGTATCAATTCATGGTATTCTCACTAATATTTGAGGGAGAGGAACTGGATAAGCCAATTTGAAAATGTGCATGGAAGAATAAATTTTCACAAATAGCTAAGACAAGTCATCTCAAAAATAAAAGCACAGGGAACTCTGCTCAATGTTCTGCGGCAGCCTGGGCGGGAGGGGGGTTTGGGGGAGAATGGCTAAGTCTCTGCTGCACACCTGAAACCATCACAACACTGTTAGCTATATGCCAACATAAAATAAAAAATTAAAACATTTAACTCAAAGGGGGGAAACTTCCCCTACCAGATATTAAAACATAAATTCTCATTTTCAAAGTGTGCTATTAGTGCTTGACCAATGGGATGGAAGAACCCAGAAGCAGACTCACATGTATGGATATTTGGTATGCAATAGAGGTGGCAACAGAAGTCAGTAGGGGAAAGGCTACATTATTTTCATGGTATTGGGGAAAGTGGATCCACTGTATGGAATAAACAGAATTATATCCTATCTCATACCACAGTGGGACAAACCTCAGATGGTTTAAGCAGCTATAAAAAATTCAAGGCGAATCATTATGATATGAAGTGAAGAAAGTATTTCTTAAATAAAACACATAAAGAAAATGACTGATTCTGTTCAATAAATGACATCACAGACAGAGTTAACAAATGACTAACAGATTGGGAAAAGGTATCTGCAGCCTATTTGCAACAACAATCATTAAACAATGAAAACCTAAGCTGCTCAAGAAACTCAGGAGTAATTCAGCAAGAAAAAAAATCTAGCAACCCAGCAGAAAAATAGGCAAACGCACTTTCCGAGGAAATCAAGTAGTGAATAAACAGATGAAGAGAAACTCAACTTAGTAACTAAAGAAAGAAAAAGTAAAACAACAATGACATACTGCTTTACATTCATCAGACTGGGGGGAAAAAAAAAGAGATAATTCCAAGTGCTGAGTAGGATGTAGAGAAAAAAACCTAATGCCTTGTAAATTAGCATAGCTATTCTGAAGAGTAATTTCAAAGCATGTAGTGAGACCAAAGACATTTTAATCTATTATTTTTCAAATTGTGAGTCATGGCCCATTAATATGCTAAATAATCTGTTTAGTAGGTTGTGATCAAAATAGAATAAAATAGACTTAACTAGAATAAAACACATCAGAATGCTTTTCTCATGATAAAGATAGGTATTATTTTACGAAATTTTTGTTTTACTTGTGTGTGTGTGTGTAGGTGGCCTTACCAGATTATGATATAAAATGTATTTCTAATTGTGAGTCACAGTCAAGTAAATTTGAAAGACCCTTCAACCCTACCATCCAGGAATACCTCCTCTGCTTAGATGCTCTAGCAAAGACAAAAAGATAGGTATCGGGTTGGCCAAAAAGTTCATTTGGGTTTTTCCACAAGCCTTGATGGAAAATCCTGAATGAACTTTTTGGCCAACTCAATATAAATATATCCATCACAGCATTGCTTATAACAGTAAAGTGATGGCAAACACATCGGTCTGAAAATGAATTTATAAAAAAATGAAGACAAACATTCAACAGTAGTTCCATAAATTAGAGTTAACACAAATCTCAAATACCATATTGATTGAACAAAAAGGGACAATGGAATAAAATATACGACACGCTAGAATTTACATGAGGTTTAAAAAATGCCCTCCCAAAGCAATACTGTGTATTATTTGTGGATACACATACATGTAAAGAAAGGTTTTGAGGGTGGATTGTTTAAGTTTATACATGTGACACATCAGAGTGGGCGGGTGTCTGGTGACGGTGGGAGCTGTGAAATCATGGCATTGTGATGGCACACAACAGCAGCAACAAAACCACAAAGACGAACCGGTTAGAGAGAATGAGGAAGAGTGTACCTGTTCCTGGAAAGAGTGAAGAATGTTCCAATATTGTTAGGGCAGATTTGTCAATGTTTATTAAAAGCTTTGAAAACACGCATCCTTTTGACCCAGAGGTTCCACTTCAAGTGAACTCACTATGGATGTGTCACCAATTTAACTAGGCGGGGTGGGGGGGCGCGTTCTTTCTTCCTTCGCCACACCAAGCAGCTTGTGGGATTTTTTTTCCCCCCGACCATGGATCAAATCCTTACCACCCACCCCGCACTGGAAGCGCAGAGTCTTAACCACTGGACCACCAGGGAAGTCCGAGGTATATTTATTGCCGTGGGAAAATGTTTACAACAGAAAGTTAAGTGGGAAAAAACAAAACACAGGCCATGAAATTACTTAGGGTATGAGAGCACTGAAATGCACTTAGATGGAAAAAAAAAAAGGAAGAAAACAGATTTAAAAATAGGTATCTGGGTAGTATTTTTTTTCAATTTTCCTTCGTGCTTATTTTTCCCCTAAATTTCCTATCATGGGCAAGGGTGTTTGCGGGTTCTCTGTGCCTGGGTGTGAATCCAGGAGGCAATATCATCTTAGAGTCAGCCCGTCGTAAAGGGTAACTCAGAGAAGACAAGTCAAAGCAAGACAGTCTGAGACTAAAGAGTGCAATGGGGATCCCTGGTGGTAGGGTGATCAATCATCCTGGTTTGTTTAGAACAGTCCCAAATATGAAAATACATGTATGTGTGTGTGTGTGTGTGTGTGTGTGCATTAGTCGCTCAGTCATGTCTCTTTGTGACCCCATGGACTGTAGCCTGCTAGGCTCCTCTGTCCATGGGATTCTCCAGGCAAGAATCCTGGAGTGGGTTGCCATTTCCTTCTCCAGGGGATCTTGCCCACTCAGGGATCCAACCCATGTCTCTTGCATCTCCTGCACTGGCAGGTGGGTTCTTTACCAGTGAGCCACAGGGGAAGCCCTTAATAATGAAAGTACATCCGGGGAAACCTCAGTCCTAGGGAAGCCAGAACTGTTGGTCGCCCTACCTGGTAGAACACAAAATGATTTTAGGTGGCCTGCATTTTACTGAGAAAGTCTTCTTTCTGTGCTACTGTGTCTCTTCACTTATCTAGGTTGTCAATCAGCCTTTTATCAAAGAGATTGCTGACTTCAGACTCAAGCCTTCTGCAAGCCACAGTTGCTGTTCAGTTGCCAAGATGTGTCCAACTCGCTGTGACCCCACGGACTGCAGCATGCCAGTCTTACCTGTCCTTCACTATCTCCTGGAGCTTACTCAAACTCATGTCCATTGAGTGGGTGATACCATCCAACCATCTCATCCTCTGTCGCCCTGCCACCACCCTCAGTCTTTCCCAGCATCAGGATCTTTTCCAATGAGTCAGCTCTTTGCATCAGGTGGCCAAAGTATTGGAGCTTCAGCTTCAGCATCAGTCCTTCCAATGAATATTCAGGGTTGATTTCCTTTAGGATTGACTGGTTGGATCTCCTTGCAGGCCACAGTATCTCCCTATAATTTAATACTGTTTCAGTTGTGTTCTATTTATTTATTCGGTCACCTTCTATTTTTATGGCATAATACTGGTTCTTATTCTATAGCAGTAGTATAAAATTTTCATCTCAAATAAATGTACCTAAACAAAAAGTACAGAGAAGGCAATGGCACCCCACTCCAGTACTCTTGCCTGGAAAATCCCATGGACAGAGGAGCCTGGTAGGCTGCAGTCCATGGGGTCGCTAAGAGTCGGACACGACTGAGTGACTTCACTTTCACTTTTCACTTTCATGCATTGGAGAAGGAAATGGCAACCCACTCCAGTGTTCTTGCCTGGAGAATCCCAGGGACGGGGGAGCCTGGTGGGCTGCCGTCTCTGGGATTGCACAGAGCCGGACACAACTGAAGCGTCTTCGAAGCGGCAAACAAAAAGTAAGTTAATTTAAGGAATAGAATAAAATAGTAATATTTGTGGCTTACACCTATTGCACAAATCAAGGAGGCCTAGACCATCTTCCCATTCCTCTCTATCATTGCCTCTCCAACGACATGTTGTACCACCTTCCCTTTCATTCATCCGAATTGGCCTCCTTTTCTTTTCTCTAACATACCAGGCACTCTTCCTGCTCAGGGCCTTTGCACTTGCTATTGCCTCTGCCTGTAACACTCTTTCTGTGGTTATCCACTTGAGTTACCTCTTCAGGTCTTGCTCAAATGTCACCTTTTCATGATGCTTCTTTGGCCATCCTGCATAATGCTATAAATCTGTCTCCAGACACCCCCAGTCCTCCTTCTCTACTTGATATACTTTTTTTTTCAACATCACTTTCTACCATCTAAACACTATGTGTGTGTGCTAAGTCACTTTAGTTGTGTCCAGCTCTTTGTGACCCCATGGACTGTAGCCCACCAGGCTCCTCTGTCCATGGGCTTCTCCAGGCAAGAATACTGGAGTGGGTTGCCATGCCCTCCTCCAAGGGACCTTCTCCACTCAGGGATCGAACCCATGTCTCCTGTGGCTACTGCATTGCAGGTGAATTCTTTACCACTGAGCTGCCAGGGAAGTCCCTAAACACTATACACAGTTGTTGTTTTTTAACTTATATCTCTTCTTCATCTTCTGTTTGCCCCACAGAATATCACTTTCATGAGGACACAAATTTATTGTTGGTTTGGGCATTGTTTTCCGCACTTTCTAGGACCTCGAACAGTGCCTGGCTCAAAGGAAGTGCAGGGTAAATACTCACTATCCAAGGGCTCTCTGATGTGTGAGTGAGTCAGCCTGGTTTGGAGGTACAAGACTGGGGAAATGGCTACCATTACCTTCCTCCTCTCCCACATGTTTCTCCCATGGTCCAGAAGAGACTTGCACCCAACTTTCCTTCCTCCTTCCTGCCCCTTTCTTCCCTGGATCAGAAACAAAGACACCTGCCTTAAAATTCACATTTAGAAGTGTCTTAGAGAAGCTGTGACTGAGTCTGGGGTTACTTGGTTTCAAGAAACAAGACACAGAGAGGGTTTTAGTGAAGGGACACAGGGCAATGTCAAAGACTCATTGGCAGAAAATACAGGCAGGTAAGTGTATCCGCTGGGATGCTTTTGGTGACTGAAAACAAAATCAAAAGGCCCCAAGCCATATGTGTTAAGCAGTAATGAAATGTATATGCCGACAATTACACTAAGTAGGGCAGCTCCAAGGTTGGTTAATTCAGTGGCTCAATGACATCATTAAGGATCTGGATTCTTTCTTTTACCTGCTCTGCCACCCAATTTTTCAGGTTTGTCCTAATTTAGCTTCCCTATTGGTTTCAATGAGTATATGTCCAGCAATGGAAAAGGCCGTGTTTCTTTCTAAGGTGTTTATTTTTGAAGAGTGAGGGAAGGGGCTTCCCTGGCAGCCCAGTGGCTAAGACTCCACACTCCGAATGCAGGGGGCTCAGGTTTGACCCCTGGTCAGGGGACTAGAGCCCACACGCTGTAGCTAAGAGTTCACAGGCCGGAAGTGAAGATCCCATGTACCACAACTAAGACCCGGCACTGTCAAATAAATAAACAAATATTTTTTAAAAAGCGAGTGAGAGAAGCTTTCAAAGGAGCTGCTTGTCCCTAAAATTTCACTCACATCACATTGGTCAGAATTGCATCATGTGCATAAACCAAAGACTGGCAGGAGGAATGACTGTATAGTGGAGGGTGAATTATCCAGGTAAAAACAGAGAAAGATATAGGAAGATGGATTTGGGCAGGCAACCCAATATGTGTGTTTCAGACAGTCTCACAAAGAAATGAAATTGAGGACTGCAAAAAAAACAAAAACTGGGCACCTAGGTTGCCCCCTCCCTATTTCCATAGCTTGATTTTCTTTTCATTTAGACTTATAGAGGTCTTTTTCAGCCTCCTGCTGCCCTAGAAAGCCTGGCTTTCCTTGCCCGCCGTGACCCATGGCGCAGACAAGACTCCTTTGGCTCCAACTTAATTTCACTTCCCAGCTGAAGTACAAGACCCACTAGTGAACATATGAGGCAGGGTAGACTAATGGCTGCAACAAAGAAGTCTAAAACCTCAGTGACTTGAGACCATCTAGCTCCCTGTGCTATACAGCAGGGCTTCCAGCTGGCGCTAGTGGTAAAGAACCCCTCTGTTAAAGCAGGAGACAGAAAAGACATGGACTTGATCCCTAGGTGGGGAAGATCCCCTGGAGGAGGCAATGGCAACCCACTCCAGTATTCTTGCCTAGGAAATCCCATGGACAGAGGAGCCTGGCGGGCCACAGTTCCTGGGGTCCCAAAGAGTCAGATACCACTGACTGACTAACACTGCGATACAGGAGGATTTTACCGTTATTCATTCTATGTTTACTAACTAGTTTGCATCTGCTAACCTGATTCCCAGTCCATACTCCCACATCTCTCCTCCGCCTCGGCAACCACAAGTCTTTTCTCTATGTCTGTGAGTCTGTTTTTGTTTTGTAGATAAATTCATTTGTGTCATATTTCAGCTTCCATGTATAAGTGACAGCATATGGTATCTTTCTCTGAACTTCATTTCACTTAGTATGGTAATCTCCAGTTCCATCCATGTTGCTGCAAATGGCATTATTTCATTCTTTTTACGGCTGAGTAATATTCCATTGTATACATGTACCACATCTTCTTTAGATGATGGTTAGTACTTATTGAGCTACTATATCTGCCAACTATTCTATGAGGTATATTATTTCCTCTGATGAAAGTGAAAGAGGAGAGTGAAAGAGGAAAGTTGGCTTAAAACTCAACATTCAGAAAACTAAGATCATGGCATCCAGTCCCATCACTTCATGGCAAACAGATGGGGAAACAATGGAAACAGTGACAGACTTTATTTTGGGGGGGCTCCAAAATCACTACAGATGGTGACTGCACCCATGAAATTAAAAGACGCTTGCTCCTTGGAAGAAGACCTATGACCAACCTAGACAGCATATTAAAAGCAGAGACATTACTTTGTCAACAAAGGTCCATCTAGTCAAAGCTATGGTTTTTCCAGTGGTCATGTATGGATGTGAGAGTTGGACTATAAAGAAAGCTAAGCACTGAAGACTTGATGCTTTTGAACTGTGGTGTTGGAGAATACTCTTGAGAGTCCCTTGGACTGCAAAGAGATCAAACCAGTCCATCCTAAAGGAAATCAGTCCTGAATACTCATTGGAAGGACTGATGCTGAAACTGAAACTCCAATACTTTGGCCACCTGATGTGAAGAACTGACTCATTTGAAACGACTCTGATGCTGGGAAAGATAGAAGGCAGGAGCAGAAGGGGACAACAGAGGATGAGATGGTTGGATGGCATCACCGACTCGATGGACATGAGTTTGAGCAAGCTCCGGGAGTTGGTGATGGACAAGGAAGCCTGGCGTGCTGTAGTCCCGGGGTGGCATAGAGTTAGACACAACTGAGCGACTGAACTGAACTGAAACTAAAGTTCAGAGAGGAAAGCAACTTACCCAATATTACACAGCTAGTGACTCTCAGAAGCCAGTTACTTTCAGTTACTCATTAAAAAAAAAATTATTTATTTTTGGCTGTGCTAGGTCTTTGTTGCTGCGTATGGGCTTTCTCCAGTTTCAGTGAGCGAGGGCTATTCTTCATTACTGTGCTTGGGCTTCTCATTGCAGTGGCTTCTCTTGTTGCAGAGCACGGGCTGTAGGTTTGTGGGCTTCAGTAGTTACAGCTTGGAGGCTCAGTAGTTGTGACTTGTGGGCTCTAGAGTGCAGATTCAGTGGTTGTAGCACACGGGCTCAGTTGCTTTACATTATGTGGGATCTTCCCGGACTAGGGATCGAACCTGTGACTCCTGCATTGGCAGGGGTCTTAACCCCTGGATCACCAGGGAAGTCCCAGTTACTCAGTTTTGAACTCAAGACTATCCAACCTGAGGGAGTAATTCAACAGAAGTGGAAGGAACATCTAAATAAAATTAGACTCAACAAGACGTCAGAGCTGGGAGGCCTTTCAGTGGTCACGCTGTGCCACTTCCCTTTTGACAGGTGAGCCCCAGAGACAGGGAAGGTCTTCCCCAAGGTCACACCATCCACCTGTGACAGAGCAAATCTTCATCTTCCTCTAGGTTTCTAGACCCCAGCCGGCTCCTTCTTTTGATCTGGATGCCACCAAAGGAGCGCTTCAGATGCTGAGGTTGCCTGGTGGGAGAAGGGGTACCGAAGGAAAAGGTTCTGGGTCCTGAAGAAAGGAATCCACCGTTCCCACCCAGACAGGGCCCCCCTTGGCTTGGGAGAGCAGGTGATGGCTTGGGAAATGACAGGTGGTTATTTTGGGCAGCTAAGCTTACTTCCCCATTCCCAGGAGCTGGACATGAAAGCATGCTCCCACTCGATCCATGTTGCTAGTGACAGAATTAGCACAGAGTTAGAGAGTTAGTGTGCAGCCTTGGCCCAAGTAACACACTGACACTTCAATTATTTACAAATAGTTACTAATCACCCCTTATTAGGTGAAAAATGTACTTTTTTTTTTTTTTGCTGCACCACGCAGCATATGGGATCTTAAGTATCCCAACCAAGGATCGACCCATGCTCCCTGCAGATGAAGCATGAAGTCTTAACCATTGGGCCACCAGAGAAGTCCCTGTACTTAATTTTTTTTAATTTGGAATAATACATATTCATTGTAAAAAAAGAAACTGAAGCTCCAGCTCCAATATTTTGGCCACATGATGTGAAGAGCTGACTCATTAGAAAATATCCTGATGCTGGGAAAGATTGAAGGCAGGAGGAGAAGGGGAAGACAGAGGATGAGATGGTTGGATGGCATCACCGACTCAATGGACATGAGTTTGAGCAAACTCTGGGAGATGGTGAAGGACATGGAAGCCTGGGGTGCTGCAGTCCATGGGATCAGAGAGAGTTGGACATGACTGAGCAACTGAACAATAAAAGAGGAAGGCATAAAGCAAAGGATACTGACTCCTACCTGAAAGTTTTCTGTCTTGTTTCCCAAAGGAAACCACAGTTAATAGCTTCCTTCCTGTATGCTGCTGCTGCTAAGTCACTTCAGTCGTGTCCGACTCTGTGTGACCCCATAGACGGCAGCCCACCAGGCTCCCCCATCCCTGGGATTCTCCAGGCAAGAACACTGGAGTGGGTTGCCATTTCCTTCTCCAATGCATGAAAGTGAAAAGTCAAAGTGAAGTCACTCAGTCGTGTCCAACTCTTAGCGACCTCACAGACTGCAGCCTACAAGGCTCCTCCGTCCATGGGATTTTCCAGGCAAGAGTACTGGAGTGGGGTGCCATTGCCTTCTCCATCCTTCCTGTATATTGCTCCTGAAATTTGCATGTCTGTTCAAAGACATATATTTAAGTATGAATATATATTTATATGTATCTAGGTATATACACACATATGTATATAAACACACAGATGGGATCACACTATATATACTAGTCAGATTTTGCTTATTTGTGCATCTAGGATATCAGTGCATATGGAGACCTACATTGTTCTTTAAAATGACTGTAGAATTCCTTGTGTGGTTGTATCATAGTGTATTTAATGGGCATGCAGCTTGTTTTTAGTCTCTTGCTATTATAACAATGCTACAACATTCTTATTTTATATATGTGCGTATATGCAGGTATACCTATAGAATAAACGCATAAAAGTGGAATTGCTGAGTTAAATGGCAAATTTATAAATGAAATGGTTTGTAGATTTGAAATTTTAATAGGTACCAACAAATTAATCTCCAAAGCGTGAGTGCTTACTCACTAAATTGTGTCCAACTCTTTGTGACCCCATGGACTGTAGCCTGCCAGGTTCCTCTGTCCATGGGATTTTCCAGCCAAGAATACTGAAGTGGGTTGCCATTTCCTACTCCAGAAGATCTTCTTGACTCAGGGATCAAACCTGTGTCTCTGGTGTCTCCTGCACTGATAGGCAGATTCTTTACCGCTGAGCGACCTGGGAAGCCCATAATCTTCAAAGAGTTTCCATCAATACATACTCCCAACACTGTGTATCTGTGTCTATTTCCCCACTCCCTCTCCCTACAATTTATTGTCAAGCAATTTCTTCTTTATTAGACTGGTAGGTCAAAAAAGGTGACTCACTTTTGTTTTAATTAACATTCCCTTAATTGTGAGAGACACTGAATAATATTTTGCTGTTTACATGACATTTATCCATGTTATGTGCTGAGAATCACATAACATAGATAAATCTTTCTGACCAAGGGTCAAACCCAAGTCTCTTGCATCTCCTGTATTGGCAGGTGAATTCTTTATCACTATGCCACCTGGGAAACCATGCCATTTATAAATTATATGCCTGAGAACTGACTGTTCATGACCTTTCTCCATTTCCTATTGGAGCAA
This sequence comes from Bos mutus, assembly GCF_027580195.1. Lineage (NCBI taxonomy): Eukaryota > Metazoa > Chordata > Mammalia > Artiodactyla > Bovidae > Bos > Bos mutus. The sequence continues at coordinate 57,542,295 of NC_091629.1, read as the reverse complement.
TGGCCTTTTCATATTGTTTTGTAAAACTCTTTATATATTATATATATTAAGGAAACTCTTTTTTTTTATCCTTTGAAAAACTTACTGTAGTTTTGGGCTTCCCTGATGGCTCATTGATAAAGAATCCACCTGCCAATGCAGGAGATACAGGTTCGATCCTTGATCCAGGAAGATCCCGTGTGCCGTGGAGCAACCAAGCCCGTGTGCCCCAGCTATTGAGCCTGTGCTCCAGGGCCCTGGTGATGCAGCTACTGAGCTCACCTCCTGCAACTACGGGAGCCCCATGCACCCTAGAGCCTGTGCTCAGAACGGAAGCCACTTCAATGAGAAGCCTGCTCTCCACAACTAGAGAAAAGCCCACACAGCAACAAAGACCCAGCAAGCCAAATATAGATAAATAAAATTATATAAAAAAACCTTACTGTAGTTTTATAATGTTTTACCATCTGATAGGGCTCATTATCTTTCATTCTTCTGTACTCTTCCCAACTCGTTTCCTGACAATTTTTACATGTTTATTTTTCCTATGAACTGTAAAATCAGCTTGTCTAGTTCTAAAGGTTCTTTTCCAATTTTTTCTCCATTATTTCTACAACTCTTTTACCGCATCATACCATTTAGCCTTGAAGTCACTGAATGAGGTTTGAAGTTTATCTTCCAAATGAGAACACAGTGGCTTAGCACTGCCTAAGGTCACACGGGAGGTTTCTTATGGCCAGAATCTGCCCCTACCTCAAGCCCCTGCCTCCTCCTCCACCTGCTGCTCTGTGAGTATGTGTTTGTGTGTGTGTGTGTGTGAGTGTGTGAATGTGAGTATGTGTGTATGTGTTAGTTGAGGATGACTCAAGAAGTGCAGCAGCGCCTGATGCAAGGGCTACTGCAGTAAGTCTTGCTTTGGAGAAGCTCAAACCAGGTGTGCGGTAAAGCCTGACCTCATTCCTTCTGTCTTCCCATCTCTAACTCTCTCTCTCCTTCTCGCTTGTTTCTGTCTCTGCCTCTTTTGCTCTCTGCTTCTCGCATCTCTCTATTACTATGTCCCTGTCTCTTGTCTAGTCTCTGTCTCTTTCTACCCTTTCTTTCTTTCTTTCTCTCTCTTTTGTCCTAAAGGGTGGTTTTGAGGGGCAGAAATCACACCCCCTACCCAATTCCTTTATTATTTTTCTTTCTTTCTTTTTTTAGCCATAAGGCCCCTCACCAAATAGTAAGTGAAGATGCTCTTCCTGGACCAGAATGTGTGTTCCTGCCCCTCTTCGCTCCCTGCTCCCCCACGCTCATCTCCTACCATGAGAGAATATCAAATGCTTCCCCAGAGGAAAAACAGAGTCCAGCAGGGATTGGGAGGAAGCAGCGGCCTAAGCCCCACAGTGAAAATGGGTCCTGGCTTTGTTCCAACTCTGCCTGACTCTCCAGATGACCCAGGACAGGCCCCTGCCATTCTTAGGCTTGGCAGGGGAGGGGTCCCCAGCCTGCTCCATAACTCTGCACAGCTCTTTGCAGTTTGTGAAGGTCAGGTGCACTAAGAATTTCCATAACAGAGGTAAGGGAAGTGTGCTCTATCTATTGTATGGTCCAGAGCAGGCACAGGTTTTATCCAAGGTCACACCAGAAGGCGGTGGCAGAGGCACCTAATGGCCTCTGCTATAGTAGGGCCCCACCAGCTCCTAGCTCAGGGCTGGCCCGTAGTAAAGTGCTGATGAGAATTTGCTGAAATATACTGGCTGCCACAATGATGATGATAATAGTTAATGTAGAAAGCACTTACTATGCATTATGCCATGTAGTTAGTGTTTTATATGCAATATCTCACTTAACTCCCACACCCCTATTTCCATATCTATTGGGTATTATTCCCATTTCATGGATGAGAAAACAGAGACACAGAGAGATAAAGTCATTTGTCTAAGAGAGAGAACTATGTAGCTAGTAAGTGTCACTATGTAGCTAGTGAGTATCAGTGCAATTGAGATGAAAGAGTGGGAGGGTGGATAGTTGGGTGGATGACTGAATGGATGGTTGGAAGCATAAATGAATGGTTAAGACAGTTGTCTAAGGGACTTGGAATTAATAACAGATCTTAATATCTCTATCCCCATCATCTCAGTCTTGTGTTAGCCAATTAAATGCAAAAATTAATCCAAGAAGATGAGTCCCCTCTCAAGCTACCAGCCTACATGGACAAGTTCACAGACAGCAGCCTTCACACACAGTCAAGGATAAATTCTCACTACCAGGATTTAAGGGGACAGATACATACACACATGGACAAGAGCAGACATCAACATTGATACCCAAATAAAACCAACACAGCCTAGTTACATACACACACACACGGATCCTGATATACTAAGAGGTAAAAGAGATGCTGAGAAGCACACACTATCAGCAGGAGACACCAGCCCACTCAAGCAGATACAGACCCACACAGACTGGGACACGTGGTGTGGATCACACACATAGAGAACAGACAAGTGCTCTCTTGTGTCTCTGTCTCTCTTGTGTCTCTGTCTCTCTTGTGTCTCTTGTCACACACACACACACATACATGCACACACACACTCACTCACACACACACCAGTGCATACGAAGACCAGGATGTATGTTGCATTTAAAGCCAGATTGGATTCACTTAACATAAAGATATGCATCTTCCAAGGACATATTTAGAAACAAGGTCATTCACAGACAAGGACACAGATATGCAGAAGTGCCCATCTATTCAGAGACATACCCACAGAGATGCTTATGCGCACACACACACATATCCACACACCCCTACCCCAGCAGGCAGAACACAAACAGGATCAGTCTTTTTCTTATCAGCAGCAACCAGGGCTCTCTTGGGCTCAGCTACCTTCCAGCTGCCTCTCCCTTCCTCTAGAAAGGCGCTCACCTGAGTCTTGCTACACACGGAACATTTTGGGGCCACTTCACTTTGCGCTTCATCTTAGAGGACGGATGCTGAAGAGGAGGAGTTTCATCCATCTGTGCCGTTTTCTCTTGATGCTGCAAAGCTTGGCAGTGCCTTGCTCCCCCCTTCCCTTCCCGATCCTCACCCATCCAGCTTTCCTCTTAATCCTGCCTAAGGTTGTCTCAGCAACTTTCTCAGGCTCAGCCCTTCCTGCCCTCTCTCCAGCCTTGGCCCTTGCTGCCTCCCACCCGGGGCCCACAGCCTCCCATCTGGCCTCGGGACCCACAGTCCCCCCACCTCCTCCATTTCACCTTCCCACGGGACATTCTTTCTCAGCCTCCCCTTCCATTTGCATTTTAGAAACAATCAGTGGCTTTTGGGTTCAAATCAGGATTTATCTGAAGAGAAGAGGGGGAAGCAACCCGCTAAATTCACTCCAATCCATTCCTCCCAGAGCAGTCCCAGAGATGATTTTTAAATGCAAATGTGAGGGCAGTGACTTTATTTCATTTGCTGGTATTTATATCCCCAGGGCCAAGAACAGTGCCAGGCACATAGCATTTTCAGCTTAAATGTCACCTCTCCAAAGAAGCCTTCTTAGATCCCCTCGGGCTGGGTGAGATACCCTCATACACACGCATGCAGGTGCACATACATGAACACACATGTGCTATAAAATACATACATACATATGTATCTTACAAGTGATATGTGATATATGCACAAAATGTCACATATATATATGTATGTGTGTCTATATCACTGTTGTTGTTTAGCTGCTAAGTCAAGTCCGACTCTTTTATGACCCCATGGACTGAAGCCTGCCAGGCTCCTCTGTCCATGGCATTTCCAAGAATACTGGAGTGGGTTGCCGTTTCCTTCTCCATAGGATTTTCCCTACCCAGGGATGGAACCTGTGTTTCCTGCATTGCAGGCGGATTCTTTGCTGCTGAGCGACCAGGGAAGCCTGTCTCTCTATTAATATATATACACACACGCATATATGTATATATATACACACACACATACATACTTAATCTAATCACACAAGCACTTTAATAGCAGAGCTTTCTCAGTCCAGGAAGTAGAAGGGAGGTGAGAGAATTGCTAAGGAGGAGATGTGTTTGACATCCTAATAACGATCTTGAAGATGAAGAGGCCATGTGCAAGGACCACAGACCTGTTTCTAGGAATGGCAAGTGACTTCTGGCTGAAAGCCAGAAAGGAAATGGGACCCTCAGTTCTACAGCTCCGAGGAACCAAATACTGCCAACAACTTGAATGAGCTTGGAAGCCAATTCTTTTCAAGAGCCTCCAGATAAGAACCCAGTCTGGCCAATGCCTTGTGAAGTCCTAAGTAAAGAACCCAGTCAAGCCTGCTCAGACCTCTGACTGAGAGAATGGTAAACTAATAAATGGGTGTGTTTTTTTAAGTCTCTTTGTTATACGACAACTGAAAACTAATACACGTTATCTTACTTAATCCTCACCACCATCCAAAAGTGGGGCGGGGGTTGCATCTCTCCTGTACAGATGGAAAAACAGGCAGGTGAAGGATAGCATCACAGTCTGGATGGAAACTGTGCTCTTGCCATCTCAGCAGGCTGCTTCCTGAAGCAGATGTAGGAACAGCTGGGAAAAGTTAGACATCTGGGCCCAACTATGTAGGGACCTAGGTCTTGGGTCAAGGCCAGCGAACGGAGTGCAGGTTTCGAGTTATGACTGTGTTCATCTAGGGGGCTCTGCATTATCTGTGTGTGTGTGTGTGTGTGTGTGTGTGTGTGTGTGTGTGTGTGAGTCCCTGGGGGTTTATACGTGGGAGTGTCTGAGTGAACATGTGAGTCTGGTGGAGTGTTTCTCAGTGTCCCTGTATGAGTCTGCGGGTGTCTATGCATCAGAATATATCCATCACCAGGAGTGACTAAGTCTGGGTGTGAACCTGTGTGTGCCCACTGAGGTGTGTCTGAGTCTGAGGGTGACTGTGTGAGTCTGATGGTGTTTGTCAGGGTGTTTCTGGGTGTGCCTGGATCCCTGTGAAAGAGCTCAGTGTTGGAGGGGCACTGGTGTCTCTCCATGCAGGCCTGGTCACTGAGTATGAGTGTGTCACTGAGTAGGGGTGTCTGTGAGTGTGGATTCTGTGGCTACTGTGGGTTCACGATGGTGTGTGTGTCCACCAGAAGTTCTCAGTTCGTGTGGGTTCTGAGGGTCTCCTATGTGGCCAAGGGTGTGCCTATTTGTTCCTCAGAGTGTGTCTGCAGGTCTCTGGGTGTGAATCTGTGTGTGTCCGTGGATGTACCTACCTGTGGGGGTCTTAGGGGTGTCTGGAGTCTAAGGGGTTCTGTCCTTGGGTTCTCCAAGTGTCGCTATGAGTGAGTCTGGGTGAATCTCTCTGGGTGTGTAAGTCTGAGGGTGTCCGTCGTGTGTCCTGCACAAGTGGATGCAGTCGTGGGGGTGCCCGTTTGAGCTGCTCTGCAGGTTCACGTGTGAACCTGAGGGTCTCCGGTGCCGGTCACCGTGACTGTGTCCCTTTCGACTGCGTTTCTGTCCCTGGGTTGGCCGGTCTCAGGTGGGGACCGGACGCCTGGAATTCGGGGCGTCTGGGGGGCTCAGTGTGGGGGTGGGGACAGCGTGGGGCCGCAGCAGTCGGCGCGCTCGTCGCTCGGGGCGCGCACAACCTGCGGGCCCGGGAGGCGAGGAGGGGCCCCGCCCGCGCCCTCCGGCTCCCACGCCCCGCGCGCGGCGCCCCCTCCCCCGGGCGGCGCCGATTGGCTGCGGCGGCGGCTGGAGCCCGCCCCGCGCGGCCGGCTGGGGGCGCCGCGGGCCAGAGCGAGCTGCGCCGCCACCGCCGCCGCCACCGCTGCCGCCGCCGCCGGGAGCACCGCGCGCCTCGGGCTCCGCGCGCCGCCAGCTCCCGGCCCGCCCGCTCGCCGGCCCCGCCGCGCCCGCCAGCCCCGCCGCGGAGCCCCGGCCCGGCCTCGGGCCGCCGCCACCACGCCGCGCGCAGTACTCCGCGTCAAGAATGGGGCGGCCAAGCTGCCCAAGCCGGCCGCCGCCGCCGCCGCCGCGGCCGAGGCGCCCGGCGCCGGCGCGGGCATGGAGCGCTCACAGAGCCGCCTCAGCCTGTCCGCCTCCTTCGAGGCGCTCGCCATCTACTTCCCGTGTATGAACTCCTTCGACGACGAGGACGCGGGTAAGCGCGCGGCCCGCCCCCGACCCCCGGGGGGTGTCCCGGGAGCCGGATCCCGAGGCCCCGTCCCCGACCCCGTGCGCCCTCAGAGGTGGCCACTCTTCCCTCCCCACCCCCAATCCCAACCACGCTCGGGGATGCGCCCCCAGGGTCTAATTTCCCACCCACGGGACCTCAGAGTCTCTAGGGTGTGGGGTCTTCTCGCCTCCCGCCGCCCTCAGGGACCTAGATCCTCTGCCATTCACCCCTTTTCCGCAGGTGGGCCCTTTGGGTCTCCTGGACTTAGCTCTCCCTACTCACCTGCGCCAACTGAATGCTCCCATTCTTGTCTCTGCATCCGACCTGCCGCCCTCCCCGAGCCTCCTATAAGTGCCCCCTCCTCAGACACCGGGGCTCTGGCCGCCTCACCCGCGGGGCTCCGACGCGCCCCCCGCCATTGGAGGTGGCGCGCAACCTTCCTGCTCCATCTTTGTCTTGGCTGCATCCTGAGACTCCCAGTGCCAGACCCCTGCCCTGCGCCCAGGGCCTTGAGCGCCCCCCGTTTGTCTCTCGTCTTTCCCCAGGGGCGGGGGCTTCGGGCTCCAGGGCTGGGGTGGACCTTGAGGGGACCGGCCGGGGGACGGCCTTTCCTCTCGGTTCCTCCCGGCTGGTCCCGGAGGGAGGCGTAGGGCGGCGCCGACTCTACACCTGCGCGCCCTTCGGAGTGTGCCTCTGATCCCGGGTGCTCTTGGGCCTGGAGTGGCCTTTCTGGGTGGGCTGGACCGGGCCACCATTCATCGGCCGGAACCTCAGGCTCCCAGGCCTGCGCGCAACCTCGGCCAGAGCCCAAGGGGCGGGGAAATGTGGAGAAACCGGCTCCTGGCGGCCCTGGGACCAGACAGAGGAAACAGAAGGGCTTCGGATACGCTTTTGCGGTGAGGAAGCGAATCCACCAACAGGTGGGGTAGCTAGAGGGCTTTGGGTGAGAGTTCCCCAAAGAGTGCCAGAGAGGGAGTCGGAATCATGTTCCGGTCTTGGGCTTGCTTATCTCCTTATTAGCCGTGACCTTGGGCGAGTCGTGCCGCCTCTAGCCTCCATATACTGGTCTGTAAAATGGGATGATGGTACCTCAGACACAAGGGTTAAGTTACAAGTGTTTTGTATGCTGATCTGAGAGTATTTTAGTTCAGTGAGGGGATGAAAGGGGAGGGGAGTGTGTGGTGGGGAGGAGCAAAATGGTTTCCTGACATTTTGGGGAACTTGATGACAGTACGGATGAGTTCTCCCCCAAATACATACACGCACCATCCAAACATTTTTGTCCATAGTTTTAGGGAGTTCAAGGGCCCTGCTTAAGACTCTGCCTACAGGGACGCGTATCTGGTCAGCCAGTTATCTGATAAGCCTTGGATGGAGCGGTGGGTGATGGGTGCTCACCTCTTCCTGTTGGAGCAGGAGGCAAGTGGGGAGAAAGTTCTGCAGCAGAATGTGTTGGCTGAGTGGGTGAATGGGGGCATGTGAGGCTGACCCCTGACACAGCCTTCTTGGTGTTGACCTGAAGAGGGGGTGGAGTGAAGATGGTTACTGCAGAGCCAATTTATAGAATCACCATTTTACAGAAAGAATAACTGAGGCTTCGCTTCCCCCTTGATGCAGCTGAGGGAGGGTGTATTATTACTATCATGGACAAGGCAAGGTGAGGAGGGGTGGAGGGGCTCTCCTAACCCAGTGGCCTCCCCTGGAGCAAAATCAGAGAGAGGAAATCTGGCTCAACTGGGGGTTTGGGGAGGGAGCCCCACCTGCCTCGGTGGGTGGGCTCCCCCATCCCTCCCTTGATGTTCAAGGACACTCCTGAAGTTCAACAGGCCACTTAGGTCTCAAGAGCCAACTGTCCCTGTGGTAGGGACAGTTGGGATTTTCTCCAGAGTCATGCTCCTTGTCATGATTCAGATGCTTTGGTTATTATCGTTGGTTGCAGGCGACTTGCTCTGGTTTCACTTAAGTTACAATAGGTAACTTCATGCAATATTAGAGATTTTTAAAGGTCCACCTGCTTTTTTTCCCCTGCTTTTTTTTCCCCCAGCAGATTTCTTCAAATTCTTAACTTTTTTTTTCACTTGGGGGACCTAGAAATCGTCTTGTCCAACGTCGCTTTGCCCCCACATGGATGTGTGTGTGTGAATGTGTGTGAGGTTGAAGTCCCTATGTGTGTGTGTATAACCCAAGGTCACCCAGTGAGGCGGGCACAGAGCCGAGACTAAAATCAGGTTTCCGGTTCTCTTTCCAGTAAAGCACTAGTCCCGTCTCTGAAAGATGATTTTTTTTTTTTTTTTAAGTCAGATCTCTCTGTGTAGAAAATGGTTTCCAGGTGAAGAGGCCCCAGGGAGCTGCCGACAGCCGAGAGTTTGGTTTGGGCATCTTGTGCTCAACTGCTCATCTTAAGGGATGCTTCGAATTTGGGAGGGGGAGGGAGAAGGTGAAATTTCATTTCCGGAAGGCTAATGAGTGTCTGGTGAGAATCGGAAGTAGGGAACGTTGTCTTGGTTCTTAATTTTTCTTGTTCTTCTCAAAGTCATTAATTTTCTCCTTAAAAAAAAAAAAAAAAGCCTTTTAGGTTTATTCTTTTAGAGCAGCACCATGCTGAACTAATTTCGAAAAGCAGTTTGAATATGTCTCAGATAGTGGACAGAGACTGCTGCAGTTGGAGGGCTGTCGGAACTGACTTGGCTTTACCTTTCTCTCTTCGGCTCCCTCGCCTAACCGTTTCATGCCCCTCTCTGTTCCCGGTGGCCCAGGGGTGCCCCTGATGGTCCTCTGGCTTATCTAGGGTTCTCCCTTTGTTGCTGCTTCCACCTCCTGTCCACTGCATCTTTTTCATCAACTCGATTGACGCAGAGCCATCTTCAGAGTTTATATGCTACCCTTCAGCTGGTTTCCTGAGAAACTGTGAGGAGGAGACTTTCATTAGCCTTAACTGGGCCAGAGCACTTTCCTGCCTTGAGCTTGGGAGCCTTGGACATTTTGTCAGCAAAGGAAGCTGCCCCTTCCTCCCCTTTCTAGCCACCCTGGGGCTCAGGAGGCTGGTCACCGCGGATCCCTAGAATTCTTCCCAAGAAGCATCTTCCCTTGTGCACTCTGAACCCAATTCTTACACTGCTTTGCCCCTTTTCATAAAGATACTGGGGCTTTAGAGAGGCATGCTTTTGGGAGGCATTTTTCATGTTTGTGTCTTCATGGCTCAACCTGGCTCCTTCTGGCTTTGTAATTGAGGAGGGGTCGGGCAGGGGGCAGTTAGACATGTGACCTCTGCTTTCTTATCTATAACAGGAAGAAAAGCAGAGCATGGACCACAGAGGGTAAACATTTTTTAAATGATTCCTTCTGCTAAGTATTCTCCTAGGCACTTTGAATATTGTTTTCTTTCCTCACAGCAAGTCTATAAAATTAACATTTGACAGTCCCCATTTTCAAATGGGAAAACTGAGACACAATTCATGTTAACATCCCCATTTTCAGAGAAGAAAACTGAGACGCAGAGAGAGTATTCACTCGAGGTCGCTGAGCCAGGACATGAGGGAGGTAGGGTCTGAACTTGAGCGGTCTGCCTCAAGCATCTATGCGGTTGATTGTTGCGCTGTGTGTGCTACGGAAAGGGCAGAGTACAGCGCCTGACACTAGACAGGCTCTCGGTAGCTGTTAGCTAGTCATCTTTCTTCTTACCAAGAAGTAAGGCTTGTTTCTGAGCAAGATTGTAGAAAGGAATCTGTGGGTTTGAGGCAGGGGGGGAAGCCTGATTCTCAAAACGTTAGCTTATAAGCTAATTTTATTGCATTGTTATAGCTATTAAGGCACAATTGGGCCCTCCTTCTTGGGAGGGGTTTAAAGATGGGGATTTGGGGGACTTGCATGTGGAACAAGAGGGTGGGGAGCACCCAGCGCCCCATGTCCCCGTTCTCTTTAACAGTTTGTTTTTATTACATCTTCAGTCCCAGACCTGCCAGTCTGCCTTGGGGCACGGCTGGGGAGCTTGTCTGGAGAGTGTCTCCAGTTTCCAGCAAATGCCAAAGGGGATTGCTACATCAGGGTCTAAAATTGAGGATGGTGTCCCTGAGTCTGACCAAGTGGTTTTGGCGTCCAGTTCTCCCCCACCCGCTTGGGAGAGGGGCGGAGAAGCTGGAGCAGCCAGCTCCGATTTGCCCATAGGATGCTTCGATCCAGTGCAGGGAGGAAGTTGCCATGGCAACACCGGCCGGCTACCGGTCCCTCTCCTAGCAGTTCGGGCCACATCTCTGAGCTGGAAAGCCCTTCGTGGTACCGCCTTCTTCCGATCAGGCCAGAACTGATGGGTGGGGTGGCCTGATGGCTGGGACGTACCAACTAGTGCCAAAACCCACTCCCCTTATTTTTGGACAGAGGGAAAATGGAGGGGGCTGACTGCGTTACCTCTCCTGGCTGGTGGGGAAGAGATACTCCTGTCTTGCCAGATAGATCTCAGCAGGGGAAACGAGAGCTCCAAATCCCGCCCCCGCCCAGGCACCTGGAATGACCCGCCCTGGACTCCCCCTCCCTTCCCCAGTTTACTCCTCTTGGCAGAGTTTTCTTTCCCAGCCCCAGTGCTAACTTTTGTCCTTGAAATTTGACCTGAGCTTTTTCTGGGAAACAAAATGTCCTGCTGAACCACCCCTTCCACCCTGAGGTGGAGGGAACACAGAACTTAGGCCCTAAAGGGGGGCTGGGGCTGGGTGGATGAGGAGGAATGGTGAGGGGAGGAGCCTGAAAATATCCTTCAGGATCAGGGCCGCTGGAGGGCGCGAGGTGGCACCGTCATCCCTGGGGCATGCCACTTCCTGTCCCCCCTCTGCCACTTTCCCTAAGTTACCACCAAGTGCTGTAATCTCCTTTATGGGCTGGGAATTGGGCAGAACTCTTCTGGATTTGGATAACTGAGGCACAGTAAAGAATGGAACCAGCTCTTCTCATAGTTCAAGCTGTGGGTGGGGTGAGTGTGTGGACCCCAAACTCTGCTATCTTGAATGACCCTGAAAGATGCATCTCAGAAAAATAGCATATACAGGAGTCATCCTTTCCCCCAGTACACAGCTCACTGGCCTCCGGATCTGTTCTGATGCTGTTAGGGCTCTTTCCGAAAATTTTCTCCCCGCTCTGGCGCCCCCTCTTCCTTGTCCCCAAGCTGCCAGACTCATGGCTGCAGCTTCCTTGGCGTTTGCAGGCATCAGAGAGGCCCCCCCTTGCTTGTGTTTGGTGGGAAGGGAAAAGGAGGGACCCATTGCCTCGTCTCCCTTTGAGAACTCTGCGCTGCTTTCCTCCTTACCCACCTCCATCCAGAGGTGAGCCTGTTCTGACTGAAGGCTGAGAGAGGGCAGGGCGGAGAGGTGGAGAGCAGACACAAGCCAGCTGACCCTCTCTCTCTCATCTCAGGGCTTTTCTCCTCCTCTGCCTCCCCTAATATCTCTTCACGGGGGCCTTAACAACCATCGCTTCAACATTTCTTTTAAGAGTTGTTGGAAAGGCACCAGTTTTGGAGAATGTGCTCAGAGGGTGTCGATGCCCCCCACAATGTCATCTGTGTACCCCCCCTTGACAGTCAAGCCCACTGTCTTCCTGTCAAAGCTCAAATTCCCACCCTCACCCCCAGTCCCCTGGAATGACTGACTGGAATTCCCTCCTGACCCTCCCCATTTACTCGATGGGGCTTGGATTTGACTCTACTTTGGTGTTAGGGCCTCAGGCAAGTCCGGGCCTCAGTTTCCCGCTCTTGAAAAAGGGGTTAATTATCCTTGTCTGAGCATGTCTCAGCATTGTAAAAATAAAACTGCTTGAAAGGCTTGTTCTCCTGTGCACAGTGTCGTAGTCTTCCTGCATCTTACAGCAGCCGGAAGGGATAGCTACTGTTGTCAATGTACCCATTTTGCAGATGAGGAAAAGCCAGGCAGCGTGGTGTAGTTTTGTGACTTTCTTGGGTTGCACAGTAGTGATTCAAACCCAGGCGTGTTTGACTCCAGAGACCACCCTCTGCCCCCCGGCCTGAAATGAGATTCCAGGTGGGAAAGGGCAGTGTCAGGCCTGGCAGCTGTGCTTGGGCTGGCCAAGCAGACACTGACAAAGGCGAGGGTATGAGGGCCTGTTCAGCTTCAGATGCGCCCCTCTGGGATCTGCCATCCCACTCCATTCACCCCAGCTCTCTGGAGTGCCTTCCTGCCCATCGGTTCCTGGATGATCCCCGTCACGGGGCTGCCTGGCCTCCTTGAAGAATCCAGTTGTCTGCCTCAGCCCTGGGGGCCGATCTATCACCTGCCTCTCCAGACCGATGTAGGCCAATGCTGGATTATATTTAACGCTGTGCTATTTCCACTTGACAGCTCCGGAGCGCCGTCCCCCCTCCCCTTTTCTCCTTCCTCCCCCCTCCCCTTCTGATTCACTCGGAAACTGACAAGGCTGATGTCAGCGCCTTATTCTTAGCCCCCGTAATTGTAACTGCATTTAGCAGTGCGCACTTCATTAACAGTTTCTGCGACGGGGGAGTGAGATGACTGCGTGGCTGGGCAGGGATGCGGGTGGGGGTGGGGAGGGGGCAGCTGCTGCAGGGACCCTGGCCAGCTGCCTCTTCTGGATGGACCAGCTGGGCGGCTTCCAGGTCTGGCTTTCCTAGACTAGCGATCTTCGAAGGCCCCTTGGAGAGTGTCTAGTCCATGCTCTTCTTTAGGCAAGGAGGGAAACTGAGGCTCAGTGAGGCAGAGCACCTTGCCAAGGTCACCGTTAAGGATCCAGGCCTCTGGCCTTTGAGTCTAGGTTTTCTTCTTTGGTGGTATTATTTCTTCAACTCATATTTAATTAGCCGCTCAGTGCCAAACATCTCTTTAGGTGCTGGGGCTATATCTGGGGAACAAGTCAGACAGTTTCTGCTCTCGTGGAGCTATGTTCTGGAGTGGAAGAGACAGATAATAAACAGGGAAGCAATTAAGCAATAAATAATTTCAGTCTGTGTTAAGTGAAATGAAAAGACAGGTTGATGGGGTAGGACATGAAATAAGGTAGTCAGGAAAGGCTCACTGAAGAGGTGACAGATGAGGCCTAAATGATGAAGAGCCAGCCATGGGAGTATGAAGGGCGAGAGGGATTTAGGCGTATGGAACAGGTGGTGCAAAGGCCCTGAGGTCAGCATGAATTTGGGTGTTTAGGGAATAGAAAGCAGACCAGTGTGATTAAGCTGCATGAGGGGAGGTGAGGTCAGAGAAGCAAGCTGGGGGCACAAGTGAGCCTTGTAGACACTGATAAGGAATATGAATGCGGGTAACTGAGGTTCAGAGTGGGAAGGAGAAAGACCCCCAGCTGGGTAAAGTCAGAGAGAAGCCAAGAGCTACCGCCTCCTGAATCCCAGTCTTTTGAGTTCCTTAGACACAGGTGACTTTAAATGCGTCATGTGGCTTCCTTTGCCATTGTAGCTGGAAGGTAGTGTGGAGTCTGGGCTTCTTCTGCCCAGGCAGGTTCTCTCTGCTTGCCCCTTCTCTCCTCCTCAGCTCTCATCTGACCCAGCTGTATTGCTTCTCGGGGTGATATAGCTGGGAAACTCTGGGGAGCTTCCAGGGTGGGACAGAAAGAACGTGGCTTTGGAATCCAACACACCTGAATTTTTATCTCACCTCTGCCATTTCTGAATTGTGCGACCTTGGGCCAGTGGCTTCAGCTCTCTGGGACTCAGTTTCTTCATCTGTAAAATGGGGGCATAATAATGGTAAGTTCTTGGACTTCCCTGGCTGTCCCATTAGTGATTAAGTCTCTGTGCTTCCACTGCAGGGGGCATGGGTTCGCTCCCTGGTTGAGGAGCTACGATCCCACATGCTGTGTGATGCGGCCAAAAAAAAAAAAAAAAAGTAAGTTCTTCAAAAGGTTATTGTAGGGAGTAAATGGACATAATGCACAAACACACCTACCTCAGAGCTGGGCATGTGGTCCTCAGTTATAAGGACAAGTGAGATTATGGTTTAATCCTGTGCACATAGTAGATGCTCAGTTAGGGGTTACCACTGTCGTTGTGGTTGTTACTGTCGGGTCAGAATCATCAAGTTGACTTGTTGAAACATAGATTGCTGGGCCTCTCTCCAAGTTTCTCCTTCAGTCTGGGTTGGGACCTAAAAATCTCATTTACTAAAAAAAATTTTTTGGCCACACCATGTGGGATTTAGTTCCCTAACTAGGGATCGAACCCACTCCCCTTGTGGTGGAAGCTCAGAGTCTTAACCACGGGACTGCCAAGGAAGTTCCTGAAAAATCTCATTGCTAACAAGTTCCCAGGTGATGCTGATACTGGTCCAGACCCTACTTGGAGAATCACTGGGTTAGAGAAAAAAGCTGGAGAGAAATGAAGGGTTCTTCTGAACCTGGGATGTCTCCTTAGGTGTCTTAGATGCTTGGGACATCGGGTACCAGATTCGGTACCCGGGTGTGGTCTTCAGGCACACCTATTTCCATCACAAGGTCTCAGATCAGATGAGTCTCAGCTGCTGCCCTGCTTTGCACTGGGTTTAATTGTGAAGGACCCCATCAATCCTTTTGGAAACCATCTGTATAAATGATAAATGAGTCGACATGAATAACACATCAACCCATAATATCCTTTTGTGACATATTGGCCTCAGACAGCTCTGCAGATTCTGAGGGGCTCAGGCCTAGCATCTTTTACCAAAGGGAATAGGATGCCACCCCTTTCTTGCGTTGAAGAAAGGCAGAAATATGTATTAAAACCAGGAGGTTCATTTGAGGACAGGTCTCCACTGGGAAGAAGTAAATTAAAAGAACCATCAATGTAAAAGGGTAAAAAGTAGGGAAATTCTACCGAGGGACTTTACTGAGTCAGTTTATTTAGATGTTTCTAAGAAAGGGGTCGCTGGTAATTTCTTAGGGAAGGTTGAGGTTTAGCTCAGATTCAAGGCGTGGCGGGGACAGACTTTATGATGTGATAAGAATCTTATCCAGTCCCATAAAATTCAGAATCTAAAGACAAAAAGCATTCACCAATATATTCCAGTTGGGATTTGTCCTCAACTTATGGGAAGTACTCTTCCAAGAGGGGTGGCTTAGGATCGTGAAAGAGCACAGACTTTGGAGGACCCCAAACCCAGGTTTGAGTCTCTGCCACGTCCTAGCTATGTCTCTTGACATGTCACTGTTCTGGACCTCAGCCTCATCCTTTGTCAACTGGAGTGAGTAACTCTACCTTGAGAGAATGAGAGAAAATGCCAGTGTGGAGCATAGACGGCATCTGGGCCGCTGCAGGGGTGAGTGTGGAGCATAGACGGCGTCTGGGCCGCTGCAGGGGTGAGTGTGGTGCATAGACGGCGTCTGGGCCGCTGCAGGGGTGCCTTTCCTGCTGCTGTGGACATCCTGGGTGCAGAAGGGCGGGATGGTGGGAGTGCGCTCCCTGCGGTTGGGACGCCTGGCTCTGGTACCGAACACAAACACGGTGTTCACCGTGTGCCCGGTGGAGCCTGAGAAGCTGCGTTAGGAGGCAGGAGAAGAGGTCTCCATTCAGCCACTGGATCGCAGCACCTCCTAAGGCCACTTCCCATTGTCTTTTGGGCCTCTGAATAGCGAGGTGTCTAGTGGGCTTGGTTTAGATACAACCAGAGTCTCCCAACCCCGCATCTCCTCCTTAGTGTTCCTCCCCTTCCTGTGCCTCTAGGGTCATTTTCATCCCTCGAGCATCCCCTCTCCTGCCAGAGTTTCTCTCTAGTTGATTCTTGGCTGATGGGTCACTGAATACCATTATTTTTAAATGAGTCTTCCCTATAGCTCAGACTGTACAGAATCTGCCTGCACTGCAGGAGACCTGGGTTTGATCTCTGGGTCGGGAAGATCCTCTGGAGAAGGAAATGGCAACCCACTCCAGTATTCTTGCCTGGAGAATCCCCTGGACAGAGGAGCCTGGTGGGCCACAGTCCATGGGCTCACAGAGTTGGACACGACTGAGCGACTAACACTACTTCTATTTAAAATTCAAAAATTTTTTTTGGCTGTGCCGGGTCTTCGTTGCTGTGGGCAGGCTTTCTGTGGTTGCGGTGAGCAGGGACTCCTCTGTAGTTGCGGAGTGGTGGCTTCTCTTGTTGCGAAGCATGGGCTCCAGGTGCGTGGGCTCAGGAGTTGTGGCTCACGAGCTTAGTTGACCCGTGGCATGTGGGATCTTCCTGGAGCAGGGATTAAACCCATGTCCCCCGCGTTGGTGGGTGGATTCTTAGCCACTGGACCTCAGGGAAGTCCCTGAACACTTTTTAAAAGAATGAGTATTATTTGCATTAAGTAATATATGCAGATGGTACATTTTAGAAGCACAAAAATTACCTAGCTGAAAGGGCCCCGGGCTCCTCCATCTCCTGGGTCTCTTGTCCCTTCCCCTGGACAAACACCGTTTCCAGCCCCCACAACCCTTTATGCTGCCGTTACTGACTATAACTTGTTGCTGCTGCTAAGTCGCCTCAGTCGTGTCCAACTCTGCGCGACCCCATAGACGGCAGCCCCCTGGCTCCCCCATCCCTGAGATTCTCTAGGCAAGAACACTAGAGTGGGTTGCCATTTCCTTCTCCAATGCATGAAAGTGAAAAGTGAAAGTGAAGTCGCTCAGTCGTCTCCGACTCTTAGCGACCCCATGGACTGCAGCCCTCCAGGCTCCTCCGTCCATGGGATTCTCCAGGCAAGAGTACTGGAGTGGAGTGCCATTGCCTTCTCCGAACTGTAACTTCTTATATGGTGAAAAGCCAGACAGCACCAAAGGACGCCCAGGGAACCATCAGTCTCCTTCACACCTCAGCTACCTCATCCCACTCCCATCATCTCGGTCTTTTAGGTTACCAGTTTTTTCTTTCTTTTCCAGTTAGCAAATTCTTATTAAGCTGTTATGGTGGTGCTAGGTTTGATCCCTGGGTTGCGAGGGTCCCCTGAAGAAGGGAATGGCTCCCCACTCCAGGATTCTTGCCAGGAGAATTCCATGGACAGAAGAGCCTGGCGGGCTACAGTCCATGGAATTGCAAAGAGTCAGACATGACTGAGAGATAGGAAACTATGATGGTGCCCAGTCCTGTGAGGATTCAAGAGTTGTCAGATGATACCCAGGAAGTATAGCATAGCGGTGGTTATGGTACACACTCCATAGCTGGGTGTCCTGGGTTTGAAGCCTGGCTTTACCACTTACTGGCTGTGTGATCTTGAGCAAGTTACTTCATTGAGCCTCAGTTTCCTCAGCTGCAAAAAGGGCTAGTAATCACTCCTTCCTGCCTTAATGATGTCAGGAGGATTAAATGAGTACATATTTGTGACATGCTTTGTGGAGAGCCTGCAAGCAGTAAGGGTGTGTTAAGAGTATTAGCTGTTACTGTCTCAGAACCTTTAAGCCGGAAGTCTCTTGAAGTCCTCTCGCTGAGGTGCAGACGGGGATTGCATGGTTTGCCCAAAGCCTCGCAGCACGTCTCTGGCAAAACCAGGGGCAGGACGGATGTTTCTGGAAGCCCAGCCAGGGCCTCCTTCTCTCCCAGGTGATGCAGGTGGCCACCCTGGGCCCTATGGGCACCGGAGGCTCCCAGTCTGTTTCCTTCATTTCCAGCCCTCGGGGTCCCTGAGAAATGCTGCTTGGTAGTCGCCTTGGGAGCAGGTGGGGGGACGTGTCCCTGACTGGGGCCTGGAATGGAAATTCATAAGTTCCTCAGCAAATGCCCCGAGAAACATCTCTCATCTGCCTGAGCCCAACACCAAGACTGGACCAGGGGCCTCGGGGGCCCACCCAGGCCCAGGCCCACCCACCCTGCAGCCATCTGGCCCCTGGGAGCTGCAGCCACTTCTGCTTAGCTTCTGTTGGTTGTGCTGATTTTGGGGAGAGGGACCCCAGGCTGGGGAGCCTGGCCCTGATGGGATCAGGTGGGTGCTGCGAGGGAGGGAGAAATGAACACGTGTGGTGTTCTTAGACTCCTTCAGATTGAAAAGATTATAGAAGATGGGAGAGTGCCCTCCTGCTCCCACTGACTTGGGCTGAGACATAGCTTCCTGTTCAGGTGACACGCAGTGATCTCAGGTGAGACCGGGATGCAGGATGAGCAGGAAAAGAAGCAACTGGGGATGTCCCCGGTGGTCCAGTGGTTAAGACTTCACCTTCCGACACAGAGGGTACGGTTCAGTCCCTGGTTGGGGCACTAAGATCCCACATGACTTGTGGCCAAAAAAATCAAAACATGAAACAGAAACAATATAGTAACACATTTAATAAAGACTTTTAAAATGGTCCACATCAAAAAAGAAATTAAAAAAAAAAAGCAGCTGATAATGATCACTCTGCTCCAGGCCAGCCTCAGCCTGACCCAGGGAAAGCTCTGGAGGGCAGATGGCATCAGAAGGTTGATCAGCCTTCTGTCCTCCTGTATCAGACAGTCCTGGGCTGTGGAGAGCCCCACACGTGAAGGGTGGGGGCATAACTTTTGGGGCAAGGCAGCTCAGATCTGCTCAGAGAAGTTCTTCAAGGGAGGGGCAGCTGGGAACCAGAATGGCGGAAATTCACAGCAGCTGTGGGATAGGTGTCCTTGGTGGAGGGGCTCTGCCTGGGTGGGTCCACCCATCCCCTGTCTGGGAACTTTTGGGGACAGAGTGGGGAGAAGAGGTGTGGCCAGCTCTGTGCTGGGCAGTGTCCACCCTTGTTACAGGTCGCCCTCTCTGCAGTCCCGTGAGGTGTGCATGGCCACAGGGTTAGGTGGGGCTGGAAGAATCGAGTGTCTGGATGGATTCCTGGCTTGGCCACAGTCAAGCTAGTGAAGGGTAGGACAGGGCTTCAATCCCAGTGTGTATGAGTGTGTGCGCTCAGTTGGGTCCGATTCTTTGCAGCCCCATGGACTGTAACCTGCCAGGCTCCTCTGTCCATGGGATTCCCCGGGCAAAAATATTGGAGCAGGCTGCCATTTCCTACCCAGGGGATCTTCCCGACCCAGGGATCGAACCCCAGTCTCTGGCATCCCCTGCCTTGGCAGGCGGATTCTTTACCACTGCACCACGCCTGCCTCCAACACTTCTGAACTTTACACCACTCCTGGTGGTCCAGTGGTTGAGAATCTGCCTTCCATTGCAGGGAACGTCAGTTCAATCCCGGGTTGGGGAGCTAAAATCCCATGTGCTGCACGGGACAGCCAGAAAACTAAGAAAATAAAAACAGTCTGTGCTGCAGTTGATTCTGTTCATGACTATAGATGTATATTTTGTGCTTCCCAGTTGGTTTCTTTCCAGGTATCTCTTTGAAAGGTGTCTGTCTTGGTTTTCTATTTTGTACCTTGCAAACATAAAAACCTTTTGGGCCTGACAGAGCATGTTTGCCTGTTTGATCTCAGCTGAGCCTCATGGAAAATCGGCTTGGTTTCCAGAGAGGTGGGCAGGGCCCCTGACAGGCTGCTTGAGGTGAAAGACTAAGGGGTAGCTGATTGTCATGGAATGAGCCAGGAATTTGTCGTAAGAAAACCTAGATTTGAAACCTCATTTTCCCCATTTGCCAGCCGAGTGAACCTGGGGAGGTCTCTTTGAGCCCTGCTTTCCTCTGTAGGTGAAACAAGTCCTTGACTGTAAGCCTTGGGTAGCCTGGAAGGTGTTCTAAGGACATTGCATGTAGCAGTTACCTGGCAAGGCTTTGATTGGGGGTGGGGACAAGGAGTCCAGAACCCGGAGCTGACCTCTGCTGCGTGTGTGCAGAAACAGAGACAGATCAGGGCCCGTCTGTGAAATGGGCGCAGTGACGCTTGTCTTGCTGTCCTAGCTTGTGTTTCCCATGAAACAAGCATTTGAGTACAAGTATTAGGTTGGGAACTTCCCAGGTCATCCAGTGGCTGAGACTCCATGCTCCCAGTGCAGGGGCCTGGGTTCGATCTGTGGTTAGGGAACTAGATCCCACATGCTGTAACTAAAAGATCCTGCGTGCCACAGCTGAGACCCGGTGCAGCCAAACAGATAAATATTTTTAAAAGTATTAGGTTGACCCATAGGAAACTGCCATTTATGGGAGTTAAAACAGCCACATAGCAGTTGTATGTGGTTCACGTGGTTCATGACGGTGATGGGTGGAACTCTAGGAGGGGAGTGAGAAAGGCAGTCAGTATTATCAGCCACATTACCCCTGACAAAGGGCAACCGAGTCAGGTCATACCAGGAGCTCTGGGAGGCCGTAGAACACGGCTCAGCAAACTTGCGTAAAAGACCAGACCCTGGATGTTTTAGTCTTTATGAGTCATAAGGTCACTGTCTCAGCTGCTCAATTACACTGTTGGAATACAGCCAAAGACAGTATATAAACGGATGCGTGGGGCTGTGTTCTAATAAAACTTTATTTACAAAAACAGGCAGAGAGCTGGATTAGCTCATGGGCCCTAGTATGCAGACCCCTGGAGTACAACATGTACCTCTGTTACCCCACCCCAGGAGTGAGGGAACCGGGGTGTTTATACGACCCCCATTGGGCACTGGTTGAGGGGTGGGGATAGGGTGGGCGCCAGGGCTTGTCTGAAACCCTCAGCCAAGAATAACAGGAGCTGGCCCCAGGAGGTCAGGCCAGCGGTCACTGAAGTGGGAAAGGTGGAAGGGGTAGGGGACGATGGCTCTTGGCAGCTGTGAAGCCTGACTGTGTTTGGAGAGTGTATCAGAAAGTGGCAAGATGAACAGGAAAATGAATTTTGGGGAGCGCCAGATGATTTAGCTTTCTAGCCTTTTCAGCCAGTTGTTACTTCCAGGCAAAAATCGGCTCCTCCATTCTTGGCAGCCCTGTTCGCATTTTCTACCTCCCGTGCCTCTGCAATTGGCAAATTGGCAATTTCATCTTTCCGGATGCCCTACCCCTCCCTTTCAGGGTCTGATGCCACCTCCTCCAGGAAGCACACCTCTCTTGTCTCAGGTGGAGTTGATTGTTCCTCCTGGGTGTTCACCTGGCATTCTGAGCGTGTTTTCTCTCTCTCCAGCAGTTGCAAAGTCTGGCTGATACCAGTTTTCACTGCCACACTCAGAGCCCTTCCAGATCAGGGACTGTGTGATTCTCAGCTGCACTCCACTGGGGGGCACTGATTTGGGAAGGGAGGGGATGAACCCCAAACTTTCTCCCGCCTCCCTTACGCCCTCCCTCCATCCTCTCCCCTCCGTGTCTCCCTGTTCTCCAGTAGTTGCTGATGGCCAGGCCCTGTCCTAGGCATTGATGAATCAAGACAAGCCCAGTCTTTGCCTTCATGGAGTTTACAGTCTGGTGAGGGTAGGGGTGGGGTTAGACATTCGAGAACCCAAAGGAACAATGAATAATTTGCTCATTACTGTGGTAAGTGCCATACATATCAAGTGCAGGGTACAGGGGGATGCTGGAGCTGGAGGAAATGACCGGAGACGGGAGGGAAGGAGGCAGCTAAGCTGAGACTTAAGGGGTGAGTGGAGTTGGCCAGATGAAGGCAGGGGAGGGAGGGAAATGAGACAATGCCATGGCGCTGAGAGCACGGACTTGGGAGTCAGTTGTGGGAGTTGGAGGGATCGAATCCTGGATTCTGTTGGTCTGTGTGGCTGTCTCCCCACCCCCCCCCCAATCTGTCTCTCTCTCCCCTTTCTCTCTAGCATGCACATATACATGCCTGCATGGGGTGGAAATATTAACTGTAATTGCAGAATTACGGACAGTTTTTGTTTTATAGTTTGCACCTTCATGGTATTTTCCACAATGGATGATGTGTCATGGCAATAAATAAAGTCTTCAGCGTCTAGAGACCACACTCCCACTGGTGGTTGTGTGACCTTGACCACACTGTCTAATCACTCCTGCTTCTGTCTCTTACTCTATAAGATGAAGACAGTGATGATTAACACACGGTGCCCGTCACATCACATCCTGACACTTCACCTCCCTTAACTCATTAGAGCCTCAGCTACTCTGTGAAGCAGGTACTGTCACCGTCCCTGTTTTATAGATGAGGAAACAGGCATGGAGAGGTGAAGCACGTTGCTCAAGATGACACTGCTAGGAAGAGTCAGAAGCGGCGTTGAAACCCAGATGTCTGACTCCAGAGTCTGAGCTTACCCACGTGACTCTCCCACCTGCCTCACGGAGTAGGGATGAGAATCCATGAGAGGACACCTGTCAAGCCCTTGGCACAGTGCTTGGCACACAGTCAATCCGCTGTAGATATTAGCGCATTATTATTATTAGCAGCTGTGCAAAGGCCCTGGGGTAGGAGGGGCATATGGTTTCAGAGGCACATGTGCTTAGTGAAGTACTGGATCGTGCTAGGTCTTTAAAGTCAAGAATCTTGGCCTTGAATTTCAGGACAATCGAACACCTGTCGGGTTTTTGTAGCAGAGAGTTGACAGACTCAGATCTGGGGTTTAAAAAGACCTCTGTGGCTGCGGATTGGAAGAATGGAGCCAAGAGGCCCAGGGAGGCTCCCTTTAGTGATAATGACTCTCCTCAAGTGGGTCGGACCATCTTAGCGTGGACTCCTCAGACCCTGGCTGTGATGATGTTTGGCTGACTAGGCCGGCCGTGTGGGTCAGAGCACAAGGCAGGAAGTCAGGAGCGTGTCACCAGGCTGGTCTGGTGATGTGGGGGGCTGGGAACTGCCAGTTTGAAGGCAGGAACAAATTACTCTCCTGGAGACGAGGCCAGGCCAGTTCCTGTCGTGTTGCATTATTAAATTTGTAATCTTCATTCTAATACTTCCCAGCAGTGAATAAGAACCAAATTTAAAATGCTGGCTTTACATTTCTGGAATGAAGCCTTTTGTCAGGGACTCTTGAAACCCATAATTTCTCTCCAGAGGTGAATGTCTACATCCTTAAAAAAATTAAAATAAAAAAAATAATAAAAGAAAACCACTCTTTAGTTAAAGGTTGGGTTTTAAGGGTTGTCTGCAGCCCCAGCCCTGGCAAGAGTTGAGAGTGGGGTGTGTATGTTTCCAGCCCCAGAGAAGGCTTGGAGTAGGATGGGGTCTACAGGTGCCCTGGGCCTCCCAGGATATTTAAACCCCCAAATCTGGGCCTTGCTAAGGAAAGAAAAGTGGGAGGAGCCACGTGCCCACCTCACCCCCAAACCTGTGGATTTGTGAAAGGGTTTGGTTAAATGCTGGACCATAGTCTTTAGGAGAATTGCCCTGTGTCAGGCTCCAGTGTGTTTTCTCATGACCGGTTTGGTGGGTGGTCGACCTGACTACTGGGCAGCCATGGGCTGTGTTGTTCCTGCCTTTGATCTTGGCGAGAAGGGCTCTGATCTGGGGTCCCCAGCACTATTGGGCTGATCTCCATCCCTCCTCACTGGGTGAGGAATCTCTGGGACAATGGGTTCATGCCCACCTGGACCCCTCTTTCTAGGCCATATTCCAGGTATGTGGGACCCTGGAATTCCCCATTGAGATGGCCCTGAGTCAGTATCTGGGGTGCCTGCCAAGACCCCGCCCCTAGGCCCATCCTCCATCGCTGGTGTCCTGATAACGTGGCCCTGAATAGCTGTTTGTGGAGGTGAGAACAGAGCCCAGGTACACAGAGTGGGCCTCCGGGTACACGGGGGCGGGGGTGAAGGGAAGGGAGGGGCAGTAGCGAAGAGCCCATCATATTCCATCCCTCTCCGCATATTCAGCCATGGAACTCGGAGGAGTCTAAATCTGAACCTGGCCTGGCCTTCAAGGTCATTATGAAGGCACACTTGTCAGAGTGGAAGGATAGAACATGTTTTATTTAAGAGCTTGATTTATAACTTTTAGATATTTAGAATAAATGTGACTTACGGTCCTTTGGCCCTGGACCCCACACTGTTGGGTGGGTGATTTGCATCATCCTTTGAACTGAGACTGAGAGCTGCCCAGGAGTGGCCCTTCCCCTCCTGGTACCACATGTGGGCCCTGGTGCGTACACATGGTTTGTACAGCGTGTTTGTATCAGGTAGACACCGCTCACCCCCAACTCCAGGTGATTGAATTTAAAATAGTACTATCTCCTGTGACTACCCTGGTGGTCCAGTGGCTAAGACTCCCACAGCAGGGGTCCTGGGTTTGATACCTGGTCAGGGAACTAGATCCTGCATGCCACAGTGAGGACTGATGATCCCAAGTGCCGCAACTGAGACACGGAGCAGCCAAAATAAAAAAAGAAATAGTACCTCCCGTAGGACGGGCTCCCCAGCCTTCAGGATCTAAGGCCTGATAATCTGAGGTGAGCTGATGTAATAATGGAAATAAAGTGCATAATAAACATAATGCACTTGAATCATCCTGAAAGCATCCCTTCTTCCCGGTCTGTGGAACAATTGTATTCCATGAAACCAGTTCCTGGTGCCAAAAAAGCTGGACTGCTGCTGTAGGAGGATGAATTAGAAGAAGGCTTCCCCTTCTGCAGTGCCTGTGGGGTGTGCTGCCTGGCCATTGAAAACAGGCTGCACTCCTGCCCACCTCAGTTGGGCACGTTTGTGCAGTAGCAGCTTGTTCGATAGTCCATAGTGCTCCCTGGACCTGAACCAGAGAGGGGCCCTGAGCAAGACCAGAAGGGAAAGTGCTGACACTCCAAGGTCCCAAGATAGCCGTTAAGTCATTTTACATTTTCAGTAATCGTCCTCATCATGATAGCAAATGTTTGTTTTGTATTTCTTACATGCCAGGTACTCTAAGCACTTTACCTGGATTATCCCATTGAAATCCCCTTCAGGATATGAAGTGGCAGGGTACAGTTGTCATGCCCATTGAACAGGTAAGGAAACTGGGGCTCTGAGAAGAGAGGCTTATCTTTGGCCCAGGGTCGTTCAACAGTAAGGTGAAATGTAGGTCTCCCTGACCTGTGAATCTGTAGGCCTGAACCACTGCTCTGCCCTTTCTTGTTTTAAAAAGCATCATTTATGCCATCAGCATATTTACTGACCCCCTGCTCTGATGTGGTGGGTGTGAAGGGAGATGCCCAGTAAGACAGGGGCCTCCCTCAGCCAAAGGGGAGAGACAGGCAGAGCAGATAACTAGATAACTGGGTGACCCCATTGAGCAGGGGGTGCTCAGTAGAGCCTGGAAGGGTGAGAAGCTGTTTACCAGGCTGGAGTTGGGGGCGGGGAGGGAGGTGCTATAGGCCACTGGGGGTCCTGTGTGGTCAGGGAGGAGCACCCTGAGGTTTATTGATACCTTGTGGGTATGTGCGTTAAGAGAAGTGTGGGTCTACAAAACAGAAGTAGAAGGGCTTCCTGGTGGCTCAGTGGTAAAGAATCCCCCTGCCAATGCAGGAGACAAGGGTTTGATTCCTGGTCTGGGAAGATCCCATGTGCCTCAGAGCAACTAAGCCCATATACCACCACTATTGAGCCTGCGCTCTAGAGCCCGGGAGCTGCGACTACTGAATTCTGCACGCCCTAGAGCCTGTGCTCCAAACAAGAGAAGCCACCGCAATGCGAAGCCCACACACGGCAACCAGAAAGTATCCTCTACTTGCCACAACTAGAGAAAAGGTTGCGCAGCAACAAAGACCCACTGCAGCCAAAAATAAATAAATAAATTTAAAAAACAGAAATAGAATCAAAGGTGTAGAAAACATGGTTACTAGGAGGTCGGGGGAGAGGGATAAATTGGAAGATTGGGATTGACATATACACATTGTTTTATACATAAATAAGGACCCACTGGATAGCATGGGCTGCTCCCCTGGAGGAGGGCCTGGCAACCCACTCCAGTATTCTTGCTTGGAGAATCCCCATGGACAGAGGGGCCTGGTGGGCTACAGTCCATGGGGTCGCAAAGAGTTGGACTCGACTGAGTGAGTAAGCGCACAGCATTGTATAGTACAGGGAACTCTGCTCAATACTCTGTGATGACCTTTATGGGAAAAGAATCTGAAAAGGAGTGGCTATATGGATAGGTGTAACTGACTCACTTTGCTGACACAGTTAGCAAACTGACACACCTGAAACTGACACAGCCTTGTAAATCAACTCCAATAAAAATGTAGAAAAAGAGAGAAGTGTGGGGAAGAGGTGGGGCCAGGAGAGGGGGGTGGGCAGGTCAGGAAAGGCTCTGGAGCCGTGTCCAGGGCCCGGCCCTTCTTGAAGACCAGAGCTGTGTCATCATCCTCTTCGGCCCCTGCCCAGAGAGGTGGTACTTACCATCCACCCACCAGCACCATCCTTTTCAAAGTCAGAAAAACAAGATTGAAAGGGGGAGGGAAGGGTCCTTTTGTGCGTTTCCTGCCAGTTGGGTTTGGGACCCAGGCCTCTGGGTATCTCCTCCCCCAGCTGTAGTCTAGTCCCTTCACGAGCTACAAGAGTCACTCCCTGTCATTTTGGTTTCTTAAAACCGTCTTGTGCTTTCACAAGTTACAAACGCTGCTTGTAGAGTTATTCTAGCTCGCGTTTTCTGAGCACACGCCATGTTCCCGGTGCGGTGCTAAGACTCATGCATGTTCTCGTGGACAGTGCTCAGAGTGAACCTTTGTAGGGGGGTCCTGTTGTTATTCCCATGTTACAGATGATGAAATGAAGGACCTCTCCGAGGGTCACCCGGCTAGCAAATGGCAGAACCAGTTTCCTTGAGCCCAAGCTCCTCAGTCTATGCTCTGTGTACCCAAACTTTGGGAAAATGCAGGGAAAGCACACAGAAAGAAAATTAAAATGACTCCAGTTCTATAATCCAAGAGCAGAATGTTTAACCTTTGGGGTTGTTTCTTTCCAGTTGTGTGTGTGTGTGTGTGTGTGTGTGAGCGAGCGTGCATACAATGAGTGTGTGCAGGAATGCGTGTTTAAACCAAGGCAGGGGCATGCTTGTGATACTGTTTTTGTAAACCAAAGCCATTATTTAACAATCACCTTAAAAGGACCTTCACAGGCTGGTCTCTACAGGGGCACTGATTTCTAGGATCAGGTCTAAAACTACATCAGGCTTGCCAAGGCAGGACCTGAGACAGCAGCAGGCAGCTCACCCTAATAGCCCTGGTTCATTTTTGTCCCTGCTTTCCGCTCCTGTTCTTGTTAAAATAAAATAAATTTAAAAACTGACAGACCTACCCAGGATTTTATTCCATGCCTGGCCCGGCATTTAAATGCGAGAAGCAGAAGGCTTGCGAGCTATAAATAGACCAGGCTGCTTCTGAACAGTGGCAGGGAGAATTTGCAGGTCCTGTTCCCTCCGAACCTGGTGACCTGGATTACTTCCTTCCTGCAGCGGTTACTTTCCTCGCTGCCTCCTCTGCCCCATCCTTTGTGGAACAGAGCAGGTCCCTCTCTGCAGATGCTTGGTGAACGTCTACACTGGGCCAGGGTCCTGGGCACACGGACTTCATTGAGCCACCATCAGCCCCATCACAGCCTGGGGTGGTGGGAGTGGATTTGAACACACATGTCTGCAAATGAAAATCTGGTCAGGGGGAAGCCCAAAGTGGTGGTGCGGGGGGGTCCCTAGTTCTGGGAATCAGGGGAGGCTTCCTGGAGGAGGGGACACTGAAGCTGGAAAAGGGAAAGAGGAGACCGGGAACCTAGAGAGGAGGGGCCTAGAAGAAGGAGTCTGTGGGCCTGTGGGTGTGATGCTTGGCACAGAGCAAGGTTTTGTCATAAGTGATTGCATGCCTCTGGAGGGCATATGATGGGTTTCTTTGGTGGCTCCCGTGGCTTCTAGGATCCATGGCTTCTAGGATCCTTCTGGGTAAAGAGGCTGCTCAGCGTTTTGCTGGCCCAGTGATTCCTCACCTGCTCTGCCCATGCGCTTCCATCTGGAACTAGGATCCTGAGCCACTCAATTAAAAACCTCAATGGAACCTGGAAATATACTGCTTCATGAGCTCCCCAGGTGATTCTGATGTTTGACCACATTTAAGATTCCTGGTGCTGACTCAGGCTCCCATCTGGGGACCAAAGCCTCAGACCCCCTGGTCCAGTCTCCCTCAGATGACGGTGAAGGGAGAACACCCTCTCAGGGCAGTTCCTTGCATTGACTGACAGCCAGCCTGACTACAGGAAGGTCCTCTCCCCTTGTGCCCTGAGTCACCATCACCATTAATCCTAACATGGTGATGACACTGAAAATCAAATTTGTACAGTCCTTTGTTGTCTGCAAAACACTTACTGAATTTGAGATGCGATAGATTTTAAATTCAGACAGACCTATGTTTAAACCCTACCCCCCTCTTTTGTTCTGCTCTGTTGGCTGTGTCTTTAAATGAATGACTTAACCTCTCCATGTCTCAGTGTCCTTATCTTTTTTTTTTAAAGATTTTTTTTGTTGTTGATGTGGACCATTTTTAATGTCTTCTTTGAATTTGTTACAGTATTGCTTCTGTTTTATGTTTTGGTTTTTTGGCCACGAAGCATGTGGGATCTTGGCTCCCTGACCAGGGATTGAACCTGCACCCCTTGCACTGGAAGGTGAAGTCTTAACCACTGGACCGTGAGGGAAGTCTTCTCCAGTGTTCTTATCACTTAAATAGAGATAATAATGATGCTTGCCCCTCAGGTCAGTGGGAGAATTGACTAACACGCATTCTACAGGCTCAAGACAGTAGTAAGGCACTCACTCTACAATAATTTACTATGATGATTATTAGTGCTATTACTGTTATGTAAAATATTTACATGGTAAATTCAGTATTCACGAGGTTTTCATTGAGTGCTGAATATGATGGAGAAGGAAACGGCACCCCACTCCAGTACTCTTGCCTGGAAAATCCCATGGATGGAGGAGCCTGGTAGGCTGCAGTCCATGGGGTCGCGAAGAGTCAGACACGACTGAGTGACTTCACTTTGACTTTTCACTTTCATGCATTGGAGAAGGAAATGGCAACCCACTCCAGTGTTCTTGCCTGGAGAATCCCAGGGACGGGGGAGCCTGGTGGGCTGCTGTCTATGGGGTCGCACAGAGTCGGACACAACTGAAGCGACTTAGCAGCAGCAGTAGCAGCAGTAGGTGATGAGCTACATTGTTAAAAAGTTCTCACTAATTGGCAATCATCATTATGAGTATCATTAGGGCTTCACTGGTGGCTCAGACGGTAAACAATCTGCCTGCAATGTGGGAGACTTGGGTTCGATCTCTGCAAAGGGAAGATCCCTTGGAGAAGGGCATGGCAAACCACTCCAGTATTCTTGCCTGGAGAATTCCATGGACATAGGAGCCTGGCGGGCTACAGTCCATGGGGTCGCAAAGAGTTGGACACGACTAAGCGACTAACAGACACGCAGGGTGATTTAGCCTTACAGAGTTCCTGGAGAAGGTGGTAAAGTCACCCACCTTTTACTGATAGGAAGATGAAGCTCAGAGGGGTGGCCCGAGCGGTAAAAAAAACTTGCGCTAGTGCCAATGCAGGAGACGTAAGAGACGCGGGTTCGATGCCTGGGTCAGGAACATCCCCTGGAGAAGGCAGTGGCAACCCACTCCAGTATTCTTGCCTGGAAAATCCCGTGGACAGAGGAGCCTGGCGAACTGTAGTCCATAGGCGCAGCAGGAGTCAGACAACGGCTGAAATGACTTCGTGCAAGGTGTTTCTAAAGCCCACTTAGCTGCTGAGAGGTGGGATGAGAATTTAATCCACGTCTTCCATCTAATCCTCTTCTTTTCCCCCAGCTTCAGGAGGGTTTTTGGAACAGTCAATTCCTACAAGAAGGAAGGGAAGGAGGGAGGGAGGAGAGGAAAGAGGGTAAGACCATTATGTGCAGGTTAAGGGGCTTCTCCAGCCTTCTCCCCCATGCCAGACAGTTTAGGGCCAACCGTGAGTCCTTTCTCTTCTCTCCCTCCACAGCACTCCACCAGGGAAATCCAATTTTGTTGCCTTTGAGGCATAAACGGGTCCTCAGGGGACTCAGTGCAGCCTGGTGGCTCAGCCATCTCCCCCTGCTGGCTTTGCAGCCCGAGTGCCGTCTGGGTCTTCTGGTCTACCCTGGCAGCTGTGTTGTCACCTTGTCCACTGTTTGCAGCTCTATCCCCTCCACCCTGAGTCACTGCCAGTGCTGACAGCCTGGTGTCCCCAAGCACAGGTCCTACCAGACTTGCTGGGTCTGAAGCTTGTCCCGTCCTCCTTCCTGTCCCAGGAAAGTGGGCAGGAGCTTCAGCCACCGAGTTCTCTCTCCCAGGGAACTGGCCTTTCAGTTGGATCTCTCTGCAGTGGATGGAGGACCCCATCTCCATTCAAGAAACTACAGACTTCAACAAGGCAAGGAGAAATGTGGCCAGCAGAAAACTGAAAGTGTTAATCACTCAGTCGTGTCCGACTCTTTGTGACCCCTATGGACTGTAGCCCACAAGGGACCTCTGTCCATGGAATTCTCCAGGCAAGAATACTGAAGTGGGTTGCCATTTCCTTCTCCAGGGGATCTTCCTGACCCAGGGATCGAACCTGGGTCTCTTGCATTGCAGGCAGATTCTTCACTGTCTAAGCTACCAGGGAAGCCCGTGGCTAGCAGAAGGTCCCTATAATTAGACATACAGGTGGATTCCTTGCTGGCAAGGTGGGTCCCCAGCCCATGGTTCCTGTGTCTTTTATTCTGTGTAAGATGTCGACTTAAGCTTCCCTCGTTCAAGCCTTTCTGAGCTTGCTCTCTCCTTTGCACAACTTCAGCTGCCCTGTTCCTGTCTCTCCTTCCAATATCTCATTGATCAGGCAAATCTAATTTCTGATAGCTTCTGACAGTGGGGAAATGCTGGGCCAAGGGTCAAGAGACCAAGTTCTAGACCGGTGCTATCCAATAAGAGATATTTCTGCCGTGGAAGGTTCTGTTCCTGCATTGTCCGAAACGGCCCTGGCCAGATGTGGCCGTTCAGCACTGTAACTGTGGTTCGTGCAACTGTGGGATCAAATTCTGAATTTTTTAAAGTTGTAATTAATTTAAGTGGTCACATGTGGCTCGTGACTGCTGTGTTGGGCAGTACAGATCTAGACCCAGCCCTGAATATGTTGAACTCTGAGACCTGAAGCACATTTCTTGCCCTCTCTGGGAAGATAAGGGGTGCAGTTCAGGAACCCAGAAAGAGGCTGTCTGGAATAGAGACTGAGGTCTGGGGTCAGCTACATCTGGAGTAGATTCCAGTTTTGCTCAATTCCAGCTGTGTAATCTTGGTCACGTCATTTAACCTCTCTGGGCTTCAGTGTCCCCATTTGTAAAGTGGGCTTACTAACCATCACCTCACAAGGTTAAATGAACTACAACGACTCTCTAAATGCCTTACTCCTGGTAGACTCTTGACAAATTGAGTATTGACTATTAATTGACTAGTATTGACTAGTTAAAAGTTGACTATTTTTAACTAGTCCTATAGGAACCCAGGTTCCCCTCCTGCCTCTTTGGAAAGCTCGGACAATTCTTGCTTTTGATACAAATGTTTGTAAAGGGTTTCCTTTGGGGCCAGAAGTCATCACCTTGACTTTTTGAAATCATGTACAAGTTGTGTTGTGCATCTGTATTTTTTTTTCTTGTAGAAAACCAGAATTTTTTTTTTAATGGAGATATACAGCTTTCAAAAGATTTTTAAAGGAGTCCAAAAGGTTTAAGAACTCAGGGAGGGAAGGAAAGTGTAACTCACAGGGTCTGTGCAACAGGGCTGGTATGATCAGAAGATAGCAGACTCTGGCCCCAGATGGCCAGCATTCCAGTTCTAGCCCGGCCACCTCTCAGCTGCATAAATCTTGTTGAACTTCAGCTTGTCCATCTGTAAAATGGGGTAATATAGGATCGGTTTCAATTATAGAATTCAATAAACGAGTCCCTGTTAATTGGGTAGTATAGCACCCAGCACATGCCTAGCGGACGCCAGCTGCTTGTATCATCACCATCGTCATTGTGGTGGTCTTCATCATCACCATTGTTGCCATGCGCTGTATGCCATGCTTGATGCAAAGTATGTCTGTTTCCCCAAGTCTGTCCTGCATCATCTCAGACCACTCCCCTCACTCATTCTGCTCCGGCTGCTTTGGCCTCCTTGTTTGTCGGACACGCCAAATGTAAATCCACCCTGGCGTCTGTATGTTTGTGTCCTCTGTGTTGGAACCACTCACTCCTGAGATAGCCAGATGGCTCATTTCTTTACCCGCTTCATGTGTCATGGTGAGCCCCACCCCCTGACCTCTGTCTAAAGCTGAAACACTCACCCCTCCACTCATCACCTTCTGACACCCGCTCTGTCTTCATGTATTTGTGGGGTTTGGTGTTTGCTTGCCTCTCCTGGATCAGAGCTTCAGGAGGACAGATGGTTTCCCTTATTTTTATTCCCTGCTTTAGCTCCAGTGCCTAGAACAGTACTTGACATATAGAAGGTGCTCAGAGAAATGCTTGGTGAGAGAGTGAATGAGCCAATGGGTCTCATTTAGTCTGAGACAGGCCCCTGTAGGATCCTCAAACTCCAGGCGATGTCACCGATGTAACATTGTTCGGTTGCTAAGTTGTGTCTGATTCTTTTGTGACCACATGGACTGCAGCACACCAGGCTTCCCTGTCCTCCAGTCTCTCCAGGAGTTTGCTCAAATTCATGTCACCCTGCTTATTTAACACATGCAGAGAACATCATGTGAAATGCCAGGCTGGATGAATCACAAACCCATGTAATATGTGCAATCAATAAATCTCTCCTCTGTGCCAGGTTAAGTCTCAGGTTCTAGGCATAGGAAGATGAAGCACATGTCAGCTTTTGAAGAGTTCATAGGCCTGGGGGTGGGGGTGGGGATAGCCACAGCCATGCTCTCTTCCAAGCACTTACTGCAGTTGTAACCACTGGATTGTCCTGCCATCCTGGTCTGTCTTCCACCCTAGACTGGAAGGGCACAGTGGACAAGGACCCCCATCTATCTGGCTTGACACTGTGTCCTCAGCACTGGGACAAGGCCAGCACTGGATGGATGAATGGACAGGACACACTGGTGGTGGGGTAGGAACTGGCTGAGGATCCGTGGTCTGCGGAGCCGTGGAAGAGTTCACGTGGAAGGCGAGGAACCCTCCTCAGTCCCTTGGCGGCTTGCCTTGACTCTCTCTTGGCCAGTGATGGAGCAGCTTGGTGATGATGGGAGGGTGGGGGCTTCCCCTCCCTCAGGAGCCTGGGTGGCCCACTGCAGCCCTTCTATATTTCAGTTCCTGCTTGCGTCTCTGTCCTTGGAGTTAAAAATAACCAAAGATGGGAGCGCGAGGACACACTGTCCTCTGCCATGGAGCCAGAATTCTGCTACCTCCTCTCAAAGGGGGCTGCAGGGGAGCAGGTTTGAGAAGCCAGCAGCTTAAAGAATTATCCCTTCCTGCCCCCTTGAGGACAAGCACAGACCTCACTTTCCCCAATCTGGGGTGACTCTAAATGAGTTATGGATTGCTGCAGCTGGAAGGGCTATCCAGTGTAGGCTAGTTACCTGGCAGGAAGCCCATAGCCCTCCAGGCCTGGGAGCTTGGCAGACATTACCAATCAATTAAGCACCGCCCCCCCCCCACCTTTCCTGGGACCATGGCAGGCATCACCAATCAATCACAGCACCCTTTCTGCCAAATCTAGACACAGTCTAAGAATTCTTAACAATGAATATTTTAGGTAACAGCTATCAGAGTTGGCAAAAAAAAGAAAAAACCTATTTATCATCACGGTCTAGTCCAGTCCCCTCGTGGTGGGGAAACAAGCTCAGAGGGGGACAGAAACTTACTGGATTTTACACAGGAGTCCACAGTGGAGCTGGGACCAGACCAGGAGTGCTAACTCTGCTGGGACTTTTTTCCGTCGGTCCTCTACCATATCCTTTTTTCCATAAGAACTAAGGTTTGTCCAAAAGAAGGGTTTTTTAACCCATGGACTGCAAACTTCAGAATCTTATGCAGTGTTCTGTGTGTATGTGCTGACAGGTGCTTTTCTAAGGAAAAAGAGGATAGCATTCATCAGCTTCTCGAGAGGAGCCTTGTACAACCTAAGGAAGGCAAAGCAGTCAGAAAAGAGAGAGAGCAGAATGAATTAATGTCTTGCTACTCAAAGTGTGGGCCACAGATCAGCAGCATCCGCCTCACCTAGGAGCTGATAGAAATGGAGATTCTCAGGCCGCACCCATACCTGCTGAATCAGAATCTGCATTTTAACCAGATCTCCAGTTCGTTCAATTGCACTTTAAAAGTTTGAGAAGCATAGGTCTGGAATTGGAAAGTGTCGCCTTTGGTTTCTTGAAGGTGTATGGAGTACCTGTTGAGGTCTAGACACCCTTGCCGGTCTACAAGAGGGCCATGAGCCTTGCTGTCATTTAAGGGAGTGGAAAGAAACCTAGGCTCCCTCTCCAAGATGGGTCCCAGCTATTCTGCGACTGTTTAGGCCAGATCAAAGGAGGGATATGCTTCAAAGGAGGGGTTTGTTTAAACAGGCCAGATCAAAGGAGAGACTTGTTGAAAGGTAAAGGATAGAACTTCCATCCAGTGAATAGGAGACCCCAGCATGCACCGAGTGAGTGCGTAGGGAGGTTCTCACCTGGAAAGCCTTAGGAAGGTGCTGGGTTAGCTGCCCTTCTGTGCGGTGGTGCCTGGTTTGTTGTTCAGTTGCTAAGTTGTGTCTAGCTCTTTGCAACTCCATGGACTGCAGTAAGCCCGGCTTCCCTGTCCTTCACTATCTCCAGGAGTTTGCTCAAACTCACTGAGTCGGTGATGCCATCCAACCATCTCATCCTCTGTTATCCCCTTCTCCTCCTGCCTTCAATCTTCCCCAGTATCGTGGTCTTTTCCAGTGAGTTGGGTCTTGGCAACAGGTGGCCAGAGTATTGCAGCTTCAGCTTCAGTATCAGTCCTTCCAATGAATATTCAGGGTTGATTTCCTTTAGGATTGACTGGTTTGATCCCCTTACAGTCCAAGGGACTCTCAAGAGTCTTCTCCAGTATCACCATTTGAAAGCGTCAGTTCTTCAGTACTCAGCTTTCTTTATAGTCCAACTCTCACATCCATACATTACACTGGAAAAACCATAGCTTTGACTATATGGACTTCTGTCAGCAAAGTGAAGTCTCTGCTTTTTAATACACTGTCTAGGTTGGTCATAGCTTTTCTTCCAAGTAGCAAGCATCTTTTAATTTCATGGCTGCAGTCACCATCTGCAGTGATTTTGGAGCCCAAGAAAATAAAGTCTGTCACTGGAGGGACTGGTTTTTAAGCACTCATGGGATTTGGTTGAGTTGAGTGGGAGCAGAGCTGAAGAATTGATGCTTTTGAACTGTGGTGTTAGAGAATACTCTTGAGAGTCCCTTGGACTGCAGGGAGTTCAAACCAGTCCATCCTAAAGGAAATCAGTCCTGAATATTCATTGGAAAGACTGATGCTGAAACTGAAGCTCCAGTACTTTGGCCACCTGATGTGAAGAACTGACTCATTTGAAAAGACCCTGATGCTGGGAAAGATTGAAGGCAGGAGGAGAAGGGGACGACAGAGGATGAGATGGTTGGATAGCATCACTGACTCAATGGTCATGAGTCTGAGCAAGCTCCGGGAGTTGGTGATGGACAGGGAAGCCTGGCGTACTGCAGTCCATGGGGTTGCAAAGAGTTGGAT
Source organism: Bos mutus (assembly GCF_027580195.1). Lineage (NCBI taxonomy): Eukaryota > Metazoa > Chordata > Mammalia > Artiodactyla > Bovidae > Bos > Bos mutus. The sequence goes on along the minus strand of NC_091629.1, from coordinate 57,506,738 downwards.
ATGACTGAGCGACTGAACTGAACTGAGAGAGGTTGCGATGCTTGAGGCCAGCTTCTCCAGCAGCCTCTGGTACCGAGAGCCATTCATCTGAGGTGGCTTTGCACTGATGAGTACTCGTGCCAGGTGGTTCCAGCTGGTACCAGTGGGTCTCAGGTGATCCTGGCTAGTTTTTCTGGGTCTGATGGGCTCTGAAGGAAGCTGACCCTGCGTAGACTGAGGAAGGTGGTATTGGGAGTGGGGCACAGAAGAAGGTTTGCCGTGGTGGGGCTCTCATTAAGGCATTCAGCCCCTGTCCTCCATGTGATCACTGCACGCTTCTTCCGTGTGCCACAGTGGAGATCCGAGTACATGTGTGTGCTTTGAGGTCCAAACCTCACATACCGGGATTCATCTGGCCTTTGCTACAGGCTTTGTGTTCTTGCCTCTTGCTTAGCTGGAGTCCTCTCTTGCCCCTGGCAGAGGCCAGTGATGACCTGAAAAGCCTACTCAACCCTGACACTGCCGACCGCCTTATTCTCTGGTCAGTATAGACTAGGGGTTAACAGCAGAGCCTGGGAAGCCACACACACACATGCACACAGACACAGAGCTTTACTGAGATAATTCACATACCATACAATTCACCTATTTAAAGTATACAATTTGATGGGTTTTGCTACATTTGCAGAGGTGATGCAATCATCACCACAGTCAGTTGTAGAGCATTTTCATCACCCCCGAAAGAAACGTGTACCCATTAGTTGTCACACTCTAGTCCCCCCTCAACCCAGCCCCTAGCAACGACTAGTCTGTGATTTCTATCTCTCTGGATTTGCCTCCTCTTGGACACTTCATATAGGCACATCAATGGAATATGTGTTGTTTTGTGACTTGCTTCTTCCATTTTGCATATTTTCAAGGTTCATCTTTTGTAGCATTAATCAGTAATTCATTCCTTTTTATGGCTGAATAATATTCCAATGGCTGAATATATATTTGGCTTATGTAGTCATCCGTCGATGGACATTTGGGTTGTTTCAGTTTTTGACTATTGTGAATAATGCTGCTGTGAACATCTGTGTTCGGCTCTAGGTGTGGATAGGATGGGTTTGTTTTGCACAGTCCCTCCATCACTTACCTGCTGTGGGACCTTGGGCAAACTGCTTCAGTTCTCAGAGGTTCAGTTTTCTGAGAATTTCTGGGAACTGGGGATGCTGCTGTCTATCTCAGAGTATTATACTGGAGTGGGTAGCCTTTCCCTCGTCCAGGGGATTTTCCTAACCCAGGGATCAAACCCAGGTCTCCTGCATTGCAGGCGAAGCCCAAGAATACTGGAGTGAGTGGACTATCCCTTCTCCAGCAGATCTTCCTGACCCAGGAATCAAACCGGGGTCTCCTGCATTGCAGGTGGAGTCTTTATGAACTGAGCTACCAGGGAAGCCATTATTGGTAACAGTGGCTATCATTTACTGAGTGCCTTTATCTTTTTTGTTTGTTTCTTTGGTCACATTATGCAGCCTGGGGATCATAGTTCCCTGATGAGGGATCGAACCTGGGTCCCTGGCAGTGAGAATGCTGAGTCCTAACCACTGGATTGCCAGGGAGTTCCCCTGAGTGCCTTCATCTTATCATGACAGTCATTGTACATATGCTATATTCTAGAGTTCAGCCCCACAAGGGGCATGAGAAGATTTATTTCACAGTTAATGTGGACTTGTGCTACAATGGGCTAAACATGCTGCCTCGTTACAGGAGATCATTTGGCAGCTTGATGAGATCTCCTTCCAATATTTGTGCCAAGGGGGAGAACTTCCTTACCTCCCCTGCACTTTTGGCCTTTTCACATTATTGGGAGGCGTGTTTTTATCTGTATTTTTATATATTAAAAAATAAGCCTAGAGAAATATACATAGAGAAGGGAGTGACAGAGGATTAGATGATTGGATGGCATCACTGGCTCAATGGACATGAGTTCGAGCAAACTCTGGGAGATAGTAAAGGACAGGGAAGCCTGACACACGGCAGTCCACGGGGTCACAAAGAGTCGGATAGGACTTAGTGATAATCGGCAACAACAGGGAAAAATGCAGTAACTAGAAGAGCTATCTCCTGGTTCCATCATTTCTGTTTTCTCTCCACCATGAGAAGAGCATGCCCTAAGTAGGACATGCTCTTCCTTCTTCATCCTGCATCCCAGAAGAATTAATTCATGAAGTAGGGCCATACCTAACTCACAGAGGACATTTAATATGAGGAAGAACTAAACCATGGTTGTATAAGCCACTGAGACTTGGGGGTCATTTGTTACTGCAGCACACCCTAGTGAGAGCTGACCAATACATTTAATCCTTACAGCAATGTAAAATGGGTTCTATGACTATTTCTGTTTTTTGAGGGAACCGAGGCTCTGAGAGGTTCAGTAACTTCCTTTAGTTTACTCAGATAGTAGCAGAGGGGTGCTTCAAGTCCCAAGACCGGTTGTTCAGACTCCAGAGCCTGTGCTCTTCAGACGGAAGCATGTGGGCTGTTTGGCGAGTGGTGAGTAATCGGTGTGGAGCACCTGGCGTGTATGTGACGTCAGACCTGTAGTATAGGTTTGGGGCAGATCCTGGAAGCCCTGAAAGCTGTGTGGATTGTGAAGCTTCCTAGTGCCAGATGGAACCAGAGACTCTCCTTTTGCTCACAGCCCAACTCTCCCAAAGCTTGTCCCAAGAGCTGGTGGGAATGGCTTCCTGGGGAAACTTGTGGGAATTGTAAATGATCTTCCTTCCAGTAATTGCTGAGATGCCCCCTCTCCAGGAAATCTTCCCACCCTGGAGTCTTCCCACACTCGCGATAGACTGGAAGCTTGAGGAGAGGGAATAGCTTTTCCCTGGCCATCCCAGCTAAGTTACACGACCTTCCCCTTCCCCAAATGCATTTCCTCTGCTTTCAGAACTCTTCGTCCTCAGTTTGTATTTTGGTTTCACATTTTTGCCTTCCCTCTACACATTTTCCGTTTGTCAGTATAGCCTTTGACTATAGTCTCCCAAAAGGTAGCACTTCTGTCAGCAATAAAATCTTACGATTTTATTGGCAGTCAAGTATAACTCAGCAGCTAAGTAATTCTCCTTACAGCCCAGACCCTGCCTCTACTTCCAGTGCTGTATTAATTACTCTTTTTCTCAATTCTTGTAATATGCTCTGTATCTCTGCCCTTGAACTACACTGTGTTGTAATTATAATGCCTTGTGTTAAAAATCGCCCCTTTACTTGGCTGACTCCTGTAGACTGAGAGTTTGGGGCAGGTCTTGTTTTAGTTCACTTGTGTTAGGAGTCTTCAGCACAGGCCCTGGCATGGATAAGGCATTTAGTAAGAGTTTTTAAAATAAATGATCAATATTTCTGTTTCATTTCCCCTCCCTGTCTATTAACTATAAGTCCCTTAAGGGCAAGGACTGTGTCTTAGAATCTGCAAGACCAGGGCCTTCTCTGGTGGTCAGTGGCTTGGACGCCACACTCCAATGCAGGGGCCCGGGTTTGATTCCTGGTCAGTGAACTAGATCCCACGTGCTGCAACTAAGAATTCTCAGGCTGCAGCTAAGACCTGGCCCAAGCAAATAAATACAAATAAATATTAAAAGAAGAATCTGCAAGACCAAGAAAAGCTTGGTATAGAAAATGAGCTCAATAAATATATACTTCATTGGATAAGTGAGAATGACATTTCTTTCTGGGAACAGAATCGTTTAGAGTCACAAAGCTCATTATCCAGTTGATCCTCTCGAAATCTTCAAATTCTGCCTCTCTCGTGTTCTCAAATCCTTATCATGTGCTCTTTGCCTCCCTTGCTCCTGCCTGTTTCCTCTGTGCATCTTTATGATTTCTCCCTCTTTCCCCTTCACATCCTCTTGGAAAAAAGTCTGTGGGACTCTGCCCCCTCTTGCCCAGTGAAAAGTGGTCTAAAGGGCAGAAATTACACTCTGGTCTGCCCTGAACCAGGATCATGCTTCCATGTAACAGCTTTGCCATCTTAAACTAACCTCCCTGAGTCAGTTTTCTCTTCTGAAAACGGTGACAATAGTGGTTGTGTGGTTTGGTTGAAGTAATAGATACCGAGCACCTATCATAGGTTCTGGTTGAGCTGAGTAAGTAGGAGTTCCTGTCTTTACATGGAAGGGTGGAATTGGAGACATCAACAAGCCTGTGGGAAGGGACTGTGGTTCTGAAACAAACAGGGGATAGGGTTACTTGGTTCTGAGGTCTCCCCTCCCAGTGAGCAGCTACCTCTGCCTCAGGCAAGCCCAGAACCCCCGCCCCAATCAGCACCACGGACAGTTCCTTCTGCATTCGGCTGTCAGGCTAATTACATCACAACTTTTATTTTTTGTACTACCAAAAGAGATAAAAAAAAAACATGTCAGAATTTAACTCTGACATGCTCAGTTGTCTTTCACATCTTAATTTCATAGATGTCAGAAAATGTGTCTTAGAATCAACAAAATAATGACAACTTTATGAGAGGTGGTATCAGTAGGCTTCCCAGGTGGCTCAGTGGTAAAGAATCTGCCTGCTGATGCGGGAGACTCAGGTCCAACCCCTGGGTTGGGACGATCCCCTGGAGAAGGGCATGGCAATGCACTCCAGTATTCTCGCCTGAAAAATCCTGTGGACAGAGGAGCCCGGCAGGCTACAGTCCATGGGGTCACAGAAGAGTGGGACAGAACTGAGCATGAGTGCATAGTATCAGAGGGCATTGACCCCTGACCCTTGGAGAGGTTAATTATAATCCCCAGCACTTTCTGAAAGCCTACTGTGTCTCAGGCCTTTTCCACTTCTCCTTCTCTTGTCCTGGTGCTCTCTGCCCTCTGTACATTCACTTAACAAATACTACATTTGAGGAATATGCATGTAAGTCAGATAGACAGTCAACAGTTTTCTCAGTATTGCTCCCAAAATATTCTAGCCCTGTACCTCATTTCTTCAGAGTATTGCTTCTTGCCGAAGGATAATCTAACGTGTTAAGCTTTCCAGTCCACATCATGCTTTACCCATTTAAAGAGCATGTCAAATGCATACCCTATGACCCAGTAATTTCATTCCTAGGTATGTGCCAGAAGAAGTGTACACAGATGGTCACCAAAAGACATGCACAAGATTGTATCTGGCAGAGCTATTTGTAATATCTCCAAACTGGAAGCTACCCAAATGCTCATCGACAGTAGAAAGAATAAAAATAATTTGGATATATTCATACAATGTTAGACAATGAAGCCATGAGAATAAACGAACTGCAGTGAAGCAGTCAGCGTGGATGAATCTCACAAACGTAATGTTAAGTGGAAGTCGGACACTGAAGAGTATGTACTAGGTGATTCTGTGTAGATGGGAGTACAAAACAGGTGAAGCCAATCAGGGCTGTTAGGAGCCAGGATAATGCTACCCTCAGAGGGGAAGTAACTGCTGCTCGTGAGGTGTTTCTGGAACATCAATAATCCTGTTTCTTGGTCTTGGTGCTGGTTCTATAAATGAGTGCACTTTGTAATGTTCACCAAGCTGTATGCTTAGAGTTGTACACTGTGTAATTGTACACTTTTGTGTACAACTTGATATTATACATCAACAAACAGTTGTTTTTAAAAGCATCTTTCTCCAGAGAGGAAAATGCTGAGAATTTCCTATGTGAGATGATAGGTAAGATATTTGGGGGTAGTTGGTCATGTAGACTCTTTGGGGTTACCTGAATTATTCAGTGTGAATGGAATGCAGAGCCCACTGGGGAAAGGGAGGAAAAAAGACTGGAAATGTAGTTTGGGACCAGGTCAGAAAGGCAGTGTGTGTTAATGCTATTGGGATTTATTCTGCAAGCAGTGGAGTATCATTGGAGATTTTAAATTGAAGAGATGATATATTCAGGATGGAGTTTTAGAAAGTTCACGCAGGCCACAGAGTGGAGAACTGACAGAAGAGGGCGTTTCTCAGCTGGTGACACCAGTTAGAGTAAGAGTGATCTCCTGACCAAGCGTTTGAGTTATCCAGAGATTTCCAAAAACTGCAGGTTCGTGGTTCCCACCCTAGGCCTACTGAACCGGAGTCTCCAGGAGAGAAGACCAGGGAATCTGTTTTAACTAAGTTCCCAACATACTCACACTGGCCTCTAAGCAGGTGCTTGGGAGCCTCTGAGTTAATTGACTCTGACAGTCATCCAGGCCAGAGTAAGTGGGGATGTGAGCTGTGACCTTCGTGATGCAGAGCAGACTCAAATTTGTATCCCCAAAAAGGAGGCATGGAGACAGTTTGAGTTCAGTTCAGTCCATTCAGTCGTGTGTGACTCTGTGTGACTGCAGCACGCCAGGCTTCCTTGTTCATCATTAACTCCTGGAATTTACTCAAACCCATGTCCATTGAGTCAGTGATGCCATTCAACCATCTCATCCTCTGTCGTCCCTTTCTCCTCCTGCCTTCAATCTTTCCCCGCATCACGGTCTTTTCTAAGGAGTCAGTTCTTTGCATCTGGTGGCCAGAGTACTGGAGCTTCAGCTTCAGCATCAGTCCTTCCAATGAATATTCAGGACTGATTTCCTTTAGGATGGACTGGTTGGATCTCCTTGCAGTCCACGGGACTCTCAAGAGTCTTCTCCAACACCACAGTTCAAAAGCATCAATTCTTTGGTGCTCAGCTTTCTTCACAGTCCAACTCTCACATCCATACATGACTACTGGAAAAACCATAGCCTTGACTAGACGGACCTTTGCTTGCAAAGTAATGTCTCTGCTTTTTAATATGCTATCTAGGTTGGTCACGGAGAAGGCAATGGCACCCCACTCCAGTACTCTTGCCTGGAAAATCCCATGGACAGAGGAGCCTGGTAGGCTGCAGTCCATGGGGTCGCTAGGAGTTGGACACGACTGAGCGACTTCACTTTTCACTTTCATGCATTGGAGAAGGAAATGGCAACCCACTCCAGTGTTCTTGCCTGGAGAATCCCAGGGACGGGGGAGTCTGGTGGGCTGCTGTCTCTGGGGTCGCACAGAGTCGGACACAACTGAAGTGACTTAGCAGCAGCAGCAGGTTGGTCATAGCTTTCTTCTAAGGAGCAGGTGTTTTTTAATTTTATGGCTGCAGTCACCATCTGCAGTGATTTTGGAGCTCAAGAAAATAAAGTCTCTCATTGTTTCCATTGTTTCCCTATCTATTTGCTATGAAGTGATGGGACTGGATGCCATGATCTTCATTTTCTGAATGTTGTGTTTTAAGCCAACTTTTTCACTCTCCTCTTTGACTTTCATCGAGAGGCTCTTTAGTTCCTCTTTGCTTTCTGCCATAAGGGTGGTGTCATCTGCATATCTGAGGTTGTTGATATTTCTCCCAGCGATTGATTCCAGTTTGTGCTTCTTCCAGCCCAGCATTTCTCATGATGTACTCTGCATATAAGTTAAATAGGCAGGGTGACAATATACAGCCTTGACATAGTCCTTTCCCATTTTGGAGCCAGCCCATTGTTTTTTGTCCAGTTTTAACTGTTGCTTCCTGACCTGCATACAGATTTCTCAGGAGGCAGGTCAGGTGGTCTAGTATTCCCATCTCTTTCAGAATTTTCCACAGTTTGTTGTGATCCACACAGTCCAAGGCTTTGGCGTAATCAATAAAACAGAAGTAGATGTTTTTCTGGAACTCTCTTGCTTTTTCTAGACAGTTTACTTAATTGATTGATACATATTTGTATGTCATATACTAAACAGTGCTTACTATGTGCCAGACCTTATTCTAAGTACTTAAGAGAAAAAATACTAATTTAATCCTCATGGACATCCTACAAGGCACATAGTATTATATTCTTCATTTTTTTAAGAGGAGAAAACTGAGATACAGGTTAAATAATTTGCCCAAGATTGCACTACTAATACACCCCACTCCAGTACTCTTGCCTAGAAAATCCCATGGACGGAGGAGCCTGGTAGGCTGCAGTCCATGGGGTCGCGGAGGGTCGGACACGACTGAGCAACTTCACTTTCACTTTTCACTTTCATGCATTGGAGAAGGAAATGGCAACCCACTCTAGTGTTCTTGCCTGGAGAATCCCAGGGACGGGGAAGCCTGGTGGGCTGCCATCTCTGGGGTCGCACAGAGTCGGACACAACTGAAGCGACTTAGCAGCAGCAGCACTACTAATAACGTGACTGAGGTCAGCTGTACAACTGAAGCCATCAGGCTCCATTGTCCATGCTTTATTTATTTATTTTTTTTTGCTACACGTGTGGCATGTAAGATCTCAGTTCCCAACTAGAGATTGAACCTGGGCCCACAGCAGTGGAAGCACGGTCTTAACCACTGGACGACCCGGGAAGTTCCATCCATTGTCCGTGCTTTTTAACCACTATGCTTTGCTGCCCCTTGAAAATGCTTCAAAAATATTCATGAATGGCTGTTTACTGTGATAAGGAGCTGAGAGGCTGGTAATTAGGAGTCTGTGCATGCTAAGTCACTTCAGTCATGTCCGACTCTTTGTGACCCTATGGACCATAGCCCACCAGGTTCCTCTGTCCATGGGATTCTCTAGGCAAGAATACTAGAGTGGATTGCCATGCCCTCCTCCAGGGGATTTTCCCCACCCAGGGATCGAACTCATGTCTCTTACAACTAGTGTCACCTGAGACCTGAATCCTAATGCCAACATGGCCATTGCCCCATGTCCCTCCTGGGCCTCGGTAGCCCTTCTGCACAAGGAAGGCATTGCTGTGGACGACCACTAAGTTCCACCCAAAAGAAATTTTCTCTGCTTTTAAGGGAAGGCAGATGTTGCCAGTTCTGGAGAGAAGAGGGGAAAGGGAAAGGGTTCTTACTGAGGGTTTGTGCTTCCTTGACCTGTCCTTGGAGACACAGCCAGAAGCAGCATCAGGGCTGTGGAGGCCTGAGTTCCTGCCTGTCAGCTCAGTCCTTGGTTTTCAGATGAGTTTTAGGACCTGGACAGGGAGGAGAGGTGAGACTTGAAGTCATTGGGAATAGCTAGGCCAGGAAGAGGCTGACCGTGGAAGCTCTAGGGTATTTATCTCAAAGGGACAGGAAAGGCAGGCGCTGTGGGAAGGGAGAGCAGTGGGCCCCAGAGGATTATCCTAGTTTGAAGTAACCTTCTGACCCAGAGCTCTATGTATGGAGGACTTCTATGTAGGGAGGACTACTCACAGACATGGGATTATGCTGTGGACAGTGGCATGGTTAGGGGTTTTAGAGCCTGGGGACCTGCAGTGAGTCATACAACCTTTCTCAGCTTTGGGCTTCTCATCTCGAAAACAAAGCTGTAAAGATCCATCTTGGATAAAATGTCAAAGTGGAGAATGGTTGTGTTCTTTCCCTCCTCCCCCTCCAATTTCCACATCACTGCAGTCTTAAGTGCTTAAGAATATATGATCTTACAGGTAACCTGGATTTAAAACCTAGCTCTGTCTTGTCTGCTGTAACATTGGGCCAATTGCTGAACTGCTCTGAGCTTGGCTCCTTTTTGTAAAATTAGGATAATGATACTTGACTCTCAGAGTTATGGCTAAATTTTACATGTACACACACATATAAGAACATATATAAGTATATAAACAAATATATTTATAAATTTATAATTTGTATATTGGGCTTTCCAGGTGGTGCTAGTGGTAAAGATCCTGCCTGCCAATGTAGGAGACATAAGAGATAGAGGTTCGATCTCTGGGCCAGGGAGATCTCCTGGAGAAGGAAATGGCAACATACTCCAGTGTTCTTGCCTGGAGACTCCCATGAATAGCAGAGTCTGGCAGTCTGCGGTCCATGGGGTCACAAAGAGTCAGGCATGAATGAAGGGACTTGGCATACACACACATGCACAATTTGTGTATTATAATTTATATTAATTTAACATATAAGGGCTTCCATGGTGGTTCAGTTGGTAAAGAATCTGCCTGCAATACAGGAGACCTGGGTTCTGTCCCTGGGTTGGGAGGATCCCCTGGAGGAGGGCATGGCAACCCACTCCAGTACTCTTGCCTGGAGAATCCCCAAGGACAGAGGAGCCTGGCGGACTACAGTCCATGGGGTCGCAAAGAGTTGGACACGACTGAGTGAATAGCACAACACGTGTAAATACCATGCATATATGTGTATCTATCTATCTATATATAAAATAGTGTCTGGTAAAGAGTGAGTGCTAAAAATAATGTCAACTAGTAATTTATTATCATTTATCCTGTTACTTCATGGATACTTGCTTTTGAGAGGAGGTACAATAGCACATTCATACTCAGTATGGACAACTGAATGAGACTCACTTGTTTTCTTTACTGGAGGATTTACACTTTTCTTGAGGATGTTCTAAAAATAAAAGCAATTCAATTAAACACACTGTTAGTGGGATGGGCAATGCTGGGTGCTGTCCATGGTTCTGAAGGGAAATGAAGGCGGAATGAGCTTATACAGCAGACAAGATATCAAGTAGGTTGACCAAGGACTGTATTTCAAGGTGAAGTGGAATAGATACCCAATAAAAGTGAAGACAAAGTGCCCCCTGGGACTCAGAGAGTTTGATCAGAGAAGGGTTTGTGAAAGAGATGGCATTTGAATTCTGTGATAGAGCATAGTGAGTTTAGTGGTTCATTAAAAACATGAGTCAGAAAGACATGACTTGAATTCCAGTTCTGCCCTTAGTAGCTGTGTGTGTCCTTGGAATGGTTAGTTAACTTTATTTACCCTTATTTTCTTATCCTGTAAAATGGGATAGTAGTTATCTCACAACTTATTGTGAGAACTAAAATGAGAAGATGCCTATGTAAAACACGAGGCATCTGGCACAGTGGTGATACTAATAGTTTTTTGGTAATACTAATGTTAATAATAGTCATCTTGTTGATTGCTTACTGTGTGCCATAGCCCACCTAGGATGTCAGAGGATTAAATGTCATTATATCATTACATTACCTCATTATATTTAATCCTCGTAACAGCCCTAAGGGTTTGGTGAGTTCCTGATAAACTATTATTTAAAGCTTAACTCTGGAATATGGTTAGAATTTTGATAGGGAAGGTGAGGACAGCAGGAAAGTAAGAGAGAGAGAATGGGGATGAGGAAGCTATTGAGGATGTACCTGAAGCAAAGAGTTGCTTAGCTGGGCTGGAGTGCAGAGATGGAGGGGAAACCAGGAGCAGATGGGGTGGGGGGAGAATCAGGTAATGGTGAGTCGTGAATACCTGGGTATGAAGGGGGTACCTCATTTGAGGGGCAGTGGGGAGCCATTGTAAAGTTTTAAATAGGATCATGGCATGAGGTTATGATTTATTTATAAATTTATATTTTACCTTCATTTCCATTCTAGAATTCATACATTTAACTGTAAAATCTCGAAAAGATACCACAGCCTACAAAAGAGAAATAAAATATCCCTACTGGGCTGATTGGAGTGTAAGTTGGTACAGCTCCTTTGGAAAATCATCTGGCAGCATCTGCTAAAGCTGAAGAGATGCTTGCCCTATGACCCAGCAGTTCCACCCTTAGGTATATTTCTGAGATACACAGGTACAAATATTCAGCAAAGGCCATGTGCTAAAGTAATCACAGCAGGATTATTTCTAATAGCCCCAGCCTGGGGGGAAAAGAAAATGAAATGCCTATCAACAGTACAATGGATAAGTAGGTTGTGCTCCGGAATCTTCATACGGTGAAAGACTGTGTAATAGTGATGATGGGCGGTCTACAGCTACGTACAGCAATGTGGGTGGGTCTCATATAGTCAACGTAATGTTGAGCAGAAGCCAACCCTGCCCCCCACAGACCATGCTCTGTGTATAAAGTTTAAAAACAGGCAAAACTGATATCTGATGTTTGAGATCAGGATAGTGGCTGCCTTCTTGGAGTAATATAGCCTGGAAGACTGGGCACTGTGAACCTCAGGGATCCTGGCAATGCTGTTTCTTCATCTGGCTGCTGGATACACGGATGTTTATTTTGTGAAAACCCATCAAGCTGTACACTAAAGGTTTGTTCACATTTCTGTCTGTATCGTATACTTAGATGAAAAAATTACAAAAGGACTTCCCTGGTGGTTCAGTGGTTAAGAATCTGCTTGCCAATGCAGGGGACATGGTTCGATTCCCGGTCTAGGGAGATTCCACGTGCTATGGAACAGCCACGCCTACTAAAGCCTGAGTCCCCTAGAGCCCATATCCTACGAGAGAAGCTTCTGCAATGAGAAACCCGTGCCCTGCAACCAGAGAGTAGCCATTGCTCTTGGTGATTAGAGAAAATGCAGCAACGAAGACCCAGTGCAGCCAATGATTAATTACTTTTTAAAAAGTTACCAGAAAAACAATCTTCTCACACACCCTCTAGCGATCTCTTCCTACCGTTCTTCCCCATTAACAGTTTGGGTCATATCCTCCCGGGTTTTTCTGTGTCTAATCATAAAGAGAAAGATAAAGCTGCACTATCTATAGCTTTACAAAAATGGTCTTCTGTTTTACATACCATCCTGCAGCGTGCTTTTTTAACTCCACCGTATGCTGAGGCAGTCTTTCTGTGTCACTGAAGATGTAGGTCTTGATGAATCTTTCTAACATTTGCAGTGTTTTATCGTGGGGCTGTGTCATCTAGTAAAGCCAGCCCCACTGACAGACCTTTAATTCCAGCATTCCATTGGTGTATATGATACTGTGGGGAAGTCTCTTCTTGCATAGCTTGGTGTACTTGTCTGTTTGTGAATTTATGAATTACTAGGAAGGGAATTTCTTGGTCTGAAGTGGTATTTTAAGATTGTTAATCTGTTAATGACTTGCTGAGTGGGTGGGTTGGAAGCAAGGAGACTAGTTAGGAGGCTGTTAAAATAATTTAGACTTGGGATAATTAGGGTGGTTGGCAGTGAAAATGGACAGAAAAGAAGAGAGCTAAGAGATATTAAGGGCAAAGATTTGATACAACCTGGCATCTGATGAGAAAGGGGGAAAGTCAGAGAGGTCCTTGGGGGTTCTGAGTCTTGGTGGCTGGGAAAATTGGGAACAGAAGTCAAAAGGAATTGTTTGGGGGAAGTGGGGTGGGTCAAGTTGCATTCAGGGAGCCAGTTCATCATCCAGGTAGTGATGTCCAAAACGCAGTTGGAAGAATTGCTCTCTTTTTATTTATAATTTTATTTATTTATTTATGGCTGTGCTGGGTCTTTGTTGCTGCAGGGGTTTTTCTCTAGTTTCAGTAAGCAGGGGCTACTCTCTAGTTATGGTGTCTGAGCTTATTCTCTTTTGGGGGGACATGTGGTGCGGTTTATGGGGTCTTAGTTCTGCACCAGGGATCGAACCTGTGCCCCTGCATTGGAAGCCTGGAGTCTTAATCACCGGACCGCCAGAGAAGTGCCACGGTGGCTTCTCTTGTTGCAGAGCATGGGCTCTGGGGCGTGTGGGTTTCATTAGTTATAGCTCCTGAGCTCTAGAGCACAGGCTCAGTAGTTGTGGTTGCATGTGGGGTCTTCCCAGACCAGGGATCAAGCCCAGGTCTCCTGCATTAGCAGTCAGCTTCTTTACCACTGAGCCACCACAGAAGCCCCAAAGTATTGCCCTTGACAGAGTTAAGGGCTGCAGATTGAGGCATAGGATTCCTTTGCTTAGGGTGGTCCTCATGGGAGCGGGGAATGAAATCAGCAAAGGAAAGGCTCTCGAGAGAAAGAAAACCTAAGGACTGGGTAGCCAGGGTCTCATGTATAGGGTGCTGACAATGCTCAGGCACAGGAGGGATCCACTAGAATCTACCATCACGGAGGCCAAGGGGCGGATCTGCAGTGACTGTCATTAGAACGATGAAGTAATCAGCTGCCTGCATCAGCCTCCCTCCTATTACCCTCCCCTGATGAGTGCTGTCATTACATCTTTTTCTTGCTCCTCAAAACCCTTTACATACTTGAGATTAATCAGTGTGATCCTGTGTTTAATGTCCACTTCGGCCTCTGCACTGTGAGCTCCAGGGAGGCAGGAACCCCTTCATTCTTGTTCCCTCTTCCGTCCTCATCAGGTGTGTGTTTAGCACGTCGCAGTGTCGGTACCCGAAGTTGCTGCTGTGGTTTGCTGGGACTCTGGCTGTCCACACACACCCTCTGCCTGCTGCCTTCCCCCACCCGCAGCTACACACACACAAGCACACACACACACACTCTGCACAAGTTGGGAGAGGAGGGACTTAAAACCCACAGGGTACAGCAGGCGGGAATGGGTCACCAAAAATAGGTCATCCACACTCCATTTACTTGTACATCACAGTGGCCAGCTTGGGGCAGCCTCACAGTTGAAACCCGAAGTGCAGAGGACTCAAACTCCGGGTTTCCCCAGTGGAGCCTTAAGATAACCATGGACAACAGAACCTCTCATTTGACCCCATTAACCATCCCTTCGGAACTTCCATGCCTTCATCTTTGTGCAGCTGCTCTTTTTATCACTGGTTTTCTTGGAGGGAATGGTGTTTCCATTGTGATGCTGGAACCCACCTGTGCAGCGATGTTTGAACCTTAACTTCCTTAGGATAACAGCTTAGCCAGGTGCCTTAGGTCAAGTTTCCCCAAAAGGATCCAGCGATGAAATTTGTGTGTAGGTGTATCCCCGGTGTAGGGAGGGTGTTGTCCTTGGACATGACTGTGCTTGTGTCTCTGTGTGTGTGTGTGTGCGCACACATGCGTGTGTGTGTGAGTGAGTGGAGGGATGTTTCTCTGTGCCTGTGAGTCTGTGTGAACATGTGTGTGTTTCTGAATCTTTCTGTGCCCCTGACCCTGCTGTACACAGAGAAACATTGGGAGAGGGACTTCAGATACAAATGAGGGAAAGAAAAAGGGGCGGGATGACAGGAAACACACAGGGAGACACACCTTCCCCAACATGGTCAAGAAACACCAGGGGACACACACATGCACACAGACACACACACACGCACACTGTGTCAGTTCCTCTGTGTGCTTTCTTGAGTGGGTTGGTGTACACTTCTTATGGTGACACGTCTGTGTGTGACTGGCACATGCCCAGACACCTGCCTTTTTAGCCTCAGAAGTAGAATGGCAGGTGTGCAGAGACCCAGGGGTGCGTGCGTGCTAAGTTGCTTCAGTCATGTCCAACTCTTCACAGCCCTACAGACCGTGGTCACCCAGGCTCCTCGGTGCATGGGGTTCTCCAGGCGAGAAAGCTGGGGTGGATTGCCATGCCCTCCTCCAGGGCAGAGACCCATGGCAACACACAAGTGTGGACACTTAGACATAGGTTGACAAACTGCATCTTTGCAGGTGTATTCCTCCGTGTGTATGTGTGTGTAATTTTCTGAGTACGTGGGCATCTGTGTGCCTGAATTACGCAGATGTGTGTAGGAGAGGAACATGTGGGTACACCCTCTGAGAAGCACACACAGAGCATCTATATTTCTGTGTGTGCACGCATGTGTCTGTCTGCATGCAGGTCAGGGAGGAAGAGGGCACCATCGTTGAGTTGGGAGGGGGGAGACGGGGAGAAGTCCAGAAGGAGGTGCCCCGGCCTTGCCCCCTCTCCCCACACACAGACCCAGCTCTCCATCCTTTTACTCGGCAGGATAATGGGGTTTGGGTGGGTCCATTTGTGAGCACTGTTGAAGGCCCTGAGGTCTATCAGCTCATCCCAGACTCTGGGGAGGCAGGGAAGGTCCCGCTAAAGATCCATCTCCACTCCTAGAACCCACACCCCTCCAGGCTGGTGGGGGACGTAAAGCTTGCCTTGATCACCAGGCTGTGGAGCACGGGGGCAGAGAGCCCTTTGGGGTCAAATCCTCACCCCCATGCCTCCACTCCACCTTCTGGCCCTAGGCCACGGACCAGCCCCTTAACCCCATGTCCTCGGTGCTAAAAGTGGAGCAAGCAGGAGCAACTGCATCCTGGGTGACTGAGGATGAACCCCACTCTCAGTGCGGATACCCGTTCACCCAGCAGTTATTACTTGAGCACTTCCAAAGGCTAGGGGCTTCCCTGGTAGCTCAGTTGGTAAAGAATCCTCCTGCAGTGTTGGAGACCCTGGTTTGACTCCTGGGTTGGGAAGATCCACTGGAGAAGAGATAGGCTACCCATTCCAGTTTTCTTGGGCTTCCCTGGCGGCTCAGCTGGTAAAGAATCTGTCTGCAGTGCACAGTGTGGGAGACCTGGGTTCACTCCCTGGGTTGGGAAGATTCCCCTGGAGAAGGGAAAGGCTACCTACTCCAGTATTCTGGCCTGGAGAATTCTGTGGACTGTATAGTCCATGGAGTCACAAAGAGTAGGACACGACTGAGCGACTTTAACTTTCCAATGGCTAGACTCTGTTCTTGGCCCTGGGGCTTCAACATTCGACACAATGAAATTCACTGTCCTCATGGGGTTTACCTTCTGTGTGGAGTCAGTAAACCGACGGTGTAGAACACATCATGGGTAGTGAGCGTCAAGAAGAAAACCACAACAGAGCACTGGGCAGAGAGAGGCCGGGCCAGGAGAGGATCAAGGAGAGCTTGGATCGGATGATGTTTGATCACAGTGGAAGTGAAGGTGCTGCCAGATCGGGGAGAGGGTGGTTAGAGGCAGGGAATAGAAGGGAAGAGGATCGGACTTCCCTGGCTGGCCAGTGGTCATATTTCCCCTGCAGGGGGCAGGGGTTCAATCCCTGCTTGGAAAACTAGGATCCTGCATGCCATGTGGTGCATCCAAAAAATGGAAAAGCAGGGCAGAGGACCATGTTGTTCTCCCATTTCACAGCTGAGGAAGTGGAGGCCCAGGGAGGTTAGTAATTTGCCCAAAGTCTCACAGTCTGTGAGGAGGAGATCCAGGACTTAAACCTGGGGCAGTGTGGTTTCAGAGCCAATGGCCTAGATGGGTGATCCTTGATCAAGGGTGATCTTTGTCCCCACTCCAGGGGATGTTTGGCAGTGCCTGGAGACATTTTTGACTGACACAGCTGACCTGGAAGGAGGACTAGCATCTAGTGGGTAGAGGCCAGGGAGACTGGTTAGACCTCCCACAGCACACGTGACCGCGCCTGACGGCTAAGCAATAACGCGTCCCCTCGCCAGTTGTGCTGACGTAGAGAAACTCTGGTTTAAATCCATGAAAAGCACTTGACAGAGAATACGATACATCGTAGGTGCTCAATAAATAGTAGCTGAAGAGGAGGAGGGAAATGGTTTGGAGAAGACTGCAGGGCAGAAATGAATTCAAGAAACAGTACATGTTGGTTGAACCTAGAGGATATTATACTTAGTGAAGTAAGTCAGACAGAGAAAGACAGATACTATATGATAACCCCTGTATGTGGAATCTAGAAATAAGACAAATGAATCTATATACAAAGCAGAAACAGATTCATAAACATAGAAAAGAAGCTTGTGGTTACTAAAGGGGAGAGAGGGAGAGACTGGGCGTATGGGATTAACAGATTCAAGCTGCTGCTGCTGCTAAGTCGCTTCAGTCATGTCCAACTCTGTGCGACCCCATGGACTGCAGCCTACCAGGCTTCTCTGTCCATGGGATTCTCGAGGCAAGAACACTGGAGTGTGTTGCCGTTTCCTTCTCCAATGCATGAAAGTGAAAGTAAAGTCACTCAGTCGTGTTCAACTCTTAGCGACCCCATGGACTACAGGCTCCTCCATCCATGGGATTTTCCAGGCAAGAGTACTGGAGTGGGGTGCCATTGCCTTCTCCTCAAGCTACTGTACATAAAATAGATAAGCAACAAAGATTTACTGTATAATACAGGGAACTAATTATAGGGCTTCCCTGGTAGTTCAGCTGGTAAAGAATCTGTCCACAATGCAGGAGACCTGGGTTCAATTCTTGGATCGGGAAGATCCCCTGGAGAAGGGATAGGCTACCCACTCCAGTATTCTTGGGCTTCCCTGGGTGGCTCAGACAGTAAAGAATCTGCCTGCATTGCGGGAGACCTGGGTTCGCCCTCTGGGTTGGGAAGATCCCCTGGAAAAGGGAACAGCTACCCGCTCCAGTAGAATTGCCTGGAGAATTGCACGGACAGAGGAGCCTGGCAGGATGCAGTTCATGTGGTCGCAAAGAATCAGACATGACTGAGCGACTTTCACTTCACTTCACTTTTTCACAGGGGATTATATTCAATATCTTGTAATAACCTATAATGGAATTTAATTTGAAAAAAAAAAAAAAAACCGAATCACGTTGCTGTACACCTGAAACTAACACAATGTTGTAAATAACTATACTTCAATTAAAAAAAAAAGTATATGTAAATGAATCTGCCAGTTAAGAGAACTCATGTGATGCTGTTTGACGGGTGAGTATAAAGGCCAGGCTGCCCCTGGGAGGGTGTGTGCAGGTGAGGCTGGTGGTTGGAGGAGGTTGATGAACCAGGCGGGGCGTGAAAACCAATGCTGGGCAGCCACCAGCCTCTGAAAGACTAACCAGAGGCCTGGTCTCTCCGTTCCTTCCCATCCCGTGTCTCTCTCCCCATCTCTCTCGACCACTCTGCCCGGAAGGGGACAGCCGGAGGTTGAAGGGGGCCATCCAGAGGAGCACGGAGACCGGCCTGGCAGTGGAGATGCCCAGCCGGACCCTGCGCCAGGCCAGCCACGAGTCCATTGAGGACAGCATGAACAGCTACGGCTCCGAGGGCAAGTGAGTGTGGGGCCCGCAGTCGTCTCGGGTGTGGGGTGGGCGGGAGGGACGGAGCAGTGCCCTCTAGGAGCCCTGGGTCATCCTCGGCCTTGGAAGGGAGGTGATGAAAGCCAAGGATTCTCTGAGGAGGTGTGAATGAGGCATGAATCTGGTACCCAACTGTCTGGGTCTCAATCCCAGCTCCACTGCTCACTGATGGTGTGATCCTGGGCAAGTCACCTCTCTGTGCCTCGGTTTCCTCATCTGTAAAATGGAGACAGTAGTACCAACCTCGTAGGGGGTGGGAGGATTAAATGGGTTAATATTTATAAAATGCCTGGCACAATGGCTGCCACAGCAGAGGTTAATGAAGAAAGGGGATCAAGAGGGGTTTTGTTGGGGTGGTGGTTATTTCCTCTTTAACTCTTAGTTTCCTTAAATCCCAATTGGTTTTTAAAAATATGTACTACTGCCTGATAAGGAATTTCACACACATCAAGTCATAGCACATTAGGTCCAGCTGGCTCCTCGCCTATGTTTCTCTCCCCGGGCTGTACATCAGAATTTCTGGGAACTTGTTACAAATACCGATCTCGGGACCCTGAATCCAAGCTGCTGAATCGGAATCCATGAGGGTGGAGCCTGGAAGTTCCATTTTTAAAAGACTTCTGGGACAAGATCGATCTAGACTGGGGCTCTCATGGTCGGGCTTCCCTGGTGGCTCAGGCTGTAAAGAATCTGCCTGCAATGCGGGAGACCCGGGTTGAATCCCTGGGTGGGGAAGATCCCTGGAGAAGGCAATGGCTACCCACTCTAATATTCTTGCCTGGAAAATTCCATGGACAGAGTGCCTGGTGGGCTACAGTCCATAGGGTTGCAAGAATCAGAGACGACTGAAGCGACTGACACTGCACTTTCACTTTGAGAATTTTGGGAAAGTTTGGAGCTTGCATTCCCCTGATAAATACGCAGATAAAATGTGCACCCTAACACACTCACACCACACACACTCATTCTCACATGCGTGGTCACACAGACACATTTCATGTAACTATAGGGGGCTCCCAGATTCCCCTAGACCCCGCTGGCAAATAAACTGTGATCCACAGTGACTTCTTCGTTGTACAGATGACCAGGGCACTCAGAGAAGTTGAGGGGCTTGGCCTGGATGTTCATAGGTCTGGAACCCAGGCATCCAGACTCTTAGCGGGGCTTGTATCACGGCACCCCATTGCTTCATTATCTCAGCCATCCTCAGCCAGGGAGGACAGGGGTATCATGACCTTTGTCAAGCACACGAGAAGACTGGGGCTTGGAAAAGTTAAGCTCCCTGCTGTCCAGTATGGTAGACCCCAGGCGCATGTGGCTGTTTAAATGTAAGTGAATGAAGATGAAATATTCTGTTCCTCTGTCGCTCTCACCGTATTTCAAGTGCTCAGTGGCAGCCTGTGTTCAGCGCCCACTGTATCAGACTGTGCAGGCGTCAGAGATTTCCATCGGCGCAGAAACTTCCACTGGATGGTCCTGGCTGAGTGGCTCATCCAAGGGCAGACACCTTCCAGTTTCTGGCCCTGCCTCGCAGCTGGGGGCTCTGCCGCCTGAAAGCCTTCCCGCCCCCAGCCCCTCCTAAACTGGGCATCTCCGGTCTCTCTGAATGGCCTTGCCTTGGCAGATGCTGCTGGTCCGCCCACCTCCTAGGGAGACTTTCCGGAGGGCGAGAAGAGGAGGAGGACACGCGGAAGGGAGAGGGAGAAGAGGAGGACGAAGGGAACAAATGTTTGCTTTAACCTGAGAAACTCGGCAAGACAGCGAAACTTGGAGGGAGATAGTCTAGGCGTCAGGGTAGCAGTGGGTCCCTGCTGAGTTTCAGGGGATCGGGAGATTTGGGTCCTGGTCCCGGCCTGGCCACTGACCCCGAGTGGCCTTGGGCATGTCCCTTGTCCTCTTTAAGCTTTAGGGAGGCTGATATACATCTTGTCTGTTGGCCTCACGGGCAGGTCAGAGGACCAGGTCAAGGAGGTGGTATTGTGGTGCAGTGAACAGCAGCAGGGGGTCAGACCTACATTCCCATTCTCCAGAAGAGGACTGAAGGCTCAGAGAGGCCACAGGACTTGTCCACGGGGAGCAGCATAGGAGGGCGTCGTGAGGAAGAAAGGTGATGCCTGCACATGGCAGGTGCTTGGGACGCGGCTCTTGTCGTTTGCTGTCATGTGCTTTAAGGGACCAGAAACTCAGATTATACTACAAACATGTCCAAAGTCCGGACTCTGGAGTCAGGCAGTACCAATTGGGCCTCATTTCTGCTGCTTCAGAGCTGTGTGACTGTGGGGGAAGTTACTTTACCTCTCTGAGCCCAGTTTCTTCATCTACAGAAAGAGGTCCAGAATAGTACAGACCATTAATAGAGTTGTTGTGGGGAGACAATGAACTAACGTATGTCAAAGCACTTAGAACAGTAGCTGGCACATTGCAGGCATTTTTATTATTATAGCTATTACCGATGTTTGTCGATTCAGCCACTGTTATTTGGGCATTTTGCTCCTTGTTATAATTGTGTCTAGAATGTGCTTAGCACAAGCTAAGCATGGAATAAACGTTGGCGGTGATGATTATGATTTTTTAAAAATTACTTATTTGGCTGTGCCAGGTCATAGTTGAGGCATGTGGGTTTCAGTTCCCTGACCAGGGATGGAACCTGGGCCCCCTGCATTGGGAGCACAGAGTCTTAGCCACTGGACCACCAGGGGAGTCTCCTGTGGTGATTATTATGATTGTTAAAAGGTTTGTGGTGGGTGTCTTGAGACAGTTGAGGAAGGATCAGGTAGGTTTGAGGACCCTTTGTCCAGCAGAGGGGAGATTCTTGCCCTCCTGAGAGGGACTGGGTCTTGGTGGAGCCCAGCCAGGTACTACTGCCCACCCCCAACACGCACCTGGCTGAGGAAGGGAGGTCAAAGGGACGGGGGGACAGGTGGGGACACTGAGCTGTAGTCGGCCTCCTCTTTGTTTTGGAGGTATTTTGGGCACTAGCAGGACCCAGATGCCAGGCTGTGAAACAGGAGGGGGTGTGACCATCCTCCCCCTGGGCTTCTGCCAGCCCAGCTGAGGCTCACAGAGAGCCAGTGCCTTTGTGCCGCCCCCACCAGGCTGCAGCCCCTGGCGCTGCCGGGCATGTGTATTCCTGCAAGTGGGCCCAGGGATGCTACCATGTGGATTTTCATTCAGCACCTACAGTATGCTGGACAGTTAGACCGAGCACCTCGGAGACCCTGCCTTCCACTGACCACAACTAGTAGTGTGGCGAGAGCTGCAAAGGACAGGCACAGAGAACTTTGGAGATGCTGTGTCCTCACTAGGACTCAGGGCTGGGGAAGGGGTGCACATTGGGTTGGGCCATTCTGCCAGTGATGATCCTTGGGCTCCGGGTTACACATTGCCAGTTACAGTGGGTTGAGCCCTTGCTGCTCAAAGTGTGATTCTCGGCCCAGCAGCAGCACCATCCCCTGGGACCTTGTTAGAAGTATAGCATCTCTGGGTACTTCCCTGGCGGTCCAGTGCTTAAGACTCCACAGTTCCACTGCAGAGGGGAGGGGTTCCATTCCTGGTGCAGGAACTAAGATCCTAAGATCCCGCTTACTGCGTGGCACATCCAAAAAAAAAAAAGAAGAAGAAGAAGGGAAAAGAAATGCATCATCTCAGGCTCCTAACCAGATCCCCAGGTGTTTCACGGGTTAAGGTTGAGAAGTTCTGGCTTAAGGGTAATAATGTTCTAGAGCGAGCACTTTGTAAGAGCATTTGCTATGGGCAGACACTGTGCTAACTGTTTTTACATTTATTGACTCATTTAATTCTCCCAGTAACCTGGTAACTCTGGAACCATTAGTATCCTCATGTTACAGATGAGGAAATGAAAGCCAAGAGAGGCTAATTAAATTGCCCAAGGTCACAGAGCCAGAGTGGCTTCTCTGGTGGCTCAGACAGGAAAGAATCTGCCTGCAATGCAGGAGACCCAGGTTTGATCCCTGGGTTAGAAAGATCCTCTGGAGGAAGGCATGGCAACCCACTCCAGTATTCTTGCCTGGAGAATTCCATGGATGGAGGAGCCTGGTGGGCTACAGTCTGTGGGGTTGCAAAGACTCAGACATGACTTAGCAACTAACAGTTTCATACAGCCAGCGAGTGACATCAATTTCAGGGATTCAAATCTAGCATTTGGAGTCTGCCCTTAACCATTCTACTAGACTCCCTCCTTCATTTAATGGCTGTGTCTATCAGGATTTCCAGAGGTGGATGCTTCCAGCATGGTTTGGTGGCTCAGTGGTCTCTCCATCTTTTCCCCTCTGCAGACTTCAGCATGGTAGACCAATCCTGGTTTATCCTTGGGGACTGGGGAACTGTTTTCCTTTCCACTGCCCCTTTCTGCCTGATGGAAAAGTTGGTTCTGCATGTTAAGGATGGAAGGGAACAGCTATGAGTTGGGCAACCAGCCAAGCTCCCACCTCCCACCTCTCTGAGCATCTCCCCAGATAAAGGGCAAGGATTCAATACTCCTGAGAAAGGGCCAGGAGAACAGTACCTCCCCAGACCCCTCATCCATCCTGAGGTACTCCCTGGTGACCATCTGCTTCAGTTTGGATTTCCCAGAACCAGACGAAAGACATGGATTTGAGTGTAAGCATTTCACTTGGAAGGTGATTCTGGAAAACATGGTGGAGGAACCCATAAGAGAGACAGGGCAAGGGGAGGCCTCCAGTTACATGTGTGTTGAGAAGCCAGCTGCCACTGTGTATATCCAGAGCTTAACCCTGATGGGGTCTCAGAACCAGCCTGACACACGTGCCTGAGAGTCACTCCCTGGGAGGCCAGGGGGCTGGGGTATTTATGCTCCCACTCTTACTGGTTACTGGTTGATGGCTGCTCATGGTTAAGTCTCCTGCCCTTCCTCTGGAAATGAGGGCTCCGGAGACCAGAAAAATTCCTTGTGGGCCAGAGAAACGTAGCTAGAGGGATGCAGGTGCCAACAGTTAGAAGTCTGTGAGCACTGACATGGTGGGGGTCGGAGGACGTGGGGGATGGCAGCAGAATCCAGTACCTTTTCTGAATGCACAGCACCACTGTCTCCCAGCTGCCCAAGCCAGAAGGCTCTCCCAGACGCCTCTTGCTCTCTCTCTGTATCCAGCCCTTAACTGGGCGCTACCATTTCACTCCTAATTGTCTTTGACTCCATCCATCCCCCCTTTCCCCCAGCCGTGAGGCCACTCATCACTCTTGACTGGATACCTGCAAGTCTCCTTTGTGGCCTGACTGCGTGGTCTGTCACTCAGCACTTATTTCCTCTGGATTTTGCCAGCTTCCCCCCTTTCCCCCCCAAGCTGTGTGCCCCAACTCCATCACTGAACCTCTTGCCCTGCCCTCCGTGTCACCACCTGGTCTTTGCATACATTGCTCCCTCCCCTGACACTCTTTTTCCTATTCCTCCTCCCTCTTCGCCCCCTGACTCATTCCTCCTCCAGATCTCAGCTAAGAACATGAGCTTTATCTCGTGTGCCAACTCCAGCTAATTGATCGTGGCTCCCTGGAGTGCTGTGTTGAGAAGGATTCTGAAGTCCAGTCCAGGCTTGGCAGGAGTGTTGGGGTTGATTGGCAGTGTCCGTCCTGGGTGTGGGCAGGGGAAACCCACCACTCCTCTACCTCCATCTGCAGTTTCCACAGCTGGGTCTCTTCCCCCACCACAGCGCCCAGCAGTCCTATCATACTTGTTACACGTGTGTGTCCTGCTACACACTTTAGTCTGGTGCCTGTTCAGTCCGGGGCCTGGCCTGCAGGGGGTGCGCTGCAAATCTGGGTGAGTGATGGGTTGGGACTGTGTACAGAAGCGCAGACACGCATGCGCGCACACACGTGCATGCCTCTCCTTCCCGCCCCTCCCCAGCCTCCTGCATCGCACATCCACCCTGTAAACCTGCAGCTCTCCACGCTGGCTGCCGGAGCCCCTCCTCCTTCCCTCTGCCCCTCGTGGTCCTGTGGCATCTGGGTCATCGGCACACAGCTCCCTGGGTGACCGGGTCACGGTGCCCACAGCTCTGGAGAGCAGAGAGTGAGCTGACAGCAGGGCCGCTGCAACCGGCCTCAGGGAGGCTTTCTGTCAAGGCTGTTTGCCTCGTCACCGAAGGCCCAGGAGTTGGTGGGTGGTCAATGGCACCCCACTCCAGTACTCTTGCCTGGAAAATCCCATGGACGGAGGAGCCTGGAGGGCTGCAGTCCATGGGGTCGCTGAGGGTCGGACACGACTGAGCGACTTCACTTTCACTTTTCACTTTCTTGCATTGGAAAAGGAAATGGCAACCCACTCCAGTGTTCTTGCCTGGAGAATCCCAGGGACGGGGGAGCCTGGTGGGCTGCCGTCTCTGGGGTCGCACAGAGTCGGACACGACTGAAGCGACTTAGCAGCAGCAGCAGAACCTCCTTCCCCTTTGCCCCTTCTGTTGTTTCGCAGACTTCATGCCTGAAGGACAAACCGGCACCGGATGTGGCCAGCGGCTAGGAGATGGGGATTTGTTTGCTTCTGTTTTATAAGCACTGGTATTGGTTGAGTACTTGACTACACCGGAATCGGTTCTAAGGCGTTTATCTCATGTAGTCCTTATAGTCGCACCAAGGATGTGCTACCATTGTTCACTCCTGCTTCGCTGAAAAGCAAACCCAGAGTCTGAGCAGCGAAGGCTGTGTCTGTACGACCAGTGAGTGGCGGAAGTCAGGGCTAATATCCAGGCCTGCTTGACCCCAGGGCGTGGACTGCAGATTCCTGTGCTTTGCCCCCCGGGAAGCCCTAGGTCCCCCTGGGACATGGAGACAGTGTAGCAGGTTGAGATGAACCCTGGAACCAGACTCCTGGGTTCAGATCCCAGATTAGTCACTTACCAGCCGTGTGACCTTGGTCAGGTTACTTAACATTTCTGTGCCTTGATTTCCCCTTCTGGAAAGTGGGTATTCATATAGTAAGTACCTAGCTTGCACAGAGTTGTTAAATGAGGGTTAAATGAGTTAATATTGATAACTTAGTACTATCAGCGCTTGGCTCATGGCAAGCTTTTGATCAATAAAAAATAAATCCTTGGCTTCACGCCCAGGAGCTATACTCTCATGGCCCAGGGCAGGTGGGAGGGGGAGGCAGGTTTGGGAATGTCCTGAAAGCTTGAGAAGCTGGAGTCAGGGTTGGCTGATGCTGTATATCCTGGCACACAGTCAGTTCTGCTACAATGCTTGTTTTGAAAACGCAAATCTGTTCCAGCACGATTCAAGTATTCTGGAATAATTAGAGCACAATATAAATTTCGCCTTTGCTCAGGTGTGATTCCATCCATGGGAAACACAAGGAAACTCAGGAAACTACACCCGTAGAGGGCTGCACAAAACACACCCCTTGCATCTGTCCACTCCCTCAACCCCCCACCCCCCACACCTGATGTTGCAAGTTCCCACCCATCCGTTTGGAGAGCCCTCCATCACCACTTTGCAGTAACTCACTGCAGATCTGCTGACAGTCATTTCCACAAGCAAATGTCAAACTGTCTTCAAGGTAGAGCACCATATTTATTGTAGTACCTATGCATTTATTTCATTTTTAAAAGACTTCTTTTTTTATATTGGATGGTTAGCATCACCAACTCAATGGACATGAATTTGAGTAAATTCTGGGAGATGGTGGAGGACAGAGGAGCCTGGTGTGCTGCAGTCTATGAAGTTGCAAAGAGTCAGACATGACTTAGTGACTGAACAACAACATAGCCAATTAACACTGTTGTGATAGTTTCAGCAAAGGGACTTAGCCATAAATACACACATGTATCCCTTGTCCCCCAGTCTATGCATTTCTTAATTCTACAGGGGTAAGAGAATCTACCCCTTATTAAACACTAAACCCCATTCTACAGGGGTAAGACTGTGCTACCATTTTTATTATGTCTTTTATTGTTGATAAACTTTTGGGGTGTTGTGCCCCTAACCGTATTTTCCCCATACTCTCTCAGATTTTGACTTCAGGACTTTGCCCTGCACTGTAGTGTTTAGGAATGTACATTTCGAGTTACAGCAGAACTGGCTGTATTGCACCCTCTGCGAGGCTGTGGGGGCGGGGGGGACGGATGGATGATGGACAGGTAGGGGCAGGCAGTGAATGGATGAACAGAGAGCCCATGAGAGCCCATGAACCTTTCAGGACCACATAATCCATGCTCACCACGAGGGCTGGGCCACCTTTTAATTTCCGATGAGTTAAGACAGGCGATCCATCTGGAAAACAGAGTAGACGTCAAACCCCCAAATAATCCAATTATTTCTTTACCGTGGAGAAAACAGAAAATCCAGGGGCCAAACCGAGCTCAAAGGTTAATAATAAAAGACAAATGGGTTTCAGCCCCACAAACCAAACTAACAGGATTTGAGAGGCAGGAAATCTCATTTCACCATTAACACAAAATAAAAGGCCAGCAGAACGCGAGTTTTAATCCTGTTTCAGGTCTCTGCCTCTGCCCATCTGGCATGCGTCCCTTGGAAGAATCAGCTGCTCTAGCCTCTCCCCCCCACCCCCCACACTACCCCCAGATGACCTGGGCTTCCTCTCAGGCACCCAGGTACTGCACTTCCTACTAGGTTTGAAATCAGAAGTACCATGAAAACACCACAGATGGGGAGAAGAGACTCTCCCAGGCCAGGCAGCAGAGACCTGCTGGCCACAGCGTCCCAGTCCTTTATTCATCCAGCCAATGCTATGTACGTTGTACATAGCAGTATCCTATTGACTGTCTCCAACAACTTAGCTGGGTGATTTTATACATGCAGCTCAGAGAGGTTACCAAACTTACCCCAGGTTGCACAGCATTGGAATCCAAGGTCTATATGATACCACAGTTCAGTCTCAACCAGTAGGCTTTCCCAGTTCCGGGTCAGGCCAAGAGATGTGGGTTCAATCCCTGGGTCGGGAAGATCCCCTGGAGCAGGGCATGGCAACTCACTCCAGTATTCCTGCTTGGGGAATCCCACAGACAGAGGAGCCTGGCAGGCTACGGTCCATGGGGTCACAAAGAGTCGGACATGACTGAAGGGACTTAGCACACACAAGGGTTTGGCAGTAAAAGCCCGGGCACAGCAACAAAGACCCAGAAGAGCCAAAAATTTAAAAAATAATAATAAGAAAACATGTATTGAGTTCCTACTGTGGAAGGCCTGGTCTCAGTAGTAGCAAGTATGTGGCACTTTATAGTAATTCAGCATGCTCTTTCCCATTGGGAATGGAGCTTCTGAGCAGAGATATTCAAATCATTTAAAACTGGTATGGTGCAGGCAGCCAGCAAAGGAAGGAATGGCTGTACACAGTCTCCATGGTCGGTATGGGCTCATTTGCAGATAAGAAGATTCAAGGGCAGAGACACCAGCAGTTGGCCAGAGGTCACAAAGCACGCACTTGACCAGCAAGGAGTTAGAGCAGCCCTGACTTTGTATCTTCTGCCTTCTGTCCTTCTCCCGAGAAAACCCCGAGTTGGAGCGGGGTCTCTAATGCAGTTGGTCCTCTGGCCAGCAGGGACCTACCACCACTTGATTCTTCCTCCCTCCAGCCCTGTGGAGAATGGGATAACCTGTTCAGGGTTTCTGGGGCGTCAGCCTGGTTCCTTGGCAGCCAGCGAGGCACCCTGGGATGGGAAATCAGGCAGCCGCTCAGATATTATAAACAATTACCGCTAATTACCAGGCCTGCCAGTTCCCTATTGTCTGCTCACAATCCCACCAGACACTGAGGAGCAGACACTGAAGATGTTGGAGGAAACTTTCAGTTTCAGGCTGTAGAAGGCCTTGCTCTGCCTGGGAGGATGGGCCCCTTCAGTGCCTTAAAACCCACGAGGCACCACTGTTTCTTGGGCTTCAGGAGCCCAGACCCTCCTAACAGAATGGATTCCAGACCTTCAGGAGGCTGAGCTGAAAAAGAACGGATGTGGCAGAAAGGCCAGGTCACCCGCTGTGAGAGTCTTGGGGCTCTGTGAGAGGACAGGCCATTCACAGGGCTCAGTTCCTGTGACTGTTGGTCTTCAGGATTCTCTCTCTCAGTTTCCCAGAGAGAGTCTTTGTCTCACTGGGTTTGGATCAGCTGTCTGACCCTGGATCCGTCAGCTCTGATCAGGAGACCAGGTACTGCCTTAGTTTAAGTCAAACCAGTTTCTTCAGTCAATGACTTACGACTTAATGACAGTGACTTAGTATGAACATGTATTTTTTGCTCATGTAAACTTCAGCACAGGTGTTCTGGTCATTGCATCTAGCCAAGCTCCTTTGCTCTTTTTAAAAACAATCCCATGCGTGTTTATGATTCCTCTGCTTTCAGATATTTAGAGAGTTTCCATTTTCACTATTGTAAATCATCCATGGCTAAATACAGTCCTTTTCTCATCATCCAAAGGCCTACAACAATTGGTTTCCCTCTTTTTTTCCTGAATCTGCCCTTTCTGGTGTTCTATGACATTGCATGAACCTGTAACACTGACCGTCTCCAAGGTCGTGAACTAGACTCTCTTGCCTCTGCCTTGTCTCCATCACCCTCTTGAGAGAGAAGTACTCTCTCCTGCTCCTTGCTGGGCTCCTTCACTCTTGTGGCGTCACCATCCTGAGGACCTCAGGACTCCCTGCTGATGACTCTGCTCAGTGTAGAGAAGATAGTATGTGGGACGTGACCTCCTTTTCTCTCACCTTGTTACTGGGCCCTCTGTATCCTTCGGCCCCCCAGGTCAAATTCTTCTCTCCTGGTCCATTCTGGGCCACTGCAGCCTGCAGCGATTCCTCTCTTCTGATGGTCTCTGAGCTCTCACAACCCAAGGTGGGCGGGTAGGGGACTGGCTGTGTCTCATAAGAAGACAATCGTCCTCTTTAGTTGTTTCTGGGGGCAACACGTGTGTTTGCCCAGCAGAATGTAAGTTCTTTGTGCATGGGGTCTTCTCTTGTTTGTTCCTGCAGCTTGCTTGGAATTTTATACGTGAAGGTGCAAATATTCTTGGGCAGTGCCCTGGTATAGCAGTGGGCACTGCCAGTTTTCTAGCCCTCAGGCAGCTGTCTTTCTCACTGTGGGCCTCAGTTTTCCAATCTGTGAAATAGGGAGGCTGCTGGGTCAGAGGACACTTCCCTGTAACTATTTGCAGAGCTGGAGAGTGAATCCTTTGCCAACTGTGAGGATTTGTGAATTAGCAATGAGGTGTAAAGGCAGACAGTATGTCTAGGGTGTGAAGAGCTGGGTACAGCCAGAGAAGACCGTAAGTGAGTCATTGTATCCGAAGAACTGGAGCCAAGGTAGACAAGCAGAGGTTCAGAAGCAGAAGGGAACATCCTTTAGGTGGAACCAGATACCCCTTGGGTTCTCCTCTGGCTCCTTCAAGGCTGACAGCCCAGAAGGTTCCCTTGGAAGGAAGCTGGGGACAGGGAAGGGGGCTGCTCTTAGGGCAGGAAACAAAGCATGCAGTGCCCTCAGTCAAGTCCCGAGGTAGTCGCCCCTCCCTGCTAAAAGACCCTTTGGCTGGCTGCTGTGAAACCTGGCACAGTATGTGCCTGTTCAGAGTTAACTGTTGTTCTTGGAACATGCCCAAGTGGAAGGTCACCTGGGGTTGGCCCTAAAGGTGCTGTATCCATGTGCTGACTCTGCCCTGTGAATTCTAGCTTCAGATTGGGCCGAATCGGCCTCCTTACATGAATAATGCAGATAAAGGTTAAAAAAACAACAAAAAATGAAAAAAACCTCAACCTCCTTTGCCTGTGGCGAGGATCCTAAGAGAAAATGGGTTACAAGTGCTTTACTTCTGAAGATAATAGGCACATCAAGCTTGGTGTTTAGTGCCTGATTTCATTAAGTTTTTCCAGTAGTCATGTTTGGATATGAGAGTTGGACCATAAAGAAGGCTGAGTGCTGAAGAATTGATGCTTTCAATTCTGTGCTTTCAAGCTGTGGTGCTGGAGAAGACTCTTGAGAGTCCCTTCGACAGCAGGAAGATCAAACCAGTCAAAATCCTAAAGGAACTCAACCCTGAATATTCACTAGAAGGACTGATGCTGAAGCTGAAACTCCAGTACTTTGCCCACCTGATGCAGAGAGCTGACTCACTGGAAAAGACCCTGATGCTGGGAAAGATTGAAGGCGGGAGGAGGGGATGACACGATGAGATGGGTGGATGGTGTCACGGACTCAATGGACATGAGTTTGAGCGAGATGCAGGAGATGGTGAAGGACAGGGAAGCCTGGCGTGCTGCAGTCCATGGGGTCGCAGAGTCGGACACGACTGAGCGACTAAATGACAACAATGACTCGTTAAGTACTTAACAGGTCTAGGAGATGGGAGTGTTACTGTTCCCATTTCAGAGATGGGAAAGAAAAAACTAAAACTGGCTTTAGCAAAATAATATAATAATAGTTGTTGTTGACGTACATAACCAGAAAGAAAAAGAAGTATCTCTTGCTTCAGGTAGAGTTTGATGCAGGAGCTTAATCAGTGCCACCTGTGTGATGGCCTCCTTCATGGGCTGCCGATGGCAGCAGGAGAGTGGCCAGAGGCTCCAGGCTTCTGTCTCAGGTTCAGATCTCGTGAGAAAAGAGAGTCTCTCACTTCCTACAGTTCAAAGAAAGCTTCCTCGGCAAATTCTTGTGGGCTTGGGTGAGATGCCCAACTCTCAACCAATCACTGGCCAAGGAAGGAATGGCCTGATTGGCCAGGCTGAGCCCATGTGAGCTTCTGAAGCTGGGTCTGCTCTGCACCACAGGAATCAATGTCTTGAGGAGGGGCCTCCCCAAAGGAGATTTAAAGTCTGGTTCCCAAAGGAAGGGGAGCGGATATTTGGCAGCTCCACGGCAAGGACAAGCGTGGACCTCCGAGGCTGAGCAACTGGCTCTGTATGTTTCTAACTGTCTAGTGCAAACAAGTCCTCTGGGGTTCCTGTTAAAAGGCAGTTTCTGATTCACCAGCTGGGGAGTGGAGTGGACCACCATTTCCTTTTTAATTAGCTCCCAGGCGGTGCTGCCAGTCCCTGGACCACACTCTGAGTGTCGCAGCCCTAACCCATAGAGCCAGGCATGGACAAGCATCACCTCCTGAGAGTCCTACCCGGAGAGGCAAGTGACATCATACCCATTTCATGGAAGAAGAACTTGAGACTTGGCAAGGAGAGGTCAGACAGGACACAGAAACTAAGCCCTAGACTTTTGGAGTCAGAGCGGAGATTTTAGGGAGAAAGTAGAAAGAAAGAAGCAGAGAGAGTACACCAGCCTGCCTAAGACTGGGAGATGGATGTGGACAGAATCGCCGTGGAATTAGGGAGGTTCTAGAGCTGACTGCCTGAGTCATCCGAGTCCTCAGTTGGCCCCTGGGAACGTCTGCTTTTGTCTCATTCTTTCTTGCAGCCTTAACTACGGGGGAGTTTGCCTGGCATCGGATGCCCAGTTCAGTGACTTCCTGGGCAGCATGGGACCAGCGCAGTTTGTGGGCCGCCAGACCCTGGCCACCACGCCGATGGGTGAGTGTCCCAAGACCTGTTCCTAAGGGTGTGGGGGTCCCCAGCAGAAGCCCCTTGTCTTGCCTCTGCCTGGGTTACATCCACTGAGCACTCAGCCTGGAGCTGAGGTCACACCTGCCAGGCGCTCTGCAGAGCCCGGGGACTCGGCTTGGGGGTTGGTTCTGGTTTGTTTGTGGCTGGGAGTAGGGGAAGGGAATTGCATCCTCAACAGAGATGGGCAGCCGAGTCCTTGATGGAGCTTCCAAGCCACTTCCTGGTCTCAGCTCTTGGGGCCTATTGCAGGGGACGTGGAGATCGGCTTGCAGGAGCGGAACGGTCAGCTGGAAGTGGACATCATCCAGGCTCGGGGTCTGACGGCCAAGCCAGGCTCCAAGACACTGCCAGGTGTGGGGGCTGCCCTCCCATCTGTAAGCTAGGGGTGGAGGTCTGGGAGGATGTCCTGAGCGGTAGCTGGGTCTAGAAGAGAGATGATGGTGTCCAACTGGGGGTCTCCCTCCCCCCAAAGCTAGTGACTCCTGTGTCACTGGCGGTTTAGAATTTATTCTGGAGACCCAGTTGAAATTGTCCATTGACCTTGTCCACCTCCTTGACTGCACTGAGCTCCTGGGGGTTCAGAGAGCATCTTTGGTTTTTTTTTTTTTTTGTGGTTCTACCATTTGTGATTCTATCCTAGCACCTGGTAGGGTGCATGAAATGCCTTGAGTGTTCAGCAAACATTGGAGTGAGTGTGTAAGCCCAGGAAGGGTGGGCAGGCCAGGGACTGAGAGAGGGAAAGGGTGAGCAAGGAAAGGGTGAGCAAAAGGGCAGGCAGGACCATTTGAGAGGGTAGAGTAGACCCCAGCCAACCCTGACTGCACCCCACCACTGTTGCCTCATCCCCGGACTTCCTGGGGGCACCCCGATCCCCAGCAGCGGGTCCCTCTGCTGCACCCTCTGCCCACCATTGGAGGCCCAAGCTACAGCTCACCCTGCTGACCTCTGTCCTCAGCGGCCTACATCAAGGCCTACCTGCTGGAGAACGGCATCTGCATTGCCAAGAAGAAGACCAAAGTCGCTCGCAAGTCGCTGGACCCACTATATAACCAGGTGCTGCTGTTTCCTGAGAGTCCCCAGGGCAAAGTCCTGCAGGTGAGGGGCCAGGGGGCCGGGCAGAGTCTCACCTGGAGAAAGCAGAGCACTCTGGTAGATCTGAGCGCCACCTTTTGTGGTGTGACTTGGAACAAGTTCCTTTCTGAGCCTCAGCTTCCTTATCTGTAAAATGGGGATATTAATAGTAGCCACTGATAGAGTTACTGTGACAGTGGAATGTGTGCTTTGTGTAAGAAAGGGATTGCAAGTTCGCCTGTAGTAAGGGCTCTACAAGTGGCCACCATTGTTATTATCATGATTACCGTCATCACCAACCTCAGGAGACTAGGGGCTTGGCATGGAGCGCAGTGCTAATAGACTGAAAGGCTTTTGAGGATCCAGAGGTCTTTGGCCCCCTAACTTTTAGGAAGATCCTAGTGGTCATCTAGGGCTTCCTTGGTGGTTCAGCAGAAAAAGAATCCACCTGCCAATGCAGGAGACATGGGTTTGAAGAAGGAAATGTCAAGACACTCCAGTACTCTTGCCTGGGAAATCTCATGGAAAGAGGAACTTGACAGGTTACAGTCCATGGAGTCAGAAACGACTTAGCAACTAAACAAAAAACAACAAAAGATGTTTGCTGAAACTAGCGTTAGCTGCCCGTCATGGGGTCGGCAGGGCCCGGTTGGATGCCTCAGGAGCCGCATGCCTCCTGTCTTCGAGCTGCCATTTATTTTTGTTTGCCTTTGTTTTTAAAAATACTTATTTTTTTTTGGCCACTCCAGGTCCTAGTGCAGCACGTGGACTCTTAGTTGCAGCATGTGGGATCTAGTTCCCTAGTTTACCAGGGATCACACTCGGACGCCCTGCATTGAGAGCGTGGAGTCTTAGCCACTTGACTGCCAGGGAGGTCCCTCAGAGCCGCTCTTTGGGCATCTCTAGTTTATACCTCAGTTTCTTGCTCCTAACCTGAACAGGCAAAGCACACAAGGGTAGGCCCAAGGTGTTCCACATCTCCAAGACAGCGGGCTTTTGCCAAACTGGAAAGCCTGGGTCCTGTCTATGGCACAGTCTTTCCATTTGTAGGTTGTGACCCATCAGCAATTTATGAACTCAGTTTAGTGGGTTTTGTTTTTTTTTTAATGGAATGGAGTAGGAAATAGGAAAGAAATGGAAAATAGGACTAGGAAAGAAAACATTTCTCATTCTTAGTAAGGCAGGTCTTATTTGGTGGAGCCACTTGCTTCAGTTGTGAATCTCACGTGTTCACTGGGTGATTTAAATGTCTGTCTTGCTGTATATATTAGTCAGAACAAAGTTGGGAAAAATCTTTCTGGTCTAGAGGCATTCAAAGACAATTTAAAACAACCAGAAGGCCATCTAGGGGCCACGCCTGGCCCACTGGACTGAGGTCTGTGTTTTCTGGCCTGAGCATCTTTGAAGAAACTCCAGAGCACATCCCTGTCTGGGATGCTGAGAGATAAAGAAATAGAAATCTGGCATGGGGTCCTTGCTGCTGAGCCTTCTGACTAATGTCAGGGCAAGACAGACCCACCACGATTGAGTGATGCCAGCTGTGTTCGTCTGCTAAAGCTGCCATAAATACCATAGACCTGGGGTCTTAGACAACAGAAATTTATTTCTTACAGTTCTGGAGGGTAGAAGTCCAAGATCAAAGTGTCACAAGTTATGTTTCTGCTGAGGCCTCTCTCCTTGGCTTGCGGACGGCCACCTTCTTGCTGTGAACTCATACGGTTCTTTTCCTACACGCAGGCATTCCTGGTGTCTGACTGTGTGTCCTAATCTTCTGCTCTTATGACAACACCAGTTAAAACTGCAACCCACACTAATGGCCCATTTTAATGTAATCACCTTAAAGGACCAGTCTCCAAATACAGTCACGTTCTGGGGTTAGGGCTTCAGTATGCAATTGAGGGGCACACAGTTAAGCCCATAATGCCAGTGATAACAAATCCATTCACACACTCAGACATGGGCTGCTGCTTTTTTTTTATTGAGAATATAGTTGCTGTACAATGTTGTATTAGTTTATGCTGTACAAGGAAGTGAATCAGCCATATGTATACATATATCCCCTCCCTC
Organism: Bos mutus; assembly: GCF_027580195.1. Classification (NCBI taxonomy): domain Eukaryota; kingdom Metazoa; phylum Chordata; class Mammalia; order Artiodactyla; family Bovidae; genus Bos; species Bos mutus. The sequence continues at coordinate 57,471,482 of NC_091629.1, read as the reverse complement.
TTGAACCTCCCTTCCACTCCCCACCCCTCTAGGTGACCACCGAGCACCAAGCTGGGCTCTCTGTGCTATACAGCAGGTTCCCACCAGCTCTCTGTTTTACACATGGTATCTGTTCAGAGTTACCTAGGTAACATAGTTACCTAGGGGGCATTGACCATTTATTAGTTGAGTGACCTCAGGCAAATGATTTAACCTCCCTGAGCCCCAGTTTAAACAGCTGTGCAATCGGAATCCATTTTTATAGCGTTATTGGGAAGATTGAATCTAGGGCTGATTTGGCCTTAGACAGTTCCTGACGAGCAGTCACCAATAGCCGTGGCCCACGTTGTTTGTGTACCTCTCTGCGTGCTTGAGGAACGGCTTACAGCTTACAGTGAGCTTCCACATTTATTATCTCCTGTGAGCCTCGCCTGCCAGGTAAGCTGAGTGTGGAAGATTCCATTGACAAACAAGAACCCTGAGTCTCGGTGAGGCTAAGTGACTTTGCCCAAAACGACCTAGACAAGACTGGAACTCGCCCCTACACATGTCTGACCCCAAAGTGTGTGCATCAAGACAATAGGTCTTGTGAGCGATAAGCCAGCCCACATTTAGAGAGGGGCAGAGTTACAACCTGAGGAGAGCAAATGAGGGTCCTGCAGCCACAGAGACCACCTGTCTGGCTGCTCTAAGAAAGAGGGGTTGACCGAGAAATGGGGAAGGTACTGCACAAAAGAGTCTGTTGGAAAAAAGGAAAGAGGCTAGTATGTGTGTTCTACATGTGGCAGCCACTTTAAAAGTTGAAGTATAATTGATTTACAGTATTGTGTTAATTTCAAATGTGCAGCAAAGTGATTCAGTTAGTTTTTCAGATTTTATTCTACTGTAGGTTATTATAAGATACTGAGTATATTCCCCTATATGTGTGTGTGCACTAAGTTGCTCAGTTGTGTCCGGCTCTTTGCTACACCCATGGACTGTAGCCCGCCAGGCTCCTCTGTCCATGTGGATTCTCCAGGCAAGAATACTGGAGTGGGTAGCCATGGCCTCCTCCAGGGGATCTTCCCAAACCAGGGATCCAACCCAGGTCTTCTTCATTGCAGGTGGATTCTTTACCATCTGAACCATCAGGGGAGCCCATAGTCCCCTATGCTATACAGTAAATCCTTGTTGCTTTTCTATTTTATATATAGTACTTTGTTAATCCCATACTCCTAATTTGTCCCTCCCATCTTCCCTTCCCTTCCCCTTTTGTAGCCATAACTGTTTTCTGTGTCTGTTTCAGTTTTGTGTGTACATTCATTTGTATTATTTTTCTAGATTCCACATTTAAGTGATATCATATAGTATTTGTCTTTCTCTGACTTCTTCACTCAGTGTAATATACTCTAGGTCTATTCACCTTGCTGCAAATGGCAATATTTCATTGTTTTTAAAGCTGAGTGTGTGTGTGTATGTGTGTATACATACCATATCTTCTTAAGCCGGTTGTCTGTTGATGGGCACTTGGGTGGTTTCCATGTCCTGACTTTGTAAATAGCGCTGCCATGAACATTGGGGTGCATGTATCTCTTCCAATGAGAATTTTCATCATTTTCCAGATATATACCCAGGAGTGGGATTGCTGGATCATATGGTAGCTCTATTTTGATTTTTTTAAGGACCCTCCATAGTGGGCTATGCCAATTTACAGTCTCATGAACAGGGTAGGAGGTTTCCCTTTTTCCCCTGTCCTCTCCAGCATTTATTGTGTGTAGACGTTTTGATGATGGCCGTATTGTCTGGTGTAAGGTGATACCTCATTGTGGTTTTTGATTTGCATTTTTCTAACAGTGATGTTGAGCATCTCTTCATGTGCCTATTGGCCATTTGTGTGTCTTCTTTGGAAAAAAATCTGTTTAGGTCATCTGCCCCTTTTTTGATTTTTTTCCCCCAGTATTGAGTTGTATGAGTTGTTTTATCCATTTTGGATATTAACCCTTTGTCAGTCTTATTTTCTCCTATTTCTGTCATTTGTCTTCGTTTTTTGATGGTATCCTTTGCTGTGCAAAAGTTTTTTGTACATTTGATTAGGTCCCATTTGTTTATTTTTGCTTTTATTTCTTTTGCCTTGGGCAAGCGATCTATGAAAGTATTGCTACTGTTTATGTCAGAATGTTTTGACTAAGTTCTTTTCTGGGAGTTTGATGATGTCATGTTTTAGGTGTTTAAATCATTTTGAGTTTACTTTTGTATATGCTGTGAAAATGTTCTAATTGCATTGATTTACATGTGGCTGTTCTAACCACTTTTATTTTTTTAATTTATTTAAAGTTTTTAAAAAATTTATTTATTATTTTTATTTGTCTGTGCCAGGTCTTAGTTGGGGCATGTGGGATCCAGTTCCCCAACCAGGGATCCAACTCAGGCCCCCTGCATTGGGAGAGCAGAGTCTTAGCCACTGGACCACCAGGGAAGTCCCCGACTACTAGCCCCGTTTAAAACCTTTATTTCTGAGGATCTGGAAGCAGAGGGCCGGTGGATGAGGGGGTAGGTAGGACACTCACAATGTAGGGTCAGCCCTCAAGGCTGGGGCTCAAAGATGGGGCAGGTGGAAAGAAAGAGCAAGATTGGAGGCAAGAAGCCCATCATCCAAGAGCATCTGGTGGGACTTGAGCCATTTTAAGGAGGTGGACTTCCAGGACCCGGAGATGAATGAGGCACACGGTGACCCCAGGTTCTGTTTCTGGGCCTGTGAGTGGCGTTGGCAGGATCTGAACCACTGTGTCTCTTGCTCTGCAGGTGATCGTGTGGGGGAACTACGGGCGGATGGAGCGGAAGCAGTTCATGGGCGTGGCCCGCGTGCTGCTGGAGGAGCTGGACTTGACCACCCTGGCCGTGGGCTGGTACAAGCTCTTCCCCACCTCCTCCATGGTGGACCCAGCCACGGGCCCCCTGCTCCGGCAGGCGTCCCAGCTGTCCCTCGAGAGCACCGTGGGGCCCTGTGGCGAGCGATCTTAGTGCCGGGGAGGGGGAGGGGCTCCCCGAGATGGTCCGGAGACCCTACCTGGGACCCCAGGCCCCAGGGCATATTGAACAGAGGAGGCCGGGGTTCTCCCCACCCAGTGGGGAAGCTGAATGGGGAGACTTGAACCCCCCAGGGCCCCTCCTCACCCCTTTTTTGCCTCCTATTCCCCGAGACCTTCCCTCTCCCGATGGGATTGGCTGCACTTTTGACTTGGCCGGTTCTTGACCTGGTGGATGTGTCTGCAGTCCGGAGAAAGGAAAGATCGAGGCGGCAGAGCACACCATCCTCCTGCCCCCGACTCTGTCCGACCGCACCCCCTTTTTGCCTCCTTGGAAGCTCGCTGCCCGGAGTCATGTCCAGAACCCAGCGGCCATCTCCATGGTGCCAATTACCAGCAAGTGTCTTTCCTGCGGCACCGGGTTCAGGCAGCTACTCCTGCCCCCCGAGCCTACGGGGCAGCTTTGCAAGGATCCGGCGCCAACTCCGGGGGCCCCGCGCCCCCGACTTGAAGAGGAGCTCAGGCCTCCCTCCGCCTGCCCATGGAAGGAGCTCTGCCGCCGCCTGTTCGAGTCCATCTGTCCGTCCCCTGCCTGTTCCTCTTTTGGTGGCTCTAGAACATGGGGTCCAGCAGGGACCAGGGGAGAGGAAAGGGGTGCCGGGGCCTGGCAGGGGCCCCCAGGGCACCTGGCTTTGTGGGATTGTAAGAAGCTAGTTTGCACGCTGTGGGCGGACTGGAAAGAACTCTGTTGGCTGTGTTTCGACTGAGGAGCTGGGGGACCCTAATTTTCGAGAACCCCAGCCCCAGAGAGCTCACCAGTCTCTGAATTTGGGGGATGCCGGTTTAGAGAGGGAGTGTGAAGAAAGCTGGGATTGGGACTCGTGGTGCCAAGGTGAGGGGTTCCCAGGTAGGAGAATCCCTCCTTGTCGGATGAGGTCAAAGGTCATCTTGTCTGGCCCTCTGCCTCCAGGCTAAGGGCCTGGGGAGGCACGCGAGCTCCCCAGTTTTAGTCTTTTTAAACAAACCATCCTGTACTAAGGGCAGAACCAACTGCTCCGGCCTCAGTGACCTTGGCTCAAGGAGAGAAAGAGAATGAGGCGAGACAGGAGTGTGAGAAGGGGGAGATTCCTTCTTGAGCAGGCCTGGGGGCTGCCTTCCCGGCCCCACCCGGCCTGGTCCTCCCTGGAGCCTTTGGAAGCCCTTTTGCATGCGGGGAGGACACAGGCTGGCCCCTTTCTGTAGAAGCACATTTCTGCCACCTCCCCTGGGAGGCACCCAGCCACCCACTACCCACACACACACCCGCCGCCCCCCCATCATTACCCAGTCCTGCTGTGTAGGACGTAGTCTTGGTTAGCCGAGTAGGCTTAGAGTGCCTGGCCCTGGGCCAGGTCTTAGCTTCACATAGAGTCCTTACAGAGGGGATGGAGAAAATTCCAGGAGGCAGCCTTCTCCCTGCCGGCCTGGCCTGGGTCCAAGCCTGGACCTGGTTCAGGGGAGGCTAGCCCCTCCTCCTGCTCCTCCCTTTCCTCCCCCTCTTCATGTAGGGTTGTAGCCAGAGCCGCCCATGACACTCAGATGTTCTGATTTATTACCCTTGGGACTGATTTTATTTAGGAAGCACTCCTGAGGATGTGGGCCTTGGAGGGGGCTGGGGCTCCATCAGAGGAGGTGGTTTTCCACTGAGGATTGCCCGGCTGTGTTCTGTCCCACCTTATCCCCACTCTCCCCACACCCCACCATTTAGGCTGTGGACCAGGTGAGCCCTTCCACCTGGAACTCTCCCCTCCCCTGGCCTGTTCCCAGCCCTGGGCATCCTTTGAAGTTCTGGTTGAGTTATAGCGCTCCCCTGCATAGGGATGGGGAGATGGAAGCGTCCCCTCCTTGGTCCAGGAGGCCTTCTGACCTTCCTGGAATCATGGCGGCTGGAATCCCAAGGCTGGGGTGGAGGCAGCGGGGCTCAGAACTGGCCCCTCCCCTGTGCTTTTTTTTTTTTTAAACCAGTGTGATTTCTCTGCCGTTTGTTTATTACTCACCATTCGGAATATTTTGAGCCAGGAGAGCGCCTTCTCTCTCCAGCTGTCACTGCTCTGGTAGTTCAGGGGTAGCATTTCAAAGCCGGGTTGGGGCCTGGCTGTCCCAACCTGAGGACAGGGTGGGCACAGCCTTGCTCCCCAACCTGAGCCCGCCCTGTTGGGGGTGGGTCTGCACAGCCTTTATAAAGAGAGAAGGCGCTCCAAAGCAATAACATCCTGAGGGTGGTCACCGAGGGCCCCCCTCAATGACTTTCTGTTTGTTCTGTGGTTTTTCAGCTCACCTCCCGGAGGGGTGGGGTGGCACGGGGGCTGGAGCCCTCTTTCTTTGTATCATCGTTGTGAGCACATGGGCACCTTCCAAGGGGCTCCGACCATTGGGCATGAGACCCCCCATCTGTCCTCACCCAGGGATGGGGGCTTGGGGAGGGAGTGGCTGTTCTCATCATTAGCTTTGGGGAACCTTCCAGCCTGCTCCTATCTGGTCCTTTGCCAGCTCAAACTTCCCCATTTGAAGAGGAGCTGAGAGGGTGGCACTGGGGGAATTAGGGGTGTGAGGGGCCTGGGGGTCTCTAAGGGACGATTCTTTTTTCAATCTCTGGGCCAAAGGTCACATGCCAGGGTACGGTGGGAGGGAGTCATCTCCACCTTCCTTCTCCAGAATCTGCCTGTCACACTAAAGGAAAAGGAGCTTTGGGACCATCGGTGAAATGATTTCCATCTTAACAGAGAGATCACAGGCCCCTGGGGTCACCTGTGAGTTCACGACACTGGCAATCTGGGCCTCCTCAACCCCCCGGAGGCTGAGCTGGAGCCAGGGCAGGACCAAGTGGGGCCACCATCTCCCCCTGCAATATTTCCTCTGCCCTTCTCTCCATGGCCTCCTCCCAGGGGCCTTGAAAAAGATGGGCAGCGCTGATTATAGTCCCATCTGAGAGGGCAGGAAACCAAAGCTCAGAATCAGTAAGTGGCTTGCCCAAGACAAGACCCCTCAGCAATGAGGCCAGAACAGAAGCAGCTCTGTCCTTCCTCCATGGAACAGCAGACCATTGCTCCAGGGCACATTTGCCATAATGAGGATCTGTGACCTTTAGGCCCTGGACCACCCCGCGCTGCTTGCTTGCATCTTGATGGGCCAGTAACTTTTCTGGGCCTTGGGTTTAGGGGGAAGGGTTGCCATAGAGACCTTGCTCTCCTGGGTGGGGGATGGGGGGGGGGTCTGCCCTGACTGACGTGAGACTGTGCAGGCTGTGGTCCTGGTCTTGATGCTAAGTGGGGACTCCCCCCAAGGGACCACAGCCCCTCTGAGACCACTCTGAGGGAGGCCAGACAGCACTTCCTGGGGCTGTGTGGGAGTGAGGGGGGGCGATGGTACACCTCACATTAAGGCATTCCCCCCCAAACCTTTAGAATAACATGGGAACTTCTCGGAGTGCTTTTCACACCTGTTTGTTTTCAAAGTGCTTTTATCTCTCGTGTACCCTCACAAGAGCTCCCGGGCAGTCGGTGGAGGCCTGGGTGAGTTATCAGCCCCATTTTACAGAAGAAGCTGAGGCCCGGGGAGGGGAAGGTACTCGCTAAGGTCCCACTGGGAGTTGGTGGCTGAGCTCAGGGGAGAACTCAGTTCTCCAGCGGTTCAGAGCTCTTTTCTTCAATGTGGGGCAAAGCAGAGTTGAGGTCATGTACTTGACAAGCTGATCCACCGTCCAGCTCCTTACATCTGGAGCTCATGGGCACATCTCAGCGTTGAGAGGCACCGCTGAGCCCCGCTGCCCTTGGAGCACAGCTGTTGCGTTAGGCAAGGCCACCTGCATTTATTTATTGAGCAGCAGCCCTGTGCCAGACCCAGGGGACGGGGTGCCCCGACTCCATCGCCCACTGTCCTGTAATGACTCCTTTGGGCTCCAGGAGGCCCCATGTCTTATAGCAGCACCTCAGAGTGGACGGAAAGCTTTCATGTCCATGAGCTCATCTGACTCACAAACCCCGCCTGGGAGCCGCTGACATGCCCGTTTGACTCATAGCTTCTGTGAGGGCCAAGTGGAGACTTGAACCCGGGGCCTTGGACATCATCTCTGAGCCCTTTCACCGTACCACTGCCTCCTGAGTGGGTGGCAGGAAGGCAGACCCCTGGTCCTCAGGCCCACTCTCCACTCACCTTTCCCCGTCTTCCCTCTCCAGGAGCAGGAGCCCCTCAGGCTTTGGGGGAGGGAGGGTTTCTGGGGCCCCTGGGTTGGAGCAGGTCACGTTGCATTGTGTTCATGACCATGTAGCTCATGTTGAAAATTAAAGTTTTTGGCTTTTCTAACCCAGCTTGCTCTGTTTTGTGTTGACACAGTTCTCTCTGGGATGCTGAGGGCTGTTAATTTTAATGACCTGAGTGCTGTGCCATTTCAGCTTTGTTAGTGTCCATTTATACAGGTCTGGGGCCCATCCCAGCACCACTTCCAGAGATGCACAGGAGGGAACAGGGTACTGGGTGAACTCATTTTACAGATGTGGAAACTAAGGCCCAGGGAGGGGATGAGAATTCCCTCAAGTCCCATTGTGGCTGATTGGCAATAACCAGACCTCACAGTTCCCAGAAGAGACTGTGGCCCAGGGACTGCCCTGGCGGTCCAGTGGTTGACTCCACACTTAGAAAGTAAAGATTTGATCCCCACGACTGAAGTGACTTAGCAGCAGTAGCAGCAGCAGGGAACTAAGATCCCACATACTGCACACAGCGGCCAGGGTTGGGGGTGGGGGGAAGACTGGTCCAGGTAGTCCCAGTGACACGGTGGGTGTCAGCAAGACCCCCTCCCCCATCCAAAAATGGGGCTGGCCAAGGACAAAGAACATGACATTTGGGGCTGGGGCCAGTTCCACTCTACATGCCAAGTAAGAGAAATGAGTAGTCTTTAAATGGTGCACATTTTGCCCAGTGGTCCACGCTGGATGGTAAATGTTTTCAGTCCATCTGATCCCCGTGCTTGTCATAGTGGGAGCAGCTGGCCTCACTGGTTAGGATTCCAGTGTGGGAAGTCGTGCATCTCCCCCACCGTGGGTTTCACACAACAGAAAAACGGGCATCGTGGAGAATGTGTGTGGCCACGCCTTCCTAGAACAATTTGGACCACAGGGGACTTGCACCTACGGGGCAACTTAAGAGTCGTGCTTTTGCTTATGATGCGACTTTTAATGTATTTTTGGAGAGGAGAGCAGGGCTCGCGCCCCAGAAGGGAGTGAGAAACTGCTCGTGGCAGAGGACGGCATTGAGGCCGCGGCCCCTCAGCCCTTCTCCAAGCTCTGGGGACGGGGCGACGACAGGTGAATCCAGACCCTCAGGTTCTAGGATCGACCCCCCGGATGAGTTTCTGGGGCCCAGCCAAGGACCACTTCCAGAGATGCACAGGAGGGAAGGGCTATCAGATGGACTTCCGCCGGGCCGGGGGCCTATCGGCTCTGCCGCCGCCCCCAGCCCCGGGGCTGGCGGGGGGCGAGAAGCCGGGATTGTCGCGGGAGCACAGCTCCAGCCGGTGGAGGCGGCAGGAGACGGAGATGAGGCCGGCGCGGCGCGCGGGGCCTCGGTTCTCGGGCGCCCCCCGGCGGAGCGGGCGGGCAGCGCGCTCAGGCGCGTCCGCGCCGGCCGCCAGGAAGCGCAGGACCACGAGGTTGAGGAAGGCGCCGATGACCGTGAGCCCCAGGAGGATGTACAGGAAGCTGAAGGCCACGTAGGGCGGCTTTCTCTGCAGCGCCTCGTCGTTCTGCAGCGCCACAAAGTCGCCGAAGCCGATGGTGGTGAGCGTGATGAAGCAGTAGTAGTAGGCGTGGAAGAAGGTCCAGCCCTCGAAGTGCGCGAAGGCGGCGGCCCCGAGGGCCAGGGTGCCCGCGCACACCAGCAGCCCGGCCACCGCCATGTTCTCGGGGGACACGCGCGGCCGCCGCAGGCCCAGGCAGCGCTTGGCCGCCAGCAGGAGGCGCCGCACCAGCGCGTTCAGCCGCTCGCCGAGGCTCTGGAAGGTGACCAGGGTCAGGGGGATGCCCAGGAGCGCGTAGAACATGCAGAAGACCTTGCCCGAGTCCGTGCCCGGCGCGGCGTGGCCGTACCCTGGAGGAGGAAGGAAGGGGGAGGCTGACGAGCGTCCGTCTCCTCACACACAGGCCTTCTTCCTGCCGGGTCTCTGTCCCCATCCTCCAGAGCCCGCAGAGCATGTTGAAATGCTGGTTCGAACTAGGTCATTCCCCCGGCTTTAAAACCTTCTGTGGCTACCCATAATCGGCCCAAGTTGTAAACAACCTAAAATACCCTTCTCCTGGGGAATGGATAAACAACCTGTGGTACATCCATACAACGGACTGATTCTTTTCCGCCACAGGAAGGAAGGAACTACTGTTTCCTCAGCAACAGAAGATGGATCTCAAATGTTTTATGCTGAGTGAAAGGAGCCAAGCTCAAAAAGCTATATATTGCTGGGTTCCATTTAAATGACATTCTGTAGGGTAACTGGCACAACTTCTGTGGCAAAACTAGGATCAGCGAACAGACCTGTGGTTGCCAGTCCTTGGAGGTGAGAGAAGCGAGTGAACTAACTACAAACAGGCACGATGGAATTTTGGGGAGGGCTAGCAATGTTCTGCCTTGAAATCATGGCTGCAGTTACACGACAGGTTTTTTTTTTTGCAAAACCTGCACAGGTGTACACTGAAAAAGAATGAATTTGAATCTGTAAATTGTGCCCTTGATAGAAAAAAAAAATCTGTTGTGGCTCCCCAGTATCCTCAGGGTACAGTCCGCGCTCTCAGGCAACGCCGTGACCTGAACCCCCTCTCCCTGCAGCCTCACATGCCATTTCAGCCAGCCTGCCCTTTTCTCATGCTTCCCCTCCCCCCACTGGACTTTCCCCCTGCCCACACCCAGGTAGCCGTTCCCAGTTCCTGTGCCAAGCCAGGCTCTCATGAAACACCTATTTCAGTCTGGTGGAGTCCCTCACTGATCCCCTAAATGTGTAGGGAACGCAAACATGAGTGGGCTGCCTTGAGTCCGGCACAAGGAACAATGAATGATTGTCCGGAACAGTCATTGTGGGATTGGTGGATGTGTATCTCTTCCAGGACCCAAGGTCCTGGAAAGTGGAAGCTTTCATGGTATTCTCAAAGGGCCCCATAACCCAGGAAAAGTCAGGTGTCCCTTCCCCAGTAGAATATGCCTCTTCCAGCAAATTGTCCCCATCTGCCAAACGATAAATACACCTTTGGCCTGTGCTGTTCCGCAGTGAGGAAAGCAGTCCTCTAAAATACACACACGTGCAAAGTGATGTGTGCATGGGAGTTGTCGTTGCCACAGTGTTGGTGACAGCAAAAATAAGAAGCAGCTTAAATGTTCATCAGAAGGAGCCTGGTGAAAACAGCCATGGTGCCATCCAATGATGGTTGTGGTTCCAACTGAGGGCCATTTAGCCCCTGAGGGGACAGTTGGCAATGTCTGGAGACAGGTTCAGTTGTCACACCTGGGAGGTGGTGGGTGCTGCTGGCATCTGGTGGGTGCAGGCCAGGGTCCTGTTTAACATTCTCTGATGCATAGGACAGTCCCCACAATCGGAATTTGTTGTTGTTTAGTCGCTCAGTCGTGTCCAACTGTTGGGGTCCATGGACTGTAGCCCACCAGGCTCCTCTGTCCATGGAATTCTCCAGGCAAGAATACTGGGGTGGGTTGCCACTTCCTTCTCCAGGGGATCTTCCTGATCCAGGGATCAAACCTGCGACTCCTGCCTTGGCAGGTGAATTCTTTACCACTGAGTTACCAAGGAAGCCCACCAGAATAGCCAGTCCAAAATGTCAACAGTGCCAGGGTGGAGGAGCCCTGCTAATCAGCCATGAAAAAGAGGACACAGTTCTTCAGGGACTGATGTAAAGAAATCACCAGAATATACGAAGTGAAAAAAGCAAGAGACAAAAAGGCATGTATAACACAATGCCTCTATCATGTATAAAAGTACAAGTAGCTCAGTCGTGGCTGACTCTGCAACCCATGGACTCTATACAGTCCATGGAATTCCCCAGGCAGAATACTGGAGTGGGTGGCCTTTCCCTTCTCTAGGGGATCTTCCCAGGCCAGGGATCGAACCCAGGTCTCCCGCATTGCAGACAGATTCTTTACCAGCTGAACCACCAGGGAAGCCCAAGAGTACTGGAGTGGGCAGCCTATCCCTTCTCCAGCGGCTCTTCCTGACCCAGGAATCGAACTGGGGTCTCCTGCATTGCAGATGGATTCCTTACCAACTGAGCTACCTGTGTGTGTTGTAAAGGAATATATAGGCAGAGAAGATACTTGGAAGGATACTCAAAAAACATAACTGCATTTGATCCAGAGAAGGGAATTTATAGGTTGACGGATGCGGAGAAAGGGAGACTTCCTTTCATCCTATACCTTTTGTACCGTGTGAAGTGTGTGCATATATAACATTTGAAATATCAACACTAGATACATATATATATATATATATATATTTAAAGATCTATGACTCCACTTCATGTTTCTACTTCATGGCTCTATTAGTCTGCCTCTATCTATCTGCGGGGCAGGGACCCTGCTGCCACTAAACGGTGAGGTCCTTGAGGCCAGAGACCAAACTAGTCATTTCTCACGTCCCTGATCACCAGTGCCCTGCACAGACTAGGAGCTCAATGAAAGTTTAAATAATCAGTAATAATAATACTCAAACCAGATTGAAGGAGGTACAGAGTGTGAGACGGAGGAGCGTCTTTAAGAATAAAAGGCCAGGCAGTGCTGTTTCCAGCCATTTGTCTGGTTTTGACAGACAGGAAAATGAATAATGATAATAACTAGGCATGCTAGGTACTCTACATGGATTATTTTATTTAATCGTCTCAATGACTGTATGAGATTATTATCCCCATCTTACAGATAAGGACACTAGGCTCAGAGGGAGAAAGCTGCCCAAAGGTCACAGGGTTGAGCTGTTAACCACTATCCTCCATAGCTTCTCAGTGGCTCTTTGCTGTTCCTGCAGAGCTCAGCCCCTGGGTTCTGTCGCCTGGCTCTGCAAGGCTAGCTTTTGCAGCCTGGCTCACACAACCATACTGGCGCCCCCAGGTGGCAGAAAGCGGTAAAACTGCTATTTCCTCAGTCGCTCTCCACACCCTGGTCCCTACTCCCTCCCCATCCCAGGTGCAGGTCAGAGGCAAGCAGTCAGAAGTGGAGGCCACATCCAGCTGGAAGGCCTCCAAAATGTGGGGGAGGGCAGAAGAGGTGGACAGGGTCCCACACCCTGGGTGCAGAGACAGGGAGGGTCTTAGGCTGAGCCAAGAGAGAGAAGCAGGGGTGCCCAGGCTGACAGGAGGGGTCAAAAGGGCTGAATAGGAGCTGGGCCCACAGTTGGCAAATAATGAATTGTCATTATTGCTAATTAACAGTCCCTACTTAGCCTCAGGGCTTGTGCTATGCATTTAACCTGCTTGACCTCACTTAAACCTGGCAATCACTCAGTAAGATAGCAACAGTTGCACTTTGTAGTTGAGGAAACCGGGGCTCAGAGAGGTACAATCAATTGCCAGAGAAGGCAGGAGGCAACAGAGATGAAAACCGGAACTCTGGCCTCTGTAATTTCGGAAGGTAGGCTTTCAACTCCACCACTAAACCCACAAACTCACACTGACTTGCAAGAGCATTATGGAGGAGCTTTCTCCGCAGCACTGGTTTCCAGGGTGGTGGTCCAGGCCCAAAGAGACACTGGGACCTCCACAGCCAGCCTGGGGTGGTGGATGGAGCCCCGAGAGCCTGCTCCACTCCTTTTCTGCTTCCCCAGGCTTGGGCTCCGCAGGTACCAACCAGTCGGTAGCCATGGCAACGGTTGGAGGTCCAGATGCTGCAGAGAAAGTGCTCTGAATCCCCGAGGGTGAGGTCCAAAGCTGGTGGTAATCAGTCATTCCTTTAACAAATATTTATTGAGTGTCTACTACAAGCTAGGCACTGGCCATATTGCAGGGACTAAGACAGATTAGGCGCCCGTTCTCTTTTTTGTTATAACACAAAAATCAATCTCCCCCCCACCCCCCGCCCCCGCCGCTTTTTGTTAGTGCTTTCTACTTGTCAGGCCCTGTGCTAAAACTTTATACATATATTATCTCCTTAATGAAAACTGTCTCACTACAGCCTTGAGATAGGGCCTGTTAGCACCCCTCTTTTACAGAGGAGAAAACCTGAGGCTCAGAGAGGTTAAGCAACTGGTCTGAGGTCACACAGCTAACGTGATGCCCCCAGGCAAGGAAGCAACTCCAGCCACTTGGGCTTCCGACTCCACTTTATCAATCTCCCAGCCCCTGCCACTGCCTCTTGGCAAAGGGGACCTACTGTCTCCTCCCAGCCGGGCCTGCGTGGAAACCACAGAGCCCATCCGACAGAGGGAGGCAAGTGAGGCTCGGCGAGCTGAAATGACTGCTCCAAAGTCACCCCGCCTGGCAGAGGCAGAGGTGGGACTGAAACCCCGGGACGCCGCGGGCGCCTGGGGATGGAGCAAGCGCCGAGGGGGAGGCGCCGGGGGCCGCTCACCGATGGTGGTGATGACGGTGATGGCGAAGTAGAAGGAGCCGGCGAACTTCCACTGGCGGCCGGCGCGGTGCGGCTCGGCTTGCAGCGCCAGGCGCTCCAGCTCGCGGTAGTCCTCGGCCGAGAAGCCGTACTTCCTCCGCAACTCGCTCCGCTTCTGGGCCAGCAGCCGCTTGCGGCCGCTCTCCGCCTCGGACTCGAGCGCGTCGAAGACGGCGGCGCCCACCAGGAGGTAGGAGAGGATGCACAGGACGAGCGCGGCGGTGCGCGCGCTCTGCTTCCTCATCGCCGAGCCCCAGGCCCCGCGCCGCGCTCGCCGCCGCCCCGTCCATGCGCCCCGACGGTCGCCCCGCGCCCCGCTCGCCGCAGGAGTCGGGGCTGCGGACGGCTGGGGTGTGGCACCCCGGGGCGGCGCCTCGGCGGGGCGGGGCAAGGGGGCGACGAGGGCCCGGAGGGCTCCTGCAGCTGCCACCTGCCTGCGCCTCCCCTGCCTTTGTTTCCCCGGCGGCACCCCGGGGCTGTAGCGTCTGCAGGTCGTGACAGCGAGACCGAAGCGCCCAAAGTCCAGCTGTGCAGGCGCCCGGTCTCCACCGCCCTCCTCGTCCTGTGACCTTGGGCAAGTCATTCATTCCTTCGTTCGGTTGGTCATCCAGCAAATACTTACCAAGCACCTGCTGGTACACACGATCTATTACATTCCTGGTGTAAATAGAGCGGATATCCTAGGATAGAGGGTTGTATGAAAAACAAACAAAAAGATAATTTAAGAAAAGTGTGAGGGTCTTCTCTGGCGGTCCAGCGGTTAAGACTCCGCGCCTCCACTGCCAGGGGCGCGGGTTGGATCGCTGGTCGGGGAACTAAGATTCCTACAGGCCAATGGCACGGCCAAAACAAAAAAAAAGCGTGAGAAGGAAAACATCCTGTCTTGCAAGGCAGGTGGAGGGTGGGAGCTGAAGGGGCAATTACAGCTAAGATGGTGGGAGAAAGCGTCCCCAGGGAGCAACTGGCGGCATGTGCAGGTCCTTTAAGCAGAGAAGCCAGTGTGTCTGGAGTCACAGTAATTGGGGTGGTGGGGGGTCAGGGTGGGGGTGGAGATTAAAAGGAAGACAGAGAGTCCAGTTCACAGGGGATTTTACAGGCCCTCTGAAAAGTTCCCTGGTGGCTCAAATGGTAAAGAGTCTGCCTGCAGTGTGGGAGACCTGGGTTCGATCCCTATGTCAGGAAGATCCCCTGGAGAAGGAAATGGCAACCCACTCCGATACTCTTGCCTGGAGAATCCCATGGATGGAGAAGCCTGGGGAGCTAGAGTCCATGGGGTCACAAAGAGTCGGACATGACTGAGTGACTTGACTTGACTTCTTCAGTTCAGTTCAGTTCATCTCAGTCGCTCAGTCGTGTCCGACTCTTTGCGACCCCATGAATCACAGCATGCCAGGCCTCCCTGTCCATCACCAACTCCCGGAGTTCACTGAGACTCACGTCCATCGAGTCAGTGATGCCATCCAGCCATCTCATCCTCTGTCGTCCCCTTCTCCTGCTGCCCCCAATCCCTCCCAGCATCAGAGTCTTTTCCAATGAGTCAACTCTTCGCATAAGGTGGCCAAAGTATTGGAGTTTCAGCTTTAGTATCACTCCCTCCAAAGAAATCCCAGGGCTGATCTCCTTCGAATGGACTGGTGGGATCTCCTTGCAGTCCAAGGGACTCTCAAGAGCCTTCTCCAACACCACAGTTCAAAAGCATCAATTCTTCGGCACTCAGCTTTCTTCACAGTCCAACTCTCACATCCATACATGACCACTGGAAAAACCATAGCCTTGACTAGACGGACCTTTGTTGGCAAAGTAATGTCTCTGCTTTCGAATATGCTATCAAGGTTGGTCATAACTTTCCTTCCAAGGAGTAAGCGTCTTTTAATTTCATGGCTGCAGTCACCATCTGCAGTGATTTTGGAGCCCAGAAAAATAAAGTCTGACACTGTTTCCACTGTTTCCCCATCTATTTCCCATGAAGTGATGGGACCAGATGCCATGATCTTCGTTTTCTGAATGTTGAGCTTTAAGCCAACTTTTTCACTCTCCACTTTCACTTTCATCAAGAGGCTTTGTAGTTCCTCTTCACTTTCTGCCATAAGGGTGGTGTCATCTGCATATCTGAGGTTATTGATATTTCTCCCAGCAATCTTGATTCCAGCTTGTGTTTCTTCCAGTCCAGCGTTTCTCATGATGTACTCTGCATATAAGTTAAATAAGCAGGGTGACAATATACAGCCTTGATGTACTCCTTTTCCTATTTGGAACCAGTCTGTTGTTCCATGTCCAGTTCTAACTGTTGCTTCCTGACCTGCATACAGATTTCTCAAGAGGCAGGTCAGGTGGTCTGGTATTCCCATCTCTTTCAGAATTTTCCACAGTTTCTTGTGATCCACACAGTCAAAGGCTTTGGCATAGTCAATAAAGCAGAAATAGATGTTTTTCTGGAACTCTCTTGCTTTTTCCATGATCCAGCAGATGTTGGCAATTTGATCTCTGGTTCCTCTGCCTTTTCTAAAACCAGCTTGAACATCAGGAAGTTCACGGTTCACGTATTGCTAAAGCCTGGCTTGGAGAATTTTGAGCATTACTTTACTAGCATGTGAGATGAGTGCAATTGTGCGGTAGTTTAAGCATTCTTTGGCATTGTCTTTCTTTGGGATTGGAATGAAAACTGACCTTTTCCAGTCCTGTGGCCACTGCTAAGTTTTCCAAATTTGCTGGCATATTGAGTGCAGCGCTTTCACAGCATCATCTTTCAGGATTTGAAATCGCTCCACTGGAATTCCATCACCTCCACTAGCTTTGTTCATAGTGATGCTTTCTAAGGCCCACTTGACTTCACATTCCAGGATGTCTGGCTCTAGATGAGTGATCACACCATCGTGATTATCTGGGTCGTAAAGATCTTTTTTGTACAGTTCTTCTGTGTATTCTTGCCACCTCTTCTTAATATCTTCTGCTTCTGTTAGGTCCATATCATTTCTGTCCTTTATCGAGCCCATCTTTGCATGAAATGTTCCCTTGGTATCTCTCATTTTCTTGAAGAGATCTCTAGTCTTTCCCAATCTGTTGTTTTCCTCTATTTCTTTGCATTGATCGCTGAGGACTTCTTCAGTACAATAGAAAACCCTGGAAAGGCTTTAGGCAGGAAAACAAACACCAATGATCTAATTGACTTTTTTTTTTTTTTAAGAGTGTTCTGGTTATCTTTCGGGAGAGAGATGGTGGCCCAGAGTGAAGGCCAGTTAGGAGACTCTTGTCCTCCAAATGTGTGCCGGGGGTGCGATGGAGATGGAGACAATTGGGTGGGTCTGAAATGCTGCGGAGGTGGCTCCAGGCACACTCGGCCAGCCGCAGGCTCACATGACGATGGAGTGAGGGCAGAGGTGACCTGCGTCCCATCCAGGCCTGGTCCATAAACCTGCGCCACATGCCAGGCCCCCACCGTTCTCCCCCAACCGCACACAATTCGGACGCCAACCAGCCCATCCTAAAGGAAATAAACTCAATATTCATTGGAAGGACTGGGGCTGAGGCTGAAGCTCCAATACTTTGGACCCCTGATGCGAAGAGCCAACTCATTGGAAAAGACCCTGGTGCTGGGAAAGATGAAGGCCGGAGGAGAAAGGGGCAACAGAGAATGAGGCGGTTGGATGGCATCACCAACTCAATGGACATGAGTTTGAGCAAATTCCAGGAGATGGTGAAGGACAGGGAAGCCTGGTGTGCTGCAGTCCATGGGGTCACAAAGACTAAACAAGTCTTTAGGCGAGGACAGAGCCACGGGGTGGGAGGAGCTGGGGAGACACACTGCAAAGGGTCCCCCAAAGGAACACCTATTTTGAACTTCGATGGCATTAAGCCCCTGACGTCTGGAGTCCATCTGTTACTATACCTAGTGTTACCCAGATGCACAGAGCAAAGGACATGCTGGTGGGTTAGATGTGGAGGATGAAGAGGAGGACTTAAGGATGATCCCAGGGTCGCTGGCCTGAACAGCTGGGCACTTGGGGCGCCTTCCATTGGCAGCACTCCCTGAGGCATCTACCCTCCCCACCAGCACCAACATGACGCTCATGTCAGAGTCCTAGGTGGGCCGGCATGTGTGGGCAGGGTGCTGGACAGCCTCTCCTGCAGCTGTCTGCACCCCCACCCTCCCAGCTCTCTGCTGCAGCTTAAAAAAAAAAAAATCATTTATTTCTTTGGCTTCGATGGGTCTTAGTTGTAGCACGAAGGATCGCTGGTCTTCTCATGGGATCTTGGATCTCCCTTGTGGCATGTGGGATCTTTAGTTGCGCCATGCAAACTCTTAGTTGTGGCACGTGGGATCTAGTTCCCCGACCAGGATCGAACCCTGAGCCCCTGCACTGGGGAGCCCAGAGTCTTAACCCCTAGACCACCAGGGAAGTCCCTCTGCTGCGTCTTTGACATGCATCATTTGTCCTCTGTGATCGCTCCAGCCCCTCTCCCTGCTGCCCCTTTGCATTTTCTTTTTTTTTTTTTGTCTCCGTCTACATTCAACTTTCAGTTCCTTCTGCAACCCCCTGCTTTGCTTGGAACAGCCTTCTCCTCAGCGCACTCAACAGCCAACATTTATTGAATGCCTGCTAGGAGTATGGCATTGGTACAAGCGCTTTACATGCATTAAGGCATTTAATCCTCACAACTTCTTTATGTAGTAGAGGCAGCTGGCTGACACTCTGTTTGTCCTGTACCCCTCCCTTAATGGGACATCTTCCCTGACTCCTCAGGTGTCCCTCCTCTGGGCTCTCTGAGGCTTCCCGGCTCCTGCCATCTTGCATTCCTCCCGCTGAATTCCCATTGTGTGTCCCCCTGAGGACAGGGATCCCATCTTGGTCACCAGTCTGCCCCCAGTACCCAGATGTGGCACAGAGCTCACATCCAGGGACTGTGGACAAACAAGCAGCAGAAGCTCAGAGCGGGGACTCTGCACCCCAGTGCCTGCAGTCATTCCCTACTTTTGCTTACCAGTTGTGTGAACTTGGGATGCTTCAGTCTCCCTGCTTTCTAGGGGGGTTAGAAAAGTTCCAGTCTCAGAAGATGCTGTGGTCAGCAGAATAATCCTCCCCCCCAAAGATGCCTAGCCATGCTGTCTCTTCAGTCATATCCGACTCTGCAATGCTATGGACTGTACCCCGCCAGGCTCATCTGTCCATGGGATTCTCCAGGCATGAACACTAGAGTGGGTTGCCATGCCTTCCTCCAGGGGATCTTCCCGATCCAGGGATTGAACCCGCATCTCTTATGTCTCCTGCATTGGCACTCGGGTTCTTTACCACTAGCGCCACCTGGGGACCCCCCCAAAGATGTCCACATCCTATCCCTGTGATATGTTAGGTTATGTGGCAAAGGAGAATTGAGGTTGCAGGTGGAATTAAGGTTGTGAATCAGCTGACCTTGAGATGGGCATCATCCTGATGCTCTGGGGGGACCAGTGTGATCAAGGGTCCTCAGAGTTGGTGGTGGAAGAGGGGGAACCAAGGTGAGAAGGACTCGGCCTGATGTGGCTGGCTTTGAAGATGGGAAAAGAGAGCCACATGCCAAGGACAGCAGGCTGCTTCTAGAATCTAGAAAAGACGAGGAAACAAATTCCTTTCTAGAGTCTCCAGAGAGGAACGCAGTTTTGCTAGTATCTTGATTTTAGCCCAGTGTGACCTGTGTAGCCCACCATCCCACAGAACTGGAAAGTAATACAGTTGTGTTGTTCAAGCCGCTTTGTTGTTATTTAATAGCTCAGTCATGTCTGACTCTTTTGCCACCCCGTGGACTGCAGCCCAACAGGCTCCTCTGTCGGTGAGATTTCCTAGGCAAGAATACTGGAGTGGGTTTCAATTCCCTCCTCCAGGGAACCTTCCCGACCCAGGGATCTAACCCGTCTCCTGCATTGGCAGGTGGATCCTTTACCACTGAGCCACTTGGGAAGCCCACTTGAGGCCCTAAGCATGTGATCATTTGTTATGGCAGCAACAGCGCACTAGTATAGTGGTTGCAAGGATTAAACAAGCCGCTAGACGTGCCGCCCGAGAGCAGCGCCTGGCCTGTGGACCTACGCAGCAATGCTGCCTGTGTTGCAAGTATCACAACAGAGCAAAGGCCCAGGTCTGCACAAGGCTAGACTCAGCTCCTGCCCTGGCTCAGTTCTCGGGCAGAACTGGGGTCCAGTGCTTAGGAGAGGGGCCTTGGACCCCCCTCTCTTCTCCTGAGAAGCTGGAGGCGGGCAGCTCAGTGGCCCAGAAGCGAGGGAGCTGGTGCCGCTGTCTCAGCCTTATTTTTGCTGATGGCATCAGCAAGTTTGATTTTCTGACTCCTGCTCAGACTTCAGAGGATCAGAAACCTGGCTACAGTCTCAGACTGGGGTGGGTGGGGCACCAAGGACCTACAGCCTGAGAAGGGCCTGAGAAGAGCTTGTGGGGACAGCATGAGGGTAGAGGAATGGTTGCTCTTAGGAGAAGGGTGGGGTCCATCCTAGGGACAGTTAATGAGTCCCACTCCTGGACACAGCTGGGATGAACAAGGTCTGGATTTAGATACTTTTTACCTGAGTATCTTTGGATAGAAGACTTTCCCTTCTCTGTTCCTTGGTTTTCCCATCTGAAAAATGGGAGTAATGCCCACCTCCTAGGACCACGTCGAGCATTATAAAAGACACTCGTGTGTCCCTGTCCAGGTGCTCAGTAGCCATTTTTCATCCATTTTTACGACTGTCTGCCTGCAGATGTCAAGAATTCTTTTTCCAGAAGTGGGGGTGAAGCTAAGACTGTGGAACACTGTCCGCACTAGGCACATTCACAGATGTTGCTAAGGGGGTCCTCACTTCCCAGGGCAGGAAGACGGGGGTGGGGTTTGGGAGAGGAGAAGAGACCCCACTTGCCAAGTCCTCAGAGCCGGGCAGCGGCTGAGTCAGGACTTGAACTCGGGGCTGTCTGGCCCCCAAGGTCACAGTCCTTCCGATACATGGTGCCGCCTCATCAGGAAAGAGGCTGGGGGCTTTATCACCCTCCAGTGGCCTCTCTGGACCTCACTTTCCCCATCTCAAAGCAGAATCTGGGTGGGGGGTTGCTGGGAGGCTGCCCGCCCCCACCCTTGTGACCATCTTATGAGATGCAGCTGAGAGGTGCTTTGTCAAATGGGCCCTCGGTGGGGGTGGGTATTATTGGGGCCACAGTGAGCTGCCTGGCCCTGCGAGGCAGGTGACTCTGCCCTGTACTTGGCATTTTCGGCTCAGCAGCTCTATTTTAAGCCAGAAGAGGTTAGAGTGTTATGTGTGTTTCTCAGCTTGGAGGGCCGTCAGCTGAGCAGTCACCAAAAACAGCAACACCCCATGGCACCCCCTGTGGCTCTTCCTCCCTCTGCCTCCCCGCCGCTTTTTCTTTTGGGAAGCTGAGTGGACCTAGTGATTTTCCTCCATCCCTCCAGGCTAGAGTTGCACCCGGGACCCATCAACGAGGCCTTGGATCTTCTTCCAGAGCTGCAAGGTTGCCCACCTTGAGGACAATGAGAGAGGTGGTTCCAGTCCCCAGATGAGTCCTCGATGCCTTTCAAAGCACTTCTCATCCCTGATGAGTCAAGATCTTTCTGGAAGCTGTATGAGCCAGGCAGGCCTTGTCATTCCCACATCAGAGAGAGAAATGGGCATAGACAGAGAGGAAAGTCTGCTGTCTAAGGCAGTGCATGGTAGTACAGGGGTTAATAAAGAACATGCGCTTCCGGGCAAGTCAGATGTCAGTTTCGTCTTGGGCAAGTGGCCACATCTTCCTGAGCCTCGGTTTCCTCATCTGTGACACGGGGATAAAAGAATCTGCCTCAGGACTTCCCTGGTGGTCCAGTGACTAAGACTCCACACTTCCAATGCAGGGGGCACAGGTTTGATTCCTGCTTAGAGAACTAAATCCTGCATGCTGCCTCTGAGATCCAGCACAGTCAAATAAATAAGTAATAAATATAAACATTAAAAAAAAAAAAGCATCTGCCTACCAGTGTTCCTGGGAGGGGCAGGAACGCATGAAGGGGCACTCAGCACAGATAAGGTGCCCAGCAAATGTTAGCACCCCCTCCACCCAATTAATTTCTTCTTTCTCTTTTCTACACTGGTTATTTCCTAGACCTACTGAGATCCTAAGGGATTGATTTTTATAGTTAGGATATAGTTCAGTAATTTTCTAGATGTTCAGAAGCCCTGAGCATTTTCCCTGATAAGATCTCTGGTCTCTCTCCTAAAAGAATGGATTATTTTGGCCTCAGGGGAGGATAAATATCAGCTCCTTCGAGATGTCAGCCGTGACTTTTCTGTAACCTGAGCGCCTCTTAGGGATCTGGGCTGCAAGAGATTAAAAGCTGCAGCAGGCTAGCCAGTGTGGTCCATTCCATGTGAGCGCAGCACTCCTGCCCCAGGATGCTCACAGCTAGGATGCCACTCCGGGCATCCTTGCTCCTTTCTGCTCTCTCTCCCTTAGAATGGTGTTTGGGGCTGAACGTCTGTATTTCCCCCCAGATTCATACATTGAAATCCTAACGGGCTTCCCTGGTGGCTCAGTGGTAAGGAATCCACCTGCTAATGCAGGAGACATGGGTTCAATTGCTGGTCCGGGAAGATCCCACATGCTGCGGAGCAACTAAGCCCGCGTGCCACAGCCACTGAGCCTGTGCTCTAGAGCCTGGGAACTGCAATGAGCAAGGCTCACGCATCCTAGAGCCCACGCTCAGCAACCAGAGAAGCCACTGCAATGCGAAGCCCTAGCACCGCAACTAGAGAGTAGCCCCTGCACGCTGGGCAACTAGAGGAGAGCCCGCCCAGCAACGAAGACCCAGCACAGCCAATATATGTAAATAAATAAATTTAAAAGAAATTAAAATAAAAAAGAAACCCTAACCCCCCAATGTAATGGTATTAGGAGGTGAGGCTTTGGAGAGGTAATTAGGTTATGAGGGTGAAGCCCTTATGGACAGGATTAGTGCCCTCCGAGGAAGAGATATGAGAGAGCTTGCTTCTTTTCTCTGCTCTCTGCCAGGTGAGGATGCCATGAGAAGGTATCTACCCTTGAGAAGTCAAAGAACAACCTCCCAATAACTCCAACCAAATGGCCCCAAACACATGTTAGGAATCCTCTGAGCAGCCCTGGCACATCCCAACAGCTAGAGACAGGGTCATGCTCAGATGGCTGTCATAATACTGTCACCAGCCTGGGAAAAATGGTGTCTCCCATACAGGTGTGGCCATGAGCTGATTAAACAGACATTAATAAAGAGAGCTTCTTTGCCTCACTGACTCTGTCAAAGACTGTAGTGTAAGACTTTGAGGATGAACTTATGGCTGGGGGGAAAGTTGGAGGGAAGGGAGAGTTAGGGAATTTGGGATGGACAGGTATGCACAGCTATATTTAAAACGGATAACCTGTAAGAACCTATTGTATAACACATGGAACTCTTCTCAACATTATGTGGAAGCCTGGATGGGAGGGGAGTTTGCGAGAGAATGGATATATGGCTGAGTCCCTCCACTATTGACCTGAAACTATCACAATATTGTTTACTAATCAGCTATGTGCTGTGCTTAGTTGCTCAGTCGTGCCCAGCTCTTTGTGACCCCATGGAATGTAGCCCACCAGGCTCCTCTGTCCATGGGGATTCTCCAGGCAAGATTACTGGAGTGGGTTGCCATGCCCTCTTCCAGGGGATCTTCTTAACCCAGGGGTCGAACCCAGGTCTCCCACATTGCAGGCGGATGCTTTACTGTCTGAACCCAATACAAAGTAAAAAGTTAAAAAAAAAAAAAAGACTGTAGTGTAGAGTTGTCTCTGGAAGACACCTGCCCAGACACAGACTACATTTCCCAGCCTCCCAATCCAATGAAGTGGGGTTACTTCTAGGGGGGACCTTTAGGAAGCAGCTGAGCTTCTCTGTTACTGCCTGCACTTTAGAAGTTGCTACTGCTGCTGCTGCTAAGTCGCTTCAGTCGCGTCTGACTCTGTGCGACCCCATAGACGGCAGCCCACCAGGCTTCCCCGTCCCTGGGATTCTCCAGGCAAGAACCCTGGAGTGGGGTGCCATCGCCTTCTCCAGCACTTTAGAAGCAGCAGGCTCCAAAGCCCAGGAGCTGCTGGGGCTGTAACAAGTGAGTCACCTGGCTCACCACGTGAGGGCAAGCTGCCCTGCAACCAGGAAACCTGCCTTGGAATATCAGGTGAGTAAGAAGTAAACTTCTGTTGTCTTAAGCCACCGAATTTGGGGGTTCGCTTGTTACAACAGCTACAACAAAGTGAACTCTAATGAATGAACTTACCTTATGGGGCCAGTGTGAGGATTCAATCAGAGGATACCCATGTAAGAAACTCTTTTTTAAAAATTTGTATTTGTTTGTTCACGTGTTTCTCTTCGACTGTGCTGGGGCTTTGTTGCTGCGTGTGGGCTTTCTCCGGTGGTGGAGGCGGGGTGGGCTGCTCTCTAGGTGTGGTGATGGGCTTCTCACCGCGGTGGATTCTCCTGTTGCAGAGCTCCAGGGCTCAGTAGTTGTGGCACACGAGGTTTGTTGCCCAGCAGCATGTGAAATCTTCCTGGACCAGGGATCAAACCTCTGTCCCTCACATTGGCAGGTGGATTCTTAACCCCTGAACCACCAGAGGGAGTCCTCACAGGCTGGCAAATGGGACTTTCCCTGCTGTCCTGTATTTCCAGTTAAAGCCCCAATGCTGGGACACAGGGTTCTGAACACCCCCATATTCCGGAAACCACCAGACACAGCCTGTGGGACTTTTGGAGGGATGTTGTACCAGCTTTTCTCCCTCTCCGTCCCCACCCCTCAGTCTCCGTGTGCAGAAGACCAGAATTTGAGAACGGGGAGAAAGGGTCAAACTTTTCTGCTCCCTTGGGCGAAGAAAGGAACCCCCATCCCATCCTGAGAGGTCCCACTGGTAGAGATTTGGGGTTCCTGCCAGCAGTGGTGAGAGGCAGCTGACTCTGACGGCTCACGAGGCAGGGTTGCAGGTCCGCACTCAGTGCCTGTTTGAGCAGGAGGAGAGCGTTTAGGAAGACGGCAGAACAACAGTCATCCCGTACACCCACCACTTGGCCGAGCAAGAATGAGTGAGCTCCCCGTGAGCTGAGTGGGTGCTGGGCCAGCTGACCAGGCTCCGGCCCCTGAGCGATGATTCTTGTGCTTCCCAAAACCTGGCAGAAAGAGGCTGGGACACGCACTCCTGGGGACAGGGTCTGAGAGAAGTCAGGGGGTTCAGATCTCCTCCAAGTCAGGAGACACTACAGGGACCCCTGAATAAGCTGGTCATGTGGTCTAGGAACACGAGGCTTTAAACACTTGCCACTGCAAGGGAATCCATCTCCCAGAGGGGACTCGAAGGGAGAGGGGACCAGCTACGTTTTTTCCTTCTTGCCTCCACTGATCTTTCCAGGCGTCGTAAACAGGAGAAGCTAGAACTCAGAAGGCGAGAATGGAAAAGGGTTTTAGAGACCCTCATACTCTCTCTGCATAGAATTGTAATCAGAGATTCAGGGTGAGTTTCTGAAGCCAGACAGC
Organism: Bos mutus; assembly: GCF_027580195.1. NCBI lineage: Eukaryota > Metazoa > Chordata > Mammalia > Artiodactyla > Bovidae > Bos > Bos mutus. Next base: position 57,446,336 of record NC_091629.1, on the reverse strand, counting down.
CTGGGTTTCAATTCTGTGTCTCTGCCTCACTAGCTGTGTGACCCTGGGCAAGTTACTTCACCTCTCTGGGCCTTAGTAGCTGTAAGATGCCATAAATAATAGTATGTACTTCACAACCTCATAGCATTGTCAGTTCAGTTCAGTTCAGTTCAGTCGCTCAGTCGTGTCCGACTCTTTGTGACCCCATGAATCGCAGCACGCCAGGCCTCCCTGTCCATCACCAACTCCCGGAGTTCACTCAGACTCATGTCCATCGAGTCAGTGATGCCATCCAGCCATCTCATCCTCTGTCGTCCCCTTCTCCTCCTGCCCCCAATCCCTCCCAGCATCAGAGTCTTTTCCAATGAGTCAACTCTTCACATGAGGTGGCCAAAGTACTGGAGTTTCAGCTTCAGCATCATTCCCTCCAAAGAAATCCCAGGGTTGATCTCCTTCAGAATGGACTGGCTGGATCTCCTTGCAGTCCAAGGGACTCTCAAGAGTCTTCTCCAACACCACAGTTCAAAAGCATCAATTCTTTCGCGCTCAGCCTTCTTCACAGTCCAACTCTCACACCCATATATGACCACAGTCCAACTCTCACATCTCACACGACCACAGGAAAAACCATAGCCTTGACTGGACGGACCTTTGTTGGCAAAATGATGTCTGCATTGTCAGGTGCGTGTAATTAGGCTATTTAATAGTTTGTTCAATAACAATGCATTCTTGAGGTGAAGGGTCAGGCTCGACTGAGAGGAAGTGTTAAATGGTTTATCATTAGATGTTCAATCTGGACTGAAAGGCATGGGGCAAGGAGAGATTCGAGTGGATGAGGTCAAAAGCAAACAGAGATCCATTTCTGTGTGTCCCTCACCAAGTTCAGGTTGCTCGTTAAGCCAGTTACATGTGTGAAGTGTTTAGGTCAGTTTGGAACACACTGAAACCCTCAAAACATGGTAACTATTAATACTATTCAAACTTGCGCCAGGTCAGAAATCGAATCCTTTCAAAGATTTATTAGTTTTGAGGGATAGTAAGAATGGCTATTTTTGTGGTGGCTTAAAGCACTTATTCTCATACTTCTGGGGCTTCATAAAACCACCCAGTTGCATAAAATGTTTGTGAATCCAGATCACATTGCCAACTCCACTTGCAAAGTAAAAACAATGGGGGAAATGCACAAGTACTATATTTATACTCCCCATTTTATAAAGGAATGAATTCCATTACCTTTCAAATGAGGAAGGTCGTAAGTTCAGAGTAAAACGCAGTCTTACAGATGGAATCCATTTCACTTGATGAGATTTCACTGTGTGGTTCTTATTTTTAGTACCAATTGAATGGCTAGAGCTTGAAGACCTCACATATAAATTCCCATAGAGTTTGCACACATCCAGAGGTGTTCTCCCCTTTCATTCTCAAGACTACCCTGTAAGACTGGGACCTTGGTCTACATTTTCTTTTGAGTATATGGAGGTTCGGGGCTTCGCTTGTGGCTCAGCTGGTAAAGAATCCGCCTGCAATGCTAGAGACCTGGGTTCAATCTCTGGGTTGGGAAGATCCCCTGGAGAAGGGAAAGGCTACCTACTGCAGTATTCTGGCCTGGAGAATTCCGTGGACAGTCCATGGGGTTGCAAAGAGTCAGACATGACTGAGCAACTTTCACTTTCATATGGAGGTTCAGAGGTTAGCTGGCTCATTCAGGGTCACCCAGCTAGAACAAAGCCTGGCTTCAGACTCCATCTTCCTGGTAAAATATGGTCTTTTCCTCTGGTTTGAATACATGTTGGAAGGGCCTCTGCTCTACGTGGTCATTCAGGCACGAAGGCTCCTTCTCTTTTGTAACTCTGTCCTGTCCTAATGCAGAGATTCTTTTCCCAGAGACAATACCCAAGGGATCTGAGGCAAAACTCAGGGATTCCTGAACTTGAAAGGGAAAATAATTGCATCTTTTTGCTGACCTCTAACACCTAGCACTTCCTCTGATTACTAATGGAGAAAACAAAGTAGTATAATGAGGACCTATTTGTCACCAACAAAATCACTAGAAATCAACATGCCACAAAGTCCTTATTGCAGATATTGCAAAATACTGTTTATATTATTGCCACTTTGCAAGTATGGTAATTATGCAACTATCTCACCCACATTTCTGTTTTGGTTACCATATTTCAATAACTTGTGTCCTTTGTAATCCCATGTATTCGATTTTATGTGTTTAATACAATGAGTCTGAGAAGGAAGCTCATAGACTTTACCAGTAGCCCGAGGAGTCCTAGGTTCATAAAGAAAAGTTAAGGGCAATGTTCTAGAGCCTTGAGGTCCTCCATAGGGTCCTCTGCATGTGAGCAGCAGAGGTGGGCAGAGAGCGAGTGTGGAGGGTGGAGAGGGGCATTATGGTCTGGGTCTGGAGTCATCACCCAGGGCCAGTCCTCGGTCACCACGACTGGGAGATGTGGTCTCTCTCTGGGTGCCCAGAAGGGGGACAACTAGCCAGCTGCTGCACCATTATCATGTCGTTTGCAATGGTTCAAATTCAAGGAGAGACTGGGACCCCCTTGTCCCAGGGATTTCTAGTGGGGAGGGCACGTGAAGTAGGTGCTGGATCTTGCTTATTTCATCCACAGGGGCAACAAGTCTAGTGTTGCACGGAGGCGGCATGGAGGGCAGTTAGAGTTGCTCTTCTCAGCTCTTCTGCTCCAGCAGGCTGTCTGCTTTGTGCCCCAGGAACTCACAACAGAAGGCGGAGGAAATCAGGATAAAAATGTACATTCTTGAAAATGTAATTGTGGCTCCCATGTGTGCAGAGTACTAGAGTTTGCTAAGCACGTTAGTAAGCATTGGGCTTCCCTGGTGGCTCAGCTGGTAAAGAATCTGCCCGCAATGCGGGAGACCTGGGTTCTGTCCCTGGCTTGGGAAGATCCCCTAGGGGAGGGAAAGGCTCCCCACTCCAGTATTCTAGCCTGGAGAACTCCAAGCCTGGGCTCACCTTGGCCTTTCTGCAGCCCTCCAGGAAGGCAGGGCCAAGAGAATCATCTCTACTGTGAAAAGTCAGAAAACGAGCTCACAGAGGAGAATTAGATGCTCAAGGTCACAAACTAGAGGCACAATCAGAGCTAGAACCCAGGCCTCCCGTCACCATTCATCGGGCGCATATTAAATACCTACTGCCCTGCCTCACCCGGAGGCCGTGGGTAAGTCCTTTCCCTCCCTCCTGGCCCTGAGGATTCTCCCTGCCGGTGGCCTCTCGCCGGCTCGTTCACCAAAAAGCCACAAGGGGGCAGCAGCACATCACCGTTTTCTTCTATTCTTGTATGAAGCCGCGCTATGAATCTTACACAGATTTTAAGGAGGCGGAGGGCTTGTTAAAATACGGATTTCCGGGCCTCCCTTCCAGTTTCTGTGGGTCTGGCATGAGGCACAAGATATTTGCAATGCTAGTCATGTATGGATGTGAGAGTTGGACTATAAAGAAAGCTAAGTGCTGAAGAAATGATGCTTTTGAACTGTGGTGTTGGATAAGACTCTTGAGAGTCCCTTGGACTGCAAGGAGATCCAACCAGTCCATCCTAAAGGAGATCAGTCCTGAGTGTTCATTGGAAGGACTGATGTTGAAGCTGAAACTCTAGTACTTTGGCCACCCGATGTGAAGAAGTGACTCATTGGAAAAGACCCTGATGCTGGGAAAGACTGAAGGTGGGAGGAGAAGGGGACGACAGAGAATGAGATGGTTGGATGGCATCACTGACTCAATGGAGATGAGTTTGAGCAAATTCTGGAAGTTGGTGATGGACAGGGAGGCCTGGTGTGTTGCAGTCATTGGGGTCACAAAGAGTCAGACACAACTAAGTGACTGAACTGAAATGAACTGAACTGAACCAGTTCCCAGGCTACGATGATGCTTCCAGTCTGGGGACCCCACTTTGAGAACTAGCAAGGTTGAGGATTGGGAGCGAGGGTCCAACGTGACCTCTGACCCTCACAGACAGGGCCACTGGGAAATTGTGAAAAGGGAAGCCACTCCCCCTGGTCAGTTGCATATTGACTTTTCCAAGCCCCGTTAAATCCCTTTATAAAAAGCAAGATATATTTCACTCCTTCAATGATGACTGGGCTTGGTCCATCCAGAGCACAGTTCTAGGTCCTGGGAATCCATCAGTGAATGAAGCAGACAAGTTAATTCCCACCGCTTGTGGAGTTTGACAAAAAACAGTAAATGTTCTAAATAAGTAAGTTACCTAGTATGTTAAAAGGGGCTACTTGCATCTGGGGTATTGAAAGATATGTATTTCTCAGTGAAATGATGACTTGTGAGTCAAACTTGAAAGAGACCAAGGGGATTCACCATGTGGGTGTCTGGGGGAAGATGATGTCAGGCAGAGAGAGAACAGCCTGTGCAAAGGTCCTGGGGTGTGAGCAAGTCTGGCATGTTTGAGGAAAAAGAGGGAAGCCAACAAGGTCAGAGCAGTGTGAGCGGGGAGAGAATAATTGAGGATGAGGACACAGAGGTCACAGGAGCAAGGTGGGAGGGGATTGTAGATCTTGCAGAGGCTTTTCTTTATTAAAATTGTTATTTTTTAATTTATTTTCGAGTTGCTGGGTCTTCATTGCTGCCCCACAGGGTTTCTCCAGTTGTGGCACGCAGGGGCTACCTCCGCAGGGCTTGAGCTCTTGAGTGCGGGCTCAGCAGTTTGTGGCACATGAGCTTAGTTGCCCCAAGGCAGGTGAAATTTTTGCAGACCAGGGATTGAACTTGTGTCCCCTGCATAGGCAGGCGGATTCGTAACCAGGGAAGCCTGTGCAAAGGCTTTTCTCAGAGTGAAAAAGAGTGGCATGATCTGACTTGTTCTAACAGAATCCCTCTGGCACCCTCTGTATGGAGCAAGAGTGAAGCCAGGAGAACAGACGGCTCCCCAGTTATCTGGGCAGAGATGATGGTAGCCCAGTCAGTGGGGAGCAGTGGAGCTGGAGAGCGTGGTAAAAGGTTACACACACACACACCTGCATGCTGTTTCATAACTAAACCAACTGGTCAGTCTCATTATCCGCCTCTCCTCTGTCCAGGTGGCCCGCACTCTCAACCTGAACTCTTTCCTCTACATCCAGATCTGCCTCATCTTTGATCTCCAACTGCCTCTAGCCACACTGCCCTGAGATGACTGCTGCTTCCTCAAACTCAGAACATCTAGGACACCCCCTTCTACCGGCCACCAACGCAGGCTCCCCTCTGCTCTTCTCAGTTCCCGGTGACGGACCCCCCTTCTCCCCATCCTCCAGCAGAAAGCCCAGGAATGTGTTTAGCATCTTACTTCCCCTGTCCTCACATCCATCCTTCCAACAAGATCTCACAGGCATGGTCAGGCCCTGCCGGAGTCTCTCATCTGCTTCTGTTCCTTCATTCCCACTCCTATGGGCCTTAACCTCTGAACCCTGCAATGTCTGCATTTGGGGTAGCCTGGTGGCCAGGACAAGGGCTCTGGAGCAGGACTCTCTGGGTTTGAGTCCTGGCTTTACCAACTTTGAACTACGTAAGTGTGGGCTGTTTCTTGAATTTCTCTGTACCTCAGTTTCTCCATTTATAAAATGGGTATGATTACACTTACTTCAGAGCGTTATTGTGAGAGTTAAGTGAGTTGTTACATAGAAGACACTTGGAACAGAGCCTGGCATGTGCTTCGCACACAATAAATGTTAGCTCTCATTTTTATTCTTTTAGCAATAAGTCTTTATTGAGTGTCTATTACATGCAGAGACCTCCATCATGCTCAGAGATAATCTGACCCAGAAGAAAGAGTATAGGCCTTGAGTCAGCAATTCTGTTCCTAGATGCGTACCCAACAGAAATGTTGACCAATATCCACCAGAAAACATGTACTAGAAGCTTCACAATGCCTTATTCATAGAAGCCTCAAACTAGAAACTGCCCAAATGCCCATCGAGGGTAGGATGGATAAATAGCATGCGCTCTATTCGCATGATGGACTGTTCTACAGTGACAAGAAAGAAGGCACTACTGCTACTTGAATATCGTGGATGAATTCACAATATGATGGGGCGTGGCTGGGCTGGGTCCCTCCCAAGTCTGGCTTCAGTGCGGGTGGCCTGAGTTTCCCCTGGTGACCTCTGTTCCCAGCACCATCCCTCTTCACAAACAAGAAGGTCCCCAGTCTTTGCCTTCACATCAGTCCCTGACTTGCAAAGCATCACTGAGGCAGGATGATGGCAATAGCTTATTTTCAGGTGAACATAAAGGAATCACCCAACATTCACAGCATGTGATGGGCACTCACTCCACACAATCATGCTGGATGATGGGCATTACTATTTATGCCCATTTTACAGATGAGAAAAGCCAAAGCACTAAGAGGTCAAGTCAAGGTAATGATAGCTAAAATTTTCATTTAAATTACATAATACTCTCAACAGCCCTCTGTGTTGAGTAGTCCTATTATCCCTATTTTAGAGACTAGGAAACTGAGGTACAAAGAAGTTAAGTACCCTGCCTGAGATGACAGCAGACAACCAGCCAGGAACAGGTGGGCAGGTTGGCTGGGCCCACTCTTCATGGCTCTGCTTACAGCTTCTCAGGGGTGAGGTCATGGGCCTTGCAGCCAACCTGGTCCAAAGTCCAGCAGCACAACCCCAGCACAACTCATTAATCACTCTGAGTCTCAGTTTACCCATCTCTAAAATGGGAACATCAGTAGCACTTTCCTTTAGGGATGTCCCAAGTGTGACATGTAATTATGTGGGTAGCACTCTTGGCAGAGAGAGCCCCATATGCAGGAATAGTTCAGTGAAGGTCCATGGTTCTCATCCTGGCTCTCAGCATGTTATCAGACTTGTTCCGGGTAATGTGTGCAGAATTTACTCATATAGAACCAGACACACCAAAGCTCTCAGCCTCTGAGAGACCACAGGCCCAGCCTGAAAAGTCAGATAAACTTGGCTTGGACTAAAATCCCACCTAATTGTAAACCAGCTTTTGGACAGATCATGCTTCCAAGCTGCTTCCTCATCTGTGAATCAGAGTTAGTTCTATCTTGTGAAGATTAAATGGTTCCAAAAGCTGCCTGTGATTTCTCAAACTGGGGTTCCCAAAGGAGGTGGTACCCGACTGAAGTGCTGGAGGCCAACGTACTGAGGAGCAGGTCACTGACCACCTGTGTGCTGGGGATCGCCTGTCGCCCAGCTCGGCTTTGAACCTCAGGGCACTGCATTCCTGGGCTCCCTGGTCTGCCCAGGAGGTTTGACCAATGGGAGGCACTTCTGGGAATTGGGGGCTGGGAGAGAGCAGAAGCTGGGTTCTCTCTCCCCATCTCCATCTGCCTTTTGTTAGGATCAAGGCTGCATCTCCATGGTGGCTTCCGCTCCCAGCAGACAGCCCTGCTGTGAGTCCATCTTCCGCCTTCTGGTCCTGGCTTCTGGGCTTTGCCTTCTCTCTGCCTCTCCACCCTTAGGGCTGGTATTGAGGGAATGAAGCCCTTCATTAAAGAATACCTACTGTATGACTCTACATGAAGTTCAAGAACATAACAACACTTCATCTATGATGGAAATCAGAACAGCAGTTGCCCTTGCGGGTAGAGGGGATCACCTGGCCAGGGAAATTTTCTTCTTTTTTAAAAATCTTTGGCTGTGCCACACGGCATGTGGGATCTTGGTTCCCCTGCCAGGGATCGAACCTGTGCTCCCTGTACTGGTAGCTCAGAGTCTTAACCATTGGACCACTGGGGAAGTCCTCAGAGGAAACGTTCTGTGATGATGCAAATGTTTTACACCTTTTCTGAGGTGTGGTCATATAGGTGCATACATTCGTAAAGACTCATGAAACCATGCGCTTAAGACCTGTGCATTTAACTGGGTGTGAATCATCCCTCAATCAGATTAGTTTAATAAGAAGAAATTCTGGTAAAATACCAAGAATATATTCTAATGTCCTGGCGAGGTTCCGATGAAAACACAGTTTTTATTTTTAAACAAATACAGGTAGACTGCAGAAGAGGACATGACATTTGTATGTGGCATTTTTGTTTGTTTGCTTTTACACTTGGGCAGACTCTGGGAGATGGCGAGGGACAGGGGAGCCTGGCTTGCTGCGGTCCGTGGGGTCGCAAAGAGTCAGTCGGACACAACTGAGCAATTGGACAACAACAAAACAATAAAACCTGCGACTCCAAACAGGATTTCGCACGAGGGTTGGTTTATTTCAGGCCATGTTCTCCCGGTTTCTGGGAGGCATTCTTCATCCTCCCCTGCTTTTCTCTAGTCCAGAATGTTTCCCAGCACTGACTTGTATAATGTGTAGCTTGGCCTGGTGCATTGCGGAGTCGTGAAAACGGTTAGTTCTTACTAATACGAGTTGGGTTTGATGGGTCCCTTTAAGGGACATTTAAGGGTCCCATTTTGACTGTCTTCAAGACAGGGTGATTTACATAGAATTCAGTCCCTGAATTCTGCCCAGGGTGGGGAGGGAGGGTTTTCTCAGCACAAGTACACAGACGTGTGTTCAGGGATGTTCCTACCTCACTCCAGGAAAGGAAGCAGGAGGCTGAGAATCTCTGTGCCCCTCTTCGCTGCACCCCTAGAAAAATAGCCCATCCAGCCCAGCACCTGCTTCAGTCTAATGATTAAGGGGGGGTGGTTGCCCATCTCCTGGAAAAAGCTCTGTGCGTGTCTTTGATAGAGGCTGTGAATGGCTCAGAAGAAACGTGGCTATTCTCCTAGGCTGTGAGTGAGAGCGAAGGGAACTAGGGCATGCTTCCCGTGGCATCTCGGGGTCCAGAGGGACCAGCTGGCTTGGAAATACGCTTGTCCTTCAGGGCCTGGATGGCAGACCCAAGCCGGACTGTGGCCTGCAGCCCAGACTGCCTGCCGAGCGGCTGACACAGAGTCTCCATCCTCAGCCTTGCTCTAAAAGGCTCTGCTTCTTGGGCTGTGGCCCCTGGCGGGTGGGCAGGGCCCCAGTACGCACAGGCGTTGCTGGGTCTCCAGGCGGCAGAAGCGGTTCTGATTGGACACTCGGGTGGCCACGCCCAGGCCGCAGGTGGTCGAGCAGGGACCCCAGGCAGTGCTCCATTCCGGGCAGGGGACGCCAGGGGCTAGGGGAGCGACAAGGCCAGAAAACTGGGATCCTGGGGGAGAGAGAGGGGGTCAGTTCGTCAAGGTTTGGCAGCCAACTCTACCCACTGGCTTGCGGTGCAATCTGGGTCACGTTGCTTAACTTCTGTGGACCTCGGTTTCTTCCCATGTAAATTTCCTAATAGTTGATCGTTAGGCATGAATAAAATAGTGGATGTGAAGTGCTTAACAGTGCCTGGTTCTTGTCAGCACTTCTGAAATATTGGTTATCAGGCAGCTATGATGGGATTGACCATGACGGTCCTCCAATAAAGGGCGAGTGTCTCACTTCTGTATCCTCCACAAGTCCTGTGATAAGTAGCATCGTAGGGAGGAGGTTGGGGCCTGTGTGTGGTGCTGCCCGTGACCTGGCGGCAGGGATGCTGGTGACGGAGAGGCCAGGTCTGGAACAGGGTGGCGGGTTCATCGTGGTCTAGTTTTTCCTCCTCCTCCAGTCTTGCTCTGCTCTGTTAATATTTTGTGTCCTTCCTCTGTTCTTTTGTAACCCGTGGTTCTTAACTGCGGACCGTTTTGCCCCCTGGAAGATACTTGTCAATGTTTGGAGACATGTTTTACTGGTCACAAGTGAGGGGTGGAGGCTACTGAAGTCTAGCACAGATGCTGCTAAACATCCTACACTGCACAGGACATCCTTTCACAACAAAGACGCGACCCGGCTCAAATGTCACTAGTGGTCTGGTTGATACACCTTGTGTTAGCCACACGTGTGTAGGATGTCTATGTGTTCATATGGCTGTAGACACACACATATGCACACACACAGTGGAGTTCAAATTACATATCCATTGCCCTGGCCTGCTTTTTACATGTAAGGCAAACCTATCGGCATTCACCAGTGTACTGGGTTGGCCAAAAAGATCCTTCGGGTTTGTCTGCATCAACTTAAGGGAAACCTGAAGGTATTTTTGGCCAACCCAGTATTTAAACAGATGTATCATATTCCATTGTTGGGATGGTAACAGCTAAGGCCCTGGAGTGCTGTGTGCCAGGCTCTGTCCTAACTGCTTCGCTTGTATTTACTCATCCAGGCTTCACAACAGTTCTGTGAGGTGGATGTGCTTATTCTCATAGTTGGAGGAGCTGAGACAGAGCAGTTAAACAATTTTCTGAGTCACACAGTTGGGCTTAGAACTCAGGCAGCCTCCATGCTTAAGCTGCCGCATTCTACTGCCTCTCCGGCGGCACCATCTCCTATGCAACCAATGCTCTCTTTTCGGTTGCCTTAAAAAATCATATTCATATAATAATAATAGTTTCCCTAGTGACAATATGCGGAGAAGGCAATGGCACCCCACTCCAGTACTCTTGCCTGGAAACTCCCATGGACGGAGGAGCCTGGTGGACTGCAGTCCATGGGGTCGAGAAGAGTCGGATACGACAGAGCGACTTCACTTTCCCTTTTCACTTTCATGCATTGGAGAAGGAAATGGCAACCCACTCCAGTGTTCTTGCCTGGAGAATCCCAGGGACGGGGGAGCCTGGTGGGCTGCCGTCTGTGGGGTCGCACAGAGTCGGACACGACTGAAGCGACTTAGCAGCAGTGACAATATGTATAATTATGGCTGATTTGCATTGTTGTGTAGCAGAAACCAGCACAACATTGTAAAGCAATTTGCCCCTAATTAAAAATAAATTAAAAAATTAAAAACAAAAATCCTAGTGACCTACCATACATAACATAATCTCTCAAACTCAAGAGTTTACAGGCTGAGGTCACTGTCTTTCCTGCCGACCCCTAGGCCCACATTCCGGAGGCAACCACCTTGCCCCATTCAGTTTAGAATTCCTCTTTTAATAAACCCCAATAATGACATATTAATAATATTATATAATATTTAAACTGTGTTATATTAATATGTATCCATGTCAGTATAATGACAATCTATATTATAATAATATACCTCTATATTATACCTCTGCTGTGAAATGTGAGAACTTGGTTCAAGTGTCCTAACCCTCTTTTCCTCCCTCTACTCTGCCACCAATTTTTATTTTTAATTGTGTGTTATTTAAAATCATATACTTGCACCTCTGCATCTTGTTTGGTCAGTTCCATTTTCCTAAGAGTCCCCTTAGCCACCTGCCCCTCCTAGCTTTTGTCAATATAACCTTGGCTTTGATGTATCCAGTTGTCCTGGTACCTAAGAGGCCCCGCCCCGCCCCTCCCCAACCCCTCCCCCAACCCCTCCCCCTCCCCCATTCCTACCCCACCCCCATCCCCCGCCCATCGCCCTCCCTCCACCACTCCAAACAGCCCTGGACCAGCCCAGCACTCACCTTGGGCTGGGAGGGGCTGGACTCCCAGCCCCACTCCCTGGTCGCACACCCATTCAGGGCAGCACTTGCCCGGGACCTCCACCCTCCTGGGGTGCGGACAGTCCCAGCTGGGGAGCCGCACGTCCTCGCTGCAAAGGGGCACACAAGTAAAGCCGCCGTCCTCGCAGCGGCAGCGGAGCCTGCAGTGAGGCTGAAAGGTCTCCCCGTCCCGGTAGAGGCGGCCGTTCACCTCGCAGCTGCCGTCATCTTCTCCCCCTGCGGAGGAGAAATCGGACCTCCATCGGCGACCCCCCAACTTTTCCCTGGACAGGGCTGCGCCCGCCGCCTCCTCCGCCGGGTCCTCTCTGCGGAGCTGGTCTGGAGGCGCTGGGGACGCAGAGCCCTTGGGGAAACTGAGTGCTGCAGGGGCTCCGCCCCTCCTCCACCCCAGCCCACCCCCAATCAGAGCGGTCCTGTCCTGTCACCCGCAGGAAGACAGCGTGCCAGGCTGCTTCCTGGAACAGGCTTGCAGGAAGACTGGCCTGGTTCCAGCTGCTTTGCTAGCTGTGGACCTTGGCCAGTGATTCTACTTCCGCTTTTAGTTTCCTCACCTGCAAAGTGGGTTATGAAGTGAAGTGAAAGGCGCACAGTCGTGTCTGACTCTTTGCGGTGACCCCATGGACTGTATAGTCCGTAGAATTCTCCAGGCCAGAATACTGGAGTGGGTAGCCGTTCCCTTCTCCAGGGGATCTTCCCAAACCAGGGATTGAACCCAGGTCTCTCGCATCAGAGACGAATTCTTTACCAGCTGAGCCACAAGGGAAGCCCAAAGTGGGTTATAATGGTACTTATTTAAGTGTGATCTAGACTATAAATGAATGGTGTTTATAATGAATACAACATGAAGGAGACCTTCAGTAGATCCTAGCTTCTCTGTTGTTGTTATTAGTATAAATTATTATATATTATTAATAATATAAATATTAATGTATTGCTGACAAGTGCTCAGTCGTGTCCGACTCTTTGCAACTCTATGGACTGTAGCCTGCCAGGCTCCTCTGTCCATGGGATTTTTCAGACAAGAATACTGGAGTGGGTTGCCAATTCCTTCTCCAGGGGATCGTCCCAACCCAGGGATGGAACCGGGGTCTCTTGTGTCTGCTGCATTAGCAGGCAGATTCTATACCACTAGCATCACCTGGGAAGCCCATATATAATAGAATTAATAATATGTATTATTTAATATAAACATAAAATATTATGACTATTATATACGCATGGAGATTTCATGCCACAAACTTTCCTTGTCCATCTGCTGTGTTACAGTTACCACCATCAGGTCAGGGCTTAACTTGCTAGCTGTGTGACTTGGGGTAAGTGACTAAACTTCTCTGAGTCACTTTAACAATAGCAACGATGAGAACAATGATTAGAACCTTCAGGGACACATCTAACACAGGGTTAGGAATTCAAGAAACACTCTTTGGAGGAAGCCCTCAAATATTATGGGCATCACAGCCTCTTCCTCCACTGGCCATGAACTCCTTGAGGGCTGGGGCTGAGAGTGTTCATCCTGGCATCTCCTGTGCCAGCTCAGAGCATGGATGGGACACACAGAACCACAGGAAATGCCCCTGGAATGAATGCCTGGCACAAGACTCAGCACATGAGAGACACTGATAAAATAGTCCTGATTCCTTATTCCTTTCAGATACACCGAGCCCTTCCTGGGTACCACCCACTGTGCTCCCAGACAGGACTGAGAGCCAGTCCTTACCCAGGGGGACTCAAGGGTCAGTGCAGGGCACAGATGTGGACGCTGCATCTCCAAGACAGAATAAATCGAGAGCCCTGCAGAGGTGTCTGTGAGCCACTCAGGAAGTGCAGAGAAAGGAGGGTTTCCTGGATATGTGGGTGGCACTTCAGCTGGATCTGGGAGACAAGACTCATGGGAAGCTGCTTTTCCCAGGTCTGCTGAGAAAAACCTCAAATAGGTCCACATACATGCGGAAATTTTAGAGGCACAGAGACCTGGTTCAAATCCCAGGGGATAATAACTTTAGCAAGGTTTCCTGGCATCTCTCCTGGGTCCTCCAGTTCAAAGCTGATTGGGGTGGGGGTGGGGGGGTTATGATCCCTGGGCAGCAGTCTCCACCCTGGGATCTGTGTGCGTCATGTGCATGGTCCCAGACACCATGAGGCACCTCCAAATGTACTTGCTGTGAGACCCCCACACCTATGAAAGTGAAAGTAAGGTTGCTCAGTCGTGTCCGACTCTTTGCGACCCCATGGACCCACACCTATACACACGTATAAAACCCTTCTCCTTCTCGGCTCTCTCCAATGGTCTCCTTGTCCAGCAGCTTCCCCCAAATAACTTCAGGGCATAATCTTGTCATCTGGTAATTTCTGCATCCCTTTCTCTGAGAGTCCCTGGCAGGAGAAGGAACACCAAGGATTTGTGTTTGTTTGTTTGTACCCGCAGCCACTTGCATATTAGTAAAGAACCTGCCTGCCAGTGCAGGAGACATAAGAGATGCGAGTTTGATGCGAGTTTGATCCCTGGATCGGGAAGATCCCCTGGAGAAGGAAATGGCAACCCACTCCAGTATTCTTACCTGGAGAATCCCATAGAGAGAGGAGCCTGGGGGTTTACAGTCCATGGAGTTGAAAGAATCTGACACGACTGAAGCAATTTAGCATGCACACACTTGTACATTGTAGGACCTTAGGCAGGTGACTTAACCTCTCTGAGCCCCAGTTCCTTCACCCTCAAAATAGTGATAATACCTCATTATTAAGGATAAAGTGAAATCATGTATATAAAGGACTTGTTCATAGTACATGCTCCATAAATGGTGCCTGTTACTGCACCATTAGGGCTTCCCTGGTGGCTCAGAGGTTAAAGCGTCTGCCTGGAATGCAGGAGACCTGGGTTCAATCCCTGGGTCAGGAAGATCCCCTGGAGAAGGAAGTGGCAACCCACTCCAGTACTCTTGCCTGGAGAATCCCATGGAGGGAGGAGCTTGGTAGGCTACAGTCCATGGGGTCGCAAAGAGTCGGACACGACTGAGTGACTTCACTTTTACTTTCACTGCACCATTACCCCACCAAATGGTACCTTCACACAAGCCCCACCAGAACTGTCATTATTGTTTATGCACTCAGCAATTATTTACTGAGTGCCTACTATGTGCCAGACATTGCTCTAGGCAACTTGTGACATAGCAATGACTAAAACCAGCCAAAATCCTGCCTTCACTGGAGCTTTCGCTCTAGTGGAAACAAACACAAGAAACAAAGTTGAGTTTGTGATGTTAGATGTCGATTAGTGCTCAAAAAATAAAGGAGGGCAGGTTTGAGGAGTAGAGCAGGGTTGTAATTTTTCAATATGGTGATCAGGGAAGGCCTTACTGAGAAAGTGATGTTTGGGTAAAGATGTGAAGGAGGAGAGAGAACTTGCCATGCAGAAATCTGGGGAAAAGAATGCCGGTAGCAGGAACAGCCTGTGCAAAGGCCCTGAGGTGGGAGCGTGCCTGGGGTATCTGGGAGGCCAGTGAGGATGGAGCAGAGGGCAGGAGGGAGTTAGACGGGTCAGAGAGAAAACAGGAGCAGGGTCCTTGTTGCCTGCTGAGAGGGCTTTGGCTCTTACTCTGAGAAGATGGGAGGCTATGGGAGGCTTTTAGGCAGAGGAGGGACTTGACCTGTGATCTGATTTACGTATTTAAAGGAGCCCTCAGTCTGCTGTGTTGAGAACAGACTAGGGACCAAGGACGGAAGCAGGGAGACAGTTAAGGGGTCTCTGCAAAATCCAGATGAGTTACGGTGGGGATCAGGCCCGGTGGAAATATTGTGAAGGATTTACTGGTGGGGAGTGAGTGGGATGTGGAAAAAGATGAGAGAGAAGTCAAGGATGACTCCAGAATTTGAGGCTGAGCCACGGAAAAAAGATGGAGTTGCCCTTGGCTGAGCCGGGGAAGCTCTGCTTTTAAAGTGAGGGAGAAGGGCTTCCCTGGTGCTCCAGTGGTTAAGACTTAGCCTTCCAAAGCAGGGTTGTGGGTTCGATCCCTGGTTGGGGAGCTAAGATTCCACTTGCCTCAATGTCAAAAAACCAAAGCATAAAACAGAAACAATACAGTAACAAACTCAATAAAGACTTAAAATGGTCCACATCAAAAAAAAAAAAAATCTTAAAAGAAAGCAAGCCACACTGAACATGCACACAGCTCAGAGGCAGTCCCTGAGAGAGGGGCTGTCCAGCTAGTGGGTGAGAGGAGAGATTTGGGCCAGCATGTTCCCTCCAGAGCCAAGACCCAGGCTCAGTCTCTGTGCCGTCTTAGTTCTGCCTTGGCTGAGGCTTCCCTAGCTCCCAGCCTCCACTCAGTTCCAATCATTACACACTCACGAGCACCTGTAATTCATTACACATTCATGAGACACATTTGGTGTCACCCAACCAGAGCTGGAAGTTGCAGAAAGGAGCAAGGACCAAACAAATTTTTGGCCTCCAGGTATTCAAAGTCTGAATCAAGGTGGAATAAGAAAAGCCCCATAATAAATTTAGTGACAGTAACTAGTCATATACTGAGCGGCAGACAGTAGAGTGAAAGAAACAAAGATTGTGGAGTCAGCTCCCTGTGTTCAAATCCCAGCTCAGCCACTTTTGAGCTGTGTGACCTTGGGCAAATTACTTAACCTCTCTGGGCCTCTTTTTTTCCATTTACAAAATGGGGATGACATTAGGAGCTACTTCATATGGTTGTTGAGAGGTTAAATGAGGTGATATTTTGAAACTCTAGGTAAGTGCTAGGCATGTGTTCAATAAACAAATTTTGCCAAGTGCTTGACATGTGTGATGGCTTCTCTAGATAACAGCCTGATAAGCTAAGTGTTGCTTTTCTGAGTTTTTTCTTTAGGTACATTTTTTTCTCCCTTCATAGGTGATATTTATTTGATTTTTTAAATGGAAGTATATTTGATTTACAATGCTGTGCCAATCTCTGCTGTATAGCAAAGTGACTCAGTCATACACATAAAGACATTTTTTACATTCTTTTCCACTGTGGTGTACCTATAGGGAATCCAATATAGTTCCCTGTGCTATACAGTTGCTATACAGTAGGACATTTTTGTTGGTCATCTTTTTTAAAATTTTAATTGGAGGATAATTACTTTACAATATTGGGATGGTTTTTGCCACACATCACCATGAGCCAGCCATAGGCATACATGTGTCCCCTCCAGCCTGAACCCCCATCCTGTCCATTTTATTTATAATAGTTCACAGCTGCTAATCTAATCCCAAACTCTCAGTCCTTCCCTCCCCGACCCCTCTCCCTTGGGCAACCACATTTGTAGGTACATTTTTATTACCAATCATCTCTAAGTTTATAAGAGACATCACCCCTTTCTCATTATTATACTCCCCTTATCAGAAAAAAGTATTTAACAGGGATTTACCATTGATAATTTTATGTCTATAAGTCCTTTTTAAAAAAAAAAATTCGTTTGGCCGTGTTGGGTCTTAGTTGCAACACATGGGGTCTTCCATCTTCGTTGTGGCATGTGGGATAATTTTAGTTGTGGCATTTGGGATCTAATTCCCTGACCAGGGATCGAACCCAGGCCTCCTGCGTTGGGAGTGTGGAGGCTGAGCCGCTGAACCACCAGGGAAGTCCCTGTAAGTTGTGTTTTTCTTTTTAACAAGTTTTTTTTTTTTCCTATAGATGGATTCATTGTCAGTGATTCATGAGCCTTTCTTCCTTTCTCTCTCCCATTCTTTTTTTAAAGTGCTACATGTACAAAGATGGGAACGGTAAAGTGCTCTGTAAGGCTTATTTAAAAAGAAAAATAGAGCACAGAACAGTCCCCACCCCTTTCTATTTCTCTAAAGCAGTGGTTCTCCACTGGGGGCGATTTTTCTCCCTAGGCAACATGTGAAGGGAGATGGTCACGACTTGCTGTTTGGGGTGCTACTGGCATCCAGCAGGTAGAGACGAGGGATGCTGCCTTAATTCCTATCATGCACAGAACCGCATCCCACAGCAGAGAATTACTCAGTCCCAAATGACCCGGGAGCAAAGTTGAGAAACCCTGACCTAAAGCCCACCCGGAGGGCACAAGGGTAGAGTGGTGGGAGGTGTAACATGCTCAAGGTTGCTAGGAAATAGCAAACTCAGGGTTCACAGGTTCAAGGGCTCCCAACCCCAGAAAAAGACAGAACGGAATGCTGCTTCAGAGCCTGTTTGACCCAGCCCCCAGCTGTGTAACGTTAAACATGTCTGTTAGTATTACGGAACCTCAGTTTCCTCATCTATAAAATGGTCTGAAAGTACTTACCGCAGAGGATTATTGTGAGGATCGTGTGACTTAGGAGGTAAGTGCTTAGTGCAGGGCCTGATACATCTTACGCCTGAAATAGAGAGCTGCCCTTTCATTTTCCCAAGAGTGTCGTGAGGGTTCTGAGAAAGGGTGGTGACCTCTGGTTTGAAGAATCTGGGAGGGCTGATCAGGGGAGGAGGTGTTTGCGCTCGGCTTTGAAAGATGGCTAGATCTGGATGGATAAGAAGGGAGGTAGGCTGTTTGGGTAGTGGGTGAGATCTGAGCAAAGACAAAAGAAGTGAGGAGCGGGCTTAGGGAACCTTGTGTCACCAGGTTTGGCTGGGAATGAAGACGACTTCTCCTGGACTCAGGACTTGAAGTCCTTGACCCCCTCCCCATCACCCCCTCCACCAGACCCGCAAACCTGCTTACAGAGGCACACGGCCCCCCGGCCTCCAGGGCCCGCCCCGGGCTGGCAGACCAGGCCCTGGCTGGGGTCACAGACGTGGAGATGGTCGCAGGGCTCCCCCAGCCGCCGCGCACATACCCGGCAGCAGTTGCAGCCGTCCAGCACCAGGGGCACCCCCGGTGGGCATCGGGGTGGTGGCCAGGGACAGGCACATGGTGTGGGGCACAGCTGGGCACACACCTGCAGAGACAGAGACCTCCCTCAGCCAAGGTCATTCAAGGTGGGCAGTGAGACCCTCACGACTGACTCCTTCTCTGCCAGGCTGTGCAGTGTAGCATCACACCTTGGCCCCAGAGAGACATAGACCTGGCCTTGAACCCCAGCACCCCCACGTCACTCTGTATGAGACAGCATGGCATTGTGGTCATGAGCAAGGGCTCTGGATTAGAATTCCTGTCTTAACTCTGTCGCTTATTAGCGGAGCAGCCTTGGGCAAGTTACTTAAGTTCTCTGAGCCTCAACTGCCTCATCTGTGAAGAGGGGGCAATAATATATAACTCAGAGGATTGTTTTGAGGAGTACATGAAATGAGGCATATAAAACTTTTAGTTCACAGCCTGCCATGCAGGAGATGCTCCATGCATTTAGCTATGATGACTGGTATGTGAATTATAATAGTGGGCTTAGCCTCTGCCTTCTGGGAACTTACAGAGGCAAAACCAACAGAACAGAGGATTAAAATGACAGGGTACTATACGTTTTCTAGCAGGAGGACTGTGGATATTTATCCTGAGGACTGAATAAATCAAACAGTATCATGGATGTTTTTGATCTTTGGAACAATCTAGAATATGTTTCCAGATGAGCCTCAAATAAGCCAGGAAAACTTGGCCTCCTGTGGGACTTATCAATTCAGAGCTTCCAGAGGCCCAGCCCTGGAATCTGTTTTTAACGAGCCATCCAGGGGTGTTTGATGCACAGCTAGGTTACTGGTACCTCACCTCCACTCTAACCCTTCTCCCCGCCATATAAAGATGGGGAGACTGAGTTCCAGAGAGAGGAAGAGACACAGTCCCCGTGGGTTAGCTACTTGGCTGGGAGTGTGCTTCCCCACTGAAGACCCACAGACCCAGAGTGGGTGTAGACTTCCTGTAACAGGGAAAAGCCCCAGCCAGGGTCCCACCCCCAGGGGCAGGCTCAAGGTATCAACCCAAGTGTCCTGACTGCCCCTCCTCACTTAGGACCGAGAAACAACCAAACCAGAAACCAGACACTCTAGGTTCCCCATATGTCCATTGGAAGGTAGGGACCGAGGGCCATGCATAATTCAAGGTGTTACTAGTGACCCACCCCACCTGAGGGCCCTTGGAAGTCTGGAGGGTTTTGTGTAGAGGATTGAAGAATTGGATGCAGTTTTGGAAGGTGAAATTAATAACCTCCTAAGTCCTGTGTGTGGCCCCAAAGCAGGCAATGACCTCTCTGCCCTAATCCCTACCTTTCCCACCCTTAGGACTCCTAGTCCTGCAAACCTCTCTATGGCCTGCAGTTCCCACCGTGGCCACTAGGGGCCGTTCCAAACTGGCAGACCTGTGTGTGTGTGGGAGGGTGGGTCACAGACCAGGAAGCAATGACAGGGCCCATCTACGATGGCACTGGTAACATTAGATGTGAGTGTGCAGCTGTGTGCCTGGAGCCTTGCCAGAGGACGAGTTCCCATCTCCGCAGGCATTTCAAGCAGGAGACTGGGTGACACCAGATTCTAGAGAGGATGGTCTAGCCTCACCCTTCAAAGTGAGGTCTGGACCGGCAGCAGCAGCACCGGGAAGCTTGTTAGTCATGCAGCATCCAGGGCCCTTCCTTATGACTCTGAATCTGCATTTTCATAAATCCAGATGTGATCCACACGGCACTGACCTGAGAAACAATCAGCTGGACTTTGAGTTTCCCTTCTAAACCCTCAGAGGCTGAGCTCCCTGAGTTGGTGGGAAATAAGCAGGGTGAGGGGTAGGCTTTTGACCAGAAATGGCTCTTGGGTCCTTTCCTCCTGAAAGCAGAGGTGCCAGGACATAAGCTGTGTGCTTTGCACCTGGGTTCTCACTTTGGGCTCTCTACAGGGCAAGCTTGACAGGGCTGGATCTACAGGAGGGACCTGATGACACCGATGCCCGTGACTGTCATTCACCACGGGCACACCATGCGCTGAGCTCTGTAATGTGCTAGTTTAACCCTCCAGTGGGAGCTACAGCATTATGCCCATTTTATTTATTTATTTTGGCTGTACCATGTGGCGTATGGGATCTTAGTTCCCCGACCAGGGATTGAACCCGTGCTCCCTGCAGAGGAAACACGCAGTCTTAATCACTGTACTGCCAGGGAAGTCCAGCATTATACCCATTTTAAAGACAGGGAAACTGAAGCTTAAAGCAGTATAGCGACATCACCAATAACAGGTAGATCAGGAACAGAATCAAGGTTCATATGCATCCAAGACCAGGCCTCAACCACACCCACCTCTCGTCACTTATGGCTCTGATGCCAGCTTAGCCTCTGCGTCAACTAACTGTTCAAGAGGGATGGGGACAAGTCAGGGAGGGTGTTTCAGCACAGCCAAGGAGGGAGAGGTCCTGTCTAGTCTCTGTCTCTACACCCTTTCCAACCAGCCCATTCCCATGTTCAAGCTGCCTCGTCACCCTTGGTTGTCCCAGACCTTCCTTTGCTGTGGTCCCCAGCTGCGCAAGAGCCCTGGACAGGGAATCTTCCAAGCAAGAGTTGAGATCCAAGTTCTACCACTGACACGCTGTGTGGCCTTGGACACTTCACTGCTGCACTGAGAGGGAGCAGTTTCCTCCTAAGTAAAATGAGGTGGAGACCATCTATCTTGGAATCAGGGTTTTAATGAGGTCATGGCCAACTTCTGGTCAATGTGGCCTGGCTTGTTTCCAGGTCTCTACCACCTGTCTCTGTCCACAGGCCTGAGCTCAGGAGCTCACAACCTGCCTGCGAGACTTGAAATTCTCTCTCTGAGGATTGTCACGGCTTTCATGTGTGTGATGACTAAGTCCCTGCGTTCTGAGTGGGATGTTGCCTGGCTCCCTGGGGCCTGGGAAGAATGGAGGGCTGGGGGAGAGAACAGTGAGTCTAGGACTGCTTCATTTTGGCCTTTCGTTTGATCCCAGGCCCAGAACCCCAAGTCCCCAGCTCCCCCTACCCATGCTACCCTTCCTGGCATCATGTCCTGACCATCCCGGTTTGGAAGAACAAAAAGCAAGGTTAGGATGCCAGCAGGGTTCTCAGCCTTCCCCCAACCACTGCCTGGATCCAGGAGAGAGGCGTTCCTGCCTGCAATTCTCAAAAGAGCATGAAAATATAGTGAGATCATAGCTTGCAGCAGGGCCAATCCCCATGACACCGGGAACTTGGCATTTGCTAAGGTGATGGCAGGCTCAGCAACTGTGGCCTCGGTCCAGGTTGGAGGTGGAGAGATACAGACTGCAGTCCCCTCTCCTCACACCCAGGCCAGTCCTGGCCTCTGTCTCCTCTATTGCTTTGATGCTGTGTGGTTTCAAGCAAGTTGCTTACCCTCTCTGAGCCTTGCTTGACTGAAAACAGGAAATAATCATTCCTGATGAGGTTGTTGGGCATGTTAGGCAAGGTGGATGTTCCACAAGCCTTTTGAAAATATCCCACAGGAGAAGGTCTTTATTCTCTAGAGCTGTCTCCCTACCCCCTCCATCTAGGGTCAGCAGGCCACTCACTGCCTGAGGGCCCGACAGCATTAATGCCTTTGTATGAAACTTCCAATGGGCTAGGCACCCAACATCCATTCAAATCCTAGCTCCTAGTTAGACAAAGCAGGCCCCCTCTTGAGGCTCCCCATTTATAATGAGGGAACCCACTTCTGTTTGCAGAGGGACTTCAGGGATTGGTAATCATGAAAGTCCTCTCTTAAACATTTGTCATATTCCAGGTCCTGTGCTCGGCCCTGGAGATAAACTATGATAAATGACCTTCCCAAAGGCCTCATGAACATTATACCCATTTAACTGAGGAAGGAGCTAAGACTCAGAGAGGGGAAGGGATTTGCCTGAGGTCACACAGCAGACTTGGCCAGAGGGAAGCAGCTCTCTGGGCATCAGGGAGAGAAGCTCAGCTGAGCCCCAACAGAGGAGGCCCACAGGAATTCTTCCAGGGGGTCCTTGGCTGTGATTTCACATCTCCCCCACCACACCAAGGAAGCCAGCAGTACATTTCGGGGCCCAGGGCCCCCTTACCTTGGAGAGGAGACAGAGGAGGGAGAAGGCGAGGAGGTGGGTCTGAAATGTGCCTCTCATGTCACTGTGTCCCCCACGGAGCCAGCTTTGAGCCTCGGAGGCAGGACCTGTAAGTCTTTATGTTCCGGCGGCTGTGAGGTCACTCCCAGGCACGCACACACACACACACACACACACATACACGCATGCACACACACACGCTGGCCTTTGTAGCCCTGCTTCTCTCCCATCCTCATCTTCCCACTGATGAGCCCATTTACCTGGAGGTGAGACCTCCGAGGCCACCAAGAGGGTGCTTGCCAGTATGTGTGTGTGTGTGTGTGTGTGTGCGTGCGTGTGAAAGTCAGAGCCAGTGCCAATGCCGAGAGCCTGTGACAGGCTGGCAGGGGCCTCTGTAGCTCCTCCCAGCCCCAAAGGGCCTACCCAAGCCGCTGCTGGAGCCGCTGGAGCCCTGCCCCAGACCCCCTGGCCAACCCTGGCAGTAGAGGGGGTGCTGTAGATCCAGAAAGTGCTCCACAGACACCCCCTTTGCAGAGCTGACCCAAGTCCTCCTAAGCCCCGTGGTCCGGACTCCAGGCGGCTTCAGCGGGCCTGCGGTTTCTGGCAGGAAGATTGGCAGCCGTCCAGAAGCGGGTGTGACCCACAGCAAAACTTCCCTGGGCGGCCCGTTTGCTTTTGGCAACCAGGAGCCTCCCCATGGCCTTCTTGCTGAGCTGTGGATGGTGACCTGCGGTGGCTGAGCCCACGCGGGCTGGACCTGGTGTGTGCTCTTGCTGGGCCCTGCTACATGAGGGGGTCCTCAACAGTGATCTGCAGGAACCAAATCCTTTTTGTTGAATTCAGTCAGCTCTGAGGCCCCTCTGTGGTGTCTCCAGTTCCTGAAGAGGAGGTAAGCTGAGAGGGGGAAAGGACAGTAAGTGGCGGCAGGTGGAATTTCAGGGAATATAGAGGAAGGGTCCTGTTCAGACAGAGGGTGAGGGTGAGCTCTCTGAAGTGGGAGCCAGGGATGAAGGGAGTGAGAGAGGACGATGCTGCAGGCAGAGGGAACAGCACACAGATGCCTAGAGGTGGGGGACCGCGTGACAGCAGGGCCTATTCTGGGAGCCAAGAATGCCTGCTGTGTCTGGAGCCGACAGTGAGGTGGGAAGCGGTGTCACACATGAGGGGGCAAGACACATGAAATTCACACCACCAGAGACTCTGTGCTTCCAATGCAGGGGGCCAGGT
Source organism: Bos mutus (assembly GCF_027580195.1). Lineage (NCBI taxonomy): Eukaryota > Metazoa > Chordata > Mammalia > Artiodactyla > Bovidae > Bos > Bos mutus. Next base: position 57,422,729 of record NC_091629.1, on the reverse strand, counting down.
TCGATCCCTGATCAGGGAACTAGAACCCACAGGCTGCAACCAAGAGTTCACAGGCTACGACTAAAGATCCTGATGCTCTGTGATCTTTAGAGGGGTGGGATGGGAGTCGGGGCGAGAGGGAGGCCCAAGAAGGAAGGGATATATGTATACATATAGCTGATTCCCTGGTGGCTCAGATGGTAAAGAGCCTGCCTGCAGTGTGGGAGACCCAGGTTTGATCCCTGGGTTGGGAAGATCTCCCGGAGAAGGGAATGGCAACCGACTCCAGTATTCTTGCCTGGAAAATTCCATGAATGAAAGAGCCTGGAGGGCTACAGTCCATGGGGTCACAAAGAGTCGGACACGACTGAGCGACTAACACACACACGCACAGCTGATTCACTGTGTTGTGCAGCAGAAACTATCACAGCATTGTGAAGCAATTACACTCCAATTTAAAAAGGAATACTGGAAGTAAAAGAAAAGCAGTGCGGACCCCACATGCCACAACGAAGACTGAAGATCCTGCAAAGACACAGCTAAGCCTCGGTGCATCCAAATACATAAGTAGATATTTTAAAAACCTCACCACCAGTATCACTAGGAGCGGGAAGATATAAAGACATGAGCTTTGACTGTAGAATTTGGCAAAGGTAATACGAGAGGGGGGGGTGTCAAATGTGGCTGGAGAAGGCTTTGGCCCCCATCATCTCCCCCAGTATCCCAAATCTCAAAGTGATGGAGCTGGACAGCAGAAGAGTCGGGAAAGGGCAGTTGGCAAGGAAGAAAAGTGACTTGATGCTGGGAGCAGTTCCAGGATGAGGAGTTGATGTGAACAGAGGTTGAAGATGAAAATGTGGGATTTGATCATTTAGGGCTGGAGGAAGTGGCTGAGGGTGAGGGTTGTGGGTTGCCAGACTTGGAGAGAATGAGAAACAGTGTTATTTATTCAGGCTCATGTTTGAGTTAGAAGCAGGCCTAGGGTATTTTACACCCAGAGTGGATCAGTTTTGGAATACCCACCACCTTCATATAACAAAGTGTTATCTGTCATCATTGTGAGAAGAAACAAATATAGTTCATTTATGAATTAGAATTCGTACTTACCATGCAAAAATGTTACCCTTCGCAGTCTACACTGTTTGACTTTTCTAAATTTTAAACACAAATTAAAATTTCAAGAAGTCATCTGGGATGACAGACTTGAATTACCTGTATCTTCATCTTCTCCATCACTCTACAGCCATTGTTTTCTTTGAATCTACTTGTGAGATGCAGAAATATGTAATACCGCAGGGCTGGAGGCAGGAACTGTACTTGGAGCAAGTACAAAAGATTCCAAGCTGTTAGGAACTCTCTTGGTGAACCTGTGTTCCTGAGACCCTGTGTGCTGCTGGCAACTGCGTTCCTAGAAATTCTCCATGTCGAAGAGGTTTATTAAAGGATAAATCAAAACATGCTGATTTGAAGCTTAACTACATGTTATTAAAATACAACTGGTGTTAGTCACTCAGTCATCTCTGATTCTTGACATGGACTGTAGTCCACCAGGACTCTCTGTCCATGAAATTCTCTAGGTAAGAATACTGGCGTGGGTAGCCATTCCCTTCTCCAAGGGATCTTCCCATCCCAGGGATCAAACCCTGGTCTCCTGGGTCACAAGAGTTGGATACGACTTAGCAACTAAACTACCATCCCAGGTGGTGCTTGTGGTAAAGAAGCTGCCTGCCAATGCAGGAGACACAGGTTCAATCCCTGGGCTGGGAAGCTCCTCTGGAGAAGGAAATGGCAACTCACTCCAGTATTCTCGCCTGGAAAATTCCATGGAGAGAGGAGCCTGACAGACTAGAGTCCATGGGGTCGCAAAGAATCAGACGTGAGTAAGTAGCTGCACATTTATTTATTTATTTTCTATGTTTTGGCCAGGCCAGGATCTTAGCACCTCAATCAGGGATCGAAACCCATGCCTGCCACAGTGGAAGTTCAGTGTCTTCACCACTAGACATCTAGGGAAGTTCCAGGTCCCTGGTTTTAATAATAATGAAAGTGATTACATATTGAGCACCCAGTGGGAACTGCCCCTGTGCTGAGTACTTGTTATAAAAAGTGGTGTTTCTAATCCTTGTCATCCATACCTTAATAAAAAAAAAAAAGAAAAAATGAAATCCAGAGAGGTTAAGCAGCTTGCCAAAGGTCACACAGCTAGAAAACAGAGCCAGATTTTCAGCGGAGGTTCATATGACTCCAAAACCTATGCTGTGGTTATTTATTTTTGCTACTGCTTAGAAAGCTCTCTGTGGCGTATATATTTTTTTAAATTGAGGGGTAACATATAAACAGAAATGCTTACAGTGCACTCGTGTTAAGTGCACATCTCGACAACTCTTCACATATGTACACACCCATGTAACCACCACCAAGATACATTTCCAGAAAGATTCTGATGCCTCTTCCAAGACTGTATGCTCTGCCTCCCAAGGTACTCACTGTTCTGACCTCTGTCACCATGGATTAATTTTTGCTGGGAGAAACAGTTTTGTTTTGGCTTTTTATTTTTTCACTTTTTATTTTGTGTTGGCGGATGGTGGACTAACAATGCTGGGATAGTGTCAGGTGAACACTGAAGGGACTAGGCCATACATACACATGTATCCATTTGGGAGGAACAGCTTTGAACCACTTCTTCCTCTGAGGCAAGAAGGAAGATAGAAAAAGCTAGGAGGCATGAGGAGGAGGTAGAGAAAGGCACTTTGTTCACAGCAGTATCCTATCCGAGGAGGAGTCCCGCCCCCATCAGTGAGAGGGTGAGGCTGGGTGCGCTTTCCAAGGGAAGTGAAGGAGGCTCGGAGTGTGCCGCACCGGGAGGTGACAAGACACCAGTGGAGTGCTGCCTCCTGCCGCAGGGCCCCTCTGAGTCAGAGCGTGTGTTTGTGCTTGGAACTTGTTCTCTCTAAATAACCAAAGTTGGGCGAGTGTGGACAGCGGGCGGTCCTGGGGCCTGGCCAGTTCAGGAAGCACGTGGGTTGGCATCACGGCGTTGGGTGATGAGAGTGTGAGTGATGAACGCACATCACAAAATGCTGAAAATCCATGGCAGGAGCTGCCCCTGTGCTGACTGGTTACTGGGGTTCAGGCCCCCAAAGTGCCAAGTTTGGCACTAGAGGGATGTGGCAGTCTGGGGAACCCATGAGACTTTTGGCTAGTGCTATAGGTTCCCCTAAATAAGACCCTAAACAGAGCACAGATGCTCTTTGGCACTACTGGAAACAAATTTCAGGCTTGTAAGCCAAAAAGTCCCCACTTCAAATCCTGGCTCCCCCAGTGACTTTTGGCACTGGGACCAGGATGCAGAAAGAGAGGAGCCAAGGGAGAAAAATGTAAGGAACTCTCACTATCAGGTGCTGGCCTGGCACGTGTAGGACCGGGAGAGTGAGGGACTCCTTACAAGTGAGGCATCCAGGCATACTTCCCTGGCGGTCCAGTGGTTAAGGCCCTTTGCTTCCACTGCAGGGCAGGGTGGGTGGCTGGGTAGGGGGGCGGTGTGGAGGGGGAAGAAACCTGCACAAAATGAGTTTATGGTAGGAACTCAAGAAATAGGGGTTGACTGGCTAAATGACAGCTCCCTATCCCAATGTTTGAATTGGGGTACATTAGGCCATGCTGAGGTCACAAATAAACTCCAAGATCTCAACAGCTTAATCCAACAAAGATTTAGCTTTGGTGGCAAATGGTCCAGTGAAGTTGGGCAGATCTTCTCCATCTTGGAGCTGCATCCTCTCAAACCACCCTTCCCTACCCATTCAGTTGCTTCTTTGAAATGAAGAATTTCAGATCCTCCCCTCCTCTCCCCCCACAGCAGGATCTACATTTAGTAAGACTCCCAGGTGATTCGTATGCACATTGCAGTTTGTGAATCACTATTCTAGACCAGTGGGCTCCAAGGTCACCTTGGAGAAGAGAGATGGAGAAGGCACACTGGCTCTTCACTGCCTCAAACCAGAAGTGATGACGCTCATCCCTTCTGCTCATATTTCATTGGCCAGAACAAGTCACGTGACCCCGACTTGCCTGCAAGGGAAGCTGGGAAATGTGATCTTTCTCTGTAGGTCCCTGAAGAGGAATCAGAGTGAGAAACATGACATATTCTTTGCCACAGTGTCTGAGGATCTGGGACACATACCTCTGTGGCCTTTGATTTCACCCATTTTTGTTTGTTTTGAGATGGCCTTCTTGTTCTTTCAGACCCGAACCAGGCCTAACACTTGAGAGTCTAGGAAATGCCTCTGAAAAGTGAAACTGGGGAAACACCTCTTTAGCTCAGGGTGCAGCATATGGGAGCCAGGAACAAGTGTCTGCAGTTGCAAGGATGAAGCCAGTTTCAGCCATTCACAGCTTGTCAGCTTCCTCCCTGCCTTCCTCTTTTGTATTCATTGCACATCTACATGCCAAGCCCCGTGCAAGAAGCTGGAGAGATTGGTGTGTGTGTGGGGGGTGGGGGTGGGGAGGTGGGGGTGGGTCTCTGTGAATAAATGCTCAATGCTGGGGACATCACTGTTGCTACAGTAGGGTCGTGGGGACAGACAAACCCAAACGGACCCTGACCCCAGCAGGGCTGGGAGAGTCAGGGCCAGTGCTCCTGTGGCTGGATGTACTCAGGTGAGAGGGAACCCCATACCATGGGAAGATCAAGAATCAGATGAAAATCCCAGCTCTGACACTTGCTACGTGGCTGTGTGTAAGTGCCCTCACCTCTCTGGGACTCCCTTTCCCTTTTGTGGAAATTGGGATCTGAGCCTGATGGAGACCCATTCGAATATCCTTTCTCCCCACCTTCCCTCATAATCAAACCCTGATTTTATTTGGGCTGGCAGTGCACTCAACTTTGCAGCGAGGCATGGCCATGTGACCAGTCCCAGCAATAAGATTCATGAAGAAGTGTTATGTGCAAATTCTGGGAAGGCTTCTGAAAGGGAAGAGCATCCCTTCTGTCCCAATACCACCCTTCCTTCCTTCCTCCTGCTTCCGGTCAGTCATCAGACATGATGGTGAAGCTTGACAGCCATCTTGGACTGAGAGGGTGTCTTAAAGATGGCCCTCAGGTGCAGAGGAAGGAAGAGGAGAAATAAAAACGGAGCCTGGATCTCTGATGACATCAGAGCTGCCGTGTGCACCCCAGACTCCACCTATAGTGGCTATTCACGTGATTTTAAAAATAGTATACATGTTACATACAAGAATACTATGACAGTGTTCATATAATGATAATATAATGTTACTATATATATTATTCTGTCTGCATATAATATATGCATGCTTATGCCCCTTTGTTTAAGCCACAATTGTTTTGAGTATTGCTGGTGTAAAAGTATTATTGATTTTTATTATTGATCGTGTATCTGGCAAACTTGCTCATCTCTCTTATTTGTTCTGATACTGTCAGATTATTTCATTTTTCAAGGTAAGGGACCACACCATCAACAAAGAACAGTTTTATCTCTCCCCTTTCAACCTTTACACCCCTTGTTTTGTCTCCTTTTAGCCGTAGCCGGACTCCGGCACCACGTGCTACGCGTTTGTTGTTGTTGTTTGGTCGCTAAGTTGTGTCCGACTCTTTGCGACCCCGTGGACTATAGCCCCTCAGGCTCCTCTGTCTGTGGGGTTGCCCAGGCAAGAATACTGGAGTGGGCTGCCATTTCCTTCTCCAGACGAGTTAAGCATTAGCAGTGATAATGGGCATTCTTGGCTTGTTCCTGATCCTGACACACACATAAAGTTTCTCCACTAGGAATCATATTTTCTGGAGGTTTTTTGATACTGAACTTCTCTGGTGGCTCAGGTGGTTAAGTGTCTGCCTGAAATGTGGGAGACCTGGGTTCAGTCCCTGGGTCAGGAAGATCCCCTGGAGAAGGAAATGGCAACCCACTCCAGTACTCTTGCCTGGAAAATCCCATGGACGGAGGAGCCTGGTAGGCTACAGTCCATGGGGTCTCAAAGAGTTGGACACGACGGAGCGACTTCACTTTCTTTCTTTCTATCTACCAAATCAAGAAACTTCTCTTATGTTCCTCGTTTGCTGAGATTTTTTTAAATACCTAAGGTTTTAAAATAAATACCTAAGTTTCTTAACAAAAGTTTTTTCTGTGTCAATTGACAATCATTGGATTTTCAAAAGATTTTTCGTATATTTATTTGTTTGTTTGGCTGTACTGGGTCTTAGTTGAGGCGCATGGGAACTTTGATCTTCGTTACCGCATTAGGATGTCTTTTAGCTGCGGCACGTGGGATCAGACCCGGGCCTCCTGCATTGGGAGCTCACAGTCTTAGCCATTGGACCATCAGGGAAGTCCTCGGCCTTTTTTTTCCTTTAATGACTCCATGAATCATAGTGGTGGATTTTCTGATGTTACTGCATCTCTGGGATAAATCCTTCCTAATGGTAAGGATTTTAACACACTGCTGAATTCACTCCACTAATACTGTAGTTAGTATCTTTTCCATCCTGTGTTCATAAATGAAATGAGCTTATCGTTTTCTTTTGTTGTATTGTCTTCTCTGGTTTGGGCAACCAAGATGACACTTGTCTCATCAATAAGCTAGGCATTCATTGTTCCTTTAAAATTCAGCGGAACTCACCTGTAAGGATGTCTGGGTCTGATTTGGGAGAGCAGGAGGGCTCTGGCTACCATTTCAATTTCTTTAATACTAATTAACCTATTAACATTCTCTATTTCTTCTTGGGCCCATCTTTTGGCATCTTATAACTTTCTAGAAATGTATCCATTTTCCCTAAGCTTTCAAATTCCTAACAATATAACTGTTCACAGTAGTTTTAAAGTTATGCTTAGTCCCTGTTAAATCAGCATTATTCTCCTTTTTCACACTTTGGTTTATCTATTGCACCTTAACTCTTTGGTCATGATCAATCTTATCAGGACCCTGTCTCAAATGAATTCCATCCCAGAAGCGGCTTTGGGTCCTGTTGTTTTTTCATAGTCTTCTTTTGTTCTCTAGTTCATTGATTTGTTCCCAGAAGGTGTTCTGAATGGGCAGGGCATTGTGCAGCTGAATCTTATTTTGGCCCTTGCAGTGCTGAGGTGTTCTACGTCGTCAGTGAGGCCGCCTCCATCGGGAAGGTCCAGAGAGGGGGCCCCGCCAATGGCTATGACTTGCCCAAGTCTGGGTTCCTGCCTCAGAGGGCGAGGCTCCATCTGCTCCACATTGGCAGCCCCCACACTACCCCCGCCTCTGGTCATGTTGGGAGGGGCTGGTGGTGCGTTGCTGCTGCTGCCTGCTCATCCAGCCTGCAGATAGCCAGCCCCCAGGTGCCCCTCTATGGCCTCTTCCGTGCATTCCTCAGTCTGGGCAGGAGCTCAAAGGTCTGTTCCTGGCCCTGAGATCCCAGGTGCCACCATGAACTTCCTTCCCTGCCCCCATCTCCCCAGGACAGTTATGGGGCTTTAACACTTGGCTTCAGTCTGAACTGGTGTGCTTCTGTGTGCAGGGAGGGACCAAAGTGGTCCTGCAAGGAGGGAGTGAGAGATGGTACTCTCAGATCACATGTGTGACTGCCTCTGTACACAGATGCTCATGCCATTGTGAACTGGGGGTCCTGGCAAGGAGGTGGTCCTCATTTGCTGGGTGAGGGGGTGGGGACAGTGGGCTGAGCCGAGGGTGCAGCTGGTGAGGCGAAGACACACTGGCTGGGGAGCTGGGAGAGGTCACGATGGGACCTGGGATTCAGGAATTGGCCTGAGAGTTTACTCACAGGCCTGGAATGCCAGAGAAGAGACACTGAACGTGGCATGTGTTGGATGGTAGATATGTATTTGTTGCACGAATGAATACATGAACGAAGGAATGGAGGGACCCAAGCTTTAATTTCACTCTCATGCTGTACATTCTTGGGAAAAGTTCTTGGCCTTGCTTGGCCTCAGTTTCCTCATCTGTAAAATGGGAGTGGGGTGGATTCCATATCCTATAGTGCCTCTTTCTCTAGGAATTTCTGTTTCTATGCCTGGAAGTGTTTCTGGAGTGGCAGCTCTGACCCAGAGGGAAGTATGCAAGATGGGCCCTCAAGAAGGCAGAATTCTGAAAGGTCAGGAGCAGAGGTGGTTCCTAGAGATTCTCTGATGTCTGAATAATTATCAGAGTTCAGAGCACCCCACCAAGTTAGAATTAGCTGGTCAGGAGGGACCAGGCACCAGAGCAGAAGTGGCTTTGCATTTGGCCAGACGTCCCTTAGAGAAGGCAGATAACAGGTTAGCTTACTGCCTCCCCATCCAGGAGCCCCCTCATCATTCAGGATATCCATTCATCCAGCCATTCACCCATTTATCTGTTCTTTCAACCATCCATCCATCTACCCGTTTGTCTGTCCATCCATTCACCCATCCATCTGTATATTCATATATTCATTCATTCATTTAACAGACGCTGAATGCAGGGGCCATGCCCTCATATTAGACACATAATAAAAAAGCAAGCTCTCTGTCCACACTGAATTCACAGAGTAGAGGAGAAGATGGAGATAAGCAAAGAGATGATGGCAGAACAGTAAGTGGGGAGTACTAGTCACTGAGGGAAATGAGAAGAGGACCCAGCCTTGGAGGAGGGAGAGGAGGCTTTGGAAATCTTACTAGAGGAGGTGACATCCAAGCTGAATTTTGAATCAAGAGTAGGAGTCCAGGCAAAATGTCAGCACAGGGTGACAGAGAATAGAGGCCGAAGTCATCATAAGACCCGGGTGTCTGGGGCGCTGTGCATGGCTGAGTCTGGATGAAGCCTGGCGGGAGGTGGAGAGGTGAGGCTGGAGGAGCCTGGCCTGTGTTGGTCTGGGAGGAACTTGTGACCGGGGCTGGGAACAGGGACCGAGACCTTGGGGTCTCCAGGGACCATCTGGAGCTGTAGAAATGCTCTGGGTAAGGCGTCAGAGGCTGGGTTCCTTCCTCCTTCTCCTGAGTGACCCTAGGCAAGTCCCCTCACCTCTCTGGGCCTCGGTCCCCCTGCTGTGACGTGACAGGGTTGCCCTTTGTGCCCTCCTGGGACCCTTCCAGCCCTGAGGATGTCCTTGAGCCACATGTGGTCAGCAAAACCAACAGCCATGTGAACATTTGGCCTGGCCTGGGGAGCAAGTTAATTGTTCCCAGTCCCTGTGAGTGTCGAGGGGGGAGCGCCTTGGTTAGGGGCCCTGGTTAGGGGCCGCCCCCGTGGGGCTCCCAGTCATGGGATTGCAGGATGTGCTGAGTGGGGAGTGAGTCATCAGCCAGTCATCTGCTTGGGCCCCAGGGTCCCCAGGTGCGGGAGGGGGGGGCCCTATCCCCTACTTCTGCCTGCCCAGAGCCCCCTTCTCAAGCCAGCAGTCCCTTGCTCAGCAGAAAGCAAGTCCACAGAAAATTGTTTTTTTTTTTAAGTTTTTAAATTGGAGTATAATTGCTTTCCAATGTTGTGTTGGCTTCTCCTGTACAACAACATGAGTCGGCCATATATATATATAAATATTCCCTCCCTCTTGAAGCCCCCTCCCACCACCACCCCCATCCCACCCCCTAGGTCATCACAGAGCACCGAGCTGAGCTTCTGTGTTGCACAGCAGCTTCCCACTAAGGAAAATTATTTGAGATAAATCGAAGGGTGGGAGCCCTAGGCTGGGGCTCCGGACCTTCTCCCACCCCCAGCAGCCCCTGAGGCCCTACCAAGGAGCCCCCTTGGGTTCAAGGGCCCAGTCGTCCCCAGGAGAGGAGATTGGGACCCGGAGGGGGAAGGAGCTGCCCCTTGGGTCACCCAACACGCGTCCTTGCTCCTCTCCCCACTGGGCTCTGACCCTGCCCTTCCCCAGCCCTGGAGGATGGGGAACAAAGCAAGCACCTCTTCCATCTTCCCCTCCTCTCTGGGGTCTCCCTGAGCCCCAACATCATAGCTTCTCAGCGACACCACAGGGAACGGGGGTTAAAGCTGAGCTCTGCCCCAAACAAGACCCCGGCAGGTCCTGCCTTCATCTCTGGGCTGTGTCTCCCCAGCTCTGCAGTGGGAAGACCGGGGAGAGACTGGAAATCACTCGCATTCATGGAAGGCTTCTGGGTATGAGGCATGAGCTTAATTCTCACAGCAACCATCTAAGGCAGTGGTCCCCAACCTTTTTGGCACCAGGGAGGAGTTTTGTGGAAAACAGTTTTTCCACGGACCTGGGCGGGGAGTAAGGCATGACATTTACCGTGCACTTTATTTCTATCTTTACTACGTGAGCTCCACCCTCAGATCATCAGGCACTACATCCCAGAGGTTGGGGACCCCTGCTTTAAGTGATGCATCGTTACTATCTTTGCCTCCCAGATGAGAGGCACCAAGCAGTTAAGTAATTTGCCTACACTCACATAGCAGGAAGGAGGCAGAGCTGGGATTTGAACCCAGGCAGCTGGCCCCTGAGCCCTCGTACTTATCCACTGTGCTATACTGCCTCTCGAAAGATGGCTTGGATGCACCTTCCAGTCCCTCCTGTCTGGGATTCAGACAGTAAGCTAGAAGTGGTTCAACAGGAAGGGAGAGAATCAGTCACACTCTCCTTCTGTTGATTGCTGTGTGACCTTGGACGAGTCACTTCACCTCTCTGGGCCTCCGTTTCTGAGCAGGGTTGCTGTGAGAATTAAAGGGCTGGGGTAGAGTTTCTTCCTTCAGGAATGGCACACTCGTGGTGATTGACGGTTCTTCAGTCTCCACCCACAGCCCCTCACGGCAGCCACTGTCTTGGTGAGTGAGGAGAGGCAGTGGCTATGGTTAAGACGCTTTCCCTTCTGTCGCCAAGCTGCCTGGCTCTGTCTTCAGGAGTTGTTTCCCTAACCTCCCAACCCCTCAGAAAGGACCCACAGGATCGGTTCCAGCCACACCCTCCCTCTTGACTCAGAGCCTAAGACCTGTCCGCTTAGAGACCAATTCCTCCTCCAACCCCCAGGGGGGCCAATAAGCTGCCCAGGCTGCAGTGAGGGGCATCTAACCAGCTTCCAGGAGCCCAAGTGGGGCAAGTGAGACCGACAGGCCCCGATACCCCATTCCATCGACCCCACCAGCCCCAGAGCAAAACACTTCATTACTGGAAGCTCAGCCAGGCAGAGGGGGTGGAAGTGGCTGTGTTGGAGGAAACCGAGGAGGGCCCGCCAAACCTCAGCCCTCGAAGCCAGCGGCCCAAGGTCTGACCACGTGGGGCTGGCTCGCGGGGATGTTTACGGAAACGCTGGCCCCGAGGCCGGCCCAGCTGCTGGCCTGGGATCCCCTGAGGCACCCTGAGGCCTCACAGTGCCAACTTGGCAGGGCACATCAAAGGCTGCAGCGGGGGCCCTGTTTTCCTCCAGAGCCCACCTGGGGAATGGAGAGTGAGGAGCCTAGGGTTTAGCGAGTGGTAGAGACAGGTGAGGTCTTCAGATCAGGCCCTTTCTGGACCCTGCTGGGAAGTGGCATCAACTCGGGAGAGGCATGGAGCGAGTGGCCCCTGGGGCCAGGCGGCCTGCGTTCAAATCCTGGTTGTGCCCTTCTCTGGCTATATAACTTAAGTTAGTTTGCTTAACTTTTCTGAACCTCAGTTTGCCTATCTGCAAAATGGGGGTGGTGATAATAGTGCATCCTTGCCAGGCATAGTGACAGGATTTCATACTTGTAAAGTGCTCAGAACCGTGGCTTGCACACACTCAGTGCTGTGTTTGTTACAGAAATCTTTTCAGTTTAAATACTTGTTGAGCCTCCAGGCCTTGGTTGAGGAGCTAAGATTATGGAGATACATCTGATTTAGATCCTGCTCAGGGTGCTTCAAGGTCAAGGTGAGGGGTGAAGGTCGGAAGGTTAAGAGATTGGAAAGGGGGTGATTTCCCTAATCACAGTCACAATGGCAACAAATTGGTGAAATCTGCCCCTCCAGTCTCTAAGAGCTGGGGCCACACAAGTCCATTCACAGCTCCATCCCAGCACCCAGCACAGAGATCGGTGCCAGGTGGGTGCTTAAACCTGGTGTGGAATGAGTGGGTGGATACCTGGTGCCTTTTGAGTCCTGACCGTGGTACCTGGCACTGACTCCAGAGCATCACGGGCATGGCCCCCTTCCTGTTCCTCCGTGCCCCAGTGGAGAAAGTCAGATCATTCTTTCTGTGTTCAGAGAAGCAAACTGAGGCCCTGCTGGTAAGCAGTGGGACTGGGACTGAACTCATGTCTAAGTTCAAAACCTGCCTTTTAAAATGCTAAGCTACCTCTTGTCTTCCCCAGATGCCAGCGTGGCATCAAATTGCACAGCCCTTGGATACCCCTGGTGGCTCAGTGGTTAAGAATCCACCTGCCAATGCAGGGGCTGTGGGTTTGATCCTGGATCCAGGAAGATTCCACATGCCCTGGGACATCTAGGCCTGTGTGCCACAACTGCGTGCGCTAAGCATGCTCTAGGGCCTGTGTTCCACAAGAGAGGACCCAGTGCAGCCATAAATAACTACATTAATCGATTACTTACTTTAAAAATGGCACAGCCCCCTCAGGTCTGAGAGTTCACAGCTGCACCATTTTACATTCCCCAGTCCTGCCGGAGGAGAAGATCCAGGAGGATCTTGCTGGAAGGAGGACACTTGAGGCAGAGGGACCAGCTTGCAGAAAGGCTAAGGGGTGGGATCAGCCCTCTACTCTAGTCTCTGCAGATAGCCTTGAAAGCCAGGAGAATATTTAGAGGCTTCTATGACCAGGGAGTTCCTGGAGAGTCCTGAGCGAAGCTTGCACGTGACCAGGATAAGATGAATTCCCATGGAAGGAGGTCGAAGGCAGGGAGAAAATGAATGTGTACAAATAAAGCTCAGCATCATTCCTGAGCCATCTCCCCCAGATCGAAACTTACCTGCCCCCGTGTTCTACCGCATCCAGGGCCATGTGTGCCTGCCTTGTGGACCCAGGACCTGGGCGTAGAACACACAGGCTTTGGACTTTTAGAGCCCAGAAACATGCCTTCCTCCCCTCCCCACCCCAGCCTGGCCCCTGCAATGACTGCAGGTTAACCCTTTGGGGTTAATTTCATTTTGGCCACAGTGGCTGCCAGCAGAGGGAGAAGGCGAAGAAGATAAAGGTGACGGGGGTCAAGGGCCCACAAGACCCTCAGCAGCAAACCTCAGGCCCCAGCCTACCTGTGATTCAGACAAATAAGAGTTTGGATCTTGGACCTACCATATTCTTGGGCTGTGACCCTGACCTGGTGCCTTGAGGTCTTCCTCATTTATAGCGTGTGTGTGCGCGCGTGCACGCGCTCAGTTGCTCAGTTGTGCCTGACTCTTTGTGACCCCATGGACTATAGCCCTCTGGGCTCCTCTGTCCATCATTTTTCCCAAGCAAGAATACTGGAGTGGGTAGCCATTTCCCACTCTGGGGAATCTTCCCAACTCAGGGATTGAATCCATATCTTTTTCCTCTCTTACATTGGCAGGCAGATTCTTTACCACTGTGCCACCTGAGAAGCCCCATTCACAGCGTAGAGACAATAATACAGGAGAAAGCTGTAGTGAGGATTGACCGAGATCTCAGTGTGGTCCAGAGCGAAAGCTCAATAAATATGAGATCAATGTCATTATTATCACAACCTGGAGACAGAGGCTGCTCTCTGACCTGGGAAGAACTCAGAAATTGCCTATTGTGGCTTGATAATTCCCAGAAGGCTTCTGGGCCATGCCCCTGTCCCCACCTACCAGGGACCTGACTTAGCTCAGGGGTCCATCTCTCCCAAAGGGCTTTGGGGTCCCTTCCTGGAGCCAGCTGTGGGTTGTGGGATTAGACCATCTTGGTGCATAATTTAAGAAGGTGTTCATCCTCAGGTTCCTGCAAGTGCAGGGTATGAACCTGAGAGCCAGCGCCTCCTTAAAGGTCGTGCCTTGGGCACTTGGCTTGCTTCACCCTAGCCCTGGATCTGTTTAAGCTTAGAATAGTAATTATCCCCATTTGACAGATGTGAAAACTGAGGCTTCCCCAGACTGAGCACCTGTCCAATGTCACCCCACTAGGAAGGAAGAGGCAGACGCCATGTTCTTTGATTTTGAAGCCTGGAGCTCTGTTTACCCTGAGGAGCTGCCTCCCAGCCTAGCATGGAAGGTCTCAGTTCATCTCCCCAGAAGGCCCAGCAATCTGGAGAGCAGCCTAGCACGGCCTCCTTGGCTGGTCTGGGTCATTGGGAACGCTGGCCTGCAGGGCGGAAGCCTGGCGATTCCTCTCCACATTCCTGGGGGTTAAGTCTGAGGACCCAGGCTCCCGGCATCAGCCATCACGTTCCCCAGAAGGAATCTCTACTCATAACAAACCCCAAAGGTCACTCGTCTGGGAAGGAGCCTTCTGTCTCCTCCCCAGGGAGGAGGGAAAGAGGGCCCTGACCTTTCTGGAAACCACCTGGGTTCCCAGATGGGGATGTCCTGTTTCTGGCCTGTGAACCCCTCTGGGTCTCCTCTGTGGGTGGTGTCTGGATGGGACAGGTAGACAGAGGATGAATGAACATCTCGGTCGAAGGAGTCCCCAGAGAGATGTGAATGTGTGGACTCTGGATTCAGGCTGCCTGAGCTCAAATTTCCTTTCACTACCTCCTAGCAGTGTGCCCTTGGACAAGTTACTTTACCTCTCTGTGCCTCAGTTTCCTCTTCTGTAAAATGGGGATAATAATACCACCTACTGCATAGAGTTGCCGTGAGGATTAAGTGAGATTCATTCAACAACTGTTTGGTGGAGCTCTGCCAGCTTCCAGGCAGTGAGTAACATGGCAACAAGTAAAAGAGACAAAGCTCTCTTCCTTCAAGTTTTTAAAGAGGAAATAGCATGACGAGTATTATTTTCTTTAGAAAACGCTGGCACCAAAAAAAATGTTTTTAAGTGAAGCGAGGATGATTAAATGTTAACAGTTGTTAAATTTACGTGATGGGCAAATGGCAAAGGGGTGTTCATCATCTGTTTTCCATGGTTTTTTGAATGCTTGAAATTTTTCTATAACTAGCAAAGAAAGGGGGGAAAAATAAAAAGCAGTGAGATAGAAAGGTAGAAAGAGAATTCCTGCTGTTTTGAAACTTACAATCAAGTGGGGGAAATAGACAATAAATAGATAAGTAAAGAATGCTGTATCCATTAGTACTTTGGAGAAAAAGAAAGAAGAGGGACTGGGCATCCATGGGGTCAGGGTGGGGGGAGTTCTGTTTTACACCACGTGGTCAGGGAAGGTCTCCCTGGGAAGGTGAAATCTAAGAGTAGAGCTCAGTTCTCCTGGTCTCCAGGCTGGGGTGCTTCCAGTGTCCACATCCACCTTCTACTCACTTAGTGAAAGAGTGATGGTGAAAGCCCCGAATTCAAGACCCTTGGGATGGTGAACTTTCCAAATTATGTATCTCAACTCAAAATTTTGATAAGCAGAATTTTGAGTTAATTTTATGACCATCCCCTGCTTCCTGGGCTTCCCAGGTGGTGCTAGTGGTCAAGAACCCGCCTGCCAATGCAGGAGACGTGGGTTCAATCCCTCGGTCAGGAAGATGCCCTGGAGAACGGCGTGGCAACCCACTCCAGTATTCTTGCCTGGAGAATCCAATGAACAGAGGAGCCTGGTGGGCTATAGTCCATTGTGTCAAAAAGAGTCAGACACAACTGAAGTGACTTAGCACACACGTACCCTACTTCCTATGCAGGCAGAAAATTAATCTTGATCACTTTGACTTATTTCCCCCCAGTCCATCATCCATGCCTACATCTCTGTGATTGCATCTCACTGTGAGGTTGTTTCAGGCTCTTTTGGCTTCAACGCACCACATGACTGGTTCATCACTCCAGCCCTTCCCTACTGTCTACTTTTGGACTCTCCAAAGCTCTCTGGGGTCACGCTGACCCACAAAATTCAAAACATGTTCACTCATGGCTTTTTTTTTTTTTTCTGGCTCTTTTCCTGATTTTTTATTTGGAAAAAAGGCAAGAGGGGAGAGCAGGGCTGTGTATCAGTCAGGGTCAGCCAGGTTAGGGTGCAGTAACAACTACCCCCAGTCTTGTTCCTCAGCCACTCATGCTGTGTGTCCTGTATAGTTCCCATCAGTGTCTCCTTGCTCCAGGATCCAGGTTGATGGAACAGCCACCACCCCAAATATTGTATAGCAGAGGGACAGAAAGGTATCAAATCCCATCTTTCTCTGATTCATTTCACTGTGTCCCAGGTCCCTTCAGGAATGGTGTTTTTGGGGAGGAAGGGGTGCTCTTGAAACCTAAAGACTTGTTCTCTGTTCTCTGATTTAACTAAAGGAAATCAGTCCTGAACATTCATTGGAAGGACTGATGCTGAAGCTGAAACTCCAATACTTTGGCCACCTGATGCGAAGAACTGACTCATTGGGAAAGACCCTGATGCTGGAAGATTGAAGGCAGGAAGAGAAGGGGATGACAGAGGATGAGATGGCTGGATGGCATCACCGACTCAATGGACATGAGTTTGAGTAAACTCCGGGAGTTGATGATGGACAGGGAGGCCTGGCATGCTGCAGTCCATGGGGTCGCAAAGAGTTGGACACAACTGAGTGATTGAACTGAACTGATTTAACTGACTTGTCCCTTGCCCGAGTAAGTAGATGCTCCACAGTCTACCTGCCCACACAGGGACTAGAAAACACAAAAAGGAAAAACGCATGCAGTCTTTGATTCCTAACTTTTGAGTATTGTGCAATCTTAGACTGCAGTCTGAGCAAATGGGACCTGAGAATCTTACAATCTCAGACTTTCAAAAGGGAAAGGTCTTTGAATCCAGTATCACTTTCTCTTTTTTTTGCCATACCATGTGGCAGGCATGTGGGATCTCAGGTCCCCAACCAGGGGCCGAACCCATGCCCCCCGCATTAGAACCTTGAAATCTTAACCACTGGGTGGCCAGGTAGTCCCCGCAGTATCACTGTTCATGCCGGAGGTGCTCTATCACCTTCTTCACAGGCAGCTGCCAGCCTTTGCTTGTACCCTCCCGGGGCTGGGAAACTCACCACATCCCGAGGCAACCTCCTCCATTATGGATCGGCTCAAATAAGCGATTATCCTTCAATAAAAAATCAAATTAATTAAAAAAAAAACGTTCAAACGTTCTGCCTTCTAGAGCAAGCCAGGCTTTCTCTTGAGAACTTCCAGCCCCAGTTCCTGTTATTTTCCTGGGAAAGTAAGGGTGTAGCTGTCACAGCACAAGCTTGCACACAGGCTGAGCTAGCAGCCAGCTAGAAGTCATGAGTGATTGCATGAAACCCTGAACAGCCCTAAGAGCCAAATCTATTATCCCTTGATGCCTGAAACACCATCATAGTAGCCTGTAGGTCTCTATTCAGTTCAGTTCAGTCGTGTCCAACTCATTGAGACCCCATGGACTGCAGCACACCAGGCTTCCCTGTCCATCACCAACTCTCAGAGCTT
This sequence comes from Bos mutus, assembly GCF_027580195.1. Classification (NCBI taxonomy): domain Eukaryota; kingdom Metazoa; phylum Chordata; class Mammalia; order Artiodactyla; family Bovidae; genus Bos; species Bos mutus. Next base: position 57,405,347 of record NC_091629.1, on the reverse strand, counting down.
ACTCAAACTCACGTCCATCGAGTTGGTGATGCCACCCAACCATCACATCCTCTGTCGTCCCCTTCTCTGGAGAAGGGAATGGCAAACCACTTCAGTATTCTTGCCTTGAGAATCCCATGAACAGTATGAAAAGGCAAAAAGATAGGGTCTCTATTAGGGAGGCTTATACATAGTAGAAAGAATAAAGGCTGGAATCAGACCTAGGCTCAAATGTGGACACTACCTGTAAGCAAGTCTCGTCACCTCTCTGAGCCATGGTTTGCCATCTGTCCCGCAGGGGTAACATCAATAATAATACCTCCCATGCAGGACTGCTTTGTGAATCGAATGGGAGAATATATTTAACACCTGACACAATGTCTGGTACATAGTAGATACTCAACCAGAGCTGGTTCAAAGTGCATCCTGGGTCTTCACTTCCTTGAGCCTCATATTTTCCACCTGTCAGGTGGGGTCAATATCATTAAATTGGGTTCCTTAGAATCCTGTGCTCAGGGACTTTTAGCACACGGAATCTAAGGTGTGAAGGCCCTTGGGGCCTGGTGGGCTGGGGCAAGGTTGTTCAGGCTGCTTCTCCTTCCTCTCCATGCAGAGGGGAATATAATGGTCATAAGAGGCCAAACTTTAGCATCTCAATTCCACAGCTACCTAGGCTGGTCCCCTGGACAGGTGAGTCCACCTCTCTGAACAGAAGGGTTTGCATCTGGAAAGAGGGAGAATAAAATGAACTCCATCCACATGGGTGAAGAGGAAAGGAAATCATCAAGATAAAGTGTTAAGGCTTCCCTGGTGGCTTGGTGGTGAGGAATCTGCCCGCTAATGCAGGAGACACAGGTTCGATCCCTGATCCCGGAAGATCCCACATGCCTCGGAGCAACTAAGCCCGTGGTCACAGAGGCCCGGGAGCCACAACTACTGAAGCCCCCATGCCCTAGAGCCTGTGCTCTGCAACAAAAGATGCCACGTCAGTGAGAAGCCTGCACACCGCAATGAGACAGTAGCCCCCGCTCTCTGAAACTAGAGAAAAGCCCGTGCAGCAGTGAAGACCCAGCACAGCACAAAAATAAATAATATAAAAGATAAAGCGTTAATCCAAAGACCTTGAACTCAGTCACAGCTTCTTAAGTGTCGGCTGCCCTCATCATCGCTGTGGGGAGGGGTCCACCTCCGGATTCCGTCAGCACCCTCTCCCCATCCTGCATCCCCAGGGTGAGGCTTGCCAGGGGCCACAGCACTCCCAGAACAGCTTCTCTTCGCTGGAGCAGATGGAAGCTGGCCCTGACAGGTGGGTCCTAGCCCTAACTCCTCCTCTTGCTGGGATGTCACCGATCTCAGTTTCTGCCAAGCTTCAGTTTCTCCTGGACCACGAGCACAATCCACTTCCTGCCTCCATCACACAGAACTCAATGGAGGAAGTGGATCGCTGTGCTTCAACAGACAGACTCCACAGGAGCCCAACCCTGGGTTGGAATCCCAGCTCTGACCACCTCTCATTTTGTGACCTTGAAAATGGCCCCAGTCTAAGGTTTCGAGGCATTTTTTAAAATGTATTTACTTATTTGTCGGGTCTTAGTGGCCACATGTGGGATATTTGTTGTGTCATGTGGCATCTTTTGTTGAGCGCATGGACTCTAGTTGCAGCATGCAGGCTTAATTACTCTGCAGCTTGTGGGATCCTAGCTTCCTGACCAGGGATTGAACCCAGGTGTCTGCATTGCAAGGCAGATTCTTAACCACTGGACCACCAGGGAAGCCCTTTGGGAGGCATCTGAATGGGATAACACTGGCTCCTACCTGAGGAGAGATTAAACAGACCAGGGATATAAAATATTCATAGAGCTGAACTTGGAAGAGCTCATTTAAAAGTACCAATTACTATTGTTACCACTAGTCTCAAGATTTGGGCAAGTACAGAGAGGGCTCTGAATTGAAAAGTTCTTAGGTCAGTCTCCATGAGATACAAAAGAGGAAAGCTCCACCCTCCCCTAGGGGCCCTCTGAGCCCCCAGTTACCCCTGCCTCAATGGCTCTTCTAGCGCTCACATCTCTTCCTAGAATTGGAGCCAGGTGGGAGGCCGCGTGGTGCCGGGTTGGGAGTCCAGTCCAGCTGCCACTGCTCCCTGGCTGTGTGACCCCAGGCAAATGCATCACCCTCTCGGAGCCTCCTTAACAGTCGTGTGAGGCAACGGGACCGTGGGCTCTACCCTAAGGACCCATCTGCTTATGACATTGACTGATTCCTTCCTCACATCGGCCAGTGGCCAAGGAGGGAGGGTGTGGCTCCCTTGCGGGTCCAGGTCAGGGTCGTGGCTCTGTGTGGAATCTGGGCTCTGTTGCCCAGAACTGCCTCTCCTGATGCCTGGAATTCCACCATTCGTGACTCATGCCTTTGGGAAATCATTGCCCTCACCCCACTGAGTAATAACAATAACAGTCCCTCGTGGCTTTGCTGATAGTCCTGGGTCTCACTTGGTCTCAGCGTGCTGCTATGAACTAGGCAGTGAAAGCGAGGACCAGATGTAGAAAGCGAGGTACCTGATGCTACACAGCGAAGTCTAGCATCCTGTCTCCTGGCTTTTTCATCAGTGCTGTTTCCCTCTCAACTTTCTTTTTTAAAAAACTTTGTTTTTAATTGGAGGATAATTGCTTTACAATATTGTGTTGGTTTCTGCCACACATCACCACGAATCAGCCATAGGTATACATATGTCCCCTCCCTCTTGAACCTCCCTCCCACATCCCTCCCCATCCCACGCTTCCGGGTTATCACAGAGCACCGGGTTTGAGCTCCCTGTGTCATTTGCTTAGACTCCCATCAGCTTCCTATTTTACGTATGGTGATGTGTATGTTTCAATGCTACTCTCTCCATTCATCCCGCCCTTTCTTTCTCCCACTGTGTCCACAAACCTGGTCTCTATGTCTGCATCTCCACTGCTGCCCTGCAAATAGGTTCACCGATACCAGATTTCATATATAGGCATTAATATATGATAGAATTCTGCCCCTCCCTGGGACTTCCCTGAGGGTCCAGTGGTTAAAACCCTGTGCTTCCAATGCAGGGGGAGTAGGTTCGATCCCTGGTTGGGAACCTAAGATCCCACATGCCATGTGGCACGGCCAAAATAAATAAATTAATAATAATAATTTTTAAAAAGAGAGAAATGCTGCCCGATCTTTGTGCATCCATGTTCACGGCAGCGCCATTCACGTCGGCCGAAAGGTATGAGCAAACCCAAGTGTCCACAGATGGATAAATGGATCAGCAAAATGCGGTCTACATGTGCAACAGAATATTCAGTTCAGTTCAATTCAGTCACTCAGTCGTGTCTGACTCCTTGTGACCCCATGAATCACAGCATACCAGGCCTCCCTGTCCATCACCAACTCCCGGAGTTCACTCAGACTCATGTCCATCGAGTCAGTGATGCCATCCAGCCATCTCATCCTCTGTTGTCCCCTTCTCCTCCTGCCCCCAATCCCTCCCAGCATCAGGGTCTTTTCCAATGAGTCAGCTTTTCACATGAGGTGGCCAAAGTACTGGACTTTCAGCTTCAGCATCAGTCCTTCCAGTGAACACCCAGGACTGATCTCCTTTAGGATGGACCGGTTGGATCTCCTTGCAGTCCAAGAGACTCTCAAGAGCCTTCTCCAACACCACAGTTCAAAAGCATCAGTTCTTCAGCGCTCAGCTTTCTTCACAGTCCAACTCTCACATCCATACGTGACCACTGGAAAACCATAGCCTTGACTAGACGGACCTTTGTTGGCAAAGTAATGTCTCTGCTTGTCAATATGCTATCTAGGATGGTCATAACTTTCCTTCCAAGGAGTAAGCGTCTTTTAATTTCATGGCTGCAGTCACCATCTGCAGTGATTCTGGAGCCCAAAAAAATAAAGTCTGACACTGTTTCAGTATTTCCCCATCTATTTGCCATGAAGTGATGGGACCGGATGCCATGATCTTTGTTTTCTGAATGTTGAGCTTTAAGCCAACCTTTTCACTCTCCTCTTTCACTTTCATCAAGAGGCTTTTTAGTTCCTCTTCACTTTCTGCCATAAGGGTGGTGTCATCTGCATATCTGAGGTTATTGATATTTCTCCTGGCAAACTTGATTCCAGCTTGTGCTTCTTCCAGCCCAGTGTTTCTCATGAATATTACTCAGCCTTTAAAAAGAAGGTCATTCTAAATGGCCATCATCAAAAAGTCTACAAACAATAAATGCTGGAGAAGGTGTGGAGAAAAACAAACCCTCTTGCACTGTTGGTGGGAATGTAAATTGGTACAGCTACCATGGAAGGCGTAATGGAGATTCCTTAAAAAGCTAGGAATAAAATCAATAAAATCACCATATGACCAAGCAATCCCACTCCTAAGCACATACCCTGAGGAAACCAAAATTGAAAAAGACACATGTAACCCAGTGTTCACTGCAGCACTATTTACAATAGCTAGAACATGAAATCAACCTAGATGTCCATTGACAAACGTTTGGATAAAGAAAGTTTTGGTACATATACACAGTGAAATATTACTCAGCCATAAAAAGGAAAGCATTTGAGTCAGTTGTAATGAGGTGGATGAGCCTAGAGCCTATTATACAGAGTGAAGTAAGAAAGAGAAAGATAAATATTGTATACTAACACATGCCAAAGCCTTTGAGTGTGTGGATCACAATAAACTGTGGAAAATTCTTCAAGAGATGGGAATACCAGACCACCCCACCTGCCTCTTGAGAAACCTATATGCAGGTCAGGAAGCAACAGTTAGAACTGGACATGGAACAACAGACTGGTTCCAAATAGGAAAAGGAGTACGTCAAGGTTGTATATTGTCACCCTGCTTATTTAACTTATATGCAGAGTACATCGTGAGAAATGCTGGACTGGAAGAAACACAAGCTGGAATCAAGATTGCTGGGAGAAATATCAATAACCTCAGATATGCAGATGACACCACCCTTATGGCAGAAAGTGAAGAGGAACTACAAAGCCTCTTGATGAAAGTGAAAGTGGAGAGTGAAAAAGTTGGCTTAAAGCTCAACATTCAGAAAACGAAGATCATGGCATCCGGTCCCATCACTTCATGGCAAATAGATGGGGAAACAGTGGAAACAGTGCCAGCCTTTATTTTTTTGGGCTCCAAAAACACAGCAGATGGTGACTGCAGCCATGAAATTAAAAGAGGCTTACTCCTTGGAAGGAAAGTTATGACCATCCTAGATAGCATATTGACAAGCAGAGACATTACTTTGCCAACAAAGGTCTGTCTAGTCAAGGCTATGGTTTTTCCAGTGGTCACGTATGGATGTGAGAGTTGGACTGTGAAGAAAGCTGAGCGCTGAAGAACTGATGCTTTTGAACTGTGGTGTTGGAGAAGGCTCTTGAGAGTCTCTTGGACTGCAAGGAGATCCAACCAGTCCATCCTAAAGGAGATCAGTCCTGGGTGTTCATTGGAAGGACTGATGCTGAAGCTGAAACTCCAATACTTTGGCCACCTCATGCGAAGAGTTGACTACTTGGAAAAGACTCTGATGCTGGGAAGGATTGGGGGCAGGAGGAGAAGGGGACAGTAGAGGATGAGATGGCTGGATGGCATCACTGACTCGATGGACATGAGTTTGCGTGAACTCCAGGAGTTGGTGGTGGACAGGGAAGCCTGGCGTGCTGCAGTTCATGGGATTGCAAAGAGTTGGACACAACTGAGCAACTGAACTGAACTGAACTGAACACATACAGATGGAATCTAGAAAGATGGTACCAAAGAATTTATTTGCAGGGCAGCAGTGGAGAAACAGACATAGAAAACAGACTTACGGACACAGGGAGAGGGAAGAGAGAGTGAGATGTAGGGAAAGAGAAACATGGAAACTTACATTACCATAGGTAAAATATATAGCCAGTGGGAATTTGCAGTGTGTCTCAGGGAATTCAAAAAGGGGCTCTGTATCAACCTAGAGGGGTGGGATGGGGAGGGAGACAGGAGGGAGGTTCAAGAGGGAGGGGATACATGTATACCTATGGCTGATTCATGTTGAGGTTTGACAGAAAACAACAAAATTCTGTATATCAATTATCCTTCAATTAAAAAAAAAAGACAAGAAAAGAAGGTCATTCTGATACAGGCTACAACATGGATAAGCTTGTAGGACATTATGCTGAGTGAAATAAGACAGTCACAGAAGGACCAAAAGTGTATGATTTCACTTATATGAAGTACCTAGAGCAATCAGATTCATAGAGACAGAAGGTGAAAAGGTGGCTGTTGGGGGCTGGAGGAAGGGGGATAGGGAGTTAGTGTTGAATGGTTAGAGTTTCTGTCTCACAAGATGAAGTTCTGGAGCTGGATGGTGGAGATGGATTACACACTGTGAATGTACTTAATGCCACTGAACTTGTACACTTAAAAACGGTCAAGATGGTACATTTCCTTAAATGCTTTTTGCAAAATTTTTAAAATTAAAAGAAAATTGCTGCTTCTAAGAAGATGCTGAGTACCTTTTTTTTAGTACTAATATCTTGAAGGACATGTAACTTAATTATCAGGATTTGTATCAGTCAGATAGTCTGGGTCATGTTGCTGTAACAAACAACCCCCAAATCTGACTCCTGAGTCAAGCACTTAACCACTGTCCCATACTGCCTTCCACACTCAACGCCCCGCCCAGAACCTTCTTCCTTGCTGTCCTAAACCTCCCCTCCTCTGTCTGCACCCCAACTGTAGGAAAAACCAATAGAGTCAGTCAGATTCACCCTTGACTGGTTGTGTGCCTGTGGACAAGCCAGCTAACTTCTCTGAGCCTCAGTTTCCTCATTTGGGAAATGGGGCAATAACAGCACGTACCTCGAGCGGAGAGTTCAAGGAGCATGGAGACCGTTTAGCTGGCCTCAGGCACGCTGCCAGCCTGTGCAGATAGGTAAGCCTCAGGCAGGGTTTGGTCCTCGGTTTGAACAATCCCAGGGGAAACACCTTCTTCCTGCCAGCCTTGCGTCAGGGCAGGGGAATGAGTGGGACAGGGGCCAGAGGCTATAGAGACAGTTGTCTCGAGTCTGAAATACTTTTCTCCCCAATAATCTGTTTTCAATCTCATTCCCTTTTTTTCCTCTCCTTTTTCAAACTCACTCTGCCAAGAAACAAGCCAGGAAGTGTGCATCAGCTCCCAGCCCAGCCAACATCTCACCCTTTGGGAATTTCTGCTTTAAATACGGGGGTGCAGGACCCTTCAATCAACCACGTGTGTCCCTTTACAACAGCTGGTTCTCCCTCCTGCCATGTGGTACCCTAGGCCCTGGGTCTATTCCGAGCCTGTTCATCATCTGTTGAGGCTTGGGCACAGGGCCCTCACCTGCAGTAGCTCCTCTTCTCTCTGCTTCTCTGCCCCTGTTCACAGGACCCTTCCCTCTTACCCCAGGTCTGGACACATCTTGAATTCTTGTCTCCTCTTGTTGTTGACCATGTTTGAGGGCAAGGACAGTATCATTCTCTTCTCTGCCGACTCAAAGGCTTTCACAAATCAGAATGCATTCACAACCACCGTATCAATGGGAGGACAGGATGATAATGAGTATGACCATTTTACAGATGAGAAAATGGAGGTTCCGAGAACAGGGGTGAGCAGTCACACTGCTGGGGAGTTGAGACCCCTCTCCCCCAGGTCTCTGCTCTCACCAAGCCTCCCGCAGGGCTAAGCACACTGTAGGAACCTGTCTGAACATGCATTATCAGGGAGTGGGCAAGTGTGGCAGAGGCTGGCAGAGGCTCTTCTCTGAACCCATTCCCTCCTCTTCCTGGACACAGGGCTGGTCGACATCTCCCAGCTTCCCTTGCAAGGGGACCAAGCCCTTTGTGGGTAGGGGTTTTCCATGCCTCTCTGCAATGTGACTTGGTCCTGGCTCCCCTGTTCAAGAGGTGGACTCTATTCCCCTCAAATAAGGGTTGGCCTTAGCGCTCTCTAATCGATAGAATGTGGCGGAAGCAACCTCGTGCTAGTTCTGGGAACAGCTTCTAGAAGCCCTGCAGCTCCTTTCTGTCTCTCTCTTCCTCTGCCAGCCCCCGGAGGATGGAAAGGCGAGCAGAGGGAAGCCGTGTTGTCTCAGCCAGCTTTTAGATGACAAACAGCTGGACTGTGGCTTTAAGTGACAAACATGGTCTTCACTCAAATTTTAAATGTCAAGACAGTCATGGAAACTGTAGCTTGATTTGGGGTTAGACCTCTGCCCTGGCTTCCTCCCAGCAGTGGGGAAGGTGGATGAAGGTGGGGTGGGGCTCCTTCTCCCTCTTCCCTCCCCGCCCCTGCAGACAGTGACTGGAGATGACAGTGCTGACCTGCGCCCCTTGGAGACGGTCATCTCTGCGGGGTGGCCCTTCTCCTTCCGAGGGGTCCCACAATCCTTGCTCAGCCCTGGGGACCCAGCATTCAATGCCAGCTTCTTGCCCCTCTGGGAGGCCCTACAGGACAGGACCCAAGATGATCACTTGCCAGCTACCCCTCCTCCATACACACCCACCCCCCAGCCCACGCAGGGAGTGTTGATCTGGAAACTTCTGCCCCCACCCCCCACCGAGGTCCACTCACTGGCAATGACTCTGCTTCTCTGTCAAGTCTTTCAGTGAAGGCATTTTGTTTCAGTGGGATGCATGTGTTTCTAATTTTGGGAGGTATTGTCAGATTCCCTTCCAGAGGTGTTAAACTGGGTTTTAATCCCACCAGCAGTGTGTGAGTGTTTCTCCACGCCCTCAGCTGTATAACTGCCAGTTTGATAAAGTGCCTGCCCCTTGTGGGTTTAACACACGTTTTTCTTATTAAGAGTGAAGCTAAGCATCTTGTACGTTAAAACCATTGCATTTCCTTTTCTGTGAACCACTGGCTCACCTCCTTTGAAGGCTGTATTTTCCATTTCTCTACACATTTCTCCATGCTCCCCAGACCCCGACCAGAACCTGGGGCTAAGGTTTAAGGACTAACTCAGTCCTCAGGGTTGAGGATTTCTGAATTGTTGGGCGGCAGCAGCAGCCGTTCCCAGGTGTGAGAATTCAATTGGCCAGCCTCTGGGAAGGAAGCTATTTACTAGGTGGTGACTCTTTGCAACCCCATGGACTGTAGCCCACCAGGCTCCTCTGTCCATGGGATTCTCCAAGCAAGAATACTGGAGTGGGTTGCCATTCCCTTCTCCAGGGGATCTTCCTGACCCAGGGATAGAACCAATGCCTTCTGCATTACAGGCAGATTCTTTACTGTCTGAGCCACCAGAAATACCAGGGTTTAATTTTTGAGGGCATACTGCCCTCTGCTGGCAAAGCTGAGTTTCTCCACTTCAGCTTGGAGCAGAAGAGGAGGCTGGGCAGCTCTGTGATGGGGGTGGGGTGGAAGGGGGATCTGGGGAGCCTCTGGACTCTGGGTTTGATTGTACTCAGCTGTTTACCACTGTGTGGCTTTGGGTAAGTAGCTTCACCTCTCTGGGCTAACTCTTTATCTGCAAAATGGGAATAATAACTCTTCGTCTCACTCACAGGTTTGCTGGAGGAATAATCAGGTAATGGGATATGCAGAAGATCGGAGAAGGCATTGGCACCCCACTCCAGTACTCTTGCCTGGAAAATCCCATGGACGGAGGAGCCTGGTAGGCTGTAATCCACGGGGTCGAGAAGAGTCAGACACAACTGAGTGACTTCACTTTCACTTTTCACTTTCATGCATTGGAGAAGGAAATGGCAACCCACTCCAGTGTTCTTGCCTGGAGAATCCCAGGGACTGTGGAGCCTGGTGGGTTGCCATCTATGGGGTCGCACAGAGTCGGACACAACTGAAGCGACTTAGCAGCAGCAGAGAAGATGGCTCTAAACAAGTCTAAATAAATAATAGCTGGGGGTTTTCTTGGGAGGGGGTGTTGGTTTGTTTTGTTGGTAGCTGGAATTGTTGACATTTAGAAAGACCAGGGAGGGGGAGAAAAAGGCTGGCCTGGCGCTGAGTCAAGGAGACCTTAGTTGGGGCTGGATGTTCACGGGTTCACCACTGCCTCACCAGCTTCCAGACCTCAGTTTCCTCTTCTGAGGAATGGCCACTGCACTTCACAGCAAGAGGGGGACATGCAGTAACGCCTGGGGCCCTGGGACCCCATGCCTGACCTGGGCAGGGCCCCAGCTGCCCCCACATTGGACCAGGCACACAGAATGCTGAGCAAATCTAGGCTGAACACCCACCAAGGCACTTGGACTCTCCTAACCTGGACTCTCGGAGAAGGCAGTGGTACCCCACTCCACTACTCTTTCGTGGAAAATCCCATGGACGGCGGAGCCTGGTACGCTGCAGTCCATGGGGTCGCTGGGAGTCGGACACGACTGGGCAACTCACTCATGACTGACGCGACTGGAGAAGGAAATGGCAGCCTGGACTCCAGTGTCCCAGGGAATCCCAGGGACGGGGGGCTGCCTCCTGGAGTCAGTCACAACTGAAAGCACCTTAGCAGCAGCAGCAGCCTGGACTCTCTGTCCCAGGGACTGGCGGGGGCCTCCTGGAGGCACAAGAAGCACCCCGATGGAAGGTACCCCTATCACATTACTAGCTCTTTGGTGGTGCTGGGTGAGGGCCGTTTTTATATGAGCCAATCAAATGGTCCCCCAGTCACAGGGCCCTGTCTTCATACCTGACAGTTAACTCTTGCCTAATTGACAGTTACCCTCAAGGCTGCCCTCTGCTCTAAAACCTCCCATGACTGCCCATTGCCTGATTCCTCGCCTTGACATTCAAGGCCACCCACGGCCCAAGTTCAATCTATCTGTGAAGGGCACCCTGAGGCTGCATGAGGAGCACTCATGAAAACCCTTTCCTTCCTTTAAGATTAAAGGGCACTTCAGTCATTTATTCCCCTATCATGCAGTTGCTCATTCAACACAATCTATTAAACACACAAATTACTTATTAATACATCTTTATCACCTACTAGACAAGAAGGCAATGGCACCCTACTCCAGTACTCTTGCCTGGAAAATCCCACGGATGGAGGAGCCTGGTAGGCTACAGTCCTTGGGGTCGCTAAGAGTCAGACACGACTGAGCGACTTCACTTTCACTTTTCACTTTCATGCATTGGAGAAGGAAATGGCAACCCACTCCAGTGTTATTGCCTGGAGAATCCCAAGGACGGGGGAGCCTGGTGGGCTGCCGTATCTGGGGTTGCACAGAGTCGAACACGACTGAAGCAACGCAGCAGCAGCAGACAAAGACATCATTCTAGGGCTGAAGTAGAAAGAGACAGTGGTCTTAACCAACTGTAACTAAAATGTCTTAATTTTGCACATTTTCTCAAATGTGACCCTGTATATGCATTGCAGAACCTCCCCCCGCCCCCAGCCTGCAAATGTCTTGGTTGTTTAGTTGCTAAGTTGTATCCCAATCCCAGGCACGAATACAGGAGGGGGTTGCCAGTTCATTCTCTAGAGCTTCCTGACCTGGGAATTGAACCCGTATCTCCCGCATCACCCGTGTCTGCTGCATTGCAGGTGTATTCTTTACCGCTGAGCCACCAGGGAGAAGGGTGTAAATCCACCTCTGTGTCCAGCCCGAGGGTCCATCTCCCAGCGCAGGAACTGAGCTCCAATGTCTCGATTCCTGGTTCTATCATCAACCACCTATGTGCCCTTGGAAAGTCATTTTCCCAGGTCTCAGACTATTTATAACCAGTGATAATCACAGTTCTGACCTGGAGAGAGTTCTCGGCAGGAATCGCGTTAGACTAGGTGTAAAAGCGCCTGCGCGCGGGGCCTGCACGTGGTAAGCGGCAGCCAACATTAGCTGGGGCAGGAGCCACTGACTGCTGGCTCCCGGCAACTTGAGGGATCCAGAGATTTGCTCTCTCTGCCCACTGGCGGGCACCAGAAATCACAAATGACATGCTGTCTCTGTACCCTGGCTAAGCAGGCGTCCCAGAGCTCCCGAAGCAGGTAAGAGTGAGGGGTTTCTGGACCCCAAAGAGACCCCACAAGACCAGCCAGGAGCCTGGTAGTTTTCTGTGCTCTACGTCTGGAGCAATGATGGGGGCGGGTTGCATCTGGCCTCAAAGGGCTCCCCAAACCTTGGGCTGCTGGTTCTCATTCCCAAAGCCCTTAAGTCCACTTCTCACTGCATCCCACAGCCCAGGACAGTGTGGGTAAGAGACTCTGGCTTCCTGAGCTAGCTCTTCACGTTTTGGTCTGTGTGACCTTGGGCAAGTGACTTGACCTCTCTGAGCCTCGGCGTCCTTTTCTATAAAATGGAAACGTTACTGGTCCCAAAGAAGGGAAAAGCCTCTCTGCGGAGAAGATATGGCCTTAATGGTTTGGGTTGCTTAGAGTCAGTAAATATGCTACAGTGTAATCGGCTGTTTCCTGCTGATGACAAATGTAATGTGTTGATTAATCTGAACATTGTACCAAGTATCTTACCATGAACCTAGCCCTGTACTGGATAAGAAGACTGGCAAAAATGAAGCTAGGGGTTTTGTTAGGGGTAGTGGGATTCTGGGTGATAGATTTTCCCCACCTCAGCCCTGCTCTGTATCTGCCAAACTCTATGCAGTTTGTTTTTTGTTTTTGGCTGTGCCGGGTCTTAGTGGCATCACGTGGGATCAGCAGGTGGGTTTTTTTTTTTTTTTTCAGTTGCAGCCTATGGGCTCTTTAGTTGTGGCATGTGGGATCTAGTTCCCTGACCAGGGATCAAAGCCAGGCCCCCTGTATTATGAGCACAGAGTCTCAGCCCCTGGACCACCAGGGAAGTCTCCAAACGCTCTACAATATGGATGCACGGACCTAACAGTGATGGAAAAGGAAGCAGGGGAGGAACGCTGATTGGACCCCTACTATGTACCAGATGTTTCCGCTTTATCCTTTCTCTAAGGCTGTGGGCTCCGGGCAGACAGGGACCACCTGGCTTGCTCATTGCCGCATTCTCCGCGCCCAGCATGATGCCTGATATGTAGTAAGTTCTCAATAGAAACATATCTAATGATTAAGAATGACTTGGGTAATGTTTACAAAGGAGGAGCCGAGGTTCAGAGAGGTTGTCTGACTTGTCCGAGGTGGCCCAGCCAGTAGGACGCAGGGCTGGGATCCTGAGGAGCTCCTTTCCACTCAGTGCCTGTCCTGCCTCCCTCCATCCTCACACTTTCTTTGCCCGAAACAGCTTATTTTACAAATACAGACTTTGGTAGTTCTGGTTAAGCAACAACCCCAAGGGGGTAGGGCTTAGAATTTACCCCATTTACAGGGAGGACAACTGAGGCACTGATCAGTTAACCAGCTTGCTCAGATCACACGAGTCAATAAGGGGTAGAACCAGGATTCTAAGCCTTCCCGTTGCTACAACGCTTGCAGGTGACCACTCTGCCATGCGGCCTCCCAGAGGGGCGGCTGGATGTGAATCTTGTCTCCTCGATACCCTGGGGAGCCCTGGAGGCCCCGGGTCATGCCTTTTTTGTGCAGCCCCTGGAGCCCCTGGCACAGGATTGGGCGCACCTCGGGCCCTCAGTTTGGGTCCTCTGGTTGGGGGGTTTGGCCATCAGGTGAGGCCCCTTAGTCACTGTAGCCCCGTTTGGAAGGTAGTTGGTGACCCTGGGTTTCTAGTGCAAGGTCAGCTCTACCCTTTGAGTCTAGGACTACCTGTCCACGCCCCACCCAGGCCTGTACACACCTGCCAGCAGCGGCGCTTTGAGGATGTGGGGAGGAGGCAAGGGCTGGACTTTGGCCCCTTTACTGCACCCCTTTCCCACTCTCAGATGTTTGTCCAGTAGTGTATGGGCTGTGTGCACATGGCATATATATATATATATACACATGCAGACGAGCCCACATGTACACATGCATTTCTGTACACATGCCTTTGGATATGAGTCGTCATGTGTGTGAGTACACACGAGTATCTGGCCGTGGTATGTGTGCTCCTGTCTGAGGGTGCGGGTGTGGACTTAAATGTGAGCCTGAGTTTATATGAGGCTTTGCACGTGTATGTGATGTGGGAAAACAGAGCACCAAAGTGGAAGGGCATCTCTTTGCCTAGCCTCAGTTTCCTCATCTGTAAAATGGGGGCAATAATGGTCCCTAACTGGTAGAACAGTGCTAGATACACAGAAAGTGCCGTAATATTGGCTGTTATTATTACTAATAACCTCCCAGGGGCTGTGTGGAGATTCCACAAAATAATGGCTTTGAGAGTCTGGCTCAAGAATTGTTTCTCCCATTGTCCTTAGATTAGTAGTCTTTTTTTTTTCTTTTTCCTTTTCTCTTGGTTTTATCATCACAAAGGTAATATAACAGTGTTCTATTTTGGGAAATAGAGGTGGGGAAGGGTGGGACATCTCTCACCCAGAACTCCTGTCACCCTCAACACAAGTAGTATGTTGCTCTCTTTAACTAAAGTATGGTTTCTGTACAATATTATATAAGTTACAGATGTACAACATAACAATTCAGAATTTTTAAAGGTTATGCTCCATTTATAGTTATTATAAAGCATTGTCTATATTCCCCATATTGTACAATATATCCTTGAAAGTGAAAGTTGCTGAGTTGTGTCCAACTCTTTGTGACCCCATGGACTATACTGTCCATGGACTTCTCCAGGCCAGAATACTGGAGTGGGTAGCCTTTCCCTTCTCCAGGGGATCTTCCCAACCCAGGGATTGAACTGGGGTCTCCTGCATTGCAGGTGGATTCTTTACCAACTGAGCTATCAGGGAATATCCTTGGAGCATATTTTATATCTATTAGTTTGTACTTCTTAATTCTCTACCCCCATATAGTAGTTTCATTTTTGCTATTCCTTTTCAGACTTTATCTATAAATAAGATAGCATGAGCCTTAGCACCAGGATGGTGCTTAAAGCATATTTGGATGGATTAACAAACATTTTTTTTCAGCTTAGATGATTAAACTGAGTACTTTTAAGTGTACCTTTATTATTATTATTTTTAAATTGGAGCATAATTGCTTTAAAATGTTGTGTTGCTTTCTGCTGTACAACAACATGGATCAGCTACGTGTATACATATATCCCCCCTCTGTTGACCCTCCCGCCGCACCCCCATCCCACCCTTCGAGGTCGTCACAGAGCACCAAGCTGAGCTCCCTGTGCTGTGAACAGCTTCTCGCTCGCTAGCAATTTCACACTTGGTAGTGTACATATGTCAATTAAACTGAGTGTTTCTTATCCTGCTTTTGTTCACTTATTATGGGCATTTTCCATGGAACGGCCAATAATTTATAATTATTAGAAGTAATAGAAGAAAATTAGAATTGTCCCCATGCCCCCAAAGCTGGGAAATAGTCAGTTGATTTATGGAAGAACTACTTTAAGAAATGTTGTGGGTTAATAACAGACCTGTAAGATTTTTTTATTTCTTTGTGATGAGTTAGTGCTTCCATATTAGGAATGGGATATCCCAGGATTTATCTGTCCCTGGACATGAAGGGGATTCCATTGAAAAAATGAGACAACAACCATCAAGAAAATGCAGGTCAAAATCACAGTGAGATACCTCTACACACCCACTAGGGTGACTGTATTCAAAAAGACAGAAAATAACAACTGTCAGTCTGGGTGTAGAAAAATGAGAACCCTTGTACACTACTGGTGGGAAAATGGTGCAGCTGCTTTGGGAAACAGTCTGGCAGTTCCTCAAAAGATTAAAAATAGAGCTACCATATGATCCAGCAATTCCTCTCCTAGGTCTATACCCAAGAGAAATGAAAACATATGTCCACATACAAATGTTCACAGCAGCATTATTCACAAGAGCCAGAAGATGCTGACCATCTAAATGTCCATCAGGTGATGCGTGGATATATTAAATACGGTCTATCCACACTGTAGACAATATCCTGGCAATAAAAAGGAATGAAGTACTGATGTACGTTACACCATCGATGAACCTTGAAAGCATTACATTCAGTGAAACAGGCCAGTCACAAGAGGACTCTGTGCGCTTTCTATCTTGTATGATTCCATTTATAGGCAAATCCACAAAGACAGAAAATAAATGGGTGGTTGCCTTGGGCTGGGAGGGGTGGGAGATTAGCAGGGAGAGGGGTTGGCTAGGGAGTGACTCCTCATGGGTACAGGATATTTTGAGGCAGGGATGATGAAAAAGTTCCAAAACTGATTGTGATGACTATAGTAAACCCCATTGAATTACATACTTTAAATGATTAAATTGTATAGCACGCAAATTTTTAAAGGAATAGAGACCCAAGATGACAATGAAAATATAGCTCGTTTATTTAAAAGCCTGGACTATGTATGGACCAAGTGCTTGGTAATCTCATTTAACTTTCACAACCATCTTCGTTATTTTCCCCACTGTACCAGTGAAGACACAGATTCAGAGTGTTTGGGTAAGTGGCCCAGAGTCACTCAGCTCTTTAGTGGTAGAGCTGTGGTTTGAATCGAGGCTTATTTTTAGGTCCGTGCTCAGTCTGCAGTATTTTGTTTCAGTTCCGGTGCAAGACGGCGGCCTGGGAGGATGCTGAATTCACTTCCTTTCACAGACTCACTGAATCTCCAGCTACATACGGAACTGTTTCCTGTGGGAGAAATCCTCTAAAACTAGCTGAGGGACTCCTACACATCAGGAGAACATGAAAAAGCCCACGTGGAAGCAGGTAGGGCAGGCTGAGACACAATCTCATCACAGACCCCATCCCTGGCACGGTGACTTGCAACTAGGAAGGAGTTCTAAACCTTGACCTTCTCCCCAAGGAGCAAAAGGTCTGAACCCCACATCTGGCGGGCTAACTTTTCAGACCCGCATCTTAAGTGTTTCTGCTGCTTCTTGGAAGGGGCCAGGAGCCGGTGCACCAGGCCAGCTGGACAAACATGCAGCGTACAGGACAGGTGGGGCCCAAGGCCTGGGGCTCCTCTCTAGTCTTCATCTGGCCTGGGCAGCCAGAGTTCATGGTCACGGCTCTTTATCACTCCCTGAAGCCTTCTCCCAGCATCTCTCTGTTTATGGCCCTTTAACCAGAAACTCAACAAAGGGCTGCCCAAGAAGCCTCCAGGACTGGGCCCTGGTCAGCCCCCACGACTTCCATCCTTGCTACACTGAGATAATAATATGTGTGTACTAAGATATATAGACAAAGATGTTCATCATAGTATTGTTTATAATAGGGAAAAACTAGAGAGACTCTGAATGGTCAACGCCGGGGGACTGGTTACTGTACAACAGAATGTACAACGGAATAATACAAAGTAGCCCTTAGAAGTCAAGTCCTGTGGTAGAAGACTGCTTCCTGACATAGGACAAGGCTCAGATGTCAAGGTCAAATGAGAGAGGCAGACATGTGCTGGGCATCCCCACGCCTCACCACCACCCAGGCCAACCCCTGCTTGCCATCTGCTCTGTTGCCATATTAAACTTCTTAGGGTCCCCTAAAGCCCTGGGCTTTCCCTCGTTTCAGGCATTTGTACTTACTTCCCCCTCTGCCTGGAATGTTCCTTCCTGTCCCTTCCTGCAACTCTTTCAAACCAGCTGACTCTGGGTCAGCCATCAGGTCTCAGCAGAAATGCCTCTTTTCCTGGGAAGTACTCTTGGCCACTTGGGCTGGGGCAGGGCCCCATGTTCTTTCGCCACCCCCCTGGGTCCCCAGCACAGCATGGGTCATGCTCTGTGAGGACATTTAACTGCCTGATTCTCACATTTGACACCAGAAGATGAGAACAGACCTGCCTGACTGGCTGTTGTCTTCTCCATGTCTGTTCTCAGAGTAGACACCTTCCAGGGATTTCCTTGGCAATTGGAATAAAAGCCAGCCTCCTTTCCATGTTGTATGAGGCCTTGCGTGGTCTGGCCAGCACTCACTTCACCAGCTCATCCCCTGTAATTCTCATTTGCTGACTGAGATCGTTCTCTAAGGTACCAAATGCATTCCTGCCCCCAGACCTTTGCATTCACTATTTCCTCTGCCTGGAATGAATGACAGAATGAGCAGGACCTAATCCTTCATTTCAAGTTGCTCATAGTCCAGTGGGAGGCAGACAGATAAACTGGCTCTCTCTGGGCCCCAGTTTCCTTGCCTATAAAGTGGAGTTGGTCATCTGCCCAGTCTCTCTCTCTGCCCTCCCCCTCCCTCCCTTGCAGGCCTCTAGAAGGGCCTGCTGAGGCCCCCGGTGGAGCCTGTGTGGTGAACCGTGCTGGGGAGAATGGTGGTTATTATAATGGGCTGAGAGCTGGGGGCCCAGCTTCCTGATGGATGATCAGGAGGGGTGGGGTCAGGGGATGAGGGACTGCATTGGCAGGCCGGCCCCCACTTTGCCCCAGGCTGCACATGTCTGGCGTCTACAGATCGTTGCTCTGAGATCATTGCCACCAGATGTGGCCGGGCCTGCAGCATGGACCAGCTGAGGCTGGCGAGGCCTCCGTGGGGTCAGATATCTGGTGACGGCTGACCTCGCCTTCCTGAGCCAGCTGGGCCTGGGGTGGGCTGCAGGGTGGGCAGCCCTGATGCCTTTCCCATTGATGGTCTCTTTGCTGCTGACTAGACACCTCTCCTCCCAGAGGGAGCCCCAGGGGGCAGATAACCAGTTCCAGGTGCCGCCCTCTGCTCTTTTGGCCCATTCCTGGCCCCCTTAGTGCTTAAGGAAGCCCAGTGTGTGTCCTTTACCTAGACGCATCTCTTACCCCACAAGAGTCCTTTTATGCCTGTGTCCCTAGTGGAAAAGACAATTGAAACTTGTATTTGTCTAGCGGGAACATTGAGTGGATTCAAGCTGTGTGTGAAATTCCTGTGATTGTAATGAGGATTTACTAATCCCATTTCATATACGAAGGAAATGAAGCTTTGAAAGATAATGGTGCGGATTCAGGCAGAGAAGAGGCCCAAACTCATCAGACACCTAAGATATGACACGCAAGCACTTTACAACCAGGATCTCATTTCATCCTCACGCAATCCTGTGAGGTGGGTACTATTGTCTGCATCTAGCAGATAAGGAAACGGAGACTGACAGAGGAGAATGTTGCTCAAGGTGTTCACTCGGCCAAGCAGTGGTGGGTCTGGGACTCAAAGTCAAGTCTGGACCACGCCTAAAGCCAGTGCCCTTAATCACGGAGCTTATTGCCTTGGGGCTGCATCAGTTCACAGCCATGCTGAGAGACAGTAGGTTATTAACTATATTTCTCAAGGAATCGCTTCTTGGCCTTTTGGCTAAGATCAAGTGTAGTATTTGTTCTTATCAGTTTAATATATTTCTCAAGGAAGAAGACTGAGGATGAGTGAGATTAGTAGGTTGGACAGCATCCCACAGCCGGCAAGACAGGAAGCTCTGATCATTGGCAGAAGTTCAGGATTAGGAAAAACAGGGTCTTTGGAGGTTGTCTTAACCAGCCCTCTCAGTTTACAGATGAGAAAACTAAGACCCAGAGAAGGAAAGTGACTTACCAATGTTACAGAATCAGCAAAATCATACTCAGGGCTCTTTCACTGGCAGGGAGAGTGGCTCACCTTCACCCCTTTCTTTACTATTAGGTCACTCCTCCAGCTCTGTGTGTCTGTCTCACTGTCGCATGAGTACCACGCTGGTCCAATGTACTGATGATATCATGCTAATAGGACTTGATGATCAGGAAGGATTAGGCATCTTAGATGCCTCACTAAGACACACACACACACACACACGAGAGAGAAAGGGAGAGAAAGGTCTATGTTACAGTCTTGGAGCAGATTTCCTTCTTCTCTGGAAAAACTCATTTTTTGCACTTAGGACTTTCAGCTCACTGGAGGAGGCCCATCTACATTATGGAGGGTAACATTCCTTATTTAAAGCCGATTGGTTGTAAATGTTAATCACATCATTAAAAAACCTTTAGCAACATCTATACTTGACCAAACAATGGGACAACAGAGCCCAACCAAGTGGACACGTAAAGTTAATCATCATGGGCCCCACTCCTGGTACTAATTACTTGATCAACCAAATTTCTTCCTTGGAAACGAAATCGCTCTAGCTTGTTCAAACAGGAGAGATTTATTAGAGGATATTTGAGAGACTCTCCATAAAGGCCAGAGTATCAGAATTTTATTCTTTTCCAAAATAAGCATTAAAAGCTAAAAATCCTCCTAGACATTGCTTTTGATTCATCCCACAGGTGATGATATACTGTTTGTTCATTTTCACTTAGTTGGAAATATTTTTAATTTTCTTCATTGTTTCTTCTTGGATGCTTGAGTTATTTATAAATGTGTAATTTCTAAATATGTGGGTTTGTCTTAGATATGTCATTATTAATATATAATTCTATCCCACTTCCCTGCTGGCTCAGAGGTTAAAGCGTCTGCCCGCAATGCGGGAGACCTGGGTTCAATCCCTGGGTTTGGAAGATCCCCTGGAGAAGGAAATGGCAATCCACTCCAGTATCCTTGCCTGGAGAATCCCATGGACGGAGGAGCCTGGTGGGCTACAGTCCACGGGGTCGCAGAGAATCGGACACGACTGAGCGACTTCACTTTCACTTTCACTGTGATCAGAGAACACTCTGTAAGATTTCACTATTTTGAAATATAGTGAGACTGGCTTAAGGCAGAGCATATGGCTACCCTGGTGAAGGTACCCCATGCACTTGAAGAGAAGTCATTGGTTATAATGAACCATAAGTATCAATTAGCTCAAGGTAGTTGCTGGTATTATCTAGACCATTATGTTTTTAAAGTATTATTGTTTATTTGGCTGTGCTGCATCTTCGTTGTGGCATGCAGGATCTAGTTCCCTGACCAGGGATTGAACCCAGGTCCCATGCATTGGGAGTGTAGAGTCTTAGCCACTGGACCACCAGGGAAGTCCCCATTATGTTTCCTTAACTTAATTTGTTTATTTCTAATCGGAGGATAATTGCTTTGCAATGTTGTATTGGTTTCTGCCATTCGCCAACATGAATCAGCCATAGGTATACCTCTGTCCCCTCCCTCCTGAACCTCCCTGCCCTCTCCCACCCCATCCCAGCCCTCTAGGTTGTCACAGAGCCCTGGGCTGAGCTCATGCGCCATGCAGCTGCTTGCCACTTGCTGTCCATCTTTCACACGGTGAAGTATATGTTTCAGTGCTGCTCTGCATTTGCCCCAGGCTCTCCTTCCCTCGTTGTGCCCACAGTCTGTTCTCTGTCTGCGTCTCTATTGCTGCCCTGCAGGTGGCTTCATCAATACCATTTTTCTAGATGCCATATATCTCCCTTGTTTTTTTAATGTGTCTTTATTTTATTTTTGGCTGTGCTGGGTTTTTGTGGCTGAGCAGGTTTTTCTCTAGTAGCCGCAGCGGTGTGTGGGCTTCTCATTGTGGTAGCTTTTCTTGTGGAGCACAGGCTCTAGGTGCGTGGGCTTCAGCGGTGGCTTGAAGGCCTTAGTAGTGATGGTTCCAGGCTCTAGAGCACAGACTCAGTCGCTGTGGTGCACAGGCTTAGGTGTTCTGAGGCACGTGGGATCTTCCTGGAGCAGGGGTTGAACCGGAGCCTCCTGCATTGGCAGGCAGATTCTTCACCACTGAGCACTGTGGAAGCCTCACATTATGGTTCTACTGGTTTGGCGCGTCACTAGCTGACCCATCAATGACTGAGAAAAAGGTATTAAGATCTCCAACTACTGACATTTGTACACATAGGAATGAATACACAAAATGCATATCTACATACAATGGTGTATTATTTAGCCTTAAAAAAGAGGAGATTCTGACATGTGTTACAACATGAAACTTGAAAACGTTATGCTAAGTGAAACAAAACAAAAAGAAAGAAACATATGATTCTACTTGTATGAGTTCCCTAGACTAGTCAGATTCATAGCAGAAGGGTGGGCATTAGCAGATGCAAACTATTACATACAGGATGAATAAACAACAAGGTCCTACAGTATAGCACAGGGAACAGTATTCAATACCCTGGGATAAACCATAATGGAAAAGAATATGGAAAAAGATGTGTGTGTGTCTGTGTATGCCTGAATCACTTTGCTGTACAGCAGTAATTAATACAACATTGTAAATTGACTATACTTCAACAAAATAAAATGTATGTCAAAAAAAAAAAAAGAAAGTAGAAGGATGATGGCCCAGGGCTGAGGGAGGGGAAAAGGGAAGTTGCCTAATGAATTGAATTTCTGCTCTACAATGTGAAAAACTTTGGAAATCATTTAGAAAAAATGTAAATATACATAATACTATAAAATTATACACTTTAAATGGTTAATATGGTACATTTTTTATGTGTCTTCTACCATAATTATAATTTAAAGAAATACTTTATAAATCTTCAACTGCTCTAGATTCTATTTCTCCCTTCAGTTCTGTCAAGTTTGGGATTGTGTATTTTACAGTTTAGTTACTTGACACTTGTACAACTGTAAACTGTCAGAGCTTCCTGATGAAACGACCTACATTGATTATGTGAAGTGAAAGTCGCTCAGTCATGTCTGACTCTTTGTGACCCCATGGACTGTACTGTCCATGGAATTCTCCAGGCCAGAATACTGGAGTGGGCAGCCTTTACCTTCTCCAGGGGATCTTCTCAACCCAGGGATCAAACCCAGGTCTTCCGCATTGCAGGCAGATTCTTTATGAGCTGAGCCATCAGGAAAGCCCAATCAATATTATTCTCATATTACACAAATTAGAATTCCCTACTTCCAGCTACTACTTGTGGGGATTAAAAGCATGAGCTCTAAAGTTGGAGATTATACCACTTATATGTTATATAACCTGGAAAGGTTAGTTACTTTGAGCCTCGGTTTCCTCATCTATAAAATGGGCTTCATAGCTGTGCCTATTTCCCAGGATTGTCATAAAGATTAAGCACGAACAACACCCAGCACAGAGCCTAGTACACAGTAAGCATTCAAGGTGTGTCAGCTATTATCATCATCATCACATATGTATGTGTGGTTAGAAATCTTTGACATAATGGGTGGGAAAATCCATAGAGGTCAAGTCATAGGAAGAATCTCTGAAGAAAGCCAGGTAATCCTGGGCAGGAACAAACTTGAACACGGGTCTCACATGTCTGCAGTGCTATTATGAAATGAGAAGAAGCGACCAGTTACTTCTGGGGACACTAGGGAAGAAGACAGCCCAAAAAGGAAGCACAGACAGGGGTCAACTTGAAGCAAGTTTAACAACCAGAGTTTTGACCTGTGGTAGTATCACATTTGGGGGAGGAAGTGAGCTCCCCAACTCAGGAAGTGTGTACAGCTAAGGCTCAGTAAGCCACTGTCAAGAAGAGGATCCCTACCCTGGTAGGAGGGGGAGGAAATGACTTATGAGGTCCTTTCTTTGGCCTTGGTCTCTTTGGATCAGGGTCCAAAGGCTCTCTCCTGTCTTTGGCTGCACAGGCAGTGAGAAGTCAAGTCGGGGTTACAGGCAGTACGCTCCCCTCCCCTCTTCCGGTCTTCTCTGTGATTCTATTCCCCGATCACAGCCCAGCTCCCACCCGCTGCCACTGGGCCTTTGCACGTGCCTTACCCTCTCCATAAGAGGATAGCCAGGTTTTGTGGACCTGAAACTTATAAAGCTGGGAGACCTTCTTTAAGAAAAAAGAAGACAAAATCAGAAAAGAATGTGAATATTTAGAACAAGAAACAGAATCACAACAAATTTTTAGAAGATGATAAACAGGGACTTCCCTGGTGATCCAGTGGCTAAAACTCTGTGCTCCCAATGCAGACAGCCCAGGTTTGATCCCCAGGCAGGGAACTAGATCCCACATGCCCCAAAGGGTTCATATGCTACAACTAAGAGTTCCTGTGTCCTGCAACTACGACCCAGTGAACCAAATAGATGAATATTTTTAAACAAGCTGATAGACCCTAGACAATATCTAGAAAAATAATAATATTTATATTTATTGCCTGATATACATCCATAAAATTTTTTTTTTTATTCCTAAGTTTTGGCTGTATGCTTTTAGGATCACCTCTTCATATGACATTGATTTTTTAGTGTAATTTTCTTTAGAGAAAATAAGAGCGTTTTGTCTTTTCTCTAGCACAGTTGACCAAAAGATTTTTTTTTAAATTGTTGATAGTTTAGAAAAGTTTCTTCCCAGCTTCACAATTCATTATAAATGAGGTCATAAAATTTTAGGACTGTTGTCAAATTTAGAAAAACATGTATTAAGTTTCTTTCATAGGGGAGCTGTAAGATTTCAGGACTTTTCCTATTTCCTTGATAATGCATCTTAAAAACCCTTTGACTAAGATGCTGCCTATTAAGCAGTTTGTTGCAAATGTCCTCTTAGCAGTGATATATTTTGAGTTTTATTTTTCATCGATGTGGCATTCCATGACAGCTTCCCCTTAGCTAGATCCCCAAAAATGTCACCGCCGTGCCCGTGACACCCAAATGAGGGGAAGTATGACCAAGGGGAATGTCAAAGAGTAAAGAGGCAACATTCTTCATCATCCGCAGTTAAACTAGCTTGCTTTGGCAAACTCTGCATCAGCATGTGACCCTGAATGTGTCCTGCTTGGGCCCCTCCCAGATCACTGGAAGGCATCTGGCAAGTGAGGGGCTCTAGAGTTTAAGCTTCGGAGCTTCAAGGTAAGCCTGGTAAATTCATTTCTGCCTCATCCCAGGATGGAGCCTCTGCCCTGCCCACTCCTGTTGAATGTGGCGTACAGCTTCTTATCTTGTCCATCTGCGTTCAAGCATCTCTTGCTCCATGAGGCCTCCAGAATAGGTTAGCTGCCCCATGAAGCTGGAGTCCGCGTCTGTCTGTCTAGCTCACCCGGTACCCTCAGTGTGCTTTGAGCAGAGCCTGGTGCATAGTAGAACCATAGATGAGGAAGGCCGAAGTGACCTGTAACAGTCAGAGCTGGCAATCATCAGGGAAGGGAGGGAGGAACTCTGGCTTTCCAGACAGCCTCAGGCCTCAGACAGAGAAATTTATCTCTTGCCAGACCCCTTCAGAGCCCTCGCTGGCTGGCTTCCCTCCCTCCATCCTGGGGCAGCTGATCAGGAACCCCCAGAGAAGGTCATCTGAGCCCTACGGCAGAAATCTCTCTCCCTGGCACTGTTGTGAAGTGTAGAAAAAGACTGCAAACCTAGATTCGAATCTCTGGGCCACTGCTTAGCAGCTGGATAGCACTGGACAGACTGGAACCATCTCTCTGCTTCTTCAGTCCATGTTCGCAGCTGAGTCTTGTGACTGCCCCTCCCCGCGCAGGGCTGGCTGGAAGACTGTAGACAACCTTAGGTTAGAGGAAGCTTTCTGGCCCTAGGGACAGCATCAAGTCACAAAGCTCTCTTTGGTTTTTGTTTGTTTGCTAGTTTGTTTTAATTTTTATTTTGTATTGGAGTATAGTTGATTTACAATGTTGTGTTAGTTTCAGGTATACAGCTAAGCGGTTCAGTTATTCATATGTCCATTCTTTTTCAGATTCTCTTCCCGTATAGGTTATTACAGAATACTGAGTAGAGTTCCCTGTGCTCTGCAGTAGGTTATGCTGCTGCTGCTAGTCACTTCAGTCGTGTCCGACTCTGGGCAACCCCATAGATGGCGGCCCACCAGTCTCCCCATTCCTGGGATTCTCCAGGCAAGAACACTGGAGTGGGTTGCCATTTCCTTCTCCAATACATGAAAGTGAAAAGTGAAAGTGAAGTCACTCAGTCGTGTCCGACCCTCAGTGACCCCATGGACTTCAGTCTTCCAGGCTCCCCTGTCCATGGGATTTTCCAGGCAAGAGTACTGGAGTGGAGTAGGTTATGAGTGGTTATCTATTTTATATGTATTAATGCCTATGTGTCAGTCCCCAGCTCCTGATTTATCTCTCTCCCCACACGTTTCCCCTTTGGTAACTGGAAGTTTGTTTTCAAAATCTGTGCAGGGCTCTCTTTGTGAACTGGTACCTAAGGAAACCCTTTGTCTCTCCAGCCTGAGTCCACCTCAAGCCCCCATCCCCATTCCAGTCCCCTGGGGTCCTTCCAAGCCTTCTGCTAATAGTTCTTTGCTGATGTCAACCAAGATGACCAACATGCTTGTTGGTAAAGTAACTCTGGACCAAGCATCCTGCCCTCCCATCTGCCTTTTGATTTGAGGTGATGAAGGGCACATACCTGTGATGGGTGAGGTCAGAAGGCAGCTGCCTTTAGATCATGAGTTCCTCTCGGTGGGCCAGCCCTTTCTCACCTTGTGTCCCCAGCACCCAGTATAGGACCTGGCCCAGGGTCACACCCAGTAAATGCTGACTGGGAATTAAATGAGATGCTGGGACACTGCTGTCCCAAACTAATCACCCCTGGCTCACCACCATGGCCACCGGGAAACAAGGGGTAATGTATCTGCCATGTGCCAGGCACCACGCTCAGCTTTGCTGACTCCTTCTCTTGTTTCCCAGATGCCCTGTAAGATAGGTACTATCATCCCCATTTCACAGAGGTGGAGACTGAGGCTCAGCTAGAACAACCCACTTGCCTGAGCCCATGCTCATGCTGATTGGTAAAGCTTGGAGGGGACAAACTTTCCAAGCAGGGCTCCTGACACTATCTACTGCTCTCCCTATTAGTCCTTAACCCAGAATTCCCCCTAGGAAGTCATTTTTTCCTGTTAAGGGATGCTCCTCTGCTAAAATGTAGCACTATGTCAAATAAGTCTAAAATTTCGTTTAAAAAATTGAACACTATTTTCTACCCAGGGGTAAAAACAACTGTGAACTCTTCAAAGGAAGGAAAGGGGTTTTTTGTTCTTCTTGTGTCCTCACTGCCTATCACAAGGTCTGGCACGGAGTAGTTGAATAAATGTTTGTTGAATGACTGTGTGAACGTGTAAGTGAGTAATTGAAAACAGCCGCCTCACCAATCCATGGCCCATCCATGTAGGATCATTTGGGCAAGACGAGACCCTCTAACCTAGTGGTCACAGACATAGCATGAGGGCTGTACTGTTCATAAGAAGGCTTTGTTTAATCCAAGTAATATCTTTTGTAAAAATTTAATGACTTGCCAATATTTAAGAATTAGAAAATTTCACATATAATCCAGATTTTCACCTTGTGTCAGAGACTTTCACCAAAAGTCTGCCTTTCATCAAACCTACACCCTATTTTTCCCTGAACAGCTGCTGCTGCTGCTAAGTCACTTCAGTCATGTCCGACTCTGTGTGACCCCATAGACGGCAGCCCACCAGGCTCCCCCATCCCTGGGATTCTCCAGGCAAGAACACTGGAGTGGGTTGCCATTTCCTTCGCCAATGTGTGAAAGTGAAAAGTGAAGTCGCTCAGTCGTGGCCAACTCTTAGCGACTCCATCCATGGGATTTTCCAGGCAAGAGTACTGGAGTGGGGTGCCATTGCCCTGAACAGAGCAAGACTCAATTTCCCAGCCTCACTCTTGGTTATGTGGACCATGTGACTACATTGTAGCCACTGGAATGTGGGCAGAAGTATTAACAATATGTCCTACTTCCTGCCCACTTCCTCCCTCCCCACCCTCCAGACTCTTTTCTGGGTCTGTGGGGCAGGTGGGGAAGATCCAGGGGAGGCCCCTAGGCCTGAGGAGAGGGTAGAGCCACCAGACGAAAGGCACGGGGCCCCTCCATGGCTGTGGGGAGCCCCCCACTGGCCCACACTGGACTGTGGTGGGAACAGGAAATACCAGCTTTACAATATTGGGGCAATGCGCTTTGGGATTGTTTGTTACAGCAGCCTATCCTGACTAATACATCTTCTCTTGAAGAATCAGAAATCTCACAACATGGGGCTTTCTCTTCTACACAGCAGTGAGGAGCTGGACTTTGGTAGCTGTTGTCCCCTTCAGCTGGGCTGGCGTTTTCTAAGCTCACCTGATCCTTGCTCTCCATCTGCCTGGTTTCTCCGGCTATTTGATTTTATAACTTCTGCTCAAATTCAATCTCTCCCTCCAGTATATGGGGATATTGAGGCATGGAGGGGATAAGGGACCAGGTCACAGTGTGTGTGATGGGCAGAGCTGAAACTTGGACTGAATTCTCCTAACTCCTACTCCAGGGTTCTTCCTTGTCGGGGGCGGCGGGGAGCGGGGATTCTTTCTTAGGAAGTGAGCAGAGGGACTGTTCCAAGTCTCAGGTCCTTTTGGGGTGGAGGGGGAGTTAAGTGGCTGAGAGGGAAAGGGGGCACCCCAGATGGTGAAGGGGGTGAAAACAGGAGGGGAAACCCTGGCTCCTCTGTGACTCCAGTTGGCATAAGGCTTAGAAGTCTTGGACAGATGGACTGAGGAGCTGGGTCCACATGTGTGGTACAGAAGTTTGAGTCCAATTACCCTCTTCTCCCAGTCTTGGAAAAGGGCTCATGTCTTTGATTGCCTAAGCTCCACTGACAAGACATAGGAACGCAGGAACGAATTTTCCCTCCCAGACAAATCCCAAAAGAAATGAATTTGCAAAATAAAGTCCCATATTGAGAAAGCTGTGCCAGGAATGCCTGGGCAAGCAAGGGAGGGAGCTCTGTGAGGTGTGGACAGGGTTGTCCAGATGAGGCCTCTCTCAGGGGCCGTGCTAGGGTGGGGGCTTTGCCCCCTGCAACAGTCATTCTAACTCCCTAATACCTTGTTGTTGCTGTTTAGTCGCTAAGTTGTGTCTGACCCTTTGTGACCCCATGGACTATAGCCCGCCAGGCTCCTCTGTTCATGGGACTTCCCAGGTGAGAATATAGGAGTGGGTTGCCATTTTCTTCTCCAGGAGATCACCCCAACCCTGGGACTGAACCCGCATCTCCTGTATTGGCAGGTGGATCCTTTACCACCTGGGAAGCCCCCCTAATGTCTTGAGCACCTGTCACACACGTGTTTTCTGGAGGCTCACCTGAGGAAACTTCCCAGTATCCCTTCCCCACGCCTTCCAGCAAGTGTGGCTGCATCCGCCCTCGAGATGTTTGTGGACGCCCAGGGGCTGTGGAGAAGCCGTAAATCCTTCTCTGGCTCCATGATCTCTCCTGCCCAGACCAGACTCCTGCCTGAAACCCATGGCAGCTTTGCCAGAAACAACATTTTCTCGTGGCTTATCCACCCCCCTCCTGTTGAGGGCCAGCTGGCTCCCTGGAGAAGGCTCTTGAAGACTTGAATTTGCATCCACACCTCACCAGCATATTGAAGGGCAGAGAGGGAAACCACTAAGCTGAGGGCCTGGGTAGAGAGAGGAGAGGAGAGTCCGCTCTGCCTCTGAAGGTTGTTCAGAGCTGTTGGTGCCGAAAACCCCGTGAACCCAGAAGAGCCTTGAGTGTGAAAGCTCTGAGTTGTAGTCAAGAAGTGATTACATGGCCGTGGCACTGAATGTTCATTAAACACTAATAACAAAAACCCTTACAGAGGCCTACAATCCCCTACCTGCAGTCTGGGAGCCAAAAAAGTTGTGAGCAAAATAATTTAAGGTTAGGACCAAACTCCTCTGGTGGTAAAAACCCAACCTGAACAGTTGTATGAATATTGATGTTACTCTGCAGAGATATTAATGTGTTTAATTATGGCATGCTCACCCAGTTCCCCACTAGTATCTTTAAACAATTTTTTTTTATTTTGAGGTATAGTTAATTTACAATGTATTAGTTGCAGGTGTACAGCAAAGTGGTTCAATTACATGTATACATATATCTATTCTTTTTCAGATTCTTTCCCCATATATGTTACTACAAAATACTGAGTACAGTGCCCTGTGCAATCCAGTAGGTCCTTGTCGGTTATCTATGTTTTATATAGTAGTATGTATATGTTGGGCTTCCCAGGTGGCTTGGTGGAAGAGAATCCACTTGCCAATGCAGGAGACTCAGGTTCAATCCTTGGGTGGAGAAGATCCCCTGGAAAAGAAAACAGCGACCCACTCCGGTATTCTTGCCTGGGAAATCCCATGGACAGAGAAGCCTGGTGGGCTACAGTCTGTGGGGTCGCAAAAGAGTCAGACATGATTTAGTGACTAAAACAACAAGTGTGTATGTTAATCCCAAACTCCTAATTTATCCCTCCCACTAGTATCTTAATATAACCTACGACATATGCTTTCTAAAACTCCAAAACTCCCCAAATCCCAAAATGCGCGAGGACCCTGAGATATTGGTATTTTAGGTAAGGGATTTTAGGCAAGGAATGTAGAAGACATTTGAAGTGCTTTACATGCATTAATCCTTACAGTAACCCTACGGGGTAAAATTTGTGCTTTGTCTCCCCATTTTATGGATGAGGAAACCAAGGCAGAAAGAGGTGAAATGACTTGTTTCACAGCTGGTGTTGGTGCTCGGGTTTCGACCCAGGCATTCCAGTTCAAGAGCCCACTCTCTGAACCACTCCACCATCTGCCTTGCTGGGCAAAGTGGGGTGGGGTGGGTGGGAAACAGGAAATAACTATTTTAAGCTGCATATGCAACAAGTACACACCCTGGATGGCATCTGAGGAGCAAACCTGCTGCCACAGGTGTTCTCGCAGGGTGCCCAGAGTCTGGGTTACCCTGGTACTGCCCTGGATTCCACAGCCAACTCCTGCATCCCAGAACACTCCTCAAGCCCAACAGAAGGGATGGATGCTCACTTAGTTCTTGAGGACCGTGTGCCTCTTATCTTACGAGTATCATGAGCATCACGGCCCGCAGAGGGGACTCGGGGGTTTGGAGACATTGATACAACATGGCTTCTGAACCCAAACTGGGATCTCCTGTGGGCGCTTAACCAAGACATGGGAGGAAACCCTGGAGGAGGTGCCGGCCAGGTCAATTGCACCCAGCAACAGTGTGTACCGTTAGTTCAGTTCAGTCACTCAGTCTGTCTGACGCTTTGCGACCCCATGGACTGCAGCACGCCAGGCTTTCCTGCCCATCACCAACTCCTGGAGCCTACTCAAACTCATGTCCATAGAGTTGGTGATGGCATCCAACCATCTCATCTTCTGTCATCCCCTTCTCCTCCTGCCTTCAATCTTTCTCAGAATCAGGGTCTTTTCCAATGGGTCAGTTCTTTGCATCAGATGGCCAAAGTACTGGAGTTTCACCTTCAGCATCAGTCCTTCCAATGAATATTCAGAACTGATTTCCTTTAGGATAGCACTTTCCTAAGGGGTTTACAAGGAGGAGTGCACTCTAATCAGGTTTTTGACTTTGGATTCCATTGTAATCACACTAAGGATATACCCTTAGGGAGAGATTTTCTCTGCTGTTCCGATTTAGAAATGGCTAGCTTTCATCCCCAGCTTTGAATTTTAACTCTTGAAGGCCTACACCTGACCTCTCAGGAATGAGCCACACCAGAGACTCAGAGCTACCTGCCATGGGCTTGCCCAGACTTGTCTGAGGGCAAAGAAGAAAGAGGCAAGAGCTCTGACCTTGAGAAACGGATCTGGGGCTGTAGAAGCAGGAGATAAGCAGAACCAGGATCAGCGGGAGAAAGACAGCCCCATGTGCTGCAGGTCCAACAGGCTCCTGGAACTGGTAAGGAGGAAGAGGAGTGGGATGGGAATGCAGTGGAATCCTTCTTGAACGCGGAGGGCTGCCCGAGTCAAGGATGCAGGCTGGAGGTTGCCAGTTAAACATGGCACACATACTTACCTTCACTGTTCTCTGGAGTTCCAGTATAATGACATAAAGGCATTAAAAAAAAATACACACTTATCCACTGGGACAGAGAGACCATGTGAGGCCATGACAGCAGATCTGGAGAGTCAACCACATTCTGGAAGCTGGAAAGCAGATGCTGAGTGGGGACCGATTTAAGAAACCTGAGAGGTTAAAACCTGACAATTTAGGGGGAGCCAGGTGGCTCAGATAGTAAAGAGTCTCCCTGCAATGCGGGAGACCTGGGTTTGATCCCTGGCTCAGGAAGATCCCCTGGAGAAGGGAATGGCTACCCACTCCAGTATTCTTGCCTGGAGAATTCCGTGGACAGAGGAGCCTGGGTGGGCTACAGTCCAGGAGGGTCACAAGGAGTCAGACATGACTGAGTGACTAACACTTTCACTTTCATCAGGACACAAGACAATTTAAGATCCTCAGGAAGGCTCAGGGGTTGGAGGAACCGG
This sequence comes from Bos mutus, assembly GCF_027580195.1. NCBI lineage: Eukaryota > Metazoa > Chordata > Mammalia > Artiodactyla > Bovidae > Bos > Bos mutus. The sequence goes on along the minus strand of NC_091629.1, from coordinate 57,373,381 downwards.
GAATCTCCAAAAGCCAAGATGCAGAGCAGATGAAACTGGAAAAGCTGGTTAGTCTGTGGGACGACTGGATTTCTCCTACCACAGCTGGCACAGGCAGGACATGACCCCTCCGCTCTGGAGCAGAAGGCTGCCTCTCGGGAGAGAGAGAATGATCTGAGAGGATGTTCTTGCAAGGCTCAGCAAGGGCCGGGAATATAGCAGGTCCTTGGTAAGCTATTGCTGTCATTCTATTCATCTGGCCTCTCTCTGGTTCTCTAATTTTCTTCTTGGAGTCAGAAAGAGGCTCAAAGACATGAGGCAAAAGAGGTCACGTGGGCAGCAAAGGCTAATTGCCTGGTAATATCCTCTCCAGCTAGTCACATGCCCTCCTCACACACTAGGCAATTTGCCTTCTAATATCTACTATCTTCTTCTTCTTCAGTAACAATCTCTTTTTTGGGTAGCTATCTTGTTCCTAGCTCCAAGGTATTTTCCAGTGTCTTTTGCAGTTAGATACGGCCATGTGACTATATAAATAGTAGTGTTGTGAGCAAGTCAGGAACTATCTTTATAAGAGAAATGGTCTTCTGCCACTCTGCTCTCTGGGCTACAGATGTGATGGCCAGTGCCTCAGCAGCCGTACTGGGCAATGAAGAAAGAGGCCACTTGCTATAGATGGAAGAAACCATTTTCATGGAGTTGCCATACCAGCCTGCATTGCCCACCTTTGGACTTCTTCTTTCTTATTTTGGCCACTATAATTTTAGGATTTTCTGTTGGGTGCCTCTGAGCCTAATCCTGTAAACTTGAGTTGGGGGTAACCCCTTCCTTGTCATCCTCCTTCCTATTCAGAGATCCTAGAAGATGAGAATCAGCAGAGAACTTAGCTGTTACAGAATCCACAGGGCCAGGGACAAAATCTGGCCTCCAGACATTTTCTTTAGCTCATACAGAGTCTTTAAAATCAGGAGCTATTTGAGCATATTTTGAACATTAAAGTTGCAGTTTTGGGCTTCCTTGGTGGCTCAGACAGTAAAGAATCTGCCTGCAATGTGGGAGACCTGAGTTCAATCCCTGGGTTGGGAAGATCCCCTGGAGAAGGGGATGGCTACCCACTCTAGTATTCTTGTCTGGAGAATTCCATGGACAGAGGAGCCTGGCAGGCTACAGTTCATGGGGTTGCAAAGAATTGGATATACTGAGCGACTAAGCACAGCACAATCCTATATTATATATAAACCCTATGAGCTAGGTATATTTTAATACATATATGTTGTTGTTCAGTAGTTAAGTTGTGTCTGACTCTTTGCAACCCCATGGACTATAGCATGCCAGACTCATCTGTTCTCCACTATCTCCCAGAGTTTGCTTAAATTCATGTCCAATGAGTCAGTAATACTATCTAACCATCTCATCCTCTGTCATCCCCTTCTCCTTTTGCCTTCAGTCTTTCCCAGCATCAGGGTCTTTTCCAATAAAAAGACTCTCCAGTGGAAAGGCTCTTCACATCAGGTGGCCTGAGTATTGGCTATGTGTATACACACACACACACACACAGATGGTTGGATGGCATCACCGACTCAATGAACGTGAGTTTGCGCAAGCTCTGGGAAATGGTGAAGGGCAGGGAAGCCTGGTGTGCTGCAGTCCATGGGGCTGCAAAGTGTCGGACACGACTGAGCGACTGAACAACAACAACAATATACACAGAACTCTGAGCTTGGTATGTATATATGCATTGTCTCCAGTCAACAGACGAGGAATCTGAGGCTCAGAGAGGATTTGCCCAAGTCATAGGTCACAAAGCTGGAAGCACTGGACCTGAAACTCCAGACCGTCTGCATTCCATGCTGGCTCTGTCAGCCTTTGAGTTTGCAACCATTGAGGTCTGGATCCCTTGCTTGAAGTTTCTCAGAGGAAGACAACAGAGCCGAAGAGGAAGAAATACTTGATGACCTTTATCATGTTGTGTCAAACCAATAGCCCCAGCTATCCTGCTTCACTGTGAGGAAACCAACTCAAGAATGGTTTGTTTTTTTTCTCTCTCTACATCCTGTGTCTGGCACAGAGCCAGCCAGGGAACTATGTGCTGAATGAATGAGGTGACCCACTCTCAGTCACACAGACAGAGCCCGATGCAGGGCTGGGATGCCAACCCTGGGCTCCCACCTGCCCACCTAGGGCTCTTCCAGACCTGGCTGTCACCCAGCCAGCCCCGCTTTCTTCGGGGTGCCGACAGAGGGCAAGAGCACAGGCTGAGGCCTAGCATGTTCACGCTCAAACTCCAGCTTCCTCTCTCACCGCTTTGAGCCTTGGTTTCTGCCCCAGAAAATGGGAACTAATCACTTACCTCATCGGGCTGCTGGGAGGATTTGATGAGATCAAGCCACATGGCTTCCCGCAATGACCAGCACATAATAGGTACTCATTAAATGGGAGCTATTACTGTGACACGTATTTTTATGAGGGAGTGGCGTGGGGAGGGATTAATTTGCCTGTGGGTTGAAGTCCTTTTTGCTTGTGCTTTGACTTGCCCTCCCTTAACCAAGGCAGCTTGAACTCTTCATAGGACTGGACACAGGTCACACTCAGCAGAGAGCTTTGTGTATCTCAGGAGCTTGTGAATAATGACCTGAAACTTCCCTTTCATCTTTGCACCAACATATAACAAGTTCCTACTCTCCAGCAGGCTCTGCGTCAGGGCTGGAGACTTTGGAGAAACTGGAACTGTCCTGCCTTTGAAGACTGTCCAGCTGGCTGGTGAGGTTAGACAAGGTCACGTGACTCTTCGATATGTGGAAGATGATGACAAGTCTTACGGGAAGGGGAGCAAAGGTGCTCCCTCCAGGAAGATGCGTTCCCAACCCAGCAGAGACGGCTAGAGGCTCACCCACATCCTGGCTCTCCATTCCTTCCCAAACTGGACTACGTTTCCCTACGTCTCCCCTGCAATTCAGTGTGACCACAGGACCCAGTCGCAGGGGTGGGGACTGAGCGTGGACTGAAGCATTGTGTGCCGCTTCTGAGCCTGGCCCCTCAAAATTCCCAGGACTCCTTAATAAAGATGACCCCCAGGGTGACTTTGAGACCCACATGTTGTAGATTCAGCCTGAGTTCCAGAAGGACTGAATGGAGAGTTTCCGCCCACCCAGAACTGTTACATGAGAAAGAACTCTTCTAGTCTATTTACCAGGTATTTGTAACAGTCTGTGTGTTACAGTAGCTACCTTAACTCTAAGACACTGGCCTTGAACATCAGATTTTTTTTCATTATATTACTTTTCCTCTTTACAACTTTGACAGTTACATTTAGTGCTGTAGTTCTAAGTTACCCACAACTTAATTCTTTAACTGGAGATAATACCCCCTGACCAGGATTGGTTCAGATTGGGATATTCTTATTCATTAATTCTGCATTTTCTTTTCTTTCTTTCTTTCTTTTTTTTTTTTTGGTGGTGTTGTTAGCTGGAATTAAATCTTGAACTAGATTTTTTAGGAAGGGTATGTGAGAGTTACAGTTCCTGCATGTTTGAGAATAGATCTTGCTTTTCTTCACACATGAATGATGAATCTTATGGATAATGAATTTGGGGGAGAGTATCTCTCTCCATCCTTCCTCCAACTCTGTAGACATTGGCCCACTGTGTACTAATATGGATAGATTCATCACCAGCCTGTATTACTGAGGGTTCTGGCAGGAACCAGGTGATACACCCAAATTGAGCAATTGAGGAAAGTTTAATAGAAGAATTATTTCAATTCAGTTATAAGATGAATGAGGCTTCCCTGATGGCTCAGTGGAAGAGAATCCGCCTGACAATGCAGGAGACATATGTTTGATCCCTGGGTAGGGAAGAGCCCTGGAGGAGGAAATGACAACCTGTTCCAGTATTTGTGCCTGGGAAATCCCATGTACAGAGGAACCTGACGGTCTACAGTCCATGAGGTCACAAAGAGTAGGACATGACTTAGTGACTATACAACAACAAGATGAATAAGGTCGGAGGATCTGATGTATAATACGGTGACTTTAGTTGATCATTCTGTTGTACGGCTGACATTTGCTAAGAGAACAGAGTTTAAACGTTCTCACACATACAAAAAGAGGTAAATATGTGAGGTGATGGGTGTATCATTAACTTAATGGGGAGAAATCCTTTCATGATGGATATGTATATCAAATCATTGCATCATACACTTTAAATATCTTACCAGTTTGTCAATTATACTCAGTAAAGCTGAAAAAAATACAAAATTTGTAAAAAGGAATTATTTACAAAGAGGTAGGTAGGCATCGGAGAAGGCAATGGCACCCCACTCCAGTACTCTTGCCTGGAAAATCCCAAGGACGGAGGAGCCTGGTAGGCTGCAGTCCATGAGGTCGCTAAGAGTCGGACACGACTGACCGACTTCACTTTCACTTTTCACTTTCATGCATTGGAGAAGGAAATGGCAACCCACTCCAGTGTTCTTGCCTGGAGAATCCCAGAGACAGAGGAGCCTGGTGGGCTGCTGTCTCTGGAGTCACACAGAGTTGGACACAACTGAAGCGACTTAGCAGCAGCAGCAGCAGGTAGGCATAGCTGTCAGTACCCTGCCCATATGCCCTCACCATCACCTCCACGTGCCAGAAGCTACTTGCTGCTAACACCTGAGTCAGCACCTCTCGCGCGTGGTCGACCCCCTCCTCCCTCCCCACTCTCCCCCTGCTGGTGTTTTCTAACTCGGGGTAAGCTTAGCCAGTGTCCTGAGCAAGCTAAAAGAACCAGGAACTTAACATCTTGGAGCAACCCTCCCAACAATGACAGCAGGCAGTCGGTGGATAAACCCAGCAGCTTCCTCACTCCTCAGCTGAGTTACCTCTGGGACACATCTATGTAATCTCCGAGGTCCCCTGAGGGGCTGAGCTCCAGGTGTCCTGTCTGGTAAATTGCCCGGAAGTTTCAGCTTCTCTCACATCCTGTCTCACTTCTGCCCTCCCCTTCCCGTGCTTCCCAGGATGTCTTCCCAAATACTTGTGTTTGACTCTTATCTCAAGCTCTGGGGCCCAGCCTGGGGTGAGGGAAGGCCGGGGGAGGGGCAGGCGGGGGACCCTAACCCAGAAAGCAGAGTTTCAGGAAATCAATAAAGGCCAGTGCAGTAGCCCAAGGGGCAGGAGGGAACCTGGAGAGGGAATGGTGTGGAGAGGGCCACCTGCTGGAAGCCTGGACCCTGGTAGAGAGACAGAGCTGACCCAGGGACTGTGCAAGGGGCAGAAAAGAGGGAATAAACATCCTGACTTCTCCCTCCTCCCACCTTCTGATCTCCTAGTGGTGCCCCCTATTGACCAAATCCAACCAGAAGTCAGAGGGCAAGAGAGCCTGCTGGTGGTCAGGCTGCCTGGCACAGAGCAGCAATAAGAAGGGCAGGAAATGGGTCTGGAAGGGCAAACAGGAGATATAAATGCAGCATATAGGCCGATAATTTCCCTCTGCATCTGACCTGAATGGAAAGCATAATCTTGATAATTTCCAGGATCCAGGAGAAGGCTTTTCCAGATGTCAGGGTGGAGTAAACTAAGCGCAGAGACCCGGGGGGCTGGAGTGGGCCAGCACTTCTGTTATCTACGGCTGCCTAATAATCCACCCCAAGACTCAGAGGCTCAGAATAACAGCCAGTTATTATAAACCACAATTGTGCAGGGCAGGACCCCAGGCCCAGGGTCGGCGGGGTAATTCTTCTGTTCCACACAGCAGGATTGAAGTCACAGATTCAGCCGGCAGCTCTTCTGGTCTGGAGGGTGGCTCCGCCAGTGTATTTGGTTTCTTGGTGGAGACGATGAAAAGGCTGGTGGACTGAAGTGATTATACGGGATTCTTTAGTGTGATGGTCTCCAGGCAGTTAGACTTCCTACACAGTGACTCGGGGCTTCCAGAAAGAATGTTCACTAGGCCCCAGTGGAAGCTTCAAGGCTTCTTCTGATCTAGGTTCAACGTCCAGGAATGTCACATCCATCACGTTCTATCAAACAAGTCGCTCAGCCCAGCTCAGGAACAGAAGGAGGAAAATCAGATTCCATCGGACAGTGGGAGGAAGAGCAAAGAACTGGGTCAACTCTCACTGGCCAGAAAGCCATCCAGATTGACTAGTGGCCAGAAAGCCATCCAGATTGACTAGTGTTTGGGAAACGTGCCAGGAAGTGATGAGACTGACATTGGAGAGGGACTGGATTGTCATACAGGGGATGGGGAGACAGTAATAAGGCACAGAGTGAAGGTTCTAGAATCAGATTCAAATTTAAATCCTAGCTCCCCCACATACGACACGTGTGCCAAGCAGGCTCTTCCTTTTTCTGAGCCTCAGTGTTCTCGTTTGTAAAATGGGATCTGATCCTACTTCACAGAATTGCTGTGGACATTAAATGGGATGGTGCTTACGAAGTGCTTCCCAGAGTACCTGACTCCAAGTATGTCTCAGTAAACAGGAGCCATTATTGTGTACTCTAAGTGACATGAGAAGCCAGGAAAGGGTCTTACAGAAAACTCCTCTGGCTTCAACAATGCATCAGAAGGATTTTTTTTTCCACTTTTATTTGAGACAGTTGTTTTACTCTTTCTTTCCACTAGTAAATGTGTTTTATTTATTTAAAAACACCTTTTGACTGCACTGTGTGGCATGTGGGATCACAGTTCCCTAATCAGGTAAGATAACCTGTGCTCCCTGCTTTGGGAGCCCAGAGTCTTAACCACTAGACTGCCAGGGAGGTTCTAGGGTGATAGTGAGTCAAAAAAGGGTCATTTTTGACTCACTCTCGCCCTCACTGTCACATACAATTCAACCCAAGCCTCGTTGATTCTACCCCCTAAATGTGACTTCCCCATGGTCACAGCCATTTCTACTCAGATAACTGCAGCCACCTCCTTCCTCCTCTGGCGCCTCTGCAGTGCCTTCCCTTCACAGCAGCAAGCCTGGGCTTCCCCTCCAGCTGCATAGTAACCACATGGGGGATGAAATTCAAGTACAAATTCCAGTTCCAGAGGGCTATAATGGGGTCTGAGAGTCTGCGGTTCAGATAGACTCCTAGGTGATAATGATGCTAATGATTTCAGGACCACACTTTGAGGAGCTGCTGGAGAATGTTTCTTCCACATAAAAGTTTCATCCTATCTTGCCTCCACTTAAAAACCTCCATTGATTTTCCAGTGCTCTTGGGGGAAAAAAGACCAAACCCTCACCAAATCCAACAGGTCCCGTGAGGTCTGGTCCTTGCCTCGCTCTGGCCCCTTGTCCTGCACTCTTACCCCTCTCTTTCTCCCTTATGTATTGTTACTGTATTTCTTCTATAATGAAATGAAACAGAACCACCATCCCATCAAGTACTGGACCATCGCCAATAACCTGAAAATACCTGTATGCTCCTCCCCTCCTCCTCTCCTTCCCCATTCCCCCGAGATAACCATTCTTCTCAAACATTTCCCTTGCTATTTTTCTACTGATGCCTGTTTGTCTAAATATGCATAGTCTGGGTGTTGCTTTCATTATACATTCTAGATTTGAGTCATCGTGTATGTAGTTTTCTGCGACTTATTTAGCATTGTTTGTGAGATAGATCTGTGTTGTTGTCTGAAGGTCATTCAATTTCACTGCTGTATAATATTCCATGGTGTGACTATCCCAGTTTTATTTGCCCACCCGCCTGGGGATGGGCAGCTGGGTGTTTGGAATGTTTTTGCTATTAGAAACAGCACCGTGGGAACATTCTTATAGGCGTTCTCCGGCGGCACCGTGGGTCGTTTCTCAAGGGTAAATGCCTAGAGAGAATTTGCTGTCTGCCCCCTCCCTCTTTTCATTCCCCAGCTCCCTGGGGTCTCCAACACAGAAGACCCTCTCCACCCGGGCTGCCCTCTTCCATTCCACCCCCTACCCACCCCAACCCCCTTCACTTGATAAACTCCTTAAGATCCCCGGAGAAGCCTTCCCCCACCTGCCGGCCTCGACTGGTCCCTGCTAAAGCTTCCTGATTATACATTTCTGTTGTGTGATTCTGCGATGAGCGTGTGTCTTGTCCGGTAGAGTGCGAGCCCCATGAAGTCTGTGAAGCGCACCGATTTCCCAGTTTCCAGCTGTGGCCTGGCACATGTAGGCGCCCAGGCAGTAGTGTGACCCTGCAGGAGGGACCGGGCCGGCACAGAGCCCGGCCAGGCGGCTGGAGTGTGAGCCCACAGGTGGCTCCTACCCAGGGTCCCGGGCCAGAGACATGGGGCAGGCCAAGGCTCCGAGGGGACTCGGGTTTGTCTACCCTGCGCGGCAGGAATTCCAGGAAATGCGCAGCGCGCCAGTCGATAGGGAGGGGAGGGGCGGGGGCTCCGGCAAGGGGGCGGGGGAGGGGGCGGGGCCCGGACGGCGGGGGCGGGGCCGGGCCCCGTTAAGAGGAGCGTGGCGGGCCGCGGTCACTGCGGGCCCCCGGAGAAGCGGACCTGCCATCGACCCATCGGGGACCACCGATCTTCTTTCGGCAGAGCGAGCAGCGCCGGAGCGCACGCTTGGCACCATGGCCCAGACGCCGGCTTTCAACAAGCCCAAAGTGAGCGCGGGCGGGGGCTCGGGTTCCGGGGTCCGGCTCCTTGTCTGGCTGGAGGGCTTGGGGGTATCCACTGCCCCGGAGCAAATGGGGCAGCTGCAGGCGCGTTCTTCCCTCAGCTCAGGTCCTTGGCCGCCTCCAGGCCGGTTAATGAGAGGCAGTGAGACAGGAAGAGTTCTGAATCTGGAGGCGCCCCTGGCTGTCCTCCAAGTTCTGCTTCTGCCTCTGATTTGGCCCATCTGGGTCTCAGTTTCACTGTCTGTCAAATGGGCATCCTAGCAATGCCTGTGCTGAGCAGCCTAGGCAGGTGGCTTAACCTCTCTGAACCTTGGCTGTCAAATGGGCCCCTGTATCTACACCCACAGGCACCTAGTGTGAACAGCACATGAGTGCAGGGTGAATGGAAACAGCTTTATACTCCAACACTGTGACTATTTCGTGAGCACCAAGGAACCCTGGTTTGTGGATGTGCCTGTGAGAGCAGTGGGCCATGCCATAAAGGGTAGGGAGGGGAGCAGGGAACCCCTCTCCCCACTTTAGAGGGGCTGGATGGGCCTTAGGCCTCGGGCCCCCATAGAGTTCACTCTGGGTCGAGTCATGGACACTAGCCACAAAGGGATAAATTCCTTGTCCCTTCTCCCACCAGCTGTGGTGTCTTGGGAATGGTGGGGTCAGGGAGGGTCTGGGCCCACTTGGCAGGCTTGGGAGCACTGAGAGAGTCCAGGGAAAGGAGCCCAGGAGTCTGTCCAGCAGAGTGAATCAGCTCGTAGGGTTTAAGATGGGTTGGGTGGGGTCAGAGGAAGGAGCGAGCTGCAATCAACCTCAACTTGCCTCTCTGAGAAATAGGTGTGAGTGATGATGGCAGGTACTGCTAAAGCATGGGTGAGAATCCTGGGTGTGGGGGAGAAGGGGTGGGGGGACTCTGACGAGGTAAGGCCTGGTCCCCACTTCTGATGCCCCCACCAGAGGGCAAACCCTTCTGCTGCTCCCTGCCAGATGTTTCAGGCACTGGGGCTGAACATCTGCCGTCTGCATGCCTCCTTCCCAGCTCACCTGGATGCCCCATGTCCCATCATTAGTGTTTTGTTCCTTTGAAGGCTTCCCCCCTGCTTTTGTAAACTTATTTTTTTGGCTGTGCACGCAGCATGCTGGATCTTAGGTCCCTGACCAGGGATGGAACCCATGCCTCCTGCAGTGGAAGTGCATTGTCTTAACCACTGGACCCCCAGGGAAGTCCCCAGGCAGGATGTTGGTGAAAGCATGGAGCCAAACCACTGGACTTCGAGGGAATTTCCTGTTTTCAGTGCTTTGGGAGTCCCCCTGCCTTTGGGCTGGGGAGCCATCTGACCCTAATATGCATCCCAAGGCAGAAGACAAAACCTCTTGACTGGGAGTGAAATGGGGGTTATGGAGAGAGAGAACAGATGACCCTTTTGTAGAACTTGCTATATGCGCCAACACCTTCAACACCTCTGTAACAGCCCTGTAAGGGAGGGACTATTATCATGCCTATTATTTGGGCCTCTCCCAATCCTCTCTGCTTCAAGCTGGCAGGCCATTTCCCCTCTCTGGGCCTCAGTTTCTGCAGCTGAGAAATGGGCTCTACCTGTAACGGACGTGTCCAAAGATTAAAAGGCAATGCTTGAGAGGGAAGATAGAGTGTCACCCACTACATACGCGAGATGCAATACATTTTGTATTATTGAGAGGAGGGAGTGTGTCCAAGCTGGTCAGTGAAGCCAGGAGTGTGGATCTCAGCCATTGTGACCAGAGCCAACTCCCTGCCTTCCCTTGTGTGGGATGGGGAACCACTAGAATTAATAGCTAGAACCTATTGAGTTGAATTATTGCTCTGTGCCAGGCACCATTCTGAATATACTACCCTTCATTAATTTACTTGATCCTAGCGGTGCCTGGAAAATCCCATGGACGGAGGCGCCTGGTAGGCTGCAGTCCATGGGGTCACTAAGAGTCGGACACGACTGAGCGACTTCACTTTTTTTCACTTTCATGCATTGGAGAAGGAAATGGCAACCCACTCCAGTGTTCTTGCCTGGAGAATCTTGGGGATGGGGGAGCCTGGTGGGCTGCCGTCTATGGGGTCGCACAGAGTCGGACACAACTGACACGACTTAGCAGCAGCAGCAGTAACTCTGGGTGGTAGCTGGTGGTGTCTCATTTTACAGATGAACAGAGAGACACAGAAATTAATGAGGCCTATTATCACATAGCTAGGATGTGTTGATGCTGGGGTTAGAGCCCAGGGTGGGCTGGCTTCAGAAATTCTGTGCCCTAGCCAGCTCTCCTGAACTGCCTCTGCAGAAGCCACTAGAGGGGGTGGTGCCCCAGGTGTGGGCCTCTCTGGGACAGAAGCCGCTGCTGGGTTCTTTGGTTTCTCAGGACTGGCCAACTTTGAGAAGGCAAAGCAAGGCCATGTCTTCCAAATTTTCATGTGTATTCACATCACCTGACACCTGTTAGCATTCAGACTCTGAATCAGAAGATCTGGGTTTGGGGCCTGAGATGCTGCGCTCCTAACAAGCTCCCAGGAGGTGCTAGTGCTGCTGGGCCATGGACCACACTTTGAGTAGCAAAACCCTAGGCAGCTGCCTACCTGCTCTGATCGTGTTATTCCAACAAATAACTTCCTGAACACCTGCTGGGCACTGGAGGAGGTGCAAAGGCGGGTGGAGGGGGGACCCTTATCAGTCTGTCTCCACAGGAGGCAAGGCTGGAAAATCTCATGGCCCTCAGGAGTTCAGTGTCATGGAGGGCAATGCTGGTCACACGGCTGTCACTGTAATAAAAGTAACGATGCTGCCATTTGAGTGTTTGTGGGTACCAGGCACCTGGATGATTTATCTCACAGAATCCTCCGGACAGCTCGACAAAGCGGATGTTTTCGTCCCCGTTTACAGATGATGAAACTAAGGCGTGACAGGTGAAGTGGCTTGTTCATTGCTACACAAAATCTGACAGCCTTGAAGCTGTGGGCTGGTTCAGGTTGCAACAGCCCGGGGCCCCTGTTCATGCAGAGTATTGAAGCTCAATGTCTAACATACTTTTTTCTTTCTCTTATTTGAATGTTCACTCTGTTTCAGGCACTGTTCTAACTGCTTTGTGTATATTAACTCATTTAGTGCTCACAGCAGTCCTTTAAAGTAAGTCCTATTATGGGACTTCCCCGGCGATCCAGTGGTTAAGGTTCCACTTTCCAATGTAGGGGGCGCAGGGTGGATCCCTGGTCAGGGAAATGCAGACACTTATGCTGCAAAAAAAAATACAGTCCTGTTATTATCTTCATATACATATAAGACTGAGGCTCAGAGAGGGGAAGGAACTTGTCAAAGTCACACGGCCAGAAAACAGCAGAGCTAGCGTGAACCCAGACCTACCCAAGCCCAAGGTAGATGCTGTTAACTGCTTTGCATATTTACACCCCACTTTGTGGGGGCAGGGGCGGAGTTAGAATCAAGGTGGCCGTGGGCTTCAGACAGACTGAGCAGGGATCCTTGCCTCACCGCTTAGCAGCTACAAGGGCTCAAGTAGACAGTTCCCTGAGCCCCAGGTTCCTTCTCTGTAAAGTGGGCTGATAAAGCCAGGGTCACATAGTTCTTGGGGGGAAGTGGATGCTGACTGGGGCCTGTGAAGCACCTGGCTGGCGGGCAGGTCCTCGGGGGTGCATTTCCTCCCTGGGGAGTGCGGTGGGGGCTGCGGTGGCCTCTCCACCTGCACCTGTAGCTCTCACTCTCGCCTCTTGTCTTCCAGCCACAAAGCCCACTGGGTTAGCACTGCTGTGGGCTTTTGGGGCTTTGCTGTTACTAGAGCCACCTGTTAAAAGAAAAATGCGGCCTGGCTGGGAAGAGCCCTCCGCCCCTACCTGTTACAATGCACGTGGCAGTTGGGAGGGCGGGGAAGAGAGAGATTGGGTTTCCTTCAAGCCTTGTGTTTCACAGAGAAAGAAGCAAGGGCCAGAGAGGGGAGGTGCGGTGTCCAGGGTCACACAGCGAAGCTGGGCAGGGCAGGCAGGGCAGACAGCCTCCCGATTCTACAATTCTATGTCTGACCTCAGGGTGGGGGTGGCCTGCGTGGGAAGGGCTCCTGGGACCTGGGAGCTGGAAGTAGCTTGTCCGCCTGCCCTGTTGTCCTGGGGGATGCCCCTGGGCCAGAGAAGGGTAGGACTGTGGCCTGGATTTGGACAGGGGAGAAGAATAGGCCAGGGCAGCCAAGGTGAGGCTCAAGCCTATATTTATAGAGGGTTGGGGGCCATCTCACCCTCATTACTTAGGTTCTGAGGCCCCAGAGGAGCAAGGTCAGGAGAGAGACAGTCTCTAGGTTTCTCAAGGGAGTTGCTTCTCTGTGCCTCAGTTTCCCCATCTGTAAAATGGAAATCATATTTGTATCCACCCTACATAAAACACCAAGTGCAGGCCTGGGAGAGCGGGCAGGCCGATGCTAGCTGCTATTGATCACCCTCATCATGGTTATCAATCATCCTGTTTAGATTTGACCAGCACTGACTCAGCACGGATATGCAGGATGAACAGAGTGTGATGTGGTGGTTACGACCTCCCTCTTTAGAATCAAACAGCTTCCGGGCGTGGCACTCATTAGACTGTGCCCTTGGGCAAGTTATTAAATCTCACTGAGCCTCTGTCTTCTTATCTATAAAATGGGGGTAACCTTGCTGAGTTCCTAGGCTGTTGCCCTATAGGTTGACCCCTGGCTGAAGACACACCTTGCCATTTGTGAAACCCCCTGGGGAAGCTCACAGAGGCCCAGGGAGCTCAGCTGAGCTCTGAGTCAGCCGGAGGCGCTGAGGGATGGCCCTTTTTGCTCTGTACCTCGGAGCTGCAGGTGCAGATGGGGCTGAGCCCAGAGGACTTCTTGGAGGAGGTGTGGTTGAAACAATGGCAGCCCTGAGGCTGCTCTGTCTCCTGACATCACCCCAAAAGTTGGCTGAAGGGCTGTGGTGGCATGAAGGCACTGACCCCTGGTGTTGCCTAACTCAGTGCCGAGAGTGGGTCTAAGAAGGGTCACGGGCACCTGTGGCTCCTCCTGGTTCTGACTGCAGTGCCCAGGTCCTGGGGGCTGGCCAAGCCACCCTGGCTACTCTGCCCCATCTGGGTTCTCTGCTAGGCCCAAGGTGGGCAGGTCAGCCCTGCAGAGAGAGGACACAGCACTGCTGACCCAGGACAGGGAGAGGAGAAAATAATCACTTAGCTGTTTAGCACCTACTGAGCCCCTCCTGCTGTGCAGGGCTCTGTCTTAGGCACTGGGGGCACAGCAGGATGCCACAAAGTCCCCGTTTGAAGGGAACTGAGAGTCAGGGACCCAGGCATGATAAGTAAGTGAACTGAAAAAGCCAGTGGGATGGGGACGTCCCTGGTGGTCCCAGTGGTTAAGACTCTGAGCTCCCAATGCAGGGGGCAGGGGTTCGATTCCTGGTTGAGGAACTAAGATCCCACGTGCTGCGCAGTGTGGTCTACAACATTAAATAAATAAACAAAAATAAAAGTCGGGGAGATGAAAACAAAATGGGTTTGTTTGGTGAGTTGGGGCAGGGGGTGCTGAGGAGAAGTAGTCTGGTTCAGCTGTGCCTTGAAGGTAGACAGCCCGGCCAGTCATGAGTGGGAGTCGGATCTGGGAGTGCCTGGTCCTAGAGTTCAAGACCTGGGTCCTCGTCCTGGCCCTGCCACTGATACCTCACGTGACCCTTGTCGTTGTTTAGTCACTAAGTCATGTCTGACTCCTTGTGATCCCTGGACTATATAGCCCCCCAGGCTCCTTGGTCCATGGGATTCTCCGGGCAAAAATACTGGAGCAGGTAACCATTCCCTTCTCCAGGGGACCTTCACAACCCAGGGATCAAACCCAGGTCTCCTCCACTGGCAGGCGGGTTCTCTACCACTGAGTCACCAGGGACCTTGGGGAGTGCATATTCCTTCCTGGGCCTCACCTGCCTGCCTGGTATCTTCTGAGAGCACAGATTCCCTGTGTTCCCCACAGTGCCTGGCACCTGGGGGTGGGGAGACTTAGTAAATATTTTTTGGTAACTGGGGATGTTTCCTGTTCAGACCTGGAGGATTTCCTGCAATTCTGTCAGAGGCTCACTGTGAGTCAGCCTCGTGGAAAGTGACTGCAGGGGTGGGGGTTGAGGTCCCCCCACCCCTAGCACTCAGGAGGCCTGGTGTAGGTGCGCTGCAAGTTCTCAGGAGGTAGTATGGCCGGTGGGCAGGACTTGGGTTAGAGGTGGAGGGGCTTGGGTTCTGCCCCAGCTCTGCCCTTGTTGGTCTGGGTAACCCGGCAGGTTCCTGAATTTCTCTGAGCTCAGTGGCAAGTCCATTTCCCCATCCGCAACATGGAGCTAGGGTATCCCCAAGGAGCTTGCCTAGGGGCAAAGATGAAAGGAAATAAAGGGTCTGATAACAGTAAGCAGCTCCTTACATCTGACGTTAGGCCTGCAGAGACAGTAGAGCAGGAGCTCAGTTCAAACCTGGGTAGCACAGATCCTAACTCCATCACTGCCTCTGCATCCTTGGATACTTTTTGGGAGCCTGTCTCCTCATGTGTAAAATGGGAGTGAAGTCCCTACCTCCCTGGTTGTAAGGATGATATTCAGTTCAGTTCAGTCGCTTAGTTGTGTCTGACTCTTTGCGACCCCGTGGTCTGCAGCACGCCAGGCCTCCCTGTCCTATGGCCAGCTCCTGGAGCTTACTCAAACTCATGTGCGTTGAGTTGGTGATGCCATCTAACCGTCTCATCCTCTGTTGTCCCCTTCTCCTCCCGCCTTCAATCTTTCCCAGCAAGGATGGTATAAAATGATGCACATAGATGGTCCAGAACATAGGAGATGGTAAATTGGAGGTCACTGCTATTTCTTTCCCCTGAAGGGGGCTGACAGAGCAGGGTACCTGCCCCCTACCCACCGCCATCTCTGAGCTTGTGCCTGCTTGTGCCTGGGGTAGGCTGACAGCTTTCTCCATGGGTCATCTGTTTTCCAGAAAGTGCAGTGGGAGGCCTGTCTGAGCATGGATCTCCAGTGCAGGCAGTTCCTGGCCTCTGTTCCTCCCCTGAAACGTGTCTGGGCAGCTTCCCAGGAGGCCCTGAAGAACACAGCGTGAGGCGGGATGGGGGGGCAATGGTGGGGGAGGTTGGGCGCAAGGGGCAGGCTCTGCTTTCCCTCCGCCCGGGGTGCCCTTGCCACCTGTATCCTGCGGGCTCCCTGAGGCCTCCTTTCCGGAGAACCAGTCAGTTCCTGCTCCCTGAACATGTACCGTGTCTGGCACTGCAGCGGGTCTTCCCCGTGGGGCTCATCTCCCATCTGGACCACACCCTCAGGTCTCTGTCTTCTGTTCTGACTTCCTTCAGCCTGCTTTCCACACAGCAGCCAGAGGAAGCTTTTACAAGGTGACTCTCCCTGTGGGAAACCCTTTAGCAGATCACCCTTTCCTGTGACCTGTGAGATCTCCCTGCCC
Organism: Bos mutus; assembly: GCF_027580195.1. Lineage (NCBI taxonomy): Eukaryota > Metazoa > Chordata > Mammalia > Artiodactyla > Bovidae > Bos > Bos mutus. Next base: position 57,357,364 of record NC_091629.1, on the reverse strand, counting down.
TCCATCTGCCTAACTCTCTCTCTGGCCTCATCTCTCACGGCCTGATTCAGACACATAATGCCCGCATGTCCCTCTGCCTGGAGCTGATAGCTCTCCTTCCTTGTCCCTTTCCCCTGCTGACTCTTCCTCTATTTCCTCCTTCTCAGAGGGACCCTCTCCTACCTTCTCATAACCATTTGTCAGCTCTTCAGCTTCTGGGGGCTCCAGGTGTCCCTTGGCTTGTGGTGACCTCACTTTCACGTTTTGCCGTGGTCCTAATGCTGCTTCCTCTCATGTGTGCCTCTCAAAACTCTCTGCCTCCCTCATGAGGGAAAAGGGGATTGGGTGTAGGGCCCACCCAGATATTCCAGAAAAAAACTCCTTAAGATTTTTCATCCCATCGTTTGCCCTGTACAAATCCCCAAATCTGGGGATTAGGATATAGCTGTCTTTTGGGGGGTTCACCATTCAGCCCCCTGCACCAGCCGCAGCGGGGTGGGGAGGGGACTCCTCCCTGTTGAAATCTTCTCACCTTCTGCAGCCTGCACACTCCTGGCTCCCCTTCTTTCATCCGTCCGGCAGCTCTTCTCCAGGCTCACACGCTTCTGTAAGCCACTGGGCACTGGTGCTCACCCAGGCTTCCTTTCCTGCTCTTTCCTCTATGTTCCCTCCCTGGGGGAGCTCATTCAAGACCACAGCCTCCGTATTCCTACTCACATCTCCAGCCTGGATCTCTCTGGGAGCTCCAGACCTGCACAGCCACTGGCTCAGTCCCCATGCACGTGAAGGTCTTGGTGGCATCCCAGCTTCACACACCCAAGATCACACTGACTGTGTGTCTCTCCCCATGCCTCTGCACCTCCTTCCTGCTCAGAGCTTGATCCTCTTCCTGGGCTCTCTGTCTCAGTGTCAGAATCGCTTCTCACCCAGGCCTGACCTGAAACATCCTCCCTGACACCCCTTTCTGTCCACCTGGCATGTTGGCCTCACCATCCCAGTCCGCGACACCATCATCATTCAGAAACTTGACTACAGCAGTCTCTAGCTATGCACTGCCCTCTTCAGCATCAAACCCATGTCTCTGTTGCTCTCAGGTCAGAACCCAATCCTCCTGGTGCCCCTACAGCCTCTCCAGTCCCACCATTGCTCTCCTCTCTGGACCTGTGTTCAGTCCCTCTCACTCCATGTTCTTCTCCTACCACATGGCCTTCGTACATGCTGTTCCCTCTGTCTAGATGCTCTTCCAGCCTTCCCGCTCACCCCCGCTTTTGCCTGTTGTTAAGTCACTAAGTCGTGTCCGATTCTTTGATACCCCATGAACTGCAGCACACGATGCTTCCTTGTCCTTCACCATCTCCAAGAGTTTGCTCAAACTCATGTCCATTGAGTCAGTGATGCCATCCAACCATCTCATCCTCTGTCACCCCCATCTTCTCCTGCCCTCAATCTTTCCCAGCATCAGGGTCTTTTTCAGTGAGTCAGCTCTTTGCATCAGGTGGCCAAAGTATTGGACCTTGAGCATCAGTCCTTCCAATGAATATTTAGGGTTGATATCCTTTAGGAAATTTCATCCTTAGCTCTTAGCTCAACCTCTGCTTTCTCTGGGAAACCATCATCGGCCCTCTAGCTGAGTTCTTTTGTTTGTTACCTCTTTGGTAGGTCTGCATTCATGCCTCCCAGGAGTTGACTTGGCTTGTGACTGTGCATTCACCAGTGTGACATTTACTTAACATCTCTCTCTCTTGCTGGACTGTAACCCTCATGGGACCAGGACTCCTCCAATGCAGGGAGTGTGGGTTGGATCCCTGATCAGGGAGCTGAGATCCCACTTGCCTTGTGGACAAAAAAAAAAAAACCCAAAACATAAAAGAGAGGCAATATTGTGACAAATTCAATAAAGACTTAAAAAAAAAGAAACAGGAGGCTCAGAGAGGTGAGGTCACCTGTCCAAGGTCGAACAGCTGGTTGGCAGTTCCCTGCCCTTCAGTGTTCCCAGTGTAGAGTACTTCTTGAGAATCCATCAACTTTTGGCTAAGTGGGCATTCAATTCATCTTGTCAGGGAATCCAACAGCTCACTGGATGCAGAATCTGTGAGAGTTGGTCCGTTGCCAGCTGAATGACTTCCGGAGAGATCTGGTTATTCTGATCTCCTGCTGATGGGGGGCTTGGTGGCCCTGGCCCTGCTGGCCCCCTGGGGGCCCCAGGCTGGGTTTCCCACACAGGAGGCAGCTCATGTGGGTGCTCCCGGAATGCCCGTGGGCCAGTGGGTCCCTGGCTACTCCCTCTCAAGCCAGGGTGGCCACTTCTTGTCCGGACTCCCAAGTTCCAGAGAAGGCCCCACCCTGGTAGAGATGTTTATTAAAAATGGTCTCCCTGGCTGGGGAAAAGCTCTTCCATGACATGGAGCAGAGAGAGGGCAGTTGCTTCCCCACCGTCTCCCAGAACCTGCTCTGCTTTTCTTAATAGTCTATGCGAAGGACCCTGCCTAAGAGGCAGGGGCTCTTGCCCATGGGCTGAACTTGCCACCTTTTAAAATCCTTAAAATGTTCTTGGACAGGGAGGCAATCTTTTTGGCTGTTGAGGAAACAGGCTCAGAGAGCTCAAGTGTCTTGTCTAAGATCGCACAGCCAGAGAAAAGGCAGAGCTGGGAGTCCAGTCTGATGAGCTGGCCCCCAAATCCCTGTCCGTAAGCTTTTAGCTTTGTGTCCTGAGTGTCGTTGGTGGGGATGAGCATATGGGAGAGGATCACCAAGGTAGCCAAGTCGCTAGTGCCCTTTCTGGAGTTGTGGGAAGATCTTTTAAGGAAGAACAAAAACTTTATTTTGTATCGGAGTATAGCCAGTCAGGGCTTCCCAGGCGGTGCTAGTGGTAGAGAACCCACCTGCCAACGCAGGATACGTTAGAGGCTCTGGTTCAGCCCCTGAGTCAGAGACATCCCCTGGAGGAGAGCACGGCCACCCACTCCAGTATTCTTGCCTGGTCTTCCCTGTGGGGAAGCGACTTGAAACGCAAGGGGAGAATGGATACATGTATATGTATGGCTGAGTCCCTGTGCTACCCACCTGAAACAAATACACCATCGCATTCCAAGTTGCTTCAGTCATGGCCAGCTCTTGGCAACCACATGGACTGTAGCCCACCAGGCTCCTCTGTCCACAGGGTTCTCCAGTTTATGGGTGTTTGTTTTTTCTCTTTTTCCTCTGCGCCCTTGCAGGTAGAACTGCATGTCCACCTGGATGGAGCCATCAAGCCCGAAACCATCTTATATTATGGCAGGTAAGTCCACAGATAAGAGGCCTTCTTCCCCAGGAGGCCTCTGGAGAGGTCCATGTGGCTTGGATTGACTTACTGAAATCTCGTGACAACTTGTGAGGTGGGTATATTATTGTTCCCAACTTACCGGCAAAGAAACTGAGTCAGGGTAGGGGAAGTGAGTTGTGATGTAAACAGGTGTGATCCTGAGTCCGTGCCCCTGACCATTGCCCCAGTGAGCTGGAGGTTTGGATGAAGTATTGCACAAAAAATACTTAGCTGAGGGCGAGCATGCTAAGTGCTCCATAAATGTCACTTTGTGATGATATTACTATTATTAATTGTAACCTATGCCTCTGACTAAGTGGGGTGAAGCCACTGGGCTTATCTCTGCCTATCCTTTGCCCAGTGTCAAGTACCAGCTGTTGACGCAGGGTCCCTAATGAGGCCATTAGGGTGGGTTAACCAGGTACCCAGATGGGATCTAATCACGGGCAACCCATTAAGGGGTCAGATCACGCTCATTAGTGGAGCAAGAATCTGAGAGTGCCCAGGGCAGGGTAGAGGGAGGAGGAAAGGGAGTAGCCCTTGTTGGGCAGCGGGTTAGGTTTCCTGTTTCCACGTCGACTTGGCATCCTGGGAACCATCTAGGCACTTCTTTGGGCTCTAGAGAAGGGGTGTGGGTTTGATCCAGCTGGACTTTGATCTTGAGGTCAGCAGGCAGGGGACTGGGGAGTCAGTCAGACAGGGATATGGACAGAACATGCTGGAGGCCTCCTAGGTGGGGTGGGCTGTGGCTGAGAGGGGGAAACGTGGGTGTGTCTGGCCTGACACCTCCTCCACCCCAGCCAAATCCAGTGGCCATTTACCTGCCCTGTGACTTGAGCCTCCGTTGACTGTGTTCTCACCTGTTTTTTTGTTTTTGGCTCCCATGCCATGGCTTGTGGGATCTTAGTTTCCTGAGCGAGGGTCAGACCCAGGCCCTCAGCAGTGACACTAGAGAGTCCCAACTCCGGGACCATTAGGGAGTTCCCTCACCTGTTTCTTCTTATTCTATCTTGTCTCTGGGGGCTTTAATTTCTTTCTCAATCTCCTTCCCGACTTTGCCACAAGCCAATTCTGAATCTGACCACTGTCTCCTTCCTGTCACCATCCTGGTTTGAACCATTGGACTATTGCAATGACTTCCTGACTGGTCTCCAAGTGGCCACCCTGACCTCCCCCATCTATTGTCTCCAACAATACTGGAGTCAGAACAATCACCTTAGAACATTGTGCAATTGGATCCCTTCCTTGGTCAAACCCTCCCAACTTGCTCGGGGTCAAAGCCAGTGTCCCCACATGGCCCTTGAAGTTCTACAAAGCCTGTGTTAATCTCTTTGACCTCTTCTACTACTTCTTGGTTAGTTCATGCCAAGTGTTCTCAAACATGCCACACCATGGGCATCATCTTCCCTGGGGACACCTGGCAGGGACGGAGGCCTGACTTGGAGCTTGAGCACCAGGGTGCCCCCTGGTGATACCCACAGGACACTCATGAGGCCTGGGGTCACCTTGAAGCGGAAGAGGACACGTTTAGGGAGACTTAGGGAACATGTATTTATGTAGAGAAACATTTTAATATTTTAATAACAAGCTATTAAAAGGACTGCAACACTTCGGTCCATTTTCCATTTCTTTGCCAATGTCATCCCTTCTGTCTTCTGTTCTTGCTCTGCAGGTCACTGGAGGCCGAACCTCTTGGTTGAATCACTTAATTTTCTTAATCATTTGCTCCTATTTTTTATCTTGTCTTTTGTTCTATTTGCTGGAGGATTTCCTCAATTCTATTTTCCATTCCTTTTATTACATCCTGATGTTCACTGCCCTATTCTTCTAGATCTCCGAGAGCTCTTTCTTCCTCCCTGAAAGTCCCCTTTTTAAAAAGGAGTGTTCTCATTTCAAGGATGGGCATTGTTTCCTCTCCTTGAGGCTGTTCGTTTTAAGGTTTTTAATCTTTCTCTGCCTGTTTGTTTCCTAGGGTTCCTTTGATCTCCTGACCCTCATGGGAGAAGCATCTCTTGAGTGTCTGGGGTTCTTTGCCTGTCGCTTTTATCCTACAAATGGAAAAACTGAGGCCCGGGGTGACCCATGGGTGGGGACAGGGCCCAGAAGAGCAGAGAAGCAAGGAACCCAGCCCAGTCTTGCACCCTGCGGGCCCCGGCTGGGAGGAAGCAGGGAGCTCTGCGGAGAAACAGAGGCCCCGGAGCAGAAGGGCTGTTCTCAGCCAGCCTGAACTGAGCGGCCACGTGTGGGGGGCTGTGGGCAGGGAGGGGAGAGAGCTGGGGAGGCCCCTGTGCTCTGCCAGCACAATGAGCCGGCCCAGCCTCTCTGATGCGCCGGCCACTTGGAGGGTGGGGTGGGGAAGTCCGGGGCCTGCGCCTGCCCCGGGCATTGTGTGCTGCCGTTCTTGCCTCTGATGACCCCTGACCTGGCACAGGATCAGCTGGCTCTACTGCGAGTTCACCCTGGCATCTTCCATGTCCTCAGACACCGGTGTGTGTGTGTGTGTGTGTGTGTGTGTTCATGTGTTAAATGGGTTTTAGCACCAGTTGTCCTCCTTGAGATTTGTTGGCTTGTCATGGCTTCAGTGACAGGAGGTCCTGGAAGGATTTGGGTCCTGGTTCTATACGCCCTAGGCCTCAGTTTTCCCATCTGTCCAATGGGAGGAGCTGGATACCTGCACTCTGTCAGGAACTGTAGGGTCCTGCCCAGGGTCGTTCACCATCCTCATTGTTTCGTCCCCAGGAAGAGGGGCATCGCCCTCCCCGCCAACACGCCAGAGGAGCTACAGAACATCATCGGCATGGACAAGCCACTCAGCCTCCCAGAGTTCCTGGCCAAGTTCGACTACTACATGCCTGCCATTGCGTGAGTCTTCCCACCTCCAGGCCTTGGGCAGCGTCCTGTCGTGCTGCCAGCCCCCAGCCTGCACACCGCAGCCTGTGGGGCAGGAGAAGGCACTGGGCTACTCTGCTCTACCTCTCACCATTAGGCGCACTCCTGCTGCAAATCTCCCACGCCTTTGGGCCTTGGCTTTCCCTTCTGGAAAGTGGGTGTGATGGGCGGAAACTCCTCTCCTTCCATAGAAAAGTGACAGAATGTGAGGATTGAGAACACAGATCCTAGTATCAGAATCTTTCATGAGATAACTGCAACACTGGGGGAATCTGCCCACTCTGCGCCTCAGCTCCCTCGTCTAGTCTATGGGGCTTATGACCCTCTCCCTCCCAGGCTGGGGTTTGGAATGGACACAGCGCTGTCCTCAGGAAGCTCCCTGTTTCTATGAGGACAGTTGCTACCTTTATTGAAAGCCAGGCACTGCTGGTTTGATGTCGCTTTTCATTCCTTCCATTTTTAAATTTATTTTTCATTCCTTCCATTAAAAAAAAAATAGCAGACTCTTAGATAAAGAAGAATGTAATGTGTACAGCTCACAGAACTGTCCTCTTTGTAGCTGTTCACAGTCCTGAGAGCTGGACCCCCTCCTCATTGGCAGAGGAGGAGATGAAGGCTCAGGAAAGTTGAAGGAACTTACTCAGTTCACAGTTGAAGGAACTTATTCAGACCACACAGCTGGCAAGGGGTGAAGCCCAGATTCTTGCCCCGGTGTCACCGTGAGCTTACTGGCACGAAGCAGAGTTTCCCAAGGGAGGCGATAATTGGGCCTTGGCAGTCAGTGCTGCCAGAGCTCAGAGGGGGAAGAGGTGGAGGGGACTGGAGCAGGCAGGGAAGGCTGCCTGGAGGAGGCAGTATGGATGGATCCTTGGGAGGGAAATGTGTGCTATTGTCCAGCAGGCTGGACCTAAAGACAGGTCTGGAGGACAAGCTGTTGGAGGACCAGTGAGGAGGGTGTGCAAGACGGATAGAAACCTTTGGCTGGGTAGGTGGCAGGACAGGAATGAGGAGTCCTGGGGAAGGAAGGAAGGAAGATGTGTGCCAAGGCTGCTGGCTGCTTTCTGGAAGCTTCTGGGCTCAGACTGGAGGGCCCGCAGGGCCCCCATCCTTGGCATGTCAGTAGATGCTGTGGTGCACATGCTGCCTCCCCCTGGACACCCCACACCCAGACACATGGACTGGTGGAGCTCATATACAGGCCGAGGTACCTCTCCTGTGCTGCTACCCAGCTCCTGTCTCTTGGCCACAAGACAGAAGAGGGCAGCTTTGTGAGGGCTTAACTCAGTTTTGCTTTGCATCTCCCTGGTGATTAGTGACATTAGGCACCTTCTCGTGTGCCTGCTGGCCATTGGTATGTCTTTTGGCAAACGTCTCCTCAGGTCCTCTATTTTCTAAAACTATTTATTTGGCTGTGCTGGTCTTAGTTGTGGCCCGTGGGATCCAGTTCCCTGTCCAGGGATCGAACCTGGGCCCCCTGCATTGGGAGCACAGAATCTTAGTCACTGGACCGACAGGGAAGTCCCCCCTTTGCCTATTTTGTTTTTAAATCAATTTTTGTATTGTTGTTTGCTTTGCTGTTGAGTTGTAGGAATTCCTTCCGCATTTGGGGCATTAGCCCCTTACCGCATGTGTGGTTTGCAAACACTTTCTCCCGTTCGGTAGGTTGCCTGTCACTCTGCTGCTGGTTTCCTTTGCTGTGTGGAAGCTCTTTAGTTTGGTGCAATCCCCCTCCTCTAGTTTTGCTTTTGCTGCCTTTGTGTGTCCTTTTCTCCTATTTCTCCTCCCTGCTGGCCTACATCTATCACTCAAGAAATATTTCAGTGGCTGCAGTGTCCTAGACTCTGTTCTTGGCTGAGGGATCATAGCCATGCCAAGACAGAAGGGTCCTTGTCTCATGGAGACTATGTTTTAGGTTGGGGAGGTGAAAATCGGCTAATAAAGAAACCACATGATCTGTCATGTCAGGTGGCGGTAAGCGGCAGGGAGAAAACTGAAGCCCTAGGAAAGGGGTGGAGAAGGGAGAAGGGCTGTTTTAAGATGAAGTGGCCAGGGAAGGCCTCCCTGAGGAGGTGAGGTTGCAGCCGGGCTCTGAATGGAGGGAGCAGGGAGGACAGGGTAATCCAAGGAAGAGCTTGTAGGCCAGGGAGCTGCAAACATGAAGGCCCTGACCTGCGAACTAGCTTGACTGTTCGCTCGGTGGAAAGAAGGCCCTGGAGGCCTCAAGGAAGGAGCAGGGAGGTTGGCAGGGACCGGATTGTGCAGGCTTTGTGGGAAGGGTCTCAGAGTTGAGATTTCCTCCATGAGGTGGAACGCCATTAGGGTTCAGAGTGGAGGAGCAACACTCTTATTTTTGGGTGCATCGGGTCTTAGTTACGGCACTCAGGATCTTTCATGGTGTGATGTGAGATCTCTCGTTGCGGTGCAGGGACTCCCTAGGTGCGGTGCAGGGACTCCCTAGGTGCAGTGCAGGGACTCTCTAGCTGCAGCACGTGAGCTTAGTTGCTCGGCAGCCTTAGTGGGATCTTAGTTCCCTGACCAGGGATTGAACCTGCGTTCCCTGAACTGCAAGGCAGATTCTTAACCAGACCAGGGAAGTCCCAGAGTGGTGTCCCTTGATTTCCATTTTTAAAAGACTGCAATAGCTGCTGTACTGGGACAAATGTGGAGACGGAGAGGCTGGTGAGGTGGTCGAACCGGGCTGGAGGGGGCGAGGACTGGCACTGAGTTGGGAAGTAGAGCTGACAGGATGTGCTGGGCTTCTGGGATCTTCTGCAGTAGAGGCCCAGAGCTTGTGACTGGGGGATGAGAGATTGGGGGCCCCATGTGGGTTTGGTCTGCCATGGGTTGGGGACAGCTTTGTCACTCCTGGAGCACCCAAGGGGAGTGCTCTCGAATCCCTCTCTTCCCTTCCCAGGGGCTGCCGGGAGGCTGTCAAAAGGATCGCCTACGAGTTTGTGGAGATGAAGGCCAAGGACAGCGTGGTGTATGTGGAGGTGCGCTACAGCCCACACCTGCTGGCCAACTCCAAGGTGGAGCCGATCCCCTGGAACCAGGCTGAGTGAGTGACCCCCCGGAGGGCTGTGTGGGGGCTGTGGCAGGGTGGCCTGGCCCGAGACTGAGGGGCACCCTGGGAGCCCTGGCCCAAGCAAGACTTTGATCTTGCATCCTGAGCTGGTCCGCAGCCTCAGCAAGATGGGCCTGTCTCTGCCCTGAGGGATGTGGTTCCCATCCATCACCTGGGCTTCTGTTCTTACCTTGGGCAAAAGCGTTTGGCTGTGTCTTGCCCTCCTTGGTCCTGGGCACAGGCCTGTGGTCTAGCAACATGAACCTACTTATCCAATGACATCTAGGGGTCCCATCCTCACCCAGTAGCTGAAGCGATGTGACCCATTCTTGCCCCTTCTGCCTAGACCCCAGGGATGACCCCCGTGGTACCTCTCAACCGCCTTGCCCCCTTCTGGCTGTGACTCTGATACTTGTGGACAAATGGGGATCAGAACACCTTAGCTTAGCAGAGCTCTGCATCTTGAGTAGGGGGCTGTCTGACGACCCCCCAGTTGGGACAGAACTTCCAGGTCTGAAAGCTCCCAGGCAGACCCAAGGAAGATGGAAGGGGGTGTCCTAGGCCTTGGGGCCATCTCCCTCAGCCTTTCCGTGGAGGCAGTTGGCTAGTGGGGCCTAGGGCTTCTCCTGGAAGACCCCTCCTTCCTCTCTCTCCTACCTCCTCTGTCCCAGCCTCTGTCCTTTATGCCTGCCTTTGTCTCGGGCCCACCCTTCTCTTCCCCACACACAGAGGGGACCTCACCCCGGATGAGGTGGTGTCACTGGTGAACCAGGGCCTGCAGGAGGGGGAGCGGGACTTCGGCGTGAAGGTGCGGTCCATCCTGTGCTGCATGCGCCACCAGCCCAGTGAGTGTGACCCTGGCCCCGGCCGCCCATCTGCCACCACCGTGGCCTGGGGGGCACCGGGGTCGTACCCGGTCTCCTCTGTGTCCCCACCCTCACCCCGTGGTCTCCCTTGAGCCCATCAGCTGGACTGTGGTGGGGCTTCCTTCCGGGCAGGCTCAGAATTTCCTGCAACAGACTTGGCTCCCCAGGGAGGTTGAGCCTAAGAGCCATGTGACCTGCAGGAGCTCAAAACCAAGGGAGCCTGCACAATAGAGAGAAGCCAAGCCAGGTTCCCATCAGCTCGCAGTCCTTCCTGGAGACTCTGTGGGCTGGGCCCCCTCCTGTCAGAGCTGTGGAACTTGGGACTAGGGTCTGAGCTCTGGTGCCTGAAGGGTCTCCCTGTGGCTGACACCGGTCACATCTCCAGGGCTTGTGCTTCCAAGGCTGGGCGACTCTGGCCAGATCACATCACCTCTCTGGACCTCAGATATGCCTTGTCACAGGAGGTGACCGTACTCACCCTATTCCCTGCCCTAAGGAGGAGTGAGACCACAGTGAGGGGCTGATGTCAACCCACAGGGCCTCCCTGGGCAGAGTGGCTTGTATTCTCTCTAATCCTCGCAGGGGCCTAGGAGGCAGGACCACCATTTGACATTGGTGGTCGATAAATTCGACCACCATGTATCCCCATTCGACAGATGACGAAACTGAGGTAGAGGCTCAATCAGCAAAGCAGAAAGCCCAGATCAGAAGCCAGGGCCATCTGGTTGCAGAGCCTGTGCTGGTTCATTCTTTACGATGACCTCACTGGTTGTGAGTGTGTGGTAGTTAGGAATATGTTTAGTAACACGAGTGCGAGTTACATTTTAGGTTTAAATGTTAACCTGTGTGGACCCCCATCCCCTCTGCTGAGTTGAGGTGGGTGTCGGGGATCGAGAGAGAGAACTGCCACTTGTCCTTTACTGAGCCCAGGCCCTGCCCCTGGTGTTTCACCTGCGGGGCCTTGACCTTGTGCCACAGCAGGTGGTGTCCGCTCTGCGAGGAGAGGACACTGAGGCCTGGAAGGCTGTGGAGTCAGGCCTGGAAGACAGGACTCGGGGCCCTCTGCCTTGTGCTGGCCTTGCGCGGGAGGCAGGGGTGCATGGGGTGGGAGGTCTTTCTCCTCCATGCCGCTGCCAGAGGCCCGGCGGGCATCTCGCCCACAGGCTGGTCCTCTGAGGTGGTGGAGCTGTGTAAGAAGTACCGAGAGCAGACCGTGGTGGCCATTGACCTGGCTGGAGATGAGACCATTGAAGGCAGCAGCCTCTTCCCTGGACATGTGCAGGCCTATGCGGTGGGTCCTGGGGAAAGGAGGTCAGGGAGCTGCAGGCATGGGGGAAGCTGCACGCAGAGAGCATATCCCCACCCCAGCAGGGAGTGGTCACACTGACTGGGGATCCCAAGGCCCCCTGGGCTCCCAAGCGTTCTTGACTTGGGTCTAAAGTGTTAGTCGCTCAGTCGTGCCTGACTCTTTTGCAACCCCATGGACTGTAGCCTGCCAGGCTCCTCTGTCCGTGGAATTGTCCAGGCAAGAGTAATGGAGGGGGTAGTCTTTCCCTTCTCCAGGGGATCTTCTGAACAAAAGGATTGAACCCCAGTATCCTGCATTGCAGGCAGATTCTTTACCGTCTGAGTCACCAGGGAAGTTGTCTAGGGGCTCTAGAAATTGGAACTCTGGTATGAAGGAAAAAACCCCACTGGATGCTGGGGGTCCTGTGTTGGAGCCTTTCTGCCTAATGATTTGCCTTGTGACCTTGGGCAAGACTGTCCCTTCTCTGGGCCTGTTCCATCTGCTGGGATGACTGGGTTGGATGGAGCCAACCTCTCAAAGCCTCATGACGTGCTTCCCATGGAAGGGGTGAAGCTTGGGGTGGAGAACAGCTCTGGAGTCTGCCTGGCTCCAGAGCTCAGCCCCCACTCCCTAGCTGTCTGATCCCTGACCCTCCTGAGTTTGTCCCTTGCCCCTCCCTGTAAGGCAAGTATCAGAGCAGCTGTGAACGTTACCATAGTGTATCCAAACCAAGTACAGTGCCTGACACATAATAACTGTCTAATAAATGAGAGCGACCACTTACATGTGGTTACAAAAACAAAACCCACCCGGATCTCCCTGTCTGGAAGCAGGACAGGCTGACTCAGCCCCAGGGTGCAATGAAGGCAAGGCCCACAGGGAGAACCCCAGGCCGCCCCTGACCTTGCCCTTGCCCTTGCAGGAGGCCGTGAAGAGCGGCGTCCACCGCACGGTCCACGCCGGGGAAGTGGGCTCGGCCAATGTGGTGAAAGAGGTGAGTGGTGCGGTTGGTGGAGGGGTCCTTCTCCCTGCTCCCCCTGCTCCCGAGGCCCACGCTGGACTCCACGATGCTTGTCCGCAGGCCGTGGACACACTCAAGACCGAGAGGCTGGGGCACGGCTACCACACCCTGGAGGATGCCACCCTTTACAACAGGCTGCGGCAGGAAAACATGCACTTCGAGGTGAGGGGCCGGGGAGGGGAGGACAGGAGGCGGTGCAAAGTGGGGCGGGGCCAGTGGCACGGAGCGTGGCCAGGGGGCCACAGCCGGGCGGTCAGGGGCCGTGGGAGCATGGCCGCGGGCCTAATTGCTGCTTGGTGGGGGGCTGACAGGTTCGTGGGACTCAACTACAAGGCCACTGGCGTGACCAGGGCAAGCATGCTGCCAGGGCAGGTGGCTCTGGCCAGGGCCAGGGGAAGGGAAGTCAACGTGGCCCGGGAGGATGTGGAGTTTCGTGCCAGCCACCCGCCGCCTCTTCCAGGTCTGCCCCTGGTCCAGCTACCTCACCGGCGCCTGGAAGCCCGACACGGAACACCCGGTTGTTCGGTGAGGCCTGGTCCCACTCGGTTTTTGTTACCAGAAAAGCCAAGGGTGGGAAGGGGGTGCAGATACTGCACGCTGGCCCTGCTGGGTCTCTCGGGTATGGAATCTCTTCCAGTGCTTGGGAAGCAGGAATTATTGTCCTCATCCTCCGACAAGTGAAGAATCCAGAGCTTGGATGTGGTGTAACTTGACCAAGGTCACTCAGCTATTGGAAAGCAGAGCTGGGGGCCCTATAGCCCCATCCAGCTCTAGCAGAGTGCCCTGTTAACCGCAAGGGAACTTCCACACTCCAGATTCTGCCTCCTAGCAATGAGGAAGATGAGTCTCTCTTGCCCAAGTGGTCTCCGGGCATTCCCACAGCACCATCTTGACACTTCCCCTTGGAGAGTCTGTTCCCCTACCCATCCATCCAGTCCCACCCTACGACCTTGGCCCTTCTTCAGGTTGTCCTGGGAGAAGCCTCAGGAGGGCAAAGCTGACTCAGGAGAAGCTCACCGAGAACTCTGGGTGACCGCAGTCAGGCCAGCACTGATGGTCTGTCTGCCAAGATTATGACAAGGAAGGGAGCTTGGGCTGCATTTACAACAGGGGCCCAAAGTCTGCTTTAGAATGTGGAGTGGGCAGTACCTACAGGACTTCCAAGTGGAGGTTCCTGGAGGCATATGCGTTTACAGTCTGTGGGCTGGAGGAAGACTTGAGTCGTCTAAGCAGATGTGGTGTTTGAAGGAGAAGGGAAGCCCTCAGCAGGTGGTGAAGCAGGAGAGCTTAGGAGAGAAACCCAGAAGGACAGTGATACTAAAGGGATGGGCAGAAGGAAAGCCCAGTGGTGGTGTTGGAGAAATCTAGGGAAAAGGTCAACAGTATAAAATTCTGCGACACAAGTCGGGTGAGGTGAGAGCTAGGAAAAGTCCTCTGGACTCCACAAGATGGCGGTCAGAGGCGGTGCAAACAGTTTCCGTGGTGGGTCTGAAGAGTCAGATCCCATGGGACTGAGGATGGCTGGGCGAGAGGGGTGCCAACGACTCTCCCAGGGTGGCGGCTCTGAAGGGGAGGCTAGAGAGGGTGGTAGCTGGTGGGGGGGTGCTTCTTTAGCCCACCCCAAGCACCTTTCCACTTGACTCCTCTCCTGCCTTTAGCTGGCTCTAAGCCTGGCTGGATGCTTTAAGTCTTGAGTTGCTGGTTTTGTGGCCTTAGACAAGTCGCTGGAGTTCTCTGAGTTCTTCTTCCTCTCTACAATGACGAGATCTTCCAGGCACGTCCAAGGGTGCCACAAGGCTCCGAGGAGGGTGGCCGTCCATGAGTAACAGGAGGGTGCTTCTCCTTGCTCCCTTCCCCCATATCTAGGTTCAAAAACGACCAGGTTAACTACTCGCTCAACACGGATGACCCGCTCATCTTCAAGTCCACGCTGGACACGGATTACCAGATGACCAAGAATGAAATGGGCTTCACCGAAGAGGAGTTTAAGAGACTGGTAAGTGGCTGTGAGCCTTAACTCTGGGCTGTGTGAGTGTGTGGCCTGCAGGTCCTGGAATCCCTGGAGAACTAGGGGCGAGTCTCAACAGGCCAGGCCAAGCCAGACATGGAGTTTGATGTCTTCCACGGAGAAGACATCTGTGGCTGAGATCCTGACCTGGGACTGCATTTTCTATCCTTTGCTTGGCTCAAGTGCCCTAAGAGACCCTCAGCACTGTCAGCCATCTCCCCAGAAAGGGGCTCAGCTCTACATCCTACATGTGGTTTGCAGGCTACTCCTGGACCCCAGGATGAGCCCTTGATTTCAGTGGTTCTGATACCCCCAGTCTGTCCCTGCAGGACTGTCTCTCTGGCCCCACACATCCTGCCCTGTCTTCAAAGGTTTCTCCAGCCTCCTTCCCGCATCTGTGTGTCACGTCCTGCCACTTTAAGAACACAGACCCTCATAGTCTCCGCTCTGGCACTTGCTGCCTGTGAGCCTGGACAAGGGCTCCCCATGATGAGCTTATCGAATTGCCCGTGTCTAATGAAGAGGCTGGACCGTCACTAGATTGCCAAGGGCTCCCTTCCGTGCTGTCTGGTTTCATGCTGTCTGTCGTGCTGGACCTTCCAGAACATCAATGCGGCCAAGTCCAGTTTCCTCCCTGAAGATGAGAAGAAGGAGCTTCTTGATCTGCTCTATAAGGCCTACGGGATGCCCTCTCCGGCCTCTGCAGGTATGTTTCTGGTGGACCTGCTGGGCTGGCGTCCTGCCCTGGCTTCCGTCTGGCTTCTGGGGGCTTCTAGCAGGGCGCTCTCCACCCCTATTCCGGGCCGCACCAAGGCTGGGTGATGACTCCCTGGCTGGTGGTAGCCCCTGACAAGACCAGCTTACGTTCTGCATAAGCCTCTCATGAGGCTGGTCTGGGGACAAGACTTTCTGAAACCCACTCCCAAAGGTCCCAGCAATCGGGGGCATCTCCAGGGCTGCCCAAAGCCAAGGGCAGGGAGTTGAGCCCAGGTCGCAGCTTTGTTCTGCTTCTTCCTTCCTGTGTGGCCTTGACAGAGCCCTCCCTTGCTCCAAGCCTCAGTCTCCCCATCTGTACAAAGGGGTTCCTTTCTGGCTCTGATGTCCTGTGATTTTTTTTGTTTGTTTGATGTCCTGGATACTACAAGTTGCCTAACCTTTTGCTTCTCTGATTTGTCAAGCAGAGCAGTGTCTGTGAAGGTGTCGTGGCTACCTCTCCGAGTCCTGGCCCTGTGGATGGAGCCTTCACAGCCCCAGGGTCAAGCGACACGCTTACCTTTACTCCTTCCAGGAAGACTGTGATTTCCAGAATCATCTACCAATGATTGTGAAGCCCACGTGCCTCTTTCCGTACACACATATACCTCGGCAGGGCCGTGGCTCTCCTCTGATTGTGTGCCTGGGCCAGGATCAGGGCCTAGGGCAGGCTGAATCCAAATTCCTCCTCCTCTGGTGACTTGTGCTGAAAATCTGGTGCTCAATAAAGAAGCCAATGGCTGGGGCCGTGCAGCCCTGTGTCGTGTGCACTGCGGTCTGGGCGGGCGCCTTGGGTTTGTGGAGAATGGAAGGGGCCTCAGGGCCCCCAGCTGCAGGCAGTCTGCCCAGCAGCAGTGTCCTGCAAGCCTGGCGGGGGCTGTGAATGGGAAGAGGGAGGACAGAAAGGTTTCCAGAAGAAACCAGGCTTCTCTCGAAGAGTCAGTTTCTTAAATGTGCACTGAACTCTTAAGCCCCTTCGACCTTAGGTCCTAAGGGGGAAACTTTCCTTTTGGGTTCCCATGGCTGTGAAGTGGGGTGGGAGAGGGTGAGATGAAGAGGGCTCATTAGATACTGGGCCGAGGAGTGGTGGCTCTGTGGAACCCCGGCATCTTCTCCGCTACTTCACAGGTACGTGGGAGCCTGGGGCAGCAGTGGGTCTCAGCTAGTCGTGGCCTTGGGGAGACAAGGCCTGGCTCCTGCTTTTTGCTGTTTAAAGGAGAAACAGTCGTCGTAAACCAGTCACACAAATCGTCAGCATTTATTTCCTGGGTCCTAGGTATCACTTATCTTGGTAGAAGGGCAGAGAGTTAATCAATATGGTTTTGAGCACAAAAATCCCTTCCCTAAAAATGGATCTGTGAAGCTCCAGGAGGGAACCTCAGAGCTGCATAGATGGTTCAAGAGTTTAGCTTACAATGGCTTCCAAAAAAAAAAAAAAAAAATTGTCAGCTCCCTCCCTTCTCTGCTGAGAAAAGGTTGAAAGTTTCTAAAAAGTTTAAAAGTGCTTTTTAAAAAACAGGGTAAGAAGGTGTCCTGACTCAGAAGGCTGGAAAGGCTGGAGCCAGGACCAGTCTCTGAGTCCCAGCGCCCCCTGAATAAATTACATCCTTGTGGTTACAGCGTCGTGAAAGTGTGCCCGGGTGCAGGGGGGAGGTGGCGGGGGCGTGGAGCCTGGGGGTGCGGGCAGAGGGCCTTCCCAGGGTGGGGGCTGTGGGAGCCCCTGGGCCCGCCTTTCAGTCTGGCCCTGCTTGCCTGGAACACACCGCTCACAGGAGAGGCTGCTGGGTCATTGCCAGGGCTCCAGGTCCATGGCACGTCTCCCTTCCAGCCTCCTCGGGCAAGGTCACGTTCAGGATGAGGTGGTGCCATCGCTGCTCTCGGGCTGGCTGCTGGCTTCCTTGTCTGAGGTGCCCACCTCTGCCTGTCCTTCTGCAGAGGAGAGAGAAAGGGGCATAGTCACAAATGTAAAGTGTAGAAGGAGGTCTCATGGGACCTGGCCATAGTGGGAATGGTGTGGATAAGCCTGGGGAGCAGGACAGGAGCTGGACTAGGGGTGGTGGCGGCCAAAGGGAACTCTACCCGGGTCCGCATCCTTTTTCTTTCTACAAAGGAAATGCATCTGCTGTTAACTAGTGTGGTGGTGGTAGTTTAGTCACTAAGTGGTGTCTGACTCTTGTCACTCCAGGGACTGTAGCCCGCCAGGCTCCTCTGTCCATGGGATTTCCCAGGCAAGAATACTGGAGTGGGTTGCCATATCCCTCTCTGGGAGATCTTCCTAACCCAGAGATTGAACTTGGGTCTCTGGCATTGCAGGTGGATTCTTTACGTGCAGCTGGGGGCCCTGAGGCCCCTTCCATTCTCCACCGAGGAATAATTAAAATCAATGAAGGGCCAGGATCATGGATGGATGCTACAAGCAACAGGTGAAGAGCTGTCAAGGGTCGGGATATTTGGGTGGCTTCTCCAGAGGGAGAGGGCATGTGAGGTCCCAGCACATGACGGGTGTTCAGCAAATGGTAGGTCTTACAAGACAGGGAAAAGGGCATCAGATGATGCCAGCTCAGGACTTCCCCGGTGGTCCAGTGGTTAAGACTCCATGCTCCCCATGCAGGGGGCCCAGGTTCAATCCCCGGTCAGGGAACTAGATCCTACCAGCAGCAACTAAGAGTTTGTATGCCAAAACAAACACCGAAGATCCCCCCTGCTGCAACTAAGACCCAGCGCAGCCAAATAAACATTAGAAAAAAAAAAAGATGATGCCAACTCAGGGGAGCACCAGGGGTGGCCTGTAGAGGGTCTAGGGTGGAGCCCGAGGCTGTTTCATTGTGCTGTGTCTCCCTAGACTACCCCTACCTCCCTCTCTGGCCCCTGGCCCCTGACCCCTGTCTTGTATCCTTAGGCTGAGCCCTTTACGGGATGAAGGAGAAACTATTGTGTACCGGGATCCCTAGGCTGCAGGCTAACAAGTACTTTCCATGCAGTCACACAGAAGCCTGGAGGCATGATGAGGGTCATGATATGATTTGAGTGAGAAAACCAAGGTTCAGAGGAGAAAATTGAGGCTCAAAGAGGTGAACTGAGTTGCCTGAGAGCCAAGCGGTGGAGGGAGCAGTGTCCTTTCCCCTGACTGAAGCCCGTCCCTAAAGCATCTCTCTCTAGGGTTTGTAAAGGCTCATCACTGCCACCACCTCATTCTGCCCCGGCAGCTGGCTGGGGACTGGGGTGAGTGGTAGGGCGGGGATGTGGGAAGAACTTGGACACTGGCCCCTCCGCCCCCCGACTATCCTGGGGTGGTGCCTGCAGCAAAGACTTGTTCCCATCGGGTCCTCCTGGCCCACCAGAAGCCTGACAAAGCAGCCGGCACTCGGGGCAGGTTTCCCGGCGTGTGACGCCCTACTGGGTCCTGAGCCTCCTGCCCTGGAGAGCAGAACCTTCTAGTCAGATTCCCAGGACCTGCTGTTCAGCCATGTCCTTGCTGTGGGGCCTCGAGCAACATAGTTAACCTCTCTGAGCCTCTAATTCCTGGTCCAGAAAGTGAGGATGACGACACCTCTGACCCTCCGTGGTCGCTGGGCCCCTGGGGACAGCTCGGCCAGGGGTAAAGCTTCCCCTCTGCAGGTCCCAGCTCCCTTCTGGGCCAGAGAGAAGGTCCCCAAGCCCGCCCTGGGACAGACTCCCTCGGGACCAGTTTCAGAGTATGATTTGGAAAATTTCCCAGTCACATACTGCCAGGCGGTACATTTATATTCCTTCAGGTCCTGCTTGGTTGTTTATGTCTTATTATTTGGCCAAGTAAGGAAATACTTGTGCTTCCCACAGAAGGAAATATGGGAGCAGACAAAGGTTCGTACATAAAGGGCTTGAGGAGTGTTAACACACATATGACCTGGGGAAGCCTGGAGGCCAGGCCTTCAAGGACAGGCGAAGGGCTTGGTTCCTCCTCCCTTACCCAGGCTGGGCATCAGTCTCCCAGGAGATTTAAGCAAACAGATGCTCCAGGGCCATCAGTATCTGTATCCTCTGTAACCCTCTCCCCTAGTGAGTCCGCTGGACTGAGCATGCCTTGTAGACCTCCAGGGGAAGCTGTTCGTTGCAGGGCCTACTAGAAGGTTCCTTGGCCAGTCACTGTAGCCTGCACTCTGCTAGGAGGGCTTCACTGACTTGCAGCCAGCACTACTCCTTCCTTGGGTGCCCTTCTTAATGGCAGACAGATGCCAAGACACCCAGATAACCTCAGGGATTTCAAATCAGATTCGGGTGGGAGCAGGCAGTAGAGGACCTGGGTGGGTGGATGAGCCGCTACACTGAGATCGAGGGAGACAGAAAACAGTTCAGCAGGCAGACGCAGAGGCCTGGCAGCCAGCCCCCTGGCCGCAGGCCCAGTGTGGCAGCTGGATGTGCTGGTCAGTGAACAGCTATCAACCAGGTACCTCTGATGTACACCAAACACTGCCAGGCACCAAGCGGTCAGGATGCGGGTCCCAGAGGATCCCTGGGCTCTGTGGGATCGTGGAGGTGGCCAGAGGAGGGAGGGCAATGAAGTCAGAGGAGACTTCTCAGCAGAACAGTCTGGGCTATAGAACAAAGAGAAACAGCCAGCCCAGCAAGGGGATGGCCAGGAAGGACCAGACAGGGAGAGTGCATGGAGGCCCCCTGGGGATTTTCAAGAAACGGAAGTCCCTTCCTCAGCTGGATTAGAGGCACAGGGGAGAAAGAGGGGCCCAGAGGCTGGAGGAGAGCAGGTTCAGACCCGGGGAGGCTCCGCAGCCTGGGGAGGAGATCGGGCCGCAAGACGAGGGAGGGCTGACCATGGATGGATAGGACAGTGTGAGGATGGAGGGGGAGGCTCCTGGAGCAGCCAGAACTGGGTGGAGGACGTTCTAGTGGAGGAAACAGGGAGATGAAGGGGGACAGGGGATGAACTGGCAGAAGCACGGTGGGACAGGAGCTTTAGATGAATCCTGCTGGCAGCTGTCCAGGAGGAAGGCTGCGGTGAGGGCAGGCCAGGGAGGCCAGGGCAGAGGCTGCTGTGCTGCTGGGAGCGGCCTGAGCCTGGTGGTGGCCATGGGGACAGAGAGAAGCAGAGGAACCAGGAGGGATCATAGAGGGGAACCGACAGGGCCCATGGATGGGCAGGGAGGCTGAGGGGCAAGGGAAGCACTGGGATGCCTGGCCAGAGGGTCCTCATGGCCTGAGATGCTGGCACCCTCCAGCCTAGGGACTGGCTGCCCTCCGCCACTGACCCAGGGCCTGGGGCCTGATTTAAAGGCAGTTTCTTCTCTGAGAAAGAGGTGGCAGCCTAGGACTTAAGAGGCCAGCCCTGGAGCCCAGAAGAGGGTCTCCCACCCGGGGTGCTCGAACCCAAGAGTGTCTGTGGGTTCTGACCTGCGCCCTCAAGGGCCAGCTCGCCCATGTCGCCAGCCAGCTTCCGCACACTCACGGCCTCGGAGTCTCCCTGGATGTCAGGGACCGCATTCCGGCGGCCCGTCCGGTCGCAGGAGATGAAGTCCGAGTAGGAGGACTCGACCTCCATCATGCCTGTCGCATCGCTCTTCAGGCCTGTGGGGGTAAGGGCAGGAGGACAGAGGTGAGCCCAGGCGTACCCTGCAGAGAAGACCCAGCACCGACGGGTTCCAACAAAATGATAACTGCTGCCTTGCTCATGGCGGACAAAACAGAAAGCACAGGAAACTACAAATTAAGTCATGCGTAATTTTATACCCCCAGAGCTACCATCATCATTTTAAAGGACATCTTTTTTTTCTCTAAAGTTCATGATAACCCTCTACACACTTATCAATACCATGCACCGGCCAGGGGCCACAGATGCAGCAACGAACAAGTCAGCCCCTGTCCCTGCCCTCAGGGAGCTTATAGTCTATTGGGTCAGAGAACAACCAGGGCCTGACCAAGGCTGGGGGTCAGGAAGTCATATTTTACTGAGATTTTAGGAGGAATAGGTAGACGAGGAGTCTAGGATTGCAGGGAAGAGCACATGCAAAGGCTCTGCGGATGGAAGGCATGGTGGGTGTTGGAAATGCAAAGGCCATGGCCTGGGGGGAGGGGGAGTGGGACTGAGACACCCAGGACACCGCTGAGCTGGGCAGGGGCCCGTGCGCATCTGCAGCTGCTCCCTCAGGATGATCAGATCAGCATTTTCAAAGATGACTCTGGCCCCTGGAGTGAGCAGGCCCAAAAGGCTCCAGTCCATGGGGTCACAAAGAGTCAGACATGACTGAGCCACTACCTCTTCACTTTGATTGTAGTAATAAAGCCCAATTACCTGTCTTTCTTCCCGCCCACCCACTAGCTTTGTTCATAGTGATGCTTTCTAAGGCCCACTTGACTTCACATTCCAGGATGTCTGGCTCTAGGTGAGTGATCACACCATCGTGATTATCTGGGTCGTGAAGATCTTTTTGTATGGCATGCTTTAGGGAGTTTCAAACAGTAAGCTATAAAAGACAGCATACTATAGTATGATCTCCAGATCTTTTTTCATATGCATATGGTTCTTTGTATATGTGGCTTTCCTCTCTCTCAGCTGTAAAATCAACCATCAGGGCTATTGACCACCATCTCTGTAACTGTCTCTGTAACAACAGGGCTTCCCTGGAGGTTCAGATGGTAAAGAATCCTCCTGGAATGTAGGAGACCCAGGTTCGGTTCCTGGGTTGGGAAGATCCCCTGGAGAAGGGAATGATTACCCACTCCAGTATTCTTGCCTGGAGAATCCCATGGACAGAGGAGCCTGGCAGGCTACAGTCCATGGGGTTGCAGGCAAGAGATGGTGGGCCTTAGAAAGCATCACTACGAACAAAGCTAGTGGAGGTGATAGAATTCCAGTTGAGCTATTTCAAATCTTGAAAGATGATGCTGTGAAAGAGCTGCACTCAATATGCCAGCAAATTTGGAAAACTCAGCAGTGGCCACAGGACTGGAAAAGGTCAGTTTTCATTCTAATCCCAAAGAAAGGCAATGCCAAAGAATGCTCAAACTACCACACAATTGCAGTCATCTCACACGCTAGTAAAGTAATACTCAAAATTCTCCAAACCAGGCTTCAGCAATACGTGAAACACGAACTTTCAGATGTTCAAGCTGGTTTTAGAAAAGGCAGAGGAACCAGAGATCAAATTGCCAACATCTGCTGGATCATGGAAAAAGCAAGAGAGTTCCAGAAAAACATCTATTTCTGCTTTATTGACTATGCCAAAGCCTTTGACTGTGTGGATCACAAGAAACTGTGGAAAATTCTGAAAGAGACGGGAATACCAGACCACCTGACCTGCCTCTTGAGAAACCTGTATGCAGGTCAGGAAGCAACAGTTAGAATTGGACATGGAACAACAGACTGGTTCCAAATAGGAAAAGAAGTATGTCAAGGCTGTATATTGTCACCCTGCTTATTTAACTTGTATGCAGAGTGCATCATGAGAAACGTGGGCTGGAAGAAGCACAAGTTGGAATCAAGATTGTTGGGAGAAATATCAATAACCTCAGATACGCAGATGACACCACCCTTATGGCAGAAAGTGAAGGGGAACTCAAAAGCCTCTTGATGAAAGTGAAAGAGGAGAGTGAAAAAGTTGGCTTAAAGCTCAACATTCAGAAAACGAAGATCATGGCATCTGGTCCCATCACTTCATGGCAAATAGATTGGGAAACAGTGGAAACAGTGTCAGACGTTATTTGGGGGGGCTCTAAAATCACTGCAGATGGTGACTGCAGCCATGAAATTAAAAGACACTTACTCCTTGGAAGGAAAGTTATGACCAACCTAGATAGTATATTCAAAAGCAGAGACATTACTTTGCCAGCAAAGGTCCGTCTAGTCAAGGCTATGGTTTTTCCAGTGGTCATGTATGGATGTGAGAGTTGGACTGTGAAGAAAGGTGAGCACTGAAGAATTGATGCTTTTGAACTGTGGTGTTGGAGAAGACTCTTGTGAGTCCCTTGGACTGCAAGGAGATCCAACCAGTCCATTCTGAAGGAGATCAGCCCTGGGTGTTCTTTGGAGGGAATGATGCTGAGGCTGAAACGCCAATACTTTGCCCACCTCATGTGAAGAGCTGACTCACTGGAAAAGACTCTGATGCTGGGAGGGATTGGGGGCAGGAGAAGGGGACGACAGAGGATGAGATGGCTGGATGGCATCACCGACTCGATGTACATGAGTTTGGGTGAACTCTGGGAGTTGGTGATGGACAGGGAGGCCTGGCATGCTGTGATTCATTGGGTTGCAGAGAGTCAGACACAACTGAGTGACTGAACTGAACTGAACTGAAAGCATGCCATGAAGGTTCTCTGTAGATGATTTTTGTACATGTGCTTGGTGTATCATAATATATTTGAAGAGTCCCCTAGACATGAACACTCCTCTGGTAGCTCAGCCTGCAACAGAAGACCCAGGTTTGATCCCTGGATTGGGAAGACCCCCTGGAGAAGGGCATGGCAACCCGCTCCACTATTCTTGCCTGGAGAATCCCATGGACAGAGGAGCCTGGTGGGCTCTAGTTCTCTCGGTTGCAAAGATTCAGAAATGACTCAGCGACTAAACACCAACAACAGTAGGCAGCACTTTCCTGCCTGGAGAATCCCAGGGACGGGGGAGCCTGGTGGGGTCGCACAGAGTCAGACACGACGGAAGTGACTTAGCAGCAGCAGCAGCAGGTCTTTGTGTAAATATTGCAGCCTATGTCTAGCTGTTTCTTTAGAGTACATTTCTAGAAGTAGAATTGCTAAGTTAAAGGGAAGGGTGAAATACTGCTTAAGACACAATATTGTGACACATTTGCCTTCCTGAATGACATAATGGTATTTATAATAACCAAAAAGGATGAGTAAATAGAACTTGTAAGTTCAGTTCTGTTCCTATTTATATCCCCACCAGCAGCCTGCAAGACTGTCCATTTACCTGCACCCTTGTCAAGAATGGATACTGCTATTATACATTTTTTTAAAAGGCTAATCTGCTAAGGGAATATAAGTATCTCCCTTTGAGCACCGATGATTTTCTGAAGGCAATCAAATCATACAGTCACCACAGGGATTCTGGCCACTGGGCAGATCCTGAGTTAGGAAGCGGGGTGGAGGGTCTAAGACACTGGCCTGACCATAGGAGTTCACAGTACTCTAGTTGAGATGGGCCCAGCAAATCCCAGTTCCAGACACATGATGGCAAATGCCAATGCTCTTCATAGTTTGAGGAAGCTTTCTGCACATGGTCAGTGACAGGGAAGCTCCCAAATGTCCCTGAAAAGGCTAGGCATTGCATGAATTATAGAGTATTCAAAAAACAACCTACACCGGGTGGATATGTACTAATGGCAAAGTGTCAGAGATAAACTATTACCTGAAAAATTCAAGGACATTCCTGGTGCTCCAGGGGTTAAGACTCAGCCTTCTGAAGCAGGCAGGGGGTGTGGGTTAGATCCCTGGTCTGGGAGCTAAGATTCCCACATGCCTCACAGCCAAAAAGCCAAAACATACAACAGAAAATACTGTAACAAATTCAACGAAGACTTTAAAAGTGGTCCACCTCAAAAAAAAAGAAAAATTAAGAAAAAAAAAAGGCAGATTGCAAAACAACACCTTAAAGAAAACTCAGTTTCAGCTCATACAACTCAACACCAGCAGAAGAAAAACAACCCAATTGAAACATGGGCAGAAGACTTAAACAGACATTTCCCCAAAGAAGACGTGCAGAGGCCAATAGACACATGAACAGATGCTCAGAATCACTAATTATTAGAGAAATGCAAATCAAAACTACGAGGTACCGCGTCACAGAGTGCGGAGAAAAGGGAACCCTCCTGCACTGTTGGTGGGAATGTAACTTGGTTCAGCCACCGTGGAGAAGAGTATGGAGGTTCTTCAGAAAACTAACAGGATTTAGCAATGCCACTCCTGGGCATGTGTCCAGACAAAACTAATTCAAAAAGACGCACGAACTCCTATGTTCATAGCAGCACTACTCACAATAGTCAAGACGCTGGAGACAACCTGAATGTCCACAGACAGGTGAATGCATGAAGGTATGGTGCATACACACAACGGAATAGTACTCACCCATAGGAATGAATGAAATAATGCCATTTGCAGCAACATGGATGCAACTAGAGAGGACCCTACTAAGTGAAGGGTCAGAAGTGCAAATACGATGTATGATATCACTTAATGTAGAATCTAAAATATGACACAAATGAGCCTACCTACAAAACAGAAGCAGAAACAGAGAGAACCGAGTGGTGGTTGCCAAGGGGAGGGGGCTGGGGGTGGGACAGTGTGGGAGGCTGGGGTTGGCACTTCCAAGCTTTCATACACAGAATGGATAAACCAGGTCCCCCTGTATAGCACAGAGAACTGTATTCAGTATCCCGTGATTAACCATAATGGAAAAGAATATAAAACACAATGTACGTGTGTGTGTGTGTATAACTGAATCACTTTGCTGTATAGAAATAATTAACAAAATATTGTACACCAACCATACTTCAATTAAAAAAAAAAAAAAAGAATAACCCAGTTTACACAGCAGATACAAGAAAAACACCTTGCCAAATGTGGTACTTTGTGACGAAGAGGAACTTTCACGCCTAAGACTAAATTTTTATAACGGTAGGAGTTTGTATAAGCCCGAGTTATTGTGCAAAGCTTTCAGAAAGTAACCACATTGGCAGGAAGCTCCCGGAGCACCCAGGGTGGGGCTCAGTAAGTGGTGTGTGTGAGAGAGAAAGAGAGAGAAAAAAGGGACTGGCCAGTATGGAGGGCTGGACCCACATCTCCCCACAGCCCCAGGCTGAGAAGACACACTTGGAGAATGAATGAGGAGACAGGGAGGCGTCCTGTAGTAGGAAGAGTAGAGAGAAGGCCACGTGACCTGTTCTGTCGCCAGACCTTGAGCAAGACTGCCCCCCTCTGGGCCTCCATTTACCAGGTCTCAGTTCCGTTCAGTTCAGTCGCTCAGTCGTGTCCGACTCTTTGCGACCCCATGAATCGCAGCACGCCAGGCCTCCCTGTCCATCACCAACTCCCGGAGTTCACTCAGACTCACATCCATCGAGTCAGTGATGCCATCCAGCCATCTCATCTTCTGTCGTCCCCTTCTCCTCCTGCCCCCAATCCCTCCCAGCATCAGAGTCTTTTCAATGAGCCAACTCTTCGCACGAGGGGGCCAAAGTACTGGAGTTTCAGCTTTAGCATCATTCCTTCCAAAGAAATCCCAGGGCTGATCTCCTTCAGAATTACCAGGTCTATAAAACAGAATAAAGGCTGGACCAGAATTCCAAGGCAAGCCCCGCAGCTCCAGCAGGGGGCGCACCAGGCCAATTTGTCTAAGCTGCCTTGAAAGAAAGAAGTTGCCCTAGCTGTGTTGCCGGTTGCTTCTTGGCCAAAAACCAACCAACCAACCAACCCCAGGCTCTGAATCTGCCAGAGACGGTTCTTCCATAGGTCACGGAAGGTTCACTCCTACATTCTCCCTCTGGGAAAACTGCTCAAAGCTTCAGAACAGGGGCCTGGCCTGTGGTAATAACAGTAATAAGACAGAATAAAATTTATAATGATAGTTCTAACCATCAGAGAAGGCAATGGCAAGCCACTCCAATACTCTTGCCTAGAAAATCCCATGGATGGAGGAGCCTGGTGGGCTGCAGTCCATGGGGTCACTACGAGTCCGCCGCAACTGAGCGACTTCACTTTCACTTTTCACTTTCACGCAATGGAGAAGGAAATGGCAACCCACTCCAGTGTTCTTGCCTGGAGAATCCCAGGGATGGCAGAGCCTGGTGGGCTGCTGTCTATGGGGTCGCACAGAGTCGGACACGACTGAAGCGACTTAGCAGCAGCAGCAGTTCTAACCATAATGGTAAAAGCAAGTCAAGTCATTACGTTTCCTGTACCTCGCTTACAAAACTTCCACAGCAGCCTCTGAGATCTGTGAGGTGAGTTTATCTATCACCACGACCTGGGAAGGTCTGTTTCAGGCGGCAGGACCCGCACCTCCCAGAGGAAGGGAGACCCTGGGCAGGCCACACCAGCTCCCAAGCCCCGGCTCCTCAGGGCTTTTCCTCCAACTAGGATGTGGGCTCCCCAAGAACCGGTATGTCTGTCTGGGTTTTTGCCTGGCCAGGCCGAAAGGCCTAACCCCGGCAGCTAAACCACATGCTCCGGCTGCTCGGTCCTCAGCTTCTCACCCAGGGCCTGGCAAACAGCAGGTGCTCAGGAAACACCTGGTCAGATTAAATCTGAGTCTGTCCATCACTCTATCTCCTCTCCAGCCCTCTTTCCCTGCCTGTGGGAACCAGTGGGAAAGGCCTCTGTCGGCCACAGACGGCTGTGCTGACGTTCTGGTCCGGGGTCTCCAGCATCTGACACTGTGGGATGGATGGAATTACAGGCTCCATCAGAAAGGCTAGTATCCTTCTCAAACTGGCACTCTGGGGCTTTGGCTCCTGCCCTTGCCCAGCTGACGTTACAAGTGCCTAGCGCAGGAGGCCGACCTTCCTGGCTCGGAGAGGGAAGTATGCCAAACTCAAAGGCCGATCCTGGAAAACACCAACAGCCACCAGTGTGCTCTGGCTGCCTCCCCGCCCCCACCCCCGCAGGGATGGGTCTAGGGGAACACACTATTTTCATTTTTATGCAATATTTATATATTTTCCCTTCACTCTCTGCTCTTAAAAGTTAACAGCATTCTCTGAGATCTGCTCTTACTGAAGTGGATCAGTGATGAAAGTAGCCAAATCTGAGCATCAGAAGACCACCCAGTGTACCTGATGCATGATCTCTGTAGTTCTGAGAAGCAAAAGAATAATTTAAAATAAGGGGTATGAAGGGTGTGTGTGTGTGTGTGTGTGTGTGTGTGTGTGTGTGTGTAGGTGACTGGATAATTAAGGGGCTTATTGGTAGGTAAGTGAGAGTTGGTTGTGGGTGTGCTTGTATGAAAGGCTGATCAGTTCTGAGCAATGATGAAAAGATTTTACTGCAGAACTTTATATAACTATGAAGGTTTCTACACTTGATCTGAGCTTAGGAAAAAAAAAAAAAAAAGTCAACAGCAAATGGGGAAATATGAGCAACCATCCTGGGAGCTGGCAGCTGCATCAGCAAACGGGCGTCCTCAGACGGTTAACGACAGCACCAACGCCAGGAACTCTGAATGACCTGACACGATACACCAAGAAACCTCAACTTTTCTCACACCCTTGAGCCAGTCAGTCAGCAAGGTGACCGGTGAGAACAGTCCCTGGCTGTGTCAGCTTGCACTGCTCCTGGGGGTAAAACACAGCATCTTTCCATGTGTATTTCCTTTTCTGTGAACTGTACTCAAATCCTTTTGCCCGTTTTCCCATTAGATGGTAGCATTCCCACTGATTTGTGGGAGTTCTTTATATACTGAGATAATCAGTCTTTCACATTAAGAAGCATTACACGTATTTTTCGGAGAAGGCAATGGCACCCCACTCCAGTCCTCTTGCCTGCAAAATCCCATGGACGGAGGAGCCTGGTAGGCTGCAGTCCATGGGGTCGCTAAGAGTCAGACACGACTGAGCGACTTCACTTTCACTTTTCACTTTCACGCACTGGAGAAGGAAATGGCAACCCACTCCAGTGTTCTTGCCTGGAGAATCCCAGGGACGGGGGAGCCTGGTGGGCTGACATCTATGGGGTCACACAGAGTCGGACACGACTGAAGTGACTTAGCAGCAGCAGCACACATATTTTTGGGGTTTTGTTCTCTGATTTTATTTCTCTGTGTGCACACATTTTTTTTCTCTTCAAGTAGTCAAACTGATCATATTTTACTGTATGGTTTTCGGGTTCTGGATCATACTTAGAAATGTCTTCCCCACTCCGAGATTGGTGAAGAATTCTCTCTTGCTTATTTCTTGTATTTTCCTGGCTTTATTTTTCATATTTAAATCTTTGACTGAGCTCGAATTTATTTGCTATGAGGTATGAGGTAGGGAATCTACCTTAATTTTTCCCAAGTATCTCCCAACGTTTTGTGGAATCATCAAACTGAAAAGACTCCCTGAGCTCATGGAGACAAATCTCTCATTAATAGCAGGGAAAAGTGAGGTTCAGAAAGGGAAAGTGACTCGCGCAAATTCTGGATCTAGCTGTCTGATGTCCTAGTCCAGAGGCCTTTCTCCCATGCCTTGCTGCACCCCTGGGGGTCGGAGTCCCCAGCGACAGGCCCATCTCTCAGGGGCATGCGGTTGCCAGAAGGCACCAGTGCTGACGTGCGGCCCGCGTCCCTGTTATGAGCTCAGAGACCTTGGACAACTGCCTCCATTTCTCAGGATCCCAGTTTCCTCCTCAGCCACACGGAGAGAACAGTAAAAACCTTCTGCTTAGGGGGCTGTTATGAAGTCAACGGGTCAGTGTGCTCAAAAAGAGTCCGATAAAATGTGTGCAAGGGAAGAGGCTCACAATAAGTCATTACCACGGTCCATTCTCACTGGGTGACTTATCAGTAAAACTGTCCTACTGACGCTTTCTTTCAGCTTCTTTGTTTTTACTCTGTTTAGTGATGCACAGAAGGCCAAACCTCATGCTTCCTGCTTTTGTGCTTTACTGTGCTGAGTGAATTAAATTCCACAGGAGTGGCGCCCTGGCTGACGTGTGGACTGCTGCATCTGATAGGCCTGGCACAGAGGTGAAGCCCAATGAATATTTCATAATGAGTGAATAATAGAAGACGGTCTAGATTCCAGGGCAGAGCAAAGACTACGCGGCTTTGCCTTATAACAGGGACCAGAGGTCTGGCTCAGTCTCCTTACAGCAGGGTGACCGCCCTTCTCCCCACCCTGGGACCTTCCCTCTCTCCCAGCTTCCTTTCCCCCCATCAGAATAATCAGGTTGAAATATGATCCCTAAATGTCTTCCAGTCCTGAAACTTCATTCACTCATTTATTCTGTGTTTACTGAGTACTTTTTGTATGCCAGGCACTATGCCAGGTATGGGATATGCATTGGAGCCAAAAAGATATTTACTATGTGATAACAGAAAAAGGCACCGGAAATCAAAACTACAATGAGATGTCACCTCACATTGATCAGAATGGCCATCATCAAAAAGCCTACAAATAATAAATAACGGAGAGGGTGTGGAGAAAAGGGAACCCTTCTACTCTGTTGGTGTGAATGCAAATTGGAGAACAGTATGGAGTTGCCATATGACTCCTGGGCATGTACCTGGAGAAAGTTCTAATTTGAAAAGATACATGCACCCTGAAGTACCCAAGGCACGGAAGCAGCCTAAATGTCCATCAACAGATGAGGATGTGGTGTTTACATATACATATATATATAACGGAATATTTCTCAGCCATAAAAAGAAGGAAATAATACATTTGTAGCAACATAGGTGAACCTAGAGATTATCATACTAAGTGAAGTAAGTCAGGCAGAGAAAGACAAATACAATATGATATCACTTATATGTGGAATCTAAACTAATGATACAAATAAACTTATTTATAAGGCAGAAATATTTAACTCACAGACACTCAAGGACATAGAAAACAGACTTATGGTTTCCAAAGGGAAAAGGGGAGGGAGGAATAAATTTGGAATTTGGAATTAACAGGTACATACTATACTATACATATAATAGATAACCAACAAGGACCTACTATATTAGACAAGGAACTATATTCAGTATCCTGTAATATCCTATAATGGGAAAGAATCTGAAAAAGACTATATATATGTGTGTGTGTGTATATGAGACTGAAGATATATATATATAAATATGAGACTGAATCGCTCTGCTATACACTTGAAATAGTATAACTCAACTACGCCTCAATTGATAAAAGAGAGCGGCATTAGCAAATAAATGAATCTATCATCAGGGCCTGTGTAAGTGCTGTGGAGGAAGAGAACAGGTTTCTCTGTGTAGGGGTGGTTCAGTTCAACACTGAATGGTCAGGAAGGCCTCCTTAAGGATGTGATCCTGCGCTGAGGTCCACAGAAAAGTCAGACAGAGGGTGATCTAGGTAGAGTCAACAGCCAATCTGGGAATAAGCGATCTACCATATTCTATCTCAGCTTGAGCCCTGAGCGGTGCTCAAGCCTGATGCTCTTCTGCTCCTCCCCATCTTCAGGAGGTTTGGGGGCCTTCCTCGGGGTAAAGCGTTTGGCCCTGAAAAGGAAGAGGCTTTGGGCTCAGCTTCCCAGACCCTTGGCGGCCCGGGGTCAGAGGCTGCGCTCTCGCAGGTGCTTGCCCTGGGCGCCGTCTGGTTTCCCCACGGGAAGCTGTCTTCTCCCTTTGGTTGTTATTCTCCCCCCAGCTCTGTAAACTGAAGAGGCCCCAGCTTTTGCCAAGAGCTACACAGTCTGTTCCAAGTCTGCAGCTATTAGTCCTCATAGCTCAGGCAGATTCCATGACAGCGCCAAATTGTTTTCCAAATATACCAGAAAGGTCATTTCCTGTTTTTTTTTCTTTTTAAAAAATTAAGTATTTGCAGAGACGGTACAAATAAGAAAGCAGAGCCTTCTGTAATGGACGCAGAGCAGACAGTGGGACTTGGTCCCCTGGGACAGGCCTCCTCAGGGGTGGGGAACATGCTTTCTAAGGCTCCTCTGAGGGAAAGCAAGGGCTGTGGAAACCTGATGCAAATACCAGGGCCTGGCGACCTGGCATTCCTCAAATTCAGAGGAAGCGGCTTTTCTCTGTGATGAGAAGCCAGACCCAGAGAGGCACTGAGGCAGGCAAGATAAAAAGGCCAGGGCTCCAGACTGGGAGCATTCCCAGAACCTGGGAAAGGGCAGGGCAGTAGTTCTGGGAACACGCCCCAAGCTCTACCTAGTCCCTGAGGGACACACCCAGGGCGGAGTCTCCAGAGAAGAACTCGGCTTCTACCAGGGCAGCACCTGATGCCCACAGAGAGGCTTCCTTTGGAGGCAGCTGGGCAGGGCCTTGGCCTCCACACCCAGGGGGCCAAAACCACGCGGCAGGGAGGGCAGGCGGTGGAGAGACCTGCTTTGGGAGGGAAGGGGGGCGGTGCTGAGTCACACGAGGTCTCCACGGACGCCCTTCTCCTCAGACCACTCTCCCACTGGGGGCCTGCAGACCCCACACCCTCTGGGCCTCCTCCAGCCTCACGGGCCCCTTCTTAACCTCGTCCATGCATGCGTCTCCTCTGTCAGGGACCTTCATGTGAGAGGCCCCCACCCTAGCACCAGGCCCGGGCCCTCTTCTCTATGTGCCCCTGGGGGCTCTCACCCTTGCCCTTGACAGTCTGTGTGGACGGCTCCCCAGGCCTCTCTTCAGAGCTCTAGAATGGGCAGTCTAACCGCCTACTCCGCCCTTCCCTTGAACGTCTCACCAGCATTTCCAACTTCACGTGTCCAGTCACAAGCCTGCTCCCCCCAGCACCCTCCAGGTCAGTGACGGAACCAGATGTCGAGGCTGCTCAAGTTGGAAACCTGGGGTCATCCCAGGGGAACGGAGTATTCTCTTTCTTCACTCCCGGTCCGGTTCGTCACCAAGTCCCCGCGCTTCTACTTGCAGAACTGAGCCTGAATGGGCCCCCTCTCCCCTCCAGCTCCCAGTCTCCATCACTGCTCATCTGTGCCCCCAGCCGTGGCATCGCCTCACCACCTCCCTGTTCCCCGCTTGCCCCCGACCCAAGTTCTGCGCTCGCCACGAGGGTCAGGGCGAGGTACGCGCCTCAGACACTGGGTCCTGTGGTTCCCCTGCTTCATTCGGCCTTGGATGCCCTAGCATTTCACATCTGGCCAAGTCCAAGCTCTCTACACCAGCCCCTGACATCCTGCACTGACCTGGGCCCGCCTTCCTCTGTGAGCTTTTGTCTCCTTTCCACCTTCTTCTCGGCCCATTTGGGTCTTTAATTCCTCATACTAGTTCTTCCGGACTTCAGGGCCTTCATGAGACTGTGTGCTCTGCCTGGAATGTTCTCTGTCACTTTTCTTTTTATAGAGCCTCTTAGATGGATTCCTAACCCTGCCTTTTTAGGCGCTCCTGCTCTGGGACCCCGACACGGGGCCCTGCAGGTCGTGAATTCCCGTGCGCACCCAGCTGCATGTGGGCTGAACACCTGGAATCCTGCATGATACGGTGGCACCGCGAGGGCCTGGGGTCGCTCAGCTGCTGTCCCTAGAGCTGCACACCTCAATGCCCACAGAATCCTCTTCTGTAAAATGGGGGTCTGCCATGGAAAGGAGCTCATAGGGAATAATCAGAGCCAGCAATTACGGAGTCCTGACTGCCTGCAACACTGCTAAGCATCTTACAGGCATCTCACTTCATCTTA
The DNA here is from genome assembly GCF_027580195.1 of Bos mutus. Classification (NCBI taxonomy): domain Eukaryota; kingdom Metazoa; phylum Chordata; class Mammalia; order Artiodactyla; family Bovidae; genus Bos; species Bos mutus. The sequence continues at coordinate 57,323,905 of NC_091629.1, read as the reverse complement.
CAGCAACTCTCTGGGGTAGGAAGCATTGCTACTTCTGTCCTACACAGGAAGAAGCTGAGGTACTGAGAGGCTAAGTACTTGCCCAGGGTCATATCATCCACTGACTGTGGAGGAAGAGGGAGCCTGCACTATTGGGACAGGAAGCACAGAAATGAGTTGGCATCAGGCCTGGCAGGCAGTAAGGATTCATTGAAAACTGTCCACTCCCCTTTCTCCCCTTTCTTCTCCTCTATCCCGCAACTCATAACAAGGCATTTCTGAAGGAAGGAAAAGAAAGCAATGAAGTCCCAGGAGAGCATTTTGCAATGCTGGCGAAAGCAAATACCCAGATGTACTTTACCCAGGCTGAAGCAAAATTCTGTTGAGAATGTTTGACTGTAAATGTAAAATCTTATGAATCTGTCCAGTGATGTTGGGTTGATTCTCTGAACTCTGCCACAACAAATTCTAATTTTTGTCATCTAACTTGGTGAAAAAAGTATTGGGAGTGCACATTTAAAAAACTCCCACCCACTCTGTCACCGTGTCTCCCCCTGTGGCTAGGCAGCGTTAGCACTTCATGGAGGGCTGGGGTTGGGCATTTGGGATGGTGACACAAGCTCTTCAAACCATGGGAGTCTGTGCTTCTGTGGAGCTTTGGGAAAGAAGCAGAATACAGCCCAACAATATTATTGCTCGGAGACTGAGTCTCCCCAGCTCTCCTGTGGTTTGCTCGTTATCTATACTTGGTGAGGGCTCTGCTAAAATGCAGAGTTCCCAGAGGCCAGCAATCCTGGCTGGAACATGGAAGGAGGACCGGAAGGTGAAGTGAGATCACTTCCCAGCAGGCTGGCCAGAGCTCCAGCAGCTAGACTGAGCTCCAGGTCTGCCGATGCCAGGGTGGGTGCCTCTGGGCAAGGTTCTTGTCTCTCCAACCTCGGGGGTCTCAAGTGCAGAAGGAAGGGGTAAGCTGGGAATCCCTGTGGTGTTTTTGAAACACATCTGCAAGTTCTTTGACATTTCTCTTGTCAAGAGGTGGAGTGTAATTTGTATCCTTGTGAATGAACTGGTTGTTGTGACTTGCCTCTAACTAACAGAGTACAAGAGAAGTGATGACATGTGACTTCCAAGACGGGGTTAGAAGAAGTGTCACAGCTGCCATCTGGCTCCCTCTTGGGACACTTGTCTTGGGAGCTTTGAGCTGTGTGTAGGAAGTCTGAGGCTGCCACGTTTTGGGGATGCCCAAACCAGTCACATGGAAAGGTCCTGGGGTGGCCATGGAGGGAGACACAGCAGGCGGCCCCAAGCTGGCTCCTCGAGGCTCCGACACCAGCCACTACCTGCAACTGCATGGGAGACTCAAGCCAGAACTGTCCAGCCGGGCGGCCCCCAAATTCCTGACGCACAGGAAAAAGCAGGAAAGGTAACACGTCACTGCTGTCGTCTTAAACCACTGAATATTGGCAGTGGAGTGTTATGTGGCAGTAGATAAACAGGGTGAGCTCTAATGTGACTTCCAGCTTGGGGTCCCTCTACAATACCTCTAAAAGTCTACAGAAAACATGCCCCAAAGCCATGGTGGAGAAGGAAAAGAAGCAAGATCTTCTCTCTATAATATGGATTCCTTCATCTATTCATGTAACGAAATATTACTGATCACTCAGTGTGTACCAGGCTTGGGACTAGGTGCCACAGATACAAAAGCAGTGAGACACCAGGGGCTCTGGAGGGACAGTCAAGGTCTAGTTATGGAGGTTGACTCAAACACCCGTAATTCTTAACCAGGGAGGAGGGGCAGGGGCGCACATACCAGAATTCCAAAATCACTGGTGAACCACAGCTTCAAACTATCCCTCCTGCCTCCCCTGGGGATTCTGACAGTGCCCCAGAGGGGGATGGGCGAGTGTTTTGTAGTCAATGACCACTGCCCATATCAGCCTCTGTTCCTGATGGAAGGTGTCATGGCCCACACACGTGATGAGAGAGGAGAGACTTTAGGGGCCGATTCTGTATAGGAATCTTTTAAAACTTTAAGAATCTTTGGGAAAAGCTTGGTCGCTAGGAGCTGTAACAATAAGATGTACAAGGCAGAGAGGGCTCAGAAACCAGCCACTTACACACAGTCACTAACTTTAAAGATACGACCCCCTCCCCTATTTATTGCTCACTGGGCAGGGGGGATTCAGCAAGGAACAGCACAGACTCTCTGCCCTCACGAAGATCACAATCTGCTGGAGTGACTCATACTAACGAGCAAACAGAATAACCAGCAGGGGTAACAGTACCTTCGAGAACACTGGAGGAGGGCAAGGGCCGGGGGGCTCTCTCAGAGTAGACAGGGAGGCCCTCTGGGAGAGGGACACGGGTGCAGAGACTTGGGGGGACACCCGGCCAAGCGTGCCAGGCAGAGGGAACAGCGTGCAAGAGGCGGGGCCTGCCTGGAGTCCAGCAAGAGGACAAGGAGGCCGCAGGGCTGGTGAGCAGCGAGTTGGGGAGAGAGAAGGCTGAGGGTGGCCGGGGCCTTCTGGGGCCTTGGAGGATAAGGGCTGACCTGGAGTTTTGCTCCGATTTTGACTTCCCCCTTTCAGGGCCATTCCCAGATGAATGCTTTAATACTCCTTTCCACGCCAGTTCTCAGAGTCTCCTCCCCGCGCCCCACCACCCCGAGTGGACGGGGAGTTAGGCCTGAGGACGTCTCGTCACACATCCCCCACAGGCACAGACACTATTGACCCAAAAGCAGGCCCAGCTGGCGTGGCGGGGGGCCTCCAGTCTTCAGCTAAAGGAGAGACAAGGTTCTCATCCCATTCCTCCTGCCTCTGGAGAGAAACAGAGCTCAGAATCCACACAGCACAACACAGGAGAGGACCAATGCAACGAGAAAATGTGGCAGAGTCACGTCTCCAAGCCAAGGACCGTCCGACCTGAGCAGAAATGCAGGAAAAGAGCCTGACACTGGGAAAGACTGAGGGCAGGCGGAGAAGGGGGCCACAGAGGATGAGACAGCTGGACGGCATCACCGACCCGATGCACCTGAGTTTGAGCAAGCTCCGGACAGGGAAGCCTGGCATGCTGCAGTCCATGGGGTTGCAAAGAGTCGGACACAACTTAGTGACTCAACAACAACAGGTTCTCCTGTGCCTTTGGCCCAGAGTCCCTTGGTTCGGTCCCCCAGCCCTCCACCCCCTACCTCCAGGCATGGGGTCTTCAGGGGACGGCCAGCCCCCAGGGCCCAGTGGCCCCTTCCCTGACCCAACAGAAGATAAGGGATTCCTGCTTTGCCACCACACAGGTGCTGGCCCACCTGTCCCATATCTGCCTTCCCCACTGGCTCCAGGAGGACAGGCACCCCTTCTGGTCACTGTATCCCCACCGCATCGCAGAGTATGTGACGCATGGAAGATGCTCAATAAATGCATCCATATGAATGTGTTAATGAACAAACAAAATAAGCAACGAACATGTGCACTCTCAAGCCAGTGATGAAAACAACCACCCAAGCCCTGGTCCCTGACCAAACAAATAACAAAGGGAATAATAAAAATGGCTACTATTTAAGGGGTATATGTGCTATGTGTCAGATATGGTTAAGAAGTGCTTCTCAGCAGCCCTGTACAATTAGGTCCCTTTTCCACAGCAAGGATGTACTGGAACCCACGCCGACCCCCACACCCAGGTGCCTGGCTCCTAGGCCCGAGGCCTCAAAGGTGGCGGCTCCCTTTGGCTCAGGGAAGCAGAGCATGCCAGAATCGAGGACGGGTGAGCTGAAAGGGGCTGAAATGGCAGGAGGGACTGACTGGGAGAAGAAAAGGAGGTTCCCCTTGGTCTTCCTTGAGACCTTCTCCCACCTGCTCACCTGACCTGCCAGGGCTCTGCTCCAGCTCAGAGAATCACAGGACACTCCTTCTCTCCTTCAACATCTACAGAGTATGCGCTCTTCCCAGCACTGGGACTGAGGGTATTTTGGGAGGCCCTGCGTTACTGAACCCTCACAATAGATAGCCCATGGCTCGGAGAGGCCGCATGAGTCCCCTAAGGTCCTCCAACCAGTTACTGACCGAATCAGGCCTTGAACCTGGATTTCCTCAACTCAGATTCCGAGCGCATTCTCTAGGATGGTGCATTCTGGGGATGGCTCTGTCTCGAGGTGGAGGACATGGCATCTGTCTCATCCTTAACAGAGAACTGTTCTGTCACCAAACTTCCTGCCCCTCTGGCTTGTCTCAGTGCAAATGACTCTGCCCACCTGGGCCCAGAAAGGCCACGCGCTGTACTAACCAGGATGAGGAGTGTGAAGAGTGAGTGACTGAGCGCCTACCACAGTGCCAGCTGCACGGCACCCAGGAAATGCTTTCAAAAAGAACAAGCGAGGCAGGAGAGAGACACAGTGGATCTGCCAACCTGAAAGAGTCCAGAAGAGCGTGTGGTGGTACACAACCTCCGAGTACCTGACAAGCTCCTGCCCTGAATCTCAGAGTGATGGGCAACGAGCTGAGGGCCCCTTCACTTAGACAACTAGAGCCAGGCAGAGAGAGAAAGCGAGCCAGGGACTCCGGTGACAGGACAAAGATCCCATGGCTGAACCGCTGTTGGTTCTGACGCCACTGGAGAAACGTGGCCCCAGGAAACCGTCATTGTTTTACAGCTGCCCGCTGAGAACAGCCCACTTGACAGGCGATGCTGAGAAGTGGAAATTACTCAGAGAGAAACTTGTCTCTTGTCAATCATAAATTTGGGCATATCAAAGACAGGCTTGTAGCTTCTTAGCTAATAAAACCATTTATAAAATACATTAGAGTCAAATTTCATTTATCTAATTATTCCTCAGGGAATGACTCACTCCAGATCACCAAGATTCCCACACTGTTACTCTTTTAAGCATCAGAACTTTCTGTGGAGACAGAAAGCAGACTGGTGGCTGCCTGGGACTGGAGAGGCTGGGGGGCTTGGGAAGGTGATGAGTTCAAGATGTGGGGTTTCTTTTTGGGGGGAATGAAAAGGTTCTAAAATGATCATGGTGACAGATACAAAACTCTGAAATACACTGTAGGCCAATGAATTATATATTTTAAATGAGTGAACTGTGTGGCATGTGAATTATATCTCAGCAAAGTTGTACCAAAAAAAAAAAAAAAACCTTATCTGAATTAAAATGGACAGAGACTCTTCTCAGGCACTGCACTAATGCATTAGTATATTACCCACTAACCTTTTCTTCATGATTTAAGATCAGTGCCGTGTGCATAGTTTTTAGTATCTTGTGTAACACGACAACCTTCTCAGTATTATAAGATACAGAGCTGTTTGATCTACCTTTCACAGTGCATTATTTTTTTCTAAAAACGGTGAATTTACTTTCACCATAAAGCTTGGTGGTTAAGTTCATGTACTTGGGTCATGTATCACTTACTGACTGTGTGACCTCTGGTGAATTACAAGATCTTTCTGTGCTTCAGTTTTTCACACATAAAATAAGAGTTTCAACCTCCATGGGAAGTTGTGATGATCAAATAAGATAAGGTATACAAAGCCCTGGATGCTGTTCCTGGTGGTGGTAAGCCAGACTGAAATTCAGCTATCCATCAACACTGTTCCTACTGGGCTGGCTTCCCAGGTGCCTCAGTGGTAAAGAACCTGCCTGCAGATTATCTGCATCCAGGGGCTTCCCAGTGGCACTGAGTCAGAACAGGACACAAGCCTGGTGGCTTAGGAAGGAGATGCAGGAGACTCGGGTTCGATCCCTAGGTTGGGAAGTTCCCCTGGAGGAGGAAATGGCAACCCACTCCAGTATTCTTGCCTGGAAAATCCCATGGACAGGAGAGCCTGGCGGGCTACAGTCCATGGGGCCGCAAAGAGTTGGACATGACTGAGCATAAAGACAGAGCACTGTTCCCACTGCTGTCAGTGTAGCTGCTGTAAAGCCCCTCTGAGCCATAGACTCAGAAACCAGAAGACCTCCAAAGTGTGCTCAGTGAGATGAAACAGGGGCTGGGGGTGCAATTTTGTGGTTAGACTTTGGGACACGCCATCAGATGGCTCTAAGCGCCAGCAATATTAGCTAGTTTGTCCCAGTTCACCCCTAAACAGAAAAACCTAGATGAGGTTGCCCAAGATATCCTGGCACATGGAAGACTGGTGCCTAAGGAGACTCGAGACCCCAAAACACTTGGGGCTCTCTCTTGACCACATGTGTGTGCTCAGTTGCTAACTCATATCCAACTCTGCAACCCCAGGCACTGTAGCCTGCCAGGTTCTTCTGTCTATGGGATTTCCCAGGCAAGAACACTGGAGTGGATTGCCACTTCCTTCTCCAGGGAATCGTCCCAAATCAGGGATTGAACCCATGTCTCCCGCATTAGCAGGTGGATTCCTTACCATTGAGCCACCAGGGAAGCCCCTCTCTAGACAACTGATTCTTAACATTCAGAGGTCACAGACACATCTGAGAATCCGAGGAAAGCTATAGATATTTAGCCTAGGAGAGTATGTGTGTATACATAGAAAACTGTACCCAAGTTTACAGGAAAATCTTGAATCCCAGAGAAGCCTGTTTAAATACCTTGGCTCTAAACTTCACATAACCCTAGCATCCTCAAGGTTCAGTGGCTAGGCCCCAGTGCTCCCACAGCAAGTGGAACAGAAGGCCCTCTGACCCTGGCCAGATAAACAGTCCTGGGAGCTGACTGCCGCATCCAAGCCACTGCAAACATCTGCATCCAGGGGCTTCCCAGCAGCACTGAGTCAGAACAGGACACAAGCCTGGTGGCTTGGGAAGCTGCTATAGGGCAAGGCCCAAATGCCTTGCTGATAAGCAGCTGGGGAGTTTCAGACCCAGGGCAGCTGCCTGCCAGATAAGATCCTTTCTCTGCCAACAGAGAAGAGGAATCTTAGGAGCGGTGCTAGAGGCAGGCCAGGCCGTGAGAGGGAAATCAAAGGAGCTGGAAATCCCCCAAACTCCCAGGACTACTAGGACTTGGACAGTGAAATAAAAACCAGAGATTCTGCCCAAATGTAAGAAGATGGAGCTGTAAAGGGGTAGATAAGTTGGGGGCAAGGGAGGTGGGCGGACCATGGATCAGAGGCTGTTAAAAAATGTTTAGATACCATAAAGATATGAACACTGACCCAAGGCAGCCACACTTCCAGGCAGACCATTCTAGGATCTATGGACTGCATTCTTCTTCCAACTGGAAGGGACCTGCACCATCTCTCCTCATCAGATCACTGGGCTGTACTTGTTTCTTTGGGCTGGGTTTTGCCTGCTTTTGCTTCTGTACCACAGTATTAAAATCCCCATCATGTGCCCTTGTCTTTATGAAAATACTTTTACAACAAACAATTGGTGGACGGGGAAGTTGGCATCGCACCCAGATTTGCATTCTATCTGCTTAAGCAGATGGTCGAAGAAACCCATTCTCTTGTAAGCCACCAGAGGTAAATTGTCTTTCTGATTCTCTATAGCATCAGAGAAACGGTGTAAATGGAATCATGACGGAAACTGCAGCGTGATTTTACATAACTTCTGAAAAGGGCCGTCCTGGCTCTCCCTCATGGGACGCTGCGTCCTCTCTGATTTCATTTGGAACCGATTTCTTTTCCTTCTTCAAACGGAAGTAAAAGTACGCAGGCAAACACTCGTGACGCTGCAGCAGAGTGGTGTGAGCAGTGTGACTACCCACCTGGCTCAGTTTCTTTTTCCTGCTCGCATCTCTTCAGATTTTCCACTGTTGACTAATCAATGTGGAAATTCTAAGGAACCAGAAGAAAAACAGAAATTAGAGTCAGACATCCGCTAGGGCTGAAGCAATCTTTTACGAATACAAGTTAACAATATCTATCAACTTATTAACTGTGCACATCCTTTGGCTCACTCAAACATCTAAAAATTTATACTATAAATAGGTTCACATAAGTTAAAAAAAAAATGTCCAGTAAAACATACTGTGTAAAAGTAAAAAAAATAAAAAATAAAAGAGGAAACAACTTAAGTGTCTGTTACTAGGAAAAAGAGTTAAATTATGATATCGACGCAGGGAGGAACTATACAGCCATTACAAAGATTCTGTAATGGCTGTAATGGGGGAGATTCTGTGGTACTGACATGGGAAAATGTACATACTCTGATGTTTAAAAAAGTGTAAAATTGTATATACTATTTTAGTAAAAAATGAACGTGATTGTTTATCCTTAGGAAAAAAGTACAGCGTTTGTGTACATACACACTTTTTGTATCTATATTAGAAAAAGGCAAACAGCAAACCCAAAACAGCGGCTCCCCCTGGGACTCAGAAACTGAGGGGAGAGGAAGGAAAGGCTTTCAATTTTTACAGGAACTGTTTCTGTTGCAGCTGAAAACTTTTATTAGAGGCACACACATCTTTCATAGTCATTATACACCCTGTTTAAATTCCAAAGTATCAAGAGTAAGGGCAAAAGGAATTTTTGGACAAAGACGAAGCAGGTTTACCACTGACAGAACTCCAAAACATTCTCCAGTAGAAGAGAAAGTGAACACAGAGTATCATTGTGACTGTAGAAGCAACAGTGAGCAAAATTAGTAAGAATATTGGTACATTTAAACAAGTACCGACTGAGTGAGACAAGCTAAATGAGGAGGTAAAAACAGACTTGACGGTATTTGACAACGACAATGTGGAAGATGGAACCGAAATCAGATAGATATTCTAAGGTCCTCGATTATTCAGGACAAAGAAATGCTGTTTTATTTTAGATAACACTTCCATGATGAATACTGAAATTTTAAAAACAACAAAATATAGAAATAGAACACATGAGTCCAGCCAGTTAGTATGTTCCTGGGTAGAAAAGTCTAATTATCCTAAAATGCCAACCTTCCCAGATTACTATATAATCTTAATTAAATTCAAATAAGAATACCAATAGGTTTCTTGGATGGGGGAATGAAAAAAATTACGTTAGAGTTCATATGGAATAGTAAGTATTCAAGAAAATTAGCCAAGAAATAAAGAAAAGCATAAAAAGTAAAGAGGGGATTTGTCTTAAAATTTTAAAAAGTTATTATAAAGACATAATAATAAAAAGATACAGAATTAACAGAAGAATAGACAAATAAGTTGTGGGCTAGAATACCAAGTTCAGAAACATACCATAAAGGAACTTATTAATGACAAAGATGGATTTCAATACAAAACAGAAAAGATGGCGTATTTAATAAATGCTGCTGGCCTATCTAGAACAAAGCCTGATCATTACTCCTCAGGATGCACAAACATAAATTCCAAAGGGATTAAAGGTTCAGGATTAAATTAATTAAAACCATATAAGTATTAGAAAAACATGTACTAAAATATTTATGTAACTTTGAGGTGGGGAAATTATTCCTAAACAAGGCAAGAAATTCAAATACTATGAAGAGCAATACAGAAACAAATTAATAAATAATAGATTAGGGAAAACATTTGCAACACATATGGGATCTTTAATATATAAACACATTAAGCGCTCCTACGTGTGGTTGAGAAAAGACAAACAATTCATAGGAATATGGGCAAAGGAAATTCACAGATAAAGAAAACGAAAAGATCAGTTAACATGCAACAATGCTCAATTTCACTAAACAATATACAGAAGTAAGATGCTACTTCCCCATCAGCTTGGCCACAAATGAAACAAGAGCGATGGAGAGAGAGATGGACAGAAGAGAGAATTCCTAATACTGGTAAAGCTTTAGGGAAATGAAAGTACTCACATATGGCTGGGGAGAACGTAAATTATTACAACTCTTTGTAAAGTAGGATTATATTATCAATCAAAATATAAAGTATGAATACTTTTTAACCCAGCAATACTATTTTTGAAAATATAATCTATAAAAGTAAAAGCACCAGTGAAGATATGTACATGAAGATATTTAACGCAGCAAGATTTTTAATAGGAAAAAATGGTAGTAACTCGAGTATCTGCCAAAGGAGAACTGGTTGAATATATTGTGGTACCTCTAGATCTACAGCCCTGAAGTTATTTAAGAGTGAACTGGATTTGTACCTACCCAGGATGTATTATTTAGTGGGAAACATAAACTGTAAAATAACAAAGTACAATCCCACTTCTGGCAAAACACAATAACCACATACATACATACAATATCCATCTACACGGGAGCTCGGAGAGAGGTATGGAAGGATACACACCAAACTAACTGCCCTGGTTATCTCAGAAGGATGGAAATGGGGAGCAGGAGGAGAGGAGAGATCATAAACTTTCTCTGTATACATCTTCAAATTGTTCAGTTAGTTACAATCAGCACATGCATCTCTAGGGGAAGTCAATGAAGAAAGCAAAAACAACAACAAAGAAATACACACACGAGAGCAGAGACAATGCATGATAGTAAACTATGTCACACGCTACCCGTTCATCTTTACATGGGACAGTTAACTGTACTTCCTCTCACTTTCTCTTTTGCTCAAATAAAGAACAGGTCTTCCAAACTATCATTTTAACAGCTGGAAGACAATTTATCTAAAAAACATTTCTTTTGGCCATGCCCTGAGGCATGTCGTCTCTTAATTCCCTGATCAAGGATCGAACCCACGCCCTGTGCATTGGAAGCTCCGAGTTTTAACCACTGGACCGCGGGGGAATCCCCTGGAAGACATTTTTAAAAGCTTCATGAGATGGGGAAAAGCTGCACTTTTCCCCCTAAGCATTTATGTGTTTTATTTTAAAGGGGAAATTTTTTTTACTTAAAAAAAAAAAAAAATGCCCCCCTTTAAAAATCTACTGCCCTGCTCAGGTGGTGTGTGGGCTGGTTCCGCACCGTTGACTGTTTTCTGTGGCTACCTGCCCCCAGTTACCTTCCTTCCAAAACCCAAATAAATGTACTCCCAGGCACCTATGTCTGCCGGGAATCAAGGCCCAGTAAACCGCAGCAGCTCTGCTCACAAGGCTCTCTTGGCCTCCAAGCAGATTCTCTGGCTTCGCTATCAAATGGGTCCTGGAATCCAGAGAAGCGAAATGGATTCTTTTGTAACCCATCCTGACAGAAGCAGAAAGGAAGGTGATGGTTTATCCCAGTGGATGAAATGAAAGAGAAAAAAGGAACAGCACTCACAACAAGCTCTTGAAGGCGAGCCACCTAGGTGGAATCGGCCATTTGCAGGTTACCTGGAAGGGTACACTCTGCCCTTACCTGGTGCCATGCTTTGCTTTTAGTTTAATTTTATTTCATTAATTAGAAATCTTTTGCTGAAATAATAATGATACCGCATGTGTCTATAACACTTCGTATTTTACAAAGCACTTTAAGATACTTTATCTTTTTCAATCTTCACAATGGCCCTGGGATCAGATCAGCCTCATTCTCCTTTGGAGATGAAAATGAGGCCCAGAGAAGTTAAGGATCTTTTAAGGTCACACAGCAAGTTGGTGACAGAATGGCAACAGAAACTCTGGTCTCCAAACCCAAGTCCAGTAGGGAGCTCACAACTGAAATCAGAGAGAAAGGGAGCTAACAGGCAAGCCAACGAATGAAAACACTGGCTCTTGGGAGTACCAGATTTTTCCTGCCCCTTATGAAAAAAATTACAGACCAGGAGGACTATTCTATGCCACCTCAGGGAGAAAGTTTGCTCATACACTGGAATCCAGCTACTGAAGAAGACAAGGAAAATCCTTCCTGGGTCCTGTCCTCATTGCCTCCATCTTCTCCCTCTTCTCTCTTGCTTTCCCCTCTAGGCTTCAGCCCCACTGGCCTCCCTGCCTCCAGCCTTTCACCGGTGTTCCCCTCTCTACCTTGAACAGTCTTTCCCACAACGCAGCACCCTTGCGCCCCAGCCCCCTGCTCCTGCCTTAGCTCTCAGCATAACCGACTCCTCATCTGGGTTCAAACACCACCATCTCTTGCGGCAAACCTGCCCTGACCACAGTCTCCTCCACACCCCTTACTCGTCCTGGGTATTTCCTAACACCACTATCAGTCCCGTACGCTACATGTGAGGAGGGACCACGGCTGTTTTGTGCAGCTCTCTCCGACTATCACCTTGCCCAGTGCCTAGCAGATACTAGGTGCTCAATAAATACTGGCTGAATACATCAAAGAGTTACTGAAATGAATCAAACGCTCGGCTTAAATGCTACTCTGTCAGGCTTCCACAGCACTATCCCTCTCTTGGGGCACATGATCACACATGTTAAGAGTTTTTCTTCCTATCAGGCTGGGAGCTACTTACAAGTCTCACTTACCCTGGTATTGCCAACAGCACCTTGCCCATAATGCTGAAAACATAAGGGTTCTTAATGATGGATGAATTCACACATCCGTAAGGGAAAATACAAAGGAAAGCTGGGGTCCTTAATCGACGGCAGACCTGGTTTCTCCTCTGCCCAAGGGGAGTGCAACACAGAATCTGAGCACCTCTGAGACACGCAAACAGGGACTCTGCCCAGGGAGAGAATAAAACGAGCTCAACTCCCGAAGCAGTGGGTGTGCGCCTAAGAAGGGGATGGGGGCAAAACCATGGATTGCTAATGGGAACTTACACAGGCGAAAACTTCCCAGTGACTAACTGCAAATGCGGATCAGAGACCTAAAAGATTCATGCGCTTTGACCTCACCAGGCCCTATTTAAAAATCAGAGAACCGAAATCACTGCGTGACGATTTCAGTGTGTTTTTCCGTACTGTCTAGCTTTTCCTTTCCACGGTGGTGGTTTAGTCGTGAAGTCATGTCCCACTCTTGCAACCCCATGGTCTGTACCTGCCAGGCTCCTCTGTGCATGGGATTTCCCAGGCAATAATAATGGAGTGGGTTGCCATTTCCTTCTCCAGGGGATCTTCACGACCCAAGGATTGAACTCATGTCTCCTGCATTGTAGGCAGTCTCCTACGTTGCAGGCAGATTCTTTACTGACTGAGCCACCAGATCCAGCTTATCCTTCCATGAAGGTGTTCTAACTTTCTAATCCGAAGGAAAAAAAAAAAGGCCACAATAAGTGTTGTAAAAACAAACCAACAGAAAGCATAGTGGTGATTTTAGACAACAGAATCACCCATCCCTAGGATTCCGTGTCCTCTAAGTTGGGGCTGTTGCACTTCAATGACGAGTTCCTTTCTTTCCTCTGAAACCCTGGGGGATAGGAAGGTGCTGAGGGTGAAGGCTTCAGCAGGTGCGGCTCTCATTTCTCCTTAAGGTAAGTGCTGGCATGGCTCTGGGCATCAGGAAGTGGAGGGGAGCGTGGGGGTAATCAACCCAGCTCAGGATCAGGGCCTCGTCTACCTGCTGCTGATCCGCCGTAATTATTCACTCATCTGCCTGTCCTCACGATGCTCTTGAGAACTGCACCAGACCAGAGGCTGTCTCTTCATCAGCCTGATCCTCGAGGCTCGTGCTCTCAGTGCCCACCAGCCCTCAGCACAGTTCACGGACTGGCAGGGCCCACCGCCATATAGTACTAAACACAGGTCCCTGGGACATAGTAAGACTGCATTAGCAACCAAATGCTTCATTATTCGAGTGCCCTGAAGGTCCATTATTCAGTTTGGAAGAGCCAAGTTGAAGGACAGCAATTTCTTGGAAGATTAGAGACTACTTTTACAGTTAGGAGATGCTGGCCTTGTCCAGTCAGAGCAGACGCGTTTATCATCGGCAATTCAGAATCGCTTAGCTCGGCAGCTGAGTGTAACTCCCAAAGAAACCATTCTTTGAAGGGGCAGTACTTACAAGTTTTCATGAGGCGTTTCTGAAAGATTTCCAGGAGGTAGTGAGCTCAGCCTTGGGTCCTGATTGATGACTTGTTTCCGAGAACCCTTAGACTTTCCACGTCTGTCTCCACTTAGGAACCCACTCGGCCGCTCGTGAAAGCGCCTGGCGGAGTGGACTGGGGGAGTTCAGCTGCCCATCACGCTCAGAAAGGAACACCTGCCACCAACTTTTCCCTTTGGTCGCTGGGTGGGCCAGGGACCTCTGGTGTCAGGAAAAAGCACCCACTTCAGCTTCTGGCCTCAGCACTTCAGTGGGTGACAGGAAATGGTGCTGGGGCTCGGGTTAAAGAGCCAGCGTGGCGGCCCCAGGGCCATCCTGGTGGGGGCTGGGTGTGTGTGTGTGTGTGTGTGTGTGTGAAGACTGAGGAATTCAGAGATGACTTCTGGCTCCTCACACAAATGCCATCCTGGGACTGAGGGGCCAGGGGATGTCAGCTCACATCCTAGGATGTCAGCTAATGTTCTCCTTCTAGAAACCATAAAGCAGCTAATCCTGAGCATGTATTACTGAGTCAACTAAGTGTGTTGTGAGCTTTAAGCTGCTTTGTCCTCATGGCACCCCTGCCTGCCTCCTAAGTTGCTTCAGTCATGCCCGATTCTTTGCGACCCCGTGGACTGTAGCCCGCCAGGCGCCTCTGTCCATGGGATTCTCCAGGCAAGAATACTGGAGTGGGTAGCCATTCCCTTCTCCAGGGGACCTTTCCTGGAGATCCAGGGATCGAACCCCCATCTCCTGCACTGCAGGCAAATTCTTCACTGCTGAGCCACCAGGGAAGCCCCGACACCCCCTGAGGTAGATATAATTGTGACCCCACATTTCTGGGAAAAGGAGGGTGGGGAGGAATCTCTCCGAGATGGCTCAACCTCTCATGGAACCCTATGAGAGGTGACAGGGACTGGGGACACCAGCGAGCCGGGGGCCACAAATACAACTGTCCACAGGGGCCAGGGGCCAGGCAGAAGCCCAGGGAACACTAGACAGACTGGGCAAGCATTCACATTCAACAAAAATAAAAACGCAAACCAGGTGCCTTCCTTCCAGGGTATCACCTCCTCCTCAGCACCACCTTAGGAAAGAGACGGACTTTTTAAGCAGCTGAAGTGTCGGGGCCCTGAGGGCTCGAGGTCCTGGGTGAGGTTGGGGCGGAGGCCCGGGCCCTCCTGTTGCCCACACCCCGGGGGCGGCGCCCTGGCGGCAACGGTCCACTTTCAAAGGGCTCAGCTGCTGGGAGGAGATACGCTGCAGCTCTCAGATCTGCCAAGGGGCTTCACGAGCCCTCCAGCTCACCACAGTCTTAATCCAGTCAGTCAGTTCAGTCACTCAGTTGACTTTTTGCGACCCCATGGACTGCAATATGGTCTTAATCCAAAAGGTCTTAAATACCGCATCTTCCTAGGGTTAGGGTCTCTGATAGGCTCTTAAAGAGAAGAAAAACCCTTCAACTGCCAAGACCTGGAGGCTTGGAAACCCAAAGTCCGAGACCTGACAGCTTCTTTTGCTTTTCTTTGTACTTTGGCTCTGGCCAACCTTTCCCTGCAATGCCCACTCCAGTATCCTGGCCTGGAGGATCCCATGGACAGAGGAGCCTGGCGGACTACGGTCCATGAGGTTGCAGAGTCAGACACAACCGAGCGCCCACGCTCACGCCCCGTTTCCCCGCAGCGGTGTGGACTGTGTCGAAGTGAAATGGAGAGGGGAGGGAGATGAATAGAGATTTCTGTCTCCTCTTCTCCCTCTCTTTGGCCAAGCTAGGGAGTGGGACAGCGGGCTTCAAGTTGAAATTGAGTATGATGTGTCTCCTCTGTACCTATGTCCCAAGTTCTCTACCAGGAACGAGGAGACGGGGCCTGCAGTCCAGCGGAAGCAGTGAAGGGGTCACGCCAGCACAGCTCAGGTGCGACTCCCTGGTGGTCAAGAGGTTAGGGTTTGGTCTCTCACAGCTCGGGTAAACATAGAAAGGAGTTCAGGAAAACATGGGAACATACAGTGGAGAGTTACCCTGTCGGTGGAGTCGGGAAATAATGATACTGACCGCCTGGTGTTATGTGAAAGGATGAGCATAACACAGAGCCTGGCTCTCACCAGGAGCTCAAGACTTACTGTTGGTTCTTTTTCCTCCTCGCTCCCCGATATACACGCACATACACTGAGGATTTCTCCTTCCAGAACACAAAATCTGACAAAATTTAAACTCAGCAAGTAACCACAGTGCCTGTTTTGTGTCCTCTTTTAGTTCTCCTAGAGGCACCAGTTTTCACCCACTCCGGGATGCTGAAAACCACAGACCCTCTGTTCCTCAAGCCCTAAGTGTTCTCCTCAAAGGGGAAAGGGCTTTGGTGGTTTCTTTTAGGCTGAATTTGGGAACACAGCTGACCCTTGAGCAGCACAGGGGTGAGGGGCACCGATTCTCTGGGCAGCTGAAAATCCAAGTGCAACTTTATAGTCGGCCCTCTGTATCCACGTGTCTGCAGCATCCCGGGCTTGCATCCGTGGATTCAACCAACTGCGGATCCTGGTTCTGTAGCGTGTTATTTATGGGAAAACATCCGCAGGACAGCCGACCCTCACAGTTCAAAGCCATGTTGTTCAGATGGAGGGCTCATCTAGTTTGGCCCCTCATTTAGGTACAAACGAGGGAACTGAGGTCCAGAGAATAAAACTCCTATCCAGGGCCCCACAGTTTCCTGGGGTGGCCCTTCTGTTATATAGTGGCTCTTGCTTTTTATTTATTTTTTTCTTTTTTAAAGCTCGAGAATTTCTTCTTTAACTGTGATTTTTCAACTATTTTTACCCGCGAGGAGGGTGAGTGGTGCACACACAGCACCTGCAAGCTTCGTGTCTCCAGCCACCTGAGAACCCTCGGCTCGGCCCCGCAGGTACGGCCCCCTCCCTTCCTCTCTGCACTGAGCGGCTCCCTTGGTTTAAAATCCTGAGGACAGAACCCAGCAGAGAAAATGCCCAAGGGCTTACACAGTCTTGTTTATTTTCTAGGAATAAGCAGCACATTTTTTTTTTTTTTAAAGGAAGCAATTAAAAGATCAGAAAGCCAAAGGTAAAGATTTCTGTCTTGGAGTTTCCTAGGCAGTTCCTGCAGCACTGGGCAGAAGTGATGAGGTAACGTCATGAAATCTAATCATCTCTGTATCTTAAACTGAAAATACCCTCTGCTGCCTCTGAGGGCGGCAGATTATGGGGAATTCTCATCTGCAGAGACATTTCTCTCTAGAATGTTTAAGATTTTGGGGGGTCCCACCTTGGTCATCAGAAAAATAAATTAAAAGTTTTCCCAAATACCAGTTTCTAAGGGAGGATTTATTTCCTTATCTATATTTGGGGAAAGGAGCTGCTTTTAAAGCCCGAGTGACTCCGTCCAAGTTCTATGGGAAACAAAGTAAGACAGCATTTGACTGGAGCCCTGTCTGTGAGCCTTGAAGTTCAGACTCTAGCCCTAGGCGGTTTCAGACAAAGCCATGGTTTTCAGAGCAATAACATATCATAATGTAAAAATAGACACTTGGTGACCAACGGGCTGGAAAGCAAACTCTCCGGAGAGCCCTGCCTCCCAGCCTGCTTCTCCCTGGGGGTGGGGGCGGTGGCGGCGGCGGTGGGGAAGAAAGTCCTACTTACGAGAGCAGGAGAGTTCCTTCCAAGTCCAGCGGTCCTCGGTCAGAAGGGAAGGTCGAATTTAAGGAGCCAGCATTCAGGACGCCTCCTTCGGAGGGTAAGCAAGACTAGCAGAGCGAGCCGGCGGGGGCAGGCGGGCTCTCTCGTGCCCCCCTCTCTCTCTCTCTCTCCTAAATGAAATGCACTTCGAGGTTTTAGTGGGTGTTTCCCACGTCTCGGGCCAAGTGAGTCCCCATTTGTTGTAACCCAATGCTCGGCTGATGATGTCAACCGCTCAGCTCCCTGGTTCAGCTTCCACCTCTCCGTCCACAGGAGAGATCTGTTTCCTCCGGACAATGAGCCGCGGGGGCTGTAACTGCATCCCAGGCCGGCACGTTTGCCTAACATCCTTCCTTCCATTTTCGGCCTCAGTGACAAAAGGCTTCCTATCCACTCCCGGGGCCAGGGCTCCCGGAGTAAATCCCTTTGCCTCTTAGTCACTGCTGACCGTGTGCTGATTCAGTTTGCTGTGCCATGGTCCAGCTCACTTCTTGGGTGTATGATTACGCTAGTTAGGGCGGGGGAGCTGCACACCACCACACTCCGTACCATCCCCATCTTTTTTCTTCCTGCTCGATTTTCCAAGCTGTTGAATTTCTCCCGAAAGTTTCCTAGGTGCGTGCTGGACAGAGGGCCCGGGTCTGTCCTTTACTTCGACAGATGGCACATGTCCACGCCGAAGGCTCAGAACGGGCACTGGGCTGTTGCCTGGGAACTGGGCTCTGGTCCCCGACACGCTCCTAACTGAATGAATGACACCACGCACATCACCTCTCTCTTTGGATCTCAGTTTTCTCATCAATAAAATGAGGGTTTTGGTGTCTTCCACTTCTAGAATTCAGTAACGGACGAGCTTAATCAACAAATTCACCATAAGGAACTTTACTACAAAGTGGCTGACCACAGGCTTGAGGGAGGGAGGAACCCTGGAGGGGTCAGAGGCTACTGCTCAAGATGCCTGGTTCAGTTCAGGCTCCTTCAACCCCTTTTCTGGTGGAGCTGAGCAGTTTCTCTGGGAGAAAACCCCCAAGAATTCACTGAACAAGTCCTGGGGGACATGGAAAGAGGCAGCATAAACTATGAGATAAGATAAAGCAGCAAGAGAATTTAACTGTCCTAAGGGACTAACATGAAACAGTCGTGGTTACAAGAGATAAGTAATCGCCTGTGTTTGAAGAGTGCTTGATAAGAAAGACAAATAAAGCCTCTCTGCTTTGGTGTACAGTGGGAAGCAATGTGGCACGTATAGCGATTATGAGCATCAATTTTGGAGCCAGGGATGCAGCTGCTCTGACTCCTATGTGACTTAACTTCTCTGAACCCCCTTTTTTTTTTAATTGCAAAATGGGATATGAGGGCCTGCATTTGAGGACACTGAGAATGAAACAACACACGAAAGGGACCTGAAGGTATTTGGCCACGTGAGTGACGATAGATGGAGGCTCTAACTTGTTGTACACAGTCTCCTTTGAGGACTTCCCTGGGCATCCAGCGGTTAAGATCCGCCTGCCAGTGCAGGGAACACAGGTTTGACCCCTGGTCTGGGAAGATCCCATACGTCTAGAGACAACTAAGCCCGTGTGCGACAACTACTGAGCCTACACCCTCGGGCTCGTGTCCCACAACAAGGGAAACTGCCACAATGAGAAGCCTGTGCCCCGCAACGAAGAGCAGGCATCACTAGACAAAGACCGCGCACAGCAATGAAGACCTGGCACAGCCAGAAATAAAGAAATGAATAAATTAAAAAGTCTCCTCTGACTCTCACTTGAGGAGAATTAGGTCATTGCTAATCTCCTTTTCCTGGATGGGAAAATGAAACACAGAGAAGCTAAGAGACGTGCCCGAGGGCGTGCGGCTGAAGATGAGAGGCCCAAACTTGGAAATGGAGTCTTTTAACTCCTCCTGAGGTCAGACGCGAGCCACACCACCGCCAGTGCTCCCTCCCAAAACGGTTACTCCACTGAGCCGGGCCCTCAGTTGTAAACGGGATCATCCCCACTGTGGGAAACAGGCAAAGCTTCTTCAAACCAGCGGGGAAGCAGTGGGAGGGAGAGTCTTCCTGGGTTCAGCTGACAGGAAACACTTCGGGCCGCTAGGTAAGAGGGGTGCTTAGCTGCTTTTCTACCAAAATACTGTGTGGCCTGAGGCACGTCAGGGCTTCAGTCGCTCCTCCCCCCAGAGACGCAGACCTGACTTGCCTTAAAGCTGTTTGGGACTTGGGCCCTATTGGGAAAGAAGCTATTTATAGGTGGGAGGAAGGCTGTGGCAGTGTGTGACTGAACAACAATTTTGATGAATGCTCAGAAAACGCTGATGTTAATCAGAAAAGGTCCCAGCAAACAGAGTGTGTATTAGGAGGGAGCGTGCCACTCTGCAGGCTTTCCCACAGGGTGGTGTGAGACTGCGGGAGAATACGGGGGACACCAGCCTGGTCACCCACAGAGAGCAGCGGTTCACGGACGGAGACCACTTCCTTCTCGCCCCGGACCTTCTGCCTGAGTAGGACCCTGGGCCAGTTAGCTTCTTTGTGCTTTGGTTTCCCAATGGAAAATGAGAATAACAACAGCTTTCCCCCTTCAAAGTTCTTGGGTGATTTACACCACATACTACAAGTTCAAAAATACTTGTAAAAATCAGCTGGCACATCCTAAAGACATCATTTTCTAAGTCTGACTCAGTGTCACCACCCTCTGCCCTGAGCACAACGTGACAATAAATAAGGTCAAGAATGTCAGGAAGCCAGAGAGGAGGGCTGCTGTTTGTCAGGATGAGTAAGGAGCAAAGCCTCGGAGTGCTGGCTGACGTTCTTGCAGATACACTCTGTGTGCAGGGCCCGGAGGCGGGGTGGTGCTCGGCTGGGCCTTTATTCCAGGCATCTGAGTGGGCGTCAGGAAGTGAAGCCAGATCCTGACAGGTCAGGAGACTGACATCACCCTTGGCGCGCTGAAGCACGGTGTGTCACTTGATCGAAAAATACTAGGAAGGCGCTCATTCATAAAAACAAAGATAGCGTTTTCCCCGACAACACGCATTCTGTCACATGAGCCCTGCAGACCGAATAACCGTCCATCTGTGACAGAAGCCACGAAGAGAGAACTGTGATGGCAGCAGCACAGCCAGTCTGTCCTCTACTGACCACGGCAGGGGACACGCTGCATGGACCGAGGCCATGCGCTGAGCTGTGAAACCCCCGCTGGATGGCATCCTTACCCAAATCAGCAACAGGAAAGTTATTCACAGTCTCATCCAACGGTTGTGGAAACGTGGACTGGCCGGCCTGCTCAGAGAGCCCCCTGGAGAAAGTGATGGAGCCTGTGCTCCAAGATGGGGCTGCCTGGGCCAGACCTGTCTCCTTGAGACCCTTCCTCTGCTGCCTTCTAAATGTTTCCCTTTAGGAACTCAGTCGATTTCTCCAGCCAGCAGGATTGGCCTCATTTGAGGATAAAGGAAACTGGCAGCTTCGGCACCCAGGGCTGGCCTAAAGGCCCCAGAAGCCCCTTGGCCCCAAAGCTGCCTTTAATTCCCATCCTCTCACCCCTAGTCCTGAAGGGATTTCTCCCGCTGAATTTTCTAAGTACTTGATCTGCTTCTCTCTTAAGAGACTTACCCTTTTCTCCTTTGAGGCATATTTATATCTGGATAGAGCTTATTCTGCTGTAGAATTTCAGCTTCTTAAGCAAAAGCTGTGTCTAGTTTATGAGCATTTTGTACATGTTATAAGATACTTATTAAAATAAGGAAATCCATAAATAACAAAAACCTGTACTGTTTATCGTATATCAGATGACATTCTAACTGCTCTATATAAATTACCTCATTTAATCTCAACAAGGATCCTACGAGGCAGGTATATTTATTATCTCCACTTGACACAGGACAAAATTCCAGACACAGATCACCTGAGTAACTTATTTAGATGGTAACTGATGGATATCTGTTGAAAGGAGTATGTGAATGAATGAATTCTGGCCACCACTAATTACCCACCCTCTGGGCTTCCCTGGTGGCTCAGACGGTAAAGAATCCACCCGCAATGCAGGAGACATGGGTTCGATCCCTGGCGATCCAGACGATCTCCTGGAGAAGGGAAAGCCAATCTACTCCGGTATTCTTGCCTGGAGAATCCCCATGGACAAAGAAGCCTGGCAGGCTATAGTCCACGGAGTCACAGAGTTAGATAAGGGTTAAGTAACTAAACACGCACGCACACACCCACCCTCTAGTCCGAACACCTGTTATTAAAATACAATTAACTTTTCACCCAATCCAAGGCCAGTTTCAGCCGTCACGCCGTTTCAAACGCACTTATTCCCTATGCCACACAGCTGTAAGTTCCCCTTTTTTCCCAAATATAATTGAGAAACATATGGCCTGAGATTTAATAAATGAAAGTAGATTTTCTTTGCTTTCAAATTAGAATCATACTTGCTTATTGTTAAAAAAAAATAGGAAAGTAGAAAAGATCAGGGGGAAAAAAAAAGGAAAAAAGCAAGGTGACCCATCATTCTATCACTAGGAACAGCCTATTAACCTCCTGGGGGCACGGACCCAGAAAGAACTGCACCGTCACTCAAAACAGTGTTTGAATTCAGAAACAAGTCATTTGGGGGCGGGGGTGGTTAACTCCACAAAAGATGACAAATGTTTGATATACGAACACCACACTGCCCCTCCCTACCTTTTCCAGCCTTCTTAAAGACCTGCTTCCCCCTAGCAAGAATGGGTTTCAGATGGGGGCAGTTATGGGAGAGGCGCAATCTCCAACTCTTGAGTTAAACAATTTTAGATGTGTTGGCTTTTAGAGCTGAAAAGAGCATGTGGTCTCCTCATTTCTGAGATGGGGAATGCCAGGCCCCAGAAGGCAGGGGTATTTTCTGAGGCTGAGCAGTCTGGTGCTCTAACAGCAGGAAGACCTTCTATTGGTTTGAGGTGTGCTCTCTGTGACACTGCACTGTTGAACATGCATCTGATTGGCCCCACCCTCTTGGTTTTTTTTTTAATACTTATTTATTCTTTTCATTTTTGGCTGCACCAGGTCTTAGCTGTGGCATGCGGGATTTTTTTATCTTCCTCACAACAAGTGGGATCTTTAGTTGTGGTATGTGAAATGTTAGTTGCGGTATGTGGGATCTAGTTCCCTGGCCAGGGATCAATCCTGGGCCCCCTGCTTTGAGAACAGAGAGTCTTAGCCACTGGACCACGAGGGAGGTCCCCCAACCCTCTTATTTTGGTTAACTGCTACTCAGCTATCAGATCTGATTAAATGTCACTTCCTTCTGGAGGTCTTCCCTCTGAACCACATGAGCTGCCCCATGTTTCAGGGTCTCCAGGCACCTTCTGCCTCTCCTAACTTGTTAACATATGTTATTGTTAACACATGTTACATGTACTGTGGGCACCACAAGGTCAATGACATGTCTTCTTCATTCACTGGTATACAACAGGAAACCCAACAAATAATTTCTAAACACACACACATATCCCGGATAGTCCAGGCTTGTGTATGTATGTGAAAGTCACTCAGTCCTGTCCGACTCTTTGCAACCTGGTGGATTATAGAGTCCATGGAATTCTCCAGGCCATAATACTGGAGTGGGTAGCCTTTCCCTTCTCCAGGGGATCTTCTCAACCCAGGGATCAAACCCAGGACTCCCACATTACAGGTGGATTCTTTACCAGCTGAGCTACGAGGGAAGCCCAAGAATACTGGAGTGGGTAGCCTATCCCTTCTCCAGCAGATCTTCCCAACCCAGGGAACGAACCAGGGTCTCCTGCATTGGAGACAGATTCTTTACCAAAAGAGCTATCAGGGAAGTTCTTAATGCAATTCTTTGATGCTTAAAAAAAAAAAAAAAAAAAAAAAAGTAGCATGTCTTCTAAACTTTAAACCAGGCTTTCCCTCTTGTCAGGTAGAATCATTAGAGAACAAAAATTTCATTCCAAATAATTTCTAAAAGATGTTCAAGATGACAGAAGATGAAGTCCAGAGCACAAGGACAGAAAAGGCCCCGTGGAAATGTGGGAAGTCCAGGGAAGCTCTGGGGCTGGGGACGGCAGGCATCAAGAGGATTTGGGAAGAGGACTGAAAATTGGGGGACCCACTGAAGCCCCTGTGCCAGTCAGCTTCCCATGACACACCCTCAGCACACGGAGGGTGAGCAAGCTCTGCAGAGACCCAGGCAGACGGGAGGGCTCTTTGAATAAACGGAATGACTGCCTTGGGGTGAGCCAGGGCTTCGAGTAGGAGAGTAGGCATCCTTATTTTAACTTTTAAAGGACCTTCAGTCTCAGGTGCCCGAGAGTAGGATGCACCCTTCAGGATGGTACTCAGAACTTCCAGCAGCTTCCTAGGCAGCGGTAGGGTCTCTGGGGGCAAACAGACAACCAATTCCGGAGGAAATCAAGGCCTCACTCCTAAAAGGAGGCTTTTATTATCGACTATAAATGGCAGAAAGAAAAAACTATCATAGGGCATCTGATGAAAACCAACAGCATGACAGAGATTGAAATAAAGAGAAAAATAGACTCCACCATGAGAAAAAAGGTTCAGACAAATGGTAAGCTTTATTTTAAAAAATTCTTATGTCTTCAGAGAGATTCTGAAGATCCTGTGTCCATAAAACATAAAATAAAGACAAAAACGGGCTCTTAAAAATTAACAACATGAAAACTGAAATTGACAACTAAGGAGAAGGGCTGGAAAATATGAAAAGGAGACCTTTCAAAATATAGGGAAAAAACATTCACAGGACAAAAAAAGGATCTTGATATAGAACAACAATCCAGGAAGTTCGACGTCAGACTAAATAGGAATTCCAGAAAAAGAACAGAATAGAAAGTACAACAGGAAGTTATCTAAGAAATCATGAGGAAAAGTTCTCAGAGACAAAGGGAGGCTGCATCTTCAAACCAAAAAGCTTAAAAAGCACCAAGAAGATGAAAAAAGACATAGTGTCTTGACCTTTTAGAATTCAAAAAGGAAAAATTGCTACACCTTTGTAGAGAGATTATTTCAATAGAAAAGAATCAAACTGGTATCAGACCTCTTGCCAGCAATGCTGATGCCTGAAGAAAAGGAGCAATGCTTTTCAAGAAAAAAGTTCAAAATGATTTGGGACCTAGAATGTATACTCAGCTAGGCAAAATAAAGACTTTTTCAGAATTGCAAGGACCTAGAACAACTTCACTTGTACAGTGTTTTGTCAGTAAACTTCTGGAGGAGAAATTTACCTAAACAAGGGTTTAAACTAAAAAGTAAGAATTGGAAAAGAAGGATCTAACAAGAGAGGTGAAAGGCATGCTAAAGGATGATGGTGATGACGATTAAGCAAGTGGCTTCAGGGCCTGGCTGACTCTTGAGCCCTGGGGAGCATCAGCCTGATCCAAGCAGGAAGGTGGAAGCTCCAGGGAAATGGACCTCATGGAATTACTTGACAAGCCTGCCAAAAACTATACTCAAAGACTACGGGAAAGTGTGGAAAGACTCAGCATGATGGAACGAGGAAAACTGAGCATATTAAAGCAGAAGCAGTAAGTCCAGAAAAACCATCAGAAAGGAAAAAAAAAAAAAAATTAGAATGTTATTGGCTTGGCAGTAAATAATATTTACAGTGCCATAACACTGAAAACACTGAATATGAATTTAACCAAAAAACCGTGCTGCAGGGAGGAAAGGGAGAAAAGAATGTGAGCAGGGCTGAGGTGTCTGAACAGAGGCTAAGGCCTCGTGCACCAGCCAAGGAGGTCAACAGGCAAGTTGTCGAAAACTGACAAGTAAAGAGCATCATGGTTGCATGTGGCCCTTGTTTGGATCTGATTTGAAAAATAAATATTTTGAGTTCATCGGAGACCTTTGCTAATAATAATGGATTATTAGTAATTTTATTGTATAATAATGGTAGTACAGTTTTTTTTAAGGAGTCCTTATTTTCTCAGAGATATATGCTCGAGTAGTTATTGATGAAATGTCTAGAATTTATGCCCAAATTATCTGTGAGTAGGGGGAAAACGGCCACTAGCACAGATGAAACAAAACTGGTCGTGAACCTTAGGGCTGAGTAATGAGTGGTCCAGGACCATTCACTATACTATTCTATGATAACATGTTTGAAAATTTCCATAGTAAAAAGATTTACAAGAGAGAGAGATAGCTGTATATTACTTATATATAGGGAGAGAAATTCTAGAACGAACAGCTAACAGGATCAAAACTGTATGCTCTTGGGAGCAAGACAGGAGGGAAGGGAAGAAGGGGTGGGGAACAGGGGAGAGCGTTTTTCTAGTGTAAGTTTATAATGGTATTTGACCTTAAAAAGAACAAAGCAAACCTGTGTGCATGTGCCATTTTGACAAAAATGTTTAAAAAAAGTAATAGAGGGCTTCCCTGTGGCTCAGTGGTAAAGAATCCGCCTGCTAATGCGGGAGACATGGGGAAGATCCCACATGCCATGGGGCAACTCAGCCTGTGAGTCATGACTACTGAGCTTGTGCTCTAGAGTCAGGGAGCTGCAATTACTGAGCCCCCGGCTTCAACTACTGAAGCCCTAGCCTGTGCTCTGCACCAAGAGAAGCCGCACACCACCACTAGAGTAGCCCCACTTGCCGAAACTAGAGAAAAGCCCTCACAGCAGTGAAGACCCAGCACAGCCAAAAATAAATAAATAAAATAAAATTTAAAAACATTTTAAGTAATAGAGGTAATTTTATTTAGAGAAATGGCAGAAAAATTAAATGGTTATGTCAGGGGAGGGAGTAAGCAGGAGACTGATGCCTTTCTGGACTTGTAGGAATTTTTTTTTTATAATAATTTCATTACTTTGATTTTTTAAAATGTTATCTATTCTTTACCAGTTATTGCCATGAGCATTTTGCAGGGACTTTTGGTAATCTCAACATCTACAAACTGAAGCTATTTCTCCAGGTGAAGAATCCTCAAGTGGCCAGAGTGAATATCTCCACATGAAATGTAACACCACCAGGATATTGCCGTTTATCTATTATCTGCCATTTGTGAGAGTTTTACATGTGTTATTTCTAATCTTCACAACATCGCTACAAGGCAGGTATTGACATTACCATTTTACAGATAAAAAGACTGAGGCTGCGAGGCACTGGCTCATGGGCTTGAGGTCACACAGTCCACAAGGCCAGGCTTGGGAGACCCTTTCCACTTCCCACCTCTCCTTTATAGCCTGCTGTTCAGTATCATCCAGAAAATACTGCTACATCCATTTTCTCATCAACTCCATGAAACAGGACTATCCTCACCTGACAGATGAAGAAGCTAAAGCTAAGAGAAGTTGGGCAACTTGCCCAAGGATCCCAGGATTCCTGATCCTAGTCCGGTCCTTGCTAGCATTCCTGTCCCCTGCGCCCTCAACAACAAAATGTCAAGATCTTCCTAGGCTCCTCGTGGGCATCTGACATGAGAGCCACAGCAGATGAACGTGGCTGAAGCAGGGATTTTAAGAGAAAGAGAGACTTATTTTTTTCAAAGGAAGTAGAGTAATAAACCGTGGAATGTCCTCAGTTGCTCTAACGGCAGCATTTTGCTCGAGTCCCCAATGGTGCTTTGGAAATGTCAGCCGCCCGCCTGCCTGTCTGCCTGGCACACGGCGGGACAGCTGCTGGCATCGGCAGCCCATGGCAGTTCCGACCACCGCACCGCTCTTCTTAGCTCCAACAGAAGAGAACGAGTCGTATGTGCTTCTGCCCTGAAAACTGAACGTCTGTGTCGCCTCAGTCTACTTTCAGTCAACAGCCAGGTGGTCCCGGGGCTTTTTAGAGCTGCCGGGAATCTCAGGTCTGGGCTCCTCTGGAGCAGAGGCAGGTCTGCAGAGATGCAGGACAGGCGAGGGCAGGGTGGGAAGCAAAGGTAGGGAACTGAAGGGCCCAAGGATGGGGTGCCCCCCATCCTCTCAAGCCCTGGGGTACCGCGGGTCGCTGATGGCAGCCTAAGAGAAGAGCGCAAGCTACTGCTGCTCCCCAGGCAGTTCTGGCAACTGAACAATGACCAAACCACAGCTAGAAGGGAAGAAAGCTGTTTACTTGAGCTCAAACTATTTATAGCACCAGCAATCTGCACATATTTGGATGACAAATTTCTGGGCTTCAAGTGAGCGGTGCTTTGCTCCTGGACAATTTCACCGAACACATTCCCTCCCCACGCCACCCCCAGACTATCCCTCCTCACCCAATCATGAACACATGTTGCCCTTGGGATGTTTTACTTAAGTTGCTGAGTGAGTTTAAAAAGATCATAAAAAGAAATTGCATTTTAAGAACTAGTGACGTTTAATCCATTTGTCTACGGGTTTAAGCTACACAATGTTATTCTAAGGCTTGAATCAAACATTAAATTCTAATACCATGTAACTGCTATTAAAAAAAAAAACAAAACTGAAATAAAAACAGGACCTGAATGAAGTCTGTAATTTAACATGTGCTGTATCATTTAACGTTGCGGCTCCAAGCTTAAGACCTACAAAGAGAATGTTTCTTATGACACAGTTTATGTAGGTTGATGAAAGGCTTTACCGAACAGATCCACAAACAATACGCAATCATAGATGCATTACAAACAAATAAAGGAGGTCTTCTTACCCACTGACTCTGGGGCAGAAGCAGATGTAGGCTTCAGAGCTGGGCAGGCCCCCTCCCCTGGCCGCCAAGCAGGAGAGGGTCTGACTGTAACAGAAAGAGGTACGGAGCCCTCTGTGTAGGTTTAACTCACAGGAGGTACTAGATCCTTGCCAACAAATTCGTTTGGAAAAACCAGCTTATCTCTAAAAGCTGCCTTGTTTGTATAGTAAAAGCGATGCTTGATCAGCCATCTCCCCTGAGCCAGGCACTGCCTAATTCCGGAGAAGGAAAGCGGCGGTTGATCCCCATGGATATTGGCTAAAACGCTGGTGGCTTCCAGTCCTATTACAGGGTGCAGATGGGCACTGGCACAGAGAGAAAGGGCAGAGCAAAGGGAGGCTCAGAGTCTGAGGGCTGATGCTGGACAGTTCACTGAGGGAGGGAGGACAGAAGGGATTCCTCGGAGGTATCAACTGGTTTTATCTTTTCCCCCTGCCTGTGAAGCTCATTAGAAGTCAGACAGAAAGCTCTCTAAGACAATCTCTTGACGCCCCTTTTTAAAATCAGGAGAAAGGTGCCCGTGAGGGCGAAGAAAAGAAACATGTCTATACACAGAGGGAATGGAATTTTAAGAAATTTTTTTGCAGGTCAATTTGTCAGTATTTAGTCAATTTATGCAGAGAAGGCAATGGCACCCCACTCCAGTACTCTTGCCTGGAAAATCCCAGGGACAGAGGAGCCTGGTAGGCGGCAGTCCATGGGGCCACTAGGAGTCGGACACAACTGAGTGACTTCACTTTCACTTTTCACTTTCATGCACTGCAGAAGGAAATGGCAACCCACTCCAGTGTTCTTGCCTGGAGAATCCCAGGGACGGGGGAGCCTGGTGGGCTGCCGTTTCTGGGGTTGCACAGAGTCGGACACGACTGAAGCGACTTAGCAGCAGTAGCAGCAGTCAATTTATGACCACCACTTTTTTTTTTTTTTAATTTTAAAAATGGAAGTGTAGTTGATTTACAATGTTGTGTTAATTACTGCTGTACAGCATAGGGATTCAGTTGTACATACAACTGAATACATTCATATACTTTCTTTTAAAAAAAAAAAAAACTCTTTTCCATTATGGTCTATCATAGAGTACTGAATGCAGTAGGACCTTGTTGTTGACTCATTCTATATATAAAAGCTTATATCTGCTAACCCCAACCTCCCACTCCAACCCTCCCCCATCAACCCCTCCCCTTGGCAATCACCAGGAACACCCACCTACCTATCACATCACTTTAATTGTCTGAACAGCACTGTTCTTTTTCCTGTTCATTAATCTGTTTACTGCCAGTCTTTCACTGTCCCCTCCCCCACTCCCACATTAAAATGCCAGCTTTGTAAGAGCAGGGACCAGTCTTTCTAAGTACACTGCTCTTTCTATGTGTTGGACACTGGCCAGGGACATACCATTCATCATCTTTCAGTCCTCATGGCCACAAGAGGTTTCTGTTATCAGCTCCACTTAACATAAGAACAAACTGAGGTTCAGATTAAGTCTGTGTCTGACTCTTTGCGACCCCATGGACTGTAGCCTACCAGGCTCCTCCGTCCATGGGATTTTCCAGGCAAGAATACTGGACTGGGTTGCCATTTCCTTCTCCAGGGGATCGTCCCAACCCAGGGATGGAACCTGGGTCTCCCGCACTATAGGCAGATGCTTTACCGTCTGAGCCACCAGGGAAGTTCTAAGTTTAGTGAGTGGCCACCAAGTTGGCAGTGGGAATGTGAACACTGGTGTGTGTGCGTGTGTGTGTGTGTGCACGCTCAGTGATGTTTGACTCTTAGCAACCCCACGGACTGTAGACCACCAATCTCCTCTGTTCGTGGGATTTTCCAGGTGAAAACACCGGAGTGGGTTGCCATTTCCTACCCCAGGGGATCTTCCTGACCCAGGGATCAAACCTGCATCTCCTGCAATGGCAGGCAGGTTCTTTACCACTGTGCCACGTGGGAAGCCCAAAGCTCTTAACTACCTTTCTCCAAATGAACCAACATTTCAGTGTACACACTTTAAAAAAAAAAAGTTATTTATTTGGCTGTGCCAGGTCTTAGTTTCGGCATGAGAGTTCGTTAGTTGCGGCATTCAGGATTTTTACTTGGGGCCCACGAACTGTTAAGCTGTAGCACGTGGGATCTAGTTCCCTGGGCAGGGACAGAACCCAGGCCCCCTACCCTGGGAGCACAGAGTCTTAGCCACTGGACCCCCAGGGAAGTT
The DNA here is from genome assembly GCF_027580195.1 of Bos mutus. Lineage (NCBI taxonomy): Eukaryota > Metazoa > Chordata > Mammalia > Artiodactyla > Bovidae > Bos > Bos mutus. Next base: position 57,293,672 of record NC_091629.1, on the reverse strand, counting down.
CTATCACCATGCACACTGTCTGACCAAGCAATTCCAGTTTTGGAAATTTATTACATGGAAATAATCAGACAAGAACAGATAATCAGACAATTAGATATGTCTCAATTTATCACAGATTGCTTATGTAGCAATATATTGGAAATATGTTTAGGCAAGTCACCAGTTAGCCATAAGCCTCAACTTTGCTTTTTGGTAAACAGGGGCCCCATCTCAGAGACACTGTGAGAATTTTATGAGACAATGCACTGTACCTGGCTCACAATCACTGTTTTGTTATTATATGCATTTAAACCTCTGAAAAGATACAGAATATACCAAACTGGATTCCAGATTTCATTAAGTGGTATACTTCCGTGTTGTTCTAATTTTTATAAAATGCATATTAGTGTTATACTCTTCAAAAATAAATGTATTACTTAAAAAAAAAAAAAGAAGAAGATGAGGAAAATAAAGTTGGAGGAACTTAAACAGAAGAAAAAACTCAGTTTTTAGGAGAGGGAAACTTGTTTAGTAGATCTCAAATAAAAATGTTCCTGCCCTTTTGTTCTATGTAAGAACAACATCTTCAATGTGCTTATAGGCTCTACATCATTGCAGAGCCTACATTCATAGTGAAGTGAAAGTGATTTTTAATACAGGTCTACAGGATTTTTTAGATGGCTTCATGAAATTTGAGAAAATGTTGAAATGTGTATACAAAAAGAAGAAAGTCTTTATAACCATATCTGCCTTCTGAACAGAAAGGCTCCTGTCAAGTGGAAGGCCCTCTTGGCTGCTAATCCTCTTTTGGGGTTCAGCCATGCAAAAAGAGAAATAAAAGCTAAAGGTTTTTATTGCCAAGTAGCTCTGCGCAGTAATGAAAGGTGAACTGGACTTTTAAGGGAAATCTGTGAGGAAGAGCAGAAGGGGATGGAGCTAGGAGTCCGGAAGATGTCAGAGGTCTGGGTTTTCTGCTACACCGTGACCCCCTTCTGGGATTTTCCAAACATCAGCAAAGATGATGACATAAAAGCTCTTTGTGGGTATGTTCTTTGTTCTTGATGGAAACCAGGAGGGGACTGAGTTTCTATTATGAGCTGACAGGTTGAGAAACAGAAAGAGGTGGCAGAGATGACCAGGAGAACATAAGCCACTCCTTCCCCACGAAGGAATCTTTACAATCTTGGGGAACTTTGGACTTGTACAGCGCAGGAAGCCTGGGGTCACGCTGCTCACTACAGCACGTGAGGCCAGGGGTCACGCTAACCTTATCTAGATATCGAAGTGCTAACTCCTCCTGGTTACGGTATGGTTCATTTATCAAGTGGGGTCAAGGTACAAATCAATACGACCGTGTGTGCAGGAAAATGAGTAGGCTAGAGGACTCTATCCTGTTGAAAAGCTTTCCACAGTTTGTGCGGTGATTTCTATTTATTTTTGGTCACATACTCCTTTGAGAAGGCGATGAAAGCTAAGATGCGGCTCTTCAGAAAATGCCTGTCTTCAAATGGATCTGATTTCAAGGGGTCTGTGGGAACCCCTGAAGGCCCTCTCTGGATCCGTGACAGGTCCAGAGATCAAGCTCAAGAACTCTTGCTCTAGGGAAACCACAACAGTGTTGAAGGACACTGGTTGTTGTTGACCGTGGGGACCACAAACCATCTTGTAGTTTGCAGAAGGCCTAAGAACACTGCCAGCATTCATTCGTTTATAAACATTTGTTGGAGACCTAACACACCAGGTCCTGATGGTATAAATGCAACATGATCCCTGTATTCATGGAATTCCGGTCAACTGAGGGGAGGAAATAAGAAGAAAGACCGCAACACGAGGATGGGGTGAGCCACCTACGTTTGAGACTAACCTCACCCCTCAACTTCCCTTTTGGCTCCAGGGTTTGTTAATTACAAGTGAAAAGACAGGTGGGAACAGATTTACACTAATACTGAGGACAAGCAGAGGAAAGCAGCGCCCGACCAGGACACTGGGGCCACTGACACAGCCGGCTGGCTCTTCCGTGGGCCTGGGATTCCCCGTGTCTGCATAAAAATATCCCATCCCCCCACAAAAAACTGAGCTTTTTTCCTTAAAGAGTAACCATGGATTTTTTTTCAATGTTACTTTTTTAAAAAGGAGTTAACAATAGAGTTCTTTTCCTTAATAAAGAGTAACCATGGACTTTTTTTAATGTTACTTGAAAAAAAAAGCAGATAACAAACGCAAAGATTCTTCTGAAAAAGTCATGTACGCTAAGAGAAGCCTATGTCCACATGGCTAGTTTACTTTGTTAGATCAGCAATTATTTCCCAGGCTCTGAAATAATAATACTTGATATTTGCATTACATGGGACTTTCACATGGACTGTGTCCCTTTTTCTACAAAACATCCTGTCACAGATAATTATACTCTGATTTTATAGAAGAAGAAATGGAGGCAAAGAAGGGCAGAGAGACTTGCCGAGGGTCATTTTTTTTTTCAACTTTAAAAAAATTTTTATTTATTTATGCCTGCACTGGTTCTTCGTTGCTGGGCTTTCTCTAGTCGCAGCAAGCGGGGGCTACTCTCGAGTTGCGGTGCGTGGGCTTCTCATTGTGGTGGCTTCTCTTGTTGCAGAGCACCAGCTCTAGGCTGGTGGGCACAGGAGTTGTGGTACACGGGCTTAGCATCCTGGTGGCATGTGGAATCTTCCCGGACCAGGGATTGGACCTGTGTCTCCTGCATTGGCAGGCAGATTCTTAACCACTAAACCACCAAGAAGTCCACTAGGGTCATATACAGCTTTTAAGTCCTGCAGCCAAAATCAAAATACAGACCTACCTACCTTTTCCCAAACTTAGGGAAGATGACAGTAATGACAGAAACAGGCACGTCAGGAAAGGCAGCAGCCTTGAGGGACAGGGAAGAGGGAAAATTTGTTACTGTGGCATCTTTTAAGTATAGGTGTTGAAATCACATGGACTTAAAGGAAAATCCTGGCTCCCTCCTCCACTTCCTAGCTGTGTGACCTCAGGCAAATCACTTCACCTCTCTGAATTCTGTCATCTCATTTGTAAAAGGAAGAACATAACAGTGTCTATCTCATTTGAATGTGGGCAGGCCAAGGGGAGAACAGCAGGTAGAGTAATGTGGAGGCATGATAATTTCATTTTGCACAGAGGGAAATTAAAGGGTAGAGAGAGAGTGGGTTAGGACACTGGCCACTTATATCAATACGGTGAACCAAATATCCTCAAACCTTCCTCCCAGACACCTCTGCATCTGTCTATCCTATCTGGGTGTTTATTTTTATGTACATGTATTACTTTATATTTTTCTTAAACTGGCAAAGGAACCATAATAAATAGTAATGTTATAAATAATGTAAATATACATTTTAGAAGAAAAAAATTGAATCTTACGATGACAGGAAAAGGTATTCTGCTTTAAATGTGCCGTATCAAAGATTTCTTTTTAACGATAATGCTTAGTGTCATGGGGCTCTGGGAACATGTAGGTAAGGAGGGAAACTGGTACGATAGTTTCAAATCGCCAAAGGCAATTTGGCAACATATGCAGAAATCCTTAAAATTATACATGCACAGGTTCGGGGAGGGGGGGCGGGGCGGGTTATGGACATGGAAACTGTACTTTTGGCTCAATTTTGCTTGAACCTAAAACTGGTCTAAAAAATAAAGTCTACTAATTTAAAAATACATTCATGCCCTTCGACCCAGCCATTTGATTTCTAAGAATTTACTTAGAGAAGACATTATGGATGTGTGCAAAGACGTGACTCAAGGTTGTTCACTCCAGCATGGCTAAGAACAGTGAAAACCTGAAAACAATCCTAAAAGTCCATATGAGGGAGTAGCTAAGTAAACTTCGGTACATTTATAGAATGAAATATTAAGCAGTCGTAAGTGATGCTATCGAAGCATTTCTAATAACATGAAATGTCTCATTTAATGTTTAAGTGTTAGTCGCTCAGTCGTGTCTGACTCTTTGCGACCCCATGAACTGTGGCCCGCCAGGCTCCTCCATGGAGGAGAACTTGTCCATGGAGTTCTCCAGGCCAGAATACTGGAGTGGGTTGCGGTTTCCCTCTCCAGGGGATCTTCCCAGCTCAGGGATCGAACCCGGGTCTACCTGCATTGGAGACAGATTCTTTACCATCCGAGTCACCAGGGAAGCCCCATTTAATGTTTATGTATGTATATAAAGGGGCTCATGTTTGTTAAACAGAAAATAGTATTTTGCATTAAAAATGAATGAAACTATCAGTAATACCGCAGGTAACTTTTCATTTTCTTCTTTCAGCTCATTGGTATTCAAAATTTTTTTCTGGAAAAGTATTCTTTTTGTAACAAAAATACAGTATTATTTCTATAAAAGGAAAACATATAGAAAGTTATTTTTAAGTTCCTTTGGTCAATACATACCAACTGCTACAATTAGGCATACACTCTAACTTGTGAGAGACACATTGGTAGTTATTTATAACAGTGAAAAAAATGGAAACAGTCAAAATATCAAACACACTGGCCATTAAAATAATGGAGAGAGACATGAGCCACGCTCCATCAGGGCCCTGTTCCCAACCTCTACCCCCCTGACCTGGCCCAGAAGGTGAGCCGCCAGCCTGGGCCTGGCACAGAGGATCGTTCCTACATGTGGGAGATGTACAAGAAAACCAGCTGGACCAAGACCTGTAGAAGGAGCAAGGAGAGGAGCACTGAAGCCGCACAGGAAGGTGGGGGGAGTCTTCAAGCTCTGCCCAGGTCCCTCAGCCGTGACCCAGGCCACTTGAATGACTGGGATGACCGACAAGCGTAAGGAGAGAGAAAGGAAAAGGAGACAGGATGGAGGGAAAGCAGGTCCTTGGAAAGGAAAACAAAGTAAGTGAAGAAAAAGGAGGATTTTGGAAAACTGAGACAGAGACGACAGTGTGAGGCAGGGCCTGTAAAATGGAAGTGCCCTGAGCAGCCTCGGAGCTCCTTAGACAGAGCCCCGCCTCAAAAGCTTTGATAAGACAATCAATCACAGAGGAAGGACCCTGGAGCCTCTTCTCATTTCCCATGACAGACTGTATTGCTCTCGGCAGCTCCGTGATACTTATACATCCAGTGGATTCCAGTACAACGAAAGATTAGATCAAGGACAAGGCTGATAGCCCATAAAGGTAGCTTCAAACTAATGTGCACCACCGTCATGCTTTATAAGAGAGACTGTTTATTAGAAGGCTACAAAGAGGCTAATGCATCCAGAGATGAAAATTCTTCGCCAGGAAAAAATTCCAGGCCTGAACCAGTGCAGTCTTTAAAGAGAGCAGACTGGCAAAAGATCAAAGGGATCCTTCCTCCGCCATTGGAGGACAAAGGCTGTTGGCTGAGAGATAAGAAGACTCTGCAAATACTTAGGTTGAAGATTTTTAAAGTTCCAATTAGGAAAACAGAAAGATGATATACTTGAAGATAAATTTAAAGGCAACAAATTGGAAAGAGAACAAAAGTAGACAGGATGCTTCTATGAGAGAAACTAGCGCAAGCTGACCAAAAGCCCATAAATAGTCAGTGTGAACTCGAGATAAGAAAAATTAGAGAGGACAAATACACTGAGACTTCTCTATCCCATGGATCCCATGACAGGAGAACCAGGCTCCTGCCTTGTGCTTCCCTGGTGGCTCAGATGGTAAAGAATCTGCCTGCAATGCAGGAGACCTGGGTTCGATCCCTGGGTTGGGAAAATTCCTGGAGAAGGGAATGGCAACCCAATCTAGTATTCTTGCTTGCAGAATTCCATGGACAGAGGAGCCTGGCGGGCCACAGTCCAAGGGGTCGCCAAGAGTCAGACACGACTGAGTGACTAACATTTTCATTTTTCAAGATCAGAAGACTTCAAAGTGGACTAAATATATTACATGTGGTCAAAGAGGAGAAGAACAAAGTTTGTGGTCCCTAAAATTCTTATGCACCAACTGCTAACTCCATTTTTACAAATTCAGCAAGAATGATTCTGACTTAATGGCCTTAAGCTACAGGAAAGACTGATCTTCCAAGGACTCTTCAGCATCCATTAGTTTCTGGCCATATACCAAGATTATGCATACGTTATCACAGAGCGTTTCTCAGACTTCTAACAATGGAACCCTCTATGAGCTGAAGTCACTGTTTTATCTGAAGCTGAGGGCTAAAAGGGACACTTTAACAGAGCAAAGGCAAAAATAAAATAAAACATTTTAATTATAGAAATAGAACCCGTAGTTTCTTTGTTGTTCTTGTCTTAGTTGCTAAGTTGGGTCAACTCTGGAATAGGTTGCCATTTCCTTCTCCAGGGGATTTTTCTGACCCAGGGATCAAACCCACGTCTCTTGCACTGGTAGGTGGATCCTTTACCACGGAGCCACCTGGGAAGCCCATAGTTTCTTTGGACTCTAGCAATCAAGACAGGCTTGCAGTGCTGAATGTACTGATCAGCGCTGACACTCCAGGTGAAGCTTTTGACTGAAGGGGCTAATGTCTCAAGGGAACCCTGATGAGGTCATCATGTAACTTAGGGAGCTTCAAGAGGCCTAGAAGGAATGTTGGAGCTCTGTCTCAGTCTCTAAGAACCGTCTTGCATAGAGTGTGTCTCCCTGAACAAATAACCAATAGTCTTAAAAAACTTGCACAGCAAGTAACTTCTGTTGCAACTACTCAACTGTCACAGTGCAAAAGCAGCCAAAGACCATGTGTAAACCAATGAGCATGGCTGTATTACAATAATAGCTTACTTACCAAAACAAATAGCAGGTTAGATTTGACCTGCAGGCCAGAGTTTGCCCACTCGTCATTAGAGGATGGGATGCTGGTAGCCAATGGCATGTAATGCTGAAAGGGTCGTAAAAGTCATCACCTATGGCCATCCCAAGTAAAGTACATACTGAATGCAAAGCTGTTTCAAACTCAGGTGTTGGTGCTGTAGGCCAATGACGGGCATGAGGAATATAAAGGTCATGAAAGTACATTTAACTGCACTGAAGACCTTAAATAAAATTATGAACCCAGGTTATAGAGCTGTTATGGGGCAGAGTTTCCGATGTCCAGCATCTAATACCACTTGTGCTGAATAACTGAGTCAAGGCAGCAATGGTGTATTCTCTAAAACAGTCCTCCTTAGTGTGACTGGGCTGCTGCTGCTGCTGCTAAGTCGCTTCAGTCGTGTCTGACTCTGTGCGACCCCATAGACAGCAGCCCACCAGGCTCCCCCGTCCCTGGGATTCTCCAGGCAAGAACACTGGAGTGGGTTGCTATTTCCTTCTCCAATAGTGTGACTGGGTATTTCTATGGAAACATTGCCTCTGACTGCTTTATTTCCATCTGTGTAACATTAAAGTCCAGACTTACCAACTTCCTGGAGACTGTAAACTACTTCTGCTTAAACCAGCTAGAGTGGATTTTGTGGCTTAGAATTTCAATTTTCTATTTACAGCTGGTGTATAAAAAATACAACTGATTTTGTACATTGATTTAGTATTGAGCAAACTTGCAAAACTTTCAACTTTAATACAGTAATGTTTATATAGAATTCTTCTGTGGTTTCTACATAAACAATCATGTCATCTATAAACAGTAAGTTATTAATTCTTCCTAATACTTACACATTTCATCTTTCTTTTCTCATTGCAATTGCTAGAACTTCCAACAACTGTTGAATAGACATGATGAGAATGGGCAACTCTGGTTTCTGAACTCAAAGTGAACATTTACCATTCAGTATGATACCTGCCGGAGAAGGCAATGGCACCCCACTCCAGTACTCTTGCCTGGAAAATCCCAGGGATGGAGGAGCCAGGTAGGCTGCAGTCCATGGGGTCGCTAAGAGTCGGACACGACTGAGCAACTTCACTTTCACTTTTCACTTTTATGCATTGGAGAAGGAAATGGCAACCCACTCCAGTGTTCTTGCCTGGAGAATCCCAGGGATGGGGGAGCCTGGTGGGCTGCCGTCTATGGGGTTGCACAGAGTTGGAGACGGCTGAAGTGAAGCAGCAACAGCATGATATCTGCTATACCTGTTTTATAGTTATTTCTTCACCAGATTAAGAAAGCTCCCATTTATTCCTAGGTGGCTAAAAGTTATTGTTGTTGCTGTTTTAATCAGGAATTGATGCCGAATTATATATACAGTCATCGTTTTCCCTTTTAATGTGTCAGCAAATTATACTGAGTCCTTCATGTGAAATGAATCTTGCATTTCTGAAATAGACCCAACTTGGTCTTATCCCTTTCATATACTGGGCTTCCCTGGTGGCTCAGCTGGTAAAGAAACTGCCTGCAGTGCAGGAGACCTGGGTTTGATCCCTGGGTTTGGAAGATTCCCTGGAGAAGGGAATGGCTACCCACTCCAGTATTCTGGCCTGGAGAATTCTATGGACTGAATATCCATGGGGTCGCAAAAAGTCGGACACAACTGAGCAACTTTAACTTCACATATAGAGCAAACTGTATTTTTCCAAAGATGGCCTCAACAATATAATCTCATCCCACATGCTTTTACAACGTGACCTTGACACCTCTCCCTTTGGGTGGTAGGTTCTATGATCCTTTTCCTGGAATCAGGATGGGACCTTTGTAATTTTTTCAACCAAGACAGCACTATGGGTGTGGCAATACGTGTATTTCAAGACTAGATTATCAAAATGCTAAGCACTTCCAATTTGCTCTTAGGACCCTGCACTTGAAACCAAGTTGCCATGCAGTAAGAAAGCTTGAACTACCCCATTCCGACAGACCACAGGGAGAGGTCACATGCAGGCACTCCAGTTGAGATGAGCTGAGTTTCTACACAACAGCCAGCTGAGGGTCTTTATGACAGACAGCATCAGCTGCAGGACCTGCAAATGAAAATGCCTCCAGATGATTCCAAGATTCTCTTTGAGACTTCCAAACACGCGGCCCAGACAACACGGAGCAGAGGTAAGCCATCACCATTTTGCCCTGTCCAGATTCCTGACTCACAGAATCCCTATCGTAATAAAATAGCCATTTTAAGCCATAGCATTTTGGTTAGTTTCTTATACCACTGTAGTAAGTGAAATACTGGATTTTGCTTTGCTAATATTTAGCTTAGCAAATATCCATGAGTAAAATGGCCTGTGATTTTTCTTTTCTCATAATGTCATTATCAGGTTTCTTAGTTTTACTAACCCCTTTTTCTACTCTCAGGAAAAGTTTGTGTAATATTAATTCTTTCTCTTAAATGTTTGATATAACTTCCCAGTAAAGGCATAAAGGACTGCAATTTTCCTTGTGGAAAGGTTTTTAATTGGTGATTTAATTTTTATTAACAGTATATTACTCATAAATTTATTCACCTAAATTTCTAAAATTTTTGACATAAAGTTGCTCATTATATCTTACCTTGTTCATAACTATGTGATCCCCCTTTTCACTCCTGACTGGTTATCTGTACCCTTTTTTCCTTTTCTTGATCAACGTTGCTGAAGTATGTAATTTTCATCAGTCTTTTCCAAGAACCAAGCTTTGCTTTCATTGGTATTCTCTATTACACATTTGCTTTATACTTCATTCCTCCTCTTCTCCTTATTCTTTCTTTCCCCTTATTTTCTTGATTTTGTTTTGCTTTTTCTGACTTAAGATAAACATTTGCTCAGTTTTTAGCCTTTCTTCTTCCCTAATACATGCATTTAAGGTTCTATACTTTTGAATCTGCGATGCACCTCTTTTAATAGTTCTGGGAAATGCTCAGCAGTGATCTCTCCGAGTATTACCGCTGTACCAGTTTTGTTCTTCTCCTCGGATTCCAATTACAGTTGACCTTTGAATGACAAGGGTTTGCACTGTGCAGGTCCACTTGCGTGTGAATATTTTTCAATAGTACACACTGCAGTGTTACACAGTCCATGGTTGGTTGATTCCACAGACGTGGAGTTGCCACAGATTCAGAGGGGTGACTCTAAGTTATACACAGATTAAACCCCTGTGTTATTCAAGTGTCAACTGTAAATGTATATTAGACATTCTCACTGTATCCTTTTAAATTATCTTACCATCATTTCTGTATTTTTTATATTTTTGTCTTGTGATGGTTCATTCTGGATCACTGTCTTCTAATCTATCTCATAGTTCATTAACTCTCTCTTCACCTACGTAACCTGCTTTTAAATCCACTGTGTTCTTGTTTTCAGTTATTACATTCCTCAGTTCTAGAATGTCTAGTTGGTTCTTTTTTTCAAATCTCTTGTTATTTTTAACAATGTCCAGTTACTAACTGACATTTTCACTCTTGGCTTCTGTTTCTTTTTAGATAGTGAATGTGGTTGTTCTGGAGTCTGTGTCTGATACTCCAATATCTCATGGTTTTGAGAATATTTTTATTGTTTTCATGTTCTAGTTCTTTTCATGGGTGTCCTATTTTCCTTGTGAATCAATATTTCCCTTATGTGCTGCTCATTATATAAAAAAATTATTGAGAGGACGATTATTCTTATGCTCAGGATGATAACATCTTCCCCTAGAGAGGATTTTGTCACTTGTTTCTATCAGTTGCCCAATGATGCCATTAGCTTAGGACAATCAAGATAAAGCTTCCCTGGACCTGGAAGCTTAGTGGTAAGGCTATGTTCAAGATCCCCTTTATGTTTTAGGGGTTCCATTCAAACTGGGGGTGTGATTTATTCGAGTCTCCATCCTTGACAGTCAACAAATTATAAACTCTGCCCTCATGGGTGAGTCTACCAAAAGCACTGCTTAACCTCACCAATGCTTTCTTAGGATAAGCAGATGTTTTCAGGGCAAAAATGATTTTGCTAGCAAGGCTTACCTGTCTTGATTTTTTCATTCTTCCAGATGTTGGGATGGGAATCCTTCAATATCTTGCAAACTCACTGACGCTTTTGAGAAAATGTTTTTACGTCTTGTCCAGCTTTCTAAGCTGTCATCAGCATGGTTGATTCAAATGACCTAGACTGCCACAACTGGAAGGAGAATTCCCACCATATGTCTTGGAATAACTTGTGAATTTTGTACTATAAAATGGTATTGTCTACTCAAATAAATAAACATATTTTTGAAAAGATAAGAAGTAGAGTGATAGAAGGATACAACACTGAGAAAACATCACGTGGAAAGGAGAAAAGAAAGGGACGTTCATTTACCTTTTAGCATTTTATAGAACAGCTACAGGAATATCTTAGATATTGACAAACATGTTAATTTTTAATGGAAAAATAAAAGGAGCTTATCAAAACCTCTTGATACATGTATTCCTTGGTAAATCTTGAACTTATATACTCTAGCCATTTGGACTTGGTTTTCCACCTGCTTTAATGCTTTGTGACATTCATAGAATATCTGGTTATAAGGAACTCTGTATCTTGTAATTCAAAAGAAAGCCAGTTCAGTCTGTAGTTTAGAGTGGAAACTAGTGAAAACTTCCAAGGATGAAAATGGAAATAGCCATCAAAATTTTAAGCATAGGACTTCCTTAGTAGTCCAGTGGTTAAGAATCCTCTCTGCAAGGCAGGGAACGTGGGTTCGATCCCTGGTCAGGGAACTAAGATCCCACACACCTCAGGGCAACTAAGTCCCCAAGCTGAAGCTACTGAAGCCCATGAGCCCTAGGGTCCATGCACCCCAACAAGAGAAGCCACCTCAATGAGAGGCCAGCACACCACAGTAAGCCCACATGCAGCAACACCCAGCACAGCCAAAAGTAAGTAAATAAAAAAAAATTTTTTTAATGGACTTAAAAAAAAAAAACTATAATACTGAATTCAAGAGCACATTAAAAGATCATACACTGAAATCAAATTTAATTTACCCCTGGATGCAAGAATGGCTTAACATAGGCAAATCAATAAATGCAACATACTACATTAACAGAAATGAAGGATAAAAATCATATGACCATTTCAGTAGATTCAGAAAAATCACCATCCTTTCATGATAAAAACGCTCAACAAATAATGTATATAAGAAATGTAACTCAACATAATAAAGGCCACATATGACAAGCCCACAGCTAACATCATACTCAACAGTGAAAACCTGAAAGCTTTTCCTCTAAGATCAGGAACAAAACAAGGATGCCCCAGTCCTGCCATGTCTGTTTAACATAGTCCTGGAAACCCTAGCCAGAGCATAGTAACACGTTCAGTGATTTCTGGCACTATGTCAAAAACCCAGATATTGAAATAGTCAGAACATTTAAATGATAAAATCTTCAGTAAATCCCTAAAACCGCAAACTGTAACAATATTTTTAATATCCGACTTCTAGAAAAGGAAAATGTCACGTGTATGGTAGGTAACAAACAAAAAAAAATCAATAAGGTGACTGTTTTCCTGCGTTTCATCAATGAAGTTGGGAGAAACACTGCCTGGAAAGCCGGGCATGCTTTCAGGAGGCTTCCTTCAAAATGTAGGTGGCCTGGGACTCCTTCCAGGGAGACCTTGGAAAACCACAATCTTCTGTGCTCTGTGTAGATGCTCCAGATCCTACAAAGCACGTAGGGGTTTGTCCTCTGCTAAAAACATCTTAGGAAAACGTAGATCCTGGAGTATTCTCCACCCACTGGCAGACCACTACCCATTCCAGTCCTGTCCGGCTGGTGCCCCTCCCCAGCCTCAGGGCATTCTAAGCCAGCAAGCAGTGAGCATCAAGTCTGGGTCCTGCTCAAAACCCATCCCTTGGGACTTCCCTGGTGGTTAAGACATCTCGCTTCCACTGCAGGGGGCATGGCTTCGATCCTTAGTTGGGGAATTAAGATCCTGCATGCCTCATGGCCAAAAAAAAAAAAAAAAAAATGGATGCCATCTTCCCTTTGCTGTTTTCCTCTGGCTTCTCAGGTGGTACAGTTGATAAAGAATCTGCCTGTCAATGCAGCAGACTCAAGAGATGCAGGTTCAATCCCTGGGTTGCAAACATGCCCAACGGTAGGAAATGGCATTTGATCCCTGGGTTGGGAAGATTCCCTGGAGTAGGAAATGGCAATCTGCTCCAGTATTCTTGACTGGAAAATCCTATGGACAGAGAAGCCTGGCTGGCCATAGTCTATGGGGTCACAAGAGTTGGACATGACTGAGTATGCACACTGGTTTTCTCATCTCATATTCCATTTCCCCCCATCCTGAGCAGGCTTACCTCTGAAGTTATGTCAGACTCAGTTCAGTCGCTCAGTCGTGTCTGACTCTTTGCAACTCAATGAATCACAGCACGCCAGGCCTCCCTGTCCATCACCAACTCCCGGAGTTTACCCAAACTCATATCCATTGAGTCGGTGATGCCATCCAGCCATCTCATCCTCTGTCGTCCCCTTCTTCTCCTGCCCCTAATCCCTCCCAGTATCAGGGTCTTTTCCAATGAGTCAACTCTTCACATGAGGTGACCAAAGTATTGGAGTTTCAGCTTCAGCATCATTCCTTCCAGTGAACACCCAGGACTGATCTCCTTTAGGATGGACTGGTTGGATCTCTTTGCAGTCCAAGGGACTCTCAAGAGTCTTCTCCAACACCACAGTTCAAAAGCATCAATTCTTTGGCGCTCAGCTTTCTTCACAGTCCAACTCTCACATCCATACACGAGCACTGGAAAAACCATAGCCTTGACTAGACGGACCTTTGTTATGTCAGAAGCACATCTCAAAATAACCACTCCCTCCTCCAAAGGAGATTTGTGACATGTGCAGCTAATATAACATTTACAAAATAAAGCTCTAGTGGTCCACTGGTTAAGACTCTGCACTTCCACTGCAGGGGGCCTGGGATCGATCCCTGGTCAGGGAGTTCCAGCATGCTGTGCAGTGTGTCCAAGAGAAAAAAAAATGGAGCACTGGTTACAAGGATAAATATATGTACTTGTCATGTACATTTCACTGTATGTAAAATTTACCCCAGTTAAAAAAATTGTTTTTAATTAATAAGGTGTTAGTCGCTCAGTCGAGTCTGACTCTTTGTGACACCATGGACTATAGCCCTCCAGGCTTCTCTGTCCATGGAGTTCTCCAGGCAAGAATACTGGAGTGGGTAGCTGTACCCTTCTCCAGGGGATCTTCCTGACCCAGGGATAGAACCCGGGTCTCCTGCACTGCAGGCAGATTCTTGACAGTCTGAGACAATAAACAGATCCACAATGCTCCTGTCAGGTTATCCAAAGTTAGCTTGTGCCAAACTTCACCCTCACTCAGCTATCTTTTGTTGACACTGGAACTTGCTTTGCTTCCTCCAAAGGCAAGCTCTTTCCCACCTCGAGGCCTTCACGCCCATGGCCCTGTCTATCTGGCATCTCCGCTGCCATCTGGCCCCATCCTACTGCCTTTCTTCTAGTTACACCTTTCCTCGTCTAGCCAGGCTCAGTTTGGGTGCCTTTTCCTCCAGGAAGCCTTCCTTCCTCCCCTCATCCTCATGGACGCCCACGTGCTCACACGTGCAGGCCAAGGCGCTTCTCCGCTTCCTCAGCATCCTCTATTCCTACCACCACAGGATTTATTAGGAACACACATCAGAAGGGAAGATCCATGACAGCAGGCCTCGTCTTCTTATCATTCACTGTTCTGACCCAAGCACCTGGCACATCACGGATATCAGTCAATATTCACACAACAAATGTCAAATGAAGGCATAAGTATATCAGTCATTCTGATCTAGAACCTTCCTTCCCCGTTTTACTGACTCTAATGTGCTGCTGCTTGAATTCTGTGTCTGTCATCTCAAATCTGACTGTTTAGGCATCACAGGCTCTGGTTCTATTAATAATTCTTCTCAGGTTTCCTAGCTCAGAAGAAATTTTCTAGGTTCAAAAAGAACTGAAGTTGAGTTGACAACATGTGTTAAGTCAATTAACGTGTACGTTTCAGGCTCTCGTCCAATCTCTCAGCCAACAGAATTGGTTTGTCTAGACAAGGTTTTATATGAGATGTTTGGCTACATGGCACTGGTCATTCTGGCCACCCCAGGGCAGCACAGACCTTAGCCTTTCCTGAGATGGAATTAATCATGTGACACCTTCAAGCTTTCATCTTTGGAAAGTAAAAAAAAAGAAAAAAAGGTAAGCCAACTAATTTCCCCCAAAATTCTCTCTCTTGCAAGGTTGTTATGAGAGGAGGGAAGGAAAATGAGATGGATGAGTCAGTGTGAGTCAGTGTTAAGAAAAAAAAAAAGCCCTCTGTTTCTGGTAAACAGTTTGCTCTTTTACAGACAGGATTGGGATTACTCGGCTCCCACTGCTAAAAATACACAAATAACAGGTGGTATATATTATATAAGTAGTTCAAAAACAGAGACTCAGATCACTGACTCTAAAAAGGGAACAGTTAATCAGTGATGGGCCAGACCATCCCCACGGCTTATTTCTTCTGGGAGAAGCTCCCAAGACAAAGTCAGTGCTTCCTTTAAGACAATTAAGATCCTAAATAATCGTACTGTTCATTCAAGTGACCTAAAGGAAGCACTGAGCTTCCCTTATAATCACTACCACTGAATGAGCACCTACTATGTGCTGAAAACCGTCCTGGCACTTCATATAATTCATCTTTAAATTTACAACAATCCCGTAGGATAGATATTATTTTCAGTGTTTTCTAGATAAGGAACCTGGAGCTTACAGAAGGTAAGTGATTTACCCAGGGTCGCACAGTGGCAGTGCTATGACTAAACTCAGATCTCATCTGGAAGTGCTTGTTTCCCTGGGTCCCAGGCCCCAGTTCAGAAATATACATAAATCGCTGCAAAGGCATTTTACCAGGCACCACCTGGGATCCAAAGGAACAAGAGGATACCCTATTATCAGGAGAGAAAAGTAAGAAGAAAATGGGACTCTCTAGGAACAGTCATCGCCATTTCCAGAATCCTGAACAAGGCCTATCACATAGGAGTTGCCCAGGGAATGGTGACCGAAAACATATGTAGGAGATAAGGGAAACATACACTCAAATGCAACACGAGGCAGTCTGTGGCCAGTGGCAAGAGAAAGAATGTGTTAGGGGGGTTTAGACTACATCTTGATGCAGGGCTCCGAGGAAGACCCACAGCCAACACGGCGTTTGAGATAAGCTTGACAAATGGACTTTGACAGGTGACAGTGAAAAGTAGAGATCAGTGCAGAACAGGCAGCAGCACTGAGATATACCCTTCAGCACCTCCAGCTAAACAGGGAGAAATAAAGCAATTGAGGGGGCCCTGGGTCTGCTTCAAGTCCCTTTGTATGGAAAAGCACAAAAATTACAAACACTCCCTAGTTGATTCAGACCGGTATAGAAGACATACTTAGTGGTTAAATAAATCAAGAATTATCATATAGTCTTTCTGGAGTAAAGCAGTGGTGGTGGTATAGGGGTAGAATCGAAGAAATGGATACATTTATTCAATTAAGTAAACTGAATAAATATGTATACAAATCTAGAACATACATGCTTCTATTACAAAAGGAGCGCTGCAGATATGTTCTACCACCTCCATTCCCTCAATACTGAATTGTTACAGTGAGTGCAGTTATTCTGTGAATCCAAGTTTTCTTCTCCTTTAACCTACAGCTCTTTCCTGAGGGGACTAGTTAGGTCAATGACTCACTACACAGACACTGCAGGGCCTTTTGGAAATGGGGAAGAAGGGGAGGGCATATTGGGTTGTCACAATATTTGACGGCTTCCTCATTCAAATGGGTATTTAATAGGTGAGGACCAAGATGTTACAAGTTTTCCTGATGGCTTCCTCCGATGGCTCAGACAGTAAAGAATCTGCCTGCAATGCAGGAGACCTGGGTTGGGAAGATCCCTTGGAGAAGGAAATGGCTACACACTCCAGTATTCTTCCCTGGAAAATCCCATGGACAGAGCAATCTGGTGGGCTACAGTCCATGGGGTCACAAAGAGTTGGATATGACTAAGTGTTTAACACACACAAGATGTTACAAGTCCAGCAAATTGTCAGGTAGTCTTATAGGAACATTGCCCTTACCCTGCCTATCTTTCAAATACCAAGATATTAATGTAAGTGGAAAGACAGTTTAAAATTATCTGAGCCTAGAACTTCTTTTCACATAGAACAAAATACTTTTACATGGAGACAATGTATTTTCCAAGAATGCATGGGGGAGGAAGAAGGTAAATACTGTGGATGTAAATATCAAGGAAGATGATGATCTGCTTTGTATTCATAGGTGAATTATGTCAGTACCATATTTTCAAACAGTTCAGCAAAAATTGAAAAACAGACACATATGTTGATAAAGCATATGTAGCAAAATGTTAATGTTGTTTGATGTAGGATTTGATACAGATGCTCACTGAACTCTTTAAGTTTTTTTTCTGTATGTTTGAAGTTTTTCATAATAAAAATCCGGGTGGGGGGGAATCAATCCAGCCCCCATTAAATGAGAGGTCCTAAAAGGCAACGAGCACAGACTCTAGAGTTTTTCTTCTCCCACAGGAGATAGAGCAATGAATAGAACAGGCAAGGTTCCCACTATTTAGTTCACCTTCTACTGAGCAAAAGGCAATTAAACAGTAATAATAAAAAAAAAAGATAGTTTCAAACATAAGCAAATTCTATGAATAAAATTAAACAGAGTAATAGGCCAGGTGAACAAAAGTGGGGAAAGTAGGCTACATTAGAGTGGTCAGGGAAGGCTCCCTGGAGGAGGTGACATTTGAGCTGAGCTCTATTACTAAGGTAAATTGGGGAAAGGGTAAATGGGATCTCTCTGTATTATTTCTTACAACAGCATATGAGTCTACAACAATCTCAAAAAGTTAAAAAAAAAAAACACACACACACACCATGGCTACCA
This sequence comes from Bos mutus, assembly GCF_027580195.1. Taxonomy (NCBI): domain Eukaryota; kingdom Metazoa; phylum Chordata; class Mammalia; order Artiodactyla; family Bovidae; genus Bos; species Bos mutus. The sequence goes on along the minus strand of NC_091629.1, from coordinate 57,275,930 downwards.
CTACGAGGCTACTGTGTACAAACCTACATAATATGTATACATGCACACACCTTTTTTAACCTTAAAAATCTGTTCTATGTAACCCAGTATTTCCAAAACATCATCTCAGCATGTAATCAACATAAAAACCATTAATGACATATCCCTGATCTTTGTACTAAGGCTTTGAAATCCACTGTGCACAACACATCTCGGGTTGGACCAGCCACGTCAGGCGCTCAGTAAACATGTGCGGCTAACAGCCACCATACTGGACAGCGCCACTTCAGAGCTCCCTGCAAGGCCTTTGATCATGAATGTGGAACTTCCACCCTCATTTCTGTCCGCACATACCTTCCTCCTCCCCTCCCCCAGTTTTATAGAGCTATAATTGACAGACAACACTGTGTTAGTTTCAGGTGTCCCACCATAACTCTTATAGCAGGACAGGAAGGGAACCAGGGAGACCAGCGAGCAGGCCACAGCTGCTGTCTGGCAGCTCACAGTTGGCAGCTGGGGCAGGGTGTGATTTGTTTCTATAGCAACACAACCAAATGGACTGGGTGAGGACAGAACAATGAAAGGGATCAAGGAAGAAGGTGCGCAGCCTAAGCAACCGGGTATTTGAGTCCTATCTAACTCCCAGTGCTGCTGTAAGATTAAAGGAGCTAGAATGTGTAAGACACCCTACACACAGCTAGGCACACAGAAAATGCTCAATATATGCGAAAAATCAAAGAAAAATTCGAGCCTAAAGTTCCAACATATAAAAAACTAAAATGAATCTCAGACACTGGATAAAATCTCCCAGTTCCTCTAGAATTGAAAACTAGTTTCCAACTTCATTTTTCAACAATTAACAAGGAGGATCAAGCAGTATATTTAGACCCCTTTCCAACATCCACTTCAATCAAAAAGACATAAACAAGTATCCCAGTAAAGTAAAGGAGCCCTGCGGCTATAAAAATCCAAAGTTCTTTTGGCCAATCCTTTCAATCTAGAAGTTTCAGTAAGATTTAAATTTATATGAGAAGTGGCATATCTTCTAACACAACACTGGCTAGGTAACATCTGTAAGATGATTTGTGCTGGATCTTTTGAAAAGAAGCATCACCAAAATATACTTGGATTCCAGGGGAAAAAAGAGTCAAGAGCCTGTGTAATAAAGCATTTAAATAGAACAGTCTATGGGAAATAAAGCTAAGAGATCATATGTCATTGGGGCCAGATAGTGGAATTAAGAGCTTGCTCTTTTTTGACATAAAACTGCATTTTTATTTATATTTGTTTTTGTTATTCGGAGATACGGAACAAGGGTTTAGTTTCTTTGAATGAAGACGTTTATAAAAAGTTTAAGATGCTATAAATTACAAATGGTAAAAAGACAACATTTTTTACTAACTGAAAGAACAAAAAGCAAACTTTTTAAAAAAGCTAAACCTAATGGCAAGTAATGGTTTGAGAAGGGACTATCTTCCTGAGAAATTAAGTTTGGGGCACTGACTTTCTGACCTGGATTTATTTAACTCTCATACCCAGGAGACCTAACAGTTGATTGTCTGTCCAAACAAACACTGCAGAAATTTATTATAACCATCAGGGATATTCCATTTCTCTTCCCACAGTATCTACGAACTCTTATCTCAGACAGATATGTGTGTGTGTGGTTTGGATGGATGTTCTGCATAATTAGAATTCTTTGCAGTGCTAAGGAGAAAGCAGAGTGTTTAAAACTTAGCCTTCATTTAAAAGAAAATGGATTTTTTTAGAGGGATTCTGGCTTTGGGAAAGCTATTTTTAATTAGGAGTTGAGCAAAGTGTTATAAGAAAAATATAGACAAATGAAGATACTGTTTATATTTCAAAGATGGTAAAACAGATTCTGCTATGAAGTTTTTTCCAACATTAATCCCCTGTAAACCATTTCTTAGGAAAACTATTTTTATCCCTTTATCAACTTGGTTGATAAGTATTTCATTTCCCGTGCAAGTATGGACACGCTATATAAAATGAAATTGTTGTCATGCTTCAGGAACAAACATTTTGCAAATAAAAATGAAGCTTACTGTGCTATAGTATTTGTTAGACTGACAAATGACTCTGGGGCTCAGGAAATCTCAGAACAAGAGTCCATATGAGAGACAAGCTTGACTTACAAAAAGCTCCCAAGAGCTCCAAGGGGTCCCGCCAGATGGGAACACAACCCCCAGAAAACCGGGGTTAATGTTAATTAGCCCAGAACACATTTACAGGCACGACTGCACTGCCTTGTAACAGATCAGATGCTATTATCATTTTTACTTTTCAGATGCAAAAAACTGCAGCTCAGAAAGTCTGATGGCCAAGCTCCCAAGTAAGTTAAGTGCCACAGCCGCCAAACTCAGCCCCCTGAACCCGCGCAGTAGTGACAGCAGTGGCAAGAGCAGGAATGGCGGTGGCAGGGGCAGCCCCTCAGTTGCACCCACCGCATGGCTGGGCTTTGTTCTCGGCGCTGTGTGTGTCCACTCATGAAACCCTCACCACAGCCCTGCGAGGGAGGCAGGCAGGTTTGTCTGTGGACCACCAGCCTCCTCTTTCTCTACACTGCCCATCATATATGCCCTGCTGCCTTCTCCCCAAAATCAAAATGGGCACCCCAAAGCCTTCACGTTCTCTCTACCCAAATCAAAAACTGGTTCTAAAATGTTGATTGTTGAAGTTTAGATGATGTGCACTGGGGGTTTCTTTACACTCCTCTAGGTTTTTTTTTTTTTTTTTTATGTTTATTTATTTGGCTGCCCCAGGTCTTAGTCGCAGCATGTGAGATCTAGTTTCCCGACCAGGGATCAAACCTAGGCCCCCCTCTGCACTGGAGTGTGGAGTCTTAGCCACTGGACCACCAGGGAAGTCCCTCTATGAATGTTTACGTTTGAACATCACCTTATAAACATTTTTTTTTGCTTTCCTGTGGAATCTGACTTAACTAGAAGACTATCCACTAACAATGAATTCAAAGGAAATGTTCTGAAAGATGGCTATGTAATAACAGAAAATGACAAATTCGTTCATTCATTCCATGAACATAAATTGAGGGCCTGTAGGTTAGGATCTGTAAAGGTCCAATGAAAGACTGCTGTCCTCAACAGGCTAAGAGTTTAGGAGTAGATACAAAACAAATGCAAAAGTAAGTATAGAGGAGTGCTATTTGTGATAAATGCTATTTTTAAAAAGGTTCAAATAAAGTGCTATGTGAATTGGAAAAAGAAGTGACATCAGAACAACGTGCATTACGGATTTTTCTAGGACAGTACGAAATTTTTGTGTACCAAACAGTAAATATCATCTAGAATCCGAGAGTGGCCACAAGGAGAAATGGGCTAAATCCAAAAGCACAATTGGCGCTGGCAGGCCCACATGCCCTCTTCTATGGTATTAAGATGATTTCCAGACTGAAATTCAGGCCTCTCAGTAAAAAGGGGTTGACATTCCTCCCAAGTCCTTGGATTAAAATATACTGATTGGAGAAGGTCTTTCTGTAAAGATCAACAGCACAACACCCAAAATACAAAAAATGGAGAAATAAATGTCCAACAGTAGGGTTTGGTGATAATCATTCCTGTCAACTGATGCACAGTAATCTCTACATAACAATTTAAAATGAAATAAAGTAGAAGCTCTCTCCTTGATGGGATCAGGACTAATAACAGTAGAATCCATTAAAAACAAAAACAGCCAGGTAAAGGAGAGGACTCATTGAAAATGTACGTTACTTGCCAAATATTTGATAAGGGACCAAGGCGGTTTCTTTGAGAATAAGTTCTAGCAATTAAAGTTTCTGCATGACCACACCCAGGAAATGATTTCCAGTTTTCACTGAAAAGCCACTTGTGAAGTTGTACAAAGGCAAGAGGGCTTTCCTGGTGGCTCAAACAGTAAAGAATCTGCCTGCAATGCAGGAGACACAGGTTCGATCCCTGGGTGGGGAAGGTCCCCTGGAGAAGGGCATGGCAACCCACTCCAGTATTCTTGCCAGAGAATTCCATGGACAGAGGAGCCTGGCAGGGTCGAATCCATGGAGTCGAAAAGAGCTGGACATGGCAAAAATTCTACATTTTGATTAATTTTTTTCTCTCAATCTTTTCAGAGGTCTCTTTCACCTCTAAAACTGACAAGAACTTTTTAAATACTCATTCACCTTTTGGATGGGGGTGCATGGGCTCAGTCATGTCTGACTCTGTGACCTATGGACTGAAGCCCACCAGGCTCCGCTGTTCATGGATTTCCCAAGCAAAGAAGACTAGTGGGTTGCCATTTCCTTCTCCAGGGGATCTTCCTGACCCAGGGATTGAATACAGTCTCCTGTATTGGCAACCGGATTCTTTACCACTCAGCCACCAGGGAAGCCCACTGTTCTAAGAAGCTCACTAAGAAGCTCATTAAAGAAGTTCTTTAATACATAATAACAGTCTTTTACAAATAAAGAAACTGAGGCACAGGGAAGTTAAGTAATTTGCTTGAGATAATACAACTAGTAAACAGCAGATTGAGAATTCAAACCCAGGCCATCTGGTCCCAGCTTAGTGACTTGAACCATTAAAACTCCCTAAAACCAAATGGTGAGCACAGCTGTGTACTGGTGCTCGAGAGCAGTACTAGCCAATAGAAGTTTCTGCAATGATGGAAACGTTTTATATCTGGGCTGTTGAATTCAGTGATCACCAGTCGCATGTGGCTATTGAGACTGAGAGACTGGATTTTTAATTCAACTTTAATTAACTAAAATTTAAACAGTCAGGGAGCTTCATTGCTGGTCGAGTAGTTGAGAATCTGCCTGCCAATGCAGGGGTCACAGGTTCGATTCCTGGTCTGGGAAGTTTCCGTGTGCTGCGGAGCAACTAAGCCCCGTGTGCCACAACTACTGAGCCAGCGCTCTAGACCGTGAGCCACAATTACTGAGCCCCTGTGCTCTGGAATGAAGCCCATGCATCTACAGCCTGTGTTCTGCAACAAGAGAAGCCACTGCAATAAGAAGCCTGCGCACAGCAATGAAGAGTAGCCCCAGCTAGAAACAACTATAGAAAACCTGCATGCAGCAACGAAGACCCAGCAGAACCAAAAATAAATTAAAAAATGAACAAATCTTAAAAAAAAAAAAAAAAACAGTCACATATGGCCAGTGGCTATTGTATCAGACAGCAAAGCAGAGCTATTTACTAGCCAGGAACATTCTGAAGGCTGTGGAAATTAAACACTAAGTTTTACAGCGACAATGGAGAGGCTTTCATTAAGTGGAGATTGGACTAGAAGCTCCTAGTCGGACACAACTGAAGCGACTTAGCAGCAGCAGCAGCAGTTAATATTAGGGCTTCCCTGATGGCTCAGATGGCTAAAGAATCTGCTTGCAATGCTTGAGACCTGGGTTCAATCCCTGGGTGGAGGGAATGGCAATCCACTCCAGAATTCTTGCCTGGAGAATCCCATGGACAGAGGAGCCTGGTGGACTACAGTCCATGGGTTCACAAAGAGTCTGAGCGACTAACACAGACAGATTGTAATGTTAACCAAATGAAGAAACACTTGTGATGTTGTTAAATGGAAAATATGAAATTATAAGACATTGTATCAAGTATGTCTCGTTACTGGATTAAAAAAACATAAATAAAAAGACAGTACACTCATTCAAGACTGGCTTCTTCCAAATGGAAAGTATGGAGGTTATGGCTGGCTGCCTTCAGAGGTGGGCACTGCACATCACCAGATCTGCATTTTCCCTCTGTTTCGCAGCAAGGTATCCCTCTATTGTTGGTAACAGTGGTGTGTCCAGCTAAGAAAGGACATTCAGCAGCCTCCTCACAGACATAAACGGTTAATGAGGTGTAAGCTGTACGTGCTGGCCGAGGCTTCTGGTATTAGAAAGGGTGTCCTTGGCCCTCCCTTCTACTTCTTCCTGCTTCAAGGAAGGACTGTTTGGTTGGAGAGCCAGAAGCCCAGTTGTGACCTCAAGGTGACCATGAGCGTGCCAGCCATGTTATAAGGACAGTGAAGCAGAAACAGAGAAAGATCTGGACTGTGGCAGTCCCATGCCAGCAAGATTGCCTATTTTGGACTTGATGTCTTTTGAAAGAAAAATAATTTGTCTTAAAGCCAACCCAAATCCTAGCTGACCAAACTACTTGGTATCCATTCCTCCTATTCACAGAAAAACTGCCTAACAGACATGCAATTCTGTTCTGGATTGGCCTAAAGATAATTTCATCCCAGTTGTAAATAACTTCTTTAAAAACCAGGCTGAAGTCAACAAGGCATGGCGTTGCCCTGGTGACAGGAAGTGGCTCGAGAAGTGGGCACATGACTCGATTCAGGCCAATGACATTGCAGGATCAGTACTGGGGGCGGGGGATGGAAGAACAGAGGAAGTAAGAATCTTTCTATTCCTTTGGTAGGTGCTGTACATGGATCTGGGGCCCAGAATTGCTGCCCATATTTTGCTGCTGGCCCGAGGATGAAGCCAACACCCCAGGGAGGGCAGAGCAGCCTGAGACAGCGGATTATGTTAATGATAAAGTCTGTGCTGCCTCTGGGATCTTTATAAGTGCCAAAAAATATCCACAGTACAGAGAGATCATCTTAGAGGCAAGGGACTAGGTGCTGAGTGCTATTCAAATATTGTGAGAAAGGCAAATAAGGGAGGTCTTCCCAAGGGGCATGCAAAGTCAGGCACTGGGTCTTTAACAGTTCTGTGACTTTTCCATGAAAAGTGAAAGTGTTAGTCACTCAGCTGTGTCCAACTCTTTATGACCCCAGGGACTGTAGACCACCAGACTCCTCTGTCCATGGGATTCTTCAGGCAAGAATACTGGAGTGGGTTGCCGTGCCCTCCTCCAGGGGATCTTCCCAACCCAGGGATTGAACCTATATCTCTTATGCCTCCTGCACTGTCAGGTAGGTTCCTGCGCTGGCCACCTGCGGAGCCCACTGGAGTGGGTAGCTATTTCCTTCTCCAGGGGATCTTCCTGACCCAGGGATCAAACCCAGGCCTCCTGCATTGCAAGCACATACTTGACCATCTGAGCCACCAGGGAAGCACATGCCTTTTCCATACCAGGTCTGATAAAGAAGTTACTACACACACAGTAAGGTACCAAATAGTGAGTTATTTAGAAGAACTTTTTGTTCTTCTGGTCTTCTACAGGCTTCTGCCAAGAAAGGACTTGCCTGGTGGTCCGGTGGTTAAGAATTCCCCTGCCAATGCAGGGGACATGGGTTCGATTCCTGGTCCAGGAAGACTCCACATGCCTCGGAGCAGCTAAGCCCCATCAGCTGCAACTCCTGAAGCCTACGAATCCTTGAACCTCTGCTCCAGAACAAGAGAAGCCACTGCAACGAGACGCCTGTGCGCCACATCTAGACAGTAGCCCTTGCTTGCAGCAACTAGAGAAAGAACACGAAGCAAGAAGACCCAGCACAGCCAAAAATAATAAATACACTTGTATAAAAAAAGGTCACTGAATAAGTGGACATGTTTCAAAGGCATTACAATAACCCTAACAGTTAGCAGATAATGTCAAGTGCTTACTAACTACCTGCCAGACCTTGTGCTGAGCCCTTTACTTTCATGCAATCCTCACAAGAGACTGAGGAACTTTCATTATATCCATTTTACAATGAGGAAATGCTGAAGCTTAGAAAGAAAATTTAATTTTTTTTTTTTTTAAAAAGAAGCAGACTCAGAACAAACTAGTGGTTACTAGTGGGACAAGGGAAGTGGGAGGGGCACTACAGGGGTGGGAGAAAAAGGGTTATTGCGGGATTATATGAAATCATATTTGTGACAGAATTTAAAGAAATTTTCACTCAATAAAAAAATAAAAATAAAAAAAAAAGATGATCCTCCTATTCAAATGCTAATCACAATAAGGGCTTTTCTATGAGTTACCAAGGAAATTAAAACATTAAAAAAAAAAAAGGAAAGAAAGACTAAGTAACTTGTAGAAGAAAGTAGAAAGGGCCAAGACTCGAACCCATGTCCAAAGGACTCCAATGCTTCCTAATCAAGCCTTCGTACTGCTTCCTCTGGATACATAAAAACACATCTATGATTCTCCTGAGACCACGCTGTTTTAAAATAATCTGTTCTCTTGACCCTCTAAGTACACTATACTCAGACCACAATGGTTTGGTTTGGAAAAGATGGCCATATGCACCACATACAACAAGCAGAGCTCATCAAGAAACACTGAATGTTAAACCCTATGCACACAAGACAATACAATTACACGGGGCTTCCATGGTGGCTCAGGTGGTAAAGCGTCTGCCTGCAATTCGGGAGACCCAGGTTCAATCCCTGGGTCGGGAAGATCCCCTGGAGAAGGAAATGGCAACCCACTCCAGTACTCTTGCCTGAAAAACACCATTGGCCAGAGGAGCCTGGAGGGCTACAGTCCATGGGGTCCCAAAGAGTTAGACACGACTGAGCGACTAATCTATGTTGCAAATCAGATCACCAGCACTTCTTTTCCAAGCTTCCTTTTGGTGGCAGGTAGAGGTACACAGCAGGCAGGCTTATGGAACTGGGCATGGGAGAAAAGCAGATTAACTCCCGTAATGCTGGAACTCCTCTCCCAAACAGTTCCTCTACCTGCTAATCCCCAACCAACTGCAGGTACAGTTTGAAAAGCACTGATACAGTGTGATTTTGCCAACACATAAGACCAACCCAGGAGAGCAATGCTGTGAGCAACCAGTACTGAACTGAATATATAGGCTCTATTCTCTGAGCACATACTGAGAACATGACTCAGGATTGGGGCTTCCCAGGTGGCACAATGGTAAAGAATCCGCCTGCCAATGCGGGAGATGTGGGTTCGATTCCTGGGTCAGGAAGATCCCCTGGAGGAGGGCATGGCAACCCACTCCAGTATTCTTGCCTGGAGAATCCCATGGACAGAGGAGCCTCGTGGGCTACAGTCCATGGGATCACAAAGAGTCAAACATGACTTTATTACTGAGTACGCACACGTCATGAAATAGTAAGTAGATCGAGGCAACGATCATTAACAGCTGCTAAAACCATTTTGTGAAAGGCTGATGAGAAACTTATAATGAAGGGATGATGCTAACAAACCCCTGAACCCATGATCAATCTTGCCAGGTGAGAATCAGCCTTTACTGCCTGCTGATATGATACACAACACCACTCATAAAGAGCAACGGCCAAAAAAAATAAAGGGAATGGAGGAGGACATTAGAGGGATATAACCAGGCAAATCCAGAGTAGCTGGATGGGACAAATGACCTGAGTTTTCAACAAATGAAAGGTAAGGGGAAAAAAGAACAGGCAAAATTGCTACAGATTCTAAGACTTAAGCGACTATCACCCAGATGTGATCCTTGTTTAGATCCCAATTCCAACAAACCAAGTGTGAAAGACGTCTATGAGATAACCAGAAAACTGAGAACCAAATGGATACAAGGTAATGTTGAGGAGTCATTCCTGTTCATTTTCTTAGGTGTGATCATAGGGGTGAAAGGGGAAAGAAAAAAATCCTTCTCTCTCATATGCATATTAAAGTATTTATAGATGAAATGATATGATGTCTTAGGATTTGCTTTAATATAATCTATGGTGGGGAGGGAGTGGAGGGTATAGATGGAATAAAACTGACCATTTGTTGGTATCTGTTGAAGCTGGGGTATGAGTATAAGGTATGTATTATATTATCTTTTTTACTTTTGTATATGTTTAAAACTGTACATAAGAGGCGGCTATAATATAAAAAGAAAATAAGAAAACCTAGATTCAAAATCCAGAATTTATTAAATGTAGGAGCTAGGAGGTTTCTTAAAGCCTCTGAAATTCAATTTCCTCATCTGAAAATAGGAATGATAATCCCTATCTAAGAATTATTGGAAGGAATGAAATGAGATCGTGGGTTCACATCTTGTGGACATGCAGCTCTTAAAAACTGCAAAATGCTTATGAGATGTCAGCACAACAGTTAGTTCCCTCTCTGGGAGGCTCTGGAAGCAGAGATATTACAGGTTTGTGGGAGGAGAAGTAGGTAATTAGCTGAATCCATCTGGACTCTTAACAATTTTTGCTTTGTAGTAAGCATTTGGTAAGACACTGTTTACCTCATTGGCCCCCTTTTCCCCAAAGGACAAAGATATTTGCAATTAACTGAAGGTCTGTAACTTGAGTTGTTTATATTTCTTGTTTGCTTTTCCAATTATATTTCCCCTGCTAAAGGTAGAAAGTCAAGTAACAGGAGACTGTGTCGTTAAGATAAAACTGAATGCAATTAGGAATCAACGTAATCTAAACAGGACTTTAAAATATTTCAGGTGCTTTTAGAAGAGTAGATATGCATCTTTTAGCACCAATGCTTTGTCTCAAATAAGAGGAAATTAACAAAGGTTCAAGTCTAAGTAACACAAAGGGAAATTTTGCACTCTGGCTTCAGCTCGCAGAATGGATTGGCCACGGTGATCTTTCTATAACTCGAATGTGATTAAGTCATTTCCCTTCTTTTCAATGGTTTCCTTCTACTATCAGGAAAGAGTCTAAACCGCTGAACAAAAAGGCTCAGGTGGCTCTCTAACCTTATTTCCTCCCTCCTCCCCAAGTCTAAATCCCATGGACAGAGGAGCCTGGCAGGCTACAGTCCATGGGGTCGGAAGAGTCTGACACGTCCGAGTGACTTTCACCTTACTTCACGTCCCCAAGTCGAAGCCCTTTCTCCCCACAGGCCCCCAAGGCTTTGTCCTTCACGCCTTTCTCCCTTACCTCTTGGTTGTCAAGTCCTGTTGATTCTCCCGAACGGTCTCTCAAATCAGCCCACTCCATTCCATTCCTGCAGCCACTGCCCCAGGTCTGACCTTTTTTTTTTCAACCTTTATTCCCCCATCTCCCCAAATAGGATATATCCTTATTGGTTTTTTTTTTTCTGATTATGAAAGCCATTCATGCTCATAAAAAAGAAAACTAAGGCAATAAGGAAAGGAATAAAAAGGTCCCCATGGATCTCAGGACACAAATAACTTATCTTTCTGGCACATTCATTGTCTGTAGCAGCATTACTCAAAATAGCCAGAAGGGGAAAGCAATGCAAATGTCCATCTATGGAATGAATAAACAAAATGTGTTCATACATACAATGTATATACAAAATGTGTATATCCATACAGTGGAATATCATTCAGCCTTAAAAAGGCAGGAAATGCCGACATGCTAACACTGATGCACCTTTAGGACATTATGCTGTTGTTGTCGTTTAGTAGCTAAGTAGTGTCTGAGTCTTATGTGACTCCATGGACTATAGTCCGTCGGGCTTCTCTGTCCATGGGATTTGCCAGGCAAGAATACTGGAGTGGGTTGCCATTTCCTTCTCCAGGGGATCTTCCTGACCCAGGGATCGAACTCATGTCTCCTATATTGGCAGGCGGATTCTTTACCACTGAGCCACCAGGGAAACCCTTAGATATTACGCTCAATGGGAAAAAAAAAATCACAAAAAGATAAAAATTGAATGATTTCACTTATATGAAGTATCCAGAGTAACCAAATTCATAGAAACAGAAAGTAGGATGGTGGTTGCCAGAGACTAGGGAGAGGGAGAAACATGGAGTTGTTTTAATGGGCGTAAAGTTTCAGATTTGCAAAATGAAAAAATTCTAGAGGTTGATTGCACAAGGATGTAACTATCCTTAACACTATTAAACTGTACACTTAAATATGGTTATGATAAATTTATGGATTGCTTACCAAAATAAAAAATAAAAAACTCTTAAAGAACTCATCTTGGGACTTCCCTGGTGGTAAGTCGCTACGCTGTGGGAGTGACACTATGCAATGGTACGACACCATGCTGCCAACGCACGGAGGGTGGGTTCAATCCCTGGTCAGGGAAGTAGATTCCATGTGCCACAGCTAAAAAGATCATTCCTGCCACAGTGAAGATCGAAGAACCCGTGGACCACAGCTAAGACCAGCACAGCTAAATAAAAAATAAATATCTTTTAAAAATAAAATAAAGAACTCATCTTTCTAGACGTCTTTCCTACCTATATACATATATATATACACACACACACACACTTAGAAAACACCAGAAACCAAGTAAAATCTGTTTTTACACTAAAACATCCTTCTCATATCTATGGCTCCCACCTTCTTTATGGCTGATCGCACCCATCACATGACCACATCATAATTTAGCCAGTCTGTTACTAGTTTTTCAATATTATAAAACATCATAGTCAACATCTTTGTATATTTTCTCATTATGTCTCATAATAGACATCTGGTTTTTTTACATGCTTTGTTCCTGGTATCAATACCTGATTTTCCCAAAGAAAAAATTACTTCCTCTTCCTACAAACACACTTCCTGACCTATACTCCCCAACCTCCAGCCAACTCTTGTCCTATCTGACTAGCCTGGGTGCCTTTATTTTAAGGTTTAGTCTTTATTTATTTTTCATGTTGCTACTGCCATTTCACCTACAATTCCATTTTCTTACTCCTACTGCTGGTATAAAGCTATTGTTTTTTGTCTCTCTTACAGCTTGCTTATTTTTAATTCAATTCTCTTGGATTTTTTCCAGCAGATCATCATCTCATAGGTAGACAATCATATCATTTAAGGAATGATTAAGAGCAAAAGCTCTGGGCTCAGGCCTGGATTCAAATCCTATGTAACCCGGGCTAAGCATTATCCCCCAATGTCCTCATCCATAAGCTGGGAATTACACTAGAGGCGCTCTCTCCCAGGGTTGTTGTAAAAAGCATGCTTTCAACTGAGACTAGTGCCTGGAGAGGGCTTAACACAGTGCTACTTCAATAAATGTCTCCTATTTGATGAGAAGGAATATAGAACTTTCCACATTTACATCTTTATTTTTCCGCTGGCATTACATGGGCGCATTCCTTTTCAGCAATTACCTTGCTTACCATATGTCCAGAAAGAAGAAGAAGAAAAAAAAAACCACGTCATCAGACTCTTTGTAAAGGATGTGTGCTGTGGATCGTATCCACTCTCACATTTTTGGCAAGTTGTTTGTGCCATTTATTTTCCCCTGAGAAAATCTGTATTTTCTCAGTCTCTCCCTCCCTTACTGGCTCTACCATCAGCATTTACATCTGCTCCTGTCTGTCTTCTGCTTAAAAAGACTTCACCTGATTCCCCAACTGCTCTCCAGCCTTCTCCTCGCCTCTCTTCACAGCCAAACTTCTTGGAGCTGCCTACACGTTACTTTCTCACATCCCACTCGCTCCTCATTCCACTGACATATTACATTGAACCTTTGGAAGATGCCGATATTATAGATTCCGCCCCCATCATTTCACCAAATCTGCTCAATTGGGTTTCTCGGTGACCTCTATATTTACTTAAGCAAAAGGCACATTTTAACATGTAACTTAGTTTACTTGAAATCTCAACTGCATCCAACAAAGTGGATCTCTTCCTTGGGCTTTCCTTACTACACTCTCCTAGCTTTCCTCCCACTTCTCTGGCCATTTCTTCTTGGTGTAGTTCTAAGTGAATGGTTCTGCCAAGAGTGTACAAGATAGTGACCCTGAACGATGTGGGCCTTAAAAAAAACAAAAACCACTCTCTGGATGGGTCTCTTCCGGTACTGATTCAGTTCTAGCTGTACTGGACTACTTCTGTCTCTATGAATGTACCTTTGAACATGTCTAGAATACATGCCATGAGGGTAGGAACCTGATTCCTTACACAGGGCCTGGCATGTAACAGATGCTCAATAAATACATTTTATTTTGAATCACCGTAAATGAATAGCTGCAACGTGAAAAACAGACTGGAGGAGTGATGAGACCAAGAGAGAACAAAAACCCCTGATCTTTTGGAAACCACACCTCTGATCACACACACACACACACACACACACACACAACACATACTCACTGCCCTGATTTAAATCCTTTGGTGTTCCCCACCAACCCTCACGACAAAGTCCAAACTTACAGGGAGACACAAGAATATCTTTCAGAAAGGCAGCTGCTTCTCTCTCAGACACACCTAGCTAGACCACTTCCACTTCCCAGAATGTCTCTAACCACTAATAGATGTCCAAAAAGCCTGCACTTTCTCCCCAGAACCTTGCACTGGTCTGTTCTCTCTGCCCAGAACACTATGCACTCCACTAGCTTCATCTTCCGGCCAATACCAAGGTAGCTGTCACGTCTCATTTCGGAAAGCATCTTCTTTTGGAATCGCTCTTTAACCATCCTCCCCAACCTCATCTCCGGAAATCTGGGTTAACTGCCTTCTCTGTGTATTCACAGTCCCCTGAATGTCCAAAAATCATAGCTGGAACCACAATGAGCTCCTATTTATACCTGAACACTGTGGAGTTCCCTGAGGACAAGATGTCTCATTCACTTATTTTTACCCCTGGCGATCAGCCCAGGCCCTGGAACACAACACATGCTCGATAATGGACCTTCTTTAGTAGTAGTAGTAATAATAATAGCTCCCGAGGATTGAGGGTTTAGCTGCAAAGATCTGAAATATATTATTTACTTTGTAATAACCTTTTAAAACAGGTGCTATGATTGTCCCCATTCTGCAGATGGGAAAACTGATGTACAAAGAAGTTAATCCTCTCTGGCCCCCAAAGAGTCCTACAGACGCACATTTTCGGCAGTTCGGAGTTCTTTCTCGACCCCCAAATAAGACGTGCTTTAAAAAAACTTTTGAATCAAGCCAATTGCCCCCACCCCCATCCCTACCTCCAACATAATGAACGCAAAGCGACTCCCCGCCCGCGCTCGACGGAATTAAACTGCTCGAGGGGCTCCTCCCAGGCGCCAAGGATGGAGGAGGCGGGGAGCCGAGGATAAAGGTCAGGCCCTGTCTCCTTTCCGGAAATCCCAGCGGCCCAGCCCCTCGCCCGCTGCGAAGAAGCGACGCCGGGAGCCGAGCGTTGGGGCCGCGATTGCCCGCCCGGCCCCTGCTCACCTGCCGTCCCGCCGGCCAGCGGAGCCCGGGCCGCCGGCCCGCAGCGCCTCCCCAGGGCTGCCAGGCGCCCGCCGAGCGCAGCGGAGCCCGTTGCCTTGGCGACTGGAGCTGCCGAACTCCCGAGGCTCGCGCTACGGCGGCTCGGAGGGGACCAGGAGGCTTCGCGGCCCCTTCCGCAGCCCCCGAGCGCGCCGAGGAGGGGCAGCGGGTGGAAGTCCCAGTTCTGAGCCGCGAGGGACCCGGGTTGGGGGCTGGCAGCCTGAAACTTGGCCCGGAGGGACGGGAGAGGGAAGGAAATGTTGAGGGGGAAAAGGGGACAGCCAAACTGGGGGGAGGACTTGTGCTTCGGATCCTGCCTGTGCCTCAGTTTCTCTCTCTGGCACCTGAGATGGAGACTATTCTGGGAGAGATGACGGAGCCGCAGGCGGAATCTTGCTAGACTGGGAATATTTAAAGAAGAAAACTGATGTGGGAGGGGTGGCGCATGCCTCTCTCTTTAATTTCCGAAGCAGTGGTATGACAAAGAATTCTTTTTTTTTTTTGGCCATGCCCACCACCCGTGGGTAGTGAAAACTCCGAATCCTAACCACCTGACGGCCAGCCAGTTCCCCAGAGATTTTTTTTTTTTAACTGAAACCAAAACCAAACCAACCAACTAAACAAAACCCCTTGCTTCTTTGGGTTCATGGTGAGAATGAGTTCACCAGATTTAATTTCAGTGTGAGAAATAACATACTGTAACCTGTGATCAGCAGTTATACGTCGTGGAATAATCCTGCAGATAATCTTGAGACATGAACATAAAGGATATTCATTAGTTCATTGTTTATAACAGTAGAAGGGCTGAGAAGAAGCTAAACATCTAGGACTGATGAATTAAGTACATTATAGTACATCCATAAAATGGATTATCATAGAATTAAGGAGGACTGAACCAGACGTAGATACAGTTTAGCGATAGACTGGTCTTCAAGCTATGCATACAGCTATCAACTGGAAAAAAAAAAAAGTACAACCTGAAAGTTGAGAATTTTGGCAGACAAAATTGAGGACTTAAGTCCAGGACACACCCTCTCAGATAGCTTTGAGAAACTTCTCTGAAGAGAAGAGGGAGGATCCGGGATATATTGGAGTTTTTGCAACACAGATTACTGTTAAAGAAAACCAGACATCTCAAGTTTAAGAACTTAGCGCTTTTCTACGTATGGGTCTGCCCTTTCTATGCAAGAGTCTGGGCACACTGAAATCATTCCTTTGATAAGCACGTTAACTACCTAGGTCCAGTATCCCGATTTCCTTCATCCTGAATTCCTTCAGGTGCACAGCTGGAGTGACTGCAGTGGCCAAGGGTTTTGTCTCCATCCTGAGTTCTTTCAGGGCTCACTGTCCTGGGTGGTGGTAATGGCTTAATGGCTGCAGCATCCTTTGTTTTCTCACATGTCACTTAGAAGTTGGCACTTACCATCGGTACTTGCTGTCTTCCTTTGCTGCAGTTAAGAGCCACTGCAGTTGCTGACCTTTCAGCACCTCCTAAAAAGAAGTCAGAGATGGAGATCAGCAATGAGGCACTCTGTGCTCTGGGAATAACTGGTAAAACAGGTCTCCAGATAGTTAAATAGTTTCAAAAGACGCTTTTATGAGCCCAAGTCTTGCATTTCATCATATCTAGAAAAGCACTAAAATCTTTGCTGAGGATGTCTGCTTCTCATGACTAATCTTCATGAGACTAGCAGCAGCAACCTTCGGCAAAAATCTGTGCCTGATTTTATGTACTTCCCCATCATCAAAATCACATATATACTGAACTCCACCCTGCGTGCCCCCAGCCCAGCACTTCTCAGAGCTGTCTGAAATGCTGTCTCCCAGGTTATAGTCCTTATTTTGCTCTCATGTGTGTTTCTTTTCAGTCGACACATAGCAGGCAACATTTTCCATTTCATACAGCAACAGTCTCCTAACTAGTTCTGTCTTTGCTCCTGCTGTGACCTCCAGCCCTGCCTCAGTCTCCTCTCTACCCCAAAACCAAAATGATCCTTTTAAAATGTAAACATGAAAAAAATAAAAATAAAAATAAAATGTAAACATGATCACATCCTTCCCCTGCTCAAAAACTTTTGAGTGTACTGAATAAAATCTAGAGTTGCCATGGTCAACGACAGACACCACCGCCCACAAGGTGAACTGCCTCCATGAATGCCTGTCCCATACAATCTCTCACCATGTTCCCTCTTGCCCGTGCTCCAGCCACCCAGTCTTTGTGGTTTTTAAGTTAAGCAAACTTCTATCGTGGGATTCCCAAGTGGTTTAGTGGTAAAGAATCCGCCTGCCAATGCAGCAGACGCAAGTTCCATCCCTGGGTCAGGAAGATTCCCTGGAGGACAAAATGACTCCAGTATTCTTGCCTGGAAAATCTCAAGGACAGAAGAGCCTGGCAGGCTACAGTCCATGGGGTCGCAAAGAGTCAGACACAACTGAGCGAGTGGGCCTGCGTGCCTACTTCCATCTTGGGGATTTTCCTCCTGCTGTTCCACATTGGAAACACTTTTCCTCCAGATAGTCCCATGACTTCCACACTTCCTTCAAATATCTGCTCAAATGTCAGTCTTCAAAAAGACTTGTCCTGACTGCTTTCTTTAAAAAAGGCCCAGCAACTCTGTCTTGTCTTCTCCTGGTTTATTTTTCTTCACAGCTCTTGTCAGTATCTGATGTCATTTTATACAGTTATTTGTTGCCTGTTTCTTTTGGTTCCCAGTGAATTTAAGGTTCTTGGCTCATCTTGAAAGAATTCAGAGACAAGCAAGGAGGTTAAGAAAGTAAAGGGAGAATTTATTTAAGCAAGAATAGTTAGTTAGTTAGTTAGTTCAGTCGCTCAGTTGTGTCCGACTCTTTACGACCCCGTGAATCACAGCACGCCAGGCCTCCCTGTCCATCACCAACTCCCGGAATTCACTCAGACTCACGTCCATCGAGTCAGTGCTGCCATCCAGCCATCTCATCCTGTCGTCCCCTTCTCCTCCTGCCCCCAATCCCTCCCAGCATCAGGGTCTTTTCCAATGAGTCAGCTCTTCACATGAGGTGGCCAAAGTACTGGAGTTTCAGCTTTAGCATCATTCCTTCCAAAGAAATCCCAGGGCTGATCTCCTTCAGAATGGACTGGTTGGATCTCCTTGCAGTCCAAGGGATTCTCAAGAGTCTTCTCCAACACCACAGTTCAAAAGCATCAATTCTTCAGTGCTCAGCTTTCTTCACAGTCCAACTCTCACATCCATACATGACTACTGGAAAAACCATAGCCTTGACTAGACCGGACCTTTGTTGGCAAAGTAATGTCTCTGCTTTTGAATATGCTATCTAGGTTGGTCATAACTTTCCTTCCAAGGAGTAAGCGTCTTTTAATTTCTTGGCTGCAATCACCATCTGCAGTGATTTTGGAGCCCCCAAAAATAAAGTCTGACACTGTTTCCACTGTTTCCCCATCTATTTCCCATGAAGTGATGGGACCAGATGCCATGATCTTCGTTTTCTGAATGCTGAGCTTTAAGCCAACTTTTCACTCTCCACTTTCACTTTCATCAAGAGGCTTTTTAGTTCTTCTTCACTTTATGCCATAAGGGTGGTATCATCTGCATATCTGAGGTTATTGATATTTCTCCCGGCAATCTTGATTCCAGCTTGTGCTTCTTCCAGCCCAGCGTTTCTCATGATGTACTCTGCATATAAGTTAAATAAGCAGGGTGACAATATACAGCCTTGATATACTTCTTTTCCTATTTGGAACCAGTCTGTTGGTCCATGTCCAGCTCTAACTGTTGCTTCCTGACCTGCATATAGGTTTCTCAAGAGGCAGGTCAGGTGGTCTGGTATTCCCATCTCTTGCAGAATTTTCCACAGTTTCTTGTGATCCACACAGTCAAAGGCTTTGGAATAGTCAATAAAGAAGAAATAGATGTTTTTCTGGAACTCTCTTGCTTTTTCCACGATCCAGCGGATGTTGGCAATTTGATCTCTGGTTCCTCTGTCTTTTCTAAAACCAGCTTGAACATCAGGAAGTTCACAGTTCACATATTGCTGAAGCCTGGCTTGGAGAATTTTGAGCATTACTTTACTAGCATGTGAGATGAGTGCAATTGTGCGGTAGTTTGAGCCTTCTTTGGCATTGCCTTTCTTTGGGATTGGAATGAAAACTGACCTTTTCCAGTCCTGTGGCCACTGCTGAGTTTTCCAAATGTGCTGGCATATTGAGTGCAGCACTTTCACAGCATCATCTTTCAGGATTTGAAATAGCTCAACTGGAATTCCATCACCTCCATAGCTTTGTTCGTAGTGATGCTTTCTAAGGCCCACTTGACTTCACATTCCAGGATGTCTGGCTCTAGGCGAGTGATCACACCATCATAATTATCTGGGTCGTGAAGATCTTTTCTGTACAGTTCTTCTGTGTATTATTGCCACCTCTTCTTAATATCTTCTGCTTTTGTTAGGTCCATACCATTTCTGTCCTGTATCGAGCCCATCTTTGCATGAAATGTTCCCTTGGTATCTCTAATTTTCTTGAAGAGATCGCTAGTCTTTCCCATTCTGTTGTTTTCCTCCATTTCTTTGCATTGGTCTCTGAGGAAGGCTTTCTTATTTCTCCTTGCTATCCTTTGGAACTCTGCATTCAGATGCTTATATCTTTCCTTTTCTCCTTTGCTTTTCGCTTCTCTTCTTTTCACAGCTATTTGTAAGGCCTCCTCAGACAGCCATTTTGCTTTTTTGCATTTCTTTTCCATGGGGATGGTCTTGATCCCTGTCTCCTGTACAATGTCACGAACCTCATTCCATAGTTCATCAGGCACTCTATCTATCAGACCTAGGCCCTTAAATCTATTTCTCACTTCCACTGTATAATCATAAGGGATTTGATTTAGGTCATACCTGAATGGTCTAGTGGTTTTCCCTACTTTCTTCAATTTAAGTCTGAATTTGGCAATAAGGAGTTCATGATCTGAGCCACAGTCAGCTCCTGGTCTTGTTTTGGTTGACTGTATAGAGCTTCTCCATCTTTGGCTGCAAAGAATATAATCAATCTGATTTCAGTGTTGACCATCTGGTGATGTCCATGTGTAGAGTCATCTCTTGTGTTGTTGGAAGAGGGTGTTTTTTATGACCAGTGCATTTTCTTGGCAAAACTCTACTAGTCTTTGCCCTGCTTCATTCTGTATTCCAAGGCCAAATTTGCCTGTTACTCCAGGTGTTTCTTGACTTCCTACTTTTGCATTCCAGTCCCCTATAATGAAAAGGACATCTTTTTTGGGTGTTAGTTCTAAAAGGTCTTGTAGGTCTTCACAGAACCGTTCAACTTCAGCTTCTTCAGCGTTACTGGTTGGGGCATAGATTTGGATTACTGTGATATTGAATGGTTTGCCTTGGAAACAAACAGAGAGATCATTCTGTCGTTTTTGAGATTGCATCCAAGTACTGTATTTTGGACTCTTTTGTTGACCATGATGGCTACTCCATTTCTTCTAAGGGATTCCTGCCTGCAGGAGTAGATATAATGGTCATCTGAGTTAAATTCACCCATTCCAGTCCATTTTAGTTCACTGATTCCTAGAATGTCGATGTTCACTCTTGCCATCTCCTGTTTGACCACTTCCAATTTGCCTTGATTCATGGACCTAACATTCCAGGTTCCTATGCAATATTGCTCTTTACAGCATCGGACCTTGCTTCTATCACCACTCACATCCACAACTGGATATTGTTTTTGCTTTGGCTCCATCCCTTCATTCTTTCTGGAGTTATTTGTCCACTGATCTCCAGTAGCGTATTGGGCACCTACTGACCTGGGGAGTTCCTCTTTCAGTATCCTATCATTTTGCCTTTTCATACTGTTCATGGGGTTCTCAAGGCAAGACTACTGAAGTGGTTTGCCATTCCCTTCTCCAGTGGACCACATTCTGTCAGATCTCTCCACCATGACCCGCCCGTCTTGGGTGGCCCCACAGGGCATGGCTTAGTTTCATTGAGTTAGACAAGGCTGTGGTCCTACTGTGATTAGATTGACTAGTTTTCAGTGATTATGGTTTCAGTGTGTCTGCCCTCTGATGCCCTCTCTCAGCGCCTGCTGTCTTAATGGGGTTTCTCTTACCTTGGACGTGGGGTATCTCTTCACAGCTGCTCCAGCAAAGCGCAGCCGCTGCTCCTTACCTTGGATGAGGGGTATCTCCTCACAGCCGCCGCTCATGACCTGGAACGTGGAATAGCTCCTCTAGGCAATGGCACCCCACTCCAGTACTCTTGCCCGGAAAATCCCATGGACTGAGGAGCCTGATAGGCTGCAGTCCATGGGGTCGCACAGAGTCGGACACGACTGAGCGATTTCATTTTCACTTTTCACTTTCATGCGTTGGAGAAGGAAATGGCAACCCACTCCAGTGTTCTTGCCTGGAGAATCCCAGGGACGGGGGAGCCTGGTGGGCTGCCGTCTATGGGGTCGCACAGAGTCGGAGACGACTGAAGCGACTTAGCAGCGGCAGCAGCAGGCCCTCCTGAACCAGCGCAGCCACTGCTCCTTGGACGTGGGTTGCTCCTCCCGGCCGCTGCCCCTGACCTCGGGCAGGGGTAGCTCCTCTAGGCCGTTCCTGCGCCGTCACAGCCTCGCATTCTCGGCCGCTGCCCCTGACCTCGGACGTGGGGTAGCTCCTCTTGGCCACCGCCTCTCGGGCATGGGTTCCTCCCGGCTTCTGCCCCTGGCCTCGGATGTGGGGTAGCCGCGCTCGCTCATGCGCCGTCTCAGCTGCCTGCGCTTGAATACGCCCTCCAATACTTTGGCTACCTGAGGTGAAAAGCAAACTCATTGGAAAAGACCCTGATTCTGGGGAAGATAGAAGGCAGGAGGAGAAGGGGACAACAGAGGATGAGACGGTTGGATGGCATCACTGACTTGATGGACATGAGTTTGATCAAGCTCCAGGAGATAGTGATGGACAGGGAAGTCTGGCGTGCTGCAGTCCTTGGGGTCGCAAAGAGTCAGACATGACTTAGGGACTGAAGAACAATGCCCTCAGAGGGAGGGCGGGGAGACAGGTGAGCAGCTGCTGCCCTGGATTTCTCTGGCAAGCCAGATATGAGGGGCATACAAATGAAGGGGTGGAATATTCACTGGGGAAGGAGGAGTTTGGAGGTCATAGTCCCTGATTTTCATCCCAGCTCCAACTTACCAAGCAGAGGAGGGGTTTTTGTCCTTATTCAGCTTGGATCACAAGGGTCATGGTGGTGCATGATGGGAACTTCTCTGCTCACTTAATGAAGCTAATTTTATTGTAATGAGAGCATAAAGAGCAACAGGTTACATGCTTATGCAGGAGATTCCTGCCTTTCCTCGCCTTTCTTTGTCTGCTTGCAGGATACTTATCAGCCAAAAGGTGTGGTTTCCTGTCAGTCTGGAGGTTCCTGCCTTTCTCTGTCTGCCATTGGACTTTTGCTGTTTACAGCAAAAACAGAAATGAGTGAAAGGCCTTTGGCACAGACAAGCCAAAGAGGCTTGGTAGAGTTAAACAATCTTGGTTATTCTTTAGCTGTTACTAACCACAAACACTTGTAGCTGGACTCGTCCTTCACAAAACTAATTACTCTCTGACTTCATATGAACTGTACTCTGCACCTGGCATCCTTCTCCCCCTACACTCTGTTGTATCATTGTGCATTTCAAAAAGGTCAGGGGCCGACAACTTCAGGGACAATAGACCTGGTTGCTGAGTTGCCTGGTGGCAGCTGTAGCCGTTTTGAAACTTCACAAGAGGAAAAAAAAAGCAAGACCTTCATGAGGGTATAAAAACCTCTCCCTATTCCCAAGAGAACAGGGCATAGTTCTTGAGGTACTAGCCTAGTGTGTATTCCTTTTGCCTGGCAAAAATAATAAAGACACTCTTTTCTATTTTCTTCAAATTCTATCTCCGTATTTCTATTTGGCATCAGTGGACAGGGAGCCAAGATTTTGGCCACATTGTCCTGCCTCTTGGCCTCTCCCCCCTATTCTTCTGCTCATACCTAGCTACCTACCTGCTCTAACATTTCAGTACAGTGCGTGCGGTGCATGCACGCTAAGTCACTTCTGTTGTATCTGACTCTGTGTGACTTCATGGACTGCAGCTCGCCAGGCTCCTCTGTCCATGGGACTCTCCAGGCAAGAATACTGGAGTGGGTTGCCATGTCCTCCTCCAAGGGATCTTCCTGACCTACGGATTGAACTCACGTCTCTTACGTCTAACCTGCATTGGCAGGCGGTTCTTACTGCATTCCTAACTGCTAGGACCACCTGGGAAGTGTCAACCACGGATTGGCACTTGCCGTGGGTGCTTGCCATCAACCTCTACAAGGATTAAATCATGTGCCACTGCAGCTGCTGACCTCCAACACCCCGTGAAGGAGTTCAGGGTGGAGAGCAGAAATGAGGGAACTTGTGCTCTGGGAAACTGGCAGGACAGATCTTCAGATAGATATTCTCAGGAGCTGATTTTATGAGCCCAGTTCTTATATTTGCTCAATCTAGAGAAGCACTAAATCCTTCATGGTGGCTATTGCTTCTCGTGACTAGCACAAACTTTGAGACCAGCAAAAGTTTCTACAAAAAAATATGTACTTGATTGCATGTACTTCCCCCCTTTACCAAAATCACATATATACTGTCCTTCCCTCCTGCCTCCTTAGAGCAGTCTCTCAGAGCTTTCTGAGGTGCTGTCTCCCGGGCTGCAATCCTTGCTTTGCCCCCCAGTAAAACTTAACTTGCCACTCTTGTGTTGTGCGTATTTTTTAGTCAACAACAGCATAAACTCTTCTAAGAGCAAGCATTTTTGTTTGCTCTCTGCTCTTCTCTTACTACTGGGAACAGTCCCTAGCACATGGTAAGAGCTTGGTAAATATTTCTTAAATGAATGAATAAGTTATGTGAAATAAGCAATGTTGCAACACCACGTGGTTGGACTGCTACTATAGGTAAAAAAGGGAGAGGTAGATAATACATATAGTGCTGGCATGGGCATACACGAACTCTGCAAGCAGATTTGGGAGACAGAGGAAGTAAGCTCGTACATTTTCACTGTATGTTCTCGAGAAATAAAATATTGCCTGTCAGGTCAGTAGACAAAGGATCTAGCCACTAGATGACAGGCTCCTCAGGCAGTGAGCCCTGAGGGAACTCAGGGAGGAAACAGACTGCCAGCCGTCTAGCAGTCATCTTGAGGAATCTCAGGATGAGAAAATGCAGGATAAATACACAGATAGCTGAAGTGCTTATCAAAGGAATGATTTCAGTTGAGCCTCAGTTTAGTTCAGTTCAGTCTCTCAGTCGTGTCCAACTCTTTTTGACCCCGTGAATCGCAGCACGCCAGGCCTCCCTGTCCATCACCATCTCCCAGAGTTCACTAACCCTCACGTCCATCGAGTTGGTGATGCCATCCAGCCATCTCATCTTCTGTCATCCCCTTCTCCTCCTGCCCCCAATCCCTCCCAGCATCAGGGTCTTTTCCAATGAGTCAACTCTTCACATCAGGTGGCCAAAGTATTGGAGTTTCAGCTTCAGCATCATCCTTCCAGTGAACACCCAGGACTGATCTCCTTTAGGATGGACTGGTTGGATCTCCTTGCAGGCCAAGGGACTCTCAAGAGTCTTCTCCAACACCACAGTTCAAAAGCATCAATTCTTCGGCGCTCAGCCTTCTTCACAGTCCAACTCTCACATCCATACATGAGCACTGGAAAAACCATAGCCTTGACTAGACGGACCTTTGCTGGCAAAGTAATATCTCTTCTTTTGAATATGCTATCTAGGTTGGTCATAACTTTCCTTCCAAGGAGTAAGTGTCTTTTAATTTCTTGGCTGCAATCACCATCTGCAGTGATTTTGGAGCCCCCAAAAATTAAGTCTGACACTGTTTCCACTGTTTCCCCATCTATAGGAAAGTGCTAAATTCCTTAACTTGAGATACCTAGTTTTCTTTGACCAACTTGGAAGGAAAATTATGACCAACCTAGATAGCATATTCAAAAACAGAAACATTACTTTGCCAACAAAGGTCCGTCTAGTCAAGGCTGTGGTTTTTCCTGTGGTCATGTATGGATGTGAGAGTTGGACTGTGAAGAAGGCTGAGTGCTGAAGAATTGATGCTTTTGAACTGTGGTGTTGGAGAAGACTCTTGAGAGTCCCTTGGACTGCAAGGAGATCCAACCAGTCCATTCTGAAGGAGATCAGCCGTGGGATTTCTTTGGAAGGAATGATGCTAAAGCTGAAACTCCAGTACTTTGGCCACCTCATGCGAAGAGTTGACTCATTGGAAAAGACTCTGATGCTGGGAGGGATTGGGGGCAGGAGGAGAAGGGGATGACAGAGGATGAGATGGCTGGATGGCATCACTGACTCGATGGACGTGAGTCTGAGTGAACTCCGGGAGTTGGTGATGGACGGGGAGGCCTGGCGCGCTGCAATTCATGGGGTCGCGGAGAGTCAGACACGACTGAGTGACTGAACTGAACTGAACTGAACTGAACCTTTTGTTCTGACTGCCTAATGGTTGTTGCAAAATCTCTATATATCCTGGTTTCTTCTCTTCTTTGCAACAGTTTTCTCAGCATTTATCTGAGATGCTGTATCCCGGGCTTGGGCTTGAAGTTCCAAGAATGTCCGCCAGATAAAACAACTCTCAGGTTTTAGGTTGTGTTTGGTTTTTTCAGTCAACATTCTTTTATGCAGTATTTTTAAAAATCAAATACATGGGCTACCTTTTCAAACAATCTATAGGAATGTAAGTGATGAGCTCATTCCACCCCCAAATATTGCCACTTTGGCATAAGGATTATTTCCAGCTGAAGACACCTGAGAAGTAGATGCAGAAAAGCTCTCTGGCATTCCCCTATAAATTTCCCTTTGTTCTTTACATCTGTGTCTCTTGTGCTGCCCTGTATGTAGGATCATCGTTACCACCTTTCTAATTAAAATAAATTAATTTTTTAAAAATTTCCCTTCGTGGAGGTGTCCCTAATCTCCTCTCTACCAGGAAGAGCAAAAGTTAATCACAGGAGAGACAAATCTAGATAGACTCTTATCAGTGAGAGGAACTAACAAAACAAACCTGACTGAAACAATCCTTATCTTCCTTTAGTTTCACCCATATATTTACTTTCCCACAGGTTGCCACTTTTTAAAAGCCATAAACCCTTATCCTTTGTCTAATCACTTCTCTACAAATTTAAAATGTAAGGCTCCACAGGCTTCACCGGCCAAATCACAGAACCTCAAATTGGAGGGGGAAATTTTTCCTCTGCTTTGCATAATGGTGAGCCCCCCACCCCAGAAGAGATGTTGCTGAAGGATTCTTACAGGAGGTGGGAAAGTGGAATATGATCTCAAAATCCCTTGATCTCGGAGAGGCTGTGGTGAGAGGTGGCTTGAAGCCAGATCTAAGTTCCCTGCCCAGTAACTGAACCTCCTTTGCCTGGAAGAAAAACAGGAATCCTAACCACTAGACCATCAGGAGCTAGAGGCTAAAAGCAAAATTTCCCTGGCCCTTGTGCCCATTGAAAAATGCCATTTCTCAAGAAGGCAAAAACTAAAAACAAGTACAAAGTTTATTATTAATAACACAGTACAAGTAGGAGAGCGCACAGACAGAGAAACAGTTAACAGAAGCAAGGCACCCCTGAAGAGAAAGGTGTGGGTGTGCCCCCTAGTAAGGAGGAGCAGGAAAGAGGGGGTTAAGTTCACTCAAATAGGGCAGTTCTTCCGGTTCTTTGTTTACCTTTGGCCAATTATCTGTCTTCTTTTTTCACACCTGACCTGCCCTAGCACCCTCACTAACATGCGTGTGCAACTTTTTTTCCAAGATGGATTCCAGCCCAGAGGCCTCTGGGGGATAGGGAGAAGGGGCTTTGGCATCGAGTAAGCCCCAGGAGTTGATGATGGACAGGGAAGCCTGGTGTGCTGCAGTCCATGGGGTCCCAAAGAGTCAGACGCGACTGAACTGAACTGAACTATGGGGTGGTACCCCCTCTTTTTTGACCCCCAAGGAGTCTTCCTGCGCATGTGCATCATCTCCCTTGCCCCCAGGAGGGGACATATGTGACCTTTTTATCTTTTTCTCAAACAGGGTTTAGCCCCTCTTTGTCCCTACCATAATTGTTATCCTCAAATGTCCACAGGAAACAAAGCCTGGTCATTTATCCTGTTTCTGTTTCTATTTCTATTTTGAAGTGCAAGCAGGAGGCTTATTATAAATGCCTAACCTGGAGCCCACCTACCTCCTGTCTCAGGAAATGCAAACAAGAGGCTAGTTTGTCTGGCCTAAAGCCCATCTATCTCCTGCCTCACCCTCTCCCCCACCTTTGCCACCTAGATGAAGCACATTTAACTGTTTAGGGTCAGAAACACGGAGAAATGGGTAGGGTCCCACACGGGAGGACTAATGCTTGGAGGTCAGAAAGTGAAAAAAGCTTCAGCTGCTGGCTAGACCCAATGTTCCTCACTGAACATAAACAAGTGCTCACAGAATATGAGCAACTATCAGACAAGGTCACTCTGTATTTGGAGTGGGTTGCCATTTCCTTCTCCAGGGAATCGTCTGACCTAGGAATTGAACCCAGGTATCCTGCATTGCAGGTGGACTGCTACATTGCAGGCAGATTTTTTACCGACTGAGCTACGGAGGTAAGCCTTTGCTTCTTAACTGTGTCCAATTCAAAAACGTTCTTCACTTCCCTAAGCCCCTCATTAGCAGAAACAAGCACAAACCCAAATTCTATAATAAGCTCTTCCCAACTCCCTCTTACTAAGCTACCTTGTGGCTTCTCTTAATGCATTGTCCCTTCAAACAAGAATTCTCTATGCAAGAATCCTGGAGTGGGTAGCCATTCCTTTCTCCAGGGGATCTTCCCAACCCAGGGATCGAAGCCAGGTCTCCTGCATGGCAAGCTGATTGTTTACCATCTGAGCCACCAGGGAAGCCCTGAAACAAGCTAAGTAACTCTAATGCTTTATGACCGTGGGCATGTTCCTGGTAGAATCTGATCATTGGCTTTATCACAGTCTTAGCTTTTTTCTGCCCAGTCCAATGATGCCCAGACACAGAGAAGCAAGGATTTTAAGGGCTACCTGGAAGGTTCCGTGGTCCTGAAACAACCTGACTTGGGAAGGTAGTTTGCGGTGCAGAAAGAAAGAGGCTGAGGCAGGAATTAGGAAAGCTTGAGTAATTCTTCTTCCTCTGCCATCACCCCTTTCTGTGACTTTAGGGAAATCATTTCACTTTGAGTCTTTTTCCATTTTTTGAACAAGAAAAGATTAGAATATATGTCTAAGCCTTCTTGCAACCTGAATATTTTAGGATCCAAACCCTGCAGGTTCTCATACTCCCAGGTAAAAGTTCCCCTGCACCAGTTATGTGTATAACACCATCATCATCGTTGTCATATCTACATGCACTGCTTCTGTTCGGTTTGTAAGTTATTTTTCCAATTTTTTTCTTTAAATGAACTCAACTTATACTTAAATTTACAAAGGAAAATCTACACCATTACTTGCCGGGAAATCAAGTATTGCTTGGTAGAAGTGGAAGCACTTCTACAAACACATACACACACACACCCTAAAACAAGGTCATGTAACTATAGATGTGATTTACCTTTTTTTGTGTGTGTGTGATTTACCTTTTGATGAGATTTGAAAAATGAAGCCTTCACCATGTTAAAAAAGGGGAGATATGCAAATGTCAGAAAAATATTAAATACATCCTAGTCACCAACTTACTTTCTCTTTAGTTTGAAACAAGACTTTCTCACTCTGCCTTTCAGTTCAGTTCAGTTGCTCAGTTGTGTCCTGTGACCCCGTGGACTGTAGCTCATCAGGCCTCCCTGTCCATCATCAACTCCCGGAGTTTACTCAAACTCATGTCCATTGAGTCGGTGATACCATCCAACCATCTCATCCTCTGTTGTCCCCTTCTCCTCCTGCCCTCAATCTTTCCCAGCATCAGGGTCTTTTCAAATGAGTCAGTTCTTCGCATCAGGTGGCCAGAGTATCACAGTTTCAGCTTCAGCATCAGTCCTTGCCATGAATATTCAGGACTGATTTCCTTTAGGATGGACTGGTTGGATCTCCTTGCAGTCCAAGGGACTCTCAAGAGTCTTCTCCAACACACAGTTCAAAAAAAGCATCAGTTCTTCGGCGCTCAGCCTTCTTTATGGTCCAACTCTCACATCCATACATGACTACTGGAAAAACCATAACTTTGACTAGACAGACCTTTGTTAGCAAAGTAATGTCTCTGCTTTTAAATATGCTGTCTAGGTTGGTCATAACTTTTCTTCCTTCTTCTCTTTTGCCTTTCAGTGTAACTTAATGTACTGTTTGGGGCTTCCTTGGTGGCTCAGATGGTAAAGAATCCGCCTGCAATGCTGGATACTCAGGTTCCATGCCTAGGTCAGGGAAGATATTTACATATAAGTGGATCCTTAGATCCTTTCATTCACCCCAAATGATTTATAAATGCTACATTTTAGAAAACAGTGCATATCTTTTCTGTTTAATTTGGGATTATCCTTCCGTTCTTAGACTAAAGATAAATTCCTCAGGTTAGCTAAAAAGTTCTTCCAGGACTGCTCCCTAATTACCTCCTCCTTACATAGTAAGCATTAAATAAACTTTTATTGAAAGAATATGCCCTCATATTACTTTTTCATAGTAGTCACAACATGTCAGTGTATTTCTGTCCTTTGTCAGTCTCTTCTTAACTTGGTCATACATTCTTGTGCCAACATCCGCTGGATCATGGAAAAAGCAAGAGAGTTCCAGAAAAACATCTATTTCTGCTTTATTGACTATGCCAAAGCCTGTGACTGTGTGCATCACAATAAACTGTGGAAAATTCTGAAAGAGATGGGAATACCAGACCACCTGATCTGCCTCTTGAGAAATTTGTATGCAGGTCAGGAAGCAAGAGTTAGAACTGGACATGGAACAACAGACTGGTTCCAAATAGGAAAAGGAGTATGTCAAGGCTGTATATTGTGACCCTGCTTATTTAACTTATATGCAGAGTATATCATGAGAAACACTGGACTGGAAGAAACACAAGCTGGAATCAAGATTGCCGGGAGAAATATCAATAACCTCAGATATGCAGATGACACCACCATTATGGCAGAAAGTGAAGAGGAACTAAAAAGCCTCTTGATGAAAGTGAAAGTGGAGAGTGAAAAAGTTGGCTTAAAGCTCAATATTCAGAAAACGAAGATCATGGCATCCGGTCCCATCACTTCATGGGAAATAGATGGGGAAACAGTGGAAACAGTGTCAGACTTTATTTTTCTGGGCTCCAAAATCACTACAGATGGTGACTGCAGCCATAAAATTAAAAGACGCTTACTCCTTGGAAGGAAAGTTATGACCAACCTAAATAGCATATTCAAAAGCAGAGACATTACTTTGCCAATAAAGGTCCGTCTAGTCAAGGCTATGGTTTTTCCTGTGGTCATGTATGGATGTGAGAGTTGGACTGTGAAGAAGGCTGAGCGCGGAAGAATTGATGCTTTTGAACTGTGTTGTTGGAGAAGACTCTTGAGAGTCCCTTGGACTGCAAGGAGATCCAACCAGTCCATTCTGAAGGAGATCAGCCGTGGGATTTCTTTGGAAGGAATGATGCTAAAGCTGAAACTCCAGTACTTTGGCCACCTCATGTGAAGAGTTGACTCATTGGAAAAGACTCTGATGCTGGGAGGGATTGGGGGCAGGAGGAGAAGGGGACGCCAGAGGATGAGATGGCTGGATGGCATCACTGACTCGATGGACGTGAGTCTGAGTGAACTCCGGGAGTTGGTGATGGACAGGGAGGCCGGGCGTGCTGCGATTCATGGGGTGGCAAAGAGTCGGACACGACTGAGCGACTGATCTGATCTGATCTGATCTGTACTCCAGATGTTGACAGAGCGCGCTGCGAGGGAATACACAGCAAGCGAAGGAATGTAACCAGCTCGACCCCTGCCAGTTGATCCCCGCCTTCTCCCCGAACCCCCAAGGCTGGTGGGCGGGGCCACGCGGTGACGCAGGCCGCACGTTTCCGGTCCGAGAAACCGTCGCGTTTCTGGGTGACGCCTCAGCCGGCAGTTAACCACCGTACTCTGAACTCGGGTGTCGGCCGCTTCCATCACCCGAGTCACCATGGGGGCCGTGCTGGGCGTCTTCTCCCTCGCCAGCTGGGTGAGTTCGGGGTCTAGTGTCTCTGCTGGTCTTATGGCTTGGGGCTGGGGGCGGGGGTGGCGCGACAGGGCTCCCCAAGCCGTGAGCCCCGAACGGGTCTGGGCCCCGGAGGCCCGGGGGTTGAGGGGCCGACCCTGGGTTGCAGAGGGTATATAAACCCCGGGAGGTCCAGGGTGAAATCCGCGATGCGCGGCGATCGGATGCGGCCGTTCTTCTTCTGCGTTTGCTAAGGAACGTAAGAGGCCAGGTCTCCATTGTTTACAATCTGATTGCCCCGCCCCCGCCAGCCTTCCGGCCCTGGGTTCCTCTGGAGCTGGGATGGGGCCGGGGCTGGGCTCTCTAGGCCGGGGCACTCTGGTTCGTTTCCAAGCGCCTTCTTAGGGTGGCGTCATTTATTTGGACTGTGGGGGCAGGAGGTGTGTGTGGATAATATATTTATCTCATAGCACAGGATTTGTCAAAGCTACAGAGTATGTGGCAGAGGTGAGATTTTTAACCAAGGCCTGGGTGCGATTCTGGCTCAAGGGAAAGAAGGCCTTGTGGATAATTATTAAGAATTGGAAGTCATGGCCTGAACATTTTGGGGTCTTGTACAAGTCATTTCTTTCTGGCTTCACTTAAGATGAGGACCATCATCCCAGCATTCCTCGCCTCCAGAGCTGTTGTGAGGATGAAGTGAATAAATGGGTTGAATCACTTTGTAAATTGTAAACGTCATATTTGCAAAAGGAAAATTATGGTATCTATGGAAGAGACTATGCTAAGTTCACTCATACATTCGCTTCAAAGGGGCATGATTCCTTGACATCATTTCCTTGTTTCCTAATTCCCCGACTGACTTAATTGGCCAAGGAGTCAATCTCAGCTCATTCCACTATCCTATTTTAGGGACAGACTATATTTTCCATCCTTTAAGATTGTTGAACATAAAAGAGCTGTTGGTCACTTAAGGGCCTCGTGGCTTTCCAGTATTTTGACCTTGCCAAAAATAAGAACTCTTACATGGTTTATTTAATACACCTGTTTAGATACAAGTTTCATGAAATAATTCTTTGGCCTCTGCTGTACTTTTTTCTGTCACAGTTAAAAAAAAAAAAAATCCTGGCCAGTTGATTTTTACAGTGTTTACAAAATAAGTGTTTTGCAAATACTTACAGTACATTTACAAAACTGCAGCATTTACAAAATATGATTTAGGGAAAAATAGTTAAGAAAGTCATTAACTAGGGAGTAATATGGTAATTTGAAACCTGAAACATATGGTGGCTTTGATGTAAAGCCGAGATTTGAGTTGATGCCATCAAAGCATTTCTACCTATAAATCACTTTTATAGTTTATTGATTTCTTTTGTTCAGTGGGAACAGCAAGTAATTCAGTGTACCAGGGAATGGAGTGAGTGAGGGAAAGGATAATTAAAAAAGAAAGGTAAAGGGGTCCAAATCATGTAGATACCCATTGATCAGTCTAAGGGATTTGGCTTTTACTCTTTCCTGATTGTGGGGATCCATTAGAGAAAAGAAGAATGATGTGAACTGACACAGTGTTGCTGTGTGGAGAATAGATGGTGAAAAAGAAAGGGTGAAGCAGTGTAGGGGAGGAAAACCTTTTATTGGATTCTCTGTGGATTAGTGGTCGGGCCTGCAAATTAAACTAAGACAAATTAGCAAGAAAAAAGAGTTTGTACTTGTGCAACCCACATACATGTAGGAGTTTTCAGAGATGAACAACTCGAAAGAGTGGCTAGAATATAGGACTTTATTATATGCCTTTCTTAATGGGTGGAGGGGTGCAGGAAAGCGCTTCCCTGGGAAAAACAAAGAGGTTTCTTTAGGAAAGGTGAATGGGTTTTTAGGAGAACTAACAGGAGATAAGAAAGTGTGTGATAGTACTTGTTTATGTGAGTGCAGAGGTCTTTTTATCTTCTTCAAGGCAATAAAACTCTCTTGGAGGGAGAATTTATGGTAGTTGCCGCATTCAGTCAGATGAGAAATGCTCTGAGAGGGCATTTTTTCCCCTGCATCTTTTGAATCTCACATGTCTTCATTTAAAAATAATTTTTATACTAATTCAGGGTTCTGAATGGGTTACTACAGCAGCAAAATAGGAGCTATTGCATTTAATCCAGGTGAGAGATAATGGTGACTGGACCAGTGTGATAACTGAGGATGCTATGAAAGTAGCAAGATTCCGGATACATTTTGAGGTTAGAGCTGATGTGCTGATAAATGGAATGAGAGTTTTGGGAAAGAAGGCATCAAGGATGACTGCAAGGTGTTCGACCCGGGCACAGGAAGAGTGTGCCTGGGTCCTTGGAGTCTTTAATCAATACAAATTAGTAAGAGGCCAGACGAGAATTTCAGGCAAGCAGGAGGAAGAAAAAACAAGCAACAGGTGCCCTTGCTTGCTCCCAAGGGGTGTAGGAGCTGGTTCCTTAAATGGGATGTGGGTAGGGACGGATCAGTGGGTTGAGTAAGAGATGTGGCTGAAAGCGGTCTGCTCACCCACCCCCCCTACCCCCCCTGCCTTGGTGTTGTTACATGCAGGGACCATGCACAATACCCTGTGCTGTTTTGCCCTCCGCAGCTCAGAAGTAGCAGTTGGTTTGTGGTCCTGTTGTATCTTACTGTTCCTGCAGGCAGTTATTTTTAGTCCCTTACAGTTTCTTCGTATTCTCCTGTTCAAGGGTTGGTCCAGGTACAAGCACTCTGGGAAAGGGTCCCAGGTTCCAGCTTATCTCAAATAGAGTTATTTATGGAAATAGGTGTGGAGCCTTATACCAAGGTCACAGATGTGGAGCTCCACACCAAGGTCATCTCTGACACTATCTGAGCCCCATAGCAACTGTTGCCATGAACCCCCCTGATCTAAACCAGCCTGCTCCCTGACCCATATTAGGTACAAATACTCACCCTAACACTCACCCTCTAGCACCCTAACCAAGCACCTAATGCCACCCTTCCAGCAGGATTTTTTTTGTCTTGAGGCTATAAAAGTGAAAAGTGATAGTGTTAGTTGTTCAGTTGTGT
Source organism: Bos mutus (assembly GCF_027580195.1). NCBI lineage: Eukaryota > Metazoa > Chordata > Mammalia > Artiodactyla > Bovidae > Bos > Bos mutus. Next base: position 57,241,734 of record NC_091629.1, on the reverse strand, counting down.
CAGATTCTCTGCGACCCCATGGACTGTAGCCTGCCAGGCTCCTCCATGCGTGGACTTCTCCAGGCAAAATTACTGGAGTGGGTACCATTCCCTTCTCCAGGGGATCTTCCCAACCCAGGGATCAAACCCAGGTCTCCTACTAACTCTCGAAGGGGTCGGCTCTCCCTTGAACCGGCCCACTGTTCTAACAGGTGGCTCTCCATGGTCTGTCATGAGGTTGGCCCGCTGTGCTAACAGCCAGTCTGCCAGTCCAGTAAACTCTTTTCTCTTATTCTGTCTCGTGTCTGGAAATCTTTTCCAACCTGCACACAAATCATGAAAATAGGGGAGTGACGTAACATATAGTAAGACACGTTTGTTCCACAGTTTGAGTACCTGTTGTGTAAAGGTGCAAAAGATAGAATGCTAGGTGGTCACCCCTGCCCACTCCAGGTACAGACAGTTATAAACAAGTAAGTAGGTGTACTGGTTTGCCAGGGCTGGATAACAAAAGACCATAAAGTGGATGACTTAAATAATAGAAATCGATTGGCTCGTGCCAGGAGCCGGCGACAGGCACTTCACTCATGACAAAGGTCGTGAGGAAGGAGGCTCGGCATACGCAAAGGCGGGATCGAGCCTCAGGAGTCCCCCTGGATATTCTCGAGCATCTACCCCCAAAAACCAGAGTCTGCCTACTTTATTGCTTTGTGCTCTCACCTCTGACTTTACTGGGGGCTGTCCGCCACCACCATCTCGCTCTCTCTGACAAAGAGTTAACTTACAGCTCCAATTAATAAAGTTTCTGGGCAATTAGAAGTGTTTAAATCCAAACCCCTCAGATAGCTCTCTAACTCGCCTGACAAGTTTACCCGGACTCCTACAGCTATGCATACGATTGTTTAGTCTCCCAGCCTCGAGAGGCATGGGAAGCTTAAGATATTCAAATAGCTTAGAGCCTCTCAGAGAGTTAGAAACTGTCAAAATAAAACTAGTAAAAGATTTCATTGATGAGCCAATGCTTGCTGCCAAGTTTCCACATCCCCTGTATTGTATCCTTGAATGTGTATTAATTAATATAGTTGGTATGTAGAAAAAATAAGTAGTGGCCTTGGTGCTAGCAACTTTAGACCCTTAAGGTAATAAATTCTTTCCTTTGTTGTCAACCCACTGCACCTCTGCCCTATAGGAATGTAACTTTATCTAACACCTTCGGAGGATGGCGCCAAACCTTAAAATAATTACTCTTAGAGAAAATAAGTCTTACGGTTGACAAACCTTTGTCAAGAGTCATAAAAAGTTAATAGGCCTTCTGGCCAGAAGATGATGTAAATCACCTAAACCATTTGTATACGATAAATTTGCAGGATAGAAACCCTGGTTTTTGATAAGGATCAAAGACTGCTGACTTTGCACGATTTCACATCCCCTATTATCCTCTATGTGTAACTTAGGGTATAAAAGCCCCTGTTGAAAATAAAGCTACGGGCCTTGCTCACCAAAGCTTGGTCTCCTCATGTTATTCTTTTCCTCAATTTCCAGCTGAGTCTCCATCTGGAGCGCGGAGGTCCTCTGCGACCATTTATTTGCCTGGGCTTCTAAGACCCACTCGAGAAGGTGTCTAAGGTGGGGCACCTTCCGCTATTCGAGAGGGCGCCTGCAGCCTCCGTGGTCAGAGCTAACCTGGTGTCACAGGTTATATTGATTTTCCGTGTAAACTAAGCTACTCAGCCTCTTTTCGCCACTGAATTTTCCTACTGAGCTATCATCATTCTATTACTCTTTATATCTCTAATTAATATTTAAATAAATCGCTGACGCCGTCTCTCCTTCGAATACCCTGGATCAGCCGGGGCTGGACCTCGGCAGGCTCCTCATTTGGAGGCTAGAAGTCTGAGATTAGGGTGTCAGCTGGGTTGGTTCCCGGAACTCTGTTCCAGCTCCTTCCCTAGTTCCTGGTGGTTTGTTAGCAGTCTTTGGTGTTCCTTGGTTTATAGATCTCTGCCTTCATCTTTGCATGATGTTCTCCCTGTGATGCTCAACTGTGTCCAGATTTCTCCTTTGTATGACACCAGTCATGTTTGATTAGGGGCCCACTCTTCTCCAATAAGACATCATTTTACCAAATTATATCTGTAGTGACCCTGTTTCCAAATCAGGTCACATTCTGAGGTACTGGCGATTGGGACATAAACGTATGAATTTTGGAGGACATAATTCAACTGATAGCAAACAGTGGGCAATTATTATTAGTTTATTTAATTGACTAGAGAAAAAACAGCTAAAGGAGTTAGAAGCATGTGAGTGCAGACAAAATAAACTGGAAGCAATTAGTGTCATTGTTTTTAGCTGTAAAATGTCTGTATGTCTATCTGTGACCAGACACAGACTTCTGTTACGGTCTGTTGACCCAGACTGTAGTTAAGAATTGAAGACTGGAGCTGGGTGGTCAATTCCCCATGGCTGTTTTGATTATGGATATTACTGGGTATTGTGATATATGGAGCCCCTGCTATGAAAGAAATTATGCTAGGTGCTATATACTGCTGACATTATCTCATAAAAGAGTATTACTGGGGCCATACTGTAAACCAGAATCCCCCAGTGTCTGCATCTGCTGTTGCTGCTGATGATTCTGAATTAGCCTATCCTTGTAATGTGACTTGATAATGTCACCTGTCAAAGCAATTCAAGTGGTTTCCTAATCAGGCATATAGAAGAATGACTCAAAGTATGTCCTCTCATCTGGAATGCTTGTTAGGAGAGTTGAGCTGACCGAAGATCCAGGTGACTCTTTTTTTTCAAGTGGGGGAAGTTCACATAAGATTAACTATTTTAAAGTGTATAATTGTGTCATTTAGTACATTCACATGTTGTGCTGTCATAACATATGTCTGGTTCCAGAACATTTTCATCACCCCAAAGAGAAACTCAGGATCCACTTAGCAGTCAACTCTCTTCTCCCTGCTCCCTCCAGCCTCTGGAAACCACTCCTCTGCTTTCTGTCTCCAGGTTGACCTGTTCTGGGTATTTCATATGAATGAAATCACACAGTATGTGACCTTTTGTGTCTGGCTTCTTTCACTTGGCATCATGTTTTCGGGGTTCACCCATGTTGTACCAGCTATCAGTACTTCATTTTTATGGCTAAATAATATTCTGCCCTTTGTGGGTATACTATATGTTATTTATCCGTTCATCAGCTGATGGGCATTTAGTCTCTGCCTTTCAACAATTGTAGGTGGTGCTGTTTGGAACATTCATGTCCAAATTTTGTTTGAAAACTTCAGTTCTTTTGGGTGTATGTGTGAGTTGGAGTTACTGGGTCATATGATAATTCTATGTTTAATTTTGAGGAATCTCTGGGTTACTCTTCAATGGAGCCAAAAGTCTTTTGCTTTAAGGGTTTCTGTGTAATGTTGCCTTATGTTGTAATATTAGATTTGGTAGCTAGGATTCTCAGAAATCAGCAGGTGGAGTTAGGTTTCTGTTTTTCTTAGTATTAAGATATATTGTTTTTAAATAAAATATGCTGTCTGTGGGAACATAACCAACACTTACTGGGCCTTTACTATGTTTTAAGTACTGTGTTGAGTGCTCGTTTAATATAGCAGTATCTGAAGGAGGAAGATTCTGTTACTGAGTTTATTTTACAGATGGAGAAATAAGCTTACATTTTGTAACTTGCTGAGGTAAAATGGTAGAAATAACACTGCCTCCAGAGCTCATGCTTTTAACCACTTCCTCCCAGCTCTGATTCTCAGAGAAGGCTCTCAGAGCCTGGTGTGCTGGTCTTCCGTCCTGCAGGTCGGGAAGGAGGCCGCTGCAGGCCATCTCACGTGGCGATGCTCTGCTCGTTGCAGGTCCCGTGCCTTTGTGGCGGTGCGTCCTGTTTGCTGTGCAGCTGCTGTCCCAACAGTAAGAATTCCACCTTGACTCGCCTCATCTACGCTTTCATCCTCTTCCTGGGCACCATTGTCTGTTGTATCATGTTTCATGAGGGGATGGAGACTCAGCTGAAGAAGGTAAGTAGAAGTAACAGTAGCCTTATTAATGTAGTGGTTTTAATTATTTCATGTTTTGCAAAAATTTTAGTTGTAATTAGTATTTATGTCTTCACTGTTGTGAAACTCAATCAAGTTCAGTGGATTGGTTGGGATCGTACATTTCAGTTCTAGTCAAAACAGAGTAGGAAGGTATTAGTCTTTTCCCAAAGTAAAGGTAGTATCTGAAGCAACATCTTTAGTCTAACACCTTTGGAAAAGATACTAAAAGAGTGGCCCTAAAGCTCTTTTAAATAAAGTATATTTAATTTTAAAAATTTAATCTAGACTAGCCTTTATTTGCAGAAAAGGGCCAAAAAGAGAGCACTTGACTTTTATTTTAAAACTGCAACTTGTTTATATTGTTCAGTGACAAGATTGTAAGTGAATTGAAAGCCAAAGCGAAAAGTCCCACAGGAGGGTCTTGCAGTTGTTGAAGTGGCCGGTTTTAGACATCCAGGCTTTTCTGTGGTGGAATCGAATCTCTCTTTAAATGTGGATATTCCCTAAGCATTAAAATGTTTTTGTTCCAGATACCTGGCTTCTGTGATGAAGGACTTAGTACCAGGATTACTGATATTATGGATAAAGAGTGTGATGTGCTGGTTCGTTATAAAGCTGTGTATCGAATCAGCTTTGCCTTGGCCGTCTTCTTCTTTGCCTTCTCTCTGCTCATGTTAAATGTGAAAACTAGTAAAGATCCCAGAGCAGCGATACACAATGGGTACGTAGGAATTATTTATTGTTTTCTTGTCATGGTGTTGTATCTTCGCCTTCGCAGTTAATGTTGCCATTTTGATGAAGGCAGTAGAGTACTTCTGTTATACATGGGAAGTTGTTTCAAGGTCATTTTCAGCTGGAGCTCTGCAGTGTAGCGGGGGAGATAGAGTGGACAACGAGAATTTTTTTTGGTATTATTTATTTATTTAGTATTTTAAAAAAATATTTTTGCTTCAGGTTCGTACATTTCTCTGCACACCTATGAAACCGTTCAAGCATTGTACTAGGCACTTCACACACACAAACACACATATTTTTTTTCTTTCTATTGTTAAAAGATAAACATGTACCTGATATATTTAGACAGGATACAGAAAAATAAATAGTGAATATATTTGGGCCACTGATTGACATATTCTGTCGCTTCCCATTCCTGATCCCCAGTTCCTCTTGTACATGTATTTCAGAGAGGTTAAAGAAATTGCCTGAGATCTCTCAGCTAGAGAGGGTTGGCCCTAGGATTGAAACTCAAATCTGTTCAGCTCCAAAGCTGCTTTCTTTCTGCACTGCCATGCAAAGTAGTGTTTAAAGGTTCACTGAAAGCCAGGTTTGGTCTTGTGACGAGCTCTGTAATTGTGAACAAGGGGTTTATGTCCAGTTGCCTGATGTGCAGCTTGCCAGACGGCCAAACTGAGATGCTGAGATTTGCAGCAGAGACTGGAAGACACATCTTGGATCCGCCTCCCTGAAGGCCAGAGGCTGTAGAAACTTATGGGATAAAGAAGCAGGGTTGTCTTACTTGTGGGAATGGGAAGGTAAGGAACAGGTGCTGTAATCGGTGTTCTGCACAGGTCTTTATCTTAATTACAAGCTTGAAATGGCAACCGACAGTACTCTTGCCTAGACGATCCCTTGGACAGAGGAGCCTGGTGTCCATGGGATAGCAAAGAGTCAGTCACAACTGAGCGACTTCACTTTCACTTTCTTTAACAGGATACTTAGCATAATCAGGGGGTGGAGTTTTTGGCACTCCGAATTCATTGAACCACCTGTGCAGGCCCTGTTGTAGGGTCAGTAGTCCCAACCAGTCTTAACCAGCTTGAACTGGACAAAAACTAACTCCTGGTTTCTGAAAAACAGCTTAAGTCCCCGTTGCTGTAGCAACTCATACATCAGAGGCAAGTATCTATAGAGGTGGTTAAAGAGTCTTGGGATATATTATCTAGGCTGTAGGTAGGAAGGTATGAAATTTGAAAAAATTTAGACAAGCCTTGTGAAGGCAAGGCCACAAATAGAGGAGTTCTTTAACGAGCTGTTAAAGCAGGGAAACTCTAAGGTAATGTGTTTCTTTCTTATGAACGTGAATGATTGGGTCTTTGTGCTAATGTTTGTCCTCAAATTGTGTGAAATACTGAATGAAGTAGCTTCATGTCAGATGAAGAAACAAGCCCAATCATGTTGGAAGTGGCTAGTAAGGCTTTATTTTTGCATTTCAGAAGTTCATTTTCTCAATGAAAGGGAAAAATTAGCGTTTCATAAATGTACTTTTATATTTTAATAGATTTTGGTTCTTCAAAATTGCTGCCATTGTTGGTGTCATGGTTGGATCTTTCTATATTCCTGGAGGCCACTTCAACACAGGTATGGTTCACTATAACAGGGGTAAATTATAATGTATACAAACTCTACAGATGACTGCATTCATTACTGATTTTGCAGAACTGGTAATTAAATGAGATGGTGTTCAATTATCATGACTTGATACTAATATTAAGATATTAATTGACTGATTAAAGCCAGGAGACATTCAGCCCACTTCTCAGCTCTTCTGAAACCAGATGTTAATTTTTTGCCAATATTTTAGGTTTCCCTTCTCACTTGGCAATATGAAGTTAATCGGGCTTGTCAACATAAGGACTTGTAACCATGTACTCCACTATCCCCGTTTTAACCTGCTTCCTTTTTGTGGCATCATATGGCATCTGTGGATTTCCACTGTGATTTATATCCCTGTGAGTAAAGGAAAGGGCTTATATCTTTTCCATTTGGAATGTCAGACCATGGGCTCCCCTTAGCACAAGCTAGAATCGATTTTAAAAGGTCTGAAACCCGACAGAACACTTGTCACAGAATGCCTTTGAGTTTGGAATTGTGATACTCTTGCTGTACTGCTCGAGACAGAATATGTCTTATTATTACCTTTTCTTACTTGAAACCTTCTTAGTGTGCTGGACAGTAACGTTCTGATATGTTGCTCCTGTGGTAAAGAATAACTTTGTGCTTTTGGTTTGTAGCCTGGTTTGTGATTGGCATGGTAGGGGCTGCCTTCTTCATCCTCATTCAGCTGGTGCTGTTGGTAGACTTTGCTCACTCTTGGAATGAGTCATGGGTAAATCGAATGGAAGAAGGGAATCCAAAATGCTGGTATGCCGGTAGGTGTCAAACCCCTATGAGAGCCATACTGCATCATGCTACATTAAACTGGGTGAAAATTGATCCTCGTTAGTTTAAAAGCTTGTTATAACTTTGAGCATTCATGTTCATTTTCTCTTTTCTAGCTTTACTGTCTGTGACAAGCTTGTTTTATATCCTGTCAATCATCTTTGCTGGGTTGCTGTACACATACTACACCAAACCAGATGGCTGCACAGAGAACAAGTTCTTCATCAGTTTTAATCTGATCCTTTGCGTGGTGATTTCTGTTTTGTCAATCCATCCAAAAATTCAGGTATGGTTGTGATTTCTGCTTCTTCCTCCTATGAGAGATTTTTAATTAATGCTAAACTTGAAACCTAGGTAACTTTTTATATGAATTTATGTCCAAGTTTATCTACTTAAACATTTTTCTACTGTAGCATAATAAAATCTTCATAATTATATCTTAATCATAAAATGTGCCATTGAATGTCAGTATTATAATTAAATGAATAATTTCCCTATTATTTAAGGGGAAAAAAAACTATGTAACTTGAGAATTTATTGTCCTTATAAAATTGTTTATATCACAAGAATGATTCTTAGAAATCTTTAGCAGAGATATTTTAGGGGAATTGAACTAGAAACATATGATTTTAATATTTAAAACACAACTCATGCTCCTGAGTTTCCTCATTTAAATACCATATTTTAAAAATTCATGGATTTTTAGATACGAAATATGAAAAAACATCACCTATCCTTTTAAAAGTGAGAAAACTGAAGGTCCAGAGAGTTGATGGATTACCTAGCTAGTTAAGGGCAAAGCTTAGCTTTGATTTCACTATACCAGGGAACTAGTGGTGAATCCAAGCCTTTGTATGATCCACAGGAATTTCCAGGGTTATGAAATGCCTGAGAATTGGTGGTACATGCCTCCTCTTTCTTGGTTATTTTTCAAGCTAACTTAAACTGAAAGGTTACTTGTCATCTTTGATCTGTCAAGCAGAATCAGAAGGTTCTCAATAACAGCTCAGTGGGTCCCAGGAAGTACGCTTCTAGAAGTTCAGCCCTTGCAGTCCCTATGGCATTGTTTCCTTTCCAATTCCACAGGAACACCAGCCTCGTTCTGGCCTCCTGCAGTCTTCTCTCATCACCCTCTACACCATGTACCTCACGTGGTCAGCCATGTCCAATGAACCTGGTAAGCAGATTCTAAAAGCACATTCATTTGATGGAAAGAAACTAAGAAATGGGAGTTCTCTGGCAGTGCAGTGGTTAGGACTCAGCTTTCACTGCTGTGGGTGTAGGCTTGATCCCTGCTTGGAAACTTAAGATCCCACAAGATGTGCCATGCACACCAGGAGTAAAAGAAAGTACGAAATTACTCCTTTGGTGGGTGCCAGAACTAGAGCTGGAGCAAATGTCAGACAAACAAATGAACAAACAAAAACTTCACTTAAATGTACAATGTCTTTGGTATTTACCTTTCAAATTTTATTCTCCATGTCTGCTCCTAACTGTTCAGAGCTGAAAGCCTAAAGGACCACCTGAAGGACCTTTATGTGGTCCAGGCTTTTCCCCAGACTAAATCAGATTAGTTAAGAGTTGGTTAAGAGCAGAAAAAGGCAACGTTGTTTTGGCCCTTTGTAGAATTACATTAATTGAATTTTATGTTGGTGGTGCAGGCTTGAGAAGAAACAGCTGCAGGAAATCTCCTTTTGTAGGTCTTACGGGATTGTTTCTCAGTAGAGTATCCTGTGGAAAACCATTGCTGCAGACCAGCTAATGATGACGCAACTTATTTTTGTTGTATTCCTGTATAACTGTGCAGAAACAGGACTAGGGCTAAACTCCTTGTGCCTTTTTTTTTTTTTATAACCAGGCCAAATTTATTGAATCTACCTTATTTTGCAAACAAATTTATCTTTTTTAAACTGTTTTATATTGGGTTATAGTTGACTAACAGTGTTGTGATAGTTTCGGGTGTACAGCAAGGTGATTTAGTTGTACATTTTCCCATTTAGGCTGTTACATAATACCGAGCAGAGTAGGTCCTTGCTGGTTATCCATTTTAAATATAGCAGTGTGTACATGTCCATCCCAACCTCCCCACCACCCTTCCCCCGGTAACTCTAAGTTCCTTCTCTAAGCCTGTGTAAACTCCTTATATTTTAAGCACACGACTGTAGAGCCCCAAAGACTTGCTAGTTAAACTTCAAAACCAGTGAAATCAAGATTGACATTTATGAAACTGGACAAATACTCTGTTGCTGTAGTTTCTTTACTCTTTCTTGAAAACCAAGTCTTTGATTGCAACACAGATGTGTTACTGACTGCCCAGTTGCAGGTTCTTTGAAGTAGAACATTCTCATGTTTGAAATTATGTTTTGCTACCACGACTGAGTGATGTGTAAACACACCCCTCAAATCCTTTTGGACCCCCATGAGTTATCCCTAAAGATAAAAAGCAGTTTCTCATTGTCAGATCGTTCCTGCAACCCTGGCCTGTTGAGCATCATTACGCACATGACCTCATCCACCTTGGCTCCTGCGAATACAACTGCTCCGGCCCCTACCCCTGCTGTGCCGTTACAGAGCGGGCCTTCTCTGAATAAAGAGAATTTCATTGGGCTGTTAGTCTTTGTTCTCTCCCTTTCCTATTCTAGGTAAGTTACAAAGTCCTTGACTTGCCTCAGTTAACCCTGCAGTGTATGTTTCTGTAAGTTCAGTAAATCCTCTTGTGAAATGATTTCCCCCAGCCTTACTAAGAGATTCTCCTTTGTATAGGAAGATAAAGCTCTTACCTGACCTGACTCTAGATTAGCTAGAATAGTGGCTCTGAAATTTGGTTGGGCTATCTCTTTTTTTTTAGGGCAATGTTTATTTTATGATCATTGTAAATAATATAAGCAACTAGCAGAATTTTATGCACAAAATGCTCAAGTTGGTATTTAATCCAAAACCTCAGATACAATCTATGTTAGCAGTTTGCACTCATTCTCTCACCCATTTTTATTGATTGATATTGTCTATCTAATAGTGTGTGATACTTTAATAATTTTAAAATGTGAAATAATACAAATAGGCAAAGATATATTTATATAAACTAACAGCATAAGTGAGGGCAGTTTAAAGTAGGAAATGAAATTGTCCTCCCTCTAAATTCACCTTTTCTGTGGTTAAATTTTGGCCCATATTATTTCAGACTTTTTTCTTTTGCTTATACTTACTATCTATTAATCTCTTTGTATCTATATTATTATGTATATTTTTATAAATAGTTACATAATCTTATATCACTTGATAATATAATTTAAAAATAGAGACCATACTATATAATAGTATAACAGTATACTATTCTGAAATACATATGAATTTGTCATAATTTGGACAGCTTTGCACACATAATGTGTAGTTTTACCCTTTTTTTCCCTTTTTTTCTTTTTTTAATTATTTCTTAAAATATGGGTTGGCAGTCTACAGCCCTTGGGCTGACTTCCTATTTCTCTAAATAAAGTTTTATTGGCTTACAGCTATGTTCATTTTTTTCATGCTCTCTGTGACTATTTTTGTTTATTTCCTTTGATTCTTGATCTTAAGAGGAAAGCTTTTAATCTTTCACTATTAAATACAACTTTTTCATAGAGGCCCTTTATCAATTTGAGGAAGTTTTCTATTTCTAGTTTGAGTTTTTATCATAAAAAAAGTATCAGATTTTTGCCAAAAAAAATTTTTTTTAATGTCTGTTGAGATGTTCATGTGGAATTTGTCCTTTATTTGTATGTACTTTTTTATTCAATCATTTAACAAACTTTTAGTGAGTATCTGCTGTGTATTAGAAATGCATAGATGACTAAGGTCATTGCCAGAAGGTCATTCCTTGTGAATAGCAAGGAAGACAGGAGTGGTTAAGTGATACGGCAGAAGGAAGAATAAGGAGCTACAGCAATTTAATCCAGCCTAGCAACGGGGTGACGTCAGAGAAGACTTCCTAGAGGACACGGCATGATTAGAGAGTTAAAGAGTGAGTGAGTTAGCTGGGCGAAGGCGGGCATTGCATTCTGAACAAAGGAGAGATACTTCTGAAGTCCTGGAAGCAGACACCGTAAGCATAGTGTATTTTGGGAAACCCCTCCAGGCAGTTAAAGCATCAAATTGTAACTGTTAGGATCAGAACTTTAAGCAAACCCTTCAGAAGCCCTTCAGTCCCCGAAGCAGGAGCAGTTTAGAAATAACCTTCACGTGTACAGGCTCGTGACAGCACTTCATCTTCATGGCCCCCTTCTGATTTACCTTTCTGGGATCACTTTCCAGCATCCGCAATTCCAGCAATAGCCAAGTAAGTAAGCTGACGCTGTCGGGCAGTGACAGCGTGATCCTCCGAGACACGGCTGCCAATGGTGCCAGCGATGAGGAAGATGGACGGCCTCGGCGGGCAGTGGACAACGAGCGAGAGGGGGTGCAGTACAACTACTCCATGTTCCACCTCATGCTCTGCTCGGCTTCCCTGTACATCATGATGACTTTGACCAACTGGTACAGGTAGGAGGCAGAGAACTGAGGAAGCCCACCCTGCCCCTTGGCGTGGCCTGTAAAAGCTCCTGACCTCAGAATCCTCTTCTTTTACCCATATAATGAAAGTATGTTCAGTGCTCACACTTTCCTGAAATACTTCTGACTTTTTTTTCTCCTCTTGCATTTAAAATCCAGTTGGAATACTTACAGTTAAAATCATGGGAAGCCCTTCCAAACTTGAGTAACTTGAGAGAGAAAATCATGACATAAAGCAATCTGACTTGTCTTTTGTTCCCTGAGTTTTCTTTGTCTAGAGATGGCCATGTAGAGTATTCTGATCAAAGGAAACATCTGGTAAAGCAAGGAGGATTCAGTAAATTCATTTCAGTTTTGAATTTTACCAGTATGTAGAATAGGCAGATGTCCCTGAAGAACTTTTTGCAAGGAATGATCAGAGTTCTTCATGCAGGCTAAAAGATAAAAGCTGTTTGAGTGGCAGAGCCCCCTGCTCATAAAAATGAAAAAATAGCAAGTTTATCAAGTCCTTTCTGGTAACTGACTACAGAGTAGTGAGTGTCAGGCAAGTTTCAGTGGAGAATTTCTTAGCTTTTGCTGAGGGGCTGCTATATGCTGAAATTAGGCTCCTTTGCTTAACTCTCAGGGGCTTCCCTGGTGGCTCAGTGGTAAAGAATCTGCCAGCCAAGCAGGAGACATGGGTTCGATTCCTGGGTTGGGAAGATCCCCTGGAGAAGGGCATGGCAACCCACTCGAGTATTCTTGCCTGGGAAATCTCATGGACAGAGGAGCCTGGTGGGCTGTAGTCCCTGGGGTTGCAAAAGAGTCGGACTTAGTGACTAAACAACAGCAACCATCTAATTCTCTGCTCTTTTCTCAGCCCTGATGCAAACTTCCAGAGCATGACCAGCAAGTGGCCAGCTGTGTGGGTCAAGATCAGTTCCAGCTGGGTCTGCCTCCTCCTCTACGTCTGGACCCTTGTGGCTCCGCTTGTCCTCACCAATCGAGACTTCAGCTGAAGTTGAGTGCCAAGGACACCACTGAAATTCATAAAGGTCTCCTTTGCTGAAAGCTCACTTACTGTTTACTTTCGCTTCAACTAATATATTAAGCAAATGCTTTGCAAATAAGACTATATCCAGGTTTATATCGGAGGGCAAGATGGAATAATGCTTGATGCAGGATCAGAACCTTTCATTTATATCTCTATTATGTTTATTTGTAAGGATAGAGAGCAAAAGGAACATTATGTTTTAAAGTGAACTACAGCTGTGCTGTGAAGAGAGTTCTTTATTAAGACTTGTAGGTTCCTACAACTTTGATTTAAAATGTAAGACAGAAAAATATTGGATACTTGAGGTTGTCATTAATATATTTCTATTGCAGTATCTTTAAAGAACAAAATAATTATAATGATGCATTTCTATGACAGTTTTCTTTTGTGAAAGTCTTTACTGTGTGATACAGGCCCTCTGTTCAGTCCTTAAACTCAGTGCTTGGGGAAAGGAGTCTGTGTGCAGGTCTTGCCCCAGAAGAGGGGTTGTTGGTCTGGCTGCTGCTTCTACGTCTTGAGTTTTTTTAATTTCCTTTTTATTTTTTATACTACAGCATTGATGCTGCTTGATTCAAGCCTGTGGCTTTGCTAGAAATGTTAATTTCAATAAACGCTTTGTATGTTTGGTTAAACTGAAGATTCACTTGAAAAACTGGTGCAGCTTTAGTCTATGTCATTATCTTGTTACGAGTATGTAAAACTACAAATGCATGTGAATATATTATATTTGCACTATAAAGGTATTTGATTAAAATAGAAAGACTTACGCTTTTTAAGGTCCTTTCTTTAACAGCTTTGATGAGTTAGCAGCGTTCTAGGTTTTTCATTTTTTTAGACTTTTTTGGGCAGTAAGGTTTATAAAGCATCTTCCAGAATGCTCTCCTGTTCCTTCTAAAGTTTAAGGTCTGACCAGTGAGTAAAGTCTTGAACTCATTCAGAAGTTCTACTAAATGTCTTTCCTGGGCAAGACACTTGGGTAGATGAGAGACAAGGCTTGCGTTCTCTGGAAGCTTCTTTGGGAGAGGTGGCACACGGAAGGATAGAGCAGTCTGCGTGCTCAGCGAAGGTTTACTGCACGTCTGTACCAGGCCCCTTAGGCCTGGGATACAGCCTCAAACAGACAGACACCGGCTCTGCCAGCTTGGACTTAGAGTTTCAAAGAGGGTGAAATGAGCTGACAGGTGGTACAACGTGTTGTAATTAGTGCTGTGATTTAGGAATTGCAGAGAACTCACAAGAGGTGCTGGGTGGGGAGTGTCATGGTAGGCTCCCTGAGGAAAGTGATATCTAAGCCCAGAAACGTTAGGAGTTCACTAATGAGAGGAATAGAGGAGTGGAGTGGCATTGCTGAAGGATAGACTAAACTGTATGTTACAGGTAGGGAGATTTAAAAAAAAATACATCGTGTTCAGTGGCGCTTTAATGGAGAGAAGTGGTCTGGGACCAGGCCACGAAGGGCTTTGTAAACCACACTGAAGAGTTTGGACCTTGTGCAGGGGCAGCAGGGAGCACAGAGTGCTGTGGGCAGATGGTCTCGTCAGTCACTGCGGCTGATGTATGGAGAAAGGATCTAGAGAATGAGACCGGGGCAGTCCTTAGGAGATCTGAAACAGAGAAGTCAAGTGAGAACAGAAATTGACAGCTGAGAGCTCCTCAGTAATTAAACGTTTTAACTCGGCAGTTGATTAGCTGTGGGAGAGAGGTCGATCCTGAGCGATGCTAGTTTAGCCACCTGAAATCTCTGGTGGTTCTGTTTATATGGTGAGAAAAACCAGAAGGGGAGGAACAACCTGTGCTCGAAGAAAGATGGAGGTGGTCTCTGAAGATGGCTGTTTGGGTTTGGAAGCATGCTTTTGTTATTTTCTGTCAGGCTGGTCAGTAAATATTTACTGAGTATATACTATGCTTTACAACCTTAGGCAAAGACAAGCCATCTAAGCCTCAGTGTCTCCTTTGTTTGAAAGTTTATCTTGGTACGGAAGAGCATTTAGAGAGTAAAATTAGTTTGCAAAGTGCTTAACCATTGTAAGCATGCTGGTGGTAGCTGCTCATCTCCACATGGGCTAAAATGAGACTGGTCAATAGTCGGAGGTCAGAGGTGTTCAGCCATAATCTAATGGAGGTGAGATTTGAGGGTTCTTACAGAATTAGACACGGCCTAGAGGGGACAGTCTCAGCTGAGCTGTAGGTGCGGGGTCAGGAAGCAGGGCTGGATAGAAACTGTTGGAACTACCACCATTTAAACCAGTTCTTTATACCATGGCTCAGAGAGAAAATTGCCAGGGATGTGGGGGACAGTTAGGGAAGGTATAGCCCCTTACTCTGCCAGTGTAAAGCAGTCACCCCATTTTCCTTAAAGAAGGGCCAGATTAAGACTTTTAAGGGTCCTGAACTTTAAAAACATCACCGTGTACCACCCCTCCCCCACCTTATGTCACTTAAAAGCAATACTAAACTGTAAAATAAGTGTAACAGAGTCCAATAAAGGTTTTATTTTTTTCTCATGATGATAACTTCGATATTAATTTGAAATAACAAATTCTCTTTTAAAACCGAGGGGGCAGAGTCCCTGCTTTGCTTGGTTCTAAGAGCAAGTTAAAGCTGGCCTGTTGCTGGGACAGCCAGTAGTGTGTTCAAGTTCCGTTCAGTTCAGGTCAGTCACTCAGTCATGTCCGACTCTTTGCGACCCTGTGAACCACAGCATGCCAGGCCTCCCTGTCTATCACCAACTCCTGGAGTCCACTCAGACCCACGTCCATCGAGTCGGTGATGCCATCCAACCATCTCATCCTCTGTCATCCCCTTCTCCTCCTGCCCTCAATCTGCCCCAGCATCAGGGTTTTTTCAGCTCTTAACATCAGGTGGCCATAGTATTGGAGTTTCAGCCTCAGCATCAGTCCTTCCAATGGACACCCAGGACTGATCTTCTTTAGGATGGACTGGTTGGATCTCCTTGCAGTCCAAGGGACTCTCAAGAGTCTTCTACAACACCACAGTTCAAAAGCACCAGTTCTTCAGCACTCAGCTTTCTTTATAGTCCAACTCTCACATCCATACATGACCACCACTGGAAAAACCATAGCCTTGACTAGATGGACCTTTGTTGGCAAAGTAATGTCTCTGCTTTTTAATGTGCTGTCCAGGTTGGTGTACTCAAGACTCACGTGAATTATACATGTTGAGTGCTGAATTATACACATGCATTAAAAAAAAAACAGTATTTTAGGGAAGCTCAGGATTCCACTGTAAAGCAAGGGGGTATTTTGAATCCTCAGACCTCATGGTGTCGTCGCATTCTAGAAGAGTCCCCTGGTGCCTCATTGCCATGAGGCAGGCCTGTCTGTCCCCCACTGTTGCTGACTTTTGTGTTCATTCCAAGTCCCTGCTTGATGATATTTTTCTTTTTACACATTGAGGCTAAAGTGAATATTCAGTACTATGAGGCATGTGTTTGATCTCTGTGGATGGATGGCAGATGCCAGGGTCGTGCTTATTAATGGGAGCTGCTGTTCATCTCTTTACACTTTGTGTCGGTCTCTCCATCCTTTTTACTGCCCAAATCGGGCCACCTGCTCAGCGGGCTCCTCACTACTGCTGGGTGACTTCAGTCACATGGTGCCTGCATCCTCAGGTGAAGAAAAATGAGAGCTGCCCCCAAATAGCAACACGTCCCAAGCAAGGAACAGATATTATCCACAGCCCTGTAAAGTGGTGATGATTCTCCCCTTTTGTAGATCACACTGAGATGTAGAGAGGCTAGTGTCTTGCCCATAGACACTTTAGTAAGAAGCAAAGCAGAGAAACAAATCCAGGGCTGATTTAGATCCCAGTCTCCCTTGGCCCAAAAGGATGTAGGAGACGAGATAAACTATAGAGACTGCTTCATGTAGGGGGGCCAGGCCAGCTGGCTCTCTACCCATTACTAATGAAGGAAAATTAGTAGCTCCCTGAAAGCAGTAACTGCTGTCCTACTGGGTCAGTGTATTCCAAGAGGGTTGGTACCTTATCAGATAAGAGAGCAAACATTTGGTTAAAGTTCTTCTTTTTTTCCACAAAAGTAGTGCCCTTAAAGGAATTTATTACCAGCTTTTAAAAAAATTATATATATATATATATATATATATATAAAATTTTATTAATTTGGCTGGGCCGGGTCTTAGTTGTAGCATGTGAACTCTTAATTGCAGCATGTAGGATCTAGTTCCCTGACCAGGGATTGAACCCCGGGCCCCCTGCATTGGGAGTGCAGAATCTTAGCCACTGGACCACAAGGGAGGTCCTCATCCATACTCAGCAGCTTTAAACACAATAACATGAAACATTTGGTGCCATTTATTGTATAGAAGTGCTGAACAAGTACTGTGAGGCGTGGGCACTGGAGAAAACTAAGGGGTATTTTAGAAAACTCATAGAAAAAACTCCTATGGCTTCTAAAGTACCTAAGTTGATCCTTTTAACACTGTTATGGAGGTAAAAAGAATTGAAGCCATGAACTCTGTCTTTCCAGACGTGAGAAACAGACTAAGTTCTTTGAGAATGCTGACCTGAAGAGCTGGTATGTTGCAGTGTTAAGTACTTACTATTGCATCATCAAAGCCAGCAGTAAACGTATGATATTCCGAGGGTTTCTCAACTGGCCCATCCCAACACACCAGACCCGCCACAGACGGGGACCTAGCTCTTGTCTCCTCTGGGGAGATGAACAGAGGGCAGAGAAACAGCTAAGCACCAGGGGACCAGAGCTGAGCAGGCCACACCCAAGTCACCCTCAAGGAGTTTGTGTTCACTTGTAGGTGCTTCCAGAATAAAGTGTTCAGTTACAATTTGGGCCTCAAGAGATTAGGAACTTCTGCTTTCTATTCTCCAGGAAGCCAGAAAACAAGCCACTTTTTACACTGACGCTTTCTGACTCTATAAATACCTCCCTTCTTTCTATGGTCTGTCTGGGGGCTGACTCCAGCCATCAGGAGGAGATTGTGGGCTCCAGTCAGAGTGCCTGGCCTTGAATCCCAGTGCTACTTAACTGTTAATAGCTGTGGGTCCTTGGACAAGCTGCTTTTCTGTACCTTACTTCTCCCCCAGGGGCAATAATACTTAATTCAGGGTGCTTGAAGATTAAATGACATTTTGTACATGAAGCACTTAACAAGATGGATGCACAGCCCATAAGAGCACTCAGGGACTGTTAGCTATCAGGGTTCAAGGCCAGTCTGGGAAGTACACCTGGGCCTCGCGAGTGGCCCTCTGTGTCACTGTGGACATCTCGCTCCACTTCCTTTCTTCACACTGCTGTCCTCTCACCGCATCTGATCTTCAGAGGCAGCTGGCCTGCTGCCTGGAAAATGCACGTGCTGCCACAGCGCCCCTTTCCGGCCTCAGCAGGTGAGAGGCTCTCCCCAGGCCACTGTGAGGGAGTGAAAGGCACTCAGTTGTGTCCAAGTCTTTGTGACGCCATGGACTATACAGCCCATGGACTTCTCCAGGCTAGAACACTGGAGTGGGTAGTCTTTCCCTTCTCCAGGGGATCTTCCTGACCCAGGGATCGAACCCAGGTCTCCCACATTGCAGGTGGACTCTTTACTAGCTGGAAGCCCTGGCCATGAAAAATAAAACACTTAGAACCTTTACCCAAACTGCCATAGTCACAAAAGAACTCCACACACACTCAGCCTTACAGAGATTTTTTATTATTTAAGACCCAGTCATGCATACTAAAATTACATGTTTTCACCATTTTGACTTAGAAAATGCACTAGAAAAATAAACTTTTGGTCAAAACAAACACTGAAGTAGATGAATCCACCACCACGTGTCCCTATACTTGAAGCCAAACTGAATTTCAGTTTGAAGCAAGGAAGGCAACCAGTGGCCGAAATGATGCCCCAATCTGGTCCCAATTAGTCCATCTCTAACCCCTTCAGAGTCACTGTCAGAGGCTCTTGGCCCCAGAGAACTTTTAAGTATTTTACCTGTAACAGGTTCCCACCTGATATGCCAAGAGGTCAAGGCATATCCCTAAGAATCCCAGTGGACGGCAGCTACTTAACTGCCCAGCAAAACATGGTGCCCAGTGAGACGAAAAAGATGAGTGGCTGATTGGCAGAGAGCAGAACGGTCACTAGCAAGGCCATTCACAAATCACCCTGGGCCTTTGCACGGAGCAAGCGCCGTGAAGGAAGAATATCTGACTCTGACATTATATATTGTATTTCAAGCCATTTCTGCATCAGGAGAGTAGGAGGGAATTTAGTCGAGATTTACAAAACTCACAGACCTCAATACTGAAAAGTCTGACTTTTCAGATGTCCAGCGTGACTAGACATCTTTCCTGAACAGTTGCCATGTTTTCTGTTTGTGATCTCCACGCCTCTCATGGCACAGGACAGCCACACATCATTAGCTTAGCAGACATTTTACTTCCTAAATGAAAGAAGTGGTTTCAAAGGAAAACCTTAAAATGAGGTATTATGATAATGCCACAACAGTACCATAGCTTTTGGCTACGCAAATGAAAAAGCGACCCCATAACTGATCTGAGAATCAGATGGCATTTAAAGTAACTGCCCACACATGGAGATTTCTGGAAGGCTCAACATCTCACAGGAATTCAGGGAAAATATCTCTTATTACCCTGACTCTCTTTCTGGCAAAAATGTAGTATCTTGTGAACTGAAGTGTTTGTAAAGCTCTAAGGACAGGCTCGTGACATTGAGCAATGTCAGGTTCGTGACACTGTACAGGAGGCAGTGATTGAGACCATCCCCAAGAAAAAGAAATGCAAGAAGGCAAAATGGCTGTCTGAGGAGGCCTTACAAATAGCTGAGAAAAGAAGAGATGCTAAAGGCAAAGGAGAAAAGGAAAGATACCCCCATATGAATGCAGACTTACAAACAACAGCAAGGAGAGAGAAGAAAGCCTTCCTCAGTGATCAATGTAAAGAAATAAGGGAAAACGCTAGAATGGGAAAGACCAGAGATCTCTTCAAGAAAATTAGAGATACCAAGGGAACACTTCATGCAAAGATGGGCACCATAAAGGACAGAATTCGTATGGACCTAACAGAAGCATAAGATATTAAGAAGAGGTGGCAAGAATACACAGAAGAACTGTACAAAAAAGATCTTCATGAGCCAGATAACCACGATGGTGTGATCATTCACCTAGAGCCAGACATCCTGGAATGTGAAGTCAATTGGGCCTTAGGAAGCATTCCTACGAACAAAGCTAGTGGAGGTGATGGAATTCCAGTTGAGCTATTTCAAATCCTAAAAGATGATGCTGTGAAAGTGCTGCACTCAATATGCCAGCAAATTTGGAAAACTCAGCAGTGGCCACAGGACTGGAAAAGGTCAGTTTTCATTCCAATCCCAAAGAAAGGCAATGTCAAAGAAGGTTTAAACTACTGCACAATTGAACTCATCTCACACATTAGCAAAGTAATGCTCAAAATTCTCCAAGCCAGGCTTCAAAGTATGTGAACCATGAACTTCCAGATGTTCAAGATGGTTTTAGAAAAGGCAGAGGAACCCGAGATCAAATTGCCAACATCCGTTGGATCATGGAAAAAGTAAGAGAGTTCCAGAAAAACATCTGCTTTATTGACTACACCAAAGCCTTTGACTGTGTGAACCACAAGAAACTGTGGAAAATTCTGAATGAGATGGGAATACCAGACCACCTTACCTGCCTCCTGAGAAATCTGTATGTAGGTCAAGAAGCAACAGTTAGAACTGGACATGGAACAACAGACTGGTTCCAAATAGGAAAAAGAGTATATCAAGGCTGTATATCGTCACCCTGCTTATTTAACTTATATGCAGAGTACATCATGAGAAACGCTGGGCCAGAAGAAGCACAAGCTGGAATCAAGATTGCAGGGAGAAACAGCAATAGCCTCAGATATGCAGATGACACCACCCTTATGGCAGAAAGCGAAAAGGAACTAAAGAGCCTCTTGATGAAAGTCAAAGAAGAAAGTGAAAAAGTTGGCTTAAAACTCAACATTCAAAAAACTAAGATCATGGCATCCAGTCCCATCACTTTGTGGCCAACAGATGGGGAAACAATGGAAACAGTGAGACTTTATCTGGGCTTCAAAATCACCGCAGATGGTGATTGCAGTCATGAAATTAAAAGACATTTGCTCCTTGGAAGAAAAGCTATGACCAACCTAGACAGCATATTAAAAAGCAGAGACATTACTCTGCCAACAAAGGTCCGTCTAGTCAAAGCTATGGTTTTCCATATGTATGGATGTGAGAGTTGGACTATAAAGAAAGCTGCGCGCTGAAGAATTGATGCTTTTGTTTTTGTGGTGTTGGAGAAGACTCTTGAGTCTCTTGGACTGCAAAGAGATCAAACCAGCCAATCATAAAGGAAATCAGTCCTGAATATTCATTGGAAGGACTGATGCTGAAGTTGAAACTCCAATACTTTGGCCACCTGATACGAAGAACTGACTCCTTGCAAAAGACCCCGATGCTGGGAAAGATTGAAAGCGGGAGGAGAAGGGGATGACAGAGGATGAGATGGTTGGATGGCATCACCGATGCAATGGATATGAGTTTGAGCAAGCTCCAGGAGTTGGTGAAGGACAGGGAAGCCTGGCGTGTTGTGGTTCATGGAGTAACAAAGAATCGGACACGACTGAGTGACTGAACTGACTGAAGGACAGGCTGCTCCTTGTGAAAGCAGGATGAAGTACTAGGGAGCTGAGGCCACCTCTGCCGACAGAAAATAGGAAACTCGAGAGGGGAAGCCAGGGTTGTTGCACTTTTGGCTATTTCTGTAGATTACTCCCAGCCTCTGGCCATGAAAGAACAGAATTCCAGGAAGAAGCACAATTTTCCAGAATTCTGTACAGTAGAGAAGGAAAAAACCCCCTCCCCATTACCCAAGCTTACAGACTCATTTGGAAGCATTAGGTGTCAGTTCATTCAGACCTAAACTACCTAAAAAGTCATTCAGATGGCGGGGGTGGGGGTGGGCGGGGGAGAACAAATCCCTGATGCCAGGAACAGAGGGTTCAGGGCTCCCAAGTGTAGACCCCCTTCATCATAAGACGATTCAGGGATGTTCAGCAGCTGACCAAGGTCATGTGGCAAAGTAAAGCTGGAACTTGGGTCTCCTGGTTTACTATTTCTTTCTCTTGCCTACAGCACACAGCCCTGAATTGCAGGAAATGTTCCTTTTCAGGTGTCTGAAATGAGTCAAAACTTTTACCTTAAGGAAAACACTCAGTTCTCCTGGTGTTCAGTTACTTGCTCCCACTGCTGAGTGAAACTCCCGGGGTGCCCCTGTGGTCATTCCCCTGCCCTGCTGAGGCAGCTGTAGAGAGAAGCCAGGCAGAGACCCCCACGTCTTTCACCCAGGGAGATCCTGCTTTCACAGCTCGGACCAAGCCTCCTGAAGTGCCAAAACCACTTGCTCTCCCTGGAGCCAACATAAAACACAGCAGCTCCAGCAGCTCCAGAAGGTAGAACAGCCCTTGGCTTTGAATCCTTTCGGAAGCCGAACGAAACAGCTCCTTGATCTAACTGGGAAGGTCTGGGAAATGGGCAACACCCTTCCTGGTCTTTGAGGAATTTCTGGAGGTGAGCTTGGCCGTCCCCACGTTAAGACACATGGACAAAGTCAACTGGCCAGGAATGCAATGCACAGTTTAAACCTTGGAAATTTGGGGCTGAATGATTCATGTCTAACTTTTCTGTTTTGTTTTTTAATCTCTGTCCTCTTTGGGACCTAAGACAACCTGTGACCGATTCTCCCAGGCAGCTGGGTTCTGCACTCATTACTACAGCCATCCCGCTTGTCCCATTTAGACCTTTTCAGCAGTGGTGGTCATGCCATCGTTGTCATGGCATCGTCTAGATGGGACTAGAGGCAGCCAGGGGGTGTATTTTGACACCTCCCACCCAGCCAGGTCCTTAGAGCATCCGAGGTTAGTATCTATGGTGAAAACAGTTCTTCCTAGAATTGGCACGAATGAGGTAAGTCATTTCCACCAACAACTTCTCCAGACATTTTAAAAAGTGCTAGAGAGAGAGAAATAGCTTATAAACAACTGATTGGCCTTTACGTGTCAGAGGACTGTTCTAGTCCTAACTGAGTCATTCAGTTTGCCTGCTGCTGCTCTAACAAGTGCACAGAGAAGCTAACACACACAGTGCATGGTACTTGTCACTTTTTAACACCACAATGTGCATGGAATGAATGAAAGGAAATAGGTCAAAAGCCATCAGATGAACCACCTAATTTGAGGCCTGGGCTAAGGCTAAGTTCTTGACAGGAAGGGTCTAAAGTGCTAAAATGCAGAACTAACATTCAATCTGGCTGGACATGAGAGATAGAAACTCAAGTGGGTTGGGGTGCAGGTGTCCCAGAATAACTTGCCCTTATTTCCAGAGGCCAAATTTTAAGAATGCCAATTAATTTAACCCTTTACCATCACCAAGTTTAAAATATAAGCCAGAGTCTCAGAGGTGGAAGGAATTCATCCAAGATCATGGGCATCGCATCTGCCTTCACTACCCTCCCTGTGAAAGGAAAATGGGTATTGCTGATCCACTGGTTTCTATAAAGACAGGGCCGAAGCAATGACGCATCCCTCTTGGGAAGGCCCATGCATACCGCAAAAATACAGAATCCAACCACTGGTATCTAGAGAGTGCTCTTTCTAGGCAGAAAACCAATGTCTAACATTCAATAAATAACCAAATTGCAGAGCCCCGTTAGTGGACAAAAGGGCCCTCATCGTCACTTCATTCAGCCTGATTTTACAGATGAGAAGGCTGGAGGCCACAGAGGCTCGTGTGTCCTGTCCACAGAAACACATCTAAGGCTGGGGCCCAAGTCTCATAATTCTTAGGCCAGAATTCTTTTAGCTACACAGGACTGACGTCCAGGCTTCTTGGTTGAGTAAAATCACGTGCGTCTAGGATCATGTATGATTCTTTTGAGAACCAGGACTAAGGCTTTATGGGTTCGGAAAAACTTTAAGGTTCTATTGCAAGATTCAACCCATGAATCCCAGAGGTACATAAGGCCCCTGGTTCCCGAGTTTGATCAGGAGGTGCTGCTTCTGTCCTCTTGCATGATTCAGTGAAGGTGCTTTCCAGACCCAGTGATGGACCTCTGACTTTCAAGATGAGAGAGGTCTGTAGTCTCTTTCAAGACAATCTCATCATCTCACATGTGGCCCCCTGGCAGGCTCGGCCAAACCGTCTCACAGGAATGCACTGCCTGGCCAATCGGGGTTTTCTCCTGGAATGTGGGATCAAAGTGACGTTGGTCCTCATTTTTCTTTCTTTGAGCTCTCTAAGAACCAGATACGGCTTCCACATTCATGGCTGCACACTGGGATTCCAAATATTTTGGAATTGCTGGGGGACTTTCTCCATGTCTTCCACAGAGTCATTCAAGCCACCCAAGCCTCACCCTATGGCTCAGAGCTGTCCAGGATTTTCCTCCATGCTACAGTTCCGTTCCAAGGAGCAAGACAATCCCTGGCACCTCGAATCCTCCTTGGGCCTCTCCGAAGAAAGAAGGAAAGGTTGTAAAGATGGTGACATTCGCGGGGGACTGCCTAGTAGCAGGAGTACAGCTGCGATTTCATGGCCCGCGTGGAGTCATCACAGGGCACCTCTGAGCTCAGCCCCTCGGGCGGCAGGGCCTGGCCCAGGATGCTGTCACAGGGAGGGCCCGGCCGGCAGAACTCCCTTACAAAGTCCTCCTCCGAGGCCAGCAGCACCGCGTTCCAGGCGGTGATGTCCAGCTCTCCAGCCGTGCCCCCGTATTCCCTGGGGAGGATGTTTCTTGGAAGGTTTGTGTGGAGAGAGTTCAGGTCAGACCCGTGAAGGAAAAACTACAGAGAATGAAAGGAAAGCACACAAGTCCTTGGGTTAATCAGTAACCTTTACTAGAAGGTGCTCAAACACACATCTGTTGAATGAATAAGGGAATGGTTGATGCCAACTCCACTATTCCAGTGCCGTGAAAAGCTTGAGGATCCTTCACCCTCTTTTCCTCACACCCTGTATCCTGTTAGCTGGTCCTTCAAAATACCTCCAGCAGCACCTCCCTGCTACCCTAGTGGGACCAGTTCACCATCCCTTCTTTCCTGGATTCTCAGAGTGTCTTCCTCCGTTCTGTGCTTAAACCCTTGTCCCACCACAGCCTAAGCACTCGTCAACGTAGGTCAGATCAAGTCACTCCTCTAAAACACATGGACTTCCAGTGCACCCATCTCACGCAGACTAAACACCAGAGTCCACATGATGGCCCACACGGTCTGGCCTGTTACACCTCTGCCTCCCCTTCCTCCCATGCCCCGCTGGGGCTCCTCCAGGCCTGCTTCCCCCGCCCCCCGCCCGGCTCAGAGTCCCCCAGATCCCTGTAAGGCTTACTCCCTCATGAATTCACGTCTTCACTCAAACGCCAACTTCTCAATGACACCACCTCTGACTATCCTACGGAATACTACTGCTCCTTTCCTTCCAGAACCTGCTGTCTCCTTTCTCTTTTTTATTTTTCTCCATAGCATTAGCACCTTCTCATCCTAGATAACAGACATAACTCACTGTCTGTCTCTCTAGAACATAAGCTTCTTGGGGGCGGAGATTTTGGTCTGTTTTGTTCATTGAGACCACATCTGCACAAAGCTGATAAAAAAATAGTTTTGAGTGGATGAATTACCACACAATGGACCAATTGAACAGATTATTGGACACCAGTAAGGTCATTTCGTAGATGTAAAAGACCTTGCCCAAAGACTGCTTTGGTAAAAGCAGGTTCCAAACAGAAGCTCCAGGAAGCAACATGGGTTCAAACCCAGGGTGGGAGGCCACACTGAGAGGTCCTCAATCCTAACAGTGCAGCAGAATCACCTAAGGAAGTCTTAAAAGCACAGGTTCCTGGGCTCTACCCCTGAACTGACGAGTTGAAATCTTTGGGGAAAGGGCCTGGGAATCTGGATTTCAAGTTCCCTCCCTCACAAATGAGATTCTACATTTCCTCTTTGAAAGCGAGAACAAAATTGAAGAGTATGTGAGTGACCATAACCATTTTCCTAGGCCTAAGAAAGAAGAAGAAAAATACCACCCATCACATTTCAGTCATGGTCCTCGGAAAGTTTAAAAGATCACTGGCTCTTCAGGGTCAGAGGAAGACTATTGTTTTTTTTTTTTGGCTGCACCTTGCGGTTTGCAGAATCTTAGCTCCCCAACCAGGGATCAAACCCAGGTCCCCTGGAGTGAAAGTTCAGAGTCCTAATTCCTGGACCACCAGGGAAGTCCCCAGACTGACTTTTTAAAGTGTCACCTATCCTCTCTAACATAAAAATTAAACTATAAACTCACAGATCTCATAAACCTTGAATTACTCTACAAACTTCACACAGTAAGACAACAAATTAAGTAAATGGAAAGGCTTAAACAATTTAAGCTACAGGGACTTTCCTATAGCTTGGATGGTAAAGAATCTGCCTGCAAATGCAGGAGACCTGGGTTCAATCCCTGGGTGAGGAAGATCCCCTGGAGAAGGCAATGGCTACCCACTCCAGTATTCTTGCCTGGAGAATCCCATGGACAGAGGAGCCTGGCAGGCTACAGTCCATGGGATCTCAAGAAGTTGGATACGACTGAGCGACAAATAGACAACAGTTTTAAAGCACAAGGAGCTACAGTCAGAAATTGCCAGGACTCTTTTTAACTGCCCACCCAATGCCCACCCTTTGCCACGTCCTCAAGGCAATGGCACCCCACTCCAGTACCCTTGTGTGGAAAATCCCATGGACGGAGGAGCCTGGTAGGCTGCAGTCCATGGGGTCGCTAAGAGTCGTACACGACTATGCGACTTCACTTTCACTTTTCACTTTCATGCATTGGAGAAGGAAATGGCAACCCACTCCAGGGTTCTTGCCTGGAGAATCCCAGGGACGGGGGAGCCTGGTGGGCTGCTGGCTGTGGGGTCGCACAGAGTCGGACACGACTGACGCGACTTAGCAGCAGCAGCAGCAGCATACATAAAATATGATATTGGTTCACAACGCCCAGGCCAGGATATTAAAAAGCCTAAATGATCATGGAGCAGAGATGCTCCTACAAAAACAACCCTGGGTCTGCTCTCTCTACAGTCAAGTATTATTTTCCCATTAATTTCATCTTCCCCTCACAGAAAAGACTGTTCACTTATTTTATCTGAAACCTCGTACTTTCCAACTTAGTAGTCCCAGGCAAGAATGATAAACTGGGCTTCTCCGGTGGTCTAGTGGTTAAGAATCTGTCTGCCAGTGAAGAGACCACGGGTTTGATCCCTGATCTGGGAAGATCCCATGTGCCGTGGAGCAACTAAATGTGGCCCAACTACGGAACCAGCACTCTAGAGCCCACGAGCCACAGCTACTGAGCCCATGTGCGTAGAGCCCGTGCTCTGCAACAAGAGACGCCACTGCAATGAGAAGACCACGCACAGCAATGAAGACCCAGTGAAACAAAAAATAATAAATATGTAAATCTTAAAAAAAAAGAATAATAAGTTTATAGTTGTTGCAATAAACTTAGAGATGTCACAGAAAAGGAAGCATAAAAAAAAATTAAAGTATCTTTGATAGGATCATCACTTACTCTGTTTGCTATCTTCTCCTTCAGAAATGGTTTTATGATGGCAAAAATACCTTTAAATATTCGAGGTTCATTCACTACATGGACTGCTTTGATCCGAATGGGGAAACCATCCTGTGGGGAAGGAAGGGAAGGGAATGTTAGAATCCCGATGTTAGAATCTGAAAACTCAGTTACCACAGCCTGCCTTCCCATTTTTAGCCCCAACATCAGTCTGGTCTGATTCTCCCAGTCTCTTCAAAGACAGCCCAAGTCAGGGCTAGACAGGAAGATGGGTCTCAGGCAAAGAGTCTATCTAAGGACCCAGAGCTGGCTTAGGAAAGGGTTAGGCAAGCAGGTGGATAGCTGCCCTCCTTAGGGCAAAAAAACAGTCTGAGCCTGTGTGGTCAGATCTAACAAATATCAGGCCTTCTAGATCAGTGTTGCCCAAAGTGTATTTCTCAGGATGTTACTAGCCTGTGATGCAAAAAGGGTTCTGTGGTAAGCAACTGAGTTTGAGAAACAGTAGACTAAATACAGTCAAACAGGTTTCCTTAACTGCGGGACTGGTCAGGCTTTCAGTATGCAAATGTTTATGTTGAAATTCACAAGAAAGGGGCATGCTATGCTGTATTTCCCAAACATACTTGACCCTGGAACATTTTTTGTCCCCCAGACCATCTTACAGGACTAGAAAACCACTGATTGAATGCATTATCCTGACACTTGAATCTGCACAATATTTGGCAGAAGCAAAGAAGAGTGGAAGCTAAGGGAAGCCCAAGTATTACCTCCACACAAGAATTCACATTTCTGATAATGACTGGAAGTGACATTTAAATGTTTAAATAATCAGCCTGGTGCACAAGACAGGCTCAAACACCATGGAATTTGATGGGGGAGAATCGTGGGATCACTGGTGCCCCACAGCTCACAGGAGACAGCACCCCATCGACTGGGTCTGATGAATGAGGGTCCAGGCTGCCAGACTACATCCTGAAGGTTTCCTCTTCTATCAACAAGGAAAGATAACTCTTACCTTGTGTATCTCAGAGAATTCCCTGAAGGACTGAATGGCTTACCATGACTGTAAGTGTGCTTTGCAGCAACAACGATATATTGGACAGCACAGGGAATTATAGCCATTATTTTGTAATACCTTTTAATGGAGTATAATCTATAAAAATACTGAATCATTCTGCTGTACACCTTAAACTAACATAATACTGTAAATCAAGTATATACTTCAATTAAAAAAACAAGCACTTTGCATGTGCAAACCATCTCACACACTGCAGACGCAGGAGGAACTTTATGGTTCCCAGAGACTTGTGTTCTGAAATGCACAACATGAGGTGTGAAAAGCATCTGACCAAAACAGCCCAGCAGGGTTCCCTGAGCCCAGGTTCTACAGAAAAAAGGAGAGGCTCCATCACCTCAGCAGAAACATCTCAGTTCCATTTGTCAAGAATTTCTCTGTCTTCTGGGCCAAAAAAAAAACCCCCAAACAAACAAACAAACAAAGCAGAAAGCATTTCTCTGGTTTTTGGGCTCTTGTCCTAAAGTTGATTTTGCCCAGTAACTACTGGAGACCTTGATGAGAATGAGTGGTGAACTGGACTTTTACATTTCTTCCCATAATGCTTTTGTATTGTCCTGACTGTGGGGAGGCGTGGGAGGTGGGGTTTGTGTATTAGGTGGAACTGGAGGTAGACAGGGCCCTGGGAAAGACAAGCAGCCACAGGACAGGTACATGACAGATAGGAGCCATACCTGAAGGATGCCAATCACCTTTTTGGCTATAAAAGGGCCAAAATGAGATGCCTTTGATAAGCTCACTCCTTTGTAGTCTGCAAGAATTACAATTCCATTCACCTGGGTTTCTTCAGACTGAATGAGTTTCTCTAATGTCAGGTATATGGCTCGGATGTTTTCCGTAATTGGATAGTTGCTCGGGATCCACCTGTCTAAGGTCGTAAAAGATGGACAGTATGTTACAGAAATGAATACAAACACGTAATCAGATAGGCCAGGATTTATCTCCTTCCTAAACCGTTGCTTAAAAATGGAAAAGAATTCTACTGGCATGACTATTTAGATCTTTAAGTGGGAGCTGATGCTTCTTGACTCCAAACATAGCAGCACGTTCTGAAATGGAAAAGCAATTGAGTGTTGAAGATGAAGTCGTGAGCTCTGAAGTCAGACTCACCTGGGGTTTGCATCTTCCTAGCTGTGTGACCTGGGGTAAGTTTTCTCCTTATTCTGGGCCTACGTCTCCTCCTAAGTCGAATGGGATAATAATGCTTGCCTTAATGGACATGTGCGCCTTCTGCCATCACAAGTGCCCTTATCTTCGTAAGACCACCCTCATCTTCCTTGGGGGGAACCACTTCTTCCCATGCTAGCCATACTGAGTGTGTAAAGTGACTTCACTCCTGGGTCCAGAGGTAGGCTTGGCCAGTGTGGGCACAGCATCCTCCTGGCCACAGCAAGTAATCCAAGTGAGGTCAAGAAGAAGCACAGGGACTCAATTCTTGGCCCCAAAGGACCTGGGCCCTTCAGGAAGAGAAGATCTCTCTTCAGTCTTGTAGTGGTGAGGCTGGGAGCCTGAGACCCAGGGACCCATGAGGCAAGAGCTGGTCCGAGGATGAAGCCCAGACCAAGGACAGCAGAGATGGAGATGGTTTCCCAATGGTGTAGCTTGAACAAACTCCCCTTTCCAGGCTGGTTGCCCCCTTAATGCTCCCCATATGATTGAGGAGTCTTTCTTTCTTTGGGGAAAAGATGAGAATGACAACTTTTGAGTGTTATCTACTGTTCTCAAGAAAATCCCACCAAGATACGTGTGTCTCTTTTATCTTAGAAAGATAAAACTCCACTGGATTGTCCGCAATGAGATTTGTGACATGTTCAATAATTCTATACAAAAAAATCTTTGTGTAAAAATTGTGCCAGCTTGCTATTTGTAGTGCTGCCAATTAAACCTGCTTCTACAGACTGGCTGTCATCCTTTACAATCACGTATGTCTCAAAAGAGCTTACAAAAAGGCAAACCCAACACCTTCCAGATTTATTTCACATTGAAGTGAAGTGAAAGTCGTTCAGTCATGTCCGACTCTTTGCGACCCCATGAACTATACAATCCATGGAATTCTCCAGGCCAGAATACCGGAGTGGATAGCGGTTCCCTTCTCCAGGAGATCTTCCCAACCTAGGGATCAAACACAGGTCTCCCACATTGCAGGCAGATTCTTTACCAGCTGAGCCACCAGGGGAGCTAGTTGAGAACAAAAATCTGTCTGCCTCCTGCTAAAATGATGAGTTTGTGGGGAGGTGTTCAAATCTGCTCCAGACATATGGGGGGGGGAATCCATCTCAGGAGCTAAGAGTTGAAAGCACGCAAACAGGCAAAACCAGTGTGGTAACATCTGATTGTTTTGTAATATTCATATGAGCTGAGTACAGAGGAGCAGCAGAAAGTCCTGTTGACTGGTTTCTAGGTTTCCTGGTGCCCTGACTGCTCGACCACCTTGTTTATTGTAAAATGAGTGCATGCATGCTCTGTTGCTCAGCCATGTCCAGTTCTTTGCAACCCATGGACAGCCAGGCTTCTCTGTTCATGGAATTTTCCAGAAGAGAATACTGGATTGGATTGCCATTTCCTCCTCCAGGGGATCTTCCCAACCCAGGGGTGGAACCCATGTCTCCTGCATTGGCAGGCAGACTCTTTACCACTGAGTCACCTGGGAAGCCCTGTTTTAATATGAACACCACCTAATTTTAGAAAACACCTAAAACAGCAGGTAAAGCAGTTAATACTGTGCCTGGTACACAGAAAAGGCTGGTCTCCCAACAAGCTTTGGTAAATTACTAAAGGAAATGGTAACGTGGGGGTCTCAAGACAGAGGGAGGCTTCCACTCCCCATCAGCTGTCCCTTTAAGAAGTTATTTGCACAGGAGCAGAAAGGGTGCCCAGCAGGTTCTCATGTTCCTGGCATGTTTGGGAAGAAGAACACAGCCATCTTACTTTCACATTTGTTCTCAGCTCGGCTCTGACGGAAAATATTGAGGCAGGGGGAAGAGCAGAGAGCTCTCCTGAGTGTACTAAGTATTTAGGGTCAGGAAAGAAGGAAAAGAAGACAGAGAATCAGAATGCTTGAGTTCTAGGACCCCTTGGTCTCTATGTTAACCAAAAAGCCTTCTCTCGCATTTCTGATACTTTGGTGGGGGAGGGAATAGGGAGAAAACTACCCCCATTGCAAACTACTGCATCATGGAAATGTCAGGCATTTCAATTACCATCATGCACTGCTGAGATGGAAAAGTGCATCTGAAGTGAAGCTTTTCACTGACTTCACAAAGCAGAGGGGAGGGGGGAGAAGTCAGAGGAGGCAGGCAGACATTGGTATCTGTACCTCACCTGCTCACTAAGGAGTGACAGGGTGGGAGTGGGGGTGTCCCGGCAGCCCTGCTTAGACCTGACGATCAGGGTTGCTTTCTAAGCTCACCAGATTCCCAACCCTAGAAATCTGGAATCTGCACTGAAGGAACTTATTTGGGTGGCCAGGTAAGCTGAGGGGTGTACAGAGGGATCAAAAGCCAGTACTCGGACAGAAGTGTGAAGATGTGCAAAGGGCAGCAGAAAACGTGGCCCAGAGGGACACACAGACTGACAGACAGGCAGAAGCAGAGACAGGAGAATGGTGGTCTCGGCTCCTGTTCTCTTAAGAAGGATTCTGGGTCTAGCTGTGACTAAGGCCAGGAGGGGACAAAAGGGAATAAGGCAGACACACACACACACACACACACACACACACACACACACACACACACACACAGCAGCCTTGATTAAGGCCAGGAGGGGACTAAAGGGAATAAGACACACACACACACACAGAGCATCCTGGGCAGACACATCCCAGACTGTACCCACGCCCATCCCTCCCCCGCGCCCCCAGCAAGCGCGGTACCTGGGCGGAGGCAGAGGACGTGGCAGCCCCTGGGGTCGGTGTGCGGCAGCACGGTAAGGAAGCCGGAGGCCAGGACCTCCTTCAAGGCGGAAGGCCGCAGGTTGTTGAAGACTTCGGGCCAGCTTCTCCGGCAGCTGTGGTAGTTGATGAGCAGCTGGAGGGCCCGGTCGTAGTCAAACTTGCGGGCGCGGAGGAAGCGCAGCAGGAAGGCGTCCTCCAGCGAGGTGCTCAGGTTGGGGCACTCCTTGCGCACCATGTCCCGCAGGGCCTGCACGTCGCGGAGCCTCCATTCCGGCTTCTCCTGCAGCTCCTCCCTGGCTTTGGCCACCAGGTCCTCGGTCAGCGAGCACACGTAGCCGGCGGGGGCGGAAGGCGGCGGCAACTCATTTTCCGAAAGCGAGGCCACGGAAGGGCTGGTTCTCAGCGAGTCACTTTCTTCTGACATTAGCTCCCAGGATCCCTGCGAATCAGAAGCCCTGCCTGATGCCGAGAAAGCCCGGCACTGGCATCGGTCACTCCAAACCCCTGAGGGGCGTGAGGGAGGTGGGTAGAGATGCTATCCTCAAGCCCAAATCCTCAGAACAGTGGTTCTCTCCTGGAGGAGTATCTGAATCACAGTCAGGTCCAGTACAACCCAGCCCCGGGGCAGCTCCAGCAGGATACACACACCGCTCATCACACACACACACACACACACACACACACACACACCCTTGCTCACAGAGGTATGAACAGGTGCTTGACCTTACTGGTAATAAAAGAAATGGAAACTAAAACACCTTTGAATGTCAGATTAGCAAAAACACAAAACAGGGATTCTGACGGGCTTGTTGTTGGGAGAATTAACTGACATAGCCTCTTTAGGGCAGTGTGTCAATTATCAAGATTCCAAACCACATACCCTTACAGATGTCATATGGTATCATTTACATGTGGAATCTAAAAAAAAAAGGGACACAAATGAACTTATTTACAAAACAGAAATAGACTCACAGACGTAGAAAACCAATTTATGGTGACCAAAGGGGGAAATATAGGAGGTTTGGGCAAGAAGTCTTGGACTGCAGTAAAGGCTCAGCCAGGCTGATAGGGGATCCTCAAGGTTAAAGTTGCCTGTTGGAGGAGTCCTACGTTTCACTAATTCATTGGCTGGAGCCAGTCTGGAATTCGTGATTAAGAGATACACACTGCTATATGTAAGATACATAATCAATAAGGACTACAAGGACTATATTCAGTATCTTATAATACCCTGTACTGGAAAAGAATCTGAAAATAGATACATATGTATAACTGTATCACTCTGCTATATACCTGAAACATTATAAATTCACTATACTTTGATTTAAAAAAAAACTATGCTTTGGCCCAGCATTCCATTTTTATGTACTTATATGTGTGTGTAAAATATGGATGATCATTACAAGTATTAACTGTAATGGCAAAAGACTGAAAATACTTTACCTCCATCTCCTTGTTGGAGACTAGTTAAATAATATTACCATATGCCCGGAATACTATTTGGTAATGAAAAGGAATTAGATAGCTCTTTATGAATTGACGTTAAGGAAAAAGAAAGCAGGTTGCAGGAAAGTATGAAAAAAAAAAAAAGACTTGTATTTATATTTTAAAAATATATACTTGTGAATGCACCTAAAATTTTTGGAAGAAAAGTACAAGAAAACTGTTAACCATGGTTCCCTTTAAGCAACAGAACCAGACACTGAACATTTAAGAGAAAAGGAGACTCTTCACTGTCCTTTAAAATTTTTTACCATACCCACACATGACTTGGCATGGCGGCTGTAAAACTGACCAGATCTCCTGCGGGGGTGGAACATAACTGATGGGTGTTCCCAGCTGCTGTCCCTCTGGATCCACCACCCAGGGGATGTACACTTTCCAGACTGGCTCCAGCCAATGAATTAGTGAAACGTAGGACTCCTCCAACAGGCAACTTTAACCTTGAGGATCCCCTATCAGCCTGGCCGAGCCTTTACTGCAGTCCAAGACTTCTTGCCCAAACCTCCTGCACAGGGACCAGGCTCACATAGCTGTCAGCAGCTCTCCCTGATTTCTCCAGTCTCCCCTCCCTTTTATGTGTTGCCACCATTAAATTTCTTCCATTTGTAATCTCACCCTAGTGTCTGCTTCTTAGAAGAGCTGAACTAACACACTAAATGAAAAAAAAAAAAAGCTGCCTTAGATATTCCACGAATAAGGTCCCAGCAAGGTTGCCCAGTTTTGAAGCCCAAGCTCTCTGTCCATGGGCTGTCACTCTTCCCCAACTCTGAGCTCCACAAGGAAGGCAGGGGTCGTCTTGGGGCCTCTGTGCATACACAGCCAGTCTTCCCCACAGGCCACAGCAGCCACAGTGACCAGGCTACCTCCTCCAACTCTTAGGTCTGCCCACTCTGCCGCTTGTGTGCTAACCTCCAGCCCTGCCCAGCTTCTTTCATTTTCTCCCAAAGGTGGTTTTCTTGTCTTTGCACATCCTGTTTTCTCTGACTAGCAGGCTCTTCCTTCAGTGCCTCTGGCCAATACCAATTCACCCTATTAGATGTCACTTCATGCATTCAGCAGATACCAAGCACTTAATAGGTACGAGGCCCTTGACCAGGCACTGGGGGATACAGCAGTGAGCAAAGAAAAAATCCTGCCTTCACTGAGCTTACATTTTCATTAGGGAGACATAATATAAGCAAAATAAATTGTATAGTCTACTAGAAGATGATAAGGGCTATGGAGAGAAATAAAGCAGGCAAGGGGGTTGCAGGCAAAGAGGTTGGAGGTAAGGGGGTTGGATATACCTGGAGATAGGAGCTGCAGTTTTAAGTAGGGTGATCAGGGAAGTCCTCACCCAGATCAAGTGACATGTGTGCAAAGATGAAAGAGATGAGGGAGCAAGCCATGTAGGTCTGTGGGGGTAGGAAAGTGCAAAGCCTGAGGCAGGACTATGCCTGGCTTTATCAAGGAATAGGGAGGAGACTAGTATGGCAAGAGCCAAATGCACAAGGCGGAGAACATTAGCAGATGGATTTAGAGAGGAAGTGGGGTCCCAACTGGTACTGGGCTTTGTAGGCCAGTAAGAGCTTAGTTACTCACTTTGGAGGGTTTGAGTAGAGTGATATGATCGGATTTAGATTTTAAAAGGATCACTGGGTTGTCTCGAGAATGTAAGAGGATGACTGTAAGACGATGAAGACAGCAGCAAAGAGACCATTTAGAGGCTACTGAAATAATCCAGGTCAGGGATGACCACTTTGAAGCAGGGAAGACATCTCTCTCCGACTCCGGTCAGTTTAGGAGCACCCCGCGCCCCCTGCAGGAACTCTGTGGCATAGCACTTCTCTCACTGTGGCAATTGTAGGCAATTTGTGTGCAATATCCACAACTGTCTTGTTTATCATCTTAAACACAGCACTTAACAGGGTGTCAGACACATAGCCTGCGCTGCATAAATATTTGTTGAATGAGTTTAATCTGCTTGGCAGAGGTATGCTGAGTGAGGAACAGATCAACAATCATGGTTCACAGGACCCACCCTGGGCTCTGTTTTCTTGGGAGTCGCCAACAGATGCCCGTAATTCCAATCCATTACTTGGCCGAAAACTGACTGTAATGTCCATGGACTACAGACTAGACTCAAAGTCCCTCTCCGGCCCCTCTCCCACCTTTCCTCCTCTCAATGCACATTAAATGTCAGTCAAAACAAACTAATGAACACCTCATGCATTTCTGATACCTCTGTCTGGGAGTTTCTTCACCTCATTTGTTTCCAACCAGGCCTAGCTTCAAAGTCACCTCCTCTATGAAGCCTTCCTTGACTTCTCCAGGTTAACTCCAGTGTTCCACAGCACTCGGTTCCTATTTCTCTTTTAGAAACTGCAGTCCAGTGTCATGTGTGTTTATCCGAAACTCTTCTGAGTCAGTTTTACCCATCCATTCATTTATCAAATAATTACTGATCACCTGTGGAAGGCACTATGCTTAGAAGTGCTGGGCACACAGCAACGTTCAATATAATTGCTTGCTTTATGAAATTTAACTCAGTGGAATGATGACAAGAGATAACATGTTCATGCATGTTTTACCATGTATGGCGCCCTATGATAAGCACTTTACATCCATCTCTCGTTTAATCTTCACAATATTTGGTGAGAACACTAATACTGTTACTGTTTTACAAAGAGGGATCTGCCCACTGGAATGTGAATTTCAAGGCAGCAGACAAATTGCCTCTCACATTCACTGCTCTCCCCAATGCTTGGACAGTGACGGTGCTCTGTAAATAACAGTGGATGAGAGGTTAAGGGCCCAAGGGTACCCATCGCGTGAGGCAGAGCAAAGACGTGGGCTCCACACTGGGCTCCACGCTGCACCTAGAGCTTCCAGTTCAATCTCCAGGGCCCTGGCGGTATCGAATACAGCGCACGACTCGGTCAGTCTGGTGAAGGAATCGATGGGTGGGCATATAGATGGGTGCAAACACCATTTGTTAGGGGGAAGCCGAGAACCTTCCTCACTTGGAGCCTAACATTTTTCGAGCATCACCTTCCTCCCCACCCTCCCCCAGGAGAGGTCAGGAATCCACCGTTCCTGGAGACCCAAGAGCCCCCTCACCGCGTCGACAACCCTCCGAGGCCCCCTACTTCCGGTTGTCACCCCTTCCCCAGGGGTCCCCGTTTCCTGGGGTCTCTCCCTACGCGGGTGCCCCACTTCCGGTCATCCCTCCCTCTCGGGGGTCCCTCTCCCCCGTCCCCCGGGCACACGGGCTCGCGGGCACTCACCGGCCCGGCTACGGGGCGGAGCGCGGGTCAATCGGCGGCGGGAGCCTCGTCCGGCAGCGCGCACAGAACAGACCCGCACTCCCTGCCCAGCCGGCCGGGCCGCTCGCGCCGGAAGTGACGTACACAGAGCGTGGGAAGGTGGGGCGCCGCCCCCGTGAGTGCGCATGTGCGACCTTTCCTTGAGGGACAAGCATTCAGTCCCCACCTGGTGGCCGAAACCGCGCCGTGGGTTCCTGAATCTGGGGAGAGGCTGGCTGCGAGGCACAGGTTTCGGTGGCATAGCTGGGGAAGCTGGGGCCTCGAGAAGGAAGGAAAGGAGCTGCCGTTTGCCAAGAACACATTAACTATGTCATCTGGTGTATTACATCCGTCACCTCATTAGATTCTCAAACGGATCCTGCTATTTTATGAAAGGGAAACGGAGTCAACCAATGAAGTATAGGTCTTCAAACCTAGACCTCAGGGTTAGCATTTCAAAATTCCAGAGCTGCCGCCAGGACTGGCTGCTCCAAAGGTTAAAACTACAATACAGGGACCGACATCTGTCTGTCTTTAGCCAAGTGACTTTGAGCGAGTTTCCATTCTTCCTTAGGCCTCCTTTCCCTCATTTGTGCATAATTCTTGCTCTGGAATCTTGATTCAGTAGTTCTTTGCTTCCTGCTTTGGTGTTCATGAAGTCCGTTTCAGAAAGTGGTAACCTCAAAAAGGCTTTACTAGCCTTCTGACCGCTGCTGCTGCTGCTAAGTCGCTTCAGTCGTGTGCAACTCTGTGCGACCCCATGACGGCAGCCCATCAGGCTCCGCCGTCCCTGGGATTCTCCAGGCAAGAACACTGGAGTGGGTTGCCATTTCCTTCTCCAGTGCATGAAAGTGAAAAGTGAAAGTGAAGTCGCTCAGTCGTGTCCGACTCAGCGACCCCACGGACTGGAGCCCACCAGGCTCCTCCGTCCATGGGATTTTCCAGGCAAGAGTACTGGAGTGGGGTGCCATTGCCTTCTCCGCTTCTGACCGCAGTCCATTAAAATCCTCAGCGCCCTCCACCTCCCCGCCCATATATTTTGTACAGTTTTTGAGACAATATCCTAGGTCCCTCTTTCAAGCAGAATAATACTGATGTCCTGGTAAAGACAGTGAAACGCTTTTAGGAGAGAAACTGTGTGGTCCAGGAGGACTCAAGAGCTCAAAGCAGTATCCAGGAGATGGCGTTAAACAATCTAGCCCCTTTCTTATCCCTGGAGCAAGAGGAGTCCCAGGGAGATGGGGACTGACACACGTGGACCAGCAGGACACAGAAGTCTCTGCTAGGTGCTAAACGGGCTGGGAGCGGGTGCAAGGGTCTGGGGAGTTAGGGGTTTTCGTTCCTGCTCTGACTCTACCACTTCTGGGATAAAGGACAGAAGGCTCAATTAAAGTTGAATATTGTCATACAAAAAAGAATTCCTTTTTAAGTATGCAATTTTGGGGATGTACTGATCACTGACCTAGAGCCAGACATCCTGGAATGTGAAGTCAAGTGGGCCTTGGAAAGCATCACTACGAACAAAGCTAGTGGAGGTGATGGAATTCCAGTTGAGCTATTTCAAATCCTGAAAGATGATGCTGTGAAAGTGCTGCACTCAATATGCCAGCACATTTGGAAAACTCAGCAGTGGCCACAGGACTGGAAAAGGTCAGTTTTCATTCCAATCCCAAAGAAAGCCAATGCCAAAGAATGCTCAAACTACCACACAATCACACTCATCTCACACGCTAGTAAAGTAATGCTCAAAATTCTCCAAGCCAGGCTTCAGCAATACGTGAACCGTGAACTTCCAGATGTTCAAGCTGGTTTTAGAAAAGGCAGAGGAACCAGAGATCAAATTGCCAACATCAGCTGTATCATAGAAAAAGCAAGAGAGTTCCAGAAAAACATCTATTTCTGCTTTATTGACTATGCCAAAGCCTTTGACTGTGTGGATCACAATCAACTGTGGAAAATTCTGCAAGAGATGGGAATACCAGACCACTTGACCTGCCTCTTGAGAAACCTATATGCAGGTCAAGAAGCAACAGTTAGAACTGGACATGGAACAACAGACTGGTTCCAAATAGGAAAAGGAGTACATCAAGGCTGTATATTGTCACCCTGCTTATTTAACTTATATGCAGAGTACATCATGAGAAACGCTGGACTGGAAGAAACACAAGCTGGAATCAAGATTGTCAGGAGAAATATCAATAACCTCAGATATGCAGATGACACTACCCTTATGGCAGAAAGTGAAGAGAAACTAAAAAGCCTCTTGATGAAAGTGAAAGAGGAGAGTAAAAAAGTTGGCTTAAAGCTCAACATTCAGAAAATGAAGATCATGGCATCTGGTCCCATCACTTCATGGGAAATAGATGGGGAAACAGTGAAAACAGTGTCAAAATCACTGTAGATGGTGATTGCAGCCATGAAATTAAAAGACGCTTGCTCCTTGGAAGGAAAGTTATGACCAACCTAGATAGCATATTCAAAAGCAGAGACGTTACTTTGCCAACAAAAGTCCATCTAGTCAAAGCTATGGTTTTTCCAGTGGTCATGTATGGATGTGAGAGTTGGACTGTGAAGAAAGCTGAACGCTGAAGAATTGGTGCTTTTGAACTGTGGTGTTGGAGAAGACTCTTGAGAGTCCCTTGGATTGCAAATAGATCCAACCAGTCCATCCTAAAGGAGACCAGTCCTGGGTGTTCATTGGAAGGACTGATGTTGAAGCTGAAACTCCAATACTTTGGCCATCTGATGTGAAGAGTTGACTCACTGGAAAAGACACTGATGCTGGGAGGGATTGGGGGCAGGAGGAGAAGGGGACGACAGAGGATGAGATGGCTGGATGGCGGCACTGACTCGATGGACATGAGTCTGAGTGAATTCCAGGAGTTGGTGATGGACTGGGAGGCCTGGCGTGCTATGATTCAAGGGTTCACAAAGAGTCGGACATGACTGAGCAACTGAACTGAACTGAACTGAATACATGAAACCTAAATGATACACAATATTGCCATTTTGCAAACTGTAATATATTAATATATTTAGCCATTTTTCACAATAGCAGCTAACATCAAGAAAAAAGCAAAGCTCCAGCCAGGTGCATGCTACTTGATAAAAGAACACAGAACCACTTATAATCATGCCAATGGGATGGAGCCTGGGTCTGATCCAGTGGCTAATTTGCAGGAAATGAAGAGGTCAAAGGGCCATGTTGAGCTGTACTATGAGGATGCAATTGACAAAATCCAGAACTTTGAGAAACTCTCCAGGTCAAACAGCCTCAATTCTTCAACAGATAAACTGCAAGGGAAAGAAAGAGATATAAAGGGAAACTCTGGATTATAAGAAGCTTACAAGACATATCAAAAAAAATTTTTAAATGGGCAAAACTATACTGTCTAGGGATGCACACTTGGATGCTTAAACCATTAAGAAATGCAAGGATATAATTACTATAAAAGTCAGGTAAGTGGCTATTTGTGGGGAGAGGGGCTGTGATTAGGATGGGGTACCCAGAGGGTCCTCTGGGGCAACTGCAGAGTTCTGTTTTGTGACCCGGGTGGTGCTTACAAGGGCATTTTCCTTGTGATAATTCACTAAGGTACAAAATTAATTTGCATGATTTTCTGCATCTGTGGTTTGTTTCTACAATAGAAAGTTTTGAAAAAATGAAACTAGAAGCACCCACCTCACTTCGTGTTAATGATGTATGTACAAATACACATCTCTGAATATATGGCTTCTGGGAGCACCGGGTGCATAGAAGGTGCTCACTAAATATGAGTTCCCATCCCTGTTAATCCTGTCAAACACCCTTACCGGTGTGATTTCAGTGCCACAACTAACTTGTGTGACTAATCAAAAATAGTTAATGCTTATCAAGTGATTATAATATGCCAGGCACTGCTCCCAGTATTTTGAATCTAACTAAATCCTCATAACCCTATTATTATTATTCCCATTTTACAGAGAAGGAAACTGAGGCTCAGAAAGGTTTTCATGGCCACGCAGAATGTGATGGAGCAGCCTGGTTTTGAACCTGGGCAGCCTGGCTCCCAGTGGCTCTCACCCACTGACTCAACATTCAGAAAACGAAGAAAAACCCACTGTGTGTATAACTTTCTGTTTTCTATTTGGTGTTCAGTGCCCCCATTTGTCATAATAACTCCCCCTTATTGAGTGTCTGCCAATGTCTGTGCCTTCCCTTGACACTCATTACCTGAATTTCACAACAGTCCTGGAAGGTGGAGAAGCTTGTTAACCTGCATTTAGCAGATGGGAACTCAGAGCGGTGAAGGAACTTACCTGAAGGAAATGGCTGTGTCAGGGGTTTGAACTGTGGATGGGGCAGGTTCATACTCTTTGGCCCCGTGATTCTGAAGAACGAAATGTTCCCTGCTCTTAACCAGATGCTCACCTGATGGATCTGACCCAGTGTGAGGTCACGGGTTGCTCAACCAGCCGTCCAGAGCCTGACTTGGCTTGACAAGTGTCCAGACAATTGTCCAGACCAAGGCTGGGAGAAGTCAGGGGCTTGGCAAGTGCCAGGTATGCCTGACCCCATGAGGGGGTCATACAGAGCTTGTGATCCATGGCCCCAGTGAGCCAGAGATTTGTTTCTCTGTGTGCCAAACTTTTTTGCTCCTGAGAGCCTCAGAATCAGGACCCAGTATACAGCTGGTCAGCTCTCTGACTTGGAATGAAGACATGGTGTGGGCTGGTTGTGTGGATTTCTCAGAAGTGGTGAGAGCCCAGCTGTGTTTTTCTGGTCACGCATTGATTTTCTAACCTGAGTCAGGATGACTGCATGGAGGTGCGGGCAGCCAGACTGAAGCATTTTCCAAACAGGGCCTGGAATGGTGAGGAGACCGGAGGGGCGTGAGACATCACAACCCCTCCCCACCAGCATCAGCCAAAGAGCCTGCCCAGCCCAGTCTCATTGTATTATTTTTTAAGATACCTTTCATTACCAATTGGGCTTACCTGGTGGCTCAGCGGTAAAGAATCTGCCTGCAATGCAGGAGACTCAGTTTTGATCCCTGGGTCAGGAAGATTCCCTGGAGGAGGGCATGGCAACCCACTGCAGTATTCTTGCCTGAAGAATCCTATGGACAGAGGAGCCTGGCGAGGCTACAATCCATAGGGTCACAAAGAGTCGGACATGACTGAAGTGACTTAGCATGCATGTGTGTATTATTATCAGTTATTGCTTTTATTATTCCTTCTTTTAAAAACTTTTTTTTTTTCATTTTTTGGTTGTGCCACATGGCATGTGGGATCTTAGTTCCCTAACCAGGGATGGAACCCTTGTCCCCTGCAGTAGAAGCACAGAGTCTTAATTGCTAGACCGCCAGAGAAGTCTGAGACACGCTTTTACAATGGGGCCATCTTGCTAGTCCTGAGCCAGGTCCTTCGTTACAAGACCTGTGGACCCCCAATCAGACTGACCTAGGTTCAAAACCCAGCACAATCATATGAACTGCTGTGCGACCTTGACCAGTATCTGGCTCCTACAACTTAGTTTTCTCATCTGTAAAATGGAAGGAAACAATTACCCACCTCAAAGGGCTTTATAAGGATCAAACACACACAGGCACCAAGAATAGTGCCTGGCACCATCAATGCCACTATCATTATTCCTCCAGGCTAACAGCACCGACTCAGCGCAAAGGTGGCAGTCGTTTCATCTAGTTGAGGATGCTGTGTCCTGGGATACGTCACCGGACCATAGAGTGGCCGGGGTTCACTTGTAATAAAATAGCCACCTTCTACGAAGCGTTTACTGTGTGCTTATCTCTGTATGTGCCATTTAACTATGTCTTCACTACCTCTCCAACTTGCTGATCTGCTGTGCTCACTCACATCTGATTGTTCTGTGGCCCTATGGACTGTAGTTCCCCAGGCTCCTTCTGTCCATGGGGGTTTTCAGGCAAGAATACTGGAGTGGGTGGCCATTTCCTCCTCTAGGGGATCTTCCCGACCCAGGGATCAAATCCTCGTCTCCCCTGTCTCTTGCATTGCAAGCAGATTCTTTACTGCTGAGCCACCTTTCAAAGATGACATGATTATTTCCATTTTATACATGAGAAAACAGAGGCTCAGAAAGTCTGAGAAACTTTCTCTGGGGGCCATAGGTTAAAAAAGAAAAAACTAGTACATCTAGAATGGCTAAAATTGAAAAGACCGACTATGGCACCTGGAACTTCCATACACTGCAGGTGGAAATGCAAGCTGGTATAATTACTTTGGAAAATAGTTTGCAGAAGTTTCTTAAAAAGTTAAATACGGGACTTCCCTGGTGGTCCAGTGGCTTAGACTCCACGCTCCCAATGCAGGGGGCCCAGATTCAATTCCTGGTCAGGGAACTAGGTCCCTCATGCCGTAACCCAGAAGTTCACATGCTGCAACTGAGTTTGCATCGACAACTAAAAAAGATCCTGTGTGCCACAACTAAGACCCGAAACAGTCAAATAAATACATTTTTTGAAAAGTTAAACATACACTTATTAATTTATGAACCAGCAATTGACGGGTCAGTGGGTAAAGAATCCAACTTGCAATGCAGGAGACACAGGAGACGCAGGTTCAATCCCTGGGTCAGGAAGATCACTGGAAGAAGGAAATGGCTACCCAATCCAGTATTCCTACCTGGAGAATCCCATGGACAGAGGAGCCTGGTGGGCTACAGTCCATGGGATCACAAAGAATCGGACATGGCTGAAGCGACTTAGCATGCACAGCAAACATACTCCTAGGTTTATCTACCCAAGATTAATGAAAGCATTTGGGTACTAAAAAATGTGTACATGAATGTTCTTATTTATTTCTAATAGCCAAAAAAACTGGGGAAAAAATGTTCATCCATTTTTTGTATATGTATTACTATATATGTATATGTATGTATATACATATCACAGAGTAGATATGTGTGAGAGCCTGCATGCTAAGTCACTTCAGTCGTGTCTGACTCTTTGTGACTCTATGGACAGTAGCCCGCCAGGTTCCTCTGTCCTTGGAATTCTCTAGGCAAGAATACTGGCATGGGTTGCCATGCCCTCCTCCAGGGAATCTTCCAGACACAAGGAACAAACCTATGCATCTCCTATATTGCAGGCAGATTATTTACCCTCTGAGCCACCTGTGAAGCCCATACATATCAATCAGTTCAGTTCAGTTGTTCAGTCGTGTCCGACTCTGTGACCCCATGAATTGCAGCACACCAGGCCTCCCTGTCCATCACCAACTCCTGGAGTTCACTCAAACTCACGTCCATCGAGTTGGTGATGCCATCCAGCCATCTCATCCTCTGTCAT
The DNA here is from genome assembly GCF_027580195.1 of Bos mutus. Taxonomy (NCBI): domain Eukaryota; kingdom Metazoa; phylum Chordata; class Mammalia; order Artiodactyla; family Bovidae; genus Bos; species Bos mutus. The sequence continues at coordinate 57,197,308 of NC_091629.1, read as the reverse complement.
CCCCTTCTCCTCCTGCCCCCAATCCCTCCCAGAATCAGTCTTTTCCAATGAGTCAACTCTTCGCATGAGGTGGCCAAAGTACTGGAGTTTCAGCTTCAGCATCATTCCTTCCAAAGAACACCCAGGACTGATCTCCTTTAGAATGGACTGGTTGGATATCCTTGCAGTCCAAGGGACTCTCAAGAGTCTTTTCCAACACCACAGTTCAAAAGCATCAGTTCTTTGGCGCTCAGCATTCTTCACAGTCCAACTCTCACATCCATACATGACTACTGGAATAGCTTCTTTTTATTGCTAATATATATATTAATTTATATATTATTATATTTATATATGTTATATTAATATATAGTATAACATTATTATATATATTATTATATATAATATATATTTATTGCTAATATATATTAGCAATAAAAAAGAAGCTATTGATATGTAAGCAATATTGATGAATCTCAAAATAGAATGAAAGAAGTCAGAGAAGTACAAATTGTATGATGTCATTTCTGTAAAATTTCAGACAATTTAAAGCAATCCACAGTGAAAGAAAGTCATCTATGGTGACCATGGTTGCCTGAGAATGGGGATGTGATGAGAATCCAGCTTATAAAGAGGCCTGAGGAAACTTCTGGTGGGATGGAAATGTTCATCATCTTGATTGTGGTGATGAGTTCGTGGGTACATACATATATCAATACTCATCAAATTATATGATTTAAATAGGTATCATTTATTGTCTATCAGTCACACTTCAGTAATGCTGTTTTTTTTTTTAACTGAGAGTGGCACAGTTAGGATTTGAACCCCTGTATGTCTGGGGTGACGGAGAAGGCAATGGCACCCCACTCCAGTACTCTTGCCTGGAAAATCCCATGGACGGAGGAGCCTGGTAGGCTGCAGTCCTTGGGGTCACTAAGAGTCGGAGACGACTGAGCGACTTCACTTTCACTTTTCACTTTCACGCATTGGAGAAGGAAATGGCAACCACTCCAGTGTTCTTGCCTGGAGAAGCCCAGGGATGGGGGAGCCTGGTAGGCTGCCGTCTATGGGATTGCACAGGGTTGGATACGAGTGAAGCGACTTAGCAGCAGCATGCCTGGGGTGAAATCACTCAGGAGCTGGTAAGTTATTAAAAGGCTGGATTCATAGAATCAGTCCAAATGGTACCACCTCCAGGAAGCCTTCTTATTCCCTCCAAGAACTGTGGCTTTTGGAAACTGCATCCCCTGTGGACTTGGCCCATTCTTCCCTCCTCCCACCTTCAGGATTTGTCAGTGGCTCCTTTTTTCCACATGGGAATCCACCCAAGGGAATCTTCCCTTTCCTTGGGTCCTCCCCACTATTGTCCTCCTGGTTGAGAGCCCAGAGCCAGAATCAGACAGACCTGGCTTTGTAGCGCAGCGTGGACATTTACACCAGCTGTCTGACCTTGGAGAGTTTGTTTCCCTCTTTGACCTTCAGCTTCCTCATCTGAATAACAATAGAAGCTACTTTGAGCCTGATGCCTGTAGTCCATGGGGTCGAAAAGAGTCAGACACAACTGAGCAACTGAACAACAATAGCCTCGAGATTGCCTCAAGGACCAGATGAGAGACAGTTCATGTTAAACAATTAGTATAGGGCCTGGTGTGTAATAAAGCACTCAATAAATGTTAACTATTATTGATCTTCACCTGGGCAGTGGCTGCTGACAATGTTTAAGTTTCTCAGCCTTTGAATCAAGTACTTACCGCCCCAGCTATATTTATTGACATGGAAAGATGCCCAAAGTGTACTCTTGAGAGGCAAAAAGCAGGCTACAAAACAATATATGCCTCACAGGTCATTTTAAGATTAAGGGGAAAATGGATACATATCTCTTAGCATGGTGCCTGCACAGGTGATGAGCTCACTGACAGTTGTGATTATTATTAATGTGAAAACCCTTCCAATGCTACTTTCAAATATTACCATTTGTTGTTGTTTTTGTTTTTTAGTCACTCAGTCATTTCTGACTTTGTGACCCCAGGGACTGCAGCACACCAGGCTTCCCTGTCCTTCACCATCTCTCAGAGCTTGTTCAAATTCATGTTCAGTGAGTCGGTGATGTCATCCAACCATCTCATCTTCTGTCACCCCCTTCTCCTCCTGCCTTCAGTCTTTCCCAGCATCAGAGTCTTTTCCAATGAGTCGGCTCTTGGCATCAGGCGGCCAAAGTATTATTGGAGCTTCAGCTTCAGCATCAGTCCTCCCAACAAATATTCAGGATTGATTTCCTTTAGGACGGACTGGTTTACCATGCGAGTTTCTGTAAAACAAGATGCTGTTTGTCATTGCACTTCAACAGTGAATCAGAGAGGCACACCGTGTGTCCTTCTGCCTTCCTTCTGACGCACTGCCGGGGGCTATCGTGGACAGGACTGGAGTTGGACTTGGGACCCATTGGTCTCATGTGGATTCTGGTACTTTCTTATGTGATCCTGGAGCAAAAGAAAAGCAAAGCATTGCCCTTTGGAATTAAGACTCCAAGCTTGGATAAAGAATGTTCTTTGCAGTAACTGAGGTGCTATGACAAAAGGTAGACACTTGGTGGCGCTCCAGTCAATCTGCATTAGAGAAAATAACAAGAGGATGATAGTAATGCCAATCTTCAAATTAACAGTGGCTTTGGAGAAGGAAATGGCAACCCACTCCAGTACTTCTTGCTTTGAAAATCCCATGGACGGAGGAGCTTGGTGCAGGCTACTATCCATGGGGTCACAAAGAGTCGGGCACGACTGAGCGACTTCACTTCACTTCTATTTGCTGAGTTCTTGCTATGAGCTCCTAGAATGTGCTAACAGACTCACAAACTTTATCTCATTTTGTCATTCCATTATCTCATTATCTCATTCCAAGCACCTCATTAGTTTGATGCTATTACCGAAGATTTTAAAGATAGGGTGTATTGCTGTTGAGAATTTTAAAAATGTTTTAATGGAGTCACAATTCACCTACTTTGTAAAATGTACAAGCCCTGAGTGTACAGCCTGGTGAATTGTTCTAAGTGTACATACACAGATACCCGCACCCAGATGAGGGTATGAAACTGCTATAACAACCTTTCCACTCACCCCCCACCCAAGGCAACCACTATCCTGACTGCTATCACCATTTATTCATTTTGGGTGCTTTTGAACTTCATATAAATCAAATTATACATATATAATGTTTAGAGTTGCCAGGTCTATCACATAAAAAGCCAGGATGCCAATTAAATTTGAATTTCCTATGGGACACTGTTCTTCACTTGCTAAGCCGTGTCTGGTTCTGTGTGATCCCACAGACTGCAGCACACCAGGCTTCCCTGTCCTTCACTATCTCCCAGAGTTTGCTCACACTCATGTCTATTGAGGCAGTGATGCCATCCAACCATCCCATACTCTGTCGCCCCTTCTCCTCCTGCCCTGAATTTTTCTCAGCATCAGGGCCTTTTCCAATGAATCAACTCTTCGCATCAGGTGGCCAAATATTAGAGCTTCAACTTCAGCATCAGTCCTTCCAGTGAATATTCAGGATTGATCTCCTTTAGAATCAACTGGTTTAATCTCCTTGTTGTCCAAGAGACTTTTAAGAGTCTTCTCCAGCAACATAATTTGAAAGAATCAATTCTTTGGGACTCAATCTTCTTTATGGTCCAACTCTCACATCCATACATGACTACTGAAAAAAACCATAGCTTTGATTATACCGACCTTGTTGGCAAAGTGATGTCTCTGCTTTTTAATATGCTGTCTACGTTTGTCATAGCTTTTCTTCCAAGGAGCAGCATCTTTTAATTTCATGGCTGCAGTCACCATCCAAAGTGATTTTGGTGCCCAAGAAAATAAAATCTGCCACTGTTTCCACTTTTTCCCCATCTATTTTCCATGAAGTAATAGGACCAGATGCCATGATCTTAGTTTTTTGATTGTTGATTTCCAAGCCAACTTTTCACTCTCCTCTTTCACTATCCTCACCAAGATGCTCTTTAGTTCCTCTTCACTTTCTGCCATTAGAGTGATATCATCTGCATATCTAAGGTTGTTGATATTTACCCTGGCAATCTTCATTCCAGCTTGTAATTCATCCAGGCCAGCATTTCACTTAATACACTCTGCGTGTGAGTTAAACAAGAAAGGTGACAATATACAACCTCCATGTACTCCTTTCTCAATTTTGAACCAGTCTGTTGTTCCATGTCCAGTTTTAACTGTTGCTTCTTGACCTGCATGCAGGTTTCTCAGGAGACAGGTCAGGTGGTCTGGTATTCCCATCTCTTTCAGAATTTCCCACAGTTTGTTGTCATCCACACAGTCAAAGGTTTTAGCATAGTCAATGAAGCAGAAGTAGATGTTTTTCTGTAATTCCCTTGCTTTCTCTATGATCCAGCGAATGTTGGCAGTTCGATCTCTGGTTCCTCTTTTCTAAATCCAGCTTGTACATCTGGAAGTTCTTGGTTCACGTACTGTTGAAGTCTAAGTTGAAGGATTTTGAGCATTATGTTGCTTACATGTGAAAAAAGCGCAGTTGTACAGTAGTTTGAACATCCTTTGGCATTGCTTTTCTTTGAGAGTGGAATGAAAATTGACCTTTTCCAGTCTTGTGGCCACTTGTGAGTTTTCCCAATTTGCTGGCACATAGAGTATAGCACTTTAGCAGCAGCATCTCTTAGGATTTTAAATAGCTCAGTTGGAATATTTTTATACTAAAAAAATTCATAGTTTGTCTGAAATTCAAATTTAACCAAATATCCTATATTTTTTTCTGATGACTGTAGCACTCTTTTGTGCCTGGTTCCTTTTAACATAATTGTGAGATTCACCTCCATTGTTTTCGTTATTTATAACTTACCCTTTTTCATTGCTGTGTAGTATTCCACTCCATGAATGTATCTTGATACATTTATTCTTTGTATGGTTGAGGAGAAGGAAGGATTACCCTCAGAAATGCAGCCTAGATAGTGTTAAACAGTGTAGTCTGGCATCAGAGTCCTGAGGGATTTAAATGCTAGCTCCACCTCTTACTACTTGTAAGACCTTGACCTAGTGACTTGATCACAGCTGGTTTGACTTTAATGGGGTTAGTAATGGTACCTCAAAGGGTGTTGTAAGGTTTAAAGGAGATATTACATATAAATCTCTTAGAATAGGGCCCAGTACAGAGTTAGCACCTGATGAATGGTGCCTGTGTCATGGTACACATTAGACCTAGGAGAAAATTGAAGTTCAGAGGTGTTAAGAGACGTGCCAAAAGTCATATACCTGGTAAGTCACAGAGCCCTTTTGTCATCAATATTGGCTAAATTAGTTTTATCATCAATTTTTTTTGAGCACCTGTTATGCATCAGGCCTTGAAGTAACATGATGAGCAAAAGAGCCAAAGCCCCTCCTGTTGTGAAATATACATCCTCAGGGCTCTCACGGTGCTGTTTGCCTGCTTTATATGGGCCTCTCATTAGTTATGTGGTATTGATGCTTTTGAACTGTGGTGTTAGAGAAGACTCTTGAGAGTCCCTTGGACTGCAAGGAGAACCAACCAGTCCATCCTAAAGGAGATCAGTCCTGGGTGTTCATTGGAAGGACTGATACTGAAGCTGAACTCCAATGCTTTGGCCACCTGATGCGAAGAGCTGACTCACTGGAAAAGACTCTGATGCTGGGAGGGATTAGGGGCAGGAGGAGAAGGGGACGACAGAGGATGAGATGGCTGGATGGCATCACTGACTCAATGGACATGAGTTTGAGTGAACTCCAGGAGTTGGTGATGGACAGGGAGGCCTGGCATGCTGCGATTCATGGGGTCGAAAAGAGTCGGACACGACTGAGAGACTGAACTATAACTATATAGTGTGAAAGGCACTTAGCATGGAGCCCCTCAGGCATCACTGTTCCAGAAACAACAGCGATTACCCGGGTAGCAGCAATCTCTATGAGCCTTCGCAGGTGGTGCTGTGGTAAAGAATCCGCCTGCCAACACAGGAGATGCAAGAGACGTAGGTTTCATCCTTGGGTCAGGAAGATCCTCAGGAGTAGGAAATGGCAATCCACAACAGTATTCTTGCCTGGAAAATTCCATGGACCGAGGAGTCTGTGGGCTCCTCAAGAGCTACAGTCCATAGGGTTGCAAAGAATCAAACGTGACCGAGCACAGCAATCTCTATGGCAACAGTGTGTAATAGGGCTCAGCAGCCCCATTTTACAGATGAGAAAACTGATGCTCAGGTAGGTTAAGAGACTGGCCCGAGGTGACACAGCTGGTACTGACAGAACAGGAATTCAGCGTCACATCCATTTGACTCTAAAACCCTCCTGGCGAATTTTTCTGTCTTGAGTTCTGGAGTCCAGATGTGAGAGATTCAAGTCCCAGCTTTGTGACCCTGGGCATGTTATTTGCTGTCTGTGGGCTCTAGTTTCCGTATCACTACACAGAATTGCCTTGGGTGTCTGCAGAAAGCTCTCTGCAGATACAAACATCTCTGAAGGGATGTTGGTGGGGATCTGCAGTCGGGAAGGGGCTTCTGAATGTGTAAGCTGTTCAGCGCTTAAATCAAAACCTTCCTTCCAGGGAATTCCCTAGCGGTCCAGTGGTTAGAACTGTACACTTCCACTGCAGGGGGCATGGATTTGATCCCTGGTCAGGAAACCAAGATCCCACGTGCTGTATGGTGTGGCCAATAAATTAATTAATAAGTCAATCGATTAATTAAAAATTCTGATTATTGTAAAAAAATGGAAAGCCTTTCTTACATAAATGAACTTAAAGATGTAGAAAGATGCCTAGACTATCTCGTTGAGTATATTTAAAAATCCAGTTCATGGGTGTAGCTGTATGTACGGAGCATGCGTGAGAAGGATTCATTGAACAGTCACTTAGGTAGCAGCACTCATTCTGTGTGGGTGCTGTGCTAGGTCCTCTGGAAGTAGTGCTCCTAACAGCCGTGTGTGGCAGGTGCTCCTTAGACGATTGTGCAGGCAGAGTTAACACACTCTAGGCTGTCCAGGTAGCACAGAGCTGCCACCTGGATCGGGGCACTTTGGCCTCAGATCCTGTGTGCTCTTGACCCCGTAGCTCTGCCACTTCTGCTATGGGTGTTTTCTTTTCCCTCTGGGTGATAAAACATCAGTGTTTTGAATTTTCTTCTTTATGCTTCTCTGCATTATCTGAGCTTTTATGGTATGTAGGTTTTGTTTTTCGTAAAAACTAGAGTTCTAATTTGATGTCTTTAAGAATTAGCTGTGGATGCTTCTAGGGGTAAGTCACTCCCAGTCTTTTTTGTGGTGGGGAGACTGCAGTCCTTAGACCTGGAACCCACTGCCCAGTCCTGAGGTCCCCCTGCGGGGCACTCTGACCCAGGGCAAGTCAGTATCTAATCATCACCTCCCCCTGGCCACCTTAGAGTAGGCACAGATTGGGACCTCAGTAAACATCCTCTGATGCAGAAGGAACGGGTCACTGTGCCCTCAGGATCTCACTCCACCTCCAAAAGTTGTTCCCTACCTTCTCCCAGGACCCCGAGAATTAGTGACTGAACCAAGTCACTATGAAGTGCTGATAGTATAGGGTTTTTTCACATGGATCTTAGTTGCACCATGTGAGGTCTTGTTCCTGGACCAGGGATCGAACCCAGGCCCCCTGCATTGGAAGTAAGGAGTCTTAGCCGCTGGACCACCAGGGAAGTCCTCTAGTTTATAGGTTTTTAAGGAGGCAAGTTGGAGAAGGCAATGGCACCCCACTCCAGTACTCTTGCCTGGAAAATCCCATGGACTGGGGAGCCTGGTAGGCTGCAGTCCATGAGGTCGCTAAGAGTCGGACACAACTGAGCGACTTCACTTTCACTTTTCACTTTCATGCATTGGAGAAGGAAATGGCAACCCACTCCAGTGTTCTTGCCTGGAGAATCCCAGGGACAGGGGAGCCTGGTGGGCTGCCGTCTATGGGGTTGCACAGAGTCGGACACAACTGAAGCGACTTAGCAGTAGTAGCAGCAAGAAGGCAAGTGGCAAGAGACCCAAGCCACAACCAGATGGATGACTAATGGGGCCCATGGGCTGGGGGATGTGGCTGTCAGAGAGCCCCAGAAATCACTGCCCAGGATGGCAGGGGAGGGGCTCAGGCCTCACCCCAAGAAGGGGCTGCTGGGAGTTTTCTGCCTGTGACCCCATTCATGACCCCACCTCCTATCACCCCCACCTCAAAAAGGCTGCACCCACAGAGCCATAAATTCCTGCTATCATTAGACCATATCTCTACGGCTCAGGCTGTTTGCCAGGAGCCCTACAATTATTTTTTATCACTTAACAAGTTGTATAATTATTTTTATCACTTTTTTCTCACAGCAAGGCTACTTTTGCCTTCTTTCAGTTTGGAGTTGGGGGGAACCCGGCTCCCAGAGCGTTTCACAGCGTTTCCTGGCTTTGTCCAAAGCTCTAGAGCAGGTCAGGGTTTGAACTCACAGCTCCTCCAGGGGCTAAGTGGGGGTTTTTGTGAGGCCAGAGGCTTGGGAAGACTGGGGGTTGGAAACTGGGAGCCCTTGAGAGCCAGAGAAAGGCTTTAGGCTCAGCTACTTCCTGTGTGACCAGGGCAAGTCACTCAACCACCCTGTGCCCCAGTTTCTTCATTGGTTAAATGGGGAAGTGATAATACCCAACTCATAAGTCAGTAGACATAAGTGCTCAAACCGATGAGATTCTATTTAATCTTGACTTGGGACCTAGATTCCAAATTGAGACCCTGGCCTCCTAGATGACTTAGGCAAGTCCCTTGCCCTCTCTGAGTCTTAGACTCCTCATGTGTAAAATGGACATTATCTTGCCTGCCTCACTCTCTGCTCTCACACGTCCATCCATCGGCCTAACCTTCTTCAGGTCCTCAAGCCCCAGCGCTCCCAGCCCCAGTTTTGCCTGGGTAACTCCATTATCATCCCAGGCATCCTTCCTTCTCTCCCTCCCTTCTCTTCTTTACTTATTCAATAAATATTTTTTGAAGACCTACTGTCTACCCAGATTGTGCTAAGTGGTAGAGAAGACAGGCAAAGTCCCTGTGCTCATGACAGGAAGATAGAAATAAACTAAAAAGAGAGTCAAGGACCTCCCTGATGGTCCAGTGGTTAAGAATCCACCTGCCAATGCAGGAGACACGGGTTCCATCCCTGGTCAGGAGGATTCCGTGCGCAGTAAGGGCAGTTAAGCCCGAGCACCACAACTCCTGAGCCTGAGCGCTAGTGCCGGCAAGCTGCAGCTACTAAAGCCTGTGTGCCCCGAGCCTCCCTGTGTGCCCCGAGCCCGTGCTCCGCAACAAAGAGAGGCCACTGCAATGAGAAGCCGGCAGATTGCAACTAGAGAGTAGCCCCTGGTCACCACAACTAGAGAACCCCTCCATGTACAGCCAAAAATAAAAAAATGTTAAAAGAGTCAAAGTAAAACAAAACCCAAGGCAGTTACAAATGGTATTAAACACTTCATAAAGGAGAATTAGAGCACCATAAGAGGAAGTAAATGGGAAAGGTCACTTTCCAGAGAGGCCTCCCAAAGGAGATACTTCTGCTTCAAATTAATAATCTTTGAATATGCACATGGTATAAAATTCAAAGAGTACACAGCATCACCCAGGATGGTTCTGCCTGCCATCTTCCTGTCCCCAGCTTTGCAGTCCTCCGTGGAGAGGCCCCTGTGTTGCCCATTGCTTGGGGGTGGCTGACATTTGTGGTGACATCTGAATCGCAAGAACCAGTAGATAGGGACTTCCTTGGTGGCCCAGTGGTTAAGAATCCACCTTGCAATGCAGGGGACACAGGTTCTATCCCTGGTCAGGGAACTAAGACCCCACAGGCTTTGCAGCCAAAAATCCAAAACATAGAGGAGAAGTGATGTTGTAACAAATTCCATAAAGCCTTAAAAAATGGCCCACATCAAAAAGTCTCAAAAAAAAAGAGAAGAATCAGCAGACATTTGAAGAGGTAGGAGAAGAGATGTCCAAGCTGAGAAAACAGTGAGAGCAATGGCCCTGAAATGGACCTGCGTTACTGGAGAGAGGGGAGCAGAGAGATCGATGTGGGGCCTGGGAGCCGTGGAAGGAATTCGGATGTTACTCTCTGTGGCCTGGGTATAACTTGCGAGTTGGCTAAGATAGAAGTGAGCATCGTCTTCTTTTTTATTAATTTTAAATAAATAAATTTCTTTTTAAAATTTATCTATTTATTTATTTATGGCTGTGCCGGATCTTTCTTGGGTCTTCGCTGCTGCATGTGGACTTTTAGTTGCAACAAGTGGGGGCTACTCTCTAGGTGCAGTTTTCGGGCTTCTCATTGCAGCGGCTTCTCTTGTGGCAGAGCGTGGGCTCTAGGGTATATGAGCTGCAGTAGTGGTGGCACACAGGTTTAGGTACCCCACGACAGGTGGAATCTTCCTGCACCAAGGATCGAACCCACGTCCCCTGGATTGGCAGATGATTCCTTAACGGCTAGACCACCAGGGAACTCCAGGAGTGAGCATCTTCTGACTTGTGTTTCGTAGAAACACTCTGAGGAGAGCTGATTTAGGGCCCTGAGAGGGGCAGGGAGATGAGTGAGGTGGCGCCCATGGAGTTGGGGATGGTAAAGGTCAGGGCCAGGGCGGAGGGTGGAGGCCGAGAGGAGGGGTCCATCTGGGTTGTTTGGGAGGTCGGTGGAACCCAGCAAGGGTCCCAGTCATAGGCTCTGATGGTGTCTTGGCAGTGTTAGGAGTCCCGTCTTTGTGATTCTAAGGTTAACTTGCACACTTGTAACCTGGCACGGAGTGGGCACTTGGGACGTGTTTGCTGAAGAGATGACTAACGGAAAGAAAGGCCCTTTGTAAATGGAGACACGCCCTCTGAGAAATGGCTGCAGCCTCCCCTCCCACTGCCTCCCTCCTTACGGACATTCCCCTCCCATCATCCCTGTCCTTGAATCACCTCCAGGCACATCCTGCTTCTGATAGGCAGGATTTTAGAAGCTCAGCCTTCAGGTTCTCGTATTTTCTTAGCCAGGAAACCTCTTTCCCATGGAAGCCTGATATGTAAATGAGATAGAAAGTTATTTTATAATTTCAAACACCCAAGAATCTGAGTAAAAGAAATGAAGAAAATTGACAGGATTCTCAGCAGTTATTGATATACAAATGATCCTTGAGAAAAATGGAGCTGTTTTATTGAATGCCATAATTTCAAATCAGGGCATTCCTGACAATGTGTTCTTTTTATATACCCAACAAAGAGCTCTCAGAGGCTTTCTGCAGGGAAACCCAGCCTCTGAAGTCAATTATTCCAGCATTTGGTTTCCTTTGTATTCAAGCACAATCCTGCTTCATCCATAGAAATATTTCCAAATGGTAAAAGTCTGTGTATGTGTATGTTTCAAAATTTTTATATAATTAAAGTATACAACATACATTTTTAAAAATGCACCAAGCCTAAGTGTACAGGTCAGTAATACTCACAAAGAGAACACCACCATGTCCCTGGCACCCAGATGAAGACGGGGACCCTGGCCAGCCCCACAAGCCTTACTTGTGTCTCTTCCAGTCATTCACAGCTCACCTCTCTACAGAGTAACCATGATCTTGACCCTTAACACCCTAGGTTATTTTGGTCTCTTGAACTTTCACAGACATGAAATACAGGGCATATTCATTTGTATCTGGCTTGTGTTTGAGAGATTCATCTGTATTTTTTACAGCTGGTGTCTGTCTGTTCATTCTCATTGCTGTATAGTGTTCCATTGTATGAATATACCACAGTTTCAAAAAGCGATTTTTAAAATGTTTAAATGGTTTTTGCATATATTATTATTTTTTCTTTTTTTATTGGCATTTAATTGCTTTACAATGTTGTGTTTGTTTCTTCTGTATAACAAAGTGAGTCAGCTATATGTTACATATATCCCCTTCCCCAAATATGAAAGTTTCATGGATTTGCACGTCATCCTTGCACAGGGGTCATGCTAATCTTCTCTGTCTTTTTCCAGTTTGGTGTATGTGCTGCTGAAGCAAGCACCAAATAGTGATTAAAAAAAAAAAAAAAAAACAGGTCACTAGGGGTAGTGGGCAGGGACTGGGTCTGACCCACAGGTAAGTTTCGGTTTATGCACCTAGTGTTTCTGTTTTGTCTTCACTGTCTTGGCTGCTGCTAAAAATCAACGTCTGGCCTCTCTTAGAAGATCTGCTGTTCTTGGGCCCCCGATCTCAAGTGCCTGGAGCTGAATCCCAGCTGCCCCTTCTCAACAATGCTTTCTGTTCCCATTTTGCCACAGTCCCCACCACCCCTATTGCACAGGCCCACCTTACCCACCAATATTGCCCACCTGGCCCTGTAAGCATTTTATTTTTTGTTAGTTACATATGACCTCTATTTTTAAAAACTTATTTTATTGAAGTATAGTTGACTTACAATGTTATGCTAATTTCTACTATACAGCAAAGTGATTCAGTTACACACATATGTATATACGTTCTTTTTCATATTCTTTTCCACTATGGTTTACCACAGGATATTGAATATAGTTCCCTGTGCTACTCAGTAGGACCTTGTTGTTTGGTCCTGTAAACACGTGAGTCTTCCACTCCAGCTTTAATTTAGCAGAAGTGGCCCCCAACATGCTTTATTCTGTGGTCTACACTACAGGAAAATCTGATCATTCAAGTTAGAATATAAATTGTCTCCAGTGGGTTAAAATTTGGAAGGTATATTTGAATGCTTAAAAAATTTAGGACTCCCCTGGCACTCAGCTGCTAAGACTACACTTCTACTGTAGGGGCACAGGTTCAATCCCTGGTCAGGGAACTAAGATCCCATAGGTCTCTTAGTGGTGCAGCCAAATATATATATATATATATATATATATATATAGTCGTGTCTGACTCTCTGCAACCCGTGGACTGTAGCCTACTAGGCTTCTCCGTCCATGGGACTCTCCAGGCAAGAATACTGGAGTGGGTTACCATTTCCTTCTCCAGGGGATCTTCCCAACCCAGGGATCAAACCTGGGTCTCCTGCATTGGAGGCAGACGCTTTAACCTTTGAGCCACCAGGGAAGTCCATACACACACACACACACACGTATATATATTATCATTATTACTATTTTTAAAAGTTTTAAAATATATTTCATGATTATTGTTATTATCATTATTTCATGCATGCATGCTGTTGCTTCAGTCGTGTCTGACTCTTTGCGACCCTATGGACCATTAGCCGGCCAGGCTGCCTCTGTCCATGGGATTATCCAGGCAAGAATATTGGAGCGGGTTGCCATGCCCTCCTCCAGGGGATCTTCCCGACCCAGGGATGAATCCGCATCTCTAATGTCTCCTGGATTGGCAGGCAGATTCTTTACCACTAGTGCCACCTGGGAAACCCATTATCATTATTATTATTAATCAAAAGATCTTTTAAAATATACAGTTGACCCTTGAGCAACATGGATTTGAACTGCGTGGATCCACCTTTATGCAGATATTTTTCAATAGTAAATATTACAATACTGCACAATCCATGGTTGGTTGAATCCATGGGTGCAGAACTGCAGATACGGGAGAAACCACTACTATGGAGGAACCATTGTAAGGTGGGCTGATATAAGTTATACACAGATTTTTGACTGCACGGAGGATGGGTGCCTGTAACCACGACTTTGTTCAGTGTCAACTGTATTCAAATGTATAGTAAAGGCCATAATTAAATATGATTCTGATGATTTGGAATCAAATCCTGGCTCTATTACTCAGGAGCTGTGTGACCTCAGGTAATTGTGGTACCTCTCTGTGCCACAGGACAAAGGGGGATACTAATATTTACCTCACTGGGTTCTTATGAAGATTAAATGAGCTAATACTTATAACAATGTTAGACAAGCATCTGACACATAATAAATATTCAACATATGTTAGGCTTTTATTATTTTTAAATTTTGTGGGCAGACCAATCATCTAACCTGCTAAGGTGACAAACCATCTCAGTTTGCCCAAGACTTGAGAGGGCTTTCAGGAATCAGGACTTGCACTGCTAAAACTGGAAAGTGAAAGTCGCTCAGTCATGGCTGACTCTTTGTGACCCCATGGACTGTATAGTCCATGGAATTCAAAAGTGGAAAAGTCCCGGGCAAAAAAGGATCAACTGGTCACCCTCGGTCTTCCTAACAGTGACCCTTCACTATAACATAACAGACTGGGGCTCTTACTTAAAAAAAAAATAGCCATTTTATTTATTTATACTTATTTATTTGTGACTGCACTGGGTCTTCACTATTGTGCTTGAGCTTTCTCTAGGGGTGAGCGGGGGCTACTCTTCTTTGCAGTGCTCAGGCTTCTCATTGCGATGGCTTCTCTTGTTACGGAGCACGTGGTCTCAAGAGCACAAGGGCTTCAGTAGTTATGGCACATGAGCTTAGTTGCTGCATAGCATGTGGAGGCTTCCCAGACCAGTGACGGAACCCATCTTCCCAGACCAGTGATGGAACCTGTTGGCAGGCGGACTCTTCACCACTGAACCACCAGGGAAGTCCCACCATTAACATTTGGGGCTGAATAATTCTCTGCTGGGGAGAGAAGCTGCCTTGTTCATTGTGGGATGTTTAGCAGCATCCCTGGCCTGCACCCACTTGATGCCAGCAGCACCCTCACAACCAATTATGACAACTGAAAATGTCTTCAGATGTTGCCAGATGTCTCCTGAGAAGCAAGATCTCCAGGTCGAGAACCACTGGCTCAACTGAGGCAAATTTAATGAATGGCGTGTTTACAGAGGTGTGGGCAGGCTAAAGGAAACCTCAGGGAGCAGTGACGCTCCCAGGGTCTAGAATATGGGGAACTGATCTCACCCCCAGACCTGCAGGAGTTTGAGAGGGAACGGTGTTACTGCTCCCGGAAGTAGCTGGAACTGTGAAAGTGAGGCCGTGAAGTGCAGGCCCTGTCAAATGAGGGGCTACGTGGCATAAATAGCCATGCTTCTTCCTCATCCTGCCTGTTAATCTCCCCTTGATGGCTCTCTTTGGCGGAATCCAGTGAGAAGTCAGGAGGCATGCGCGCCTCCTGGTGCACAAAACGGAGCTGATGAGGGTGTGTGGAGGTGCTGGACGGACAGACAGGAACCATCACAGGGAGGCAGCAGCAGGCCTCAGACACTGGACATTTGAGTCCGGTCTTGTAAATTACGTAGGAGTTTTCCAGGTAGAGCAAATGGGGAAAGGGTATTTCACCCAGAGGGAACAGCATGTACAAAGGCATGGAGTTACAAAAGAGCCTGGCTCCCACTTCACTGTTTATTTAATCATGATTATTTGTTTGATTGATTGACTCTGTTCTAAAACACTCGAAAGGTACAAAGGCATAAAATTAAAAGTAGAGCTTCCTCCCACCCCTGACCCCAGCTGCCCTAACCTCCCAGAGGCCACCTTTCTCTCCAGGCTCCTCTCACTTCTAGAAATAGTCAGTGCAAATACTAGCTAGTAATGTATATGACATGTGTCACAAACTCCTAATTTGACTTAATTTCACTGATGTTTGTGGAGCCCCTGTGGTGTGCAGAGAAACAGGTGGAGAGCTCTGACCTTGAACCCCAAGCCCAGCCCTTCACAAAGCACCATGCAGTTTTAGGCACATCACTCTCAGCTTCTCATATCCTCTTCCAAGAAAGGAGTGTCTCTAAGGGTTCTGCCAGCTCTGTGGGGTTTCCCTACAGTTGTGTAGTTCAACTGATGGTTTGTGAATTAAATGGAATTAAAGCTGAACCTGGTAGCTCAGACAGTAAAGAATCTGCCTGCAATGCAGGAGATCCAGGTTCAATCCCTAGGTTGGAAAGATCCCCCCTGGAGAAGGGAATGGCAAGCCACTTCAGTGTTCTTGCCTGGAGAATCCCATGGACAGAGGAGCCTGGGATCCATGGGTCCATGGGATCGCAAACAGTCGGACATGACTGAGGAACTAACACTTTCACTTTTCAAAGCTGAACCACTAGCAAGAAGCAGATTGTAACAAAAGAGCCTTGGGTCTCTCTCAGGCCCTTGTATTGTCATTTTAGGGAGATGAATGAGGTTTCTGTCTCCAAAGACATGCTCTTGAATGAGCCAACAGAATCGTTGTCTAAGAAGAGAGTGCCTACAGTACTATAACCTTGAGCATGGGCTGACTTGGAAGCTGATTGGCTCCAACCAACTGGGTGGCACTTAGCCTGGCTCTGAGCTGCCCAGGAAAGACTAGACCCTGCTGGGCTACCCCTAGCTGGTGTGTGAAGCTCTCAGGGGAGTTTAAGATCAAAAGGAAGAACTGGGAAGGCTATCAAGCTACAGTTACAGGGAGCCTGATGGCCAACTGGTATACCTGATGGTACCTGGAAGCAAGCAAAGAAGTCTGGGTACCATTTGCCCAGCCAGAAGCCCAGAAACCAGAGCAACCCAGGTCACCAGGAGCAGACGAGAACAGGGTTATTCCTTACCTCTGTTTTCCCTTTCTGATCTGTCTTGTCACCATAAAACTCGGTTCTTTTCTGACAATACCCGTATTTCCAGCACTTGGGGCAAAGTTGCCTACCACAGATGGACCACCTGCCTTGTTTTAGATGCTGACCACACACCAGCCTTCAGTTCCTGGCTACTATTCAAGAAGGTCTTGATGACCCCCACTTTGCAAACAAGAAAAACTGAGGCTCGGAAAGGAGAGATGCAGGGCATTGTGAGGTCAGGGATTGTAAATATATATAGTGATACCAACAGGCCTTTTGTGTTGGAGAGGTATGGAGTTTTGAGCACAGAGTCAGAGAATCTTAGAAGTCCAGAAGGGCTGGGTTCACAGGTTACCAGTACAGTCCACACCCGCATCTGATCACCACACCACGGATTAAGCGTCTCTCTAGGTCCATTTCCCATGCATTCAGGCCTCTTCTTCTCTCACCTGGCATCTTGTTCCAGCCTCCTCCCTGGTCCCTCTTCTTTTCAAAACTACAAGCAGCAGCCAGAGGCATTTTTCTAAACTCTAAGCAGACTGTGTCCCTCTTTCTCTTAAAACCCTTCATTGGCTCCCCTTTGCCCTCAGGATAAAGTTCAAATTCCTTGACATGGTTTACTAAATCATCTGTCTCTTGCCACTCTGCCTCTCTCCAACACCCCCACCCCCAGCTCTGCACCAACTCGGACAAAGCCTCGGTTTAATTGACCAGATACACCACATGCTCTCTCCCTCCCTCCCTAACCCCTGGACCATTGCACTTGCTGTTCCACTCACTTGGAACACAGTGCACTCTAGCACTCCCTTTCCCTGGTTGAATGTTCTCTCTCTTTTCCTAGCTCCTCTGGGAAGTTATTTCTGCTCACACCCCTCCCAAGGAGGCTGGGTTGGTGCCTCCTTCCAATCCACAGTTGGAACGTCCACCCCCACCCACAGTTCTCACCTACCTGTATGACAATTCACTGTGGGTCATACATGCCTATGTGCTTGCCTGTGTCCCCTTGCCTCCCCCAAGAGGGAGGGCAGGAACAGGGATTTTCTTTTCTCTGCCACACCCCTAGCTCCTGACATTGTGCCTGGAAAAGAAGAGTTTCTGAACAAAAATATGTGTTGATGTTGTTGTTCTGTTCTTAGTCATATCCAGCTCTTTGTGACCCCAGGGACTGAAGCATGCCAGGCTTCCCTGTCCTTCACTATCTTCTGGAGTCTTCTCAAACTCATGTTCAGTGAGTCAGTGATGCCATCTAACCATCTCAGGAGGTGACTGAGGATGAGAGGATGAGATGTATTGATAGATGATTCATACTATGTCAGAATCAGAGAATCACTGAGTCTTAGAATCATGGACTTGGTGAGACAGAAACCTAAAATCTCAGAGTCATATAATCACAGAATATTAGAAACACACAAACTGGGAATTCAAGAAGCTTAGCATCTCAGTATTGGAAGAATTCTTGCATAGGCACCTTGTCCAAGGACTATTAGTGAATTTGGAAAGTCTTAATTGTGCCTTCTATATTATTGAGTTTATATTTTTACATATGTTTATATAATATTACACTTATACCTTTTAAATATTTATGTAAATGTGTCCTATAATATTTATTAAACACCTAGTTTTTTATTATTCAATACTTACTGAGCCAATCATCGTGCTGGGCAACTGTTTTTTTTTTTTTTTAATCTATGGTTGTATAATAAATTATCCTAGTTTGAAACAGCAAACATTTTTGACATCACAATTTTTGTATGATAGGGCTTCAGGAGTGGCTTACCTCGATGGTATGGGTCTTTCATGAGGTTGCAATCAAATTGGCAGCCAGGGCTTGACCATGGCTGGAAGATCCACTTCTGAGATGGCGCCCTCACATGGCTGGCAGCTGACAGGGGGCCTCAGCTCCTCTCCATGTGGACCCACCACAGGGCTGCTTGAGGTTCCTTACAACGTGGCTGCTGGCTTCCTCAGAGCATGTAATCCAAGATGGCAAAATGAAAACCACCACGTCTTTCATAACCTCGCCTTCAAAGTCACACTTTTAAATTTCCACAATATCCTAGTGATTACACAGGACAGTCCTATTCGGTCTGGGAGAGAACAACACAGCAGTGTGCGTACCAGGAAGCGGGGCTCATTGGGGGCCATCTTGGAGACTGGCTTCCACAGCAGTGTTGAACAAGACTGACAGCAGACTAGAGTTGACAGTTTGGGCAGAAAGAATAGAGGAAGACAAATAGTTATACGAAGGAATAATTTCAGATAGTGGTAAGCACAATGACAAAAATCAAACAAGATGATAAGTTAGAGCAAGGGTCAGCAAACTATGATCACTGGCCCAATCTGACCTGCTGCCGACTTTTGTCAATAAAGTTTTATTGGAACTCAGCCATGCCCATTCACCTTCATACTGTGTTTATGGCTGCCTTCATTCTGTAACAGCAGATTTAAGTAGTTGCAACTGAGACCATCTAGCCTGCAATGCTTCATCTATTTAGCTAACTTGGTCAGAGAAGGCCACTCCAAAGGCAACATTTGAGCAGAGACCTGAATGGTTAAAAGGAACTGGCCAGGAGGAGAGCTGAAAGAATGTTCCAGAAAAATGGAACATCAGGGTAAAGGCTGTGAAGCTGTGAGATGAGAACAGTTTTGGTGTTTTGAGGAACAAAGGGGAGGCCAAGGGGTTGGAACAGAGTGAACAAGGGGCAGGGTGATAAGCGAGGATCTCAGATAAACAGTCAGGAGCCACTTTATGTAGAATGTTGGGGCCCTAGTGAGGAGGTTGGATTTTGTTCTAGGAATAATGGGAAGCCATTGGAGGCTTTTAAGAGGGAGAGGTTGGATCTGATGTGAATGGGAAAGATGACAAGTATAATTTGGCCCCATCCTCTGAATAAGACAGTGCCTCTACTGCTCCTGTAAGCGCAGCTGTCCCAGAACTTGTGGGTCTTAGAAGATCCAGGTAAAGACCTTCAGTGTATTTTACTAACTACATGCTCAGGGCTCAGGAATCACTCTGGCCAGAAAGTCCTCTCCCTTGACCTGCTTGGAGTCTCTGATCTCTCATCCCAGCTTACCTCTTCTGGATCTAGGACATCTGTGAAATTGGAAAGGCCATTCAGTTTTGAGTCCTGGATTCCAGACTTTTCCTGACACTGACTTACCTGTGACCATGAGAGAATCAGGAAAACCCTCCGGACCTCAGTTTTCTCATCTGTAAAATAAGTGAGAGTCCGGTCTGCTTGGGGCAAGACAGGCGATTAAGGGTGGGGTTGTGCTGGACACATGCACCATAGTTCTAGGCCGAGCCCAAAGGACATGTATTGGCCCAGAATGGGGTGGGCTTGGTCAGGCTGAGGTTGCTGACTTGGGTGATGGGTAAAAAAGGCCATTGGTCCATTGGGCAAAAGGCTTCTGGCAAGCCCTTTCCTGATTAAATTTTGAACAACAGGGAAGCTTGCTGCCTCCCAGATCCCCTTAGGGATGGCAGACTTTGCCTGGGGGCGAGACTGTGGATAGAGATGGGAAATCAGTGTCCATGTACAAGTCAGCTTTGGATATTAGACAGAGCACAGGATCTGTTTATCAGAGAGCCCCCCCCCTTATTTAACCCATGCCCTCTTTTATCCCCAGCTTTCTCACCTGTGAAATGGGTAGAATCCAACCTAAGATGTTTTACGGTTGTAAGAGGCCCTAGCATTTTGTGTACTATTATGAACCGGAGAAGGCAATGGCACCCCACTCCGGTACTCTTGCCTGGAAAATCCCATGGATGGAGGAGCCTGGAAGGCTGCAGTCCATGGGGTCGCTAGGGGTCGGACACGACTGAGCGACTTCACTTTCAATTTTCACTTTCATGCATTGGAGGAGGAAATGGCAACCCACTCCAGTGTTCATGCCTGGAGAATCCCAGGGACGGGGGAGCCTGGTGGGCTGCCGTCTCTGGGGTCACACAGAGTCGAACACGACTGAAGTGACTTAGCAGCAGCATGAAAGAAAACACACTGACAAGTAAGTTATGACATAATGCTTTCTCATCACTTAGAATTTTTATTTTATTTTTATTAAAGAGCTCTGAGACTTATTTAGATGTTATCTTTAAAAGCATACAACACCCTTGCACATAGATATAAAGGAGAATCTAAGTGAAATAAATTAGTCAAGAACTCCTAAAACTTCTTTCCAGTCAGCATCCAGCTCACCTAGATAACTTTTCAGCACAACATCTTTCTTGTCCATATTTTTTCCTGTATTACTGTTGAAAGATTTGATCACCCACCACTCCTTGAAAGAAGGCTCCACTACGGTCTTCAGGACCTTCTTCCAACCTGTTTAGTCCAATTCTGCAGGTTTGACCCTGGGGCTTTCTTGCTCTTATTGGAAGATGTCAATGGAAGGTTTTCAGGAAGCAACCAGGACTCAAACGGTCCTTAAATCAGTGGTTTGTGAGGAATACACAGAGGGGGCAGTGGGTCAGTCAGGCCACCAGAAATGATGACCAGAACCAACCAGGTATGACTGCCACCTGATTTGACCAGCGGTGAAGTCAGATATGATTGATTTAAAGACATATCCTAACCTCAGAGACGTCATGGGGAAAAAAAAGATGCATTGAAGAATTAAAAAAAAAAAATCACAGCCACTGCTGCCTGTTGGGTTTCTGCAAGGATGAAGGGTGGAAAGCATGGGACCAGCTCTGCAGAAGCCATCCCTGGGCAGCTCTCAACTGTCCCCTGACTCTCCTGCCTGGGGCATCGCCCTAGCACGGCTGCTCAGGTTTATGGCGACAATCGCTGCTGCCGCCAGACGTGATCTCAAAGCCATAAAGGCCTTTTACAGTTTCACTCTCCCCTGAGATAAGCTCAGGGAGCCCTTCTCAAGGCCGGGGAGCAATTTCAGAGCCACAGGGGGAGGGGCCAGTGTTGCACAAGTCGGGGAAACGGAACAGGTTTTATGGCCCCGACTTCTCTAAAAACACTGTGTTCTCATATCCTCAGTTTGAACTTGCTGGTGACACCTCAGCACCTGGAGCACAGTGACATTCATTCATTCGTTCATTCACGTGTTCATTCATTCATTCGACAAACAGAGGAGAGAGTGCAAGGCACACCTCTGTGACGGTCTGTGTGGACCCAGGGCAAGTCACTTACTCTCATCTGTAAATCAAGTACAGTTCACTGAACCTGCCTGTTAAGCCAGCCACGTGAGACAGGGAGTAAGGCAGCACCCTCAGCACGCAGTAGGCCCGCAACCAACATTGCCTGAATTGCTTTCCCTCTCCATCAATATCTGTCTCACCTGTCCTTGGTCCCTTTTCCTCCTTCTCTCTTTCTTTCTTTTAAAAAAGTATTTTTTAAAAATATTTTTTAGAAGTATTTTTTAAAAAGAATTTGTTACAATACTACTTTTGCTTTATGTTTTGGTTTTGGGGCTGCAAGGCAGGTAGAATCTGAGCTCCCTGACTAGGGATCGAACCCATATTCCCTGCATTGGAAGGCTAAATCTTACCCAGTGGACCACTGGGGAAGTCCTCCTTTTCCTCTTTCTGACCAGGATGGTGGAGGGACCCAGACTACAGTCACCGCTACAGTGCTCTACCGCGTATACATCCTCTTTTAAATAAGTTCAAGCGACTCTGGCTTTTTTTCTTTCATTAAAAAAAAAAACTAAGGTACTAATTTCCATATTCTAAATCTGACTTCTTTTCATGCATGGCTCTGCAAGTTTTGGCAACTGTATATAGTGATGTATACACCACAGTCAAGATACAGAGCATTTCTATCACCCCAAGACCCCTCCCCTATACTCCTTTGTATTTAAACCCCCCAACCCAGCCCTCGCCCCTGGCAACCACAGTGTCTGTCCCATGAGCTTTTGCCCTCACATCAAATCCCTCTCCTGCTTCTAATTTTATTTGCCAGAAAGAGCTCCCCAGGACCTCCTAACCCCAAGTGTTTGCCTGATTAGGGAAGGCCCAACAAGGATAATCTATACATCATAAAGTCACTGGCTTGGGACCTTCATTACGTCTGCAGAGTCCCTTCACGGCAGCTCCTAGATTTGTGTCTGATTGAGAAGTAGAGAGAAGTGCGCAGAGCCCAGGGGGTGGGAATCACCTTAGAATTTCGCCTACCACACCAGCCTATCCAAGCTGTCATTGTGTCTCCCCTGAACCACCGCACAGAAGCACCACTGGGCTTTTCTGCTTCCATTCTTGTTCCTTGGAGGCTGTGCGCTACACAGTGAAGAGTGGTCTTTTAAAAACGTGAATCAGATCACATCACTTCCCTGTTGGAAAACGTCTGAGAGTTTTCATTCTCATGGCCCCACCTGGTCCTGCCCACCTCTCAGACTCCATTGCCTCCCACTCTGCTCCAGACACATGGACCATGGTGCTCAGCCCCTAAGATGCCCAGCTGGCTCCTGCTGCAGGGCTTTTACACTTGAGGCTACCTGGTGTTCCTTTCCCCCAGCCCCTCCTTAGCCTCCAGATCTCAGCCCAGATTCGCCTCTTTGGGGAGGTTCTCCCTGATCCCTAAAGTGATGTCATCACATCCTAAGCACTTTCAATTGAACCCCTTTTATTTCCTGTTCACTCATTCACAATACCTTGTTTTACTTTCAAAGAACTTGACTGTTGGACCGTCTGACAGCTCTTGACTATTTCAAATTATCTTTTTAAAAGAGTACTGCATTTTTTTTAATTTAAAAAATGCAATTGCATTTTTGTATTTAAAAAAATTATTTATGTATTTGGCTGTTCTGGGTCTTAGTTGCAGCATATGAACTCTAAGTTGCAGTATGTGGGATATAGTTCCCTGACCAGGGATTGAACCTGGGCCCCCTGCATTGGAAGCACAGAGTCTTAGCCACAGGACCATGAGGGAAGTCCCTCAAATTACCTTTTTAAATGTATTCACTCAAGTATTGTCTGTCTGTTCCCTCTAGGAGCTAAACCTCATGAAGTCAGGGACTTTATCTGTCTTGCCCACCTGTGTACCTGGTGCCTAGACAGCGACCCAGCACATAATGGGCACTCACTACGTATTTGTTGAGTGAGTGAATGAATGACCATTTCTTTTGGATTGGTCCCTTCCTCTACATCTCTATTGCCTCCATATGGTACCAGCTTCACCGTCTCTTACCTGGTCCAGCACACGAGCATCTTCACTGGTCTTCCTGCTCACAGCTGCACCCCATCCAATCCATCTTTGACAAAGCTGCCAGAGTGATCCCTTAAAAAACACAGATCCGGCCACAACCTTCCCCCAGTCTCCTATCTCCAGTGATTCTTCTATTTCCCCTAAATAAATTCCAGGTGCCCAGTGTTTGAGGCCCCCACCCCTGGCCCAGACCATCCAACATGGCATGCTTCCAGGTGTGGACTGAAGGCTTCAGTGGGCATGCTGAGTGGCTTCAGGGTTACACAGAGATGGCATTCAATGCCATTGCCACCAAAGCCTGTCTCTTTACAAGTCTTCCTCCCTTTCAAAAACTTTACAGAGAAAGTTTGGATAGCACATCTCTTTAGAAATTTGTCAATTTCCCATTTGAAGAGGAAAGTACAGAACTTCCCCTGGGTGATCCTCTCTGGCTCCACCTTAAAAATAAATCACTTATTTTTTGCTGTAATTTTGCAATCATCGTCATCTACATGGCAAAGTGATACTGGTTTTCCATTTACATCAGTGATCAATGTAAAGAGAATGCTTATGAGTTGACTGAAAGAAACACAGTGGGAATTCCCTGACAATCCAGTGGTTAGGACTCTGAGCTTTCACTGCCAAGGGCTGGGGTTCAATCCTAGTCAGGGAAGTAGGATCCTCCAGGCTTCGCGGTGTGGCCAAAAAAATCATTAATTAAGTAAAATCAGACTACCTTATTTTAAAAAATAAAGAAAAATGGTAAGTAAGTAAGGTGCAGTGGTACTCGGGTGTGGAGGAGATGTGACGAGTACAGTGACTGCAGGTTGGGAAACACTGGTCTCCATCCTTCCTCCCATCCACCTGCTGCCTGCCATGACTCACTGCTCCATCTCCCTCCTTCTCCCTAAACACACACCCATCTTTTCTCTGCCTCACCCCTGCCTCTAAATCTTCCAGCAAATGAGACTTTCCCAGACTGCCGTCATCCCCCCATTCAAAGGACCACCCCCACTGCTGTCACTCTCTTTTGGCTCTTAATATTCAACTGCTTGTAATTTTTTTTTTTAATTGTTGATTGACTTTGCTGCACTGGGTCTTCTTTGCCGTGCACGCGCTTTCTCTAGTGCAGTGAGAGGGTGCTACTCTTCGTTGCGGTGCTCAGGCTTTAGGCGCATGGGCTCGGTGGTTGCGGTGTATGGTAAGTGTGCTCTGTTGCATGCTGGGTCTTCCCACATCAGGGATGGAACCCGTGTCCCCTGTGTTGGCAGGTGGATTCTTAACCACTGGACCACCCGGGTCCCTGCTTAAAGTCCCTGCTTGTAATTTTCCCTTCTATAAGAAAAAATTGTAAACTAAGAGGGAGGTACCTCATGGTTCTACCCCTCCGTAAACCCCAGGATGCTTTGGCACAAGGCTCCGCCCCTCAGTATTTGTCAAATAATGAACTTTTATCCGTTCGCACTGCTTCTGTGGTCAGCATACAGTGACTGACTCATCCTCCCAGGTCCCATCATGGTGGCTCCTGGGGTCAGACAATGGACGTTTGAATCTCGGCTGTTGGGCCAGCTCTGAACCGTGGACAAATGCCATCCTCATTTGTAAAATAGAACAATAGGAACACCTGACTCAGGGTGTTGTCATGGGGATGAACATATGCCCAACAATGTTTGGCAGACAGGAAGTGGTCAATAAATGTGGGTCTTGAAACAGGATGTGGTTGTAGCTTCTCCATCATTAGATGGTGGCAGAGAATCCTGTAAGACAGGTCTCTTGGGTCTTGCCTTGGAATTTACAGATGACGCACTGATCCAAGAAACGTAGGACAAAGGTGATCTGGGTTCCACAGAAGAGGAAGTAGGGTGGTCCCACCAGTTTGGGGTGATTGCATGGACATTCCTTTGGATGGTCACACAACCCATCACCCAGAGTCCCTCCCACTTCTTCCCGTTTATTGAGGGGTTCCATCTGGGATAAAGAGATCAAAGCACCCAGTGTCATGGCTGGTGAAGGAGCCTCTGTAGTGGGTAGGTGAATTCCCAATTCTTGGGGGCCCACGTGGGTTGGTTGAAGAAGGCTGGGTTTGAGTCCTGGCTCAACTGCTCCCTGGCTTTGTGCCTGGGACAAGTTCCTTCACCTCTCTGAACCTCGGTTTCATCATGTCTAAAATGGTGATCATGGGATGTGGTGTTTGCCACTCAAGCTGATGTTGTTTTGCAACGAAAATGGAAACCAAGCTTGCGACTCTGGCTGCCCAGGTGGAGATTTGAGATTAACGAGGGCAAAGGGCTGATGAGGTTGGAGGAGCCAAGGCCAGAGGAATTTATGGCAGCCCAGGGTTTATGGTTTTGATATGGATTTATTAAGCACGCTCTAGGACTGCAATAGCCTGCTCTGTCCCCCACCCCCGCGTCCATGCTGGCAGCAGCATGGACGAGGTTTCTGATGCAACATTAGAGAGATTACTTCCTGGTGCTCGTAAGTAGAGGAAAGGCCCAGGGGACAGTAGGAGTGGCCCTGGGGATCAGGCTGCAGCGAAAGTGTGCTTTTGAGGCTGGAGAACTCAGTGGTTAGCTTCTCACTAGACAGGAGCTGAGTGAAGAGCCTACACTCACAAAGCCCCTCCTGAGCGGGCACTCTGTACACCTTATATACATGGCAGCTGTCATAGCTGTTGTGATCTCATTCAGTTCAATCCTGACAACACCCCTGGAGGATCATTTCCATTTTAGAGATGAGGCTCAGAGAGGAGTGACCTGAAAGTCAATCACCGAGATATGTGACTCCCAGCTCAGAGCTTTGGTCCCCTCCCTTTGTAAAACAGAAAGGGTCACCCTGCTCTACCGTCACCCTTGACCACACCTAGGCATCCACTGCCCAGCCATAAGCAAGCCTCCATCCCACCATCACCAAATGCTGTGTTGTGCTGGTGAATGGTGAACAATTGGCCAGCCAGGAAACACCTTGAATTGCAGTGTTTGCCATTTTTTGTGGTGTAAATGCTTCCACCATTGCTATCCGTGTAGCATCGCCTATCACAGAACTGGAAAGAGCAACTAAAAAATCAAATCTCTCAGGCCAGCTCCAGCACACCCCTGAGCAAAAGCAAGGTTGTGGTGGCCGAGGTACAAGCCCAGCCTCCTGGGTTATCCGGGGAACAAGGTGGGTGCAGACCTGGCTGGGAATTCAAAATTTTATATTGGAGTACAGTTGATTGACAATGTTGTCTTAGTCTCAGGTGTACAGCAAAGTGATTGAGTTAAACATATACCTATTCTTTTTGAAGTTCTTTTCCCATTTAGGTCCCAAAGAAAGGCAATGCCAAAGAATGCTCAAACTACCGTACAATTGCACTCATCTCACACGCTAGTAAAATAATGCTCAAAATTCTCCAAGCCAGGCTTCAATAGTATGTGAATACCAGATGTTCAAGCTGGGTTTAGAAAAGGCAGAGGAACCAGAGATCAAATTGCCAACACCCACTGGATCATGGAAAAAGCAAGAGAGTTCCAGAAAAACATCTATTTCTGCTTTATTGACTATGCCAAAGCCTGTGACTGTGAGGATCACAATAAACTGTGGAAAACTCTGAAAGAGATGAGAATACCAGACCACCTGACCTGCCTCTTGAGAAATCTGTATGCAGTTCAGGAAGCAACAGTTAGAACTGGACATGGAACAACAGACTGGTTCCAAATAGGAAAAGGAGTATGTCAAGGCTGTATATTGTCACCCTGCTTATCTAACTTATATGCAGAGTACATCATGAGAAATGCTGGGCTGGAAGAAGCACAAGCTGGAATCAAGATTGCCCGGAGAAATATCAATAACCTCAGATATGCAGATCACACAGCCCTTATGGCAGAAAGGGAAGAAGAACTAAAGAGCCTCTTGATGAAAGTGAAAGAAGAGAGTGAAAAAGTTGGCTAAAGCTCAACATTCAGAAACCTAAGACAATGGCATCCAGTCCCATCACTTCATGGCAAATAGATAGGGAAACAGTGGAAACAGTGGCAGACTTTATTTTTTGGACTCCAAAATCACTGCAGATGGTGACTGCAGCCATGAAATTAAAAGACCCTTACTCCTTGGAAGAAAAGTTATGACCAACCTAGATAGCATATTAAAAAGCAGAGACATTACTTTGCCAACAAAGGTCCATCTAGTCAAGGCTATGGTTTTTCCAGTAGTCATGTATGGATGTGAGAGTTGGACTGTGAAGAAGGCTGAGTGCCGAAGAATTTATGCTTTTGAACTATGGTGTTGGAGAAGACTCTTAAGAGTCCCTTGGACTGCAAGGAGATCCAACCAGTCCATTCTAAAGATCAGCCTTGGGTGTTCTTTGGAAGGAATGATGCTAAAGCTGAAACTCCAGTACTTTGGCCACCTGATGCGAAGAGATGACTCATTGGAAAAGACTCTGATGCTGGGAGGGATTGGGGGCAGGAGGAGAAGGGGACGACATAGGATGAGATGGTTGGATGGCATCACCAACTCAATGGAAATGAGTTTGAGTAAACGCTGAGAGTTGGACAGGGAGGCCTGGTGTGCTGCAGTCCATGGGGTTGCAAAGAGTTGGACATGACTGAGCGACTGAACTGAACTGAATTTCCCGTTTAAGCTATTACAGAATATCGAGTTGCATTCCCTGTGCTATATGGTAGGACCTTCTTGATTATCTCTTTTAAATACATTTATTCTTTTTTGAAAACAATGCTTACTTTTATGAGATTTCCTATGCCTGCTTGTTCCTCGTTGCTGGCAGGTTGACCCAGGTCCCTGGCAGTGACCCAGAACAGGGCTCCATCTCAGACCCTGATGGTCAGTGACAGACCCTGGAAACTTCTTGCCATTCTTCTTGCCATCACCTCCTCTCTTATCCCTCCCCTACTCTCTACATACTGAGCAGTTGGAATCAAGACACTAGATTTCAACTCCCACCTCTCAAGGAAAATTGCTTTCCCTGAGCCTCATTTACCTCATTGATAAAGCAAGAGGTAATCATGTCTACCTTGCTTACCTTGAGAAGATGAAAAAACCGTAACAGATATGAAAGCATTCTTCATATAGAAAAGAACTATCTGAATATTCTCATTCTTATTTATAACACCTGAAAGGAAGAAAAGACACTCATCCAAGGACTTAGAAAACATAGGTGCCATTTATTTCTTTTTATAAACTTTTGTTAAAACGCACAAGAGTAAGAAATCTTTTTTGCTTCTTTGCCCCGTTGGGTGGCAGTGACAGGGGCTCTGGGGACAGCACAGGACCCGATGACATCCGCCATGGGAAGATGTTGATGAGTCTGGCGGGACGCCAGCCCACTTTCAGAACTGCTCAGTGTGAATTTCTAACTTCATCACAATCAAGGCAAATCATGGAGCAATTTGGCAAAAGTAATTGGCTTGGTCATCACAAGAAATCGAGGAGCATCCACTTCCAAGGCTCTGCTCCCGTTTGTCCACCCTCAGAAGAGCCGTGTGGGTTCCGGAAGCTACTGAGAGCCGCCCAGAGAAGAGGTTGTCTCAGTGGAGGAATTACAGGGCCCGTGCTTGCCCTCCAACCCTCTTCGAGTCCATGAGATCGTATGTTTTAGGATCACGACTCAGGTAGTGAAAATAAAGATTTTTCCAACGTGGTGGCTTCAGTTTAAAGTCTTTTAGAAAAGTAAATTCTCTTTGTGTTTCCTGTGTGGCAATAAAATTATTAAAGTGGCATGGATTTCTCCTCCAGGGAGGTTGATTTGGGGCCAATAATTGGCCCCTGGCCCAGAAGATTGGCTACCGTTAAAAATCACAGCTACCCCACCCCACCCTACGGGAACTTCTTATCTCAGCTTTGTTCCCATGGCAGAAGTCTGGGCAATAGTGAGGCAGGGTGAGGGGGTTGGGGTGGCAAAGAGGGGATGACAATGATCAGAAATGATCCCAGCTTCCCCACCTTGCCCCAGACCCATCTGAGCACTCTGGCTGGGGTTTTGGGGGAACGCCCCAGGAATGAGGGGTGGCTGAGGGAGGCTGGGCTGCCCTGAGCAAGGAACAACCTTTCCTGGGACTGAGGACTTGGCTTGGTGGAAGGGGAAACCCCAGCTCTGACAGCACTGCAGATGTGGTGATTGTTCTCGGACATCCCGTCCCAATACCCTTCCTGCCTCTCTCACAAAAAGCAGTCCCTAATGATAGAATTTGGGGGGCACTGGGGTGCTGCCTGCATCCACTCAGAAACCTGCGTGGGGGGTAGGTAGTCAGTCTGACTGTTCACTCTCCTCCCTAAGCTCCAGTTCCAGGACACATCCCTTTAATTCCCACTAGGCAGTGGCACTTTCCAGAATTTTCACAAAGCCTCTAAAATTCTGCATGGATGAGTACTGGCTGTTCGATTCTGGGGTTTAATGGTTTCAGAAGGTACCCTGAGTGATGCTCCACAGAGTGGGTCTCAAACCCAGTTCTTCTTACCTCTCCCCCACCCCCACTCACACCATCCCATTTCCGGAATGCCAGGTCACATTGGTCCATCTCACAATGGACTGCTGAATGCCCCTTCCCCACACTTAGGGACTGAAGAGACAGAAAAGGAGTCCAGGAACCATGACTTCTCCATGTTTATCAGCAAACAGGATTCTGGACCCAAAGTGGACTTTAATGCAGCCTCAGGCCAATCTTAGTCCTGGGAGTGGGCAGGTCTTCTGGGGAGAATGAGGCTTCCAAGGCTGCTGAAGCAGGCAGGAAGGTCCTCAACTCAATCCCAGTAAGGACAGAAGGGGCCTTTTCAGAGATGTTCAACCACTGAGGCTAAGTGTGCCTGAGCCTGGCAGATCTGGGATCAAGTCTGGGTCACTTACTAGCTGTGTGAGTTCCAGAAAAATGATTTAACCACTGAGATCTCAATTCCTTCTTCAGTAACGATTTCTGGGTAATAAAGAGGATTAAAGGAGATGGGGCAGGTCAAGTGCCTTAAGACAGCACCGGGAGGAAGCGCTCGAGACAGGCCTGGTGGGATAATTCCTCCTCCCTGCCACTCTCCCCTGAGGTTCACCCATCTGTCTTTTCCATCCCCAGCTTCATCTCCCTCACCTGAATGACACGGTGAGGCCCCATCTGACCTTCCTGCTCTCTCCCAAACTTCTGATCTCTGGAGGACTGTGATCTTCCAGTTTCTGAAAGCTCGGCTCCCTGCACATCCCTCTCCAGCTACTCACAGCCTGGGGACCCAAGTCGCCATGCCTCCGTCTGGCATTCAAGATCCCCAGGCTGTCCGGTGCACCCCCTCTCCTCCAGAGAGCCCCATCTTTCATCACCTCCTTCCATGGCCTCCTTCTGACCTCCCTGCCTGGTCCAGGTTGTCTGCTCTTAGAATGTTCTGGCTCACCTGTTCCACCAGCCAGAATCCAGCCCTTCCTTAAAGGCCTAATGGATGGTCTGCCCCTTCCTGCCTTCTCTGACCCCTCCCGCCTCCCCCTCGGTCCTGGCTGCAGTGTCCACCCTGGATTGTTCTTTCATGTTCAGCAGCCTACAGGGACCATCACTCTGACCCGAAGGACCCTCCCAAGTCCCAGAAGAAGGGAAGAGCCAGGGGTTAGAGGAAAAACGGCATCCACCTGCTCGAGAGTCTCCCACGCTGCACCGAGCTCCAGTCAGTGCTTTTCAAACGCTCCCGGGATGACTGGGGGTGTTGTTTGCACGTCGTCCTCAGCCTCTGGAGAGGTGGCTTTGGAGAAACGAGGATGACTAAGGAAGGGGGACAGTGGTGGCTGCGGCAGCAGAACAGGGATGTGGGAGGAGCCACCATGTGACCCAGCCCAGAAGGGCTCTGTGTCCAACATTACACCAATCTGAGCAGGGAGGGAGCCGTGCTTCAGCAAGGTCTCGTGTCGTCTCCAGGTGGCAGCCATTTGGGGGTGAAGAAGTGAGGCGAAGGATGAGGGGAAGGCAGTGGTTTCAGCAGGAGAAAAGCTGTCCAAGCAGCAGAGGATTTTCCAGCTGGGGTCTCCCCAAGTCACAGCCCCATTATCCAGAGCAAATGGTGAAGGGGGGCAGTGAGATGCAACCCACAGCCCGAGTTCAAGGGCCCTCGCCCTTCCCATCACTGCTCTGGGACTGGCCCGTGGTCACAGCTTGCTTCACTGTGACCAAGTGACCATCAGGGGCTCTCGGAGGGGGCTGGGGGATCAGCAGAGCCCCCGCCCCGCATTGACTTGCTAGATGACTTCCTGCTTGGTGATGGTCGGCTGCGGGATGGCGGAGGGGGGCTTGACGATGGTGGCAATAGCTCCGGGCAGAAGCTTGTAGGGCTCGGACCCTGAACCACCAGGCGGTGAAGGCTGTGGAGTCTCAGGGGTGGCTGGAGGGGCAAAGAGACAGACAAGGGTTGCTCAGAATTCCAGCCCTTTGTGGGTGCGGGTCAATGAAGAGCACTAGGGAAGTCCTCCCCACTCTCTGACACTTAAATTTCCTCTTCTACAAAATGAGAGAATTAGACTAGATTATCTCTAAGGACTGCTACAGCCCAAACCTTCTGAGCCCCATATCACTAAGTCTAAGTTCCATCAGGTCTGGAAGGCTATAGCTGGGTGAGGTTCTGCAGTTAGAACCTTTTGCCCACGTCCCTACAACCCCCATCTCCTCCACCCTTTGATACAGAGTTGGATGCTTCTCCCAAACTGGGGTCCAGGTCTCCCTAAGGACCGTGGGACATGTGACAGGATCAAGCTTTCTTGGAGAAAAGGAAGAGCAGTAGATGAGACCCAAGGGGCTGGCTAACTGGCTCAAAAAATACTCTCCGTTTGATAGTTAGGTAGATGAGTAGCAGAAACTGATGGCCCCACCCCCATGACAAGTTCAGAACGTAATTTTGACTATGACCCTCTTGGCCAACTTTATTCAAAGGCCAACTTTCCCAAAGAACAATCTCAATGAAATGCGATCTCATTTTAGCGGACCCTCTCATCCCAATGATAATCTTCCTCTTTGAAGGACCCTGCCCGATGACAAACTCTCTCTTGTGAGACTTCACCCCAGAGGACAGTCTAGCCCAGTGGAAGCCTTCACCCAGTGAAGAGTCTCACCTAGTCGTCTAGTGGACAGTCTTACCCAACTGGGAAGTCTAACTTCAGTGAACAATTTTACCTAGTGGACAACATCACCTAATGAAATCCTCACCGCAGTGGACATCCTCAACCAATCTACCCAGTGGATCGCCTCATCTAAGGATGGCTTCATTCAGTGGAAGCTGTCAATCACCTCATTGAATAAGCAGCCTTAACAAATGGACAGTCTCACCCCTCATTCCCTACCCTGGAGCACAGAGAGCTCTTTTACCCGATTTCCCATCTTCTAGACCCAACCTTCTCCACATTCCCTCTCAGGACCCAACCTCACCCCTTCCAGGGGAGAGCCCAAGTTGCCCACCTGCCTGCCCCCTGGGCCGGGGCCACTCACACATCTGTCCGTTGCTGAGGTGAGCAGGCATCGTGTTGGCAACAATGACGTTGGTGCCCATGTGCTCTGGCATCAGGTGAGGGTGCAGGGGGTGGTGGGCATGAGGTGCTTCACTGGAGGACCCTGCAGGCAGAAGGTGCTCAGTGAGGATGCAGAGTCTGGGATAAAGGCCATGGGTCTTGAGGCACCACCGTCCTCAAGGGTGGCCGTCAACCTGCTCATCCAATCTTCACGACACCTATTGGGCTCCTATTTGTGGGTTAGTAAACTGGGGCTTTCCTGGGTGGCGAAGTGGTAAAGAATCTGCCTGTCAATGCAGGAGACACAAGAGATGCAGGTTTGATCCCTAGGTTGGAAAGATCCCCTGGAGTAGGACAGGAAACCCACTCCAGTATTCTTGCCTGGGAAATCCCATGGACAGAGGAGCCTGGTGGGCTACAGTCTGTGGGGTTACTAAGAGTCAGACATGACGGAACATGCCCCCACACAAACTGAGGTTTCCATTCCTATTCACAGGCTTCATGAAGGTATTAAGAGGACTCACAAACCAAGAGGACAAAAGTAATCTGAAAGGAACAAAGGGTATATTAGGAAGCTGTGAGATCAGTTAGATATTGCAACGAGCGGTGTATCGATTGCATGTTAATATAATGGATCCAATCAATGTCTCTCAAAACTCCTTGATATGCGAGTCCTTAACCTTTTGGTCCCAACTCACCTTTCAGCCTCATCCCCCACATCTGAAGCCCAACTTGCCTATTTATAGCATCTCCACATCCTTTGGACTGACCTAGCTCTGTGTTTTGCTCCTGTGTCGCTAAAGATGCCTTCTACCCCACTTCCTCCACCCCCACCAATATCCCCAAGTCCAAATTCCAACTCATACGTTCCCTCCTTTGGAAAGCCTCTCCTGATTCTGCCTACTTCAGTAGAAAGTAACTTCTCCTTCCTTGGAATTCACATAGTCACTTATCTGTAACCAATCTTTGGGGAACAATCACTTCTGTCTATGAACATTACAATTACAGGTGTAACTTTCTTCTCTCTTTGAGATCCTAGCAAAGTGTTTGGAACACAGCAACTGCCTCAAGAAAATGTGTCAAGAGAATGACAGTACCATATATATAGCATATGGTCTAGTAATAGGCTATGGCACTAATACAACAACGATGGAATTTTAGGGCTTGAAAGGGGTCTTTAAAATACACTGTTGCAGGGGCTTCCCTGGTGGTCTAGTGGTTAAGAATCTGCCTTGCAATGCAGGGGACTTGGGTTCAATCCCCGGTCAGGGAACTAAGATCCCACTTTGTGTTGCTGTTGTGCTCATTCATGTCCGACTCTTTGCCATGCCATGGACTGTAGCCCGCCAGGCTCCTCTGTCTGGGGGATTCTCCAGGCAAGAATACTTGAGTGGGTTGCCATTTCCTTCTCTGGGGATCTTCCCAACTCAGGGATCAAACCTGCATCTCCTGAGGCTCCTGCACTGGCAGGTGGATTCTTTACCACCGAGCCACCTGGGAAGTGCAAATAAGTCCATACACCACCACGAGAGAGCCCAAGTGCCAAAACAAAAGATCCCACAAGATGCAACAGAAATCCTGCATACTGCAACTAAGACCTGATGCAGCCAAATAGATAAATAGAGAAAAAAGTTTAAAAGTACATCTGTTTCAGTGATAGCTATCGACATACTATGTGCCAGGTACCGTTTTACAGCGTTTTCCAGGTTTGACATAATTTAACCTTCACAACAGCCCTAAAGGCCGGGTATCATTATTAACCTCATTCTACAGATGAGATGACAAGGCCCAAAGAGCTTAATTATTTTACTCAAAGTTTATCCGGCAATAGCACACAGGCTCCTTGCTGATCCTAGCCTCAGTGACACCTGATTCACGGTGACCCTGCATTCACAGGGTCAAAATGAGAAAAAAGTGAGTTACCATGTAACAGTGGTTCTCAGCTAGGGATGATTTTGGCCCCTCGGGGGACCTTTGACAATATCTGAGTATCTGTCACCACTGAAGGAGTGTTACTGGCGTACCACGGGTAGAGGCCAGTCATGTGCCCAAAGAAGATACAGAAGAGCCCCCTCAGCAAAGAATGATTCAGACCCAAGAATCCACTGAGGTTGAGAAAGCTTGCCCTTGGTCAGCACCAGTGATCATGTCACCTCCAAAGTCTCACGTTCAAGCATCTTTATTTAGACCCTGCCTCCTATCATTCCGGCTCGCTTCCTCTAGCACCATCCCTGCAAAAATTCTTCAGCCCCATTGAGGCTGTCATTTCACTGGCCCCCACTTTTCACTGCCTGTCACCTGTCTTCATCCCTCTTAGTCCAGCCAGGATTCCACGGCACATCATCACAATCACTGCCCTGCGATCAGCCTTGGCTCTCTCCCAGCTCCCTTCTGAGCAAAACATTCTCCCAAGGCAGCTGACTCTTGCTGTCTCTACTTCTCCACCTTCCAGCTCACTCAGTCTGCAACATCCTCCCCTGGTTTCCTTTCCCATTGACACTGCTTTCAACACAATCGCCAAGAGCCTCCTTCCCCCTCCTGTGGAATTTAACACCATTCAATGCTCTGTCCCCACTAAAACACACTCTGCTCTTGGCTTCTGGGACTTCCCTTGGCTCTTCTCTTATCCTCTTGGCTAGACCTTCCTCCATCTCCTTCTCTGGCATCTGGTTTCTGGGACACCACTAAGCTGCCTCTTATCCCCAACTTTGGGCTTGTTTGGGGAACGGACTCAAATATCCATCTGCCTCCTGGATAACTCAACGTGACTATTTAACAATCATTTCACGCTTCACTAAATTCTACAATGGATCTTCACCCCCCACCCCCACCCTCAGTCTCAAATTGTTTTTTTTTTTCCCCCAGTCCTCCCCGTCTCAATAAATTACTCCACCACCATTCCTGTTCCTCAAAGCAAACATGCAGGTTTCATCCTTGACTCTTACCCTTCCCCTTATTGCCCCTGTCTGATCAATCAGCAAATTCTGTGAGTTCTTCCTCCAAATAGATGTTCAAGTGCATCTGTGTTGATCAATTTCCAGTCATGTCTTGGTTCAAGCCTCCCTGTCCTTCTCCTGATTGACGACAGTGATATTTCTCAGGGGTTTCCAGTCTCCATTTTCCCTCTGATGTTCAGTTTCTATCCACAATTGGGATAGTTTGTTGAAAACATTAGTCTGATTTTCCACTTTTCTTTTAAGAGTTGCGACGAAAATACAATGCAAACCTCTAACCACAGCCTCTAAGACTATATTTATGATTTGGTTTCTTCCCAATCTCTATCTTCGTTTCATACAGTTCCTCTCGCCTCACAATCTTATCTTTCTCCAACACACAACCCTCTGCTGCTTCGGGGCCTTTTGCAGTAGGTTACTTGTGCTTGGAGTGTTTCTTGTTTGGCTTTTAAATGTTATCTTTCCTTCCATCAGATCTGTGGCATAAGAGCCACCACTTTAGAGAGGTCTTCCTTGACCAGCCTATCTAAAGAGGCCCCCTTTCAGTTATACTGTATTGTATTACTTGGTTATTTCAAAATTTATAGTTGCCCTCTTTATTATATACTCAGTTATCATCTGTTCCCCCGAGTGTTAATATACACCAGCATGCGCACACACACACACACTCATATATACACTCATACACAACCTCTGGGAGAACTGACTCTTGTTCTCTGCTGAACCTCCAGCACTTAGAACGGCGACTGGAACATGGTAACTTCTCAGCACCTGAATTAACAGGCCATTGTCCCCATTTTCCTGATGAGTAAACTGAGACTCTGGTAGATAAAAGGATTTGCCCAAAGCTACAGAGCAAGGAAGTCATGGAGCTGAGCGGTGAGCTCAGGTCTACATGAGGCTTGTCTCTTAGAGAGGCTACCTCTCCCAGCCCCGCCCACTGGCTCAGATGGTAAAGAATCCACCTGCAGTATAGGAGACCTGGGTTCAATCCTTGGGTTGGGAAGATCACCTGGAGGAGGGCATGGCAACCCACTCCAGTATTCTTGTCTAGAGAATCCCATGGACAGAGGAGCCTAGTGGGCTACAGTACATGGGGTCACAAAGAGTCTGACACAATCGAGCAACTAACACTTTCACTTTTTCACAGAGTGAGGAAGTGATGGAGCTGAGAGGTGAAGGCAGCTCTGCATAAGTGAGGCTGGTCTCGGAGAAGCGGCCTCCAGCCCCGCCCACCTCTCAGCCCCTCCCAGGCTGGACACTAACCTCCCAGCAGCATCTCCTGCAGCAGGTTGTCGATCTTGGCCATGCCGAAGAGCTTGATGAACTGGATCTGCTCGATCATCTGCCAGGTGATGCTCTGCAGGGTGGGCAGCAGCAGCAGCAGCTCGCCGAAGCGGCCACGCGAGTCGTACTGGCGGTCGTTGATGTAGTCTTCCAGGCTCACCTGCACCTGGGAACGCAGCCTCTTGATCTTGCCCGGGTCACTCAGCCCCTTGGCATCTGCAATGGGAGGGATTGTGCCAGGGAGGCAGAGGGCCAACCCGGAGCGTCTGGGGAGGTGGGACCCAATGTCCCCTTACTCCAGGGGCTCCGATGGGAGACCTAGTGGCCCGAGGGCACCTAGGGAATCCTAGCAGTGCTGCGGCAAGACTTCAGGAACACTCCCAAGAGGGTACCTTGTAACCTTCTCATCTTACAGATGGGGAAACCAAGGCACACAAAAAGGAAAGGACTTGGCCCAGGCCACAGAACCACTTGTTGGCAGATCCATGATGTGGAATTAGGGCTCCTGACTCCCGGTTAAGGCCCCACTGGCAGTCCAGTGGTCAAGACTCCACCTTCCAATGCAGGGGATGCTGGTTCAATCCCTGGTCGGGGAATTAAGATTCCACATGTCTCACAATTCAGCCAAAAAGAAAAAAAAAAAGCCCCACAATCCAGGCCTCAGCACTTGCTTCTTCTGGTGCCTCATCAGTCTCCCCACTTGCCTGCTCCCTGGCCTGTGTGGTCTTGGGGTCTCAGCTTAGATCACACTTCCTCTGGGAAGCCTTCTCCATTCCATCCTACCAGCTCTGCACTCTGAGTGTTCATGGTGTCCCCAAACTTCTGTGGCTCTTTTGTCACTACTGGGCACACAGGATGGAATGTCTCTTCCACTAGCCTGTGATCTCTGTACAGGCGTACACACATCTTTTAAACCCACCACCCAGCACCATGCATTGTCAATATTTGTTGAACAGATAACTAGATGAAGGGATGGGTACATGGATGGAAGGGTGAATGAATGAAAAAAACAAAAAGCAATGGATACATTTTAGATTCTTAACCAGGAAAGTGATCGAAGTGGTTATTCAATAGTTAATCTCCACCTTCATGGAAGACATCTATTGTATCTTTTATGGATAAAGTAAGCAGCTGGAAGAGAATTTCAGCCACATTTCCAATGCAGGGCTGTCTCTCTCCTGGGCCACATTTGTGCATTCTATCATTCAGTCAATAAACATTTATTGAGCACCACCCATATGCCCGGCCCTGACCTAGGTCACCAGCCCCTCCAGACCAGGCTGCTGACCCTGACTCTGAATCAGTAATCCTGCACATTTTAATGAGCAGTTACTATCATCCAGGCCCATGCTAAGCACCACAGGTACACAGCCTAGGCCAGGCTCTGGAGGAAACTGGAACTAGAAATCTTATCCCCTCAAGAAACCAGGAATAGTATGTGATAGGTAGGAACATGGGCTTGAGAGCTAAAGAGTCTGAAGTTCAAATCCAAGCTCTGCCATTTCCTAGTTATGTGACCTGGGCAAGTCTATCAATTTTCCTGTGACTCAATTTTCTTATCTGTAAAATGGAGATAATAGCAATTCCTATCTCATAGATACCATGTGGCAAGTAACAAGTGAGATCAATAAGAGCCTTAGTGAGTGCTCCATACACAGTGTTCATTTCTGCTTCCTCGCTATGCTTACTAGACTCAATCTTCACTCAGAGAGGGCTTGGCACTAAGGACAGTGCCTGGCACGAGGTAGGACCTCGCCAACATGGAAGGACAGAAGGAAGCAAGGAAGCTTTGGAGCCCAGGTGCCCATCTTGACATCAGGAGAGGAAAACAGGTTTTACACAAAATCACAACTACAAAAATGTTGTACAGGACTTCCTTGGTGGCCTAGTGGTGGGGACTTCCTCTTTCAAGGCAGGGGGTGTGGGTTTGATCTCTGGTCTGGGAGTAAGATCCCACATGCCTCCCAGCCAAAATACCAAAACAGAGAACAGAAGCAATATTGTAACGAATTCAATAAAGACTTTATAAATGGTCCACATTGAAAAAAACCTTCAAAAAAAAAAAAAAGACGTTGTGTGAAAATGGAATTGGAGGCTTAGTAGATGGAAGAGGGAGAATGCAAATACATTCTCTTTATTCTGCTAATGAAAGGTTAAGAGATACTGCCGACAAGTGATGGAACAAAAAAATATAAGCATAGGCGCAGAACATTATAGAGGCAATCAGTAGAGACACTGAAATAGTAAGAAAAATGTATTAGGACAATGGGAGAGAAAAAATGGAGTGATGGGGAAAAATACAATTCTCAACTATCATAGGAGGAAAAATATGTTCTAAAATGGATAAATCAAGAAGTAGAAGGGTTAGCATTTTATTTAGAGCTGGAGAGGTGGCAATAAAAAGAAACAGTACAAAGAATCAGAAATGGTTCCTCCTGGAGAGTAGGCTTTGGACAGGAAAAGTAGAGTGGGGAGGACTATTTCCATTTTAAGTATGTGCAGATATTATTTTGATAAAAAAAATTTTGAGGGAAAGAAAAGGAGGATGGGAGGAGGTAAGGAACAGAAAGCAGAGAGGAAGGGAAAGAAAGGTAAAAGTGAAGTCGCTCAGTTGTGTCCGACTCTTTGCGACCCCATGGACTGTAGGCCACCAGGCTCCTCCGTCCATGGGATTTCCCAGGCAAGTATACTGGAGTGGGTTGCCATTTCCTTCTCCAGGGGATCTTCCAGACCCAGGGATCGAACCCGGGTCTCCTGCATTGCAGGCAGAGGCTTTAATCTCTGAGCCACCCAGGAAGCCCAAGAAAGGTAAGACGGGAAAGAAAAAAACCAAGCCTCTGGAGTCAGTGTGCCCCGTCGTCACATCAGTCATTTGAGCCTTGATTTTCCTCATCTGTTAAATGGAGCTGATAAAGATGTCCTCTCCTGATTGTTGTACTAGAGAGGTGGGGTGGTAAGCGTGGGGTTCATAGCCCAGTGGGAGTAGTCCGACAGAGGGTCTGGAGCATCAGGGGAGTGTGGGAGGCGTGGGCTGTACCTGGGTCAAAGAAGATGATGGCTTTGAGGCAGGCATACTCGTTGTCGTCAATCTGCAGCTCTTGAAAGGGCAGCACCAACTCATCAAGGATGCGCACGGACACTCGACTCATCTCTGCCAGCTCCGGGCAGTGCCGAGGGACGATGTAGTCATTGCCTGGACGGGTTAGGAAGGAGAGGGGATGGGAAGCCACCGGGGTGTACCTCTCTCCTCTAGCTTTTGCTGTTTGCAGTTATAATGCAGCAGCTGCTCACGGAAGGAGGGGCTGGTGGGGACTGTCACACCCATCTTACAGATGAGGAAGCCAAGGCCCAGATTAAAGGAATGAGTGACTTGCAGGCATTGGAGTGGGCCCAGAGCCTGACTTCTTAGGACCCCTTTCATATCACCCAAGCTCCATTCTTCAGTGGCGACAACAGACCACAAGACTGATGACAATCAAGGGCTGCTTGGGAGGCATAAAAGCACCAAGCATAAGGGCTCAGGTTCTGGAATTAGACCACCTGGACTGAATCTTGCTTTTTCCATTGATTAGCCAGATCTATCTGGATAAATTACTTTCTGTGCCTCAGTTTTCCATCAGTAAAATGGGAATAAAATTATAGTGCTTATCTCATTGGGTTGTCGTACTAGAGGGGTTGGTATTTGTAAAGTAGTCAGACTAGGGCCCACGGTGTGCCCTATGTAAGAAGTTAGAGTAATAAACAAACATGTTATGACGGCATAGGTGACACAGACTGGGGGTTTGTGCCATTCCTGACTGCCTTTTGCTCCCTCTCCAGAAAGTACATCTGAATGCACAGGTTACCCCAGGGCTAAGCCTGACTGTGCTGTAACATGAATGCTGGGGAATTTAATTCCTCGAGTCCACATTTCCCTGCATCTGAATCCGGTATCCAGTTGAGAATACTGAGGACAGGACCATTCTGATCTGCCTCCCTCACTCTGCACACCACCAGGGAAATCTCCCATGCCCAGGTGCGCTCCACGCTCGGCATGCCTCCTGCAGAGCCCTGGCTGGGCAGACAGCATCCTCACCTAGAAGCAGAACATCCTTGAACACCATGGAGCGCTTGGTGGCTCCGAGAAGCAGGTGCTCGCCGGCGTGGGCTCTGAGTAGGGCCACCTGGAAGAGAGAGGGGACGGCGTCCGGTGTCCACATGCCTGGGAAGGCATCTACACCCGTGGGGAGGCTGCTCCCCGCCAACTCAATGACCCTGAGCAAGTCAGCATTAGTGTTCTGCTTGCCTTTACCTGCCTGAATGATAAGATGGGCATCAGAAAATGGCTGCCT
Source organism: Bos mutus (assembly GCF_027580195.1). Classification (NCBI taxonomy): domain Eukaryota; kingdom Metazoa; phylum Chordata; class Mammalia; order Artiodactyla; family Bovidae; genus Bos; species Bos mutus. The sequence goes on along the minus strand of NC_091629.1, from coordinate 57,155,691 downwards.
TCCTCTCATAACTGATAAAACTAGAAACTGGCAAAAGCTTCAGCTGACCGCTGAAAGGGGAGACAACCTGTGCTCGAGCCGGGACACCAAATGCCAACTCTGCCCTTGAACTGCTGCGTTCGGGGTAAGCTGCTTCTCCCCTCTGGGCCTCGTCTGTGTGTCTGTGTGCCTGGTAAAACTGTAACACCACTCTGTGTGTGTGTTAGCAGAGACTTAAAGGCTTTCATCAGACTCTCAAGAGGGTCTACAAACCCAAAAAGTTATAAAACTTTTAGAGCTTTTTTGGGGGTTCTGAATTCCTACTCATGGATCAGCTATGTAACACGATGAAGGGTGTTTTGTAAAACACAGATTCTTGGGCCTTACTACCCGAGGCACTGATTCTCTTTGTCTGGGGTGGGCCCAAGGGATCTGAGATTAACAAGCTCCTCAGTTGATTTTGATGCATGGTTGTCTTTGGGAAATCACTGCTCCAAAAGATCTCTAGAGCATCCACCCACTTGAAGCTGGAAGATTCTAGATTCTGTTGTAAGAATCTGGACATGGATGCTGGTTTCTGAGGCAAAGCGTGTGAGCAATGGTCCTTGGCCAGGGATCCGCTTGACCGACCCCTTCCCTGCAGAGAGGACAGAGAGGCCTTGGAAGACTGAAGTCTGAGTCTGAAGTCTGGCAGGTGGGAGCCCTGCCAGCCCACAGGAGGGCATTGCCTGCCTTTTCAGAACCACCTGCTTCAGTGCTTGCATGAGGATCAAGGATGGGGCTGGTCAAATGGTCGTAGGCTAGTAGCCTCAAGGATCCTATCTGCAAGGCAGGGTTAGGGAGCTTGGAAATCCTTTAGCAGACTAAACTAGGAAGCAAAAATGCTTTTATTCATTAATTCATTGGACTGCTCATTCTTGAAGTCATCAGATGTTAGTGCCTACTAAGTGCCAGACATCACCTTGCCAATGAAAATCTGTACGGTCAAAGCTATGGTTTTTCCAGTAGTCATGTACGGATGTGAGAGTTGGACCATAAAGAAGGTTGAGCACTGAAGAATTGATGCTTTCGAACTGTGGTGTTGGAGAAGACTCTTGAGAGTCCCTTGGACAGCAAGGACATCAAACCAGTCCATCCTAAAGGAGATCAGTCCTGAATATTCATTGGAAGGACTAACACTGAAGCTGAAGCTTCAATACTTTGGCCACCTGATGAGAAGAACCAACTCATTGGAAAAGACCCTGATGCTGGGGATGCTGGGGAAGATTGAGGGCAGGAAAAGAAGCGGGTGACAGAGGATCAGATAGTTGGATGGCATCACTGACTCAATGGACATGAGTTTGAGCAAACTCCAGGAGTCAGCAAAGGACAGGGAAGCCTGGTGTGCTGAAGTCCACGGGGTCTCACACCAGACTGGGACACGACTGAGAGACTGAATGAAAACCACAAGTGCCAGACGCTTGTTTGGGAAAAGAAGGGAGGGAGGAGGAGGAGGAGAAGGAAGGAAGGAAGGAAAGAGGAAGGGAGGGAGAAAGAAAGAAGAAATAGACCAATGGACGGAAGGAGGGAAGAAGAAAGGAAGAGGAGGCTCATGTGATGAAGAGCAACGGGGTAAATCACAGAAGGCCTTGCTAAGCGCGTGAGGTAGTTCTAAGGTATGGAGGACACCTGGCACATAGAGGCATTCCATAAATATTTGTTTGGATGAAAGATGAAGGGACAGGTGAATGGATGAGCCACTCTACTTAACATCCTTCCAGATTGAGCCTCTGTGGCAGCCATATCCTTACCATGTCTGTGAACCCCCAAGGTGAAGCCTGGTGAGGATGACAGGAAAAGAGGGGGAATGGCAAGCAGCCTTGGAGGAGGGCAAGAACTCCCTTTCCATGAGCAGGACAAAGGAGCCCAAAGCCTGCTGATTATCAAGCACTTCCTACACGCCAGGCACCATGCAGGACTTTCGTCACTTACTCCAGTGTCTTTGAGATCGAGAGACAGAAGACCTAGAGTTGAATCCTGTGGCTGTCTTGCTCTGTGACCTTGGGCAAATCGCTCTTTCCCTTCAAGCCTCCATCCCCTTATCCAATGCTATCCAGCCTTCTAGGTTTCAGTGGGTCAATGCCCCAAACAAACCAAGAAGCAAACACACTTGGTTCCTGGGGCAATGTTGACAGACAACATCCCCCAGTTCTCCCCGCTGTGCCCCACCCATCACAGGCAGGATAAGCTCCTTATACACTATGAATGGGGAGCTGGGAACCCTCTTGGCCCTGGGTCCAGCCCCCTAACATGGCTGTTCTGGGGGTGGGCAGGTGGTGGGTGGCGATGTTAATGATTATGCTATGTTACTGGCCACCCATCACTGCTCTCTGAGAATGCTCTGAGCCCCAGCCACGGAGGTTTTGGGTGGGAAATGGAGGTTAACAATTGCTTAGCTTGGGGGGGGGAATCTTGTTGTCCTGCTGAGCCCCTGGGAAGGAACAGGAGGGATTAAACATTAATGGAGCCTCTCCAGCAGAGGGGACGGAGGCCAGAACACGAGGAACAGGGAAGAAGGCCAGGGCAGCCTGGCCAAGATCCCTGCCTTGTCATCCCTCCCGAAGCAGTGAGGAATCCGTGTGAGAGGGCATCCGATCTGGCCTCTGTGTGAGGGTGAGGACCAGCCAAGCCAGGGTTTTCACAGCCTGTTTCACCACGGGATGCAAACGCATTCCAGGAGCGCCTGGGCCCCAGAGAACTTTGAGAAGCCCTGGGCTTCCCAAGGTTCAACAGCTGCCTTGCCTGAGGACTTCTGAGAAACTTTAAGAGACCGAGACATGTTGCCAATCTTCCGTGCAGAATTGCAAAACAGAGAAGCAAATGTACCAGGAGCCGGTATCTGGAACACTGTCCATTGGTGCCGCCCCACTTCCATCCGAGCTGAGTCGATGACCCAGTTCAGCCCCTCTTTCCCAAACAAAAAAATGTCTGCAGAGGCCTCAGGGCCTCCTGAGCAGGTACTCAGGAACTCGACTGTCCTCAGCACCCCATCCCTCAGCCCCACTAAGACATTTTTGGTATTCCAAAGAAGGTAGTTTGGGAAATAAAATTGCTGAATGAAAATCCATCTTGGTGGGATACAAGGAAGAAACTGACATTTAGGGAGGCCAGGACTGTGTGGGTGTCCCATTACACCACTGACACTTTTCAAATGGTAATGTTCTCCATCCTCCCAACAGCTTTCTGAAGGGGATATTACAATTCATACTTTACAGATGAGCAAACAGAGGCTTAGGGAGAGGAAGTAATTTGTCCAAGATCACAGACAGAACCTTTCTTAGAGCCAGGGCTTAGGCCCTGCCCCTGAGCCCCTACCCACATCCTACCTGGGAGAGCTGTCGGATACAGCAGTGCAGCGGCTACAGGCCTGGACTTTGAAGCCTGCCTGCTTGTTCTAGTTCTGCCTGTGTTGGATACTAGCTGTGTGACCTTGAGCAAGTTATTTAACCTCTCTGTGTCCCCAGTTTCCTCACCTATATGATATGGTCATAATAGCACTTACCTTACCTAGGGTTGTCGGAAGGATTAAATGAGCTAATATTTGTAAAGTGATTTAAACAGCTCCATGCACACATGATACGCGTGTTTGTGAAATAAATCGAATCAGCCCAAGGCCATATCCGGGGTGGGGGGGGGTGCAGCAGGACCCACCTACCCAGGGCCCGCACTGCCCGCAGACCGCGTCCTCCCTCACCTGGTCGTCCAGGGGGAGCTCACAGAAGGCTGGGATGTACTTGGCCCACTCGACGAGCACCAGCAGCTGCTCTTTCATGGACTCACACACATCCGCGATGCTGGCGATCTTCTTCGCCCGAATGTCGCCGTTGATTCCGGAGACAGGGGAGGTGATCTAGCGGGGACGAAGGAAAACGCTGGGGTGGCTGGGGCCCCCCTCCATATACTCTGTCCCCTGCACAGAGCTCCCACCCACTCAGAGAGCTTCCCTGCCTGGGAAAGAGGAGCTGGACTGTGGGTGCCTTCTCAGCTCTGAAGGAAGCTGTGGGCAAACCGGAAAGGGAGGATGCCAAGGAGGCAGTTATGGGGGAAGACAGCTCTCTCTGGGCCTTCATCTGCTGCTTGCCCCCTACCTCCTCCTCCACCAGCTCCTCTGAAGCCTAAAAAACCCATTGGCCCTAGAGGAGAAGCAGGGCAAAAGTGCCCATCCTCATCGGAAGGTGCAGATACCACTGCCCAGAGAGGTAGTCAACTCACCTAAGGTCACACAGCAAGGGGGGCTGGCTGAGCCCCAGTGCGCCACAATGTCCACTCCTCTTTTCTCTCGGGGCTAAGCCAATCTCAGAGACTGCTTGGCCTGCACAATGCGGGCCCCACGGAGCTGCTAAGTGCCAGCAGTGGGTTTGTGCTGCGCTTAGTCACTCAGTCGTGCTCGACTGTCTGCAACCCCATGGACTGTAGCCCACCAGGCTCCTCTCTCCATGGGAATTCCCCAGGCAAGAGTACTGGAGTGGGTTGCCATCCCCTCCTCCAGGGCATCTTCCCAACCCAGGGATGGAACCCAGGCAACTGTAGGCAGATTCTTTACCGTCTGAGCCACCAGGGTCTGAGTCTTTGCTACTAAATGGGCTGTGTGACCCTGGACTCAGTTTCCCTTCGTGATGTCCAAGGGCACTCCCGTCTGCTGCTCTAAAGGCCCGGGTGGGAAGGAAAGGGGTGGAGCTGAGATTCCTCTTTGGGAGGAGGGGGCCCCAGGTGGGTGGGGGAGGCTCCCCTGGTACCTGCTGGGATAGGACCTCAGCCTGCAGGAGCGCGTTGATGGAGGGCAGGCTGCTGTCCTCGTAGCTGGACCGGCGAGTGCTGATCCGGTCCCGTTCATTCTGTACAGCTGTGAGGAGGCAGAGGGAGGTGAGTGGGAGGAGAGGGGTCCCATGCCAGGAGGGGTGGCTGAAGGACAAGGGGAGAGGTGAACTCGGAGGGCTGTCCTGCAGGGCTGTCCAGGAACAAAGGGAACGCACTTGGAGGTGGGAGCTGGGGGCAGGAGGGAGAGTGCCCAGGCCACAGAGCCCAGATCAGTGTGTGGGGATGGCGGCCAATGGCTCCTCACCCAGCTTGTGGGAGAACTTTCCCAGCACCAGCACTGCTCCTCACACAACAGGGTGGCTTGAGGAGTGATCTACCCATCATGGGAGGCATGCAAGGCTGGGATGACTTGGCAGAGGGCCTCAGGCGGGTCTTGAATTTTGAACAGGAGATCTGTCTCGATGATAGGCTTTCAAGCTGTGTTTTAGAAAAGGGTCCCTTCCTTTCCAGGTGCAAGTGGATAAGACAAGCAAAATGAATTGCTCTGAGTGATGGAGATGGCCCAGGGATGCCTGAGTGCAGAGGCAGAAGCCTGGACAAGGGGGTCTGGAGGCCCCATCTGCCCTGGGGTCTGTCATCAGTAGGAAGCACATGTGCTCTAGGCTAACCTTCCCAGAGACAGCTCGCAAAAGCTCTGGCTGCCTCCTGCCCCACCACGGGGCTCCCCTCCCAGGAACTCAGAGATCCGGGGCCTCTGTCCACCCGGGCCCCACACCTCCTTGCATCTCTACTCGGGTCAGCCTTGGCCTAAGATGTGGGATGGTCCTTCTGCCTCCCTGACAGGCCCTCGGAACCTGCGAGGCCTTTGTTGAAGCTGTAAGAAGGGAGGATGAGGCTGCAGGAGACCTGGGTTCCTGGTGGGATTCACCGCTCAGTCTCCGTGCGCTGGTGGGGGCCACACCCTCTCTCTGGGCCTCATCTACAGCCTTTCCCCATCTACAGCCTTTTCTTTCCCAGACCTGCTCCTCTTGGTCTTTCCCATCTCAGGAACAGGCAGCTTTATTCTTCCTCCCAGCCTGGGGGCCTCGCTATATGTCTCTTTCTCTCACCACCCCACCACCACCACCACCACCACCACACACACACTCCAAATGCTGTCAGTAATCTGTGCAAACCCACCTGCAGCTCCCACTCTGGGCTGGGTCCTGGGGGAGTTCAGACCCTCCTCTCTGGCCACTTTGTTTCCAGCCTTACCCCTGCAGTCTGTGCACCTCTCGGAAGATAAAGGGATCCCCTGAAACCCGACTCAGGTCACATCCCTCCACTGCGGAAACCCAGGACCTCCCCATCATACCTGGAGTCAGGTCACCCTTTCTCACAGTGGTCCTATCTCCCCCATCTCACTTTTACTCTATCAAACCTGCCTCCCAGCCATTCCTGGGACTCACTCAGCCACTCTCCATCAAAGTTTTCGCCACTGCTGTTCCCACTGCCTGGAATTCTCCTCCCACTCACACCCCATCCCCCACAACTAAGCGTCTCCCTCTCCCTTTACTCGCGTCTCCTTACAAATATCACCTCTCAGAAACACCCTCTCTGACCACCCTGTCTGACGGGGATACCCCTCCTGCAGGTTCTGTCACTTTCTCCTGTTTTATTTTTCTTCTTGGTACTTGTTCTCTGTCCTTTCTTCACTCTCTGTCTGTCTAAGAGAAAGAAAGCTCCAGAAAGCCAGAATATCTTCCCTTTCATCCACTGCTATAGTCCCAGCAACTAGAACAGAGCCTAGCACGCAGTGGGTGCTCAATAAATATCCGTTGAGTGGCCGAAAGAAGGTGCAGAAGGAGACAAGCTTTGATTCTCGGGTGCAATCTACACCCCATTTCTCAATGGAACGTTGACATTCCGCTCTTCAACTCTCTTGATTTCAAACATCGTTGAAATCAGAGAAGGGAAGTCAGCCAGTGTAGGACTTTCCTGGAAGTCCAGTGGCTAAGACTGCAGTTCCAATGCAGGGGGCGTAAGTTCGATCCCTGGTCAGGGAACTAAAGATCCCACAAGCCACGTGGTATGGCCAAAAAAATAAAAACACAGATAGTGTAAAGGGAACCCAGAGTTAGTGGGATGTAACAGAGGTCCCAAGGTAAGAAACTCCTCTTCTCAGACCCACCACCCTGGACGGGGGGCCAACTCCAAGCAGCACTCCCCTGCCCAGGTCCCACCCCGCCTGCGACACCCCTCCCACGGCTGCCAGCCCGCACCCACCAGGGCGCCAAGTGGCGGCGGGCCTAAGAAAAGGGCTGCTGTCAGCAGCTGGGGATTGGGCTCCTCAAGGTTAGGCCAGCGTTATCAGTGCCCGGCGCGAGCTCAGTCACGGAATGATGTTTTCCAAATGTTTGCTCAGTATTAGCAGGGTCGGGGACCTAATGTAACTTCTATTGAATATTAACCGGCTCGGGCAGAGGCGGAGAGGACGAGCCTGTCTTCCGAGAGAACCCCTGATTGGGGGTGTGGGGAGGGGGGGCTGGGCCGGGGATCCCAGGTAGGGCCCATCTGTGGGCCCCTGGCCTACTGCCAGCTTGTACTTCCTGCATCCCTCGCCCTGATTCCTGGGCTGAATTTTCGAAGCCGGGTGTCAGACATTTGTCCTGGGTCTGACAGCTCAGGCTCAGGTAGGTGTAGGTTTATAGAAAAGAATTTGGGACCTGCCATTGGGCCCACTGGCCCCAGATTTCTTCCCAGAGTCTCTGTTCTTTAACCTACTTGATCACCATGGAATATCCTCTGGCCAAACTCACAAGACTTTGAGATTCAGAGCCCTTCTCTGTGGTTGAGAGGAAGTTTCAGAGACTTGACCAAATCCAGGTGCCTCCCAAGGCCATCAGTCCTAGTTCTCATCCAGGGAATTTGGTGTCTGCTCAGCTCTGGGGAGCCTGAGGTGTAGTCCTGACTTCCTCTGCCCTTGACCCGATCATATCACCTCTCTGGTCTCAACTTCCCTATCTGTAAAGTGGAAAGATTTGATGACCTCCTATACACCCGACTGGTCTATGAATGCTACATTTACAATCCATGCTTTCTTGTCCTCATGGACAACTTTGGAGTTCTAATTTCTAGATTCTCCTAAGGCCATCGAGGAAGGGAAATAAAAACTGGTCCTAACTCTCCCAGTCCTGGGGCTTCCATTGAGAATCTCTCTTGGCTCTGAGAACCTCCCGCCAAGCCAAGGAGGGGTATTGGGACTGTAAGACTTAGGTAGAGCTAGTCAAACCAGTCAATCCTAAAGGAAATCAACTCTGAATATTCATTGGAAGGACTGATACTAAAGTTCCAATACTTTGGCCACCTGATGTGAAGAGCTGATTCACTGGAAGAGACCCTGATGCTGGGAAAGACTGAGGGCAGGAGGTGAAGGGGACGACAGAGGATGAGATGGTTGGACGGCATCACCAACTCAATGGACATGAGTTTGAGCAAACTTCAGGAGATAGTGAAGGACAGGGAAGCCTAGCGTGTTGCAATCCATGGAGTAGCAGGGAGTTGGACATGACTTAACAAATGAACAATAACAACAAGAGCTAGTCATGCCCTTACTTCCCAGAACTTGACCACAGTGGCAGTGGGACACTTTGCTACCCTGGCCTGTTCTCAAAGCAGCTGAGCCCACTGCATGTGTCAGGATCTCCTGGTTAACCCAAGCGTGCAAACAACTACCAGCCTTTACTATAGCCCCCACACACTTGCCATTAGCCGATCCTCCTCTCCTCTTGGCATAATGCCACCTTCTCCAAGATAAGAAGCTACTGGCTATTTTCAAGGCTAAGCCAAGGTAGAATGGCTGCGGACTCTCCCTCCCCTGGGCCTGCCGACTCTGTGGCAGTCCAGTGGGAGGACCAGGGAACAAACACACATTTCCTGGTGGGCAGTGTGTACTTGCACAGGTAGATCAGTGGGCGTATAGCAAGACTCACAGAGCTGGAAGGAGGGTTCATTATCCACCTCTGTGATTTTATAGATGTGAACACTGAAGCCCAGATGGGGCAGAAACTTCACTGAAGTGTGTGATCTGCCACACACATGAAAGTGACTCTGAATGTTTAATAAGAGACATCTCTAAAGACCAGTGAGATGCAGGAACAGGCTACCTACAACCTAGGAAGGTGGCCGTCTGCTCAGGTGAGCTGCCAACCTTTCTCCCTCCCGCCTGTCACAACGCTTGAAATTTTAACACAAGATATTCATTCTCTCAAATATAAAATCTTCAGGCTGTCGAGCTGATAGAATCACTGGCTCTTAGAACCCTAAACCGTTTGGCTCTTAGACTGTAGCTCTCAATCTTTTCCTTGCCTCTAGCTATTCACGTGTGTGTGCTCAGTCATGTCCGACTTTGTGATCCCAGGGACTATAAGCTCGCCAGGCTCCTCTGTCCATGGGATTCTCCAAACAAGCATACTGGAATAGGTTGCCATGCCCTCCTCCAAGGGATCTTCCCAACCCAGGGATTGAACCTGGGTCTCCTGCATCTTCTGCATTGCAGGCAGATACTTTACCGCTGAGCTACCAGGAAAGCCCCTAGCTGATCACACATGCCTCATATTCCCATTCATGACATTTCTTTTATTTATTTCTTTTCTTTTTTTGGTGGCCAGGGCCTGTCGAATGCGGGATAGTGGTTGCCCGACGAGGGATTGAACCCTCGCTTCCTGCAGCGGAAGCACAGAGTCTTAACCACTAGACAGCCAGGAAAGTCCCTCATTCATAACATTTCTCATTCGACAAAGTTGTGCTCAAGTTCAAGGTAAGAGTGGTGCAATCCCATTGAAAACTGGGTGGGGGAGAGATGGGGGGCATCTGTCCTTTGAAAAAGGTTCTCCTTGCTCTTGAGAACCACTGAGGTCCAGATGAGAATCGTGGTGTGACCATCATGGTGTGTTCCTGAGGGTCATAGCCCAGGTTTCACAGCAGGGGTCATAAACTCTCAGGGCCCTATAGGGATGAGACCCAGAGGATATTTCCCAGGAGGCACGCAGAGAAACAGGGGCTCAAAGGCAGAGTCAGGGAGGGTAGACTGCCAAAGCCAAGTTCCCCCTCTTCCCAGTTGGCCGGGAGAAGGCTGGGTCCCAGGATCCTGCTGGGGGTCGGGTGGGGCAGGTGTATGTTTGTGCAGAACTAGACCAAGGGTTTTGGTTAGTGTGCCGCAGCTGCGGGCTGGAAGTGAAGGTCTGGGAGCCAGTCTCAGGGCTGGGAAAGGTGCATTGAGCAGAGAAGGAGACAGAGAGATTTGAAAATGGGCTCAAGTTACTCAGAGAAGCAGTTAAAAGATGTTTGTTTCCTGAGCGTGGGCTAGAAAACTTTCAAACGTTCCTAGAGTCCGCAGGGCATAGCAGGCAGCATCGAGGTTATCACCCAAACTGCATTGAGCTCAAGACCAAAGCTCGGGGTTCACACCTCGGAGCTTGCTTCAACCAACTGGGGGGGCCTCGGGCAAGTTGTTGACCCATTCTGGGCCTCGGTTCCCTTGTCTATGAAAAAGCTAGGGTGATGATAGTGCCCCACAGGGCTGTCATGAAAAAGAAAGAACTATCAGTGTGGGAAAGCCCAGCTTCTGGTGGCAGGAGACACCTTAATAAATGTGCCCCAGCACTCCCAGCCTCCTCCACCCAGAACGAGTCTGATGCCTTGTTCCCTTTCTCTAGAGCCTGAGGACGCTGCCTCATCTGATACCCAAGAACAAAGACTAAGGAACTGAGGCACTTGACCCTGGAACAGGAAGATGGGAGATAGAGCCCCGCCCCATACCCATTCACATTTGCTGAGTCTAGTCATGGGGCCATGGAAGTTCGTCATGCCATTCTCTACGTTTTTCCTGATGCTTGAAATAGTATATTAAGCAAAAATACCCAAGGACTTCCGGGGTGGTCCAGTGGTTAAGACTTTGTGTCTCCACTGCAAGGGGTGTGGGTTCAATCCCTGGTCAGGGAACTAAGATTCCACATGCCGAGGAGTGCAGCCAAAAAATGAAAAAATAAAATCACATTAAAAAAAGAAAAAAGAACACCCAACCTGTCTGCCTTGCGGTGGTGAAGGCAGGCAGGGGTGGTGGTGCTGGGAACCCGAGTAGCTGAGAGTAGGAGCTTATCTCTCGGAATCTTTCTCAAGACCAAGCCCAGCCCCTCCCTATGGTCAGATCTTCAGGCCCTCCCTCCTCTCAGCCATTAGCCAGTCACCCTGGGGCCTGTCACCAAGTCATAAAGTTGTGGCCACAGTTGTAAATGGCCGTCAGGAGCTTGTGGGCGCGGGTGGGGCAGGGGCGGAAGGCGGGGCCCGAGGCTCACCTTCCTTCTTCATGCCAGCCCGGAAGCACTTCTTGAGCCTGCAGTAGCGGCACTGGTTCCTCTTGTCTTTGTCCACCACGCACTGCCGGCTAAACCTGGGGAGGGCTTGGGGTGGTTGGAGGAAGAAAGGACAGCCCTCCTCCCCCCAGGGCTCAACTAGGATCCTGGCCATCTGGTTGACCTCCAGGCTCCTTGCTCAAACCTTTCATCCCAGGAGTCCTCCAGCTAACCAACCAGGAGCTGGAAAGGCCCTGTGGACTCTCTGAGAGCCCAACCCTGTCCCCCTAAACATGAGGAAACTGAGGCTCAGAGAGCGGACACGTGGCCTCAGATCACTCAGCTATGAGTAGAGGGCACTGCTATTTCCCACGTATCTTATTAAAAGCCCAGAGCAGGCTACTGGCTGTGAATCAGTTTCAGTACTTGGTCCACATAAGCCGCTTTCTGGAGGGGGATATGGAGTAGAGGCAGGCAGGCGCCACCGTGGTTCTGGGTGGTGCCCTGGCAACCCCGGGCTTGCCGTTGATTCAAGCTGGGTGACCTTGGGCAAATTCCCAGTCCTCTCCAAGCCACAGCTTCCTCATCTATAAAATGAGATAATAATAGTAACCTCTGCAGAGGGGTGTTGACAGGTGAAAATGAGATAATTACCCAAATGGGGCTCAGTGCAGTGTCTGTTCACAGTAAGAGCTTGTAACTACAGCTGCTATTATTTTATTATTGTTGTTACCCAGCAGGGGAGATGCTTCTGAAGGAGGACTCTCCAAGGCCTTGAGAGAGGTGGAAAGGCCTGGGGCCAACCCCCGATCCACCCCAGAAAAAGCGCCAGGTTGGGGGATGGGCCTCACCCTCTGTGGTTTCAGAGGAGACTTGATCCTAAGCCTCAGAGGTGCCCATTTGCTAAATGGGAAAAATCACGATGAGCTTCTGGGAGCGGTTAACACAGGCAAAAACTTAGTATGGTTCCCAGCACGTAGTAAGTGTTCAATAAAGGGATGTCTAGAATAGACACTCCCATCTGATCCGCAAGGGCGAAGAAATTAGAGGCTTGAAGGCCTTGAAGGGCAGAAGGCTCCGAGACCTACCCAGGGAGAAGACAGACCCGGGGGAACATCAGCCGAAGGGCACCCATTTCCCAGATGTAGAAATCAAGGTTCCTCACCTGCAGGAGTACATGTGGTTCTTCCTCACACTTCTCCGGAAAAAGCCCTTGCAGCCGTCACAGCTCGAGGCACCGTAGTGTTTGCCCGTGGCCCGGTCCCCGCAGATGGCGCACAGGGCACTGACACCCAGGCTGTTGGGTGCGTTGAGGTTGGCACCCTCTGATGGGGATGTGTCTGCGCCAGAAAAGCAAAGAGTGAGGACGCAGGAGGGGCAGGAAGTCACCTCTCAGAGGCCCTGCTCTCTTGGTGGTTTATATTCAGAAAAGGATGTGAGCCTTGTAGGGATCTTTCCAGGGCTTCAGCCTCAGCTAAACCCAGGTGCTACTGACCCCCCTCAAAGAACTTGGGCAAGTTCCTTGCTGTTTTGGAACTCCCATTTCGCATCCGTAACTTAGGGATAGTTGTGACACTGACTTCGTAGAGTTGTTTAACAAGGGTCTGCTCCTCCCCGTGGTGGCGATCGCTAGCCTCAGCTTTCTCTGGGAAGGAATGAAGAAACTGGCTGTTTCCTAGGATGCGTCCAACAGTTATGGACCCTGATTAGCTGGGCAGAGGGAGCTATGAGAGGGGCAAATATTCCCCCATCATCTCCAGAACCAAGTCCTGTTTCTCAGAGTGGCCAAGGCTGGGTGAGTCTCAGCTTGGTACTCAGGGGCCTTGCAAATTCTGCAAGGAAACAGGAAGACATACATCAAGGACAGTGGCTCGTTTGCCCTCCTGGGAGGATCACAGCAAGGATCTGGGCACCCCATAGCAAAAGCTACTGCATTGGGACTTCCCTCGTGGTCCAGTGGTTAAGACGATGCACTTCCAGTGCAAGGGGAGTGGGTTTGAGCCCTGGTCAGGGAAGTAAGATTCCCACATACCGTGGGGCAAAAAAAAAACAAAACAAAACTGCTGCATCTATGTGAGGAGGGGGATAAGAGGTAGGTGGCTGTGGTCTCGGTGACTAGTGCTGCCTCTTAAGTCGTCTGTGACCTTGGGCAAGTTCCTTTTCCTTGCTTCAGTTTCCCCTGGGCTTCAGTTTCCCTAATTGCAAAAGGGCAGATTGACTGGTTCAGTCATTTTCAATTTTATCTTATATTTCCACAGCTGAACCCTCGTTTTTGTAAGCAACTCTTCCACCGAGGATAGACCTCTTAGAGAAGATGACACTGTGAACCATCTCCCCAGAAAAATGCTTGCAGACACATACCACACAAAGTCATACACACACACACACACACACACACGTTTTCACCCTGAATCCGATCTTGGGCTCCTAGGGAACATCTAGCTAAGCACTGGACAGGGCTATAGTGCTGTGGTTAACAGCATAATCTCTCTAGCCCTTCTGCCCAGTTTAAATCCGAGCCTGCCCACTTCTTAGCCATGGACCTTGGCCACATTAATGTATTTCTCAGTGCCTTCATTTCCTCACTTGTGAAATGCTGCTGTTGCTGCTGCTAAGTCGCTTCAGTCGTGTCCGACTCTGTGCGACCCCATAGATGGCAGCCCACAAGGCTCCCCCGTCGCTGGGATTCTCCAGGGAGTGGGTTGCCATTGCCTTCTCCGCCTGTGAAATGGGGCACATAATAATCTCTAGGGCTGTTATGAAGGTTCAGTGAATCAATATATGTGAAGTGCTTGGCAGGTAAGAAGCACTTTATCAGTGTTTGTAAAATAAAAACTTTTCTGCAGAAGACGACTCTGGGAGCAGATGATTTCCAGCCTCCGTGCACAAGCGGACACACTGCCACATCTCCTTTCTGTCATGTCCTGGCTGAACATCTCGTCGCCTCCGAGGGTGCCCAGGAGTACGGCCCCCTCCACTTGGTGAATTATTCCTGGAGATGAGGATAATTGTTAAGCTGCATTGGTGCCCTTTCTCCTCCAGCCTTGCCTCCTCCAACCACCGGGAGAGCTGACCCCACAACTCAGGCGGAGACTGGGGAAGGGCTCACACATCCTGGGCAGGATAGGCTGGGTGCTGCCAAGTAGCTCATCCTACTCCCCAGGGTCAGGTGATGGTGCCCATTCTCCAGGTGAGAACATCAAGGTTCAGAAAGGACAGGACCTGACCAGAGTCGTCACACTGCTGCTAAGTAGAGGAGTTGGATTTATGGTCCAGGCATGCAGGCTGGTGCTGATCTGGCCAGTGCTGTCCTGTTGGGGTGTCTGCTGGAGCCTCTGATAAACAAGGACCCCCTGCTCCCTCTGAATCAGGGATGGGAGGTGGGTAGGGAGCTTGGAACCTTCGAGCTACCAACCCAGCACATATGCAAAACATTGCCCCAACTTTCTGGCCCACTTCAAACTCCAGTGGGGAATGTAGACCCTTCTTAAAGATGCTCAGAGTTCCTGACCTGACTCATAGAGGGCGCAGGACCAGTTACCAGTGCTAAGCCCTCAGGTGCCTTATCGCATGGGATTCTCTGGTTAGCCCTGGGAGGCAGGCACTATGATTTATTCCCATTTTACAGATGAGACAACTGAGGCTCAGAGAGGAAAATGGCTTCACAAGTTTACACTGGTAGGAAGGATGGACGCCAGAATTCGAGCCCTGATCTTTCTGGCTCCAGAGCTAGATTTGTCCTGTCTTTAGGACATCCCGTAAGGAGCTTAGCTCCTGCCTCGGGAACACACACTTCCTGGGAGCTGGAGGTGCCCACTGTGAAGGAGTGATGGGGGCAGTCCAGGGCTAGATGGTGGTCAGGTGTCTCACACGCTGTCTCTCTGGGGTCACACACACACCGCCGAGGGCAGCAGCTTCTTGTTTACCATTTCCCACATGTTTTCCCCTCAGCTCCCTCACGTGATCCCTGGACACTCCTGAAAGCCAGCAGGCCTGGAATGACTAAGCCCATTTTGCAGAAGGAGCCAGGAGAGGGGAGGTGACATGCCCAAGGTCACACAGTGAGTGAATGGCAGGGGGAGGCGAGCAAATGGTGAGACTGACCACAGATCATGCCCACTGACCATGGGCAGGGCAAATACCTCTCTCTGGCTGAGCTGAGCTGACTCAAGTGCTACAGAGCTTGGCTAAAGCTGCAGAGCTGTGGAAGGAAGGCAGGTGGGCTGCCCCCCTCCTCTGAGGCTGGCCTGCGACTGGTCAGGTCCCCGCGTCCTGGCTTCCAAGCCTCCTCCCTTCCCCTACCTCTTGTGGAGAACTCCCCCCACCCCTTTAGATGTGCTCTCAGTGATAACGGGAGCGGATGTACGGGCAACGCAATCTGGTCTGAGACAAATGGACGTGTTGCTGAGGTGACTCGCGTGTGTGAATGGCAATGGGATATCACATGAGCGCTGGAGAGAGCTGACCCCCCAGGACGGGGATGTGCACACGTACACAAGGACACGGGACAGGATGCCCAAACTGGACGTACGTCCGGGAGACACAGGACACACAAACCAATCCACGTCCAGAGCTCACACGTGCAAACGTCCACGGACACACACTCAGCACTGCTTACTGTATACACACTCATTGCCACTTACGGACATCAGCAAGATAAACACAGATATCCCTAGAGATAACAACAAACACGGACCCACTCAGAGAAGAAATGTGACTAGAAATAGACACAGAACACGTGCACACACAGACCAGTGAACACAAACATGCACATGGGTTCCTGCAGACATACATTTGCAACAAAGTCCACCACTCGCCCACGTGTGTACATGGAAATTCGAGCACCCATGCCAACAGGAGGTTACAATCACACACCAGTGTGCTTGTGCGTGCGCACCGATGTGCTTGTGTGTGTGTGCACATACACACACACACACACTCAATGAGTGTGCGCATGCACACTGCTGATCCCCATCTTATTAGCAAAACCTCCCTGAGAACTCCGTTTTCTCCCCCAGGAAAGTCCCAAAGACACCCTGAAACATAGTCATGTCTCCATCCACCGTCTCCGGGGACGGGACATAACCTTTCCATCTCTCTGAACCTCGGCCCAAGGGGTTCAAGCAGGGGTCATGATGGGCCCAATGACTGGGGCTGGACGCCGAGAGGACACTCACCATGAAGTCCCCGCTCCTGGTGACACGCTGCACAGTGACAGCTTTGGTCACAGGGACCACAAGGGCCTGGCAGGAACACCCAGGCCCTACTTTTGCTGCAGATTGGCCCTGGCAGACCCCCCCACCGCCACCCCGAAGGCTTCTGGTCACTGTACCTGGGCACATCGACTTCACCTGGCAACACCTGTGCCCTCACCTACGGGACCACAGTGCTCGCCTACCACTTTCCCCCCAGCCCCAAACCCAGTGCGGCAGACTCGCTCCAGTACCTGGGTACACCTGCCCCCACCTAGCACACCTGGGCACACCTGCCCCCACCTACCATTGCCCATCGTCAACACCTGCACATTCTCAAACTCCAGGGTGGTGTAGGCTGGGTCCAACGCGGCACTGTAGTCGGCCATGTCCATGTCGACGAGGGTTTTGGAGAGGCGCATCCTCCCTCTCCCCACCTCGGCCGCCTGCCCTGCCCAGGATGCCCACCCCGAAGGCTCTGGGCCGAGCCCCGGCCTCCGCCCTCCCGCCGCCTCCTCCCAGCCGCCCTCTCTGCCTTCCTGCGTTTCAAACCGTCCTCTGGGAGGGTCTGCCGGGAGTCTGGGCCTAGCCTCTGCGCAGGGGTGGAGGCTCTGCTGGGGAGGGGTGGGGGTTAATGGTTAATCGGCTCCCCCCTCGGTGGACCGGTTGGGCGGGGCCCCAGGGATTTGGCTGTCTGTTGGTTTCTGGTTGACACCAGGGTGTTCTTACAACAGATGGGGGAGGCCCTAACGCCCCAATACCGTGTCACCAGTCCTGTGAGACGACAGACACACGCTGCCTCTTCAGCACTCACTGGACCCTGACTCAGCCACCCTCCGAGTCACTGTCACCCCAAGTCATGCTGATACTGACACGCTCACATGCACCCCCAGACACTGACAGCCCACCTCCAAGACGCCCTAACTCGGGAGCTTCCCAAATCATTGACCTCGACCCTCAGTGCTCTTGCAGAGATAACGCCGCCTCATGGCTCATGAGTCAGAAGCTATGGTCCCAGGCCCCACACACCAGTCTTCTAGATCCTCGTTCTAGGAGGCCCCTTCCGGTTTCCTTCCTTCCCTAGGGGCAGGAAGAGGCCCAGACTCCTGTCTAGGTCCCCTCCCCTGCTCCCCAGGACCCCACTCTGGGCACCACCAGCCCCCGCAGCGCCCAGGTGCTCAGGCCCAGACCCACTCTATCACCCCTTCCCTTGTCTCCTCCTCCAGCTCCCCCACCTCCACCCCGTGCCTCCCCCACCCCCCAGGGAAGAAGGGAGGCTTATAGCCCCTTAGACCCGGATTAACATTCAGGCGCCTACCACCTACTAATCATGACTCTGGGTAAATGATTCTCCTCTCTGAGACTCAGTTTCCTCTTCTAGAAAAACGCACAACCAACTTCAAAGGGTGGTCCGAGTATTAAATGAGTTGGTGTTAGGCAAACACCAAGCAAGCGTCCATTTCCCTCCACCCCCACCCTCTTGGCCTCCCTTTCGTATCTCCCTTGTCTGTCCCCTCCCTCCAGAGTGGGCTTCGTGGGCAAGCCACCTGAACAGGGCACCCGGGCAAAGGAGCTCCACTCTCAGGCTCCCGTGTTTGGTTTTGTGCTCGGCTATTCTGAACAAGGGGCCTGCATTTTTGTTCGGGACCGGGCCCTGCTAATCTTGTGGCCTTCAATTCACGGCTAACGTTTTTCTTCTCATCCCCTCCAGCCCTCACTGCCCGCTACACAGACAGGGGCAAGAGCTCCCGATCTAGCTGGGCAGATAAGGTCCCCAGGAGAGGGGGAAAGCGCAGGTCTGGGGAGAAGGACCTACGATTCTGGAGGCCTGGGAGCTTGTCCTCCTTTGTTGGCAGGAAGGGCTGGGCAGAGGGATTTGGTAATAAGGGCAAGGGTGGGTGAATTAGTGAAAGAGGGCATTAATGAGTGAGTGGGTGGGTGAATTAATGAAGGAGTGAATTAACCAGTGGGTGAGGGACTTCCCTGGTGGTCCAGTGGTTAAAAATCCACCTTGCAAAGCAGGAGACTCAGGCTCAAGCCCCGCTTGGGGCACTAAAATCCCACATGCTTCGAAGCAACTAAGCCTGCGCCTGAACTACTGAGCCTGAGTGCCACGACTAGAGAGCCCATGCGCCATCACAAAAGATCCTGCTGATGCGACTAAGATGCGATGCAGCTAAATCAATAAATATAAAAAAAAGAAAGAGTGGGTGAATTACAGACAGGGTATTAATACGTGAATGAGTGAATTGATGAGTGGGTGAATTACTGAAAGACTGAAATGAATCAGTGAGTGAAATGGTGGATGAGTGAGCAAAGGACTGAATGAGTGGGAAGGTGAGTGAATCGATGAATGGGCACATTGGAGGGAGAGGCGGCTTGCGTTTGAGGGGTGTGTAGAAGCATCCTCCTCACATTCTCCCAACTATTAGAAGCCCTTTTTCGGGCTTGTGTAAGCCTTGTTCTCCTCCCTCCATTTTCCCCCTGGAGCTTAGATAATTAGGGTGGGAAGTTGGGGGCAGCAATTGTTCTGGAGAAGAGAGGCTGGATTTGGCGTTAGGAGACCAGATTTATGGCTTCCCTGGTGCCTCAGACGGTAAAGAATCTGCCTGCCATGTGGGATACCTGGGTTTGATCCCTGTGTGGGGAAGATCCTCTGGAGAAGGGAATGGCAACCCACTCCAGTATTCTTGCCTGGAGAATCCCACTGATGGCAGAGCCTGGTGATTTACGGACTAGCTCTGTCACTATTCGGATAACTTTGCTTAGATCATGTCTCTCTAAGGGCCTCAACTTTCCCATCTGTAAAGTGGGGTGAAGATGCCGGCTCAGTTGTTTGTTGATAAGTACAAGACCTTGAGGGAGGGAAGGAGGGACAGAGATTCCAAAAGGGCTGAAGGAAAAGACTTCAGCTTCTGCTGGACTCCTCCCATGTTCCTCCAAGGACATCTGAGCCTGGTTCCAAGAGCCTTGGGCAGGAGACCCAACTAAGGGATAAACGTGGAGGAGAAGGAGGGACAGTCCTGGGAGGGACTACCTATGGCTGATTCCGGGTCTTGTCACCCGTCTGACACCTCTGACACAGACCGCACACAGCTACTCCTCTCAAAAAACTTCACACAGGGCGTCTCATCCAGTCTAAGGGGAGCAGTTTACTATTTCCAAAAGTAGGCTGGGATCGCTGGAATGTCAAAGTTTAATCCGTAATAAAAATAACAAATCTTTGATCTCGATAGGCAGCATCTTAGATTAAATTAAATAAAGTCTATAATCAATAGAGTCGGCCATGCCACATGCAAGAACTCCCAGGTGGGCAGCCTGCACACCATAAGTTACTTCACACACAGGGCACGGATGCTTTACCAAACACACAACACAGGTGACCCACTGCCTCTGAGGCACATTCCAGAGAACGATGTCACACCCATCCATGTCCCACCAGTCACGGCCTACCACATCAGTAAATCCACGCACCCATGAGCTGGAATTTGCGTAATCTGTTACATACACGATTCACCCCATCCTTTTTTTTTTTTTAATCTAACACCTGGGATTTTAAGTTTTATTCAATTTTAATTAAACAGCCAAATACGCTGGAGGATATTGTACTGAACACAGGGGTTAGTGGTGGACTCCAGAGGAGAAATCACTCCAGGGTGAGACTGGTTGGCCTTGCCCACAGTTGGGTCTAACAGCTGTCTTCTCCCCTTACAATGCACGCGCGCACGTGCACGTGCACACACACACACACACAGACATACACACACACACACCTGACAGACACACACACACACACACACCCCTGACAGACATACACACACTCACAGTGAGCCTTTTTCGGGGGGAGGAACTCTTCTTGGATCTACTCCCATCCAGCCTACTCTTGAAGGGGTGGGGGAAGCAGAGAGCATCACCACAGACCCAGTGGAGAGGGTAACTGCTGCTGCTAAGTCACTTCAGTCGTGTCCAACTCTGTGTGACCCCATAGACGGCAGCCCACCAGGCTCCCCCGTCCCTGGGATTCTCCAGGCAAGAACACTGGAGTGGGTTGTCATTTCCTTCTCCAATGCATGAAAGTGAAAAGTGAAAATGAAGTCGCTCAGTCGTCTCTGACTCTAGCGACCCCATGGACTGCAGCCTACCAGGCTCCTCCATCCATGGGATTTTCCAGGCAAGAGTATTGGAGTGGGGTGCCATTGCCTTCTCCATCACCCCATCCTTGAAAAGGTGAAAGTGAAAGTCACTCAGTCGTGTCCAAGTCTTTGTGACCCCATGGACTATACAGCCCATGGAATTCTCCAGGCCAGAATACTGGAGTGGGTAGCCATTCCCTTCTCCAGGAGATCTTCCCAAGCCAGGGATTGAACCCAGGTCTCCCGCATTGCAGGCAGATTCTTTACTAGCTGAATCACCAGGGAAGCCCAAGAATACTGGAGTGGGTAGCCTATCCCTTCTCCAGTGGATCTCCTCGACCCAGAAATCAATCCAGAGTCTCCTGCATTGCAGGTAGATTCTTTACCAGCTGAGCTACCAGGGAACCCCATCCTTAGCTGATCCCAAACAATATCTTCTAGATACACATCCCTCATATAAACAAGTGGCCACCTCTAAGATCTACCAACCCTGTGGTCTTGGGCAAGTCATTATTTCCAAGCCTCAGTTTCTCCTCCTGTAAAATGGGCCAAACTTGAAATTTGTTGTGAAGATGAGACGGGATAACTATAAAGTTCTTAGTCCTTCCCTCACCCCCACCCCATCCCTAAAGGATAAACCATGGACCTTGAAATCAGAAAGAGCTGGGTCAAAAGTCAGGCACTGCCGCAGCCGTGCCACGCCGAAGATCGAAGCTCTCACGTGCCGCCACTAAGACTGGGCACAGCCAAACAAAAACAAAAACAAAACACTCGGGCACTGCCAACTTCCCAAACTCTGCGACCTCGGGTTCCAGCTTTCTCAACCTTATTTTTGGTACCAGACGGCTTGTACCTTTTCCCTGGGGGATGGTGTGGGCATGAAATGGCCAAGTGTAGGCATACAGGGCAATAGCAGTGACTGCTGGGACTGACTCCTTGACCTTGGCTACAAAGTCAGCTGGAATCAGGACCCCTGCACAAGAGAACTCCAGGGACAGCTGGCCCAGCCCTGAGCTCACCCTGGCCTCTTTGCCATCAACTCTGCAGCCCTTCTTTATCTCGGCACCGCCCCCCGGGGCTGTCAGACCCCAGCTCAACATGTTCCAGATCCCAGGGGAAAACAGGCCTTAGAGCTCACTTAGAGGTCCCGCTCCTTCTTGTCATAGTTGGAGAACCACGAGCCTCAGGAAGGGGAAAGAGGGGCATTTTGAGAGCAGTGCCCTGGGCAGCCAGGGGTTGGGGAGGAGGAGCAGTGGGCAGAGTGCTCAAGCCTATGGTGCGGACAGAAGTTAAGGGAGCTGCCATTCTGAACCACAGCATTTTTCTTTTCAATGACAATAATGTTTCCAGGAAGATTCCACGCTAGGCCCAGTGCTAAGACCCTTCCACTCTTCTGAGCTAATCTGTCCCGCGTTGCAGTGGACACAACTGAGGCTCAAAGAGGTGAAGCCTCTTGCTTAAGGCCAACCTGACGTAAGAGGAGGGGCTGTAACTGGAACCCCAATCTGACTCCAGAGCTTGAGGGCTTCCCCTACTCCTTGCTGCCTCCCAGAAAGAACCTCGGACTTCTGAGCACTGGTGGTTCCGTCGTCACGTCACTGCTGGAGCACTCAGGGGTCTGAGAAGCCAAGGAGCCTGTCCTGGTGCACGGGCAAGTTCAGAGGCATCCTCCAGACACCAGCTATCCCAGGGCCACCAGGCATCTTCACGTCCCCTGGGTGCTCATGTCCCCACCGTCTCCAGCCTCTCCTCCCCCACCCATCACCCAGGGAGCGGTGCAGGGAACCAGGGACTTATCAAGACAGAGAACAAAAGTCGTGGGGGAAAGAAGCCAAGAGCCATCTCCACTCTGGGGTAGGGCCCTTCAGTTTCGCCCCTTTGAAATTTCAAATTCCAGTTTGTGGACAAAGTCCTAACTTTCTCACAATATAGGTCCCCAAACGCTGACCAAACTCCAGTCTGGGCAGCCAGCAGGGCCCCGTGTGGCCTTTCGCTTCCTTTGGCAGCTCTAGAGGTCTTGGGGCACCAGCTGGGGTCTGTCAGGTCATCCCTGCAGCCCCAGCCCACCCCAAGGGCCGCATGCCTCCCACCTGAGAGGACAGCCCTCTTCCTGGAGCTGGGATCTGTCACTGGCTGGTACCAACAGCAGATACCAGGTAGGCCCCCTCCCTGTTCCGGGCTTCTTTTCTCCCCCTAACACTCCTAAAACCACAGCTCATCCCACTCTCCTTGTCCTGAGTACAGGCCATGTTGGTTTAAGCCAGTCACGGAACTCCAAGACTGGACAGGGTGTCTCAGCCAATCCACCCATTTGGCAGATGGAGAAACTGAGGCCCCCAGGGGAGTGGCAGCCGTCGAACCTGGGACACAGACCCAAGACCCCTCAGTGAGCCCTAAGGATGGAGAACTCATGCTCAAGTTCATGCAGAGGCAGTGGGGTGGGGGGAGCGCAGTCTTAACAAGAAGACCACAAGCCCCATGAGGAGCCCTTTGCTTCACTACAGTCCTCAAGGGCCCTGGCAGTGCCTCCTACGGACTGCAGAGGGTGGGCTGTCTGATCACTCAAGGACTGATGTCCACTTGCTGGGATGCCATGGAAGTATCGGGTGGGCAGAAAAGTTCGTTTGGGTTTTTCTGTCAGATGTTATGGAAAAACCCAAATGAACTTTTTGGTCAACTCAATATTTCCGAGAGGAAGAGGAGGAAGCTGAGGGCTGAAGGCCAGTGGGCTTGGAAGGAAACATTTATGTGGTTAACTGATAACTAAGCCCCATCCTTGGGCCCCTGGAAGCCTCCTTCCTCCTTCTCCTCAGCATGATTAAGACCAACTTACCTGCTCGCTAATCATTGCTGAGCCTGTTGATTTTGCCTTAAAAAATTAACTGGGCATGAGTTTGCGGTTTGCCTCACCCCTAACCCTGCAAAGCAAAAGGCCTGGGTGGGCAGGAGGCCGCTGGGTTATGCAAGAGGCCATCAGCCTCCCCACGCACAGCCAGAGCCACCTCTTGCTCTCCAAAGGGTAGCTTTTGCTCAAGAGTCAACAGTCTGCTTGTTTCCCCTGCTCTGGGTCCTGAGCAAATTTGCTGTGTTACCAAACAGAGATAAAAGCAGCTGAGGCCGAGGGGGTGGGTCGGGTGCGGGGCAGTGCAGGCTCGTGGGGAGAGCTTTCCAAACAGGGATGCGAAGTGGCGGCTTTGAGCTGCAATTCTAGAATCCTGCAGTGTCAGAGCCAGGGGAGCCCTTCAGAGGATGCAGCCTGGGGCCTTTCAGATGGGTTCTGATGTCCTAGGAGCCAAGGGGGTCTATGCCCAGGCCCTACTTCACCCCGTGTCTGCCTCTTACGGACACTGGTCCTTAATATTTCATTTCAAAATAGAGCCAGCTGCTAATAATGAGAATCAGAAAACCACCGGTTCAGCCTCATCTTACAGATGGGGAGATGGAGGCTGAGTGGGGAAGTGACTTGTGCAGGAATAGAAAGTCATCCAGGGTCTCCAGATAGGCTAGGGCAGGCATGCGCTCTCTCTGGTACTCAGGGATGTATCCTGGATGTTAGCAAACAAAATGGCACTGAAAGGCCCTTCTTTGCTGTTTACCCTCCCTCCCAGGGCTGGTTGTAAGCACAGTGGTGCCTGAGAGCCACTGGGAAGGTCTGAGTCAGGGAGGAAGGGTGGGGATGAGGTTGTCACCTGGCAAGGAGTCCTGTGGGCCCTCTGAGAAGCAGTCATGAGCTGCAAACCAGAGGTTCAAAGTTATAACCCATCCCAGCCGCATCCTCTCTCTGAAGGCATCGGGCCATAGAAAAAGACGCAGAGCCCTGCCCTGACTCTCTTGACCTCTTTGAGTCTCAGTTTTCTCACCTGTAAATTGGGAATAATGGTACCTAACTCATAAGGTTGTCGTGAGGATGAAATGGAGTGGGATCTACACAATGATAACCATGGCCAATGTTTACAAAGTTGTTTTGCAGGCTTTTCACATATTAACAGGCTTCCCAGGTGGCTCTAGTGGTAAAGAAGCTGCCTGCCAATGTAGGAGACGAAGAGACACAGGTTCAGTCCCTGAGTTGGAAAGATCCCCTGAAGGAGGGCATGGCAACCCACTCCAGTATTCTTGTCTGGAGAATCCCATGGACTGAGGAGCATGGCTGGCTGCAGTCCATAGGGTCACACTGAGCTGGACATGACCAAAGCAACTTAGCACACATGCTATACTATGCTATGCTAAGTCTCTTCAGTCTTGTCCGACTCTGTGTGACCCCAGAGATGGCAGCACACCAGGCTCCCCGTCCCTGGGATTCTCCAGGCAAGAACACTGGAGTGGGTTGCCATTTCCTTCTCCAATGCATGAAAGTGAAAAGAGAAAGTGAAGTCTCTCAGTCGTGTCCGACTCCTAGCGACCCCACGGACTGCAGCCCACCAGGCTCCTCCATCCATGGGATTTTCCAGGCAAGAGTACTGGAGTGGGGTGCCATTGCCTTCTCCATAGCACACATACATGCACACAATAACTCATCAATCCTCACAACCACTCTGCAATGTAAAGCCAAGTCTTTAATCACCATCTTATAGACCCAGGGCACAGAGAGACTGAATCATGTGCCAGAGCTCACACAGCTTCTAAGAAGCTGGGATTCCAACCCAAGTAGTCTGGCTCCAGAGTCTGTGCTCCTAATCTCCAAGCCACCCTGCCCTTCCAGGGCTGGGAGATGATAAATGTTCAATTAAAAGTGGTCAGTGTG
Organism: Bos mutus; assembly: GCF_027580195.1. Classification (NCBI taxonomy): domain Eukaryota; kingdom Metazoa; phylum Chordata; class Mammalia; order Artiodactyla; family Bovidae; genus Bos; species Bos mutus. The sequence continues at coordinate 57,130,517 of NC_091629.1, read as the reverse complement.
ATGATAAAATAAGCTCCATCCCAAGGCACATGTGGGCTGTGTGTATGGATTGTGAGGGCTGGAAGGAGGCAGAAAGAAGACCTATCTCTGGGCTGGAGTGGTCAGAGAGGGCTTCCTGAAGGAGGTGGCTCCTAGGCAGAGGAAACTTCCAGAATTGGAGAACATGGTGGGTGAGGATGAAAGGGCATGGAAGCCACTCTGGCTGGAAAGCAGGGCATTATGGGAGATGCTGTCTGCAAGGCCCAAGAGGTAGTATAGAGAGTGTGGTCTAGAGAATGGTCAGGAAGGAAGGCAGGATGACTTGGGTCTGTGTGGGAGGGGCCTCCCTACAGGCTGCCTTCTGCCAGGTGGCTTGTGACTTCTGAGCTGCGGCTGTTTCTGTCCTCCTGTGTACGTTCCTCCCTCCCGGGTATGTTCCTGACTTTATCTGCAGAAGTGACTTTGGGAGTTGGATGGGGCCTGCCCAGCTCTTGTTGGGTCTGAAGGGTGCAGGTCCTGTTATTCAGGTGAGGGATGAACTCACATCCCAGGAACCACCCCTGGTCTCCCAAATCCTTGTTCTGAAGGGCTCCAGAGATCTGCCTGGAGGCCACTGAGTTGAAATGTTTGGGACCCTGAGACTTAGGCCACAGTTGCTGTGTACAGTTGCACAGGTTGCCCACTGCACAAAGGTTCTCTGGGTAAGGGAGCAAGTGGAGGTGGAAATCCAACCTTGTTCCACTTACCAAGCCAACTGCCCGTGGAGATCTGTCTGCCCAGAGTGGGGCACCACTCACTTATTTTCACAAAATATCCATTGTAAGCCCTGTTGAAGTTCTGTCTGCAGCTACTATGTGACCTTGGGCAAGGTCATTCCCCTCCTGGGCCTTGGTTTCCCATTTGAAAAGCTGTCTAGCATAAAGCAGAGATTCAACGCTGATGGTGAATTAGAATCACCTGGAACCTTTAAAAAATACTGATGCCCAGGTCCTGTCATGTCCAGTGATGGAATCTAGGGGTGAGTGGGTGCTGGCTCTGAGTATTTTTTAAAGTCTCCAGGTGATCCTAATATGCAGCCAAGATTGACACCCATCATAGGAGGGCTTAAAATTCTGGAGCTGGAAAAGCCTAGATGTGTATCCAAGTTCTACAACCTCCTGGTTGCAATTGCAATAAGGCTCCATTTCCCCATCTGTCGAATGGGAACATGATAGCTTCCTCATAAAGTCAGAATGCCAATTCAACGAGATGCTGTTCAGACAGTGCTTTGGCACTGTGGTGGGCCTGTAGGGAGCTCCTGATTCTTGGTATTGATGACTATTAATCTGCTATTGACAAAATGAAATCGGCTTAAAATTCAAGGGCCTTTCGGATTCAGAGACTCAGGGTCAGGTACTAGATCATGGATCTTCATATTGTCAATAATATGACATTAGCTAAGATGTCATTGAAGTATGAGTGATTGTTCTTACGGTTTGATATTTGCCCCAATCTGCTAACAACAAAAAAAGTAAATTTCTTTTTTAATTGGTACTACATTCACATGACTCAAAAATCAAAACAAAAGGTGCAGGGACTTCTCTGGTGGCCCAGTGGCTAAGACACCTCGCTCCCAAAGCGGAGGACCCGGGTTCGATCCTTAGCGGGAGAACTAGACTCCCACATGCCGCAACTAAGATTTGGTGCAGCCAGATAAATAAATAAACTCATAATTTTGTTTAACGGTGCACTTGAGGAAACTTGTGTCCAGCCCTGCCTCTTGTCCACCAGTCCACTGCTCTCTTTCCCAGTAGCTAACATATAAGATCATAAGATATCACCTCCCACCTCTTAAACTGTTCTGCATCTCGCTTTGTTCATTTACGAGTATAACCTGGAGATTCTCCCATAGCAAGTGAGAATGAGCTTTGAGGACGGAAGGGTTGTTGCCCACTTTACAGGTGAGGAAACTGAGGCTCACAATGCTGAGTCAAGAGCATTTGACCTATGGCTCCTTGGCTTCAGAGTCAGTGTTTGCTTTCCTGCCCTAGTGTGGCCTTCCAGGAAGCCTGGCCCAGACAGCTTTGGAGCCAGGCCTAAATCTCTCCAACCCAGGCCTGGCAAGAGGAGTTGGGATAGGGACGGGTTCTCACGGCCCCCCACCTTGTCCAGGTCCTGAAGTCACAGAGGGGCTGGAGCGTGGAACAAAAAATGTCCAAGTCATCCAGATAGTGACCCAGTGTGGGGATGTTCCCTGGATGGGACAGTTAGGGCCTGGTGGCCGTGCCCTCCAGTGGAGTGGAGCCTGCCAGGGACATTCTGGCAGCCTCAGACTGTGCAGGTGGTAGGGGAGGGCAGGAGTCGGGGGGAGGTGGGGAGGGAAGGGAAGCCTGGCTGATGGGACAGGCCCAGGGGAGAGGAGGCTGAGGGGACATCATGCCTGGAGGTCAGGAAGGAGGATCTGGGATTCATGGTAGAGGGGCAATGACATTTGAACCAAATGTTTTCTGCTTAGGCAACCTCAGGGCTCCCTCTGGATTCCTGACCTGCTTCAGTTCACTGACTGCCTGACTTTGGACAAGTCTCTTTCCTGTTCTGTGCCTCAGTTTCCCTAAAGCAAAATGAAGCAGATTAGGAAGCTGGTCTTCAGATAGCCTTAAAACATCCCTAAAAGACTCTGTGAGGTGGACTTCCTTTAGTGGTCCAGTGGCTAAGACTCTGGGCCCCCACTGCAGGGGCTGTGAGTTCAATCCCTGGTTGGAGAGGTTCCACATACCTCGAGGTGCAGCCAAAAAATAAAATGAAAAATAAATAAAATTAAAAATGACTGTAAACTGCAAGGTATGAAAAAAAAAAAAAAAGACTCTGTGAGGCTCCCCTTGCCTTGTTAAGGGAGTTTGGGTCTTGCCTTGATCAGAATAGGGTCTGCTTGTCAAGGCCCTGGGCCTTCCTGGGTTGGGGGCTGAGGTGATAGCATCTCGGCTGCTGCTGCTACGACGCTTCAGTCCTGTCCAACTCTGTGCGACCCCATAGACAGCAGCCCACCAGGCTCCCCCGTCCCTGGGATTCTCCAGACAAGAACACTGGAGTGGGTTGCCATTTCCTTCTCCAACACATGAAAGTAAAAAGTGAAAGTGAAGTCATTCAGTCGTGTCTGACTCTTAGTGACCCCATGGACTGCAGCCTACCAGACTCTTCCGTCCATGGATTTTCCAGGCAAGAGTACTGGAGTGGGGTGCCATTGCCTTCTCCGACAGCATCTCTACCGTGCTCCAAAATCTATACTCCTCCCCTTGGCCCTGTGTCTCTCTCCCACCATCTCAGCCTCCTCTCCAGGTAGATGTGAAGTCAGGATCATACCTGAGGGGTCCCGGGGGAAGCCCTGGCCCCAGTCTGACATCCTCCTCCTGGTGTTATGGGGTCGCACACAGCAGGCAACCTCTTCATCCTTAAGGGAGCTCCCACAGCCACTCTGGCACCCAAGACCCTGTGAGGGCTGCTGAGCAGAGTTAATCTCTTAATACTGGTCACAATGAGATTTCAGGGATGGATGGAGGCAGTCTCCATGGAAACTGCAGACCAGCCCAGGACCCATGCAAGGAATTAGCCAAGGGCTCAGTAAAGGATTCCTAGAGACTCAACCCAAACAGGAACAGGAGACACAGCGGCCTGAATTCCCTTGTCCTGCTCCATACCCCTCACTGTACTGTCTCAGTGCTCTCCCATTAAACTGGATGGAGCCACCTTCACAGGGAGAGCCCTGTCACCTTTCTGGGCCTCAGTTTCTTCATTCTCCAATTGGAATTATAATCCTTAACCCTGAGCCTTTTCTAGAAGAATCAGGCTTCAGAATCTGCCAGACCCGAGCTTGAAGCTAGGCCTTTCCCACTCAGACTATAAACCCAGACCAGGCATTTCCCCTCTCCTAGCCTCAGTTTCCTCATCTATATAATGGGTACAATCACTGTTGTACCTGACTGGTAGGTACTGATGCTCAGTGACTGAGTCTCCTTCTCATCTCTTTCTGACTGCTCCCTCCACACTGCACTTCTTCCCTCACTTCAGCCATTGCAGCTTTCAGAATCCCATAGCCCCTAACTTATCTCTGGCCTTTGCATGCACCACACCTTCCACCCACAGCAGATGTCACACCACTCTCTTCACCTCCTCATCCTCCAAGTCCCACCTAGGTCATCTTCCTCCAGGCAGTCCTGCTGGCTCAGACAAGTTGGGGCTCTCCTTGGTGCTCCAACAGCCCCTATTACTTTATATCATCACAGTTCAATCACACGATGGTTACTGTTTATTTGTCTGCCTCCTCCATTGGACTCTGTCTCATTTTGCCCTTAGAGTCCCAGAACCCAGCTGGCAGTTAATATAATGGGTTGGATGAATAGATGAGTGAATGAAGAAATTTGCCCATCCAATCATTCGACATTTATTCAGCGCATTCTGTGTGCACTATCGTGGGTGCTAGAGGTAGCACAGTGAACAGTTAAGATCCCTCCCCGACCGGGCTGCTGTATTAACAAATAAAAACACAGGAGGCCCAACTAAATTCGAATTTCAGATGAACAGTGAATAACTCGTTTAGTACAAGTATGTACCAACTAACACAGGGGACATACTTATATATATATATATATTTTTTTTTTTTTTTCATACTTTAAAACTTCAGTTGTTTTATCCTGCATTTCAAACGTAACTGCATTCTACACTGGATCTGGCCACCTTATTTTCTCCTTCACGGAACTTACATCCTGGTGGGGAGGTGCGGTGGAAACAGGAGGAAGTAAATAAAAAAGAGAATTTCAAACATGAGTTAAGTGCGGTGAAGATAATGAAACAGCACAATGTGGATAGCGCCTGCGGATGGTAGGGGCCATCTGTGTACTGGGTGATCGCCAAGCTAGTGACCTTGACATTCAAGGGACAATTCTAAGCTCCAGTGAGAGGCTACCTAGGAAAAGCCCTCTGAGGGTCATAAAGGAAGTGGAGGCTGTTAAACTTGAAGAAGGGCTCTGAGGCGAGCTAACAAGCGCAGCCGGGGCTCACCTGACAAGACTCAATTTTGCAATTTGGATCTGGGTCCTCACAAACCTTCGCGAACCCGCAGCCCCACCCCTCGGCCAGTCAAGGTTCTCTGCGGGGCTGAGAGACAGGGGACGGGGCCAAAGGGCCGTACAGAGAAGCGTGGCCACCTGGGCCGGAGCGGGGAGCCCTGACGCCATCCTCCCACCTCCGTCCCAGGGTGGCCCTTGGGGCGCACGGTAGAACCTGCGCGGCGCTGAGGCCAGGGACCTCCGGGAGGAAGCCGCCCAGACGCTCCGCAGCGCCGCACTTTGCGTGTCCCGGGCTCCTCCTAGTGGCCAACGCAGGAACTAGCGAACAGAAACTTCAAATAACGCACGGACTTCACCAATCACAGCCGACGTCGTACTACAATCCCACCAATCACAGGCCCAGACGGACCACGACTCGCCAAACTCGGCGAAAGACAGTTGGACACAATTCTCTGAGGTTCTATTTACTAGGCAAGCAAACTTTCCTCCAGTCACACACCAGCACGTGGTGACTGCACCAATCAGAACGCAGTATTTAAAAACTGGTTCCCTAAGGCCGGTTTCGCGCTCCCATTACACCATCTACCAAATTTGTATTCCCAACATCCGGTCCCAACAGGCAAGCACCTTTAATGAAAGTCCTAGACTTTGTGCAGGCTCTATGTGGAAGCCCATGTTTGCTTTCAGGGATATTTCTTTATCTTAATATTTAATGATAATATATCATTAAGTATCCTACCCCCATTATAAAAATTAATATGTGGAGAGTGGGAAAAGCATGACCTTTGGAGTTAAATACACCTGAATTGGATGTTTCCTAGCTTTGTGAAGTAGGTCAATTCACTTCCCCTTCCTCAATCTTTAAAAAAGAACAATAATAATACCTTCGTTAATTGTCATTGTCCATCACTCCCCAACTCAATTCAGTTCAGTTCAGTTCAGTCGCTCAGTCGTGTCCTACTCTTTACGACCCCATGAATTGCAGCACGCCAGGCCTCTGTGTCCATCACCAACTCCCGGAGTTCACTCAGACTCATGTCCATCGAGTCGGTGATGCCATCCAGCCATCTCATCCTCTGTCGTCCCCTTCTCCTCCTGCCCCCAACCCCTCCCAGCATCAGAGTCTTTTCCAATGAGTCAACTCTTCACATGAGGTGGCCAAAGTTCTGGAGTTTCAGCTTCAGCATCATTCCTTCCAAAGAACACCCAGGACCGATCTCCTTCAGAATGGACTGGTTGGATCTCCTTGCAGTCCAAGGGACTCTCAAGAGTCTTCTCCAACACCACAGTTCAAAAGCATCAATTCTTCGGTGCTCAGCTTTCTTCACAGTCCAACTCTCACATCCATACATGACCACTGGAAAAACCATAGCCTTGACTAGACGGACCTTTGTTGGCAAAGTAATGTCTCTGCTTTTGAAGATGCTATCTAGGTTGGTCATAATTTTCCTTCCAAGGAGTAAGCATCTTTTAATTTCAAGGCTGCAATCACCATCGGCAGTGATTTTAGAGCCCCCCAAAATAACGTCTGACACTGTTTCCACTGTTTCCCCATCTATTTCTCATGAAGTGATGGGACCAGATGCCATGATCTTCGTTTTCTGAATGTTGAGCTTTAAGCCAAACTTTTTCACTCTCTTCTTTCACTTTCATCAAGAGGCTTTTTAGTTCCTCTTCACTTTCTCCCATAAGGGTGGTGTCATCTGCATATCTGAGGTTGTTGATATTTCTCCCTGCAATCTTGGTTCCAGCTTGTGCTTCTTCTGGCCCAGCGTTTCTCATGATGTACTCTGCATATAAGTTAAATAAGCAGGGTGACAATATACAGCCTTGATGTACTCCTTTTCCTATTTGGAACCAGTCTGTTGTTCCATGTCCAGTTCTGACTGTTGCTTCCTGACCTGCATACAGATTTCTCAAGAGGCAGGTCAGGTGGTCTGGTATTCCCATCTCTTTCAGAATTTTCCACAGTTTCTTGTGATCCACACAGTCAAAGGCTTTGGCATAGTCAATAAAGCAGAAATAGATGTTTTTCTGGAACTCTCTTGCTTTTTCCATGATCCAGCGGATGTTGGCAATTTGATCTTAAGCATTTGAATGCAGAGTTCCAAAGAATAGCAAGGAGAGATAAGAAAGCCTTCCTCGGCAATCAATGCAAAGAAATAGAGGAAAACAACAGAATGGGAAAGACTAGAGATCTCTTCAAGAAAATTAGAGATACTAAGGGAACATTTCATGAAAAGATGGGCACTATAAAGGACAGAAATGGTAGGGACCTAACAGAAGCAGAAGATATTAAAAAGAGGTGGCAAGAATACACAGAAGAACTGTACAAAAAAGATCTTCACGACCAAGATAATCACGATGGTGTGATCACTCACCTAGAGCCAGACATCCTGGAATGTGAAGTCAAGTGGGCCTTAGGAAGCGTCACTACGAACAAAGCTAGTGGAGGTGATGGAATTCCAGTTGAGCTATTTCAAATGCTGAAAGATGATGCTGTGAAAGTGCTGCACTCAATATGCCAGCAAATTTGGAAAACTCAGCAGTGGCCACAGGACTGGAAAAGGTCAGTTTTCATTCCAATCCCAAAGAAAGGCAATGCCAAAGAATGTTCAAACTACTGCACAATCCCACTCATCTCACGCGGTAGTAAAGAAATGCTCAAAATTCTCCAAGCCAGGCTTCAGCAATATGTGAACCGTGAACTTCCAGATGTTCAAGCTGGTTTTAGAAAAGGCAGAGGAACCATCTCAATTATTCAAGTCAAAATCCTCCCATTCCTACCAACTCATCAGAAAATCCGGTTCTTGCCACCTCCAATAGTATCTCAAATTTTTATCATCTTTTCATTTTCACCACAGTCAACCTTGTCCCCACAACTGTCACCTGGAAAGTGTGGAAGGGAGGGAGCTCTCTTAGCAACAAGCAACATGACAAAGCTCTAGTGGTTTTGCTTGGCTGCAGCAGCCCAAACCTCTAACCTGGTCTCATGCCCTTAGTGAATCTATAGTGCTCTGGTGAAATGAGCTAAAAAGCCCTCTGTATACACCAACCATACACAAACAGTTGTGTTTGACTTCAATTTTAATAGAAACACAATATTTTCCCAAGATGGGACAGGGTGAGAAAACCAATAATTGACTATCCAGAAGAGCTCTGGATTGGGACTTCCCTGTGGTTCAGTGGTTAAGACTCTGCACTTTCACTGTAGGGAAGTGGGTTGGATCCCTGGCCCGGGAACTAAGATCCCTGAGTGAATGCTGGGTGGTGCAGTCAAAACCCCACTCCCCCAAACAAAAAGAAAACAAACAAAACCAAAAAAGTTCTGGGCTGACTGTTGGGGAAGAGGAGAGGGGCAGTATAGCAGAGTGGTCAAGGCTACCGCTTTTGAAATATTAATGATTCTGTTTACATAACTGTTCTACGCTGTGAAAATAAGTTCCTCAAACCTTATTTGTTTCATCTGTGAAAAAGGAATCAATAAGAGGACCTCTTCATAGATGGTTTTGTGGAATAAATATGATAATCCACATAAACCCAGCACATGGTTGCCACCACGTTACTGTGTTATTTACTGAATACAAAGTACTTTCCTTTGGAAAAGGATGCTCACTGTTCTTAGAGCTCCACAGGACAAGTGAGGACCAACAGCTAGATCGTACAGGAAGGAAAATTTGTGCTTAAAATGAAGAACATTTTTCTACTGGATACAATGGCACTACCCGGGGAAAAGTTGCTTCATTAAGTAGTGAGTGTTCTGTCACTAGAAGTGACAAACCCAAGCTAAATGACCGTCAGGGAGGATGGTGAGAGGATTCTTCCAATGGATCAAAGGTTGAATCAAAGTAGCATTTCCCAGGTGCAAAAGCCTTAAACTATGATCAAAACCAAATTCGTGTTGGAAAAACTGGATATTCACATGTGAAAAAAATGAAGCTGGATTCTTAGTTTACATATATAAAAGAATTAACACAAAATGGGTTAAAGACTTAAGTGCTTTTGGAAGAAAACAGGAAGAAATAGTCATGATGTTGGATTTAGCAATGATTTCTTGGCGATAACACCAAAAGCACAGGTAACAAAAGAAAAAAATAGATAAACTGGACTGCATTGAAGTGAAGAATTTTGTGGGTCAAAGGACATTATTAAGAAAGTGAAAAGGCAATCCATAAAATGAGAGAAAATATTTGTAAATCAATCTGATAAGAGGTTAATATTCAGAATATATAAAGAATTCCTATAGCACAACAACAACAAAACTTGATTTTAAAATAGGCAAAGGATTTAAATAGATATTATTCCAAAAAAGATACACGAATGACCAAGAAGCACATGAAAATATGCTCAACATCACTAATCATTGCTTGCTTGCTCAGTTGTGTCCAGCTCTTTGTGACCCCATGGACTGCAGCCCACCACGCTTCTCTGTCCATGGGACTATCCAGGCAAGAATACTAGAGTGGGTGGCCATTATGTCCTCCAGGGGATCTTCCCAATCCAGGGACTGAGCCCTCATCTCCTGCATCTTGTGCACTGCAGAATTCTTTACCTGCTGAGTCATCTGGGAATTCTAATTATTAGTGAAATACAAATCAAAACTAAGATAAGATACCACTTCACACCTATTACGATGGATATAAGGAAAAAAAAGATAATAAGCATTGTTAAGGATGTGGAAAAATTGGAACCCTTACTCACTGCTGGTGAGAATATAAAATAACACAGTCACTAAAGAAATCACCATAACAGTTCCTTTAAAAATTAAAAATAGAATTACCATATAATCCAGCAGTACAACTTCTGGGTATATACCCAAAATAATTGAAAGCAGAGCCTAGAAGACATATTTTTATACCATTTCACAGCAATACTATTTACAATAGGCTTCTCTGGTGGCTCAAATGATAATCTGGCTGCAATGCAAAAGACCTGAGTTGGGAAGATCTCCTGGGAAAGGCAATGGCAACCCACTCCAGTATTCTTGCCTGGATAATTCCATGGACAGAGAAGCCTGGGAAGTACAGTCCATGGGGTTGTTGCAAAGAGCTGGACACGAATGAGAAACTAACACACACACACACACAAAGGCAGAAGCAACACAAGTGTCAATGAAAACCAGAATTTATATGTATGATGGAATATTATTCAGCCTTAAAAATGAAGGAAATTCTGATAAATGCTACAACATGGATGAACCCTGAGAACTCTTTGTAAAGTGAAGTAAGCCAATCACAAAAAGACAAATGCTGTATAATTCCATTTATAAGGGTACTTTGAGTAGTCAAATTCATAAAGTAGAATAGCAGTTGCTAGGAGTTGAGGGGAGGAAGGTCAGTTCAGTTCAGTCACTCAGTCGTGTCTGACTATTTGCAACCCCATGGACTGTAGCACCCCAGGCTTCCCTGTCCATCACCAATTCCTGGAGCTTGCTCAAACTCATGCCCATCGCGTCAGTGATGCCATCAAACCAGCTCATCCTCTGTCGTCCCCCTTCTCCTCCCACCTTTAATCTTTCCCAGCATCAGGGTCTTTTCCAGTGAGTCGGTTCTTCATATCAGGTGGCCCAAGTATTGGAGCTTCAACTTCAGCATCAGTCCTTCCAATGAATATTCAGGACTGATTTCCTTTAGGATTGATTGGTTGGATCTTGCAGTCCCATGAACTGTAATCTGCCAGGCTCCTCTGTCCATAGGATTCTCTAGGTGAGAATACTGGAGTGGGTTGCCATTTCCTTCTCCAGGGGAACTTCCCAACCCAAGAATTGAACCCAGGTCTCCCATATTGCAGGCAGATGCTTTACCAACCGAGCTATGCGGGAAGCCCACTGGGAGGGGGGTATGGAGAGTTATTTTCTAATGGAGACAGATTGAAAAATTTAAGAGATGGATGGTGGTAAAGGTTGTATAACAATGTGAATGTACTTGATGCCTCAGAATTGTACATTTAAAAATGGCCAAAATAGCAAATTTTATGTTGTAAATATTTTACCACAATTTAAAAAAATTTCATCAATGTATAAAATATATGTATTTCATCCTGACAAATTTAGGTTTAATTCCAGGAATGCAAGAATGGCTTAACATTAGAATATTAATAAATCAATAGACTAAAAGAGAAAAAAAAAGTGATTATCTTAGTAGGTGCCAAAAAGCAATTAAGACAATTCAACATTGTGATTAAAAAACGAGCAAAACGTCTAGCTTACTTAGAACAAACTTTAAAAAAAAAACAGTAAAACTTACCTACCAAAACCCTAAAGCAGATATACTTCAAAGGGGCAAAGTATCCCTTGTAAATGTCAAGAATAAAACAAGGTTGTCCACTGCGGCAGAGGCTGCAAGCTAACTGTCCTGTGTTAAACCGTCTCCTTGTCTTCCTTTGTAACATAACCTTCAATTTTCATTTGAATAGAGGGGTGCCCCCTCAAAAAAACTTATCTCAAACTTTCCTTAAAGCTAGGGGAGATTATGTGAATATGTTCTGGCTGATGAAGTATAATCAGAAATGTAATGTGGGAACTTCCAGTAAAGTCATGGGGAAAAGAGACACGTGAAACATGCTTTTGCTCCTTTTCCTTCTCTGTCTCTTGCTCCATCTTTCTTCCTGTAACATAGCTGTGCGGTCGGATCTCTGGCAGCCTTTCTGGACCATGAGGATGAAGACCTCATAAGGATGAAAGGAACGTGGGTTCCTGAGGACTGCTATGGGGAAGAACCACCATACGAACCTTAAATTGCCTACCTCTGGACTTTCATAACCTGAGGAATTCTCTACTACTGCAATTTTGTGGCTCAGCTACTCATAGACAAAGTAAACCCTATTTGAAATACTCTATTTCTGTTTGATATTTTACCAGAAGTCCAAGAGATGCAATAAGCAGGAAATTAAAACATCTACTAAGAGAATTTAATACGATTGCTGGATACATTTTCAGTGTGTCAAAAGCAGTTGGTTTGTATACACTAAGATCAACCAACGAGAAGTTTCAATTTTTAAAAGCATTCATGATAGCAAGAGCAATTATTGCTAGGATTAATCTAACAAAAGAGCTTTATGCATTAAAATTATTGAACTTTATTAAAAAAAATAAAAGCACACCTGTATAAATGTATCATGGTCAGAAGGATTTTTAAAAATGAGTAAAGGGAAACCTCATTAAAATGAAGTCAGAAGGCCAGAAGGGGGAGCTCTCATATACATACTCTCATAATACAGATCCCAACAGGAAGAGATATACCTTACATTTTCGGAAGGAAGTGACACTACTTTACTACAGGAGAAGAAAGATTTTCTCCTTGCCTCGCAACAGTGTATGTAGCCAATGAGTAACTGTCACAACTCAGCCAATGGAAAGCCACTATACTTCCAATTTCCACTTTCCTCTAATGGACTATTTATAACAGCCCATCCCAAGTTCCCCTTCTTCTCTATAGAAGACTTTCTTCTTCGTTTTATGAGACTTCCACGTGGTTTGCCATAGTTGCAGGTCTCAACTGCACTTCTTTGCTGCTCCCAAAGAAACCCATTTTGCTGGTAAAAATAACTGACTAGTTTTATTGTCTTAGGTTAATAGCTTCATTATGCAGAGATGTCGATTCTTCCCAAATTAATCAACAAGTTCAATGTAATTTCAATTAGAAGGTCAAAAGGACAAAGAACTTTAGCCCTGCACTTGGAAAATTGCAAACTCTTAAAATATAGTAGTTGCCTTTATTGAAATCCAGTGGAGACAAATAAGCCATTGGTCTCCAAACTTTGTTCTGTCCTGTTCAGTCTCATCTTAAAATTTATATGAATGAGCAAAGAGAATAGACAAGATCATTTTTTAAAAAACAATTATAATATGAGGAGAGCATGCTCTGTGTAGGGGTCCACAACCTCCAGGCCAAAGACCAGTACCTCCTGTCAGATCAACAGTGGCATTAGATTAGAAATTAAATTCACGATAACTGTAACGCGCTTGAATCATCCTGAAACCATCCCCCGACCCCAAGTCCATGGAAAAATTGTCTTCCATGAAACTGGTCGCTAGTGCCAAAAAGATTGGGAACTGCTGCTACGTAAAGCCAGAGCTTCACTGTCCAATATGATAACCACTAGCCACATGCGGCCACTGAGCATTTGAAATCTGGTTAGTTCAAATTGAGATATGCTGTACGTGTAAAATATGGGTTGTATTTGGAAGACCTAGTACATCAAAGAAGAAAAATACCTCATTAATTATGTTTTATTGATTAGATAACTGAAATAATATTTTAGCTATACTGGAGTGAATAAAATATTATTAAATAATTTTAACTATTTCTTTTTTTGACTTTTAAGAAAAATCAAGTGTTTTGTTTTAGTAAAATTGTAGATTCACTTATCTCTTTTTTCTCATTGTTTGAAAGCGACTACTAGAGATAAGTGGAGCAGTATAGAGAGCCTAGAAATGGAGCTGCTGCTGCTGCTAAGTCGCTTCAGTCGTGTCCGACTCTGTGCGACCCCATAGACAGCAGCCCACCAGGCTCCCCAGTCCCTGGGATTCTCCGGGCAAGAACACTGGAGTGGGTTGCCAGGAGCTACGTGTGTTCAAAAATGAAAGACAAAAACAATGGCATTGTATAACCAACAAGGACCTACTGCATAGCACAGGTGACTCTGCTGAGTATTCTGCAATAACCTAAATGGGAAAAGAATTTGAAAAATAGATATATACATTGTACGGCAGAAACCAGCACAACTTTGTAAAGGAATTATTCTCCAATTAAAAAATAAATTTAAAAAAGATACATGATATATAACTAACTCACTCTGCTGTACACCTGAAAGTAAGGCACGTTGATAATCAGCTACACTCCACTGTAAAATAAAAAAAAATTTAATGTAAAAAAATTAATGCTTAAAACGCAGTGGCATTGCAGAGCAGTCAAGAAAGGGTGTCCAAGTCAATAAATGGTCTGAACCAACTGGTTATCCATATGAAGAAAAATATAATGGCATCTCTATTTCATATAGCTCACAAAATCAATATCTAAGGAATAAAGATCTATGTATAAGAAATGAATTTAAAAATTATAGAAAACATATAGCAGAAATCTTAATGATCTCAAGGCAGTGCAAAAAAAAAAAAAAAACACACAGCATAAAGGAAAAGATTAGTAAATGTACTGACTTTATTTATAATTTAGCCAAAATTAACTACAACTGTAAACTTCTGTACAACAAAGATACTCTAAAGAGTGTGAAAAGATGAACGACAGACGGATTAAAGGTAGTTTCCACTAATACAACTGGAAAAAGCATTTGTATCAAGAATTCATAATCCCTTAAAATAGTTAAGGTAGATAATGCAATAGGAAAATGGGCAAGGGGTAGAAACAGGCACATTCAAATGGCAAAAGGAACTTTTCCCTCTCCAGCCATATGGGAAATGCAAATTCTCATTTTCCATCCATCATCTTTCAGAGTCAAGTGCAGATGAAGATGCAAAGCAACTAACTCTTAGCTGCTACGGACCCGAAGTGGTAGTTGGTGGGCAAGCCTGACAAGTTTATCAACATCTCATCAAAGTAAAGATGCTCATTGCCTGAAATCCAGAAATTTCACTCCTACACATGATCCTAGAGAAAATTTCACCCACACATATAAGGATGCTCTTTGTAGCACTGCTTAAAATAGTGAAAAACTGGAAACTTCATCATCCAAAACTGGAATAAATATACTTTGGGATATTCATTCACAGCATTTTCAGTGAGTGCTCCAGTGCTGCCTGTAGATGGATAGGAAGATCCAGAAAAAAAAGGAAGTTGCTGAAGGATATGGACAACATTTGAATAACTTTTCCAGATAGGCAAAATAATGCTATATATATATATATATAGTATTGCAGCCATGTAGAGGAAAAGTATTCAAACTCGTCTATGGTGCTTCCCTGGTAGTTCAGTGGTTGAAGACGCTATGCTTCCAATACAGGGGCATGGGTTTGATCCCTTGCCAGGGAACTAAAGATCCCCTGTGTGCCAAGCAGTATGGCCAAAAGTAGAAAAAGCAAAAAGAAAAATCATGCCTAGCAATGATGCACAGCAAAAGTTGACAGGGGTCAACTCTCAACAAGCAAGGGCTCAGGGAGGCTTACAGGTGGCAGGGGACGGGGGGTTCGTATCATTAAAACAACAAAAAAAATGAATCTCATGAAAATATGGTCATGTATGTAGGATTTGACAAAACTGAGTGATGGGTACATCCATGTTCACAGTATTATTCTACCTTTTTGCAATATTAGGAAATATTACAATTTTTTTTAAAGGAGAAAGGTAGTGAAAAAAATTAACGATATTTCAAGGGAATTCCCTGGCAGTCAAGTGGTCAGGATGTTGTGTTCCCATTATAGGGGGCTTGGGTTCAATCCCTGGTTGGGGAACTAAGATCCCACATGCCATGGGGCACTGCCAAAAAAAAAAAATTAACTGTCTTTCTATATACCAACAAAAATCAGTAATGTACTGGTTAAAATCATAATATTTAAAATATCAATATATTTTTTCTTAAATCTAGGAATGTATTAAGCTATAAAATGTCTCTGTGGTGGGGCAGAGAGAGCTTTCTGGGTGTTGATGTTTTCAAGGGGGCTCTATGATGAATTAACATGCACACATTGGAGGCTTCTCTTGGAGTACCCAAGGCATTCACTGTCCTGTGTTAAGGGCTCTGAGACGTTCTCTGATACTGAAATTTATACAGCTTTCTGAGCCAGCCCTGGTGCTTCAGACAGTAAAGAATCTGCCTGCAATGCAGGAGACCCAGGTTTGATCCCTGGGTTGGGGAGATCCCCTGAAGAAGGGAATAGTTGCCCACTCCAGTATTCTTAGCAGCAGCAGCAGCGGGAGGAGACGGAGAAAGCAATGGCACCCCACTCCAATACTCTTGCCTGGAAAATCCCATGGACAGAGGAGCCTGGTAGGCTGCAGTCCATGGGGTAGCACAGAGTTGGATACGACTGAGCGACTTCACTTTCACTTTTCACTTTCATGCATTGGAGAAGGAAATGGCAACCCACTCCAGTGTTCTTGCCTGGAGAATCCCAGGGACGGGGGAGCCTGGTGGGCTGCCGTCTATGGGGTCGCACAGAGTTGGACACGACTGAAGCGACTTAGCAGCAGCCAGTATTCTTGCTTGGGAAATCCCATGGGCAGAGGAAGCTGGTGGGCTACAGTTCATGGTGGGTTTCAAAGAGTTGGACATGATTGAGCAACTAACGCTTCTGAGCTTTTTCAAACATCTCAGGATAGAATACTCCCCGTCTGAATGGTTTCACCTTGGGAAAGGCTGCCTAGTTACCTCCCAGTCTCCTTCCAATCCTCAGCATCACTGTTCTGCCACTGACTTGCCAAATCACCTTTTGTCTTGGGGCCTCAGTTTACTAAAATAGTAAAGGGTGTGTGAAGTTCAGACTCTAAGATTCTCTTCCCTGTTCCCAGCTCTAAAACCCCACATTGGAGCCCAGCCTTAGAATGACATTTCCACTCAATTTTATTCCTTTTTGCTCAATTAACTTTTTTATGATTTAACTGAAGCAAGTTCATGGTAGAAGAATTACAAAAATGCATAGAAGTGAAATAAAAAGGAATTAAATCTATTACACATACCAACATAGGCCCTTTTGCAAAAGGTATGTGATTGCTAGCATTTATGGAATGTTTGTCCAAAGCATTGTGCTAGAATAGAACTATTCTTATCCTCATTTTATAGAGGGGGAGATTGAGGGTCAGAGTGTAAAGTCACGTGTCCAGTGTCACACAGCTTACAGAGCTCTCACCCAAGTCTTCCTAAGTCTGCAGCATAAATTCTCAGCCACTAACAAATAAGACCTCCCCATTGGAAGGGAGTCTTCATCACTGTGAGATTCCTTTTCCTCCCGGCCCCCTAAGTCCTTTCAAATTCTCTCATCTCAGAGGAGTCCTGGGAGGATATTATCTCCTCCAAAAACAAAAGCAGAGCCTTCCCAGTAGAAGGCCCCATGTCCCTCCCCCGTATTCAGTCCATCTTATCTCTAGAAAAACTATGAATTGCTGTGGAGAGGGGGAAAAGAATCATCCTCTCCCCTCCCCAATTCTACCCCCCAAATCGCAGGATTTGGAGGTAAATTCACAGGCTGGAGAGAGAAGAATGGGTGTATAATTAAATTTCAAATTGACTATTGTTTTATGTGAAACTCTGATAAAGAGAACACAATGGCTACCCATGGGGGCTGGGAGATGAGATTTCCCAAGTGTAGAATTCTAGAAGACAAGTTTTGAGTTCTAGAGCCTGGGTCCCCCCACTTCCACCCCACCACCGACAGGCAAGCAACGAGGTTGAGGACACCAGGGAAAACTGTGAACTGGGGCGAAGACCCAGCCAGGGATAGCTGGCTTGAACTGGTCTATTCAGAGCGGGAAACAGAGGCAGGATGAGTTAGCTGCTATATTAATAGAAACTGAGGGGCTAGAGCTGCAGTGTCCAACAGAAATGGAATGTGGACCACAAATTACAAATTGTAATTACATATATACAATAATTATAATTGCAAATTATATGCAAATTATCTCCTTTTAACTTTTGGCTACGTTTTACAAGGAGGAAACTGAGGTTCAGAAGGGTTACATTTTTTCCCAGCACACAGTAGAGACAAAGAACTGGCCCTTTGGGTCATTCCTGGTACTTCTGCTAATAATCAACATTGGTTTTTCACTCTTCCTATTGAGAATTCACTAGGTGCCAGGCTCTGGGCTGACCATTGATACTGTGAGGGAGGTACTGTTTAAGATACCAGATTTAGAGAAAGAAACCAAGGCTCAGAAAGGTGGAGTAGATTACCTAAGATGCCGATGTCAGGCTTGAACCTGGAGGTAGGTTTAATGACAAGACTCTCGCTGTGAACCTGAGAGACCAAGGAGACTTGGTGGTTTTCACCCTGGGGCTGCTTTGAAAGGCCAGGGGACGTGGGGTAGGTAGGCAGCATCCTGCAGCCCCACACTTTAAACCAAAGGCTTCCTGTGTATGATTCCTGCAAACTGGCTTCCAGTAAGATTTTCCTTAAAGAAAGAATGCCGCTGCCTTTTTTTTTTTTTTCTGAAGCTTGAAAACCACCGACCAGCCCACAGTCTCTTATTTACAGGAGAGGAAACCGAGGCCCAGAGGTGGCAAGTATCTGAGGTCCTTCTGCAAGTCAGGACCAGAGCCACGACCAGAACTGGGTTCCGGTGGCCAGGCCCTGCCCGGGAAACTGCCCACAGGGTGTGCCAGGGCCTCCCTCCTGCTCCTCCTGGCTCTGCCCAGGGAAGGGCCAACTGCTCTGTGTCCCACCACCTCCTCTGACTTTTCTCGTGCCTGTTTGGGTAACTTTTTGACCTGTTCCTTCACACAAGCTCTCCCTGAGGCGTGGCTGCCTCTGTTACTTGTCCCAGGGAATCCTGGGGCCTTGGCTGTGTGACGGCCCTGGCTTGGCCAGCCCGATGGCAGACAGTTGTCAAACAGGCGGCTGTCTGGGCGGACAGGGGACTGTTTACCCAGGGCCGGGCCCAGGCAGGGGCTTGCAGCTTCCTGGCCCATCCAGCCCCTCAGCACACTGACTCAGCTGTCCCCTTCTGACTCTTCTCATTCCACAAATATTTATGGAGCGCCTACTGTGTGCCAAGTGCTGTTCTACATGCTGAGGACGTCGCAAGGCAGCCAGATTCCCTGTCTTAATGGAACTTCCATTGTAGTGGAGGAGACAGATGATAAACAGAGCGGTGAATCCACAATTCCAGGGCTGTAGAGGATAACAAGATTGATAATGATGACTGGAGGAGGGGCCATCTGAGATGGGGGTGGTCAAGGAAGGCCACTCTGAGTAGGGGACATTGAGTTACGAACCAAATTGGGGAGTTCCCTGGCCATCCAGTGGTTAAGAATCCACCTTCCAACATAGGGGACGTGGGTTCGATCCTTGGTTGGGAAAATAAGATTCCTCATGCCTCAGGGCAACTAGCCCGTGCGCCATGACAAGAGAAGCCCCCATGGGCTGTAGCTAGAGAAAGTCCAAGTGTCACAACAAAGATCTTGCCCAGCGGGATTGGGGGCAGGGGGAGAAATGCAAGGAGAAGACATCAATTTGGGGAAGATCTGGAGAAAGGGTGTTCCTGGCAGTTGTTGCTGTTGTCATGTAGTGACCAAGTCGTGTCTGACTCTTTGTGACCCCATGGACTGGAGCCTACCAGACTCCTCTGTCCATGGGATTTCTCAGGCAAGAATACTGGAGGGGTTGCCCATTCCCTTCTGCAGGGGACCTTCCTGACCTGGGGATCGAACCCATGACTCCTGTTTGGCAGATGGATTCTTTACCACTGAGCCACCTGGGAAGCCCAGGCAGAAGGAACAGCAAGTACAAAGGCTCTGGGGCAGGAATGTGCTTGTACGATTGAAGGATCCTAGGAGGGCCCAAGGGGGCTGAAGTGGAGTGAGCAAAAGGGAGGAAGACAGGAGAGGCCGACAGGGCAGATGGCTTTTAGGGGGCCCTTTAGGTGAGTGAAAGCGCTCAGCTTTTCTTTTCAGCCTGACACAAAACAATTAGAAGGTGTTCAGCAGAGATTTTAAATGCAATTGGATCTTGAACTTCTAACTTTAACTCTGCCTTTTCCTTCTGTGGCTTTCGGTCCCAGGACTCTTGTTTTAAAGTACAATTGAGGATGTTTGAAATATTGTTTCATTATTCCCTTTTCCTCTTTAATTTAAAAATTGTTCTGGGACTTCCCTGGCAGTCCAGTGGTTAAGATTCCACGCTTCTACTGCAGGTGGCATGAGTTTGAACCCTCGTTGGGGAACAAAGATCTCACATGCAGCATGGTCCAGCCAAAAAAAAAATTTTTTTTAATTAAATTAAATTTTAAAATAATTTCAAAAAATTTATTAACACAATATAGGTACACAATTGAAAAAAATCAAATATTCTAAAAAAGTATTTGATATTTATAGCAGTAGTTACCCACCCACTCTTTCCTGAACCTGATTCCCACAGCTCAAGGGCAACCCCTTGCAACTATTGGGTTGGCCAAAATGTTCAGATTTTCCTGTAAGATGTTATGGAAAAACCTGAAAAACTTTAGCTCAGTTTTCCCTGCTCCTGGTGTTTTCCTTTGTATTTCTAAATATCGTGGCTATACTTTTTGATTTTTCACTCCCAGATGTTGTGGGTTAATTTGCTAATAGGAAAGATGCTATAAACTGTTTGCCAGTTTGGAGGTAAGTTAATACGCATCGTTTCATTTGCCAGGCCTGGCAAGCTGCAATCCATAGGGTCGCAAAGAGCTGGACACGACTTGGCAACTGAGCAACTACCTCTTATTACTACTATCCACAGCTGATGGAGTCCGTATATGAACAAAGGCCTTTATATGCAATATCTCAGTTAACCTTTATAATAACACTGAAAGGTAGGTGTTGGCCAACTTAATAATGTTACTAACACTTAAATCCACTGGAATTGGTTGCAGTTTGCAGAAGACCCTTGGACCCATACCCTGATTACAGAGCTGCCCTGAGAGGTAAGCAGAAACAGCATTACTAATCTTATTTTTCAGAGGAGGACCTGGAGGCCAGAATGACAAAGGAAATTCTACCTATCACAGTAGGATAGGTAAAATAAAATCCATCTTCCAAACAAGGAAGGACCCTGGGTCCCTGCATGAAAGAGACAAATTCTTCTATCTGACATTTTGGTTTTGTTTATTATACCAGCTGGTGTTGTCTTTACTAATGTAATGCCCAGATTTGAATCCTAGCTCTGCCTCTGATAGTCTGGGTGGGTAGGTTATTTAACCTCTTTGAGCCTTGGTTACCTCTTCTGAGAAATGGGTATGATGACAGTACCTACTCAGTGGGCGGTTGTAAGGATTAAAGGAAGTAATTTTTATAAAGTGTTTAAAACAGTGCCTGGTCCATCCTAAGTACTATACGTGAGATAAAATAATCAACAAGCCCTACTGTATAGCACAGGAATTCTACTCAATACTCTATAATATCCTATTTTATATATATATATACACACACATATAACTGAATTTCTTTGTACTACACCTGAAAATAACACAACATTGTAAGTCAACTGTACTCCAGTATAAGATAAAAATTTTTTAAAAGAGAGAGAAGAAATAAACCAGAGCTAGAGAATGAATAGACCAGGACCCATATCCAGGCCTTCTGATACCAAGTTCGGTATTTCACCCCAAAGCCCCACACATTTTCATTCCTTTTATGATTTTTATTATAATCTGCCCATCACATCTATTTTGTTTATCTATAATTATTTACTTGATAATTTTCTTTCTTTTGAAGATGTACATTAATCTTTTAAATAATATTTTATAGTAGTGCTTTAATATGTTAGTTATACATTTTTCTAACATGCGGTAAAATTAATAAAATTTAAAAGCGTTTGTCCATGTACTACCCAAAATCAGCCCCTGTTCCCTGTGGGGACACTTAAGGAAAAAATATGCTATTTTTAGATCTATAAAGAACATTTGGGAACATTCTGTCCAGTGGCTTTAAACCCTTTTGACCATGACTCTGAGTAACACATTTTACATCACATACTTTATATACAGTGGCAATAAAGGTGGTAGTCAAAACACAGACTCTGGGGTCCGCCTGCCTGGGCTGGAACCTCAATCAACGTCACCTCTTAAGGCATCTGTCACTTTCGCCGAGTGACTCAGCCTCTCTGTGCCTCCATTTACTCATCTATAAAAGGGGAAGGACAGTAAAAGCCCCTCCCTCACAGGGTTATTGTGAAGATAAGGCGTTGATATGTGGAAAGCCCTAGTATGTGATCTATGAATGGTTGGTATTATCACAACCACACACACATATCCATAAGCATGTAGAAAAGAACAGAAGTTTCACACACACAAAATCTCCTATACATGAGAGGCACTAGGCTGTTTTCTGTTCTATTTTACTTCATTTAAAAAAAAGTAGTCATCCTTGTTAAATTTCATTAGTCTATTTGTGATTTATTATTCATGCTCTTTGCTGTGTGAACAATATACTTCAATAAACATATTTTTAAATAGTACATGTTTACTCAGAGAAAAAGAAATGAAAATGAAAGAAATCAGTTAATTATGTGAACATCAAAGATCTGAAATTACTGTATCCTGCACAGCTAGGGTGTATGATTCACTGTCCCTAACAGCATAGATACTGCTGGTCTGTAATTTCTTTTATAAAAATTAAAAAAATTATTTTTAATTTTTTCTGTTTAATATTGAAATAATTCTAATAAACATGAAATATTAGATACATAAAATTCATCTTATAAATACTTTAGGATTTTTAATATCACAGAACAAAAGGTTTTGTATGATTTTAAAGGGCATATTTTATATTCAAATTCCAAAAATCGTCTGAACATTTCTTTTTTTAATTTTTTTTCCTCTTTTTTATTTTTTTTTTTAACTTTTCAATATTGTATTGGTTTTGCCATATATCAACATGAATCCGCCACAGGTATACACGTGTTCCCCTCGAACATTTCTCTCTAAACTACGAATAGATTTGTTCTGCTCATCTGTAATGTCTAATAAAGACTACTGAATTGTACTCTAGGAATTATATATGTGGGGCTTCCCAAGTGGCACAGTGGTGAAGAATCTGCCTGCCAATGCAGGAGACATGAGAGACTTGGGTTCGATCCCTGGGTGGGGAAGATGCCCTGGAGGAGAGGATGGCTACCCACTCCAGGATTCTTGCCTAGAGAGTTCCATGGACAGAGGAGCCTGGCAAGCTACAGTCCACAGAGTCACTAAGAGTCGGATATAACTGAGCATGCATTCCCGAATCTTTTTAGGAACAAGAAAAATAATTCATGGAGAAGGAAATGGCAACCCACTCCAGTATTCTTGCCTGGAAAAATCCATGGACAGAGGAGCCTGGCTGGCTGCAGTCCATGGGGTTACGTGACTGAGCATGTGTGCATGAGGGTGGAGGGTGACGGGTTGGTAGCAATAAACTGGTAGAACTAAAAAAATAATAATAATAATAAATCATGAAACAAGCAGAAAAACCCCAAGATAACTGTGAAGAAAGGGTGGAATTAGCTGCAGTCAAATGTTAGGTAAAATCAGTGCTGTGCATGGCCAGGCTCTGGGTCTGTACATCTGCTGTCCCCCTGCCTCTCTCCTCCCGCTAAACCTTCAGGTTCCAGTTCAGATCTCAGCTCCCTCCTCCAGGGTCAAGAGGCCTCTGACCCCTTCCCCTCTTCCTAGGCCCCCTTGTGCTCCCACAGTGCCCTATTCACACCTGTTACAGCACTTTGTTTTTGATTGCTGCCGGTCCATCTGTTTACCACCACCACCCCCAAACTGGACACTCCCCAAGATCTGAAGCCACACTTTATAGTCTCCTACATTCCCTCAGTGCTGGGCAGAATGCCTTGCATACCATAAGCCTGAGGAGTCGTTTGTTGAAGGAATGAACGAGTGAGCAAGAGCCTTCTGGATGGAGACAGAATGCTCTCTGAGTATCCATATCTTCTCTTTATAAAAGGGGACAAAACAAGGCCATGGTTTCCAAACTCTAGCTGACCCAACACCCAAAATCACTTAAGGACTTAACAAAAATTTAAAGGCTCTTGAAACTCTTTCCAGGAGATTCTGGTTTACCAGGTCTGAAATGGAGCCCCAAGGTGTCAGCTTAAGTAACTTTCCCAGGGGCTTCCCTGGTGGTCCAGTGGTTAGGGCTCCACACTTCCACTGCAGGGGGCATGGGTTCAATCCCTGGTCAGGGAACTAAGATCCCTCTGGCCGCAATGCACGGCAAAGAAAAAGAAAAGAAAGTTTCCCATAAGCAGGAAGATTTGTAAACCACTGAATCAGAGGGGCTGAAATCAAATTGAGGTGGGACAGGAAGATAACATGGGGAAAAAAGCAGGAAGGGAGGGGAGACTATATTTAGGGAATGAAGGGTGGAAACAGCCATGCCTGGTTATCAGATATAGTCCTGTAGCCAGCCAGCAACTGGGGTTCTACCCAACTTTGGGCTCATTAACCATTCAGGGAGACAAAGCATTTTATAGTTTATGATACCTTTTCTTCTTCACGAGTTCATGGAGTCTTCACAACAACCAAAATTCACTTGGTTGATGAAGAAATTGATGATCAGATGGGGGCGAAGTGTCTGGCATCACGCAGCTTTAAGTGGGAGAGCCACTTAACCAAATGTTGTCTCCTCTGACAACAGCCTCTAATCTAGTCTGAGACTGATGCCATTAGTCAAAGGAACTAGGAACTACTGCCCTGAAGGAACCAGTGGACAGTCACCATCGATCTCTTTACTTGCAGATACCGCTATCCCAATACAGCCCACCTCGTCCATCTATATACCCATCTATCTTTTCATCTACCTACTCACCCATCACCTCCTTCATCCATCCATCCATGCACATTTCTAGTTATTTATTCATCTACTTACCATATCCACCCACATATCTCTCCATTCTTTCCATTCATCCACCATACCCATTTACCCATCCATCACATCTATTCATTATTCCATCCATCCACCTGCCCATCTGCCCATATTCCCTGTTATGTATTCATTTGTCCCATTCATTCATCTGTCTCTCCATATCATGCCCATCCATCCATCTGTCCATGCACTAGACCATCACATTGGTTCATCAAAGCATCTACCTATCTACCCATCCAGGTATCCATTTATTCATTTATTTATTCATTCATCCACTTTCTCATTCATTTATTCATTAAGTAAATGTCTATCATAATCTACATGGGGCCCCAGTCCTGTGGTAACCTGGGGTATAACAAGAAGATCAGACAAATACAGACCTGGCCTTCGAGGAGATTTGAGATGCTTTCAAGAATGACAAAGTCCCAAAGGGCCAAAATAAATCATTAAGGAAACTTGCTGAAAGCAAAACAAGGGTAGGAGAATGATGAAGCCAGGAGTGAAGTTAGCACAAAGACATGGCATCTTATCCTCACAGTTGCTAAGGGCAGCCCCAAATCTGGCACTGAGCTAGGTGCTGATACCCAAAACAAATACTACCACACGAGTCACAGTACATTCATCTCTGGCAGATCCGACTCAGCTGCTATTCCTGCTTCCTTGTAACAGTGGTGTTACACGTGCCCAGGATACATTTGGAAATGGCAGGAGACATTTTTGGTTGGCACAACTGACGGGCAGTATGCTACTAGCATCTAGTGGGTTGAAGCCAGGAAAGCTGCTAAACATCCTACAGTGCACAAGCCAGTCTCTTTACAACAAAGAATTACCCAAGCCAAAATATCAGTAGGGTCAAAGCTGAGAAACCCATTACAAGGGAACTCCAATTTGGTTTGCAGCAGCATTGTGTCAGACCCCAAGAAGAGACCATGGTTGGTCTAAGCCTGTGTTGGCTTTCTCATTTCTTTCCACTAGACACTTTCCAGCTTTCTGTGAACTAAGGAAGTCTGTTGGGAGATTTTCGGGAAATTTTTGCTTTGGGGGAAAATCGGGCTTTGAGAAAAACCCCTTCCAGCTTCAGACAGACCCCTTCCAGCTTAAGTGCAGACATGATCTCTGATGCTGTGACAGCCACCTTAGGTCTATAATGGGACAAACCAAAAACCAAAAGCCAACAGCGAGGAAGGCAGGGAAGAGGGAAGGGAGCAGCATGGACCTGGTTGACATTGTTGATCATTGTCCTAGGGCTATTTCTTGGAATCTCCATTAGTTCATTCATCCAACAAATGATTACTTGTGCCTGCATGAGTGCTAAGTCGCTTCAGTCCTGTCCAGCTCTTTGTGACCCCATGGACTGTAGCCTCCAGGCTCCTCTGTCCATGGGATTCTCCAGGCAAGAATACTGGAGTGGGTTGCCATTCCCTTTTCCAGGGATCTTCCTGTCCCAGGGATTGAACCCATGTCTCCTGAGGCTCCTGCATTGCAGGTAGATTCTTAAATGCTGAGCCATCAGGGAAGCCCAACTGAATACTTACTGAGCACTTATTCTGTGCAGGTCACCATGGGAGACAGGCAAGGCTGAACAAAGGACTGAGGTCCATGGCCTCATGGAGTTTACAGTCTAGTTGGGGAGACAAGACGCCACAGTGCACAGTTACTTGATCAGTGATGAGAACTACAGAACAGAATCCAGTGCGCCATGGATGCGTTTCAAGACCAGGGAAGGGTCAAGTTTGCTTAGGACCACCACGCCGAAGACAGTCCATTAAAGACTCTCCTACTGAGACTTCCCTGCTGGTCCAATGGTTAAGAATTCGCTTGCCAATGCCGGGGACATGGGTTCAACCCTTGGTCCAGGTAGATTCCACATACCTCGGAGTAACTAAGCCGCAATGACTGAAGCCTGTGTACCACAACAAAAGAAGCCACCTCAATGAGAAGATTGCACATTGCAATGAAGAGTAGCCCCTGCTTGCTGCAACTAGAGAAAGCCCACACATAGCAAAGAAGACCCAGCATAGCCAAAAATAAATAAATAAAATTAGAAAGAAAAAAAAAAGACTATATTTATCCTACTAAGGTTTAAAAATGTGAGACAGCATTTGGGATAGATTTCATGCTTATTCTGGGTCAGGCGCAATTCTAAGCACTTGTATATTCATTCATACATGTGATCCTAACCTTGCCCTCCATCACCTCTCCCAAGGCTCTGCTGTGAACAATGTTGCTTACTCAGCAACTTACCTTTGTGATTGCAACCTTTAGAGACTATTATCCCCAATGGAGAATTTCAAAAGAAAGAATTTTATTCAAAGTACTTTTTTGTTTTTAAAATCAGTAAGTGCATCTTTCCCAGAGCCTCGAAGCAGACTGCCCTCGTTTATTTTACAAATGAAATGTCTGAGACTCAGAAAAAGGTAGGTTACACAGCTTGGGGGGGAGGAGGGGAGGGAGGCAGATCCAGAATCTAACCCAGATTTATTTTATCTAAAAAGCAAGGTCTTCTCGTCAATGTCACACACACACAAATACACACATCAGCAAATGCCCAGTCATTTCCAGGACAGCAGTGTTGCCTTGTTGATGAACATGAGAGCCCTCCTTTCTCTGCCCAGCCATACCTGTAGCTGAGCCAAGAGGGGTCAGTACAGATGGATGATGTCAGGTCTGGAGTCAGATGATTTTTTTAAAAACAATCCTAAGCATTAGTTTTCTCTTCTATCCTTAGACATAATAGTGTTGTTTACCTGAGACAAGTGTTTTGAAAATTAAGTGCAGTAACAGGAGTAAACAGTAAACCATCCATCCATCCCTCCATCCATCCCTCCATCCATCCATCCATCCCTGTCTGACCAATTGGGAGACGATGAGTCTTCCTCCAGCTACAGGATCAGCCAGATCTCACAATTGTGTTTTAACCTTGGATGAAGCCCCTCAGGCATACCCAGCCCTTTAGCTATGCAATCTCCTCTAGCCACCGCCCCCTGTGAGATAGGTCCTGTTCTCTCCATTTTGCAGGTGAGGAAATAGATTGAAAATTGGGAAGTCACTTGCCCAAGGTCACACAGCCCTATAGGATAGGGTTCCAGGCGGTTTTTTTGGTTTCACAGCCTCAGCTATTTGCACTGCATCTTACACTGCGCCTGGATGCTGGGTCAAAGGGCGAAGATTCCTTTGGACCAGTCAAGAGAACAGTCCCTGATTCCTTGAGGCCATCTTCTCTCCGCTCCTGATGATATCAAGTAACACTAACTGTCCTTAGGATGTGCGAGGAGCTGAGGGCTTAGCGGGAGGGTTCACACCCTCGCCTTCCTTTAGACTTGCAGGCTGTCCCTAAAACACCCTGTGTCCACTTCAGAGAGAAGGCAGCCAAGGCCCAGAAATGATGAGCAATTTGTGTAAAGTCACGGAAACAAGAGCCAGGATCTACTGGATTTTCGGAGGCCAAGCTCTGCACATGAGTGTGATTGAATCAGCTTATAAAATTCACCGACTTTTTGAAAATCCAAAATGTGCAAAAAAAGTGAAAACAAACGTTTACCTGAACTTCCTTCCTCCGAAACAAAGCTGTTACCGGTTTGGTTTCTTTGTGTCCTTCCGCTAATTTTCTACGCAAACACACAGGTGTGGGTACATACATATGCGTATATCTGTTCTCAGAAATGTCATATGCTATAGGCTCTTCAGCTTACTTTTTTTTTTTTTTTTTCACGTAATGCACTTGAAGGTCCTTCCCTATCTGTACACAAATCTTTTTTTTTTTTTTTTCAACAACGGGATAATATTCCATCCTAAAGAGGCATCATGTTTTATTTACCCATCCGCTACTGCCCGACATTTGGGGTTACCTCCAATTTTGGAGTTACACGCCGAACATCAAAGCCCCCTGCGCTTCACCGTCAGCGGACACACTCTTCCCTTATCCCGCATCTGAGTTACACACTTACAGCAAAGATGGTTTTCGTTTTCCAGTGCCCCGCTCTGTGCGTCGCTTTCTATGGCTTTCCCTTGCAGAATGATCCAGAGCTGACGGCCCTCGGGTCCAGCCAACTCTTCCCTTGGGTCGTATCCCACCTAGACCTGAAGCCAGCTCGGAGGCCGAGGCCCCGCAAGCCTCTCTGCGGGATTCAGAGTGGGAACGATGCTTCAGCCCCACGTTTAGTGGAATTTCAGAACTACTCCGGGATGCATCCCTAGGAAGGCGGTCTCTCTGGGCGGGCTAAGTGAGCTGATCCCCTTCCCCGGGCTTCCACGAGCCCTCCGAGCGCTTCCCACACTTGGATACGCCAGGCCTCAGTTTAGGAGCTTAGTCAAGAGGTCACTCGCCTCCCGGGGGCTTCCTGCCATTCTGGAGAAGCCCTTAAGGGTCTTGGGGGCCCTAGGAAACACACGGAGGCCATCCCATGCTCTCCCAAACTTAACGGTGGTCCCACCACGTCCAGGCTTCCCTAAGCCCCAGCTACAGACCCCACTCACCATAGGGACTCTCCACCGGAGCCCCGAGGGGCGCGTTCACGCTGACCATGGCGGAGCCCACCCAGCCGGAGACCCGGGGGCATGGAGGAGCCGGGGCCCCAGGCACACAGCAGCAGCCGCGGGAGCCAGTCCACCAGGAAGGCAGTGAGTGCAGCCAGCTGCCACCGCCCGGTTATCTTATTGATTCTTCTAATCACCCAAGGTGGGTGGATACGTTAAAGAGTAACCAGTCACTTAGGGAACCTGCGGCTGGGGACTGTCATTGTTGCCATGGCAACGACAACCTGGCCAGACCAGAGGTCCACTAGGGCCCCAGTCTTGCCCTTTGGGGTTGGGAGGCTCTTGGAGCCAGAATATGGGGGATACCAGCCCCTTCACCCCCAACTTAAGGGAAAGGACTGACCAGGACGGGATGAGGAGGTGAGAGTCCAACCTGGGTTGGGTTTTATGGCTCCAAACAATGGGTGTGGCAAGAAGCCGGAGGGAGGGGTAGAGGAGAAAAGGAGGAAGCTGGGGGGAGTGTATTTATTGAGCACCTACTGGGTGCTGAGAGTTACATACAGGCATTGCCACATTTAAATTAAAATTTAGGATGAGGAAATTGAGGCGAAGGAAGAAGTTACTTGCCCGGAGTCTCCCAGCTGGTACAAAGAGGAGTTAGAATGACAACCCACGATCTCTCCATTATCTAATGTATATTTTTTGAGTGCCTACTGTATACTGAGCTCTGCGCTACACTCCAGTGATATAGAAATGAGCAAAGAGACATCATCCCTGAGCCCATGGAATTGTGGACTAATGGAGGAGATGGGCATCAATTAGATAACGTTAAAGATATACTATTCAGGGACTTTCCTGGCGGTCCATTGGTGAAGATGCCACATTCCCAATGCAAGGTGTCTGAGTTCAATCTCAGATCAGGGAACCAGTGCCCACATGCCGTAACTAAGACTCAGCACAGCCAAATAAATAATAACTAAATAAATGTATTTTTAAAAGATATTATTCAAAGATATTATTACAGATGGTGAATGCTAAGAGGAACGGGGAAACATAGGTCTGCCTCCAGGCCTGTGGGGCAGAGGCACTCTGCCTGCTCCTTCCACTGGTCCATGGGTCTCCTTTGCCTCACAAAACGCAATCTCCTGCCCAAATCTGCGTTCCGGTTTCGGAATGCAGAACCATCTTACATCTTAGCTGTCCTACACAGTAGGCTACCATCTGGCTTTTTGGAGATTAGCCCCATTTCTTTTATTACAATGTTGGGGTTCACAGCTTGACTTGGGATCCTGAGCTCAAGGTCTTCATCATATTGGGGGTTCTCAAATGAGAGGCAGGAAAACGTGGGACTTAGGATCAGAAAACCCCAACTCCATCATCATTATCTTGCTGTATGGATTTGGGTACAGTATTTCATTTTCCCATAGTAACACCTACCTCACGTGTTGCTTCACTTCTAAAATAGCTAATTGAGGTCCAGTGGCTAAAATCCATTCTCCCATTACAGGGGTCCTGGGTTCAATCCCTGGACAGGGAACTAGATCCCATATGCAGCAACTAAGAGGTCACATGCTCCAAGTAAAAAATGATCACGCATGCCACAACTAAGACCTGACCCAGCCAAGTAGATAAATACATAAAGACATTTTTGAAAATATTGAATAAATAAATAAAACAGCTAATTGATCTATTTCTCTCTGGCCGCAGTCTCTTTTTTCCAGTATGCTCACTCAGTCACCTCAGTGGGACCTCCCATCCCCTCTTGATGGACACTGGTGTGTATCCAGTCCTTCCTTCCTTCCGTTTCCTCCCTCCCTGCGGCACCTTCCGTCTTCATTTCCCCCTGTCAAGTTTGTAGCCCACAGTCCATCTTAGTTTCTCTCTTACTTCTGTCTCAGGCCCTTTTCTTCTAACCATCTGACAAAAACCCAACCCTGGATGAGCCCATGTATATTGCTTTCTTTATGCTTACACACCAGCCGCTGATCACTGTTGAAAAAATAAAAAATCACGTAGATGGACAGCTGGGGGCCGCCGGAGATTCATAATCACAAGCTTCGATGGGTCCCTCCACACTGCCCGGAACCTCTACCCTGTTTCTCTTCTCCTGGCTTTTCCATTTTCTACCTCTACTTCAGATCTTTTCTCGCCTCAGAAATCGTCTATCTCATTCTCAGGAGGCTGAGGCTTTCCCTTCTTCACAGAGAGAACAGGAGCCTTCAACCCAGACCAGCCTCAAGTCCCTGCAAAAATTCACCTGCATTTGCACTTTGCTCACCTCTCTCCCTCCTGATCCACATGGGTCCACACCCTCCCGCTTCCCACTGCCCAGGAGCCCCACATGACCATGTAAATTCTCTTCTATATTCAACCTCTCCCTCTTTAGGCTTTAAAAATCAACTTCATTGAGGTATAATCTATATATAATAAAATTTTAGGTGTACACTTTTATGATTTTGACAAACGTATATTCTTATGTAACTATAACCTTAATCAAGACACAGAACATTTCCATCACCCCCTAAAGTTCCCTTTTTTTCCTCTGCAATTAATCCCCCCAGCACCTCCCACTCCAGGCAACTGCTGATCTGCTTTGTCACATTACATTAGCAGCAGCAGCAGAAGGGCATTTACTCTTGTATCTGGCTTTTTTGCTCAGTATATTTGTGAGTTTCACCTGTGTCCTGGTACTTTTCTCTTGCTAAGTAGTATTCCATTGAGTAGACATATTGAAATTTGTTCACCCAGTCACTTAGTAATGGGCTTTGGGGTTACCTCCTGTTTGAGACAACTGTGAATTAAGCAGTGATGTACATTCATGGACAAGTCTTCTTTTACACATATGTTTTCATTCCTCTTGGTTAAATTTCTAGGAGAAGAATTGCTGGTTGTTATATATATATATATATATATGTTTACTTTATAAGAAATTCAAACCTATTGTCTATAGTGGTCATACCATTTTTCATTACCACCAGCAGGGTAAGTGAGCTCCCTTTTTACTCCATATCCTTATTACCATTTGTCGCGGTCAATCTTTATTTATTTATTTATTTTGGCCGCACCCCAAATGGTATGTGGGATCTTAGTTCCCTGACCAGGGATTGAACCCACGCTCCTGCACTGGAAGCTCAGAGTCTTAACCACTGAACCACCAGGGAAGTCCCAGCTGTTGTCACTCTTTTTTAATTTAAGCAGGTGATATGAGCTTTCTTTTGCCTTTTGTTTGCTTTACACTAGTTTTATAAGTGAAGCCATTAGTACATTCATGTGTTAAAAATGAAAATTTTATGAACAGCATATAATGAAAAATAAAAGCTTTTCTCTAACCTTACTTCCCACATCTCACTCTACTGAACTTTTTTTTTTTTAAGAGTCAGACACAACTAATCGACTTTCACTTTATTATGTATTTGGCTGCACTGGGTTTGGGTTAGGTCTTAGGTGAGGCATGTGGGATCTAGTTCCCTGACCAGGGATTGAACCCCAGGCCCTCGGCATTGGAAGCGTGGAATCATAACCACTGGACCACCAGGGAAGTCCCTCTATTGAACTTTTAAACAAATTATTGTATATATATCCAGAAATTATACACATAGACACTGCTCTGCACAGAAAAGTGTTCCCCCAAATTCATATGTTGAAGATCTAACCCCCAATGTGATTGTATTTGAAGCCTTTATGGATGTTCAGTTGAGTTCAGTTCAGTCGCTCAGTTGTGTCTGACTCTTTATGACCCCATGGACTGCAGCACGCCAGGCTTCCCTGTCCATCACCAACTCCCGGAGCTTACTCAAACTCATGTCCATCGAGTAGGTGATGTGATCCAACCATCTCATCTTCTGTTGGCCCCTTCTCCTCCGACCTTCAATCTTTCCCAGCATCAGGGTCTTTTCCAATGAGTCAGTTCTTCACATCAGGTGGCCAAAGTATTGGAGTTTCAGCTTCAGCATCAGTCCTTCCAATGAATATTCATGAATGCAATTAAGGTTAAACTAGTGAGGTCCTGATTCAATAGAGTTAATGTCCTTATAAGACGAGACATGAGAGGACTTCCCTGGCAGTCCCGTAGTTAAGACTCTGTGCTTCCAAAGCAGGGGGTGCAGGTGTGATCCCTGGTCGGGGAGCTAAGATCCCACACACTGTGCAGCTTGGCCAAAAAAATTTTTTTTAAAAAAGGAGAGACATGAGAGTGTGCCCCTCTCTTCTCCTACCTATGCAGATACAGTGAGAAGGTAGTTGCAAGTCAAGAAGGGAAATCTCACCGGAATCCAACTATACTGGCATCCTGAATTCACACTTCCAGCCTCTAGAACTGGGGAAACTTTTCTCTTGGTTGAGTCACCCAGTCCATGGTATTTTTTTATGGCAACCCAAGCCGATTTGGATATACACACATGTAGATGCACATAAATACATGGGAACATGTGAAACACACCCTCCTGTCACCTCCTCAGTCTCTAAGGGCTGTCTCCACACCAGCATACCCACCTCATTCTTTGAGTGGCTATGTACTGTGTGGATGTCCCATAAATGATTTTTCTAGTCTTCTATTGCTGGACACTTAGGTTGTCTCCAGGCTTTTGTCACTACAGTGAATGTCTTCATAAACTTCAAGTCTCCTGCGTCAGATGTGGGAATTTATCTGTAGGTCAAATTTCTAGAGGCAGAATCCTATCAATTTGTAAATATGCTATGATATGTCTTTTATTAAAAACAAGACAACCTCCCTCTGTAGTTTACTTTCCCATCTCAGTGACAACATCTCCTTCCTTTTGACATTGAACTTTTAAATTAATTAATTTATTTTATTTATTTATTAAATAAATTACTTAATATTTATTTATTTAAATAAATTTATTTATTTGGCTGTGTCAGGTCTTAATTGTGGCATGCAGGATCTTTGATCTTTAGTTGCGGCATGTGGGATCTAGTTCCCTGACCAGGGATCGAACCGAGGCCCCCTGCATTATGACCAGGGAATCTTAGGCATTGAACCACAAAGGAAGTCCCTTGACATTGAACTTTTAAAGCAACTGTCTACACTAGTGCCAGGTACTTTCCCAGATGCTTTCTATGTACTCATTCATTTCATGTTTTGAAGGACCTCATGAGGCAGATACAATTTATGTCCCCATTTACAGGTGAGACTGAGGCGTTAAGATCTTGACTTACCCAAGCACACTTGGCCACTTTGTGTTAAATTTGTACTGAGGCATTCTGGCTTCAGAGTCCAGGCTCTTAACTCTCTTGGCTGGTGAATGTATGAGCAAATGAGCAATCAGATGAGACTGGGGAATGATCTTCAAAGAGCATAAAATATTACGGGGGTTTAAGAACTGTTTCAGATTTCTTGCAGCAAAAGTTCCCAACTTCAAGAGGGGAGGAGAGGGTGAGATGTATGGAAAAAGTAACATGGAAACTTACATTGCTGCTGCTGCTGCTGCTAAGTCGCTTCAGTCGTGTCAGACTCTGTGCGACCCCATAGACGGCAGCCCACGAGGCTCCCCCGTCCCTGGGATTCTCTAGGCAGGAACACTGGAGTGGGTTGCCATTTCCTTCTCCAATGCATGAAAGTGAAAAGTGAAAGTGAAGTCGTTCGGTCGTGTCTGACTCTTAGCGACCCCACGGACTGCAGCCTACCAGGCTCCTCGGCCCATGGGATTTTCCAGGCAAGAGTACTGGAGTTGGGTGCCATTGCCTTCTCCGGAAACTTACATCACCATATGTAAAATAGATAGCCAATGGGAATTTGCTGTATGGCTCAGGAAACTCAAACAGGGGCTCTGTATCAATCTAGAGGGGTGGGATGGGGTGGGAGATGGGAGAGAGGTTCAAAAGGGAAGGGATATATGTATACCTCTGGCTGATTCATGTTGAGGTTTGACAGAAAACAACAAAATTCTATAAAACAATTATCCTTCAATAAAAAAAAGTTCCCAACTTCAGTTGGAATAGCGGCTTAGCCAAGCTAGGGCATTACTGGAGTTCTCACTGCCACATCTGTAGGGGCCAAGGCTTGATAAACACAAGCGTGCCCACTGGGTTCATTCCTTCTTTGACCTGGGGTCTTCTCAGAGACAGTTTCAGAAATGGGGATCCAGGAGGTCTTCTGGAATTCCCAATGGACTTTATACTTCATTATCTCTGTTATTGTTCAGTCACTAAGTCATATCTGACTTTTTGCTACCACATGGACTATAGCCCACCAGGCTCCTCTATCCGTGGGCTTTCCCAGGCAAGAATACTAGAGTGGGTAGCCATTTCCTTCTCTGAGGGATCTTCCCAATCCAGGGATCGAACCTGGGTCTCTGGCATTGCAGGTGGATTCCTTACCTACTGAGTCACCAGGGAAACCCCTCATCATTTCTACCTTTGTCCAGTCCCTGGTTTCTCCCTTCTTAGCTGAGAGGCAGGGGAGTGACACTGGACGTTGGAGTCATACAGAGCATATTCAGACCCAACTTCTATGGCCTTAGTTTTTATGTCTATAAAATGCGAGTAAGATCAATACATAGCAGGATAATTCAATGAGATTAAGAGTGTCCTCAGCATCTCATAAATGCCAATGGTGATTACCCTGGTTATCCTGTTAACTCAGGACATAGGAAGGCAAATCGGGGACCTCAGAAGAGCATAGCCATGGGATCGGAGGGAGCTGAATTAAAATCCCATATCTGCTCCTTACTAGCTCTGTGACCTTATACATGCCATGGAATCCAGAGGGTTACATGCCACTTAAATTTCCAAAACAAGGTTTTCCCTGGTAGTGCAATGGCTAAGATTCTACACTTCCAATGCCGGGAGCCTCTGTTTGACTTGTGGTCAGGGAACTAGATCCCACATGACTCAACTAAAGAGCTCACATGCAAAAAAAAAAAAAAGAAAAATAGAGCTCACATGCCACAGCTAAGAGCTGGTGCAGCTAAATAAATAAATACACTTTTTTAAATCTAAAAAAAAAGTTCCAGAACAGTTTGGGAATTTGACAAAAGGTTGGCAAGTCCTTCCCCCACCTGCCACATAAGGATATTAATAATTTTTAAGGAAATCTAACATTCATTATCACCATTGTGTGATACATGAAAGGACATTTTAATATACCCCCTTCCAAAAAAATTAGGAAGAATATAATCTGAGAATAATGAACTCAGAACCACGTCCTTGTTTTTCTTATTTCATGCATCTCTAGCATTTGGAAATGGGCACTTCTGATAAGTCTCATTTTTCTTAGTTGTAAAGTGGAGTGAGAAGTCAGACACCTGCACCTGTGATCCGCTGATGTACTTGGTGCAAAGCAGGAGCCGAGGGACTGTTAGCACCTGGTCTTCTTTATTTATTTGGCTGTGCCAGGTGTTGGTTGCAGTATGCAGGCTCTTCACTGCAGCATGCAGGATCTAGTTCCCTGACCAGGGATCGAACCAGGATTCCCTGCCTTGGGAGCTCGGAATCTTAGCCGCTGGACCATCAACGAAGCCCTTTCGGCCTTCCTCCTGAGCTGGTTTCCCTCAGCCCATCTCCTCTGCTCCAGTTCCTTCTCTCCTCTTTGACCCTCCTGAGGACTGAGATGGGGACCAGAAAGAGCCAGTGCACAAGATCTCAAAGAATTTTATTGAGGGTGGAGGAAGGCGATATTGGAGACACAGGTACAGCTTGTAGAGTAGATGGGAATGTCCAAGAGGGAAGAATACTCATTCCATCCAGGATCATGTAGGGACTCTGTGAAAAGGGGCTTGTTTTCCATCTGGGTCTTTGAATGAAGCTCTCTCCAGCCAGGCAGGGAGTGGGCCCCAGCTGGAGGGCAAGGTCTGAGGGAGAGATTTTACTATCTCTAAAGACAAAAGGTCTTTTGTGTGTTTTGATAACTGGGTGGGGTGGGGAGAGGGGAAAAGGTTTCTGGGAACGAGAATGAGATTCCCTGGGAGAAAAAAAGGAGAGAGACAGAGAGAGCCAAAGGAAAAAAAAAAAGCCTTAAAAGACAGAATTCCCTCAGCCGAGCTTTGCTTTTAGGCTGTCAGTTCTGAGCATTCAAAGAGGTGTCTAGAACAGCCTGAAGGAGCTTTCAGAGCCTGGGCTTCAACCTGGGTGCCTTCCCAGACAAGCCATGCAGCTCTCAGTAAGTCATGCCCTTTTGCCAAGCCTCAGTGTGCCCACCTGTGAAAAAGATGCCTGGACCCTGCATGGCTTCAGTAACGTACACTGGGGGTGGGGTGTCCACAAGCTAACTACAGTTATTTTGTAAAAGCTTGCAACTGAAATGGTCCCAAATCAGAGAGGGAGACCATTGGTCCACAAAGATGGCCCAGGAGCTGGTTGGCTATTACTGAATGAATGAAGGTAGTTTATTGGATACACAAAGACTTGCGGGTTGGAGGCCTGAGAGTCCAAAAGCTGCTGCCACTGCTTCTTCCGGCCCTGGCTCTCTGAGAACTGAGTCAGTTGAGGATGCAGGCCTCTTTCCTGGAGGCCGGAGGAGAAAAAGATGTAACAGGTAAGAAGGAAAGCAAGGAGGCTGTTTTCTCCGGGTACATGCTGGACGTTTAGGAAATGGAAACAGGAGGGAAGATTCAGGTAGGTGAAGTGAGCCCAACTCACATCCTTAAAAAAGTATTCCTTGACCCTGTCTTGGGGAAGGGACTCTTGGAGCGTCAGGCCCAGCCGGAGACCTGCCAGAGCCCATGGAAAATTCAGAACCACAGGAGCTTGTTTGACTTGCGTCTTGAGAAGCACATGTTGCTGCTGCAGCTGCCTTGGTAGATGGGGGGGCAGGCGGAACACGGCCTCCCCGTCTTGTATGGTGCCTCTCCGATCCAGTTACCCCTGGAAGAGAAGAGGGCCCAGGGAGGCGGGTTGGGGGGACAGATACATGAGCCACCTTCACACAGGTTTTCAAATATCAGCAGGGCCGCTGACTGGCCCTGTAACCAGGTCACAACTGCAAGCCTCAGTTTCTTCATCTCTAAAACCAAGAGAAGACATTCTTCCCACACAGAAATGAGCATATCCAAGCACCTGGCTTGGCAGATAAGCAGTTCCCCAGGAAGTGCAATTTTTTTGATTCCTTCCACACAACCACCCCACCCCAGCCACCTCCCCAAAGAAATCCCTCCCTCCCCTCTCTAACAAGCAGATCTGAGTTCTGATCCTGGTTCTGCCAGCTGGTGACAGAATAAACCATCTCATTTCTTTCTCTTTTTTTTAAAGATTTTTTTTTTTGATGTGGGCCATTTTTAAAGTCTTTATTGAACTTATTACAGTATTGCTTCTGTTTTACGTTTTGGTATTTTGGCCCTGACCAGGGATCAAATCCACACCCACTGCATTGGAAGATGAAGTCTTAACCACTGGACCACTTAACCACTTACCCAGGGACCACCAGGGTAGTTTAGTCCCTAAACTACCTCATTTTTTGAGCCTTGATTTTATCCTCTGAATAAGTTAATGAAATGGTGTCCATAAAAATTATGCAAAAACACTTTGTAACTTACAAAGAAAGAAAGATAGCACTAAGTCGTGTCCGACTCTTGGGATCCCATGAACTGTAGCCTGCCAGGCTCCTCTGTCCATAGGATTCTCCAGGCAAGAATATTGGAGTAGTTTGCCATTTCCTTCTCCAGGGGAACTTCCCGATCCAGGAATTGAACCCAGGTCTCCCACATTGCAGGCAGATTCTTTACCAACTGAGCTATGCGGGAAGCCCCTGTAACTTATAAGGTAATATGCAAATAAGAACTATAATAATTAGATACTGGGTGTAATTCAACCATGGGAGACGTGCCTGTGAAACCTCTTTGTGGCCTCTGCTGTACATTTATTTTTCATGGACAGTCATCCAAAACCATCCTACCTGCTATGAAGTTAATCTTCTCAATAGATTTGGGGAGGGGCGCGGATAGGGAGCCATTGCTTAAAGGTAACAGTTTTTTCTCTTTGGGATGATGAAAACATTTTGGAAATAGAGGTGATGGTTGTACAACACTATGAATACAATTAATGCCACGAAATAGTACACAGTACTTAAAAATAGCTAAAATGGCAAATTTATGTTATATATATATTTTTTACCAAGATTGAAAAAAATGAATACTGTGATACACCAAAAACCCATTGAGTTGTACACTTCAAATGGATAAATTGTATGGTATGTGAATTATATCTCAACTAAGCAGTTTTTTAAAAAAGAACAAACCAGGGATTCCCTGGCCATCCAGTGGTTAAGATTTGGTGCTTTCATTTCCAGGGGCCGTGTTTGATTCCTGGTCAGGGAACTAAAATCCCACAAGCCCCGAGGCGTGGCCAAACAAACAAAACAAACCTTCATCCCATCATTCTCCTGCTCAAGAACTTTTAGTGGTTTCTCATTGCCTGTGCAGGAGTTTGCAAACTTTTTATGTAAAGGGCCAGATAGTAAATATTTTAGGCTTTGGGGGCCAAACGTCTTTATTGCACAAAAGCAGCCCTAGAGGATATGTGAACAAATGTGGTCATGTTTCAATAACAGTTTATTTATAGAAATAGGCAGCAGGTCAGATTTTGGCTGTGGGCTGTAGTTTGCTGGCCTCTAGCTTATGAATCACAACTACGGTTTTGGTCAGGCTTTCCAGACTGCTCTGGCTTCCCTGATAGCTCAGCTGGTAAAAAAAAAAATCCGCCTGCAGTGCAAGGGACCTGGGTTCGATCCCTGGGTTGGGAAGATCCCCTGGAGAAGGGAAAGGCTACCCACTCCAGTATGGAGAATTCCATGGACTGCATAGTCCATGGGGTGGCAAAGAGTTGGACACGACTGAGTGACTTTCACTTTCCAGACTGCTCTAGTGGCACATAGATCCAGCTTACACACCAGATCTTCCCACAGCTCTTTTCTCCATCCAACCCAAAGAGTTCTCTTTTCTCCCTCTTCATCCACCTCAAGGCCTAAAATCAGTCCCCCAGGATCTTGCTCGGGGCGGCCTAATAATCTCACCTCTAGCTGGTGCTGTTAGTGATCTCTCAAGCTCCAGTGCCTTATTGTCTCAAACATCAAACACTCTTTGTAGGCAGAAATTGAATCTTTTTCCTCCAAAAGTGATGGCTGAATAACAATAAGTAAAGTCAGCCAAAGTGCTTAGAAAAGTGTGGATTTCTGGTTTCATATGGGTTCGTTCATTCATTCATTCAACCAAGACTTCTAGTGGGCATCAGGATTTGTGTCAGATGCTGTGAGTCCACAGTTTTCAAAAGGTGCTCCCGGAAGTTTAGGGGCAGGGAATGTGGGTGGTGGAGACACCAGGGGATGATGGAATAAAAGTCATCCTTTTTTTGTTTAATTTAACCACTTGAGGGAAAGTTCTGCTTTAAGAAAAACCAACAGTTTGAAATCACTGTAGTAAAAGGATATAAAAATGAATCAGGTCTATTTTCTGCTCTCCAAGACTTCTCTTGACCTCTCTCCCACCTAGCTGACTGGAGTCTGGAAGAAGCAGCTGAGCATGCTCACTGCATCCTTCCTTTCTTTCCTGTGGGATCTGCCTCCCTGCAGGGAGCATATGTCCTTGGTGGCTCTGTTTCTTGTGGGAAGCTTAAAGGGGCCAGCACTATACTTAGAAGAGGCCTCTGGTTGTCCAGTGTTGCTTGTTAATGGATGTGAAGGTTTAATTCAACAGCGAGCTATTTGCAAGCCCACTTGGCTGGCAGAGCTAAAACACATTCTCCACTACTGGCTTCATCAGGGAGACTGCCTATCTACTATCCACCTGCCTTGGTCCTCTGTCTATCACCCAATTGACTGTGAAGCTTGGGTAAAGAAAAAGGATTCTCGATCAATTCTAAAAGTACCAAACTGTATGGTGTATTTAGAACAGAGGAGGGCAAGGTGTCCTGTGTGTCTTCCTTTTATGAGAATCCTGCCCACCTTGTGAGCCACCCTCCTGCCCCAGAGTCCCCTCGATCTCAAAGCTGCACTCACTTAATGGCATAGTTGCAGACCAGGTACACAGCCTGGCGCCAGGTGCTGCCCCAGACGCGGATGCTGCCACAGGTGTGGATGGCACAGCCCAGCCGATTAGAAGATGCCCACACCATCTGAGAAGGGAGGACAAAGGAAAGGGAGGCTGTGAGAAGGACTTGGGCCTGGAAGTTTCCTGCACTTGCTCAGTTCAGGGTGGATGCATTAGCTGAGGTTTTCCTGGGGGAGGCAACTGTCTCAAAAGTGAGAGGATGGAGGCATACGGTACTATTAATATAATGTTTCCCAAACTTTATTTTTTACTGCAATCAACAGTAGGGAAAACAGTTTTATATTGTTACCCAGTGCACCAACACACACACACACACACACCCCCCTACTCCTCTTGCACAAAAGTTTTACGAACTAATATTTAATCTTATCATATAGAAGGATATATGCTAATGTTTTCTATAGTGTTCAATTAGATTTCTTTCTTTCCCCCCTTATGAACAATGCTTGAAAATCATTGTTGTGTTGGAGATTAGAACACAAACTTTTTTTTTTAGAAAAGAAAAAAATTTTACTTGAAAAGAAATACAAGGAAGTCCAGCCTCAAAATGACCAGCCAGCCAAATACAAACCACAGTAATTAAAGGAAATGAATACAAAATTTCTAAGATTACCAGGTTTTCCATTAATCTGTTCCTGATTTAAAAAAAAAAAAAAAAAGCGAAACAGTATCTTTCTCAAAAGATTACATATCCACAAAGGAAGGGACCTGTGTTTAGGTATCCATGTCACAAAAGGCGAAGATGAAATTGTTTTTGCAAAGCCTTATGGGAAATACTCAAGGTTTCAATATTGGAAGGATGCAGGCTAAACAGACTAACCTGTTGTTCCTGGTTTATCTCAGTATACAAATTGCTATTTCTCATGAACTGTGGTACATGATATGCTTGCTGCTGCTGCTAAGTCACTTCAGTCGTGTCCGACTCTGTGTGATCCCATAGACGGCAGCCCACCAGGCTCCTCCGTCCCTGGGATTCTGCAGGCAAGAACACTGGAGTGGGTTGCCATTTCCTTCTCCAATGCATGAAAGTGAAAAGTGAAAGTGAAGTCGCTCAGTCCTGTCTGACCCTCAGTGACCCCATGGACTGCAGCCTTCCAGGCTCCTCCATCCATAGGATTTTCCAGGCAAGAGTACTGGAGTGGGATGCCATTGCCTTCTCCCATGATATGCTTAGTCATAAAGAAACCAGGAGAAAGTGTCAGTTTTCCTTTCATATTATTCATGGGGAAAAAAATCTAGAAGCAAATGTACTACCCTGTTACCTTTGGGAAATAGAATTGAGAGAAGAGCTTACTATCTACAGTGCACATTTCTATAGCATTCAAATACCTTATTATTTCTTTTTTTACAAATTTATTTATTTTAATTGGAGGTTAATTACTTTACGATATGGTATCGGTTTTGCCATACATCCA
Organism: Bos mutus; assembly: GCF_027580195.1. Classification (NCBI taxonomy): domain Eukaryota; kingdom Metazoa; phylum Chordata; class Mammalia; order Artiodactyla; family Bovidae; genus Bos; species Bos mutus. The sequence goes on along the minus strand of NC_091629.1, from coordinate 57,088,136 downwards.
TATGAATCTGCCACAGGTGTACACGTGTTCCCATCCTGAACCCAGAACATAAACTTTGAAGATAAACAGCCTTGGGTCAGTTTCTCAATATCAGAAGCTGTGTGACTTTGACCAGTCACTTAACTGCTCTGTGCCTTGTTTCTCCTTTGGTAAAATGGGGGTAATAATATCTCATGGATGTCAGGAGGGACATTTGGCTTAAGCCTCACATTTCCTAGGAGAATTTTCTTCAGTGTTTGACATTTACTGCAAATGAGTCACAGAGAAATTGGCAGGTCTCCAAAAGAAGACCTTTGTCCTACCATTGGTCCTATTTCTTATAACACTATACTGCATTGTATTTTTATGTACCATAAGTGGTACCATCTCAATATGAGCACTCTGAATACACTACGATTTTTGGGTAATCTTATTTGGCATTTCTTTTTTAAGACAGCACAGCCTTGGAAACTAGAAAATACTGGGAAACATTTGGACCTATTGATAGCAAAGGCACTCTTGAACTTGTCAGAACACACATCTCCATTTTGGGGTCAAACAATATGGTCCACTGACCTAAGACACTCAAAATAAGACCCAGTTCAGTTCAATTCAAGGTATATACAGGAAAAGGCTCATTATGTAAGAGCAAGTCCGTAGAGGCCTGTGTTTTATTTCGAGCTGCTGTCCACCACATTCTATTTCTCCCACCAGCCCTTCATCCCTACAAAGGGTACCTGGGTGTAGTGGGAGCAGACAGGGCCACTGCAGCGCCAGGGGCAGCGCGGGGTACAGTCCTTTGGGGCAGGAAACAAGTAATGCCGCTTCTCCTCTGACCAAGACTTCACAAGATCCACCACCGAGCGGTACCTGGGAAGGTGGAGGCGATGGAAGAAACTCAGACCGTGTGCTCGGTGAACTTGCTGAGTGAAAGAAGGGCAGTGTAGTGACGGGGTGAAGGGAGGGCTCACTCACCGGCCGGAATGGACAGACAGGTTCTGGCCCACGTATCTCATCAGCTGTGAGGGCCCGTGGGCCCAAATGCACTGGGAGGCCCAGGCCTCAGCCGACCTGGCCAGCCGCTCGTCCCAGACCTGGGGAAGCAGAAAGGTCATGAAGTTCCCAGTGGGAGGAAAACCACCACCATCTCAGTAGTATCTAGAAATGCAAATATAAGTGGTATCATGACTCCTCCATCTCCTGGGAACCCTGCAATAAATCCACTTAATTAATAAGAAAACTGAGCCTTAGAGAAGGCCTGTGACTTCAAGGTCAATAGCAAGTCCACACGAGAGCTGAGATCCACACCTAGCCTTCTGACTCTTAGCCCGATACCCTTTTTCCTTCACTGGACTTCAAGCTTGGGGTTCCCTGTTCTGAGGGGGTCCCAGGGATTGGCCTGGGAGTTCCCAGCTATCCCTAGAAGAGACTGAGCCCAGGATAATAGGAAGAGAATGGATTTTTTTTTATTAAAATTTGAAAATGTGTTTAACATTAAATTTTTAAAATTCAAAATGTGTTTGTTTTTAATAGTGAAAACATGCACACATTTACTATGTAAGCTGTTGAAAGGAGAAGTGGAGAGTCTTTCATCTTCGTCTTATACTAGTCCCTAATCTTATACTAGCCACCCAGACTCTGGAGGTAACCATCATTGTGAGTTTCTTGTGTCCAGTTGCAGAAATATTCCACACCCATAAGCATATAATATATATATAAAATGTATATATGATTATATGCAAAAATGTAATTATATATAATATAATGTATGTAATATATGTAATTACATATCATATTGTGTTAATATATAAATAAAATATATATTATGTAAAGATAATAATTATGTATATATACACATATAATCCTTCCTGGAGAAGGAAATAGCAACCCACTCCAATATTCTTGCCTAGAAAATCCCATGGACTGCAGAGCCTGGTGGTCTACAGCCCATGGGGTCGCAAAGAGAGTCAGACATGACTTAGCAACTAAAGTGTTAGTCACTCAGTCGTGTCCGACTCTTTGTGACCCCATGGACTGCAGCCCGCCAGGCTCCTCTGTCCATGGAATTCTCCAGGCAAGAATACTGGAGTGGGTTGCGATTTCCTTCTCCAGGGGATCTTCCCAACCTAGGGATTGAACCTGGGTCTCCTGAATTGCAGACAGACTCTTTTATCAACTGAGCCACCAGGCAATAACAACATATACATATGTATGTGTGTATATATATATATATATATATATATATGTGAATTTTTTTGACAGATGGCAGGATGCCAGACATTCTATTTGGCACCGTGCTGTTTTCATTTAACCAGACAGGTTTGTCTTAGCGATGATTCTACATCAGCACATAGAGAATACCCTCCTCCTCCTCGGTAATGGCTTCTTAATTTTCCCATCTATGAATGCCCCAAGTTTTATATCTCAAAAAAGGATCACTTACTTAAAAAAAAATACTAGTTCCCTTCCACTCTGACTTCCTGAGATTCTGAGATATTATTTGTTCCTTCATTTCATCTGTCATTTAGCAAATATTGAACAAGGACTCACAGTCTAGCAAGGAAATGAGACGTTAAGCAATCATTACAGTTGGCTGGTGTGAGAATGTGAAACGGAACCTGGTCTTTTTTGGAGCCATAGAGAGAAAGTGATCCTTGAGCAAGGGATATTTAGCCAGATACCTGTCCTGTGGGCTGAAGCCAGCTAGTGAAGCAATGGGGACACCCAAAGAAGGGTCCAGACATCTCCCCGGGGTTGTGAGACTCATCCATTCTTAAAGAAAGTAGAGGAATGTTTTCTTCATGCTTCAAAGGGGTGAGCTGAGGTAGGGGCATGCAAACCTCTAACCCATGCTCACTGACCCTCCCCAGGGCCCCTCCTGGTGGAACTGTCTAGCTCTCTCTCTTCCACAATACATGCAACAATCAAACACCTGTTGCGGGGAGGGCTTTGCACACAGGGCTGGTGCTCAGTAAATGTGTCATTGTTTGAAAACTGGAGGGCCTTCTACGTGCCAGCCATTGTGTTAATCAATGGATGAGTCAGTTAATGAACAAATAAACGGCTCCCCCACCTTTAGCTGCCTGCCATTTGGGCTCCCATCCCCACCCCTCCCAACACCTTATTGTACCTGATGTCGTATTCTACATAAATGTTGTGGTTGATCTTTGTTTTTTATCATGCCCACTGAAATGGAAGCTCTGTGAAGGACAAGACCTTGTCCATCCTGTTCTCGGCAGTGTCCACAGGGCTTAGCAGTGGTGCCTAGCTCCAAGCAGGAGATGCTACATAAGTGAATGAACACATGGCAAAAGTACAAGTGTTTGCAGGCAGTTAAGGGAGCAGGTATCTGTCTTACAGGGGGCGGCTGACAATCCTTTTCCCTAAAGAAATCTGTAGGTGAGCTGGAGGCCTATCTCTACAGGCTAGTTTGGGACAATGGTCCTGGGGGAGGGGCTGCGATAATGAAAAAGGTTCCCTCCTCCCCTCCGGAGTCAGGCTGGTAGGGGGCTGGGGTGAGACACCCCCTTCTCCCCTGATCCCCCATTCTGCCTCTTTGAAGGAAGACATCCCAGCGTCCTTTGCTGGTCAGCTGCTGTTTCTCCCCCAGCCTGTGCCCTCCACCCCCACCCCAGAAACTAATCCCTATCTCTCCCAATTCTACCCCCAGAGACTTGTGGACAGACTGGGAGTGTCATCAAACCCCTGGGGCAAAGAGACAATGGCAGGGAAATCTCCAGCCACCCACCCACTGCTGATCCCCAGCAGGAAGCCAGAATTCTTGGAAAAGGCATTGTGTTAGTTAAGACAACAGCTTTAGCAGCTGGCAGAGCTGGGGTGTAATCCCAAGTGGGTGACCTTCAACGAATTAATTCTCTGCTTCTCGATTTCTTTATTTGGAAAATGCAGATAAATCCCACCTTGAAGGAAGAGGGTTCTGTGTAAGTGCCTGGGGCACAGAGAATGCGCCATAAATCGCAGTCCTCTGCTCCTGCCTGCAGAAAGGACCTATATAAAGCCTTAGTTTTCTCATCTGTAAAATGGGCAGACTTCACAGGGCCCAGATACTGGCTAGAAAGGCTAGACTCGTGAGTGGTTCAGCCCTTCCAGGGAACACCGAGTCAACTGGCATTTGCCAGAGAGGGCACTGGCAGAGCATGAGGACTCACCATATACTCCATGTTGGCAGCAGGTGGGTGCACGCTGGCCCGGATGTGGTTGTGATAATCCAATAAGGCACTCATGTCCCGGGCAGAGATGTGGCGCTTCCGCCGGTACCGAGGCACCCCCAGGCCACTCAGGGGCCTCACAGCTGTGCCCTTGGTCTGGGTCAGTGCCAGGGTGGTGTTGGGCATCAAGGCGTTCATTGTCTGGCCTGCCCAGAAGAGCAGGCCTGCCAGGCCCACGGTGCCGGACAGCGGGGGCATAGCTGGCTGGAAGGGGTCCCACGTCTGGCCTCGTGCAGTCAGAGCTGGCTGCCTGGAGGGGGCGGTCATGAGGGCACCAAACCCTGAGTGCTCCCCAGCATTCCCACCCTAGAGGATGCTAACTGCTGGGAGCTTGACACAGACCTCCCAACACAGCTCTGGTGGCGGGGAGCAACACTCCATCCTTCCCACCCCATGGACTGAGTGGATGGTGCAGTGGGAAGAATTGCCCAGACAGGGACTTTCCTGGGGGTCCAATAGCTAAGATGCCACGATCCCAATGCAGGGGGCCCAGGTTCAATCCCTGGTCAGGGAACTAGATCCCACATGCCACAACTAAGAGTTTGCAAGCCACAACTAAAGACCCTGTGTGCCTCAACTAAGATCTGGTGCAGCCAAATAAATATTTTTTAAAAAAGATAGAAAGAAAAAATAAAGAAATGCCCAGAGAGTGGCTGAATTTGGACCAGGCCCTGGAGTGAGACAACACTTCAAAGTCGGAGTTCCATCCCACCAGCCCAGGAAGCAGACCCCACTCCTCCCCAGACTGGATACCCTCTGCACCAATCTCACTCCACACGGGCTCTGTCGGTGCCCTCAGAGGGGCAGCGCCCACCTCCCCTGAGGCATCGGCCAGGGCGCTCTCGTCCCCAAGTTGCTGCAATTTCAGGGTGGAGTTCAGTTCAGTTCAGTCGCTCAGTCGTGTCCGACTTTTTGCGACCCCACGGACTGCAGCATGCCAGGCTTCCCTGTCCGTCACCAGCTCCCGGAGCTTGCCCAAACTCTTGCAAGACACAGAAAGAAGGAAGAGACTGAAAGAGGCAGACAAAAAGAAAAGTGAGAATCAGAGAAAAAGAAAATGAGGGAGACAAAAAGATCACTGACATAAAAAGATCCAGAAAAGAGCTATGAGACAAAAAAGGTAGAAAGATACAGAGAGAAAGAGAGACGACGTTGGGGCAAAAAGAGAAGGAACATGGGAGAGACAGAGAGAGAGAAAGAGGGGGGGAAAGAACAGACAAGATAGAGAAAGAAATACTGGGAAGAGAACCACAGAGAGGGGTCTGGGAGACAAGGCGGCAGGCTCCCCAGGGGCGCGTACCCAGGATGGGTAGCCCAGGCTGGCGGCGGGAGGCGGCCCAGGAGGCAGGGGACCTCTGCAGACGCCCAGCCCTCCTGCCGCACAGCGACTTAAACGTTCCGCCAAGAGCTGATGGCATCTGACGTCCCAGCCCCCCAGCCCCCCAGCCCCCTCCCCTTCCAGCCGGGCCAGGCTCGAAGCTCCGCCTGCCAGTCCGTGGGCTTCTCTCTCCTCCCTCTCTCCGCCGTTCCACCTGAAGTGCAAGGGGGCCGGGGCTGAGCTGCCGGTCAGGATAGGGGTGCGGTCAAGGCAGGGATTCCCGGACGAAATACCACCTCTCCTCAGGAGACCTCAGATCCCGAGCCTTTTCTCTGCCTTCCAGACCCCACCTATTACGGCCATCTCGCATCCAGAAAGTGTTTTTCTCTTTTCTCCACAAAGTCCTCCAGCCCCAGAGTTGGCAGCTTTCATATGGTTCCCATCTAATGAGCCTGGCTGAACTTGGATGCTGAGCTCGAGTATACAAGCTCAGCCAAGCTCTCAGAAGCAGATACGATCCCTCCCCATTTTAGATGAAAAACCAGTCTCCAAAGAGGTGAAGAAACAGTCCAAAGTCAAGCCAGCCTGTCTGCTGTGGGGCCAGGATTCACATCCAAGTCTGACCCCAGGGAGGGCCCTGCTAGTATGTAACAAGGATGTCATTTCTGTAACCAAACCAAGTATAGATGCATGGGGGGGAAAGCCCGATGAGAATATTAGAATATTTGCTGCGAGGCCCCTCAAACATAGGACCATGCAGCCTAATTAATTAAGCCAGTGGATCCGGATTCAAATCCCCATTATTTTGTGTTTGAGGGTTTTTTTTTTTTTTGGTTGTTCTTTCTTTAAAAAAAAAAAAAAAAGCCTTTTTATGCTCACTAACTGGTGTCCTTGGGCAGATTACTTAACCATTTGTGCTTTATCTGGAAAATGGGAGAAATAAAGGTTCTTTCCTTACAACACTGATGCCAGGATTAAATGAATTCACATCTAATTGAACTGGTGGAGCACTGAGTGGAGCTCTTTAGGTGTGTGTGCATGTGCTTATGAGAGTATGTGTGTTTGTTATAGGTGTATAAGCACACACAGACACACATGTGAGGGCTTGTGTGTCACATATAGGTGTATGGATGCGTACATGATCAAGCAGATGTCTGTACCTGTGTGTGTACTTGCATGAGTATGCATGTGCTTGCATGTTATGAATGCGCAAGCACACACATACAAGCACGTCCTTCTGATGATTTCTGTGTCATATGCATGTGTTAATGCATAAATATTCAAGGATGTGTGTGTGTGTATGTGTTGACAGAACTCCTTTGATCTCTGAGTTGCTGTACTTTGTTGTTGACAAAGAATTCCATTTTCTCTTCTCTGATTCCTTGTATTCTTCACAAATAAAAAGCGATGCCTTTGCAACAGGAAGGGACAGATTTACAAGAAAGGTGTTCCATTAAAAAATCCAAAGTTGAAGCACTTGTAATCTTCAGTCTCCACTTCCAGAGACCTTTCTGAGAAGTTCCAGGCAGAACCCAGTCTCCGGTGCCGAGCTGAGCCCTGGCCCAGGTGACGATGCAGGGCTGGGAACTGGGACGGGGCTACCCAAGTGCGGTCCTCCCCAGACGCATGGAATTCCCGCCCCAGGCAGCCGCCCAGCCTCAGCCTCGGCGGCCCAGACAGTGCCGGCTGCCAAAGCACACACCTTTTCCCCTGGAGCAGCTTCCCCCAGCCCAGGCTGACTGCTGGATGCTGGGGGAGGCGGGGCACACAGAGGCAGTGGCGGCTGGGGGCTGCTGACTCTGACCTCTACATGGCTTTCCCATCACGCCAGAAAGACAAGAGGCACTGGCTCCGATCTAGCTCCATTCTCTGCCTCCAGTAGGCTGGGTGTCCTGGGGCAAGTCTCTATCCTTCTCCGGGCCATTGGAGCAACTGGACTTAGGGCTTTTCTGTCTACAGTGAGCTGAGAACCATGACATACCAGGCGGCAGAGGAGGCAAACACAAACAGCTTTGGCACTGATGACCCAGGAGTGTGTGCCCCACTCTCCCTGAGCGCTAAATACCAACCTCTCCCATGTCCTGGCCACTTGCAACGGTCCAGAGCATTAGATCCATGACTCACTTGGTCCTTGCAGCTGCCTTTGAGGCAGCAACCCTGCCCACAGACAGATGGGGACTCAGAGCTTCAGTGACTTGTCCTAGGGCCTGTTTGTTTGCTAACTGGGTTCTGGCAGTGAACATTCTTGCCCATTTTACAGAATGCACACGCATCCACTGTGCACACACCACACACACATGCATGTATACACACACAGATACCCTCCTCCCACAAAATATGAGACAGCTGGTTCCCCCAGTCCCTTAAATTCTTGCTGTCAGATGCCCTCAGGTGCTTTTCCATAAATACACAGAAGCCCACCCTTTACACACTTGATCATGTTAACACATAGAAGCGGCAGGTATTTGTTCTTTCCTCAGTGCTCAGAACCATTTCAAGCACTTTACCTGGATGAGACCATCCAATCTTCAGACCCACCCTATCAGGTTGGTATTATTACTGTCATCGTAACCATTTTTCTATACGTGAGGGAACAGGCACACAGAAGTGAGTCTTTGGCCTGGGGTCTCACAGCAGGTGGGGGGCAGAGGTGGGATGGGCCAGGCTAGTCCCACTGCCTCTCCGGAGAGACAGACAGACATCTGAGGAAGGCACGGCCTCGCAGTCCAACCATGTGTACAAAATCACCATCTCCTGAGACTTCCCTGATGGTCCAGTACTTAAGACTGTGCTTCCAATGCAGGGGATGTAGGTTCAATCCCTGGTCTGGGAACTAAGATTCCACGTGCCTTGCAGTGTGGCAAAAAGAAAAAAAAAATCACTGTCTCCTACCCGACATGTTCACACATCCAGAACAACCCAGAAAATCACACTGGTAGCAAACATACAGAAACACCCGCGGCCAGTCCACCAGGTAGGACCTTGCCTGCTGTCCTTGTTGACTAAGCCTGTCCCGAGGTTCACTTTGACAGGTTGGTGTTGTTTAATTGCCAAGTCATGTCTAACTCTTTGTGACCTCATGGACTGCAGCACGCTAGGCTCCTCTTTCCTTCACCATCTCCCAGAGTTTGCTCAAATTCATGTTCAATGAGTCAGTAACGCCACTGAAGCATCTCATCCTCTGCCACCCTTTTCTCCTTTTGCCTTCAATCCTTCTCAGCATTAGGGTGTTTTCTTCTGACAAGTCGGCTGTTTGCTTCAGGTGGCCAAAGTATTGGAGCTTCAGTTCAGCAACTGTCCTTCTGATGAATATTTAGGGTTGATTTCCTGTAGGATCGACTGGTTTGATCTCCTTTCTGTCCAAGGGACTCTTCGAGTCTTCTGTAGCACCAGAACGCAAAAGCATCGATTCTTTGGCACTCAGCCTTCTTTATGATCCAACTTGCCCATCTGTACATGAATACACAGGTTGCCAGTGGATAAAAATGTTAGGGGTGAAGGCAGGAAATAATCAGAGATGGCCCAGATGAATGTCCTGGGCTGGGATCTCACTTCAGGGTAAGAGCTTTACTCACCCCTGGATTTTGTCACACTGGATTCAGCTATTGCTTCATCTTCACCCCTACTGGAATTCTCTTGGGCAAGTGAAGGGGAGATTCTTCTAGATAGCAGTAGTATTTGAGGCAGTACATCTCAGTGACTAACACTGCTGACTCTGGATCCAGACAGCCTGGGTTCATGGCTTACTAGCTGTGTGTCCATGGGCAAGTTACTTAACCTTTTGTGCCTTGATGTCTCACCTATAAAATAAGGCTGCCTTGTGGAATTGTTGTGAGGATTAAATGAACTGAGACACGTGACACAAGGCCTGAGTAAGCAGTCAATAAATGTTAGCTATAACTGATGATAATAATAACAACAACAATAACAGTCAACATTTATTTAGCACATACTAGATGGGCTTCTCTGGTGGCTCAGACGGTAAAGAATCTGCCTGCAATGCAGAAGACCAGGGTTCGATCACTGGGTTGGGAAGATCCCCTGGAGAAAGGAATGGCTACCCACTCCAATATTTTTGCCTGGAGAATCCTATGGACAGAGGAGCCCCACAGTCTGTGGAGTCACAAAGAGTTGGACACAACTGAGTGACTAACACTTTCATTTTTTTTTCAGGTGCCAAGCACTAAGTGCTATAAGAGTCCGATATCATTCAAGTTTTGCTCCAGTTTTATGGATTAGGGTTCAGAATCTCCATTCAACAGACGAAGAAGTGGAAACTCAGAGAGGTTAAGTACCTTGTCCAAGGTCACACAGCTAGTCCCGGTGGAAACTGGATTCCAGAGCCAGGTCTGTTTCTTACCCCAGGGTTCTTTTCAGACAATAAAGTTGCTTTTAAGAAGAGTCTGTGTAGGGACTCCCCCGGTGGTCCAGTGGTTAAGACTCCACACTCCCAATGCAGGGGCACAATGGAAAAAAGCCCATGTAGTACAACACAAGGAATATAAGACTATAAATGGAGTATAACCTTTAAAAATTGTGAATCATTATATTGTCCATGAATTAATATAATATTGTACATCAACTGTACTTTAATTTTAAAAGAGATTAAAAAGAAGAAGAGACTTCTTCTTTGGAACAGGAGCCTGGTGCTTGAGAGAGGAGACTAAGAAAGTTGGAATGTCCTTAGAGATCTTCCAGATCACCCCTTCATTTGCCAGTTGAGGAAATAGGTTCAGAGTGGGTGAGTGACTTGTCCAAGGACACACAGCAATTGGCAGACTCAAAACTTCAACCCAGATTTGTGTCACTCCAAATCCAAACAAGGGAAAGAGGGAGCTGGGAGGGAGGAAAACACATGTGAAAAATAGGAATGGTGATCCACACTCTTCAAAACTCTTTGGTCAAATGTTCTAAGTTCTTCTAAAAGACAACTGAGAAAATGAAAGAGATGGAGGTGGAAATCAATAGAGACTCAAAAGATACACATTTTTTTAAATATTTATTCTTATTGATTTATTTGCCTGCATGTGGGATCTTCGAAGTTCCTTGTGGCATGGGAACTCTTGGTTGCAGCCTATGGGATCTAATTCCCTGACCAGGGATCAAACCCGGACCCCTGCATTGGGAGCATGGAGTCTTAGCAACCGGACCACCAGGGAAGTCCCTACATTATTTTATATGGGCAAATTTTTTATGGACTCCACTGTTGAGGGATGTGAACTTGAGTGCGGACAAAGAAATATTATAGAAGTCAAGCTGTAATTGAGGTGGGACATTTAAGAGGCTCCTATTTCTTGATCTGACTGGGGGTTACAAGAGGTTCACTCTATTGGGTCCCACATTGGTTTTATGTGACTTTCTGTACTTATGTTTTATTTTTCAGTACAAAATCTTTTAAAAAAAATAACAGCAGTGGTAATTTATACAATGACATCTTCCGTCTGTTACTGTCCTAACCCTGCATGAGGATTTTAGCCTTCTTTCAGCAGTTGAGGATGTGAGGTTCAAAAAAGGAGGTAGCTTCCTCATAGTCATACAGCAAGTAACTCTGGGAGCCAGAACTCAACCCTTGTGGTTGGTGTGTCTCTGCAGCCCTGCTGTGGCTGGGCTGCCAGTGGCAAGTGGTACCCGACACAGCAGTAGGGGGTGTTCGGGAGATCTGACGACAGATTCAGAAACACTGACTTCTTGGAAAAGAAATAAAGCACACCCAGAAGCACCTCTGGGCTCCCAGGTCTTCTGCTCTCTCATAAGTCATGTCACCTCTTCGGTGAGTTACCCAGAGGGAGGCAGGATGGTTTAGGAGTTGCAAGGACCAGAGCTGTGACCACAGATGAGTGACCTTGGTCTGGGTGACCCGAGGCAAGTCTCTGAGTTTCAGCTTCCTCATCTGTATAATGGGAACAATAAACAGGCACTACATTATTTGGCTATTATGATAAATTCAGTGAGATACAGGAATTGTCAACACACAAAGCAAGTTTGTTCAGTGTTAGCTATTAACCTGCCCAAGCAAACACCACGTGACTCCATTGACAAGATGCTTAAGAATGGGCAAAACTAGAAGACTTCCCTGGTGGTCCAGTGGTTAAGAATCTGCCTGCCAATGCAGGGGGACATGGGTTCAGTCCCTGGTCTTGGAAGATCCCACTTGCCACAGAGCAACTCAGCCTGTGCTCTACCCTGAGATGCAGCTGCTGAAGCCTGCACATTTTAGAGTCTTGCTCTGCAGCAAGAGAAACCGCAGAAAGAGAGCAGCCCCAGCTCACTCTCTTTCCCCAGCCCCAGGAAGCTTGATGGCATGTATATAAAAATTCATCCAGCTGTACACTTAAGATCTGAATACCGTAAATTATACCTTAGTCTTCCCAGATGGCGCGGTCATAAAGAATCCACCTGCCAATGCAGGAGACGCAGGTTTGATCCCTGGGTAGGGAAGAAGCCCTGGAGAAGGAAATGGTAACCCACTCCAGTATTCTTGCCTGGAAAATTCCATGGACAGAGGAGCCTGGCGGGCTACAGTCCATGGGGTTGCGAAGAGTCAGACAGGACTGAGCAACTGAGCATACACACAAGTTACACCTTAAATAAAAACTGAGTTATAGACGGTTTGAAAAGCCTTTGTTTAATTTCAAAGAGTTCTTTCAACAAGTATCAAATTAAAATCTAATAAAAGAAAACGCACCCACATACCAACAGAAGTAACCCAATTTTGTCTTCCCAACGCACACTTCCTACCCAATACACAGACATATCCTTCCCAGTACACCCACCAAAACCCCCAACACTTTATACACATAGCCAAAGACCCCACCATCCACACAAAGAGAAGTCACAGCCCAACAGAGCAGACATACCTGCACTCCCACTCAACCTCACAGCACATCCATCTTTAAATAGATGGTTTTCAACTTTGGGTGTGTGTGAAAACACACCTTACTTTTATACACACAGAGACACACACGAACCAAACCCATAGACCAAATTGGCTTGGGCAGATTTGTGAGTCAGACAGACTGGGTGGGGGTCTTGGCTCCACCACTTCCTCACCGCAGGACCTAGGGCAGGTCATGCAATTTCTCTGAGCCTCAGTTTTCTGATCTGCAAAATGGGCCCAATAAGATCTTCTCTCATGAGATGAAATAAAATAAAAAGGAAGACCAGGAGTAAAAAAAGCTTATTGAGGGAAGGAGTTGCATGGTTTGTCTCTGTATCCTCGATGACTCACAACACGTCATTATAGTAGACTCATAGGTGTTGTCAGTTCTCACCAGATTAAATTTGCTACAATCCTAATGGAAATTCCAACAAAGTTATTGGAGGAAATTGGCAAGTGGATTCTGAACTTCGTGTAGGAGAGCCGTGGCCCAGGAATTCTCAAAGACACTCCCTTAGTCATAATCTTAGTAATATGTGGTGATTGAGCAGACAATAGAAAAATGAAAAATGAGGCGAGGATGAGCCTGGGACATAGGGGTACACCAAGGAGGACAGCATGGGCAAAGGCTGTGAGGCTGGAGGGCGTTTGGTGCATTTGAGGAACTGAGAAAAGGCGGGTTAGGGAGGATTAGAGGGGGCACTAGTGGTAAAGAACCTGCCTGCTAATGCAGGAGACAGAAGAGACACAGGTTCGGTCCCTGGGCTGGGAAAATCCTCTGGAGGGCATAGCAACCCACTCCAGTATTCTTGCCTGGAGAATTCCATGGACAGAGGAGCCTGGCGGGCTATAGTCCATGGAGTCGCAAAGAGTTGCACATGACTGAAGCGACTTAGCAGGCATGCACACAGAGGGGACAGAAGGGTACGAGGTGGCCCAGAGATGGGGGCAGAGGTGAACAGAGACTATTTGTGCTGTTGGGAGGCCTTGAATGCCACCCCGGCTACAGAACTGAGGACCTCAGTTTCACCTTGGCTTTGCCCTGTGCCCAGTCCTGGTGCCCCACTGGGGACAGGGGTTGGGGGGACACAGGGAGAGGAGAGGATGGCTTAGGTTTCGGGGAAACGGGAGCACTTCATCCCACTATGATCTCTTAGGATCTGACTTCCCAGGGAAACCCAGAATCCTGAAACCAGAGGGGTGCCCCTGAGGGGTCCTCTATCCTCCTCCTCCGAGTCAGCCTTCTGAGCAGGGTGTTTTCAGGGGCTCGACCGGGGAGCCCCTCATCTTCCCCGGTGTCAGAGAGGACTAGCCTCCTTCCATAAAGGCCAGGTGAAGAGGAGTAGCTGGAGAATGGGGCTGGTCCAGCGCGTTTAACCCAGCGGGAGTGTTCGGCGTTCCCCCCGCCCCTCAACCCCCCCCGCCCCCCAACCCCCTCCCGCCCATGATCGCCAGGGGTCAAGGCCGTGCCCTCGGGGGCCTGCGGCCGGAGGACTGGGGAATCCTCCTCCCGGCCCAGCCTGGACAGCTGCACGGCCAGGTGTGGCCGCGGAATTTGCTGTGTCGCCCGTCCGCGCAGCTGGAGCGGAAAAGCCTCAGCGTCAGCGCCCCCTCCTCGCCACCAGCACTCGCGCCCCACATTCCTGCGGAGCGGGGCGGGGGCCAGGCGGCCACATCAGACGCCAGACCCGGAGAATTCTACTGGGCGGGGCCGGTAAGGGACCAGTGGACCCTCGGGGACTCCTCACCCCTTGGTGGTACCGGAACTGAGCCGGATCTCCCATCTGATAAATGCGGACAGCCACACTTGGCCTTGTCTATTTCCTACGCGGTGAGCATCTTAATTTTAGAGGTGATCATCTGTTGTGTGCCTACTGTGTACCTCATACCTGGCAAATAAGTTTTCATTTACTTGTCCTGGCAACAAAGTTGGCTGAATACCGTCCTCATTTTTCATGTGAGTTTAGATTTGAACCCATGTCTGTCTGACTGTATTCTTAAAAAAAAAAAAATTTCTTTATTTGGCTGCACCTGGTCTTCCTTGAGGTGGGTGGGATCTAGTTCTCTGAACAGGGACGAACCCAGGTCCCCTGTATTGGAAGCAGGGAGTCTCAGCCACTGGACCACCATGACCTCTAAACTCTACCAACTGTAAGTGACTGTGTGGCTGTCATTTTAGCAGTCAGGTAAGGTCAGATCTGGGAGGCAGTACGGGCCAGAGGTTAAGCTCTGCCCCTTGAGCACACTGACCCTAGTTTGAATCCCAGCTCTTCAGCACTGCTAGCTGTGTGACCTTGGCTAAGTTACTTAGCCTCTCTGGGCTTTGGTGCTTCCGTCTGTAGACTAGAGTGATCACAGTACCTACCTGTCATGTGAAGGAAGAGCGTTAAGAACAGTAAAGCACTTAGCACCGTGCCTGGCACCTGGTTAAGGCTCAGTATGTTATAAATCAATGTCACTTCCATAAAAAACAAAAATAAAACAACTAGCTAAATGTTTAAACTAGTAAAGGAGACAATTTAATTCATGTTTAACTCAACTTTAAGAATTGAGGCATTAAAATATGACGTAGGTACATCTGAATTCTATGCTGTACTTTGGATGGGAAGACTGGAGGAAAAAAATGTCAAAAAACTCATTCTTCTCAGAACCTAGGCATTTTATTCCCAGTGTGGTGTTCCCTTTTTTTTTTTTAATACCATTTCTTAAAGTGTGAAATACAACAAATACGTAAGATTTATAAAAATATAAACATATAGTTAAATGAATATTTTTAAAGCAAATATCTCTGTGACTCTCCCAAGGTAAGGAACCAGAACTCTGTCTACACCCCCAAAACCCTCTGATCCCAGTGGCCTCCCTCGGTCCTACAGGTAACTGCTATACTGACACTGACATAGTCATTTCCTTGCCTCTCCCCCATCCCCTTATTTTACCAATGCTCTTTCAGGCAAAAACAAATAAAAAACCAAACTAAATCAAACCAATCAAAAACCCCTCCTTCCAAAACCTGGGATTCCCTGGTGGTTCAGATAGGAACGAACCCTCCTGCCAATGCAGGAGACTCAGGTTCAATCCCTGGGTTGATCCCCTGGAGAAGGAAATGGCAACCACTCCAGTGTTCTTGCCTGGAGAATCCCATGGACAGAGGAGCCTGGTGGGCTACCATCCATGGGGTTGCAAAGAGTTGAACATGACTGAGTGACTAACACTTTCCAAGCCTCAGCCCCGTGACTGTTTCAGAGAGGAGGGTCCTGGGGTCTGCAGGATGCAGTGGCCAGAGAGAAAGCAGGCACATACTCAAGGCTGCTGGGGCTGCTGGCCGGCCCTCCTGCCTCTCTCGCTTTGGCCGGAAGATGAGCAAAGCCAGATCCCTGCCCTGTGGTGCCAGCTCTCCTGACCCTGTTCCCAAGCAGTCCCAGAGGCTGGGCATGTGTGGGCTGAGGCGCAGCCAGTGGATCCAACCCCCTCCCGGTTTGGCAGTCAGGCAGCCTGGCCTCTGGCAGCTGCTGGCTTTGCTCAGCTGCCTCATCCAAGGGAGCAGCTAGCCGTCCCCTCCAGCCAGAAAGAGAGGTGGCCAGAGGTTCAGAATGAGGGAGGCATTGCAGAGAAGGAAAGGGCTGGCTGCTGGGGAGGAATACTTCTGCCCTCTGGCCAGGAGCTGTGGACAGAGGGCTGCCCGCTGGGAGAATTATTGGGCTGTCTACTGCCCTCCCTGCCACACCAGGAATGAATTATTTCGGGCACACCAGCCAGCAAAAAAGCACCTGCTGGTTGCTCTTCCTGGAATGACTGCTTCCCACTGTTCCTCTGGCCACTCTCTGGCCAGTCCTTCCAACCCCAGCTTGGACAGAAATCCTCTCTTCTAAGAATTCTTTCCTGACCCTTCCCTGACTCTACAGGGTCTTCTCCTCATGCCCCCGAGCATCCTCTACTTAACCCCTTCTCATTTTTTCACTACATCTTTCAAGCCTTAATGGACCAGAAACCTCTCTCACAGCGATTTATCAACTTGGGAACTCTTATTAGTAAAAAAAAAAAAAAATAAAAATTCATAATTATTACTTTCTGCTGTTTCTCTTCTGTTTATAAGGAAACAATTTAAATTTTAAAATAATTTCCTTTACATCCACATATTAATAATTATTCTTTAATTTGTGTAACAAAATAAAATTTTTTGAGTGCTTAGTAAGTGCCAGATATGGTTTTAATGCTTGGGATGCATTAGTGAACAAAATAAGCAATGCTCCCTACCTTCTAGGGCTGATAAGCAAGTAGAAAAGACAGAAAATAATTAAGTAAATTATAAAATACATTTTTTATAAAGTACATTTTAAAAAGACTCTTTGATGATGCTCCTAATCCATAAAAACCACCTGCTTTTTGCATTAAATCAAGTGATACAGGACAATTTACTTTTAAAACTGACCAAGATCATTGTCAAAATAAAGTCTCTTTTCCAGTGGAAACACTCACTTTTTGTTGTTATTCTACCCCAGTAGAATTTAACTTTATGAGTCTGTGGCATTATAATGTAATATGGTTATAAAGAAGAAAAATTCTGTAGAGGAAGGCAATCAAAGCTTACATTTATTTATTTATTTGGCCATGCCAGATCTTGGTTACGGCATGCAGGTCTTTCATTGCTGCCCATGAACTCTTAGTTTCGGCTGCTGCTGCTGCTGCTGAATCACTACAGTCGTGTCCGACTCTGTGCGACCCCATAGGCTCCCCCGTCCCTGGGATTCTCCAGGCAAGAACACTGGAGTGGGTTGCCATGTCCTTCTCCAATGTGTGAAAGTGAAAAGTGAAAGTGAAGTCGCTCAGTCATGTCTGACTTGTAGCGACCCCATGGACTGCAACCTACCAGGCTCCTCCATCCATGGGATTTCCCAGACAAGAGTGCTGGAGTGGGGTGCCATTGCCTTCTCTGCTTAGTTTCGCACGTGGGATCTAGTTCCCTGACCAGAGAGTGAACCTGGGCCCCCTGCGTTGGGAGTATGGAGTCTTAACCACTGTACCACCAGGAAGGTCCCACACTTTCTCTTTTTTGGTTGTGCTGGGTCTTCGTTGCTGCATGAGGGCTTTCTCTAGTTGTGGAGAGCCAGGCTACTCTCTAGCTAGATTGCCTGGGCTTCTCACTTCGACGGCTTCTCTTATTGCAGACCTCAGGCTTCAGAAGTTGCAGCACATCGGCTCAGTAGTGGTGACCCTCCGGCTCTAGAGCGAAGACTCAGTAGTCATGGTACACAGACTTAGTTGCTCCGCTGAATGTGGAATCTTCTTGGACCAGGGATCGAACCTGTGTCCCCTGCACTGGCAGGCAGATTCTTAACCACTGGACCATCAGGGAAGTCCCCACATTTCCTTTTATTTAATCTTTAGTGTACATATATTCATGTTCAGCCTGGCTAAAGCCTAGTCATAGCCTCAGAAGATTCCACACAACCATTCACAGATTTAGTAACTTTATATTTTTCAAAGAACACAAACTGCCATCAAAATAAAAAGACAAATAAATGTGATTTTCAAAAAATTCAAAGACCACACTGTCCAAGGGAGACTTAGACGCCAAGATAAATTCTATAATCTCCAAACTCTTGCAGCAAGTGATGTACATGTGGAGATTACTTACGAAATTGCATTTTGCTTTCAGCAAGAAAAAGCTACTTTTTTGGTAGCAGACATATTTTTGATTCTAGTTCTCCATTTCTATAGTAAACATGAAGCCATGTGCTTGTAAAATCTGACAGCAAGAAACCTAAAATATAAAATTCTGAGCAAAAGTCACAATTATAATAATCTGATTTTAAATTTTGAAACATTATGAGATGGATTTGTAGAGATTTAGTTGAAAGTGCTTTCAAGTATGTATTAAACTTTTTTATGAATATCCACAAACTGACTTTTTAAAAAGAATGAATCTGGCTCACCAATATTTCAAATGAACATTTTAAACATTCATGTCTGATTCTGCTGTTCCTTCATTTACTCGCTGAGATATTTCTTTAACAAGAAATTCACTGTCTCCCTGGTTATTCAGTGACTTTATTCCCATAAGAGTGGCAGGAAAAATGCTTGATTATTTCCCTTTATTTAATAGCTGTCAAAATAATGAGAGCTGATTTCTCCAAAGGTAGCCATTACTTTTTTTTTTTTTTTGGTAGCTACTACTTTTAAAGTACGCTATGAACCTCTGGGACATCCCTGAAGGTTCAGTGGTTACGACTTCATGCTTCCAGTGTAGAGGGTGCAGGTTCCAGGTTCGATCCCTGGTCAGGGAACTAAGATTCCACATGCCTCACAGCACAACCAGAAAAAAAGCTACTAAACAAATGTGTGTGTTTCCATCCATTGCAGTTAATACTTTTATTTAGGCTCAAGTTGTCCCATCTTTGGCCTGTGGGAGCTTTTCTAATTGGGTTCTGTGTCCTCCTGAAATGACCTTAGCAGTCCTTGGTAGGTTATGGCTTCCTTACTTTCTGGTTTTGACAAGATGGCCCAGCTTCATCTTGGCTCAGGCTTGAAAAATGTTGTTTTTAAAGAGATGAATCTATAGTTATTAAGGACACTCGTCCATCCAAAACATCAGAGGTCTTAACATCCAGCCCAGTGCTTGGTGCATTGCAAATAGTTCATAAGTGTTGGTTTGCTGAATAAATTAATGATGATCACCTTCACTAGGTGAAGTTGCTTGAGGTCAGAGGCCATATAATTCAAACAAATATTTATTTATTCTTTAATAAATAAATGAAGGACTGAAACCCAACAAATTAGGTGATACCACTCAGTCTCAGGCAGGGCAAAGCCTTGATGTTTGTGGTTTTCTATCCCCTCCTGCTGGGGAAGGGTAGGGCATGGTCCTCCAATGCCTTAGAATCTTCTAGGGAAACGTTTCTCAAATTACAGGTCCACACCTATTAGTGAGTGGGTCATGACCAGCATGTTTTAAAAATTCAGTTTATAATTGAATAGAAACTATCGGAGCGCCTCACACAGTAGAGGCAAACTCTCATGAACTGTCATGAAGCTATATTTACAGCTATGTCTATATGCTTATTAACAAACATAGTCACTTATGCTACATATGTGTGTACTGGATCACAACCAGTGATTTGTTGATAAATGTTTAACAACTCTCTCTCTAAGGGAAAATGTGTAAGTACTGTGTTGTGCTGTCGAGCTTAATCGCTTCAGTCATGTCCAATTCTTTGTGACCCCCATGGACTGCAGCCCACCAGGCTCCTCTGTCCGTGGGGATTCTCCAGGCAGGAATACTGGAGTGGGTTGCCATGCCCTCTTCCAGGAGATCTTCCCCACCCAGGGATCAAACCCGCGTCTCCTGCATCACCTGCCTTGCGGGCAGATTCTTTACTGCTGAGCCACTGGGGAAGTTTGTACATACATAAAAGTATAATACATTTCTCTTAATATAAAGAATGTAGCACATAATTTTAAAATAATAAAATATGCAAACACTCTTCACTTTGAATCCCATATAGCGAATTGCTTCTTCTAGAATGCCTTCATTGATGTTTAATTTACTGGTCTCTTGTCTCCACAGCCAACCTCATGTTTCAGTTTAACCATGTTTTGACAAATGGAGTTTCATCTCAGTGCAGACAATCAATAAACACTCAGTAAACCAAATAAAGCCCTGATTTACAGTACTTGCCATTTCTCTTAATGTACATACTCCCACCAGAGCTGGTTTCAAGCTACAAATTGATGCTGACAAACACACAGTTGGTGAATTTGCGCCGTAACATACAAGAGATATAAGCAACCCGAGGGGCATAGATAATAATCAAATAGAGTAAAATAATTAGGGAATGATGACTTTTGAATATTTATTCTGCATTTAATTGTTCATATATACATTGTGATTTTTAATGGTGGCTTTAACAATCAACTTGCAAAAGTCCTGAAAATTTAACAGTTTGTTCTCACAGGCACACAGCTGGACTTACAACGTGAATATGTATTTCTTAATGTAGGTTGAAGTTTAACCGAAACAAGAAAAATTCTCTAGAGACCTACCATTTTTCAGGTCTGGGTTTAACCCTGTCTTTGAAAATCTTCAGGGATGAAGCTGCAAAGTCTCAATTGGAACAAACCCATTTCCTTTCTAGAGGAATACAAATCCTGAAATTTACAGGAGGTAAATTTTTTGCTAGTTCCTCCGGGTAATGTCTAGTTTTTCTCATCCAGAAGAACCCTTTCCCTTTCTCCTGGGATGGGGGATCAACATCTGGATTTTCACCAGGAGGGACCACTTAGCTTATAATGTCCAGTGTACCTCTCTGTTCCTAACCACCATGCAGCTTGCTCTAGAAAGTGACAATAATTGAGCAACTGACAATCTGCAGGAGACAGAGAGAGTTTCAGATACTATTTACAAGCTGCCTTCACAATTAACATCTTTCCGGCTGTGTGGTTTTCATCCCCAATTATGAAAAGCCAAATTAGTGACTGTATAATCACTACCGTTGTTGTTCTGTTGCCAAGTCGTCTCCGACTTTTTGCAACCCCATGAACTGCAGCATGCCAGGCTTCCCTGTCCTTCACTATCTCTCAGAGTTTGCTCAAACTCATGTCCATCAAGTCGGTGATGCTGTCCAACCATCTCATCCTCTGTCATCCCCTTCTGTTCATGCCCTCAATCTTTCCCAGCATCAGGGTCTTTTCCAGTGAGTCGGCTCTTCGCATCAGGTGGCCAAAGTACTGGGGCTTCAGCGTCAGCATCCATCTTTCCAATGAATATTGACTCAATCCTGAAATCCAGGGTTGATTTCCTTTAGAATTGACTGGTTTGATCTCCTTGCTGTCCAAGGGACTCTCAAGAGTCTTCTCTAGCACCACAGTTTGAAAGCATCAGTTTTTTGACGTTCAACCTTCTCTCACATCCATCCATGACTACTGGAAATATAAACATCTGCTTTTTCACGAAAGTATTTATTCACTTTAGGCCCATGTTGGGTCTTAGCTATGGCACTTGGGGATCTTTCATTGCCGCGCGAGGACTTCTCTCTAGTTGTGGCATGGGACTTAGTTACTTCGGGGCATGTGGGATCTTAGTTCCCAGACCAGAGACTGAACCCATGTGCCCTGCATTGGAAGGTGGATTCTTAACCATTGGACCACCAAGGAAGTCCCACATTTGCTTTCTTAAATCTAGTTTTTTAAAGACCCGGAGATATCTTGATATATAAAAACTATTATCAGATCAATGCAGTTTACAGATGGCAGATCATCTTGAGATAATTTTAAGGAATTAATACTTTTATTATTTTATTGACTCTCTGCATGAGAGATTTTAAATATCAGTCTATTATAGGCATAAATCAGACAGGTGTTCCAAAGTGCAGTAGCTACCCTTGGTTTAGGGAGAGAGGATTATTTTAGGCAGACAGAAAAAAGTGTCAGTCGTTCAGTTGCGTCCAAGTCTTTGTGACCCTCTGGACTACAGCACGCTAGGCTCCTCTGTTAATAGAATTTTCCAGGCAAGAATATTGGAGTGGGTTGCCATTCCCTTCTCTAGGGTATCTTCCTAACCCAGGGATGGAACCCAGATCTCCTGGATTGCAGGCAGATTCTTTACCATTTGAGCCAACAGGGAAGCCCATAGAGATAATGAATATTTCAACAGAAACATTATTTTTGTCATAGAAGAAATATAACTGGAACACAGAATCTATTATTCCATGGATATTTCTGCTTGGGAGGTGGTCCTGTCAGCAGGTTGATTGCAGATTTCTGGCCTCTAGAATTGTCAGAGAATAAATTTCTGTTTGTTTAAGCCAATACATTGTAGTAATTTGTTATGGCAGCCCTAGGAAATTAATACAGTAGCAAAGAAATGCTTTGAGTTTGGGAAACTCTGAATCAGATACCCAGCCATGACAGGGGATGAGAGGGTTTTGCTGTTGTTTAGTTGCTAAGTCGTGTCTGACTCTTTTGCGACCCATGGACTGTGGCCCTCTAGACTCCTCTGCCCATGAAACGGTTTAACTCTGTGTTAAAAGAGTGACTGACTCATTAACATGTTCATTGGATTGCCATTAACTCCCAGGGTCCAGCATTTTCACTCAATACAAATACGCAGTTGTTTTAAAAGGGAAAATAAAGTATTTTAAAATGTAAATATAACAATTTCAAGCAGTTATTTCATTTTCTCACATCCCTGCATCTGGACCACCATAAGGAACCTCGAGTTCATAACTAACTCTTAGGAAAGAGGTAGATCTGTCCTCTTCCTATTTTGCAGGTGAGAAAACTAAGGCTCTATGGAAGAAGAGCTACCAAGAGAGAGACTAAATGATGCTGGGACCACTGCTCCAGTTCCTACAGTGCTACGTTCATTCTCCCCCTCCTGCAGCAAATATTCCCACAAGCATTTATTCCTCTGACCAGAGCAAGGAACAGAGGTTGAAATTCTAATCTGCCTGACTGTGCAGGCCAGATTTGGAGAACAAGGAAAGGATGGATCCGGGCCCAGGGAAGCCAAAAATAAATAGATAGATAGATAAATGGATAGATAGATAAACAAATAGTTGGTATTTAATAAAAAAAGATAGTGAAGGACAGGGAAGCCTGGCTTGCTGCAGCCCATGCGGTCGGACTGCGCAATTGAACAACAAAAAAGAGGGATGAGCAATTCGGAGACAGGCACGCTGCAGAGGCTGCAGGCGGCCAGGAGGGGGCGCGCGCGGGCTCCGAAGCCCGACGCCCCTCAGGGGCGGGACCTGCGAGCGGCGCGCATGCGCCCAAAGGGAGGCGGTGGCGCCGGCCCGGATGAAGGGCAAGACGGTGGCCGAGAGGGTGCGCGGAGGAGGACGGTGGCCGACGAGGTCGGGCATGGAGCACCTGGAGCGCTGCGCGTGGGTCCTCCGGGGGACGCTGGTGCGATCGGCAGTGCGGAAATACCTGCCCTGGGCTCTGGCGGCCTCTATGCTGGCGGGCTCCCTCCTCAAGGAGCTCTCCCCGCTGCCCGAGAGCTATCTCAGCAACAAGCGCAACGTCCTCAACGTGTGAGTGCGCCCCGGGTCCCCTCCTGCCCCCGCCGTAGCCGTCACTGTCGGCTTGCCCAGAAAGCCGGGGCTTAGCTGCTCTCATGGACGGGTCATTGGAAGGGGAGGTCCTTCTCCGCATCGTGGCAGCTGTGTCTACACGCGTGTCTCGACGAGGGGACCCTGGGATAGCTAGTGTCACTAGCAAGTCGCGTTTGCACATCCAGAGCAGAGAGTCTGAGCTTGACTGGGCAGGGGTGACGGGCAGGGTGTGTGTATCTCCGTGTGTGTAGAGGTGGGAGATGGGAAGGGGGCGTGAACCAGCCTCTGTGGCTGCTCCCCGTGCCTCCCCTCGGGATTAGGAGTTGGCCCCTGCTTTAGGGGAGATGCCACCTCCCTCCTGCCTGCCAGTGTCAGACCGTGAGCCTCCGCCCTAAGTGCTGTATTCCCCCCAGCTGGTGACGGAATCCCATCACACTTGGGTGGGGCAAGTAGACCTGCCTTCTTTCCCCAACACCCCTTCCCTCCCCCCACAACTCCCACCTTTGAAAGCCTGTCCTAGCCTGTGACAATCCCCCGCTCCAAGATAATCACCCCGGAGCGGAACCCTCCAGTCTATGACCTTTCCCCTGGATCTGCTTGGATCTTCTCAGCTACTCAAAGTTCATGGCAGTGGCCCAGGAATGCAATTCCAGTTGAGCTCTTTGAGACTTCTCCTTAAGTCCACCCACCCGCTCCTTTTTGTTTTTTTAATTTATTTATTTTCTGGCCATGCCCAGAGACATGTGGGATGCTTGTTCCCCTACCAGGGATTGAACCCACACCCTCGCATTGGAAGTGTGGAGTCTTAACCATTGGATGGCCAAGGAAGTCCTTTTATTCTTTTTTTAAACCTCTTGGATTTTAAGTTTATTGACACAAACACTGATTTGCAATAGTGAAGGGAAAGTCTGAAAGACAAAACTTCTCCCTTGGTGTGAGCTTCCATTCTTCTTTGAATTACAGTGTCTGTGGTGTCTTGCAAGAGTCAGTCCAACTTTGTTCATCTACTTAAAACCCTAGTTTCTTTCTGCAGCAGCTTCATCAGATACCTGACAGGTCTTGACTCTAGCCAGATCCTTGCATGTCAGTCCCAGGGAAGACTTTCATGACAGGTGCTTGGGCATTGTTTGAGGAGGCTTTGGGACCCAAGAGTCTTACTGTCTCTGGCCCACCTTCCTTCCTTCCCCACTCACGGAGGCTGGGCTGAGACTAGATTATGAGAGTGGTCCTGGCCCCAGGTGTCTCTTGCATGTGTGTTGACCGCCCCTGGTCTCTAGGTCATCTACCTTTGATGAACTCAGGGGTGGCAGACAAGGCAGCTGCTTGCTTAATCTGGCCTGGGTGAGCTGGGTGCCCAGCAGCCTGGCAGACAAGTTCCTGTCGTTTGAGAGTTTCCATGAATTCTAGTGTTTTGTTCCACACTTCTGTGCTGGTTATTGGGTTAGTTAAAATGTTACGGAAAAACTCTTAACGAACTTTGTGGTCAACCCGATAATTTAATCAAAGGGAGCTAGTGAATTATTGGCTCTGAAAGGGATTTTAAAGGTCATTTCGTCCCCTCAGTTCTACTTGACAGTTGAGAAATGGAGGCCCAGAGAAGTGTGTTGATAAGTCAGAGTCAGGATTGGAACCTGGGTCTTCTAGCCTGAAGCCAAGCTTCTGTCTGATCATTTCTGCCACGTAGGAAAAAGCTTTGGTGTAGAGAAAGCATGGGTTTGGGGGCTGGCCAAACCTTGGTTTCACCTGGGCTTGCTGGTCGTGTGAGTGTGATCCTGGGCAAGTTACCAAACTATTCTTTATCTATAATATGGGGCTAATGACACCTTCTTCACAGGGTAACTGAGTGTTCTGTGGGAAAGTGGATGTACATAAAAGGTCTGTAATTACTTTCCTGAGCAAATAACATAGTGCCTAAGATAGCAGCCCTGGATTTGAACCCCAGCTCCACCTCCGATGGCCTCCGCTTTGGGCATGATGCTTCTCTGTGCCTCTGTGTTTGTACCTCTGTACAGATAAAGTTTTCTTATTATAAAGTGGGGATAATAGCAGTACCTTTCTCATAGAGTTGTGTCAGGATTAGGAGTTAATGGCTTCCCTGGTGGCTTAGATGGTAAAGAATCTGCCTGCAATATGGGAGACCCAGGTCTGATCAGGAAGATCCCCTGGAGAAGGGAATGGCTACTCACTCCGGTATTCTTGGCCTGGAGAATTCCGTGGCCAGAGGAGCCTGGTGGGCTACAGTCCACAGGATCGCCAAGAGTCGGACACGATAGAGCAACTAACACTTTCACTTTCTTTCTTTGAGGTTATACTTACATAGGTGAAGCTGTCGTCTCTAGCTCTTATTACCTTTTTGCCTTTTTCCCTGCTCACGAGTCCAGAGTCCTGAGGCATGGCACGGGACTCTCTGCCACATCCCCGCTCTTCACCTCCACTCTCCTCCTCTCCCAGGTATTTTGTCAAAGTGGCCTGGGCCTGGACCTTCTGCCTCCTCCTGCCTTTCATCGCCCTCACCAACTACCACCTGACGGGCAAGGCCGGCCTGGTCCTGCGGCGGCTGAGCACCCTGCTCGTGGGCACGGCCATCTGGTACGTCTGCACGGCCATCTTCTCCAACATCGAGCACTACACGGGCAGCTGCTACCAGTCTCCAGCCCTGGAGGGGGAGAGAAAGGAGCACCAGAGCAAGCAGCAGTGCCACGGGGAAGGGGGCTTTTGGCACGGCTTCGACATCTCAGGCCACTCCTTCCTGCTGACCTTCTGCGCCCTCATGATTGTGGAGGAGATGGCCGTGCTGCACGAGGTGAAGACGGACAGGAACCACTGTCTCCACGCAGCCATCACCACCCTGGTGGTGGCCCTGGGCTTCCTGACCTTCATCTGGGTGTGGATGTTTCTGTGCACGGCCGTCTACTTCCACAACTTGTCCCAGAAAGTGTTTGGCACCCTGTTCGGTCTGCTGGGCTGGTATGGGACGTACGGCTGTTGGTATCTGAAATCCTTTTCTCCAGGACTCCCTCCCCAGAGCTCCAGTTTGAACTTGAAGCAAGACACTTACAAGAAATAAGAGAAACAAAAGGGATGAGGGCAGGACCAGGGTTGAAAGCTTTTTCTGTTTCTTTTTCTCCTTAATTGTTTGACTAA
The DNA here is from genome assembly GCF_027580195.1 of Bos mutus. Taxonomy (NCBI): domain Eukaryota; kingdom Metazoa; phylum Chordata; class Mammalia; order Artiodactyla; family Bovidae; genus Bos; species Bos mutus. The sequence goes on along the minus strand of NC_091629.1, from coordinate 57,061,538 downwards.
ATGATCGATCCTGCTTCGGGAAGGAAGCTTACCGGGCAGTTTTGGGGTTGAGGGGGTGTGGTGGTGGAGTCTGGGGAGCTGGGCTGGGCCTGGCGACATCACGCTGTATTACAAGCACCACCATCCCCAGTCAGGCACTTTGCATCCCTGGCAAGACTTGACCTTAATCTGTTACGTCCCTTTTGTCCCTGGATGGCGAGCTCAGGCTCAGTGAGAGGGCAGAATCAGGAAGGCCTCTCTGGTGTGGCTAAATGGGGTGGGGGGGCTCAGGACCCTCCCTTGCTGCCGTCACTTGCTCCCTGATTCTTAGCTGTCTTCTGTGTCAAGGGCTGCTAATGCTGTTAATTAACAACCATGCCCTCTGGTCAGCTTTGCATAAGCATTTATTTCCAGCAGGGTTCTTTATATATCACTACCAACCGCCTAAAAGACACAGTCTGGTTGTAGTATTTGTTCTATCTGTGGAATGTCAAATACTTCAACTGACTTGTGATTAACTACCAAAACAGTCACACTGGAGTGCCTCTGCGACGGAGTATTGGACACTTTTTATGTAATGAACACTAATAATTTTCTGTCCATGTTGTCTAGTATATATTGGTTTTTGGAGCAATAAGGTTATCTCCCCTCCCCTTCTGTTTTGAGTGAATGCTTTATAGTTTTTAATAACAACAATGGTATTTGTTCTTTGTTGACAGAACTTCAAAAAATAACTCACGACTCCAGTGTTGCACTTTGGCACACGTGTCGAGCGCCTTGAGGGTTTTTTAGCACACTAGAACACTCTCGGCTTTATGGTATTAAATTCAAGCTCGCGGGGCTGTTTTCTCGGTTAAGAATCAAACTGGGAAGCAGACATTTGAATAACTTGTTGAATTTTAAGCTGAGTCAGAGTAATTTTGCAAAATGTCTATTTGCACTGAAACTCTCCTGACCAGGCATTAGTGGTGTCAGACTGAACAGTGTTTCAGAGTCGTGTGATAATAAGTCTCCTGTCCATTGCTATGGCCCAGAACATTTTTGCCTGTTTAGACAAGATGATGGTAAGTCAGAAGTGGAGGAAGATGTCTCTCCTTGCTTCTGAGGGCAAGAAGCCAACTTGTTTGCAGGAACGTCCCTGTTAAATGGTGGCTTGACTTTGGCCCCTCCCTCTTCTTAACTGGACCACCACCAAAACCACAGCAAACCAGCGTCTGTTCATCTGCCCTCGAACTTGACTTTTTCTTTCCCGTTTGCAGCATTCTCAACTTCCAACCTTGTCCTTGTGTGACCTTCACCGTGAGAATGCTGGAAAGGGTTAGATACTCTGTTTCGTCTGCCCTACAAAGACGCAGTTAGTGCTGTGATAAGATACCCCTTCCTTCTCTCTGTGTCTCTGTAAGCCTTTCATCCCCAGCCCCTTGCATTTTGGATAATCATCCTGGAAGCTTCTTCTATACTCTTTGCCCCCAGTCAAGCCTGATAATAGCATTAACTGATAAGCACTTGATTGGTTTAACTCAAGCTTAGGTTGCTAGGAACTTGATGTCTGGGAAATCTTCAGTGTAAAACATACTGCTTATAAAGATGTATTTAAAATGCGTATCTCATCTGGCCACAGCTTATCCTGTATCGATCAAAGTGTGAGGTGTGATGCATTGGACCCACAGGTGGCAGGAGCACCTGGCAGTGAGATTCTGGAGGTGTCGCCACAACGCCTCGGGAGCACTGGCAAGATGCCATGGGCCCCCCCGGGAGAAGGGTTTTGCTCTCTGGAGCTCCATCTGTAAACCAGGGGTGGCCGAGGGGGTGGGGTAGGTGGCAGGGGCTTGTTGAAGGGATCGAAATCCCTCCTAAGTGTCAGGTTCAGCACCGAAAGGCAACAGACACGAGGTGACGCCAGTATTTGTTTGTCCCAGGTAAACATCTCCAGACATTTCTCTCCTGCAGGTCTGATTCAAGCTCAGCCCTACATTAACTCCGTGGAACGCGTCCGGTACCGAATCTTGTCGAGTCATCAGTCTCCCTCCACTTCCTGCTCAGTCTTATCGCTTTGCCTGTCGCTGGGGGACATGCTCTCCATCTGTATGTGAGACAGCATGGCAAGGCTGAAAGCGTTTGGGTTTAGGCAGGTGTGAGAGGTGGGTCCAAATCTTGGCACCACCACTGCCAAGAGCGGTCTGACCGTGGGCATGCCTCAATTTCTCCATCTGTAAAATGGAGGTGGTCCTGTCGGGATGAAGGGAAAATGATGTAGGTCAATGCCCAGCACATGGGCGTAGCAGGTGACCACCCCCCTGCTTCCTTTTTCTTGATTACACCTTTAGGACTCTTTGGCTTCTCTAGAGAAGGCAGGGAAACCAGCATCTTCTTTGGAGTGCCATTCAGGGTCTGGGTATCCTGTCAAAATAGCCTCGTCTTTTGAAAAGTGTCTGTTCCCGCGGTGCTGAACAAGAGGCTTCCGAGGGCGTCTGCAATCACAGAACACCGCCGTGCTTGGTTTGCCTCCGTGTTGAGGTTCATTCACTGGCGCCTCATTTTCCACGTGCATCTGTCGTAGTCTGAGTACCAGATTGTGTTTAGCGAATGGCTCTTGCCACTGTTTTTGTACACACACAGATCGTATGTGTAAACAGGCAAATGAAGTAAACTGGAGATAATGAAAACCCCACATTGCTGTGTTTCGTGTGTTCTTTTCCACAGCCTTTAATTCCAGAACCAGGAAAGCTCAGCCCGCTTTACAAAAGGAGGGTAATTCTTAGTGGAGCCCCTCGTCACAGATAGGGAATTTCAAGGCTGTTGCCACTCTTAATTATTTTCTCCTAAACCCTGGAAACTAAGGATGGGTTGTCACGTATTTCTTAGCTTGCTTAGCTCCTTGCCCCTGTGCCACATCCGTGTCTCAGAGCCCTGAGGTCTGTATCTGCCAGATTTGCAAACAGTTTTCTTGGCAGTCGGAGGAAGGCTAAGCCTCGTAGAAGTAACACAAAGGACGGTTACAGTTGACTCAAACGAGGTCATCTGTGAAAACGCCTTCTCACTCTGGAGGCCTGTATGCCTGTGAGGACTTTCTGTACCTCTTAGCGCCTACTCCTTTGTCAGCCTGACCTACTCAGTCCTTCCACACAGTGTCTATAGAACGTTCAAGGGCTCCAGGATTTGACGCTCTTCCCAGTTCAAATGCCCTCAGCAGCACCAAACCCTTCTTGAGTTTATCCTGTGAGCCAGGAGCTGGGACAGGATAATAAAGTCCCTCCCTTCTGAAGCTTGTGGTTCAAAGTCTGTCCCTTCAGAGCTTGAGGTGTGTGCTGGGGTTGCAAAGGTGAATTTGCTACATCTTTGCATTGAGGAATTTTCAGTCGTGGAGAAGATGCCTGATGAGCCGACAGCCACCATCAAGTGTTCTGAGCACAGGCCAAGGTCAGGGCCTGGGAACGCAGAGCAGGGGACCACCAGCTGCCCTGCGGAATCATGAGATGTTTCTCCGGAACCTAGTTCTTTTGGGTCTGGAAGGATGGGGAAAAGTTCAAACGGTTGGGCAGAGAAGAGAATCCCAGAACGTGAGAATAGCACACGCAAAGGCACGGGCGTGCAGTGCCACGATTGTCATTCAGGTATCTCTTCTCAGGAGACCTAACTTTCCCCTAATGGTCAAGAGCAATGGAAGGAAACATGGCAAGCTAAAAGAATGTCAGTGGAGATCCTGGGTGCGCCCTGCTGTGCCATCAAGAGCACTCAGCTAGAAGTGCAAATGCGTGCTTGGAGCTGGCTTCCCCCACTGCTTTATCTGCTCTTCTGTGTGACCCTGACCGAGTCAGTCAACATCTCTGGGTCTCAATTTCCATATCTGATAAATGGTGGGCACAGATTGGTTAACCTCACCAACTCTTCGACTCTATTTCTCTGTTCCGCTTGATGAAAAGTTCTCCCAAGCGGGTTAGGACTTTTATTTAAGGAAACAACATGAAAAGAGACTCCCACTCAGCTGAGGTGGCAGCTGGCTTCCCAGTGAGTGATGGGGAAGCCGACCTCTGGGTGCACTTGATCACACCTCGGCTTTTCTCTGCATCAACAATTAATTAATGCAGTTCAGTTCAGAACTAATGCAGTTCAGACCTGATTGCTTGGCTTCGTAGCAACTTCCTGGGCATGGAGAGCTGGACCTGGCTCCCAGAGGGATGAACTTCAGAAGGCTTTTTAAAAAAGTCTCCAAAATCAAACCAATTTCAGTATCTATCAAGAAGAAGGCAGGTTCTGTTAAGGGAAACCCTGTGCAGTATAGTCACCTTCAGAAATTGTCATAGAAACCCCTAATGCAGTCTCTGGGGAGTTTTAAAATTGAACACACACAGCACAGAAAACAGGTCTTCCCATACCCTGGGGAGAGGGGAGATAGTACATTGGGCCCATGTGATTACCTGGTAACCTTGTTGTAGCCAAACTTAAAATGTGCAGACCTGGGAGTTCCCTGGTGGTCTAGTGGTTAGAACTCGGGGCTTTTCCTGCCTTGGCCTGGGTTCAATTCCTGGTTGGGGAACTGAGATCCCACAAGTTGTGCAGCATGGCTGAAAGCAAAAACAACCCCAAAATTTGTGCAGACCCAACAATCTCTGTCTAGGGATTTAGGCTATGGGAGTGCTCACCGAGGTGGGCAAAGATAAACAGAAAAGATTTTATTATAGCTATTTGTGATAGTGAAAAGTTGTCAAGATTTATCTGTTGCCAATCAGATAAATAAATTATGGTAACTGTATCAGGGGGCTTCTCTAGTAGCTCAGATGATAAAGAATCTGCCTGCAATGCAGGAGACCCAGGTTCAATTCTTGGCTCAGGAAGATCCCCTGGAGAAAGCAAATGGCTACTTGCTCCAATATTCTTGCCTGGAGAATTCCATGGACAGAGGAGGCTGGCAGGCTACCCTCCATGGGGTCGCACAGAGTTGGACACGACTGAGCAAATAATGTACATACCTACCAGGAATATAATACAGTCACTACAAAGAATAAGTAGTGTTATATTTAGGGAATCTAGAAGCAGAAAGACTGTTTGTGCTGTGCTACAACTTGCAGTTGTGTGTCCTCGGTCAGGTCAGAATCTTGGAGCCTCTTTGTGAAAGGTAAGATGGGGATAATGCCACACCTCACTCAGCATTCATTGCCCTGCTAGTTGAGGGGGCACGGTGCCGGGCACAGTGTTAACTGTTGTTTGAACAGTGTTTGAATGCTGTCCCCTTGGAGCTAAGCTAAGGGCTGCCTGGCCCTGGTTTCCAGGCTGCTTATTTGAGAGATTGGGCTGGGAGCCTTATCACTTCTCTGCCAGGGCATTGCTCCCTCGGGGTGTGTGTCTGAGTGCCCAGGAGGTGCGTAGGTGGGGTAGCCTGAGAGCTACTCTGATTAGTGTCTTAATTTCTAAAGCAAAGATATCAGGCCCCACCTGAGCATGCAGCTGTCACACTTTCCCAGCTCCACTCTTCTCATGCCTTAAAAAAAATTTTTTTTTAATTGCAGGATAATTGCCTTACAATGTTCTGTAGATTTCTGCCATACAACAAAGTGAATCAGCCATGAAGATCCCCTGGAGAGGGAAAGGGGCTACCCACTCCAGTATTCTTGCCTGGAAAATTCCATGAACAGAGGAGCTTGGTGGGCTACAGTCCAGGGGGCTCCAAAAGGTTGGAAAGGACTGAGCGCACATACACCCATGGATACGTGTGTCCCCTCCCTCTTGACATGGAGGGAACCTCCCTCCCAATCCCCCATCCCAGGGCTCTAAGTTGTTACAAAGTACCACCATGAGCTTCCTGTGTTATACCACAACTTCCCACTAGCTATCTATTTTACATATTCTCATGCCTTCTTGCCTTCAGTTTGCATCTCCTGAGCATCTGCCAGGGATGGGAAGGGATGCAGGGCTGAATAGATGGGGGCATAAACTGACTCTTACCTGGAGTTATTAGAAGCCTTGAACTAGAAGAAGCAGACTGTTCAAATCCTGCCTTTCAATGCCTCAGCTGTGTGACCTTAGGCAAGTCACTTAACCTCTCTGGGCTTGTTATGCAACTATGAAACGGGGATGATTCTTTCTACATCGCTGGTCTTTGACTGGTTTAATGAGATCATAGACAGTAAGATATATCATAAGTTTTAAAATGTTGAGCTGAGAGATTTACTTTGGTGACTGTCTCTCTCAGAGGCCAGGACACTGTAACTTCTACATGTCCCCAGTAACCTGAACTGGCTTGGTGTCTTTAATATAATTTTTGAAATGCAGCATTAGGACTTCCCCATGGTCCAGTGGCTAAGACTCTGTACTCACAATGCAGGGGGCCTGGGTTCAATCCCTGGTCAGGGAATGAGATCCAGTATGCTGCAACTATGAGTCTGCATGCCGCAAACTCAAGATTCCGCATTACGCAATGAAGATCAAAGATCCCTTGTGCCACAGCTAAGACCAGGGCAGCCAAATAAATACATTTTAAAATGCAGCATTGACTAAAAATTAGTAACAACTAACATTTGTTGTGAACTTTTAAATCTGCTGCCTGATATTTTTAGTGAATTATCTCAGCTATAGTTCCCAACTAGGCCACAGAGGAAACAGGAAGGGCTTTGGCTTCATCCCAGCTCTGCCACTGTATTAGTCAGCTATTGCAGTAATAACCTCCAAACCTGATGATTTATGACAGCAAATGCTCACAGGTAGCTGCAGCTCTGCGGATATGGGCTGGCCTCAGTTGGTGAGCTCTGCTCCTGGCAAGCTGGACTTGGTCCCGGGCCACAAGCTGGGCTCGAGTCTGTTCTACTTTCATTCTAAGGTCCAAGTGAAAAACACAGCAACTGTAATACCTGGGGCCAGATTACCCTGGTGGTTCAGTGGTTAAGAATCCACCTGCCAATGCAGGGAAACCAGTTTGATCCTTGGTCTGGGAAGATTCCACATGCTGTGGGGCAATTAAATCCATGTGTTACAACTGAAACTGCACAGCCTGTGCTCCACAAGAGAAGCCACTGCAGTGAGAAGCCCACACCCTGCAACTAGAAAGTAGCCCCCGTTCGCCAAAACTAGAGAAACCTGGCACACAAAGACCCAGTGCAGCCAAACATAGGAAATTAATGAATTACTTTTTAAGAACATGTTTATAATACCAGGGGCCTGTTCTTCTTGTGATGAACACTGAGGCACCCACAGGGCACGTTTAAAGCCTCTGCTCCCATCACATCCTTCCACTAACAGTCCACTGGTCACATGGGCAATTCTCTCCGGCATGGAATATACTCCACCCATGGTGGGAGGTGCTACAAAGTCACATGTCAAGCGTTATGAATGTATAAACCTATTTGTTGTTTAGCTGCTAGGTGGTATCTGAATCTTTTGTGACCCCACGGATTGTAGCCTGCTCGGCTTCTCTGTCCCTGCGATTTCCCAGGCAAAAATACTGGAGTGGGTTGCCATTTCCTTCTCCAGGGAATCTTCCCCACCCAGAAATTGAGCCCAGGTCTTTTTTGTCTACCTGCATTGGCAGGTGGCTTCTTTACCCTTGAGCCACCAGGGAAGCCCATAAGCCCATTAAGGAATCCAACAATCCAATCTACCTCTTGTACCGAGGGTGCTAACTCTCTGAGCTGTTTCCTCATCAGTGAAACATGAGGAACCACACTGGGGACTTCCCTGGTGGTCCAGTGGCTGAGATTCCACGCTCCCCATGCAGGGAGCCCGGGTTCAACTTCTGGTCCTAGAACTAGATCCCACATGCTGCAACTAAAGAGCCACATGCCGCAATGAAAACTGAAGACCCTTCATGCCACAACTAAGACCCGGTGCAGCCAAATAAACATATATGTGTGTGTGTAAAACAATGCTTTGCAGAGTTAGAAATAATTTCCGTGAACTTCCTAGTTCCTGATTAGGACTCAAAGGATGGCAGCTATTGTTATCAGCTCCATTGAGAGATGAGAAAACTAAGGTTTTTAGGCAATGTGGGCCCAGGTTGCAAGGGAAGAACTAAATAGGTCTTCAGAAATATGCTGTTGTGACCTGGGCAGTAGATTCTATGACTTTGGCAGTGAGCAGCTAATGAGCTGAAGACGATACAACCTTCAGCAGTCCTTACTGTCCTGCCCAACAGCAAAGAGACCGTCTCAACAGTGTAAACACTGGGGCGCCCATTACCACAGTCCTGGTGCTGGTGGTGGTGTCTGTCTTCATGACTAGACTGAACTCTGACAGCCCCACCTCCTCTGCATCTCTGCATCCCTCCAAGGGACGTCAAAGAAGTTCAGCAATGGATGGATTCTGAGTAATCGTTTGCATGTTGACTCTTGTCCACACCCTAGCTCTCTCCATAATATTGCAAGATGGAATGGGAGTGGAAAAGGGCACTTGGCTCTCTAATTCACTCATAATGGGATCCTGACCAAACCGGGCATGTACCCATCCAAGGCTTCAGTTTCTGCATATGTAGAACAAGCAGGTGGGAGCTCACAGAGGCTTTGAGTCTACAGTTCTCGCCAGAAGTCTGTCTGTGCCTCTTCTCTTTCAGTTTCTCCTTATGATCTGTTCTCTCCTTCCTGAGCAATAGGCTGGCCAACCAGGACTACATTTCCCAGCCTCCTTTGCAGCTGGGTGAGACCCAGCAATTATATTCTTAGGCTTGAACCAAGATCCGAAGTCACCTGGCCCTCTTGAATAACGGGCCTTAAAATACTAGACAGATGCTCTAATATCCTCTCTATCCTTTCATATCAGATAAAACCTGGTCTCCCTAGCTCAAGCCTTGGGATCCCCCAAAGCCATCAGTCATTTCTTCCTTCTGTATAGAAGTGAAATGGTCAAAACTGGCGACAGAGTAGGGAGAGTCAGGTTCACAGAGTCTGAACGTTTTATCTTTACCCCTCTAGCCCTGAGGGGTACCCCTCTGACCTCTGGGAATGAGAGCTAGATGGACAGCTCAGGTTTACAAATGAAAAGCGGCGGCTCCTCCTGGATGCTTTATTGGGGGCTTTCGGTGGTTTTCAAGCATGAGCGGCAGTGACACTCAGAACCTTTCCCAACATGCAAAAGGCACAGGGAAGTGAGATGCCCCAGGGGCTGGCAGCGTGGATGCAGAGACACCCCCGCACCCCGACCCTTCGAGACATGGTGGGGCACGGAGGAAGCCCAGAGAGTGATGGGGAAGGCAGGCATTGACAGAGATGGCTTTGGCAGAGGCAGGAGAAGGGACCCCAGGACCATCCATCTCCAAACCCAACACTCTGGCCAGGAGAGATGGTCAACATGGCTTTTACTGAAAGTCCACCTCACATGGCGGGAAAACTCAACTCCAGGTGGGAAGAGGAGGATGGGATGGACGCTGCCTTCAGGAACTTCCGGTAAAGCGCCAGACCCAGCAGCACTCTGCTCAAATCAAGAGGGGAATGGGAGGGTGTGCTTGTGGCATCGGTCCCAGACACAGCCTCTGGTTGGATGTCACTGCCTTGGCTTCAGCCAGTGCTGACTCAGTTCAGGTCCAGGAGAAGAATGAAGCCCCTGAGCCGATCTTCAGGGGTCTCCCATGCGGGTCTCCGGGTCTCCAGCCCCACCCGGAAGTACCGCTTAGAAGAGTCGAGTCTTGATGTTGGCTTTGTCCTGTGGAAGAGTTTCCCTGGGCAAGAGGGAAGGGGAGGCGAGGGTCAGGCCCTCTGAGTCCCCAGCACCTCCCAGAATTTCGGCCCTATGAATGAAATGGCCTGGGACTCACCTCAGATCCCAACTAGTCCCCACAGTTCCATCTTGAGACCTTGAATCAAAACAAACAAAAAAAGGCATTCGTGTTTTTGTTTTTCCTTTCTCTCTCTCTTTCCCACTCATTCTTCTTCTCCTTTAGTAGAGCCGTGGCCTCAACTCACGGCACTGGCAATATCTACTTCTAAACTATGGAATGTTTTCACACTGACTCTAGAATTACTCCGAACAAGGGGTGGGAGGGGGCTCTCCAAGTTTTCGTGAGACCAGACGGTGTGTTACCGAGAGCTCGTGGGGAATCACACAGCACAGAGACACCGACAGTCAGACACCAAGCCCGGAGCCTGGCTTTAGATGTATTTTTTCTTGAGGTACCAGTAGGCAAAGTAGCCCATCCCTCCCAGGGAGCCCATGAGAAAGGACGCCCCAAAGAAAGATGGCGGCTTCCGCTTGACCAGCCGGAACGCGTTGGGGATGACCGCCGACAGCAGAGTGGTGTGGATGTCGCCCAGAACCTTCCGGAAGGCAAAGCGTTTCTGGACCCTCTCGAAGAAGGACTGCAGGTTGGGCCGGCTGCCGTCTTCCCAGTATTTCTTGGACAGTCCCAGGAATTTGAGGCGGTGCAGGGTGGCTCCCAGGAGGACATCCGCAAGGGTGAAGGCACAGCCGCAGAGCCACAGCTCGCATTTCTGCCCTGGAGTGGAAGAAAGACAAGATGGCGGTGGGGTGGGCTCAGCTTCTGTCCTCCCATAACTCCCTTCTCTCTCATCACTTAACGCCTCTGGCTTCTGTCTGCTGGCCACAGTGTTTCCCCAAGGTCACCCACTCCTGTACTTCTTTCATGATCTTGGCCATATGCATATACTTCCTATATTACTCTTTTCTTTTAAATCAGCTGACTTGTTAAATGCAAATATATGTATTTAGGGGCTTTCCAGGTGGCACAGGGGTAAAAGAATCCACCTGCCGATGGAGGAGATGTAAGAGGCCCAGGTGTGATCCCTAGGTCAGGAAGATTATTTAAACTCTGGACTCACATATCACACTGCTTATTTTCCAGCTCTACTTGTCTGTTCACTGGGTGTTTCAAACTGGACAAGTCCAAAACTGAATTCCTGATCATCACCCCAAATCCACCACATCAGTAACAGCACCTCCATCCATTCAGTTATTCAGGCCCAAAGCCTCATGACATATCGAATTCTTTTTGTTTCACACCCACATATACTTTGGCAGCAGTTCCCATCCACTTTACTTTCAAAAAACATCCAACGTTGGATGTTACCTCCACTGTTACCACCCTGGTCCTAACAATCGTTATCTTTTGCCTTTGACTCCCTAGAGTCTATTCTCAGCACAGTCGTCAGAGGAATCCCATTAAACTTAAGTCAGATCATGTCCTTCTCTCTGATCAAAGCCCTGTAATGACTCCCTGTCATGGTCAGAGTAAAAGTTGAGGCTCTGGGCTTCCCTGGTGGCTCAGTGGTAAAGACCTCACCTGACAATGCAGGGGACATGCGTTTGATCCCTAGTCTGGGATGATTCCACATGCCGCGGGCAACTAAGCCTGTGTGCCACAACTACTGAAGCCTGAGCACCCACTTACCTAAGCTTCGCGACGAGAAGCCGCCACGAGAAGCCTGCGCACCAAAATTAGAGAGCAGCTCCTACTTACTGCAGCTAGATAAAGCCTATTCACAGCAATGAAGACCCAGTGCAGTCAAGGATTAATTAATTAATAATTTAAGACATTTAAAATGTGTATCTGGTGGTATGTTCCGTGGGTCACAAAGAGTCAGACACAACTGAGCATGTGTGCTGGTCATGAAGATGTGATAAGACACAATGTCTTCCCTCAAGAGGTTCATGGTTTCATGGGAGGAGGAGCTAAAATGTAATGAAGGTTCTGATCAAAAGTTTGTTCTTGACTATGGAACCTTCCAGATGCTCATGAGACTTCCGAGGAGAGATGATATGTCTGCAGTTAGAGGCACAGGTGCGTGGCATAATCAAGGGCATGAGTGGAGACAGAGCTGAGAACGGGACCAAGGGCGGAGCTTTGGGGGCATCATGATTGAAATCTTGGGCAACAAGAAGCAACCAGAGAAGCAGCATGAAAGGAGCAGCCTATGGGGTGGGAGATGACCCAGGAAAGGGCAGTGCCCTAGAAGCCAAGATAAGAAAGTGTGCCAGGGAGAGAGGGCTCAGCTGAGGTCAGACGCTGCCGGAAGGTCACCGAAGGGGAGGCTGAGACCTGGAGATTGCATTTGGTGGCTGCTGACCTTGACAAGAACAGCTGGAGTAGATGCTGACAATGAAAGATGAAAGCCTGGCTGGAGGGAGTCCAAGAGAGAAAGGGAGGAAGGGAAATGGAGACGTTGAGCAAAAGTCACCCTTCAAAGAGTTCTGCTGTAATGGGAAGGATACACCGATACTATGAGATGGGTCAAGAGTGTTTTCGTAAATTGGAAGAAAAAAAAAAATGCTGATGGGAATGATTGAGCCAAGAGGGGAAGAGACACTACAGGAGAAGTGGAGAGAATTACTGCTGTGGTTGTCCTTGAGTGGATGAGCGTGGGTGGCATCAGTACACAGGGAAGGGACTGGGCTTAGCTGGTTCAAGAACAGTTCATCCTTGGTAACAAGAGGGAGTACAGCACTGTCTTTCAAGACATCTAAGCTTCTAATTCTAAGTTTCAAATGTAAGACATCCACCTGAGAGAGAACAAATGATGCCAATTAAACTACTGAGAACCTTCCAATTTCAGGGATGTTGACATGTAATTTAACAAAGATGCATCTTAGAATCGATAAAATACAGTGTATATACAGGCACTGGGACTGGTGGGAGGGTAGCTATGGGGGTGAGTTGAGAGTGAGGATGTGGGAGAAGCAGCTGGAGGGTTCAGGAGAAAGGAGAGGTAGTAAATCGCCATCTGAAGAGGAGGCAGTGGGAGGCCTGGGGCAGCAGGAAGGCCATCGAAGGTTAGTGGTCATGAGTTCAAAATGAGACCTGCCAGGGACTTCCCTGGTGGTCCAGTGGCTAAGACTCTGCATTCCCAAAGCAGGGGGCCCAGGTTGAATTCCTGATCAAGGAAGTAGATCCCACATGCTGCAACTAAGAGTTCGAATGCTGCAAATGAAGATACCACATGTGGCACCAAAGATTACATGTGCTGTAACCAAGACTTGGCACAGCCAAATAAATAATCATAAAAAAGAAAGAAATAAAGATCAGCCACCATCCTTGTACATTCCTCCAGCCATGTTTAGGCTCCTGGGTATAGGCTGAATAGGTGGAGAGTGGTCTGAGGTTTTGAAAGCAGTTCGATTCCTGGGTTGGGAAGGTCTGCTGGAGAAGGGAAAAAGCTACTCACTCCAGTATTCTGGCCTGGAGAATTCCATGGACTGTATAGTCCATGGGGTCAACCTAGACATCACATTAAAAAGCAGAGACATTACTTGACCAACAAAAGTCCGTCTAGTCAAAGTTATGGTTTTCCCAGTAGTCATGTATGGATGTGAGAGTTGGACTATAATATAGAAACCTGAGTGCCAAAGAATTGATGCTTTTGAACTGCGGTGTTGGAGAATACTCTTGAGAGTCCCTTGGACTGCAAGGAGATCCAACCAGTCCATCCTAAAGGAAATAAGTCCTGAATATTCATTGGAAGGACTGATACTGAAGCTGAACTCCAATACTTTGGCCACCTGATGCGAAGAACTGACTCTTTAGAAAAGACCCTGATGCTGAGAAAGATTAAAGGCAGGAGGAGAAGGGGCGAGAGAGGATGAGATGTTTGGATGGCATCACTGGCTTGATGGACGTGAGTTTGAGCAAGCTCCGTGAGTTGGTGATGGACAGGGAGGCCTAGTGAGCTGCAGTCCATGGGGTCGCAAAGAATCGGACACAACTGAGTGATTGAACTGAAATGAACTGAACTGAGGTTTTGCAAAGTGTGATGAAGTAGGAGAGGGATAAGGGAGCTGAAGGTGCAGACAAGGGGCTGTTAATAATGATGGATCAGGGAGTTACTGCTGTGTAAGAAGACGGGTAAGATCATGATCAGGGTGACAGACAGTGAGAGGAGGCAGGACCAGGGGATGGAAGTGCCGGAGTACGCACTGGATAAGTGTAGATAGATTTGAGAACAGGACCAGGGACTAAGCCGTGGGACACGCCAAGGTTTAGATATTGGGCAACGAGAGGAACTAGTGATGGCGCACAAGAAGGCATGATCTGTGAGGCACGAGACGAACCAGGAGAGTGTGGTTTCATTTCCTTAATCCACACATCAATCCAATCAAATAGGTGCCATTATTATCCCTGTTTCACAGGTGAGGGAATTTGAGGCCCAGAGAGGTTAAGTAACTTAGTAGAAGCCACACAGCTAGTAAGTGGCAGAGTGTGGATTTGAACCCAGGCCTTCTGGTTCCAGAGCCTGTGCTTATAACCACTACATTAAGCTGCTTCTTTCTATGTGCAAATACACACATCTGTATGTATTTCTACAGACACACAATCCCCTTTCAATGGGTGCATTTTGATTTGGGTCTGTGTGTGGACCTATGTGTCTGCAACCTGCATGGTGTGTATGTTTAGCCATGTGAATGTCTGCTCAGATCCGTGCAGCTGATTGTGTATAGGCATGTAGACAGCTGCACACGTGGGTGCCTGTGTCCATGAAGTGGGCTGGATTACCACATGCAGGAGTGAAGTGTACACTCACGTACATCTGGTGTTTGCCTGCAGACAGATGTTTGCAAACATGTACATGTGCGTCACTATTTAAGAATGCCCATTCCTGGGACTTCCCTGGTGTTCCAGTGGCTAAGTCTCTGCACTCCCAATGCAGAGGGTCCCGGGTTCGATCCTTGGTCAGGGAACTAGATCTTGGGTGCCACAGCTAAATGGTCACATGCAGCAACTAAAGATCTCGCATGTGGTAATGAAGATCGGAGATCCCACATGGTGCAACTAAGACCCCGTGCAGCCAAATAAGTAATAAAATAGAATGTCTTTCCATAAAGAAGAGAGAAAATAAACTAGTGGTTGGACTTTCCTGGTCGTCCAGTGGTTAAGAATCTGCTTGCCAGTGCAGGGGACATGGGTTGAATCCCTAGTCCTGGAATATCCCACATGCTGTGGAGCAATTAAGCCCATGTACCACAACTACTGAACTCACAGGCCCTGGAGCCCTCGAGCTGCAGCGAGAAGCCACCGCAGTGAGCAGCCTGTGCACAGCAACTAGTGAAAGCCCACTTGCAGCAGTGAAGACCCAGAGCAGCCAAAAACAGCTAATGAATTAATTGAAAAAAACCCTAGTGGTTACCAAAGGGGAGAAGGAAGCGGGAGGGGCAAATTAGGGGTATGGGATTAAGAGATGCAAATTACTATGTATCGCATAGATAAGCAAAAAAGATACACTGTATAGCACAGGCAATTATGGCCATTACCCTGTAAAGACTTTTGATGGAGTATAATCTGTAAAAATACTGAGTTACTATGCTGTATACCTGAAACTGACTTCCCTGGTGGCTCAGAAGGTAAATTGCCTGAAACTAATATAACGTTGCCTGAAACTAATATAACGTTGCCTGCAACTAATATAATGTTGCGGATCAACTATACTTCAATTTAAAAAGAAAAAGAAAAAATATGTCCAAGATTACTTGATACTTACCTCTTTTGTGGAGCCCACTTTTCTTCCCCTTGAATATGGGCTGTATTTAATGACTGGCTTTGAATGAACAGAATGTGGTAGAAGTGACAGAATGACTTTCAAGGGTAGATCATAAAAGATAATGTGGCTTCTGCTGCTTCTATCTCTCTGGGGTTACTCACTCAGGGGAAAACCAGCTGCCATGTTGTGAAGAAACTCAAGTAGCCCTAATAAGATGCCCACGTAGGAACTGAGGTCTCCTGCCATCAGCCACTGAGGAACTGAGACCTCTAGTCAAGACCCACGTGAATGAGCAATCTCCAATCCTTCAGCTCAAAGTGCTGCAGCCCCAGCCAACAGCTGGACTGCAGCCTGCATCATGCAACCCCAAATTAGAACCACTCAGCCAAGCTGCTCCAAAATTCCTGATCCACAGAAAAATGTGTGCTATGACAAAAGCTTTTTGTTTAAGCTGCTGAGTTTGGGAACAGTTTGGTATAAGCAATAAATAACTTATGAGCAGGTCTTGATGCGTCTTTCTCTCTCCACTATCCTCTACATGACATTATCCAATTCTATAACTTGAATCACAACATATATGGGAATTCCCTAATGGTTTAGTGGTTAGAACTCCATGCTTTCGCTGCCAAGGGCATGGGTTCAATCACTGGTCAGGGAACTAAGATCCTACAAGCCACATGGCCAAAATAAGTAGATAAATAACAAAACCAAAAAACCCACAGATATGCTGAAGACTCGAAAATTTCCATCCCCAAATTCTGGCCTCTCCTTTGAAAGTCAGACTGGAATATCTGATAGCTTACGTGACATGCCCTCTTGGGTGCTGCAAAAGCATCTCAAACTCACTGTGTCCCAAACTGGACTCTTGAGTCCCCCTTGCCCATATCAGGAAACGGTATCATCAGTAACTCAGACCAAGACCTCAGAAGTCCTCTTAGATTCCTTTCTCCCCTCTTACTCCCCACCCTTCCCCTGACATCCTCAACCTTTCAGCAAGTTCCTGCCCATTTTAATCTCCAAAATACCTCTGGAGTCTTTCATGCCTTCTATCTCCACGGCCACCACCTCAGTCCTAGCCACCACCATCTCATCTGCGCTTCTGTCTCCCGTGAAACCCACTGAAAGTGAAATCAGAACACTTCATCCCAAGGAGACTGCAGAAACAGCCACAAATTCCTCCTATTCTTGCAGGCATGCCCCTACACAAAGGCTTTACTGATCCTGCCACCAAGAGGAAGAATCCAACCCTCCACCCGTTAAATCCTAGCTCTGCTGTGTCACTTGCTTTAGCCAACGGGGCTTTAGTCAATGTGATACAAGAAGATGCTTAACATGTATTTGCACACTCTTGCTGCTCTCAAAATCCCTGTGACCATCATTTGACTTAGTCTTGCTTAGCCTTCCAGATGATGGGCAACCTGTAGTCCAGCTAAGTCCACTGGCCCCTGAACACTCTTCCGTAATAGCCCTTCTTCAGCACCCTCTGAGATAGAAATGAGGAAATTCCTTCTTGAGGTATCAGGTTGGTCAAAAAAGTTCATTCAGGTTTTTCCATAATATCATGTGGACAAACCCGAATGAACTTTTTGGCCAACTCCACATATATTCTTTTTAATCATTTAGCCATACAGCACTTTTTTTGTAGAAAGGATTTATGACAGTTGGTTTCAGCACACATGACCTTGTCCCTGTTTAGGACCTTAGGTACTTGTGTGTGCCTTGCACTTGGAGCCTCAGCTGTGAAGTGCTGGATGAACACTGGACCCAACAAAAGGGAAGCTGTTCTTGTCCTAACTATGCCATTTAAGAGCTGTGTGACCTTGAGCAAGTCACTTTACCTCTCTGAGCCTCAGTTTTCTCATCTGAAGAATGCACATGTCTTTAGCTGTCACATGCAATAAACTAGTTTGTTCTAAACACTGTGCTGAGTGCTTTTCACTTTTTAAAGAGTTCAACAGGATGGAGTTAAGGTTTTAAATTGTACTATTACCATCCTACTTCGGGCTTCCCTGGTGGCTCAGAGGTAAAGAATCCACCTGCAGTGCAGGAGCCACAGAGGATGTGGTTTGATCCCTGGGAAGATTGCCTGGAGGAGGACATGGCAACCTGCTCCAGTATTCTTGCCCGGAGAATCCCATGGACAGAGGAGCCTGGCAGGCCACAGTCCATGGGGCTGCAAAGAGTCAGATAAGACTGAAGTGACTGTGCACGTTCACACACATCCTGTTTCACAGATGAGGAAACTGAAGCTCCAACAGGGAAAGAAACTTGTCCAAGTCACACAGTATAGGCAGCAAAGCTGGAACCCTAATTTGAATCTGTCTGACTCTACACCTATCTTTTAGAATACTGTGCTCCACAACCTCTCCAAATACACAGACATCTATGTGTGTGTGTGTGAAGCTGTAAGTGTAGCAATGCAAGTTGCATGGCTTCCACAAATTTGCATTGTTGAGGAGACCAGACTAACAGGCCACCTAAAATAGAGCAAAATGGGAAAGTCCAGAATGAAATTTGAAGAAGGTGATGGCAAAGATGGTGGATAAATGAAGACAAGGAGCAGAGTGGTATGGAGAGGGTACTCCAGCCTGGAAGAGTGGCAGGTGCAAAGATTTGGAGGTGGAAATGAGGCTGGCATACTTAGAGTCCCAAGAAGAGACGCACTTGAGAATAGAAAGAGTCAAGATCAGAGAGTCAAGGTGAGCCTAGATGTATGGCTACAGCATGAAGGAGCCATAACACATAATACATCCTTCAGTGGGGGAAAGGTGAGGTGGTATAAGGGATAATGGTCACCACCATCACTACCATCATCATCATCATTAACCTTTATTAAATACCTACTGTGTGCGAAACGCTGATCTAAGCATTCTACATGTATAATTTCATGCAGTGTCTCAGCATCTCTCTGAAGTAGGTCTTATTATTATCCCCACTTTATAGACAGGGAACTGAGGTTCAGGGAGGTGAAATACCTGGCCCAGGGCCATTCAACTAGCAAGTGGCCAACCTAGGACTTAAACCTAGGTTTTCTGACTCCATGGCCCATGATCCTAACCACCTGGACAGTCCTCTGAGATCTTTGGGGAAAAGATGCTGAGACAGACAGGGTGGGCTGGATGTGCTCCAGCACTCACGTACCCCAGAACTGGCACCCACCCTCGTTCTCAAGCTTCCTCTTCTCCAGCTCAGCCTCGATCTGGTCCAGAACCATGGCCAGCTCCCCCAGGATCTTCTTCAGGTAGCTCACGTCATCGTGTTCCAAGATCTTGGCCTGTGGGCAGGACAGGCAAGAGCTAGAGGAGCTGAATTGGCTTCAATAGGGCAAAGATGAGCAGGGATGGAAGAATCTTGGTCCAAACCCCCTTCTGCCAAACCCAGTCTCCAAATAATCCCTCAAGGGTATTGGATACCCCAACATTACAAAGCATCCTCATCTGCTGCTCACAGCAGTCTAGTGAGCTTAGCTGTCCTGACCAGATCCCTTTCATGGGTGTAAAAGCTGGTTGATAGTGGCTCAAAGCTGCCCCTTCTCCAGAGAACTGCTTTTGGCCAAAAAGGAGTTTCCTGGAAATATTTGAGAAATACTTGGGCCAATGGCTAATACAAGGGTATAAAAGTTTTTCCCTTTGTTCAAGGTGACTTTGTGGTACCCTTTAAGGTCCAGAGCAGGTGAACTTGGATCCTTCTTCATTCCTACCCCATCCTTACCGGGTTCTCCTTAAAGCACTCCCTCAATACTACATTTACCCAAGAACCTCAATACAAAGCTCTGCTCTTATAGACACAACTGAAGACACGAGGAAAGGGAGGCTGCAGGGGCACAGTGACTTGCTCAAGGTCAAAGAGCCAGTAAGTGACAGAGGAGACAGGATTGGAAAAGCAAGCCAGTGGTTTTCCTATTTCAGGTCATCAAATGATTTCTACTTAGAACCAGCTTCTCCCAGTTCTCTTCCATGGAAAAGACGGTGGGAGAGGGGAATGAGCAGACCTAGGGGCACTCACCATGAGCTTCTTCTGTTTAGAAAGGTAGGGTTCAGAGAGCTGGGGCTCCTCTTCATGGTCCAATTTCATGAGGTCTGTGGTGGCGTTGGCTAAATGTCCTGGGGAAAAAATAGGAAAGGTCCCATTCATCTGATACCTGGTGCTTTTCCTTTCCCTTCCCCCACACCTTGGACTAGGTCCCACTCAAACACTAGTCTGGAAAGTAACAATATCAACAGGCATAACCAGCAGACACTATGTCACTTCAGGCCAGGACATAGGGATGGATGAGATGCCATCCTGCCTTAGGCTTAGGCTAGTGGGAGAGACAGACCCTTAACAGATATCTATGACATAGCATGGCCAACCTCTAATGAAGAAGGAATGGATACTGTGGGACCCAGAGGGCACAAGGTATCAAGAAAGCTCAAGGAGGAGGAGACTCTGGGGGATGAGTAGGAGTCTGGCCGGAAATGAATATCACCCTAAATCTGGACAAGCTCCTATTTCAGTTTACATTTCCCCCACCCCTTTCTGTAGTGAAGAAACAAGTTCAGAGAGGCTAAATAATGTAACACAACTAGTAAACAACAAGCAGAGATTTTGAAGCTGGATCTGTCTGATTCTCAGTCTGGTGCTCACTCACTGTAACCCACAAGGAAAAACTTGTTCAGTTAAAAAAACGAAAAATCATGAGAGCTGGGTGTCCACTTTTGGTGAGGGAAATTCCCTGAAGATATAGGGACATACTGACATGTTTTCTGGGAAAACTGGCTTTTTAAAGATGCCAAAAAGGCCAGTGATGGAACATGGGGAAGTGATGGAACTCAAGGCAGCACCGTGAGAATTATTCTTAATGAGAAAGAGGAACTGTCCTGTAATCTACCTTAAAAAGTCTAACTGTGAGCCATGGGTTTTACAAGAGGAGGTGGAAAGATTAAGTGGGATAAGATCCTGTGGAACAGATTCCATGTGTGAGGTAGAATTTCTCCAGAATTCTTAGCCAGTAAGTCTGGGACACACAGTGGGTCAGGTGTGCGTAAACCTGACCTCCCTTCTCCCCTGAGCCCCAACTCCATTTGGATATCTCTTGGGCCCCTCAAACTCACCCTCACCCAACCAACCCCATCATTTTCTCTGCTTCACCTGCTGCTTGTTTGCATACTCCCCAAACTGCAGCATGCTTGCCCCACACTAAGCCAAGCCAGATGCCTGGGTGTGCGTGTGTGCTAAGTCACTTCCTTGCAACCCAATGGACCGGAGCCTGCCGGGCTCCTCATGGGGTTCTCAGGCAAGAATACTGGAGAGGGTGGCCATGCCCTTCTCCAGTGGATCTTCCTGACCCAGGGATCGAACCCATGTCTCTTGGTACTCGCTGAATGTCCAGATCATTCCAAACCTCTAGGCCTTTGCTCTGACTGCTTCTTCTTCCTGGAAGGGCCTTCTCCTGTATTCCTGAAACTCCCCTTCCAGATCCAGCTCAAGATCACCTCTTCTATGAAGCCCTTCCTGATCCTCTAGGTCTCTTTGTCCTCCAGCATATGCTGTACAGATTTCCAGAGAATGCAAACACATTAGTCAGCTGCCATTACACAAATCTATTCACACTGTGGTCTATGTGAAAAGTGCCCCCCTGACTTGTGCAGTGCACAACATGTACTGCTGCACATGGACATTTTGATGCCAGTGTACTTATCTCTGGATGTGCATGTCCCCCATCAGAACCCAAGTATCTGGAGAACAGTGAATATATCTGATTCATCTCTGTTCCCTCAAAAACCAGTACAGGCGTGGCACAGAACAGGAGTTTATGAATGAATGAATGGAATAGAATGAGAAAATAAATGAGTGACTGCAATTGTTCAGCTTCTGCTTCTGAGGTTTCACTGTCCACCATCCCATCTCCTGGCCTGATATCAGCAAGCACACTTCCCAGATCTTTCAGCTATGGGGCTATATTAAGTCTCATTGATGTTTTATGAGTTTGAAGTTCAAGGACAGTATCTTCTCCTCTTGCCAGTCACCCAGGGCTCCCCATGTGGCTTTCTTTAGACCCCACGAGGGCAGACCAGGCCAAGGAAAGACATTTGACTAATTGGGATGGGGGAGGGGTCACTGCAGGATGACTTCTGCATCCTGTGAGGTCCTTCCTCTCTCCCTCAGCTGGGCTGGAGTCTTGAGATCCTCTCTGCACCCCAGTGCCTTCTGTTGCTGTTGCTGTTAAGTCGCTTCAGTTGTGGCCGACTCTGTGCGACCCCACAGACGGCAGCCCACCAGGCTCCCCCGTCCCCAGGATTCTCCAGGCAAGAACACTGGAGTGGGTTGCCATTTCCTTCTCCAATGTATGAAAGTGAAAAGTGAAAGTGAAGCCGCTCAGTTGTGTCCGACTCCTAGCGACCCCATGGACTGCAGCCCACCAGGCTCTGCCGTCCCTGGGATCCTCCAGGCAAGAGTACTGGAGTGGGGTGCCATTGCCTTCCCCACCAGTGCCTTCTAGGTACCTTCAAATAACTCAGGACAAGATGGGGGAGCACCTCTATCTTTCAGAAGCACTTAGGACCTCCTTCCACCTAGTCCAGACCAGCATCACTGCTCACCTAGATGACAGCCAGGACCCTTTAACTGTCCCACCCACTCTTCTTCCTGTTGAATGATTTTTATAAAATGCAAATCTGATCCTGTCATTTTCCACCACTGTTTCTCTGCTGCTCATCAGATAAAATTCCAATTCTGCCAGCCCTACTCCCTAGATTCACACCAGGACCACACCTACCCCCACTGGGCTACACACATCAACCCCATTAAGTGTCCTTCGGTTTCACACCACTCCCTCTCCTATCCGTGAACCTAAAAGGATTCTCTCTTTTATTTCCCTTTCTAGTTCCTGGTCATCCTTGAATATTGCTGCCTTCCAGAAGCCCTCCATGACCCCAGAGGCTGGGATGGGCATCTTCTTTAGCCCCAGCCTCTGTGTTCCCCTTATCATAACACTGATTGGTACTAGATTAGAAAAATTTAAATCAATGAGTCCTGAACAGACTATATATGCATACTTGCTTGAGAATTCAAACAATATTAAAGAATGTACAGAGAAAAGTAAATCTCTCTTCTCTCAACCTGCAGTCCCTTAGTCCTGCTCCCTTAATCTTCTCATGCATCCTTCCAGAAATACGCTTTGTGTTTGCAAGCGCTCGTGTATCCATTGGACCCCCTTTGACATATATAAATGATAACACATTAGATGCTTCACTTTCTTCTTCTTTATTAATACGTCTTAAAGAGCATTCCATAAGCCTATTATTTTTTTTAACAGCTGCGCGATGGTCCATTGTTTGTAAGAAATAGAATTTATCTACCTATTCCCCAAATCATGGACAACAAGGTTATTTCCCCGATGACTCAGCAGGTAAATAATCTGCCTGCCAATGCAGGAGACACAGGAGACTCCGGTTCGATCCCTGGGTTGGGAAGATCCCCTGGAGAAGGAAATGGCAACCTAGTCCAGTATTCTTGCCTGGAAAACCCCATGAAAAGAGGAGCTGGGGGGGCTACAGTCCATAGGGTCACAAAGAGTCAGACATGACTCAGCACGCATACACATTCATGCATTCATTTCCCCAGCTCATGGACAACTAGGTTATCTCCAGCTTCTCGCTATTAGCTCCTATGCTGCAATGCGTATCTTTGTACATACTTCTTTGGCTCACACATCCAATTGTCATCGCAGGACAATCTCCAAAGGTGTGGGCCTTTTAATATTCGATACAGAGTGCCACACTGCTCTCCTGAGACGCTGTTCAAATTTACTTAGTCCTGCATTGTGATTACCTGGTCATTTGTCTTTCTGCTTCCAGGAAACCATGACCCTGGGAGGGTAGATGCTGTAACAGTCCCCTTCTGTCCCCAGCTCCCTATCCAAGGCCTGGGTCATAGAAGACCTCAAAAATGTTGTTGATTCACTGGGGACAGGGCAATATAGACAAATCTTGAGTCTTGTTTAGGGGCACTCTAAAAGGATGAAATCAAGTTCCACAATCTGCCTCACCTTCAGACATGAGCCTCATTCCCTTGAGAGAGAGGAAGTGACCATTTACCAAGCATCTATTATCTACTTAGACTCGTCACGCTTCCTCTGTGTATAGGACTCCATGGTGTCTGCATAGAGCCTGGACCAAAGTCTGTAAACAGTTGTTGATGGATGATCTGATTTCATCCAACCCTTATATACTGAGTACTGGGGGAAAAAAAAATGAAAGGATAACATAGGCTGTGGGCACATTCAAGCTGGCAGTTATGACAGTACACGTGTGATGGACTAATCAGAAATCAGAGACTCCACTGGGGGCCTCACAACGTCTGGGCAGTCATCCTTGGTGATGCCAGCCCGAATGTCACTCAGTGCCCTGGGCTGCCAACCCCAGGTGTCTGGGGCTGGGATGCCTTTGGAGAAGTGTCCAAGCTCCCATGGACAGACACGCCTCTGGGGCGACAGATAGCCCGATAGCCTCTATATGGGATAGCAGGACAAGAGGAGGGGGGCAGGAGATGGGGACAAGAAAGCGGAACTGTCAGAGATGGAGAGAGACATTCAGTTCAAAACAGTGAGTGAGATGGAAAGCCAGAGAGACAGACACAGACAGACCCAGAGTGAGAGATAGAGAAATGAACAAATAGACACAGGAATGGAGAGAGATATCCACGGGGAAGAGGAGAGAAGGAGTAAAAAGAGGAGAAAGGAAAGGAAGAAAGTGAGTAAGAGACACAGAAATAGGAGGAAGAGGAGGAGGAGTGAGGATTGGGTTTAGAGGGAGGAGGGGGGCTAAGCCAAGGTTACAGGAGGGTCCTGCGGCCCCACCCCCGCGCCTGGCACTCACTGCGGATCTCGGCCGTGGCGTACTTGGGGATCATGGAGTCAGTGGTGAGTTCGGGGTGCAGAATGCAGCCGTGCGTGTAGGCGTCCATGGGCAGCGCGTCCAGCAGCTCGCGGTACTGCAGCACCCGTGCGTGCTGGGGGCTGCCCGCCTCCGGCATCAGCGCCACCACATGCTCTGCGGGACACAGCGCGGGGCTGGGGAGGGGATGGAGGGCCCAGTCTTGGGCCTCCCGCCCCCCTGATTCAGAGAGGCCAGCCTCTGGCACCACACCCCCCAACCTCAGCATCCTGGAACCACAAATTATCCAGCGGTCTGGGACCCACTCCCTTTCCTTGACTTCCCAGGTGATGCCAGTGGTGAAGAACTTGCCTGAGAATGCAGGAGATATGAGAGATGCTGGTTCAATCCCTGGGTCGGGAAGATTCTCCTGGAGGAGGGCATGGCAACCTACCCCAGTATTCTTGCCTGGAGAATCCCACGGACAGAGGAGTCTGGCGGGCTACAGTCCATGGGGTCACACAGAGTCGGACACGACTGAGCGACTAACACTTTCCTGGGCCCACCCCCTTTCCTTGACTCTTGGGATAAGGTCCTTACCAGGCTAACAGGGGACGCCAGTGGTCCTGCCCGCCTACCTCTCCTCCAGGGAGCCCTGCCAGACTGTCCTTCAAGGGGCAGCTTCTCACCTGCCAAGGCCTGTTTTCAGGTGGGAGTCTAGGCCTAGTGTTGCCAGACTTGGCGAGAAGTTGGAATCCTGGATGTTTGAAACTGAAACATCCTTGGTTTTTAAATGTTGGCAACTAATTCTTTTTTTTTTTTTTTTAACACTGCGCATCTGGGCCCGTCTCCGCCATGGGGACTGAACTACTGAACTTGAGCAGGGCCAGAGGGAAGGAAGGAACAGGGAGGGGTGGAGAAGAACTTGGGGGCTCTGAGGAGCTGGGCCCTGCTCACCTCTGGAAAGTTCTCGGGTATCCGAGCTGGTCTCCGGCTTCCCGGAGAGTCTGCTGCTTCTGACTGTGCTTATAGGGTTTCAGGGTCCCGACCGAACCCTGGCCTCTCTGGGTGATCGGGGTCCTGTCTGTGGGGACTTAGAAGGGGCTCTGGGCCCCGCTCGGGCCTGGGGGGCTCGGGAGGGTCTGTGGCCCAGTCTGTGACTCCTGAGTTCCTGGGAGGAGGCTACAGCCCCAGAGCTCCAAGTGGGGGTCCTCGGGGATCTGAGGATCTTGGAGGGGGTATCTGAGCCCAGCCTGTAGCCCATGGTTCCTTGTTGGGGAGACCAGGCCTGGGGGTTGGGGCGTGGGTTCCCAGGTTTGCCAAGCTTCCGGGCGCTGTCTGGGCCTGCGCGGCCACCGTACCTCCAGTGAACGTGCGCTCCACGTAGTCGATGATCTGGTCGTAGTCGCTGATGATGTTGTCGCGGTGGATGATGACGGGCACCTCCTCGCCCAGGTTGAGCCGCATGAACCAGGGCTCCTTGTGCTCGCTCTGTGGCAGGCTCACGTCCCGCTCCTCACACGCCAGGCCCTTCTCGGCGATCACCAGCCGCACCTGCAGGCGCCAGGGTCAGAGCGGGGAAGGCGGGAAGACACACGGGGACCCTCTGCCCGGTGGGGGGCGGGGCGTGGAGGAAGAGGGGTCAGAGGTCACACACCAGAGGGGACATGTTGCTGGAACCCATTCCTGGGCCCCTGGGGTGCTGGACGGGGTGGCGTACCTCGTGGGGGCCTGGTGCTTGGTGCCTGCTGCCTGGTGGAGGGAGGAAGACAGCTCTGCCCTGGGGACCAGGGGCAGTGCTGACTGGTGGTTAGGGAGCTGGGAGTCACAGTTGGACATAGTTGGGATAGGATTTCTGGCTCTGCTGTGTGAATTTGGGCAGATTCCTTACACTTTCTAGGCTTCAGATTTTTTTGTTGTTGCGGAATTGAAGTATTAATAATAGCACCGACACAGTGTCTGGTACATAGAAAGCACTTAATTCATGATTATCATTATCAGGATTGGACTCAGCCTGGCTTCCAAACGTGAATCTGACCAGGAAATTTGCAGAATTTCTTATCATCATCATAATCAACAGCAAAATTTCTCAAATGATTTGAGAAATCTAAAGTGAGGTGAAAAGAATTTGCTGACATCAGCCTAGCCCTTTATTGTCCCCAAACACCTTCCTATCTGGTCGTTGGATGCTCACAACAGCCTTTCATAGGGTGGCAGAGCAGGGACCATCTCCCTGTTTATCTTGATGAGAAAATGAAAGCCCAGAGAGGGCAACTAACTTACTCAAAGCCACACAGCCACTTTGGCAGTTGACCTAAAACTAGAAGGTTCCTGACTCCCAGACTAGTGTTCTCTGCCCCGGGGGCTCCTTCCAGGGAGTCTTGGACCTGCCCTCTCCAGAGTCTTTCCCTAAGGTCCAGAGGGTCCCTGACAAACACTGGAGCTGGTAGATTCTAATGGAGAGTTTTGAGGCTAGCTTGCTCCTGATCCAGCCCAACAGTTCTTAGCTGGGAGATGGTTAATGACCACCTAGTCCAACTGTCCTCTCTCTGTGGACTGAGACTCAGAGAGAAAGCTGGGCTTGTCCAAGGTCTCCCAGCAAAAGGATGGCAAGTTCCATGCCTACAAGCTCTCCCTATTTCTGTCTCCAGCCCAGGAGAAAGAGAAGGCATCCCAAGAGAAGCACAGGTCTCTTCTGGTAAAGCATCGATGACCCCCCTCCATACCTAGGTGGTAACTCCTGAGCCTGGGTGTCCCCAGTCTTCCTCCCAGATACCAAGAGGTAAGCTCCAGAAGAGGCAACATGGTGTTATAGTCAAAATGTTAAGCTGCGTGCCAGACTGTGCCAGTTCAAGTCCCAGCTCTAGCACTTAATTGCTGGAGAAGGAAATGGCAACCCACTCCAGTGTTCTTGCCTGGAAAGTTCCATGGACGGAGGAGCCTGGTAGGCTAGAGCCCATGGGGTCACAAAGAGTCAGACATGACTGACTGACTTCACTTTCTTTCTTTCTTTCTTGGCTTTACAAGTAGCTCTCCATTTGTGTGCCTCAGTTTCCTCATCTGTTCAATGGAAGTCTCACGAGTAAATTCCTCAGAGGGTTGTTGTGAGGATTAGATAGATTAGTCCCTGTGGAACAGTGCCTGGCATACTGTAGGGGTAATGTGTGTCTTGGCTTCTTGAATTAGACTAGGTTTTGGAGGCAGACAGACCTGAACTTGAAGGCTGACTCTGCTGCTTATTTGCTATGTGACTTTGGGCAAGTCACGTGACCTCTCTGATCCCTAGCTTCTGTGAAATGAGGAATGTATTTTACTCCTTCAAGGCTGGCAAAAGGTTGAGGTGGAATGACATGGATAAAGTCCCAGTGTGAGAGGTTAATTCATGGGTTCCAACATCACTGTTATCACACACACACACACACACACACACACACACACACTGCCCTACCCTGCATTCCTGGTTGATGTCTTAGAGTACTTGATGCCCCACCCTCACAGCTAACATGAACAACCCCGTCTGTGTGCTGGACTGTGGGGAAGAAGGGGTAATCAGCCCTTGAAGCCCCCAGCCCTCACCCAGATTCATTTGCTGCAGGAGCCAAAAGCAGGCCCCGTGGGCAGGATGGGGAGGCAGGGACTCAGGTCCTCAGCCTGGCTCTGCCGCGGGGCAATGCTGTGTGACCTCGGAACTACTGCTGCCCCTTTCTGAACCTCCTTTTAATTGTTAGTAAAATGAAAGGCTGAACTCCGTGTTCTCAGAGTGTCCCGTGGCCCTGCTTTGAGCTGATGCTACATTCAGATCCTGCGGGAGACAGGGCTGGCTCTGCCCTCCTCGGCAGAGGGTGGGAACTGCTGGTTCTAAGATGGGGGGAACTGTGGCAGAGGGAGTGCCAGGGTGGCATTTGTTAGGTCTAGTTGTGTGAGTGTGTGTGCATGTGTCTGAGTGGCAGCTGTGTAAGTGAGCAAATGTCTGCGCATGTGTGTGCACGAGTGTGGGTGGGTATGGATACAAATCAGTGTGAGCATCCAGTCTTGTGTGAGCATTTGTACATGAGTGTGAATATGAGTGTGTGTGCCTGTGTGTGTATAAGTGTGAGTGGGCATGACGGAAAGCATTTATATGTGTATCTTTGAGCTCATGGGTGGTGCCTGTGCCCTGTAGGAGCTGCAGGGCAGTCAAGGCTGGAGTTCTGCTGGAACCCAACCAACCATTCCCCTCTAGCCCATCCCGGCGAGCTCCGCTGGGCCATCCAGCCTCTGGGTCAGGCTGGGATCTCTGGATGTATGGAAACAGAAACTAAATCAGGCCTTTGCCCTTGGCAGGTCCAGACATTTGACGGTGCATCCTGGCAGGGCGTCTACTCCCAGGGCCCTGGCCTTGAACTTCAGTAAGGATGCCTGGTGGTGGGACTCCTGCCTGGGTAGGGGACTATCTTTAGAGGAACAACAGTCCTGCTTGGAGCTGCTTCGGGGTCACACTGGCAAGCAGCCAAGGAGACTTTCTCCTTTAGCTGTGCTGCAGGCCACAGCCATGTGCCATTCTGCGGGGGAGGAGAGTGTGGGAGGAAGCCAGGCCCGGGGGAAGGGCATGCAGCCATCAAGGCCATCTGCCATCTCTACCTCTTGGAGGCTGGGTCAGACTCAGGTGGTCACCACTCAGTGTGACCAGGCATCAGCCATCTCTGGGCAAACTGTCTCCCCTGTGGGTGCCTGGAATTCACCCACTGGTGCTTCACTGTCGTGGTTAGGCACTGTCCCCCCTTACCCAGGCCCTGAACAAATGGTGATGGGCTGGGTTGGTGTCTCTGTCCAGCCACTTAGTTGCTGTGTGACTTTGTAAAAGATACTTGGAGTCTCTGAATCTTAGTTTATTTGTCTCAAATACTTTTTTGAAAAAAATTAATAAGCTTTATTTCTTAGAGCAGTTTTAGGCTTACAGAATCAAATGCCTTTTAATATAACATTTTGAAGCTTACAAATGAGCCCTTTTTCAGCACTTATTTACTGAATGCTTACTCTGCGCCAGGTCTCATTCTAAGTGCTTGAAACTCAGAAGTGAACAAAACAAAGGTAACTGCCCACAGGGAGCTGACACTCTAATGGGTGCAGACAGAAGACAAGCAGTTAAAATGAGATAGTGTGTCAAAAGAGTGAGTTCATTGGGAAAAAAAGAAAAAAAGCAGAGCAAAGTAAGGGAAATTGGGGGTCCAGGGCATTTTAAATAGGGTGATCCAGGGACTTCCCTGGTGGTCCAGTGGTTAACAATCCGCCTACCAGTGCAGGGGATGCAGGTTCGATCCCTGGATGGGGAACTGAGATCCCACATGCCGTGGGGCAACTAAGCCCACACGCCACAACTGGAGTGTCTGTGTTGAAGCTGCTGCGCCTGCCTGCAGTAGAGTCAGTGCTCCGCAACTAGAGAGGCCCATGCGCTGTAACGAAGACCCAGGGCGGCCAAAAAAAAAAAAAAAACAGAGTGATCCATCAGGGCAGGCCTCTCTGAGAAGGTGACATTTGAGCAAAGGACAAAGTGACGGGGTAGTTCAAACAGTGATCTGAGGAAGCGAGTTCCAGGCAGAGGGGACAGCCCGTGCAAAGGCCCTCAGGTGGAGATGTCTGAAATTTTTGAGAAATGGTGAGATGGCCAGAGTGACTGCAGCAGGATGTATGGGAGACAGAGGAGAGGGGATCAGGAAGAGTTGTGCACAGGGATTTTTAATAGAGGTTCCTAGACCCCGGGGTCTATGAATAAAATCAGGGAGTCCTTGAACTAGGATGGGAAAATTACAGGTTTATTTTCAGTCATCTCAGGCTGACACTTAGCATTCTCTTCAATTATGAGTGTAGGCGACAAGGCATGGTAGTGTTAGCAGTGCCTGCAATATTGTCACCACTAGGAATCAGATACTGTCATCACTTCACAGCTGCTGCAGTTATAACTGTCACGACTTCAACATTACAGTAGTCATCAGTCCTGGCACTCGATCACGTGATACGATGGGTTAATACATATTATTATGTAATTCATTTGTTTTGGAAAATATGTCAATAGCTGTACTTCGGTAGGACTGGTTTTCCTTCTAATCCAATGCTCCTATGTATTGATGTTACTCAGTTAAAAACACTATTCTGAGAAAAGTTCATAGGCTTCCCCCTATTGATGAGGATTCCACAACCAGGCAAGGTTAGATCCTGCAGGAGGGCCTGAGGCCATTATGACAACTCTGGATTTTTCCCAGAGGGACTTGGGAGCCACTGCAGACTTCTGAGTGGAGGAGAGGTGGGCTGTGCAGTCCTCGCCTGTGGCACTCCTGGGAGTGGGGGTGGAGCTGGAACATGGCCAAGGGCAACATGGACAGGACTGGGGTGCCAGTGCCCAGGAGCTTGACAAGCAAGGCCAGAGTGGCAGGTCGAGGCCATTTACTTGCCTTCTGCCATGTGTGGGAGGGCCCTCTGGGAACTGCTGTGCATACAGGCAGGGCCCTTTAGGACTGATGGAAAAGAAGGCAACGCTAAGCTCCTGCTGTGTGCCTGACACTTAACATGTGTCCATGTCCTCTGAATCCCCCAGAAATCCTGCAGAGCCAGATGCAAATGTCCCCCTTTCCAGAGGAGGATATAGAGGCACTGAGAGGTGAAGTGACTTGTCCAAGGTCACACAGCCAGTGAGCACTCAAGATGAAACCAGAAGCCAGGACCATCTGACTGCACAGCCCAAGAGCTTTCTGCCAGGCTGCACTGCCTCTAGAACCCACCATGGGCACCTGGGCAAGGAGAAGGCCCTGGCAGGAGAGGCAGGAGAATGCCTTTGTCAGAGGCTTGGTCACAAATGGGATTGCATTGGGTGGTCCCATCCTTGACTTAGGGGGCAACTTAGCCCTGAGCTGAGCTCATCCTGAATAAGAAATATTCAAGAGGCTTCCTCGGGAAATGGTGATGGGAGGTGCCAGCCCCAAACCCCTGTCCAGTCCTGGACATTGGGGCTTGTCTCCTGAGGTTCTGGGGGAGGAGGAGATCCTGGCATCTGGAAGTGGGTCTGACTCATTCCCAAATCCCCAGCAACTTTGTTGAGCCTGGCGTGCAGTAGGTGTTCAGCACGCATGTATAGAATTTATGGACGAGTCCCCGCGTGACCTTGGTTAACTCCATCTCCTCCTTTACCTCACACTTTAGTGATATCATTATCAACAGAGCCCTGATCTTGTGCCAGGCACTGCTATCAGCACTTTTGTGTATCATCTCATTTTACTATCACAAATAGCCCTCTGTAGAAGGTACTGCCATTAGCTCCATTTTACAGATTATAAAACTGAGGCTTTGGGGGAGGCAAAATGACCTGCCAAAAACTCCATGGTGAATTATTGGGGAAGATGGCTCTCCTGCTGGGGACTGTCTGGCCTCAGAGTTTGTACTTTAAACTGGGAACTACTCAAAGGAGAGTCGGTGGACCAGCTTCATCAGCATCACCTGGTCGTCTGTTAGAATGCAGCATCTTTGGCCCCACTCCAGATCTACTGAATCAAAATCTTTGAGGTGGGACCCAGTGTTCTGTGTTTGAAACAGTAATGTATGCTCACGTGCGACTAGTGCCAGTGTAGAACACGACTTAGCGACTGAACAAGTGTAAAACTATGAGCTATAACACCTTTTCAACAACTCTCTCAGCAACCCTAAGAAGGGGTTGCAATTAGAGGAAATAGCTATAATTGTTACTATTATCCCATTTTCCAGATGATGAAAACTGAGCCCGAACCCCAAAATCAAATCAAAGACTGGTTCCAAGGCCATTTCTCTTTAAGGCATCTATTTCTCCATCTGGAAAATACGTGACTGGAACAGAAGGATCTTCAGGGAGAAGCGGAAGGGTCAGGCAATGGGTGACCCGTAGGCTGCACCAGGACCCAGCGGCTGGGACCTGGCCATGGTGCTGAATTTGTGCCTCATAGATAGGACAGCCCAGGGTTGGAGATTGCGCCCCTAGAGGTGCCCTGGTCTTACAGGTGCGGGGTTCGGACCTCACCCCTAGAAAGCGGGAACCCCGATAACTTAACAACGGGCTGGATTCCCAACCACCTTCCAGCTCCCCTGAGTCTGAGAAAGGGCTGTGGGGTTGTCTGTGCCTTTAAGAGCAGAAAACACACATCTTATGGGCCGAGCTGAGGTTTGGGGAGACGGGTTAACTCGTTGCATCTCAGCTCAAAATTAGGGGGTATAAGGGGAGGGCTAGGGTCAGACCCTTCAAACCCCAGTTAGAAGAAGTCCCCCAGCCGGACAGAGAGGCAGGGGAGCTTTGACCCGAAGGCCTGTGGTATCGGGATAGAAGCGCAGAGGGCAGGCCTGCGATGGGACTGGGGCTGGAGGCTGGACCCCAGGAAGCGCTCCTCCCCCTCCCCGCAGCAGCCGCCCCCTCCAACAGGCCGCCTTCCCAGCAGTGCCCATTCCCTTCCCCTTGCCTTTGTCTCTCTTCTCAGCCCTCCAACAGATCAGGTCTTTCTGGGAGGGAAAGAGGCAGAATGGCTGTGCCTAGGATGAGGGACGGTGCTCCTGGGGCCCAAGACAGGGCCAGTCACCTCCCCGGAGAGCAGCCCAGCGTCCCCCGTCCTCCGGGCCCCCCAACCCCAGATTCTACCCTCCAGTCTCTGAGCAGATCTTCGGATCCTTAAACCCTCCCGGGTCCCCTCCCCCAAGTCTCCTAGCCGCGAGGCGCATCGGGTTCCCCGGCTCCCTCCAGGCTACCTTCTGCGAGCTGAAGGACTGAGTCCAGTGGTACAGAACCAGGCTCTCCTTGGGCCAATGGGCGTGGCTGGCCGCTTCGGGTGCGTCGGGGGCCTCCGCCGGCTTCGCCGCATCGCTCTCCAGCGCCGAGATGGGCCACCAGCTGCAGTTGGTGGGGGTCAGGTTGTTGGGGGTCGCCATGACAGCCCGAAATCCGAGGGAGGAAAGCAGAAGGCTTCGGCGGCGGCGGCTCTCTCTCCCAGCATCACATGGCCTCGCCGAGCCTGCCACTCTCCTTCGCTCGCTCGCTCCCTCCCTTCCCCGTGAATGTCATTACTCACTGGGCGCGAGGGGAGGGGCGAGGGGGATCCCGGGAGCTCACTCCCTCCTCCTCCCCTTGGCCCGCCCCTGGCCCGTGTCGGAAAAGCCGTCAGTCCTCGGTCAAGCTCGGTGGAAGGGCGCGAGGCGCCGTAGGAAAGTGGACCATGTCCCCAAGTACTCCAGTCTGGCCAGTTACCTGCCGAAGATTCCACCATTGCAAACACATTCTGCCTCTCAATCTTCGAAAAGGCAAATGGGACCGCTGGGATTATAGGAATCCATTCCTTTTATCAATTAGAGTCTGGAAATAGCTGGTTTCTTTTTGAAGCTGTTATTTTCTAACTTTTCTCCAGAAGGACCTTTAGGGGTTAAAGGGAACACATTATGATCTATTGAACAAACACTTACATAGCACTTCCTGTGTTTCCAGACTTGTCCTAAAGGCTTTTCAACCATCCGTTCATTTAACCATCACAATAATCCTATTAGCTTCATTTTATAAACAGAGGAGGAAACTGAGGCACAGAGGGTCTAGGTGACCTTAGGCAAGGTCACCTAGCTAGTAAGTGGTGAAGCTGAGATCCAAACCCAGGCTTAGTAGCTCCAGAGTCTTTGATTTTAGCCATAAGGTCATTATGTGACATTAATATAAAGGACAGCAGAGCAAGCATTTATCAACCCAAGTAATCTACATGCATCATCTCATTTCATCTGCACAGTAGTAATTTTTCACCTTACCTCACAGGTAAGGGAGGTGAGGCTCAGAGGCACTGAGTCATTGGTCCAAGGTCACATCTTCACCCCGGAAGACTGAAGCAAACTAGAGGAGCCCTGTATTGGCTTTGTTGTCACATGATTTACCCTAAACATTCATGGGTGTGTGCATACTAAGTCGCTTCAGTCGTGTCCAACTGTGTGACCCCATGGATGGTAGCCCCTGGCTCTTCTGTCCATGGAATTCTCCAGGCAAGAATACTGGAGTGGGTTACCATGCCCTCCTCCAGGGGATCTTCCTGACCCTGGCCTTGAACCCAAATCTCTTACATCTCCAGCATTGGCAGGCGGGTTCTTTACCACTAGTACCACCTGAGAGGCCCCCGATTCATGGAACTTTACATAAATTCCCTAATATATTCTTGCTTGCCTTGCTGTATTTTATTTATCATTGAGCAAATAGATTCAAATAGAAACGTTAGCTTCTCAGTTTGCCCTCTACTGCCCACCCCAGGTCATGCTACCATGGGCCCTTGAGCCCATCACCCCAGATCAATTAGCATATCTCTGGTGGAACCAGTGTCCTTTCTTCTACCAGATAACAGCAGTTCTGTGGTCCAAGAGTTTCCTTTTTGTGTTGGTTGCCAGAACCTTGAAACCATGTTCTAGTTGCCACATCAACCTCCCTGGTTCAGCAAAATCTCTCTCTTTTTAAAAAATGTAATCAATTAATTTATTTTTGGCTGTGTGAAGTCTTTGTTTCTGCTCTTGGGATTTCTCTAGTTGTGGCAAGTGGGGCTACCCTCTAGTGTGATGCTAGGACTTTTCATTGTGGTGGCTTCTCTTGTTGCAGAAGGTGGACTCTAGAGCGTACAGGCTTCAGTCATTGTAGCACGCCGGCTTAGTTGCCCCAAGTAGGCATGTGAAATCTTCCCGGACCAGGGATCAAACACATGTCCTCTTCTTTGGCAGGTGGATCCTTAACCACTGGCTAACCAGAGACGTTTAGCAAATTCTCTTTTTATGAAAGTTTTATTTCTTCCTCAAAATGTCTTGTTCACAGTTTAATTTTGCAAAGGACATGATATGTCTTGGAAAATTCAAAAATCTATGAATACAGGAGAGTAAGACCTTAGAAATTTGATCAGTGTGGGAAATCTCGGCCCCTATCTGTATCTTTGACCTGAATGCATACAGAGAGCCTGACTCAGAGCAGCCGCATTGAAATATGTATTATTTATCTCAACAAACATTAATATTAATCGTGTACTCACTATGTGCAAAACACTTTTTGAGGCAAAGTAGTAAGACAGACACTGGTTTGTTGTTTGCATTTTTCACTTAGCAGCACATCTTAGAAAGAGTTTCCTACCAGCATAGGTATAACCCAGTACTTTATAACAGTTCATGCTGTGTGGATGCAACATAAATTGATGAATATATGTGCTGTCTCCAGTCTTTTGTTATAAAACAATGCCGCAGTAAATATCCTTATTCATATAAACTTATGCACATGTTTGAAGATAATTTATATGATAAATTTAAAATTGGAATTGCTGGATCAAAAGTATGTCTTTGCCAAAGTTCCCTCTGAAGAGGCTGTACCAGTTTATGCATGCGTGTCCGCTTCAGTCTCTTTGCAACCTCATGAACTGTAGCCCACCAGGCTCCTCTGTCCATGGGATTCTCCAGGCAAGAATACTGGAGTGGGCTGCCATTCCCCTCTCCAGGGGATCTTCCCAACCCAGGAATGGAACCCTTGTCTACTGCATTGCAGGCAGATTCTTTATTGTTTGAGCCACTAGGGAAGCCTATGCCAATTTACACTCCCCTACTAATGATCTATGAAACTGCCCATTTCTCTACACCCTTGACAACAAAGCATACTTTTAAACTTTTTTTTCATTTTCTATGGGTGAAAATGATATCTTGTAGTTTTTATTTGCTTTTCTTTTTTGACTTTTATTATAAAAAATTCCAACATATGAAACGACAAAGAGAATAGCTCAATGAACACCCATGAATCAATCACCAAGACAGAATCATTGTTAAAATTTTACATTTGTTTAATTGGGGGGGGGTGCAGTGAGGACTTGAAGTATTTTGAAATAAATTATATGATATTT
Source organism: Bos mutus (assembly GCF_027580195.1). Taxonomy (NCBI): domain Eukaryota; kingdom Metazoa; phylum Chordata; class Mammalia; order Artiodactyla; family Bovidae; genus Bos; species Bos mutus. Next base: position 57,025,424 of record NC_091629.1, on the reverse strand, counting down.
TGAAATAAATTGTATAATATTTCATTCATTAAATATTTCAGCATTACTTTGTATCTAACCTAGGTCATTTTTAAACATCATTTTCACATTTAAAAAGTTAAAAATAACATCCTAATATCTAGCTTAGACAGTAAGTCCCTTACATATGAATGAGTTCCGTTCCAAGAGCATGTTCATAAGTCCAGTTTGTAAGTCTAACAAGTTAGCCTAGGTACTCTATTAACACAATCGGCTATATACTACTACACTGTAACAGGTTTATAGTATCTTTCACATATAAATAACACATAAACAAACAGAAAATGAAGAAAACATTTTTAATCTTACAGTACAGTGCCTTGAAAAGTCATAGTACAGTACCGGGCTGTAGTACAGTAGTACAGTACAGCATCTGGCATTTGGGGCTGGCATCAAGTGTATGGTCAAGAAGCATTACTGACCAGAGGAAAGAAAGCAGGTGGGAGATGGTAGAACTGAGGGATCAAAACAATAGGAGACGGAGGGCAAGCTGCAGTTTCACTCAGGCCTGAGGTCAATGACACAGGTTCTGGTTCTTCGCTGGGTTCAATTCTACCTACCTTTCTGAAAAAAGGATCCAGCGATGTCTGGGTAGGAGCTCTCTTTTTGTCATCAGAGATGACACAGTAGCACCGGACTGCATTGTAAACAGCGGTTGCAACCTTCACGTCCCATTCTACATTCAGGTCCTATATCTCAAAAACTAACAATGCCTCCTCGAGTAAAGAAAATCCTCTTGCCATTTCCTGCATTGTGGATCTCTTTGACTCTTCAGTGACTTCTTCCTCTTGTCTCTCTGCGTCCTTTCTTTGGGCCTCCAATTCCATCAGGTCTTCATTGGTAAGTTCCTCCTGGTGCATAGCAAGGGGTTCAGTGCAGCTGTCCTCTTGCAAATGTAGTTTGAAATAAAGATACTGTACTACTGTACTCTACAATACTGTACAGTAGAGTACACAAAAGCACAACCACTTGTAGAAGATTTACACGTGTGACAGTGTACACCAGACATATGAACTAGCTAGCGTGATTGGACATGTGAATGCATGTTCGAATAAACTTTGGAAGTTCACAGCTTGAAGGTTCGTATGTAGGGGACTCACTGTATTTGAATTTCTCCAGCTGTACCAGGATGTCTTTATTCAGTTCAGTTCAGTTGCTCAGTCATGTCCGACTCTTTGCGACCCCATGAATCGCAGCACGCCAGGCCTCCCTGTCCATTACCAACTCCCGGAATTCACTCAGACTCACGTCCATCGAGTCAGTGATGCCATCCAGCCATCTCATCCTCTGTCGTCCCCTTCTCCTCCTGCCCCCTAACCCTCCCAGCATCAGAGTCTTTTCCAATGAGTCAACTCTTCGCATGAGGTGGCCAAAGTACTGGAGTTTCAGCCTCAGCATCATTCCTTCCAAAAAAATCCCAGGGCTGATCTCCTTCAGAATGGATTGGTTGGATCTGTTTGCAGTCCAAGGGACTCTTAAGAGTCTTCTCCAGCACCACAGTTCAAAAGCATCAATTCTTCGGTGCTCAGCTTTCTTCACAGTCCAACTCTCACATGTCTTTATAGCTGCTTTCAATCAAGGATCATGCAAAACAAGTTCTGTTCTAATTCTGTTAGATCTCTTAAGTCTCTGAATCTAGAATGGTTCTCACCACTCTCCTCCAACATTGACTCATGAAGAGACTGGACTGGTTGTCTTGTACAATGTCCCACTTTGGGATTTGCCTGATTGCAGGATTCTTTAACTTTTGGTGCGCCCCCACTTGCCCTGCCCCCTGTATTTCTTTAAACTAGTCCTTAGGTCTAAAGGATAGATTAGATTGAGGTTAAACTTTTTGACGTCAAGAATTTAATCAACACATCATGGGTGTTGCTGTTTGCTTTATCCTGTCTCTCACCAGGAGGTCCATGATGTCTTGCTGTCCCATTGTTAATGATGCCAAGTCTGATTCAAGGGTAAGGTGGTGATCATGTCTCTCCCCAAATGTCTATTTTTCTTCTTCCATCAGAACCTGGAGTATCCAGTTTCTCATCCATGGATGGTCCTTGACTGAGTCAATAATTGGAGGTTGAACCGTGATTTTCTAATTTTGTCCTTTCAGTAGCATTTCTCAGCTGGCATTCTTCATTTGAATTTCATTAATTATGACTGGAGTTGACCATCCTCTCAAATGTTTAAAAGCCGTTTAGATTTCTCTCCCAGTGAATTACCTGTGTTTCCATGGGGACCTGGGCAATTATGGCACAGCGTGATGAGGGCTATGACCAAGATAGGAACATGGGGTTCAGATACAGCTGGGAAGGGACCATGGATCTGCCCCACCTAGATTCTGGACATGCCAGGGAAGGCTCTCAGGAGATGGAGGCTCCTGGTATGGGTTCCTCCAAAGCAGACCTTGAGACAAGAATTGAAGGAGAAGCAATTGATTTGGGAAATGAAGGAAATCCTGGAGGCAAGGGCAGGAAATGAGACAGGAAATCAGCCAAAGAAGGCGCGTTATCAAGTAACTTAGCACTGTGAATGTCTAGAGCTTAGTTGCCATGGGCAAATTCTAAGACCATTGTAAAGTACCTTGGCATTATCTGCTAAAGGAAGAGAACTCTTGTAATTGTACACCAAGTCCAGTTTGTCATTGGTTAAACGTTTGTCCTTGGGGAGTGTTAATTTCCCAGCATTTCAGGCCTGCCTTGAAGTTGGCAGAGTGGATTCTAGTGACCGCAAAAGCCCTTAGGCAACAAATGTGGGTGCTGCTAGCTGGGGTCAGCCAGCATGCACCAAAATGGTAAAAGTGAAGACATTAGGGCACCACCGGCATCTGCAGGGACCTCTAAGCAGAGACTTAAAGGATGCGGAGACAGGAGCCTGTTGAAGAGAAGATGGGGAACGGGATGTGTGCTCCAGGCAGAGAGAGCAGCAGGTGCCAGAGCCCAGAGGTGAGAGTTAGGTGAGCCTGAGGGACCAACGGACCTTCATGTGGTTGAGGGCAGAGGTGAGAGGTGAGGCCAAGTCAGACCTGTTCAGCCACTTTTAGGACTTGTCACGTCATGCCGTCATGCCGTAGGCACTGGGGAGTCACTGGAGAGTTGGTTTTTAAATTTATTTTTGGCTGCTCTGGGATTTTGTTGCTGCACACAGGCTTCCTCTAGTTGGAGAGAGCAGGGCTGCTCTCTAGTTGCGGTTCGCAGGCTTCTCCCTGCAGTGATTTCGCTTGTTGGCAGAGCACAGGCTCTGGGGCCTGCAGGCCCTCCATAGTTGCGGCACGTGGGCTCCAGAGCCCAGCTCAGTAGTTGCAGCGCACGGGCTTAGTTGCCTCATGGCATGTGGGATCCTCCCAGACCAGGGATTGAACCCATGTCCCCTGCATTGGCAAGCGGATTCTTAACCACTGGACCACCAGGGAAGCCCACCTGGAGAGTTGTAAGCAGGGAAGTAACATCAGTTTAGGTACCAGAAACGTGCATACTGTCATGCCAATGGACTAATTCACATTGGAGGCTAGATGTTCCTTCCTCACTAGTGATGGGACTCCTGTCCTTCTTCCATGACAAGTAGGGATGGACTGGGCTTGAATGTGAGCTCAGGGCACAGTGAGATGGAGAGTCTTAGGGAAACATTTCACTTGGCCTCACTACTGGCAGATTTTAATGTATAATATATGTTTTGTACTAACAGCTCTGAGGGTTTCCCACGTGCCAGACACTGTGCTAAGCTCCGTACAGTCATTGTCTCAGTCGAGGTGACATTTTTACCATTCTGATAACACAGATGAGGAAATTGCTGCTCAGGTGGATGGAGTCATTATTAGGTCAAAGCCAGCAGCTAACAAACACCCAAGTCCATAGAAAATGGAATTATGATTGTCTAGACAATTGAGGGTTAAATATATGAGTAAATCCTTACAAGGGGACAATTTATATTCATTATAGGAGGAAGGTTACAGTTAAAAATGAGTTACAATGATATAAGTTACTATAAATTTTCTATGTAGCTTAGATTACCATAAATGTAAAAAGAAAATAAAAAGCAGGTTACCAAAAAAGTAAGTGGAATTCAATTTAAATTTTAAAAATATATGAATCAGGGAAGGATAGTCAATAAAAGTGGTTCTGTGGTTAGACTGGGGTGGGTGGAGACAGAGGTAAGAAGAAATGATGAGTGATTTTTTTCCTTCTTAATTGGATTTGCTGGTTTTCCTACCATTATTGTCTGAATTTTGCATCACCACAAAAATTCATATGTTGAAGCCCTAAGCCCTAGTGTGACTGTATTTGGAGGTGGGGTGTTTATGGAAATAATCAAGATACCTAATAGGACTGGTGTCTTTTAAGAGGAAGAAACACCAGATCTCTCTCTCTCTCTCCCTTTTCGAGCACCACAGAAAGGCCATCTGGGGACATAGTGAGGAGGTGACCTTCGACAAGCCACAAGAGACATCTCCCCAGAAACCAACTGTAGCAGGACTTTGATCTTGGACTTTCAGCTCCCAGAACTGTGAGAAAGTACATTTCTGTTTTTTAAGCCACCAATTTGTGATGCTTTGTTAAGGCAGCCAGAACAAGATTAATACCTACAACAGAAATGCATAATTTAAATATTTTCAAAAGAATTCAAAGTTGATTTTAAAAAAAAGATACTGCTGGATTTCCCTTTACTCCTGGAAGCAAAGCTGGTTTTGGTTCCCACACTACAGGCTTCAAAGAGGGAGGAATTAGCGTGGTTTGTGTCTGACTCTCTGCAACCCTATGGACTGTAGCCTGCCAGGCTCCTCTGTCCATGTGATTTTTCTGGCAAAAATACTGGAACGAGTTGCCATTTCATACTCCAGAGGATCCTCCCCACCCAGGGATCGAACTCGCATCTCCTGCATTGGCAGTCGGAGTCTTTACCACTGAGGCATCTGGAAGCTGCTCTGTGTCCTATAGCCAGACCCTTTACAGAAATCCCACAAGAAGAGTACTAATGTCCACACTTGACATGGTAAAACAGGCTCAGCAAATATGAAATGCCTAATCTCACATCACTATGTAGGGACCAGCTGAGCTCATGCTGGGCTCCAGGTCTACCGGATCCCCAGATACACCTGAGTTCTCTTCTCCTCCTACCACTGTCTGCATGGAGCAGGTGCTGAAATGGTCACAGACATGGGTGGTGTGGAGGTGGCCGACATCCTTCGGCCAGTAAGCATCAGTCAGGAGATTTTCCTTCCAAGTTCTGGGTAGGATGAATGGTTCTCCTGAAAGTTATTAATAGAAGTCACCTGAAGGAATTCACTGGGGAAAATCCTAACAGCAAATGCACCTAATGGCTACATTTATTACATCAGGAGCCACTGACTCGGGAAGCTACAGGGATCAGGGAAATGCCATAAATGCTGTAAATATGAGGTTAACCAGGTATGAACCCACAGGGCGGGGTGGAGGCTGTGGCAAGTCATAGACCACAAGTCCCACCCTATGGGGCCAGACGCTTCCTATACTGCCTTACGGGAAAGCAACCCCAGTTGCCAGTTATTCTGGGTTTTCAAGAACTTGGAAATGCAGAGGTTTGTGGGAAATTGTTCAATTAAAATTTTTTTTTGTAGATCAAAAAAAAAGCCACAGGACAAGCATAACAAAACGACTTGTGAGTCAGAGTTAAACTCTCATACAGTTAGTTTGAAGCCTCTATTTTTGATAATTTAATTTTTCCACAATCCTGGAGGCAGTGTGTTAGTTAATGTAGCACTAGCTACTGTAACAGCTAAACTGCCAAGTCATAGTGACTTTATGCAGTTGAGGTTTATTTTTTCACTCATATTGTTCCAGTTAGCAGAAGGTGAGGAGAGAGGCAGGGAGTGCAGTCAATCTGCCTCTGTGGCTTCAAAGATCACCCAGGCATTGACATCCAATGGGCATTGATCACTAACGGGCAGATGGTGAAGAGAGAAAACTGAAGACCAGATGAGCACTCCTTACTCTGACCACCTACTGTTGGACAGAACGCTGTGGCCACCTCACTTGAACACAGATCAGAGCTGGGTATGTAAGTCCCTGGCCTGTGGCAGCCACTTTCCAACAACTCTATTCTGCAGACTCATCCACAGATCTTATCCATCCCTGCCTCAGGCAGTTATTATCATCTCTGGTTTATCAGTGGAGATCCAAATCCCAGAGAGGCAAATCGACCCATGAGAAGTCACATAGCCAGGAGCACTGTCTTTCCAATCGAGGAATCATTTTTCTATCTTAACCTTTCCCAAACTTGCCATCTCGTGAGCATATACAGATTGTTAATATACAGATTCCTAGCCCTCATCCCAGACCCTGAACTGAATGTCTTGGGGGAGAATGTGGTAACCTGTACTTTCACTGAGAATCCCAGGATGCACCCTGGAATTGTCTGGGGAACTTTGTGAAATGCTAATCTCTGGGTTCTAACGCCTAGAAACTCTGATTCAGTTGGTCCATAGGGAGGGTCCCTGACATGGACCTGTTGTCAAGCTCTCAGGTGACTCTGATGTGCAGCCAAGACTCAGAAACACTGCCTCTGGTCCCCAGTCTAATGGGGCTGGGGGAGATTTACAAACTAAAGCAGCAAGAGAGAGGAAAGAAGGAAGGGAAGCAATGAGGGAGGAAGAAAGGGAGGGATACCACGTGATTCTTAATCTTCAGAATCAGCATTAAAAAAAACAACAACTTTTGGCCACACCACATGTGAGATCTTAGTTCCCCAAACAGGGGATCGAACCCATACCCTCTGAGGTGGAAACATGGAGTCTTAACCACTGGACCGCCAGGGAAGTCCCAGAATCAGCATTTTAAAAAAACTCTTCAAATGATTCTAACATGCAATCCATGTTGAAACCTACTGAATAAATGGACCACAAGATTCTGATTCAGTAGGTTTGGGGTGAGCCAAACTTTCCTTATTTTTAAAGTGGAGACTGTGATTCCACTGCTCTAGAGCTTTGCTACTCAAAGTCCGAGCTGAAGTATCAGTGCATCACTGGGAACTTGTAAGACGTGCAGACTCTCAGGCCCTACCCTTGACCTGCTAAACTAAACCCACAATTCAACAGGACCCCGAGGAGATGAGCACATACATGAATGGGAGAGGCACTGCTCTCAGGCTCACAAACTTTTTGTCGAGAGGACAGCAGTTTAGTCCTTCAATCAGGGCCGGTCCAGCTTCTCTCCCATCTCCACTCACCCCCTTTTGAGGCTGCAGAACCTTTTCTAGTGTCACCAGCATAGTCTATCCTCAAAAGGTAGACTATTCTTAAAGGTCTGGGCCTTGCTGCCCGCATACCATGGGCATCTGCTCTTGGACACTTTGTTAGAAGGTCTGGGCATGCGCACTGGTTGATGACTCAACAGGGGGCTTGCAGATCCCTCCTCCCAGGGCAGGACATCACAGATGTGAGACATTGACTTGAGGACCAGATCGTGGTTGCTTCACAGGAAGATCTTTTTATGGACTCCCCTGGTTTTCCAGGGGCTAAGAGTCCGCACTTCCAATGCAGGAAGCCTGAAGTTCGATCCCTGGTCAGGGAACTAGACCCCACATGCTGAAACTAAGAGTTCATATGCCACGGCTAAAGATCCTGAGTGCTGAAACTAAGACCTGGTGCGTGTAAATTAATTAAATAAATATTTTTTAGAAAGAGGAAGACGATCTCTTTAGATCTGCAGGTTGGAGAAGGCAGACTTGTTTTGTGAGGTTCTGGGGCCAATCAGAGGAAGTCATAGGGATGGAGGTTGCAGTTAAATAGAAGGAAAAGTTTCAAACGAGCAGGAAGGGACTGAGTCAAGCAGAGGGAGCCTCTTGTTCTTGGAAGTTGAATGGCCTTCGTTCAGAGGCAGCTGGATGCAACCTCTGGATTGAATGTGAGCTTGGGGGAGACCCCTGCTTGAGGCTGAAACATATAGCCTTCCCTCCCCGGAAGGCAGGGAGGCTCGGTCAGGAAGTGAGAGGACCAAGATAATTCAGGGTTCCACTGTGCCCGTCAATCGTGAAGGCCATTTGGCTAAATACAAACTATTTTTGGTGCATGAAATAATTTTGCTGTGCGTCTCCACTAGTTTGAAAGCTCAGTGAGGACAGGGCTGGGCCGCTGGTGGGGTCCACAGCACCTGACATAGAGTCTGGCATGTGAGAGCATCTGCCCAGAAAATGTTTGTTGATGTAAATGTAAAGTGGCTGAAAGTGAAAAGTGAAAATGTTAAAATGGCTGAAAATAAGATTTAATCTTTTCTGTCTGTGAATGGTAATTTTTGTGCACTCCTTTTGTGTCCTTTAAAGCGTTTTTTGTCAGGTGTTCAGACTGAATTTTTCTTGTTTTCTCATTAAGTTCTAATTTTTTTTCATCTAGCCTCTCTCTACATGGTGAGAGAGGCCACCGGAATGGAGAAACAACTGAAATATCCTAAATGGCCCATGAGAGGGAGTTTGCTAAATCATTGGTGGGGGGCAGGGAACTTCCTTATCCATCCCAGGGTTAAAACTCCACACTGCTAATGCAGAGGGGCTTGGGTTTGATCCCTGGTCAGAGAACTAGATCTCCCATACCGAAAGTAAATATCTGGCATGCTACAAAGAAGACTGAAGATCCCACATGCTGCAACTAAGACCCAGCACAGCAATATTAAAAACAATTATTCCTGAACTCTCTTCCCCCTAAGGCTATTCACCAATATATATTAAAAACTTCGTAGCTGGAAGGAGCCCAACAAGACATCAACAGCATGGTCTCTGGGTGTATGGTAGTATGAGTGTTCTCCAGGAATTTTCTATATGCTAGTTTTTGCTTGGCTCTATCTTCTGACTTTTTCTGTTCTGAGCATCTATTACTTTTGAGTAAGAAAAACTAGCCAACAGGAGCTGGACCTGTTCTAAACTTGATTTTCAATCTCTCATTTATTTTAGCCAGCTTTATCTAATTGACTGTATATTGTCACCTTGCTTATTTAACTTATATGCAGACTATATCATGAGAAATGCTGAACTGGATGAAGCACAAGCTGAAATCAAGATTGCCGGGAGGAAGATCTATAACCTCAGATATGCAGATGAAACCACTCTTATGGCAGGAAGCGAACAAGAACTAAAGAGCCTCTTGATGAAAGTGAAAGAGGAGAGTGAAAAAGTTGGCTTAAAACTCAACATTCAGAAAGCTAAGATCATGGCATCTGGTTCCATCACTTCATGCAAATAGGTGGGGAAACAGTGGAAACAGTGACAGACTTTATTTTTTGGACTCCAAAATCACTGCAGATGGTACTTCAGCCATGAAATTAAAAGATGCTTGCTCCTTGGGAGAAAAGCTATGACCAACCTAGACAGCATATTAAAAAACAGAGACATTACTTTGCCAACAAAGGTCCGTCTAGTCAAAGCTATGCTTTTTCCAGTGGTCATGTATGGATGTGAGTTGGACTATAAAGAAAGCTGAGCGCCGAAGAACTGATGCTTTTGAACTGTGGTGTTGGAGAACACTCTTAAGAGTCCCTTGGACTGCAAGGAGATCCAACCAGCCCATCCTAAAGGAAATCAGTCCTGAATATTCATTGGAAGCTGAAACTCCAATACTTTGGCCACGTGATGCAAAGGACTGACTCATTTGAAAAGACCCTGATGCTGGGAAAGATTTAAGGCAGGTGGAAGCCTGGCATGATGCAGTCCATGGGGTCCCAAAGAGTCAGACATGACCGAGTGACTGAACTGAACTGATCTAATTGACAATGTTTTTATTTGTGAAAATTTCACATTGGAAAAAAAAAGTTAATGTTACCAATAACCAATGAGCAAGGAAGCTGATAGCCAAAGAAGTAAAGGGCTTTCTGTGTCCCAGAGAAGCAGCCGGTCAGGGGCAGAACGCAGGCCCTGACTTGCTGATGGGCACTCTTTCCCTCACCACGCTCCTTTCCCTGCCCTCTGGGAGCCTCCGACAGCGCGCTCTCTCTTCTTGTCTTCCTCCCTCTCTCTTTCATTAAGTCACAATTCAGGAGTGTTTCAGATATCCATCATCCATGGCTTCACAGGCTGGCCATTCTGCTGTGTGGGGTCTGTGTGGATTCCAGAGACCAGACAGAGTCCTTAGCCCAGGCAGCCTCTTTCATCTGCCCTTTGCTGTGCTGTGCTGTGCTTAGTCTCTCAGTCGTGTCCGACTCTTTGTGACCCTATGGACTGTAGCCCGCCAGGCTCCTCTGTCCATGGGGATTCTCTAGGCAAGAATACTGTAATGGGTACAATACCCAGAAACTGAACCCGGTTTCCTGCATTGCAGGCAGACTCTTTATCAGCTGAGCTACCGGGGAAGCACTCATCTGCCATTACTTCCTGTAAAACCACAGCAGGCTGCAGAGCAAATGCACCGAACTGCTGACGGAAGTCCTGCCCACCCATCTAGCCCTAGGACAGGAGCTGTCTGCCCACTTCATAAAGCTTTTTAAAAATGTGTTTATTTTGGCCACTGTGCACAGCATGCAGGATCTCAGTTCCCAGACCAGGGATGGAACTGGTGCCCCTGCATGGGAAGCCAGATTCCTAACCACTGGACCACCTGTCTGCCCACATTTAAAGTCTGCTTTGGGAGCTCTGCGAAGGCTGAAGGCAGGCCTATGTATTTCTGCCACCTGGGACGTTACCTGGGAGGATCCAGGTAATACTGACAAATCCTCCACAGGCACTTCCTCTAGGCTGGCTGTGGCTTGCTCTGAGCCAAGTAAAAGGAATGGGGCTCTTCTTCCTTGGCATTTTGGGTTGGGCTTGGGTTGGGCTTGGGATGGGGCTGTAGCCCTTTTTTCATTTGGATAAGGCCCAGTGGAGGTCAAAGCTAATCAAAGCTATGGTTTTTCCAGTAGTCATGGATGAGAGAATAGGACCATAAGGAGATCAAATCAGTCAACCCTAAAGGAGATCAACCCTGAATATTCATTGGAAGGACTGATGCTGAAGCAGAAGGTCCAATACCTGATGTGAAGAGCTAACTTACTGGAAAAGACCCTGATGCTGGGAAAGATTGAAGGCAAAAGGAAAAGGGGGTGACAGAGGATGAGATGGTTAGATAGCATCACTGATTCAATGGACATGAGTTTGAGCAAACTCTTGGAGTTAGTGAAGGACAGGGAAGCCTAGTATGCTGCAGTCCATGGGATCACAAATAGTCGGATATTACCTAGCAACTGGAAAACGACGACAGTGGCGGGAACGTGAGAGTGTCCCTGCTGCTCCAGAGCCCATGCCAGCAGCCCCAGGCTCTGCAGAAGCCCAGTAAAGGCTGACCATGCTGCCTGGGAGATGCATGGGTGAGTGGATCTCAGGTTTCACAGCTGAGAAAGGCGCCTGAGGATTTTTTTTTTTTTTTTTCCTGGCTTCTGGGCAGATGAGTGCATGGCAGGTGTTCCGGGGGCCCTAAGGTCAGCCTGGGGATACATTTTGTCCTGGAGCCCTGGTCTGTGGTGAGGCATGTCTCTGGGCTAAAATGATTCTTGGAGGTGGCTCCTGGGCCTGGGTGTCTGCTGGGAGAAGGTGCTTTGGAAGAGCAATCAAGAAATTCTGAAGGCAGAGGATGGGGGACTTGAACCTGAAATACTGGCAGCTTTTCTGTTCTGAGCATCTATTCTTTTTGAATAAGAAAAACTAACCAATAGGCACTGGACCTGTTCTAAACTCTATTTTCAATTTCTCATTTGTTTTAGCCAGCTTTATCTAATTGACCATATTTTTATTTGAGAAAATTGTACCCATGGGAAAATGGACCAGGCAGGAAGCAAGTTAACACAGACATACAAACCCCATCTAGGGTTTGTGGGACACCTCAGTTAATTTATTAACGTTATAAAAGGTAATGTATGCGGAAGTACCTTGGGCAGGAAACCATCTCCCACCAACTCAGAGAAATGTGTTAAATAAAAGTGACCTTATAAAAGGAAGGGCAGCCACAACAGACAGACTTAAACACACTCATCTCACTGATAGAGAGGGTGTAGGGAGGTGGGCCTGAGTGTGTAAATGGGCGATAATCTTTCATTCAGGCAACTTATCAGTGTGTTGCCGGAGACTTTAAACAGTTCATACCTTCTCACTCAAGTGTCCCAGGTATAAAATTCTACTCTAAACAAATAATCATTCTTACATACATATACACACACACGCGTTTTTAGGTGTGTGCATGTGTGTGTGCCAAGTTTCTTCAGTCGTGTCCAACTCTGTGCCATCCTGTGGACTGTAGCCCACTGGGCTCCTCTGTCCATAGGATTCTCATGCCCTCATCCAGGGGATCTTCCCGACACAGGGACTAAACCCATGACTCTTATGTCTCCTGCAGTGCCATCTGGGAAGCCCTTTGATGTGTGTGTGTGTGTGTGTGTGTGTGTGTGTGTTAGTAGCTCAGTCGTATCCGACTCTTTGCAACTGCATGGACTATAGCCTGCCAGGCTCCTCCATCCATGGAATTCTCCAGGCAAGAGTACTGGAGAGGGTTGCCATTTCTTTCTCCAGGGGATCTTCCCAAACCAGGGATTGAACCTGGGTCTCCTGCATTGCAGGCAGACTCTTTACCATCTGAGTCACCAGGGAAGCCCCCTTTTATGTGTATATGCACACAAACAAGGGTTTTTCAGCTCAGAGTTCTTCTCATTTTTATTGTTGTTTTTATCGAAGTATAATATACATACAAAAAAAAATGCACATGTCCTAAGAGTACAGTTTGATGAATTTTCATAACTAGGAAGGCCCATGGACCCAGCACCCAGATCGAGAAACTGTATGTTAGGAGCATCCCAGACAGCCCTCTGCTCCACTCTTCCAATCACTTCTGCCCCCACCCCCACCGTGTAACCTTGACCCTGACTTCTTTTTTCTGACTTTTAAGAGCATCGATTAGTTCTATTTTTTGCTTTTTATATAAATGGAATATAAATGGTATGTGCTCTTTTTCAGAGTTCCTTATTATGAAAACTCACACACATACATCACACACACACACACACACACACACACAACTGTCTGAAAAATAAAGCAATGGTTAACTACAGAAGAAATTATATTTAAGTAATGGACTAGAATTCAGTCATTAAAATTAAAATTAAAGTCATTAAACTTAAAGTCATAAAGTCATTAACATTTTGGGGAATATTTTGTGCCTTGTAAGATGCTTCCAATAGTTAACAGGAAAAAAAGCAGAATATAAAACTGTATATAAGTTTATCGGCAATTAAAATAGATACACTAATAATAATAATAATAACAGCAGCTGACATTTGTTGGACACTCACCAGGAACCAGGCAATGTCCTATTACATCACTCACTCAGTTCTGCCAAGTCCTCTGAGGTAGAGCCGCTATCATTAGCCCCATTTTTCAGAGCAGTAAATGGAGGTACCAGGCTTGGGCAGCATGCCAAGGCCACACAGAGGGGTAGATGTGGTGAAGTCAGACTTCTAACAGGGCCAGCCTGGCTCTTAGGCACATCACAACACTGTGACAAAATGCAGATGGGGGTCATCCCTGGGTACCGGCACTGGGGGAAAAGTCTGCCGACGGCCACAGAGCCTCCCAGGGCTTCTCTCCTCAGAACCTGAATCCTGTGCAGAGGGGCACGGGGGGAGGGTGTCGCAAATGCGTGGCATCTGATGACCGTGCCCCAGAGAGGCTGCCTGCAAATTCCTGGCACCTGGGAAAGGCTCTGTCCCCAGCCTGATGAGGTCTGGCCAATTCAGCGTTTTCTTCTGTTGAGTGAGCTGACCGCCTTGCAGTCAATTCCTTTTCCACTCAAGCAAATCAGAGTGGATTCCTGTATGCTCTGACACAGGTTCATCCAAGGCAGTGAAGGGGAGGTAAGAAGCGTGGTGCGGGGAGGCCCCGGCACGGCAGAAGGGTGGAATAGGAGCCTGGGGAGGAGACACAACAGGAGAAGCAGCGAGGTTGGCCCTGGATGCAGGGACCACAGAAACTGGGAAGGGACTGAGTTAAGGAGGCCACGTCCAGTGTCGGAAGGTGCACAGAACTCGAGCAACGTTAAGAACTGAGAAAGGGGCTGCTGGATTCAGCAGCAAGGAAGCCTCTCCTGCCCTTGGCCACAAGCACTTCAGTGCGGATGGAAGTGTGGTTGATGAATGAGAATCAAAGAGGAAGAGACATTGACTGTGGTTCTAAAGGGGAGATAAGGACAGGTGTTTAAGGGAAATCCAGGTAGAAGGGGGCTCTGTGGGTTTGGGTTTTGTGGGTTGTTTTTTGTTTTCATTTTTTTTTTTTTTTTAATATGGGAGAAGACACATGGTGTGTTTACACGTACAGAAAAAATAGTGTGAGTTTCCCGAGAAGGTACGAGAGACAGGCACCAGAGTGACACTATGCTGGGGGCTGGTCTTGGAGGGAAGACCCTCTGAGGAGGAGGAAGGGGAAGAGAATGGCTGCAGAGACAGGCAAAGACGAAAGGACGAAGGACAAGATCTCCATTGGCGTCTGAGGACACATAAAAAAAAAGGTGCACTTGTTTTTGTGTGAAACATTTTCCTTTTCCCTCAAGCAGAATAAGACGCTCATGAATTATAGGTAAATGTCAACACTTGAGAGGGCAGACTGGGTTAGAGCACAGGCAGGGCAAGGAAAGGATTCTCAGGAGTCAAGGCTGAGCCAGGAAACCTTGACACAGCAGCTCAAATGTATCAACAGAGTAAGCTGAAGACTCTTTATCTAGACACAGCTTCATTCAAATTAAAAACAAACAAACAAACAAAAAAAACCGCCCTTGTGAAGTTGGTAGCTAAGTATGAGAGCCTCGAGGCTTTAGCTCAACAGCTTCAGAGCAGGACTTTTTAAATTTGCTGCTCTTGTTTTGCGTAGGTAAGACAGGGACAGGATTCAAAAATCAGAACACAAGGTCCAGGCAAAGAAGTCTGGCTGCCCCCACCCCACCCTTCTCTGACCTGCTTCTCTTGCTGTCCTGCACGTATTTTCATTCTTTATTCAGACATGAGTAACACAAATAAATATTCTTAGCTTGCATCTTTTTCCCTTCCTTCCTCCCTCTTTCTCCATTTCTTTTTTTCCTTTCCTTCCTTCCTTCCTTTCCCTTTTTCTTTTTACTGCCTGTATCTCGGAGGGCTCTCCTAAGTCCATGGAGAGCTTCCCATTTCCAGCTACCTACACTCCTGCACGCGGCTGCACCACAGTTTGGGTGTCTAGTCTGTACAGATGGACACCTGGGTTGTTTCCATACTTTTGCTCTTACAACCAATGCTGCAATAGCTAACATTTACACAAGTCATCGCATAGACGTACAGATGTCATCTGCAGGGTGGGGTTGCTAGACTTGTCACTTTAATACTGTAATCATGCAATCCCTCCAGCAATATCTGAGTTGCTTACTGCCCCCATGGCCTACCTCCAACCCCACCCGATGTGCAGTCAAACTTTGGGATTGCTGCCAACCAGAGGTTAAAATTGGTGTCTCTGTGCACTTTTAATAAGCATTCATCTTTTGCAAATTAAAACTGAGCATCTTTTCATGTTTGTCACTTGAATTTCTTTTTCTGTGAACTATCTGTTTACATCCTTGGCTCCTTTTCTCTGTTTTGCTGCTGCAGAAGTTCTTAACCAGGGTTTTTTTTCAGAGGGTCTTGTGACTCAGATAAGGCTAAGAACTAAGGGATAAAAAGAACAATCACCCTAATCCAATACATATCTTGTGTTATACATAAGAGGATTTTTTTTTAAGTTTTAAAAACATTTATTGAAATTTAATACATATACAGAAAAATGTAATTATACTATGTCACAGCTTGATGAATCTTCACAAACTGAACACACTCCTATAATCGACATGAGATCAAGAAACAGAATTACCAGCACGCCAGGAAATAAGTAATCCTCAATAAATAATCCCTCTGGTCCTCACCATTTACAGACTCTTTTCTTCTGTAGTTTTATTGCTTGATTCTATTTCTTGACCTTAATACCTTCCTGATGTCATCATTCAGTTTCCATGACAAAGCTGAACGAAACTTGAGCAAGAAGGCAAGTGATTCACAACTCTCAGTCTTCAACAGTTTTGAAAACCCACTCTACTCTGTAAAAGGGTTTTATCACAATTACAGAAGGGACGATCTTAGGGCTCCCCCTGCTGGTGACCAGTTCAGTTCATTCGCTCAGTCGTGTCCGACTCTTTGAGACCCCATGAATCACAGTATGCCAGGCCTCCCTGTCCATCACCAACTCCCGGAGTTCACCCAAACTCATGTGCATCAAGTTGGTGATGCCATCCAGCCATCTCATCCTCTGTCGTCCCCTTCTCCTCTTGCCCCAATCCCTGCCAGCATCAGGGTCTTTTTCAGTGAGTCAACTCTTCACATGAGGTGGCCAAAGTATTGGAGTTTCAGCCTCAGCATCAGTCCTTCCAATGAACACCCAGGACTGGTCTCCTTTTAGAATGGACTGGTTGGATCTCCTTGCAGTCCAACGGACTCTCAAGAGTCTTCTCCAGCACCACAGTTTAAAAGCATCAGTTCTTCGGCACTCAGCTTTCTTCACAGTCCAACTCTCACATCCATACATGACCACTGGAAAAAGCATAGCCTTGACTAGATGGACCTTTGTTGGCAAAGTAATATCTCTGTTTTTTAATATGCTATCTAGGTTGCTCATAACTTCCCTTTCAAGGAGTAATTTTATTTTTAAAATTTAAAATTTTTAATTTCATGGCTGCAATCACCATCTGCAGTGATTTTAGAGCCCCCCAAAATAAAGTTTGACACTGTTTCCATTGTTTCCCCATCTATTTCCCATGAAGTGATGGGACCAGATGCCATGATCTTCGTTTTCTGAATGTTGAGCTTTAAGCCAACTTTTTCACTCTCCACTTTCACTTTCATCAAGAAGCTTTTTAGTTCTTCACTTTCTGCCATAAGAGTGGTGTCATCTGCATATCTGAGGTTATTGATATTTCTCCCGGCAATCTTGATTCCAGCTTGTGCTTCTTCCAGTCCAGCGTTTCCCATGATCTACTCTGCATATAAGTTAAATAAGCAGGGTGACAATATACAGCCTTGACGTACTCCTTTTCCTATTTGGAACCAGTCTGTTGTTCCATGTCCAATTCTAACTGTTGCTTCCTGACCTGCAAATAGGTTTCTCAAGAGGCAGGTCAGGTGGTCTGGTATTCCCATCTCTTTCAGAATTTTCCACAGTTGATTGTGATCCACACAGTCAAAGGCTTTGGCATAGTCAATAAAGCAGAAATAGATGTTTTTCTGGAACTCTCTTGCTTTTTCCATGATCCAGCTGGTGACCAGTAGTTACCAGGAAAAGCCTCCCATCTCCTCTCCAGGCTCTTGAGGATGCAGTTTGGGACTCGAGTCACTGTAGACTTTCTGTGAACCAGTGCACAGGGGTGTCAAGTACAAACTGCCACTTACCTCTACAAGGATTAAATCATCTGCTGTTGCTGCTGCTGATTTTCAACACCCCCTGAAAGGAGTTCAGGGTGGAGAGCAGAAATGGGGCACTCTGCTCTGGGAAAAAATGGCAGAACAGGTCTTCAGATAGTTGGACACTTTGAGGAGCCCACTTTATGAGCCCAATTCCTGTATCTCTTCAAATCTAGAAAAGCACTAAAATTCTTCATGGTGACAACTACTCCTCATGATTAGCAGAAACTCTGCAAAAAGTATGCACTCGATTGCATGTACACCAAAATCACATATTTACTAACCTTCCCCCTGCCTCTTTGAGCCCTTTCTCAGAGCTGTCTGAAATGTTGTCTCCTGGGCTGTAGTCCTCATTTTGCTCCAAATAAAACTTAGCTCACAGCTCTCCTGTTCTGCATTTTTTAAGTCAGCAGAGGGATACAGTGAGGTCACTTAGCAAGGCAACCAGAAATCCCCTTTCCCTTCCCATTCCCTCAGTCAACATCTGAGGAAGGCAATGATAACTAATGGGCCATAACAGCTTTGGGGGCTAAGAACAGAATGATAAGAAAGTGCAGTTAATCTTTGCTTCCCCACCTCTTGCCTCAGTTCAGTTCAGTCGCTGTCGTGTCTGACTCTTTGTGACCCCATAAATCGTAGCATGCCAGGCCTCCCTGTCCATCACCAACTCCCAGAGTCCACTCAAACCCATGTCCATTGAGTCGATAATGCCATCCAACCATCTCATCCTCTGTCGCCCCCTTCTCCTCCTGCCCTCAACCTTTCCCAGCATCAGGGTCTTTTTCAATGAGTCAGCTCTTTGCATCAGGTGGCCAAAGTATTGGAGTTTCAGCTTCAACATCAAGTCCTTCCAATGAACACCCAGGACCGATCTCCTTTAGAACGGACTGGTTGGATTTCCTTGCAGTCCAAGGGACTCTCAAGAGTCTTCTCCAACACCACAGTTCAAAAGCATCAATTCTTTGGTGCTCAGCTTTCTTTATAGTCCAACTCTCAAATCCATACATGACCACAGGAAAAACCATAGCCTTGACTAGACTGACCTTTGTTGGCAAAGTTAATATCTCTGCTTTTGAATATGCTATCTAGGTTGGTCATAACTTTCAAGGAGCAAGCGTCTTTTAATTTCATGGCTGCAGTCACCATCTGCAGTGATTTTGGAGCCCCCCAAAATAAAGTCTGACACTGTTTCCACTGTTTCCCTATCTATCTGCCATGAAGTGATGGGACCGGATGCCATGATCTTAGTTTTCTGAATGTTGAGCTTTAAGCCAACTTTTTCACTCTCCTCTTTCACTTTCATCAAGAGGCTCTTTATAGTTCTTCTTCACTTTCTGCCATAAGGGTGGTGTCATCTGCATATCTGAGGTTATTGATATTTCTCCCAGCAATCTTGATTCCAGCCTGTGATTCTTCCAGCCCAGCGTTTCTCATGATGTACTCTACATATAAGTTAAATAAGCAGGGTGACCTCTTGCCTATTCTTCCCCAAACAAGGGACTGTTGTGAAGGGCCCTGCTGACTAATATTAACTTGTCAAGGAGCCAACAGCCCAAGTTATGGGTCTCAAAAGCCAGCAGGCAAATAATTATTTACTGAGCAAGATGATGGATTGATCAATTGGTGGGCTCTCACTCACGCGGTAGATTCTGTAGCATACTCTGTGCCAGGTACCCTGGTCACATGATGCAATGCCACCGACGATGGGGAAATGTGAGGGCCAGGGGAGCACCAGGTATAGGGACATTCAACCCTGCAGGGGAAATAGAGGTTGGGGTGGGGCGGGAATGGGGGAAAGCTGGAAGAAATATGCTTCTTGCTCTCTGGAAGCTTAGAATCTAGTTAGAGACACAAGAAATGTATGAATAAAAGGCTAAAAAAAACTAACTTGAGGCGGTGCCTGGAGTTGAGAAATGTCACTTGGGACTCCAGGCACCTCACTTTGGAGCCCTGGAGATGGAGAGGGGCCCTGGGCTGACAAAGCTGAGAAGGGGTAGACAGAAGAGCTGGAAGCCCTTTAGTTGCTGTGAAGAATCGGAAAAAAAAAAAAAGATGTCTAGGAAGCCATCAGGCCACTAAGTGGGATCTCAGGGAGGAAAGAGCTGGGAGGGTCATCGCCACCCAGGATATGTCCTTAGGGCTGTGGGTCCAAGAACTCTGCCGTGTCAGGGGCCCCAGATCTGAACAAATTCAAGGACATGGACTCAATGAATATTGGCTGGTGGCCTAGAGATCTGATGCCAGTTTATTCATGTACAAAGGAAAGGTACCTTCCCCACAACTGGAATGCTTACTGCTTGCCTCCCAGGGTTCCCCCCACCTTTTAAAAAAATATTTGGCAAAATATGAATGGCAACCCACTCCAGTGTTCTTGCCTGGAGAATCCCGTGGACAGGGGAGCCTGGTGGGCTGCAGTCCATGGGTCACAAGAGTAGGACACGACTTAGTGTCTAAACCACCACCACCATGAAGTCTTAGCTACTGGAACTCCAAGGAAGTAACCCCCAGCCCCACTTGTTTCTTTCCTCCTGATAGTTCCCACCTCTCCAGCGGAGGAGGGAGGGCCTTACCCTCCCTATGGCTTCCTTGGCCACCTGTGTGCTGACTCCACAATCTCTTTCCAGTCCAAATCTCTCACTTGAACTTCAGACCCATGTCTCTTCCTGATCCTTGGACACCTCCATGTGGCTGCCCCCAGAATCTCTCAAGGTCAATGTGTCTAAACTGAGCTCATCATTTAGAAGTATTCTATCACAGGAAGGTACAGCCCATGTGAGAGCAGACTCTAGCCTGAGCACCTCTGTTCAAATTCCAAATCCACCACTCAGCAGCTGTGTGACCTTAGGCACACAAGTTACTTAGCTTCTCTTGGCTTCAGTTTCCTCATCTGGAAAATGAAGATGATCCTTATTGCCAAATTCAGACTTAAATTGAAGAAAGCAGGGAAAACCACTAGACCATTCAGGTATGACCTAAATCAAATCCCTTATGATTATACAGTGGAAGTGAGAAATAGATTTAAGGGCCTAGATCTGATAGAGTGCCTGATGAACTATGGAATGAGGTTCGTGACATTGTACAGGAGACAGGGATCAAAACCATCCCCATGGAAAAGAAATGCAAAAAAGCAAAATGGCTGTCTGGGGAGGCCTTACAAATAGCTGTGAAAAGAAGAGAAGCGAAAAGCAAAGGACAAAAGGAAAGATACAAGCATCTGAATGCAGCATTCCAAAGAATAGCAAGAAGAGACAAGAAAGGCTTCTTCAGTGATCAATGCAAAGAAATAGAGGAAAACAACAGAATGGGAAAGACTAGAGATCTCTTCAAGAAAATCAGAGATACCAAAGGAACATTTCATGCAAAGATGGGCTCGATAAAGGACAGAAATGGTATGGACCTAACAGAAGCAGAAGATATTAAGAAGAGATGGCAAGAAAACACAGAACTGTACAAAAAAGAGCTTCACGACCCAGATAATCATGATGGTGTGATCACTGACCTAGAGCCAGACATCCTGGAATGTGAAGTCAAGTGGGCCTTAGAAAGCATCACTATGAACAAAGCTAGTGGAGGTGATAGAATTCCAGTTGAGCTATTCCAAATCCTGAAAGATGATGCTGTGAAAGTGCTGCACTCAACATGCCAGCAAATTTGGAAAACTCAGCAGTGGCCCCAGGACTGGAAAAGGTCAGTTTTCATTCCAATCCCAAAGAAAGGCAATGCCAAAGAATGCTCAAACTACCGCACAATTGCACTCATCTCACACGCTAGTAAAGTAATGCTTAAAATTCTCCAAGCCAGGCTTCAGCAATATGTGAACCGTGAACTTCCTGATGTGCAAGCTGGTGTTAGAAAAGGCAGAGGAACCAGAGATCAAATTGCCAACATCTGCTGGATCATGGAAAAAAGCAAGAGAGTTCCAGAAAAACATCTATTTCTGCTTTATTGACTATGCCAAAGCCTTTGACTGTGTGGATCACAAGAAACTGTGGAAAATTCTGAAAGAGATGGGAATACCAGACCACCTGAACTTCCTCTTGAGAAACCTATATGCAGGTCAGGAAGCAACAGTTAGAACTGGACATGGAACAACAGACTGGTTCCAAATAGGAAAAGGAGTACGTCAAGGCTGTATATTGTCACCCTGTTTATTTAACTTATATGCAGAGTACATCATAAGAAAACGCTGGACTGGAAGAAACACAAGCTGGAATCAAGATTGCCAGGAGAAATATCAACAACCTCAGATATGCAGATGACACCACCCTTATGACAGAAAGTGAAGAGGAACTAAAAAGCCTCTTGATGAAAGTGAAAGTGGAGAGTGAAAAAGTTGGCTTAAAGCTCAACATTCAGAAAATGAAGATCATGGCATCTGGTCTCATCACTTCATGGGAAATAGATGGGGAAACAGTGGAAACAGTGTCAGACTTTATTTTGGGGGCCTCCAAAATCACTGCAGATGGTGACTGCAGCCATGAAATTAAAAGACGCTTACTCCTTGGAAGGAAAGTTATGACCAACCTAGATAGCATATTCAAAAGCAGAGACATTACTTTGCCAGCAAAGGTCCATCTAGTCAAGGCTATGGTTTTTCCAGTGGTCATGTATGGATGTGAGAGGTGGACTGTGAAGGCTGAGCGCCGAGGAATTGATGGTTTTGAACTGTGGTGTTGGAGAAGACTCTTGAGAGTCCCTTGGACTGCAAGGAGATCCAACCAGTCCATTCTGAAGGAGATTAGCCCTGGGATTTCTTTGGAAGGAATGATGCTGAAGCTGAAACTCCAGTACTTTGGCCACCTCATGCAAAGAGTTGACTCATTGGAAAAGACTCTGATGCTGGGAGGGATTGGGGGCAGGAGGAGAAGGGGACGACAGAGGGTGAGATGGCTGGATGGCATCACCGACTCGATGGACGTGAGTCTGAGTGAACTCCGGGATTTGGTGATGGACAGGGAGGCCTGGCGTGCTGCGATTCACGGGGTCGCAAAGAGTCGGACACGACTGAGTGACTGATCTGATCTGAAGGATAATCACATGGGCCCATTGTGAGAATTAAAATGAGTCTTCTGAAAAGCTAAAGGAAAAGCATAGGATAAGCTAAAGAAGTATTAGCTTTTGTTGTGATATTGCACTTAACTGTGGTTCTTCGTCTGTCCTTTGTCAACTGGATTCGACACTGACATTAGAAACAGGCAACAGAAACTTTCCAGGAAGTACAGTGGTTAAGACATCACACTTCCAGGAGGAGCTAAGATGGCGGAGGAGTAGGACAGGGAGAACACTTTCTCCCCCACAAACTCATCAAAAGAACATTTGAACGCCGAGTAAATTCTGCAAAACAACTTTCGAATGCCGGCAGAGGACATCAGGCACCCAGAAAAGCAACCCAAGTCTTCGAATGGAGGTAGGAAAAAATATAAAACACAAAAAAAGGGACAAAAGTGGGAGGGACGGAGTTCCGTCCCAGGAAGGGAGTTTTAAAAGAGAGAAGTTTCCAAACACCAGGAAACCTTCTCACTGCCGAATCTGTGCTGAGCCTTGGAAGCACAGAGGGCAACATAACAGGGAGGAAAAATAAATAAACAATTAAAACCCGCACATTGCGAGCCCTACGGTAACTCCCCCAGCGGAGAAGCAGCGCAGATGCCTGCACCCGCCATTAGCAAGTGGGGGCTGGGCAGGGAGGCGTGGCGCGGGCTGCATTGCAAGAATCTGGCCTAAATACCCCGAGCGCTATCTGAGCGAAATAATTTGGGCTACCAAACCAGACTGTGGGATATCTACCACGCGAAAAGCCAGCCCTAACCTATGACATTGCCAGGCCCGCGCACGGAACAAAGGACTGAACAGAGATAGCCGGCGGCAGACCATCCCCCTCCAGTGATAGGCAGCCAGAGCCGGAAGGGGACAATCGCAGCCCCAGAGAGACATTATCTATAAAACTGTAAGCAGGCTTCTTTGCTAACTAAAACTTCTTGGGGGTCTGGACGGTCAACATCTGCCTGAGAAGGTGTGCCGGTGCACACCTAGATAACCGAGCAGCAGGGAGGTGATAAGTAGCAGCAATCGCGCGCGCCAAACACCTCATCACCTGAGCTGCTCGGATCTGGGAAGGGCACAAAACGCAGGCCCAACCGACAGTCTGCACCTCTGAGGACTACCCGAGTGCCTGAACCTGAGCGGCCTGGACCTGGGAAGTACAGGCAGCCCAGGGCTGGCCGCGGATGGTTCCTGGCGGAGCAACCTAGAGCCTGAGCAGCGTGGGCAGAGAGGCTACACGCGCCGTGAACGGGGGGCAGACCCAGTGTGGCTGAGGTGCTGCAAGCACACGCCAGTGTTATTTGTTTGCAGCATCCCTCCCTACCTCCCCTCAGCGCGACTGAACAAGTGAGCCTAAAAAAAAAAAAAAAAAAGTGTCCTCCACCATCCCCTTTGTATCAGAGCAGAAACCAGACACTGAAGAGACCAGCAAACAGAAGAAGCTATAACAGAGGGAACCGCATTGGAAGCTACAGGCAATAGATTAAAACCATGTGGTTACTACCAACTACATAGGAAGGGGCCTATAGATCTTGAGAAATATAAGTCAGACCAAGGAACTAGCCAAAAATGAACTGAACCCACAATACTCACAACAAAACCGGAGAAAGTCCTAGATATAATATTTTTACTATTTGTACGATCATTCTTTTTTTTTTTTCAATTATTTTTTTAATTAAAAATTTTTTTAAAGTCCTCTATTATTCCTTTAATTTCCACTTTTATAACGATTACTTTGCAAAAAAAAAAAAAAGACCCTATTTTTTTTAAGCAAACTTCATATATATATATATATATTTTTTTAATTTTTGACCTTGCCCCCTTTTTTTTTTTTTCCTTCTTTTCTTTAACATTGTATTTTTGGAATTCCAAACTCTACTCTAGATTTTTAAATTTAGCTTTTTGGTATTTGTTATCAATTTTGTACCTATAGTTTTTTTTTTTTTTTAATAATTTCCGTGACCCTTTTTTTTTTTTTTTTTTCTGTTTCTTTCTCTTCTTCTTTTAAATAACATTGTATATCTGAAATTCCAAACTCTACTCTAGATTTTTATTTTATGCTTTTTGGTATTTGTTATCAATTTTGTACCTGTATTTTTTTATATTTTATGCGTCTTTGTTTGTTCTTGTTTTTTTTCTCTCTCTCTTTCTTCTTTTTTAACATTGTATTTTTGAAATTCCAAACTCTACTCTAGATTTTTAACTTTTGCTTTTTGGTATTAGTTATCAATTTTGTACCTATATTTTCTTTATAATTTTTGCGACCTTGTTTGTGTTTGTTCATTTTTTCTCTTTCTTTTCCTTCTTCTTTTCTTTAACATCGTATTTTTGAAATTCCAAACTCTACTCTAGATTTTTAATTTTTGCTTTTATGTATTTGTTACCAATTTTGTACCTTTAAGAACCCAATCTTCAGTACCCATTTTTCACTAGGGAGCGAGATTACTGGCTTAACTGCTCTCTCTCCCTTTGGACTCTCCTTTTTCTCCACCAGGTCGCCTGTGTCTCCTCCCTAACCCCTCTCTACTCTACCCAACTCTGTGAATTTCTGTGTGTTCCAGACGGTGGAGAATACTTAGGGAACTGATTACTGGCTGGATCTGTCTTCCTCCTTTTCATTCCCCCCATTTATCCTCCTGGCCACCTCTGCCACCTTCCTCCTTCTTCTCTTCTATGTATAACTCTGTGAACAACTCTGAGTGGTCCAGTTGTGGAATGCACGTAAGGAAGAGATTACTGAATAGCCCACTCTCTCCTCTATTGATTCCACCTCATCTCATTCGGGTCACCTTTAACTCCCTCCTCACTCTTCTCTTCTCCATATAACGCTGTAAACCTCTCTGGGTGAAACAAGTTTCAGGGCAAGACATACCAAGCAAATTCTACAGCAGCAAGGAACACAGCCCTGAGCTCCAAGATACAGGCAGCCCAAAGTCACCCCAAAACCATAGACATCCCATAACTCATTACTGGACATTTCATTGCACTCCAGAGAGAAGAAATACAGCTCCACCCACCAGAACACCAACACAAGCTTCCCTAACCAAGAAACCTTGACAAGCCACCTGTACAAACCCACACAGAGCGAGAAAACGCCACAATAAAGAGAACTCCACAAACTGCCAGAATACAGAAAGGACACCCCAAACTCAGCAATTTAAACAAGATGAAGAGACAGAGGAATACCCAGCAAATAAAGGAACAGGATAAATGCCCACCAAACCAAACGAAAGAGGAAGAGATAGGGAATCTACCTGATAAAGAATTCTGAATAATGATAGTGAAATTGATCCAAAATCTTGAAATCAAAATGGAATCACAGATAAATAGCTTGGAGACAAAGACTGAGAAGATGCAAGAAAGGTTTAACAAGGACCTAGAAGAAATAAAAGAGAGTCAATATATAATGAATAATGCAATAAATGAAGTTAAAAACACTCTGGAGGCAACAAATAGTAGAATAACAGAGGCAGAAGATAGGATTAGTGAATTAGAAGATAGAATGGTAGAAATAAATGAATCAGAGAGGATAAAAGAAAAACGAATTAAAAGAAATGAGGACAATCTCAGAGACCTCCAGGACAATATTAAACGCTACAACATTCGAATCATAGGGGTCCCAGAAGAAGAAGACAAAAAGAAAGACCATGAGAAAAT
This sequence comes from Bos mutus, assembly GCF_027580195.1. Lineage (NCBI taxonomy): Eukaryota > Metazoa > Chordata > Mammalia > Artiodactyla > Bovidae > Bos > Bos mutus. The sequence goes on along the minus strand of NC_091629.1, from coordinate 56,999,298 downwards.
ACTTGAAGAGATAATAGTTGAAAACTTCCCTAAAATGGGGAAGGAAATAATCACCCAAGTCCAAGAAACCCAGAGAGTCCCAAACAGGATAAATCCAAGGCAAAACACCCCAAGACACATATTAATCAAATTAACAAAGATCAAACACAAAGAACAAATATTAAAAGCAGCAAGGGAAAAACAACAAATAACACACAAGGGAATTCCCATAAGGATAACAGCTGATCTTTCAATAGAAACTCTTCAAGCCAGGAGGCAATGGCAAGACATACTTAAAGTGATGAAAGAAAATAACCTACAGCCCAGATTATTGTACCCAGCAAGGATCTCATTCAAATATGAAGGAGAAATCAAAAGGTTCTCAGACAAGCAAAAGCTGAGAGAATTCAGCACCACCAAACCAGCTCTCCAACAAATACTACAGGATATTCTCTAGACAGGAAACACAAAAACGGTGTATAAACTCGAACCCAAAACAATAAAGTAAATGGCAACGGGATCATACTTATCAGTAATTACCTTAAACGTAAATGGGTTGAATGCCCCAACCAAAAGACAAAGACTGGCTGAATGGATACAAAAACAAGACCCCTACATATGTTGTCTACAAGAGACCCACCTCAAAACAGGGGACACATACAGACTGAAAGTGAAGGGCTGGAAAAAGATTTTCCATGCAAATAGGGACCAAAAGAAAGCAGGAGTAGCAATACTTGTATCAGATAAAATAGACTTTAAAACAAAGGCTGTGAAAAGAGACAAAGATGGTCACTACATAATGATCAAAGGATCAATCCAAGAAGAAGATATAACAATTATAAATATATATGCACCCAACACGGGAGCACCGCAATATGTAAGACAAATGCTAACAAGTATGAAAGGAGAAATTAACAATAACACAATAATAGTGGGAGACTTTAATACCCCACTCACACCTATGGATAGATCAACTAAACAGAAAATTAACAAGGAAACACAAACGTTAAATGATACAATAGACCAGTTAGACCTAATTGATATCTATAGGACATTCCATCCCAAAACAATGAATTTCACCTTTTTCTCAAGCGCACATGGAACCTTCTCCAGAATAGATCACATCCTGGGCCATAAATCTAGCCTTGGTAAATTCAAAAAAATAGAAATCATTCCAAGCATCTTTTCTGACCACAATGCAGTAAGATTAGATCTCAATTACAGGAGAAAAACTATTAAAAATTCCAACATATGGAGGCTGAACAACACGCTGCTGAATAACCAACATATCACAGAAGAAATCAAAAAAGAAATAAAAATTTGCATAGAATCGAATGAAAATGAAAACACAACAACCCAAAACCTGTGGGACACTTTAAAAGCAGTCCTAAGGGGAAAGTTCATAGCAATACAGGCATACCTAAAGAAACAAGAAAAAAGTCAAATAACCTAACCCTACACCTAAAGCAACTAGAAAAGGAAGAAATGAAGAACCCCAGGGTTAGTAGAAGGAAAGAAATCTTAAAAATTAGAGCAGAAATAAATGCAAAAGAAACAAAAGAGACCATAGCAAAAATCAACAAAGCCAAAAGCTGGTTCTTTGAAAGGATAAATAAAATTGACAAACCATTAGCCAGACTCATCAAGAAACAAAGGGAGAAAAATCAAATCAATAAAATTAGAAATGAAAATGGAGAGATCACAACAGACAACATAGAAATACAAAGGATCATAAGAGACTACTATCAACAATTATACGCCAATAAAATGGACAACGTGGAAGAAATGGACAAATTCTTAGAAAAGTACAACTTCCCAAAACTGGACCAGGAAGAAATAGAAAATCTTAACAGACCCATCACAAGCACGGAAATTGAAACTGTAATCAAAAGTCTTCCAGCAAACAAAAGCCCAGGTCCAGATGGCTTCACAGCTGAATTCTACCAAAAATTTAGAGAAGAGCTAACACCTATCCTGCTCAAACTCTTGCAGAAAATTGCAGAGGAAGGTAAACTTCCAAACTCATTCTATGAGGCCACCATCACCCTAATACCAAAACCTGACAAAGATCCCACAAAAATAGAAAACTACAGGCCAATATCACTGATGAACATAGATGCAAAAATCCTTAACAAAATTCTAGCAATCAGAATCCAACAACACATTAAAAAGATCATACACCATGACCAAGTGGGCTTTATCCCAGGGATGCAAGGATTCTTCAATATCCGCAAATCAATCAATGTAATACACCACATTAACAAATTGAAAAATAAAAACCATATGATTATCTCAATAGATGCAGAAAAAGCCTTTGACAAAATTCAACATCCATTTATGATAAAAACTCTCCAGAAAGCAGGAATAGAAGGAACATACCTCAACATAATAAAAGCTATATATGACAAACCCACAGCAAACATTATCCTCAATGGTGAAAAATTGAAAGCATTTCCTCTAAAGTCAGGAACAAGACAAGGGTGCCCACTTTCACCATTACTATTCAACATAGTTTTGGAAGTTTTGGCCACAGCAATCAGAGCAGAAAAAGAAATAAAAGGAATCAAATTGGAAAAGAAGAAGTAAAACTCTCACTATTTGCAGATGACATGATCCTCTACATAGAAAACCCTAAAGACTCCACCAGAAAATTACTAGAACTAATCAATGATTATAGTAAAGTTGCAGGATATAAAATCAACACACAGAAATCCCTTGCATTCCTATACACTAATAATGAGAAAACTGAAAGAGAAATTAAGGAAACAATTCCATTCACCATTGCAATGGAAAGAATAAAATACTTAGGAATATATCTACCTAAAGAAACTAAAGACCTATATATAGAAAACTATAAAACACTGGTGAAAGAAACCAAAGAGGACACTAATAGATGGAGAAATATACCATGTTCATGGATTGGAAGAATCAATATAGTGAAAATGAGTATACTACCCAAAGCAATTTATAGATTCAATGCAATCCCTATCAAGCTATCAACGGTATTCTTCACAGAGCTAGAACAAATAATTTCACAATTTGTATGGAAATACAAAAAACCTCAAATAGCCAAAGCCATCTTGAGAAAGAAGAATGGAACTGGAGGAATCAACCTACCTGACTTCAGGCTCTATTACAAAGCCACGGTTATCAAGACAGTATGGTACTGGCACAAAAACAGAAATATTGATCAATGGAACAAAATAGAAAGCCCAGAGATACATCCACGCACATATGGACACCTTATCTTTGACAAAGGAGGCAAGAATATACAATGGATTAAAGACAATCTCTTTAACAAGTGGTACTGGGAAAACTGGTCAATGACTTGTAAAAGAATCAAACTAGAACACTTTCTAACACTATACACAAAAATAAACTCAAAATGGATTAAAGATCTCAATGTAAGACCAGAAACTATAAAACTCCTAGAGGAGAACACAGGCAAAACACTCTCCGACATACATCACAGCAGGATCCTCTATGACCCACCTCCCAGAATATTGGAAATAAAAGCAAAAATAAACAAATGGGACCTAATTAACCTTAAAAGCTTCTGCACATCAAAGGAAACTATTAGCAAGGTGAAAAGGCAGCCTTCAGAATGGGAGAAAATAATAGCAAATGAAGCAACTGACAAACAACTAATCTCAAAAATATACAAGCAACTCCTACAGCTCAACTCCAGAAAAATAAATGACCCAATCAAAAAATGGGCCAAAGAACTAAATAGGCATTTCTCCAAAGAAGACATACAGATGGCTAACAAACACATGAAAAGATGCTCAACATCACTCATTATCAGAGAAATGCCAAATCAAAACCACTATGAGGTACCATTTCACGCCAGTCAGAATGGCTGCGATCCATAAGTCTACAAGCAATAAATGCTGGAGAGGGTGTGGAGAAAAGGGAACCCTCTTACACTGTTGGTGGGAATGCAAACTAGTACAGCCACTATGGAGAACAGTGTGGAGATTCCTTAAAAAACTGGAAATAGAACTGCCTTATGATCCAGCAATCCCACTGCTGGGCATACACACTGAGGAAACCAGAAGGGAAAGAGACACGTGTACCCCAGTGTTCATTGCAGCACTGTTTATAATAGCCAGGACATGGAAACAACCTAGATGTCCATCAGCAGATGAGTGGATAAGAAAGCTGTGGTACATATACACAATGGAGTATTACTCAGCCATTAAAAAGAATACATTTGAATCAGTTCTAATGAGGTGGATGAAACTGGAACCTATTATACAGAGTGAATTAAGCCAGAAAGAAAAACACCAATACAGTATACTAACACATATATATGGAATTTAGAAAGATGGTAACAATAACCCTGTATACGAGATAGCAAAAGAGACACTGATGTACAGATCAGTCTTATGGACTCTGTGGGAGAGGGAGAGGGTAGGGAGATTTGGGAGAATGGCATTGAAACATGTATAATATCATGTATGAAACGAGTCGCCAGTCCAGGTTCGATGCACGATACTGGATGCTTGGGGCTGGTGCACTGGGATGACCCAGAGGGAGGGTATGGGGAGGGAGGAGGGAGGAGGGAGGAGGGTTCAGGACGGGGAGCACGGGTATACCTGTGGTGGATTCATTTCGATGTTTGGCAAAACTAATACAATATTGTAAAATTTTAAAATAAAATAAAATTAAAATTAAATAAATAAGCAACACAGATATAATGTAAAACAAAAGGAAATATAACCATTATTTTGCAATAACTTTAAGTGGAGCTTAATCTATAAAAATACTTAATTGCTATGTTGTACACCTGACACTAATACAATATTGTATACCAACTAATCTTCAGTTTAAATTTTTAGAAATAAAAATAAGACTTCTAAAAAAAAAAAAAAAGACATCACACTTCCAATGCAGAGATGAGGGCATGTGGACTTGATCCCTGGTCAAGGAACTAAGATCCCATATTCTGTGCTGTGTGGTGTGGCCAAAAAAAAAAAAAAAAAAAAAAGAAAATAGGCAACAATACCCATTCAGTTGCTCAAACTAGAAAGCAAATTGTTATTGTTGACTTCCTCTCCCTGCCCCTACTATTCACATGCAACTTCTGATTTTTTGAAAATCAAAAGCTTTGATTTTAAAATAAATTTATTTTCAATCAAAAGTCATCTTCCTATATAAATTATTTCTGCAGTATAATTTGATGGAGTTAAGTCTCCTCTATTCAATCACTTTCCTGGAGAAGGAAATGGCAACCCACTCTAGTATACGTGCCAGGATAACCCCATGGACAGAGGAGCCTGGTTGGCTAGAGTCCAGGTGGTTGCAAAGAGCTGGACACACTGAGCAACTGAGCACGCATTCAATCACTTATAAGATTCATGTAACAAGAAGGAAATACACTGTTGATGAAATTTTACAGCTACCTTAGCTTTCTGATGGGCTTCCCTAGTGGCTCAAACAGTGAACAACCTGCCCACAATGCAGGAGACATGGGTTCAATCCCTGGATTGAGATGCCCTGGAGAAGGAAACGGCTACCCACTCCAGCACTCTTGCCTGGAGAATTCCCTGGACAGAGGAGCCAGGCATGCTACACAGTCCACGGGGTTGCAGAGTTGGACATGACTGAGCAAATAACTTTCATTTCATAGATTCTGATTAGATGGCATTACTGTGTGCCTTAATACCAAGTCAATTTCCTGAACAGAAAGTCTCCACGTAAGTTCAGGGCCTTTTCTATGGCTAGAAAGATCCTGTGTTGCTGATGTAAGCGGCAGACTGGGATTCTGGTTCCCTCAGGTCATGTGGTTTGTGGCTTCTCCGTCATTCTAAGTCAGGAGGTACCACACAGTGAGTCAGGCCTGTATCTAATGACTTGAAATTTCAGGCCACATCACTGAGGTATGAGTTAACAGACTTTTGTAGAGGCTCTCACCTTCCAAATACTCCCCGAGAAGTGAGCCACATCCTCAGAAAGTATCCAACTTTATGATGGAAACATGCTTACCTAAAATGAAGCATTTAAAACCACTTTTTGTTTTAATATTTTAATGCCATATGGGTATAAATAAGATAAAATGAAGAATTCATCAAAACTGTATGGAGCACCTACTAACTTCCAGGATCTGTCTTAAGCTTTGGGAATTCAACTCATCTAGATACAGTCCTTGCCCTCAAGAATGTGTGGTTTTATCTGAAGCAATATTTTCAAACAGCTTAAGAACACATCTTTGGTCATGATGAAATTCACTCGGGAAATTCACTGAGGGGAAAAAAATGCATCATATTTTCCTGTTTCTTTTTTTTTTTTTTTTTTAATAATTTTGGCCATGTGAGGCAACTAGAGGGATTTCAGTTTCCTGACCAAGGACTAAACCCTAGCCATAGCAGTGAAAGTGCCAAATCCTAACCACTAGACCACCAGGGATACTTTCCTGTTTCTTAATCTTTTCTAAGAGATGTTGAGAGATGGGCAGCAGTGGATGGCCAGGCTTTTGAGACTGTTTCAATCCTTATTTTGTCACTTTCTAGCACTGTATGACACAGGAAAATGGGCGACAGAACAAGTTATCTGAGTCCCAGTTATCCTCATCTGTAAAATGTGCAAAAACCACAGGAATATTAAATGTGCAAACATGTGCATGGAGGACAGCCATTATTAGCATTATTAGGCTTGATGTTGGAAGTTCGCAATTAACAGGTTTTTTTCATCCGCTGTCAGTTACTGAGCCTCTCCCACTAACAAGGAGATTTAGAATGTTTTACCCAGCGCCCATGGCATGCTTTAACAACCTTATCCAGTGACCTGTACATAGGTCAGGCCTTCCAAGATCTAGCTGTAGGTAGGTTAAATATATATTTTCAGCAGCCTATCTAGCTAGGTGATTATAGCTAAGGTATTGGGGAGTGGGAGGGTCCTGTTTTGGTTCTGGTGACAACTTCACATAAAGGTTGGGCCAGGACCAACTTTAGCTCATTCTATTGAGGAAAGCCATCTTTTCCCATACAGCGCTGATAGGTGCTCCGAGAGCTGCAGACGGGAGCTTGGGTGCGGTGAGGAGACATACAGCGAACTCCGAACTCCGCAGAACCACTCCTCCTGATGGAGGGAGTGGCAGCTGAAGGGAAGCCCACACCTTCTCAGCCTGTCATGAGTCATACAAATAGACAAGATACCTAAAAATCACCTACTTAGGTGACCTGCCTAAACCTTTTCGCAAAATTTAGTATGCATGTGCGTCTCTCTGTCGAAATGGTCTACAGTTCTCCCCAGATTCTCAAAGGAGTCCATGGCTGGAACAAAACAAAACAAAACAAAAACAGAGATTCGGTGAAATAGTCCGAATGGAGAAACTGAGGCCCAGAGATAAAAAAGTGAGTTGCCTCAAGTCAAACAACAGGGGTATAGTAAAGGCATTTCAGTTCCGATTCCGGTGTCACGTTCACGGTTCTGACCGTGTCGAATACCTCCTTGATTTCTCTGCAGCCCTGGAAGATCCTTGGGAGGCGAGGGCTCTCGTCGGAGCTCTGGAGATGTCGCAGCAAGTCCAATTCGGGCGTAGAGGGGGCTCTCGCCAATCGCTCAGACGGGGTCCACTGCCGTGAAGATTCCCCCCATCATGGCCTCACCCGGAGGAATCCCGCAGCCTTGTCAATTCCAGGCACCAAACACCAGGAGACCCGCAGAAGTGGAGGCGGCTGGCCGGTGAAGCACGCCCACTCGCTCACCTGACCAAGCTGAAGAAGCAGGCAAGCCCCAAAATCCCATCCCCAGCGAACCCTTCGCGGAGGGAGGAGTCAGGGAAGAGAATAACAGGAAATGACGTCAGGCGCACGTGTTTCACGAGGGGCTGGCGCCAGGCTTTTGAGACGCGCGGCCACGACCTCGCGCCTGCGCAGCCGCTGCCCTCCCCCGTCGCCGATTCCCCGAGATGGGAGGAGAATGAGAAGGGGGCGGGGCGCGTGCCTGGGTGACGCAGGCGCAGTGCGACTTCGGAGGCGCTGGTCGTCCCTCCGCGGATTTGGATCCGGGTCAGTCAGGCGCCGCGATCCGGGAAAGACGTTCTAAACTGACCGGACTGGCTTCCCGGAGCGCCCCTGCTGCGAGAAGGTGAGTACCCTGACGTGACGCGGACGCGCCGCGTCACCGCGTCTGGGCCTCCCGGCCCGGCCTGGCCACGGGCGGCTTCCTCTGGCCCTCCCGCCGCACGTCGAGCCGCGTCGCCCGCCGACGCTGGCCGCCTGGGCCGGGCCGTCCGGGCCGGGCCTGCGCCTCTCCGCGCCCCCTCGGCCACTGCGGCCTGGCCCTGCCAGAGGCTCTTCTCTCTCGCCCCTTCCCGCCTCCGCGGCCCCCGCGCCGTGCCTCCGCCCTCTCCCGCCGGTCCATAGCTTCCCCTTTTCGCCCTCCTCGGCCGCCCTTTGCCCCTTCCCGCCCTTTCTCGCTGGTTCCCGAGCCCCAGTCTCGTTGGCTGCCTCTTCGGCTCTGTTCCCGCCTCCTTCTGGATCCCTCACCCCTTTGGCCCGACGCAGGCCTCTCATCTTGGCCGGGGGAGTATCCTCAAGGGGAAACTTTGCAGCGGGAGAGCCCGGGCGGGTTCGGGCGCCAGACAGATCCCCACTTTCCGAACCGCCGCCCCCCCCGGCCCTGACCTTTCCCCACCCCATCTTGTTTAACCTCGACCGACCCAGTTTCTGGGTGAAAAGAATTAACTTTGTGCTCTAGCAAAGCACAAAGCTCTTTTACACCGAGGGTGTAGAAGTTGAGTGGGTAGAGAGAGACATGAACGTGTTTTGTTTCGGGGGCCGATTGTTGCAACTTCGTCTTGTTCGCGTCTTCCAGAGTTGCTGGACAGGATTTTCTTTTCCCGGACTCCATGCTTCCTGCTGGGCTGGGAAATTTTCTAAAAGCTTTATTTAACATTGTGATGACACGCTTACGCGCGGATCCTTTATTGATCGTTCTCAGGTCTTTTCAGGGTCCGGGAAATTTGGACCTAGGCTTGTGGTTGTTAGGTGGGCTTGGTTAAAATTGCAAGATATAAATAATATTGTGAGACTTACTCTTCGTTTGAAGTCAGAGAAAAGTCAGGAATTTGCCCTTTTGATGGATGAACTTAGAAGAATTTTGTGTTTTTGTTTTGTTTTGGTTTTTTGAAAGGTTAAGGGAAACTCCGAATCCCCGTGTGATTTGACTTAAAGTAACTTTAAAAGTTTGACCTTTGCGGGGATTGTTCAATTTCAAGAAGATAGTGCAGTAAAAATCGGCAAGAACGCCTCCCATAAACTTAATGAAGATAAATCAAGTGTAAGATCCCCGGAGTTGGTTGTGCAGCTCTTGATTTGAGTGAATGGGAAGAGGGAGGAGCATGGTAAAGCCTTTTAAAGTTACAGACACGCTACTGTTTAGCTGTTAAGGTCATACCTGAGATTCACCTTTGCTCTGGGTTAATTTAACTGAGGGAAAAGACGAGTAATCAAAATGCTCGAAGTCTGAAAATAGTTTAAATGGAACTTCATTCCTAGAGTTTTAGTCGGTAGCCAGTCTTATTCTGGCCTGTTTTGGTTTGTAAATGATGGCTCTTTTAGTGTGCCAGTAAGAATGTTAGTGGAGTTTGTATTAACATCTGGAGGTCACTTACAGTATATAAATTAGCCCTGTATAATTAAAAGTTCCATATCTGAGTGCAAAACATCTTAGCACAGTGTTAGGGCAGGAGTGGGGTTCATAGTCCTGAGTTCACACCTACATGCCTGAGCATCCGTACTAGTGCTAAAAGCACAGCGTAGGGAGTCTGTCAGTATTTGCGGAAGGAATGGATTCCTGCCTGTAGAATTCAGCAGTGCATGTGTAGATGTGATGTGTGCTGATTTCTAGAGAGGCCCGGAGAGGGATTGTGTGGGGTCCAGAGGAGTGGGGAGACTGGCTCATATGATGTTCCTCTGTGAGGGCCAGCGTTTGGTCATAAAGTAATTGAGGAAAACTAATAAAAACTTTATTTTAGTTCTGCCAGCAGGAGGAATTTGTTTACAGCCTACAGACAGCACCGTTTTAGATGCTGTGGAGCTTCAAAAATAAGAGAATATCTGGTCTTTGGCCATCCCTCTCCCCAGGTATAAATATATATATAGAGAGAGAAGACGTTATTGTGTATCTGGGAGAGGATCCTCCTCTAAATCTAGAACTGAATTAGTAGCCAGTGAAATACGGAATTGATACTGTTTCCTCACAGTGATGTACTGGTTAAATAAACCAGCAAAAATATCTGTGGGGAGTGTATTTCAATATTTTAAGAAGTTGAGGTGAAAACTAGATAAATTCTTTTGAGACTGTTTTCAGTGTTCTCAGAGAAGTCTGCCTAAAATACCTTCTACACATAAATAAAACAAATAGTCTTGATTACTTGCTTCCTAATTCTGTCTCTGGTACTGCGTGGTTACATTAACAAACATATTATGACACTCTGACCTTTAGAATATTAGAGGTCTCACAATAACATCAAACCCACCCCTGAGAAATGAGCAGATATAAAATCAAAGAGGCTCCAAGGATCCAGGCACTATTCACTGGGAGAGTGCCCAGGGCGGGGTGGGGGTGGGGGGGATGGGGTAGCAGGTTAGAAATAGAGAAGGTGAAGTGAATGCTTAAAAAATTCCTCATTTTCTTATTTTTTTGTTTTACTTTTTTCTTTCTGATTTCCAGTAATATGTTTATAGAAACCATTTTCATTCTGGATTTGGTATCAGGAAATTTTTTACCCTAAAAGTAAAAAAAATGGAGAGATTAGAGTCAATGAATTGATTAACTTCTCTATTGTATCTCTTGTTGTTTTGGTTGGTCTGGGCCCCCCCCGCCGCCCCTCCCCCCCACCTTTTTAGTTTAAATATAAAACTCAGGGTGGGGGAAATGGAGAACTTTGGTTAATCAAGCTAGTTGATTAGGTAGAGATCATTTAAAGGCATATCTGTAGAACAATTTTAGTTTTTTTCCTTTATTTCCTGTCTCTTCAGCTACCTTTAAGATTTTGAGTTACAAGTGTAGTTCATCTATTTTTGTGAGAGAGCATTAGAAGCTAAAGAAAGCAAAGGTATCAACCTTATAGATAGTGTGTGGAGTAGTCAGTATCATTGAAACAAGTTTGTAATCCTGCCTTGACAGTGGTAACAACTTGATATCTATCTGTATGATTATTAGGATGAGTATAAATACTCATATCTGCGTCAGGATTGCTTTAGAGAAATGCTGTCATGTGTCATGTAGTTATTCTTACCTGAAATGTTTAGAGTTAGATGAGACAAATACTCAGTAGTGGGTTTTTTTGTTGTTCAAAAATTTTTGTTGAAGTATATATAGTTGATTTATAATATTGTATTAGTTTCAAATACACAGGAAAGTGAATGTTTGCATATACATATATACACTTTTTAAGTAGCATTTTAAAGGTCAGAATCTTGTAGACTAAGCTTTTCCCTTTTATTTCCAATGCAATGATCATCTTTTCTGTAGGTTTCTAGACTTCTACAACTGGAAGGATTTCCCTTCCTGTTAAAAGTATACAGAAACACAGATTTTAGGTAATGTGATCTAATTTCCAAAACTGTGAAACAAGATGTTGTCTTCAAGTATTTGGACAGTTTAAATACCATCATAATAAACACATGTTTTCTGTATCATTTCATTTGTCTCCTCTTAAGAAATAAAACCTGCAGTTTCCTAATCATTGAAACTTCCTTTTAGAAATAGAAGTTTGCACTCTATCCCACTAAGAAGCAATGGTAGTATCAGGAATACAGATTTTAACCTGTTTTCACTTTGCTCATTTAATTTTTCTTTTCTTTTTTTTTTAGTATTAACGGGAACATCCATAATAGTGTAAAAACTTTCACAATGAAATCGGAAGCCAAGGATGGAGAGGAGGAGAGTCTACAAACTGCTTTCAAGAAACTAAGAGTGGATGCATCAGGGTAATTAAATATGAAGTATATTATTGGGGAATTGTTTACTAGATTTAAGTAGACATTTCCTCAGGGGAGCTCTTTCTCTTCTAAAGTTTCTTTTTATTTGTAGGAAGTATAAATGTTAATAGTGTGATATTTTACCAAATTCTGTATAACATTGTTATAAAAGAAACTCTTCTGTTAAATTTTGAGAAGTAGCTGCTCATTTGTATTCCAAGGTTGGGAATTATCCTTAACTTTAGTAGAGTACGGCTTTCCCTGCCCCCTGCCTCTTTTTAATCACACATTAGCAGTCAGTGTCCCATCAGAGAGTTCCTCCTACACCTCTAGGGAATCACAGTATTTTTCACTGAAAGTGAGTTGGTTCAATAGGAATCTCTGCAGACATTGTCAATTTCATGGGCTCTGATCGCTGAGCCTATCACTATGGAAACCTCTATTCATTAGGGTTCTGTCACTGAGATCAATAGTCTTGGACCCTTTGGTCAAACTAATTAGAGCACCTGCAGACCAGCTGCTGTCTGAATGTTAATATTTTCACCCTTTGCAAAATGTTCTATGCAGGACTCTTTTCATCCCCATTCTTTGCCCCAGGCCAGAAGATATCTTAAATTTTAATGGATATAACAATATTTCATTTCATGAACGGAAACCCAACTCAGCAAGGAGCAGTAATGACTGTTAAAATTTATTACTTATTTTACTATGCCCTCAATACTGAAGTACTCTGTACATATCATCTAATCCTCACTACCAACTTAGAAGATAGACAGTACAGAGTATACTGTATAGTTTACAGAGGAGCTACAGATGAATTGTCTTATAAAAGGTCACATTGGTAAGACGTGGTAGAGCCAGAATTTGAACCCAGATAATTTTTCTCCAGAACCTCTGCTCTTAACCATTTTTGTGAAGACAACATGAAGAAACACATTCAGTGCCTGGCGCATAGTAAAATTAAATAGATGTTAGTTGTTACAGCTGCCTGCCTATTGCTAATCCTGTTTTTGACCTATCAAATGAGAAAATTTATACTCATAGATTTGCACAGCAGCTGTTACAGGTGCTGACATTGTTTCCATGATACAGCAAGTAAGTAGCTTCTAGTGATTTTGCCAATATGATCATCTTGCCATTAGAATTGATTAGTACTTGCTATTTTGGGAAGCAGAAACAAAGCAGAGAAACACATAGTTCCAGACTCTAGTCATAGTGTAATTTTCTGTGATTTCTGGTATAGACTATGCAAATCTATGCAATTTTTTAATCAGGAAAATACTTACAAATGCACAGGTATATGTAAATCCCTTAGTGTATAAATTTACTTAACTCTTGATACACAGACTTCTTTCCTGGTATTTTCATTGGAACATAAAATTAAGCTATTTCTGTGCCCCTAAAAATTACTTGGAACATAAAATCTTTTAAAATACTCTGTACAGTTTACGGTCCGATACTGTGTATTTGTAGCCTGCAGTCTACTGTGTGTGAAATTATAAAGAGGAGGAGCAGTGGAGAGCATTTCAGAAAACCAAGTAAGAGTGCAAGGGGTGAGTCATTACTGTGACTAGGCAGAATAAGACTTGTGTAGTGTGTCATGCAGTTCTAGTTGGTTGTTTGGAATTGTTGCTGATTTACAAATGGAACATGTGAGGTAGTGACTCATAGGCTAACCAAGCCTTGCCAAGGAATTCAGCATGATCCTGTTGAACAGGTTTTGGTTCCTAATGGTATTTGTCTTATCAGGATAGAGTCTATATATTTAATTGCAAAACAATATAGTTCTTTTTTTCAGACTATATATATATATGTTTAGCATAATACATGCTTATTTATAAATCATAAAATGGATAAAAAAGTAAAAGTCACACCTTACCATTACCACTGTTAGTATCTAAATCATCTGTAATATCACTGTTTTTACACAGTTGAAATCATAATATATGTACAGGTATTCATCCATGCTGTTTTCCCTTAATATTATAAGCATTCTCCCATGTCATTAAAGTTCTTTGTACTCTTAATTTTTAATAAATTCCTAATATCCCATTGTGTACCAGACACCACTAATTTTATATAGTATAGTATTTTCTGTTATTAGACATTTAGTTATTGCCAGCTTTTAAATTATGTTTCAGTGAGTGAGCATCTTGTTACTTAGTAGACTGTCTCTTTCTATAGGATACTACAGTGCTGCAGCATGTGTAGTAGGAGCCCTGTGTGTGTGTGTATATTGAAAAGGTCCAGAAGAATTTGATGTTAAATGTTAATGTTGATTTCTGGATTGTGAAATTAGAGTTGATTCTTTTCTCTTTTAAATTTTTTCATCTTCTTTACTGAGAACCCACGTTACTTGTGTAGTTTTAAACTGTAGAGATTTAACTGAATAATATTTCAGGTTTATTGGTTGTAAAAATCAGAATATTTTTGTATAAGTTGTATACTATTTGAAAAAGGATTCATTTAGATTGAGTCTCCCAGAGTTAGATTGAGTCTCCTAAAGTTTATCCTCCTGAACTTAGTCTCCACAGCTCTGGTTTGCCCACATAAAGTAAGCGGTCAGTGTCATTAGCATTCTCCCTGGACATACGGCCGATCTGCCCCAGATAAACAGTCTATTTATATCCCGCTGCTGGTTATACTTAAGAATCATTCTTTGGCTTACAGTTTTGCAACTGTGAGCTCTTAGGGATCCTCCAAATTTGGTTTTGAAGAACAGTTTACAGTGAAAGCTGAGCAATTCTTGAGAAAAGCAAACTGAAAAGGCAATAAAGGTATTAACACAAGTCGCATTTGGGTTGGTGAGAGCAGTGTGTTCTTCTTGCGTGGTTTTCTAAGCAGTAAACTCTGTTCTTGTCTTCAGGTCCATAGCATCTCTGTCTGTTGGAGAAGGCGCAAGTGTCAGAGCGTCAGTCAGAGCAGCAGTAGAGGATGCCAAGCCTAAGTCCGCATGTGCGTCTAAAGACAGTTGGCATGGGTAAGAACTTCTCACTGCACATGGTTTTTATCCCAGCACCTTAACGTGGTACTGGATTTTCTTTGCTGAAAATTCAGAAGAGAATGTCTTATGATACAGAACCCAAGATGCACCAATTAAAGAAGAGTCTTTCTTCTCATTGTGAATTTGCTGAGACTTGCTGTCTGGCCTGGTTCGTAGTCAGTTTTTATAAATGTTCTATGTGTGTTTGAGAAGAATGGCTCTCCTCTAATCATTTTTAGGTTTTATAAATGTCCATTAAAGTAAGCTTTTAAATGTCTTATTTATAGGATCTTTTTTCAAATAATTTTGTTGGTGTTGTTAGCTTGGCCTATTAATAATTGAGGGGCTTGTTGAAGTCTCCCCCAGTGGAGTACATTCGTTTATTTTCCCTGTAAGTTCTATGTCTTTGCTTTATCGTTTTGAAGCCGTTTTGTTTATAGCCTAGGTTCATGCCAGTTTAGAATGTTTTCTTCCTGATGAATTGAGACTTTTACTGTATTTAGTGACCTTCTTAATCCCCCATAATGGCTTTTGTCTTAAAGTCTGTTTTGTCTGGAGTTAAACTTACATTTATTTTGATTATTGATATATTTGGATTTGTTCTGCTCTTTTATGCTGTTTGTCCGGTTTTTTCATTTTTATTTCTTTTGTTCCCACCTTCCCTGTCCTCCCCATTTGAAAAATTGTTTGAAATGTGTTTGTTTTTCTCCATACCAGTTTTCCTTTCATTGGTTTGGAAATTACGTACTTTGTTTCTCTTAGCCCTCCTCCTCAGAACTGTTTTGCTCCAGTCCCCTCCCAATGGATGGCCTGGTACTTTAGTTCTGTCAGTTATTTTTGTCTCACCAGTTCAGTTTTATTTACCCTACTTCATTGTATTTAATTAGAGAGTGTTGGTTTAGATTCATCTCATGTACCCTTCCTTTACTCTCACCATTGTGGCATCAGACCTTCCGTATAGGGTCACTTTCTTCCTAAAGAAGTCTGTTATTTAGTTAAAAAGGCGCAGTGGGGGTGTTTGCTCTCTGTTAGTTGTCCATATAGAATGTTTCTCTGAAAATGTCTTTATTTCATCCTTTTTCTTGAAAGTTATCCCTGCTTTAGTGAACCTGAAATCGTGGTCCTAGGTGGCAGTTGTTTTCTCTTAGCACTTGAAGGTATTGTCTTCTGGCTTCCATGTTGTTGTTGAAAAGCCTACTTTCAGACTTAATTTTTCTTCTTTTGGCAATAATCCATCTAGTCTCTAGCTGGTTTTAAGATGTTCCTGTTGTTTTTGGTTTTCTCCAATTAGTTGTCCTGCTTGTGTGCTTCTTGTGTTTGTATTCTCTTGCATCAGTTCAGAAAATTGCTCGGCCATTATCTCTTTCAAGTTTGCTTGGCAATTTTGAACTTTTTTCTCTTTGCACAATTCTTATTAAATATTTTTTATAAAAATTACATAATGTGCCTGATAATTCCCAGTATCTGAAAACTTGAGAGTGTCTAAATCTGTTGTTCAGCTGTTTGCAGTGATAGAAATGAATTCTAAATCTGTCATTCTGTTGAACGAGTGATTATTTGTAGCATTAGCTACCCCCCCCCCCGCCCTGCCCCGTGGTGGTACTGAAACTGCCTTGTTCAGAGCATGGAGCCCAGCATTGAGGTTTTTCTAAGTTGTCTGTGCAGGGTGCTTCCCCAAACCACTGGTCAGAGGTTCCTAAGACAAGGGTTGGGACAGGGCAGACAGGTCTTCTGCACCAAATGTTTGGTCTGAGAAACGTGACTTAAAACTACCCTTCACCTCTCCTATAGTAAGGGGGTGTTGGAGTTTTTGAGATGCACAGGCTCGGGCAGCTTGACAATGGAGGTGGGCACACGTCTTTGTGGAGAACTTATTTCCACTCATTCACCAGAGAGGTGGCAATTTCCCAACCATCTTAAAAGATCTCTTTAGAAGAACACTGTATCCCAACATCCTCTTGTGTGTTTTTTCCTCTTAGGTCTACAAGGAAGTCTTCACGAGGAGCAGTGAGAACCCAGCGTCGCCGCCGTTCCAAGTCTCCTGTCCTTCATCCTCCAAAGTTCATACATTGCAGTACAATAGCTTCTTCCAGCAGCCAGCTCAAGCACAAAAGCCAGACTGACTCCCCTGATGGCAGCAGTGGGCTGGGAATTTCAACCCCTAAAGAGTTCAATGCAGGAGAATGCTCATCTTCTCTCGATACTAATCACACAGGGGCGGTTGCTGAGCCTTTGAGAACTTCGGTTCCAAGGCTCCCATCAGAGAGTAAGGAGGAAGATTCCTCTGATGCTCCCCAAGTCTCCCAAGCAAGTCTCCAGGCCAATGATCTCTCTGACTTTCAATCGGTTTCCAAGCTAAACCTGGGCAAGCCATGTGTATGCATAGGCAAGGAGTGCCAGTGTAAGAGGTGGCATGACATGGAGGTATATTCCTTTTCAGGCCTGCAGAATGTCCCCCCCTTGGCCCCAGAACGAAGATCCACACTTGAGGACTACTCTCAGTCGCTTCACACGAGAACTCTGTCTGGCTCTCCCCGTTCCTGTTCTGAGCAGGCTCGTGTCTACGTGGATGACGTGACCATTGAGGACCTGTCGGGCTACATGGAATATTACTTGTATATCCCCAAGAAAATGTCCCACATGGCAGAAATGATGTACACCTGAGAGCAAGAAGCTCCTTACTGTGCTTTAACCAATGAAGGGTTGTCAGAGAGTTAGTTAACAGCAGACCTTGCAGCTACTTTGTGTGAGAAGACATCTCCTTCTGCTCACTGTGCTTGCAATAAAAACTTTTCTTGGCATCTCAGTCAGTTAATCTTCGTTCTTTAAACTTTCTGAGTTCTTACATACCCACCAAGGTGAGCAGATCATTTAGAAATGTCCCTGGGGGTGAACAAACGGTCATTGTTTGACTGGTAGCAGCATGTTTATGGTGAAAGCCTTTGAAAAAACAGTGCATTTTTCAGATGTGTGTTAAGATTTGGGTGCCAAGGAAAATGAAATGTGGTTTTGTAACTGGACTGAACATTTGTCATGCTGTAATTGCCAGCCCAGCGGTATTAGAAGTTACATGACAGGTTTAAACCATCTCTGATTTACCTAAGATTTATTGTGTCTTTAAAGGTTTCCTATGTTATTGTTAAGCCAGAGATCTAAGGTTTAGATTCAATATAAATAAACTGGCTGGCCTGCCCTATATTGTTTGAGAGAATCATTAACCATCACCAAGCAAACCCCTGCTGGTGCTCTTCGCCCTGAGACACATCACATAAGGTTTCTTCCGTGAGAAGCAGCTTGGAGTGGGCTGCTGCTTTGCGGGAGAGGGGTGTGATGTTGGACACTGCCATGTATCTGCTCCATCTCGCATTCTGGTATATATGGCATGTTTCAGTCACTTGCAGTATAGCTCTCATACCTCAGTTTCAAATGTTCTGGATGGATATCTCTTTGTACTGCCCTCCTACCCCAGCAGGCCCCAAAGAGAATTTTATCCATGCCGTGTCCTGTAATTAAAGGCCGACCAGGCCACAGCTCCCTCTAAAGTTTCGAACAAAAGTCTGTCCACAGTTTCCACTGGAGGAAGAACCCTCTCTTTTCTGGGTGGTTCCAAAGTGACATGCTGCCATATAAGGCAAGGGTACTAGTTTGCCATTCTCTTCTCTGATTGAATATATCCAATGAATATACTCCAGTGTTCATTGGAAGGACTGATGCTGAAGCTGAAACTCCAATACTTTGGCCACCTGATAACAAAAAACTGACTTATTGGAAAAGACCCTGATGCTGGGAAAGATCAAAGGCAGGAGGAGAGAAGGGGACAACAGAGGTTGAGATGATTGGATGGCATCACCGACTTGATAGACATGAGTTTGAGCAAGCTCCAGGAGTTGGTGATGGGACAGGGAAGCCTGGTGTGCTGGAGTCCACAGGGTTGCAAAGAGTTGGACACGACTGAGCAAGTGAACTGAATCTAGGCCATTAGGGCTTCTGGTTATAAGGGCACCTATGGCCCCTCCCCCCACCCACTCCCCAACACAGCTAGTGTTTTGCTTTACCTTTTTTACTAGAAAGAAGTGGAGTAAATTGAGCTGAACATGTTACTTGAACTAAAATAGTTCTAAGTCTGTTAAGTCTTTTAAGGTTTTAGTTTGCTTTTCAAAGCAGCAGTCCAATTATTCTGTATATTAACAGAACAGTCACAGGAGAAGGGTGAGTGAGGCCCGTTTTTTATTCAGAGTTGTTAGGAGGAGAGTCATAACTGAAAAGGACCAAGTTCCAATGGCTGAGTAACCTGTTGGAGAAATCCACACTTGGACAAAAACGGAACTCCAGATTTGCAGGAATGAGGTGTAAGATTTACATCTCAGTCAGAATCTTCCTTTAAACGTGAATCTTGGAAGTCCAAGATCACTCAAACCCAGTTGGGCCAGCTTTAATATGTGTTCCTAATTGGGACAGTTGACCATTTGTGAGTCCAACTTATGGGACCAATGTTTGTTTGTCAGATGCATCCTGGAAAACAGATTCAAATTGTGGTTTGAGGGATTTTTACTCTGATGTTTTGGAAAGTAGCATCCTGATGTGTAACTTCATTGAACATAATCTTCACTGAGTGCTGTCAACACAGTCATGCTATACCAGGTGCTGGGAATAGGACATCATATCCTTGGTGGAGAAAATGCTATGGAGAGGAGGATTAGGAGAGAGCAAGGGCTAGGGCAGTGGGAGGAGTTGCTGTTTCATTTGGGGTGGTCAGAGAAGCTTCCGTGAGGAGGTGACATCTGAGCTGAGACCTGAAGATAACGAGAGTGAGCCATGTGGATATTTGGGGGAAGAGCATTCCTGGCAGCATTCCTTGAAGCAGGCGAGGTCACAGAAGCATGGGTGACGGGCAGATCATGGAGACCCTCTTGGGTCGTTTTAAAGGCTTTGGTTTGTGAGGAGACAGGGAGCCTTTGAGGGGGTCTGGAGGACAGGAGAGACATCAGACTTGTCTTTTATAAAGACCACTGGCTGCTCTGTAGACTAAGAGGGGAGCTAGGAAAAGGAAAGGAAGGAGGCAGTCAGGAGGCTACTGCAGTGAATCAGACAATGATTTCAAGTGGCTCAGACCTTGGCAGTGCAGGAGAGAAGACCTATTCTGGAATTATTTTGAAGGTCGAGCTAAAGGGATTTACTGATGGATATAAGTGATGGATATAAGGATATGGACTTCTCAGGGGGTGCTCGTGGTAAAGAGTGAGTGAAAGTCGCTCAGTCATGTCCGACTCTTTGCAACCCCCTTGTCTGTAGCCCGCGAGGCTCCTCTGTCCATGGGGGTTCTCCAGGCAAGAATACTGGAGTGGGTTGCTGTTCCCTTCTCCAGGGGATCTTCCCAACCCAGAATCGAACTCAGGTCTCCCGCATTGCAGGCGGATCCTTTACCATCTGAGCCACCAGGGAAGTTCAGTGGTAAAGAACTCACCTGCCAATGCAGGAGACATAAGAGACATGGGTTTGATCCCTAAGTCAGGAAGATCCCCTGGAGGAGGGCATGGCAACCCATTCCAGTATTCTTGTCTGGAGAATCCCATGGACAGAAGTGCCTGGCAGACTTCAGTCCATAGGGTCTCAAAGAGTCAGACACGACAAGCAATTTAGCATGTGTGCACATAAGGTATGAAAGAAGGATTGAAATTAAGGATGATTCCCAAGGTTTAATACAGTGGGAGTTGGCTGGAGGAGCAGATTTGGGAGGAGACTTTGGGAGTTTGGTTTTGATATCATGTAGAGATGCTGAGTCGGTGGTTGGATATGCAACTGAAGATCAGGGGTGGGACAGGCTGGAGATCCAAAGTTAGGAGCCATCAGGGTGTGGGTGTTACTGAAAACTCTGCTGGCAAAGGAGATCACCTAGAGAGTAAATGTGGATTCTCAGTAAGAGGACCAAGCTCTGGGTCATTTCCAAAGTCTAGAGCTCAGGGCAATGCGGAGGAACCTGCAGAAGACTTGTGTGGGAGCAGCCAATGAGGCAGGACAGAACCGAGAGACAAGCCCTAGGAGTAGAGTGAAAAAGCATCTCAAGAAGGGGGTTGTCAGCTGCCAAATAAGAAGGAAAGATGAGGGCACGTAGTTTGGGAGGGTGCTGGGCACAAAAAGATGAGCTGGAGTGCCAGGCAGGCACTTAGGAGGTATTCTGGCTTCTTTTTTTTTTGGAATGAAGATAATCTTTGCTTCAGACAGCTCATAGGTGGGGGAAGGAGTCAGCGTGTCGGAAGGCATGTAACCCAGCCAGATAACTTGTCTGGGAAGGCGAGGCTTCTTTAACTAAGTCTTCGGTGCTGAGAAGGAACGTGAGACCCGAGTAGATTTCTGTGTGCATTCCTCTCTGTTTTGGATTTTCAGTCCCTTCCTCTCCTCCCTCCCTAGGAAGCAGTCACGCTAGAGAAATTGAGGAGACAAGGGAAGCAAGTGACTGCACCTTCTGACCCAAGAACAACACTGTGGAGTGGGAAAAACCTGCGAAAAAGAGAGAATGGGATAGCTACCTTTTAAAGCAATTTAAAATTCGTTCCAAGTTTAGTATATACGTTTCAAATGTAGAACTTGGTTTTTCTAAGAAAAATCTGTTGTAATGCACATGTGGCCACAAGGGGTCTCCCTTTCCCTGAAACTCACTGGTTTAAAGGGAGAGGCAAAGAAGTGATGGCTGGTCAGGTAAGGCCGGTACCAAATTGACCGAAAAAAATTGACCGAAACTTCTGGCTGTGCTGCACGGCCTGTGGGATCTTAGTTTCCCAACCAGGGATTGATCCCGTGCCCCCTGCGTTGGAAGCGCAGCATCTTAACTACTGGACCGCCAGAGAACGCCTCACTTAAACGGTCAAGAAATCAGTGTCCCTTTGCCAATAATATAATTTATCAGTTTGAAAAGGGGAAAACCACACAGGGTAATGTTGAATAAATACACATTGGGAAAAGTAAGGAGTGCTTCAGTGTTAAGGTACTTAATATTTAAGGGGTGATTCTTCCCTTAAGCTTCCCTGGTGGCTCAGAGGTTAACGCATCTGCCTGGAATGCGAGAGACCCAGATTCGATTCCTGGGTCGGGAAGATCCCCTGGAGAAGGAAATGGCAACCCACTTCAGAACTCTTGCTTGGAGAATCCCATGGAGGGAGGAGCCTGGTGCGGTACAGTCCATGGGGTCACAAAGAGTTGGACATGACTGAGCGACTTCACTTTCACTTTCTTCCCTTTGGTAATAATTTTATAAAGCATGATAGTGTGAAAAGCAACTTATTTTTTAAAAATTTATTGTATTTTATTCAAGTATAGTTGATTTACAACAGTGTGTTAATTTCTGCCATATAGCGCAGTGATTCAGTTATATGTACACATGCATTCTTTTTCATATTCTTTTCCATTATGGTCCATCACAGAATATTGAATATAGTTCCCTATGCCACAGTAGGACCTTGTTGTTTATCCACTCTATATACAATAGTTTGCATCTGCTAATCGCAAACTCCCCCCACATCCCTCCCTCACCCTGCCTGCTGCCTTGACAACGGTGAGTTTATTCTCTACGTCTGTGAGTCTGTTTCTGTTTCATGGATAACTTTATTTTTTGTCATATTTTAGATTCCACACATAAGTGATATCATATGGTATTTGTCTTTCTCTTTCTGACTTACTTCAGTTCAGTTCAGTTCAGTCACTCAGTTGTGTCCGACTCTTTGCAACCCCATAAATTGCAGCATGCCAGGCCTCTCTGTCCATCACCATCTCACGGAGTTCACTCAGACTCAAGTCCATCGAGTCAGTGATGCCATCCAGCCATCTCATCCTCTGTCATCCCCTTCTCCTCCTGCCCCCAACCCCTCCCAGCATCAGAGGAGTCTTTTCCAATGAGTCAAGTCTTCACATGAGGTGGCCAAAGTATTGGAGTTTCAGCTTTAGCATCATTCCTTCCAAAGAACACCCAGGGCTGATCTCCTTCAGAATGGACTGGTTGGATCTCCTTGCAGGCCAAGGGACTCTCAAGAGTCTTCTCCAACACCACAGTTCAAAACCATCAATTCTTCGGCGCTCAGCTTTCTTCACAGTCCAACTCTCACATCCATACATGACCACTGGAAAAACCATAGCCTTGACTAGACGAACCTTTGTTGGCAAAGTAATATCTCTGCTTTTGAATATGCTATCTAGGTTGGTCATAACTTTCCTTCCAAGAAGTAAGCGTCTTTTAATTTCCTGGCTGCAATCACCATCTGCAGTGATTTTAGAGCCCCCCAAAATAAAGTTTGACACTGTTTCTACTCTTTCCCCATCTATTTCCTATGAAGTGATGGGACCAGCTGCCACTTACGGAGTGATAATTTCTAGCTTCATCAATGTTGCCTCAAATGACATTATTTCATTCTTTTTATGGCTGAGTAGTATTTCCTTGTGCATATGTACCACATCTTCTTTATCCATTCATTTGTCGATGGACATTTAGGTTGTGAAAAGCAACCTATCTTGTGAGGATAATATTAATAACAGCAAACATTTGTTAGGTATTTAGTGTCTTCTGAGCCATTTTACAGGCTTCCCCAGGTGGTGCTAGTGGTTAAGAACCTGCTTGCCAATGCACGTAGAGGTAACAGACCCAATGCAGACTTCCCTGGGTTGGGAAGACCCCCTGGAGGTGGACACGGCAACCCGCTCCAGTGTTCTTGCCTGGAGAATCCCATGGACAGAGGAGCCTGGTGGGCTATGGTCCATAGGGTCACAAAGAGTCAGACATGACTGAAGTGACTTAGCATGCATGCACAAGTCTTTTTACACCATTAACTCACTTAATCCTCATCCAGCCATATAAGGTAGATACTATTATCCTTGAAACTGAGAATCCTTGGGAGGGATATTCAAGAGGGAGGGGACATATGTATACCTATGGCTGATCCATGTTGATATTTGGCAGAAAACAACAAAATTCTGTAAATCAATTATCCTTCAATTAAAAAACAAATAAATTAGAAAAAAACCCTGAGAATCCTTTGAGATAGGTGCTTTTACAGACAAAGAATTTGTGACTTAGAGAAATTAACAGATAGTCCAAAGCCACACAGCTTGTGAGGGTCAGACCTAGGATCTGAACACAAATCTAATTCCATAACTATCTACCCTACACAGTGAAGGCATGGATCTGTACATTATTATGAAACTGTTTCTTAATTTGAAAACCTACAGTGGTTCTTTACTGGGAATGAGAGTCAGATTTGTCCGAGGAGATTTTAAAAAGAATGCAAGTGCTGGAGCCTCCTCCCAGGACAATCTGGTAGGTTGGGGAGGGGGTGGGATTCCGGAATCTGTTCCCATTTTTACGTATCACAGGTGATTTTTACGTGTACCAGCCCTTGGGAGGAACCACTGTAGGGAGGCGTATGGATGAACAGTTGCTACACTTGGAACAGCTTGCTAGGACACAGCAGCCAGCCGCCCAGCCTTAGAACAGGATTATGCCGATTTGCTGGGCATTTAAACTACAAAGGGTTTTGAACTCAGAGTCCTCTGGCTTCCAGTTGGAGATGCTCTTTCCTCTCCCCTGGAGAGCGGAGGTGGAAAGAAACACGCGGTTTTCCAGGGTTGGTCAGAAGTGGCAACAGCAGAGTTCTACAGGGGCAGCATTGAGATGGTCTCAGCAGTGAACTGGGCGACCAGGCTGTCAGGCAACCTGCGGGGCAGGGGGCTGGGGTGAGTTAAAACCCAGATGAGACAGTCTTTATCTGCTGCTTTTTGCTGCATGTCTGCTTGGCAAAGAGCTCCGAGGCTGGGTGTTTCTATCCGGGGGTAAAATGTGGGCCGAGAAGGGTTCTTTAAGGCAGGGGACTGTGAAGAAGGAAGGAACCAAGTGGTAATAAGAACCAGGATCAGCTAAGGGTGAAGGGAGAGAGGCTTGTCTATCCATTTCTTAAACAAGGATACATCTTTGGTGGTGACTTGGTCTTCACAACCCAGATAATCACGATGATGTGATCACTGACCTAGAGCCAGACATCCTGGAATGTGAAGTCAAGTGGGCCTTGGAAAGCATCACTACGAACAAAGCTAGTGGAGGTGATGGAATTCCAGTTGAGCTATTCCAAATCCTGAAAGATGATGCTGTGAAAGTGCTGCACTCAATATGCCAGCAAATTTGGAAAACTCAGCAGTGGCCCCAGGACTGGAAAAGGTCAGTTTTCATTCCAATCCCAAAGAAAGGCAATGCCAAAGAATGCTCAAACTACCGCACAATTGCACTCATCTCACACGCTAGTAAAGTAATGCTCAAAATTCTCCAAGCCAGGCTTCAGCAATATGTGAACCGTGAACTTCCTGATGTTCAAGCTGGTGTTAGAAAAGGCAGAGGAACCAGAGATCAAATTGCCAACATCCGCTGGATCATGGAAAAAGTAAGAGAGTTCCAGAAAAACATCTATTTCTGCTTTATTGACTATGCCAAAGCCTTTGACTGTGTGGATCACAAGAAACTGTGGGAAATTCTTCAAGAGATGGGAATACCAGACCACCTGAACTGCCTCTTGAGAAATTTGTATGCAGGTCAGGAAGCAACAGTTAGAACTGGACATGGAACAACAGACTGGTTCCAAATAGGAAAAGGAGTTCGTCAAGGCTGTATATTGTCACCCTGTTTATTTAACTTATATGCAGAGTACATCATGAGAAACGCTGGACTGGAAGAAACACAAGCTGGAATCAAGATTGCTGGGAGAAATCTCAATAACCTCAGATATGCAGATGACACCACCCTTATGGCAGAAAGTGAAGAGGAAATAAAAAGCCTCTTGATGAAAGTGAAAGTGGAGAGTGAAAAGTTTGGCTTAAAGCTCAACATTCAGAAAACAAAGATCATGGCATCTGGTCCCATCACTTCATGGGAAATAGATGGGGAAACAGTGGAAACAGTGTCAGACGTTATTTGGGGGGGCTCTAAAATCACTGCAGATGGTGACTGCAGCCATGAAATTAAGAGACGCTTACTCTTTGGAAGGAAAGTTATGACCAACCTAGATAGCATATTCAAAAGCAGAGACATTACTTTGCCAACAAAGGTTCGTCTAGTCAAGGCTATGGTTTTTCCTATGGTCATGTATGGATGTGAGAGTTGGACCGTGAAGAAGGCTGAGCGCTGAAGAATTGATGGTTTTGAACTGTGGTGTTGGAGAAGACTCTTGAGAGTCCCTTGGCCTGCAAGGAGATCCAACCAGTCCATTCTGAAGGAGATCAGCCCTGGGATTTCTTTGGAAGGAATGATGCTAAAGCTGAAACTCCAGTATTTTGGCCACCTCATGTGAAGAGTTGACTCACTGGAAAAGACTCTGATGCTGGGAGGGATTGGGGGCAAGAGGAGAAGGGGACGACAGAGGATGAGATGGCTGGATGGCATTACTGACTTGATGGACGTGAGTCTGAGTGAACTCCGGGATTTGGTGATGGACAGGGAGGCCTGGCGTGCTGCGATTCATGGGGTCGCAAAGAGTCGGACACGACTGAGCGACTGATCTGATCTGATCTGATCTGAAGTGGCCTAAGTCATCGTGGGTTTCAGAGTATGACAGATAAGTTTGGAGTCAGATAATAATAGTTGAATGTTCTCAAATGCCTTCTGGGCTTTTTTTTTTGGTGATTTCTATCCTCCTCACTGCCACCCCCACCCCCCCATCTCTCACACACACAGACACACATACGCACAGCTTCCTGTGCTTGCTGGCTCCTCTCTTTCACAGAATTACTGTGCTCCTATTAACCCTGGGTTCAGCTGGGATTTCCATTTTTAAAAAATAAAACCCTAAATCTGTTATTTATTTATTAGTTTTGGCTGCACTGGGTCTTTGTCACTGCTTGAGGGCTTTCCCCTAGTTGCGGTGAACGGGCTTCTCATTGCGGTAGCTTCTCTTGTTGCGGACCGTGGGCTCTAGGCGCTCAGGCCCAGTAGCTGTGGTGCATGGGCTTAGTTGCTCCAGGGCATGTGGGATCTTCCACAACCAGGGATCAAACCTGTGTCTCCTGCGCTGGCAGGCGGATTCTTAACCACTGGACCACCAGGGAAATCTGAAATTTCCATCCCTAGGTCTTGGCCACTGTCTCTCATCATGGAGATTTATTTGTCCCTTTTCCTGGAGTTCGGTGGGAACCTGAGGGCTGGTCAGTCCCTTTGCTGTTGACCTTGCCCTAGGAGCTTTCTGAAATCTGGCCTCCCAGGCTCTCAGGAGAGCACAGCAAGAGAGAGCTTGGAAAGAGAATTAAAAAAAAACAAAAACATGATCGTTGAGTATTTCTAAGACGATCTCCTGGCGATACAACCAGTCCTGCTGTGTCTTGGAACTAGAGAGCAGAGGGTGGGCTCCTCGCCCTTGAGAAGAGAGAAACGGAGTGATCCAGATGATGCTTCTTGAACCGGGCTCTTCCCAGGGGTTTTCCCAGGGTGCGGGGGCAGGGCGGGAATTGGGTTGTGTCAGACTTAGATTCACTTTATCTAACCCCACTCTGTTTGCAGAACTTCACCTTTCTTCCCGAGTTCCCTCCTCCGCTTTCAAAAGCATATGTGACCCCATGCCCGTTCCTTTCTCTTTAGGTCACCAGATTCCTTTATGGGGTTGGCAGCGATGCTCTGATAGCCCCGGGTCCTGTCGGGGCATGTGAGTGGCGCTGGGGCTGAGGTTCGCCAGCTTCTACACTCAGGGGGATTTGAATGTGTTTCAGGACTGGGTCTTCCTCTCCCCTCCCTGCTGGACACTCAAGGGACCGGGAAGGTGGAAGGGAGCTCTTCTTTACCCAAGAGAAGAAAAGCCGCCCGATCCGCCCTCCAGGGCTACCCACACTTGGTTTCAGCTTCCCTTCCTCATCCCTCCAGCCACTCCCCGAGTCTGAAGCGCCAGCCCAGTTTGAAACACCCCTCCCGCTTTGAAGGAGGCTGGGCCGGGCCGGCGGGGGGGGGTTATTTTGGGAGCAGCCTCTGAGATCCAATGGCCTTGTTAGGGCAACACTGACCTTTCCATCCCAGGAGGAGGGTAGGATTGGAGGGGGGCGGGGCAGGGCGCGGAATCACAGCCCGGCACACCCAGGGGGGTGGAGGAGAAGGGGGCCAGCCGGCTGCCGGGAATTCAGCCTCTGGGCTGGGAGCTGTCACAGAGGAAAAGTTCTCCTTTTTGAAGACAGACTGGGGACCCCTCCACCCCACCCTTCCCATTGCACTTCTTAAAGAGATCACAGCACTTTTTCCTTTGACTCCATGGGAGCCAGGTTGGGGACACTCCGTGGAGACTTCAAACCTTTCCTTTCCACTTCCTCCTCGGCTGGCAGCCTTCCTCTGGCCGACTGAGTGGGGGCCTCCCAGGCATGGCACTGACCGCCCGACCCAGTGCTGACTTGGCTCCTGGGTTCCTGCAGCCTCGGGTGGCATCTCGCTTCCCTCCTCCCGGGGCGCGGTGAGTCAGGGGGGCGCCCAGCCCTGAGCTGCTTGGAGAGAGTTGCTGGCACCCCCTCTCCCCATCACCTTCTCCCCCAAAGCTGGAGAACGGTGAGGAGGTCCGGGGCTACGATGAGATGAGCGGGGGTCGCTTTGACTTTGATGATGGCGGGGCATACTGTGGGGGCTGGGAGGGGGGCAAGGCCCATGGGCACGGCCTATGCACGGGCCCCAAGGGCCAGGGGGAATACTCGGGCTCTTGGAACTTTGGCTTTGAAGTGGCGGGTGTCTACACCTGGCCCAGCGGAAACACCTTCGAGGGATACTGGAGCCAGGGCAAACGGCATGGGCTGGGCATAGAGACCAAGGGACGCTGGCTCTACAAGGGCGAGTGGACACACGGCTTCAAGGGCCGCTACGGGACCCGGCAGAGCAGCAGCAGCGGTGCCAAGTATGAGGGCACTTGGAACAACGGCCTGCAGGACGGCTATGGCACCGAGACCTACGCGGATGGAGGTGAGCCTGGCCTGCAGCCTGCAGACCTGGGGAGGGGCCAGATGGGGTGAGGAAGGTGGTGCAGAGTGGGGCAGGAGGAGCCAGGATATGATTTGCTGTGTGGCATTGGGCAAGCAGCTCCACCTCTCTCTGCATCCATTTCATTGACAGGAAAAGTGAGGCTAATAACGGAGCTGTCGAGAAAATTGGCAGACATGCTTGGTACAAGGCCTGCCATAGAAACACACATTCAAGACACATTCAATAAGACACCACTGCGACTGTGGCAGGCTAGGTGTACAAAGAGCTCTGGAATATGCTCCAGAAGAACTGGTGTCTAATGTCAATTTTGCTATGAAAATTATTTTCAGCCAGTAGATCCTGAAGTGTTCGTTCATTCATTCATCAATCCACCCCCGCACCCACTCATGCATTTACCCATCCATCCATCCACCCACTCAGCCATCCATCCACTCATCCATCCATCCATTCACTCATCCATTCATCCATCTATCCATCCATCTACTCATCCATCCATCCATCTATCCACCCAAGCATACTTTTGTTCAGTGAATATTTCTGTAGTACCACATTCACCAGGCATTGTAAAAAGGGTTAGAGGTAGAGAGAAGTAGGGTAGAGTCCATGGGTTCAAAGATATGCTTGCAGACAAACACTTATATGCAAGTACTCATAGTGTGCCGTGGCAGTAAAGGGAAGTTAGGTCTGAGGAGGTCATTGGAGGCTTTAGAGGAGGTGACATCGGAACTGCATCTTGATGGGAAGATTGTGTTTGTGAGGCTTGTAGACAGTGGTCTCAGGTATAGGACAGGCTCCTGACTGGGTTACCTACTGCTGGCTATCTGGTGAGGGCTCAACCTCCAATGTACCTGGATGTTAATAGGTTGTTAACAGAGTTTTCGTGGCACAATGGCTGGCTGGAATTGGACTAAATCTGGCTTCACATTTCCTAATTTGGTGACCTTGAGCTGTTTGCGGAACCTCTGCAATTCAGTGCGATTCAGGTGTTTATACTGGTCACTGCACAGAGCACTGGGGGTGAGCAGAGAGCAAACCTCACATGTTCCAGTTACCAAGTGGAGATGGTCCCCGCAGGCTTGCTGGGCATCAATGAGCCAGGCAAAGTGGTGCAAATATGCATGTGCAGAAAGTTCCTCCCCTTCCCTACCCTATTCCTCCTCCCCACACAGTGTGTGTTTGTGTGTGGGGAGCATGGATATGAGTCACAGGGGCAAGCAATATTTCTGGGAAACTACAGGCTGATGTCCCAGTATGTCTAAAATAGGGAAAACCCATTCATTCCTTCATAGAGTACCAATGATGTGTCAGGCGCCCTCCCGCAGCAAGTCCCAGGGTCCGAGGCAGTGAGCAAGCAAAGTCCTCAGGAAGCTCCCTGTCTAGTGAAGAAAACAGAAATAAACAGGAAAACAAACACAGATGCAATTTCCAAAAGTTACCTGTGTTACGGAAAAACTAGCAGAGAGGGAAGAGGGTAATTTTTTTTTTTGGAGGGCGGGTGTCTGAGTACTAAGGTAGGGAGGACGGGAGAAGGAAGGAAAACCCCAGGCAGAGGGAATGAGATTGAAGAGGCTCTGAGGCGGGACTGGGCTTGGCACGTACGAGGAACAGCAAGAACGCCGGGGCAGTGGGAGAGGCGTGAATGAGGGGCACAGGCTGGGCTGCCGGGGCTGCTGCTGGAGATGTGGGCGGGCCAGGGCACGAAGGTTTGCAGGGCCCTGGGTTTTAGCCTAGGTGTGTCCAGGAGCCCTCCAGGCTAGGTCATCGGGAGGTCTGCCCCTCTGGTTTGTCAGAAGCCCATATTCTCCTCTCGAAAGAGACAGCCCCACATCCAGGGGGTCTGGAAACCTCAGAGATCCTCTCCCCCAAGCACAACCCTCCAAAATTAGACGTGGCCACTGCTTCGGAAAATCTCTCTAATCAACCTGTCATCAGTTTTCCCAGGGGTTGTTAAGGACCTGCCCTTTGCCCCATCCTGGGTAGCACTGAGGGGAATGTGGACAAATAAGATCCTGGGATTAGGGACGGCTGGGAGCCGGGCAGCCTTGGATCACCACCCTGCCCCTATCGTATTCTCTTGTCTCTTGGAGCTTCAGTTTCCTCATCCCTAAGATGGATTTATGCTAACCTCTCCTAAGCTTTCTCATGGGATGAATGTGCAGTTGCCATTATTACTATTAACTATCACTAATTCATCCAGTAAATATTTATTGAGTGATTATTAGGAAGCCAGCACTGGGTGGGCGGTGGTGGGGGATGGGGAGAGTGTAGAACTGAACAGGATGGGAGAGGTCACCCCGCCTTCCAGGGAATGTAACAAAAAATTGTGTTGGGTGCCAAGCAGGGACATGCTGGGGGCTAAGCGAGCAAGAAGCGGGTGGCTAATGAGACTGAGGCACTCAGGGAGGCCTTCTGGAGGAGGTGACAAGTGGGGCTCTGAAGTACAAAGTCAGCCAGGTGACAGCGGTGAGGACGCTTGCTCCGGGTGGTGAGAACACTGTACAAAGACTGAAGTCCAAAGCTTGCTGTCCAGCGGAGATCAAGCGGAGATTTGTGTCTCATTCTCAGTTTTGAGAAGCATTGATCCAAGTGATAACACGTCTGCTTTCCTCCATTCCCTGGCTTACCTTGCGGTCTGGTGTTACAGGTGTCTGCCTGCTCCAAACCAAAGAGTAGCTTTCCAAACTGGAGCTGTCCACCCATTTGGCCAAATCAACTTAGTGGGTCATGACCTGCATTTTAAAAGAAAGGAAAGTATAGAACAGAACAGAATAGAAAATATCAGAGTGTTTCATAGAGAATGAGATTAAAGTATTGATTCCTGAAATGTTTGTTCAGTTGGAGATTATATATCTATATTTTGTGTATCGAAACATCTGTTTATGTGTATATCATGATTCAAATGTATTTTTTGTTGCAGATCACAGTCAAAAAATAGGAATATTACTTTTGTAAAGTGACTTGACCTGACATCTTCATGGCTGCCCCAGTCATTCCTAAACGCACAGACCTTCCCTCTGCCCCTCTGCTTGTTGCTTTGGCTGGAAGTTCCAATTCTCTGGTAGGAAGGGGAAGGTAGTCCAGGCAGAGGAGTCTTCCAAACCCTGCCCTAAGCCTCCTGGCACCCCTCCCCCATCTATAGCCCCACATTCCTCCCCTGGCCATATATAGCAAAGCTAAAAATAGCTGCTGACTTAAAGCCCAAAGCCAGCACACCCAGCCCTTAAGTAGTAATCCACAGCTGCATGGCTGCCTGGCGGTTCCCACCCGAGACCAACAGACTGTAGGACTTGAAGGGCCACTAGTGATCTTGGTTTTCCTCTGATCTTGACCTGGGCCTGAGCCTAGGATTCCAAGGCCCACGAATGGCCTGAAACTGCAGGACTCTGTGCGTGGACTCTCTGTGTTTTTCTGGGAGATATTTCCTGCAAGAGCCATCAGATTCTACAAGTAATCTGGTGCTCAAATAAATTCCAGGACCATGGATCTAATTCAATAATCCCCTCCCCAAAATGTGCAGCAGGAAAAACAAGCCCAAGGTTGACTTTTTTTTCCTCCTAAAGCTAATAATAGTTAACATTTTTGGAGTACTGAACGATGTGCTTGGTCCTCATCTGGGCACATGGCAAGCATTGTGTTACTTAAACTTTCACTATAACCCTTACAGGGAAGTATTATTATTATTACCCCTATTTTATAGACAAGGACACTGAGATCGACAGTCCTCTAACTGATAAGAGGCCGAGATGGAATTTGATCATCATAAGTGACAATTAAATATTTTATACTGTAAATCAGCATTTTAACAAATGATAAACAACTACACAAAATAATCAAGACTGGCTACATAGTTTAGGGACACGGTGCACAACAAAAATGCGGGGCCCCTTTTTCAAAATTAAGAATTTCAAGATGGTGACATCAGAGCCTTAAACCAAGGTCAGGGCCCTTCTGAGCTCAGAGTCTTGTGTGAGTGTACAGGTTGAATGCCCATGAAGTTGGCCTTATTAAGACCAAGTAGCAACAACTGTCTTCTCCACTATTTGTTGAATCTTTACCAGTTTTTATTTTTTGGCTCCATTGGGTCTTAGTTGTGGCACTCGGGCTTAGTTGCCCCAAGGCTTGTGGGTTCTTAGTTCCCCAACCAGGGATAGAACCTGTGTCTCCTGCATTGGGAGGTGGATTGGTAACCACTGGACCACCAGGGAAGTCCCGAATCTCTATTAGTTTTTACCAGACTCCGTGACAGTAGTAATAACCATCTCTACCATTTATGGAGTCTTTACTAGTCTTTATCAGACTATGTGCTAAGAATCATACATGTCTTATATTATTGAGGCTTCTTAATTCTCTCTTCTACTACACTGCTGCTAAGTCGCTTCAGTTGTGTCCGACTCGGTGCGACCCCATAGACGGCAGCCCACCAGGCTCCCCCGTCCCTGGGATTCTCCAGGCAACAACACTGGAGTGGGTTGCCATTTCCTTCTCCAATGCAGGAAAGTGAAGAGTGAAAGTGAAGTCACTCAGTCATGTCTGACTTTTAGTGACCCCATGGGCTGCAGCCCACCAGGCTCCTCCGTCCATGAGATTTTCCAGGCAAGAGTACTGGAGTGGGGTGCCATTGCCTTCTCAGTGGCTTTCAAATTTTTATAATTATAACCCACTTTAACATATGTATTTTCTATTATAATTCAATGCATACATATAAAAATGTAAAACTGAAACAAGTCATTATGAAGTAATATTTCTCTCCCTGTATGTTATACTTGCTATTTTCTTGTATGTGATCTTATTGATAGAATTGGGCTTCCCTGGTGGCTCAGCTGGTAAAGAATCCACCTGCAATGTGGGAGACCTGGGTTTGATCCCTGGGTTGGGAAGATCCCCTGGAGAAGAGAAAGGGTACCCACTTCAGTAATTCTGGCCTAGAGAATTCCATGGACTGGATAGTCCATGGGATCACAAAGAGGCATCATGACTGAGCGACTTTCAATTGATAGAAATGTTATTTTCTCTTTTTGAGAGAATTAAATGATGCATTGTTATACATTAAATACTTAGAACAGAATTAGGCCTGTGGTTAGTGCTTTGATTATTACATGCTGAAGTGATGATATTTTTATGTGTAAGTATGACAACTGGGTCAAAAAGGGAACCTTCTATGCTCTGGGTACAGATTTCTTTGTTTTTCCCAATGCTGACGGCTTCAGCTCATTTTAGCCTAAGTGAACATGGGAGCTAAATGAACTTTCCAAGCTAGAGCCCTAAGCAGCTCAGCTGGTAAAGAATCCGATGCAATGCAGGAGACCTGGCTTCAATCTCTGGGTGGAGAAGATCCTCTGGAGGAGGGCATGGTAACCCACTCCAGTATTCCTGCCTGGAGAATCCCCATGGACAGAGGAGCCTGGTGGGTTACAGTCCATGGGGTCGCAAAGAGTCAGACACGGCTGAATGACTAAGCACAGCACAGAGCCCTGAGTAATATCTGCTGTCACATGACCTGGGTCTGTGACATGTGTTCCTTGAAGAAACTTAACTTTCATATTTCTTTCTATATTCGCTCCCCAAAGGAATATCATTTTTATTGATCTAGGTGTCTATCTTTGTGCCGATATCATGATAGCATGGTTACTGGAACTTTAAAATAAGTTTTTATTTATTTTTGTTGTAAAATTTTTTTTGGGTATAGTTGATTTACAAAGTTGTGTTAGTTTCAGGCGTACAGCAAAGTGAATCTGTTATACACCCACTCTCTTCTAGATTCTCTTCCCACACAGGCATAGAGTATTGAGCAGAGATCCCTGTGCGATGTAGTAGGCCTCTCTTAGTTATCTGTTTGGTATTCAGTAGTGCATATGTGTCAATCCCAATCTCCCATAAAACAAGTTTTTCAATCAGAGTAAATCCTCCGACTTCTCTTGTTCAAGACTTTTCGGGTTATTCTAGATTATTTCCATTTCTGCGTACATTATAAAATCAGCTTGTCAATTTCTACCAAAAAGGCCTGATGGAAATTTGATTAAAAACACATTTGATGGATCGTGAGGAAGTATATTCAGCACAACGTCACAAGAACCAAAGGCAATTTGTAAAGAAGTTATTATGTTAACTTTTCACTAGAGAATTTGAGAGACTCATCCAAACAGATCTGTGCAAACTGTTGATCTTATTGCTTTTTTAAAAAAACTATTTAATTATTATTTTTGGCTATGCTGGGTCTTCGTTGCTGCGCATAGGCTTTCTCTAGTTGTGGCGAGTGGGGGCTACTCTTTGTTGCAGTGCCTGGATTCTCAGGGCTTCTCATTGTGGTGCCTTCTCTTGTTGCGAAGCACGGGCTCTAGACGTGCGGGCTTCAGTAGCTGCAGCTCGTGAGCTCTAAAGCATTGGCTCCGTAGTTGTGGCACCCAGGCTTAGTTACTCCAAGGCAGCTGGGATCTTCCTGGACCAGGGATCAAACCCATGTTCCCTGCATTGGCAGACAGACTGATAACCACTAGATCACCAGGGAAGTCTTTTGTTGCTTTTAAATTCTTTTTTTCTATTTTTTGGATCCTAGTTAGTTTTCTGACAATTGGATGCATTGTTCATACTGATGCATTCATTACATTCCTTTTATTCTGTCAGTTCAGTTCAGTTTATTCCCTCAGTCGTGTCTGAGTCTTTGCGACCCCATGGACTGCAGCACGCCAGGCCTCCCTGTCCATCACCAACTCCTGGAGTTTACTCAAACTCATGTCCATTGAGTTAGTGATGCCATCCAACCATCTCATCCTCTGTCGTGGCCTTCTCCTCCTGCCCTCAATCTTTCCCAGCATCAGGGTCTTTTCAAATGAGTCAGCTCTTCGAATCAGGTGGCCAAAGTATTGGAGTTTCAGCTTCAACATCAGTCCTTCCAATGAACACCCAGGACTGATCTCTTTTAGGATGGACTGGTTGGATCTCCTTGCAGTCCAAGGGACTCTCAAGAGTGATTATGAGTAAAATAGTTAGAGAAAAATGCATTTGATTTTTACATCAATTTGGAGGGAGTGGACATCTAAACAGCAGTGAGCCTTCCAATCCATGGACATGGTATATATCCTTTCTTACTTACGTCTTCTTTAATTTCACTCAACAATGTTTTAGCATTTTCAGTGTCTTGCACTTTTTTAAAAAGTAAAATTAATAAGTATTTTATTTCTTATGATATTATAAATGGCATTTAAAATTTCCTTTTTCCTATTGTTCATTGCTAGGTTATAGACATAAAATTACTTTTGTACATTAGCCTTCAGTCCTTTTACATTACTAAATTAATTTCTTAGTTTTGGTGGGATTTTTTGGGGTTTTTTCCTTCAGATTTAAAAGGAACGTCTTTTAGTTTAAAAATTCTTGATCGCTGTTAAAGCTTAAGTGTAGAAGACCTAAGAGAATCTGATGGGACTAAAGGCATGTGTTACTTAAGCACTTGGGGCTTCAAGTGGCCAGATCTGAGTCCAAGTCCAGGTGGAGCCACCTCTTCATTTTACACACGTGGGCATATCGTGTGGCCTCTTTTATCTTCCATTTCCTTTTTTTCCACCAAGGCTGTCAAAATCTCCCTCAAAATATGACTGAAACAATGAAACGAGATAATCCATGAAAAGGGCTTAGCGTGATGCCTGGCTCAGAGGAAGGGCTGAAACGTACACCTTCTTTTCCGAGTTTCCTTCGCAGACCAAAGGGCGAACTAATTCAGGATGGTCTGAACCACAGCTGCCTCTGGGGAAAATATCAAAACCCAGCTTTTGACTTTGGAGCACTTAAGCAGACAAGCCTTTGACTTGCTTAGCTCTGCGCTGGGTCCTGCCAGTGCAGGTGGAAGCCACGTCAGGTGGATTCCACTGCAAATGTAGAATCAGCATAATTGAACCTCATCTTGAAAATCTCACATCCCAGTTCACAGCCAGGGGTCAGCGTGACAGGCAGCTGGGCTACTGTGATGGCAGCTTCTTGGCATTTATCTGGGCCCCCAGGGGAGCAGAGCGGACCCTGAGTAAGACAGGGAAGTGAACGTCATTAGTCCTCCTCTCTGCAGCTTTGTTCTCTCGGATGCATGTGTCCAGCTGGCCAAATCTCCCCAGACGTGCCCCTGTCCAAGGCCAGGCCCTTGGCATTCATCGAGCTGGCATGTTTCCAGTGCCTGCTAATTCCGTGTCCCCAGCAGCTGTTCCCTGGACCAGCCCTGGCTGCCACACCTTTGTGAGGAATGTCCAGTCTCATTTTCTAAGGGCCCTGGTTGAGGGCAGAGTGTGGGGTGAGGGAGACAGGCTTGCTTCCTGCCCTAGACCTAGTTCTCTCCTATCCCTTCCCAAGCTGGAGCCACAGAGTAGGTGGGTTAAGTCTGGTCACGACTGATTCCCCTACTCACTCCTGCATAGCTGGAAGTCTAATGGCCCAGACCTGCCTGGCAGAATCCATAGGGCGACCCAGGGACAGTAGGAACTCCAGAAGCCCCTCCCCCCTGGCAAGGAGTGAGCACCTCGTGCCTGGAAGCATTCAAGCATATGACGTGCTGCTGACCACTGTTTGAACTGTGTGGAGTGGGGGCCACCCCAAGGCCTGACGGTGGCCCACAGCTCTGTGTTTCAAGCACCATATTTCTCTTTCTTTTATTTGTAATACAACTTGAATCCTTTATGTATATCATCTTAACAAAGTGATCAAACTTCACATTGCTGATGACAGGACAACCTGGCAACAGGGCCCCTTGGTGGGATGTACAGAGAAGGCTGTCACTTCCCCTGTGTAATATTCCTGTGGGGCAAGTGTGGAGAGAGGGCTGTTCATGCAGAGCCTAGGAGGCCGTGGTAAGAATCTGGCTTTGATCCTGAGAATAATGGGGGCTATAAAAGTGACATGGTTTGGGATGGACAGGTACACTCTGGTATATTTAAAATGGATAACCAGTAAGGTCTCACTGTATAGCAGAGAGAACTCTGCTTAGTGTTATGTGGCAGCCTGGATGGGAGAAGAGTTTGGGGTAGAAGGGATACATGTACACGTATGGCCAAGTCCTTCTGCTGTCCACTGAAAACTATCAGAACATGGTTAATTGGTTATACTCCAATATAATATAAAAAGTTAAAAAAATTTTTTTAAGTAATATGAGGGAATTTCCTGGTGGTCTAAAGGTTAGGACTCTGATTCCACTGCAGGGGGCACTGATTCCATCTCTGATCAGGGAACTAAGATTCCTGCATGCCTCATGACCAAAAAAAAAAAAACAAAAATGACTTGCTCTGCTTTTGTTTAAAGGGATTGCTTTGTGTTGGGAGACTGGGGGAGGAGACGGTGCAGAAAGGTAGAAGAATGGAGATCGATTAGAATCATTTATTGCAATGATACAGTTCAGATGCCATGATGCTTTGGACCAGCCTCTTGGGGCAGCAGAGGTGGGGAAAAGTGGTTGAACTCTGTGTCAACCACAGAGTTTGAAGGTGGAGCTGATAGAT
This sequence comes from Bos mutus, assembly GCF_027580195.1. Lineage (NCBI taxonomy): Eukaryota > Metazoa > Chordata > Mammalia > Artiodactyla > Bovidae > Bos > Bos mutus. Next base: position 56,960,964 of record NC_091629.1, on the reverse strand, counting down.
TGGCCTCATGGATTGCAGAGAGGGTGTGTGGAGAGAAAGAGGAGTCAGGGAAGGTTTCAAGGCCTGAGCTGCAAAGGATGGCATTGCCCTGAGCTGAGATGGGATGAGGATTCAAAGAGGTAAGGTCAGGAGCTCAGTGTTGGATACTGAGGGTGAGGAATGCCTGTTACACAAGCCACGTGGATGTAAGGGTTGTGTGCAAGCCTGCACACGGACAGGGGCCTCGGAGCGACCAGTGGGGCGTCTGAACCCAGACCCTCTCCCCTTGATCCCTTTGCGTCCCCCACCCTCAATTATTCCTGGCTTCCTAGGCCTTCAGCATGGCCGAACTGACCCAGGACCTGGCAAAGTTGCTTTCCTCCAGGCTCCAGGATTGTCAGCATCCAGGCGGTGTCACTTGATTAATCCCCTGACTCCTGTGCAAGCTAGGAGAGCAGCCTCTATGTGTGGGGGTGGTGGAACCCTGCAGGTTACCGGGACCTGTTATATACACCCACTGCAAACCAATCCTGATCCCAGGAGCTGGTCGCCCATGCTCTCAGTCCCTCCACTTTGGGTCCCCTGGTGGTAATCTTGGAAAGTGGAAGACAGCGGAGCTTTGATGGGAGGGAGCATTTGGAGGCCATGGGAAGAGACACTGGTGCCACCTTGCAGGTGAGCCAAAGAGCAAGGCCTTGGGATGGTTACAGCAAAAACGGAATGTTGTCTATACAGTCACCCAAAGGGACTGTTCAGTGAATCCATGAGACCATGCCAGGAAGGACTAAAACCATTAAAAAGACAGAGTTCCAGTGGTTAAGACTCCATGCTTCCACTGCAAGGGGTGTGGGTTGGATCCCTGGTCCAGGGAACATAATCCCACATGCCAAGTGGTATAACCCTCTGAAAAAAATAGAAGTGAAACTATACTTCAATAAAAACTTTTTTTTTTTTAGAGAGAGAGGGGAGGAAAAAAGAGACAGATTCACCTATATTCATACAGAAAGGAATCTAAAGCATTTTAATCAAACAAGAGCAACTGGACGAATATTTATTGAGTGCCTACTGTGTGGGGGGCAGTGTTCTCATTGAGAGGGAGAGTGGTAGCGTGGGGAACAGCTAATCTTTTAGTCTGCTTGTGCTATGTATAGGCTTGTAAATAAGCAGAAGAAATCCTGGAAGGACCAAAATTGTTAACAGTGATTACTCCTGGGGAGACAGTACAGAGAATTTTTTTTAATAATTAAAGAATATGTATTTATCTATTTGGCTGTGCCAAGTCTTAGTTGCAGCATTTGAGATCTAGTTCCCTGACCAGGAATCGAACCTGGGCCCTCTACATTGGGAGTGCAGAGTCTTAGCCACTGGACCACCGGGAAAGTCCCAGTACAAAATTTTTTAGTTTAAATACTCCTCAATTGTTTGAATTTTATGCAGTCTACCTGTGCAACTTTGTGATATTTTCAGAAGTGCCTTCCCTTCAACAGATGAACAACACTTATGCTAAGAAGCCTTCAGGTACGAAAAGACTTTGGGAGCTCTAAGCAGAGCCCCCCAGAATCTAGGCTCAGATCCTAGATAGTTTCCCTTTGTTCCACCCCACTCTGGGGTAGGCTGCTCTTCAAGGCAAGGCAGGAGTGAAAGGGCAAGCCAGGCAGGTGATCTGTTCTTTAGTCCCAGCTGAGCCACTGCCTGGCTGTGTGACCTTGGGCAGGTCCCTCTACATATCTGTGCCTGAATTTCCTCTCCTGCATAATGAGGGGCTGAACCACACTTACTCCTAGAGGTAAGTCAATTTCTCTTATGTGCAACATCAGCTACTTGACTGTGGCTTCTTGGAGACGCAGTGAAGGGAGACAGCATGGCCATGTTAGGAGTCAGCGTCATGATCGATTAGCAGTGTCTGCTGTGGACACAGGATGGATGGGAAATAGGTAGCCCACATGATAGGTGACTTGTTGCCTTGGACTAGATGCTCTTCAAGCTGTGCCCTTCTTGGAACTGAAATAACGTCACTTACCCCTGCACTGAGGTCATCTATGACCACATGGTGCATGTGCAGATAGCAGGAACATGCAGTTAGTATTGGCTACAGGGCTGCCACTAGCTCCTACTGACGCATGACAGCCCATTGTTAAGTTTTCAGGAATGTTGCAAACTGGCTGTTTAACTGTTGGTAGCTTGATTGGCCATGGGAGGAATATTTAGATGACAGAAATTGGTTAACACTGTGAATGAGGGTAGGGCTTCCCAGGTGGCGCTAGCGGTAAAGAAACTGCCTGCCTGTGCAGGAGATGTAAAAGATGCAGGTTCGATCCCTGGGTTGGGAAGATGGAGCCTGGTGGGCTACAGTCCATAGCGTTGCAAAGAGTTGGACATGACTAAAGTGACTTGGCATGCATGCACACACATGAATCAAAGTTGTTTTTCCAAGGAGCTGTTTTACCAGCATGCCATGAACACTGCACTAATTAATATGAAATGCCCTTGTCTCCTTCTCACCCAGATTTAGGTGACCAACCCTCCTGATCTGCCTGGGAACTGTCCTGTTCTGGCTTTAGTACTGAAAGTAGTAAAGTTTCTTGGGAAACTCCTCGATCTCGGGCAAATGGGGAAGACTGGTCACCCTGCAATCTTTTCCTAAGAAGTGAAGGGAGCCAACATCTGTTGAGAGTCTGAGGTCTCTGCTAGATAACTCATACTTTACTCACAGCAACCCTGAAAAGAAGCTGGCTCTGCCCTTGCTGGGTGGAGATACATTCAAAGAGAACTTGTCCAAGGCCAAGTACTCATGCACTCAATTGACAGTATCTGCTGAATGCCTAGGGCAGAAGGCGATGGCACCCCACCCCAGTACTCTTGCCTGGAAAATCCCATGGACGGAGGAGCCTGGTGCGCTGCAGTCCATGGGGTTGCTAGGAGTCGGACATGACTGAGCGATTTCACTTTCACTTTTCACTTTGATGCATTGGAGAAGGAAATGGCAACCCACTCCAGTATTCTTGCCTGGAGAATCCCAGGGACAGGGGAGCCTGGTGGGCTGCCGTCTATGGGGTCACACAGAGTTGTACACTACTGACGTGACTTAGCAGCAGCAGCAGCAGCTGAATGCCTTCTATGGGCCAGTCATCACACTGAGGGTTGGAGATGCTGTGATGAGCAAGGCAGTCTTGGTCCCTGCCCTCAGAGCACACATTCTAACAGCAGAGACCAGCATCAGACAGTTATTTAATTACAACATGGTATTTGTAATTTGAAGGATAAGTTAGAAGGGTTTATGAGCTGATGATGGGTGAACCTAATCTGGTTGGGTAATCAGAGAAGGCTTCCTGGAGGAAGTGATATCAGCCTTGATGCTAAGATCTGAAGGATGGGTGACCGGAGGACCACACTTTTGTGCCAGGCAAAAGGAATATCGAGGACTTCCCTGGTGGTCCAACGGTTAAGAATCCACCTGGCAATGCAGGGGACACGGGTCTGACTCCTGGTCTGAGAAGATTCCACATGCCCTGGGGCAGCTAAGCCCAAGAGCCAAAACTACCAGGGCCCACACTCTAGAGCCTGCATGCTACAACTGCTAAAGCCCATGTGCCTAGAGCCCCTGCTCCACCACGAGAGAAGCCATTGCAATGAGAAGCCTGCGCACCGCAACTAGAGAGTAGCGGCCCCCGTCACAGCTAGAGAAAGCCCACACAACAGCAAAAATAAATACTGTTTTTATAATAAAAGGAATATTGAGTGTAAAGTCTTGGAGGTGGGAGCAGAGCATTTGTGTTCGAGAAAAGTGGGAGCACAGAGACTCAGAGGAAGAATGGCGTATATGAGACAAGGGTTGGCAGGACCCAGGCCATGAGGGTTTCCTGGGTCACCACGAGGAGTTTGAATTTCATTCTTACAGGGGAGGCTGTGGGACACCATCAGACATCCCTCAGGACCAGGGTCCTCATTCCCCTATTTGCCGGGAGTGTGGGCTGCTGATGGCTCATAGCTGGGCACTGCCTTCTGACAAAAGGAGGCACCGCCCTCTGGGGTTAACCCATAGTTAATGAGCTGATGCTCGAGTACAAAGCCTCCTTGTTTCAATTTCAAACGACTCTGAAGGTCACACCAGCTCCAGTGACCCCATGGGGTCTGTTCAGCTTCCTCCACTTATGGAAACCTGCTTCCCCCCTTACAGGTGTTTGTCCTGAGAGTCCCCCTCCCGCCAAAATCACCCACATGCAGTCTCAGCCTCAGAATCTGTTTCCTAGGGGACAATCCTTCCTCAAGGCACTGGGAAGCCATCAAAAACCAGGTTTTATGTGATCAGATCTGCATCTTAGAAGGGAGAGGACTCTGGTGGCAGCGAAGGGTGGATTGAAGTGGGTATCCCGGGAGGCAGAGACTAGGGAAGATGCTATTATCTCTCCAGGAGAACTGGTGCAGCCGGACTAGGTGGATGGGATGGAGATGAAGAGAAGGGTGTTTTGGGGTATTAAAGAGAGATTCAGAGTCAGGTTTGTTTCTGAAGCCCAAGCAATTTCCATTATTCTTTGCTGCTCCTAGAGATGCCTCAGGCTTGCTTGACTTGCTCTTGCTGGGACACAGGGTCCACGGTCATTACCAAGGTGGGTTAGACCTAAGCTGGGATGGGTCCCCTCTACTCAAGAGCATCTATGTGGGTGTCCATGGTGTGGGCATGTGTGTTCACCATAATGTGCATACCTGGTTTGCCTGGTCTGATTTGGGGGTGCTTGGACAAGAGCTATGACCATTGGACTTCCTGGTCCTCACTCCCCTACCTGTCATGTATACGCATGCCAAGTTGCTTTAGTCGTGTCCGACTCTTTGCAACCCTAGGGGCTGTAGACCCCCAGGCTCCTCTGTCCATGGGATTTCCCAGGCAAAAATACTGGAGTGGGTTGCCATTTCCTACTCCAGGGGATCTTCGCGACCCAGGGATTGAACCCACATCTCTTATGTCTCCTGCATTGGCAGGCAGGTTCTTTACCACTCACGCCACCTGGGAAGCCCCAAGAGTTGTCTTCCTTTGAGCCTTGAGAAGAACTTGGTGTGTGTGTGCCAAGTTGCTTCAGTCATGTCTGACCCATCTGAATCTGTTGATGAGGCTTTCACCGTCCTGCCCAAAGATCTTGAGTTAACTCCTAAATAGAGGACCTGGGGAAAAGGATCAGGGAACACTGTTGGACAAAACAGACAAGATATTGACAAGATAGCAGCTCTTAGTGGTATGAAGTGATGAGTGTTTGGAGGAAGGAGGTGGCCTGGGTAGTTTTCTGAAGCAGGTGGCTTTGAAAATGGGCTTTAGTGGATTTGGAAGACAAAACTGAGAAAGTGAGCTGGGACCAGGTCATGCAGACACACTGGACTGTCAGTTGAGGACTTTCATGGACAGTGGGGACCCCCAGAGAGGAGCCTGTCCTGATTCCTTCCTCTCCATCTCTCGTCAGTCCGTTAGGGACACTGATATTTGGATCTCAGACAGTTTCCTAGAAATAGGCAGGTGTCACTGGCCAGAGGGAATGGTTTTCTCAGTGTCTAGTCTGTATTTGGCAGAGAAGGCAATGGCACCCCACTCCAGTACTCTTGCCTGGAAAATCCCATGGACAGAGGATCCTGGTGGGCTTCAGTCCATGGGGTCGCACAGAGTCGGACACGACTGAAGCGACTTAGCAGCAGCAGCAGCAGCAGCAGTCTGTATTTGGAGGCAGAATTCATGGTCTGATCCACATATCTCTTCTCTGTCTCAAAGTGGACTCTGTGTCTTCTAGACTCCCCGAGGGTTTCTCTCTCTCTCTTTTTTTTAATCACACTTTTATTTTCTTTATATACTTTTAAAAATTTTATTTTTTATTGAAGGATAATTGCTTTACATCCCTGTGGGTTTCTGAATAGTTGTACTTCTTTAGGGCTGAGATTTGGGTGAAGGCTTCTGAACCTTTAACTTGTAAAGGGTGTTCTCAGGTTCTTAGAGGTGCCGAGGAGGCACTGGTCTGGTTACTCAGCTGTGATCTCCAACAACTGCCACACTAGTATGATCATGAGCAAGTCATTTACATTTTTTATTTCAATTTTCCCAGCTGTAAAATTAGAATGATTAGACCTGTATCTCTTAGGATATTTTTTTCTGTCTGTAAGTAACAGAAAGCGCTAACTTCCAAATGACCTAAAACTAACACTTCCCAATAGAAATATAATGTGGGCTCCAAATGTAATTTAAAATTTTCTAGTAGCCACATTTTAAAATGTGAAATCAATTTTAATCACATATTTTTTAAAAATTGGTGGAAAATTGCTTTACAATTACACATCTTCTATTTAACTTGTTATCCCCAAAAGTATCATTTCTACATGTAATCAATATATAGTTATTAGTGAGATAGTTTACATTTTTTTCTGTACTAAATATTTTCAATCCAGTGCTCAATAACCACATGCAGCTAGTAGCTACCATTATTGGGCAGCACAGATCTTTTTTAATAAGAATATTTCTGATTGCACATAACAACACTCCAGAGGTAGGGAAGTCTCAGGATCAGTTAATTTGAAGGTGCAATAGCACCAGCAAGAACCCAGACTCCTGCTATCTTTTTGCTCTGCCATCCACAGAGTGTGGGTTTTGCTCTCAGCTAGTTACCCTCTGGCCACTGCTCCAGGAGTCATGTCCACATTCAACAACATCCAGCAGAAAAAGAGGGTATGTTTCTCCACATGTATCTCTTTATAAGAGCTATGAAACCTCTCTTGTCTCCCTTGCCCCACCCCACTAGCCAACTTACCCTCAAGTCTCAAGGTCAGATTTCATCACACGCTCACGTCTAATCCAATCACTGGCAAGCTGGATAGACTTTAATGCTTGACTTAGAGCAATCAGGATTTGCCCCTGGATTGAGAATCTTTCTCAGAGACACGTGGGAGGAATAGTGAAGAATTAAGAAAAATTCTTGAAGAATAATTCTTCTGGGGACTTCCCTGGTGGTCCAGTTGCTAAGACTCTGCGTTCCCAATGCAGGGGGCCCAGTTTGATCCCTGGTCAGGGCACTGGATCCCACATGTCCCAATTAAGACCCAGAGACCCAGGCACTGCCATATATATATACATATATATATATATAATAATATATTTAAAATAGTTTATATAAAATATATAAAATAATTCTTCTGGCATAGTCTCACAGTCAGAAAAACTCATTTATTTAACCTCCTCAGATTGTCTTGACTTCAGAATTTTTTTTCATGATAAACTATTAACACCAGTTTTGAGAAACACATTTTTTGAGAGCCTGCCTTAATAGATCATTAGGTTGTATAGCTGGGAGAATCTTCTAGGCTATATATCTCTAGTTTGGCCTCTTGTGTTCTGAACAGAATGACCTGCACCTACCACATTGGGAAAATTCCAGCGGACCAGGTAGAAGACAGAGTCCCCAGTGACTCAGGTCGGAAGCATCCTTTACTTGAGAAAGAAAAACAAAAGTGCAGTGTTGCCCTAAATAAACTCATCCAAACCTTGGATTCACACCCTATGGGAAAGTCACACATCAGGGTACTGGCATACACAGGCTTTTATTCTCCTTGTCTTAGTTTCAGTTACCCATCTGGTATCTTCTTTCCTGAGATGGACCCATCTCTTGGTCACAGCAGATGTACTCACACTGATGTTTAAAATCGAAGTAGAAGCCCTCTAATCTGATGTCATTGATGCCAAATGCAACTTGGTTAACTGAATGTTAGTGAGAGCAGAGAAAGATTTTTAAATGATTTATAAACCTTAAGGGGAGAAGGCAATGGCACCCCACTCCAGTACTCTTGCCTGTAAAATCCCACGGACAGAGGAGCCTGGTGGGCTGCCGTCTATGGGGTCGCACAGAATCGGACACGACTGAAGGGACTTAGCAGCATAAGCCTTAAGATATTCATTTTTTATTTATTTTCTCAGTGCACTGTGTGGCCATCGGATTTCAGTTCTCCGACCAGGGATCGAACCCATATACCCTACATTGGAAGCTCAAAGTCTTAACAATTGTACTTCCAGGGGAAGTCTCTTGTGATATTTATTTTAATTTATATCACATTTAGGTATGTGCTGTGTTGATTCTGTGACCCCATGGACTGTGATCCCCCTCCAGAGGATGTTGCCAACCCAGGGATCCAACCCAGGTCTCCCGCATTGCAGGCAGATTCTTCACCATCTGAGCCATGAGGGAAGCCTGAGAATACTGGAGTAGGTAGCCTATCCCTTCTGCAGGGATCTTCCTGACCCAGGACTTGAACCAGGGTCTCCTGCACTGCAGGCAGATTCTGCACCAGCTGAGCTACCGGGGAAGCCCTGTCACATTAGGTACAACGTGTAGATATTCAGTGGAGTTTCTCATTGTCTGCCTTCCGTTCCTGTAACATATCATTTACAATTTCTGGTTTCTGTTGGTTTCTTTAAAATGGAGCAAGAAATTAAATTTAATTTATAAATTAAAAATTTATATTTTTTTCCCATTCTTTTATAGTTAGCCCATTCATGGCAAGTTTGAGAGCAATTTTTAAGGAACTCTCTCCCTTACGAACATCCAAAAACATTCACCTTGTTTTTGGAGAAGTTAGACTCTCTCTCTGTATACTCATAGTACACTGGTTTAGAGAACAAATGTTAACAAATAACAATATTTCAATAATGAGTCTGGGGCTTCCCTATTGGTGGTTAAGAAGCTACTTTGCAATGCAGGGGATGTGGTTTCGATCCCTGCGCTGGGAAGATTCCACATGCCTTGGGGCAGCTAAGCCCAGGGACCGCAACTACTGAAGCCTGCACACCCAGAGCCTGTGTTCCGCAGTAAGAGAAGCCACCTCAGTGAGAAGCCTACCCACTACAGCTAAAGAGTAGCCCTTGCTCACCACAGCTAGAGAAAGCCTGCACACAACAACAAAGATACGGCGTAGCCAAAGATAATTAAAACAAACAAATAATGCTTACAATAGAAGTGAATACATTTAGGAACAGTTAAATAGACAACTCCACATGTGGGAACAGGGGCATGGATCTGCTAGAGATCAAGCTGCCAATGGGTGCATCAGGGTGCTAAGGGCCTCAGTTAGCAGGCTTTACAACAGAGGGACAGAGCATGCTGGCTGGAGAACGTTGACAGAATGCATATTACAATCATCTGATATGCTTTCTAGTATCCAGGTCAATTAAGCCATAAACTCTGGCCCCGGAGGGGTGGATCTTATACTATAGATATGGTTTCCAGAAACTCCTCCATTCTGTGTGTAGGGGGCCAAGTCTCACTGATGAACAGATCCCCCAAATGCTCTTCCTCCCAAGGACAGACGCTCTGAGGCCTCCCTGATTCAGGAGTGTCCCCAAACCAGCAAAAGCTGGGCATCCCAGGACACAAGCCCGCTTTCTTACAAGCACGCAGACCTAGGGAGAAAACCAGAGCTGGTCTCATTCTCTCCCTGTAAGTTCTCTCTGTCCTTCCTGGCTCCTCTTCATCTTCCCAGTTAATCCTTTCTGGGCCAGCTTTTCTGAGCAAAGACTTTGACCTGCCAAAAAGCTAGCCTTTATTGAGCACTTGCTGTGTGCTAGCTGCCTCACATAGAGTTCACTTAATCTTTGGTCAACCAACCCTCCCCATTCCACTGCCAACCAAGAACTGGATGGTCATCTCTCTGGATCACACTGCTGGGGCAGCCTAACGTTTATTCCTGTGCTGCTGCTGCTAAGTCGCTTCAGTTGTGTCTGACTCTGTGCGACCCCATAGACGGCAGCCCACCAGGCTCCCCCGTCCCTGGGATTCTCCAGGCAAGAACACTGGAGTGGGTTGCCATTTCCTTCTCCAATGCATGAAAGTGAAAAGTGAAAGTGAAGTCGCTCAGTCGTGTCCGACTCTTAGTGACCCCATGGACTGCAGCCTACCAGGCTCCTCCGTCCATGCGACTTTCCAGGCAAGAGTACTGGAGTGGGGTGCCATTAAATCCAATCTATCGCTGGCGCTAGACTCCAAGCCCCTTGAGGGCAGGGACCACATCTACTTGTTTGCACTGCATCCCCAGCACCTAGGCCAGTTCGTTGCCAACACTTGATTCAAAGGAATGAGTGAAAAGCCACAGGAAGGAGGTATCATTACCTCCATGTTATAGTTATAGACATAACTGAGACTTAACTGGCTTCAATAACTTATGCATGTTTTAGAACTACCCAGTGTCAAGAGTTATGATTAAAACTCAGGTTATTCTTTTTACTATAATTTTATGTATTTATTTAGTTTTGGCTGGGCTGGGTCTTCGCTGCTGTGCAGGCTTTTCTCTAGTTTTAGAGAGTAGGGGCTACTCTCTAGCTGCAGTTCTCAGGCTTCTCATTGCAGTGGCTTCTCTTGTTGCGGAGCACGGGCTCTGGGTCACGTGGGCTTCAGTAGTTGTGGTGAGCAGGCTCTAGAGCACAGGCTCAATAGTTGTGGCACATGGGCTTAGTTGCCCCGTGGTCTGTGGGATCTTCCTTGATCAGGGATCAAACCCGTGTCTCCTGCACTGGTAGGCAGAGTCTTTCCCAACCCAGGTTATTCTATACTAAACCTGAACAAGGATTGCAAGGAAAAGGCACTATTTCGGTTTTATTAAACTGAGGAGTCTGGTCTGTATATTAGGATGGCATTTACTGTGGTTATAGCCTTCATCAGTTTTTTACAAATATCCCAGTAACTCCCAGAGTTAGTCGTGAATATTCTCGGCAGCCACTGCCAGTCCCAACTGAGAATTTACTATACGCTGAGTTGTGAGGGAAAAGACAAGATACAGTTCCTGACCGTGAAAGAACAGTAAGGTTCATTCAGGAGATGCTCCCAGGTTCCCCAGATGTTCACTCAGGGCTTCCTTATGCCTGGGTACTGTGTAGATGATGAGATCATGGCAAATAAGCAAGATAGGATCCCATCCCTTCTTGGAAGCCACAGTCTGGTAGGAAAGGCTTAAGGTGAATAAACGATGATAAACATTGTTGGCTGTGACTGCACACAACGCCCAGAAGTACTGACATCATGTGGCAGTATCTGGTGGGGGGTGGGGGAGGGCTCAAGAAATCATCCTAGGTGAAGTCAGATTTAAGCTGAAGCTTGAAATGTCACTAGAAGTTGACTAAGGGAGGAGAGAGGAGAAGAGCACACCAAGAAAAAGAGGGGAGGCATGTGCCAAGGCCCTGAGGTAGGAAGGCGAGTATTCCTGGAGAGCCATTCAGGATGAATCCGGAGAGGTGGGCAGGGGCAGCCCACGTCAGGCCTTGCAGGCTGCTGAGAATCTTGGTCCTTACCCTGCAGGCAAGCCCTGTAATGTCTACAAGTTCAAGTGAGGGGCCATCCCAAAGGGTATGAGGGAGCACTTCCTTACACAGAGGGCCCTTCTCAGCCAGATGGCTATGGGTGGGTTCCCCTCTCCCTCTTTGGATGCATTCTTCCAGTCCCCAGAGAGAACTGTCCTGTCTTAGAGAGAGTCAGGCAGGGAATGACCCCAGCACTTGGCTCTTCCCCTTCCCAGGGCCCTGTCACTCCCAACCTCCCCTGGGTGTCTGCGCTTCTTGTCACTTGCTTGTAAGTTTCCTAATATAGCCTGGCCGTTTCCTCCCCAACTGGAGGCCAAGAGACACTCTCCTGTTGCAATCTCAGTTTTTCTTAGGCTTAAAGGGGCCACGTCAGCCCATCTCATGCCAAATTTAAGCTAAAGGTAGATTGGTTGATTTGATTTCACAAGCTATTCAATCCAGAGATTAGCTTTTTTCTTTCCTCCTGTTTACTATCTTCTCTGTCCTGTTCTTGTCTCATTGTCTGTCCACAATGTGCTGTCTCTTGTCCACTTCTCTGTCTCATTTTTTTTCTTTTTTCTTCTGAGACTTTTGGAAGGAGCACAGTCAGATATGGATGTGAGTTGTGACACTCTGCATTTATTAACTGTGTCATGTTGGGTGAGTCTTATGGGAGCCATTATAAACATCTCTCTGGTCATTTTTGCAGATCCATTTTCAACTGGCTAGAGCAGAAAGAAGAGAAAATAGTTATAAAATTCATGCTACTCCCTCATTCCTTCAACAAATATCTATTGAATATTGTTATTCAACAATATTTATTGAATAATATTATTATTTTAGGTACTAAGGATACAACAGTGAACAAAAAAGAATGGAAATCCTGCATTTATGGAACTTACATTCTACTAGGGAGATGTGCCGTGTGTGTGTGTGTGTGTGTGTGTGTGTGTGTGTGCTCAGTCATGTCCAACTTTCTGCAACCCCATGTAGCCTGCCAGACTCCTGTCCATGGGATTTTTCAGGCAAGAATACTGGAGTGGGTTGCCATTTCCTTCTCCAGGGAATATTCCCGACCCAGGAATCAAACTCCCATCTCCTGTGTCAGCAGGTGGATTCTTTACCACTGAGCCACCAAGGAAACCCAGGGAAGATAGTCAAAAAACAAAAGAAAAAGCAAAATATATGTAATATTAGATATGCTATGAAGGAACAAAAAGCAAAGAAGGAAGGGGAAAGAAATTTGGGTGGGTGTTAGCATTTTACTTATTTTTACAAACATTTATTTAGTTAGTTGCATTGGGTCTTGATTGCAGCACGTGGATCTTTGTTGCGTCACGAAGGATCTTTTGTTTTGGCAAAGGGACTCTCTAGTTGTGGTCGCAGGCTTTGTTGCTCTGCGGCATGTGGGATTTTAGTTCCCCGACCAGGACTCGAACCTGTGTCCCCTGCATTGCAAGGTGGATTCTTAACCACTGGACCACCAGTGAAGTCCCAGGCAGATTGTAATTTTAAATAGGGTGGTCAGGTAAGCCTCAGTGAGCAAACACTTCAAGGACATTGGGAGGGAAAAGAGTTCCAAGCAGAGGGAACAGCCAGTGCAAAGGTCTGAATGCGAGCATGCCTCTTGGGTTGACCTTAGGGGTCCCTTAGCAGCCATCCTGGAGAAGGCAATGGCAACCCACTCCAGTACTCTTGCCTGGAAAATCCCATGGACAGAGGAGCCTGGTAGGCTGCAGTCCATGGGGTCGCGAAGAGTCAGACATGACTGAAGCAACTTAGCAGCTGCAGCAGCCATTCTGGGTATTTGTTGGGAAGCCATTTGGTTGTTTGGTTAACCAGGGCTGCATATCAGCTTGTGTTTAAAACACAGGCTCTGAATTGCCCCCTCACTTCAGCGAACATGCTGTGTCAGGCACTGTTCTGTACTCCAGGCACAAAGATGGAGGCAGAGAAATGGCTTTCAGGGGTGCTGCTGCGGGGAGGAAGATCCAGAAGGCAGAACAGGTGTTGGGGAGCTGGGAGGGGAGGTGACAAGTTGGAGATGCTGTGTCACATCTGGGGGCACCTGTCTTCAAGGTGGTGCTGCAGAGGGGAAGAGGTTGGGGATATAGTCAGGATAACCAGCAGGAGATAGGTGGCAGTTATAAAAGTACCAGATGATGCAATCCCCCAGGGAGGACAGGGGAGGGCGGGGGAGGTCTTAGATGGAGGGAGGTCTTGGATGGAGCCCCAGGGAGCACAGCCTCTTAGGATGGGGGTGGAATATGAAGTTATTTTGTAGCTTTGTATCAGCTTGTTCATGCAGCTAGGTGACCACACACACTAGCACAACTTTGCAGAATCACAAAATCACACTCATATCTTTTCCTTCATAGTTCATCAGCAATATTAACTCATTTAAACCTCCAACAACCCTATGAGGTTAGAGGCAACTGTTAATCTGTTCTAACGGGTGAGACAGCTGAGACACAGAGAGGTTAAGTTACTTGCCCAAAGTTACACAGCTAGCAAGGGCCAAGGCAGGATTCAGACCCAGCAGCCTGGCTCCGGAGTCTGTGCTTCTAACCACTACTCTCTTCCGCCCCTCTATGCATGTCACAGTCACGTGCACAGATTCTAGTTCCCAGGAGCTCATGTGTTCATACTCATGGACACGCAAGGCCTTCTTGCTAATAGCTCCCTGTACATGCCACTATCCTTCGTACATGTAGTGTCAATGGTCTCAGTTTCATTAATGCACCCAACCTCACACCCTCACTCAGCATCGGGTGTCTCAATCTCAGATTACGTTGCACTTCAGCACTCAGATGGCCTTGCGTACTCAGACCTCACACATACCCGTAATGTCACCTCTGCTAGGCACTCACGCCATGTGTGCACACGGCATCAGACACACATGAGCCTATACAGTCAAAAGACACTGATATTCATGCCCCCAACCGTCTTCTCTACACATGGCCTTGCACAAATACACACTTGCCCATGCCCTCCAACATTCATACCACCATGAAAACACCGCCTTAGCCATTCATGACCTTGGACCTTCACTTCACCTTGAACACCAGGATAACCATGCACAAACATTTAACCTTACATACAGAGCCTTGCCTGCTCACAAGTTTGTACTTTTTGATCCTCTAAGTCTTGCACCTTTACAACTTTACCTGTCCTTGCACACTGAAGACCGCAGATGCTCTCATAACCTTACATACATCTCATGATGACCCGTTGGTGTGATCTCGGTCACCCCCTGTGCACACACTGCCTTGCACACTCATGCTTCCACATGCTCCCCTACCTTGCACACTCACACAAATGCAATTTTCACACTACCTCACAAACTCACTGTCTTACCCACTCTCCCTCTGGCACTTTTCATTTCTCTTGTGTGATTCCATTTCTACGCACGCTCAGTTAACTTCACACTCACAGAGCCTCACCTGCTCACTCTTCACTTAAAAAGGCTCTCTCAACCTCACTCTGTTTGGCACACTAAAGACCCTAGTGTGTTCCCACCAGCAGAAATATACACACTGTCTGCTCATGTCCTGGCACACTCGTGTAACTCCATGCACTCGAGGGACCTCGCCTGCTGGCACAGCTTCACACACTGATGCCCTTCGCCATTCCACTTCACTCCATCTGGCATGCTCGTGACCTTGACACGTTCCCACCAATGGGACTATTCACACCACTGCATCAACGCCTGGCTTTCAGGCATGTGTTCTCACACACTCAGGCAATCTCAACCCTCGGAGGCCCGCTGGCTCCGGTCACTCCACATCCCCTGCCCCTCGACGGCCTGGCCGTGGCACGGCCGGGCTCCCTGGCAGCCCTGGGAGCCCCACTGACCGTCCTCTCCTCGCCCGCAGGGACGTACCAAGGCCAGTTCACCAACGGCATGCGCCACGGCTACGGCGTGCGCCAGAGCGTGCCCTACGGGATGGCCGTGGTGGTGCGCTCGCCGCTGCGCACGTCGCTCTCGTCCCTGCGCAGCGAGCACAGCAACGGCACGCTGGCCCCGGACTCGCCCGCCTCGCCGGCCGCCGACGGCCCCGCGCTGCCCGGGCCGGCCATCCCGCGCGGCGGCTTCGCGCTCAGCCTCCTGGCCAACGCCGAGGCGGTGGCGCGGGCGGCCAAGGGCGGCGGCCTGTTCCAGCGGGGCGCGCTGCTGGGGAAGCTGCGCCGCGCCGAGTCGCGCACGTCCCTGGGCAGCCAGCGCAGCCGCGTCAGCTTCCTCAAGAGCGACCTCAGCTCGGGCGCCAGCGACGCCGCGTCCACCGGCAGCCTGGGCGAGGGCGCCGACGAGGCCGCGCCCTTCGAGGCCGACATCGACGCCACCACCACCGAGACCTACATGGGCGAGTGGAAGAACGACAAGCGCTCGGGCTTCGGCGTGAGCGAGCGCTCCAGCGGCCTCCGCTACGAGGGCGAGTGGCTGGACAACCTGCGCCACGGCTACGGCTGCACCACGCTGCCCGACGGCCGCCGCGAGGAGGGCAAGTACCGCCACAACGTGCTGGTCAAGGGCACCAAGCGCCGCGTGCTGCCGCTCAAGAGCAGCAAGGTCCGCCAGAAGGTGGACCACAGCGTGGAGGGCGCCCAGCGCGCCGCCGCCATCGCGCGCCAGAAGGCCGAGATCGCCGCCTCCAGGTAGGACCCCTGGGTGGGGCCCGGATGGGCAGCGTCCCACTCCGGGAAGGGTCCCGGGCCAGCGCAACCTCAGAGGCCCTGTTCCTGCTTCTTTCACCATCAAGGGTTTCCCCCCAAGACTTTATATAGCGGGTTTATTGGCGTGCTTCGGGATCTCATGTCACCTGTTCACCCATCCATTCATTGTCCATCCATCATCCATCCATTTATACACTCGATTCTTCCCACCCACAGCTTCACACACTTCACCAATCCCTCCCTTCACTTAAACCTTATGTTCACCCAACTTTTATAATATTGACCTAAACAACCATCTCTCTACCCAACTGTCCATCCCACCCACCCAGCCACTTAATTTTCTGTTTGCTCATTCTATCACCCAGTTACCCATCCAACCACCCAGCAACCTATTCAACCACCTAGTCACCCATCCAACCACCCTGTCATTCATCCATTCATCCACCCACTTCGCTCACCCAACTTCTCTACTACTCACCCTAGCAATCCCTCCATTCGCCCAACTCCTCTATCCATCCATCCACTCAGCCCCTGTATAACATCCACCTTATCCACCCAACCATTTCTTCATCTATCCATTCAGCTTTCCATCTTTACACCCACTCAACCAAGCGCTCACCCCCCCCATCCATCCACAACCATTCTTCCAGCCACCCAAACACCCGTTCAACCACCCATCCATCCCCAGCACCCACATTCACTCAACTTCTCCCTGTCTGCTGAACCACCAGCCATCCTAACATCCAACCATGCATCCATTTACCCCACCACCTTCATTCATCTGATTTCCTCCATTTATTAGTCACCCCTTTACCCAATCATGCTTCTGTCTACTGAAACAACATCCGCTTCTACCACCTGCCCAGTCATCCAGCCATCCACTCATTATCCATCCATCCAACCACCTTCATCACCCAAACAGACCCAGCAACCCATCCGCCTGTCCATTCTCTCAGCCACCTCCACTGACCCATCCCCCAGCCCTTCGTCCATCCACTCTCCATCCGCTTAGTACCTACGCTTTCATCCACATTCGAGTCCCTCTATGTCTTCTCACTGTATTTCAGAAAAAGTTCCAATATTACCTTCAAACGTTTATAATACCTGCTGTGTGCATGGCATTATTTTAAGTGGTTTACAAATATCTACTCATTCAGTCTCCTTCATGACTTTGTACTATTTTTGTCCCCATTTTACAGATGATATAAATGAGGCTCTGAAAGATAAAGTTGCAAATCACCCAGGTAGTGAGTGGCCAGGTAGTAAGTGGTTCCTGCCCTCCTATCCAGCCTCAGTTTCTACCATCGTATCCTAGGACCTGGATTTTTGGCTCTGTACTAGTCATACTGGCCTTTCATCATCCTTCTCTAGTTCTACCTGTCCGAAGGCTTTTGTTCCTGCTGATTCCTCTGTCTGGACTACTCTTCCTTCCTCTTGCTGCTCCTTAATTTCTATTCCTCCAGAGATCGGGTCAAGTCTGACCCCCATATAGAGCTGATGAAGCCTCACCCCCTGTCACAGCCTGACTCTCACTCAGCTGCATAGATGTCTTCTTACAACATTCACAGTTGCAACTTTATGCTGCTTATATTATTTGTTTATATTCTAACTCTTATAATGGGCTTCCTGTGAGCCAGTCACCATTCTGATGTCTTCACGTATGTGTGTTAGTTGCTGAGTCGTGTCTGACTCTTTGTGACCCCATGGACTGTAGCTCACCAGGCTCCTCTGTCCATGGGATTCTCCAGGCAAGAATACTGGAGTGGGTTGCCAGTCCCTTCTCCAAGAGATCTTCCCAACCCAGGGATCAGACCCAGGTCTCCTGCATTGCAGGCGGATTGTTTACCATCTGAGCCACCAGGGAAGCCATCAGGGATGTATCAGATCAGATCAGATTAGATCAGTCACTCAGTCGTGTCCGACTCTTTGCGACCCCATGAATCACAGCACGCCAGGCCTCCCTGTCCATTACCAAATCCCGGAGTTCACTCAGACTCACGTCCATCAAGTCAGTAATGCCATCCAGCCATCTCATCCTCTGTCGGTCCCCTTCTCCTCTTGCCCCCAGTCCCTCCCAGCATCAGAGTCTTTTCCAATGAGTCAACTCTTCGCATGAAGTGGCCAAAGTACTGGAGTTTCAGCTTTAGCATCATTCCTTCCAAAGAAATCCCAGGGCTCATCTCCTTCAGAATGGACTGGTCGGATCTCCTTGCAGTCCAAAGGACTCTCAAGAGTCTTCTCCAGCACCACAGTTCAAAAGCATCAATTCTTCGGCGCTCAGCCTTCTTCACAGTCCAACTCTCACATCCATACATGACCACAGGAAAAACCATAGCCTTGACTAGACAGACCTTTGTTGGCAAAGTAATGTCTCTTCTTTTGAATATGCTATCTAGGTTGGTCATAACTTTCCTTCCAGGGATGTATAGTAACTCATTTCATTTTTACAAGGTCATGAGGAGGTAGGCACTGCTGTTAATCCCGTTTTGCAGGTGTTGACGAACTTCGGGGGCAACAGAGGGTGTGGCAGGACAGCCGTGAGAGGTACCAGCCTGTCCTCGTGCCGAGAACCCTCCTGCTGGCGGCTCGACATGGCCTGGGATGGAGGCTTTCACACTGTAGTCTTAAGGGTTAAGCAGGAGCAGGGCTGAGTCTTAGCTCTTTCATCCTTCAGCTCAGACCTGAAAGACGGGCAACTCAGTTTGCCCATCTGAACTTCCGTTCCCTGTCTGCGATGCCACCATTTCTTACGTGTATGTTCTTGGCTAAATCAACCTCAGTTGTCCCATCTATAAAAATGGGTGGGTCTGAGGGTTAAGAAACATAGTCCGTGTCCAGTGGTTCACAGCTCTGTCATGGGACGAGTTCTCTCAGAAGCCAACTTTGAGATGGAGATGAATATGCAGGAGTTTACGGGCACATTCTGAGGACCAATATCTGGGGAAGGGAAGGAGGAGGACTGGGCAGAGGGTCATGCTGGGCTGCAATGCAGTCTCCACAGTGCCTCAGCAGACCCCAAGGGGCGCCCTGCAGTGGAGAGGACCTTCAAAGTTCTCCCAAGTTGAAGTGAGGGAGCTGGATCTTTGGAGCCTCTGCATTGAATCCAAGCTGACCTCCAGAAGGCACATGACCTGGGGCTGGTCGGCTCTCTCTAGCTAGTGGCCGTCCCTGGACAGGACTGACAGTAGGCTGTACTCTGAGCAGCTTGAGGGCAGGAGGAGGCGAGAAATAAATCCTGGGTTTTGAAGGGGAAACTGGGTGGCACATCAGAGTACCCACCGCTGTGCTGGACACCTAGCCAAGGGCTCCACAGATGCTAGTTATCATGACCTTCCGTGAATCCGTTTTACAGATGTGGAAGCTGAGACCCAGAGAAGGAAGACAGTGCACTTCAGGCCACCCGACAAGCAAGTGAGAGAACCAGGGCTTCAGCTCCTGGATTTCTGGTTCCAAAGCTTTAACCGGCACATTTGCCCACTCTAAACATTGTAAACTTTCAGTTGCTAGGAATGTGTGAATAGTTACTGTCATTAAGGCAGAAAGAAGGTATGGGTGATTTTCTTAAGATTTCTTGGTCAGGGGCAGAGCCAGATAGTCATATGATTTATTGGATGCTTTTAGGAGCACTTTATAATATTTATTTGGCTGCACAGAGTCTTAGTTTGCAGCACACGGGATCTTCAATCTTTACAGCATGTGGGATGTAGTTCCCTCACTGGGAATTGAACCCAGGCCCCTTGCCTTGGGAGCTCTGAGTCTTACCCAGTGGATCACCAGTGAAGTCCCAAGGGGTCACTTTTTAAAAATAGTACTTTGATGTTGGAATCATTGTAGGATTACTGAAGAGCTGCAAAGGTAGTACAGAGAGTTCCCATATACTCTTAACCCAGATTCCTCTAATGTCAACTTCTTTCATTACAGTGACACATTCATCAAAGCCAACATTCATACCTTACTGTTAACTAAACTTCAGACTTTCAGGTGGTGTCTGCTGGGTTTCTCTGCTGTCAAATTACCATTTTATCCTCCCCCTAATTTAATCTCTGGATCCCAGACATCCAGTTCAGCCCACACTCAGAAGGGTCTGGAATTAAACCTCTGCCTTTTTGGAGGGGAAAGTATCCATATACGTAACTAGAAATTCTTCTGTATGGAAGATTTGTCTCTTCTCTCCAAAGGAACATTTAAAGTTATTATGCCAAGTGTATATAGTTACGACAGGCATAAGCCAAGGCTGTCCTGTGCCAGCCTGGGGCTCCAAAGAGCTTAAATGAGGTAAGAGCTTAAACTCTTGATTTGGAAGTCCATGAGTTGGAATTCTGGCTCTTGTATTGAATTGCTGTGTGACCTTGCCCAAGTCGCCTCACCACTCTGAACCCTGGCTCTTCTTTCTTTCCTGGGTTTGTTTGGGGGAGTAGATGAGATAATGCCTGAAAAATGCCTGGCACAGAGCAGCCAACAGCAAAGCAGTCTTTACCATCGTTTAACATGTTCAATTTTAAAGGTGATGAAATGGAAGCTTGCAGAGAAGGAGGGATTTCCCCAAGGTCTTCCCCTGCTGGGGACAAAAGCTTGCCCCTCTCCGCCCCCCTTGCTTTCCCTACCCTCCCTGTCCTTTCTGCTAAGGCTGTGCCCTTGAACATGAAGACACTGAGCTCCCTCCAAGAAGGCTGCCAGACCCATGGCTGGGCACTGAGTCTCAGGAGTGAGAAGGTGGTGCCAGCTTCCTCCATGTGGTGCCACCGGGAGGGGAGGTTAGGATTCCTTATCCTGGATGCCCACAGAGCTGGTGGCACTGGGGTGGGGGTGGGGAGTGTGGGTAGCTGCTTGACTCGGTTTTAAGCTCAGATTGAATTTCCAATTAAGGGAATCTTTGGGTTAGGAGGAGCCTCGCTCCCGGGGGCTTTGTTGAGTAATCAGGCTGCAGAGAACAGAGAGCCTTTCTCCCAACCTCCTTGGCCCAGGCAGCCTGGGGTTTCTCTCCATTGTGGCCTCAGATTGTCTGCTCTGGGCTTGAAAGGAACTTCTCAGCTCAAAGTCTAGGACCAGGACTGCTTTCCCAGGGAGAAGGGGGAGAGCTGAGATGTCTCATTCCCTAAAATGTGCTCTAGATTGAAGGCGACTCTAGCTTTGCGCTGTCCAATATGGTAGCCCCTGGCCTTGTGTGTCTGTCGAGGTCTTAAAGTGTGGCTGATACAAATTGAGATGCACTGTAAGTGTGAAGCAGACCCTGGCTTTCAAAGACTTCATAAGAAAAATATGTAAAGGAACCTAGTAATAAATTTTTATATTGATTACAGGTTGAAATGTTTATATTTCTTGCGGGGGGGGGGGATGTGGACCATTTTTAAAGGCTTTGTTGAATCCACTTACAGTATTGCTTCTGTTGTGTATGTTCTGGTTTTTTTTTTTTGGCCATGAGGCATGTGGGATCTTAACTCCCCAACCAGGGGTTGAACCTGCAATCACCTATGTTAGAAGGCGATGTCTTAATCTCTGGACTGCCGAAGTCCTGAAATGATTATATGTTAGATATAATGGGTTGGAGAAAGCATATTATTGTAATAAATTTCACTTGTTTCTTTTAACATTTTTGAATGTGGCAACTAGAAAAGTAAAAAAAAAAAAAATTGCATGTGTGTCTCATGTTATACTTTTCTTGGGCAGTGTTGCTCCTAGATCCATTCAGGGCCCTAAGGAGATGGTCCAGCTCCTTCACTGACCAGATAAGGAAACTGAGGTACGGAAAGGGACAAAGAAAGGCTCATAGCCACTAGGTGGTCAAGGGGGTATTAGCTTCAGGGTTTCTGATTTTGTGGCTACTCTCGCTTTTTGTAATGCCTTTTAAGGTCATGGATGCTGGGCTGTGGAAGGAAGCTGGGATGTTTGAGGAGGCATCTCAGCCCTTCTGGTTGTCATGCCAACACCCTGATAAACGGCTCCCTTCTGGAAGGAGCACAGGGAGAGGTTCTGAGTGGAGCTTGCCCTCTGCTGCTGCCGCCCATATCTTGTCTTCTCTGCAGATTGCAATTCTCTTATGTCTAAAAGGAAATGAATGTTTACCTCGAAACGTTTTCACAAAAGTTAAACCAGATACTATATACGCAGCATTCAGGACAAGGGCCAGAAGTAGGAAGCACTCAATAAATATTAGCTGCTGTTGTCATTGTCTAGGATTCTTGTTGTTATTGCTGTCATTGTGCCACGGCAGCAGAGGCAGGGGCTGGCCTGCGGGAGTTCTCAGCCTCCCCGGGGTGTGACGTTTGCAACATCTCAGGTTCTGGACCATGGTGGCATCGGTGTGACCCTGAAGATAGGGTCCCCTGAACACATGTGTTCTCTGCTCCTCCACGTGCCCACCCCGATTCCCACCCACTCCCTGACTGACCCTGGAAGTTCCCAGGTTGAATGCAGGGTTAGAGTTGGCGTTGTGAGTTGCTGAGAGGTGAATTTCTCAGATGAGCAGAAGCTAAGAGCTTGGCAAGCTTAGAGCCAAGAGCTTGGCTATGACATTGGACAGATCCAGGTTTGAATCTGCGTTCAGCTTCTTACAAACCGTGTGACCTTAAGCAAGTTACCTCACTTCTCTATGCCTCACTTTCCATTTCAGTCAACTAGGAATCACATTCTCTTTCAAAGTATTGTTGCAGAGGATAAAAGAGATAGCCCATGTAAAGGGCCTTTGCTTTGAAAGCGTCCAAGGAGGTGTACACTGTTAACAATGAATTGTGTTATAATGAGTCATTCTGCACTGATCTGAGTCTCCCTTGAGAATGATATTAATATCAGCTGGAGGGAGCCTATCATCTCTCACAGTCCCAAAAACAATTTCCCAGGCTTGTATTTCTGCAGGCCACAGTCCCAATTTTTGCTACATCCACATATCACCTCTGTTTTCCAATCTCAGTCATTTCAGTCACTCAGTCGTGTCTGACTCTCTGCGACCCCATGAACCATAGCACGCCAGGCCTCCCTATCCATCACCAACTCCTGGAGTCCACTCAAACCCATGTCCGTTGAGTCGGTGATGCCATCCAACCCATCTCACCCTCTGTCATCCCCTTCTCCTCCCGTCTTCAATCTTTCCTAGCGTCAGGGTCTTTTCTAATGAGTCAGTTCTTCATATCAGGTGGTCAAAGTATTGGAGCTTCTGCGTCAGTGTCAGTCCTTCCAATGAATATTCAGAATTGATTTCCTTTAGGATTGACTGGTTTGATCACCTTACAGTCGGAGGGACTCTCAAGAGTCTCCTCCAACACCACAGTTCAAAAGCATCAATTCTTCGACTCTCAGCTTTCTTTATGGTCCAACTCTCATATCCATACATGACTATTGGAAAAACCATGCTTTGACTATATGGACCTTTCCAATTTAATCTCTATCTTCAAATCAACTTACTTTAACATATGTACACTTACTGAAAAGGAAGACTTTGGAACACTGTTAAAAATGAGAGACCCATATCACGGGAGGTTCTGAAAACAGAATGCTATTCAAGTCTGAGGTCAACCTGAGGTCAACCTTAAGGCCAAAGATGCTAAGCCTGAAGTCTGGTCCCGTTTTGCTGAAAAGAGACATTGGCTAGAGATTGACAGGTGTGAGAGACCTGTAAGCACCTGACCAGGGTTGGTCCTTGACTAACAAAAAGAATGGGTCTGGTGCTATTTCTTCCCTTTTTTTTTATGAAGAGTTTTTATTTATTGATTTAGTTTTGGCTGCACCGGGTCATCATTCCTGCTCATAGGCTTTCTCTAGTTGCAGTGAGTGGGCTTGATGTGGTGGTTTCTCTTGTTGCAGAGTGTGGGCTCGGTAGTTGTAGCTAACGGGCCTAGTTGTCTGGTGGCACGTAGGGTCTTCCCAGACCAGGGATCAAATCCATGTTCCCTGCCTTGGCCGGCGAATTCCTAACCACTGGACCCCCAGGGAAGTCCTGGCGCTGTTTCAGGCTGTGATTTCACATCTGCCAGCACTCATTTCCAGCCCCTCCAGGTTTTGCAGACCATCCTGGGAAGAGGGGCTGGCCTTGGACTAGGGCTAAGTTTTCCCATGTTTGCGCCTGATTATTTAATTTTTGTTTAACAAGGATCTATATAGTTCTTATTTTTAGGATCCAGAAGGATTCTAAGTACCTTAGTTATATTAACTTAATCCTCAGAACAACCCTATGAGGAAGGTACTATTATTCCCATTTTACGGATGAGGAAACTGAGGCACAGACAGATTGAGTGTCTCAATCAAGGTCATTCCTCTCAGTAATGGCAGAGCTGGGAGTTGAGACCCCAGAGCCAAGAGATCTGGTTCTAGAATGGCCTTAACCATAACCTAACCTTTAGCTGGTTTTCTTTCAGAAGTGTTGATTAGCACTTACTCTGGGCCAAGCTTGTACTGGGACACTGGGCACCCAAAGGATCAGCATGGCTGGCCTCCTCTGGGGACTCACAGCCTAGTGGACAAGACAGGCTGGAATCTGACACGATCAGTGGTGTGTTAGAGGAACAAAGAGTAACTATTTGCCCCAGAGGTGGTCTGGGAGATTCCCTGCAGGTTGTGGGTAAGTCTGCTTAGGAGTTTGCCAGGTGGAGAAGTGGGAGAGAAAGGTCATTCCAGGTAAAGCCACGGAGGTAGGAATGTGTGTGGTTTATTTTGGGAGCCATGAGTCATTGGCAGGGGTGCCATGGGTGGGGAAAACGATTAGAGATGAGGCTGGGAAGGCAGCTTAGGGCCAGGTGAGGACGGCTTTGAACGCCGGGTAAAGGAGTTTGGAACTTACTATGCAGCAGGCACTGTTCTAAATGCTTAGCTAAATCCACTCATCTAATTCTAACTGTGGCACATAGAGACTGTTAGAACATACTCCAAGTCACATAGGTAGACTGAGCGATAGATCCATTATTCTAGCCCCAGAGTCTGTGATCTTACCTGGGACAGTTTCTGCCACTTCAGATAGGTAATTTCTCTCTTTGCTCTTTTTCTTTTTTTTTTTACGTTGTTCAGAACAGCATACTTGCTGAAATGTAAGGAAATTCAGAATGATAGAAGATAAAAACTAATAAAACATCTTTTCTACTTCCGTTTTGATTGTACCTTTAAAGTAGCCACTGCTAACACTTCACGCATAGCATCATTCCGTTTACCTATTCTGGTTTGTGATTTTTTGTTTTTATTTTCCACAACCGAACTACCTACATAGTGTTCTTCATTTTGCTTTTAAACTTAATACGTTTTGAGATCTCGTCATCGTGTGTACATACTGCCTTCGTCTTTTTAACAGTTGCATAATATTCCACAGTTTGGATGCGGCTTGGCTTATTTAACCAGATCTCTCATGACGGAGATTGAAAGCATTTCATGTTGTCACAATTACAAACAAGGCTGCATTGAACATCCTTGGACCCATGTTCTTGCTCATGGATCTGGTTAAAGGGATGGCTCAGCCAGGTACCCTATCCTCTCAGGGCTACTCAGGCATCATTTGAATGCATTGGAAATATAAGGCCATTAGCCCAGGTCTTTGCAAGGGACTGACTCTTGACATTCATGGTCAAAATGTAAATTCAGTGGTCTCTCCCCTGAAAAGATCTGTGATACCCTTGAGTGGATTAACACAAACAAACACCCCTATCTAAGGTCCCACTGCCCCCTCCCCATATATGTTCAACAGGTATTTAAGAGTAATCATTGCAAGGCATGCCAAGTTGTTAGCCTGCTGGGATGCTCCCATGTCTCTGCCTGTCATCCTTGCTCACACAGATGTACGTTTATGGGTTAAATTCCTAGAAGTGGAATTGCTGAGTCAAAAAGAATGTGTGTTTTAATTATTATCAGAATCCCAGTTCATCTCCAAAAATGGTTGCACCAAATTTATAACCCAACCCAACAATGTATAAGAGGGTATTTTCCTCACACCATCATCAGCACCATGATTATCAGTCTTTTGCATCTTTGCCAAATTGTTTGAGGACAGTCGGGTGTTCCATGAACCCAGTGGTCCCTGTTAACTTGCCCAGGCCCACAAAAGCAGAAATTCTCCCTTGTTCTATTTCCAGCTGACCTCCAGAGATTCCTGGATATGGGGTTCCATCAGGGAGGATTAAACGCCCAGGGGGTGGCCTCAACATGTTGGAAGGGCCCCAAACCCCGGATTCCTGCCCCCGCATCCTATCCCTCTTCTGAGAAGTGCCAGATGGACAAAATCCCCTTGCTCCCAGAGACCGAAGCCCAGGATGAATGGAATTTCCTGAGTTGTCAGAGCTGGATTCTCATGATATACACGAGGCAGCTGTGACTCTAAGGCCTCTGAGCCCAGTGGTCTAGGGAGAGAGAAGAGATTGCCTGGGTCCCTGGCAGCAGGGCGATGTTCAGACTGTAGGGCAGAGTGTTTGGGGGAGCCAGGCCTTCGGAGCTCGGAGAGTGGAGGTGCAGAGAAAACACTCAGCATCACTCCCATCAGTCCTCAGATAAAGCTAGTCAGAGGATGCCACCCAACGTGTTCATTTAGCAGATGGAGAAACTGAGGCCTCAAAAGGGGCAGTGACCCAGAGAGAGGAGCATGGCCAGAGGACAGAGTTGGGGGGCTCTTGCAAAACCTCACTTGGTTTCTGGGTCACGTTTAATAGATCAACCAGGAAGAGGACAGGGATCTGGGAAGTGGAAAAGAGCATTTTATCTCCCCCCCGCCTGGCCCTATAAACTGTGGTTCAGTCTGGCTCTAGAACCTTTCCAGCTTGATATTTCAGCCTAAATAGCAGTCAGAGAACAGACAGGCCAACAGCCTGCACTTTGGGGAGAAAGATCACCTTTTTGTTGCAATGCCAGGGTTTCCCCATGTCCCAGTAGAAGGTCCAACCCTGCGAAGCCAGTGCGTGGCCCTGACCATGGCAGCTGAGCTGGGCCTCAGTGCAGCAGCTCCAGGGACTCGGGGGGCATCACTGGAAGGGCCTGGACACCGGGTGTTAGAATAACAGTAACGGTGAGAATGATAGTGGTGGCCATACGGCCAAGTGCTTGAGGGCTCAGACTCGGGGCCAGGCTGCCTGGGTTCTAGTCCTGGACACTTGATAGCCTTATGGGCAAGTAACTTCCCTCCAAAGTTTGTCTCTCCATTTCTGTTTTTTTTTTAAATTTTTACCATTATAGTTTATTTTATTCATTTGGCCACAGCAGATCTTAGTTGCAGCACGTGGGATCTAGTTCCCTGACCAAGGATTGAGCCCAGGCCCCCTGCATTGGGAGTGTGGGGTCTTAGCCCCTGGACCACCAGGGAAGTCCCTCTGTCCCTCCATTTCCTCATCTCTAAGATGGGGATCATGAGAGGACCAGCCTTGGGCGCATGAGAGGATCGAGCCCTTAGGATGGGGCCAGGCACAGGTCAGGGCCACGTTCTGACCACTGGGTACCGGACTCTGTGCTAATTCCCTTTTATACGCATCATTTCATTTAATCCTCATGAAAGTGTTAGTTGCTCAGTTGTGTCCGACTCTTTGTGGCCCCATGGACTGTAGCCCCCCCACCCCCAGGCCCCATGGACTGTAGCCCAACCCCGCCCCCCCCCGCCCCCAGGCTCCTCTGCCAATGGAATTCTCTAGGCAAGAATACTGGAGTAGGTTGCCATTTCCTTCCTCCGGAGATCTTCCCGACCCAGGAATCGAACCTCGGTCTCCCGCATTGCAGGCAGATTCTTTACTGTCTGAGCCACCGGAATGGAGCCAAATCCTCATGAGGGCAGTGCTATTTATTATAGTAACCCATTTCACAGGTGAGGAAACTAGCCCAAAGTCCCCAAGTAACTGATACAACAAGGCTTAGATTTTCTGATCTGGACTCTACCCTCCTAAGCACTGTTGGAAGAAAAAGTCTTTGAGTGCTAACATTTCAGGTTACTATCCTGCCAGTCAGATACTCTGTGCCTTGACCTTGGTGCCTGGCCAGCCATCTTTTTGTATGGCAGAGCAGTTGAAAGCCTGGGGAGGTGAAGAAATTGAGGTTCAAATCCCGCTCTGTTTCTCTCTCTCTCTCTCTCTCTCTCTTTTTTGGCTGTGCTGGGTCTTCACTGTGGCACAGGGCTTAGTTGCCCCGCAGCATGTGGGTTCTTAATTCCCCGATGTGGGATCTTAGTTCCCCCACCAAGGATCGAACCAGCGTCCCCTGCATTGCGAGGCAGATTCTTAACCACTGGACCACCAGGGAAGTCCCCCACTCTGTTTCTTGCAGACATTATGTCCTTTGTCCTTCCTGAGCCTCACTTTCCTCATCTGCAGAATGGAAACAGTTAACAGCCTGGCCTCCCACGTCGTGATGAGGGCTAAATGAGATGATGTGTGTAGAGGACTTTATGCAGTCTCGGTGTTAGGTAAGGAGAGGCCCTGGCCAGCTTTATCATCATTCTTCTTAACCAGAGAGTCAGGCACGTGGAACTCAGTGAGGCAGGCTGGCATTTCCTCCAAGCTTCATCCTTCCCCAAGCGCAGGCTGTTTCACTCCCCTGGGTTTCCAAAGCCCAGTCCAACTTCCACTTGACTTCCTAAGTCCACACCAGTGGGTCCCTGCCATTGGGAGAGCAGTTAAAAATAAAGCCCAGTCTTCAGATCCTTCAAGTAAACACCCAGCTCTCTAAAAATAGCATCTTTTTGCCACAGGTCTCCAGAGCCAGGGCGGGCTTGCAGGATGGAAATTGGCGAGCCTGGTTCTCACAGACAGGCAGGCTGGGGCCAACTGTCCATCATCCTGCCTTGCTGCTGAGCTTCTCAGCCTGAGGGGCAGCCAAGGGCCCCTTGGAGTCTACAGCCTTAAACTGGCCACCAGCGCCTCTCACTGTGCCACTGTAAGGGCCCCTCATCAGCTCTTCAGTTTTCTTCCTGCCCTAGACTCTGCTCAGTAGCTGGAGTGAGATTTTAAAATGTAGACCTGGGGACTTCCCTGGTGGTCCAGTGGTTAAAAACTCCAGGCTGCCACTGCAAGGGGTACAGGTTCGATCCCTGTTTGGGGAACTAAGATCTGGCATGCACTGTGGTGCAGCCAAAGATTAAAAAAATAAATAAAATGTAAGCCTGACCATACGTATCACTCTCATGAGCAAAACTTTCATGGAGTCTTCAGTTTGGTTTCCCCTGAAAGCAGAGCCTGAAATGAGGATCTGGGTGCAGGAAGTGGATTTGGGAAGTGATGCTAGGAAGGAGGAGGTGAGAGGAAGTGGGTGTGGGTAGAGAGAGACAGAGAAGAAGGAAAAGCAAATATAAATGTGTGTCATGGAGGCATGGTGGCAGCCATAGGAACTGGGTTGGATGGGGACTTCAGTACAGAACGCTCCTGAGACTGTGCCCCTGGAGAATGGCAGGGAGGGTAATTGGGCAAAGCCGTATCCTCGGGCTCCAGTCTCCACTCACGGCAGGTTTCTCTGGGGCATAAATCCCCTGTCCTTTCGGGTGCACTTGCATTTGGGGTGGGTTGAACGGGCCTCCCTCCTGCAGCGTCAAGAGCAGGCTCTGGGCAGAAAGCCTGGATGGGACCCTGGCCATGCCAGAGGCATCTTCCTGTGTGTGGAGCTGTCCCGAAAAGCTATGGATGAAACTGGGAGTTAGACTGAGGGGGTGTGATGTGGGCATCATGGGTGTCTGCCCTTCGGAGAAATTTCAGATTCCTTGCTTTGGCCCCCAAGACCCTTCTTGTCTGGCTCAAGCTCACCCCCACCAGCCCCATCTCACACCACTCTCCCCATCACTCACCTCCAGCCTCAGTTCCTCCAAAGGGCCATGCTCTTTCCTGCCCTTGGTCCTTTGCACATTCTGTTCCATGTACCTAAAATGCTTTTCCCTTACTCTTGGTCTTGCTAACACCTTCTCATGTATCAGACCTCACCCAGCTCAATTTCTTCCTCAGGGGAGCCCTGAGCTCTTTCCTAGTCTGGGTTCCCTGTTACATGTTTCCTGTGTGCCCCAGCCTCAGCTGCCTCCCCCACCATTGTCCTGACTCATTCTGTCTTCCCTGCTGCTTTGTCCATTTCCAGAGCACGGGGACCCTCACTGGCTGTGTTCACTGCCAGGTCCCAGCAAACGGCACAACACCCAGCACTTAGTGAGGCTCAGGAAGCCTTGTTGACTGATTGATAGGTAGGTCTCCAACAGCTCGTAAGGGGAGGCACCCTCCATTTGACTCAGTTAAGCTTTCAATAAAATTGAACAAATATGTATTGAAAAGCAGAGACATCATTTTGCCGACAAAGGTCTGTATAGTCAAAGCTATATATGGTTTTTCAAGTAGTCATGTACAGATGTGAGAGTAGGACCTTAAAAAAGGCTGAGCACTGAAGAATTGATGCTTTTGAACTGTGGTGCTGAAGAAGACTCTTGAGAGTCCCTTGGACTTCAAGGAGATCAAGCCAATCCATCCTAAAGGAAATCAGTTCTGAATATTCATTGGAAGGACTGATGCTGAAGCTGAAGCTCCAGTACTTTGGCCACCTGATGCGAAGATCTGACTCATCAGAAGAGACCTTGATGCTAGAAAGACTGAGGGGCGACAGAGGATGAGATGGTTGGATGGCATCACTGACTCCATGGACATGAGTTTGAGCAAACTCAGGGAGTTGGTGAAGGACAGGGAAGCCTGGCGTGCTACAGTCCATGGGGTCTCAAAGAGTCGGATATGACTTAGTGACTGAACGACAACAACCTACTGTGTGCTAGGGAGTGATGTAGATACTTAGGGAGGAAAACCTCAAGATCCTGGCCTACATGGAGTTGCATTCTAGCTGGGGAGACAGCACAGCAGACATGAATAAATTTTAGAGCGTGTGGGAGGGGGCAAGTTGCCTTTCTAAATATGTGACATGAAGGAGTTGAACCAATTAGCTAATGGAGTACCTGAGGGGAGAGCATCCCAGCAGAGGACAGAGCTAGGAGGTGCCTGGAATGTTCTAAAAGCAGCAAGGAGACCAGCGTGACTGATGTGGAGTGAGAGAAAACCATAGTATAAGAGGCTGGGGAGAGTGCAGGGGTGAGGTGGGGACAGGTCACTCTGCTAATGTGGGGGCCGCTAGCCACATGTGGCAATTTATTCATTTATTTTTAACTTGAGGGTAATTGCTTTACAGTGTTGTGTTAGTTTCTGCTGTGCAACAGCATGAATCAGCTGTGTGCTAAGTCACACCAGTTGTGTCTGACTCTGTGACCCTGTGGACCCACCAGTCTCCTCTGTCCATGGGATTCTCCAGGCAAGAATACTGGAGTGGGTAGACATTCCCTTCTCCAGGGGATCCTCTTGACCCAGGGATCGAACCCATGTTTCTTATGTCTCCTGTATTGGCAGGCAGGTTCTTTACCACTTGCACCATCTGGGAAGCCTTGGATCAGTTATGCAGTGCTGTGCTTAGTTGCTCAGTCCTGTCTGACTCTTTGTGACCCCATGGACTGCAGCCCGCCAGGCTCCTCTGTCCACGGGGATTCTCCAGGCAAGAATACTGGAGTGGATTGCCATGCTGTCCTTCAGGAGATCTTCCCAAACCAGGGATCCAACCCAGGTTTCCCGCATTGCAGGCAAATTCTTTACTCTCTGAGCCACCAGGGAAGCCCAAGAATACTGGAGTGGGTAGCCTATCCCTTCACCAGGGGAATCTTCCCAACCCAGGAATTGAACCAGGGTCTCCTGCGTTGCAGGTGGATTCTTTACCAGCTGAGCTACCAGGGATCAGCTATACATGCATGCTGATCATGTATACATACATGCCCTCCCTCACACAACACACACACACACACACACACACACATCTGCTCCCTCTTGAGCCTCTCTTCCACCACAACCCCCATTCCATCCCTCAAAGTCATCACAGAGCACGAAGCTGAGCTCCCTGTGTTATACAGCAACTTCCCACTAGCTCTGTATTTTACACATGCTATCGGAGAAGGCGATGGCACCCCACTCCAGTACTCTTGCCTGGAAAATCCCATGGATGGAGGAGCCTGGTAGGCTGCAGTCCATGGGGTCACTAAAAGTCAGACATGACTGAGTGACTTCACTTTCACTTTTCAGTTTCATGCATTGGAGAAGGAAATGGCAACCCACTCCAGTGTTCTTGCCTGGAGAATCCCAGGAACGGGGGAGCCTGGTGGGCTGCCGTCTATGGGGTCGCACAGAGTCGGACACGACTGAAGCGACTTAGCAGCAGCAGCGGCAGCAGTATATGGGCTTCCCTGGTGGCTCAGAGGGTAAAGAATCTGACTGCAATGCAGGATGCCTGGGTTCGGTCCCTGGGTTGGGAAGATCCCCTGGAGAAAGAAATGGCAACCCACTCCAGTATTCCTTCTTGGAGAACCCCATGGACAGAGGAGCCTGGCGGGCTGCAGACCGTGGTCGCAGAGTCAGACGCCACCAAGCACGGCAGTGTGCATGCCACTGCTGCTCTCCCAGTGTGTCCTCCGCATCCTCCCCCTGCTGTGTCCACAAGCCCGTTCTCTATGTCTGTGTCTCTGTTCTTGCACGTGTGGCAATTCAAATGGCAATACACTGAAATGAAAGTGCCATTCTTCAGTCTCAGTAGCCACATGTCAAGGGCCCCCTGGCTATCGGGTAGGACAGCACAGATGTGGACTGTTGCCCTTATTGTTGAACGTGTAGACACAGCCTGGGTGAGGCCTTTCAGGTCATCGCAGGGCAGCAACCTGGCCCACACATGGCTGGGCACACATCCTGGGGTCCTTTCTTCACCTCTCAAAGTGGGCATGATTAAAGCATGCAAGGCCATTTGGTCCAGCCCCAGGCAATATCAGAATGCCTTGCCCATCATCCTTGCCAAACGGCCCTTCGGTCACTGCCTCTGTGTCTCCAGGTGGAGGAAACTCACTCCTCTTGAGCTGGTCCAGACCAACTTTGGACAGCCTTGGCTTTAAGATTGGCTCAAACCAGGAGAATGCTCTGCTTCTCTGTCACTTCAGTTCATTGGTCCCAGTCCTGCCCTTGGGGACTGTGTGGGTTAGAAACGTGTTCAGCTGCGGGTAGCAGTACTTGTCTTAAGCACTCGACTTATCTTCTCCCAGACCAGAAAGACAGTGCAAGGCTGACGTGGCAGCTCCAAGATGCCCTGGGGGCCTACCTCCCTCTGTCTTTCCTTTCTGCTCTCCTTAGAAGGTGGTTTCTGGCCTTGTACTCAGACATGGCCACGGCACCCCTAGCTCCACCTTCATATCCGGGGGCAGAATGCACCGGCATCTCTTGATAGGGAAAGAAGCCCACCGGGGACTCACATCTTCTTCTGCAGAGTGGATCACATGGCCTTCCCTGCATGCAAGGGATCTGGGAAGGTGAATATTTTTAGCTGGACACATTGCTTCCCTGAGCAAGGTTACACTTCTGTTAGGAGGCAAGAAGGGGAAGAATGGATATTTGGTGAGCGACTAGCAGTGCCTGCCCCGGACGTCCCTGGGGAGATGCAAAGATTATGATCTTAACACCTTCAAGAGTCTTCTCTGGTCTAAACATCTCCAGCCCCTTTCCTCAGCCCCTGTTTACAAGCCTTGTTGCTTTTTCCACATTCCCAGGTGGAGAAACAGAGGCACAAGACATCCTTTAGTGATCAGGAGCATGGATTTTGGGGTCAGATGACACTGCTTCATTCAACAGGTCACTCTTCTTGAGCTTCAGTTTCCCTGGCCTTGTAGTATGGTGGCAACTTCCCAATGAGGGTGTTGTGAGGCTAAAATGAGATGGTTTATGTCAAGTACTAGCCACAGGTTTCCCAAATGGTGCTAGTGGTCAAGAACCTGCCTGCCAGTGCAGGAGACATAAGAGATGCAGGTTGGATCCCTGAATCGGGAAGATCCCCTGGAGGAGGGCACGGCAACCCACTCCAGTATTCTTGCCTGGGGAATCCTCATGGACAGAGGAGGAGCCTGGTGGGCTACACTCTGTGGGGTCGCAAAGAGCTGGACACGACTGAAGCGACTGAGCATGCGTGCACCGTAGCCCCGGCGCCTGGCATACAGGTGTCACTCAGTAGAGGCATTTGTCATTATTATTATAACCATGCTTCTTCTTCAGTGATTCCTTCGGGTGTTGTTGAATGAGGAACCAGAGAGCAGCCCAGACTGGGGACAGCCGTTCTCCTCCCGTCTCCAGGAGGGGTGTGGAGTGGGACCACAGTCTGGGGAGGGGCTGCGTTGGGGATCCATCTCTCTAAAGCCACCTTTGGCCAAGCCGCATCCCTGGTAAGGGCGATCGCATGACTGCCCCAGCGCTCTTCCCATCAGTCCCCACTCCATGCAACCCTGTCTGGGAAGGGGTATCACCCCAAGGTCACAGAAACCTGCTGCCAACCCCGTGACCCCACAGGACTGGCAGCAGCCTTGCCAGAAGCCTGGCCAAGGCTGGGGGCCCCTGAGCTCTGACCCAGCAGGTAGGCTCAGAAATGTCACCAAGCAAGTCCTGTAGGTGGGAGTTTGTCAGATGCCCCCGGGACAGCCCCCACCCCCACCGGGTGTCAGATGTACATAGTTCTTCCCTGAGCGCCCCAACTGGTGTGGTTATAGACACAAGCACTCCGTGCCAGAAAAGTTGGCCCTGGAGCCCCAATTATTCATTCTTTTATATTTTTAATTGCTTGTACATTCATGTGGTTCAAAACCCCACTTTTAGGCAAAAGTGTGAAGTCTCTCTTCTTCCCTTGTTGCCCTCTGGTTGCTTGCTCCACACTCCCTGGTCAACTGTTATTTGCCGTTTTTCTTTTCCTTCCAGAGTTACTCTATTAAGGTGGAACTTCATTTGACCTGCAAAATGGCAGTGTCCTGTCGTGCCATCTAATACAAGCAAACCTGTAGGTTTCTGTTTTGCTCTCTCTGCCTCCAAAGGCAGCATATTATACATACTTGTCTGAACCTTTTTTTCTGTTTAATTTTATTTACTTATTCATTTATTTATTTTTGGTTGTGCTCGGTCCTCGATGTCGCTCGGGTTTTTCTCTAGTTGTGGCAAGTGGAGGCTACTCTCTGGTTGCAGGGCGCAGGCTCCTCATCGAGGTGGCTTCTCTGTTGCGGAGCACAGGCTTCAGGCTGTGGGGCTTCAGCAGCTGCAGCTCATGAGCTCAGTAGTTGCAGTTCCCAGGGCTCTAGAGCACAGGCTTGTTGGTTGCAGGTCACAGACCCGTGCTCCGTGGCACGTGGAATCTTCCTGGATCGGGAGTCGAACCCGTGTCTCCTGCATTGGCAGGTAGAGTCTTTACCACTGAGCCACCAGGGAAGCCCTGAACCTTGCTTTTTTCTCTTTGCTATGTTTATATTTCAGAGAGCTTTCCTGATCTTTCTAAATAAAGAACTTTTCCGCTTGAACTCCCGCATAGTATTTCATTGTATAGCTGAATCATCGTTTGTTGAATCAAGCCCCGGTTGTTGCAGGGATTGTTTAGGTAACTTCCAGAATTTTGCTCTGCGAGATAAAGCTGTACATTCATCATTTCACCCGTGGATCAGTATATGTCTAGAATAAATTTCTCCAAGTACAGTTACCGGCCAAAGTCTCAATAGTGGTGGTGGTATTCTGTCATCCCATCCATATGGTGTGAGGGTGAGACGGCCTCTGCCCCAACCTGCTGAATGACCCTGGGCAAGTCCCTGCTCCCCACTGGTCTCCGTGTCCTAGGTTGCTGAACTGTCCTTTCCTTGTTTTGGGGAAAAACAGCAGCCCAGATTTGCCTGTTTGTCTTGGCCTTCCCCATGCCCGACCACGTGCACATTGTTACCATGGCTTCTTTGGGAGATGACTTCAGCCCGGACTAAGGCCACGGGAGCCTAGTGAGGTCTGCATGGAAGAGCAGGCAGCGGGACCAGCATGAGCAAAGGCCCAGAGGTGTGACCCTGGGGGGTGAGCTGGAGTTTCCCAAATGTCGTTCACTGATGTACCTTCCCAAGCCGAACCATGGCCATATATACCCTTTGGGTTACTATTTCTTTACTATTTAAAAAAAAAAAAAAAACAATCTTCCTAAGCCTAAATTTATTTATTTTTAATTTTTTTGGACATGAACACACTTCTTTATTTATTTATCTATCTTTGGTTGCACCAGATCTTCGCAGCCTCATGTGGGCTTTCTCTAGTTGTGACGACTGGGGACTGTTCTTCACTGTCGTGTGTGGGCTTCTCATTTCGGTGGCTTCTCTTGCTGTGGAGCAAGGCTCTAGGTGAATGGGCTTCAGTAGTTGCGGTGCAGGGGCTTGTTAGTCGTGGCTCGTGGACCCTAGAGTGTGTGGTTTCAGTAATTGCATCGTGTGGCTCAGTAGTTGGGGCCCGAAGGCTCTAGAGCACAGGCTCAGTTGCTTGGTGGCATGTGCAATCTTTCCGGACCAGGCATTGAACCTGTGCTCCCTGCATGGCCAGGCGGATTCTCATCCACTGTACCACCAGGGAAGTCCGAAACTTATTTTTATAAAGGATCTTTAGATCATTACCATAGGTCGAAATCCAGTGTTACATAAAGAGGAGTTAGTGGGAAAAAACAAAAACAAATAATACCACAAGAACACTAGAACACACAACACAAGAAAAAGAAAAAAATACAGTGAAGCAAAACATCATTCAACTGTCCCCCCTAGGGTTGCCTACTAAAAGCTCAGATCAAGGCTACTTGCTGCTCTGGTCTCTCTCTGTTAAAAAATGGAATATAAGACTCATTAAGAATATATAAGGGACTTCCCTGGTGGTCCAGTGGCTGAGAATCCATGCCCCCAATGCAGGGGACCTGGATTTGATCCCTGGTAAGGGAACTTGATCGCACATGCTGTAACTAAAAAAAAGATCCTGCATGCTACAACTAAAGATCGAAGATTCAGCAAATAAGATCTGGAGCTGCCAAATAAATAAATATTTGCCAAGAGGGAAAAAAAAAGATATATAAGCATGAAATGAGACTTTCTTTTTGAAGAAATCAGAATGGTTGACTTTGAATTTTAAAGGGCCAGTATTATCCGATGAATGTCCTGGTACCACCTATCATTTTTGGTCCTGTCAGTAGTAAGCTTTTGAGTCACTGGCCTGAAAGATTTCTCCTCTCCCTCTTTCCAGAGCCTGAAAGGGAGGGAAAGCCGGTCTTTAGAAGGGCAACTGGACTCTGGAGTTGTGGATGGGAGGAGCCCAAGCTTAGGCATTATACACAGTAGACGTTCATTAAATGCTCGGCAATGACCGACTCATTAATGAGCCTGTGGGGCTCTTTTGAAAGAGGGATGGGCATTCAGACTAACGGTGCCTTCCTGAATCTTGTCCAAGAAGAGGAGGTGTCCTGCTCTCACTCTGGCTTCCAGTGGCGAACAGTTGACCTCCTGGCTGAGGCTCGCTGCGGGAGCCCTGGAACAGAAGCCCCCTCTCCCTCAGGCTGGAGAGAAGATGCACAGGAGTCCCTTTGTCGTCTTTCCTCATCTGCTTTTGTCCCTCCGTTTATAGGAAACCAGCAAACACACAGACACAGAACACATCCAGCAAAGTTTATGTTTCACTCTTGTAAAATCCAAAATGGGTTCTCTTATCAGTGGGCAGCTCTGTTCCGTGCAATGATTCAAAGACCCGGTCTCCTCCAGTCTTGTGGCTCTGCTGTCTTCCACATGTGGCTTCCAAGATGATCACGCTCTTCTGCGTCCAGCCAATGAAAAGGAAAAACGCATTGAAAGAGGAAGTGGAAGGTTCTTATTGGCCAGGAAGTAGGGCGCATCATGTCTTCTCATATTCCATTGGCCAGCATCTGGTCCGTGGCCACACTTCCCTGCAAGGGAGGCTTGGAAATAGTCCAGGCTTGTGTTCACGAAGCAGAGGAAAGCAGTTTGGTGAAGTGACATTGCCAGGTTATTTTTCTCAGTTTCATGAAAACTGTGTGTGTGTTTTAAACAACCTTTCTTTGCCTTGACTCCTGCCCTTCCCTCTATTTTTACCACCTTTTCTTCCCTTCTTTCTTTTCCATCTGACCAGCTCAGATGGAAATAAGAGTCAGAATTGAAAATAAGACTTTGTCATTTTCCCAGGACTACACGCAGGGAAAAGAAAGGATGCCTATATACAGCCTGGAGGGATCCCCTTCGCTTCCCCAGCTCAGTCACAGAGCAAATTGCTACTCTGACGCCGCCTGAGACCCACTCAGAAATTGTCCTGTGATAAATACGGAGGGGAGATTTTGTGCTTGGAGATGGCAAATTTAAGTGCTTTTTGTCAAGAGAGCTAATAACGTTTTTTTCAAAGGGATGGGGCGGGGTGGGGGATTGTCCAGGTAGGAGGTAAGACATAATTTGAGTCTGCTGAGACTGTTAACTTTTTTCTAGTTCATGTCTATTCTGAGAATTAGTGTGCTGATTAAGTAGCTCTTGGAGGGGCTGGCGGGTGGGGGACGGAGTTGAACTCTGCTTCCTGGAGTTTGCCAGTTTCCATGGTGTAAAGATGGCTATGGCTGATCTCAAGCTACCAGTGTCCTGTCAAGAGCTTGCCTAGGTCACCTCCAGTACATGCTTAGTACCAGGCTTGATTTCTCCATCTCTTCTCTGTTTCAGGCTGTAGCTCAGAGCTCTCATCTGCAGGCAAGTTTACTGTTTCTTCCTCTTCTGGGTTCCCTGTTTTCAAAAGCCTGAACTTGGGACTTCCCTGGTGGTCCAGTGTTTAAGACTTTGCCTTTCAATACAGGGAGTGCAGGTTCCATCCCTGGTTGGGGAGCTAAAGATCCTACATGCCTGGCAGCCAGAAAACCAAACATGAAACAAAAGCCATAATGTAACAATTCAATAAAGACTTAAAAGAAAATAGTCCATATTTTAAAAAAAAAAAAAAAAAAAAAAAACCAAACCTGAATTTTCTCAACTAGATTATTTTCCTGTAGATTTTCTTTACAGGTCTATAAGATCCTTAAGGCCAGATTTATGGTTTTAAGTTTCTTTTTATTCCCGTTATGTTGTCAGATGCCTGCACTTAGTAGGCACCTAGGGAATGCTTATAGAAGACAGGCGAAAAATAGGTAGGCCAGGAGGACAGAGAAGGTGGGGTTGAAGATCCTGGCCGGGAACCCAGACCCTGCTCTGTGACTTACTAGGAGAGTAACTTCAGGCAAATCCTTTCACCTGTCTCAGCCTGTTTCCTGTAAAAAAGCTCCTTTGTTTTCCTCTGCTCCAGCTCAGCCAGGCCTATTACTGGCTTATAAGTATTATAATACTTACGATAATAATATTTATAATGGCTGCTGTTTATTCATTCAACAAATTTTTATTAAGCACCCACTGTGGGCCAGGTCCTGTTTTTGGTGCTGGGGATTCATCAGTGGACAAAACCCCTTGTAGAGCACGTGTTCTCCGTTTGCGACCTGCCTGTGAACTGAACGGAATTTCACAGGCTCCATCGCATTTGGTATTCGGGCAACCCTGAAGGGCGAAGGTATTGTTTGCTCCATTTTATTGCTGTGGAAAGTGAGGCGATGTAGATTGTGTGAGTTGCCAGGGGTCAGCCAGCCCGTTAGGGGTGGAGATGAAACTTGGACCCTCAATTCTGGTCCAAAATCTGGTTCCTGAGGTCCCCTTCCTGCCCACCTCTCTGCCTTTGCTCTGCATTTGATCTGCCAATGGTTACATCCCTAGGGTCCACCTTTGACCTGACCCCTCCCTGATGGTGTCTTTTCTGTCTTGAATCCTGTCCCCAAATCCCCTCTTATTATCTGACCAACTATGGCTGGTCACCGGGAATGGAATCCTTTACTTCTTTATTTTGCTTCTTCTGATACTTCTTTCTCCTCCCCCTTCACCCCAGGGCCCAGGTACGGACCCACATAAAAAGCTCAATAGATATGTGTTAACTAATGCATTGAAATCCTTTATGTTTTTCTTTGACTCCAGCTCAAATTTCAGTTTCACGTGTCTTCCTCCTGGGAAATCTGAAGGCCAGATCAGTGTGCTGGATATGCTGTTCACCTCTTGCAGGGCTTGCTTACAAAGATGACATATGTAGTCGCTGGCGGTGACAGTTGGCACGTTAGTTGTGGTCAAGTCTGGGACGACCACGCGGCCTCGTGTGCCCGAGATTGCCTTGGATTGTGCAGGGTATACTTATAAACAGCTCCCGCTTTCACCCTCAGGCACCCTGGTTTAAATGGTAGGCTCTCCCGTCGGTCACCCTGAACAAATCCTGAGGACACGACCTCCTCCTTGCTGCTCTGAGCACTTTGCAAAACCAGTGTACTTAGTCCTCCCGACCCTGAGGTGGGTGCTGTTATTCTCCCATTTCACAGATGGGGAAATGAAAGCCCAGAGTGGTTAGGTAACTCATTCAAGGTCACACAGCTAGGAAGAAGCAGGGCTAGGATGGGAACTCCGGTCATCTGGTGCCAGAGTTCCCCTGCTCAACCCCTGCCTCAGCAAGAACTTCTTGAAGACGTCTTCCCTGGCCCCATGCTCTGGACTAGCTGTGTCTGCCTTCCCCCACCCCACCAGAAGCAGGTGTGAGTGCTGGGGCCTGGTGTGGGGACGGGGAGACAGCAGCATGGTCAGAATCTCCGCTGGGGCCCTCACACCTGACACAGTGCCCGAGGCCAAAGAATATCTCTGGAAATGCTTTTCGAACCAAGGGATGCAATTTTCCAGGGTTGGGGCTGGGTTGGCCCCTCCCTGCAGTTTCTTCCTCTCCATGTGGCAGCCGGGATGCCAGCCCCAGGAGCAGATGGAGCTGCCTGGAATTCCTCCGGAAGGCTCCTTAGCAGTTAGTTATCAGAGCGGCCTGGGCTGGGGGAGGGGGTGTTGGGGACTTTGGGGGCTGCTCTGGGAAAAGCTGGAATGCCATACCTGGGGAGGGGCCGGAGGCGGGGGAGGGTGCTGGGCGGGCGGGCTCAGCTGTCACATTCCTCCGGCTCGCAGAAAGCTCTCCTGGACGCCTTGTCCTTATTTAGGCAGGAGATGTCTGCTGACTCGAGTCTTCTGGGATGCCATTGCTGGCTGGCTCACCGGGGATGGGGGTGGTGGTGGGGGTGGTGGGGGTGAGCCGAGGCGGGGGGGGCGAGTGAGGGAAGCAGAACACACCCAGACCCAGGTCACCAGTAGACCCAGGTGGGAAGACCAACCCTGGGAAGAAGAATCAGTCTCTAATAGTAGCAGCTACCATTTATGGGGTTCCACTATGCGCATGCTGGGCTAGTCTGTAAGTTCTAGGAGGTAGATTTCTTCTGTTCATTGTTGTGCCCCTAGATCTAGCCCAGGACTTGGCATGCAGTAGGCGCTTAGTAAATGCTTGTCATGATCAAATGAATGTACACTTCGCATGGCACAGTTCACTTGATCCTCACGGTACAGTTCTAAGTGCAATTACTAACCTGAGTTGTTGTTCACTTAAGTTGTGTCTGACTCTTTGCCACCCCATGGACTGCATGCAGCGCACGAGGCTCCCTGTCCTTCACTGTCTCCTAGAGTTTGCTCAGATTCTTGTCCACTGAGTCGGTGATGCTATCTTTCCATCTTATCCTCTGTCTCCCTCTTCTCCTATGGCCCTCAGTCTTTCTCAGGGGTCTTTTCCAGTGAGTTGGCTCTTCTCATGAGGTGGCCAGAGTGTTGGAACTTCAGCTTCAGCATCAGTCCTTCCAATGAATATTCAGGGTTGTTTTCCTTTAGGATTGATTGATTTATCTCCTTACAGTCCAAGGGACTCTCAAGAGTCTTCTCTAGCAGCACAGTTCGAAAGCATCAATTCTTTGGCACTCAGCCTTCTTTATGGTCCAACTCTCATATCTGTACATGATTACTGGGAAAACCATAGCTTTGACTATACAGACTCTTGTTGGCAAAGTGATTAACCTGAGTTACAGATGGCGAAACTGAGACTTGGAGGGGGTTCCATGACTTGGCAAAAGTCGTACAATTTGGACGTGAAGGAGGTAGGGTTTGAAACCAGGTTGTCTGACTCCAACACTAACACATGCTTTCTTTGTCTTATTTTGGTGTTAAACACACTGGAATTCTCGGCTTTCCTCCTTTATTGACTGTGTGAGTGGGACAGATTACCTAACCCTGTCAGCCTTAGTTTTCTTGTAAAATGGGGATTGATAGTGATGTCTACTTTAGAGAATATTGTGAGGATACAATGAAATAATACATGCAAACGTCTAAGCACAGTGTTGACACATAGTAGGTACTCAACAAGTATTGATTATACTATAATGTAATCAACTAGTCCCCCCTTCTTGCTTTGGCTTCATTTCCAGTGTTTTGCTCTTACAAACAGGATTGCAGTAAATACCCTTGTATGGGTGTCATCTTGCACAGTTTGAGTATGTCAGTTGGTCGGATTCCCAGAAGAGGAAGCACTAGCACAAAAATACATGGATGTTGGGACTTCCCTGGTGGTCCAGCGGCTAAGGCTCTGTGCTGCCAATGCAGATTGGTATCAGGTTCAACACCTGGTCAGGGAACTAGATGCTGCATGCTGCAAGTAAGACCCAGTGCAGCCAAATGCATAAGTAAATACGTATTTTAAAAATAGGTAGATGTTAAATTTCAAAAGAAGAAAGGTTAGGGGGTCTGAAATGATAAACATGAATATGTGGAAACACGAAAAATTATGTAAGTAAGAAATGTATAATAGTGAAAGCTAACACTTTCATACTACTATAGGATAACACTACTGTATATACACTGCATGCAAGGCACTGTTCTAAGCCCTTTCTGTATATTAATTCCTTTAATTTTCATAACAACCCTATGAAGTATTATGATCCCAATTGTATTAGTTGTCTATCACTGGATAATAACTTATGCTCAAACATAGCAGCACGAAACAGCACACATTTCTTATCTCACAGTTTCTGTCCATTTGGTATCAGGACACAGCTCAGCTGGGCCCTTTGGCTCAGGGTCTCCCACGAGGCTGCTGTTGGTCAGGGCTGTAGTCCCATCTGAAGGCCCCACTGGGGATGGATCCACTCCACCCGCATGCACTTGTTTGTAGGAGGATGCAGTTTCTTGTGGGCATTTGAACTGAGGCCCTTGGCTTCTCACTGATGTTGGTGGGAGGCTGTCTTCAGTTCCTTGTTATGAAAGCTTCCCCAGCATGGCAGCTTGCTTCATCAAGGCCAGCAAGAGTCTGTTATCAAAAGCAAAGTTGCCGTCTTTTGTAAACTAGTCATGGAAGTGACATCACCATTGTCATGGTCTTTTAGTTAGAAGCCCGTCACTGAGTTCAGCCCATACTCCGTAGTGGCAGGGGGTGGGGGCTGAATCCCATAAAGGTGTGAATACCAGGAGCCATCTGAAAAATCTTCTTGCCATGCTCACTTTTCAGAAGAAGAAATGGATGCACAGAGAGGTTAAGTGATTTGCTCAGGCCACACAGCTAATGTCTAACTCAGGGATTCAGACTTGGGTAGCATGATTTCAGATTCCATGCTCTTAAATTTTGGGCTTTACAATTAACAGTTGTTCATAAAAGGCTCAAAAGAAGGCTCAAAAGCTAACATAGCCCTTGTTTTAGCACAGTGGGTTCACAGTGCTGTTGCTTCGATATTACTGTTCTCATAATTCACAAAATGTGATTTTAAAATCTGGCTTAGGCTTTTTGTTTTTTAAAGTATTTGTTTATTTATTTGGCTGCCCAGGGTCATAGTCATGGCCCGTGGGATTTTCGATCTTTGTTGTGGCGTGTGAACTTAGTTGCGGCATGTGGGGTCTAGTTCCCTGACCAGGATTTAACCTGGGCTCCCTGCATTGGGAGTGCAGGGTCTTAGCCACTGGACCACCAGGGAAGTCCCTGGCACAGATTTTTTTAAAAGGAAGCTTCTCTGTACAGCCAACTCATGCAGAAAAGGCCTCACTGCTGAGAGCCGGGCTTCAGATTGGACTGTAGAGCCCAGTCCCATGTGGGGAGGTGGAGCAAGGCCTCATGTCCCCTCTCTGTCCATTCACTGGCTGCCATAGTGTAGCCAGACCTCAGTCATATGTAGTCATCCAGGTGATCCCAGTTTCCAATGGACTAGCCTTTCACTGGGGAAGTTGACAGTGTCCCTGCTGGTAACCATTAGCTCTGGACTCTCAGGCAGGCAGGATGCATGCTAGGGATGCCCAGGCCCCTGGGGGAAATA
This sequence comes from Bos mutus, assembly GCF_027580195.1. NCBI lineage: Eukaryota > Metazoa > Chordata > Mammalia > Artiodactyla > Bovidae > Bos > Bos mutus. The sequence goes on along the minus strand of NC_091629.1, from coordinate 56,916,968 downwards.
GCATAGTTGTAGCCAGTTCCAGCTGCTGGGCTCTTCTGGCTTAACTGCAGTGTGCAGCAGATGCGTGGGTCAGCAAAGGGTCTGGTGCCAGACAGACCTGGAGTCGTGTTCCAGCCGGCTCTGGACCTCACTAGCTATGTGTGAGTGATTGTGCTAGGTCCCTTCAGTCATGTCTGACTCTTTGTGGACCCTGTGGACTGTAGCCCACCAGGCTCCTCTGTCCATGGGATTCTCCAGGCAAGAATACTGGAGTGGGTTGCCATGCCCTCTTCCAGGGGATCTTCCTGACCCAGGGATCGAACCCACGTCTCTTACATCTGCATTGGCAGGCCAGTTCTTTACCACTAGTGCCACCTCAATATGTGCTGCACTCAGTATGCCAGCACATTTGGAAGACTCAGCAGTGGCCACAGGACTGGAAAAGGTCAGTTTTCATTCCAATCCAAAAGAAAGGCAATGTCAAAGAATGTTCTAACTATCGCACAATTGCACTCATCTCACACGCTAGTAAAGTAATGCTCAAAATTCTCCAAGCCAGGCTTCAGCAATACGTGAACCGTGAACTTCCAGATGTTCAAGCTGGTTTTAGAAAAGGCAGAGGAACCAGAGATCAAATTGCCAACATCCACTGAATCATGGAAAAAGCAAGAGAGTTCCAGAAAAACATCTATTTCTGCTTTATTGACTATGCCAAAGCCTTTGATTGTGTGGATCACAATAAACTGTGGGAAATTCTGAAAGAGATGGGAATACCAGACCACCTGACCTGCCTCTTGAGAAACCTATATGCAGGTCAGGAAGCAACAGTTAGAACTGGACATGGAACAACAGACTGGTTCCAAATAGGAAAAGAAGTACATCAAGGCTGTATATTGTCACCCTGCTTATTTAACTTATATGCAGAGTACATCATGAAAAATGCTGGGCTGGAAGAAGCACAAGCTGGAATCAAGATTGCTGGGAGAAACATCAATAACCTCAAATATGCAGATGACACCACCCTTATGGCAGAAAGTGAAGAGGAATTAAAAAGCTTCTTGATGAAAGTGAAAGAGGAGAGTGAAAAAGTTGGCTTAAAGCTCAACATTCAGAAAACGAAGATCATGGCATCTGGTCTCATCACTTCATGGCAAATAGTTGGGGAAACAGTGGAGACAGTGTCAGACTTTATATTTTGGGGCTCCAAAATCACTGCAGATGGGGATTGCAGCCATGAAATTAAAAGACGCTTACTCCTTGGAAGGAAAGTTATGGCCAACCTAGATAGCATATTCAAAAGCAGAGACATTACTTTGCCAAGAAAGGTCCGTCTACTCAAGGCTATAGTTTTTCCAGTGGTCATGTATGGATGTGGGAGTTGGACTGTGAAGAAAGATGAGCACTGAAGAATTGATGCTTTTGAACTGTGGTGTTGGAGAAGACTCTTGAGAGTCCCTTGGCCTGCAAGGAGATCCAACCAGCCCATCCTAAAGGAGATCAGCCGTGGGATTTCTTTGGAAGGAATGATGCTAAAGCTGAAACTCCAGTACTTTGGCCACCTCATGCAAAGAGTTGACTCATTGGAAAAGACTGATGCTGGGAGGGATTGGGGCAGGAGGAAAAGAGAATGACAGAGGATGAGATGGCTGGATGGCATCACCGACTCGATGTATGTGAGTTTGAGTGAACTCTGGGAGATGGTGATGGACAGGGAGGCCTGGCGTGCTGCGATTCATGGGGTCACAAAGAGTCGGACACGACTGAGTGACTGAACTGAACTGAACTGAACTGAGTGTCACCTGGCAATGAGCCATGGGCAAATAATTTCCTGATCTTTCCTTTCTTCTACACAGTGAGTTGCCTGAGGATGGCATGAGATCACACAGGTTGCTGCAGTTTCCTGTTGCTTCTGTAACAAATGACCACCAACGTGGGGGCTTAAAACAGCACAGACTTACTCTCTTACTGTTCTGGAGGTCAGAAGTCTGAGATCGGTCTCAGTGGGCTAAAGACAAGTTGATGACAGGGCTGGTTCCTTTTGAGGGTTCTGGGAGGAGAATCCAGTTCCTTGATTTTTTAGCTTCTTACTGGCCGCTGCCATTCCTTGGCTTGTGGTCCCATCCTGCATCTTCAAATGGCATCACTCTCATCTCAGTTTCCATCATCACATCATCTTCTCCTCTCCTGTGGTCACATCTGCTCCTGCCTCCCTCTTATAAGGACATGTGTGGTTACATCTAGAGCCTGTTTGTCTAACCCAGGATAATTCTTGCATCTCAGGATCTTCAATTTAATCACATCTGCAAAGCTCCTTTTTCCGTATAAGGTAACATTCACTGGTTCCAGGGATTTAGGACCTGGATATCCCTGGGGCCATTATTCAGCTGACCACATAGGTCAAGTGTCTGGCACATAGTTAGCACTCAGTAAACAGCAGCTTGTCACTCTGTCTCCTGCATAGAGACTGGAGGATGGGAAGGGGTGTCACATACACACTCACACATGGTGAAGATTTCCCAGCTGGGCTGGTGATTCCTTTTCAAGAAGAGGAGAAAGGTCTTTGTAAAACATAATCTGGAAGCGTTCACCTCCACGGCCTGGGGATTTCAGTCTGGGCTTCCAAGGTGGGGAGGTTCTGCTTAAGCTCTTAGGGGGTGGCACAGCCCCCCAGACTCAAAACCCATACCCCTCCACTTCAACTAAAACAAATCAACTTTTTAAAATGTTAAAATACTTGCATAGGGCTTTCTATGTGCCAGGTTCTATTCTAAATACTTTATGTACGATAATTCTACAACTCTGTGAGGCAGGGGCTATTCATATCCCCACTTTACAGATGGAAAAAAAAAATCAAAGTACAGAGAATTTATGTCACCCACTGTGAAAAAACTGCTCTTAACCACCTCAAATACCAAAATATTAAAAAAAATCTGTTTATTTTTCATATTCTTTTGTGCTGATGAAGCCATATTATATTACATGTTTTAAAAAATTATTTATTTGGCCGCACCAGGTCTTCATTGGGGCATGTGGGATCCAGTTCCCTGACTGGAGATAGAACCCCAGGCCCCCTGGATTGGGAGCACAGAGTTTTAGCTACTGGACCACCAGGAAAGTCCTCTACTACATCTTTTATATATTTATAATATATGATATGAAAATAAGAAAATGCAGATTATGAACATGTAGCTCACCACATGGGCTTCCTCCTGCCCTGTAGCCTTTTGTGTATGTTTGTTCTCAAAACTTTTCACCTTGTCTTATCTTTCCTACCAAACTCTAGATCCTTCCAGAGCAGGGGCCATTTCTGGCGTAATGTTCACAATAAAAATAATGGCCAAGTGACTTAACCCCACTGTGCCTCAGTCTCTTCATCTGTAAAATGGTTGTAGTGCCTGTCTCCTAGGGCAGTATGAACGCTTAGTTTATTTCTCATTTTTCCTTATTAGAAGTAGTCTTCCTAGATGTAAATGTAAAAACTGAACTATAAAGCTCTGAGAAGAAAATATGGTAGTAAGTTTTTGTGACCTTGAGTTAAGCAAAAGCTTCTTAGATGTGATAGCATCAGTATAGGCAACAAAAGGAAAAATAGATAAATTGGAAATCATTAAGCTTAAGAACTTCTGTGCTTCAAAGAACATCATCAAGGAATTGAAAAGACAATAGAATGGGAAAAATATTTGCAAATCCTATATTTGATAAGGTACTTGTATCTAGAATATATTGAGAACTTTTACAACTTAAAAAAATTGAAAACAGGCAAAGAATCTAAATAAACATTTTTTTTCCTAAGAAGATAACATAAATGGTCATTAAACATTTAAAAACACACTCAACATCATTAGCCTCCAGGGAAGTGCAGATCAAAAGTACAATGAAATGAGCCTCACAAACCATTATGTGACTAAAATTTAAAAGTGGGTAATAATAAGTGTAGACAAGGGTGTAGAGATATCGGAACCCTTATGTTACTAGAAGAAAGTACAATGGTGCACTCAACTCAGAACCAGTCTGAAAGTTCCTCAAAAGTTTAAAAAGAGCTACAACATGACCCAGCAATTCCACGCCTTAAGGTGTACACCCAGGAGAAATGAAAACCTACATCCATCCCCAAACTTGCACAGGAATATCCATAGTAGCATTATACGTAGTAACCAGACGATGGAAACATTCCAAATGTCCTTCAGCTGAGGAACAGATAAACTAAATCTGGTTTATCCACACACACAGTGGACCATTATTGGCAATGGAAAGGGATGAAGTACTATACTATGCTACAAACTGGGTGAACTTTGAAACAAAGTTTACATGACATATCCTGCTACAAGAATACCTATTTAAATACCAATTTGTTGGCAGTCCTTAGACTTTTGGAAGGGAGTTGCTGGTAAACTATCTTATGTGCCCAGTCACTTCAGTCGTGTCCAATTCTTTGTGGACTGTAGCCCACCAGGCTCCTCTGTCCATGGGGATTCTCCAGGCAAGAATATTGGAGTGGGTTGCCATGCCCTCCCTTCAGAAGATGTTCCCAATCCAGGGATCAAACCTGAGTCTCCTGTGTATCCTGCATTGGCAGGCAAATTATTTACCACTGAGCCACCTGGGGATCCCCAAACATTGTTATAATAATAACCAAAACTGTAACAATAATAATAGCTAATATTTGTTAAGTGCTCAGTTTATGCTAAGTACTCTTGTGCAATCTCATTTCAGACTCCCAGTAATTTTGTGAGGTAAATGATATTAACCCCATTTCACAGTTGAGGAAACTGAGACCAGGGAGCAAAAGTCAGAATGTGATGGACTGGAGCTTGTACCCTTCACCCTTCTGATGAGTGTTTATTCATTTATACTCCTTATACCATTTCTCCAGGATAGGTGCTGTTATTATCCCCATTGTACAGATGACGAGACTGGGGCTCAGGGGCCTCAGGCTTGCCTGAGAGTATAAGGAGCAGAGCCAAGGCTACCAGAGCTGTCCCTTCTTAGCTGCCCTGCCCTGTGGCTTAGCGACTTTGCTCTGCCCCTGCCCCGTCATCTGCTGATTTTCAGAGATGCTGCACAGTTGATTTGGAGGGGCTGCATTAGGTTGGGAGCTCTTCAGATGCCTGCTGGATCTAATTTATCCCCATCCCTAGTACCAGCATGTGGAGGACCTGGTCCAGTTAGTACCAGGAAAGCGCCAGCTCAGTGTAATGGGGAAGAGCTTGGGCAGGTACACTTTCTAGTTGTTTGACCTTGAGAAAGTGACTTCACCTCTCTGAAGTCACTTGTGTAAAGGTGATCACAGCACAGAACTGGGCACAAAGAGCTCAACCAATAGTAGACTAATATTATTAATTAGAATATTAGGAGAGACCATTGTTGAGTGGATGCATTAGAACAGAGGTGGGCAAACTTTTCCTGTAAAGCACCAGATGGTAAATGTTTTTGGCCTTGCAGGTCATGGACTGCTGTGGCAACCGTTTCAGTTCAGTTCAGTCGCTCAGTCATGTCCGACTCTTTGCAACCCCATGAATCGAAGCACGCCAGGCCTCCCTGTCCAACACCAACTCCCGGAGTTCACTCAAACTCATGTCCATCGAGTCGGTGATGCCATCCAGCCATCTCATCCTCTCTCATCCCCTTCTCCTCCTGCCCCCAATCCCTCCCAGCATTAGAGTCTTTTCCAATGAGTCAACTCTTTGCATGAGGTGGCCAAAGTACTGGAGTTTCAGCTTTAGCATCATTCCTTCCAAAGAACACCCAGGCCCGATCTCTTTCAGAATGGACTAGTTGGATCTCCTTACAGTCCAAGGGACTCTCAAGAGTCTACTCCAACACCACAGTTCAAAAGCATCAATTCTTCGGTGCTCAGCTTTCTTCACAGTCCAACTCTCACATCCATACATGACCACTGGAAAAACCACAGCCTTGACTAGACGGACCTTTGTTGGCAAAGTAATGTCTCTGCTTTTAAATATGCTATCTAGGTTGGTCATAACTTTCCTTCCAAGGAGTAAGCGTCTTTTAATTTCATGGCTGCAATCCCCATCTGCAGTGATTTTGGAGCCCCAAAATATAAAGTCTGACACTGTTTCCACTGTTTCCCCATCTATTTGCCATGAAGTGATGGGACCAGATGCCATGATCTTCGTTTTCTGAATGTTGAGCTTTAAGCCAACCTTTTTACTCTCCTCTTTCACTTTCATCAAGAGGCTTTTTAGTTCCTCTTCACTTTCTGCCATAAGGGTGGTGTCATCTGCATATCTGAGGTTATTGATATTTCTCCCGGCAATTTTGATTCCAGCTTGTGCTTCTTCCGGCCCAGCGTTTCTCATGATGTACTCTGCATATAAGTTAAATAAGCAGGGTGACAATATACAGCCTTGACATACTCCTTTTCCTATTTGGAATCAGTCTGTTGTTCCATGTCCAGTTCCAACTGTTGCTTCCTGACCTGCATATAGGTTTCTCAAGAGGCAGGTCAGGTGGTCTGGTATTCCCATCTCTTTCAGAATTTCCCACAGTTTATTGTGATCCACACAATCAAAGGCTTTGGCATAGTCAATAAAGCAGAAATAGATGTTTTTCTGGCACTCTCTTGCTTTTTCCATGATCCAGCAGATGTTGGCAATTTGATCTCTGGTTCCTCTGCCTTTTCTAAAACCAGCTTGAACATCTGGAAGTTCACGGTTCACGTATTGCTGAAGCCTGGCTTGGAGAATTTTGAGCATTACTTTACTAGCGTGTGAGATGAGTGCAATTGTGCGGTAGTTTGAACATTCTTTGACATTGCCTTTCTTTTGGATTGGGATAAAAACTGACCTTTTCCAGTCCTGTGGCAACCGCTTAGCTCTAGACAATAGTAAACAAATACATGTGACTCTGTTCCAATAAAACTTTATTTATATGGACACACATTTAAATTCTGTATAGTTTTCATGTGTCATAAAATTACTATTTGGGTTTTTTTTCACAGCTTTAAAAAGTATAAAAAACATTCTTAGCTCACAGGTGATAGAGAAACAGGCTGGATATGGCCTGTTACCCTAATTTGCTGACCCCTGCAACAGAATGTGAGTTCTACAAGGGATTTAAAAAAAATCTTAATTTATGTTCTTTGGACTTCCCTGGTGGCTCAGTTGGTAAAGAATCTGCCTGCAATGTGGGAGACCTGGGTTCAATCCCTGGGTTGGGAAGATCCCCTGGAGAAGGGAAAGGCTACCCATTCCAGTATTCTGGCCTGGAGAATTCCATGGACTGTATAGTCCATGGGGTCGAAAAGGGTCAGACATGACTGAGTGACTTTCACTTAATTACTTATGTACTTTGGCTATGCCGGGTCTTAGTTGTGGCAGGCAGCATCTTAGTTCCCGGACCAGGGATCAAACCCAGGCCCCCTGTATTGGGAGCATGGAGTTTTAGTCCCTGGACCACCGGGGAAGTCCCCCTACAAGGGATTTTTAGATACTTGGCTTGCTATCGTAGCCACAGCACCCAGAAAATTCCTAACGTATAGCAGGCATTCCATAAAGTTGCATTAACTGAATAAATCTGGAAGTCAAAGTGGGTCTGAAGCTGGCCCTTTAAGGCTGGGAGGTGGAAGGAGGGAAAGGAACATTCCAGATGGGGGAACAACCAGAGCAGAGGAGTCAGGGGTGCCTCCTGTGGGTGCCCCTGCTTTGGCCCAGTAAAGCCATCAGAGCTTGATGGAGACGCCTGGGCAACGAGGCCAGCTATTCCGGGGTGGTGAGGGGTCCAGGGTGGGGAAGGGAGACAAGAGTGAGGGTCGACACTGTCGGGAGTGCTCCCACTGGGTTATGGCCCTGCCCTGTCCCGGAGCCACCACCAGCCTTATTTTTAACCTGCTGACGAAAGAAAATCTGATGAAATCAAGAAGGGTGACTGATCCTTGCCCCACCCCCTGCCCCAGTTACTGCTCCTTCCCTTCTCTACAGAAGGGGCAGAGCCCTCCTGGGAGACCCTCCCCAAAAGCCCCTCCCCAAGTGGTCATAGGAAAAGAAATGGTGCCTGCATTTCCCTTGCAGGCCCTGGATTCAGGGAGGGAGCCTGGTGCTTGAAGGGAGACCCTCAAGGCTCCTGGGTGGTTGAGCAGGCTGGGAACTGCCCAAGAGAGAGCTGGATGTTTCTATCTGTCCAGCACAGGCTTCTCAAATTTTAATGAGCAGTGGAAGCAGCTGGAAGGCTTATAAAACACAGATTCCTGGGCTCCTCCTGAGAAATTCTGATTCAGTGGATCTGGGGTGGAGCCCCCCCAGTCTGCATTTGCACCAAGTGCCCAGGTGGTGAGGGGCTGGGGTCTGCATGGACCACACTGTGAGTGCCACTGGACTAGAAGATAGCCTCTGGACCGCAGCACTTCAGCCTGCCGTTTACCTGGTAAGCTGCCAGATACACCCCATCAGGGCCGCTTCAGCGCTTCAGGGCCGCTTCAAGGCTGGGTAGCCTTGAAGGCTGTGCTGAGCACTTTGGACTTTACTTTCTGCGAGATAGGAAGCCTTGCAGAGACTGTCAGCAAGAGGTGAGGCAAGCAAGCTGTGTGTGATCGGTTGTAGGGAGTGAGTCTGGAAGCAGGGAGGTTACAGAGGGCAGAGGGGAACCTGGCAGGAGGAGCCATGGAAAGATGGAGAATAGAGATCAAGAGCCTCGGGGGGAGCAGGAGAGACAGGAGTTGGTGGTGCTTGTTTGTGAATATTGAAAGATGAGGAAGGAGGGTGTGGGAGACACTGGGATTCCTGGCTTGAGGGCTAGGGAGCTGAGGGGCCATTCCTGAGATCAGAGGCATTGGAGCGGGGCTGGTAAGGTATTCAATCAGTCAAGGGTGCTTCCTTCAAACCCAGCAGCCTTTATTACCTTTATTACAGAGGGGGCTGTGTGGCCATCCCCCTCTGACCCCTGTTCTGGTTGCCCTGGAGGGTCCATTGTTGATCCTCTAGAACCTTCCAGGGCTCAGTGTGAAGACTGCCATTCTGGCCTGAAGAGTCCGTCCTGCAACACAGCTTCCCAGGAAACAAGCCTCATCCAGCTCACACCACCAAAAAAGGACATTTTCTCAGTTTGAAGGTTTGCCCAGTCTTTCCCCTCCTCCCCCACCCAACCTGGGGTTTCAGGTTTCCAGGGAAGTGTCTCTGAAAATTTAGATCTTTGAATCACACATACCCATGTACAGGCAAACGTGTGTCTGGGGTTGTGCATGCACTACATTTTTTCTCTTTTTTTAGTTTTTAATTGTATAGTTGATTTGCAATATCATGCAAGTTTCAGACGTGCAGCCCAGTGATTTGATTATACATATGTGTGTGTGTATACTCTTTCAGATTCTTTCTATAGTTTCCTGTGCTATACAGTAGGCCCTTGTTGGTTCCACAGTTGGTTTCGGTGTAACAAATGTTATCTTTCTCCTCCTTTTTCTCCTCCTCTTTCTTCTCTATCGCTGCCAACACCCTCATCAACACCATCGTCATCACCATCACCATCACCACCATCACCACCACCACCATCACCATCCCTCAGCCCCATCCCGGGCTAAACACCTTCCTATGTTGCTTCTCAGCCATTCACATCAATTCCAAGAGGGGAGAATTATCATCCTACAGACGCAGAAACTGAGGCACAGAGAGGCAAAGCCATTCACCCAAGGTCCTAGAGTCCTTGTAGGGTTGGGACTAGGGGGAGGCGAGTGAGGTGAGTCGTAGAAGTGCATGGTCTGGATTTGGACTTTATTGACATTTTTTTCATAACTTGTTCATCAAGGATTATTGCTGCATTAATTTTGACTTTAAAAAATATTGCATTCAAGTATTGTTTATCTGGATTACTGAGGTTTTTAATTTTTTTTGGTCAGCCCCCTAAATTTTGAGCCTGAGGTGAATGCATCATTTGCACCCTAGCCCCAGCCATGGCCGAGCCAAAGTTAGAATCCAGGGCTGCTGATTCCAAAAGCCTGCTCTTTATTCTCTATGCTGCCCCTTGCCCATGCAGGTGTACATGTATGTATGCGTGCATTCTTTTATGGATTCTTTCGTTCAGTATAATCTTATTTTCTTCAGTAAACATTTCTGTGGCAGTGGAGGGGCTTAGAAACCAGACAGTTCTGGGTTTGAGCTCCACTACTTATTATTACTTTGGCTGTGCTGGGCCTCTAGTTGTGGTGCCCGGGCTTCGCCTTGAGGTGAGTGGGGCTTCTCTTGTAGACCAGAGATCTGGAGCCTGCAGGGCTCAGTAGTTCCTGTGTGTGGGCGGAGTTGCCCAGCAGCATTGGAATCTTAGTTCCCGGACCAGGGATAGAACCCATGTCCCCTGCATTGGAAGGCAGATTCTTAACCACTGGACCACCAGGGAAGTCCCCCACTACTTACTATTGAGTGGACAGACAAACCTGTGACAAAAGGCACAGACTCTAGGCCCAAGAAAGCCTTTGTTTGAAACCTTGCTTTCACTTGCTGGTTGGATGAGTTGTAGGTGGGCTCCTTAAACCTTCTTGTGCCTTGGATTTCTCCTCTGTAAAGAGGGATGATGGGCCACAAAGAGTACTTGGGAAAATGAAATGGATTAATTTCTATAAAGCTCTTGGCATGTTGTAAATGCTTTGTAAATGTCAGTTGTTACTTGGCATCCTTGAGCAAGGTATTGCTCTGAGACTCAGTTTCCCCACCTGTGGAGTAGATTCAATAAAAGCTACCTCCCAGGCAGTTTTGAGGATTGTAAGGCGTAACGTAGGCAAAAGGCTTGGCACCTGGAGGGAGCTTAGTAAACTTCATCTCTAGATGGGGCTCAATTTGTGCTGGAGATACACGCAGATCAAATCCCCAAGGAAGTGACTCATCTGCTCATGGGGACACTGATTGGACCTTTCAGTTCCCCAAAGACATGACGCTTGTACCCCCTCTCAGGACCTTTGCACATGCCCTTCCCTCTGCCTGGCTCACTGTTCCTGCCTCAGTGCTGATGAGCCAATCAATGGGTGTGTCAGTTTCAGGTCTCAACTGTCACATCCTCGAGGAAACCTTGCCTGATCCCCCCCTCCACCACTGATCTACATCAAGCCTTCCTGTTGGACATTTTCATCACATTCTATACTCCTTTATGGCACTTCTCACAATGGCACTTAATTGTGCTGAGCTTAATCGCTCAGTCATGTCCGACTTTGCGACCCCACGGACTGCAGCCCTGCAGGCTCCTCTGTCGGTGGGATTCTCTAGGCAAGAATGTTGGAGTGGGTTGCCATGCCCTCCTTCAGGGCATCTTCCCAACCCAGGGATCAAACCTAAGTCTCTAGCATTGCAGGCAGATTCTTTACCGTCTGAGCCACTACGGAAGCCCAAGAATACTGCAGTGGGTGGCCCATCCTTTCTCCAGGGGAACTTCATGACCCAGGAAGTGAACAGGGATCTCTTGCATTGCATGCAGATTCTTTACCAGCTGAACTACCAGGGAATCCCTTTTATTTGGTTACATTATATTAAATAATTTTGGTTGCTTGCGTCCAGCCCATCTCCTCCTTTTGAAAGGCGCTTGTCTTGCCCCTGGAATCTTGGCTCCTGACCAACCACGGCACACTCTTCAGAGCAGCACAGGGTCTGGAATCATCTTGCCTGGGTTCAAAATCCCAGTTGCTGCACTTAGGGACTCTGTGACCTTGGGCAAGTTACTTACCCTGCCTGTGCCTCAGTTTCCTTTTCTGTAAAATAGGGACAATAATAAGAGCACCATCTTCCTAAGGCATCATGATGATTACATGAGATAATCTTTAATTTCTTTACCTTGAAGTCCATTGGTTAGTGGGGCTGTTAATATTTTTGTAGGTGCGTTTCCTAGTTAGGTTAGATTAACAGCTGAAATAAACATCCCCAAATCTTAGGCACTTAATGCAGTAGACATTTAAGGCTTGCTGAGTTTAATGTTTAAATTTAATGCTCAAATGTTGCATGTTTAATATGAAACTGTTGGGGAGGTGGGCTTTGCTCCATGCAATAATCATCTGTGGACCCGAGTTCCTTCCACCATGTTTCTTGACCCTGGGGGCCACGGGGGTTCTGTGGATAGAATTCAGCGAGTCTGTGAATCTGGATGCTGCCTTAGGTTAGATTCCCTAGAAGCTGAGTCTGAGATGAGGATTCTTGCACTGCCGATTTATGGAGCAAGTGCTCTCAGAAGCAAGGGAGAGTGAGAGAGGCAGGCTGGGACAGAGAAGTAGCTAAGCAGGGATGTGTTCTGGAGTCCTTCAACCTCATCCCACGGTGGGGCTCTGGAGCCTGAGCGGTACCTCAAGAGTTGGTTCCTCTTGGGGCAAAAAGGGGCTGGCTGGTGTCAGTAGTCATTGGTTATAGGCTCCTTGGGTTGGGGAGGGGTATGGACCTTTGGAACAAGGTGGCTTCTTATTGGTTGCAATTCTCTGAGACAGCAGTGAGCCATCAGCAGTCAATTCAGCAGCCAAGGGTGGGTGCATTTGCCCAGTGAAGGGATCTGGACAGGGAAAACCACATCTCTATTTTTACTGACGTGTAACTGAAATTTAGTATTTTCTTCAATTACAGAAGTCGGCAATAAATCACAGTAGTATTAGCAGTATCTCTGACTTTGTCACTCATAGAAATCACATATATTTTCATGCCACATTCCTGTTGTTGCATGTATCCTTGAAATATCCTTTATGCTAATCTATACTTTTAAATTATGGTGGTCAATAGGCCTGCTGAATATTTTGTTTCATGTGTTAATAAAGAAGAATATGCATTATTATATTACAGATTTGTTCCTTTAAATATTCTGGTAACGGTGTGTCAGTGTAATTGCATGTCTTTGTAATCCTGTGTAATTTATGCATTTTAAAACAGTATACCGAGAAAGGGTCCAGAGGTGTCACCAGGTTGAAAAGAGCTGTGACACAAATGAGGTTAAGTCCCTTGTTCTGGGGGCTTGGCTTCTGCATTTTACCAGCAACAGCGGAGAAGAGAGAGGACACTGTGGATTACAGGACAGGTTTTTGTGGACCATGCCTGGAAATGGCATCATCCTGTCTTCCCACAATGCTTTAGCCAGTCACCTGACCACACCTAACCCCAGGGAGGCTGGAAAATGATGTCCGTCTGTGTGCCCTGAGAGAAGAGGAAATGGTCGGGGGAACGCACAACAGCCTGGACCACAGGGCTTAATAAATATTCATTGACAGCCCAAGTTAACAAAAGTGTTGTCCAGGGTGTCTCATTGTGGGTGGGGGAGGAAGGGCAGAGAGGGTTGGTTCTCTGGAGGGATCCTGAGACTCCACCGTGTCGTCTCCTTAGGACAAGCCACGCCAAGGCCAAAGCTGAGGCAGCAGAACAGGCTGCCCTGGCTGCTAACCAAGAGTCCAACATTGCCCGCACTTTGGCCAGGGAGCTGGCTCCAGACTTCTACCAGCCAGGTAGGGCCAGCCAGGGAGGGGACTGGCCAGGATGGGGTGGGGAAAGTCCGTGGGGTGGGGATGGGGAGGTGGACACCTTTTTCTTTGCTTGGTGGAAAGCTGAGATGCTCCTCTGGGTCCACACATGCCTGTGAGCATCTGTGGGGCGTGGTGCAGGCATGCGGTGGGATGAGTCAAGGGGACTCAGGCTGAGATTGGGGTGGTAATAAGAGGTTTCCCCAACTGGAGCCTGTCTCCTGTCCCTGGGGAATGAGGCTGCAGAGTGAGGAGGACCTCCTGGCTCTGATCCAGACTTTGCCCTTGAATACAGTGGTGGGAGTCCATCAGGGTGGGTGACTGGTGCTCTCCATGTTGAAGGGTTTTGGAGTCGCTAAGAGTCCGGCACGACTGAGTGACTTCACTTTTACTTTTCACTTTCATGCATTGGAGAAGGAAATGGCAACCCACTCCAGTATTCTTGCCTGGAGAATCCCAGGGACAGAGGAGCCTAGTGGGCTGCTGTCTATGGGGTTGCACAGAGTCGGACACAACTGAAGCGACTTAGCAGCAGCAGCAGCAAGGCAGAAGGAAATGGCAATCCACTCCAGTATTCTTGCCTGGAAAATCCCATGGACGGAGGAGCCTGGTAGGCTGCAGTCCATGGGGTCGCGAAGAGTCAGAGACGACTGAGTGACTTCCCTTTCACTTTTCACTTTCATGCATTGGAGAAGGAAATGGCAACCCGCTCCAGTATTCTTGCCTGGAGAATCCCAGGGATGAGGGAGCCTGGTGGGTTGCCGTCTATGGGGTCGCACAGAGTCGGACACGACTGAAGCGACTTAGCAGCAGCAGCAGCAGCAGCAAGGGAGGCTAGATACAAGACCTCAGAGTGCAGATCTCAGCCCGGCAAGAGGAGTCACGCGTCCCATCACAGTGCGCCCCCTGCTGGTCCCAGGAAGAGCGACGCTGGCTGGCAGCCTCCGCCTTGGGTAGTCATAGCAACAGCTGTCACCACGTGCCAGGTTCTGCGCTCAGCATTTCACAGGCATTTTTTTTCCCACTCGATTAATCTTACAGTTAGTATTTATGAAATAGATATCATTAGGCCTGTTTTTCAGATAAGAGAATGGAAAGAGGCCGGTGTGACCATAAAGAGCATAAACTCTGGAGCCAGACAGCCTGTGTGCCAGCCCCGGCTCCGCTCTTGGTCAGCTGGGTGACTTTGGGCAAGGCATTTTACCTCTCTGAGCCTCCTTTTCTTCTTATGTGCTGCTAAGTCGCTTCAGTCGTGTCCGACTCTGTGCGACCCCATAGATGGCAGCCCACCAGGCTCCACCGTCCCTGGGATTCTCCAGGCTAGAACATTGGAGTGGGGTGCCATTACCTTCTCCGAGTTCTTATGTGCAGTGGAGGCTAAATAATAGCATCCACCTCATAGGATTATTCCGGAGAAGGCAATGGCACCCCACTCCAGTAATCTTGCCTGGAAAATCCCATGGATGGAGGAGCCTGGTAGACTGCAGTCCATGGGGTAGCAAAGAGTCGGACATGACTGAGCGACTTCACTTTCACTTTTCAGTTTCATGCATTGGAGAAGGAAATGGCAACCCACTCCAGTGTTCTTGCCTGGAGAATCCCAGGGACTGGGGAGCCTGGTGAGCTGCCGTCTATGGGGTTGCACAGAGTCGGACACGACTGAAGCAACGCAGCAGCATAGAGTTATTCAAAGGAGTAAATGAGTTAGTATTGGGGAATGGCTTAAAAACAGTGTTCTTGGCACCTGGTGGCTGCAGGTCAGTGCTGGCTGAGTAAGTTGACGAGACTCAGCGGGGTTGGAGCGGCTTGCCCAAGGTCAGCCGGTGCGGGGACCCAGCTTCGAATCCCACCTCCCCTTGTGGTCCCCCCGCAGGTCCGGAGTATCAAAAGCGCCGGCTGCTCCAGGAGATCCTGGAGAACTCTGAGAGCCTGCTGGATTCCCCCGACCGGGGCCCCGGCGCCGCGGGCCTCCCGGAGCGGCTCCGCGAGAGCCCGGAGCTGCACGAGCGGGAGACCCCGGCGCCCGAGGGTGGCCCCCCGTCGCCGGCCGGGACGCCCCCGCAGCCCAAGCGGCCCCGTCCGGCCGCGGCGTCCAAAGACGGCCTGCTGAGCCCAGGCGCCTGGAACGGTGAACCCGGCGGCGGCGGCGGCGGCGGCGAGGGCAGCCGGCCGGTCACGCCGTCCGACGGCGCGGGTCGCCGCAGCCCCGCCCGGCCGGCCAGCGAACGCATGGCCATCGAGGCGCTGCAGGCGCCGCCCGCGCGGCCCGAGGAGCCGGAGGTGGCTCTGTACCAGGGCTACCACAGCTACGCCGTGCGCACCGCGCCGCCCGCGCCGCCGCCCTTCGAGGACGAGCCCGAGCCCCCCGCCGCCGACTCCGTGCCCCCCTCCCCGGCCGCAGCCGCCGCGCCCGGGACGGCGCCCCCGCCCCGAAGCCCCGCGCCGGCGCCCGAGAGCCCCGCCAAGCTGGAACCCAAGCCCATCGTGCCCAAAGCCGAACCCAAGGTCAAGGCCCGCAAGACGGAGGCCCGAGGGCTGACCAAGGCTGGGGCCAAGAAGAAGGCTCGGAAGGAGGCCGCAGCGGCGGCAGAGGTCGAGGTGGAGGAGGTGAGGCTGCTGGTGGAAGTGGCGGTGGGGGTGGGGGGAGGGGGCGGGAGGGGCGGGGAGCTGGAAGTGGGATTGGGGGGGCAGATGACTGGGGGACCAGGATGATGGCACAGGACAGGGCAGGGGGGAACCCCTGCCGGGATGTGGGCTTAGTTAGGTGCAGCCTGACCCAGGGTTGCAGGCAGAGTGCCCCCACCTTGGGCAGGGGCTGGCCTCTGTACAGTTGTCTGGTCGCTCCTTTGGAGGAGGCGACTAGGAGTCCCAAGCAGCTAGGCTGTGGGCTGCTCCTGTTTATGAAGGATCTAGGCTGGGCTCCAATAGCCTCTACTACATGGTGTAGCAGGGAGGGCTTTGGGGGGATGGAGGAATGGTTCATTAAGGGGGTGAGTCCTGGCCCTCTGGCCTTGTTAGGGGAGCAGGAAGCTACAGTGACAAAGACTGAAGCTGGGCTCAGAGGGCCTGAGAGATGCAGCCCCAGAGGAATTAGCAGTGGGTACGGCCATGTACTTGGATTCCAGTCCAAGCTCTGCCCTCTGTGTGTCCTGGGATACGTTCTCGATCTCTCTAGACCCTGAGCAGTTTGGTTGATTATTTCCTCCAGGAATCCTTCCAGCTCGGATGGTCTGTCCAGGTGCTGGACACTGCGGAGGGTTGGGGTGGGGGAGTGTGCTCTCCTGGGGACTCAGGCAGCCTGTCTCCGCTGTTCCCAGGTCCCCAACACCGTCCTCATCTGCATGGTGATCCTGCTGAACATTGGCCTGGCCATCCTGTTCGTTCACCTGCTGACCTGACCTTGTCCCCCAGGTGAGGCCGGGAGGAGAGCACGGCAGTCTCTGGGGAGGAGAGTAAGGGCCTGCTGGGCCACTGTCTTGTGGTTAATTGAGGCCCACCCCCCAGCAGGGGCAGGGACCTAGAGTGTGGATTTGAGAGATCATCTCTCCCCAGTGCGCACACACACATGCACGCACCCTCGTTGGCCCAACGTGCACAGAACACTGGCTGGCTGTCAGATGAACGCTGGGGGCTTCGTTCATTCACGAACTCACCATTCATTTGTTGTGGTTGTTGTTTAGTCCCTAAGTCGTGTCCAACTCTTTTGCGACACCACAGACTGTAGCCCTCTAGGCTCCTCTGTCCATGGGATTTTCCAGGCAAGAATACTGAAGTGGGTTGCCATTTCCTTCTCCAGGGGATCTTCCTGACCCAGGGATCGAACCCGTGTCTCCTGCACTGGCAGGTGGATTCTTTACCCCTGAACCACCAGGGAAGCCCATTTAACCCCCCTTTACTGAGCGCCTGCTCTGCTGGGAATAGGGACACAGCAGGGACACATTCCTGCCCTAAGAAATGAGGCGAACATGAAAGTAAACCTTTAACTTACGGCTCATTGTGTAAGAGTCTTGGAGTTTAAACATTAAGCAGAATAGTTCCTGACCTCCTCCCCACAGAGCCCCGGAAGTCTAGACTGAGGTCGCCCGGGATGGCCGGATCCTCTTTCCCTGTCCTCTGGTTCTCTCTTGCTCGCACTCTCCACCTGCCCCCCTCAGTCCTCTTCCTGAACCCTGCTGTCAGTCAGTCGGTTCCATCAGTTGGTTTTCTCCCCGTGATGGAGCTCAGGAGCTGGGTAAGGTCCGGTGAAAAGGAAGTGGGCAGGGCTGGGGTGAAGGAAAATGGCCCTCGCTGGTCTCAGGGTGAAGTAGCCACGTGCATGCGTGCTAAGTCACTTCAGTTGTGTCCGACTCTTTGTGATCCTGTGGACCGAAGCCTGCCAGTCTCCTCTGTCCATGGGATTCTCCAGGCAAGAATACTGGAGTGGGTTACCATGCCCTCCTCCAGGAGATCTTCCCGACCCAGGGATCCAACCCATAGTCTCTTAGGTCTCCTGCACTGGCAGGCGGGTTCTTTACCACCATCACCACCTGGGAACCCAAAGTAGCCACAAGGCAAATCAAATCTTCCTCATACTAGGACCAGCCTTTACACTGTGAATCCTGTGTTTGGTGCTGCTAACAAGACTTGCTGCCTCTTGCCTTGCTCCCCTCAAAGATCCCCTCCCTTGACTCTAGCTTAGTATGGGCCGGGGGTTCCTACTCAGTCCCAGAGGAGAAGGAGAAGGGTAAACAGCCAGTGACAATATTAGCCTGGTAGGTGCTGCCCTGGGAGCAGATGCTGGCCCCAGCGGGGTCCGTGTTTCCTAGGGGATCTGGGAATGGTTGCAGCGGGGACTGCCAACTTCCTGACCTGAAGGATGGTGAGGGGCGAGCCAGATGGCAGTGAGGGAGGGGAGGAGAGGAGGGCAGCATGTACCAGGCAAAGGGAACAGGCAGAGGCAGCCTCCAGCAGGGCCTTGCATGGGCCAAGGAGGGGCCTCTAGGGCTTGTCTCTGGTCCCACTGAGTCAGAGCCCAAGGCCAAGGCTTGCGGGCTTGCAGAGGCAGGGATGGTGCTGGTGATAGAGATCTTGCCCCAGAGAGGATCAGGCCTGCTCCTTGAACCCTGCCCGGAGCCTGGCTCAGCCTCACCCCCACCCCCCGCCCCTGCCTTCATCCCTCCTCCGTCCTTCCCTCACCTGGACCTCTTTTCTTCTCTGCAGAGCCAGGAGTTCCTGCTGAGGATGCATGGACCCATCTTTTGCAGTGCCAGGCAGGGCGGCTGAGGAGGACTGGACCCGGTTGCTGGGGGTCCACTCGCATCCACACCACAAACATTGAAGGAGGCTTCCCGTGGCATCTGTGCCCAGACACAGGCAATGCCCAGAGGAAGAGAAAAGTGCTGGGCAACGTCCGGGAGCTCTCTGCCCAGTGGCAGGGAAAGCCCTGAAAGAAGAGCCCTGGTCTTGAACTTCCCAATCTGCTCCATCCCCCATCCCCATCCACTCCCTCGCCTCCACCCCTACCCTAGGTCACCCCCTCCCCAGGCTTTTTGTGTTTTGGGAGAAGTCACCAAACCCGGATGTTAAATCCCAGCCCCCTCCTTCCTACCCTCCCTGGCTTTATTTTAAACTTCTGAGGCCTCCCAGGCAAGCGGAGGAAGTGACGAGATCCCTGTGGTGGGTCATGGCGGGTGATGCTCTCAGCCCACCAGCCCTTCTTGTCTCAGTCCCGACCCCTCCCATACTCTGTCCCTTGCTTCCAGATGCTCAGGATGACAACAGAGGAAATGGACATCTTCTGTTTGAATATCCCAGAATACAGTGCTTCTGTCTCCTCCCACCGGTCCAGTTAGCTTCCCTCTGGACCAGCAGGCGAGGGGGAGACGTGAGGGTTTGGGACCTTTGGCTGGGAAGCCGCTGACCAGGTGGCCAGGGGGCGGGGTGTGTGGGGAGAAGGGCTGAGGGGCAGTTAGGATGGCCCTGTTTCTGAGGGCACCTGAGCCTGGGGCTGGCATTACACATGGGGGCTTCGAGGATGCTGAGGGTGAGGAGAGGTCACCCTGCAGGAGCCGTGGGGCCGGTGAGATAAAGCCTCAGGGATGCCCGTGAACTGGTTTGTCCGCTTCCGCTCCCAGGGGCCACCGCAGGCTTGATTGGTGGGGGGTGCTGAGCATGGAAGCCCAGGCAGCTTTCGCTGGGGCAGACTCTCAGGCCGATGCTGAAGAAGGCTGCTTGTCAGCCAGCGTGTCCCAGGGAGAGGGGAGCAGGTGTGGGGTTCCTGCTGTTCCTGTGATAAGCTCCTCGGCTTGCTTGGCAGGAGCCGGTCTTTGCATGTAGCCCCTTTCCAATGTGCTGTGTACCATTCTGGTTTCTCCTGTCCCTGGTGCTGGCTGGGAGTGGGTGGGGGCTGAGGGCTGTGGCCTCGGCGCTGGGGAAGGATGGAGGGCCAGTGGTCCAGGCCCCTTTGAGCGGGGGGAAGGACGTGACCAGGACATTTAAACTGAGTTGGAGGGGAGCAGCTGCTTTTCTGTCTTTGTTTCTCTGCTCCTTGGGGGCTGGGGCAGGGGTAGTCTGGCCTCCCCCCGGGCTTGCTCTTTGACCTAAAGTTTGTTTCTGATGGGGTCAGCTTTCCCTTCCTCCCTCAATACTTGGGAACCTTCCTTCCAACTCCACACTTACTGTTTCAAGCACTGCTGGGGCCTTGAGCTTGTTGGATTGCATTTCTGCCGAGAGGAGCCTGTGGGTTCTGCTGTCCTCCAGGGCCTCCGCCATCGTGTGTGGGCTTTTCTGGACAAGTAGGGCAAGAGGAGGGTGGGCCGGGGTGCTTCTCAGGGGAGACAGGCTCCAGGCCTGGGCTCTGAGGTCGCTGTCTGGGGTTTTTGGTCTGGCTTAGGGTTGGGAATAAGCCTCTGGCTACCAGGGCTCCTGGGTGGGGTCTTGTTTGGGGGTTGGTATTTGGGGTGAAGGTTCAGGAAGCTGCCGTCTATGCAATAATAAACTTGCATCTGCTCACAGGCTCTGCCTGGGCTGTGGGGTCTGCTTGTGGCCTCAGGATGGGGGACTGGTCTGAGGAGGAGGAGGGAAGCTGAGGACCCTGGGTCACGCTGGGTCAGGCCCTGCCTCTCTTACAGTTTCCATAATACCTCCTGTGTGTGCACTTGCTCAGTCGTGTCTGACTCTCTGCAACCCCATGGACTGTAGCCCACCAACCTCCTCTGTCCATGGGGTCAGCTCGGCAGGAATACTGGAGTGGTTTGCCATTTCCTCCTCCAGGGGATCTTCGCAACCCAGGGATCGAACCCATGTCTCCTGCAGCTCCTGCATTAGCAGGCAGATTCTTTACCATTGCACCACCTGGGAATACCTCCTGAGGGGTGGCTGAAAGGCTTCAGTCCTGACAGGGGCTCCCCAAAGGCCACAGACCTTCTAGGGAAGACCTTGGGTTTGTAAAGCCAACTTCTAAAAGATTCCCTGAGCAGCATATAGCAAAAGAAAGAGCCTGCCTTTTGGAAAAAAATCTTTGGCCACCCACCCCGCAGGATCTTAGTTCCCCAGTCAGGGATGGAACCTGTGCCCCCTGCTTTGAAAGTCTTAACCACTGGACCTCCAGGGAAGTCCCAAAAGAGCCAGCCTTTTGAGACTGGCTTCCCTGGGCTCTAGTCCTGCTTAGGATACTTACTTCACTTCTCCGAGCCTCAATTTCTCTTCTATAAAACAGAGAAAATACTACTACCTCCTGGGGTTGTAGTGAGGATAACTTTAAACATTAAAGCTCATATAAAGCCCAGTAATTGAGAGCAGTAAGTGCAGACTTCCCATTTTGGGGTCATTATTGCTGTTGACCTGAAGTACAGTCATTAGCCCTCTCACAAGCTTCTTGCATTTTAATTGAAACCCCAGAAACCTCAAGTGGGTGGAGATGATTCGGGCTCCTGTCAGAAAGTCACAGAGCGTCTCAGTCAAAGGAAGGACCTATAGGCCATCATCATAGCTTCCAGAGGCTTAGATGGGAGGAGAGACTTGCCCAAGTTCACACAACAAGCCAGGGGTGGGAAAGCAATTATCTTGAACTTATTTTAGTGGCTAAGTCAAGCCAACAGCCCCCATGAGAGTTGGAGGGGAGGGTCCCTCACCAGTAGGCTTGAGTTCAGGCAGGTTCCAGAGTTCTTTGGTGCTCAGGAGTCCTGGCTGTCTGCCCAGTGTCATCACTGACTTACTGCATGCCAGACACCCCCTCTTTGTAGGCCTCAGTTTCCTCTTTGCCAAGGAGACCGTCATCCCTGCCCCATTGCCTTCTTTACAGGTATCATGGTTGTGAGCATCCGATGAGGTAGCTCATGAGTGGTAAAGAGGTTGTCAAAACCCTGGAATAATCCAGGGGTCCCAAAGAAAAAAGATGGGTTTGGAAGGACCGCAGGGGCGATGGAGGGGGTGGGGGTGAGGAGGGAGGAGTTGTACTCTGCAGAGGTTTGAATAAAGTGCACCAAGAGAAGGGGGGAGTGGGCAGCCAGCCCAGTTGGGGGGATTTGCAGACTGGCCCTGTGTGTATGTGTGTGTGTGTAAAGTGGGAGTGTGAGGTGAGGGGGCAGGCAGATGACAGCCTTCTAATCCCCTTGAATGGTTTGGGGTGGTGGGGGAAAGCTCATTCCAGAGCCGGCTGGAACGAGGAGTCAGGTAAGGTTGGTTGGAGTCCGGCGCCCCCTGGGGGCTGAAGCGCAGCACACAGCCTGGCTGGTCCCCTTTTCAGCCTTGGCCACTGACACCTCTGGAAGTTTGTCCTCCGCTGCCAGGTCCAAGGTCCTTTGAAGGTGTCTTGTGCCATAGAGGAATTTAAAACCACCTCGTGGATGTTAACCAGGGCCTGTGATCACTACCACTGCCTTGGAGTCTTGGCAGGACTCTTCCAAGGCAGAAAAAAAGATGGGGGGCCTGGGAGCTGTGGGATCCAGATGAGGGATTTGTGGCAAGATGAAAATTTTCATAATTTCTGATGAGCCAACAAAGGATCTGACTGTGCTGGGAGAGATGAAGGCCCAGATGATGACTTTTGGCGGCCTCAAGCCTGAAAAAGTTCTGTGGTGCACCCTCAAATGTGTAGCTCAAAATAAACACAATACCAAACTAAAACACAAAACTTGCATGTATGCTGAAATTCAGGTAGCTCATTTTTCTTTTGTCCAAAAGACTGTCTCTAGAGGTGAAACTTCTCCCTCATTAGTGCTTCTTGGCCGTACGGCCCCTCCTCTGAAAGCGAGCAGATTACTTCCTTCAAGGTCGCTTCATCAATATGAGCTGTTACCCTATTCTTAGTTCTCCACTTGGCAGTGGGGCAGCATGCCCAGGGAGCAAGTGGAGGCTCCTCTTCCTCGTTTTCCAGTTGGAAAGGGCTTCTGTTTGCCAGAAAAAGAGCCCAGGACCTTGTAATAGGTATGAGCAGGATATGGGAAGAGAAGCAAGGCTGACATGGGAGGAACTGTTTCAGAGGGAGCTGAAGCAGGGAGACCCTGTGGTCTGAGCCCCGGCCTTGCCTCGGGCTCTGCAGGGGGCGGGGGCGGGGTGTGGAGAGTGGAGGGGGAGATAGTGAAACAAGTGAAGTATTTATTAGAAGGAAAAAAAGAGCACTGTATGTGTGGATAGACACACAGGCAGACTCAGTTGCAGAGTTGTATCCTCATGGCAGTTTAAATCACTTACGTGGAGCATTTCTTCCAGTTTTCCTTTGGCTAATCATTTTGATTTGCCTGGTTCCTATTTGGTATATCTCAGGGTCCTCTCATGTGCGCACATGCATCTCTTAGCCAAGATGGATTCTGCTGAAGAAGCCCCTGTGGGTAGCTTGGCATCAGCATTACTCCCCTTTTGACCTCTAAGAACCCTTTCTGCGCATGTGTAGTCAGGGAGGTCTCTTGACATTGAGAATGAGGAATATGTGATCTGTTATCTTCTGTCTGGGCAGGGCCCAGCCTCCTCGCTCAATTGTCCTGCCATTCTCATCTTGAAGTATCGGTCCACAGGGTACGAATCTCCAATTGCTTCCCCTGTGTGCAGGGGCATCTACCTCCTACTTCACTCCTTGCCTCTGGACTCTGAGAAGGAAGGAAGTCCCCTCTCCAGGCAGAACAGCAAGTGGGGTGGAGGGTGTGTGTGGAGCGAGCGGGAGGGGGTAATGACACACAAAGTGTCTCCCAGGCCCCTCTGGTCTGGGAGGCAAGAAGCTGGTTCATTCATCCTTACCTGGGCATTTGACACAGGATATTAGTTATCCTTCCAGGGGAGTTTTCACCTGAAAAGTGAAGTCTGGAGGGAGCAATGCATTATCCAAAGGAATATTTTACTCTAGAAAAATTTCAGGTATCCACAGGGTATCTTTTCTGGCCAAGTGCTCCGAGCCAAAGAAACAGCTCCTCACTCGTACCCAAAAGAAGAAAAAATAAATAATCACCCACCCATTTCCCTTCTCACATGAGGGAGGGATATTAGCAGTCTGTGGCCAGTGGTGTTCTGGGTGCTAGGATCGTAGCCAGCACTATTATTAAGAGCTAGTAATATCACTTGCATGCCAAGTGATATTATATTGTTTCATTAAATTGTCAGAGCCATGGGCTTGCTTAGTGGTCTTGTGGCTAAGAGTCCACACTCCCAATACAGGGGGACTGGGTTTGATCCCTCGTCAGGGAACTAGATCCCTCCTGCTGCAACTGAGTTCACGTGCCACAACTAAGACTCGGTGCAGTCAAATAAATATTAAAAAAAAAATAGAGCCACTCCATGGAATAATAACTTTTGGGAGCAGGGAATGGAGGATAAGGGTGAAGGTAAATGACCTGTGTTACCTACTTGTATCTGGCAGAACTGGATTCAAACTCCTTGTCTATTTGACCCTAAAGACCACAGTTAGGCTGGCTACATTGCTTTGCAGTTCTTGATCATGACCACCAGGGGCGCCACTGCTCCACACATGAATGCTTTCATAAATGTGCTCAAGAGAACGTTGCTTTTATTTAAAAAAAAACAACAACAAACCATCACCATTGCCATTCTGTGATTCACTATAACCATAAAAGCTACTATAAATTAAACACTTACTATGTGCCAGGCTTTGCCCAAGCACTTTACATGCATTATTTCATATATTCCTCACAACTGCTCTGTGATTTCAAATGCCACTGTGTTCCACAGGTTAGAAACTAAGATTTAAACCCAGGTCTGTCTGTCCATCTTCAAAGCCCATACGCTTAACCATACCCTCAATGGAAGGCACAAACTAAATGCTTGGAGGGTGCATTTGGCTGGCAAACTTTTGTTTGGACCAGGCTGGTACCTTAAAACACATTAAATTTAAATGCTTTGGGGCAGGGCATCAGTCTACACTTGTCGGCTTCCCCAGTGGCTCCACGGTAAAGAATCCACCTGCAATGTAGAAGATGTAGGAGACCCAGGTTCGATCCCTGGGCCAGGAAATTCCCCTGGAGGAGGAAGTGGCAACCCACTCTTAGTATTCTTCCTTGGGAAATCCCATGGACAGAGAAGCCTGGGAGGCTACAGTCTATGGGGTGGCAAAGAGTCAGACACCACTGAGCGACTGAGCACACACACGTCGGTCTCCGCTTAGCCACAGTCCTCACCATGCCCTGTTGTCTCTTTTGTTTATCTTATCTGCCCAACTCTGACATCATTTGAATTTGCAACCCCATTTATGCCAATGACGGTGCTGACTCCATTTATACTAATAATATTTGGTGGACTGGAAAAAAAAACTGGGTGGAATCTTGGAGTTTTAGGAAGACAGCCAGGAAAGGTGACAAATGGTCCTGGCCCAGTGTCATTCCAGAGATGTGGGAGGCAGCACTGTCCATCAGTGCTGTCCCGAATGTGTCAGTAAATGAGTTAACTGCAGTGTGCATGGCACACAGATGTGTGGGTTTCCTGGGACAGGTGACAGTGAGCTGGAGGTGGATGTGACATGTTTTGACGTCACAGCATCCTCCCAAGCAGGGTGATCAGGGTGACTGGCTACTGCATGGACCCATGCAGCATCTTGTCCAATTTGTGTGTCTTTTTAGATTTCCATTTGCTTGGCCCCTGACCCAGTGGTTGGACTTCATCAGCATTGTGGAGTTTCTAATTAATATCAATCACTCCATCTGTTAAGGAGTGAATTGTGTCTCCCCTAAAATTTGTGTGTTGAAGCCGTACCCTCCATACATAAGAATGTAATTGTATTTAGAGATAGGGCCTTTGGAGAGGCGATTAAGTTCAAACGTTAGGCCATTAGGGTGGACCCTCAGCCAGTTTGACTGGTGTCCTTATAAGAAGAGGAAATCTGGACAGAGTTGGGGGAAGCAAAGGTGGAGACAGATGAGCCTAAATCCTCTCTTTTTCTACAAACAGAGGTGACTAAATTCTTCAAAGTGAGGTGCCCAAATGTGTGACCACATCCCCACCAGCTACACTGGCAGCCAGGGGCCAGCTCTGAGGTTTGCAGGTTAAGACAAGATACAAATGGAGGCCCCCCCCCGCCTCATACCCACCAGTTTGTCCTTCCCAGCTCGGACAAGCAGCCTGCAGTGGAGGGCCTGGAATTTGTGTCCAGACCACCTAGTTCAAATGTCCAGCTCTGCGCACCTCCCTCCAGCCTCAGCAACACCCTGGGCCACCTCTCAGGGGTAGAAGGACACTCTCCAGTAGCCAGGAGAACTGGCCACAAGCCCAGGCAGGCCGTGGGAAACAGAATGTTGTTCAGAAAGGCGGAAGCGCTAGGTAGGCATGTCTCTTTGGCTCCATGGACTTCTCACACTGTAGGGAGAGCAGTGGCTAGAGAGGGGGGAGGCCCTCCAGAGGCCAAGCCTGGCTCCCCACCTAAGGCAGCACTAGCCCACAGCAACAGGAAGTCCAGCCCAAGCTTCTGATACATCGGTGGTTCTCAGCTGGGGGTGGTGTGGCCTCCCAGGGGTCATTGGCAGTGTCGGGAGGTATTTTGGGTTGTCACAAGTCAGAAAGAGGGATGTTACTGGCATCCAGTACCGGCCAGTGATGCTACCTAACATCCTGTGATGCTCAAAATAGTACTGCACCTCCTCCCCCAACTCCCATCCAACAAAGAATTATCCAGCCCCAAATGTCCATGTGACACTGTGGAGCAACCCTATGACACGTGAGTAAGTATGAAGGCTACAGGCTTGGGGTTCAGACCCTGCCTCTGCCACTGACTTGCTCTGGGATCAATTATTTTTTTCATCTCTCTCTGCATCTGCTTTTTTCATTTGGGAAATGGGGTTAATTGCAACTATTTTACAGGGTTGTGTGAGAAATAAAACGGACTTTATATAGAATATGCCTGGCACAGAGTAGGTCCTCAAAAAGTATTATTGTTACCGACGGGGTTCTTGACCTTGTTGATTGATAGAAATTAATCAGAGGCCAAATTCAGGCAAGGCTTTACTGGGGCTTCTAAAGCATCAGGGTTTCCCTCGCTTGCTCCCCGAAGCGGGGCAAGCTGGTTCCTTATGTGGGGTGAGGGTAAGGGTGTGTTTTGGGTGCTTTGCACCCCCCTCCCTTAGGTGGTGTTGTGTGCAGGGGATATGCACAGTACCCTGCTTTTGCTCCAGGCTCTTCAAAAGCGGCAGTTGGGATTTTTTTGGTCTCTTTATATCTTTCATCCAGCGTTTGCCCCAACTCCACATGTATGCAGTTATTTTTAGTCCCATATAGTTTCTTTGTATTTCGGTGCTCAAGGAGGAGCGATGTATCCAGGTGCAAGCACTGCAGCAAAGGATGCCAGATCCCAGCTTGTCTCATTGTAAGTGTCCCTTAGATGGAGGGAAAGAAGTGAATGAATAATATTTTTAAATGGATAAATCACAAAATAGCAGTACAGCCATATTTCTGTGTGAAGCCGCAGAGGAAATACTAAAAGCCTTGAGGGTATGAGGGCAGGTGGTAGGAGTCGGGGCTGGAAGATGTGGAGAGCCGTGTTGTTACAAGCTGCGTGGTAGTTTGACCTGTTAAGCTCTATACATGTATGATTGGTTTAAATGTTGAAGTCGAGGACCTTGAATATTAACATCCTTCCTCCCGTGTCCCTGATAATTGCTGTTAGCAGACAGCATGAAATTACTGTGGATGTCCCACTGGCAGGATTTCATGCCACCGAGCCCTGCCCGGTTCTGCACGCCCCAAGCGCCAGGGGGTCCTGCCCCTGTTTTCCTGCCCCTCCAGAGCCCTTAATAATTCTCGGGGCATAGCAGTCAGTTTGGGCTGCCATGACAAGCACCGCAGACTGAGGGGCTTCAGCCACAGAAATCAATTTTCTCACAGTTCTAGAGGCTAGATGTCCAAGATCAAGGTGCCACCAGGGTCTGATGAGACCTGTGTCTTGGGGTGAGGATGTAAGGCTGTCTGCTCCCTGTGATCTCTGCTGGCAGAGAAAGAGGGAGAAGGGGAGAGGGGAGGGGGGAAGGAGAGGGAGGAGAGAGCGAGAGGAATTAATTACACCTCTTCCGTGTCCCTTCTTTGTTGTTGTTCGGCTGATAAGTTGAATCTGACTCTGCGACGCCATGGACTGCAGCACACCAGGCTTCCCTGTCCTCCACCACCTCCCGGAGTTTGCTCAAGTTCGTGTCCATTGAGTCTGTGATGCCATCCAACCATCTCATTCTCTGTTGCCCCCTTCTCCCCCTGCCCTCAATCTTTCCCAGCCTCAGGGTCTTTTCTAATGAGTCATTTCTTCGCATCAGTTGGCCAAAGTATTGGAGCTTCAACTTCAGCGTCAGTCCTTCCAATGAATATCCAGGACTGATTTTCTTTAGGACAGACTGGTTGGATCTCCTTGCAGTTCAAGGGACTCTCAAGAGTCTTCTCCAACACCATACTTTGAAAGCATCACCTCTTTGGTGCTCAGCCTTTTTTATGGTCCAACTCTCACATCCATTCATGACTACTGGAGAAACCACAGTTTGACTATATGGACCTTTGTCGGCAAAGGGATGTCTTTGCTTTTCAGTATGCTGTCTAGGTTTGTCATTGCTTTCCTTCCAAGAAGTAAGCATCTTCTAATTTCATGCCCGCAGTCACTATCCACAGTACCTCTTCCTATGAGAGCACTCATCCCAGCATGGGCACCCCCACCCCCGCCACATAACCTCATCTAAACCCAGTCACCTCTAAGTGCTATCACACAGAGGTTTAGATTTCAACATGATTTTTTAATTTTTATCTTTTACTTTTGGTTACACTGGGTCTTCATTTCTCTAGTTGTGGCAAGGGGGATTACCCTCTAGTTGGGGTACGTGGGCTCTAAAGTACACAGACTCGGGTGCAGGGGCTTAATTGCCCTGAGGCATGTGGCATCTTCCTGGACCAGGGACGGAACTCCTGTCCTCTGTGTTGGCAAATGAAAGTGAAAGCATTAGTCACTCAGTCATGTACAGCTCTTTGCAACCCCATGGACTGTAGCCCACCAAGCTCCTCCATCCATGGAATTCTCAAGAATACTGGAGTGGGTAGCCATTCCCTTCTCCAGGGGATCTTCCCAACCCAGGGATCAAACTCGGGACACCTACATTGCAGGCAGATTCTTTACCATCTGAGCCACCAGATTCTTAACCATTGGACCACCAAGGAAGTCCTCAACATACAATTTTGAGGAGACATAATTAAGTCCCTACCATTTCTGTCCTCTATCGAGCCCATCTTTGCATGAAATGTTCCCTTGGTATCTCTAATTTTCTTGAAGAGATCTCTAGTCTTTCCCATTCTGTTGTTTTCCTCTATTTCTTTGCATTGATCGCTGAGGAAGGCTTTCTTATCTCTCCTTGCTATTCTTTGGAATTCTGCATTCAGATGCTTATATCTTTCTTTTTCTCCTTTGCTTTTCACTTCTCTTCTTTTCACAGCTATTTGTAAGGCCTCCCCGACAGCCATTTTGCTTTTTTTCATTTCTTTTCCATGGGGATGGTCTTGATCCCTGTCTCCTGTACAATGGCACGAACCTCTGTCCATAGTTCATCAGGCACTCTATCTATCAGATCTAGTCCCTTAAATCTATTTCTTACTTCCACTGTATAATTATAAGGGATTTGATTTAGGTCATACCTGAATGGTCTAGAGGTTTTCCTTACTTTCTTCAATTTAAGTCTGAATTTGGCAATAAGGAGTTCATGATCTGAGCCATAGTCAGCTCACAATGGTGTGATCACTCACCTAGAGCCAGACATCCTGGAATGTGAAGTCAAGTGGGCCTTAGAAAGCACCACTACGAACAAAGCTAGTGGAGGTGATGGAATTTCAGTTGAGGTATTTCAAATCCTGAAAGATGATGCTGTGAAAGTGCTGCACTCAATATGCCAGCAAATTTGGAAAACTCAGCAGTGGCCACAGGACTGGAAAAGGTCAGTTTTCATTCCAATCCCAAAGAAAGGCAATGCCAAAGAATGCTCAAACTACTGCACAATTGCACTCATCTAACAGACTAGTAAAGTAATGCTCAAAGTTCTGCAAGCCAGGCTTCAGCAATACGTGAACTGTGAACTTCCAGATGTTCAAGCTGGTTTTAGAAAAGGCAGAGGAACCAGAGATCAAATTGCCAACATCCGCTGGATCATGGAAAAAGCAAGAGAGTTCCAGAAAAACATCTATTTCTGCTTTATTGACTATGCCAAAGCCTTTGATTGTGTGGATCACAATAAACTGTGGAAAATTCTGAAAGAGATGGAAATACCAGACCACCTGACCTGCCTCTTGAGAAACCTATATGGAGGTCAGGAAGCAACAGTTAGAACTGGACATGGAACAACAGACTGGTTCCAAATAGGAAAAGGAGTACATCAAGGCTGTATATTGTCACCCTGCTTATTTAACTTATATGCATAATAGATCATGAGAAACGTGGGGCTGGATGAAGCACAAGCTGGAATCAAGATTGCCGGGAGAAATATCAATAACCTCAGATATGCAGATGACACCACCCTTATGGCAGAAAGTGAAGAGGAACTCAAAAGCCTCTTGATGAAAGTGAAAGAGGAGAGTGGAAAAGCTGGCTCAACATTCAGAAAACGAAGATCACGGCATCTGGTCCCATCACTTCATGGGAAATAGATGGGGAAACAGTAGAAACTGTCAGACTTTATTTTTGGGGGCTCCAAAATCACTGCAGATGGTGATTGCAGCCATGAAATTAAAAGACGCTTACTCCTTGGAAGGAAAGTTATGAGCAACTTAGATAGCATATTCAAAAGCAGAGACATTACTTTGCCAACAAAGGTCTGTCTAGTCAAGGCTATGGTCTTTCCAGTGGTCATGTATGGATGTGAGAGTTGGACTGTGAAGAAAGCTGAGCGACACAGAATTGATGCTTTTGAATTGTGGTGTTGGAGAAGACTCTTGCGAGTCCCTTGGCCTGCAAGGAGATCCAACCAGTCCATTCTAAAGGAGATCAGTCCTGGGTGCTCATTGGAAGGACTGATGTTAAAGCTGAAACTCCAGTACTTTGGCCACCTCATGCAGAGTTGACCCATTGGAAAAGACTCTGATGCTGGGAGGGATTGGGGGCAGGAGGAGAAGGGACGGCAGAGGATGAGATGGCTGGATGGAATCACCGACTCGATGGACATGAGTTTGAGTGAACTCTGGGAGTTGGTGTTGGACAGGGAGGCCTGGTGTTCTGCGATTCATGGGATCGCAAAAGAGTCAGACACAACTGAGTGACTGAACTGAACTGAATTAAGTCCATACCTACAAGGGCGACAGCCAAATCACGGCGGGCCTCCATGTCTAATCTCCCTTGACTAGAAGGTCTTCATATTAGTTTCTTTAACTGCTTTGAGGCTGCAGTTGAGGAAGCCCTTTCCTGCCCAGTACTCTGGTTCTGATTCCTTCCCAGCCCTCAAAGTCAATAATAATCCCACAGTACATGGTGGGAACTGGTGAACGTATGGCAGGGCAGAGATGGGATGAGCTTCCTACGAATCGGACTATGAACTCCTTGCCCCAAGTGCTGCTTCTCTCGGCCAACAACTGTCCTTGAGCCAACTACACCTCAAGCCCCCATCACTTCCAGTGACACAGTGCATCTGAGCCATCTCAATCCCTCTCGTCCACTGTCACTAGCCTGTCTGGTGTCACCACTGTCCTTCCCCTGGATGACTGCACAGCCCCCCTGACGAATCTCCCCACTTCCACTCCCCACCCCCAGCAGCCAGAGAGACCTTGTGAAAAGGCAGTTTGGATCGTGTCCCTCCTCCACTCGAGTGACTTCCTACTGCCTTGACCACAAAGTCCAACTTCCTTATTGTGGCCTAGGAGTCCCCATCAGGCCATTAGCTGCATCCTCAAACCCATCTTGGTCCACACTCGCATTTGATCATCCCTCAGCCACACTGGTTTCCTTGCTAGTCCAGAGCAAGAAGGCTTCTTCCTGCCCCAGGTCCCCTCCACGAGACTTTTCTTCTCTCAGGCAATCTGTCCTCTAAGATATGGTCACTGCTGCTTCCTCTACCTTCTCAGGGCTCTGCTTGGCCACCTCCATCCCCTGTCTGAAGTGGCCACAACTCCCTCCACCCATTCCTCTCGTGTCACCCTATTATGTTGTCTTTGGAGCATTTGTCCCCGTCTCCGACTAGCCATCTTATTCATTAAGATGTATTAGTCGCTCAGGCGACTCCATGGACTGTAGCCCTCTGTCCGTAGGATTTTCCAGGCAAGGATACTGGAGTAGGTTACCATTTCCTTCTCTAGGGGATCTTCCCAACCCAGGATCAAGCCTGGGTCTCCTGCACTGCAGGCAGATTCTTTACCGACTGAGCTACAAGGGAATCCCTCTTAGTCATTACTCATTTGTATAAAATATGTTGGCGGGAGGGAACAGCTCCAATAGCCCAGAGTGGGTGACCAGGGCTACCTCTGAGGCGTATGTGTTAGAGAAGTTGATTCAGGGCCAAACATCACCATACCCAGCACACTCATACGTGGAGCTCCAGAAGAAATGGGTGAACGGACATCTCCTGGAGCCAGCATCCTGACACCATCCACACCTGCATCCCGTGGGAGGGGATGGCTGGAGCCGTGAGGGTCGCCAGGATCACTTCCTCAAGAGCCCTTTCTCCACTGCTTTCTCCCAACCTAACACACCACCATCTGCTATTCTTGATCGGAACAACTATTTTGGGGCCCTTCTAAGAGGACTTATTCTTGGGCTTCCTTTGTGGCTCAGCTGGTGAACAATCTGCCTGCAATGTGCGAGACCTGGGTTCTATCCCTGGGTTGGGAAGATCCCCTGGAGAAAGACTACCCACTCCAGTATTCTGGCCTAGAGAATTCCATGGACTGAATAGTCCATGGGGTCACAAAGAGTCAGACACGTCAGAGCTACTTTCAGTTTTACTTTCTAAGGGGGCTTACCAATTGATATCTTATAAGTACTGGTGAAAGGAAAGAAGGGAAAGTGAAGTTGTTCAGAGGAGGCTGCCAGGCTCCTCTGTCCATGGGGTTTCCCAGGCAAGGATACTGGAGTGAGTTGCCATTTCTTCCTCCAGGGGATCTTCCAGACAGAGTGCTAATTAACCCGTTTTGTATTTCATAGGAACATCTGGAGGGCAGTCTTCCTCCACTGCAGGGTCTAGCTCTCCTGCCGAAGGTCAAGGGCTGACAAGGTCAGATGGACAGAGATGGGTGGGTGGGGGTGGCGGTGCCTTCTGGCAGCAGGAACACCCTTCCTTTGGAGAGAAGGGAGGCTGGAGGCCCAGGTAAGCTCTGAATGCGGGGTGAAACTCAGGCCAGAGAGACAAAGGGCTGCTGTGTGTGGTGATGAGGGACAGATCCAGGCACAGCTTGCCTGGGAGAATACTGGCTCTGCATCCTACGAGTTCCATGACCTTGAGCAAAGCTCCTTCCCATTTTCTCATATGAAACTTGGAGTAATAGTCTCCTCTTCAAAGAGCTGCTGTGAATAATAATGAGCTAATACATGGAAAGTTCTTTGAAGTTATTATTATTGTTGTTATTTAAGCTCTACACAGAGGTAAAGTTTCTCGTATTATGTACTAGCCAGGACATACTGGGGTGTATGCATGGGCCTGGCGGGCATGTGGTATGTAATGTGTATGGCATTGTGCCCATGTGCCATGCATGGGTACACATCTATATTCTTTTCTTTCTATTCTTTTCCATTACAGGTTATAACAAGATATTGAATATAGTTCCCTGTATAGCACAAATCCTTGCTGCGTGTCTATTTCATACACAGAGTGTGTATCAGTTAATCCCATACTCTGAATTCATCCCTCCCCGCCCCTCTTCACCTTTGCAGAATCACAACCACAGAGTCAGCCTCTGAGGTCAGGATCAGGAAAATATGGCATTCTTCAGGCACGGGCCAGTCCTCCAGCTCAGTCCTGGTCACCAGGCAGGGCACAGTCCAGATGTCAGCTACCCAGGAAGCCTTGGCAGACTCCAAGCTGGACTGGGGGCCCCTCTTCTGCCTTCTCCCGGCTCCCTCTTTTTGCACTGGCCACATAGTAGTTTTAAATGTATGTTTTTTTAATGATTTATGATATGAAATTATAAATTGAGGATTAATTTAATATTACTGGTTTCATTCTCTGCCTCCCCAACTTGCTGTAAGCTCCTAGACGGGCAGACTCTGTGTCCGATTCCACTTGGTCCTGGGTGCTCAGCTGAGGGCCTGGCAGAGAGTAAACTGCTCACTTGTTTGTATTCCTGCTGAATGAATAAATTGAATTTTAACATCCTGGACTCTGAAAATTCATTGGAAAGCCCATCTGGGCCATGTTGCCCACATTCTGTCTAATATGGAAATTCAGATGTAGCCCTAGAGGGAGGGATTAGCTCTGGGCAATCTCAGGACCAGCCACACCTTCCTTTCGGGATGAGAAGCCTGGCCTTTGCCCCTGCTGTGGCCCCTGCTAGGATTCCAGGGTTTTGTGGGGGAGCTGGAAGATGCAGGCAGCTGAATCAAGCATTTGGCATCTGGAAGGGCAAGCAGTTTTGGTTCCTGGATCAGCTCCACAGAGAGGGGAGACGGGTTGGGGAGGGCGGGCCGCAGGCAGGAGCTGAGGGTCCTCACCAGGTCAGGAGCCCTGCAGTAGGGACCAAGCAACAATAACATGTGATCTCGAGGACTGGGTCCAGGCCACACAGACTGGCCTTGGCAGATTGGGGGCGCCATGGCTGCAACGGTAGCTGGTCTATTCTGAGCCCAGGGTGGCAGCTTTAGGGGCACAGGGACAGGGTGGGGGCATCTGTGAAGAAGCCTCAGTGCTTTTACAGTGGGTGTGGCATCAGGCTCCAGGGGCTCCATGGGCTGAACCAGCATCATCTCTGGACAGAATAGGAAGAGGTAGCAGACACTACTTCCTGGAGAGAGGACTTCCTTGGGGAGACAATTTCTTTTTTAAAAATATTTATTTGACTGCTCCGGGTCTTAGTTGCAGCACGAAGGACCTTCAATCTTCATTGCAGCATATGGGAGCTTTCGTTGCGGCACATGGGATCTAGTTCCCCAACCAGGGATCAAACCTGGGCCCCCGGCATTGAGAGTGTGGAGTTTTAGCCACTGCACCACCAGGGAAGTTCTGAGAGGATTTCTTTGCGAACATGTGAGAACCTAGATTTCCCCTGTGTAAGGCTTGGGTTGGTTTCAAGGGCTCAAAGTCTTACATTTGAAGGCAGGGCCAGAGCCAGGGAAAGAATATGGAACGTTACTGGTGTGGCCCCACTCTGCTCAGCTAGGATTGTGGATCCATTGTCTGAGAAATAAGAGCCTGAGATGGGGTTTCTGGGTTAAGAAATTTACCAGGCGGGTACTCTGAGTAGGGGAGTGAGGGAAGCAGGGTAGGGTGGAGAAGGAGCTAAGCAAAGATGGGGAGCCGCTGCATTGTGATCCCAAGGAGCTTTGGAGCATGAGAGGTACCACGGAGTGGCTGCTCCATTATTTGGTTAGGAGGGCAGCTCTGGGGCGTGGGGCATCCCCTCCTGGTCCAGGGTGACGACTAGGACAAAGGGGGCAGCTGTGACCAGTGAACAGCCAATACTCAGGAGCCAGCCCATAAAGGGGTCTGGGAGGGGCACCAACATCTTCCCCTATAGTAGGCACCATGGACTTCCTCACCCTGAAATCAACCTTGTACCTTCCACTATCCATGCACTCTGCTTCCACTCTCTGAACCCCCCGGGACACACCCACTTGGCCACCCCCTGATACGTGTGGGCAGGGTATTCAGACTCCGTCTGGGTGCCTCCGAGCATCCCTGGTGCTGACAGAGAGGCCAGCATCAGCACATGGATGTGGCCAAAGGAACCCTGAGATCCTGATGTAGCGATGTGGGGTAGTGGTGGGAGAGCAGGTGGGAGCGTCCACCTCAGCAGCAAGAACCCAATAGCCTA
Organism: Bos mutus; assembly: GCF_027580195.1. NCBI lineage: Eukaryota > Metazoa > Chordata > Mammalia > Artiodactyla > Bovidae > Bos > Bos mutus. The sequence continues at coordinate 56,881,192 of NC_091629.1, read as the reverse complement.
GCACTCTTATTTGGGACTGTGTGCGTGGATCCCAGTGATCCAGCAATGTTGCTTTCTCCAGTGTATGGAGAGAAGCAAGAGTCGAATATTAAACTCTCTAAGTCATCTGTGTGTTACTGACAAGCTCCACACAGGAAATTGTAACCACATGAAATATTTATGCCTCACACTGCAACGACGCTACTGACATGACAGCATGTTGTTTTTGTTTGTTGGGCTGGGTTTTTTTTTCTTTTTCCAAAGTGGACTACAAGTCCTCCAGTGAGGAAATGGCTCAGAGAAATTGTGCCTATCCCAGGAGTTGTTATCTGGGTGAAGCAGGGTTATGTGATTGGAGAACGAGGGGCCAGACCCATGCAGCCTCCTCTGTCTGGGTCATGGGCCTGGTTTGGGGTGCCTAAACCTGCTCTTCATCTCAAAATAGCTGTGTCATGAGGCCCAAGAGCTGCAGTCTCCCCCTAGCTCCTCCACACCAGGCAATTGTGATTTTTCCAGAAATGGCTAAAATAGTCACATAATTATTACTTTATTTTGAGGTTATCACCCCTAACATCTTTCAGGAAAACCAGTTAAGAGTTCCCTGAGATGCTTGCTATACTTGGGTTTGGAGGACTCCCTCTTCCCACCCTGGGCTCCTGCTGCCCTAAATGCACCTCTCACCTCCACCAGCCTGGAAACTTCCAGAGGACAGAAGCTCCATTGGGGGCAAGGGAGTGGTCGGGAGGGACTCACTGTGGTCACTTGCTGATGGGAGCTCCCTGTGTGGCCAGCACGCAAGGCCAGAGCACCTTGAATCATCATGGGAACCTACTTGCTGGCACCATCATCGCCCCACTTCTACAGATGGCAAGACTGAGGCCATCCAGGCTCTGTCGCCCACAGAGACCCTCAGGGATGGAGAAAGGGCAGGGGGGACTTTGCCCTCAACCTGGCTGACACTAGGGGCTCTGTCCTGGCGAATCCCACCACCAAGGATCACTGCAGAGGGCCTGCCCCTGGCTTACCAAGTGTAAAGAGAGACAGGCTGTTTCCAACTTTTTATCAGTTTTATTATAAAGAAATTCGAGAGAAGCACTGGGCACCAGGACAGACATTTGCAGGGTCAGAAAACAGCTGCAAACATTAAGAACCCAAACCCAAACCAAACCCCAAAGCACACACACTTTATGATAAAAACTGCAATTTTGTTCTCGATTGTTCCTCGTAAACAGACAGAAGTCATTGCTGGCTGTTTTAAATAGATGAATGTATGATTAAAAAAAAAAAGCGCAATGTCTCTGAGTGTGGCTATAAATTGTCCAGTTCCTGCTGTACAGAGGGTGAAATGGTTTGGCAGCCTCTTTTGTGCACGTCTCCCTTGAGATAAAACTTAAAAAAAAATGTGCTAACGGTCATATAAAATGCCTTTTTTTTTTTTTTTACCTTTAAGGAATCTACTTTCCGCCCCACCCCATCCCAACAAAATAATCTTACAGGTGTCTTCAGCACAGCTTCTAAAACACATAGTCAACTAATACTTACATGGAGCCAACAGTTTGTAAGTGTCATAATGTCTTGTTCACACTGTAAAACCGGATTTGCACGTCTGGCGCCGAGCCGACCCCCGCCCGGCGCATCTGGGGTGGTTTCCTGCGGCGGGGCCACCGGGCCAGGGACAGCTCCGGCGCAGACGACCAGACGGAGGGGACGGCGGCAGGCGAGGCGCGGGGTCCACGGGAACCCTGGAGCAAGCGGTCAGGGGGCGGGAGGTTCCAGCAGGTTCTTTGGGCTGGCGGCGGGCGGCGGGCGGCCTCTGCAGAGTCTGCCGGGAGGTGAGGAAGAGCCTCAGCCCTGCGCCCGGGCATCTCACTGCGCTCCGCGCCGGCGCCCTGCTTCCTGCCGAGGCCTCTTTTCTGCTGTCAGCCCTTCAGGCTCTGAGCAGCGCCCTTCCAGCAAGCCTCAGGGAGGACAGGGAGACGGGCTTAGGTGAGGTAGAGCGATTTATCCCTGGGGAGCAGGCTGGGGAGAAAGGAGGGGCTGTCAGAGCTGATGTGACCGCCCCCCACCCAGGCGTCCCCTGGTCCTCACGGAGCTGGACACAGGGCCCGAGTGCATGGGGACAGCTGCTCACTGGCCATTCATCCCCTCCCCGGATTCAGCGGCCCCTCGGAAGATGCGTGAAGGTCTGGGCCGGTCCCGTCTTTACTATCCACCTGCGGGGTGTCGGAGGGGTGTGTGTGTGTGTGTGTGTGGCGGCGGAGGGATGTGTGTGTGTGTGTGGCTGCGGAGGGGTGTGTGTGGCTGCGGAGGGGTGTGTGTGTGTGTCGGAAGGGTGTGTGTGTCTGTGTGGTGTGTGTGTCTGTGTGTGTGGCGTTGGAGGGGGGTGTGTGTGTGCGCGCGGAACCAAACACCCTTCCTGGAATCCTGGTGGGAGACCACCCGGTCCTCAGCGCTGAGGATACAAAAAGCTAGAACTTTTAAAAGTTGGGACCAAATCTCCGTTCTTCCACCACAGGAGCTCTGGTTCAATCCCTGGTTGGGGAACACAGAATTCTGCATGCCACCCGGTGCGGCCAAAAAATAATAAAAAATTATTTTATTTTAAAAAATGGGACCAAATAATGGGACCAAATCTGTGCTGTGATTGGAACCCAGAGCTCCCATGAGATCAGGCCAAAGCCAGAGAGAACAGCACTGAAACATGTATATTACCATATGGAAAACAGATGACCAGTGCAAGTTGCATGCATGAAGCAGGACACCCAAATCCGGTGCTCTGGGACAACCCAGAGGGATGGGGGGGAGGGAGATGGGGGTTCAGGATTGGGGGGACACGTGGATCTGTGGCCGATTGATCTTGATGTATGGCAAAAACCATCACAGTATTGTGAAATAATTATTCTCCAATTAAAATAAATAAATTAAAAAATAAAAGCCAGTCTCTGGCTGAGGCCACACCCTCGCTAGGCTCCTCCCTGCCCCAGCCGCTGCCCTAGCCCCACTACTGGTACGGGGTTCTCCCTGAACAAATATACATCATCAAGGGCACCAAATTCCTGCTTCAGGCTCTGCTCCTCGGGAAGCTGACCAAAGACAGTTGCTCTAGCTATGAATGCCACGCGGAAGCACTTGTGAGAAAAGAAAACAGGGTGGAGATCTCTGGTGGTCCAGTGGCGAAGAATCCGCTGGCAGGGGCCACCCCTGCTCCAGGAAGACTCCACGAGGCACGGGGCAACTAGGCTCCTGCGCCACAACTGCTGAGCCCGAGCTCTAGAGCCTGGTGAGCCACAACAAAGACCCAGTGCAGCCAAAACTAAATAAATCTGCCTGTGGAATCCTCCAGGCAAGAATGACTGGAGCGCGTGGCCATGCCCTTCTTCAGGGGATTTCCCTGACCCAGGGTCAAATCTGGGTCTCCTGCACTGCAGGCAGATTCTTTACCATCTGAGCCACCAGGGAAGACTAAATAAATAAGTAAATCTTAAAAAAAAAAAAAAAAAGAAGGAAAAGAAAAATAACAGGATGGAAGGAAAAACAGCAAGAGCGAAGATGGGCCTCAGTATCCCCCAGGCCTGGCCCCAGACAGCTGAGTCCCTACGGGTCCTTGCTTTGTTCTACTTCCTCTCCTGACGACGCTGGGCACCTGGTGCCCACGAGGCCCTCCTGCAGGTGACAGTGATCTGCAGTGTCCTCCTTGCCCTTTCCCCCCATCACCCCATCCTCATGCTACCCTCACACTGCCCTCAGCAGCTCCCACCGTGGGCAGGGGTGGGGGTGAGGCCCACCTGCAGGTGCTGACGCCACACTCGGTGCTGGGGTAACTGCTGTCCCAGTCTCCGCTGCTCGTGGGGTTGGACGGGCCAGGGGAGCGGGGTCCGGAACCGCTGGGGAACTCAGAGATGTGAGGGAAGTCCTGCCGAGAGGGGAGGAGGAGGCGGTGAGCAAAGGCGAGCCAAAGGGGTGCCTCTCAGGCAGCAAGGAGGGGATGGGGCTGTTCGCAGAGACACTGCCCCGGCTTATATGAAATTTCTGCTCCGCCCGTCTGCCTGGACTACTTCTTTCTTTTCCCTGGTAGAGCACCTTCTGGAAAATCCAGTCCTAGTCTTAGCTGCAAGGGTGGGGTGCTGGTGGTGAAGGACTTTCCTTCCCTGGACCTCAGTTTCCCACTCTGTAAAATGGACTTACTGGGCTGTGTGACCTCCCAGGGTCAAGCAGGCTTTGTAATTCCCAGTGTCCATGGAGCAATTAGCAGGGATCAGGCTTCAGAGGCTTTGGGGAGAGCCAGGAGCTAAGGCTCAGTGGCCTTAGCCTCTCTGGCCAGAGAGCAGGAATGGACAGAAGCTGAGAGAGGAGGGCCTGGGATACCCTAGGAATCTGAAGAATCTGCCTGGGAACCTGCCAGCTGTTCTCTGCAGCCAGTGCATCTCAGGCCAGGTGTACTCATCCCATTTCACAGATGTGGTCACTGAGGCTCAGAGGGATAAAGTGCCAAGGCTGAGGTTTCACAGGCCGTGAGTGGCAGGGCCAGTATTTGGAATCCCAAGCTGCCTTCCCTTTCCACAAGGGGGTTCCTCAGGAGCGCATTCTCGCTGGGTCCTGCTTACCTGTGGCCCTGGAGGTGAGGGGCTCACGGCCAGCTGCACCTGGAGTGCCATGGGAGCGGGCAGGACCGGAGGCTGGGGGGCTGGGGACATGCTGACAGGTGGGCTGAGGAGGGTGCCCTGGGCGTGGGGTGGCAGCGGCAGCTGCTGGTGCAGGGGTGTGCTGAGAGGGAAGGAGGGCGGTGGCGGTGGGGAGGCACTGAGGCTGGGCAGCAGCGACTTGGAGCCCAGCGTCCGGGCGAGGCTGGCGGGGGAGGCCCCGCTGCGGAAGGCCTGCAGGTCAGACGGGGTCAGGAAGGAGGCCAGGCCCGGCATGGCGTACATGGGCTGCTTGGGGGGGAGCATCTTGGCCGGCGGGTTCGCCTGAGCACTCTTGGTCTCACCCTGGTCAGGGGAGCTCTGGAAGGAAACAGACACCAATCTGGATAAGCCGGAACCAACGTGGATAAGCTGGAACTTGGGCCACGAGACCCACATGGTTTTGTAACCCACTGGCTGGCTCTCACGTCCCTCGGGGGAGAGCAGGGGACTCACGAGAGATCACTCAGGACCCACCACCCTTGGCTCTGACCATCCGACCACCCCATATTTTAATCCCTGGGGGTTCCCCTGTCCACGGGCGAACCCATGCTCCTCAGCCTGGCCCGAGGCATGAGCATCGCCCAGCTGGATTATCCTCTCTGTGGGCTTCTCCCAGCCTCTGTGCCTTTGCATTGGCTGTTCCCTTGATTTGGGACACCCTCTTTGCTTGGCCCTTTCTGGCCCAATTCAGAAACCATGTCCTCTGTAGCAGGTGCCAGACCACCTTCCTCCCGGGCTTGGACCACGCAACCGCCACCATGCTGAGCCTCCTGTGATACTGGTGTCAACAGAGAAGGCTGAGCGTAGGACAGGAGTAAAGGCCAGTTTTGAAGACAGGCAAACTGGGTTTGAATCCTAGTACAGCCATTTAACAGACTGGATACTTCCAGGCAAGTTGCTTAACTCCTGTGTACTGGGTTCTTGTTGGAAGAATCATGTGAAATGAGATGTGTGTAAAGTACGCAGCATGAGCTGGCACACAGGAGGTACCCTGGAGAAGGGACCGCATGCGTGTGTGCTAAGGGGTTCAGTTGAGTCCGACTCTGTGCGACTCTGTGGACTATAGCTCTCCAGGCTCCTCTGTCCATGGGGATTCTCCAGGCAAGAATACTGGAGTGAGTTGCCATGCCCTCCTCCAGGGGATCTTCCCCACCCAGGGACTGAACCCAGGTCTCTTATGTCTCCTGCATTGGCAGGTAGATTCTTTACCACTAGTGCCACCTGGGAAGCCCAGAGAAGGGACCACATTGGTCTTATCCTGTGGTGTTGATCATTCCCATGGACTTCGGTTCTTGCTCTATTCCTCAAGGACTGGGCTTAGGGATCCCAGATGTTACCTTGGAAACGAGGCTGGCCCTGTAGGCTGCCAGAGCCTTCAGATACTCCTTCTTCGCTGCTTCGGTCTTCCTCTTGTAGGCCTGAAAGATCCAAGATGTGGGTGATATCGGGGAGAGGTCAGGTGGTCAGCCTGAGCTCATAGGGCTGGTAACTGGCGTTAACCTCTGAGCTAGGTCTGCTTCTATCCCCCCCGCAGGCCCTTGAGGCGAAGCCACAGGCTTACAGCCAGTGGGTAGGAAAGCTGTGACCTGGACCCCAGACTTTCAGAGTTGGAGGCACACGATGGCTGGAGATGCTTGTTCCCATTTAACAGACGAGGCAGCAGAGGTCCAGTTTCCTCCCCCACTTAACCAAGTCGCTAGTGAACACAGCTACAGAACAGCCAAATGGGACTGGGCCTACCTCCCCGGTTTACAGATGGGCGAAGTGAGCCCAGTAGAGTCCTCAGCAGAGGCTGGGCAGAGGCTAGTTCCCCTAGTTCCAGGGGCTGGACCTGGTTCCAGACCTTCCAAGTCTGACTACAGAGCCTTGAGGGACGGCCCAGAAAGGGATGGGGGCTCACCTGCTTCTGCTCCTCTCCCAAGCTGTCCCACATGGAGGCCACGATTTTGGACACATCCCCGAAGGTCGCGCTGGGGTTCTGTCCCTTGATGGCAGCCTGAGTGTCTCTGAAGAAGAGTGCGTAGGCTGACACAGGTTTCTGTGGCTCATTGGGATCCTTCTTCTTCTTCTTCTTTGGGTTCTTGGCCTTTTTGCCAGGATCGGCTGAAGGTCTCTTTTCTCCCGACATCTGCCCAGGTGAGGGGAGTTAGAAAACCAGAGAAGCCCAGGACCTCCAGCTAACCGACCCAGCCTAGGCCGAGCTGGATCTTCCTTAGCTTTTCCCAGCTTGCCCAGCCCTCCTCACACATTGGCAATGCCCTGGCCACCCGCTGGGCTTGAATATACACACACACATAAATCATACACAAGCGAATGAGCACACATGCCCTGGGTACGAGCCCTGGGTTTTTCATTCAGAATGATGGTAAAGTTCATTCAAAAAAACACAAGAGAAAGAAACAAGTTACTGCCCTATAGAGCAATAAAACCATCACCTCTGAGCCTTTAGTCTTTTCTGCTGCACAGAAGTCATTTGTGTCTCTACAGGGAAAAATTAATTTGCCTTGCAATCAAACAAAAATTGCTTACCTCTTCATCACTTTGCCCTCACCCCAAGTTAACATCTTCCTTTACAGAATGTAAAAGCCCCCATCAATAATGAGGGAGGAATCAAAAGGAAAGTATAATCTCCCAGAGAATCATCAGATAATTCTTGAGCCTGTTGATAAGGCAGTGATATACATTGAAAGACTGTGCAGTTATCTGTTTTTGGACTATTTCCAAGTTTTGGATATATATATATCTTTTCTTAACACCTCTCCCTTCTTGTGATCACAAATAATCCCCAAAGATTATTCTTGATTGAATGAGACCGGTCTCTTCCACCACATTTCAGCTCTGCGACTTGGGGCAGGTGGCTTAGTCCCTCTGACCCTCTTTGAAGTTGCTGGATGGGAGAGAGGTTAATGTAACTGTCAGCAGGGTGACCTCACCCTGGATACCTGGCCTCTGATGCAGTCAGACTCCAGGATCTCAGTACTGTGGGCACCTGGCTTCCAGGATGGAGGGGGTGGGCACGTCCCCCACCGACTAGGACTCCCAGGCCACCCAAGGACCAGGGATTTTGGCCAAAGGCCATGGATCCTGCCACGAAGACTGTGGCTCTAATGCTCCAAGAAAATGAGGGTAATATCGTAAACTGGTAAGAAAACCACGGGCCAGACTCAGGTCTGTGGGTCTGAGGGACGGTGAGGGGCAGTCTGTGGCCACATCAGTCCTATTCTTGAGTGTTTCTCTGAGGTCACCCACCTCTCCAAGCCTCAGTTCTGTCTGCCGAGCAGATGGGGCGTTGCGGGTGGTTTAGAGTACGTGTGCTAGAGCCAGACTACAACCACCTTCGTTTAAATCCTGGTTCAGTGACACCTGATAAGTCACTTGACCTCTCCGTGCCTCAGTTTCCCCATGTGGCAATCAGAGATAATAAAGCCACCTACCACATGGGGTTGTGATAAAGATTATATGGATTAATACCTGTCATGTCCTTAGAATAGTATCTGCCCCATGCAAGTGTTTTAGAAGGATTTGTTAAATACAAATTAAATTAAATTAAAAGCACCTCCTGCCTGGACTACAGTAGTGATCAAGTTACCCTGAGGATGAAGCTGGACCAGGATCCAGATGTGCCCACCCCAGCCAGGAGGTCAGGGTCTCTGATGGATGCCACAATTACTGCCCCAGGCCTCTTCAGGGACACCACGTGGAAAGAAGTGAGAGGCCCTTATGAAGAAGAAAGGGAGGCAGACATTGTGGGAGGGAGCAAGTCTTGATTTTACCAGTGGCTCAAGGAGAGACTGTGGGAGAGGCATTGTGGGAGATTCCGGGCAAGCACAGGCATCCTTGGCTTTGATGGGTCTCTGTTTCCTGCTCCAGTAAAACAAGATGCTCTTTGACAGGGAGGGAGGCTTGGGGTCAGTGCAAAGAAAGCTCAGGAGCTGGACAGGTGGTGAGTTCTCATTCCCTGGAATGTTCTTGAAGAAGCAGGACAACCCCTGGTTCCAGGGATCTGCAGGGGTCATGTCCGCAGTGGGGGGTTGTTTTTAATGCTCCCTCTCACAGTGATGCCCAGAGGTGCCCTGTGCTGGACTACACATCTCTGTGGTCCTCCTGAAAGGTCAGAGTGGCCACAAGATGTGGCCCTGAGGATCTTGCCATTGCCATCAATGCCACCAAAATGATCCACTGGCCATTGAGGAATAAGACGTCATCACGTTTTTCCAGAATTTTCCTTGTTTTCCGACAAAGGGGATAGTTATACTCTTGTAGTCTTTTCTAGAGGTAGGTGATGCCCATTTTCCCACAGGGCCTGTCCCTTGCTGATGGGAAGGCGTTCTAAGGCATCTGAAGCCTTTGCATCTCCATCCCCACGTACCTTGAAATGTGCCTCCGACTCCTCCTCCTGAGTTGAACTGGAGGGAGAGGGGGTCGCTGACTTGCTCCCTGGGGGTGACGGGGAGCTGTGGGCAATGCTGCTCCGGATGCCCATCTGAGAAATGAGCTGGGACTGGCTGAGGGCGCTCATGTGGCTGGCCAGCATTGCCGGGCGGCCCAGCAGGGGCCCTGGTCGGCCCGAGTCATAGGCAGCAACCTCCGAGTGGACCATCTCCTGGATCTAAGAGAGGAGGAGATTGCTTGCTGAGTTAGAAAGGGCCAGCACATCAGCATTGTCAGACTCAGAGGAGGCGGTCTGCTCTGACCTGTGGCTTCCTCAGGGACCCCTGCATGATTCGGTGCACCCCTGGGGGGCGCCATTCTGCTGACAGTCACCCTGGACGTCTGGCCGGTCAGCATCTCAGCCCTCGTGAGAAAGCCCACTTCAGTTGTGAATAAGTTATTTGATGATATTGGATCTTCTCTCCTGAAACACGGTATATCTTTGCATTTATTCCCTGTACAGCATAACAGCAAAGAGCAGAGATGCTGGAAGCCGCCTGCACTTTGAAATCTGGTTCCGCTTGTACACTGGGTGACTTTGGCAAAGTTACTTAGCCTCTCTGTGCCTCAGTCTCTACATCTGAAAAATGTGGATAATGATTAAACCTACCTTCTAGGGGTGTTAAGGATTAAATATGCCTGGCACACGGTAAGCCCTATACTGTATAAGGGTTTGTTAAATACAAAAAAAAAATAAATCCCTTAAGAACATTTGCACTTTCCCCCCGCCACCATAGGTCAGTAGTGTTCTTACTATCTATTCCCCAGGATATTTTCTAACTGGTTATTTTTGGAATATAAAGAAAACTACTGAGTTTTACATACAGGCACTTCTCGTACTAATCATATTTAGAACAGTGTGTATTTTTCACCTAAAAATTATACATGTATATAGGTACACACACACTGTTCAGTGAAGCATACCAATTTACATATTCTTATAGTTATTTTTATTTCCTTTAAATTTGTGGTCAAATTCTAATTTCTAATATCTAGTATCTGTGTTTTCCTTTTCCTTTTTATTGGAGAAGTTCATCAGTTTTCTATTTTATTTTGTGGGATTGTTTTTTTTCCTCCTTAAAATAATCAAATCTCAAATTTGTTTATCGGGTCTACTCTTTCTCTGCTTTCTAATTCTTTATCTTTATTCATCTCTTTATAGTATCTTTATCTAATTCTTTTATATTTATTAATCTCTTCTGCTTTTGCAGTTTGGTTGGTGTTGCTTCCCCCTCAATTCTGAGTCACATTTTCAATTCATTATTTTCATCCTCAATGTTTAGAAATATGTTTCATGCTATGAATTTCCCTCTGAACATGACCTTAGCTTTTCCCAGACTTCATCTCATGAGATTTTCATTATTATCCTTTTTGATATACTTATTCCTAAATTTTATTTTTAATTTCCTCTCTCATGGAACCGATGTTTAAGAAGACTTTTGGAATTTCTGAGGTTAAAATTTTTTGTTGTTTCTTTCCTTTCTGCTATTCATTTCTTATAACAAAAGTGATCAAAGAATATAATCTGTACCGTTTGTACTTTAGAGAATTTATTCTGGTTTCCTTGGGGACCCAAACATGCTTATTTTTTAACATTCTTTTTTTATTGTAGTAAAACATGCATAACGTGAAACTTACGTTTTAACTATTTTTAAGTCTACAGTTCAATGGCATCAAGTCCATTCATACAACCATCACCACCATCCAACCACAGAACTCTTTTCATCTGGCAAAACTAAAGCTCGGTACCCCTTCAATACCCCTCCCCCCATTCCTGCTCATTCTGCCCCTGGCAACCACCCTTCTACTCTCTGTCTCTATGAGCTTGACTAGTCCAGGTACTTCACTTAAGTAGAATCATACAGTATTTGTCCTTTTGTGTCTGGTTTATTCCACTCAGAGGCTTCCCAGGTGGCTCAGTGGTAAAGAATCTGCCTGTCAAGCAGAAGACATGGGTTCAGCCCCTGGGTTGGGAAGATTTCCTGGAGAAGGAAATAGCAATCCACCTCAGTACTCTTGCCTGGGAAATCCCATAGAGGAGCCTGGGGAGCTACAGTCTATGGGGTCGCAAAGAGTTGGACACGACTTAGCAACTAAACCACAACAGTATTCCAGTTGGCATAATGTTTTCAAGGCTGACTCATGTTCTCCCATGAGTCAAAATTTCCTCCCTTTTAAAGACTGAATACTAATTCCCTTGCATGAATATACTGGACTTCCCAGGTGGCTCAGTGGGTAAAAAACCCACCTGCAAGGCAGGAGGCACAGGAGACACAGGTTCAATCCCTGGGTTGGGAAGAGCCCCTTGAGGGGCATGGCAACCCACTCCAGTACTGCTGCCTGGAGAATCCCATGGACAGAGGAGCCTTGGGGGCTACAGTCCATAGGGTGGCAAAGAGCTGGACATGACTGAAGTGACTGAGCACACACATAAGCATGAATATACTATTTTCTTTATCCACTCATTTATCATCCATTTGGGTTGTTTCTACTTATTGTAAATGATGCTGCTTTGAACACTGTGGTACACATATCTGTTTGAGTCCCTGCTTTCTATTGGAGTATAGTTGCTTTACATTGCTGTGTTAGTTTCTGTTGTGGAGCAAACTGAGATCAGTTATACGTATATATGTATAATATATCCACTCTTTTCAAGATTCCCTTCCCATTTAGGTCACCACGGAACACTGAGTAGAGTTCCCTGGGTTACACAGCAGGTTCTCATGAACCATCTAGTTCATACATAGTAGTGATATATGTCAATCTCAATCTCCAAATTCTTCCCACCCCCCAAAAGATGTTTAAATTTTGTGTATTTTCACAGTATTTGGAGCTGTGTTTGCAGATTAATAGTGTAACATTTCTCTGTCCTGTCAGTGATGATTATTTCGATTCCTTTGGTTTGTCTAAAGTGAAAATAGAAGTCGCTCAGTTGTGTCCGACTATTTGTGACCCCATGGGTTATGCAGTCCATGGAATTCTCCAGGCCAGAATACTGGAGTGGGTAGCCTTTTCCTTCTCCAGGGTATCTTCCCAACCCAGGGATTGAACCCAGGTCTCCCGAAGTGCAGGCGGATTCTTTACCAGTTGAGCCACAAGGGAAGCCCAAGAATACTAGAGTGGGTAGCCTATTCATTCTCCAGTGGATCTTCCTGACCCAGGAATCGAACTGGGGTCTCCAGTGTTGCAGGCGGATTCTTTACCAACTGAGCTATCAGGGAAGCCCCTTCGTTTGTCTAAGTTGCCAATAACTTTTCTGCTTCCATCAAAATCTTTCTTTGAAGCTTTTGTTTTGGGAATCTGATATTGGTTTTTACATCTTACAATGTTGTTCAGCCACAGAAAAGAAGGAAACCCTGCCTTCTGTGGCAATGTGGACAGGCCTTGAGGGCATTATGCTGAGGGAGATGAGCGAGACAGAGAAAGACAAATCCTTTGTGTTCTTACTCCCACGTGGCTGGCTCAGTTGGTAAAGAACCTGCCTGCCAGTGCAGGTAGACATAAGAGATATGGGTTCAAGCCCTGGGTTGGGAAGATCCCCTGGAGTAGAAAATGGCAACCCACTCCAGTATTCTTGTTGGGAAATTCCATGGACAGAGGAGCCTGGAGGGTTACAATCCATGGGGTCACAAAGAGTCGAAGACCACTGAGAGATTAAGCGTACGCACACACACACACACACACACACACACACACACACACACACAGTAGAACGTGGTTGCCAGAGGGTTGGGGGAAATGGGTGAAGGTTTTCAAAAGTTAAAATTTCTAGCTATATAATGAATAAATTCTGGGGACCGCATGTACAGTATGGTGATTATAACTAACAATACTCGTGTCGGACTCTGTGCGACCCCATAGACGCCAGCCCACCAGGCTCCCCATCCCTGGGATTCTCCAGGCAAGAACACTGGAGTGGGTTGCCATTTCCTTCTCCAATGCATGAAAGTGAAAAGTGAAAGTGAAGTCGCTCAGTCATGTCCGACCCTCAGCGACCCCATGGACTGCAGCCTTCCAGGCTCCTCCATCCATGGGACTTTCCAGGCAAGAGTACTGGAGTGGGGTGCCATTGCCTTCTCCAATTATATAGTTAAAAGCTGTTAAAATACTAGATCCTAAAAGTTATCACCACACACACACACACACACATTTATTGTGGTAATTATTTCACATTCCCTGGTGGCTCAGTTGGTAAAGAATCCGCCTGCAATGTGGAAGACCTGGATTTGATCCGTGGGTTGGGAAGATCCCCGGGCAGAAGGGAAAGGCGAGAATTCCATGGGCTGTATAGTCCATGGGGTTGCAAAGAGTTGGACACAATTGAGTGATTTTCACTTCACTTCACTTCATATACATGCATCAAATCATCAAGCTGTATCCCTTAAACTTAAATATGCTAAATCTCAATAATATCTCAATAAAGCTGGGAAAAATTTTAAACACTTTTAAAAAAGAGTAGCCTTTAATATCTATTCTCTAAGCACCCCTTTTCCATCCCAACATGTACACACCTTTCTTTCCATGAATTTTAAACAAGGGCCTGACATTATTTCTTCAAGGGCAAATTAGCCTTGGGGCTCTGTGTTTAGGGCTCGTCGTCTGTTTCTTTCTTTCTTTTTTTTCTTCCTGGCTGCCTGCTTTAGAATTCTTCAACCAGATATTCCTGACTCAGGAATTTAATATATGACCAACACTTGGTAATGGCAGACTTTGAATTTTTGCAAATTTTCTAAGTCTGAAATGCTCCCAAAGTTGTTCTAATTTGCACTGCCCTCTTTACTAGAGAAGTCAGACATCTTTTCATTTGTTTCCTGGACATCTGGGTTTCTGTTTGTACTACTGGTGGGGGTGTAAACTGGTAAGACACACACTTTAGGAAGCAATCGGATGATACATATCCTATAATCTAGCAAATCTACATCAAGATATAAAGAGCTTTCCCACATACACAAGAACACATATATACTGCAGAAAATTTGAAAGACTTTGAAATGGGCAAATGAATGCCCTTTCAATGGCATCCTAGGTGTTGGCTTAGGGTCATCTGTTTCTACAGGAATGTATACTTTTGTCTTTGACTAGGCTATGGGCTTCCCAGGTTGAGCTAGTGGTAAAGAACCTGCCTGCCAATGCAGGAGACATAAGAGACATGGGTTCAGTCCCTGGGTGGGGAAGATCCCCTGGAGGAGGGCACAGCAACCCATTCCAGTATTCTTGCCTGGAGAATGCCACAGACAAGGAGCCTGGCAGGCCACAGTCCATAGGGTCGCAGAGTCAGACACGGCTGAGTGACTGAGCATGCACACAGGCTATTTGCTGTTTCACAAATTTAGTTGTGACACGTGGGATCTTTAGTTCATCTAAACTCTTCATTGTGGCATGTGGGATCTAGTTCCCTGACAGGGATTGAACCCAGGCCCCCTGCACTGGGAGTGTGGAGTCTAAGCCACTGGACCACCAGGAAAATCCCCCTTGCCTTTTTTTTTTTTAAAGGTGTTTTTATTTTATTTTATTTGTTTTCTGTCTACAATGCATGTGGGATCTTAGCTCACCGACCAGGAGTCAAACCCGCAACCCCACTTGCACACAACCCCCTGTGTTGGAAGTGTGAAGTCTTAACTACTGGACCACCAGGGAAGTCCCTATTTTACAACTTTGTAAGCTGTACAAAAATGAAATTAGTACTTATTTTTTATCATTAATTTTTTAAAGAAATTGTGGTAAAATACACATAGGATTCCCCAGTGGCTCAGCAGTAAAGAAACCATTTGCAAGAGACCTGAGTTTGATCCCTCGGTTGGGAAAGATCCCTTGGAGAAGGAAGTGGCAACCCACTCCAGTATTCTCACCTGGAAAATCCCATGGACAGAGGAGTCGGACATGACTGAGCACAGAAACCCACATGTAGGATAAGATTTATCATCTTAACGACTTTGAAGTACAGAGTTCAGTGGCATTCAGTATAGTCACATTGCTATATTACTGTCACTACAATCCATCTCCAGAGCTCTTTTCATCTTGCAAATCTGAGACTCTGTATCTGTTAAGCCATAACTTCCTGATTCCTTCCTCCCTGAAGTCCGTGGCAGCCATTATTTTACTTCTTTGAAATTTGACTACTATTCTATGAATTTGATTACACTAGGTACCTCCTGAAGTGGAATCATACAGTTCATTTTCTTTTGTGACTGGCTTATTTCACTTAGCATAATATGCTAATGGTCATCCATGTTGTAGCATACATCAGACTTTCCTTCCTTTTAAAGGCTAAATAAAATTCCATTGTATGCATATACTGCATTTTGTTTATCCATTCATCTATTGATGGATACTCGGGTGCTTCTGCATTTTGGCCATTGTGAATAATGCTGCTATGAACGTGGATGTCCAAATACCTCTTCAACATCCTGTTATCAATTCTTTTGGATATATACCCAGAAACAGAATTGTTGGCTCATATAGTGATTCTATTTTTAATTTTTGAGGAACTGCCATATTGTTATCCTAAGGGCTTGCACCATTTTATATTCCTACAAATAGTGAACAAGTGTTCTAGTTTTTCCACGTCCTTGCCAACACTTGTTTTCTCTCTCTCTCCCTTATTTATTTTTTTGATAGTAACCATCCTAATGGGTATGAGGTGAAATGCAACTGACTCTTGTGTATAAAAAGGCAAAAAATGTTGTCTCATAGAGGTACTAATTGATCTTACCATGTAGAAAAGAAGAACCTGAACATTATATTCTTGCTCTATAGATATCAATCAGTTTTGCAATTATTAGAAATCTTATTTCAGCACTCTTGATTGCCTATATACGTACTTATTCATCAGATTCTCCTTTGAGCTGATTATAATATTTTACTGGCTTCTTCATTAATGAATAAATTAAATAATCTGATGTTTCATTTTATATTTGAGAGTTATGATATTAACTTTCAAAAATTACACACTACAACAAAGTTTGTTATGGCATCTTTTAACTTCAGAAAAATTGGAAATAATTTGAATGTTTGCTAGTTGGGAAATGGTGGAAATTTGTGATGTATTCACACAATGTAATTCTGTACAGAGTTCAAGCAAATGGCTTGGAGGCACACCTACCAATGACGATGAACTCAAACCAATACTGAGTGAAGAGTTTCAGAAGGACGCACACAGAAGAATAGCTTTACGTAGGCATTCAAGACGTAAAACATCACTATAAAGTGTTTATATAGGATCTGAATAGAGACTTTTAATTGTATCCAATTCTTCATGATCCCATGGATTATAGCCCACCAGGCTCATCAATCCATAGAATTTTCCAGGCCAGAATACTGGAGTGGGTAGCCATTCCCTTCTCCAGGGGATCTTCCCGACCCAGGGATGGAATTTGGGTCTCCTGCATTGCAGACAGATTCTTTACCACCTGAGCCACTAGGGAAGCCCAAAATGCATGAGACTTATAAAAATATAATAAAGGCCTAAAAACACCTTCTGTGGTGCCAGTGTGCTGAAGTTTTTACTCTGTGGATCCTGATTCCTCTCCTTCAGTAAACAACACACACAAGAATCCTTGTCTCAGGCCTAAGGCATCCTCCATCTGGTCAACTGGTCTACCCTTTCTGCGACAGTATCTCACTGGCATTGAATCACGCTCACTTCTTTCCCATCTTTAACTGAAAATCTCCCTTATTTCCAAGGCTCCTAAGGACTTCTGCCCCAACTTTCCCCAGAACAGTCAGCTTCCTCACTGTCACTAGGCCCTCCCCTCCCACCAGCAGCTGGTCATTTGGTACCCTCATTACTACCAATACCACTTA
Organism: Bos mutus; assembly: GCF_027580195.1. Taxonomy (NCBI): domain Eukaryota; kingdom Metazoa; phylum Chordata; class Mammalia; order Artiodactyla; family Bovidae; genus Bos; species Bos mutus. Next base: position 56,864,297 of record NC_091629.1, on the reverse strand, counting down.
ATCATCTTCATCTTCCTCACTACTGGCCTCATCAGAGGAAGAAGAGGAGAAACTTCTGTTAAGCATTTAATATGTGCCAGAAGCAGTGCTAAGCTTTTCCATGTATGGCCCATTTAATCATCAAATAAGGTGGATAATATCATCATCCCCACTAAAGTCAAGACTCAGACAGGTTCAGAGACTTGCCCATGATCACACAGTTACTGCAGGTGGAGCTGGGTTTCCTCAGACCATTGTACTTTCTCTCTAAGCTATGACACCTTCCCCAAAGACACCCCTCAGTCCCTGACTCCAAGAACTGCTGCCTCTCCAGGCAGCCCTCTTCCCTCTGTCCAGGGCCTGGCTCCTGGTTGCCCAACTACCTAACCAGTTGCTCCTTTCTGGTCTTTTCCAGCCCACTCCTTCAACACTGGCATTCCTCTAGCTTTATCTGACTTTCCCTCCTTTCTTCCAGGCCCCCTGGGTGAGTCGTGGCTTCTGCATGGATGCCTACAAATAGGGGGCATTTCCCAGAGATGATTCCAAATTCCCATATCCTGCCTAAGAAAGTGTTTTGGTTAAAGCCAATTTTAGAATTTGGAAGGAAAAAAGGTGAGCTCCCAGGAACAGTACACAGAAATGGTCAGACAATGTCAATACCTCCACACATTCTAGAATTCTCCATCAGCTCCCAGGACACTTTCCCCAACCAGAATTCACCCTGGTCTGCCCAACAGGTTGGAAAACCATTGCCTTTTGTCCTAATCAACTACAGCAGATGCTGTGAGGGGCCTGCCCATTTGCCCCTGGCCTACTTTGGAGGTCCCCCCGCCCAAGTCCAAGGGTTATTGTACCTGCTGATGGCTTCCTGTGTCTCCCTTCCTGAGAGTGTTTTCTGTCCACTGGAAGTGCTGAACCCAGAAGTAACCCTCAACCCCTGAGGGACAGCAGTTTGTGGATAAAATCTCGGCATTCCCCACTCAAGAGGACAATTCTAAGTTCCATCCCATACACTTCCTGGAGGGTCCGAAACAAGATTCCAAGTGGTCACAGCTCACCACCCTGCCCTTTCTTGGCTTTCTTCCCTTCCTGTCCCTCTTCCCTTCTTCCTTCCCAGAGCATCCTGGGATTACCCCTAAGCAAACTATGTGCACCCAAACATTTGTGTTGGAGTCTGCTTTATGGGGGATCCCAAATGGGGGTCACAAATTAAGACACCAGCCCTCCTCTTGGCTCCCAGCATGGCTTCCTCAAGCCCAGGTGCTCTGTTGGCCACCAGAGTGACCCTTCAGGAGTATAATTGTCTCTTCCCTTCTCAGAAGCTTCCAGTAGCTCCCTCACGACCTGCTGGCATGGTCCCACCCTTGTAGGATGCCCCCACCCTCTGCACCATCTCTTTCCTCCCAACCTCTCCAGGTTCTTCCCAAAGCTTCTTGGGACATGTGGTCTTCTTCCTAGAATGGAGACAGCTTCCCCCATGGCTCACTGGTCCTTTCCTCTGTATCATCATCTTCGAGGCTAATCTGAAACATCACCTCCTCAGAGAAGCCTTCCCTGACCTTTCCGCTCCTCCCTCCTTTGGCCACGACTTTTACCTGGGCCTTCCCCAAGGCTCATCCTGGTGGGGAGGGAGCATCTGCTTATGTGTAGTGATATAACGTGCTTCCCCAGCACCAAGCAGGTGGCCCAGACCACAGCTGGCGCTTATGAGATGGCTGGTAACTAAATGAACCAAGCCTCCTGCTCGTCTCATGGAAACATATGGTCACGTCCAGGAGCCACATCTGAGCCTCTCCCGGAAGGATGAAACAGAGGAAATGGTAAGGTGGCGGCGCTGTGAACATAATTAGGTTCGCCTGGCTTAATAGATTCTCAGGGCTGCAGGACACAAAGGTGTTTTTCCGCAAAGCTTCATTTGCAATCTCTACGGAGAGCATCCCCGATGCCGAAGGCACCCCCACATAGCAGGGGGAGAAGCAATCACACCTGTCTCCTTCCCGCTTTCTGCTGATTCACGACCGCACATCCGCCCTGCTTCCTCTAAGGCAGGGACAAGGTGTCATTCAATATGACCTCACGCTCTGCCCAGGGACTTGGGAGTTTCTTTTTTTTCCTGGAGGCAACAGTGGCTCTGCTTAATTCTCTTATTGAAACCTCTACCTCAGCTCCAAAGGGTCTGGAAACTTCTTATTTCTGAGCACAATCAAACCCCAAAGGAAAATGAACAAGCCACTGACCATCATTTTACAATCCCTTTCATAGTCTCAGAGGAGCTCTTTCCAACATATACTAATATCTCTGCTTCATAGAGGATGGTAAGAATAGTCATAATAATACCAATACTTACTATCATAGTTAGTGAGTGTTATGTCCCAGGCACTGTGGTAGGAGCTTCATGAACAAACTTTGACATAAAGCCTCCTATTGTCTCCCTTTTATAATAAAGATGCTGAAACCCAGAGAGGGTAAGTAACTTTCCCAAGGTCACACAGCTAGGTAGTGGGAAAGTCAGAATTCTTGCTGTCTTCAAAGACTGAGATCATTTTACTGCATTTGCTCATGTTTTTTTTTTTTATGTTTTTAAATTTTATTTACTTATTTTTGGCCCCACTGGGTCATCATTGCTGCACGCAGGCTTTTCTCTAGTTGTGGGGAGCAGGGCTACTCTAGCTGTGGTGTGCAGGTTTCTTACTGAGGTGGCTTCTCTTGTTGCAGAGCACAGGCTCAAGGGCACTCGGGCTTCAGTAGTTGCAGCTGGAGGGCCCTAGAGCATGGGCTCAGTAGTTGTGACACACAGGCTTAGCTTCCCTGCAGTGTACCCACAGATCTCAACACCTCTAATACGGGTGGAGGGTCATGAACCCGCTCTCACAGGGCAGCTGTAAGGAGCCAATGAAAAGAGAGCACTGTAGAGAACCTGGCACATAGTAGGTCTTCAACCTGAGAGGTTTCCTTTCCTTCATGCCCTCATGGACTTGCTCAGGGTGTAAGCTTGAATTGGATCTCAACTGGGCTAAGAGGGCAGAAGCAATGGCAGTTTCTGGAATATGAGAGAAATATGCAAGAAGCCAAGAGGAGGCACTGATGACAATAAAAATAACAGCACAAGGCCTGGCACAGGGCTGGTGCTTCAAAGATATTTGTCATAGTTGTTAGATAAGGAGTTGGGAAACTTCTTTTGTAAAAGGCCAGATACTAAATATTTTAGGCTCTATGGACCAGATGCAAGTACTCAATTTTGCCATTATAGCACAAAAGGCAGTCACAGACAATAAGTCAACGAATGGGCATGGCCACGTTTCAATAAAACTTTATTTATAAAAACAAGTGGAGGGCCAGGTTTGACTTATAGACATGGATTGCCAACCCCTTGAATGCTGTTAAGTAAATAGAAATGGTGACAGAAGCACTACTCTGTATTTGGCAGTTAACATCTGCCAGGCACTGACCTGACTACATTTCATTCTCACCCAGTCAGTGGAGGAAGGTGTGTTTATCAGGAGCATTTTACAGAGGAGGAAGCTGAGGCTCAGTAAAGTGCCTGAGGTCAACAGTGGTAAGTGGCAGAGCTGGGATTTGAATTAAGGGTTGACTAGTTCCCTGTGTCTTCAGGTACTACCTCACCCTCCTGCTCAGCCGTGTCCTAGAACACAGCTGCTCAGTGTGCTGCCCCGGCCTAACCCTGCCCTGGCCACCAGCTGGGCTTTTGCTCTGTCTGACTCATATCACAGCCTCTGTTTCAAATCAGAAAGGTCTGGAAGAGTGGCAGAGACCTTTGGCCATTGTCCTCTGACTTTGAGCTTCCGTGGCTGTCTTGAGCCTCTTTCTCATGTCCTCGACTGAGCCTCTGCCTTCAGCTGCCCTCATCAGAACTGCCTCTGTGGTCCTTTTACTTGTCTAGTCCTCCTCCTGTTACTCATTCATTCAACAAACCTGCCCTGAGGGCTGCTATGTCTGAGATCCTGGGATAGAACCAGGGGACTAAAAACACCCTACCTGGAATGCACAGTCTGATGGGGAAGGCAAAGATGTAGCCACACAGTTTCAACCGGGGCAATAGCATGGTTGTGTAGGAGGATCAGGGAGGGGGACAGAGAGGAGCCCCTCCAATGGCTGGAGAGCCAGCAAACCTTCCCACAAGAAAGACTCTGAGCTGCTCCTGGAGAGGAGGTCTGCAGAAGACAAGAGCGGGGGGATGGTGTTGCCACATGAGCAAAGGCACAGGGGCATGGAGCAGTGTGATGGCTCACCGCGTACCCAGACATCTGACCAAACATTATCCTGGATGTGTCTGTGAGGGTGTTTCTGGATGAGATTAACATCTGAACCAGCAGATTGAGTAAGCAGCCTGCCTTCCCCAACATGGGTTCAATTCAGTTCAGTTCAGTTGCTCAGTCGTGTCCTACTCTTTGCAACTCCATGGACTACAGCACACAACGTGGGTGGGTATCATCTAATTAACTGAAGACTCAAACAGAACAAAAAGGCTGAGCAAGCTGGATTTAGAAAAGGCAGAGGAACCAGAGATCAAATCGCAACATCTGCTGGATCATCGAAAAAGCAAGAGAGTTCCAGAAAAACATCTATTTCTGCTTTATTGTCTACGCCGAAGCCTTTGACTGTGTGAATCACAACAAACTGTGGAAAATTCTTCAAGACAGGGGAATGCCAGACCACCCGATCTACCTCCTGAGAAATCTGTATGCAGGTCAAGAAGAAACAGGTAGAACTGGACATGGAACAACAGACTGGTTCCAAATTGGGAAAGGAGTACATCAAGGCTATATATTGTCACCCTGATTATTTAACTTATATGCAGAGTACATCATGCAAAATGCTGGGATGGATGAAGCACAAGCTGGAATCAAGATTACCAGGAGAAATATCAATAATGTCAGATACGCAGATGATATCACCCTTATCACAGAAAGAGAAGAACTAAACAGCCTCTTGATGAAAGTGAAAGAGGAGAGTGAAAAAGCTGGCTTAAAACTCAACATTCAGAAAATGAAGATCATGGCATCTGGTCCCATCATTTCATGGCAAAGAGATGGGAAAACAAAGAAAACAGTGAGAGATTTTATTTTCTTGGGCTCCAAAATCACTGCAGATGGTGACTGCAGCCATGAAATTAAAAGATGTTTATTCCTTAGAAGAAAGGCTATGACCAACCTAGACAGCATATTAAAAAGCAGAGACATTATTCTACCAACAAAAGTCCATCTAGTCAAAGCTATGGTTTTTCCAGGAGTCATGTATGGATGTGAGAATTGGACTATAAAGAAAGCTGAGCGCTGAAGAATTGATGCTTTTGAATTGTGGTGTAGAAGACTCCTGAGAGTCCCTTGGACTGCAAGGAGATCCAGCCAGACAATCCTAAAGGAAATTAGTCCTGAATATTCATTGGAAGGACTGATGCTGAAGCTGAAACTCCAATATTTTGGCCACCTGATGCAAAGAACTGACTCATTGGAAAAGACCCTGATGCTGGGAAAGATTGAAGGTGGGAGGAGAAGGGGACGACAGAGGATGAGATGGTTGGATGGCATCACCAATGCGATGGACATGAGTTTGAGCAAGTTCCGGTATTTGGTGATGGACAGGGAAGCCTGGCGTGCTGCAGTCCACGGAGTCACAAAGAGTTGGACACAACTGAACGACTGAACTGAACTGAACTGAAGAGGGAGCCTGCCTCCTGAGTGCTGGGACATCAGAGCCACACCGCCAACTCTCCTGGGCCTCCAGCCTGCTGACCACAGATCCCGGGAAGAGCAGGAGATGAGGATAAAGGGGTAGCGGAGGCTAGGATGTGCAGAGCCGAGTTGCGGGGATGGTGCCTGCCAGATGAGAGCTTCAGGCAGAGGTGGGTCAGAAGCCAGGTCTGTGTACTGACAGCCACCAGGGTGTCCTGTGATTTACAGCAGAACCGCCTTCCTGGAGGAAAGCTGTCCCAGGGCTCTGAGAAGCAGCAGAGACCCTGTAAGGCAGTTTCCCATCGCTGTTGTAACAGATTACCACAAACGAACACGAACTCATTACTGTACAGTTCTGGAGGCCAGGATCCATCTCACTGGGCTAAGCTCAAGGTGTGGGTAGGGCTGGTACGTCTCCGTGATTGTTTTTCTTTAGGATGGATGTGGTCCTTATTCTTAGGCTCATGGCTTTGCATCACATGGCCTTTTCTCTCTCTGCTTCCATTGTCACATCAGCTATTCCCAATGCTGGACCCCCCTGCCTGCCTCTTATAAGGACTCTTGCTTACATCATTGAAGTGAAGTGAAGTGAAGTTGCTCAGTAGTGTCCGACTCTTTGAGACCCCGTGGACTGTAGCCCACCAGGTTCCTCCGTCCATGGGATTCTCCAGGCAAGAATACTGGAGTGGGTTGTCGTTTCCTTCTCCAGGGGATCTTCCCAAACCAGGGATCGAACCCAGGTCTCCTGCATTGCAGGCAGACGCTTTTAATCTCTGAGCCACATTCAGTTCAGTTCAGTTCAGTCGCTCAGTCGTGTCAGACTCTTTGTGACCCCATGAATCGCAGCACACCAGGCCTCCCTGTCCATTACCATCTTGCGGAGTTCACTCAAACTTATGTCCATCGAGTTGGTGATGCCATCCAGCCATCTCATCCTCTGTCGTCCCCTCCTCCTCCTGCCCCCAATCCCTCCCAGCATCAGAGTCTTTTCCAATGAGTCAACTCTTCGCATGAGGTGGCCAAAGTACTGGAGTTTCAGCTTTAGCATCATTCCTTCCAAAGAACACCCAGGGCTATTCTCCTTTAGGATGGACTGGTTGGATCTCCTTGCAGGCCAAGGGACTCTCAAGAGTCTTCTCCAACACCACAGTTCAAAAGCATCAATTCTTCGGCATTCAGCTTTCTTCACAGTCCAACTCTCGCATCCATACATGACCACTGGAAAAACCATAGCCTTGACTAGACAGACCTTTCTTGGCAAAGTAATGTCTCTGCTTTTCAATATGCTATCTAGGTTGGTCATAACTTTTCTTCCAAGGAGTAAGCGTCTTTTAATTTAATGGCTGCAATCACCTTCTGCAGTGATTTTGGAGCCCCCCAAATAAAGTCTGATACTGTTTCCACTGTTTCCCCATCTGGGTCCATCCAAATAATCCAGAATAATCTCCCCATCTCAAGGTTTAAACTTAATCACATCTGCAAAATCCCTTTTGCTGTATAAGGTAATATATTTAAAGGCTTCCAAGATTTGGACATGGCCATCTCGGAGAGGGTGTTCTTTAGTTACCGCACCCCAGAATCAGTGATGTGGAAAGTCACAACCAAAGCTCCCCAAGATCGACATTTCCAGAGATACAGCACTCTCTGAAGCATCCTCAGGCTTTAAGAGTCAAATATCAGAAAACTCTTTTCTTGGCCATGCCAGGCAGCATTCGGGATCTTTGTTCCCCAACCAGGGATCAAACCTGTGTTCCCTGAAGTGGAAGCACAGAGTCCTAACCACTGGACAGCTAGGAATCACAGAAAGCTTTTTTTTTTTTAAGAAAAAAACTCCATACGTCAGTGTCTCTTTTGCTGTCCAGAGGGATGGTATGGGGAGGGAAGGAGGGAGGAGGGTTCAGGATGGGGAACACATGTATACCTGTGGTGGATTCATTTTGATATTTGGCAAAACTAATACAATTATGTAAAGTTTAAAAATAAAATAAAATTAATTAAAAAAATAAAATAAAATAAAAAAAAAGAAAGAAAAAAACTCCAGCACGAGGACTTCCCTGGTGGTCCAGTGGTTAAGAATCTGTCTGCCAGTGCAGGAGATACAAGTTCAATCCCTGGTGGTAGAACTAAGATCCCACATGCTTCAGGGCAATGAAGCCTGTGCACCACAAACTATCGCGCCCATGCTTTAGCGCCTGCAAGCCGCAACAAGAGAAGTCACTGCAATGAGAAGCCTGCGCCCTGCAACTAGAGAGCCCCCGCTCGCCGCAACTAGAGAAAACCCGTGAGTTGGAATGAAGACCCAGTGCAGCCAAAAATAAATAAAGTATAAAACTCCAGCACAGAAGAGATAGGGAGCCAATAGGAAGCATTCCTCAGCGCCTGCCTCTTGCCCTGAAGCCTCATCAGCAAGCATTTCTAATAAACTTTCATGCTTGGCGGGAGATCCATCGCACACTGACAAATTTCTCCAGAAATCTGAGATGTCTTGTTCAGAGTAATAGCTACAGTGCCCAGGTGCCCAGCTGCTATTGTAAAATCAGTAAGCATTTAATTGAAACAAACGACTATAATAATAGTACATTATCCCCGCAGGCCGAGCACCATCACAGTTTTAATTATTGAGTTAAGCGTCAGACTAATTTATTCTTGAAAGCAACAGCCCCATTCCTGGTTACAGTGATCATCCCGTTATGAATATGTAGGCACCAGCAGGGAAGGATCTAAATGGAAAGCCATTTGTCCTCTTAGGGGCTGGTTTTGTCTTTGAAGAAAGGTTTGCAAACACAGGATGCTGAGACACTGGGATTGTCCTGCTGGGGGTTTGAGATTTCTGCTGGGTTGGGATTTCTCCTAGGGGGTGTGGTCCTCAGGCTTCCCCTATCTAGGATGTAGGCTCTTACTCCTCTGGATGGAGCCTGCACTAGCCCCCAGCTTCACTCTGAGTTAAGGCCTGAGTCTTAACCAAGTTATATGCTTCTGGACCTGGAGAAGAGAATGACAACCCACTTCAGTATTCCTGGGGCTTCCTGGTTCAGACGGTAAAGAGTCTGCCTGCAAAGTGGGAGACCCTGGGTTGGGAAGATCCCCTAGAGAAGGGAATGGCTACCCATTCAGGTATTCTTGCCTGGAAAATTCCATGGACAGAGGAGCCTGGTGGGCTACAGTCCATGGGGTTGCAGAGAGTTGGACACGACTGAGTGATTAACACTTTCACTTACATTTCACGCTTCTGAAACAACCCACCGCCATCACTTCCACGCATACCACTCTGGTCTCTCCCTATTGCTTTTTCCTCATTCATTCCACTCCGCACCCGTACCTCCTACCATCCCTTGCACATCGAAGCTCAGGGCCCTCCTCTAGCTCAGTGTGATGCCCCCTAGTGGACATCTGCCAATATATGGAGATACTTTCAGTTATGATAGGAGACCTGGGTTCTATCCCTGGGGTTGGGAAGATCGCCTGTAGAAGGGAAAGGCTACCCACTCCAGTATTCTAGCCTAGAGAATTCCAGGATCACAAAGAGTCAGACATGACTGAGTCACTTTCAGTTTCACTTTTTTTTCAGTTAACGACTAGGAGATGCTACTGGCATCTAGTAGGCTGGTTGTTGTTCGGGAGCTAACTCGTGTCCAGCACTTTGTGACCCAACGGACTGCAGCATGCCAGGCTTCCCTCTCTTTCACCATCTCCTGGAGTTTGCTCAGACTCACGTTCATTGAGTCAGATGTCCATTGAATAGGCCAGGGATGCTGCTAAACATCCTACTAGGCATAGAACAGCCCCCCGCCATGGAGAACTACCCAGCCCCATATGTCAAGAGTGCCAAGGGCGGGCCGCTTGGAAGTTAGCCATCGCCTTTGTTCGGATGTTCCTCCCCACCTGCAGGAACACCTACCTGCCTTACTCCCTCATCTCTTTCCAGTCTTCGTTCAAACCTCCCCTTACCTGAGGCCTTCCCTGACCATCCCACCTAACACTGCAACCTGTCCCCACCCCACCCCTCCTGCCTTCCCAAGCCCCTTTGGACCACTCTTCTTTGTCTTCCTTCCAAAGCGCTGACCACCAGTGAACACACCATCCGACTTCTTCGTTAATTGTCTTTCTCATCGTGCTCCCCCTGCCAGGATGTACTTTCCACATGAGCAGACAGCTGTGTTTTGTTCACAGGTGTTTGTACTGGAAGAGCACTTGCCACAGAGCAGGCTGTTGGTTGAGTGAATTGTCTGCTCAGTCTCCTTCTTCCTTTACCTCCTACATCTACTCCACCTCCAGGTCAGGCAAGGCCATCTCCTCCTCATCTCCCACATCCACCCCTCTTGCTCAGCTTCAGAGCCTGGGATGATTAATTTTATTTATTTACTTATTTGGGGGGGCTGCACTCGTCTCTGTTGCTGCTCAAAGGCTTTCTCAAGTCGTGGCGAGCGAGGGCTACTCTCTAGTCGCAGTGCATGGGATCAGTTGCCCCGAGGCATGTGGGATCTTCCTGGACCAGGGATCGGACCCATATCCCCTGCATTGACAGGCAGATTCTTAACAACTGGACCACCAGGGAAGTCCCTGGGATAATTAATTTTATGTGTCAACTTGACTGGGCTAACAGATGCCCAGGTGCTGGTAAAATGTTATTTCTGGGTGTCTGTGAGGGTGTTTCCAGAAGTGATTAGCATTTGAAATCTGTCCGCTGAGTGAAAAAGAAGGCCCTCCTCAACATAAGTGGGCATCAGACAGTCCACTGAGGACCTGAATAGGACAAAAAGACAGAGGAAGGGCGAACTCTCTCTTCTTGAGCGGGGACATCCATCTTCTCCTGCCCTCAGTCACTGGGGCTCATGATTTCAGGTCTTTGGACTTGGACTGAATTATATCATCAGCTTTCCTGGTTCTTTAGCCAGCAGACGGCCGATTATGGGACTTCTCGGCCTCTAAAACCACAAAAGCCAATTCTTATAATAAGTTTCCTCTTCTATGTATCTATCTACGTCCTGTTGGTTACGTCTCCTTGGAGAACCCTGACTGGCACATAGCTCATTTCTTTTTCCTGGACAATGAAACATCTCTTGCTGGGCTGCCCAGGGGTGTCTCCAGCAAGCATTTTGGGGGTTACTCCCATGTACCACAAGCGATGTTCTTGGTTCCTTGAGGGAAGAAACTGAGGCCTGTGATCTGTCAAAGTCCCAGGGTCCAGAGGGCACTGCCTCTGAGCCACAGACCCTGGGACACAGGGAAGGCAGGTACAGGCCCTGTCATTCAGGAAAGGCCACCAAATCCAGCAGAGGGACAGCTGAGCGAACCATGTGAATCCGTGATTTACCATTAATGCACTCGCCCATTCAACAAGTGCAGTGTGTCCCCTATAACCTGCGCTCCCGGGACACAAACTACCCCATCCCTGTGAACGGGCGGAGGGGGCACCACGTGGAAGCCCTGCTCACGCACAGGTGATTCTTCTAGAGCGTGAACATTTTGTGCCACCAAGGAACAGCCTCAGACTGCAGACGATGCTAATCCAGCCGAACTCAGAGAGCAGTGGAGGAGTCAGCTGTGCTCCCCTGGCCCACGGGCCCCACCATCTAACTCTCATCCCATCTGGCCACACATCCTGGCATGAAAGTGTCTCCCAGTCTTTGTGCATTTTGCTGTAACCCAGTGGTGAAGAGGTATCTTTACACACCCTTCCATCAAGCCACCCTCCCAGTTCTCACTGAGAGTTTATGTGGTAAGGGTTTAACACGGATCTATCCACTGTGCAAGAATCTGCATTAGGGGTCATTGCTGCTGCTGCTGCTGCAAGTCGCTTCAGTCATGTCCGACTCTGTGTGACCCCATAGACGGCAGCCCACCAGGCTCCCCCGTCTCTGGGATTCTCCAGGCAAGAACACTGGAGTGGGTTGCCATTTCCTTCTCCAATGAAAGTGAAAAGTGAAAGTGAAGTCACTCAGTCGTGTCCGACACTTAGCGACCCCATGGACTGCAGCCTACCAGGCTCCTCCGTCCATGGGATTTTCCAGGCAAGAGTACTGGAGTAGGGTGCCATTGCCTTCTCCGAGGGATCATTACAATTCTCTAACTACAAAGCTTCAGAGGTCTTGAAAGCCCTGTTTTCCCTAAGCTCTGTTTTTAGGATTTTGCAGCATCTCTCATCACAGAAGAACCATCTATATTGATTGTGTGTGTGCATGCATGCTCAGTCATGTCCAACTCTTGCGACCCCATGGACTGTAGCCTGCCAGGCTCCTCAGTCCATGGGATTTCCCAGGTAAGAATACTGGAGTGGGTTGCCATTTCCTACTCCAGGGAATCTTCCCAGACCAGGGATCAAACCAGCATCTCCTGCATTCAGGTGGATTCTGTACAGATTCTGAGACATGCAGGAAGCCCGTGTGTATGGACTAGGTATCTGCTATGTGCTCAGCTCTGTACTGGGGATTCACAGTGATTAATACAGGTGTGGTTTCTGCCCCACGGAGCTGACAGTCTTATGGAGGAGACACATTGATCAATTCCGCCCCTAAATCAAGGTGCAGTCACAACAGTGATGGGGCTGAAAGGAAAGCCAAGGCCACAGGGATCTAGTTTGAGGCAGACTGGAAATCCAGAAAGGAATCCAGAAAGCCTGGCTGGGATGAAGGAGAGTGGGGAGGGGTAAGAAGGGCAGGGAAGGATGAGACTGAGATGCAAGAAGGGGCCAGGCTGGAGCAGGACTGGAATGCCAAGTGAAGGCCTTCAGATTTCATTCCATCACTGGGAGTCCAGAAAAGCAGATCAGCGACTTGAATTTTACAAAGGCGAGCTTGGCTGCTATGTGGCACGTGGCAGCTCCCAGGTAAAAAGTGACACAACCACCAACACAGATTCAGGAAGATGGAAAGTAAGAGATGGCTATCAGAGACACAGAGGGAGAGAGGCAGGATTCGGGACAGGTCATGGCAAAGGGTCAAGGATGACATTGGACAGCCAATGATGTTCCTGGGCTGGTCACAAGGGAGAAAAGGCAGGTCCAGCCACGTGGGGAAGAGCAGACAGCTGTGAACAGGCCGAGCTCCGGCACAGCATCGAAGTGGGGTCTCCATGTGGGGATGGTCGATTACGTGGTCTGATAAGAAGGGGACTAAGCAGTGGAAACTGGCCTGGGGTCCTGGAGGTACCCATCCACAACGGAGGATCAGGCAGGGCATAGGGGGCCAAGAAGAGGCCTGAAAAGGAGGCTGGGAGTGGGTGCTCTGAGCAGTGAAGGACCTCAGGAGCCTCACTGTCACACTGAGGAAGCAGAGGAGCGGGCTGTTCCAGGAAGAAGGGGTGGCGAGTTGATCTAACTGAGCTAAATCTCAAGTGTTGGCTTTGGCAACACTTGGCAACACTTTGGCAACACTTGGCAACACTTAGGCAATGCGGAGGCCACTGGGGCCCTAAACTACTACCAGGTTTCATATTCTGGGTGGGGTGGGCGGAGGCCAGAGTGAATTCAAGGGGAAGGAATACAGACAACCTGGGCCAATGACTCCTTCTGGAAGTTCTGCTGGGTGAGATGGGATAGCAGGACAGCGTCAAAGGATGACTTTCTATTTAGATGCCAAAGCTCAATCCGGGAGGGCAGGTGTTCCTGTCACAGGAACGCCCTCGAGGGGACCTTCACTGCAGAACTGATGGGGGGCATCCTGGCTCTGCCACTCACGGGATATCCCGTCTCCAGTGATCCTTTTAACAGCCTGTGAGGCACATTCTGCAGCCTCCACTTTACAGAGGAGCCCACGGAGTCTCAGAGGTGAATTAACTGCTCCATGTCCACAGCTCAGATGGAGCAGGGCCGGGTCCCACCCCAGGTCTGCCTGACCCCACATCTGAGCTCTTCTCAGTGCTTAGGGTGGAGGGTGCAGTGTGGGCTGGGCAGGCACGGGGTTAGAGTGCCCGAGGGAATGGTTCTGTTATCTGCCTTGTTTTGACTACTGCCGGACTCCTCTGTGTCTCTGTGAAGGACTGGGAGGGGGTGACTATCCACCAGGAAACTGCTATGATTAAAGCAAGACTGGAGGCAAAGCCTGGGGTCCAGAGTCAGCACGATGGTCATCCCTGAGCCCCAAGGCACTCCTAGGACTGGGGTCAAGGCAGGGATGCAGCTCGGGGAGCCCCCAGGGGCACATGAGAGGTGGTGAGGGTTTGGTCCTGCAGGTGGTGGGTGCCTAAGTAGCTGTGAGCAGTAGACAGTCTGGCAGATTCCCTGTGCTCAGGATAAGAGGCCAGAGGTGGGGTCAGGAGGTAGGCGGGGCAGATGCGATGGACAAGGGAGAGCTGAGGAGGGAGCCAGCACCCTCGGTCACGGGAGGCCGATAACCAAAATGACCTGTCCAACTGTGAATCCTCCATCTTCCTGAACTTGGTCTTCGATTCCTACTGGAAGGAGGCCTGGTGCCCCTGCCCACAGCTGTGGGGTTGAGCCTCGTTCCAGGAAGATGCCTCTGCTGAGCTGTTAGCCAGCCTCAGCTTCCCCATCTGGGGGCAGGAAGGGTGTATTTTACTCCCTTATCTCCTTGTCTGTCTCTCTGTGTACCCCACTGGATATAAGCTCCATGAATCAGGGACTCATCTGCCCAAGGCTTGGGAGCATGCCTGGTACATAGTAAATGCTCAATAAAAGCATACAGAATGAATGAAAAAACACAGGAAGGAATCCTGATGAAATGAAGCTGAGAAATTTCCTATGTCCTCTTCAAAGTCTTGCAGCTTTAAGCACTGGAGTCAAGATTTGGGACCAGAAAAGGGGGTTATTTCCTCCCAGCAATGAGTTCCCTGTGGACAGACACCCCTTTTTCATTCCTAGTCCAGACCCCATGCCTATTACCAGCTCAGCCCCATCCCAACACCAGACCACTTGGTGGGGACTCTGCCAGACCCCCGTCCTCAAGCACTGCCCTCTGGGGGTGGGGCAGCTCTGATCTATGGGCCCAGCTCCCTCTGCTGGGAACCCAGTTTGCCTCCAAAACCCTGAGTCGCTTTACAGGGCTCTGCTCAAATGTCAGCACCTCCAGGGAGGCCTCTTGGGCTCGCCCCATAAACCAGGGTCCCCAGGTGATGGCCTCTCACGCATCTTGCTATTTTTTTTTTCCCTTGTCATGTCCAGAATCATACATTCACCAGCATGTGGACATGGTGCCGGTCATGTGCTCCATCCGTGAAGGCAGGGACCGTGGCTACTCTCCTTGGAATTGTTTCTCCGGTGCCCAGCCCCAGGCCTGGCACCCAGCAGGCATTGGGTAGATGTAGGAGTGAACCAAGGAGGCCTGGGAGCTCTGGGCTCCACAGTGGCAACCTCCGGAAGCCAGGCCCATGGAGGCTGAGCCCCCCGTGAGACCCGCCTCCCAGTCCTCCTCTCCAAGCATCGAGGCACAGCTAGGTCCCCGCTTCCTTCAAGCCTCTCCCCGCCTGGCTCCCCGCTGGCTGTCCCCACATGGCAGCTTCCTGCTTCTTTGCTTTTGCTTATGCTGTTCCTTCTGCTAGTGGTGACCTCGGCCATCCCCACAGGTGTAGAGATTGGCTGAGGTCGGCTGGTCCCGGTGTACCCCTGAATACCCGCGTGACTTTGCTTAACCTCTTTCCTCTCTCTGGGCTTCCTCAATTGAGGGGCTCTGCATGAAACCAGATTTGCATTTCAGAAAGCTGCACTAGCGGTCCTGGTGGGGAGGAACCAGCTCTTGAATGAACCAGAAGGGGACAGACGGAGGCAGGAGACAAGTTCACAGGCTTCTGTACCAGACTCGGCCCTGACTAGGGGATGCTGAGCTGGGGTCTGGCGGTGGGCCTGAAGCCGAGATCAGTGGAAGTAAGAGGGACTCAGGAGATAGGCCCAGCACGGCTCAGAGACTGCTGGCAGGTGGCGGGACCCCAGGCGAGAGGGAAAGACAAGGAAAGGGAAGGGTTACTCACTCCCCTCCCCCTGAATGGGGAACATTCTACATTCTGAATTAACACATGTGCTAATTAAAACCATCTTTCCAGAGAATTTATGATAGGATATTGCAAGCTAATTATGAATTCTCTGTAGCAGATCCTGAGCGGTGTGCTAATGTGGTGTTGAAATCTCTTTGGCCACCCTCGTTTAAATTATTCATCAGGCCCTGCAACAGTTGTGAACTGTAATTTAAACAGTCAGCTCATGAATATTCAATTAACACAACAAACACTGGCATGTTTTACTGCCTTGCCGCTCAATATTTTGTATCCTCGCCCGTGTTTACATGTTTTTATGAACTCTCAAGAACAGCACTGCCTGTTGAAGTCCCTGGTTAAGGGGAGATTGAAATGCTGGGGAGGGGGGGAGGCAGCAGACATTATTTCTGACAAACTTTCTCAGAAGAGTTGTGGGTGATCAGGCTGGAAGGGTCCAGAGACGGGGGGCTCAGAGAGGGCAAGGACTGGCCCTGAGGTTGCACAGCAGATCCAAGGCACAGAAGTCCACGGTGGTTCCCACTGCCTAATCCCACACAAATTAACTGACAAAGTGGGTCTAAGGACATCTGGCTTTGAGTCAATACGAGGGACATAGGAGGAGGCCAGGCCTTTCCTGCTCCCCAGCTCCCTAAGGGCCATGGCCAAATGCTGCCAAAGCAGGTACAACCATTCAGGGTTAGCAGGCTGGATTAGAATCCAGGCTGAAAATCAGAGCTCCCACCCCTCTCCATGGCCAGGTCAGAGGAATATGTGTCTCCTCTCCCCGTTGTGAGCCCCTGCCACCTGCAAATAGTTTTGCAGCTTTCACAAATGGCTCCTCCTTCATCCTCACATCCTCCCATGAGGCAGGAACTATGGTGATTCCCATTTTATGAGAAGATTGAGACTCAAGAGGGCTTGCCCAGGGCAGAGTTCTCCTCTCCTCCCTCTCCTGACACCACACCCTCCAAAAGTCATCTTCACAACTCCTAAGGAACCCATCCCAAGAGGGTTTTATAATAGAGAAAAGTCAGAAATAGCCTAAACATCTATCAATAGAATACTGGTTACATTCACAATGAGATATCCATAAATCAAATGTTAGGCCACCAGGAAAAATAAGGGCACATCCTATAATTATGGGCATGGAAATACACGCACTCCCTACTGTTGTACAAAATCAGCAGGTCACAGAACGGCTCCAACAGAAGAGACCAGAAACTACAGGAAATGGTACCGTATTATGGTCCTTTTTATGTAAATCACGTGTGTAAGTCACAAGTTCAGTTCAGTTCAGTCACTCAGTTGTGTCCAACTCTTTGTGACTCTGTGGACTGCAGCACACCAGGCTTCCGTGTCCATTACCAACTACCGGAACTTGCTCAAACTCACGTCCAACGTGTCGGTGATGCCATCCAACCATCTCATCCTCTGTCATCCCCTTCTCTTTTCACCTTCAATCTTTCCCAGCATCAGGGTCTTTTCCAATGAGTTGGTTCTTTGCATCAGGTGGCCAAAGTATTGGAGTTTCAGCTTCAGCATCAGTCCTTCCAATGAATATTCAGGACTGATCTCCTTTAGGATGGACTGGTTGGATCTCCTTGCAGTCCAAGGGACTCTCAAGAGTCTTCTCCAACACCACAGTTCAAAAGCATCAAGTCTTCAGTGCTCAGCCTTTTTTTTTAAACAGTCCAACTCGCACATCCATACATGACCACTGGAAAAACCATAGCCTTGACTAGACAGACCTTTGTTGGCAAAGTAATGTCTCTGCTTTTGAATATGCGGTCTAGGTTGGTCATAACTTTTCTTCCAAGGAGTAAGCGTCTTTTAATTTCATGGCTGCAGTCACCATTTGCAGTGATTTTGGAGCCCCCAAAATAAAGTCTGACACTGTTTCTACTGTTTCCCCATCTATTTGCCATGAAGTGATGGGATCAGATGCCATGATCTTAGTTTTCACAAAGCTATGACTAAAAGGATACTTAGCGAACCATTAGTCTAATCATGGTTATCTGCGGATGGTGCAGGTTTTCATTGGTTTTTTTTGGCTGTACCACACAGGTGGTGCCAGTGGTGAAGAATCCTCATATCAATGCAGGAGACTTAAGAGATGCAGGTTCGATCTCTGGGTTGGGAAGATTCCCTGGAGAAGGAAATGGCAACCCACTCCGGTATTCTTGCTTGGAAAATCTCATGGACAGAGGAGCCTGGAGGGCTACGATCCATAGGGTCACACAGAGTTGGACACGACTGAAGCTATTTAGCCCACACACAGCATGTGGGATCCTAGTTCCTTGACCAGGGATCAAACCTGGGCCCTCAGCTGTGAAAGTGCAGAGTTCTAACCACTGGACAACCAGGGAATTCCCAATGGTGCTGTTTTAACAGTCTTATTTCTTCATTGTATTTGCTTGTGCTTAATATTTTTACTACAACCATCTCCCATTTATAGAAAAATGGATAAAGCTATGTTTTTGACAGAAAGAAGTAAAGGATGTAAGAACACTTCATTTCAAATTTATAGGGTACAGCCAAAGCCATACTCAGGAAAAAGGTACAACCACAAAATTTTTTATTATGAAACAATAAAAATAAAAGTAAATGAATTAAAGAATTTAAAATGGAAACTCTAAACATACACAGGAAACAAGGGAAGGGATTAATAAACATACAAGGGGAAATGAATACGAAAAAAGAAAAGTAAGAGAATTGAAACATAACTCTGATGGTTGGTTCTTTGAATAAAATGAATAAAACAAAATTGATAAGCCAATAATGTGATTAAAGATGAGCATAAAAAAAGAGAAACTATAAAACACAACTTTTGGAATATGAATGGGATACAATTAGAGGTACAATACTATAAAAAATATAACATTACACTACGATTTAATGGTAATGACTGTATAGATCTCAGTGAGATAACTATTCATTTTACAAAGATGGTATAACCTGTATAGTAATTATATATGGTATAGTTTGTATTTCAGTACAGAAATATGAGAAAGCTATCTTATAAAAAGAAAACTACAGACCCATTTCACTATAAAAAATGCAAAAGAAACATCTTAAGTAGAATAGTACAACATTAAATTCAGCCTCATATTAAAAATATATGTGTGTATGTACATATATTTAAATATGTATGTATACATACACACCATATCCAATCAGAATATATTAACAGGTACTGGGAACCTATTAATAAAATTTATTAACTCAATATACTAAGAAAGAAAAATGCATATGATTATCTCAATGCACACCTTCGAGGCATGTGATAAAACTCAACCAAAATTATGAGTAAGTTCAAAGATTAGAAATGTCTTTTAAAGTATGCTAAAGGACAATGCACACCTTCGAGGCATGTGATAAAACTCAACAAAAATCATGAGTGAACTCAAAGATTAGAAATGTCTTTTAAAGTATGCTAAAGAAAACTGACTTTACGCCAAGGTGAATTTCTTTCATATTTTAGAATGTATTTGGCTGCACTGGTCCTAGTTGCGGCATGTTGGATCTGGGTCCCTGACCAGAGACTGAACCTGGACCGCCCGCACTGGGAGAGCTTAGAGAGGAGTCTTAGCCACTGGACCACCAGGAAGTCCTGCCAAGGGGGAATCTAATTCGCATTAAATTGAGGGAGAAAGTAAAGATCACTGGTCACTGATATCGTCCCTATTAAGTGAAAGTTTGACCCAATGCAATGCAACAAAAAGAGATGAGAGATGAGTTACAACAACAAAGAAGATGGAAAAGCTTCTTCTTTGTAGATGTGATAACATTTCTAGAAAACCTCAAATTTTTAAAAAATTAGAATTTGAGACAGCCACATAAAACTAAACATAAAAGATACACTGATTTCTTATTTACTCTCACACACACAAAAACAGAAAACATAATCAAGAAGTCCTAACCACGATAGCAATGCAAAAATATACAATTCTAAAAAAACAAGTGTATATGGAATATGTTAGATCCGTATGTATGGATTTATATACATACAGCTATAGAGCAAAAATTATTTAAATAAATGGAGATACACATTGTTTCTGAAGGGGACAACTCACGAGTATATTGATATAAAATCTCCCCACTTTAACCTGTAGATATAATGAAATTCCAAAATAAAGTATATCCAGGATCAAACCCAAGCAGGAACCAGAGGGCATGAGTCGGTCAAAAGGGAGCTAGCAGACCACAAATCATGCACAAAACACGGGTGCACCAGTGCCCCTGCCTCAATTCACACGCCTGGCTGTGACGAGGAGGAAAAGCCCGCCTCAGCCGGCACCACTCTCTGGGGATGGACGGAAAGCCTGGTCCGCAGGCATGGACTCACACCTGGCATAGCATCCCACCAGGGGGCCCACTTCACAAAGACACAGGCACGGGATGGAACTGTCACCACAGGATTATGGCTCACATCACTTATCAGGCCAGCATCTGGCCTCTAGAACGCAGGGATGGCCTTCTCCAGAGGCAGAGGAAGCACGAGCTTAGAGATAATGCTCTGGGAAGATGGGGCGCTAACCCTGAAGTTGTGGTATTTGCATTCAACTGGAGGCCTCCACATGGTTGACTGCAGTACACGTGGGCTGAGGAACCCAGGCGTGGAAGCAGGAGCGCCCCTCCTCCTCATCACTCCCCATGACCCACGAGGGGATTACCCTGACCCAGCAATGCTGGGCTCTGCCGAGCTGGAGAAGCTGGTACCTGTGTTCCTGCCAGAGGACACAGGAGGTCCTGGCTGCTCTCAGGACCCTTTGGGCTTCTTACGTCTGGGGTTATGGATGAGAGAGGAGAACTCTGCCATCAGGGCAGGAGGAACTGGCCCTGACTGGTGGGAGGCCAGAGGGCTGCCCCGTGGGGGCAAGGAGGTGACCCCTCCTGCCATCTCCTTCCCCACTGTGACTGCGTGGACAGGTGTGGTGACCTGAACCTGAGAAGTGTATGAGTGCCAGGGACACAGAGCTCCTGGGAGCAGGTAACACATGTTAAGTCACCAGATCAGCGGGGGTGATAGCTGAAGGGGACAGGAACTTAGCCAAGGCCGGCCCGGGAGGATAAGGACTGATCACAGTTCCCAGCAAGGCAGCCTGTCATGAGTTCCACTACATTTCCTATAGGAACAGAGGTCCAGGCAACCATGGAGATGCCATTCCCTCGCCTGTGTGGAGAAGTAGGTCTGTGTGGACTCTGCTGGCCACGGAAATGCTCTGAGGGCCCAGCTGTGCTCTTCTGTCTCCATGAATGTGCCCTTGCCACGGCCACGCTTTCCACAGGCCACCCCACTTTCCTTCCCTCCTTCTTTCTTGTCTTCCTTCTATGGATGTAGAATTCTGGTATCACGGTCTGGAATTCCACCTCCCCACCCCCCACTTCCTGCCTTCTTTTTCTCCCTCCTCAACAAACCTCTTCCATGTCCCATCCCATCCAGGGCTGCTGCTTGGGGCACTTGAACTACTGCCAACCAGAATCCCTCTCTGGGAGCAAACTGTCCCTGTTTGACTGTACTGCACTGAGAAATATACCAGTATATTTATATATTTATATACACTGAGCAAGGTGTATAAAATGCACCTTGCTCAGGGTGGAGGGTGGACCCAAGGATGCTCAGTTCAAACCAAAGGGGCCCTGAACTAACCCCCAAGGAAGGCAGGTCCTATTAACGGAGGAATCTTCTTGAAGTTGAGCTCAGAGGTATGTCTGGATCCGTGGGTCTAGGGGCATATGCTGAAACTGGGGGGATTATGGTCTGAGAGAATCAAGAGGATTGTGACACAGGACACGCATGCCATGAGGGCAGAGATGAGACAGACAAGTCATCACAGTGTCAGTGTGGGAAAGAGGGGACTTGGGAGCACAGGCCTGTGTCAACTGTCTGTGATGGAGACCCCCTGCCGAGAAGGTCCCCAGGGAAGTAACTTTGTCCACCCATACTTTGGTAGGTAGATTTTTGGGGGGAAACTAGGAAGGATACAGAGTGCTCCATGTGGGTTGGCAGAGAGGAAAAAAAAACAGGCAGCAGCTCACACGAAGTGCTTAGAGACAAATAATAGCATATTTATGGCTACCATGCTGAGCATTTTATAAGCATTATAACATTTAATTTTCAAAACAAGCCCATAAGGTAAGGGTTATTAATATATCCATTTTATGCATAAGAAAACTAATGATCAGAGTATGTGAATAACTTGTTCAACACGGCAAGCAACTGAAGGAACTCAGATTTTTTGCCAGGGGGGTGGGCACTTGGGATCTTAGTTCCTGAATCAGGTATTAAACTTCCCCTGCAGTGGAGTCTTAACCACTGGACTGTTGGAGAAGTCCCAGGAACTCAGATTTAAATCCAGGTCTCTGGAAGTCCAAAGTCAGAGATATTAATTTTTGCAAAGTACCCCCCCCCTTTCAGCAGGGCAGTGGTCAGGGGCAGAAAGACACAATGCAAGTGTCCAGGGTGAGGGGTGGCAGTAGAGGCTAAGCCTCTATCCCAGAGGACAGCTTTGTTTTTAGTGTCATTGGCCGGCCATTGGTCACTTGTGCTGTGGACACCTGCGGGGGCGGCAGGCTTCAGCCATGTGCTGGGGCATAGAGTTAGGAGAAGATACATCACTGTGACCAAGGTTGCAACGGTGGGGGTGGGGGGACATGCAGAGAAGGGCTCAGCCAATCTGCTGGCTG
Organism: Bos mutus; assembly: GCF_027580195.1. Taxonomy (NCBI): domain Eukaryota; kingdom Metazoa; phylum Chordata; class Mammalia; order Artiodactyla; family Bovidae; genus Bos; species Bos mutus. Next base: position 56,842,014 of record NC_091629.1, on the reverse strand, counting down.
GAGTTAGTCTGCTTCTTCTAGCAGGGCACAGCAAGTAAGAACATGTCAAATACAGAGGCAGGTGAAAGGGGTGGAGAGGAGGACTCTCACGTGCTAAGGCAGAGGGGCCGGAGGTCCGGGGTTCCCAAGCAAGGAGTTTTGTGGGGTGGGGGAGTGGCCATCTCGGCTTGACCCTTTGGGCCCAGGATCTCGGGCAGGAGGCCCATGCTCTGCTGTCACCCTGCGCCCTTAACCAAAGCACAGTTCATCGGGTCCAGCTGTGGCCAGCACTGCAGTGTCTGCTTGAGTGTCCAACTCCTCATACTCAGTCCTCTCGTGATTTCCAAGAACAGGCTGCCCTGATCACCCTTCCTCAAGCACCGCACTGTCCCCCAGACCCTGCCTCTTGGTCATACAGAAGTCCCAGTGACATCCCCTGCCCAGGGTTCCCTTTCTTTACCCGCCTACGACATTTTGCTTCTAATTCTGCATAGGCCCTTGGTACACAATTCCCCGTGAAGCCTCACAATCTAAGGAGACGTGGCCTGGAGTCCTTCTGATCCCAGGGGGCGGATGGTTCCCTGGCCAGGGTGTCTGCTTCGAGGCCTAGCCAAAAGGAGGCAGGAGGGGCTGGGAGGAGTCAGAAGTTACACGTGTGGATCCTCTGCATTCTCTGGGATAAAGGGTTTGCAACTGTCACAGGTGTGATGAAATTCTCAAGGCAGACAGAAACACAAGGGACAGTTCCGAGGGTCCTAAAACAACTCAGCTGAGGCTGACGGCCATCCAGCGGCTCTGGGCTGGATCACTATCTCCTGGGGGACTGGTTAACAAAGGTTGAGAGGTTTGGGTGGGGCCTGAGAATCTGCATCCCTTAACGTCCCAGGATCCTGCAGGCCTTGTTGTTGTTTAATTGCTAAGTCGGGTCCGACTCTTTGCGACCCCATGAGCTATAGCCCATTAAGCTCCTCTGTCCATGGGATTTCTCAGGCAAGAATACTGGAGTGGGTTGCCATTTCCTCCTCCAGGGAATCAGGATTGAACCCACATCTCCTGTATTCTCCTGCATTGCAGGTGGATTCTTTACCCACTGAGCCATGATCTCATTTTTGATGGCAATACTGCCGGAGGCCCATAGAGATCGATTCTTGGGAGTGTTGGCTGCCAAAGGTTCCCGGCTGCCTCCTTCTCTAAGAACTGCCCTTGGCCAGTGGGAACCATTGTTGGGGGCCAGAGTGAGGTACTCCGCCCGTGACAAAGGTCATGAGGAAGGAGGCTCGACATACGCAAAGGCGGGATCGAGCCTCAGGAGTCCCCCTGGAAATCCTCAAGCATCTACCCCCATAACCAGAGCCTGCCTACTTTACTACTTTGTGCTCTTACCTACACCTCTGACTTTACGGGGGGCTGTCCCCCACGACCTCTTTCGGAGAAGGAGTTAACCTAGAGCTCCAGTCAATAAAAACTCTTGGGCGTGACAAGAGTGTTTTAACCTACGAACTCCTCTGAAGGTTCTCCGGCCTCCGAAGGCTTGTCCGGCCACATGTGATTGCTCACACCCTCCCAACCGTGAGAGGCACGAGATGCTTTAAACCTTCTAAAAACAGGTTCCTTAGAAAAGTTAGAAAACTATTAGTATAAGTATAATGGGCTGATTAGAAATTGTGTTGGTGAAGGGTTTTTCATTTGTTGAGCCAATGTTTGTTGCTAAGTCTCCATATCCCCTGCCCTTACACACATTAATGAATATATAGAATTAACCTTTGATATTAATCACGTTAGACCTTAGGCTAAGTAAATTCTTTCCTTAACTAAAACCCACTACACCCTCGCCCTGTAGGAATGTAACTTTATTTGGGTGGCGTCTGTTTTGAGAATAATCAGCCCTGGAGAAATAAGTGTCCTGATTGACTGACCGCTGTCACAAGGAGAGGGTCAGAATTGTCAGCAGGCCCCCTGGCCAGAAGATGATGTAACACCCCTAAGACCTCTGTATACATTTGTGTGAAGCACCTGACTTTAATAAAAGTCAGGACTGCTGTCCCCACGTGACTTTTGTATAACATCTCAGTGTATAAAAACAGACTCTGGAAAATAAAGACCATCAGTTTCTCAAATACTGGTCTCCCCATGTCGCTCTCTCTCTCACTCTGGCTGAGTCTCCATCTGGGCGTGGAACCCACCATGCTTACTAATTATGCCTGGGCTTCTAAGATCCGACCGGGAGGCCTCAGTGTCTCCTCTCCTTCGGGAGAACGGAAGGGCGCCTGCGGCCCTCGTAAGTGGTGCAAACTTCTTGTCTTGAAGTTTTATTGGTCTCCCGTGTAAACCAAGCTACTCAGCCTCTTTTCTCCACTGAATTTTCCTACTGAGCTATCCTTATTCTATTACTCTTTATATCTTTAATTAATATCTAATTGAAGCTATTGTATCCTGATCCTCGCCTACGCCGTCTCTCCTTTGAATACCCTGGATCAGCCGGGGCTGGTCCCCGGCAAACCATCTTGCCTAGGAAGTTATGCACAAGCTCCACCCAGCCTGGCCTGTGACCAATGCCTGATCACACCGCACCCAGTGGTCTGCTTCATGCTTGAGAGCTCCCTACGGAACCAAGCAGACCTCCCTCTAGCACAGATCTGGACACCATCTGGAATATCTCATTTACTCTTCACAACAATCCTGTGAGGAAACTGCAGCACAGAGAGGGTGAGTGGATGGCTGAGGTCACACAGCCAATCATACATCTGACCTCGGAGTTCCTCTAGACCCCCACCCCCCAACCATTGACAACAGCCCCCACTGACAACAGCCCCCTGCGGGGCCCATTCATGACACACTTTGGAGATGTTGTCTCTCTTGATCCTCTCCACAGCTCTCATTTGGGTTGGTCCATTCAACACATGAAGAAAGTATGGCTGGGAGGAAAGGGATTGTGTTCTATCATCCATCAGCGGTGGAGAGATGGGCCATGAAGCCAGGTTTCCTGCTTCCAGGTCTTTCTACCAGTGCCGGGGTGATACTAAGAACTGCTGCTGCTGCTAAGTCACTTCAGTCGTGTCCGACTCTGTGTGACCCCATAGACGTCAGCCCACCAGGCTCCCCCGCCCCTGGGATTCTCCAGGCAAGAACACTGGAGTGGGTTGCCATTTCCTTCTCAATGCAGGAAAGTGAAAAGTGTAAGTGAAGTCGCTCAGTCGTATCCGACTCTTAGCGACCCCATGGACTGTAGCCTACCAGGCTCCTCCATCCATGGGATTTTCCAGGCAAGAGGACTGGAGTGGGGTGCCATCGTCTTCTTCTAATAAGAACTAGCAATGGCTTATTTGGAAGGGATTCCTCAGGGCTCCAGCATCTTGGGGCCCAAAATTTCATCCAACCAACACAACCCAATGACAAGGTCTAAATACTTTTTTCTTGCTACCAAGAGTCTCGAGAAATAGCCAATGTTTTTGCCCCTCCCCCCCCACCCTATCTCTGTGTCCGGTGAGAACTCTGACCACAGGCTGGGCAAAGGATGCTTCTGTGCAGTGTTGAGGGCACAAAACTTGGGGTCAAGGGAAGAAGGTTCCTATCCTGCCTCCACCACTTCCTGGCTGTGTGTCTCTGGACAAGCCCCTTGTCAACAGGGATATACCTGTAAGTGAGATTAACTCTGTCTCCCTCCAAAGTTGATGGTAGGGTTAGATAAGGTGGGCCATAAGATGCAATAGACTATTTTCAATAGAATAGAAAATGGAAATAGAGTCCCCATCTGGCTTACTTACCAGCAATAGTGTAGGCAGCGCTCTACAGTTGTGAAGGGTTTGCCTCGGCACCATTTATTTTTCATTCATTCACTCACCCACTCACTCACTCAGTCATTCAACAAACCTGTATCAGACACCTGTTACATCCCACACAAAGCTAAGCATCAGGATTATCCAACAGTACAGTTGGTTCTCACAGCCACTCTGGGTGGGCAGGAGGCGAGGGCAGGGTAAACAGCATCAGTTCCATCTTACTTGAGGCTTGGAGAGGAGGAGTAATGCCCAAGGTCACACACCAGGGCAGAGGAGGAACCCCAGGACTCCAGACTCCCTGTTAAGTGCTACTGGTTGGACCCCAGGCTGCCACTACCACAGCTGGGGCCACAGCCCAGACCAGCCAGTGTGCCGAAACCTCCCCCAGGACACCTTGGCCTCAATAGTAATACAGCGATGCTCTCCTCTGGAGCCTTAATATTTTGATGAGTTTTATTTGTCTTGTCACGTTTTATAAAGACTCCGAGTACTAAATGGACAAAGCCGCAAGACGAGAGAAAGAGGGCAGGGGACTGACTGACTTTTCATTATCCAGCAGAGCCGGGAAAAATGACTCCAATAGATCTCAAGTTTTATGTGCTCCAGACATTCTGCGGAGCCAGAGATGGTTTCTCAGCAATGCTGATGGTACATTAAAAGCTCATTTTCCCAAACGTGGTACTGAATATGCACTAGGAGGAAAGAGCCATTATATTGGGTAATATCGAAGCTGCAGCTGACGAATGTTGCTGAGATTTTCTGTGAGTTTTCCCTCGTGACTCGGGAGCCGGTCTCAGAGGGAGAGGTACTCTGCCACGCTGGGCATCTGGCCCAGACTGGAAGTAAATGCCTGGTGGCCCTTGCACCCTTCTGGGCCAGAGGATCACAGCTCTGACTGGGAGCCTGGCAGAGGGTGGACACTAGAGGGCGCTCAAGTGATCTATTAATAAAACCTCACAATCGTTTTGTGAATCCCAGTGGAACAGGTGGCAATTGGGTCTGAACATGGAAGTCCAGGCAGGTGTGAAATTTCCTTCTCCTAGGCATCTGCTGCTGTTGTCTGGTTCCAAAGGCCCAGCCCCTAGGATGCCACCTCCAAGAAGTGCTCTCTGCTACCTCTCTCCTCCAAGCTTGTTAGTACTCATCTGCTCCTCATTCCGAACTAGCACCTCACGCTTTATGCTGTGGTTACCTGTGAACGTGAATGGCTTGACTCAGAGTCAGTTAAAGTGGGTCTCAGGCCTGGCTCGCTCACCCCCTTGCTCATTCATTAATTCACGTGAAGGCTGTACAGGTTGGATACTGAGTTCACAGGCAGGGGAGCCAGCACCTGGGTTTCAAATCTGAGCACCACCATTTGGTGGTTGTGTAGCCAGGTGGTTTTTCTCTCTGTGCCTCTGTTTTCTCATCTGCAAAATGGCAATAATAATAGTACCTCCTTCTCAGGACGAAGGACTGAATGAGATAAATATAAAGGGCTTTAAGTGGATGTTGAGCACATAGTAAATGTTTTAATAAATGTTAGCAGATTACAGATGAGCCTGGTGGGCTACAGTCCACGGGGTCATGAAGAGTCGGACACGACTGAGCAACTAAGCACAGGATCCACACATTTAGAAAAGCTCACCTAGAGGAAAGTGAACGTGTTAGCTGCTAAGTCATGTCCGACTCTTTGCGACCCCATGGACTGTAGCCCACCAGGCTCCTCTGTCTAAGGAGTTCTCCAGGCAAGAATACTGGAGTGGGTTGCCATGCCTTCTTCCAGGGGATCTTCCTGACCCAGGGATTGAACCTGGGTCTCTCTCATTGCAGGCAATTTCTTTACCATCTGAGTCACCAAGGAAGCCCCAGCTAGAGTAAATGGGGGTCAAATGAGGAGTATTCCTTGCCCTCTAAAGGCCAAGATACAGAATCCATGACTGTGGGGAGCATTAGTAGTGCTCCCGGAGGCTCATCGTCACGGTTCTGTTCTAGGAGAAGCTCTACATCAGTGAGCTGCTGCCTCTTGCCTGGCACAGGGCTGGTGGCTGCTTAAGTCAGCCACCCGGAGAGCCAAGTGGACACCAAGCTGAAATCACAGCTGCTGTTCCCTTTCCCCCTCCCCCAGGCTGGGAGCATCCCATTGCATCTTTTAGTCCCCTGTGACTTAGATACCACCCTGTAGGCAAACTTGATTCACTCCATACACAGCCTGAAGGGTGCAGAAGGCACTGGGCTTCGAGGCAGAGACTTGGGTCCGAATTCCATCTCTACCCTTATTTTCACTGTGGGACCTTGGACAAGTAATCTCTCCTCCTGTTTATTCCATCAATAAACAGAGACTGAATATTATCTGAACCAGGCCCTTTGTTAGATGCTAGTGCAGAGCAAAGCATAAAGCACAGACCCAGCCTTCAGGCCGTGCCGGGCTGGTGGTGCGGAAGGCATCTGAATGGACAACCACATATTTCCAGGAATTTAGTCAGATACTACCTTTATTTAAATTTTTGATACACGATTCATCATATTTTTGGTGGCAATTCTGCCTTTTAAAAATGCTGTATAAAAAAAGGACTTGTCTTGATTCCTGAGTTTTGGCACATGCCCTTAAATCTTGTGATGGAAGCAAATGCCTCACCTGCCTCTCCCTACATCCAGCTCAAAGGATCCAGAGAGCCTCTGAGAGAAAATGACTTCTGAATCGGGTCCTAAGGCAGGAATAGGAGACCACCAGGTTGACAAGGGGGAAGAGGAGTCCAAGTAGAGGGGATGGCATGCAGTGGTGCTCAATCAGGGGTGATTTTGTTACAGGGGAATATCTGGCCATGAGAGGAGCTATTTTAAAATTTTTGACTGGGGATTGTTCCTAGAGGCCAGGAATAGTGAAAGGAAGCCAGGGATGCTAGACATCCTACAATGCACAGAACAGCCCTCCACAACAGAAAACAATCCCTCCACCAATGCTGGTTGGGCGAAGTTGAGAAATGCCATACTAAACATCAAGGAGCGGAACATCACGGCATCATGCTACCTTGGGCTGACTCCTTGACTTCTCTAAGCCTCAGTTTCTGGATCTGAAAAATGGGGATAATAGTGGTACCTACTTTAGAGGGTTTTTGGGAAAAGGCAGTGGTACTACATCTGTACACAGCAGGTGCTCAATAAATAGCCCTATCTTTTCCAACTTTGAACATACCTCAAACTTCAGAGCAAACCCTTCTCAAAAGAAACAGCTTCCCCGGGTTCCAAAGAAAACTAGGACACAGAAAAGAACACATTTTGTTCTTTTCTGACCTTTCTCTTAGAGAAAACCACGAGTCTTATCTCTCAATAGAACGTGAGCCTGTTTGCAGAGAACCAGCCTGTGTGTTGGCTTATCACTGGCCTGAGTTTTAACAGGGACTGCATTTTTATGACTGCGTTATAAACCTTTGCAAAACCCACTTTTAAACTAAAATACGCCGACAGGTTCTTAACTACTATAGCTACTAAATTAAGCATGAGGGATGGAGGGAGGTGCAGAGTGCAAAAGAAAACAAAAGTGCCCTGAAAGAGTCAGTGGAGGTAAAATAATGTTCATTAAAAATAGAAAAACAAACACACACAAAAATCTTTTGTGTTCAACTTCACACTCGTACATCATAATGTTCCAGTAAAAGGCCATTTCCCCCTGAGATAATAAAAGAATTGAATTTTTCCTTATCGGTCATCTATTTTTCTAGCTGAAGCTATTACTCCCGCTCTGGGGTTGCTAGGCAACAAGAAATATTAATAGCAGCTTTTATTAGCTTAGCTTTTGCAGCCGAGTACCAGAATGAGAAAATGGGAAACATAAATGTGTTACATAAATCTTTCAACCTTTCAGAGCCGGTGTTAGTCTCTGTTTTCATAATGATTTATTGGAGTGATGGTTCATTTATGAGAAAAAGGAGTGCAGGATAAGAAAACGGAGCAGTCCCCTGCAGGAGTGTTTGAAAATAAATAATTATAGCAGGAGAGCAAAAGCTGTTTAAAGCCATTTTTCTGAGTTTTATAAAATGTAAAAAGACATATTTCTTTCGCTTACTGCCTCTAAAAAACAGGGGGAGTGAGTTTCATCCAGACTCTGTAGAATAAAAAGGAACCTCTGAACCTCTGGTCTACTGCCACCCTGCGTAGGATTCTCAGAGGTCCATTTGGGAGATAAATATCCCGACTCCCACTCCCCAGAAGGAAATTAGCCAAAAACATGGCAGCCAGGAGAAGCTCAGCTACAGAAGCCCTATGGATGCCCTTGTTGTTGTTCAGTCACCAAGTCATATCTGACTCTTTGCAACCTCATGGGCTGCAGCATGCCAGGCTTCCCTGTCCATCACCAACTCCTAGAGTTTGCTCAAACTCAGGTCCATCGAATCGGTGATGGATGCCCTGCTTTTACCAGAAGATGGATCCTTCTCCAGGTCACATAGCCAAGAAGAGTTGAGTTCAGGTCTTTCTCTTTATTGGCAAGCAGGAGAACTGACACTTTTCTGTTGCTGTCAAGCTCTGAGCCTTGACTGAGGTCCTGGTTTAATGACCATGCCCATCCCCTGTCCACCCCCAGCTGGGGTCCACTCCCCACCCACAGCCACCCCACCCTCTGATCTGCCTTCCCCAACACCCACTTCTTGGATTGGTGAGCATTGGCGAGTCTGATGACACCTCCAGCAAAGCCAACCCCAGGCAGGTCAGGCTGGACCAATAGAGATACCCAAACTGTATCAGTAAAATGAACAAATAGAGTGGCTTACATTTACTGAATGTCCACTGTGTGCCAGGCACTGGGGACATGCCTACATCTGATCACTGAATTCTCTTAAGTTCCCATAAGATGTAGCTCAGATGGTAAAGAATCTGCCTGCAATGCAGGAGACCGTGGTTCGATCCCTGGGTCAGGAAGATCCCTTGGAGAAGGGAGTGGCAACCCACTCCAATATTCTTGCCTGGAGAATTCCATGGACAGGGGAGCCTTGAGGGTTATAGTCCACGGGGTTGCAAAGGGTCAGACAACTGAATGACAAACACACACACACACACACACACACACACACACATTACCCAGCAGTTAGGAGCATGGGCTCTGGGGTTAGGCCAACCTAAGTTCAAAACCCAGTTCTACCATTTGTTATTCTCCACCCTGTGACTCAGAGCAAGGAGTTAATCCCCCCATGCCTCAGTTTTTTTTTTCATCTGTAAAATTTAGGTAATGTTACTTATCTTACGGGAACTTGTGTGTGTGTTAGTCGCTCAGTCATGTCTGACTCTTTACAACCCCAAGGACTATAACCCGCAAGGGTCCTCTGTCCATGGAATTCTCCAGGTAAGAATACTGGAGGGGGTTGGGCTGCCATTCCCTTCTCCAGGGGATCTTCCCGGCCCAGGGATCGAACCCAGGTATCCTGCAATACAGGCAGATTCTTTACCATCTAGCTACAAGGTCTTACAACTGCTGGATAATACTAAACATCAAGAAACACACACACACAAATGGCCACAAATTCCTGCCCTTGCTGCATCTATACCTTTCTGCAACGTCACTCAGCCATTTCTCTCTTTGGGGTCTACTTCTGGGCTTGGCCATACGACTTGCTTTGGCCAAAGGAACATTAAAACATGTGATGCAAGCAGAGGTTTGAAAAGTGGTTGCATGTCAGAGCCTCTTTTTCTTGATGCTCTCAGGAGCCCTATCACCATCGCCATGTGAACAAGCCCAGGTCACCTGTGGCCACATAACCTGCACAGACCCAGCCAACTGCCAAGTTGTGAACAAGACCATCCAAGGCCATGCAGCTCCAGCCAAGCTGCAAGCTGACCCCAGAAACCAGCCAAGCCAGTCCAGGTCAAAAGAACTACCTTGCTGTTCCACAAAAGAACAGGAAATAGAAAAAGTTCATTGTTTGCTTTAAGCTACTAAGTGTTGGGGTTTAAGCCATTAAGTGTTGGGGTAGTTTTGTTACACAGCAAAAACCAACTGATAACAATTGTAAAACAAAACAAAAACCAATTTATGCACTAAGAGCAATCAAATTAATAGGTTGGACAGGGTGATGGGTTTCCACTGGCCCTGCGGCTCAGAAATCCAGAGGATCAAAGGTTTGGGGCCTTTGGTCCCTTTATCTCAGACTCCAGACAGGACCTCTTGCATGTCAATTTGTGAGAATCATCTAGAGGGAGATCAGGTCTTCTGGGTGGAAGAGGAGTGAGTCAGGGATGGGAGGAGGGGAGGAACAGGAGATTGGAGGGGAAGAGTGAGAATAGGAAGAGAAGGGGGAAGGTGATGGGGAGATGAATATGAAGGACTCCCCTCCCTGGGTCAACACACAGAGCCTGCCCCCAAGCTCTGAGCCCTGCCTTCAGGCTCTGGAACCTCAGCCAGGGCTGCAAGCTGTCTCATGGGAACCACCTCTAAGGCGAGGGGGTGAAGTGCAACTGCGAAACTGCTCAGCCCTCTCCCTCGGCCTATCCTAGGATTCCAGCCAGGAAAGATCCTTCACTCGGTATGCCCCCAGCCCTCTCTGTGCAGGGAGAAAGTCCAGTCTTGGCACGATGCTTTGGGACAAGGACCTAGAACATGGACAGTATAAAACTACCAGTCCAGCACTCAGGATGTGAGTCCAAGTTGATGAGGCTCGAGCCCCCCGGCCAGTGGCATGTGTGGTGGTCACTGTAGGGGGAGTCTATCCAACCCCAAACCCATATGCTTATTCAGTGTGTCACAGCTGACAAAGCAGTCACTCCCATTTTCCTATCTGCGAGTTCACCAGATCTAGAATTCCAGTCTCCATTCTGTCGATGGGAAAGAAAACTGAGGCTGGGAGAGAAGTTACTTACTCAAATCCCCGGAGAAAGCAGTAGAGAAGAGTCAGTGCTGGAGGAGAATGTTTGAATGATGCCTGTGTGCCACTCTTGTGCTCACTGAAGCCCACGACTGGACCACAAAGTTCCAGTGACCTAGCGGATGGCCAATGACCAGCGCTCATCTTAGGGAGACCCCAGATTACCCAAATCACCAGGACCTGTGGCTGCTTTTGCCAGAACTCATTTCCCATCGTGGCCCATCTCCACCTGTTCAAGGCTCTCCAAGGAGTTCCTCTGGTCTTGCAAAAGGAGCAGGTTCCCTGAGAACTTATCTAGGAGCATCAGGCTTTGTCCCTTCCCAGGATAATTCCTCTCCTGCGTAAGCCAGGACGGTGAGCTCAAACATTTCCCAAGGACGACTCCAAAATAAATTATTTCAGACTTAACAGAGGCTGTTTAATAAATTCCACTCTTCTAGTTTCTTTGGGTATTTTAGAAACTGATTTATACACACAATATCTCTCTCAAAATGAGACAATCAACACAGGATAAAATTATTGAGTTATGAAAATAGGGGTCAGATGGAGGTGCAGCGCTTTAAATTAAACTGGCAAAATATATCTTTCATACTAAATTGACTCTTTTTGTCTTGGAAATGAATGTTTAATCAGTTAAGATGCTGAAGTTGAGGGAGAAGCCTTGAGCATATTTAATTTTGTAAAAGAAGCCTGAAGCCAATATTGTACAGGCCTCCTGCCGACAGCCATACCTTTAAAACTGAAGAACCAACTCCCACACAAGCTGGGAGACCATGCGGGCTGGGCAGGGGACCAAAAGGAACTGGTGACCTCTGGCATCAGAGCCAAGAGGGCCTGGCATTAATGAGAGGGCTGTCAAATGCCTTAGTGTCAAATGCCACTGCTCCAGGGACCACTTCCTTGACACATCGCAGCCTATGCAGAGGGCACCTCGTCATTGGGCCATCTTCTGTGCCCCCAGTGGCCCTGTGGCCAAGCTGCTCCACCCCTTGGGCAGCTGCTAAAAACTGTGAGGTACATGGTAGGGGACAGAGCTGGGAGTGAATTCTGGTTTGGGGACTTAATAACTATGTTATACTCATTCATTCATAAAGTACATAAACTATTAATACTAGGGTCAGGTTATCACTTCCCCTAGGAAGCAGTAACCTCACATCTGAGCCAGGTGCCTCCTCTTTGTGATTTTAATTAATTAATTAGGCTGCATCAGGTCTTAATTGCAGCACGTGGGATCTTTGTTGCAGCATGTAAACTCTTAGTTGGCCAGGTGCCTCTTCTAGGTGCACAGAGCAACATGCACTGATTCTATCAGAGGATTTATTACATGTTCAGAAGTGGGCTCCTCACCTGTCTTTCTACCTGCACTGGTTGTTCCTCAAGGGCATCTTGTAGGTCCAGAGCTCAGAACAATGTCTGGTACTTAGCTGGCTCTTAATCAAGACTGATTACTGTGGTTAAGCCCAAAAGTGGCCCCTTTAAGATATCAGATTCTAATCCCTGGAACCTGTAAATGGTTCTGTACTTGGGGAGGGGGAAGAGTCTTTGCAGATGTAATTAAAAGTTAAGGCTCTTGGGATGGGGAGATGATCCTGGATTAACCCTATATGTTGTAAGTCCCTAAGCATCCTTATAAGAAAGGCAGAGGGAGATTTCACTGACAGAAGAGAAGGCGATGTGATGACAGACAGAGACTGGAGTGATGTAGCCACAAGCCAAGGACAGCCGGCGACCACAGAAAGCTGGAGAAGCACAAGATGGATTCTTTCCCAGAGACCCCGGAGGAAGGTCACCCCTCCCGACACGTTTCTCAGTCCAATGATACAGATTTTGGACCTCCATCTTCTAGAGCTGTGAGAGTATAAATTTCTGTTGTTTTTAAGCCACAGTTTGTGACAATTGTTACAGCAGCCGCAGGAAACTAACAATCACCTACCTGCTCTGAGTCTCCGTTTCCTTACCGCAGTCGTTCCTGCCTCACTTGGAACTTGGGAGTGTTATGTGAGACAATGTTTGTAAACCTCCCTGCGTGGTGCTTCACATCTTGGGGGTCTGACACAAACTCCAACATCACCCACATAGCATGCATGTCCACACACACTCACACACACACACACCTTCAAGCTTCAGCTCAGACAAATTTAAAACAATTGTTGGGCTTCCCTGGTGGCTCAGTGGTAATGAATCTGACTGCCAATGGAGGAGTGTGCATGCAAATGTGTGAGCGCTCAGTTGGGTCCGACTCTTTGCGATCCCATGGTCTGTAGCCCACCAGGCTCCTCTGTCTATGGGATTTTTCAGGCAAGAATACTGGAGTGGGTTGCCATTTCCTACTCCAGGGGATCTTCCTGACCCACGGATCCAAACTGTGTCTCTAGCATCTCCTGCATTGGCAGGATTCTTTACCTCTGATGCCAATGCAGGAGACACAGATTCAATCCCTAGTCTGGGAAGATCTCACATGCTATAGTGCAACTAAACCCGAGCACTGCAGCTACTGAGCCCACACTCTAGAGCCTGTGCTCTACAAGAGAAGCCACTGCGATGAGAAACCCGTGCACCTCAGCTAGACAGCAGACCCCGCTTGCTGCAACTAGCGAAAAGCCTGCACAGCAAGGAAGACCCAGCACAACCGAAAATAAATAAATAAAAATATTTTTTAAACATCTTTTAAAAACAACTGTCTTTTTAGCATATGGTCCCAATGGATGGACGTGTTCTTAATTGGTTTCCCACTTGGTTTGGCAGCCTTCCTCTGGGTAAAATAGTTTGGCTTACCTTTCATTTCATAACGAGGGAATAGAAAACCCAGTGAACCGTTGATAACTCTCACTAATGAAAGAATTAAAGCGATCTGAACTTGTGAAGCATCTTAAACATGCACTAGTTTTAAAGGAATCTGGAAAATGGCTCCAAAGTGCCTATCTGGACTAAGCCCAACAAAGGCGTTTCCTAGGCGAAGGGATCAGGGGGTCATCCTGATAAACAGATAATCTCCTTTGCAATGATCAGAGCTCTTATAACCAGGTGATCCTACCAAGGTACCTGCGAGTATCTGGAGACTGTTCCTTTAGGTAAGTGAGACTTGCGGAAAACACTGCCACTCGTTACAGTGGGAATTCATTTTTATGACTAATAATAACAATAGCAAATATTCCCTGATTGTTTACTCTCTGCCAGACATTTGCTGAGACTTTACATACATTATCTCAGATACCCGTCACTGTAAGAAAAGAGGATTGAAGCTCCGGATGTGGGGCGGGGTTAGCACTGGTCTGTGGGATGCCAGAGCCTATGCACTAACCACTACCCGACACTGTGTCTGCTGAAGACTAGCATCCCAGGCCAGTGACACTGTGACCAAGAACCCCAGGCAGATGCACGCCTGCATCCACGGGCCTCCCCAGGGTACACGACAGAGATGTCAGCCAGGCCGTGCACTCGCCTGGGTTACCACAAATCCCAGACCGGGACCGTCTGGAGTTGTGAAGTTTTTGCTAGGAAATTAGCTGGGCAAGCAGCTAAGGCAAAAGCATTGTAACAAAATGGAATTAAAACCATACACTGTGGAATCTGCAGGTCTCCGAGAGAGAAGAGGAAGCTGAGGGTCTGCATTATTGATGGGCTCCTTTTTCAAGAAATGGAGCAGCAATTTCCACTGAGCACTTTAGTGAACAGTAGAAAATGTGGGCCTTGAATTGGCTTCCTCCTGCTCTCCCTGTCTCTCATCTACGTCTCACCTAGCTTCACAAAAATAAAAGTGACGTGGCTCTTGAAAATACACAGAGTATGCCAGGTTGTTCTTCTTTTTCTTTTTAAGCAAGGAGATTTGGTGGTAATAAGAGTAAACAATAAATAAATAGAATATAGTCAAGATTGGTGGATGATAAACAGTGTAAATGAAGGTCTCAGACATCAGATAGAACTGGGCCACAAATTTGGCTGTGACCTCTGAACAGCCTTGGTAGGGATAAACAGGATCCATCCAACGTCATGTGATTCTTATAGAAATCAATTTAGCAATCCCTCCTGCCCTCCCACAGGTGTGTTTCTGACAAAATCAAGGAGATACAGTGGTTGGTCCACCCATGGTGTCCTCCTCCTGGAAGACTCACACCACCACCTACCAGAGACATCAGAGAAGATGCTGGCTGCCGGTAGCCGTCGTGCCTGCTGTGTGGATGATACTAATGATATTGCTGGAGTTCCTGGATCCAGCCATGCCTGAAACCCTCTGTCCAGCTCTCAATACCTAGATATTTCAGTCTTTTTTTTTTTTTTTCTGCATCAGCTTCTTTGAATTTTATTCTTGTCACTTAAGAATGAAGTTAAGAGGTGTGACTATCAATATAATATTAATTGTAAAGGAAAAAGCAAAAAGAAACATATACCCCAGTCATTCAGAAGAAGTACTAGAATTCTAGAAGTACTAGAATTAAGGAGATTTTCCTCATTATACAAAAGAATTCTCTACTGTCTTTCTATAGGTCTTGATTGTTCAAACCAGTCATTCATTCATGCTGAAAACTCAAACCTTGCTCAGCACGGGACTCAGGATCCTTATGATCCAGGCCCTACTAATTCTTTCATGTCCTCTCTTCCTATGCGATTCCATGTTCTTCCTCTCCAGCCCAGTAAGAGCGACCCACATGCCACACCTGGGCACAACACGAGCCTCCTGCTTCTTGCTTTTGTACATGCTGTTCTTGGCCTGGAAGGTCCTGTTCCTGTGCTGGTCTGCCTGCCAAAGTCCTTCCTATCCTCAAAACTCTAAGTCAGTCACCACCCTCTTCCCTCCCAGCTTAAGCAAGACACAATATTTTTTAAATAATATGATTCCACTTATATGAAATGTGCAGAAGAGGCAACTATACAGAGACAGAAAGTAGATTAGTGGTTGCCTAGGGCTAGAGATGGGGGTGGGGTTGGGAGTGATGACTAAAGGGTATAAGGTTTCTTCGTGGGGTGATGAAAAGGTTCTAAAATAGCTTGTGTTGATGGTCACACAGCTCTGTGAATATTCTAAAAGCTACTGAACCGTATACTTTAAATAGGTGAATTTCATAGTAGGTGAACAATATTTCAATTTCAATAAAGCCTTTTTTTTGACCGTGCCAGGTAGCTTGTAGGATCTTGGTCCCCCAACCAGGAACTGGACCCAGACCCCCTGCAGTGGAAGCATGGAGCTCTAACCACTGGGAAACCAGGGAATTCTCCTTCAATAAAGCCTTTACAAGGTGAGACTATACTATTAAAAATAAAAATAAAACAAATAATATCAATATATTATAAACAGAGCTTCAGAAACAAGTAGCATGAGAACACAAACTTCCCTCCATGCCCACCCCCCATATTCTGCGGACCCCATGCAAGTGACCGACACAGCCCAGACCCTGCACCTGAGCAGAGGGTCCTCCCTTCCTTGCCGTAACCCGGCAGGAACCATGGCTGGTAACAGGGACTCACCGTGGGCAGCTGGCCTGATAGCAGGTGGCTGTCCTGGGCCAGCATGTTGGACACCATGATGGCTGGGAGGTCCATGGCCTGGTAGGAGTAAGCAGGGAGCAGTCCGTTGGGCGTGAGGCCGTGGCACAGCGAGTGGTAGCCGGCTTCGTGGTCCCCCAGGTGCAGAAGGGATGGCTCGGGGAGGTTGGGAGGTGTTATTGGGGGGATCTCATAGTCTTCGTTGCTCTCGTTCTGGCTGTTGAAGGTCTAAAATATCAAAAGGGCAGGTTGTTGCAGGTCAATGTTGTACAACTGCAGAACAGGCTTGACAGCACCAGTGATAGCCACAATGAACACCCCTTAGCAAAGCAGACAGGGGATGGTCCCTCTGCAAGGCACACAGTCAAGATGATGCAGTCAGACTCCTGACCCATCTGCAGTGGGTGCTTCCTCCTACTGGACAGTCTGTATACAGAAACCTGCCCTCCTGGAGAGTGGGGCCACCACCTGTTCACCTGTTTTTCTGTTTTCCCACCAGATCTGGCCACTGTAGCCCACCATGAATCCATCTGTCTACATCCACCCATTTTACAGATGGAAGAGCTCAGGTCCTGGAGGAAAGTGGCTTGTGCAGGGTTGGTAGACGAGCCAGGAGTGGAGCTGAAGTATCCTGGCTCCATACCTGGTGGTCTTCCAGGGCAGCTGGATGACTTTCTCTTGGGTGTCCCCATCTGCGTCCTCTCTTGGTCTTCTCATCTCGGTAAATGGTACAAACATTCCCCCAGGAGCACAAGCTATTCCCCCAGGAGCCACACTGGACACTTTTCTCTCCAAACATTATTTGTTCATCTTCCCCACCTCATTGCACTGACCAGGAAGCTCCAGTACAATGCTAAATAGAAATGGTAAGAGTGGACATACTTGCTTTCTTTCCTTAAGTATCTCAATATTTTATCACTAAGCACCCAGGTGGTGCTAGTGGTAAAGAACCTGCCTGCCAATTCAGGCGGCATGATCCCTGAGTAGGGAAGACATGGCAAGGAGGAGGAAGAGGGCATGGCAACCCACTCCAGTATTCTTGCCTGGAGAATCCCATGGACAAAGGAGCCTGGCAGGCTATAGTCCCTGGGGTTGCAAAGAATTGGACATGACTGAAGTGACCCAGCATGCAAAATGTTTGCCATAGATTCTTATAGGTATTCTATAACAGGTTAATTGTATTCCTTCTTCTTTCAATTAGGCATCAATTTTTAATTTTATTGAATTCTTTTCTCTTGCATCTACTGAAAGGCTCAAATGAGCCTTTTCTCCTTTAATTCAGTTAAATACGGTAAATTGCTACACTTGGTTTTCCTAATGCGAAAGCAACCTTGTATTTCTGCATTGGACCCTACTTGGCTGTAATGTACTATTTTATCCATTATTAAGTTTTGATCGCTGATATTTTGTTTAGGATTTTTGCATCTAGTTCACGAGTGGGATGGGCCTATGATTTTCCTTTTCACACTGCTCTTATTGGGTTTCAGCACCAAGGTTATGTTAGCCTGGAAAATCATTCTTCCTTTCCTATGCTCTGAGAGTGATTAGACCTAGGAGAAGAGTTATATGTGAAATGCAAGATGGATCTGAGAAAACATGAAAGAGAAGTTTCAAGACATAGAGGAAAAACTGAGGAAAAAATGGACATCTCTTTAATCAACAGACTGGAGGGTGAAGAGTGAGAATGAAGCAGAGGAATAACTGAAGAGATAATGACTGGGAATATTCCAGAACCGATGAAGGACACTTAAGGTACTGGTGAATATGATGGTGACCTGTGGTCACCTGTCTATGACAAAAGAGGCAAGAATATGTAATGGAGGGAAAACAGGCTCTTCAATAAATGCATAGCTCCACATAAAAAGATGAAATTAGAACACTAACACAATACATAGAATAAACTCAAAAGGGACTAAAGATCAAAATGTAAGACAGGAAACTCTAACACTCTTGGGGGAAAAACATAGGCAGAACACTATTTGATGTAAATTGCAGCAAGATCTTTTTTGATCCACCTCCTACAGTAATAAAAATAAAACAAAAATAAACAAATGGGATCTAATTAAACTTAAAAGCCTTTGCACAGCAAAGGAAAACAGAAAGAAAGCAAAAAGGCAACCCTCAGAATGGGAGAAAATATTTGCAAATGAAGCAACTGACAAGGAATTAATCTCCAAAATATACAAACAGCTCATGCAGCTCAATGTCAAAAAAAGAAATAATCCAGTCAGAAAATGGGCAGAGATTGAAACAGACATTTCTGCAAAGAAGACATGCAGATGGCCAGAAAGCACATGAAAAGATGCTCAATATCACTAATTATTAACATTAGTGAAACGCAAATCAAAACGACGTTGAGATTTCACCTCACATTGGTCAGAATGGCCATCATTAAAAAACCTATAAACAATAAATGCTAGAGAGGTTATAGAGAAAGGCAACCCTCTTACACTGTTGGTGGGAATATAAATTGATACAGCTACTATGGAGAACAGTATGGAGGGTCCTTAAAAATGTAAAAATAAAACTACCATATGACCCAGGAATCCCACTCCTGGCCATATACCCAATGAAAACCATAATTAAAAAAGATAAATGCAACCCTATGTTGAAGCTGAAACTCCAATACTTTGGCTGCCTGATGTGAAGAACTGACTCATTGGAAAAGACCCTGGTGCTGGGAAAGATAGAAGGCAAGAGGAGAAGGGGACAACAGAGGATGAGATGGGTGGATGGCATCACTGACTCAATAGACATGAGTTTGAGTAGGCTCTGGGAGTTGGTGATGGACAGGGAAGCCTAGCGTGCTGCAGTCCATGGGGTCACAGAGAGTCGGACATGACTGAGCAACTGAACTGAACCCTGTGTTCATAGCTGCACTATTTACAATAGCCAGGATATAAGCAAATGAAATGTTCATCACCAGATGAATGGATAAAGAAGATGTGGTACATATACACAATGGAATATTACTTAGCCATAAAAAAGAACAAAATAGTGCATTTGCAGCAACATGGATAGATGGAGAGATTGTCATATTGAGTGAAGTAAGTCAGACACAGAAAGACAAATATCATGATATCACTTATATGTGGAATATTATTTTTTAAAGGATACAAATGAATTTATTTGCAAAACAAAAGTAGAGTCACAGATGTAGAAAACAAATTTATGGTTATCAGGAGATGGAGTGGGGAGGGATAAATTGGGAGATTGGAACTGACATATGCACATTACTATATATAGAATAGATAACTAACAAGAACCTACTGAATAGCACAGGGAATTCTACTTAATACTCTGCAATGGTTTGTATGGGAAAAGAATCTAAAGAAAGATATACATACACATGTACATGTGTATGTATAACTGATACACTTTGCCATATATATGAAACTAAGACAACTTTGTAAATCAACTATACACCAACAAAGTATAAAAAAATAGCTAGGGCAGTTCAAGCCCATTACAATATCTGGTTCGTGGTAAAATAATATTTGTTATTATTATTAACAATAATAAATATTTGTTGGATGAGGTCATTGAGGGATGGGATGGGTAGGATTTGAGTGGAGTTATGGCAGGAGACTAACTTGGAATTAGTCATCTTCTTGGAATTAGAATTCCAAATTTTTGGAATTCTGCCAAGAAAATGCACTAGTCAAGCAAATACCCTTTTTCAACAGCACAAGAGATGATATACATGTTCATCACCAAATGGTCAGTATCAAAATCAAATTTATTACATTCTTTTTTATATAAATATATTTATTTTAATTGGAGGCTAATTACTTTACAATATTGTATTGGTTTTGCCATACATCAACATAAATCCGCCACGGGTGTACACGTGTTCCCCATCCTGAACCCCCTTTCCACCTCCCTCCCCGTAGCATCCCTCTGGGTCATCCCAGTGTACCAGCCCCAAGTATCCTGTATCCTGCATTGAACCTGGACTGGTGATTCATTTCATATATGATATTATACATGTTTCAGTGCCATTCTTTTTAGTCGAAGATGGAGAAGCTGTATACAGTCAGCAAAAACAAGACCTGGAGCTGACTGTGGATTAGATCATCAGCTTCTCATTGCAAAATTCAGGCTTAAACTAAAGAAAATCAGGGAAAAATACTAGGCCAGCCAGGTATGACTTAAATCAAATCCCAGATGAATTCGCAGTAGAGGTAACAAATAGATTCAAGGGACTAGATCTAGTTGACAGTGTGCCTGAAGAACTGTGGACAGAGGTCCATAATATTGTACAGGAGACGGTAAACAAAACCATCCCAAAGAAGAAGAAAAGCAGGAAGACAAAGGGGTTACCTGAGGAGGCATTACAAATAGTGGAGGAATGAAGAGAAGCGAAAAGCAAGGGAGAGAGGGAAAGATAAATCCAATGAGATGCACAATTTCAAAGGATAGCTAGAAGAGACAAAAAGGGCTTCTTCAATGAACAGTGCTTAATAACAGAAAAAAACAACAAAAGGGAAAGACTCGAGATTTCTCCAGGAAAATTGGAAACATCAAGGGAGGATTCTGCCAAAAGATGGGCACAATAAAGGATAAAAATGGTAGAGACCTAGTGGACACTGAAGAGATCAAGATGAGATGGAAAGAATACACGGAAGAACTGTATAAAAAAGATCGTAATGAACCGGATTACTACAATGGTGTGGTTAGTCGCCCAGAGCCAGACACTCTGGAGTGCAAAGTCAAATGGGCCTTAAGAAGCACTGCTGTTAATAAAGCTAGTGGATGCAATGGAATTCCAGTAGAACTATTCAGATCCCTAAAGGATGATGCCATCAAGGTTTTGCATTAATTATGTCAGCAAATCTGGAAGACTCAGCAGTGGCCACAGGACTAGAAAAGGTCAGCTCTCACCCCAATTCCCAAGAAAGGCAGTACCAAATTGGTACTGAGTGCATTGGACAATCGCACTCATCTCCCATGCTAGTAAGGTCATGCTTAAAATCTTGCATGCTGGGCTATACCATTATGCAAACCAAGAACTTCTGGATGTCCAAGCTGGGTTTAGAAAAGGAAGAGGAACTAGAGATCAAATTGCTAACATTTGCTGGATTATAAAGAAAGCAAGGGAATTTCAGAAAAATATCTATCTCTGTTTCATCAACGACACTAAAGCCTTTGATTGTGTGGATCATGACAAACTGTGGAAAGCTCTTAGAGAGATGGGAATACCAGATCATCTTACCTGTCTCCCAAGAAACCTGTATGCAGGTAAAGAAGCAATAGTTAGAACCCTGTATGGAACAATTGATTGGTTTAAGATCGAGAAAGGGTACGACAGAGCTGTCTGCTGTTACCCTGTTTGTTTAACCTATATTCTGAGAACATCATGAGAAATGCCGGGCTGGATGAGTTACAAGCTGGAATCAAGATAGGCAGGAGAAACATCAACAACATCAGATACGCAGATACTACTATTCTTATGGCAGAAAGCAAAGAGAAACTAAAGAGCCTCTTGATGAGGGAGAAGGAGGAGAGTGAAAGAGCTGGCTTAAGACTAAATATTAAAAAAACTAAGATCATGGCATCTGCCCCTGTTGAAGTGAAGTGAAGTCGCTCAGTCGTGTCCAACTCTTTGCGACCCCATGAGGTGTAGCCTATCAGGGTCCTCCGTCCATGGGATTTTCCAGGCAAGAGTGCTGGAGTGGATTGCCATTTCCTTCTCCAGGGGACCTTCCCAACCCAGGAATCGAACCCAGGTCTCCCACACTGCAGGCAGACGCTTTACCGTCTGAGCCACCATGGCAAATAGAAGGGAAAAGGTGGAAATAATGACAGACTTCCTCTACTTGGGCTCCAAAATCACTGGATGGTGACTGCAGCCATGAGATCAGAAGACGATTACTTCTTGGCAGGAAAATGATGACAAATCTAGACAGTGTGTTGAAAAGCAGAGATATTACTCTGCCGACAAAGATCCATATAGTCAAGGCTATGGTCTTCCCTCTGGTCACATACGGTTATGAGAGCTGGACCATAAAGAAAGCAGAATGCCAAAGAATTGATGCCTTTGAACCGTTGTGCTGCAGAAGACTCCTGAAAATCCCTTGGATAGCAAGAAGATCAAACCAGTCAATCTTAAGGGAGATCAACCCTGAATATTCACTAGAAGGACTGATACTGAAGCTGAAGCGCCAGTATTCTGGCCATCTGATGCGAACAGACAACTCATTGGAAAACTCTCTGATGCTGGGAAAGATTGAGGGCAGAAGGAGAAGAGGGCATCTGAGGATGAGATGGCTGGATGGCATCACTGATGCAATGGACATGAAGTTAGGCAAACTCCAGGAGATGGTGAGGGACAGGGAGGCATGGCCTGCTGCAGTCCATGGGGTCACAAAGAGTCAGACACGACTGGGCAACTGAACAACAACAGCAATGGTTGGAGTGGGGACCACACGGTCTCTAAAACCCCTGCTTGGTGTCAACACCTTTCTCCTTGGGTGCCTGTGGTTTGAACCTCACCACAACTTGTGGGGAAGAGCCCTAGACTGGTCTTTGAGGAGCGTGCATGCATGCTCAGTCATGTCTGATTCTTTGCAACCCCATGGATTGTAGCCTGCCAGGCTCCTTTGTCCATAGAATTTTTCAGGCAAGAGTACTACAGTGGGTTGCCATTTCCCTTTCAAGGGGATCTTCCCAACCCAGGGATTGAATCTGTCTCTCCTGTGCCTCCTGCATTGGCAGGCGGATTCTTTACCACTGAGCCACCTGAGAAGCCAGACTGTCCTTGATATTCACAGAAACATGCTCTGAGAAGATAGTGCCTTGCCACATTCATGCCCAGCCCTTAGACCCAGACCCCAAGCCAGCTCTTGCTCATTGGCTCCCTCTGCATGGATGTTGTGAGATTATTTCATATTTTAGGCAAATAGCAGTCCAGGAAGCAGTGACCCTGTTGGGGGAAAGGGCACTGGCAGCCCTACGGAATAGGACTTCCCACACCAAGATCTGGCTCTTCCCTACCATCTGAAGTTGCTTCCAAGCGCTGGGCCAAGCCCACATGTTTGGGGACCAACCTCCGCCTAGCTGCTCTATATGCATACACCTAAAGTTACATCTCTCTTCCTGCACGATCTGAGGTTGTCATCGCCTCTCTCTGGGCTCAGTCCTCACTCTTGCACTAAGAGGGACAGGGGATGGGCTCATCCACCTCTCAAGTTCCATGGCTAATGATATACATTGGCTATTCAATCAAATCGATGAGATTTCAATCCAACTCGATGGGAGTCCCACAGCTGGTACCCAGTAGTAACAGAAGGACAGGGGAGGGGACCCAGGGAAGATCCAGTTTCTCCTGATGAAGCTTGACATATAAGTGGAAACCATGTCCTGGTAGGCATCAGTTCTTCTGAAAACAACTTCCTTGAGCATTTTTTCAATTAGGAAATATAAATAAATAACATTTACTGTACATTAAATATGCTAGTTATAAACATTTTACAGATGATTAATGTACTGAATTCTTACAACCTCTTTATGAAGGAGGTTCTGTTATTATATGCCCATTTTACAGATACAGAAACTAAGGTACAGAGAAGGGAATTTACTTGCCAAAGTCACACAGTTAGAAAAAGGTCTCACTCCCTCCACTGTCTGCAAAGGAAGGCAATGTTTTCTAGTCTGTGGCATGGATCCTGGGACTCTGGGCCCTAATAATCATTAGAGGCTGTGCCATTTCATGGCCAAACTGAGAGTGTAAGCACTAAAAAACAAATTTTGGTCCAGCCATGATAACCATAGCTATCGTTGTTATTGTTCACTCAGTCATGTCCAAACTCTTTGGGACCCCGTGGACTGCAGCTCGGCAGGCTTCCCTGTCCTTCACCATCTCCCAGAGTATCTCAAACTCATGTCCATTGAGTTGGTGATGCCATCCAACCGTCCTTTCCCACACTGGGTCAAGATTCCCTTCCGCAGCCTCACATACACTCTCCGTGCCTTCTTAACGCCTGCAACGATTTGTGACTCATTCCTTACTTTCAGTTTGTGTCCCCTTCCTCCAGACCCCAGGCCAGGGGTTAAGGCTGTTGTGTCACCAGTGCCTGGCACACAGTAGGTGCTCAATTAGAATGTGATGAGTGAGCACATGTAAGAGGGTGATGCACCAGGCTTTGGGTTTAGACTTCATCTGGGTATTTCCATATCTGTCCCTCCCAACAGACCGGAAGTCCCTCAGTCAGCCACTATTCACGTCTGTGGACGGCTGACTTCCTCTCTACTCCCTGCACCCACAACAGGTGCTGTCACAAGGCACACGACAGTGAAAGCCAAATGACTGCTGGAGTCCACACCTTTCGTTTAAAAACCAAAACCTTAACACACTGGAACCAGCCCAAAGGACCAGAAGCCTTTTGCAAAACTAAGCATATGTTGTATCAAAATATTGGAATCACACAATTATGACAATTCATTTAAAGAGGCAATTAGCACACTTAAAAATAACTACACACACAAACATGTACATGCCTCCTCTGAATGCAATTAAATCCTAAATGTATGATACCTGAATACCAGCCCAGCCTGCTATGGATTCATACTGTCTGTCAGTCGCTGGACCCAGCATTTCCACACTCACTCTCCATTTAACTCATGAGTTCTGCAAAGAAGTGACTGTTCTCTCCATTCTGTGGATGAAGATGATGAAGTTCAGCGAATGAAGGTGTCACAAGTAATTCTGGGTTGGGATTGAAGCCCAGGTCTTGTGACTCTGAATCCATCATTTTCCCACACTGGGTCAGAGACCTCTTCAAGACTCCAGTTCCTCACTTCCTCTAAGTAAGAGATGGGCCTCAGTGATGCCTAAGTTGCTCTTCAGCACCAGTGTCCTCATGAGAATACAGAAAGAGATGCCAAGTTGTAAAAGCTATAGAAGCTAAAAATATTAGCAAAACCTTACAAGGAAACTTCTGGGAAGAGCTATCTTTTCCTATCCACCCATCCTCTCTCAAACCCACTCCAATCACATTTTCATCCCACCATCCACCAAAACTGTTTGTCAAGGTCTCCAGTAACCTCCATGTTACTAAGTCCAATGGTCAGATCTCACTGCCCTCTCGTCCCCCTTGACCTTCTCAGCAGCATTTGACATACTTGGCCACCCGCTTTCTCCTGGGAATAAATTTCTTCAAATATTTCTAGGACATCACAGATGTTGATCTTCCTAAATCACAAGCCATTTCTTCTCCATGCCCTTTGCTGGTTCCCATTCTTTCCCTCAACCTATTAATGATGTCACAGAGCTCAGATCCCAGACCTCTCCTCTAAACACACTCAGTCTTTGAGCATTTCATCCAGTCTCCTGGATTTAAATACCATCTATGTTCTGCTGACTCCCCAGCTTATGTGTCCAGCTCAGAACTCTCTTCTGAACCAGATTCATGGACCCCACTGTTATTTGACACCTTTGTTTGCTTTTTAATGGACATCTCAAATTTAATGCATCTAGAAGAGAACCTGTCAATTCATGGTTTTCTCTTCCTTAGCTAATGGCAAGTCCAACCTTGCAATTGCTCAGGCCAAATGCCTTGGAGCTGTCCTTTGACTACTTTCCTTCTCTCATATCCAACACCAAATCTGTCAGGAAATGCTAATGGCCCCACCTTCAGAACAGAGACATATGGAACCACTACTGTCCCAGCCACCATCCTCTTTATCCTGGAGGACTGCAGTAGCTTCCTATCTGGCTTGCCTGCCTCTGCTCTTGCTATGGTCTATTCTCACTCAGAGGCCAGAATTACATGTCAAAATGTAAGTTCATGTAATTCCTCTGCTTACCACCCTCCAGGAGTGCCCTTCTTACTCAATAACAGAGTCCTCAGCAATTCCATTCCTGGTTATAATCTAGAAAAAGCCAAAATTACTAATTCAAAAAGATACATGCACCCCAGTGCTAACAGTGGCATTATTTACAATTGCCAAGGTATGGAAGCAACTTAAGGGTCCATCAACAGATGAATGGATAAAGAAGACGTAGCATACACACACACACACACACACACACACACTGGAAGGCTACTCAGCCATAAAAAGAATGAAATTTTACCATCTGCAGCAACATGAATGGAGCTGGAGGGCATTATATTAAGTGAAATAAGCCAGACATAAAAAGACATAGACCGTATGATATCACTGACACATGGAATCTAAAAAATACAACAAATTATAGCAAAACAAAAGTGAAAATAGAAAAAAAAAGGAGCAGACACAAAAATACAGGTAAGAAAGTAGCGGTTACCAGTGGGAGAGGGAAGTGGGAAGGGGGAGTACAGAGTAGGAGGGGAAAAGGGTTATTATGGGATGATATGAAACCATGTGTGTTTCATATGAAACTTTTGAAAACTGTAAAGCACTGTAGAAGTTTTTTTATATTTATTTATGGCTGCGTTGGGTCTTAGCTGTGGCACAAGCTTTCTTGTACCACGTGAGATCTCAGTTTCCCAATCCTCGATTGAACCTGTGTCCCCCATACTGGAAGGTGGATTCTTAACCACGAGGCCACCAGGAAAGTCCAGCACTGCAGAATTTAAAGAATTGTTCATTCAATAAAAAAGAACAAGGATCTTATAATGGCTACATGGCCCAGCTCCCCCACTCCCACCTACATCCCTTTCACCTTCCTGACATCACCTCTTGAAGTGTTCCTTCTTTGCGCCAGTCTGGCCACACTAGGTATGGCTATGCCTCAGCACCTTTGCACTGACTGTTTCCTCTCTCTAGCAGATTCTCCTGTTAAATATTCACAAAACTCATTCCTTCATCCCTAAGGTCTCTACTCAAACATCCACTTCTCAATGAGGTCTACCCTCACTGTTCAATTTAAAGTCACAAATCATCAGCCATGTTCTACAATTTCTTTGTTTCTATCACTTACTAAATGGCAACTCACTCCAGTATTCTTGCCTGGGAAATCTGATGGACAGAGGAGCCTGGCGGGCTGCAATCCCTGGGGTCACAAAGAGTTGGACAGACTGAATGACTGAGCATGCACACATCACTTAATGCTTTCTAACATCCTACACATTTTATTGATTTATTATGTTTATTATGTATTACCTTACTCCACTAGAATATCTTCATGGAGGAGGAGATTTTCACCTGTCTTGTCCACTGTTATATCCCCAGTTTCTTCAACAGTGCCTGGCATGTAATGAGTGCTCAAAAAGTCTTTGATAAATGAATGAATAAATGAACAAATGAGCTGCTCAGCAAATGCCTGAAGAAAGAGTGGTAAGAAAATGAACGGACTGGCAGACCATGAAGAGTCCCCCCTTCTAAGGAGAAGGCTTACTCTAGGCTCTGATCCAAGGCTGACACAAGTTGTTTGAATCAGTCCAACATTCCCCCCTTCTCAGAGCTGGCGGATGAGAATCTGTAAGTGTCCTTTATGGGAGTGGGTGGGAGTGGGGAGAAAGAGGCACTGCAGCCAACAGCAGGGCTAGGAAGTAGGGGTTTATCAACACATGACGTCTACCATGCAGAGGCGTGTTAGGAGGCTGCCAGAATCAGCTTGTTTCTCAGTTCCTCCCTTTGTGCTTTTCTTTCCAAATCAACTAAAGAACGAGTTAGTTGAATCAACTATACTCAGAGCAAAGCAATAGAGATGAGGTAGAAGGGGCATCCGGGAAACTGTCCGGTTTTTCACGCACCAATTCCAGGAAAGGAAGACTACTGCACTGATCCAAACAACCCTTGTGGCTTGCCCTTGGGTCAGAAGGCTAAGCATTCTCAGGGAATTCCTAGGAGGAAGAGGCTTAATTAAACATGGAAGCTGATGACTTCTTGAGGTAGGGGGACAAACAAGCAAGGGTGGGGGATGGGCCCTAGGCCTTGAGAAAGTGATGGAGAGGAAGGAGTCTAAGAACATCCAATGGATCAAAGCCTGTTGCAGTGATAAGCTTATGTTCCATGAAACTATCAGAATAGACTCATTTGCTTACCACAATAAAATAAAATGACAAGTGAATCAATTAGCCATAGGAACTAACATGGCTGTAATATAGGAAGTAAAAAAATAAATATGTGTGTGTGTACGTTCTAAGTCGCTTCAGTTGTGTCCAACTCTTTGCAGCCCCATGGACTGTAGCCTGCCAGGCTCCTCTGTCCATGGAATTTTCCAGGTGAGAATACTGGAGTGAGTTGCCATTTCTTACTCTAGGGGATCTGCCTGGCTCAGGGATCAAACCTGTGTTTCCTCTTTCTCCTGCTTTGGCAGGCAGATTCTTTACCACTGAGCCACCTGGGAAGCCTATATATATATATATATATATATATATATTCTATTAAATAACCCTTTCTGAAACAAATATTCAAAGTTCAAACCCAGAGAACGATAAAAAAAAATCAAGAAAAGGATTCTAGAAAGAGTAGTGAGCTGAAAAATTACAATGTATATTAATTCAAAATATCTGTTCATAAGGTGACTATAGTATTCAATATGTAATGTGACTATATTGGTTCCTAAAATAGAAAAGGTACAGGATAGGATTATAAAATTAATAATGATCACAAACTAAAAATCTAGAGGATTTCATTAGAACCTATGCCTTCCCTTAAGATTACAACTATTGATTAGTAATTTATATTGCAAGGAAAATATAAGTTTAAATACTTCTGTTAGAATTTAAAAAATTTTATTGAGGTGAAATTCACACAACAAAAAGATAATTCTTTTAAAATTAACACTTGTGTGGCATTTAGTATATTCACTCACAACGTTTTGCAATCACTGCCTCTATCAGGTTCCAAAATATTTTCATCATCCCCCAAAGAAAACCCCTTACTTATTGAGTAGTTTCTCCCCCGGCCTCAACCCCTGGAAACCACCGATCTGTGTTGTCTCTGTGGATTCACCTATTCTGAATAGTTTAACATAAGTGGAACCATACAATATGCAATTTTACGTTCTTCTTTCATTTAGCATAATGTTTTTGAGCATAATGTACATTATCCACAATGTAACATGTATCAGTAGTTCATTTTTTTGTGTGGCTGAACAGTATTCCATTATATGTATATACCCAGTTTTGTTTATCCATTCATCCAGGGATGGACATCTGGGCTGTTTCCACCCTTTGGCTATTGTGAATACTGCTGCTATGAACAAGTGTGTACATACAGCTAGGAGTGGAATTGCTGAGTCATGTGATAATTCTATTTTTAACTTATTGAGGAACTCAAACTTTTCCACTGTGGCTGCACATTTTACATTTCTACCAGCAATGTATGAGTGTTCCAATTACACCACATCCTTGCCACCAACACTTAAAGTCCGTTTTTATTAGAGCCATCCTAGTGAGTATGAAGTGGTATCTTAGAGTAGTTTTGATTTGTACTTGCCTGATGACTAGTGATGTTGAGTATCTGTCCATGTGTTTTTTGGCCATTTGCGTATCTTCTTTGGGGAAACGTCTAGAACTTTTTGTTCATTTTTAAATTAGGTTGTCTTTTCATTGTAGTGTTGTAAGAGTTCTTTACATATTCTACATATCAGACCCTTATAAGATATACGATTTGCATGGGGTGGAAAGTTGGAGGAAGGTTCAAGAGGGAGGGGACATACCTTTAAGTATGGCTGATTCATGCTGATGTATGGCAGAAACTACCACAAAGTTGTAAAGCAATTATCCTCCATTTAAAAATAAAGAAATATTCTTAAAAGCTAAGCACAGAGTTTAAAAACAGATATATGATTTGCAAAATATTTTTCTCCCATTCTGTAGGCCTTTTTTTCATTTGATAATGCCCTTTGATACAAAGGCATTTTTTTCGTTTTCATGGAGTCCAATTCATTGTTTTTCTTTTGTTGCTCATGCTTTTGATGTCCTATCTAAGAATTCATAGCCAAATCCAAGGTCACGAAGAGTTACCCTATGTTTTCTTCCTTAGAAGATTTTGTGGCTTTAAACTTCCTTAAAATTTTGTGGCTTTAGTCCTGAGACTTGGGTCATGGATCCCTTTTGAAATAACTTCTGTATACAGCATGAAGTACAGTCCAGTTTCATTATTTTGCCCATGGTTATCCAGTTGTTCCAAACTATTTGATGACAAGACTGTTATTTCTCTGTTGACTGGCCTTGGCACCCTTGATGAAAATAATTGTAACTGACCACAGCCGTAGAGGTTTATTTCTGGACTCTTATTTCTATGCCATTGGTCTATATGTCCAACCTTATACTACAACCACTGCAGATGATGACTTCAGCCATGAAATTAAAAGATGCTTTTTCCTTGGACGAAAAGCTATGACAAACCTAGACAGCATATTAAAAAGCAGAGACATCACTTTGCCAACAAAGGTCCATCTAGGCAAAGCTGTGGTTTTTCCAGTGGTCATGTATGGATGTGAGAGTTGGACCATAAAGGAAGCTGAGCGCTGAAGAATTGATGCTTTCGAACTGTGGTGTTGGAGAAGACTCTTGAGAGTCCCTTGGAAAGCAAGGAGATTCAACCAGTCCATCCTAAAGGAAAGCAGTCCTGATATTCATTGGAAGGATTGATGCTGAAGCTGAGGCTCCAATACTTTGGCCCCCTGATGTGAAGAACTGACTCATTGGAAAAGACCCTGATGCTGGGAAAGATTGAAAGCAGGAAGAGAAGGGGATGAAAGAGGATGAGATGGTTCGATGGCATCACCGACTCGATGGACATGGGTTTGAGCAAGCTCTGGGAGTTGGTGTCGACAGGGAGCTTGGTGTGCTGAAGTCCATGGGGTCACAAAGAGTCGGACACAACTGAGTGACTGCACTGAACTGAACTGAACTGAATACTATGAGCACGCTGTTCTGACTGTGGTGCTCTTGTAGGAACCGGGAAGTGTTATCCAACTTTGCTCTTCTCTTGTAAAACTGCTATGGCAATTCAGGATTCAATTCCTTATGTATTTGAGGATCAGTTCTTCTATTTCTTCTAAAAAACTTGACAGGGATTGCATTGCACATGTAGGTTGCCTGGATAGTACTGCAATCTTACCAAAATTAAGACTTCCGATTCACAGACACAAGATGTCTTCCCCATTTATTAAGCTCTTCTTTAATTTCTTTCAGCAGTGTTCTGTAGTTTTCAGCATTCAAGTCTTTCACCACCTTGGTTAAATTTATTTCTAAGTATTTTATTATTTTGGATGCTGTGACATATGAAACTGTTTTCTTAGTTTTTTTTTTTTTTAATTGTTCTTTGCTGGTATATGGAAACACAGCTGATCTTTGAATATTGATCTTACACCCTGAAACTTTGCTGAATTCATTTATTATCGATTTATTATAATTTTAAATAAAAGCAGAAATTTCACACCATTAGAGGAACAAGAACAAAAATAAAAACAAATGGAAAAGAAAGCAGAGCCTGATCAATCTAACAAAAATGTGAAAAGAAAAAGAAAATAGAAATGAATTATGAAATATTATAACCTTCATAAAATGAGAGTATTAAGACTACTAGTAATCACAATAAATACAAATGACTTTAAGTCCTTTATTAAAATATAAAAAATTAAAATTTTGATTAAAATAAATGAATCCAGCACATGACATTTATAACAGGCATGCCTAAGATAAAATTACATAGAAGGTTAAAACTAAGCAGATACATCAGGCAAATAAAAAGCAGAAGTGGCAAAATTAATAACAAGTTAAGCACAATTTGGGGGCAAAAAGCATTAAAGAGACCAAGAGCAATACTGAAGTTGATAAATGACACATCCACTAAGAAGAAATGACAGACAAAGTCTTTTATGTAGACGGATAAACCACAGGGATATACAACGTTGACAAACTGTTAGAAGTACAAAGAGGATTTAACCAAACCCAAAACATAAAGAGACACTAGCACATTTCTTCAAAAACTGACAAATCGATCAGATAGAAATGAGTAAGGACAGAAGATTTGAATAACACAATTTCCTCTCTTGATTTGTCTCAATTTAAAGAACACACATTCTTTTCAAATGTGCATGGAACACTTAAAAAACATGACCATGTACTAACTACTCAGATAATTACAAACTTATCAAAAGGTAGAGATGACATGGGCCACATTCTATGATTTTTTTTTTTTTTTTACTAATCTAGTTTTTAACAACAAAGAAAGAAGAGAGAGAAAGAGGGAGCAGAAGAACATGGAGGGAGATAGACCTTCTTAAATACTTGGACATTTTAAGCACAAATCTAGTAAATTTGGGGTCAAATAGGAAATCACAACTGAAATTACAGACAATGAAAATACCACCTGACCAAATCTGTGAGAGGTGGACAATGAAAAATGTATAACTTCCTACCTCAATGAATTTATTAGAAGACAAGAAAGACAAAATAGATGAATTCAGCACTCAAGAAGCTAGAAACAAAAACAAATAAACCAAAAGTCGTTAGAAGAAAGACTTAAAAAAGTACTACAGAAGACAAATTTTACATAAATATGAGGAGGAAATTTTTTTTGAAGAGGTTAACAAAGTAATAAACTGACAAGAAAAAAAAAAGGACGCCCCAAAAGAAATGAAAAATACATAGAATCTTTGAAAGTTATTGTTGAGAATTCCTTTGTAACAGAGTATAAGGCTAATTTTCATAAATGTTTATTATTTTCAGCTTAATTCTGTTGTGTAAATCTTCTAAATAACTATTAGCTTTCTTTTTTTCTCTTTGATCTATTGGTTTCTAAGACAGGTAGGTCAAAAAATTTCCACCATGATTGTGATTTTATCAATTTCTTGCTGTATGTCCATTTTTGGCTTCATATATTTCAGAGCATTGTTATGTATTTGCAAATTAACAATTGTATCTTGGAGAAGTATACCTTTCATTATTTAATTGGTTTATCCAATTAATGCTTACTAGGAGGTTGTCTTGGAGAAGGCAATGGCACCCCACTCTAGTACTCTTGCCTGGAAAATCCCATGGACGGTGGAGCCTGGTAGGCTGCAGTCCATGGGGTCGATAAGAGTCGGACACGACTGAACGACTTCACTTTGACTTTTCACTTTCATGCATTGGAGGAGGAAATGGCAACCCACTCCAGTGTTCTTGCCTGGAGAATCCCATGGACAGAGGAGCCTGGTGGGCTGCCGTCTATGGGGTCGCACAGTCGGACACAACTGAAGCGACTTAGCAGCAGCAGAAGATTGTCTGGCTGACATTTGGATTACCAGTTTCCATCGCCCACCCCTGTGCTGTGGAAGGCAGAAGATTCACTGAAGAGGAATCTATAGGAGTTGAGGGTGATTTGGCTTTTCTCTCATCCTGAACCCCCGCTTTCAAGCCAAGTGAGAAAGACCTCTGTCACCTGTCAGGACTTGGAGTGCAACACAAAAGGGGTGGTGGCACCTCATTCCCTGGTGAAGTCTGGTGAGAAAGAGCTTTCAGGAGGACTCAAATTGTGTCTCCAGAGTCGAGAGGCTCTGTGACTAGGAGGTTCTAGAAGATGAGAGGAGAGCTGGAGCCGCCAGAAGAGACTGCAAGGAGAGTCAGAGAGCGATCTGCACGTCCATGGTGTGGCAGGTTCGGGATGGATGAGTTGCTGGGGGCAGATGAAAGCTAAGGACCGTGGTTGGCTGTAGGTATCCAAAGAGGTTCACCCAGAACAGCAGCCTGATAGGGCAGGGGGAGTGTCTTAGCAGCAGGAGGTATGTCAACAGGTATGCCACCTGCAGAGTGGATCCCCAGCTCAGTGCGCCCCAAGGGAAAAAGGCCATGTGTGAGGGTCTGCTACAGCAGCAGGCACAAAGGCGAGGATATCAACAAGACAAGTGAGCGTGATGTTCTGATCCTATTCCTTAATCCTGCCTTCCCCTGTCCTAACTCTGGAGCCTCCAGCAGCATCACAGGAAACGGGAGTGGGTGGAGAGGCAACAGACCACCCCCTGCCCACTGCAATTTCCAAGACCATGAGCCGGGAAGGAAAGGACAAGCGTGGACCTCTGCTTTCTTGTACCCTGTGGAGTCCAGTCTGCTGAAAAACCCAGACTGACAGCAACACCTTATGCTGAGACCGGACTTTGGAGCTCCAAATGCTTTCATGTATTTGAAATACTTTTTCCACAAAAGCTTGAAGATTCTTGAAATGTACAATCAGTGGGTACTATTTTTTTTTTTTTAATTTACAGAAACAGTGCTGGCTTCGAACTTACACTGAGCTGGGGGAATTCCAGTCCTGCCACTTACTTGCTGAAGGACCTTTGGCAATTCATCGCAACTACCTACTCCTGGGTGTCTTTCTCTATGAACAAACCCCACCTCACCGCAGAGAGAATTATACAAGGAAACAAGATGAAAACACAGGGCCAGAGGTCAACACAGTCCCCTCCCCCATGCGCAAGGAAGCCAAACAAACAAACAAACAGAAAACTCAGGGTGTAAGCAATACAAGGGTTAGTATCTTTTCTGTTTTGGAAACTGAGGTTCAACATGGAAAAATGACTTATCCAAAGTCACACAGGCAGTATTTATGGTAACAAAGACAAGAAGCCCAGACTGACTGGGGCCAACACATGCTCTACCATTATTCACGCCTGTCCCAACACATATATCAGTCCTGATTAGCCCAGAACTGTCCTGCTTTATGCCTCTTGTCCTGGGGTAATTTTTAATAGTGCCCTCTTTCACCTTAAAATCATCCTGGTTTGCACAGTAAATTACATGGCCATCTACCATCTTAACAAATCAAACCCACACCCTGTAAGAACATCTCAGATAGAGGACTGTCATTCAATTCAGTGTTTCCTGACTCTGTATTCAAAATAAGGAAAACAGCATCTTTCCCCAACCTAACGCCCCGTCAACTGGATCAGGGCACCCAGCGCCATAACTTACTATGTGTACAGTGCTTTTATGAATTCAGTGGGGAATGAAATGCAATTTTGTCAGGCTTGTCTGTGTCCATAATGACTGAGTCAAATTAATCATCTTGGATAATACCCCTGTGTCTTCCGTCCCAGAGATGTTTAATAGAATTTTTCTGATTCATGTCTTATAGTCCATCAGATCTGGAGTATTGCCACCCTTCTGAAAATCAGTACAATAATGCCTTCTTGTTGGGCTATCATTTTCCAGGGCTAAAAATGCTTCTCAAAAATAAATAAATAAAAGCCGATGCCATATATAAGCGAAACAGGAGTGAAAAAGCCATATTGTTAAAATTAAATGTGGATTCTGGTGGCAGCGGGGAGGGGAGGAGGATATAATAGCTTTTTAAGCCTTTATTTACAGGCAGAACCTCTGAGCCATGGCAACGGGGATGGAGGAGACCACAGAAAACTCTCCCTCTGGTGGTCCTGACCCTGAAATGCTTAGGTTGGAGCAGACAGAGGTGTCATAATGAGACAATGACAACCAGTCCCACTTGACATGAGTTTTGTTTATTAAGACTGTATCTGGGAACAAACATGATAATCCCTGCAGGTTTTTTGCTCAGGAAATTATCCGAGTCACTTTAAGGTTCAGGCAGCTTTCCAGACTGATCCACTTGTGGGGGATGCTTCTGGAAAAATAAGCAATTAGTGGAAGGGTTTCCTTCTTCTTTAGGAGAAAGCAATTCCAGGAGAACTGAAGTAGGAAGGCTGGGAGTAACTTGGGGGTCACAGCTTTTGAGTGACAGGGTGTGGCCTGGGCACCATCATTATCCCATTTTACAGATAAGCAGGCTCCCTTTTCTAATAACTGGTAGAGGTTTATTTTAATAACATACTTTTTTTTTTACAATCACATACCCAACTGCCTCT
The DNA here is from genome assembly GCF_027580195.1 of Bos mutus. NCBI lineage: Eukaryota > Metazoa > Chordata > Mammalia > Artiodactyla > Bovidae > Bos > Bos mutus. The sequence continues at coordinate 56,806,201 of NC_091629.1, read as the reverse complement.
TTGACACTTTCCCTTGGATGTTGTAAAGGCGAGGTCTGCAAAATTTTTTCTATGAAGGTGGAAATAATAAAACTTTTTGGCTTTGTGGGTCATATAGCCTCTGTCACAACTATTTTACCTCTGCTTCTGGAGCATGAAAGTAGTCAAGACAGCATTGAAACTAATGAACATAGCTGTGTTCCAATAAAGCTTTATTCACAAACAACAAGTGGTTGGCCAGATTCGGCCCATGGGCCATGGTTTGCTGACCCCTGTCCTAGAGGTGGTTTTTCTTCTCCTTAGAACTTTTACCATCTAACACACAAAATTCTTGACTTTTTAAAGATACTTATTGCCTGTTCCAGAAACCTGTACGTGGGTCAAGAAGCAGTAGTTAGAACTGGACATAGAACAATGGACTGGGAAATGGAAATGGGAAAGGAATATGACAAGGCTACATAAAAGGCTGCTTATTCAACTTATATGCAGAGTGTATCGTGAAATGCCAGGCTGGATGAATTACAAGCTGGTATCAAGATTGCCAGGAGAAATATCAACAACCTCAGACATGCAGATGATACCACTCTAATGGCAGAAAGTGAAGAGGAACTCAAGAGTCTCTTGATGCAGGTGAAAGAGAAGAGTGAAAAAGCTAGCTTGAAACTCAACATTCATAAAACGAAGATCATGGTATCTGGTCCCATGACTTCATGGCAAATAGAAGGGGAATAAGTGGAAGCAGTGACAGATTTTATTTTCTTGGGCTCCAAAATCACTGTGGATGGTGACTAAAGCCATGTAATTAAAAGCCTCTTGCTCCTTGGAAGGAAAGCTATGACAAACCTAGACAGTGTATTAAAAAGCAGAGACATCACTTTGCCGACAAAGGTCCATTCAGTCAAAGCCATAGTTTTTCCAAAGTCATGTACAGATGTAAGAGCGGGACCATAAAAAACGCTGAGTGCCGAATAATTTGAATTGTGGTGCTGGAGAAGACTGTTGAGAGTCCCTTGGACTGCAAGGAGATCAATCCTAAAGAAAACTGACCCTGAACATTTATTGAAAGGACTGTTGCTAAAGCTGAAGTTCTATACTTTGGCTACATGATGCAAAGAGTCAACTCATTGAAAAAGACCCTGATGCTGGGAAAGACTGAAGGCAAGAAAGAGAAGCGGGTGGCAGAGGATGAAATGATTAGATAGCATTACCAACTCAATGGACATGAATTTGAGCAAATTCCGGGAAACAGTGAGGAACAGTGTGGCCTGGTGTGCTGCAGTCCATGAGGTTGCAAAGAGTTGGACATGACTTAGCAATTGAACAACAATAATTGTCTGTTCCCTTCTCTAGCATATAAATTCCACTGTTTGGTCACTGATTATCCCAAGGGCCAAGAACAGTGCCTTGCATATAGTAGGGCCTCAATAAATGTTTGTTGAATGAAATAACGAATGAATGAGAATAGGGGTTTTGGACTGTTGTGTTTGCAGCTGTGTCTCCAGCCCTTCGGACACTGTGTGGCACACAGTAGGTACTCAATAAACATTTTTTAGTGCATGAATACATAAATGAATTTACTAACATCCCACTGATGGTACAGAGGGCTGGCTCAGCACCATCTTCCCTGTTCTAAGAAGTTAGAGCAAAGATCTGAGGTGGCCTTCTCCTTAGAGACACTGCTTAGCACAAAGTAATTCTAACTTGACCCATGGACATCTCTTGGTTCCCTGTCCCCATCTTAGAAATCATCTTCCTGTGAAAGTGTCTGAATTCCAGCTCTGTCCTTCATAGTCTGTGTAACTTTAGGAAACTCACCGGCACTGCTGCTTCTGGGTCTCAGTTATACCAACTGTGAAAAGAGGGAGTTGGACCAATGGATTTTCAAACCCAAATTCAATCCATGTATGTGTCACTGATTCACAGGTACACAGGCAGACATGAAGTGGTGCTGATTTTAAAAGCATTTTAAAAAGAGGAGCAGGCTCTCCTGTCGTTTCTGTGTTAAAAGAGCTTCTGGGAAAAAATTATGTCTATTTGCAGCTTTTTTTCCTTTCCATTTCTACCTTTTGAAAACTACCTAAGTAGCATCACCTAAAAATGTGCCACACCAGCTGTTTGGGGCTGAAGGTGCTGAAGTCCTCAGAGACTGGTCTCCATGAGTGCTCTGAGGGCCTGTGATACTAGGATAAGCAGGGAAGACCCCCAGTTTGCATTGCTCCAGGAACACTGCCCTGCTCAGACCCTTTCGAGGCTTACCTGCCTTCAGAGCAGGGATACAGTACCTGTCTGGCATCCAAGGACTCCTGTCCCAGACATTGCAAGCTGTGGTATCACCAGGCCCCTGGGTGTGCTGGACCCTCTGCTCAGGTCATTGTCCTGCCAGGTGACACCTGCTCATTCTCAGAACAACCACAATACCCTTTTGCTTTCCCAGGTGGTGGGACCAAGGACAAAGCCCAGCACCCTAAGCCTGCTCTGTACAGAATGGAGCAAGGACTCCTTCTACAGCCTGGACCCCATACTCCCTCTAATGTGCCCCAAAAGTCCCATCAGGAGACTGCAACCCAGAGCTTATCCAGACCCCTAAGGTTTACTGTGAGCCAGCTTATGCTGTTCCATTTCTCTGAAGCTTTGTTCAAATAATAATAACAGCAAAACATCTATATAGTACTTACCATTTACTCAGCACATCCCTGCCCTATGACTTTTCATACATGAATTTATTTATCTTCACAACAACTCTAGGAGGTAGGGCCTACAATTATAATCCATTTCACAGAGGAAGAAAGGGAGGCATTGAGATTTGAAACTGGCTGAAAGTCACAAAGCTGCGAAGGGTTAGGACCAGGATTCCAACTCGAAAGTCTGGCTCAGGGGGGTCTGAATCCTTCCAACAACCACTGATGAGCTTGGGAGCAAATCTCCCTTCAGTTGAGCCTTCAGATAAGACCACAGCCCTGATCAACACGTCAACTGAAGTCTCATGAGAGATCTTGAGCCAGAGGCATTCAGCTAAGCCACACCTGGATTTCTGACACACGAGAACTGTAAGATAATGAATACATGTTGTCTTTATATTTAAAAGTCTAGCTCTTAATCTCTGTGGGATTCTGCCTCTTTATAAATAGGAGGGACAGGCTCCCTCAGGAATGATGCTGAAGGCCTGTGTTGATTCTGTCTCCATGGGCAGCTCCCAGCTGCCTCCTCCCTTATTCTCTGATCTCTCCTCTCCAGCAGTCCTCAGGTGGACATACGGCTGTGCTCCACCCAGCTGCTAAGCCCCTTGAATGTGGACCCTCCTTAATGTTTGAGGCAGACAGTGTACCCCAGGCTATGCCTCTCAATCTGTACTGAGCACAGAAACCACCTGGGGACCTTGATAAAACGCAGGTTTTGACTTAGGAGGTTAGGGTGGGACCTGAGATGCCACATTTCCAACAAGCTCCAGGGGATGCTCCTGGCCCATGGGTCACACTGTGGATAGCAAGGCCTTAGTATTAAAAGCATAGACTCTGACCCAGACAGACCATGGTTCAAATGCCAGTTTTGTCACATCCCAGCTTGGAATCCTTAACCTCTGAGAGGTGGGAAGACTTACCCAAGACCACGTAATAAACATGGAGCCACGAACAGAACCTTTGCTCTGACTTCCAGTCCAGAGTCTCAAAACTGCAGCTAAACACCCACTCTCCTGATTCCTGGGCCCGGACATGGCTATTTGGGTGTGTGCATGTATATGTCCTATATATGTCAACACATGAGGATGGGTGTATAGGCAGACATGTATACATATTTAAAAAATGTGTATGTGTATGTGCCAAAAGTTAGCATGTGTGCCAGGGCATTAGTGAGAGTTGTTCATTCACTCACTATGTCACCAGATATTAACTGAGCTCCTACTAAGTGCTAGGTCCCCACGCCCATGAAACCAACAGTCTAGGAGGGAGGCAACCATCTACAAATAAAAGTATCATTTGTGTGTGTCTATATGTGTGTGTACTGCGCACAACAGTGCCACCAGCTGGGTGCCCTTATCGTCTCCATCTCAATGAGGACACTGAGGCACTGAGAGGTTGAGTAACTCGCCCCGAGTCACAGAATGATGCTTAGCGCTTGCAAGGTTGTGTATCAGCAAGCAGGACAGGGTGAGTGTGAAGTGCATATATGCTTGTACTTGTGCATGAATGCCTGCAGACGTGTGTGTGTGTGTGTGTGTTGGTGTGGGTGTGTCTGTTGGTGGGTTGGTGTGTACTTGGGGTGTGTGGCTGGTATGTGCATGTGCCCAGAGGCACTTTTCCACAGATATCTCTAAATATTCCATAAACAAGATTTTCTGACACCACAACATAGCATCACAAGGACACACGAGCACACAAACATTTTTTTTCGATGTTCGTGTTTTCAGAGTTCCTAAAATTCTGCCCATGGAGAAATGGGAGTGAAAGTCGGGGCCAGCAGAGCACGGCAGATCCAGGGAAGCCCAGACCCCTTTTTCCCCTGGGGTAGCCCTGGAGCAATTTCACAGCTCATCATCCATTATGAGGCTAAAAGAATTCTGCCCCTCCCAGAAAGTTAAATAAATTGTTCAGGCTGTAATGGGCCAGTCCCTCCACACTCCCAGTGGGAAAAGGCACTACCTTGGTGAGACGATTGACACAAGATATGAATGACCGAATCTGGCTAGGTTCCCTTCTCCATCATACCACATCTCTAAAAATAGAGACATCTATACAAATACCCTGATAATTCTTTTTCCTTTTTGTTGAAACATAGGGTATAAATAGGAAGTGCAGAAGTCCTATGTGGACAACTCAATGACAAATCATCACAAAATAAAAATACTTGTGTAACTAGCACCCAAAAAAGGACAGAAGACTTACCAGCACCTCCAAAGCTCCTCAAGGCCCCTCACTACCCGCCCTGGCCCCCACCACCAGGGTAACCACAATTCAGATCTCTATCACCATAGATTAACTCTGCCTGTTTCTGTGCTTTATGTAAATGGAATCATACGGAACGCTCTGTTTGGGTGTTTGGCTCCTTCCATTCACCTGTTGTTTGAGATTTATGCACTTGGTTATAAATTGCTCCTTCTCCATGCTGTGTAGTATTTCACTGTGTAAGAATATTTTGCAATAATCTATCCAGTCTGCTGTTCATAGGCATTTGGACTGTTTCTAGTTTTGTGCTTTTATGAAAAGTGCTGCTATGAACACTCTTATACATGTCTTTGGGTGATCAGACGAATGCATTTCTGTTGAGTGAACACTCAGGAGTTGAATTACTAGGTCACTGAGCTCTATACTGAGAAATGGTTTTCCAAAGTGGTTGTACCAATTTATGCAGCAATGTATGAGGACACCAGGGCTTCCCTGGTAGTTTATTATTTTTTTTTTCCCCCTGGTAGTTTAGCTGGTAAAGAATCTGCCTGCAATGCAGGAGACCCTGGGTTGATTCCAGGGGTGGGGAGATCCCCTGGAGAAGGGATAGGCTACCCACTCCAGTATTCATGGGCTTCCCTGGTGGCTCAGATGGTAAAGAAGCTGCCTGCAATGCAGGAGTCCTGGGTTCGATCCCTGGGTTGGGAAAATCCCTTGGAGAAGGGCATGGCAACCCACTTCCGGTATTCTTGCCTGGAGAATCCTGTGGACAGGCGAGCCTGGTGGGCTATCCATGGGGTTGCAGAGTCAGACACAACTGAGCGACTAACACACACACGAGGGCACCAGTGCCTCCACAGCCTTGCCCAACTTGGTTTCTTCTATTTTTTCCACTTTCTACATTCTGGGGGGAACACTTAATAAAACGCCTTCTTCTCCTATTGCTGTCTGGATTGTTTGCTAAGGCTGACAGCGAGTGTAAAACTATCAATGCTCCATGTTCACATATCACACAGACACAATCTCCAGCCACAACCCACCACTCTAGAGGGCCATCCCAGCATAGGAAATAGCCCAAAGGAGCACAGAGTGACTTGAAAGGCCTTGAGCTGCTACAGGAAACTTAAAGGTTTTCTTGAGGGGACTTTGATCAGGTCAGGCCACCTCACAATGCTAACAAGGCTTTCACAGGCGCTCCTTCTCCATCTCCCTCTCCAAAGAAAACACTCATTCCTACGGCCTATCTCCCCATCCTTCACCGGCCAGGCACAACCTCCCCTCCGGGCTGTGCACCCCAGCCCCCCAGGCTCCTGAGAGCCACCGCCTTGCTCCACGTCCCTGGGCTGTTGATCAGACTCTGACACCAAGCAAACAGTGCATCTACAAGGCCCTGGTGCTGGCCTGGCTTGAGGGTATCTGGGCTGGATTTCTGTTTACCTGAAATATAAGCCTCATATAATTCATGCCACCCTGGCCCTATGTAAAAAAAAAAAAAAATTTTTTTTCACCAAAAACTGGAGCCTACCTCCAAATATTTACCTAGCTCCTTCACTTCTCAGCATGGCACATTCTAACAACAACAAAAACAAAAGCTTTATCAAGTTCCTATCATATTCATCACTGGCCAAGCAGGTTATTCGAGACCCATTTAATCGATTTTCTTAACTACGTACACCCACTTAACCAGTCTAACTCAACTGAACCACTTAACTAAGCTACACCTGCTAGTTTTTTTATCCTGCAGGATAGGTAAGGCTGCTTGCTGCTGCTAAGTCACTCAGTCGTGTCCAACTCTTTGCAACTCTTTAGGCTGTAGCCCACCAGGCTTCTCTGTCTGTGGGATTCTCCAGGCAAGAATACTCAAGTGGGTTGCTTTTCCTCCTCCAGAGGATCTTCCTGTCCCAGGGACTGAATCCTCGTCTCCTGTGTTTCCTGTACTGCAGGCGGATTCTTTACCTGCTGAGTCATCAGGGAAGTAAGGCCGGTAATAATACCCCCACTTTACAGAAACAGAAAGTTAAGACAAGAGAGGTTAGGTAATTTGGTCAAGGTCACACAGGGAGAACGAAACAGAGGTAGGAGTCCCAGACCTGCCTCTTACTCTCACCTGACTCCCTGAGTCCCTGGCACTCCACACTTTCCCAGGGGCTGCAGGATGCGGGATGCCAGGTCTGGCAGGGCAACCATGTCACACCCAGGCCTTTGTTTCCCATCAGAGTCTCAGGTTTTGACTATATCAGAGACAGAGACACTGGCTGTCTGGACCAGATTTTTAATAATAATGAGAGGAGGCTGGGCAAACCCAGCCTGGGGCACCAGACTGGAGTGTGGTCAAATGGAGTGGGGGTGGGGAGGGGTCACACTTTAGCCGACTGGCAATTATCAGGGGGCATCTTCTATTTTTGTGATGGGGGGGCATTTATTGGTACATTTTAAAAGCAAGGTAGTTCCAACATCATCTTAGCAATTTCAACCCTTCATATAATTTGACTGTCATTAGATAAAATCACTGACCGGCCTCCTCTTTGCTGATACTTCTGACGCTGTTTTTATCTCCTGTGCCCACCACATCCTGGGTGGATGACTTTGGCAAGTTGTTTCACCTTGCTGAAAATCAGTTTCTTCATCTGTGAGACATAGCACCTCATGCTCTTGTACCCCTGCCACACACCGAGGACTGTAATAAGAACTTTGGGTATAAATGCACCTTATTTACTTCCCCCCAAATCACTTTGAAGAACTTCTAAAGACAACATTGAGGCTCAGAATAGCTGGTTGACTTACTATGGTCGCCCAGCCATGAAATGTCAAGACTAGAACTTGAGCCCAGCTCAGTCTGTCTTCCCCTGTCATTACTTCTATAACTCTCTGACCAACAGCATCTCTTTATGGTTGCCCATGGTGGGCTGAAACCTCATTCAGAGTCACCAGACTCCATCTCGGGGGCTGCTCCAGCCTGGGGGCGACTTTAGCCAGCTGGGGGAGGCCAGTCTCTGGTCAGTTGAAAAGACCACTGTCCCTTCTGGGGTTCAGGCAGGGGGTGGAAGAGGCCAACCCATCTAAAGACATAACCCTGAGACACCCAATCAGCCCCCATTCACGGATGCAAAAAGCAGGGCTCAGAGAGGGCACATAAACCACCCAAGGGCGCCCAGGGAAAGAGGCTGAAGAGGCCGCAGTCAGGCTCCGGCCCCTCCAGGGTCCAAGGACCCAGGACCACTCTGGAAAGGTCCCACCTCTGGCCCGCTCCAACTTGCTAATCCCTGGGTGAGCTTCCACTGTAACAGACAAGTGTGTGAAACCAGGGACTCTCCCATCCTCCCCAGGAAAGACTCAGGCCCTATAGAAGATGCTGAGTTCCAGGTGGCTGGGAGTGGGCAAGGGGTGTTGTTTTCAATAAAACCCTTGAAATTACATTTCCAATGCAATGCTGTTCCCTCCCCCCAACCCATAAACTTCCTGCACCATCTTCATTGTTTCCATCCCTTTTAGAGAGAGTGAACGTTTCCTGGGATTCAATTTCTCTCATAATAGTTGGAAGGAAACAAAACTACATGCCGTAAACATTCACTGCATTGTACAAAAAATATCAGCATTATGGGGGAGGCATAGTAAGCGCAGACCAAGGTCCTCCCCAACCCCTGCCCCACCAAGTGTTCATTTCTCGGTTGTGTTTGACTCCGAGACTCCATGGACTGTAGCCTACCAGGCTCCTCTGTCCATGGAATTCTCCAGGCAAGAAATATTGGTGTGGGTAGCCATTCCCTTCTCCAGGGGATCTTCCCAACCCAGGGATCAAATCCGGGTCTCCTGCATTGCAGGCAGATTCTTTACTGTCTGAGCCACCAGGGAAGCCCCAAATTCTGCCCACGAATCCATGCCCTAATGCCTCCCACGCCTGTGCCCTCAACTATTTAAACTTTTAACAGCCAGGAGGCTAGAACTTGAAAACAAATATAGATAGATAGATAGATAGATAGATAGATTAGCTATTGCAGTACATAATTAAGACTGGTGAGGTGTAAGCACCAACTTTCTCAGCAGTTTTCTCTCAAAGAAAACAAGAGAGGTTGGTCCATTTTTCCGAGCACATGTGTAGGACACATGAGGGACTGTTCATTAGTTCAGCCTGACATATACTCAATTCTCTCCGTATACATAGCTTGCGTGGTTTTTTTTCCCCCTTTCATGCATTTTCTTCTCCAGCTGCGAAGTGATATTAAATTTCATCAGATTTGAACACAATCTACAGTCTTGAAACAGTTTCCTTTAAGGCCCCTCATATTTATTCAGAATTCATGAATCATGTTCCGATAACACAACCATAATTATTTTTAAAGTGTGATGTTTGTGGCTTTAATAGGAAATGCTTGCAAAAGGCCTTTTCTCTTTGATTGTTTGTAATCTTAGCAGTAATCGCTGCCGTTCCCTTCTCTGCACCACAGCAGGCAGAACACAATTTCATTTTCATATGAATCAGGAGCTCTTCACCCAGGTTTTAATTAAAGCAATAAAAGTCATGTCATCTTTGCCCTTTATATTGTAGACAGACTCAGGGGCCGGAGTTACAAAGCCTAGACTCTTAGATTTCAATAGTGGCAAGAGGTCTTCTGTCTCCTGGTACATTTTCTGGAAGTATTTTTGTTTGCTTCAAAAAGACTCTCTATGGCTGCAGTGTCTTCCTCTGTAAAATGGGAGAGCAACCTTACCTATCTGAGAGACGAAAGAACACCAGCCGTGGAGAACACGGAGCCCCCGAGCCTGAGCCCAAGGAAGTGCCTGGTAAATGTTCATTACTATCACCAGCATTATTTAAGGGCTGGAAAAAGCCAACAGACCATCTTCCTTCATTACTCACATGAGCCAGCTGAGGCTCAGAGAGATACCAGTGCAAGGTGAGGGGAACAGGGCAGAGCTGAACCTGAAACTCAGAGTCTCCTGGCTCTTTCCCCCTTCTGGGCATCCTACACTGTCCCCTGCTGGAAGGAGGCTGAACCTTCAAGACAGGGGCAGTGCCTGGGGACTGCAGATCTGACCCTAACCAGCAACCTGTCTTCTGGCCTCCAGGTTAGACCATCGACCTAGTGGAGGTTGATGCTTGATCCAGGTGGTAAGAAACAGACCAGGCATCCCTGAGGATGGGGTTGACATCCTTCTCTTTGCCCAGTGTCCCAGGCAGACCTCTGTCTACCTCCCCTACAAATCCACCCCACCCTATTCAGCTCCATCAGCATCCAGTGCCTCATGCCTCCCCAGCGTGTCCCCTTTCCCCAGCATGCTCCCAGCTTTCAGCCCTGGCTTCCTATCCATCACACCCCAGCATCACCTTGAGTCCCTCCAGCTCAGTCATCATGCTGATGATGCTGGGCCCTCAGCTCCTCACCCCCAGGAATGCCTGCTTCACTCTGTCAATGCCCTCCCCCCAGAGAGGAGAGCCTCCATCAACGCCCACAGCTGCTCAACTTCAAATCACCATTCAAGTCCCACTCTGTGATTTAGATATCTTACTGTCCAGCTCCTCCCCCAGGGGCTCTCAGAGCCCAGGGTGCCCTCTCTTCTCTCCTTTCCAAACTTGGACTTCCAAGTCCTTCGCTTCAGTCCCTCTTTTGGGCAACGAAGCTTGGATGTCCTTCTGGTACACCTGCTTGGAAAATCCTTGCCCTGGCTTCACTCTATTAATATCCACCCCGACAGCACCTGAACCAAGAACTCAGTCTTCCATCAGTTCAGTTCAGTTCAGTTGCTCAGTCGTGTCCAACTCTTTGCAGCTCCATGAATTGCAGCACGCCAGGCCTCCCTATCCATCACCAACTCCCAGAGTTTACTCAAACTCATGTCCATTGAGTGGGTGATGCCATCCAGCCATCTCATCCTCTGTCATCCCCTTCTCCTCCTGCCCCCAATCCCTCCTAGCATCAGGATCTTTTCCAATGAGTCAACTCTTCACATCAGGGGGCCAAAGTATTGGAGTTTCAGCTTTAGCATCAGTCCTTCCAATTAACACCCAGGACCAATCTCCTTTAGGATGGACTGGTTGGATCTCCTTGCAGGCCAAGGGACTCTCAAGAGTCTTCTCCAACACCACAGTTCAAAAGCATCAATTCGTTGGTGCTCAGCGTTCTTCACAGTCCAACTCTCACATCCATACATGACTACTGGAAAAACCATAGCTTTGACTAGATGGACCTTTGTTGGCAAAGTAATGTCTCTGCTTTTGAATATGCTGTCTAAGTTGGTTATAACTTTCCTTTCAAGGAGTAAGCATCTTTTTATTTCATGGCTGCAGTCACCATCTGCAGTGATTTTGGAGCCCCCCAAAATAAAGTCTGACACTGTTTCCACTGTTTCCCCATCTATTTGCCATGAAGTGATGGGACCAGATGCCATGATCTTCGTTTTCTGAATGTTGAGCTTTAGGCCAACTTTTTCACTCTCCTCTTTCACTTTCATCAAGAGGCTCTTTAGTTCCTCTTCACTTTCTGCCATAAGGGTGGTGTCATACCCACAACAAATATCGCAGACCTTCCCCACCCTCTCCAACCTCCAGTGCCCTCTCAGCAGGTGACCCACCCACAATCTCTCTGAGAACAGGTGCTTACTGGTACAGACGCCCTCTGCTCCCAGCCATCCTATCTATAAAGCAGCACTCCTTTGGTCCTCAGTCCTCCTTCTGGCTAAAAGGCCAGAGCTTCCACCTCTGGGCAGTGATGCAACAGTACCCATGCCTCCCACCCTCTCCCAAAACTTAAGCCATCAGTTAACTCCTCCCTGTCCTGAGCTCTCAGCATTACCCTTTCTCCTAGATGCCTTCTATTGAGATTAATTCTAAAGACTCTCTTGTCTTAAAAAACAACCCCTTCTAAGGAGCCTTCATCTCATTTCAGCTATGGCCCTTGCTCGTCTTCCCCACTAGACTTCTCAACATTGTCTAGACTTACCATTTATGTCCTCACCTCATACTCCCTCCTCCATCCACCCTGGGATGGGTAGGACATCCCCTACACATCAGAGCTGCTCCTTCTGAGGTCCAGGGTGACTTTCTCTTTGCTAAAACCATCAAATGAATCTCAACTCCTTCCCCAACCAACCCCTCAGAAGCATGGACCTTCTGCTGCTTCTTGTTTAAATTTTATTTAACTTTTTGAAGTGATAATAAGTCATCATGGTTGGAAACCCCCAAAATGTACAAAGGTACAGTGAAAAGTCTCTTTGTTATCCTTGTCTACCTCCTCAATAACCATAACACACACACACACACACACACAAGGTACAAAGTCAGTTTTACTAGTTTCCATAAATCCTTCCCTGGTGGCTCAGACTGTAAAGAATCGCGTGCAATGCAGGCAACTCAGGTTCAATTCCTGTGTTGGGAAGATCCCCTGGAGAAGAGAATGACTACCCACTCTTGCCTGGAGAATTCTATGGACAGAGGAGCCTGCTGAGCTACAGTCCATGGGGTTGCAAAGAGTCAAACACGACTGAGTGATTAACACTTTCACTTTTATATATCTTTCCAGAGTTATACAAACACACAGAAACTTACATTCTTACTATACTTTTGGCATAAATGGTAATATACTTACTGTTCATTGCTTTTTTTCAGTAAGTAATGTGTCTAAAGAATTCTGTCACTCCTGTTTCCTCATTCTGTCTCTATAACCACACAGCACTCCATTTGCTAGATGTACATAATTTCTGCAACTAGTCCCATATTATTGCACTTTTGATTTTTTTCCCAATTTTTTGCCATTATAAAGAGTACAAAAATGAATAAGTTTGAATACATCATTTCTCATGTATGCAGATATATCTGTAGGATATATTTCCAAAAAGTGAATTACTAGGCTAAAGGTTGATGCACTTTTAATTTTGATAGATGCTGCCAATTTGTCTTCCTTAAGGATTATACCAATTTACTCTCCTTTCAGTGATGTATAAAAGTGCCTCTTTCCCTCCATCGACTCCAGCAGAGTTTGTTATCAAGTCTCTGGATTTTTGCCAATCTAATAGATGAAAATGTTAGTTTTGTTTCTCTCATGAACTATTTTTAGCATTTTCCGTATATTTAATATCCATTTATATTTATTTGTCTGTAACCTATTGCTCATTGGGTTTTGAATTGATTTCTAGGAACTCTTTATATATGAAGGGAAATCAGTCCTTTCAGTATATCATAAGTTGAAAACATTCTGGCCCAGCTTTTTGTTTGTCTTTGACTTGACTCATGGTGTTTTGGCCATGCCAAAATTGTGCTTCATTTTAATTTATGGTCAACTTTTTATGCCTTTTCTTTTAAGGCTGAGTCATGGAAACACCTTTCCTACTCCAAAGTTGTAATGTGTACTGTAAAGACTTTTTTTCTAGTGCCATTATGGTTTTCTTGAATACATTTACAACTTTAATTTATTTAAAGTTTATCCTTTGATAGGGAAGTGGCTGGGCCCAACAGCATCTTTCCCCAGATCTCCTCCTTCCTTCCTGGAACCCTGCCCTTGGCTTCTAAGACTCCACGGTCCCTACTTCTCCAGCCACTGATTTTCAACCTATCTCATGGTTGTCTTCTCCTCTATTTTGCTTTCAAATGTTAGACTTCAACACTTCAAGAATCATTTGCCCTCTGGTCTTCTCACTCCCTCTGCCTCTGTAAATTTCATCCTCTCAAGGTTTTAATACCATGGGCTAAGGACTTTCAAAATCATTTCCACCATGAGCTTCAGACTTGTATAATCATCTACCTACTTGGACATCTTTACTTGGATAGACATCTCCAATGTAACACATCCAATTCTGGCCTTATCAAACCTGCATTTCCCCAGACAATTTCCAACTTAGAAAACTGTGCCATTGTGCCGGAAAACAGACTCATCACAGATGCCTAAGAGTCATCCTTTACTCCTCTATCTCTCTCTCCCTCTGCATTCATCATCAAGACCCACCGACTTTATTTCCAAAACACATTTCAGATCCATCTACTTCTTCCCATCGCCTCTGCCTCTACACAGTTTAGAACAATACATCATCCTTCACTTCGACTATTATCACACCCTCCCATTTGGTATTCCTGTATCCAATCTTGCCATCGAGAATTTTTAAGCCCTCTGCAAATCTGATCACATCACTCAATCTCAGTCTATCTCCATCTCTCACTAACAAAGTCTAGTAACTTGCTTTGACTATTAAAATATGCTGGAAGTAGTCATGTGCCAGTTTTCTCTCTCTCTAACACATACATACAAACATATACACAAGCTCTTTCAATCATTCTTAAAACAAAGTCTGAAATATTTAGCAGAACTGCTATTTATAGATAGCCAATATGCACATGAAAAAAGAGGCTCAGTATCTCTATTAGAGAAATACAAATCGAAACCACAGTGAGGTATCACCTCACACTGGTCAGAATGGCTATCATCAAAACATCTACAAATAATAAGTGCTGGGGAGGGTGTGGAGAAAAAAGGAACGCTCTTATACTGTTGGTAGGAATGTAAATTGGCACAGCTGCTACAGAAAACAGTATGGAGTTTCCTTAAAAAAAACTAAAATAGAATTGCCATATGGTCCAGCAATCCCACTCCTGGGTATACATTTGGAGAAAACTCTAATTTGAAAAGATACATGCACCCCAATGTTCACAGCACCACTATTCACAATAGCCAAGAAGCAACCTACATGTCCATCGACAGATGAACGGATAAAGAAGATGTGGCGTATATGCACTCAGCCATAAAAAAGAATGAAATAATGCCATTTGCACTAACATGGATGGACCTAGAGATTAAAGACAAATACCGTATGCTATCTTCACGAATGTGGAATCTAAAATATGATAAAAATGAACTTTCTTACAAAACAGAAACAGACTCACAGACACGGTTACCAAAGTGGAATGGGCGTGATGGAGGGATAAATTGGGAGTCTGGGATTAGCAGATACAAACTAGTATATATAAAATAAACAACCAGGACATACTGTACAGCACGGGGAACTATATTCAATAGGCAATAATAAACCATAATGGAAAAGAATATGAAAAAACATATAGGTACATATATAGCTGAACCACTTTGCTGTACACTGAAAAGTAACACAACATTATAAATCGACTATACTTCAATTAAAAAGTGGTCTTTACAGGCACAAGACTGGAAAACTCGACCTACAGCCAGGGAGGCTGTAATGAGGAGGTGACATTTGCAATGGCCCTGAGAGAACAAACAGGTATTTGCTGGGTAAGAGTGGCCAGGGGATTCCCATCGGAGGAAACGCTGCACACAGAGGCACAGAGCCGTAAATGAGCACAAGAAGTGACCAGAGGTTCACCCCCTGTGACCAAAGCATTATTTACGGTAATAAAAACAATAAAAAGAAGACACAGCTAGTTTTTTTTTGAACACTGGTACTTTACATACTCTCTTAGGTTAGGTTCTCTTGAAGTGGAACTGAGATGGGGATTCCCATGAGAGCGACTTACTGAGAAGTGACTCTAGCGAAGGGGAGGGAGGGAAGCAGGACAGGGCAGAGATAATGGAGCTGAGCTGGCTAGAACTCCATGGGGAGTGGCCCTGTTGATTCCCTCCAGGGACAAGGGGCATGGCCTTCTAGAACATCTCCCACTCCCCTTCCTGATTCATGTTTAGCAGAGAATTGTCTAGGGAAGAGGCAGCTGTGAACAGGTAAAAGCCAACACTCACAACACCTAGGCAATGGATGTTTTGGGCGGGCGAAGGGAATCCACGGGGGATGTACCAATAGAATCCACATCACACACCTCATTTAGTTCTCAAAACATCTGAGGACAGAGGTCCCCAACCTGATGATCTGAGGTGGAGTTGATGTAATCATAATAAGAATAAAGTGCACAACAAATGTAATGTTCATGAATTATCTCAAACCCACTGCCCCCAACACCACCACCACCACACTATCCGTGAAAAAATTGTCTTTCGGGAAACTGGTGCCCAAACTGATGGGAATTGCTGCCTTAGGAGGCAGGCATTATTTCTCCCACTGGACAGAAAGCTGACATAAATTAATAAGGGCATTTGGCTGGTATATGGGAAATTTGGAATTTTTGGTAATCAGGAAATCTGGTATATGGAAATCTGAATCCAGGTCTGCTAAGATCCAAGCCCAGTTCTTTTCCTCCTCACTCTCATCCCAGGAAGAGGGAAACTCTTTCCGGGTCACTTGATCAGGAACAATCAATCCCTGTAACTCTTCAATGGGGTATCCTCTCAGGATGGGGAAGAGCTGATCTCTACCAGGCCCACCACCCCCAGAAGCTACTGATGGGCCAGAAATTATGTCTGACTACTGTATCTCAGGCTCAGACCACCCAGGAAAGTCTGGTAGCAAAGAAACTCAAGGTCCTCAAGGGAGGGAGGAAAAGGGATAATATATGGAAACTAAAGCTGCTATGCAGGAATTTTGTAGACTTGCAAAAAAGCAAACAATGAAGCATAGATTTACAAAAGAAACTTCAAGCCTATGAGAACCAGTTTGAAAGGTTTTACGAGGGGACACAGTTGGCTAATATACATCCTGTAGGAACCTCTGTCTCAGGTACAGAGATAAGGAATACCATGTTTCAGCAGAAGGTTACCTTAAAGAGCAAGGTTTTTAACATGATGAAATTGGACTTTCTGGAAGGAAACATCTAGAAATAGCTTCCTGCTTACACCTAGAGCTTTTGCACATAATAATTGCCCAATAAACACTTGGTAAATAGATGACACTTGTATTTAACTGTATTTACAAAATACAGTTGTATTTATAATAATACAATGTAAATAAAATTTATTTTATACATATAAATACAATTATTATAACATATTTATAAATGCATTTCATGCCATTTCAAGTGTTTATCCTCTGAATCCTCTATTAGCTATGAGGCCTTTGTTTGCCCACATGTTTATGTCCATGCCTTGATAACTGGGACAATACAATTCCTACAGTTGATAAGACCACGCACCACGACTGGTTCTCAGGTACAAATGTGCATGTGTGGGTTCAAGCAAGCATTCCAAGGAAAAGACTGGAAGGAAAGACACAGAACTTTTGCCATTAAGAACTAGAGGCCTTGTCCTATTCAATAGATGTCCTTCATCTATTCAACAGATGAATAGATAAAGATATGGTGTGTATATATATGTGTCTATATATATACATATATATATATAAAATGAATATTATGCAGCGATAAAAAGAATGAAATATTGCCACTTGCAGAGTCATGGATGGACCTAGAGAATAACACTCTGCAGTGAAGTAAGCCAGACAAAGACAAATAACTTATGACATCACTTACACGTGGAATCTAAAAAAAATGACACAAGTGAACTTATTCATAAAACAGAAACAGACTCACAGACACAGAAAACACATTTAAGGTTACCAAAGGGGAAAAGGAATGAGGGATAAACTAGGAGGTTGGGATTAGCAGATACACACTGCTATATATAAAACAGATAAACAACAGGACCTACTGGATAATACAGGGAACTATATTCAATAGCTAGTAATAACTTACCATGGAAAAGAATCTGAAAAAGAATATATGTACATATATATATGTATATGTATGCACAAAATAACCAAATCACTTTTCTATACACCTGAAACTAACACAGCAATGTAAATAAACTATACTTCAAAAAACAAAAAGAACTAGAGGTCAGTGGAACCCTACCAAACCA
Source organism: Bos mutus (assembly GCF_027580195.1). Classification (NCBI taxonomy): domain Eukaryota; kingdom Metazoa; phylum Chordata; class Mammalia; order Artiodactyla; family Bovidae; genus Bos; species Bos mutus. Next base: position 56,788,641 of record NC_091629.1, on the reverse strand, counting down.
CTGGAGCTGCAGGTCTTATTTTTATTTTTAAGTAAAATTAGCATGTACTACATCTGACATGTTTCCCACATGTGATAGTTTGTTAAAAGACCATATTACTTTGCAGTGGTTCCCATCAACAGAGTCTATTTCCTCATTCCTTGACTCTAGACTGACTCTGTGACTTGCTTTGATCAACAGCATGTGCTAGAAGTAGTCATATGCCAGACTTCAAGAGGTCACGCAGCTATGGCTCTTGCTGCTTGGGGAACCCTTCTCCCACCATGTAAACAAATTTGGTCTAGCCTGCTGCAACAGGAGAGACCATCTGAAGTAGAAGGGAGTCCCCCATAACAATTAGCTAAGAGCCTACCTGGCTGCTGACTCTTGCACTTAAATGATCCTAGCCATGACCAGAAGAGCCACCCAGCTGAACTCAACCAAACTTCCAAGCCATGGAATCATGAATTAGATGAATATTTGTTGTTTTAAGCCACTAAATTTGGGGGGTGGGGTGTGCAAGTTAAGCTAACTGGTACACTTTAAGAAGTCTAGACTGTAATTGCTAAGTCTGCTCGTCTCAAGGTTGGCTCACACCACCATATGGACTCTGGGAATCCTGTTATCTCCTTTATAAAGTTCTAAGTTAGGGAGACTCTCTGAGCAACAGTGCATGAGACCAGGAAGGACCCTTAGGGAATCCAGCCACATTGTTCCACTGTTAAGGAATGCATTCATTACATAAGTGTTTCCTGAATGCCTCCTTTGTGCCAGGCAGTATGGCCCAGTAGGAAGGCACAACAAAGAATAAGAGAGACCAGATCCTTCCCTCAGGGAGGTCACAGTCTAGGGTGGAAATCAGATGTTAACCAAGTCATTATGCAAATAAGCAAAAACCACAGTGACAAACGCTGTGAACTAAAAGGAGGAGGTACCATGAGAAAGAATAATGGAGAAGGGACCTACTTGGATTTGGGGCTCACAAAGAGCTCTGTAAGTAAGTGACATTTAGGCTGAAGCAAGTTGAAAATAGCCTTGAGGTGGGAACGGAGCTCTCCATAAACACAGTAAGGGACTCGGAGCTTTGAGTTCTAGCCGTGCAGATTCAAATTCCATCTCTACCGCTCCCTGGCTGAGTCAGTCAACATCCTAGAGCCTCAGTTGCCTGATCTATGAAATGGGGTTAATGGTAACATCTTACTTTTTCATGACACTTCTCAAAGCTGTCGTGAAAGCCAGTTGAAATAACCACGTTTATTTGTCCTGCAGTTCCCCTTTGAGGGACTGTGCCCCTCTGCCCAAGCCTAGAGCAGACACAGAGCTCCTGAGTCTCACTTGCCCTTCTCGGTGAAAGTGCAGTACCAACCCTCTCCATTAGGGACGGAGCCAGAGCAGACTCCAGCATAGCACAGTTCTGAGTCAGGATGTTAACAAAACGCAATCCAAAGCTGAAGCTCCAGTACTTTGGCCACCTGATGTGAAGAACTGACTCACTGCAAAAGACCCTGATGCCAGGAAAAATTGAAGGCAGGAGGAGAAGGGGACCACAGAGGATGAGATGGTTGGATGGCATCACCAACTCAACGGACAGGAGTTTGAGTAAGCTCCAAGAAATGGTGAAGGACAGGAAAGCCTGGTGTGCTGCAGTCCATGGGGTCGCAAAGAGTCCGACACGACTGAGCAACGACAAATCAAAACACTGTGAAAGGACTCAGATAAGAGGTTCAGGAGTAAGCTCTGGCTTTTGAACTAACCACATTTCCAATTATGGACAATTAAATGACTTCTGTGATTTCTTCCAAAATGGGCATTTCCAGGACTGGAGTCTTACCCACCAGTTCTTGCAGCTTGTCAGTGCAATATAAAGGCAGCTTTTCAGCAGCCCCTCTGGTGCTCACATGGTCACAGACCAGAGAAGGGGATGGCATGTGGGCCCACCAGCGCCCTGCTGCAATGGCGGGGGTGGGGTGGGGTGGGGGTCAGGGTGGGTGTGGGCTCCAGCGCCCTGTAACAGAATTTCCACGCCACACTGAGACATAGTCTCTTTCCTTGTCAGTAGTGTTCCCCAAGAGCCACAAGCCCATGTCTTTCTCATCTGTGTCCCCACTAGGACCTCTCACGTAGCACAGCACATAAGTATTTGTGAATTAATAGGCTTCTGTTTCTCCGGCTGGAAAATGTGACCCCAGCCACCCAACTGCCATGACTGCCATGATTACACAGCCAGAGAGGGCACAGCAGCTCTAGGGGCAGGCTTGTCTCCCAGATCCCTCACGTTTGTCAACGGCTACGAAACCCCTTCATCCTCCATCCAGCAGCCCGAGCTGCTGCCACCCTGGAGGCACCACTGGGAAGCATCTTCCAGGATCTTTGCAGGACCCTCCTTGGGGTCCCAGACTGCAGTGAGGACCCTCTGTGGCATCTGAGTCTAGACTGAGGATGCTCCTGGCTGAGAGAGACCAGGCTGACAGTGGACAATCTGTCCAACTGGTGTCTGGGACTCACAGCGGGCTGGACTGGGCCTAGGGCTGGTCTTCCCTGGGATGACTCAGCTCCCATCCCCACCAAGAAAAGCTGCCCAGGAAGCCTCCACTCTCTTCCCTTTCCTCCATGTCCACAACCCTCCCCAGAGCATGAGACGACGCCAGGTAGACAGAAGAACCCTGAAAGCTGATGCATGGGTGTGAGTGCCTCCACACCAGCACCTGTCCCCATGGCTGCTGTGTGGCAGTAAGAGGCAGGGCCACCAGGGGCATGTGACATGTGTATTCGTTGGTGCTGAAAATCTCCCCTCTGTGCGTGGAGAGTGTAGACAATATGTTTTGAGTTTTATCAAGTTTTCAATGATGCCAAGAGTAGACAGGTAGTTGATTTACAGGAAACACTATAGTCCCAGTTTGTCCATTTGAAGGAAAACTCAATCGACATTACTTTCTAAAAAAAATCAGAAGTTTATAGACTTGGTTCAAAAAAGCTTATAAAGGCTTTTTTTTTTCCTGTTAAAGAATTATAGTCTAATTTGGAAAGTCACCAGTACAAGAACAATGACATCTATGATTTAGACAGGCCTCTTAACAATTACATGTTTTTTGTTTTTTAAATTTTTTGCTGCATGCAAGGCATCTGGGATCTTAGCTCTTCAACTGGGGACTGAACCCATGCCCCCTGCATTGGAAGTACAGAGTCTTAACCACTGGACCACGAGGGAAGTCCCTAACAATTAGATGTTATATAACATCTACAACAATTGGATGTTAACAATCAATTGATATTCTTGATCATTCTGAGAGAGGACAGTAGTGGGCTATGCCTCCAGCTCTGCACCCCTGCCACCCCGCCCTGGGAGCAGCTCAGCTCCAGCAGCCCAAGGGAGGCTGGGCACCCACCTGGCTGGTTGATAGGAGCTCTGGGTTTCCGTCACTCATCCCCACGTAGGCACTCTCACCATCAAACTGGAACAGAGAAACAGAGAGGCAGCTCTGATGAAAATGTTCTCCGGAAGGGCCCAGGAGAAGCCCGAGGAGGTCAGGGGACTATAGTGCTGAGGGGAAAAGGCTGGACCCCAGAGAAGCAAAGATTGAACCCAAGATGCCCAGTCTCCATTTCAGCAGAGCTCCCTCTAGGGGAGAAGGAAGTGTCCTTATTTCATGACCTCCATAGTTTGGGTTCATCACACTCAGGATACAGAGAGGAATACCCTTCTGCCCTTTACACCTTGTCCATAGATGTGACAGATGGCTTTGTCAGGTACTGAGCTCCCCATCTCTGGAAGTATGCAAATATTTCTCCTGGCCAAAATGACATCAGGCTTTCAGCTAGAGCTGGAATTCCACATGCTGGAGGGAGGCCAAGATCTCCAGAGCCCTGGGATCAGGACAGCCTGCCCCCGTCCCATCCTCCAGGAATGACCATCCCAAAGGGCTCTGTCCCCTTACCCTTGCCTCCCATGCCGTCCCTGACCACGGGCAGTGAGGACTGTGGTAGAAACCAGGTACAGGAACTACAACCCTGTGTTTTGAGACGCTGCCAAGGCTGGATTTGGGAAAATTCGTCTGCAAGAGGGAGCAGGTGTAGCTGGAGAAGCAGGGGCTCTGGAGTAGCTGGCTCCCCTTTCTCAAGGTGTGTGATCTTGCACTGGAGACTGCACTCCAGAGGTGCCTCGTCTGTCAAAAGGGGCTGACAACAGTAAACCTCTCTCCAGGGGACGCTGCCCCGGAAAGTGCAAAGCGCTTGGCTCCATTCCAGCTCCCTTCACTTGAGACAAGCCTCTGGGATCGGGTTCTCTACAGAGCTTGAGACAAGGATTCAAAGGCATGTGATCTTTGAGAAGTGTGCTTTAGCAATAACCTGTAAGGGAGGGAGGGATCAGGATAGGGTATGGGAAGGAGCTAAGCAAGGAGGGAGCCCCAGTGGGAGGCTTGCTGTAGGCTTATCCCACCACAAGCTTGCTCCAGGGCATGGCTGGTACCGCAGAGTTGTTCCTGCATGAAACCAGGGGTGGGGCTTCTGTAACCCATATATGTCAGTCATTGGTGGCGGCTTAAGGGGCAGAAGGGAGTCATCACCTGAGAAGGGTGGCCCCCATTTGGCCAAGGACATTTTTCCAGGGAACTGTGCCAGCTGTGAGCCATTTTCAGCCTGTACTCATCCCTGGTGGCTCAGACGGTAAAGAATCTGTCTGCAATGCAGGAGAGCGAGGTTCAAACCCTGGGTCGGGAAGATCCCTTGGAGAAGGGAAAGGCAACCCACTCCAGTATTCCTGTCTGGAGAATTCCATGGGCAGAGGAGCCTGGTGGGCTACAGTCCATGGGGTCACAAAGAGTCAGACACAACTGAGCAACTAATACTTTCACAGCAGATGGGGGACAATATTGTCCAGCTGTGCTGGACAACAAAGAGATCTGGGTGGAGTACCAACACCAGCTGTCCATTTTATTGTAATTGAAAAGAATTTTTTATTAGGTTATATTCACATGATTTAAAATTCCCAAAGTACACAAAGAGCAACAGAATGAAAAGTCGCCTGCCCCCACCTCCCAGGCATCCACTGCCCCTCTCCAGAGATAATCACTGCATCTACCAGCTTTCCATATCCTTTCAGAGAGAGTCCCTGAAATACATTAGAGTCACTTCTTTTCTATAAATGACAATGTTCTATACACACCATTTCACACCTTATATTTCTCCTAGCAACACATCCTGGAAAGTGTTTTCTCTCAGATCATAATTTTGTCTTCTGGTATGCCCTAGCATGGCTATAACATATATATTGAACTACTTGAGCAAATGGGCAATTGAGTTGTTTCCAGGTTTGTGCTATTCCACATTGCTCTGGTGAATATTTTTGTATATCCGTCATTTTGCAGGGGTGTGAGTCTATCTGTAGGATTAGTCTGAATAATTGCTGCATCCAACTGTGGGTGCATCTGTAATTTGGATGGACATCACCAAGCGGTCCATACGGAGGTTGGAAAAGCCCACATTCCTGCAATCATCAGTTCATCCAGACCCTCTTTGCTCAGAGAGGTTTTCATAACAAACTGGCTCAGACACCAGCCTCCGATCTCGGTGGGCTCCAAAGCCCAGCACGCCCGACTCCCCCTGTCCTGCTCACCCTTGTTCATTGTTCCATCGCCCCGTCACCTTCTAGCTTTCTATGTAATTTACTTATTTACCACATTCATTGCTCACAGTTGGATTTCCCCTATGAAAATGAAGGGCCCTCGAGGCCAAGGGGTCTTAGTCTTTCTGTACACTGATGATGCCTCCCAAATATCTAGACTAGCACCCGACACGGAACAGACACTCAATAAATGCTTCTTGAATGAATGAATGAAGCAACCGCTTGCATTGTCTTTTACCAGGCCAATCTTTTCATCAGGGCAGTGGCATTAGGACTTATACCCAAGTGCCTTCCCAACACAGGGATGGACAGTCCTTCAGTGACTGCTGGATTCACAAAAGAAAAGGCTGTGCCGTGTCTAGAGTCTGAGCATGACCCCAAATGCAGGGCTTCATCCATCATACGGAGTTCAGGCTTCAAGTCTCTGCTCAGAAACCACCTTCTGCAAGAGGCTGGACATCACTGCTTTTATTTCCTTTGGCTGTCCCTCTAACAACCTAGATTGTCTCTCCATCTGTCCTCTGCCCAGAATGGAGCAGCGTGAAGGCTGGAACCGTGTCCTGATGGTTTCCCAAGCCCCCAATGCCCGATAAGACTGGTATCAAGGATAGGACTATGACTTGGGCAGCATAGAGAGTTCTCAACGAAAGCTCCTAAGTTCTATCTGATAGGTCACCGTGGTCCGATATTTACTCTTTGATAAAAATTAGACCATTCTAAAAATCACACATAATTGATAAGTATGTTCTAAAAGAAAGAGGGCTTCCTTTGTGACTCAGCTGGTAAAGAATCTCTTGCAATGCCGGAGACCTGGATTCAATTCCTGGGTTGGGAAAATCCCCTGGAGAAGGGAAAGGCTACACACTCCAGTATTCTGGCGAGTCCATGGGGTCAAGGAAGTGGAAGGGGACTAAAATTTTTAAATAATTAAATAATAATGAAATATCTTTTAAAAATTTTATTTATTTTTCGTTCAGTTCAGTTCAGTTCAGTTGCTCAGGTGTGTCTGACTCTTTGCGACCCCATGGACTGCAGCACGCCAGGCCTCCCTGTCCATCACCAACTCCCAAAGTTTACGCAAACCCATGTCCACTGAGTCAGTGATGCCATCCAACCACTTCATCCTCTGTCGTCCCCTTCTCCTCCCACCCTCAATCTTTCCCAGCATCAGGGTCTTTTCAAATGAGTTAGTTCTTTGCATCAGGTGGCCAAAGTACTGGAGTTTCAGCTTCAACATCAGTCCTTCCAATGAATATTCAGGACTGCTTTCCTTTAGGATGGACTGATTGGATCTCCTTGCAGTCCAAGGGACCCTCAAGAGTTTTCTCCAACACCACAGTTCAAAAGCATCAGTTCTTCGGCACTCAGCTTTCTTCACAGTCCAACTCTCACATCCATACATGACTACTGGAAAAACCACAGCCTTGGCTAGATGGACCTTTGTTGGCAAAGTAATGTCTCTGCTTTTGAATATGCTATCTAGGTTGCTCATAACTTTCCTTCCAAGGAGTAAGTGTCTTTTAATTTCATGGCTGCAGTCATCATCTGCAGTGATTTTGGAGCCCCCCAAAATAAAGTCTGTCACTGTTTCCACCGTTTTCCCATCTATTTGCCATGAAGTGATGGGACTGGATGCCATGATCTTAGTTTTCTGAATGTTGAGCTTTAAGCCAACTTTTTTACTCTCCTCTTTGACTTTCATCAAGAGGCTCTTTAGTTCCTCTTCGCTTTTTGCCGTAAGGGTGGTGTCATCTGCATATCTGAGGTTATTGATATTTCTCCTGGCAATCTTGATTCCAGCTTGTGCTTCATCCAGCCCAGTGTTTCTCATGATGTACTCTATATATAAATTAAATAAGCAGGGTGACAATATACAGCCTTGACATACTCCTTTTCCTATTTGGAACCAGCCTGTTGTTCCATGTCCAGTTCTAACTGTTATTTCCTGATCTGTATACAGATTTCTAAAGAAGCAGGTCAGGTGGTCTGGTATTCCCAGCTCTTTCAGAATTTTCCACAGTTTGTGGTGATCCACACAGTTAAAGGCTTTAGCATAGTCAATAAAGCAGAAATAGATGTTTTTTCTGGAACTCTCTTGCTTTTTCAATGATCCAGCGGATGTTGGCAATTTGATCTCTGGTTCCTCTGCCTTTTCCAAAACCAGCTTGAACATCTGGAAGTTCACAGTTCACGTATTGTTGAAGCCTGGCTTGGAGAATTTACTAGTGTGTGAGATGAGTGCAATTGTGCCGTAGTTTGAGCGTTCTTTGGCATTGCCTTTCTTTGGGATAGTTTGGGTTAGGTGGGTCTTTGTTGCTGGGCTTTCTCTAGTGGCAGTGCACGGGTTTCTCCTTGCAGTGGTTTCTCTTGTCGCAGAGCATGGCCTCAGGCATGCGGGTTTCAGTAGTTGAGGCACAGAGGCCCCAGAATGCAGGCTCTGTAGGTGCGGTGCATGGGCTTAGTCAACCCATGGCCTGTGGAGTCTTCCCAGACCAGGGACTAAACCCTTGTTCCCTGTATTGGCAAGTGTAAACTAAGCCACAGGGAAGTCTGAGGGGACTAAATTTAACAAGGTATTTGAAACATTCTATAAAGCAATAGTCATCAAACAGTATGGTGTATGTTAAAGATACAGGGCATATCTTTTAATGTAGGTTAAAAGATATGCCCCCAAACTCTGTGTAATATCCCATTTATTAACTCCTGGCTAGAACAGAGCCACCCTGGTCTGCTCTCTCTCCCCACCCCAGCCCTGCTCCCCAACATGTACAGCAGGCGATGAACAAATACTTGATGAGTGTCTGTTCATTGGGTGAATGAATGAATATACTTGGCACCAAGCAAAATGCTTTTCATAAAAGAACTCATTTAGCTTTTTCAACAACCAACATTTTGGGCTTCCCTGGTGGCTCAGTGGTAAAGAATCCACCTGCCAATGCAGGAGACTCGGGTTCGATCTCTGGGTGGGGAAGATCCCCTGAAGAAGGAAATGGCAACTCACTCCAGCATTCTTGCCTGGAGAATCCCATGGACAGAGGAGCCTGGTAGGCTACAGTCCATGGAGCTGCAAAGAGTTGGACACAATTGAGTGACTAAACCAACAACAGCTACCAACGTTTCAAACCATGGAAATAAGCTGAGAAGATAAACAGTTGTCCAAGATCACACAGTCAGGGAGACACTGCACAGCAGTGGTCTGTTTGCTTCTTGGGCTTGGTCTCTCCCATGAGCGTGTACGCTCCTTGGCAGCAGGAATCACGGCCTGGCTGCAGCCCCCGTCCCCAGACATAACCAGTCATTCTTCAGGGCCTGGCACATAATAGGGATCTGATGAGTATGTGTTTGTGGTTCATGCAGGGAGGACCTACCCACGGTGAGCAGTGGGGAACGACGCTGGGAAGAGCAGCAGGGATCCTAGATTTTGAGGTATGCGTGCCAGGGGTTGGGCAGGGGATTCCCATGAGGTCATCAGAGTCCCCTCAAGTGGGCTTATTCACTTGCCCTTTATTCAAACAAGAAAGAGCAGCCATGTGGCAGAGTAAAGCTTGTTTCCTGCTTCAAGGAAAATCTGAGAATTTGGCAGAAGTTCCCAAGGCAGGGTTGGGTCAGCCTCTGCTGGGTTTCCCACTGGTTGCTTTGCATGGTGCCCTAGAACACAGGATTGGGACCGGCTACTGAGCAGCTGTGAAAAGAGGGCCCCAAGTGGGTGGTTTGGGGGCTCTGTTCTCTGCCAGCCTTTGTCCAGTGTTCCACCACCTCTGAGCCCTTGTAGGGGAAAGGAAGGAGGGGAGGGGCCCCTGAGACCCCCCGGGCTCCCCTGGCTTGGCCCCCAGGGTGAAGGGGAGATGTCGCAAAGCCTTGACACAGCAGAGCCACCTCCTCCATGTGCACAGAAAAGCTCCAAAGCGCCCACATGGACACCCAGCGTACAGCGGTGACGCTGTGAGTTCATGGACACACAGGTATGTGATGCATGAGTGTGCCCAAGCATGGTGACAACGTATGCAACACAAACTGGCAGGGGGCCCAGCTCACACCACAGAGTGTTCAAGACACCACTCAGTTACACACGTACCCCAGCATGGGTAACACCAACCGTCCCAGACAAAGGTGTCCGGAACATAAGCACGAGTGCACACAGCACAGACCCTTTACGTGACTGGTACACAACATACACAACACCTAGAGTCTGCACACAGGGGAGGGAGGGGATGCCCGGACGCGAATAAATACACCCTCCATCTGCGACTGAATCCGTGCATAATTCACAGAAACGTGCACACAAACAGATGACATGAGCGTGTAGAGACACACACAGACACCCAAGAACTTAAATTCTGTGCATATTTCAGCTTCTCAATCCCTCAGTCAAAAATCTTTTTTCACATCACACAACCTTCTGCACACTTTAAAACATGAAAAAAAATATGTGTGTGTATGGGAGGGTGGGGGACAAGGGCCTAAGAATTTCCATGAAACACCAGGAGAACATCTCTTACCACTGACTGGAATAGATTAATTTTCCCCATTTCATATTCTAATTATAATTCCTTTTCCCAGCGCCATCTTCAGTCGTCATTACAGCTGGAAGATTGTTCTGCAAAAGCCAGCCCTTCATCTTCTCTTCCCAAGAGTTTTGTCATGGAAATGAGTTTGGGAATCTGAAAGAATCCACATTTTTGCAAACAGCGAATGTGTCAGGATAACCCTTTCATGACGGCCACCAAGGAGAGGCTTCTGAAGGGTCTGTCTCTCCTCAAAATGTGTGGTCCCTTTGGTGAGAGGGGTAGCTAGTCCTCTAGTCCAACAGCCACCCCCCACATACCCCAAGAAAAGGATAGATCCCCTTTCTATCTTTAAGCAAACTTAGCAAATAGGTAGGCAAGGTGAAAGGCAAGACGCCCTGATTTTTGCAAGTCAGATGATGCCAGCTCCATCTGTGAAACCTCAGGCAAGCTCTGTAACTGCTTGAAGCCTCAGTTTCCTTATTCTTAAGACCCACAGAGCCACTGATTCATAGTAGGTGTGAATTAAATATCTGTGGAATGGACAAATGTGATAACTGTGTAGATGGATGGATGAAAGGGAGGGAGGGAATGAAGGATGGGAAGGATGGATGGATAAATGGATGGATAAGTGGATGATGGATGGTACAAGTCAGCACAGTTCCACAGCAATGTAAAGCAAGCCACAAGTGTAATATAAAATTTTCTAGTAGCCAGAGTTTAAAAAGCATAAACAGGTGAAATTAATTTTAAAGACATTTTATTTAACCCAATATATTCACATTATGATCTCAATGCATGATCAATACAAAACAATTGTAAATGAGATGGTTTATAGTCTTTTTTTTTTGGTACTGTCTTTGAAATCCAGTGTGTATTTAACCTTCCACTATGGCTCAGTTTAGACTTAGCCACATTCTGGGTGCTCAAAAGTCACCAGCGGCTGGTGGTAAATAGAGACGTAAATAGTTGGGATGGGTAAGATGAGTGGATGGATGGTGGGGAGGTATATGGGTGGGATGAATGGATGGGTGGATGGTCAGGCGAGTTGAGTGGTTTAGGGAAGGAATGGGACAGATGGGCCAGTAGGTGGACAAAGAGATGACTCAAGGGTCAGATAGATGGAATTAGAAGGTGGGATGAATGGATGGATGGGCAGATGAGTGGCTGAGATGAGAGGGATGAGAGATAGATGAATGAACTGGGATGGGTGAGTGAGTATGAAGAGACAGGTAATGGGAAGATGCTTGGGATGGTGGGTGAGATAAACAAGTAGATGATTGGCATGGGCAAGTGAGATGCCTGGGTTGATGGAATGGGTTAAACAGGTGGGTGGGATAGATAAGTCTGGTATTTCCTTCTCTATTCACACTTGCTTTGGACAATGAGCTTGAGCAAGCTCCAGGAGTTGCTGATGGACAGGGAAGTCTGACATGCTGCAGTCCATGGGGTCGCAAAGACTCAGACCCAATTGAGTAACTGAACTGAACTGAGCTGATGGCTTCTTAGGGTTGCCACGTGTCACTCTCAAACATTCATCTTCAGCCAAGCTGCCTCCAGATTCCAATGCACAGTTTACCCCTGAACATTGCCCCATTTGGTTCATGCGTACCTCAAATTCAACCCACCCAACACTGAACACATGACACATGGATGAGCCTGCTCTTTCTCTGGCGGTTGGCCATCATGAGAGATGTCACATTCTACAGAGTTCCCCTGGGGTGACTCTGGACCCCTTCCATCCTACATCCTCCTGATCAATCACCAGCAGAAGTCCTCTGCTCAGCTTCCTCCCACCCAATCCATCTTCCTTCCACCCTGGCTATCACTAGCAATCTTTTGGTAATCATTTCACTGCTCAGATCAAAACCCTGAAGTGACCCCACATCACTAGCTCTGGCATACGGGACCCTCCATAACAACCAGCCCTAAGCCTCAGCTCCCATTAAGGCTGCAAGAAACCTCCGGAATCTTGAAGCTTGCACATATTTCCCCATCGTCAGCCTGGAGCACCCTCCTCCCTTTCTCTACCCACTGAAAGCCAACTCTTTCTAGGTGTTTTTTTTTCTGGCTACACACTCCAACCTTAACCAGTGCAGCTTGCTTCTATCAACCCATATTCTTGGGCCCAATTTTAAAGTCCCCATCTCAAGTTAGCTTTGGACTTAATTCATCTTCCCTGTATGGTGTGACATCCCAGTCAACAGCATTGATTCTTGAATAGAAGTATTGGTTTCAACACTTTCTAGCTGTGTGTAACCTTGGGTTTAACTTCTCCTTACCTCAGTTTCGTCACCTGTAAAATGGTAATGATGGCAGTTAATTATTACTGCCTTAAAAAGTTTTTTATATCTGTTATCATATATTAGATACGAGCTATGGTCATGTATGGATGTGAGAGTTGGACTGTGAAGAAAGCTGAGAGCTGAAGAATTGATGCTTTGAACTGTGGTGTTGGAGAAGACCCTTGAGAGTCCCTTGGACTGCAAGGAGATCCAACCAGTCCATCCTAAAGGAGATCAGGCCTGGGTGTTCATTGGAAGGACTGATGCTAAAGCTGAAACTCCAATCCTTTGGCCACCTCATGCAAAGAGATGACTCATTGGAAAAGACCCTGATGCTGGGAGGGATTGGGGGCAGGAGGAGAAGGGGACGACAGAGGATGAGATGGCTGGATGGCATCACTGACTCGATGGACATGAGTTTGGGTAAACTCCAGGAGTTAGTGATGGACAGGGAGGCCTGGCGTGCTGCGGTTCATGGGGTCGCAAAGAGTCAGACATGATTGAGCAACTGAATTGAACTGAACTGAACTGAACTGAATACTCTATAACATAATACTTCATAATGGTGATAACTTTTGACAAGTGTTTAATAGATATTATCTTTTATTATAATATGCTAGATTATTATCCCTTCATCAGCCCCAGTAGCCCTCAGTCTTGCAGAGAACCATGTCTCCTGTGTCACGGAGGCCATCAGATATCCCCTCAACTCTCTCCCCTCCCCTACTTTATTAACATCACATCCCTCCTGACATCCTTTCCTTTAGTCTAAATAGGTGAAGTGTCTCCCTTCTGTTCAAGGTGAGCCCCTCCACTTTGACCTCATGCCCCTTGTGTCTTCCTCGTATTCACTCCCACTCGTGGTCTTAGGTCTAAGACCAAATTTACATGTGCTGAGGCAAAATGAAATCAGTCAATGCCCTTATATCAGGTACCAAGCACCTACAATGTACTGAGTAACACATCTCCCAACATCGAGGGTTTATGATAAACAAAGCTTGTCACGGGGCCCTGAAAAGAGGTAACAGCAAAGGAATTCTGAGGTCACAGAAGGGGCAACAGTCATTGTTCATTGGCTAGTATCTAGTGATTATGTGCCTGGCATTGTACAGATACCAGGCATCCTGTAATGGTAATGACACAGCCCCTAAGGAGTCCCCAGTCCTTTGGAGAAGCTTGGGCAAATAACATGTTCCTATTCTCCAAACCTGAGAAATGAACACAGGCCATTCTTTGGCCACTGTCTCACGACAGGAGCAAATAAAAACCTTGTCTGAAAGCTTGTCTTAATTGGTCAGTGACAGTTTTGCACCCACCCATCCTCTGAAAGTCAAGAGATCAATTAACAGTCTCACCACCATAGCTACACGTCCACAGGTGGCGGTCAGCCTGTCCCAAGAACCTCCTGCTTCTGAAAGTCCCCTATGCCAGGACTCCATGCTTCCTCAAACCCTACAAAACCCAGCTCTTGCTTGATTTGGACAGACTAACTTTGCAAAGTACGGCAATGAACTCAGCATCATATTGAACGGCAGCCTCATCTTTGACAAATGTGACCATGGTAGGATAAAGTTACCATAGAAGAATGGAGGAAGAGAGAAGTGTCTTTCGAGAGAAATCTTCTGAAAAGGGTAGCCTGGAAGCCCCATGACGGAGAACACACAGGAGCTGGCCAGGCAAAGAGCAGGGAACGTGACATCTGAGGCTGCTGGGAGCACAGGCCAGTGGGCACCTACTCTATTTCAGACCTCCTCCCAGAGCCATGCCTGGTCATCTCATTGGAAAGCCCCAGAATTCCCAATGAATTGCACGACCAGGCCCATTGTAGAGGTGAGCAAGGCAAGGCTCAAAGTGGTTGGTAGCTTGTGTATAGCTCTCCAATCAGTTCCGAATCTACCCTCGATTCTAGGTACCAAAGCAACAGTTGTTGTGTACAAGTTGCTGACCCTCCCCTCTGCACGGAGACACACATCAAAGACCAAAGATGCACAGCCCTCAACCCGGCCAGTTGCAGACACCAAGAGATGTGCCTCGTGGAGATCTAAAGAGGAAACAATCAAAGCAGCCTACACGGCTCCCGCCTGCCCCGACACCGGGCCGTGAGAACACTTGTTCTGCGCAGATAAAACACAGTTCAAAAGCAACGAGGCAGCAAATGTGGCAGCTGCGCCCTGGGTCCTGCCGAGAGTGCGGTTTTATGTGGAAGTCTCACAGAGAGATACACCTCGGAGCAGGGAGGTGGTGGAGGAGGGGCAGAGAGGCCCTGTAGAGATGCAACTGGACAGGGAGAGGGCCTTGGGCTCAAGTCCGACCAGATCCCATATGCTCGAGTCCAGGCCCACCGTCTCTTAATGAAGGATGATGGCACCATGGGTACAAACACGGGCTCGGGTGCCAAGCTGCCTGGGTCCAAATCTGCTGGCTTTTCAAGCTGTGCAACTTGTAAACTAAGTTATTATGTCTCTGCTTCCTCATCTAGAAAACGTGTATGACTATCATTTGGATTAAACAAATTTCTGTGCTTAGAACATTGCCTAGTGCAGAGAAAGCACTCAAAATTGTTAGCTATTACACACACACACACACACACACATATATATAAAACTTATAAGGTAATATATTACTTACACTGTTTAATTCTTACAACAACCCTTCAGTTCAGTTTAGTTGCTCAGTCGTGTCCAATTCTTTGTGACCCCATGAACCACAGCATACCAGGCCTCCCTGTCCATCACCAACTCCTGGAGTTTACCCAAACTCATGCCCAT
This sequence comes from Bos mutus, assembly GCF_027580195.1. NCBI lineage: Eukaryota > Metazoa > Chordata > Mammalia > Artiodactyla > Bovidae > Bos > Bos mutus. Next base: position 56,773,481 of record NC_091629.1, on the reverse strand, counting down.
CGAGCCATCTCATCCTCTGTCGTCCCCTTCTCCTCCTGCCCCCAATCCCTCCCAGCATCAGGGTCTTTTCCAATGAGTTATCCCTTTGCATGAGGTGGCCAAAGGATTGGAGTTTCAGCTTTAGCATCAGTCCTTCCAGTGAACACCCAGGCCTGACCTCTCCTTGCAGTCCAAGGGACTCTCAAGAGTCTTCTCCAATACCACCATTCAAAAGCATCAATTCTTTGGCTCTCAGCTTTCTTCACAGTCCAACTCTCACATCCATATATGACCACTGGAAAAACCATAGCTTTGACTAGACAGACCTTTGTTGGCAAAGTAATGTCTTTGCTTTTTAATATGTTCACTTTCACTTTTCACTTTCATGCATTGGAGAAGGAAATGGCAACCCACTCCAGTGTTCTTGCCTGGAGAATCCCAGGGATGGGGGAGCCTGGTGGGCTGCCATCTATGGGGTCGCACAGAGTTGGACATGACTGAAGCGACTTAGCAGTAGCAGAAGCAGCAGGTTAGTCATAACTTTCCTTCCAAGGAGTAAGCGTCTCTTAGTTTCATGGCTGCAATCACCATCTTCAGTGATTTTGGAGCCCCCCAAAAATAAAGTCTGACACTGTTTCCACTATTTCCCCATCTATTTCCCATGAAGTGATGGGAACAACAACCCTAGGAGGTTGATATAATTGCTTCTCTTTTGTAGATGAAGAAAATGAATGGGGTTTCATGCAAACCTGTGAGGGCTTAAGTGGGATTCTTTCCTGCCTGCCATATGTAATTTGGTGCCCGCCTGCCATATATAATTTGAAATAAAATTTGCAAACTAAACTCTTTGTCAGAGAGTCTAATTGGGTTTGTTTTTCCCATGATGATGACTTTCGTGCTTTGTTCCTGAATATCAAACATCAATTTCTCTCCAAAGAAAAAAGCTTTTCTCCTTATCAGTCCTTTGCACATTCTTATTCTGCCCACCAAGAAATCCAGGGCTCTGATTGAGGCCCAGAGAGGTTAGGGGATCTACCCAAAGCCACACAGCCAACAAGGGCCCAATCTGATTTCTGTATTCCATGCTGCTGAACCCCCAAAGCCCACACTGGCTTCCTACCCCCACTGTTTCTAAGCTGAGTGAACCAGAGCAGGTGACCTCATGACCCTGGGCCAGGGACTTTGTCTGCCAGGAAGGAGAGACTATGCCTTGGATATGGCCTGCTGGGGGGCTGGGAGTCTCTGGAGCAAGTTTGGTGCTGTGGTCACTGCAGGAACCGCCTCCTCACCACTAAAAAGAGTCACATAAGATGGTGCCATCTGTTATATCAATAAAAACTATCTAGGAGGTAGTGAGAAAAGACAGTGATCAATACAACTTTGGTGGCAGAGCGTGCTACCAGGCACTTGGCTCCTCTGGGAGATGAGAGTTGTTGCCCCATTTTACAGACAGGGAAGTAGGGCCTTCCTAGCTGGCTCTAACCTCGCTTCTTCTAGACCTGGGCTATAACAGTGCAGTAGTCCATGAGCACTTGGAATGTGACTGGTCCAAACTGAGAGGAGTTTATGTGTAAAATACACATCAGGTCTCAAAGACTTGGAACAACAATAGCAAAAAAGACTATTAAGATGCCTCATCAATATATTTATATTGATTACATGCTGAAGTGATAACATTTTGGGTATACGGGGCTAACTAAAATATTTTATTAATTTCAGCTGTTTCTTTTTCCTTTTTTAAATATGACTACTAAAAAATTGAAGTGATATAGACAGTATGCATAATATTTCTATTGGACAGTGCTGGTCAAGATGCTGTCCCAGCCACTACAGTTTCAGACTCAGAAACTTAGAGATAGCAAAAGCTGAATCCAATTCTCCACTCAGAAATGGGGAAACTGAGACTCATAGAGGGAGAGTGATGTTTAAGGCAAGAGGCTGGCACAGAGGCATTCATTCACTCAACAAATGCAGTTGTTCACTTGCTAAGTCACGTCCAACTCTTTTTGACCCCATGGACTGCAGCATGCCAGGCTCCCCTGTCCTCCACTATCTCCTAGAGTTTGTTCAAATTCATGTCCATTGACTTGGTGATCCAACCATCTCATCCTCTGTCATCCCCTTCTCCTCCTGCCTTCAATCTTTCCCAGCATCAGGGTCTTTTCCAATGAGTTGGCTCTTTGCATCAGATGGCCAAAGTATTGGAGCTTCAGCTTCAGTCCCTGCAATGAATATTCAGGGTTGATTTCCTTTAGAATTGACTGGTTTGATCTCTTTGTTGTCCAAGGAACTCTCAAGAGTCTTCTCTAGCACGATAGTTTGAAAGCATCAATTCTTTGGTGCTCAGCCTTCTTTCTGGTCCAACTCTCACATCTGTACATGACTACTAGAAAAATCTTAGCTTTGACTATATGGACCTTTGTCGGCAAAATGTCTTTTCTTCTAACATGCTCTCTAGGTTTGTCGTAGCTTTCCTTCCAAGGAGCAACTGCCTTTTAATTTCGTGGCTGCAGTCACCATCCACAGTGAGTTCTAAGTTCTGGGATACAGCAGAGGACAAAATGTGGACCCATACTCCAGACCAGAGGTGACAAGGTGATGATGCAGGTTTCCTTGCCTGGCCCAGGACCCCTAGAGTAGCCAGGGCAGCCGGACTTGCATCAACCCCTCGGTTCCCCATTGTCAGCTCAGACCATAGAGCTCAGCGATGGAAAGACACAAGAAAACTCCAGCTCCAACCCAGAGCAGATCTACCTCAAAGACCCCTACTGAGCACCCCCAGCAGCTGCCAGGACAACCTGATGGACAGAGTGGTTCAGTGGGCACAGCCTGGCCGCCTGGCAGGCCTGTGATTCTACCCCTGGTGGTAACTTACATACCGTCTGCGTTACTGCAGATTTATGGCAAAAATTATCTTCTCTCTCAGCTCCATTTAAAGCCATTTGGAGCTCGCTTCCATCCTCGATTATAAATCTAATTGCACATTCCAAACAGACAAGCACTCATTAAGCTTTAATTATGCACATGTTGTTTTCAACAAACATTTTCATTTGGCCGCTGTGAGGGGGAATGGTTCCCAGGGGGCTGTCAGTGCTGCCTGTGGCTAGAGGGAGCTGGGGCCCGAGAAGTGGGTCAGGGCGGGGTCCAAGGGGAACGTTCAAGAGCAGGGCCAGGACCCCATCAGACCTGGCTCATGATCTTGATGGTTTCCCATGAGGCGTCCACTGCAGAAGATGCCACAGGTATGTTCTCAGCCCCAATGAGCCAGAGTCTCATCTAAGCTGAAGCCAGTGGGCAGCTCTAGGGTGTGGAAGGGGAACCCACACTCCCAGCCTTGAACGATAAGCTCTCCCTCCTCAGGAGCTGTCCCTGCTCTCACCCATCCCTTGCATTGCACCTGGCACCATCTTTCTCCAGAACCTTCCATGCCCTCCTGTGTCCACTCATCTATTCCACAGTGACAGACTATGCACAGACTCGATTGGGCAGTGAGGGGCCAGTGGAGATCATGACAGATAAGGACCCTGTCTGGTTCTGTCCAAGTGACTCTCCTCCAAGGTCCATCTTCCCTATGGTGGGGGGAAAATCAGAACGCTTTACCATAGCATTCAAAGCACTTAAGGACCTGAGTCCTGCCAGCCTGGCCTCTCATCCCTCTCTCACATTCCTCCCTTGCTCTTTTGGAGATGTGTGGACCTCCCGGCATGCACCATGCTTTCCCTCCCTCTTGGCCTCTGTGGCTCTGAACTCTCCACCTGAATCTCCCTTCTCAATCTCTTCCTTGTTGTCAGCTCCCTTTCACTCCCACACTGTCCCTTCCAGGAAGCCATTGCTGACACCCATTCTCGGATCAGGCTGGCTGCCCCTCTGCTGGGGGGAAGCTATGGAAGCATTTATTGGACCCTGATGCTGTAACTGGGTTTCCCTGGTGTCTCAGTTGGTAAAGAATCTGCCTGTAATGTGGGAGACCCAGGTTTGATCCCTGCATTGGGAAGATCCTCTGGAGAAGGAAATGGCAACCCACTCTAGTACTCTTGCCTGGGAAATCCCATGGACAGAGGAGCCTGGCGGGATACAGTCCATGGGGTCACAAAAAGTTGGACACCACTGAGCAATTAAACAACAATGCTGTAACCACTGCCACATGTCTGGCTCGTAAGACCAGCCTGCCCCACTATTTCCCCATAGCACCCTCTGCTCCAAGGGCTGGGAGGAGAGGCACCTACTCATTGTGTGGCCTTGAACAAGGCTTCTTCTCTCTGGGCCTCAGTTTCCCCACTGGGACATGGAGGGTTTGAATGGGTGAGGCTCTCTGGGCCCCTTGCAGTGCAGTAAGTTTTAAGTTTTGCGGTTTGTGCAGGAGCTAAGAGCTTTCTCTTTCCCACCTGAAGAGTGGTCCTGAAGCCACCGATCCCCATTCAAAGGTTCAGCCAGGACCCTGGGAGCAGAGGGAGCCTACCAAACCAAGTATGGAGTGGGGAAAAGGCACCCACCCAGAGATGGGGACCAGGGGTGGTGGAGAGCTCTGAGGCCACGCCTCAAAGAGCTTCTGGAAAAACAAGGGAAATAAATGCTTGCTTTAAAATGCATATCAAGCCCCATTCACATCTGATGATGAACTGATGTTCTAGGGCAAGTTCCGTGGAAACAGACTCAGAGTGAAATCTGCCAGCTGGATGTTTATTGGGGAGCACTAAAGAAGAGCAAGGGAAGCTGGTGGGCAGAGGGCAAGTTGAACTGTGATGCAGTCAAAAACAGAGGCTTCAGTCCGTCCCAAGGAGACTCTGGAGCTGGGACGGCTCTGCAAAGATGAGTCAGGAGCCATTGCATTCCCAAGTAGGCTAGCCATTGGGTCCAGGCTGAGGCAGAGAAGGGTGTTTGATAAACTTGGACAAGGCTCCTCCTTCCACCAAAGGCAATTAATACCAAGAGAGAGACTCAACTATGAGTAGCAGTAGCCGCCACTCCTCACAGCTGGCAGGATAAGCATCTTAGTCAGGGAGGGATCTGGGTGATTTACAACAGCTTCCTTCACAGCTATGATCATCCGTTCATTGTAACTAAACTGTGCAACATTTACAGCCTGCTTAATATGTCAATGAAAGAGAACGTGACAGGCTCCTCTGTCCATGGAATTCTCCAGGCAAGAATACTGGAGTGGTTAGCCATTCTCTTTGGGAGTTTTTAACTCATATAATCCTTACAACAACCCTGCAAGGTGAGCTGCTACTTTTTTAATTGGAGTAAAATTGCCTTACAACCTTGTGTTAGCTTCTGCTGCACAACAAAGTGAATGAGCTGCATGTGTACATATATCCCCTCCCTCTTGCACCTCCCTCCCACCCCCTCCCACTGAGTTACCACTTCTAAGGCTCCCATTTTACAGATGAGGAAACTGAGGTCAAGTGAGGTTAAGCTGCTTGCCCAAGGCCACATAGTTAGTAAGTGGTGGGAGTCAGGACTCAAAAGTCAGGATGTCCACTTCCAGAGCCCATTCTCTCATGACTGGGCTGGGCTACTTCCATGGCCTTGGCTGCTACTCACAAAGGCACAGAGCTACCTGCCTCCAGCCTGCTGCCCAGAGGCTGGGCTGCGGTCAGCAGTCTAGAGCCTCAGGCTGCCCAGAGCGGCCAGTATTTGTGCCTGACAATTATCCATCATCTGAGTGGTTGGGAACAAGTCCCAAAACTGATCCTTGCCAAAGACAATTAACTAAAAGCCACATGAGCATACGTTGGGGGAGGAGGGGGACTGTGGCGTGGGGATGGGGGGAGTGAGTGTGACTGAGACAATGAGAAGCAGATGATTTGGAAGATATTTTCTCCCCAGCGCTACAAAACAAGCCCTCAATCATGCCACAAAGGGCTGGTATTGTTGGAAGGGAAATATGTCAACGACAGCGTTCAATTGTGGGGCGGTTAAAAAAAAAAAGAAAGGAAAAAAAAAATCTTTTGAAATTGTGATTTGACCTAGAAAGGTTTTTTAGGTCACCTGAACTTGGCACTGATGCCTCTAACCCCAAAACCTAACACAGACAAAGTACCAAGTTCACTTCCTTTTGCCAGTGCCAGATAACCCAGGAAACGATTTGTATAAACACTGCTGCTGTATTTTTTAGTGTATGAAAATCAGCCCTCGGACTTGGGAGCCGGGAGGACAGTGGAGCAGGGCGGTTTTGGAAGCCCAGGCTCTGCACTTGGTCGCTGCGTGGCTAGGACAAGGACCTCAGTTCTCTGATTCTCATATGTCTCCCCTGTAAAGTGGGAATGGGACTGGCAGGACTGCGTGTGCTGCCTGGCAGTGTGTGGGCACCCTGAGGTGCCCGCGAGAGGCTAGATCTTTCTGTCGCTCCTGCCACTTGCCTAGGCTGAGGGCCACCCTCTGTTCTTAACTATGGAACTCCTATGCCCCAGGTCTGGACTCTCCCTGGGGACCTTGCAACACAGAAGCCAGGAAGGCAGTTAGAAGCAGTTAGAATCTCTGTCTTAACAGGGCTTTTCTCCCCAGACTCAGGAAGGGAGAGCAAACCCCATTCCAAGGCGGAGCACATGCCAACGAGTTCTTCAGATTCATCTCCACTATCAGGCCACCCAGTCAGAGATACATTACAGAACCTCAGGGCTGACGGGCTCTCAGACCTTCTCATTATCCCTCTGGGGAAAATTGAGCCTGGTAGATGGCCCCCAGTGACTGGCAACAGCATGCCAAGAGTTGCAATCACCACATTCCTAGGGTCTCTGACCCTGTGTTCCCCCAAAATGACAAACTCATCCTGGTTACCCTCAAAATCCAAGGTGGTATCAGCATATCCGAATTCCCCAGCCCCCAACCTGAGAATCTATGATGTACTGGCCATTGCCAGGCTCTGAGGGGACCAGGGACACAGAAACCATCCCCAGGGAAGGTTGGGTTCCAGAGGCAGTACAGACACCAGCACTGGTGACAGCTGGAGTGATGAGGGAGACACAGGTAGAGACAGGCCAGGTGGGTCAGCAGATGCACACCTGCCAGGTAGAGGAGCCACAGGATCAGAGAGCTGGGGGGTGAGGCCGCAGGGAGGGTGAGAACGCCGCGTGTGCGTGCGTGTGTGTGTGTGTGTGTGTGTGTGTGGCTGTGAGGTCAGCTATATAGAGTGCACGGGAAGAGTCAACATTCACTGAAAAACAACGGTGAGAGTCTGAAACAATATTCCTAAGAGAAGAGTAATAGGGGCGTGGGAGTGCCATCTAGTTTGGCCTGAGATAAAACATTCTGCAAAGCAACAGTTAAATAAACAGTTAAATAATTAAAGCAGCGGGGCAGGGTTGTCAACGGAGAACTTCACATCAATGAAACAGAAAGAAAGTGCAGAATCAGACCCAACTCTGTACGGAAACACATTACATTCCGGTTACAGAGGGCACTTACTCTACGCCAGGCACAGCATGGAGTGCTTCACCTAGGATATTTCAGACAGCCTTTGCAAGGAGCCTGAGCCTGTAACTGAGATGCTACGACTCCTTTTTTACAGAGGACAAAAGCTCCATGTAAGCAGAGTGCTCAAGGTTACACGGCTACAAAGTGACAAAATCAGAATCTTAACTCTGCTAGCTCCTGCCCATAACAGCCACTCTATTTTGCCTCTCCTTTTGGAAACAAAGAGACAAAGACCAATTATTTCATGAAAAGGATGAGGGGTTATCCTGTTCCCACTTAGGAACACTGGACTAGATACCCAGGCCAGCCATCCACCAACATGTCCTGAGAACAGATTCTAGAGTTAAGTATAAAAAGTCACGTTACAGGGAAATATCAGAAAACAGACAGAATGCTTATCAGATCTCTGGCAGCAGGATAACTTCCTCAGTCCTCAAAGCAATCACGGAGGGAGGGAGATTGACAGATTCAAATATATACACATTCATATCTTCTGTAGAGGGAAGCATAATAAAACCAAAATGAAAAGGACATCAGACTAAGAAAATAGCAGCACCAACTATGAGACAGTTAATATATACGGTGCAGAAACGGCGTAGTCAAATTAAAGAGACAGCAAGGTGCCGACAGACAAGAAGAAGCAAGAACGAACAGGAACGTCACACAGGAGGCAATCTAGCAAGAGACAAGTACATAGGGAAAAACGGAGCGCTTGATTCTGTGAACACGGGAGAAATGTACATGAAACACACCTACTGTAATGAAACTGGGATACTTTCCACGTTCCTGCCGTGGAAAGCAGCTTCCAGCCTACTGGAAAGGAACACGGCAGCCGCCCCCAGGCAGACAGCCAGCGGGAAGCAGGGTAGATGAGTGCCCGAGACCAGTGCCGGCTGCCCAAGAGTCACCCCTCACCACGCTGCTCATTTGTCTCAAGTCCACCGAGTCTTCCTGGAAGCAGCTTCTGTTCTCCATGCCAGGGATGGTACCAGTGATGGACAGGCCACAGTCTCTGTCCTTCTGAGTATCTGGTGTACTGAAGAGGAAGGACCAGCCATTATAAACGGGTGATAAGTGCACTGGGAGCCAGAGTTCACGGGAGCATGGAGACTTCTCAGAGGAGGTTTCTAAGCCCACCTACCTGCAGGCTGAGCAGAATTAATCAGGTGAGGGAGAAACCACCAGGTGGGAGAGGGTGGTGGAAACAGCATTTGCCAAGGCCAGAGGGCAGGAGAGGAGGACCCACTTAAGGGAGGCAGTGAGAGCTGAGCTGCTCAGGCAAACAGGACCTGATGAGGCTTTTCAGGGCTACATGGAGTGGGGGTGGGGGGTGGAGACCTAAGTCCAGATTGTAAGCTACATTTTATTTTTTTACTAATTTTTATTGCAGTAGAGTTGCTTTACAATATTGTGTTAGCTTGTTGTTGTTTCACTGCTAAGTTATGTCTCTCTGTGACCCCATGGACTGTAGCCCACCAGGCTCCTTCTGTCCACAGGATTTCCCAGGCAAGAATACTGGACTGGGTTGCCATTTCCTTCTCCAGGGGATCTTCCCCACCCAGGGATTGAATCTGACTCTCGGCTTCCCTGGTGGCTCAGAGGGTAAAGCGTCTGCCTGCAATGCAGGAGACCTGGGTTTGATCCCTGGGTCAGGAAGATCCCCTGGAGAAGGAAATGGCAACCCACTCCAGTACTCTTGCCTGGAAAATCCCATGGACAGAGAAGCCTGGTAGACTACAGTCCATGGGATCCAAAGAGTTGGACACAAATGAGCGACTTCACTTTCTTTCTTTCTCCTGCATTGCAGGCGGTTCTTCACCACTAAACCACCAGGGTAGCCGTGTCAGCTTCTACTGCAGAGCAAAATGAATCAGCTCTACATATACATATACTCCCACTGTTTTGGATTTCCCTCCCATTTAGGACACCATGGTGCAGTAAGTAGAGTTCCCTGTAGTTTTAGAAGTCCAAGCCACAGCAATCAGAGAAGACAAAGAAATAAAAGGAATGCAAATTGGAAAAGAAGTAAGACTGTCATTGCTTGCAGATGACATGGTACCATACATAGAAAATCCTAAAGATGCCACCAGTAAACTACTACAGCTAATCAATGAATTCAATAAAGTTGCAGGATACAACATTAATACATAGAAATCACTTACATTCCTATACACTGACAACAAAAGATCAAAAAGAGAAGTTAAGGAAACAATCCCATTTACCATCGCAACAAAAAGAATTTTTCCAGTGGTCATGTATGGATGTGAGAGTTGGACTATAAAGAAAACTGAGCACCGAAGAATGGATGCTTTTGACCTGTGGTGTTGGAGAAGACTCTTGAGAGTCCCTTGGACTGCAAGGAGATCCAACCAGTCCATCCTAAAGGAGATCAGGCCTGGGTGTTCACTGGAAGGACTGATGCTAAAGCTGAAACTCCAGTACTTTGGACACCTGCTGAGAAGAGCTGACTCATTTGAAAAGACCCTGATGCTGGGAAAGATTGAGGGCAGGAGGAGAAGGGGATGACAGAGGATGAGATGGCTGGATGGCATCACCGACTCAATGGACATGGGTTTGGGTCGACTCCGGGAGTTGGTGATGGACAGGGAGGCCTGGTATGCTGCGGTTCATGGGGTCGCAAAGAGTCGGACACGACTGAGTGACTGAACTGAACTGAACTGAAGGAGGCAAAAAACCTGTACACAGAAAACTGTAAGATACTGATGAAATCAAAGACAACACAAACAGATGGAGAGATACACCATGTTCTAGGACTGGAAGTGTCAATATTGTGAAAATGACTACACTACCCAAAGCAATCTACAGATTCAGTGCAATCCCTATCAAATTACCAACGGCATTTTTCATAGAATGAGCTGCATTTTAGAAACTGGCCTCTGGCCTTGGGTGGAAAATGGATTGGGGGAGATAGGATTGCAGCCTGTCTAGGGAGCCAGGCAGAAGCTTCTGTGATGATCCAGGGCCAGCGCCTGGAAGCAGGACTCTGAGCAGGGTAGAAACACTTGCTAAAGAAATAATAAGTAAAAGAGCATGGCAGTGATTCAAAAATAGAAATTTATATTGATGGTTAGAAAGGGAAGCAGGGTTGAAGTCAGAATAAAACCACGACAATCTCCAGTGTATTTTCCAAAATTCAGAACTAAGAGTCTCAGAGATGAATGAAACCTGCCAAGAGCAAGGGATCACCCAGGAGTCAGAAAAGGGGTGACTCACACAGTTTTGCAAACCCTAATTTCCTCTCCTTGGTCACACACTTCCTTCTGATTTCTTTTTCTGATGATTCATAAGAAAAAAAAATTTCTCCGTTTAAATTCAAACCCAAAATGCTTGAACTCCGGAGCTTACCCTACCCAAGCCTTAACCTCTGCCCCTCAGCCAACAGAACTCAATTTAAACCCAGGTAACTAAAAAGACACTGGCTGCCAAGAAACCAAGAGGAAACTAGAGGTTTCTAGCTTTATTGTGGCTGTCAAAGGCCCCATGGGGCCTCTGAGACCCTAGGAGGGTCTTCAAGCAGCAACTCACAGGCCCAGGTCCACAGCCCTTAGCCAGGACCCACAGAGTTTCAGAATTCAGAATTTGTTTGGATTTCAGAAAAGTGAGGAAGTGATAATTCCACAAATTAGGTAGTAGCCTCTGTGGGGTCCGAGTTAAGACACTTTCAGATTTCTACAGTGAATCCCTAGAGGGCTAGGTAGAGATTATGTCTGTCAGTTTAGATCAGACTTGGGAGCTGAATGAGTTTGCAGCATATTTGCAAAATAACTGCTGGTTTCAGAGCCTTTTGGATCTCAAATAAGGCAGTTTAGAGTTGACTCGAGCACTGGGCGCACATGTGCTGGGCCCTTGGGACACCATCCCACTGTATGCCCATCTTACAGATGAGGAAACTGAGGCTCAGGAAGGTAAAGGAAACTGCCCAAGGTCTCACAGCTATTAGGCGACTGAGCTGGGATTAGAACCCAGATCTTACATCCTTCCATGGGCACACATGGATCTGCCAGGCTGCTGAAATTCCAGGCAGTGCTTAGCATTACAGGAAATGTGGGCAGCATTGGGATCTGGCCAAAACCAGGTGCAGACTTCCCTAGAAGTCCAGTGGTTAAGAACCCACCTTCCAATGCAGGGGTCACAGGTTCGATCCCTGGTCAGGGAGCTGAGATCCCACATGCCTCAGGGCAACTCACACAGCCAAAAATAAATAACATAAATAAATATATTTTAAAAGACCAGGTGCAACAGGAATTGGGTGCCTGCAAGATGCGCATCCCCTCAGGCAGGCCCAGGAGCATCGACCCTCCTCACAAGCCCAGAGCTCCCCGCATCCACTGTAGATATGGTCCCCAAAGGCCTCAGAGTCCACTGGGGGAAATTTTTTTAAAAGAAAAATGGTAAATGTAGTAAGTCATTTACTTAGTACGTTGGACGGTTCTGAGACCTATATGAGAAAAAACGGTGGGGCAGGTGAGATGAGTCGGCAGTGGTGAGAGTTTGAACAGGGTAGTCAAGGTGGGCCTCCCTGAGAAAGTGACAATCGAGCAAAGACTGCGAAGAGGTGAGTGAGCCAGCCAGGCAGGTATGTTGGGGAGAGGCCGGGCAAAGACCCAAAGGTAGGAGTGTGCTGGTGGAGACCACTAAGGTGGGCAGAGCTAGTGAGGGGGGCGGGAGGGGAGGCCAGAGAGGTTAACAGGGGAGAGAGTGTACCCCCAGATGGCACTGAGATTACCCCTCCCCGGAGAGAGGAAGGCAGCACTTTTTCCGCCTGCCTTATCTGATGCTGTGGTTGGAGGAGCGGGCGAGGGCAGGCGTGAGGGCAGCACACGTAGCCCGGCACATCCGAGGAACCTCAGAGGGGCCCCAAGCAGCTGACATCCGCTCGGCCTGCGGCTTCTTCCTGTGGCTTCTGCATCTCAGGCTGCCCCCATGGCTGCTATTTTTGCTCCTGTTTGGGGTTCAAGGCAGGGCTCCTCTGTGCACGGGGCCAGGGGCTGCTGGGCCCAGCCCCTCTTCGGGTTTCCTCTGCTCAGAGCAACAGGGAGGAGCTGTTTAAATGTTCCAAGTATCTTTGGGGACACTTCCTGTTCAGTAAGTGGGAAAGAAGTAGGAATTTGTTATAGGTATCATCCTGTCAACCTCTTGACCCTCTAAGCTCAGAGAGGTTAGGTGGCTAGTCTGAGGTCACACAGCCAAGTCAAACCACAGGCTGAGGATTCTGATCCAGTCAGTCTAGGTCTGAAGGCTGTAAATTAGCAACGGGCTCTCTGCATTTACTATCTAAAGTAATGTTTACCAAGCAGACAGTCTGTGTTATCCAGACTTATAGAAGGTATGAGACTAAAGGTACATCATCAGTTCAGTTCAGTTGCTCAGTCATGTCCGACTCTTTGTGACCCCATGGACTGCAGCACACCAGGCTTCCCTGTCCATCACCAACTCCCGAGGCTTGCTCAAACTCATGTCCATCAAGTCGGTGATGCCATCCAACCATCTCATCCTCTGTTGTCCCCTTCTCCTCCTGCCCTCAATCTTTCCCAGCATCAAGGTCTTCTCAAATGAGTCAGCTCTTCGCATGAGGTGGCCAAAGTATTGGAGTTTCAGCTTCAATTTCAGTCCTTCCAATGAATATTCAGGACTGATCTCCTTTAGGATGGACTGGTTGGATCTCCTTGCAATCCTAGGGACTCTCGGGAGTCTTCTCTAACACCACAGTTCAAAAGCATCCATTCTTCGGCGCTCAGCTTTCTTTATAGTCCAACTCTCACATCCATACATGACTACTGGAAAAACCATAGCTTTGACTAGATGGACCTTTGTTGGCAAAGTAATGCCTCTGCTTTTTAATATGCTGTCTAGGTACATCATACATGCCTTCAATCCCCTCCGAGCATCATAGCACTGATGGGAAGGACTGTGATACAGTGGGCACAAGAGAGGGGCCTCTGGCTCAAATTGTTGGGGCTGGGATGAGGTGGCGATCAGAGAGGGTTTCTAGGGAGCAGTTATGCCACAACATGGTCTGCGGGAAAAGGCAAAGAGGGACGTGCCTGGGGGCCCAGTGGTTAAGAATCCACCTGCCAATGCAGGGGACACGGGTTTGATCCCTGGTCCAGGAAGATCCGACATGCCAAGAAGCACTGAAGCCTGTGCACCACAACTTCTGAAGCCTGCACACCTAGAGCCCCTGCTCTGCAGCAAGAGAAGCCACCGCAAGGAGAAGCCCACACGCTGCAGTGAAGAGCAGCCCTCACTCCCCACAACAGAGAAAGCAAGCACACAGCAACGAAGATCCAGCACAGCCAAAAATAATGACTTAATTTTAATGTGAGTTAGTCGCTCAGTCGTGTCTGAATTTTTTCGACCCTATCAGAAGCTATCAGGACCCCTTCAGGCTCCTCTGTCCAGTTCTCCAGGCAAGAATACAGGAGTGGGTAGCCATTCACTTCTCCAGGGGATCTTCCCAACCTAGGGATCAAACCCAGGTCTTCTGCAATGAAAGTGGCTTTTTTTTTTTTTTTTAATCATCTGAGCCAATTTATTAACACAAAAAGAAAGGCGGGAGTTCGAGGAGTAAAGGAAGCATATTCTGGATAAAAGAGTCTGGGTGCACAAAACCAAGAAGCATGTTCTCTCGGCTAGCGGGGAGGAGCTTTAGGAAGCAGGAGGGCAGTGATTCTGCCTGGGAGGGAGGAGGCAGAAGCCAGCTCTGACTGCAAAGCCTGAGATCCAACAGGGGCCCCAGCCCCACTAGCAGGCATATGAAAGATTTCAGAACAGATCCAGTGGCTCCAAGTGACCAAGGATTCAAGCAGAGGAGCTGCTCGTGGAGACTGCACTGGGGGAGGGTCTGTGAACAGAGCAGACTCTAAGAGGGAAGGTGCAGCTAGGGAGTCCTGGATAGGGGCTCCTGTGTCACCCAGGCACAGGTGATAGAGAAGCAGGGAGACGTGGCTGTGGCCTAGGGGTGCAGTCATCAGGGAGTAGGGCAGAGAGAGGGGTCAGGGATGACTTAAGCCAAGCACTGGAAGGCCATGAGGTTTACCAGGATGGGGTGACGGGAGCGGGCATGTCTGGGGATGGGCGCACGTGCATCAAGATCAGGACCATTCAGAGCCACTGTCTCCTTCAAATGAACTTTCTGGCAGCTCTGAGGATGTGCAAACCAAGGCTGCCTCTCTACACTATTTCCCCGTCCTTAGTGGCTGGCGGTTCCCACGCCTCAGCTGTAAGACCTGCAGAAGGTGAGAATGTTGCCTGAAGTCTCAGAGTCAGAAATCACGAGAGCAAAGCCTGCCCATCCAGGCTCTCCTATGCCCATTCTCATGTCCAACTCGACAGACACTCCATAGCGGGGGACCCTCACACCCTCCCTGGAAAACGGCACCGCAGGGTCTGGGAGAAGCTAGGGAATTCAATCCCATCTCTGATAGTTCAGGACTTCGCTTGTCATTGTTCCACACGTGTGAACACCTGCCAGGCCCCCTGACTAGACAGAGACCATGACTCCTGGATAGCCCTCGGGCCCCCAAGACCATCACAGGGGGTGCCACAGGGGCACCCGCTCAGGAAACTCTGCACCCCTGCCTCTGCCCCTAATTTCATTAATTACTGGTTTGTGGCTGCATGAGGAGGCCTTGTGGGTGCCACTAATCATGAGAAGGAAATTAACTTCAAACACGCAGTTCTTCCTCTTCTGGAGGGTCCCCATACAGCCTTGACTTCCAACACGGAATAAAGCATCTGGAGTTTCTGGGACCAGCCTAAATTATTTCTCTGAAGGAATCAGGGACCAAAAAAGGTAGAGAACTTGCCCCCGATCATGAAGCAATTACTTAGCAGGCTACGTACAGGCGACTCCGGTTTCCCACTCCCCGGGAACCTTTGTTCTTTCCGTAATTTTCAGGGGTGCCTGTTGTGTGCCACACCCTGTCAAAAGCTCTGCAGGGCGCCTTCCTCGAGAGAGACATGAGTGTTTTTATTTACTGAGCACCAACAAAGTGTTTGTTTAATCCTCCTAACAATCCATCACTTTGTAGGAGAGGAAACTCTGGTTCAGAGAGGTAAGGTGCTGAAGATCACACAGCGAGCAGGGAGCTCATGGCCAAGTCTTAACTGGGTTCAGCTTCTGTTCTCCCGGTTCAGGGCGGGTGTGGGTGATACTCCAGCCACACCGTCTCCTCCAAGACCTCTCCTCCCTCCCTCCCCAGGTCTTCCTCCCTGACCCAGGGTTCTCAGCTAACACTGGTTTACTAAAGAGACTACTGTCTTGAGATCCCAATTGTATTCTACAATGCCGGTGACTGGTATTCGATAAGCCTTCACGAAGTGTTAAAAATAAGAGTCAGTTCTGTGTCAAGACAGCCAGTAAACCCCTGTAATTTACTCCTCTCCCTGTCAAGAGCTCATGGGTGTGATCAGAGACATACAGAAATTTGTATCAGCCAGGGCTGCAAAAAACGACTGTGGCCCTGTATTCAAGCTTCCTAAGAAGAGAACCAGAACACAGAGCCTCGGGCTACAAGCACAAGGGGAGAGTTCCCCAGGTCGTACACACCTATGCACGCACACACACACAGTCAGCACCACACAGAAAAGTAGGTATCATTGTTCCCATTTTGTGGATGAGGAGACAGACTTGCAAGGCTCAAGAAGCTTGCCCAGTGTCACAGACCGTATTTGAGGCAGAGCTGACATTTGCAACCGGTACCTGATCGGCCCCTGACACACAGTGGGCACTCAACAGCTACTTCCTCCATGGATGGCTGGCTCCAAAGCCTGCTGAGCAAAGCCTGTGACTGCCTGCTTTGACACCCAGTGTGCAGAAAGTAGAGAGCACACACTTCTTGGTCTCAGTTGACCTGGGATTTTCCGAACCCAGGAAAGAAGGCCTGAGAGTGTTACAGGGCTTCCATTTCTGGGACGCACATGCTCACTGCTGGATTTGCAACACTGACAGTGACTGTGATGAATCAGAGCGCCAGAAGAGGTCAGGCCTCCTGCTCGCTCTGCTCAGCGGGGTGCAGCCCTGCCAAGTGTGACAAGCCCCACCTCCAACTCGCCAACTCCTATCTCAAAGACGATCTCCCCAGGGACAGCGGGGAAAATGCCACGGATGTTGGGTTTCTGCACTCACATTCCCGGTCACCTGTTACATGTGTATGTGTTCCCCCTGAAATCCGTTACCATGTCTTTTCTCATTTTTTGCTGTCCTTTCAACTGGTTATCTTTTCAAAATCGTTAATGGAGTAGAGGAAAAGGTGGCACTCACCACAACGGGTGAGGGCTTTTTCCTGACTCCACAAACTCCTAAATCCAATGGAAGAGGCAGCTCAAACTTTGCTCCTGGTGACATCCCCGGCTACCCCTCACCCCCGCTGCCTTGAAAGGCTCTTCCCACCCCTCATCCCAGGTACCTGCTGGGCTCCTACCATGCCATGGGCCAGATGTGCCCTTGTTTCAATCTGAGTTAGCCATATCGCCCCACCATACCTGGCCAGGCCTACTGCAGGGCATGCTAAATGGACGGATAAGTGAAAGAACAAATGCTCTCTGAGCATTTAGGCACCGACACCTGCTCTCCAGGGGCTGGCACCAGCCACTGCCAGAATTCCTTTTTAGGAAGGAGTTGCCAACTGCAGGCCTCCTGGACCTTCCAAAGCATCTTCATTCTACAACGTGACAGACACCTGTCTATCCCTGCCGGCCCCCACCCAGACATCATCTGTCTTCACCCTGGCAGTGCCAGCCTGACCACCTCTAACCCAGGAGGTGGTGGGCGCCTGCTGCTTACCTTCTGCTGAAACACACCTGCAATGCACCAGCGTCTTGTTAGTAGAAGGAGCCCGAGTCTCATTCCACAGAAGCCCAGGCAGCGAGAGAACGCGCCCGCGACAGCCTCTGTGCAATTCTGCTGCATAATCAGCAGAGAAAGAGAAAAATGCCAGAAATAGCAAGCTTTATAAGCCCTCCTGACAACTCTTGGTCCTCTATTGGCTGGAGGCCCGGCACCCCCGCCCCCCATCCCATTCCTATAAGGTGAAATGGAAAAACCTGTTATTTAACCTCTTTTATCAAAATCCATCTTCTATCCCAATTTGGGCCTGTGCGTTCAGAGCTCCTGGTGGCTCCAGGTCTCATGGAGCGGAAGGGGAGGCAGCCTGGCTCCGTATTATTTGTGGCTTAAGAGCCTTCCCCACTTATGTCCACTGCCCTGGGAGCGGGTGCTGGACTGCAAGGGCTTTCAGAAGGCAATTTGGCAGCATCTGTCAACGTGTGAAACTTGCATGCCGTTTCATTTGGCAATTAGACTTCCAAGTATCCATTCTGCAGAAATACCTGTACCTGCGTGCACCATGCAAGCCCACTGATGTTGCTCATTACAGAGCAGAATTAGAGGCAGGCTAAACGTCTAAAACGGGGTCAGGCTGAATCGACTGAAGTGCATCCATTCTATGGAATATGATGGAATGAGGAAGATGTGTAGGTACTGACTTAGAACCGGTTGGGAGAAAGTCAAGGACATGATCCCCTTTTTATAAAAACCATAACTGCATATGTATTTGGATACGCACTGTAAAAGATGCCAAACTGTTAATAGTGCTTAACCTGGGGAGTAGGAGAAGGAGGTATTTTCAGCTGCTGCTTTTTTTCTATTTCATTTTTTTTTCTTTTCCACAAGCATGTACTACATTTGTGGTTTAAAACAAAAACATAAGAGCCTCCCTGGTTCCTTTCCCACTCCTCTGAAACCAGCAGGCCAAGCAAGGCCCAAGGTCACCCACCATAAAGCGGAATTAAGCCCAGGACAGTGCTGGCCTGAAGCACTATGGATCCCCCAGCAGCCTCACTGACATTCATACAAGCACGGTTAAATCAGGGCTTGGTGAAGAAGGTGGACTTTGGAATAAAACAGAATTGGGTTTGAATTGCTGCGCTGCCTGCTAGAACAGTTAACTTCCCTGAGCCTCAGTTTCTTCATCTGTTAAATGGGGATGACAGTGCCTACTAAATACCATGTAGTGTAGGGGGTGGTATGAAGCTAATTTTAATCTTTGGGACATTACAGAACCATCAGAGGCTGCTGAGAAAGCACCACAGAGCTGAGGGCATCCAGGACTAAGTGAGAGGGTCCTGGGGGGTCACCCCACTTATCACAATGAACTATGAGACAGAGAGAAGGGCCTGGGCAACAGCAACTGCCACATGATAATGGGGGTCACTGCCCAGCACGTCAGCAGTAGGATGGATTGAGGGGATTAGAAAAGGCTTCAGAGAGAGCAGTCCAGAGGTTAGGACTCCATCCTTCCACTGCAGGGGGCACGGGTTCAATGCCTGGTTGGGGAACTAAGATCCCACATGCCGTACCGCATGGCCGAAATAAATAAGTAAATTAAAATAATTTCAAAAAAGAAAGAAAAGGCTTCAAAGAGAAAGAAGTCCTGCTTCTGCCTCTGTCAGGCAATTCTTCATTGCAACATTATTTTTGAGAATATGGTAACAAAAATAAAATCCACTGAGAGGGGTTAAATCACAACTCTGGTTAAATCACAACTCTCTGGACAGTGGAATACTAGGCACCTATGAAACGGTCAGCATTCACTGCTACGGAAAGAAGCTCACGTTTGTTGAATGTTAATCTCGATCACTGGAAACCAGAGATGCTGATAAGTAAAAGGTGTAGCTGACTGGAACACAGAGAGAGTGAAGGTAAAAGCCCCTCAGTTATCATGTTTTCATCCATTCACTCATTGAGCGTGTTCTGCTCCCTCTGCCTAGGTCCCACATCAAGAAGGGCGGGCTTCCAGACGCCAGGGCAATGTGTGAGCAGGGCACTGTTGGTATCATCAAAAAGACATCCCAGGGGCTTCCCTGGTGGCCCAGTGGCTGAGACTCTGCACTTCCAATGCAGGGGCCCCAGTTCAATCCCTGGTCAAGGAAACTAGATCCCACACGCAACTAAAAAGAGATCCTGTGTACCACAACTAAAACCCAGTGCAGCCAAAATAAATACCAATAAATGTTTTTAAAATTAAAAAAAAAAAAGACCCCCTAGCTCACACATGTAGTGAAAGGTTATGGTGGGAGGAAGACAGTGTTCACAACTAAGGGCCCAGGGTCATGGGCTGAGTGAGGCTTCACAGAACAGGTGTCATTCGGGTTGATATTTGCAGGAGGGGCCAAGTTTGGGTGCACGGAGAATGGAGGAAGCATGTTAAGAGGGGGGCTGATATGGGATAAAGGCAGGAGGTCCTGACATTCTCCATCAAACACAACTCCACCACGTGTTGGGGGGAAGGGAGGCTGAGTCTGAGGACAGAAGATTCTGGATGTCTTGGAAGGAGGAACGCTGGGGTTGTGACCATGCTGTCCTCAGTGTGCAGTGACAGAGCAGCGTCCCAACCTGACTCGCTCACCCTGAGAGTCCCAGCCCCACGGGGCAGATGGTGCTGAGTGAGGCAGGAACGCCCCTTTGGCAGGTTGGGTACCGGCAGCTCAGCTAGGTGAACGCCAGCACCTAGATTTTGGAAGGAGGGCTCTTTGCTCGGCGCTGAGTACTTGGCCCAGCAGTGCAGGGTGATGGGGGTCCCAGCTCGAAAGATCCTCTGCTCAGCTGCCCATGTTGCAGAGCCAGGGAGGGGCCCCTGCACCATGATGAAACTCAGCATTTTCTTAGTTTTATTTTTATTTTTCAGATTTTTGATGGTTCTGGTTCAAAACAAAGAGAGATGACTCAGCTTCCTGTGAAAGGGCTGCAGCCCTTTTGGAAAAGGTGGTTCTGTTCTAATGCTTCTCTCTTCCCCGTCCTCCAGGCAGCTCATCCCGGCTGCCTTGTTTTCCTTGATGATCAGCTATTCCCAGAGTGGGGACAGGGACAAAAGCTAGGCTCTAGGGGGATGGGGGGGGGTGTCAGATGGCCTGAGTCTGAGTGCTGACCCAGGTCCTTACTCGCTGAGAAGTGAAGTGAAAGTCACTCAGTCGTGTCCGACTCTTTGTGACCCCATGGACTATACAGTCCATGGAATTCTCCAGGCCAGAATACTGGAGTGGGTAGCCTTTCCCTTCTCCAGGGGATCTTCCCAGCCCAGGGACTGAACCCAGGTCTCCTGTATTGCAGGCAGATTCTTAACCAGCTGAGCCACTCGCTGAGAAGACCTGGACAAAGTTAAAGCCTATCTGAGCCTGCGTTAAGAATGTCTCGCAGGATCTCTGTACGAAGCAGCGGTCTCCTATGGAAAGGGTGGACCGTAAACATCACTGTTAATACCAGCAGGCACCTGTGCTGAGGTCCTACTGTCCCTACATTATCTTACTGAAGCCTCACCCCTGCCCAGCCCAGGTTCCTATTTTACAGATGAGGAAACTGAGGATGAAAGCAATAAGCTGCCTCGAGATCCCATCTCCCCATTCCCGAGAATCAGGGCCCACATCCCAAGCCAACTGAGAACTGAACCTGTACGAGCTTGTGCTTTCCATCTGACTCTCCCAGCCAAGCACACCAGCCCCTCACTGCCTCGCTCTTGACTGGCAACACGGAATCATTGTTCTCAGATGATGGAAAATTTCAAGCCAAGGCTTCATAAAAATAATTCCATGAAGGGCTCAGAAAGAAACCTTCAATAATAGCACACCATTTCTTCCCCCTCGGACTAGGAATCCACAAAAGCTGCCTGTGTAGCATCCCAAGGAGATGCAAGAAGCTGTTAGGAAAACCCCTTCAGAGTGCAGATAAAACCGAAAAGCTGAGAATGAGGTGTGAGCTCATGCAAATAAAGAGGAAAGGACTCTAAAAAGGACCCGGATTTCAAACAGGCACCTGGCAGCACAACAGGGTGGGGTCTCTCAAACCTTTGTCCTGAAACTAATGGAAAAAAACAGATCTGGCGCAGGTGAACACAAGGTAACTCAAGACAGCAAGAACCCCACTTTCCATGGCCCTTTCCCCTGCATCACCCCAAAGCATACACTGACAGAACAACCTTAATAGTAACTGACTAATTTTAAACCCTGTGATTACCAGGGTTGATTTCCATGGAACCTTCCTTTCACAGCACCGAGACGCGCTCATGAGCGGTAATTGCCAAGTTCAGTTTTAGCTCTGTCATACGCAGTCATCGGCGCTAACTAAGGCGGCCGCTCCCTTGCCAGGTAAGCCGGTAATGAAGTCGGCTTTGCGGCTTAATTTCACAATATTGTGATGCCGCCGTCAGCACCTACAAGTGCTGAGAAGCCATGGAGCTGCTTCGAGGTAGAACAAATCTCGCCCCGGGGAAGTAACTGGAGCCACTCTGAGTCTCTAAGGGGTCCTGCCTGGATCCTCACAACCACCAGGGTTCGTGGTTGCTTAACCCCACGTGCTGCCTCGCTGGAAACGCTGATCACCGTGGGGCCACCTTGCACACGTGGGGGTGCTCCCTTCCCTGCCTCCCGACATCCCCTGCAACTGCCTCCCACTTCCCCTCTCCATCCCGACGGCCCTCCCCGCATTTGAACTCACGTCTGATCGCACAGTTTCACCCATTGGGCCCTTGCCGGTCCTCCAACCACTGCATGGACTCGCCTGTGGGAGTTCTGCACCACGCCACGTGCCAGTCTCATTTTATAAACGCTTCCATTGGCCTTGGCCGCTGACCTATTTTTTATTATGTACTTATTTATTTGGTCTTGCGGGTCTTCCCTGCAGCACGTGGGATCTAGCTCCCTGACCAGAACCTCCTGCATTGGGAGCGCGGAGTCAGCCACTGGACCACCAGGGCTGTCCTGTAATTAAACAGTTTCCATGCCCCACACACAAAACCCTCCCCCTGACTGCGTTCTGATGGTAGAACTGTGCTCTAGAACACGAGCAGGGATGTGTGCGCTGACTTTGTACTGACTTCAAACTTATGCCCAGACACTGAGAGGTGCTGCTATGATGGGACAGAGGGCTGAGAACCACTCCCTCTAGGTGCCCACTGCATGCCAGGCGTGCACGCGTACCCTCGCCCACAAGCAGCCAGACAGGCGAGAGAGCAGGGGCTCATTCCCTCCCTGGGGAAACTGAGCCCTGAGAATGTCAATAAAGCAGGTAAGGGGTTTCTCTTCATTCCAAATGCCAGTTAAACCTGAGGAGCTGCCAAGCCTCTTCCCCTGATAAAGAAATCCTGGAATAAATCTATTTCCCTTTTTACTTGTCCACCAGGAAGCCTGGAGAGCCAGATGTGTGTACGCCAATTTCACTAACTATAGGACCCAAAGCCAACATATCTGTTTTCATTTTTCACTTAGAATTTGTTCTATTCTATATTTTCCTTGGCTCTAATTCTCTTTTTATTGGAGTGTAAGTGTCTTACAATGTTGTGTTGGTTTCTGCTGTTCAAGGAAGTGAATCAGCTACATGGATACATATATCCCCTTCCTCATGGACCTCCCGCTCCACCACCGCCACCATTCCAGCCCTCCAGGTCATCACTGAGCTGAGCTCCCTGTGCAATATAGCAGCTTCCCACTAGCTCTCTATGCTAGACATGCAGTGCACATATGTCAGCCTCAGTCTCCCAATTTGCCCCACCCTCCTTTCCTCCTCCTGTGTTCACATGTCCATTTTCTACATCTGCATCTCTATTCCTGTTTTGCACATGGGTTCATCTGTAGCAGTTTTCTAAATGTATTATATATACTTTTATATCTTCCTATGTGTTCCTGTGAAAGAATGACCAAAGTTAAGCAAGCACCAAAAGCCAAACATGGAGAGGTAGACACCCAGGGTCCCACAGCTGGTCCAGGAGTCTGTCTACCCAGGTCCCCTCCATACTGATCCCATCCACTTCCTCCTTTCCTCAACCAAAAGGCTAACAGCGTCCGAGTGTCTGTTTTCTGCCAAGCACGACAGGTCCTCCTATGTCCACACCAACTTCCCAGCAACCCCAAGAGGTAACACTAGTAAAAGCACATCCTCTGTCCCAGGTACTGTTTCCGCACATTTAAGAATAGTGTTCCCCACGAAAACCCTCTTAGGTAGGGTATTCCCATCTTACAGGGGCGTGAACTGAGGTACAGGTTGGGTAACTTACTGGATGTGCACAGCTAGTTAGGTGTCACAGAGAGGACTGGAACTAAGGTTCTGGGCTCTACTGTGCATGCTCCCAGCAGGATGCTGTAGACTGAGTCCCTCATCTTATAGATAAGGACGTGAGGTTTCGAGAGACCAGGGGTTCGCCGCGCTTGGGCTCTGACTGTCCAGTCCGGATGGCTGCAGGCACAAAGGGAGAAGCCAGGGACTCCAGGAAGCCCCTCTCCCAACTCCCGGCCAAGCCAAGGCTGCACTTCTAGAAGTCAGGGCACAAGTTCACTCCTGCCAGAGATGCAAAGGGAGACTGCCAGGGAGAAACACGAGGACTGAAGGCATTCCGAGTCTTCCAAGGCCACCTCAGGGCTTCCCAGGTGACTTAGTTTTAAAGAATCTGCAATGCAGGAGACTCGTGTCGGATCCCTGGGTTGGGAAGATCCCCTGGAGAAGGGAATGGCAACCCACTGCAGCATTCTTGCTGGGATAATCCCATGGATAGAATGGGCTGGTGGGATAATTCCATGGACAGAGGATCCCAGTGCATAGGGTCGCAAAGAGTCAGATACGACTGAGTGCACACACACACACACACACACACACCCATGAAGGCCACCTCAGCTGTCTCTCCACCACCGCCCTGGACCCTTTGGTGCTGGGGCCAGGCATCCCAGGCCACCCACCCCCACTCAGGCCTCTTCCCTGCCACACTGGTGGCTGAGTGCCCAATTCAGTCAAAGGCAGTGTGAGGGTTTTTTGTTTTGTTGGTATTTTTAACTTAATTTTTTTAGAATTTTTTTTTTTAATGTGGACCACTTTTAAAGTCTTTATTGAATTTGTTACAGTGTTGCTTCTGTTTTATGTTTTGGATTTTTTTTTTTTTTTTGGCTGTGAGCCATGTGGGATCTTAGCTTCCTGACCAGGGTTGGAACCTGCGCCCCCTGCATTGGAAAGTAACGAAGTCTTATCCACTGGATCGCCACAGAAGTCCCTGGAAATGAGTTTTGAAGCATGAAGAGCCAGGTTCAAATCCCAGCTCTGCCACTTACTAGCTGTGAACCCTGGATGAGGGTGAGCCTCTCCATATACTGAGTGTTAAAACCACCGCCTCACTGCATATCTGGGGAGAGGGGAGAGCCCACTGCACCTGTAGCCTCTCTCTCCGAGTAGATTTGCCAACCAAGTGGTGCCTGCCTCACCTCCAGCATCGTCCTGGCAAACCCTTCCAAGGCCTCCATCAGCAGATGCCAGAGGGCTGGGGAGGCCAGGGAGGTTTGCTCCAACTTACCTCATTCAAGACATGCCTTCTGGAACAAGACAAAAAAAATTAAGTAATAAAATTTGAGTTTGAATAGAAAGCCTGAATCAGGACTGATCTTTCCAGAACTTCACCATCCTACCTCAAGAAGGGAAGGGGATCAAGGAAGTCTCTGGGGGTCACCCCACCTCTAGTCGGCCTCAATGACAGGCCTTCCCCCTGGCCATCCGCAGCAGGATGGGCTGCTGGCCCACGTGACACATCACGGTTGCCATGGTTTCTGTTTATTCTGGGAAAGACAGCTTCCCTGACATCCAGGCCTGGTAAAGACGAGTGTTTGCTACACTCTGACCGTGTAATCACTGAGGTCCCTTGCTCTGTCCTCAGCTGCACACAGGCTAGAGCCTGCAAGCACAGAAGCAAAGGCACTGGTGGTAACTCAGCACCCCCAGGTCCCCCCTCTACCCAATCCAGTGTGGATGGAACCAAACCCCACTTTCAGATGAGAAAACCAAGGCTTGGGCTTGGGCCGTGACTTGCCCAGGGTCAGCGAGAGGCAGGGATTCAAACTTGGATCTGTCTAACCTGTCCCATTTTTTCCAGCTGTGTGCTGGTTCATTTATGATCATTACTCTGACTCCCAGGAAACTCAGGCCTTTTCCCAAAACTGCACCTCCTGATATGCCTTGAGAGGACCCTATCCAATGCTCAGAGACATCAACGGCAGCTCACAGGAGTGAGCAGGGAGTTCCCCAGGGGGACCTGACACTCAGGTCCCCACCCCAGATCTGACCACACCATTCTCAGTTCAAAGACTGCTGGCCAACAGAACTAAATCTAAGCCTCGCACTTAACCAGCACCCCACACATCCTCAGTTTTATGCCTATGTCCCTCCCCTCGCTGTCTCTTTGCCCTTTCCAATACTCAGATCCCTCCTCTTCCATCGGAATTTCCTGGGTGCCCATGGGAGCATCAATCCCCACTCCTCCCGAAGACCACAGAGCCCAGCTGCCCCTGTGAGAGGGCCACCCATGGAAGGGTCTCTCCTCACTCCTGTGTTACGTGGGACAGCTATGAAGCAACAGTTCCTTTCTCAGCCAAGCCTGCTGACACTGCCAGGGAACTGGCACTTCACCGGGAGCTCAAATGTGCCAGGTTCCTCCCTCCACAGGGCCTTTGCACATGCCATCCTACCTGGAATGCTTCCCCTTAGTCCCTACCATCTAGCAATTCCTAGCTCTCCTTCAAGTCTCAGTTTAAGGGTCACAGAAGTCCTCCTGACCCTCCCTGTTACCCAGTCAGACAGCACTCGTGCAGCCCTGCTAATCACACTTGTCATGGTCACATTGGGTTTCGTTATGGGATTATTTATTAACTAGACTGAAAGCCACATAAGTGCAGCACTAGGTCTGTGCTGGGGTCCCTGGCACAGTGCCTGGCACACTGCAGGGACTTGATAAGTGTTTGCTGTTCTGAAAGAGTGTGGGCAGCTGTGGTGGATTAAAATGATGCCACAGGGTCTCAGGTTTCACATGCAACCTCTGCACTGTAATGTTACACCTCCTCCCATCAAGCACCGGAGTCTGTCTGTGCATGCCTTGAAGGCAGGCTTAACCATGTGACTCCATTTGGCCAATGAGATGGCAGCAAATGTGCCGCAAGCAAAGGCCTGAAAAGCACTTCTGCCCCAGGACAGTCTCACTCGCTGCACTCACAACCCGGGAGCAGCAGATGAGGATGCCAGAGGGAGCTTGCTGGAGGATGAGAGACTGGGAAGAGCTGACCCAACAATCAGCCTCCCACCTGTCAACTGCCAGACACATACATCAGTGAGGCGATCCTCAATCAGCCAGTGGCCAACTGACCGGCCAACTGACCACAGATGCAGGACAGAGCCTTGAAGAGGCCAGACTGGCTCAGAAAGCCCTCCAGCCAACCCACAGATTGTGACCAAATAAAATGGTGGTTGTTTTAAAGCACTAATTTGGGGTGACTTGTTATGCAGCAAAAGGTAGCTGATACAGGAGCTAAGATATGCTCACAACCAAAGAGCTCAGGTCTGACCAATACAACATCAAGCTGAAAACAACAAAAGCTTCTTGGGAAATGGAAAGCAGCTGGGAGGTGAAGGTCACGTCTCCGGGTTTGAGCCCTGCTGGTCTGTGACTTTGTCTTGAGCCTAGACAAGGTGGCCACTGCCTCTGTGCCTAAGTTTGCCCATCTCTGCAGTGAGAATGACACATCCCAAACCAAGTTTCCCTAGGAGGGGTAGACTGAGTCTAAACAGGGAGTGGATGTGAAAGAGCTGCCCAGAGGAAGCTAAAGACTCTTTGGTAGACACGTGCTGCAGAAGAAAGATCACAACTTCAGAGCAGACGGATTCTGGTTCCTGATTCCCTCTGCTGCTGTCAGGGTGAGTGACCTTGGGCAAGTTTCTCAACCTCTCTGAGCTTCAGGTGTCACCTGATACATGTCCCCTGACCTGGTGACAATACATAATATGCAGGGCTATGGTGAGGGTTAAATAAGACAGTATACATAAGTCATGGAACACTGTGCCTGGCACATAGAAATTCTATAAATAGTAGTTCCTCCTCTGTCCCCACCTCTACTCCACTGGCACCTCTTTCTGCCACCTTGCCCCAATATACCATGTGGAGTAAGAGTTCCCATGTTTCAGATCAATATCTTGTGCCTGGTGACAAGTTGTGACTGTAGCTTACATAACATCGAGAGAGAAAAAGAGAAAGGCTTGCTTGAAGGATGAGAGGAAAAGAGCTCCATGTTGGCAGCTCTGACAAGGGGAGAAAACTCAGGCTGTGGTGAAGAGCATGAAGAAAAATGGAGAAGATTCAGAACTGAGCCCCTGCCCTGAAGGCAGACACACCTCAAGCCCACATCTGTCTTCATCTAGGATGATTATCTGTGGTCTTTCCTCCATTCACTGCCAAGGCACCAGCAGGCAGCCTGGCACTGGCCACTCAGGAAGGATGCAGGTGGGCACATCACGGGGCAAGGCAACCAGCTCTGAGACCCCTGAATGATTCCTGGGCCGCAGTCGGCATCTTGGGCTTCCCAAGTGTCTTGGTGGTAAAAAAAAAATAACCCCGTGCCGATAAAGGAGATGCAGGAGATGTGGGTTTGATCCCTGCGTCGGGAAGCTCCCCTGGAGGAGAGCATGGTAACCCACTCCAGTGTTCTTGCCTGGAGAATCCCACGGGCAGAGGAGCCTGGCGGGCTGCAGTCCATGGGGGCACAGATGAGCATGAGCACGTCGGCATCTTAGCCTGGCCTCTGTCCAACAAAGCACCTACCGCAAATGCGGAGGTCCCTCTGCCCCAAGGACCCCAAATGTCAACAGGTGGTCAGGAAGGCTCCAGGATGGAATCAGCAACTGCCCGCCCCCCGCCCCAACACACACTGATGAGACTGAATCCAGGGAGGCTGACACGTGGGGGAGCTGGCCCCGCATGGGGACAGAAGGTTCCCAGAGCAGAGGGGAACGACACTGGATGATTCCCCCTGCAAGCGTCACACCTACCCCATGGCCTTCCATGGCCCCCGCTACAGGATCCAAACCCTGGGGGCTGACACTCCAGGCCCTTCCCAAGCCCCAAACCCATGTACTTTGGCCCCTGATGTGAAGAACTGACTCACTGGAAAAGACCCTGATGCTGGGAAAGATTGAAGGCGGGAGAAGGGGACAACAGAGGATGAGATGGTTGGATGGCATCACCGACTCGACAGACATGAGTTTGAGCAAGCTCCTGGAGTTGGTGATGGACAGGAAAGCCTGGAGTGCTGTAGTCCATGGGGTCGCAAAGAGTTGGACACGACTGAGCGACGGAACTGAAACCAATCCCCAACCCTACCCCAGGCCCCATTACAACCTGAGTATAGGGACCAAGGACCAATCACAACCAAAATCTTGTGAGGCTACAGCACAAGAGAGCACAGTGGCTTACCCAAGGTCACACAGTGAGTTCAAACAAAAGCCAAGAACCCTGTCCCCCATCCACACACCTGAAGGTCACTGTCAGGCAAGGATACAGTGTGGGTGTTGATGGGGTCTCCACTCCCATACCCCGATCTTCCTTTTCAGGCTGTGCAACTGCCCCTCAGTGATAATACAAGCTGTTCTTCTCCGTAGAACTGCTCTTGGCTAATAGACAAGCCTAGGG
This sequence comes from Bos mutus, assembly GCF_027580195.1. NCBI lineage: Eukaryota > Metazoa > Chordata > Mammalia > Artiodactyla > Bovidae > Bos > Bos mutus. Next base: position 56,744,586 of record NC_091629.1, on the reverse strand, counting down.
GGCATGACCCAGCTTCCCCACCCTTCCTGAGGAAGCCCATGGCCATGACCACCTGAGATGGAGGTACAAAAGGCCACCCTCCATCTCAAGATGGGACCAGTTCTATAGCATCATTCGTGCTTCAGGGATCCCTGTAGGATGAAGCAGGTCTCCAGGCAGACCACCTCCTTGCTTATCTTCTCCCTGCCCTGCTGCCCCCACTCCCCTCCTCATAAAAGCAGTCCCCACCGATTCTCTTTTATAAGAAGCAGCTCTGCCGCTAGGGAGCTCAGCCTGACACAAAGTCCTCAGTCCTCAAATTGTGGTCCACTCACCAGCAGCAGCACAGCATCATCTGGACCTCATGAGAAACACACGCTTTCCGACCCCACCCAGATCTACTAAATCAGAAACTGCCTTTTTATAGAAACCAACTTGCATGTGATTCCCATGAAAGTTATGATTTGAGACGCTCTGGCTTAACAGAGATAGTTATCCCATCGTGGGGATCATCCAACCATGGTATTGCCCAAACCTGCCCATCTGTTGTGGCAATTGTATGGCTAAGCAGCTATGTCATCTCCGTGCTCCATGCTCTGGCTGGATGTGAGCTCCAGCATAACCGAGGTAGAAGTACTATGTTCTTCTGATTTGAGTTCCAGTCTCACACACTTTACACGGTCACCAGAATTCTGTTTTTCTTTCTTCTGCTTTTCTTTCATGCCCCCAGAAACCAGTCCCAGTGCTTGCATTAGTCAATTAGAGTGTCTGCCTCTACTACCTTCTTTTTTAAAAAAACTATTTATTTATTTATTTTTGGCTGTAGGGGGTCTTCGTTGCTGTGTGACTTTTTCTCTAGTTGCAATGAGTGGGACGAGCTCATTGCAATGAGTTTTCTCTCTAGTTGCTCTCGCACTTCTCATTGCGGTCACCTCTCTTTTTGCAGAGCACGGCCTCTAGGCGCACAGACTCAGTAATTGTGCCACACTGGCTTAATTGTCCCGCGGCATGTAGCATCTTCCCGGACCATGATCGAACTCATGTTCCCTGCATTGGCAGGTGGATTCTTAACCACTGGATCACCAGGGAAGTCCTCTACTGTGTTCTTGAAGGGACCCAACCCAACACCAGACAGCTAGGAAATTTTCCTCAAGGGCACTTTTAGGGGAAGATGGTGCAAAGAGGTCCAGATTCCCCAGGGCCCTGGAGGGTGGAGGGAGGGGGAGCAAGGCCACTGATGTCACTGCCTTGGAAGAAGAACATTCCTGACCAGCCATGAGTCAGAAACCCCTCTTCAGAGGCCCCATTCCAGCCCACCCCAGGGAATGAGCCCCACAGAGCCCCTCCAAGGGGATGCCTATGACCTTTGCAAAAGGAAAGGCAATAACCAAGTCCTACATGCCTAGCGGACCCCAGGGCCATTCCCAGAGGCTGCAATAATCCTGCCGGGTGTTTGGACAGGAGCAACCGTGCAAAGCTTGTCATCTCTGCCTGTTGCCTGAGGAGGGAAGTGGTTCACCTTTTGCTAATCGCTCTAATTCATTTTTTATTACCAACTTTCCTGTTTTCTATTTGCTGTCTGATTGAAGGTATTACCGAAGGCATTTAAACAGCATCAGACCGTACCACAATGGCAAACATAACTCTTCTGATTGAAATCTGCATTAATATACATATAATTCCCTGATCACAAAGATCTCATGATCCACATTTTAGACCCCAAGTGAAGGCGGATTTGACAAGAGACATACAAAAACTGAAGGTTTTTCAAAAGACAATTAGCCGTGCCAGGAGGCTGCCTTAAGATGGGTGCTTTCTTGGGCTGTTGGTGGACATGGCTGACACTTTGGCACCACGTCCTGAATCCAGAGACATAAAAACATTCACTCCTTTGAGCCAGGAGTTCAACTTTGGCTGTGGCCAGCAGCCTAGGTCTGAACCTTGACACCCCATCTCGAGCATACCCCATAGCCAATCCATCCCCAAATCACATATAGTCTACCTCCTAACATCTCCCATATCCTTCTACTTCTCTCCACTCTCATCCCAGCAGTATAGTCCAAGCCAGTGCGGTCCACAGAACTTTATGCAATGACAGGAATATTCTATATCTGCACTGTCCATGGGGGATATAGAGAACTTGAAATATGGCTTGCATGATGAAGGAACTACATTTTATTTGATTTTACTTTAAATCTCAATAGTCACGTGTAGCTAGTGGTTACCATTTTGGAGTGTGCAGCGATCATCAATCCTCTTCTAAATCACAGTGACCACCTCCCCACTGTCCCCTTGGACATTCTTTGTCCCATCCACTGCTTTCCCCATAGGACAGCCACAAAGATAAGAGCAGCACACCTCAACTCTCACTACCATTGAGACAAAGTCCAAACTCCTGGACATGGCCTTCAAGGCCCATCTCCTGGAGCAGAAACTACTCCAATTCTCGGGGAGGCTATGGTATGCCAGGTGCTGGAGGCGGGGCAAGCAGCGAAGGCCTCCTGGAGGAGGTGTCACTTGAGCAGAAACTTAAAAGACATGTCCATAGGAGTCTGCCAGGCGGGAGGCAGATGCCAAAACCAGAGGCACCACAGTGAGAACAGCTCTCGTAGCTACATCCACGAGCCACCGGCAGAGAGCCAGCCCTTGTGAAGCTGATAATCTAGTGGGACAAAAACAATACACAGAATGAATAGGCAAATGACACATGAGAAAAGAAAAAGACGGGTAAGGGGTTTCTGATGGACTGGGTGGAAGGGAGAAATCAGCAGCATTAAATTGTAAGGAAGGAAAGTGCCCAAATAAACATGCTCTCGAGTCTGTGTGATTGGACAGTAGTGGGTGGTTTCTCCCCCATTCCTTAAACATCTTGGCAGGGAACACAGTCTTCACGATTTATAGTTTAGTAAGAAGCAGCAGGTGATCTTGCGTGACCACACTGATTTTTTTATAGAAGTTTATTTTTTATCTATTTATTTCTATTTATTTGGCTGCCTCAGGTCTTAGTTGTGACAAAACAGGGGGCTAAGATCCACCAGCCTGTCCCCCATCTAGACAAGCACTGATGAAAAATCCTAAGAGTTTCAACCACCAACCCTCTTGACTCCCATTTCAACCTTCTTCCCTGGGATCGGCATGTCTTTGCGATGTGAACTCACGTAGGCTCTTTCATTGTGGTGCACAGATTTTCTAGCTGCAACATGCTGCCTAGTTGCTCCATGGCACGTGGGATCTTAGTTCTCCAACCGGGGATTGAACCCGTGTCCCCTGCATTATACCGTGGATTAATCACTGGACCACCAGGGCAGTCCCCAACCACACAGAGATCTTGATTATAGCCTGATGCCACCACTTAAGGAAGACCTTTAGCAACCTTGATGAGGGGTAGTACATTAACAGTGGAACCTTTCTCTACGATATTTATCATTCACTATGGATGTTAACACTTCAGTTAACTGTGATTTTGCTCTACATGGTTTATTTTACAAGGTGAATTTAGTTTTTCACAAGTAATTAAAAACCTTTCCTTATAATGTTTAAAAAAAAAGTCCTGCCTGCCCAACAGAAGCATTCCCATGGGCTAGAGAGAGATTTCCTTATCTCTGAAGGTCAGGCTGACTGCACTCCAGCTCCCCCAACCCAAGCAACTGGGAGTGATGCCTCCCTCCTAAAAATGGCAAGGTCATCACCCAGAGGGAGACTGGAAGTGGACAAAATGGGGCTGAGATCCACCAGCCCTTCCCCCAACAAGTCAAGCATTGATGAAAAATCCTAAGGGTTTCTACCACCAACCCTCTTGACTCCCATTTCAACCGTCTTCCTTGGGCTCAGCATGGTCTTTACAATGTGAACTCACATTTATTAACATTTACAAAGCCCCAGACACTGTGTCTCTCATATTTATGCATTTAATCCTCTTGGCAACAATGCACAAATACCCAATGGAGGCCCAGAGAGGGTGACACCGAATTATTCTTGGAAACACAGCCTGGGATATGTTATGATGGCTATCTCTGGCAAACATAACCACCACACTTATTCATTCATTCTTTCAACAACTTATCACCGAGCACCTACTACCCAGCAGACACCACGTTTAAGTGCTGGAGACTCAGTGCTGAAAGAAACAAGCGTGACTCCAGTGGTTGGAAAGCTTACTGTCCTCAAGGTGGAGCAGGCCCTCAAGTCATCCTACGGATCTAGCATACAAGGGGGAAAAACACAGTGGGGGCTGAGATAGAAAATAACAGGGTAACTGCAAAGATGAGGGGGTCAGAGTCTTGGAGAAGGTGAGGATAAAGCTGAGACCTGAAGGATGAGCAGGAAACAGCCTTGTGCAGAATGAAGACAAGGACATTTCACACAAAGGCAATGGCATATGCAAAGACCTTCAAGCAAAAATAAGCATGCGGGTGGGGGCATCTGGGGAAAAAGCAAGAAGGCCGGGGTGGCCAGAATGGAGTCAATGGAGGCTGGTTTTGCTCCCCATCGTATCCCCAACTCAAAGCCCAGGGCCTCGGACAGAGCAGCTGGGAGTGAGGCTGGAAAAGCAGACTAGATCACACCAGGATGTCTGGACCAAACAAGGCATTTATCGTTACCTACACACCCAGGGGAAGCACTGGAAGGTTTTAAGCAGAGGTCTGATTTTGGTTGGGCAGAGTTCACTAAGCCACCATAGAGACCCATGAGCAATTCTGCCCAGAAAAATGACAAGATCTCATTCACAAATCAAACGAAACCCAATCACAGTCGAGATGGCTCCTCAGCGCGTCGTGCTGTGTGGCTCCTGGCCATCGGATAGTGACTGTCCCAAAGCTAAGCGTCCCCAGCTGGTATGTGGGAGGTGGCCGCCTTTCGGAAGAGCCAGATAAAGCAGCAAGTGACAGGACATGTTGACTAAGCACTGGACAGAGGCAGGGCCGCCGGCAGAGAGAATATTGTGCGAAGATGCTGCAACAGAGGCAGGGCTTGTTGTTAATGTGGTGCCATCAGGAAAACACACTTCTGTGCTTCGCTGATACTGTAAGACCTAATCTAAGAGAGTGTGCAAACATTTAGTGCTCCAGTCACAAGATAAGTAAAACAGCTAACAGAAGGGCCGATGGAGGAAATGCATTGCACAGGTGGGAGGACAGGCCCTTCAGGTTTGGAGTTTTTTCCCTCTTTGTCTCATTTAAAATCAAACTTTGGCTCTTAGACATCAATAAACAGATCTGTAAAGGGAAAAAGAAATTAAGTATCTCAGATGCTTAAACACACTTTATTATCTCATTTAATTTTATCAACAGATAACACAGTTAATTCCATATTGCAGATGAGGAAACTGAGGCCTAGAGGTAATAAGTAGCTTTCCAAGTGCCCTCTCGGCCCCTTCTATGCCTTTGCACATGCTGTTCCTTCTACCTGGAATGCTCTTCCCTATCTTCTTCACCTGGCCAATTCACCTCCAAGCACAGGCCAGGTGTCCGCTCCTCTGAGAAGCCTTCCTGACTCCCCTCACCCCACTCTAGCCTCTGCCTGGCCTGGTAGTCTCACACCCATTGGAATTGTTTCTTTCTGCCTGTCTCTCTAGTATATCAGACTTCAGCTTCTCAAGGACAAGGACTAGGTGTTCATCATCTGTTCATGTCTGGCATCTACCTCCAAGGCCTACATACAGCAGGCAGAGAATGTTCTTTGCTTGGCTGAACGAATGAAGGAATAAATGAATTAGCTCTACGTTTCAAAGCCAGAATTTGATTCTGGGTCAATATGACTCCAAGGCATATCTTTTGACTGGAATGTGAGTGTGTGTCTTTATATAATCAATCAGAAGACATACAAAAACATGGGATACATTTCAAAACATACTGAGAGCTTCATTCACCCCTCTGAAAGAGCTGCCAAAAAGCGACACCCCTAGGGGAAAACAGGATGGCGAATGTGGATAAAGGGCTCACCAAACCCTTTTGCAAGAGCCTTTCACCTTGGTTAACTGTCTAGCATAACTCCCCCGGAAACCTGAAGAAGGCAGGATGCTAACTATGTTACTAGGCCACTCTGCTTATGGTAAAAATGACCCTTGGTTGATAAGTTGCATCTGGACTGGAAGGAACTATAAATAAACTATAACTATCTGATTAAGAGGCTGTATGTGGGACCTCCCCAGTGGCTGAGACTCTGTGCTCCCCAGGCAGAGGCCCCGAGTTCGATCCCTGGTCAGGAAACTAGAGCCTGCATGCTGTGGCTAAAGATCCCACATGCCTCCACGAAGATCAAACATCCAAAGTGTTGCAACTAAGATCTGGCACAGCCAAGTTAATACATATTTTAAAAGAAGCCATATCTGAGGTTTCCCCCGAGTGTAATGACTCTTGTAACCGACATGCCCCTTGCAGGGAAGTAGATACTAGAGAATGAGATGGTCCTTTGGGAACTGAAGCTTTTAAGTCAAGTGGTTTCCAAAGTCACCTACTGAGGATCTTCTTCTCTTGCATCTGAACTAAAACCTGGCACTGTGGAGAGCTGACAAAGAAAAGAGAAGTCCCCCTCCATGGACAACGTCAGAGACCTCTGCTGGAACTTCTGCAGAGAAGGCACAGATCGTGTGTCCTGCTGGCCAAGCAGTGGTTCTTGTTCCAAGTCCTTCGAGGAGACAGGTACCAAGGGTCTCCCGAGTGAGTCTTATGAAGCTGAATGTTTCATTGAACCTTACAGTCTTTGTGAGAGCGTCCATGAGAAAGAAGAGAACTGATGTAGAGGAAGAAAGAGACTATCCCGATCAGAAACACCACTACACTTATTCTGAACTTGAAAGCTCCTTAGACCTCTCCTTTACAAAAGACATGAAAACCTGGGATGCGGACTGCCTTGGCAATCCAGGGGTTAAGAGAGGGTGTGGATTCAACCCTTGTTCAGGGAACTGAGATCCTATATGCTGCAAGGTGCAGCCAAAAAAAAAACTTGGGATGACACCTATGCTCACTGTCCTTCGAGGGCCCAGATGACCTGAACAACACCCAGGACTAGAACAAGGGAGGATACAACTTACTTGACCTCCCAGAGGCCTCACCACAAACCTGAGATGCAAATACAGTTATGTAAGATAATTGAGGCTCAGAAGGCAAGGGCACCCCACTCCAGTACTCTTGCCTGGAAAATCCCATGGATGGAGGAGCCTGGTAGGCTGCAGTCCATGGGGTCACTGAGGGTCAGACACGACTGAGCGACTTCACTTTCACTTTTCACTTCCATGCATTGGAGAAGGAAATGGCAACCCACTCTAGTGTTCTTGCCTGGAGAATCCCAGGAACGGGGGAGCCTGGTGGGCTGCCATCTATGGGGTCGCACAGAGTCGAACACGACAGAAGTGACTTAGCAGCAGCAGCAGCAGAGAGGTTAAGTGAGCGGTCCAAAGTCACCCAGCTTGTAAGTGCCAGGATATGAACCCAAGTACCTCCACAGAACTCAAAAGCCATATTTGAATCCACTATCTGGTTTTGCATAAAAGTTCACTTACAGCTTAGGTGGATATATAAGGCAGAGAACACACGGAGCAGAGGTGGGGGTTGCTGCTCAGGTCATTTGGCCCCTTGAAGGACAGCAAGGAACCATCCCAGATTTTTTTTTGTGGGGGGTTGGCGGGGGTCAGTAAAGGGATCTCCTTAAATAACGTAGGTAACACCCAATAGGCACTTACTGAATCTTTGCAGAACAAATGAGCAATGAAAGGCCCAGGGTCCATCTTCCACATCATCAAGTATGCGTGTGCAGGCTAAGTCACTTCAGTTGTGTCTGAGTCTTTGCTCTGCTATGGACTGTGGGCTGCCAGGCTCCTCTGTCCATGGGATTCTCCAGGCAAGAATATTGGAGAGGGCTGCCATGCCCTCCCCCAGGGGATCCTCTTGGCCAAGAGATGGAACCCGGGTCTCTCGTGTCTCCTGCATTAGCAGGCAGTTGCTTTACCACTAGCACCAATTATCAAGTACAGTTCAAGTCAAAACACAGCACAGTGGGACAACAAAATTTATGCATGAGACTGACCCTGGGTTAGACTACTGAGGTAGACTCCTTTCCAACAAGTTTCTAAATCATTCCTACCAATTAGGCCCAACTTCGACATAAGCACGTTTTAATTAGCTCTAATGTGAAGGCATTCTACTACCAAATGCTGTTTGAAGCTGAAAACCAAGGCAGGAGGCCCAGCTGGGAATCCCCTGACCCCTAGAATAGACAGTGCCGAAACAGTTGAAACAAGGGGTGAGCTGGTCCACTCTTGCATCCCTGCAGAGGGAGGAAGCTCTACCTGGCACCACGGAGGCTGCAGGAGATAGGAGCGGGGAGGGCAGTCTGAACCCCAGCTCCGCCAGCCAGCTCCTCTGCTGCCTTCTGTAACGTGACTTCCTAGGACCTCAGTCTTCTCACCTCCACAGTGGGGATGTGTGTGTCTAGCACAGTTCTTACAAAGATTTAGTGAGATGATATAAGTAAGAGAGCCTGGCTGAGCCTGCAGTAAATGCTCAGAGAATAATTTGTGCTTATTTTGACCCTGCTTTTCTCCATAAAACAGCACAAACCTTAGAAATAAAAGTCAGTGAGACTGTGCTTTTTTTTTTCAAGATGGTGCATAGAACACATAATTTTACTCCCCTCTTCTAAACCCACTAGACTGGGGTTTTTTGGGTTTCAGTTCAACCCTCTTTCTCTTCAACTTCTTACTTTCCAGCACCCTCTCTATGTTTCTGATGCCCACTCCTTTCTTGTTTTCTTACCGACCCTTTTGGAGTTATTCAGCTTTCATCTATCTGAATTATGAATATATATGTGTGTATATGAATTATGAAAATCTGTTTTATATCTGTCTCCCCTTTTTTGTCATTCTAGTGGGGTTTAGAAGAGGAAAAGCTATTTTCTTAACTGAAACCCAGAAAATCCCAAAGAACAGGCAGCAAGGGCTGAAAGCCCTAAGAGACTTGACCTTTGTGTTAACCTATAGTCCTCTGCAAGGAGATCAAACCAGTCAACCCTAAAGGAAATCAACCCTGAATATTCATTAGAAGGACTGATGCTGAAGCTGAAACTCCAATACTCTGGCCACCTGATGCAAAGAGCTGACTCACTGGAAAAGACCCTGATGCTGGGAAAGATTGAGGGCAGGAGAAGGGGGCGAGAGGATGAGATGGTTGTATGGTATCACCAACTCAATGGACATGAGTTTGAGCAAGCTCTGGAAGTTGGCGATGGACAGGGAAGCCTGGCGTGCCACAGTCCACAGGGTCGCAAACAGTTGGACACACTTAGTGACTGAACAACAACAGTCCTCAGAGAAGCTGACTGTTGGCTTTCACCTAGGACCAAGCCAGGGAGAAGAACTCTAGAATTAAGCAAGAAATCTGTCTCAAGGATTCCCCCTTGCCATGGATGGGCATGATGCAGGAGGAACAAAGTGCACTAGTGCCCACGGGTGACTGCTGATAAGAGAAATAGAGGTCCCCACCCAGCTGCAAGTGAGCTTGCCCCATGCTCCAGCAGAAGTCCCCAGCTTCAAATGTCTACACACAGACCATACTCAAGGGCACCTAAAACCAACATTTGCATTGCCTACCTACATGCTCGTGGCTTTCACAGATGTTGAGGAAACTTTCAACCACAGGATAGATCAATCTAGAACCTTGTTTACAAATAAATGTCAACCAAGACTCACCAGGCATTTGTAGAAAATATCAGCATAAAAGAGGGACCAGGAAGTGAACCGAAGAGCTAGTCAACAAGAAAACAGAGTTAATGCAGCAAACAGAAAATGACTTTTTTGAACAACTGCATTATCGTCTTCAAAAAGATTCAAGATGTTCATATATCCATTTAGAAAAGGATGGGCTACTATAACATAAGATCAATCAAGAAACAATACAGTATTCTGGGAAATGAAAAAGTGATTACAGAAATAGAAATGGTGCTTATTAGAAGCATTGAACTAAAGAATGGTTATGCCTGGAAGTATACCCACTACACTTCACTCTATGATTAACCCTAGGGAGCAGGGCTGAGAGGGCAGGGAGAAAATGAAAGAGAATGAGAGGCTCTACTTTTTTTTAACTCTTAACATATTTCAGGGTATTTTATAGAGAATAAAAACAATTTTAAAAAAGAGAGAAAGGCGGGGAACTTTCCTGGTGGTCTAGTGGTTAGGAATCTGCCTTCTAATGCAGGGGATGCAAGTTCGATCCCTGGAATTAAGACCTTACAAGTCTCGAGACAACTAAGCCCGTGCTGTTACTACTGGGCCCACACACTGCAATGAAGAGCCCATGCACCTGAATGAAGACCCAGTGCAGCTAAAATTTTTAAAAAATAAAATAAAAAATAATATTGGCTTCCCTGGTGGCTCAGAAGGTGAAGCGTCTGCCTGCAATGTAGGAGACCCAGGTTCGATGCCTGGGTTGGGAAGATCTGCTGGAGAAGGAAAATGGCAACCCACTCTGGTACTCTTGCCTGGAAAATCCCATGGATGGAGAAGCCTGGCAGGCTATAGTCCATCAGGGTCACAAAGAGCTGGACATGACTGAGCAACTTCACTTTCACTTTTAAGACAAAGAGGGAAATGACAGAAGAATGAAATGAAATTGAGAGTGAATTAATGAGCAAAAGATGTCCCATGATATCCTAGATCATGCCTACAAGTGACCCAGGCATTTGCCTCTGAGCTTCTTGGTTACTCAGAGAAGATGAAAGATTGGTAAAGAGACCACCATGGCTGCTGACTTACACTGGGGCAGGGCAAAGAGGTCTTGAAGAATGTGCCTCAGATGAGCCTCTATTTATAGTTTTTTTGAGTAATGAAAACTAATTTCATTTTGAGAATGAAAACTCTAATTCAAAAATATACATGCACTCCAATGTTCACAGAAGCATAATTTACAATTGCTAAGACATGGAGGCAACCTAAGTGTCCAACAAAAGACGAATGGATAAAGAAAATGTGATGTGTGTGTGTGTGTGTTTATATACATACATACATATATATAATATTACTCAGCCATAAAAAATGAAATATTGCCATTTGTAGCAACATGGACAGACTTAAAGAATAGTGAAGTAAGTGAAGTAAGTCAGACAGAGAAAAATAATATATGACATCACTTACATGTGGAATCTAAAAAATACTACAAATCAACTTATTTACAAAACAAAAACAGACTCACAGACATAGAAAATAAACTTATGATTAACAAAGGGGAAAGGAGAGGAGGGATAAACTAGGAGTATGCAATTAACAGATAGACGCTGCATGCACGCTAAGTCACTTCAGTCGTGTCTGACTCTTTGTGACCCTATGGACTCATAGCCCACCAGGTTCCTCTGTCCATGTATGGGATTCTCCAGGCAAGAATACTGAAGTGGGTTGCCATGCCCTCCTCCAGTGGATCTTCCTGACCCAGGGATCAAACCTGCAACTATTACATCTCCTGAATTGGCAGGTGAGTTCTTTACCACTAGCGCCACCTGGGAAGCCCAAGAGATGAACACTACCACACATAAAATAAACCACAAGGATTTACTGTATAGCACAGGGGACTGTATTCAGTGTCTTGTAACCTATAATGGGAAAGAACCTGAAAAAAAAATACATATATGATGACTAAATCACTTTGTTGCACACCTGAAACTAACACAATATTGTAAACCAACTACACTGCAATAAAAAGGGAAAGAGGATGCCAGATCCATATAAGTGAATGCTGTGAAAGTGCTGCACTCAATATGCCAGCAAATTTGGAAAACTCAGCAGTGGCCACAGGACTGGAAAAGGTCAGTTTTCATTTCAATCCCAAAGAAAGGCAATGCCAAAGAATGCTCAAACTACCGCACAATTGCACTCATCTCACACGCTAGTAAAGTAATGCTCAAAATTCTCCAAGCCAGGCTTCAGCAATATGTGAACCGTGAACTTCCTGATGTTCAAGCTGGTTTTAGAAAAGGCAGAGGAACCAGAGATCAAATTGCCAACATCCGCTGGATCATGGAAAAAGCAAGAGAGTTCCAGAAAAACATCTATTTCTGCTTTATTGACTATGCCAAAGCCTTTGACTGTGTGGATCACAATAAACTGTGGAAAATTCTGAAAGATATGGGAATACCAGACCACCTGATCTGCCTCTTGAGAAATTTGTATGCAGGTCAGGAAGCAACAGTTAGAACTGGACATGGAACAACAGACTGGTTCCAAGTAGGAAAAAGAGTACGTCAGGGCTGTATATTGTCACCCTGTTCATTTAACTTATATGCAGAGTACATCATGAGAAACGCTGGACTGGAAGAAACACAAACTGGAATCAAGATTGCCGGGAGAAATATCAATAACCTCAGACATGCAGATGACACCACCCTTAAAAGCCTCTTGATGAAAGTGAAAGTGGAAAGTGACAAAGTTGGCCTAAAGCTCAACAATCAGAAAACAAAGATCATGGCATCTGGTCCCATCACTTCATGGGAAATAGATGGGGAAACAGTGGAAACAGTGTCAGACTTTATTTTTTGGGGCTCCAAAATCACTGCAGATGGTGACTGCAGCCATGAAATTAAAAGACGCTTACTCCTTGGAAGGAAAGTTATGACCAACCTAGATAGCATATTCAAAAGCAGAGACATTACTTTGCCAACAAAGGTTCGTCTAGTCAAGGCTATGGTTTTTCCTGTGGTCATGTATGGATGTGAGAGTTGGACTGTGAAGAATGCTGAGCACCGAAGAATTGATGCTTTTGAACTGTGGTGTTGGAGAAGACTCTTGAGAGTCCCTTGGACTGCAAGGAGATCCAACCAGTCCATTCTGAAGATCAGCCCTGGGTGTTCTTTGGAAGGAATGATGCTAAAGCTGAAACTCCAGTACTTTGGCCACCTCATGCGAAGAGTTGACTCATTGGAAAAGACCCTGATGCTGGGAGGGATTGGGGGCAGGAGGAGAAGGGGACGACAGAGGATGAGATGGCTGGATGGCATCACTGACTCGATGGACGTGAGTCTGAGTGAACTCCAGGAGTTGGTGATGGACAGGGAGGCCTGGCGTGCTGCGATTCATGGGGTCGCAAAGAGTCGGACACGACTGAGCGACTGATCTGATCTCTGATAATAATATTAAACCCTCTACCAAAAACAAACAAAAATTTTCCTACAGCAGAAGACCTAGAGACGGTCACCAACAATGGTCTGGATCCAGCAACAACGAATATTTCATACTCTGAACAATAACTGTGGCGGCCCCGCATCTTTCCACCTAAAACCTAAGCAGCTCGAATTCAACCCTCTGTATAATGACCCCTACTGGTATTCCTCTCTCCTGCAGGCCGGTAACCCCAACTTAGGCTGACAGTATCCCCAAACTACCTTGCAAGAGCTGCCCCTCTGCCTAGAAGGTCTTCCCACCACTCTGCATGCACCCCACATAGCCCGCTTGGTGTTTCTTGTAAGACTCTGCTGTTTGAAGCCTACTCATACCTCTGACACTATCATTTCCCCAGACAGTTATATAGTTGTGACTCTGCATTTTGAGCTAAAATATTACAGATCCACATGGTCTTTCATCTAGGAAAGCCAAGTTTCCTATTGAGTCACTGAGCCTTCAGGACAGGTCTGAATCCCCTAGCACACAGTAGGCACTCAAGAAAACTTGTTGAGCATCAGCAAAACCCAGCAGAAAATCCAGCCTTGTAAAACCACAACGCTGTTGCTCCTTCTTGCAGACACCAGAAACAGCAACTGTACAGGAGGAAATTTAAGCCTCAGGATAATTGATCAAAATTTATTATCTTGTGTTATACAACATGTTTTCACTAAGTTATAAAATTACAATTTACCACAACTCATTAAGTTAATAATGACTTACCATATGTTTTTCCTGCTGCTCCCAAACCATGCTGAAACATCACTACCGTAGGTTTTTGGTCCATGTAAACAAATAAAAAAAGATAATGGCCAACCATGTGGATAAAGGATTTGCTGACAGGGAGACACAGGACTAAAATACCAGACAGAAAGCGTGAACCTCAATCTCTGCCACTCTCATCACCATCATCTCCTAGTTTACCTGCACCACTTTCCAGATCAGTGGTTCTCAAACAGGGGTGATTTTGCTCCCCACACCCCAGGGAACACTTAGCAAAGTCTGGAAATATTTTTGATTGTCATGACTCAAGGGGAGGTGCTACTGGCATCAATTGGTAGTGGCCAAGAATGCTGCTCCACATTCTATTATGCATGAACAACCCCCACAACAAGGAATTGTCAGGTCCAAAATGTCAATATTGCTGAGGATGGGAAACACTGTTCTAGATTACAGGGAACTTCCATATCCGTTACTTTAATCTGAGCCTCATAGCAACAATATGAGGAAGGCATTATGCCTCCATTGTACAGATGGAAAAAACTGAGACTTGGAGAGGTTAAATGATGTGCACAGGTCACCAGCCCTCGCCAGTGAACCACGCAGCTGCAATTTGTACTGGTCTTCTCTGCGTCCAAAACCCACCTTCCCTCCCACAAAGATTCAAGAAGGAAGAAAAAAAAAAAGACGCAAAGGAAGTGCACAGCCCTTGTCCCTCCATAATGCTGTGCAGAGATCGCTTCAAACCGGAGGCCCGGGAAAATCAGATCTAGAGACTATGGCACGAAAAGATCTCACGTTAGGAAGACCCTTCCCCCAGCAGCCTGCGCTGAAACTAGATTCCTCTTGCATTTTAACTTTCAATTGTGCTGCTCTTTGTGAATAGAAATGAAAGCATTTCCTGCTGGTGCTGAGTGCCTTACAAGCAGGATTTCTAGTCCTCAAGGCAACCTTATGGGGGTTGGGGCGGGGGGTGGTGGGGGGTAAGTATTGATGTGCCCATTTTCCAGATAAGGAGACTGAGGCACAGGGAGGTAAAATAACTTGCCTGCATTGAGGATCAAAGCCAAGTCTGCTGGGTTACAGAATTTACGCTGCCTTTCTAACCTGAGACCAGCACTGGGAAATTAGAGGAGCAAAATAAATGCCCTACAGAACCACATGGGGCTGGCAGCTATGCCACCCGGGGATCCTTGGGATAAGGGTAAGGCTCTTCCCAGCTTATTGGCTGCTCTCCATGCTGGGCTCAGTCCCCCGGGCCTACGCAGGGAAGCTCTTCTAGGAATGTCAGGTCAGCCAAAAGACTCTTGGCCTCTGCCGTACCCTGAACACCAGGCGCTCACTACAAAAGTCTTCAGATTATAAGAGCCAAACAGATGCTAAGTTCTTCAAGCCACAGGGAACAACAGGCCAGCTCTGAATTCATTCATTCAGCAAATATTTACCTAGCACCTATGTGCCAGGAAACACAAAAGTAAAGGGAGACAGAGACGGTGGTACCTACCTACTGAAGTATATGAGAGCCCATCTCTTCCAAAAGCATAATCCTCTACAGTTATAAAGGACATGTTTATAGTTTACAGTTTATAGTTTACAGTTACCACACTCTTCAGTTATAAAGACATGCCCAGACTTTATTTCATTATATTTCCACACCACAGCCCCCTATCTCACAAGGCTAAGGGTCACTAATTTGCTCTCCTTTTTGCACAGAGGGGAACACAGGCCCAGGGTATGGCATTTTCATGCTCAAGGTCATCCAGTAGACTGGGGACAGCTGTGCCAGACCTGGGCTGCTGCTCCTGACATCGGTAAGGTATAGAAGTGTGGTGCTGTGGAATCTTTGGGACAGGCTGGGGGAGGACATCCTATACAGAACATCTTATAGAGGACATCCTATAGAGAACATCCTTGGACAGAAAGTGAAAAAGCCTCCTAACAGAAACACAGGTGCCCTTCCAGAGTTCCCCCAGGACCAGCCAGCCCAGGGCTCCTCCCCCAGGGACCTGCCCACAGCCACCAGTGTCCCAGGAGAAAGATGCCGTGGGGACCTCACCTACCAGGGATGCTGAGCAGGCCTCTCCAATCTCAAGTCTGGGTGAAGGTGGGACCAGCCCCTCCCACTTCGTGGATTTTCGTCACAAGGAGCCACCAATCATGCACTACCCAAGCTTGTCTAGATCGCATCCAGGGACAAGATGCCGTGCCCAGAACTGTGGGGGTGGAGAGTTGAATCATTCACCCACCAGCACAATTTCCTGAGTAATTATCGGTCAGGCACTGTGCCAGGTGCTGGGCATGGTTCCTGCCTGGTGGGAGCCCACAAAGCCCTGTATACAAACAACCGAACCACTGCTGCATAACATGTGGTCTCCGGAGTGGCAGCGGCAGGACTGGGAGCTCGTCAGACACACAGACCCTCAGGACCCCAGCACAAATTAGCTGAATCAGAATCTCAGGGCAGGAAGGGGTGCCCCGGAACCTGTGTTTCAAATCTTTCCAGATGATTGCTATTGTGTACATGAATTTGAGAACTCCTGGTCTAGACCACAAGGTCTTCCCCAACCTCACTACTTAAAACGGCAAACCAGTCCCTGGACCTGACACCCCTAACTCTCTTCCCTGCTTCCTTTTTCTCCATAGTTGTACTGATGGCATCGGTCACAATACCATAACGATCTCATCCATATATTTATGACTTCCCATGCTGATACATAAGCTCCAGAGGGAAGCAATTTGAGTCACTTTGTTTCACTTCTATTGCCAAGTACAGTGCCTAGCACAAACATGTGCTCGGTAACTGTTGACTGAATGATGGATGGCAGAACATGCCAAAACCCATGCAGTAACCAGTTCTTGGGGGGATGCCTGGAAAAAGACAGAAGGTTACTGACCATGGAGCACTGCATGGAGAAAGTGGTACCCAAGTTGGCCCTGAAGGATGTTTGAAACAGGGATGAAGGATATGTGGAACACAGAGATGCTAAGCCTCTCACTGGAATAGGTCCCAAGTGGTTGATACCATTACTATCTAACTACTAGCCAGTATGTGCCAAGAACTTTTATACCCTATATTAACTCAATTAACTCTCCTGAACCTCAGAAGTAGACAGTGATGTCCTTAAGAGGACACTGAGGCTCAAAGATATTAAATAATTTGCCCCACTCACAGAAAACTTGTATAAGGATGTTCACAGCAGCTTTATTTATAACAGCCCCAACATGGAAACAAACACAAATGTCCATCGGCAGGTGAACAAATAAACCAACACAATGTCATATTACTAAGCAATAAAATAGAACAAATTAGGGATAAATACATGAATGAATCTTAAGGACACTTCATTGAGCAAAATGAACCCAGATGCAAAAATGTATATGCTTCATATGAAGTTCTAGGACTTAAACTGACTTAGTACACATACACTGAATTTAAATAAACCACTGATAATAGAAATCAGGTAAGTAATTTCCTCCAGACGTAGTGGTATTGACTGGAAAGAAGCATGAGGGAACTTTCTGGGGTGACAGAATGTTCTATATCTGGATTGGGATAGGGGTCACAAGGGTGGTTATATTTGTCAAAACTCATGGAACAGTACACTTCAAATTTCCATTTTATTGCATGTAAATCATACCTCAATGAGCTAAAATCATTTGCCCTAGGTCACAAAGACACAAGTCGCGATTTGAATCCAGATTTGTTCAATGCCACTGGCCAGTTTCCACTAGTCTGCCGTAGTTGAGCGGGGAGCCCCAGACAATGCGCTCATCCTGCTAAACCACCTTGCCAAAACCCAAATAAAGGGACTTCATAGTTACCCTAGAAGGATATCATAACTTCTAACTCCCAAACCATGACAGAGACCTGTGGGGAATGCCAGTCAAGCATCAAACTGGGAGTCCAGGAACTTGGGTTCAGGCCTCCGCTGTGTTCTTCATTTGCTGTGTAACCTGTGAGTGTACTACTCCATGACTCAGTTTCCCCTTGTGTGAAGGAAGAAGGAGGGGATCAGCTGTTCCCCGTAGGGAGACACATATAGAGCTACAAGGCCACAAATCCCTATGCTCAACCAGGCAGCATCACTACATGAAATAAGTAATGTGCCTGTTTCATATCTTATAAGCTATTTTTCAAATGTATGCTAATATTATTGTGATTAATAAAATAAACATCTATTTCAAAGCAAAAATGAAACCATAGCAGCTTTGTCACTGTGCATTTTCTCAAACAAAAGATACCAAAAGAACAGCCACTGCTCATGACTTTGGTTTAAAGAGGCTGGAATCTCTATGTTAGAGGGTTACTAAGGGGACAGTCACCAAGGGCCTTCCAGGTCAACTGCCCCATGGTTGTCCAGCATCACTTGGCAAAGGCTTGTCCTTGTGTTTCTCAGGTTTGGGTCCTTGTTGGAACCTGGCTCTTATCTAGACTCCAGTGACCAAGCCCCCAACGTGTGGGTCACGTCCTGGCTGTGCACCCCAGTCTATAGATCCCAATTGTGGTCATGGTTGCATCTTGGGTGTGTCTCCCCTCCAGTCTGGAGAGTGACCAGGATCTCCCCAATCCCTCCTTGCTGTACCAAGAAGCCTGGTAGAACAAGGGGCATCAGTTCCTTGGTACAACTTGCACCACCACCCCCAACCACTAGCACTGAAGGCGAGTGCCCATTGGTGATCTGCTACCAACAGGCTTCTGACTCGTCCCTCCCTGAGCCAAGTGACATCCTCTGTCTCCCCCTGCCCCCAGGCTGCAGGATTGAGAAGCATTTCCCAAGTAGAAAGTCAGATCTGGTTTTCACCTACCCTAGTGATCCAACCGCCACCCTCCTCCTACCTGGACACACCCTGAGCTCTGGGCTAGGGGTCGGGAGATCGCAGACAGAAACCAGTATCACCAGCTTCTCCTTCCCTGACTGGTTTCCTCCCACCAGGGTTTCACACTGGATCTTGGTGCTGAGTCAGAGCTTTACAGAACATCAGAATAAAGCAGGGGCCTCGGCTGAATGCCACCTCCCAAAGGCCCCCTTAGGAGACCACCCCACTCTAAAGGGGTTTACAGAAACATCACCCTGCAAAGGAGCACTGCAGGCGAGGGGCACCCATCTAACCAGACTTTGAGGCACACATCCCCAGACTCACCCATGCCCCCAGACCAGAGGCTGGAACCTTGCCAACTTCATATTTTAAAAAATAACAAAGCCAAGGGCAGCAGATAGACAATTGCCACCCCCCCCACACACACACATCCAACTGTCTTCTGCTTCCTAAAGATTCCACTTACTACTTCTCATCAATTTTCCCTCCATCAGATGGAAGCGGCCAGAAAACTGGCCTTCTCTTGAAGACACCATCCTCCTCTTTTGCTTCTAACTTTGCCAGTCACTGGACCAAAGATAAATCGCCCCATCCTCCGCGCGATCTCATTTACCGCCCGTCCCCGCCCCAGGTCTGGGGGCCCCGGACCCCACCCCATGCTCCAGGGGAGCTGCGCAGGGCTCTCTGCCCCCAGACTCCAGAAGCCGCTCCCCAAGGCCTGAGGACGCAGCCAGAGAGGCTCAGCCGGGGCGGCCCCCAGGTTCCGCGCGGGGACGCCCCCTCCCCGCAGCATCCCCATAGCAAGAAGCTTGATGAAGAGCCTGCGGGGTGCGGTTAAAACCCCGGAGGGGCGCCGACCCAGCCACCGGACTGGCACTCACCACGCAGCGCCACGGAGCCCGCGCGTCTGCGCCTTGGCCCCGGGGAAACCCACGCGCGCCTTTCAATCCGGGCTCCGAGTGACGAAAAGCCGCGCTCGGCTCCGGCCGGCCCGGGACCGACGAACCGACTAGCGGACGCACTGACTGTCCAGCTTCCTAACTTAAGTTTGAAAGTTCCCTCCCGGGCGAAAGAAGAGTCTCGGACTGCGGCGCTGCCCGGCAGGGTCCGGGGCTGGGCTGGCAGCGCGGAGCAGGGTCGGACGCCGCCCGTCCCGGCTTTCAGAAGCGCGAGCTCTCATCGCGCCCGTGCCGGGCAGCGCGGCGGGGACTTGGCTCCAGGTAGGACCTGGTCGCGGGAAGGGGTGGCGATCTCGGGAAAGAAGGGGCTCCCCTCACCACAACTCCAGTCGGGAGAGCGCCCGCTCGCCGTTCCGGGGAGGGGAAAGGCCTCGATGGGCCATTGCCAGCTCGGAATCCGAGGCTCCGCCGGATTTACCGATTCGTAAACGGCCCAATTCGTGCGCTTCGGCGGCAAGAAGTTAAAAACCCCGACGCGCGGGTGTGGATGGCCGGGCGCGGGGTAGAGGGGGCGGGATGCTGCTGCCCCTGGGTGTGACCGCGCGTGACTGGGTGACTGTCAGGGCGATTCATGTGCCTGAGGTTCACCGTCCACGGGGTGGGTGGCTGTGGGTGACAGCGTGCGACTGTGGAAGTCACTGGGAGCGCGGGCGAGTGACTGTCGGAGCGACTTCTTTGTGTGCTTGTCCCGAGTTGTGGCTGCGTGTGGCGGCGTGGGGGCACGGGACGCGGTGTGCGGCGGCGTCGCGTGAGAACGGTGACTTGTGCGTGGCGGGGTGACAGTGCAGGTGGGCGCGTGACTGCGTGTGATTGTGTACGGATGAGGGTGACCTGTGCAGGACGGTAGTGTGAGCAGGTGCATGGCTGGGCGAGAGTGGGTCACTGCGCGTCGGCTCGTGAATGCAGGCGAGGCCGTCAGGGGGGACGTGGTGAGTGTGTCACTGTGACTTCGTGTGAGCAACTGTCGGCTGACTTCTGCCTGTGATCCCAACAACTCCGGGCGTTGAGTGTCACCACCAAGGGGATCGGCGTGAGCGGCGTGTGTGCCCGTCGGCAGGGCTGGGGGGGGTGCGTGTGCCCGCGCGTCCGCACCGCCGGCATCTCCCCGCGCGTGTCCCCGAGAGCGCCCGTGTCCCGAGCCGCCAGGTGACCGCTGCCCGCGCGCTCCAGCCCGGGACGCTCCGGCGCGGCGCGGGGTCCGAAGGCGCGGGCAGGCCCCGCCCGCCGGGCCCCCACCCCGCCCCCGCCTACCTTGCCGCAGTGGTAATAGTCCAGGGGCGCCAGGCCGGCCGGCTCGGCCCCAGGCCGCGCGCCCACCGCGGGCGCCGAGGGGTACAGGCGGACGTCCATGGCGGGCGCGGCGGCGGCGGCGGCGGCTCCCGCGGGCAGTGCCTGGGCGGGCGGCGGGTGGGAGCCAGTGTGCGAGCGGGTGTGTGAGCGCGGGGGGCGGGCCGGGGGCGGCGCCCGGCGGAGCGCCCCGCCCCCGCCCGCCCGCCCGCCCGCCAGCGCGCGCTATTGTTCCGGCCGCGGGCGCAGCGGAGGGCCGGGGGCCTGGGCCCCGGGGGAAGATCGCTCCCGCGGTCCGGGCAGACGCCGGGTCCCCGGCCCGGCTCGCCGCCCCCGCGGGTCCCGGAGGGTTGCGCGCCCGTCCAGACGGCCCTTTCCCGTCCCGCCCTCCGCCACCAAGGGTGAGGGGAGGGAGAAAGCCGTACTACACCCTTCCCCAGTAGTGGGACTCTCCCGCCCTAGATATCAGGGCGTTGCTGAGCCCTGAAGGTGGCAGAAGAGAAGGAACACTTTCGGAGATGGATGCTGCGTTACCCGGCGCTGCCCAGAGCCCGAGGCCGGCCGATCGTAGGATGTCCCCGCTCCCGGTCCCACTGATCTGAATCATTGAGAGAGTGGCCCTGAGCGGGGTGGGGGGCTGCTGCTTAAATTCTCACTTTACAGATGAGGAAACTGAGGCAAGGACTTGTGGGATCGGTGATGGAGTGGGCTCCGCGGTACCCAGAGGATCCAGGACTGAAGCCACCTGGAGGAGTCTAAAGCATCCTTTAATGACAGAGAGAGGGAAGGGTCATAGAAAGAATAGACTAGGAAGTGGAGTTCTGGGGGAGCGGCCAGAATCGGCCACCCCCATCACCACAACCAACAAACACCACCACTAACCACCACGGTCTCCTGGAGCGAGAGACTGGAAGTGAGATGGCTCCCACAGTGGGGCAGAGAGGTGACTGAAACGGGCCCCCCCCCCAAAAAAAAGCCCCTCACTCCTCCCATCACCAGCGGATAGCTAGCCTGTGTTGTTCCTCCCCTTCCCATCTAAGAATTGTCTACTCGGAGGGCCTCTATGCCCTCACTTTCCACGGACTGTGCCACCAGCCCTGCCCTCTGGTTCCCGACTCTGGCACACTCAGGATGCCTAGCTGGGAAGGGTCTGAGGCCAGGAGGTGGAAGGAAGCAGGTCAGAATGGGAGTCTTGAGTGGCAGCAGAACATGAGATGGCGTCTGGAGAAAAGGGAGTGAGCCCCTTGCCCTCACAGGAACCAGCTTGGAACTTAGCTCCCAACTGTGATCTGGGCTTTGCTGGTCCTGGCTTCAAGCTGCTGCTGCTACTGCTAAGTCGCTTTAGTCGTGTCCGACTCTGTGCGACCCCATAGACGGCAGCCCACCAGGCTCCCCCCTCCCTGGGATTCTCCAGGCAAAAATACTGGAGTGGGTTGCCATTTCCTTCTCCAATGCATGAAAGTGAAAAGTCAAAGTGAAGTCGCTCAGTCGTGTTCGACTCTTAGCGACCTCATGGACTGCAGCCTACCAGGCTCCTCCATCCATGGGATTTTCCAGGCAAGAGTACTGGAGTGGGGTGCCATTGCTTTCTCCACTTATTTATGACCATAAAGATGCCCTGATACAAGATAGGTGAGGGAAAGAGGCTTTCACTAAAGGTTTGGGAACAACAGAAGGAAATTACAGCTCAGAAAGGAAAGAACTTCTAAATACATTTCATCAATAACTGTTTCTAAAATTCATTGTCATATCTCATTAGAATGAATTTCCCACTGGTCCCTCTCCTTTTTTTTCCCAATCTGAATCCAACTGACCCAGCAGCATTTATTGAAAAGATCACCTTTCCTCCCACTTCTCTACAGTGTTAACTTTGTCATAAACCAGGTAGTCCATATGTTCATCAGACAGTTTCTGAATTTTCTAGTCTGTTCCATTAGCCTGTTTGTCTCTCCTTGAGCCATTGTCGCATTGACTGAACTTCTGTAATTTTCAATAAGTCTTTAATGTCCCATAGACTAAATCTACCCACCTTTCCTCCAGAGCGCCTTGCCTATTCTTGACATTTGCACTTTCATAAAAATTTTAAAATAAAGGTTGTTTGTTTACACACACACTGGCACACACACAATCCTGCTGAGATTTGATTGCTATCGCATAGAATCTTTAGGTCAATTTGAGTAAAACTGACATTAGTAAATATTAAGTCTTCATATCCATAAACATGGTATGTCCCTTCATTTATTTAGGTTTTTAAAAAAAGTCATCTCAGCAGTGTTTTGTAGTTTCTTATATACAGAACTTACATTTTAATAGATTTAGTCCTGGATATTTTATGGTTTTGATGCTATTATCAATGGTTTTTTTATATGTGAGGATTTTTTTAAATTTTCTGTTTGCTGCCAGTATAGTGTGGTGGTTTTAAAATACATCAGCAAATTATTTGCTGCTGCTGCTAAGTCACTTCAGTCCTGTCTGACTCTGTGTGACCCTATAGACGGCAGCCCACCAGGCTCCCCCATCCCTGGGATTCTCCAGGCAAGAACACTGGAGTGGGTTGCCATTTCCTTGTTCAATGCAGGAAAGTGAAAAGTGGAAGTGAAGATGCTCAGTCGTGTCCGACTCTCAGCGACTCCATGGACTGCAGCCTACCAGGCTCCTTCGTCCATGGGATTTTCCAGGCAAGAGTACTGGAGTGGGTTGCAAATTATTTGATATCCTCCTAAATAGTGGAGTCTAATAACCTTCCTCTTTAAAAGTGTTGGTTTTAATGGTTTTTAATAAGTTGAATGTCGCAGGAGTGATACAGAATTGAGTCTAGGTTATGCAAGTTGATATATCTTTTGCCTGGCTCTTTGTCTTGGGACATTTGTCTTTGGAACACTAAGCAGTATGTAAGAAGCCCTAGGCTGCTATGCTTTGAAGAAGTCTAAAGTAGCCCACACAGAGAATCCATATGCAGTGACCTTAAGACTGAAAAAGGAGAAGAAAATGCCACCAGTCCCCTGCCATTCTAGCTCCATATACGGACTGACCGCAATCCTGAAACAATGAAAAACCCTGAAACATCCAGCTGAGTTCTTCCTCAATCCAAAATGCACAGAAATCATGAGAGTTAATAACAATTATAATTTTAAATCATAAAGTTTTGGAACGATTTGTTACTTGGGAATAGAGATCTGGAACATACATAGAAATAGATTTTTGTGCAATGCCTCTATATCTAGCAACCCTGCCAAACTCGCTTATTCTAACAATTTCTCTGTAGATTGTTAGGTGGCACAGTGGTAAGAATCCACCTGCCAATGTAGGAGGCCCAGGAGACGCAGGTTTGATCCCTGGGTCAGGAAGATCCCCTGGAGGAGGAAATGGCAACTCACTCCAGTATTCTTGCTTAAAAAATCTCACGGATAGAGGAGCCTGTGACGTTACAGTCCATGGGGTTGCAAACAGTTGGACACAACTGAGTGTCTGAGCACGCACAAATGCACTCAGGCGAACATTCTACTTCATCTATAAAAATGAGAGTTTTCATTTTTCCTTTTCAATCTTTAAACATTTATTTCTTTTTCTTGCTTTGGTGCACTGGCTAGTATTGCCAGTACATTTTGGAAAGAAGTAATAGTAACAGGCATCCTTATCTCATTCCTGATCTCAAAGGAACACTATCAATATTTCACCATTTATTATGTTGCCTGCTATAGTTTTTTTTTTTTTTTTACTTGCTCTTTTGTTTAATTTCATTTTGTTTTTGCAGGTTGAGGAGGTCAGTCCTCACAGTAAATCTTCTGGGTCAGGAAATAAGACTGCTGTCGTGATTTTACAGATAAGAAGTGTGAGGCCTAGTGAGGAATCCTTAGCATCATAGTGTTAATAGCTGGACTAATCAATCAGTGGTACCTAAGCCTGGAATCCCACTTTCCATTGCCCATATTTCCACAGTCTTGGTCTCGCTGACTCTGGTTGAGGCTGTAGAACAATTACCACCAGAGTATGGAGGCCCAAGTGCAGTGGGTCAGCTTCGGGAAGCAATTCAGCCACCCTGTCAGTCACCTATGTCCATTCCCTTCCCTGAGCAAGGTCAGCACCAAAGAGATCTCTGGGCATTTTGGCAGTGGAGCCCAGCAAGGAAGCCATGCAGACCCCAGAGCTTGGGTTTGCCCGTTTTTTGTTGGGAGTTGATCAGATAGGAAGTCAATGACTCATTTCCCCCAAAGAAATGCCTCAGCCTCATTTGTTGTTCTCAGAACGGGAGTGGGGCTTCTCTTCCTCTGAGAGATGGGAGTCTCTCAGCTGGTTGAGGCTGGGTTGGTCTTGCCCTGCCTGCCACAATCCAGTGTGAGGACCCAGAGTATCTGCTTTTGCATCTCCCAGTTCTCAGTTTCTGATATCATCAATAGCTGATATCTCAGAATATGGATGTGTCTTAATATGTTTTATTATTATTTAGCTATGGTAAGGAAGATAGATCAGGAAACAATTGACATTGAAAAGATAATTTGTTGCTCACAGTTTCCAAGAGAAGAGGCAGGCCATACCGTAGGGGCCACATAGGGAAATACCAGCTTCAGGTAGCAGGCAAGGGACATGGAATAATTGTAGGCAAGAACGTTTACTGTGGTTACCATGTGAAGGAACAGGCTTCCCCGGTGTCTCAGTGATAAAGAATCCCACTGCCAATGCAGGAGACGCCAGTTCGGTCCCTGGGTCAGGAAGATCTCCTGGGGGAGGAAATAACCCACTCCAGCATTCTTGCTGGAAAATTGCGTGGACAGAGGAGCCTAGAGGGCTACAGTCCATAGGGTGGCAAAGAGTTGGACATGACTGAGCACACACATACACGCAAGTGAAGGAACAGCCAGAGCAGCATAAACAAATTTAGGATTGGCTAGTTTGAATCATTTCCATGTGGACATGTGGTAGACTTGTACTTCCCCACCCACTGGTACTTAGGTATATGACCTTGTGACTTGCTTTAGCCAAGGAAACATGAGCACAGTGGTGTGTGTCACTTCCAGGTGGGAGATTTAAGTGTCTGGTCATTCTTAACCCCCTTCTCTTTTCCTTCCACCACGAAAACCCTAACAAGTTCTAGCTCATTCACTAAGACTCAATGAAAGTAACACCTCTTCAGTGAAGACTTCTCCAAGAATCCAACTCATTGCTGCAATTTGCTGCTCCAATAACTGTCTGCACACGGGACTGTTAGAGTTAGATTTCACCCAACCGTAATAACACAACTGCCCTGACAGTATCTTAAGGAGGGATGATGGTGCCTCATTCATCTTGGTGCCTCCAGTGACTAACACAGGATGGATGTTTCATGCCCACTTCCAGGAGAGCTAGAGCTCTCAAGGGATTTCCTATCTACACACACACACACACACACACCGACACAGACACACACATACACTCAGGAAGAAGTCACCTCTGAATTGTTCGGATTCCAGGGAACAGATGGGCTACATTTGCCAGTCAGGGGAGTCACAGTATAGCACATGTGGGTGGCTTCCAGCAGTGTCTCTTCCCCTCCAGTGGCCACTGTGCATTAGATCTGACCCGGGCTTTGATGTCATGGATATGTTAAGCTGGATTGGGGAAAGGCTCACTTCTCTTAGTTGGAATTTTCCAAAAGCTGATTCTGAAGCAAGAATCCTAGTGCAAGTAATGTACTGGAGAGGGATTCCAGGACACATGGGAAAGGGGTGGAAAAGTGATCCCAGGAAAGAAAGACAGTCAGTAAAAGGCACGTTATCAAGCAAATTACCACTGCAGGCAAATGAAGCCTCACTCCACTGGGGAATTCTGGAAAACAATGTGGAACACTGCCACAGAGTCATTCCACTTGAGGGGCAGAGAGCTGGAGTCTTTACCCACCAGCTCCTCATAGTCTTGGTTGAAGATTGCGCTCAGAAGGCAGTTCGGCCTGAAAGGTAGAATGGGGCTCTGGCAACCAGAGAGTCAACAGGCAAGGAGATGCAGGTTCCAAGAGCTGGCAGTTCGGGCTTCATGCACTGGAACGGTGAGTCTGTGGGGATGTGGGCAGAGCCCCTGTAGTGTCTGCCGCAGGGTTCAAGTCCATCTAATAGCAGAGCAGAACTCTGCTATCTTTAGGCACTCTCATGTCATGTGTGTGCGTGTGCATGCATGCATCTGCTTCAGGAACTTGGTTGAAGTGGGTGACTATTGTCTGGTGCATCCATTGGGCATTCTTGGGGCCCCAACCACTGTGCCCCCTCAACAGCACTCCAACCTATGATTTCTGACCACTGGCCAAGTCAGCCCACAACTTCCACTCAAAAGGTCTGCTGGGAAAGATCAAATGAACCAAATGCATGTGTGGCAGAGACTTTAGCACAGGATAATTCATTCAGGCCCTTCATGTAACAGCACTGAGACACCAAGGGCTCTGAGTTTAAATCCCCGGCTCTGCTCAACTCCCTGTTTTGCCCTATCCAAGTCAATGTACCTCTTTGAGGCTCAGTTTCCTCTTCTGAAAAATGGGAAAGTAGTGCCTGCTGTTGCCTGCTGCCAAGTCGCCTCAGTCATATCCGACTCTGTGCGACCCCATAGATGGCGGCCCACCAGGCTCCCCCATCCCTGGGATTCTCCAGGCAAGAACAATGGAGTAGGTTGCCATTTCCTTCTCCAATGCATGAAAGTGAAAAGTGAAAGTGAAGTCGCTCAGTCGTGTCCAACTCCTAGCAACCCCATGGACTTCAGCCTACCAGGCCCCTCCGTCCATGGGATTTTCCAGGCAAGAGTACTGGAGTGGGGTGCCATTCCACCGGTTTGTTGTGAGAAGCAATGAGGACATCAATAGTAAAACATTTCTAAAACTCTGAAGCACCAGTTAGTTGTGAGTCACTGTTATTAAGGCACATTTTCCTAGTCAACAACTCTAAAGTTGCCTCAGAAAAGGAGGGAACTTCGCCCTGATGTCCCACCCACCCTGATGTCCTATTCATGGATGTCCCACCCATGAATCCCTCTCCAGTTTTCCAGAAGGGCAGTGCCAGAGCCCATCTGGGAGACTTTACACTCTTTGGACTTTCATGGGGAGAGGGGATGGTGCTGGGAGGAAGGAGAAAGGTTGGAGAACCCTTGGGAGGGAACTAGAGATCATGGAGCCCTGCTGTGGGAACCAGCCCATTATCAGCTCCCCCCACCAGCCTTCATGGTGGGCATTATTATCAAGGCACTTTTTACAAATGAGGAAACAGGCTTAGAGAAAATTCCCTGAACCTCAGACACACAGCCAGAACTTTGCAGAGCTGGGATTCCTCATGAGTACTTGGAATTCATGCTCCTTCTGCAACAGCACACTACACTTGAGTTTAAATTACATCGTGCAGATTGTCTTACAACACAAAGAGCTTGTAATGAGTGCGCTATCTGGACCACATTCCCTGAGAACTCTCAAGGATTCCTTACCTGTCTGTGCCGTGTGCACACCTGTATATTACTGTGCACTGGTTACAGAAGGACAGAACACAGAAAAATTAAGTGTGAACGAACCCCACTCAAAAAAGAAACAAGAAATCTAAATAAACCACCATGTGCAGTTCTCTAAGAAGAAATTAAAAGATATTCTAATAACAGCTAAAAAGTACCTAGTACCAGATGTGTGCCTGACTGTGTTAAATGTTGTACATATATTACCTCTGTTAATCCTGACCAACCCCATGAGGTAGGTTCTAGTCTTATTGCTATTTTACAAATGAAGAAACTGAGGCACAGAGACCAAGTAACTTATCTGTAGTTAGCACACGGTGTAAGCAGGATTTTCAACTAGTTGATTTGACTCCAAAGCCTACACTCATAACCACCAGACCTCACTGTGGCTGTGCTTTGTGGCTCAGTCATGTCCAGCTCTTTGTGACCCCATGGACTACAGCCTGCTAGGCTCCTCTGTCCATGGGGATTCTCCAGGCAAGAGTACTGCAGTGGGTTGCCATGCTCTCCTCCAGGGGATCTTCCCAACCCAAGGATCAAACCCAGGTCTCCCGCATTGCAGGCAAATCCTTTACTGTGTGAGCCACCAGGGAAGCCCACTAGACCTCACTGTATCTCTCTAATATTACATGTAAATTTCACCTTATACAAAAAAGAAAGCTCTGTTAGTGTTTTATTGGAATTGTATTTAGTTACTAAATTAACTTGGAGAGAATTGAGAGTTTCTTGATAAAAAGTCTTTCAATATTTAGAAATTATATATATACATATATATATGTATATATATAAATATAAAGTCTTCCCTGGCACCTCAGTGATAAAGAACTCACTTACCAATGCAGGAGGCACAGGCTTGATCCCTGGATCAGGAAGATCCCCTGGAGAAGGAAATGGCAACCCACTCCAGTATCCTTGCCTGGGAAATCCCATGGACAGAGGAGCCTGGTGGGCTACAGTCCATGGGGTGTCAAAGAGTCAGATTCTACTTAGTGACTAAACAACAATGACATATAAATATAAAGGAATACTATTAAAGTTGTGGATGAATATCTTGTGTCAACAAAACTAACTAAACTCTCTTATTCTAACAGTTTTTCTGTAGATTCTCTTGAATTTTCTGCATGAATGGTCCCATTATCTGTACAAAGAGGATGGGAGGGAAACTGAATCTGCTTTTCTGTTCCAATCACCTTATTACTTGTTTGTTTTTTCTTATTGCATTGTCCACGTCCTCTAGAATCAATGCTATATAGAAATGTTGATATCAGGAATGCTTGTCTTTTTCCTTACTTTAATAGGTACACAGTTCACATTTCACCATTAAGCTATTAAGTAAGATACTGTAAACTTTTGTTAATGCTGCTGCTGCTGCTAAGTCGCTTCAGTTATGTCCGACTCTGTGAGACCCCATAGATGGCAGCCCACCAGGCTCCCCCATCCCTGGGATTCTCCAGGCAAGAACACTGGAGTGGGTTGCCATTTCCTTCTCCAGTGCATGAAAGTGAAAAATGAAAGTGAAGTCCCTCAGTCATGTCTGACTCTTAGCGACCCCATGGACTGCAGCCTACCAGGCTCCTCCATCCATGGGATTTTCCAGGCAAGAGTACTGGAGTGGGGTGCCATTTCCTTCTCCAAAAACTTTTGTTAATACTCTTTATCAATTAAAAAGTTTCTTTTTAGTTCCTCTTCCGCTAAGAGAGTTTTCTGGTGATCATGGATTAATTCTAATTTATAACACTTTTTAAGCATTTATTAAAATAATCATCTGGATTTTATCTTCTAACTTACTAACATTGTAAATTATATTATGTTAATATGTATTTTCATGGTGAACCATCCTTGAATTCCTGGGATAACTGTTGGAAATTCTATTAAGTCATAATTCATTTTTTAGCTCACTGCTAAAGCCATTTGCATAATTTCATTTAGAATTTTTGCATCTATGTTAGTAGTTGAAACTGTTCTTAAAATTTTTTTCTGTTATTGCCAAGCTTTGCATGTCAAGGCTATATTCATTTTGCCTAATGAGTTGAGGGAGACTTTTGGTAACTGATTCAACTGCTTAAATTATAATTGTATCATTATGTCATATTTTTCTCCAGTAAATGTTGGTAAATTATATTTCTAGAAAGTTGCTCATTTTCTCTAACTTTTCAAATGTATTAGTATAAAGGTGTTTTAGTCTTATGGTTTTAAGAACTCTTCTGTATCTATTATCCATTCTTTCTCTCTCCTTTTCTTTATCAAGGTTTGTCTCTAACTTTTCAAATGTATTAGTATAAAGGTGTTTTAGTCTTATGGTTTTAAGAACTCTTCTGTATCTATTATCCATTCTTTCTCTCTCCTTTTCTTTATCAAGGTTTGTCTTTGTCATTAGACTATATTTTTTTCTGTATTATATATGTTCTATTTTCTATATTCTCCTCTAATCCACAAATTTTCTATAGCAACTGGATTAAAAAGTAATAATTTTAAAGAGAGGCAATTATAAATTATCTGGCAATTATAAAGTATTTGGCAAATATTAGTAAAGCTAATATGTGAAAAATGTTTTTGATCACATATCAGAGACTAGAGATTGAACTATGATAAGGACTTAATTTGTGCTCTCAAGGAGCTCACAGCTGAACTGAGAAGGCAGACAAACAAATAGTCAATTAAATAGTGTAGGAAACACAATAGAGGTGAGAAAAAGAATGGGAATGGGAACACAAAAAAGGGCTTCCTGAAGGAGGTGATGATGAACTGGGCACGGGAGGATATTTAGGAGTTAGGCAAGTAAAGAAATTGGGTATCTCTTGGTTCTACCCTTGGGCCCATCTTCAGTTGACTCAGCTTAAGAATATCTGCTAATATTTCCCTCTTCTAAGGATAAGACTCCACTTTGGGCCCAGACACCCCTCTGGTCTATATTCTCCATCACCTGTAGTAGCCTTAGTGATATACAGGCTTGGGCAAACGAGAATAAATATAGAGTTTATTGGTACTTCTCATGTTGAAGAAGATATTTGACAAAGCCCCTTAGAGTGACAGCCACTCCCCAATTGCTGATGGTTTGTAAATAGGCCCAGCCTTAGAAGAAATATCAGAACAAGT
Source organism: Bos mutus (assembly GCF_027580195.1). Classification (NCBI taxonomy): domain Eukaryota; kingdom Metazoa; phylum Chordata; class Mammalia; order Artiodactyla; family Bovidae; genus Bos; species Bos mutus. The sequence continues at coordinate 56,713,137 of NC_091629.1, read as the reverse complement.
ACATTAAAATAAAAGATGTACAACTCTCTGATCACTCTCTTCCAGTTCTCTTCCTTGGGGGTCTCAAGAAACTACTTGGGAGAAGCCTAAATTTCCTGGTCCAAAGATGTTCAGAAAAGTAGGGCTTAGAGTCGCTGAAATTGGACAGAGAGAAATCTGGCTATGGCAGTGAGAAATAAGAAGAGTTTCTCGGTCCTGGAATACTGACAGCAACCACTCAGCTATGGACTCTGAAGAACCCCACTGAGCACTTACTATGTACTGAGTGTCTGACGTGTATTATTCACCTAATTCTCTCAACCACCTGTGAAGTTGTCATTGTCAGCCTTCCCAGCTTACAGGTCAAGAAAGTGAAGCTCAGAAAGGTTAGGTGACTTGCCCTAAAGAACTCTGGACCTGAGATTCACATCCAAGCAACTTAGTTCCAGAACCCTCATGCACCATCTCATATGGGGTCGTGTCTCCAATGCCTGGGACAGAGCAGACCTTAGGAGACTAAAGAATGGAATCAGTGAAAAGCACAAATTACCATGAAGGCTAGTAAGCAATGTGAAAAATTATTTTCCTACAGTGGTAAGTGAAAAACAAATAACAAAATGGTGGTGGTGGTGGTGTGTGTGTCTGTGTGTGCGTGCATGCACACACGTGTGTGTTAACGATAGACTGGGAAAGAGCATGAGGGAACTTTCTGGAGTGATCCTGATGTTCTGTATCTTGGGTTACACAGGCATATGCAGTTGTCAAAACTCAGAGAATGTACATTTAAGATTTGTACAGAGCTTCCCTGATGGCTCAGTGGTAAAGAAACCGTCTGCCAATGCAGGAGCCACTGGCTTGATCCCTGATCCGGGAAGATCCCATCTGCTGCAGAGCGACCAAGCCCGTGTGCTACGCCTATTGAGCCTGCAGTCTAGAGCCTAGGAGCTGCAACTGCTGAAGCCTGAGTGCCGTAGAGCCTGTGCTCGGCAGCAAGAGAAGCCACTGCAACGAGAATCCCTCGCACTGCAACTAGAGAGTAGCCCCCGCTCTTTGCAACTAACGAAAAGCCCATGTAGCAACGAAGACCCAGCAGAGCCAAAAATAAAAATGAATAAAATAAAAAAAAACTACCTTTGTTAAACAACCAGTATGCACCAGTTGGAGAAGGCAATGGCACCCCATTCCAGTACTCTTGCCTGGAAAACCCCATGGATGGAGGAGCCTGTTAGGCTGCAGTCCATGGGGTCGCTAAGAGTCGGATACCACTGAGCGACTTCACTTTCACTTTTCACTTTCATGCGTTGGAGAAGGAAATGGTAACCCACTCCAGTGTTCTTGCCTGGAGAATCCCAGGGACGGGGGAGCCTGGTGGGCTGCTGTCTATGGGGTCGCACAGAGTCGGAAACGACTGAAGTGACTTAGCATGCACCAGTTATTGGATTAGATGCTAACTAAACAAAGCAAAAAAAATGTAACAGACTCTCAATAGAAGTTTGTTAAAAAAAAAAAGATTTGCATGTTTCATTGCACGTAAATTTCAAATCAAGAGAAAAAAAGGTAAACAAATATCAGACTTTTATTAATTACACACATACTGATATATTCTAGGGGAGTTAAACCATGCCAGCATTTGAAATGTGTCCAAAAAATAAAGATTGATGGATGAGTGGAGAAATGGCTAGATGGATACATATGTAATAAAGCCAGAAAATGTAAAATGTCAATAGCCAAATTCAGGTGGTGGGCATAAGGGTGTTGGCTGTAATATTCCTCCAGTATTGTTTACTAAATTGTTATGAAAAAGCGGTGAAGGAAAAGATCTTGGTATATTGTGGTGGCAATTGTTTAAAGAGCTTTTTTGTTTGCCTGCCGCTTTGCCTGCATCCTGGTATTTACGATGCTTTCCCCTTTAAAAGAATGGAGAGAGAGCCCTGCCTCCCACTCTTCCTTCCTTCCCTCCCTTCCTCCCTCATTTCATCCAGGAAATAGCGACTAAGTGCCAATGCTGGGTTGGCAGCAAATCCCTTCTCAGGTTCCCCTCCTCTATGCTGCTGCTCCCCTTCCCGAAGCAGCACTGGCTACTCCCTCTGATGAGCAACTGTCTTCGGTTCCAACTAAAGTCCATTTGGAGTTACAAGGAGAGCATGGTACTTGGGAACCCTGCCATACCATCCACCTTGGAGTGAAAGAATCTGCCTTATCTTTGCATCCCCCACCCCAGGTCTTCATCTGGCATGCAGGGGATCATACAGGACTGTCTAAGGAATGCAGAGAGAGAGAGAAAAAGTGTCCTGAATCCAGCAGGTAGAATTCTAGATGATTTTGCTTTCAAACTTTCTTTACTGGTGTCCGATTGCCTTTTGGATAAGGAGAACACACAGCTCGCTCAGGGGCCCCAGTGATGCTGTCGACAAGCCTTTTTACCCACCAAGGGAGGACGAACCCGCTTGCTTTGCGACTTGCAGTGATGTTCGTTTGCTTGGCTATTTGTTTATCATTGGCTTATTTATTTTTCTTTTGTTTGCCATATGGTTCCTTTAAAATATCCAGAGAAGGAAGCCACTATACATAAAGAAATTTGAATTTTTGAATGCCCGCTTCCCATCTGAAATGTCACTTGCACGTTAAGTCTCTGTCCCTGAGTTGCTGTGGCAACCTCAGCAGCACTCTTTGCCCGGGGTGACAAAGGGGCCCTTTGTTAGCCGGGAGGCCAGGTCTGGGTGCAGGGACATCCTATTCAGCCCATCGTAACAAAGGAGCGCACGTCCCCCTCTCTGAGCAGGGCAGCCGCCGGCCCGATTATGCCTGCACTGTTGACAACCTTCCATGGGGAGACCGGGAAAAGAAATCCCCTTTTATTGGCATCTTTGAGCCAAAGTTGTTTTTTTCCCCCTTTTTCTCTCTGTGCTGCTCGCTGTATAAAAACCCCTGCAAAGGGCCCCACTCATGCTCTTGCAAAGAAAAAATACCAATTGTGAGGCCTCCCTGGAAGAGGGATGTGGTTCCCAATCTTAATTGAATCTTCTAAACTTGGTTATTAAATGGCAACTCCAGCAGCAGTGGGTGAGCAAATGGGTTCTTCAAATTTTAGCAAGCGGCCTGGCTCTGGCCCAGAAAAGAGTGTTGGCCACCCTTGGATCTGCAATGATCTCTGTTCCCAAGAGCAAGGGGCTTGTGCTAAGGACAGGGGACCACCCCTCACATACTCTGACCAGATCTGGGGCTCAAGTGTGCCACTCAGCCTTGGAAAGCTGAAACCCCGGGGAGGAAGTGGGGCTGGGCAGTACCTAGGGAGATGACTGAAATGGTCCTGTGAGAGCAAGGCTAGGAACCCAGCATCCTGACTTCCAGGCCTAGGCTCTTCAAGGTCACTGGTGGGTAGAGAACAGCCCCAGACCCAGGCTACACCCATGGCCCTCCGTCTGCTGCCAGAGCCTTCTGCCTGCAGGTTAGGCTCAGTTGAGGCTCTTACAGCATTTTTCATGCTCTCTATCACTGCTCCCATCAGCATCACCTTTCACATTCCTCTTTCTGATCCAGCGATGTATGTATTAATAGAAGCTAGGACTGCGGTCTCCAACAGAGCCAGAACTGTCTTATTCACCGTGTACCAGCACAGTGCCTGGCATGCAAGGTGTACTCTGAAAGTATTTGTTGAACCAGTGGATCAAGAATGAGCGAATCTCTCAGTACAGATTCATTTCATTGTACCAAACCCTCCTTGAGGTCAAAGTCATCTTCCTCATTTAGTTCCGTTCCTGCTGTCCTCTGTTGGCAGGTCCAGGGCTGGAGCAGGCTATCCGGGTGACAGACGTGGTCCCTGCCCAACAAGGGCTGCGTTCAGACAGTTGTGTGTGCAGACACTGCAGTGGAGGACAGCGAGAGCCCAATGCGGGAGTGACCCTGGCTGCAGGAAGCAAGAAGGGAGGATGCAAGGAGTACAGAAAGACTTCCAGGCCGAGGACACTCCCAAACAAAGGAATGACCAGAGCTGGCTGAGCAAAGAACAATGCTTTGTTCAGATAAAACAGCAAAAGCAAAAAGGCAGAGTGGTGAAGTATTAGTAGTCCATGATATGTAATAGCCCTGTGAAGCTGGCAATAGGTAGAGAGTACAGAGCGTGGCAGGGAGGCCTGGATAATGCTGGAGAGACAAAGCCAGAGGGAGGACCCTATGAGCCAGGCTTAGGAACTCAAAGCCAGGGCAACCATGAACAGTTGTACATGTTGTGTACTGGGTAAAGGAGGCAAGTAGAGTTGAAATCCAGCCTGCATTCTGTTGGCTAAGCCCGGTGGCCACGTCCAAATCCCTCTACTTAAAAAGGCAGTAAAGTAAGTTTGAAAAAACATATATTACTCAGATGCCCATTCCCAGGGGTGGGCAACAGTTTCCTCAGTCCAAGCTCCAGGCAGCGTTTGTTGAGGGGAGGTGGTGAAAAGTCCAAAGGAAGGCCAGGCAAGAATCAGGATAAATTAGCAGTTTCCCCAGGATCATTAGGGCCTACTTGGGTTGCCAGGAACATGCACACTCCAGTCCACCCAAATTTTCTAGCCTTCCACACACAGGGTGAAGGTATTTGCAAAGGAGCAGTGAAAACTCTCAATCTCCAAGTCAATCCTCATTAAGAGAAGAGAAGGCAGGAGGGGACGGAGTATGCAAAGGGGTGGAGGTTCTGGTTTTTGAGGTCTCCATGGGATTGGGCTAGAGGAACTATGAGAAGGCTGAGGATGGTATAGTGAGGCCCGCCAGGTTTTAATTTAATACGGGGGAGTGGGAGAGACTGTCTCTAGGGTGTGTCCTCAGCAGTGAGGGTAGGCTGGCCTTCAGAGAGAAGGTGAAGTCCAGGACCAGAAGATTAGGCTGTGAACTGGCTCCTGAGATGGGAGGGTGAAGCCTCAGGCCAGTAACTAGACCATGAGCTCCTCCAGGAAGGACGGGGTGGAATCTGCTTTGTGTTCCAGGCGCCCAGCCCCGTTTCTCATACATGGAAAATGAGCTATAAATATTTGTTCAATTAATGGCTGAATTGATAAAATCAATGACCCCAATATTCTGAATGTTACCTGTGAATGCCTGAGAGGTTTGGAAGGGAAGGTGTGCCAGAGGAAACAAGTACACAGAGACAGTGTCTCTTTTAGGGTGATGTTAGCTGCTGTAACAAATAACACCCCAATATCAGTGGTTTAACCTCACTGTTACTCTTTGATTGACAGCTTTCCTCCATGTGATGATTCAGGGATCCATGCTTCCTCTCTCTCAGGCTCTATCATACCCCAAGGGCCTTGGAGCCCTTTGCGTTGAGCAGGCAGATAAAGGCCAGGAGAAGGGAGAAGTTCCAGCTACTTCATACAAACCCCAATCAGGAAGTGACCCATCACTTCCGCTCCCGTTCTCTGGATGAGAACTGGTCCACAGCTCACCCTGGATGCAAGGCAGGCTGGGAAATGTAGTCGACACCTGGAAAGACGCCTTTTCAGAACAATGGAAGGGGTGCCCCTGATGTTTGGTTCATGGACACAGGAGGTGACAGGGATGTGAAGAAGGTGGGTACAGAGGTGTGGTCATGGCCAAGGACAAGAGCAGCCACCAAGTGAGCCTTAGATTGAGCTCTCAGCCTTGCTTGAGATTCTAACTGGACCATGCAGGTGAGTTTTGTGGGGGTGGGCATGGACTCTCTCACGCTGGATCCTCATGGAGTCTTGGGAAATAGAACTCACCAGCTCATGACCCCTTTGAGACAGATGAGGAAACAGGGCCTCAGAGAAGACCTTGGCCAAAGTCAGAAGCCAGAACTAGAACCCGGGGCATCTGTTTCCCAGTCTTGTGCTGACCCACCTAGTCCCCGACCTCTAAATCAATCCCCCAGAGCACGACTGAGGTTTTTGTGTCATTTCAGAAAAACAGCCCAGTGCACCACTCTCTTCTGCCTGAGCTTGGGGAGAGCAGCCTGTGGCCATCAGGACTGAGTATTGGCCTTTACTGGCAGCCGGGAGGAGGAGCCTGTGCTGTCAGCCTCTGTGGGCAGGGCTCGGCCAGGCTCTCCCTGCTGGGCCAGCAATTCTTCTATTATTACTCAGCAACTCGGTTACAAAATATAGGATCTTTGAACTTGTTTTTAAACACTATCAACTGAGCTCTGTGCTCGTTAACATCCCTTTGTCCTGAAACTGGACCCGGACACAAACATCTTTTCCGTCAAAAATTCAAAGGGACCCTTACAGAGTGACAGAGGATTAGATAGCAGTATTTATGATAAAATCCCCCACCCTCTTTTTTTTTTTTTTTTTTTTTTGGCCTAGCACCAAAAATCAAATGCCAAAAAGGCAACCCATCTCAGCTGCTTTGAAACTGGCTGTGTCAGTTCAAAGATTGTTTCACTGTGGACACTGTGTGACCCTGTGTTTGCGCCTCCATGAAATTAGTAAGCAATGGAGATTCATGAGCCCTTTATCTCAGTGTCTCCCCCAGTCCTGGCACACAGCAGGTTTAGGAAACAGGATGGAAACCCAAACCCTGTTTTTTCTCTGACCCCCTCCCACTCCCCTAGAAGGCAGCGACTTATAGTTGCTGAGAAATCTGTTATTCGTGGTTTTTCATTTTAAACCTGTGTTCTCACATTGCCTCAAAATGTGTCAACAAAGGCATGGGGAGTATTACCAGCACCCAGCACCGTGTGGATCAGAGCAAATGATCAACAAGTCATCTTTGAATGAATAAAGCAATTAGGTAATTAATGTCCTAAGACGGGCTTTCATACATCACATCATTTCCTGAAAACAAGGACATGAGTGTACCTCCCCTTTAGCAAAGGGAACTCACTGCAAACTGGAGGATTGGGGTGTGCAAAAATGACATTTCTGGGGCCTATGACACTCCCCTCTGACCTCAAATCCTACCCACCTATGGCTCTCATCCCCAGATCTTCTTCTCTTCCAATCCCCTTCCTGATGTTGCTCACAACCTCCACATCTCCCCCCATCTACCCTCAGGCTGCACACCCCTTACCCCCTACCCACCAGTTCTAGCCGCTCACCCTCCAGGGTGGATGCCCAGGATGGCCTCAATTTCCCTGGGATCAGCCTCAGGGAAAGAGGACTTGGATGACTCCTCCTGGTCCCCATGGCCACCCCTTTTGTGGGGAGGGAACAGGAGGATCCAGGGGGGCCTCTGGGTGGAAGACTGGGGTTCTTTCAGCTCCTGGTACTTAGCAACCTCCCCATGGCCCAGCCTGCCCACCTGGAAGATGAGGTGGAAACCTACTGGAGGAAGGGCCGATGCAGTCTAAGGCAGTCAACCTAAGCATTTATTTAACCCTCAACTTTAACCTCAAAATTAATCTTAATGCTATTAACCCCTTCTCTCATAGATGTTTTAAAGTTTTTCTTCCACATTAGTGTTTGTCTTTTAGCTTCAAGCCTTCTTTTGCTCTATAGAAATGTCCTCTAAAAAACAATAGCAAACTAAAAGAGAAATCTGTTTTCTTGCAATTAAATCTGTCAATCTTTTCCTTTAGTTTTTCTAAAAGATCACGAAAATGTTCTCTTGAATTTTTTTATGCTGTATGGATTTAAGGATTGCTTTTTTCCCCCTCTTTTCATCCTTGATTTATCTCTGAAGTTTATTTTGGAGTAAGACCTGACGATAGTTTTTAACTTAAATTTGTATCCCAAGGGTGAGCCAATTTAGATAGGATTTAATAAATAATTCATCATTTCTTCCCCAAATGTGAAATACTCACTTCATTATTTGACAATAGCCATGGACCTTTGAGTCTATATTTTCATTCTGGGCCCTCTTCAGTTCATCACCCCATCTCTTTAACTGGCAACATGTTTTATGAATGGGCGAGTCCCACTCTTGCTTCCTTTTCAGGAAAGGCTATTCTATTCTTTCAAACCTAATGGTCAAGATTCATAATAACTGTTAAAGTCCCATCAATTTGAGGGACATGTTTTTATCGGGATTACCTTGAATTAAAGACTAATCTAAGAGGATTTCCCTGGTGGTCCCGTGGTTAAGCCTCTGAGCTTCCGCTGCAGGGGGTACGATCTAACCCCTGGCGGCGGACTAAGATCCTGCATGCCATGTGATGTGGCCAAAATTTTTTTTTTTAATTTTTTAAAATAAAGACTAATCTAAGAAGAATGTAAATCCTTTCTATACCAACACTTCCTATTCAGGATAGGAAGCCCTATCATGTACTTATTATTTTATTGATTAAAGTCCTATTTTATATCCTTGAGTGGAGATTCATTATTTTCTCTTTCTCGTTCTTTCGTTATTCTCTCCATATTAAACCATTTTCTGATCTTGTTTCCAGGAACCCACCTTGATGCACTGTTCTGCTTTGACTCCCAGAACATCACATGCCCCTTCTTTTCCTCCTACCTCCCAAATGGCTCCTTCACAGAATCTTTTGCTCACTCCTTCTCGGCTCCCAGACTTCTCAAATGGGCCCTGCAGCTCAGACTTAGAATTCTCAAGGATTCTCCTAAATAAATGAGTACTTAAGTGATAGATATCTTTGTGCTGGGATTTCCCTGGGATCCAGTGGTTAAGAATCTGTCTTCCAATTCAGGAACACAGGGTTTGATCCCTGGTCAGGGAACTAAGATCCCACTTGCCGCAAGGCAGTGAAGCCTGGGCACTGCAACTACTGACATTACATGTCTTGAAAAAATAAAATAAAATCTTTTTACAAACGGGCTTCCCATGGTTTGAGTATTTTTCTTTTTATGATTCCTCTCCAGTGGGAAACACTGAGCAAAAGAGCCACGTAGGGTAGATTTCCTTATCATGTCAGTACTGACCATGGTTGCGTTACAGGGTTATCTTGGCTCAGAGCAGAGAGCTTTGTCTTTGAGTTAAGCTTCCACATTCATCTATGAGAATAGTAATCTCGATTTGAAATGCCATTGCAGGAGCTACATTTAGAAGGAAATTATGGTAGATTGCAAAAGTGGCCCCTCCTCTACATGCAGAAGAATGATTTCTAAACTCATCAGTCCTGGGTTCAAAAATCTATTCATACTCTGTTTATAGTGTGGCCTTGGGGAAAGTAACACCTTCTGAACCTCTGTTTCCTGGTTAGTAAAATGAAGGCAGTAATATGTAGTTGTTGTGGGCAATTCATTCATTCATTCGACAAACATGTACAGAGTGCCTGTCACGCACTTGGTGTTGTTTTTAACACTGGGAACCCAGCATGTTTGATAAAACAGACAAACACTCATACCTTCTTGGGACTTACATTCTAGGAAAGAACAGACAATAAGAAAATAAACAAAATTATCAGAGCTAGTATAAATGCTAAAAAGAAAAGCAAAAAAATAGGAAATGGGATGGAGTGAGGGGCTTGTGTTTGAGGCAGAAAGGACTCTTGTTAAGGTGACATTTGACTGGAGCAAGTCAAGGGTGAAAGAAGCAAGATCGTTTAGGTGCTAGAGTGATTATTGAGGAGAGAGGTAATGGTGGCTTAGGATGGGCAGCCATGAAGATGGTAAAGATACCGTACCCTGAGTGTGTGTGTGTGTGTGTGTGTGCGCGCATGTATTCAGTCATTCAGTCATGTCCGACTCCTTGCAATCCCGTGGACTGTAGCCTGCCAGGCTCCTCTGTCCATGACATTTTTCAGGCAAGAATATAGGAGTGGGTTACCATTTCCTCCTCCAGGGGATCTTCCTGACCCAGGGATCAAACCTGCATCTCCTGTGTCTCCTGCATTGCAGGTGGATTCTATACCGCTGAGCCTTGGGGAGGTGGAGTAGAAGGAGAAGAAGATGTAGTAAGGGCTAGAAGGTTCAGCCTGTGACAGTATAAGAATTGAGTCACTGTTGAGACTGAGAGTGGAACAGGCATGGGGAGATCAGGAGCTGTTGGAACAAATTCACTGGAGAAGTCTGTTCACTTCTAGGTGCAGAGAGCAGGCAGGTAGGTGGATGCATGAGTCTGGAGCTCATGGCAGTAGCCCAGGCTAGCAGTACAAATCCAAGCTTAAATAAGAGAATCAGATAAAGTGTTTGGACCCCTGTGAATCTTAGAAAGAAGACAGACAGGTCCATGCCAGGCTGACTCCCTGCTAACTTGAACGTATCAACGTGCACAATTTAAACTGATGCCTCTGTAAAATCACGCACTTTTTACACATCACAGTCCTTTCGAGTCTCTCATGAATGGGTGTGAGCAGTGTTATCAGGAGGACCTTCAGAGCTCTCCCCAAACACTTATTCCCAAGTTAATCATGCCCTTGCCAGGATTCCAGCTCAACTGGTCAGGTCTTCATTCTATAAAAGCTCCCCACGTGGTTTTTGTGGACACCCAAGTACCATCCATTGGTCAGAACCTTGGGTGCTAAACTCATAATGCCAAGAATATTGTAAAAGTAGGGGGTGAGTTACTGGGGGCAAGAAGGCAGCTGTGGTGGCCGCAGCTGAGGAAACAAGATGGTAGATTTTCTGAAAGCACTGCCTGTCTACAACAAAAGCAATTTTAGTAGATTTCATGCCGACTCTGGGTGCAAAGCCTCGAACAGACGTCCCTCGGTCTCCCTGCCCACTCGGGAGTACCCGTCTGAACAGATCATCGTGACAGAAAAAACATTCTTTTGTGCTTCCTACATCAGCAATGGGACAGAAAGAATGCCGCCAGGAAGAGAGACCTGGAGCTAGTGGCCCTGGGGGGCGAGAGCTCGGCACCCCGCGCCCCCTCAAGGTCGCACGGAGGACAGCCCGACGTGGACGAGGACACTTAAGGCTCACGCTCCCCGACAGGCGCCTCCTGTCTTGTCTGCTCCTCGCTCACCTGCCTTGTGGTAGCGCCCTCCCACCCCCACCCCCACCCCCATCCGACCCCCACCCCCACCCCCACCCTCACCCCCACCCCCACCCCCTCCAGCGGCCCACCATGCCCCTTCCACACCGCCTCCAACTTCATAGAAGCCAATGTGTTTATTTTCCTTGAGTTTTTATTTACGCTGGTAAAATGTACCAAGTGATGGTTACAGGGGACGTCAGATCCAGTAGTGTCATGTTGGTAGATGCTTAAAAATATATATATATATTGTTACTCACCTCCCCACCCCCACCCCCGTCCAGTTCTCCTTCCTCCTCTTGCCCCCCAGTTCTCCTCTGGAAAACTGGAGCGTGTCTGTGAGTGTCTAGAGCCGGAACACTGCTGCGGCTGGCCGGCAAAGGTGGGGGGCCCTTCTCCCAGCCCCTCTCCTACCAGTCCAGGCCTTAAAGACTTGGCCCTGTCTCAAGTTCCACTGGGACCTATTCTGTGCCGAGACCTTGCTCTGAGACTGAGTAAGGGGGAGAAGTCAGCCCTTCAGGATCTTTCTCTTAAGTCATTTTATCATGGACTAGTGCGTGCTCCATGTCCACCCCAATAAAAGGATCTTTCCTTAAAAAAAAAAGAGAGAGAGAGAAGAAGGGGAAAGAAATATCCAAGTAATAAAGGTGGGTATGCTTATCCTTGCTTCCCAGGTGGCACGTGTGGTAAAGAACCTGTCTGCCAGTGCAAGGAAACATAAGAGATGCAGGTTCTATCCCTGGGTCAGGAAGATCCTCTGGAGGAGGGCATGGCAACCCACTCTAGTAGTCTTGCCTGGAGAATCCCGTGGACAGAGGAGCCTGGTGGGCTACAATCCACAGGGTCCCAAAGAGTCAGACATGACAGAAGTGACTTAGCATGCACACAAGCATGCTTATCCTCATTTTATAGGTAAGGAATTAGCAGCTCAGAGATGAAACAAGCTTCCTAGAGTCACATAGCTGGTGGCTGATAGCCAGGATTTGACACAGGTTTCCAGGTCGGATTCAGTGGTGTTCTTGTCACCACACTACTCTGCTGCTTGGTCACTCGTCATTCCACCGAGGAGGAGAAAGCCTGTTTTGGGAGTCTGAATGACAGAAACGTGTCAGGGGTAAGTTTTCCTGCCCTCTTAGCCAACTCTTCAGCCTGAAAGAGGTAAGGATTGAGCCGATATGTCCCAAATCCTAATATAATCAGAGTCACCGGGAGGATTCCTATGCCTCCATCCCCAAAGTTAATGCTTCGTTAGATCAGGGTGAGAAACACAGTCTTAGATGCAAAGTGCTGGCTGCTCCAAACACTCAGTCATTTCTTGGAATCTTTCTTCCACTTCCCTCAGGTGCTCAGCAGCAGATCGTGAACCCCTCCCAGCTTGGCTCTGGTCCCTGGGTCCTGGCAGGAGAGGGTTAAAGCCCTGAGAACTCGGGGCTCTTCTCTCATGAGAATGGAATGTGGAGGGGAGCAGCTGAGCGGGATGAGGGCTGTCCAGGGCTGAGCATGGCCATTGTTGCAGAACAATTGACCCCCAGGAACAGAACAGCAGACGCTAATTATGGGACACTCGTGTTGTCATGTAATTATGAGGCCTCTGGAACCATTAGCATAAGAAACTAAGCTCACTGGCTCGTTTTGGTCATAACTTTTCCCAAAATGCTCTGCTCAGAAATCTGAAGAAGTAAGACTGTTAACTCAGAGTTGCATAAAAGACTCAGTTCCAGAGAGTCTCGGGTTTTGGTCATGCTAAAATCTCCCAGTTGCTTGATACATATGTGGAGTCTCAGGACGCACTTCCAGAAACTTGGGTTTGGTGGAACTGAGTGGAAATGAAATTAGCCATTGAAATTCACAGAAGTCCAAATTTAGCCCTCCTTGGGAGTTGGCAGAAGTCCTGGCAACCATACTGGAGTTTTCTAAGTACCCTCACTCCCTTAGCAAGGACTCTGATGCTCAACTGTTGTTGCCTGAGCCTTGTGAGTTAATCAACACATCCTCAAACACCAATTGAACCCCAAGATAGCTCACCAGGAAGACCAAGTTGAATGACTAAATTTCTCTGCACACAACCTCAGATCTGATGGGAAAGTAAGAATCACAGAGAAGACAATGATATAAAACTGGAGTGATAAAGGCTCTGAAAAGAGAAAGGATGAAGGAGCAAAATGACCTCATCTGAGGGTCCTTGGGTGTCTGATCACTGAATTAGGTGACTTTAGACGTGAGTCAGAAATCTATGGTAATCTAGCTTGGTTAAGATAGAATAAGTGATGTGTATGTTTGTTTAATACAGCACGAGCTACAGCTGCTGCAGAAATAACCAGAAACCAAGGAGAAATGCCTCCAGAGCGTTCTCTAGGCTTCATTCTTCCACACTGACTTCCTGGGCCACCTGGACGCCACCAACTCCCTGCCTCACACCTCCCGCACTCTCCCATCTGAAAGATGCTACACCTCTTCCTTTAACTCCAATTTGAAAACTCCTAGGAAGATTTCTGCTTGGCCCAATAGGCTCCATTCTCCAGCTCTGGTCCAGGGGAAAAAAGCTGCAATGATTGACAGCTCATAGAACCAAAGGGTGAAGACAGGATAGGAAGCTTCTCCCTCAATGAGAGGAGAGAAAGATTGAACAAAATTTGGTCCCTATCATTACATACCCTATTCCATTTAAATCTCGCAACCAGGTTGGGAGGAGATAAACACTGCTAAAGTGTTCTAAGACCCTTGCATTGATTGGGAAGAAGATAAAAATACACATTAATGTTGGACTTTGATAAGTCAAGGACACTTGTTGTAGTCTCTATGGTAGCCTTTAAAGGAATAGTAAAAGTATGTATAATTACTGAGGTGACAAAAGAGGCCACAAAAACACAAACTTCAACAGAAAAAAATAAAGGATAGAGGAAAATAGAAATTACACAGTAAAATGGTAGATTTAAACTTAAATACATTCTTAATTACACTAAATATAAATAGTCAAAAGGGTCAAAATTAATACAAAGATAAACCATATTAAAAAGTATAAAACTCATATGTTCTTTAACAAGAGATAAATCTGAAATAGAAGGATACAGAAAAGCTGAAAGTAAGATGTCAGTGGGTTGCTTTTGGGAAGAGGACATCTAAACATCTCTTTCATCAGAGACCTGAATGAAATGAGTCCTATGCATGTCCAAAGGGACATGTTACAGAAAGAGGAAGTAGCACATAAAAGGTTTGAAGATGAGAATGAGTGGATTGTGAAGGAAGTGTTAATAGAATTTGGGATGAATTCGGTACTGGGGGTTGATGAGGGAAAGAACAGAATAAAGAATAACTTTTTAGTGTTTGAACCTGAGCAGAAAAATGCATGAAGTCATTAACTGAAATAAGGAGGAGTGAGGTGGCTTAGCACTAAAGAATCTGCCTTGCCAATGCAGGAACTGCAAGAGATGTGGGTTTAGATCCCTGGGTTAGGAAGAACCCCTGGAAATGAGGAGGAAATGGCAATCTACTCCAGTATTGTTGCCTGGAAAATTTCACGGACAGAGGACCCTGGCGGGCTACAGTCCATGGAGTTGCAAAGAGTCGGACACAAGTGAGTGACTGAGCATGCACGCACGAAGGAGAAACAGATTCTAAAGTAGGGAGTGAGGGGATCAATCAGTACTTTGGTATTCTGCTTTGGATGGTTTACATTGGAGATGCTTACTAGACATCAATTGGAAGTGTTAGGTTGCCAGGTGAATATATAAGCTGAGATCAAGGGAGATGTCAGAAGGTATAAAACTGAAAGTCATCAGTGTGTAAATGATATTTAAAAACAACTGTACTCAAAGCCTGCTGATTGTTGGATCAAAGTGTAGAACCAGAAACAAGGAGATCATGATGAAAGAGGACTGGTAATTAGTAATAAGACCACTTCAGTACGAATTTAAAGTATTATATATTTCTAAAAATTAACTCTCAGAAAAGAATTGCCCTAAATTTTAGTCCTTACAAAATCTCTCATATTATGGGAAGTCACTCTCAATTTCTTTGTTTCGAACAAAAATCCTGTCTGGGGAGGAAACAACGACCTGAAATGACCTCAATCAATGCTGGTTTGGGATGATTAGAGATGGCACCTGACAGAGTCAGTCAATAAGGAAGGCAAAGAAATTTGACACAGATTTAGTAATTATTGCTGGAGGTATCACCTCACAATTGCAGGCGTCCGATGTCTTTGTAAACAAGCCTCTTAAAGCTTGCTTTAAAATCAATACAGGAAACGGTTGTCTGTGGAAGTCATGCACAAACACCACCAGGACAAATTAAACAACCCAAACCTGTCCTGACACAATGCATTACTGTGGCTTGGGATACAGGTTTCTGTGAAAGCAAAAATATAGATTCAAACGTTAGTGTATCTCAAATGCCTTAAACGGAAATAAAGATAATGTGGTGTGGAAAACTTAAGATGATTCCCCCCAAAATGGCCCTACAGATGACAAGAACACTGATGTCCGAGATACTGGTGAAGACCTTGAACAAAACTGCTCCTTAAAACATGAGTGGCAGGACTTCCCTGGTGGTCCAGTGGTTGAGAATCCGCCTACCAATGCAGGGGATATGGGTTTGATCCCCACAGGGGAGATCTCACATGCCTCAGGGCAACTAAGCCTGTAAGCTTAATCTACTGAAGCCCATGTGCTCCAGAGCCCATGCTCTGCAACCAGAGAAACCACCACAGTGAGTAGCCCCTGCTCGTCACAACTAGAGAACAGGAGCAGTGGAGACAGGGCGGCCGAAAATAAATAATAAATAAATTTTGTTAAAAATAAATGGAAAAAAGCAATAAAGCAATAAATAAAATTATTTTTGTAATATATAATTCTAAATGTGTGTAATTATTCCAAAAAATTTTGTAAGTAAACACCTGTTTCCACTATGCCCTAAAGTTTTTTTTTTTTTTAATATTTAAGATGACTAAGAATCTGTTCATATTTAACTTATATGCAGATTACATCATGAGAAACGCTGGACTGGAAGAAACACAAGCTGGAATCAAGATTGCCAGGAGAAATATCAATAACCTCAGATATGCAGATGACAGCACCCTTATGGCAGAAAGTGAAGAGGAACTAAAAAGCCTCTTGATGAAAGTGGGGAGTGAAAAAGTTGGCTTAAAGCTCAACATTCAGAAAACGAAGATCATGGCATCTGGTCCCATCACTTCATGGGAAATAGATGGGGAAACAGTGAAAACAGTGTCAGACTTTATTTTTGGGGGCTCCAAAATCACTGCAGAAGGTGACTGCGGCCATGAAATTAAAAGACGCTTACTCCTTGGAAGGAAAGTTATGACCAACCTAGATAGCATATTCAAAAGCAGAGACATTACTTTGCCAACAAAGGTCCGTCTAGTCAAGGCTATGGTTTTTCCTGTGGTCATGCATGGATGTGAGAGTTGGACTGTGAAGAATTGATGCTTTTGAACTGTGGTGTTGGAGAAGACTCTTGAGAGTCCCTTGGACTGCAAGGAGATCCAACCAGTCCATTCTAAAGGAGATCAGCCCTGGGATTTCTTTGGAAGGAATGATGCTAAAGCTGAAACTCCAGTACTTTGGCCACCTCATGCGAAGAGTTGACTCATTGGAAAAGAGTCTGATGCTGGGAGGGATTCGGGGCAGGAGGAGAAGGGGATGACAGAGGATGAGATGGCTGGATGGCATCACTGACTCAATGGACGTGAGTTTGAATGAACTCCGGGAGATGGTGATGGACAGGGAGGCCTGGCGTGCTGCGATTCATGGGGTCGCAAAGAGTCAGACACGACTGAGCGACTGAACCAAACTGAACTGAAGAATCTGGTGCTGCTGCTGCTGCTGCTAAGTCGCTGCAGTTGTGTCTGACTCTGTGTGACCCCATAGAGAGCAGCCCACTAGGTTCCCCCGTCCCTGGGATTCTCCAGAGGCTATTCTAAATTGGAAAATGGATGGAGATATGTGTTATATTCTGGTTTGCCCTGTAGTTAATTAAACATGTATGGTATTGGATGTTCCTATGGCTGTAAAGTGCTTCCCTGATGGCTCCGATGGTAAAGAATCCACCTGCAATGCAAGAGACCTGGGTTCATTTCCTGGGTTGGGAAGATCCCCTGGAAGAGGAAATGGCAACCCAGCTGTTGAGGGGCTTCCGAAGTGGTGCTAGTGGTAAAGAACCCACCAGTGCAGGAGATGTAAGAGACTTGGGTTGGATCCCTAGGTCGGGAAGATCCCCTGGAGGAGGGCATGGCAATCCACTCCAGAAATCTTGCCTGGAGAATCCCAGGGACAGAGGAGCCTGGTGGGCTCTGGTCCATAGAATAGCAAGGAGTCGGACTTAGAGACTTAGCACAAATGGCTGTAAAACTAATGCAAAGTTACGGCGCTATCTCCACATAGGAGGCATGAAGAGAAAGACCTAGGTAAGTCCTGAGAAAATCTGAGACCGAGGTCCCTGCATAAACAGCATTCTGAAACCATGGTAATGGAGCCATACAAGAGCAATGCTCCTATCACATTTCTCTGAGCCAGAGTCTGAATACTGCTGAGGGTACAGCATTCTAAAGAATGAGGAGTATATGCACGCACATGTGCATGCATGCATGCACACACACACACACACATATGCCAGATGTTATCAAGGTGAAGGCAGAATCATGGAAGATGGGGACAGTCATCTTGAGACTATTCTCACAAATATAGACCAACATCATCAACAAATAAGGTTGGGGTGAGAATATCCTTAGTCTTCAACACAGAAAGCCTATAGTAATGAGCTTTTCCTTTAGCTTGACATCTCTTCAATCTGATTGATCCACTTCCAAAAAGGGAGAAAAATGAGAATCAGAAGAGGCGCCCCCCAGTGGGCCAGGGCACTTCCCCATCTCCATGTTGCCCAATAGGTACAACAAATATAGAAAAATGTACCAATTTCCAGTTAAAGATGATGAATTGATGAATTGAACCCAAGCATTGCGCTCTGCTCTCTTTAGAAATTCCATGAAAACAATGAAAGGGGATTTAGCAACAACAAATAAAGCACAGATTAAAAAGGACCAGTAAGAGGAAAAGCAACAACAACATTTTGAAAGATGGAACAAGTGAAACATATTAACTGAGAATTAAGAAAGCTGAGTTCTAAGACAGCAGGGGTAAATCCAAGAACCAACTCAATTTATATAAAACCCCTCCCACCTTGCCAAAATAATCGGCAATTGTTATCAGGAATCTCTAGAGGCAGAGAAGATTCAAGTAGAAGCTGGATGGGGGGTTGGAAGTCTCTTAGGGAAACAGTCCAATACCCTTGCCCCTTCCCCTCCCCGACGGATCATACCCAGACAGAGGACTGAAGGTCTAGTCCCTGAAAAAAGGACACCAAGCCACACTGAAGGAAACAAAGAACAAAGCCAACACTCACTCCCTGGATTTTGAAACCCCCGACTCCTCCCTTATTCATCTTCAGAGTGTGAAGGCAGGCCCTCTTCCTCCAGGCAGGCGACTGTGAAAGTTTTCTCTGGGAATCAGAGCAGTGCATTAGGAAAGTCCCAAAGCTGCTAACATTGAGTTTGCCCATGGATATGTCCAGTTAAGGGGCTTCCTCAGTGGCTCAGCAGTAAAGAATCCACCTGCAAGTTCGGAGACTCGGGTTTGATCCCTGGGTCAGGAAGATCCCCTGGAGGAGGTCATGGCAACCTATTCCAGTATTCTTGCCAGGAGAATCCCATGGACAGAGGAGCCTGGTGGGCTACGGTTCATAGGGTCGCAGAGAGTCAGACACGACTGAAGTGACTGGGCACGCATGCATGACCAGTCAAATCACTCACAGGGAATTTCACAGTCAACAAGCTCGGCTCATGCTTTCAGAGCTTCTGATACATTTCTTAGTCCCCTATTATTAAATATGTTCAGATAACTCAGATATTGGACTACCAGATATCTGAGAAAACCTCTAATGTGAAAATCAGAACTCAAACTTGTTTTTTAAAAAAATGGCAGGCAGGATAATGACCCCTCAAAATGTTCATGTCCGAATCCCCAGAACCTGTAAATGTGCTAAATATGTTACATGGCTGCAAAGGCAAGTAAGCTTGATAATCAACTGACTTTGAGGTGAGATTATCCTGGATTATCCGGATGAACCCCATCTAATGACACGCAGCCTTGAAAGCTGAGGACATTTCCTGGCTATGGTCAGACAGAGATGTGACAACTAGAGAAAGAGTCAGAGGGTTGTGAGTCTCTGGCTTTGCAGATGAGAAATGGGGCTGTGAGGAGGGAATGTGGTAGCCTCTAAAAGCTGCGAAAGCCTAGAAAATGGAGTCTCCAGAAAGGAACACAGTCCTATGATTATAGCCCAGTGAAATCTGCTGTTGTTCAGTCGTCCAGTCAGGTCTGACTCTTTGCAACCTCAAGGACTGTAGCACGCCAGGCTCCTCTGTCCTCCACTATCTCCTGGAGTTTGCTCAAATTCATGTCCATTGAGTTGGTGATGCTATCTAACCATCTCATATTGAACTTTTTTTTCCTGCAGAATGGTAAGACAATAAATTTGTGTCATGTTAATTTGTTACAACAGCAATAAAAACCAATACAAAGGGATTTCAAAAAAGAGATATGATTTAGGAAGAAGACCTCTTTTTACTAAGTATTCATTTCCTCAAAGGTATGAAGGGTTGCAAGCATGAAACAAGAACAGGATTCTATTTTTGATAAAAGCAACATTCTGAGAACAAGAGGGTGCTCTTAAAGTTAAAAATAAGATAGGAGAAATTTTTTTTTTAATCAGCAGCAGGGTTGGAAGATATAGATGAGGAAATCTCCCATAAAATGGACCAAAAAGACAAAGATACAGAAAATTGGCAAGAAAGGCAAGAAATGATCCAAATAAGAGGAGTTCCAGAGGAGCATAGGGGAGTATATACATGGGTTCTGGTAGCAATTTCAATGTGGGAGAAGGTCCCCACGCCAATAAGCAATTCTCAGACCCCAGCTGGGAGTCCTACAATTCAACTGGATTCTGACACCATCTACCTGGATGAGGCATCAGATTCCACGGGTAAATGGTTCAATCCTATGTGACTCCCTCACCCAGGCCAATCACAGGTCCAGTTTTTCACCTGTGCTTCTGACCCCACTGGCTAGAAATCAGATTCCAATCACCCCCTCTTCAGGTTTCAGCAATTTGCTGGAGTGGCTCATAGGACCCAGAGAAATAATTTATTTACTAGATTGTTGGTTTATTATAGAAAAGATAAAACTCAGGAACTGCCAGATGGAAAAGCTGTGCAGGGCAAGGTGTGGAGGAAGGGCACAGGGCTTGTAAGCCCTCTCCAGGACAGACACTGTCTTCGCATCTCCATGTGTTCACCAATCTGGACGCTGTCTGAACCAGGTCCTTTGGGGTTTTTTTGGAGGCTTCATTATCATCTGCCATTGGTGACTGATTCACCCTCCAGCCCCTCTCCCCAACTTCAGAGGTTGGAGTGGGCGATGGAAGGTGGGGTACTGAAAGTTCTAACCCTCTAATGACATGGTTGTTTCCCCTGGCAACCAGCCTCCATCCTTAGGTTACCTAAGGGCTAGCCAAAAGTGACCTCAATAACGTAACAAGACACTCTTCTCACGGGAAATTCGAAGGGTGTTAGTAGCTCTGTGCCAGGAAAGGGGTCAAAGACTAAACGTATATTTCTCATTATAAATCACAATATTACCATATGTCAGTAACAAAATAATAGCAATTCTCCCCAAAGAGAAGGATCTCAACTTCCAGATTGAAAAAATCCACAAGTATCTAGCAAGACGCACACAAAAAAAGACTAAAGCAGGGGTCCCCAGCCTCCAGGCCATGGACCGGTAGTTCCTGTCAGATCAGCAGTGGCATTAGACTAGAAATTTAAAAAAGAAATACAGTGCACAACAAATGCAGTGCACTTGAATCATGCCCCCACCCTGATCTGCTGAAAAATTGTCTTCCATGAAATTGTCCCACGTGCCAAAAAAGTTGGGGTCCACCGAAAGGATATCATTGTGAAATTTCAAAACACTGGGAGCAAATAGAAGATTTTTAAAAAATATTTCTGATTATTTTTAGCCTACTTAATCTGTCCATTTCAGAGTAGAATATGATAAAACGTCCAATGGCAAATAATAAATTATCAACATCTCCTTGAGGTTCTATCAATTGTTGCTTGATCCATCCCATCTCTTGTATTCTTTCCTCCAGCTGTTCTGTTTTTCATGCTTAATATCGCTTCTTTTAAACAATTTCTTAGTTTTTCTTCACACTCTTTCCATCTTGCTTTATTTCTTTGAGTCTTTTTGTAATGCTTATTTTAAATTCTGGATCCATCGGTCTCAATAATTCTGTGTCAGGTGGGATGCATTTAGTTTCCCGTCTTTCTTCCCTAAGAAAGGCACTCCCTGTCTAGTTATTCTGGGGGCTGTGAGTCCGTGACTCCATGATGCCAGCAGAGTCCCTTGCTGTTCTGTGTTGGTTCCGCTGACACTGGAGGTCTGGGCTGTTGCTTCCAGTTTCTATGGTGAAGTGACCGTCCAAGGTGGTATCACGGCGTTTCAGGAGCAGCAAAGGCGGGACTTTTAAAAAGCTTTCCTTCATCCCAACAACGGGTTTTTATCCTCGTTCTTAAAAGTGCCAGCTCATCACACACTGATAAAATCAGAATACCTGGAAATTTACAATATGCATCTCCAGAGGTCTGGGGATGTGCCTTGATTTTCTCAACACTGTATTTTAGGGAAAAAAAAAAGTCAAACCTATAAAACAGTTGAAAAAGATAGTATAATGAACACCAGTGTGATCTTCACCTGGATTCACCAAACGTTGCCACACTTGCTTTTGCCCTCTCTGTCTCTTTCTCTCCCTTCCTCTCTCTCTCTCCCCGCTTCATGGGAGTACAGAGTGTTTTGTTTTATTTTGCTGAACCATTTGAAAGTAACTTGCAGACATAACCTTTCATCTCTAAGACTTCAGCATGACTCTCCTAAGAACAACAACATTCTCCTATTGTTATCGGGTGTGAATATTTTTAGAAGCTTCCTTGGGTAATATTTAATGTGCAGCCAGGATTGAGAATCACAGCTCTAAGCCATCTTCCCACCATTGCCTTTACTTGCCTTATCCCCTACCCATCAACACACATGAGCACACACACACACACCCCAAATGCAATACACACATATACACCACACATACTACATATCACGCACATAACACGCCACACCACACATACACACTATGAACATGCACTCACACCACACACACACCAGCTCAAGGCAACCTGGCGACCTTCAAAGTCCTCAAGAATTTTTGACAGTTTTTTTGTTTTTGCTTTTTTGGCCATTCTGTTCACTTCAGTTGAGTCGCTCAGTCATGTCTGACTCTTTGCGACAACATGAATCACAGCACACCAGGCCTCCCTGTCCATCACCAACTCCCGGAGTTCACTCAAACTCATGTCCATCAAGTTGGTGATGCCATCCAGACATCTCATCCTCTGTCGTCCCCTTCTCCTCCTGCCCCAATCCCTCCCAGCATCAGGCTTTCTTCCAATGAGTCAACTCTTCCCATGAGGTGGCCAAAGTACTGGAGTTTCAGCCTCAGCATCAGTCCTTCCAAAGAATACCCAGGATCTCCATTAGATCTCCATTAAAGATCTCCATTAGAATGGACTGGTTGGATCTCCTTGCAGTCCAGGGGACTCTCAAGAGTCTTCTTCAACACCACAGTTCAAAAGCATCAATTCTTGGCGTTCAGCCTTCTTCACAGTCCAACTCTCACATCCATACATGACCACTGGAAAAACCAAAGCCTTGACTAGACGGACCTTTGTTGGCAAAGTAATGTCTCTGCTTTTGAATATGCTATCTAGGTTGGTCATAACTTTCCTTCCAAGGAGTAAGCATCTTTTAATTTCATGGCTGCAATCACCATCTGCAGTGATTTTGGAGCCCCAAAAAATAAAGTTTGACACTGTTTCTACTGTTTCCCCATCTATCTGCCATGAAGTGATGGGACCAGACACCATGATCTTCATTTTCTGAATGTTGAACTTTAAGCCAACTTTTTCACTCTCCTCTTTCACTTTCATCAAGAGGCTCTTTAGCTCCTCTTCACTTTCTGCCATAAGGGTGGTGTCATCTGCATATCTGAGGTTATTGAGATTTCTCCTGGTGATCTTGATTTCAGCTTGTGTTTCTTCCAGCCCAGTGTTTCTCATGATGTACTCTGCATAGAAGTTAAATAAGCAGGGTGACAATATATAGCCTTGACGTACTCCTTTTCCTATTTGGAACCAGTCTGTTGTTCCATGTCCAGTTCTAACTGTTGCTTCCTGACCTGCATATAGGTTTCTCAAGAGGCAGGTCAGATGGTCTGGTATTCCCATCTCTTGAAGAATTTTCTGCAGTTTATTGTGATCCACACAGTCAAAGGCCTTGGCATAGTCAATAAAGCAGAAATAGATGTTTTTCTGGAACTCTCTTGCTTTTTCCATGATCCAGCGGATGTTGGCAATTTGATCTCTGGTTCTTCTGCCTTTTCTAAAACCAGCTTGAACATCAGGAAGTTCATGGTTCATGTCCTGCTGAAGCCTGGCTTGGAGAATTTTGAGCATTACTTTACTAGTGTATGAGATGAGTGCAATTGTGTGGTAGTTTGAGCATTCTTTGGCATTGCCTTTCTTTGGGATTGGAATGAAAACTGACCTTTTCCAGTCCTGTGGCCACTGCTGAGTTTCCCAAATTTGCTGGCATATTGAGTGCAGCACTTTCACAGCATCATCTTTCAGGATTTGAAATAGCTCAACTGGAATTCCATCACCTCCACTAGCTTTGTTCATAGTGATACTTTCTAAGGCCCACTTGACTTCACATTCCAGGATGTCTGGCTCTAGGTGAGTGATCACACCATCGTGATTATCTTGGTCATGAAGCTCTTTTTTGTACAGTTTTTCTGTGTATTCTTGCCACCTCTTCTTAATATCTTCTGCTTCTGTTAGGTCAGGGATCAAATCCTGCAGTAGAAAAGCACAGATATAACCACTGGACTGCCAGGAATTTGCCAGTATTTCTTTGTTAATTCCTCAAATTTAAGTTCTACAGTTTCTCCAGGGTAGAGTTTGAGGACAAGAGCCACCAACTAGGGCTCAAAGGTCATCTTGTAGCCCTCAGGCTTTGTATGTATCTATTTCCCAATGTTGATGTATTTGGTATATGATAAAGCAGTGGAGAGATACCACCATTGTAAGTGAAATATCAGTCCAGAAAAACTGAAAGCAATCCTAATGCAAAATTAAGTCTGATCTTGAATTTGTTCATAGTATTCTTAAGAGTATATGAATTATTTCTCCACTGAAAACAAAATACACTAAGACTAAATCCACCCACTCTATCCATAGCCCCATTTCAGTGTGGGTTTTAAATGCCTGAAATAGCATTTTAAGTTACATGACACAGTTTTAAAATTGCCTTTAAAAAAATTTCTTGTAATAGTGCATCTTCCCCCATATTTTTACTGTACTAGATATTATAGAATTTTAATGTTTTTTCCAAGAGATGATGTTTCAGTGTTGTTTTAATTTGCATTTCAATAGATATCAGTGAACTCAAGCATCTTTTTACAAGCAAATTTTATTTGCCATTCATAATGTTTGCCTATTTTTAAAAAGAGATTTTTAAAGAACAAAATTGAGTTTTTCTCTCCCTCTACTCCTACCTTGAAGTAATTGATAGATTCTGTTGGTTTTGTATCCCTCTTAATTTTTCTCTAATTGCATCCAAATATGTAGACACTTAGATGGTACTTGTAAGGTGATTCCAAAGCCACTCAAATACATAGGGGATGGAGTGTGAGGTATGGGGAATCACCAAGGAAAATCTGGCCATGTGCAGTTCAATTCAGTCACTCGGTTGTGTCCAACTCTTTGCAACCCCATGGACTGCAGCACGCCAGGCTTTCCTGTCCATCACCAACTCCCGAAGCTTACTCAAACTCATGTCCATTGAGTTGGTGATGACATCCAACCATCTCATCCTCTGTCATCCCCTTCTCCTCCTGCCTTCAATCTTTCCCAGCATCAGGGTCTTTTCCAATGAGTCAGTTCTTCGCATCCGGTGGCCAAAGTATTGGAGTTTCAGCTTCAGCATCAGTCCTTCCAAAGAAATCCCAGGACTGATCTCCTTCAGAAAGGACTGGTTGGATCTCCTTGCAGTCCAAGGGACTCTCAAGAGTCTCCTCCAACACCACAGTTCAAAAGCATCAATTCTTGGGTGCTCAGTTGGCCATGTTAGTCTGAGACAAATAAAAATCCTAAATAGAATCATAGTCAAAGGTGAAAAAAGGAGACATAAGCAAAAACTTCACCACAGAAGAGAAGGAAGCAAACACAGCAGTATAGAGATGTGAAGAGTATGTTTCTGAAAACTGAACCCATAAAACAGATGAAAATTTGGGGTGAATCAATTTTCAACAGCATGGGGAAAAATTAAACACTCTTAAAGAAAAAGGATGAAGAATGAGGTCCTAGAACAACAGATCAGTTAACAAAAGAATGGGCAATACTAAGAAAAATATTAAGAAAATGAACAATGATATTGTAACATTTTAAAAAATGCGGCATAAGAAGCAATGAAAAGCAAATTCATCACTGAAGGAACCCAAATCAGCAAGACTGCAGGAAGATGTGAGGAAAATAATACAGAACATAGAGGTGAAAAACAAGAGAATAAGAAAACCCAAATAGGAAAAACAACAGAGATCCCATATATGGTAATTGGTATTCTTAAAGAAAGACCTGAATAAACTGAAAAAACATTTGAAACATAAAAGAAGAAATCTTTCCTAATATGAAAGAGGACTTCAGATTGAAGCAGGAAGCAGCCCACCAAAGAGAGGAAAAATAAAAAACAATAGCAAGGCAAATTCTGATATAATTCTTTCATTTTACATATAAATAGAAATTTATGTAAATATCTATGGAGAAGAAATAGAATCTTGACTTTTCTGCCATTCAGATTGCTGCCAGAAGACAAAAAAGGTTTGAAGGAATAAAAGGAACTTGGTCCCAGAATTCTAAGCCCAGACAAGATACCTGTTACCTGTTAAAGAAACAGACAAGATGTTATTAAACATTGGAGAATTTGAGGAGGAGATTACTTTAAAACTCTTCCTCAAGAACTACTTGAATAAATAAATATTTTTGAACAGGAAAGTTGTGTCATGGAAGGGTTGTGGTGAGCCTCAAATCCCAAATATGGAATTGACTTAATAACTATGAGAAATAGGCATATGATACAAGAATTGATAATAATTTCATTATAATACACTGGAATCACTAGTGGTAAAGAACCCTCTTGCCAATGCAAGTGATGTAAGAGATGTGCATTCATTCCATCTCTGGATTGTGAAGACCCCCTGGAGGAGGAAATGGCAAGCCACTCCAAATTCTTGATTGGGAAATCCCATGGACAGAGAAGCCTGGTGAGTTACAGTCCATAGAGTCACAAAAAGTCAGACGTGACTAAAGCAACTTAGCATGCACATAATACAGTGGAACAAAAATTCAGGATACATAGATAAGTAAATCTGGTAGTTTAGATTTGGAGTTGAGGTTGACTGAGGAAAAAAATAAAAGGAAGTAAAAATGTATATTTTCTTACTCTTATAGAGAGACATGAAAGACCAGGTCTTCTAAAACTGATGAATTAGAGAATATAGGGTTAACTGTCTTCAATTATTAATAGATCCAAAGCATGGAATCTATGTGGTCATTAATTACTTTTAAAATTATAAGCAATACAGCAAAAGACTCAAAGCAAATAACACTGCTATGAATCACAGCACAAAAGACACAATAGCCTAACAACACTTTTAAACAACAGAAATTATTATGGCAATAAATGAAAATGGGATATACACATATTTTTAAAAAAAAAAACTTACTTGAATTAAAACATAAAATACAGTTCCAGAATGTCAACAAAACATTCAAGTAAAACAAAATGATTGAAAAAGATTATGAGTGAGAGGAAAAGCAAAGATGTTCTAGGAATTGCTAACAAACAAGAAAAAGGCGGAGCTGCAATGCTAACATCAAAGTAGAATTCTCTCAAACATTCAAATACTATAGCAGTCTCTTGCCATTTAAATAATTCCAATGCATAATGAAGTTAAAATTCAATTATTTTTACAAATTATGCAGACTCAATGTAAAAAAGTAGACAAAGCATGAAATGGACCACTATAAACCCAATTCTAAATGTACCTGAAAAAATATTAAATAAAATAAAGCAAATAAGAGGCAATGTGAGATGAGATTAAAAACGTTAGCAGAAAAAAAGTGTGAGATTAAGCCATGATTGTTCTAAATTTGATAGACTATCCATATAGAAAGAAAAAGAATAATCTCAATGAATGCCTAAAAATCATTTTTAAAAAACAGTATCTACCTTTGATAGTACTGTTTCATAAAATAATAATAGAGGGATATTTTCATAGCATGAACTCCTCCCCGCCCCCTGAAATTTCACACTGACAACAAATGACTGTTAGCCTTATAATCAATGGGAAGACATTCAGGAACATTCCCCATAAATCATGAGAAAAACAAGAGACTGCTATCACTACCCTTTTTGCACTCTCTTCTGAGGTGCTATCAGCGTCACTCAGCAAAAGAATGAAATAAGAGGTGTAGATATTAGAATAAAAGCAAAACGATCAATATTTGCACATTATATAATTTTCTATGTAGGGAAAAAAAAAACAAGAAAATCAATTAAAAACCTGTTAGAAATAATCATCATCTCAGTGAAAGCAGGTGGTTTAAAAATAAATACACTAAAATCAATAGTTTTTCTAGATTTCCAACAATGATCAATTAGAAAATATGGCAGATTTTAAAAATTGCATTCATGTAAACAATAAAAGTAAAAGATACCTAAAAATTAACTTTAAAAACTATTCCTGATCTATATGGGGAAAAAAAAACTACTACTTAACTTTATTAAAGTATCTAATAGTTTTAAAAAAAATAAGAAAAAGAAAAATAATATTTGGGGGGATAAGAACAAATTGGTTGGGGTAAACACTTTTATTTTTTATTTTTATTTTTATTTTTATTTTTTTTTTATATTTTATTCTGCCTATAAGAACAAATCCTGGTCTTCCTCCCTTGTTCTGTGAATGGGGTAAACACTTTTAAAAGGTAATTGACAGTGTCTATCTAAGTGGACAATAACTATACCCTTTTATTCAGCAAACCCAATTCCAGGGACTCTACAGAAATTCTACCTCAAAATACAAAATTACTATATGTAGAATGACTCAAGAATTTTGACCTAAGCAGTTGGGTACAGTTTCTAAAGTTAGCAAAGTTTATCAAATTGACAATATGTAGTGACAGCTGGCACCCCACTCCAGTATTCTCGCCTGGAAAATCCAATGGATGGAGAAGCCTGGTAGGCTGCAGTCCATGGGGTCGCAAGAGTCAGACACGGACACGACTCAGTGACTTCACTTTCACTTTTCACTTTCATGCATTGGAGAAGGAAATGGCAACCCACTCCAGTGTTCTTGCCTGGAGAATCCCAGGGACGGGGGAGGCTGGTGGGCTGCGTCTATGGGGTCGCACAGAGTCGGACACGACTGAAGCGACTTAGCAGCAGCAGCAGCAGTGACAGCCTTAAAAAACATTACTCTTGTTTTTCTATTCCTAGGAATCTATTCTTAGGAAAGAAGCATGGTCATGCTCAGAGTTAGTTTCTGGGAAATTTACTGCAGTGGTGTTTATAATAATGAAAAAATGCAAACAACTTAAATGTTAAACAGTGGAATATTGGGAAGCACTTTAACACTGATGTAGAAGAGTGTTCAATGATAATGAAAGAGATACATGATACACTGTAACATGAAAAATATCATATTACAGGACAGTAGTTTCTGCATGTATAATGTGCTTGAAATTTGGCAAAAAAAAAAAAACCAACAAACCAGCATACAGATATGATATGAATATGTCTAGAATAAAAGACTAGAAAGATACAGACCAAGTTGTTGACAATAGTTGTCTCTGGGTTATAAATATGATTCTTAATTTTCCTTCCAGCTATCTTTTCTGAATTTTCTCTAACAATTGTGTCTTACTTTCATAAAATAAAAATGTTTTTAAATGGCTTTTTTCTTTTGTACAAGGTCCCAAGGGAACTCAACTTGCCACCTTGGCATGCTAAAAGTACTTTATGATTTTGGAAAAGTTTCTTTTTCTCTTTTCCTCTGGGTACTTCAGTTTCTCATCTGTAAGCCAGAGGGCTGGTGATAGCCCAGGTCCTCTGAGCCCTTGTTATGCTCTGGGGCTTCCTTTAAACCACCACCCTTCACCCCAAGAGACCCTTTATGGTACTGCTCAGAGTCTGTTGCTGGTAAATTCATTCTGACCCCTGGACCCTAACCGTACCAGTGCTGACCCAACTTCTAGTTGCCATCATTTGCATATTGCCTAAGGGCTTTCCCTGGTGGCCAGAGCTGTCTCCCCACCCCTGCATCCGTCTAAGTGCTGGGGACCTAAAGGAATGCCCAGCCAGGAGCAGCCTTCAAGCAAATACCACCCAAGCTGGCATATAGATACCTCAGCTCCCTCTCCTCATGGGTGGATCCCAGAATTCTCCACTGGGATGGGCCTTCAGTTGCCCACTGTGGCAATGGGCTTGACCATGCTCCTCTTACTGGCTTCCTCTCCTTCTCTGCCTCCATCCCCTGCCTGTGTATCTTAGGATCACCTTCCAAATAAACCACATGCTCTGGGATTCTTGTCTCAGATACTGCTTTTGAGCAGCCCAAAGGAAGATAACTCACACTCTTCAGCTCCTCTCCTCTCCTCTCAAATCTCCAATCCCCACCACCTCAACTGTGGACCTTGTCTTTTAGTTTGTAGAGGAAATAGAAACAGTCAGGTATCAACAGGCATTCTCAGAAAAAAACTTGAAAGGCTAATACATATATGAAAACACACTCAGCATCACTGATGATCGTGCTTGTGTGCTCAGTCGCTTCAGTTGTGTCGGACTCTTTTCAAACCCATGGACTATAGCCCGCCAGGCTCCTCTGTCCATGGGATTTCCTAGACAAGAATACTGGAGTGGGTTGCCATTTCCTTCTCCAGGGGCTCTTCTCCCTCAGGGATCGAACCACGTGTCTCTTATGTCTCCTGCATTAGCAGGCTGGTTGTTCACCACCAGCGCCGGCCGGGCAGCTGGATGATCCAGGAAATACAAATTAAAACAACTGATAGACCATTTCATAAAACCAGTTTGAGGAGAGTTATCTGACAAGACCAAATGTGGAGGAGGTGGAATAAACAGTACCTCTCATACATTCTGGGTGAGGGTGTTGGTACTCTCACCTTGGAGATTTGGCAAAACCCAGTGAAGTCGGAGATGTGTCTGTCCTGTGATCCTATGACCCAATGATCCAATCCTCCCACTTTTAGGAAAACACCTGAGAGTCCCTCTTACACATGGGCTCAAGAATAGTCACTCCAGCATGAATATAAATAGGAAGAAAAGAAGGAAAGAAACTCATGGCCTGTCAGTAGGGTACTGGCTAAGGAAATTTAAAACCATTCTTACGCTCTAACACTATGTTACGGCAAATGAACTACATCTACTAACAGAAAGGTAAATGGATCTTAAAAGCACACGCTGAGTAAAAATAAGTTGTGTGCATTATGCACATACATTGTGACACTATTTTATGTAAATATCAGAAGTCTCCAGAACAGTGTAGTATAATTATCTGTGATCACATACAATGCAATGAGTTTTAAAACTTGGGGAGAGCTTGTTACCTTTAAACACAGGTAGTGACAGTGGCTGAGCTTCTCTGGTGGCTCAGTGGTAAAGAACCTGCCTGCCAATGCCAGAGACACAGGAGACGCAGACTGGATCCCTGGATCAGGAAGCTCGCTTGGAGAAGGAAACCGCAACCCACTCCAGTATTCTTGCCTGGAGAATCTCGTGGCCTGAGGAGCTTGGCGGGCTACAGTCTATCTGGGGTCACAAAGATAGGACTGAAGAGACTAAGCAACAAGAAGTGACAGCAGTTACCTTCGGGGACTGGAGTGAGGAAGTCTCCAAGCGTATCTGCAACGCTTAATTTCTTCAAAAGAATTTTATTCCATTTCTTTAAAAACAGAGAGTAGATGAAGGGAGAGGAAGAGAGAGAGTGAGAAATAGAACAAACCACAGCAAATACAGCAAAACAAAAACCCTGGTGGCAAATTCGTGCTATTTTGAAATACTAAACTCTGTTTTTTTTGTTTTTTTTTTTTGATGGTTGCAATATCTCTAAATTTAAAAAAACTGATTGAGGTTCTGTCTTGATTGTGATGGTAGTTACATGAATGTGGGCCCCAGCTAAGGCTCCTTGAGCTGGACACCTACAATGGGTGCATGTTGCCATATGTAAATTATACCTCAGTAAGTCGATCTTCAAAAGGAAGGACAAGTCAGGGAGATGCTGACTGGCAGGTGTGCGGGTCTCCTGTGGGACCCAGTTCTACATGGAAGTGCACAAAGGGATGAGATGCCATAAACTCAGGGCAGCCTTGAGGGTCTGCCCCCTAAACTTCAGGACCTCGGGGCAAGTGGAACACCCTTTGCTTTGGGGGAGGAGTGGACCAAGCCCTCCTCACAGGGTCTAATCTGAGAGCTTTAGGGGCCGGGGAAGCTCTCTCCTGCCATGAGTTCATCATGTCCTCTGACATCTCAGTGTTCTCTCCATTTAATTTTTAAGAAGCACCAACACATCAGAAA
The DNA here is from genome assembly GCF_027580195.1 of Bos mutus. Lineage (NCBI taxonomy): Eukaryota > Metazoa > Chordata > Mammalia > Artiodactyla > Bovidae > Bos > Bos mutus. Next base: position 56,681,524 of record NC_091629.1, on the reverse strand, counting down.
AGAAGTCTGCCCTGAAATCACTGTTTGGATGAATCTGACATTTGTAGGCCAGCAACGGCAACTGGAGGAGCTGATGTGTTTGCAACTCACAGCCTCATCCCATGGCCCACCCTCCCAAACAGTGCACACACTAGGAGGGCAGGGGTGGGGGAAACATTTGCCTGGATGGATAAATAGAATTCAGTAGACAGACTCTCCATGAGGAAAGGAAAGAAAGAGGAAGGAAGGGAGGACAGGCAGGCTGGCACAAATATACCCCTGTGTGCCGGGTCCACTGTGCCACTTCATGTTCAAAACCTGTGTCGTTACCCCCATTTGCGAGTTGAGAAAACAAGCTCAGAAATGGGATGTGTTGCTTTGCCAAGGACACAAAGCCAAGTTGGATTTGACACAATCCACGTGATATCAAATTCCTTAGAATACGCTGGCAACAAAGAGAAGAAACTGTTTCCTTCCTCTTACCTTTCCTCTCTCCTCTTTCTTCCTCTACGAGGAAAGGGGTCCAGCCAGACTGGGGGATGTATGATTGAGCTGTGTGGGGGACAGAGGCAGGACAGAATAATTAATTGGATGGTGAAACTGAGGAAGACTGAAGAATCCTGGACAAGTCACTGGTTTCCGTGCTGGGGTCGGGCACAGAGGTAAGGAGCCTTCACAGGAAAAGCAGCTGCTGGCAGGAAACGGAGGGATGGGATTAGCTTGAAATATCTCTGTCCTCCAATAAAGGAGTCCTGAGACAACTGAACTTCTTATTATAGACTTGTGGAGAGAGGGGTACCCTAGGGAGTTGGCGATCCTTCCAAAAATGAGCCTTATTGTGGTTAGACTTTCTTCTCATAGTCTAGGATGACTCCTCAATATAAGGGGTCCAGGTGGAAAATTCCAACCCAAGGTGAGCCAATATTTTGGTGAGATTTCTTCCACTTCCAATAGGCAGGGGAGAAAACCACATTCACATATCGTCGCATTTCTAATAACATAACAATGGTGAATTTTTACAGTTGTCCAACAATGAGATAGACAAAGAAATAACAAAAACGCGAAAACCCTGGGTAGTTGTTCCAGTTAAGTTCAATTAAACATGCCCGTAGGTAGAACAGATACGGTGGAAAATGTCTTGTCAGAATCCAATTTCCTTGATCAACACACTTGCCAGCAGACAAGGAGGTTATTATTTCATTTGTTGATAAAGATTGCAGTGTAGTGGAAAGGACAGAAAATTTCGAGTCAAGCAGATCTAAGCCACATCGGCTCTCTAGCCACAGACAAATAAAACCCACTAAAACATGGGCACAATCATATCTACTTCAATAGGCTGCTGGAGGATTAAATGAGATAATGCACAGGAAAGAGAGATTTGAAAATGTACCCCCCAATAGTCATAGGAAATCAAATAACTGAATTATTTGTAAGGTTTTCTTTAAAATTATCTGAAACATTCAAGGAAGATCGAAGAGTCAACATGGGCTTACTAAACATCCCTTGCTTCCAACTGAATAGAATGAGCAAGAATACATTTTATTTTTCAACCTTTTTATTTCATATTGGAGTATAGCCAAACAACAATGTCGTGATATTTTCAGGTGGACAGCAAAGGGACTCAGCCATACATACACACGTATTCATTCTCTCCCAAGCTCCCCTCCCATCCAGGTTGCCACATAACATTGAGCACAGTCCCCTGTATATACAGTAGGAAATAAGACATTTTAAATAACCAAGAATTAGCCAGCAATTCTGAAGCTAGGAATGGACTGCAACCCCCTGGGTTGAATTTTGAAAACTGTCTTCCTGAAAAAGAAAAAAATAGGACCAATTTGGAAACAGGAAAAATAGGACTTAAGAACGGATATGTTGATTATCCCTGCAATGGTGAAAAGGTTGAATGGATGACATTCAGAGGAACCTCATGACATCACCCCGTTTGGTGGGGTGGGGACCAGGAGAATGCACTGTCCAAGAGAGAGGCCAGGGTATGTCAGTCTAGAGCAGGCTTTCCAACCTCACAGGATGGAAACATGGGACAAGAGAATTCTTTGCTTTTCTGGGTGGTGTGGAATGCTTAATAGCATCCTTGGTCTGTCCCAGGTTTGATCCCTGGTAGCTCATTTGGTAAAGAATCTGCCTGCAGTGCAGAAGACCTGGGTTTGACCCCTGAGTCAGGAAGATCCCCTGGAAAGGAAATGGCAACCCACTCCAGTACCCTTGCCTGGAAAATCCCATGGACAGAGGAGCCTGGTGGGCTGCAGTCCATGGGATCACAAAGAGTCAGGCATGACTGAGCGACTAACACTTTGGTCTGTCCCCCCCAAACTGTGCCAACCAAAAGTATCCCTAGACTTTGCTGAGTGTTTCCTGGGAGGAAGGGGCCAGTATCACTTCTAGGTGAGAATCACAGGTCTAGAAGACCACCCTCCTTACCCTAGAAAAGAGTGAGTTGGCCAAATGCAGACAAGCCTAGGATCCCTGCCTGTAGCTGAGAGGGAAGCAAAGCTCTTTCAAGGGGATGAACATCAGGACAAACAGTCTGACAACAAATAGAGGCTTTGCAGAATGGGGAGAGAAAACAACACTTCCTGTGGGCAAGGCAGCCCAGGAAAGATGTGGAATGCAAAGAATAACCCACTTGGCCTCTCTCCCTCCCTGTCAGTAGCTGGAGGAGCTGAGATCTTTAAAATTCCATCTCACAAGAACAGGGAAGAGCTTGGCTGGACCCATGGTCTGAAACTGATTGTTCTGATAGCCGAGACGTGGTCTCCAAAGGTGGACTGTCTCCGAAACTGCTGGCACCATCTGAAACTAAGAGTGTCCCCCCTCGCCACTGTCCCCAGCTGGATGTGTCCCTAACTGCACTGAGTGACTCTCCTGCATGGCTTTAAGCTCTCCAGGTGCTATATGGAGAAAGTCACAAAAGTTTCACTTGTAACTCCCATCCAGGTCCCCAGCTCCTCCTTTGTTACCTTCTAGGCACCAGAAAAGCAGCCTTGATATTCAAGATGTGATGGGTACAGAGAAGACCCAGGTAAACAGACAAGGAAGTATGGGAGACTCCAGCTGTTCTGGATCTAGGCAAATAAGAGACGTGATAATAACTCCTCCAGTTCAAAGATAAATAAGTTGAAATAACAACAGAAATAACAACAAAATAATATTAAAACTACAGAAATTTTCAAAACACAGCAGGAAAGGAAAGGAAGGGGTAGATCATGTTAAAAACAAAGACAGGTTTGAAAAAAGACATGGGCTAGGAAACAGGAAAAAAAAAAAAAAAAAGACCACAAATGTATCACAATCCCAAAGAAACTGAAAATAAGATGATAACAAAGTAAGATTAGAAGAATTGCAGGGCCAAGGTAAGAAATTATGGATCAGAGTAATACCACGAGGCTGCTACTAAACAGATAAGAAACCATGAGGGCAGAACTGACACAGCAGAAAAATAACTTGGGAATGTTAAAGATAGTCTACAGGGAAAAAAAAAAGAAAGAAAACCATACAAAATGCAAAAGAAACAAAGAGTTAGGAGCAATTCAGAGAAGATAATTGTTATGGATGACAGACAATGGAGGTTAACATAAAGATGAGTAGCCTTAAAGAGGACAAAACAAATACATCACAAAAATAACCCATCATATAAAAAGGGAAAAGTGAATACGAACATTCAAAGTGTATATGAAAATCTAGATGTTCAAGATGTTCAACTTAAAGAATCGAAGAGGCAATTATATAAACACCCCACCCAGGAATACCAAATTATTAGCAAGAGGAAGAATATCAGAATCCCTTCAATTTCTCCACACTAACGTTTGATGTCCAAAGACCAAAGTAACATCTGCACAGTTTTGAGGGAACACAAGTGTGACTTAAGAATGCTATACCCAACGAATACTTTATCCGTACTTACTCAAGGACGTAAGATCCATCAACATTTCTCTTTAAACAGTTTTGGACATAAAACCCAGACTGCCATGACATGTGTGCATATTCAGTCGTGTCCGACTCTTTGTGACACTATGGACTGAAGCCCACCAGGCTCCTCTGTCCATTGGATTTTCCAGGTAAGAATACTGGAGTGGGTTGCCATTTCCTCCTCTGGGGGATTTTCCCAACTCAGAGATCAAACCCATGGCTCCTGTGTCTTCTGCATTGGCAGCTAGATTCTTTACCACTGAGCCCTCTCGGATCATAACTAAATTGGGTTGGGGAGGAAATATCAATCCTTCAGAGAAAGTGGGAGGCCAGGAGAAGGACTGAACAGAAGTTGAAAGTAAAATGATTTTCCAGGATGTGCCAGGCAAATGCAGACTAAAAGAAATCACAATCAAGTCGACTTTTAAAGTTCTCACCACATACAAAAAATTATAACTATGTGAAGTGATGGCTGTGTCAACTAACCTTATTGTAGTAGTAATATTGCAATGTGCACATATATCAAATGATTACATTATATACCTTAAACTTGAAAAAAAGAAACTACATGTTAGTTTACTATGTTATGAATATCAGAAAAGGTTGAATTGAAAACAAAAATTATTGAATGAAAAGAAAAGCATTGCCCATAACTATAAAGGATAGAAAACATTAGAATAACCGTCATGACATTTTCTGTTCCAGATAAAGTAGCATCAAAATATATGAAGCAAAAATTATAGATATAAATACAATGTGGAATCAATAGAAATACAAGAGTAGGGAACTCCCCCTTTTTTGATTTTTGATAGTTAAGTTGAACAAGTAAGGATATAAATGATCTTAATAATATGATTAATAAAATTGATTATGGACTTCCTTGGTGGCACAGTGGTTAAGAATCTACCTGCCAATGCTCGGGTTCAATCCCTGGTCTGGGAAGACTCCACACACCACGAAGCAACTAAGCCAACCAGCCGCATCTACCGAGCCCACGTGCTGCAAATATTGAAGCCCGTGTGCGTATAGCCTGTGCTCCACAATAAGAGAAGCCCGTGCACTGCAACAGAGTAGCCCCCCGCTCACAGCAACTGCAGAAAGCCCATACAAAGCGACGAAAAGCCAGTGCAGCCAAAAATAAAATTAGCAAATTAAATTTAAAACTTTTAAAAATCTCTTAAACAATTGATCAAATATGAGTATATATGGTATCTTTACACTCTGTACATGGGGTGCAGAGAATATTACTCTTCTTTGGGTGCCAATGTGATTTGTATAAGTTTGCCATACGCTAAGCCACAAAGAAAACCTAAAAATTCTAAAAGTAGATATACCATGGGTCACCAACACTGACCTTGATGCAATAAAAATGTACAGTAATAGTAAAGGCAAAAGAAAACAGAAATTGAGACATTTTCTATCCTCAACCACTCTTGCCTCAAAGAAGAAATCAATACAAACAGCTCAAGCCATAATGAGAAGAAAATTCATAGGCTTAAACGGTTACATTTCAAACAAATGTTAACTGATATGCCCTCAGATTTCAATACTCAATGGCCACAAAGTAATTTTAAGACCCCAATCATTATGACTCTCAGCCTTCCATCCCACTAACTAGAGTCCATCATTCTGCCACATTCCCCATGAAAGCATTCCTGGGAACCCCACAACTTGTGCCCCACGAGTTCCTCTTGGTCATCACTGCTCTCTCCCTCCCTGCCCCCACCTCTTTGGTTAGCAACCACAGACAGTTGTATGTAGTCATAGGATAATTCAGTACCTCCATTATAGTGGTGACTGCACGTATCCATACATGTATTAAAATCTATAGAATTGTACATCCCGTCAAAAAAGTCAAAAAAGAGCCTAATATACAGTGAAGTAAGTCAGAAAAACACCAATACAGTATATTAATGCATATATATAGAATTTAGAAAGATGGTAACGATGATCCTATATGTGAGACAGCAAAAGAGACACAGATGTAAAGAACAGACATTTGGACTCTGTGGGAGAAGGCGAGGGTGAGATGATAATAGCTCAGGAAAATAACTCATTACAAAACTTTAAATAATAACAGTAGCTATATAACAATAATAATAGCAATAGCAAATATTTATCAAGGATTTGCTGGGACATTGCCATCAAATAGGTACCATTTTCATTCTTATGTTAAAAACGAGGAAACTGAGGCTCAGAGAGGCAAAGTTACCTGCTCACAGTCACACAGCTTGTGAATAACAGAGCTGGGATGGAAATCCAGGTAGTCACATTCCAAAGCCCATGTGCTCTAAAACCAGCTTGAACATCAGGAAGTTCACGGTTCACATATTGCTGAAGCCTGGCTTGGAGAATTTTGAGCATTACTTTACTAGCGTGTGAGATGAGTGCAATTGTGCGGTACTTTGAGCATTCTTTGGCATTGCCTTTCTTTGGGATTGGAATGAAAACTGACCTTTTCCAGTCCTGTGGCCACTGCTGAGTTTCCCAAATTTGCTGGCATATTGAGTGCAGCACTTTCACAGCATCATCTTTCAGGATTTGAAATAGCTCAACTGGAATTCCATCACCTCCACTAGCTTTGTTCGTAGTGATGCTTTCTAAGGCCCACCTGACTTCACATTCCAGGATGTCTGGGTCTAGGTCAGTGATCACACCATCGTGATTATCTGGGTCATGAAGATCTTTTTTGTACAGTTCTTCTGTGTATTCTTGCCACCTCTTCTTGATATCTTCTGCTTCTATTAGGTCCATACCATTTCTGTCCTTTATCAAGCTCATCTTTGCATGAAATATTCCCTTGGTATCTCTGATTTTCTTGAAGAGATCCCTAGTCTTTCCCATTCTGTTGTTTTCCTCTATATCTTTGCATTAATCTCTGAGGAAGGCTTTCTTATCTCTTCTTGCTATTCTTTGGAACTCTGCATTCAGATGCTTATATCTTTCCTTTGCTCCTTTGCTTTTCGCTTCTCTTCTTTTCACAGCTATTTGTAAGGCCTCCCCAGACAGCCATTCTTCTTTTTTGCATTTCTTTTCCATGGGGATGGTTTTGATCCCTGTCTCCCGTACAATGTCACGAACCTCAGTCCATAGTTCATCAGGCACTCTATCTATCAGATCTAGGCCCTTAAATCTATTTCTCACTTCCACTGAATAATCATAAGGGATTTGATTTAGGTCATACCTGAATGGTCTAGTGGTTTTCCCTACTTTCTTCAATTAAAGTCTGAATTTGGTAATAAGGAGTCCATGGTCTGAGCTACAGTCAGGTCCTGGTCTTGTTTTTGCTGAGTGTATAGAGCTTCTCCATCTTTGGCTGCAAAGAATAGAATCAATCTGATTTTGGTGTTGACCATCTGGTGATGTCCATGTGTAGAGTCTTCTCTTGTGTTGTTGGAAGAGGGTGTTTGTTATGACCAGTGCATTTTCTTGGCAAAACTCTATTAGTCTTTGCCCTGCTTTATTCCATATTCCAAGGCCAAATTTGCCTGTTACTCCAGGTGTTTCTTGACTTCCTACTTTTGCATTTCAGTCCCCTATAATGAAAAGGACATCTTTTTTGGGTGTTAGTTCTAAAAGGTCGTGTAGGTCTTCATAGAACCATTCAACTTCAGCTTCTTCAGCATTACTGGTTGGGGCATAGACTTGGATTACTGTGATATTGAATGGTTTGCCTCGGAAACAAACAGAGATCATTCTGTCGTTTTTGAGATTGCATCCAAGTACTGCATTTCGGACTCTTTTGTTGACCATGATGGCCACTCCATTTCTTCTGAGGGATTCCTGCCCGCAGTAGTAGATATAATGGTCATCAGAGTTAAATTCACCCATTCCAGTCCATTTCAGTTCACTGATTCCTAGAATGTCGACATTCACTCTTGGCATCTCTTGTTTGACCACTTCCAGTTTGCCTTGATTCATATCAGGGACTGCTATTTCCTGTCAATATGCTCACATACACAAGTAAAAACTAGTCAGAAAATACTATGGAATAAAAGACACACTTCTCAATAGTAACAAAAACAAGAAAATACTTAGGAATGAATGTAACTGGAAATGGGTAGAATCTTTAATGCAGAAGAAAATAAAACACACATAGGTACATAAAATATAAAAAAAGATTTGCATTAATAATAATAGATACCTTTTTCTAAGTAGAACCTAACATCAAAAAATATAAATTCTTCCCCAAATCATATAAAATTTAACACAATCCAAATTAAAAACTCAAAAATACTCTTTGTGATCTTAACATGATAATTCTAAATTTTGCAAAGAAAAGTAAATGTACAGAGCTGTGAAAATCCTTTAAAAGAAAAAAAACAATAAAGGGGAATTTTCCTTAGTTATATGGCTCAGTCGTGTCTGACTCTTTGCAACCCCATGGACTGTAGCCTACCAGGATCCTCTGTCTATGGGATTTTCCAGGCAAGAGTACTGGAATGAGTTGCCATTTTCTTCTCCAGGGGATCCTCCTGACCCAGGAATCAAACCGGGGTTTCCCATATTGTAGGTAGACACTTTACCATCTGAGCCACCAAGGAAGTCCAAAGTTGTTTTAACAGGTGCTAAATATAAATACTTCTTATCTCCTGTCTACACTCTTGTTTGGATTAACCCTTCTATGAATAGAATTTTCCTTACCAGGTAGTAAAATGTACTATAAAACTATAGTGATCAGTAATGAGATAGGTTGCCTAAAGCAATAGACAAATCAGTGACACAGAATGGGGAATCCAATTTAGAGCCAAAAATATATTGAAGTTTAATTTATAATAATGGCAGCATTTTAAGCGAGTGAGAAGATTATGGTTTATACAATAAACAGATGGTGGGATAATTGGTTGGCCCTTTGGGGGTTAAAAACCCAACCACCCTCTTAATACCAAAATAAATTCCAGAGTTCAATGGTTTACATATTTTTAAATAATTAAAATGCTGGGAAAACACACCAAAATTGAGGAATAGGACACCATAAAAAAGGTTAATTTTATCATATAACATTTTAAAATGGTAATGAGCACCATAAACAAAATCAAAAGACAAACTGTAGTATATATACAGAAGAACCAAGGTCTCTACTGTACAAAGAAGTCTTTCACATCAATAGGAAAATAGCTGAACTTCGTAGAAAATGAGCAAAATAAATGAGCAAGCCTTTCAAGTAAGAAATAACATAAAAAGATACTCAGCCTCACTGATGATTAAAGAATGCAAATTACAACATCGACAGCTCTTTGAAACTCTACAATCGGCAAAATTTAGTAATTGAAAATTCTGAGGGGGGTGCAGTAAGAGCACGGAGGCACTAGGCAGTGGCCAAGGGCATGGCGGGGAGGGTGGTCATGCTAAGGTCCTGAGGCCTGTGGGCCTGATGACCGAGGAAGCTGAGTGGTAAGGGAAGCTTGCGGGGCAGCCTGGAGACATGAGCTGACAGTCACAGCAGCCAAAGCTGCAGGATGACGACGGGGATGCTGAGCTGGTGGGCAAAGAAGACAGAAGGCAAGATTGGGAGGTTGGTGACATTAAGAAAATAAGCAAATCAATTAAAGAAATAAAGAAAAATGTTGAGGATAACAAGAGCCAAGATTTTCATTGCCTAAGAAGATATTTACAAACACAAAAGGGAAGCCTGTAAAGAACCTTGAGATGTTTGATTGGAATTAGAGGTATGGATATAAACTCATGGTTCTGTAATATACATAGAAGTACATTAGAACGAATTTATAAGTTGGACTGCAAGGATATCCAACCAGTCCATTCTGAAGGAGATCAGCCCTGGGTGTTCTTTGGAAGGAATGATGCTAAAGCTGAAACTCCAGTACTTTGGCCACCTCATGCGAAGAGTTGACCCATTGGAAAAGTCTCTGATGCTGGGAGGGATTGGGGGCAGAAGGAGAAGGGGACAACAGAGGATGAGATGGCTGGATGGCATCACCGACTCAATGGACGTGAGTTTGAGTGAACTCCGGGAGATGGTGATGGACAGGGAGGCCTGGTGTGCTGCGATTCATGGGATCGCAAAGAGTTGGACACGACTGAGCGACTGAACTGAACTGAAGTGAACTGATATGGGTATATAGTTACACAAAGGTAAATGGATCCAAAGATAGATGATACATACATACACAGATAGGTAGAGATAGGTTAGGTCAGTTCAGTTCAGTCGCTCAGTCCTGTCCGACTCCTTGTGACCCCATGGAGTGCAGCATGCCAGGCTTCCCTGTTCATCACCAACTCCAAGATAACCAAGCGATGTCTAGACAGAAGCAAGACATCCTAGTAGCAACAAGCATGCTGAGCACCCATACCTTGGTTTTTACCATCCTCCACTGAAATGAATCAAAACTAATCAAATAAATGGCTGATTCCAAGGCTGAGGCCAGGAAAATGCAATGGGAGAAGATGAACCTAGAAATTCTCATTGTGCCCAGAAGTAAGGAAATGATCAGTGAAACATGGAGACATGTCAAAAAGGCCACAGGAGACACTTTGTCCTTGAAGGGGCTCCTGTTGGACACGTTGAGCATAAAAATAAACAATGATAAAAATTGATTGTAAAATAAGAATCCATGAACTCTTGGTGATACAAATAAACTGGAGAAAGGGAAAAGTTTTTCCTTATGATAGAAAGCCAATGAATCCATGTAGAAGGAATGATGGGAATAGAAAATCTCCATTTGGCAACAGGCACAGAGGTGGTTGATCCATCAGGAGTAATCCATGGAGATTTGACAAGGAACAGGATATTGACATAATCTCAGAGAGCCTACCCACGACATATAGGTCCATTACAAAAGGGGATGGTGAGTTTAGGTAGAGAAAGCTGGCAAGCGCCAATGTGACCAGGAGACCAAGTTTAACATCTCCAGGGTGGCATGAAGCACTGCCACATGCCTCTTGATATGGGGCACTGATTTTTTTTTTTTTTGGCCACACCACTCAGCTTGTGGGATCTTCAGTTCAGTTCAGTCGCTCAGTCGTGTCTGATTAGGGATCAACCCACGTCCCCTGCTTTGGAAGCATGGAACTGTAACCACTGGGCCACCAGGGGAGTCCCGTGGTGCTTTGATTGAGCACAGCATAATTTCTGTGGTCCTTCTGCCCAGGAAGCATGACCTGAATATGGAATGAAGGGAATGAGGCAGATTTGGATTGAGGGTCATCCTACAGAATGTAAGACTCATACCCTTTAGCACTGTTGAGAACTCAAAAGACAGGGGGAAATGGAGGCACTGCTCTAGATTGGAGGAAACTGAAGGTGCCTAAGAACTAAATGCAATACATATTCTTAGAGAACATCCTGGACAAGAAGAGAAAAGGCACAAAGTCAGCACAATTGATTCTGTCGATTGGGTGGTGGTGCCTGTAGCAATGTTGTTGATTTGGAGGGTTGCATGGGGGTTGTGTAGCAGAATGAACTTGGTTTGGGGAAATATGCATTGCAAGTGTTTAGAGATGAGGGATGTTATGTCTGCTGCTTGCCCTCCAAGGATTCAGAAAAAGAATCATGGAGAAAGAGACCACAGATGTGATAAAAATGTTAGTTTGAGAATCTGGCTGGAGAAGGGAATGGCAACCCACTCCAGTATTCTTGCCGCCACCCCCCTCCCAAAAAAAAGAGAATCTGGGTGAGGGGCTCTATGGGAGTTCTTTGGAGTTCTCCAGAAACTTTCCTATTAGCTTGAAAATTCAAAGTATATTATTTTTTAAAATATTCAGTGAGGGAACAGAAACACAGATTCTCTGGTGATAGGATTATAAGCTGGTACAACCTAGAGTAAGGAAAATTTGGCAATACCTATCAAAATAAACCTTTCTCTGAGTCTAAAAAAATGCATAAAGAAGTAAGCAAACATATATATGTTACAAGGATTTTCAGTGCAGAATAAATATAAGCTTGAAAAGTTGGAAGCAGCCCAAGTTCAAGTACCTGCTAGTGGTTATTGAAAGTTAATCACATCCATACAATGTCATTTTCAGCTACCCTGTAACAATGAAAGATCCGTCAGTGGACAAACACCGAAAGGTGTTTATGACATAGTTTTGAAAAAAGTTCGCTTAGTCATTCATTTGGTTATTAGCTCAGCAAATATTTGTTGAATTCTATTATGTACAATTTATTTGGCAAGGTTTTAGATTTATAAAGATTGATAAAGCATAGAAAGGCTACCCACTCCCGTATTCTCGGGCTTCCCTTGTGGTTCAGTTGGTAAAGAATCCACCTGCAATGCAGGAGACCTGGGCTCGATCCCTGGGTTGGGAAGATCCCCTGGAGAAGGGAAAGGTTACCCACCCCAGTATTCTAGTCTGGAGAATTCCATGGACTATATGGTCCATGGGGTCACAAAGAGTCAGACACAACTGAATGACTTTCACTTTTACTAAAATGTAGATACCTTCCCCCTCTAAACCCCAAATTCCAGTTGAGGAGACAGACACATAGGCAAATAACACTTGTGGTATCTTAGGTGAAAAGCCCAAGTTATAGAACAATTTTCATAGAACGCTATTTGGAAAAAAAAAAAAGAATTAAATGAGTGGTAAGGTGAGGAAGCACACCGTGATGACAAAAGGCGCATATGATGCATTCTGCCCCGTCATCAGTGGTTCTCTTGGGGAACAGGTTACAATGGGGGAAATTTCACTTTCTGCAGTGTTCAGAAATGTTTACAGTGAGCATGTAATGCTCGTATAAGTGAAGGGGAAAAAAGCAATACAAATATCTATGACTAAGAATAGATAAACAACATAATGTTACCTGAACACAAAACAAGAAAAACACTGTCTTGTCTCTAAAATCAAGATGTAGCTTCGCCCCAGGAAAGATTGACCTAAATTATTATTAATTGCAGTTGTGGGCTTGAGTGCTTCGCCATGTCTGCAATTTCTAAAGTAAACAAACATCTTGTTCTCGAGATAATCTCGAAATGTTTATATTTGGTCTTCCTGAGAACGGACGGTCTGTGACTGCCAGGGGTTGAAGGGAGGAGGGGGCAGGCCCAACACGTTGCTCAGGTTTGCCTGGTGAAGAGGCTGTCCCCCAGGAGTCCCTATTTTAGCCAGGGGGGTACACTTGTCAGAAGCGTCTCTCCACACTGAAAAATCATGGGGTCCAAGCTCACCTCTAACTCCATTAATGACAGGGGATCTTAATGGAGAGGGCTGGTTTGGACGTTAAAAAAAAAAATCATCTTTCTCTTTACTCACCTCTTACTGAAATTCACCGTTTCCTTCCCTTGTGAAGACCAATGGCAAACCACAGTGCTTGCAGTGCCTGTCAGTGTTTGTCACCAAGAGAAATCACAGATATTTTCATATCACATTTCTGTTGCTGCTGCTATCTTGAAAGATCACTTATGCTCATCACCGCTTCAAAATTATGGTACTAATTAGACCCGTCCCTAGCTCTTGGTATTCAGTTCATTAATAAACACACTTATTACTATATCAAAATGTCTGCTTTTAATATTTTGATAACTGCAGTTCAAAATAATTAGAATCTTTTGTAATATAACGTATCTTATGCATTCAAAAGATTTGCTCAGTGAAGAGATCCATGGCTCAGAAAGGAGAGGAATCTTTGATCTCAAGGATTACAAGGGGCTGAAAATCCCAGGAGACCTTCCAGATCACCCCCAAATCCTCCTGCTGTGGACTGAATTCTTGTATCCCCCCCAGATGCATATGTTGAAACCTAATCTCCAGTGTGATGGTGTTTGGAAGTGGGACCTTTGGGAGGTGATTAGCTTTGGATGAGGTCATGGGGTGGAGCCCCTAGGATGGGATTGGTGCCCTTATAAGGGGATGAAGAGCTCAAAGTTCTCTGCAGGCATTGACTCTATGTGCCGGCGCCTCCAGAACTGTAGTAAATGTTTATTGTTTAAGCCACCCAGTTTAAATTCCCTGTTCCTGTGAAATTTAATTCTAATCAGGGGCAACAGACAATGAACAAATAAGTTAAGTACATGGCAGTGATAAGTACCATGGGGGCAAGATAGGGTAGGGCAAGGGAATCAGAAACATGAAGGTGAAGAGGGGGTTGAGCTTTGAAATCTATCATCAAGGAAGTTCTTTGGGGCAAAGACCTGAAGTCAATGAGAAAACAAGCCGTATCGATATCTGGGGTGAGGAAGAGTGTTCCAGGCAAAGGGGGCAGCATGTGCAAAGGCTCAGCAGTTTGAGAGAACATGTAACAGTTGAAAACTGCAGCGAGGTTGATACAGCTGGAGCAAAAGTGATGGGGCCACGTGGTGAGAAATAAAGGAGGAGAAGTACTCAGGGACCATGTCAGGAAAAGCCCTGTGCTTCAGGCTAGTAAATGTTGGCTCTGTGCTGAGGGAATTCAGGAAGGAATTACCCATCAGTCTATGTGTGGAGGGCAAGGCTTTGGGACAGGCAGTCTGGTGCCGGGGCTGTTACAATTGTTGGATGACGACGACGACTAAGTTAGGGGCGGAACTATCTGAGACCAGGCAGCTTGTATTTGCTTCCTGTCGCTGCTGTAACAAAATGCCACAAACTCGGCGGCGTAAAGAAGCAGACGTTCATTCTCTCACAGGTCTGGAGGCCAGACATCTGAAACCAGGATGTCAGCAAGGCGACACTTCTTCTGGAGGTTCTAGAACAGAATCTGATCCTTGTCTCTTCTGGCTTCGGGGGGCTGCCCCCATTCTTTGACTTGTGCTGCAGCCTTCCGAGCTCCCCTCCATGGTCACAGTGTCATCTCTGGGTCAGGTCTCCCTCTGCCTCTATTACAAAGACAGCCAGATAATCCAGTGTAATCTTCCAGTCTCAAAATTCTTAATCACACACGCAAAGACCATTTCCCACTGTTAGGTAACAAAAGGTTCCAGGGATTAGGACCTGACATATCTGGAGGCTGTCATTCAGCCTCCCATGAAGGTAAAAGATAAGTCACCCAGACATGGAGAATTACTGCAGCCAGGCTCCTCCCGAAAGGCCACGGACGACCCCCTTAGTTCCTAAGCCTGACTTACTAGACCCATTGCATCATATTTCTCCTACTTGCCCTCCTACCTCAGTGGTCACTCCTGTCTGCCTCTTCTGTGATCCTTCCCTTCTCCCCACACCCCAAGGCTTAGCCCCTGGTGACCATCCAGGCCATGGCTTTATATCCCTTCATGCCAGCAACTCCAGCCTCGGCCTCATTCCCCAACTCAAGCTCCACAAAACCAGCTCACTCTCAGCATCTCCACCTGAATGTCTAGGAGGCCTTTCAACCCCCAGATGTCCAACCTTTCAACCCTCAGATGTCCAAACTGGTCTCCTGGTCGTCCCCTCAACCCTGCTCCACCCTCACCCTTACTCAAGTGTCGGCAATTCTGCACTTCAGATGCTCATGCCAAAACCTGGGGGTCACCCCAGACTCCTCTTTTCCTCTCACATTCCACATCCAATTCATTAGGAAGTCTTGCTGGCTTAATCTTCCAAGATTCCCACTTCCTCTTATCCACCTCTATTTTTTCCACAGTACTTTCCATCTTCTAACACATTTCTTTTGCTTCTTTTTTATGTTTCTGGTTTAGTTTGTCTCCCTGAGATGGAATGTAGAAAGTTTTGTCCATTTGGTTTGCTGGTTTCTCCTTTGAGCCTAGAACAGCTCCTGGCACATAGTAGGTGCTCAATAAATGTTTGTTGAATGAATGAGAGAGTGACTCCCTGGCTGTGGGGTGGAGGGAAGGGCAAGTTCAGGTGACTCCAACCAGGCCTCATCCTGGAACCATGTGACAGTTAAAGCAGACATTGGTGACACAGGCTTTCAGCAACAGTTGAGTCCAAGTTAATGGGCCTCTGACCCATTTTCCTGGTTGACTCTTTACCTCTTATTCAACCTTGAAGACACAGAGGTCTGCTGGCAGAAATGCCTTCACTGACGAGAGAGCCTGGGATCTGGATCAGCTACCCACTGGCAGGGAACTCTGGCCTCAGCAGCTAAAGGCAGAACCAGGAGAGGCAGGGTGTTGGCTTTACCCCACACTGCTCTGCCGTGGAAGGTGTCAAGGTCCCCCGCTGACTGCACCACCGCCCCAGCATAACCCCCATCCCCAGCTTCCTTGGGAGGTGATGCCGGCACACAGACCAGGCTGGAAGTGCCCAGCACAGCCTCTCACCTAACCTACTGGCCCAAGATCATTGCTGGGGGAGCATCGGTTAGAAGCTGGGCTCACTGGTGGGAGGGCAGGATCAGGTCTGCCCCTTCTTTTATGCCCCTCCACACTGGGCGGCTGGAGCATAAGGCGTGCAAGGCTGAGATGAGTGTACACACAATGGATACCCTCCCTCCATCGCTGTCAGCTTCACCCCATCAAAGGCCTGGTCAGCTGGTCCCACTCATTCTCCCAAAGGCCACTAGAGGGGGCTATTCAAATCATAACCTACAGATGAGATCTGGATACTCCCCAGTTTAAAGCCTTTTGTGGGCACTCCCTCAGGATAAAGACCAGAAGCCCTAGGAAAGGCTCCCAGGTTCTACTTGCTCTGGCCCAGCCAGTCTCTCAAGCCTTTTCTCTCACCACGCTCCCCCTCAATCACTCTACTCCAGCTGCTCCAGCTTTGTTCAGCTCCCCAACACACCCCGCTCCTTCCTGACATAGGGCTTTTTGGAACATCGGACTTTTTGTTCCTTCGGCCTGGGATGCTTGTCCCCGTTGTTGCCTAGCTACCACTGACTCATCTTTCATAGCTCAGCTCAAAGTCATTTCCTCTGGGAAGCCTGCTTTGACTATATAACAATATGATGATAAATGAGGATGATGATTTTTTTTTAAAGTAGCCTTTTAGCTCTTACTATGTATTCAGAACATTCTAAGGACATTGCGAGTCTTATTCATGTGAACCTCCCAACAAACCGATGAGGCAGGCGCCTTAACCACCTTCATGCTCCAGGTGGAAACTGAAGCACAAAAAGGTTCGTCAGTTTGCTCATGGCCACACAGGAGCTCAGCTCAAGGGTCCTCCCTCTCTGGACCGAATCCTCTATTATACACGTTCAGCACCACTTTTCTCTCCTTCAGAGCATTAATCATCACCCCCAGAGCTAACCTTTATTGGGTACTTACTATTGGGTTAGCCAAAAAGTTCGTTCGGGTTTTTCTGTAAGATGGTACAGAAAAATTGGAATGAACATTTTGGCCAACGCCAGCATACTCCATGCACTACTCAGGCATCTTGTGAGCATTACCGCTGTTGTCATTTAAGGTTTGTTTGTAGGACCTTGGCTGTATGACAGTTCAAGTTGCTCACATTCTTACTCACATTCTGTTTCATTTATACCCACAACAGAATATTGGTTAAGGACAGGAAGCCTGGGGACTCTGAATTTGAGACACAAGTGAATGAGCATTGTTGCATTGATGATAAGTCACTTATGTGCCTCGTGGTAACTCCCATTGGTTCCATCTGATCACACTCCTTACAAAGCACATCCATAGGCTTCAGGCTCCTCAAAAACCAACCACAAAGAGAGAAAATTCAGGGATGAGTACAACTGACTTGATTTTTCACTTATTGGAGGCAAAAAAGGAACCCACAATGTGTTCCTTCAGTAGGTCTCACCAACACCAGCCCAAAGCCGTCTCTCCTATTTAGTCAATTTGAAACAAAAACCTCAAAATGAACTAGTAAGCTGGTGGCTTTCATTTTAGCCACAAAATGCAAAGCTCCCAAACATCCGGCTATGGAAGCCATTTCTCTCTGTGTCAATGATGAACACATGATTAAATGTCAGTCTACATTTTAATATGCATTTGTTCCCCCAAATCAAACATAGTACATCATTTAAAGATGTATTTGTGAGCAAACTGTGTAGTTTGTTACATAATTAATCCAAAAGAAATTAATTTTGTGTATGTCTTTTTAAAGGATGAAGATAAGAAATGTCTCTCTATGTAACAACTGTATTAAATGTGAACTTTGTAATACAATCCTTAATAGTATGCTGATTTAAATAATTAACTATTTTTTAACATCGGCTTCCATGGTGGCTCAGATGGTAAAGAATCTGCCTGCAATGCAGGAGACCTGAATTCAATCCCTGGGTCAGGAAGATCCCCTAGAGAAGAGAGTGGCTATCCACTCCAGTATTCTTGCTTGGAGAATCCTGTGGACAGAGGACCCTGGTGGGCTACAGTCCACAGAGTTGCAAAGAATCAGACTTGAATGAAGCAACTTAGCAAGCAAACATATAAAAATAAATGAAAGAGAGGGTTGGAGAGATTATTTTGGCCATGAATGGGGAATGCTGATAGCTACTCCGTCAAAGCTCCATCATGGGGAAGGACCCTACAGAGGGGATGTGATGGTCACCTGGGCTAGAAGTGGGGGTGCATGCCAGGTCTCCTGCCCACCTCCCCAGCTCAATTCTAATCTATCCTAGTACCCCTCCAGCCTCTCGCCTGGAGGATCTCTTTCACCCGCTACCCACCTGCAACCACTCTCCACCTTCACTTGCATCTCTTACATCCCTACTGGCTTGTCTTTGGTCCTGTGGTTCCCTCACCTTCTCCAGGAAGGCCTCCACCTGCCTGCCATCAGAATTCATCCCCAACTGAAGGGAGCCTGGCCAGCTACAGTCTATGAGGTTGCAAGAGTCGGACACAACTGAACATCTGAGCATGCGTGCTACTGAAGAGAACTTGGGCAAATCACTTCACTCTTGGAGGCCCCAGTGTTTTTTCTTTTTTTTTTATATTTTACTTTTTAACTTTACAATATTGTGTTGGTTTTGCCATATATCAACATGAATCCACCACAGGTACACACGTGTTCCCCATCCTGAACCCTCCTCCCTACTCCCTCCCTGTACCATCCCTCTGGGTCGTCCCAGTGCACCAGCCCCAAGCCAGTGTTCTTATCACATGGGAGAAAACTTCTCCATACTCCTCGCCCCCAGCCTAGAGAGAGTTTCCAAAGACCCAGAAGCCGGCCTTCACAGGTGTCCCTTTCCTCCACCAAATACACCTGGATCTGTCCTTGACTCTCACCTTCTGACCTTGGTCTTCCCAGACCAAGTTGCCAGCATCTCTCACCTGGGCTCCCGGCAGCCACCCTGCCCTCCCCTCCAGTCTACACTGGGGCCAGAGGGCTCTTGTACAGCATAAGTCACTTTGTGTTTCTCTTCTGCTCTGGCCCCTCCGACAGCAAACACCCCCCCGCCTTTTCCTTACCCAGGGCTGAAATGCCCTCAGGTTCTGGTCCTGCTGACCTGGCCCAGATCTAGTTGCCACGCCCTCCACAGCCTCACTCTCCCACCCCACCCAGCAGGAAGCTAAGCCTCTTCTGGGCTCCACAAACTACAAGCTTTTTCTCACCTCTGAACCTTAGCACACACCTGGACCACTCTTCCTCTCCATCTTAAAACAGGTGGCTCTTTCCTCCCCCTCCTTCAGTTCTCAGCCTGCAACCTCCATGCCTCAGGGAGGCCTGCCCTGGCCGCCCCATCGGAAGAAGGCTGCCTCCTTGACACCCAAACCACAGCAACGCTGGTCACCTTCATTGTACGGGTCAGAGTAGTAAGTCATTAATTTGCTTGCTGGTTTATTGTCGGTGCCACCCACAAGGCTTTGTCATGTTCTCTGTTGTTTCCCCAGCATCTGAGACAGTGCCTAGCACATAACAGGTGCTCAAGAAATATGTGAATGAACAAAAGAACAAACAGCTAGGAGTGACTGTGTGTAGGACCTCATGAAGGCCCTGATGGATGTAAAGGGAGGTTTGGGTTTTTTTCAAATAATAAACAATATTTTAATTTTAAAATTTACTTTATTTAACTATAGTTGATTTACAATATTGTGTTAGTTTCAGGTGTACAGGTTTAGACTCTTTCTATTCTAGGTTGGGAGAAGCCAATGGCACCCCACTCCAGTACTCTTGCCTGGGAAATCTCATGGGTGGAGGATCCTGGTAGGCTGCAGTCCATGGGGTCATTAAGAGTTGGGCACGACTGAGCGACTTCACTTTCACTTTTCACTCTCATGCATTGGAGAAGGAAATGGCAACCCACTCCAGTGTTCTTGCCTGGAGAATCCCAGGGATGGTGGAGCCTGGTGGGCTGCCGTCTATGGGGTCGCAGAGTCGGACACGACTGAAGCGACTTAGCAGCAGCAGCAGCTATTCTAGGTTATTATAAGACACTGAATATAGGTCCTGTGCTCTATTTTACATATAATAACTAATCCCATACTTCTCTCTCCTTCCCCTTTGATAACCATAAGTTTGTTTTCTATGTCTATGAGTCTGTTTCATAAAACAGTTGATTTGTATTCTTTTTTTTAGATTTCACATATAAGTGATGTCGTATAGTATTTGTCTTTCTCTCCCTGACTTACTCCACTTAGTATGATAATCCCTGGGTCCATGCATGCTGCTTCAAATGGCAGTACGTCTTCTTATGGCTGAGTAGTACTACTATATATATACATACCACATCTTCTTCATCCATTCATCTGTTGATGGACATTTAGGCTGTTTCCATGTCTTGGCCATTGTAAATAGTGCTCCTGTGAACACGGATGTGCACAGATCTTTTTTCAATTAGCGTTTGCATCTTTTCTGGATATATGCTGCATCATATGGGAAGAAACCTTCAGACTGTTCCCACAATGGTTGCACTGATTACACTCCCACCAGCAGTGCAGGAGGGTTGCTGCTGCTGCTGCTAAGTCGCTTCAGTTGTGTCCGATTCTGTGTGACCCCATAGATGGCAGCTCACCAGGCTCCCCCATCCCTGGGATTCTCCAGGCAAGAACACTGGAGTGGGTTGCCATTTCCTTCTCCAATGCATGGAAGTGAAAAGTGAAAGTGAAGTCGCTCAGTTGTGTCCGACTCATAGCGACCCCATGAATCGAAGCATGCCAGGCCTCCCTGTCCATCACCAACTCCCGGAGTTCACTCAGACTCACGTCCATCGAGTTGGTGATGCCATCCAGCCATCTCATCCTCTGTCATCCCCTTCTCCTCCTGCCCCCAATCCCTCCCAGCATCAGACTCTTTTCCAATGAGTCAACTCTTCGCATGAGGTGGCCAAAATACTGGAGTTTCAGCTTCAGCATCATTCCCTCCAAAGAAATCCCAGGGCTGATCTCCTTCAGAATGGACTGGTTGGATCTCTCTGCAGTCCAAGGGACTCTCAAGAGTCTTCTCCAACACCACAGTTCAAAAGCATCAATTCGTTGGCGCTCAGCATTCTTCACAGTCCAACTCTCACATCCATACATGACCACAGGAAAAACCATAGCCTTGACTAGATGGACCTTTGTTGGCAAAGTAATGTCTCTGCTTTTCAATATACTATCTAGGTTGGTCATAACTTTTCTTCCAAGGAGTAAGCGTCTTTTAATTTCATGGCTACAGTCACCATCTGCAGTGATTTTGGAGCCCCAAAAAATAAAGTCTGACACTGTTTCCAGTGTTTCCCCATCTATTTCCCATGAAGTGATGGGACCAGATGCCATGATCTTCATTTTCTGAATGTTGAGCTTTAAGCCAACTTTTTCACTCTCCACTTTCACTTTCATCAAGAGGCTTTTTAGTTCCTCTTCACTTTCTGCCATAAGGGTGGTGTCATCTGCATATCTGAGGTTACTGATATTTCTCCCAGCAATCTTGATTCCAGCTTGTGCTTCTTCCAGTCCAGCATTTCTCATGATGTACTCTGCATAGAAGTTAAATAAGCAGGATGACAATATACAGTCTTGACGTACTCCTTTTCCTATTTGGAACCAGTCTGTTGTTCCATGTCCAGTTCTAACTGTTGCTTCCTGACCTGCATACAGATTTCTTAAGGAATATTAATTTTTGATAAACATTATTTGTAGAAAATTGAGACTGACAATCCAATATAAGCTTAAGGTTGGGAGCACCGTGATTATTTTGACCCTAAGTTCCATTCTCTCTTGTCTTTATCAAGAAGAGGCTATAGATCTAGCAGAAAGAAGAGCAGGTCCTAGTCCGAGCTCTATCACAGATCTGCTGTGTGACTTCAGGTGGGTCACTGTCCCTTTCTGAGCCTCAGCTTCATCATCAGTTGCAGTCTGCACTAGGCGGTCTCCCAGGTGCCCTAGCACTGGCACTCTCTGGAAGAGATGAACAATACTGGAGCCAGGATCATCTCAGAGTATTCCAAAAGTACCCCATCCTGAAGGAGAGTCTGGGGGAGAATGAATACATGCATATGTATGACTGAATCCCTTTGCTGTCCACCTGAAACTATCCCAACATTGTTAATCAGCTCTACTCCAATATAAAATAAAAGGCTTAAAAAAGAAATACTCCATCCAGGGCCCACTGCCAAGGTTCAAAGGGTCCAGGATGGGGCCCAGAGTCTACACTCTAATAAAGCTCAGACTAAACCTCTCTCTGGGGTTCTTTGGGCCATTCTCTGAAAAAAACTGGCTGTAACTCTTGGGATATCCAGGGAGGACCCTTCAGAAAGGATAGGGACTTGAATGATATACATTTTTATTAGCTGCCTATGGCAGAAAGTGAAGAGGAACTAAAAAGCCTCTTGATGAAAGTGAAAGTGGAGAGTGAAAAAGTTGGCTTAAAGCTCAACATTCAGAAAATGAAGATCATGGCATCTGGTCCCATCACTTCATGGGAAATAGATGGGGAAACACTGGAAACAGTGTCAGACTTTATTTTTGGGGGCTCCAAAATCACTGCAGATGGTGACTGTAGCCATGAAATTAAAAGACGCTTACTCCTTGGAAGAAAAGTTATGACCAACCTAGATAGTATATTGAAAAGCAGAGACATTACTTTGCCAACAAAGGTCCATCTAGTCAAGGCTATGGTTTTTCCTGTGGTCATGTATGGATGTGAGAGTTGGACTGTGAAGAATGCTGAGCACCGAAGAATTGATGCTTTTGAACTGTGGTGTTGGAGAAGACTCTTGAGAGTCCCTTGGACTGCAGAGAGATCCAACCAGTCCATTCTGAAGGAGATCAGCCCTGGGATTTCTTTGGAGGGAATGATGCTGAAGCTGAAACTCCAGTATTTTGGCCACCTCATGCGAAGAGTTGACTCATTGGAAAAGAGTCTGATGCTGGGAGGGATTGGGGGCAGGAGGAGAAGGGGATGACAGAGGATGAGATGGCTGGATAACATCACTGATTCGATGGACATGAGTCTGAGTGAACTCCGGGAGTTGGTGATGGACAGGGAGGCCTGGCACGCTGTGATTCATGGGGTCGCAAAGAGTCAGACACGACTGAGTGACTGAACTGAACTGATATGCTGAAAGGGTGTATGGAATGATATTCAAGTGGATTCACCCAGTTCTTGATTTTCCTTCTCATCAAAGTTCATGTGGTTAATTCTGGGATGTAAAACATAAAATCTTTGTCTTCTAATTATCTGCTTATGAGTTCACTGCAGTGACTCCCCAAAAAGAAGCCATAATTCTTGTCCACGGAAACTGAAGATGAAACACACAGATAAGCTCTCTGAAGAGAATACAAATACATATGTTTCCTGAACACACGGAGGAGAAGCTTGACTCTGAAACCCTGGGAAGTAATCTGTTTACCCACCTATCTACACACCTACCCGCCCGTCTATCTATTCATTCACCCACCCATCCAAGGAATGCTTACCGAGGATCTCCTATGTCCCAGGCACTGGGGATACAGATGGTAAGCAATACAACTTTGTATCCACCTGGGGATATGGACATTAATTAAGTAAACAAACTATATAATTACAAATTGTGAAAAATGCTCTGAAGGAATCAAATAGGTCCCTGAGACAGAGAATGGCAGAAGAGGAGAAGAAGAAGCCTACCTCGAATGAGGAATCAAGGAAGACTTCTCTGAAGAGGCGACAGTAAACCTAATACCCGAAGGATTAGGAGACACATATGAGAAGTCTTTCAGACAGAAAAAAACAGTCAGTGCAAAGACTGTGGGCATGAACTGCTTGGGAAGCTGAAAAATTCCTTAGTCCAACAGCCTTCCCAAGTGGTCAGATGATCTTCTAGCTGCTTTGTCATTGGTGTTCAGTTACTACGTGTGTGTGTGCTAGTCACTTCAGTCGTGTCTGACTCTGCAACCATAAGGACTGTAGCCCACCAGGTTCCTGTCTGTGGGATTCTCCAGGCAAGAATAATAGAGTAGGTTGTCATTTCCTCCTGCAGGGGATCTTTCTGACACAGGAACTGAATCCATGTCTCTCACACCCCTTGAATCAGCAAGCGGGTTCTTTACCACTAATGCCATCAGAGTTCGTCCCCAACTGGTGGGAGCTTGGCTGGCTAGTCTGTGAGGTTGCAAGAGTCGGACACAACTGAACATCTGAGCATGCGTGCTACTGAAGAGAACTTGGGCAAGTCACTTCACTCTTGGAGGCCCAAGTGTTCTTATCACATGGGAGAAAACTTTTCCATACTCCTTGCCCCCAGCCTAGAGTCTCCAAAGACCCAGAAGCCGGCCTTCACAGGTGTCCCTTTCCTCCACCAAATACACCTGGGTTTGTCCTTGACTCTCACCTTCTGACCTTGGTCTCCCCAGACCAAGCCACCAGCATGGGAAGCCCATATATGAATATTCAGTTCAGTTCAGTTCAGTCGCTCAGTCGTGTCCAACTCTTTGCGACCCCATGAATCGCAGCACACTAGGCCTCCCTGTCCATCACCAAGTCCCAGAGTTCACCCAAACTCATGTCCATTGAGTCAGTGATGCCATCCAACCATCTCATCCTCTGTTGTCCCCTTCTCCTCATGCCCCCAATCCCTCCCAGCATCAGGGTCTTTTCCAATGAGTCAACTCTTCACATGAGGTGGCCAAAGTATTGGCGTTTCAGCCTCAGCATCAGTCCTTCCAATGAACACCCAGGACTGATCTCCTTTAGGATGGACTGGTTGGATCTCCTTGCAGTCCAAGGGACTCTCAAGAGTCTTCTCCAACACCACAGTTCAAAAGCATCAATTCTTCAGTGCTCAGCCTTCTTCACAGTCCAATTCTCACATCCACCATACATGACCACTGGAAAAACCATAGCCTTGATAGTAATATATGAATATTACTCACCTTTAAAAAGCAATGGAATTCTGACTCTTGCTACAAATGGACAAACTTCGAGAACATTATGCTAAGTGAAATAAACCCACCATAAAAGACAAATGCTCTATGTCTTTGTCATGTAAAGACAAAACCTTTGCATGAGGTACCTGAAGTAGTCAAATTCACAGAGACAGAATAGGATGGTGGCTGCTGCAGCGGGGGGTGGGGGTGGGGTGGGGAATTGTTGTTTAATAAGTAGTTTCAGTTTTGCAGGATGAAAGAGTTCTGAAGATTGGTTGCACAATAGTGTGAATGTACTTAACACTTTTGAACTATACACTTAAAATGGTTAAGGTGGTAAATTTCATGCTGTGTGTATTTTATCACAATTTAAAAAAATAAAAAATGGCTTTACCCAGAGGCAGGGGTGTGGACTGTTTGACCCAGTGTTTCCACAATCAAATTAAAGCACAAGAGCCCACAGTCCCAGAGCCAGATGTGCCTTTTATTCACAAACAGCAATAAGAAGAGGGTTCATTAGATACCTAATGATTGATTTTAAAATTCTTATCCAAAGGCCTGTATAATCTATATTCAGAATCAGCTTGCCCTGCATTTAACTAAAAACCACTTATGACAGGAATTCATACATACTCACTTTCAGTGGAGTCAACTTGTAAGAATATTCCAAGCATTTAATTGACTTTTAAAAGAATAGCTGCAGCAAGCTAATTAAATATCAAGTCAGGGAATGTGTTAATTGATATTTAATAAGGATGTCAATTGATGTCTAACTAGCCAATATGTCTCTTAAAATATGTCAATTAGATGCCTAAAGATCCTTTTCAAAGGGGATTAGGAACTGAATGCATTGAGGATATAATTGGTTAATTCTTTTTTAATTACAAACTGCAACCCTCCCTACTGACTTTGCCTGGATCATAGAGTCATTTATAAGCCACTTTGCTTGGTCTCTAGACTGTCTTTACTACAGATCCATGAAGCCAGAACTGGCTTTTGTTGGGTTCTTGTGTAACACCCGTATACAAATGGGACACAGAGAGGGTGAGTGAACCCTATTGAAGTTCTCCATCAAATCGAGCATGGGTTTTTCCTCCACTCAGCATGGCTGAATTTAGACAATTAGGTCCAAAGGCTCCTGTACAGAGGCCATACATGCGGTGTGCACCATACCTGACCACCCCACCCTGCCCTTTCCTAAGACTCTCCTCCTACCTGATGCCACCATACCTGAAACCCACACAGCCCAAGACCTTTCCTTCCTATCTGCTCCCTGGTCGCAGTAAAAAATGTCATCAAGAAAGCCCTTGTAATTTGGAACTAACAGCAGAAGCTCTTGTATTTCTCAAATAATTCCACCAAACAGTATCAATGATAATACTAGCTTTATCCATCCTTCCATTCATCCATTATTCACTGCATGCCTACTGTGTGCCAGGAAGTCTACCAGGAGCTGGAGATCCAGGAATGGGCCCTGCCTTTATGGAGCTCACAGTCCAGTTCAAAGAATGAATAAAAAAGATCCAAAGGTCACTAAGATATTTGTCATGTGATAGAAGCCCATGGTGGGCCTGACCTGCTCTGTGTGGTTGGAAAAGGTGTCCAGCAAAAGTGATGCTGGAGCTGAGATTGAAAGATGAGTCAGTGGTGGCCAGCTGAGTATGTGGGAGAAAGCTAAAAGAACATTCCAGACCCTGAGACGAGAAGATGTATGGAGTGTCAGTTGGAGGTAAAGACCTGCAGACCTTGAAGTCTGTAAGATCTGAATGCTGGTCCAGCTTTCTACTGCTATATAATAAACCTGCCTAGACAACTGCCATTTTATTATTCTTATGCTTTCTGTGCACCAGAAATTCAAATACAGAACAACAAGGATGGCTTGTCTCTGTTCTTCAGTGTCTGGGACCTCAGCTGGGAAGACATGAATGGATAAGGGCGATTCAGTGGCTGAAGTTGCGGGGACCTAGAACCATCTAGAAACTTCATCACTCATTGGCTCCTAGGCTGGAATGACCAAAGGCTGGGCTCTTCTGTGACTGTCAACCAAAGCCCTGATATGTGGACTCTGCATGGCTTGGGCTTCCGCACAGCATGGTGGCCTCGTGATGATCAAATCACCTTAAAATTGGTGCAGCCACTATGGAAAACAGTATGGAGATTCTTTAAAGATCTAAAACTAGAGTCACCATGTGATCCAGCAGTCCCACTTCTGGATATATGTCTGCAGAAAACTAATTTGAAAAGGTACACTCACCCCAGTGTTCATAGCAGCACTATTTACAACAGCCAAGGCATGGAAACCACCTAAATGTGCATCAACAGATGAACGGATAAAGATGCGGTGCACATATACACAATGGAATACGACTCAGCCATAAAATAAAGAACGAAAGGTAAGAATTGAAGCCATGGCCATAGTGGATGAGGTCACCTTGGACCAAGCCTTGAACCCCTTCAACTTGTAGAGGTCAAGTGTAGGAGGAAGAGTAAAGGGAACAGTGAAGGAACAGCCAGAAACAAGAGGAGAAACAGAGAAAGTTGGGGTTAGAGAAGTCACGGCAGGGCAATTTTCAAGATCAAGAGAGTGGTCAGTTCTGTCAGAGGCCACTGAGAGATCAAGAAAGATGAGGGTCCTTCTTAAGAAGGGGTACTAGAATTTGGACACGGATGGCCAGATGCCAAACTCTGAGTTCTTCCTCACTTCTGTATTACAGGGCCTTCACCAATTATGAGCATTGTACATCTCTACTCAAAATCTCAATGGGATTAGTTCCAAGTCCTGGCAAAAGTGATTTTAAAGTTCATCTAGGAAGAGCAACCATGGAAGTGGGCCTGCAGTGTTTTGTGAAACAATAGAACTGAGAGAGAGAAAGATGATAAAAACTGAATGAGGTGCCCAAAGGTCCTCTATAACCGTGCTCCGAATCTCACTTCTGCCTCATTGTACATCATCTTCGGGGAAGAAGAGGGAATATGATGGGGAGAGCAGGCAGCTTGGGTGAGCAAGTGCCCTTGTAACAGAGCAGGATGAGCACAGCACTTAGCAGACAACCATTGCTGTGCCTCAGTACTCCCCGCGCAACGCTGTTACTAGGCAACAGGTCTCGCTCAGCCATTGCTCGGTGCCTCAGTAGGCCCCACCCACAAGCAACTGGCTATCAATGAGTGACTGTTAGTTGTTCTGCTCAGTTATTGGTCAGCACCGCAGTGGGCCCTGCCCACTGGTGAGGGACCACTGGGGAAGTGACTGAGGCAAGGGTGGGTGTTGTGGTGGTCGTCAGGTAGAGAGTGAGGTAAGAGGCAGATTCAGGCCTTCTCCTAGAGGCCCTCCAGCTTCCCCCGGCCTTAAGCCAGAGGTGAGCTGGAAGGCCCAGGGAGCAGGCTGGGGACTACGTCCTGCAGGGCTCCAGAGCCTTCACTAAGGCCCTCTACTAGCCTTGGCCCAGGCCTTGAGAAGCGGTGAACCTCTCCCCCATCCCTGTCTCTGCAACCTATTAGCAGTGGCCATCTGTATGAGTTGCAATCTGTGAGACCTGGTCTTTCTATTTGGGCGGCCTGAGGAGACTGAGGGCCAGTGGGGTTGGATGCCTGGCTCTCTCAGGGAAGACAGCTGGGTAGGGTGTGGGAACCTGGCCCTGAAGGAGCTGCCAACTGAGATCTACAATCCTCTTAGCCAGGACTCGGACTTTGGAGGGTGAAAGTTGTGCCTTGGGATTTTGCCCTTTCTTGTCAGGACAGAGAATAACATGCATCTGGTAGAGATTTATGGGAACATCGTTACCTGACCGTGACCAGACCTCAAAAACAAAGGATCTGACACCAAGAAGTCTGCAACAACCAACCGTGCCCATCCCTCACCTTTTGCCTTTGAAGAGACTTGCTGAAAGCTTTCAGTAACTTTGGGGTTCTTAGGGCATAAGTCACCCATCTCCTTGTATGAATCTGTAATAAACCTTTCTCTATTCCAAATTCTAATGTTTAGTATTGATGGGCCTCACTGTGCTTCCCCCACATGGGCTTGCGAATTCAGTGACCCTCTGCTTCCCTACAATTCTAGGAAGATAGCATCTTGAGGTCCCACTGATTCCATTGCAGGATAACCAAGTGAGACAGCGTCTAGAAGGACCCTCATGGTGGCCCATGAATCACCATGAGATGTTGCCTGTTCTCACAAAGAGTTAAACCAATGGTGTTACAAGGGGAGTCTGACAAAGTTGACACGTGACCTCAGAGTTAAAGGACAGAGGTGTGACAGCCATGCAGTCACAGTCATGGCTTTCAGAATCAGACAGGTCAGGTTTCAAGTTCTGGACCTTGCTAGCTAGATGCTCTTGAGCGGGTTTCTAAGCTTCTCATAAAGAAGCCGGAAAATACATGTTAAGTCAGCTTGTCGCACCTCTTAGGCCACAGAGGCTAGAGCGATAATTAAAGAGTGGCTTCACCTTGCCCAATATCAATTGATGATCCCAAAATGGGGGCAAAGAGCCAGCACTTACGATCAATCAGCAAAGACCCAGGCTCCTTTTACTTTCATCTAGAAGGGAAAAACCATCAGCAGCTCCAGCGGCTGTTGTTGGAGATGCTCATTCAGTTACCAATAACAACAGTTGCCATGGAGATGGGCTGTCCAGTCTGCCAGCCTGGAATGACACTCAGACCAGGGCAGGATTACCTACATCCACACCCTTTCCAAACCACAGAGGCAACTTGAGCCCCAATTACCTGTTTGGGGATTTCTTCCACTTTATTTTTTCCCTCTTCTTCCTGCCGGAAGGTCCACCTATTTGAAAATCAATAGGATATTGGCAAAGGCAGGGAAAGTCTCATGGCTGTGCAATTACAAAATCTTTGTAAAGTCAAAGAACAGCTTATGTTGGTGTAGGGGCTGGGGATTGTCACAGGAAGTGGGTGAAGCAGCTATGGGTGTTTGGGCTGCAGCAGGATCTGTGGAATTCAGGACTGCTTCAGGAACTCCTGGAGGTCTGTGTTGGGTGCATTTCCTCATAGAGGGATAGGGCAGATGGGGATGTCTCAGGAGGTGGTGGTTGGATAAGCAGCCAAGATCGTGCCCCAGGACAAATGGCAATGCCCACACTCAGAGGACCTCGGTTCTCACAGTCCTCAAAGGTGGCTCTTGGAGAAAAGGAAACCAAATAAGAAATAAGAATGTTTGGGCTTCCCCGGTAGCCCAGTGGTTAAGAATCCACCTTACAATACGGGGGATGCTGGTTTGTTCCCTGGTCCATGACGATCCCACATGTCACAGTGCCCATGTGCCACAGCTATTGAGCCAGTGCCCTAGAGCACGTGAGCTTCAACTACTGAGCCCAGATGCCACGACTACTGAAGCCCGCATGCCTAGAGCCTGTGCTCTGCATCGAGAAGTCACTGCAGTGAGAAGCCTGTGAACCACATCGAAAAATCACCCTTGCTCTCCACAACTAGAGAAAGCCTGTGTGCAGCAATGACCCATCACAGGCAAAAAAATTAATAAATCTTTAAAAAAAAAAGAATTTAGTGGGGAAAGGAACTAAAGAGCAGAAATCTTCACAACAAAGAAATCAAAATACTGGAGAGGATGGTTTACAGACAGTTACCCTAATCTTCCCTGGTGGTTCAAATGGTAAAGTGTCTGCCTACAATGCGGGAGACCTGGGTTCAATCCATGGGTTGGGAAGATCTCCTGGAGAAAGAAATGGCAGCCCACTCCAATACTCTTGCCTGAAAAATCCCATGGACAGAGGAGCCTGTTAGGCTACAGTCCATGGGGTCGCAAGGAGTCGGATGTGACTGAGCGACTTCACTTTCACCCTAATCTCATGCCCAGGAATCTCAACTCCCCATCTGCTTCTTCCCATCACAGCACAAATCGGGCTGTTCCTGGCAGGTCACTCAATGTGAGCAGAGCTTTCTAACTGACAATAAGAGTTTCATCCATGGGCTGGCTGTCTACTGAGGTAGGTAGTGAGTTCCCTGTCATGACAGGTGTACAAGCAGAGGCCAGGCAGCCTTTGAATAAGGTATGTCAGAGATGATTTCTGGGGGGGCGGTCAGGATTATATGACCTTGGAGCCTCATCATCTCTGGATGTCAGGATTCTGTAGTGAGTGGAGGTGTTCCTGGCTCCAACTGGAGCTGCCACAGTGAGGCCATGCATGTGCTCAGTTGTGTCTGATTCTTTGTGACCTTATGGACTATAGCCACCAGGGGGGAGGCACCAGGCTCCTCTGTCCATGGGATTTTCCTGGCTAGAACACTGGAGTTGGGTTGCCATTTCCTACTCCAGGGGTGTCTTCCCAACCCAGAGAAGATCCCCGGGAGCAGACCATGCCAAACCCCACCAGCCTAGGTTCTTCTGCTGTTTTCCTCCTCTTCCAGGGCTGGGCCTCAGAATGGGGAGTGCAAGTGCTTTCTCAGCTCACTCACGAAGAAATCATTCAGAATTGCTTCACACGGCAACAGCCAACTCAGCCCTCTGTCCAACGAGGTACAAGGTACAAGAGTACTTCTTAAAGATCTACAGAAAGAGCGTCCACATGTGAGAGACGGAGGCAGGGAAGAAAACCAGTGCCTCCCCACAAAGTCCCAGTGGGAAAAAGCAGCAGTCAGGCCACAGCCCCAGTAGCTCTCATGGTCTGAAGTCCAATTTAGGAGACCGTGTAATGGAGATCTGACCTGGGCACCATCCTGGTGCCTGTCCAGGATGATGACATCCTGGGTGTCATCACCTTCCAGAGACATGAACCTGGAAAATTTTCCTAACATCCCAGAGGCCTGGTTCCCTCAAATAAACAACCATCCTCACAAATGCTAACAAAGCAGATTTGAAGTGAAGACTGAGAAGGCAATGCGGAAAGCAACTAATACAATACCGGTAACAATTGATGGTTATTGATTTGCTTCAAAATGATGTTGGGGGGCACACAGGAGGAAGAAGAGATAAAAGCAAGATTGACCTTGAGTTGATAATTAAAGCTGAGGCCTGCAAAGTCAAAACTATTTTGCTAATAACACAACCATGTCACTTGGCTTTTTCCTCTTCTCTCATGAGTGGACCATGGAGTTTTCCAGAGGCTGAGTGGCATGTGATGGGGCCACAGATGAAATACAGAAGCAGATCTGAGAATTCAGCTGCCTATTAAGTCAGACATCGAAAACATTTGCAAAATATAAAACAGTGACTTTCTTCTTACCAATTTTTGTTGGGAAAATATAGTTTATATTTTAAAATTATTAATCACCATTCAGTTCAGTTCAGTCACTCAGTCGTGTCTGACTCTTTGCGACCCCATGAATGGCAGCACGCCAGGCCTCCCTGTCCATCACCAACTCCTGGAGTTCACTCAGACTCACGTCCATCGAGTCAGTGATGCCATCCAGCCATCTCATCCTCTGTCATCCCCTTCTCCTCCTGCCCCCAATCCCTCCCAGCATCAGAGTCTTTTCCAATGAGTCAACTCTTCACATGAGGTGGCCAAAGTACTGGAGTTTCAGCTTTAGCATCATTCCTTCCAAAGAAATCCCAGGGCTTAGGACAGCTATCATTTAAAAAAAAACAAAAACCTCCAAGTACAAACAACAAGTGTTGCCATGGATGTGGAGAAATGGGTACCCTTATGCAACTGCATGTGGGAATGTGCGATAGTACAGCCATGGAAAACACTGTGGTGGCTCCTTAAGTAAACATGAAATTACTGTTTGGTCAGCAATTCTACTTCCGGGTCTATACATAACAGAACTGAAAGCAAGGTCTCAAAGAGACCTCTGTGCGTCCATGGTCACAGCAGCATTACTCATAATCACCAAATAGGGATAACAGACCGAATGTCTGTCAGCGGATGAATGAATAAACAATATGCAATACACTCAATGGAATATTATTCAGCCTTAAAAAGGAAGGACAGTCTATGGTTGCCTAATGGTTAGGATTCTAGGCTTTCATTGCCATGGCCCGGGTTCAATCCCTGGTCGAGGAACTAAGATCCTACAAGCTGTAGAGCATAGCCAAAAAAAAAAAAAATCTTATTTTTAAAATAATTGACTATTGTCTTTTCTTCTTTGCTATTTGGGTAAATTGCTTATCTTTGATGGAGCTCAGTATCCTCGTCTGTCAAGGGGGTAGATAATTTTGAAGCACAATTCTGTGACCCAAACCTGACCTCACAAAGACACGGGGGCTGCTGCCCCAACCTGGGGCTTCCGCAGAGACCTGAGCCTCCCTGAGTCGAGGAAGAGGGAGTGTACTCTTGTATTAATCAGCTCCCATTAATTTTTCAAAGTCAGCAACAGCCCACTTACTCATTTCCCATAGAGCCTCATCCATAATTGATCCTGAGCTGCACTTATCCAAATAGATGGAGAAGATGCCCGGGGCATGTGGGGGCTCTGGGAGGGTTTTCTGCTGATGAATTTACCCTCTGAATTAATGACTGTCTTGAGAAGGTGCTCACAGCCATGGCATATTCGAGCAAAAGACATGTTGTATCCTTTCCTTCCATCAAAAATAACAAGGAAGAAGAGAAACAAATGACCCCCTAAACGCTCTGAAGGACTGTTTTGAGGTTATTTCTATATACAGACCAGCTTGAAGAGATCGATGGAAACCAGCTTTGTAGATGACTAGGTCTCGCAGATCCCAGCAAGTTCAGCCTTCAAACTACATCTCAAATCACTTCTACCCTCGTGGCCTCTACTTGAGACCACACACCTCTGGCCCCATCCCCTACTCCAAAATAAATTGAAGAGGTAAAAATTTTCCCCAAACTTATTTATTTTTAATTGAAGGAAAATTGATTCACAATATTGCATTGACCTCTGCCATACATCAAAATGAGTCAGCTATAGGTACACGTGTCCCCTCCCTCTTTAACCCCCTCCCACCCCATCGCACCTCTTATATGTTTTTTTTTAAAAGGATGCTCTGTGGTGACCTAGATGGGTGGGAATGGGGTACAGTGGGAGAGAGGTGCAAGAGGGTGGGGATATATGCATACATATATGGCTGATTCACTTCACTGTACAGCAGAAATCAACAAAACTTTGTAAAGCAACCATATCCCAATTAAAAAAAAAAATTAGTTAAAACCCTTAAAGACAAAATCAAGTGAACACTTATCAGATAAGTTTAGACTTTATGGTTAAAAAAAGAAAAGAAGGCATCTGGGAGGGGTGGCCCGCTGTTTGAAGCAAGTTCTGGTCTTTTCCTGTTGAACATAAAGAATTTCACAAAACACCTATATCAGACAAGGTCACTGTGACCATGATCGAGCAAGATGAGAAAGCAAGACCACTCTGTAATCATATCTGAACTATATTCATTTCCTGGGGATGCCACAAGAAGGGCCACAAACTGGGCAGATTAAATAACAGAAAGTTATTGTCTCACAGCTCTGGAGGCTGGAAGACTGTGATCACGGCACCTGCAGGGCTGTGCTGACTCTGGAGGTGCAAGCCAAGGATCTGTTCCAGGCCCATCTCCTAGTTCCTGGAGACCTGTGGCAGCATACTTCCTTCACTTGTGTCAGTATAATTCTAGTCTTTATAAGGTGCTCTCCCTGTATTTGCTCTCTCTGTCCAAATTTTCCCTTTCTATGAGGACACCTGTCAGATTAGGGGCCCACTCTTCTGACCCCATCTTAACTAATTACACCTGGAATCATGCAGTCTCTAAATATGGTTATATTTTGAAATACTCGAGTCAGATCTTTAACATATGAATCTGTAGGGGACACAATTCAACCTGCAACTTATGCATTTTTGGCAAAAGGACAGCATCCAAGCATCCTCTGTGTTCACTTTCTAAAGCTACTATAATAGATCACCACAAACGTTGGCTTAAAACAACAAGAATTTATACTTTTGAAGTTCTTGAGGCCAGAAGGCGGAAATCAGTCTCACTGGACCAACATCAAGGTGTAGGCAGTGCTGTGCTCCCTCTGGAGGTGCTAGGAGAGAATCCCACTTCTGATGGCTGCCAGCATTCCTTGGCTTGTGGCCACATCACTTTGATCTTCAATGCCAGCATCTTCAGATCTCTCTCAGCTCTATCTCCACATCACCTTTTCATGGGGGTGGTGAGGGGTGGGTAGGGGCTGGAACAGATGCAGAGACAGAAAGACAGACAGACTGATGGAGGGTGTGAGTGAACCTTTGCCTGTCTATTACACAGATGTTTGTGATTATATTTAGGCCCCTTCTCAACGGGCTTCCCTGGAGGCACTGGTGTTAGTTGCTCAGTCATGTCCAAGTCTTTGCCACCCCATGGACTGTAGCCTGCCAGGCTTCTCTGTCCATGGGATTCTCCAGGCAAGAATACTGGAATGGATAGTCATTCCCTTCTCCAGGGAATCTTCCTGACCCAGGGATCAAACCGGGTCTCCCACATTGCAGGCAGATTCTTTACAGTCTGAGCCACGGTAGCAAGACTCCAGGTGGCACTAGTGGTAAAGAATCTGCCTGCCAATGCAGGAGATGCAAGAGACAAGGGCTTGATCTCTAGGTGGGAAAGATCCCCTGGAGTAGGAAATGGCAACCTACTCCAGTATTCTTGCCTGGAAAATTCCATGGACAGAGGAGGAGCCTGGTGGGCAGAGGAGCCTGGTGGGCTACAGTTTGTGAGGCCACAAAGAGTTGGACACGACTAAGCACACACACGCAACCAACTCAAGGTCCTTAACTGAATCAGTTTTTTAATATCAAGAATTTTTCCACGTAAGGAATTCCAGATTCCAGGGATGAGGATCTGCTGTCTTTTGCAGCCCTTAGTTAGCCTGCTACATTCCCCATCAGAGCTGATGAGAGTGACTGCAGCTTCCTTGCCAGTAACAGCTTTAATCTCCCTTCATTCCTCCCACTTTCTAAATGTATTTATTAAAATATCCAGTCATAGAATTACCTTCACTTCCCATAAGCATGCAATTCAGAGAGAAGCTTTGTTGCCTTGAAATCATCTCAAAATCACCTGACATGACCCCGAATTCTATCAGTGCTTTGTAACACCTCTTAGGAGGTGCCTCACCATTCATTCCCCAGGATGTATGGCCTCTCTTGTTGCGCTGAGTCAATAAACTCAACTTTATTCAACTACAGCCTATCCATGGTGGTATTGAGAAGAAGACTATTAATAGTTACATTAGAATTTTATAAGAGATAGCACAAGAAAATACTAAGTGTATCTTCATAGGTGTGACATCATCAAAAAAGTGGCACAGTAAGAATCTCCAAAAACCCTCTCCTCTTTAAAAGCAATAGAACACTGGCAAAAATTGTCAGAATCAACTACTTCAGAACTCTAGAAATTAACCAAAAGCTTGCTGCACCCTGGGAGGTGTTTTTTTTCCCCCCCCAAGAAAAACAATCTTGATAAGAACAGTGAGCTTTGTGCCATTTTAACTTGCCCCAGTCCCATTTCTGGCTCTTCAGCCCACAATAGCCTTGAAAAGTAACAGCCCATAATCACAGGGAAGACTAACAGCCCAGCAGCCACTGGTATCATCAGAACAGGGTTGGAGGTTTTCAAAGTTCCATTCTCAGAAAAATCATCATTTGACCTGTCGGGCCGTTCTCTGGAAAACCCTACTTCTAAGGCTCCTCTTTATCTGACCTGGTTCAGAGCTCACCCAATGCAAAGTCTTTTCAACCCTGGGGGTGGGGGTGGCTTTTGTTAAAAGCAATAAGCAGCAATGATTTCACATTGTAGCTGCCTGAGGAAGAGATAACAGTTGAGACAAACAAGGTTAGCTGGAGAAAGATTCCTTAGAGAGTGGAAAAGAAAGCCACACACCAGCATAGAGCTGTGTGTATGACCAGGAAAGACATTAGAAAGCCTTAAGCTATCAGAAAACGAAGATCATGGCATCCGGTCCCATCACTTCATGGGAAATAGATGGGGAAACAGTGGAAATAGTGTCAGACTTTATTTTTCTGGGCTCCAAAATCACTACAGATGGTGACTGCAGCCATGAAATTAAAAGACGCTTATTCCTTGGAAGGAAAGTTATGACCAACCTAGATAGCATATTCAAAAGCAGAGACATTACTTTGCCAACAAAGGTTCGTCTAGTCAAGGCTATGGTTTTTCCTGTGGTCATGTATGGATGTGAGAGTTGGACTGTGAAGAAGGCTGAGTGCCGAAGAATTGATGCTTTTGAATTGTGGTGTTGGAGAAGACTCTTGAGAGTCCCTTGGCCTGCAAGGAGATCCAACCAGTCCATTCTGAAGGAGATCAGCCCTGGGATTTCTTTGGAAGGAATGATGCTAAAGCTGAAACTCTAGTACTTTGGCCACCTCATGCGAAGAGTTGATTCATTGGAAAAGACTCTGATGCTGGGAGGGATTGGGGGCAAGAGGAGAAGGGGACAACAGAGGATGAGATGGCTGGATGGCATCACTGACTCAATGGACGTGAGTTTGAGTGAACTCCGGGAGTTGGTGATGGACAGGGAGGCCTGGCGTGCTGCGATTCATGGGGTCGCAAAGAGTCGGACATGACTGAGCGACTGATCTGATCTGAAGCTATCACCCTGCTAACCTTGAAGGTCCCTGCAAGCAGGAAGTGAAGACTAAGCCAGAGTTGTAATTGGCCAGGCTGAGTATTGAAAGTGTACTCCAACATACATACAGAGCCGCTTGGCAAAGCCTGGGAGTCATTGGTTCCAGGCATTTGAGGAAATCTCTGTCCAATCAATACTTACTACTAAGCTGAGAAGAGATTTCAGTGGCCAGAAACATCAGAAAGTACAGATTTTATGTAATTAGTGTAGGAAGGCCCTAGCAAATAAACACAACAATAATAACCAACAGCAAAAAACAACAAACCCTAGGAAGAAAGGAGACTCCAATGTCCAGTATTGTCACATTATGTTATTTAGAATGCCCAATCTACAACAGTAAATAAGATGTGCAGAGAAACAAAATAGTATGGTCAATACACAGGAAAAGAAGAGTCAGTAGGGACTTCCCTAGTGGCCCAGTGGTTAAGATGGACCAATCTTAACCAATGCAGGGGGGCTGCCAAAGCAGGGGGCTCAGGTTTGCTCCCTGGTCGGGGAACTAGATTCCTGCATGCTGCAACTAAGACCCAGAGGAGCTTAGTAAGGAGCTTCCTTACCAGTAACAGCCAAAATGTGACACAGAGACATGACGTAAGCAAAAGCCAATGCCATTGTTTTTAAGCCAAAAAAAAAAAAAGTCAATAGAAAGTACCCCCTGAGGAAACACAGATGTTAGGCTTAGTAGACAAAGCCTTAAAATCAACTCTTTTAAATATATTTAAAGATCCAAAGGAAGCCACATTTCAGAATTAAAGGAGAAGCTTGAAGAAATGCCAGCAAGGTGGTGAAATAAGTGATTCCAGTCTTCATACTCCACAAAAACATTGATTTTGACAGTCATCCACAGATGTGAGTAATCTGTGGAAATTGGGAGTCCATTGAAGAGATTCTAGCAGCCTGTTAAACAAAAGCAAAAACATCCAAGAAAAGATGCCTTGAAAAGGGTGAGAAGTACAGTCTCACTTTACCTGTGTCACCCTTCCCTCAAAGTGGCACAACTTAGTGCCCAGAAGGACTCCCTCAGCCAACAGTTTCCCCCACGGGAGAACGTAAGAGCAGAATGAGTGTACGGTTTCTCAGCCTGCGGGAGGTTGTCCACTTCTCCTTCACCCCACTCATATCACAGACAGGATCAGCATGGCTGAATAGTCTGGCAGAAAATAGAAGAAGAGCAAATGGACAGGGGCTCTAAGCAACTACTGCATGGATCTCAAAACCCAGAAACAGATGCCACTGACTGGCTTGCAGACTCTAGTACGAGGCCTACCCATGAGCCCCACAGGATGCCTCACCTCCAGCTACCCCCAACTGACCAGTGCATACCTGCAGCACTCCAATATGTGCCTGCAACAAGATATGCAAGTCTCCAAAGACAGTGTGCACACACTCCCCCAAATGGCACACACAAGCCATGCCATCTGCATACACACATCCCCATGGACAGCACACAGATACTGGCTGCAGCTCAACTCTGCAGGATTGATAGGAAGAATACAACCTTGAACACTTCAGGGCATTGCCCTGGGAAAAATAAGCTCTTAGCACCCATCCTGACTTTGCAGGATTGAGAAAAGGCAAAAATATTTTGAGACTTCTCCCTTAAAAAGAGAGCAAAAAAAGTAGGACAGATGTATCCTAGAAAAAGCTTAAGAGGCCCCAAAATCTCTAGCTGGGCTGACTGGTGAAGGTCTTTCTCTCCTGAAACAGTCAGTAAAGACTGGAGGAGGGAACTGCTTATTCAAATGTGAAGATGGCAATACAAGACTTTAAGATAAAGGAAGAATCAAGAAAACAAAACATCACCAAAGGAACAACATAAAGCTCCAGTGGCTGATGCTAAAAAATAGAGGTCTATGAATTTCCTGACAAGAAGTTTATAAATTATGATCTTAAAGGAAAGCAGAGACATTACTTTGCCAACAAAGGTCCGTCTAGTCAAGGCTATGGTTTCTCCAGTGGTCATGTATGGATGTGAGAGTTGGACTGTGAAGAAAGCTGAGCGCCGAAGAATTGGTGCTTTTGAACTGTGGTGTTGGAGAAGACTCTTGAGAGTCCCTTGGACTGCAAGGAGATCCAACCAGTCCACAAGGAGATCAGCCCTGGGTGTTCTTTGAAAGGAATGATGCTAAAGCTGAAACTCTGGTACTTTGGCCACTTCATGTGAAGAGCTGACTCATTGGAAAAGACTCTGATGCTGGGAGGGATTGGGGGCAGGAGGAAAAGGGGATGACAGAGGATGAGATGGCTGGATGACATCACGGACTCGATGGACGTGAGTTTGAGTGAACTCCGGGAGTTGGTGATGGACAGGGAGGCCTGGCGTGCTGCGATTCATGCGGTCGCAAAGAGTCAGACACGACTGAGGGACTGAACTGAACTGAAAGAAGTTCAGTGAGATACAAGAGACCACAGATACACAACTAAACAAAATCAGGAAAATGAGACATTTGACAACTACAAACCATTAAAACAAACAAATTCTAGAATTGATAAATGCAATAACTGAACCAGGAATTTGACAGAGAGCTTCAACAGCAGACTCAGCCAAGCAGAAGAAAGAATCAGTGAACTTAAAGACACATCACTTGAAATTAGCTAATCAGTGAAACAAAAAGGAAAAAGAATTAGAAAGAATGAACACCTGCATGACTTATAGAACACCATCAAGAAAAAAATACATGTGCATTATGGGAATCCCAGAAGGTGCAGAGGAAAAAGGGGCAGAAAGCTAAAATCAGTCAATGATGAGAAGCTGAAAACTTTCCCTCTTAGAATCAGGAAAAAGACAAGAATACCCACTTCTGTTTAACATAATACAAGCATAACTTGTTTTTTTGTGCTTCAGTTTATTGTGCTTTGCATATCTTACAATTTTTACAAATTAAAGGTTTGTGGCAACCCTGCAACAAGCAAGGGTATCACACCATTTTTCCAATGGCATTTGCTTACTTCATGTCTCTGTGTCACATTTTGGCAATTCTCACAATCTTTTCATTCAGTTCAGTTCAGTTCAGTTGCTCAGTCATGTCCGACTCTTTGTGACCCCATGAATCGCAGCACACCAGGCCTCCCTGTCTGTCACCAACTCCCGGAGTTCACTCAAACTCACGTCCATTGAGTCAGTGATGCCATCCAGCCATCTCATCCTCTGTTGTCCCCTTCTCCTCCTGCCCCCAATCCCTCCCAGCATCAGAGTCTTTTCCAGTGAGTCACCTCTTCACGTGAAATGGCCAAAGTACCGGAGTTTCAGCTTTAGCATCATTCCTTCCAAAGAAACCCCAGGGCTGATCTTCAGAATGGACTGGTACTTCATGTCTCTGTGTCACATTTTGGCAATTCTCACAACTTTTTCATTAGTATTATATTTTTTATGGTGATATGTGATCAGTGATCTTTGTTCTTACCATTGCAGAAAGATTACAAGTCACTGAAGGCTCATCTGATGGTTAGAATTTTTTAGCAATAAAGTATTTTTTAATTAAGGCATACAGTGTCTTTTTAGACATAATGTACACTTAATAGATTACAGTATAGTGTAAATATAACTTTTATGTGCACTGAGAACCGAAAAGTTTATGTGACTTTTATTGCAATATCCACGTTATTACAGTGGGTGTGGAACCAAACCTGCGACATCTCTGAGGCATGCCTGTGCTAGAAGTCCTAGCCAGAGCAACTAGGAAAGAAAAGAAATAAAAGATATCCAAACTGATTACTAAGCCATAAAAAAGGAAGAAAGAATGCCATTTGCAGCAACATGGATGCAACTAGAGATTCTCATACTAAGTGAAGTGAGAAAGACAAATACCATATGATGTCATTTATATGGAATCTAAAATACGGCACAAAGAAACCTATCTATGAAGCAGACTCACCAGCATAGAGAACAGACTTATGGTTGCCAAAGGGAAGGCAATGGGAGAGAGATGGACTGGGAGTTTGGGGTTAGTAGATGCAAATGATTACATAGAGAATGGATAAAGAACAATATCCTACTGTATAGCACAGGGAACTATATTCAATATCCTGGGATAAACCATAATGGAAAATAATATAAAAAGAATGTATATACATGTATAATTGAGTGACTTTGCTGTACAGCAGAAATTAACACATTGCAAATTAACTATAATTCAGTTTTAAAAAATGAAAACATAAGTAAATAAATGAGGGGAAAGGTATCCAAATTGGAAAATAAAAAGTAAAATGGTATCTTCTTGCAGATGGCATAATCATATATGTGGAACACACTGAAGACTCAACAACAACCAAAAAATCTGCTAGAAACTAATAAGGAGGCTAAGATGTTAGGTTAAGATTGTAGGGCTTGATGCTGTAAGCCAGCGGCTGCCAACCCAACAGAGCATCCTAATTGCCTGCTCTCCAACTTTGCGGACTCTGGTCCAGCCCATCTGGGTCCCTCAGCTTTTAATGA
This sequence comes from Bos mutus, assembly GCF_027580195.1. Classification (NCBI taxonomy): domain Eukaryota; kingdom Metazoa; phylum Chordata; class Mammalia; order Artiodactyla; family Bovidae; genus Bos; species Bos mutus. The sequence continues at coordinate 56,639,588 of NC_091629.1, read as the reverse complement.
GAAGTCAAGGTTGAGGACCCCTGCTGGGGCATTAAGAAGAAAGTTGGAGGGATTTTCAAGCAGGGGAGGGACATGATCCCATCATCAAATCTAACTCTGCAGGGAATGAGGCCAGATGGAAGTAGAGAGTAAATACAATGGCAGAAAGGGATGATGAAGAGGTCCAGGCTCCCACTGAATGTAGGACAGAAGGGCAACAGTGTTGGGTTCAGTGATAAGGACGGTGACTTGTAGTTACACTGCTTTGAAGGAGGCAGAAAACCTGAGCCAATATGTACGATCTGTGCATACTCAACACAACTCACCACTTCTGACATACACAAATGTACACACACACACACACACACACACACTTCTCTCGGCCTCTCCTCTCTGAAGCCAGCTGCCCATCACAGTGCACTGCTTACACACACCTGCACACTCAGTCTGGCTAAAAGTTCCCCAACCTTATTTAAAAAAAGTGCTTGCACACAACACTGGCAAGTCAAGGCCCAGCACAACACCAATTTCCACGATATCAGTTTCCACTGAACAGGAAGACAAGCAGTGACTTCTAGGAGGAGCTTCAGGCTCCAATGGTTTTGCCTTTTCTAAGAAGCAATTGCTATTTTCATCCACGCTGGGTGGGGGCTGGGGGAGATAGCATAGAGAGACAGTGGCTAAGCTATTGCTCATTATAGGCAAGTCCTGATACAGAGAGGAGAGAAAAATCCAGTTTGTACTATCTTCAAATATCACAGTGTTGTGACTTAGAACAGCATCTGGTGTATCTTGTTTCATTACAACTGACAAAAGGTAAAAAAAAAAAAAAATTGAATTACCATACTAATGTCTTCTCTTTGGGTGAAATCTGTGATTCAGGTACGTGGATATAAAATACATCATTAGTTGCTTTTAAGCTTGTCTTTAATGATGAAAAGGCATTTCAGGCCATGAGGGAGAGACACACCACACTCAGCTGGTTGGCAGCACTCTGAGCCTCTTGTAGACTCTAATGTGACAGTGCAGTTTCTTTCTCCCTCCGAGATGACAGTTAATTCCAGACCAGGAAGGCTGTCAAAAATGCTTAGTTCTGCTCCACTTGAGTTAATTACCGACCCTGGGGCAGGCTGCCCTCCACTCCTCGGCTAATGGGGCTGGGCTCCAGGTAAAAAATCCATTTGCAAGAATGTTTTCCTTGCTCCAGATCTAATTTATTGAATATCAAATATTTATGCCAATGCAATTAAAGTGACAACGTTACCTTCCCTCCTCGCCTGCCCCCGGTCCTAAGCAAGCCCAGGCTTGCTGACAGAATGCTTTATCCCACCAACACAGGGTAAAAGTTTTGCTTGAGCTTCTAAAGCCGGATCTTTGAAACCTCTTCAACCCACAAAGTCACCTGGGATTCTTTACCTGTTTTTGTAGGCAGTCACGTGACAGGCTATGGAGCAATGGCTTGGTAACTGGGGCAGGAGGCAAGGAAAAGAGGGGGGAGTCGACTGCGGTTTCAATTTCACCGACATCTGATGTGGCTCTCCGTGTTGCAGGCATCAGACTAGGCTGTGTAGGCATGAGAGGGAGTACCCGTGACCCATATATGCCAACAATTTCCTGGCCTGACAGAGGGGACAACCCAGGGCATGTGCAAAAGAGGTTCCAGAAACAGCTCCTATGTATACATCTTGTGTTTGGGGTCTCCAAAGCTTGAAGGTCACCCAACTTCCCTTTCCACTCAACCAGACTTAACTGCAGAAAGTTTCAGGTCCAGCCAAGCACACTGAATCTTTCCCCAAACCCTAGTCCAGCAAAAGAGCCTCAGACTATCCAGACCCTGGAGCCTCGGGACATTCCCCGTTGGGACAGCCCTCAGCCACCATCATCACCCCCCTGAGCCTCTTGCACCACAAAATAAATGATTTGACAACTGCCCACAAATGGAGGTTTGACTGATAAAGACGGGCAATGAGCAATTTAATGTGTATCCACTCCCAACCTATGCCCTGAAAATATGCAAAGGAAATACAGTTTGCGAAGACTTTCTTTTCTTCCCTGAAGCAAGGGAGCTTGGAAAAGCCCAGGCCAGCAGATAATACTGTGTCTGTGACATATGTGAGGTTGTGCTTTGTCCTTTAGCTGGGATCCTTTCAGAGACCTTAGTGTCTACGCTCATCTCTCTCTTCCTGCAATGGAACCAAGACCTTTCTTGGGTCTGAACTGGGTTTTGAAGGAGAAATAGGCATGCATAAGGTGAACTACAAGGCTTAGGGAGAACAGGACATTGTGTTCAAACTGAAAGTAGCTTGAATTTTATTGGAGCTTGAATTGCAAGGGAGTGAGCCCTGGGAATATAAGCATCAAATGAGGTAATCTAAGTATGTTAGAAAATGTCAGGTCCTGGATAAATGTGAGTTACTCCCCACATCACAAAGGTATTGGGGGAACCAAATGCTATGTTACATGGATGTTTGCATTACATAAATTGTAGTTGTTATAAGATATTTTGGAAGAAGATGAATTGAGCATTAGCCGTGCGGATCAGAAAAATATGTATCTTTCACCTTTTTGCCACTACTGTTTTAGAATTTTTTACAAACTGTAAATGATAGATGTCATTTTTTTCAGATGAACATGCTATACCCAACTTTAACATTTACTACAAAGTTAGTTTCCTGTCACTGCAACAACAGCGCTTTAGACGCGAAGCTTTGTGGTCATTTTTTATGGCCAGATCATTCTTTGTCTGTGAGTGTTAGGGAAAAGGGGTTGGGTATTCCAACCTGACATTCTACGAGCTGGAGTTTCAGGAAGAGGTGATAGCAGTTGAATTGGTGGAGGAGGAGAATGGGAAGTGGGGAAGGGGAAAGAGGAAATAGTCCAGAACAGAAAGAAAAGCTAGAAAATTACAAGGAACCACTTTCAGGGTATTTAGAACATTAAATGCTATCACTTTGTGTTATTAGCAGAACAACTGAGATTAAATCTTAACAGGATTTAGGACCATCATAATAATCTTGTCATGAGCACAGGAAAAGGCCAGCCAACCTGTGGTATTTAAATATTAAATACATGAACTATATTGAAAATTTGATTCCAGTCCATGAAAATATTGCACATCATCCAAAGTCAAGAAGGAAGAAACCCTCATTCATCCATGTAAGTAACTTCCAGGTACCCCAAGGAAGGGACACATGGCCGCTTCTGCTCCTGGCTTCCAGGGACTCCTGGTTGCCTACTCAAATCTCCTTCTCTCTTCCTACCAGAACTTTGGTTCCAGAGGAGCTATGTAACAAATTAAAATGTTATATTTTTTAGTTTCCTTTGCCAAGAGGGATGACCACATAATGTCATCTAGCAAATGATAGGTAAGAAGACATTGCTGGTTAAACTTCAATGAAATGTCACTAAAGGCAGGGCAGGCTCGACTAGCACAAGACCTTTCTGTCCTTGGTTTGTTATGCTTTCTCTTTCTTCAGCCATCTTGTGACCTTCTTCAATCACTTGTGACCTCGAGGTGACTGCAAGAGACAGACCAAGAGAACTGGGAAACTCTTTAAATCCCAAATCTGCTACCTGCAAACTCTATGAACTTGGACAGTTCATTTAACCTCTCTGGGCTTCATTCTGATCTACAAAATTCTTCCATAATATCTATTTCTCAACATGAAACCAATGACATGAAATGACTTATCTTCCATATCAACCAGAAACTTCAGCTGCACCATCCTTGAAAAAGCTAACTTTTCAAAGATGTAGGTCTGTTTTATTGAGCGGCAGAGGGATCCTATCAATTTACAATTCCACATCCTTCAATTCTAGCAGTTTTTCTTGAATTATTTCTTTTATGATGCCTTCCCTTTCATTTTCTGTGTTTTCTCATTCTTGAACTCCTGTTATCTGGACACTGGCCCTCTTAGTCTGTTCTCTAGTTTTCTTATCTTTTGATAAGATCACTTTTCTTTATCTCTGTACTAGGCAAAGAACTCTGAAAAGCCAGGAACCATCCTCCTCCCTTGAAGGCAGTAAAATATTCAAAATAATAATAAATATTTCTTCCCTAGCACACAAACCAAAAAAGAGCCAAACCATCCTCCTCCCTAGATAGCAATAAGGAATTCAAAATAATAAATATTTCTTCCCTAGCATACAAACCAAAAAACTCGATCACTTAGGTTATCTTTAAGTGTTTTCCTGGATAATGTTTGTGTTAAAGAGGAAAAATCAAAACTGCAAACAGAATATTTAAAAACAAGAAAGAGAATATCACAGAAAATCTTATGGAATGAGACAAAGCTGATTCACAGGCAAATTCATAACCTTAAATGTCTTTATGGTTAATCATAAAAGCATAAAAGTAGATAAAATAAACATTCATTTAAGTGATTTGGTTTTTTATAAAATTTAAAATAACTAAAAGTAACCTGGAAAATACAGTTAAAGCAAGCTTCATTGATTAATAATCTTAATAGTCAGAAAAGCAGTAGAATTAGTAGATAAATATTAGGATTGGTTCATGAAATAGCTTTGTTTCCATTAAGAGGCAGCAAAAATAAATATTATAAATGTAAAAAGGGAGACTAATGATTTAAAACTGTTAGAGTCCAAAAGACTTTTGTTAGAGTCCAAAAGACTTTTGGACTCTGTGGGAGAAGGAGAGGGTGGGATGATTTGGGAGAATGGCATTGAAACATGTATAATATCATATATGGAACGAGTCACCAGTCCAGGTTCGATGCATGATACTGGATGCTTGGGGCTGGTGCAATGGGACGACCCAGAGGGAATGGTACGGGGGAGGAGGAGGGAGGAGGGTTCAGGATGGGGAACACGTGTATACCTATGGCGCATTCATGTTGATATATGGCAAAACCAATACACTAATGTAAAGTTAAAAAATAAAATAAAATAATAAAAAAATAAAATAAAACTCTTTGAGGACTCTATGCATAATTATATGCTAATACTCTCAAAACCTCAGTGAAATGGATTATGTTCTGGGAAACTATACCAAAATGTTAGACTATCAGAAAAATTAGACTACCTCAATAGACCAATAACAAAGGAAAAATTATAAAGTTGTCAAAGAATTGCCTTCAAAAATGCTTTCCAACTTCAGCTGATTGCGTGGGTGCATTACTTCAACCTTCCACGGAACAAACAATTTCCCTGTAACATAAATCCTTTCAGTGTATGGAAAAACACGGAAGTCTTATTAGTTTCAAAGTAGTTTCCAAAGCTTGCAAAACTATTGACATGATGTTTTGGATGAATCTGAAAAAACATTACGTTGAGTGAAAGCAGCCAGACACAGCGTATAAACTATGACCCCATTTATATGAAGTTCAAGGATGAACAAAACTAATGTCTGGTGATAAAAATTAGAGAAGAGTTTGCTGGGGGCAGGGATGGAGGAATACCTAGAGGAGCCACAGCAGAACTTTCTGGGGCCATAAGAAGACTCTATACCTTGATCTGAGTGATGGTTACTGGGGTGTGTATATTTGCCAAAATTCATTAAGTTGTACTCTTCAGAACTGTACATTTTACTGTATGTAAATTATACTTCAATAATACATGTTTAGGAAAAAAACTCAGTAACCGTGAAGAAAAGAGCAGGCTAATCACACTTAAATGTTGCATATGCAAAAATACTATATAAAATATAGGTAATCTTACAATAAATTAGAAGAATAATACATTAAAAAAATGGCAAGGTTGTTTCAATATTAGAAGTTTATTACTATTATACATTATTTCAAATCAGAAAAAGCAAATCATAATGTTGAAATTAGCTTATTAAGTGCAATTATTCTTGATATTAATCCCTAATAAGCTCAGATAAAAAGAGATGATACCTCAATATGACAAAAAATATCTACCTCAAACCAAAAGCCCAAGTCATCCTTAACAGGGACACTGAATTAATTATCTCATTAATGCCGAGAACTAAACTAGGATGGCTACCGTTCCCAGTGCTATTTATTATTGTTCTGAAATTGCTAAGCAATATAAAAGGACAAGAAATAGATATGAATCATAACTATAGGGGAGAAAGATAAGTATCATTTTTAGTCCATGATAATATTGTCTTTCTAGAGAACTCAAGAGGGCCAACTGAAAACAATATTCAGATGGACTACAAAATAAATATACCGGCACCAGTAATGATGTTCACTGAAGCATTGTCCTGAAAGAACAATTGGAAAGCACCTAAATGTCTAATAATAGGAGATTGGATGAATAGAAGTGTACACACCCAGTAGAATATTATGCAGCAGTTAAAATGAAATAAATATAAAAATATTAAATGAAAAAGAAAATGCGGGATGATATACACAGTGTGGTTCTTTAATGTTTAAAAAAACACTAAAAACTATGCTGTTGGGAAAATACAAAAATATGAATGTGAAAGATTCCTCCCAACTTTGGGATGCTGGTTGCCTCTGGGGAGAAAGAAAGGGAAATGAGATGATGGAGGCCAGGGGCCTCAGTTATTGGTGTACATTTTTTAAGGAATAAAAAGGGAAAGAGTGGGGGAAACATTCTTCATCTGAGAACCAGACCCAATGTGCCAGAAATAATCCCCAGAAAGTTCCCTTGTGGCCCTACCACCCCCAGCAACCACTTCCCTGCTTTGCTACCAATGGTGACTTTTACCAGTTCTTGAAGTTTATTTAAAAGGAATCACAGGGGACTTCCCCAGAGGTGCAGTGATTAAGACTCTGGGCTTCCAATGCAGGGGGCATGGGTTCCATCCTGGTCAGGGAGTTAAGATCCTGTGCCCTGCGGCATGGCCAGAAAAAAGGAACCACGGGCTGCCTTGCAAGCCTTCTTTGGTCTCCCTCCAAAGACCGGCCGATTGGCTGTCTCTCCAACAGACCCGTGGCAGTCTGAGCCACGGTTGAGGACCACACACCTCAGTGCTCTTGGCCGCCATGCAGGCCAGGGGTGCAGCCTCTCATGGGAGGCTACTCAATTCAGGACACAGAGTAGATACCCAGAGGACAGCGTACCCCTTTTGATACTTTATGTAGAGTCACATCTGGTACTGATGAAAATTCCATTAGTCCAGTAGGAACACCCTATTGGGAAAAGACTCTTTGCATATTACAGACAGATCAGTTTCTCCACCACAGCACTACTGACACCTGGAGTCAGACAATTACTTCCAGTGGGGACTGTCCTGGACATTGTAGGATGCTTACCAGCATCCCTGGCCTCTCCCCACTAGAAGCTGTTCCCCCTCATGACAGCTAAAAATATTTCCGGACATTGCCAACTGTCCCCTGAGGAACAAAATCACTCTTGGTTGAGAACTACTGTAATAGAAGATAGATTAGACTGGGGAGGGGGAATGCAAAGTGATTTTTGAGTTTTTTTTTACCTAGGAATAAAGTTATTAAGATATATGTTGCTGTTGTTCAGTCACTAAGTAGTGTCTGACTCTGAGACTCCATGGAGTACAGCCCATCAGGCTCCTCTGTCCATGGGATTTCCCAGGCAAGGATACTGGAGTGGGTTGCCATTTCCTCCTCCAGGGGATCTTCCCGACCCAGAGATCAAATCTGTGTCTCCTGCATTTGCAGGCGGATTCTTTACCACTGAGCCACCAGGGAAGCCATTAATGTATATGCATTAGTATTGAAAAGAGCAATGAAATTGTATCAAAGACAGAAAAGAAGATCTATTCATGATTAGGGAGCACACCAGATTCAAGGATAGGAAAGCAATATTATAAATCTACTGATTCTGCTCAAAGTAATATGTAAGCTTAATGGAACTACAATTAAAACTTGGCTGGAAACTTTCTGGAACTTAAAAATGTTAGTCTAAAGTTTGAGTAGAAAAATAAAAGAGACTGAATAATACAGGAAATTTTCAAAAATATAAATAAATAATGATTTTATCTACCAGCTATTAAATGGGTTATAAAATTATAATAATTAAAACAGTATAGAAGAATAGACATTGCTATGAAAAAAAAATTAAAAGCTAGAAACAGGCCTTACTCTATGCAAGAATTTAGTATTGATTAAAGTGGCATTTAAATTAATGAGAAATGTTGTGGAATGCTCAATAAATGATGTAAGAACAACTCATTAACAGTTTGGGGCCAGGAAAAAATTCAAGGCCTCACACCACGTGTCAAAATAAGTTTCATGAAGCATAGAGTTATTATTTTAATTAAACCATAAAAAACTAGAATAAAATACAGATTAATATTTTCTTATATTAGGAGACAAATGGCTTTCTAAGCAAAAGGAGAAAAAAGCAAAAGTTAGGACTCGAAAAGATTGATATACTTGACTATATTAAAATGTTAATCTTGTATATATCAGGAAGCACTACAAAACCGAAATTCAGAAAAACTATTTGTCACATAAAAGAACATAATATTTAAGATTTCTTCTAAATCAATATGAAAAGGACATATCCTTCTCATTTTTCAAATGGACAAAAGGACCAAGACCATGCAGTTCATAGGAGATGAAAGAGAAATGGCCAAAAAACATCAAGAAGTTCATCTCACTGGAAATCCACAGTACACAAATTAGAATATTGAGACACCATCTTTCACTTATCAAGTTGGTATGGATTTTTTTTAAGGTAACACCCAGCCTTGGGGAATTTCCATATCTTCTTGAGAGAGTGTGAATTTATGAAACTTTCTGAAAAGGAATTTGACAATTATTTTCAGAGGCCTTAAAAAGGTTCATGTACACCTAAGAGTCTCATGCTTACACCTCCAGCCTAGAACTCACCTCTGAATTCCAGGTGGATATTCAACAATCCCCACCACCACCACCATCTCTACTTGGGTATCAACTGATGTTTCAAGTGCACCACATTCAAAACCAAGGTCCTGATTCCAACTGCCCCTCTGTGCCCCAGAGCTGTTCCTCCATCTCAGGAAGAGATAGCTCTACCCCTCCTATTGCTCAGACCTAAGACCTTGATGTCCCTGACACCTTTCTTTTATAGATATCAGATCTGGGGATATCAAAACAGATTCAGTTTTCAACCCCTCATCACCACCTCTCTCACGGAGCAAAGGGCTAGCTGCCCAACACACACAGAAACCAATCCTTTGGCACTGGCTTTTGAGAAAAGAAAGTGCTTTATTTGCGAGGTTAATCAGCAAAAAAGATAGAAGGCAAGGTTCTAGAATCTGACTTCTCAACCCAGGATTGGGGTAAAATTTAAGGTGTCAGGAAAATTTCAAACTTGGAAGCTGACTGGCTAGTCTCAAATCTGTCCATACAAGCTATTCTAGTTGCTGGAAGTCAGGTTTTCCTTATTGAAGGGTTTCTCACTTTTTAAGGGGTCCTACAGCAACATTTCTATTTTTTGAGTTCCATAGACTGAAGATTCTTGGTTCCAGAGTCATTGGGGAGACATGGATTTCTTTCTTGCACATGCACAGTGCTGTCTCTATAAAATAACTCAAGGCTTGATTAATCCACAACCTATTGATACTTAAGGAGGCTAAGCAGTTTAAGCTGGTCAGTTTTTACACTGATTATTTTACAGTGTTTCATCTCTGCACAAACTCCCTGGTTCAGGCCACCATCGTTCCGTACCTGGACCATTGTGACAGCCTCTTTGTTTGCCCGATCATCTTCCAGATTATCCTCAATATAGCAGCCCGAAGGAACCTTTTGTAGTAGCCTAAGTCAAATCACACCACTCCTCACTCAAAACCTTCCACTGGCTCCAATCTAAGAGAAAAGAAAAGCTCATTAAAGGCCTGTGATTTATAAGAAAAAATGCATACTTGGTCGTTCAGATGACCAAAATATACTTTTCACCTGTATTTGGTCTTTGTTGACAGTTCCTAACTCATAGCTCCCCAAACCCTTGGAATCTCCTAAGTACTGAGAGTGATAAAGGTGTCTGTTTTGTTATGTTAATGAAGTAATTTCTGGAAAGCATGTAAGAATCCTGGACTGGTTGCCCCTGGAGCCAGCCATGTGATCGGTTCCACCTCCTAACCTCCAGGGAGCTCAGAGGGACTGGAGATAGACCAACAGCCATGGCCAGTCATTTAACCGATCTGGCCTATATAAGGAAGCCACCATGAAGAGCCAAAAAGACAGGGCTCCGAGAGCCTGTGGGCTGGTGAACACGTGGAGATGTGGGGACAGTGCATGCGGAGAGAGCACAGAAGCTCTGTGGCCATTTCCCCGCACCCTGCCCTGGGCATCTCTTCCATCTGGCTGTTCCTAAGTTGCATCCTTTTATAGCAAACCAGTAGTCCAGTAAGGAAAATGTTTTCTCTGTATTCTACGAGTTGCTCTAGCAAATGAATCACACCCAAGGGTCGTGGGAACCTCTGATTTATAGCCAGTCAGTCAGAAGCACAAATCACAACCTGGACTTGCAGTTGGTAAGCTGGAGGTGGGAGGGGCAGTCTTATAGGACTGGACCCTTAAGCTGTGGAATCTGATGTGATCTCTGGCTGGATAGTGTGAGGACCTAGTTGAATTCTTGGACACTGCTGGTGTCCAAAAATTGCCTGTTGGAAGTGAGGGGCAACTCTCCCACACATGTTGGAATTGGGTCCAGGAACCCAAAGAAAGCCTGTATACAATCTGGCTACTTTTCTCACCTAAGCCCAAGAGAAGCTACATAATCATAAAACCCAGCATTGCAGAATGCCAGTGCCAGAAGGATTAGATTCTACTTCAGCAAGTCTGGGCTGATGTATGGAAAAATGCTTCCTTAGAAATACCTCTGACAGTTTGGAACCCTTGAAATTCTAATCCAATACTTCTATCTACAAAAGAGCAAACTGAGGCTTAGAAAGTGACTTCCTGGAGATGTGCAGAGTCGACGATACAGTTCTCTCAGGATGTCCTCTTGATCCAGCCCTTCCTGCAATCCCGTCTAGCTCTTTGAGCCTTCGTGACCTGGTATACAATGTTGTCTCTCCCTGAAAGCTCTGTACTAGCAAACCAGAATTCACATTTTAAATAAATGATCAGAATAAGTGTTATCTTACTTACATGACAAAATAAAGAATTTCTGTTGTCTGGGCAATCAGAATTGATTTGTTGATTTTTGGCTCCCTACCAACCAAACATCTTCCTAGTTTGAGAGCAATCCCCCAGGGTGTGACCAACAACCTTGCCCAATGCATCTGTCTCCACTCCTCAAGTGGCCAACTGTCGGCTTCCCTCTTTATCCAAAACCCCATCACACATCTATGGATCTCAGCTGACCCACCTGTTAAGGTGTGGGAGAGGGTTTCCTAGAGTGTTTCAGAGCCATGAGGGTGCCTGGGGCCTCTCTCTGAGCTCAGGTGCAAGTCCCTCAAATGCTGCAAAGACCACTATTAAAAACCTAGCAGAAGAAGCCAGCGAACAAAGAGGCGCCTTAATGATACGCTTTGGAAGCAAGTCTTTTTATAACTTCATTCTTCCCTCTCAATGGCCCCAAATGAAGATGAACTCAGAAAGGAACCCTTGGCAATAGCAGAGGAGAAAACAGCTTTCAAGGGCCTTCGCCTTGTGCCCAAGTTCTTATTTCAATAGGAGACAGATTTGGTCTCTCTAACACTCAGTGTGTTACCAAATATCTGGATCATAAGAAATAACAGAAACCAACCTTGGGAGAAACTGTGGCCAATCACACAGAAGCTCTAGGTGTCAGCTGCTGTGATAATCAGCGACTCCTTTCCTTTGAGTCTCTCCACCTCTCCCCATACCTTTCAAGTTCCAGTTGAAGGTAGGTAGTACGCAGGACACAGTGAAGAAGGACCATCTGGAGAGGCTGCTGGGCACTAGAAGTCAAGAGTGTACAAGTTTGTGGATGGTGATGCTGCCAGAACCTGTTGGAAATGGAAATCCAGTGTCTATTCTGATAAGAACAGACCCCTTCCCTTCCATAGCAAATGAGGCCAATTAACCCATCAACTATCAGGTCCCCTCAATGTGGTCATGTTCCTCAGTAAGGGCTTGGACTAGAACAAGCCCTGATGGAACATTGGACACAGAGCAATGGGGGCAGCCCAGGAAGTCTGAGTGTTGGGTGCATGCCTGTTGCCACGGCCACCTGGGCATGAGCCCTTGAGCAATGGGGCTGACCTGGAGAAAAAGGAAGATCAATGGCCATGGGGTGAGTTTTTGCTCACTGGTGAAGGACATGTTGTAGGTACTTCATAAACATTTATTCAATGAATATCTTAACCTGATCATTGAGAGACATAGGGACTTGGCAGAGCCAAAGATGGGAGGAGCTTAAGTCCTTGAATCATCACATGGAAGAAAGCTGCCCATAGACTGGAAACTGTCTCATTGGACTGTTATGTGAGCAATGTGGGGGGGTTGGGGGGTGGGGGGGGTGGCGGTGGAATGGTATTGTGTTAAGCCCGTGGGATTTGGGGATTTATTTGTTATTAGAGGCCCGATTAGGCATCTTCACCAGACACAAATAGGCACCACTGTCCTCTATGGACAGCTGTCCTCCAAGTGATTCAAGGTCTTAGGCCCCTCCCATCTTTGTCTCTGCCAACCTCTCAGACCACAGAACCTTCTTCTAGCCCCTAGAATAACAGAGAGAAGTCCCACCCACTTCTTAAAAGCTACTGCCCGGAACGGACACACACCATTTTCACTCATGTTTTGAGGACTTGTCACATGGCCAAACATAGATGCAGGCTTAACTGGGAAATACAGTCCTTGTCTGCAGCCGCCCCCTAGCAACAATTCACACTATGGGAAAGAAAGCACAAAGGACTGGTAGGTGGAACACTAGCTGTCTCCACCAGGTCCTGATCCTAGACATTCCTCCAGCATTCACTAAGTCTGTGATCTATTCTCCAGCAGGCATCAGGCCGGGGTTTTCTCTGAATATCTCCACCCCTCCCTTCAACTCTTACCAGCACAGCAGCATCACCAGACTGCCCTCGAGCCTTTACTGTAAGATCCTCTTACCTCTCACCACAGCTGCCCTGGTGACAGGTTCTTGGCTTGAACCCACATGGCTGGAGCCTTCTCTCTGCCTGACCTCACCTCACTGCCAGCCTCACTTTTGGGGGGCCTCCTACATAGCTCCCTCCTCCTGGCAGCCCAAATGGAAAGCCAAGCAGATGCCTCCTGAAGGAGGGCTCAGGGTCCATCCTGTCTATCTCTAAGCCAAAGACAATGGGTCTTGACACATAGCGCCTCATTGGTTACTTGTCCTCTTGTTTCCCATCTCCCCACACAATCCATCAGGGCAGGAAGTGGAACCGCCCCTCTGCTTCCTGTTCCTGTCTCACTGGGACTCTCCCTGCACTGATGCTGTTGGTTCCCAAGCTGAACCCTTTTACCAGATGAGTGGTCCCAAGCCCCAGATCCTGGGAGAACTGACTGCTAAGGATACTACTATCCCCTTCCCTGGACACTTACCTTCGGCAGGATCTGCGTCCCCTAGGAGGTTACTCTCCCCAGCCAACCAGTGACATTAGAGTGGCCCTTGACTGATGGCATGGAGGTACAAATGCCAGCCCTGGAGTCTCCAGGGGAGACCAACTCTGGTGACACAATTCATGCTCAGAGCTCCTTGTGGGATCAGGCTGAAGCTGGCCTCTCTCTCATGTTCCCTTGTGTCTCTGTAAGTGCACTCTGCAATAAATCACTCTCATAAGAAGCCCCATCTCAGGCTCTGATTCTAGGAAGCTGATCTAAGACCCTCCCTTACATCAGATCCGCCTCTTCTTTCTCAAGGTGGCACCTGCTTTCTTCTTTTTCCAGAGCTGTATTGGCAGACAGGATGCAGAAAAAGAGAAATCATCTTGCAGAGAGCAAAAAAAAAAAAAAAGCCTTGGGAAGTGCAATGAAAATATTGCACAAAAGAGACTATAAAGTGTTGAATGCCATGCTGTCCATCAAAACTCTTGCCAGGAACCCTAGCATGGCCCTGGAGCTCTGCCTCTTGGAGGGAGGCCGCCCACCAAACCAGGAGGACTTGTGACGTGGATTCCATGGACACTGTGCATTAAGTTGATCCTTATCCCTGAGCCACCTCTGGCCTCACATTGCCTTCCCCAGGACAAAACCCACTCCTTTTTACTGTGGTGGCCATTTGGGGGAATTATAAAAGCAAAGGGGTTACAAGAGAGAGAGAGAAACGCAAAAGGAACAGATAAGAATCTAGAGAGAAAGTGTGAGAGCATCATCTTTCAAAGACGTCCAAGCACCCCTTTCTTTGGCCCGTCAGGAAATCCACACCCTGTTTCCTGGCCCCAGGAGATACATCCCTGGCTAGATCCTGGAACCTGCGATCCACAGAAGTGCTTCTGGTGTTCGATGCATCCTAGACATGTAGCTGAAGGTAGCAGGGGAGAATGGCTGTGCCCACAGGCCTCTGGGAGACGGAAGAGAGGGGCGAGGGTGGTGAACGCAGAGGGTTAAGAAACTGGCAGTTTGCACCAACACCCTCCACTCCTTTCAATTTCTTTTCCGAGAATTTAAATGCATTCTGTCACAGTGAGTTATGTCACCCGGAGGAAATGCCCAACTCGGCGACGTTTTTAAAGATTATTTTTTAGATCACCTATCACTATCCATTTGAGGAACGATTGTTCAATCCGAAAAAATAAATTCAAAACTGTCCCCTTCTAAGCAAGATAGAAAAATAACTTTCCCTATTCTTTCCCTTTTTTTTTCTTTTTACTTATTTTTTTTAAAAGAAGGCTTATTTCTGAAGGACAGATTTGAAAATCTGTTTTCACCTTGACATTCTGGCTAGATTTGAGCAGCTCAGTAAACTGAAGATCATGCCTTGTCAGACGGGTAAACAAATGAATGTAGAGCCAGCTGTGTGACCTCAGGCAATTCACTTAACCTCTCTGAGCCTTAATCTCCTCAACTGTTTCACTGAGGTAACAGTGCTGACCATGATCATCAAATGAAATGATGTCCAGACAGTCCTTGAATGTGAGACAGATGTAAGGTGTCTGTTCCACTAGACTGTCAATTCCTAAAGAGCAGGGAGCAGGCTCTGGCCAATTCTGCCCTCCCTGTAGATCTTACATAGGCTCAGCCCACCTAAAGTGTTTAATAAATATTGGATGGGTGGACAGTTCAGTGGGTGATGGTTTGGTGGGTGGAGGTTTGCATGTACGAAGAGATGGATGATTGAAGGAGGGGTGGATGGAAGTGATCGTATGTTGGGAAATAGCTATTTAAAAAAAAAAAAAAGATTCCAAAAAGCCCTTATGACAAGTTTCCCAATTTCCATAGGGTGAATATTGATACCCTGGCCACCAACATGACAACCCTGAATCCAGAGTTGGAAAGAGAGGTGCAAAACTGACATTTACAAGTCTGTAGAAGACAGTTCTTGTACCGGAGTGGATGGATGGAAGGAAGAGAAATAAGGGAGGAAGTAATGAAGAAGGCAGGACGGGGGACTCCCTGGTGGTACAGTTGTTATGCAGCTGCCTTGCAGTGCAGGGGATGTAGGTCAGGGAATGAAGATCCCACACGTTTGGGAAAACTAAGCCTGAGTGCCACAACTAGAGAGCCCGTCGAGTCACAACAGATCTCACTCCTAAGAGCTGATGCAGCAAATAATATAAATAAAGACTCTTTTTAAAAGGAAGAAAGAAGGTAGGAAGGAAGGGAGAGGGAGAACCACAAATAAATATTTACCATAGAGAAGAAAATAAAAATATTCTGGTACCAGGGAACACAAGGAAAAGCAATGCCTGAGGAGGCAGGAAATCTGCTTTCACCACCAGTCCTCATGGACACTCATCTTCTGGAGCAAATTATTTCCTCTTATAGGATGAGGGTGGGAGTGGAGTTAACACAGTGCAGAACAATGGTCCTCAATTAGTTTTAAGAATTGGAAACCTATTTCCCAGTAAAATCTTACTTGAAAAGCACAATAATAATTACAACTGATATTTATTAAGCATTTGCTATGTACTGGGTACAGTCTAAGCACATTGCATGGAGTCCTCCCAACAACCCAGTAAAACAGATAACCCGACTATCCCTCAACTACCGGAGAGGCTGAGGCACTTGCTTGAAAGTGAAAGTGAGTCACTCAGTCATATCCGACTCTTTACGACCCCGTGGACTGTAGCCCACAAGTCTCCTCTGTCCGTGGGATTCTCCAGGCAAGAATGCTGGAGTGGGTTGTCATTTCCTTCTCCAGGGGATCTTCCCGACCCAGAGACCCAGGTCTCCCACATTGCACACAGACTCTTTATTGACTGAGCCACCAGAGAAATCACCAGGCAGGCACTTGCTTAAGCTCACATAACAAATAGCAGATCTAAGATTTAGGCCCAGGCGATGATGGCAGTCCTAACCATTCTGCTCTCCTGCCCTTATCTATCAGAAGGAAAAGAAGCTGAACTGCCCGCTATAGACCCTAAGCTCAGCAATTCCAGAGGCCCCACAGAGAGCCAGATTGTTGGAAAAGAAGCTGGGGGAACAGGTGTTGATCCTAGTTCTGCTCCTGGTTGGCTATGTATCCTTGGAAAAACCTCTTGCCCTCTCTGAGCTTCAGTTATCTCATTTATAAAACAAAGTGGACATTCCCTACAACTATTATAAATTATACATTGGGCGATCCTCATGAGAAGGATCAAGAAGTCTTCAAAGACGAATAGCTCAAATAAGTCACATTACACACAGTTTATTTACTTCTAGGACATCAAGACCCATATGATTTAGAATGCATCCATTTTTGAGGTTATATGACTTTTTTTTTTTAAGTAGCAACAATTTCTCCAATTAAATTAAATCTTGGGACTTCCCTGGTGGCACAATGGATAGGAACAGGAATCCACCTGCCAATGCAGGGAACACGGGTTCCATCCCTGGTCTTGGAGGGATGCCTCAGAGCAGCTAAACCCATGCGCCACAACTACTGAGCCTACACATTGCAACTACTGAAGCCCGTGTGCCTAGAGCCTGTGCTCCGCAACAAGGAGTCACTACAGTGAGAAGTCTATGTGCCATAACGAAGGGTAGCCCCCGCTAGCCACGGCTAGAGAAACCCACACAAAGCAACAAAGACTCAGCAACAGCCAAAAATTTTTTAAATAAATACATTTTAAAAGTAAATTAGCTAATTAAATCCTGTAGGGATGACTTTATTTTCAAGGATACTAATTTGAAAGTCACTTTTGTTAATGCAGAGGAACATTTAGTTATTAGCAATATTTAGCACTGCCTTCACATACAATTTTACAAATCTGCATGAAATCCAACCTGTTTCTGGGGGTAGAAACAGCAACAACAACAATAACAAAAAAAAGTGGTCAGTGTGCTGAGTATTACTTTCTTTGGGATTCAGATCTCTTTGGGAATCTAAAGAGAAATTTGGACTTTTCTCCCCAGAGACATGCAGACACTTGCCAAACTTTGGGTATAACTTTGGGACAGGAAGGATGAGAGGGACTGCCAGTCCTAGGAGTCAGGAGAAGGCAGTATCTTGGTAGAAACAAGAATATCTCTGAGGTGCCTGGTAATTCTTCAGGTCCACATTTCAGCATCCTCAATCAAGGCAGAAAAGATAGCCAGAAGCCACTCAGACACCGCCTGAGATTTTAAAATGAAGAATTCTCTTGATAAATAAATCTCTTAATGAAATACAAGCAATTAAGCTAAAAGTCCTATCAAATGCAACCTGTCACTCAGCAGGCTGACACTTAATTGAATTTCTTTTTCCATCCCCTGGCTCCTTGTCCCTGATAAACAAATTCATTCACCTCGGATCAAGTTTCCCTAACCCAGAAACCAATGATAGTCAATCAACTAATTGACACAACAAAGACTTCTATTCAAAAAAAAACTTTCCCTAATTAAAGTGGGAATGAAATTTTATAATACTCTGGTGCCTGATATTAATTACTCTGTGGTTAAGCTCCTCCCTCCTCCTCAGGGGCCTGGCAGAGGACCCGAGTTAAGGAAGGCATCTCAGACCCAGGTACAAGTCCGAGTTCCAGCTTTATCCTGAGTTCACTGTGTGATCTTGGGAGGTCACACCTCCCTCTGTTTCTCATCAGGCATGGACATCAGGGGTAGAAGCTGCTTCCAGCTCTAACCATTATCTTTTATGATCCAGAGGAGAGTCCGATGGCATAGTCTTCCCTCGGTGACTGCAGGTCAGCCAGCCGCTGGCGGGAGCTCTCGCCAGGCACTGAACTGAAAATCCCGCACATGGTCACCAGGCTGCCTCTGCCTTCACCTGGCAGACACAGCAGCCCCTGAATGCAAACGCCCCTCTCCCCACACATCCATCCACACACTCCCAGGCACACTCCTTACACGCATCTGTACAGTGTCTCCTTGCCGCACTCCCCCCACGCACACTACATCAAGGCCAAGCATGTACATGCACTGACTGACACCCTCACTTATGCACATGAAGCACACACACACACTTTGCAAGCGTGTGAGCACACGCTCTCTTACAGAGTAAGTCCCCCCAGTCAAGGCCATGCACACACTCTCGCTCCTCCTGAAACACATGCACTGATTAGACACACACCCCTCTAGAGAGCAGATCTGAAGCCCTGAGTGCACACCCATCCCCTTACCCCAGACTAGGAAGCACGGGCTGGCTAGTACCTGGCCCCAGACTCTTCTCTAGAGCAAACTCCCTTTGGAAAGGCTGATGTACACACACGCATGTGCACTTACACATCCATAGGCTCCTCTCCTCACTGTCAGATGTTAACCTGAACAGCATATGACCCAGTTTCCCAACCGTGAGGAAGCTTTGGCTGGAATCTCAGAAACCTAGTGATCGGCCCAATGGACTTGTCCAGAACTGTCCGGGCTCCAAAGTTTCTTTCCTTCAACAAAGGGCTACTGAGTATGCCAGGCACTGCTGGGAGGAAGAAAGTGAAGGAGACAGACACAGTCCCCCAGAAGCAGCTCTGTTCCTGCGACCCCTGCCCAGACACGCCAGCTGATAGTGAGGGCCCGGTCCCTGGACCCTGACAGCCCCAGGACTCTAGTTTAGAGGTGGTCTTTTCAAGACATTATAGTCAAGGTGCCTTTGAGCCAGGCCTTACAGGACACAGGAGAGGGTGTACAAGGCAGAAACACAGTATGAATAAACACAAGAGTCTGGGAAGTGGGGGCACAAAGAGACAGTGCCAGGCAGGCGTGTGGGCAGCCCAGCTCCAGCGCTCACTGTCTCTGGGGCAGGGGCAATCACTGAACATCTCTGAGCCTCCCTTGCCTTGCGTGAAAAATGGGAATGTTAGGGACTTGTCTGGTGGTCCTGTGGTTCAGACTCTGAGCTTCCAGTGCAGGAGGCACAGGTTCAATCCTTGGTCAGGGAACTAAAGTCTCACACTGCAGTGTGGCATGGCCAAAAAAATTTTTTTCGTAAGAAAAAAACAGGGTTGATAGTATAGAACTGCCACAGAAGGACCATACGTTCACTCAGCAAATAGAGGGTTTGTTACTACTCTGTGCCAGGCAGTGTCTGGGCACCTGGGGCTGTTGTGAAGATGACAGGCGGTGATGAACGCCAGCTCTTGGGGCCATATTTGCTCACACTGGACACCAGCTTGGCAGGCCTGAGTGCTAGTGAGAAGACGGGACTCTGGAATGAATGGAGGTAGGGGCGTTGGTGCTCTCGGGCCAAGGGAGCAGGAGGGAGCAGATGGAAAGATGGAAGGGCAGAGACTGAGGCTGGGAGGCCAGCCTGGAGGAAGAGGGTGAGGGACTGGCGATGGAGCCCCCAGGCTCATCTGCATCTCCAGGTGAGAGACATTGTCTCAGCCCTGACCTCCCCTGGTCAGCCCCCACCTGGATTCCTTCCAGGGCAGGGGCCCAGATTCCCCGACAGGTTTTCGCCAAGCCAGGCAGGGGTGGAGGCGAGGGGGCCCCCTTCCCTCCCCCTCGGGCACAGAGCAGAAGCTCCGGCATCTGATGCCTTCGGTGGGGCTCATCTCATCTCCCTGACTCTGTTTTCATGTTTTCCTCTCTCACGCTGGCTGTGTGGAGCACATCTCTCAGAAAATACTTGCTTTTGAAAGTTGTTGCCATAACAACCACTTCATTACACGCCAGGCCCAGTATCTCAGAAATGCAGAATCTTCCCTTAAAAGCGTGCGCTGCACATCAAAGGGGAATAGGAGCTCATTATTTTTACATTATTTTGCAGGCAAATAGATATTTTCCAATACACATTTCTTTTCTAAGTTGATTTTCTTGTTCAGTGGAAATGCACATTTCTTTCTTAACACTTTCCTGCCTGCGGGGCTCGGGGCCTAGAAACGTAAGTTCCTCAAAGCAGGAGGCAGAAGACATTTCTTTTGCTGGGAGATCCATCCCCCAGCCCACGAAGGGTGGTTTGCTCTAAGTCACAATTATACTGCACCCAGAAATTCTGGAACACTCAGAAATTCTCAGTGTAGCACACACAAGCCTCTCTCAGTCTGACTTTGTTCTAACCAAGGTTTTCGTAACAAGTGAAGCTAATGACTTAAGGAGCCAAATCAAAACTAAACCAAACAAATATCTTAACCGGCTGAGGTGGAGACATGCTCCAGAATTTTGTTTCCTGAACTAGAGGGTGCTGTAAGTGAAGGCCGAGCACATATCTCTCCCTTCACTAGCACATAAGTGTCATGATTTTTGTCTGTCTGTTTCACTGCTTCATCACCAGAACGTTGAAAAGTGCATGGGCCTACAGGGGCTCAGAAAATATTTGTTGAATGGACCAATGGATGAATGTGCTGGAAACACCATGCCTTGTAACAATTCTGCAGAGAAAGGAATCATCATCCTCATGATACAGATAAAGAATTTGAGGTTTATAGTAGTTAATACCATAATAATAATAACTGACATTTAAATTCTTTATCGAAGTATATGCATAGATCCCACAAGCCATGCAGTGTGGCCAAAATAATAACAATAACATGCATAGAGAAGAATGCATCGATCTTAAGTACACAGCTCCTTGAGTTTCTATAAACTGAATACCCCTGGGTAACCAGTACCTGGGCTTCCCAGGTGGCGCAGTGGTAAAGAATCCACCTGTCAATGCAGGAGATGCAAGAGACTCAGTTTCGATCCCTGGGTCAGGAAGAACCCCTAGAGTAGAAATGGCAATCCACTCCAGTATTCTTGCCTGGAAAATACCATGGACAGAGCTACAGTCCATAGGGTCATAAAGATTCGGACACAACTAAACACACACACACACAACCAACACCCAGATCAAGAAACAAAACATTTGGAGGGAAGAAGGGGGCTGTAAGCAGGACCAGCTTTCCTGGTGGCCTTACAAGAGTCCATCATGATGCCACACATTTGTTTTAGGTGGATTTCTGTATCTGCTCTATTTTACATCAGGAGGGGCAAGGCCTGCTTAGAGTCACTAAATCCCACAACTGCTGTCCTGACCTCTAACGTCATAGATTAGTTTTGCCTGTTCTTGTAATTTCTGTACATGGACCCACACAGGGGCTTCCCTTTCATGTGTGACTTTTTCCCCTTGTCTTTTTCGTTTTGGCCACTTGACTTGTGGATCTTAGTTCCCTGATCAGAGACTGAATCTGGACAGTGAAAGAGCTGGGTCCTGACCACTGGACCACCAGGGAATTCCCATATGTTCTGGGGTGTTTTTGTGTGAGTTTGTTTTGCTTTAGTTTTTGGCCGCACCACACAGCGTGCGACATCTTAGTTCCCCTACCAGGACTGAACCCGTGCCCCCTGCCGTGGAAACATGGAGTCCTAACCACTGGACCTCCAGGGAAGTCCTTACAATGCTTTTCAGATTTGTCCACATCATGGCAGGTAGCTGGCCATCACCCACCTCTCAGCTAACAGTGGGTAGTTTTTAATGAGCATTTACTATGTGCTGGGTAAGTTCATTTAATCCTCCCAACACTCTTAAGATGAAACCATTATCTTAAGTGGTTTGCCTGGAGTCCCACAAACAATAAGTATGGAACTGAACTCAGAAATGAATGATCTCTAAATTCCTGCTGTTGTCAGGAACCTTTTTCCTGGCTGACTCAAGGCTATTGCTAGCAAGTCAATAGCTGGCCCAGGCTAGGGGTAAGGAGGGGGCTTTTTACTCCAACTTGAAATGGTCCCAGCATCCTTAGCCCTCAGCCTCTTGTAACTGCTTTTATATTTTATAAAACATGTTGTATTTCTCAGCTTCCTGACCTCACTGTCAGGCTCTCAGCTGCTCCCTCCTGCCGATGTCAATGTGCCTGCCAGTCACCACACCAAAAGCTCTTGTTACTTCTAATCCATTATGACCAGGAAGCCAAAAATACTGGGGTTATTAGAACTGTGTGCAAAACAAGAGATAATGGCTGTGAATAAGGGCTTGCCTCGCATGGGTCTACAGACAGTGAGATCTGTGATAGCTTCACTTCTGCTTGTTTCCTAGGTCTACAGACATGAAGTATCTAGATAAGCCAAGGGCCTCTCCAGTACATTTTTTCTCATTTCGAATGCCTTAATTAAAAGTTTTCTGGTTGGGGTCTGAGGACCTCACTCCTGTAGTATTTCTGTAGCTTGTGCTGATGGTCTGTGCCTGACAAGTTAGCCCAGGTCTTTGTAGTCCTGAAATCTCATCAGACAAAGCAGCCAAGAGGAACACAAATGCCTCTTCAGCTCTTGGCTCTGAGGCAGAAATGAGTGCTGAAGTGATACTGGGAGGCTCTGGTTCCTGACTCTGTAGCCGAGCTGGCCTCCTGTAATCCTGGGCTTTCATGGGTCTGTTTCAGCTCCCCTCTCCTGGGCTGGCCCGCCCCACCCACTCAGGTCTCAAGGTCTGCGGTGCACTTACCTGATTCTGGACCTGCACTGAGTGCATGATATAAGCAGGATGGGACCCACTCCGCCTCCTCCCCCAGCGGCCTCCTGCTTCTGTGCTGTGAAGGCCTCTTGGACAGTTCAGGTCTGGGTAGCATGGTCCCATCCTAGCCCTCCATCCCAGCCTATCCTTCCCTCCATCAGAGCTCTCACTTACCTCAACTGGGTACTTGGCTCTCACTCTCTCTCTGTAAATATATGGGTTTCCCTGGTGGCTCAGATGGTAAAGAATCTGCCTGCAGTGTGGGAGACCCAGGTTCAATCACTGGGTCAGGAAGATTACCCTGGAAGAGGGCATGGCAACCCACTCCAGTATTCTTGCCTGGAGAATCCCAGATATGGACAGAGGAGCCTGGCAGGCTACAGTCCTTGGGATTGCACAGAGCTGAAGCAACTTAGCACACACTCAAACACACACACACATAAATATCTATTTGGCCACATCAAATGGCTTGTGGGATCTTAGTTCTCTGACCAAGAAATGAATGTGGGGCCCACAGCAGTGAAAGCACAGAGCCCTAACCCATGGACTGCCAGGGATTTTTCCCTCAATATTTTTTAATGAAAACCTAAACCTTCTCTCCGCTCACCTTACCCCTCTTGAAAGAAGCCAATTTTGCATCTATTAACCAATTCATTTCCACTTTCCTAATTTCCTATATTCACATCTGCTCTCTGGAATCTCTTCTGAACCAGTTTTTAACACTTTATTAGTTTTTTCAGTAATTAATGGGTTAAAAAATCTTTTAACACTGTTTAAAAAAAAAAGATAATCTGTCCTGTGGGCTCACACCATGAACATGAGCACTCGCTTTTCCTGAGTTTCACACTCCCCTAAATTCAGGGCCTGACACCAGAGAAAGCGTCTCTCTTTGTGGACAGGGACAGCTATTTGCTCATGTTTTGACACTTCTCATAGAAGCTCTGATGGCTGTGCTGTAAAAAGCCACTCCACCCTGGGCTCATGGCTCACATTTGGCAACTATGTCCCTTTAATGGATGCACGCGTGTCTACTGTGGATACAAACATAATGGTTTCCATGGAGACCTGGTCACAATGACTAATTAGACAAAAGAAGAGTGTTTTTCAAAGCCTTGAAAGACGTCATGGATGTAATAAACGAACATCATCTTAGTCAATTGATATATTCTTTCTTATTTCTCCCTAGAAACATCAAAAAATGGTCCCTGGTGATTTGACCTTATTATGGAGTTGGACCCTCTAGCCACTGGGTCAGAGCCTTCTAGATTCTCAACTACAGGATTCTGATCCTGACCTTCCAAAAGCAGCCATGGGGGCACTTGTCCACTACAACCATTTGCAGACTGGGCCGTCCCACCTGGCCCCACTTGCTTACTCTCATGATGGCCATTAAGGAGACCAGGGATGCTCCAGATTCGGGGGACCTCGTCCTAACCACTCCAAATGACCAGCCTGACTCAGCCATCAGCTGCCCCACTGGGTTCACCGGCCACCTTCATTTGTTTCAGATATTGGGTGTATGAAAATTGATAAAGGGAAATCGCAACTAAACTTGTAGTCAGGAAGGCCTGTAGATAGTGCCTTCCTACTCATTGTTGTTCAGTTGCCAAGTCGTGTCCAACTCTCTGCGACCCCGTGAACTGCAGCACACCAGGCTTCCCTGTCCCTCACTATCTCCCTGAGTTTGCTCAAACGCCTGTGCATTGAGTCAGTGATGCCATCCAACTGTCTCATCTTCTGTCACCTCCTCCTGCCCTCAATCTTTCCCAGCATCAGGGTCTTTTCCAGGGAGTCAGTTCTTCGTATCAGGTGACCAAAGTACTGGAGCTTCAGCTTCAGCATCAGTCCTCCCAGTGAATATTCAGAGTTGATTTCCTTTAGGATTGGCTGGTTTGATCTCCTTGGACCAGCTTTTTCACTCTTCTGTTTCACAATCAAGAGGCTCTTTAGTTCCTATTCAGACTCATCACCAATGACCTCAAACAGGAAGACAAAAATCACCCCCAACAGGAAGACCTCAGTTACTGACCCCAACAGGAAGATACCTACCTTGCACTGACAGGAAGTGCTACTATTTTACTACCCCAACAGGAGGAAGGAAGACTTCCTTCCTGCCCAGCAACAAGTCCAGCCAATAAGAGACTGTGCTCACCTAAACTCTTACTTTCCTCCAATGAACTTAAATTTTTTCCCTACTGTCCTCCAATGAACTTGAATTTTCTTCCTTGCTGATGACTTCCTTTCCTTGCCCTGCCCTCCTTGCTATAAAAGGCTTCCATGTTGTGTAACCCCTCAGTGTATCTTCTTGTTGCCAGATGAGATGCTGCCTGACTCATAAATTGTTTAATAAAGCCAATTAGATCTTCGATTCACTCAGTTAAATTTTATTTTCTAATAGATGCAACTTGTAGTCTCTATACCCCCTACAAAACTGGGGGCAATGAGTATTAACTATCCCAGATTGTAAAGAAAAGCTATCCTTTTCCCCAAGGGGTTGTAAACTTAGCATAACGTGCCAGCAAAAATCTCAGAAGTGAGAGAACCACCCCAGCTATTTCTTCCAAAGGCTATACGCTGATCTGCATGAGCTTTCCCATTTTTTTCCTGCCCCTCATCCCACCACGTCAGGCTTTTTTCAAGTGTTCAGAACACAAAATACCAAGACCTGAAACTATGACCAAGGAAACTAACCTGTCTTAGATATACTGAACACTGAGTCCCAAAGCCACTCCATATATCAGCAGAATAATATTAATAATTAATCTAGATAGAAATGAGAAATGCCTGTACATAAGGCAAACATACTTCAGCCAACAGCCCAAGAAAGAAGTCATCTAAAGTATCCAGTCTAGAAGAAAATATAACCTAAAGCAAAAGAAAAATTTACCAAAATGCTACTATAAAACTACAAAATAAGAATACAAATATTTTAAAAGCATAAACTCTCAATAACAAATATAATGGAAGAAATGACAGAGACATAAAAATTTTGAAGAGTTAAAAAGTGAATGAATAAGTAGTAACTGACCCAAAAAAAGGAGAAAATTGAGATTTGTATGTGTGTGTGCCTGCCGGGTGGAGAACCTGCAACAGTAAACTGATTGAAGCCACAGAACTCTGCATCGACCAGAGTACCAGTGAGGCTGGGGTGCAGCAGATACTGAAACAGAAGAGGCCAGGAGGCTGTATGTTGAGCATTCAGAGCTCCAGACCCGCTTTCCTGACCCTGCAAATCCAGGTGATGGTGTCTCCCACCAAGCAGCAGAAGAAAGTGAGACATTTTCTCCCTGGAAAGGTTGAAGTCAGAGGCTCACGTATGAACATCAATCACAGCTAACTAGTTGGTATGGGGTGCTGTAATGAAAAGACTAGAATTTAGTACAAGGCTGTACACTAAACAGGGGAAGATGGAAGTCCTATCCTTGCTTGGCCCCAGAACACTGGCGGATAGCCTGGTGCCATGAGGCAGGAGAGCAAAGGCCTCCTCTTAGAGAAAATTATCCCAAGAGAAAAAACTTAGAGATACTGACATTCAGGTCTCCCTAGGGCACATCTCAATCCCATCTCTTTACCCCAAAGTGAAGCCCCCAGCCAACAAACACCACCCCAACCCCAAACTCACTCAGAGACTCCAATAAGCCTTGTGGTGCCCTCCTCTTAAATTCAAGTGGATAGCCAGGGATCACCAGACAGTTGGAGGAAAACTTGAAACCTGAAAGATAAAGAACAAAGCAAACAGAACACAGCTTCCAAAAGCCCAACACAACTGAGGAAGGATGAGAAAAGGGAAAGTATAATTACAGGGGTAACTCAATAGTAAATTAAAAATAAAAACAATAATAAGAGCAATGTAAGATGTTATTTAGAAATATGGAAGTAAGACTAGGAAGAAATAGCTTACACTTGAAGGAGGTTGGCAAGAATGAAGAAAAGTAGGAGAGAGCTGATTTTCCTTATAAAACTGGGAAAACAATGTGACTTTTCAAACTATGTGCATTTACACTTTTTTTTTTTTTTTTTAAGGAAACGAAGTGGTTTTTTTTAGAAAAATAAACTTCCGAGTCATTAAATCTTCAAGCATTCAGGCAGAAAAAGCAAATCATCTACAAATGAGAAAAGGCCTCAGGCTGGACTGTGACTTCCACTCAGCAACAGTCAAAGCCAGAAGATTTAGGAAAACAGTGTTTCAGTTTAAAATACATGTGAGCCAAGGTCTTTCTGTCCTGTACAGATGTTGGTCAAGTACAAAGGCAATGGGCATCAGCTAACTAAGAGTCTACTTTACTTATGACTTTCTCTTGGAAAAACTACTTAATAATAAAATCTAGCAAGGAAGAGATAAATAAAAAAATAGAAAACTCAGAGAGGGGGACATCCTAGCAAAAGGACTAAGCATGAGAAATGAGTCTATCCAAAATTAGAGTTTACACTAATTGTTATTTCATTTAAATATCAATGTTCTAAAATGTATCAATGCAAAAATATCATATATTAACACGTACATATGGAATCTGGAAAAATGGTACAGATGAACCTATTTCCAGGGCAGGAATAGAGATGCAGGTATACAGAACGGATCTGTGGACACAAAAGGGGAAGGCGGGGTGGGACAAATTTGGAGATTGAAACTGACCTATAGACACCACCACGTGTAAAATAGACAGCTAGTGGGAACCTGTGGTATAGCACAAGGAGCTCAACTTGGGGCTCTGTGAAGACCTAGAGGGGTGGGATATGGGGGAGGGAGATGAAAGAAGGAGGGGATATATATATACATATAGTTGATTCACTTCATTGTACAGAACAGACCAATACAACATTGTAAAGCAATTAAATTCCAATAATAATCATGAAGATGAGGAGTGAAGTAGGAAATAAATAGAAGAAGACCAGTGTAATATCCTATAGAATAGGACATTCCATTCTACCTAACATGCAAATACGTCATTTAAAAACACTCACATCTCAAGGATGAGATGATTGGATGACATCACTGACTCAATGGACATGAATTGGAGCAAACTCTGGGAGAGAGTGCAGAACAGAGGAGCCTGGTGTGCTGCCATCCATGGAGTGGTGAAGAGTCAGACATGACTCAGCAACTGAACACACACGCAAACGGCAATGCAATGGACTCAGCGATGAAAGAGAGTGACCCCCGTTAATCTCAAACGCAATATGCTAAGTGAAAAAAGTCACACTGAAAAGCATGTTCTGTACATGTTACATGGTTTTCTGGAAAAGGCAAAACAACAGGCACAGAAAAGAGATCAGTGGATGCCAAGGTCCATGTGTGGAAGAAGGGGTGGACCAAAGGGGTGCAAGAAATTTGCAGGGAGACAAACCATTCCACAGCTTGACTGACTCTGGTGTGACTACACGACCACGCAATTGTTAAAACTCATAGCACTGACTCTACGCTGCTCTGTGAAAAATGCATTAGGACAGGAATGCAGACAGTAGTCACAGGCTTTTCACAAAATATGCCATGTCTTTTGATTTAATGGGCAATTTTATGTTGCTGTCTCAAAAATTCCATTGTTGAACTAATTTAAGTGAATATTTTATCTGGGAGTACTGCTGTTAATTGTGCTCATGATAAAACACACAGATTTGGGGAATTCCCTGGAAGTCCACTGGTTAGGACTTGGCACTGGAGCTGCTGGAGCCCTGGGTTTGATCCCTGGTCAGGGTACGTAGGTCCGACAAGCCAGCCACAAGGCTCGGTCAAAACAAACAAAAACAACAACAAAAAAAAAGCACAGAGAATTTTAAAAAATGACTCCAACCACAATGTCTTCCCTAATCTCTTGTTGAACTTGGAAGCATATTTTAGGAAACAATTTCTTTGGTAATGACTGACAAAATATCTGTCTGAGATTCAGAAATTCCTTTGGATTCCCCATCCCATCCCCTAGAGCCCAATAAAAATAAAAACAAATTAAAAAAAAAAAGAAATTCCTTTGGTTTCATTGGTTTCCTTTTCTTCTATCACAGTCAAGTAAAGTTACGCTGAATGACTTACTTTCAAAAGTATCCCATTTCACAAAAATATTGCTACCTACCTCTCCACCTAGAAACTCCATATAGAAACATAGTTTGATGGTTTGAGGGGGCTGGAGGCAGTCTTTTTATTTATTGTACCCGTCTGTATTTTTGCAGTTTAACACCTATGCACTAATTTTATGAAAGCAATGAGTCCTTCCCTGGCCCCACTCTAACTATAGTCACAGTTCCACACCCTCCCTTCCCAGGGCATGCATGTCACTCTCCTGACTCCACAGGCATTGCCATGCCACTTCCACCCCCTTCCTGGACCCCACATCCTTGAGAACCAAGAGCTCTATCTTGCTCATTCCTCTATCCCATGGAGGACCATGGTTCACACAAGCCCTCAATATATGCAGCTGGAATACAGTGGATCACATATTAAGAGGCCAAGGGTAAAATCCTCCATGAGCTTAAAAGGTAAAAAAAAGCATCTCAGAATTTTCAATCCTGACTACTGTCTACTTTTCTACAATGTAAGAGAGAAATCAAGGGAGAAGGAGGACATGGCTAAAAGCTTAGTTCATTAGAACACTGGGAGACCAAACACAGCCATCTTACTGCCTAACAGCTAGTGACATGTCTCTCTGCTCCCAGTGAGAGATTTTGATGGAAGCCCGGTGTTTGGGAGTCTAGAACCAAGAGTAAACAAAGAGAACTTCAGAATGTGATGGAGTCACAGAAGCCTGGAAGACACCAAGGTTGAGCAGAGATTGAATAGAGAAACCTAGTAGACTCTTTGGCATTTGTGAAGTCACTGTGAATTATTTGCAAGACATCTTCAAACAGGATAACATGCGATTACCTGTTATTTCCTTGAGGATTGAACTCAAAGTACACGAGCTGCAGAGCTGGGTGTAGGAGTTATTGAAGAGTCCCTTGGCAAGTGGGTGAGCCAAGTCCGCCCCCAGTGCATTTCAACGGGCTTTGTTGCTCCCTCTCGGCCCTTTTGTGTCCCCCAACGACTCCCAAGAGGTAATGGAACTTTGCTTTTTTGAGAAATGCTTCCAAAATAAATCCAACTACTTATGCTGGTAATAGAAGGGAAGAGGAAATGAAGAAAAAGGGACGGCATCCAAGAAAGTGAAGATGTAGAGTTATATACACTGAAAGGGAATATCAAATCATAGCGTAGCTCAAATCGACCCCGTGAATGACTTCAGTGTAGTACATTCGATATGGAAATCAGAAAACGTGACTCACGAAACTCAGAATGTGCCTCCTTCACAGACAAAAATGCTCATCAAATGGGAGCTCAGTTTATTTGATCCTTCATTTGTTTGATCCTTCATTTAATTCAAGCAATTTTACTGATGTCCGGCTACGGCCCAAGCAATGGTCTTGGCCTTGCAGATGTAAGAGTGAGCAGAGCAAAGTCCCTGCTCTCAGGAAGCTTATTGTCTAGTTGAGGAAGACAATAAAGGAATACATCCTACGTCAGGTGGAGACAGATGGTGAAGAAAAAGTGAGCAGGCAGAGAGAGTGCAGGAGCTGGTATTTTAGGTAGAGTGGCCAAGACAGTCTCTGAGAAGGTGTCAGTTGAGCAGAAACCTGAATGAGGCGAGGGAGGGAGCCACATACCTGGGGGACTGTGCTTGGGCGTTTCAGGCACGAGAACAGCAAGTGTAAAGTCCCTGAGGTGGGAAGACCCTTGGAAGAAGAACACAGAGGCCAGAGAGGCTGGAACAAGGTGAGCAAAGGGAGGAACAGCAGGAGACGAGCTCAGAGAGGGAGCAGGGCAAGATCTGAGGCCACCAGGCGACCACAGGGACCTCGGCTCTGACCCTGCTTGAGTGTGGTGACCAGAGACTGGTGATTTGACTCCAGCTTCTAACAGGATCCTTCAGCTGCTGTGCAGAGAACAACTACAGGGAAAGAAGGTCGGCGGGAGGGGAGGGGGGGGGTGGTGCAGGGAGAGGGGGACCAGTGAGGAGACACCTGCAATAACCAAAGGTGGTAACGTGGAAATGGTCAGATTTGGGAAACAGTACAAAAAACCATATTCAGATGCTGGGAGTAGGGGGGTCACCTCCATCCCTAGATGGTATCAGGTATCTACTTGGAGCAAGAAACTTACTTGTGTTGAGCCTTTTACATTGATTTAAAATATTACTTTAGGGACTTCCCCGGTTGTGGGAAAGTCCAGTGGTTAAGACTTTGCCTTCCAATGCAGGGAGTACAGGTTCAGTTCCTGGTCAGGGAGCTAAGATTCCCACATGCCTAAAGGCCAAAAAACCAAAACGGAAGCAATATTGTAACAAATTCAATAAAGACTTTAAAAATGGCCCACATCAAGAAAAATCTTTAAAAATTACTTTAAATTATGCATTATATTCTTAAATATATTGCTGATAATGAATAGTGGCTCGTGTTCATTTTTAGCACCATTCTCATCTTGATAAGAATGACAAGCTTAGGGTCTATAGGGTGACTGATTCTTGGGCAATCCCATTGTTGGGTGGTGAGATTCAGGTCCAGACACAGCCAATTAGTTGCTTGGTGTCAGATACCCATAGATGGCAGTAAGTACACTCAGGAAGTACCCAGTAAGACATATCTGACTTGAAGACTTAGCCATGAAGCCAAGGTTTAAGGCAAAAATTGTGTTTTTAATACCACCGTTGGAAGATTCTTTAGACAACCAACCCAGGGAACTGAACATGGCTTCAGTTCTATTCAGTGATGCTCTGGCACCATTGAGTTTGACCACAGGAAGGGGCAGATGGACAGTCTCATGCCACATGGGCAATGAAACCTCTCTGCCTTCATGTCCTAGGCTGGGAAGTGGAGGAAGGGTGTGGAAACCATCAGGCCTCCTGCTCACAGGCAAGGTCTCCTCCACTGTTTTGCTAAGAAGCCTTTCAACCTGGATATCTATCTGTTCATGGCTTTGTTGTTGTAAGGATTAAATGAGATGGTAGAGTCAGTTTCCAAAATCAGGAAGGGGTTGGAATCAAATTTGCTTGAGGAACAAGCCACCTCTGCCTCATATTCAGTTGGGGGCTTGGGGAAATTGCTTAGCCCCTCTGAGCCTCAAAGTTAGGAATAAAGGCCTTAAAGTTAGGAATAAAGCCTCAAAGTTAGGAATAAAGGCCTTGCACGTGAAAAGCCAAGTGAAGAGGACAATAGGCCAGGTATGTCTGAGTGTCCAGTACTGCGCTGGGCACTTAGAAAGCCCTCGGCCATGTTCAACCCTGATACATCATGAATACTCCACCGCAAGTCCCAGAGTTGGGAAGTGAGTGTTGAAGGGGTTCAAGGGCCTTGAGGGGCCCTTTGGATCTGGGACTATTTGGACTCCAGTGGACTTGTGCATCTCAAAAGACTGGACCACACTGGGCTCGTGCAGCTGGTCTGGCCCTCCTTTTCCCAGATGGAGAGAATTAAGCTCCAAAGAAAAGAGCGGGTAACAGCCATTAAAAGGAACAAACGTGAATCAGCTGAACTGAGTTGGATGAACCTAGAGCCTGTTACACAGAGTGAAGCAAGTCAGAAAGGGAAAACAAATATCACATATTAACACACATATGGAATCTAGAGCGACGGTACTGATGAACCCATTTGCAGGGAAGGAATGGAGATGCAGATGCAGAGCCTGGACTTGGGCCACAGTGGGGGGAGGACAGGGGGGATGAACTGAGTAAATGCATTGACATAGTATGTGTACAACAGCCAGCAAGTGCAAAGCTGCCATCTGACCCTGGGAGCTCAGCTGGGTGCTCTGTGACGACCCAGAGGGGTGAGATGGGGATGAAACAGGGAGGGAGGTTCAAGAGCAAGGGAACATGTGTATCCTTACGGCGGATTGTATGGCAGAAACCAAGGCAACATTGTAAAGCAATTATCTTCCAATCAAATATATTTAAAAAAGAAAAGAGAGAGTTAGCCAAGGCCGCATGGTCACTAAGGGTCAAAGCCATGGCTGGGACTGGGGGTCCGGTGCTCCCTCCCTAAACTCAATCCCCCCCCCACATTCACACCCTGTACAACCTGGCCGAGGTTCCCCCAGGTGCTGCCGCGACCTACCCCGAGATGCTCTCTGGAGCTGATGCAAACATTTTGTTTTGTGTCACGCCTGTGGTGACAGCTGAGTGAAACTGAATGTTCACAGTCATTCTGCTCAGAAACCTTGCACGCGTTCCATGTAATCGGAGTTTCAGAATGAGTCAGGTTTCCAAACTCTCCTCTCTCCTCCCAATCACATGTCTGTATATGGTAACCTTCAGAAAACGAATCTAATAATTAGTCATCTTGGCCTAGTTCAAGACAACAGCCTGTTCTCCAATTTCACTTTGTTTTCAGCAAGAGAATGATGCCAACGGTAATTTTCACCGTGGTGAAAACACGCTTCTCAGCTGTGCCCTGCCACGAATCATCAACCGAGACGCCTCCAGTGCCTACACCTGCCCGGGGCTTTCCCACAGCTCAGTCTTTAACCTGGCCGTGCCCTCTAGGTGCCCTCCCCTCACACTCTTCCACATCTATGACACCAGCTATGTACTAAACAAGATGTTTTGGACTCATTATTACACTTAATCACCTTTGCAAGACAAACCTTGCGTGTGCGTATGCATGCTCAGTCGCTTCAGTTGTGTCTGACTCTGTGCGACCCTATAGACTATAGCCGGCCAGCCTCCTCGGTCCACGGAATTCTTCAGGCAAGAATACTGGAGTGGGTTGCCATTTCCTCCTGCAGGGGCTCTTCCTGACTCAGGGATCGAACCCACGTCCTTTATGACTACCTGTACTGGCAGGTGGGTTCTTTACCACTAGCACCACCTGGGAACCCAAGACGAGCCTTACTGCCCCATTTTAGAGCCTGAGTATCCCCACCTACTGTCCAGCCCCTCTCCTCCTTTCTCCCTGCTGCCCCCTTGCAGTTCCTCAAAAGCAGTGAGCTCGTTCTCACCCCAGGGCCTTTGCACACACAGAGCCCTTCACCTGAAACACTCTTCCTCCTGACTCTTTGCCTACCTAACTCCTACTCTCCCTTCAGATCTCAATTCAAGCCTAATTTCCTAAAGGAAGAGCTCCTCCCACGTTCCCACATGGTCCCATAGTTCTTTACTCGAATCACACCTGCCTTCCTCTCCTTTCAAAGCAGCTATTTACAACTTGTAATTTCATGTTTGTGGGATTATTTGCTATTATCTGCCCCTCCCACCAGAGAAGGCAATGGCACCCCACTCTAGTACTCTTGCCTGGAAAATCCCATGGGCGGAGGAGCCTGGAAGGCTGCATTCCATGGGGTCGCTGAGGGTCAGACACGACTAAGCGACTTCACTTTCACTTGTCACTTTCACACATTGGAGAAGGAAATGGCAACCCACTCCAGTGTTCTTGCCAGGAGAATCCCAGGGACGGGGGAGCCTCGTGGGCTGCTGTCTATGGGATCGCACAGAGTCGGATGCAACTGATGCAACTTAGCAGCAGCAGCAGCAGCCCCTTCCACAAAAGCATGAACTCCAGGAAGGTGGAAGCCATCATTCTGTCTCCGTGTCTAAAAAGGACTCGTGAGAGTTTAGGTACTATATTGGACAGATGATGGATAAATACAAAATACTAAGAAACAAAATTTTCCATCCATTGGGATAAGAAATGGGGCCAAAACGCAAGCCCAAAGCTTCCAACTTGTCAAACTTGCTCTGCTCCACGTGGTAATCAGCGACTGCCACCAGCAGCAGCAGACTGTAGGTGTACACACACACGCACACACACACACACACCTCATCCCATTTCCCACGTCTGGACCTCCAGGGGTACAGATTCAATGGATTCCAGAGGGCCCCCAAATCTACATTGTTAACATAATAATTTCTGGATGCCCAGGTAATTTTGAAGGGCGTGTGTCCCAGACCTCCGTTTCAGGGTCTCTAGACTCGGGTGAATCCCAAGGAGGGGTGGGGATGGGGTGGGCCACCCAGCCCTCCACCCCTTGAGCTGCCCGGGAGCGAAGCTGCGAGGGCAGCAGAAACTGGGGCCGTGCTGCCCTCTGGTGGTCATGGTGGCGCTGCAGCTGCTGAGCTTCCAGAAGGACCCGGTCCGTAGCGGATGTGCCCCTTCCTTCCATCCCTGACTCTACAATGACCTCTCCAGGACTTCTCTCCCTTTGTAAATGGAACACAGTGTTTCCCAAACTTTGGTCCTTTGGGTAACACCACCATTTTTCCCATTTCATATGACACTTGAACTATTGTTTTTTTCCCCTCTAAATATTTGTACATAAAATACTCATTTTAAAAGAGAAATTTGAATACCTACTGTAGAAAGGAGGAAAAAAATTCATTACCATAAATAGGAGGAGGGGGAAACATGGAGTGGGGGAAAAAAGAAAACAAGGATTTCCAAGGCTTTTTTAAAATAAAGATCATTCTACAAACAAATATAAACAATGACTTGCCCAAGTGGTGAAACTATAAAGAACAGCACAGAAATTATTATGCTAAAGGTCAGGATATGGGTAATCTCTGGGAGAAGGAAGGAGGCTATAATTGGGAAAGGATGGAGGGGGTTCCAGGAAGCAGTTACAATCATATTAACCTGAACCTATGAGCTGGATGTATTTTTTTTTCTGTATTTTTATCCCACATTGAAAATTGATGAAAACTGAAAAAAAGCAGTGAAACACAAGTAATTTACAAACCCACAGCTGAAGATAAGGGGAATGACAGTGAGCAGTAGGGGATGGTGGGGGCCGGGGGTTCTACCTGGCTCTAGAACCCTCTGAAGAGGCCCTAGCCTCCTGATAAAACAGCTGGGTGGGACCAGAAGCCCCACTTGGATAAATGCCCCAGAAACAGGCTGACCAACAAGGGGTCTCCCAGGCTCTCCACACCACCCCAAACCCCTTCCTGCCCTCCCCACCTCCTAGGGGGCAGACAGGGCTGTGATCAGAGCTAAAGCTTGGAGTAGGTCTGGAGCCCAGGACTGCTGTCTGAGGATCTTGGAGCCTGCGTGCTGAAAACAACGTGAACCACTCTTGGGGGACAGTCAGCACCCCAGTCACCAGGCCGGCTGCTCTGCCTCAGTTATGGACAACCAGAGACACACTCGAGTCACTGACACAGTCCATCCTGATTGTCATGCCAGCTGTCAAACATGTTTATGGGGGCTTCCCTGGTGGTCCAGTGGTTCAGAATCCAGCTTGCAATGCAGGGGACACCAGTTCAGTCCTTGGTCCAGGAAGATCGCCCATGCCGTGGGGCAACTGAGCCTGTGCTCCACAGCTGCTGAAGCCCAAGTGCCCTGAGAGACTGTGCTCTGCAACAAGAGAAGCAGCCGCAATGAGAAGCCCGCTCCTCGCAACTAGAGAGCAGCCCCCACCCTCCGCAACTAGAGAAGCCTGTGCACAAGCTAAGACTCCGTGCAGCCAAAAATAAATATTTAAAAAAATATGTTTATGATCAGCCCTGCTGACATTCATTAAAGCCTGTATGTAACTATTAAGGGAAGCACTACCCACAGAAACACCATCACACATCACTCACATACCTCCGATAGGGCCTGTACCAAGTTTTGGGGCTGCTGCTGCTGCTAAGTCACTTCAGACGTGTCCGACTCTGTGCGACCCCATAGATGGGGCACATGAGGCTTTACCTGGCCCCTCCCAGAGCAACTCTAAGGATGCAAATGTCAGAGCCAGGCAATCCCCAGGGCAGAGCCCAAGCCAGAGGAACGTGGGAGCTGGGACGACCCTGTATGGTTGAGCAAGTTGAGGCCCAGAGGGTGAAAGGAACTCCCTGGGGGGACTCATGAGTGCTCTGCTGTTTGCTTGTTTCATCTCTAATCCTCACAACACCCCTGCCCAGGAGCAGCTGGGGAAACTGAGGCCACCCCAAAACCACCATTCTTCCCCTCCACTGGATTTTTGTGTTTGGCTTTTTTTTTTTTTTTCCATTTTCCTCTTCCTCACCTTCAAGGACACCAGCTGCTGACTCACTGAGTGCCGGCCCCTCCTTGTCCCGCCTTATTAAGCCCACTCTCATTTTTATTAAATGTGTGTGTTCAAGCATACAGAGGAAATCTAGAAGAATAGACACCAACATGTTATGGATATGTTCTTCTATGTTTTTGCATTTGATGATTCCTTTTCATAATAAGGTTTGGAAACGAGAAAATTCAGTTGTGTGTTAAGGAAATACAGCAGAGCAGTTTGGGACAATGAGCTCTAATAGGAGAATGAGGTCCCTGGGACAGTCCTCTGTCCTTCCCCTGCCTGGGCCTCAGTCTCCCCATCCAGTCAATCCGAAGGGTGTGCTAGCTTTTCTTCAACCCCCACTCCAACCTACCCATCTTCCCACTCTGCTCTGTACCCAAAAAACTGGCCCCTGTGGACTGTACCACCCTGACACCCTTGCTGGCTGGCCTCCAGGTCCCAGAGGCTGGGAGGAGCCAGAAATGGCAATATTTCTTCCCTGCGGTCTCCCTCCTTTGGGTCTCCCTTCTGGCAGTAGCTCAGCCCCTACATGACCACAGCTCCTGCTGAGTGGCCCCTACTTTCTGCCTCCAGTTCTCAGTGGAACCCCCTGCCCTTGCCCGCTCCCCCAGGCTCCTCACTGCTGCTCTTCCTTGGGATCCCTGGGATCCTGCAAAAGTGAAAGCGAAGTCGCTCAGTCGTGTCGGATTCTGTGACCCCATGGACTGTAGCCTGCCAGGCTCCTCCATCCATGGGATTTTCCAGGCAACAGTACTGGAGTGGGTTGCCATTTCCCTCTCCAAAGGGACCCTGACGCCCAGGTAACTGGGTCCCTTTACTCCATCCACTCCCCAGTATTACTCCCCTCATTAAGTCCACCTGAATTGGATTCTGTTTCTTGCTGGAAGCTCAAGTAACACAGGCGTTGGTCAGTCTATGTAGTAAGTATAAATTTCCCTGACCACATTCCTCAGGGATTAAAAACCTATTAATACTCCCCACCTCTACCCTCTGACTGAGCTTTGCATGTTCCACTAACACAGGTAGGTGGTGTGTGGAGGTTCCGGGATTCAGCTGCCTCCAAGCCGCTAACCCATCCATGGGCAGGTCTGCTGCGCTTGTCCCATAAAAGCAATTCCAACATTAAAAAGAAAAAAAAAATCTATTAATTTCCCTATTTCCTCCTATTTAAATTCATTCTAGCTTGTAAGCTCCAGTTTCCACTGAAGGTGGGGAAGCAAAGTGACAAACACTAAGCAGAAGAGCCACTTCACTCAGCTTTTCTTTCAGTAAATGCCACGTGTCTTCAGGTTTCACACGTGTGCGCATGCGCCACCCAGAGGCAAGCCAAGCTGGGGTGGGAGGGGGTTACATACCGCGCCAGCATCTGGGAGGGCTATGTGGCTTCGAGCCGCCCTCAGCCCTCACTGGCATCTGAGTCTGGGTCCCCTCGATTCCGGCTGCAGGAACTACAATTCGGCCATGGCCCCTGATAATTCTTGGGACCTTGTAACCCACGGGGCTTCCCAGGTGGCTCACTGGTGAAGAATCTACCTGCGACGCAGGAGACCCTGGTTCAATCCCTGAGTTGGGAAGATCCCCTGAAGGAGGGCATAGCAACCCACTCCAGTAGCCTTGTCTGGAGAATTCCAAGGAAAGAGGAGCCTGGCGGGCTACAGTCCGTAGGGGCGCACAGAGTCTGACACGACTGAGTGCCTAAGCAGCAGCAGCTGTAACCCACTCAGACAGCGTCTGTCCACTGTCAGCCACATGCACACCCTCTCTGGGGGCTTGAGGACTCCAGCCTGCTCCTCTATGCTGTGCTGGGGTCGCTGGTCTCACTGACATTGTCTGTGCTCAGATCATTCCATTGCTGTACTTCCCTTGGCTACCAGGCGCCAGTAGTCACGCGCCATGTTGGACTTTCTATGAGGCCTTTTCTGGGATCCCTACCACCTTGACTGAGGTTGCTCTCACCTTGGAGGACAGAATGCGGGACACCTTCTCGGGGAACCCGGTAATTCTAAACCCTGACCCAGCCTCCTCATCCGGTTCCTTCCACATTCGCTCATTCAACTCATCTCCTCTAGAGCAGGGAAATAGTCTTCATCGCCACCCATTCTTCCCCACTCTGTGGTTTATGGTGTAAATTATAGTGCTTTGGGGTTCCTTTAGTTTTGTGTGCCATATGCCAAGCCAAGCTTCAAGAACAATGACAAAAACAAGCAAAAAGGAACATTTCTCTCTCTTCTGCTTCTGGCTCTTGTAATCAAAAGCCAAAGCTTTCAAGAGCCCTCTGGAACTCAAAACTCTGAACATCTGACTCTCAGTCCCTCAGCTTTCTCAGGGATCTTCCCTCTGCTGGGGTCTCAGCCACAAGCTCCACTGTTAGTACTAGGGGTGACCTTCAGTGTCGCTTGTGACCAGCTGCACATCAGTCACTTACTCATTCAGTTAACAGATATTTCTTGGGCACCACTAGGCACCTGGTGCTCTGCCGGGCGCTGGGGACACAGTAGGGAGTTGATACAGACACGATCCGTGCCTCTGGGGGCTTCTAGCCTCCTGGGGGAGGGAGGTGCTCCTCAGAAGAGGGACAGTAATGAATCATAAAGCAACAGCGTCATAAAGCGCCGTGAAGGAAAGGCACTAGGACTATGAGGGCAAAGAATAGAGGAGTTTAACCTCGAAGGGAGTTCAGGGGAGGCTGAGCTCTAAGGGCGAGTAGGAGCGTAATCACACCAAAAGAGAAAATCAGATTTTCAAAACAGGAGATGCCAAGAGCCCATGACAGGCTGAGAGGAGAGAAGCAGAAACATCCTCCAGGCCCAGCCGGGTGTGGAGGGTCTCATGGGCACCTGAGGAATCCTGACTGTATCAGAATTCTTTTTACTATTATTATTATTATAAAGTACAGTTGATTTACAATATTCTATTCGTTTCAGGTATACAACATAGCTATGCAAAACGTTTACAGACTATACTCCATTTAAAGTTAGTATAAACGATTGGTTGTATTCCCTGTGCTGTTCAATATGTCCTTGCAGATTATTTACTTTATACATAACAGCTTGTACCCCTTAATTCTCGACCCTTCTCTTGCCCCTCCCCAATATCTTAATCGCAGTGGGAAGCAGAAGAGGGGCAGTGTATCTGGATTTCTGGATGTCCCCTCTGGGTCTGGTCCAGAAAGAGGCCAGAGGGGTGGTGGGGAGGCCAGTTAGGAGACCTCAGACCAGACCAGAGACAGTTGTCCCTAGAATTAGAGCACCGGTGATGGGATGAGGAAAACTGGATAGATTCAAGAGTTGCGCCAAAGTTAAGAGCGGCAGGACGTGGCGATAGATTCGACGTGGGGGTGGAAATGAGGGAAAGGAAGGATCAGAGCCTCTGTTCTGCTGAGTGGATGGAAGTGGACAGGCGGCGGTATGGTCAGTTGAGACAGAAGCTTCAACACGGGGCCTGGTAGGGTGGAAGGTGGTTTTCAGACAGTTCGGGCAGTCTAGGTGTGAGGTCCCATGAGACGTCCAAGGGGAGGCATCAGTTGGCAAAGTGGCTTTGTGGGTTTGCACTCAGCGGTGGTTTGGATCTTGAGCTGCTTATGGTGAGCTGTCCACAATACAGACAGGAAGAGAGAAGAGAAAACAGCCCAGGGGACTCGAGTTCAGTGGCCCAGTGGCAGAGAATAAGACTGAAGAATCCAGGACTTCCCTGGTGGTGCAGTGGCTAGGAATCCACCAACCGTTGCAGGGGAAACGGGTTCGATCCCTGGTCTGGGAAGATCCCACATGCCTCGGCGCAACTCAGCCTGTGCGCCCCAAGGACAGCACCTGTACCCTAGCGCCCACGCTCTGCAGCATGAGAAGCCACAACAATAAGAAGCACACACACCACAACGAAGAGTGGCCCCTGCTCACCACAATGAGAGAAAACCCGCATGCAGCAACACGCACTCAGTGCAACCAAAAACATATACGTGATTAAACAAAAAAAAGACTGAAGAATCCAAACAGCAGATTCAAGGGTAGGATAAAGACAGTCCAAAGAAAATAGAAACTAACAACCACAATGCAAAGATGACTATAAATATTGCTATGTTTATAGTAGGCTATAAATATGCTGACTATAAATAGCGATGCATGCAACTTATTCCCAATTATCAGAAATAAGTATTAAAGCTTAAGATATATAATATGTTAAAATAATTTATTTTGAATAACCATGATCATAATCATCTGCCTGTAAAAATCCCAAATGATTTCCCCAGAAAGTATGATATATGAGAGGAAGAAAAAGCATATGATGGGAGATCTAGATTGTTGTATTTAGAATAATGTCTTGTATTATAAAAATAAGAGGTATGACTTCTAAACCACCAAAGAAAACTAACCAGAGAAAACATGGCTCATTAGAAACAAAATGACAGAACTAAGCCAAACAAAGTAGGTGAGACATTAAATGTTCACAGGTTATATTCATCAGAGACTTAAGCTGAATCCCAAATGCAAATCCAAATTATTAGACTTAAAAGTAAGGTTTTCATGATGTTTGATGGTGCTTTGCTGGAGGACCCAGGAATACTAATTCCTATTCTGCCAACCAGCCCGTCTCATGAAGTTCCCAAGAGACAGACTCTCCAAACAAGAAAATACAAACCCAAAGTTTCCACACTATTATGATTAGGCTTGGACTGGGACAAGGGCAAGGTCACCAGTTCATGGGGTGTCAGATAGAGCAAGTAAAAATACAGGATGCCCCTGTACATTTGAATTTTAGATAAACACCAAAGAACTTCTTGTTTCTTAATTTTTTAATAAAAATATTTACTTAGCTTTGGAGAAATATGTCATGTAATAAATGACTGAAAAAATTAAAAAAATAAACCTCCCCAAACTGACATGTTATATGATAGATCATCTCCAGGCACAATAGCATTTATTAATGAATATAAAAAATTAATTTTATTATTTTTATCTGCTCTTGCATCAGCTTTAACTACTTGTTGTTGGAAGCTCGCATGTCTAAGCTTCCAGAATTTCACAGCTACCTCAGCCCCTGTGGTGTGACTGAGGCTAACATCCCATTCCCATTGTGGGGTAATAAATTTCTATCCTTGGGGATTCTGAGCTACACCTCGAAGACCTTAAAAAAAAAAAAAGATCCTCTCACTAGGATCCTTCTAACATGGGGAAAATTCAGCCACCATGCATTGAAACATGATCCAATTTGGACACATAAGTATATATTTTCAGCATAAGTATGTCCCATGCAATATTTGGGACTTGGAGTGAAAGTGTTAGTCGTTCAGTCATGTCCAACTCTTCGTGACCCCACTGATTGTAGCCTGCCAGGCTTCTCTGTCTGTGGATTTCTCCAGCCAAGAATACTGGAGTGTATTGCCATTTCCTTCTCCACAGGATCTTCCCAACCCGGGGATCAAACCCAAGTCTCCTGTATTACAGGCAGATTCTTTATTGTCTGAGCCACCAGGGGAGCCCAACTTGAGCTTAAAAAGTATCATAGTTTAATTGAAATTCAAGTTTAACTGGGTGTCCTGTATTTTACGTGGCAACCCAGCACACCAGAGCAGGTGTATTAGAAAATGAGATCCAGGGACTTCCCTGGGGATCCAGTGGTTAAGAATCCACACTTCCATTGCAGGGGGCACAGGTTCCATCCCTGGTCAGGGAACTAAGATCCTGCATGCCTCACAACAAGGCCAAAAAATAAATTAAAATAAATTAAAAAGAAAATGAGGTCCAGGAAAGAGGAGTTGGCATTCACCCAGTCACATGAAAGGGCACGTGGAAGAGCCAGTGACCTTCCCACTAGTAGAAGTGGACTCACCAATCTGCGGTCTCGCCAGTGAAGTTGGCATTTCCTTCTGAGAAGTCAGAGAGAGCCTTGGGCAGCAGCAACTTTTCCTCCCTGTCCTCACATCAATGCAGTTTACGAAAAGTCCACATCCATGAAATGCCACCTAAAGGTTGAAAGTGAAGAGACTTCCAGGTGACTGACAGCGGTATTCAGATGCTCACTGAAGTGATCAAAGAGAAAACCCAGGAAAATCTGTATGAGCACATAAACCAGGAAGGAACCCAAACCACATGCTCACAACCTTGCGGTGAAATGTAATATGGGAAGGAAGGACTGACGGCTGGTGAGCTGGGTGACGCTCACAAGAGCTGAAATTTGGGAGCTGGTTATTAAACCATTGGTAGCTTGAAACTGGCCTTAGCAGGAGTGTTTACACCATGGAAATTGGCAGATGCTACAAATCAGAAAAAAAATTGAGTTTGGTGGGGACCACCAGCTTACCAAGTAAGAAATAAGTCACCGAATAAGAAGAAATAAATTCCTGTGTAGGAAGTGATCACTGCCTCTTGTATATCCATGGGACTTTTCAGTGTTTTGGCCAGCTTCCACCTCAGTCTCTGCATTTACAGAGGGGAGTGGGGGACCTGGGTGTCTCTTGCTCCCAAAACTGCCCACACTTGGCAGATTGGAAGTGTCAAGGAACTTACACTCCCTCAACAAATGAGAGTTTTGGAAGTTGGTGTACACACGTTCCAGACTCCTTACCCCTTGGCTGGGGTAATTCTGAGTTCTGTGCTTTATACCTTTTCCCATAAGTTTCCCCAAAGGCCGTCAGAGGGAGGGAGATGGCTTGATTACCCATACCGTTACTGAATGCAAGTCCATGTGCCTGACACACGATGAGGCCAAGCAATACCAAAACGTCAGAGTTTAGAGCACAAAAAGGTGTACTGCAGGACCACGCAAGGAGATTAGGGTGGCTCACGCCTTAAAAAAAAACAAACAAAAAAAACCCAAATCTCTGAAAACTTTCAGCAAAGCCCTTTCATAGGAAAGGTGATGGAGAGGTGTGGTTAGTTGTTGCAAACTTCTTGGTGTCAGATTCTTTGTTCTTGGAGGTCAGATCCCTATGTTCCTGGAAGCCTCCACCAAGCAAATGTTATTCTCTAATCTCACAAGAAAGGGCACGGTCCCAAAGTTCAACTCTCATCCTTCAATGTCCAGGCCTGGGCTAAAAAGACGGGGTTCCTGCGAGGGTCAATTACCCTGCCCGGGAGGCTTCGTCCAGCATCCTGTCTGCATCCTCCCGT
Source organism: Bos mutus (assembly GCF_027580195.1). Taxonomy (NCBI): domain Eukaryota; kingdom Metazoa; phylum Chordata; class Mammalia; order Artiodactyla; family Bovidae; genus Bos; species Bos mutus. The sequence continues at coordinate 56,595,734 of NC_091629.1, read as the reverse complement.
CAGTGCTCAGAATCAAGTGAGGTGACCGATCTCAGCTGACGGTGCCCTTAGGATTAGGTTCTCCAGACCCCACCCAGCCGTCATCACCGAGGAAGCCAGGTGCCCAGGACCCCACCTGCCCTCGGGCTTGCCATTTAACCTGGAGAGAGTCATTTGTACGGGACCCAGAGAAATACATGTAACAGATACCAAGCAGGTTCATTCCCCACTCAGCTCATCACAATTGTCCTCCTTTGAGAACAGCCCCAACCACAGAGGTGGACCTTAAGTAATTCTGTGCAGTGTCCTTGCAACTTAACCGTGACCTCTGGCCACCTCCTAGGAGTAGGCGACTGATCTATGCTGGGCCAAGTTTAGAAACTTGAGTGGAGAGACTGAAGCTGGTTGAAGCTGGTACCTTAATGGTGGTGTCCATATACTCCAACTGATGAGGCCTCTATGGACCGTGACCCACAGATACAGCCACCGCCATAAGGTCACAGAGGTGGGGATGTAGGAGGGGTTCCCTCCTGCTTCAGGGTCTGGGGGCCTGGCTGGTGGGCGGCAGTGGTGAGGTGAGGATGCAGGAGATCTGGGGGACACAACCCTCAGCGTGGCCCCGAGACCCCAGCTCATCTGCTGCCCTGAGGTTGAAGGACCTGGAGGGACCCGGGAGAAGGCTCTGATCCATCCCTCATGCATTCTGCCTCGAGGACCCATGCAAGCTGACCATTGGCAGAGCAGGACCCCGAAACTTGCACTCAGGGTCTGGCGCTAAAGGTCTCGCGATAACTCTAACTAGCAAACAGGCGTGCTGATGAGCGAATGCTAAAGATCTCACGCTAACAGCTGTGCGCTCGCCCAACCCTATTACAATACTTGTTAAAGTATTTGCAAATCTCCAGTCGTTTACATAAATGTTTTTCTAAGTATGATTTTTGCTTGGTCTCTTCTTGTTATGGAAAAAATATACTCAATGGAAGTTTTAAAAAAGTACAGAGAATAAACTGCTGTCATTTTTGTCTCAGTCTTTATATATATATATATATATATATATATTTATTTGTTTATTTGTTTGGCTACACTGGGTCTTAGCTGTGGCACGCAGGATCTTCAGTATTCCTTGCAGCATGCAGGATCTGTCATCGTGGCTTGGAGGATCTGGGCTTCCCATGTGGCGCCTGCCAATCCGGGAGACTTAAGAGAGGAGACTTCAATCCCTGGGTGGGGAAGATCCCCTAGAGGAAGGGCGTGGCAACCCACTCCAGTATTCTTTCCTGGAGAATCCCACCGATGGAGGAGCCTGGTGGGCTACAGTCTGTGGGGTTGCAAAGAGTTGGACATGACTGAAGCGACTTAGCGCACATGGGGGATCTGGTTCCCTGAGTGGGGATCAGACCCCTGCATTAGGCCCCCCTGTATCAGTAGTGCAGAGTCTTACCACTGGACTGCCAGAGAAGTCCCTGTCTCATTCCGTTTTACTATCTGTAAGTGAGCATACATACAAAGGTGTCTGACTTCCCCAACCTTACCTGCACTTCCAGAGTAAACAACTTGAATTTGAATCCTTGCTTCAGGCTCTGCTTCTGGAAGAAGCCAGATGAAGACAGAGTCACATCCCTGGGAGGAAACCATAAAACTGGGGAGCTCCAAGCAGCAGGGAGCAGGGAAGCAAATCCACAGGGCAGCTGTCCTCGACTCACACTCAGAGTTGATGTGACCCCTGGGAGCGTCAGGAGGGCTGGCACCTAGCACCTCGGCCCCAGCCCCATGTCACACTGATGATGGAATGAGGTCTGAGTTGTTTCTGTGTCCAGGTGTGGGAAGGAGTCTGGCTGACTTCAGGCTGCTTGAGCAAACAGAGACCCCCTTAAGCACAGAGCTTGGATGTCTCGGCTCCAGAATTATGAGAAAATGAACTTGGGCTTTTTCAGCCACCCAGTCTGTGGTATTTTATTATGGCAGCCTGAGTTGACATGCATTCTCCATTGAATGCTCCAAATTAACTAGTATTATGTATTTAGTATTTATTAAATTTAGTATTTAGTAATATGTATTTAGTATTCTCTTCTAATGTGAAAACTCTTCTCTGCATCTTTGGCTACATTTCCTTTAATTTTCTTTTTTCCCTTCTTCCTGTCTTTCTTTCCTCCCTTTATTCTTTCTTTCTTTCCTTCCTTCTTCTCTCCCTCTCTCCTTTTTTAATTTCCTCCCTTCCCCTCTCCCTTCTTTCTTTCTTTCTCTTTCTCCTTTCATGTTCTCTCTCTCACTTGCTTCCACCCCCTCCCTTTAGGAAGCTCTTATAAGTCTAGGGGTCTTATACCAGTTTATAAGTAGCTGAGTCTTAGATTTACCAGTTGTACTGATTTTTATGTTTTCTGTCTCATTAATTTTTACCCTTACTTTTAATTCTCTCCCTAGGTTTATCTTGTGGCATATTTTCTAGCTTCTTGAGTTGGATGCTTCATTAACTTTCAGTCTTCCCCATGTAATAACACAAGCATTTGCGCCCTGGGACTCTTTTGTTACATTCTACGAGTTTTGCTATGCGGCGTTCCAATTGTTGTGTTCTGAATGGCCTATAATTGCAGTTTTGTTCCATTGTTTGAGTTATTTAGGAATCAATTTCCAAGTGGTTTAATTTTTTTCTGTTTGTCCCTTTGTTTTTAATTTCTGTTTTGTGGTCAGATAATGTGGCCAGAAAAAGGCAGCTTGTCAGCACCTCAGAGGTTGTCTCTGTGGCCTAGGATGGTGTGTTTCTCTCAGTTCCTCACAGATGCTTGAATGAAATGTCTTTTCCGTTTGTATTAATTTATGACACAGAGCTTGTTCTTTCCAAGCTGACATTCCTTGATGCATGGATCCTGCGAGTAGCTCCAGGGATTCTGGTGCCACCATCGGGGACCCAGGAAGCCCTCAGGCAGAGTCACTGTGGACCTTGCCTCGGCTCAGTGTCTCCAGGTGCAGCCGTTGCTCTCAACTCCTCATACAGCCTCGAGCAGCTAGTTTTCCATGGACCATGTTTCAGGAAATCCCATTTTAATGTTTTCTCTTATTTCTTGAGGGTCAACTATTTATGAAGTGTCCTGGTACAGGCATGCTTCACTTTTATGGCACTTTGCTTTATTGTGTTGTTTTGTTTGGGTTTTGGCTGCGCTGGGTCTTCCAGGTGTGCAAGGGCTTTCTCTATATAAGCGTGCAGACTTCTCATTGTGGTGGCTTCTCTTGTAGTGGGCTCAGAAGTTGTTGCACACGGACTTATTTGCCCCGAGGCATGTGGAATCTTCCTAGACAGGATCAAACTCGTGTCCCCTGCGTTGGCAGGCTTAACCACTGGGATTCCTAACCACTGGACCACCAGGGAAGCCCTTATTGTGTTTTTCACCAATTGAAAGCTTTTGGCAACCCTGCACCAAGCAAGTCTTTTGGAGTCATTTTTCCAACAGCATTTGCTCACTTCATGTCCCTGTGTCACATTTTGGCAATTCTTGCAGTGTTTTGAATTTTTAAGTTATTATTAAATATCCTTTGGTGATCTGTGTAATCAGTGATCTTTGATGTTACTGTTGTAAAGAGATTACAGTTCACTGAAGGCTGAGATAACGGTTAGAAATGTTTTAGCCGTAAAGTAATTTTAAAGTGTGTAGATTGTTGCTTTAGACATAATCGTGTAACTATTGCACATTTAGTAGACTACTGTGTGTACGTGTACTCAGTCGTGTCGAACTCTTTGCAACCCCATGGACTGTATGTCGCTACAGTGCATAGGATTGCAAAGAGTCAGACACGACTGAGTGAGTGAACACGCATGCAGGATAAAGCTAACTAGGGAATGTTTGGGCGGGGAAGGTCACAGGGAGCTCCCTGTCACTATGTGATCATCCTTCAGGGATGCCTGGGAGAGGGTGTTGGCCCTGAGAGAGAAGCTGACCTGAAGTCTCTCCGAGGCTGAAGGATTCGGATTTATGGTGACTCTGATCCTCCATCCCACCTCATAATGATGATTGCTGACTTGGCTGCCCAGGACGCATAGTTTTTCTTTCTCAGGAACCACTGTTTCTGCACATTCTGTGACCTTCTCCATGCCTGCATCTCCAGCTGTCGGCAGCATCTCTCAAGATGATCAGAGTGGGAGGGAGGGAGCAGAAGGCAGATCTGACCTCACTTGCATTATTGGTCTCTGACATGTACAGGCCTGAGAAGTGCCTGAGAAGTGCAGACAGGTGGATCTGCATCCCTCTCCCCCATCCGGTTGCTATGGTGAGTGACCTGTCAGATCCCGGACATGAAGTAGATGCTGCGAGAAGGCTGAAAGCTGGAGGACCATTCAAGAGGTCCATTAGAAGCATTAATGAGCTTGGTCTTCCCTCTCTCCGTAATGGACTAAACATTAGCCCGCCCCACTAATGCGTTCTTGGCCACAAAGAAACCTACAACAGCTAATGCCCTGTTCCCTATTATGTCAGTGACAGAAGAAATGCTTTCATTATCAATTCCATTCACAGACTTATAGATGCTTAAATCACTCGAGCCTCAGCCACCTCTGGTTTGGGCATGAAAGAGGCTATGGGAATGGGAATAAAAAAAAAAAAAAAAACATTGTCAGCATCATCAATAAACACCATGCTGGGCTTTGGGGACACATCAGAGCATATGCTGAACCACCTGTTAACTCCCCATGGGCCCGATAGCTCCTTCAACACTGGGTTTCAGGCTTAGAGAAAATGGACTCTCTGTTGCATAAATGGTATGGAAGTTAGTTTTCCAAGGACCCTTTCTCAGCAAAATATACCAGGAGCTGTCCTTGTGTAGAGGACGTTCCAGTGGGTGGCAGGGGTACAGTAAGCAAAACTCTGCAAGCCTCTCATTCCTCACAGGGGACAGCTTAGCTGGAGGCACTAGAATTCCCACCCATGCAGTGTGACGTCCTGCGTGGAATCAGGGAAGGTCCCAGTGGGCACTGACTGAGCATCTTCTCCCAGTCTGGGGGGTTTTCTACCTTGGGGAGGAGGTAGCATACTCTGCATGTGTAGAGAAAAGGGGGAAAAATTACTGGTGACAAAAAAAAACAGAATGGGGACATTGTCACGACTCTTGCCGAAGTTCCTATTCTCCCCCTCCTATGCATGCGAGAAGCCTGGACTTCCTTGATCCCTGAAGTTAGGTGTGGCCACGAAACTCACTTTAGACATGAAATGTCAGTAGAATGAAAATGTTGTCATTTCAGTGGAAGTAAAAGCATAAAGTAGAAGAGCTATTTGAAGAGACAATGACTGAGCATTTTCCAAACCGAATGAAAGACACTTAACCCAGAAGTGCGGCTGATAAATATAAGGAGAGAATAAGTATAAAGAAATCCATGGGTCGACAACCTAGTGAAACTGTAGGAAAATCAAAGATAAAAGTTCTTTGAGACAGACCTATGAAAAGACAGATGGGTTTCAAAAGAAGTGAGGTAACTGGGATTCTGAATTCTCAAACACGGAAGTTAGAAGAAATTGGGCTCTGATTCAACACAAAGAAAGAAAATAGCACCACTACTGTCAGCAAAAACACCTTCCAAGAATGAGAGTGCGAGCTTCCATGATAGCTTAGTGGTCAAGAATCTGCCCGCCAGTGCAGGAGATACAGGGTCAATCCCTGGTCTAGGAAGATCCCCCATGCTGGGGAGCAACTAAACCCAAGCACCCCAACTACTGAGCCTGTGCTCTGGAGCCCGGGAGCTGCAGCTACTGAAGCCTGAGCACCCTAGAGCCCGTGCTTCCCAACAGGAGAAGCCTCCACAGTGAGATGGCCACATGCTGCAACTAGAGCGTGGTCCCGGCTCTTGGCAACTAGAGAAAAGCCCGTGCAGCAGTGAAGATCCAGCAGAGTCAAAATAAATACATAAGCAAAAAAGAATGAGGGTGAGATAAAGATGGTTTCAGACAAATGAAATCAGAAGAGTGTGTCAAGAGGAAATTCTAAAAATAGAAAACTTCCAGCAGAAACAAAGTGATCCCACATAGTGAGTCGAGGTGCAAAAGGAGAGAGAAATAAATGTGAACACAAGTGTAATCAAACTTTGATAATAGCAATACTGTCTTGCGAAGTTTTTTAAAAAATTAGGCTTAAAATACAGGCAACAGGGACTTCCCTGGTGGTGCAGAGGTTAAAGACTCTGTGCTTCCACTGCCGGGGGCACAGGTTTGATCTCTGGTCAGGGAAGGAAGATCCCACATGCCATGTGGTACGGCCACAAAAAAAAAAAAAAAAAACGGGGAACAAAACATAATAAATCACGACGGAAGTAAATGAAGAAAAAGCTCTGTATTATCCAGAAAGAAGCTAATACTTATTAACTTTAAGACTTGATAAATTATCTTTGTTTTCACTTGTAGAGTAACCATGAAACGATTAGTTCTACAATGTATAACTTACAAACTAGTGAAAGAAATGGAGCTTTTAAAAGTCTATTTAAAGGAAGATAGAAGAAAATGAACCAAGCATAAAAGATGGTAGATTTAAACCCAACTATATCACAAATGATATTAAACATGTAAGTTTAAAGACAGGTAAATGATAAATTAGGAGTTTGGGATTAGCAGAAACAAACTATTCTATGTAAAATAAACAACAAGGTTCTACTTTACAGCACAGGGAACTATATTCATCACCTTGTAATAAGCCATAATGATAAAGAATATGAAAAAGGATATATGTGTGTGTGTAGCTGAATCACTTGGCTGTATGCCAGAAACTAACATAAACTTCAATTGAAAAAAAAAACAAACAGAAAGACAGGTAAATGATGACGGGTCACCAGTAGTTGCGCATGGCAGCTTTCCCCAAGCCCACCTCATGCCTTGAAAATAAAGGACAACAAGACTTCGGCTGATGACTCACAATGCCCATTGTGACCGTTCACAGCTGCCTGGCAGCATCACATAAGTGAGAGTTAAAGGCAAGGGCTGGCTGGCACGTCCCTTCTTCAGCTCCCTGAGGGGCCACTGTGGTTTGGGCTCTGGCATCTGCTTTGTGTGGTCCTTCCGTCTCACATGCCGCTTGATGACCGCCTGTTGTCTGTACAGCTGCTCCTATCAGCCCCTTGTCCCTCCTCCGACCCACCGCTCGTGGTCCCGAGAATAGGCAGCCCGAGTTGTTCAGACCTGCGGCTCCAGAGTTCCAAGGGGCAGCACTGGCACGGAGGACCGCTCCATCCTTCTTGCCAAAGGCCTTTTCCATGAAGGGCATTTCATCGTGACTCTGGGCAGCAGGCTACCCTGCTTCAACAACTAGTTCCCATGGAGCCAGAAGCCTTAGAAACTTGCCCTTACAACCCTCACCACCGAATCCCACTCAGCAGATTTCAGTACCACCTGGCATCATGTCGGAGAAAGAACCCTAAGAAAGCCAAAAAGATGGCCAGCTGTAAATACAACGCCTGCCACGTGGTCCCCATCAAGAAGCTGGAGGAGCACGAGGCTGCCTGTGTCAACAAAAGCACCATGGAGGAAGAGGACAGCCTGAGTCCCCTGAAGGTCAACCTCCCAAATGCAGGGCAGAAGGGCAACAGAAACGCCTCTCCAGTGTCCCCCCGTCTCCCCAACCCTGACCTCTGGAATGTTGATAGCACAAATTGCCACCCCATGTTTGTCCTTAAGTCTTTCATTCCCCAGAAGCTTGTTTGTGAAAGCGACACCAGAGAGTCAGAGACAGATGACCACACCCCATCCCTGACTGCCCCCGCAGAAGATCATCAGACCGGGAGAGTGAACCGCCAGCAGAAGATACAAGCCTCTTAAAAGCATGACGGGAGATGCAATTCACCGGAATAAAAGGCATACAAAGCAAACCACACTGGGGTGCTTTTTTTGTTTGTTTTTAACCTACCTAACAGATTCATTTTATTTTTTGGCTGCACTGGGTCTTCCTTGTTGGACACGGGCTTTTTCTAGTTGCGGCGAGCCGGGGCTACTTTTCATTGCTGTGCCCCCCCTTCTCACTGCAGTGGCTTTTCTCGTGGAGCACAGGCTCTAGGGGCTTCAGCAGTTGTGGTGCACAGGCTTATTTGCTCTACGGCATGTGTGATCTTCTGGGACCAGGGATCAAACATGCAGCCCCTGCACTGGCAGGTGGATTCTTAACCACTGGACCACCAGGGAAGTACAAGACTTTAAATGTGCATACAAACTACACAATATTAAAACGGCTTTAAAATATATTATGCAATGGCATCCTCACAAGAATTCAATGAGGTAGATTAAGTATCCACACTTTGTAAATTAGGAGATTGGGGTTTAAACCAAAGAAATGGCATGGCCAGGGGAACGTGACCAAAAGCAAAGGACACAGATGAGTCAGTCCCCAGGCCACGTGTCCTAACCTATGGTGCTAAATTGTTTTCATTTTTTTTAAGTACTTGTAACTTTGCCACCCCTGGCCCCTTCAACTGTTTATACAAAGTGTTATGTAAAGATTTCTTTTTGGAAAAAAAAGAGAAGTTCCCAGTGTTGGCCCTAGAAACTCTATGGTTAATAAAATACTTGGACTAGAGAATTGCCACATAAGAAGTAGGTAAAATAAGAAAGTGGTGTGTAAGGCATACATCCATGAAATTCAGGTCGACAAGATCAGGAAAAAAAAAATTGGTTTGGAGTATGAAACAAATTGGTCATGAGTTAGTTATTCTTGAAGCTGAGTAAAGGATAAATTTTAATTCTCTCTACTTTTATTTAAATGTTTATTTTACTATTTTATTATTCTCTATTTTTGTATAAACTTGAAATCTTACATAATAAAAATAGTTTAAATGTATTTTAATATATTCACAATATATTTTAACATAAATATATTATACAATCATATATTTTATATAAATTAGATGTCATATTTTAATAAAAATAGTTTTTAAAATATGTATTATATATAAATTTGAAGCCTTCCATAATAAAAATAGCTTTAAATATTTTTTATGATATACTTAATATATTATAAATATATATATTAGTGGGTGAAGTGAAGGTCACTCAGTCGTGTCTACTCTTTGCAACCCCATGGACTATACAGTCCGTGGAATTCTCCAGGCCAGAATACTGGAGTGGGTAGCCTTTCCCTTCTCCAGGGGAGTCTTCCCGACCCAGGGATCAAACCCAGGTCTCCCACATTGCAGGCAGATTCTTTACCAGCTGAGCCACAAGGGAAGGCTAAAGTCAACTGCCCTCTCTGAGGTAGCAGGGATAAATTAGAGACTTGGAATTAGCATATACAAGCCACTATATATAAAATAGGTAAACAATAAGGTCCTATTAGTTCAGGGAACTATATTTGATATCTTGTAATAATATATATATAGATATATTAGTGATATAAATATAATAGTGATATTCAATATCTTATAATATATATAATATATACAATAATATAAATATATAATAATGTAAGTAATATAATTATATACTATATAACAGAATCAATTTGCTGTTACAACAGAAATTAACACAATATTGCAATTTCACTATACTTCAATTTTTTAATTTAAAAACTATTATATATTACATATAAATGTGTATCATATATTACATTTTTAATTAAAAAGTTTAAATATATAAATATATTTATATGCACTATTTTAAGTATATATTATGAATATTTCAATTTTGTATAAAAATAGATAATAAGATAGAGATATATATACACACACATTAAATGCAATATAGTATTTTGGGTTGGCTTCTGGAACAGAAAAAGATATTAGTGGAAACGTGGTGAAATACAATTAAAGTCTGTAGTTTAGTTAACAGCATTCTGCTGACGTGAATTTTCGTTTTATTGAGTGCACCATGGTCTTTCAAGATATTAACATTAGGGAAAGCTGGTTGGAGGGTATAGGGGAACTCTTTGTACCACCCATGCAAATTTTCTGTAAACCTAAAATGATTTCAAAATAATAAAATTTAAAGACAGAGCAAAGAGCAACACAATGAGCAGAACTCTGGACTCTCCTCCACCCCGTTGGCCTTGGGCAGCTGCCTTGCTGTGGTCATGTTAGTCGCTCAGTCATGTCCAACTCCTGCCTGCCTCTGTGCTTGCTCATCTGCAGAGCAGAGATGATAAGCTCATAGGATGTTGTGGAGGACTAGGACTTAACACAAGCAGGATTACTAGGACAGTGTCTGGTACAAAGGAAGCCCTGCATTAATGTTAACCGCTAGTACTGGTAATGGTGGAGGTATTCAGCAAGAAGAAAATGTCATGTGGTAAGGGAAAAAATGATGAGCAAGTCAATTTATAAAATATATAAACAAATTTAATCAACTCAGAAAAATCATCAATGTTGCATTTAACATGATAAAAATCAGCTAGGAAAGGGCATTGTTCAGAAGGAAAGAAACACTGAATAGCAAATATGTATATTAAAAATGTTTGCTGCTGCTGCTAAGTTGCTTCAGTCATGTCCAACTCTGTGCGACCCCATAGACGGCAGCCCACAGGCTCCCCCGTCACTAAGATTCTCCAGGCAAGAACACTGGGGTGGGTTGCCCTTCCCTTTGTTTATGTAGTCCCCAAAACAAGTTTTATATGCTACAAACCAGCCAAGAGGAGGAAAGAGACCAGGATATTACAGAAACTTCACAAATTCAATGAAGAAAAGAAAAGGAAAAAAGGTATAGATGGTAAAGAGAAAACACAACTTTAAATGGCAGAAATTAACCCAAATATATCAATATTCATATAAATGTAAAGGGATTTAACTTACCTATTTAAAAGTCCTATTTATCTTTCTAAATCAAATATATGTCCATTTTGATCATACTAACAGATTGTAGGAAATACATGCCGCCACCACCTCCCATCCCCTGGAGAAGGAAATGGAAACCCACTCCAGTATTCTTGCCTGGAGAAGCCCATGGCCAGAGGAGCCTGGCAGGCTACAGTCCATGGGCTCACAAAGAGTCGGACATGACTTAGTGACTAAACCACCACCACCTCCACCACCTCCCATACATGTAACACATAACCATCGATCATGGCATTCTTTCCTGAGCCTGGACAATTCTTTCGGAATCCTCAACACAAGGCTCTAGGCAGAGGAGGTCACACAGAGGTCGGCTCTGTCTTGACAGCGTCCACCCCTAGGCAGGTTCCCTACTTGATCCTTTCTGACCCTCACGTCCCAACTCATGTTCCAGAAGGAACAAAGAAATACAGGAACCTAAGAAAACATCCTAGATGGAAATCTAGAGGAAAGACCAGGCAAGAGAGGGATGCCTTTTCTAAACGCCAGAGTTACATCTCAGCCAACTCTTCCGTCTTCTCCTCATCCCTTACCTCTGCTGGGCCTATCTCTGGGGAGACATCCCGGCAAGCCAGCCTCTAGCAGGGACCATCATTAAAACACATGTTAGCAGTGACAGTGAGCACAGTAAGCCAGTGCTGGGCTGGGTGCCAGCAACTGGATCACAGAGGAGAATGGGCTGGGGGTAATGGCAGCCCCAGGACCCCTGGGCAGCAGGTGAACTTCCGAAGTTCCTGGTGAGGATTCCTGGCAGAGGAGGAGCCTGGCATGAAAAGCCATATGCTCAGGCAGAGGGGGTTCTGGCATAACAGAGGAAGGAAAAAAGAAAGGGGCGCTAGAGATTTCCCTGGTGGTCCAGTGGTTAAGAATCCACCTTCCACTATAGGGAATGTGGGTTCGATCCCTGGTCAGGGAATTAAGATCTCACATGCAGTGAGGCAGCCAAGTCCACACACCATAACTAGAGAGGCCTGTGTGAGGTAACAAGGACTCAGCATAGCTGGAGAAAAAAAGTGGGGGGAGCTACCTTGGGGCCAGTTGCCTTGCAGATACTAAGCCCCAGCCACAATCCTGAGGGGAAAGTATTTTTGTTTCCAATATACAGATATGAAAAGTGAGTCTTAGAGAAGCTAAATAATTTGCCTTGGTTCATAAAGTTAGTAAGTGATGAGTAGCCTAATGAATCCATCTCCAGAAATTCCACTCCTAAATTTGTACAAACCAGAAATGTGTACATGAGTTTGCCAAAAGATGAGGACAGCTATTCTTAACAGCACTATTTGTAATGTTGTTGTTCAGTCACTAAGTCGTGTTTGACTCTGTGATCCCATGGTCTACAGCACGCCAGGCTTCCTTGAGCAAATTCCCGGAGTTTGCTCAAGTTCATGTCCATTGAGTCAGTGATGCTATCCAACCATCTCATCCTCTGCTGCCATCTTTTGCTTTAGCCTTCAATCTTTCCCAGCATCAGGGTCTTTTCAAATGAGTTGGCTCTTCTCATCAGGTGGCCAAAATATTGGAGCTTCAGCTTCAGCATCAGTCCTTCCAACAAATATTCAATGAATGTTACTATTAATAAACCTTATTTTTTTTCTTTTCTTTTTTTAAAATTTTATTTTATTTTTAAACTTTACAATATTGTATTAGTTTTGCCAAATGTTGAAATGAATCCACCACAGGTATACATGTGTTCCCCATCCTGAAACCTCCTCCGTCCTCCCTCCTCCCTCCCCATACCATCCCTCTGGGTAGTCCCAGCGCACCAGCCCCAAGCATCCAGCATCGTGCATTGAACCTGGACTGGCGACTTGTTTCATACATGATATTATACATGTTTCAATGCCATTCTCTCAAATCTTCCCACCCTCTCCCTCTTCCACAGAGTCCATAAGACTGATCTATACATCAGTGTCTCTTTTGCTATCTCGTACACAGGGTTATTGTTACCATCTTTCTAAATTCCATATATATGCATTAGTATACTATATTGGTGTTTTTCTTTCTGGCTTACTTCACTCTGTATAATAGGCTCCAGTTTCATCCACCTCATTAGAACTAATTTAAATGAATTCTTTTTAATGGCTGAGTAATACTCCATTGTGTATATGTACCACAGCTTTCTTATCCATTCATCTGCTGATGGACATCTAGGTTGCTTCCATGTTCTGGCTATTATAAACAGTGCTGCAATGAACATTGGGGTACACGTGTCTCTTTCCCTTCTGGTTTCCTCAGTGTGTATGCCCAGCAGTGGGATTGCTGGATCATAAGGCAGTTCTATTTCCAGTTTTTTAAGGAATCTCCACACTGTTCTCCATAGTGGCTGTACTAGTTTGCATTCCCACCAACAGTGTAAGAGGGTTCCCTTTTCTCCATACCCTCTGCAGCATTTATTGCTTGTAGACTTTTGGATCGCAGCCATTCTGACTGGCGTGAAATGGTACCTCATAGTGGTTTTGATTTGCATTTCTCTGATAATGAGTGATGTTGAGCATCTTTTCATGTGTTTGTTAGCCATCTGTATGTCTTCTTTGGAGAAATGTCTATTTAGTTCTTTGGCCCATTTTTTGATTGGGTCATTTATTTTTCTGGAGTTGAGCTGTAGGAGTTGCTTGTATATTTTTGAGATTAGTTCTTTGTCAGTTGCTTCATTTGTTATTATTTTCTCCCATTCTGAAGGCTGCCTTTTCACCTTGCTAATAGTTTCCTTTGATGTGCAGAAGCTTTTAAGTTTAATTAGGTCCCATTTGTTTATTTTTGCTTTTATTTCCAATATTCTGGGAGGTGGGTCATAGAGGATCCTGTTGTGATGCATGTCGGAGAGTGTTTTGCTTGTGTTCTCTAGGAGTTTTATAGTTTCTGGTCTTACATTTAGATCTTTAATCCATTTTGAGTTTATTTTTGTGTATGGTGTTAGAAAGTGTTCTAGTTTCATTCTTTTATAAGTGGTTGGCCAGTTTTCCCAGCACCACTTGTTAAAGAGATTGTCTTTAATCCATTGTATATTCTTGCCTCCTTTGTCAAAGATAAGGTGTCCATATGTGCGTGGATTTATCTCTGGGCTTTCTATTTTGTTCCATTGATCCATATTTCTGTCTTTGTGCCAGTACCATACTGTCTTGATAAATGTGGCTTTGTAGTAGAGCCTGAAGTCAGGTAGGTTGATTCCTCCAGTTCCATTCTTCTTTCTCAAGATAGCTTTGGCTATTCGAGGTTTTTTGTATTTCCATACAAATTGTGAAATTATTTGTTCTAGCTCTGTGAAGAATACCGTTGGTAGCTTGATAGGGATTGCATTGAATCTATAAATTGCTTTGGGTAGTATACTCATTTTCACTATACTGATTCTTTCAATCCATAAACATGGTATATTTCTCCATCTATTAGTGTCCTCTTTGATTTCTTTCACCAGTGTTTTATAGTTTTCTATATATAGGTCTTTAGTTTCTTTAGGTAGATATATTCCTAAGTATTTTATTCTTTCCATCGCAATGGTGAATGGAATTGTTTCCTTAATTTCTCTTTCAGTTTTCTCATTATTAGTGTATAGGAATGCAAGGGATTTCTGTGTGCTGATTTTATATCCTGCAACTTTACTATAATCATTGATTAGTTCTAGTAATTTTCTGGTGGAGTCTTTAGGGTTTTCTATGTAGAGGATCATGTCATCTGCAAACAGTGAGAGTTTTACTTCTTCTTTTCCAATTTGGATTCCTTTTATTTCTTTTTCTGCTCTGACTGATGTGGCCAAAACTTCCAAAACTATGTTGAATAGTAATGGTGAAAGTGGGCACCCTTGTCTTGTTCCTGACTTTAGAGGAAATGCTTTCAATTTTTCACCATTGAGGATAATGTTTGTTGTGGGTTTGTCATATATAGCTTTTATTATGTTGAGGTATGTTCCTTCTATTCCTGCTTTCTGGAGAGTTTTTATCATAAATGGATATTGAATTTTGTCAAAGGCTTTCTCTGCATCTATTGAGATAATCATATGGTTTTTATTTTTCAATTTGTTAATGTGGTGTATTACATTGATTGATTTGCAGATATTGAAGAATCCTTGCATCCCTGGGATAAAGCCCACTTGGTCATGGTGTATGATCTTTTTAATGTGTTGTTGGATTCTGATTGCTAGAATTTTGTTAAGGATTTTTGCATCTATGTTCATCAGTGATATTGGCCTGTAGTTTTCTTTTTATGTGGGATCTTTGTCAGGTTTTGGTATTAGGGTGATGGTGGCCTCATAGAATGAGTTTGGAAATTTACCTTCCTCTGAAATTTTCTGGAGGAGTTTGAGCAGGATAGGTGTTAGCTCTTCTCTAAATTTTTGGTAGAATTCAGCTGTGAAGCCATCTGAAACTGGGCTTTTGTTTGCTGGAAGAGTTTTGATTACAGTTTCAATTTCCATGCTTGTGATGGGTCTGTTAAGATTTTCTATTTCTTCCTGGTCCAGTTTTGGAAAGTTGTACTTTTCTAAGAATTTGTCCATTTCTTCCACGTTGTCCATTTTATTGGCATGTAATTGTTGATAGTAGTCTCTTATGATCCTTTGTATTTCTGTGTTGTCTGTTGTGATCTCTCCATTTTCATTTCTAATTTTATTGATTTGATTTTCCTCCCTTTGTTTCTTGATGAGTCTGGCTAATGGTTTGTCAATTTTATTTATCCTTTCAAAGAACCAGCTTTTGGCTTTGTTGATTTTTGCTATGGTCTCTTTTGTTTCTTTTGCATTTATTTCTGCCCTAATTTTTAAGATTTCTTTCCTTCTACTAACCCTGGGGTTCTTCATTTCTTCCTTTTCTAGTTGCTTTAGGTGTAGAGTTAGGTTATTGATTTGACTTTTTTCTTGTTTCTTGAGGTATGCCTGTAGTGCTATGAACTTTCCCCTTAGCACTGCTTTTACAGTGTCCCACAGGTTTTGGGTTGTTGTGTTTTCATTTTCATTCATTTCTATGCAAATTTTGATTTCTTTTTTGATATCTTCTGTGACTTGTTGGTTATTCAGCAGGGTGTTGTTCAGCCTCCATATGTTGGAATTTTTAATAGTTTCTCTCCTGTAATTGAGATCTAATCTTACTGCACTGTGGTCAGAAAAGATGCTTGGAATGATTTCTATTTTTTTGAATTTACCAAGGCTAGATTTATGGCCCAGGAGGTGATCTATCCTGGAGAAGGTTCCATGTGCGCTTGAGAAAAAGGTGAAATTCGTTGTTTTGGGATGAAATGTCCTATAGATATCAATTAGGTCTAACTGGTCTATTGTATTGTTTAAAGTTTGTGTTTCCTTGTTAATTTTCTGTTTAGGTGATCTATCCATAGGTGTGAGTGGGGTATTAAAGTCTCCCACTATTATTGTGTTATTGTTAATTTCTCCTTTCATACTTGTTAGCATTTGTCTTACATACTGCAGTGCTCCTGTGTTGGGTGCACATATATTTATAATTGTTATATCTTCTTCTTGGATTGATCCTTTGATCATTATGTAGTGACCATCTTTGTCTCTTTTCACAGCCTTTGTTTTAAAGTCTATTTTATCTGATATGAGTATTGCTACTCCTGCTTTCTTTTGATCCCTATTTGCATGGAAAATCTTTTTCCAGCCCTTCACTTTCAGTCTGTATGTGCCCCCTGTTTTGAGGTGGGTCTCTTGTAGACAACATATGTAGGGGTTTGTTTTTGTATCCATTCAGCCAGTCTTTGTCTTTTGGTTGGGGCATTCAACCCATTTACGTTTAAGGTAATTACTGATAAGTATGATCCCATTGCCATTTACTTTATTGTTTTGGGTTCGAGTTTATACACTGTTTTTGTGTTTCCTGTCTAGAGAATATCCTTCAGTATTTGTTGGACAGCTGGTTTGATGGTGCTGAATTCTCTCAGCTTTTGCTTGTCTGAGAAGCTTTTGGTTTCTCCTTCATATTTGAATGAGATCCTTGCTGGGTACAATAATCTGGGCTGTTGGTTATTTTCTTTCATCATTTTAAGTATGTCTTGCCATTCCCTCCTGGCTTGAAGAGTTTCTATTGAAAGATCAGCTGTTATCCTAATGGGAATTCCCTTGTGTGTTATTTGTTGTTTTTCCCTTGCTGCTTTTAATATTTGTTCTTTGTGTTTGATCTTTGTTAATTTGATTAATATGTGTCTTGGGGTGTTTCGCCTTGGGTTTATCCTGTTTGGGACTCTCTGGGTTTCTTGGACTTGGGTGATTATTTCCTTCCCCATTTTAGGGAAGTTTTCAACTATTATCTCTTCAAGTATTTTTTCATGGTCTTTCTTTTTGTCTTCTTCTTCTGGGACCCCTATGATTCAAATGTTGTAGCGTTTAATATTGTCCTGGAGGTCTCTGAGATTGTCCTCATTTCTTTTAATTCGTTTTTCTTTTATCCTCTCTGATTTGTTTTTTTCTACCATTCTATCTTCTAATTCACTAATCCTATCTTCTGCCTCTGTTATTCTACTGTTTGTTGCCTCCAGAGTGTTTTTGATCTCATTTATTGCATTATTCATTATATATTGACTCTCTTTTATTTCTTCTAGGTCCTTGTTAAACCTTTCTTGCATCTTCTCAATCCTTGTCTCCAGGCTATTTATCTGTGATTCCATTTTGATTTCAAGATTTTCAATTTCACTATCATTATTCGGAATTCTTTATCAGGTAGATTCCCTATCTCTTCCTCTTTTGTTTGGTTTGGTGGGCATTTATCCTGTTCCTTTACCTGCTGGGTATTCCTCTGTCTCTTCATCTTGTTTAAATTGCTGAGTTTGGGGTGTCCTTTCTGTATTCTGGCAGTTTGTGGAGTTCTCTTTATTGTGGCGTTTCCTCACTTTGTGTGGGTTTGTACAGGTGGCTTGTCAAGGTTTCTTGGTTAGGGAAGCTTGTGTCGGTGTTCTGGTGGGTGGAGCTGTATTTCGTCTTTCTGGAGGGCAATGAAGTGTCCAGTAATGAGTTATGAGATGTCTATGGTTTTGGGGTGACTTTGGGCAGCCTGTATCTTGGAGCTCAGGGCTGTGTTCCTTTGTTGCTGGAGAATTTGCTTGGTATGTCTTGCCCTGGAACTTGTTGGCCCTTGTGTGGTGCTTGGTTTCAGTGTAGGTATGGAGGCATTTGATGAGCTCCTGTCAATTAATGTTCCTTGGAGTCAGGAGTTCCCTGGAGTCAGGGTTTGGACTTAAGCCTCCTGCTTCCAGTTATCAGTCTTATTTTTACAGTAGTTTAAAAACTTCTCCTTCTATACAGCACCATTGATAAAACATCTACATTAAAGATGAAAAGTTTCTCTACCGTGAGGGTCACCCAGAGAGGTTCACAGCGTTACATGGAGAAGAGAAGAGGGAGGAGGGAGTTAGATGTGACCCTAATGAGATGAGGTGGAATTAATAGAGGAGAGAGTGGGCTAGCCAGTAATCACTTCCTTATGTGCACTCCACAACTGGACCGCTCAGAGATGTTCACCGAGTTATACAGAGAAGAGAAGAAGGAGGAAGGAGACAGAGGTGGCCAGGAGGATAAAAGGGGGGAATGAAAAGAAGGGAGACAGATCCAGCCAGTAATCAGTTCCCTAAGTGTTCTCCACCATCTGGAACACACAGAAATTCACAGAGTTGGGTAGAGTAGAGAGGGGTTAGGGAGGAGACACAGGAGACCTGATGGAGAAAAAGGAGAGTCCAAAGGGAGAGAGAGCAGTCAAGCCAGTAATCTCGCTCCCTAGTGAAAAATGGGTACTGAAGATTGGGTTCTTAAAGGTACAAAATTGGTAACAAATACATAAAAGCAAAAATTAAAAATCTAGAGTAGAGTTTGGGATTTCAAAAATACGATGTTAAAGAAGGAAAAGAAAGAGAGAAAAAACGAACAAACAAAAACAAACAAGGTCGTGAAAATTATAAAGAAAATATAGGTACAAAATTGGTAACTAATACCAAAAAGCAAAAGTTAAAAATCTAGAGTAGAGTTTGGAATTTCAAAAATACAATGTTAAAAAATAGAAGAGGAAAAAGAAAGAGAGGGGGAAAAAAAAAAAAAAAACAAACAAAGTCACAAAAATTATAAAGAAAATACAAGTACAAAATTGATAACAAATACCAAAAAGCATGAATTAAAAATCTAGAGTAGAATTTGGAATTTCAGATATACAATGTTATATAAAAGAAGAAGAGAAAGAAACATAAAAAAAAAGTCACAGAAATTATAAAAAAAACTATAGGTACAAAATTTATTACAAATACCAAAAAGCTAAAATTAAAAATCTAGAGTAGAGTTTGGAATTTCAAAATACAATGTTAAAGAAAAGGAGAAAAAAAAAAAAAAGGTAAAAAAATTATAAAAAAATATATATGAAGTTTGCTTTAAAAAATAGGGTCTTTTTTTTTTTTGCAAAGTAATAGGTTATAAAAGTGAAAATTAAAGGAATAATAGAGGACTTAAAATTTTTTTAATTAAAAAAAAAAGAATGATCGTAAAAATAGTAAAAATATATCTAGGACTTTCTCTGGTTTTGTTGTGAGTATTGTGGGTTCAGTTCATTTTTGGCTAGTTCCTTGGTCCAACTTATGTTTCTCAAGATCTATAGGCCCCTTCCTATGTAGTTGGTACTAACCACAGGGTTTTAATCTATTGCCTGTAGCTTCCAAGGTGGTTCCCTCTGTTATAGCTTCTTCTGTTTGCTGGTCTCTTCAGTGTCTGGTTTCCGCCCTGACACAAAGGGAACGGTGGAGGACACTTTTTTTTTTTTTTTTAGGCTCACTTGTTCAGTTGGGCTGTGGGGAGGGAGGGAGGGATGCTGCAAACAAATAACACTGGCGTGTGCTTGCTGTGCCTCAGCCACACTGGGTCTGCCCCAGCTCAGGGCGCGTGTAGCCTCCCTGCCCACACTGCTCAGGCTCTAGGTTGCTCTGCCGGGAACCATCCGTGGCCGGCCCTGGGCTGCCTGCACCTCCCAGGTCCAAGCCGCTCAGGTTCAGGCACTCGGGTAGTCCTCAGAGGCACAGACTCGGTTGGGCCTGCGTTTTGTGCCCTTCCCAGGTCCGAGCAGCTCAGGTGATGAGGTGTTTGGCGAGCGCGATTGCTGCGACTTATCGCCTCCCCGCCACTCCGTTATCTAGGTGTACAACTGGTGCACCTTCTCAGGCAGATGCTGACCGTCCAGACCCCCAAGAAGTTTTAGTTAGCAAAGAAGCCTTCTTACAGTTTTGTAGATAATGTCTCTCTGGGGCTGTGATTGCCCCCTTCCGGCTCTGGCTGCCTGTCACCGGAGGGGGAAGGTCTGCAGCCGGCTATCTCTGTTCAGTCCTTTGTTCTGTGCGCAGGCCTGGCAGTGTCTTAGGTTAGGGCTGGCTTTTCGCGTGTTAGATATCCCACAGTCTGGTTTGCTAGCCCAAATTATTTCGCTCAGATAGCGCTCGGGGTATTCAGGCCAGATTCTTACTCTCAGCGATGCAGCCCGCACCGCGCCTCCCTGCCCAGCCCCCGCTTGCTAATGGCGGGTGCAGGCGTCTGTGCTGCTTCTCCGCTGGGGGAGTTACCGTAGGGCTCGCAATCTGCGGGGTTTAATTGTTTATTTATTTTTCCTCCCTGTTATGTTGCCCTCTGTGCTTCCAAGGTTCGGCACAGATTTGGCAGTTAGAAGGTTTCCTGGTGTTTGGAAACTTCTCTCTTTTAAGACTCCCTTCCCGGGACGGAACTCTGTCCCTCCCTCTTTTGTCTCTTTTTTTGTCTTTTATATTTTTTCCTACCTCCTTTCGAAGACTTGGGTTGCTTTCCTGGGTGCCTGATGTCCTCTGCCGGCATTCAGAAGTTGTTTTGTGGAATTTACTCGGCGTTTAAATGTTCTTTTGATGAATTTGTGGGGGAGAAAGTGTTCTCCCCGTCCTACTCCTCTGCCATATTAGCTAATAATAAACCTTATTAATTACTATTAATATTCAATGAATATTACTATATGTAATGCCAGTCCCCAAATATTCCACCTGTCCTGCAGGAGAAATGGGTATAGTATAGAAAAGATCCATGATGGAACGCGATGCAGTCCTGAAAACGAACTGACTGTAACTACCTGGTCAACAAGGGTAAATCTTACATAAAGTGAAATTCAGTTTACACAGACTTTTTTAAAAAAGCAAGATAAATCAATGATGTGTGGATTCAGGATGGTAGTTACCTTTGGCGGGGAGGAGGAGGGGTTTCCGGGGTGCTGGCCATGGTCTATCTCTTGACCTGGGTACTGTGTGGCCTGGGTACTGTGTGACCTGGGTACTGTGTGACCTGGGTAGTGTGTTCACTTTGTGAAAAATCCATCCAGCTATTCACTTGGGATCTGTGTATTGTCCTGTAGGTTGGACTTCCGTGAAAAGTCCTGAAAAACTGAACTTATACCTAATGCAGATGCTTTCTCTACTGTTTATCTCTGATGCCCTGGCTAGTCACTGAAGTGCTGGCCTTGACTGGGCTCAAGTCCTGACTCGACCACTTTCTAGTAACTTCCACTCAGAACAGTCAGCTGAAACTTGGACACTAACTTCTCCTTTGCAGGGTTCTTGCACACAAGAAAGAAATGAACAAGCGTGTTGTAATAACATCACAAGAGCCTGTGTCTTCTGAGCCCCCACATGTTTGCCAGCATTCTATTCAACTTCTTCAACCACTCTGGAAGGTTAAAGCTTCTCCCATTTTATAGCCAAGGACTCCAAGGCTCAGAGACAAGCTGGGATTCACATCTGGGTCTGTCTGATGCAAAGTCAGAGCTTTATCTGTGGCTACCAGGAGAGCCCTGGAAGGTTTGCCAGATGTCCTGACAATGCGTGACAATCAAGACTCAAGCATCCTCACAGGAGCTTTGGATTCCAGAATCCTTCCTCCCACTCATTTCTGAAAAGTTCTGAGTCTCCTAAGTTCCTCTTGCACCTCGTTGAGCCCACCATGAATTGTTCATTTTCCTCGGAGTTCTTCAGCAGACCTTCCTATGAGCTAGTTATTGCTGCATTAATGCTGTTTAAAAAACATCCCAGTGTTCAGTGGCTTCAAACAACATTCTTTTTCTAAAAGAGAATTATTTATTTATTTGGCTGCAGTGGGTTTTAGTTGCGGTACTTGGGATTTTTAGTTGCAGCATTCAGGCTCTTATTCGCACATGTGGGATCCAGTTCCCTGACCAGGGATTGAACCTGGGCCCCCTGCATTAGGAGCATGGAGTCTTAGCCACTGGACCACCAGGCAAGTCCCAGCAACATTTGTATCACGTGTCGTCTGGGGGTTGGCTAATCCAGGCCCACAAAAAAAAGAGCAGACAAAAATAAAAAAAGAATACTGCTGCCTATGCAAGCAGACCTCACATTTTTTCCCAATGCATAGGAAACGCTGACAGAATCAATCCTATGCTTGACCAAATATCAACAAATTTCAAAGATTTAAAGTCACATGGACTATGCTCCCTGACAACAGGAGGATACAGCTAAGAATTAACACTAAAAATGATGAAGCCTTCCCTACCCTTCTAGTTCTAGCTTCCCTAGGCTTCTCTCTGTGCCACATCCCATCATGGCAGGATGAGATATTAATTAACAGCTACTGGTACCAAGCCTGCTACTCTCAGAAGAACATCCCCCAACCATGCCTTTCTGCAGGGCATTTGAGACTCAGGGTCTGCACCTGTCCTTGTCAGACTGTCCCACTCATCATGGACTATAACCTTGCTGCTGCTGCTAAGTCGCTTCAGTCATATCCGACTCTGTGTGACCCCATAGACAGCAGCCCACCAGGCTCCACCGTCCCTGGGATTCTCCAGGCAAGAACACTGGAGTGGGTTGCCATTTCCTTCTCCAATACATGAAAGTGAAAAGTGAAAGTGAAGTCGCTTAGTCATGTCCGACTCTTAGCAACCCCATGGACTGCAGCCCACCAGGCTCCTCCGTCCATGGGATTTTCCAGGCAAGAGTACTGGAGTGGGGTGCTATTGCCTTCTCCGGGACTACTACCTAAATACCTATTAACTAGGTCAGCCCTAGTCAATATACAAGTAAAACACCTTCATCCTGTGCAGCTGAGACCATGGTCTGTATCAGTGAAAAGTTCGATTTTCCACTCATTTAGAAATTCAACTTAATTGCTTTCCAGCATATCCAGCCAAGGGTGGAAACATAAAATCCATCTTAAAGGGAGTTAAATCACTGCCATCACTATTCATCAGAGCTTTGGTGATCTCTGGAAATAGCTGGAATATAGAAATGATTCACACTGGGGTCTGCTGAGAAAGTGGCTCATTTAGACAATCTCAGTCCCAAGCTAATATGGCCCATCAATTACCTGTTCTGAGAGCCTGATTTCCCCACCACTTTTCTTTCTTTTTTAAAGAGAATTAATTTATTTGGCTGCATGTGGGACATTTAGTTATGGCATGCAAGCTCTTAGTTGTGGCCTATGGGATTGTTTCCTGACCAAAGATGGAGTCCGGGTCCCCCTGCATTGGGAGCACGGAGTCTTAGCCACTGGACCACCAAGAAGTGCTCCAATCAGCTTTCCTATTACTTTGGTATTACAAGGGAGAAAATTTTTTCTCTGGATAAAGAATCATTTTCTTCACAACTGCTGTCCACCATGGAACTGACTGTTGAATAATAGAGTCACATCTCCTCATCAGTGGGAGTGTTCAAGCAAAGGCCAGACAACTGCTTGATGTAGATGTTGAAGAAAGGGTCTGAAAAATCAGAAAAATGCTTCAAGGACTTACCTATGGGCGCCCTTTGCCTGCTGCCGCAAACACATCAATGGCCACCAGGTGGCGATAGAGTTGCATCATCGTTGCAAAAGTGTTACTAACCCAGAAGTTTTTTTCAAAGTACCAAAAACCTAATTTGAACAAAATATAATTTAAAATAGGAAAAAATAGGAATACCATACTTCCAACATTCCCACTTCTGGGTATATAGATTAGCAGCTCGGCCTCTGCAGGCTTGTTCCTTCCTGGCTTGTTACTCCAGCCTGGAAAACACCAGGCTCTGGAGCAGCTGGAATAGTCAAGATCTCCAAAGCCGCAGGCCTCGCTGGAGCACTTGTGGCCCAAACCTCATGGTCAAACTTCAAGCAGGGCCCTCAGCCTCCTTTCAGTGGAACCCAATACCCCTATTCCCGAGTGGGCTGTTTCCTCCCTGTCTACACAGTGGACACACATCTCAATCCTCCCCCTACCTTGCAGCAGACAGCCCAGCCCCCATGCTAACACTCCTTTGCTATTTTTCCTCAAAGCCCCTATTGGCTCCAGCATGTAGTGTGTAGATTTGTCTGCCCTTGGTAGGATCTAAGACCCAGGAGAGTGAGGTTGCTTGAGGGTAGGGTCGGGTGGGGGTACTTTTTTTTTTTTTTTGCTAAGCAGCAGAACCATGCCTCACCAGGGGGTTGGTGGGAGGAGTTGAAAAGACTCCTGTGAAAACTCCATGTGTATTTCATGCAGCCGAACAACTCCTGGGCAAGCTAACAGGTCTGCAGTTACTCTGGCCACCTCCTTCAGGGGAAAGGGAAGAACCTCAGGATAAGCCAGAGTGGGTGAGTAGGACTGCGGGGAGGGGGCGCTGGGCAGAAGCCCCTGCCAGGTTGCAGGCCAGGCCACTGTGAAACGCCCCCCGGGAGCTTATGATGAACCTGTGCGTGCGTGTTGTCGCTTCGGTTGTGTCCCGACTCTGTGACCCAATGGACCATAGCCCACCAGCCTCTTCTGTCCGTAAGATTCTCCAGGAAAGAATACTAGAGTGGGTTGCCATGCCCTCCTCCAGGGGATCTTCCTGACTCGGGGGTCAAACCCGCGCCTCTTACATCCCCTCCACTGGCAGGTGGGTTCTTTACCACTGGCACCACCTCCGTTCCCCCCGTGATGCGCCTGGAGTAGGGGAAACGGTGTGCAAATTGTCCCAAGGCACGCCGGGTCTGCTATGGGTGTTCCAGTCACAGTAGAGATAAAGACACCCCACCCTCACCTCACTGCAGGGCAGGTCGCCCATCGAAGCCAGCAGCCCTGCTTGGGGCAGTCAGTGACTGTGCTTGGGTCCCGCAGGTCACCAGGGGCAAGAATTTGGTAGTGGGCAGAGTGGCGATCCAAGCCAAGAAAGCAGCAAAGTCACAGACGGCGTGGAAAGCAGGCATGGCCCAGCCACCGCACTGGCTGGTGTCCAGTTTAGCCATGTGAGACTGTGGGAAGCAGGTGGGAA
Organism: Bos mutus; assembly: GCF_027580195.1. Lineage (NCBI taxonomy): Eukaryota > Metazoa > Chordata > Mammalia > Artiodactyla > Bovidae > Bos > Bos mutus. The sequence continues at coordinate 56,570,785 of NC_091629.1, read as the reverse complement.
GAGTGAAGGCCGGTCCCAGGTCTCAAACAGGGACCAGGTGCAGCAGGTCAGGGTTCCAGCCAGGCTCGACTATGTGTGAGCACATGGGGGCCACCTGGGGAAGGCTGCCAGTACCGACTGGGTGACAAGTGAGCAGCCTCGATGGAGATGGCGTGTCAGTCGGACTTGAACCCCGGTAACTCCCAATACTCCTCTTTAGAGGATGGCGACCCCAGGCAAGACGACCTGCCCTCAAGTCTCCCTGGGGAACCAGAGGCACTGAAGCAGGTTGTGGATACCAGCCTGCCCCCAACAGATTGTCCTGTGGTGAACTGAGGTCCCAGCCCCCAGGGATGGCCAAAGGCCCCATCCGAGGGATCCCACTGCTGGAAACATTGCTCCTCAATTTAGACCTTCTCAGACCTGGGACCTGCCCCTTGTCTACCCAGCCCAGGACTCTTCCCAGCTTACAAGCCAAGGGCCACAGTCTGCGCGCTGGGCCATGACGAGGGATGGCCAGAGCCCAGGCTGGAGCTGCTACCACGGTCTTGCGAAGTTAGGACCACTGTGGCCAGGTTCCACCCAGCTGATGGTTACTCCTGCTTTACCAGCCCGATCTGGAAGTGGGGCTCATCATAGGCCAGTCCAGCCCCCTACAGCAGAGGCCCACCACTGTCCCACCTTCCCCCAACCCCACCCAACAGCCAAGAGACCTCGGAGCCTTCAGTCGCTTGGATGCAGAGAAAACTGCCTCTTGGCACCCTGGCTTCCCAGGGGCAATAGGGTCCAGAGCACCAGGCCTGGGCTGTGCAGACAAGGTGGCACTCTTAGGATGGGGGTCAGGTCCCCCCATCCCTCAGGGCCCTAAGGACAGTCACCAGGGAACCACAAGCGGGATTCAGGAGGAAGGTGGAGACCAGAGTCCAGGAGAAAGACAACTTTTATTCTTTCAAGAAAATGCACCAACAAGTTGAAGGAAGGAGCACGCTGGTAAGGTAGGTCCCCTGTCCTAAACAGAGGTCTGAGATGAGGCCAGGCCTGACCAGGGCTCAGGACTGTGGCACTCAGGGAGGGCCAGGCCAGCTCAGAGGTGGGACTTTGTTCTGTTAGCACCAGGAACTGCCCGCAGCTGCAGCCGGGCTCGGAGACAGGACAGCAGGTGGGCCTGCCTGTCCCCCCCTGAGCAGTCTGGGAGGGGCTGGTGGCAGCAGGCTCCCTGCAGGCGGTCTGAGTGTGATTCTCACTCACAGCCCAGAATCGGCCCCCAGCCCCCTGTAAACATGAGAACGGGCTCGTGACTGCCAAGCCCCTAAGACAAGATGAGGGTCCGAGACGTGTGACTGGGCTTCAGGCGACCCAGGAGCTGCCGGGCTTTCTCCTGCATGAAGAGCTGGTCCCTGGTGCCCCCACAGGCCACCGTCTTCCAGGCGCTGGTCATCTGGGAGGAGGAAAGGGGGTTACCATCAAGGCAGCGGCCAGGGCTCCTAGGGAAGCCTGGAGACCCTGGTTGGGGAGGGGTGGGGACGTTTTCTATCATGCTCCCTGCCTGTAGAAGTCACAATCTGCTCACCGCACCTTCCTGGTGGACCTGGGGAGTTAGTGCCATCTCTAGGCATCCTCAGGGATAGAGCAAGGAGACTGGACCAGAGCATGAGCCCCCACCCTCCCCTGTGCCCACCATGTGGACAGCACCCGCGGGAGGAAAAAAGCTATAACTCTGCAGGCTGGAGAGCAGCAGAGAGGGGCTGACACCTGCAGATGGCTGGGGAAACAGGCAGGGGATCCCTGCCTTCAAAGACAAAGTCACGGAGATCTGTCTTAATTACGAGTGAGACCACATCATGAAGGAGCGGCTTTGCGGAGCGGGATCCCTGGTACCCAGGTCCCCCGCGGGAGCGGCATCTGGACAGAGACGTGAAGCCCATGTTCATCAGTCAGCAGAGCCACTGGAGGGCATCAGGCAGAAGCCGGTGCAAGGCCCTGGGGTGTGGAGGGTGCGGAGCGAGGCCCTGAGGGGCAGCACTCACGGGGGCAGGGGTGGCAAAGTGGCCCCGGGGCTTCGGGGCCGCTGGCTTCTCGGGCTTGGCCTGCAGGAAGCCCTCGTTTAGCAGGCTGCTGTCCTCTCTGCTGCCCGATGGGGTGAGGCCCGAGGAGCCCGCTGCGAGGATGCTGGTTGGCTGAAAGCAAAACCAAGTCAGAGGCTCAGCGTTTTGCCACAGGCTTTCTGTGGGAAGGAGAACACAGAAGAGCAGGCACATCCCAGCACCACCACCTCCAGGAGATCTGGGCAGGAGGTAATACTTCTCTGAGCCTCAGCTTCCGCTTCACTTAAAGATGAAGTAGGAAAACAGCTAGCAAGTGCCTGTTTCAGAGCCTGGCACCTGATGAACACCCAGGAACCCGGGTTCCTTTTACATGAAGCTGGTTCTTCCCCATCTCAGGTGGAGATGAAGGTGTTCCGGCTTCTCCAGGGACCAGAAGCACCCATGGGGACACAGGTGCCTGAGTCAACCAGCACTCACGGGGGACCTAGTCAAGGCAGCCCCAGGCCTGGGCAGCCTCCCAGACAGGCCTTTACTCTCGAAACAGCCTGCTGGGCTCAGCGTCCTTGTTATAGGCAAGAACCTGAGGCACAGGCAGCTCAAGAGACGCCAGAGACTAGGCCCTCCGCTCCACATCCTCTGCATTTAACCACTTGACCTGGTTTTTTTTCTTCCCGCTAGTTATTTCACTCGCCCAAGGGTCTGTCTGGAGGGCACCAAGTTTCCAGCCTGGCGTGGATGCCTCATTAGACGGAGCTTTCTCTGCCAGGACTTGAGAGTGGCAGGTGGTCCTGTAGGAGCTGCCAGGCAATTATCTGTCTCGTGGGCCTTTCCACAGCCCTCACTGTCTGCTACCAGCCACCAGCGAAAAACAAGCTCACCTCACTGCCTGCTGCAAGGGATCGACTGCCTGGCATGGTTTTTGGGGCCCAGGCTCTGTGGAAGCAGCAGCCCCCTCTGGAGGTTGGCCTGGGAATAGGGCAGCATCCATGCCAGGGTAGAGGTGCCCCGATCACCTGGCAGGGCCCCAAGGCACCTCATTGATCGTCTCCGGGGTCTTCCCTAGCAGTTCAATACAAGGGAAGGTGCTGGGGACTCAGAAAACACACATGCCCAACAAGTTCTAGCAATCAGCTCTTGCCAACCGAACCTTCTGTGAAGGACCAGAGCAGGGCCGCCTGGATTGACCAGTGGGGAATGCCCAGTGCCACCTGCCCCCTTCCTCCCCTGCTGAGCCCGGCACAGGGAAGCCCCGCTGACTCCACCCCCAGGGCTCCCCAGGCTGAAGGGCTCCAGAGGCGCAGGCCCCCCAGGGAGACTCCATACTCTCAGCCTCCTGCAGCTGGATGGGGCGTAGGGGCTGGCCTCACAGGACGGCTTCTCTCCCAGACCCGACCAACCTTGGGCAGCGTGGACATCATCAGCTTCACGTCCTCATCCACAATGTCGAGAGCCAGGGACTTGCGAACTTTCTTAATGGGGCTTCGCCGCATCTGGGGGAGGTGGTGGTCAGGGCACACGCCTGAATTCCCGTCACCCCAGTGCCCGATGACGCTGGCCTCGGCTGCCCTGGGCCAGAGCCAGGCCCTGGTGCAGGGAGCCCTTGAGCAGGCCCGGCAGGAGAGGATCTTCTGGGGGAGCCGCGGGGCCCAGGACACTGGCCCCGTCGTAGACTCTGTCCCCAGGGCAGACTGTCCTGCCAGACGCTCACCAGGTATGGAGGATACCAATGCCACCTCCACCCAACCTCAGCCCCAAGGGGACCAAGTGCAGCCCGAGTCTCTACCACACTAAACACTCACCCACACAGCCAAGTCACAACTGGAACACCCACCAGCCGGGGAGCTACACACAACCCCGTGGGACACAGGCTGTTATGGGCATGTCCAGCCCCCAAGTCCTGTGCCCTGTGCCTCCTATAAGCAGATCAGGGGGCGGCTCCGACCCCAAGGAGGGCCTCTGAGACTGACACCTGTCCCCCAACTCAGCCCTGTGCCCCCAACAGGTGACACCCCTGCTGGGAACCACCCTCAGACACAGAGAGGCCGGGGAGGGCCCCAGTCACACTCTGCCCACACACCCGGGGCCCAGCTGGAGGGTCCCCTCCCAGCCTTGCCGCCCACCCTCCCCACCCACCACCACTCTGGCCCACTCCCGCCTTCCCTTCTCCCTAGAGGAGAGCCCCTGGGAAGAAAGGGGCTTCAAAACAGGGGACACAGAGCCGCCTGCGGTCAGGAAACCACGTGGGCTGGGGGCGGGACAGGCTGTCCAGCGCAGCCCGGCCTCCGCACCCGGGCGTCGAGCAGTATCCCCACCCGCTCCCCACCTCACCTGAGCCGGCTGACCCCACCTCCTCACGCTGCACCAACATCCGGATGGTGAAATCCTCTTTGCCTTTTCTGTCCCCAAATGCTGCCTGTACTGAGTCACTGGGGGTGTCTGCCATTTCTGCCCACTGAACTCCAGGAGTGAGCCTCTGGCTCTTAACCACCACTCTACACACCCCGCCTGGCCCAGAGCCCGCTTCAGGAGGGTCCAAACAACGCGGAATAACTGAGGCACCAGTTCAAGGGGACAGGGAAGGGTGGCAGGCAGCTGCGCCAGCCAGTTTCATGGACCCCCAGGCTACAGGAATGGACGGCCGCCCCTGCCCTGCTGCCCCCTGGTGCCTGTTCCCCAGCAGCCCCCTGCCCGCTGCCTGTTCCCCGGCCACCCCCCATCCCACTGCCTGTTCCCCGGCTGCCCCCCGCTCCCCTGTGCCTGTTCCCTGGCCGCCCCCCACCCCGCTGCCTGTTCCCTGGCCGCCCCCGCCCCCCTGCCCCTAGTGCCTGTTCCCCAGCCCTGCCACCCGCAGTGCGTTCCCCAGCTGCTCACCCCGGCCTTCCTCTTCTGCTTCTCGGGCCTCACTTCATCCTCAATGATGAGCTCGATGCCAGCCTCGGAGCGCAGCACCTCCTTCAAGTCCTCCTCCAGGTGGGGGGTCTGGGGCTGCGGGTGGGGATGGCTAGGGTGAGGCTCCGCGCCCAGGCCAGAGGAGTCGCGCTGAGGCTGCTCATGGGGGCGGCGGGGCAGACCCGGCTGCACCTCTGCTGCCCTGGGTGATGCAGGAGGCGGCCTGGAGCCGGGACGCCGGCCTCACACACGGTGTTCATGGCCATTAACCGTCCTGCCTGGGACACTGGCCTCAGCTCCCTGAGGGCTGAGGGCACTCCACTTCATCACAGCCACCCTCACTCAGCCCGAGGAACCAGCTGGCATCCTCCACTGGGTACAAACGGAGGCTGAGAGCACGAGAGCCCAGCCCAGGGTCACACAGCTGTGAGCTTAGAACCTGGACGCACTCAGAGCCCAAACTCCTCCACGCCTTGGCCCCACGCTAACAGAGATGTTGGTTCCACGTCCCTTTCTTGGGCCTGGGCGCTCAGGTGGCAGAGGCCAGCGGGTGTAGGGCACAGTGAACCCAGAGAAGTCACTCTAAAAGCCCCCGTGTACTTGAACTGTCGCTGCCAAGGTTGGACTTGCCCTCTTGGATGTCCCAAGAGCACACAGACGTTTCAGTATCTGGGAGCTGAGTCCAAGTCAGGAAAGGGCCGGGCTGACTGTGCCTGGCCTGGGGCAACTCCGCCAGCTCCAAGCGAGGATGGGGAGACCACGGCCCCCCACCTGTGCCCCACGTGGTGAGCCAGGAGGGGAGCTCACTGCAGGGATTCTTCTCCATGACCTGCCTTTCTCCCACCTGCGGCTGGGTTCTCAGAAACAGCCTGCTTCAGAAAACCCGGGGTGCCAGCCCTCTCTTTTGCCCTGGGGTAAAGCAGGATCTTTTCACGAACTAGGAGTTGGGGGAAAAGGGCCGTCCTCACACTGTGGGGAAAGCAACCCAGGAGATGTCTCCATACTGCCCAGCTGCCTCCAGCCCACCGATGGGCAGCTAGTCAACAGGCTTAGGCGTGACGAGCAATTCGCCACTTTCCTCAACCAGCTTGCAGCGCCCCCGTAAGTCCTTCTCCATCCCAATGCCTGCCCGCGTTCTGCCTGGTACAGCCACGAGCTGAGTATTCGGTCACTTTGGACGTCAGCCTCCACCACCCCCGGTTCCACCAGGACGCCGCCGTGGATCCAGCACCAGCCAGGACCGCCCGCATGGTGGTTGCTCTGGAGACATCTGGCAAGCTGGTAACTCACTGTAACAGGGGGCCCTGTTTATCAAACTAGGGAATCGCAACTTCTCAGGGCAGTCGGGAGACGCTAATGGGATCTCAGAAGGACAGGGCGAGTGATCATCAACAGCTGGAGGACTGGCCCGGCCACACCACCTACCAGGGGCTTTAGTGGTCCGTACTTCTCGAGGGCGTTCTTGAACGGGGTGGGCGTGTGGGGAGTGTTGTCCATGGAGTACTTCTGATCTGGGGTTACAAACCTGCCAGGCATGGAGAAGGAGACTGGGCGATGGCACTGGGGGGCTCTGCCGTGGGCTGCCCCTGACTCCCATACCCCCAACTGACCTTTGGCCTCAGCGGCAGAAAGGCAGCCCCCAGACGTGGTCTCTTCCCATCCCATCTGCCCGCCCGCCCACCCACCTCCCCATCTGCAAGGGGAGTTCCGGGGGCAGAGAGGAAGGGCCATCCTCAAAAATAGCAAAGAACAGGAAGAGCCTGAGGGAGTCCAAGAGACCCGAATGGGTGGAAGAATGGCTGAAGATGTTGCCGTCACTAGGATTTTCCATAAAACAAGGCGGCCTGTGGCCAGACTGCAACCCCAGCAGGAGAAGAGGCAGGCGAGGAAGACGAGGGGCCAGGAAGACCACACCTCCCGGTCTCTCCGGAGAAGCAGCTACTCCATTTGCGGTGCCAGCTGTCTGTTTAAGAGCTTAGATTTGAAGACCAATACTTTTACTTGACTGGAGAATCATTTCTCATGAAACCTATCTATGTTAAATTTTAGATCCATTGTTGAAAGACTGATTTCTGACCAAGGGATCCATACAGCTTATCTGAAATTACCTATCATTATGAGAACTAAAATTCCTGAGCAGATCCCTGAATTACAGCTTGACTCCTGAAATATAAATAGCAACGCTTCTCCCCCACCCAGCAAATGTAATGAGCTGAAGACCAGTTAAGCAACTCTACCTGGAATTCAAGAGTCATGATGATACAAGGAAGAAAACTTATTGTGAAAACACCTCCACAGAAGCAGGGAAGCCACCTGTACAGGCCTGAAGGTGGAACACAGCCGTCCCTCCTGAGCACCAGAAAATGGAGAGAACTGGGGGGCCTTGTGTCCTTCCCGCAGAGCTGCTCAAGCACAGGGATCTGCACTCGGAACTTACAGAAATGATGCAAACATTACATTTTTCATGGCAAGGTGGACTCTCCACATTTCTAATCTCTGAATTTAGAAAACCATCAAATAAAAAAAATAAAAAAGAGGAATTCCCTGGTGGCCAGTGGTTAGGACTCTGCACTTTGCGGAGGGCACAGGTTTAATCCCTGGTTGGGGACTATGTTCCCGCAAGCCATGTGGCCAAAAGAACAAAATAAGAAAAAAAAAAAAAAAGAATTAAAACAAAAATGAAGCCCCAGACTACACTGATGAAGGAGGTGTGATGACCAGGAGGAGGCTGCCTTCATGAAACAAGAGTCCCAGGTGTTTTCCCAAGGCGTCCCTCGCCCAGGGAGCCGGTCTCTGCTGGGGGTGCAGGGGCAGGCCCGCACTCACGCAGCGTGTTTCTGGTGCAGGGGCGTCTTGTCCCGGTGCAGCGGCGTGGTGACCACCACCTTCTGGCTGCACACAGGGGTGGATGTCAGCGAAGGGCTCTCCAGTTCCAGTGTGTCCTGTTTATTCCAGAAGTTCAAAAACTGCCAGGAAGACAAAGGAAACCAGACGAGGCGATGAGCTCAGGGCCGGAGAGCAAAGGCCAGGACAGATATGCAAGTCCATGTGGACCCTTGGCTTGGTGTCGCCCAATCCTCCCTTTACCAGCCTGACGGGAGGTCCATCTCCCACCCTCATGTGCTGCTGGCCGTGAACCTAAGGCAAAGCAAGCTGGCTGTCTGAGGGCAGCTTCTTTTCAGAAGGAAAAAAAAAAAGTAGCTCTGAAATGGTCTTCCTAAGCTTCATGAGGGCAGGGCCAGACCTGGTTTGGGGTCCCATGTCCCCAGCACTGGGCACACGGCCTTGCACACAGCAGACACCCAGAGGATGGCCTGTACTGGGCAGGGGGGCCGACACCCGCCCCCAGTGAGCAGTCGGGGTGGGGTGCACACACCTGGGAGGGAGAGAAGGGCAGGGTCTTGACGGGGGTGCTCTTCGGGGTGAGGCTGTTGCAGGAGTCCAGGAAGGACAGGCTGGCGCTGTTCTCCGTGACGGGGGACAGGGCGACACGCCGCTTCCTCTGCCGCTTGAGCACAGAGGGCGGTGTGCCCATGCCCGAGCCCCCCACGTCGGTGCTGGGGGAGATGGGGATCAGCTCGCCCCGGCTGCTGCGGCTCAGGTCGGAGATGGTGTGGCCGTCGAGGCGGTACTCGGTCACGCTGGGCGCGGCAGCAGCAGCCGGCCGGGGCGGCGCGGGCTGCTGCTGCCAGGCTTGGGGCTGCCCCGGGCTGCCCACGAGGCTGCCCTCGGCTGACGGCTCCTCGGGGAGGTCAAACTTACTCAGGTCACACCACGCGTCAGGGTCCTGCCCGGAGACGGGGGTGGGGTTAGGAGTAACTGGCTTTCCCAGTGGTCGATAAACCACAGGGCTCATGTGCCACTGGAAAATATCAGAGTGTCAAGGATGATCCCACAGGGACCCCCTGGCGGCCCCATGGTTAAAACTCCACGCTTCCACTGCAGGGGCCACAGGTTCGATCCCTGGTCAAGGAACCAAGATCCCACATGCCATGCGGCACAACCAACAACAAAAAAACCCGATTCCACAGCCCAGGAACAATCGCCCGTAACTCTTCCTTGCCTTTCCTCAAAGATTCTTCTATGTCTGCATATCTGTATTTGTAAACATAACTGAAATCCTATCATGCACACGGCTGCTTGCTGTTATTAAAAAAAAATGTGCTAAGCATTTTTAAGATACACAAAAAGCATCAAGAAAAATACAAAGAAAATTCATATGCCCATCAAGAAGCCTAAGAAATAAAACCTTACCACTAAAGCTCCAGGTCTATCTGGCAAACCTCTGCCTGTAGGTAGGAAACCACTGCCGAAATTAAGTACTGATCATCTTTACGCATTTCTTTATCAATTAACACGTGTCCCTAAATAGTTAGTATTTTCAATGTTCCTAACTTTAATACAAATAATTTCTATTTTGCTTCTTTTTCCATTTAAAATTTCTGTAGAGCTGGAACAATGCAGGCACCTCATTCTATTCCCAAAGTTTAGTGTTTACCATCAGTAGACTTTAGTTGTTGTTATAGCAAAAACATTAACTTTTATAATAATTCTTTACAGCCAAAAACTGTTCTATCATTTGAATATATGTTACTCAGTCCCCTTCTGTTGGACATTTGGGTTCTTCCTCTTAATTCTTAAAGATTAAAAACAGATGTTCTTTATGAACATCTTGGACATAAACCTTCTGTTTCTTGACAGACACCTGGACGTGAAGACCTGGGCCCAAGGCCATGAGCAGGATGAAGGGTCTCCATCTGCCAGGCACGTTCCCAGACAGGAGGCAGCCCTGGGCTCCATGAGCCTGTACATCATGGCACCTCACTGGGTGCTTCAGCTAAATTGTGTCCACCCTCTAGCCACCCTGCTGAGGGAGTATGACCCTCTCCCTCTCAACCCAAGGCAGCAAACTCAGAGAGGGTAAGGTCACTAAGTTCCCAGAGTAATTCTGGGAGGAACGCTTAGGTCCTTTCTGCCTTTGTCCAGTTAATGACAACCTAGCCCTAGGGCTTCTGGAGACAAAAGTCTCCACTTTGGTCCCTGGGCATCTGGCCCTGAATGGACATGGACCCCAGTGGTGATTTCTGGTCCCTAGGGCTCGCAGGAGCCTGGCAAGTTCATTCCTGAAGGTGGAGGGCAGCTCAGGGAAGTGCTGACTCCAGGGCCACCTCCCAGCATGGAACGCCAACCTTGCAGGGGCCCCTGGAATTCACGGCATCCAACAGGCCCGAGCACACGTGCCGAGGACTGGCCTGGGGGACGGATGGCAGTGTTTCTGCAGCTACTCTGACCGCCCATTAGTCACTGAAGGTCATCGTGGAGACAGCCCAAGCTCAGCACTCACCAGCTGTGTGACTCTGGATAAGCCTCCTAACCTGTCTGAGGTTGAGCTAAGTCCACCACCCAACCCCCTTCACAGGCTGTTAAAGGACCGAGAGCGCAGACAGGCAGGAAGTAGTGAGCCTGGTGCGTGGCAGGCACGCAGGGTTAGAAACCAGCCTCCCAGAAGGAGCCCCAGGACCGGGACGTGACAGGTGCCTGAGAGGAGTCTGAGGATGGCCCGAGGCAAGCCGGTGAGGCTCCAGCAGGGCGGGCAGCGCTCTCAGCTGGCCCTCGGTGGCCCCGGGCGGTCTGCTGAACAGACTGCCACACACAGCTAACTCTGAGATCCATTCTGGTAGAGGAGACACCAGAGATCCTGCCACTGTGGCAAGAGGGGAAACCCAGAGCCAGAGGGTCTGAGCAGGCAGCCCCCTGAGACCGACTTCACAGTCTAAGCCCTCACTGGGCAGGCCACTGGGCACGATGGTTAAGACCTCAGCACCTTACTCGCTGTACCTTGGGTACACTATCTGATCTCTCTGAGCCTCATCTACAAAAACACAGAAAAGACACCTCTCCCAAGATACCATGTGGACCACACGTGAAGCCCACAGCCTGACATTTAGCAGATGTTCAATGAACAGCATCATTATCCTCAGCTAATAAGAGGAAGCCTAAGTGGGAAGGCTTGTGTGGGCACTGCCCACTGAACCCCTCTGCCCCCCAGTCACCAGCCTCTTGCCCACCACCTCCTGAAATCCACTCCACGCCTCAGGCCTGGAGGACAGAGCTGTGAAGTCACACCAAGAAGCAGAGCCCCCCCCAGAGCCCCTCCCCAAGGGGCATAGCCCACAGCCAGTGTGGCTCAGGGGCGGCTCTCCCTGAGTAACCAGGACATACACACGGCCGCAGCCCCAAACCCCCGCCCTTCCCGGAGTCCTCTCCAGGAAACCTGACCGTCAGCGCTACCATGAACACCAGTGCTCTGCGGTGCTGCTGTGGACTCCACACCCTCCCCATCCCCCGAGGACTCTGTCCCTCACTTCCGCTGGGGAGCATGCCCTACCACCCCGGGCTTTAAGAGTGAGTCAGGAGCTCCCTGAAGACAGGGATGTCAGCCACTCTCTTGGGGCTGCCAGGCCCTGGCCAGGCGCTCAGCATTGGCTCAGCCACGTCAGCGAGACGATAAGCAGACAGAAGGACGTCTGTCTAGGGGGACAAGTGCTCCCTGACAGGGGTGCTCAGGGCCCACTGGGAAGTCCCGTGACCAACATTACCGACTCGATCAAGTCCAGGGCTTCTGAGAGGCCGGACTCTACAGCCGGGATGAGGAGGTTGGCAGCCTCCACCACCCACTTGTAGGGCAGGCTGGTCTCTGGCGAGGAGCCTTCCTGGTCTTCACGCTTGGGGAAGTCCTCCAGGGGCTCTGGGGTCCGCACTCCATCCGGCTCCGCGGGGACGGGCTCCTGCTCCTGGGCGGGGGCGGCCGCTGTGATCTCCTCCTCGCTGCTCTCCTCTTCCTTCAGGGCAGGGAATGCCGGGGGCCAGCTGGTCACGACACTTCCCTGGGGACACAGGGCATGCAGTTTGGGTTTCCCATTATGAGATACAAACTGTGTCATGTTTCAGCAAAAATGTACCACCTGAACCTTTTCGGAAGCCTATCAACCTTAGCACTTGGTAAGGAAACTCAAGTGAACCCAAACTGAAAGACGGTCTACAACACAACTAAGCAGAGACATCACTTTTCCGACAAAGGTCAGCTTAGTCAAAAACTATAGTTTTTCCAGCAGTCAGGTATGGATGTGAGAGTTGGACCATAAAGAAGGCTGAGTGCTGAAGAATTGATGCTTTTGAACTGTGGAGTTAGAGAAGACTCTTGGGAGTCCTCTGGACAGCAAGGAGATCATACTAGTCAATCCTAAAGGAAAGCAACCCTGAATTTTCATTGGAAGGACTGATAGAGAAGCTGAAGCTCCAATACTTTGCCCACCTGATGCGAAGAGACAATTCACTGATGCTGGGGAAGACTGAGGGCAAGAAGAGAAGAGGGCGGCAGAGGATGAGATGGTTGGATGGCATCACCGACTCAACAGACATGAACTTGAGCAAATTCTGGGATAGTGAAGGGCAGGGAAGCCTGGCGTGCTACAGTCCATGGGGGTGTAGATTCAGACACAACTTAGCAGCTCAACAACAACAAAGCCTAACCTTGTACTTCAAAAGTATCAGTACCATGAAAGGCTAAAGGGAATGAAAGAGATAGGACAACAAAACAGTGTCTAATCCTTGACCTGGATCATGGGCAGGAAAAAAATGGAATCTGGATGGAAGATTAGTTAAAATTCCAAGTAGTTAAATTCCAAGTGTGTACTGAAGGTATACTGGTGAATGTCCTTATTCTTAGGAAATACAACTCAGGTATTAAGGGATGAAAGGCACAATGTATGGAACCGACTCTCACATAGCTCAGGTTGAAAAATATATATGCACATAGAGAAAGATAAAGCAAATCTGACCAATGTTAAAAATTAATGAACCCAGTAAAGGGTACAGGAGAGCACTCTTCTTGCAACTTTTTTGTATGTTTAGTATTATTTCAAAACGAAGGTTTGAAAAAGGAATGGATACTAATTTTGTGACAGGAAAAGAAAAAAGAAATAGAGGAAGATCGTTTGTGGCAATAGCTCTCCTGGCAGAATCTGGAAACAAGCTTTGACATGTTGACCTGACAGCCCGAGGAGCCTTGAACACAGCACACATGAGGCTCCCAGTGGCTAAGACTACACTCCCAACGCAGGGGCAGAAGTTCAATCCCTGGTTGGGGAACTAAGATCTTGCAGGCTGCACAGTGTGGCTAAAATAGAATAAATAAAATAAAATATTAATTAAAAAAAGAGAAAATGGTCAACCTCACTAGTAAAAGAAATGTAAGTGAAGCAATGGTACTGCACAATTGCTCATAAAACTGGCAAAGACATTCTGTAAAATCTTAGCCAGCTGTGACCCAGTGTGGGAAAACAGGCAGCTCCACTTACTGCTACAGCAGAATGACATTGCCCTTTGAGTGGGAATTTAGCAATGCCTTATGAAAATTTGCTTCCCTTGTGGCTCAGCTGGTAAAGAATCCACTTGTAATGCAGGAGACTTGAGTTCAATCCCTGGGTTGGGAAGATCCCCTGGAGAAGGGAGAGGCTACCCACTGCAGTATTCTGGCCTGGAGAAGTCCACGGACTGTATAGTCCATGGGGTTGCAAAGAGTTGGACACGGTTGAGTGACTTTCACTTTTCACTTTATGAAAATTTCAAACGTCTACACTGTTCGACTAAGCATTCCACACACATAAAAAGGCACATGTACAAGGAATGTGAACAATGATGTTCACTGCAGCATACATGGTGACAAGACGCTCATCGATACAAGATATGACAGGTGGCATGACAGACTCAAGAATGAGGCAAAGGTCTGTACACACATGACGACAGGGGAAGATATAAGGGGGAAAAGATGTTTGTAAAACTGGTGGTTTAGTTGCTAAGTTATGTCTGATTCTGTGACCCCATGGGCTGGAGTTCACCAGGCTCCTTTGTTCATGGGATTTCCCAGGCAAGAATATTGGAGTGGGTTGCCATTTCCTCCTCCAGGGGTACCTCCTGACCCAGGGATCAAACCTACATTTCCTATGTCTCCTGTATTGCAGGTAGATTCTTTATCCACCGAGCCATCAGGGAAGCCCATTTGTAAGACACCAAGGAGATCCAACCAGTCCATCCTAAAGGAAATTAGTCCTGAATATTCAATGGAAGGACTGATGCTAAAGCTGAAACTCCAATACTTTGGCCACCGGATGCGAAGTACTGACTTATTTGAAAAGACCCTGATGCTGGGAAAGACTGAGGCAGAAGAAGGGGATGACAGAGGATGAGATGGTTGGATGGCATCACTGACTCAATGGACATGAGTTTGAATAAGCTCCGGGAGCTGGTGATGGACAGGGAAGCCTGGTGTGCTGCAGTCCATGGGGTTGCAAAGAATTGGACAGGACTGAGCGACTGAACTAAACTGAAGGTCTAATCTTACACAAAACACCCCCTGATGTTTTGTGTCTGAGGGGCTGGCCCTACTGGCCCAAGGGGGTGCCTAGACCTGGATCTGGACCTCACAGGTCCAGCCTCAGCCATTCCTCTCCACTGTCATTTTAATGATTCTATTGTGCTGGTAATTTATTTAACTAAAGTTAACATCCGACTTTTTGTTGTTAGAAACAACTTTAATGACTGTCTTTGTAGCTAAAATCACTGCTCATTTGCTCACTTCTTTCTTAAGAAGTTCCTTGAGGTAGGTAGACACATTCTTTAAAAACTTGAATGCATTTTGTTAGACTGCCTGCCAGAAAATGCTCACCTTTTTCTGTGTGTATGGGATTTACCTCACTGGACAATGCTTGCAATTATAAATTTTTTCTGTGCTTCAAAAATAATACAATGATCATTGTAGGGTTAGAAACAAGCCTCTAAGGCGCAAGGCTGAGCCTATAAATCCCAACTTCTAGAGAGAACGGACATACTGTTTAATGCATATGCCAACATTTACTACCAAGGCAGGAGAAGAAGGGGGCAACAGAGGATCAGACAGTTGGATGGCATCACTGACACGATGGATATGACCCTGAGTAAACTCCAGGAGTTGGTGATGGACAGGGAGGCCTGGCGTGCTGCAGTCCATGGGGTCGCAAAGAGTTGGACACGACTGAGCAACCGAACTGAACTGAAACTTTAATTTTTTTAAAAAGTGTGCCCTAGGGTGTAGGATGTGAAAGTCGCTTAGTCGTGTCCAACTCTTTGCGACCCCACAGATCACACAGTCCATGGAATTCTCCAGGCCAGAACACCGAAGTGGGTAGCCTTTCTCCAGGGGATCTTCCCAACCCAGGGATCCAACCCAGGTCTCCCGCACTGCAGGCAGATTCTTTACCAGCTGAGCCACAAGGGATGTGAGATGTTAACAATTATAAAAGTGATACCGTATGATTTCATTTATATGACTTATTAGAAAATTACAGATTAAAAAATCTGATGAAAGGTGCCAGGGACTAAGGATGGGAGATTCTGGGCTGAAAGGGGCACAGGAGCCTGGGGGTGATGGGGACATTCTGCATTCTGACTGTGGTGGTGGCGACATGACCTGGTGGTTTCGGTCCTGACCTCCACAGGAAACGATGAATTTTACTGTGATTGCACCCTTGACACATCTGATAGTACACATATGTTTTTACCATGAAAAAGCTGGAGAGAGTAACAGGTGGGAAGGAAGCCATTGATGACGAGAAGGAGGCTGAAGACCTCCCCGCCTGACCCTCCCTGATGCTGGCTTCTGCATCCTCTATCTGTGGGGAGGTGAGTGCCAAGCGTGGACACAGGTGTCACAGGGAAAGGCCCTCATGAGAGACATGTGGCCACACAGACCCTCCTGCAGGATCAAACAGCCGAAGGAATGGGTGAAAAGGGAGGAGCAGGTGTTGGTGGGATAGCATCGGATATACGTGAAAACAAACCGACCCACCCAAGCGCCCCAAGCGCAGTGGCCAAGCCCTCCCAAGCTCCACTCCCCACTGCTCACCTGGCCTTCCGAGGAGGGGGCACTCTGGCGGCCGTCCTTGTCCTCCAGCTCCAGCAGCAAGTACATGGAGGGCTTGCTGTCTCTGGACTCACTCAGGAAGCCTCCCGTGTCCACCTTCCTCTTGATAGTGGAGTTCCAGTGATTCTTCACAGCATTGTCCGTCCTGCAGGGGCCAACGGGACCTTTGACCCCAGCCCGGTGGCCCGCGCCCCACCGGGTGCATAATTAGCCTCCCTAAGCTCAGCTCCGGCTTCTGTCAAGGAGGGTTCAACCTGAGGACCTCTAAGGGCTCTCAGCTCTAAGATGAAGTCTGACATGCCTGCGGCCTGGCATGATTTACAGAGTATTTCCACACAGATTTTCGAAGTAAGCAAACATCTTATTCAGCTGACAGGATAAAAATCCTAACACTGAAGTGTTCTGGCAACACTCAGTCCCTTCCCAGCTCACTGGGCATCTGTAGAAACTGGAAGCAAGCTGCTGGCTGCTGGCCCTGGTCCTCAAACACGAGCCCTGATCACCTCCCATAGATAGAAAACGGCCAGAGAGGGCAGAGCAAGAGGACACAGGGTCCCCTGCTGACCACTCTGAGCCTTGGCTTTTTAATCTGGAGAATCAGATCGCTTCCTCCTCCATCACTTGTTAAAGATTAAAGAGGAAACACGTATACTCGCTTAAGTCAGAGCAGTGACACGTAGAAGCAGGGAGGGCAGCACAGCGGTACAGGAGCGCAGGAGGTGTGGACGGGGAGAGGCCGGTGGGTACGCGGTAGAGAAGGACAGAGCAGCAGGGAAGCAGGAGTGGAGAGCAGCACAAGGCACAGAGCAGCACGGACTGTGGAAGCACACATCGGTGTCGCGTGAGCAGCCCCAGTGCACACGGGTCACAGCAGTGCACAAGCGTGGACAGAGACAGTGCCTTCTTTGGGGCTCTGAGCTGAGCGCTTTTCCACCAGAATAACAGTTTGACTAACCCACCAGTCTCAGAGGCGGGTCTGGGCACTACGGGGAGGTGGCCAGGGACTCACCATGGTCGGGAAGGACAGACCAACCTTCCCCCGAGTAAACAACATTCCCCATCAAAAACCAAAGGATGAGAGCAAGCTGGCTACACAGTGGGCACAAGGCAGGGGGGCATCCAGGCTCCGTGTCTGTGGGTGGGAGGAGAGCTGCTGCTAAGTCGCTTCAGTTGTGTCCGACTCTGTGCAACCCCATAGATGGCAGCCCCCCTGGCTCCCCCGTCCCTGGGATTCTCCAGGCAAGAACACTGGAGTGGGCTGCCATTTTTAGTGCAAAGCCCGACGGGTGAGCGAGGGTGACTGCGGATCAAGGTGAAGCTGGTGGCATCGGCCAGGTCAGGCTGGCCACACGGGGAAGAGTCTCCAATCCAAGGGTTAGAGGAAGCACCAAAAAGGATTAACACACTTAGGTCTGACTTTGGAAACAGATGATTTCAGACTCCAGGGAAAACAGGCCATCTGGTATTCTATCTCCTTTCCCTCTGAGCCATTTACCATGGCACCACAATGCCATCGTAAAGAAAAGATTAAAAATAAAGCAAAGTAAAAATGCACCTGGACAGGGCTAGTGATTAGGATGCAACACTCCTAAGGCAGGGGGCATGGGTTTAATCCCTGGTCAGGGAACGATGATCTCGCATGCTATACGGGGTGGTCAACACACACACACACACACTAAAGTATACAGACAAGAGAGCAGGGGAGACGGTAGTGGTGAATAAGAGATTTTTATGGTTTCCAGAAAATGGAAAGGAATTGTGGGAAACAACTCGGGAGACTGGAGTTGACCCTGGAAGATCTGGCAAGATTGCAGCCCAAGTCCCAAGTTGTTCCAGTTCTCCCTGCAGAACCCCAAGAGGCCCAGTTCTTGGAGCGGCCAGGCCCAGTGAAGAGTAGAGTGAAAACAGAGCAGTGCTTTGGACATCCAGATCCTGGCCCTGATCTCACAGGCAGGAGGAAAGAGACGTATTCTCTTTTATAAAAAAAAAGACCAGGCAACCCAGGTCTCAGGTGTCGCCAGTGGTAAAGAACTTGCCTGCCAATGCAGGAGATTCAAGAGACATGGGTTTGATCCCTGGGTCGGGAAGATCCCCTGGAGGAGGGCATGGCAGCCCACTCCAGTATTCTTGCCTAGAGAATTCCATGGACAGAGAAACATGGTGGGCTACAGTCCATGGGCTCGTAAAGAGTCAGGACAGGACTTAAGCAACTTAGCACGCATGCAACCATGGCCAGGGCACGAAGCCAAAAGTGGGACCAGATGAGAACCTGCGCAGTAAACAGGAGGCCCCCAGGCCCGCCCCACCCCGCTCCAGTCTCCCAGTAGCCAGGTCCCTGCACCGCCCGAGGCAAGAATCTGAAGGACTCTTCTTCTGGGGAAAGTGAACAACGCCAGAGAAATCGGACTAGGCCTTGAACATCCCCACAAAGGCCAGGGGATGCCCTGACCGGCCCCGGCCCCGGCCCCAGCGGGCGGCTCACCTCCCCGGCAGCATCTTGGCAATCTCGGCCCAGCGATTGCCCAGCACCTTGTGGGCCTCGCAGATGATGCGGTCCTCCTCCTCCGTCCAACAGGACTTCTTCACCTCGGGGTTGAGGTGGTTGTGCCAGCGCTCACGGCACTGCTTGCCCAGCCGGCCCTTCAGGTGCTTGGCAATCAGCGTCCACTGCTTCGTGCCGTACTTCTTGACCAGCTCGATGACCTTGAGGTAAAGACGCCGTGAGGCCAGCGGGATCCTCTCCACCCCGTTTCCCACCCTAGCACCCACCAGTGGGATGTCCCCTGACCCCTTCCCCGGGGTGCGTGAATGCCACGGTGCAGCAGGCCCAGGCCCAGGCGTTACCTTCTGGTCCTCCTCTTTGGTCCATGGCCCTTTGACGAGGTCTGGATTCAAGACCCTCAGCCACCGGTACTGGCACTGCTGGTCAGTGCGGTTCTGGGAAGAGGACAGGCTTCCTTGAGAACTCCTGGCCTACGGCCCTGCCTCGTTCCCAGAACCACCACACACTACACACCCACGGGCCAGGACACTGTGCTTCCCTTTGCTACAAGCGGGCCTGGATGGAAGCAGGCAAACTCAGAACCCTGTGCAGGGCCACTGCACACAACCGCCCTGTGCCAGCCTGCGGGCTACATCAGGGATTCTCGCTTGCTTCCGAGAGGGGCTACTTCCCTGAAGGTTTCAGACCCTGTAGAGGACAGGGAGTGAGGAATGCGGCCATTCACTCCTGGTCCCCGAGCTGCCCGATGAGCCATGAAAGCCAACAGCACCTCCTGACACATCCCCTCCCTGTCGGCCACCTGCAGAGCTGGGGGTGGGGGACCCTAGGGGGACCCGCATCACCAGGAGGCTCTAGATGCTGGACAGGGTGGCTCCGGTCAGCTCTGCGGGGGCCTCACCATGAAGCCTGCTCAAGTATCGTTTCCTCTCAGGTTCAGTTTCATGGTTGAGAAATCGAGCAGCAACTCGTCAATGACTTGCAGGAAGAAATGCAAATATGCCACTGATGTGACGCATGATCATGGAGCCTAAGGCCCCCAGGCACCCAGAGGCTGCCACGTGGGGACACTTACATCAGGGTGCCCCTGATTTCAGTTTGGGTAGAAAGGGCCTCAGGAGGCTGGAAGGTTGTTTTGTTGGGAGAGCTGGGGGGGTGCTTGGTAAGGAATTCGCCTTTCTTCTCCCTGATACCAAGTCTCTCCTCCCAGGCCCCCTGTCTGGGGGAGCGGGCGGCAGAGGGGCTGCACTCACGGGAAAGTGGCTGGCCAGGAACTTCCAGTCTTGCTGTCCAAACTGCTTCACCAGGGCCCTCAGCTGCTCGTCCTGCCAAAGCCAGGAAGACAGAGGGCTCAGCTCACACGTGTGCAGAAGGTGGCTGCTCTGGACCGAGACCCACCCTCCCTCCAACAAAGGGAGCAGCCTCCTTCATCCAGTCATGTTACGAAGTGATCATCTAACTACGCACCAGGTATGCCAGCATCAGAGCTGCTCAACTTTTGGGGACTTAAAGTCTAGAGGGAAGCACCCGCTAATCAAAGGCTCCTGCAAACAAAAGGAGGGCCACTCTGTGCTGCACGGACGGAGAAATGGACAGTGAGGCCTATGGGGGATCCAAGGGACAGGCTCCAAGGAACTCTAGTGAGGCTAGGCTGCAGGAAGCAGGAGAGAAGGAGGCAAGAGGATTTGGGGGTGGGGGCGGCGGGGACCAGACCACGAGCAGGGTTGACTCGGGCCTCTGCATCATGCAAAGCCACCGATGCACTGAAGCATCACCACTGACAGGTGGTCACAGTCCAACGTGCTTGTTGTGAACTTCACTTTGGTGGCTGCAGGAGAAAGGGCTGCAGGAGGGCAGAAGGGAGGATAGGAGGCCATTACAGGCATCCAGGCCACAGTGACCCAGCCCTGGAGACAGGGAAACGTGGGCACTTGGAAGGGAAAAACAGTATTTGTTAGAATATTCTCCTGAACATAAACTCGTTCTCTTGAATATAAACTATTGATTCACGCAACAACATTAAAATCACAGTATCATTAGGATGAGAGAAAGAAGTCAGACATAAGAAGAGTACACATTGCTTAATTCTGTGCAGAGGAACTTCTAGAAAAGGTAAACTAAGCTATAGGGACAAAAAGATCGTCGGTGGTGTCCGTGGTCAGGGTTGGTTGGGGGGTGGGAGAAAAGAGCAGCAGGGAGCAAGA
Organism: Bos mutus; assembly: GCF_027580195.1. Taxonomy (NCBI): domain Eukaryota; kingdom Metazoa; phylum Chordata; class Mammalia; order Artiodactyla; family Bovidae; genus Bos; species Bos mutus. Next base: position 56,550,208 of record NC_091629.1, on the reverse strand, counting down.
GACGCCTGGGGCGATGGAAGCGCCCTGCAGGGTGGTGTGCTCCGAGTTTCCCGGCAGCACATCCACTGAAACTCACTGGATGGTACGTCAACAGTTGTATCTGATTGTGTGTGAAATATTCCTCCAGCAAACTGACCGTTTTTACCCCCTGCAACTTGTAGGTTCTCAGTTCCCCGATCAGGGATTGAACCGAGCAAGGCCCTCACATTGAAAGCTTGGGGTCCTAACCACTAGATGGCCAGGGAATCCCTCAAACTTATTTTTTAAAACTTTATATATATAAATAAAACGTAGTATTATCCATACAGTGGAATATTATTCAGCCTCAAAACAAGGAAATTCTGTTACAAGCTACAACATGGATGAACCTTGAGGACATTATGCTAAGCAAAATAAGCCAGACACAAAAGGACAAAGACAGTCTAAGCCCACTCATATGAAGAATCGAAAGTAGTCAAAAATAAAAACCAGGACTTCTCCGGTGGTCCAGTGGCTAAGACTTTGTGCTCCCGATGCAGGGGGCCTGAGTTCAATCCCTGATCAGGAAACTAGATTCCAAATGCTGCCACTAATGATCCTGCATGTGGCACCTAAAAACTGACCCCAAGTGCTACAGCGAAGACCAGTGCAGCCAAACAAAAAAAGAAACCAAAAGCAGCAAGTCAAACAAGGTGGTTGCCAAGGGCTGGGGGGAGGGGATGGGGAAAATTAGTGTTTCATGATTCAGCTTTTTTTTTTTGCAAGATGACAGTTCCAAAGATCTGCTGCACAGTGAGAATACACTTCATGTACTCAACTTAGACTTAAAAACAGTTACAATGGTTTAACATTAGGTGTTTTTTCACTCTCTCTCTCCTGGGCAGGAAAAAAAAAAAGGCCACCAGACATCCAGACCCTCAACTGCAGCTTGGCCACCACCCAGTACCAGCTGGACAAAGGCCCCATAAATCCTATTGCAGGGCCAGCCCACGTCCACACAGTCAGCTCCGGACACCATGCCCTCCTTTGCTGCCCATCCCATCTGGTCAGGCCAACCCCTGCCTTCTGCCCATGTCCCCTGGGTCCATCTGCAGCACCACCATCCTCCCTGACAACCAGGGTGGACAATTTCCCCCCTCTCCAAGTCCTCCTGGACCCCATGGGCCCCTCCACCTGTCGACTCCTACCTGCACTGCCCTCGTCCCGCCACAACCATCTTCTATCTGAACGACTCAGCGCCTTTCCCTGTTTGCTCAGCCTCAGGCTGCCCCCAGATCTCTTATCCACCCCACATCCAGTAGACCAGCTCCCTGAAGCCGGGCTATGGTCACATGATTCATCTGCTTTAAAAATCATCACTGGCTCCTCTCTGCCAGCTGAGCAAGCCTGTCTCTGAGCCCAACCTTCAAGGCCTTCCTGCTTGGACCCTGTTCCATCTTTCCATCTAAATCAACCTTTTCAGAAACTCTTCAAGGACCCTTCCCTCCAGGCACACCAGGGCCCTTCTACTTGCCTTTTCCCACCACAACCCCTTTCCTGTTCTGACTCACCCACCACCTTGCATACTTCCCTGATCACTGAATTTCCAAATCCTCACCCATGAAATGTTCCTTAACCACTCAGACAACAGTAAACTCAACTTCTAAAGGCATTTAAGACAATGACTGGCACCTCTTAGGTCCAGGAGGCTTAGTGTAAGACAGGAGACACCATGGTGGGCATAAAGAACATGGGTCCTGCCAGCACCATGATGGCCACAGCATGTCCACAGGACTTGCGTGGTCTTATTTGTCCATCCCAGGCAGACAGATGCTCTGGGGTAGGGACAGCATCTTGTCTGGTCTCCTAAGACCACAAGAGCAGAATATAGTCCCTGGTTTACAGTGGGATGAACAGAAAAGGCTGGCCTAGCACTCCTGTAAAGAAACATCTTTTATGATTTAAGAGTGTTTCATAACTCAAACAGTAAGTTAAGAGGGGGTGGGGAGAGACTCACACCTAAACACATCTAGGCAAACAGAGGTAGAATAAAAAGATAAGGCCAATAGGCGTTTGACATGGTAGAGTCAAGTTACAAAAAGACCTGACAGTCTATAAAACTAATCATATACCTACCCCATGAGCATCCCTAAGCATCCCGCCCAGAAAAATGAAACAAATCCTCAAAAATGCTTAGGCAAGAATGTTCACAGCAGCTCGAGCCACAATAGGCAGATTCTGTAAACAGCGAAAATGCCCACCAACAAGTGAAACATACCATGGTCTATCCAAACAATGGAATACTATTCAGCAAGAAAAAATGAACAAAGTACTGAATCATGCAACATTACGTGGAACAAAAGAAGCCAGAAAGAAAAGGAGTATAGCTCTATGAATTCATTTACAGTAGAGAGCAGGCAAAAAGATCAAACAGAGACACTGACTGGATGGGCCACTGCCCGGAGCTGGGAAAGATGAACCACAAAGGGAACTTCCAGGGATAATCAAGATGGCACTTATGTAAGTAACACACACTTATTAGAAGTGATGGAACTGTCCACTTTTAAAAGGTGCATTTGACTACATATATATATATACACACACACACACACACATACACACTCCATAAACACTATTAAAGAATAAAAAGAAAATCAATTCAGAGCTCGGTATTATAGACACAATACATTTATTATTTTTTTAAATGATAATAAAGTAGGGGTTGGCAGATTTGGCTAAACCTCCCAGCAGTTACAGGACAAGCAGCACAATTAAAGTTCAGGATACAGAACACACCAGCTTCCCAGAGACACATCCCTCCCAGAGTCCTCAATACTGACAGGGTCCAGGAATGCTCTAAGAAGCATCAGAGAGAAACAGAGGGCCCACTGGCTTGTTCAACAGCGCCTCCCCTTCATCATACTGGTCGGGGCAGACACACCCCAGGTTCAGTTCTGTCTGCCCCCCGCCCCACACTGCCATCACTTCCATCCCCCGCAACTGCCCCTCAGTGTCACTCACCTCCTCCTGGGTCCATTTGACCTTGCACTTGCTGTCTCTCTGCTCTGGCACGTCTGAATCTGTGTCCTGGTAGTGCAGCTCATCCAGCTCCTCACTGCAGGGAAAAAAGCCAAAGGTCAAGGACATGCGTCTCTAAGGGCTGCCACCCGATGGACGGACAGTGTGAACAGAGGCCAGTGACCTCGAGGGAAAGGTTTCAGGGAAGCGGGCTTCTACTGTAGGCACAAATGTAGGTACTTCCACCCTCCCCCTTTCTAAAAAGTTTTTGATGAAATGGGGTTACGGGGATTTCCCTGGTGGTCCAGTGTCTAAGATTCTGAGCTCCCAATGCAGGGGGCCCAGGTTCGGTCCCTTGTCAGGGAACTAAATCCCACATGTGGCAACTAAGACCAACCACAGCCAAGGAAATAAATTAAAATAAATATTAAAAGAAGAAATAGAGTTATGGTCTATTTTTTTCTTTATTCTTGTCTTTTCACTAACACCCTTATGACTTCAAAAGCTACAAGAAAAAAGATTTCACCAAGAATATTAGGATATTCAACACCAGATACCCATTTCATGTTTCCTTTTCAGTAACAAAACTTTAACTTGCATGGGTATTTTAAGGATTAAAGCCAAAGATGTATGTAATCATTACGCACCAGGATTTTAAGAAAGACTGGTTATCTGAGAAAACCATTTAAAATACATTATCTCAGGAACTTCCTTGGTTGTCCAGTGGCTAAGGCTCCATGTTCCCAATGCAGTGAGTCTGGTTGGAGCCCTGGTCAGGGAACTAGATCTCACATACTCCAAGTGAGAGTTCCTAGAGATTCCGCGTGCCACAACCAAGACCCAGGATAGCCAAATAAATATATATTAAAAAAGAAAATATATTACCTCAGTAACTATGTGCATTTTTGCATACCCCTTCTCAATCCTTGCCTTCACACAGGCCTAATTTATGGAGCAAAAAAATCAGAGTACAAGCAACTTTGAATTCTCAATGTTTTTATTTTCTAATAAGTAATTTTCCAAGTCACTCCAAAATCTTCCTATTTGCATGGTTTAATGTTAACAAAAATGAAGATGACGCTATCCACACCCAGGGATGTCAGGGACTCACTGGAGCACCCTCCCAACTCAGGTGGACCTGTCAGGGATATTCCTCATTCATGCATTTTTACGTAGGAAAAGTCTGAGTCTCCAAGCACAGGTCAGGTATCAAAAGAAGAAAGAGGACGTCCTTCTGCAGCCACACTCCTTTCCCCTTCTCAGCATCTCCCTAGTCATTCCCACATTCCCTATAGCACCTTGGAAATCCTCCTGTCTCATAACAGAGGCCCTTAGGTTGCAAATGCATATCTCCTTGACAACCGGGACAGAGGTCACCTCCACCTCTGTATCTGCCTTTGGAGGATGGCACCAAAATGCCTTAAGAAATGTTTGCTCTGGAAATGGCCAGATTTGGAATGAATGACTAATAAACATGCAAAGCTGCTGCCTCTTAGTTGATCAGAGAATGCTAACATAAGTCAACTTTTAGAATGAGGTAAGGAAGGGACAGATGCTATCTAAACCCAGCAACACCAGTCACGGGAGCTGGAATTCAACCTTGTCTCATCATTCCCAACCCAATCCATGGAGTACTCCACCATCTCAAAACAGGAGGAAAAAATGCTTCAAGATACTAATAACAGAAAGAAGCTGGCTTTAACATCAACTGACCCTGGCCTCTGTTCTAACAGAAACTATCTTTGGTTCTCTGACATCCAGCTTCTAACAGAAGCTCAGCAAATGTTCCTTCAAGGACAAAGTGATTTCTGTGTGAACACTCTCTGGAGCTCCAATACTCTATTTAATGGGGACAGTACTTCAGACAGCTGGGACAATTCCGTGAGGTTTAATTTATTTATATCACCATCACGGTAATGATTGTCTACTTCACATGCATTCTCATTATTCCCATTTAATAGATGTGAAAACTGAGCTCCCTGGTGGCACTAGCAATAAAGAACCCACCTGCCAATGCAGGAGACATAAAAGACACAGGTTCAATCCCTGGATCAGGCAGATCCCCTGGAGGGCGTGGCAACCCACTCTAGTATTCTTGCCTGGAAAATCTCATGGACAGAGGAATCTGGCAGGCTACAGCCCATAAGGTTGCAAAGAGTCAGACACAACTGAAGTGACTTAGCACGCACACACAAAGCTCACAGGGGTTAACCTGCACCTGCAGGTCCTCATCTGATAATCCCAGCAGCAAAAGCAGAGGCTAAGTCAGTAGTGGCAACCACGTGGAGGTCTCACACACCCTTTCTATGCCCTTCCATGTGCTGGGCTCTGCTCCAGTTGGGGTGAGTCAGAAGCTGAGCAGGAAGTAGGGCACTGGTGCAGAAGAGAGTTACAGCAAGTGGCCATGAATTAAACTGAATGCTGTGGGGTTCCAGGGTGTAGAATCCATCCCTCACTGGGAGCTGGGATTCCTCCACTGAGCCCCAGGGCATAGATGGTAGAAGACCTGGGGGCTGTCAGGGGCTTTGGGTTTGTTGCCTGGAGTGAACACTTCCTGAACCAGAAATTCAGGGCCTGACCAGCGCCTGCCCAGAAAATAACTCCTGGGAATTGGAGTTGCCCTGAGAAACCATGGCCTGAGGAAGACACACCCTGTGCCTGATGACTGCCCCGGGATCAGATGTTTCCTTGCTGAGAAGCCTGTGAAGGCAACCACCACCTGAAGCGGGATTTCAGGCTATCTGGGATGGATACATGAATCCTAGGAGGGAACAGGTCAGAACCCCTTGTGGTTCTGTACTGTGACTCCCAGACTGGTTGAAAAGCCTAGAACTCAGACACTGAAGGAACAGGTGTAAGACAGGGACATGGAACCCACAGACCTGATTTCTGGCTTGTCTCTGCCAGTCTGGGGGGATAAGTAAAATGGAGACTGCAGTTCTTGCCTCCGCCCCAGGAGTTGCTGCCACAGATCAGTCTCTCTTCCCCTAGCATTCAACCCCAGCTGCCCCAACCCCCGCATGTAGAACAGGAAGAAGGTCTCCGGAGCGAGACCGACCTAAGGCCCCGAGCCCAGGTGGTGGGGGACCAAAAAGTCCCTCCCGGCCCCAGCAGCCCTCCTAGGTCAGGGGAGAGAGCCGGGAGTGCTCCGTGCTTCCCCGAACGCTAAGAAATGCCCACCGGACCCCCAAAAGGTTCGAAAGACAAGCGTCTTCCAGGCTTTGGCCTCCCACCCACCGCGACTCCGAAAATCATTTTTCTTCTCCAGGGGTCGCCTCCCTCCCCGGTAAAGGCCCTTCCAGCTGACACCACCGTCCCACCCCCACCCCGCAATTAGGCGGGAGACAAAATGACATCATACAAGGCTTGGCCCGGGCCCCAGGAGACCCGCCCGCCCCAGCTCGAGGCCCAGCAGGCCCGGGGGTGCCAAGTGAGGGGCTCCCGGGAGCCCCCCGGCTTCGCGCGCACCGGGACACCTGAGTTTTCCGCCGACCCCAACCGCGCCCGGCCGGGCTCGGAAGGGCCTCGGCGAGGGTGGCGGTGGGGGCAGGGGTCAGGGCTGAGGAGGATGGCGCCTGGGGAGGGGGGAAGGGCCCTCCGCCGGCCGGCTCCGCTCACCCGCGCGTCCGCCGCGACATCCCCCCGGCCCGGGCCGCGCCGCGCTCGCCCGCCCGCCGGCCGAGCCCGGAGCGGGAGCCGGGCCGGGGTCAGCGTGCGAGCTGCTCTGGCCGCTCCGGGCCCCGGGGCCGCGTGGCGAGGCGTCAGCGTGACCGCAGGTCCGGCCGCTGCTCACGGAGACTGCGGCCGCCGCCGGCGCTCGCAGAAACACTTTTCTATCTCCCGCCAAGCGCGTCGGCGCCGCCCGGGCCAGGCGCGCGGGCGGGCTGGTGCGCGGGGGCGGGGCCAGCGGGAGGGCCGTGCTCGGGGCGGGGCCTGCGCGGGGCGGGGCCTGCGAGCCCGAGGGCACCGCCCCGAAGCTCCCAGGGCAGGGAGCTTAGTGGGCGCGGCGTTGACCCCGCCACCCGGTGACTGAGGAATGGCCCCAAGAGCCTTGGGGCAGGCCTGGAAGAGGAAAGACTGAGAAAAGGGAATGAGCCGCAAGGGTGGGAGAGTGAGGCCGGGTGAAACTGCCTGTGCAAAGAGCCCGGCGCTAGTCCAAGCAGCTCCTGTGTCCCTACACCCCCCACCCCCCACCCCACCCCAAAGCGGCCTCCTCACCTACACCTAGGCCAGGGCTGAGACTTGGACTCACTCCCTTCTTCCTTTCCAGCCTCGAACTCAAGTGGCTCCAGCTCCTCAGCTGGACTCCTGGCAGCCCAAAGCAAGCCTCCTAAAAAGCAAACCTGATGTTGCCTCTCCAGAACTTAAAATCTCTGTCCTCTCCCTCAGGGTAAAATATTCTGCAATCAGGTTTACAGCACTCTGCTAGATCACCACCCCGCCCCTAGCGAGAGGAAACTCTTCAGCCTCCTGGCCGTTGCTGGGGCGGATACACATCCCACCTCTCCCACCGGAACTAGTTCCTGTTGATCCTTAAGAGCCCACAGCCCACAATCTACTTGCTGACTTATGCACGTCCTGATTTGAACTATCGGCTTACTAAAGTCCAAGGGGCCCCTCAGTTCACAGCAGTATCCCCAAGGCCCAGAATTCATCGGTTGCACTAAATTCAGTTTCAGTTCTGTCGCTCAGTCGTGTCCGACTCTCTGCGACCCCATGTATCGCAGCACGCCAGGCCTCCCTGTCCATCACCAACTCCTGGAGTTATCTGAGACTCACGTCCATCGAGTCAGTGATGCCATCCAGCCATCTCATCCTCTGTCGTCCCCTTCTCCTCCTGCCCCCAATCCCTCCCAGCATCAGAGACTTTTCCAACGGGTCCACTCTTCGCATGAGGTGGCCAAGTACTGGAGTTTCAGCTTTAGCATCATTCCTCCCAAAGAAATCCCAGGGCTGATCTCCTTCAGAATGGACTGGTTGGATCTCCTTGCAGTCCAAGGGACTCTCAAGAGTCTTCTCCAACACCACAGTTCAAAAGCATCAATTCTTCGGCACTCAGCTTTCTTCACAGTCCAACTCCCACATCCCTACATGACCACTGGAAAAACCATAGCCTTGACTGGATGGACCTTTGTTGGCAAAGTAATGTGTCTGCTTTTCAATATGCTATCTAGGTTGGTCATAACTTTTCTTCCAAGGAATAAGCGTCTTTTAATTTCATGGCTGCAGTCACCATCTGCAGTGACTTTGGAGCCCCAGAAAATAAACTCTGACACTGTTTCCCCATCTATTTCCCATGAAGTCATGGGACCAGATGCCATGATCTTTGTTTTCTGAATGTTGAGTTTAAAGCCAACTTTTTCACTCTCCTCTTTCACCTTCATCAAGAGGCTTTTTAGTTCCTCTTCACTTTCTGCCATAAGGGTGGTGTCATCTGCATATCTGAGGTTATTGATATTTCTTAGGGCAATCTTGATTCCAGCTTGTGCTTCTTCCAGTCCAGCGTTTCTCATGATGTACTCGGCATAGAATTTAAATAAGCAGGGTGACAATATACAGCCTTGACATACTCCTTTTCCAATTTGGAACCAGTCTGTTGTTCCATGTCCAGTTCTAACTGTTGCTTCCTGACCTGCATACAAATTTCTCAAGAGGCAGATCAGGTGATCTGGTATTCCCATCTCTTTCAGAATTTTCCACAGTTCATTGTGATCCACACAGTCAAAGGCTTTGGGATAGTCAATAAAGCAGAAATAGATGTTTTTCTGGAACTCTTGCTTTTTCCATGATCCAGCAGATATTGGCAATTTGATCTCTGGTTCCTCTGCCTTTTCTAAAACCAGCTTGAACATCAGAAAGTTCACGGTTCACATATTGCTGAAGCCTGGCTTGGAGAATTTTGAGCATTATTTTACTAGCGTGTGAGATGAGTGCAATTGTGTGGTAGTTTGAGCATTCTTTGGCATTGCCTTTCTTTGGGATTGGAATGAAAACTGACTTTTCCAGTCCTGTGGCCACTGCTGAGTTTTCCAAATTTGCTGGCATATTGAGTGCAGCACTTTCACAGCATCATCTTTCAGGATTTGAAATAGCACGTAGTATTTAAGAGTCCAGGCTCTGAAGCCACACTGCCCAGGATTTGATTCCCAACTCTGTGCTTACTAATTATGGAATCACAGGAAAGTAGCTTCTCTGTGCCTCTGTTTTCTCATCTATAAAAGTGATGTATTTTATCAGGTCTTGATATTTACCAAGAACTTAGACAGCTTTTACTATGTGCTAGCCACTGGTTTGTGCTTCCCTCAGCTCAGTTGGTAAAGAATCTGCCTGCAATGCAGGAGACCTGGGTTTGATCCCTGAGTTGGGAAGATCCCCTGGAGAAGGGAAAGGCTACCCATTCCAGTATTCTGGCCTGAAAAATTCCATGGACTTGCAGTCCATGGTGTCCCAAAGAGTTGGGCATGACTGAATGACTTTTCACTTTCACCTTCAGCCACTTTGTAAGACTCTTTGGACAGCAAGTTCAAACCAGTCAATTCTAAAGGAAATCAACTCTGAATATTCAATTGGAAGGACTGATGCTGAAGCCGAAGCTCCAATACTTTTGGCCCACTCACTGGAAAAGACCCTGATGCTGGGAAAGATTGAGGGCAGGAGGAGAAGGGGGCGACAGAGAATGAGATGGTTGAATGGCATTACCAAATCAATGGACATGAGTTTGAGTAAACTCTGGGAGATGGTGAAGGACAGGGAAGCCTGGTGTGCTGCAGTCCATGGGGTCACAAAAGTCAGATGTGACTTAGCGACTGAACAACAATGGATTTTAATTCATTTATTCCTATGAGCTAGTAATAGCAGTCTCTTCTTTTGGCAGATGGGGACAGACCCACAGGCCTCCCCCAGGTCACACTGCTAGTAAATGGCAAAGCAGGAAGCCAAACCTGGGCTGTCTAGTTCTAGAGTCTATGCTCTTAATCACTACACTGGTTATCTACTTTGTGAGGTGGTTGTAGGATTAAATACATTGATATATGTAAACCTCTGAGAACAATCCCTGGCATGTGATAAGCTCTACATTACTTATTGTATTATTATTACTCTTCAGCTGCTCTCATGCTTGTCCTTTCAGGTCTAGGAAGCTGCACTGCACACAGCACATTCTCTCACATGGCTAATTAGTCTCATTTTAGGAAAAAGATAGAACCTGGTGTTCTTGGTTAAAGTTCTTTGTCTCAAGAGAATTTAGAAAGGAAGCAAGGAGATTAGGAAAGTAAAGTGAGAATTTATTTAAGCAAGAATACTCCCTCAGAACCAGAGCAGGCAGACAGGTGGGGAGGTGCTGCCATGATTTCTCTGGCAAGCTGGCTCTGAGGGGGATACAAATGAAAGGGTGGAAGACTCTCTGAGGAAGGAGGAGTATGGGGGTCATATTCCCGGATTTTCATCCCAGCTCCATTTTCCGAAGGGGAAGAGGGATTTTTGTCCTTATCTAACTTAGATCCGAAGAGTCATGGCGTTGGTGCGTGATGGGAACATTGTATCTGTCAACTTAATAAGGCTAATTTTATTGTAATGCGAGCTTAATGAGCAACAGGTTACACTCTGACCCAGGAGATTCCCGCCTTTAGTCACCCTTCTTTGCTTCCAGGACACACATCATTTAAAATGTGTGGTTTCCTGTCAGTCTGGAGGTTCCTGCTTTTCCTTGTCTGTCCATGGACCCCCACTGTTTACAAGCTGCGCGATTTCCTGCCACTTGGCCCCTGGCCCGTTTCTCTGCACTTACCTACCTGCTGTAACACTGGCACCCTGGGCAAGGTATTTGCCCAATGCCAGAGATAGGAAGCAGCTGTCTCCAGTTGCCAGTTGACCAATACATTTACTGAATGAAAAACACATGTACAACCTAAAAGTCGAGAATCACATTTTATTCAGCAGACTTACTGAGGACTTAAGACTGGCATACAGCCTCTCAGATAGCTCCGAGGGGACTGTTCTGAAGAAGTAAGGGAGGAGCCAAGAAATTGTTCGCTTTTTGTTTTTGGCTACTCTTCGTGGCTTGTGGAATCTTATTTCTCCACCAAGGATTGAACCAGGGCCATGACAGTGAAAGTGCCAAGTTCTAACCACTGGACTGCCAAGGAATTTCCTATACAGGAGTTTTTATAAAACAAAAAATAAAAACAAGGGGTCAGAACATCAAATGATTATTGCTAATTAAAGAAAACATCTCAAGTTAATGAATTTAGCACTTTTCTACGTACAGCAAGATCCCAGGGTCTAGGTGTATTGAAATCATTCACCTGATTTGCACCTTAACTATCTAGGGCCAGTATCCTATTTTTCTCCACCCTGAATCTTCTCAGGGTACACTGTCAGGGGCAGCTGTAGTGGCTGAGGGCCACAACATCCTTTGTTTACTGAAGTGACTCGGGTGGCATTCTTTGTCTACACCAGAGCCTAAGAAGCCTGGAGTCAGTGAGCAGGGAGGTCACTCTGGTACCAGATGGAATCTGGTTATCTGAACAAGTGTGTCTTCTCCAGTTATCATCACGCCAACAGACACCCCTGGAGAGAGGACTCCGAGTGTCCTGGGTGCAGCCACAGCTGGGAGTGGTCCCTGGGCCCAGGACTGATAACATACAGATTACACTCTATCAGGAAACTTTTTCTGCACATGCCTCTTTGGACAGGGAGGCTTCAGTCATTTGGTCATTTCACAATCTGCCCCACCTCAGGCTCCAGACCCAGAGCTTGCCCCTGCTTGGGAAGACAGCATCAAATCTACTTATCAAATGCTCCGGGTGCAGCATCAGGCTAGACACAAATCAAACACTGATTGATAATAAGTCAGTGATAAGTGGGCTTCCCTGGTGGCTTAGATGGTAAAGAATCTGCCTGCAGTACAGGAGACCTGGTTTGATCTCTGAGTCAGAAAGAGCCTCTGAAAATTCACTCCAGTATTCTTGCCTGGAGAATTCCATGGATGGAGGAACCTGGCAGGCTACAGTCCACGGGGTCACAAATGGTAAGTAGGATCACAGTCCCTTTGCCAGGCGTCTCCCCTCCATCTACTATGTGTGTGCTAAATTGCCTCAGTCATGTTGGACTCTTTGCAATCCTACGGACTATCCAGGGAGCACCTCCTTATCGTCCTTGTCCTCCCACCCATACTTCCTCTGCCCATGATTTTACTGCTCTCCTAAGATCAGGGACAACCCTATATTCACATTTTTTTTGGCTGCACAGCAAAGCATGCCTGTGAGATCTTAGTTCCCGGACCAGGGATCAAATGTGCACCCTCTGCAGCGGAAGCTCAGTCTTAACCACTGGCCACTGGGGAAGTTCCTGCATTCACTTTTTTAGCTTTGGAGGTTGACCATGTTTGGCTCTTGGCAGGTACTCACATTAGGGCTTTTACACATTCTTAACTGAATGAATGAATGAAATATTAAAGCTAACATTTGGGCTGGAGAGTTGTTAGGAAGGCACAGAAGAGAATTGGGAGAACTTGGAATGTTAGAGTTTGAATTGTCTTATAAGGACCATCAAAAGAGATTTCGAAACAAAGTATGTTTTTCAGATACTTCTGCTCATGGAATTCCCTGACCATGTCCAGTGGATAGGACTCTGTGCTCTCAAGGCCAAGGATCAGCGTTCAATCCCTGGTCAGGAAGGTAAGATCTCGAAAGCCTTGCGGTATGGCTAAAAAAGAAAAAAATACTTCTGCCTCACCCCCAAGGGTATCACTGTAGATCACAGCAACAGGTGGCCAGAGGCATGAGAGGTCCGGGACCAGCACTGGAAATGGGAGACTTTCCCATTTCAAGGCAGGGAAGCAATTCAATTATCTGATTCAACAAATCAGACTTCAACAGTGAAATTTCCCCATCCACTTTTCAAATTATTGAGATTTTATGGATAACTATTTGCAAAGCATCTATATTTGAGTTCTAGCAAAGGACTGGCAAAATATTCAGGTCAGAAAATAATAGCTAGATTTTACTGGGGAAGACACCATGGGCCAGGCAACATAGTAAAGGCTTTGCATCCATTTTGCATTTAATACTCATCACTATGAGAAGCAGGTGTCAATCAACAGGTCCCCATTTTAAAGATGAGGAAATTGAGGCACACAGATGTTAAGCTGCCATGATCACACAGCTTGATGCAGATAACTTGAAGCAAAGCACCCATACTTTGAAATGCAAATTTGAAGACTAGAGTTTGTGAAAATATGCCAAAACGATTGGGCTAGGCTACACCAGGGGCTAGTCATCTGGAGACAATCCAACCATCCATCTTCTCCAGAAGCTCACCAGCTGACAGAGGAGACAATGAGTAAACAAAAAATTAGATTTCTAAGGGTGAAAATAAAGGCAAAGGCTGTGGGTACCAAACGAACATGTCACTGAAGACTCTTCAAAGTTGGGTGATTTAGGAATTTGCAAGGCGGTCTGCAGGAACAGCCAGTGCATGTTAGGGACAGAACTATTAGGAAGTACTCAGGGACTGACCAGAGTTGAAGATATTTTTGACTCTTCTCTCACATCACTTATCTGATCTACCTGCAAATCCTATTGGCTTTCCCCTCCAACTTCACCTTCAAAATATATGAAGTGGCAAAGCACATGAAAGGATGCTCAATACTATTTCATTAGGGAAATGCAAATTAAAACTACAATGAGATTTACACACCTATTAGAATCCCTGACTGAGAAGACTAATCACGTCAAATGTTGATGAAAATGGGGAGTCATCAGACATCTCAAATACTGTTGGTGGAATATGAAATTGTACAATCACTTTAGAAACAGCTCAGCAGTTTCTTAAAAATATACACACCTGTTAATGCCATATGGAGCCAAGAAAAGTGAACGCACATGTCCACACAGAGCCTTTCACATAGTTTTATTTGTAAGAGCCCAAACTGGAGGCAACCTCAACGTCCACCAACAGGTAACTGGGAAAACAAATTACAGATATAAAACAAATATATCCACTCTGACAATAAAAAGGGATTACTTCTTCAATATCAATCTCAAAATAATTATGCTGAAAGAAGACAAAGGGTACAGACCGTCTGATTCCATTTACGCACAACTCTAGAAACTGCAAACCAATCAGCAGTAAGAGAACCAATCTAACGTGACAACGGTTGTAGAAAAGGGATAACAAAGGGACACGAGTAGTTTTGGAGGAGTGATGGATATGTTCCTTCAGCGTGACTCTAGAGGTCCCTCTTCAATCACTGGGAGAAGTGTGGGGTCACTACCACAGAACACAGCAATCAATCCTGCCTGGGTTTGTCCAGGTTCATGCCAGCCCTAGCTGTGTCATTTATGCAACTGCAAAGGGTGAGAATTTGTTATTTTAAAAAAACTTTTTGTATTGGGGTATAGCTGATCAGCAAACAATGTTGGGGCAGTTTCAGGTGAACAGCTAATGGACTCAGCCACACACATGCATGCATCCATTCTCCCCCAAACTCCCCTCCCATCCAAGGTGCTTCCTAACATTGAGCAGAGTTCCAAGTGCTATACAGTAGGTCCAAACGGTGACAATTTGGTCTCTTAGAAACCATCTACTGCAAATCTCTCGCATGCCTGATGAGGAGGATGAGACTGAGACGAGTGCCAGGACCTGGGGTGCTTTCATACACACACGAAGTCCAGCCCACACCTCTGATCTCTTACCCTGTGCCTTCTGGGGCATCAGCTTTCGCAAACACTTAGTTCTTCCTTTTGTAACGTGGCCACTTGCAGTTCAGCAATCAAGCAGGAAGAAGTCACGGACTACGGAGCTAGAGCACACAGTCAGGGAGGGAACTGACGACGAACACCAAGGCCTAGTCCAGAGGCACCGGCTAGCCCTGCCAGGATCCGGGGCCGCACTGGGAGGCAACATCGCTCTTCTCTGTGAAGACAGGGAAAATCAGGCCTTGGAGTCCACCTGGCAGTCCCTGGCGTCCCCGAGTGACAGGGAATTAGAAACGTGACCAGTTTTAAAGCGCCCCACCTAGTAAACAAAGGCGGAAGCCGCCAGGCAGGGTAAACCTCGCAGCCGGCGCCTGAGTCTCAGCCCGTCCACTTTCAGGGGCGCGCCCCAGATACGGCGCCGCGCGAGGCAGGGCGGGAGTCGCGCCGCTTGACGTCACTAAAGGGCGCGGGCGCTCAGGGGCCGCTTGGAGTCTGGCTGCTGGGTTGTGGGTCTTCACCGTCTTTTCTCGGCTTTCCGTTGTCGCCCGCCGATCCCTCCGGTCCTGCCCCTTCCAGAGCCGTGCTCGCTGAGAGCCTGCTGTTTCAGATCGTGGGAGGACGATGACAGAAATGCTCAGGAGGGAGCGGGAGCAAGGCAGGTACATTGCCGGCCCCCGACGCCGTGGCGGTCACGACCCAGAGCCCGGTTGATCCCCTTCTGTGGCTGAGCAAGCAGCCCTGAACGAGCCCCTAACGCTGCAGATTTCCTTCGTGTTGTTTGTCACCGTTTGCCACGTAAGAGATTAATTTCTTTCACCCTTTACATTGTGAGCTACAGGAGCACAGCCTTAGGATGAAAAGTTAGTAGGCTTCAGTTCAGTTCAGTTCAGTCGCTCAGTCGTGCCCGACTCTTTGCGATCCCATGAATAGCAGCACGCCAAGCCCCCCTGTCCATCACCAACTCCCGGAGTTCACTCAAACTCACGTCCATCGAGTCGGTGATGCCATCCAGCCATCTCATCCTCTGTCGTCCCCTTCTCCTCCTGTCCCCAATCCCTCCCAGCATCAGGGTCTTTTCCAGTGAGTCAACTCTTCGCATGAGGTGGCCAAAGTATTGGATTTTCGGCTTCAGCATCAGTCCTTCCAATGAACACCCAGGACTGATTTCCCTTAGGATGGACAGGTTGGATCTCCTTGCAGTCCAAGGGACTCTCAAGAGTCTTCTCCAACACCACAGTTCAAAAGCATCAATTCTTCGGCGCTCAGCTTTCTTCACAGTCCAACTCTCACATCCCTACATGACCACTGGAAAAACCATAGCCTTGACTAGACGGACCTTTGTTGGCAAAGTAATATCTCTGCTTTTTTTTTTTTTTTTAACAGGCTGCGGACTGGCCCGCAGCCAAACCTCTGGACTCCAGGGGAAGCGCGGGGCGGACCCGGGCAGCCCACACGGGCTGGGAGCTCGTTAGAAATGCAGACTCTCGGGCTCCACCCCCATATCTCTGCTTTTTAATATGCTATCTAGGTTGGTCATAACTTTCCTTCCAAGGAGTAAGTGTCTTTTAATTTCATGGCTGCAGTCACCATCTGCAGTGATTTTGGAGCCCCCCAAAATAAAGTCTGACACTGTTTCCACTGTTTCCCCATCTATTTCCCATGAAGTGATGGGACAAGATACCATGATATTCGTTTTCTGAATGTTGAGCTTTAAGCCAACTTTTTCACTCCTCTTTCACTTTCATCAAGAGGCTTTTTAGTTCCTCTTCACTTTCTGCCATAAGGGTGGTGTCATCTGCATGTTAAAATTTGGTATGAGCAAGATTTATTATTCTTTTTAAAGTGTATATATTTCTTCCTGTCTCTTGAAGGCAGCGGAAGAAATTAATAGCCTTGGTTGCAGAAAGGGGAACTGAATGGCTGAAGAGGTTGAAACTCTCTCCAACATCCTTCAGTTTCATTGAGGCATAAGTAGTGTACTAGGACTTTTTACAGAAGAGTTTGAAAAGCTGTCTTACTTGATTTTATAAGTAAACAGTAACTTAGCAAAAGCCACATAGTAGATCTGTGATCTGTCATAAGATAGCACAGATTTTAATTTTCCGCCTTGCTCTTTGGGAGGGAGAGAACTTTTGTCACCCATGGGTAACTCTTTCTATGTTAACTCCTTCAGAGATGTATTTGAGTTCACTAAATAAAATCTCCAACAATTTTTTGTTGTTGTTGCTATTACCTACTAGGCCAAGTTCTATCACTTTTTTGTGGTTGCTTTGTTGTTTTGTTTTTTTTAAGTGTGAAATTGAAACAACATTTATTCAAGCTAACTTTTTCATCTCAAGTGCCTTATGTGCCAGAAAAAAGTTTGTGTACATAGGTGAACAGCAGTGGGGATAAAGGGCTCATGTTTGCTGGGTTGTATAGTAGCCTCTTGAGAAACCTATATGAAGGTCAGGAAGTAACAGTTAGAACTGCACATGGAACAACAGACTGGTTCCAAATAGTAAAAAGGAGTCCGTCAAGGCTGTATATTGTCACCCTGCTTATTTAACTTCTATGCAGAGTACATTATGAGAAACACTGGGCTGGAAGAAGCACAAGCTGGAATCAAGATTGCCCTGAGAAATATCAATAACCTCAGATATGCAGATGACACCCTTATAGCAGAAAGTGAAGAGGAACTAAAAAGCCTCTTGATGAAAGTGAAAGAGGAGAGTGAAAAAGTTGGCTTAAAGCTCCACATTCAGAAAACGAAGATCGTGGCATCCGGTCCCATCACTTCACGGGAAATAAATGGGGAAACAGTGGAAACAGTGTCAGACTTTATTTTTGGGGGGCTCCCAAATCACTGCAGATGGTGACTGCAGCCATGAAATTAAGACGCTTACTCCTTGGAAGGAAAGTTATGACAAACCTAGATAGCATATTCAAAAGCAGAGATATTACTTTGCCAACAAAGGTCCATCCAGTCAAGGCGATGGTTTTTCCTGTGGTCATGTATGGATGTGAGAGTTGGACTGTGAAGAAGGCTGAGCGCGGAAGAATTGATGCTTTTGAACTGTGGTGTTGGAGAAGACTCTTAATTTTATTTTTAAACTTTACAATATTGTATTAGTTTTGCCAAATATCGAAATGAATCCACCACAGGTATACCCGCGTTCCCCATCCTGAACCCACCTCCCTCCTCCCTCCCCTACCCTCCCTCTGGGTCATCCCAGTGCACCAGCCCCAAGCATCCAGTACCGTGCATCGAACCTGGACTGGTGACTCGTTTCATACATATTATACATGTTTCAATGCTATTCTCCCAAATCTCCCCACCCTCTCCCTCTCCCACAGAGTCCATAAGACTGATTTATACATCAGTGTCTCTTTTTGCTATCTCGTATACAGGGTTATTGTTACCATCTTTCTAAATTCCATATATATGTGTTAGTATACTGTATTGGTGTTTTTCTTTCTGGCTTACTTCACTCTGTATAATAGGTTCCAGTTTTATCCATCTCATTAGAAATGATTCAAATGTATTCTTTTTAATGGCTGAGTAATACTCCATTGTGTATATGTACCACAGCTTTCTTATCCATTCATCTGCTGATGGACATCTAGGTTGCTTCCATGTCCTGGCTATTATAAACAGTGTTGCAATGAACATTGGGGTACATGTGTCTCTTTCCCTTCTGGTTTCCTCAGTGTGTATGCCCAGCAGTGGGATTGCTGGATCATAAGGCAGTTCTATTTCCAGTTTTTTAAGGTTTTTTTACTTTAAAAAAAAAAAAAAAAAACTTTAAAGTTTTTTACTGTTCTCCATAGTGGCTGTACTAGTTTGCATTCCCACCAACAGTGTAAGAGGGTTCCCTTTTCTCCATACCCTCTCCAGCATTTATTGCTTGTAGACTTTTGGATCACAGCCATTCTGACTGGCATGAAATGGTACCTCATAGTGGTTTTGATTTGCATTTCTCTGATAATGAGTGATGTTGAGCATCTTTTCATGTGTTTGTTAGCCATCTGTATGTCTTCTTTGGAGAAATGTCTATTTAGTTCTTTGGCCCATTTTTTGATTGGGTCATTTATTTTTCTGGAGTTGAGCTGTAGGAGTTGCTTGTATATTTTTGAGATTAGTTGTTTGTCCGTTGCTTCATTTGCTATTATTTTCTCCCATTCTGAAGGCTGCCTTTTCACCTTGCTAATAGTTTCCTTTGTTGTGCAGAAGCTTTTAAGTTTAATTAGGTCCCATTTGTTTATTTTTGCTTTTACTTCCAATATTCTGGGAGGTGGGTCATAGAGGATCCTGCTGTGATGTATGTCGGAGAGTGTTTTGCCTATGTTCTCTAGGAGTTTTATAGTTTCTGGTCTTACATTTAGATCTTTAATCCATTTTGAGTTTATTTTTGTGTATGGTGTTAGAAAGTGTTCTAGTTTCATTCTTTTACAAGTGGTTGACCAGTTTTCCCAGCACCACTTGTTAAAGAGATTGTCTTTAATCCATTGTATATTCTTGCCTCCTTTGTCAAAGTTAAGGTGTCCATATTTGCGTGGATTTATCTCTGGGCTTTCTATTTTGTTCCATTGATCCATATTTCTGTCTTTGTGCCAGTACCATACTGTCTTGATAACTGTGGCTTTGTAATAGAGTCTGAAGTCAGGTAGGTTGATTCCTCCAGTTCCATTCTTCTTTCTCAAGATAGCTTTGGCTATTCGAGGTTTTTTGTATTTCCATACAAATTGTGAAATTATTTGTTCTAGCTCTGTGAAGAATACCGTTGGTAGCTTGATAGGGATTGCATTGAATCTATAAATTGCTTTGGGTAGTATACTCATTTTCACTATATTGATTCTTCCAATCCATGAACATGGTATATTTCTCCATCTATTAGTGTCCTCTTTGATTTCTTTCACCAGTGTTTTATAGTTTTCTATATATAGGTCTTTAGTTTCTTTAGGTAGATATATTCCTAAGTATTTTATTCTTTCCATTGCAATGGTGAATGGAATTGTTTCCTTAATTTCTCTTTCAGTTTTCTCATTATTAGTGTATAGGAATGCAAGGGATTTCTGTGTGTTGATTTTATATCCTGCAACTTTACTATAATCATTGATTAGTTCTAGTAATTTTCTGGTGGAGTCTTTAGGGTTTTCTATGTAAAGGATCATGTCATCTGCAAACAGTGAGAGTTTTACTTCTTCTTTTCCAATTTGGATTCCTTTTACTTCTTTTTCTGCTCTGAGTGCTGTGGCCAAAACTTCCAAAACTATGTTGAATAGTAATGGTGAAAGTGGGCACCCTTGTCTTGTTCCTGACTTTAGAGGAAATGCTTTCAATTTTTCACCATTGAGGATAATGTTTGTTGTGGGTTTGTCATATATAGCTTTTATTATGTTGAGGTATGTTCCTTCTATTCCTGCTTTCTGGAGAGTTCTTATCATAAATGGATGTTGAATTTTGTCAAAGGCTTTCTCTGCATCTATTGAGATAATCATATGGTTTTTGTTTTTCAATTTGTTAATGTGGTGTATAACATTGATTGATTTGCGGATATTGAAGAATCCTTGCATCCCTGGGATAAAGCCCACTTGGTCATGGTGTATGATCTTTTTAATGTATTGTTGGATTCTGATTGCTAGAATTTTGTTAAGAATTTTTGCATCTATGTTCATCAGTGATATTGGCCTGTAGTTTTCTTTTTTTGTGGGATCTTTGTCAGGTTTTGGTATTAGGGTGATGGTGGCCTCATAGAGTGAGTTTGGAAGTTTACCTTCCTCTGCAATTTTCTGGAAGAGTTTGAGCAGGATAGGTGTTAGCTCTTCTCTAAATTTTTGGTAGAATTCAGCTGTGAAGCCGTCTGGACCTGGGCTTTTGTTTGCTGGAAGATTTTTGATTACAGTTTCAATTTCTGTGCTTGTGATGGGTCTGTTAAGATTTTCTATTTCTTCCTGGTCCAGTTTTGGAAAGTTGTACTTTTCTAAGAATTTGTCCATTTCTTCCACGTTGTCCATTTTATTGGCATATAATTGTTGATAGTAGTCTCTTATGATCCTTTGTATTTCTGTGTTGTCTGTTGTGATCTCTCCATTTTCATTTCTAATTTTATTGATTTGATTTTTCTCCCTTTGTTTCTTGATGAGTCTGGCTAATGGTTTGTCAATTTTATTTATCCTTTCAAAGAACCAGCTTTTGGCTTTGTTGATTTTTGCTATGGTCTCTTTTTGTTTCTTTTGCATTTATTTCTGCCCTAATTTTTAAGATTTCTTTCCTTCTACTAACCCTGGGGTTCTTCATTTCTTCCTTTTCTAGTTGCTTTAGGTGTAGGGTTAGGTTATTGATTTGACTTTTTTCTTGTTTCTTGAGGTATGCCTGTATTGCTATGAACTTTCCCCTTAGGACTGCTTTTAAAGTGTCCCACAGGTTTTGAGTTGTTGTGTTTTCATTTTCATTCGTTTCTATGCAAATTTTGATTTCTTTTTTGATATCTTCTGTGATTTGTTGGTTATTCAGCAGGGTGTTGTTCAGCCTCCATATGTTGGAATTTTTAATAGTTTGTCTCCTGTAATTGAGATCTAATCTTACTGCATTGTGGTCAGAAAAGATGCTTGGAATGATTTCTATTTTTTTGAATTTACCAAGGCTAGATTTATGGCCCAGGATGTGATCTATCCTGGAGAAGGTTCCATGTGCGCTTGAGAAAAAGGTGAAATTCATTGTTTTGGGATGAAATGTCCTATAGATATCAATTAGGTCTAACTGGTCTATTGTATCATTTAACATTTGTGTTTCCTTGTTAATTTTCTGTTTAGGTGATCTATCCATAGGTGTGAGTGGGGTATTAAAGTCTCCCACTATTATTGTGTTATTGTTAATTTCTCCTTTCATACTTGTTAGCATTTGTCTTACATATTGCGGCGCTCCCGTGTTGGGTGCATATATAATTGTTATATCTTCTTCTTGGATTGATCCTTTGATCATTATGTAGTGACCATCTTTGTCTCTTTTCACAGCCTTTGTTTTAAAGTCTATTTTATCTGATATAAGTATTGCTACTCCTGCTTTCTTTTGATCCCTATTTGCATGGAAAATCTTTTTCCAGCCCTTCACTTTCAGTCTGTATGTGTCCCCTGTTTTGAGGTGGGTCTCTTGTAGACAACATATGTAGGGGTCTTGTTTTTGTATCCATTCAGCCAGTCTTTTGGTTGGGGCATTCAACCCATTTACATTTAAGGTAATTACTGATAAGTATGGTCCCGTTGCCACTTACTTTATTGTTTTGGGTTCGAGTTTATACACTGTTTTTGTGTTTCCTGTCTAGAGAATATCCTTTAGTATTTGTTGGAGAGCTGGTTTGGTGGTGCTGAATTCTCTCAGCTTTTGCTTGTCTGAGAAGCTTTTGGTTTCTCCTTCATATTTGAATGAGATCCTTGCTGGGTACAATAATCTGGGCTGTAGGTTATTTTCTTTCATCACTTTAAGTATGTCTTGCCATTCCCTCCTGGCTTGAAGAGTTTCTATTGAAAGATCAGCTGTTATCCTAATGGGAATTCCCTTGTGTGTTATTTGTTGTTTTTCCCTTGCTGCTTTTAATATTTGTTCTTTGTGTTTGATCTTTGTTAATTTGATTAATATGTGTCTTGGGGTGTTTTACTTTGGGTTTATCCTGTTTGGGACTCTCTGGGTTTCTTGGACTTGGGTGATTATTTCCTTCCCCATTTTAGGGAAGTTTTCAACTATTATCTCCTCAAGTATTTTCTCATGGTCTTTCTTTTTGTCTTCTGCTTCTGGGACCCCTATGATTTGAATGTTGTAGAGTTTAATATTGTCCTGGAGGTCTCTGAGATTGTCCTCATTTCTTTTAATTCATTTTTCTTTTATCCTCTCTGATTCATTTATTTCTACCATTCTATCTTCTAATTCACTAATCCTATCTTCTGCCTCTGTTATTCTACTATTTGTTGCCTCCAGAGTGTTTTTAATTTCATTTATTGCATTATTCATTTTATATTGACTCTCTAGGTCCTTGTTAAACCTTTCTTCCATCTTCTCAATCTTTGTCTCCAAGCTATTTATCGGTGATTCCATTTTGATTTCAAGATTTTGGATCAATGTCACTATCATTATTCGGAATTCTTTATCAGGTAGATTCCCTATCTCTTCCTCTTTGGTTTGGTTTGGTGGGCTTTTATCCTGTTCCTTTGTCTGCTGGGTATTCCTCTGTCTCTTCATCTTGTTTAAATTGCTGAGCTTGGGGTGTCCTTTCTGTATTCTGGCAGTTTGTGGAGTTCTCTTTATTGTGTCGTTTCCTCGCTCTGTGTGGGTTTGTACAGGTGGCTTGTCAAGGTTTCTTGGTTAGGGAAGCTTGTGTCGGTGTTCTGGTGAGTGGAGCTGTATTTCTTCTCTCTCCTTTCGAAGACTTGGGTTGCTTTTCTGGGTGCCTGATGTCCTCTGCCGGCTTTCAGAAGTTGTTTTGTGGAATTTACTCAGCGTTTAAATGTTCTTTTGATGAATTTGTGGGGGAGAAAGTGTTCTCCCCGTCCTACTCCTCCGCCATCTTAGCTCCTCCCTGGAGAAGACTCTTGAGAGTCCCTTGGACTGCAAGGAGATCCAACCAGTCCATCCTAAAGGAGATCAGTCCTGGGTGTTCATTGGAAGGACTGATGTTGAAGCCGAAACTCCAATACTTTGGCCACCTCATGCTAAGAGCTGACTCATTGAAAAAGACCCTGATGCTGGGAGGGATTGGGGGCAGGAGGAGAAGGGGACGATAGAAGATGAGATGGCTGGATGGCATCACCGACTCGATGGACATCAGTTTGGGTAAACTCCGGGAGTTGGTGATGGACAAGGAGGGCTTGGCGTGCTGTGATGCATGGGGTCGCAAAGAGTCGGACTGAACTGAACTGCACTGATGGTAGTTTTATTCCTAGTTTTTAAATATATCTCCATACTGTTTTCCACAGTGGCTGTAACAGTTTGCATTCACACCAACAGTGCAAGGGCGTTCCCTTTTCTCCACATCCTTTCCAGCATTTGTAGATTTTTTTGATGGTGGCCTTTCTAACTGCTGTGAAGATGATACCTCATTATAGCTTTGATTTGCATTTTCTCTAATGATGAGCATGTTGAGCCTCTTTTCATGTGTTTAAGAGCTCATGTTTCAGTTTAAAAACACCCCTACTCATACTCATTCTCTTAACGAGTTGATTAAATTTAATTTCATTAATAGGGGACCTGACATCATACATAGCATCACCTGTGAAACAGTCTCACCAAAAAAGTTTCGTTCAAAGCTAGCCTCTGTGCCTAACTTTCAGCTTGCAGGAAATAAAGGAGATAAAGGGACAATAGACACCATGGTGAAACCATCAGATTTCTAGGATGTATGATACCTAGTTTAGTCTTTTCAAAAATCCAATGTGGGGGCAACCCTGGTGGTCCAGTGCTTAAGACTCTGCACTTACTGGTTGGGGCAGTTCCGTATGCTGAGAGGTGTGACAAAAAAAAAAAGAAAAAAACAATGTCACTTAAAAAAGGGAAAGAGGAACACGAAGCGGTAAGGAAAGATTCTAAGAGACTAGAGACAATGAAATCCAATATGTGCAATTTGACTGGATCCTAGCTTGAAAAGATATAAAACACATTTGAATAAGTATTAAATACTCAGTTCAGTCAGTTCAGTTCAGTCACTCAGTTGTGTCTGAATCCTTGTGACCCCATGGACTGCAGCATGCCAGGCCTTCCTGTCCATCACCAACTCCTGGAGTTTACTCAAACTCATGTCCATTGTGTCAGTGATGCCATCCAGCCATCTTATCCTCTGTCATCCCTTTTTCTCCTGCCTTCAATCTTTCCCAGCATCAGGGTCTTTCCAAATGAGTCAGTTGTTCATTTCAGGTGGCCAAAGTATTGGTTTCAGCTTCAGCATCAGTTCTTCCAATGAATATTCAGGACTGATTTCCTTTAGATGGACTGGTTGTATCTTCATCTGAATAAGTATTACATACTAGATATGATAATGGTATACTGCAGTTACACAGTGATGTATATTAAGGAGTAAAGTGTTAGAAAGACTGAAACTTAATTTCAGATGTTCAGTAAGAAAAATTATACACATACATTTAGTATATATGGCAATATGTTCACTTTAGAAAAGTAGGTTCATTGTACTTCTCTTTGCACTTTTCTGTTCCAAATTTTTCGTAAGAAGTTGGGGGAAAGCATACATTATTGCCATAAGTCATCCATAGATTAAGGGGAAAAGCCAGCTCATGGCAAGACAGGCCGTGCCCCGTCCAAGGAAACTTCTTGAGTCAGGAGTGTGATGGGAGAAGCTCCAGGTTAGCAGGCAGGCAGGTAGTCACTGCTCCTCTGCTCCTTGGTCTACAAGGCCCCCGTGTCTCTGCTGGAAAGTGAACTTGGATATGATCCAAAAAGTTCCTTCTAAAACTGTAGATATGAGCATATAGGTACAAAGCAGTGGTTACCAGAGAGAAAGGGCCTGGGGGCAGCGGGGGAAACCCTGTAGGAAATACAGAAGAAGAAATGTACACACGAAACTTACAAACCAAGGTTACCTCAAAAATAAAATTGTCGTTATCTATTGCTGCATAATAAACCACTCCAAGTCAGTGGCTTAAGCTGCTCTTTTATAACGTTTATACATTGTGTGGGTCAGGAATTCAGAAAGGTCAGAGCAGGGACAGTTTGCTGCACAGCATCTGGGACTTCAGCAAGGACAACTAGAAGGCTCGGGTGACTTGAGGTCAAGGGCAGGAAGCATTTGGAGGCCTCTTCACTCACGAGTTTAGCAGGCGATGCTCATACGGGCTGGCTGTTGGCCAGAACATCTATTCGAGGCCTATCCACATAGCCATCCAGGTAACTGCATGCTTCTTGCATGGAGGCTTGTGGCTCTAAAGATGAGTGTCCCAAGAGAACCAGGCAGAAGCTGCATAGCCTTTTATGACCTAGCCTCAGAAGTCACAGTGTCACTTCCATAGTGCCAGATTCAGAGGCATGGATCACAGACCTCACCTCTCAGTGGCAGGAGCACCAGACCCAGAGTGTAAGAGCACATGGGTTGGGAGGTAATTTTTGAGCACATTTTTGGAATTCCAAATATATTTCCACAACACTCTATGCTGTTCCCTAGCTGCTTGTCCCCAGCAGGCTCCCAGATTCTGCCCTTTCATCAAAGTGGTCTCCCCCGTCCCCAACACAGTGCTCTGGCTGGGTCACTCGAGGAGGCCCTGCACAAGGGCTTGAGTGTGTGAGAGAATGGAAGCCTACAAACACAGCTTTAACATGAATAAATAAGTCTTGAAATTCAGGATGTGACTTGAGTCTCATCCCAAGGTTTTAAATTAAAAATAAAGTTCATTCCTTGACAGTGTATTCTGGCTTCAGTGATCAACTCCATGTGAAAAACTAAGGTACTGGACATCTTTTCTAAGCCTCATTTAGGGACTTCTAGCTATTGACTCGGAGAAGGGAATGGCACCCCACTCCAGTACTCTTGCCTGGAAAATCCCATGGACGGAGGAGCCTGGTAGGCTGCAGTCCATGGGGTCACTAAGAGTCAGACATGACTGAGTGACTTCACTTTCACTTTTCACTTTGATGCATTGGAGAAGGAAATGGCAACCTACTCCAGTGTTCTTGCCTGGAGAATCCCAGGGACGGGGGAGCCTGGTAGGCTGCCGTCTATGGGGTCGCACAGAGTCGGACATGACTGAAGTGACAGCAGCAGCAGCAGCTATTGACTGGTTATTTATCACTTCCATGAATTACCATTGTCTCAGCCGGTTCTTACACTCCAAACAAGCTCACCCTTTAGAATCCCCATCTTCCATTAGCTTCACCACTGTTCCAGGCAGTGACGCTCAAAATGTTGCCAACCTGACCTTCAACACCCAGACCAAATCTATTTCAGAATGCCAGTTTTCTTACAACAGCATCTTAGGAATCTTTTTTTTTTTTAATTTTTTTGGTTGTACCACAAAGGCCTGTGATCTTAGCTTACTGGATTAGGCCTAGGGATCTTAGCTTACTGACCAGGGATCAAAGCTGTGCCTCCTGCATTGGAAGTGCTGAGTCGTCTTAATCACTGGTCAGCCAGGGAAGTCCCTACAACAGCATCTTAAATCCCTGCCCTTGTTATTTCCTCTTGGTATGACGCCCCCTAAGGGGCTTCCCTGCACGCTTCCTACCTTTACAGAACCCACCAGCTAAGCTACTCCCACTGAACCACATCCCTTACATACATGGTGGTGGATCTGCAATCTTTGTCTTTCAGGCTTTCCCTAAAGCTGGTTCCTAGTGTACCCAGCACATTGTGCATTTCTGTATTGACTGTCATGCTCAAGCAAGTACAATCTCTCCCATTGTCCGTGGGACAGATGATCACCTTTTGTCCTACATTCTAACCTAAAATGATAAAACTGAGTGGTTCAGGAGCTCAAAGGAGGGGGACAAACTGTGGGCTAAGACAACAGCCTCCAAATGGTTGAGCCTGTGGGCAGCTGGGAGGTGAAGGAGTGAGTGATCCATGTAAGGAAGATACCTACCAACTCTTTTACCTTCCACTAGTGCCCCCTGGGAGGCCTATTCATAGGTATAGTGGGGCACACAGACTGTGGGTTAAGTTTATTTTCTATCCTTTTGAACTAGAAAAGCTGTACAGTACTCATAGGTTTGAGAATTATTTATGCTTTTGATAAAATCACATCTAGAACTGGAAAGGAAAGATTTCAATGAAAGACTGATGCATCAATTATCAAAGTACAGATTCAAACATTTAATTTAAAAAATGGAACATATCTTACATAAGAAATGTTGTCCCTCTCTGGGAACTACAGAAGATGCACAGATCTTCCCACAGGTCAGAGAGGAAGGACTGTATAGACAGTTTTCATAAAAAACAGGGATAATTCAAAAAGTTTACAAAGAATCGGGAGGCAGAAAATGCTTCAAGAGGCTTGGTCCTCAGAAGCTGTTCTGGAATGCCGTGTGTCAATGTCATGTTCCTGGAGGAGGGAATAAGACAGAATGTTAGTATTTCAGTTCAAAACCTAAAATGTGAACTCTTTGATGAGCGGTTCTGATTGGGACATGGGTAATCTCTGGCTTTAAGGCTACATCCAGGCCAAGGATCAAGCTTTCATGACCAGATAGGGCTCTGACCACAACCCACTACCCACCATGAATGGGGAGCAAATACAGTTGAAGGTACTGATGGAAACACCACACCAGACTTCTTACCTTGGCCCTGGGGGCCTGACCCTGCCTTGCCACCAGCGTAAGTACTGCTGGGAATTTACTTGCCTCTCCCCTGCCCCACATGTCAGTGCTGAGCAGGTTTTCAACACCTTGCCTCTGAGGTGCCTTCCTGGCACTTATCTGAAGAGCACTGTAAATGCCCATATATTCCTGCCTTGCCCACTGCATGGAGCTCAGACAGCAAGGACTGCATTCACTGCCATAACCCTGACATCTAGCACCATGCTAGCACACCTGAGGCCTGCAGTATGAATACCCAGCAGTGCCAGTGCCCACCAGCAATGGCTCAGATCCTAATCAGTCTTTCTATTCAGCATCTAGAATCTGCGTGTGTGTGAAAAACAGACTCTCTTCTACTGTTTTATAGCCCTCTCCCCCCATCCCACTGCTGTATCATGAATGTCTTCCCAAGTGCTTGAACATCCTTCTAAACATTCTTAATCTTATGCATGCACCCTAGGTACTTAACTAGTTCCCTACTGATGGTTTTCTTCTATGAAAACAATGCTTCGCTGAGCGTTCTGACTGGTAAATCTACATATATTCAGAATTGTATTATTTTTTTATTTTTTGGCTGTGTGGTGTGGTACTTGGGATGTTAGTTCCCCGACCAGGGATTGAACCTGTGCCCCCTGCAGTGGAAGTGTGGAGTCTTAACCACTGAACTGCCAGCGAAGTCCCAGGATTGTATTATTAAGACAAATTCTGAGGATTAAAATTGCTGGGTCAGAGGTATCCATGTATTTCAAGGCTTCTGAATATCCTAAAAAATATGTCCATAAAAATGGAACCAGCTTATTCTCCAATCAGTAGTATATAAATGAATATCCATTTACCAGCAGTGGTTGGGCATTTAATTTTAGAAATCCTGTCCAGGGACAGATAAGATGAAGGCCTGGCATAATAAATGTTAAGTCCTTAGTCCAGGGCAAGATGGTTTCTGTCCTCACATCCTGCTGCTCTGTCCTTGGCTAAGTTCTCGTCTGCCACATAGGCATCACTGCTGTTCCTCAAACGAGCCAAGCAGAGTCCCGCCTTAGGGACTCTGCACAGGTCTTCTCTCTGCCCGGGACACTCATCTCCCAGCTATCTCCATGGCCAGCCCCTGGACACCTTCAAGTCCTGGCTCCCATGCCAGCTCTGCAGTGTGTGTGGCCCACCCTGACCACCCCTGAATCTTGCCACGTTCAGTACACTGACCCCTCTGAGCCTGCTCTGGTTTATACCACGTTTCATCTCCTGGCATCCTGTGTGGTTTAATACTTAAGATACTGTGTTGTCTGTCTACTGTCAGTCTCCTCCAGCTAGAATACACATCCCATAAGCGCAGGGACCGTCACCTGTGTGTCCACCTAGTAGACAGTGAAATACCGACAGAATGAATGAATGGTACAGACCATGGGAAGTCTAGTTTGTGGATGATATCCCCACTTGACCACTTGAGTGGGCCTTCTGGGCTCTGTACCTGGTTCAACTTCTTGAACTCCACCACTTGGAAGAAGATGTGCTCAAGGATATGTTTAGCATCTTGCCGGTCCTTTGGGAGTTTATTGGTGACTCCAAGGATGTCACCACACTTCCTGACATAGAATTCCAGGTCTTCTTCAGTACCTGAGCACAGTTGCAGTGGTTAGATTCATCCTTGATTCTGCCCTGCCCCAAGTACAGACTTATTGTGGTCTGGGTATCCCTGTAGGGTTCCTACATCTCTCAAGATCACTCACCTCTCCCTTGGGTAATGTGACCAAAGGACTCAAACAGTGATAGACTGTAGAGATCTCTGATGTGCTGTTTTTGTAAATTAGTAGGCCAGAAGTGTGACACTCCTAGACAGAATAAAGCTGCACTGGTTCTGGCTCACTATTCCCAGATCTGGCATTCCTACATTACAAAGAGGAGGAGCAGCCAGCAGGAAATGAAATTACCATCCTCTGAATGCCGCAGGGACCATTATGAGAAGGACATATGGGTATTTTAAAAAGCATTTATTATAGCAATGTTATAGAAAAGGAATGAAAGAAAAAATCACCCATAATTCTCTGAAACGATTTCTGGCTGTATATCAAGAATGGACAGTCATTACTGCCCTTGTTATACTAGACTGTAACTTCTTTTCTTTTTCCCCTCTGACTTGCATTTGTAAAGCTATGGTATAAATGATATCTCACTCTAACCCTCACCAATATTATCTAGGATAAATAATGCTATGTATGCCTGCATATCTACATGTGTAAAAAAAATCCCTCCATGTGTAAGGATCAGACTACAATAGTTCTCTAAGTTGTCTTTATCATTTAATGGTGTAACATGGATATTCCATGTCAAAGCCTATGCTCATCTTTCAACAGTTTGTTTCATATTTTTTTAACCAGTCTTCCTCCTGATAGGCTGTTAGACTGTTGTCAATTTTCTGAATGATACAGTTAATAGCTCTATAGCTGTACCTTTTTTTTTTTTTTTTTTTTCTACAAGAAATTCTGGAAGATAGACTGCTAGAATCAGAAATGCTGGGTCAAAGCATCTAATCCTTCACAGGACTGTTATTCCTACAGGGTACTTACTGGGTCTTACTAATATCTGATTGCCCAGCACCTGCCACAATATCTGGAATGGAACAGAAATGCAATGTCTGACATTTAACTATGTTCATTTTTGCATACTCCTTTCTGGTCTCTGAGCATATATAGATGTTTGCATAGTTGAGATCCTACCACAAGTACAGTTTTATATTTTGCTTTCTTCATTTAGGAATCTCCAATTCACTCAGTGTCACCCCCCGGGCTTTGTAAAGCTCTTTTATAATGAGTATGTTTTATCCCACTGACTGAATATGGCACAGTTTACTACCATTCCCCTATGACTGAACACTAAGGCTATTCCCAACTGTATTTTATTTATTAAATAAATAATGTAGTAGTCTCATCTGTATACCTTCATTTGTCTCCCTAGGTTAGATTCCCAGGAGTGGGGTCACTGCCTCAAAATGGACGGTTACTTTTATGTCTCTGAGCACACGTGTGCAGGCCCACGTGCTGTGCTGGAGGCAGGGCACGTCAGGAGGAGCCCAGGGCTGAGAGTCGGGAGCACCACTCACCGAGCAGCTGTGTAGCCCGGGGCCTTTCCTCACGCATGGGTCAGGGTGGGCGCACTGGACTCTCCAGGACCCCTTCCAATCTGAAGCCTCTGTAATTGGCCCTAACCTTCTTATTCAAGTGCTCCTATGACCACTGGCTTAGATTTGCTATGTGGTAGCCAAGGTCAGGATTCATCCTGGGGTCACTCAACAGGTCAGAGATAAAGATGCGCAGGAATTAAAGCTGAGCTCTTACAGTCAACAACATTTACATGAAATAAACAAAACTGTCATTTTAAATACTCCCATTCCTATTTTCTTCTCCCTAAACAAACTGTAAACTTTCTCTCATGGCAAATCTCAGAAATTCACAATTTAGTAAAACTCAGAAAAGAAAAAAAAATTTTGACCAAACTCACACTTATTGGTAATCTGAGCAAGCCGGGCCTTCTCAGAGGAGAACGTCTCATCTAAGTCAAATAGCTCCAGCGGAGGAGGTGGTAATTCCCTGAAACTAGGAGGGAAAACCTAAAAGGCAATGAGGTCTTTTATGAAAGAGCGTATCCAGAGCCATAACTGACCGGAAGGAGACAGGAGGAAAACAAGAGGATGAGACGCCCAGCGCCTGTCGCCCCTCCGCCCGTGAGGCCATAGGAAGCACGATGGCGGCCCAGTGGAAGCAACCCAGCAGAGCCAGCTCCAACCGCACCACCGAACTGACCAAGCTGGGGTCCCAGCGCCCATTAACTTGTTCAAAGACACAAAGCTTGGCGCTTCTCAGGCTTTTATTTGTGTTGACCTTTTGACTTTCTCATCTAACCGTGACAGAAATTGGGGGAACGGATGTAGATTAATATAGAAAGTGCTGAACTTAGAGCCAGAAATCACAGGTGTGAACCAGTAGTGTGCTGCTAAATGCTGAGCTATCATTTAAAACAAGAGGCCTGATCTGTAGCATTTGTCATTTTCTGTTCTATAAACACCTCCACCATGGCCGATTTTCAAGCTACCAAGCTGTAGCCAGTTAACTGCCTTGTAACATTCCAGAAGGTAGGAGGATAAGACAAATTTTTAAAATATTCATTTATTTATTTATTTAGCTGCACTGGGTGTTAGTTGTGGGATTTTATTTGCAGCCTGTGAGATCTAGTTCCCTGACCAGGGATCAAACCTGGGCCCCCTGCATTGGGAGCGTGGCGTCTTAGCCACTAAACCACCAGGGAAAAGTCCAGCATAAGACAGTTCCAAAGGCAAGTGGAGCTCATGTTGAACTGGAATGTTTATAACCTATAGACACATGGTTGGCCCCTGGGCTATGAGAACTGTGCTGTGAATCTCAGTGCCTGCTGCCTGGAAAGCTCAAAGCTTTCTAGCACAAAGCTCTTCCTCCTCTTCACCCAGGAATTTTCACATATGCCCTCTAACCCAACAGGATGGGAAATGTTTAATAGCCAGAGAGGCTATTAAACAGAATCAGGCCCTTGATTCCTCAGTTGAGGACCACATCAAATGGAAGTCCCTGCAGAATACTAACAGGCTTGGTCTCTGTGCATATTTAGAGCCAGAGACACGTGACCCCACGAGGAGGCCTGTTCCACATGAGGCCAGCTAGCAAGGGAAGGGCAGACGTCGAGGCTCTGCAGCCAGATGCTCCACCCACACCAACTCACTGCTGGCTGAAGGGCTGGCAGCGGCGTCTCAAACTGAGGCTGGATGAGCTGGAGAGGTTCATGTTTCACGTTGAGCTGTTCATAAGCCCTGTGTAGAGAAGAAGATAAAAACGTGGGAATCAGGATGAGACACCAAGGCAAAGCACGTCTAATTGATCACACGATGCTCTTCTCCACAGAATCAGGCAGCGTAGCATCTTGGCAAAAAAAATTAAAATCACACAAAATGTGCTGTTACATGCAATGGAATGAGCCTTTCAGACATCTCTATTGTAGTAGACAGTGCAACTTTATTGAGCATTGAGAGGGAAAGTTCTGTCAACTTTCCTATCTGTCAACTTTCCTATCAGGCTTCTCCTGAACAGGCTTCTAATTTTTACCCATTGGACACTGTGAATTCTACAACTCATTGTGTTTCCTTATTTGTTTTCATCATTAAGAGACAGGAATCAAACGGGAAGTCTCAACAGAGCCGCAGGATATGCACTTCTGCGCGTTCGTTCACTCCATTTACTGAACACCTACTGTGTGCCAGACAGTTTTATCCGCCAGGAGTCCAGCAGCAGGGGAAAAAAAAGAGACCAAGGCACACCCTCATGGGACTGACACTGTAGCAGAAGAGAGACACCCAATAAACAAAAGCCATGATGCTGGGGATTAATAAGCATTAGGAAGAAAAGCAGATCAGGAGAGAGACAGGGCAGGGGTGGGAGTGCCGCTGGTCCCAGCCGCCCCGAGTGAAGGCAGGGCCAGGGCGTGCGGCCACCCTCAGCGCCGTCCCGGGCAGAGGTCAGTAAGGAGAACGGGGAAGGGGGCGACACATTTTCAGAGAACGGCAGGGCAGCCAGCGAGGCTGCAGTGCAAGGAGAGCAGTAGGAAGGGGTTTATGGAGTCGCATGCTGACCTTTCCCCAGAGATCATTTTTTTTACTGCACTTCCCCTTTCCCTCCCTTCTCTCGAACATTCAGTTGACCTTTTGCATCATGTACAGGCTGCCAACTGGCTGACCTCCTCTGGAAACGAGGCAAATTAAAATAAACCAACTGAAACTGTATGCTTGTGTGTAGCCTTTCAAAATTCATCTAAACAAGCAAACACCAACAAGTGTGGACGAAGGTCATGCTTGTTTCTCCGCACGGGTGCTTGCAGAAAGCACACCGATCTGTGACTGCAGAAAGGAGCGTGGCTGAGCTTACTGCTGTCACCTCCTCTACTAGTCCCAGGTGTTTGGGGAGCCTCTTTCCTAGCAGTGAGCAGAAGACCCCATGGAGAGAAGAGAAATAAGGATTCTCGAGCAGGCACTGATTTCACTGAATCCTCAAAACAATCCTGGGCAGTGGGTATAATCTCATAGGAAGAGGAAACAGGTACAGAGAAGAAGTAGCTTCCCAAGGTAACAAGATTAAAAAGCCTCGGAGGCAAGATTAGAACTCAGATCCCTGCTAATCAGAAGCCCCATGACTCAGTCTACCCAGAAGGCAAAATGAAAGGCAGTTCTAAGATAAAAGTCCTACTATCCACACACAAAGAACCCTGCTACCAGTCCTCACTTTGGTCATCCTAGCCATGATATTCTGTTTTCTGTCCCCAGACAGAGCTGACGACTGAAGCCCCGTATTACTAATAAAACAAGTTCCACTAAGTCTTCCCTTTCACCACCTGCCCCAATCTTCCTCCTACAATGAGCCAACATGTACTGGTCGGAGGGCAGGGGCGGGGGGCGGCGTGTGGCGGGTGTGATTAGTGGAGAAGCTCATCTTAAAACCAAGCAAAACCTAATTCAGAAAAATGATCAGGACTTCCCTGGTGGTCCAGTGTCTGAGACTCCAAGCTCCTCATGCAGAGGGCCCATGTTGCATCCTGGTGACTGAACTAGATCCCACAGGCCTGCAACTAAAGATCTTGTGTGCCACAACTAAGACCAAAGGAATCCATTTGTATCCATTCTAATGAGGTGGGTGAAACTAGAGCCTATTATATAGAGTGAAGTAAGTCAGAAAGAGAAATATAAATACCCATATACTGACGCACATATAAATATCCATATACTGACGCATATATATGGAATCTAAAGAGATAGCTGATGAATTTATTTTCAGGGAAGCAATGGAGAAACAGACAAGAGAACAGACCTATGGACGTGGTACGAGAGGAGGGAGAAGGGGAAATGTATGGACAGAGTAACACAGACATTTATATTACCATATGTAAAATAGATAGCCAATGGGAGTTTGCTGTATGACTCAGGGAACTCAAACAGGGGCTCTGTGACAGGCTGAAGGCTGGGATGGGGAGGGAGGTAGGAGGGAGGGGACATGGGTGTGCCTACAGCTGATTCTTGTTGATGTATGACAGAAAACCACAAAATTCTGTAAGGCAATCATCCTTCAATTAAAATTTTTTTTTTAAAGGAATAATCTTAAAAAAACAAAGACCAGAAGGACAAATGAAGTCACCTCAGAGCAATACCTACAGTTGACATAAATATTTAACAACTAATAGAACTGTTACTCAAAAAGAGTAAAAAACTGTTCTTTTTGAATAATGCAACTTTTGAGCTGCATTCAAAAGTTGTTACGTGCAAATGAAAATACGTATGTGCTCCACAGAGAAACCATAAACCAGGAACGCCTGCCCTCTGCTGTGGTGGGAAGACAAACAATGAAAAGAGCCGTCCAGGCCTCTGAAACATCCACCGCCGGGCCCTGCAGACACTAAATGCGCAGACGGTTCCAGTGAACCCCTCACTCAACACTCAAGAGTGGCTATGACGGCCCAGTCCTCCCCGATGAGGAGAAAAGCAGGTCAAAACTGCAGAGGCCGCTTGGACTGGAAGCAGCTAGTGAAGCAGGGTGACAAACTTTTCTTCAAAGAGAAGCCCTGAGTGAGAGAGCAAACACTGGAGCTCAAAACCAAGCAAGTAAAGAGCCAGATGTGCAGCCAGAATGTCTGACTGGCTGTCAGCTGCAGGTGGCGAGGGATGCCAGAGAGGCCTGGGCAGCTCTGGGAACATTGCTGCTGGGTTTTGTTGTTGCTCTTTGTTTTAGTTTTGGTCACACCGCATGGCATGTGAGATCTTAGTTCCCTGACCAGGGACTGAACCCGTGCCTTCTGCAGTCGAAGAGCAGTCTTAACCACTGGATGACTATTTTGCTTTTTGAGAAACAATCTAATCTATGCTAACAAATCCCCAGATAATTTCTTCCTGGGTTCAGCGTTAAGATTGGCTGGATTCAATTTCAGGCCCCACTGAAAACTAGCTGTGTGACCTTAGGCAAACCTCTTAACTTCTCTGTGCCTCAGTGTCCTCACAGTGTACAACAAGGAGAATGAACTACATTCTGATTTTACGTGATAAAGCAACGTACATAGAAAACTTAACATGATACTTGTTAGAAGTCAAGGCTAAATGCAGTTCAAACGGCAACTAAGGATAAGCTTCCTTGCCTGGGCACACCCTGCCTTTCCTCATAGTGACCTCCCTGCAGAAGGCTCTCTTCCAGCACCCCCAACCCTCTCCTGAAGTCCTCTCACCCCGTAAAATGCAGCATCCAGAAGACGGCCAAGCAGACTCAGGTCACCAAGAAATGTTTTTGGAAATCATCAACAGCTGGCTCAAAGGGCCCCTCTTTCTTAAAGCCTTCCTGGCGACCCCAGTCAGAATGGAATTCTCTTCCTCATTATGCCACGGCCTCTAGTTTTACGTTTCACACTTTGATAACCTTGTGGGAGAAGGCAATGGCAACTGTTAGGTAGGTAGACTAGGGAAAAGGAGTCCAAAATGGCAGTGGCTAAAAGACAAGGAAGGTCAAAGAAAGGTCCGAGGACCAGAGTGAAAACTTCAGGCAGAACAAACAGCACTCCTGGCTAAGCCCAATTTGCATAGGGCAAGCCCAGGTGGAGGAAAAAATATATAAAAGGAGGAGCCAAAGCGCTTTCTCTCGGACTCTCTCTCCCGTGTGCATGTGCGAGCTCTTTCTCTTTCCCTCTCTCTCTTTCTCCCTCCCCACGCACTCCTCCACTCTCTTCAAGTCTTGGATTCTCCTGCTATATTATAAATAAAAATGGAGCTGTAACACTGATTTGCCTAAGAGCTGTAGCACGGTTTGTCCAAGACCCAAGAGCTGTGACGCGCCGAGGGCTTTAATGTCCGTAGCTCCAAATCTTTGTTGTGAGGAGACAAAGAACCGAGGAACATACGCTCGCATGACATCTATGGTGCCATGACTCGGATATAACCTGGCTGAAACAACCTCTGCGCAGAAGAGGCCAAGCACAGCAGGAGCCCAACTCAGGGAAGCTCCCGCGCTAGAAGCGGAAGGCGAGGAAACCCAGTGCAGGGGAAGGCCCATCGTGCTGGAAACCGGGACAGCGAAAAATGAACTCAGCAGAAAGCTCACGCGGCCCAGTCTCAGATTCCAGAAGACCTCCGGTTAAGGAAAGAGGTCCTTGCTCCTATGGCTGGAGGGACCTTTACAATCTCTGTTTCTTGTTTCCTCAAACCTCCCACAAACAGGCAGGCGGCAGGGGCACAACTGAGGGACTCTGGAGAGGCTGCTCCTCAGCATGTCCCAAGGGCACTATCTGCTGAGCCCCAGTAGCTGTTACACAAGCCGGTGGGGGTTCTGTCCTTTCTCTTCTCTGTGCCAAAGATCAGACCAATGAAACTGAGCACCGGTCAGATATTTAGCAAATCTTCCAGTGGGCTATGAAAGGGATTCCTTGGCATGTTTTTCCCACTGCTTTTTCCTCCTGTCCTTCAGCTCTCTCCCGGGACTCAAGCCTGGCCAAAACTAACGAAACTCAGGCTCTTGATGTCTCATTGCAAAAATTCATTGTAGATTTGTTAGGATCCAGAGAGAAGCCACCCTTCAGGGTGTGAACCATTGCCGAGGGCCATATTAGGCCTGGCTAGGTTTTGTGAGGGGATGGAATTCATATGCTAATGAGTGAGAGGATCATCCCAGCCATTGGGGAACCACCCACTCCTCCCTCTTCTGATCTTGTGCCTTGGAGCTGTCCTGCCACCTCTGGGTGTGTCTGTTGGCTTATAGATTGGGGATTAAGGTTTACTTGAATTTGACTTGTCATCTTGGACCCAATTGATTTTAATTGGTTTACATTATACCCTTGTGCTAATGTCATTCTTTCAAAGTTTGTGCTCTGCCCCTTCCCTCCTGTTTCATGCTCTTTTCCTGAGCCCCATCCAGACCCACAAGGTTGCCTCTACAATCTTCTGGAGAGACAACCAGAAAATAGCTGGCCTTGGGAAGGAAATACTCTATAATATCCAACCCCTAATCCTACCCAATACTGGTCACACTGGAGATCTTGGGGACGCCCAAACTCCAGTCCAGGGGGTCCCAGGAGGTCATCACACCTTGACCTGCCTAGGGATCGGTCTTCGAAAGGTTGTCACGCCTCAACCTGTTCGGGGATCCTTTAGTCCCAGGGGTCCCAGGAGGTCGTCACGCCTCGACCTGCCCAGGGACCCAATCCTTGGGAGGCCGTCACGCCTTGACCTGCCCAGGGATTCGATCTCTAGGAGGCTGTCACACCTCAGTCTGCCTGGGGATCTGCACCCTGACCCGGGGACGCCTGGCTCTCAGGTTGTAACAGTTCTGGGTAGGATAAGCTTTAGAAAGACTTCACCCCTAAAGAAGTCCACCCATGGAAACATAAAGAAGCCTATTACTTGTCGGACTTTGCCCAGTCTCAGCAATAACTCAGGAGCCCAGTGAGAACCCCACTGCCTTTCTGGAGAGGCTAAAAGAGGCACTCCACAAGTTTACCAACCTGGACTTAGACTCTTATGAGGGACGGGTGATTTTAAAGGACAAATTCCTGTCCCAATGTGCATTAGATATCAGAATTAAGTTACAGCAGCTACAACAGCAGGACCCTGCTGCCTCTTTAGATGAGATGGTCCAGACAGCCACCAATACCTTTTATAACAGAGAACAGGAGGAGGAGGCCAAGGCCCAGGAGAAGGAGAGAAACAAACAGACAAGGCATGCCTAGATGCTGGCCGCCCTCCAGAGAAGGCCTATGGCAAACCCCAAGTCCTTGAAGGACAAGGCACAAGACAGATGCCTGATCTGTACACAGGCGGGGCATTAGGCCAAAGAGTGTCCAAACCCTGACAAGTCTCCTAGAACGGCTTGCCACAAATGCCATCAACTGGGACATTGGGCGGCACTCTGCCCTCGGGACTCAAGAGCCTCAAGGTCAAGTGCCAAGCCTACCCTCACGATGGTTCAAGAGGACTGAAGCGCCCCTCCAGCCAGCCCACCTGTCACAGATAACCATCACGGGGCTGGAGCCAAGGGTGCAACTGGATGTGGCAGGTAGGTCCGAGAATTTATTGGTTGACACAGGGGCTACCTACTCTGTCTTGATCTCCTACTCCGGAGTCTTCTCCTCCCAAACCTGTACCATTTTGGGTGCTACAGGAAAAGCAACTACTAAAAGATTCACCCGAGCACTTCTTTGTTGCTGGGATGGACAAATATTTTCCCACCAGTTTTTGGTGGTCCCTGAGTGTCCTACCCCCTTATTGGGAAGAGATATACTCACTAAACTGGGGACCACAGCTCTACAGCTCCTGGCTACTACTGAAGAACCCATTACACCTTCAATAGAGAGGGACCAAAAACTATGGGAAGACAAAATTAACCCCCAGGTGTGGGACCAGGGGATTCCTGGACGAGCCCACCAAGCTGAACCATCATTGTCCTCCGAGATCCCACTTGGTTTCCTGACTGGAAACAATATCCTCTCAAAAGAGAGGCTCGGGAGGGACTACAGCCTTTAATAAATAAATTCCTTGCTTGTAGGCTATTGGTCCCTACCAGTTCACCATGTAACAGCCCAATCCTCTCAGTAAAGAAAAAAGACAGGACCTGGTGAATGGTTCAAGATCTCCAGATTATAAATGAAGCTGTAGTCCCCCTCCATCCCACAGTACCCAATCCCTATGTAATCTTGGGAGAAATCCCACCCAGTGCCAAGTGGTTTACTGTCTTGGATCTCAAAGATGCATTTTTTTGCATACCACTGGCTAAAGAATCCCAATACCTTTTTGCTTTTGAGTGGGAGGCCCCAGGAGAAAAACACCAACAGATGACTTGGACAGTATTACCTCAGGGGTTCAGAGATAGCCCCCACCTGTTTGGACAGGCCCTTAGCCGGGATCTCCTAGATCTGGACCTGGGACCTAATGGGAAAATATTACAATATGTAGATGACCTACTAATCTGCTCACAAGATGAGAAAAGCGCCCAACAACATGCAATTCAGGTTCTAAACTTCTTGGCAAAAAGGGGATATAAAGTCTCCCGTACTAAGGCACAGATGGTCAAGACAAAGGTCACTTACCTGGGAATTCAGATTACACACGGGTCCAGGAGGCTGTCCTCTGATCGGGTACAAGGAATCCTCCAGTTGCCCTCCCCCACGACTCGAAAACAATTGCGAGCTTTCCTGGGGCTAACTGGTTATTGTGGAATCTGGATACCCAACTATGGTCTAATTGAAAGCTTATATGAAAGTTTATATGAAAGCTTAAAGGGACGAGATGATTCAATCCCACTGATGTGGGGAACTCCTCAAAAGGAGGCAGAAGCTACACTAAAACAGGCCTTAACTCAGGCACCTGCCTTGAGGTTGCCAGACCCAGAAAAAGCATTCCAACTTTATGTCCATGAAAGAGAGGGAATAGCCTTGGGAGTGTTAACTCAGAGGTTGGGATCTGAGCCCCAGCCTGTAGCTTACTTATCCAAGAGGCTCGATCCAACTTCCCGAGGTTGGCCCCCCTGCCTTCGAAATCTTGCAGCTATTGCAATCATGATAGAAGATGCTTTAAAACTCTCCTTTGGGGGCAAACTATTTTTACCAGCCACCAAGTAAAACAACTCCTAAATGGGAGAGGCCATTTATGCATGTCTGATCAAAGAATCCTCAGACATCAAGTAAGGCTGATGGAAAATCCAGGCCTCACTATATCCCCTTGTGAGGTTGTTAACCAGGCCACCCTCCTCCCTACCCCCGAGGGCTCTCTCCTCTTTCACTCTTGTCTAGAAACCTTGGACCACTAGACAAAACCCCGAGAGGGCTTGTCAGAAGATCCTCTGACCAATCCTGAGGAAATCTGGTACACTGATGGGAGCAGCTTTGTCTTGGATGGAAAAAGAAGAGCCAGGTATGCAGTAATCTCCAATTTTGAGACCATAGAGGCTAAGCCTCTGCCACCAGGTACTTCAGCCCAATTAGCTGAGCTCATAGCCCTGACTCGAGCTTTAGAGCTGGGAAAAGGAAAAAGAATAGCCATTTACACTGACTCCAAGTATGCCTTTCTGGTGCTACATGCACATGCGGCTGTTTGGAAAGAAAGGGGCCACTTGATCACCCGAGGGTCCCCAATCAAATACAGTGATCAGATTCTTCGACTCTTGGAGGCAGTCCACCTGCCCACTGAGGTTTCAGTCTCCCACTGTAAAGGACACCAGAAAGGGAACATGGAAGTGGCACGAGGGAACCAAGCAGCTGATCAGGCAGCTAGGAGAGCAGCATTAGAGAACCATAACCTAATAGGGATTTCCACCTTAGTTCCACAGACTAATTTGCCAGAAACTCCTTCATAAAGCTAAGAGCGAGGGCTTTCAAGAAGATCATATGGGTGGTTCCAAAAGGAGGGACTCCTTTTTCTGCCTGGAAACCTCCAATGGAAGTTGGTGAACTCCTTACATGCCACGACTCATTTAGGAGAAAAGGCCCCCCAAAGATTACTAGGAAGGTCCTTCAGAGGAACAGGCCTCCAAACAACTACAAGACAGGTTGTCTCCTCTTGTCCCACTTGCCTATTAAACAACCCCCAAGGAGCTCGAAGACCCCAGTTGGCCCAGCCCGTCCAATGACATGGGGCCTACCCAGGAGAGGACTTGCAGATGAACTTCACCCAGATGCCAGTTTCTCAAGGGTATAAATACCTATTAGTTATGATAGATACATTCACAGGATGGATTGAAGGCTTTCCCACACGGACCGAGAAGGCTGAGGCTGCCCAGGTCATTACAAAGTGACAATGGGACATCATTTACTTCTAAGGTCACCCGAGGAGTCTCGAAAGCATTGGGCATTACTTATTATCTCCATTGTGCCTGGAGGCCTCAATCTTCAGGAAAAGTATAAAGCCAATCAATTCTTAAAATCAGCAGTAAAAAAGATAACCTAGGGGACCTCCCTGGGATGGAAGGAGGCTTTACCAATAGCTCTCCTCTGCACCTGCATTGCCCCTAAGGAACAGGTTGGTCTTAGTCCTTATGAGATGCTATATGGGAGACCTTTTGTTTATGTCAATGACCTCTTCCTAGATCCAGAGGTTTAGACCCTCCAGTCTTATACCATGGCCATTGGGCAATTCCAACAGGATATACGCTTGTGGGGTATGAACCAGGACCCAAAAGATTCTAAAGAGTCACCACTATATGCTCCAGGAACTCAAATCCTAATTAAAGTCTGGAAAGATGGGTCCCCAAAGGCTCAACTCCAGCCCACATGGAAGGGCCCCTACCCTGTAATACTTTCTACCCCCACAGCAGTCAAGGTACCAGGACATAACTCCTGGATTCACTACTCACGAGTCAAGCTGTAGAAGAAAACAGAAGAGGACACTCGATACACCTGTGAGCCCCTGGGAGGTCTCAAATACCTATTCAGAACTACCAATGAGTGCCATTCTAATGAAGACCCTCAAAATCTGGTTTCTGGGGATAAGATTTCTCAGGATAACTCTAAGGAGCCAACACAGCTTGACAGAGAATGTACTCCAAGACAGGAGATAGATCTTCTGATCTCTGAACAAGGAGGGACTTGAGCTATCCTGGCGATGTGAGTTTAAAATTGACCAATGTCCCTACTAGTCCTTGTTGTGCTATATTGATGATGCCTATGATTATTCCATGTACTGTCCATTGTCTAACCTGTTTTATCTCTGCCCAGGTCAACCAGCTACAACATGCAGTGCCAGTTCAACAAAGATATAAAACTACAGCTGACCACGGAAAATATCACACACCCTTGGACATCGCTATAAGGACTCTGAGGATTGAGACTATAGCAAGAGGGGGAGGCCCAATACCCCTCGCCGCCCCAGTTCAGCAGGAAGTAGCCAGAAAGACCTTGACGCCCCTATTCCCAAAGAATTGGGCCTCCCATCTCTTGAGGGGGAATGTTAGGTAGGTAGAATAGGGAAAAGGAGTCCAAAATGGCGGTGGCTAAAAGACAAGGAAGGTCAAAGGAAGGTCCGAGGACCAGAGTGAAAACTTCAGGCAGAACAAACAGCACTCCTGGCTAAGCCCAATTTGCATAGGGCAGGCCCAGGTGGAGGAAAAAACATATAAAAGGAGGAGCCAAAGCACTTTCTCTCGGACTCTCTCTCCCGTGTGCATGCGTGAGCTCTCTCTCTCTCTCTTTCTCCCTCCCCACGCACTCCTCCACTCTCTTCTCTTCGAGTCTTGGATTCTCCTGCTATCTTATAAATAAAAATGGAGCTGTAACACTGATTTGCCTAAGAACTGTAGCACGGTTTGTCCAAGACCCAAGAGCTGTGACGCGCCGAGGGCTTTAATGTCCGTCGCTCCAAATCTTTGTTGTGACGAGACAAAGAACCGAGGAACATACACTTGCGTGACAGCAACCCACTCCAGTACTCTTGCCTGGAAAATCCCATGGGCAGAGGAGCCTGGTAGGCTGCCGTCTATGGGGTTGCTAAGAGTCCGACATGACTGAGCGACTTCACTTTCACTTTTCACTTTCATGGATTGGAGAAGGAAATGGTAACCCACTCCAGTGTTCTTGCCTGGAGAATCCCAGGGACGGGGGAGCCTGGTAGGCTGCCGTCTATGGGGTTGCACAGAGTCGGACATGACTGAAGTGACTTAGCAGATAACCCTGCATCACAGCTTCTGTCCGTCTTCTCCATAAAACCCTACACTTGAGGTACAATGCTCAGCACAGTCGGAGCTCTAGGAGTACTTGGTGACCTTGTACATAAGTACAGGGGACAGGACATTAGACAGGCATCTGTAGCTGTGCCTTCAGCCTTTGGTTTATTATTAGAGATGTATTGATAGATCCCGTGCCAGGCCCAAGATGCTCAAAAACGTTAGTCTCTGCCTCTGTCCTTAGGGATCCAACAGAGAAGGCAAAAAACAACAACAGCACAGGCAATGATATGGGGTCCAGCACTGGCCTGAAGGTCACTCGGGCCTGGCTTGAAATCCCTGCTCCCAACGTGGGAGAATCCTTCCCCAAGAAACCTCAGACTCCTCGACCAAAAATGAGGCAGGTAACTCAGAGGACCACCGAAAGCATTAAAAGAAGGCACAACGCGGCGTGCTTACAGGATGACTAACCATCTTGATTCACTGAGTGGGTCCCTGGGACGTGGGGCTCTCTGTCCTAAGACCAGGAAAGTCTCGGGCAAAGCAGGCCAAGCTGGTTCCTCTAAATGCCTGATACAGAGCCTGGAACACAGCAGAGGCTGATAACTGCAGGCAGTTTCCTCTGCATCAAGTCCCGCCCCAATCCCCCGG
The DNA here is from genome assembly GCF_027580195.1 of Bos mutus. Lineage (NCBI taxonomy): Eukaryota > Metazoa > Chordata > Mammalia > Artiodactyla > Bovidae > Bos > Bos mutus. Next base: position 56,505,929 of record NC_091629.1, on the reverse strand, counting down.
CTGTCCCGGCTGACCTCATCACAGGTCTGAGAACACGTTTTGTACACCACACTTATTGTGACCCTATCTCCTGGCCCCAGGCTCATGTTTGCAGACCGAACACTCAGAATGGAGTGCAGAGCAGCGGAGAGCCACAGTACTGACTTGATGACCTTCGGGAGGGAGGTCGTATCCAGCTGGTAAAGGGACAGGTCGAAGAGGCTGGTGAAGTCCCGTGGGTTCTCATCGCCCTCCTGGAGACACACTCGCAGCCGCTCGGACAAGGCGGCTGTGTCGGGTAGCATCATGTAGTCGGAAATCTGAAAGTGATAAGACGGTTCCTTTCAGCAGAGCAGGGGCTAGGATTTACTGTCTGGTCTCCAACGCCTCAGGTCTGAATCTGCAATATTTCTCTTCTCTTGCTAAAACATCTTGCTGATTACACTTACTGACAGCCAAACCTTAAATATGCCCATTTCTGTGGAAAGAAGGACCAAGGTCACCTGGGTAAACGCCAGCGCTGGAGAAATCCACGATGCAGGCTGGCACGCACACAGCTGGACACGGCTGGAGAAATGCGTGGCCCTGCTGGATGGCTCTCCTCCATTTTGTGATCTTGAGGGCTCAGTCATCAACCCAATTCTCAAGTTCATCCCCTGTTCCCATTCTCCTAGGCAGTTCTGTCTGCTACTTCAACCAACTAAAATGATTTTCCCTTTCTTAATTTTGGTGACCTTATTTTCTAGTTCAGTGAGAAATCAGAAGCAACCATAAAAGAAAATCCACAAGCTCCCATTTCAAAGTCTATCTTCTCTCCAGCCACCAGCATATGTGCTGTATACTCTGCTTTCTCCCCTGTCCTATATATGAACCACGTGTGACCCCGGCACAGACTACCCCTCCCTGGACACTAGGCCCTAATTCTTTCGCCTAGCTGCGGACATGCCTGCAGCCCTGCTGAGAACCTTCAGTGATGACACCTTGGTTACAGCAGAAGACCAGGAAAACCTATGTCCCTCAATAGGTATACCACAGTCAGTACACCGCAGTACAAACAATGGACAGTACAGCTTCCAAAACACAATCAAAAGAAAGCTTTTTATGAACAATATGGAAAAATCTCCCAGACATAATATTTAAAAAGCGAGGTGCTAGGCAGTGTATATACATGCCATACATATAGGACCGTCTGGGTAAAACAAGGGGGAAGGAGAGCATACACACACACGTTTGCTTATCTCTGTATAAACTATCTCTGGAATAACATATGAGTAACTGCTAAGATTGTTGTCACTGGGGAGGAGAACCAGGTGGCTGGGCAAAGGCAGAAGGGAGAGCCTTCAGTGTGCCTGCTCTTGAATTTCAAATGATGGGAAGACATTACCTAGCCAGGCAATAAATTTAAGTTTAAATGAATGCATGCTGGCAACTGGAAGTTTGTGTGTTCCTAATTTCCCTTTAAACTGCGTTTAACCTGGACTTCTAACAAGGCTAACTTGGTAACAGTTTGAAAAACTGCTCTCTGAACTCACAACAAACGGCTACACATTCTCCACTGCCAGCGCTTGGGGAGAGGTGTCTGAGCTTGATGTCAGTGAGACTCTGAGTCAAACAGGAGCACTTTTTTCTATATCCCAAGCATCATAAACTTCCCCAATCCTTAAACAACTTTTTAGACCAGAAACAAGGGGAAGCATCAACAAATAAATGTGCTTCCTGGCCTGATCTGGCCGATGCAGAGTCTTCAACCCTCTACCAGGGAAGAGATGAAGGCAAGAGCAGGACACAGACGCGTGCCCAGCACAGGGAGGAATGCGGGCCATGCCGCCCCAGAGGGTGCTCAGTGGCGCCCCACTCTGCAGCCCCACGGACCGCAGCCCGCCAGGCTCCTCTGGCCATGGGATTCTCCAGGCAAGAATACTGGAGTGGGGTGCTGTGCCCTCTTCCAGGGATCTTCCCAGGGATTGAACCCATGTTTCCTATGGCCCTCGAGTTCTTTACCACTAGCGCCACCTGGAAGATTTTCAGTATTTCTCACTGTGTCATGTTACTGGATTCAGTGTCTTACTTTTCAAAGCCTTACAAGACAAAGGACATTTTCCACCAGGTCTCCCACCTGGAAGGTATGTGAAACTGCACCGTTTTAGAGCTAAGAAGGCCTTAACAACACTCCCCTCCTCTGGCTTTGTACTGAGGCTTTGCTTTGGAACCAGCCCAGTGTCTCACACGGTAGAGAGAGAAGAACAGAATAGCAGAAAGGCACAGGCTCTGAAATCAGACTGAAGCGGGTACTAACAATGGCTTAAGTACGTGTTAGTCACTCGGTCGTGTCTGACTCTGTGACTCCATGGACTGTAGCCCACCAGGCTCCTCTGTCCATGGGATTCTCTAGGCAAGAATACTGGAGTGGGTAGCCATTCCCTTCTCCAGGGGATCTCCCAACCCAGGAACAATGGCTCGGCCAGGGATTAATCTAAGTGGGAACCTTGAAGACTTTACTCACTTCTGTTTCCTAGGTTAGAAAACAGGACTGACAGAAACTGAGCAAGAGCAAGGCGGCCACACGGAACTGGAGCAGACACAACACCTCTTAGCACTGCTTCCCTCGGCACACAACACTCTAACTAGGGCTGGCGGCTGCCAAACACATCATCCACTCAGAGCTGGGTCCTCTGAAACCTGAAAAGCCAATTCCTGATTGGCTTTACCCCAATTCTTTGGTTTTGGGGCTTACATTACTTTTAAGGAGAAATTTAAGCACAACAGCCCCATACTTCATGTTTCCATCTGAAGCGATATTTTAGATGTGAGGCTCTCATGTTTCCGAACCTGAGTCAGCCCGAGGTTTCCCAGCCAAATCAGTCCTCAGCCAAGGGCACAGGCCATCGGTGATGGTCTCTGGCTACCTTGTGCTGCCTGCCAAGTCGCTTCAGTCGTGTCCGACCCTGTGCGACCCCATAGACGGCAGCCCACCAGGCTCCCCGGTCGCCACTTCCTTCTCTGATGCACGAAAGAGAAAAGTGAAAGTGAAGTCGCTCAGTCGTGTCCGACTCCCAGCGACCCCATGGACTGCAGCCCACCAGGCTCCCCATCCATGGGATTTTCCAGGCAAGAGTACTGGAGTGGGGTGCCATTGCCTTCTCCAGTTACCTTGTGCTACCCATAGCCAAAAAATCATTTTCCTGACAGGTCAGCAGTTAGGAAACACAGAGGTAAATGAAGAAGGAGTAGACTTTTGAGTCAGCAGCCCTGGGTTTGGTTCCTGGCTCTGTAACTGTTGGCTGGCTCTTTGGGCATATTACAGTCTTGCAGAATTTCAGTTTCATTGATAAAAAGAGAATAAGACCATCTACTTGCCAGGGCTGTAGTGCGGTTTAAACAATGATTTATGTGGACGTATATGATATATAGGGCCTGGTATTAATATATAACCAATACAAGAGGTTTTTAAAAAAGTCTTGATAGATGTATAGCCCTTTTATACACTTCAGTTTAACAAGTAAATCTATGTTGATTCACTTATTATTATGATTCTCATAATTACCCTGTGAGAAAGGTACTGGTAGCCCCAAAACTAATGAGAAAATGAAGATGAAAAAAGGTCAGAAATAACCCACTTAAGGTTTCAAGGCTCATGGTGGAGTGGGACCGAGAATGCAGTTACTGGTTCCCAGTCCAGAGCTGGCCTTTTATTTTTTTTTTTAATATTTATTTGGCTCCACTGGGTCTTAGTTCCACACGAGGAAACTTCATTTGCGGCATGTGGGATCTAGTTCCCTGACCGTGGACTGAACCCAGGCCCCCTGCGATAGGAGCACAGAGTCTTAGCCACCAGACTACTAGGGAAGTGGTCTTTCCACTCTCCCATGTCTGATGAAGTATTATCATAATGCCTTTAGGATTGTTCTTCCTAAAGGCAACCAAATTGGAGCTTAAAACTTAAATTCTGATGATCTTTGTTTCTTTATGAAAAAGTACTTTTATATCCTTCATAGTTTTGAAGACGTATTTCTCTACAGATACTGATTCTGAAAGTTTCAGCCAGAGAGCATATATTAAGTTCCAGTTACTACATATACAGACAGAGGCTCCCACCCCACTGAATTCTATGACTAATAATTTACTGATTTTTTTTTTAACAGCATAGGCTTCGTCTTGCCAAAAAGCATCATTTCTTGCTATCTGTCTTACAGATAAGGTAAGAGATAGATAGGTTTTTGGAACTCTTAGAAGTGGTGCTGAGAAGCTGGACCCATTTTTCATTTCAAAGTTGTTAAGTAATTTACCGCCTCCTACCTCTGGGTCCTCGGCGTCAATCTGGTTTAGGTGGATGTCTTCTGTTGTGAGCCACCGGAAAACAACATCCTAAATTAAAAAAAAAAACACACAGACTTACACACTGTGTATTTGAGAAAGCTGTAGGCAGGACTAGAGAATTTAATCAATCAAGAAAAATGATGGCAGGAAAGAGACTATACAGCAGTGATTTGAAAAAGGGCAGTCGCCCCTGTCTTGGTGAAATCATATAAAAACTTGTAAGTCTTTCTCACTCTAGTGCCATTTTTATTGTTAGAAATTTACCATTTATCTTTGGGCACTCAAGCCTTTAACCATAAGCCCAAATCTATTAAAATGTGTTCACAATTCTGAAACAATCCCTGTATAATGTGCTGATGACAGTCTGGACTTAAAAAGTAGAATACAGCAAGATGCCCCAGAATGTGACTAAAGACAATGGAACTTCATGTGGATTCTATAAAAACAAGATCTTCAATCAGTCTCTCAACACAACAACAATCCTTAAGGCTGAAGGAACATCTTTTCCCTCTGGTCAGAGAGCCAGCAGCATCACGCCAAAGTCCAGCTCTGGCCAGCACCCCGCCATCCTTCCCAGGGCACGTTCCCCTCGCACTTGCCATGCCTTCCTTCACTTCCCACCTCAGCCAGCAGCCAGTCCCATCACAGTCTCCTCGTGCTGGCCAGTGCCTCCCCGACTCACCCCTTCCCTGCCTTCATTCACGTCCTTGCCCCTCCTTGCCCATATGTTTCCCTCTCCCTTCCCTCTTCCACACCCAAAGACCTGACTATGCCCAAAGCTGCTGGACTCTCTACAAGGGCTCGCCGTGGCTTTTCAAAGAGAGTTTGAGTTCCAAGGCTCCACGCACGAGGCCCTGGCTGGGCCTGCTCCTCCCTGCTTCCCCAGGGAGGCTCCCAGCCCGGGCGGCAAGTTTAGAGACACGCGCCGCATCCCTCTGCACTGACCTCCCTCATCTCTCAGTCTCCCTCAATGTCCTGTGCACTTGTGCAGAGCAGAGACTGTGCCTGACTCACCTTTGTGTCCTTAGTGCCTGGAACAGAATAGGCTCTGAAGAGCTGGTTTTAAATGAATAGATGAACTCAGCAGTACATTTTTTAAATGACATGAAAATCGTGTACAATATTCATTAATATGACAAAAGAAAAGAGCTTACCATGATTTTGCTGTTCTCTTCTTTATCCAAATATTGGTCACTGAACATGTGACATGAGCCAAGCACTGCCAGCTTCCCACCTTGGTTCTGCTGATGACAAAGCAGGGTCAGTGATTCAGATCCCAAATGGACTACGTGCGTCCTAGTCACCAAACACTTATCCTCACAATCACATGAGCAAATGTCTTCTACACCAACATGTGTCAGTTTACATGGGTATTTTAATGGTCTAGAAATGTCAATTATGACAACAACTAAATTCCAACCTGACTCAATTTAGACGCTTCTGTACCCTTCTATCTGACTTAAACAGAAAGTAATGTAAATTTGTTCGACAGTATTTTCCCAGTTAGTGAAATTATAAATGAAAATCATAATCTTAAAGGGAAATAAAAAAAAACAAATTGAAAAACAATCTGTAAAGATTTAGACATTTTAGGAGTACCATAAAAAGTGTTTAAGAGACAGAAAACTAACCCACAAGCATGAAAAATTCACAAAAGAAATGACTAGCTAATAAAAAAAAACTTTAAGATTAGTAATTTAAACAAAAAACAAAGTACTTTTCCTTATAAGATTAATAAGTAAGAAAAAGTGACTGTAAACTATTGGTCAGGTTTCAGTGACAGTCTCTGACACGGTGCTGAAACTGCCAACAAAAGCAGCAAAGCAGTATAAAATACAGCAGACACTCTGCACACCTCTACAGTAATGGTTACAGAAGATCAGAAATAAATCCAAACGTTCACCCAGAAATACGGTTAAGAACAATGGAACCTCCCAGTTGTTAAGTTATATATTAGAAAGCATTTTCACTAACTTGGAAAAATGCATCTGCCACAACATTAGGTTAAAAAAAAAAAGTATACCATCAATTGTAGAGAGTTTAAAGCCTGTGAGGCAAACAAAAATGCAGCACCAGCAGAAGCAGGAGAAAATGACCACGATGTCCACCTGGCCCGCCTCAGAACAGTGCGAGAGCAGCATGTTTTCCCTCCATCTCTGTGTGTATTTTGTGGCTGCGCTCAGTCTTCCGTGTGGCGCATGAGCTCTGGATCAGGCGGGCTTCATTGCCCACAGCATGTGGGATCTTAGTTCCCTCACCAGGGATCACACCCACATCCCTTGCACTGGAAGGCAGATTCTTAACCACTGAACCACCAGGGAAATCCTTCCATAGCTGTATTTTAAATTACCGAGTACATATTATTTTGTCATAAGAAAAAAAGAGTACAGAATTAAAAATACAAAATGAAATCAGACTTTCTAGCAAAGTCACATACAAGGAAGACACAGTTGTAATGGTACTGAAAAAGAATGACACCTAAGCCACAGATGTTGGGAGACAAATATACAAATTCTGCAAATAAAACAAAATTTGCAAAACAAACTGTGAAAGGTCCCACATGAAAAGCAAATGCTTCATAGGAAAAATAAAATGATTTCTACACCATAACCACTGCAAACAGATCGGTTACTGAGAATAGGAAATTAACTGGGTGGAATTCTAGAGAAAGAATGGGGAAATGACTGGATGAACTGGGTTGTGATTTGAATCCCCACAGGCTAAGTCAATACATAAACCTCTATTCACAGATTTATCTTTTCCTTAATATACAGTTGACCTTTGAATGAACATGGGTTTCAACTGCATGGTTTCACTTACAAGTGAACTTTTTCAACAGTGAATACTATTGTACAACACAGTCCACGGTCGATTGAATTCACAGAAGCAGACTGCACAGATGGAGGCCTGGCTCTATTACACACGATTTTCCACCATGCAGACGACCGGCACCTCTAACCCCCACACTGTTCATGGGTCGACTGTATTTTCTTTTCCCTACTTCATTTATTTCAAATAGACTGTAGATTGTTCTTTAATCCTTTTATTCTGTCCTGACAGATTATACCATTGTCTTCAGTGGCCTTTTCCAGCATCTGTCTATAACTTGTTCCAATTAAATAGGCATATGTTTACTCAAGGACCATTTGCTCCCTCAGTGCTAATGAGTCTGTCCCAGTAAACTGAAGACCTAGAAAGTCTTGTAATGAGCCCAGAGAAGGCAACGGCCCTGGCAAGCAGGCAGAACCCTCCAGTGCTGGCCTGACCTTGCTCATGGGTCCAGGTGGAGCTCCTCCCTGAGATCACTGCCTCATCTCACCAACAAGAGTGACAGGCAGCAACCTCTCTGAAAGACTGTTTACAAGGCAGGACTGAAAGCCTATTAGGAGGAGAAAATGGGCTTTAAATAGCTAGGCAATGAACAGATGATAATCTCATGAGTTCCAGAGGAAACGCCACACTTAGCACAGAATGGTATACCCACCAGATACTCCATAAAGTCCACTGATTAAGCCAGGTAACATCTCTGTGCCTGGTTAAAAACAATCAAAGCTCTGGTATTACATACAATACCAGGGGCCCCTTAAGATGGTGTCTCATGACTTTTGTGTCTCTGAATAGACATTTCATGTAAACTAGTCATTTCCGCATCTTGAATCATTTAATAACACTTTAATTCTAAAACAATATTTCTCTCTGCTTAGGAGAGATTAAAATGCCATAATAGCTATACCAATTTTGTCTAAACATCATCTTTCAAGCACAGCATAGACATTTATTTACTTCCTAATAAAATGATGTCAGAAATTTTAAATATGAGAAGGAAAAGTAATACCTAGGTCCCATAAAGAAAAATAGGATCCTGCTAAACTACAGACATGTGGGTCTCTGGACAAAAACTGGGAGGTCACTGGTGAATTCCACGTCTTGGTAGACAGATGAAGGTGGGTTCAACAGACATGAATTAAAAGGCAGTGGATACATGGGGTGATGAGGACGATGACGATGCCCTCTCGAGCCACCTGAACCTGTATCTTGCATGTACTCCAGGATGATAACATTCCAGGATGAATCTCCTGGAATGTTTTCCTGGGATGCACTAAAATACAAGCAGCACAATTCTGTGGTGCAGTTTGCTTAATCAACCTTCCTCTAAATGGATTCTCTTACAGTGAGGGTGAGAGCTGGTCAGAGGCAGCTGTACTACACGCTGCCTCATGCTGCACTGGAAAAGCTTTGGATTTATAATAAGAGCTACGTTTAGGTCTTGACTCCAAAAATGACCACTGTTTCCCCATAAGTAAAATGTAATTCAGTGCAATTCTACTTCACAGGACTATTGTGAAGACCAATGAGAAAATATAGGCATTTCCCGGTGGACCAGAGTTAGGACTCTACTGCAAGGGACCCGGGTTCAATCTCTGGTTGGGGAACTCAGATCCTGCATAGTGGTGCAGCGCTCCCCCGACCCACCCCCCCAAAAAAGAGACAGACAGTATATGAAACCCCTATAGAAACAGTAGTGTTCACAATTTCAGTAATAAAAATTACATACCCACCCATATCTAAGAAAGGCTGTACCTTCGAGTGATAGAAAGCCAGGATGGGCCTGTTAAGCGGGAAACAGACAGAGCCTGTGGACAGGACAGCCACTGCGGGCTTCGTGACACTCAACGTGGCACCAAAAGGATAGACAAAGGTGAGAGCCCTGAAAGAAAGAAACGTTCAAGGTGTTCAATAGCAAAGTTTTTGAAGATAATCTCAGTGTTTCTTGAGAAAGTTATGATCAAAATCTTCTATAAGCTTTGGTTTATTACCTCAAAATCAGTATAGCTCTAAGTTTAATGAAGCATTTTAGGAAATGTGAATATAAATGAAAAATGTACAGTCGTATGCGTAAATGATTATAACAGAAAGAAATAAAGTAGTCCCTATGGAAGAAGTGGAAGAAGAGGAGGCTTCATCTAAGAACTGAACCAGAACTACACATGAGCCTGCTCTGGGGAACCACGTTGCAGACATAGTTTTCTCCCCCTCATAAACCTGACTGGTGTTATCGCCAGGTACGAATGTCTGCCACTGGAGGGGTGTGGAGCGGCTGAGGGCTTATACGAATACAGGCGTATATTTATCCCACGTTGGACACTTCTACACAGACCAGTCTTGGAGTACCCCCTCTACTCTACACTGTTCTAGCAAAGACTGTGAGTACCCAGAGTGAATCAGTAGTTGGGCAATGTACTCCTGAAAAAGGTGTGGGACTGAGGGGCTAAGGGTGGCGTGCACACCTGGGTGAGGCCAGGCCCTGCAGGAGGAGCTAGGGTTTCAGTGAAAGAAAAATGGAGCGAGTTCCCTGGTGATCCAGTGGTAAAAATTCTGCGTTTCCAATTCAGGGGGTGAGGGTTCCACCCCTGGTCGGGGAACTAGGATCTTGCATGCTATGTGGCCAAAAAGAAAAACGAGCTCTCCAAAGTATTTGTTTGAAAGAAGTGTTCTCAGAATGGAGAGAAACAGGAATCTTAAAAGCAAAGCATATAATTAGAAACTGGGGCAGGAGGTGGGAGGAACGGGCAGAGGGAATACCCAGGAAGAGCTGCCTATGAAGATTTTAATTTTTCTTTCTTTTAGACCATTCTTTTTAGCTTAAGTTTTCAATTATTTCCTTCCTGTGTCAGTTCTCCCTGTCCCTTCAGTAAAGTCTCACCTACAGCTATGACTTCTATGTCTCATCGTGGTTGAGAAGAGGTACCTGCCCCACATTACCCATTCTCTTCCTTCTACCCCGAACCTAACAGTATCCCAGTAAGGGGGGCTACAGCCCAGGATTTCCAGAGCAGGAGCAGAAGGAAGTGAACAGTTGCCAAGGAGGAAGAAAAGGGAGAAACAGTTGTGTGTATGTCAGGGCCCACCCTTTCCCACACTTTCCCAAGTGCACTCAAGGGAGATAATTCTTAAGAAAGCAAAAGAATGGTCGCTTATAAGATGAAAACTGTCAAGCTATTTATATGCCTCTATTTCTTTTATTATTACTAAGAAATCAATCAGACTGACATTTTGATGAGACTTTAAGTGTTAGGTCCATGAATCAAGGCAAATTGGAAGTGGTCAAACAAGAGATGGCAAGAGTGAATGTCGACATTCTAGGAATTAGCAAATTGAAATGGACTGGAATGTGTGAATTTAACTCTGATGACCATTATATCTACTACTGTGGGCAGGAATTCCTCAGAAGAAATGGAGTGGCCATCATGGTCAACAAAAGAGTCCGAAATGCAGTACTTGGATGCAATCTCAAAAACGACAGAATGATCTCTGTTCATTTCCAAGGCAAACCATTCAATATTACAGTAATCCAAGTCTATGCCCCAACCAGTAACGCTGAAGAAGCTGAAGTTGAACGGTTCTATGAAGACCTACAAGACCTTTTAGAACACTCAAAAAAGATGTCCTTTTCATTATAGGGGACTGGAATGCAAAAGTAGGAAGTCAAGAAACACCTGGAGTAACAGGCAAATTTGGCCTTGGAATACGGAATGAAGCAGGGCAAAGACTAATAGAGTTTTGCCAAGAAAATGCACTGGTCATAAAAAACACCCTCTTCCAACAACACAAGAGAAGACTCTATACACGGACATCACCAGATGGTCAACACCAAAATCAAATTGATTATATTCTTTGCAGCCAAAGATGGAGAAGCTCTATACACTCAGCAAAAACAAGACCAGGAGCTGACTGTGGCTCAGATCATGAACTCCTTATTGCCAAATTCAGACTTAAACTGAAGAAAGTAGGGAAAACCACTAGACCATTCAGGTATGACTTAAGTCAAATCCCTTATGACTACACAGTGGAAGTGAGAAATAGATTTAAGGGCCTAGATCTGATAGATAGAGTGCCTGATGAACTATGGAATGAGGTTCGTGACATTGTACAGAAGACAGGGATCAAGACCATTCCCATGGAAAAGAAATGCAAAAAAGAAAAATGGCTGTCTGGGGAAGCCTTACAAATAGCTGTGAAAAGAAGAGAAGTGAAAAGCAAAGGAGAAAAGGAAAGATATAAACATCTGAATGCAGAGTTCCAAAGAATAGCAAAAAGAGATAAGAAAGCCTTCTTCAGCGATTAATGCAAAGAAATAGAGGAAAACAACAGAATGGGAAAGACTAGGGATCTCTTCAAGAAAATCAGAGATACCAAAGGAACATTTCATGCAAAGATGGGCTCGATAAAGGACAGAAATGGTATGGACCTAACAGAAGAAGAAGATATTAAGAAGAGATGGCAAGAATACAAAGAAGACCTGTACAAAAAAGACCTTCACGACCCAGATAATCACGATGGTGTGATCACTCACTTAGAGCCAGACATCCTGGAATGTGAAGTCAAGTGGGCCTTAGAAAGCATCACTACGAACAAAGCTAGTGGAGGTGATGGAATTCCAGTCGAGCTATTCCAAATCCTGAAAGATGATGCTGTGAAAGTGCTGCACTCAATATGCCAGCAAATTTGGAAAACTCAGCAGTGGCCACAGGACTGGAAAAGATCAGTTTTCATTCCAATCCCAAAGAAAGGCAATGCCAAAGAATGCTCAAACTACCACACAATTGCACTCATCTCACACGCTAGTAAAGTAATGCTCAAAATTCTCCAAGCCAGGCTTCAGCAATATGTGAACCGTGAACTTCCAGATGTTCAAGCTGGTTTTAGGAAAGGCAGAGGAACCAGAGATCAAATTGCCAACATCCACTGGATCATGGAAAAAGCAAGAGAGTTCCAGAAAAACATCTATTTCTGCTTTACTGACTATGCCAAAGCCTTTGACTGCGTGGAGCACAATAAACTGTGGAAAATTCTGAAAGAGATGGGAATACCAGATCACCTGATCTGCCTCTTGAGAAATCTGTATGCAGGTCAGGAAGCAACAGTTAGAACTGGACATGGAACAACAGACTGGTTCCAAATAGGAAAAGGAGTTCGTCAAGGCTGTATATTGTCACCCTGTTTATTTAACTTATATGCAGAGTACATCATGAGAAACGCTGGACTGGAAGAAGCACAAGCTGGAATCAAGATTGCCGGGAGAAATATCAATAACCTCAGATATGCAGATGACACCACCCTTATGGCAGAAAGTGAAGAGGAACTAAAAAGCCTCTTGATGAAAGTGAAAAAGCTGGCTTAAAGCTCAACATTCAGAAAACAAAGATCATGGCATCCGGTCCCATCACTTCATGGGAAATAGATGGGGAAACAGTGGAAACAGTGTCAGACTTTATTTTTCTGGGCTCCAAAATCACTACAGATGGTGACTGCAGCCATGAAATTAAAAGACACTTACTCCTTGGAAGAAAGTTATGACCAACCTAGATAGCATATTCAAAAGCAGAGACATGACTTTGCCAACAAAGGTTCGTCTAGTCAAGGCTATGGTTTTTCCAGTGGTCATGTATGGATGTGAGAGTTGGACTGTGAAGAAGGCTGAGCGCCGAAGAATTGATGCTTTTGAACTGTGGTGTTGGAGAAGACTCTTGAGAGTCCCTTGGACTGCAAGGAGATCCAACCAGTCCATTCTGAAGGAGATCAGCCCTGGGATTTCTTTGGAAAGAATGATGCTAAAGCTGAAACTCCAGTACTTTGGCCACCTCATGTGAAGAGTTGACTCATTGGAAAAGACTCTGATGCTGGGAGGGATTGGGGGCAAGAGGAGAAGATGAGATGGCTGGATGGCATCACTGACTCGATGGACGTGAGTCTCAGTGAACTCCAGGAGTTGGTGATGGACAGGGAGGCCTGGCGTGCTGGGATTCATGGGGTCGCAAAGAGTCAGACACGACTGAGTGACTGAGCTGATCTGATCTCATCTAAGTGTTAAAGCTAAACACCCACCCCCAAAACTAATACAGGACTTCTCCTAAGATGTGTGAATGAGTAAGATTAGCTGGGAAAGTGTATTCCTGGAAGAGGAAGCAGATATGTAAAGGTCCTAAGGTGAGAGAGAGCTTAGCATACTTAAGGAATTCAAACAAAGTCAGGGTGGCTACAGCAGAGTAAGAGAAGGAAAAAGACAAGTGATAAAATACACGGGGCTAAAGGACAGTCTGAGACTCCAACAGCTAAGAGATTTCAAAGCACGAAGCAGGGCTGCTTATCCACACCTCAGAGCCTCTCAAGACACGGTTCTGCTTCCGAGATAACCCAGGAAAGGAACAATCTGCCATCTGCCCTTCACGAGACTGAGGAAGTGAGACTCTGACAGCAGGTAAGTTACACGCCTCATACCTTACAAGCACTCCTGCAAGTATGCCTCGCTGGAGTTTCCCAACAGCTAAGATTCATATCGTCCCCAGTACACAGATATAGCAACTACAGCTAAGAGTCACTCTGTGCTGGGCCACCCTGCAAGGAAGGCATGAAATTGGAAACTTCTAAATCCTTCTAAATCCAAGTCCACAGTTCTTTTACTTCTTTACCAAGAATCAGATTGTGATTCTTAAATGTCCAAAAATGTTAACTTATATGTTGCTACTTATTTTTACCCTTTATGACTTTACTGTGGTTTCATACTAAGAAAGATTTTTTTTTACTCTAAGATTATAAAACATTCACTTATCGTTTCTTTCAGTACTGTTGTGGTCTGATTTTTAATATTTATAAATTTAACCCATCTGAAATACATTTTGAGATGTGGCATGAAAATAGAAATGTTTTTCCAAGTGAAAAACATTTTAGCCAAAATTATACCATTCATTCCCCAATAATCTGAAATGTCACTTTTACTACAAAATAACCCTTATCTTCCATATATTTTGGGTCTAATTTTTTGTTTTTCACTAGTTTGGAATTAGTATCACAGTATTTTAACTACTAGAGGTTTGTAATATGCATTAATGATATAAAAACATTCAACTTTTATGGGACAGAATATCCCAAAGTAAAATGATAAACTGGGAAAAATACTTGCAACCAATGGAGGTCTTGTAAATGGATAAGATATACCATCAACAGGAAAACATATCAAATGCGTGAATAGGAAATTCACAGGATAAACACAATCAGTCAATAAACTTTGAAGGCCATCCTATTCATAATCCAAGAACTACACCTGAAAATAAAGTGGTATCATTTCTCAGTAGAATATTCTATGCTGGCAAGAGAGGAAAGGGATGTTCGTAGGGACCGTAAACGCTACACGTGCCTGGAGGGTGATTTGGCAATGCACCACATTTGGCAATGCATCAACTGGAACATCTGTGACCCCGAAATTTAAACACCAAGAATCTGGCCTACTAAGATACTAGCATAAGTGCTCAAAAACTGTGCCTACAAAGATGTTCACTTTGTGCTTTGTTATTTATGACAATTAATATAAAATGGTGGAGGACAGGGAAGCCTGGCATGCTGCAGTCCCTGAGGTTGCAAAGAGTTGGACACGACTTGGGGGCTGAACAACAACAATATCAAACTGTGTATAATAAAAATAAGGAAAAGAAGTTAAGAGTCTGCCTTGGAGCAGACTGCCTAGCACCGAAACTCAGTTCCGACACTAGTCAAGTGAGCCTGGGCAACTACACTCTCTGTTAACTCGTCAATAACCTTAGAGGCTGCTGTGAAGATTAACTGAAGTAATAATACATGCCATGCCTACGACACAGTAAGTGCTCATTAAATGTTAGGTGGTATTATTAATGCAAAATGTTATAAAATTACCTAAATGTCCAGTAAGAGGAGACTGGCTAGATTAGGATACATCCAACTGAATCCAGTCATTATTAAAAGGATAAAGTACCTATCCCTATTTTTATATATGAAAAAAAAGATTTTTAAATCTAAATGTTGTTTAGAAGGATTATCTTTGGGGAGAAGGGCATGGATTTAGTTAGAGTGGAGGGTTCTATTTTCTTCCTTTTGAACTGATCAAACTGGTTTTTTGATGAGAACTACTTTTGTAATCAAGAACGAAAATGGTTTCATTTTGAAAAAGGAAACTCTTCAAATGACAATTCTGCCCTCTTCAGGTGGCCTCGGGGAACACACTCACTGCGCGTTGTTTCCACTGCTCTCCTCATCAAGGATTCCAGGCACCGCCTTCCCTGCAGCCCGGCTAATCTCCCTTGAAGAAAAACGAATTAAAATCTAGTAAACAACAATAACAAAATGTAGGGATTTCACACTCCATTCATTAATATAACTTTCAATCAGATACGAGGACTGTGCAGTCAAAATACAATTCTTAAAAAAATTAAAAGTACTCCTACACACTTCTATCTCTTCTGGAAGTTTGCAAAAGTTAATATGAAAATGTAAGAGTTAGTTGCTCTTTCTTGAGTCCTGAGGAAAGGGCTCAAATATGTGTTAGACCCACATTCTTGCCTTGTATTCTAGACTCTGGATCTTCAGACCCTACGTACCTGGCAAGTTGAAGTGTGGAATGAATTGTTCTGGACACGGGGACCAGAGGGTCCTTGATGTTGCCCCTCACGCACTCAGTTCCTGCTTTCTCAAAGCTCTTATGGTTTAGGATTCAATGGATGAGAAAAAAACGAGTTTCATCTTTGGTTCCAGGGGTGAATATGACCCCGGGCCTTCGATGCCCTCTGCCACAGCGACCAGTTCATGATGAGCCCGTGGCCTAGGTCAGCTCAAAGAGACCACACCTCAGGTCTACTTTTGTTAAGCAGGTTGGAACCAAGGCCTGCACTCTTGCCCTAACTCACGTAGCATGAAGATACCAATTTGGGAACCGTTAGAAGGATTCAGTCCACACACACCGGAGAGCAGAGCCAAGAGAGCTGCAGAGAAATGGGACTGGAGTCCTGATGACATTGTGATCTGTCGGTCCATATCCAAAGCACGCCCAACTTCTCAGCTTTTCAATTACATGAATCAATACAATCTCCCCGTTGCTTAATCCCATTTGAACAGGGTTTTCTGTTACTTGAAATTGAATATATTCTGTCAAAAGGTGATGTGGAGTCGGGTTTCAAAAGATGGGAGTAATATTATTTGATGGATGAGAAGTGATATAATACAATAAACTATCATTTAATAAAATAAAACAAAAAGGCAAGAAAGGAAAACGGCTGGAGAAAACAATGTGTGAGAAGATGGAAGGGAAGAGTCACGGAGGAAAGAGGAGAGTCATCGGCAAAGTCATTTCCACTTTTGATATGCTTACCTATTCAAGACTCCATTGGAAACTAGAGCTTCTTTAGGATGGAAATACTTGTAATACACATTTCTAACCACAGCATCTTTAGGGAGAAAAGAGAAGGTGGTGCATCTTAGATTAGAAGTAAGTTTGATATTATAGACACGTACAAATTTTGACCTGAAGGGAATCCTGGAACTGTATTCCAATCACTCTCATTTCATACATGGAAGAAGCTAAGCACCAAAAAAGTGAGACTGCTGGGGAGGTCAGAATGCAGGACCGTGCACCCTCACAGCCCAGGGCTTTCTCCATTGTACCATCAGGCCCAGAGGACTATGATATAAATAATAAATAGGAAGTTACTGCCTCTAATAAAATAGTAATAATAATTACCATTATTAACCATGATTCCATATTCTTCTAGGAGAAAGTTAATGTTGGTATCAAATCTGGATTCCCCACCCTCTCCTAGCATCACAAGGATGTCTCCACCACCATCAAGGTATTTCTTTAGGATTTCAAACTACACAAAGAAAAAAAAAAAACAATCTATAAATTTATGCCAAAGACCTTTGTCAAAAACACTGTGAATAAGATCTTAACTAGCTGAAAAAGAAACACTTCCAATCTGTAAAGGCACTTAAATATAAGTTTATATTAAGAAAACATAAAACTTACTATGTTTCAATAGGATTTCCATATTTGTCATTAGCATAAAGCTCCAAAATACTCAAACTGAAACCACATTTTCCCAGTTGACTATCTGGACAGCACAAGTGGAAAACTACTAGCTAAAGGAAGATTACAAGTCACAGTTGTGTAGATCCCATACTGTTTATCCATTCAGCTGTTGGTGGACACCTGGGTTGCTTCTGTCTTTTGGCTGCTGGGAATGGTGCTCTCGATGAACATGAGTGTACAAACACCTCTTTGAGATCCTGCTTTCAATTCTCTGCATATATCCCAGAAGTGGGATTGCGGAATCACAGAATTCTGTTTGTCATTTTTTAGGAACCACCATCCTGTTTTCCACAGTGGCTGCACCACTTCACCTCTCCACCAATGGTACACAAGGGGTCCAATTTCTTTACATCTTCACTCATTTATGTTTGGGTTTCACATTTCTCATTCTTTGTCTAGCCATGAAACAGAGTTTAAAAATAGCTAAGAAATAGTTTAATTTTAAATGGAATTTCCTATTTTTAAAGCAAAAATATGGCAAAGAGGTATGGCTGATACTGAACTCGCCTGCACTGTCTGTCTGGCACTTTTCATGCAAAAACTCAGCCACACCACACCATAGCTGTTGTGCTGCATGAATCATTACAACTCCACGATGAAGAGAGAGATGAAGTGACCACCTTGAGGCCTCATAGGTAAGTGGCGAAGAGGAATTTACGTTCAAGATTTCAGAGCCCATTCTCCTAGCTATCTCACTACCAGTCTTCTTTACGAATATTTCTTACCTCAGCTGCGGTAAATTTTTCCCTCGGCCCAGCTGTAATCCATAGTTTCACCCCAATGAGCTTCTCAGGTGTGATTTCATCTTTTAAGCTAGAAATATGATTTTAAAAGCAAGTGTCAGATCCATGATTTAAACCAATTTATGAGCTATTTTAGCATCTAAACTGTATGGAATCAGAGGCTACAGAGGCCCAGAGATGAAGGATTTAGAGGTACCTAGTCTAGCTTCTCTCTCAAAAGTGAGACTCCTCTCTAATAGGCCTGCCCCAGAGTCATCAGCCTCTGTTCAAATATACCTATAAGCCAAAATTCTAGGTATCTTAGATTAGACTAGACCACACTAGAGCATAAAGAAGTCCCCCAACTACTAATTCAATCAGCTCTACCATTAGCTCACATGACTACATATCCTTACCCATTAAGAAAAACCATGCATACACACTCAGAGATATTTTTGGTTTTTCCTTTCCCTAAACTGAAGTACTGACCTGAGTTAAAATATGGAGAAAGCCTTTAACCTCTGAAAAACGCATATATGTATAATTAGAATAATTTTTGACTTGTAATTTGGGGGGACAACTTAATAAATATGCTAATTGCCAATTTTCAAGAGAGATGGTTTAATAATTTACTTCTGAACAATGTTTAGTGGAACCCCTCCCACCGCAAATGCCATTCTTATATAAGATGGATACTTCCCAGTATTACCAGCAAGCTGTTTTTACCGCTCAGAAGGGAAAACAATATACTCGGTCACCTCTGAATTTTCCAATGACTCCGAAGTCTTTTCTGCATGGATTTATAGCCATTGCTCGTGGTGAAGACTTCCTTTTTGTATGCATTGAAAAGAATGGTGCTCCGAAGCTCTTTTTCCATGGTCACCTCCTTATGGGAAAAAGAAGGGACAGAAAAGGGAAACAATAAACAATATTTCAAAAGAAAGATCCTAAAAGGAATAAATGTCTATTTCCTATAATTCATTAAGAAAAGGAGTACAGCTGCAACTTACCTACAATTCCCAAAGGCTGAAAGTGAAATAAATAATCATGGCGGCAGAAACCCAAGGCAAACCCTGGGTTTCCTATCAGCCCACTCTCATGGGCCTGCCCTGCCATCACCCTGCCACATGGGGAACCATGTTTCCAACCTGATTCCTCACCCTTAACTACTGTGAAATGTGGAGTATAGTTTTCTAAATTCTTTTTACACACACACAGTTACAGTTTTATTCACAAAATAGAACCATATGCACTATTCTGCAACACACTTTTTTCATCTAACCTTTATCTTTCACATCTTTCCATGTCACTATATACCACTTTTTTTTTAAGTGCTGCACAGTATTCCATTTTATGGATGTACCAAGATGTATGGCATCAGTCATATACCAATGGACATCTATTTTTCTCCCCAATTTTTTGCTAGTAAAACAGTACTAAGAACATCATTGAACATGACATTTTGGTGCACTTTGCATATCTTCAGAATAAATTCCTATTGAATGGCTAAGTAAATTATTTCTAAATTGCCCTACAAAAAACTAATTTTTACTTTTTTTTTTCTAATTTTATTTTATTTTTAAACTTTACATAATTGTATTAGTTTTGCCAAATATCAAAATGAATCCGCCACAGTAATTTTTACTTTCACTAACACTAATACATTTCTGTTTCCAC
Source organism: Bos mutus (assembly GCF_027580195.1). Taxonomy (NCBI): domain Eukaryota; kingdom Metazoa; phylum Chordata; class Mammalia; order Artiodactyla; family Bovidae; genus Bos; species Bos mutus. Next base: position 56,486,342 of record NC_091629.1, on the reverse strand, counting down.
ACTACTCTTTTTAACTTTTTCATCTTTGCAAATAAGATAGGCAAAAAAAACCTTATTGTTTTAATCTGCACTCTGAAATTAGTAAGAAGACCATCCTTCACTGTGTATATTAGCCACTTGTATTTCTTCTGATTTTTGTGTTCACATATGTGGATCATTTTTCTATTAGGTTTAATACTTTTTAGTTGATCATGAAACAAATATTTTCAGAAGTTTGTTTTTAGACTTAGTTACTGGTAGTTTTTTTGGTTTAGCTTGGATGAATTTTGCAGGCTCTACGGATAGTTTTAAATTTAATAGAATCAAAAGTATTAACATTTTCCTTTTTGGCTTCTGAATTGCACCGTGTATTTAGAAGAGTTTTTGCCATGCTAAGGTTATAAATACATTTCACAATGCTTTCTTCTAGTACTTTTATGATGTTATAATTTTTAAGATTTAAACTTTAGTCCATTTGGAATTTATTTTGGTGTTTAAAATTACTTTTGTTATTGTTTTAATTACTAAAAAGCTGCCTGACACTAATCTATCTTTTCAATGCTGATTTAAAATACACCTTGCCTATATAATAAATCCCTAAAAATTGAATTTTATTATATATTCTATATAATCTATCTGCCTGTAAGTTCCTGCTCAGTCTCAATTATTTTAATTACTATAGTTTTATAATAGGTATGTTGGTGTTGCTGATAAAAGCTAGTCCCTCTATTACTAAGAATTTTTAGAATTTTCTTGGCTAGTCCCACATCTTCCTTCTTCAAACTTAACTTTAAAATGATTTTGACGGGTTAAAAAAAAAAATCCCCCCATGATCTTTTCATGTTCTATTTATCCACGCCCATGCTTATTTTCAGTGTGTACAAACAACATTATATCCTGCCTTCTGATTACCTTAGTGGTTGCATGGCTGCCATAATAAACTCAATATTCATAAGCATCTTTTCTATTTCTGGCCTACTGCAATTTACATATTTCTGCTTCTGTCACAATTTTTGTCCCAGAACAAATTCCTAAGAGCAGGATTCCTGGGAAAAGGGGATGGGACTAGGATGTTACGGCACGGTTTCATGTCAGTGTTCCTTCCCACTTGGTAGGATGACCAAAAACCTTCCAGCAGGAGGCGAATCAGATTCGAGCCCCGTCTGAGGTCTGGGATCCGGGCCTCTATCTGCGCTCCTTTTTTACTTTACCCTGCTGCTGCTGCTGCTGCTAAGTCGATTCAGTCGTATCCGACTCTGTGCCATTTTCTTCTCCAAAGCATGAAAATGAAAAGTGAAAGTGAAGTCGCTCAGTCGTGTCCGACTCTTCGCGACCCCATGGACTGCAGCCTGCCAGGCTCCTCCGCCCATGGGATTTTCCAGGCAAGAGGACTGGACCCTAGTGGACCTCAGTTTTCCCTAGGATATGCCCAGCATCCTCGAGGACACCTGGCCGAGGCCCTCTCCAACTCCCAGGCCTCAGCGCCCTGGCCGGCCCACCGCAGCAGGAATCCGCCCTACCTGAGGCCCGGTGACCACCGTCTGCAACCGCCGCCGCCCAGCACCGCGCGGCCAGGTAACCGCCGCTTAGCAACGGCGGTTGGGAACTGCCCGCTGGGAAGGCGTGGACCGGGGCGTAGCCCCACCTCGGGAGCGACGTGCCAACGACCTGGCGGAAGACGCCGCTACGACTAACTCTTCTAGGAGGCAGAGCCCGGGGTGGGCAGGGGCGGGGCTTATGCGGGACTGTACCATTATTTTGGATAGAGGGGAAATCCAGACAGAACGTGGATTAACTTTAGGCCAAAGACAAACTCACTGGATTTTCTCCTTTAATATCTAGTTTCAGTAAGGGCTTATAAAAACGACTAAGATCATGGCATCTAGTTCCAACACTTCATGGCAAATAGATGGGGAAACAGTAGAAACAGTGACAGACTTTATTTTGGGGGGGCTCCAAAATCACTGCAGGTGGTGACTGTAGCCATGAAATTAAAAAGATGCTTGCTCCTTGGAAGAAAAATTATGACCAACCTAGACAGCATATTATAAAGCAGAGACATCACTTTGCCAACAAAGGTCCGTCTAGTCAAAGCTATGGTTTTTCCAGTAGTCACGTATGGATGTGAGAGTTAGACCATAAAGGAAGCTGAGCGCCGAAGAATTGATGCTTTTTAACTGTAGTGCTGAAGAAGACTCTTTGAGAGTCCCTTGGGACTGCAAGGCAAGTCAAGTGGTTTGGTATTCCCATCTCTTGAAGAATTTTCCACAGTTTATTGTGATCCACACAGTCAAAGGCTTTGGCATAGTCAATAAAGCAGAAATAGATGTTTTTCTGGAACTCTCTTGCTTTTTCCATGATCCAGCGGATGTTGGCAATTTGATCTCTGGTTCCTCTGCCTTTTCGAAAACCAGCTTGAATATCTGGAAGTTCATTTATGTATTGCTGAAGCCTGGCTTGGAGAATTTGAGCATTACTTTACTAGCGTGTGAGATGAATGCAATTGTGTGGTAGTTTGAGCATTCTTTGGCATTGCCTTTCTTTGGGATTGGAATGAAAACTGACTTTTTCCAGTCCTGTGGCCACTGCTGAGTTTTCCAAATTTGCTGGCATATTGAGTGCAGCACTTCCACAGCATCATCTTTCAGAATTTGAAAGAGCTCAACTGGAATTCCATCACCTCCACTAGCTTTGTTCGTAGTGATGCTTTCTAAGGCCCACTTGACTTTACATTCCAGGATGTCTGGCTCTAGGTCAGTGATCACACCATCGTGATTATCTGGGTCGTGAAGATCTTTTTTGTATAGTTCTTCTGTGTATTCTTACCACCTCTTCTTAATATCTTCTGCTTCTGTTAGGTCCATACCATTTCTGTCCTTTATCGAGCCCATCTTTGCATGAAATGTTCCCTTGGTATCTCTAATTTTGTTGACAAGATCTCTAGTCTTTCCCATTCTGTTGTTTTCCTCTATTTCTTTGCATTGATCGCTGAGGAAGGCTGAGAGTTGGACTGTAAAGAAAGCTGAGCGCCAAAGAATTGATACTTTTGAACTGTGGTGTTGGAGAAGACTCTTGAGAGTCCCTTGGACTGCAAGGAGATCCAACCAGTCCATTCTAAAGGAGATCAGTCCTGGGTGTTCTTTGGAAGGAATGATGCTAAAGCTGAAACTCCAGTACTTTGGCCAGCTCATGTGAAGAGTTGACTCATTGGAAAAGACTCTGATGCTGGGAGGGATTGGGGGCAGGAGGAGAAGGGGACGACAGAGGATGAGATGGTTGGATGGCATCACCGACTCAATGGACACGAGTTTGAGTAAACTTCAGGAGTTGGTGATGGACAGGGAGGCCTGGTGTGCTGCAGTCCATGGGGTTGCAAAGAGTCGGACACGACTGAGCGACTGAACTTAACTGAAAAATGAGAGACTCCCCCGCCCCGCCCCTCCCACCAAGGGCCGAAACTTCGCTCCACCTGGACTGACGAGGCTAGTGGAGTCTTCCGGCGGGGAGTGCGGAAAGCCTAGCCTACATCCCAAGGGCGCAGGCGCAGAGCGGCGGCCCGCCAGAGGGCGGAGGTTTGCTCCAGCGAGCTTCAGTAAGGGTCGCGGTACTGGGAACGCGGGACTGGCGGGTCGGCGCTGTTTTATATGAGAGTTTCTGTCTCCTGGGAGACCGGAGGGGACATCCAGCTGCAGGGCGGGCAGGTTTAATGATGAGAACGGGAATACGACTTAGTTCTTTCTGTTTGATAAGCCCCGCATCTATGAGCGCCACAGTGCCAGACTCAGGATGGGGAGGTGATCCTTTAGGGATGTTGGACCTTGTCAATCCAACCAAAAAATAAAAAATATAGGACTTCTCTAGTGATCCATTGGTTAAGAATCCTCCTTGCAAGGGAGGGGAGGCAGGTTTGATCCCTGGTAGGGGAGCTAAGTTCGCACTTACCAGGCAGCAACTGAGCCTGCAAGCCGCAATGAAAGATCCCCATTGGCGGAAACTAAGATCCTCTGCAGCCAAAACAAATTTAAAAATAAAAAATATAGACCGTTTTGAGGGAGCTCTGAGGGGCTGGAGCTGGGTAGACAGGCATCCTCGTTGAGCAGAGAAGAGAAAAAAGAATAGATCATTAAGGCCATGGCTGGAGAAGGGCTTTTGAGCCGAAGGAATTGCGTTTGGAAAGAGCCGTCGCGAAAATGAGAAACTAGAGGGCGGTGACCACAAACGGGCCAGGCTTCTCCCCAGGGGAGCACTTGGTGGCTGCCTGAGGGAGCATGGATGTGTGTGCAATGCACCTGTCTCGCTGGCTCAAACTGATGAATGCAGAGACTTAAAGATTTTTGTTACAGTCTTCAGCAGGTGCAGAGTTTTAGGGTCTTAAAACACACACACACTCTTTCTTGTTGCCTTTTCTCAGCTACTGTCCCTACAAAGTTAAAGAGTAGAGAAGAGGGTGCTTGTGATTTCTCTTCCTGAGGATGCTGTCTTTCGGTACAAAATTGCGTAAATCCTGTTTGCAGTCAGTGTTCGCTAGAAAACAAAAAAAGTACGTGCCCGAAGAACTGCGCGCTCTACTGGAGACTGTAGAGAGAGCAAGGGCACGAGAATCAGCGGCTTCCAAGTTCAATTCCTGGCTGTGCCTCGTACAGCTAGGTGACCTTGGGCAAGTCGCTTACTATCTCTGAGTGAGTGTTTATCTGTAAAATGAGATTAATAATTTCTAAATACTGGCGTAATGCATATGGTAGATAATGCATATGAAGCTCTGTGCTCAATAAACAGGTGTGAACAAATCTGATATTAAACAGATATTCATTTTTAATGAATATTCATAATTTTTTCATTTTTATTTTCTCTCCTGGTGAACATTTTGTGATTTTGCAGTCTTAGAACAGATAGAACCTTTGGGTGTTTCACAACTCATAGCAAGTTGTGTACTTTGACAATACTATTTCCATTTCTGATGATTAGCGCTCTTGCTTTTGGCTCTGGGAAGTTGGGGGAATTTGGGCCTCTCTCTCATCACGTTCGACACTTGTCTCTTAGCAGACACTCTTAAGATGTAAATCAAATCAGAATGTTTCTTTCAGAATTCTCAGCACATGTCAAAGGGTAACTAGCTCTCCTTGACCCAGATTTGATTCCCAGTAGGTCATTGTGGTGTCATCGATGTGTTTTCCATGGTCTTCCAGCTTCATCCTCCATAATTCCTGGGGCAGGGCGCTGGGCAAACAAAAATGTAAGGCAAAGAGTGGGACTGAGTTAAAAGGAAAAGCCAATAAAATCACTAGCACACACTGATGTTGAAAAGAATGAAAGTTCTCCTCTTGTCCCCAGCTAATAGGACCACCCTGAAGCAGGTGATGAACTACAGTGAAAAGATTTCTTCACCGAAATAAGGCAGTATAAAATCCATCAAACAAGTGCGGAGTGTCCTGGACTCGTGTGTGTTATATGCTCACATTCTGTCCGGTCAGAATTGCTTTTAGAAATGGCTAATCACTAGGCCTGTACAGACCCTGCCTGGGCTCCCTATGGCCCTAGACTTGACAAGCATACAGAGGTATATGAGGTAGAGGTGTGTAAAAAGTGTTAGGTGCTCCATGCTACCTGACTCTGCAACTGCATGGACTGTACCCGCTAGGCTCCTCTGTCCATGGAATTCTCCAGGCAAGAATACTGGAGTGGGTAGCCATTCCCTTCTCCAGGGGATCTTCCCAACCCAGGGATCAAACCCAGATCTGCATTGCAGGCAGATTCTTCTCCATCTGAGACAGAAAAGGGAACAGAGAATTAACTTGGCAGCCAGGCTCAGACCGTGAGCATCCAATTGAATGCCTCCTCTTGGAAGACCCCGTTTCCCATTACCTGGCTTCTTCCAGCCAGTTCCTGGCTTGGCTCTGCTTAGAGATTTTGACAGCTACTCTGCTTGGACCTAACAGCCAGAGTGAGAGGCAGACCAGCACAAAGGTTACATGTGAGAGCCCCAGAGTAAGTTTATAGGGCTCCAAGTCCCAACTCTGGCCCTTATTAGCTCTGTGACCTGGCCCTTATTAGCTCTGTGACCTGGCCCTTATTAGCTCTGTGACCTCTAGGAAAGGTACAGCTTCTCTGTGTTTCTTCATGGGTAAAAAGGAGATTCCTACCTTAGGGTCATTTGGATGAAAGCTGGTAACAGACATGAAGAAGTCTAGCACAGAAACTGCATCAGTGTAGGCAGGTGTTCTGAAGCTGAGTTTGAGCAGTTAACTCTATTGACCACAGGATTTTTGCAGAAACTAACACCTGTGGCTGGCGATTTGTTTTGTAACTGATACTGATACATCTCCTATTAATAACACGCAGGTGACAAAAGATATACTAACACGTCTCTGGTCAAAAATGGGTTAAGCAAAAGGAGGAGTGATTAACAGTATCAGAAGCTCTCAAAATCATTGGGAAAACTAGAGAGGGAGAACCCAGGATTCCCAGGGATGACACTGCAGCACGGATGTGATAAGGGAACTGGTGCTGCCAATAAGAGCATCGCTGCCACTTCTACACCAGGAACTCAGTCTTGTGGGCTTTGTTATCACAGCAGCCACATGAAAGAGAGCTCCCAGTTCCTTCCTTGAGCCAAAAATCTGATAACAGGTGCATCCTGAGGCCACATGCCTGGCCCGAGCTCCAGGGGAGGCTGGGAAAGTTAGTGTCTAGCATTTTCAGCTACGGTTAACTGGAGGAAGTGAATTGCCTCCCATCATGGCTCATAAAATAGGAGATTCCCTGACCAGGGAATAGATGCCAGGGGAATAGGCCGGGGTTCAGATGCCAGGCAGACAAACCTAATAAATGTGCAATACCACCCACCCAAAGAAAGACATCATTGACATAGGAAAAAAAGTGGATGTTGGGTGATACCTTATAGGCTTGTTGCACCTTGGTCATTTTACACATTGAGATCAAAATCCAAACACCAAGAGATCCTCTGGTTAAGAGGTGCTGGTTGCCTACCCAACATTTTCCCTTCTCCCTTAGTGTCAGAACCCCTGCGTTATTGTGGGGAGTCATGTGCCCAGTTAATTGGACATATATCCCATCCTCCAGTGCAGGTAAGGTGGCTGGCTAGTGAGATGCAAGCAGAAGTCATTGGGTGGGGCTTCTCGGGAAGCTCTGTAAAGGTGCCCTTTTGCTCTTTCCTCCTTTTTTTTCTGCCCAGGACCCAGAAACAGTAGCTAGAGCTCCAGTACCATCTTAGGATAATATAATAATCCTAATAGTAGAAGCCACTTGCCAAGAATGACAGAGTGGAAATACAGAAAGCCTCTGATGACCTGTCGTACCAGCTCTGGATCACCTAACACCATCCTTCTTTTATGTGCTGGCGGGCGGGTGGGGGTGGGGGGAGGTGGGCGGAAATCTTATTTAAGCCATTGTTAGTTTGGGCTTCTGTGACCAACAGCTGAAGGTAATTCCTTACAGATTTCAGGCTGGCTTTGGTGGTTTCACGGGAGCTTCTCTTCTAGCAATCCAAGATGGCATCATCATCCGGCGCATAGGAGAATCCTAGGAAGGCACTTGAGGCCCCAGAGCTGCTCGCCATGGTGTCAGGAGTGCAGCCAATGGACTTTGACACAGCTTCTTGCGTGAACTCTGGGTCAAAGTGTTTCAAGTCAGCAGGTCCTGCCTGTGAATATAAGCCAACGATGAGAAGGGAACACTGGGTCAGAGCTGCCAAAGGAGCCCAGAGCCCTGAGAGAGCTGTTAGATCTCCCCTCTGAGTGCTCCAGGGGCATCCTTCTTTAAGTGTCATTTTTTCATGCATTTACACTAGTCATCATGTTCCACAAGGTCCAGTAACCATTTACCAATTCCTCTACCTGCCTGGCCCCCTGCCTGCTCTACATCAACCCTCAATATGCTGCCGGTAGATTGTGACATGATGAAAGTATGAATCAAGAACCTAAAAATGTGCACAACAGATTCAGAGAACAAATGAGTGGTTACCAGAGAGGAGAGGGGCGGGAGGAAGGGCAAAACAGGTGAAGGGGATTAAGACGTACAAACCACTAGGTATAAAATAAGTTACAAGGATGTAATGGACAGCACAGGGAACATAGTGAATAGTTTATAGTAACTCTGTATGGAGTATAATATGTACAAATATCGAATTACTATGCTGTACACCTGAAACTAAAATAATACTGCAAGTCAACTAACTGTGGTGGTGGAGGTGGTTTAGTCACTAAGTCGTGTCCAACTCTTGTGATTCCGCCAGGCTCCTCTGTCCATGGGATTCTCCAGACAAGAATACTGGAGTGGGTTGCCATTTCCTTCTCCAGAGGATCTTCCCAACCCAGGAATCGAACCTGGGATTCCTGCATTTCAGGCAGATTCTTTACCAACCAAGCAATGAGGGAAGCCCCAACTAACTATACCTCAACAATAAAAAATAAAATATATTCACATTCTTTGACTTGGTAATTCCCCATCTGGAATCCATCCTGAAATAATCGGAACTCTGGACAATTTGCAGCAACATGATGGACCTCGAGATTGTCATACTGAGTGAAGTCAGAAAGACAAATATATGGTATCACTTATATGTGCAATCTAAAAAAATGATAGAAATGAACTTATTTACAAAACAGAAAAGACTCACAGACATAGAAAACAAACTTTTGGTTACCAAGGGGAACAGGGGAGGGATAAATTAGGAGACTGGGATTGACATAGACACACTATTATATGAAAGGTAACTAATAAGAACCTACTGTACAGCCCAGGGAACTTTATTCGGTGCTCTGTAATGACCTATATGGGAATGGAGTCTAGAAGAGAGTGGATCTATGTATGACTGTTTCACTTTACAGCAGAAACTAGCCTAACATTATAAATCAACTATACTCCAATTAAAAATTTAATTAAAAAATAACTGGACAAAGACATGAACTTAAAGTTATTAATCCATTATGATAAAGAAAAAATGGTAATAACCTAAAGTTCACCATTAGGAACATGGTGGAATAAATTATGTTACCGACATAGGGTTGAAATATTATACAGCCACTTAAAATCATAGTCTTCTGTGACTTAGGAAAATGATGACATAGTTTTAGCAAAAAGAGGGAGGAGATGAGATCTATCTATATACATGAATTATGATCTCTGTTGGGGGAGATGATATCTGTATCTGTGTATGAACTATGACCTACATAAAAAACAGAAAAAAATATCTGAAACATGCCAGTGGTGCGTGCTTTCTCTTGGGTGGTGAGATAATACGCTCTTTCTTCTTAATGCTTTAAATTTATTTTATTTCTTGGTCGTGCTGTGCAGCACACAGGATCTTAAGTTCCCTGACCAGGGATCAGACCTGTGCCTGCTGCAGCGGAAGCTTAAAGTCTTAACCAGTGGACTGCCAAGGAAGTCCCTCTCCGTGATGATTTAAATGTCTCTGTTTTACACACTTTCTACAATAAATACATGTCATTTATTACCAGGAGGAAAGCTAAACATAGGAAAAAAAATCGTCACAGGACTCTGCTCTGTCTGGGTGTGCTCCATGACACAGAACACTTTAAAAGCTGTAAAGCGCTTTGCCATGAGGGTTATTGGTATTGAAAGTAAAGGGAGGCAACCTGGCTCCTCATAAAGAGCTGAACTGGCAGTCAGGACTTCCGGGTTCCGGACCCAATTCTGCCTCTGGCTTACAGGGTAGCCTTGAACAAATCACTGAGCTTCTTGGACCCTCGGTTCTCCCATCTGTAGGAAGAGGCCAGGCCAGGATACCCTCCCCAGGTACCCTCCAAGCTTCCACCAGTCCTGGGAACCCAGAAGCCAGAACGTGATGGCCTCTTACCACATTTGGGTTGAAGGGTGGAGTCAGCCTCTTGTGGTACAAGTCATCCCAGTTTATGGGGCTGAAGAACACATGGCTCTTTATCTCAAGCTGTGGGAAGAAGGTGATCAGTAGCAGTCCTCTCCACTGGCGCTCCCACCCCACCCCACATGCCTCGGAGCTCCAACTGTATTGGCAACCGGTTGTCTAGCCCCAAAATCTTTACTAGGAAGGTAACTTGCTGGCTGGTTTCCTGGAACAAAGGAGTGTCTGCAATAAGACCTCTCCCCTTGGCCATTATCTCAAGCCCAGACCTTTTCCCTGTAGCATCTGTTTATTCCACAGCTATTTATAGAGCACCTACCCTGTGCCGTACTAGGCTGTAGAGGTATGTCAGTGAGAAAGAGAGCAGACCCTGCTCTTGGAGGGTCCTGGGGAATCTTACTCCACTCTCTCAGTGCATCCGGACTCTTCCAGAATTCTTTTTTTTTTAAATACACTCTTTTTTTTAAAGTCTTTATTGAATTTATTACAATATTACTTCTGTTTTATGTTTTGGTTTTTTTGGCTGCAGGGAATGTGGGATGTCAGCTCCCCAACCAGAGACTGAGCCCACATTCCCTGCATTGGAAGAGGAAGTCCCAACCATTGGGCCACCAGGGAGATCCCTCTTCCAGAATTCTAGACAGAGAAATAGACGAAATCAACTCACTAAGGAAGATTTGAGAAATAAAGCCCCAAGAAAAGCTGCAGTTTCGCAAAGATCCAGAATTAAGGATTCAGCCTTGGGCATGATTCATCTCTTCTTTCCTAATCCAAACTAATGTTGACAAAAACTTCCGCCTTTTCCAGCAGAGCCCTCCCTCTCTCTATGTCTCTCAAAGAATGATTCTCTAACTCTGTGTATCTGAACTCCCTGAGGAATTGTTAACAAGCCAGATCCAAACTATTTCTAGAACACCCACAAAACTGGTAACGCTTGTTACCTCAAAATTTTAAAAACTAGGTAGCTGAAGGGACTTTTTCTGAATATCCTTTGAATCTTGATCTATGGGAAAGTACACCTTATTTTAAAAATCACATTTTTTTAGGATGCAAATTTCCTCTGGGAAGGAGGGACCTGTCTTCATGAAAGCCTTTTCTTTAAACTGTCCAGGGATGGGTAGGCAAAAGCCTTAAATGTTGTTAAACTTCACGGTATCTGGCATATAGGATAGTTTGTACACTTAAAAAGCACTTTCTACATGGCAGGCACTAGCCTAAGTGTTTGCTTATGTTATTTGACCTTCATAAGAGCTACGAACTGGGTGCTGTTACTATACATGGGAAGAAACGTGAAAGCAGGGGCTTCCCGGGAGGCTCAAACAGTAAAGAATCTGCCTGCCAAGAAGGAGACATGAGAGATCCCCTGGAGAAGGGAATGGCAATCCACTCCAGCATTCTTGCTTGGGAAATTCCACGGGCAGAGGAGCCTGGCAGGCTACATTCTCTGGGGTTGCAAAAGACTTGAAGGTGACTTACCAACTAAACAACAACAAAGAGAGCTTAAGCCATTTATCCTGCCTCTAGTGCTTGGTGGAGAAAGGATCTGAATCCAGGCAGTCTGTCTCACAGTTCATGCAATCCCAACTACTTCGCTAGAACAAACTTCTATGGAGAAAAGTACTGTGATCTTCTTATAAATCCAAATGATCTTTTGTTGAGTAGAGAATGTATGATTATTTTTTAAATTTTGCTCTATTTTTTTTTTAAGCCATGAACTTATTTGGAGAACAGACTGTGAATTCTTCATCTCTCTATTCAGATGTCCAGCCTGGGTCCTGGCAAGGGGGAAGTGCTCAGATATTTGTGAAAAGCAGTTTAGTTTGCTCTCTGTACAGAAGCCAGAGGAATTTGTCAAAACTTAACGGGGAGCCTCCACTCTCCTGCTCAGCATATACTGATTAATCAGTCATCTAATTATCTCTCTCTGCCTTGCTCCTCCTGCAGGACTTTTGCACACGCTGTGCCCTGTGTCTGGGATGCCTCCTCCCAGTTCTTTCCCATCCTTCAAATCTCAGCTCACTTGTCACCTCCTCATAGAGGACCTCCCTGACCGCGCCAGTGTGAATTTCCCCCATTATTGTCTATCTCTGCTCATAGTTCATGTCTTTCTGAAACAGGCCGGAACCTGGGACCCTTTACCGGAGTGTCTCCACTTGAACTTAGACAGACACCCAGAGAACTGTCTCATCCAGCAACAGAATACAAAGAAACGATAAGGGATGAAAAAGAACTGCACGCATGCGCAGTTGGGACAAATTAAGAGCTGTAAGATACAAAAAAGCCAAAAACCAACTGCCCCTTCTGGGGTGCTGGGAGAAAAAGCAGGGTACTGTGCGTGAACCCTGCACACAACACCACCAAGGGGGTGGGCAGACCACCTAAGCCACTTCTGCCTGACCCCTAGATCTGCCCTTACCCTCACCCCATATAATGAATCAGTCCGCCCTCCTTGGAGAGCCAACAAGGGCATGTGTTACTTATTTCTGCTCCCTCATCCTACCGCACAAGTCCCAGTAAAGACTTGCCTGCATTCCTGTCTGGCCTCTTAGCATAGTCACACTCTATAATAATTTATGTTTGTTCGTCTACCTTTCCCTCATAAACTTAAGGGCAGAGACCCAGTCTAACAAATCCTAGCATTTAGCTCAAAGCCCAGCACATAGTAGGTGCTCCATAAATATTGGTTGACTAGAAGCGTTAGATTGAAGGAAATAAACAGCAGCAGCTGTGAATCTCTGAACGGGTGAACTAGCAGTGCCTGGCTTTAGGGAACTGCTAGATGTGTGACACTGCTTCTGGGCTGCCTCAGCAGGAGGCTGAGAGCCCAGCACTCCGCTGGCAGGTCACCTACAAAATCTGTTTTGGAGCCCAGCCGCTGCCTCTGGTCTTTGTGGAGCAGGGCTTGCAGGAGGTCGCAGGCAGCCACCGTCCGGCCCCCGGGAATCCGTAGAGGCTGATGCAGAATATTCTCATACATCTGGGATACGTCTTGGCTGTAAAAGGGCGGCTGGTGAGAGAGAGGCAGAGAGATGGGAGGATCATCCATGCTAAAGTGGGCACAGTTCTCAGAGACACTTGGAGCAAAGCGGGGGTGCAGCTGGAAGGATTCAGCCAGACTTGTGTCTTGTGCCATGGCTCACATGGCAGAGTGGAGAGAGACAGAGACCTCTGGGCGTCCAGCACAGTGGAGAGGCTCCAGGGAAGGCTGAGAAGTCTCTCTCCTCCAGCGTGAGGCTTGTGGACCTCTCCAGGTGCCCCCTCTATCCCACGTCTCTTAATCAAGTTTGTGCACCAACTTCGCATTTTGCAAAGTTAACAGTTTCTCATCATCATTTTATTCCAGCCTTATGATGGTTATGAGACATATTGTCATTTTTCAGATGAGAAGCACAGGCAGTCTAGGATTGGATCCAGGGGCTAGTTCTACCACCTCCCAGGACTGTGACCTCTTTGAGCCTAAGTTTCCCTCTTAGTAAAATAAGAACAACCTCATTTCCTGCAGTGCCCGCATCCAAAGGCTGTTTTGAGGCACCAAAGGAGTAACAGATGAGATAGTATATTATAAAGTGTGGAACTGACTTTATTGGAAAAAAATATACTTTATCCTCGTATTCATGTTTGCATCACCCTTTTTGAGCTTGTAGAGAAGAGGTGGCTCATTCAACAACTTGAGGAGCCTGAGGAGGCCACACAAGGGAGAGATCCACCCCCCATCTCTTCCAGAATCAGCCCTACCCCACTCACCAGGCCATGTAGCATCTCGTAGAGCACCGCTCCCAAGCACCACCAATCCACTGCCCGATCGTAAGGCTCCTTACGGAGCACTTCTGGAGCCAAGTACTGTTGAGAGAAAACACACTTATTTGAAAGACACTCAGCTTCCATCTCCCCGTTTGTAAACAAGGTACTTGGAGGAAAAGATCACCAGCAGCTGATTCTGCTGTGATATTTACTTAACTGTGCATGTGTTCATTCAGCATCAGTTCATCAAAGACCTGCTTTGTGCAGGACCCTTTGCCAGTGTGCTGAGGACGTAGAGGAAATCTGGCTGGACTGCCCTGTACAGATGTATATGTTGTGTACCACACAAGAGCACCAGCCAAAGGGGTAAAGAGGGTTGCAAGCCTGGCTGTGATCAACTCACCAAACCATAACCCTAGTACAAGACTGTATCTGGCAACTTGTGTGCACGTGTGCTAAGTTGCTTCAGTCATGTCTGACTCTTTGCGACCCTATGGACTGTAGCCCACCAGGCTCCTCTGTTCATGGGATTCTCCAGGCAAGAATACTGGAGTGGGTTGCCATTTCCTTCTCCAGGAGATCTTCCTGACCGAGGGATCAAACCACATCTCTTATGTCTCCTGCATTGGCAGGCAGGTTCTTTACCACTAGCTGCACTTAGGAATCCCCATCCAGCGACTCACATATGTTTAAAGGGAAAACTTGGGGCTTCCCTGGTGATCCAGTGATTAAGAATTCACCTGCCAGTGCAGAAGACACAGGTTCAATCCCTGGTCCAGGAACTAAGATCCTACATGCCACAGGGCAACTAAAACTGTATGCCACAACTCCTGAGCCCATGTGCCCTAGGGCCAGGGCTCTGCAACAAGAGAAATCACCCCAATGAGAAGCCCAAGCACCACAACAAAGAGTAGCCCCTGCTTGCTGCAACTAGAGAAAGCCCATGCGCAGTAATGAGCAGCAGCCAAAAATAAAATAAAATACAAAATAAATAAACAGGAAACATTTTATAATTAGTCTGCCCAAAGGGAGTGCCTTTAATATGCTCAAAAGCATCCAAGTGATGTCTTGGAATTAGGAAAGCCCTGGGGATACTCACAGGGCAGTTGGAAGACTCACAGATGAAGTATAAGTCAGTGTGGCCCATATTTGCACAGGTGACCTTAGTAACGGAGGGATGGAAAGGAGTCAGGAAAGAGGAGGTGGCATTTGAGTTCCTACTGACAGCTGAATGCATGCTATATATCTGCACCTCGCACAAGTAGAGAACCTTAGGCAGAATTGTGCTTCCTGCAGACCCAAGGGCTTGGGAACCTCTTAGGCTGGGGTCTCTACCACCAAGGAAAGAGGCCTCATTAACAGACCAAGCCACGCTGAGACTGCATGGGTGTGGAGAGGGGCAGGGAGTTACCCAGACCTAGTCCCATGAAATTAAAAGACGCTTACCCCTTGGAAGGAAAGTCATGACCAACCTAGACACCATATTAAAAAGCAGAGACATCACTTTGCCAACAAAGGTCCGTCAAGTCAAGGCTATGGTTTTTCCAGTGGTCATGTATGGATGTGAGAGTTGGACTGTAAAGAAAGCTGAGCGCCGAAGAATTGATGGTTTTGAACTGTGATGTTGGGAGTCCTCTTGAGAGTCCCTTGGACTGCAAGGAGAACCAACCAGTCCATCCTAAAGGAGACCAGTCTTGGGTGTTAATTGGAAGGACTGATGTTGAAGCTGAAACTCCAGTACTTTGGCCATCTGATGCGAAGAGCTGACTCATTTGAAAAGACCCTTATGTTGGGAAAGATTGAGGGCCGGAGGAGAAGGGGACGACAGAGGATGAGATGGTTGGATGGCATCACTGACTCAATGGACACGAGTTTGGCTGGACTCTGGGAGTTGGTGATGAACAGGGAGGCCTGGCGTGCTGCACCTCATGGGGTTGCAAAGAGTCGGACACAACTGAGTGACTGAACTGAACTGAACTGAACTGAGTCCCACTGAATGTGTGTCCCCAAGCAGGTCGCTGAACCTCCAAGAATGCTGGTGTGCTTATCCCACATAATGGAACTGCAGAATCTCTCCCTAGGGGCTGTGTTAAGGACATAGGCGAGGAACTTTCTTGATGGTCCAGTGGCTAAGAGTTCTCCTTCCAATGCAGAGGACGTGGGTTTGATCCCTGGTGGGGGAACTAAGATCCTACATGCTGCAGGGCAACTGAGCCTGTGTGCTGCAGCAAGAGAAGCCCCCTCACTGCAACTAGACAAAGCCCGTATGCTGCAACAAAGAACCAGCGCAGCCACACACACATAAAAAAGACACCTGCTAATATACGTGCTGGCCCTTAAACAACTGTGAACAACTGAGCAACTGTGGCGTCTCTTGTCTGTGCTCCCCGGCACCACGGCAGTGCCTGAGTCATGGAAGAGATGACCTGTTAGAGCCACATGTCTCCTACATGATCCATCTGCTCCTGGCAGTAGCCAAGGAAGGGATGGTTGGGCTGGCAGGGCTTTGGGAGGCCAGTTCTGTCCAGCGAACACCCTCCCAGACCCAAACACAGACAACTACTCCTGGTTAGAGAGGTTATCTCCTAAACCCAAACAGAGAAGGCTCAGCTGAAATCTGAGACACAGATTCTTAAGCTTATGGGAAAAAAACAAAAGCTGAAGTCTTGGGCCATGCCAGCTCGAGTGGGCTCACCAGCCCTGCAGCCTCAGACCCCCACCCCCGACCCAGACATCCATCCAAGCAGCTGGAAACCCCTTTGGGTTCAAGGTCCAAGGTTCAACGCTGGTAGAAGTTTAAGGAACGGCTTTTACCCCAAAGTTGCAGGGAGGCCTTGGCAGGACAAAGAGACATGTATGAATGATTGCTGAGATTCACAAATTTTAACCCTCCAGGCTCTTAGTGGCTGGAAGAAAGAGGGAGATCGGTATCTTTACACTTGATCTTAACTGTCAGGTCAGGCCAGGGCCTCCTATGCACATAGACTTCACGCTGCAGGGCAGTGCTATCTAACACAGTAACCACTAGCCACGTGTGACTACCAAACATTTGAAATGTGGCCGAGCTAAGCTGAGAGGGACAGTAAGTGTAAAACGCATACCGGATCAAAGGCTAAGTTAGAAAAAATAAAACAAAGTATTTCAACAATTTTATGTTGACTGTATATTGGCATGATACTATTTTGTATTGCTGTTGTTTAGTCACCAAGTCATGTCTGACTTTTTTTTTTACATGTTGGTTTTTTTTTTTTTTTTTTTTGGCTGCATTGGGTGCATTTGGCTGCACTAGGTCCCTAAGGGATCTAGTTCCCTAACCAGGGATCGAACCCATGCCCACTGTTTTGGGAGCCCACAGTCTTAGCCACTGGACCACTGGGGAAGTCCCACATGCTGGTTTTTTTGTTTGTTTTGTTTTAAATTATCAAAGATTACAATTGTACAATATGGAGAAGTATAGAATAAAATACAATTATTGGAGGACAATTGCTCTACAATATCGTGTCCGACTCTTGCTATCCCATGCACTGTAGCCCACCAGGCTCCTCTATCCATGGGATTTTCCAGGCAAGAATACTGGAGTGGGTTTCCATTTCCTCCTCCAGGGGATCTTCCCGACCCAGGGTTCGAACCCGTGTTTCCTGCACTGGCAGGTGGATTCTTGACCACTAAGCCCCCTGGGAAACTCACTATTTTGTATGTGTTGGGTTAAATAAAATTCATTATTAAAATTGATTTCATCTTTTTCTTTGTGAGTGTGGATTGCTGGAAAGTTTAAAACTGCATATATGATTTGCATTTCTGTTTCTATTTCTGTTAGACAGCCCTGTTGCAGAGGTTCACAAGCCAGGTCCCAGAAGCCCCCAGAGCTGGTCCGCCCATGACACAGATGAGGAAACCAAGGCTCTGTGTGCAGTCAGCTCAGGGGAAGTGCTTGGGGGAAGGAGTGAGCCCCTCTGCTGTAACCTGGTGGCTCCAGTCAGGAGCCATGGTCTCACCCATTTCCTGCCTCACCCCTCCCAGGAGGTTTAGCTTACCTCGGGGGTACCACAAAACGTGGATGTGGTCTCCTCGGGTTCTACACCCTCCTTGCAGAGGCCAAAGTCTGTCAGCACCACGTGTCCCTGTAGAGGAGGGAGGACAGGCATGGGAGGGTGATCTGAGCCAAAAGGATGACCAGGTCTAACCCTAAAGCCCAGATGCCACATCCGGGGCATGGCTGTGGGGTCTGTGTCCCTGGCACAAGCCCGAGATGGAGGCTTCACTCACTCCATGCTTCTAACTTGGATGCCAAGAACAGCACAGGGATGGGGAGACGGCATCGTACTGTCTGCCCTCAGCTCATCACCAACTCACGTCCACACCCAGCAGTTCCAGAATGTCCCTGCTGGAGGGGCCTGGTGGCAGCAGCCCCCTTAATGGAGTAGGGGGTACCCAGAGAACAGAGAGTGAACACACTTTGTGGCTGAGCAAGAGGGTAGCTGGTGGAGGTCATGATGTGAGTGGATACTGCCAGGCTCTGCCCAGATCCCCTCTTTAGGATGTCCTGCCCATCCCCAATGCTGGACCAGTGCCCTCATCCAAAGTCATGCCCCTCTCAAGGGGCAATCCCAATCAGATGACTGGCCAGTACAGTGGCGCAGACGCCCGCATCCTTGCCTCAGTTTGGAACAGTTCTAGAGAGCCATCCCAGCTGGGGTGCACCCTACCCTTGGAAGACCAGCTGAGGTCTCACTTGCAACTGCAGAGCAAGTGTGTGCAGTGCAGATGTGCTGCTTCCTCTGCCCAAACCTGCCCGTCACCCCTTAAATATGTTCCCCAATAACCTTTGGCATCCTACACTCCATTCCAGAGTCTATTTCCAGGGAACTCAGTCTAAGACATGGAAGCACTACAAAATCCTCGAGCCTCTGTGTAACACTACCCCTGCCCCACCACAGGCCTCGTATACACACTCATGAACACAAGTACATGCACATCCATGTACACACAACAAACATTTACATGCATGTACACAGTCATAGGCACACATGCACACATACACCTGAATGCGTCCCTAGCCATATGCACACATGCACAATGCATGCACATGCACATATATTCATGGGCACACAGCACACACGTGCAACTATGTGCATGCACACACACACACACACACACACACACACACACACACTAACCTGGCAGTCCAAGAGAATGTTTTCTGGTTTCAGGTCCCTGCAGACATTGAAAGAAAAGGGCACTATGATGTTGAAGCCACGCCAGCCCTCCTCCTCAGGCAGAGGACCAAGTTCACTGGGATTTCATCAGATCTAGGGATCCACACACCCCCTGGCTGTTGGGGCAGAAGGGCCAGGCCTGGCTCTGTGCCACAGGCAGGCCTCACCTGTAAATGATGTTGAGGGAGTGCAGGTAGCCAATGGCGCTGGCCACCTCGGCGGCGTAGAACCGGGCCCGGGGCTCCAGGAACCGGCGCTCCCGCTGCAGGTGGAAGAAGAGCTGGAGGGGGAGGAGGTGTGTGAGAGGGTTCCTGGGGGGCTCCAGCTCCACAGATGCAGGGTTGGAGGCAGCTGGGCAAGTCACCCCCTCTTAAAGCTACAACACCATCATACAAGGAAGGGCATGCCAGCCATCCTACAGAGCTGGCAAAGCGTCAGCAGGAAAGGTGAATTAACAAAAATGGAGCCCCTACTGTGTGCCAGGCTCCAGCCGCACCCTAATACACCTCTACTTTTCTTTTATTTTCCTGACTACCTTCCAGGTTTCAAGTAGGAGGCCAGTTTCACGGAAAAGGAAACTGGAAGTATCAGAGCAGCCAGGTGACTTGCCCAAGGTCACGGACTATAATTGGCAGAGCCATGATTTGAACCTGAGTGGGTCAGACATGTGCTTTTCCTCTATCCCATGTGATAAAATGATTATGATGGTCAAACTGAGCCCAGGTTAGACCTGCCCTTGGGCCAGTTGCTTCTGTCTAATTTACTGGCAAAGAAAAGTCCTTCACACCTCCACCAGGGAATTTAGGGATGGAGGACACAAAACTTCCCTCTTGGCATCAGGCTAAAGAGCATGAGGTCACACAGGTTAAATCTGGGGTCACTGAGAAGGGCCATCTTGCTCAGAGAGACAGAGGAGGGAGCCCAGCTTTTCCCAGCTGTGCTTCTGGGTCACCAGGTGGCCCCAGATCACAACCACAAAGACTGCTCATTCCCATGCAGTGGTCTATGGTGTAAAATGGGTAAAATTAGAACCACTGACCACAGAGCTCCTCCAACGTTGACCTTTCCCAGGTCCACTGAAGGGATTCTGGGCAGCTTTGCGTGGGAGTCAAGAAATGAAAATGGCTGGGAGTCAGACAGACCTGCCTTCAAATCCTGGCTCTGCCAAGTGCATGCAGGGTAGCCTTGAGCCAGTGAGTTACCTCCCCGAGCCTTGGTCTTTTCAGCTGCAAAACGGGTCTGTGGTAAGGATGAGGGGAGATCATTCCAGAACCTGGTGCACCATGGGTACATGGGATGCGCTCGGGTCACCCACCTCTCCCCCGTTGACATAGTCCAGCACGAAGTAGAGCTTCTCGGGTGTCTGGAAGGAGTAGCGCAGGCCCACGAGGAAGGGGTGGCGCACATTCTTCAGGAGCACGCTGCGCTCTGCCATGATGTGGCTCTGCTGCAGAGTTACGAACACACACACACGCATGCGCACGCGCACACACACACACACACACACACACACACACACACGGGTCGCGTTACCACCCACGCGCCCACCCTGCTCAAATCCCCACCATGGCTCCTCACTGCCCTCAGGCCCAAGCCCGGGGGGCCTTGCCCAGCATTCAGGGCTCGAGTGGTCCACCTCATCCCCCGCCAGCGCAGCTGGGTGCAGCTCCAGCCCTGGGTCCAAATTCCCTGCCCCCTCACCCCAGTGCAAGTGTTAGTTGCTCAGTCTTTTCTGATTCTTTCACCAAACCCCACGGACTATAGCCCTCTCGGGTGCCTCTGTCCATGGAATTCTCCACTCAAGAATACTGGAGTGGCTTGCCATTCCCTTCTCCAGGGGATCTTCCTGACCCAGGGATTGAACCCAGTCTCCTGGCATTGCAGGCAGATTCTTTACCATCTGAGCCACCAGGGAAGCCTCAACAAAGCTGCAAGATGACTGAATAGATGAGTTCCAAGGACAAGCTCTCAGAGAAAAGAAGGCAGGCACTATGCACATCCAGGCCTCTGTTCCTGTTCCCCTGCCTGGACGCCTCTTTTCAGATCATCAAAAGCCTATCTTCGAGGCTGCCTCCTTCACCAAGACCTGCCCCGTGAGCTCCTTTTTAACCTTAGTTCCCTCTCCTGAGTCCTCTGACTTAACATTCCATCCTTCCTTGGGGCCTGTTCTGTCCTTCTCATGGAGTTGGCATTAGAGAGACTCAAATCAGTGGAAGCATCTAGAACTCCTGGAAGGCTGTGGCCTGAAGGGCCTTTGGCGAGCCTGAAGTGCGACCCCCACATTGCACAGGTGGGGAGGCTGGCACTAACAGGGCTGAAGACTGGTTCGCCATGGAGCCCTGGATCTTCAGGGGAAGGCAGAGGGCCGGGCCGGGGCCACCTGCAGGCCCACCAGGCGAGGCGGTTAGCCTGCCTTCCTGGAGAGGGGCCAGCATCCCACCCAGCCCCCCTGACCTGGACCACCTCTATGCTCAGAGTTGGACCCATCATTGGAAGCCACCTGAGGCTGGGGGTCAAGAGGCAGAAGAGGAGATGCCTGGGCCCAAGCCCTGGTACCTCTTTCTTCTTTAAGATGGACTTTTTCTGCAGCACCTTCACTGCGTAGAACATCCCGTCGGACTTGTGCTTGGCCAGGAGGACCTGAGCAGGAGGACAAATGCAGAACCCGCAGGTGACTACTCCTCTGGGCTTTGGGTTTCTTGATGGTGGTGCAGACCTCCAGTTCCAGCCGTGTGCCCATGATTCTGCAGGTTGTAAGCTCCCACTTTGCACACGCGAGTGACAGCAGGGGGTGGAAGGGGCCGGAAAGGGGGGAAACCCAGGCTTCCCGTGCTCGCAGGTCACTCACCTTCCCATAGTTTCCTTTGCCAATGACTTTGAGGAAGTCAAAGTCCGTGGGCCGGGCACTGGGGCAAGAGGAAGGGACACGGGTCAGCATTTGCCAGCTCGGGAAACCGGGTACATTAGTTCAAATCAGGGCTTCTCTTTAACTTTGAAGCTGGAGAAGGCCATGTTTTTCCAGCCAAGAGGGTCTTCTCAGACTGGCCCCTGCCTCTGAGGATCTCACAATGGAGTAAAAAACGGGCAAGAAATGGAAAAAAACAAACACAACCACATAGAAGGCAAGGACTCTGGCCTCCAAAGACAGAGAAGCGCCTGGAGTGTGGGGGGCTGCTAATAATTCAGGCTTCAGGGGGATATTCCAGCCACAGGGCTCAGCATGAGAAGAGGCTGGGGAATCAGTGGGAAATAAAGCTGGGGGCTGGTCCTGGGCTCAGATGGCAGAGGGTCTTGATGCTGAATCAGAGAACTTGGGTTGTATTCCCAAGGCAAGGGGAGCCAGGCAAGAAAGGGATTGAGAGACTGGAACTCACTTTGGGTTGGCAGAAGGCCCCAGGTTGATATTCCCGTTGGCCCTCGGGGGCTAAAGACATTTAAAAAAAGAGGTGATTAAGATCAGAGGGTCCCGACTCCTTGGCCTCCTCCCTTCCCCCTGGCCCAAGCCCTGCTCCCTTTTCCAACATCTCTGCTAGTGTGCCTGCCTTCTTTCCTGCGTCCCTTTCTCCTTTCCTTCTTTCCATCCATCTACCAACCCACCCAACCATCCACATCTCACCTGCTTCTCATGATAGCCTTGGGAGGCCGCTGGCTGTTGTACCAAATGTGAAGGTAAGAAAACTGAGACCCAGCAGAGAGCCGTCGGAGGACTTACAGGCAGCCCCGCTGGCACAAGAATACAGGTGGCCTTGGGGCCAATCCCATAATTTTTCCACCTCACTTACTTTTTGAAGCTCTTGACCAAGTGTCTTTTCTCTTTACCCTGCAAATGGCCTGATTCCATGGGCTCACAGTGATATCGGTGGGCATCCCAGTACTGGGACCATTCACCTGGCTGACGAGGATCTCCCTGGGTTTCCTCGGCCTTGGGAGGAAGGAAGCCCCATGGTGGTGGCTGGGGGAACCAAGACCCACCTACCTGCGGACTGGGGGTCCCAGCTGGGCTTGAGTCCATGCTATAGCAATGATCAGGCACGCTCTGGGGACGCAAGGAGGAGCAGGATAAGGGAGGTGCTGCTGGGGAATTAGTGTCGCCTGTATAGGGTGTTAGGCATTGCTGCTCTGTCCTCCCCTGCCTGACTCCCTGCACCTGCCCTAGGCCAGCAATCCCTGTCTGGGACAAGAAATGATGTCCTCTGGGCCCAGCCTCTCTAGTCAGACATCTCAGGAGGGAAGGAGGGAGAATGGTCAGGGGTGGCCCTTCCCAGGCTGAGTCTTTTCAAGCACTGGGGATGGCCAAGGCAGCTCTGATGTCTGGGAAGGCCAAGGCTGGAAGGACTCTTGCAGGGCATAAAGTCTGGACTCTTCCTCCCATTTCAGAGGCGGGGAGCCTGAGGCCTTGAAAGGGACTTGCCTAGGGTCCCACAGCTTGCGAGGGGCAGGCTGGGCTCCCCTGGACCCTATACAGGCATGTTGCCACCCTGGATCCCTAGAGAGAGCCCTGGGTTGGGTGCTGTGTTGACTATCATGTCTCAGCCACAAGGACTTCTGCCTAATGTCCCTGGAGGGGCAGCTGCCTTGGGGACCTTGGGCCAGAATCATGAACAGACCCATGAGCAAGGAGCTAAGACACTTCAGTCGTGTCTGGTTCTTTGCGACCCTATGGACTGTAGCCCTCCAGGCTCCTCTGTCCATGGAACTGTCTAGGCAAGAATACTGGAGTGGGTTGCCATGCCCTCCTCCAGGGGATCTTCCTGACCTGGGGATAGAACTCACATCTCTCACATCTCCTGCATTGGCAGACGTGTTCTTTACCACTAATGCCAGCTGGGAAGCCCCTGGCTGTGTCTGTTTGAGATAAAACAGTGGAGAGTGTGAACAACAGTCTGTGTTACCAGGAGCAGGGGGAGGACGCTTACATGTCCAGGCCCTGGCTTGGCAGGCCCAGGACCCCACAGCCCCACCCTAGACTGGAAAGTCAAGAGCAGAAACTGAGATTGCTCTTGGGGATTGCTGGCTACTGCGCCTCCTGAGATCACAGCTTTGGCCTGCAGTGGGGCCCGGGCTGCTGTAGAGACCACTCATCTTTACAAGGGGGCCCTGGAGCAACCACCCCCTGGTCTTCTCGGGAGCTGAGAAAGTGACCACAGGGGAAGCGAGGGAATTTTACCTGTCCAGGCTGCTCTGGGAGGCCCAGCCCCATGGAGCTCTGAGAAGGCGAGCTGCAGAGCTGCCCAAATACGGAGCATAGCCTGGCTTCAGCCAGTGCCCCGAGTCCGTGCTCCTGCAGCCCACACCCCTCCTGGCCGGGCCCTGACAGCCGCTCTGCCAGGCCCTTGCCTCCCCGGCCCCACGTACCTGCACAGCCTGCGGAGAGGCCGCTGGGAGAAGCCGTGGTGGGAGCCGGAGGGTGGACAGTGGACAAGAAGCCCTCTCTGTTCTCCCAACAAGGGCCGAAGTGTCTGTGCCTGGCGCTGGCCCGGCCCCGGCACTCAGCTTGGAACTCCCGGCCGCGGCAAGGGAGCTGTTGATGTCACGCGGGAGCCAGCAGGGCTTAAGAAGGGACCGAAGTCCTCTGTTCCCTCGGGGACATCGCCTCCCCCTGGGGGGTGTGGGTAGAAGGGCGTGAGCAACAGCTGCAGGAAAGCTGGGGTGATGCTGGGGCTTGTTGGAATGCACATGAGCATGTGGGGTGCGGGTGTGTGTGCAGGTGTTCCATGCAGAGATGTGTGTCTGTCTGTCTATCTGGTGTATCAGTGTGTCCCTGCGTGTCAAGGTGTTTGTGCAGCAGTGTGACCACGTTTGTGTGATTTTGTCGGTGCGTCTGTACATTGGTGACTGGTCTGTGTGTCTATGTGCTTCAATGAGTCTCTGTGTAGTGTAGTGTGTGGACACGGCAGTGTGTACCTCTATACATGTTAACATGTTGTGTCCATGTGTGTGTGTCTATGAATACATATGTGTGACAGTGGTCTTTGTGGATTGTGTTCGTATTGGTGTTTATCAGTAAATCTGTGTGTGTGTGTGTAGGGGGCCTGTCTGGGAGGAGATATGTTCCCTGGGGCCTACCCTGGCCCACTACAGACCATCTGGGGCTGAAGATGAAGTTCAGAGACCTGGGAGCACTTTGGCTCCCAAGAACCTGCAGGTGCTTCAGGTCTGGGTGTCTGGTTCGATCAGCCTGGCCTGGTCTTTGCTGAACACTTGGACTTTGGGGTCCTTCCCGATGGCCCTCCAGGTTCTGACTGCTGTCTCCAGAGCAGGACTGGGAGCTGGCACTCTTTGCTGCAGTGCTGCAATGCTTGCACCTGGACACACCTCTCCTCTAGCAGCAAAATACAAAGAAACTGTATGGGGCTAAAAATAACTGTGTGCATGGGCAGATGGGGCAAATATCTGAACCCAAAGGATACAAAGAAACCAAAAAATCCAACTGCCACTGTTGAGGAGCAGGGTGCTGTGCATGCCTCCTTCACTCAATACCACTTAAGGGTGGGGGCAAGATACCTAAAGCTACTCTTTTGGCCTGACCCTTGGACACACCCCTGTGCTGTGCTTAGTCGCCCCCTTACATCCGATTCTTTGCGATTCCATGGACTGTAGCCCACCAGACTCCTCTGTTCATGGGGATTCTCCAGGCAAGAATACTGGAGTGGGTTGCCGTGCCCTCCTCCAGGGGATCTTCCCAACCCAGGGATCAAATCCAGGTTTCCCGCATTTCAGGTGGATTCTTTACTGTCTGAGCCACCAGGGAAGCCCAAGGATACTACAGTGAGTAGCCTATCTCTTCTTCAGAGGATCTGGCCAACCCAGGAATCGAATTGGGGTCTCCTGCATTGCAGGCATATTCTTTACCAACTGAGCTACCACGAAAGCCCCAGACACACCCCTACTCTCACCCATACAAGGAACAAGCTTGTCCCCCACTCAGGGAGTGAGCAAGCAAGAGGATCTATTGTTTGTTCTTGCTCCCCCTGCTGCAACAGGGGCCCCTGTCTGAATTTCTTGCCTGGTCTCTGGTCAATTTCTATCGTTGTGAAGATCAAGAACCTGGTCGGTATCACCAGGAAGCAGGGTCCCAGCGGCACCCTGGTGCATGATGGCCTGGTGCAATAATCAGGTACTCACAGGGTATCTCTCAAGGAGGTTATACAGGGTGTTCTGGGGAATGAAGGAGTTGACAGGGCCTGACACGGCCCCTGTTCTTCTGGAACTTTCTGTGTGGCTACCACATGCCACACTCAGACCTCTGTAATTCACCACAGTGTGGGGATCTATGGAGCTGGGGCCAAGGGGGCTCATCAGAAAGGGACCTGAGCCCATTGGCCTTGGTGGGGGGTGGTTCTCTGTAGGATTTGATGTAGGTGGGGGCAGTTATCCAAGAAAAGCCCAAGTGAACAGTATCAGAGCCTTTCATTTTTAAAGAAAATGGAAATGTTGAACCAACACACAGATGGGCAGGATATTGTGTTGACAAAACATAACGCCCAGAACAAGGTCATTTCTTTTCAATGACAAGACCCTGATGCAGCCTTCATTTAGGAGCACTGCTTAGAACAGGAAAACAATAATGAAAATAATAGTAACCTCAAGGGCCAAGCGTAGGGTACATCAGAATACTCGCTGACCGTAATAGTTCCCTCTCTGGGACTTACATCCTGAGAGACTGTCCCATTGATAAGTTCCCTTTTCAGCTAAACTCCTTGGAATAGTTGTCTGGACTCAGTTCATATTCCCTCTTCCTTTCCTCTCTTGGAGCCGTTCCAAAGAGGCTGTTATCCCAACATGCCCCCAAAAGAATAGACCAGTAACCTCCACGTGCCAGAGCCAGCGATGAACTCTTTGTTCTCATGTCATTCAGTGTCCTGAGGATATGACCCCCTCTTCCCACTTGGCATTAGAATCTGCTGGTTTTCCTCCTACTTCACCAACTGCTTTTTCTCCATCTTTTCCACTGCATTCCCTCTTTTTTTACCCTGAAACACTGGCCTGGCCTTTCTCTATACTTGTTCCCCAGTTGACAGCAACCAGTTTAACAGATTTAAGTGTCGACTAAACTCCACAATTCCCAAACTCATCTCTCTAGTTCTGATACACTCCTGACTCTGGATTCTCTGACACTTCACCAGTTAGAGGTCTAGAGGCACCTAACTCTTAACGTGTCCAAAATGAAAGTCCTGACTTGCATTCTTTCCACTCTCCCCAGCCTGCTCCTCCATTGGCATCTATCCCCGAAACGGTACTTCCTCCTACTCAAAGGTTCGAACCAGCAACTAAAATTCATCCTAGAAACTTTGCTCCTTCACCCTGCATCCACCACTACACCATAAAATCACCTTAGACTTTACCTTCAAAATCCCACATATATGTGGGATCTAGAAAAATGGTACAGATGAGCCTATTCGCAGGGCAGGAATAGAGACACAGATGTAGAAAATGGACATGTGGACACAGTAGGGGAAGGGGAAGCTGAGATGAATTGGAAGATTGGGATTGACATATATACACTGCCATGTGTAAAACAGAAAACCAGTGGGAACGGGCTATAAAAAAGCATAGGAAGCCCAGCTTGCTGCTCTGTGATGACTCAGATGGGTGGGATGGGGGTAGGTAGGAGGGAGGTCCAACAGGGAGGGGATGTATGTACGCATATGGCTGATTCACTTCATCATACAGCAGAAACTAACATGACACTGCAAAGCAATTGTATGCTAAATAAGTAAATAAATGAAACTAAATATATCCAGACACCACTGCTGCAACCAGCTGGCCCTGAGCCACCATCATCACTTGCATGGATTATCCCACTCACTTTCCCACTGTGTTCCTATTTCTTACTTGACCCTCTACAATCTTTCTTCACCAAAAACCAGAGTGACCCTTTAAAACTGGAAGTCAGATCATGTGACTTTGTTGCTCAAAAACTCCAGTGTACTTGCCACCAAATTTAGGATTAAAATCCAGTCTTTACCACAGTCTAGGAGATTCCACGTGACATGGCTCCCACTCCCTCTCCTCCTTGGTCTCCAGGCGCTTCCTTTCTCTATGCTCCAGCTCCTTCTTTGCTGTCCCTCAGAAACACGGAGCACCCTCTGACCTCCTGCCCCTTGCCCTTACATTTCCCTGGGCTTAGAATACCCTTCCTCCAGACATCTGCATGATCGCCTTCCACTCATATCACAGAGCTCTCTGCTCAAACATCACCTCCCAGAGAGGCCCTTTCCATGACCGATTGTCCTGGTTAGGGGTTTCCCGGGATGTGAGACTTTCCGTGTTTCAACCCGTACAATCCTGGGCAAACCAGGATGGTTGAACACTCTGCAATACCAGTCCCACCCGTTCCTCATCCACATTTTTTTGCTTTATATTTTACTGTATAACACATCACTCTCTGACACCTTATCTTACAACGCTTTGTTTATTTTTTGTCTTGAACTTGAACATTGGCTCTGCAAGGGCAAAGACTACTCTCATTCACTCTGAATCTCTATCATCCAGATCGGAGCCTGGGATAGGGCTGGAGCTCAGTACATATGTGACTAATGAATCAAGGGATGAATTGATAAGATAAACTAGAGTACATCTATAATTTGGAAAATCACTCACTTAAAAAATGACATATTGGCCTATGTAAACAGAAATGGGAACATATACGCGAAACAATGTCAAGGCAAAAAAGCAGGTTTCCAAATGGTAGGTGACCAATGGTAGGTGACTTTGTTAAGAAAATAAAGACATAATGCACATAACCACCAAAGAAAGGCTGGAGAGACATGACCCAAGGTGACAGTGGGGGTAGGTTATCTTAGTTATCTTTTTGTCTCTGTACCATTATGTAAAAATTCTCAAGGTGTTGCTGTTCATTTACTACTTGGGTACTAAGTCCTGGTGGGAACTTTGGCTCATTGCCCACCACTACACTGTCCCATGACCTTGACTGTGGTGCCCACACCTGAGCAGTTCTCAGCCTCTTTCTCTCCCGCACCACTGCCTTCTGATTTTCCGACCAGAGGTTGAATGAGCATCAGCATTTTCTCCCAGCTCTTTAGACCTACAGAGACCCCTGCAAACTCTCAGGAGGTGGTCCAAGTTCCTCTGAGAGCCCTCAAGCCTGTTTCTTCCTCTACCTTGCCCCAGCCTAGATGTGCACCCTTCTGCCCCATCACTCCATGTTCCTGCCCTCATCTTCCTGGACATGTTGGATGCAGTGGGAATGGGGTGGTGGTGGTCACACAGTTCCCTCTTTTTGGAACACTCTCTCAACCAACCGATCAGGTCTGCTCCGCTAACCCCTTGCATCTGTCCTCACCAGCCTTTCCCATAAGCTTCACCGGACCACCCCCAACCCCATGAACCCTACTCCCTTCCTTGTGCCCACTTCTGTTACTACACTGTCTTCACTTTACTGTCGTTTATTCATTTGTAAGCCTGCTTGCCCAGTGCCTTGCAATGACATACCAGTGACATTACATACCACTTTGGCCTTATTTTGTTTCTGCAGTGCCATGGGTTAAGAACTATCATCATTCTCGTTTTGAAAAGGAGGAAACAGGCACAGAGAGGTGAAGTGATGTGACTCAGACATCTAGGCAGCAAATGATATAACTGGGATTTGAACCCAGCCAGTCTGACGCCAAAGCCCATGGCCTGGAATTTCAGGGAGAAGTTAGGAATTTAGAAAAGGAAGGAAGGGGGACTTCCCTGGTGGTCCAGTGGTTAAGACTCTGCACTTCCAATGCAGGGGGTGCAGGTTCAAGCTCTGGTTGGGGAACCAAGTTCCCACATACTGCGTGGCACCTGTGCTGCCTAACTTTCTTCCTTCCTAACCAATCCATTTCATCCTTGCTTCCTTCCAAATAACTTCATTCCTTCCTTATTTTAATTAAAAAAAAAATTAAACAAACATTAGTTGAGAGGGAAGGAAGGAAAGAAGGGAAGAAGGAAGGGAGGGAAGTGATAGGAAGAAGAAATGAAGGAAAGGAGTTAGGGAGGAGGGTGTCGGAAAGGAAAGGAAGTCAATACGGTAGTTAGGAAGGAAATTAGCTAGGTAGCTAGTTTCCCGTTTTGGCAGACGAACACGTTGGCAGGCAGGTGTCCTGCTCACGGTGGAGTCACTCACCTGAAAAAAACTAGGTCCCAGCTCAGGTCCTGGGCTGCAGCCCCATACCCAGCTCTGCCTTCCAGTCTCTCTGCATGGTCCCTCTGACCCACAACCCAATCCTGACTGCCCGAACAACCTTCCCAGGCAGTAGCGACCTGTCACCCACTCTCTCAGGCTCCCAAACCAGCTGAAGTTCAACCTTCAGCTGTGCTGGCTGGGCACTGGCTACCGGGCTTTCCGGTTACTAATTAACCGCTGGACCTGAATCACAATGCTGGCGGTGCTCACTGGCTCCTCCACTGGGCCCTGCCCTGGGGACCGTCTTTTAAAAGGTACAGCACAACTTACGTTATGTGACCTTGGGCAAGTGACTCCAGCTCCCGGAACGTCGTGTGAATCTGTGATGATGCCCAACAGGGAGGGGCTCTGAAGTCCCTTTAATGCTGTCACATTTCACTCTCTGAAATCTTGCCCCCACCAACCCCACCTCCAAGCCCTGCTGAAATGTGGACTCTTTCTACGCAGGCTTCCCTGATTCCATTAGCAGAGTCACTATCCCTTTTGCTTAGAGTCTGAGAAATTGACCAAGGAAGGCGCTTGTTCTGCACAGTTCTCACTAATGGGGACCACCAGCCTCTTTGATTAGCCCAATCGTGGATCCGTCTGGGGAGGAGCAGCTCATTTGCCCACCGTGCCAGCCTGACCACCTGATACTCCTGGCACTCTCTTGTGTTGAGCCAAATCCTGGTTCCAGAGCTCACTTGCCCCGGCACTGCCTGGGCACCCATGTGGGAGGAGCACCCTGTCTGAGTGGAGACCCGTGCCCCACTTTTCCCTTTGGAGAACTGAGATTCAGGAACCAGGGCTCAGCTCACCCCAGGCTTTGTCCTGTTTGATCTGTAGCTGCCCAGACCGAGTGTTCTAACTCAGGGCAGGGGTGGAGCTTGGATTGCTGGACAGGTGAACAAAGCTTTGCCCTGTGTCCGTCTTCATAGCAGGGAACTCAGAGTCTGACTGCCATGCTGCCTCCTTTGCTGCCTTTTTTTTTTTTTAAATTAAAATGTCAACAGGCCTTCCCTGGTGGCGCAGTGGTTAAGAATCCGCCTGCCAATGCAGGGGACATTGGTTCGATTCCTGGTCTGAGAAGATCCCATATGCTTTGGGGCAACTAAGTCCTTTGCCACAACTACTGAGCCCAAATGCCTAGAGCCTGTGCTCCACAATAAGAGAAACCCGCGCACAGCAACAAAGACCCAGTGCAGCCAAAAATAAATTTTTAAAAATGTCAACAACTTCCCAGTCATTCCAGTGCCTTAGAAACTGGTGAATGTGCTCTCGACAGCTCTGCATGCCTCGCTCTTCCACCAGCACACACGGCAGCAGTTGCCTGGCTTTGGCCCAGAGAGGGGCAGCGGCCGGCTCTAGGGCACTGAGCAAATCAGGGCAGAGCCCAGGGTCCTGCCCCTTTCCTGGGCTGAGCTGCTCCTCCTCTGCCAACCTCCTCCTCTCTTCCAGCCAGTTTGAAAAAATCCCACAAGACGGTATTGCATAATCAGTATGGAAGCATTCCAACACACTGAAGACCTTGAAATAAAAAGTGAAAACTTCTCCTCCAGCCTATCTTCAATCTCATTTCCAGGGATAACTGCTATTAACTCAAAGGTGACTTTTCTTCCAGACTTTTGCCTACACCTTCATTTGCATATCTCATCCATCCCACCCCCAAAAATGGACTATACTGTACATATTGTTCAGCAACTCGCTTTTTCCCCTCACACACAGCTCTCTGTGTCAACACATGTGTGCATGCTGCATGCTAAGTCACTTCAGTCATGTCCAATTCTGTGTGATCCCATGGACTGCAGCCTGCCAGGCTTCTCTGTCCATGGGATTCCCCAGGAAGGAATACTGGAGTGGGTTGCCATGCCCTCCTCCAGGGGATCTTCACCCACCCAGGGATGGAACTCTCCTGTCTACCTGCATTGGCAGGTGGGTTCTTTACCACTAGCACCATCTGGGAAGCCCGTGTCAACACATACAACATTTTAAAAATATCTGTATCAGGGACTCCACACTCCTCCTGCAGGGAGCACGGGCTTGTCGGGGAACTAAAGATCCCGCATGCCTCGCTGTGTCACACTCCTAAAGGTGGGATTAATTTCCCCACTACTATTTTCCGTCCTCTGTTCCTTTGCTGATGGACACTCAGACTGTTAACCAAAATCACAGTAATTTTAAGGAGGCTGCAGAGAATATCTCTGTTAATATCATGTGACCTTGGCAAGTGTTTCTCCCTGGTAACTCCTGCAAGTGGGAGTTCTGGGTTCATTTTGACCTACCTACCAAGTTACTCTAAAAAGTTGTACCAACTGACACGCTATCAGCGGTGGTGCTTAAACTTGCCCTTTCCTCTCAAAGATGCTGCAGAAAATGGCCAAGGACACTCCTGCCCTGAGGCCATGGCAGGAAGGCATCTCCCGTCCCCCCTTCATTTTCCTTTTTCTTTCCCCTCCCAACCTCCCTGTATCCTCTCTTTCAGCTGGCTGGCTTCTGTAGCTTGGATGTGATGGTCAAAGATTTGTTCTCAGGGATGAGAAGGGGAAACAGTCTGAACCAATGGGAATCCACCTCTGTGAACACTCCCTCCACCTTGGAATCCCTCGGCCCACTTTTCCCTGCTTTATCTGTCCCGCCCCATCCCTACTCCCGCCAATACCCCCACCTACACATACCCTCTCACACCTGCAGATTCATCCATAGGCAGAGGGAACTCAGGGATCAGAACTGAGAAGCCTGTTACCCATGTGGATTGAGTGCAAGACCCTTGGGTCAACAGAATTCACACACAGGCTAGAGATGAGGCCCCCCAGCTCCCGCCCCACTTACTTTTCTTTTAGAAGAAAAAGATTTTCAGAAAGTGATAAATGTACAGAATTTTAAAAGTGGAGCTGGACTATGAGGCAGATAATGAGAAAGGTCTGTTCCCCATCTCCTTCCTCATGGACAAGGAATGCACTTTAACTGCTTCCTTTGGTATTTTTTAAAATGTATTTATTTTTAATTGAAGGATAATTGCTTTACAATATTGTGTTGGTTTCTGCCACACATCAACATGAATCAGCCATAGGTATACATACATCCCCTCCCTCTTGAACCTCCCTCCCACCTCCCACCCGATCCCACCCCTCTAGGTTGTCACAGAGCTTCCTTTGGTGTTTGCTAATACTTCCATGTATCTAAATAGCATGATTATACTGAGATTCCCTCCATCTGTCATTTTTTAGAAGTTCTCAAGTGGTTTCCTTACAATATTTCCATCTCGCCCCTTCAAACATTCACCTCTGCTTTTTCTAAAATTAATTGGTCATTGTCTCATTTGATTGTTTGAAATATTCAATGAATACGTCTGCATATATTGTACACCTGTACAAACACACATGCAAATAATTCTCAAACTCTTTGATAAAGCTGAAAATAGCCTCCTAATGCAATAATATTGGGTTAGCCTAAAAAATTCAATTGAGTTTTTCTGTAATATCTTAGGGAAAAACCTGAATGAACTTTTTGGCCAATTTCATTGGGTTTGTTTGTTTTTTTTTCTCATCCTTCCTGGAGATTTTCATCCTTCTCTTTTCATCTGGACAACTGCTCAGTTGTCAGCCTGGCCCTTCTTTTTCCATCACTCTGGAAATCCCCTTTGTCTTTCTCCTTTTAAAAAATTAAAAAAAATTTTTTTTGAGTGTGCCATGTGGCATGCAGAATTTTATTAATACTTCCACGTGCCTAAATAGCATGAATTAGATGAACCCATGCCCCCTGCAGGGGACATGTGGAATCTTAACCACTGAACCATCGGAGAAGCCCTTTCTTTGTCCCTCTTCTTGTTGGATGTCCTATTTCCTGGATCCTATGGGAGTCCTCTTTTTTATTCTTAACTTTTAAAACTGTGGTTAAATCTATGTTTCCATTTTAATCATTAAGAAGTGGACAATTCAGTGTCATTAAGTACGTTCAGTGTTGTGCAATCATCATCAGTATCTCTTTCCAAAACTTTTTCATCACCCCTAAGCACAGCTCTGTGGCCATTAAGCAATAACTCCCAATTCCCCCTTCACCCAGCCCCTGGTAACCTCCAGTCTACTTTCTGTCTCTATAAATTTGCCTATTCTAGATATTTCATGTAAGTGGAATCATACAATATTTGTCTTTTTGTGCCTGGCTTATTTCACTTAGTGTAATATTTTCAAGATTCATCCATGTTGCTTAGTCCATTTAATGGTTGAATAATATTCCACTGTATGGATAGATTTACCACATTTTGTCTATCTATTCAAGGATTCCCAGATGGCGCCAGTCAATGCAGGAGACATAAGAGATGTGGGTTCAATCCCTGGGCAGGGAAGATCCCCTGGAAGAGGGCATGGCAACCCATTCCAGTATTCTTGCCTGGAGAATCCCCATGGACAGAAGAGCCTGGCGAGCTAGAGTCCACAGGGTCGAAAAGAGTCAGACACGAATAAAGGGACTTAGCACACACGTCTATCTATTCATCTATATTTTGTCTACCTATTCATCTATTAATGGACTTTTGGGTTGCTTCCACCTTTTGAACACGGTGAATAATGCTTAAATGAACACTGGCATAAAAATAATCTGTTTTCAAATCTTTTAGATGTATGAAAAATGAAAGTGAAGTGTCCGACTCTTTGTGACCCCATGAACTGTAGCCTACGAGGCTCCTCCACCCATGGAATTTTCCAGGCAAGAGTACTGGAGTGGGTTGCCATTTCCTTCTCCATTTTATATACACACTTAGGAGTAAAATTGCTGGGTAATATGTGCTGTGTGTGTATTAAGTCGTTTCAGTCATGTCCAGCTCTTTGCGACCCCATGAACTATAGCTGGCCAGAGAACATGTAGCTGTCCATGGGATTCTCCAGGCAAGAATCCTGGAGTGGGTTGCCATGCCCTCCTCCAGGGGATCTTCCTGACCCATGGATCAAACCCCCTGTCTCTCTTATGTCTCATGCATTGGCAGGCGGGTTCTTTATCACTAGGGCCACCTGGAAAGCCCACTGGGTAGAATGGTAATTCTATATTTAGCTTTTTGAGGAGCCAAACTGTGCCAAACTTTTCACAGTGGCTGCACCCAACCAGCAGATTCTTCACATCCTTTCCAACAATTATTATTTTCCTTTATTTTATTATAGTGGTCCTGGTAGGTGTGACATGGTAGTTCATTGTGGTTTTGATTTGCGTTTTTCTAATGCTAATGCTGTTGAACATCTCTGTGTGTATTAGCTATTTGTGTATCTTTGGAGAAATGTTCAGTCAAGTGCTCTGCGATTTTTTTATTTGGATGGTCTTTTTGTTGTTTAGTTTTTAGGAATTATTTATATATTTAGATATTAAACTCTCATCAGATATGTAATTTGCACATATTCTTTCCCATTCTGTAGACTGTTGTTTCACCTTTTTCATTCAATGTACAAAAGGTTTTAATTTCGATGAAGTACAACTTGTCTGATTTTTCCTTTGTTGCTTGCACTTTTGGTGTCATATCTAGAATCCACTGTCAATTCCAAGGTCATAAAAATTTACCTCTACGTTTTCTTATAAGGGTTTTATGGCTTTAGCTCTGCTCTTTGGGTCATCGATCCATTTGGAGTTTTCTATAGAGTGTAAGATAGGCATCCAACCTCACTTTTTCACAAGTGGAAATCTCAGTGTCCTGTTCCTTCCCCATTGAATGGACTTGACACTCATCAAAAATCAATTGGCTTTAAACAAAAATTTAAGAAAATCATTTGGTTGCTGGGATGTCCCTGGAGGTTCAGTGGTTAAGATACCATACTTCCAATACAGCAGACACCAGTTCCACCAATTGCTGGTATAGAGGAAACAGGATCCCAAATGCCGAGCAGTACTGCTAAAGATTAAAAACAAGTCAATTGGCCATGAACGTATGGATTTATTTCTGGACTCTCAGTTCTATTCAGTTGTTCTTTATGCCTGCACTTATGCCAGTATCATCCATTTTGATTACATTACCTTTGTAGTAAGTTTTGAAACCAGAAAGTCTGAGTCCTCCAACTTTGTTCTTTTTCAAGATTTTGCCACTTGCAATTTCATACAAATATGAGAATCAGCTTATATATTCCTGCAAAAACATACACTGGAATATTGACAGAGTTTACACTGACTCTATAGATCACTGCAGGCAAGTATTGATGTTTTAACAATGTTAAGTCTTCCTACCCATGAATATTGTCTTGCCATTTGTCATGTTGAGGAAGTTTCCTTCTATTCTAGTTTTCTGGCAGTTTTTATTGTGAAACGGTGTTGGATTTTTGTCAAATGGCTTTTCTGTTAATATATCAATCGAGATGATCATATACTTTCCCATTCATTCCAGTAATGTGGAATATTATATAGATTGATTTTCTTATGTTGAAAAGACATATCTTCGAATTCCTGGGATTTTTCTCTTTTTTGGATTTACTCTTTTCATTTTGATGGAACACATTGTCCAGTGGCTTTCTGAGGAAAGGTGCATGGGAGGTAAAAGTTTGAAACCTTGAATGTTTGAAAATGTTCTGCTTTCATATTTGATTGACAGCTTGACTGGGCACAGAATTTTTTTTTGAAGTTGTGAAGACATTGCTCTCTTTTCTCTTGCTTCCAGCATAGCTATTGAGAAGGTCAATGCTACTGTACTTAATGTTCCTTTGGATATGACCTGTTTTATTCCTCTGGGAGCTTTTAGCTCCCCTTTGTTCTCATTATTCTGACATCTCACAATAATATAGCTTGGTGTCATTCCTTTTACATCCACTGGCCTGGGCATGTAGTGGGATCTTTCCATTTCTGTGAAATTTCCTTTTTATTTTAAGTTCCTTTTTATTATAATAATTTATCTGTTCTCTATTAATGGCATTTCAATTAGTCGTATATTGGATTTCTAGTTAGTCCTCTAATTTTCTTCAGTTCAGTTCAGTTCAGTTCAGTCTCTCAGTTGTGTCCAACTCTTTGCGACCCCATGGACTGCAGCACGCCAGGCTTCCCTGTCTATCAGCAACCCCCAGAGCTTGCTCAAACTCATGTCCATCGAGTTGGTAATGCCATTCAACCATCTCATCCTCTGTCATCCCCTTCTCCTCCTAATTTTCTTACTCTTCCCCGTTTTCACCTCTTTTTCTATTCTACTTTTGGGACAATATCAACTTAATCTTTCAACCCTTGTGCTGAATTATCTCTGCAATCACATTTGAAATTTCCAAAAGTCCTTATTTGTCTCTCAATACCGTTTCTTTTCCTTTTATAGCAGCCATGGCTGGTAGATGGTTAACTTCAGACAAAGGGAAGGACCAGTTCTTCCACTGAGATAGGCAGGAAAGGATGGATGCAGGTAGGAGGGGACTGGCATATACGGTGGCAGGAAGGTGGGGTATTCCTTCTGATGACCTCCGTTTTCTCTGTGACATAGATGGTGAAGACATTTACTGAGACAAAGTGAAAGGTAATGGGGTAGGAGGTTTGAGGAGCAAGGTAAAGGGAAGTCAAAGTTAATTCACCCCCGCCCCAAATTCCAGTTGCTTCCTGGGCAGCCCTAAGTGTTGAAGCCAAAGAACATCAGTCCACCATGGCTCCAACTTGCTCAATAAGATAAATTCCTGGTTAAAGTGTGGGAAAGATGGGCTCTTAGGCAGCTCCAT
The DNA here is from genome assembly GCF_027580195.1 of Bos mutus. Lineage (NCBI taxonomy): Eukaryota > Metazoa > Chordata > Mammalia > Artiodactyla > Bovidae > Bos > Bos mutus. The sequence goes on along the minus strand of NC_091629.1, from coordinate 56,448,734 downwards.
GGTTGGTATTCTTCTAGCCAAGCAGTCTGAAAGAGTAGCAGAGCCAAGGAATTAAGGGTGTTGCTGACGTGATGTGATGGACTACTGCTGCCACTTCCGCATCTGCTCACACCATCTCTGGGAACTTTAACAAATTCTAACTGCTCACCTTGACATTTCCCCATCCCTCAATTAGAGGTCATTTAAAAAAACTGGAGGCACTTCCCTGGTGTACACTGGATGAGAATCTGGCTGTCAGTGCAGGGTACACACACCAATCACTCGTCTGGGAGGATTCCACAAGCCGCAGAGCGACTAAATCCGCGAGCCACAACTACAGGAGCCCGTGCGCTCCAGGGCCCGTGGTCTGCAACAGGACGAGCCACTGCAACGAGAGCCCCACGCACCACAACTAGGGGTAGCCCCTGCTCGCTGCAGCTAGAGAAAACCACGCACAGCAACGAAGACCCAGCACAGCAAAACAGAACAGAAAGCAAATAACAAAAAAAAACCCAGAACACCTGGAGGCTTGATTGAATTTTCCACTCTTGACCGTTTATAAACTATCAAGGATCAGGTCATTTTCACACTATGCTCAGGGGTTCCCATTGTTTACATTATGTTGACTAATACAGCCATCTATCTTTATCCTGTTTCTTATCTTTTAAAATAGAATAAAAATCAGATGCTTTAGGATCTCTAACAGCTTATTATGTTACAATAAAGAATGCTTTATTCTCTCCATTGATGGAACGGTAATTCATTTTGTGCTTTCTGGATCTCTGACCATGAAAATAGAAAGACTCTGACAGCAAACCATCCTGGTCTTCAAGTTTATTTATGTTGTTTCAACACACTGACAAAATACACCACATTTTATTTGTAAATTTTTCTCTCTCAAGAGTGACTTTATCTTTAACCAGAAGATTCTCTTAAAGAACACGCACGCTTGCGTGCATGCATGAACACACACACACACACACAGGCACACTCTCACAAGGCAAGTACAAAAAAACATAACTCCACCAAAGTGCGTGTGAATGAAAGTGCAAACAGGCTTCATTTTCCAACTCTAGGATCATTCTCTCTGCTTCAGAAATTAAACAGAAAGCGTCTGGCTGTCCTAAGCCAGGGCAAGGGCTGGGAGAGGCTGCCAGGGCCAAAGTATGGTGGTTTTTTCTGCTGGAGAGCAGGTTGGAGGGCACAGGACAGGGGTGCCAACTCCCTCCCTTCACCCCTCACTGTGTGCCCAGGTCATGGTGTAATGATTTCATTTGGGGAAGGGAGGGGGTGAAGAACCAGTGGGGTGGACAGAAGGCAGATTTCTTATCCCCTCCACCCCCCCTTTTTTTTATGATTTGGTTTCTTTCCCGGTAAGACAGTGCTGAGGCTCAAAGTTCGGGGGCCTGGGGGCCCCCGTCTCCAAGGCCCCTGGTCCATCTTGTGTTTCCCGTAGACAAGGGTTAGGACAGCGGAGGGCAGACCCACGTGGCTCAGCCGTCCCAGCTGTGCTCCTTAGAAGTGGAGAGGCCCCACAGCACGGCTGTGTGTGCTTGCTGTCTTCTTATGCCAGAGTCAGCGAGCTCTCTCTGCAGTCTCATGGGGGAGCAGACGAGGCGATGGAGCTGGTGGGCTTCAGTGACACCCGAGCAACCAGGACAGAGAGGCTCAGACGGGGTCCTCCTTACTCCTGAGCAAGGAGACTGTGCAACCTCGGTAAACCCAGCCCCCTGCCCAGGGCAGGGCCGGGCCAAGCCTTCCCAGGAAGGTGGTGTCTCTGAGGTCCGTCCACAGCCCTGTGGCAGTGCAGCAGGGGGCTGAACGGCTGCTCTGGTCCAGCTACCCGGGCCTCCGTGAGAAAGGGTCCTCTCTTGGGCCGAGGCAAGTAATCAATAGAGCTTTGGGTTTCCCAAAGATAAAGCTTCATATTTTCACAATAATAGCCCTTGACACTTTCCCACAACGAGCTTCATGTCTGCACCCTGACAAGCACATCTGAGAGTGTCCAACGCACATCTGCACGTATGCATCATGTGGCGGAGATGAGGGGTCCAGGGGAGGCCCCGGGCTCCACAAGAGCCTGGCGGTGGCACCTCACCTCCATGTGTGCGGCCTCTGCCCCCTGCCCCTGTAGGCTGGGAGGCAGGTTTGGCAGGGCTCAGTGGAGCCACACTTCGACAGAAAGGTCAAAATCCCAGAGCCGTGGCAGGTATCCGGCTGGCAATGCAAGACAGGTGGAGGGTGGTAAGAGAAGCTTAAGGGACATGGAGAATTCAAAGCTAGAGGAATTCATCTTCTTCCCAAATCCCACTTTTTAAGAGTCTTTGTAAGACTTCCCAAAACCAAGACATCTAAGAGACAGGTTGAATGTGACGCCATGGGGGAGGTGCATGCCAGGCAGAGTGCATGCCAGGCAGACATTCCCATGGCAAAAGGCCTGGCAGGCATGGGGCCCTTACCTCCTGGGCAATACACTGGCTGAGACCCACGGCGGCAGGGAAGGATGCTCTGCTCTGCTTTGAGAGCCTCCATGTCTGCCGACCACCCTGCAGGCCCATGGCCCGGGATTATCTGATGTACCCGGGGGCTGGCCTCAGCTACCTAGCTGGCCAGCCTGCCTCCTCGTCACAGTTGACGCAGGGGGTGTGTGGGAACATCTGGGGAACCTTAGCCTCTGCTGCAGAAGCCAAACAGGTTCTAACCACCCTCTGCTGGAAACAAGACAGGGCATGGGGGACACTCAAATACCGAGTGGTCCAGAACTGGGACCTGAAGAAGGTCCCAGAACTGGATGCTGAAGGCATCCTGGCTCAGAATCCCCACTTCTGGGCAAGAGACAGAAAGGCACCCACAGCCCTCAGTGGATGCTGTGAAGACATACCTCTGGGAATGTCTGGGAAAACCAGACAGCAGAATGAGGGCAACAAAACCAGCAGACAGAAACAGGCGAGGTGCTGTTTTGAATAAATGTGTTTGTGGCAGGGTGGCTTCCTGGAAGGAGGAAAGGAGACGGCGGGGTCGGGGCAGGGGTGGTGGGGGGAAGCACAGAGAGATGCCGAAGAGAGAAGGGCCTCAGGCTGAAGGACTCCTGTTCTACCAGACTCTTTTTTAACTGCTGAAAGACCCTTCGGTGATGAAACAGGTCACTGGAGAGGTGGGGCCGTCATGGGTGGGGCACCTTCAACCTTCGCCATCAGTAACGCTCCAGTGGCCCGCTCACACCCTCACTGGTGTGCCTGGTAGTAGATGAGCTCCAGGACTCGGGGGGCTAGGACTCCATCCTCCCCAGGGCTCCTCTGCTCCCCTGTACCTTGCAGGAAGTGGCCCTGGAGAGAAGGACCACCCCAGTTAAGGGCCAGAGGGTGGGTGGGGGGGGTCCACAGGTGGGATGGTAGGAACTCAAGTTGGGAAGGAAGCATCAGCTGCAGAGGGAGGGCCCAGCCCTGAGGCAGTCACTTTAAGGTGTCGTCGGCGTTTTTGAACATGAGAATGGCGTTATAGATCTTCAAGGCTGGGCCCAGCTTGACGCTCATGATCTTCACAATGTCCGCCTGTGTCAGCAAAAGGAAGGCCTCGCCATCAATCATCTGAGGGGTCGCGGGAGGGAGGTGGAAAGCAGAGAGGGGAAGGAGGAGGGTTGGGGTGATGCGTGGGGGGTGGGAGGGAGAAAGAAGGTGGGCGTGAAGGACAGGTGTGGGGAGGGGCGGCGGAAGGCGGGGAGAGGAAGGAAAAAGGAGAAAGGACAAGGAAGGGAGGGAGGAAAAAAGGAAGACAGCGATGGGGACAGAGAAGGAAAGAAAGACATCCACTGGCCTCCCCGTGTCCACACACACACAGTCTCTCTCTCTCTCTTCTGGTTGGCTGGTCTGGATTTCAGAGTGTATTTGCAAACCACTCTGCGTCCTCACTGACAGGGGCTTCTAAGAACCCATTGTTACTGTCCTCATATAAACCCACGAGTCTATGAGAGTGCTGTGAATAGTAAACCAGCAGACACAGCGGGCAATCCCATGTGATGTAGGCTAAGCTCTACCTTGTTACCTGTGAGCTCTTTTTGAGAAGGAAGGGCAGGGTGGGGAAGGAAGAGAGGAAAAGAGAGAGAGATCTAACTTGAATCTAACCAAGCCTCTGCACCCGATGTCCAGTTTATAAGAAACACAGGGGAGAGTGGAATTAGTTAAATGACACCTCGAGGAAGCAATGAGACAAGTCTAGAAGTTCACATTCACCAAGACTGTTGTCAGTGTTGTGAAAAAAGAAACAAACAGAGGGCAACTATTCTAGAACAGAAGATATTTAAGAGACGTGATGATCTAGATCAACTGTGTGAACCTTGCTTGGGTCCTGGCTCAAAAGTACCAACTGCAAAAGATATTCCAGGCACGAGCAGGGAAATCTGAATACAGCAGAATACAAGTGATATAAAGCAGCTATTGCCCATTTGTTCAGTGGGATGACAAGGTGGTGGTTATGCAGACAAAGACTTTAGTCTTTAAGAGATGCGTGCTGAAGGGCTCAGGGCTGAAAGGTCATGATGTCCACTCTTTACTTAAAGCTACTTCACCTAAAAATAGGTGAAGCAAATATGAAAGCGGTTGATAATTGTTAATTCTCTGGGACGAGGTTATAAGTAGAGACAGGGAAGGGGAAAATCTGTTAAGGAGGAGGGTAGGATTTGAAGAGAGTCAGAGAGGGAGGAAGGTGGGGCAAGGAGGGGGGATGGTGAGTACAAGGGCTTTGTCTCTTTGCAGGTGGGCTGGGCTGGGCTAGGGAGCCTCTGGGCAGGAGGGCCACAGGGCTCCTGGTCCCACCACTGGCTTGAAGAACTCCCTCTTCTGAGGCTAGGACCCCTTTATCAAAGAGGCACCATCCCTCCTATGGTTCACGGCAAACACAACACGACTATGGTGTTCCTTATGAGCCCAGCACTCTTCTTAAACACTTGTGGTGCATTAACTGATTCAATAATCCTCACCACACTTCTCGGAAGCAGTACCAGTATTACCCCCATATTACAGATGAGGAAACTAAGGCAGAAAGACTAAGGAATCGGCCCTCAGTCACATTATGCTGGGCCAGGCACATACAGATATCAATAATTATTTGGTGAACAAATACCCAACAGCTACCATAAAGGGGACAAAGAGAGGACTGCGCAGACTTTCCCTAGGACCACCGGTGCTGATCACCAGACTGGATAGGCTACCCATCAGACCACTGATCTGAAATTGGAGCAGATCCAATTTCTCACTCATGAAGCATTCCTCTAATGACTGGTCTGTCCCGACTAGAACGAATCCTGACTTATGTCCCACAAAGCATCAGTTCAGCCAGAGAAAGCCCATTCCTTGGAGCAGCATCCTCCTTGGGGATGACAGATGATGTAGACCAGACCCCGGAGAAGGCAACCCTCAGACCTTGCAGAGGTCCCCGTCTACCCTGGGTAGACTCTACTGGATGCCGGTGGGCTACCAGCACACTGTCCCCCCTTTGGCATTGCTTTTTTGCATCACAGATCATGCTGAACCGAAATACACAGCAGATGCTCAAGGGAGAGACAACTCCTCCTAAAAAGCAGAGAAAGCCCGAGGACCAAACTCCGGAGTGATTCTGTGGCTGGCTAAGCCTCTTAACTCAAAGAGCATTGATTTACAACCTGTCATCACCCAAAGGAAGATCTCTAGTGGGTGATACATCTTCTGCTCTGTCTCACTAAACACGTGCAGAGAAGACTTGGTGGAAGATAGAAGGCTTAGTACAAGTTGTCTAAGGATGGGAAGCCTTATTAATATTAGACATGACAAAATTCAAGCTTTAAAACAATGAGACTATGAAACCAGCAAGAGATCATGTAATAGGGATACATAAAGTTTTACATTAAGGCTAATACAAAAAAGAAAACCCTCCAGCAGTACAAGTAACACACTGGAAGATTTGGTTAGACTATAGTCGACAATTGACAGAAGGGGCAACCTGGGGGCTTTCATGAATTCCAAGCTGGTATGACGTGGCTATAATAAAGCTCGTGTGAACTATTGCCAACAAAAATATAGGGTTCAAATCTGGACAAGAAGAAAACTACCCAAATGTTCATTAACAGGAGAACTGTGGGATATTCATAAAACAGAGCACTGCTCAGGATAAAAAGGAGCTGACTACTAGCTACACATAATGTGGATGAACCTCCAAAACATTACACTGAAAAGAGACAAATGCAAAAGAGTATATGTTGTATGATTCCATTAACATGAAGTTCAAGAACAGGTAAAACTAATCTATGGAGCTAGAAATCAGAACAGCGGTTGTCTATGAGAGCTGACAACAGGGGTCAAGAAAGAACTTTCTGGTATGATGGATGTTTCATATCTTGATTGACATATTGGGTTCAGGGTGTATACACTTCACAAAACCTGTAGAATCATACCTTTGAGAAGTATAATTATATATGTGTGTGTACATTTCACTCCACGCATATTTCACCTCCATTAAAAAAACCTAGGTGTCGGCTCATCAGGTGTAACCACTCTCTTGGGGACCACTCTCATGGGGGATGCTGATAATGGGGCGGGGGTACACGGGAACTCTGCACCTTCCTCTCAGTTTTGCTGTGAACCTAAAACTGCTCTGAAAACATATAAAGTCTTTTTAAAAACAAAAGGAAAGACCACCCAGAGGATCAGCAGCCCAGTGCGTTCTGTGTTGATCAGAGGGCATCTGAAACACAGGGCACAGCTCTGAACACACACAGTCCAAGAAGAAAATCACGAACCAAGAAGGCAAGCACTCAGATGGAGAGGAGTTCGGGAGGGCCACCGCCCAAGGGTCGATGAAGAAACTGGCCGTGCTGGGCCTGGATAAAGAGATGCTTCCTGGGAAAGAGGAGACTTCTTTCTCTCCGGCACCTCACCTGGAAGCGCCATCTTTGGGGAGCTGAGACTATACTCTCTTAGGTGGAGGAGGTACGTGTAGTCTTTGGAAGGAATTCCTAAATAAACTCAAAAGGTCTCTTCCGATTTCAAACTACAAATTAGGAGAGTCATGATAAAGCTCTTTGTTGAAGGACAACTACACAGTGAAAGCCAGAACCATCACTGACCGAGCCCTCCCTATCTCGGGCCTGTGGCTGTATACAGACACTAGTGACGTAGTCACACTTGCCGTTCTGGTACCAGGACCCACTCACCAATTCCAGTGCTCGCGTGGCCCTGCAAGGTAGTCATCATTATACCCATCTTCTCTCTATTTTACAGATGAGGAGACGCAGACTCAAAAGACCTCTAACCGGCAGAACCAGGATTCACACCCACCTGCCCACGAAGCTAGTGGTCTTTCACCTACAACTCACTGCTTCTCATCTTTGGTAAGCTTTTGGGTCTTAATTTTAAGTGTGTGTTAGCATCCTTGCAGTAAATAGCGATAGTCGTGTCAGTCAAAATACATTTTAATTGGCTGCCATTAGGGAAGCTAAGTTTGCACAGAGAGCAAAGGAGTGAATGGAATCGTGTTTCTGGGACAGTTTCTCTTCCCGCTGACAGTCTGAACACAGAGGGTTGGGTTCCCAAGCTAGGCCGTGGTCATCTGTACCAGATTTTCCCCAAAGATGTGGGTCACTGTGACTGGTACCCCCTGACCTCAGGTGGGACAACAGAGGCCCTCCCCAGCTGGAGGCAGTGCTCATGCCCTGCCATCTCAAGGACCGTGACGCTGCTCGGTCCCCACCCTGCATCGAGCACCCACCTCATCCTTGAAGAGCCGCGCTTGGTCCTCACAACCTGTCAGGGTCTGAACGAAGCCGAAGACCTTGGAAACCAAAGGAGACGTGTTGCCAAGGGCATGGGGCTCTGGAGAGGAGGGAGGAGGTGGCCCTGCCTGGCGTTGGTGCCTCCTGGGCTCTGACAATGTAATTTTTCTTAGCAGCCCCAGAGGATCCTGACTCTCTGTGCCGCTGGGGGCCCAAGGTGAGGCCCCTTGCTCCCAAGGCCTTGGGTTGAGCCGGTCTCTCCTGCCGGATTAGAGGCACGCCCCCCTCCCCACCCCCAGGACGGGCCTATCAAAGGGTGCTCAGGCAGCCCCACTGGGCAGCTGGGAGAGGCTGTGGAGGGATGATGAGTCAGGAGTGGTATGGGGCTCCACCTGATGGGGCCCTTTCCTGAGCCCTCCTGCCAGGGTGCAGTGAGGGCAAAGGAGGGGCAGAGGAAGAGGGACGGGTCCCTGCCCCTCACCTCATCGATGGTCCACTTGGCGACTGTTGAGGCTGAGATGCCCGCCACACCGGGAAGGAGCTTGCAGTGCTGCTCCCAGCACACGGACAGCGACCGGTCAGGGTGGGCCGACAGGGCCGACATGAAGAGGGACTGGTGTGTGACATCAGCGGTCAGCGCTGCAAGGCAGAGGCAGAGGCTGGTGGCCAGGGCCAAGGACCAACCTGCCTCCCTCCAAAGCCCGCTCGTCCCCAGGCCACCTGGGAGACTGGCTGGCAGAGGACGCCGGACCGTGGCCCCTTTCAGACAGCCCTGCAGAGCCAAGGGGGTGAGGCAGATCCCCCAACTCCTCACCGAGCACTTGGCCCTGATGTTACAGACCGTGCAGGAAGACCCCACCCTCCCCCGAGGCTGTGGCAGCTGGGCCCCGCAAGGATGCTCTTTTCTCCTGGAGCTGCAGCAGCATCCTGGAAACAGCACTCTCTGGAGACCCTGCCTCCACATGGCCCCTGATATCCAGGCCACCTCAGTGTGCTGTGTGCTCAGTCGCTTCAGTTGTGTCCGACTCTGTGATCCTACGGCCTGGAACCCGCCAGGCTCCTCTGTCCATGGGATTCTCCAGGGAAGTATACTGGAGTGGGTTGCCGTACCCTCAGCCTGGACATCAAATGCCCATCCTGTTTGCCCTTCATTTGCTAAGTCCTTTTGGGCCCTGACTGTTGCAGCCTCAGGGGGATTCTGTTTGAGGTGCAGTCAGACTTCCCAGGGGACTTCCCTGGCTGTCCAGTGGCTAAGACGCCACATTTCCATGAGAGGAGGCATAGGTTTGATCCCTGGTCAGGGCACTAAGATCCCCGCATGCCGTGGCGGGGTGGTGGCGGTGGTGGGGAGAACCAGCCTGCCCCGTCTGAAGTGAACCCCCCAGCCGATGCCACTGCTTTAAGTTTCTCTCCTCCTCCTACGTCCCCAGCCGAGTCTGGTTCATTCCCTGCATGCCTGCCCCCCACCTACTCTGGCACCTCCAGGATGATCCCTGATCCACTCGCCCACTCACACTGCCTGCCCCTCTGCTTCATCTGCTCCTGGAACCCCTGGCTCCCAACCTCCAGCCTCCAAGCGGCCCGACCTTTTGGTGAGCAACCTACTCTACCCGGCTTCCCCTCGGCCGGGCTTGGCAGCTGTGTACTTGGACTTCGTCTACTTCTGGGGACTCTGGCAAACCTGGCTTCTGCCTACCTAACCTGCCTTGGCTGGCCTTTGGCCACGTGGCCACTGTCCCAGGGGGCTTGCCTGCTTCTGCCCAGAGTCCAAGAGAGCCGGCTCTATCCTATTCACTTGGTGCTAATTCCAGACTCTCGAGCACGCGGCCCCCAGCTGCCCTCTTCTCCAAGGCCCACCCTGCTCATCACCGTGTCCTTCCGTCCCTCCCCTTCACTTCAGTCTTTTGCCCTGACTCCTTGGACCTCACAGTCATCCTCAGAGCCTCTGGGATCCTGGTTCCAGCCTCACTGATGGTTCTTCTCTAACTGCCCGCCTGCTGTCTGTCTGCTCATTGGCCCGAACCCAGGCTCCCACCCACACCCTGAAGAGCCCCAGCCTTCAGGACAACCCCAGAGCTTGCAACCGCTGCACAGCCCAGTCAGCCCTTGCAGAGGACCCGTTTAGGGTACAGCCTGGATCTCCCGTGACAGCTGCTGCTGCCGGCACTTGGCCTCCTGTCCCCGCAGTGTCCCTCTTCAAGGTCCACTATCTGGTGCTCCACGTATCCTGGCGAGGAGTCTGGGGGCTGAGCTCCTTATCTTTCTTCCCCAGAGCACAGGACAGAAGCATTTGTAGGCAGCCCGCAGTATCTTATCTAACTGAAAAATATCTAGTGTGTGTGTGTGTGTGTGTGTTAGTTGCTCAGTCTTATCTGACTTTCTGAGACCTTATGGACTATAGCCCGCCAGACCTCTAGTCCATGGGATTTTCCAGGCAAGAATACTGGAGTGGGTTGCCGTTCCTTTTTCCAGGGATTGAACTTGAGTCTCCTGCATTGCAGGCATATTCTTTACCATTTGAGCCACCAGGGTGGTATCTTATCTAACTGCTAAACATCTATTATAGCTCCTCTTTTTTTTTTTTCTTTTGCTTAACAACAGAAATGTGTTTCTCATAGTACTAGAAACTGAAAGTCATCAAGGCACCAGCATACTGGGTATGTAGTGAAGGCCTACTTCCTGACCCCCAGGCTGCCATCTCCTCAATGTGTCCTCACATGGCAGAAGGGGCAAGGGGTCTCTTAGGAGGGCACTAATCCCATTCATGAGGAGTCCATCCTCATGACCTAATCACCTCCCAAAGGCCCCCCTCCAAATATCCTGACATTGAGGATGAAGTTTCAACATATGCGTTTGGGGGGTTACAAACATTTAGTTGAGAGCATTATTATTAGAAGTTAGCAACTCTGTGCTGAATAGGCACTGTGGAAACGTGAGGGCAGGGAAGAGGGGGAACGCAGTATAATAGAAACCACAAATTGGACTTGGAATCAGTTCCTTACTAACTTGTTTTTTTAATGCTGGGCACCTCACTTAACATGGGCCTCAGTTTCCCAACTTGAAAACGAACTGATTGAGGGGACTTCTCTGGTGGTCCAGTGGTTAAGACTCTGAGCTCTCAATGCAGGAGGCCCGAGTTCGATTCCTGGTCAGGGAACTAGATCCCACATGCCACAACTAAGAGTTCACATGCTGCCACTAAGACCCGGTGCAGCCAAATAAATTTTAAAAAGAAATAAAAAGAAGATGAAGCGGTGTGTAAGGAAATCACAGTGGTTCCTCGTTCTTTCCAAGAACTGACACTCACAGGTCCTGGAGGGCCCCATGAGCACCATGAGCACAGCCAAGTCCTGAGCTCTCCAGGCAGGCAGCTTTCCCCAGGGAGCTGTTTTCCAGCAGATCCACACTGAGGAGGCCTACCCTCGGATGCGTGAGAAGGAACAAAATCCAGAGGGACCAGTGTCCCCTCTGCGAGAGCCAGCCAGCTGATGGAACAGGGAAGCCCTGCCCAGAGGTCAAAGGCCTGGGCGCTGTCCCTTGCCCTGTCCCTGAAGTGTCTCAGGACTCGGGTGAGTCCTTCCCAGTCTAATCCGGAACACAGCCTTGTCCATGGAAAGACTTCCCAAGTTCTCAGGATAATTCTGGAATGAACACAGCAGGCAAGCGCCCTCTGGCAGTCAGAACACGGCCTTACAATGGAAGCTGACCAGGTGTACAACATCTATGTTGCAGACCGCTTGTGAGCGTCAGCGAGACGGTAAAGATAAAGCAGCTGAAGTGGTGCTTGGCCTACAGCAGGTGCTTGGCAGTGCAGTAGCCACTATTTTTTCAGGTAACTGACACCTGAAAGGCAGGTACTATTCATGTTTTCAAGTGAGAAAACTGAAGCTCAGAGCTGTGACTTGCTCAAGGTCACTCAGCTAGAAAGTAATGGCCATGACTTCCCTCCCGGGAAGCCAAGACTGAGAAAAGCAGAGCTGGGGCATCATCCCGCCTCACAGAGGGTGACCAGGAGCCCAGAGAGGCTCTGCATCTTGCCAGCAGACTCACAGCAAGGCCTGAGGTAGAAAGGGGCTAGCATCTGAGGCCGTTCAAGGCCCCATGCTGTGTCTCGGCACTGCTCTCTATCTCCAAGTATTGCGACACCTGCCCCCCAGCCTCTCCCACTCTGTGTCCCCCTGGTGACTCCTCCCACCAATAGCTAAGCTGTCACAGTGAACACGGTGGAGGACACAGGGAACAAATAACCCAGGACTCACTCGGAAAACCTTCCTGTGGGATCTTCCGGTACTTTGGAGGGCGCCCGATCCTGGAGAGAGAGGAGCCGGGCCCATGGCAGGGACTCAGCGCCTGCTCTGGCCTCGGAGGACTTGAGGCTCCGCACTCTTGCCCTCCGCACCGGCCGTGATGGCGAGGCTTCTTCCTTAGGGAGAAGCCCGAGAGGTTCCTCTTACGGGCTGAGGCCTCCGTGTCCGACAGCTCTGCCTTCAGCCGGCTCTGGTTCCTCTCGGCCAGGGGGCAACCCGAGAGGCAGTGGTGAGCTGTGAACTTGCCGGTGACGTGGCCAGAGCCATCACAACCAGGAGTGGGGCACTTCCTGGAGAAGAAGAAGGTTTGAGATGAAGCTGCTTGGTCCCACTTGGCTCTTCCCAAGCCTGGCTCCACTGGGAGAGCAGACGGGTGGGCTCTGGTTGGCCACCCATGGTGGGTACAAGACAGACCCCCTCTGAGCAGTGCCTGAGGGTCCCTGAGCGGGAGCCCTTCACTCACCGGTGGTGAAAGCTGTACTTGGAGGTCCTGGTGTGTGGCAGACTCCGATAGCTGAGAGGGGGACAGCCTGTGGGGGAGGCAGCACTGGGCTCTCTGGGTTCTGGAGGAGCAGGCAGAAAAGGGTCAGCATGGGGTCTGGGGGGTGGAGGTGGGCCTGGGGGAAGGGACATGGAAGGTAGGGAAGGTCAGCACTAGGAACCAGTTCCCAGGTACAGGGGCCATGAGCCAGGCTGGGACGCCACTTCCTGCGAATGGACATCAGTCCCTCACGGGGGAATGGGGGCTTGCCTCTCATATACACTGTGGAAACCTGTAGGCCATACCCTCTGTTTCTGGAAAGAAGAGCACCCTCGATCACCTTGGGGCTGGTGTGGACACAGCTGCACCCAGAATCTACATCAGCCAGATTCATGTTATTCTCGTTTCTCAGTTTCAACCCCAAGACTTTGGGGACTATTTTTTTAGTCTCTGTCTATGCTTGGAGAACAGTTGAGAAGGATCCATGCCCCGTATGAAACAGATGCGGGTGACCTCCAAGCCCTGCCGGCAGCGGGGAGCAGGATCTGATGCAGGGAGCCACGATGCCTTAGCAAGCACTGCGCATGCTCTGCGTGGCTCTGCTGGACGCTGAGAAGACTCCTCAGGGCACAACTACCTCCGAAGCATCTGCTCCCAAGTGAGCTTGGCCCTTCACACCTCCAGGTCCCCCACCCAGCAACTGAGGAGGCCAGAAGCACTGCTCAGTGTGACAGAGACCCTCCCCAGGGTGGGGAGGATGAGGGATCCCAGAGTTTACTGTGGGCATACTATAGAAGGGAGGTGGTGCCAGAGCTCGGGGGCAGGGTCAGACATCAGGAGGAAAGGGTCAGAGTGCCCCAGGGGTACACACGGAGAGGAGGTTGCAGGGGATGTCCCGTCTTGGAGCACCAGCCTGCCGGGTGGATGTCAGGGTGGTCAGCATCAATCCAGAAGTCATAGGTGTGACTCCAGCCATCAAAGTGGAGCTGGGGAGGAAAGAAAGGCCCGGGAGGTCAGGTGTTCCTCATGGAGCCCAGCTCGGCCGGGAGGTCCTCCAGGCTCCAGGAGGCTCTCCCCATCCCTGGGGCCTGTCAGAAGCAAGATCCTGAATTGGAAGAACAAAGGAGCCAACCTCACAATAATCCATCTCGACCACCACACTTCCCAAGGGTTCCACCTATGAAGTTACTGGCATGCATGCATGCCAAGTTGCTTCAGTCATGTCCAACTCTTTGGGACCCCATGAACTGCAGCCTACCAACCGGGCTTCTCTGTCTATGGGGATTCTTCAGGCAAGAATACTGGAGTGGGTTGCCATGCCCTCCTCCAGGGGATCTTCCCGATCCAGGGATAGAACCCGTGTCTCCTGTGGCTCCTGCACTGCAAGTGAATTCTTTACTGCTGAGCTACCAGGGAAGCCCTGAAGTTACTGGCATCTCCCATCAGTCCTTGGGTAGGACAAGGATTCATGGGCCCATCTGATAGGCTCAGAGAAGGGATGGGATCTGTCCCGACTCACAAAGGTTAAGTCGCAGATGAGACCTGACTGAGACCCAAGATCTTCCGCCTCAAGTTTAGAGCTCCCTTCCCTGCAACATGCAGCTTCCCTGCAGTCTGGCTCATGCCATGCCCTTGACCTCAGCCCCGTCTACGGAAGTCCTGCCCCATCGGCCTGTCCACTCCCCCAGCCCGAGGGGCCCAGAGCCACCTTTATCCGATGATCCTCCACATCCTCCACGCTGGCCACACGAATTAGGGCTGGGTTCCTGCGGTCCACGGCTTCCAGCTTCATGTTGACCAGGAAGCTGTGTGGGGGTCGCTACAGGGGGAGAGTGGTCTTCAGGCTAAGGCCCTGCTCAGCAGAGCTGAGGCCCCAAGAGGGATGCCCAGGTGTTGTGCTTGGGGAAACCGTGGCCAAAGTGGGAGGCCGGGGCCCTGTCCTGCCTGACTGAGGGCTCCGCACTTCCCTGAACTCAGCTCTGAGGGCAGAGAAAGCCAACTCACCACCTTGAAGGCCCAGGCAGGCACAGCAGAGGCACCAGTTTCTTCCAGATATTTCTCCCAACAGAAGCTGTCAGGGTCTGGGTAGTCTGGAGGAGAGGATGAGGGCAATGTCTAGGCCGGGTGTAGTGGGGAGCTCCTCCCCTCCAAGCAGGGCCAGGGGTGTGGAAAGGACAGAAGCCCGTGGACAGAAATCCCCGTGTCACAGCCTGCTCCTTGCAGGGGGCTCCTGAAGGGGAGGGGTGCCGGGCAGAAGCAAGCAATTTAGTTGGTTATCTGGGAACCCCGGTTCCCAGTCCTCTCCTTGGCTCTGTTGCCTCGCTCCAGCCCCAGTCCCATCTGAACCCCTAATGTATGTTCTGAGTGCTAAGTCGCTTCAGTCATGTCCAGCTCTTTGCGATCCTATGGACTGAAGCCCATCAGGCTTCTCTGCCCATGGAATTCTCCAGGCAAGAATACTGGAGTGGGTTGCTATGCCTTCCTCCAGGTGATCTTCCTGACCCAGGAAGCAAACTTGCATCTCTGATGTCTCCTGTACTGGCAGGCGGGTTCTTTATCACTAGTGCCAGTGTAACACCACTGACAGGGAAGGATACGCTTTCTTCACTCTGGATTCCTGTTCCCTTACTGACAGGGCTCAGCTAACTTTCATTTTGGTTTTTTTTTGGCTGTGAGATCTTAGTTCCCTGACCAGGGATCGAACCCATGTCCTCGGCAGTGAAAGGGCAGAGTCCTAACCCCTGGACCAGGAATTTCCTTTCAGCCTCAACAGAGTCAGGGTTTAACAGTACTCTCCTAAGATCAAAGGGTTCTCAGCTCTCAGGCAAAGAAGCTAAGGCTCCAGGCTACACGTGTGCCCTTGGCCTGCCCTTAGAGACCCAGCTAATGAGGTACTGGTAAGGACCGGGGAGAGAGGGGTGGCTCAGGCTGCAGGGTCACCTTGTGGAGGGGTGAGGGGCTTTCCTTGCTTCTGGCACCAGCCCACCGGGTGGATGTAGGGGCTGCTGGAATCACACCTGAAACCCAAGAATTCTTCACTGTCTCAGGTGAGACTTCGAGGCCTGGAGCCCGCTGTCCTGTGACATCACGGCGACAGGGCCCACCCTCATGTTACTTCTGAGGGAGAGTCAGACTGGTGACTGGTGAGGGAGTCAGAAAATTCCAACAGTAACTAAAAACTCTAATACCGCCTTAATATCTCAGAGAAAGTCATGGGTCACGGAGTCTGCTTGTTTTAACCTCGGTATTTTTAGATGAAACATTTAATTGTCATAATTACTAAATGATGCAGATCCGGGTCCCCAACCTCCGGGATCTAATGCCTGGTGATCCGAGGTGGGGCTGATGTAATAAGAACAGAAATAAACCGCACAATAAATGGACTGTGCTCAAATCATCCCCGAACCACGCCCTCACCCCCGGTCCTTGAAAACACTGTTTTCCACGAAACTGGTCCCTGGTGCCCAAGAGGCTGGGCCCCTGTAGATGAGATCCACAGGGCAGTCGATTGTCCCCTGAGCAATACGAATGTCAGGGCTGAGCCGGGCTGCCTGGCGCACCCCATGCCCACCGTCCCTCCCCTGCCCCGTCCCCGCCCCGGGGCCAAGTCTGGGCCCTCCCACTACCAGTAGTCGTAAGTGTCATCCCAGTTGTCAAAGTGCACCAGGAAGCGGCTGTCCACCACGTCGGTCACGCTGGCCACGCAGACAAGCGACGGGTTCATGCGGTCCACAGCTTCCAGCTTCATGCCCACCTGGAAGCCCAGGGGTGGGGGACTCTGGGGGCAAGAAGAGGGGCTGCCACGGCCAGGCCCAGGCTGGCTTGTGCTGGCCCAGGACCCACTGGCAAAGGAAGAGGAATAGGTTCCCTGGGGGTTGTGTTTCTGCTGGGTGGGCATGGGCAGGGAGGGTGGGAGAAAGAGGCTGAGGAAGAGGGTCTCTCCAGGGAAGAATCATACCCGCCAGCCCTGAGCCCGCAGGCACTTCTGGCCTCCGAGGGATGCTCAGAGGAAGCCTCACTGTGGAAGTGTCACTGACAGGAGGCCACTCACTCACCCAAAGAGCCTGCCAGGCTGAGCACAAGCCTCCCCTCCCCAGACAAGCCCGGCCCAGCTTGAGCTGAGGGAGCTGGGTCCACCACGGGGTGGCGGGGAAAGACGAGCTGACATGTGAGGCAGGCGGTGGGGAGAGGGGGCAGGGAGGCACCTGCCATGTGTCGGACATAAGCTCCAAAAGCCATCACCTCCCTCAGTCTTTACAACAACCCTAGGAAGATGGGTATCATCGTCTCCATTTTTGTAAGTTAAGTGACTTGCCCAGGACCACAAAGCTGGTCAATGGTGGGGCCGGGACTTGAACAGTTTGACTTAAAATCTGCATCCCTTGTCACAAGAGCTGGTAGAAGCCCACCAGTCACCTGTAAGTATGCTCTCTGGGGCAGGAGCAGGGTAGGTGGTACCTGTCCATGCCCGAACAATATGGGGCAGTCCCTGGCCCACGGGGACCCGGGACTTTCCAGATGGTAACATGTTTACCGGGCTTCCCTGGTGGCTCAGTGGTAAAAGAATCCACCTGCCAATGCAGGAGACACAGAAGACTCAGGTTCTATTCCTGGGTCAGGACGGTCCTCTGGAGAAAGAAATGGCAACCCACCCCAGTATTCTTGCCTGGGAAATCCCACAGACATAGGAACCTGGTGGGCTACAGTCTATGCAGTTGCAAAGAGTCAGACATGACTTAGCGACAACAATAACTTGTTTACTGGGAGTTCCCTAGATCTCTCAGGCCTCTGGTTTGGGATTAGGAGATGCTTTAATTGTGGGATAAAGTTGCCAGTGGCCTCAAACAGAAAGAAGGACAAGAGGTGAAAGTTGGGACCACATGGGAGAGCTTCAATGTTGGTCAAAAGGATGGAAAAAGCTGCTCCCAGAATAAAGGTTTGGACCTGATGACAAGAATTGCAGGGAAACCCAAGCAAGAAAGAAGGACACCTCAGTGCCCAGGCTCAGAGGTGATGTGTGGAGGAGAGGATTTCAGCAGTAGGGAAGAGGGGGGAAACTGGAGGAAACCCAAAACTTCTTTCCTCTCTGGCCCTGGAATTGCTCAGGGAGCCCCTCCCGTTCAATGAGGACCAGAACCAAGCTGAGAGCACCCGTAGGTAAGCGCTCGTCTGTTGACTCAGATACCCTGGCCGGCTGCAGTGACTGTCCTGGGGGCACTCACGTGGCTCTGGCTCACAAACAGGTGCTTGGGGGCAGCCTGGGCTCTTGTGCTGCGCAGGTACTGGCTCCAGCTGAACTCCTCCTCCTTGTAACCTAGGCCCCTCGGGGGGGACGAACAGAGCGCCGTGCAGACAGAGGCTGGGCTGTGGCGAGGGCACCCCACACGGAAGCAGCAGAATCAGGCAGGCCTGAGGACCCCACAACCCTCAGGAACCTGCCCAGGGACCCCCCTGCCAAAGCAGGACGCAGCCTGGGTGGACTTCTCTCAAAGGGCAAGGGCAGAGCAGAAGCTCTAAGGCCGAGTCATAGCAGGATGGGACGCAGAAAGGCTGGTTGTACAACGGGAACAGGGAAGGGGGGAACCACAGGGAAGGAGTCAGGGAGGGTCTGGGGGCTCACTGCCTCACTGGGACCAACCCAGCCAGGCCTTACCTTTGGGGGGCTGCAGCTTGTGCCCCGTCTTCTCGAACCAGCCAGCCGGATGAATGTCAGGGGAATTGGCATTGATCCAGAAGTCATGGCACTCGGAATACCCATCAAAGTGCAGACGTAGGCGGTAGCCACACACCTGACCCCATAAGGGGGAAGCACAGGGACTCCGATGCCAGCAGACACCCTGTTTCCCTTCCCTCACCACTCCTCATCCAGCCTGGTAGTCTCAGGGGTCTGCTACTAGAAGGTTACCCCCTTCACCCCTCCTGACTCCTAGGTTTCCCTGCATCCTGAACTTTGCCATACACCCTCCCATCCTACAAGGAGCACAGCTCATGTGCTAATGAGCCCTGAGCTCTGGGCGCAAGACAGGAGATTCTAAGACAACCTCTGGCCGCTTTGAGCCCTGGACAGATCCCAAAGGCACTGACCAAAGCTCAAGGCCCCCAAGGACCCTTCCTTCTGCTACCTTCTCTCGCTGCTCAGACCTCAGCCTGCTAATGGCAGTTCCATGAACACAGTGCCCTTGAACGTGCTGTTCCACGGCCCAGTGCCTTTTTCTCACTTTGCTTCTTGTGCCTGGGACATCCTACTCACCTCTCGAGACTCAGCAATGGAGGCTCTTCCCCTCTGAAGCCGTTCCTGCCCCTTCAGTGCCCCCCTGCATACAACTGTCATCACCCCGAGGGGTATCACTGTTTATCTGGCTGATGCCCACACAACTGTGAGCTCCTAAGAGGATAAGGACCTTGTTGGACTCATGCCACCATCCCTGCCCTTGGGAGTGCTGCTCCTCAGTAAACTCACCATCTCAACCCTTCTCCTGCTTTTTGTTTGTATTTTAGTTTTCCTCATATTCTGCCTCAACCCCCTATTAGGTTGGGGGCTGTCTGAATCCAGGCCCTCCGTGCCGTTGGCTGACTCCTTCAGTCCATCCTGAGGCGAGTCACCAGGATGGGGGTGCCAGCCTCAGCTCACCTCGGCCACAGTGAGGATGAAGTACATGCTCGGGTGCTGAGGGTCGATGCCTTCCAACTTCATGCCCAGTCTGAAGCCATTCTTGTTATGAGTGACTGTCTGGTACTGTTAATGCACAGATGGGAGAGGATCCAGCTCCCCTCTGGCCATTATCCTAGCCTAGTGGGCTGGGGGCGAAGAAACTACCATAGGGGCCCACCTGCTTAGCACTACCAAAGAGGTAACTTATTTGGGGAACTTTAGTGCAGGGATCCAAAGCAGGATAGACTAGCCTCCAGCTCCCTTGAAAAGTGGACTTCAGGGCTCCATCTTACCCAAGTCAGTGTGTAGAATTAAGTAAAAGGCAACAGAATTCAAAAGTCTGCAGGCCCAGTGATGGGTAAGCCTGGGTCTCACCTCCTATTTCTTCCCACCCAGGAAGTCCCTTATAGTGAGCCCAGGAAGTGCCTTATAGTGACCCTTATAGTAGAAAAGGTCTCTAATCAGTCTGTCCCCCTTCCACCCTGCCAGTCCTCTGAGGGATGTCAGACACAGAAAGCAGCAGAAGGCCTGAGTTTGGAGGTGAGTCCCTGGACTGGGAGACAAGCTCTTCATAACACAGAAGTATCCAACTCACATCCTGGAAGAGGCTGATGGGGGCAGCGATGGCCTTCTGCTCCTCAAGGTAGGATTCCCACGACCAGCCTGGTTTCTTCTCCTCTGAGGCTGTGGGGAGGAGACAGACAGGCTGACCCTTCAGGTAGTGGTTGGTGGTTTACTCGCTAAGTCCTATCCTGACTCTTGCAACCTCATGGACTGCAGCCCACCAGGCTCCTTTGTCCCTGGAATTCTCCAGGCAAGAATACTGGAGTGGGTTTCCATTTCCTCCTCCAGGGGATCTTCCTGACCCAGGGATCAAACCCACGTCTCCTGCATTGCAGGCAGATTCTTTACCAATAGAGCCACCAGGAAAGTCCTAGGCTACTTCTTAAATACGACCTTCCTCAGTTCCCCCAACCCAACTCTACCTTAACCTCCAAAACAAACCTCTGCCTATGATCACATGCTGCCCTCTGATTCCACTCAGCCATGAGGGTGCCAGACACACAGGGCCCAGGCGAGACTCAGTCTCAGGTGAGGCTGCACCAAATTCTGCCTGCCCTGCCTGGCCCTCACCCCTAGGCCATTGTCAGCAAAGGCACTCTGGATTATAGGCCCACTAACAGAGGTTACAAAGTCTCAGCCATAGAGGGCCAGAGCTGTGTGACAAGTCCTGAACCAGAGGACTGAATCACAGCACCACCTAAGCTCACTGGGAAAGAAGAGGAAAAACAGAAACAAAGAGAGGAAAACATGCAAGGAGGAAGAACAGAAGAGACCACACAGAGGGTTTCCCTGGTGGCGGAGCGGTTAAGAATCCACCTGCCAATGCAGGGGACACAGGTTAGATTCCTGATCTGGGGAGATTCCACACATCCCAGAGCAACTGAGCCTGTGGGCCACAACTACTGAAGCCTATACTCTCTAGAGCCAGAAAGCTGCAATTACTGAAGTCTTAGTGCCCAGAGCCTGTGCTCTGAAACAAGAAACCACCGCAGTGAGAAGCCCAGGCACTGCAAAGAAGGGTAGCCCCTGCTCTCAGCAACCAAAGAAAGCCAACAGACCCAGCACAGCCAAAAAACCACCTCAATGAGCTATAACTTCATACCCACTAGGATGGTTATAATAAAAAAGACAGAGGGACTTCTCTGGTGGTCCAGTGGCTAAGACTCCGTGGTCCCAATGCAGGGCACCTGGGTTCGATCCCTGGACAGGGAATTAGATCCCATATGCTGCAATTAAAAGTCAGGACAACTAAATAAATCCTTTTTAAAAATAAAAAAGACAAATTTTATTTATAACAAGCCTTGGTGAGAATGTGGATAAACTGGAACTTTCATGCGCTACTGGTGGGAATACACGGTGGTTTGGCCACTTTGGAAAACATTCTAGCAGTTCCTTAAGAGGCTAAACATACGGTTACCATAGCACCCAGCAATTCCACTCCTATGTACATACCCAAGAGAAATGAACACTTATGGCCAGACAAAATTTGTGCACAGATGCTCATATCAGCATTATTCATAACAGTCCCAAAGTGGAAAAGAACACACATACCCATCAGTTGATAAAGTGTGATATTTCCTACAATGGAATATTACTCAGCAATAAAAATGGACGACATACTGATACATGGTACAACACGGATAAACTATGAAAACACTGTGCTAACTGCAAGAAGCCAGCCACCAAGGACCACATGCTATATGATCTCATTTATATGAAATGTCTAAAACAGGCGGATCCATGTATACAGAAAGTAGATTGGTGGTTGACTAAGGCTGGAGGGGAATTCGCACTTTGGGCAGAATGTCAGTTAATAGATACAGGGTTTCTTTTTGGAGTGATGAAAATGTTCTAAAATTGATTGTGGTTATGTTTATACATTTCAATGAATAGACCACAAACCACTGAATTGTATACCTCAAATGAGTAGATTGCATGTTTTGTGAATTATAACTCAATAAAGCCATTAGAAAGCTATTTCTTACAAAAATACGTATAAAGCATTAACTGTAGAAAAAAATGGATACGTTAGACACAGATTCTCTGCACACGTAGCACACATGAGCAGCCCTGACATGCCCACTCCTACTCCCAGATTCTTCTGCTAAAAGGTCCCCAAAATGAGTGGAGAAAGATTTTAGCCATAAAAGCAAACTTCTGTCTACTGACAAGGTTTCTTCCCTTGAAAAAAGGCAGAAAGGAGAAAATGTCCAGGAACTAATGCCACACAGTAATGTTCACAGTTGAGATGGTGAAACGTACAAATCAAAAGATAACTTCAACCTGGTCAACAGGACCCAGCAGAAAAAAATGCTAGTTTAAGAAAGTACATTCTTAAGAAAGACAGAGCAGTGGAGCCAATATATCTATATATCTATAGTTGCTGCTGCTGCTGCTAAGTCGCTTCAGTCGTGTCCGACTCTGTGCGACCCCATAGACGGCAGCCCATCAGGCTCCCCTGTCCCTGGGGTTCTCTAGGCAAGAACACTGGAGTGGGTTGCCCTTTCCTTCTCCAATGCATGAAAGTGAAAAGTGAAAGTGAAGTCACTCAGTTGTGTCCGACCCTCAGCGACCCCATGGACTGCAGCCTACCAGGCTCCTCCGTCCATGGGATTTTCCAGGCAAGAGTACTGGAGTGGGGTGCCATTGCCTTCTCTGATATCTATAGTTAGATATATATAATATAGTTAGATATATTAACTCCTGCCTCTATTTAAGACTTAAGAGGACATAAACCAGAATTTTCCTGGTGGTCCAGTGGCTAAGACTCCATGCTCCCAAAGCAGGGGGCCCAGGTTTGATCCCTGAGGAGGGAACTAGATCCCACATGCCTTAACTAAGAATTCGCATGCCTCGACTAAAGAGCCCACATGCCACAATGAATATCAAAGATCCTTCGTGCCACAGCGAAGACCTGGTACAGCCAAATAATTAATTAATTAATTAAAAGAGGACAAAAACTAATGAGAGCTAAGACTTTGGCTTCTGATGTGACAGCCTTGGGTGAGAAAGAGAGCCATGAGAATATGGTTTGGCTAAGATAGGCAGAATATAGACTACTATAGTGTTTGATGCCCTGGACACAGATCAGGTTCCTCTGACTGGCAATGGGTTCATCAAGGGAGAAAGATGTCCTAAAACTGACCTCACTCTCTGGCTCTCTAAGAAACAGGAAAGACAGTGACTCATGCAACAAGCCATAGTCCAAGAGGAAACACCAGTTCAGTTCAGTTCAGGAAACATCAGTTCAGTTCAGTTCAGTCGCTCAGTCATGTCCGACTCTTTGCAACCCCATAAATCACAGCACGCCAGGCCTCCCTGTCCATTACCATCTCCCGGAGTTCACTCAACATACAACTCATTTATTCATCCACTGAACAAACATTTATTGAGAGTGTACTCCACACTAGCCTCTGGGCTAAGGACCAGGGATATAATGACTAGTAGAAGAGATTCAGTTTTGAGGAAGGCAGAGAGACATTGCTACACAGTCTCTGGGTGATTGTGTGATAACTCTACTTGGCTCCAATTGGCTGCTGTCATGGAAAGTGGAGATGGTAATGCAAAAGGTCTGAGGGCCACAGCTCGCTAATAATGATCTTTGTTCCATTTTTCTTAAAACCAAAGGATTAGAATGGAGGCCCAAATAGCAAGGTCAGACCAGTGACCAGTACGGACTTGCCCACACCACCACAGGGAAGCAATACCATGTGGTGCCATTAAAGTCTGCTCAAGTCTTTGGATATTATGAGGCCTACTCACAACTGGCTGCTGCTGCTGCTGCTAAGTCGCTGGATAGTAGAGGATAAACAAACACATGATATTAGCCTCAAGAAGATACATATACCATGGCACAAACCAAAAACACACTCTGTCACACACGCACACATACATGCTAACTTAGGGTCATCTATTTACGTACAATACACCATCACAATGGTAACCTGCACTCCAAGCTTCACACCTCCAAAGGCATATACACATGGTTCATGAATATATATACACAGGCCATCATACCAGGCTGGCTGCTGTTCCATTCGTCACTTTCTAGGGTGTTAGTGGTAGGTTGTCCCTCTGGATCCTTTCCTTCTTCTTGCTTCTCCTGTAGAGGACAACAGATCCCAGCTTCCTGTCTTTATGAGTTGGCGTGAAGCCCCTATCTCTATTCCTGACCCAGGCCTAGCTCTCTGGCCACACGGTGTTCTGCTCCCAGTGGGTGGATATTCTTCTAGGCTACCAGCAGGAACACAGCTCTGGCAGACAACCCTTTACCACATGGGCACAGTCTCATACCCCCTAGTTTACACAGCCTGATTACAGTTCTCACTCCCAGGTGGGGAAACTGAGGACACGAATACCTGCCCTGTGCTCCATGGCCTCCAGCCCAGAGATGGGGCCCCAGTGAGGAATCTTTCCATCTGCCTGCAGACCTACTTGGGTGCTGGTTCATGTCAAAGTGACAGCCCTGCTATTAGACTGAGGTGGGGGCTCTAGAAAAACAGGAAAGTTGTTTATTTATTTCCCTGAAACCAAGTACAGGATCTGACTCCAGACAGGACCCAAAAATACAATGAGTGAGTTATTATGTGTCTTCTGTGGCCCAGCCCCACCACCTGGATTAATGGAGGGAGTGGTGAGAACTGAGGTACAACCTCCCCCTGCCCTCCCAGTTGTCCGCTTCCTACCATGGCCTCTGGCTCAGATTCGTCCTCGGATGGGCTCTGATATTCCCTGTGCTTCCTCTTCTTCACGGGTTTGAGGAGCTCAGAAGCGCTGGTGCAGTTGTTCTGGCCTGAGTTGTTCTCCACTATGACTGACCTGAGGGACAGACAGCCTGAGGGAAGGAACCACCCACCCTGCACCATCCACCTCCCCTCAAAGATCGGAACAGGAGCGGGGCCTTGGGGCCGGAGAAGCCCCAAAGGGGCTTCAGGGCCGGAAAGGCAAAGAAGTGGGGCTTAATTCCCTCCGGCTTACCGCTCCTGGAAGCGCTGAGGGCAGCCATCATTGGAGGAACTAGGATCTGGACCAGCGCCTTGCTGAGGCCCACAAGCCTGGCACGGGCAGGTGCCATCATCCTCTGGTGGGTCTTGAGGCGGACCTTCCGGAGGGTCCTGGGGGAGGTCCGCTGGGGGAGACCAAGGCACCTCAGGCCGCCCACCCAACACGTCCACACTCAGGCTCCGCCCACCTCGGAGCCCACACTGGGCCTCCACCTCGGTCCCATTCCCCACTTCCCCCACTGGACAGCCCTGTCTCCCTCGCCAGAGCCTTCTCCGCCCCCAGACCAACCCGCCGGTGGGGGCACACCCGCCGGGGCCCGGGCCACGCCCCCTAGGGCCACGCCTCTGGCCTCGGCTGCCCTGCGAGTTCGGGGCTCTCCCAGCCTCCGCAGGGGCCCAGCTCCGGGCCTGGGGCTCCTACCCGGCTGTTGGGGGTCCGCGCCGCCACCCCCCGCCGGGGCCTCGCCATCTTCGTACTCGGCCACGCCTTCCCGCCGTAGCTCTGGGCTTGGGAGTTGCTCTGCTCCCACCATGTTCGGCGGCGCGTACTCGCTTATCCGGAACTGTACCGTGGAAGGGTCAGAGGGGCACGACTCCTGGCCCTTGACCCACCCCGAGTCAGCATGGTCCCCCCTCCCGCCGCCTCACTGCAAGCCACGCCTCCAAGGCTCATTCACCGTAAGACAGGCCCTAGAACCCCCCCGCAACTGTCTCGTCTTGGGAGCCCAGCACTTCAAGCCCCGCCCCCAGAGTCCCTCACCTCAAGCCCCGCCCCCAGAACCCTCCCCCTAGGCCAGCTTCCCCACCTTCCGCCTCTGGCCCCGCCTCCGGGCCCTCAGGCCCCGCCCCACAGCGGCGGCTCGCTGGATCCCGCCAATCCCCACAGTTACTGACCCGCAGGCCACTCCCCGAAGGCGGGGCTGCGGCCTCGGTCCACTCCAAGAGCCGCACCGTGCTGGCGCTGGGGCTGGGCGCCGGCCCGGTGCTCAACTGCGGCAGAACTGTGGCTGTGACAGGTACGCTGCCGGCCGCTCGCTCCGGGGTGCCCACGTGGATCGGCTCCCGCGAAAGCAGGACACATCCAGGGCACTGCTGGGCAGACCCAGGGCGGCCGAGCTGGCTGCGAACAGATACATGGACAGATACGACACAGGTGAGCCTGACGACCCTGCTCCAACCCTGCCATGCAAGTGCGGAAGCAGGTGAAAAATATCGTCTCCTCCCCAGGACCCACATCTGCTTGGGCATGGATGTGGATTCTCCTGTTCCCCTAGACCCCTGGCTTGGCCCACCTGGAATGATAAAGGCAGCAGTGGGCAGGTGAGAACCGGAGCCTGGACTATCTCTGGCCACCAGGTGCACGCTGACCTCCCCTGTGGAGGGTCCCTTCAGTGTCCTCAGCATCTCCATTTCAGCATGCCCCTCCATCCTGGTAGGCCTACAAATGGAACACAGCCCCCAAGGGGATCAGGCGGGTAGGGGGCCTCCATGAGGAGGAGTTGTCCACCCTCAGAGAAAAGCCTCAGCCATGAGGGGAGTAAGGTATTTTAGGAGCCCAGCATAAAGTTTGGCTCCTGGCTCTATCCAGGTCACCCAGGTGAGAGCTCTGGCCAGACCTTGCACCTCCCCCCGTCCCTGTAAGATGGGCATGTGTGAAGATGCTTTGTAAACTGCTGTGCAAACTCTAGGGAGTCTCAGAGAGTGTGTCTCGGGCCAAGGTTCTGTCTGGTCAGCTATCTCATGGCACAGCCCAGGCCAAGTCCAAATTCCCCTCTTTTTCAACCTCCACCTCCACCCCCAGTAGAATCACTCCCTTCTCCCTCTGGGGATTCAGAACCCTCAAGTACCAGATTCTCCTTCACTCATAAGGTCATTTTCCTGGGAGATGATCTTTCCTGATGGTGTTCTTTTATGCCTCCTGCCCACTACTTCCTCCAATCCCAAGCAAAGAGTGGGCACTCAAACATCTGTTGAGGGGACTTCTCTGGTGGCCCAGTGGTTAGGATTCCAAGTTTCCACTGCAGGGGGCACAGGTTTGATCCTTGGTTGGGGGAACTAAGATCCCACATGCAAAAAAAAAAAAAAAAAAAAAGACAAGCAAAGAAACATACACATACAAAAACAAAATAAAAAACATAAACACCCTATAATCTGAAGAGCAAAGAAGTAATGTATGAAAATGCAGGCAGTGCAAGATTTTGCTTTAATAAAGCAAAGGGAGTAGAGACATTTAATAAAGGGTCAAACATGTAAATATATGGGAAAAAGACCTAGTGACATAACAAATATGCTTAATACCTATCATTTACTTAACTCCTTAAATGTGCCGGCACGCAGCAGGTGCTGTGTTGGATTTCACTAATTTGAACTTGTTAATAAAAAGCAGTATAGGGAATTCCCTGTGCTTCCACTGCTGGTGACTCGTATTCGATCCCTGGTTGGGGAACTAAGATTCTACAAGCCGTGAGGCATAGCCAGAAAAAAAAAGCAGTGTATGAGTAAGTGATATTTGGTTGCTTTAAGGTGTCAGCAGGGCTTGACAATGGCTTCTGGCATAAAGGAAAGAACAGAGATGTAGGCTTAAATTAGACTTAAGTCAGTTTGAATTTCAGATCCCACCCCCCGCCTTAAATGTCTGTGATTCTAAGTAGCTTTCTTTCCTTGAGCCTCAGTCTCCTCATGTGTAAAATGAAGGGGATAATGGTATTTATCTCAGAGCGCTCTGATGAAGATTAAATGGAAAAAATATGTAAAGTCTTGATACTAGCAGGCCTTCAACAAAAAACAACTCACTCCCTCTGAACAGAGATTTTGAGGAGCTTGGCAGCTCCACTAAAAATGGGAAAATCAGCTTGTAGTGGTTGCTGTCTTTCCCAAGCTCCACTCCTCTCTCCTCCTGTTCTTGTGCACTGATATATCTTCCAGCTTTTCCTCCCTAAAATACACAGGACACCCCATATAGTATATCAGATCAGATCAGTTGCTCAGTCGTGTCCGACTCTTTGAGACCCCATGAATCGCAGCATGCCAGGCCTCCCTGGCCATCACCAACTCCCAGAGTTCACTCAAACTCACGTCCATTGAGTCAGTGATGCCATCCAGCCATCTCATCCTCTGTTGTCCCCTTCTCCTCTTGCCCCCAATCCCTCCCAGCATCAGAGTCTTTTCCAGTGAGTCAACCCTTCACATGAGGTGGCTAAAGTACTGGAGTTTCAACTTTAGCATCATTCCTTCCAAAGAAATCCCAGGGCTGATCTCCTTTAGAATGGACTGGTTGGATCTCCTTGCAGTCCAAGGGACTCTCAAGAGTCTTCTCCAACACCACAGTTCAAAAGCATCAATTCTTCAGCACTCAGCCTTCTTCACAGTCCAACTCTCACATCTATACATGACCACTGGAAAAACCATAGTCTTGACTAGATGAACCTTTGTTGGCAAAGTAATGTCTCTGCTTTTCAATATGCTATCTAGGTTGCTCATAACTTTCCTTCCAAGGAGTAAGCGTCTTTTAATTTCATGGCTGCAGTCACCATCTGCAGTGATTTTGGAGCCCCCAAAATAAAGTCTGACACTGTTTCCACTGTTTCCCCATCTATTTCCCATGAAGTGATGGGACCAGATGCCATGATCCTCGTTTTCTGAATGTTGAGCTTTAAGCCAACTTTTTCACTCTCCACTTTCACTTTCATCAAGAGGCTTTTGAGTTCCTCTTCACTTTCTGCCATAAGGGTGGTATCATCTGCATATCTGAGGTTATTGATATTTATCCTGGCAATCTTGATTCCAGCTTGTGTTTCTTCCAGTCCAGCGTTTCTCATGACGTACTCTGCATATAAGTTAAATAAACAGGGTGACAATATACAGCCTTGACATACTCGTTTTCCTATTTGGAACCAGTCTGTTGTTCCATGTCCAGTTCTAACTGTTGCTTCCTGACTTGCATACAGATTTCTCAAGAGGCAGATCAGGTGGTCTGGTATGCCCATCTCTTTCAGAATTTTCCACAGGTTTATTGTGCTCCACACAGTCAAAGGCTTTGGCATAGTCAATAAAGCAGAAATAGATGTTTTTCTGGAACTCTCTTGCTTTTTCCATGATCCAGTGGATGTTGTATAGAGAGTGAATATTCAAGTAGGCAAAGGCTTAGAGATATAACCTGATTAATTAAGGCAACATTCAGACCAAAGTTCGGGGACTTCCCTGGCGGTCCAGCGGTTAGAACTCGGTGCTTTCACTGCCATGGGCCCAGGTTCAATCTCTGGTCGGGGAACTAAGATCCACTAGCTGCTCAGCGTGGCAAAAACAAAAACCCAAGGTTTGTTCCCCCTTCTCAAGTGGCTCAAGTGGTAAAGTATCTGCTTGCCAATGGAGGAGAAACAGGCAGAAGATGTGGGTTCAATTCCTGGGTCAGGAAGATCCCCTGGAGGAGGAAATGGCAACCCACTCCAGTATTTTTGCCTGGGAAATCCCATGGACAGAGGAGCCTGGTGGGCTGCAGTCTGTGGGGTCCTAAAGAGTTGGACACCATTGAGTGCGTCACACACACGCACACACACACACATGGTTTGTTCTCCCTAGTACTTCCCCTTTAAAAAAATTATAAAATAGCATTCTCTAAATTCAAATTATTTTGCTTTGCACAGCTGATATAGTTGTACCATTTTAATTCCTTTTAACTAATCTTTTTATTCAAAACATTGGCAGTCATTAGGAATGAATATGGTTACTCGTGAAAGAATTCCATTCTGTCTCAAGATCTACTAAGGGAGGGTGGTTGAGAGAACTTCCCTTCTGTTCAAGTTTCTGTCCTTTTCCCAGCAGACACTGGTGGATCAACTGGGAGTCAGCATCATCATTTTGTGCCTTGGGAATAGTCTCAAACAAGAGAAAGTGCTCTTATGAAGCCTACATTCTAGAAGTAAGGGATACAGTGGAGGCTGGAGATGTAAATTTAAAAACCATCCTGTACAGATGGCAGGGAAAAATCATAGAACTGAGTATAAAGAAAAAAGTGGGAGCCTTGGAGCTCATCAAAATAGGTTGGGAAGAGGAAGAAGATCTAGCCAGAGACTGAGAAAGAGCCTGCAATGAGATGAAAGAATATCCAGAAGCATCTGAGCTTCTGGAGGAAAGTTTCTAGAAAGTGGGACTGCTCAATGGTGTTAATACCACTAGCAGATCAAGTCAGATGAGGGCTGAGAGCTGACCATTTTAGCAATAAGGAGATTATGAGAAATCTCGACAAGCATCATTTCAGAGGAGCTGTGGACATAAAAACTTGATCAGAGTGGGTTCCAGAGAGAAATCATCAATTAGTTCAGTATTTATTGAGCATCTAGTATGTATCAGGCACTTTTCTTTGCAATTTGTAGTGAACAGAAGACACAGAGGCCTCTGTTATAGAGTCTGCATGCTAGTGGGGAAACTGACAGTAAGAACTGGTCCTTGTCAGGGGATGGGAGAAAAGGAAGTGGAGACTAACAGTTTTTTCAAGGAGTTGTGATACAAAGAACACTGATGTGGGGGATAGTATTTGGAGAGTGATGAGTTCTCAAGGAAAGGATGTTGGTTTTGTTTTTTATTTATTTATTTTAAAATTTTATGTACTTATTTATTCCTGGGCTTTGTATTTGTTGCTGCAGACTCTTCTCTAGTTATGCTGAGTGGGAGTTGCTCTAGGTGCGGAGTCTGGGCTTCTCACTGCCGTGTTGGGGGTCTGTACTGCCACTCCCCTTCTCTTCCTGCAGAGCACAGACTCTAGTTCTGGGAGCCTCAGTAGTTGTGGCACTGGGGCTCCAGGGCACTGGCTCAGACTCTAGTTCTGGGAGCCTCAGTAGTTGTGGCACTGGGGCTCCAGGGCACTGGCACAGACTCTAGTTCTGGGGCACTGCTTCAGTAGTTGTGGCACTGGGGCTCCAGAGCACTGGCTCCAGGGCACTGGCTCACAGACTCTAGTTCTGGGGCCTCAGTGGTTGTGGCACTGGGGCTCCAGAGCACTGGGAGCCTCAGCAGTTGTGGCACACAGACTCTAGTTCTGGGAGCCTCAGTAGTTGTGGCACTGGGGCTCCAGGGCACTGGCACAGACTCTAGTTCTGGGAGCCTCAGTAGTTGTGGCACTGGGGCTCCAGGGCACTGGCTCAGACTCTAGTTCTGGGAGCCTCAGTAGTTGTGGCACTGGGGCTCCAGAGCACTGGCACAGACTCTAGTTCTGGGAGCCTCAGTAGTTGTGGCACTGGGGCTCCAGGGCACTGGCACAGACTCTAGTTCTGGGAGCCTCAGCAGTTGTGGCACTGGGGCTCCAGGGCACTGGCTCAGTAGTTGTGGCACTGGGGCTCCAGGGCACTGGCTCCGTAGTTGCGGTGCACAGGTTTAGTTGCCCTGCAGCATGTGGGATCTTTCCAGACCGGGGATCAAACCTTTGTCTTCTGCATCGGCAGGCAGATTCTTTACCACTGAGCCACCAGGGAAGCCCTGGTTTGCTTTTTAATATTTATTTATTTAGTTGCAGCATGTGGGATCTAGTTCCCTGACCAGAGATGGAACCCAGGTCCCCTGCATTGGGACCACCAGGGAAGTCTCCATTTTGCTTTTTTAAAACTATTTTTAAAAAATTTTTAATTAATTAATTAATTTGACTGTGCCAGGTCTAAGTTGTGGCATGCGGGCTCTTCAGTCTTAGTTGCAGCATGTGGGATCTAGTTCCCTGACGAGGAATCGAACCCAGGTCCCCTGCATTGGGAGCTACCCACTGGACTACCAGGGAAGTCCCCCATTTTGCTTTTTTAAATAGAAGATGCTATACAGCTTGTTTGTAACTGATGGAAATAAGCCTATAGAGGGAGAAACTGACAGAGCAGGGGAAAGAGAATAATTCTAGAAGACAAGTCCTTGCCAGCACAGGAGGGGAGAGGCTCCAGGGCACCTGTGATGTTTGAGACCCACTGCATGTGGCTGTGGGTTCCTAGCTAGCAATACCAACTGTGTTTTTCCCCAGCTAGATGGTTGTTTTTTCTGAGACCTGGGAACTACTTTCTCTGTGATTTGAATGCACTTCTCTTCTACCACTGCTGCTGCTGCTGCTGCTAAGTTGCTTCAGTTGTGTCCGACTCTGCGACCCCATAGACGGCAGCCCATCAGGCTCCGCCGTCCCTGGGACTCTCCAGGCAAGAACACCAGAGTGGGTTGCCCTTTCCTTCTCCAATGCATGAAAGTGAAAAGGGAAAGTGAAGTCGCTCAGTCGTGTCCTACTCTTAGTGACTCCATGGACTGCAGCCCACCAGGCTCCTCCGTCCATGGGATTTTCCAGGCAAGAGTACTGGAGTGGGGTGCCATTGCCTTCTCCGCTCCTCTACCACTACCAACCCCCAAATCTGCAGCTCACACAGCATTTTCATAAGCTTTGTCCCACTAGGTCCACAAAGCAGCACCACCAATCTGACATGGCTCCCAGGCCTGAGCCAGATACCAGGAATCCATCCACTCCCCCGCTGCAGTCTGGTCACACCTTCAGAGCACCACTTTTGTGGCCTCTGCAGGTGCTGATTCTTCTGCTTGGTCCATTTCTACATCCCTTATGTCTGGAAAATTATTGATCATCCTTCAAGACTCAGCTTGAGTGATACCTTTTTTCTGAAAGGCCCAGAATCCACATCCTCCCCGCACCCCAAACAAAGTTAACACACAGCTCTCTCTGCTGTGCTCTGCTGCTGCTGCTAAGTCGATTCAGTTGTGTCCGACTCTGTGCGACCCCACAGACGGCAGCCCACCAGGCTCCCCCGTCCCTGGGACTCTCCAGGCAAGAACACCAGAGTGGGTTGCCATTTCCTTCTCCAATGCATGAAAGTGAAAAGGGAAAGTGAAGTCGCTCAGTCGTGTCCGACTCTTAGTGACCCCATGGACTGCAGCCCACCAGGCTCCTCCATCCATGGGATTCTCCAGGCAAGAGGACTGGAGTGGGTGCCATCGCCTACCCACCACAGTCTATCTATGCATTAACTTGTCTCTCTTCCACGAGACAGAACAAAGCATTCAAGAGCCTGATCCAGAGACTGCACTCAAAACTAGTCAGTGAATGAATGAATGAGAGATGTGGGGACTTCCCTGGTGGCCCAGTGGCTAAGACTCCGTGCTCCCAATGCAGGAGGCCCAGGTTCAAGCCCTGGTCAGGGAACTAGATCCCACACAGCTGCAACTAAAGATTTCACATGCCCCAGCTAAAGACCCGGCATACCATAACTAAAATCTCGTGCAACCGAAAAAATAAATATTTCTAAAAAGAAAGAAAAAGAGGTGGGAGTAAAGAGTGATCAATAACATAAGAAACACAGGTTTCTGAAACCCATAAATGGCTTAGACATTCTTGCCCTAGGGGCTAGAGTACTGTTTCCTCCTTCTGTGTCTCTCAGAGGCTGGAAGAGGAGGGGATACAGTGAAGGTTGTCACTGGCAGCCCTCAGCTGTCATCTCCTCTCTGAATTGCCCTCAACCAGGGGAGCTGCCTCGCCCAAGTGCCCTCTCCTGGACCCGAGGTATAAAGGCCTTGCCCCCTTGCCTCCGTCTAGGGCATCTCAGCAGAGCCATCTGCCCTCCAGAACTTCTTTTGGGACAGGTGGAGGCCTCTGTTAAGACTGCATCAGCAGTTCAACGTTCTCCGCCCAACCGCCCTGCTATCTTTCCTCTCCTACAGGTGACAACACCAAGGGCACCCTAATACATCTCCACTCAAAGCTTCTCAGAGTCTTGTTTCCAGGGAACCCAGCCTAAAACAACTGTTGGATCCCCAACCCAAATTGGTGTCTGGCATATAGCAGATGCTTAATAAATATTTACTGAGTGAATGTTTATTGTCTCTTGGTCTGTCTGCCAAGACTTCCCGTATCCCTTGCCCATCAAGGTCTCGTATACAACAGACGCTCAATAAATGCTCTCACTCTAGGTGTGGAAGGTGGGGCGCTATCGCCCCAGACAGATAATCCCCGACACACACTCAGAACCCCAGCAAAACTGAGCGCCTCCAACTTGGGGCCTCGGCCCCGCCCCCCCGCTGCAGCTGCGGCTGGAACGCGGGAGGGATGGATTCGGTCTCCAGGGTTGGGACCGCCGCCCGCCTTCCGAGTCCTCCCGGGACTGGTGTAGACGGCGGCGGGCGGGGCGGTCACCGATCCGCCAGCCCCGCAGAACGGTTACTTTTTAAAACGCCAAAATGGCGGAATTCTTTTTTATTTTTTCCCTTTATGGCAAAATAATAATAATTCAATTTTCCGTTATAAAAATTGGAAATCAACGGTGGGAAAGAGAAAGTTTGCCAAATTACCCATTTCCTAAGAAAACCAAACCCTCGCCCTCCACGCCCTCTCTTTTATTAATGAACAACTCTTAATTGATTGCATTTCTCTAAAAACCAAGCCGCCTTCCTCCCTACCCTCTGGATTGCCTCCAACAGCAGCACGGCGGACGCGCTCGCCTCGCCTTCGAGCCCCGCAACCGCCCAGATCCCCTTGCACGCCGGCTCCCCGAGCTTCCTCCCGGGCTTGTGCACCCCGCCTCGCGCTCGGGAGGAGCAACGC
The DNA here is from genome assembly GCF_027580195.1 of Bos mutus. Lineage (NCBI taxonomy): Eukaryota > Metazoa > Chordata > Mammalia > Artiodactyla > Bovidae > Bos > Bos mutus. The sequence continues at coordinate 56,414,442 of NC_091629.1, read as the reverse complement.
CCGGGGGTCCCAGGCCCCAGCACTGCCTTGCGGGGCGGGGCCGGGCGCCGCGGAGCCTCGTACCCCGGGGTCCCTACCTGCAAGGCCCGCGTGCGGCCGCCCAGCGCCGAGCTGCGGTCCGAGCCCCGCGCGGCGCGCGCCTGCGCGCACAGGGGGGCGGGCCCGCCTTCCCGCAGGACGCGGGGCGCAAAACGCGCACAGAGCAGGTTTGGGGAGCGCAGGCCGGGGGCCTTCCTGCCAGGCCACGGCTGCGTGGGCCTAGTGTCCTTTAGCCCCGGGGCTAGACTGCTGCGCGGGCGAGGCGGGTCGAGATTCTCCCGGTCCCCAACTCCTTACCTCACAGCTAGCAGCACGCAATGGGGACAACGGAGCCGGCAGAGGCTGGTGGGTTCCTGAACTGAGTGGTCAGTGACAAAAAGCGAGGTTGCACTCCCCGCGCGCACCCCGGCTGGGTCGCTTCGTTGTCCAACGCCTTCCCTCGGCGCCTGCTCCTCACCTGAAATAGGCGAGCCAGAGAACATCGGAAAACCATCTCAGGGAGGGTGAAGGGAGGGCCGTGCCACCAGAAGAACGGAGCCCCCTGCGAGGTGCGGTTCCGTTCCTGGCTCTCATAGCCTAAAGGAAAGCATCAGCGGCGCCAGAGTTTGGATGACCTGACCCCATTGCTATTGGCTTGTGGTGTGACCTGGGGCGCGTCACTTAATCCTCCTGGTCCTCCATTTTTCTATTTGTAAAGACTGTCACCTACTTCACCGCAAAGGGTTTTTGTTTGTTGTTTTTTGAATGGGTTACTGTTATGGTGTTGTCTTGCGCAAATCGTTGCTTCTCTGTGCTTCAGTTTCCTTAGCTCATCGAACTAATCAAATCTCCGTTATTGGTTTTTGCCTGGAAAGTCCCATGGATGGGTGAGCCTGGTGGGCTGCAGTACATGGGGTCACTAAGAGTCAGACACAACTGAGCGACTTCACTTTCACTTTTCATTTTCATGCACTGGAGAAGGAAATGGCAACCCACTCCAGTGTTCTTGCCTGGAGAATCCCAGGGACTGGGGAGCCTGGTGGGCTGGCGTCTATGGGGTCGCAGAGTCGGACACGACTGAAGCGACTTAGCAGCAGCAGCAGCATAAAACACCTTTTAAACATATGGCAGCTATGACTTCATGAACATTTGTGTAATTGAGAAGTTAAGAGACTGCAAGCTCTAAAATGGAAGGAAACACGATAACCTAGGTGTATCCCTAACACCTGGTACAGAGCTGGACACTCAGTGAGTGCTCAGTAAATGTCTGTTGACTGATGGACTGCATGCAGAGAAAAACAAGGATCCTGGTACAGTCTGGAGTTGTGTCCACTCCCTCATTAATCTCTTACTTTACAGAACAGGATATTGAGGTCCATCTGGCCTAAGGTCACAGTTAAAGGTCAGGCCACCAGGTTCAACCTCCAGTGCAGAGGAGAAAAGGGTTCCTAATTAATTGTAGGCAAATTCCACAAATTGTTGTGATCCTCAGGTTTAAATTTATGCAGACTTTATTCCGGTTGCTACACCAACGCATTACATGTGTTCTTCCTCACTGCAGTGTCAAATTTTAATTAAAACTCGTATTATTGGGAACAGAATTGCATCAGTTGAGGATGCTGGTTGCCATAACAATGGAAGTCTCTTTATACACACCAACAACACCCCCATCCACTCATTTTTTTTCTTTCATCTTTACCCATACTGCTTGTTCTAGATTCCAAAAGGTTTATTTTAGGTATTCAGAAGTCTAAAAGAAAGTGATGGGACCACACAAACACACAGCTTCTCAATCAGGAATGTATCTTTTAGACTAATGGAATCTGAGCCAGTGGGATGTAGGAATAAACAAAGAATGCAGGTCTGAGTTGACAATATATTTTCTGCTCAACAGTATTTTGGTGGTCTTGATACTTTTGGTGGGCTTGCTTCCTTGAACACATTCAGGGATGGAGAGTTCTTCCAAGTAGATGTGTTTGGGGAAGGTTCTACTTCTAATGTAACCATAGCTTGCTCTGCTGGTCCAGTCTGCCCTCAAGAGAAAGTGATGAAGTCCTATTCTTCCCTCAAGTGACAACCCCATATTCTACAAGTTTTAATAGCCTTCACTATTTTCAAGTTAACTCACTACTCAAGAGTGGACTGTTGTTCAGTTGCTAAGTCATCTATGACTCTTTCTGACACCATGGACTGCAGCACGCCAGGTTTCCCTGTCCTTAACTATCTTCTGGAGTTTGCTCACACTCATGTCTGTTGAGTTGGTGATGCCATCCATCTCATCCTCCGTCACCCTCTTCTCCCTCTTGCCCTAAATCTTTCCCAGCATTAGTGTCCTTTTCAATGTTGGCTCTTCTCATCAGATGGCCAAAGTATTGGAGCTTCAGCATCAGTCCTTCCAGTGAATATTTAGGGTTGAAAGTCTGTAGTCAAGACTGGATGGACCTCGAATTTTTTGAAATATTGGTGAACAGAAGCAGAGAGAAAACTATTGCTAGTGAGCAGCCCACACCTTTCTGTCCCTACAGATTTTAATTCACCATTGGGACAGTGCACTTATTTTAGGAAAATGCACCCTTTTTATAAATAGGAAAACACTTCTGGTTCCAACGGTATGGCACATTTTGCTAATAGGGAGCACTTTCTAGCATAAACAAACCCAAATCCTGGATAAAATATTACAAGCAGAAGGACCAAGCAAGCCAAGAAGGAAAAAGAGTACATTTATGGCTGAATTTGCAAGAGCAATCAGGAGCCAGAAACAAAGATGGAAACAGAGGAACCAGGGGATGGCCTGACGTCTCTTGTCCTGGAGGTGGTTACTGGACAGGGATTTGGGTTTCATCACACACACATTGCGAGAGATGGGATCTTGGGTCCATGCAGTACTGGGAGTTTAAACTGAATCCCTTGTATAAAGACTGGACACCCCTGACCGCCTGACTATATAGTTGGGGGTCCCATTGTGGAAAAGGCAGGGGAGGTCCAAGTTTCCAAATATAATTGAGTCCTTCTTTCCTTCAGGTCCTACTTTTCCCCCTGGACATATCGTGTGGTGTATGCTTTCCAAAGAATCGAGACTCACAAAATTTACATTTTAGCTTTGTAACTGAAGCCTGTATTTGCAAGCATTAGGAAAATTTGTCTCTGTGTGGGCCAGAGCCTCAGCTATTTCTGTTACTCCAACCCTGCTAAATATCTTTTGTTCTCAACACATTTGGTACAATTCATGTCTCATGCTGCTGCTGAAAACCCAATGGGGGAAAAGAACCTCTGAATTAAGCTTATTAGTTTTTAACTGCTGCAGAACCACCACCACAAAGTGGCTTAAAATGCAAATTTATTATCCTTTAGTTCTGGAAGTCAGAAAATCCAAAATGGTGATGCTGAACTTTTATCTTTTGCTTATCCCTTAAACTTTTATCTTTCCTTCAAATTTCCTTCTTAGTTGTAATTTTTGGTTGTGCTAGGTCGTCACTGCTGCCTGTGGGACTTCTCTGGTTGTACTGAGTGGGGGCTACTCTTCATTGTGGGGCGCAGGTTTCTTACTGCAGTGGCTCCTCTTGCTGCAGTGTGCTGACTTAGCTGCTTACAGCACGTGGAACCTTCCTGGACCAGAGACTGAACCTGTGTCCCTTGCGTTGGCAGGCGGGTTCTTACCACTGGACAACCAGAAGTCCCTCTCCTTCAAATTTAAATGATCCCTCGCCGGGTATTCCTGATTGTAGGATTTTTTATCAGCCAGCAGTGAAAGGACGGAATCCTAACCACTGTTGACTTGTGGGTCCCACGGCCTGTGGGATCCTAGTTCCCTGACCAAGGATAAAACCCACGTCCCCTGCATTCGAAGATGGATTTTCAATTACTGGACCCCCAGGAAAGTCCCTGTACTGTTTTACAATAAAAGCAGCTACTATTTCACAAGTGATTGTGCCAAACGCTCTGAAAACAGCATTTACTACCTACAGTATTAGAAGACACTTTTATAGCTGAGGACACAGCTTGCTTTCTATTGCATATTCCTCTCATGTATGTAAAAGTTACCTCCAGCTCCTTTTGGCCCTTGGCCAGAACCACCCTGTCCTACTTTCACAGCTATTAAGTACAAACTGATGTAGTTCAAGCTCTCTTCAGCAACGTTCTCAGACTCCAAAATGATTCAACTTCCTCTTAAAAACCAAACACCCCTTCTTTTCTCCTGACCTTTAAGGCTACCCCCCACACAAAGCACCACCTTAGTGAAATGCCAATGAACAGAACTTAGAAAATCAACAAATGTTAACAGTGGGTGACAGTTTGAAAGGAACTGGATATTTAATAGGCTCTAGTTACCTCCCACAAATTACTGATCATAAAGGGAAAAAGTGACTTTATATAAGTGACTCGGGTTATTATTACAAGGTACCACTAGATATGCCGAAGACAATCTCATTCTTGTGATACTTCTGCCAAAAATGCAATCATGAGGAGACATCAGACAAACCCAAATTGAGAACTTCTACGAAATAATCATCCCTTACTCTTCAAAAATGACAAGGTCAAGAAAGGTTGAGGACCTGTTCCAGTTTAAAGTCATGACAACAAAAAGGAGCAAATGATCCTAGGCCAGTGGAAATACATATAAAGGACGTTATTGGACAACTGACAAAACATAGTGGAAAAGACAAGATCATATCGAAGCTAATTTCCTGGTTTTGATAAGTAGACACTATAGTTAATATGAGAACATCCCTGGAAATACACAAAGTCTTAAGAATAAAACACGTCTCTAACTTACCTTTCAGATGGCTCAGGAACAGTGTAAGTAAAATGAAGTATTATTGGTAAATGGCACAGGGAATATCATTTTTTTGTACTATAGTACAAATTTTCCTTAAGTTTGAAACTTTGTCAAAACAACTGTAAAAGCAGCCTGCTCATTCAGGCTTCTTCTGTGCTTTTTCACTAAGAGGAACTGAATATCTGAAATAGGCTTAAAAAAACCCCAACACTTTAGGGCTGTTAGGAACTGAAGCAGGATTTAAATCCTGCCTGTTAACAAATTCCCTTACAAATACAATAATTTCCACAGTAATGATCTCAAAATAGTAATCCTGACTTCCTTCAAGGGGTCAAGGATGGAATTTACTGTTTATTACCTGTTTGTATTCACCTTCTGATTTCTGAACCCTTTCTTTCTATTCACTTTAAGTTAATCACTCTACTAATTACTACACTGGGGCCCATGTGTGAAGTTGTTTTAAAACAGGCAAATCTAAGCAAGCTACTTAGGATCTAGAAGACTAACTACAAAACACAACTGCACCTACTCACCCTTTCAATTAATGGAAGCATACATGGCTTTAGGGACACAAAGTTCAAGATGTGGTTGCTGCTTCAAAAAGCTCAAAATTTAGAGAATCCCCAGGCAGTTCAGTGGTTAGGACTCCATACTTTTAGTGCCAAGGGTTTGGGTTTTATCCCTGGCTGGGGAACTGAGATCCTCAAGCTGTACAGCTTTACCAAAAAAGAAAAACTGTAGTGTAAACTGGTAATTACTAAGTGCTAAAATGTTTTTTAAGAGCTCTAAAATACATATTTTATGGACTGTTGGTTATATAAACCAAAAAATTACTTCCTTAAAAAAGTTGGTATTGAAAAAAATCCATTCCATGGTAGTGCACCATTTAGAGTGGCAGATCTCTGTACTACTCTTCAGTGAGCTGCAGAACACACTCATGGTATGAATTGCTTATTGATGCACATAGGCATTACCAATGGATTAGCCTGGGTAAATACAGTGTGTTAGAAGCAGATACCTTAGTGCATGCATGCTAAGTGGCTTCTGTTGTGTCTGACTTTGTGATCCTACAGTCTGTAGCCCGCCAGGCTCCTCTGTTCAAGGGATTCTCCGGGCAAAAATACTGGAGTGGATAGCCATGCCCTACTCCAGGGGATCTTCCTGACCCAGGGATCAAACCCTTGTCTCTCATGTCTCCTGCATTGACAGGCAGGCTCTTTATCACTTGCGCCACTTGGAAGGCTACCTTAGAAGTGGACGCTGAGAGAGAGATACTTTACGGAACATTCCATTTTCGCAAGACTAAAATTGCATATAACCACAAAAACTGAACTGAGAAAACATTTTCTGAAAGCAAGATAAATAAAAGTGAAATTAGGTTGAGGATTTGGGAAAAGATGATCGAGTTTCCTAGTTTATCTGGGTAATGATCACAGAAAATGTTCAAACTGCTACAAGATAAATGGAGTTAAATTTTGTGTGAAATCTAAAGACTTAGTTGAATACAAAAGACTTTATTGTATAACAGCAATCATTATGGTGCTAATCAAAGTATTTTTCATGTATTAAACTTTCATCTTCACAACCCACGAGGGGTTATCCCTACCACCGTGGATGACACCGAAGCATGAAGGTTAACAGCTTGCCCCAGATATGATGATGATGATCAAAGTCGCTCAGTCGTGTCCAACTCTTTGTGACCTCATGGACTATGCAATCCATGGACTTCTCCAGGCCTGAATACTGGAGTGGGTAGCCCTTCCCTTCTCCAGGGGATCTTCCCAACCCAGGGATCGAACCCAGGTCTCCTGCATTGCAGGCGGATTCTCTTTACCAGCTGAACCGTAAGGGAAGCCCATGATAAACCATCTATTAATATTATGTTGGTCCTAACCTCTTGTTTCTGAGAAGCGGAGAAGTCCTTTTCTCATATTCAAGTGAGGAAATAAACAAACCTGATAATGGCAACTCCGATTCAAAAAAACCAAATATCAGATACTTGCCAAATATTTGATACTAAGTGGGAATACACAATAAACTCAAATCAAACCTTTCCCTCAGTGAACATTTTATTGAGGCAATAAAGCACAAAATAGGTTAACAAAGTGGGAGAAAGAAGATACCGAGAGAAAAGATGGTAACAACACAGGATGGAACGTCAAGTCACAGGGCAGGAAAGACTCGAGCTGGCCGTAAAGGCACTAAGGCATGTTAACACACTATCAGGTAAAAGAAAGGGGGATCCAGATTATCACACTTCTATTCTGCTCTCTACCAGTTTAACACTCCCATCTAGCCACAGATAAAGATGTGGCAAGTTGCAGACTCAGATTCTACTTAAGTTAGCAAGGAACTAAACATTTTATTGGTCAACTCTAAGTGGGCCAGTGTTTATATATAAACAGTGGTCTGGCATGTCCAATGATGGGGGTCCCCAGGAATAGGAACTAGAGTTTTAATAAACTGGTCTTTGCTATTAAATTCTTATGGGTGTAGGCATTTACCTATACAATTACCCACCTGCGGGGGTGGCAGCTAACAAGGGTAGACAAACCTGCCTATTACCATGTGATGTCATAACGTAAGAAAGCCCAGTTGAAGGATGCTGCATACTTTTAGAAAGTCAAATTGTATATTGTAGTCTTCCCCCTCCTTTACTTTAAAAGGCTGTGGTTTTAAAAGCTTTTGTTCTTTCCCTGAAAACAAGAGAACTTTGGTCAAAGCCAATTGTTAAAAGTAACTTGTCTTTAAATAGATTTTGAAAGGCAGTGCAGACTTGCCTCTTTATGCAACAGTCACAACTTTTGTTTTTTCAAACAGGCAAAACAATGAACTATAATTACAGATACCAGTTTTTTCTCTCAAAATCCAAGGTCTATATGGGAAAACAAAAACAAACCGTATTTCTTATGAATATCTTAAAAAACCTCAAAAGCATTGAAGAAAATAAGGTCGTCAAAGAAGCATCAACCTTTTGGGGCACTATGTTCCTAAGATTAGACTCTTTAAGATTTCGTAACAGGAAGCCCAGAAATTTCTCAAAATGGCGGTATCCATCACACCCTACCCTAACACTACCCAGCCCTTGACATCTTATACACTGACAGCTCCCAAAAAGATATTAAAGCTGAGCCAAACAACCTACAGCCTGTTTTCAGACTAAGACTAATGAATGGTTTTTAAAATGAAATTACCTTAACGAACCTAACAGAGAGATATAAGGTAATTCATTTCTCAAACTGCAATTTCAACTAACTAGGCTTACAGACGTAAGGACTAATTGTAACCCAGGAACTCCTACAAATTTGCTGATTATAATTTGGTTTCCACAGAATTTATTACACTTTATGATGAAGTACTATGGTTTAACCCATTTAAGTTTTTTCCAAGCCAACCACATGAAGTTCATAAGGATGATCTAACCAATTATCACAGAACCCCGCTAACTACAAAAGGATGACTGTTAGGTAGAATTTTGCTTTAAATGGTAACTGATTTACCAAATGATCTGTTAAGTGCCTGTTAATATTAAGGATTTTCCAGTAGAAAACACAGTTATTTGCTTTTCCATTTTGAATAACATACTAAATTTCTGATCAAAGAAAGGTTACTTCTATTTTTACATAACAAACAGTAAAGATCAAGGAACCTTACTCTTACAAAACACTAATTACAACTATCACTTTCAGAAAGTGGGATTACCAGGCTAGATGAGATCCCAAGTATTAGAACAACTTTTTTGAGTTCAACCAATTTAAGTTTAAAAAACATTTTAAAAAGCTATTAACTTAGGCAAAACTGTTTAACAGGTCCACTACAAAATCTTTTATTTTTAACTTAAACCTGTTTAAGGGGCCAAAATGACTTTGGCAAATTTGATTAACAGCACAAATTAACGTATCCAAACTTATTGCATCTGAGACTTGCCTTGTTTTACACTTAAGTAGAATTTACACTGTTTCCACAGATAGATTATCAGTATCTCAAGGAATTTAAGAGTGACCTATTCAAGTAAGGCAATCATCTTGGTAGCAAACTTTTATTGAAATCTTACATAACTCAAGCTTTATAAAAAGCCAACATAATTGAAAATTGGGTTCTCCCTCTAAAGCCTTAAGTATTCAAAGCCTGAAAAGTTTAATTTAAAATTAAGCAAACAAATATAACAATAACAAAACCCCTCCAGCAGATCCTGCTGAAATACTTAAAAAAAAAAAAAAATCTAAATGAGCTTAATCTTTACAAAAGTTATTTTAGCTCAAAAGCTATAAAATCAAAGTTATCTTAATTCTACAAACAAGGGAGAGGATCTTTGACTTCATGCCATTTCTTTAGAACCTCATCTTTTTCACCAAATTTGGCTACAAATCCAATTTCTGTGTGCCCATTTTGGGAGGTTTCTTCTTGCAGAAGAGGTCAAGTAGAAACATGAAAGAGTAACTGACTAAGCAAGTAGGAAAGTGTTCCGTAATAGTGTGCAAAGAGTGGAGAGTTCTGGGTTAATCTCTGGAACTCGATCTGGATCGTGACCTTGACTTTGAACGAGATCTAGAATGGGATCTTGAAGCTCTTTTTGGTGGAGGGGACACGGAACGGGCCTTTGAGGGTGGAGCAGGTAGGGGCGAATCGGAACGGGACTGGCTCCTCGATCTAGATTTGGACTTTATATCACCTTTTCCATTTTCTTTGGGGGAACGAGATCGAGAACGAGACCTGCTTCGAGATTTCTCATACTCATCCTTCGATCTGCTCCGAGAGCGCGAACGGGAGCCCCGATCAGACTTGGGTTTAGATTTGCTTTTTGATCTAGATTTCCTGCCTTTGGAACGAGACCGTGATCGACCTTTGCTCCGAGACCTGGATCTAGACAAGAAAAGCCAGATTTTTTTTCAGTACCTTGGCAGAACACACAAGCACTCTATAGACAAAGTAAGTTATTCAGAAAAACACTCAAGAACCCACTTACCGGGAGCGACTTTTTGAGATACTTCGAGATCTACTGCGGCTGCTCCTACGACTTCTACTTCGTGACCTTCTTCTAGATCGTGACCTATAATAAGAAATGTGGTAATGAATTTTCATCTCAAGACACCTCAACACAAATGAACAATTTATACAGACAAGCCAACAGTAAAACTCCTTAATTGCTCACTACAAATTAAATCTAGTATCAAAATATTTTAAAAAGAACCCAACAATGCCAATAACAAAAGAAACTAAAAATTGACCTAATTTCAATTCAGCAGTAATTGAAATACTGCTGCTTGAATTTTCTTTTGTTTGTGGCAAATACTGTCTCCCCCTATACCCTTCAATACATTACCTAGATCTGCTTCCAGAATAAGACCGCCTATGGCTTGTTCGTGGCTTATCTTCAATGAGTCTAATATTTCTCCCATTGATTTCTGTACCATCCAGTTTATCCAAAGCACGCTTCATGTCAGAGTAGGAGCGAAACTCAATGACACCTTCATTTGTGCGTTCTTTGTGAGCATCTGCATAGGTTACTTCACCTGCTTGTCTCATGAAATCCTAGAAGAGCAATATGACTGGTCATTCCCAGAAATCTAAACAAAAAAGATTTGCTGTATTTGATTCTCAGATATAAAAGAATACAAAAACTTACCTTTTAAACGTTAAGTCAAATCTTTTTTATCCCAAATTATATAGCACTTACCTTTAAATCCTGCCAACTGCAACGACTAGAAAGATTTTCTACAATAAGTCTGAATTCTGTGCGTACAGGTGGTCCATATTTGTCTCTGCCAGAGGTTCTCCGACTGCTGTATCCACCTCCACCACCTTTATCATGTGAAGAGAACAATTAGATGCTTTGCAATGATAGGCATGCATAATGTTTTTGAAAGTTAGTACAAACATAACAACTTTTATTTACTGGAGTAGGACTTTGCTATTATACTGCTAAACCTTCGATACAGTTATGATTTGCCATAAATTAAATTAAGGGCAAGTCAAAACAGACTAAAACCAACTAAACTTCTCCTACATTCTGTTAGAGAGTGACTGCTCCTTTATTCAATTTACCTCGCTAAGTTTTATTTTACAGAACATTGTAAAATATAAAACTTAACTGATTACATGCATTTCTACATTTTACAAAAATGTTTACTAGTTACACTAAGTACTTACATCACAGTGTGAGGTTTTTGGTGGTGGTTTGGCCACAAAACACGCAAGGTAACAGTCACCTAGTTCAGATTAACCAGTTTTGTCTAACCCTTGGAATCCTCACCATCACCCTGCGTCTAATGGCAAAAGGCTGCTGTCGTCATGGCTTCCGGTAAGGTCAGCCAAAGGGTCATAGGGCAAGGGTCACACAATGTATGGAAAAGCCAAGGCCAATCAGGAAAGGCAGTCATCTTAGCCTCAGTGGACACAGCCTCAGCCCCATTGGTCACTTTCAAATTGAAACATCAAGGACTTGTTAAAAAGTTTGAATTCAACATGCAACAATTTCAACATCAAACATTTAACATAACCAACCCCCTCCCACCTCCTCCCAATAACATGCCCCAACTAGTGCATATACAGCATAAAGCTCATTTAGATCTCCTTTGTGGTGTAAAACCACATTTATAAATATATTTTCTTTGGCCCCGTCAACTTTCGTAAAGCTAAAACCTACGCTTAAAACCCCACCTCATTCCCCGCCCCGCCCCCACCTCCACCCCAACCAGTCCCAAACTTCTACGCTAAGTCATTCACATTTCTAGCTAATGCACTGACAGGCAAGTTGAGGGGATACAACAAATACAGCCACCCCTCACTTCCTCCGTAGTTAGAGCCCACGACAGTGCTGACAGGGGCCCAACAAGTCACTCCCTCCCGACTTGGCAATCCCCGCCCCCAAACACCCAAACCCTGCCTAGGCAAAACCCACCACCCAGTCCCCGCGCTCCGGCGTCCCGTGTCTTCCCCGGGCAGGTGTGAAGGCAGCGAGCCCCGGGAGCACCCGAGTCAAACGGCCGCGGCCACCTCGCCTGCCCGGCTGGGAGGCTCCACCCCGCCCCGCCTAAGCCTGCGCCCACCCCCCGGGGTCCCAAGGACGCGGAGCGCGCGGGGGTGGAACTCACTGCGGCTTCCGTAGCTGTAGCCGTCGCGATCCCGGCGCGGGCCGCGGGCGTGCTCCACGATCACGCGCTCGCCACACAGCTCCTTGCCGTTCAGCTCGTAAACGGCGTCGTCGGCGTCGCGGGAGTCCTCGAACTCCACGAAGCCGTACCTGGGGGGCGGTGCGAGGGCCGGAGGCCGGCGGGCGTCGTTAGGCCGAGAGCGCGCACGCGCGCGCGACCCCCCGTCCCCGCGCGCTCCCGCGGCTCCGCGCCGCCGCCATCTTGGCGGCCCTGCCACGCGGCGCCGCGGCCTTGACCGTCTTCTCCCTCAGACGGGCCCTGCCGCCGCAGGCCCGGGGCGCTGCGAGCGGACGCGGGCTCCCGGGGTCCGACTCACCCATTTTTAAGATCTATTTCGAGAAGGCGGCCATAGCCACTGAAAAAGCGCTGGATGTCCTTCTCCCGGACGTTGTAGCTCAAGCGTCCTATGTAGACGCGCGGCATGTCCGCAGCGGGCAAGGGGCCCGAGGGCTGGCGGTCGAACGGCGGACCGCACGGCAGTAGCCGCGGTGCGGGTGCGGTGACGGCGAGAGCCCGGACACGCACCTCACACCACAGCGGCGGCCGAGTCCAGCCACACAATGGTGCGCGCGCGCCTGTGCTACGCTATAAGGGCGGGCGGTAGGGGGGCGGTGCCCTGCGTGTGACGTCAGCGCGCTGCACGTACTCTCCCGCTCTGGATCGCGGAGCGCGGCGCTCGAGGGTGACTTGCTGTTCCTCAGCCCGCCAAGTTTCGGGGAAGTGAGGCTTTACCCGCTCACCGAATTTTTTCCCACACATCTTTGTCAACGTCATATTCTGTCTCCAGCCAAGGACTTGTTTTCTAATTTGTGCTTTTAAACAAAAAACAAAAAACTTTCTCCAGGCTAGCTCTTCAGGACGGGCGCTCGGGAGGCCGTCCCGGAGAATCCCCTGTTCTCATTGGTTCTGGAGGTTGTCATATTAGGCCTCCGCGATCTCTGATTGGCCCGTCAAAACGAGGCTCGAATTTTCTTCGCGGATCGTTGGGCTCACGCTCAGCTGGTGTGGAAGGCGCCTAGTCAGTGGGTTAAGTGCCCTTTCCACAGTATCCGAAGTTTCTGCTCCGAGGTCGTGTGGACCCGGACCGGGGTTCACAGCCCTGCTGGCTTCTGTCCTTCGTGGCCCCACAGCGGCCATTGCGGTCTCACTTCACTGCCTCCCAGTATGTCCAACTGTCCTTCCAGGAGTCTTGGAGCACTGACTCCTGGAGTCACCTGTAGATTGAAGTATACATGACAATCCCACGATCGCTGTGCGTCCTAAGTTGCTTCAGTCGTGTCAGACTCTCTGCAACCCTATGGACTGTATGTAGCCTGCCAGGCTCCTCGGTCCATGGGATTCTCCAGGCAGGAATACTGGAGTGGTTTGCCATCCCCTCTTCCAGGGGATCTTCCCCACCCAGGGGTGCGTTGGCAGGCGGGTTCTCTACCACTAGCACCACCTGGGAAGCCCACTTGCTGTAGTACTGACAAAGGGAGCAGGGCCAAGACCTCTGGCCCAACAAAGTTGAGCAAGACCTGACAGCCCTCCCACAGAGGTACGCTCGTTTCCTTCCCTCAGTGGAGCGTCCGTTGTCCCAACGTGATCCCTCCCCGCCCCCACCCGTTGGTTTGAAGGGTATCTTATCTATGTGGCAGAAACGCTTATTTTGGAGTTTACCACTAGAAATACTATTTAAATCCCAGAGGAGTAAGTTTAAGTGGAAGATCAGAAGACCCTGGAGTTCTCTGAAACAAGTGCAGGAAAAGATGCTGGTAAGAAGTGACTAGAAAATTGGGAAGAAGGGTCGGAGGGCAAGGTGTAACACAAGCTGAGGGAAAAGGGCATCATGGGGTTAATACTGGCTGTTAAGGTATTTCCCTGTATTCCACCTGGGCAGCCTTGATCTTCTACTGCTGCTAAGTCACTTCAGTCGTGTCCGACTCTGTGTGACCCCATAGACTGCAGCCCACCAGGCTCCCCCGTCCCTGGGGTTCTCCAGACAAGAACACTGGAGTGGGTTGCCATTTCCTTCTCCAATGCATGAAAGTGAAAAGTGAAAGTAAAGTTGCTCAGTCATAGCGACCCCATGGACTGCAGCCTACCAGGCTCTCCCATCCATGGGATTTTCCAGGCAAGAGTGCTGGAGTGGGGTGCCATTGCCTTCTCCGTGATCTTCTACAGTTTCTGGTTTAAAGGCAATGATTTTTCCCTCCCCCTCCTCCCACGGGGGCATTTGGCAAAGTCTGAGAGTCTGTCGGTTGTCACGACTGGGGGAGGGGGAGTGTTAAGAACTGGCATCTGGTGGTAGAGGCTACACTGTGCTTAAAGTTCGATAAATAAAATATATAGGTGGATGGTAAAAATTTTGTGTGTTTGTGGAATATAGTAATTGGGGAAAGGAGAATTAATGGGATAACTTTTTTCACTGATTGAATTGTCAGTATTTTGAAGTTTGTTGAAATTCACTGTTGGCTGGGAATCCCCTGGAGGTCGAGTGGTTAGGACTCCACACTTTCACTGCCTTAGGGGCCAGGTTCAATCCCTGGTCCGGAAACTAATGTCCCATAAGCCGTCCAAAAGTTCATTTTTGGCAAGAGGTGACACCCCACTATGAACTAAGATGCATATGGGAAGTTGGGTGTCACCTCCTGTCTCCTTGCTGTTCATTTGTGCAGAGAAAGATGCAGCTGACATGTCCTCCTCTCCCTCACCTCTTTTTCTTGAGAGCCCAGGGGCTACTCTTTTTTTTTTTTTTGACCACTCCGGGACCTGCAGGATCTTAGTTCCCTAACCAGGTGATGATCTTGGTGAGGCAGCAGTGAGTGATGGCATGAAATGAGATCTTAATTCCCTGCCCAGGAATTGAACCTGGGTAGCTGCGACTTCATTTCACTTGTCGCTTTTCTGCATTGGACAAGGAAATGGCAACCCACTCCAGTGTTCTTGCCTGGAGAATCCCAGGGATGGGGGAACCTGGGGGGCTGCTGTCTATGGGGTTGCACAGAGTCGGACACAACTGAAGCGATTTAGCAGCAGCTGCAGCTGGGATGAAAACCAGAAATCCTAGCCACCAGACCAGTGAGGGCTAGGGGCTAGAAGCTATTTCCCCCCTGGATCTTTGCCGCGGTGAAAAATGCATTTATAAATGCAACTTTGTACCCGCAACTTTGTAAATGCGGGTACAAAGTTTATTATTAGAGACATAGCACAATGAGTGGGAGAGGACCTAGAAAAATGGTTTGTTTACTTTAGACAGAAGCAAGGCAGAGATGCACACCTGGAGAGAAAGGGTGTGGGTGTCCTCCCTAGTGAGGAGGAGTGCAGTAAAGAGGCAGTTAAGACATTTATATAGGGTAGTTCTTCCGGGCCTTTGTCTTCCTTCAGGCCAATTACCTGTTTCTTTTTCCACACCTGACCTACCCTGGGACCCTCATCAATCTCGGAAGTAAAGGCTTCTGGGAGGTTGGTCTGACATTATCTCCTGACTTTTGACCCACAAGGAGCCTTTCTGTGCTGTGTAGTGTCTCCCTTGTCCCCAAAGAAGGGGAGATGGGAGACCAGTTAATCCTTTTTTTAAAAAATTTATTTATTTTTCCATTTTTGGCTGTGCTGTGGATCTTTGTTGCTGAGCAGGCTTTTCTATAGCTGTGGTGAACGGAGGCTACTCTATTTTTCAGTACACAGGCTTCTCATTGCAGTGGCTTCTCTGGACACATGGGCTCAGTTGCTCCCCAGCATGTGGGCTCTTCCGAGATCAGGGATCAAACCCCTGTCTCCCGCAATGACAGGTGGATTCTTGACCACCAGCCACCAGGGAAGCCCGATCGTCAGTTCTTTACTCAAACAGGGTTTGGCCACTCTTTGTCCTTGCCGTGACCGTTACTGTAAGGTGCTGGCAAGAGGCAGACACGGGCTATTTACCCTGTTTCTGTTGTTACTTCCATTTTGGAGGGCAAACAGGAGGCTGATTGTAAATGCCTTAACTGCAGCCCACCTAGCTCTTGTCTGATGGTTTTTCACTGACTCAGTGAGATGGGATGTGGGGGACGGTGACCCCAAAGGGGTTCTCACTTCTGGCGTTAAGGTACAGTGCCAGGTGGGGAGTTTGACTGGGGCGGTACACCTGTCAAACAGTAACACAGGTGTCCTGAGGCGAGCTTAGGGAGGACAGAAACCTCCTGTGGGGCAGAAGGGCTAAAGCTCGCTTGATCTTGATTTTCAGTATGAACACAGACTGTAAAAGGGGGGCCTCACAATCCTTCTAATCTTTGGGGTTTTAAGCAGGAAGTGTCAGAAAAGTTACCACAGGGATAACTGGCTTGTGGCAGCCAAGTGTTCACAGCAATGTTGTGTTTTGATCCTTCAATGTCAGCTCTTCCTATCATTGTGAAGCCGAATTCACCAAGCGTTGAATTGTTCATCCACTAATAGGGAAAGTGAGCTCTTGCCTCAGGAAAGGCTGTTGTAGTATCCTGCCTGAAGCCCATGTCTTCCTGCCCTATGAAATGTAAATAGGAGGCCAGCTGTAAAGGTCTATAATATGGAGCCCATCTATCTCCTACATGCTGCTAAGTCACTTCAGTCGTGTCCGACTCTGTGCGACCCCATAGACAGCAGCCCACCAGGCTCCCCTGTCCCTGGGATTCTCCAGGCAAGAACGCTGGAGTGGGTTGCCATTTCCTTCTCCAATGCATGAAAGTGAAAAGTGAAAGTGAAGTCACTCAGTCATGTCCGACTCTTTGCAACCCCACGGATTGCAGCCCACCAGGGTCCTCCGCCCATGGGATTTTCCAGGCAAGAGTATTGGAATGGGGTGCCATTGCCTTCTCCATCTCCTACATAACAGGGATCAATTGCCTCTTGCAGTGGAAGCACAGAGTCTGAAACACTGAACCACCAGGGAATTCCTCCCCAGTGGTTACTCTTAACGAAAAACTTAAATTGCCTAAGAGGAAATGGTCTCAAATATCATTATTGAAGGGAGTGTTGGGCCAGCAGCATTCTGTGGAGTCTTGCTGATAATCTGACTTCTGTTGATGTTTTGAAAGAACAACTCAAAGGAGAAATGACGGATGTACAGCATTTGGCAGTGTCTGAAGTGTCTATAATCATGGTGGCAGATAAAGATCACTGTTCATTTAAAAGTTGTGGAGTGCCTGTCAGCAAGAGAGGCAATCTGTCAGCAAGAGAGGGAGGGAGGAGCCGCAATCTGATCCAGAAGAGAGTTAATAACTTCAAATCCATGATTGTTGCTGTTCAGTCATCAAGTCGTATCCCACTCTTCGCGACCCCATGGACTGCAGCACACCAGGCTTCCCTGTCCATTAGCAGCTCCAGGAATTTGCCCAAGTTCATGTCCATTGAATTGGTAATGCCATCCAATCATCTCATCCTGTGTCACCCTCTTCTTCTGCCTTCAGTCTTTCCTAGGATCAGGGTCTTTCCAATGAGTCAGCTGTTCACATCAGGTTGCCAAAGTATTAGAGCTTCAACTTCAGCATCAGTCCTTCCAAAGTATATTCAGGGTTGATTTCCTTTAGGATTGACTGCTTTGGTCTCCTTGCTGTCCAAGGGACTCTCAAGAGTCTTCTCCAGCACCACAGTTTGAAAGCATCAATTCTTTGGTGCTCTGCCTTCTTTACGGTCCAACTCTCTCATCTGTACATGACTACTGGAAAGACTATGGTGCTTTAGTCGCTAAGTTGTGTCTGACTCTTGCCACCCCATGGACTGTAGGCTGCCAGGCTCCTCTGTCCATTGAATTCTTCTAACAAGCATACTGGAGTGGGTTGCCATTGCCTTCTCCTGACCCAGGGATTGAACCCAGATCTCCTGCATTGCAGGCAGACTCTTTACCGACTGAGTTACAAGGGAAGTTGGATGGAAAGACCATAGAATTGACCATATGGACCTTTGTTGGCAAAGTGATATCTTTGCTTTCTAACACACTGTCTAGGTTTGTCATAGCTTTCCTGCCAACAACCAGTGGTCTTCTAATTTCATGGCTGTGGTCACCATCCACAGTGATAACAGAAATTGTAAAGTACAATCTGGAGTAGGGCATAGTTGTCGTGGTTTTAAATCCAATGGGAATTCTTAATATACTTAGCTGGAAACCAAAAGTATTTCCCAAGCATCCATGTGATTAAAAGTGATATAAGCTAGTTTCTGACAGGTTTTGCTGTCTTTGTTTGAAAATTTTATATACCAGACGCTGTACTTTTGAATGGATTTTGACGACTCAAGAAGGTGAAGTGGAGTGAGTGTCTGAGGCAAACTGTGGCCCCAGGCCCAAGCAGGCCTGCCTTTCAGATCAGTTCAGTTCAGTCGCTCAGTCGTGTCTGACTCTTTGCAACCCCACGAATCGCAGCACACCAGGCCTCCCTGTCCATCACCAACTCCCAGAGTTCACTCAGACTCACGTCCATCGAGTCAGTGATGCCATCCAGCCATCTCATCCTCTGTCGTCCTCTTCTCCTTCTGCCCCCAATCCCTCCCAGTATCAGAGTCTTTTCCAATGAGTCAACTCTTCACATGAGGTGGCCAAAGTACTGGAGTTTCAGCTTTAGCATCATTCCTTCCAAAGAAATCCCAGGGTTGATCTCCTTCAGAATGGACTGGTTGGATCTCTTTGCAGTCCAAGGGACTCTCAAGAGTCTTCTCCAACACCACAGTTCAAAACCATCAATTCTTCGGCACTCAGCTTTCTTCACAGTCCAACTCTCACATCCATACATGACCACTGGAAAAACCATAGCCTTGACTAGATGAACCTTTGTTGGCAAAGTAATGTCTCTGCTTTTCAATATGCTATCTAGGTTGCTCATAACTTTCCTTCCAAGGAGTAAGCGTCTTTTAATTTCATGGCTGCAGTCACCATCTGCAGTGATTTTGGAGCCCCCAAAAATAAAGTCTGACACTGTTTCCACTGTTTCCCCATCTGTTTCCCATGAAGTGATGGGACCAGATGCCATGATCTTCGTTTTCTGAATGTTGAGCTTTAAGCCAACCTTTTCACTCTCCTCTTTCACTTTCATCAAGAGGCTTTTTAGTTCCTCTTCACTTTCTGCCATAAGGGTGGTGTCATCTGCATATCTGAGGTTAGTTATTGATATTTTTCCCGGCAGTCTTGATTCCAGCTTGTGCTTCTTCCAGCCCAGCGTTTCTCATCATGTACTCTGCATATAAGTTAAATAAGCAGGGTGACAGTATACAGCCTTGACGTACTCCTTTTCCTATTTGGAACCAGTCTGTTGTTCCGTATCCAGTTCTAACTATTGCTTCCTGACCTGCATATAGGTTTCTCAAGCGGCAGGTCAGGTGGTCTGGTATTCCCATCTCTTTCAGAATTTTCCACAGTTTATTGTGCTCCACACAGTCAAAGGCTTTGGCATAGTCAATAAAGAAGAAATAGATGTTTTTCTGGAACTCTCTTGCTTCCGTCTAGTCAAGGCTATGGTTTTTCCAGTCCTGTGGCCACTGCTGAGTTTTCCAAATTTGCTGGCATATTGAGTGCAGCACTTTCACAGCACCATCTTTCAGGATTTGAAATAGCTCAACTGGAATTCCATCACCTCCACTAGCTTTGTTCGTAGTGATGCTTTCAAAGGCTCACTTGACTTCACATTCCAGGATGTCTGGCTCTAGGTGAGTGATCACACCATCATGATTATCTTGATTGTGAAGATCTTTTTTGTACAGTTCTTCTGTGTATTCTTGCCACCTCTTCTTAATATCTTCTGCTTCTGTTAGGTCCATACCAGTTCTGTCCTTTATTGAGCCCATCTTTGCATGAAATGTTCCCTTGGTATCTCTAATTTTCTTGAAGAGATCTCTAGTCTTTCCCATTCTGTTGTTTTCCTCTATATCTTTGCATTGATCACTGAGGAAAACTTTCTTATCTCTTCTTGCTAGTCTTTGGAACTCCGCATTCAGATGTTTATATCTTTCCTTTTCTCCTTTGCTTTTCACTTCTCTTCTTTTCACAGCTATTTGAAGGCCTTCCCAGACAGCCATTTTTCTTTTTTGCATTTCTTTTCCATGGGGATGGTCTTGATCCCTGTCTCCTGTACAATGTCACGAACCTCCATCCATAGTTCATCAAGCACTCTATATATCAGATCTAGTCCCTTAAATCTGTTTCTCACTTCCACTGTATAATCATAAAGGATTTGATTTAGGTCATACCTGGATGGTCTAGTGGTTTTTCCTACTTTCTTCAATTTAAGTCTGAATTTGGCAATAAGAAGCTCATGATCTGAGCCACAGTCAGCTCCCAGTCTTGTTTTTGTTGACTGTATAGAGCTTCTCCATCTTTGGCTGCAAAGAATATAATCAGTCTGATTTCAGTATTGACCATCTGGTGATGTCCATGTGTAGAGTCTTCTCTTGTGTTGTTGGAAGAGGGTGTTTGCTATGACCAGTGCGTTCTCTTGGCAAAACTCTATTAGTCTTTGCCCTGCTTCATTC
Source organism: Bos mutus (assembly GCF_027580195.1). Lineage (NCBI taxonomy): Eukaryota > Metazoa > Chordata > Mammalia > Artiodactyla > Bovidae > Bos > Bos mutus. Next base: position 56,394,042 of record NC_091629.1, on the reverse strand, counting down.
CGTATTCCAAGGCCAAATTTGCCTGTTACTCCAGGTGTTTCTTGACTTCCTACTTTTGCATTCCAGTCCCCTATAGTGAAAAGGACATCTTTTGGGGATGTTAGTTCTAAAAGGTCTTGTAGGTCTTCATAGAACCGTTCAGCTTCTTCAGCGTTACTGGTTGGGGCATAGACTTGGATTACTGTGATATTGAATGGTTTGCCTTGGAAACGAACAGAGATCATTCTGTCGTTTTTGAGGCCTGCCTTTGAGTTTTGTAAATAAAGTTCTTTTGAAACACCTCAACACCCATTTACCTGTTGTCTGCTCTTAAGTCACAACAGCAGTATTGAATAGCAGAGCCTGCCCAGAAAGCCTACTTGCTGGTTCTTCACGGAAAGTCTGCCTATCTCTGACCCAAATTAGGTGTTTGTAAAGATGCCTCAATCCTATATATGAACATACATGTCTATAAGGGTTGGGTTTGTAGTTGTCTTTGATCATTCTCGGAGGTGGGTCCTACCCAATCATTTCCCTCCTAATGCTTTCCTGCTGTTCCTTACTCTTCCTCCCACTTGCTTCTTCCTGTGCCTTGAGTGTGCCAAGTACCCACCCACCACATGGGCCTTTGCATTGACCATCTCCCAATTTTTGGAGCTCTCTTTTCTGATAGTTCCCTCACTTTCTGCGTCTGCTCAAAATCACTGTGTCACTTCTCTAACCACTCATTTTATTTTATTTTTTTCCAGTTTTATTGAGACAGTATTGACATATAACATGTAAGTTTAAAATGTACAGTGTGATGGTTTGATACATGTATATATTGCAAAATAATTACCGCAATAAGGTTAGTTAACACCCCTCACCTCCATTCCCCTCACATAATAACCATTTTTGGAAGGTGTGTGTGGTGATGATTTTTAAGATCTACTCTCTTGACAACTTTCAAGTTGTTAATACGGTATTATTAATATAGTCACCATGTTGTATATGAGATTCCCCAGAGCTTATTCATCTTACAGCTGGGAGTTTGTACCTTTTGACCTACATCTTCCAATTTCTCCCACTCTCTAGCCCCAGGCAACCACTCTTCTGTTCTGTTTTTATGAGTTCAACTTTTTTGGATTCTGTGTGTAAGTAAGAACATTTGTCTTTGTCTATCTCACATTTCACTTAGTATAGTGCCCGCAAGGTCCCCTGGTGTTGTAGCAAAGGCAGGGTTTTCTTTTTTATGGCCAAATAACATTTCATTGTGTGTGTATATATATCATATCCCCCACATGTTTTTTATCCATTCCTTTGTTGACATACATTTAAGCTGTTTCCATGTGTTAGCTACTGTGAATAATGCTGCAGTGAACACGTGAGTACAGATATCCTTTGAGATAGCTTTCTCTTTTCTTTTGGGTACACTGTGTACCTTGAAGTGGAATTGCTGGATTATACAATAGCAATATTTTTAATATTTTGAAGAACCTCTACATTGTTTTCCATAGTGGCTGCACCAATTTACACTCCCGCCAACAGTGGGAGGGGCTCCCTTTTCCCCTCATCTTCACTTTTTTATCATAGCCGTTTTAACAGGTGTGGTGTGCTGCAGTCCATGGGGTTGCAAAGTGAGACACAACTTAGTGACTGAACAAGTTTTAACAGATGTGAGGTGATGCTGTGATCACCCACTTTAAAACAGGATCCTGGGACTTCCCTGCTTGTCCAGTGGTTAAGAATCACCCCCGCAATGCAGGGGACATGGATTGGAGCCCTGATAAGGGGAATTGATATCCCCTCTGCTGGGAAGCAACTGATTCCACATGCCACCAAGCAACTAAGCCTGGGGGCCACAACTAGAGAGTTCATGAAAGAAAAAGAAAGTGAAGTCTCTCAGTCATGTCTGACTCTTTGCGACCCCATGGACTATAGCCTACCAGGTTCCTCCGTCCATGGGATTTTCCAGACAAGAACACTGGAGTGGGTTGCCATTTCCTTCTCCAGGAGATCTTCCCAACCCAGGGATTGAACCCTGGTCTCCCGGATTGTAGGCAGATGCTTTACCGTCTGAGGCACCAGGGAAGTCCAGAGAGTCCATGAACTGATAAACAAAAGATCCTGCATGACACAATGAAGATCCCGGTGCCACAGCTAAGATCCAACATAGCCAAATAGATGGATAAATAAGTATATATATATAAAAAACAGCATCCCTTCCTGCACACTATGTTTTCTTACCTTCTTTTATTTTTCTTTATTAAACTCAGTGGTAAAGAATCCACCTGCAATGAAGGAGACTTGAGTTCGATCCCTGGTTTGGGAAGATCCCCTGGAGAAGGAAATTGGCAACCCCCTCTAGTATTCTTGCCTGGGAAATCCCATGGACAGAGGAGCCTGGTGGGCTGCAGTCTGTGGAGTCGAAAAGAACTGGACATGACTTAGCGACTCAACAACAATATTAAACTTTCACCATGTGACATGTGTTTATTTACTCTCTCCCACCCCCACTACAGTATATGTGTCATTAGAGTGGGGATGTTGTCTGTCTCTTCACTGCTGTATCCCCAGCATAAAGGAAGGTGCCAGGCCCACAGTAAGTGCTTAGTCTGGTAATTGTTCAGAGCCTGTGAAGGGAGGCTCTTCATTCAACAGACACCTATGCTCTGGAGGGCTCATCAGGACACCCTGGTGGGACGGAATCTTCCTCCTCCTGGCTCGTGCTCACCCACTCATGCTGCCCAGACACTCACTCTCATCTGAGGGTAAGAGGTGTACTGTTGTCCTTCTTGTTCAGTCACTAAATCATGTCTGAACTCTTTGCAACCCCATGGACTATAGCACACCAGGCTCCTCTGTCCTCAGAGTTTGCTGAAATTCATGCCCATTGAGTCGACGATGCTATCTAACCATCTCACCCTCTGCCACCCACTTCTCCTTTTGCCTTCAATCTTTTCCAGCATCAGGGGCTTTGAGTTGGCAATGAAGGGGCAATAAGTCGGCTCTTTGCCTCAGGTGGCCAAATTATTGGAGCTTCAGCAACAGTCCTTACAGTGATTATTTAGCGTTGATTTCCTTTAAGATTGACTGATTTGATCTCCTTGCTTTCCAAGGGACTCACAAGAGTCTTCTGCAGCACCACAATTTGAAAGCATCAGTTCTTTGGTGCTCAGCCTTATGGTCCAACTCTCACATGACTACTAGAAAAACTATAGCAAAGTAATGTCTGTGCTTTTTAATATGTTGTCTTGGTTTTTTATAGCTATAAGTATCCTACACTTCCTCCACCCAAACTTATCTAGACAGAGAAAGAAGGCTGGGGTGGCTATGGAGCTACCAAAATTCTCATATATTGTCGGTAGGAATGCAAATTAATACTGTTGCTTTGGAAAAACTTGTTGATAGTGTCTACTAAAGGTGAAAGCTGCTAGTGTTTACCCCATGGCCTAACAATTATATACGCAACAGAACCATGTACATATGCTCTCCTTAGGGAATGTGCTAGAAATTCATAGCAGCATAACATGTAGTAGCCCCCAAATAAGAAATCACTCAGATACCATCAACCGGAGAATGAACAAATCAATTGTGGTTTATTCACGCTACAGAGCATACTACTATATTCATACTACACAGCAATGAGAAAGGAATCACAACCATACACAGCGAAATCAGTGGCTCTCACAACGATGTAACCCTCTAAGATCCCACTGGAATCCACACTATATGGTTTAATGTATGTGAGACCGAAAAGCAAAACTAGGTTATGGTGTTAGAAATCAGGTATGGGGTCTGTGGGAGTGACTAGACAGGCTTCTGGGGCTCTGGCCATATTTTTCCCTTGATTTAGGTGCTAGTTATAAGGGTGTGCTCTATTGGTGAGAATTCATTGCTCTGTATGCTTATGATTTGTGTACCTTGCTGTATGCGTGCGGTGCTTCAGTGGAAAATTTAAAAAAAGAAAGATTACCTCTCTCAAAAAAGATTATAACGTCCTTGACCTAGAGCTCCCAGGTCCTACTGGGGACCAAAGATCTACTGTGGATTTGATTCATAGATTTTGCCCATAAATGTCAATTTAAATCAGTCTGTTTGCTTCCAATTAAGTTTCTGTATGTTACTGAATTGCTCCTTGGCTGGGACGATGTGGCTCTGTCGCCACCTGGTGGCTATTTGCTATCACAGTATTAGATAAATTCCACCTGCTGCTTCATCGGTGCCTCATGAAGCTCAGTGATAGATCTTTAAAGGTCTCTGAGTCCAAACCTTCTAATTGTCAAGCCCTTACTTACCCAGAGGTTTTCTGGCCCTGACTTGAACACCTCTCCTGATGGAGAGTTCACTGCATAAACAGGCAGATAAGTCCATTCTAGGGCATCTCACACTGTGATTAAATTCTTTACAGATAGTGGGGGAAAAAAATGCTCTCTTGAATTGTCTACCTTCCGGTCCTGAGCGTGCCCCTGAGGATGTTCAGTAACCACATCTATTTCCAACATGTAGGTCTTTCAGATATTCGGGGGCAGCACGCAGACCCTCTTCCTGTTCATATCCTCTCTTTTGGCTAAATGTCTACTTTCCCCCAAAACTTTCCTGGGGCTACTTTCAAGTCTGTCACCTTGGCTGCTGAATGTTTGTGTGTTGAGACTCATTTGTGACCCCCTTCAGGCACTGCCCTCAGATTCAAGCTCACCCCCCTGGGTTTGTCTGGACCTTCCCATTGCTGCTGCAGCCACAGTGTTCTCTGGGCCAGTTAAGAGCTGTGGCCCCTATTGGCACAGATGGTGGCTGCTGTCTGATTCCTCACTCAGCCCTGCCTCTCCTTCTGCATGGAAACAAACTGGCATCGAGAAACTCCTGGAACAGCCCACTGTGGCAATCAGTGCTTGCGAATGGAAGCAGGCAAGGTGGCAGAATAGAAATCCAGGGCTTCTGGGCAGGTGGACACAGAATCAGCACTCCAACTCCTGGGGCAGCCAGGAGACAGAAGTGCTGATGAGGAAGATCTGAGTTGGCCATGTGTCAGGTGAAGAGCACGAGGCTGGGGAGGAAATCTGAGAAGTATCACTACAGAAGCCACAGCAGACTTCAGCCAGTGCCGTGGGCTCCAAGCCTGTCAGAGCCCCACAAGAGGCAAGGGTGGGTCCCCTCGCAAAGGTTCCCTGAGGCTGCTGCATGAAGGTTTCTGTTCTTCCGTCTGGCACTGAGCTCAGTTTGCAGACATTTTCCCCATCATTAGTTCCACTGTTGCTGTTATTTGGACAAATTTAAACTGAAGCTTATTCCTGAATGCCTTGTCAGTGCTCATGCTTATCACTACAGCTCTTATCCTGGCAGCAAAAGCTGCATCACATGATGGCCTTCTAACGTTGTAGGGCAGAAAAGCTGAGTGGAACCTGTTGGAAAGCATCCAGGAGTGTGCCCAGGGCATGAAACCCACCTCCTAGTAGAGGGAGGGGAAGTAAGTCTTTTAAAAGGCATTTTGCATGGTCCTGGCATTGTGCAGGGCTCAGGCAACATAAGCAGGGTCAAGGCAGATCCAGTCAGGCCCTCCAAAAACCAGTCCCAAAGCAGTGATCTTTGGACACTGGTGAGCATAATTTCAACTCAAAGCTATGCAGACTCTATCCTCAGAGATGGGGTCAGTGGGGAAGGGGCAGGGCCTGGGAATCTGCATTTTTAACATCCTCCTGCATGATTGTAAAGCACATGGTCAAGTGACCATGCTTGGGAAATACTGGCCTGGGATCTTACTACTCAAAGTGTAGTCTGTGGACCTCCCTCCCATTAGCATTCCCCGAGAGCTTGTTAGACATGCAGAATCTCAGACTCCACCCCAGACCTACTGAATCATAACAGGCATTTTAATAAGATTCCTCAGCAGATTTGTGTGCATGTTCAAGGTTGAGAAGCATTGCCAGGGCAAGGTGCAAGGGAGTCCTCCTTTTGACTCTACTTATTATTTTGATAAAAGGAAGAGTGTGTTCATGTGTTACTTGGTAATTAAATAAACGAAAATCTTTGCAAAAGCCAGGAAAATCTTGTACTTATATGTAAACAGCAACTCTATCCATAATAGCCCCAAACTACAAACAGCCCCAAAGAAGGCAATGGCACCCCACTCCAGTACTCTTGCCTGGAAAATCCCATGGATGGAGGAACCTGGAAGGCTGCAGTCCATGGGGTCGCTGAGGGTCAGACAAGACTGAGCGACTTCACTTTCACTTTTCACTTTCATGCATTGGAGAAGGAAATGGCAATCCACTCCAGTGTTCTTGCCTGGAGAATCCCAGGGATGGGGAGCCTGGTGGGCTGCCGTCTATGGGGTCGCACAGAGTCAGACACAACTGAAGCGACTAGCAGCAGTAGCAATACAATCCCAATTGGAGAAGGTGATGGCATCCCACTCCAGTACTCTTGCCTGGAGAATTCCAGGGATGGGGAACCTGGTGGGCTGCCATCTGTGAGGTCGCACAGAGTCGGACACAACTGAAGTGACTTAGCAGTAGCAAAAACAGCCCAGGTGAGTGGGTAAACAGATTCACAAAATAGAATACTACTCAGCAATAAAAAAGAACAATGTGGATTAACGTGTCATACTTTTTGGAAGGAGCCAGACTCAAACATCTATATGCTGTGTGAGTTCACTTATGTGATATTGTGGAAAAGGCAGAACTAAAGGGACAGGAAGCAGATTCGTGGTTGTAGGGAGCTGGTGTTTGAAGTGGAGGATTGACTGCAAAGGGGTAGGAAGGAACTTTTTGGAGTGAGTTCTGTGTCATGGTTATGGTGGTATGAACACAAATGTATACATTTACCAAAACTCATTGAAGTGGATGCTTAAAATGGGTATATTTGATTGTATATAAATTGTATGTCAATAATAGGGCTTCCCTGTTGGCTCTGATTGTAAAGAATCTTCCTTCAATGCCAGAGACCTGGGTTCAATCCCTGGGTTGGAGAGATTCCCTAGAAAAGAGAATGGCAACCCACTCCAGTATTCTTGCTTGGAAAATCCCTTGGACAGAAGAGCCTGGTGGGCTATAACCCATGGGGTCAGAGTCGGACATGACTGAGAAACTAACACACATACGCACACACGTCAGATCAGATCAGTCGCTCAGTCGTGTCTCACTCTTTGCGACCCCATGAATTGCAGCACGCCAGGCCTCCCTGTCCATCATCAACTCCCTGAGTTCACTGAGACTCACGTCCATCGAGCCAGCAATGCCATCCAGCCATCTCATCCTCTGTCATCCCCTTCTCCTCCTGTCCCCAATCCCTCCCAGCATCAGAGTCTTTTCCAATGAGTCAACTCTTCACATGAGGTGGCCAAAGTACTGGAGTTTCAGCTTTCGCATCATTCCTTCCAAAGAACACCCAGGGCTGATCTCCTTCAGAATGGACTGGTTGGATCTCCATGCAGTCCAAGGGACTCTCAAGAGTCTTCTCCAACACCACAGTTCAAAAGCATCAATTCTTCAGTGCTCAGCCTTCTTCACAGTCCAACTCTCACATCCATACATGACCACAGGAAAAACCATAGCCTTGACTAGACGGACCTTTGTTGGCAAAGTAATGTCTCTGCTTTTCAATATGCTATCTAGGTTGGTCATAACTTTCCTTCCAAGGAGTAAGCGTCTTTTAATTTCATGGCTGCAGTCACCATCTGTAGTGATTTTGGAGCCCAGAAAAATAAAGTCTGACACTGTTTTCCCATCTATTTCCCATGAAGTGGTGGGACCGGATGCCATGATCTTCGTTTTCTGAATGTTGAGCTTTAGGCCAACTTTTTCACTCTCCACTTTCACTTTCATCAAGAGGCTTTTGAATTCCTCTTCACTTGCTGCCATAAGGGTGGTGTCATCTGCATATCTGAGGTTATTGATATTTCTCCCGGCAATCTTGATTCCAGCTTGTGTTTCTTCCAGTCCAGCGTTTCTCATGATGTACTCTGCATATAAGTTAAATAAACAGGGTGACAATATACAGCCTTGATGTACTCCTTTTCCTATTTGGAACCAGTCTGTTGTTCCATGTCCAGTTCTAACTGTTGCTTCCTGACCTATGCACACACATACAAACACACATATATCAATAAAAATGATTAAAAAAAAAAGACATGGAACAAGACCAAGACCATCCGGCGCTTTCGACCATCTTTGTTTCCAGAGAGCCTAGGTTAAGCCTCCCCTCATTGCCTTGCACCTCACTCGACATACCTGAACTTCCTATTCGTTCTGCCAAAATTGAGCTCTGGCCCTCCAGGCCTGATGGGGGCGCTGTCTCTTGGGGTGTCTCCCTTTAATAGGCCATTAGGAGAAATTCAGGTTCTGCTACAGGCAGAGTGTAGTGAAGAGAGTAGGAAATTAATTAATCAAGGAACACTGTCAGGCTGAAGTGGCTCTAACTCCTTGGTGCCCTATGTAAGCAGACCAAAACCTAATCAGGTATATATGTCTAGAGGTTAAGAAATGGAAATGTAAGGATAACCCATCACAACCAACTAGGCTGTAAGCTGCAGCCTTTCTTTTCCTCCCCTGCTTCTCTGTATAAGCCTTTCCAATGACCCTGTGGGAGAGAGCGTTTTTTGGTTTGTTGCTGCCTAATTTGGATCCATTTTTCTCATATAAACTCTTTAATGTGCCTCCATTTATCTTTCAACAAGTATTAAAAGCATATCTGGGGAGCCAGATTACTTGGTGTATGGTCAGGCCACCCAAGGTGGCTATTTTCTTGCTCTCTGTATTCTCCTGCTGGACCAGGGCTTCATCTATACCCTGCTCGCATGACTGACCTTGCTACATACTTGCCCCAGGCCCAGCTAGCAACTGAGTTCTTATGAAAGGGGCAGTGAGGTGTGTGCCAATCTGCTAGTTTCCCTGGTAACCAAGGAGCCAACCTGATGTGGATCTGTCCCCTACTGCACCCCAAGTACAGACTGCACGCAGTGGGGTGTCACTCCAGGACCTTGCTTCAGACATGTAAGATTCTTCATCCGTAAAAGCATTGATGTCTCCGTTGCTGACTCCGAGTTCTTTCTCCAGTTTTGAAGTTGGGCAAGCACAAGCTTTACATGCCTGTAGTGTAGCCTACCACTTGGCTTCTGTTTCCAGCTCTATCATCTGCTGGGGTGTGAATTTGGACACATTTCTTAACCTCTTTGTGCCTCAGTTTCCTTGTCTGTAAAATGGAGAAAAGAATAGCACCTGTCACAAAGAGTAAAAATTTTTTTAAGTTATTATATGTTAAAGCATTTAGAACAGTGCCTAGCACATAGTAGGCACTAAATACATGTTGGTTATTATCATTTAGTAAATGCAGATTTCATCCATCCCACTTTTTTCCCTATGGACTTGCTGTAAGCTAAGAACTCTTGGTTCTTCATGGTTTATGACAGGCTGATTCTAGAAGCAGTCTCCCATCCCATTCCAGTTGTCTTCACTGATGGAGGGTTCCAAGGGAATGGCTGCTTGGAGGTGGGAGTAGTAGCTGGAGCAGAGTGAGCTCAGCTGGGTCTTGGACAGTTTTGACCTGTGCTCAAGAAGACAAGCGCCAATCCCGTCTCCCTGTAAACCTTTCTTGAGCACTCTATAGACTTTGCTGATGATGCCTGTCAGGTTAGAGTTCTGATCACTTAACCTCTCTGAGTTCTTCAGTTTCCACGTCTGGAAAGTGGGATGATTCCAACTCCCAGGGCTGTGGTGAGATCAGATGAGATGGCTTGTGACATTCTTGGTGTTTATTTGAGTTTGGAGTCCTCTGGAAGGAGGCCCTGAGACAACACACAAGTGCAAATAGTTTATGTGGGAGGTGATACCAGGAAACAGTGGTAGGAGAGAGAAGATACGGGACAAGGAAGGGAAGAAAGCCATAAGGGGTGTGTTACTGGGCTGATGACATAGTGAGCCACTGGGCCCTAATGCCCCAGGGACTCTGGGAGCCACTGCAGAACACACCTCAAACTAGCGAAGAGAATGGTTTTTTTTCACAGCTGAGGGGTAGGAAGCTGGGGAATCTGTACATCAGCTGGCTAGCTGTGTTGAGGGAGGGCTACGTCCAGCTGCCCTAGTAGCTTAGTGTCTCTTGCAGCCAGAAATCAAGCTCTGGGGCAGAGAGGCACAGGTGTTTCCAGCACTCTGACCTTGGCTGTGCAGGTGAGTGTTGAGAAGATGAAGCAGCTGGCTCAGCATCTGCCATGTGCAGGTTGACCAACTTTCCTCCCCTTGCAACTCTGTTTTCAGGGCGTATTCCCCTGCTAAGAATGGATTGATGTCGATTTCTTGTGAACTGATCTAGGGCACTTCTGTCACGTAGAACACTCAAGTCCCCCACCCCCCCAACCCTTGCTTTCACCCGCCCCACCCTGACATGCCAACCCCAGTGATTGTCCCTCTGTCCTTCCCATAAAGATTCAATAATAAAGCCAATAGAAGTAATTAATTTGGACCTCACATTTTGTATTAACACATAAATGTATGTTTATCACATGAAAGACATTTTGATACCAGCTGGAGAAAACCATGATACAGGGTTGGCGACCAGATGGACTTCAGCTGTAAGAGCAGCCTGGCAGATGTCTGGAGATGGGGAGGGTAGAGACCAGGGCTGACCCCATGGCCCACTCCTGGTGGGGATTGTGGGCTGTTTCAAGAGTGAATGTCAGTGTTTCAAAACTTTGGCCATCAATGTTTTGGATGTGACTTGGAGGCGTGTCTGGGAGGAAAGGGTAGAGGGCTTGGGAATTACCCAAGTCTTCAACTTTATGCCAGTGTTGCCAAGTCCTCTCATGACTCTGAGCCTTATTCCTCATCTGTAAAATGGACATGTTTATAGGATAAGGTCATAGAGTTGAGTTGAGAAGTAAGTAAGTAAGTTGGTGCATCTCTCTGCAGTATATGGCCCGGTAGACCAGATGTCAGCAAATGTTTTCTGTAAAGGGTGAGGCAATGCATATTTTGGCTTTGTGAGCTAAATCTCTGGTGTGTTTACTCCAGTTTACCCTTGTAAGGCTCAAGCCCCCATAGAGTATATGTAAACGTCTTAAAAACAAGTTCTATAGTTCCCTGGTGGTCCAGTGGTTAAGAACCTGCCTGCCATTGCAGGGTTCCATCCCCGGTCTGGGAAGATTCCATATGCCACAAGGCAAATAAGCCTGTGTGCCACAACTGCTAAGACTGTGAGCCCTTGAGCCCATGTTCTGCAATAAGAGAAGCCATCTCGATGAGAAGTCCACGCACCACAACCAGAGAGTAGCCCTTGCTCCCAACTTGAGAGAGCCTGCATGCAGCAATGAAGACCCAGCACAGCCAAAACAAGGGGAAAAAAGAAGCTCTGCCCCTAGAATTGAAAATGGGCAGAATGGGGAGGTTTTTATTTCTCTCTCTTAGAGGGAGGCAATGTTCCCTACTCATCTTTGTCCTCCTTTGGGCTCAGCATAGGGCCTGGTGCATAGTAGGTGCTCAGGAAGTATTTACTGAAGGAAGAAAAACAGCATATGACACTGGGAAGAGAATGGTCTTTGTCATCAAGCAGACCAGGGTCCAAATCCTGTGACCTATGCTGAGGAAAAAAATTATTCACCACACTTGTTGAAAAAAAAATCGGGAAAGCAGACTCAATTCATGGGGAACATTGAAATAAGTATAGGGACTACTGGGCTTCCCAGGTGCCACTACTGATAAAGAACCCGCCTACCAATGCAGGAGATGAAAGAGATGCCAGTGAGAGCCTGGGTCAGGCAGAGCCCCTGGAGGAGGAGATGGCAACCCACTCATGTATTCCTGCCTGGAGAATCCCATGGACACAGGAGTGTGGTGGTCCATAAGGTCGCCAAGAGTCAGACATGACTGAAGTGACTTAGCACGCACCCAAGCTCATAAGGACTACTGCAGTGGGGTTTTGTTGTAGGGAGTGAGATTCAGCTCAACTCAGAATATAGTAAGGAAAACAAGTAATTTACAGCCAAAGAGCCTGATGTGTCAGGTTGACAAGTGGAAAATTATGGAGCAGTAACATCAGGAGTAAGGGAGAAATTCTGGTTAAACCAACCTAACAGGATTCTTGTTGAAGGCAGGCCAGGGTGATTAGTCATCGCCTGCGAGATGGTAGAAGATGAGGGAACCTGATCAAATATTGAATGTGATCAGATATCTAGGGTGGGGAGCTCTAGCTAAACCAACTTGGCAGGATTCTTGCAAAAATTGTATATGTTAGCAGAAATGAACACAGAAGCTTCAAAATCAGGCCCTAGCTGGGAAGAGAGTTCAGAGAAACTTGATTCAAGTTTAGTCAAAGAGAGACTCTCTTTGTTATCTAAGCTAACATGTTTGCCTTCTCTGAGCCTTTTCATCTGTAAAGTGGGCGTGATAATCATACCTAGTGCATATGGTTGTTGCAAGTGTAAACGGAGATCATGGGAAAAAGTGTGAATGTGGAAAAAGTTTTTCCTAAAAAGGAAGCATAAACTCTCCAGCTTCCATGATTTTTGACTCAACCCCTTAGTCGAGTGATGGAGGGCCATTTCCTGCCTTCAGTCTGCACCAACAGCTTTCTCTGGTCCCTCCTGGGCTCTGGGAGTGGGTGGAAGATGGCACCAGGGCAGAGGAGTGGTTGTAAAGAGAGTGAGGGGGAGAGTCACGATTCCTGTTCTGAATTCAGGGCCATGCTGGCAGTAACGGCAGACAATCAGCTTTTGCCCCAAGGGCTCAGTGTTGGTTGTGAAGAATTAATGACTGAGAAAGGTATCTGCCAATTATTTTTCCACTCAGGGTGCAGAGATTACAGAAACACAGCAGAGAGCATTTCAGATCCAGGCCTCTCAGTGCTGGCTGGCAATTACCCCCCTACTGACTTCCCTCCCAGGAGAGTGCACAGAGGTCAGGGGTCCCTCAGGGCATGCTCAGAATTCCAAGTATGTGCAGAACATTCCATGTTCCTGTAGAGATGAGGGTAAGGGAAAGAAGGACACGTGTGGATCTTGGTTTGGTTGTCCTAGAAGTAGGCTCTGAGACAAGGATGTGAGGCCATGGAGTTTAGTTGAGAGGCAATCCTCAGAAACACCAGTAGGAGGGAAGGGAAGTGAGATGGGGAAGGGACAGAGCTTAAAGGTGTATTATTAAGCCAATTACATTGTTCATGTTGGAGTTTAATCTCACCCGAGGACTCTGGAACATGTACACTTTAAAGTTACCCCATCGGAGGTTGAGAGAGTGGGGCTATTTGTACTCTTGTGGATCATTGGTTGAGGGCTGCTGCAGGGGGAGTTAACTACCCAGTGCTTCTAGCCTATTGCACTTGGTGGCTAAGACAGTCCTCAGGCAGAAAATGCGGGTGCTGGCAACTGGCAGGCCCTGAAGTGGTAAGGCCTGGTGAATTTGCACCAGGCACCCAAAGAGACTTGCTTTGGTCCAAGCATGTAACATATGCCCTTTCATTTAATCTCTGTATATATCCAAGACTGCATCTCAGTTTACCACCTCTTCTCAGTCCTACTTCTTAGAGGTGGGACTAGGGTGAAGTGAGTGAAGCCTTTGTACCAGGTACAACATTTAAGGGGGCATTAAAAAACGTGAAGGCAATGGCACCCCACTCCAGTACTCTTGCCTGGAAAATCCCATGGACATAGGAGCCTGGTAGGCTATAGTCCATGGGGTTGCTAAGAGTTGGACATGACTGAGCGACTCCACTTTCACTTTTCACTTTTCACTTTCCTGCATTGGAGAAGGAAATGGCAACCCACTCCAGTGTTCTTGCCTGGAGAATCCCAGGGATGGGGGAGCCTGGTGGGCTGCCATCTATGGGATCACACAGAGTCGGACACGACTGAAGTGACTTAGCAGTAAAAACCATGGCCACCAAAAAATAGTTTAATGCAATATTTTTAAAAATGGAGTGAATGCAAAAGAAAAAAAAATCCATAATGAACAAAATATCAGAATTTTAAATATAGACAGATCAGTAACGGTGCCAAGCCACATTGAAGCCAGAGGCAAAGAAAAAATCAGTAATAGTGATCTTGTTAATCATGGATTTTGGGGGGCATTCATTTTGATTAAAAAATATTGCACTGGAACATTATTTGTCTTGATTACCAAGTTTTTGGCACACCCTTGTATCTGGTGCCCGAGGCGATACCTCACCCGTCTCCCTGTCATTCTGGTCCTGCTGCAGCCTCTTTGTCGTCCCCATCTTGGTAGGTTGCACTCAGTCTGCTCAGAACTCGAGCCAGAAATCTGGGGTCCTCTGTGGCTCCTCTCCTTCCCTTTACTCATCTTTCACGCCCACCTCCAAGCATCTCTCAAGACTGTCCTCTTTTTTCCATCTTCTTTGCCACAGTGAGGCTCCCTCTGTGGGCTCCCTTTAGCAGACAGGAACGGCTTCTTGGATTTCCCTGCAAGCTCTGCTCTGCACTACAACACACGCCAGTATGTGCAGCAGACACCATAGCGCCTGTTTCTCTGCCCCCCTCACTTCCTTCCCTTCTCTTTCCCAAGTCCTCCCACATCTGTGTAAGTTCTTCCAATATGAAACATCTTGTCCCCATAGCACTTACAGAAGCTCCAATTCTGTGATGAAATCCTGATGGCTACTTTATCTTTCTTCACCATCTTAGCTGCTCCAGGTGGGCGTGGAGGTATGCTGAGGCAGTCTCCTTTTATTTTATTTTAAAAGGCTTTTTGATGTGGACCATTTTTAAAGTCTTTATTGAATTTGTTATAATATTGCTTCAGTTTATGTTTTGATATTTTGGCTGTGAGGCATGTGGGATTTTAGCTCCCTGACCAGGGATCAAACCTGCACCCCCTGCATTGGAAGGCAGAGTCTTAACCACTGGACTGCCACGGAAGTCCCACAGTCTCCTTTTAGAGCATCAGCAAAGCAAAACTCCCTCTGATACGGCCTTATCCCCTTGCCTACTGGAATTGCTATTTTCTTACCTTCTCATTTTGGGCTGAGAGAGGTAAGGGCACCGGATCCTTGAGCCCAGTCAATGTCTTTCTCCTATTCACATTCTTGCCAAGTCTCCCTCCTTCCTTGGGTCCACCTCCAGATATGAAAGAGATTGCCTGCCTCCAGTGGGGTGGTAACTTTCCTGACTTCTTTTCCTGAATCCCATCTCCCAATCACTTATGATAAACTCCAGGTTTAGACTTTTCCCTTGATATGTAAAAGGAAGATTCTGGAATTAAGAAACTTTTTTTTTTCCCCCTCCATAGCCAGGTTCTAAGACTACTGTTTCTATAAAGACTCAAAGTCAAACTATGACCTCTTTATTTCAGGTGGTGTCTGCACTCCTCTTAAGATAATAAACATTCTTGATTCAGTGGGGAAGGAAGGGAGTGGTGGGATGAAAGCGTCACATAGCAGCTGCACAGACTGAGTGTTCCCTGGATATC
This sequence comes from Bos mutus, assembly GCF_027580195.1. Lineage (NCBI taxonomy): Eukaryota > Metazoa > Chordata > Mammalia > Artiodactyla > Bovidae > Bos > Bos mutus. The sequence goes on along the minus strand of NC_091629.1, from coordinate 56,378,680 downwards.
TGTTTCCTTTCCTTGTCTAACTCCCGGCCTCCCCAACTTCCTGCTGTCACCTGCCCTCTGAGCTGAACCTCCCTGTTCCAGAATTCTGGACTTCCATGTACAGAGCTTAGTACTGGATTTCTAACCTGCTCAGCAAAGCTAATCCAGCCCATCCCACTGCTATTCAACAGTTCAGTGATTAGGCATAAGTGGGCTGCAGCTCCCCAAATGACTAAGTATTAATGCAGCTTTCTAAGGAAAGAGGTGTGTGGGTTCTCCAGATATGAATGACCTTGGAGCTGAAGATGTCTGCAATACCGTTTGCTGATTTGATCATTGTCGTTACTGTACACACACATACACACACTCATGTGTTTTGGGCCCTGGGTGTGGCATCTAGGGATCTTGGTTCAGCAGAAGTGTTGGGTTAAGGGAGGTGGGTTGGGGAGCAGAAGAGGGTCCAGGTGTCCATTGATGTGCCTACGGTCCCTTCCCACCCCCAGGTCTATTCACTTATCTAGTCCCCCCAGCCTGGAGTTTACTTTGTGTCACGCTTGTTCTGCGTGTTGTGCACACAAAGGTGCATGGGACATAGTCTTAAAACACCCAGTGTGGAATTGGCCCCCGCTGACCTCTTAGGTCCCGAATTTCTCCTCTCCTCTGTCCTCCAGTCACAAAGCGACCTCCTTTTGATGACTGGAATATATCCAACTCTTACCCTCCTTGGACCCCGTCACCTGCCCTGCTAGTCTCTCCTGGTTTTCCTCTTTCTACCCTCTTTTCCCGTGACTTGCATTTCAACCTTCAGGTCTTAGCTCACATGTGACCGCTTTTTTTTTTTTTTTAATGGTAATTGACCACATAGGCCTTTCATTTATTCATTTATTTAGGCTGTACTGGGTCTTTGTTGCAGCATGCAGGCTTTCTAGTTTGCGGCACACAGGTTTAGTTGCTTCTCTTCGTGTGAGCGCTTAGTTTCCTAATCAGGGGTCAAACCCAAGTCCTCTGCATTGGAAGGCAGACCACCAGTCTTAACTAGTGACTAGTTAAGACCACTAGTCTTAACCACTAGACCACCATGGAAGTCCCACATGTCACCTCTTTAGGGAAGTCCTCCTTGACCACCCTATCAAAAGAGAGTCCCCCTAAATTTATTTTTCACAGCACCTCATTTGCTTCCCTCACAGCATCTATTTTAATTATTTCAACCCATTTTTAATTTGCTTTCCTGTCCCCTCTACCAGATTGTATACTTTATGGGAACCATTTTTGTTTTGTTTCCTACACTATCCCCAGCACCTAGATAGTGTTGACACATAGCAGATGCTTAATAAATATCTGTGGAAGAGCAATCCTCACTTCCCCTTTCCATTTTATTTTCTTAAATATATTTTGCAGCCAGCACAGTGGGCCATCTGGCTGATCGACTCTGGGAATCATTTCTGGGGCCAAGTCTCCTTCTCATTCTTTAGAAGTGGCTGAGGTTGGAGTCTCCAAAATGTAATGACCAAGCTCCATCTCCAGGATTAACCCCAGTAGGCTGCTTTCTTTTCAGTAAGCTCCTTTCCCTACATCTGGTAAGGGAAACTCAGGGAGTAGGAACTAGTCTTCACTGAGAACTTACTGTGTGATAGCTCTGTGAACTTCGGCAAATTAATATCTATGGGCTGCAGTTTTCCCATCTCTAAAACGGGACTCAAAGTAATACAGGATTTCTCAACCTCAGCACTATTGATATCTGTGGCTAGATGATTCTTTGTTGAGTAATGTGTGTATCCTGTGCATTGTAGAATATTTAGCAGCATCTACCCACTAGATGCCAGTAGCAAACTCAGTTATGACGATGAAGAATATCTCCAGATATGACTGAATGTGTCTAGTGTGCAAAAATCTCCCCTACCCCCACCCCATTCCAATAATATCTGCCTTATAAGACCCGAGGAATGGAATATTTCCTGCCATAGCAGTAAACAAATGATGTCTCAGTCATCAGCAATTGTAGCCACCATGGAGAGTGAACTGGTGAGCCCTGAGGGAACTCAGGTAGGAAAGAACACCTGCCATCAAGCAGCCACCAGACTGCAGCCACTCCCCGTGGTGAGTCCTGAAGAAACTCAAAGATGTGAAAACTCAGGATACTGGCCCCAGATAGAGGAAGCATATATATCAAAGGAATGATTTCAGTGAACCTAGGTTCTTGCATCTTTCCCCAAACATAGAAAAGAGCTACATTCCTTAACTTGACATATCTGGTTTCTTTAATTAACAGTAATCTTTTGGTGTTCTTTACTACCTAGCTCCTCCGCCTACCTCCTGGGAGCAGTTTCTCAAAGCTATCTCAGAGCTGTCTCTTTACCTGCAGTCCTCATTTTGCCCCAAACAAAACTTAACTCACATGCAACTGTAAAAGTTGTATGAAGTTTTTCAACAGATCATTGCTAGGTTAAATGATATGTCATGTTAAGTGCTTATGAACATGCCTGGCACAGAGAAAGGATTTAATATATATGTTTAAAATCTATTGTTGTCATTAACATCATACTGTAGGCCACAAGGGGTTTCAGGAAAGAGAGGTGCATACAGGGAGGGAGGCAGGCAGGTCCAGGAAAATCCGCTTCTGTGCCAAGGGTGTGCTGAAACCATCTTGTCCCTGCTTATAATTGTTAAATTTTCAGGAAATTTGCAAACCAGTCATTGAACATAGCCATCCTTGCAATGGTTGGAGTGTTTATACCACACAGCAAATACTGCATAGAGCTTTTTTTGGAGAAGCCACCTGGCTACCACAGTGCTTCTTTATTAACACATTAAATTACAAGATCTTGTCATAGGCCCAAATAACTGCTGACATTTTGAAATAGTGATGACCATAAATGACATTTTGAGATACCAGCAACAACAATAGGATATGAAAACATCCATAACTTCTGTTGGTGACAGAGTTACAGGTACTGATTTGTTGCCCACATTCAGATTATAAGGACGTATTAAATTGCAATTAGAAGTAGGAGAAAATAAAGATGTCAGTTTTTTTTTTTTTAGCCATGACCCCCCTCCACCCCACATCCCTGCCCCCAAATTCTGTCCGTGGACCTCAGTTAAGAACCTTGCTCTGGTGAACACATTCAGCAGTAAAGTAAGAATGAACCTGGGGGGCCGAATTAGAGACCTGCGCTTGCATCCTAAGCCGGACAGTTATTTAACTGGACTTGTCTTACTGTCTTCAATCTTTAAATGGGCATCGGACCCGCAGAGGTTGTGGAAATCAAATACAAGGATGTATTAAAGTGCTTTAAGAGGAGCCTGGCACCCCGTAGAGGTTGTGTGGGTGTATGTGTGTTGGGTAGGGGGACTTTACATCATGCCTCACCCACCCCAAGGGTCTGCACAGACCTCCAAGTTTGAGCAGCAGAGGTAGTGACATATTTCACCCCAGATGGCGCTCCTGGTTCATCTTTATTTTTAGTTTCTATCTGGGTGAAAAATTTGAGATGTGAACACCGGGCAGAACAAATAGAATTATGACTCGCTTTTCACAAATTGTGTAGTGGATTTCACATACTTTCATGCTTGATTTTCCACCGAGTTTCAAACCGTTATAAAAAAATTTTTCCCCTTCCTTTGGGACAGTGGGGCAGCTGTCCCAGTGGGGAGGGCCGTCATGTTTCCCCCCATCCATCCCTCCTTGGCTTTCCCGTGGCACAGAGAAGGGAAGAACCATGCCTTCTTCCTTCCCCAGCCTGGGAGCTTCATTATTCCTCAGCTCAGGACCATTTTTCCAGCTCATTAGAACCTGGAGCTAAGATAAAGGAGGGCAGAGCCATTAGGTAGCAATTTATATGTAAATGTGGAAGTTTCCAAAGAAAGTGGGCTAGCATTCTTTAGGAAGCATTCAAGTTGGGACTTTTCTGGAAAGCAGACACACACAAGCCCTGTAACCTCCACCTCCCCTCTGTCAGGCTCAGGGTATGAGGCCAAGGTCATGCAGCGAGTGACTGGCAAGGCCAGCTCTAAAAGCGTAGGTGGACCATGAAGGTAGTATGTGGCACTTTACGGGGACACCTCTAAGGGCAGGCTTGTGGCTTCTTTTGTGGCTCAGCTGGTAAATAATCTGTCTGCAATGCCGGAGACCTGGGTTGGATCCTTGGGTTGGGAAGATCCCCTGGAGAAGGGAAACGCTTACCCATGCCAGTATTCTGGCCTGAAGAATTCTGTGGGCTGTATAGTCCATGGGGTCGCAAAGAGTCGGACACAGCTGAGTGGCTTTCACTTCACTCCAAGGGCAGGAAGCTCCTCTGACCAGCCTGCAGCCTTCCTGTTTCCTCACTTCAGTTTTTCCAACCTATTCAGGTTCATCTTTTGGCTGGGGAGCTTGGGGCTGTCTACTGAAAAAAAAAAAACAAGAATTATGCTTTACTGGGCAGACAAAACGGAGGAATTAAACCCAGAAGACAGTCTCTCAGATAGCTCTGAGGGACTGCTCCAAAGAGGCAAGGGAGGAGCCAGGATTTACACGTGTTTTGCAACAAAAACCAGGTAGTTAGAACATCTAAAGATGACTGTTAATTAATGCAAACCAGACATCTCAAGTTAATGAATTTAGAGCTTTCCTGTATATGAGAAGATGCAAGACCCTGGGCTCACTGAAATCATTCCTTTGATGTGCATCTTAGCTATCTAGGGCCAGAATCCTGCTTTTCTCCATCCCGAATCCCATCAGGGCGCACAGTCAGGGGTGGCTGCAGTGGCTGCTGGCTTGATGGCTACAACATCCTTTGTTTACTGATGTGGCAGGTGACATTTCTCATCCACAGAGTTGAGGGGACAGGTGTGCTGCACACGAATAAGATTACATTAAACAGTTGTGCCCAGCACTGTGCTGTGGATGTGCAGAAGAGGGTCAGTAGCAAAGGATCCCTCTGGGTTTGGGTCCAAGCTCTGATATTCTAGTGTTAGGAATTAACATGGAGGACATTCAGAAGGTCAGAGCAGAAGCTTTTCCTTAAAGCCAGAGAAAAGCGGCTTCATCCCCACTCCAGCCATTCTTCCTTGTGGTCAATAGCCTCCAACCAGCTCACTGCCCAACCTCTTGACAGTGTCAGAGGGACAAGTGAAAGAGGGCAAGCTGTTCCTCTAGGAGAAGCAGCCTCCACTCTCTTCCACCTTCACCCACCTGACAGGTAGTCACCTCTGCCACATGTTCAGTTCTTCAATCTGTGCCCTAGCTGGCTTAGCATCCTAGACCTTGAGCCTGGCCCCACAGCATATTCTCCCTCCTTAGGTGTGGGGTGAAGATGGAAGAAAGGGACTGGAGGTGATGTGTGTTGGGGGAGGCTGAGCATATCCTTAAACCAAGGGGTCATGATTAAAGAGTTTGATCTTGGTTTTAAGAGCAATGGGAAAGCCTCAAGAAAGTGATGTGATGAGATCTGTGGTTTAGAAAGATCTCTCTGGTTTCCGTGGGAATTGAGTGAGAGGCAGTGGAGAGAAAGATGAGGTACCAGGCTGTTTCAGTGATTTAGAAGAGAGAGACACTGCCTGAACCAAGGCAGTTGTAGTGGAGGCGCCGACAGGAGGATGGATTTGAGAGAGACCCAGGAGGACTTCCCTGGTGGCTCAGATGGTAAAGCGTCTGCCTACAATGCAGGAGACCCTGGTTCAATCCCTGGGTCAGAAAGATCTGGAGAAGGAAATGGCAACCTACTCCAGTATTTTTACCTAGAAAATCCCATGGATAGAGGAGCCTGGTAGGCTGCAGTCTTTGGGGTCACAAAGAGTCGGGCACGACTAAGCGACTTCACTTTCTTTCAGGAGGTAGAATTGATAGCACTGGGTAACTGGATGCGGGGGTGAGAACAAGTGAGGGATGATACTCAAGCTGATGGCTTGAGCAACTGGGTGGGCAGTGATGTCTGCAGTATCCAGAGCCTGGACTTGCAGGAGGAGAAGCAGTAGGTTTGGGGGGAGATATGATAAAGTTAGTTTTGGCCATGCTGATTTGATGAGCTCATGGGATATCCAAATAGAGATGTCTGGTTGGAGCAACAAGAGAGAAGCTTGGGAGATGGTCGCAGACAGATGGTAATTATTATAAATCGAGAAAAGGAAAGGTCCCAGGACAAAATCCAGAGAGAAATGGTGGGAAGGATGGGGAGAGGAAGATGATTTCACAAAGCTGATGGGAGAAGTGAAGGCCAGAGAGGCAGGGGTGGGGACCAGGGTGTTGTGGTAGTTGGTGGGAAAGAGTATTTCAGGGAGACAGGATCAACAAGTGAAACACTGGAGAGTCAAATAAGATAAGGACTTGGCAAGAATGGGGTTGGAGCAGGATTGAGGGGTGAATTGGGAGGTGAGGATGAGGAACGTGTGAAAGCCTCCTTCCTCCCGGCTCTCCATTCCTTCCAACAAAAGGAAGCAAATAAGAGTTACCTAAGAATTCTACCACCCTGGGATGACTGATGATTATCCACGTGCACCTCTTTCTGTGCACCTCTTCAGGTACCACTCATGGTATACATGTAGACACTTTAACTTAAGTGCAATGATACACATTTTTTCTTTTTCTTTTTTTGGCCTTGTACTGAGATATGGAGGATCTTGGTTCCCCAGTTCCCCTGACCAAGGATGAAACCCATGCTCCCTGCAGTGAAAGTTCCAAGTCCTAACCATTGGACTACCAAGGAATTCCCTAATGCTGTTTTGATCAAAGATTTCCCCCTTAACCCTGCAGCAGCACTCAACACCTTATCTCAGCCTCTCCCTATAAGCTGTGTTAACAGTTTAATACATGTTCTTCAGTATCTTTCTTGTTACACGTACAATCCCATACAGTGTGTGTGATTGGTTTTTAAAAAAATAGGATCATATTCACACTTTTCTTCCTTGACAATATCTCAGTGAAATTCCTTTTAACTGTCTAGAGGAGTTCTGATTCATCTTTTTAACGTCCACGTAGTAGCCCATGGCATGGTTATGCCACACTTGATTCAGATGAACTGATTGATGGATATTCACTTTGCTTCTCGTTCTTGGTCACTAAGAACATTGCAATAAATGTTTTTATACATCTGTTCTTATAGACTAGTACTTTCACTGCTGTGGGATAGATTCCCAGGAGTGAAATTGTTGGGTCAGAGATGCTATGGCTTTTTTTCACTAAAATTTTTTTTTTCTATAAAATGTAAAATATATAGATAAATTGAAAGAATTATGCAATTAACATTGATACACCCATCAACCATATTTGCAGGGAAATTTTGCTGTATTTGCCCATCTACCAGCTACTCATTTGTCTTTTATCAATCCATCTTATTTTTGGTGCATTTCAAGATTGTAGACTTCAGTACTCTTTACTTCTACACACTTTAGTGTCACATTACTAATTTTTGTTCAATATTTATTTACAGGCTTTTTTTCAGATATAATTTATATAAAATGAATCATTTGAATCTCAAGTACCTTTCAACAAGTTTTGACAAATGTTTGTACTTCTGTATTCCAAATCCCAACTAAGTTATAGGACATTACCATCAACCCCAGAAAGTTCTCTCATGACCCTTCCCAAGCAATCCCATCCCGAGCCCCCAGGAAAAAAAAAACCACTGTTCTGATCTTTTCATGACAATAATTTTTCATGATTTTTTCTGTTCTAGAATTTCATTTAAATGAAATATAGCATAAACACTTTTTAGAAAAAAAAATTTTCACTTTTCATAATATTTTGAGATTTATTTATATTGTTTGTCCCTTTCCATTGCTCAGTAGTATCCTGTTTCTTTAAATTAAATTAATTTATTTATGGGTTGCACTGGGTCTTCATTGCTCTGCTTGGGTTTTCTCTAGCTGAGGGGAGAGGGGACTACTTTTCCTTGTGGTGATGGGGCTTCTCATTGAGTTGGCTTCTCTTGTTGCAGAGCACAAGTTCTATGCATTTGGGCGTCAGCAGTTTTGTGGTACATGAGTTCAGCAGTTGCAGCTCACGGGCTGTAGAGCTAGGGCTCAGTATTTGTGGTGCCCTGACTTAGCTGTTTCATGGCATGTGGGATCTTCCCTGACCAGGAATTGAACTCACATCCCCCGAATTGGCAGGCAGATTCTTAACCGCTGCACCACTAGGGAAGTCCCAGTAGTATCCTATTTTATGACCGCATCATAGTGTGTTCATCCATTCTTCTGAGCTGTTTTCATTTTCTGTGTATTATGAATTAAGCTGCTATGAACATTTGTGTAAAAGTCTTTTTGTAGACGTGTGCTTTCTTTCTCTTGTGTAAATAGCTAGGAGTGAGATGGCTGGTCATAGGGTAGGTACATGTTTAGGTTCATGAAATACTGATGGATCTTTCCCCCAAAGCATATCATTTTCCACTCCCCTCAACAGGAGGTGAGTCCTGATCACACCACATTCTTAACATATATTAAATATATTCATTTTGGTAAATATGCAAAGGGATCTCATTGTGATTTTAATTTGCTTTTCCCTGATGACTGAAGATGTTGAACGTGTTTTCATGTGCATATGAGCCACTCATATGTTTTCTTATGAAGTGCTTGTTAAATCATTTAAAAGTTCTTACCATTTTAAAATAGACTTTAAAATTTAGTATTGTTGGTTGCAGGAGGATTTAAAAAATATATACTCTGACTACTCTGGTTGTTTGTCAGCTACATGTTTTGTGCATTTTTTCCAGTCTGAGAGCTGTGTATTCATTTTCTTAAAGATGTCTTTTGATGAGTGGAAACTTTACATTTTGATAAGTCTAATTAATAATTTTTTCTTTTATGATTTTTTTTAAATGATTATTGCTTTGTAAGTCTTCCCTAAGAAACCTGCCAAAGAAGTGTAATCCCTAGTTGAGAAGATAGTTTACATTTTCTTCTAGAAATTTTATAGTTTTAGCTTTTATGTTTAGGTCAGTGAGTCATCTTCATGTAACTTTTGTACAAGGTGTGAGGAAGTAAGGGTTGACGGTCACTATTTTTCCATTCTGGGTATCCAGCTGTCTCAGGAAAATACATTGAAAGCATCTTCCTTTCTTTGTTGGATTGTTTTTTTTTTTTTTTTGGTTTTTGTCAAAAATAAAATGACCCATACTGTTCACGTGGTTCTCATTGGAGAAAGTGACGACAGAGAATGAGATGGTTGGATGGCATCACAAATTCAGTGGACATGAGTTTGAGCAAGCTTCAGGAGCTGGTGATGGACAGGGAAGCCTGGCATACTGCATGCAGTCCATGGGGTTGCAAAGAGTTGGACATGACTGAGGGACTGGACTGAACTGAAATGACCCAGGGACTTCCCAGGCCATTCAGTGATTAAGGCTCTGAGCTCCTGATGTAGGGAGAATAGTTTTATTCCTGGTCGGGGAACTAAGATCCCACATACCTAGTGGAGTGGCCAAAAATTAAAATAATTAAAAAATCAAATGACCTTATAAATAAGGATATACTTCTGAGCTCTCTACTCTGTTCCACTGAGCTATTTGTCTGTCCTTACAACATTTATTTTCTTGGGCTCCAAAATCACTGAGGACAGTGACTGAAGCCATGAAATTGAAAGACGCTTGCTCCTTGGAAGAAAAGCTATGACAAACCTAGATATTGTATTAGAAAGAAGAGACTAATTTGCTGACAAAGGTCTGTGTAGTCAAAGCTATGGTTTTCCAGTAGTCATGTACAGATATGAGAGTTGGACCATAAAGAAGGCTAGTACTGAAGAATTGATGGCTTTGAATTGTGGTAATGGAGAAGACTCTTGAGAGTTCCTTGGACTGCAAGGAGATCAAACCAGTCAATCCTAAAGACATCAACCCTGAATATACATTGGAAGGATTGATGCTGAAGCTGAAGCTCCAATAATTTGGCTACCTGATGTGAAGAGCTGTCTCATCAGAAAAGACCCTGATGCTGGGAAAGACTGAAGGCAGGAGGAGAAGGGGATGACAGAGGATGAGATGGTTGGATGGTATCACCGACTCAATGCACATGAGTTTGAGCAAACTCTGGGAGATGGTGAAAAACAGGGAAGCCTGGTGTGCTGCTGTTCATGGGGTCGAAAAAAGTCAGACACAACAGAGTGACTGAAAATCAAAAACAATACAAATGCCATTGATCCAATGCCTTGATTACTGTCACTTCATAGTAATTCTTTAAGTCAAATTGTGTTAGTCTTCTTCCAATTTTTTTTTTTTTTCTCCCATCCAGTCCCCTGGGGCTGTGCAGCTTGGCATGTGTGATCTTAGTTTCCCACCAGGGATCAAATTCAGGTCCATGGCAATAAAAGGGCTGAGTCCTAACCACTAGATCATCAGCAAATTCCCATCAATTTGTCCTTTTTCAAGATTGATTTGGATGTTGGTAGGTCCTTTGTATTTCTATATAAATATTATATATTCCTATATAAATATTAGAATCAGTTTGTCAAATTCTACAAAATGGACTGATTGGATTATGTTTGAGATTGCATTAAATATGGAGATAACTACACCTTAAAAACACTAAGTATTCCAATTGATATATTTGGTATATATCTCCATTTGTTTAGATCTTCTTTAATTTCTCTCAGTATTTGTAGTATTTAGTGTAACTTTACTCTATTTTTTAAATTAATTTTTATTGGAATATAATTGCTTTATAATGTTGTGTTAGTTCCTGCTGTAAGCAAATTGAATCAGCTATATCCCTTCTTTTTTCGATTTCCTCCTATTTAGGCCACCATAGAGCACTGAGTAGAGTTCCCTGTGCCATATAGTAGGCGTTCTCATTAGTTGTCTATTTTATACATAGACAACTGTGTATGTGCTGTGCTAAGTGGCTTCAGTCATGTCTGACTCTTTGCGATGCTATGGACCGAAGCCTGCCAGGTTTCTCTGTCCATGTAATTCTCTAGGTGAGAATGCTGGAGGGTTGCCATTCTCTCCTCCAAGGGATCTTCCCAACCCAGGGATCAGATCCGCGTCTCTTAAGTCTCCTGCATTGTCGGTCAGGTTCCTTACCACTAGCGCCGCCTGTCAATCCCAGTCTCCCAATTCACTGCCTCCCCTTTCCTCTCTTGGTGTCTATACATTTGTTCTCTACATCTGTGTCTCTATTTCTGCTTTGCAAATAAATTCATCTGTATCATTTTGTAGATTCCACATATAAATGCTATTATCCAGTATTTGTTTTTCTCTTTCTGGCTTTCTTTACTCTGTATGACAGTCTCTAGGTCCACCTCAGTTCAGTTCAGTTCAGTTGCTCAGTCGTGTCCGACTCTTCGCGACCCCATGAATCGCAGCATGGCAGGCCTCCCTGTCCCTCACCAACTCCCAGAGTTCACTCAGACTCACGTCCATCGAGTCAGTGGTGCCATCCAGCCATCTCATCCTCTGTCGTCCCCTTCTCCTCTTGGTCCCAATCCCTCCCAGCATCAGAGTCTTTTCCAATGAGTCAACTCTTCGCATGAGGTGGCCAAAGAACTGGAGTTTCAGATTATCATTCCTTCCAAAGAAATCCCAGGGTTGATCTCCTTCAGAATGGACTGGTTGGATCTCCTTGCAGTCCAGGGGACTCTCAAGAGTCTTCTCCAACACCACAGTTCAAAAGCATCAATTCTTCGGCGCTCAGCCTTCTTCACAGTCCAACTCTTATATCCATACATGACCACTGGAAAAACCATAGCCTTGACCTCTGCAAATGGCATACTTTCATTACTTTTAATGGCTAACATTCCATCGTATATATGTACCACATCTTTCTCCACTCCTCCATTTAAGTTGCGTCCATGTCCTGGCTATTGTAAATAGCGCTGCAGTGAACATTGGGGTGCACGTATTTTTTGAATTATGATTTTCTCTAGGTATATGCCCAGGAATGGGATTGCTGGGTCATATGACAGTCCTGTTTTTAGTTTTCTAAGGAACCTCCATAGTGTTCTCCATAGTGGCTATATCAACTTATATTCCCAACAATGGTGCAAGAGAGTTCCCTTTTCTCCACACCCTCTCCAGCATTCATTGTTTATAGATTTTTTGATGATGGCTATTCTATGTGAGATACCATAGTTTTGATTTGCATTTCTCTAATAATTAGTGATCTTTTCATGTGTTTGTTGGTCATCTGTCTGTCTTCTTTGGAGAAATGTCTATTTAGTTCTTTCCCCCATTTTTTGATTGAGTTTTTTTTTTTTTAATATTAAATTGCATGAGCTGTTTGTATGAATGAGTGAGTGAAGTCACTCAGTCATGTCCGACTTTTTGTGACCCCATGGACTGTAGCCTACCAGGTTCCTCCATCCATGGGATTTTCCAGGCAAAAGTACTGGAGTGGGTTGCCATTGCCTTCTCCAGGGGATCTTCCCAACCCAGGACTCGAACCCACATCTCCTGTATTGGCAGGCAGATTCTTTACCGACTAAGCTGTGAGGGAAGCACACTTTAATTTTTTTTTTAATATTAAATTACACGAACTGTTTGTATGTTTTGAAGATTAATTCCTTGTCAGTTGCAAATATTTTCTCCCATTCTGAGGGTTGGCTTTTTGTCTTGTTTATGATTTCCTTTGCTTTGCAAAAGCTTTTAAGTTTAATTAGTTTCCATTGTTTATTTTTGTTTTTATTTTCATTACTCGAGGAGGTAGGTCAAAAAAGATCTTGCTGTGATTTAAGTCAAAAAGTGTTCTGCTTATATTTTCCTCTAAGAGTTTTATAGTGTCTGACCTTACATTTAGGTCTTTAATCCATTTTGTGTTTATTTTTGTCTACGGTGTTAGTGAAGTGAAGTGAAAGTCTCTCAGTTGTGTCTGACTCTTTGCGACCCCATGGACTATACTCCCCATGGAGTCCATGGAATTCTCCAAGCCAGAATACTGGAGTGGGTAGCCTTTTCCTTCTCCAGGGGATCTTCCCAACCCAGAGATTGAACCCAGGTCTCCCACGTTGCAGATGGATTCTTTACCAGCTGAGCCACAAGGGAAGGTGTTAGGGAGTGTTCTAATTTCATTCTTTTACCTGTAGCTGTCCAGTTTTCACAGCACCACTTATTGAAGAGACTGTCTAGTGTAATTTTAATATAGTTTTGATGTAGAGGTTTTTAATGTAGAGGTAATGTCCTTTGTTAAATTTATTCCTGAGTATTTAATATTTTTTGACAGAGTAAATGAAACTGCTTTTCTCATTTCACTTTCCAATGTTTCATTGCTAAAATATAAAGACAATTGATTTTTGTATAGTGTCCTTGTATCTATACATTTGCTAATTTATTTATTAGTTCTAGATGTTTTGCAGATTTCTTAAGGTTTCCTATGTAAACAGTCATTTATTTGTGAACAAAGACAGTTTTACATGTTTCTTTAATTTGTATTGATACATCTTTTACTTCTTTTTCTTCTCTTACTTCACTGGCTAGACCCTCTGATACAGTGTGAAATAGAAGTGGAGAAAATGGATATCCTAACCTTATCCTTGGGAGAAGGCAATGGCACCCCACTCCAGTACTGTTGCCTGGAAAATCCCATGGATGGAGGAGCCTGGTAGGCTGCAATCCATGGGGTCGCCAAGAGTCGGACACGACTGAGCGACTTCACTTTCACTTTCCACTGTCATGCATTGGAGAAGGAAACGGCAACCCACTCCAGTGTTCTTGCCTGGAGAATCCCAGGGATGGGGGAGCCTGGTAGGCTGCAGTCCATGGGGTCGCACAGAATCGGACACGAATGAAGTGACTTAGCAGCAGCAGCAGCAGCAGCAGCAACCTTATCCTTAATCTTAGGAGGAATATTCATTCAATATTTAAGTAAAATGTTAACAGAGGGTTTTTGAAGATGCCATTTAATTCTGGTTTGCTGGGAGATTTTTTTCTAAATGAATGGCTGTTGATTAATTTTTTTCAAATGGTTTTCCAGAATCTATTTGAGTAAGTTTGTTTTTTCTTTTTATTCTGTTAATATGGTTAATCACATTGATTGGCATTGCATATGTTAAGCTGAGAGTCCAAGGATACACCCAGTATGTCATGATGCATTTTGTTTTTTATATTGTTGGATTCTATTTGCTAATATTCTGTTGAGAATTTTTGTATCTGTGTTCATAAAGGACATAGGTTTGAAATTAAAAAATTTCTTTGCTGGGTTTGTTATCGAGGTTACGTTAGTCTCATAAAATGAGTTGGAAAGTGTTCTTTTCCATTTTCTGATTTTTAGTAAGATGAAAGTTAATTCTTTCTTAATAAAATTCACAATGATAAGTTTGCTTTGTGGGAAGGTTTTTCTATGTGGATGTATTGGAAGGTTTTTAATTATTGATTTGATTTCTTATTAGGTATGTGGCTATTTAGTTTTTCTATTTTATTTTATATCAATTTTGGTAAATTGTCTTTTTCAAGGTACTTGTGTGTTTGATCTAGATTGTCTACATAATTTTTAGCATAATGTTATCTATAATATTCTATTATTATTATTTTACTGTCTATAGTATTTGAAAGGCTGTCTTTTCTTTCATTCCTGAAAGAAGATTCAGGATACTCCTGAATCAGAAGGTTCAGAAGATTCCTGATATTGGTAATTTGTATTTTATCTCTTCTTTGTCAATCAGCTAGGGGACTATTAATTTTATTGATCTTTTCAAAGAACCAGCTTTTGGCTTTGTTAATTTTCTTTATATTCTATCTTGAGAATTTCTGCTCTTAAAATAAAAGCATTTCTACTAACTTTGGGTTTGCTTTGCACTTATTTTTCTGGTTTCTTGAGGTGGAAACTTAATTTATTTCACGTCTATTTGATTTTCTAATATAAATATTTATGTTATGATGTTCCCACTAAACATTGCTTTAACTGCATCCCACAAATTTTGATGTATTGTATTTTTTACTAATCATATAAAAACGTTGAAAAAACTTCCTTATGATTTCTTCATTGACTCAATGATTATAAGTTTATTGCTTAATATTCAAAGATTTATTTTTTCTATATGTCTAAATACTATCAATTTAAAATTTAATTCCATCATGGACAGAAAATGCACTCTGTATTACTTCAATTTAATTTTATTGAGACTTGTTTTATGGCCCAGGACACATTTCATCTTGGTGAATAGTACCATGAGTATTTGAAAAAAATATGTATTCTGCTATTTTTGGTTATGGTGTTCTATAAATATAAATCAAGTCCAGGTGGTTTATGACATTGTTCAAATCTTTTGAATTTTTAATGATTTGAAGATCTAGTCGTTCCATCAATTTCTGAGTGGAGTGATAGATTTTGTCAATTTTTTTCATGTATGTTGAAGCTCTATCATTAGATGTAATTATAATTTTTATATCCTGATAAAAATGGACCATTTTACTCTCATGAAATGTCCCTTTTAAACTCTTATATTACCCTTTGTCTTGAAGTCTCCTCCTTTTTGTGCCCTGATTGTATGCTGTATAATATATCTTTTGTCATTCATTTCCTTTCATCTACCTGTATTATTATAGTTAAAGTCTGTCTTGTAGTCAGAATATAGCCTGTTTTTCTGTTTTTCTTTTTTAATCCATTCTGACCTTATCTGCTAACTTTTTTCTGAAGATTTTTTTTTTTTTGATGTGGACCATTTTAAAATTCTTCATTCAATTTGTTACAATATTGCTTCTATTTTATGTTTTGGTTTTTTGGCCACGAGGCATGTGGGATCTTACCTTCATGACTAAGGCCTGAACTCACACCTCCTATATTGAAAGGTGAAGTCTTAACCACTGGACCACCAGGGAAATCCCCCTTATCTGCTAACTTTTAATTGGAGCATTTAGTTTTTTAAGATACTGTAATTATAGATATGATTTGATATATATTTACAGTTTTATTACTTGTCTTTCTTAGCTTCTGTATTCCACTTTTTCTGTCTTCTTTTGGGTCATGTAAATAATTTTTAAAGCTCCATTTTAATTCATTAATCAACTTTTTAGCTATACATTTTTCATTTTTTAAAGCAGTTGCTTAGTGACTACACAATCTGAACTTTGGCCACATTCAGATTTTACACAAAATTTATTTATTTATTTTACCATTTCACACATATTCAAAAGCAGAGACATTACTTTGCCAACAAAGGTTCCTCTAGTCAAGCTATGGTTTTTCCTGTGGTCATGTATGGATGTGAGAGTTGGACTGTGAGGAAAGCTGAGCGCCGAAGAATTGATGCTTTTGAACTGTGGTGTTGGAGAAGACTCTTGAGAGTCCCTTGGACTGCAAGGAGATCCAACCAGTCCATTCTGAAGGAGATTAGCCCTGGGATTTCTTTGGAAGGAATGATGCTAAAGCTGAAACTCCAGTACTTTAGCCACCTCATGTGAAGAATTGACTCATTGGAAAAGACTCTGATGCTGGGAGGGATTGGGGGCAAGAGGAGAAGGGGACGACAGAGGATGAGATGGCTGGATGGCATCACTGACTCGATGGATATGAGTCTGAGTGAACTCTGGGAGTTGGTGATGGACAGGGAGGCCTGGCGTGCTGCGATTCATGGGGTCGCAAAGAGTCGTACACGACTGAGCGACTGATCTGATCTGATCAACTTTTATGTATACTTATCACAATATTACATTATAAACCTACAATACAGTGGTATAATTACTACCTTAAATGTTCAGATGCCTTCTTCTAAGAAATTAAGAAGAATATAATATTTTAACATTATATTTAATATATTTAATAGTTCCAAGGATTTTCATTCTTTCTTGAAGATATGAAGGTCTATCGATGTCATTTCGTTTCACTTGATGAACTGCATTTAGTAATAGAATTCCTTGTAATGGGCTTCCCTGGTGGCTCAGGCGGCAAGGAACCTGCCTGCAATGCAGGAGACCAGGCTTCCACCCCTGGGTCAGAAAGATCCCCTGAAGAAGGGAGTGGAACCCTCTACAGTATTCTTGCCTGGAGAATTCCATGGACAGAGGAGCCTAGTGGGTTACAATCCATGAGATTGCAAACAGTCGGACATGACTGAGTGACAAACACGCACATTCCGTTCCTTAGCTCAGTTGGTAAAGAATCCGCCCACAATGCGAGAGACCTGGGTTCGATCCTTTGGTCAGGAAAATCCCGTGGAGAAGGGGTAGGCTACCCACACCAGTATTCTTGGGCTTCCCTTGTGGCTCAGCTGGTAAAGAATCTGCATACAATGCAGGAGACCTGAGTTCAATCCCTGGGTTGGGAAGATCCCCTGGAGAAGGAAAAAGCTACCCACTCCAGTATTCTGGCCTGGAGAAGTCCACGGGGTCACAAAAAGTCGGACAGACTTAGCCAGCAGGTCTGCTGGCAATGATTGTGTTAGTTTTTTTATTTCCATTCATTGTGGTGGGCAGACCCTGAGATGACTCTCAGGAAGCCCCACCTTCTGGTGTTCCTATGTTTATAGACTCCCTCCCTGTGAGTGTGGATGGGACGTGTGATTTGCTTCTAAGCAGAAGAACGTGGCAAAAGTGACAGGCTGCCACTCCCATGATTACGTTACGTTATAAAAGACTGTTTTGTTAGCTGACTTTAGACTTTCTCATTCACTTGCTGGCTCTGAGCAAGCAAGCTGCCAGGGCAAGAAATTGTAGGTGGCATCTAGCTGCTGAGGATGGCCTCATCTTACAGACTCTAAGAAATGAATTTTGCCACCAACCTAAGTGAGTTTGGAAGAGGATTCATTGTGGTTAGTCAAGCTTCCAGATGAGGACTGAGCCCTGGTTGACACCTTGATGGCACCTTACAGAGGACCCATCTGAGCCATCCTCTGATTCCTGACCCACGGTGAGGTAGTAAACGTGTGTTGTTTTAAAGCCACTAGTTTGCAGTAATGTCTTGTGCAGCAATATATTTATTTTTGAAGTCTATTTTACTGGGTTTAGGATTCTAGGTTGATGGTTTTCCCTTCATCACTCTACAGATTATTCTTTTTAAAAATACTTATTTTATTTATTTATTTTTGACTCTGTTGGGTCTTAGTGGTGGCATGTGTAATCTTCACTGTGGATCTTTTGTTGCGGTGGGCAGGCTTAGTTCCCCTGCAGCATGTGGGATCCTAGTTCCTCAACCAGGGCTTGAATTTGCATTGGAAGGCAGATTCTTAACCACTGGGCTGCCAGGGAAGTCCCACCAATTCAGTTGTCTTTTGCCCTCCGTTACATCTGATGTGAAGTCAGAAGTCATTCAAATCATTGCTGATAGCCGTGTGCAATTTTTCTCTGGCTGCTTTAATGATATTTTCTTTGTCTCTAATTTTCAGAAGTTTGGTGTGAAATAGCCATCCACATGTGGGTTTTGTTTAGGTTTTTTTTTTGGTATTTATTCCTGCTTGGGGCTTGAGCTTGACACTGTAAATTTATAACTGTCACCTAAATGGGAAAAATTTGGCCATTCTTTCTTTTTAAAAAAATATTTATTTGGCTGCATCAGGTCTTAGTTGCGTCACCCAGGACCTTTCATTGTGATACATGGGCTTCCTTCAAGTTGTGACGTGTGGGCTCCGGAGTGCGTGAGCTCTATAGTTGCAGCTCGCCAGTGCTCTAGGTGTGGTGCACAGGCTTGGTTGCTCTGCAGCCTGTGAAATCCTAGTTCCTTACCAGGACTCGAACCTGCGTCCCCTGCGTTGGAAGGTGGATTCTTAACTACTGGACCACCAGTCAAATCCCTGGCCATTATTTCTTTAAAAAACTTTTTTTTGTCCCCTTTTCTCCTTGTGTTCTGGGACCCCACTTATGTTTAAACCTTTTAGTATTGCTCCACAGATCCCTGAGGCTCTTAAAATTTTTTTAGCCTTTTTCTTTCTGCTCTTCAGATTGGATAACTTCTACCTAACTTCAAGTATGTTGACTCTGTCACCTTCAATTTCTTGTTAAAGCCATCCCGTGAACTTAAAAAAAAAAAAATCCAGCTATGGTAATTTTTAGTTCTAGAATGTTCATTTGGTACTGTTTTGTAATGTCTATTCATCTGTTGAAATTCTCTATTTGTTCATTTTTTTCAGAAGCATATTTTCTTTTGAGTCCTTGAGCATAATTATAATAGCTGCTTTAACAGTGTTTTATGTGGGTTGGAATTTCTGAGATGCAGATGCAGAGACAGATTTATGGTGTTGTAACACCTGTGAAAGGAAATGGGAGGAAGCAGGCTTGGGCAGGGAAACCATCGCATCATGATGTACAACTAATACTGTCTCTGGCAGCCTGACAGGGGAGCTCTGAGATAACAGTTGCCCATGAAAGGAGTTCCACATAGGGCAGAACCAGCTAAGCCGTTGTACCACTGGCTTGCTCAGCTTGACCAGAAGCCACTCAGTGAAAATGGAGCTAAGGGTATCTGTTTAGCTCTTTCAGCCTTGGCTGGTTATAGTGACTTTGAAATATGTGAACTTGGCTAGGCTGAACTACATTTTACAAATTCTCTTACATATATATTTCTTGTTACTGTGGGCCACAACTAGAGGAGCTGTCCCACGTTGAAGGTCAGGAAGGGAGGTGGTGAGGAGATAACCCTCGTCCAAGGTAAGGAGCAGCAGCTGCGCTTTGCTGGAGTAGCCGTGAAGAGATACCCCATGCCCAAGGTAAGAGAAACCCAAGTAAGACGGTAAGTGTTGCAAGAGGGCATCAGAGGGCAGACATACTGAAACCATACTCAAAGAAAACTAGTCAATCTAATCACACTAGGACCACAGCCTTGTCTAATTCAATGAATCTAAGCCATGCCCGTGGGGCAACCCAAGATGGGTGGGTCATGGTGGAGAGATCTGACAGAATGTGGTCCACTGGAGAAGGGAATGGCAAACCACTTCAGTATTCTTGCCTTGAGAACCCCATGAACAGTACGAAAAGGCAAAATGATAGGATACTGAAAGAGGAACTGCCCAGGTCAGTAGGTGCCCAATATGCTACTGGAGATCAGTGGAGAAATAACTCCAGAAAGAATGAAGGGATGGAGCCAAAGCAAAAACAATACCCAGCTGTGGATGTGGATTGGTGATAGAAGCAAGGTCCGATGCTGTAAAGAGCAATATTGCATAGAACCCGGAATGTCAGGTCCATGAATCAAGGCAAATTGGAAGTGGTCAAACAAGAGATGGCAAGAGTGAACGTCGACATTCTAGGAATCAGCGAACTGAAATGGACTGGAATGGGTGAATTTAACTCAGATGACCATTATATCTACTACTGCGGGCAGGAATCCCTCAGAAGAAATGGAGTAGCCATCATGGTCAACAAAAGAGTCCGAAATGCAGTACTTGGATGCAATCTCAAAAACGACAGAATGATCTCTGTTCGTTTCCAAGGCAAACCATTCAATATCACAGTAATCCAAGTCTATGCCCCAACCAGTAACGCTGAAGAAGCTGAATTTGAACGGTTCTATGAAGACCTACAAAACCTTTTAGAACTAACACCCAAAAAAGATGTCCTTTTCTTATAGGGGACTGGAATGCAAAAGTAGGAAGTCAAGAAACACCTGGAGTAACAGGCAAATTTGGCCTTGGAATACGGAATGAAGCAGGGCAAAGACTAATAGAGTTTTGCCAAGAAAATGCACTGATCATAACAAACACCCTCTTCCAACAACACAAGAGAAGACTCTATACATGGACATCACCAGATGGTCAACACCAAAATCAGATTGATTCTATTCTTTGCAGCCAAAGATGGAGAAGCTCTATACAGTCAGCAAAAACAAGACCAGGAGCTGACTGTGGCTCAGATCATGAACTCCTTATTGCCAAATTCAGACTTAAATTGAAGAAAGTAGGGAAAACCACTAGACCATTCAGGTATGACCTAAATCAAATCCCTTATGATTATACAGTGGAAATGAGAAATAGATTTAAGGGCCTAGATCTGATAGATAGAGTGCCTGATGAACTATGGAATGAGGTTCATGACATTGTACAGGAGACAGGGATCAAGACCGTCCCCATGGAAAAGAAATGCAAAAAAGCAAAATGGCTGTCTGGGGAAGCCTTACAAATAGCTGTGAAAAGAAGAGAAGTGAAAAGCAAAGGAGAAAAGGAAAGATATAAACACCTGAATGCAGAGTTCCAAAGAATAGCAAGAAGAGATAAGAAAGCCTTCTTCAGTGATCAATGAAAATAAATAGAAGAAAACAACAGAATGGGAAAGACTAGGGATCTCTTCAAGAAAATCAGAGATACCAAAGGAACATTTCATGCAAAGATGGGCTCGATAAAGGACAGAAATGGTATGGACCTAACAGAAGCAGAAGATATTAAGAAGAGATGGCAAGAATACACAGAAGAACTGTACAAAAAAGATCTTCATGACCCAGATAATCACGATGGTGTGATCACTGACCTAGAGCCAGACATCCTGGAATGTGAAGTCAAGTGGGCCTTAGAAAGCATCAGTACGAACAAAGCTAGTGGAGGTGATGGAATTCCAGTTGAGCTATTCCAAATCCTGAACAATGATGCTGTGAAAGTGCTGCACTCAATATGCCAGCAAATTTGGAAAACTCAGCAGTGGCCACAGGACTGGAAAAGGTCAGTTTTCATTCCAATCCCAAAGAAAGGCAATGCCAAAGAATGCTCAAACTACCGCACAATTGCACTCATCTTACACGCTAGTAAAGTAATGCTCAAAATTCTCCAAGCCAGGCTTTAGCAATATGTGAACCGTGAACTTCCTGATGTTCAAGCTGGTTTTCGAAAAGGCAGAGGAACCAGAGATCAAATTGCCAACATCCGCTGGATCATCGAAAAAGCAAGAGAGTTCCAGAAAAGCATCTATTTCTGCTTTATTGACTATGCCAAAGCCTTTGACTGTGTGGATCACAAGAAACTGTGGGAAATTCTGAAAGAGATGGGAATACCAGACCACCTGATCTGCCTCTTGAGAAATTTGTATGCAGGTCAGGAAGCAACAGTTAGAACTGGACATGGAACAACAGACTGGTTCCAAATAGGAAAAGGAGTACGTCAAGGCTGTATATTGTCACCCTGCTTATTTAACTTATATGCAGAGTACATCATGAGAAATGCTGGACTGGAAGAAACACAAGCTGGAATCAAGATTGCCGGGAGAAATATCAATAACTCAGATATGCAGATGACACCACCCTTATGGCAGAAAGTGAAGAGGAACTAAAAAGCCACTTGATGAAAGTAAAAGTGGAGAGTGAAAAAGTTGGCTTAAAGCTCAACATTCAGAAAACGAAGATCATGGCATCCAGTCCCATCACTTCATGGGAAATAGATGGGGAAACAGTGGAAACAGTGTCAGACTTTATTTTTCTGGGCTCCAAAATCACTACAGATGGTGACTGCAGCCATGAAATTAAAAGACGCTTACTCCTTGGAAGGAAAGTTATGACCAACCTAGATAGCATATTCAAAAGCAGAAACATTACTTTGCCAACAAAGGTTCATCTAGTCAAGGCTATGGTTTTTCCTGTGGTCATGTATGGATGTGAGAGTTGGACTGTGAAGAAGGCTGAGTGCCGAAGAATTGATGCTTTTGAACTGTGGTGTTGGAGAAGACTCTTGAGAGTCCCTTGGACTGCAAGGAGATCCAACCAGTCCATTCTAAAGGAGATCAGCCCTGGGATTTCTTTGGAAGGAATGATGCTAAAGCTGAAACTCCAGTACTTTGGCCACCTCATGCGAAGAATTGACTCATTGGAAAGACTCTGATGCTGGGAGGGATTGGGGGCAAGAGGAGAAGGGGACGACAGAGGATGAGATGGCTGGATGGCATCACTGAGTCGATGGATATGAGTCTGAGTGAACTCCGGGAGCTGGTGATGGACAGGGAGGCCTGGCGTGCTGTGATGCATGGGGTTGCAAAGAGTCGGACACGACTAAGCGACTGAACTGAACTGAACTGTGGGCCACAAGAGATATTCTTATGGGAGATTTTGAGGGCAGAGGTGAAACAGCAGCTATTTTTGTGGCTCATATACACTGTCATCCGTCTACTGGCTCACCACAGCAATGGTGAGCTCTTGCTTATCCTTACACATCTTTCTTCTACCCTATCATGTGAATAATTTTAAAAATTTATTGCTAATTGGAGGATAATTGCTTTACAGTGTTGTGCTGGTTTCTGCCATATATCAACATGAATCAGCCATAGGTATACTTATGTCCCCTTCTTCTTGAACCTCCCTCCCACCCCATCCCACCCCTCTAGGCTGTCACAGAGCACTGGGTTGAACTCCCTGCATCGTACAGCAAATTCCCGCTGGCTACCTCTTTCACATGTAGTAATATATATGTTTCAATGCCACTCTCTCAATTCATCCCACCCTCTCTTCCCCCATGCTGCTGCATCCATAAGTCTCTTCTCTACTCTGTGTCTCTATTGCTGCCCTGCAAATAGGGCCATCAGTACCATTTTTCTAGATTTGCTATATATGGTTAATATATCATATTCGTTTTTCTCTTTCTGACTTACTTCACTCTGTATAACAGGCTCTAGGTTCATCCACCTCACTAGAACTGACTCAAATATGTTCCTTTTTATGGCCAAGTAACATTCCATTGTATATGTTATATGTACCACCATCTCTTTATCCATTAATCTGTTGATGGACATTTAGGTTGCTTCCATGTCTTGTCTATTGTAAATAGTTCAGCAATAAACACTGTGGTACATGTGTCTTTTAGAATTGTGCGTTTCTCAGGGTATGTGCCCAGTAGTGGGATTGCTGGGTCATTTGCTGGGTCATATGGTAGTTTGATTCCTAGTTTTTAAAGAAATCTCCAGTGTTCTCCATACTGGCTGTATCAATTTATGCTCTTACCAACAGTGCAAGAGGGTTCCATGTTCCCCTTTCTCCATATCCTCTCCAGCATATGTTGTTTATAGATTTTTTGATGATGGCCATTCTGACTGGTTAGTTTTGATTCGCATTTCTCTAAATAATAAGCAATGTTGAGCATTTTTTCATGTGTTTATTAGGCATCTGTGTGTTTTCTTTGGAGAAATGTCTGTTTGGGTCTAATGCCCATTTTTTGATTGGGTTGTTTGTTTTTCTGGTACGGAGCTGTGTGAGCTGTTTGTATATTTTGGAGAGTAATCCTTTGTCAGTGGCTTCATTTGCAATTATCTTCTTCCATCCTATCATGTGAATAATTTCTTAGCCAGAAGCACTTTTGTTTCCAGGGAGTGCACAGGCTATCTAGATCTTTCCTCAGTTCAGGGAAATCTTCTTCTGGTCTGAGTTTGATATTTGCCTCTTTTTCTACTCCTATTTTGTCTCCATCTGGAACCTGTGTCTTTGCATGTTAGGATTCCTGGATCTTTCCCCTAAATCTTTTATCTTTTCCCTCATGACTTTTATCTAGTTTTCTTTTTTCTCTAAGCTTTAAGATGTTTCTTATACTTGATCTTCCAGGTTTCTGATTCAGGGCTCAAAAATGACATCCTTTCCTTTAATTCATCTGTGTGCTTGTTTTTTTTTTTTAAGCTCAAAGTTTTTGTTTTTAAGTTCTAATTGTGTGTGTGTGTGTGTGTGTGTATGTGTGTGAGATAGGTTCTTGTCTCTTCTTACAGCCTACTATCACTTTTAAAATTCAGGTGTTAGTTGGTCTCTTACAGCTGCAGTTCTGTTCAGCGACCATGTGGTCTGATGCTTCTGCCTCACCTTCCTCTGAGGTCCCTCTGTTCTCTTCTGCTGTCTAGTTTAGATCTGGCTGAGATGTGTCTTTAGAGATAGGCAGGGGAAGAGGGTCTCTGGCCCTGAGGACCTATGGTCCATGGGAGACTTTTGGCTCCCTCCAAGACATCCAAATGAAGCTTCTCTGTTCCCTGGTCTCTCTGAACTCTCAAACTTGAGGGTGGGTAACTCAACCCACATCAGCAACTTCTGGGTGCTTTAAAGGTCAGGAAGGCTCAGCAGCTCATGCAGAGTCTATAGATCCTGAAAGCCCAGTTTTTCCCTGGACCAGCCACTTTTGGCTCTTGCTCCTGCTGTGCTCTGGGCTTCCTCGACGCACAGTGGTAAAGAATCTGCCTGCGATGCAGGAGATGCAAAAGACTCTGGTCCAATCCCTGGTTTGAGAAGATCCCCTGGAGGAGGAAATGGCCACCAACTCCAGTATCCTTGCCTGAAAAACCCATGGGCAGAGGAGTCTGGCGGGCTACGGTTCAAAGGGTCACAAACAGTTGGACACAAGTAAGTGACTGAGCACGCATGGCCTGCGTTGCTCACTAGTTAACTCCAGGAGGGAGGGAGGCTCACAGAGTCATGGGGAGGTGATCTCCTTAAGAACCAGCTTGTACTCAGAAAAGGCAACAGCCTGGAGTGGGGATGGGGGAGAAAAAGGAGTCCTTTCAGCCTCCTTTATCTTCAGAATCCCCATTCAAAGTATAATTTCCAAAATTTCCATAACTCTCCATAAAGTGAGCATGTGTCAAAAATTTAATTAACTCCTTGAAATGAGGGGAACCTGCAATATGGTAAGGAGAGTTCAAAAAAGTATGAGGCAGAAATATTTATAGTCACTTGAAAGAAAGAATGTTGGAATAAGACTGGTAAAGTACATGTAAGAGATCTGTAAACTTTGGGTTATCATCTTTTTGTTTACTTCTCTACAGGATAAAATTCACTGGTCATCATTGGTTTTCTAGGATTAACGTCTATGTTTTCAGAGTGAAGTAGCCTAATCAGTAGTAAATACAGAACTTCCTTGGCGGTCCAGTGGTTAAGAATCTGCCTGCCAATGCAGGGAATACAAGTTTGATCCCTGGTCCAGGAAGATTCCACATGCCATGGGGTAACTAGACCTGTGTGTAGCAACTACTGAGCTTGTGCTCTAGAGCTCATGAACCACAACTATGAGCCCACTCGCAGGAACTGCTAGAGCCCAGGTGCATAGAACCTGTGTTCTGCAACCAGAGAAGCCACCACACACCCCCAACTGGAGAGCAGCCCCTGCTCGCTGCAGACAGGGAAGCCGGAACGCAGCGACGAAGACGCTGCTGCTGCTGCTGCTGCTGCTAAGTCGCTTCAGTCATGTCCGACTCTGTGCGACCCCATAGATGGCAGCCCACCAGGCTCCCCCGTCCCTGGGATTCTCCAGGCAAGAACACTGGAGTGGCTTGCCATTTCCTTCTCCAATGCATAAAAGTGAAAAGTGAAAGTGAAGTCGCTCAGTCGTGTCCGACTCTTAGCTACCCCATGGACTGCAGCCTACCAGGCTCCTCTGTCCATGGGATTTTCCAGGCAAGAGTACTGGAGTGGGGTGCCATTGCCTTCTCCGAACGAAGATGCAGTGCAGCCAAAAATATAAAATAAATAAATAAGTTAAATTAAAAAAATAGTTAATACAGTAAACACTGCTAAAGCATTGCTGTCCAAAAGAAATACAGTGTGAGCCCCCAAAGCAAGCCACACATGCAATTACTCATTTTATTTACTTTAACTCAACGCGTTCACCCTAGCATCATTTAAATGTGCTGTGATTGGATTATGGGCAAATGAGAAAAGCAAAGCACAGAAAGGTTAGGTCATTTGCTCAAAGGTCACACAGCTAGTAAGTAGCAGAAGCAAGATGTGAATCTTAGCCATCTCTCACAGTTTTGTGACAAAGACTCCTTCCTCATCTAAATGTGAGAGGCCTTTCCTTCTGCCAGAGGTTTCTTTGGGGTCATGAGGTCGGTCTCAAGGAGATGGGATAAGGTGATTTTTCAAAAGCCTAAACTTTCTGATGTCACAATGTCTAAATGTCATGTACTCACACGGAGGATCTGGGAAGTTTGCTTTGTGCTCCAGGCTCAGATTCAGACCTGGGTGGCCCAAGGGACTGGAGGGTGAGGTCAGAGACAGATACTCATCTTTCATTAGCTGGGGAGGGAAGGGGCTGAGGGAGTTTAGACTGTGTGTAGAGCCCTTCATCTGAGAGAAACCATTTTTCCATTTTCATTATTTTTTAATTTCAGAAAACATGCCCCTAACAGCTTTATAATAATCTCAGTATTCGTTTTATAAAACGCAACATTTTCACTGATGCTACCAGTAGAATCACGGCTGTCAGCTACCAGCCTTGTAAAAGGAACGAATGTATTTTCTGTGCCCATAATCACCCCTCTATGGGAATGAGGTCTATTTCAATGACTATCTAATAAAGGAATAACTCAGCATTAAAAAAAAAAAAAATTCAGAATCCTTAGGCACCCTAGAGGCAAAAAGGCAAAGGAAATTTGATCTGATGAAAATTGGAACCTTTTTTTAAGGGAAAGCTTTATTATTTTTTTTTTCCAAAAAACTTCATTTTAAAAACAGTAGGTTGGTTTATCAACAAATCTCTATTTAAGGAATTGAATAAGGAACTGATTATACAGCTGGCAAAACCTCACGATTCCAACACATTCTGAGATGGTCTAATTTAGTGAAAGGTCTGAATCAGTTTGAAGCATGTGGTTTTGTAGCTCTGACGGTCTTAATTACCTTCAACTCAGACTAAGCCTAGAAACTCATTCTTTCAGACTGTGGCCTCCAGAGCCTGGGGAAATTTGCAGCAACAGGCTGATAAAGATGGTTCGTAATTAGCATCTCAATTGTGCAATATTAATCACCTCCTTCCTGTTGTTATTGTTCTTCAGTCCCTCAGTCGTGTCCTACTCTTTGCGACCCCATGGACTGCAGCACGCCAGGCTCCTCTGCCCTCTGCTATCTCTTAGAGTTTGCTCAAATTCCTGTCCATTGAGTCCCTGATGCTATATGACTATCTCATCCTCTGGTGCACCCTTCTTTTGCCTTCAATCTTTCCTGGCGTCAGGATCTTTTCCAGTGAGTCAGCTCTTTGCATCAGGTGGCCAAAGTATTAGAGTTTCAGCTTCAGCATCAGTCCTTCCATTGAATATTCAGGGTTGATTTCATTTAGGATTGACTGGTTTGACCTCCTACAGAATGTGCATCTCTTATCTCTCTAAATAAATCCACTTCTTGTCTATCACTTTGTCTCTCACTGAGTTCTTTTCTGCAACTAGACTTAGAGAACCTGTGCTTCATTAAGTCCTGAGACCAGGTGTGTGATTTCAGTTAAAAGACAGTGGGTTCAGGTCCTAACCTGGGTTTAGGCTGGATTCTAGTCCCGTCTGAGGTGCCTCAATTAATCTTATCAACAACCTTATTATTTATTATTGTTACCCGTCAGTTTATATTTAGGGAAACTGAGGTCCAGAGAAATGATGTTAAAATGCCTAAAACAGGTTTCCATATTTTCCAATAACCCTTAGTATCTCAGTATTTTTCCATGATATCCAAAGGCCAAAAGAAATACGTAGTAGTTCTGTTTATTAAGTTGTTAGGTCCAAACAACTACTTATAAATATTTATGTCCTAACAGCTTAGTAGTTATTGGAAAAAATAATTCATACAAGTTGAAAGAAAAAAATTATTCCATCTTAAATAAGCAGAATTACATAGTAATGGGATGTGTGTGCTTGTTGGACGCTACACATCTAAAAACTTAGAATCAGGTGGGATGTTGTCATCTTCCTTTCTTGTTCTACATTGGTTTTCACATGGTATTTGCTTTTTATTACTATAAACACTGAAAACCCAGCTTTGCAAGGATCTGATGTCATCAGAATGGATGCAGCGCAAATGAGCTGTAGTTTGTGGATATCTGGTAGATATGATCGTGTTCCTTTTGAACATTTCAGATAACAGTTGGGGGACTTCCCTGGGGGTCCAGGGGTTAAGACTTCCTGCTTCCAGTCCAGAGGGTGTGGGTTCAATCCCTGATTGGGGAAACTCCTTCCAATTTGCACTGCAGCAAAAAAAAACCACCAAACAACGTTTTAGGGAATTCTCTGCTGGTCCAGTGGTTAGAACTCTGCACTCTCACAGCCAAGGGCCCAGGTTTTCAACCCCTGGTCAGGGAACTAAGATCCCATAAGTCATGTGGTGTGGCCAAAAAGGGGCAGCTGTACCCGTGTGTGTTTGCTGAAGTGCCCAGGGGTATCTTGGAACATAGTTTGGGAACTGTGGGTCTGTGAAGGTGGGGCTAGTGAAAACAGGGCCTTGAACCTAAGCATTCTTGTTCCTGAGCCCATATGTTCTGTGCTAGGCTGTTTTGTGTGTGTCCCATCCCATAGCCTGTACTCATAAAGGAAACAGACATTCATTCAGCAGATGCTTTATGAGCTGCTACTCTATTCCAGACCTTGGGCTGGGGTTGGGGAGGGGACAAAGATTCATTGGCTCTAGGGCTTGTTTTTTCAATCATTTTGTCATGTCGGAAAAGAATTGCAATTCAGCTACAATGGAAGGACGTACAAAATACCACCTTATCGGGAAAGGGGATCCTGGAGGTGATGTGGGGGTGGGACTGATGTAACTGCCATGACAGCTTATTTAGGCTACACTGATAGAGATTTGAATTTGGGAATGAAGCAAGTGCTGCCCTTTTCATTCTGTGCAGATCACTCCAGAATTATGTTCAGGCTGGAGAAGAGACAAATCAAGGGTTTCAGTAGGCATCTTGTCACCTCTGCAGGCTGCTATGGACTGAAGCAGGAAGCCCGAACCAATAATAAGCCTGTGATGAAGAACTTTGAGCAGAGAAGATGCTGAGCACCCTGTCACTGGAGCTAGGTAAGGAAGGGTGTGTGGTAGAGTCCTTCTTCAAAGGGGCTGGGCCAGCTGGCCTTCAAGGTCCTCTCCAACTCTGAAAAAGGCTGATTTTGTGAAGCTGTCTTCTCACTGTCCACACTTATCCCCTTTTGTCACTGACTCTGAGAAGCCAACACACCTGTCACTGACCTTGAAACAGCATTGCTACATGAAAACTGACATTGGAAATTGACTTCCCTTCGTTCATTTGAGGTGCATTTACCTTGGAATCCCAGCAGCACCTCCTGCCTAAGGTTGGGGTGAGGGGAGGAGAGTGGAAGGACTGCTTCCTGACATCTCTTAGAGGCTGGTGGCACTGACTGCTTGCTGGAGATGGAAGGTGGGCACCTGATGACCCTCAGTGCTGTCAAAGTGACCCTGAAAAACACACAACTCACCTTGGCTCCCTCCTGCTCATGTTTCTGCAGGGGCTTCCCACTGTTGACTGGATAAAGTCCAAACTTCCAATTCAGCACTGAGGTCCCCTAAGGCAAGGCCTCTGTCTAACTTACCAGCCTCATCTTTCCCGGAAGCGCTGTGATCTAGTCATACTGAGTGACTCATAATTCTCTGGAAACAGGGTTCCCTGTTCCTTTGCTGATGTTGTTCCCTCTGCCTGATTTACTCTTCCTGGTTTGTCTACTTGGTAAATTCTACTCATTCTTGTAGGTCTGGCTCAGTCCTATCCTTTGTTATGGATAATTGAAAATAATTTAATTTCCAATTTTATGGTTTGGCATTCTGGGCTGGGCTCAGTTGGATGGTTCTTCTGGACCAGCCTGGGATCACTAGTTGGTCTGCAGTGTGCCAGTGGGTTTCCTGGGACTGGCTGGCT
The DNA here is from genome assembly GCF_027580195.1 of Bos mutus. Classification (NCBI taxonomy): domain Eukaryota; kingdom Metazoa; phylum Chordata; class Mammalia; order Artiodactyla; family Bovidae; genus Bos; species Bos mutus. Next base: position 56,348,307 of record NC_091629.1, on the reverse strand, counting down.
TATGATGGGCTTACCAGGACTTCTGAGATGCTGAGCAGGAGGGTCTTTCTCTGCATAACCGCATGTGGTCCTCATCCTCTGGGAGGGTAGCCCAAATTTCTTCACATTGAGAATTCCAAGAACTGCAAAAGAGGACAAACCCCACTTCCCCAGAACTTTTCAAATCTTTGCTTGCATCATGTTTGCTAGCATCCTATTGGCCAGAACAAGTCACCTGACTGAGCTCAGCATGGGAGTGGAAGGGCACTCAAAGTAACATAGCAATAAGGTGCACATATGGGGTGTGGAGGGGATTTGGTACCATTTTTGCAATCTTCCACAGCTAGACAGCTTGCAGGCCAAGAGGATCTGTTTGAGCTCACTGGGATGTGAGCTCCTGGAGGCCTCAGTCTGAGATGCCTTAAATTCCCCAGAGCCTGGCATAGAGCAGGTACTTGGTAATTACTGACTTCTCCTTCAATATCCACATGGCCAACTTGAGCCTTTGACTCAAAGGAATGGCCAGAGAACCCAAGGTGAAGTTAGTCTCAGGAAGAGGGAAGGAAAGACAGACAATCTTTTACACAATTTTGCTCAGCAGCTCAGTGTTGTAATTTGTCCCAGAGAATGATTTGATCTGATTCAGCCACAGTCTGGTCTTCACCTTTAAATGTTGGGAACTGCATAAATCAGCACATTTCCCCCAAAGCAGAGTCTATATACAGCACTAACAGGCTGCTCGCCATAATTAGGCCTCTAGCAATGATTGTTTTTGCTCCCTGTGTTTTATCACCAGCCTCCTCAGGGAAGGAAAGGAGAATGATCAGTGTTATGATGTTTATGTGCACCTTCAGGGCTTGAGAGGTCTGGGGTAGGTGCACAAACAGGGGCTCTGGGCTGCAGTCCATCACGTCCTCTTCTAGCCTCAGCTTTTTCATCCTGCACCTTCCTCACGGGGTCTCCCTATGTGCTTGTGGTCACCCCACTCTGCATTTCCCCATTCCTTTCCACCTCCTTCATCCCCATTCAGTTAACCTCCTCTTGGCCCTTTGAGGCTAGGAGTGCATACACTGGGCATGGTCCACTCTTGGAAGGAAGACCCAGAGAAGAATTGATGCAGGTGCTGGAGGCAGGCTCATGACATTTAGGCACAGGATTCTGGGGATTTGGGGAACTGCAGTGTGGTCTTGCCTGGAAAATCTCATGGACGGAGGAGCCTGGTAGGCTGCAGTCCATGGGGTCGCTAAGAGTCGGACACGACTGAGCGACTTCACTTTCACTTTACACTTTCAGGCACTGGAGAAGGAAATGGCAACCCACTCCTGTGTTCTTGCCTGGAGAATCCCAGGGATGAGGGAGCCTGGTGGGCTGCCATCTATGGGGTCGCACAGAGTTGGACACGAATGGATCGACTTAGCAGCAGCAGCAGCAGCAGCAGTGTGGTCTAGGAATGCGGAGGGGCTATAGGTGAGCACAGCCTTTTGGACCCCCTAGGTTCCTTGCCCTGTGGACAGAAGCGCTGGCTATTGGAAGGTCAGAGAAGGACCCTTCAAAGTAGGGTCCTCAAGGCATTTCAAACCAAGTGACAAGGCAGGAGGCCCTGGTCACTGGACTCTAAGGGTGATTCTCTGGGTGTGTGCAAAGCTAGAGAGGCTTGGGGGTCCCAAAATCTGATTCAGTCCTACTGCTAGCAGGACTAGGCCTCCAGAGTTCTAGGTATCACTTGAGCGGAGCCTGGCTTATTTGAACTTCTGGAAGCAGCAGCCATGACCCCTCTTATTTGCACATCCTTCTGCTGAAATGAAAAGCTTTAGCATCTGTTTCTATTTGGCTCTCACTAAAGACCTGTGGTGGAGAAGGCAATGGCACCCCACTCCAGTACTCTTGCCTGGAAAATCCCATGGATGGAGGAGCCTGGTAGGCTGCAGTCCATGTGGTCACTAAGAGTCAGGCACGACTGAGCGACTTCACTTTCACTTTTCACTTTTATGCATTGGAGAAGGAAATGGCAAGCCACTCCACTGTTCTTGCCTAGAGAATCCCAGGGATGGGGGAGCCTGGTGGGCTGCCGTATATGGGGTCACACAGAGTTGGACACGACTGAAGCGACTTAGCAGCAGCAGCAGCAGCAGCAGCAAAGACCTGTGGGGTCACAGGAAAGGGAGTCTTGCCCCCACTGAACAGATGAGGAAGCTGAGGCTCAGGGAGATAGTGTGATTTGCCACAGGTCACACACCTGTCAGTGGTAGATCTCGGCTTGAGTCCCAGTGCTGGGCTCATGTACAGTACCCCTGTTACCACACCTACTGCATCTACTGAATTTTAAAATAGGTCTTTTTTTTTTTTTCTTTAGAATAGATCCTTTTTTTTTCTTTTTGGCTGTGCTGGGTATTCATTGTGGCATGTGGGCTCAGTATTTGCATGGTGAGGGCTTAGTTGCCCCTTGGCAGGTGGGGTCTTAGTTCCCCACCCGGGACTGGGTCCATGTCCCCTGCATCGGAAGGCAAATCTTAACCACTGGACAACTAGGAAAGTCCCTGGAATAGATCTTAGATGTCTGTTTATATCACTCATACCTATAATTGTATGAACACTCTTTTGATGATGGCAGTTGATGCTGTGCCCAGGCTTTTGCTGTTATGAACGACATGGCAGTGAAGATCCTTGTACCGTCAATACAACACTTGGGGTCTGGGATAGACTCCCACCACTGTCCTGTTGTGGATAAAGTTATTAAAGCTCACTTTCCCCTTTGAAATATCAGGAGTAATAATGCCATCTGTGTGAGATGTTGAATAAATAAATGAATGGATGATGAAAGTGATGGCAATAGTGAAGATGAAGGTGGCAATGACGATGATGGTGACATCTGGTCTACCTGACAACTATGTTCCTTGTTGGGTATTTTGGTTTACACACCAGGTGAGTGTTACTGGTCTGAGGCAGCATCTCTGTACCTAATATAGCCTGGGGCTCCCAACAAGACTTAGCCAGTTTAGGCTCAGAACTGAGGCTCTGATGAGTTCACCTAGGTCCTACACTCTATCTACCCTTGCTCTCTATCACTTTAAATACCACCTACATGCTGATGACTGCCAGGTATATATTTCTAGTTCATACCCTTTCCACTGAGTTCCAGAAATAGCTATCCATCCTGTTGACTCAGTCTTCAAAAAAAATCCCTAATTTTTCACCATTTCCCCTACTTTAGTTCACAATGTCATCATCTCTCTTGCTCTCTTCCAACTTCTTTATTGAAGACTTAAGCTTGTTTGCATTAACTCTCTTGAGTTTTATGACAAATACTTTTAAAACCATATATTTTCCTCCAGGTATTGCTTTACCCTATTGTCCCATATTTTGACAAGTAGTACTTAGTTGCTTAGTTATTGTGCTTACTTTATTACTTCATAGATTATTTAGTAGTATATATTTAGTTCTCCTGTTCATTTCTTCCTTCTAGAATGCAAGCTCCATGAGGACAGGGGCATTGCCTAGTTTGTTCACTACTGTATTCTCTGAACAGTGCTCGACACATAGGTGGAGCTCAATAATCATTGGGAGAGTTCATGAATCATGGTGGCAACTAGATGCTAGACTAGTGTTAGTAGTAGTGCCAGTCACTCAGTCGTGTCTGACTCTTTGCAACCTCATGGATTGTAGCCCACCAGGCTCCTCTGTCCATGGGATTCTCCAGGCAATAATACTGGAGCGGGTTGCCATTCCCTTCTCCAGGGGATCTTCCTGACCCAGGGATCAAACCCACGTCTCCTGCATTGCAGGCAGATTCTTTACCATCTGAGCCACAGCACTAGCCAACAGAAATAGAATAAGAGCTGCAAATGTGAGCTGCATATATGATTTAAAAATTTCTAGTAGCCACATTTCAAAAGTAAAAAGAAACAGGTGTCATTAATTTTAATAATACATTTTATTTAATCACTATATTAAAATATTATTTCAACATGCAAATGATAAAAAATTATTAATAAAGATATTTCACAGTTCTTTTCCATATCAACTCTTGGAAACTGGAAATGTACTCTATATTTACAGCGTATCTCAAATTCCAATTGGCCAATTTTCAGGTGTTAGTGGCCACATGTGGGTATTCTTGTTGGACAACACAGTTCTGGAAAAGGAAGGAGACGTTTTAGGGTCCAGAAGAGGCTTTTCTCCCACAGGCCATTTTTGTTGCAGGAAGGAATTCTGAATCAATAATAAATCTTGGATTTAAAACTAAACAGCTGTGATAGAATATCAGCATTTTGAGATCCCCAATGAAACAGCGGATGTAGGTCATGATGGTCAGTGGTTGCTGACATCGCAAGAAGGGAGACCAGTTGGCATCACTAGCTCCTGCCAGGACACAGCAGCCCCTCCGAAGTGGACTTGGCCAAAGATCAAAAAGGAATCTGAACAAGCCTCTGGATTCAACCCCAAGTGACAGAATTTACAACTCAGAAATTCAAGGAACATGTTAAATGATACCATAGGGATAAAACAAGCAAAATTCAGACTGTGGAAAATGTCAGAACGAATGACCAATTTCTTTCAACAAATGGATTGTAAAAAAAAAAAAAAAAAGAAACCGCAAATAAAAACCCTGAACACAATAACAAATGAAAAGGAAAACTATAGATTAAAAAACGACTCAAAAGACTTTAAGCCAGTTGTAACTTGTAGACCTTATCAAGATCCTGATTAATAAATTATAGAAAACATGAATTCATGAGACAATTGATGATTTGACACATATTTGATGACATTAAGGAATTCTATTCTTTTTTGGAGAGATAATGGTGTTGTGGTTATCTTGTAAAAATACTTATTTTAGGGATATATACAGAAACATTTAGGTTGAAATGATAAGATGCCTGGGATTTCCTTTGAAATAATTTGGAAGGGGGCAGTGGGGGTGGGTAAAGAAATAAGATCAGGGGTAAACTAACTGGAGAAGCGGAATAACAGGCATGAGTACACTTCTCGCTGTTTTTGTTTATGTTTGGAGCTTTCCATGATAGCATGTAGAAAAAGGAAAAGTAAACAGCTGATCCGCTCTTCTGAAACCCCAGCCTCCTGATCCCTGGCCACCTAAGCGAAGGCTGAGGCCGGCTGGACGTGGGTTGTACTCCCCGAAGGCACCAGGAGGTGGCAGCACCACCACTTTTCTGCCGGCTGCGGCCTGAGGCCCGGGCCGAGGTGGCGAGGGGTGCGGGGTGGGCTTCCAGGCGCTGCGAAGTCCCGCAGCCCCCGTCTCCTGGGCTACTACTCTTCCACACAAGGCGGGCTTCGGGCTTCGGGGAGAGGGAACAGGGGTCCAGCAGGGATTTGCCCTTTCCGGTGTGTGTTCCAGGGACGCTTCTGACCGCCATCCTGCGGGGCTGTGGCCACGCGTGATGCACCCGGGAAGGCTGAGGGAGGGGGTCTCGTCTCGGCCTTCCGCTGTGACTCCCTGGTCCCAGTCTAGACTCCTGAGCTCCACCGTGATTTTGGGGCTCCTATCTCATTTCCTCTGGCCTCCTCCCCCATACCTAGAGGCTGCACTCCTGCCTCCACTCTGGTCCAGGGTAGCCGCTGGCGGCCCCACACGCCTGCTGCTGTCTGTCCCCCATCTCCTCATCCCAAGCTCCCTTTTGAGTGCTGGCCAGATGTCCCCTCTTTCTGGACCTCCAGGCACAGGGTGTCTGTTTGGAGGCAGAACCGCATCTCTGGGCTTGGCTGTGGTACTGAGCCACGGACTAGCAATGGATCGGAAGTCAGTAAACCTAGGTCCGAGCAAAGCTTCCCTTGAGTAAGTCATGCCCCCTCTAAAAAAATGCTGTGGTTGAGACTGTAGAACAGTAGTTTTATAGCTTTTTAGGATGGAATTCCATTTCCAGAACCCCAATATGTAAAACCAGCCGAGTGGAGAGCCCTGCTTCCACATGGGGTATGTTTAGTCCTCTGGCACCCACACCCACCCCAGGGTGAAAACCACTGGGCTTCCTCACCTTGGATTCCTTGTCTTTTTCACTGGTTGTCAGCCCAAGAGTTCCAAGAGTTGGTCTGAGACTAAGTTCCAGCATTTCATTCAGCCAGCCAGCCATCATCCATCCATCCATCCATTCATCCATCCAACATTTACCAACCTTGAACTCTCTGCTGAACCTCCAGTGAGAAACATTGACCAGACTGGGGACTCTGTCCTTAAGGATCCACAGCCTGGTGAGCAGACCGCACAGTCTGGAGCATATGCCGTACAAGCAAGTGGTCCCAAGTTCAGGAAACAGAGAGGAGAGAGTGACTGCCAGGTGAGGGAGCCAAGGCAGATTTCTTGGAGGAGGCGACAGTTGAGTGATTTTGAGGAAAGTCATGTAGAGAATGAGTTGGAAGTGAGCAGGAGAGTCTGGAAGACAGCGAGACTCTTTCTTAATGCATTTAGAGGGGAGCCCCCAAAATGCCAGAAGAGAGCAATTACTGCAGACTGTGGTTTGGGTGGAGACTGTAGATACCCTATTTGACGATTTGGATGAGCATTTATCCATTGGGCCACCCACAAGGAGGAAGCAGCGAGCCGCCTCTCCTTAAGTGCCACTATAGCATGTCTGGAAGGAAATCCACTTCCCTCACAGAGTGAAATTGCCAATAATTGGTGTTGCTGAGAACACGAATAGCTTCACGGGCCCCCGATGCAACACTGAATCCTGAGTGTTCCTTCCAAGTGCTGGGGATGCTTTGGAAAGAAGGTGCCAAGATTTTAAAGCCCCCCCCTTCTTAGGCAGAATGCCTCTCCATCCACAAATAGAAACTTGCTGAGATTTTAATTAAGAACAGTGTACATAAAACTCACTGTTCCTAAGTAAACAAATACTAAGCAAGATGCTTTGCTTTCGTGCTATGGGCTCTTAAGAGATGGGAAAATCAGGACAGAAGAGGTGGGTGGGAGATATTGAGGGGGTAGAGGAAGAAAGACTCCGACTGAGAAGAAAATAGATTCCAGGTCAGGGAGAGAGAGAAGGCAGAATGGCAGACACACAGACTTCGAAAGGAAGAGAGGAGGAGAGGCAGATGGAGGGTTCTAGCTTCTCCTCTGCCCAGAACTTGCTTTTGTCTCACTTCCTGGCTTAGATTTATATTCGGTTCTGATACCTATTAGTTGGAGACAAGTGCTTGTGTCAACTTCATTTTCCCTTGGGCTTTGTAGCACTGTTGATTTGCTCACCCCCATCTGGCAGTCACCACCCCTGACTCTGCCAAAGGTCTCCTGCAGGTACCACTAGTCTCTGTTCAAGGCCTATCCCTCAGCCCTGGGTGTGAGGGCAGGCTGCAAATGTGCACAGGTGCCTGAAGGTTGCTTCAGTTGTGTCCGACTCTTTGTATCTCTGGGGACTGTAGCCTGCCAGGCTCCTCTGTCCATGGGATTCTCTGGGCAAGAATACTGGAGTATTGCCAAAAATACTGCCATGCCCTTCTCCAAGGGATCTTTCCAACTCAGGAATCAAACCCACATCTCTTACATCTCCCACGTTGGCAGGCAGTTTCTTTACCACCATCAAGTTAATGCCCTGGGAACATGCTTGGCAAATGAGAGTTGGAGAAAACTAGCCAGCTCCCTTTCCCCCTGGGTGGGTCAATTCAGAGGTGAGTCTACACTGTCTCTGAGAGTCCCCAGTAAGATCAAGATTTAGTTGTCCACAGTGCTAATTGGACGAGTAACACACTAATTGGACGGGTAATACACCAGTTAACTAATTGGTTAATTGGTTTGTATCTCTTCTCTATCTTTAAAAAAAATTTACTTTTATTTATCTGGTTGTACCAGGTCTTAATTGCAGCTTGTGGAATCTAGTTCCCTGACCAGGGATTGAACCTGGGCCCCCTGCATTGTGAACCCAGAGTTTTAACCCCTAGACCACCAGGGAAGTCCCTATTCTCTTTCTTTCCTCTTTCCCTGCTGATTCTTCCCGGCGTCACCTCCCAAATGAACTGATTGTACTTGAACCCCTGTCTCAAGGTTTGTTTCTGGCCAGAACCTGACACTAAAAAGCCTTTATGTATTAAGCATTGATTTTTGAGAATCTCATTATCCCTCCAGAATCAAGCCAAGCCTGTGTGCAATGTGGAGTGACTAATGTTCTTTTATTGTCACGGTTTAAATTGGAGGTTTATTTTCTTACTGCATTTTGAAGTTCTGTTGTCTCAGAAGAACAGTCTAAAAAGTTACTTTGAGACTGTTTAGTCCATTTGGGCTGCTGTAACACAGTGCCTTAGGCTGATGGCTTGTACATGGTTCCAGGAAGCTGGGATTCTGAGATTGGGCTGCCAGCACGTTGGGTTCTGGTGAGGATGCTCTTCCAGGTGGCAAACGGCTATCTTCTTGCTGTGTCTTCACATAGTGGACAAAGAACAAGCTAGCAATCTGGCTTCTTCTCACGAGGGCACTAATCCTATTGGTGAGAGCTCCACCCTTATGACCTTCTTACCTCTCAAAGGTCCCACTTCCTAATACTATCACATTGGGGTGAAGGTTTCAGTACTTGAATTTGGGAGCAGGGACACAAACATTCCGTCCATAACAACAACCTAGAGTTAATGGTCAATCTACTAGAAAATACCTGAAGTTTCCATTTCCCCAGATTACATCTGGAAGCAACCCTCAAGGTCATCTGGGAAGAGGTTCAATAGAAATAAGTGTGTAAATGCCCAGCTGCTTTGCTCATGCGCTCATTCTTTAATTCATGAGGTGAATTTTTGTTGAGTGAGCGTGTGCCATGTGCCAGGCATCCCTGCCCGTGAACTTGATGTTCTGGGTAGCTTGAAATTGGATTTCTGATGGGGTTTCAGTTCACGTGACTGTTCACCCATGTGTCTGGCACTGTGCTAGGTCCTGGGCAAACAGAAATGAGCAAGATAGGGACAGTATCCCTGGAGTATTGGAAGCCAGAAGGCTGAGACAGACATATACACAGTGGCAGAAATGTTTCTGTGATAGAAACATCTACAGAGTCATTCAGGGCAGAACGGAGACATGTGTTCATTCTACTTTGGGGCCTGGGAAGGGTCAGGAAGTCTTCCTGGAGGAGGAGACCCTTGAGCAGAGCCTGGAGCATTTTGGGGAGAGCAAAGGGTACAGATGTGTGGTGGCACTGGCTGTGAGCTGCTAACGGTGTAGTGAGGCTGTAGCCTGAGTGGAGAGGGTACGGGGCCAGTTTGTTGAGGGTGGAAGAGTCTTTGGGTTTAAGATCTGGGTTGTGCTGGGAAGCAGTGCCGCCCAGAGGTTAGGGCACAAGCTTTGCCTGTGGCTAGGCCAAAACATTCCCATCTCAGCTGAGCCACTTGCTTACCCAGTGGCCTTGGGCACGTGAATTGGCTCTCAGAGCCTCAGTTTACTCCTCAATATTACACCGAGAATAGACGACCTGCTGCATAGAGTCGGTGTGAGGAATAAATGAAACACATTTGGTGCAGCACCAAGGAAATAGCAAGTGCTAATAAACGGACATTTTTTATTAATGTTTTGCACCAAGATGTCCTGGCTGGGTTTAAGAGGGTTTTATTTTTGTTTGTTTGTTTTAATTTTTTGGCTGATTTTTAGTTCCCCAATCAAGGCATAGAACCTTGCTCCCTGCAGTGGAAGTGTGGAGTGCTAACCACTGTACTGCCAGGAAAGTCCCAAGAGGAGTTTGTCTATAGAATTGAGAGCCCCTCATTTTCGTCAACTGATGACATGGGACTGAGTAACATCTTTGTAAAAGAGACTTGACAGTGCCCTGGGCAGCGAGGAGCAGGAAGTAGAGTAAAAGGGGTACCCCTGAGACAAAGAGGTACCCCTAAATGTGGCCTTCTATGTCCCCATAGGAGAGTTGCCTCTTTTCTGACATCAGCATCATCCCAATGGTTCCAAGAATTTTATCCTTTGACACATCTGGTAGAATCCCTGTCATATCACAGTGGAGGGCTGCCCCTCCACTGGGAAGTCATTAGCACTTTGCATTCGGGGGACGGTGTCTGTCTGGTGGGCGTGGGGACAGGCAGGACCAAGTGGCAGCGCTCCAAGCTTCTCACTCGCTGCAAGGCCCACGTCTCACCCTTTTCAGAAGCATCTGCAGAGATGTTCTTGGAGAAGTTGGAGACCTCCCAGCTGCCCACCAGTCCTGGTGTCGCTCTGCAAACAAGACTGGCAGATGGTCGGGGAGACCCGCTCTGCAGAGGGCCTGGAACATAGCAGCCTGGGGACACCCCAAGCCCATGAAGGTTTCTTGGATCTGGGAGATGGAAGGGACTGGGGAGGGGGAGAGCTGGGACAGCTATAACTTGTGTAGATAGGTAAACTGAGGCTCAGAGAGGCAAAGGGAGAAGCTCAGAGTCTCACAGCAGGTCAGTGGAGGGTCAGGCTTTTGTCTCTATGCCCGTCATGGCCGCTTGTCCTCCTCACCTAAAAGATCTGCCAGCAATAATGCCAGGATCAACCAGAAGCCCTGTTACTCACCTCAGCTGCGTGCTCCTAGTTCTGCCTCCAGAGAACAGCTGCCTCATTCAGCATTTGTTTGTCCATCCATCCATCCATTCATTCATGCCTCCATCTAGTGAAAAGGGGCAATGATGCTGTCTCTGCCTTAGACCTATTTGTTGTTGGCTATACAAAGGTGAATATTGAGGCGGGCAGTGATTTTGGGCTCCCTATTAAAAGACGCTTGCTCCTTGGAAGAAGAGCTATGACAAACCTAGACAGTGGATTCAAAAGCAGAGATATCACTTTGCTGACAAAGGTCCATATAGTCAAAGCTGTGGTTTTTCCAGTGGTCATGTTCAGATGTGAGAGTTGGACCATAAAGAAGGCTGAGTGTGGCTTGATGCCTTTGAACTGTGGTGTTGGAGAAGACTCTTGAGAGTCCCTTGGCCAGCAAGGAGATCAAAGCAGTCAATCCTAAAGGAAATCAACCCTGAATATTCATTGGAAGGACTATGCTGAAGCTGAAGCTCCAATACTCTGGCCACCTGATGTGAAGAGTCAACTCATTGGAAAAGGTTGAAGGCAAAAGGAGAAGGGGGCAGCAAAGGATGAGATGATTCAATAGCATCACTGACTCAATCAACATGAATATGAGCAAACTCTGGGAGATGGTGAAGGACAGGGAACTTGGTGTGCTGCAGTCCATGGGGTCTTACTGAGTGACTGAACAACAACAACAATTAAAGCAGGGAGGGTCTGGAGTCACAACTGTTTCAGTAAATATTTCTCTTCTGATCTCTCCATAATTCCTGCATTTCCTCAGTTGTTGAATCAACCACCACCCTTTAGTAACTTGCAGTCACTTTGACTCATAACCTTTTAAAAATTTTATTTATTTGTGTATCTTTGGTTGCATTGGGTCTTCATTGCTGGGTTCAGGCTTTCTCTAGTTGTGGCGGGTGGGGGCTGCTCTTTAGTTGCGGTGCATGGGCTTATCCCTGCCTGGTTTCTCTCATTGCGGAGCACAGCCCCTAGGGCGCATGGGCTTCAGTAGCTGTGGCACACGGGCTTAGTTGCCCCACGGCATGTGGGATCTTCCTGGACCAGGGACTGAACTCATCACCCCTGTATTGGCAGGCAGATTCTTAATCACCGGACCACTAGGGAATTCCTGACTCATAATCTTTTCTCTTTATCCTTCCCATGTGAGATTTTGCTCTCAGTCTGAGGGATTGTTGCTGGGCATGATGAGGAGATCAAGGATAAGAGGTCTTGCACAGGTCTGGTTTTCCAGGGAAGATCAGAGTCATCTTCAGAGGCCACAGGCCATAGCAAAGATGGGAAGGAACTTCCCAGAATGAACTTTTCTGAATTATGGGTGAGGGTTACAGTGGTACATTTCCTGCCTGTCTCCTGAATGTTATGACAAACCTTGCCCTTACCCGTTGGTTGCTTATGGTGGTGAAAGGGACTTTTTCTTTCTCATGTAAGTCTTGCTTTTTTGAGTTAGGTGTCTTTGGTTGTAAGTAAAAGAAATTCCTGTGCTGGTAATAGTACTAGTGGAACAACATGGAGCCTGATAGCATCAGAGTTTGAAATATCACAGTTTTATTTATTTGTTGAATAACTATTTTTTTTTTCTATTTTGACTACACTGGGTCTTTATTGTGGCACATGAGCTTCTCTTGTTGTGGGGCAAGGGCTTATTTGCCCTGTGGCATGTGGGATCCAGAAAACCTAGACAGTGTTTTAAAAAGCAGAGACATTACTTTGCCAACAAATGTCCGTCTAGTCAAAGCTATGGTTTTCCCAGTAGTCATGTATGGATGTGAGAGCTGGGCCATAAAGAAGGCTGAATGCCAAAGAACTGATGTTTTTGAACTGTGGTGTTGGAGAAGAGAGTTCCTTGGACTGCAAGAAGATCCAACCAGTCAATCCTAAAGGTAATCAATCCTGAATATTCATGGGAAGGACTGATGCTGAAGCCAAAGCTCCAATACTTTGGCCACCTGATATGAAGAGCCGACTCATTAGAAAAGACCCTGATGCTGGGAAGGATTGAAGGCAGGAGGAGAAGGGGACAAAAGAAGACCAAATGGGTGGATGGTGTCACTGACTCAATGGACATGAGTTTGAGCAAGCTCCAGGAGATGGTGAAGAACAGGGAGGCCTGGCGTGCTGCAGTCCATGGGGTCGCAAAGAGTTGGACATGACTGAGCGACTGAACAACAACAACAAGTGTGGGATCTTAGTTCTCCCACCAGGGATCGAACCCATGTACCCTGCATTGGGAGGCAGATTCCTAACCAATGAACCACCAGGAAGTCCTGAAGTATCATAGTTTCAGCTACTAGAAAAGGACAAATTCAATCCTCAGTTTGTCCCAAGTCTAAAATCCCAGGGAAGGGTTCAACTTTGGTCAAGCACCCATTCCAAGCCAACTGGCTGTGGCTGGGGGAGCAAGGTCATGGTATATGACACGGCTGCTTCTGTAGTTACCCACGGAGTGGTGATTCCTATAAAGAGGGCATCTGGGTTGGTAAAATATTTTTTCAGTAAAGAGTTGTTCAGAGTACTCATTTGGGAGCAAGGTGCTCAGCGTGACCTCAGTGTACCTGGCATTTATTAAGCCTCTCCAGGCTCTTACAATTCTCATCATGACCTCAGCCCCCAAAGGGCCACAGTGACCACACAGAGGCCTGGGCTTTGCGATGCTGACAGTCTGGAAGGGACATGCTGTGTCACAGCCCAGATTTCCCTCATCCCCACTGCCTGTCTTCAAGGAGACATGGTAGAGCAGAAAGCCTCTGCTGTTGTACTGAGTCAGGTTCAAGTCCTAGCTCTGCTGTTGCTAAATTAGAGTTTGGGCAAAGCATGTGACCTCTTGAGCCTCAGTTTCCTTAACCATGAAATGGGGATAAAAAGTATTCACCCGCGAGGCTTTGAGATGGTCGACACCGCTGTTTTCAAACTTGGAAGTTTCAAACCTCACCTGGAGGTTTTGTTGTTGGAATTCACCCCTGAGAGTTTCTGATTCAATGGGTCTGGAGTGGGGGGCCCCCCAGATCTGGCCTGTTAGCAAACTTCCAGTGAAGCTGATGCTGCTGGTCTGGGGAAATCACACTTTGGGAATCCCAGGTCGTATTTACAGTGGTCCTCAGTTGAAGACAGTTCTGCCTTCCTTTTCTCCCATCCTCACTCCCACCAGGGGACATTTGGCAATGTCTGGAGATATTTTTAAAATTATTTTATTTTTCTTAGTGTCATTTTGCTTACTTTTCTTTTTTGGCTGTGCTGTGCACTATGTGGGATCTTAGTTCCCTGACCAGGGATCGAGCCCCTTGTACTGGAAGCATGAAGTCCCAACCACTGGACCACCAGGGAAGTCCCTCTGGAGATATTTTTGATTGTCTTGATTGGGTAAGAGGCTGCTCTTGACATGTAGTTGGTAGAGAGCCAAAGATGCTAAACACCTTACAATGAACAAAAAAGTCCCCCACAACAAAGGATTATCCAGTCCCAAATGGCAGGAGTTCAAAGGTTGGGAAACCCTGTTTTAGTATAAGGCTCTGGTCCTGGCTGTCCTTTGCAGCCATCCTACCCTGGCAAAGTCGCTTCACTTTTCTGAGCCTCAGGGTCATGCAGAATTAGTTCCCAGAAGCTTTATAGCTCTAACACTCAACCACTTTGGTCAACAAACATTTGTTATGGACCAACTACTTGCAAGACATGTAGCATTTCCATGCAAAGTATCCCTCCTGTGGGAGATGCCACACTTGGCAAACACTTCGAAAATATGGTTGGGTTTTACAACGTAATGTGTAACGATTGCTTTTACATCCTGATATAAATAGTACTGTGTTTCCTTCCCTGCCCTTGGCAGAATTTAGAAAAACGATGCCACAGCACCATAACTTTTCATTTTTGTTTATATGTCATAAATACACGCACTAATGAGGGTGTTGGGGCACAAGCTTGCTAATTGGCGATGGTTACTGTGGGCTTATGTGCAAACCACAGTAATCAAATTTTTCACACTTGGTTAATTGAAGGCAACCTTTTGTTTGAAAATTAATAAAATATTTATTACAATTAGTTCTGGGCTACAATATAGCATTATTAACAGTGGCTCTTGGTGACTAGCTGATTGAGGAAGAAAGTGCTAGCGGAACCCGCGGGAGTAAAACAGGCAAGAGTGTTCTGGGGCAAAAGTTTAGCTGTTTTCCTTGGTTTCTAAGCAGGTTTTAAAATTTTTTCATTGTAGTATATTGACTTATTATTTTTTATGGTGTTTAACTGCTTAACAATATTGTGTTAGTTTCTTCTGTACAATGTGAACCAGTTATATGTATACATATATCCGCTCTCTCTTGAACCTCCCTCCCACCCAATGCCATCCTACCCCTCAACGTCATCTCAGAGCACTGAGCTGAGCTCCCTGTACTATACAGCCACTTCCAAGCAGTTGTTTTGCAAAAACTGTCACCTAAACTTCGATGACCAACTCATCCCAGTTTGCTTGGGATTTTCCTGGTTTTAGTGCTGGAAGTTCTGTGTCCCTGGAAGCCTCTTGTCCCTGGGAAATCCATAACAACTGTCTAAAGACTCAAATTCCTTGCCATGAAGACCTGTTTGTAGGGCACCTCTCAACAAGGCAGCTGGCCTCTCTCAAAGCCAGCAAGGGAGAAAGTGAGAGAGAAAGCCAGCAAGGGAGAAAGTGAGAGAGAAAGCCAGCAAGTTGAAAGTCTTAGTCATTTTGTTATCTAACTCAAAAGTGATATCCCAGCTCGTGTACTACATTAGGATCGAGTCCCTAAATTCAACCCACTCTCCAGGGGAGGGCATCACACAAGGACATGAATACCAGGAAGTGGGGCCATCTGGGGCCATCTCTGCTGCCAATCGCACCCACCACAGCACAAAGTTCCTAGCTTTCCCCACAAGATCCCATTTCTACTGATTAAAAGCTGCCTCTGGGGGCTGTCCTGGTTTTAGTCCTGAAAGTTCTACCTCCTGGGGAAGCCCTGAGTCCCAGGAAAACCAGGACAGTTGGTCACCCCAGCATGAGCAAAGTCTGCTACCTTGGCACAGTTGATTCAAGAAACAGTGATGTGCTAAGACCTCATGAGATGTTATGAGATTGTATTGTGGTTTACTCGTTAAGTTGTGTCTGACTCTTGCAACCCCATGGACTGTATTCCACCAGGCTTCTGTCTTTGGGATTTCCCAGGCAAGAATACTGGAGTGGGATGCCATTTCCTTCTCCAGGGAATCTTCCTGACCCAGGGATCAAACCTACATCTCCTACATTGCAGGCAGTCTCCTGCATTGCAAGTGAATTCTTTACTGCTGAGCCACCTGGGTCCAAAATACTGACAGCTGAGATGCAAGATGGGTATGAGGTGACTCAGCATCACTTGTGGGAAATAAATCAGGGGCTTTAGTTTATCCTGAGCGCAATTAGTGTCAATGGTTTGATGTGGCCCTTTATAAAAAGAGAATGCAACAGAGGCATTAATGAAAGTATTGCTAAGGGAACAAAATTACAGAAGTAGATAAAAGCTAGGGCCATCAGATGATCAGTTGTCAAAATCTGGAAGGACTTTGCACTGATTTGAAAGGATAAAGCAGGATTAGACAAAAATAAATTCTCAGTATGTGAAGGAAACAGCAAAGAGATGATACAAATTGTCACAGGCAGGTGGAAGGGACAAAGGACACAGGAGTCTAATTTTATATACAAATTCTTTAGTTTATTAGGAAAAGATGTTCTTGGGGTGAATGTATTGGACCCACCAGGAGCATCCATGTTGTTATGGTGATGCAGTTGGTCTACCAGAGGGAGGATAAAGGTTACTCTCTGCAGTCATCCCCTGAAGGGGTTCCTGGGACAGAGGGGGACACAGACCTTTTAGTGTTTTGTTTTTTTCTGGTGTGACTTTTTCCACATGTTAGTGCTTTGGGAGTGAAAGTGAAAATCACTCATTCATGTCTGACTCTGTGCGACCCTATGGACTGGAGCCCGCCAGGTTCCTCTGTCCATGGAATTCTACTGGAGTGGGTTGCCATGCCCTTCTCCAGGGGATCTTCCCCACCCAGGGATCGAACTCACGTCTCCCGCATTGCAGGTGGATTCTTTACCATCTGAGCCATAGGGAAGTGCGTCTCAGATCTGAGTGTGCACAAGAATCTGCTGGAAGACTTGTCAGAACAGATAGCTGGGCTCCACGCCCAGAGTTTCTGATTCAGCAGGTCTAGAGTGGGGCCGAAGAATGTGCACTTCTAATGATACTAGGCAATGCTGACGCTGCTGGTCCAGGAACCACTGCCCTAGGGTGATGACACCCAAAGCGAACTTGCAATTCTTTAAAGGAAACTGAAACTTACCTTGTCAACTCACATTCATAACTTTCTCCTAATCCTGTCTTCTCCACTGAACAACCAATGGATATGTATGTGTGTGGCCCTCTGAGTTTATTTCTATCCCGACATTGGGAAGAGGCCCCCTACTAAAGTCATCTAACTTGTCAAGCATCACTACGAACAAAGCTAGTGGAGGTGATGGAATTCCAGTTGATCTACTCCAAATCCTGAAAGATGATGCTGTGAAAGTGCTGCATTCAATATGCCAGCAAATTTGGAAAACTCAGCAGTGGCCACAGGACTGGAAAAGGTCAGTTTTCATTCCAATCCCAAAGAAAGGCAATGCCAAAGAATGCTCAAACTACCGCACAGTTGCACTCATCTCACATGCTAGTAAAGTAATGCTCAAAATTCTCCAAGCCAGGCTTCAGCAATACGTGAACTGTGAACTTCCAGATGTTCAAGCTGGTTTTAGAAAAGGCAGAGGAACCGGAGATCAAATTGCCAACATCTGCTGGATCATCGAAAAAGCAAGAGAGTTCCAGAAAAACATCTATTTCTGCTTTATTGACTATGCCAAAGCCTTTGACTGTGTGGATCACAATAAACTGTGGGAAATTCTGAAAGAGATGGGAATACCAGACCACCTGACCTGCCTCTTGAGAAATTTGTATGCAGGTCAGGAAGCCACAGTTAGAACTGGACATGGAACAACAGACTGGTTCCAAATAGGAAAAGGAGTACGTCAAGGCTGTATATTGTCACCCTGCTTATTTAACTTATATGCAGAGTACATCATGAGAAACGCTGGACTGGAAGAAACACAAGCTGGAATCAAGATTGCCCGGAGAAATCTCAATAACCTCAGATATGCAGATGACACCACCCTTATGGCAGAAAGTGAAAAGGAACTAAAAAGCCTCTTGATGAAAGTGAAAGAGGAGAGTGAAAAAGTTGGCTTAAAGTTCAACATTCAGAAAACTAAGATCATGGCATCTGGTCCCATCACTTCATGGGAAATAGATGGGGAAACAGTGGAAACAGTGGCAGACTTTAATTTTTTGGCTTCAAAATCACTGCAGATGGTGATTGCAGCCATGAAACTAAAAGACACTTATTCCTTGGAAGGAAAGTTATGACCAACCTAGACAGCATATTCAAAAGCAGAGACATTACTTTGCCAACAAAGGTCCATCTAGTCAAGGCTATGGTTTTTCCAGTGGTCATGTATGGATGTGAGAGTTGGACTGTGAAGAAAGCTGAGTGCCGAAGAATTGATGCTTTTGAACTGTGGTTTTGGAGAAGACTCTTGAGAGTTCCTTGGACTGCAAGGAGATCCAACCAGTCCATTCTAAAGGAGATCAGTCCTGGGTGTTCTTTGGAAGGACTGATGCTAAAGCTGAAACTCCAGTACTTTGGCCACCTGATGTGGAGAGCTGACTCATTGGAAAAGACTGATGCTGGGAGAGTTTGGAGGCAGGAAGAGAAGGGGATGACAGAGGATGAGATAGCTGGAAGGCATCACCGACTTGATGGACAAGAGTTTGAGTGAACTCCGGGAGATGGTGATGGACAGGGAGGCCTGGCGTGCTGCAATTCATGGGGTCACAAAGAGTCAGACATGACTGAGTGACTGAACTGAACTGAAGTCAGGCTTCTCTCACCAGCCTTGTATTCTAATGCTGACATGGTGATGGTGGTTTAGTCACTAAGTCATGTCCAACTCTTTGTGACCCCATGATCTGTAGCCTGCCAGGCTCCTCTGTGGGATTTCCAGGCAAGAATACTAGAGTGGGTTGCCATTTCCTTCTCTGGGGGCTCTTCCTTACCTAGGGATCAAACCCGCATCTCCTGCATTGCAGAGCTTTCTTTGCCGCTCAGCCACCTGGGAAGCCCAATATTGACATAATGTGTTGACATAATGTAAGACATTTTTGCTTCCCTATGACGTCTGGCACCTCTTCATCAGAACTCCATAATAGGAGAAATATGCATTATGGGTTTTTCCTCTCCCTAAACCCTGGCTGCACACTACGACTCCTTGGGATTTAAAAATTCCAAAGTTCACCCCTGACTCAAATGAATTAAATCAGGGCCTCTCAGAGGGAAGGGAAGGGTATCACCAGTTTAAAAACAGCTTTCTTAGGTGACTATCATGATACTAAAAAACCAGAGCTGTGAATGCAGCCTCAGGCAGTGAGTGCCTTCTTGGGGTGGTAACCAGTGCCATGCAGAGATGCTTCTAGGCCAGTAGCCCTCAACCTTGCCTACACTTAGAATTACCTGGGGAGCTTTTAAAACTCACAATTCAGGCCTCACTCCAGACCACTTAACTCAGGCTCTCAAGGGAGGGTATCCATTCACCAGTACTTTTTAATATTTCCCAGGTGATTACAATGTGAAGCCAAGGCTGGGAACCACTGGCCTAGAAGTATCTAATGCATAGGACCTTTCACTGTTCCAGGCTTTTGCAGGGGATGTTACACTTGGCTTAAAGCACAGGAACTATTAGATCTTGGCCCAGCATCAAGCACAGACAAGTAGTGCCTGCTCCTTAGAAGTCTGCTTTTCAGCTTTCTGGAGCCCTTTCTCCTAGCTTCTAAGTTTTATTGGTACCAACTTTGTCCCTTGTTTCTCCAGTCCTCATGATGGTAGCTGCTCCCTGGTGTTGCTACTTCTAGAATATCCTAGTGTTCTCTTTTTGCCTTTTCAGTACCTAGTTAGCACATTTATGCCCAGATGACAGTTATTCACATTAAGTTATTTCTATTAAAATAACTGTTTTTTTTTTGTCTCCTGACCAGAGCCTGACTGAGATCTGGAGCAGAAGGAAATCTGGAACTCATGTAGGGATAATTTGTGTTCTAGGATAGTAAGAAAGAGAACAAATGTAACAGAAACAATATTCAAAGAGGAACTAGAAGAAGACATTCCCAAAGAGAAGGGAGACAGTCAAACGGGGTTATCAAGTGAATTTAATGGGAATACAAAAAACTAATAGTGAGACAGATGCTCTGATGAAGCCATTATATTTCAAGATAAGGAATAACTCTGATGAACCCCATAGACTGTAGCCCACCAGGGTCCTCTGTCCATGGGACTTTCCAGGCAAGAATACCAGAGTGGGTTGCCATTTCCAACTCCAACAGATCTTCCTAATCTAGGGATCAAACCTGCATCTCTGGCATCTCCTGCATTGACAGGTGGATTCTTTACCACTAGCACCACGTGGGAAACCCACCATACAACTTTCCTTTCCATAAATACTTTTCTCATGAATTCTTTGTTTTGACTTATCTCTTGGTTGACTGAAGCACATCTTCAGGTATCTCCTTACCACTCCCTTTCCCACAAGAAGAACATATGAATCCTTGCATGTTGGAGTCACATATCAACTTTGGGCATGAAATTTTGGATCTCATCCTTTTTCCTTTGATTGTCTTCATCGCTTCATTTTCTTCTAGAATCTAATGCCAGATTTGAAAAGCTGAAGCCATCTGATTTTTATTTCCTTTGAGGACAACCTGATTCTTCTGCCTGAAGTTTCATCAGAGTTATTCCTTATCTTGAAATATAATGGCTTCATCAGAGCATCTGTCTCACTATTAGTTTTTTGTATTCCCATTAAATTCACTTGATAACCCCGTTTGACTGTCTCCCTTCTCTTTGGAGTTAGACATGACTGAGGACCCGTGCATATAAGTTGTATGGTGGTGTGCTCCGTAACACTTTATACATAAAATTAAAATTAAATAACCATGAAAATTATAAAATGGAACGGAGCTATTTTAATTCTTAAAAATATACATAACAGAATGATCTTATAATTTTATCACAGTATACCATTGGAAACCAGAGGATAGGGGTGAGGAGAGAGTGAGGAAGTATAAGGGAACTGATTTTCACAAGAGGAGTCAACTGCTACTTTTTAATTTCTGAATTTGATAACTTCAGAGATATAAATGAAAGCATGTTATTTAACGACATGAAAATAATCACCAGAACTGAAAATATTTTGTTAATGAAATTTGCAGAAGGTAGGAAAAATTAGAAAAATAAATGTCTTATTTATTTTTAAATGTCTGCTTTGACTGCTATAACAAAATGTAATACCACAGACTGCATGACTGTGAAACCAGTTCTCACAGTTCTGGAGGCTGGAAGTTCAAGACAACGGTGATAGCAGGGGTTCTGGTGAGGCCCTTTTCTGGGTCACAGGCTGCTCACGTCTCACTGTGTCCTCAATGAGATGGAAGGGGTGAGTGAGGTCTCTGGGGTCTCTTTTATAAGAGCACTGATCCCACCATGAAAGCTCCACCCTCAGGACCTAAGCACCTCCCAAAGGCCCCACTTACCAACACTATTTAGGAATTTCAACCTGTGCATCTTGGACAAACACAAACATTCATACTAATATACTAATACAACTAATTATATATAGTTATATAGTTATGTATATTAGTATATACATACTAATTATATTAGTTATACTAATATAACTATATATAGTTATACAGTTATGTATATTAGTATATACATACTAATATATAATAAAACATTCATACTATTCAAACTAAAAATATTCTGTTTACCAAATTAGCAAGGTAGGAAAAATGAGAAAATAAGAGAAAGGAGCATACAAAATATAATACAAGAAAATGGAATTGAGACCAAAGATACCTGTTATGAAAGTATATATACGTTAAAAAAAAAACCTACTAAAACAAACTGACTTTTCAATTAGAACACCCCTAAAATAAAATTATTAAGGCAGATACACAGCCAAATGTAAACAGAAAGAAGGTGGGGATCACAAAGCTGCTGTCAGAAGGGGAAGGAGAATTCAAAGTGGATGTTATTAAGACTAAGGTCACTTAACAAACTGAGGTCATTTAATCCACTACCTTGATATAATAATTGTGAATATAATGTAACTCACAAATATATGTAGAAGAAATTGCACATGCAATGAGAAATCCACAGAAAAGCAATTAAGTAAGAAACTTGAAAATATTCTTTTAATTCTTGACATCATATTGACACAAATATAAATTAGACTTAAGAGATAATTTAAATAGCAGAATCACTTCAGTGATGTACATGAAGACCAAAGCCCTATCTCCCTCAGGTTCTGGAAGGGTGATTCAAGGGTCTTCCCCCCAGGTTCTGAGTTGCCTTTTGTAAACTTAAGTCTTGGGGTGAAGGGGGAAGATCAACAGGTGGTGAGAGAAGCAGGGTTTGGAATCCCTCAGACCTGGACTTCAGACTTAGCACCATGACTACTGACTGTGCAACCTTAGACCAGACCCTTCCCTGCTCTAAGCCTAAGTCTCTTTAGCTAAAAAAAAATCTGTAATATTTCCCCCTCTTACATAATTCTGGTATCAATAAAAATTAAATGAAGCCCCCTCTACGGAGCAAACAGTGCTTGACCATATCAGATAAGCAATACATGTGGTCTTGCAGGCTGATCAACAGATAGTGTAGAATGAACTTGATTATGTAATTGTCACATCCGTGTGTATATGGTGGGATTTCTCAGCCTCAACGTTACTAACACTCGGGCTGGATCATTTGTTGTGGGTGGGGGCTGTCCTATGCCAACTGTAGGATATTTAATAGCATTTCTGGCTTTTATCCACTAAATGCCAGTAGCACCCCCTCCCATTTGTGACAACCAACTATGTCTCTCCAGATGTTGGCAAATGTCCCCAGAAGGACAAAGTCATCCCAGTTCAGAATCACTGGAAAAGAGAGAGATGTGGAGTGCCCTCCAAAAGTGGGTGATTTTTGTCCTTGGGTGGTGAGATTTGGGGGAACTGTTTTCATTGGCTTTTGCTGTTTTATTGAATGCAGAATCTACGGCGTGCATCCAGTAAGGTAGTGAATAAAACGCATGTTCAATGTTTTATTGCTTTTACTTTGTGAAACCAGAGGCCAAGCAGCACCCACCTCTGTTCTCTCCCACCATTCCTGGACTACCAGGAGATAGTCAGACCTCTTATGGATGTGACTAGTTGGCGTGTAGTAAGAGTGCAATCAGTGTGGGTTGGTTATCTGTCTCTCCTTCAGCTCTTTGCTTTCAGAGAGAAGAGATGATTAGAGCAAAGTATCCTTCTTAAGGGCCAACAGAATGGAACAGTCTTTGTGCAGAGGCCTTAACAACTTCATGATTTTATTTCAAAAAAGCAGACATGTCATTTGTTGACAAAAATCAACCAAAGAAGCAAGCTTTAGGCAGTAACCCACCTGAGCTACTATGTTTGTGGCAAAAATCTCAAAGACCCCAAAAGCGTAGCATCATCATGTTTGCATCACAGCCCTGAAATGAACATGAAATGTGCTATTGAGACTGATTTCTCCATTATCCTGTTGCGTTCTGATTTTTAAAAGAGATCAAAATTCCATTTTTCCTGAAGAAAGGGAGCACAGATTCACAGATTTCATTACCAACTTAAAACAAATTGAGCAAAAAATTAGGGGGAATGTTTTTTACATACACAGCAAGGCCTCCTTTTAAAGCCAGCAAACATCTGTGCGCTTAAGTGCCTTCTGTTAGGGGCTAAGGAAGTCAGTTCCTGGAATATGTGTGAGTTCATTGACTTGCCTCACTTTCAAAACCTGAATAAGAGATGAAGAAATCATTTTTTATTTTTTAAAAAGGTGGGAAAAATGATACATCTGCCGAGACAGTTTGGATGGGGCATTCAGATCTTATAATAAACAGATGAAGAACGCAGTCCTGGGCTGGAACTGGGCCAGATGCTGGGGCAGCATTTGGGTTTTCTGTTCTGAGTTTTCATGTATGAATTTAAAAAATCACATCTTGTGCTCTTTTTCTAAGTATAAAAAATATTTGTTCCCACTAGAGCTCTGCTCAGAAATAACAGTAGCCACTGGGCATATGCGACTATTTAAATTTCAATTTCGATTAATAAAATCAAATAAAAAATTCAGGTCCTAAGTCATATCACGCATGACACATTTCAAGTGTCAGTAGCTGTTCACTACTATACTGGACAGTGCTGTGCTAGAGAATTTTAAAATAAAGACACGCGTAAAAGAGAAAGGATAGAGGGAACTTATCCTGAAATGTGGATTGCCTCTTGATCTTTTTTCTAATATTTCCATATGAAATTTAAAAAGTTATTTTGATTGGGCTATTATATATATATACACACACATATATATGGATAGTAGCAAATTCTTTGTATAGCTCACTCACTGTAATGTTTTATCATGTTGCCCATTGAAAAATACATTCTTTTTAAAAATTAATTAATTTATTGCTTTGGCTGCATTGGTTCTTGGGGCATCTTCCTTGCATCATGTGGGATCTCTCCTGGCTGGCATGGACTTTCTCTAATGGCGGCACCAGCTTCAGCAGTTTTGGCTTAATTGCTCCTCGGCATGTGGGATCTTAGTTCCCCAACTAGGGATTGAACCTGAGTCCCCTGCATTCCAAGAAGGATTCTCAACCACTGGACCACCACAGAAGTCCCTGTTAAAAACATTTTTTGAAAAAACATGACTTCTAAAACTTTCAGCTTGGAAAGATAATTCTTACTGTAGGAAATAGAAATAAAAGAGAAAGCAAAATTTCTCCTGAAATCTCCCCACTCTGAGACAAAAATCTTCAACTTTTTGGTGAACATTTCTTTTAGATATTTCTTTGCACATACATACACAGATGGGTATATAAGCAGTCAGCTTTATTAGAGATATTTCCATGTCAGTGAAAACAGAGGTACATTATCCCTTTTATTGGCTACAGATTATATCAAGGCACAGATGTTATGTTTGACCCTTGTTGCTTTATCTGATAAATGGCTCCCCCTTTCTGCAGCTTTCTCCTCTTTCTTCTGAAAAAAAATTTTCCTTCTTTTTTATTCTTTCCTTCCTTTCCGCTCCTCTCTCCTTCTATCTTTGTTTTCTGTTCCAGGCCCTCTGCTAGTGTAAGGGATCGAACAGTGAAGAAAATAAAGTTCCTGTTTTCATGGAGCTTGTGTCCTAGTGAACGAGGCAGAAAAGACAGTGGACACAGGAAAGAAACATGAATAAATAACAGTTCAGTTACAGGTTAAGGAAAGTGCTCTGAGGAAAGCAACCTGGCTGATGGAAGCTTGGGCCCGAGTCAGTCTGGATGGATTCAATTCTCTTGGTTCTACCTGGTTCCTGGGAGGCCCTGGGAAGTGGAGAAGGTAAGTGGCTGCCCCAGGAGAGGCAGGCAGCAGAGTGAAGTGATGCTCGCTGGGGCGGTCCAGACCCCTGAACCTTGCTCAGAGGCTGACATTGCTCTAGTGGTTCCCGCTCGGGGATGATCTTGGTCCCCTGGAAGACAATGGACAGCGTGGAGACATTTTTGGTTGTTACTACTCAGGGGGAGTGTGCTATTGGCATTTAGTGGCCGGCGGCCAGAGATGCCACCGAACACGCTACAATGTAAAGGCAGTCTTCACCGTGAGAACTACCTGGCTTAAAACGTCAGGGGTGCTGAGGTTGAGAAACCCTGTTCTAGAAGGTGCCCGTGTTACCGACTCTTTAATCAATAGAAACCTATAGGCCAGACAAGAAAGTCAGGCAAGGTTTAATTAGGACTCACGCTGCAGCACGAGGGAGTTAAACAATAAACAGGGGCCCTTGCTCGTTCTCTGAGGTGGATGGGCTGGTTGGTCAATGGGATGAGGGTAGGAGCAGATTTGTGGGTTGGGCTGGAGGGGTGGCTTAGGTGGTCTGCTTGACCCCTTAGTGTTGCTGTGGGCAGGGCTTATATGCAATACCCTGCTTTTTGCTCCCAGCTCCTCAGAAGTGGCAGTTGGTTTGTGGCCTTTTTGTATCTGACTGTTCATAATTGCCCTGACTGCAGTTCAGTTTTTGGTCTCGTTCACAGTATCACTTATGCTGCAGGT
Organism: Bos mutus; assembly: GCF_027580195.1. Taxonomy (NCBI): domain Eukaryota; kingdom Metazoa; phylum Chordata; class Mammalia; order Artiodactyla; family Bovidae; genus Bos; species Bos mutus. The sequence goes on along the minus strand of NC_091629.1, from coordinate 56,322,621 downwards.
TGGCAGGGACTTACATCCAGGGCTGAGCCTGGCAGACACGGATGCTTGTGTCAGAGATGCTGCACCATGGGTGCCTTGGTGCTGATGCCCAGTTTTGTAGCAAAGCCTGTCTGCGGAGGCCTTGCTCAGGGAGGGGACCTAGAGGAGCTGCTCTGGGATCCTGACCCCTCTGGCTGGACTGCATGTCTGTGGGAGGCAAGTGGATGCCCAAGATTTCAAGCCCTTGTCCAGTGCCTAGTCCAGCTCTTATCTGGTGCAGAGGGCTGAGAGGAATGGTTGTCTTGCTTCGTTTCTGTTTGTATCACTAATGTTTGTATAAAAGGTGAGGCTTCTGAGCCAGGCAGCTGTGAGTTCAAATCCTGACTCTGCCATAAGCCCAGTGGGTAACCTTGGGCAGTTGGTTTGGCTTTCTGAGGATTTATTTCTTCCTTGTCGGGATGGTTGGGAGGCTTGCATAAGACTAGGCATGTGACAATTCAGTTCAGTTCAGTCACTCAGTCAGTCGTGTCTGACTCTTTGCGACCCCATAGACTGCAGCACATCAGGCTTCCCTTTCCTTCACCAACTCTTGGAGCTTGCTCAAACTCATGTCCATCGCATTGCTGATGCCATCCAACCATCTCATCCTCTGTCATCCCCTTCTCCTCCTGCCTTCAATCTTTCCCAGCATCAGGGTCTTTTCCACTGAGTCAGTTCTTCGCATCAGGTGGCCAAAGTATTGGAGCTTCAGCTTCAGAATCAGTCCTTCCAGTGAATATTCAGGACTGATTTCCTTCATTGACTGGTTGGATCTCCTTGTAGTACAAGGAACTCTCAAGAGTCTTCTCCAACACCACAGTTCAAAAGCATCAATTCTTCGGCGCTCAGCTTTCTTTATAGTCCAACTTTCACATCCATACATGACCACTGGAAAAACCATAGCTTTGACTAGAAGGACCATTTTTGGCAAAGTAATGTCTCTGCTTTTTAATATGATGTCTAGGTTGGTCATAGCTTTTCTTCCAAGGAGCAAGCGTCTTTTAATTTCATGGCAGCAGTCACCATCTGCAGTGATTTTGGAGCCCCCAAAATAAAGTCTGCCACTGTTTCCCCATCTATTTCCCATGAAGTGATGGGACCAGATGCCATGATCTTCTTTTTCTGAATGTTGTTTTAAGCCAACATTTTCACTCTCCACTTTCACTTTCACATCATGCTCTACATATAAGTCAAATAAGCAGAGTGACAAAATACAGTCTTGATGTACTCCTTTACTGATTTGGAACAAGTCTGTTGTTCCATTTCCAGTTATAACTGTTGCTTCTTGACCTGCATACAGATTTCTCAGGAGGCAGGTCAAGTGGTCTGGTATTCCCATCTCTTTCAGAATTTTCCACAGCTTGTGATCCACACAGTCAAAGGCTTTGACGTAGTCAATGAAGAAGAAGTAGATGTTTTTCTGGAACTCTCTTGCTTTTTCAATGACCCAACAGATGTTGGCAATTTGATCTCTGGTTCCTGTGCCTTTTCTAAATCCAGCTTGAACATCTGGAATTCATGGTTCATGTACTGTTGAAGCCTGGCTTGGAGAATTTTGAGCATTACTTTGCTAGCATGTGAGATGAGTGCAATTGTGCGGTAGTTTGAGCATTCTTTGGCATTGCCTTTCTCTGGGATTGGAATGAAAACTGACCTTTTCCAGTCCTGTGGCCACTGCTGAGTTTTCCAAATTTGCTGGCATATTGAGTGCAGTACTTTCACAGCGTCATCTTTCAGGATTTGAAATAGCTCAACTGGGATTCCATCACCTCCACTAGCTTTGTTCATAGTGATGCTTCCTAAGGCCGACTTAACTTTTCATTCCAGGGTGTCTGGCTTTAGGTAAGTGATCACACCATCATGGTTATCTGGGTCATGAAGTATTTTTTGTACAATTCTTCTGTGTATTCTTGCCACCTCTTTTTAATAGCTTCTGCTCCTGTTAGGTCCATACTGTTTCTGTCTTTTATTGAGCCCATCTTTGCATGAAATGTTCCCTTGGTATCTCTAATTTTCTTGAAGAGATCTCTAGTCTTTCCCATTCTATTGTTTTCCTCTGTTTCTTTGCATTGATCACTTAGAAAGGCTTTCTTATCTCTCCTTGCTATTCTTTAGAACTCTGCATTCAGATGGGTATATCTTTCCTTTTCTCCTTTGCCTTTAGCTTCTCTTTTCTCAGCTATTTGTAAGGCCTCCTCAGACAGTCATTTTGCCTTTTTGCATTTCTTTTTCTTGGGGATGGTCTTGATTGCTGCCTCCTATACAATGTCACGAACCTCCATCCATATTTCTTCATGCACTCTGTCTATCAGATCTAATATCTTGAATCTATTTGTCACTTCCGCTGTATAATCATAAGGGATTTGATTTAGGTCATGCCTGAATGGTCTAATGGTTTTCCCTACTTTCTTCAATTCAATTCAAATAAAGTGAGAAAATGAGGTCCGCTGGAGAAGGGAATGGCAAACCAGTTCAGTATTCTTGCCTTGAAAACCCTATGAACAGTATGAAAAATTGTGTTACCATGCTTTATAAACTGTAAAATACTATCCCCATGTGAAGTGGAATCAATAAGGACCCTTGAAAAGGAGACAGAAATTCCCTAGGAAGTTTTGGAGCCATGGATGCTGACCAGACACAGCCTGGGAGGGGGTGTGAAAGACGCTCTGGATTTGAAATGTCACCAGAACAGGCTCTGCCTGTGATATTTCTACACTGACTGCCCAAGGACAAGTCACACAGAGAAAAGCTGGCAGGACTCAGGGCCTTCACACTTCCACTCCCAGCGCTCTGTAGAAGGGCAGCAAAAATTGGGGGGTGGAATTTGAAGGAAGAGTCCTGCAGAGCAGTTTTATCTCTCACAGGTGGTTCCCTCTGTACCACTCAGATCCCAAGGGCTGGAGGGTTGGGAGTGAGCCAGTGACCATGAGCTGTCCACCTGGGAGCCAGGCTCTTTACTCATATGATCTCCTTTAGTATTCTCCACAGTCTTGAGGGTGGGCATGTTTATCCCCATTTCACAGATGACAATGCTGAGACCCACTGGGAGAATTACTGGCCTCAGGTCACATGGCTCATCAGTGGTTCTACTCAGATTTAAATTCAGACCATTTAACTCTATCCCAAGAAAGATTCTCTTTCTCTTATATCTCCCAGGCTTCCTCAGAAATTGGCTGCTGGAGGAGGGGTTAGGATTTCTAGATAGGAGTAACGTAAGAGCTGTTTAGGACCCTGGCCTCTTATTGCAGATCATGGGCTCTAGGGTGCACAGGCTTCGGTAATTGTGGCACAGGGACTTAGTTGTTCTGCATCATGTGGAATCTTCCCAGACCAGGAATTGAACCCGTGTCCCCTGCATTGGCAGGTGGATTCTCAACCACTGGGCCCCCAGGGAAGTCCAGGACCCTAGCCTCAAGAGCCAATGATTGTGAAACAGTGGCCCAGAGGTGGCCTGTGGGGCCGGTAGCCAGATGGCTGCTGAGCTAGAATCAAAGCACTGATGTGAACAGAGGAGCCTCCTCCCTTTTGTTCTGTTTCAACTGGAGAATTTGTAATTTGCACATGGGAAAAGATTGCCTGCTTTTCCATCTAAACAAAAATCCATTTGTCAGACAAGTCATTGTTTCCAGAAGACACTGCAGAAGCTGGGCCTCCTAATTCAAGGACAGCACACTTGCTGTGTGCACAGATCTGTGCTCTGAGGGTTGGTGCATGTCGCCAATTGGAGCTGCTTGCAGGCCACTCAGGGAAGTAGGGGATGGACTGCAGAGTTGGTGACCACGCTCCATGCTTTTGCTGGGTTTTGCACTGTGCTCTGTCCCTGCGTTGACCATGTACAGGCCGATTGCATCTTTCCGTGTCTGTCTACCCATCAGCCTGGGAACAACCATCTCCCCTATCTCTATAGCCCTAGGCTGTTGCACAAAATCCGAACACAGACATGTTTAAGGGACTGCATATACCCTCCCATATAAGGCAGTTTGCTTTAAGTGTCCCATGATTGGCTATGGCTGGAGGAGTCCAGAGCAAATGAAAGCCTCAAGGATTTGGGAGAAGGGATTAAGGAGAGCTTCCAGGCAGAGAAATGTTCCAAATGGGGCTTTTAGGAAAACCTGCATTATCTCATTGGATCCACAGCACAATCCTGTGAGGTCAACACTTTATTTATTTTTATACTTTTATTTATTTATTTTTGACTGCATTGGGTCTTTGTTGCTGTGCAACCCCAGTTGTGGTACGCGGGGTCTCAGTGGCTCGCTTTCCTTGCTGTGGAGTACCAGCTCTAGGACACGCAGGCTCGGCGGTTGCGGCTCAAGAGCTCTAGCTCAGCAGTTGTGGCACACGGGCTCAGTCGCTCCTAGGCATGTGGGATCTTCCCAGACCAGGGATCAAACCTGTGTCTCCAGCACTGGCAGGCAGTTTCTTAACCATTGGACCACCAGAGAAGTCCCGATCAAGACTCTTATATCCATTTTACAAATGGGTAAGTTGTGTCTCAGAACGGAAGAAAGATTTGTCTAAACAGTTTCTCCCACTCTGATGCAGAGCCGGGGTAGGAGCCTAGTTCTAGAGCTGCTTCTAGTGCTGGTCACGTATCCATGTAGCGGATATGTGTTGAAAGTCTGATGCGATGGTTCTTAAAGTACAGACCCTGGGTCAGCAGTGTCAACTTCCCTGGGGAACTTGTTAGAAATGCTGATTCTCAGGCCCCACCTGTAGCATCAGCAGCCTGGGAATGGTGCCCAGACTTCCACTGTAATAAGTTCTCCAGGTGATTGTGTTGCGGGCTAAGGTTTGACAGCTTCTGATTTTATTAAGGTGACTGACTGACATGTTCTGGTGTGTCTGGGGCTTTTCCAGGTTTAGCTCTGAACATCCTAGGAAGCCCCTCTGTCCCACATAAACTGGGACAGTTGGTCACCCCTGCTAAGCATGTGCTCTGTCTCGGCCCCTTTCTCTGCTTTCCACAACCCAGGGCCTCTAAGAAACGGTACTCTGGTCCCCCAGTGGCCGCTCTCCCTTGGAACTGGTGTTCCTGGTTCTCCTGACCCCAATACCATTAGACACCAACAGCGCTCAGCTTTTATTTGTAAGACAGATGCTGAAGCAGAAATTGAAGGTGGCAGCTGACAATGGAGGATGTAGAGACTTGATACTCAAAGTGTGGTCCATGGGCCAACCCCCACCAACATCTGGGATCTTGATAGAAATCCCAACACTGTCCCCAGACCTACGGAATCAGGATCTGCACTCTAACAGGATCGCTATGTGACTGGTGGACACATTAGGGTTTCCTCTCTCCCATTTATGGGGACCACGTCCCCTTAATGTCCTTGAGCTTGGAGGAACCCATCAGCTCAAATTGACCAGCGAGTGGTCATAGACAGTTGCTGCTTAACTCAGATCCCATGCCTATGGAAGGTTCTTCATCTCATCCTGCTACGCTTCTGATAAATTATTGATCCGGGGAGGAGTTCCCTTCCACCTCTCTAATGTAGATTGGGAGAAGCAGCCAGTGCATTAAACCCTCTCCCTCTTCATTCAAAGCCGAGGTCATCTCTAGTCAGGAAGGAGGGAGGGAGATTTTAGCCTGGACTGGATGCGTTCCTCCATCCTCCCTTAAAGCTGGAGCCTTTCCCGTGCTCACACCCCCGCTCAGGTGATGAATTATTGAAGCCTGAGAAATGTGTATTTGGTCAGTCACGTAGGCCTGGGGGGACCCTAGAGAGCAGCGCCTCAGAATAGCAGCTTTGTCTTTCTTTGAGAAGTTAGAACAAAAGAAAAATACAGAAGTAATGAATTGGAATGATCGCCGCTGGGACGATAGCATTGAACATCTTGTTATATTTACTTCAAGTGTATTGTGAACAAAAGACATTTTATTTTAACATTTTAAACTTTACCCCTTTCCCAGAATCAACTGCGATTGTGACTTTTGTGAATAGCTGTGTTTCCTTCTGGGCAAGCCTTTCAAAATAAATTGTCTTGGAACCTTTGTATTTTTATATACATGTGTGATGGATTATAAATAATAGAGACATGATATTGTTTTGTGGGAATGCCTTTTGTTATTTACATAAAGTTGCCCTGGGTCCCTTTACACCTTGCTTTTCACACAAGGCCACTTTTGACCTCTGTTCTTGTTGGCAAATTTAGCTCTGATCCATTTGTTCTCACTGCTGCAAGGTAGTCTGTCATGTGGATGAGGCATGTTTTGCTTCTCATGTGGATAAGGCATGTTTTGCTTCTCATTTGCTTCTTGTTGCATATTCAGATTGTTTCCAGTTTTTCACCGTTACAAACAAAGCTGCTGTAAGCATCCTCACCCCAGATCTCACTGGGCATGGTGAGAGTGTTTCCTTGGGGGCAGGCCCCGAGGAGTGGGGGTCATTTTGTTGTATAGTACCCGCTCTCTCAATTTTACTAGATATTGCCAGTTTTCTCCACAGCCACTCAGGTGATTTACATTCCCAAGAGCAGCATAGAAGAGTGTGATTTTCTCCACATCCTCTGCAGTGGTTGGTATTGTCAGGATTTTCTACTGTTGTTAGTTCCATGGGAGAAAATGGGTATGCCTCTGTGATTTTCATTTGCCAGTGTAAGTTCCCCTTTGGTTGGAAGAGGTTTTGGCAGAGGGAGGGGGATGAGGTCAGTAAACTTAGATTCTTATCCAGCTCTACCGTCAACTTGAATTAAAGCTTGGGCAAGTCCTTTCCCCTCTCTGGTTGGGCTGGGTGGTCTCTAAGAGGGACATCGGAAAGTGGGTAGGACTCTTCTGATGCACGGTAAAACGACAAGACTTGCACAGGAAGGTTCTTCTGTCACTTAGCAATTGTTCTAGATCCTGGAAGTCACCTCTCAGTAAATGACTCTTGCATTAGTAAAAAGCCTGCATATAGCACGGAAATCAGAGGAAGCAGCTTTAGGTCTGGCTCTAACATTTAGCTGTGGAATAGGTGTGGATGGATGACCAGGGTATTGACAGTCTAGTAGGGCTCGGACATAAAGGTCTATCTGCTTCAAGGAAAGGAGGCGCACGCCTGAGGGGCCCGGGTGGTAGGTCATCTTCCTAACAACAGCCAAGCCCCGGGCTAACTTTAAGACCCAGACTCCAAGTACAAATCTGGCAAGTGTATTTCCTAAGGCCGACTCTGTTTGTTCTTGGCTTTGACTCGAATGAGGAAGTATTGGGTTGGCTAAAAAGTTCGCTTGGGGTTTCCCCATAGCATCTTATGGAATTAACTTCACCTGGCTGCTTCAGGATTAGTAGGAATTTGCTCAAGCACCTGGAGACCTAATGGGTAGGAGTGTAGAGCTGCCAGATTTGTCAAATAAAACTAACTATGCTTGAACGGGACGTACTGACTAAAAAGTTATCTGTTGTTTATCAGAAATTGAGATTTAACTAGATATCCTGTGTTTTGTTTGGCAACCATAAGTAGGAGGTGACAAGTCAATCAATATAAGAAATAACTGCAGGCGGGGTAGTCTAACTTGACAAGTTTCGGCCGTATTGTTGCTGGAAATATGGAATCAGGGGTTAAGGCACCAGTGGAGCTGCTTTGTGTGATTCAGTCTGGTACCCTCAGCCTCCGTGCCTCCAAGGTGCTCCGTGCTGCTTGAAACAGCTTGTGGACATCTTAGGTGGTGAGAAAAGGCAGGGTATTGCCCAAGTCTTCCTTGCCTCTCCTGTCCCCATATGCAAGCCATGCTGGTGGCTGGGAACATCCTTCAAGCACTGTGCCATCATGGTTCTCAAAGTGCGGTCCCTAGACCATCCATATCACCTCGGAACTTATTAGAGGTACAAGCTCTTGAGTCCCACCTCAGACCCCCTGAATTAGAAACTGTGTCTATTTTTTTTGAAGTTTTTAAATATTCAGTTCAGTTCAGTCACTCAGTTGTGACTGACTCTTTGCGACCCCATGGGCTGCAGTAGGCCAGGCCTCCCTGTCCATCACCAACTCCTGGAGCCTACTCAAACTCATGTCCATTGAGTCGGTGATGCCATCCAACCATCTCATCCTCTGTCATCCCCTTCTCCTCCTGCCTTCAATCTTCCCCAGCATCAGGGTCTTTTCCAATGAGTTGGTTCTTCCCATCAGGTGGCCAAAGTATTAGAGTTTCACTTCAGCATCAGTCCTTCCAAAGAATATTCAGGACTGATTGCCTTTAGGATGGACTGGTTGGATCTCCTATCAGTCCAAGGGACTCTCAAGAGTCTTCTCCAACACCACAGTTCAAAAGCATCAATTCTTTGGCGCTCAGCTTTCTTTATAGAACTCTCACATCCATACATGACTACTGGAAAAACCATAGCTTTGACTAGACAGACCTTTGTTGGTAAAGTAATGTCTCTGCTTTTTAATGTGCTGTCTAGGTTGGTCATAGCTTTTCTTCCAAGGAGCAAGTGTCTTTTAATTTCATGGCAGCAGTCACCATCTGCAGTGATTTTAGAGCCCCTCAAAATAAAGTCTGACACTGTTTCCATTGTTCCCCCATCTAATTGCCATGAAGTGATAGGACCTGATGCCATGATCTTAGTTTTCTGAATGTTGAGTTTTAAGCCAACATTTTCACTCTCCTCTTTCACTTTCATCAAGAGGCTTTTTAGTTCTTTGCTTTTTGCTATAGGGCTGGTGTTATCTGCATATCGGAGGTTATTGATATTTCTCCCGGCAATCTTGATTCCAGCTTGTGCTTCATCCAGCCCGGCATTTCACATGATATACTCTGCATATAAGTTAAATAAGCAGGGTGACAATATACAGCCTTGATGTACTCCTTTCCTGATTTGGAACCAGTCTGTTGTTCCATGTCCAGTTCTAACTGTTGCTTCTTGACCTGCATACAGATTTCTTAGGAGGCAGGTCAGGTGGTCTGGTATTCCCTTCTCTTGAAGAATTTTCCAGAGTTTGTTGTGATCCACACAAAGGCTTTGGCATAGTCAATGAAGAAGAAGTAGATGTTTTTCTGGAACGCTCTTGCTTTTTCTATGATCCGGCAGATGTGCTGGGCCTTCGTTGCTGCACTGATTTTTCTCTAGTTGTGGCAGTCAGGGGCTGCTCTCTGGTTGCAGGAGTTGCTCCTTCTGGTGGCTTCTCTCGTTGTGGGGCATGGGCTTTAGGGTGCGGGGACCTCAGTAGTCGCAGCATGTGGGCTCAGTACTTGCAGTTCCTGGGTTGCAGAGCACAGGCTCAAGAGTTGTGGTAAACAGGCTTAGTTGCTCCATGACATATAGGATCTTCCTGGATCAGAGATCAAACCCATGTCTCCTGCATTGGCAGATGGATTCTTTACCACTGGGCCACCAGGGATGGCCTGAAACCCTGCATCTTAACAAGCCCTCCAGAGGATGCTCACACCTGATCAAGCTTGAGAACCATGGGGACAGAAGATTGGATTGGAAAGTTGATCTGAGATCCCTAAACCATTGCTTTGAATTTTCCTTTTTTAGGGCTTGGAGTGAAGCTGGGAGTCACATTTAGAGGGTGTTGGAGGAGAGGGGTGGCTGATGATCTGGCCCTGTGTATAGCACAGAAGGGAGGGTCCTCTTTGTGATTTCCTCACATGGGAGGGGGAGGGAGGGAGGGAGAAAGAGAGAAAGTGGTGGGGGAAGGGGGAGAGCAGAGGGATCTTGGTGATTGTTGTTAGAGAATTACATTTTGTGTGTGTGAAAAAACAATACCCATTTATTTAAAGAATTGCATTAAAAAAAACCCCAACGCCTATTTATTTTTTTATGGCTTTGAAGCTTGTGGAATCTTAGGTCCCTGCCAGGGGTTGAACCCTAGCCGCTGGGCTGCCAGGGAATTCCCAAACTGCATTTTTTTAACAAAAGGATTTTAAAGCATTTCGAGGATCAGGTATCAAGAAGGAAACTCAGTTATGGCCTTCACGGAGCTTACAGTCAAATAGGGGAGACAGATCATTCTATTAATAGAACAGGCTGAAACACAGGCAGCTGTGTGTGCTGTATGAACAAGGGCTGGGTGACATGGAGGGTGGATTAATTCTGATTGCGGAAGATGGATCATGGTGGGTAGCATGGTGTTTCGTGGCAGGTCTTCGAAAGACTGTCCCAGCCATAGGTGTGGCTTGCATGTAGCGGCGGGGCAGTGTGGAGTGCTTGGGCAATAGGCTGCTTCATCTCACTGTCTGAGATGTCCACAGTTGTTTCAGGCAGCAGGGCGCGCCCTATCCTTGGAGGTGACTTCCCTGGTGGCTCAGACGGTAAAGAGTCTACCTGCAGTGCAGGAGACCTGGGTTCAATCCTTGGGTTGGGAAGATCCCCTGGAGAAGGAAATGGCAACCCACTCCAGTATTCTTGCCTGGAGAATCCCTTGGACTGTAGCCTGGTGGGCTACAGCCCATGTGGTGGAGAAGAGTTGGACACAACTGAGTGACCAAGCACAGCACCAAGATCGTTCTCGAGCTGAAGGGAAGGGTGGCCTGCTGGCCTTCCAGGGAGGGACCCTTCTGGGTTGTCAGGCTGTTCCCAGGGTCAATGGTGGGTAATCTGGGGTTTCTAGCTCTGGTCCCCTTTGTGAGCATTCCAGTTCTCTCTGTACCCCGTTCCAGCTAACTAACTGTTCAACTACACATGACTGATTAGTGGGCAGAAAAGAGTGGCTTTATGAGGCATGCATTAAATAAATGCAAACCAGCAAAGGAAAAGATGGAAGCTTCCAGACCGAGCTCTGGGTGTTCACTAAAAGCGCTTTTGTTAAGAGCAGCTTGCTTCTGTGTTATCTGCCTCTACTGAGGGGTTCATGGATTGCCCAGATCTCCTCATCTCACCCACAGGTCGAGGTGGGCATTCCTGCGGGCAGCTGTGTGGTTCCTTGCCTCTCTCTGTTCTCCCCTGTGAGTACGCTAGAGTTCACAGTCTTGTGTGACCTGGCTCTGGGCAGGGGCTGGCGGCTGCTGGTTTCCAGGGGACTACAAGCACCGAGGCCATTTCTCTACACCCACACGCTTGCTGCAATTGTGAGCTGGACCGCGTCTCTGGCAGCTGGCTGCTTGGCACCGGGGACTCTGGTCACACTGTCTGGCCGTCTTCACGAGCTCCGTTTTGGGAACAGAATGTTGGCACCATTGGCTCTGGCTGTGGTATTCTGTACAGGTTGTTAACAGCCTCATAAACATCTACCCTTCTTTTTCTCCCTGGTATTTCTGGTCCATTGTCATCACCAGATGTATGAAGGCTTCACTGTTATGACTGCCAACTTAGAAGTATTTGTCCCACACTTACAGTGTACAAAGCACTTCCACACACAACATCTAAGCCTTTGAACGCATCAGTTTCTCATCTGTAAAATGGAAGTAAGGACAGTTAACCACCGGTGTAGATGTGTGCTGAGAATTAAATGAGCTAATACATCTGAAGCTCTTAGAGTAACGGCAGACAATCTGTGTGAACTATTTTCACTTTTTGAAGCAATAATGATTTTTCCCAAAGAACAGAAGGGGTTCCAGTCACTAGTAGTGTGTGAGGATGGGATACTTGCCTGGGTGCTGGGAACAATGGGGTGTGTTATCTATAGACAATGTAGAAACAATAACCAACGAAGCCAGTCTGTGTTAAAATGTTTTGTTGTTATTGAAGTATAGTTGATTTACAGTGTTATGTTAATTACTGCTATACAGCAAAGCGATTCTGCTGCTGCTGCTAAGTCGCTTTAGTCGTGTCCGACTCTGTGCGACCCCATAGACAGCAGCCCACCAGGCTCTGCCGTCCCTGGGATTCTCCAGGCAAGAACACTGGAGTGGGTTGCCATTGCCTTCTCCAATACAAGAAAGTGAAAAGTGAAAGTGAAGTCACTCAGTCGTGTCAGACTCTTGGCGACCCCTCGAACTGCAGTCTACCAGGCTCCTCCGTCCATGGGATTTTCCGGCAAGAGTACTGGAGTTACTGGAGTGGGGTGCCATTCATATATATACCTTCTTTTTTCAAACATTGATTTCCATTATGGTCTGTTATAAGATATTGAATATAGTTCTCTGTTCTATACAGTAGGACCCTGTTTATCCAGTCTGTTTTTTATCATCATGACACACTGGCAATTCTAAACTGTATCAAACACTCCTTCACCCTGAAATATTCGGCTGAACTACGATCTAAGTTGCTCTGGTTACTGTTGAATTTTAATATACATGCAAGCTTCAGACTCACATATTTTAATCACTTTTCCTTTTATAAACATTGTATTTTTACATGGCATTTAATCAAATAAATTCCCATGTTATACAGCCCTCTAGAGCTATGGGCTCAGCTACATGTGTTCATTGGGAAAGTAAGCTTCTGATGATTCAGAATCATTCAAGCCCCTTAGGCTTGGGGCCTAAGGCAGGTCTCTAATGCCATTGGTGTACATATTCCTGCATTTAAATAGTCAACTCAGTAATAACAATGACAGCCCAGGAATTAAATGGTGAAAAACACTAATATGTTACTATAATTCTATCATGCTACATGACCACTTGGAGTTTTTATTTGTGCTTAAAATTTAGAACAATGAAATGGGGTATATACTGTGAGCTGGAAATATTTGTGTTTGGTAAGTACCAATTTCAGTTCCTACAGTAAATATTTTGTTGAATCAGAATGATATATATAATGTTGAATTTCTCCTTTATTACTGATAACTGTTAGTGATTTTAAAACCAAGTAATGGATTGAGAAAGTAATTATTACTGATTGTTCCATGATTATTACTGGGAATAATTCTGCCATGGGGGGTGGGGTTAAAAATGATCCTCTGGTTATGTGCTAGACTGACTGTATAACTGGCTCTGGTGGGTCCTTGATACACAATAGATCTCATTTAATACACAGGGTGACCCGAGAGAGTGGGCCTATTATTCCTGGTTTATGTTTTGAATTGATCTAATTCTGCTAATGATACAGAACTCCAGAACATTGCTTATTCTTACACTCAAATTTGCTTCCATTTTGCTTCTTCCCCATAAAATGTTTTATTGCAAATGTGAGCTGGAAGCCTCCCCAGGCTGTGAAATGAGATCACCCATCCCGCCTACAATTGAATTGTTTTGGCATCAGCCCCTTCTGGGGCCTCTTGCTGGTGATAAAGCCCCTCTAAAGTGTCCCCTCAGTTATTTCAGAGGGCTTCTCTGCTGCCGTCTCGTGCCGTGTGGGAGGGGTCTGGCAGGACCCTCTGTGATGGTAGCTGCGCTGCCAACTACACTAGTGAGAAGCCTGGACTGGAGACAGGGATGACCACGAGTCCTCCCCACAGGCCTCCTGGCGTCCACTCCCCCTCACTCCCTCGGCCGAGGGTGTGGGGCTGGGGAGGGTCTCCTTTAACCCACAGACCCAGGCACTGTCTCGGAGACCCCAGGAGCTTCTGGCTGGCCTCCACAGGGCAGGATCAGCTCAGCCCCAGCAGCTGGTGCCTCCAGGCATCCATAAGGTTTGGAATCCCAGCCAAGTTTCCTCCTAGGCCTGCAAGGAAGAGGACATTCTTTGGTTGCCCAGCCCGAGATGCCCTGGGATCATGGCAGAGACATGTATGCCCTTTAGCAGAAACCCTTTCTCCACCCACAGGGGTTCCTCCTCTGGTCCCCAGCTCTGATGACAGCCCCCAAAGTACTCAGCATATTCCCCCAAGTCTGGTTTGTTCAATCTTAAATATTACATCACACACGAGGTGCAAGCCCTGTGGACTCTCAACCACGCCCAGCCCCTCCCGCCTGGTCTCTCCCCAGGCGGTCGTGTTCCTCTCACACACTTGTTTGTGTCCTGCAAGAACACAGGCTTACAGACATCCAAACCAGGCAGATGTCTTGTTTCTGCTCCCCCTACTCAGGTCATATCCTGTCTGTTCTCTCAGGCAATGAACTCAGAGACTTGGGGTGGGGGGAGGGAAGAGAAGAAAGCAATAGAGTGAATGTGAGGCGGGTGGTGGGGAAATAACACATCAACTCATAGCTCAGAAATGCTCTTCCGGTCATCCCATTCCTCTCAGCCCACAGGCGAATCCCTTTTTTCAAAAATCTATACATATCCAATGTTGTATAAATTAACACAAACTCAGCAGCTGTAAACAACGCGAATTTATTCTCTTTACAGTTCTGGAGGTCAGAAGTCTGCAGTGGGTCTCCCTGGGCTAAAATCAAGGTGTCAGCAGGGCTGTGTTCCTTCTGGAGGTTCTAGGGGAGAACCCTTCCAGCTGCTAGAGGCTCCTGCATTCTTTGGCTCCTGGCTCCTTCCTCCAGCTTCAGAGCCAGCAAGATAGTATCTTCCTCTCTCTGCAACTGTGACCTCCTGACCCTCTTGCCTCCCTTTTCCCCCAATAAGGATCCTTGGGATTACATCGGACCTACCTGGACAATCCAGGCTTATCTTCCCATCTCATGATTCTTAATCACACCTGTAGAGTCCCTTCTGCCATATAAGGTCACGTATTCATAGGTTCTGGGGATTAGGATGTGGACATCTTTGGAGCATGGGATATTATTCTTCCCAACACATGCTCCATATCTCACAGGGCCATTGGAAGGATGTGCGTGTTGGGAGGGGGGACGTTCATGCGGACACACAGCTGGCACATCTTAATGTGAGTTTCCTTTCCTACCTGACGGGCTGGTTCTGAGGCGGAGCCTGCTTCTTAATGGGAACCCCCATGGAAAACAGTCAGGTAGAGCGGAAGGTGGCCCGGACCCAATTGGAGCCGTCCTGTGGCACTCAGTGCCGTCAGTGCCCGCCTCCCTCCTCCAACACCCTCCCCAACAGAGGGCAGGTCATCTGCAGTTCAGGCTCACTGGGCAGTTCTCATCTTCAGTGAGAAGTGCCTTCCTTCTGCAAGAACAGGTCTTTTTCGGGCTCGGCCTTTGGTGGTGCAGCCTGGCAATGCCAGGAGGCTGACCTCAGGAATAAACCTTAACCAAGGAGGGATGGGACTTGGTGGATGTATCCATGTTCTGTGGCTGCTGTAACAAAATTCTGTAAACTGGGTGGCATGAGACAACAGAAATGTCCTTTCTCCCAGGTCTTGAGGCCAGAAGTCTGGAATCAGGATGTTGGCAGGGACTGGCTCCCTCCAAAGGTTCTAGGGGAGAGTCATTTCTGACTCTTCCAGCTTCTGGCTGCTCCCAGTGTTCCTTGGCCTGTGGTTGCATCACTCCAGTCTCTGCCTTTCATCTCACTTGGCCTTTTCCCTTTTTTACTGTGTATCTAAGATCCTTGGATTTAGGTCTCATCTGGATAGTCTGGGGTGCTCTTATCTCAAGATCCTTAATTATACTGACAGATACCTTTTTTTCCCCATTAAGGTCATATTCACAGGTCCTGGAAATTAGGGTGTGGACATCTTTTTGAAAATGATCATTCGACTACTCCAGTGAATGAACAGCTGGCTTTCTTGCCCTTGGGGACACTTCTCAGGTGTGTGCCGTATAGTCTTCCTAGAGAGTTCTGGGTGGGGTTGAGCTCCACCAGCCCTGAGACCAACCTGCTAATTAATGAGTAGTTTATTGTCTTCCCTCCCCTGTCTCACTCCCTACTCCTTCACTGTGCTTCCCCGGAATACCTCCCAAATTCACTGCCTACACCCAAATCTTTGTCTCTGGGTCTGCTTTTGAGGAAACCCAAATCAAGACATAGCCCCCACTTCCCAGCTTTTAAGGCTCTTGCATTCAGCTGGAAGTCACATCTCTGCTGGTTCTCAGGCATGATTTGTCCAGGGTCACATTGTGCTGCCCACTCATGGTTGATCTTTCTTTCTTTAAATATTGATCTATTTTTATTTATTTGGCTGTGTTGGAGCCTAGTTGCAGCACAGAGCTTAGTTGCCCTGTGGCATATGGGATCTTATTTCCCTAACTAACCAGGGATCGAACCCACATGCCCTGAGTTGGAAGGCAGATTCTTGAGCACCAGACCATCAGGGAAGGCCCCTGGTTGGTCTTTCTTTCAGGCACTCCCTGGTCGGTCCTCAGGTCTTTCTGGTCTTTCCCCTCCCCCATCACATTGCCTTTGTGATTCCACAACCTCATCTCTATCTCCTGGAGACCCTTGGCTGACGTGCAGCCTCAGCAGAGAGGAAGTAATTGCAAAGGAACCTGCTGCCTTAGATAGTGGAGAAAGGATCACAGTCAGCATGTGGCTTAATTGAATTAAAGAAAAAAAAAGCCCCGCTCCACCTCCACAGTAACTCATCGCCCTTGACAGGATGCAGATAGAACTCATCACAGAAGCAAGAGTCAAGGCCAAGAGGGCTGCTGGGCTGCAGCCTTCTCTCCAGGAAGCTCCTGACTCTGCCAGGGGAAGAGTTGAGTGCTTGGGCCCCTGCTCAGAGGCTGAAGCAGTCTCCTGACCTAGGGGTGAAAAAAGGAGGATTTTTTTTGGTGGATGAAGAGACAAGGGCTTTGGCCCTGAGAGGTAAACCATGACCCAGGAGGAAGGTCTGACTGAGACGATCCTGTGCTTGGGGCCAGCAGTCAAGAGAGCTGGAAAAGACTGGTCAGAGGTGATGGGAAGGTGCTCTTGTTTCTCTCCAGGAGAAGCTGACCATCAGAGAGGTCATAGTCAAGGACAGTGATAGGGTCTCGGGAGCTGTGTGCAAGGCTGCAGGGGGCTGTGCATGTCAACCACGCCTTCTTTCCTGAGGAGGTGCTCGCAGGCCAGCAGGCCCTCCCTTGCCAGCTGCTGTCACTGGAGCTTTAAGGGTGGCAGAGGCTCCATGGGTCATGGGTCTAAGCTCTCTGCTCCAGTCTTAGGACCTTGGGTTTCTTGCTGTGTGGACTGGGCATGAGCCAGCTCATCACAGGAGAATATGGCATTTCCTGTTCAACTCTATTTCAGCTCTGTGTGTTTCATCTCTATAAACTGACTCTCAGTCGTATGACTACTATTCATTCATATGTCCTAGGCTGCCTTCCATTTGCTTCTGTAGGAAGCTCCCTCCTCTGTCACATCCTAGAAAGCACTGGGACATTTCCTCTTCATACAGTTGGAGAGATGAAAGGATTAGATTAGCCACAATCTTGACCCAAGGCTGAGGAAGTTAAGAGCTAAGGACTTTTCAGGGGATGCTTGGGTTCCATGGAAAGTTATTGAGCTGAGGGAGCAGACAGAGTTGAGCTTTGATCCATGAAAGAAAAGACACATGTGTAAATATGACAGGAATTTTATGGAGACAAGGGCTTAATATACCTGAAGCTGACTGTTTGATCTAAAGGCCTTCGTGTGTACTATCCCTCAGCCTAGAATAGAAAGATGCTTGTCCCGGTTTAAACATCACTCCTCATGAGTTCTTCCTTCTCATGTAGCTGTGTTTTCCTTGTTACACCCTCTCATAGCTTCCTCTGGTTTTCTGTCATAGCATTTACTACAGTTTTGAAAATTTTCATTTGTCTTCCTATCAGACTTTTCATTCTTTGGGGACAGGATCCATATTTTATTCATTTCTGTATGATACCAAAGAGAAAATTGCCCACAACAGAGGTAGATAGGGAAGAAAGACTCTACTGAAGACTACTGCAATAGGGGAGAGAGACTGAATCCAACTCCACTGAAAGAAAAGGCAGGAGGGTTTTTAAACTCTGGGTGTAGTGTAATGGAAAAATAGAGGAAGCCGCATCAGTCTGTGTGATTAGGCAACCTGTGCCTGCTAACTGGTGCTTCTCAAAGCAAGGCTCGTACCTTCCTGCAGAGACTCAGAAATGGGCACTACTTTTCTTCATGATTATATTTCTAAGGGATGGCTCCATGTCCTTGAGAAGGACATTTCTGGGTTGTAAAACTGGTAAGAGGCTGGGAGAAAATTTACATCTCAAGGGGGCAGAGAAAAAATGTACAATGATGAATTTTCTAAAGTAAGTGCTCTAAGAAGAGAGAGTTCAGGGGCCTAGAGTCAGGAGAAGACTGTCTAAAGTTTGGTCAAGCTGAGAGAAATTCAAAGGCCGCCTTTGGTAATTACCTCCCTCTCTTCGCCACTCCAGTACTCTTGCCTGGGAAATCAGGTGGACGGAGGAGCTTGGTAGGCTGCAGTCCGTGGGGTCGCGAAGAATCGGACATGACTGAGCGACTTCCCTTTCACTTTTCACTTTCACGCATTGGAGAAGGAAATGGCAACCCACTCCAGTGTTCTTGCCTGGAGAATCCCGGGACGGGGGAGCCTGGTGGGCTGCCGTCTATGGGGTTGCACAGTCGGACACGACTGAAGTGACTTAGCAGCTTAGCAGCTACGCCACATTCTTTGCTTATAGGCGCAGGCAAGAATACAGCAAGTAATAGGTATGTTTAATTTTTTTTTTTGGTGCACCATGTGGGTTGCAGGATCATAATTTTATTTACTTTAATTTTTTTTTTTGGCCATACTGTACGCCTGCAGGATCTTAGTTCCCCTACTAGGGATGGAACCCAAGCCCTGATAGTGAAAGAGCAGTGTTTCAGCCACTGGAGTGTCAGGGAATTTCCAGTGTGTTTCATTAAAATGAACACTTGTATGTCTGTTTGGTTCACGTCCATTTCCCTGTGTAGGTGATGAGCTCCATGAGGATAGGGACGGTACTTGTCCTGTTCATTAGTATAAACCCAGCACCACCCACTTGCTTCTCCTAGGTGCTCAATAAGTGCTTGTGGAGAGAACAAGTGAATGGATGGATGGAGGAAGACAGGGAAGCGCGAAGGATAACATCCAGTTTTTTAACATGGGAGGAAGAAGGTCATGGGGCCAGGAGTGGCTGATGTGTGCAAGTGACAGTCATGGGCTCTGTGCGTGTGTGCGTGCGTGCTACATCACTTTAGTTGTGTCTGACTCTTTGCGATGCTACAGACCATAGAACCCCAGGCACCTCTGTCCATGGGATTCTCCAGGCATAATCTGAAGTGGGTTGCCATTTCCTCCTCCAGGGCATCTTCTCGACCCAGGGATTAAACCCATGTCTCTTACATCTCCTGCTTTGGCAGGCAGGTTCTTTATCACTAATGCCACCTGGGAAGCCCAGTGATGGGCTGAGGGCAGAGCAGTCATTTGATCCCAGCCTGTCCAGCTGACTTTGCCTGGAGTAGGGGGCTAACAGTGTTTGGTGTCTGAGATGGAGATGATTAGGGCAGCACAGCTGAGCCTGGGGAGATGGTAACATGTGCAGATTACACCTCTTACTTGCCCTCAGTTTGATTTTTAACAAGTGGCAACGGGCCGGGGGCGGGGTGGGGGGGTGGTGGGGGGAAGAGACAATGTTTGCTCTTCTGAGTTTATTTAGAAGATAGAGCTGCATCAAGGTGAGGACCCCCTTCCGGGCCACCCTGCAGGCAGATGGATGCTGGTGCATGTAATTACTTTCAGGGTCAAAGCAGCACAATCAGCTCCTTTGTCAGCAGCGCTCATTGAATAGTTTTATCGAGCACCTGAGGGTGATTTGTTCCAGCTCTGGAGTAATTGTCCAATCAACCGCAGGTCCCGGGGGAAGGTGGTTTGAAGGGAATTTCCTGAACATTTGTGATTAATTAACTCAACAAACATTCTCTGAGCACCTACTGTGTGTTGGGTCCTGTGCCAGACCTGTGGGAGGTAGAGGACAGTGCTCACTCTAAAGAACCCATGGATGGTGAAGGGGGATGAATAGAACCATCCTTAATCTCATGCTCATCCCAAGTGTTCCTATGAGCATCCCAGGGAGGAATGGCTTCTTCTTAATGGAGGAGGTTTTGGAGTAGAGCCTTGAAAGATGACGAGTAGGACTGGAGTGAATATGAAGGTCTGGCACTGACAGACATTCAAAGTCAGTGATGAAGATTCTCTCCTTGACCAAACTCTAGCCAGCCTTCTCTGAGCCCCTTCTTGGTAGGACTCAACACACTTTGTGCTTAGTTGCTCAGTGTGTCTGACTCTTTGAAACCTAGGGAAGAATACTGGAGTGGGTTGCCATTTCCTCTTCCAGAGGATCCTCCTGACCCAGGGATTGAATCCATGTTTCTTAGTCTCCTACATTGGCAGGTGGGTTCTTTACCACTAGCACCACCTGGGAAGTGGACACTAATGTAGCTTCTAACAGCTCAATGCTACATTCCAAGATGACCTTAGTGCCCTCAAAATTCCTAGGTGAAAAAACTCAAGGCTGCCAAATGAATGAATTCACAGTTTATTCCAGACCGCAGCTGAAGATAGGGCCCATCTCCCAATCTCTGTGGAAGGGTAGGAGCTTAACTTCAGTAGGTGCCAGTTAACAAACCCACATGGGTTGCATATGGACCAACCAGCCTTTCCCACTTTTTGTAACTTTTCAGTTTCCTGGCTCTGTTCAGACTCTTCCCAATCCTCCCTCTCCCTGTCATTCTTCCTTTAAAATGTCCAGTCACCTCTGCACACATCAGAATGGGGCTCTGCCCTTTCCCCCACTGTCAGTGGTTACCGAGTAAAATCTATTTTCACTGCTTTAGCTAATGTCTGGCTGTGTTCATCTTTGAGATCAGTTCTCCATGAAGAGATAAGAGCAGAAAACTGATGCACACAATTGTCCAAAAAGAGACCCTTTGGTTTTCAATCCAATGGGGGAAATAGTAAGAGAAAGAGCTGTGGAGAAAAGGGTGGGGGGGAGGGGCGCATATCATGCAGGGTTTTGGTAGGCTCAAGCAAAGAGTTGGGGATTTTATCCTCAGTGCCCAAGGAAGTGGAAGTTTTTAAGTGGGGGGAGTCATGGAGTCTGAGAAATGCCCAGCACAAAGTAAGTGTTCACTAAGTGTTCATTGTTGCTATGATCATTTGCAGTTCCAAAGAAGGATTTCTCTGGGTGTGGTTCTGAGAGAGGATTGATCGCAGGGAATTAAGGTAGATATGGATATGGGACAATAGTTAGGAGACATGGCAATGGTTAAGGCTGAGATGGTGCTGGTCTTGCTTGGCTCAGTGGTTGTGGGGATGGAGAAAAGTGACTGATTTCATGAGAGATGTAGGAGATCAAATTATCAGGATGTGGTGAATGAATGGCTAGAAGTGGTGGAGGGAAGAGGAGGGAAAGGGATAAATTGAAATTAGTGTCCAGGTTTCTGGTTTGTGAGAATGAGATGGTGATGGAGCTGTTCCCAGGGGTACGTGGGGCAGGTAGGGAGATAATTTTTTCAGGCTGAATGAAAGAGCACATGGGATTGCAGTGTGCTGTTGGGTATATGGGGCTTGGCACTCTGCTGAGCCGGCCTTCAGGGAATGGGGATGATTTTTATTCCCACATTATACTTGGTTTGATCTTGAGCCTCAGACACAGCCCTGCAAACCTGGCATGTGTGTGACTCAGTTTGAGTTGTAGAGGAGGAAATATTCTTCTCTATCCTCTTAAGCTGGACCTAAGGATTAAAACTGACATAAGATGAATTAACAGGAGAAAAGCAAACACATTTTGTTACATTTTTACATGCACATGGGACTTTAGTAAGAGAACGCAGGCCTGAGGAAGTGATCAGAGCAGAAAATGTTATACCTGGTAGACAAAGAAATGATAAGTTTGTGAAGAAATGACAAAACACGGGGGTTTAGACCAGAGGCGGTAAATTATGGGGAAATGACTAGGAGATCTGTTGGAGGGGGAGACTGGTGGAAGATAGGATTGTTTTAGCTAGTTTGTTTGTATAGAACCACTTTCAGTGTTTGTTCCAAATCTGTAGTGATAAAGATATTCTTATCTTCCCTGTATAAAGACGGCACCTTTCTCATGAGAAATTTTATGGCCTGTTTTTAGGTAGAAAAGGAGAGGTCAGAGAACCCTTCCTGCATCTGGAGTTTCTCAAAGTGCCTTCAGCTCAAAAGAATCATTATGCCAAAGCATCATACTTTAGGGTGGCACGTCCTGAACTCCTTCAGAGTTTTCCTGGACTCCAAGAAACAAGATTCGAGTGAAGGGACTTTATTTGGGAAGTGGAGGTCACACCACTGGGGAAGTGAAACAGGGAAGGAAAGGAGCCAGCAAAGTGTATGTGGGGAAACATATGTCTGAGAATGACCCCACACAAGAGGCGAGGGAGCTGGGGTATTTATCCACCACAGTTTCTGGAGCCAAAGCTCTTATACACAGAGGGAACACACGTGACAGATGGAAGCTGCTGGGGCACAATGAGATGTGTGAGGGGTATAACAGGACATGGACAGCACTGGCTACAAAGTCTAATGATGCAATCTGAATAATCATGTAGACTTTTATACCATGCTAGATGAAACTGTTCCTCTTTTTTTTTTTAATGTCATTTTGGCAGAGTTAACTGCAACCTGCAACCTTTGGGAGATTGGGATTGACATATATATACACACACACATATATATACACTACCGTGTGTAAACTAGATAGCTAGTGGGAACCTGCCGTGTAGCATAGGGAGCTCAGCTCAGTGCTCTGTGATGACCTAAAGCAGGGGGATGGGGTGAGTGGGTGTGAGGTCCAAGAGGGAGGGGATACACATGGGAGGGGATATATGTATACTTGTAGATGATTCACTTCATTGTACAGCAAAAGCTAATGCGTAATTGTAAAGCAATTATATGCCAATAAAAAAATGAAAAAAACAGAGTTGAAATTGGAGTCAGTTATATTTGTAGCATGGTGGGGTGGGATAAAATTGTAAACAAAAATTCCACATCTCACCACATGGGGTTCATTAGTTTGTTAGAAAAGAACATTTATTGAGCACGTACTGTGTGCCAGGATTCGTATGAAATACTTTACACATATTATCTCATTTAATCTTTATAATGAAAAACCCTATGAGATGGGTATGGTTAGACCCATTTTTTAGATAAGGAGGGACTCAGTGGCTTGCTTTTGTTGCAATAGTTTGCAGTTGGCAGTACCAAGTTTCAACCTGTTTTCTTTCTTCAGCCTTTTGCTGCTGCTTGGCAGGTAGAAATTACAAGAGCAACCTTTTAGCTCAAGCATCAGGCTTATATTTGTGTTGAGTATTTATTGAAATTCCCAGGCCCACCCAGTACTAACTGTCAGGGCTTAATAAGTTCTGAATAATAATGATTTTCCCCTGGATGAGTATAGATGCTTCTGTCAGCTGAGGCTGATTTCCACCTAATTTGCAGGGAATTTGCGTGGCACAATGATGAGCTAAATATTTATGCAGGGAGGATGTATGTACAAATCACATTTCCATAAGAAACACAAGGCAAATGAGAGTTTCCCACAAAAATTTTACTGATAGGAAAAGATGCTTTAGAGGATCTAACATCAGTCAGGATTAGCCAGCATTACCCAAGAGTTAGCCATATTTAGGAAATTTTAGCATTTATGCCAAAGAAGTGTCTTTATTAAAAATTGCCAAGGATTACTAGAGAAGAAGTCATTTTTGTTCCTCAAGGTTGAGGGAAAGAACTTGAGAATATGGAATAGCTTTTTCTCCAAATGACCAAACCATCTTAGTGGATGAAACTGAACAAGTTACTGCTTGTCTCTCTGAGTTTTAGTTTCTCAAGCTGTCATCTACTGGATAGGATTGGCTGTTCCTTAAGAGCTTGCCCACTCCGTCTTGTAATTCTGTGTGTTACAACTGTGCCTCTGTCTTTTTCTCTAAACTGAGGAGAGACTGTTGACCTTGGACTACCAGCCTTCCTATGGAAGGAAAGGAGTCAATATTTGGGCTACTCAGGGTGTGCCAGGCACCTGCTGGGTGCTTTATGTCAATCAACTCATTACTCCTCATAGCAGCTCAATGGCTGCTCAATAGGTTTTATTTCCATTGTATAGCCAAAGATGGAGAAGCTCTATACAGTCAGCAAAAACAAGACTGGGAGCTGACTGTGGCTCAGATCATGAACTCCTTATTGCCAACTTTAGACTTAAATTGAAGAAAGTAGGGAAAACCACTAGACCATTCAGGTATGACCTAAATCAAATCCCTTATGATTATACAGTGGAAGTGAGAAATAGATTTAAGGGCCTAGATCTGATAGATAGAGTGCCTGATGAGCTATGGATGGAGGTTCGTGACATTGTACAGGAGACAGGGATCAAGACCATCCCCATGGAAAAGAAATGCAAAAAAGAAAAATGGCTGTCTGAGGAGGCCTTACAAATAGCTGTGAAAAGAAGAGAATGAAAAGCAAAGGAGAAAAGGAAAGATATAAGCATCTGAATACAGAGTTCCAAAGAATAGCAAGGAGAGATAAGAAAGCCTTCCTCAGAGACCAATGCAAAGAAATGGAGGAAAACAACAGAATGGGAAAGACTAAAGATCTCTTCAAGAAAATTAGAGATACCAAGGGAACATTTCATGCAAAGATGGGCTCGATAAAGGACAGAAATGGTATGGATCTAACAGAAGTAGAAGATATTAAGAGATGGCAAGAATACACAGAAGAACTGTACAAAAAAGAGCTTCACGACCCAGATAATCATGATGGTGTGATCACTCACCTACAGCCAGACTAGAATGTGAAGTCAAGTGGGCCTTAGAAAGCATCACTACAAACAAAGCTAGTGGAGGTGATGGAATTCCAGTTGAGCTATTTCAAGTCCTGAAAGATGATGCTGTGAACGTGTTGCATTCAATATGCCAGCAAATTTGGAAAACTCAGCAGTGGCCACAGGACTGGAAAAGGTCAGTTTTCATTCCAATCCCAAAGAAAGGCAATGCCAAAGAATGCTCAAACTACCACACAATTGCACTCATCTCACATGTTAGTAAAGTGATGCTCAGAATTCTCCAAGCCAGGCTTCAGCAATACATGAACTGTGAACTTCCCAATGTTCAAGCTGGTTTTAGAAAAGGCAGAGGAACCAGAGATCAAATTGCCAACATCCACTGGATCATCAAAAAAGCAAGAGGGTTCCAGAAAAACATCTATTTCTGCTTTATTGACTATGCAAAGCCTTTGACTGTGTGGATCACAATAAAATATGGAAAGTTCTGAAAGAGATGGAAATACTATACCACCTGACCTGCCTCCTGAGAAACCTATATGCAGGTCAGGAAGCAACAGTTAGAACTGGACATGGAACAACAGACTGGTTCCAAATAGAAAAAGGAGTACATCAAGGTTGTATATTGTCACCCTGCTTATTTAACTTCTATGCAGAGTACATCATGAGAAACACTGGGCTGGAAGAAACACAAGCTGGAATCAAGATTGCCGGGAGAAATATCAATAAGCTCAGATATGCAGATGACATCACCCTTATGGCAGAAAATGAAGAGGAACTAAAAAGCCTCTTGATGAAAGTGAAAGAGGAGAGTGAAAAGGTTGGATTAAAGCTCAACATTCAGAAAACTAAGATCATGGCATCTGGTCCCATCGCTTCATGGGAAATAGATGGGGAAACAGTGGAAAGTGTCAGACTTAATTTTGGGGGGCTCCAAAATCACTGCAGATGGTGATTGCAGCCATGAAATTAAAAGACACTTACTCCTTGGAAGGAAAGTTATGACCAACCTAGATAGCATATTGAAAAGCAGAGACATTACTTTGCCAACAAAGGTCTGTCTAGTCAAGGCTATGGTTTTTCCAGTGGTTGTGTATGGATGTGAAGGTTAGACTGTGAAGAAAGCTGAGCGCCGAAGAATTTATGTTTTGAACTGTGGTGTTGGAGAAGACTCTTGAGAGTTCCTTGGACTTGGAGATCCAACCAGTCCATTCTAAGGGAGATCAGTCCTGGGTGTTCTTTGGAAGGACTGATGCTAAAGCTGAAACTCCAGTACTTTGGCCACCTCATGTGAAGAGTTGACTCATTGGAAAAGACCTTGATGCTGGGAGGGATTGGGGGCAAGAGGAGAAGGGGACGACAGAGGATGAGATGGCTGGATGGCATCACCAACTCAATGGACATGAGTCTGAGTAAACTCCAGGAGATGGTGATGGACAGGGAGGCCTGGCGTGCTGTGATTCATGGGGTCGCAAAGAGTCGAACATGACTGAGAGAGTGAACTGAACTGTCTGATAGCTAAAAACTAATAAATTGCAAGTTTAGGAGCAGCTGCTACTTTGGGGGCCATACTCCAGTCCTCCCCACCCACATCCAAGTTCAACGAAAAGATATTTTAAAGGTAAGCATTTTTATTTGGGGCTGTCTACCAAATGGATCGGCTCCCCAAGTGGCTCAGTGGGTAAAGAATCTGCTTGCAATCCAGGAGATGCAAGAGATGCGAGTTCAACCCCTGGGTTGGGAAGATCCCTTAGGGGAGGGCCATGCAACCCACTCCAGTATTCTTGCCTGGAGAATCCCATGAACAGAAGAGCTTGGCAAGCTACAGTCCATGGGGTTATAAAGAGTCAGATACGACTGAAGCGAGTGAGCACTCACGTACCAAATGGGTACCAAGGAACAAAAAGCATAGGACTTAGAGTTGTACAGACTTGGGTTTGAGTTCTGCCTCCTCCAGGTACTAGCTGTATTCCCTGGGAGAGTCACATTACCTCTCCATATCCTGTTTCCTCCTCTGTGCACTTACCTTGTGATCTCCAGGAATAGATTGATTGTGGATTCCATGGGAAACTGACCAGTACCAATCTGATATTCATTGATCATTCCAGGTTTCTCTCCATGGGTTATCTCAGATGGCCCTACTCTCTGCCTCTCTGATGTGAGAAGCAGCTCATTCTCGCTCTCTTGAAAGCTTTAGACCGACCCACCCGAGCCCTGACCCTGCCTGACTTCTGCCTATGTTCATGTTGTATGACTAGAGATGCAGGTCCAAGTCCCAGCAACACCAGCTTCTATTTATGTAATCTGGAGTCACTCATTTGATTTCTGAGATGCTCTTTCTTTTCCGTAAAATGGGAATTATTTTACAGACTTTAAGAGTTTTGTAGTTGGTTAAACATCATAATGTTGAAATTAATTGATGGCATGTGTTTGTCCTCACATCGGGGAATGATCTCAGTCCTTCTAAATGAATTCTTAAAAAAACTGAACTATAGTTGGTTCACAATGTTGTGTTAGTTTCAGGTGTACAGCAAAGTGATTCAGTTTTATATATATATATATATATATGTATTTTTCAGATTCTTTTCCATTATAGGTTATTATAACATATTCAGTATAGCTCCCTGTGCTATACAGTAGGTCTTTGTCTATTTTATATATAGAAATGTGTATCTGTTAATCTCATACTCCTAATTTATCTCCACCCCCTGGTGGCTCAGATCATAAAGAATCTGACTGTAATGAAGGGGACCCAGGTTCAATCCCTGGGTCAGGAAGACTCCCTGGAAAAGGAAATGGTAATCCACACCAGTATTCTTGCCTGGAGAATTCCATGGACAGGGGAGTCCAGCAGGCTACCGTCTGTGGGGTTATGAAGAGTCAGACATGACCGAAGGACTAACACTTTCACTTTCCCCTGTGGGAGCCGTGTTTTCTAAGTCTGTGAGTCTGTTTCTGCTTTGTAAATGAACAAATTTGGATTATTAGATTAGGAATCTAGATGGCTAGATTCCTGCTAGCCATCTTTCTTTTTATTATTAAACTTTTTATTTTGTATTGGAGCATGGCTGATTGATAATGTTGTAATAGTTCCAGGTGAATAGCAAAGGGTCTCAGCCATACATATACATGTATCCATTCACCCACAAACTCCCCTCCCATCCAAGCTGCCACCTAACATTGAGCAGAGTTTCTTGTGCTATACAGTAGGTCCTACTAAATGAATTCTTTTGCGACCTTAAGAGTTCCTAGATTAAAGAGTCCCTCTGGCTTTGTTCCAGAGGGACATCTGAACCAGCTGGTTCACTGCTGTGAAGATTTGGATTCCTCAAAAGGTCCAGTGCATGAGTAACCTCCTCCATCAGATGCTGCGTTAAGACTGATCTCTGCCTGGCTGAGACAGATTTTCATATAGACATAATCTCATTTAATGTTTTCAAAACCCTGTATCCAGACATAACCTGCCAAGGTTACAGAACCAGCAGGTGGCCGCACTGGGATTCAGATCTGCTTGCATCCTTTCTGGGGAGCCCACTGACGCTCACAGGCCCAGACTCTGCTTGGAATTCAATGTTACCATCACCAAGACTCACAGCCTGACTTTTAGCTTCACTTGCTTCTGAGGTTGTAACAGGGCTTTGAAAAGATATTTCAGGAAAATCAGAAGGTTTTTAAAAAAGAATTGGAGGTCTAGGTTCATAGGGACTTCAGAGACCCTTTCTCTTTTAAATAACAGCTTTATTGAGATATATAATTTATATATAATAAAATTCACTTTGTAAAATAATAGTTTGATGGTTTTAAAGCATATTCACAGAGTTGTTATGTAACCATCACCACCATTTAATTTTAGAACATGTTTATCACCTCCCAAAGAAACCCCATACCTGTTAGCAGTCACTCCTCAAATGTCCCTGGCAACGACTGATTTACTTTCTGTCTCTGAGTCTGTTTATTATGGACAGTTCATGTAAGTGGAATCATATGCTACATGGCCTTCTGTGACAGGCTTCTTCTACTTGGCAAAATGTTTTCCAGTTTCATCCATGTTGTTGCATGGATTAATATTTCATTCCTTTTATGGATGAATAATGTGTGTGTGAGTCACTCAGTCGTGTCCAACTCTTGCGACCCCATGAACTGTGGCCTGCCAGTCTCCTCTGTCCAAGGGATTCTCCAGGCAAGAATACTGAACTGGGTTGTCATTTCCTCCTCCAGCAGATTTTCCCAACCCAGGGATCGAACCCACGTCTCCCACATTGCAGGTGGACGCTTTACCGTCTGAGCCACCAGGGAAGCCACCTGGATGAATAACATTCCATTGTATTGATACACCACATGTTGTCTGTTGATCAGTTGAGTTGATAGATGTTTGGGTTGTTTCCCTCTTTTTTGACTATTATGGATACTGCTGCAATGAACATTCATCTACGGTTTTTTTTTTTTATTATTTTTGGCTGCGCTGGGTCTTGTTGCTTTGTGCAGGCTTTTCTCCGATTGCAGCGAGTGGGGGATACTCTCTAGTTGTGGTGTGTGGGCTTCACGTTGCAGCGGCTTCTCCTGCGAAGCACGGGCTCTAGAGTGCATGGGCTTCAGTAGTTGCGGTTCCCGGGCTCTAGCACACAGGCTCAGTAGTGGCGGTGCACAGACAGGCTTAGTTGTTCTTCCCGAATGTGCATGTGTGATCTTCCCGAATCAGGGATTGAACCTGGGTCTCCTGCATTGGCAGGCAGATTCTTTACCACTGAGCCACCAGAGAAGCCTCATCTTCAGGTTTTTGTATGAATATATATTTTCAATTCTCCTGGGTGTAGACTAAGGGTGGAACTATTGGATGACATGGTAAATGTTCAATATTTTTTGTGAAACTGCCATACTATTTTCTGAAGTGGCCGCACCATTTAACAGCCCCACCTCCAGAATGGATTTAGCATGGCCAGAAAAGACCACCCTAAATATCCTGTAATAAAATTCAAAATATAGTACAGTCTTGAGTTTGAGTTCTTCTGTAAGAGCTATGATCTAGCACAAGAAGAACCACTTAGAATAGTACCTGTCTTGCTTTGAGTTCCTTTTGATGTGATGCTGAAACAAGGATTTGAGTACAAGTTATTTCCTTGGGAGGCTGGTTCCAAATTGGGAAAGGAGTATGTCAAGGCTGTATATTGTCACCCTGCTTATTTAACTTATACGCAGAGTACATCATGTGAAGTGCTGGACTGGATGAAGCACAAGCTGGAATCAAGATTGCTGGGAGAAATAGCAATAACTTCAGAAACGCAGATGACACCACCCTACGGCAGAAAGTGAAGAAGAACTAAAGAGCCTCTTGATGAAAGTAAAAGAGGAGAGTGAAAAAGCTGGCTTAAAACTCAACATTCAGAAAATGAAGATCATGGCATCCGGTCCCATCACTTCATGGCAATTAGATGGGGAAACAATGGAAACAGTATAGACTTTATTTTCTTGGGCTCCAAATCACTGCAGATGGTGCCTGGTGCCATGAAATTAAAAGATGTTTGCTCCTTGGAAGAAAAGCTATGTCCAACCTAGACAGCACATTTAAAAAGCAGAGACATTACTTTGCCAACAAAGGTCCATCTAGTCAAAGCTATGGTTTTTCCAATAGTCGCGTATGGATGTGAGAGTTGGACTATAAAGAAAGCTGAGCGCTGAAGAACTGATACTTTTAAACTGTGGTGTTGGAGAAGACTCTTGAGAGTCCCTTGGACAGCAAGGAGATCCAACCAGTCCATCCTCTAGGAAACTGGTCCAGACTATTCATTCATTCACCATCTTTCGACTGATGGTAAAGCTGAAACACCAATACTTTGGCCACCTGATGAGAAGAACTGACTCATTGGTAAAGACCCTGATGCTAGGAAAGATGGAGGATGATGGGGACGATGGAGTATGAAATGGTTGGATGGCATCACCAACTCTATGGACATGAGTTTGAGCAAGCTCCGAGAGTTGGTGTTGGACGGGAAGCCTGGTGTGCTGCAGTCCATGGGGTTGCAAAGAGTCAGACACAACTGAGTGACTGAACTGATGTGATGCTGAGACAAGGATATGAGTGCAAGTTATTTCCTTGGGAGGTGATCCCAGGAAACACTTGTGAAGAAATGTGAGAGAGGCAGGAGAAGGAAGCTGATAAGGGAGGTACTGTCAAGCAAATCACCATTGTAGGCAACCAGAGCTCAAATCAGCTGGGGAACGCTGGAAACCAGTGTAGAACGCATCTTGAAATTATCCCAATGGGGAAACAAAGAAGAAGCTGGAGCATTTATTTACCATTTTCTTATCTGTCAACTGGTTGAGGGCTGCTTCTGGGGCATTAACTGCTTGGGACTTCTGTTTTGCCCTGCGTGCTGACCTAGCCTGTGCTCATACCCACAGGCGATGAACTGCGAGGTTTGCCCTATGCTGCCTTCAGTGTATGGAGCTCCACAGGCAGAGAATAAACAGCATCAGCTATGGAGCCAATATAAACCGGTATTTGAGTAACTCTGTTAATGGCCATCTCTGCTGCTGTTGCTAAGTCACTTCAGTCGTGTCCAACTCTGTGTGACCGCATAGATGGCAGCCACCAGGCTCCTCCATCCATGGGATTTTCCAGGCAAGAGTACTGGAGTGGGGTGCCATTGCCTTCTCCGGATGGCTATCTCTGCTGCTGCTGCTGCTGCTAAGTTGCTTCAGTCGTGTCCGACTCTGTGCGACCCCATAGATGGCAGCCCACCAGGCTCCCCCATCCCTGGGATTCTCCAGGCAAGAACACTGGAGTGGGTTGCCATTTCCTTCTCCAATGCAGGAAAGTGAAAAGTGAAAGTGAAGTTGCTGAGTCTTGTCTGACTCTTAGTGACCCCATGGACTGCGGCCCACCAGGCTCCTCCATCCATGGGATTTTCCAGGCAAGAGTACTGGAGTTGGATGCCATTGCCTTCTCCGGATGGCCATCTCTACCTGTGATAAAAAGGCTTGATCAAAATGTTATGTAAGGCTGTCTTTGTTGACTTAAAGGAATCAAAAGTAGGAGAAATAAAATCTTCTCCTAAACCTGTCCCTGAGGTTGGAAGCACAAAGCTTCTAGAACATAGGAAACAGCTGATATATTTTGTAAAAAATTGAAGTTGGAGGCTGTTTTTTAAGAAAGAAAAGAGTGGGGCAATTGAAAGGCACTTGTTGAAGTAATCAGAGTTGAGAGGCAGGAATAGAGATGGAAATCAGAATCTGCCTTGAGATAATTTAGCGAAATAATCACTTGCTAGGAATTGTGCCAGTCCCCCCCAGATCAGAACCACAGGGTTCCACAGGTCTCCAAGCACATGTTTCTGTTTAGGCGGACCACAAGAAAGGACCGCTGTAGAAGCAGGTTCCAACGCCACCGAAAACCAGAGTCCCCTGGGGCACGTGAGAAAAAGAGGGGTCTAGGGGCTCGCTGCAGAATTTCCAAGGGTGGGGCCCTGAAATCTGCATTTTAACAAGTACCCTAGGGTGACTGTGAGTCAGATTTGGTGACCTCTGAGAAGAAAGCTGTGCATAAGGTTCTGGAAGTTTTTGGAAATTGACAGGAAAACAGATAACCTACCGTGTTCCCATCTCAGCCTTCCACATGGCCCTCCTTAGATTCCACTGGCTCGTGCTTGCAGCTAGCCCAGGTCTTTTGTCACCCACCTTCCCACCCCCATTAAAGTATCTGGTAGGAAGTTCTGTTGGAGTTGGCTTTTCATCCCTGGAAATTGGGAATTTTAGACCCATGTGGTCCTCTTTGTAAAGCGTGGTCCTCTTTGTAAATCATGGTCTCAGACAAGCAAAGAAAACAATCAGAGTCTAGTCAGCTGAAAACAACACAAGAGAAGTTGCTTTAACTTCTCTCTAAACACATGAAAGGCCATTACATCTTCTCCTCACTCCTCATTGAACTCGTTTCCTCAGTGTTATAGCCGATGCTGTCCCTCCCCAATTCATGTTAAAGTCCTGTTCCCCAGGACCTCAGAATGTGACCTTATTTGGGACAGGGTCTTGCCAGAGTTCATCCAGTTAAAATAAGGTCATTAAGGTGGGCTGTAATCTGTGTAACTGGTGTACTTATGAAGAGGGAGAATTTGGAGACAGACGTGCATTAAAGGAGCAAGCCATGAACGTGAAGACAGATGTCTACCAGCCAAGCAGAGAGGTCCCAGAAGAAACCAACCCACCTTGATTTGGGACTTCCAGCCTCTAGAACTGTGAGATGATAAAATTTTGTTGTTCGAAGCACCGGGTCTTTGGTATTGAAACTTTATTCCTTTAGCAAACTCACAGAGTCAGCTTCCTCGCCAGGGGAGCCTACCTCCCAAACTTCTCTCAGTCTGTCTTTTCCCTCCATCTTCACGGCCTTTACTGTGACTTAAACCTCTATCATCTCCCTGGATTCCTGCAGCAGCTTTTAGTGTTACTGAGCCGGGTTTGTTTGCCCGATGTGCTGCAGGGCAAACACTGAGACGCTGAGGTTTGCAGCAGAGAAAGAGTTTATTCATGAGGCATTCAAGTGAGGAGATGGAAGAACAGGTCTCAGACCCACTTCCCTGAGGGCAAGGGGCTCGGGATATTTGTATGATCAAGGAGCAGGGTGATCAAAGGTGTGGGGAAAGGCGATGGGAGGCAGGAAAAAGGTGAAGTAATCCAGGTTCTGCACAAGTGTAGCTGAGTTATGTGCTTCTTCCTGGGATGTGTGTTTAGAAAATGGCAGTGTCAGCATGATCTGAGGGTCGTTTTGGGCCCATAAAAAGTCATTCACTGGACACTCCAACAAGCCCAGTTAAATGGTCAGTGGTCTTGACTGATTTGAACAGGGCAAAATTATGTTCCTGAAAAACAACTTAAGCAATCGTTTAACTATAGTGACTCATGTCAGAGACGTTATCTGTTGTTGTTCAGTCACTAAGCTGTAGCTGACTCTTTTGCAACCCCATGGACTGCAGCCTGCCAGATTCCTCTGTCCATGGGATTTCCTAGGAAAGAATACTGGAGTGGGTTGCCATTTCCTTCTCCAGGGGATCTTTCGAACCCAGGGATTGAACCCACCTCTCCTGCATTGGCAGATGGGTTCTTACCACTTAGCCACCGATCTATAAGGGGCAGTTAGAGGAGTCTCGTACTATATTGTTTAAGTTTTTGAATTGAAAGTCTCTCAGTTGTGTCCGACTCTTTGCGACCCCATGGACTATACAGTCCATGGAATTCTCCCGGCCAGAATACTGGAGTGGGTAACCACCTTTCCCTTTTCCAAGGGATCTTCTCAACTCAGGGATCGAACCCAGGTCTCCCGAGTTGCAGGCAGATTCTTTACCAGCTGAGCCATGAGGGAAGCCCTGTTTAAGTTTGCAGGTGTGCAATTTGCAAGAACAATTAAAATGACCTTAGTCAGTGAAGGCAGGTTTGAGAATATTATTTATTTATCTGGCCGTGCTGGGTCTCAGTTATGTGAGCCTGCGGCATGCAGGATCTATTTCCCTGACCATGGACTGAACCCAGGCCCCCCGCAGAGGAGTGTGGAGCCATTAGCCCCTAGACCACCAGGGAAGTCCCCAGAATATTATTTATTAAGCAGGTTATATTTTGAGGGATCTAATTGATAATGACCCTTGGTTTTACAAATTTGCCTTTCTGCTTTTACTCTGATGCCTGACATTTTTTTCTTTGCCCAGCCACCAGCAGCATGCTTTATAAACACACTTGGATTGTGTCTCTCCCCTGCTTAAAATTCTTCAGTGGCTCCCTATGACTTTCAGGGTAAAGACCCAGCTCCTCAGTCACAAGTCCCCATTTAGTTGAGCCTGGGGTGTCCTTCAGTTTTATTGCCACTTCCCTTCTCCTATCCCCTCACTCTGGTCTTTTTTGGAGTCTGAATTAACCTTTCTTCCCGCTCTGCAATCTCTACCAGGAATGCTCCTCCTGACTCCGCCCTACTCTCCGTTGATTGCCCTCCTTCCCTGAGGCCTCCGTTAGTGCAGTTCCTCAGGGGGTGACCAGGTTAGATTTCTTCTGCCATGTGCTTTCTTAATGCCCTGGACTCTCCCATTGTAGCAGCTACCTGTTTATAATTAATAATATGTGCAATGACTTATTTAGTGTCTCATCTAGAGTGTAAACTCCATGGGGGCAGGATTGAAAACAATTATTTATTTCTTTGGCTGCATCGGGTCTCAGTGGTCACACGCAGGATCTTCGATCTTCCTTGTGGCTCGTGGGATCTTTAGTTGTGGCATGCAAACTTCGTTTTCGGCATGTGGGATCTAGTTCTCTGACCAAGAATCAAACCCTGGTCCCCTGTGTTGGGAGCACCGAGTCTTAACCACTGGACCATCAGGGAAGTCCCAGGGGGCGGGATTTTTGCTCTATTTGTTCACTTCTGTGAACCGACACTGGGAACAGTGCCTGGTTGTATAGCGGGGCTCAGTCCATGTTGGTTGCACGAACAAACGAATGCATGGAATCACCGGAAAGGCCTGGCCCAGGTCTGTCTTGGTTCTTCCTGTTTCTCCAGCATCCAGAGCGGTGCCAGTCACAGAATAAACTCCCTGTGAATGTTAGGGGAGGGTGGTGAGAGAGGAGGAAGGGGAGGGAAGGAGGGTCCCTGGTGGGTGGGACTGAATCTCATCAGACAGAGCTTCCCTGGGTTGGACTCCTTCTCAGGGAGCTCTTGGCTCCAGGGGGGGCAACCTCTTGCTAGGAGACAGTCTGGCATCACTGTGATGGGGACACATCCACAGGGCTCCTGGAGTCATGTCAAAAAATGTGGGGCGGGGGTGGGGGGTGGATTCCGGGTAGAAGGAGTGGAAGAAAGGGGCTGGTTGAAAGGGCTGGTGGGCAGAGAAGAGGAGGAGGCTGATGAGGAGACATTGTTTCCAGGCTTCCCTGGTCCTGCTGGTTTGCGGGCCACGTGAGGACTTAGGGGGAGGCTGCCTGAAAGCTCGCCTACACTCACTCCCCACGTGAGCTCCCCCACAGCAGAGCACTGGGCTGATGGAGCTGCCTGCCTGGTCCTCACCACTGCACATGTGCTGCTGGGGTTCCCCCTTGCTTCCCCAAACTGTGGGCAGGCTTTTCTTAGAGGCTAAAGGATGGAATGTCTGTATGAAGCTTCCATTCTAGAAAACAAATTCCTTCTTCTCTTCCAAGATGTCCAGCTCTTCTAATGTCTAGGAAGCTTGAATTTATTCCAGAGGTTCTTTGGCAGATGGGCCCTGTTATTCAGAGAGTCCTCTGTTGGCTCCTCCCAGCAGGCTGGCCTTGCCAAAGGAATCCTTCCTCTGAAACTTTCTGTGCCTCAGCTCCCTGCGTTTTAACGCACTTCAGCACATTGTCAGGCTGTTTGGGTTTGGATGGCAAAACCGTCAAACATCTTTAAGAAGAGGGGAAAAGAAAACCCATGCCCAGCCCACCAGAGCCTTCTTGGGAAACATCCACAGGCCTGGCTCAGGCTCCAGATTGGATCTGGAGCTGAGAATCTGCCTGGAGGAGAGTGCTGGTGAGAGACCATGGGTTTTCAGGGCTCCACCTGATGTGGTTCCTCCAGCCAAGAGTCCTTGGGCATCGGGGACCACATCCCCGCTTCCAAGGATATCTTCAGCTTCGTCTCTCTCCTTCTCCTCCAGCTAAATGGCTTGACGCAGGTACTTTTGACTGAATTAGCAGTTCCTCAAGCACAACATAGATAAGAAAAAGTTGGAGGCAAAGTGTAAATGAGGAGATGGAAAGATTGACTATATTAAAACTCTCACCGAGGGTACCACAGAAATGTGATGTGATAATTCATTGAGATTGCTTTGTGCTTTGCTGATGCTGCTACAGTAGAATCGGAGATTGCTTGCAATCTCTTTGGGCTTTTGGTGTTTTTCCTTCTATCCAGCCTCTTTCCAAGTAAGCATCTTGTCATCTCAGGTGGAGAGAACTGGACTCTATGTCTCAGGTAAGCCTGCAAGGAAGGAAAGCATGCCTTGCTCACCTTTGCTCCCAGACCCCATCAGCTCTTTGCAGCAGGTTCCCAGCATTCTGAAAGCTTCTCTGTGCCTCAGTTTTCTCATCTGTAAAATGAGGTTCACCTTCGTGGGGCTGTTGTGAGGATTAAATTAGTTAACACAGGCAAAGTCCCTGGCATGGACTAAGTGCTCGATTAATGAATTTTTACCATCACTCATGTATAGAGTTGGGGGGAAAGAACTATTTAGCGTATGTATAAGTCAGAGTTCTCCAGAGAAACAGGACCAGGAGGGTCTGTGTCAGTATCAACATCATATAAATATCTGTATCTGTATCTAGACCTGTGCTTTATCTATACCTATACCATACCTATACGTCTCTCTCTCCCCCCATATATATATATAGACACACATATATGTATATATATATAATATGTACATACAATTTATTTCAAGGAATTGGCTTGCATGACTGTAGGGGCTGGCAAGTCTGAGGCTTGCAGGGCAGGTGGGCAGGCTGGAAACTCAGTCTTGAGGCAGTCTTTGTCCTCCGAGAAGTCTCAGTTTTGCTCTCAAGCCCTTTCGATTGATTGGATGAGGCCCACTCACAACCCTGGAGGATAATCTCCTTTACTTAAAGTCAACTGATTGCAGGTGTTCACTACATCCACAAAAATACCTCGCACAATACCTAGATAAGCATTTGATAGAATAAGCGAGGTGCTACAGCCAGGCCAAGGTGATGTATAAAGCTGGCCATTGGAGCATGACATTCCTAATCTAGCCAGCTTGTTCCCGTGTATGGAAGACTGCTCGGACCAGCTGCATCTGACCTCCCGGAAGCCTTCCTTTCTGCTCCCACACCTCTGCCTCCCCTGTTAAGGCTGCCCCCATACCCCCATTCCTGACCTCTGACATGGGTACTCTCTTTCCTGTTAATTTCCCCTGTGGGTAGGGGAATTAGGGGGTGACCTTTGGATTCTTGGGGCGGCAGAGGGGAGGAAGACCGAAGAGGGAGTCAGGATACATGGAGACAGATGGCTACTCCTTTCTTCCTGTTGACACTGACTGTTAAAGGAAAGAAGGATCAGACCTCATCCACTGCCAGCGTGAATCTTATGCCAGAGCTCACGCAGCTTTTAGAAACTCATTCAGCTGAGAGCGTGTCTGTCTCCTCCCCAGTCTTTTTTTTTTTTAATAGTTTTTTTTTTTTTTTTAATGTGGACCATTTTTAAAGTCTTTACTGAATTTGTTACAATACTGCTTCTGTTTTATGTTTTGGGATTTTTTTTTGTTTGTTTTTTTGGCTTTGAGGCATGTGAAATCCTAGCTCCCAGACCACAGATGGAACCTGCATCTCCTGCATTGGAAGGTGAAATCTTAACCACCAAACTGCCAGGGAAATCCCCTGGTCTTGAGTGATGTTAATAAGCTCCCTTTCCTGTTTCCTGCTCCATCTAGTTTTCTTTCCTTGATCACAATAGACAGGGGAGGGAAGGGCTGCCCTGTCCCAGTGGCTGGTGACTGTCACCCAGCTGGGAGTTTTGATTGGAAGACGAGACCCTGGTGTGTGTTTCTCCATCAGTTATGAAGCGTGTCTTCCACTCCTGCCCGCCACGGGCTTATGACTCTTAAGCTGCAAACTCCTTATTACAAACAGCTTGTCACAGTCTCCCCTGGTTGTAAAATTTTATTTTAAAACATTTTATGCTCCAGAATATTTACAGATAAAATTTGTACTGTTTGGGAGTTGCTTCGTAATAGTGCAGGTGGGACAAGAGGGTGGTGTATAGTGGAAACCAGATCAGCTGCAGAGAGAATTGTTGAAGCTGGGTGGTGGGTATATGGGGGCTTAATTGGCTATACCTTTCTGTGTACTAATGAATGGGGCTTCCCTGGTGGCTCAGTGGTAAAGAATCTGCCTGCAATGCCAGAGATGCGAGCTTGATTCCTGGAATATCCTCTGGAAGAGGAAACGGCAACCCACTCCTGTATTCTTGCCTGGGAAATTCCATGGACAGAGGAGACTGGCAGGCTACAGTCCATAGGATCACAAAGAGCCTGACACAAATGAAGCGACTTAGCACACACCCATGTACTATTGAATATGCTGACAATTTTCCATAATGAAAAATTTAAAGAGACAAAAACCCCACATTCAGTTCAGTTCAGTTCAGTTGCTCAGTCGTGTCCGACTCTTTGCAACCCCATGAATCGCAGCATGCCAGGCCTCCCTGTCCATCACCAATTACTGGAGTTCACTCAAACTCATGTCCATCGCATTGCTGATGCCATCCAGCCATCTCATCCTCTGTCGTCCCCTTCTCCTCCTGCCCCCAATTCCTCCTAGCATCAGAGTCTTTTCCAATGAGTCAACTCTTCATATGAGGTGGTCTAAGTACTGGAGTTTCAGCTTCAGCATCAGTCCTTCCAATGAACACCCAGGACTGATTTCCTTTAGAATGGACTGGTTGGATCTCCTTGCAGTCCAAGGGACTGTCAAAGAGTCTTTTCCAAAACCACAGTTCAAAAGCATCAATTCTTTGGTTTTCAGCATTCGTTATAGTCTAACGCTCACATCTATACATGACTACTGGAAAAACCATAGCTTTGACTATACGGACCTTTGTTGGCAAAGTAATGTCTCTGCTTTTGAATATGTTGTCTAGGTTGGTCATAACTTTCCTTCCAAGGAGTAAGCGTCTATTATGAAGTCCTTAAGTATGTTTTCAAATAGTGTTTCTCAAGAATATATACAAGGTTCCACAGATGTTTGGTTAAAATTTCAGTATTTAATATATTCTTAACTCTTTAAGGATTGGACTGACAGGATGTGGGAATGTAGAGCTGGGACTGACAAAATCTAGAAAGGGCCAGAGAGTGAACTTTTTTTTTTTGTCAGTATCATGAGGCTTGCAGGATCTTACTTCCCCAACCAGGGATCGAACCCAGGTTCACAGCAATGAAGGCACTGAGTGCTAACCACTGGATTGCCAGGGAACTCCCCAATGAACATTTTTCTTTGCAGGCTATATAGTTATATAGTATAAAAGCAGCCACAGGCAATGTGTAAATGAATGCATATGGCTGTACTCCAATAAAACTTTATTTATGAACATTGACATTTGAATTTCATATAATTTTCACATGTCACTAAATAGTCTTTTGGTTTAAAAAAATCATGAAAAGATATAAAGAGCATTCTAAGCCTGCAGACCTTACAAAAACAAATGGCTGACTGGATTTGACTTGCATGCCATAGTTTGAAAAGACAGGGCTGTAGATGATAATTTAACACACTGGGGATGACTGACCAGGTAATTTGTCCTTCCAGGGCTGTGTTTTGTTTTTGTTTTTTCCTTAAACAACTTGGAGGAATAAAACCTGCTCTGTCATCTCTGTGCATGTTAACAACAACAGCAACGAAAAGCAAAGCAAAACACCCAAGCCAACTTGAGAGTATTCTGATTGAAAAAGAAACAATTAAGCGTTTCCCTCGGGCTCCAGTGGTTAAGGTTTTGCCTTCCAATGCAGAGAGT
Source organism: Bos mutus (assembly GCF_027580195.1). NCBI lineage: Eukaryota > Metazoa > Chordata > Mammalia > Artiodactyla > Bovidae > Bos > Bos mutus. The sequence goes on along the minus strand of NC_091629.1, from coordinate 56,282,726 downwards.
GCAGGTTTGATCTCTGGTCGGGGGCTAAGATCCCATATGCCTTGTGGCCAAAACAAAACAAAATAAAACACAGAACAGAAATAGTATTGAAACAACTCAATAATGACTTTAAAAATGGTCCATTCAAAAAAAATCTTTTTAAAAAAGAATCCAACAATGGAAATGTGACAAAAGTACAGAAGTGAAGTTCCCTTTCTCATTGTCTACCCTCTGGCCCACTCCCCAGAGGCAATGGCTGGGGTTCCAGCCCTCGGGGATCCTAAAACACACTTGTCCATCCTTCTTCTTCCTCCCCAGAAGGCCAGGCTTACATCAGTGCTGCCCTAAGGACTAAGCAAAAGACAAAGATTAGCTGACCACTTCCCCTAATATAAAGAATTATGCACTTTACCTTTTGAGAATCGGTCCACCCACTGGCAGGTGAACACTTGGAACTGATAAACCCTGAGGGAAGTGAAGGATTGTACGTCTGACCTGTGTACATGTGTCAGTGTTGATTTAAAGTCCTGTGGTGTGTGATACCTGTGAGCTGGACCCCCTAGGGAACCTGGAGCGAATCTTTCTTCCTGCCTCAGCTTTCCCAGTGTGTCTGGCCCCATTGGAATCCCCAGCTTTGGGGAGGTAGGTTATCTGATCATCCTGTGGGTCTGATGTCTCTTGTGGATTTTCTTTTTGGTTGTTGTTTCCCCTCTCTTTGTTTTTTCTTTTGATTTTCTGAGAGTGGACGCTAATTTGACTCTCAGCTTCCTTTCAATGTTTTCCTTTGGGAATCAAACTGGGCTATTTTTGTTCATGAGATGGTGAAATACACTGAAAGTAGAGAGAAAAAAAGCGTGAGAGAGAATATGCCCGCTGCTTCCGCTGGGATCCTCACTGGCTGCTCCTGAGTTTCCAGGGAAAGCACTTAGATACTCGGAACAACGTCTAAGTGGTTTGTGGGCTGCATTTTTGTTTCAGAACCCGGAGAGAAGAACCTCAGGGATTAGCTGATCCAAACCCATTTCCATATAGGTGGAGAAACCAAGGCTCATGGAGGTGGATGGCAGGAGGAGGGGAGGTGTGTATAAACAGTAGGGAGGTACATATGGGGGATGGTGAGCAGGCCTGGGGCTTGGGGTAGGTGGGGAGGAGGTGCTGTAGTGTGTCAGGGTTGAGAGATGAGCGGGGAGGGGCCAGGCTGATGCTTCCTCTTGGGGGTTAAAAGGTACTGGAAGACTTTGGCAGGGGGTCTTGGGTTCTGTTGTGCTTCAGAAAGATCTTTCTGTGAAGGAGGGACGTGTGATGCGAAGCTGGAGGCTGGGAGACTTGGGAGGGGTGAGAAAGGACAGACCGCAGGTGTGGATGTTTGGTGGCAGATGGAAGGAATGAGAGGAGGTATTGGTTGGGAGCTAGGCAGAACCAAGGCCCGGGGCTTTTGTCCAGGTGGGGAGTCCATCTGAAGGATTGCCCGAAAGAATCTGTGAGGCAGGGGGAGAAACTGAAGACCGGAGAGAGTTGCCACAATGGGATACCTTGGAGGTGATGACCCCGGGCCAGGTGGCGGAGAAGGGGAGGACTCAGGTGGCAGGTGCTGGCTTTGACAGGTGGGGGACCCAGACTAGAGTTTTGGCCCAGCCACAAAGGGCTGACCTGTGACATCCCCGTTCATGGTCAATTCCCTGACCATAGGGGCATTGGCCACTGGAAGGACAAGTCAGATGGGTGGGTTCTGGAAACCCGAGGGTCTGTAGTGTCAGACCCACCTCCGGCCCCACCTCCAGCCACCAACTCATCCTCCTTACTCTTGGAAGTAGAATCCAGGTGGTGTTGGCTACTGTTTGAAGAAGCTTGATGTGATTGGAAAATGTAATGACCTGAATGAAAACCACTGATTGGACATCTGGGAGCATCCTCTTAGCATCCGTGTATTCATGCTGACTTCTTTGGGCAGGTTCCTCACATAATATCAAGTCCCGCTCCAGCCATGCTTATTTCAGATCCTTTCCAATCTCTGACAATTAGTTTTTTGGCCATTAAACTGGGCTGAAGCAGGAATACTTTAATGTGCTTATTTATATCTCATTGGTTACAGAAGTTCCCTCATAAGTAAGCTCTATGATCCCCCGAAGTGTCTGTGTGAGAGCTTAAATGGACTCATCAATTTCTCAGCCGGTCTTCCTGGAAGGTCACCCTTGAAGTAAATTGCATCTTTGTCACCCCTGATCTCACAGCCCTTTTACCACTTTCGCCTCATTTTTGAGCATGAGGACCTTAGAATAGAGTTACAGGGTTCAGATCAATTTGAGAGAGGAGGTGGGGGCCATGCAGGGAGGGCCTTCCTAGCTGAGAAGGAGTCTAGATAAATATGTGGAGGGGCCCCACAGAGCTGGGCCCCTTCAGAGAGCTGGAGCCTGTGGCCGAGGGGCTGAGACCCAGATGACAGGGAGGCTGCTGCGTGCTAGTCATGGGAGGATCTTAAACCAGGAGACAGCACCGTCAGGCCTCACCTGCAGAAGATCATTTGGCTGCATGGTGGAGGATGCATGGAGGGAGGAGAGGCAGGCAAGGGTCCCACTGAGTGTGACCAGCTCCCTCACCCCATCAGAGCCAGCTCAAACCAGCTTCATGATTACAGAGCCCAGTGCAAAGTGCAAATGAGAAGCATCTTATTCAAAATTTAAGCACAGTGGGGTATTATTCAGCCATATAAAGGAATGAAGTACCGACCCCTGCTCCAACATGGATGGACCTCAAAAACATGATGCTAAAGGCAAAGGAGCCAGACACAAAAGGTCACAGATATTTTGTGATTCCACTTTTATGGGATATCCAGAATAGGTAATTCGTAGAGACAGAAAGTACAGTAATGGTTGCCAGGGGCCTGAGGAAGCAGCGACTATTTAATAGATATGGGGTTTCATCTTGAGATAATGAAATGGTTTTGAAACTGAAGGTGGTGGTTACATGAGATCACGAATCCACTAAATGACACAGAATAGTATGCTTTAAAGTGGTTAGTTTATGTTATGTGAATTTTTACCTTAATGAAAAAAACATATTCTCAGATGCTGGAGATTAGGATGTGGAATTCTTCATTCAGGGGTGGCCACTGCCAACCCTGAACGAATGATGAAACCAGTCCATCCTAAAGGAAATCAGCCCCTGAATATTCATTGGAAGGACTGATGCTGAAGCTGAAGCTCCAATACTTTGGCCACCTGATGCCAAGGACTGACTCATTGGAAAAGACCCTGATGCTGGGAAAAATTGAAGGCAGGAGGAAAAGGGAATGACAGAGGATGAGATGGTTGCATGGCATCACCGATTCGATGGACATGAGTTTGAGCAAGTTCCAGGAGTTGGTGATGGACAGGGAAGCTTGGCATATTGCAGTCCATGGGGTTGCAAAGAGTCAGACACCACTGAGAGACTGAACAATGATGAGAAGGGTGGCAGGGAATCATTACTCTGCCTACCACACCTTTCTAGAATGATGTTGGCTTTCTGACTCAATAGCTTGCAGAGCTAAGTTTTTCTAAAAACCTTAGTTTCTCAACAGAGTTCAGAGGTTCTTTTATAGTTTTTAGATAAACTATCCTTCTGCTGCTATATGTATGCATTTATGAAGATCTGTTTATTTGCAGTGGTAGCTACTCTAAATATATGGTAACTTGGACATTTTTGATGGCTATTATGAATTCCATGCCAGAATTATGTGTCATTAGCTATTCTCTTTACAGTTCATCTAGTCTGCAAGACAGAGGCTGGTAAGTGTTAACAGAAGACTAAAGGACCACAAGGGCAGGCTTTGAGATAAATTATTTAGTCCAACCATCTTACTTGATCCATCACACAATTTGAGAATTGCAGGAAAACTTCTCCTCCAAGCACCCTGATGATGTCCAAGCTTGATTGAAAGGATCTGAGTGAAGGGAACTCACTACCTGTCACAGCAAATTACCCCAAGGTTGAATATTTCAATGCCTGGAATGCTCTTATTTTCCTGCAGTGGAAACATGCCTTCCTTTAGTTTACACCCACAGGCTCTGGTTCTGTCCTCTTGGGCACACCAGTTATCCTTCTGGAGGGAGGTAAAGGCAGAGATCGGATCCCTTCTTCTTTTTATTAATTTATTTATTGGCTGTGCTGGGTCTTTGTTGCTGTGCTGGGCTTTCTCTACTTGTGGCAAGTGGGTCTATTCTCTAGTTGCTGTGTGTGGGCTTCTCATTGCAGTGGCTTCTTGTTGTGAACACAGCCTCTGGGTATGCAAGCTCAGTAGCTGTGGCACATGGACTTAGCTGCCCCATGGCATGTGAAATCTTCCCAAACCAGGGATGGAACTCATGTTCTCTGCTTTAGCAGGCAGATTCTTAACCACTGGACCACCAGGGAAGCTCTGGTCCCTTCTTCTTAAAGCTAAATATCCCCTATTATCTTGCAAACTTCTTCAGGGCCTGCCCATCCTCCCTAGGTACAATGAAGCTATTTGAATCACTGTTCAAACCTGGTGACCAGTTCTCCTTACCCCTTTCCTAATGCCACTTCTCTCAGGCTCCTTCTCAGGGTGCTGCCCCCTTCTTATTCAGGAATCTCACACAGAAGCCCTTCTTCTGATTCTTTAGTCCCAAGGTGGGGCTTTTTGATCTCCTGAGAAAACAAAGCCTCACTCTAGAGGCACGCTGAGCTTGCTGACCCTCACTGAAAGGGAAGTGGTCTGTTAGTGGCTGGATTGTGTCTCCCTTCAGCATTTATATGTTGAAGTTCTAGCACCCAGTACCTCAGAGTGTGGCTGTATTTGGAGATGGAACCTTTAAAGAGGTGATCAAGGGAAAATGAGGCCATATGGGTGGACCCTAATTCAGTAGGACTGTTGTCCTCAAAAGAAGCGATCAGGGCACAGAGGGAAGATCACATGAGGACACAGGGAGAAGACGGGTATTTACAAGCCAAAGACAGAAGCATCCGGAGATGGCAATGCTGCTAATGCCTTGATCTTGAACTTCCAGCCTCCAGAATTGGGAGAAAATACGTTTCTGTGGTTTAAGCCTCCCAGGCTGTCACAGCCCTGGCTAACCAATATAGGATCCTGGTCAGCAGAACCTCCCAGGCCGCTCCTGCTTTTCTCCCTTTCAGAGGGTCAGTCCCTACACAACCTCCACCTTTGGCTAGCCCAGGGTACAGAGAGCGACTTCTGCCTGAAGCAGAAAAAAACTAAAACCAAAAACATGGTTTCAGTTCACAGCAGGCCTCCCCTCTCCTGAAACTTTAACAGCATTCCATGCTTCTCCAGGAAGTTGAGTCCTAATTTTAGTGTCTTGCTGATGAATTATCTCCTCCCCCATCTGGACTTTGGGGTTATTGTCCCAAGTGCCCAAAATGGCAACTCTGACTCACCTTTTCATTTCTAATGGAGGGAAAATAGATTTAATAAGGCTACCAGCAGGGACATTCTGGTGAACAGCATGGATTTGGCCATACTCTAGGAATGCTTCTAAATGCTCAAGGTCCAGGGGGTGAGGTGATCGTGCCTAAACATCGCTCATCACAGTGGACAGTGGCCTGAGGGTCTGGGTGGGGCCTGATCTCCAGAATGAAGCTGGAAGTGGGTAGCTGAGGTGGCTTTTCCAACTCTGGCAGCTGGAAGTCCTCACCCTAGCAGACTTGCCACACATGGTCTTATGCGCCTTCATGGACAGGGTTTTAGATTCATTATTAGCCATATGCCTGAGTCACAATCAAAGCAGAACAAAGTTCACCTCTTTCTTTGGGTTCAGCCAAGATGGCATCTCAAGGCAGAAATTGATGCTAAAAGTTGAGAAAGGTCAGAGCAGAAAGCAGACACGACTCTCTGGTTGGCTGAGCTAGGTCACCAGGAGCAAACAAGGCGGAGGATAGGAGGTAGGGGTCTATAAGTCAGGGTCCCAAGATGGACCCTTATCTCTGACAGCCTGCTGTTTTCCATGTTCAGTGCTATAGGCCAAAACTAGTTGTCTTGGTTACAGAGCCTGTTTTCTTATAGGAGCAAAGGGCAGATGTATTAATGTCTGTTTGTGTCAAATGCAGGAGATATGAAGGAAGGTGAGGGATTTAAACAGCTGGGGGTGGGGATTTTGGACCTGGATGAGGCAGGGTGATTTACAAGGAGGAGGTGGTCACGAAGATGCAAGGAGCACGGTGCCTCTATCATTTGCCCCTCTCCGGTTGATGCTCAGCACTGAGCCCACTCTGGGCAGCACTGAGCACTAATGAGTTAGGTTTTCTGAGATTCTGGACTCTCTGGGTTGAGATCCTATACATGCTGAGGCTCCCTGAGCTTATGTTGCTGACAATGTTTTGTGTCTCCTAAGGTTATGATTCCTGGGGAAACTTCTATGGTGTAAGTCTTAAAATTAAGGCACCATTTGATGGGCTGCCATGATTATCTGGTGAAACTTAGGGGCCTTGAATGGCCCAGCTACAAGTTTCTTTCTCCACTCTGTTCCCACAGTTAAGGTCCTCTTACCAAAGAACCCTCCCTATCAGGGGAACTGGGTGCAGTTCCTGCTTATCCCTCAAGTAATAGGTTTCTGTTCTCTGTCAGATCATGGAATTACTCCAACAAGACAATCACATCCTCTCTTGGGAACCAGGGGTCAGCCCACCCTTCTGATACTATAAAACATGCCTCCCACCAACTCTGGTCTGTTCTCTGTGTTCTGGAGTACAATGCCTGTGTGGCCTCATGTGGCATGCAGTGTTCTCCTTACCCAGACTCTGAGTATATACCATCAATCTGCCCATCATATCTATTCAATGATGGGTGAGCAGATTATTTGGGCATTCCCTTAACCCTAGAGCAGAAATCTCTCCTTCATCTGCAAGGTAAATAGGAGATGATTAAAATAGACTCTCTTCCCAGCCATGCTTGGTGTCTGTCATGTTAGACTCTCTGGAGAATGGAACTGCTGTCTCAGTTTAATTCAATTAGACCTTTGAGTTGCTCAAACCAAATTCCCTTGGGCCAGGTGGGAGGGTCAAGCCTGGGCACCTCCATCCTCCACCTCGGAGGTCATTCTCTGCTCCTTCCTTTGATCCAGTGTATCAGATCCAGCTTCTTAGGAGCTCTGCTAGCAATCCACAAGCCTTTCTCCTCTTTTATCCTTTGAGGCACTGATAAAATAAGACCCCCTGATGACTGTCTTGGTGTGCCAGCATTCCCATAGTTCAGATGCTTTCTTTCAAGATGAATAAATGAATGAGCAAGAGGGAGAAATGACTCTGTATAATACAGGCTTGATGTTCCCCAGGACTGTGTATTAGTTAAGATAAAAGACACGGCTGTTTTAACAAAAGACCCCAAATAATGTGGCTAAAGGACAGAGAAGCTCGTCTCCCATATAGTAGTCAGAGGCGACATCCTAGGAAAGGAGGTAGCTCTGCTCCACAGTTATGAAGGAGTCCAGGCTGATAGCACCTGTGTTATCTTCACGTGGCTTCCAAGTCCCTTTGATTATCAGTAGGAGGGGTGTTGTTTGGTTGCTCAGTTGTGTGTCTCTGTGATCCTGTGGACTGTAGCCTCGCCACACTCCTCTGTCCATGGGATTTTCCAGACAAGAATACTGGAGTAGGTTGCCATTTCCTTCTTCAGAGAAGGATTGAACCTGCATCTCCTGCATTGACAGGCAAATTCTTTACCACTGAGCCAGTGGGATAGGAGGGGAAAGATATGCAAATCCAGGGTCATCAGTGCCATAAATTGTTAGTAAGCAAGTGAGACAGAAATAGCACATGTCCTGTTCACTCATATTCCATCACTGGAATGGGTACATTGCCATCCTTAGCCTCTTAGGAATCTGGGAAATGCATTTCCTAGCTGAAGGGCCATGTCCCAATCACAACAACTAGGGAACAAAGGGAGAATGGATTTGGGTGGACAGCTAGCAGTCTTAAAGAGCATCTTAATGTAGATGAAGGGACATAGGACTGGGAGTCCGAGGATACTCGTTCAAGTCCTGGCTTCCCTGCTGTTAGCTACGCGCTCTTGGGTAAGCACCTTTCCACTGTAGCCTCACCTTCTCCATCTGCAAAATGAAGACCACAATCCTGTTTCCCTCACTGAGTTGTCCTGAGGGTCAAAATGAGATGACGTGTGAACTGTTAATTGTTGGCATGCATAAGATATGCTGAAGTCCTTGGCTCTTTCTGGCCTTCACATTCTATGCCCTGGGGCAGGGGGCTCTTGCCTTAGTATCCTGGTCACCTGTGATGCTCATCTTCACTGTACTGGCTGTTCACTAGGAACAAGAGAATCATTGGGGGTTGAGGAGGGGGTTAACTTCAAGTGCTCAGGGCTCTCTCAACAGCTTTCTGTGGGAGCGCCTGCCTCCACCTACAGCTTTAGGATTTCCTTTCCTCTTCTGGTGCGAAAACAGAAAGAACTCAGAAAGGAAGATTTGAATCTATGTGGTGGAGAAAAACAGGAATCCAGCAGGCAAGCATCAGAACTGGGGCTTTCAATCTTGGGTCCACGGGCTCCTGTCTGGACATTGGGGTTAAGAACTCCTTGGAAAGGCAATACAAAAGTTTGTGAGTATGGTGCATGGTTTTGTTTTTTTTTGCTTCCAGGGAAGAGATTCCATAAATGTACTAAAATCTCAAAGGAGTTCCTGATACAGGAAGGCTAAAAGGCTTGTGTGAATGAATGACAGACAATTTCAATCAATACTGTATGAAAAGGACACTGGCCAAATGGGATACGTTGGAGAAGGCCACTCAGAAGCTGAGGAGACAGGGAGCATGTTTTCTAAGAAGGACATGTAGAGAGAAGTTGTGCTGTTCAGCTTGGAGGGGAGAGGTTGGGCCACAGGGATAGGACACACTGGCTGTCAGATAACCATAGGGCAGATGCTGTTGGTATTCTCACATCCCTGACACTCGGCTCTTGAACTTGCTGATGGCTTCCTACGGCAAGTTCCCCACAACTGTCTGAGAGTTTTCTTTGGCTGCTGAAGCTTGCAGGAACACTGGACAGGTTGAAATTCTCCCCTAGGAGCAACACTCAGCCAATGATACATGGAAATTGGTGGACAGAGCTGCAGCTTCCTCACGTCTTGGGTGGGATAACTCTAAAATATGCTCAATAACAGCACCAAACAATAGAAATATGTGAGCCATAAATGGGAACCACATAGGTAATTTTATTTTTAAAAAATATTTATTTATTTATTTGGCTGTGCCAGGTCTTAGTTGCAGCACATGGGATCTTTAGTTGTGCATTGTGGGATCTACTTCCCTGACCGGAGTTCGAACCTGGACCCCCTGCATTGAGAGCATAGAGTGTTAGCCACTGGATTACCAGGGAAGTCCCCGCACAAGTCCTTTTAAATTAAGGTAAAAAGAAACAAGTGAAATCAATTTTAATGCTCTATTTTGACCCAGTATGTCAAAATATTGTCATTTCAATTCATAATTGTTACTGACATATTTTACTTTTTTTTGAAAAACCCAGTGTGTGCTTCATACTTATTCCACATCTCAATTTGGACAAGCTACACTTAGAATACACTAAGTATTCCATAGTTCCACATAGCTAGTAGCTGCTATATTGGCCAGCATAGTTCTATATAATCTCCCAGAGGTTTCCCAGAGGCATTAAGCTATAATTGTCCACAGTGGTAACATGCTCAATACCCCCCGTATTAGTTTTGTTCCATTCCCTGTCTCAGATCCCATTCACCAACTAGGGGTTCCTAAAAGCACCTCCAAAATCAGTGTCTGCTTTGGGGGTTCCCTTCCTAAGACAGGCAGTCATAAGACCAAGGGTACTCCAGATGATAACATTAGGACCTTTGGGTGAAAGTATCAGGAGCGTTCTTGGAGCAGCACTGCAGGTGTTCATGCATTCATTCAAAAATATGCAATGAGTTCTTGCTATGTGCCACGAATGGCTGGGGAATGGGTGCGAAGCTCCCCATCACAGGAGGGGACCAGGAAGGTGCAGACAGACTTCTTGGTGGGGCAGCTCCACAAAGACTTTGTGAATCAGACTAGGATTTTGGTCACGTGCCGTCTGGCATCCTTTGCAGCCTATAGATGCTGCCTTTTGTGATTCATCTGTGCTCCGTGAAGCTTCTCACGTTGTTAATTGCCTGGCTCCTGTGGCACGTCGCTGCCTAAAGCTGCAAATCAAGGTTTTTGTGACATTTCTTCTCCAGCAGTGACTTGTGATTAGGTTGTTGTTCCTAAAAAAGGTCCATTCCTCATCATCTTTGCAATTTCCCTTTGATTTTCTTGTTTGGCAAATTGCGGTTCTCCAGATAAAGACTGGTTTGGAGTCTACTCACTTTCCCCCTTCATTATTCTGCTAGAAAACACACCTAAAACTCTTGTGACTGGAAGGGACCTCAGAGACCATCTGATTCAATGCCTTCATTTCAGAGATGGGGATACTGAGGGCTAGTAATGGGGGAAACTGCCAGCTCAGATTCACAGGGTAATACAAAGGCTCAGTGGAGGTGGAAGGAAGTTCCTGGGTCTCTGCAATTTCTTTCTCCAGCCCTCTGCCTCAACTGGCCCAGCTCATGCCAAAGCTACACCATCAGTATACACCACACTGGCTGGGGCAAGAAGCAAGCGTGCCCCTGGAAGGAAATGGTTCTTTTCATGGTGGGGGAGACTGTTTTTAGTCTTGAATTGTCCTGTGGCTATTGGGGGTGGTCACACAATAGTTAGGGCCTGAATCAGGATTCTGGGTCCTCCTTGAACAGCTGTGAAACTCTAAATGGGTCTCCTGGCCTCTCTGAACATCAATTTCCACTTCTAAGTGAAATAGCACAATTGTTATATGACTTTGCTCTGGTGTTAAAGGACAAATAAATCCATGATGCAGCCTTCAGGGGTTGGCCCCTGTTGAACCTGAAGATCCCTTTTATTCTGAGCTGCCCCTTGGTCGCAGTACTTGAGCTTCTTGGACTTTTTCTTAGTCCCTCGAATATGTTGGGGTTTTCTGCCCTGGGCCTTTGTCTATGCTGTTTTCTCTGCCAACACTGCTCTTCATACCACTGTTTCTTCTTTAAAAAATACTTATTTACATTTTGGCACCAGACATGACTGCACCAGGTCTTAGTTGTGGCAGGCAGGATCTTTAGTTGCAGCATGTGGGATCTGGTTCCCCAACCAGGGATCAAGCCCAGGCTCCCTGCATTGGGAATGAGGAGTTTTAGCCGCTGGACTGCAAGGGAAGTCCCCCTTCTCTTCATTGCTTGTTCACGTAATGCCTGGTCCTCTTTCAGATCTTAACTCAAGAACGACACTCTAAGAGAAGTCTTCCTGGGCCCCCACATGAGTCTAGGATTCCAGTTACATCACCACGTATCTCTTGTTCAGTGAATCTGTCTCAGTGCTTCATTGCATTCTCATTGGTGTGATTATCTGATTTTTGTCTGCCTCATGCACTAAACTGTGGTGTAAAGGCATCCACTTTGAGCTTGCTATATGACTTAGATTAGTTAATAATGAATACTTTTTGCAGGTAAGAAAACTGAACCCCAGAGAAAGGGAAGTGACAGTCTCAAAGTCATGTGGAACTGTGGTGAGAGCTGGGCTTCCACTCCTGTTAGTCTCATAGGTTTGTGAGGACATAGGTACACGTCCATTGAAAACTGTAAACTGTTGTGTAAAAGATCAGGTTTTAGGGTGTTTTTTCAAAGGTATGGTCTAGGGGTTGTTCTTTGAACTACTTTCCAAGTCTGGGTTTTTGCCTCATAGGGACCCATGGGTGGCAGTTGATGGCTATGGCCACTTAGGATGAATGTTGGCTGGCTTTTTCCCCACATGGGGCCCTTATGCTCTGAATGCCGCATAATCTGAGGTTTTTTGAGTCAGCTAGTCCAACTCTTTCCTAGCCATTATGTCCTCTGGATCATATGTGAGGCCAGTGGTCACCCAGACTGTAGGAGAACACACTCTGCATTTCCAAACCAGGTTGGAGGTGAGTCAGACTGCCTAAACTAGACCTCACATTTCCAGCCCTCTACCTCTTCGTACTCAAACCAGCCTCACTCTCAGCTCTCAGAACAGAGATGCCAGTCCAGCCAAAAGCTATTCAAAAGAGTAGAGTGCATTCTACAAAGAGGAAATAGCTTGAGCAAAGGCGTGGAGATACTGAGAACTTGTTGTCTCAGGGATGATTATGAATAAGCACTTTTAGCTTTCTTCCTGTTTCCACAAGGAAGCCTACTTATTCAGTTTCTGGGCTCACCTTTGTTGTATAGAATACAGGCAAAGTATGAAATGGAGAGAAAGCACTAAGGCTGTCAGAAGATTGAGCTGATTTACCCAATGAAGTCCATGGGGAACGCTGCAGTGCACGGGGTCTCAAAGAGTCGGACATGACTGAGCAACCAAACTGAACCGACCCAATGAAGAACTACTGTGAAAACATGTGGAGAGGGGGAGAAATAGAAAAGCCTCAAGGTCTGGAGGTTAAAAGTGAGTGAAAGAGAGAGAGAGAGTTTTAGGAAAATGATACACATGGGATGTTGAAAGCAACAGAGATAGGGAAGTTTTAAAGATGTTTGTTGAATGTTAACAGTGGATATACTTTTGCCTTTGAAATTCTCTTGGAGAACGAGTAAATATTTTAAGCGTTTTAAATTACTTTTTGGGTGCTGGACTGTTTCTTTCAGTATAACACTGTGTTGGGATGGCCAACATAGTCCGCATCCATACTGGGGTGACATGATGTTTGCGATTGAACTTGTCAGCAGTTAGAATCAGTATCATTAGGGGTCATCAGGGTGGAGAATACCAACATGTGAAGCTGTAAGGGACGATGAGAGTCTTCAGAGTAGTGCTAAGCCTATTCATATTTCCTAGGTTACCATGTCCCGCTTCTGTGTTCTTCACCAAGTAAATGTGTGTGGGAATAATAGTAATAATATTTGCTCTTGTTTACCATGCACTTACCACATGCCTGGAAGATTTCCAAGAGCTTTATCTGTATTATCTCAGTAATCCTAACAACTACCCAGATGAAGTACATATTATTATCTCCCTTATTTTGTAGATGAAGGAATTGAGGCATGGAAAGGTTAAGTGATTTACCCAAAGTTACTCCACTTGGAAGTGGTAGAGCCTATATTTGAATGCAGGCAGTCTGACCCTTAATAACTATCATAAGAATCAAAGCAATTGTTTTTAAAGGGAAAAATGACTTTGGCAATCTCTGAAAGGTTTTTCTATCTCCTTTTTTCCTTTTTCTTCCTCTTCTCTCACCTCTCTCTTTTGTGAGGGATTTATCATAGCGTTATGTGAATATATTGGATTTATAATATAGTTTACAGAGGCAACAGTTTTAGTTAAAGAAAATTGGTTTCCTTTTCAAAATGTCATGTTTCTCATTTTCTCTCAGCATCTCAGGCTTTTTTCAAGCTCCCCTCAGCTCCTAAGTCATTCAGAAGCATGCCTCACAATTAGAATGCTAGAAGTCCTCACCAGCCAATTTGAAATTTGTGATTTGTTCAAAAGGACACTCAAAATAAACCCGGGAGTTGATTTTGAAGGAGAGGAATGAGTGGGAGCTAGAGGGGAGAGGAAAAGAAGCAAATGTGAAGCAGTTTGACATCCCCAGGGATGAGGGGCTCCATTTATCCATCATGAACCATTCTCCCACCTGTTTATCTGTCCTTCCAATGTATAGACATCCTCATCCATCATCTATCCATTCGGTCATCCACCCAAATCCTTGTACAACCTCCATCCATCTACGTTAGATGTTTTTCTTTCTCTAACATCTCAGTGAAGTGAGGAATTTCTCAGGAATAAGCCTGGAATGGTTGATTTATAACCATTTATTGAACATCCAGATACCTAGAATTGCCCTAGAAAATGTGTTAACATCTACAACTGAAATTCCCAAGAACCCTAAAGAAGTGAGGCTCAGAAGAGTTAAATATCCCCATTCTCAAGATCACACAGTTAATAAGCAAAATGGAAACAGAGAAGGTAGAGGGAGAGGGTTGGGAACTGGACAGGGTTTGCCCCTGATGTGAGCTTGATTCTGAGAGAATTCACTTAGAGAAGATGGGGACATAGGAATTCCAGTCAAGTGGAGCTAACTGCTAGTGTCCAGAGATGTATCAGACAGCTATTGCTGCATAACGAACTATCCCCAAATGCTCGCTCCTATCATCTAGGGAATTTCAAGGTTTTAGAGGTTACCCTCACAGGTGCTGGGAATGAAGTCTAGGCCTCTCTTTGGGCAAGACTAAATTTTTACTACTCAAAATTAAAGATTGAGAAGTGTTGATTTAGGAAGAAGGATGGAAGAGAGGTGGAATCTTGTTTTTAAAAACCCTTAAACAATTTTTTAAAATTTTTATTTATTTGGCTGCAGTGCGTCTTAGTTGCAGCACGTGAACTCTTAGTTGTGACATGTCTGATCTTGTTCCCTGACCAGAGATTGAACCCAGGCTTCTTGCACTGGCAACACAGAGTCTTAGCCAGCAGACCACCAGGGAAGTCCTAAGGAATCTTATTGTTTTGATCCTCCAATACCTTTCCCCCTGGTAAGCTCAGAACAGATGGTGCATTAATAGATTCTTCATCTTCATCATTATTAAATTTCTTCCTTCCTTTTCTTCGTATGGACCTCTGTTCAAGCGTAAAGTTTTTAAATGCATAACAAATACATAGGCTTCCAAAGGAAATCAATTATCTTGAAATATAGTTATCCAAATGTTAAGAAAAATATTTGTGAAATTGTGATCTATGTACTTTATTAACACTTTAACTATCAACAATGGAGAGTTTACTAAATAAATATAATTTCAAAGTAGTGCTGAATGTAAATATTTCAAAATATTTGAAATATGTCACAGTTGTTAGGCAGTATGAAAATATCCATGGGTTTAACAGGTGAAAGCCCAAGTCCTCCTTCTAATACCACTGTGGTTTGTTTTCTATATTCATAATGGAAAAAAATTCCAAATTTTAATCAGAGATTGGTGAATAAAAGATCTAACTTTTTCCTGCCTGACTTTATAGATCACTGAATTCTATCCGCTGACCTGCAGAACCCAGGTTAAGAAGCCCTGCTTTGAAATCTTGCATGATATGTGCTTATTTTTAATTGGATTCTGAGTGAAAATTTGATTTGTTTTGAGAAAATTTTGAGAAGTTTGCAAGAGTCATTGAGATAATTGGAGGCACCCTGGAGTTGCACAGTACTTGGCCTGGGAGCTTGGTGCACTGGTGCCTGATGGATTTATAGATAAGTGGGAGTGGAGCTGTTTATGGCCTGTAATCCTCCCATCTGGAAAAGTTACATTGTGCAACATGGCTCAAAGGTGGGCTTGGCATATCCCATTATCGGTAATGACATTCAAATTTATTCTACCCAAAAGCACTGGCCCAAGGCCAGGGTGAGGATGGAAGAAAAATAAATGAAAAATTTTAATAAAAGCAACTGTGCATAGCCTTTGGGAAGTCCATTTGCAACCACCACCCAGCATCAACTGGTCCCTCTGAATAAAGCCACAGTTTCCTAACTCTTCAGGACCAAAAAAATTGAATGAGACCCAAGAGCAAGACTAATGTTTTTTTAAAAGGCATTTCCAGCATGGCCCACAAAGATTTTGATTATGTTCATCATTTTGTGCATAATTTTTACTGGCACTGTTAAGCCTTCCACTCACAGAAAGGTTTTCCCCTGTGTTCTCTTTTTAGGACTATGAAGGCAGACGTTGACTGTTGGCTGTATGCCAATACTCTTGTCAGAAAGAGCATTTCCTCAGAAATTCAAGGGCCAAACCCTTTTTCTATTTCTATGTGACTGGCACCAGCCCCTGTCCCCCAGCTTCCAATCAGAGACAAACAGGTTCTCAATTTGGATCCCTTTTGGGATCTAGTTGGGGTGAAAGCCTTGTGGTGACGTTGGTGGCAGATTCTTACCTGGATCTTTTTAACTGTTAAACGTTTGACAATGCAAAAGTTGACAACACAGCTTTGCTGGGCTTGGACTGACCTGATGCTTCAAAGTCTGCTTGACAGGCCTGCAACTAAGATCTGAGTCATGCAACCTTCCTGAAAACCCAGGGAATGAAAACTGGGAGCCCTCTGGAGCACACTGTCATGGTGGAGAGCTGAGCCCCCCCACAGAGCCCCAGGAATCTATATTATTGGCACTGGAGGCAGAAGTGAAAGGCACATGTTCCCCGTTGAAGGTTGGGTTGCTCCTTAAATGCACTGTGTCCAAGATGGAAGTCAAGGTCTCTCTCTCACCTGGTCCCCTCCCAGGAAGTAGTGATGCCCGTGTCTTAGATGTGATCTTCCTCCTCAATCCTCATATCTATTCCATCAGCACCTGCTACTAGTTTCATTTCCTAGTTACCCTTGAAATCTATCCATGCTTCTCTATTTTCACTTCCATCTCTCTAGTCCCAGCCACTAACATCCTTCTCCAAGAGTCTAGGATTCAGACGACAGCAGTGGACTCATCATCCATCTGCAGGTCTCACTCTGCACAGTCACACTGATTTTCCTGTGAACCTTTATAAGCAAAGCAGAGACAATGTAGTACCTTAGTATCCACTGTATTTTAATTATTTAATCAATTCATTTAATAAACATTTATTGAATATCCATGACTGTCCTATAGCTCGGTTCTAAGCCTGGCAGACTGGGATGTGTGCTTGCCTTATCCCTGGTGCCATGGACTGTTCACTTGGAACTATCTCAAAGTCAAGTGTCTCTGTTCTCAGTAAACAATGATCCCTGAGGTTTCTATAGACAGGAAAAACCTGTATCAAACTTACCTGTTTCATTTTTTTATTGTAATGATGGAATATTTCAAACAGAACAAAGAATTTGGAGATAAAGCCAAATACCCACCATCCAAAAATAACATATGTGAACATTTAATCATATTTTCTCATAAAACCTTTCTTTTTGCTTTTGTAAAATTTAAAAATTAACGTAAGTGATACCATGCTATAAATATTCTGCAACTTGCTTTTTAAAAATCAAACATTATGTTTTATAAATTTATCCATACTGATAATACAGGTCAAGTACATTCATCGTTTTAAAAAAATATCCCCTTATTTATTTATTTACTTATTTAGCTGTGCTGGGTGTTAGTTTCAGCACTTGGAATCTTTAGTTGAGGCATGCAGAATCTCTTAGTTGTGGCACATGGGATCTAGTTCCCTGACCTGGGATTGAACCTGGGCCTCATGCATGGGGAGTGTGGAATCTTAGCATCAGTATTAGCCAGGGAAGTCCCAAGTATGTTCATCTTAACTACTATATAGTATTCTAGCCTGTGAATTCATCACCATTTGCTTCTGTGTTTCTCTATTGAGGGATATTGAAATTACTGATATTTATTTTTTTATTATCCTGATGACAAATGATGCTGCAATAAACACCTCTATACATCTATCCTTGAGCATGTACCTGGGATATCTGTATATCTTCAGTCTTTAGCAGATACTAACATAGGACTTTTTAAAAAATGTTTATTTATTTGGATTTTCTGGGTCTTAGTTTGCAGCACATGGGATCTTATGTGGCAGCATGTGAACTCTTGGTTGCAGCACGTGGGATCTGGTTCCCTGACCAGGGATTGAACCTGGGCCCGCAGCATGAGGAGCACAGAGTCTTAGCCACTGGACCACCAGGGAAGTCCCTAATATATGACTTTTTAAAAGAGATTATTTCATGATGTCTGGGCTTCCCTAATAGCTCAGTTGGTAAAGAATCTGCCTGCAATGCAGGAGACCCCAGTTTGATTCCTGGGTCTGGAAGATCTGCTGGAGAAGGGATAGGCTACCCACTCCAGTATTTCTGGGCTTCCCTGTGGCTCAGCTGGTAAAGAATCTGCCTGCGATATGGGAGACCTGGGTTCAACCCCTGGGTTGGGAAGATCCCCTGGAGAAGGGAAAGGCTACCCACTCCAGGATTCTGGCCTAGACAATTCCGTGGACCATACAGTCCATGGGGTCGCAAAGAGTCAGACACAAGTGAGCGACTTTCACTTTCACTTTCATGATGTGGCAGGGAAGTCTTAGAGTTAGGAGTCAGGTGACCCAGTTCTAGTTTAATTCTGGCACCAGTTGACAATGTGACCTCTGGCTTGTCCTTGTTTGGCCTGAGTTTGTTTCCCTATCTTTAGGATGAAGGTATGGACTAGCAAATTTCTACACTTCCTTTTTGCTAAGTTGATTAAAAAGTTGTTTCACAGAAAGATCTCTTTTGGAAATAAATCTCCCAGAGGAATGCTTTCTGTAAGTCCTAGAGAAGGGTTTATTGTGGAAAGCAGTTGATACTTTTTGAGGTCCTAACAAGGGTTGGGCACTTCAGTTTTTCATTTACTTGGCTTAGGGAGATTAAATGGCTTGCCCAAGACCTCAGCACTAGAAAGTATCAGAATTGGGATTTGAACCTTTGTCTGAGGGATGGTGGCTCAGATGGTAAAGTGTCTACCTACAATGCGGGAGACCCAGATTCAATCCCTGGGTTGGGAAGATCTCCTGGAGAAGGAAATGGCAACCCACTCTAGTATTCTTGCCTGGAAAATTCCATGGACAGAGGAGCCTGGCGAGCTACAGTCCATGGGGTCATAGAGTTGAACATGACTGAGCGACTTCACTTTTCCCTGAGGGATTTCAGAGCCTCAGTTATGTTAACCATATAAACTGCTCTTGCTTTTCCACAGGGCAATTCTTTCCTAACACCCTTCTGTGTTGTTGAAATGGCATTCTCCATGGGCATCTCAATGAACACAAGGAGCCCCTATCCTGCGCCCTGCCGCAGGAATGCAGAGCTGAGCCTTTTAAACATGAGTAGGTACTAAGGAAGATCCCTCTGAAGGAAAGATAGGGAACGAGTGGCACTGAATCAGAAGCTGAGGACATCGTAAAAGTAAACTCTGAAGGCATTTATCGTCTGACCATAGCTAATGAACCAGTGAGGAATCGGCATCAATAAGAAGCAAATTAAACACCAGCTCCAGTTAATTAGTAAGCACAGCTGCCTGCTTTCCTACATTCAATTTCAGACTCACATTATGAATTGCCTCCCTGGAGAAACCAGCCCCCTCCTCCCCCAAAAAGCCTTGATCCAATAAACTAACTTTTAATGGAGCAGCATCTTTCAATAGAAGGACGGCAACTTATCTCTGGGTCCTAGCTCTGTGGTGACACAAATTCTCTGAGCTGCCCAATCTCACTCAAGGTTAGTAATTAAGGCATAATTGAAATGAAATTAATTGCAATAAATGTGTAATTAGCACAGCCATTGATTAAGGGCATTTGAAATGCAGTCTGTGCATGAGACATTGATTGTCATGCCTTTTTTTTTTTGATAAGTGTAATTGCAATGATATCTTTTGTTACTCCAGAAGGTCTTTTTTGGGTAATGAATTTCCATGGGAAGGATTGGCCTTGAAGCCATCTAACTTTATGGAAATCAGAGATATAAAGAGAATATTTCAGGCTCCAGCTGTGTGAGGTATGGACTCTTTTGCCCAGATTTCATGTAGAGTCTGTTTTAGGGCGGCCCCCTAACCTATAGGCATCTTTGATCAAATTAGCAAAGACACTCCTTCCTTTGGGCAGTCTCAGCTCATGCCAGGTGCTCAGTTTGGCCAGTGGAGTGTGGGTTGGATTTCAATCCACACTGTTCCATCCAGCTGGGCACCTTTGTGTGATGAACTCATATCCATACATGGCAAACCTGGTATCCTTCTCCATGTAGAGGGAGGTGACAGAAAGGCAGAGCCAGACCTTTGGGGGTTGAAATTCAACTCAGGAGCAAAGCCTGTAGATCCTGGATATGCCCTTCCCACCAGCCACCTTGATTGGGTGGATGTTATGCAGAAATTATAATCTGGAATGTTGAGACTGTAGCAGTAGCCAAGAGGGAAGACAGTAAGACTGGGCTAGACGTGGCTTGGTGAGGTGGGTGTAAAACGGCTGTAGGGCCAAATGGTGGGTAGATGGTAGAGGCAGGGGGGCAGACTGTGGCCCTACCACACTATGGAGGAGGAATGGTGACCCCAGGGCAATCAGGCAGGTGACCTTATATAAGGGTCAGGTATGGTGGTAGAGGGGTGGTTGGCAGAACCTTCCAGATGAGCTTGTGGGTAGCAGGGATAGGGTTCTCTGGGGTCCCACACTGAGTCTGGGGCAGGAAGGTCCAGCTCTGAGTCAGTGGAGAGGATTTAGTATGTCAGGGCAGCACCATCCAGTCCAGGCCCTGCCCTTGGACAGGGCCGAGCCCCAGGCTGGATGACAAGGTGCTGAACGTCATGTCTGATACTTCATGACAATGTTCCTCAGCTTTCTGGCTGTTCCTGATTGATCCCGAGGCCTTCCCTCTGTGAGTATCTGCTCCTCACACTCAGGAGTTTATTTATTCACCTGCTCATTTATTTTTTCATTCCTTCACTCAGTGACTATTTAAGAGAGCTTTGTGAGCAGGTGCTACGCTAGCTGCAAGAAACGAAATGATGACCTTGTTCCTGCCCTCGTGGAGTTCAAGTTTGAATCAGACAGACAGGCTTTGCATAATTTCTCAGGCTTATGTATTTCTTTAATTACAAGGTGGGACAACGCTCTGCACCTTCTGTTTGTCTCTCCCGGTCCACCTTCCTCCTTCCTCCACTGTTCTCTGTGCCCTGGGGGATGACCTCTGAGGACTGCATTGAATAGCTCTTCTATTCTCTGCCTTCAGGTTGGACAGAACCAATGGGAAGACTGGCTGCAGACCAGGAGGAGGGAGGGAAATGCAGTCGGGGTATTTACTCCCCTAGATCACTGATCATAGACTGTGTTCTTACTGAAGGCCATAGCACTCCACCCAGCTCTCAGGTTCTGTACAGCTTCGTCCCCACTGGGCCTCTGGCTGGGCTGTTCACCGTGCCTGCTGTTTCTAGTCCAGAGCACTGCATGAGCCTTTGTGTAAAATGATCCCTCTTTACAACTCCCCTCAGCTACCCAGCCTGACTGTGCTGTGTGTTTCCTCTGGGGACAGAATGGGTTCACAGAAGTAGAGGGAACTATGAGAAGGGATGACAGGGAGCACAGAGTTGATCTGGGGTGTGTGTGCATGTATGCATGTGTGAGCACAGGTGCGTGCATATGTGTGCATGTGTGTGTGTGTGCGCAGGTAATGTGTATGCACAGGTGTGTGCGTGTGTGTGTGTGCAGGTATGTGCGTGGGAAGTAATGCTTCTTTGTGGTTAAAGCTGAGATCCGAAGGATGAGTAAGGGTTAAACTGGCTCCTGAAAGAGAAAAGAGAAATTTCCCTGTAGAGGAAAGACCAATACAGAGGGCCTGGGGTGAGAGGAGACAGTGAAATGTCCTTGGGGCCTGGGAGGAGGCTGAATCCCTGCTGGCCTTCGCTGTTTCCTCTGGCCCAAAGCAGGAGCAGCTCTGGTCCCTGAAGCTCGCAGTAGTGTTCAGCATGGTCATACTCCTTCCGTGGGGCCTGGTCCAAGGCCCTGTGATGGTCTGGAGGCCCTTCAGCCATTTCCTCCAGTTAGTGAGTCTCCTTTTCTCCCAGTCCACATGTATCTTTTAGCATGCTTCTTGAACAGGAGCTGAGCGCTGGACATGAAGAGCAGTAAGCTTTGTGTGGTTGACCTCTTGGGACGATACTTACTTAGGTGTGATCCTACCTACTCTGGACCTGCTGCAAGGTAGTTACCACTTGGAGTCTCATTTTTTCACCTGTAAAATGGGGCTCAGGACTTCAGAGCCCTACTTCTTCTTGGCTGAATGTTGGAACAATCTCCCAGCTGGGTGCTTTGTTTCTCACCTTCAGTTTTGATCCCATCTGATCCACTCTTCCATTTTCCAGCCAGGTTGCTCATTCTGAAATGTCAGTTTGGCCTCAGAATGCCCCTAACTGTGAGTAATTCATAACTCTATCAGTGACTCCCCAGGGCTCCCAGCTGTGGGAACTCAGATATACTTGGAAAGTTTCCAGAAGTCATGTACAGATGTGAGAGTTGGACCATAAAGAAGGGCTGAGAGCCAAAGAATTGATGTTTTTGAATTGTGGTGTTGGAGAAGACTTGAGAGTCCCTTGGACAGCAAGGAGATCAAACCAGTCCATCCTAAAGGAGATCAACCCCGAATATTCATTGGAAGGACTGATGCTGAAACTCCAATACTTTGGCCATCTGATGTGAAGAGCCAAATCACTGGAAAAGACCCTGATGCTGGGTCTTTTGGATTGAGGGCAGGAGGAGTAGGTTACAGAGGATGAGATGGTTGAATGGCATCACTGAGTCAATGGACATGAGCTTGAGCAAACTCCAGGAGATAGTGAAGAACAGGGAAACCTGGCATGCTGTAGTCCATGGGGTCACAAAGTGGTGGACATGACTTAGCAACTGAACAACAGCAACAAAAGCACTCGGGGCTTCCCTGGTGGCTCAGAGGTAGAGAATCCACCTGCCAGTGCGGAAGGTGCAGCTTTGATCCCTGGGTGGGGAAGATCCCCCGGAAAAGGAAATGGCAACCCACTCTAGTGTTCTTGCTTGGAAAATCCCCTGGAGAGAGGAACCTGGTGGGCTACAGTCCATGAGGTTGCAAGAGTCAGACACAACACAGTGACTAAACAACAACAAATGCACGTAGCATAAAGCTTATCATCTTAACCCTTGTTAACGTTAATTAAATTCACATTGGTGAGCAACAAATCTCCAGAACTTTTCCATCTTGCAAAATTGAAACTCCATGTCCATTAAATAATAACTCCCCACTACCCTTCCCCAGGCTCCTTGTAACCATCATTCTTTCTATCTCAATGGTTTTGACCATTCCAGGTACTTCATGTAAGTGGAATCATATAGTATTTGTCTTTTTGTGACTGGCTTATTTTGCTTAGTATAATGTCCTTAAGGTTCATCCATGTTGTAACATGTGTCAGAATTTACTTTCTTTTAAAGGCTGAATAATATTCCATTGTGTGTATAGACCACATTTTCTTTATCTATTTATCCATCAGTGGATACTTGGGTTGCTTCTGTCTCTTGGCTGTTGTGAGTAATGATGCTATGAATGTGTGTGTGTGTGTGTAAATACCTCTTTGAGACCATGCTTTCAATAATTTTGGATACATACCCAGAAGTGGGATTGCTGGGTCATATGATAGTTTTGCTTTTAATCTTTTCAGGGACCACCATACTGTTGGAAACGTTCGGAGAAGTATAGAAGCCTAGGTTCTACCCTGGGAGATGCTGACTCCGTAGGTCTGGAGGCGAAGTAGGAGAGCTGAGCATCTCCCCTTTCACCTCCTCTGCAAGCCCCTCCCACACTCCTGGTGACTCTATAGAATTGAGTCTAAATTCTTGAGCCTGGCACACAAATGCCTTGATGACCTACCTCCACTCTGCCTCTCCAGCTTTCTCCTCTCCACTGTACCCCTCACCACACTTGTGCTTGAAAAATAACCATCTGCTTGTTTCCTAGGTCTTTCACACTTCCAGGCTTTTGCACATGCTCTATCTCCCATCTACAGTTCCCTACCCCTCTCTTCTGTGCCTGGAAAATCTCAGTTTAAACTGGCAAAATTCAGCTCAGATATTGGTCACCCCCATATGGAAAGCCCTTCTCTTCCTGGTCTTGACTCCTCTTGGCCAGAAGTCAATCTGAGTCCCACTGAAGAAGGAGAAGAACTATCCTGGTCTCTCTCAGGTCCACATAAGGAACCATTTCTTTATCCTCATCTGCAGATTTTGAACAAAGTTTAACTGCACACATGTCATGGTTTCCATGGTTACTGTAAAGGCATTCTAAATGTAGATGATTATATAACCAGCTGGGATGACTCTTTTGGGGAAAAGAAAAGTTTTGACCCTCCTCTCGCAGTGAATGACTCGCTGACTCAAGGAATGTGGGTGGTGACTGTGCATGGGGTCACTGCAAAATAATGCATTTGGACTGCAGGCAGCAGTAAGACTTGCCTTCAGAGAGCAAGTACCCCCATGCCACCATCCAGAACAGAGCTCTCCTTCTGCATATGGGAAAGCTGAGGTCACTGAAGTGACTTTCCCTGAGTTCTATAGAGAGCTGGAGCCTGAGCCAGGACTAGCTTCAGGTCGCCAGGGGTAGCAAGCCATGGGGGAAAGGAGCCCTGAATTTGACGTGGGACTACTTAAATATGAACCTTGGCTATTGGAGCCTCTGCTTTTAAACTTGTGTTATTATTTGTATTAATATTAGTCAGTGTAATCAATGCTGTTTACTGTAACAAAGAAGTCCAAAATCTCAGTGACCTTTTCAACAATAAAATTTCCATTTTTTGTGTGTATGAGACAGTGTAATTGGGCATTTGATGGATAACCTTCCATGTGGTGACTTGGCAGTCCAGGCTCCTTTTGCTGCTTGTTTCTGCCATCTCAGAGGATCATGAAGAGCAGATGGCGAAAGGCCTCCTTCTGCTAGGTGGACACAGGATAACAAGCACAGTGGGTTCATAGGAGGGAACATGGGAAAAAGCTGTCCTCCCGCCAGGAACATCTGCCTGTATTGCTTTAGCAAACTTAGCCTAAAAGGTTGGGGGGGTCCTTGAAATCAAAGAATTGGTCTCCATCTGGGGCACCTATGAAAGCCTTCCACTTCCACACGGCTCCTTCCTCAGCCACCATGCTGGAATTTACCTGAAAGGGAGGCCAAAAGATAAAGACCAGAAACTTTAAAGTCATGCAGATTTGAGTTTTATCTTTGCTCCCATGTCTTACTAGCCATGGGATCTTGGGAAAGTCATTTACCTTCTCAGAGTTTCTTTACTGAAAAAGGGGATAATTAATAAAGACGGGAAGATGAAATTGGCTATATATAGAACAGTGCTTGCCCGTAGTTGGTGCTCAACAAATATGTTCTTTGTTACTTTCCTGGTCTGATTTTTAGAACCTGGAACCTAATGGCCCTCAAAACCGTGACCGCTTCTTCCTCCATACAGTGTTTTCACCTCCTGTGTCTTTGCCTCTTTTTATCCTTGTCCTGGTAGATGTGCCTGGGGTGTATTTCACAAGCCAGTCTCCACCTTCTTAGCATTTCCCTACCACTCCTAGCTCTGGGCCCATCCTAGAATGCTGTCAACCCCAACAGGCCACAGTCGGATAGGTTGGTAGATAGCTCTTAGGAACCACAGGGCCAAACCATGCAGTTTGTTGGAGGCCTTGAGGACAGTATTTTACTCTAAATGCAATGGAAAATCAACAAAGGATGTTACAAGATGAGAGAAGAATGACTTAAGTGATTTTAAAAGAGATGTTTTTTTTTTTTCCTCCTGCTCAGTGGGGAATGAATTGTAGAGGTATGGGGCTAAGCAGGAAGACCTGTTGGAATGGGAGTAGTTGGGATGGAGAGAAATGGAGAGACTTAAGAGATTTTCAGGGGGACTAGAGTTCGATCCCTGGTCAGGGAGCTCATATCCCACATGCCAAGTGGTATGGCCAAAAAACTAAAAAAAAAAAAAAGTCTCTATGACTGGGAAGTTCTCCCAAAACAGAAGGGCTGAAAGTGATCAGAAGGAAGGAGGAGAATATTCAGGAGATTTGAAATATAGAACATTTTTCTCAGCAAAAGAAAACAATATAGCAGTGCTCGTTGTAGAAGCAGCAGTACCTGAAGGCGCAGTTACAGAAAAGTTGACTGAGCTAAAGAAAGACGAATCTACAGATGGAAAGTCTTCTCATATAATAAGAAAAAAGAACCGTCACACAGTCCCTGCCAGGGAAGATTTAACATCTCAAGGATGAAGAAACAATCCTAAGAGTATACTTGAAGGTAAACATTTTTAAAAGAAAGGGAGAAAAATCAGACCAACATGAGAGCAAATTTCTCCACAACATTCAATACAGAAGAAGAAAAGAAACAGAGTCAAAGCTTTGAAGGAAGATTACGTTCAAGTTCTATGCTTAAGCAAGAGGTCATTCCTGTTGGAAGACAATGTAAAAACATCCACAAGTATGCAGAGACAGTAATTATGCCACTTGAATTTTTTTTTCTGAAAAAAAAAAAAAAGACTGGAAAATGTCAAGATATAAAATAAACATTTTAAGAATGGGAAGTGAAAATTATCAGTGGTGGGCAGTCAGAGTTGAAATAGTTTAGAATACATCTAAATATTTTTTAAAATAGAAAGCAAATGTCATAATGGAGCTTTTCAGATGGCACAGTGGTAAAGAATCTACTTGCAATGCAAGAGATGCGGGTTCGCTCCTTGGGTCAGGAAGATCCCCCAGAAGGAAATGGCAACACACTCTAGCATTCTTGCCTGGGAAATTCCATGGCAGAGAAGCCTGGCAGGCTATAGTCCATGGGGAGGCAAAGAGTCGAACGTGACTGAGCGACTGAGCACATGTGCAAATGTCATAAACAATCCTAGACTAGAAATAATAGTGAATGGTTAGTGAGCACTTCCCATATGCTTGGCTCTGAATGTTTTACTAAATTCTCATATCTTCATAAGGGGCACTGTTAGAACCTATTTAAAAAAAAAACAAGGAAGTGGAATACAGAGAGATTAAGTAATTTCCCCAAGGTTACACACACACACACACACACACACACACACACACGAATCTAGGAAATTTGACTCCAGAGCTTGCATGATCATACTCCTTCCTAACCAAATGGGAAGAAGAGGGTAATAAAAATAAAAAATAAATACGGGTGAATCTTACAAATCTATATAAATAAAAATGTGTATAGGAGAACTTTCAGGTGGAATTTCAAGCTGGATACCTTCCTACAACAAACACATAAAAATCATGAAAGAAAAAACATTAAAAATTTTGTATTATATGACCTTAAGCATTCCTAAGAAATAATCAGTAATATACCTACAGGTTTATGTATAAGGATTCTTGACTTTGTTAAATTAATTTATTTCTGGCTGCACTGGGTCTTCATTGCTGGGTGAGGATTCTCTCTACTTGCAGTGAGCAGGGGTCACTCTTCAGTTTGGGTCCATGGGCTTCTCTTATATATATATATATATATATATATATAATATATATATTTAAAACAAACTTTTTCAACCCAATACATATAATTGTATTCCTTTTCAGATTCTTGTCCATTATAGGTTATTGCAAGGTATCAAATATAATTCCCTGTGCTCCACAGTAGGTCCTTTTTGTTTCCTTTATATATAGTAGGTTGTATTTGCTAATCCAAAACTCCTAATTTATCCCCCCCCACACCTTTTCCCTTTGGTAACTGTTTTCTATACATCCGAGTCTATTTCTGTTGTGAAAACAAGTTCATTTGTATCATTTTTTTTAAGATCCCACATATAATTGATATCATATACTATTTGTCTTTGTCTGACTTACTTCACTCAGTATGACGATCTCTAAGTTCATCTATGTTGCTGCAAATGGCATTATTTCATTCTTTTTTATGGAGGGGTAGTATTCCATTGTATATATAATATATATTATATATATATTACATCTTCTTTATCCATTCATCTGTCAATGGACATTTAGGTTGTTGGGAAATGTAGTTTTAAAAATATCATGAACAATCTTACAAGGTTTTGGTGGATTCTGTAACCAAAGGGAGAGTGGGAGAGTGAATCAAAGTGAAAGCCGCTCAGCTGTGACTGACTCTTTTCGACCCCCATGGACTGTAGCCTGCCAGGTCCTCTGTCCATGGAATTCTCCAGGCCAGAATACTAGAGTGGGTAACTGTTCCCTCTTCCAGGGAATCTTCCCAACCCAGAGATCAAACCCATGTCTCCCGCATTGCAGGTGGCTTCTTTACCATCAGAGCCACCAGGGAAGCCCAAGAATACTGGAGTGGGTTGCCTATCCCTTCTCCAGAGGATTTTCCCCATCCAGGAATCAAACCTCGGTCTCTTGCATTACAGGCGGATTCTTTACCAGCTGAGTTACTCTTTGTGACCCCGGGGACTGTAGCCTGCCAGGCTCCTCTGTCCATGGGGATTCTCCAGGCAAGAATACTAGAGTGGGTTGCCATGCCCTCCTCCAGTGGATCTCCCCAACCCAGGATCGAACCTAGGTCTCCCACATCTCAAGCAGATTCTTTACTGTCTGAGCCACCAGGGAAGCCTGGGAGAGTGAATACTAGAAAACAAATCGCACTCTGACTTGGCACAGAACAAATCTTACTACATATTAAGTGGAAAAAGTAGGGGAAAAAAACCAGAATCAATTTTAGACATCTATTTGTAAAGCAGGAAAAAAACAGAATGAATTTTACACATCTATGAGAACCTGTGGGCTTCCCAGGAGGCTCAGTAGCAAAGAATACGCCTGCCAATGATGGAGACTCCAGTTTAATCCCTGGGTCGGGATGAGCCCTTGGAGAAGGACATGGCAACGCACTCCAGTGTTCTCATCTGGAAAATCCCATGGACAGAGGAGCCTGGCTATGGTCCATGGGGTCACAAAAGAGTTGGGCACGACTTAGCAACTAAACAACAAAAACGTGTACCTGTATGAAAAACTCATTTTTTTTCCTCCTGTATAAATAGCGGTGTTCTTTAAGAGTTGGGGTTGGGGATGATTTAAATTTTCTTCTTTGTGCTTGTTTGGTGTGTTTTCCCAATTTTCTACAAACTAACGTTTATTTCCCCCTATAATCAGAAAAGTTCACCGTATATTCATTAAAAGAAAATTTAATTTAGGAGAGAGAGCCATGTGTGTAGTGTGACTGCAGCTGCCTCTCCTTTCTTCTCTGATTTCCCTCTGCTGGGCTTCTTTTGTTGGGGGATCTCTCATCTCTCACACAAAGGGATGACACTGTCTTTTCTATGTCTCAGATATGAAGCCCCAGAGGAGTTGTCAGTGAGCTTATTTTGGTGAGAGGCAGAACGTTTCCTACCAGGAATACAAGTCAGCCTCAAACATGGCCTCTCCTCCAGGGGGATAATTAAGAGCAGTTCTCTTGTTCTCCCAGGAATGAGAGGCTCTTGCACTGAGATGGGGAGAGAGGGGCTGTTCAGAAAAGGGTGATGCTGGAGGCTGGGGCAGGAACCAGGAAACAGGAAGGGCTTTAAAGAAACTTCGATTCCCAGTCCTTCTGCTTCTTGGAGACTGAGACAGGGAGGGGTTCAGGAAAGACCCGCTTCATCCTGGGGTCTGGCTTCTTAACTGATCTCCCCAGGGAGGGACAGTCTTTTTTTCTTTCAGTTTTATTGAGATATAATCGCTAAATAGCACTGCATACATTTAAGGAGTACAGCATGATTGACTGTTACATATATTACAAAATGATAATCACAATAATTTAACATCCATCATCTCACATAGATACAAAAAAAAAAAAAATGGATTTTTTTTCCTGTGATAAGAACTTTTAGGACTTAACTCTCTTCGCAATTTTCAAATATACCATACAGCAGCATTAACTACAGTCATCACGCTGTATGCTATATTCCCAGTGCTCATTTATTTTACAAGTAGAAATGTTCACCTTTTGACCACCTTCATTCAGTTCCCCCAGCCCCCACCTCTCTCCTCTGGTGACTGCAAATCTGATCTCTGTTTTTATGAGTTTGGGTTCCATGCCCCCCCCCACTCTTTTTTTCAGATTCCACATGTAAGTGAAATCTTGTAGTATCTGTCTTTCTTTGCCTGACACATAATGCCCTCAAGGCCCATCCATGTTGCAAACAGCAGGATTTCCTTTCATACGGCTGGATAGTATTTTGCTGTACATATGTGCCACATTTTCTTTACCCATTCATCTATCAGTAGGCACTTAATGTTGTTTCCGTGTCTTGGCTGTTGGGAGTAATGCGGCAATGAACATCTGGGTGCAGATATCTCTTTGACACAGCGCTTTCATTTTCTTCAGATGTGGACCCAGAAGTGTGATCGCTAGACCATAGGGTAGTTCTATTTTAATTTTTTGAGGAAAGACAGCTCTGACTCCCACTCAAAGCTTTGTTGGATTGGATGTTAGCCTGGCCTTTGGTCTAGTGATGATGCCTCAAGGCTCCCAAGGAGTAGACGAGTGTGTCCTGTGTGCCCAGCACTGTTCAGGCTGACGAGGAGTTCAAGGTTCAGCCCTGTGTTTTACTTACTGTGTGACTGCAGACAGAGCACTCACCTCCTCTGACCTTCAGTTTCCTGTCTGTAAACTGGTACTGTACAACCTCTACCCTTCAGGATGGATGAAAGTGTTAGTAGCTCAGTCCTGTTCGGCTCTATGCAACCACATGGACTGTAGCCCTCCAGGCTCCTCTGTCCATGGAATTCTCCAGGCAAAAATACTGGACTAGGTTACTGTTCCCTTCTACAGGGGTCTTCCAGACCCAGGGATAAAACCTGGGTCTCTTGCATTGCAGGTAGACTCTTTACCATCTGAGTCACCAGAGAAGTCCTTCAGGATGAGTAGGAAGATTAATTAACCAAGGTCCATGAAGTGGGCTTCCCTGGTAGCTCAGCTGGTAAAGAATCCACCTGCAATGCAAGAGACCCTGGTTTGATCCATGGGTCAAAAAGATCCCCTAAAGAAGGGATAGGCTACCCATGCCAGTATTCTTGGGCTTTCCTGGTGGCTCAGACTGTAAAGAATCTGCCTGCAATGCAAGAGACCCTGGTTTGATCTCTGGGTTGGGAAGATCCCCTGGAGGAGGGCATGGCAACCCACTCCAGTATTCTTGCCTGGAAAATCCCCATGGACAGAAGAGCCTGGTGAGCTACAGTCATGGAGTCACAAAGAGTCCGTCACGACTGAGCAACTAAGCACCCACATGAAGTGTCTAGCATGGTGCCTGCTGAAGACTGAAAAATACTGGCTTAGGTGCTAGCCGTACAGAACCCTTACACTGGGTGGCTTGAACAACAGAAACATTGTCTCAAAGTTCTGGAGGCTGGAAGTCTGAGATCAAGGTGTTGTCAAGGTCTGTGACTTCTGAAGACTGTGAGGGAAGGATCTCCCTCCTTGGCTTGTAGATGGCCATCATTTGCCTGTGTCTCTTCACATCGTCTTCCTTTTAGGAAGACTATGTGTCTGTGTCTAAATCTCTCCTTATTATAAGGACACCAGTCATTCTGGGATTGGACCCACCCTAAAGTCTCCATCATTAACTAGATTACCTCTGTAAAGACTCTGTCTCCAAATAAGGTCACATTCTTAAGTAGTGGGGTTGGGACTTCAACATATGAATTTCCATATGTGGGTGTGGGGTGGGGAGGGTGGGGGAGGAAGTTTCAATCCATAACAGGCACCTATAGCATCCATAGCAGAATATTAGAAATGTCATGATCAGCACGGTCCTTGCAGGCTTTTATATGTCATGCTGCCCCAGGCCATCTCGAGTTGCCATGGCACTGGTTTCCTGGAAAGGGGTCAGAAAAGTCTTTCTTGCCTGAGCCACTATGGTGACATTCCTGTCTGTCTCCCAGGGCTTCATCCCAGACAGCTCAACATGCCAACAGTCTCCGGGGTGCTGGCCAGCTTATGCCTTGTCGGGTCAGGCCTGTTTAACTCCTTCTCTCTCTTACTGAGAAAGTCTGAGAAATTCAATTATTATATTCATTTATTTGGCATCCACTTCTATTATGCTTACTATGCACCAGGCATTATTCTAAGCACCTTGCACATATTAACTCATTTAATTCTCGTATCAATCCTATGAGGCAGCTGCTGTTTTCACCTCCTATATGATCAAATGGAGGCAAAGAGAGGTTAATTTGTCTAGGATTTCGTGATTAGCAAGTGGCTGAGCTGGGGTTTTAACCCAAGCAGAGTTGCTCTGAACAACCACATTATGAAGGGGAAGCAATGTGGCAGGAATATAAACTTTGACATCAGAGAAATGGGAATTTGGATTTCAGCTAGTGAGCAGAACTGGAAATTTCCATCACTGCCTGACCCACAAATAGTTTTTCTAAGAAGAATAAGCCCACCCCCTAGTTCTCCTGGTTATGTTCCACTATGTCATTCCAGGTCTCAGGTGATTGGACTGAGGTGGACATGTGACTCAAGGGTGCTCCACTTGTTGGCTGGGACCCAAGGATGGCAAGTCAGATTTCACTCTCTGGCATTTGCTAAGAGGCTTGAGCAGTGAGGATGCGAGCTGAAACCTTTTGGTCCAGAGGCATCGTTGAACTGGAATGGTCATTTTGGGTCAGATGCAAGTTTGAATTAGAAGACAGTAGAAGGTGGCACAGTGGTAAAGAATCTGCCTACTGTTACAGGAGGTGCAAGAGATGCAGTTTCCATCCCTGGGTGGGGAAGATCCCCTGGAGGGGGAAAAAGGCAACCTGCTCCAGTATTCTTTTTTTTTTTTTTTTTTAACAGCTAAACAGGTAAACTTTATTTTTTTTTTTTTTCCAAAAATTTTATTTAAAAAAAAATCACATGCTCCCCATCCTGAACCCTCCTCCCTCCCAACCTCCCCATACCATCCCCCTGGGCCTTCCCAGCGCACCAGCCCCAAGCATCCAGCATCGTGCACTGAACCTGGACTGGCATCTCGTTTCATACATGACATTTCACATGTTTCAATGACATTCTCCCAAATCTTCCCACCCTCTCCCACAGAGTCCATAAGACTGTTCTATACATCAGTGTCTCTTTTGCTGTCTCGCATACAGGGTTATCGTTACCATCTTTCTAAATTCCATATACATGCGTTAGTATACTGTATTTATGTTTTTTCCTTCTGGCTTACTTCACTCTGTATAATAGGCTCCAGTTTCATCCACCTCATTAGAACTGATTCAAATGTATTCTTTTTAATGGCTGAGTAATACTCCATTGTGTATATATACCACAGCTTTCTTATCCATTCATCTGCTGATGGACATCTAGGTTGCTTCCATGTCCTGGCTATTATAAACAGTGCTCACGATGAACATTGGGGTACACGTGTCTCTTTCCCTTCTGGTTTCCTCAGTGTGTATGCCCAGCAGTGGGATTGCTGGATCATAAGGCAGTTCTATTTCCAGTTTTTAAGGAATCTCCACACTGTTCTCCATAGTGGCTGTACTAATTTGCATTCCCACCAACAGTGTAAGAGGGTTCCCTTTTCTCCACACCTCTCCAGCATTTATTATTTGTAGACTTTTGGATCGCAGCCATTCTGACTGGTGTGAAATGGTACCTCATAGTGGTTTTGATTTGCATTTCTCTGATAAAGAGTGATGTTGAACATCTTTTCAAGTGTTTATTAGCCATCTGTATGTCTTCTTTGGAGAAATGTCTATTTAGATCTTTGGCCCATTTTTTGATTGGGTCATTTATTTTTCTGGAGTTGAGCTGTAGGAGTTGCTTGTATATTTTTGAGATTAGTTGTTTGTCGGTTGCTTCATTTGCTATTATTTTCTCCCATTCTGAAGGCTGTCTTTTCACCTTGCTAATAGTTTCCTTTGATGTGCAGAAGCTTTTAAGTTTAATTAGGTCCCATTTGTTTATTTTTGCTTTTATTTCCAATATTCTGGGAGGTGGGTCATAGAGGATCCTGCTGTGATGTATGTCAGAGAGTGTTTTGCCTATGTTCTCCTCTAGGAGTTTTATAGTTTCTGGTCTTATGTTGAGATCTTTAATCCATTTTGAGTTTATTTTTGTATATGGTGTTAGAAAGTGTTCTAGTTTCATTCTTTTACAAGTGGTTGACCAGATTTCCCAGCACCACTTGTTAAAGAGATTGTCTTTAATCCACTGTATATTCTTGCCTCCTTTGTCAAAGATAAGGTGTCCATATGTGCGTGGATTTATCTCTGGGCTTTCTATTTTGTTCCATTGATCTATATTTCTGTCTTTGTGCCAGTACCATACTGTCTTGATAACTGTGGCTTTGTAGTAGAGCCTGAAGTCAGGTAGGTTGATTCCTCCAGTTCCATTTTTCTTTCTCAAGATCGCTTTGGCTATTCGAGGTTTTTTGTATTTCCATACAAATTGTGAAATTATTTGTTCTAGCTCTGTGAAGAATACTGTTGGTAGCTTGATAGGGATTGCATTGAATCTATAAATTGCTTTGGGTAGTATACTCATTTTCACTATATTGATTCTTCCAATCCATGAACATGGTATATTTCTCCATCTATTAGTGTCCTCTTTGATTTCTTTCACCAGTGTTTTATAGTTTTCTATATATAGGTCTTTAGTTTCTTTAGGTAGATATATTCCTAAATATTTTATTCTCTTCGTTGCAATGGTGAATGGAATTGTTTCCTTAATTTCTCTTTCTGTTTTCTCATTATTAGTGTATAGGAATGCAAGGGATTTCTGTGTGTTGATTTTATATCCTGCAACTTTACTATAATCATTGATTAGTTCTAGTAATTTTCTGGTGGAGTCTTTAGGGTTTTCTATGTAGAGGATCATGTCATCTGCAAATAGTGAGAGTTTTACTTCTTCTTTTCCAATTTGGATTCCTTTTATTTCTTTTTCTGCTCTGATTGCTGTAGCCAAAACTTCCAAAACTATGTTGAATAGTAATGGTGAAAGTGGGCACCCTTGTTTTGTTCCTGACTTTAGAGGAAATGCTTTCAATTTTTCACCATTGAGGATAATGTTTGCTTGGAAAATTCCATGGACAGTGGAGCTTGACAGGCTACAGTTCATGGGGTTGCAAAGAGTCAGACATGACTGAGGGACAGAGCACGCGCGTGCGCGCGCACACACACACACACACACACACACAAGATACATGTGGGCCACTGGAGGACTGCTTTCAGCGGTGGGAAGAAGGGAGCAGAGCGCAGAGAGAGACAGTGATGCCTCATGCTAGAGCAGAGGTTGTTCCCAAGAAGGAAAGACAAGAGGCACACACACTGTTGCTGACCCTCCCCTTCACTGGTGCCCTTACACATTCAGCTTCTGTGCACGTTGGCTGCTAACACCTTAAAGTTGTTTCTTCCCCAGAGAAACCCTCAACCTTAGGGCTTTCCAGCCAGGTGGGTTAGTTCCTCTGTCCCCAGCAACCAGCTGCAAGGACTGACTCACATGAAGTACAGGAGGCTGGCGTCCCGACTCAAGATGAGGCCGACTCTGTGCCATTCATACCCTGGAGCTCCCTGTGTGATCAGGCTGGACCTGGTCTCCACCTGAGATGACATTCCTGCTTAGATTTCCTCTCTCCCCTTCCCTGTCCTGATTCCCTCTCACCTTCCTCCTAGGAGCCTCCCTCAATAATCACTTGCACAAGAATTCCCATCTCAAGGGCAAGTTGGATTCTCAAGAAACAAAGACAGGTACCTTGGTTCTTGACTGCTGTCCCCTTTAAGGCTCATAACATTTGGTCTTGTTGAATTTCCTATCCTAGGATTCTGAGTCACCTATTTTTTTTCTTTCTTTCTTTTTTTTTTCCAACTGTTGGACTCCACAAGAATCAGAAAGCGCTGATGGACAGCCAACCCATTCCCATGGTGCCCTGAGTGAAGACAAGTCAGCTTAGATGTATGATGGACTAAAATCCCACTACATAAGGCTCCAAGCAGTGAGAGGAACTGAGTCACTTATTTTCTGTATAAGGACCTGATTGAGTTAGACCAGGATGGCCTCTCTGTTTCTCACAGCTGAGCAAGTGCAAATTGAGTGAATTTGGTAAAGTTTGTGAATCATTCTTAATCTGACTCCATCTGGAAAATGGGCCCATTATTCCCCTAACTTTAGTGCTTGCTTTAGTGACTTAAGAGAATGTATTTTGTGACAGCTTATAGCATTGTGATTGGTTTAGAGTAGGCACTCTGTTAGTGAGTTCTAGGCTTTTTGTTTGTTTCATTCTTTTTGTTGCTTTTTTTTTTTTTAATAATATACTCTTTCTCCCTTACTCAGTTCAGCCTGGGGAAGCATTAAGAGAAAATTTATCAGAGTACTGTATGACTTTCAAAGCACTATGGAAATGTGGGAGTTCAAAGAACTATAAATTTAGAGTCCCAGAGGTCCAAGTTCAATTCTCTAGCCCACTGCTTCTCAAATTATAATGATCTTATGAATCACTTGGGGTTATTGTGAACATGCAGACTCTGATTCAGGAGGTCTGAGTGGAGCCCAAGACACAGCCTTTGTAACAGGGCTCCAGGCAGTGCCAATGTGCTGGTCCTCAAAACAGCAAAACTTTGAGTGGGAAAGCTCTAATCTGTCTTTCGGTTCCAGAGTGATTTTTTTTTCCTCCCCACACAGTCAACCTGAATGGCAGGCTCTTCCCTTTACATAGCATTTTGCACCTCCTGTGAGATGTGGTTCCTGCCAATAAGGAGAGCTCAGTGGTTGAGGCAGCCAGGAAAGCTGTCGGTTGTAAAGGAAGGTATGTGGTAACTAGAGCAGGGAGGTGGGAGGCTGCTGAGGGGCCTTGCTCCTGGAAAAGGAGTCAGGAAAGTCTCCTTGGTGGGAGGAGCTCTCAGTCTATCACTGCCCAGATATCCCCGATTCCTACGTGCCTGCTCCCATACTCAAGGACCACACACAAGAATCCCGGGACTTCTATGACATCTCACCTCCTGTTTCCTGGACCCTGCTGTTGGTGCCCTGTCTTCTGGACAATATTATCCACACCTGAACCCACTGTGTTTCTGTGGCCATGGCCTTGAACTTCCCAGCTGCCTATGTATTGACATTAGAGGTCCTGGCCTGCCTCTTTCTGATCCAGGGTCTGTTTTGACACCATGAATAAAATGAGAGGTTCAAGCAGTTCCAGATATGAGGGGGAGGGGGTGGAATGTGTGTTATTTCCACAACATTTAGTGCATTTCCTTTTTTCATTATAATCCTGGCCAAGTCCTTACAAACATTATCCTTTCCAAACCGAGATTGGTTTTCCTTGTTCATGGATGCCAACAGCTGGGGTAGGTTTCCCCCATCTGTTCACTTTCTCCTTTGCCATTCTTCTTTCTTTGCCCCTGTTTTCCCTCAGGGTTCTCAGCATGGAGGCTTTGTCTAGGAAAGGCCACTGTCGGCCTGAGTAGGGGGAGGAGGTTTTCTGCTTTTTGTTAAGCCACCTTCTGTTGGCATATCTGGGAGTTTCCACTTATATCCTAGAAGTAGCTGAACAGAGAACAGGCCCTTGATTGATTAATCCTTTCCTAACATATGCTAAGAATCCTGATATGCCAGACACTGCTCTGGGTTCCATGGATACAGCAGTAAACAAACATGGTTCCTGCCATGACAGTCTAGCTAGACGTACTATTCTAATCTTATCAATGGGGGCACTTTACACACATACATACACCAAACACACACACACACACATGCATTCTAGTCTTCAACCTCCTGAGAAACCCAATCTCACTGTCCTCAGGGGAATGGCTTCTGTCCCAGGTCCAAGGAAAACAAAAGAAATTCCTAGAAACGTCTATTTGAATAGCTATTATCAAAAAGACAAGAAATAACAAGCGTTGGTAAGCATGTTGGAAAAAGAGAAGCTTTGCTTATTGTTGGTGGGGATGTAAATTAGTGTAGTTTTCCATACGGAAAACAGTATGAAGTTCCTACAAAATATTTTTTGTAAAAATTAAAAATAAAACTATCGTAAGATCTAGCAATCCTACTTCTGAGTCTGTTTCCAAAGGAGCTGGTATCAGGATCTTGAAGACATATCCGCACTCCCAGATTCATTGCTTTATTATTCACAATAGCCAAGACATGAAAGCAACCTAAATGTTTGTGGAAGGATGAACGGATAAAGAAGATGGGGCATGGACTATTATTCAGCTTTAAAAAAGGAGGAAGTTCCATCATTTATGACACATGGCTCAACTTGGAGGACACTATGCTAGGAGGACACTATGCTAGGTGACATAAGCTGGAGAGGAAAAGAGAAATACTATATGATTTTTGTAATAGAGTGCGGCAGAGCAAGGCCTTCAGCAAGTGGCTATTGCTGTGCACAATTACCCTTGCCTGCACTCCATGCCACCTCCCACATCCTGTTCCCGAGCAACGTTAACCCGGGACTATTAGTCGTCCTGCTTAGCCATTGGCTGGTGCCACAGTGGGCCCCTCCCACAAGTGGCCAGCTGTCAGTGAGCAACCGTTAGTGGTCCTGCTCAGCCATTGGCAGGCGCCACAGTGGGCCCCTCCCACAAGTAACCGGCTGTCAGTGAGCAACCGTTAGTAGGTCCGTTAAGCCAGCAGTTGTCAGAGTGGTGGGCGTCCAGCAGAGAGTGAGGTAAGAGGTGGATCCCGGCCTTCTCCCAGCTTTGGGCGAGCAGATGAGCTGGAGATCCCTGGGGGCTCCAGAGCCCTCACCAAGACCACCCACTGGCCAGGCCCAGTCCTTGAGGCTGAGATGAACCTCTCCCCAATGCTGCCTCTTCAACCTAATGGCAGTGGTTGTCTGCATGGGACACAGTTGGGTGGCCTGAGAGCCTGGGTCCTGGGTGCCTGGCTCCTTCAGCGATGATAACTGCGTCTGGGGACCTGGCCCCAAGGGATCCACCAACTAAGATCTGCCTCCTCTTTGCCAGGAGGACCTTGGAGGAGGAAAGTTGTGCCTTGAGAACTTGCCCGTTCTTGTTAGAACAGAGAATAACATTGGTTTTGGTGGAGGTTTATAGGAAAGACTCAGCTCTATGACCTGACCTCAAAAACAAAGGCTCTGACACCAAGAAGTTTGCAAACTACTCATGCCCCTCCCTCATTGTTCATAGAAAAGGGCTTTGCTAAGAGCTTCCAGGGAGTCAGAGGAGCCACCCATCTCCTTGCATGGCCCTGCAGTAAACCTTGCCTTGCTCCCGACTCTGACGTTTTGATATTGTTTGGCCTCACCGTGCTTCGAGCACAAGGACTTGGGTTTTGGTAACAATTTCACTTAAATGTATAATCTAAAATAGCCAAACTCAGAAGCAACGAGTGGAATGGTGGTTGCCAAGGGCAGGCGGAGGGGGAAATGGGGACTTGTTGGTGAAAGGGTATGAAGTTTCATTTATGCAAGATGACTAGATTCTGCAGATTTAATGTAAAGCAATATGACTGTAGTTAACAATAGTGTATTGTACACCTGAGGGTAAATATTGTTAAGAGGGTAGATGTTAAGTGTTCAAGTCATACAGGCCAAAAAAGAAAACAGTGGTAACTTTGTGAGACAATGGAGATATTAATTAGCTTGAGTTTGGTGAACCTTGCACAACATATTCGTTTATATGTATACCTTAGTGAAAGTCGCTCAGTCGTGTCCGACTCTTTGCGACCCCATGGACTGTAGTCTGTGGAATTCTCCAGGCCACAATACTGGAGTGGGTAGCCTTTCCCTTCTCCAGGGGATCTTCCCAACCCAGGGATGGAACCCAGGTCTCCCCAGTTGCAGGTGGATTCTCTACCAGCTGAGCCACAAGGGAAGCCCAGGAATACTGGAGCGGATAGCCTATCCCTTCTCCAGTGGATCTTCTGAACCCAGGAATCGAACCGAGGTCTCCTGAATTGCAGGCAGATTCTTTACCAACTGAGCTATGAGGGAAGCCCCCGTATATATACCTTACATATACACTGACAAATAAAAATTGTGTATATGTAAGGTATACATATATATAAAGATCATGTAAATGTATACCTTACATATACACAATTTTTGTCAGTTATACCTCAATAAAGCTGTTGAAAGTAGAGCTCACGTACTTTAGTCATTTTTTCCTCTAGGGGAATTTTGAGGGCAAATGGAGTGGGAGTCACAGGAAAGGTTTAAAAGTACCATCGATCAAAGGAACCAAATGGCTGGAGACTTGTTTGATGTAGAAGAGGGTCCAGGAGTGCTCTGGAGGGTCTGGCCCATTGGTGGAGGAGGATGCTCTTGAGGGAGGCAGTGAGTCATAGCTGGGCCCCACGTGCTTATGTACAGAATTTCAGATCCAGCAAGGAGAGGCTCTTGCTTGAAAACTGATGGTGAATACAGACAATGCTCCAATCCCTGTGGAAAATGACTGCACTCAGCTCCCTAAATTCTGTGTTTCTCCATATTTATATGTGCTGTTACCCAGTGAATACCTGATTAAGGAATGCAGCTGCCAAATGAATACATTTGTCGCTCATCAAATGGAACCATAAAGCCAGCGATGATGGGGCTTATTAAAAACCTTCTTTCACTCAGTTGAAAAATCCTCCACACGTCCCAGCCGGTCTCAATATCGCCGCTAATGAAATGGGTAACCAATACACAAAGCTATGTATTCAAGAGCAAATTAACTGCCTCAGGAATAGGCATCATAAAGATTGCAGCCTGGAAAATAAATAGACAGTGTATTGGGCAAATTGGCCTCGTGTTTAAGTGTTGATGAGTTGGAAATATTGGTTTAGCTTCTTGATGGAAGCAGGCAGTATGGGATGCTGGAAGGCAGACATTAGTATTGAGAAATCAAGCTGGTGAACCTCTTATTTGCCAGAACTGGGAAAGGGTGAGAAGGAGCGAGCCTTGAGCCATTCCTGAGCCGTTACTTGGTGCCAGGCCCTGTGCTGTTGCCCACTAGTTCTTGTATTGCCCAAGAAGCGGAGAGACACTGTGTTTTCAGCCTAACCTACCTACAACCATGTAGTCAGATGACACAAAGAGATTTTGTTTTCTCTGTCCAAACCATTAGTACATGAGCCTTTATCAGAGTCTTTAAAAACAGTTAACCCCTCTTAAATAAGCCTCCAGGTATTTCTGGGCTCCCTTGAGCCCTTGCTCATGATTGGAAAAAAAAAAAAAAAGAAAGAAAGGGAGGGAGGCAGGGACTGAGAGAGGGGAGGAAGGATAAAGGATTTCCATTTGTGTCTTCTGTTCCAGATTCTGGTCCTTCTATCCCACATCGACTCTCTGCCTTTATTCTTCTCTGGAAGCTTTCCAGACCAGAAGGAAGCAGTGACCTACAAGTTGAAAGGCCTTTGCCAGCACCTCAGCTCAGCACCTAACCTCAGGTTAGGTCTACTGTTCTTCCCTCCCTCCTCATCCCAATCAGCACATGCACAGCTGGAGGAGAAGGCCACAGGGTGGGTTTTGAGTCACGTGGGTTTTGAATCACGTGAGTTTGGGTCTTGTGGTCCTGGGCAGGTCTCCTGACACTCCAGAGTCCCTGCTGCACCTGGAGAGTGAAGATGAGCTCGTCTCCCTCATGGGCCGTTGAGAGGAACTGATGAAATAACGCACAGAAGTTTCTGGAGTGATTCACAAACATCAGTCCCTCGTGAGTCCTGATTGCCTCTATGATTTTCACAGGTCTTCCTTCTTTCAAAAGGAGCCAGTGAAGGGGATCGCAGAAAGGAAGGTCACAGCAGCTGTAGGTTCCTCTACAGAGGAAATGAATGGAGCTGATCTAATGTGTAACAAAATCACAAAAAGATAAAACCCAGCAGCCCCAACCACCTGCTTATGCAGCATTTTAATTACTGTTTATTATTTAATTTATTCTTTTATATTAGTATGTTTAAAATATTGATAGTTACTAGATTTCCTTATTTTTTTAGCCTGATTACTACAATGATTATTTTTAAAGGAAAGCTAATGAGTTGTTTGGGTTTATCTGCTGACAAATCCAGGCTAAATGACAGTCAATTTCCTTTTGAGGTAAATGGACTCTGAAGGGCAGGAGAGGCTGTGCACCCCATTTGTTTAGGGGCACACGTCTTAGAAGTAGGCTCCCCCAGAAGCAGATAAAGGTGTAAATGCCTGTGATTTCCCTAGGAAATGATCTGAGGAAGGGTCTGCAGGAAAGTGGCCCAAGGAAGGGAAAATATAGAGTGCCTTAAAGAGCAGGTTAATGCAGTAGCTCCTGGGGAACTTATGGTAGGCAGCATAGAGTGGTCTTTCATCAGTTATCCCACTGTTACTGATACAGTGCCCTAGGGGGAAGTGTCATACAGAATGCCTCGGGAACTCCTGAGCCTCCTGGGGAACCCCTGAGCTCTCAGCTAGGGGATGGACTGGATTCTGACCCAGCATTCATTAAGGAAGCTGTGGGCTCTCTACCAGGGCCTGTGGAGTGTGGAGCTGGGGCGTTTAGATCTGCTTCCACATATGTTAAATTAAACACAGTTAAATGGATTTTGTGATGCCTCTTGAGGAGGGTAGAAAGAACTTTAGGCAAGAATAATTGTTCCAAATCCAGGAATTCACATCTCAATGGTACAGGATAGACTTTACTCCTTCAGGGATAGCTAAAGACCATGAACTGCTCTTGGCAAGTGGTTCTACTTCCAAGAGGCACTTTTCTTGCTCACTATGTAACAGGTGAGAGTAGGACTGAAGATGCTTCTAGCAGGCAAGGATCCTTGAACTTGAAGCTTCACTAGCAACTTCCATCCTGCCCCTCAGGGATCTGGGCCAGAGAGCTTGTACATGAGCATGTATCAGTGCATATCTGCTGCAGAGGGCAAGGGGAAACAGTTCAGTCCCACATCATTTGGAGCAAATGTATTCCAGGCATCATCCTATTTTCTGGATATTTATACCATCTATACCTTCCGAAAGGGTTGGATTATGAGATTCAGAAACCAGCTCTCTACTTCTCACAGAAGGGAGATTGTTGGAGCCCTGCAGATGGATGGAGGCTGGAGAAAAATGTATAAGAATCAAGGCAGCTCCTGAGGGTAGGAAGCAGAATAAGGTGGGGCTGGGATGGACCCCATATTTTTGCAATTTCTTTGTCTATCCATTCAAGATTTAAATTTCAGGGAGAGAAGCCATTACACAAAACACGAGACATGACAAGACATTCTCAAAGAGGTGCACAGGCTTCCAGGACCCCCAGAGTTTCCCATGGGAATGTTCAGTTTTTGCTGATACCACTGCTGAACAAGATAAGGTGATCTTTGTCATTCCTATGAGGAATGCCATTCCTATGTTATGCTCTCCAGGTGTGTCCCCCAACCCCCAAATGTTCTGAACACCGTGGTAGCAGACCAGTACAACATAACTGCAGTGAGCAATGACTCCTGGAGGCTCGGAGGTGAATTTTCTAGACCTAGCATCACTCAGCAGGTTCAAGCATGAAAAGTTGCCTGAGATGTATTCCTGGGGTGGGGATTGACTTAGTTCTATTTGCTTCTTCCTCCCCCCAAAATAGCTAACAGCCCAATCTTCAGGACATTTTAAATTACAGATTATGATAGTTTATTTGGCAAGGTACCTCTGTATTTCTTAAAACTAACAAGTAATCCCAAGGCAGTATTTGAGCCTTGATGTGGGAGTGATTGCTCCTGCTATGCTGCGAAAAGGGGGTAGTTGCAGGGACTTGGGACACCAAATGTCTCTAAGAAGAAGCCCCATTGTAAGAGTATGGAGGAGGACAGCAATCTTTGAAGAGCAGCTTCAACCAAACTCTCTGAACAAAGATGCACTGGATTAGACCCTTGAAAACAAAACAAATTCTCAAGATCCTAATGATTTACCAGGACTTTCTGATGCTTCACTGGTCATCTGGGCTGTGGCATCAGGAGGCAGGCTCTACTCTGTAAACAGACTAATTTCTGCATGTAGGTCAGGGCAGATCTCTCAGAACAGAGAAAATCAA
Source organism: Bos mutus (assembly GCF_027580195.1). Classification (NCBI taxonomy): domain Eukaryota; kingdom Metazoa; phylum Chordata; class Mammalia; order Artiodactyla; family Bovidae; genus Bos; species Bos mutus. The sequence continues at coordinate 56,239,338 of NC_091629.1, read as the reverse complement.
ACCAGGGATCATCATGGAGAGAGAAAGAGAAGGTTTAAAAGGGCAATCTTGGTAATACTTTACTGCCTCTTTAAATGATCACTAGTATGATAGCCAATAGCTTGTTTATCTCTTAAGGCACTTATAGACTGTTTCCAATGTGTGAGGCATTAGGAAGGATGGATGAAAACACAGAGAAAGTATGATCCCCATTCTCAAAGGAATTATAAACTAGGGGTAATGATAATAAGTAAAATTAAGAGGGGGCTACATAGTTTGCAAGGTGTTTGTGTGTGTGTGAATGTTATAGTGCTATTCATCACAGGTATTATCCATTCAGGATTTTTCCTGAGAGCATCAGGAAATCGAAGCTCAGGGAGGTTAAGCAACTTGACTAAATTCGCACAGCTTATCAGTGAAGAGATTAAATTTTTTTTTAGATTTTCTTTTATTTTATATAATACATGTATCTAATCTTTTTCAAATTCTTCTCCTGGCATCTGGTCCCATCACTTCATGGGAAATAGATGGGTAAACAGTGGAAACAGTGTCAGACTTTATTTTTTGGGGGCTCCAAAATCACTGCAGATGGTGCTGCAGCCATGAAATTAAAAGACGCTTACTCCTTGGAAGGAAAGTTATGACCAACCTAGAGAGCATATTCAAAAGCAGAGACATTACTCGGCCAACAAAGGTCCATCTAGTCAAGGCTATGGTTTTTCCAGTGGTCATGTATGGATGTGAGAGTTGGACTGTGAAGAAAGCCAAAGAATTGATGCTTTTGAACTGTGGTGTTAGAGAAGATTCTTGAGAGTCCCTTGGACTGCAAGGAGATCCAACCAGTCCATTCTGAAGGAGATCAGCCCTGGGATTTCTTTGGAAGGAATGATGCTAAAGCTGAAACTCCAGTACTTTGGCCACCTCATGTGAAGAGTTGACTCATTGGAAAAGACTCTGATGCTGAGAGGGATTGGGGGCAGGAGGAGAAGGGGACAACAGAGGATGAGATGGCTGGATGGCATCACTGACTCAATGGACATGAGTCTGAGTGAACTCCGGGAGTTGGTGACGGACAGGGAGGCCTGGCGTGCTGCAAGTCATGGGGTCGCAAAGAGTCAGACATGACTGAGCAACTGAACTGAACTGAACTGAATCTTTTTCAAATTCTTCTCCCATTTGGGTTATTATAGAATATTGAGCAGAGTTCCCTGTGCTTGCTCCTTGTTGCTTATCTAATTTAAAAATATTTATTCTATTTATTTATTTGGCTGCATTGAGTCAGTTGTGACACATAGGATCTTCGATCTTCATGGCAGGATGTGGGGTCCTTAGTTGCTGTATGCAAACTCTTGGTTGCAGCATGCATGTAGGATCTAGTTCTCTGAACAGGGATTGACCCTGGGCCCCCTGCACTGGGAGTGCAGAATCTTAGACATTGGACACCAGGGAAGTCCTTGTTTGCTCTTATGAAGCTGTGTGTCATTTTGGGAAGGGCACTGTGGGCTAGGAGGCAAGGGACTTGGAATCTAATCTGGTCACAGCCTGGTCACTGGTCTTCTCTGGCTTCATTTCCCATCTATAAGCTCAGGAGGAGGGAGCAGGAGGAAGCAGCTGCTTGTCCCTTGAGTCAGCAGACTGCTGACATCTCCTCACCTCCCTTCGGCCGTCCTGATTCCACTTTGGACAGACACACCTGGAGCAGGGCAGGAAGAAACACACACACAGGTTCCCTTGGAACTACCATCTCTGTCAATCTGTTCTGAATGTACTGTAATGCTGGGAGCTCGAGTCTATGCTCTTTTTTAAAAAAAAGTATTCATTTATTTATCTGGCTGCTTCGGGTCTTAGTTGCCACATGCAGGATCTTCGTCACGGTGTATGGGTTTCTGTTATTGTGGTGCAGGGTTAGTTGCCCTGTTGAATGTGGGATCTTAGTTCCCCAACCAAGGATCAAGCCCATGACCCCTGCATTGGAGGTGGATTCTTAACCACTGGACTACCAGGGAAGTCCAAAATGCATGCTCTTAATAGCAATTTTCTTTGTAGTTGTTGCCCTGCTGCTGAGCCCAACAGTTTTCTTTCCTACAAATGGATGTCTTATGAAAAAAAAACACTTAATATAGCTCCAAAATCATGACTATGGCATTTACCTAACTCTGCAGGATCAGAGAAACAGAGGAAACAAAGCTGGACCTTGTCCATGGAGGCAGTGAAGTGCAGTGGGTGTGTGGGTCCTTAACTTGACCTCCTTGAGCCTCTGTTTCCTCATTTGCACAAAGGGGACAATACCTTTACACTGTATTAAATAAGATGACATGTGCCAAGTGCCTGGCACATAGTAGGAGCTCAATAAATGTCAGTGCTCCTTCCCAGGGAGCAGGGAAATGGCTCTTCTCCCCAAACAGCCAACGAGTCCCTCTTTGCCTACAACTCTCTGGGTTTGTTTATCTTGTGTAGTAATTAGGCACCAGCAGCTGAGAGTATCCAAACCTACAGCCTTATCTTTTCCCCAGGCTGCTTCAGTTGATAGAGAGTTGGGTGGTAGATGACAGCTTGTTTATCCAGAGAGCCTGTAAAATATTCTGTTGAGCGAACACACAGAAAAGCTCGTTTGTCTTGTCTTTTGTCTCTACAACTGCACAGTTCAGAAGGGATGTTCTCCGATCTTACCAACTGCTTGCTCCTCTGAACGTTGTTCACAGACCCTCTCTGCCCACCCCTGGGAATGCTGGGGCTGTTCCACCCCTCCCTCTCACCTTGCTAACCCTTGGCAAGAGGGCACCATAAAGGCTCCATTGACCACATCTGGTTTTGGCCGCTTCTCTGAGCTTCACACTGGACACCACACCTGGGTGTCCATGGACCTCACCCACTCAGCCCATTCAAGATGGAAGCCACCTCCCTTCCCACACTTGCTCCTTCTCTGGGTCTCTGGGTCTTGGCCACTGGGAGCACTAACCACCCACTCCTTGGGCCTGAAACCTGGGAGACCGTCCTGGACATCCTGCTTTTTCTCTGCTCCACATCCTAACACCTATCAGGCCCATGTTCTCTCTCAAATCTCTCTCCTGATTGTTCTCAATTCAGCCCCAGCCACCACAAGCTGGGGGAAGGCACCGGGTCCTTCTGCATGCCTGCAGCCAGGGAATGGTTCTGGAACACACGGCAGACTCTGTCAGCCCCTCCTCCCAGGTCTGCAATCTTGAGGACAGGTGCAGAGAAGAATCTGTGATCATCCCCAGAGGGCATGGGAGGCAGGAAATAAATCCAGGTTTTTGAGAAAAACAAGCCAGTCAACAACAAAAACAGGAAACAAAATAAACATATCCTGGCCTAGTTCTGATGCCATTTCTGACACTACTTCAAATCTCTCTGGAGCTCATTCTCTTCATTTCTGAAAAGGGGCCAATACTTCATGCCTCCAAAAGGTGCCGTGAAGTTGTTGGATGAAGCTGTTTATGCAGTAGATGACACAAAATTGATCAGCATTAGGCTCTTCTCTCTGTCCCTCACTTTGAACAGTACTACATAGATCTTAGAACCTTTCCTTAGACTGTTCATTCATTCTGCTCTTTCATTTCACACCCTTTTGTTGTGTGCCTGCTGTGAGCTGGGGATGATTCTGGGCACTGGGGTGGACTGGAGAACAAGTCAGACGTAGTTCCATCTCCCCTGGGTTTCCATTTTTGCTGATGTGGAAGAAGAAAGCAAGTAACAAGCAGGTAATATACTATCAGGTGGTGTTAAGTGCCATGATAAAGAATCAAGCAAGATAAGAGAAGTGTTGGAGAGCAGGAACTCCCTCGGGAGAGCCAGGGAAAGAGTCAATAAACAAGTCTAAGGATAATTAAAATAATTTCTTGACTCTGGGATATGCTTGTGAAGGAAATAAGTGTGGTTATGCGAAACCACAGGCAGGTTGAGAGGATTAAATATGAAAAATGTATGGGACACGCCTTGCATGTTGGTAAATACCCTACACCTAGCGACCCATTCTTTTCCCAATTCCTCTCTTTCCTGTGTCTTTAATTTCTCCCTCCATGGGATCCCTCCCACCAGCATTTACAAGGCCAAGTCTCTTTCTGCTTAGAACACACCTTTCTGCCTCAACCCCACGCCTTCCTCCATCTCTGATCCTACCTTACCCCTTTGAGAAAATGGTTCCAAAGAATTGTCTCCACTCCCACAGTTCATTCCTCTACTCATTTCAGTCTGGTTCCTGCCCCCAGAAGTGTCCCAGAAACTGCTCTCTCTGAAGTTACCAATGACTTCTATGGTCACTGAATCCTTTGAGTTCTCATATACTGTCTCTGGGCCACATTTAATACCATTCTCTCTCCAGTTCCCAATATATCACCATCTTTTCAAGTCTGTTTTTTTTACCCCCCACCAGTCTGCTTACTCTTTCTCAGGCTTCTTTGCTGACTTATCTTTCTCTGTTGGTGCCTTAAATTACTGGGGTGTCCCAAAGGTGCATCCTGGGTCCCCTTGGCTTCTCTCCTTGTACATGACCCCTCAGTGATGGCTCATGTTGCCCTAATTTATGTCCTCAGCCCAGTTTGCTCCTCTGAACTCCTGGCCCATATTCTCAGTTCATTCTTAGACTCCTCCACTTGGAAGTCCCATGGACGTCTTAGACTCAACAGGTCCAGATTAGCGTTCACCATCATCTTCCTCTCCAGTCCTTCTCTTCTGCTCTTCCCACCCCAGTGGGTTTCACTACCATGCAGCTGTTGTGCAAGCCAGAGCCTTGGACTTCACCAGTTCCCCTTGGCGCCTCCTTGACCCTCATGTCTGCTCATCACTCTCAGATGTGTTTCTCTTCCACTGTTTTCTCTGCTCGCCTCCCTAACCCAGCATGTCTTGCCTGAACAACTGCACAGTCTTCCCTGTCTCTGCCTTTGTCCCCTCTGATCCGTCCTGCCCATACAGAAGACGACCACGCTCCACTGCAAACCCGATGGTGTTCATTCTCCTGTTAAAAACGCTTTAAGACTCTTTGTTGCCTGCAGGATTAAAAACCAGACTCCTTTCCTTTGCACCCAGGCCCTGCAGGCACTACCTATCTTTCTGCCCTCCTCTCCCGTGTGTTCTCTCTCACCCAGTGTCCCCAGTCACACCAAACTTGGTCCAGGGGCTCGGACCTGCGAAGCCCTCTCTCTCTTGCCTGGGACATCTTCATCACTCTTCCTTCTCTGGTGGTTTTTCTCACATTTGGCTGAAATGAAGGGACCTGGCAGAGAAGCCATTCTAGCTCCTTCTCTAGTGGATGAGTCTCCTGAAGCCCAGAGAGGAAGAGTGATTTGCTGAAGGTCACCCAGCATGTTCTGCATGCTTTATACGAAGCAGAATGACCTCACTTGTCTCCCTCCCTCAGCCATGATGACAGGGAAACTTGGCATCGGCATGGATCCTCCCCCAAAAGTTCTGGCTCTTTTTGCTGCTGAGATCAGAAAGCTGAGCAAGTGGTAAGTATTGCTGGGAAGGGGTTGGAATAATGTGGGATCCCTTTGCCTTGGATTTCTGAGGCTGAAGTCCTGGTGACACTGGCTTCTCCTGCCACTGGTCCAAACCTCTTATGGTTATGCCCCAGGTTTTCCTCACCACACCACTGATCCAGACCCTCACCTGCAGACACTCCTGCCTGCTGCTTCTCAGCTGAAGCAACTTGAGTCTGTCAGGCACAACTTGGGTGGGAACAAGTCCAGGTAATATTTGAGACCCCAGTGCTCAAGCAAGGTGCCAAATCCTATACCCTGAGCTGAGGTGGGATTGATGCCTTGGCCATTGAGCTGGTAACCAGGTCACAGACTAGGCCCTGACCCTGGCCACAGACTGAGCTCTAATTTTGGTCATTAACTGGTCCTGACTCTATACCCAGACACAGCTTTGACACTGCTTCCAGACTTAGCCTTGATTCTAATAATAGACAGAACCTTGATCCTCATCCCAGACTGGGGCCTGACCTTGGCTATGACTGAACTCTAATACTGGTCCCAGGCTGTGCCCTGACCCTACTTCCAGACTGAGCCCTGATCCTCATCCTTGCCTGAGTCCTGACCCTAGCCATGGACTAAGCCCTGATCCTGCTCCAGGCTGTGCCTTGACCATGGACTGACCCCTACACAGCTCACAGATGAGATCTGCAGTGGTGGGCTCCTGGTGAGAGGTGTAGTTGACTCAAGGCAAATCCACTCCTTTAGGGGAGGGATAGAGAATGTGGTTTCCTGGGAAAAAAAGGAGATCAGCCTCTGGTGTTGTTACACTCATGGATTTTTGGGATCACCAGCTGTAGAAGGAGCAGGCTCAAAGGACCTCGGCAGAATCATGTCTGGCAGAGCTTCCCAGGCAGTTTAACTCCCAAATAATGGAGAGATTATTCCTGATGATATCCATCAAGCTGAGATTGAGAGCATTTCAGTGAGAAGGTGCTTTAATGACTCTTCAAGGATTTGGGGCCTAATGAAGCACACATCAGAGGACAATTTAATCTTTCCCTCATAAAACCCTCACAACAAGGAGATCAACTTCAGAATCCAAATTCATCCTGACATAAAAATGTGAGCTCAAGACAGTCCTGGATCACTGATAATTGTCTGGGGCTAATTGCTATGGTCTTGGGGGTGTTTAAGAGCAGCCAAGGGTGGATGGGTGTGGCAGGGGGCATCCAGGGACATGCTGAGCTGCCCCCTGCAAGCCCCTGGAAGGAGCTGACAGTAGTGACATTGGAGGATAAGCCAGAATAAGGTGAATTTGGGGGCAGTAGAAGGTCTTGCTCAATGATGGCTGGCCCATCCCCTTCAATGTGGACCCTTCTTCCCAAATCCCTCTCTCCAAATGGATTAGTGGTCAGCATATAGCCAGTTATTTGCCTAATTGGGAGCCTTAAAAGTGCTGAGAAACTCCTGTTCCCAGGCCATAAACGAGAAATTAGGTCTTATGAGAGCTACTATGGAGAAAGCCAAAAGGAGCCGCAGAGCTGATCCAGGCACGTGTGGGGAGGGTCACCATCCTCAGAATGGTTTCTCAAGCTCTCTGAGGATGAACATGGGGTCCCCTGATCAGGGGCTCCACATGGGCCTCTCTGCCTTCCATCCACAGCTTGCTGTTAGCTGGGGTCTCCCCGACCACAGAAGCAACATCTCCTTCTTCTCTCAAATGCTGAAGCTTCCTATGTCTTATCTTCTATTGCAAAGATTTTTTTTTCTGTTGCATAAAATTAATTGATGATATTGTGTATATGTGGGGGTTGGGGGAAAGATCATGAACAAATAGAGCCTTGCCACTAATTTCAAAAGGAAACATATTTTGTAATAATTAGCTGGCAAAAAGCTGGAAATGATGAGCTGCAAACTCAATCCAGCCCTGGCTGGTGCATAATATAATCATTTATACTAAATTTATGTCCATAATGTGTTGTGCAGCCAGGGAAGGTATGAGATAAAGTGATGCGACCCTCCTCCCACTTTTTTTCTTTCTATTAAAAGAAGACAACATTTTTTAAAAAATTGAAGTTGAATTGATTTACACTGTTAATTCCTGCTGTACAGCAAAGTGACTCAGTTACACGCATATATACGTTCTTTTTTTAATATTCTTTTCCATTCTGGTTTATCCCAGGATATTTGATATAATTCCTTGTGCTGTAGAGTAGGACCTTGTTGCTTATCCTTTTTACATATAATAGTTTATATTTACCAACCCCAACTCCCTATCCATCCCTTCTCCGCCCCCACCCCCCTTGTCAAACACAAGTCTGATCTCTACATCTGTGGATCTATTTTTTGTTGTGTAGATAGGTTCGTTTGTGCCATATTTTAGAATTCCACATATAAGAAATTCATATATTTGTCTTTCTCTTTCTGACTTACTTTACATAGTATGATGATCTCTAGCTGCATCCATGTTGCTGCAAATGGCATTATTTCTTTTTTATGACGAGCAGTATTCCGTTGTGTATGTGCACCACATCTTCTTTATCCATTCATCTGTTGATGGACATTTAGGTTGTTTCCATGTCTTGGCTACTATGAATAGTGCTGCAATGAACATAAAGGTACAGATACCATTTTGAATTATAGCTTTGTCTGGATATATGCCCCGGAGTGGGATTGCTGGATCATAAAATTCTATTTTTAGTTTTTTGAGGAAACTCCTTACTGTTTTTCATAGTGGTTGCACCAACTCACATTCCCACCAACTGTGTAGGAAGGTTCCCATTTCCCCACATCCTTTCCAGCATTTGTTATTTGTGGACTTTTAAATGATGGCTATTCTAACCAGTGTGAGGTGGTACCTCCTTGTAATTTTGATTTGCATTTCTCTAATAAGGAAGATAACATTCTTGAGTAAGACACAGAAGACTTAAAGGAAAAAAATGTACAGATTTACTGTAGAAAAAAATTTAAGTTTAAAAGTATACAGTGAAACACAGAGCCAATGTTAAAAGAAAGCAAAGATTAATAGAACATACTGACAGCATATGCAACAAAGAGCTGCTACACTAGATATAAAAGAGTTTCTGCAGATCAATAACAAAAGAAAAATATGCAATAGATAAGCAGGTAGGGCTTCCCTGGTGGCTAGTGGTAAAGAATCCACCTACCAATGCAGGAGACACGGGTTTGATCCCTAATCTGGGAAGTTCTCACATGCCTTGGAGCAACCAGGCCCGTGCACCACAACTATCGAGCCTGTGCTCTAGAGCCTGGGAGCCACGACTACTGAACCCATGTGCCACAACTACTGAAGCCCGTGCACCCCAGAGCCCGTGCTCCTCAACGAGAGAAGCCACCTCAGTGAGAAGCATGCACACTGCAACTAGAGAGTAGCCCCTGCTTGTCGCAACTAGAGAAAAGTGCATGCAGCAATGGAGACCTGGCATGGCCAAAAGTAGAATTAGTAAAAAGAAAGAAAAATAGGCAAAGAGTATGGCCAGGTATCTTCTAGGAGAGGAAAGACGACAGCAATGTTGCTCAGATCTCCTTTCCAAAGAACCTCTTGTAGGGAGAAGTGATTGACAGCCTCAGTCTAAAGTATCTTTTGTTCCATGGTCACTCCAGGCCAAGCTTCCGCCAGCCTGTTTGCAGCCAGCAACCAAGTACACTCGGGTCTTTGAATCAGGACCCTCAGAAACTCCCCAGTAGCCTGATGCAGGCTTTCTCAGAACTGTGCTGTGTCTGAGAATATTCCTACCTAATTCTTCCTTCCCCTCCTCTGTCACAAAAGTGTCAGACCAGCACTTGGTCCAAAGGCTCTCCTGCCTCTTGCTCCTTCTGCCTTTTATCCTCCAGAGGTATTTATCCTGGAAGGGCCTTGCTTCTCTCATCTCATCTTGGCATCTGCTTCTCAGAGGCTGTGAATTGACATAACCCCAGGTCCACATAAAAAGCTATTCAACCTTCCTCGTAATTAAGAAAGTACAAATTAAAATGTCATTCTATCTTCTACAATCAAATGGACAAACATTTTAAAAAGGTCATTAATATTTTGTTTAGTGAGGGAGGTACAAAATGAATCTCCCATATTGAGCTGGTGCCGAGAGTACAAAATATACATAATTCACTGAATCAGCATTTTATTTCCAGAATCTATCCTATAAAATATGTACATATATTTGTGGCATTATTTATATTAGTAAGAAACTTGAAAATGTTCTAAAGGTACATTAATAAGGAACATTTACATCAGTTATGGAGTACCCACACAATATAATTTGTAGTTGTTTAAAAGAAGATCAAGATGTATGATGTGAAAATATGTTTGTGATACTAAGCTCAGTGCAAATAAGGGCAAAACCAAAGGATATACTGTGTAATGCCTTTGAGTAGGAAAACTCATCTCTACATGAGTTTCAGATCAGATCAGATCAGATCAGTCGCTCAGTCGTGTCCGACTCTTTGCGACACCATGAATCGCAGCACGTCAGGCCTCCCTGTCCATCACCAACTCCGGGAGCTCACTCAGACTCATGTCCATCAATTCAGTGATGCCATCCAGCCATCTCATCCTCTGTCGTCCCCTTCTCCTCCTGCCCCCAATCCCTCCCAGCATCAGAGTCTTTTCCAATGAGTCAACTCTTCGCATGAGGTGGTATCTCTGAAGATACCTTTGCAATTTTGAAAATCGTGCGAGAAAGTTTTTTTTTCACTCCATGAGCAGATAAATGTAAACCTGGCAAGTTTGGAGACTTAGCAATTGTTTTCCCTGAAATAATTGCTGTGTTTTGTGTTTGGGAGCTGGTCTTTCTGAAGCCTGACTCCTTTACACTGTGCAAGTAAAAATTTCTAAGTACTTCTACATCTGAGTCTGCCTTGACAGATGAGATAACTTAGTGTGTTAATTTGTGTGTGCTCCAGTGTTCCCTATGCTAAGTGGAGAGGGGTTTTGTCTTCCCTTGCTAAGCGGCGCTTATACTGTAGGATGGAAAGCAGAAGCCGCCTAAACAGGAGTCTCTTTCTTGATGTTCCTGAGAACCTGGGCTTCCTAGGTGTGGAAAGGGTAAATCTAAGTGAGGAGGGAAAGAGGACTTTGAGGGATAAAGTGGAACCAAGTGACCAGAATAGGGGAGGGAGAGCATATTCCCAAAGATCAGGAAGCACATGTTGTTTGGGGTTCTGTTGAGAGAAGGGAATTCCTGAAGATAGTAGGATTCAGAGAGTATGACTATGAAGGGCTTCTAAGGAGGCTGGGTCCCCAATATTGGGGCTCCCAGTTGGGCAGTTTCCTGAGCCCAACTTGGCATGGAGGCAGTATTGCCATCTGCCACCAAGGAACCCAAGGGCTAAGGAACAACCCTCACAAAGGCTACCATTGTGGACCTACAACCCCTAGATATCTGCAAAGTAGGCTCTTTGTAAGACCATTGGGACAAGAAACACTGAGTATAAACTTCCTGCCAGCTTGGTAAGCTGAGACCTAGGATAGAGTTAGAGAAAATAACATTGTGACACGTCTTGCCTTTCTGAGCTTAACACTCACTACCATTTCCCCCAGTATTTAGCACCCTCTGTCTTGTCTTGTCCCCTGACTTGTGCTCTACCCATCCCCAGCCTCCTGTCCCCCTCACACCCTGCCATCCTGAAGGACACACTTTGGTTTGTCACATTTTGAACAAAAGGACATATCTTCTTACCTATTGTCTACCATGCAGCCTTGTACCCAGCAGGTGCTCAGAAAGTGTTGGTTGAAATGAAACAAATTGCACTAAACTGTAACTTGGGCCTAGCACCATGCTTTGCTTCTGGTTGATATTCAACACAGGATTGCAGAATGGAGAAAGGTGAGTGGGGTATTCCAAGGTGACCACTTTGTGGGAGACAAGATGAACCTGAATGAGTAAGTTCACGTGTGTTGTTCAAAAGCACATTAGTGACCTGGTTTAATCACAGGAGACTGGCAAGCAAGGGGCCTGTGCATCTGCGAAACTAGCCATTTTAAGCCAACCCTTGCACAGGAGCTGGTGCTGCTTGATCAATTAACCCCACGCCCTTGTCTTCCATCTGTGCTTGGATGGAGATGCTCGGCTCTGCCATAAGCGCAGAAGGTAATATCCATCCTTCGAATGGGCTGCATGTACACGCGTAATTGATGGGTTTCTGCGATCTGGGGAGAGAGGAAGAGATCCAAAATCAATTGCTCGCTGTCTGTACACAGTGGCTGGCCCTTCTTGTGGCCTGGGAGGAGAGGGCAGTCAGCTGTGGCCTCTCGCTAGGGACGCCAGCGGGCCAGACGGATCAGGCCTGCCAAGGGCTGCTGGGAGGGCTTGTCCTCTGTCTTCAGCCACAGCTCTCCCTCCTGGCAGAGACATGAGTCCTGCTTTGTGCTCAGGGTCACCCGGACACCTGTCGAGTGGTGGAAACAAGCTGTTTTAAAAGGTGGTGTCTGGCCAGTGTGAGTACGCTGGCCTCTCTCTGAATCTTTTTTCTTTTTTTTTAATTCGTTTTCAAAGTAATTTAAGTGATTGGCTATCCAAGTCTGTCCTAGGAGGATGCACTGTTGAACAGCCCTAAGGGTGGGGTCTGGAATCACACTGCTTGGGTTCAAACCCCGAGTCCTCCGCTTGTCAACTGTGAGCCCTTGGGCTTGCTCAGCCTCTCTGGGACTCTGTTTCTTCATCTGTAAGCTGGGATAAAATTGATAGTCAACTACCAGACCCTTGTGGAGGGTAAACTGAAATAATCCATGGGACAAGAATTCATGAGATTATCCACAGTGCTGGATACTCTGTCAACAGTGCTCCTGCTTGACCACTGGGTGTGTTGAATGTGTGATTCTGGAAATCAGTCCTGTTTGATCTCTGATTGATTAGTGTCTGCCTTTTTTGCTAGACTATCAGCTCCACGAGGGCTGTGGCTATCTTGTTTACCTCTGGACCCTCAGAATGTACACTGAGCCTGGCTCTTACAACACACTCAGTAAATATCGTTTCAGGGGAAAGAGAAGAAAGGTGATGTGGGCATGAGCCAGGGATCTGGAGGGGCATGGAAGCCCTGGGGGTCTGGTGGTAGGAATTAGGTCCTGGTGTCTACCCACAGCTACACCATCAGTCCCAACAGGGAACAAGAGTAGAACCCTGGAGCAGGGTTCAAGGGCTCAGTCATGGACACTATATAGATGGCTGGTTTAGAGCAGCTTTCTTGCCCCTGGGACTCTGTCTGGTGTGTGGGCACCAGACCCAGGCCAGCTCAGCATGAGCATCTATTTGGCTGGGCCAGAGTGTTGACATCATTTTGGGCAACTGGGCAGATTTGTGGCAGGCAGGAAACAGCATCAGCCACAAGATACACTGACTACTAATGTATCCCAGTGGGGGCTTCTGGGAACTCGCATGAGCTTTCAGTTCAGTTCAGTTCATTTCAGTTGCTCAGTCGTGTCCAGCTCTTTGTGACCCCATGAACTGCAGCACGCCAGGCTTCCCTGTCCATCACCAACTCCCAGAGCTTGCTCAGACTCATGTCCATCAAGTCAGTGATGCCATCCAACCATCCTCTGTCATCCCCTTCTCCTCCTGCCTTCAATCTTTCCCAGTATCAGGGTCTTTTCCAATGAATCAGTTCTTCACATCAGGTGGCCAAAGTTTTAGAGTCATATAAATATGGGTAAAGATCCATTCTCATCTTTGTGCTCTGAGCAAATGATCCAATACCTAAGCCTCAGTCTCCCCACCCATAAAAGGGGAAACTATATAGCCAGCCTCACAGATGTGTGACTGAATTGAAGACATGTACGTAAAATGTCTAGAACAGTGCATAGTCGACTCTTCATAAACATGGGTGTTCTTCCCCCTCCCATTTAAAAATCATTCAAAAGGCAATATCTCATTTTTTGGTTCCATCTGAAAGAAGCAAAGTACTTTTCAGACATCTTTATTTGGGAGCAGTGAGTTATTGACCCATAAGTTCACAGTGGGAATTCAGTGCTTATTTTCGAATATGTGGAATTCTCAGGTTCCTACAGCTTTCTCGAGTAGAAAGTAAAGCTGGCCCCAGCTTCTAACAGTCCTTGTAATTACCTTTCAATGAATCAAGCTGAGGTTTATCTTTGTGGCTGAGGTTTATCTTTGTACCCAAGGTTGGTCTGGGTTTCGCTGCCCCTCACTCTCCACACCGACCTTTGAAAGTAATAGCTAATTATGATTTATAGCATGGCCTGGTTGAAGCTGGCCTGCTTGTTTGGGGGTAGGGCCTTATAGGTGACCACCTTCCCTTTCAGACAACAGTATAGGAGATTCAAAGATGGCATGGTCCCCCATGATCAAAGGGCCCAGCAACTTTTCTATTAAAAAAGTGTAGGGATATGCATTAATGCTGGGTGGCTGACAACCTATAATTCCTGTGGCAGCAGCAAGATGTATTTCTCTCTTAGAGTTTTGTTAAGAGGTGGTTTTCAGCGGTGGGTAGGACTGTGTACCCTGAGGCTGTGAATTAAGAGCCTGTGTTTCTGTTTGTTTGTTTTTTACTCTGTGGAAGCAGAGGAGGGAGCCCAGGCAGATTCTATAATGAATGGGACTGTGTGTGTCCTGAGGTTGTTAACTCATCCAAGACGTACAGGGAATTGTAAAGACTGACTCCTGGACCTCCAAGAGAATCTGTTCATCCATCTGTTGAACCACTGATCCATCCATCTGTCTGTCGACCCACCACGACTCCAACAAGTATTTATCAAACGTCTCCCAAGATTCTGGAGATAATAGTAACAAAAATAATAGCATCAGCAGTGGAGGATAATATGGTGCACTTACTATAAGCCAGTCTCTGGGTTAAACACTTTATATAATTCATTTGATCTTCACAACAACTCTTTGAATTAGGGACTATTATTATCATCCTTATTTTACAGACAAGGAAATGGAGGCTCGTAGAGGTTGTGACCTACCTAAAATTTCAATCTGTTGCAGATGCAGAAGTTGAATTCAGTTGGTTTCAGAGTCCACACTTTTCCTCCCCGTGTGTCCTTTGGTTTGGTCCACATCTCATGAGCCAGCTTCTGCAGTATGGATTCATAGGTGTTGCCTAGGTTTGTCACTGGAGTCTCTGTTTCCACTTTGGGTTCCTTTTGATCAATTTGATGGGATTCAGAGAGGGGAGTTTTGTGACTATTGTTTCATTCTGCAATCAGTTTGTAAGTACTGTTACTTACGAACATCAGTAATAGTAATAATTGCAGAAATAATAACAGCTAACATGCATTGGGATCCTATATGTAAGCTCTGGTCTAAATGCCTTATAAGTAGTAACTACTTCAGTCTTCACATCAACCCTATGATGTTACTTCATTAAATTCCCATGATTACTCTTATTTTACAGATGAAGAAACTGAGGAATAGGGAAGATAAGCAATTTGCTATCTTTCTGGAAGTCTTCCTATAATCCATGGGAATTCTGTTATCCAAATAACAGAAAAATCTATCACTTGCTTAAAGAATTCTTTAAAAAAAAAAATCTCATGTAACAAGAAATCCAGAGATAGAGCGTCCAGGGCTTTTGTATGGCAGATCAAAGATGCCATCAAGGACTCACTACCAGGTTCATTCCTCTGTGCTTAGTATGGTGGTGCTTTGCTGTTGAGCTTGTTACACTTATGGTTACAAGATGGCTACTCCATTTCCAGTTTTATCTTTACATTTGTAGGCGGAAGAAGGGGGAGCTAGGAAAGTGGAAGCCTCCCCAGAAATTCTCAGTAGGTTTCCAGCACATTTTACTGGCCAGGAGTGTGTCACAAGTCCACCCTGAGCTGCAAGAAGTTCTATAAGATTGAATACTTCCCCCCACCATCCTTTCTAGCCTTTACAATGCAAAGATAGGAAAAAAAGGGTGGGGATGGGGATTCAGTGACCTAATGTGCAGTGTCCACCACATTCTCTCTCATGTATTTTTGTTGTTGTTGGTTCACTTTATTATTTTTTAATCTACAAGCTTCTCCCTATACTTTTGGGTTTTTTTTTTTTTTTTCTAATTTTATTTTATTTTTAAACTTTACATAATTGTATTAGTTTTTGCCAAATATCAAAATGAATCCATTTGTATACATGTGTTCCCCATCCCGAACCCTCCTCCTCCTCCTCCCCATACCATCCCTCTGGGCCGTCCCAGTGCACCAGCCCCAAGCATCCAGCATCGTCCCTACATGATATTTTACATGTTTCAGTGCCATTCTCCCAAATCTTCCCACCCTCTCCCTCCCACAGAGTCCAAAACACTGTTCTATACATCAGTGTCTCTTTTGCTGTCTCATTACACGGGTTATTGTTACCATCTTTCTAAATTCCATATATATGCATTAGTATACTGTATTTATGTTTTCCTTCTGGCTTACTTCACTCTGTATAATAGGCTCCAGTTTCATCCACCTCATTAGAACTGATTCAAATATATTCTTTTTAATGACTGAGTAATACTCCATTGTGTATATGTACCACAGCTTTCTTATCCATTCATCTGCTGATGGACATTTAGGTTGCTTCCATGTCTTGGCTATTATAAACAGTGCTCGATGAACATTGGGGTACACGTGTCTCTTTCCCTTCTGGTTCCCTCAGTGTGTATGCCCAGCAGTGGGGTTGCTGGATCATAAGGCAGTTCTATTTCCAGTTTTTTGAGGAATCTCCACACTGTTCTCCATAGTGGCTGTACTAGTTTGCATTCCACCAACAGTGTAAGAGGGTTCCTTTTCTCCACACCCTCTCCAGCATTTATTATTTGTAGACTTTTTGAATCGCAGCCATTCTGACTGGCGTGAAATGGTACCTCATAGTGGTTTTGATTTGCATTTCTCTGATAATGAGTGATGTTGAGCATCTTTTCATGTGTTTGTTAGCCATCTGTATGTCTTCTTTGGAGAAATGTCTATTTAGTTCTTTGGCCCATTTTTTGATTGGGTTTTATTTTTCTGGAGTTGAGCTGTAGGAGTTGCTTGTATATTTTTGATATTAGTTGTTTGTCAGTTGCTTCATTTGCTATTATTTTCTCCCATTCTGAAGGCTGTCTTTTTACCTTGCTAATAGTTTCCTTTGATGTGCAGAAGCTTTTAAGGTTAATTAGGTCCCATTTGTTTATTTTTGCTTTTATTTCCAATATTCTGGGAGGTGGGTCATAGAGATCCTGCTGTGATGTATGTTGTTCTCCTCTAGGAGTTTTATAGTTTCTGGTCTTATGTTTAGATCTTTAATCAATTTTGAGTTTATTTTTGTGTATGGTGTTAGAAAGTGGTCCAGTTTCATTCTTTTTACAAGTGGTTGACCAGATTTCCCAGCACCACTTGTTAAAGAGATTGTCTTTAATCCATTGTATATTCTTGCCTCCTTTGTCAAAGATAAGGTGTCCATATGTGCATGGATTTATCTCTGGGCTTTCTATTTTATTCCATTGATCAATATTTCTGTCTTTGTGCAGTACCATACTGTCTTGATAACTGTGGCTTTGTAGTAGAGCCTTTAGGTTGATTCCTCCAGTTCCATTCTTCTTTCTCAAGATAGCTTTGGCTATTCGATTTTTTTGTATTTCCATACAAATTGTGAAATTATTTGTTCTAGCTCTGTGAAGAATACTGTTGGTAGCTTGATAGGGATTGGAATCTATAAATTGCTTTGGGTAGTATACTCATTTTCACTATATTGATTCTTCCAATCCATGAACATGGTATATTTCTCCATCTATTAGTGTCCTCTTTGATTTCTTTCACCAGTGTTTTATAGTTTTCTATATATAGGTCTTTAGTTTCTTTAGGTAGATATATTCCTAAGTATTTTATTCTTTCCGTTGCAATGGTGAATGGAATTGTTTCAATTTCTCTTTCTGTTTTCTCATTATTAGTGTATAGGAATGCAAGGGATTTCTGTGTGTTGATTTTATATCCTGCAACTTTACTATAATCATTGATTATTTCTAGTAATTTTCTGTGGAATCTTTAGGTTTTCTATGTTCATGTCATCTGCAAATAATTTTTACTTCTTCTTTTCAATTTGATTCCTTTTATTTCTTTTTCTGCTCTGATTGCTGTGGCCAAAACTTTCAAAACTATGTTGAATAGTAATTTTCTTTTCTGACTTTAGAGGAAATGCTTAATTTTTCACCATTGAGGATAATGTTTGCTGTGGGTTTTGTCATAATAGCTTTTTTATGTTGATATGTTCCTTCTATTCCTGCTTTCTGGAGAGTTTTATCATAAATGGATGTTGAATTTTGTCAAAGGCTTTCTCTGCATCTATTGAGATAATCATATGGTTTTTATTTTTCAATTTGTTAATGTGGTGTATTACATTGATTGATTTGCAGATATTGAAGAATCCTTGCATCCCTGGGATAAAGCCCACTGATCATGGTGTATGATCTTTTTAATGTGTTGTTGGATTCTGATTGCTAGAATTTTTGTTATTGATTTTTGCATCTATGTTCATCAGTGATATTGGCCTGTAGTTTTTTTTTTTGGGGATCTTTTCAGGTTTTTGGTATTAGGGTGATGATGGCCTCATAGAATGAGTTTGGAAGTTTACCTTCTGCAATTTTCTGCAAGAGTTTGAGCAGGATAGGTGTTAGCTCTTCTCTAAATTTTTGGTAGAATTCAGCTGTGAAGCCCTCTGGACCGGGCTTTTGTTTGCTGGAAGATTTTTGATTACAGTTTGATTTCCGTGCTTGTGATGGGTCTGTTAAGATTTTCTATTTCTTCCTGGTCCAGTTTTGGAAAGTTGTACTTTTCTAAGAATTTGTCCATTTCTTCCACGTTGTCCATTTTATTGGCATATAATTGTTGATAGTAGTCTCTTATGATCCTTTGTATTTCTGTGTTGTCTGTTGTGATCTCTCCATTTTCGTTTCTAGTTTTGTTGATTTGATTTTCTCCTTTGTTTCTTGATGAGTCTGGCTAATGGTTTGTCAATTTTATTTATCCTTTCAAAGAACCAGCTTTTGGTTTTGTTGATTTTTGCTATGGTCTCTTTTGTTTCTTTTGCATTTATTTCTGCTCTGATTTTTAAGATTTCTTTCCTTCTTCTAACCCTGGGGTTCTTCATTTCTTCCTTTACTTTTGGGTTTTTCATGACCATAAAGTTTTTTTTTAATTTCATTTTTATTTTATATTGGATTTACAATGCTGTGTTGTTTTCAGGTTTACAGAAAAGTGATTGATATATGTATATACATATATCCTTTTCACATATAGGTTATTCAGAATATTGAATAGCATTCTCTGTGCTGTACAGTAGGTCCTTGTTGATTATTTTATGTATAGTATTGTGTATATGTTAATCCCAAACTCTTAAATTATGCCCTCAGCCACATTTCCCCTTCGGTAAACATAAATTTCAAAGTCTGTGAATCTGTTTCTATTTTGTAAATAAGTTCATTTGTATCATTTTTCAAAGATTCTATAAGTGATATATTTGTCTTTCTCTGACTTCACTTAGTATGATAATATTTAGGTCTATCCATGTTGCTGCAAATAGCATTATTTCATTCTTTTTTATGGCTGAGTAATACTCCATTGTATATATGTACCACATCTTCTTTATCCATTTCTCTGGTGATGGACATTTACGTTGCTTCCATGTCTTGGCTGTTATAAATCCTGCTGCATTGGAGTGCATATATCTTTTCAAATTATGTTTTTCTCTGGACATATGCCTAGGAATGGGATTTAAAGAGCCCAGACTAGTTGTCTTATAGGACATTTCAGACTGCTTCCTCTAAATTGCTTAAAGTTAAAAAAAAATTGAGATATAATCCACATACCATAGAATTCACTGTTTGAAAATGTGTGATTCAGGAAAACAGTATGATAGTTCCTCAAACAAACAGACTTTCCATATGATCCAGCAATTTCACTTCTGGGATTATATATCTGAAACCTTTGAAAGTAGGCACTGGAACAGACTGTACAACAGTGTTCGTAGCACCATTCCAATAGAAAAGATGTGGAAACAACCCGAATGTCCATCTATGGATGAATAGATAAACAAAACGTGGAGCATCCATCACAGTGGAATATTTTCAGCCTTAAAAAGGGAAGAAATTCTGACACGTGCTATAACATATATGAACCTTGAAGACTTTTATGCTATGTGAAATAAGCCATATACAAAATCATATAAAATATTGTATAATTCTATTTACACAAGGTACCTGCTGCTGTGGCTGCTGCTAAGTCACCTCAGTCATGTCCAACTCTGTGCGACCTCATAGACGGCAGCCCACCAGGCTCCGCCGTCCCTGGGATTCTCCAGGCAAGAACACTGGAGTGCGTTGCCATTTCCTTCTCCAATGCATGAAAGTGAAAAGTGAAAGTAAAGTCGTTCAGTCGTGTCCGACTCTTTGCGACCCCATGGACTGCAGCCTACCAGGCTCCTCCGTCCATGGAATTTTCCAGGCAAGAGTACTGGAGTGGTTTGCCATTGCCTTCTCCACACAAGGTACCTAGAGGAGTAAAATTCATAGAGACAGAAAGAAAAATGGTGGCTGCCAGGGGTTAGGAGGAGGGAGGGATTGGAATTTTGTTTTTAATGCATATGGAGTTCTTTTTGGGGAAGAAGAAAAAAATTCTGGAGATGGATGGAGGTGGTGTTGCACAACAAAGTGAATGCTTTTAATGCCTGAACTGTACACTTAAAAGTGGCTAAACTGGTAAACTTTATCTTATCTTATATGTATTTAATTGTTGTTGGTGAAGGAGACAAGGGTAAATGGAGCTATCTGCATTCTTTCTTCAAATCTCCATTAAAACCACTGTATTTGCCCCCAGGAAGCCACGTTGTCTGGGCCTTGGGTGAAACAGAGGAGGAGGTCAAGTGTGGGAATCAAATCAACAGCATGAACCATGGTGAACTTTTTCACCATCTTCAAGGTGAAGATGAATCATGACTCTGTAACATATCAGGAGCAGCTTTAAAGACCTGAGATTGCTGAGCCAGATGAAAAGAAGACTCCTGGGAAATATTCAAAGGGCTGCCGTGGAAGGGAAATATGGCATCAGTGAGAATTTTAGAAGCTCACAGATATGGATTTAAATTCTGGCTCTGCCACTTACTGGCTAAAACATCTCAGGCATATTTACGTCTCTGAGGGTCAATTTCCTCTTTGGTAAAAGGGAGATAGTTACAGACTTGTAGGGTCGTTGAATTAAATAACTTGTAAAATATATTCTATTCCCCTCTTTGTGTCTGCTAAGGGTAAAGCTGTAACTGTTCATTTACAAGTTATATTTTAAAATCCACATTGCAAGACAGGACTTCATTAGACATGGGACAGTCATATGGAAGGAGACAGAGAGCCATGTAGCTGGGGATGCAGATGGATGAATAAGTGACTATGACACAAGGGGAGGCTTGCTGCTTTGGTAGAAGCATTGAAAGGACCGGGAGGCCACCAGGAAACTACGGCTGACACTGAAAGTCTTGGGGATGTTCTCAGTGGATCATTTAAGCCAGGTCTTTAAAGGTGAGTAGGAGTTCTCCAAAGCAAAAGTATGTAGGTGAGAGAACAGCCCAGTTAAAGGTGAAGAGGTGTGAAAACAGTGCTTTTAGGGATGGGTGAGAGCTTGCACTTGGCTGCAGAAACCTTGGGGCAGTCATGGCTTAGGAAGGAAACTTGAGTATTAGGCCTTGGAGTATGACCTTTACCTCTCTTGAAAGTCTTGTAAGACTTCTAGGGCACAATGTCTGGCAGGACCCTAGAGACACTAATGAAAGCAGAGGTGCTGGAGGCAGGGAGACCAAATGGAAGCTCGTTCAGAGTTCAGGGGAAGGGAAGAGGTTGGGCTAGTGGTGAAAGATGAAGGGAAACCAAACAGGGAACTTGGAAAAGGCTCAGGGTGGGTTTATGAGGCAAGAACATGTCTGAGAATGGCTTTTCCAAGAACCCACAGTTTGATGGGGACAGAGTCGGGACCAGAGCTCAGAAGCCCCACTTTCCTGAGTGGCACAGTGTAGCTGGGGAGAACTGGACCTAACTTACAGCCCTGATACTGGCTGTGTGACTTTAGGCAAGAGTCTTTTACTCTGGGATCTCAGTTTCCTCATCTCTAACCACAAATGACAATATCCACTACGTTGTATGAAGATTAGACAAGGTTCCTTAATGCAGTATTTTCAGGTAGAAGGTCTGCCTTTCTGTAAACATCAGTACCACATTTAACTTTCAAGAATATTTTTGAGGACTAAGTGTTACATCTACATCACAGACTAACATGACTTTAAAAGTCTGAGTGTTTAAAATTAAATTAATTGCCAGCTTTTAAAAACCAGGACCTAGCACCAAAAAAGTCTGAAATCCTGGTTTTTCTTTAAAAATTGGAAGATCTAGCCTCTCTGAATCCATGTTCCCATGAGAAACAAGGGGTTAGAGGTGACTGTTTCCTTTAGACAGAGCACTTACTCTCCAGTTTATTATAGTACCCACCACTCCCTACTGGTTTGGCCCAAGTGTTGAACTATTGAGTATCTTAGTCTGGAAGCATGAAGACCATGTGGGTGGGATATTGTTAAACACAAGAGCTTGGGCTTAGGTTGAGGCTGTGAGGATGGAGAGGAAAGGACACACACACACCCGAAGATGCCAATCATAAAAATTCATCAACTGGAGACCAAGTAAACTTAAGGGATAACAAGATGAGTGTGAAGTCATTCAAGCTTTCCAGCCTGAATAAGGAGAGTGATGGGGTGGCAGGGGTGGGGGCAGGCATTGGAAGGCAAAGAAACTGGGAGGGTATGCGAAAACATAGTATTGGGACCTAATTCTAACCCCCATCCCTACCCTTAAGAAAAATCCCCTCCAAGGCTGCCTTCAGTTCAGTTCAGTTCAGTCACTCAGTCGTGTCTGACTCTTTGTGACCCCATGAATCGCAGCATGCCAGGTCTCCCTGTCCATCACCAACTCCCAGAGTTCACTCAGACTCACGTCCATCGAGTCGGTGATGCCATCCAGCCATCTCCTCCTCTGTCGTCCCCTTCTCCTCCTGCCCCGAATCCCTCCCAGCATCAGAGTCTTTTTCAATGAGTCAACTCTTCGCATGAGGTGGCCAAAGTACTGGAGTTTCAGCTTTAGCATCACTCCTTTCAAAGAACACCCAGGACTGATCTCCTTTAGAATGGACTGGTTGGATCTTCTTGAAGTCCAAGGGACTCTCCAGAGTCTTGCTTCATTCATTTCCCAGAGCTATGCAGACCTGCTCGCTAGGATTCCTCTCTGTGCTCCTCAGATGTCCTGGAATTATGCAAATGCTCAGGTCACCAGGAACAATGCCAAGAATCTTGGGCTTTCCCAGAGCTTGGATTGTTGTGTGGCATCTGCAGACAAGTCAGTGCTGTTTGCATTTCTTCTCTGCCATGTCCTCCTGGGCAGATGCCAAGGGCCTCATGCGTGGTCTGGGGGCTGGGCTTGGGCGCCTGTCCATGGCACCACTCACTGCAGGTTTTCCTGCCAGCACTTACTCACTTGCCATCCTCGGGAGCTGGTCCATTGCTTACATTTGAGGGAATTTTCCTTCTGTTATTTCCTTCATTATTGCTTCTCCATCTGTCCTGTTTGCTTCTTCTAGAATTCCAAATGGGAGCTTACTGCCTTCAGGATTCATTCTCCATTTCTCCTCTCTTATCTCATCATATTCATCTTTTCCTCCCTTTCCTCTCAGTTTGAGGCAGTCACTCACTCACACTGATCTTCCAAATGACTAATCTGGTTTTTGGCAGTATATAAACCCATTGTTTGGCCTCCACTATATTTAGATGTTAATCATCATGTTTGTTTTACCACTGAAAGTATTTTCTGATTTCTGAGTTTTTCATTCATAGATGCCATGCTTGTTTTGTTTAGTCTTGTCTTGTTTTTATGTCTTACTTTAGGTTGACAGAAAAGGTGCAAAGATATTACAGAGTTTCCACATCCCCTTCATCTAGATTCCCCTAGTGTTAACATCCTGCCATGTGTTCTTGGATCTTATTGCGTTTATTGAGGAGAGATTTCCTAAAGGTTTTTCAACTGTAGATGTAGGAAAAACATCCGCAGAATTGGGCTGTTGTTTTCTTATGGTAGGTGATTTTTCTTTATTTTCTTATTCTTTAAGAGATTCATGTTTGTCAAAGACTGAGATGGGTTCTGTCGGATATTGTAAGCATCTCTGCTCAAATGTTCCCCAAAGAGAGAGATAGCAGAGTCCAGCTTGTATGTATGTGTGTGTATGATGGGGTGGTGGAGGCATTTAAAGTGGTACCGCCTCCCAACAATGTCCCCGCAGTGGATCCTCTCCTGTGTTCATGTGAGTTTGACATTAGCTAAGACAACAGGCCTCATCCCTCATGGACTCTGCTGACCGCTCTAGGACCCCACTGTGGCAATAATCCCACTAGATTTGATCCCCCAACCCACACCAGCAAGTCTAGGGTTAACTTCCTGCCCTGTGTGGGTTTCCCTAGATCCTGAGATAAAAATTTAAGGGCAAGTAATTTACTTGAAAGGTAATTTCAGGACATACCTGATGTGGAGAGTGAAGGAGTGAGCTAGGGAAGGAAAGGCAGCGGTACAAAGTACAAAACCAAGCTGGTTACCTCCAGTCACCTGAGCTCATTCCCACCAGGGAACTCTGGGAACCAGCGGAGAGCACGCGCCTCAGAGTTATCCTGCCCGCGAGGTGAGGCAGCTGAGGGATTTATACACCCTACTTCGACAGACTTGATCCTTCTGGTCCACCTTATGTGGACAGAGCTGGCTCTGGTGGGGACAGAGCTGGCTCTGGTGGTCACAGAGCGTCCTCAGACTGAATACTGCTGGTGCTGGTGTTGGAAGTCAGTCAGGCTGGCATGCAGAGAGATAAGTGCTGAGATGACACAGCCAGGGCTTTAACAATACCTGTTCTCTGCGCTTCTTGTACACTTGTTCCTGTCCCTACATCCTTTATGGGATTAAAATTTGCCTTTTGCCTAACATCTCACCTTTAGCTCCCAACACTCTTGTTATTTTCTTTTCTTTATTTTTTTGGTCCAGGGTAAAAGAAGGGATGCTGGTTCTACCAGATCCGTACCCTGCCTGCTTTCTGGATGGATTTTTTCCCTTTTCTGATCTTGCACTGTGAGTGGACCAGTGTTTTCTTTGATCTGGTGCTGCCTGTTCTGCTGTGTTGTGCTCAGTCGTGTCCAAATCTGCAGCCCCGTGGACAGTAGCCCACCAGACTCCTCTGAGCATAGGATTTTCCAGGCAAGAATACTGGAGAGGGTTGCCATTTCCTCCTTCAGGGGATCTTCCTGACCCAGAGATCAAACCTGTGTCTCTTACGTCTCCTGCATTGGCAGGTGGATCCTTTTACCACTAGCGCCACCTGGGAAGCCCACTGTTGAGAACACCATCATTGTTTTCTGATATGGAGATAGATTCTTCCCCTTCATCAAATTTCTAGATTTCTTTGTTCATTTTCATTGTTAGATCAGAGGAAAAGGATTTAAATATGTAGGCTCATAACTGGCATCTCAAAATGCAAGTAGTATGCCTTATTCCCAGAAGGTATCCTCAATGTGTTATCTTAGGGACATTTGAACTCCTATGCATTTAATATAATAACAGTTACAAAAAGTAGCAGGAAGAAGCAGCAGCATTATGTTCTTGGTTCAAAGACCATTTGTGTTTCCCCAACATTAACTTCCTGTACTTAAACTGACAAGCCCCAGATAAATGCAATAATTTCTTCACATTTCACCACGATCAGCTCTTTACTTCTAACAGCAACAATTGTGTTTCTCATTAAGTTGTCCACTGCTGATCCTTGGAGTGTTTGCATCTTAAAAAAATTGTAAGAAACTGTCACAGCGCTTGTAAGAGACTGAAGAAGTAAAGAAATAAGCTATTGTGGTTTTGTCTTAGAGATTAAAGATGCTGCTTGGGTCATGAGTCAGAATTTCATCATGTCTTCCTCCTGGGCTGTTGTGCTAAATCTTACATGTGCTATTTGTAGGTGATGCTCCTGAGTTTGTGATGGGTGTAGTAGGGGAGGCTTTAGTGGGAAGCTTAGAGAAGGATAGGGGATCCAGAAGGTCTGGACTGCAAAGAGGGAAGTTGGCATTTAAAACCAAGAATTTTAGAATGACTTCATATCACTTTACATGCCTTTAGCGTCTTTGACTGAATTCAGATCAGAGTGAGATTCCTAATGTTACTCTAGTTACATATCAGAGTGGAAAGTTTCAGCTTCTTGAATTTTACAGACAGTGGCTGGCTGTTGGCCCAGCTGGTTCCCTTTTCTTTCTGGGAACATCACTAGAGCATGTTTCCCAAGCTCTCTTGCAGTCAGTGTGACCACACAACTTATTCTAGATGATGGAATGTGAATGGAGTGATGGGTACCACTTCCAGGCAAGGCCCATCAAAACCTCCCATCTGTGTCCTCCATGCTCCTTCCATTTATGCCTTGCAGGGGAGCATGATGTTTGGAAGCTACATGATACAGATTTCTATCCATAGGAGAAAAAGAGCCTGGATCCTTAAATCACCACTTGGAGGAGAGCCATCCACTGATACAAAATACCCCTTTTATCTTTCAGTTCAGTTCAGTTCAGTCACTCAGCTTGTCCAACTCTTTGTGACCCCATGAACCACAGCATGCCAGGCCTCCCTGTCCATCACCAACTCCCAGAGTCCACCCAAACCCATGTCCATTGAGCCGGTGATGCCATCCAATCATCTCATCCTCTGTCATCCCCTTCTCCTCCTGCCCTCAATCTTTCCCAGCATCAGGGTCTTTTCAAATGAGTCAGCTCTTCGCATCAGGTGGCCAAAGTATTGGAGTTTCAGCTTCAACATCAGTCCTTCCAGTGAACACCAAGGACTGATCTCCTTTAGGATGGACTGGTTGGATCTCCTTGCAGTCCAAGGGACTCTCAAGAGTGTTCTCCAACACCACAGTTCAAAAGCATCAATTCTTTGGCACTCAGCTTTCTTTATAGTCCAACTCTCACATCCATACATGACCACTGGAAAAACCATAGCCTTGACTAGACGCACCTTTGTTGACAAAGTAATGTCTCTGCTTTTGAGTATGCTGTCTAGGTTGGTCATAACTTTCCTTCCAAGGAGTAAGCGTCTTTTAATTTCATGGCTGCAATCACCATCTGCAGTGATTTTAGAGCCCAGAAAAATAAAGTCAGCCACTGTTTCCACTGTTTCCCCATCTATTTGCCATGAAGTGATGGGACTGGGTGCCATGATCTTAGTTTTCTGAATGTTGAGTTTTAAGCCAACTTTTTCACTCTACTCTTTCACTTTCATCAAGAGGCTCTTTAGTTCTTCTTCACTTTCTGCCACAAGGGTGGTGTCATCTGCATATCTGGGGTTATTGCTATTTCTCCCAGCAATCTTGATTCCAGCTTGCTTCCTCCAGCCCAGAGTTTCTCATGATGTACTCTTTACATAAAGAAAAATAAGTTTTTAGTGGATTTGAGCTACATAAAGAAATATTTGACAGTAGCTAATATATATGACCTTGACTAATCTACCCAGGGTCTGGAGGCAGAGCATGAAAATTAGAGCCTGTGCCCTCATCTCCACCTCAGAGTCCACTCCTTGAGACACGTCAACTGGGGCATTTAGTACAAGGAGCGGCCTGAGAAGGCAAGGGTAAAGATGCAGTCTTGAAGTTGAAGCACCTGCTGTCCAGCTGCCAGTGAGGATTGTAGTAGGTGGGGCTCAGAGAGTCTGTGACGTGAGGTAGCAGTGATAGAGCGAAAATCCCCCCAGTGGGGAGCTAGGGTGCTATTTCAAAGAAGGGAAAGCAGCAGGTGATGCGAAGTATCAGAAATTGGAGAAACGGGGGCAAAGGGCATCCAACATCTCAGGGAAATTAGACAACTGCTGCTAAGCTCAGTGGTCACATTGGAAACAGATAAGGAATAACTTTGAGTGATTAATAAGCAAATAAAAGCAAAACGTGAAAACCAGAGGCCTTTCTTGGTAACAAGGAGAGGAACTCCCATCTCCTAAACCTGCAGGTAGAGAAAGCCAAGGCCCAGGCCCTCGTCATGAGAGCAGCAGAAGATAGACTCTCATCTTGGTCCCATCTGAGTCCCTGACTGGGAAAGACAGGTACCGTGATACATGGGACAGGAACATTTGAGTTGATGCACCCTGCACTTTTGAATTCTCAAATTCCCTGAAACTATCCAAGTCTGCAAAAGCGACTACTGGCATTGCCCCCCTGCCCATATCCTGTCTAAAGATGAAGCAGAACCCTCCTTCCTACATGGCCTTTGTGCTTCTCTCAGCATCTGCCTCCCCTCATGGCCAGGGGCCACAACTGGGATTAAGTCTCAACACAGTGGAGATGGGCTGTGCCTGAGGATGGAGGAAACAGAACGCAGACAGTCCCCAGCTTACCATCAGATTATTTTTTTTTGTTTTGACTTTACAATGGTGTAAAAGTGATACAAACTCAGTAGAAACTGTCCTTCGAAATCTGAATTTTGATCCTTCCTATCCCTAGTGATGTGGTCTGATCCTCTCTCCTGATGCTGGGCAGCTGCAGTGGTCACGGTTCCCTGTCAACCATTCTGATCTTCTCTTTCAGTACAATATTCAGTGCATTACTCTATCATAAAATAGCCTTGTGTTAGGCTATTTTGTGTGTGTTAGATGATTTTGCCTAGCTAATGTAGGGCTAATGTAGGGCTTCCCAGGTGGAACTAATGGTAAAGAATCCACCTGCCAATTCAGGAGAGGCAAGAGACATGGGTTTGATCCTTGAGTCAGGAAGATCCCCTGGAAAAGGGAATGGCAACCCATTCCAGTATTCTTGCCTGGGAAGAGAAGCCTGGCAGACCACCGTCTACAGGGCCACAAAGAGTCAGACACGACTGAGGAATTGAGCACACAGGCTAATGTTAGTGTTCTGAGCCTGTGTAAAGAGGGCTAGGCTAAGCTAGAATGCTCGGTAGGTTACATATATTAAATGCATTTTCAAGAGTTTATCTGTATATAACCCCATCAAAAGTCACGGAAGATCTATATGCCCCCAAAGACACTGCAAGACTAGTACAAATGTGCCCCAGGGAGCCCGGTAAGTGCATGTGGAACTGGGTTCTGAGAGCACTAGGTCAAGGAAGAGAAACGCAGAGCTGGACCACCGAGGTTTTTGAGTTGGGAGCATTCCCTGGGACAGGAGATTCAACACCATGGTGAAGACCCTGAGAAATGAGTAGACGTGCTGTTAACAGGGCTTCTCAGAACATGAAAAAAGCCATGTGGATGGTTGGGGATGCTCTACGCTCTCAAGATCCTTGCTCAGGACTGAAGGGCTTATGCCCTGGCCGCTGTGGGTGCTGCAGGCTGTCAACCCAGGCTGTTGGTCCTCTGCCAAACTGCATCGGCTGAAGACAGTCACCTCCCTGCAGGTCATGTCCTCTGCCCAGGGCAGCCTGTATCGACAAGTGTGAATGGAATCCTAACTTAGGACTACTCTGAAGGACCATCTTGGAAGTCAGTTGAGGCTTTTATTGCCTCCAGCTTCTCTGTCCAGTCCTGCTGCCTTCCTGGGGAGTAATCCGGGGCATTTGCTACTCTGTCTCAGAGTCTGCTTCCTAGGGAACCCAACCTGCTACAACCTCTTAGGAAGGTCTCTTAGTGTGGACCATTGTAATACCTCTGGGTGAATCCAGCCAGATGCTCTTCCTCCAGGGCTGGAAGAGGTTACTGGTACAAGGGCCTTGGATGAAGAAACATGCTTCTTCCAACTCTGGAATCCTCATCCATGCAGAGAGACGCCTACACATTGAAAGTCCCAAGGGACAGAGACCAACCAAGGGAATGGCAAATTCATACCCTCAACTCATGTCCGTTCTAGAGCTTGTGTTCATTAAGCAGAAGGTGGACAGAGGTGGTCTGAAGCCATGCTAAAGCTGATCACAGACATAGTAATTAATCATCTATTCATGCATCATGCACCTTCCCATGTGTCCACCATGCTTCCATCCATGCATCTCTTCATTCTAAGGACATGCTGATGAATTCAGTGCACGAGCCTCAGTGCGGGCTCAGGGGGATATGAGATGGATAGGACCAAGAGCCTGTCCCCAAGGATCTCACAGTCCAGAAGAGGAGACAGACATATCACAGGTCCGGGGTAGTATGACAGGGGTAACACAGGAGCTCCAAGAGCCTGGAAGACAGAGGGACCACTCTGCTCATGTTTCCCAGAGAAAGGGATGGCCGAGCCCCGGACTAGAAGGGGGAGTTGGAGTTCTACAGCTGGGAAACAGGAGATCAGTGGTGGTTCTGTCAAAGAGAATGGCACCTTCAGAGCCGAAGAAGAAAGATGGATTCTTCAGCCTGAGATTAGAACACGGTGAGGCAGAGAGGGAGAGATAGGAGGTTGGGAGGGCTGGCAGGAGAGGGTTACACTGGATTGTTTGGATTATATGCTGCACTGGGTTAGGGCCAGAGGTGACCTTCAGGGCTGTGGGACAAGGATGTGAAGAACAGTATGAAGAAGGGACAATGAGGCAGGGCAAAGAACCGGGTAGGAGGCTACTGGACATGTTGAGGTAAGATAGAACTGGGCTGGAAGAAGGAGGGCAGTAGACGCGCTCAGGAAGTAGAGCGCATGGAATTGGTTACGCGGGTGCGGCAGGCGAGGAGGCAGCCTAGGCCAGGATCCTTCTGCTGCTTCTCTCTTGGGAGTCTGAAGATGCTGTGGACTAAAACATATAGCCGCAACCTGAAAGTAGAGAGTTGTTCTATTTAGTGGGAACTTTTAGGACTCTGAGCCTGAGAGACAGCATCTCAGTAGCTCTGAGAAAACTGCGCCAAGGAGGCAGGAGGAGAAGTCAGGCTGTATAGAAGTTTGCAACAAAGGAAGCAGGCAGTCTGAACGTCAAGGATCAGGTATCAAGTTAGGAATTTAGCGTTCTGTGTTTGGGAAGATGCAAGCCTCTGGGCTCACTGAATCCATTCCTTTCGTGTGCATCACCTATTTCCTTGTTCGCCTTGCTTCCTGCACTCCCCCAGCTCCTCAGCAATCACCACTGGAGGTGGCAGTGTGCACTGATCCCAATTCTGGGAGCTCTCGTTCACATTTGGAGGCCAGAAATCGCTGATGGCTGTGACATTTCTTGTTTATTGATATGGCAGGAGATATTTTCATTTCACAATGCCATAATGCCAGAAGTTGAGTGTGGATAAAAGGAAATCCAGAGTCATCTGAGCAGAGAGTAAGGGACTGATCCATCTAGAAAGCTTCCAGTTTGCCTCTCTTAGAAGGGGGTGGAGAGCTCTATTCAGAGGACCTCCACTGGCTGTGCACAACCTGTGGGAGACCAGCCCTCTCAACTCCCTTGTCCTCGTACTAAACTTGTGTTCTTCTGGCCCAGCATAAAATTAAACACGTTCAAGTCACACTGTGAATCCACTTTAATGTCACACCTCTTCCTTTGATCCACGAACAGTGTTTGAACTGAGTGTGGGATTCGTAGTTTTCCTTTCTGAATTCCATCGTTAGGTTTGGCCCACCACCCCTACCTGGCAAGACCTTCCTGAAACCTGATTCTGTCATTCAGTAAGTGTGGGCGAAAAATAATTGTAATAGTTTGAGGCAGGATCCCAGGATTGTGAGCAATTCTCTAGACCCTTTTAGAACAGTTTGTTCCAGGTCGGGGGTGGGTGAGGAGCACATAGGGGACTGTTGAGGTGAACGAGTTTTCTTTAACGAGCATCTGGAAGGCTTAGAGAATGTGTGTGTGTGCGTGTGTGTGTGTTACAATATCAAAGCCTAATAAAAAGAAGGAGAAATGAAGCAGGTAAGATGCCCAACCTCCAGCATTTATCTCAAGCTCGGAGCGTGTATTCAGGTCAGTTGTCATTTTCCAGGCCAGTTCTGTCATCTCAGCTTCAGTAGGGCCAGGACTCAGTTAATTTGAGCCAACGCTCACTGCATCTCAGAGGTTCTGCATTTGGCTTTGGCCCTAAGGACGAATTTGCCACCGCCTGCCCTCTCAGAGCTCTCAGGGTCTGGGAGAGGACCCCGATGGTTCTCTCGGGGTTCTCCGACTCTGACCCCTGCTGTGCTGTGGGAGCCCAGCCCCTAGAGGCAGCCAGGGTCCACGAGTTGGACAGGACCAGCACTGCTCTTTTTTTTTTTTTTTTTTGAGCCTCAGTTTCACCCTAGTGGCTCAAATGGTAAAGCGTCTGCCTATAATGCGGGAGACCCGGGTTCGATCTCTGGGCCACTCCAGTACTCTTGCCTGGAAAATCCCATGGACGGAGGAGCCTGGCGAGCTACAGTCCATGGGGTCGCAAAGGGCGGACACAGCTGAGCAACTTCACTTTCACTTTCACCAGCAGTGAAATGGAAAGAGTAATCTGTGCTTCATACGTGCTGTGTGCTGTGCTTAGTCTCTCAGTCGTCTCCGACTCTTTGAGGCTGTATGGACTGTAGCCTGCAAGGCTCCTCTGTCCATGGGGATTTTCCAGGCAAGAATACTGGAGTGGGTAGCCATTTCCTTCTCCAGGGGGATCTTCCCAACCCAGGGCTCGAACCCAGGTCTCCCACGTTGCAGGCGGATTCTTTACTGTCTGAGCCACCAGGGAAGCCCATGCTTCATATAGGCATGAGGATTAAATGATAGACTTGAGCTGAACACATGGAGCCAGCTCCTAGGATTCCAGAAGACAGGGTGGGGGAGGCTGCCAGGGTCCTATCTTCACAAGACTTCTAGGAGTCCCTGGGGAGATGTGCTTCAGATCCTCAAATCTGGCCTGGAGATGGGGGACCAAACCAGAGAGGAGCTTCTGAGTCCAGCGCAGTGTTTGTCACTGAGCAGGACCCCAGCCCACCTGTGGGCCATTCCTAAGCTTTCTGGAAACGTCGTTGTACAAGGTCCACCAGGAAGGCCTTCAGGCTAAGGTGCCTGGAGTCTGCAGATTTTGTGCCGATATTTCCAACAAGGAGAGGAGCTGATGCCCTCTGTGCAGACGCCAGCTCGCTCCTGACATCAGAGGTGCCACAGAGGCGGGTGGAGCTTGAGGGTCCCCTGGGCAGGTGCAGATGGCTCAATTGCGGTCAACCTGGTGCTGGAAGAGAGAATTCGCAGACACCACTGGGCAGCAAAAAACACCCTCTGGGGCTGCTCGGAAATGTCCAGGAGAACTTCAAGGTGGGGCATGGGCGGGGCCTCAGGGCATGATATGAGAGCTGAAGTTCCTTTGTGATCTATTTCTTTTTTTTAATTGGAGGACAATTGCTTTACAATATTGTATTGGCCTCTGCCTCACATCAACATGAATCAGCCACAGGTATACATATGTCCCCTCCCTCCTGAGCTCCCTCCCGCCTCCCACCCCATCCCACCCCTCTAGGTTGCCACAGAGCACGGGGTTGAGCTCCCTGTGTCACACAGCAAATTCTCACTGTTTCACTTATGGTGATGTGTATGCTTCCATGCTGTTCTCTCAATCTGTCCCACTCTTTCCTCCCCCGCTGTGTCCACAAGAGCTATGACATGGAAGCAACCTAGATGTCCGTCAACAGATGAATGGATACCAAAATTGTGGTGCGTGTATACAATGGATTATTACTCAGCTATAAAAAGAATGCATTTGAGTCAGACCTAATGCAGTGGACGGACCTAGAGCCTATTACACACAGTGAAGTAAATCAGAAAGAGAAAGACAAATGTTGTATATTAACACAGACGTATGGGATCTAGAAAGACGGTACTGATGCACCTATTTGCAGGGCAACAGTGGAGACACAGACATGGTGATCTATTTCTTTCTTGTGGTAAAATACACGTAACACAAAGTGCATCATTTAAACCATTTATTTTTTCCTTTATTTTTTAATTGGAGGAAAATTGCTTTACAGTGGGGGTGACGATTCCTGTGGTACAATGCACACCAGCCATAATCATACATATATCACTTCCCTCTTGAGCCTCCCTCCCCTCCTGCCATCCCGCCCGTCTAGGTCATCGCAGATCACTGGTCAGGCTCCCTGTGTTGCACAGCAGCTTCTCCCCAGCTGTCAGCTTTTCACATGGTGGGATATGCATGTCTGTGCTGCTTTCTCCGTTTATTTATCTTAATGTTTTTGGCCATGCCCCGTGCCATGTGTCTCCCCATGCCATTAGTTTCCCCACCAGGGAAGGAACCCACACCCTCTGCAATGGAAGTGCAGAGTCTTAGCCACTGGACTGCCAGAAAGTCCTTCTTTTAAACCATTTTCAGGGCTATAATTCTGTGGCATTATGTTCATTCACAGTGTGGTATAACTATCACCACTATTTGGTTCCAAAACATTTTCTCATCCCAAAGGGAAACCCCATTCGTAGTCATTTCCTATTCCTCCCTTCCCCCCAGCCCTGACAACCACTAATCTGCTTTCTGTCTCCAGGGATTTGCCTGTTCTGGACATTTCATATAAAGTGGATCACACCTACATGAGCTTTTGTGTCTGGCTGCTTTTGCTTAGGGTCATGTCTTTCAGATTTCTCTGTGCTGTACTGCATTCCTCATTAATCTCTTGTGGCCAGAGCCTGCTTTCTCAGACACACAAAAAATCAATCCCACCTCTTTTCCTTATTCACAGATTTACTTCCACCTGTTGGCGCTCCAGAGTCGGCTCAGAGTGAAGGGACGTGAAGGGCGGGGCTGGGACATAGTAGGTGCTCAAGAGTCTGGGACGTTTTGTTTCCTGGATGGTGTGTGAAATCCCAAGTTCCCGGCAGCACTAACCCCGAGCGCGGCCAGGGGGCAGCATGTTCCCGCGGAGCCTCGAGGCCGAGGAGGACCGGACGGATGCTCACGGAGCCGGTGGGCTCCGGGCAACGTTCACCGCCTTTCCATCACGCAGTGTTTCAGATGCTCTGCTCCAGCCAAACAAATTGTCTGGGCTTAATTTCTGGGAAATCATTGTCAAGAATCGCTGAACCAGTTTAATTCTAAAGCACATATTTATACGGGCTCCAAAACTCACATCCCTATGCACTATTATAAATGGAAGGGAAAGTTTAATCAGGAATGGGATTAGGTCTGAGCCGGGAGGGTGGAGGAGAGGGCGGTGGAGATGGAGTGGGAAGGTGTGGATATCATGAACCCCAGTCGAGCAGCACCCCATGGAATAGGGGTTGAGGGTTGGGACTCCCTTTGGGCTTAGATCCATGGACAAGCTGGTTTGAAAAAATGATGAAAGTAATGTGTAAACCAGGGGCTGTGTATCTTATGGGATATAGGGGTTTTGGGGGTGAAGTGGCCTGTTCAGTGTCTGCTGAGTGGCCCCTGCCTCCAGGAGATGCCAGCTTGCCACTCTCTCCCTGTACCACCCAATGGGGTACATCTTGCTCCTGTCTCCCTTGCCTCATCCAGGTACCTGCCCTCAGCTCAGGTTGAATGGGGCATGTAAAGCTAGTCCTTGACAGCAGGTAGTCAGAGCCCCTACCCAGAAGAAAGAAGACAGAGAGATTCTTGCTAATGGCGGTCTCTTGCCCTCTGTTCCCTTGTGCCAGCTTGTCTTCCTCAGCTGTAAGACAGCAGCAGGAGGTCTGTGCATGTACCACCCTCCCAGGGAGGCATCCATATGGCCTGTAGCATGGCCCAGAGGAGAGAGATTCAGTGGAGGACATAAGATGAAGGGGAAGAAGCCTTAGGCTTAGAGATAGCAGAACTTCTAGCCAGACTTGTTATGCGATCTTGGCAAGTCCCTGCCCCTCTCTGGGCCTCTGTGTCTTCATCTCCAAACGGAGTGTGTTGGACCCATTCAGATTCAGAAACAAACATGTGTGAACAGCTTTTATATACCAGACCCTGTGCTAAGATTTTGTGTGTTAGGATGCTATTTAATTCTCAGAATGGACTACCAGGAAGGTATTAAGACCCCCGTTTTGCAAATGAAGTGGGGATTTAGAGAGGAATGGCACAGGGGTGGCAGAAATTGTAGGCCCTGCATCCCTGTCTGAGGTCATGATGCTTGGCTCTGATCCCTGCATTTCCAAGCCTGTAGGACATAGGGGATTCCAAGCAAGCATGCTGCCAGCCACAGGGTGAAGCAGATTCCGGCTCTGGAGTCTACTGGCCTCTGTGACTTTTTAAAAGTTCATCTTAGAAGGAAGTTTTTGCTACAAAAATCAGCTTTATTCACGGTGTCCATACAAAGTTATCAAACTTTTAAAGCAAATAAAGGCTAAATCCACTTTATATTCTTTGACACATGAGGCAGTATAGCTCCATGAACATAGGCTTTTGGATTCAGACAGGTCTCTGTTCAGATCTCAGCTCTGCCACTTCCTGGCAGTGTGGCCTTAGGTAGGTTGTCTGACTTCTCTGTGCTCAAGTTTTCTCTTTTATAAAATGGGGATGATAATAGTGATTTAACTATTTTATAGGAATGGGAGAGATGTCTCACTAAACCATAGCTTTTTTTTTTTTGCCATACCATGTGGCTTGCAGGACCCTAGATCCCTGACCAGGGATTGAACCTATGCCCCCTGCAATGGAAGTTTGAAGTCCTGACTACTGGACCACCGGGAAACTCCCTAAATTTTAGCTTTACTACACATACACTGATTGAATGAGAAGTCTCAGCTACACTTCATGTCAACTGAAATCCACAACATGAGTTAAAACCTACATCACTTGCAACAGCCCATCTCAAAGAGATAAGGACTGAAAATGCCTGGGGCTGGTGGGTCTGGAGTTTAGGGTGTGTATAATTCATTTGAGACTTTTCAAGGCTTTGGCCATAGGAATGAAGAGTGGGCTCTTGTTCTGCTCAGCAACCTTCAAGTTTATTTATTAAACCCTGCTTTGTGTCTAATCTTTCTTTTTGTGGCCATGCAGCAACACACCGTAATTCTCTAATACTGTACAGTGCCAGCATCTTGGAGGGTTTCAGGACAGATCCGAAGAGCCAGCAGTCTCTGCATTGTAACAGTCAGATGCAGGAATCCTTGAGAGACCTGCGACTCTCTAAAGCCGGGAACTGAAGCAGTTTTTCTTTAAACATTTATTACAAATACAAGCATTATTTGTATTCAGCACAGACCGAAGAAAGACTAAGCAGTTGGTCCTTTTTATTGCAGTTGAAATCTGGCCCGATCTGGCAACCCTTTTTAGAATCAAACACTGAATAAAGTTCCCAAGACATGTGGGGAGGTGAGACAGTTTCTGTTTGTAGCACAGGGGTGTTGGGTGTGGGGGTGTCTCCTGCGTGGGCTAGACACATGGGTCTCCAGGGGAGCTAGCAGGCTACAGGCTTACCTCACTCTTGGTTGATGATGGTGAAACTGAGAATGAGGAATGCCACAGGACTTCATTTTTCATTAAATTAGGAGCACTCTAAGGTCAAATACAGCTGTCAGAAACCCAGTTCCAACCGGCTTAAGTAAAAAAGTGAATCTGTCGGTTCTTGGGGCTATGAAGTGCCTGATTCTAGCTTCAGGCATGGCTTGATCTAGGGGTCTTAGATTGGATACCTTAGAGACAGAGCTTGCAATGGGGATTCTTGTGCAATGAATTATTGAGAAAATGCTCTCAGGAAGAGTTGCAAGGGAATGAATCTGTAAGTAGGATAGAGTGAAAGAAACAGCCAACGAAGCCTGCTGTTTCAGCTGGAATCTACCTTCAGCCTGACCCCACAAGGAGCTCTGGAGTGTAGATAACATTACAGAGCTGTCTCACTCTAAGGCAAGAAGCTTGGCCTTTGGTACTTTTGTATTAGTCTGTCATTGACTGTGTGCTGTCTCTGAAATGGAGCACATACCTCCTGGGACTTTCTGGACAAAGTGACTTTCTTTGGCTAAAGGTAATTCTCTGAAAATTTCAACTGTGAGCCGTTAGCAATCCTCAGTTACAGTCAGTTCTTACAGATGGGTGCAGTCTGGTAGCGGGGATCTGGGCAAGGTATCAACCTTGTCTACATCAAGGGGCTCAAGCAATGACCTAGGGTTTCACCTCTCACCCTACTTCTGAGGTTTACTTCTTGGCTCCATTCTCAAATAGCATGGGGACAAGGTGACCACCAAAGGCCCTGAGCTCTCCTTATGTCTCCCATGCAGCTTATATAGAAGCCTGATCTCTCCTGGTGTTAAGTACTGAGTTTCCTGGATTAGCCCCGCATGACTTCATGCTCACCTTGCTGTTGGAGACGGTGGTAGTGTCAGCTCTAATTAAACCTCAAGGATGTTTCCCCACAATGGGTTTATATTTCTAAAAGAGGGATGGATGCTGAATAGGCAAAAAACAGCAGTGATCCCCTGCTGGGCTCTGAACTCCTGTTTTAAGTCAGAAGGCAGGGAATAGCATGTGTGTGGCTGAAGGATGCTAAGTAGCACCACACCCTTGGGGTAGCAAAAGTGGGCTAGATCCCTGGGAGGAGGAAGTTTGGGAGGGAGCAGATGGGGAGGAATGAGAAATACACAAGGGTAGCTCGTGGAGGGCCTCATGAACTAACAGAGGAGTATCAACTTGATCCTGAAAAATGTGCGTTCGGCTTGAGGTTCATCTGAGTCTCTACTGTCCTTTTCTTATACCATTCTTCCCCCAGGTGTCTGGTATCAACCCACCAATAAGGCTAGAGATTTTGGGCTCAAACCCAGCCAGTGCCAATATCAAAGGGACCCATTCGAAGGGCAGATTCCAAAGGATTCCAGGGACAGAATCTGGTAGCAAGTTTGCTGGGCAGTGGTCCCATGAACTGGAGATGGGGAGGAGTCGGAGGGCATCACCTCTGACGTTTGAGGTCATTGTCCATCTAAAACAGATCTCAGTCCAAAGCTGGGTTGATGAGATGTTGACCAAGTCTGAGCAGTCAGTCCCAGATGGATTGGGATCAGAGTCAGCCCCATCTTGAGGGGAATATATTGTTCTTTTTCAGGAAATTAAGACAGAAACCCAGCTATGGGGGTCAGACCAGCTCACAACAGAGAGAAACCGAAGATTACAGTTCTTCTCAGGGAGCAAGTGGGACTCCAACCCTCTCTCCATGGGGAGAGACCCATGAAGGTACCAGGGGTCAGGAAGAGAGATATATTGGTTCAGGTTACTCTTGCAGCTGTAACAAATAACCTCCATCATTTCAGTACCCTCATATGAGTGTTTTCACCATTTGGATACTCAAGTTCCTTCTGTCGTGTAGGTCCATCATTCCCCAGCATCTGCATCCAGGCAGAAGAAGGGAAGAGGGAGAAAGCGCACCTGCTTCTTAACCTCCTTGCCTAAGAGAGACACAGATCACTTTTGCTCATACGCAATTGGGGAGAACCGGTCACATGATTTCACGTAGCAGCAAAGGTAGCTGGGAATTATAGTTCCTGCTGGGCTGAAGGCCTCAGGGAGAACTCTTATATCACAGAAGGGGAGCTTGCATTTTGATGAGCAGTGGCCACCCCTGCCCTGGGAGCCTAGCAGACGCCCTATCAGAAAGAGGTCTCAGTGAGCCCAGCTGAGGGGTGGGATCATGTCTTTGCCCTGCTGACAAGCAGTTCTCCTGTATAC
The DNA here is from genome assembly GCF_027580195.1 of Bos mutus. Classification (NCBI taxonomy): domain Eukaryota; kingdom Metazoa; phylum Chordata; class Mammalia; order Artiodactyla; family Bovidae; genus Bos; species Bos mutus. The sequence goes on along the minus strand of NC_091629.1, from coordinate 56,200,414 downwards.
AACTTGGCCCCTGAAATTGTCTGAATGGATTTGAGCACTTTCCAACCCAACAGACTGTGGAATTGGACTAAGGCGATAAGGACTCAGTGAAACGTGGAGCCTTGCAAAGTACACAGGAAAAATAAGTGAATGCATGAAATGACAATTTCCTGACAGTGGGACCTAGGTTCTGGGAACAGCTTCTGAGTACACAGGGTTTGCGATAAATCCGGTTTTTCTCCTGTAGCTTCTGTTTGTGCTCAGGTTGTGTTTGATCAACTCGATTTCTGTTTGGAATCAAGGACCTTCTCCTGCTCGCTTATTCCTGGCCTTCTCCTGGAGCCGTAGTGCCTCTGTGTAAGGCTGAATTCATAGCCCGAGGACATTCTCTCAGCAGCTCCTTGTAATGATCTAAATATAGACGCCTCACCTCAGGTGCAGAGCAAGCAGAGGAGAGACTGCTTTGCAGACTCCTTGCTGCGGCATCCTTGGTCGAGGGCTGGAGGACAAGATTCCAGTCTGGGTCTCTCCACTTACTCTGCGATCTTGACAAGTGACAAGGCCTTTAGCCCTGTTCCTTTATCTGTAAAACTGGAACAGCCGCCATGATAAAAATGGATGAGTCCAAAAGAGTGTGTAAAAAGTGCTGTGTCAGCATTAGTGATCATGGCAGTGTCCATGGGTGGGTTAAAGCACAGACTCTGGAGCCAGCCCTCGAATCCTGATTAGCATCCAGGCTTTGCTGCTTTCTAACTCTGTGACTCAGGTAAGTTACCGCATGCACACATCTGCACCTAAGTCCTCATCTATACAATAAGATATTAACACTACCTGCCTCATGGGGGTGTTGTGAGATCAGGGGAGCTAAGGTATGGGAAGACCTGAGCACCACCTCTGGCCTTTAGTTCCTGCTCAGTAAACCCTGGCAGACATTGCTGCTCCACGCATTCAGGCCTCTTGATTTTCTGCTCACTGTGTCTTGGTTCCTTTGGTCTCATCCCGCTGCAGCGCCTTTTCCCCAGTCTCCATGGGTGTGGTTCTCACTCACCTTTTGAGGCTCAGCAACAATGCCCACTCCTCTGGGAAGCCTACCCTGCCCAACACGAAGCAGACCAAAACACTTAGATGCGGAGGCTTGCAGCAGAGACAGGGTTTATTCACAAGGCAGCCAAGTGAGGAGATGGAAGAATATGTCTCAGATATGCCTCCCCAAGAGCAAGGGGCTTGGGGTATTTAGGGGATAAGTAATGAAGAAGCATGGGAGCATGGGGAAAGGTGACTGAAAAAAGGTGTGGCGATTGTTGTTCTATACAGGTTTAACCAAGCTACGGGCTTCTGCAGGTTCAAAAAGGGAGGCTTAGCGGGATCTGATGGTGCAGTTTTCAGCCCTCTGAGGTCCAAAGGTCATGGAGCAGACACTCATGCATGCCCAGTTGGGGGATCATGGGCTTTATCCAGTCTAAACCAGCTCAGCTCAAACTAGACACAGCTGACTCCAAGTTCCTGGAGAACAACTCAGGCAAACATCTTATTGTTTAGACAACCTGCAAGTCCTTGATGAATGAAGACAGGTGAAATGGATTGACTAATGATGACCCCGGGTTTCATTCAGGGTTGCCTGAATCCTAGTTGCTGGTGCCTCTTGCAGGCATGCAAGAGGGCAGAAATTGCCTGATATCATCTTGAGGCATTTTCACCTCGGGTCTGAAGTTCCTGTAAATCACTCCTCTGCTGGGATGCTTGGGTACGTCCCCTCTCTTACCAGACAGGGAACTTTTCAAGGGCAGGGAAGTTATCTTGGGCTATACTTGCTGCTATAACAAACAAGTACCAATATTTTAGTAGTTTAACACTTTCACATTTATTATTCGAGACCGGAACCAGGATGGTAGGAGCATCACATTATATTTTGAATGAATGAAAGGATGAACAAAGGAATGGTCAAAGGTCTCCTTAGGAAAAAAAAGATCTTTCTGGAACTTTGCCCCACTTGAAGAAGAGAGATTTCCCCAGCAGATCCCATGAACTCAGAGGGGAGGGTGGGAGTGAGTGTAGAAGGATAAGAGGGTCCGGGCTCCCAGTCTAGAAAGGCGGGAGGCAGAAGGAAGACAGCAACTTGCCCGTTATCTAGACCAGGGGTCCCCAACCTCTGGGATCTAATGCCTGATGATTGAGTGGAGATGATGTAATAATAATACTAGAAATAACAGCGCACAATATATGCAAAGCACTTGACATCCCAAAACAACCCTCCCTACACTGGTCCATGGGAAGCTTCTCTTCCATAAAACTGGTCCCTGGTGCCAAAAATGCTGGGGACTGCTGATAGATGCTCTTAACTGCTCTTAACTGCTGTGCTGTGTGGAGCTGGCGTTTCAGGCCTGGGCCTATTGTGCTATTTACATATCTGAGAGGAAAGTTGATTTTTCAGGACACTGGGTCATATGTGACATATTTGTGCCTTTGCTCAAAATATGATCTGGATACTGATACTGTTTCAGCATCGCCTGGGTCAAATGCAGGCTCTCAGACCCAGATCAGCCCTCCTAAGTCAGAACTTCTGGAGTCCAGTAGTCTGTTTTGACAAGCCCTTCAAGTGGTTCTGAGTGTGAAGTTCTAGTCTCCAACACATTGCTTCCTTCCAGAGAGCTCCACACATGCCTGTTCTGGGGCTGGCTCCTGTCCCCACCCCTGCTCCCTCAGCTGCGTGCTCCATGCTTATTTAGACATTCCACACCCCATGTCCTACAGATGACACTAATCCTATGAAACACCATTTTTATGACCACACAGTAGCTGCCCTGGATCCAGTCAATTGTCTGCACCCCAGTGCTCCTAGTAGACTCTGCCCCCCTGGACTGCAGACTTCTCAAGGCTCCGAGTGTTCGTCTTGGAAACCAGGCTCCCAGGCCCTCCCAGCTGCCATCTCACACTTCTGTGATTTACACATGCAGGTGTGAGGGGCAGCACCGTTAGAAATATACACCAGGCGGGTTTTACTTTTGCACCATAAAAATGGATACATCTGCCATCCATAAAGGCTTATTTATTGCTAAGAGTTCATTATATATGCATGAAAAACCAACTAATTTAACTCTCTGGCAGTAACTACCTGCCTGAGGCTGGATACAGGATCGGAATTCAGGGTTAAATGGGGGCAGCTGAGAGGAGCTTGAGAGACTTGGACCTACAGCCGGATGCTAAGGGTTGGGAGGCGTAAGGCACGTTCCAATCCTGGCCTGGCAAGGGGTGTGACGGTAGGTAAATCTAGCCTTGCTCAGCCTCAGTTTCTCACCTGCAAAACAGGGACAATCATATCTACTGCCTGAAAGTATTTTAGCAATTAAAATAATACACTATTTCATCAAATCAAAGCTGCTGACCCCTAAATGTGCTATGCACTTTTAGGCATCACTAAAAAGGAAAGAAAGTGCTGTCAACTAAAGTGGATTCTATGCTTTTTAATCACTTAGAATTTTTATGTTATGCTTATTGAAAGAGTTCTTTTATATTCATTTAGACATAGATTCTGTGAAGGCTGGCGTACTTTAAAAGGAAAATACAAGCAAAATAAATTGGGGAAGGTATACCTAAAACTTTTCTACAGAGTTTAATTTCTCTGGATTGAAGTATTTTTCCACATAATCTTGTCTTTTGTGCTGGTGAGAGGGTTCCCAATGCAGCAGTTTTTGGAAGAGTGCTCTCAGCTCTGCCCCCAGGATTTTTTTCCAAGCTGCCCATTCTGCAAATTTTGATGCTAGAATTTTTAGAATTTATTAGGAAGCATTGAGAGAAGGTTTGCAGACAACCAGGACTCATGTTCCTGTATTAAATAGCTCTGTAGAAACAGAAACTAGAGGATACATATCTGAGGGGTACAGAGAGAGAGATATTGATTTATTAGAGGAAATGGCCCATTTGGCCATGGAGGTCGAGAGGTCCTATTTGCAAGGTGAAGAATCAGGAATCTGGTCCAAATCTGAAGGCCTAAGAATTGGGGGGCTGAGGTCTAAGTCCCAGCCTGAGTCCAAAAGCCCCAGAACCAGGAGCACCCATGTCCCAAGGCAGGAGAGGATGGGTTTCACAGCTCAAGGAGGGAGTAAATCCAGCCTTCTTCTGCCTTTTTGTTCTGTTCACACCCTCAGCGCATTGGATGATGCCCACCCGCATTGAAGAGGATAATCTCTGCTCAGTCTGTTTGTTCTAACTTGAATTTCTACTGGAGATACCCTCACAGACCCACACAGGAATAATGTGCTACCAAGTATCTGGGCATCCCTCATCCCAGTCAAATTGGCACATGAAAGGAACCATCACAGTCTGGAAATAGTTTGTTGATGGAAATGTGGGTCTTGCCCTTGTGCCATGGGAATCCCTAGCAAGTTTAGTCATGTACAGCCACAACCACACCTCGATGCCTACCTTGCCTGGCTGCTGCTGGACACACCCCCATTTCAGAGATGTTAGAGTGGGACAAGAAGATGCATCTAGACTCAAATGTGATAGATGAACATGCTGCTCGATGAGTCTGGCATATGCGAATGCAGAGGAAATTAACATTTGCTGCGTGCTGTCTACGTACCAGATGTATTAGTTAGCTCAGGCTGCTGTAACAAATACCAGAGAGTGGGTGGCTTACACAGCAGAAACTCACTTTTTCCACCTAGAGACTAGAAGTCTGAGGTTGGTGTCAGTAGGGCTGGTTTCTTCTGAGGCTTCTCTCTTTGGCTTGTAGATGGGTAACTTCGGTAACTTCACAGTCTTTCCTCTGTGACACTAGCTGTGTTGGATTAGGGTCCACCCTAATGACCACATTTCAGCTTAATCACCTTCCCTACCACCAAAGGCATTCACATTTGGAGGTCCTGGGGCTTAGGGTTTCAACGTAGGAATTTGGTGGGAGGGACAATCAGCCCCTAACACAGGCCCAGCATGGCTACTTTGTAAACAGGATCTCCCTTCAGCTATGCGGTGATCAAATTGGGCCTTTATCTGCATCTTACTGATTAAGAAACCCAGGCTCTGAAAGATTATCTGTCAAAAATCGCATAGCTGGTAGGGGGAAGATTTGACTTTCACAGCCAGGAGAGGCCTGTACTATGCCTTTCTTGCAAATTTCTCCTGTCAAGCTGTGCTTTATGGAGCCTAAGGGCATGTCAGGTAGGGCCACCTGCCCACCCCCTTCCCCCCTTGAAGCTGCAGGTTAAGAGTGGGATGCCTGACTTCATGCTTGCCCCCACCCCATTATTAATCATAGCTCTTCCAGTATCTTGCTGGGCTCCCTTATGAATTTTTATTTGAAGAAAGGGTGGTTGAGCAGAGAAATTTGAACATTCCTATACTACATCATGTGTTAGTTTCCCAGGGCTGCTGTAGAAATGGCCACAATTTGGTGGTCTAAGACAACAGAAATTTATTCACTGAGTTTTGGAGGTCAGATGCCTGAAATCAGGGTGTCAGCAGGGCCGTGCTCCCTCTGCAGGCTCCAGGAGTGGATCCTCTCTTGCTTCTTCCCAGCTTCTGGTGGTTACCAGCATCCCTTGGCTTGTGAGTACATCCCCCCAATCTGTCTCCACTATTACATGGTCATCTTCCTCTATGTGTATGGGTCTAGGCCAATTCATGTTGAATTTAGGGCCTGTCTTAATCCAGGATGACCTTACTTTAATGACATCTGCAACGACCCTGTTTTAAAATAAGGTCACATTCACAGGTCACCTGGGGCTAGTACTTCAACATATCCTTGGGGGAAACACATTGTGAGTAGTAATATATTGGCCTGGTTAGGAAGAGAGCATGTGTTAGAGTGGAAGCTGATGTCACAGATGTGGGACCTGCAGGCAGAGCCTAAAGATGATGCATGAAGCTGTGAGTGGTCGCAGGGGTCAGGTTGATGGAGTGGGGTGCAAGGGATAGAATGGGCTGGCTTCACTCTTGGGGGGCTTCCCTTGTGGCTCAGCTGGTAAAGAATCTGCCTGCAATGTGGGAGACGTGGGTTCAATCCCTGGGTTAGGAAGATCCCCTAGAGAAGGGAAAGGCTACCCTCTCCAGCTGGCCTGGAGAATTCCAGAGGCTGTATAGTCCATGGGGTCACAAAGAGTCAGACACAACTGAGTGACTTCCACTCACTCACTCACTCACTCTTGGGAGGAACATGTATAACCCACCTGCCATTTAGTGAGCTTGCTGGCTCTGAGCTGCGCTGTGCTCACTCCTCTGTCCCATTCACTTGCTCCACATCCCCCAAACCCCAACATTTGACAGGGACATGGCAGGGCAGATGACGGCTGGTAAACACCGGGACCACCCTCTCACTTTTTTCCTTACTGATGAGGCAGAAGTCTTTGAAGACAGCAGGGGGCTCTGCTTTGAATCTGAGGCATCAGAGTTTAATTCTTTTATAATCCTTGGTGGGGAGCTTCCAAAAATACCTTATCCTTAAGCAGTTTTCATTATGGATGTTAGTTGCTCAAACCTTGACTAATTCAGGTTAACTTAGATCCCAGTGGAGTTTTTTTCTTTTTTTTCTCCTGGCATTCTCTGATGTCAGGCCAAACAGAAATTCACATAGAGGATGTGAGCCCACACTCCTCCCGGCATTATATCAGAACAGCCCTGGGAGGGTATTAATAGCCCAGAGTCATGGTACGAATGGTTATTTATATGTGGAGATGATGGCTAAAGTACACCCTCCAGTAATTATTCACAATTAACAAGCACTTGAGTAAATGAACAAAATCTGTTCTTAATCCATTGAGGCAGCAATTCTTTATCGGGAACTCATGTACCTGAAACTTCTGGTTAACCAGCCCTCCCACACAGCTCCAGAACAAAGCTAATTAGAGATTATAATCATGACCTTCAGGCTCCTTCCAGAGCCTGAAGGGTACTTGAGTCATCAATAAAATATAATGTGTTCGGTAGAGTTTCAGTTGACAAGCGTAATAGAGTTGAAAGCCGGTGCTCTATACATACCTGTTAACTCTAACTAGAAAAGTGAGAGCCGTTCTTGTACAGCCAGCTCTCACCATGTGAGACTGTATAGCTGTATAGTTCTTGGGGTCGCAAAGAGTCGGACACGACTGAGCGACTTTCACTTCACTTCACTTCACAGGGTTCTATGGGGCTTCCCTGTAGCTCAGATGGTAAAGAATCTGCCTGCAATGCAGGAGACCCCGGTTTGATCCCTGAGTTGGGAAGATGCCCTGGAGAAGGGAATGGCTACCCACTCAAGTATTCTTGCCTGGTGAATCCCATGAACAGAGGAGCCTGGCGGGTTACAGTCCATGGAGTCGTAAGAAGTCGGACACGACTGAGTGACTGACACTTTCATTTCACTTTCATGTGGTTCTTCGTGGAGGGGATTCCAGCTCTGGGGTGTCCCAGTGTATCTTTGGGCAAACAGTAGGAACCAGTCTCATCTCCCTGCTTGTCTCTTCTAAGCTGTTGTCCCTGACTCAAGTTCTATGATAATGCAGTTTATGGAGGGTCTGTAATGTCCAAGCTGGAAGAAACCTTCAAGAGGATCCTGCTAAATTATTATATTTTCTATACATGAGCAGGCTGAGTCCAGAGGGACTGAGTGATGTGCTCATCTTTGCCTTTGTCTCCTAGGCCTATGTTCTAGGAGACCTGATCATGGTATACTTCGAATTGGCGAAACTCATTCCCGCCACAGGAACTTTGCACAGGATATTTTCTTCATCTGGAATGTTCTTTCCCCAGGTGGTTTCTTACCTAACTCTTCATTTTATTTATATTTGTGTTCAAATATCACCCCTTCAGAGAGGCTTTCCCAACCGTCATGTCTACAATATTTCTTTGTGCTGCTTTAGTGTTGTGAAGACCATTTAATACTTCCTTATCATCATTCCTCTGGAAGCAGGCTAGGTTCAAATCCTGAGTAATGTCAGATTGAAGAACGCTAAGAAATAAGTAAATGAAAAGTTCCTACATTGCATAGGAATGGGATACATGCAGTGAGATGGGATCCTGGACCAGACAAAGGACATTAATGGGAAAATTGGTGAAAATCAAATAAGGTCTGCAGATTATTAAATTGTATTAGATCAATGTAATTTTTTGGTTCTAATCATTACACTATGATTGTGTAAGTTCTTAACATAAGGGAAAGCTGGGTAAAGGGTATGCAGAACTAGCCAGCTCTATTACTGCAAATTTTTAAAGTCTAAAATCATTTCAAATTAAGAGCTAAAAATAATTTACTATGAGAATAAGATGGGGAAATAATAGATTATTCAGTCAATGATGGGAGGACTATTAGCTAGCCATTTGGAAAATATATAATTTTAATATATATATGTTTTATTTATAAATATATAATTCATACCATAAAACAAAATAAATTCCTTGTGGACTAAATATTCCTAAGCAACCAAGATAGAAAGTTACATATTCTCTTGAAGACAAAAATAAGAGAAATTAAAGTTAGATGAAGCAGTGTTAGAAAATGAATATGTCATTTATGCACAATGATTAGAAATCAATATCTATGGTTACTACTTTAATTAATATTTATAGTTTAGCATCTTTATGTTAAATGTTACATCTTATTGTAAAAATAAGTTGTTATCCATACCTTTCTAATGATCTACTTAGGGATAGCTTGCTCACTTTTCAGGTGAAAAGTCAGAGAGACTTGGTTTCAAATTTAGACTGCACTGCAAGCTACTGAGTCTGTATTTAGACATTAATTACATTAATATGTGTTGAGTGACCAGTCATGGTACTAGGATTCCTATTCTGTTTTAGCTTTTAATTAATTCACTTGTAAAGTAGAGATTGGGCTTCCCAGGTGGCGCTAGTGGTAAAGAATTCGCCCACCAATGCAAGAGACATAAGAGGCATGAGTTCCATTGCAGGGTTGGGAAGATCCCCTGGAGGAGGACATGGCAACCCACTCCAATATCTTTGCCTGGAGAATCCCATGAACAAGGAGCCTGGCGGGCTACAGTCCACAGGGTCACACACAGAGCTGGACACGATTAAAGTGATTTAGCATGCAAATTGCAGATTACAGTGTCTGTTTCCTAGCATTGTTGAGAGGTAATAAAGATGGCAAACTGAAGTTTTTGCATCAAAGCCTGGTATATTTTAGGTGCTCATTCAATATTGGTGCTTCCTACATCCATTGGTTAGGCACGACTTCACTTGTAAGTAAATGACCACACACAATTGCCTGAATTATGAAAAATATCATTCAAGAGTATAATGTCTTGGTTAGGAAAACACAGTCCTGGAATCAGACTAGGTTCAAATTGTAGCTCTTCTGCATGTGAGCTCTGTGGCCCTGAACTGGTTACTGAAGTTTTCTGTGCTTCAGTTCCCCATCTATGAATTATGGATAGAAAGAGGATCTACCTAGTAAGGATGTTATGAAGACCAAATGAGTTAAGATTTGAAGTGCATTTGGAACAATACCCATAGCAAAGCATAATAAGTACCATATAACGTTTGTTAAACAGAACATTTTCAAAATAGATCATGGGAGCAAAAATCACTTTCCTCTCTGCACTGAGACTGGAAAAGGGTGCTATCATCTTTAGCTCTGTTAAGGCCTGACCAGCTCCTGGGAATCAGTCCAAGCCTTTTGCCCTGGGCCCAGAAATGCAAAGCCTCATTCACAGCAAAGCAATGAGCTTGTGAGGGGAGAGGGCGGGGAGGAAGTTCTGCAATCACATTAAAATTGTAGCAAATACAAGGAAATGATTTCAGACAGATTTGCTAATGAATTATTAACCTTAACACTTGTGACAGCGTATCTGCAGAATAAATCATGTTGGTCTAAATAATCCAGATTTACTTACAACCAAGAAGGAAATAAGAAACTACTCTTCAGTTGTAGAAAAACAGTTCCCCAGAGATCATGAAGTGTTTCACAAAGATGCTAACAGATTGCTTTCCCATGGAGAAGAGAGATTGCCTAAGAGCAAGAAAGTTCACAGGGAGCTCCAGGGGACACGTGTGATCCAGACCCAAGATTGATATTCAGCTGGTTTCCCGGGTACAGCAAACCTCCTGGGGTCTGTTCTGATTGTTCCTGCCCATGCCATATTTGCTGCTTAGTATTTTAAATATCAAATTAGTATTTTTAGCATCATTTCTGTTTGGGACTATGGTTACTTGATTATGAGGCTGTTTGCATGCACTGGCAGATAATCAGTTGAGATCCAAGAGACACCAAAAGTAAAATTTGTCTGCTTTGTCAGGTTCCCTCCCTAGAGCGCTGGTTGCCAGGTAACCACTCAGTTTCTGAACTTTGACCCAAGTCGGTGGCCATACCTTAACTTTTTCTTTCTTCTTTGCACAGTTCATTCAGACGTGAATACATGTTTAACTGAACTTTGTAAGAAATTCAGATGACTTAGTGCCAGGTCACTTCCCTAAGCAATAAAGATATGATACTGTCCCTGCCTTTTAAAAAAGTACAGAGGGAAAGAAACTAAATCACACACACACAAGATGGGATCGAGAGTCAGAATTTGGGGAGCATAGAGAAGGCAGTGTGAAAAATAGAGCTGGCTCTCTTTGTAATTATGAAAGGAGAGTGAAAAGGATGGACCAGGAAAAGCAGATCTTTAAAGTGTGGGGGTTTGCAGCAAAGAGAAAGGGCAGAAGTAGCAAAAAATAAGTCTTTGAAGAATCTTTGCTTTATGAACAGAGAGTGACACCAGGAGCTGTATTAGAGATCTAAGCAACTGTCGTCTTCTCAGTCTCCCACAAGACATGTTTAGACAAGGCGAGTTTAGGTAAAGGAAGTGTTTACAAGGGGAGGGTAGCGTTTAGGGAAACTGAAAAGAGCGCTGTGGGGACCCCTTCCGACCCCAGGCTGGAAGGAACGAGGGAATGAAGTGATGACCAGAACTTGGAGGGGGTGCAGCTCATCATAGGCTGGATTTGATTTGACTTTATTTAAAAAACAAAAACAAAACCCCATTCTTGAGACTTTCTCTGGTGGTTCAGTGGTTAAGAATCCACCTTGCAATGCTGGGGACTTGGGTTCAATCCCTGGTTGGGGAACTAAGATCCCACATGCCATGGAGCAACTAAGCCCACAGGCCACATCTACAGAGCCTGTGAGTGCTGCCACAAAAGATCCTGCGTGCCATAACTAAGTCCCAATGAAGCAAATAAATAAATACTAAAGAAAACAAACAAACCCATCCTCAGAATTAGCGGCTGGTGGTAATTGGTGTATAAATATCCCAGTTCTTTCTCCCCTCGGATGGAATGTTGCTGACACGTGGGTTCCCAGTGGAGCTGGGAGCTTAAATCCACATAGCAGGTGGCTTGGTAACATACCCTTTAGTGACAAAAAGGGAAAACAAGGCTTAAATCCTTAGAGAGGGGAGAACACTGGGGAGGACTGCCAGATAGGAGTTGTGGCTTTGAGCAGAAGGATGCAGCCAATTTGCAGTCCCCCAGGAGTGAGGGAGCTGGGGAAATGATGATCACAATACCCCAGTCGTGTGCCCCAATATTTGAATCTCTTTTCCTGGGGGCACTCTCTGAAGCCAGAGAAGGCAGCTCTGCGAATAGAGTAGGACAAAGCACCGGGGAATAACCAATGTTCAGGGTGGTCTCCACTTCCTGGAATTCACACCCTTGGATGTTCCCTACTCATTAAATGAGGGCTGGACTTATTGAATTACTTCTAATGACAGAACACGGCAGAAGTGATGGATGGTCCTAAGAGGAGGCTGTAATGTGACTGTCGTGTCCAGCTTGGGAATATCCTTTCTTGCTTTCTCACTCATTCCGAGGGAAGCCAGCTCATGCCGTGAGCTGCCCTGTGAAGAGGCCCACAATCACACAGGTAGCCTTAGAAGCACGTCCTCCCTGACTTAAGCCTTTCTTTGAGACTGCAGTCCCCAGCGACAGTTTGCTGCAACCTCATAAGACATCTTAAGTCAGTGGCACCCAGCTATGCTCTATCTAGATTACTGATCCCCAGAAACTGTAATATAAGACATGTTTGTTATTGTCAAGCTGCTAAGTTTGGGGGAAATGTCATATCAAAATAGATAACTAATCTACTGTTTCTCTTCTCTACTGGCCTGCTGATATTTTCTTCCGGTCCCAAACAAACAGTGCACCCTTGAATCCTTGACTCAAGGTCTGTTTCTAAGGGCAGCCCAAACTAAACAAACACAAAGAAACAGAGGCTAGGAGAGAGGAAGGAACTTTCCAGAAGTCCTGCTCTGGTCTCCAACATTTGATTCTGAGTCTGGTGCTTCCTGGCGGCTCGGATGGTAAAGAAACTGGCTGTAGGGACTTCCCTGGCGGTTCAGTGGGTAAGACTCCATGCTTCCATGCAGGGGGGCCTGGGTTTGATCCCTGGTCTGGGAACTAGATGCCACATGTTGCAGTGAACACCCATTATAGCCAAATTAAAAAAAAATTTTTTTAAGAAAACTAATTTATAAAAAAAGAGAGAATCTGCCTGTAATGCAGGAGACAGGGGTTCAATCCCTGGGGTTGGGAAGATCCCCTGGAGAAGGAAATGGAAACACACTCCAGTATTCTTGCCTGGGAAATCCCATAGACAGAGGAGCCTGGCTACAGTTGATGAGGTTGCAAAAGAGTCAGACGCGACGTAGTGACTGGACAACAACAACAAACTCGTGCTTACAGGACCACTTCCCACTGAGGGAGTCAGAGACGAGGAACAGGAGGAGCAGCAGAATGAATGCTGGACTTGAAGTCAGAGAGTCTGGCCTCAAACTGTCCCTCTGCGCATTCTCTGGGTGATGAAAGTACTTGGTATTTCAGGGACGGTTTTCCCAGCTGAAACACTAATGACTAACTCAACGGCACGAGGAGTAAATGTGCTTAAAGCCAGTGGTCAGGGCTTCGGAAACACATGACTTAGCGCAAATGTGAGACATTACAATAGGCAAATGGCCATGGGTCCCCAAATCACTACTCATAGGACCAACCATGTGACTCCTGAGTGGCATGGGACTCTGAAGCCACCCATTGCACTTCTGGGCCCAGCCAGCTTCTTTTCTTTGCTTGGAATGCAGAGTGCCCTTGGAGAGGAGGCGAAGCAAGCAGCAACCCAGCCCACTCTGCTCTGGCAACTCAGCCGCTCTTTTAAATAGAAGTATTGTGTCCCAAGGCCCTTTTAAAATAACCCTATTTTGAGATGTTTATATACAAACCTGGGAAAGAACGGCAGTATTATGCCCGTAACAGAAAGTGCTCATAAATAAGAAGGTGCCATTTCTCATTCATTTCCAAGGCTGCTCTGTGGGCTGCTGCCTTTGGAGTGAGGCCTGGGAGAGGTCTGACATGCTGGATGGGCTTTTCTTGGGGTTTTTTGGGCTTTGTCCACCAGCCTTGCTGGGGGAAGGAGCACGCCTCATCCTGGAGTTCCAGGACTTTCTCTGCTGCACTGCTCATCTGCCTTGTCAATGGGACCTGGCAACCTCCTCTAGATGGAGGATCCACTTTAGAAAAATCATTTTTTCTTTGTAATCAAGGGTTATAACATGTTTCAGTGAATTCTTCAGAATCACTTGCAATCATTGTAGAGAGCCCTTGGGGGTGGGGGGTGGGGTGGGCGGGGATGGGTTTGAATGCAGCGTATGACACACACACATCATGGGTTACCCTCAATTATTCTCCTCTTGATCTGCCACCTAAACATATTATCTTCAGGCACCCCTGTCCTGTACCTCCCCACGATCACAGCTAGCATATTATAGGAAAGGCACACCGAGAGAGGTGAGGAATACGTATGCATGTATTTTGGGATAAATATAAACATGTGTATGTTTTTGGATATGTATGTATATGTTTTTGGATATATATACGTTTTTGGATATATGTGTATATGTTTTTAGATATATATGTATAATTTTTGGATATATATATATATACACACTTATTTATGTATTTGGCTGCATCAGGTCTTAGCTGTAGCACACAGGCTCTCCATTGCATCCTGTGGGATCTTTCATTGCAGCTCATGGACTCTAGCCCTGGCAGGTGGGCTTGGTAGTTGTGGTGTGCAGGCTTAAGCTGCTCCGTGACATGCGGGATCTTAGTTCCCCAACCAGGATTTGAACCTGAGTCCTCTGCTTTGCAAGGTGGACTCAACCCCCGGACCACCGGAGAAATCCAGGAACACATATGTTTTTAAGTGTGGATGATGTGCCAGGACCAGTGCTGAGAACTCTCTGTTATCTCATTTTGTCCCCACAGCATCCCCAAGAGGCAAGCACTATCATGATCTCCATTTCGCAGATGAGAAAACAGAAGCTCAAGGAGATGAAGCTAGTTAAAGTCACACAACTAGTAACTGATGGAAAAGGGACTCAAACAATGGTTGTTTCATGCTATGGTGGTGCCTCCCGTTGATTCAAGAGCTACAGTAAAGATTACTGCAGAAACATATTTACTGCTACTGCTATTAATATCACCCTACTCCTTGTTCCTCCCCCAATATGCCAATAGCACATGTACAATATACTTCAGAAGGGTGATCACTGTTCAGCAGACATTCGCTTTCTACATGCTTCCCTGGGAGGCATGCAGTTCTTAGCTCTGATGTTGGGCTTGGCCATGTAATTCCATTTGGCCAATGGAGTGTTCTTGGATGTGATATGGGCCGAGGTTTGAGATGTGCTTGCGGGTATGCTAGGACCCTTCTGCTGTTCTCTCGATCTCTTGTTACCTGCAGGTTTGTGTACACACCCAAGGCCTCCTTCCTTAAGCACCTGCAATTCTTTCAGCCCCAGAGGTTCTCTGGCCCCAGGAGGGTCCTCAGCCCCCACTTGGGGCATCTACAAGTGCCAGGGAATTAATGTCTCAGGAGTGACTCTCAACTCATGAGGGATGGGAGTTGGTGGATAAAGCTCACGTTCAGTGAAATAATTCTCAAGTGTGTAACACAGAGTTTCCCAAAGGGGACCAAGTCCCAGCTGCTTTCAGAGGCGACCTGCTCATTTACTGTGTTTTACTGGCTTTCCTCCCTTCCACGTCTCCTTCCCTCACTCTCTCAAGTGCTTCTGGAATCACCTCTCAAATAAACTACCTGCACCCATGTTCTTGACTCAAAGTCTATTTTGAGGGAACCCACCCAACACAGGGGCTTAGCACAAAGCCTGGAATTCAGTAAGTTCTCAGCAAGCGGTACTAACAATTGGACTCTTATCACCCCTGCTGCCACCCTGGCTCTGCCACATCCCTGGGGCATGCAGGGGGTGTCCTATCCCCTCTCTTGGTCTGGCCCAGCTTTGCAGAGCAAGAGCTCAGGCTTTGAGTTAGAAGATTGCTGGCCCTTTCCCGAGTTTGGCTTCAGCACCTGCCCATCCAGTCTCAGGCAGCTCAACACTGGCAAGAGTGTATCTTTCTTGCTGGACATGACTCAGGTCTGGGAGTAAGAGAATTTTACTTACTGGCTGCTTAAGTGGCTAGCCTCAGATTCTTCTCTGTGCAATGGGTGTAATTAAGAGCCTAGAGCTGTTGTCTTCGGAGAAGGCAATGGCACCCCACTCCAGTACTCCTGTCTGGAAATTCCCATGGATGGAGGAGCCTGGTGGGCTGCAGTCCATGGGGTCGCTGAGGGTTGGACATGACTGAGCGACTTCACTTTCACTTTTCACTTCCATGCATTGGAGAAGGAAATGGCAACCCACTCCGGTGTTCTTGCCTGGAGAATCCCAGGGACGAGGGAGCCTGGTGGGCAGCCATCTATGGGGTCGTACAGAGTCGGACACAACTGAAGTGACTTAGCGGTAGCAGAGCTGTTGTCTTAGTCTGTTCAGGCTGCTGTAACAGAAGACCATAGATTGGGTGGCTTATAAATAACAGATATTTATTTCTCACAGGCCAAGTGAGAAAGTCCAAGATGAGCTTTGTACAAGCACGGTGTACTTCTGGTGAAACAGAACGGTCTGTTTCTGGTTCCCCTGCTGTGATTGCAGACTGCTGACTTCTCACTGTGTCCTCACATGGTGGAAGGGCAGGAGGTCTCTGGCGGGGGGTCTCCTTTATAAGGTCACAGATCCCATTCATGAGAATTCCACCCTCATGGCCACAGCACCTCTCAAAGACCCCATCTAGTAATTCTGTCGCACTGGGGGTTAGGATTTCAACATAAGAATTTGGATGGCCGGGCAGAGGGGAAACAAACATGCAGACCACAGCAGTCCTAGAGATGACTAAAGGAGGGAATGCTTATGCAATGCTTCATCCAGTGCCTGGTACAGGAGGAGGACCCCAAACTGTGGCGGAGACTCTCTAGACCAACCCACCATGGCATGCCTCGAAGAGGCTCTGAGAGTCACCTGTCAGAAGTGTCGAATATGCAGTCCTACCTGCCATGGGCTGTAGGGGTGGGTGGAGAGGAAGGGTCTGGATAGGGCCTGAATGACAGCAAGCCTCTTTGTGAAATTTCTGGCACTGGCAGCATCCGCTGATCAAATATTTATCAGACCCTTCTATGTGCCCACAGCACTGTGCAGAGATGAAAATGACACCCAGCTGGCCCCCAGGAAGCTCACAGCCATGCACCAGGCAGGTAAGCCCATGACAGCACAGAGCAGAATATGTGTCACGTGAAGGATGTTTTCGGGACTGTGGGAGAAGCTGCTTGGGAAAGCTTCAGGTGGAGTCTCTGCCCCCTCTGTGATAGCTCAATAATCATGTTGACCATGAACATTTATTGCTACTTACTCTGAGCCAGGCAAGTGTAGAACAGTTCACAAGAGTTAACTCAGTTGATCCTATACCAATATGGACCCTGTAAGTGGGGACTGTTATCATCATCCTCATATTATAGATAAGAAACTGAGTCCTGGAGAGGTCACTGTTGCAGGCTTGCCCTGGGTCACACAGTTGGTAAATGGTGGTGCTGAGATTTGAAGAGTCTGGATCCAGAGTTCTTACTTTTACCTGCCACTGTCTGCCCCGCCCAGACTCACAGGGGACCTATCATCTGGGTCCTCTGTACTTCCAGGGGTCCCTCTGGGGAATTTGTGTGCAATTTTAGTTAATGATGCTTTGGTTAATTTTGGTCCCTTAGGCTCCTTCCTGGGCCCTGATAAGTTGCCAGTTCTGAGTTTGGTTTGGATTTGCTGGAAAACTTGGGTCCGTTGAGTGTGCGAGCATGTCTGGACATCTGCTCTGTCCTGATTCCCTGGGGGCCCCATTCTAGCGTCTAAGTGTGTGGAATCGATCATGGTTTCCGAGACATGACTAGTCACCTGGCCATTTCCATCCTACAGACGGACGGTTCTAAAGGTTCCCAGGGTCACCGACTCCAGTAGATCCTGTTCTGATGCCCTGACGCGATCCCTTTTCTTCCCACCCCTCAGCTGCTATGAGGTCAGCAGCTAGCTGCCCACAGCTGTTCCCTTCTTAGGGTTGTCATATTTAGCAAATCAAAATATTCGTTTTCATCTGGCAGCCCCTGATCATTAACTTGCAGGAGTTTCCCATATTTTTCTACTTATAACCCCCTAGTGGGATTAACTACTTAATCCCCTATTTTGTCTTTTCATTCTATTCCTATCACCTCTGCTCAGTAACTCACAAGATACTGAATCCTCACTCAAGCTCTCTTCTGGAGAACGCAGATCCTCTTGAGAATGTGATAAAAACTCTAGGCCATCTCCGTACAACACAGATGTAGTTACACACCAACACTGGCACAGAGTTGTTGGGACTGACCTTGAAGAGACCCCTCTCACTTCCTCCTGTGTTGCTCAGGCCTTGTCTGCCTCACCCTTTCAGAGCTGAGGGCCAGTGACTGGCAGCGTCCACTGATCAAACACACTCAGTGGTTGGGGAATGGAGCTCCACTTCTTGAAAGGAGGAGCATCACAGAATTTGTGGACTTATCTTTAAAATCTCTCAGCCACCTACAGTCGCAGTTTCACCTTTAATTCATGTGATTACTTGATTACTATCTGTCTGGGCTGCCCTAGTAAAGAAAAAATATATTTTTTCCTGTTTGTCACCATTATGTCCCAGCACCTAATACATAGTTAGCACTGGATAAATACTTATTTAATAAGTGACAAGCTTATTTATTAACATTTGTATAGTTCAAGAAACATCTTTGGCTAAGAAGTCACGATCAAATTTTAGTGGTATGTCACCAAAATTCGGGGTTTTCCTGACAATCCTTGCAACTGCCCTTTCAATTCCAGTTGGAGGGTGAGGTATAGAGTATGGAGATTTTTTTCCTTCATCCGTTTTGCAAATATTTATTGAGCACTTATTGTATGCGGGAAAGTTCCAGATACTGAGGACATAGAGATTAATAGGATGCACCATGGCTTTATAAATTGAGACATCTACATGCTAATATATAAAGCAGCCCAAAGGTTTCTGAATAATCTTCAGATATGAAGGACAATAGGCACTTGTATTAGAAACAGATCCCTTGAAACTGAGTTTGCTGAGGATGTTTTATCAGCCCAGCATGTCACCAACGTGAAATGGAGTATTTACATTTAATTCCAAAGTGGTTTGTGCCAACCTCGGTCCTCTGGTCTTCATACTTTGGGTCACTGTTTGCAAATGTATAAAAGGTTTTGTCAAAGGAGCCGGATAAAGATGGAAAGAGAATGACATTATATGCGACTAGTGGGGATCGCAGAGTGGTTGATGCCGAGGAACGGCAGGTCAGGTCACGGCGGGTGTTCATGGAGAGTGAGGATAATGTGAAGAAATGGAATGGGAGAAAGGAAAATAGCAGCAGTAAAGGCATTGGCTGAGAATAATGCAGTGTGGTAGGAGGGCTGGTGTGTGGCTCAGGAGACCTCAGTTCCGGCCCCTGCTCTGCTGCAGGGAGCCCCACGCTGCCTTTCCTGGGCCTCTTGCTTGTAAGGGGTATGCATTGGATTAGACCAGAGGTCTTAAACTTTTTTTGATTAGCGTATCTCTACTATAGCATTTTAACCCTACACCCAGGTATGTGTAGAACAGGTAAGATCTAAGCCTCTCCACTTAGAGGAGCAGGAGTCGGGGCTACATCCACGCTGTTGGTGCCTTTTCCATACTCCCTTGCCCTTAAATTTTCAGTTCATTCCACTGAATTCTAACGGCCAGCCTGTGTTGTTTTTTTTTTTTTTTGCCCAGGGGCTTTCTCTAGCTTCCAGCATCCATTTTTCTACCTACTTGGCAGGATGAAAGTACTAGGGAGTTAACATTCCCCACAAGCAGCACTCAACCAATGACTGATGGGAGGCGGGGTATTTATACCCTCAGGTGGGCCATCCTGAGGCATATGATATAGACTGGCTCCTAGGGTTCCCAAGAAGCCACAAGTCTTGGGTAGCCCACAGTGGTACTTGCATTACCGACACATCCTTTACTGGCTCTCTTTTTTCTTTTCTTCCTTTTCTCATTTGCTCCCTCTCCAACTGGTGTTTCCTGGGATCACCTCCCAAACATATGTGTGTGCATGCATGCTCAGTCATGCCCAACTCTTTGTGACTCCATGGACTGTAGCCTGCTGCTGCTAAGTCGCTTCAGTCGTGTCTGACTCTGTGCGACCCCAGAGACAGCAGCCCACCAGGCTCCCCCGTCCCTGGGATTCTCCAGGCAAGAACACTGGAGTGTGTTGCAATTTCCTTCTCCAATGCATGAAAGTGAAAAGTGAAAGTGAAGTCGCTCAGTCGTGTCCGACTCTTAGCGACCCCATGGACTGCAGCCTACCAGGCTCCTCTGTCCATGGGATTTTCCAGGCAAGAGTACTGGAGTGGGGTGCCATTGCCTTCTCCTCTATCCTTGGGATTCTCTGGGCAAGAATACAGAAGTGGATTGCCATTCCTTCCCCCAGGGGATCTTTCCAATCCAGGGATCAAACCCATGTCTCTTGCGTCTCCTGCATTGCAGATGAACTCTTTACTGCTGGACCGCTGGGGACTATATGACTTGCACTTAACCCCTTATCTCAAGGTCAACTTCCAGAGTGACCCTAACTAAGACAGGAGTTTATAGCAGAAAACCCTCTCCCTCCTTGATTTCTCACCTCCTGAGAGACCTCTCTGTGGATCTCCTTGGCCCCAGCACAGATTGCAAACCATTGAACTAAAAAAAAAAAAGCTGCTATTTCCTTACAGCTATAGCCTTAAAAAATGTCCACACATCTCTGCTTTCGAAGAATATGGTATATGAGAAACAACTTTATGTTAGCATTCTCGGGTGAAAAGAATCAGATTCTTTATAAACCCAAAGTCAAATGGTGCTTCGACTTTGGAGATGGGTTATTATGAGCTAGCTTTCTCTTTTGCTCACTTGCTTTATGGAGTGAGGAAATGAGTCTGTGCCAACTAGCAGGCACGCTGGTCCCTAAGAGGTTAGGGACAATGAAGCTCAAATGGTTCCTGGATTGATAAGGCACCCCCTCCTTATGACGGGTGAGTCCCTTTCTGACTCTTCTCCTAACCTTCACAGGGAGGACAGAAGAAGAACATCAGAGCCTCAGAGGCTTTTGTCCTCCACAGCTGGGAAGAGAAAACACGAAGCACAGATGTAGCGCTCTCTGTGGGGTGATGCTCAGATATCCTTGCCCTTACTGCCTCCAGGCACAGCAGCCGGGCTTCCAGCTGCTGCGTGTGCACTTTGTTGCCAGTGGCTCGTGGCTGACTTCCAGGGAATTCTCACTGCCTGGGAGCTGCCCTCAAACTGAGATCGAGGGGTGTTGGGATACCAGTACCCCAGCTCCCTAGTCCCTGAAGCAGGGAAACTCAGGTGAGTGCTGTACCATGTCCTGAGCGCCCCTGGAATTTGGCTCCAGGCTTCCACGGTGATGATGAGCTTGACAACACGCCCTGAATTGGTTGCCTTGTCTGCCTCACTTCCCCACTCCTCGACTGTCGACTGGTATTTTCTCGCACCTCCCAAATAAATCCCAGCTGCTCAAATCCTTGTCTCAGATTCTGCTCTTGCTAGGACCCCAGTTGAAAGATAAGTTTCCCAGACAAGTGTTGGGTAGTTTCTGCTCATCCCTTATTTGTCTCTGGAAGCCTGTATCATATGTCACAGTATCAGTTGATGAGCAGATGTGCATGGATGCTGTTAAGTGCCTCTGGGATGGGGACCCAGCCTTGGGTTCAAGCCTGAGTCAGAACCAAACTTGGGTCCACTCACCTGCACACAGCAAAGCCGATGTACTGATCCCAGATTGCAGTGAAGGAAAGTACAGCACTTATTGCAAGGCATGAAGTGGGGTCCACATCTGGTCTTCTGGAGAGTCACAGAGGTGGGCTGTTAGAAACAAAGGCCAGAGGATAAGACCCCAAAGACCTCAGGGCACAGTCCCACAATCTAGGTAACAGGGGTTAGAGGATTAAACCCCATTCCAAGAGTGTCCACTAGAGGGCTCCCCACATGTCTTGTGTCTGAAGGAAGTGTGGACACAACACCCGCAAGCGTGGGTCTTCATTGCCTGAAACCCGCCCCCTCCCCACTCTCGTTCTTCATGCATTCTCTGGGTCCTTGGCTTCAACACGTGCTCTACCTCCAGGATCACCTTTGGTCCCGGCTCCCACCCTCACAAGTTCACCCTTTATAAATTCACCCCAGTTCTTTCAATCCTCCTTCCAAAATCTTTTTCAGAACGTATTCCCTTTCTTCCATTCTCTTGACCTTGCTGCTACATCCTCAGAACCCAGTAAGGTACTCATACACGCTGACTGAATGAATGAATAAATGAACGAATGGATAAGCGGTGGCCAATCAGCTGAAAGAAGTCCAGCCACTCTAGCCGCCTGTGTGGTCTCACCCTCCTTTCTTAGAGCTCATGAATGCCTAAATACACACTCTCCTTAACGGCAACACCCACCACTTACTCTTCTGTGACATAACACGATCATTCTGACCCTCTCACCTTTGCTCTGCTATGCTTCACACCTTAAAACGCCTAGTTTTCCGTCTTGTAAAAATTCTGCTCATTTTCTAAAGCCCAGATCCCCAGCCTTTTTTGAACTTGTGACATTTAGTTTGTTTCTCTCTGAGGGAACAACTTAAAACATGTTTTTGACACCACCATCTTTAAAAGACAGTGAGCTTCTCCATATCAAGAGTTGTATGCATGGTTGACTTTAGCTGTTTACCAAATATTTGTGGTTATCCCCTCTTGTGGACACATAGGAATGTGTCATCCTATCGGCTTGAAGGAAGTCATGACCATGTGACTTGCTTTGGCCAATGAAATATGAGCAGGGTGATGGGCATCCCTTTTAAGAGCGAGTGGAGGGTCTTCCACATCCCCTTTCTTGTTTTAGCGATCATGGAAGGGCGGGGATGGATTTCTCTCAGCCTGAGTTCCTGAGTGAGGACGATGTCCAGCAGAGGTAGCACAAGCAAGAAATAAGCTTTTGTTGTTTCAAGTCTCTAAAATTTGGGGGTTGTGGTTACACAGCATAAGCTAGCCCCTGTGAGAAGCAAGCTTGTGTCTTCCTGCTGAAGACAAGGTGTATATGTTGAATTAAGTCACTAAGAAACTCTCTTTCTTCACTGGAGTCACTACCATTCTGTGGCTGAGATGATGGAACAGATAACACCGGCATGCTCTGAATTTAAGGTATTAAAATATTGGATTTACATGAAGTTAAGTGAGGCATTGAGTAACTGTCCATTGCATTTTCATTGTAGATGGCCAATGAGGTGGTTATAGTTTAGACATGAAAAAATGTCCTCCATGGACTATTTTTTTCCCCTCCTCCGTCCCTCCATTCATCTCTCCCATCTCTTGCCCTTCCTCCATCCCTCCTCCCTTTCTTTCTCTTAAACTTAGTGCTATCTGTTGGTTGAGCATGAAAAGCTTGTATGAGAAGCAGGAACAAGCCAGCCACATGATTTTTAATTTCTTTAAGGTATGAATAAAGAACAGAAAATCTTGCCATAAGAAAAAATAAATTTGTGTTTTGAAAACATTCATCTTTTAGACCAGCAGAGGCAATTTTGATCGGATCTTCCATTCCTCAATTTTTCATCCTCTACATCTCAAATTTCACCCTAGAAGCAAAAAGGATAAGCTTTTCTAATGACAAAATAAATCTAATATTAAATTTTTGCATCACGCTTGTCTCACTTTCTGAGGTTATTTCCTACCATAATGGTCCAGGTTCTCTGAAATATCTTTAAGAAAAAAAAATTTTTTTTCATCAGTGCCTGCAACAAATGAATCACACAGACAATTTGCTGCAGTGGCTTTTCTTTTTGTGTGACGAGCAAGAATTCCTGAGTGACAAAACTCAGAATTCACCAACCTCCAGGTTTTGAAATTACTCATCTAGACATGAAACAAAATTGAAAAAATCAGAGAGATCTAGTTTGAAAGAAAAAGAATGGTTGATGGCCTGGGAACCAAGTAAGCACTCATTTTGCTTTTGTGCTATTGGATGAAGATGCTTGGATCAAAAGAGGACTTGGAAACGTCAAGGAATTGACAGGCAGGTCTAATAGACACAGGCAAAGTGTTTATCATACAAAAAAGCATACATCTGGAGTGTCAGCAGTGACACTCAGCCCAGAGAGCCTCACATCGCCCCTCTTGCCATAACAAACTCATTGACAAGAACTGCCACTGACTCTGCTTTATCTTCCGTGTGCTCCTAAGAGGGTGCGTTTCAAGTGCAACCTACGTAAATGGAGGTTTGCTTCCTGACCTGAGAGATCAATTCTCTGTCAAAGAGAGCTGACTGATGGATCACCATGTGGCTGCCACTGCATTGAAAATCACATCAAATACCTTCTCAAACGCACCTCTGAAGTACATGCCGGATCTCCAAAGAGGAGGTTACAGATGCATCCACATAGCTTACCCACCTGCCTGTCTCACAAAGCAAATTAAATGAGACTGTTGTTCAGTGGTTTGGGCTGTTCTCCCAGCCAGAGGCAACAGGGTACCAAGGTTGACAGCACAGATTTCAGAGCCTGGTGGCTGGTTTGGAGCCAGGATCTGCCGCTTATCAGCTCTGGGCAAGTTATTCAGCCTCTCTGTTTTGGTTTCCTCAGCTGCCAAATAAGGATAATAATATGGTACCATCCTTCCTGCCTCTCTCCTTCTGTCCCTTCCTTCCAGGGATTTACGCACGCTTCCTCTAGTTTTATTGAGGTATAATTAACATACAGGGCTTCCTAGGTGGTGCTAGTGGTAAAGAACCTGTCTGCCAATGCGGGAGATGTTAAGAGATGAGAGTTCAATCCCTGGGTCAGGAAGGTCTCCTGAGGAGGGCATGGCAAACCATTCCAGTATTCTTGCCTGGAGAATCCCATGGACAGAGAAGCCTGGAGAGCAACAGTCAGTGGGGTCGCTAAGAGTAGGACACGACTGAAGTGACTTAGCAAGCACGCATGCATGCATGCAATTGACATACAACATTGTTTAAGGTGTACAACATAATGATTTAACTTACGTGCCTCATGAAGTGATGACCACAGTAAGTTTAGTGAACATCCACCATCTCACATAGATACAAATTAGAAAAAAATTTTTTTCTTGTGATGAGAACTCAGGATTTATTCCCAGGGCCGTATCTTAACCTGAAATGAAGTGAAAGTGTTCATTGCTCAGTTGTGTCTGACTCTTGGCAATCCCATAAACTGTAGCCTGCCAGGCTCCTCTGTCCATGGAATTCTCCAGGCAAAAATACTGGAGTGGGTTGCCATTCCCTTCTCCAGGGGATGTTCCTGACCCAGGGATTGAATCCATGTCTCCTGCACTGGCAGATTCTTTACCATCTGAGCCAGCAGGGAAGCCCTTATCTTAACCTGGGTTCTTCAAGCAGACCCTGAGACATGTTTCTAAGACAAGACATTAATTGGGAGTTAAAGATGGATGAGGGCTGAGGGGAGATGGGAAAGATGTAGCCAGGAAGCAGTGATTCACTGAAGAAGCCATCCTTGGAGATGACTGGAACTTGATACAGTCCAGGGAGCTTCAGAAACTGTAAAACATGAACCTCAGAGCAGAGCAGGCACCCGAGGGGTGGAGAAGCTGGGGTGCGCATACACCAACTTCCGGCCATCTCCATGAGGTCTGCACTCATGTGTGAGTGCATATGTGTGCGTGTGCACACACAGAGAAGTGGCATTAATTCCCCCATGCTTCTAACTTGCCTTGTGGGCTGTAAAGGGCTCTGTCAGGATGATAAAGCCCTCAGGCAAAGACATACATGCTGGCAGTGGAAATCCGGCAGTGCCCTCTGGAGAAGTCAGAGTGAAGAGATAGGTGCGGGGTGATGCCAGCCGCTTTGAAGATGAAATGAGTTAATTATTGTGCGACACTTAGCAACATCCCCGCCCAGAGTAAGCACTCCTCAAAGAGCTTGATTAACACAGAAGCTAGACCGCTGTTCTTTGGGATGATTTAATATTTTTGGATGGATTTTATTTCTGTTTCTCACTTTTTCCTTTGGGATTCTGAATCATGATTAGGGGCTTGTAAGATTGGCCAAGTGCATTACAGGTTTTCTTCAAGATGAGTGTGCAAACGTGAAGAGGTTTACTGATGGAGCTGTCTCAATCAGAGAGACTCATCACTGTGTCATGGCCTCTGTGACAAATGTCTGTCTGGCTGGCTGTTGGAGGAGCCACATGTCATCAGCACTTATTCAATACTGGAGGTCACTGCCAGCTCGAGAGACACGATTTTGATTCCTGATCTGGGAAGATTCTGCGTGTGCCATGGAGCAGCTAAGCCTGTGCGCCACGGCTGTTGAGCCTGTGCTCTAGAGCTCAAGGGCTGCAACTACTGAAGCCCATGTGCCCTAGAGCCTGAGCTCTGCACAAGAGAAGCTATGTCAATGAGATGCCCGCACACCACGACTAGAGACTAGCCTCCACTCACCCCAACTAGAGAAAGGCCTGCACAGCAACACAGACCCAGTATAGCCAAAAAATAATACACAAACAAAAGTATAAAAAATACTGGAGGTCACGATCTAGCTATGCTTATGCTGCAATGACAAATAAGCCCAGAATCTTACTGGCTTAACAGGAATTAACACCCATCTAATCTTGTCCCTCTGCTTATCCTGCACTGTAAACTCACTGAAGTGTGCCGAATCTTAGTCACCACTGTACCCTCAGCTCCTAGGACAGGGCACAGCACAAAAAGGGGACAATGATAAGCGACAAGTGAACCAATGAATTCCATGAGCATCACACTTGCAGATTTCCTGTCCTTTGAAATACGGGTCTCTTCCCATTGAACATCTACTCAGCTCCCTGAAGCTCTTCTTGCTCTCCTGAGCCTGTCATAGCCCCTCTCCTCTAACTTCTTGGGCGCTCGATATCTCTCCCCAGGATATCACCTTCTGCCTTGCATGATGGTAATTTCTGTGCATGTCAGACCTTATCACTCTTCCCTTAAACCCCCAAGGTGGCTTCCAAGTACCGTTAGGATGCTGTCTACATCCTGATCCGTGCTCTAGCCCCCAGGTCTCCCCTGGGGATCTTGCCCACCACTTTCTTCTCTCCTTCTGCCACAGTCGTCCTGTAGGTGTTCCTTGGCATGTGTCATGCATGGTGCTGCCTCAGGCCCTTTGCACCTGCTGTGCCTTATGACATCTCTCTACTTTCTGCCCTCAGATCACTTGTTCTACTGATTCGGATCACTGCTCAAATGTCATCACGTTAGAAAGGGCTTCCCTGACCACTGTATCTTAAAAAGGATACACACCGCCACATTAATCTGCTTTATAGAAATATTTTTTATCAATATATCACACATTTACTTGGTTGTCCTGTTGGCCCCCTTCTCCTACAAGGATGACAGCGCCATGTGGACAGTGACCTTCCTTATTTTCTGTGTTATCTTCAGCTATGACAATAATTGGCACTTAATAGGACCTCAGTAAGTGTTTTTTGCATAAAGGCATAATGATTATCATCTCATTTTAGACACAGGGTAGCTGAATCCTATAGAACAGAATTAAACCACATAAACTAACATAGCCATTTATCTATCATGTAGCTCACATCTACTATGTGTAGATATTTCACTTTAACTTTTATAATAAGAAGTTTCTTTTACGTATAGGGAAACTGAGGCCCAGAGAGGTTATGTGACTTGTCCAAGGTCACACAGCCAAGAGAGCAGTGGAGCAGGGCTTCTGACTCATTGATGGTCCAGTTCCTGGGCTCATGCTCTTAACCACTGTGCTCTAGGAGGCAGCCAAGAGGAATACACTGTGGGTTGTTGGAGGAAATACCAAGAGACTGTTAAAAGCTCTCCATTGATGATTCTACATTGACTGGGAATTTCTCATGTGGGAAACATGATGGGATCTCCAAGACTTAAGCCTGGACAAAAGCCGGCAGTGAGTGTTGGGAGCTATGATGTAGGTGAGGCAATTACTCTGTGACGTGCCCAGGGCACAGGCCTGGGGAGATGGTCGCATCCTGGGTCTGTAGAGACGGCTTATCCAGAGGCTTAGGGCATGACTCACCACGTGAGCAAACGTGAACAAGGTCTTTGCTTATGTCATCATCCAAATCCATTCATCTGTGAGCTATCATCTGCGTAAGGTGTCCTTGCCCTGGCAAACTCCTGTGTCTCTACAGTACCCCACAAGGGCCAGGTATACATGAGGTGTTCAATAAATGCTCAGTGAATGGGGGCTACTTTTTTCCATCCTAAAGCAGACATGAATTTAGGGACACACCCATCCACCCACTGCCCACAACCCGTCTCTCCCCACACTTCACACACAGGTGTCTAACTGTTTTCACAAACCCAAATATGATGAAAGCCCTTCCATGCTCATAAATTTTCCCTGGATCTTCATTGTCCCAGGAAAAATTCCAAAGTCTAAAAAGGAGTCCTCTAGGATATCAATTCTTGGCACAGTTTCACAGACTAGCTATGGGGTTCCCTCTATCTTTCCCTTGACTAATTTTACAGGGTCCTGATAAAGTAAAGGAAATTGACCAAGGATGCAGTGGGCCAGTGGTGGAGACAGGCCTGGAAACCCGGTCACCTAATGCCCAGTCCAGTGGTCTGACCTCTGTGAGTACTGCAGGGCACAAACATGTAACTCCAAGGTCACAGAGAGCAGCTTTTTGTATGAAGGCAGCTGAATCCCTCCCTCCCTCCGTCATGGTAACCGTTTCCATACAGTTCATCCCTCTTTGGCCTCTGATCCCTGGGCTAGATAATTAATCAGGCTTTTGAATAATTAAACATTTTTAAAAAATGCCTTTGTAACTGTTTAAATTGCTCCAGTAATTACTGCCTTATCAAGAGACTGCTGCTGCAGACTGGAATCCTTCTCCAACAGATGTGAAGTATTTTCATTTGAGGCTTTGGGATTCAAAAGTTGAGGAAGGCGCGTTTGTTATGTTAGCTAGTCCCTTTGAACATGAATAGTGTCAACTCTTGACTCCACGATCTCCACAGAACCACCCCGTCTCATTCTTAGAGTGAGATCTCCTAACGAGATGCAGTGTATCTCCTTTGCTGTCACAGCCTGCTATCAAGTATGATCATTAATTAAAATACTGGATTGATTCATTTAATCCAATTCTGCACATGGGCCTTTCTGAGCCTGGCTTCCGAATTCAACATTCACTTTTCAATAAGAAAATTCTTTTTTTTTAAAAAAAACAACTATGTATTCGTTTGGCTGTGCGGTGTCTTAGTTGGGGCATGTGGGATCCAGTTTCCTGATCAGGGATCAAACTGGGGCCCCATGCACTGGGAGCATGGAGTCGTAGCCACTGGACTACCACAGAAGTCTGTGAATAAGTAACCTCTTGTGGGAGCAAAGTGAATGATGATGTTTGCTTTTATTAAGTTACTACCTGGCCTTTCCTGACCCAGCCAACACCTGGTGCTGAGCCCTAAGATGAAACATTCTGTCCCCACCACTTCTTCGTCATACCTCTTAATGGGTTTGTTTTTTTTTAAAACCCAGATCCAGGGTACTCAGGACTGACAACTGCATCCTGGATTTAGGATGCTGTGCAGAAACATGGTGGATGATCCCAGGAAATACAACACGGTAGAAGGACCACCTTCCCAACCAAGGCCCCTTAAATTGATCAAAGACAGGACCAACCATAACACCTGGGGAGGAAATAAGAAGGCAGGTGTAGTCAGGGGGGTGATGTTCATGGGACCTTATAAGGGAGACATTATTTTATATTGGTTAAGACCACATGCCCTGGTGTTCACCTTAGTTACAACTTCCCCTGGACACATCTGCCATGGTTCAGGCTTCCATGCGCTTCCACATCCCTGGGCTTCCAGTATCTTTGTTCCTCTATCCTAAAGCTAGGAGTAGCTTCTCGCTCTGGTGTATTTCTCAGTTAAACTTCCCGTCCCTTTCTGGGATCTCAGTTACCTCATCACCTTTATAGACAATTTCTAGAATTAAATTTCTTCTGTTGTGAGTACTTTAAGCAGTTTCTGTTTCCCTGATTGGATCTCAACTGATCAACCACTAAGACAAACAGTAAGTCAACACGTGCCCTCTTGGGCTTACATGCGTTTGAGATGGGTCACTTACAACCTAGAGAGTCTGGACTTACGTGGGCGTCAATGGAAAAAAAGTAGCTAGCAGCTGCCAAGCGCTTACTCTGTCTCTACAAGGCACTGTGTTCAGTGCTTTGGTTTCATTATAGAATCTAAGAAGTAGGGACCATGATGTCTGTTTTGTAGATGAGGAAGTGGAGATATGATCAATTTAAGCAATGTCATCTCCATCAGGTTTATTTTCTTCTCAGGGAAATTCACTCAGAGCCACCTGCTCCTTTCAATAAGGAAGAGATTCCCTGCAGGTACGTCAAGGCTCAGGGGTGGCAAGACAAGCAAGGAGGTGAGAAACGACAAAAGGCAGTTTCTATGCGCTGTTTCGCGATGCGGTCTAGAAGCGGAACCTGCTTCTCCGGTCAGGAAGGTGAGGTGTCAAGAGAGGGCCACGTGAACCAGCCACAGGCATCTCTGGTAACTGATTCAAGTCAAGTTCTTGCTGCTAATTGCACACACATTTTGCTAAAGGTAGTAAATAGGAATCACTCACGTGTCCTTAGAGACCGCGGCACCATTCAGTATTCATGGCAAATATGTCACTGAGCTTCATAAGAGAATCATTTTAAAACAAAGCTTGGTCAGCTGTTTAATAATTTACTGATGGTGACAGCAGGGAGAATATCTAATAACCAGTGAGATTGGCTTTCAAATAGAAAATAAATTCATGTTAGAAGTTACAGGAGGAGAAAAAGGAGGAGGGGGGGAAATGTAGTTAGCAGTAAGGAAATATTTAACATTTGTCTATTCTTGATGTTTTGGAAACCTGTCAGAGAAGAGAAACCTGATTATTGAGAGATTGCACAATTCCATACATTTATATTTTAAAACATCCATGGGTCTTTAATGTTCTTCCCTTGGGAAACAAGAATTAGTTTGTTCTCTGAAAGCGGAAGCCCTGACCCCCAACCAAGCCCTGGGGAGCTTTGTTAATCTGGGGGCTTTTGGGGGGGCTATAGAGTCTTTGTTATCATATCTCAGTTTTCCTGAGGTAGGTAGTGCCTGAGAAATTTGGGGAGCATAAGGCTTAAAGAAATAAACTCAACCTAAACTATAATGCCACATTCTCCTGCTCTGGGGAGAACCTTGCCCAGAACTTATTACAGGGCATCTGACTTCTGGGTAAGCTGAACTTATTTATTTTTGTTTACCAGCAAAGCCCTATTGAAATGTCTGTAAAATGAAAAGGGTTTTGAGATGGTTAGGCTTGGAGTTCTCTGCTCATTCCATTATTTTTTGTCCATGGTTGGGAGATACGATAACAGTGATTTTGAAAGGAAATGCTGAGAAGAAACCTAAAGCCAGTAGGCGTCCTGAATCACTGAATTCCTTGTGCTTCTGTTTCCTCACCTGTTAATGGGAAATAATAAGAAAATTGTAGGGTGGATGCACGTAAGGTTTTTAGCTGTGGTCCTGGCTCACAGTAAATGCAAGTTTAAGCATTTCAGGAGGGCAGAAGCCAAACCAAAGTGAACAGTCCCCCAGATTATTGATCTTTAAGCTTCAGTGGCAGACAGTGATGAACAGTGTTTCTGAGTAAAGGAGCCTCCCAGCTCCCCCTGCCTTTCAGCCCGCTCCCCAGGGCGCAGGGCACGCTCTGTCCTCCAACCAATCCCTAAATTTGCCATGCCAGAGACAGGTTTCCAGATAAGACAGATGATTTCTGTGTTTCCAGATGGTATTTTCTGCGGTTTTACATTCCGAGATCGTACCCTCCATTCTTCACGTCATTCAACAAACTCACCCTCGTTCAGCCTTGAGTTATTAGCATTTATTTTAGCTGGTAGAAATAATGATTTATCAGCATTTTATCTGACATGATAATGGCTTAAATAAGCGTGCACAGTCTGGCCTGGGCACCCATGGGACAATCTCGATGCACTTGGGAGGGCTCTGCCCCCATCCTGCTAGGTTCCAGGCATGAGGAAGGAGATTCTGGGGACTGAAGTGTGTGGCTAACACTCTGGGTGAAATGTTTTTCTCTGTAGTACAGTACAGTAAAATAATATTTCTCAAACAGACTATTTCCGAAACTGAAGGAACTCGTCTTTATTCCACTGGGTTGCCTGTGGAGTATCTGACTGGTTGAAAAAGCTTTGGTACAGAGAAGGGGCAACGGTTGTGTAAAAATCACAGGGTCTGTGGTGGGGGGTTGGATAGAGCATCTGATGGAGAGGGGGGCTTCCCAGGTGGCTCAGAGGAAAAGAAACCGCCTGCCAATGTAGGAGACACGGGTTTGATCCCTGGATTGGGAAGATCCCCTGAAGAAGGAAATAGCAACCCACTCCAGTATTCTTGCCTGGGAAATCCCTTAAACAGAAGAGACTGGTGGGCTACAGCCCATGTGGTTGCAAAGAATCGGACACGACTTGGTGACTAAGCAGCAGCAGCAGCAGACCCTGGGTAAGTGGTCAGGTTTGTAAACCACTTATTAAAAGCATTCATGAATATTTCATTTCATAGGTGAGGTGAATAGATGTTACTTGACTGCCCAAGATCCTTTGGAGAAAACCTTCTTTTCCCACTCCATCTGATCCTCAGGGGGCTGTCAGTTATGGTGACTGGCCCCAGTATGGAGGGGTGGTCATTTGTCCACTGACAGGCTGGTCAGTTCTAGTGCTGCCCTCCCTACCACTTCCCAGGCCGAATGAATTATTTCAGGAAATGGAATGTGCCCCAATCCAGCCAATCAGTGTCTTTGCTAGAGTTTGGCAGGGGTGGTGGAGAAGGTCTCATTTTTTATTTTACGAAGACTGGTAAGTCATGAGAACTATACATGAAGCTGTCATTGTCCAGTTTCTCTGACTACCCCCAAACTGAGGTATGGATGGGGAAGGAGGAGAGAGAGAATGGCATTTGAGTACCTGGATCCAGCTTTGCCTGAAGGTGCCCATGAATTGCTCAGCTAAATAGGCCACTGGATTCCTCTTTTCACTTAAGCTTGTTTGAGCTAGATGTCTGTCATTTGTAAGAAAAAGAATCCTGCCCAAAGCACATCGTGTATACATGTTCCAGGCTCAGTGTTCATCCTCTAGGTACAGAGACGCAATGCTGATGTCCGCATGTTGCTGACCTGGCCTCAGCGCACTGAGAGTTGTCCCTGGAGGCTCTTAGCTTCCCTTGTTCCTGATGCCACATCAACTATTCACCGACTTACATATGCCTGAGAGTCACTAGTGTCCAAGTTAAAAAGTCAAATACCTGAGCCTCAGTCTCTAGGGATTCGGATTTAGTTCCATGCAAAATTAACGAATTAATTGACAAGCCCCTGATGCTGGGAAAGACTGAAGGCAAAAGGTGAAGAGGGCGGCAGAGATGAGACAGTTGGATAGCATTACCGACTGCAATTCAATGGACATGAACTTGGGCAAACTTCAGGAGACAGTGAGGGGCAGGGAGGCCTGGTGTGCTTCAGTCCTTGGGGTCACAAAGAGTTGGATATGACTTAGCAACTGAACAACAAAATTAACCAACACCCTGAGTGGTTCTGGAATAGATGTGTCCTGTGGACCCATGTTGGGAAATGGACTGTACACTTGCCCACCACGCCTTCCCTAGGAACATCTCTCCTTACGTGCAGGGGGTCCCTGAGGTCGCCAAGGGGTGGGGCATCTTTATAAAGGTGTATTTGAGGGTATAGCCCCCTCCCACCTCCACCACCAATTCTCAGATGATTCATATGCACACACCCAGCAGGAGACTATGAATGGGGAATTTTTTGCAGTGGTTCTTAGTGGGAATATTAGGTAGATTAGAACAATACTGTTACCAGAAATGAAAGAGTTAGCCGCTCAGTCATGTCTGATTCTTTGCAATCCCGTGCGTGAACTGTACCCCGCCAGGCTCCTCTGTCCATGGAATTCTCCATGCAAGAATACTGGAGCAGGTTTCCATTCCCTTCTCCAGGGGATCTTCCTGACCCAGGGATCAAACCCAGGTCTCCTGCATTGCAGGCAGAATCTTTAGTGTCTGAGTCACAGGGAAGGTAGATTGACCAGGACTGTTACCTGGGTCCTCTCCAAATCACACGATGGCTGTGTGAGGGTGGGATCCTAGGTAATTCTAATATGTAACAGGGTTGAGAACCACTGCAGCAGAAACCCAGGCCTGGCTGCCTTGTGAGAGCCCAGAAACAATTGCGCTCTCACCCCAAAGGCTCTGTTGCCCACCTAAATTTGATCTATGGAGCATTCAAAGGCTGGCCTGAGTGTGCAGAATTTTGTTACCATCAAGAACACAGATTTTATCTGTGGGTGGGAGGTCCACTGATACTTCTCAAAATACAACAATAAAGTAACAAGTCAATGAAAAGAAAATGCCAAATCCATATAATCATAAAAAGTAATAAACATAAGTAAATAAATAGTGAGAAAGTTATCTAGGTAAACATTATGAAACTATATTAAGAATCAGGAATTCTGGTGAAGCCAGTTCTGTAAACCTGAGGTCTGAAGGAAGTTTTTGGAATTTCTTAAAAAAAAAACAACACTGCTGCTGTTGTTTAATCACTAAGTTGTGAATGACTCTTTGCCACCCCATGGACTGTAGCCCGCCAGGCTCCTCTGTCCATGGGATTTCCCAGGGAAGAATACTGGAGTGGGTTGCCATTTCCTTCTCCACACCCAAGGACTGAACCCAAGTCTTCTGCTTGGCAGGCAGATTCTTTATCACTGAGCTGCCTAGGAAGCCTCTCTTAAAAAAAAAATAATAATAAAAAAAGAGGCATTTGCTTTTAGCCATCATGAAGCTGGCCAGACCGCAGACATCAGATGTTAAAGTCCTCCCAGCACTTGACCCTACCCTGAAGTCCCTTAATAGGATTTGAGGGGCTTCTCTTCTGGTCCAGTGGCTGAGACTCCTTGTTCCCAATGCAGGGGGACTGGGTTTGATCCCTGGTCGGGGAACTAGATCCCACATGCTGCAACTAAGATAGAAGGTCCTGAGTGCCACAACTAACACCTGGTGTGGTCAAATAAATAAAAACAAATACACATTTAAAAAATGTGATTTTATTCCGCTCCCACCACCCCACCCCATCCCCAAAGAGGCTTTATTTCTGTATCATTTGTTTCATACTTCTCGATCCCATTTTCTCCTCAAAGGTCCAGTGTCCATCACTCCTGAGGCTCAGGCCCCACTTGGAGCAGGCTTGGCACTGGGGGCAGGCAGGCTTCTGAAGCCTCCAGGCCTTCTCTCCTGGTTCTGCTCCACAGAAGGAGCACCTGCAGAGCTGCCTTGTCCATGAGGGTGGCTGCCTCTGCAGTGTCAGGACTGTGTCCACATCCTCATATCCTCAACGCCAAGCCCCCAGGCACATCCAGAAAGCATTCAATATATGTTGATGAGGGCCAAATTTGCCTAGCGGGGCCAAATAGATCAGGATGAAGTGTCTCCACACACGAGGTTCAGTGCTCCTTCTGTCAAGACCTGTGGGGAGGTCAACTCACCAGAGCAAGGCTCCCGGGTGCTCAGAGTGAGATGCGTCAGGTGACCTTTCCAATGGTCCCTGATCCTGGGATCCCCCAGGAGCTCTTTTTGATAACTCAGAATCCTCACTCAGCCCAGAACTGATGAACCCCAAACTTCAGAGCCTGGCAATGTTCCCTTTGTATCAGACTGCACTGAAGAGTCTCATGGGACATCCTGGGAGAGAAACTCTGTCCAAGCCAACACACGAGCAGCGGTGGCCACGCTGTAATCAGACTGCTGTTAGCGCCCGGCCCAGGTGGTCCTGTGGACATGGAACGGCTGGACACTTCTTCATTCCGTCCACCTCAGTCCAGCCCCTGGGTCCTCCCAAAGCTGAGTGTTGAGGATTTGGATGCCTGCTGCTGCTGCTAAGTCGCTTCAGTCGTGTCCGACTCTGTGCGACCCCATAGATGGCAGCCCACCAGGCTCCCCCGTCCCTGGGATTCTCCAGGCAAGAACACTGGAGTGGGTTGCCATTTCCTTCTCCAATGCATGAAAGTGAAAAGTGAAAGTGAAGTCACTCAGTCGTGTCCGACTCTTAGCGACCCCATGGACTGCAGTCTACCAGGCTCCTCGGTCCATGGGATTTTCCAGGCAAGAGTACTGGAGTGGGGTGCCTTTGCCTTGTCTGATTTGGATGCCTAGGTAAGGATAAAGCAGGATGAGGATTTTGAATTTGGCATTGCAGAGACAGAGGAGGCAGTGGAGAGTCACCCACTGTGGCTTGGAGTAAAGAGTTTGTGTAAATAATGTCAGAGGAGAGAAGGAGCCTTTTGGGCACGTCCTAGCCTATGGGAATGAGCAAACTCCTCTGCATCTCTGAGTGTTTTCCTAGCAGTTCCTGCCACGCAAATGCCCTTCTTTCTTCCTCGACCTGGCGAGGAGGACTCTGTGTGGGGGAGTTTAAGGTGAATTAGGGAGGGGACAGGCTTAGAAAGGCTGGCTGGGCTCAGTCACTTGGGGACTTTTTGGCCATATTAAGGATTTAGACTTTATTCTTTTTTTTTTTAATCTATGAGGAAACTTATTATTTTTTAAATTGGAGGATAATTGTGTTACACTGTTGTACTGGTTTCTGCTGTACAACAATGCGAATCAGTCATGAGAATATATATATCTCCTCTCTTGAGCCTCCCTCCCATCCCCCCACACTCTACCATCCCACCCCCTAGGGCATCCCAGAGCGCTAGGCTGGGCTCCCTGTGTTATAGAGCAGTTTCCCGCAAGCTATTTTGCACGTGGTAGCGTATACATGTCCTTATTCTGAGGGCAGTGGGGCAGCCGTGAAGGGCTTTAAGCTGGCGAGTGACAGGATTGTGGGCTGAAGGTCTTCTCCATCAAGCGCTCGGGCTGCTGTGCGTGGGGTGGGGTTGGGAGGGATGAGACAGGAGGCAGAACAGGGCTGAGGTCTGAGCTCAGCTCGATGCAGGGGGATTCAGAGAAGCAACAGGTTCAGCCCGCCTCAAACAGGTGAGTCCATCTCTTACCTGGGACCCTCCTGAATCTGAGAGTCCAGAGTCAGGGACGAGGAGAGGAGCTGAGAGCCTTGGGGAACCCCAGTGCTCTGAAATGCCCGTGTCCAACCACAGGGCCCCAGGCTACCACGGAGACCGTGGCTTTTGTCCTCCTTCATCAGAGAAGCACTTTGCTGGAAGCAAGAAGTGAAGCCTGGGGCCATGCCTCAATTACGTTGGATGTCCATTGATTACGTCCATGACCCTAACACCCCCCTGCCCCTGGTGTGCTGTGTCACCTCTCCCTGGGGCTGACTCTGGGCGCCTGTGGATGGGGATCACCTTACCTTGGCATCCCGGTTGCTCAGCCTGGGGCTGCGCACGTGATGGAGACACAAGCAACCGTGGTGGGTGCTTGGCACACGTCGCTTAGTTGTGTGTGTGTGTCTGTGAGTTTCCATGAAAAGAAACAGCTGTCTGGCAGAACCCACTTAGGCAAAGCAAGATGCCCCCTAGCATCCCAGGCACTGAGACCTACCTGCCAATGGTCTGGACCATGTGCCGGTGGTTTGGCCCAAGGATGAGGCAGCTGGTGCTCCAGGCTGTGTTGGCATCCAGGTGTCTATGATATTGGCATGGCGTCAAGGCTGGAGTGGTTTGTGAGTCTAAGACTTGGAAGTAGCAGAGGAAGGAAAAGAAGAGACCTCTAGGTGTCCTACCATCCATAAAAGCACTTAATTCTTACTCAGCTCAGTCTGGGGGAATAACGACCCCAGTGGGAGAAAGACCTGCAGAGGAAGAGTGACTAGTTCATGGTCACCATGGTGGTAAAGGGAGGTATAAGGAATGTGAGCAGATGCAAGGCTTCACCTGGAGGGCCTTTTAATTTTTATATTGGAGTATAGTTGATTTACAGTGTGTGAGTTTCAGGTGTGCAGCAAAGTCATTCAGTTATACATATATTTACCCTTTTTCAGGTTCTTTTCTCATAAAGGTTATTGCAGAATATTGGGTGGAGTTCCTTGAGCTATACAGTAGGTCCCTGTTGATTATCTATTTTATATATAGCAGTATATATATGTTAATCCCAAACTAGAGGAGTGTTACTGAAATAAAGCATGTTCTAGAAGAGGAAACAGATGTTGGCGGTGGAGGTGGCATCTGAAAATCATAAAAGAAGACACCCAGGAAGGATGCAAAGCACAAGTGCCCCATCTTTTTGGCACCAGGGGCTGGTCTTGTGGAAGACAGTTTTTCCACAGACCGGGGTGGGAATGGTTTCGGGGTGATTCAAGCGCATTTACTGTGAACTTTATTATTATTACATCAGTTTCTGGGGACCCCTGATGTAAGGGATTGAGAAGGCTTACCGAGAGCACACCAACATCCAGTGAAAGCCACTTGGAAGTGTGTCCAGGCTTTCTGTCTGTCCCGAGAGAGAAGCTGACTCTGGAGGGGAGAAAGGCACAGGGTGGTAGCATCGATCCAGCACAAGAGAAATCTTTCCAACCACAAAGGCCTAAACCTCAAAGTGATTTCTTTGTAGAGTTTTGCTTTTGGACACAGAAATGTTATTGGATAATGCATGTTTTTACAGAACAAAACAGTTAGATCATCAGCTTATGCTTGAAGTATACATATGGTTTCTAAGTTGCATTTGAGTTATTTAGATTTGCATATTTCAACAGAAAGCATTAACACATATTAATATTCCTGCTGTAAAAACATTATTTAAGCCAGAACTATTGGCTCTGAAAGAGTCTGTGGTGTGTGCAGAACCACTCTGCTAATAGAAAGGTTAACTTGTATTTTTGAATTATTGATGATTGCTTGTTACTAATTTTTTTTTCTCAGAAAGGAGGAAATTATTAATGAAGAGATCATTGCCAATGTGTCTGACATCATTAATGGTTTCATCTTGCAACCAGATTAAAAGAGACAGCTGGTCCATGAATTTGTGCGTGGAGACAGCTCCAAATGCGCTGACAACTCTGTGGGAGGGCGGGGCCGCCAGGCACTGGGGCCTGGGCATTGGCACAGGTGGCTGGTGAGAGGTCCCCTCCCGGCTGGCATGGCCTGGTCCAAGGGCCGTCAAAGGCTTTGCTGCAGAGGGACCAGGCAGCGGATGGGCCATCACTCTCCTGACATCTTTTCAACTCTTCTGTTGCCCTGGGAGCCCACTGACACCTTTCTCTGCCAGTCACTTACTGGCATTTTCTCCATGGCTGTTTTAGATCTGTGATTTTCAACATGAGCTTGCATCTTCTAAACATGCTCACCTGGGAGCATCACCTGGGAGACTGGTGAAAACACATTCTTGGGCCCCACCTCTAGCATTTCTAATTCAGTAGGTATAGGGTAGGGCCCAAGAATTTGCATTCCTAACACATTCCCAGGTGATACTGATGCCGCCAGTCCAAGGATCACATTTTGAGAACCAGTTTTTACCAATGATTGTCAGCTTGCACTGTGACACTGCTCTGGAGAAGGGGCTGGCAACTTCTTCTGCAAAGGGCAAGGACAGTAACTATTTTCAGTGAAATGGGCCAAATAATCTCTGTCACAGTTACTCAATTCTGCCTCTGCAGTGTCGAGAGCAGCCAAGGGCAATTGTAAACAAATATGCAGGACTGTGTTTCAATAAAACTTTATTTATAAAAACAGGAGGTGGGCTAGATTCTGGCTTATGTGAATAATGTCTTTATGGCAGAAATATTAATAAACACTAGTGCTGCTGTTACTGAACCAAATTTGGGTCTGCTTTCCCACGTGCAGGCAAGCCAATCTACTTACACTGGGTTCTGGTGAAGGAAAGTGCAGTGTTTACTGCAGGGAACCAAGTAAGGAGTTAGTGTTTTAAAGGGCAGCTAGTGTTTTAAAGGCCCAAACTCCCTGAAGGCTCTCAGGGGAAGGTTTTTAAAGACAGGATAAGGGAGGGGGATTCTGGGGTGTGTGATCAGCTCGTGGACATCCTTCTGATCAGTTGTCAATGTCATCAGGAGTCAATGTCATCAACCTTCTGGTTCCGACCCAACTGGGGCTACGTGCTTGTGGGCGGCACAGAGTTAACTTCTTCCTCCTGGTGGGGGTTTCAGTCTCTGCAAAACAGCGCAAAGGACATGGCTCAGAATATTATCTATAGCCCCCTAGGAGGGACTAAAAGTCCTTGGATTTGTTTAACGGCTAAACTATTATTATTTTGTACTGCTTGACTATTTTCCCTTCTTTCTGTATTTTCTCACCTCTCTGAGTAAATGTACTCTTTGGACCTCAGGGAAGCCCAGGAGGCCACAGTTTTTCCACAGACAAGAGACAGGCAGAGGACCTAGATCAGGGGCTCTTCTGGGAAGTCCCCATAGGATCCTGCTCGGCTACACTTTCTGTCAAGACATGCAAATGTAAATAACTCAAATGCAACTAAAAAACTGTAAGTATTTTTCAGGTGGAACCTCACGACCCAACCATTCTGTTCTACAAAAACATGCATTATCCAATAATACCGCTGCACCCCAAAGCAGGACTTTACAAAGGACCTGACAGGTGGCAGTGTTGCTGAGTTCAAGCTTGTAATGTTTGCTGCAGGACAGGCCAAAAACTCCAGAGACAAGTTGCTGGAGTAAGGAACAGCAACTTTATTTAGAAAGCCAGCAAGACGGAGAAGATGGTAGCATCCCAAAGAACCCTCAGTTAGAATTCAGGCTTCTTTTATACTAAAAGTGGAAGGGGTCAACTAAAACATTTCTGGTTCTGGGCAGACTCCTGAGGGAGTGTGCTAATTTCTTCTTTCCTGCAGCCATTCACAGGTGGTCCTAAACAAAGGTATTTTAGCGTAACACTCATCTGGGAGGCAGGTTTCCCAGAAATGGGCCATTATGTATAATTTAAGCTTATAGGCAACATCCCTTTAGTAGTAACTCGTAATAGAATACAAAGATTCTTCCCTATTACAGTAGTTTGCTGACCTCTGCTTGAGAGCAGCACTGTCTAATAGAACTTTCTGCTAAAAGCAACCATAGGCAGTACACAAATGAATAATAAGCATGGCTGTGTTCCAATAAAACTTTATTTAAAAAAAAAAGGCAGGCAGTGGGCCGGGTTTGGCCCATCGGCTGTAGTTTGAGCAGTGCTAATAGATTTTTCTGTGTTAATGAAAATGGTCTATATCTGTGCTGTCCAATATGGCAGCCACTAACCACATAAAGCCCCTGAGCACTTGAAATGTGGTTAGTGTGACTAAAGACTCAATTTCTAAATTCTGTATTTAAATGGCTAGAGGTACCCTGCACAACAGCAAGGAGAGAGAAGGCGCCAGTGGAGGGCCGCTCCTCAGCTGCCTCCCTACATAGGGTGAAGCCTCTTTGAGTTTCCTTGTGGATAAGATGGAGATGAAACAGCTACATCACCAGGCTTTCCCTATGGGTAAGTAAGGCATCCTGGCCCAAGGTGTCTTCTCCCTGGTCCTCTGATCCCCACTGTAGAGCTGACCATCACTGGGGGCAGAGGGAAGGGCTGGGGAGATGGAGGTCACCTCCGGATCTTCACCTCTCTTCTCCGTGTCTGGTCTTTACCACTAGACTGCAAGCTCCAGGAAGGCAAAGACCAAGTCTCCTGCTCAAGCTGCACACCCACAGCCCAGCCATGGCACATGGCAGTCAGCCAACTCCCTTGTTGAAAGAATATGTGCTTCAGGCTGCCCCTCAAACCATGCTTGGGCTGAGAGAGCTGCAGCTAAAGTGTCTGAACATTCCTGTCTTGGTGCCCCCAGAGCTGAAAGGGAAGTCACTGTGTAGACAGGGACACCAGGGCTGAGAGACGGCTTGCCCTCAGTCCCACGGGATTAAGGAGAAGGGGCCACCTTCTTGAGTGGAATTGAAAGGGGGTAGTGGGCCCTCTGAAGCCATCAAAAAGCTCACCCAGGCCCTGGCCTCCTTGCTTCAGCACTGACACTGAACCTGGCCCTGAGCCAGGAGTGAACATGTGGTCAAGATCCCCCACCTCCCCGGGCTGATGGGGGCAGATGGGAAAGCAGCCCTTCCTTTCTAATCAGCACTGAAGTTCCCGCAAAGGAGGGTGGGAGATGATGCTGTCACTTTCCATGAAGTCCCTCCTCTGAGAAGCCAGTCATCTGTGGCCCTGAGCCATCCCTCCCCTCAACTTCCCATCAGCCAGCATCCCTGTCTTAAGTGTCCAGGTGCCCTTTGAGAACTCAGGCTTGTGGAAAAG
Source organism: Bos mutus (assembly GCF_027580195.1). Taxonomy (NCBI): domain Eukaryota; kingdom Metazoa; phylum Chordata; class Mammalia; order Artiodactyla; family Bovidae; genus Bos; species Bos mutus. The sequence goes on along the minus strand of NC_091629.1, from coordinate 56,158,768 downwards.
ACCCAGGAGACAAACCACATCCCCACTGTGTAAAAAGCATCACCCCAGCGGCTGTCTCAGGGGGCCTTGGCAACTGGCCGTGGGCAGGAAGTGCCTCTCGGCTACAGAAGTCATTTAAGGAGCTATTCGGGGAGGTGACACAGGGAAGGGCCTTCCAGGCAGAGAGAACGGCAAGTGCAAAGGCATGGTGGTGGGACCAGAGTCAGAGTCTTACTGGGTGGTGGGTTTGGCTCCTGAAGAAATAGAGGGATCAGTTTCTAGGCAGAGGGTAGCAGGCAAAACACAGAGAGCCCTGGCTTCAACAGGGGTAGGTTCAGTCCAGTGACAAGGGCAGGTGATGGTCCTGCTCACCAGCTTGGTGACCTTGGGAGTGGAGCTTTTTAAAAAATATTTATTTGACTGTGCCAGGTCTTAGTTGCACCATGCAGGATCTAGGTCCCTGACCAGGGATTGAATCCAGGCCCCCTGCATTGGGAAAGCAGAGTCTGACCCACTGGACCATCAGGGAAGTCCCTGGAGTGGAGCTTTATTTTGGGGTCACGTGAACCCCACTCAGTGGGTTAGGGCAGCAACATAGCACCTTTAGACTGTGGATATGGGAGGGCTTGTGCTCTGAAGACACTATTGAGAAATGCATTTTGTGCTTTTCCAGAAAGTTTGAGAGAGGGCATGAAGAGGAGCCAAAGGGAGCCAGGACAAGTTATAAGAAATCAGAAGCTCCCTAGTGGCTTAGAAATTTCCTGCTTCCCGGGTCAGGCCTAGGATCAGCCATGTCCAGAGTCACAGGTCATGGGCCTGGGTCAGGCCTTGCTAACAACTCCTCTGCCTGAGACAAACCTTGGATGAGGGTTTGATGGACGCTGTAGCCAGCTGTTTAGCTCTGAGCAGATGTTATCTTCCCAACCCAGCTGTCCTGAAAGCCAGTCACCTCTGTGCCCCTAGAGACTAGCACAGCAGGGCACATGGTTTAGTGCCCTGTCGAAATCTGTAAAATTATAAAGAATCTCTGAGGCAGCTGGTCCACACCCGGGCCTCCGCCTAGACGAGCACTAGCTAGTCCACGAGGCTAGTCTAAGCCCTTCACCGTTTGAAGGTGGTGGGGGAGCCAGACAGGAGTGGGAGAACAGTGCAGTGTGGGAGGAGTTAATGGGTCTCCATTCAAGGCAAGTGTCCCACTGCATCTAGTGGGATCTGGGGTACAGGGGAGAGAGACTGTGTTCTCTGCCATAGCAACTCAATCCAGAGCCCCCGGCACACCTGACTTTTGTATTTCTCCCCAACAGTCTGTCCAATCCCATCCTTGGACTCCCAGCAAAGATGAGCCTGGGGATGGGGTGGGGGTTAGGGGACTGGTCAGGTTTACAGAGTGTGAATCCCTTGAGCTTTGCCCAGAGACCCTTCTTCTGGCTTTTATAGCCCAAGCCCTCAGCCAGAACCAAGGGGCACCTGGTCTCTTCCATGAGATCCCCTGATCCCAGGAGGGCAGAGTCGCTGCCTGTGGGCTGCAAGGGACAGCCCGGACTCTGATCAATGGTTTTAGGCTTTCAGCCTCAACCGGGTCTTTGTTCAGACCGGGAAGAAATAGGAAAAAGCTGCAGGGTTCTGGCTCAGGAAAAAGGGGAAGGGCGAAGGCAGTGAGAGGCTGGGATGCCTCACGGCCAGTCTTCGCCCGCCTCCCAAGTTGGGGGTAGCGACAAGAGGGAGGTAGCGAATAAGAGGGGTGCCTGGGAGGCTGATGAGGTGGGTGGGGGACGACTGCGGTGCACCGATGCACCCAGAAGAGTGTGTGTGTGCGTGTGTGCGCGTATCTATATGTGTGCCTGTGGGGCGGTGACGACTCTTACATGAAATTCTCATCTTAGGGCGTGCCGGAGACCCTCGCCAGTGGACACCTGCTCCTGTTTAGGGCAGAGCCCCCTCCCATCACCCCCATTCACCTGGCTCCCCGTCCCGAGTCCAGACGTCTGCCTCGGCCTTCCCCCACTCGCACCCGTACCCTACTCACCTGTTCGCCCACTCCGAGTTCAAACGGCAGCTCCCTCTCTCCCTCCCCTCCACCGCACCCCGATACCTGCGCCCCAGCCGGGCAGACGGTGGACGCGGTGGCTCGGCTCCGGGCGAAGAGGAGAGGACCCCGCGGGGCGCGTGGGTGCGGGGGCGCTGCGTGTAGGCGCGTGACTGTGCGAGAGAGCGGCCCCGAGCCGGCCGGCCGGGCGAGTGCGCGGGGAGCCCGCGTGGGCCAGGCGCGGGCGTGTGCGAGGCGCGGGCGTGCGCGCGAGGGTGTGTGCGCGGCCGAGGCGGAGCGCCGGGCGGGCGGGCGGCGGCGTTAGGACTCCGGGGACACCGCCCCCCGCCCCGCGTCCCGCCCCCGCCCAGCCTCCCGCCTCAGTTCGCGCCGCGCCTCGGCTCCGAGCGCAGCGGCGCCGGCTCCCGGAGCCCAGCGGCGCGCACCGCCTGCGGCCGCGTCGGCGATGCGGGGCCGCCCCGCGCCCGCCCCAGTCCCGGCCCCGGCCCCTGCGGGAAGGGGCTGAGCCGCTGCCGCACGGATGGCGAACCTCGCCGCGCTCGCCTTCAGCCTGCTCCTGCGGCTGCAGCTGCCGCCGCTGCCCGGCGCCCGGGCGCAGAGCGCCGCAGGTGAGTGCGCCCCCGATCCCCGCTCCCTCTCCGGCGCATCCCGGCATCCGCCGCTGGGTCCCGGGCGGAGAAAGTTGAGCGGGCTCGAGGGGCTTGCCGGAGCCCGGGTCCCCGCCTGCAGCCGCGGGCTGCCGCGTCCAGGCGCGCCCGGGCCAGAGTGCCCGGCCCCCGGCGTCCCTCGGCTGGCCGCGTTCGGTCAAGTGCTCCGCTTTACTTTGCTGCCGGTACCCGGGCTCGAGTAACTTTCTGCGGCTGCGGAGAATATTTCCGCTCGCCGCCTCCCACTTGTCGGAATCTGTCACTCGAGTGTTTGGGGCGGCGAGATGAGAAGCGGCATCGACGCCCGGGGTGGTGGTGGGGGGAGCGTTCTCTCCCCGCAGCTTCCTGGGCAGCGCGCGCTTTTCGTGGGGAGGACTGGTCGCCAGCAGGCCGAGGCTGCCATGGAGGTGGCTTTTCTTTTCACCCGGGAGATCCAGGCGGCTCCAGACTCTCTCTAACCACGCTGCGCCCCTGAGCTTGTCCTTACGCCCCTGAAAGCACCGCGGGGGTGTTCGTGTTCAAGACTGAGACGGCGAGCCCTCCTTCCTACCCCGTGGTTTCCATCCCAAGTAAACGGGCGCCCCCGTTAAGGCCCTTTCGGTGCCACGGCTTTGACCTGTGAGCGTGTCTGCTCCAGAAAAGTTTGGGGGACTCGTATTTGGGCTTGACCGTGGGAAGGAGGCGAATAGACGTAGTTCCCCTAGTGTGTGTGTGGGATTGTCCTGGCGTGCTCCTAATGGCAAGTTGGCATGCACCGGAGGCCAGCGGGACCCGGGGCGGGTGGGGTCTCACACATCCCAGACCCCACCGGAGGCGGCTTCCAGCCCCGAGCCCCCCAAAGAGTAGGCGGTGGGGGAAGGAGAGAAGGGAGGAAGTGGTGCAGGTTTGCCTCCAAGTTCGGAAGCATTTTGAAGTTTCTTAGCACTAGTTAGCTCAGGTGTGATCACGCAGAGGGGAGATTGCCGGCATCACAGGGGCAGGCAGAGATGAGCAGGTGGGACTTAGGATACGATGCATTTTGAATTGATGACTAACAGCGGTGTCCATCTATTATCACGCTGAAAGCGAGGAGAAAGAGAAGGAAACCGTGGGCAGTGTAATCTCCTTAAATAGGCTGCTTCCGAGGGTAAGAGCCGCTCGAGTGACCTTCCATGGGAAATGCACTGGGGTCTTCCTTACTCCAAAATGGAAACTGAATATGGGACTTATGCGAAGGGGGACAGCCTGCTTCGTGGCTGGGAACTTAGGGGACTAGGACACTTCTTTCGAGGTGTGTGAAGCTGAAAGGTTGGCTTAGCCAGTAAGAGAAGAGGGACAGCCACACATCATTCTGAAGATGGTGCACAATTCTGTTTCCCTCGTTTCGGATCTGTGTTAGGTGTGCTAGGGCAGGGAAGGAAGGAGGGTGCTTGGGAGCATTACTGGGGACCAAGCATCACTCATGACTTACATTTCACTATCCTCCAGGGCCTGGGCGGCCTGCCACCCGTGAGTGATACTCACGTTCCCTCCGCGAGAATCAGTATCAAAAATATTCCTCCACGGGTCTCGCAGCGTTCTTGGGCAGCGTGCGGTAAAAACCGTCCGGGCTTGGGAAGCTGCCGGATGCTGGAAGCACGCCGCTTCCGGATGCTCCCGCCAGGTGGCGCTCGCCCACAACTGTAAAATGCAAATCTATTTGCTTTCATCTCCGGAATAGAACTTCTTTTCAGTTTTTAAATGAGTAATGTGTTTATTCAGCAGCCTTTTGTTAAAACATTTAGAGAAGTGTGAGGAGCAAGCACCTTTTCTTTGTTTGCTCTTCGGAACACTGGGGAAAGAAAAGCAATCCTGGAGTACAGTTTGGGAAGAAATCTGCTGTTAAGGAACCATGTTTCTTCTGATTTTTCCTGAGCAGAGTGGCTTCACTGCAGACGCAGTGTAGCATATACTTAGCAAGTGGCTGCGTTTGTTTCAAGGAGTCCTTAAACGAGAGGGGATTAGCTTGTGTTGGAGATTTGATGCATTCTGAGCCTCACTCATTTGTAAAAATGTGAATTTTCCGTGGTATTTCGTCTTTCTGGTTTAATGCTAACTAGACCATTTAAGTTAGTTATTTTCCCCTGGTTTCTAACAGCTGCACTTGTAGATTCAGGAATGCTGCAAATGTTGACTTTTATAAATGGACTTATCTTCATACTTTATTTCTAAATGGAGACATTTTGATATCCAAATCTAGTATAAATATGACTCAGTTTGATTTCTTCAAAAGAATCTGATTTAAAACTTTTGGCAAGTTTGGGTAAATAATATGTTTAAAAACTCAGTGGTGTGCTCTCCATAGTCTTTTTATCTGGAAATTCCCAGTCTCAAAAAACAATTTCAGTTTGTAAGCTTACATCCAAGTACACAGTTGGGGTGATATGCTTTGCTGGAACATGTTGGTCACGGTGTCCGAAAGTCAGTGGTGAAAGCTTGTCATCAAAAGGCAATTTCCTTTTTCTTTCTTGTGAGATGTGTTTTATGAGCCAGGATGATGGTTAAAAAAAAAAAAAGAGCATTTAAAATCAGCCTCTGAAAAGTGTGGAAAAAACATGGTTTGGGACGAGGAAAGGAGGAGACAGTTAAACATGGATGAGGGAATCATTCATTTATGTACTAGTGGGTTTTGGCATCTGTACATTGAGAGCAAAAACGGATCTGAGAGGGGCTGACTTGCGATGGCAGTTGTTAGCGATGTAGTCATTTAACTCGATAATCATTACCTCTGGGGAGCTGTTAGCAGTACAGTCAGATTTGACTTTCTCTCCTGGATTGCTTGATTTGTTTCCTAATAAAAGAACAATTAATGTGCAAACCTGGCTTGGATTCTGTTTCAGCAACTATCGCAAGCATGTTCGTAGCGAAAGCAGACCACCGTCTTGGGTTGCAGCCCGCTGCCTTTCTCCTCTCCTTTTCTTCTTGCCTAGCCCCAGCACGGCTCCTGCAGGCTGCAGATTGCCGACTGAGACGGCGTCCTCTGTAGTAGTGTGACTGTCGCCTTTCAGAGCCACGGCCACAGGACATTACAGCATCATTCTTTTGAACACGGGATACTCCCATGACACTCTGGCAGCGTGTTGCTGTGGAAACAAGAGCAGTGCCATATAGGTGGTGGGTCCCTGATACATATTTATTTATGGTGATGAAGAGATGGTAGAATCTCATGGCAACTATGGTGTGTGGGGGGGAAGTTTAACTCAGGAGGCAGCCTGATTGAGCAAAAAAAAAAAAAAAAAGGTATGAGCTTTGGAGTCTTCAGTCCTCAGTTTGAATTCCGCTCCTGCCTCTTTCTAAGTGTGCCAGCGTGGGCAAGTCATTCATTTACTCCTCGAATCCCCAGCTCCTCGTCTGTTGGGTGAGAATGAACGTAGCTGCCTTGCTGGATTTTGTCAAGACCAGATAAGATGAGACGCGCAGTGAGTGCATTGTGCTGCTTTGTCCTCAAGGGGCGCCTTTTCTCTTACTTGCCCTGGCATTGGTGTATGTACACAGGCCAAGGGGACACCGGTGTTAAGCTCAGTTATGAATTGAAAATTAGCTGAGTTTTGGTAATGATTTTAATTCCCGCCTTTTTTTGGCGGGGGCGGGGGGGGGAGGTTCTTGATTCTCTGAAGCCGCTTTTAGAAAGAGATTTGGAATGAAACAGGTGTTACTAATACATTTGGCCATTCGAAGATAGGCTTATTTGTTTCCAAGCACACATCCTGTAAATGAGAACAGATAGAAAAGCAAGCAATTGCAGGATGTAGCAGGCAAGCGGCTGCCCGTGTCTTCTCTCCCTTCCTACCACCCCCTCACACCGTCTTCCTTGCCTTCGGGCTCTGCCTCCTGCTCTATTTCTCTCTCTTACCTAACCTAGAAATCAAGTGCTTGGCACTCTGGGGCAGTGGGGAGAAAGATGCTTGGTGCACTTGACAAATAAGTAAAGACTAAGTAAACACATGGAGGGCTGTGGCATTCCAAGAAATAAAAAGCTATGAGATTATTGAAAGCAAACCATGCCTGACAGGTGTAATAGCATCTGCAGGCACGTTACAGAGTTGGGGCTGGGAGGCAGTGCCCGTGTAGATATTAGAAAGCGGTTAGAGTGTCTCGTGAAATCTTATAAAGTGGATTCAAATTGGTTTGGAGAGGAAGAACGCTGCAGGTTTTTTATGGATTAAGAGCAATCAGAGGCAGCCAAAGAGACGGGGGATCCCGGGTGATGTGTGCAGGTCGGACAGGGTGACCAGTGGGGGTGACGGCCTTCGGCCTCGGAGGTGGCCTTGCTGGACACTCTAATTTGCCTGGAAGAGGCAGAAATGACCATGATAATAATTATTTATTATCTATCAGTGAGAGTTACAGGTGCTAAAAAAGATAGAAGGATCTAGTGAGGATGCAAGGCATAGATCCCCAGAGACCTGCCAGAAGTCAGCCGTGAAAAATGGGAATTAATGTGTCAAAAAGGCAGAGTGTGAAAAGGTGAGGAGAAATGGTGATCCTTTTGGCTGATTTTATTTCAAAATATCAGCACTGTTTCTCTTGGGGTATCCTGCTGCTGCTGCTAAGTCGCTTCAGTCGTGTCCGACTCCGTGTGACCCCATAGACAGCCTCCCGCCAGGCTCCCCCGTCCCTGGGATTCTCCAGGCAAGAACACTGGAGTGGGGTGCCATTGCCTTCTCCTGGGGCATCCTAGGTATTACTGTTTACCCAGGTAAAGGCTTTTCCAAAGTCCCAACCAGATCTACCGTCGATGGGTGACTGATCCATGGAAGCAAGTCCACATCGTTAGGCTTAATTTTTCACCCTGGAGTCAAACTGCTGAAGTCTGTCTGACACACACACATTCACTGGTGCATGAGGGGGAGAGTTAGAAATATTTCCAATTTCTTGAATATTCAGCCTACAATTTTCATTTCAGGCTGGATGTGGCGGGGAGGGGGGGAGTTGGTAAAAAAAATGGTGACACCACTTCAGTAAGCAGTTTGGCAGTTTCTTTGAAAAGTTAAACATACACGTGCCATAGGAGCCAGCCATTCTGCTTCTAGGAACGTGCCCAACAGAGATGAAAACATATGTCAACACAGACACGTACACGAGTGTTCGTAGCAGCGTTCTTCGTGGTCGCCAAAAGCTGGGAACATTCCCGATGTCCCTCAACTGGTGAGTCCATCCAGTGGATTACTACTAGCAAGAAAAAGGAACCAGCTGTTGATACTAGGCGGCAGCACTGGATGAACCTCAGAAAACATTACACTGAACAAAAGAAGCCAGACGCAGAAGATTACATATTACATTAAATATTCAGAAAAGACAACTCTGTGGAGACAGAAGGCAGAACAGTAGTTGCCCGGGGCTGGGCAAGGGAGCAGGGATTTGTCACGAGTGGGCATGAGAGAGCGTTTTGGAGTGATGGAAAGATTTGAAAATGGGGAGGTGCTGATGGTTGAGTGACTCTCAAATCCCAGCTCCTGGCTTGTGATATGAACTCGGTAAGTTACTGCACTGTTCTGAACCTATCTTTGCATCTGTGAGTGGGGCACACGAGTGCCCTGGTGCTGCAAGAGCCAAAGATAACTCCTGTTTATTGTCAAGCTCGGTTCCTGGCATGAAATAGGCACCTAGTAAATGGCATCACTCTTACTCGAGCCTTTCACGTGTGTGTGCTTGCTAAGTCGCTTCAGTTGTGTCTGACTCTTTGAGACCCTGTGGGCTGTAGCCTGCCAGGCTCCTCTGTCCATGGGATTCTCTAGGCAAGAATACTGGAATGGGTTGCCACGCCCTCCTGACCAGGGGATCTTCCCGACGCAGGGATTGAACCCACGTCTCCTACACCTCCCGCATTGGCAGGCAGGTTCTTTAGCACTGGCGCCACCTGGGAAGCCTTGCCAGTCTCCAAAATTGTTTGTTGCGTTCGTTTTCTGCAAGCCTTTATTTGTGGTGGTTCTCCCCCACCTCCCTTAGGCTGTGAATTAATAAATCAGTGAGCTAACTTTTCTTCCCTCTCATCACTTTGGCAAAAACGAAAAAGTTTAAGACTATCAAGTTTTGACAACGATTGGAGCAATTAGGTGGCTTTGTTCATTGTTGAGTAGTGAATATTGAAACAGCTTTTCTGAGTGCTCATTTGGCAATGTCTGCTAAATTTGAGAAAGTGAATGCTTTGTGCCTGAAGTGTTTTGGTAGGCTTTGCATTGGTGGTGGAAGGGGAGGGAATAGACCATTCATCCCTTATCTTTCTCATTAAGCCAAGGATGTAGAAATTGGGAAGCCCCCTGCTTGGGGGCAGATACAACATGTTTTTGGCTTCTTAGTTTCCTAACAGGATGAATAGCTTTTAAGGGTGAGAAAAAAGTTCCATCCTTGCATTTTTCTGCCTTTTGGGGATTTTTGTAAGCACCCTGGAAGAATGTGCCCCCGGCAGACCCTGTGCTGCTCTTACGATGTTGATTAACCTCAAACATTGTGGGCATCCTGACTGCATCCAGGGGAATGTCACCCACATTCCCAGCTCCAGCTTCCCAAGACCCTGGAAATGCTGTGCCTCTCAGATCACCCCGACTTTGCTTTACTCCCGCTTATCCCAGTGGTTCCAAAGCCAGTCCTGAGATGACAAGCCTGTTTGTTTTGGTCCTTTTGTGACTCACAGTGGATGGTTATTATTCATCTGTTTAAGGGTCATGTATTTGTCTCTTTGGAACCAAGCATGAATTCATGGATTCAACATCAGCAAGGAGAATGTTTTAAAGACTGCTTAAGGGTTTAATCCTCACGAACGGGTGGCCTTGGGTGGTCTGGATTAGCTTTAACGGACTATAATTATGCCTTTCTCTGCTGCTCAATTGGCATCAAGTAGGTCAATGGGAGCCCCTTTAAACCAGTTCCGTTTTCTTAATTTTCAGACATCTTTGACAGCATCCTGACTTTTCTGTGACAACAAGGATCTTCAGGCTTACCTCCAGGTTTTCTGTTTCAAACATCCAGTCAGTTATGTCTTACAAAGAGACCTGGTCCCTTTTTGTGGAGATGTCAGAACCTGAGCTGCCCACTGTGTTTTATTTGTACACTGGAAGAAAACTGAATAAAACAAGAGCTGTTGGTAATCTTAGGGAGAGAAAAAGAAAGACATTAAAATTTTTTATTTTAATTGGAGGCTAATTACTTTACATATTATAGTGGTTTTTGCCATACATTGACATGAATCAGCCATGGGTGTACATGTGTCCCCAATCCCGAACCCCCCTCCCATCTCCCTCCCCATCCCATCCCTCAGGGTCATCCCAGTGCACCAGCCATGAGCACCCTGTCTCATGCATCGAACCTGGACTGGCAATCTATTTCACATATGGTAATATAAAAAAATGTTTCAATGCTATTCTCTCAAATCATCCCACCCTTGCCTTCTCCCACAGAGTCCAAAAGTCTGTTCTTTACATCTGTGTCTCTTTTGCTGTCTTGCATATAGGGTCATTGTTACCATTTAAGAAAGACATTTTTAAACAGCATGCCTCTATGACCATTTATCTCTCTGGTTTTTTTTGTAAGTTGATTTGATCATGCAAATATATTAATTAAAAATAATTTTGGCATTGTCGTCGTATGTGCTTGCCTGTGAGTATAGTCTCGATGTTGATGCCACCATTTCTTCTTTTCTTAATCATGTTGGAATTAGCCCTTAAGTGCATGGGTCCAGGTGATGCTCACTGTCTGTGTTTTTTGGGCACCAACTTTCTAAAAGGAAAAACGGAAATCTGGTCTCACCCTAAGGCAGCTTGGTGAGTTGTCTGTCGCTGTGTAATGGGTTATTCCTCGAGACATAGTGACTTTATTGTCTCACCGTTTCTCTGAATCAGGACTCTGAGTGGCACGGCTGGGTGCTCTGGGTCTCTCCCAGGCTGCAGTCAGGATAGTGGCTGAGGCTGTCATCACCTGGGCTCAAATGGGGAAGGGTCTGCTCCTGAGATCACTCACAGGCTTGTTTGGAGGATTCAGTTACTCATGGCTGTTGGACTTGAGGGCCTCAGTTCCTCATGAGCTGGAGGGAGACCATCTGGGTTCCTTGCTACATGGACTTCTCCATCACAGCATGGTACCTGCCTTCACCAGAGTGAGATGTTGACGGGGTGGGGAGAGTAAGAGCAAGCTGGAAGTCAGTCTTTGCAACCTCATTTCGGAAGTGACATCCATCACTCTTGACATGTTCAAGTCAAGTCACTGGGTTCAGCTCACCCTCAAGGGGAGGGAACACCTAGGGTCTTGACTCCCAGCAATAGAAGATCTTTCAGAACCACGTTAGGAGCTCAGCCACAGGAACCTCAAATAAATGACCCGTGGTATAGGAAATTTCGGGTCTTGGAGAAAAATACAAACATCACTTTTAAAGTGTGTTCACATCTTTTCATTCTTTTTATTATTTTGGGCAGTGTCAGTTCGGTGTCAAGATTTTACTCTCTAAAGGACTTTGAGTAAAGAGATTTATTGTCTCACACTTGACTTAAATGTTTAAAAAATTAAGAAAGTCAGAAGGTGAAAAATGAATTAATAGGAAGATTCATCAGAAAATTTTTCAAACCTTACCCTAAAACTTGAAGTACTGTGTTTTTGTAAGACTATAAAATGATCACACTAGTATCCACAAGATACTAGTTTATAGGAAGACCCAGTTAATAGGAAACAATAGCTCCACAAGACCCAGTTAATAGGAAACAGTAGGTTAGGGTATTAATAAGATTTAGCTGAAATTTGTTAGTTTTATTGCATATGGATACTCAGTAAAAAATTTAGTACTTAATATTTTAGGCCTTTTGGACCTATTTTTAGACAGTTTTTTTCCTTTTAATTTTCACAGGCTAAAATTGAGAATTAAATTGGCAGTGATTGCAAGGCTTAATGTAAATATACAAATTATTATATGGATCAAAACATGTCCTGCCTGAACTTTTAGATTTGATTGCTGAGGCAGTAGTACGGTCATTACAGAAGAACATCACTTAATATTTTGGTGATGCTAGTGGTAAAGAACCTGCTTGCCAATGCAGGAGAATTAAGAGACGCAAGCTCGATCCCTGGGTCAGGAAGATCCCCTGAAGGAGGAGATGGCAACCCACTCCTGTGTTCTTGCCTGGAGAATCCCACGGGCAGAGGAGCCTGGCAGGCTGCTGTCTATAGGGTCAGACTTAGCACTCACACACGTGGATGGGGCCCATGAAATCTTCCAGGAAGGATGGTTTTGTGAAATCCAGATAGGCTGACCAGACATTAGAGCTCCTGATGGGGATGTGCTCCAGAAATGTACCTGTTTTCACACATTACCTATTTGCTTGGTGTTGGGAGTGGTGGCTCCACAGGTCCCCATTGTGCTTGTCTAGGCAGTTGTCTATAAGTAAGTAGGTGGGAGGGTCACTGGTTTACAATGCCCAACTCCAGGCCCTTCTGGACTCACCTCTGCAAGGTGACCTTAAGGAAGGAGGAAACCCAGACGCCTCGAATTTGCCCTTCGTCTGCATTGGGGAAGTGCTTGTCTGGCTTCCACTTTCAGGGGCTTGGATTTTTGAGCAGTTTCTCATTTGTTCATTGTCATCCTCAGTCCTGCTGAGTCAGACTGTGCAAGGTTAGGTGCCAGGCACCCCTCCTGCTGTGAAGGAGGAGGGGGCATACTCGTCCTTGGTGTCTAGGTGAGGCTGCTGCACGTCGCTCCGTGAAACTTGCACAGCTCTACCTGCAGGACCGGGTCAAGGATCTCCTTCTGCTCCACTGGACCGGCTTTGAGTTCAGAGTTGTTTCCATATCTAGTCTTTCTCCTATTTCCAGATCCAGAGCTCTGATATTTCAGCTGTTATTTTTTCTTTCACCTGCCAGATATTTTCTGTTTATCCTCTCTTTACCTTTTACATTATCCTTTTACCTTCTTATTACAGGAAATATGTACACCGGGTTGGGGTAATGGTTTTTAGCTTGGAAACTTCAGAACAAAGACTTTAAAGAAGACTCTAACATGTCTCAAACCAGGACTGGGGAGGGGTGGAGTGGGAGGAATGATCAGTTGTAGTCAGGGTCTAGGATCATGGCCAGCCTCTTTTCTGTACCTCAGCTGGCTCCAGTTTAGGATAGTTATCTTCTTCTAAACACAATTGTCTGGAACAGAACAGAGGGCAGCTCTCTAACACTTGAGTTGCATTGTCTTGAGGCCCTTTAAATTGGATTTATGGAGGAACTGTGGAACCTCCTGGCAAAAGGAAACTTACAGTTTCCAACTGCTCAGATGCTCAGCTCAAACATGCAGACACCCTAACTGAACTCCGTACCACTCTTGCTTCAAACAGAAGTTTAAAAAACTTTTTGGGGGATGTACATATTGGTGCAAATTTTCCAATTCAATTAAGTCTTAAATTTTCTGTACAGAGGACATGTATTCCAAGTAGAACATTACTCCTGGGACTTGACCCCTTGAACACAATTTTTGGTGTTCAGTTAACCTGAACAAATCCCAGAGTTTCAAGGTCACCATTGTGTGTATAGATGTATGTGTATTTTAAAACAAAATTTTTTTTACCTATGATATTTCTTTTTAAAATATTAATCTATTTATTTTAATTGGAGGATAATTACTTTACAATATTGTGATGGTTTTTGCCATACATCAACATGAATTAGCCACAGGTGTACATTAAAACAAAATTTCTTAGTTTAACTTGGGACCTCTCTCTCTACTGGTCACTCTTTTAGTGAAGGTTGATGATGTCAGAACTTTCTTACTTTATTATCTTTATGTCTTCTTACCCATAAAATGTTCAGCATACATTTAAATTCACTTGTATACAGAATCACATTGTTATTACTTTTACCTGAGAATTAATTTAGCAAGTCCTGAAGCATTTCTCAATTCCGTTCTCATTTTCTCTTAACTCCAAAACCTCAGCAGCTATCATTTCTGCCCCCAGAATTGCTGATGACCTGTTCCACGTGGAGCTCTAGGAATCTTGGTACTTCCCCCATACTGGCCTACCTTTTCAGATGTCTAAGTGGGGGTCCTCCCTTTGTGATCTGTACGTTTGGCTCAAATCTGACATTTCCTCCTTTTGGGGTCTGAACTCCCTTTGGAGAAAATACTTAGTTCTGGTTACTGTTTTGGCTCATACAGAAGCTTCCAGGAATTATGCCTTGAGCTCATTGCTCTTGGCTCAGCCATCTTTTTTTATATGCAAGGTCCAAATGATTGGAGGCAGAAGAACAGTGAATAACTTTCATTTGGCTCAGTGCCTCTCACAAAGATTCTCACGTTTCAGGCATGTTTTACTTATTGTTTCCTACCTTGGCATTCTGATCTCAGACTAAAATCTGGCTATGACGGTGAGTGAGGCACGCCTGTCCCACTTCTGACACCAGTGGCAGAGTCAAAATGGATTAGAGGTTTTCTGGCAGAGATCTTGTTTGTGCTCCAAACTTCCATAAATTCCTGATTTATTTAACCAGAGATGCAGGGTCTCATGGAAGAGAGGTGACCACACAGAGATGAAGCAGATATAGTGTCTTGGCCTGACTTTTTCTGGCCTCTTGGTTCCCCTCATGGAGTGCCCGTCTCCTAGTGGCACCTTCAACACTGGCAGAATCCTGTTTATACACAGAAGCAGCCCGAATTTTGCTGTGCCACTGCATATAAGATCTTGGAAGATTTTATACTAAAAATATGAGCATCTATTAAGAGATATTTACAAATATTTACCAATATGTTCTTCTGGTTCATGAAGCAAACTCAGCATCTGCAAGGCTACATCCTTTTCTGTAGGAAGAAAAAAGAGAGCCTATTTTATGGATAACAATTGAATATTGTATTACTGATAACACCCTGTATGTTTATGTTAGTATAAGAAGCAAAATGGAAGGCTGCCCTTTGCAAAATAAGTATAGAGAAAAATGGAATTGAGATGGTTGCATAAAGGGCATTTTGGCCTTAATTTGTGATATTCTATTTCATTTGAAATGGAGAATGCACTTAAAAATTTGTTAAAATCGGTTGATAATTCTTGATAGAGAAGAATATAGGTGTTAATTACACTTCTCTTTGTAATGTTTCTGCATTTAAATTATTTCCTTAAAAAGCGATACCCTTGTAATTTAAGATTTGTTGCAAATTATAGGGATTTTTAAATATATGTACTGTTCCTCCATCATTCTTTCAAAACAAATTGAGGTTTTATTTTCTGTATGGAAAGCCTTCTTTCAGAGTCTGTAATGAGGAATCCTACGGGGAAGTCTAAGACCCCTGCCTCTGGTTGGAAGAAACAAGGCAGAGAATTGCGTTGCAGATGCAGGGAGGCCCTGGAGCATGAGTGACGGGGGCCCAGATGGAGGAGGAGTTCTTAGGTATCATCATCCGCCACTTTCCACACCCCCTTCTCTCCCCTGGGAACTCCATGGAGGAATAACAGAGATTCTTGAAGGCTGTGGGAGGCACGTTTCACCTAGAGGAATAAGATTGCAGAATCTTTTCAATGTTTAGAAATGCTGTGAACCTGGACACAGTTTTCCCATCTGTAAAATGACCAGATGACATCTGTGTTTCTCAAGAGCTGGAGTTCTAGTCTTTGACTTTAGGATTTTGATTGTTTCCCCAGAAAATCAGATCATTTGAGATCTTTGATAGAGGTTAAAATATTAAAAATCTACCCTTTCCTGATGAATCCGTTTTGTTATTTGATACCATCCATAGTCTGTTCTAAAGGAAGGAATTGTGAAATCTCCAGGGCCTAGAGGTGAAACAAAAAGAATCAGTTTCCTGGATTGTTTATTTCAAAGGGCGACTCCACTAGTCCAGATTAGAATATGACAGAGGGAATTTTCACTCTCCAGGGATGAAAATTTCTAAACCCAAAGGAGTATACAGAGGAGCAGAGCATTTGGCTCATGTTGGAATGGAAAGCAGGAAATTCAAGGAGATGACAAGTCATTTGGTGAGATGATGGATGATAGAGGAATAATAATAGGGAACCAGATTTCAAAGTTATGAAAATCACAGGTGCACCGGGGTATATCTGCAGAGCATGAAGGATTCAAACTGAACCTCAGGGGAACAAATACAAGAGAGGAAATGACTACCAAAAAGGAAAACTAACTCTGCTGTGTCCTTAAGAACTTAAAATGAGCCAGATATTTTTCAAAGGCTTTTCGCTAATTGTCACTTATAGAGTCTTCATAACAGTCCTATGAAGTGGATACAGTTATCACCAAAAATGAGGAACAGAGTGGTTGAGCTATGGAGGTTACACAGTTTTAGTGAGTGGTAGAGCTAAGGCTTGAACTTGAGCAATTTGAGCCTGAAATCTGCCTTCTTAGCCACTGCTTCCAGCTTTCTCTCTGGCTTACATTGTGTTGGGTGCTGTGCTAAATTCATCCTTAGGGGGAAAGTTTAGGTCCCATTTGAAATTCCTGGGTGAAAGCCTTCCTTCAGAATTTTCAATGCGAATTCCTGTCGGGGAGTTCTAAGACTCCATTGAGTTCTCATGATGATCTCATGAAGCAGGCACAACAATTCCATATATTAGATAAGAGAATGGTTTTATGGATTAAAGGGTTTGGCCACAGTCACACATGCAGTCATCTCATTTCCAAGTCCCAAGTCCTTAAACACATGATGTTGAATTTTAGAAGACTTAGGTCTATAAATATGTGGGAGAGAGGGGCTTTGTTCCTAAGAAAGATGCCCCATCTCACCCCCCAAATAAGTCTCCAACCATACCAGTCTCAAAGGAGGGTAATTCATTGGACCCTCACTTGTCCTGGAACAAAAGTTAGGTCCTTTGATGTGGCTGATTGCACACTGGTGGCTCAGCCGCTGAAGGTGCCACCCCCAGGCACCCTTAGATGGGATGAAGGGTTCATCTTCGACTATGGTCTTTGGACCTCTGGGTCTCCAGCAAACATAGTATTTTAGGAAAACACTTTTTGGTTGGACATAGTTGACTGGATTTATTTAAACCACAGGATAGTCACCCTGTGGATTTAAGACAGAGGTATATCATTTGAGTTTTAAAAACGAGTGGCTGAGCCTAGGCTATTAGGTGGGACTGCTATTGAGTTTACACCAGCAGCTGTCGAATGTCACAGGTTTTGCAGCAAGACTTTGGTTCTAAAATATAATGCAAGTGTTAGTTGCTCAGTCATATCTGGCTCTTTGAGACCCCATGGACTGTAGCCCACTAGGCTCATCTGTCCATGGAATTCTCCAGGCAAGAATACTGGATTGGGTAGCCTTTCCCTTCTCCAGGGGATCTTCCTGACCCCCGGGATCAAACCTGGGTCTCCTGTACTGCAGGCAGATTCTTTACTACTGCGCCACCAGTGAAGCCCTCTGAAATATAAAGGTCTGTGTAATTTTATCTCGAATTTTCCAAAAGTACCAAATACCTCCCTATTGAATTTTTCATTGTGGGCCCTGCAATAAAGAATATGTAAATTTCCTCTCAATTTCTGCTCTTGTGACTGCAGTTTTGAGCTTACTCCCTGACATGAACTTTGGGTAGTTCTTGGCTGTTTTTCACTTGGAATCAGGTCTGAGGCAGGTGGACCCATCTGCTCTGTCTGCTCTGAAGGAAACAATAGCTGTTAAAAGCACAGGCTCTGATCTCAGACTATGTGGGGGTCAAGTCAGTGATGTGCTACTTATAGGCTGTATGACCTTGAGCAGGTTATTGGAACCCTCTAAGCCTCAATTTTATCATCTGTGAAATGAGGCTAATCATAGTAACTTTCTTGTAGGGTAGTTGTGAGAAATCAAGGAGTTTATGTACCTAATAAAATACTTAGCCTGGGGCTAGGCTCATGGAAGTTGCTCAGTAAATGCCATCTATTCTTGGTGGTGATGCTATTGCTGGAGCTCCGTGGAGCACAGAGTACAGGGCAAGAGTGACCAGTTGTCCTGGTTTCTCCAGGACAGAGGTGTTTCCCAGGATGTGGGACCTTCAGTGCTGAAACCAGGCAAACCAAAATGAGTTGGTCACTCAGATGCCCATCCCAGGCCACAAAGCTCTGTTCAGAGTGGCCTCATTGCATATGCTGTGCAGGTTCCTGCAAGTTGCACGCACAATTCTTATTTTTGTAGCAGAGTAAAAAAAGATTATATATTTGACCTGCATTTAATAGATGTTACTATAGGAAGAAATAAAATAGCTTTTGTCAGTTTCTGAAAATATCACCATTAGAGGAGCTGTCTGGGGTCTCCTGATATACTTTCTGGATCCTGACATGAAACAGAATCCAACTGCACTGTGTTGTGAGGCTTCCAATGAAGGGACTGCATGGTTGGGGTAAAGGGAACCCACACGGGGTCCTGAGACTTCTAGAGCCTAGGAATGGTGGGAGGTTATTGGTACCTTTTAATTTGCAAAGGAGCAGTGGGAGGGGATTATGTTAATAAGCCCTTTTGTGTGCTGCTCTGAGTTCCAGGAGGCAAGAGTCCTTTGCCCTCTGGTTCTGATTGTGTTTAGCAGATGGGGAGCACTGGCAGGGGATTTTGAGGCAGGAGGAGGGGGCTTGGGATGTTTATCCTCCTCTCCCTGCCTCACTGTGCTCTGGTAGGGCTGTCGTCCTCAGTGGCCGTGGTTCTCAAAGTGTGCTCCCTGGACCGGCAGCATCACCTGGAAACTTTATAAATGCAAATTTTGGGGACCCACCTCAGACCTGATAAATCATAAACTCTAGGGTGGGTAATCTGTGCCCTCTAGGTGACTGATACATGTGAAAATTTGAGAATTGCTCATCTAGGGAGCAGAGATATACCATTAATTTTATGTGGGGTCTTTGGCCAGTTAAGTGTCTTCTCTGGTTTGGAGTGCAGTTTCCATCTCAGCCAAATGAGAGAGAGTTTTGCCATCTCTGTTCATAGCACTTGTTCCTTTTAAATAGTCTTTTTACTTATTTATGTGTTTATTTTCTGACTCTTTTTTTCCCAACTGCCTTTTTTTTTTTTTGGCTGTGGTGTGTATTCATTGCTGTGCATGGTCTTTCTTTAGTTGCTGAGAGCAGGGGCTACTCTCTAGCTGCTGAACACGGGCCTCGTGGTGGCTGCTTCTGTTGTGGGGCAGGGACTCAAGAGCATGGGCTTAGTTGACCCACAGCATGTGGAATCTTCCCGGACCAGGGATCCGAACCCGTGTCCCCTGCATTGACAGGCAGATTCTTAACCACTGGACCCCCAGGGATGTCCTGACTCTTTTCTGTTAGAATTATCGCTCCACAAGGGTCAGGACTTTGCTCTTTTCACTACTGATCTCCCGTGCCCAGGACAGTTCCGATACATGGCAGTCAGTGTTGGTGAATGAAGGATAGGACGTGGTTTCTACGATCACTTTCAGCAGTTTTACTTTTAATGTGAAGATTCTATATTCTGTCTTATATAGTAATTGCTAGTTTATCTTAAATCTGTCAATTTGAAATCTCAACCTGCAATCCTATTTTTTTTTAAAAAGGAAAATAATAATTGATGAATTAAAGAAAGAATATTTAAAACACCCTCTGTGTGCTAGGGGAAATATGTCACACATTTCTTTTATTTATCTTCATAAAGGCTCTGTGAAATTGGATCACTATAGAGGAATGCTATCTTAATGAGATTATGTGACATACCCAAAGTCACATAGCTATTTTTTTTTTAGTTTTATTGAAGTATAGTTGATTTACAGTAGTGTTAATTTCTGCTATACAGCAAAGGGGCTCAGTTATAAATATTCTTTTTCATTGTGGTTTATCACAGGATGTTGAATATAGTTCCTTGTGCTTTATACAATAGGACCTTGTTGTTCGCAACGTTATTAACTGGCCAAACCCAGCTTCCAGTCAAGCTGTGTTCACTTCTAGGCCAGTATTGTTTTAATTTCAGAGCTGTAAAAGATTCAGACAAATCTACTGAATTGCAAAGATTGATTACATTATAAAAGAATTGTTTGCCTTGAAATATGTTTCGTCTTGAGTCACTCAACATGTTGGAGAGAGTATAGGCATTTAAGTCAGAAAGACCTGAATTGAAACCTCACCTTTTGGTGCTTAATGGCTGTGTGTCCTTGGGTGCGTAACTATACCTCTCTGAGCCTAGATTCCCCCATCCATCATCAATAGGATATAATTGTACCCTGACGGGCAGCTGTGACCATTTGAGATAATACGTATAAAATACCTGGCAAGTGATAATAGCCGTGGTGGTTTCTAAGAATTTTTTTGAGAATTGGTAATTCTTGTATAAATTGTGATAAGTCTCAGTCTAGAGGGTGGATTTTAGAGTTTACTGTTCTTCATTAGGAAAAACTGATCATGTGACTTGAACTCACAACAATCTTTGGAGATATTCTCAGTCCTGTCTGGATTGGCTATGGGCTCAGACTGCCTGAGATCCTGAATCATCTTGCTTACTTGCTGTACGTCCTTGGGCAAATTAGTTTGCCTCTCTGATCCTTAAATATCTTTATCTCAAAATGAGGAACGATAGTACCTATCTCCTTAGACTCTTAGTGTCATATGAAATAACATGTAAAATGGCAAGTAAATAGTATGAAAATTATTGTTGTTAAATGGGAATTTCTTTTGTATATCAAATAGCCCCATGGTCTCATTGCTGTTGAAATTTAGATGTGCAGATTCATGTCTGTGCACACAGTTAAAGTTGCTCAGTTGTGTCCGACTCTTTGGGACCCCATGGACTATACAGTCTGTGGAATTCTCCAGGCCAGAATACCAGAGTGGGTAGCCATTCCCTTCTTCAGGGGGTCGTCCCAACCCAGGGATCGAACCCAGGTCTCCTGCATTGCAGGAGGATTCTTTACCAGGGAAGCTATGCACGTAGTCGGCATCAAGTGAGGTCCTAAGTATGGTAACCGTACAGCAGGTATTATGTAAAACTCCTTTCTTCTCTGAAATTCTACTGTTTAGAAGGCTCATCTAGTATGCAGTCAAGATTTTGGAAAGAAGCTAAGACATCTCTGGGCTGCCCAATAGATGCTACACCCCCACACAGCTCCGGTCTTTTCTCTAAGGGAACGCCTCCAGGCTGTCATCCGGTGGCTGTAGCTCTTGCTTGACATATAATTCTAGCAAGTTTGTATATGATTCTGACCCCAGACCCCAGAGAATTTAGCAGGAAGGAGGCTGGCTGCTGCAGGGGTACATGCTTGCCTGGTGCTTAATAAGGGGAATGACGGCCTGATTGCTAGAGAGGAGCAGCAGAACTATAAGGGGTAGCCGTGAGATCTCAATAAACTCAGAAGCTGGAGCAGTAGCACATGGACAGAGGATGTTACTCTCTGAAGGCCCCGAAGGCTGTACCTTATTGCTTTCCTCAAGATTCTGTGACAGTCATGACAATTATCATGTCAGAAGAAAGAAATAGGTGTGGGTTCTGAACACAATAACTGACCTTTTAATGGCTCACCTTGAGTTATAAGAAAAGGCTAAACTGTTTTCTTTAATCCAAGTGATTCTATTTGTACGATATATTTTCAGGTGTACCATTCCACTTCAATCCTTGCTCTTAGGTGCAATCACTCTTTTGTAGTAAAGAGATTGAGTCTTAGATGCAACAAAGGACCATCCCAAGGTCACAGATACTGAAGTCCGGGGCAAGGCCTGAAGCCCCCCTGCTGTTTAGATTGTGAACCTGCGGTGTACACCATGGCCCCATTCTCCCACGTGGGAGGGAAGGGAATTTTGTATAATATTTTTAAAGCCTTTGCAGACACAGCTCTTTAAGTGTCTGCGGTGGTGGTTAGCATGATGCCTTCTGCCTAATGAACCCTGGGTTTCAGTATTTAGTACATTGAATTAAAGAGCAAACCTTGGGTGTCTGGAAGGTTTTGATATTATAAAGGAACATCTTAGGAGCAGCTGGAATGAAGGCATCATGGGAGGGGATGGAGAAGGGGATGGTCAGGTAGGAGGAAATGCATGAAGAGGATTGGTTAAAAGAGGGAGAGAGGAGGGGCCAAAGGGCCTCTCTTAATAGTATCTGGAGGCCAGGGGTGGACCAGGGCACGTGGCGTTTCCTTGGAGGAGTATGCTGCTTCTTTTTCTCTTGACTCCTTTGAATTTGCTTGACCTGACTCTTCAGGGGAGCAAGTTTACAGCCTGAGGCTTTTAGTTAAAAATAACTTTTATTTGGTGTAAGAAATTCATGCTAGCATGAGAAAAATTGTTATGGACGAGAGGTTTTGATGAAAAACAATGAGACAATGACCACTGAAGGTATGATACCCCACCTCTGGCTTCCCCTGATGCCGGTTCTATCCAAATGATCCAGGAGGCCTGGGGCTAAGAGCCATCTAATTCCATTCCTGATGTGAGGCAGGCCAGGCCGAGTGAGGTTATTGGTTCCTCCTAGACCCAGAGATGGCCATGCCATGGTTTGATTTTCCTCTTTGGAACCAAAGAGATTGTTGTTGTTCAGTCACTCAGTCGTGTCTGACTCTTTGTGACACCATGGACTGAGCACACCAGGCTTCCCTGTCCTTCACCATCTCCCTGAGCCTGTTCAAACTCATGTCCATTGAGTCAGTGATGCTGTCCAACCATCGTATCCCCTGTCGTCCCCTTCTCCTCCTGCCTTCAATCTTTCCCAGCAGGGAAAGATTGGGGTCTTTTCCAGTGAGCAAATGATGTCTCTTTGGAGGAAACAGATCAAGATTTGTTTAATGTAGTGGTTCTTTGAAAGAAATCAGTGTTTAATCTGTTATTTTAAATTTGAAAGCCTATCACAGTGCAGTAAGAGGTGTATGAAGAGTCAAAAGCACGTGACTTCTGAATTAGGATGACTTGAAAAACTCAAATTGAAGTGGAACCCTATTTGTTAACTATTGCTGTCTAAAATTTGGCACAAAGTTAGCCACTGAAAACAACACTTACTAAACCACTTTGGTCGCTGACAATGAATTGGTTATCTCAGTTTTTATGGGTCAGGTGTCTGGGCATGGCTGGGCTGGGTCCTCTGGCTCAGGGCCTCTCATGAGGCTGCCGTCCAGACAGCTAGGGCTGTGATCTCATCTGAAGACTTGACTGTGAAGGATCTCTTTCTAAGCTCATGTAGTTGTTGGCAGCATTCAGTTTTTAAAAAATTTTACTGAAGTATCAGTTCAGTTCAGTCATTCAGTCGTGTCCGACTCTTTGCGACCCCATGAATCGCAGCACGCCAGGCCTCCCTGTCCATCACCAACTCCCGGAGTTCACTCAGACTCAAGTCCATCGAGTCAGTGATGCCATCCAGCCATCTCATCCTGTGGCGTCCCCTTCTCCTCCTGCCCTCAATCCCTCCCAGCATCAGAGTCTTTTCCAATGAGTCAACTCTTTGCATGAGGTGGCCAAAGTACTGGAGTTTCCGCTTTAGCATCATTCCTTCCAATGAACACCCAGGACTGATCTCCCTTAGAATGGACTGGTTGGATCTCCAAGTCCAAGGAACTCTCAAGAGTCTTCTCCAACACCACACTTCAAAAGCATCAATTCTTCGGTGCTCAGCTTTCTTCACAGTCCAACTCTCACATCCATACATGACCACAGGAAAAACCATAGCCTTGACTAGACGGAAGTATAGTTGATACATAGTGTTGTGTTAGTTCCTGGTGTGTAGCAGAGTGATTCATTTATATCTATGTGTAATAGTTTGCATTTGGTAACCCCAAACTCCCAGTCTGTCCCTCCTCCACGTCCCCTCCTCGTCCTGTCAACCACAAGCCTTTTCTCTATGTGAGTCTGTTTCTGTTTGTAAAGAAGTTCGTTTGTGTCATAGTTTAGATCCCACATTTAAATGCTGTCACATGGGATTTGTCTGACTTACTTCATGAGTATGATAATCTCTAGGTCCATCCATGTTGCTGCGAATGGCAGCATTTCATTCTTTTTTATGGGTGAGTAGTATTCCATTGTATGTATACACACACACACACACACATATATCCCACGTCTTCCTTATCTACTCATTTGTCTGTGCACGCTTACCTTGCTTCCATATCTTGGCAGTTGTAAGCAGTGCTGTGATGAACTGTGGGATGCACGCATCTTTTCAAATGAAGAGTTTTCATGTTGGGGGATATATGCCCAGGAGTGGGATTTCTGGATCATACAGTATGTCTCTATTTTCAGTTTTTTTAAGGAAGCTCCGTATTGTTTTCCATGGTGGTTGCGCCAGTTTACATCCCCAGCAGCAGTGTAGGAAGGTTCCCTGTTCTCCACACTCTCTCCAGTGTTTATTATTTCTTGACTTTTTAATGGTGGCTGTTTTGACTGGTGTGACATGATACCTCACTGTAGTTTTGATGTGCACTTCTCTAATAATTAGCAATAGTGAGCATCTTTTCATGTGCCTGTTTACCATCTGTAACAATCATTCAGTTTTTTAGCAGACTGCCAGACAAGGGTCTTACTTCCTTATGGCCTGTTGGCCAGAGGCCAGTCTTAGTTCTTTGGGACATGGGTCTCTCCAACAAAGTGGTCTGCTTCATCTTCTAGGCAAGGGAGAAGCTCTGCCAGCAAGACAGAGGTCACAGTCTTACCTACCTAATCGCAGCAGTGACATCCATCACCTTTGCCGTTTTGTGTTGGTTAGAAGCTGGTCACCGGTCCTGCCCACACTCAGGGAGGGGATTACACAAAAGCATAAAAACTGGGAAGTGAGGATCATTGGGGACCAGCTTAGAATCTGCTTGCCATAGACCCACATCTCAAACGCCCCCTCCCATCCTGTTTTTTGGTATTCTTCAGAGCCTTGCCACAAAACGTTTTGCTGCTATGGGTATGGGAGGGATTGAAATTTAAGTAAGAGACTGCAAGAGGGGGATGGAAAAATCTGTTGTGTTTGACCTGGTTACTCACTTATCCTGATTGCCCTATCAGGGGGCTTGAATTATGTGACTTCCTTTCACCCTCACTGATAACCCTGAGAAGTAGGCAGGTGAGGGAACCAGGATGTAGACACAAGCTTGAGTCTTGTCTAAGCTTGTGAGGGTTGAGAGGCGTTGGATTTTGAAGAGGTCAGAAGGTGTTAGGAGGAAAGGCTTTGCTGGGGTTGGTAACACTGGGTGCTTTTTCTCTGCTGGAGCACGGTTAGCTGAAGCTAGGCTGTGGGCAGAGTTCAATGTCAGGACACGAAGTACAGCCTCCGTGCAGATGTGAAGGTCGGGCTCTGGAGGAAATGTTGGAGTTCGGGACTCAGGAAAGGTGGCACACAGTAAGCCCAACGAAGCCGAAAAGGGCCAAGTCTCAGGAGCCTCTCCTTTCATATAAGGAAGAAGTAGGGGAGAAACGCTGTGCTTGTCTTCACCATTCGTTCACACGCAGCACACTGTTGGACTTGATGAAACCAGATGAAGCCATTGTATCCGTGTCTGCCAGCCACGAAGCCTGCCACCTTTGTGTGCACAGCTGGGATTGAGTTTTTTTTTTTTTTTTTCAGTTTTCTCTTATATTATAAAAACGAACAGAAAAATGGAAATGCAGGTAGTCACAGTAGTACATGGAGGCAAAGATGGAGCCTGATATACAAACAGTGTCGACTGTTTCTCTTCCATTTATGGCTGGTCAGATAGTTCCCGTTGTGAAAGGAAATCAGATGAAGCACCTGTCTGAATTGATGGGAGTGTGTCCTCCAACATTGTGCCGCCAAGGCCATGTTTTGCGATGTAGGAAAATAAGGAAATCTTTAAAATTACAGACTGAAAATCATCGTTAAAGAAAAAAAGCTTCAGTGATTTGGGTACAGAGAGAAATCAACAGATCCATAGAGCTTCTGATGGGAGATGGTTGACTCCAGAATCCTTGATCAAAAGGACAGCGTTGGGCTTCCTATGGATGCATTTGTCCAAGAAAGTTGATGACAGTGTCAGAATCACCACACAGCTGCCAAAGTAA
This sequence comes from Bos mutus, assembly GCF_027580195.1. Taxonomy (NCBI): domain Eukaryota; kingdom Metazoa; phylum Chordata; class Mammalia; order Artiodactyla; family Bovidae; genus Bos; species Bos mutus. The sequence continues at coordinate 56,133,214 of NC_091629.1, read as the reverse complement.
TTTTTTTAAACCATAAATCAGACCATGTCCCTCTTCTCTTTCAAATCGCATCACTTGTCTTTAGAATAAAGCCCCCAACCCAAACTGCTGCTTCTTGCCTCCAAGATCTGGCTCCTGAGACTGTTTTTAACCCCGTCTCTCACCGTTACCACTGCCATTCCTGGATTGAGACTGGCCTGGCAGGTGGGGGTGGGGTCACCAATCCTCATCCCAGGGCCAGATCTGGCCTTGCCACCTGTTTGTGTGTGGACTGTGAACTAAGAATGGTTTTCACGTCTTAATGGTTGTTCACAGCAAAAGGAGGACAGCATTTTGTAACATGGGGTGATGGTATGGAATTCACATTTCAATGTCTGTAAAGGATTATCTTGGGACACAACTTTGTCCCTTTGTTTGCAGGTTGCCTGTGGCCGCTTTTGTGCTGCAGTGGTGGAGCTGAGTAGTGGCGAGGAGGACTGAAGCCCTGCAGAGGCTAAAGTAATTACCACTTGGCTCTCTATAAAAAAGGTTGGCAGACTTCTGCTCTAGCCACACTGGCCTTTTTCTCTTTTCTTGAACAGTCAAAATCTGTGCCCACCTCAGGGCCTTTGCTCTTGCTGTTCTTTTTACTCATTTTTTGGCTATGTCGCACAGCATGCGGGACCTTGGTTCCGTGAGCAGGGATTGACCCTGTGCCCTCTGCATCGGAAGGACAGTGTCTTAACCACTGGGCCACCAGGGAAGTCTCTGTTTTTTCTACTAGGGATGCTTCTTTGTTTCACCCTTCCCACAAGTATCACTCCTGCACTTTCTGTCCACATTAGCTTAACTCTGTTGATGTGTTAATAACATCTGCTATCTCGAAGTATTTACTTACTCATTTGTTTCTCCCACTTGAATGTAAGCTCTTGGAGGGAACAGTTCTGTCTTACCACTTAGGAAGGAAGCACTTGGCACATCACGGGTGCTCTGTAGATGTTTGTTGACAGACTGTGGAATGAATGGAAATCAGTGCTGAACCTCCAGCCCAATCTTCTCCTGCATCTCTGCCAGGACTTCCTTCTCCCCAACACAAACTCATTTTCTCCTTTGCATGAGATGTCATTTTCAGTAAGCTGAGATAATTGGATTTTAAGATAAGACATCACAAAATTAAATTTATTGTTTGTAATTTAATTTATTTTAAAATATTTTAGCTAATCCTGAATAATCAGGAGTACACTGTAGACACTTGTTAAGAAATGAAGCATTGACACTACAATTAAAATTTCATAATTTTTGTAGCTCCCTCCCCACAGATACCCACCTCTACTCCACTCTTACAGTGTGTAAAGATCTGTATATTCCAAACTTCCGGTTTGCAACTAATTTTTACGAGCATGTTTTCTGAAAGAGAAAATGTGGAATGAATGTGCTTCTCCCTCCTCCTCCTCTTCCCACTCCTTTTTACACACACATAAGGAGGCCCAGGTGAGATGGATGTGCTCTGGGTGGATGTCCTTGGATGGCTTTCCCCCAGGACACTAGTCCAGTGGAGGCACCACAGAACTGTAACATAATATGTGAGAACCAGCCGCTGCCTTACACGTACAGCCTGTTCTTCACCTCATGGTGACGGCATGGACCGTGAGAACACTTTGATGTAATCGAGGGCAAGTGTGATTTGGGCTGTAGAGCAAATGGCACAAAGCCAGCACTCTGTGTCAGTTGTTGACCACAGATGTTTGTCTTGGAGATTCAAAAGCTGCTAAGCAGCTGCTGTTCATGAAAAATCTTAGGAAGCCTGGCTCCAGTACTTGGTCGGTCATCCTTGCTACTATCAAATGTAGGTCTCTGTTCTCTCCCCAGCCCATTCCTTTGGTCCGTCAGTATTTGCTGAGTTCCCTGTCCGGGTCATCCACTGGAGCTCCATCAGCAGGGGAGACACAAAGGACCATTCCTGTGCTCAAGGAGCTTACTGTCTGGTTTGGGGAAACAGATGGGCATGTCTGTGGTCATGGTACAGAGACAGTAGCTGTGTTGATAAAGTGCTGCTGCAGTGGGCAACCTGGGGAACGGCTTACTTGGGTGGAGCCAGGGATGGTTTCTGGTAGACAGTGAGGCTTTGCTGTGGGGTAGTGAGGCAGGTGAGGGCATGGGAGAACTGCAGATCACTGAAAACCCAAGCCCTTTGGTATGGTTGGAGCCATAGAGGCTGAGTTAGTGTGGCGGGAGGGAAAGGGAGGGGCAGGGAGGAGTGAGAGGCAGCCCCTTGACCTGGTCCAGAAAGGCTTGCCTCCTTTGCTGCTTCTGATCCAGGACCGTGGAGACCTCTGTTGGTAGGGAGCCAGGGGTCACTGAGATGGTTTTGGGCACTGATAGTTGTGTGCTTCAGTGATTCAGAGTAGCTCAGCATAGAATAGCTTTTGCTTCTGCAGAAAGCTGTTACTCTGCTTTCTGTGCATTTGTTAACAAAACCAAAGCTTTAGAGTCAGACACTGGCTTTCCCAGTACAACATTTCTGACCCTAGGAAGTTACTGAGTCCAGCTGTGCCTCAGTTTCATCATCTTTTAAAAGGGTATAATCATAAAACCCACTGCATAGGATCATTCTGAGAATTTAATTAGTTACTACAGATATAAAGCACATAATAATCACACATTCAGTAGTCCGTATTACTACTATTTGTTTTATTGATGCCCCCAAATGTGTACCATGCTTGTTTAATTATATCTTCCTGATTCTTGTCCTCCAGTTTCAAATACAGGAATCACCATATTAGCATGGTAATGCTGCAATAATAATCCACTGAGTTGATGTAAATAAGGAACATCTGTGCAATATTTATGACCCATAAAACACAGTTATACTCTAAAATGTTGTTGTAATCCCAAGTAGGTCACTGCAGTGGTCCATGATCAGAGGACCCTCCTGGGGCCCTGGGCTGTGTTCACTGAGGTCTGTGCCAGACAGCCCAGATGGGGACGGGCACTGCCACATGGCAGTTGGCAAAAATTAGACTCCTGAGGGTTTTTTTGCCCATCAGAGCAAAAAATGAGTTATCTTTTTGCAGGAAAAATAGGGTGAAGGTACTTTTAAAATCAAGAACAGCCAGCTTTCAGTTGCCTGTGTGGGTTTAAATGCTTGCTGGACTGTGTAGTGGATATTTAAAATCCCAGTGTGGTTTCCTCACCTTCAGTGCAATTCTGTCATGTCTCTTACCATTTTCTTACCATTTTTACTCGGGTGTCCAGGAAACTCTGAGTCAGATTTGCAGCCCCATCTTAGTCATTATGTATGAGCTCGCAACAGGTGATTTTTCTAAGGCCTCTCTTCCCTTTGATCTTGATTTTCTTCCATTTATTCTTGTATTCTTATATTCTCTTTGGATTGTATGTGTTTTTTTTTTTTTTTTTTAAAGTCAGCTAACCTTTAAATGTTCAAGCTGGTTTTAGAAAAGGCAGAGGAACCAGAGATCAAATTGCCAACATCTGCTGGATCATTGAAAAAGCAAGAGAGTTCCAGAAAAACATCTATTTCTGCTTTATTGACTATGCCAAAGCCTTTGACTGTGTGGATCACAAGAAACTGTGGAAAATTCTGAAAGAGATGGGAATACCACACCACCTGACCTGCCTCTTGAGAAACCTATATGCAGGTCAGGAAGCAACAGTTAGAACTGGACATGGAACAACAGACTGGTTCCAAATAGGAAAAGGAGTACGTCAAGGCTGTATATTGTCACCCTGCTTATTTAACTTATATGCAGAGTACACCATGAGAAACATTGGGCTGGAAGAAGCACAAGCTGGAATCAAGATTGCCGGGAGAAATATCAATAACCTCAGATATGCAGTGACACCACCCTTATGGCAGAAAGTGAAGAGGAACTAAAATGCCTCTTGATGAAAGTGGAAGAGGAGAGTGAAAAAGTTGGCTTAAAGCTCAAATTCAGAAAACTAAGATCATGGCATCTGGTCCCATCACTTCATGGGAAATAGATGGGAAAACAGTGGAAACAGTGTCAGACTTTATTTTTCTGGGCTCCAAAATCACTGCAGATGGTGACTGCAGCCATGAAATTAAAAGACGCTTACTCCTTGGAAGGAAAGTTATGACCAACCTAGATAGCATATTAAAAAGCAGAGACATTACTTTGCCAACAAAGGTCCGTCTAGTCAACGCTATGGTTTTTCCAGTGGTCATGTATGGCTGTGAGAGTTGGACTGTGAAGAAAGCTGAGCACCGAAGAATTGATGCTTTTGAACTGTGTTGTTGGAGAAGACTCTTGAGAGTCCCTTGGACTGCAAGGAGATCCAACCAGTCCATTCTAAAGGAGATCAGTCCTGGGTGTTCACTGGAAGGACTGATGCTAAAGCTGAAACTCCAATACTTTGGCTACCTGATGTGAAGAGTTGACTCATTGGAAAAGACCCTGATGCTGGGAGGGATTGGGGGCAGGAGGAGAAGGGGATGACAGAGGATGAGATGGCTAGATGGCATCACCGACTCGATGGACATGAGTTTGAGTCAACTCCAGGAGTTGGTGATGGACAGGGAGGCCTGGCACGCTGCAATTCATGGGTTCGCAAAGAGTCGGATACGACTGACTAACTGAATTGAACTGAACCTTTAAATGCTTTAATGAACATGTCAGGGTAATGCGAGGCTCTTTCTGCTTGTCATTTGATATGTTCATAGAGTCTGCACACTCATTTCCATTATAGGCTAAGAAAAACGCAAACAGCAAGACAGATCTGCTAAGTGCCCAAGTCAAGTTCAGTATAGTGTGCATAAGGCTCAGCTAGCTTGTTCTGCAAAGGGTCAGAGAAGCAGAGACAGTATGTAACTGAATGGGTCAGCTGTGTTCCAATAAAACTTTATGTACAAAATCAAGCAGCTGGCCCTTAGGTCGTGGTTTCTGATCTGTGTGTTAGTGTAATGTGCATAGAGTTTGGCCACCTGATGCAAAGAGCTGACTCATTAGTAAAGACCCTGATGCTGGGAAAGATTGAAGTCAGGAGGAGAAGGGGATGACAGAGGATGAGACGGTTGGATGGCATCACCAACTTAATGGACAGGAGTTTGAGCAATCTCTGGGAGATGGTGAAGGACAGGGAAGCCTGGCATGATGCAGGCCATGGGGTTGCAAAGAGTCGGACATGACCGAGTGACTGAACAACAGTATATAGTGTATGTAATTCACTAGTCACTAAGTGTCCACCTCAATGAACTGTCATCACAGGATGATGCTTCCATGAAACCACTCCTGAGGCCGGGAGGTTAGAACAGGGCCAGGGTCTTGAGGTGCCCCCACACCTCTTCCCATGTGTCACCTGTCTCTATCACAGAGGTAACCAGTGACTTCTACACATAATAAATAAATTTTTCATTACATTAAGTCCCACATATGAAAACATCATAGATTAAAAAAAATTACTCTCAAGAGGCAGACCTGATACATGGTCAGCATATATGACTGACTTTAGCATCACACTCAAATGACCGATAAGCCCTTTGAGTTTTACTTCTTTTGCCTGTAAAATGGGGATGTTAGTGCTTATATTGGGGGCCGTATGAAAAATAAATTGGATGCCATACTTGTCTTGAATGCAGTCCTGTGTCCAGAGACCACCTAAGTTAATTTCTCATCAGTGAGATCACCTTTTCCACACTGGAGGGCACCTCTTTGGGATGGTGCTCACTCTGCATAGAGAGGAATTCTTAGTCAGCTGGACTTATTTGTGAGTCCATCACCAAGCCCGGTCAGCCTCAAGCGTGGTCAGCTTCTTTCAGATTCATTCTGGCTGTTGGATGCCTCCGTGAGGGCTCTATTGGTGTTTTTCCCAGGACACCAAACAAATGGCCGTTGTGGGGGTTTCCTGGCACTGAGACCTCCCAGCTCATTTGTATTCCGATGGCTTCTTGTTCACACATGAGCACTTGTCTCCCGGGCCCAAGTCCGACTCGGCTGTATGGGCTGGTGGGTGGCACTGGGCAGGCCTGCTTCCTGCGGGGGCCCTTTCAAGATTGGTCTTTTTTGGAGGGGAGGGGTGGGCAGAAGGGATTGGCTCTTTTTGGGGGACGACTTGCCAGTGCCTGTGTGAGCAGCCCAGCAGTTTACCCAGGACGGTGCTGAATGTAATCAGGTTATGAATGACTCTGTCTTCACTGATTTGCTTTGGAGATAAAAGGTCCTGATGAGGTGGGTGCGACCAATAGCAGCAGCAGAAGTCAAACGTACCTTGGGGACATGAATGGCCATCTTTATTCTCAAAGCACCTCCACTTCCTCCATCTAGAAAGGGGTATTGAGAGAGATCGTTATCCATGTCGGAGAGTCCATTAAGGGGAAGGAGTGCTTTGTAGCCAGAGAGCAAGGCCATAAAACCGAAAATGCCCTTTTGAAAGGGCCCCTGTGGCCTTCGAGGAAGCAAGCTTTTCCCTTTATGTGAGAAGGGAGTAATGGGGAGAAGACGAAAGAGAGAAACAAAACTGAAATTCTTCGGGTCAGACGCCGCGCCAGAGGCTTTGACAAAGATGGTTTTGTAAAATCCTCAAGCCAACTCCAAGCTGCAGGGATTATTATATATAATTACCTATAATCTATATAATAGATACATAATAATCTATAATATCTAGATATAGGGTAGATATATACTAATCTATAATACCTATAGATATATTTATATCATCTATAAAATTCCACCCAACCCCCCCATTCCCCATTCCCCATTCCCCATTCCCCATTCCCCATTCCCCCATTCCCATTTTATAGATGAAAACTAGGCTTGGAGAAGGTGGGTGGACTGCCTGGGTGTCAGCGGCAAAACCTTATTGGATGATGATGCCGGTGTGCGTCCTGCCCACATCCGGTGCCCCAGCCAATTGCAGTGCGTCTCTTTCTCCAAAGTCAGCCGTCCGTGCCCCCGCCCCCACCTGCAGGCAGCTCTCACCCTGATTGACAGGAGTTGGTGGATCAGGGTCTCAGCTCCCTCACCCTCTGCTGGGATGGTCCTGTGTTCTACCGATGGGATTAACTTCCAGCTCCCCACAGTGGTCACTTACTTGATAACATCCTGTGTTGGCTTCTTTCCTTCCTTTTCTCGTTCACCAATGTTTCTTAGGATCGCTTTCCAAGTAAACTATTTGTTCTGTAATCCTGGTCACAGGATCTGCCTCTCGGGGACCTCACGCTAAGTCAGATACTACTGCTACGACTAATTACAGCGTGATAATTAATTGCTGATGTTTACCGAACAGTTCCTAAGTCCCAAGTGCTGTGCTAAGCTGTTTCCATGGGTCTTGTCACTAACTCGTCCCTAACAGACCCATGAGGTGAGCGTTATTATCATTTTACACATGAGGGAACTGAGGTTCAGAGGGGTAGAGTGATTTGTCCAAGGTCACACAGCTAAGGAGTCACACCCTTAACAGAGCTGGGATCCCTCTTCTAGGTTTTCAGATCATGTGTCCATTGCCCTCCCCAACAGGCTGCCAGTTTTTATACTACTTTTCCTTGATAACATTTGGCTTGTTGTGGGATGGAATTGTTTGAGGGGGTACCTATTTGGTATTGTAAAGTGCCTGCTCCCTCCTACCCAGAGAACAGCTCTGGGTGAACTAACAAGGAGGGTCACTTAGATTTCTTCTCATTTCTTTTTTTCCTTAGTATGTTCCATCAATACAGGGTATTTGTTTCTTGTTTCTTGTCTGTTTCCATCTCCCACCCCCAGTAAGATGTAAACGCAAGATATCTTTCTTTTTTTTAATTGCTGTGTTCCAATGCCTGGCATTCAAAAATAGATGTTGGATAAAGAGGCGAGTGATTTCTAATAATTGATTCATACCACCCGGCCCACTGCCTTTGCATGATTCCTGGCCACGGAGCTGATGAGAGTGTGTGTTCAGTTCAGTCGTGTCTGACTCTATGCGACCCCATGAATTGCAGCACGCCAGGCCTCCCTGTCCATCACCAACTCCTGGAGTTCACCCAAACTCATGTTCATCGAGTCGGTGATGCCATCCAGCCATCTCATCCTTTGTCGTCCCCTCTTCTCCTGATCCCTCCCAGCATCAGGGTCTTTTCCAATGAGTCAGCTCTTCGCATAAGGTGGCCAAAATATTGGAGTTTCACCTTCAACATCAGTCCTTCCAATGAACACCCAGGACTGATCTCCTTTAGGATGGACTGGTTGGATCTCCTTGCAGTCCAAGGGACTCTCAAGAGTCTTCTCCAACACCACAGTTCAAAAGCATCAATTCTTCAGTGCTCAGCTTTCTTTACAGTCCAACTGTCACATCCATACATGACCACTGGGAAAACCATAGCCTTGACTAGATGGATCTTTGTTGGCAAAGTAATGTCTCTGCTTTTTAATATGCTGTCTAGGTTGGTCATAACTTTCCTTCCAAGGAGTAAGCATCTTTTAATTTCATGGCTGCAATCATCATCTGCAGTGATTTTGGAGCCCCAAAAAATAAAGTCTGACACTGTTTCCACTGTTTTTCCATCTATTTGCCATGAAGTGATGGGACCGGATGCCATGATCTTAGTTTTCTGAATTTAAGCTTTAAGCCAACTTTTTCACTCTCCTCTTCCACTTTCATCAAGAGGCTTTTTAGTTCCTCTTCACTTTCTGCCATAAGGGTGGTGTCATCTGCATATCTGAGGTTATTGATATTTCTCCTGGCAATCTTGATTGTGGCTTGTGCTTCTTCCAGCCCAACATTTCTCATGGTGTACTCTGCATATAAGTTAAATAAGCAGGGTGACAATATACAGTCTTGACGTACTCCTTTTCCTATTTGGAGCCAGTCTGTTGGTCCATGTCCAGTTCTAACTGTTGCTTCCTGACCTGCATATAGGTTTCTTAAGAGGCAGGTCAGGTGGTGTGGTATTCCCATCTCTTTCAGAATTTTCCACAGTTTATTGTGATCCACACAGTCATTAAAGCAGAAATAGATGTTTTTCTGGAACTCTCTTGCTTTTTCGATGATCCAGCAGATGTTGGCAATTTGATCTCTGGTTCCTCTGCCTTTTCTAAAACCAGGTTGAACATCTGGAAGTTCATGGTTCACGTTTTGCTGAAGCCTGGCTTGGAGAATTTTGAGCATTACTATACTAGCGTGTGAGATGAAGGCAATTGTGCGGTAGTTTGAGCATTCTTTGGCATTGCCTTTCTTTGGGATGTGTGGGTACCCCTCCTCTAACCACAGAAGGTTCAACAGAAAGCTCCCATTACAAGCCAGGCACAGAAACCCCTGCTGCGGGGGTCTCCTAATCATGCTGGACACAGCAGTCTAGTTGTGGCAGCTTTCCACTGTGTCATCAGGAGCTGATAAGAACCCGGAGCTGAAAGAACATGGCATGTTCACTGTCGCTTGGGAGTGGTGTGGATGTGTGCTGAGGAGCCAGGTGAAAGGATGAACAGGTTTCAAAGTGGTGGAGGGAAGTTCTCAATGGAGGAATGCTGAATACAGGGCTTAATGTTTGTAAAGAGTGCAACTTGACGAGTGACTTAGCTCTTTTCACATAGGTGGAAGGGTCTTGTGTGCAGGGTTCAGGCTGCTAATTTCTGAAGAGTAGGAAATCAATTTATATTTTTAGAGGGAGTTAAGTAGTTGTGAAGGAAGCCCTCTTGTGTAGGAGAGTATTAATGGCTTTAACAGTTTGATCTTTCCTTCCCCCAAAGACCTGAGGATGTAGAGGGTGAGGTTCATCTCACCTGGAAGGGACTTGCTGCAGTTCTCTTTCCTGGGGGAGGAATAGAGCCATCTCCAGAAGTTTCTCTATAAGCCACCTAATTCTGAAAGACTGACTGTGCTCCGTCATCTTTCTTGGGGTGGAGTGGTTTAGGGTACCTGGATCTTGAAGTAGGAGTAGGAACTGGCCTTTAAGAAGAGCAAGGGAATTGGAGTTGAGGGAATTAAATAGAGATGCCATGTGTCACTAGTGGTAAAGAACCCGCCTGCTAATGCAGGAAACATGGGTTCAATCCCTGGGTTGGGAAGATCCCCTGGAGAAGGACACAGCAACCCACTCCAGTATTCTTGCCTTGGAAATCCCGTGGACGGAGACACCTGGCGGGCTACACAGCCCATAGCGTCACAAAGAGTCGGACGAGACTGAAGTGACTGAGCACAGACACGTGCAATTCCTGAGTCAGCACTGCAGGTTTAGGGAGCTCTGTGAGCTGGCGAGACTGGCAGGAGGATGTGAAAGGGATGTGGTGGGAAAAAGGGCTGGAGATCCAGGAGGGCCCTCACTACCTGCTGACACACCAAGGAGTTGCAAGGACAACGGGAAGCCACTGACAGGTTCAAAGTAGGAATATGACATAATTCAGTTTTCTCTTGAACTAGTGATTCTCATGGTTGGTAAAAGGATGAATTAGAAAAGACAAGACTAAGGGAGGGATATCTAGGGTAATTCAGGTTAAGGCTTGTCAGTTTGGGATAAAAGCAGCTCTGTCTGTGTGCCTACACACATTGTGATAATTGATGAGGAAATGAATTTGATGTTATCTCATGGAGGGAAGGGAGCTTTCTAGGGTATATCTCCCCAGGACCCTTAATACAGGATATAGATGGTCACAGGAACCCTTTCTGTTCAGCCTACTCAGCATCAGTGCTCCCTTTCTTTCTCCTGATTACACTTAGATTTTTATTCTCTTTCCTTAGGATCTCACCCCTGACAACCTTACCCCCATCCTCCAATCTGTGAGCTGGTCTTAGCCAATCAGAGTTAACTCAGCTTTCTTAGGCTCAGTGATTGGCCTAGGCTTGGGTTCTTGAAGCAGTTAGCTCATACATTTCCTTGGACACAGCAACTGGTGAGTAAGTGGACATGTTGACCCCATCTGGGCCAATGAGGAGATGGAGGGGATAGCGGTCCTGCCTCTTCCTCTGGATTTAACATTCACCTTGGATGTGAGAACTGACTAGTGGCTCTGGCAGCTAAGGGTTTTCATTTAGATGCCTCAAGGCTAAATTTCAGGCCATTTGATTCTGCTGTTGCTTCTCAGTGCATATTTGTTTATAAGTGTTTGTTTAAACCACTGTGTTTTAACCTGAAGGCAAAGAACTAAGCTTTATACAAACACACATACTCATCATTCTTTTTTATTTGGAAAAAAGAAGGTAAAGCACAAAAACACAATTCATCCACAGTTGTTTTATTTATCTGAATTACATACAGTAAGAAGTAGAAGTTTCTACCTCCCTAGCCCACTGGCTCCTCCATTCTAGCACACACAGGGCTTATTATTATTTTCTGCTTCATGTATATCCTTTCTTTTTCCTATGAGTCTACAGACACATCTAAATGCAAACACACATACATACTTTTTAAACTACGTTTCGGTCATGCTGTATACATTGGTCTCCAAACTCAAGGTTCGTAGCTTCATGGAAAGGAATGGTGAGAGGGACAATTCTCTCTGTTTGTCTTCAACGTGCCTCTGCTTCTGTGTTTCTCTTTCCTTTTTGGTGTTTTTTTAATTGGTCATCTTTTGGCCACACTGCATGGCATGCAGGATCATAGTTCCTGGACCAGGGATTGAACTCATGCCCCTGCATTGACAGTTTGGAATCTTAACTGTGGCCATCAGGGAAGTCCCTCACGTGTTTCTTTTGTCTTTATATATCTGGCGGTAACTGGATTCACCATATACTTTGTGTTCACATTTGCCCCCGGGTAAATACCCCTTAGTCTTTGGAAAATGAAGTATTTCAACTTCCTCTGAACCTTCCTCTAAATTTTTTTGGCCAGTACATGACAGCCTAAAAGGGAATGAGGGAGTAGATAAAATCTGGTTGAAGGGTAAAAATGGGGAACAAGTGAGTAAAAAAAAATCAGGGAAATGTTTAAGTAATACAATCTCCATTTCAGGTTTTGGAATTGAATGCCAAGTGCAGAATGTTAAATGGGACATTTTCAGAGCTTGGGAGAAGTTTGATATATAGGATGTAATTAAGAGGCTGAGGAGAGTGCCGTTTTTTATATCCTCTACTTGTCACTTGTGCAGATTTGATTTCAAATATGATTTTTGAGGTTACAAGGGTAATTAATTAGATGGTCTCTTCCAGGAACTATCATTCACCTGAGTAACATCCTCTAAATTGATAGACCCAGAGAAAGAGTAGGTGAAGGGAGATACAAGAGGCTGTGCATTTTTTCACTTAGCTGCTATTTGTTTGGTACCTACTATGTGCTGCGGACCTTGTTGCTGAGGTTAGGAGGTACGGTGGAGATGGCAGAGTGTTGGGGGACCTTGTCTAATTTGACAGGGGACAGAGAATGCAAACGTATAGGCTCGCTCCACTGGGATAGGAATCTGGGTCCTAGATCAGGACTGGATAGATGCCTGACTGGGTGCCCTCACTTGAACAAGATTAATTCATTTTTTAATCTAATTATAGATTATTTAAACAAGTAAGATCAGCCCATTTAAGAAAGTGACAATATTAGGGAACAAAAAGGAGCGAAAAAGGGTATCTGCTATCTGTTAAGTGATCCTACTACCTAGAAGCAGCCACTTCAGTATTTTGGTAAATTTTCTTTCAATATTTTTTAAAAAACTGAATTGTATTTGATTTACAATGTTATGTTAGTTTCAGGTACACAGCACAGGGATTCAGCTCTACATACGTGTGTGTGTCTGTGTGAGAGAGTGTGTGAGTGTGTGTGTGTGTGTACGCTCAGTTGCTCAGTCATGTCTGACTCTTTGCGGCCCTGTGGACTGTAGCCCGCCAGGCTCCTCTGTCCATGAATTTTCTAGGCAAGAATACTGGCGTGGTTGCCACTTCCTACTCCACAGGAATATATATGTATATATTTGCATATAATTTTAAGATTCTTTCCCCTTACAGGTTATTACAAAACAATGAGTATAGTTCCCTGTGCTGTACAGTAGGTCCTGGGCCTACTTTTAAAATGTAATTGTCATTATTTATTTAGTCTTTGAGCCTAAACTCAAACTTGAACATGGGACAGAGGCTTCTCCTGAGCAGTTCCCAAAGTTGATGGAACTATTGTTTCCCTGATCAGGAGTGAATCCAGAATGAAACCTTTAATCTTAGTCCACGTGTCAGTGTAAAAGATGGTGTCAGTTCCTTAATACCCTTCCTGGACCCAGAACGTGGCTGGCTGCAGCAGCTGGCTTTTCCAAGGTCATCCTTCTCCATCCTCAGGAGTGTACTCCATCCATCGGGAGTGTGCCTCCAATCTCACTAGTCTTCTTCTTGGTACCTTAACTCTGATGCGTCTGTGGATTGAATGGAGTATGCCTTTAATTAGAAAAGTAAGAGTTCGTGAATGTGTTTTATTTATTCAGATTTGGAGACGAATTCCTGGATTCAATTCCTAATTCTCAGAGTTATTAGAACTTTTTGAGACTCAGTTTTCTCATTGTTAGAGTCCTTGTGGTTCTTTATTAACGCTCCTTATTGGAAGCTTTCTGTTCCTATGCCATTTTTACCCCATTGGAGTGCCAAAATTAAAGACATCCTCTTTAATATTTAGGTGGAGAATTTTCAGGACATCTCAGACCAACTGTGATCTATCTGTCCATTTCCTTCGCAAACATGAGGTTAAACGTGGAGGTAGACTGTGCCCGTCTTCATCTCTAGGGAGGCAGAACATTCCATTGTGTGGGCTGTAATAATTTTCTTCTAGTGTTTCTTTTCTCCTTGGAGCTGAGAGAGCTTCAGATGTTTGATGGCCATTCGGGGGTCATGACAACAGTTGTGATTGTGGCTTTTGGGAAGGTCAGTTCTGACCACATAAATAGGAGCCTCCAGCAGATATAACAGATCACTGGTTAGGGATGTAGACCACAGTATTATTACAGGTCACTTATGCCTTGTCCTGAGATCCATTTGAGAGTCTCCAAGCTTTCTAGTCCAGAGTGCCTTAGTTTATACAAATAATGAACACAATGGAGAACAGACTTCAGGGTGAGGCCAGCTGGAGGGCCATATTCCTTGGCTCAAGCCAGGTGCTGCCATGAAGCAGTTTGGGCTTAATCTTGCCCAAGCTAGTATTTTCAAGAGAATGTCTAAATCTAACTTTTTGTGGGAAATCTCCTGATTTTCAATATTGGCCACTTTTTAAATAAAAGATATTCTATACTGTGGATCCAACAGAATCTAAGTATGGGCCACTAGTTGGATTAGAATTATCTAGAAATTCCCTTCTGGTCTTTCCAGTTGAGAATTCTGTATTCCCTTCCTCATCCTTTCCTCCCTGCAAACTTACAGGGTGTTCACAGTTTCCTCTCCGCAGCCCTTAACAATTTTCCTTCTACTTTGAATGAGTCTAGGTTGTTGCCATTTTACTACTGAAAATATGAGACCAAGAGACAGAGGCTGTGCAGCACTTGGGATAAACTGTGTTCTTGCAAATCAAAATACGACAGCCATCAATGAGGGTTATGAGTTATGCTGTTACAGCAAGAGTCCCCTCCCGCTTGATGTGTGTACTGCCCAACTGAGATTGCATGAGGGCCTTTCACATACAGTATCTCATTTAATCCTTATGCTGTACAGGGAGTGAGGTGGTATGACCTCCACTTTATGGAAGCTCTGTGAGGTTTGACCTCTTGCTCAAAGATGCACAGCTGGTAAGGGACAGAGCCTAGCTTCCTTGTCCATCTCTTCCACTCCAGTGAGGGCTGTGCGGCTTCCAGTTCATAGAGGTGTTATTTCCCTCTATCTGTTACAAAGGCCTCCCTGGAGCATGGCTTGCACATAGTAGGTTCTTTTACCTTCCTTAATAATGATAATATGAAGCTGGCTTTGCTCCAGTGGGTAGAATTAGCCTAGTGGAGACAAAGTTAATTTTGAGAAAATACAAAAGGCAAATGTTTACCTATTTTTACTTTATTAAAATGTAATGCACAGAAGCATATTTTTTAGAGGTGATAAATCGATTTGTTCACAAAGGAATCTTGGAGAAAGAAAAGTACCACATTTAAAAATTATATACTGTTCTATAATTGCACAAACCAAATACATGTTTTATTTGTAATTACATTGGTAATATATGTAATTACATGAGAAAACAAGCAAAGCAAACTGTGTTCCAAGTGAACATAAATCAACACTTTTTTTCCTTGTTTCCAGTTACTCTGCAGCATTAATTTGTCTTGCAGAAGTACAAATATCACACAGACATTGAAAAAAAAAAGCATCCCTGACCTACCTCAGGCACTTTAACGATTTCTCAAGCAGGAGATACTGATGTTTTGCAGTCTCGGAGGTGAGAGTGAAACCCATCTTACTTCTTCACTTCTGCTGCCTTTTTTTTTTTGTCGATGAAAAAGGTAGCAGACGGTTCATTTCTGAGGCATGCTAAAACTATACCACCACTGCACCTGTGCCTCCAAAGTGGTTCTGCTATGGGTAATTTCTTCCTGAAGAAACCAACCCACATATTCTTTATTACTTCTGCAAAAAAAAAAAAAAAAAAAAAAGTAGCTAGGCTGGTTTAGGCATAATGATGCATTGTTTGGAAATGCACTTTCTTTTAAGAAAGAAATTCAGGGCTTATGTGAGATGTAATTCTCAGATTTCTGGGGAGTTATTCATTGAATCATTCCTTCAGACAATTATAGAGCTCCTGCTGTGTGCATCAGCTGCCTTGCTGGGCTCAGGGGTTACAGAGAGGAAATACCCAGTTCCTATTCTATGTAGATGTAGTCTGGTCTGGTGAGGGAAAGACACATAAATAAGTATAATGTGGTATGAAAAGTGCTAAGAACCACAGGAGAAGAACTAAGAGACTCTGAGGAAGAGGAGTCCAGAAGCCTCCCAGGCTGGTGATGAGTTTGGAAGGGCTAGATAGGACTGCGATGGGTACCTCTTGCCCCAGGGATGAGGTGAAGGGTTGATGAGAATGCATGCCAGGCAAGGGTGTTGGATGCACAGGGGGATGTGGGTCCCCCGGTGGGATGTGAATGGTTGAGGCATATTCTAAGAGCTGTCATTTCTGTGGCATTGAGAGTAAAGGTCAGGTGTGAGGGTGTGACAGGAGATGAGGTTTAAGCATGAAGGGAGATCATACCTCCCAGCCTAGACATGTGCAGATGTAATCAGTAATCCGTGTTTAGGTCATGAACTTTTTTTTTGAATTAAAGTATTATTGACTTACAATATTGTGTTAGTTTTAGGTGTACAGCAAAGTGATTCAGTTATACACATATATAGATATGTTTTTTCAATGCTTTTCCATTATAGTTTGTTAGAAGATATTGAATATACTTCCCTGTACTATACAGTAAATCCTTGTTGTTATCTATTTTATATATAGTAGTGTGTATCTGTTAATCCCATACTCCTAATTTATCTCTCCCCGCTTTGGTAACCGTAAGTTTTTTTGTATGTCTGTGAGTCCGTCTGTTTTGTAGATAAGCTCATTTGTAGATCACACATAAGTGATATCACATGCTACTTATCTTTCTCTGACTTAGTGTGATAATCTCTATTTCCATCCATATTGCTGCAAATGGCATTATTTCATTCTTTTTTATGACTGAGCAGTATTCCATTGTGTATGTATGTGTATACACATATACATACAAATCACGTCTTCTTTATCCATTTTTCTGTTGACAGGCGTTTAGGTTGCTTCCATTTCTCGGCTATTGTGAATAGTGCTACTGTGAACATTGGGGTCCACGTGTCTTTTCCAGTTAGCACACTCATGAACTTTTATTACGCCTTCTCTGCAGCTCCTGCCCATAGAGCCTTTGCTTTGCTAGAGGCGATCTTCTGGGGATTTAATCTCTTGTGTTGGATTACAGAGTTATCTGTGATGTCTAATTCCATGGGATGGGTTGCTAAGGGTGGGAGTCCTAACATCTGCTGCTGGCTTTGCCTTTCACCAGGTTCACCTTTAATCTGCGGGCTTCTTGGAGCTCTGTCCACAAACAGGGATGGAGGGATGGCACTGTTCTTGTGGTAGTATTTTGTAGACACCTAGCAGTTGTGGGCTCTGGAGGTGTGAGATGGAGAAGGACGACTCGGGAATATGCAGAGAAACCGAATGCAGAGTGGCCTTGCTCCTCCAGTCTCCTTTCACTTGTCATCAGATTCTCCCATGTAGACTTAAAATGTCAGCAAGCCAGAGACTGTGGGATGCATTATTGAATCTCACCTGTGTTGGTCAGGATATAAATATTGCTTAATTCCTTCGTGTTCAGCAAACATTTACGGAGTGTCAGGCTCTGTGTTCAGTCTCACATCTCTGCCATTAATAAGTCCCTGGCCTTGTGGGGAGGGAGAATGAATTGTTGAGGGATTTCTGACTGTGGGATGTGTAAGATGATATGATGATGATGAAGATGATGATTTAGGAAGAATATATAGGCAATATTGCCATGGTTACCTTTTGTCCCAGGGATGGGGAGAGCTGGTGAGAATGCATGCCAGGCAAGGGTGATGGATGTGCTGGCCTTTGTTGAGTTTCTGTTGTGCACAAAGATTATCCTTGTGACCATTTTAGGAGAGGTGTACTGTAGTCTTGCATTTCATTGTTGAGGAAACTGAGGCACAGGGGCAGTTTCTGGTAAGTGGGGGAGGCAGAATTCAGACCCTGGGTGGTTACTAGCTGATGGGCACAGAGGAGGATGTACTCAGTTGCATCTCAGAGGTGGCACCCCTTTGAATATCCCGGAGGAGAAATATCCAGAGGGACAACCTGAGGCAAAGTGTGTTTAGCTAAAGGAGAATTGGGATGATTATCATTGATGTTTCAGTGGAAGGTGAGGGGGAGTGAGGTTGGAGTCAGGGAGGTTCTGCTGGACTGCTCTGGGAGCCTCTAGGGTGCTGGCCATGGGTGCTCCACCTTCCTGTTAGGGGATTCACATGACCTGTGAATGCAGTTGATGCCTCGTGACAACTGGGGCCATCTGCAAAGTCCTGTTTAGAAGCACTTGTGAGGCAGGGTCACCAGGGGCACGTCCAGGAGGTTTTGTAGATGTGTACACGATAGAGGGGACTCTTTAAGAAACAGAACACAACATTTTAAATACAAAGTGAGATTCAGGGCCTTGGAAGGGACGTGTGCACAGAAGGATCCGGAGGTGTCAGCTTTGTTAGCATCATGTAAATCCACCCCAGGCAGTCTTTTCCATCCATATTATGCTTATTTCTGCACCAGTGCAGAAAAGCAATGATTCATGTTTCAGTTTTGTTTTGTTTTAACCCACAACTGAGGACCAGTCACTTATTTTATCATGATATCCACCATATTCGGAGGGTGGCCTAACCAGCCTCTTTCCAGGATGTCTCTCCTAGGATCGGCCACCCAGTTGTGGCTACTCTGAACACAGCGTCATCTCATGCATTCAAATACGGCCTCCTTGTACATCTATATATATATTTTTCATTGCAGAGGGTCTAGAGATGGTTGATATTCAGGGCATAATTCCCCGAGCGTTCCTGCCTTGCTAAATTTCAGTTTGTATGTCTTTCGTCAAATATTTGGCTTAGCTGGGGCTGGTTGGCATATTGTGTTAGCTCAAAGTGATTTATTGTCTCAGTGTCATCCATTCAATACAGAGAGGTAATATTTAGTGTGTCAGTGGGGATTATGTTGTAATCTCAAGAAAAATATAGGAAGTTTGGTAGAGAAAAAAATCCAGGGAGAAGAACCAAGCAGTTATTAAAATAGGCTTTTCTAATATATGTTCATTCGTGGAGAGTTACATCCACAACTTCATTTCTCATCAAAAAGTCTCAAAGAGCCAATTTCCAATAGTTCTTATCCTTCTTTGCAGCTGAATATTTGGGGGTATTTTAAAGCGATATCATAAAATAGATTGAAAATGAAGTCCTATAAATGATCTTTAATCAACAGACTCTGTTGCTTTATGGAACAGAAAACAGTGAACAAAAGACTATGATTTTAATTCAAGGAAAGAGAGCTATTTATTTTAAGTATTTCTGCAGAATGGCAGAAGTAATTTATTCAGTTATAATTAGACATATTGTAAAATGGACGATTGTGAAGAGAGTAATTCTCACTGGCTTCCTTGAGTCGGAGAAGGCTCTTCTGCATGACTCTTTGCTATCTGGTTGTAGATCCTAGTGCCAGAAATTAACCTACGAACCAGGGCAGAACCAGAGAGAAATGGAAGCTGAAACTATTCATGTTCCCCCTTTAATCCTGAAAATGGGTTTACCTTCCTTCTGTCTTGATGAGAAACCTGCTTGGTAAGACTTCCCCTTCCTGGGAACTTGGATTTCAAGAGTGGACCCACGACTCCCTAACTTAAAAGACTGTGACCAAGTGTTTGAACAAACAATGTGGTTTATACTGAGGCCTGCTTTCTTTCTGAGAGTCTGGAATTTTGGAATGTGCTAGGCAGAGGGTGCCTAAATGACCAGCCTCTGGTAAAAACCCTGGGCACTGACTCTGTAATGAATCTTTCTCATGGACAGCACTTGACGTGAGTTCTTGTTGCTGAAAGAATTGTGTCCTTAGTGACTCCACTGGAAGAGGACCCTGGAAGTTTGTGCTTGGCTTCTTCCAGACTTCGCCTCATGCACCATTTTCCTTTGCTGATTTTCTTGGTCTCATTTTGCTATAATACATCATAGACATGAATATGGCTGTCTGCTGAATGCTCCAGCTTTGAACCGTCAAACCCAGGGGTGGTCTTGGAGACTCCTGAGACATCTTCCCACCAGTATGTATATATGCTCAGCTAATTCATCTTAGCAAGGGAAGACATTGCACTCATCTCACACGCTAGCAAAGTAGTGCTCAAAATTCTCTGGGCTTCAACAGTACATGAACCATGAACTTTCAGATATTCAAGCTGGATTTAGAAAAGGCAGAGGAACCTGAGATCAAATTGCTAACATCTTTTGGCTCATAGAAAAGGCAAGAGAATTCCAGAAAAACATCTACTTCTGCCTTATTGACTATACTAATGCCTTTTACTATGTAGATCACAACAAACTGTGGAAAATTCTTCAAGAAATGGGAATTCAAGACCACCTTACCTGCCTTCTGAGAAATCTGTATGCAGGTCAAGAAGCAACAGTTAGAACCAGACATGGAACAACAGACTGGTTCCAAATTGGGAAAGGAGTACGTCAAGGCTGTATATTGTCACCCTGTTTATTTAACTTTTGTGCAGAGTACATCATGCGAAATGCTGCGCTGGATGAAGCCCAAGCTGGAATCAAGATTGCCGGGAGAAATATCAATAACCTCATATATGCAGATGACACCACCTTCATGGCAAAAAGCGAAGAGGAACTAAAGAGCCTCTTGATGAAAGTGAAAGAGGAGCGTGAAAAAGTTGGCTTAAAACTCAACATTCAGAAAA
Source organism: Bos mutus (assembly GCF_027580195.1). Classification (NCBI taxonomy): domain Eukaryota; kingdom Metazoa; phylum Chordata; class Mammalia; order Artiodactyla; family Bovidae; genus Bos; species Bos mutus. Next base: position 56,112,914 of record NC_091629.1, on the reverse strand, counting down.
CTAAGATCATGGCTTCTGGTCCCATCACTTCATGGGAAATAGATGGGGAAACAGTGACAGACTTTATTTTCTTGGGCTCGAAAATCACTGCAGATGGTGGCTGCAGCCATGAAATTAAAAGACACTTGCTCCTTGGAAGAAAGGCTATAACCAACCTAGACAGCATATTAAAAAGCAGAGACATTACTTTGCCAACAAAGGTCCGTCTAGTCAAAGCTATGGTTTTTCCAGTAGTCATATATGGATGTGAGAGTTGAACTATAAAGAAAGCTGAGGGCCAAAGAATTGATGCTTTTGAACTGTGGTGTTGCAGAAGACTCTTGAGAGTCCCTTGGATTGCAAGGAGATCCAACCAGTCAATCCTAAAGGAAATCAATCCTATATATTCATTGGAAGGATTGATGCTGAAGCTGAAACTCCATTACTTTGGCTACCTGATGTGAAGGGCTGACTCACTGGAAAGCACCCTGATGCCTGGAAAGATTGAAGGCAGGAGGAGAAGGGGCCTACAGAGGATGAGACGGTTGGATGACATCACCGACTCCATGCACATGAGTTTGAGCAAGCTCCGGGAGTTAGTGATGGACAGGGAAGCCTGGCATGCTGCAGTCCGTGGGGTGGCAAAGAGTCAGACCCGACTGAGCGACTGAACTGAAGTACAGAAGTGAGCACAAAGCCATGTCTCTCCCTTCACCCCAGGTCTTCTCCCAGTCACACCCCACAATACTTGATGCTCCTTGCCTACTGCTCCTCCTCCTCTGGCTTCTTTGTCCTGGGTGGGGGGACTCTGGGAGCTCTTTCCTTTCCAGCCTCCTCTGTGGGCTTGCTGTCTCAGTTGCAGTGTGTGTGTGGGGTCCCGTCCCAGCTTCTCTCTTCCCTGTTTGCTTTGCACCTGCCACTGGTCCTGGTGAGCTGAGATGGGAATCGCATGGGGGAATCTCTGCAAACTCAAGTGCCTGGTTCCTGCCTTTGGAGGCGGACAAGAATCTCTAGGGACAGGAGCCTGCACGAAACTTCCCAAGGAGTTCAGGCTAGATTTCGCCTCTCAGCTGAGAGCGGTCAGCCTTTGTGATGCCACCCATAGCCAGTACCTTTACACGACAGGGCCCCCCAAATCTGTGCTTCCACCTGAGACCCCTTGTCTGAGATTTGGACCTGAGCCAGAAGAGGCCCTGCCCACTCCCCCCCATCCCTGTCATTGCCCCTTTGTCCAGGCTGGCACCTCTTGGACTCTACCCCTGTCTCCCCCAGTGGCCTTTCTGGATAGCTGTAATCCTGTCACCCTGCTTCATAAAAGCTCTTGAGCATCTCCTCGGTGCTGTCACTCTGGGCTGGCACTTGGTGGGCCCTTGGCGAGTTTTTGTGGAATGAGTGAGTGAATGCATGGATGTGTAAGTGTTAAGTTTTATTCAAGTGCCGAGTTAGCAACCCTGTGAGCCCTGTAGGCAGACCAAGAGCCAGAGCTGAGATTTAGAGCCAGTGAGCTGTTGAATTTATTTGAGATCAATTTGCTGAAGACTTTGGAAAGTCACTAGGAGGAGAGGGGAGCAGAAATGGGTGTCACTTGTCTTTGTCTAAGAGTCATAGGAAGAGAAAGGTGGAAAATAACTCACAGTGATGGGGTGGGGAGGCTTCTGATCCTATTGGGAACCCTTCAGTGGTCCATAGGACCCCCTTCTTATTGGGAGAAGAGGAGTTCTTGCTAAGGCAGGATCTCCCAAAAGTGTGATGCTCCCTGGTTTGAATCTGGCTCTGCCACATGCTGGCTATGGGCTTCTGGACAAATTCTCAGTGCCTCAGTTTACTTATTGTAAAGTGGAGATCATGGTGTCTGTATCCAGGGGTATTCATGCAAGTCTTTGAGAGAACGTGTCTATAGCCAAAGAAAGCGTTCACATTCATAAAGGCTCTGTGCAGTCTCTTGCTGATGGTGTGTGAAGGCAGCGGTGGTAGCATTACCTGCTTTAATTGGACAGGCACCTGACATTTACCATCCCTGTGTCTCCAGCCCCTCAGGTAGAATCTAGTGCATAATAGGTGCTCAGTGAAAACTACCGAATGGATGCTTGTGGCCTGGGTCCTGATTATTTAATGTAGGTGGTTGACTGGCACTATCTGCCATGTGGTTGATCTGCAACAAATTGTAGCTATCACTCTTGTTATTTACCCGGAAATACAAAAAGTGGCTGTGATGGGGCTTTATGCTCTTTTGTAAAGCATAAGCAGCAGTGTGATTCCTTCAGGTCTTTAATGGAGCCACAAGAATTGCCATGCTTTGCTTTCATCAGGTAGGGCTGTTTTCCTAGCAAGGACACGCTTGGGGACTTGTTCTCATTTGGTGAGAGAATGGGGGCCAAGACCTATCTGTTTCCATGGAGGGTGTAGAGAGCACACAGTTCTGCCATCTCCATCTTCAGAATTTCAAGTCCTGCCTGGGGTGCAGCTCTGTGGCCATATTTGTTCCATTTCCCTTCAGTGCTGGCTTAGAGCCTTGGTCTTCCTTCCAGCCTCCTGCTCACATCTATCATTTTTATTTGGCTGATCAAACCCTTCTAGTACTTTGGGCCTGATTTGCTGTTTCAAGGTCTCCTCCACGCAACACTGGGCCCTTCAGGAGCCTGTGGCGTGGGCACAGGTGCTTTTGTTTGCATCCTCCCTTTGCACCTCTCTGGCCATCCCCATTGGCAGAGGAGGGAAGAGATGGCAGGGAGGATTGAAACAGCTTGCTTCGAGAGCTGAGATTAAGCTTGAGGCTCCTGTACCCTGTGTCGGGTGATCTGCCCTTTGTGCCACGCTCGCCTTGCTGGGAGCCCTTCGGAGTGCACCACAGCTGAGTGCTAACTTCTCTTAATAGGATGACTTGGAGCCCTTCTGTGGATACCTGACTATTGGCCTTGGATGTCTCTCCAGTGATTGCTTTTATGTGGACTTTGTATCAAGAAACTCTTATAGGAATGAAGTCAATGCGATTGAAAGCACCTCTGTGTTGTAAAGCCTTACACAGATACCGAGTTTGTAAACAATCCATGTGGTCATTTGTAAAGATGTCTGTCCGTTCCCCCCTGACCTGCATCCGGGCACGTGCAGTGAGATGCCAGCTCCGCCCATGAAGGGGAGGAGTCTGTTTTCCCACTCTTTGAAACTGCTGCTTGGTCCTGTGACTTGTTTTGACTAATGAGATGGTGGTAAATGGGACACCGGCTGAGGTTTGAAGTGCCTGTGCGTTGGAGCAGGTTCCCTTCTGCCCCTGGGATCCCTGCTGCCACCTCTAACTGAGGAAGTCTGCTGGATGATGACACACATGTGACCCAGCTGCCCCCACCACCCAAGCTAGCCTAGAAGCAGAGCTCCCTTAGCTGAGCAGCCACTGATACAGACCCATGATTGAGTCTGACCTGGATCAGCAGAAGAACCACCCAGCTGAGCCTGGATCAAAGTCCTGCCCCACAGACTCATGGGGTAGATAAATGGTGGTGGTTTGAAGCCACTGAATTTTAGGGCTAGTTTGCTACACGGGGAAAGCTAACTGATAGAATTGACTTAATGGCCAGTGATTTTTTTTTTTTTTTCTTAACTGAAAGGATTTAAGGAAAAAAATTGCAAACCCATTTGCTACAAGATTTCTTAAAAAGTAACTCTTTTTAGGGGCTGTGAAATACCCACCCAGTTTATCACCCCAGCATTTGTACTTAAATTTTGCAGAACACATGTGGATTTTGAGTATGGATTTCCAAGTTGGAAGAGAATCTTTGGCCAGAGTGAGTCCAAATAAGTGACCACACCAGACACAGGGGTTAGTCGTGTCTGAGAATTCATGATCCAAGAAGTAAGAAATTTAGCCAGAAATATCCTGAGCATAGCTCTGGCAGTTGGGAGTAATTGACTGAAAACTACAGACTGCTTGGATTCAGTATTGTAAAAGATAATTTCACACATGGTGGTTCTGTAAGGGTATTAAGGCTCAAAAAAGTAAACTGGATTAAGAAGGCCTAGTGACTATGAAGCACTGAATGGAGGCATTAATAACTGAAAGTGTGGATGAAATTGAGGAACAACAGACTCAAAGAGGAGCAGATGAAGTGAAATCGGATGAGTTCAAATTGGCTCTAATATTCTAAACCGGAAGATCTCATCCCATTGTATTAATAATAATAAAAAAAAAGACAAGCATGCTGTACACATCACACATGCATACAGACGTGCACACATAACCCAGAGATCTGCTAACTCTTGTCCACTGACAAGGGGATCCACTTCGAGAAAGTGGCTCATTGTGTGTGTGTGTGTTGATGTGCAGGACGGGTATGTAGTAGGTTATTCACTGCAGTTTTCCTTGTACTTGTAAAAGACTGGACATAATGTAAATGTCCTTTCTATGGAGGACTATTGAAGAGAAAGAACAAGATCTACCAAGTATTAATACAGAGCAAGATCCAAGACATAGCAATTGAAAAAAGTATGGGACTCTGCCTAGTGGTTTAGCGGTTATGTAACAAAAGGACACACACAAACACACATATGTGCACGTATTTGTATCTAGTAATACTTCGTGGACTACACGCATAGCCTACCGCCAGAGGGCAATGCCAGAAAGCGCTAGGCATCAGTGCCTGGTATAGGAACCAGGTGGCATGTGGTCAGGATGTCGCCGGGCAGGGGAGGCGTGGGAGGGAGGTTTCATTGTATGCTCTTTTGTGTTTAATTTTCACTATATTTCTGGATTATTTTCATGAAAGTCATATAAAACGTATTTAAAATATTGCTCCTGTTCTGTATTAAGCTTCTGGAAGGCTTTTGTGGCCTCATTCTGATGAGGTATGGCACTCCGATACCTGGAGGTGGTGAGGGAAGTGCCCACTGTGGCAGAGGAGTGATAAGGCCAGCTTTGGGATCTTTCTGGGTTCTGGGTCTGGTGTGGCCATTTTCGAACTTGGACCACGTTGGTTGCTTTGTCCTTGAATTCCTCATCCATGACCTCAGAGAGGAAGACCACATTCTTCCCCGCTGGGAATAAGCAATGAACGATGTGCGTGCTCTGAGTCTGGTTCAGTCTCAGGCTCCCTGGCACTGCCTGTTGTCAGCCGTAGCCGAGTCTTCATGGTGGGGTTGTCCACGCCCATGTGGGCTCAGGTGGGATATTGAGCGAGGCAGTGATGTCTCAGTGGGGCCTCTTTGAGCAGCATCGCCTGTCCTATGATTCTAATCCAAGAGAAATCACACAGGCTTGGAAGCTGAGGAGTGCAGAAGAGTGCCAGAGAAACACCATGATTCTATGTGAGCACAAACAGAGAACATAAAAATTTAAAACTAATTGCACAGAGGAACTTTTCTGGCAGTCCAGTGATTAAGACTCCATGCTTCCAATTCAGGGGGTGTGGGTTCAATACCTAGTTGGGGAACTAAGATCCCACCTGCTATGTGGCATGGCCAAATTAAAAAAAAATAGTAATTGCATTGGGGAGGAAGACATGAGCAAAAAGCTCAGAGATACAAAGGAGCCAGGAAGTTGAGGAATTGGTGGGAACTCCGGCTGAGTTCCTTAGCAGCGTTACTGGAAAGCAACACCTCTTACTGTCCCACTGCATCTCTGTTAGATTAAATGGATTAATATTGGTGGAAATTGTCACTGGCGTTAGTGAAGTACAGTGGGCGACTTTTCTCATGGCTTCAAAGTAGAACCTCCACAGTGATACACATGGTGGAAGGGACTTGATGAATAACTGATCTGAATCATGAGTTTCACAAATGCCTGAGTTCATGTCCAGAGAGGGTGAGTGGCTCTCCTATGGTCACACAGGGAGGAAGCAGGGAGCCAGGACTAAGCCTTGTCGCCATATCTGCTGCCTGGCCTCCGGTCTTGCTGTTTTGCATGGCAGCGGCTCTGTGTCCCCCCAGGGGTGGTCTGGTATCATGTTGACATGACTCTGGCATGTGATAGCAGTGTCGATGGCAAGGTGTGGCTGCGAGGCTGTGTGGGGCTCTGCCTGGGGACATGGCATGAGATTGGGAAAGGAAAGAAAGGGGTTCCACTTTGATCCTCCAGTGTGTGAGGGTGCAGGAGAAGGTGCTGGTGCCCCTGTCCCGAGCAAGGGGGTTTTGTGATCTTGCCAGAAGGTGGAATTGTTACTGAGGTTAATGACGGCAGCAGTGACTCATCTGCGGAGGGACCCTCCCTAACCTCAGTACTGAGGCTCAGGGATTTATTGTTCGGACGTTGGTCCTCACAGAAGGCCGTGGGGTAAAGGCTATTGTCTGTTTATAGACGAGGAAACAGGCTCTGGGAGACCCCATGGCTTCTGTGTCTCAGGATGAGGGAAGAAGGAGCTCGGGTTGGCTCAGCTCCAGTGCCCACCATGCTCCCAGCTGCCATATCATCCAGCTCTGTCTTCCAGGCCAAATAGGGTGGCCTGTGTGACCCGTTCTGGTCTCACTCCTCTTTTTGCTTTGCATTTCTGAGTGTTGCCCTTGGAATGGAAGGAGCCTACTTCAGACCCAGAGCTTCTGAGGCTGTTCTGGACACTGGAACCTTGGCGCACCCGAGTCACGTCCAGATGTCCAAGGCAGTCCTCCCAGAGCTTCTCACCAGCACCCGCCTCAACACTTGCCCTGTGGCTGGCACTGAGCTGGAATTCCATACCTGTCATTTGAGTCCTCACCGCTATAGGCACTGTTATTTTACTGATGAGAAGCCCTGGGCTCAGAGAAAGTAAATAACTCCAGGTCACCCTGTGGGTGAGAGTCGTAGGCAGGACTTGAATCCATGCAGCCTGACCCCCAGAAACCAGGCTGGGGTTCTTTTATATTTTTAATGAACTGGAAAAAAGGTGTCCTCCCTATGGACATGTCTCATGCCTCTTGGTCTTTCCTGTGCTGTAGAGTTCAGGCCCTCTTTTGTGGCAGCTCATGGTTACTCTTCCAGACCTATGTATGGAGGCCACAGCTCACTTGGAACTGTGTGTGTGTGTGTGTGTGTGTGTTGGAGGGGACAGCCAGAGGTGCTTGACAATGTGGGGCTGAATCTCTGCAAAGGCATCTGTCAGGATGCCAAGGGTAGTCTGGGTGAAGAGAGGTCAGAGAGATGACGGGTTCTGCTTCAAGAGGGTCCCCCCTTTTAGAGCTGGCCACCTTTGAGGAAACAAGCGAAGGGACCAGCTCACCTTTCATGGGGTGTTTGCATTGGCTTTTTCTTCCCACCTTCCTGTTCTTTTGAACCTTGTAGCAGGGGTCAGTCAACTTTTTCTGTAAATAGTGAGATAGTAAATATTTCAGTCTTGCAGTTCTTGTCACACCTAGTCAGTTCTGATATTGTAGTGGAAACGACTTATAGACAATATGGAAATGAATGGCAGTGTATGTGTTCCAAAAAAACGTATTGACAACAATGAACAGGGGGCCAGATGTAGCCCATAGGGGTTAGTTTGATGATCCCTGCTCTAGAGAAAGCAAACTGGGCTTTTGGGGGTCAGAGGCCTTGGGCACAGTCCCTACACTGCCCTTCAGTTACCAGGTTACCCCTGACCTCCTCCTTCAGAGCCTCGGTTTCCTCTTCTTGGGAGGAAGTTGGACTAGACCCCTAAAGGGGTGGTTAGGAGAGGATTTGGGGTTCCCACTCATCGGAACCCTGAGTGGGTACTGGTAGAAGGCCAGAAGACAGGGAAGGGAATTGTTTAGCTGAGAGTTGACCTTGATTCCAGAATCTGATGACATTTCTGTGCCAAACACTGCAGTAAATTGAGCAGAGAGTCTCCATGAGTAACAGAAAAATCCATTGTATGGCTGCTGAGCACCTGGGGAAAGCCAGGGGGCCATGTCTTCAAATAAGTTCAGGAACCTTTGTGGGAGGAATAAAGAAGTCTGCAGCTAGGGGGAATTCAGAAGCAGCTCTAGGTGACGATGTTACATACGCTGCCTCATGAATTTTAACTCTGGAAATTAATTCGTTTTAGTAGGAAGACAATGAGATTGAGCACAGACTGGGCGGAGGCACAGCACTGAATGGAAAGTGTTACCAGGGCTGAGGGTGGGAAGGTGTCTGGGGGTGTGGCAGAGTGTTGTATGTGCGCACGTGCGTGTATGCGTGTGGGTCTGTAGTCCAGAGGAGTGCACCCGTCTTAACATTTCCATTAAGCCACTGGAATTGGGGGTAAGCAGCATGTTAATGTGGAGAAGGAAATGGCAACCCACTCCAGTGTTCTTGCCTGGAGAATCCCAGGGACAGGGGAGCCTGGTGGGCTGCCGTCTCTGGGGTCACACAGAGTAGGACACGACTGAAGTGACTTAGCAGCAGCAGCAGCAGCATGTTAATGTGGAGAAGGCAATGGCAGCCCACTCCAGTACTCTTGCCTGGAAAATCCCATGGATGGAGGAGCCTGGTGGGCTGCAGTCCATGGGGTCGCTAAGAGTTGGACATGACTGAGCGACTTCACTTTCACTTTTCACTTTCATGCATTGGAGAAGGAAATGGCAAGCCACTCTGGTGTTCTTGCCTGGAGAATCCCAGGGATGGGGGAGCCTGGTGGGCTGCCATCTGTGGGGTCACACAGAGTAGGACACGACTGAAGTGACTTAGCAGCAACAGTAGCAGCAGCAGCATGTTAATGACAACCCACTCTAATATTCTTGTCTGGAAAATCCCATGGACAGAGGAGCCTGGCGGGCTACAGTCCATGGGGTCAGAGGAGCCTGGTAGGCTACAGTCCATGGGTTCGCAGAGTCGAACATGACTGAAGCGACTTAACACACATAGCACGGCACATTAATGGAATCAGATTGCTGATAATTCAGTCCATTTGGTGGTCTTAGAAATTACTGTTGCTCCCTGAAAAGGCCAGAAATCAGGAAAAGGGAGGGGAATGCAATGAAATTATTTTTTCCAGGAATTGTTTATTGTGTTACCTACAATGCAGCAATTCCTCTTCCAGGCACCAGCAGTGAAGAAGGCAAAGTCTTTGTCTTTATGCACTCTGCTTTCTAGTGGAATAGAATGACCATGAAGAGGGATATGATTGTACGGCAGGGTAAAAGGGTGAAGTGGGAGGGTAAAGACAGGCATCTGAAAGTTAGGCCAGGTACTGCAGAAGGAATCATAGCATCGAGAGCTCTGGCTTACTGTTAATTACTTGTGCCAAAGTCAGGCTGCAGCCGCTCAGGTGAGCCAAAATAACAGGTGATTAAGCAGCAAATAATTTATATTTGGTGATGAAAAGCAGAAGAGCTAAACCTCTGCTACTCAGAACCTCTGGGGCGTGAGTCTCACTTAATAGCTGAGTTTTCTTCCACTGGGCTATGGATTTAAGCATCAACATGATTATTTTAAAAACTTTAAACATTTGCCTGGCAGGGAAAGTACCATTCTGTGTTTAGAGAGAAGGCTTTTTAAAAATTTATTCCACGTGACTCTGCCTTCTGAAACAGAGGAGATCAAATGAAATTGAGATGCCCAAGGTCTGTATCAGGAAACACACACACACATATGTACACACACAGGTGTGACCGTGAGCTTGCTTTAATGCAGCATTTCCTTAGGGGGTATGAGATAGCTCTGCCCCTGTGTGCAGCGGCTCCCTGATAGTTGTACTTTTTGATATTTCATGTTTGCTTTGAAGTCTTTATTTTTTTTCCTTGCCTGCATTGTATCTCTCTGTAGCAGTCCCTTTCTTCTTTATTAGTCTTCGTTTTATTTGTTTGCTTACATGGAATCATATGTATATGCTTGTGTGGAGAGCTTTGAAAACTACAAATTGGAGGAAGAGAATTATTACCTACAATTCCACCTCCTGGAGACCATTAATATGAATATTCTGATCCATAGTCTCTCTGACTCTCCTTTTTTATGAAAATGGGGTCACAGTGCACATATTGCCTGGTGATGTGCTTTTTTCCCACTTGATATCATGAATATTTGTCAGAAACGTGTGTCTGTAGCAGTACTCTAAGTATGTGCGTGTGTTCTTGCAGACATCTTGCATCAGAAGTGGTCAAAGGTACATTAAAGTTTAGGGACTAGAGTAATACCCTCACTACTCAGCTGCAGTAGTGGTCACATTCTGCCATTCTAGCGACACCTCACGCCACTCCGCATAGTTTTTTTCTGATTAAAAACAGAATACAGGTGTATCACTTCACTTGTAAATCCTTCAGAAGATGTGTTAAGCCAGAAGTTCTCAACTGGGGACAGTTCTTCCCTCCAGGGGACAAAAGGCAGTTCCTGGAGGCAGTTTGGGTTGTTGCTGCTGGGGATGGTGAAGGTTGCTATTGGTGTCTGGCAGGTGGAAGCGAGGGTTGCAGCTGAACAACCTGCAGTGCAAGGACTGCCCTCCAGAACAAAGCCTGCTGCTGCTGCTAAGTCGCTCAGTCGTGTCCGACTCTGCGACCCCAGAGACGGCAGCCCACTAGGCTCCCTGTCCCTGGGATTCTCCAGGCAAGAACACTGGAGTGGCTTGCCATTTCCTTCTCCAATGCATGGAAGTGAAAAGTGAAAGTGAAGTCGCTCAGTCGTGTCCGACTCTTATCGACCCCGTGGGCTGCAGCCTACCAGGCTCCTCCATCCATGGGATTTTCCAGGCAGGAGTACTGGAGTGGGGTGCCATTGCCTTCTCCGAACAAAGCATGATCTGGCCCCAAATGTCAGCAGTGTCGAGGCCAAGAAAATCTGGTCTAACAGATCAAGATTTCAAAAATGCAAGCATAATTCTGTTACCACGTCCAACAAAACTAAGAACAGTTCTTTTATGTCACCATGTTTTATTTCAGTTAAAAAAATAGGTGTAGCTAGTTTGAATCACTTTCCCCAAAGGTCTTTTAATTTCTTTTAATCTCTGATAATTCCCCCGTTGCTTTTCTTCATGGTAGTTATTTGTTAAAGACTCTGGGTCATTTTTCTGTAGACTTTCCTATACACTGGATGTGGCTGACTGCATCTTTATGGTATAGTGTATCACTGTCTCTCTAATCCCCCATTTCTTTGTAAATTGAAGTTCAGATTAATTAGTAAGTTCAGGTGTTGTGAGCTGGATGTATCCATTTAAAACGTCCCCATCAACCTTTTGTCTAATGCACTGGTGTTCACAGTGTGGTCCCTTAATTAGCACCATTGTCACCTAGGAACTTGTGAAAATTCTAATTCTTGCATCCTACCCTGATCTACTGAATCAGAAACTCTGGGGGTAGGACCCAACAATTTGTGTTTTATCAAGCTCTTCAGTTGTATTGGAGTTCTCCAACATATAAACAGAGAGAGAGAGGAAGGGAGGGAGGGAGAAGGACTGAGAATGAGAGAGAGAAAGAGGGAATGATGTATAATAAGGGACTGGTTCACTCAGTTAGGGAGGCTGGCAAGTCCAGAATCTGCAGAACAGATTGGTGGCCTCGAGACCCAGAGAGAGCTGATGGCACAGTTACAGTGCCAGAGTCAGAGCTGCAGATGAAGCCCAGAGGCAGGCTGCTTTAGAACCAGGAAGACCCAGCACTACAGGGTTCCTCTTGCTTGCAGGGAGGGGCACGGCGGGGAGGTCAGCCATTTTGTTCTGTTCAAACCTTCAAGTGATTTGATGAGGCCCACCCACATCATAGAGGCAATCTGCTTTCCTCAGTCTACTACGCTAAATGTTACTTTCATCCAAAAAACCCTCATGAAGATGTTTAATCAAATATCTGGGCACCCTGTGGCCAGTCAAGTTGACACATAAAATTTCTCATTACCCTAAGTGATGCCGATGCGTGGTAGAGTTTGAGAATCGCTGTGCTAATTTTTTGTTTTTATTTCCACCATTTGATGAACTCTGTGTGTGCTAATGGTTTTAACAGACATTGATGGACATTTTCTAGAATGGTTTATTTCACTGAAGATTGCAAAATGGTGTTTCAGATTCCTTTGTTTAGCATTTAACTGTAACTTTTGGATGAGGAAGAATTTTCCCTCATTGTCTTTGCTTACCCTGAAGGACAGTATTTGCAGGAAAGACAGGATAAATGCTTGATTTATTCCCTATATTTCTATTTCCTTTTTATTGAGGCATAACTTACACATGATAACATGCACAAATCTTAACTGTACAACTCAGTGAATTTTACACATGCATACACCCATGCAGCCATCATCCAAGCCAAGATATAGAACATTTCCAGAATCCCACTCCCCCGTACCTCCTCCTAGCTGGTGCTCACTCCCTGCTTTCCACAGCAAACAGTCGTGCTTAAGCTGTGTTTATGCTGTCCTTTTCTGCCCAGTTTATTTTGTATGTAATCAAAATAGTCATTTGTTTTATACACAGTTTCCGGATTTGGTTTCATGTTAGGAACTTCATTATACAATCTAAGATGATAAAATATGTTACTTCTCCTCTTGTTGTTTCATTGCTAAGTCATCTCTGACCTTTTGTGATCCCATGGACTGTACCCTGCCAGGCTCCTCTGTCCATGGGATTTTCCAGGTGAGAATACTGGAGTGGGTTGCCATTTCCTTCTCCAGGGGAACTTCCTGACCCAGGGATTGAACCCGCATCTCCTGCATTGGCAGGCGGATCCTTTACCACTGAACCACCAGGGAAGGCCCGCCTTTCCTCTAGTCTTAATTAATATGTGCGTGCAGACACATACACACGCACACTTTTGATTCACGTTTTCAGTGACCAGCTAGTTGTCCCTAACATCATTTATTGAATCCTGCCTATCTTCCTTACTCATTTGAAATAAACCCTCTTTTATCTTATATTAAATTTCCATGTAAACACGAGTCTACATCTGGATATTCTGTTATATATCTCTGTCTTTTCCTGCCATATAGCATTCCGATGTGTTTTACCATCTGGTAGTCCAAGTCATCCCAAATCTTCCCAGTTACCACAATTTCAGATTTTTTTTCTGACTGACTTTATTCTTCCAGAAGAATTTGGGGATCACGCTGTCAAGGTTTATAAATTTGAATTTTTGATTGGAATCACCTCTTCAATTATCACAAAATTGCCCACTTTGATATCACAAAGTTTCCAAGAACAACGTATTTGGTGGACTCAGTAGTTCCTTTTTGTCCTCCAGTAAAACTGTCCAAAGTTTTGTATGTTTGTGTAAAATCCATTCCTAGATATTTTGTTTATCCTCCTTCTTTTGGGAAGTATCTTTTCTCATTTACTCTATATAGTTATTAGGGTAGAATACTAAGAATAGTATCCAGCTCTCTCACTGAAATCTAGTTTTTTCTATTAGCTTTGGGTTTTTCAAGTATATTAATACAGTCAGCTACAAAGTAGATTTTACTGTCTCCTTTGCAGTATATGCTACTTCTTTGTTCTTTGTAAAGTTGCTTGGCTGTTCCGGGTCTTGTGGCTGAGCTCTTGGTTGCAATGCGTGGGCTCTCCGGTTGTGGTGAGCAGGCTTAGTTGCCCTGCCACATGTGGGATCTTAGTTCCCTGATCAGGAATCCAACCTGTATCCCCTGCCTTGGCAGGCGGATTCTTAACCACTGGACCACCAGGGAAGTCTCTTATTTCGTTCCTTTCTAATTGTATCCAGTAGCACATAGAGTACAGTGTTAAGTAACGGTGGTGAAAATGGGCATCTTTTTTTTTTTTTTTTTTTTTAACCATTGTCTAATGGAAACACTTATAGGGCACCCCTCTTGAATACTCTGTTCATTATCTTGTGATATGATAATAGTGTTGGTGATAATGGTATATATCTCTGTGTGTGTGTGTGCAGAGTTCTGTTTTAATTTTCAAGAGTTTTCTTTTTTTCTTATCAACTCAGGCATAAGTGAAGAATTTGATTACATGCTTTTTTTTTTTTAAAACTACTGAATTCACCATAAAATGTTTACTGTATTAACATGGTGATTATTTTTAATGGGTCCTCTTCTTGAGATGAACCTTATTAGGACGTGGTGTGTTATTTTTTTAAAATGTTTTTCTGGTTTCCATTTGATAAGTGCTTAATTAGGATTTTTGCTTATGTTCATAAGTTAGATTTTTTTTTTGAGTTCTTTTTTCTGGTCTTTCTCTAATTGTTATCAGTATTATTCTGGCTGTTTTAAAAAAATAAAGCTTGTCAAAATAAATCACCTCTGAATCATCTATGTTTAAGTGTTTTTTTGAGGGATGGCTCTTTGACCAGAGAGAGGGTGTTTTTATTTTGTTTTTAATAAGTCACTTTAAAAAACTTGAGTTTGGTGAAGGGAAGTTGTTTTATTTTTTGTCAAGTTACTTTTAAAATTAGATCAGCTTAGTTTTTTTTGACCTAGATTGTTTGCTTTTGTTTTCTGCCTCTCTGTTTCTGTTCTTCTGTGTCCTCTTGATTCTATATCCCAAAATCCCCTCAAAAGAACTCTTTGAAGTTGGGAAGGGGGAATGAAGATGGAGAAGCAGCTGAGCAGCTAAAGGCAGTGTTCCGTTTGGTAAGACCGGAAGGGAGGAAGTTGGCAAAGGATCAGTCCTTTTTCCCCATCAGAGTGGAAAGATAATGGGACCAGAAAAGGGCACTGAGGCAGGGCTCAGCCAGCGCGTGGTTGCGTACATTAGAAAAAGATGCAGACCCTCGCAGCTGAGTGCATGGAGAGTGGGGGTTTTCAGCTCCCCTGCCATTCTGTGGGGGGCACCATGCAGAATCAAGAGTGGTGGCCCTGGCACAAGGGCTCAGAGCTCTGCCTTCCCTCCTCACACGGGGAGGGGTAGAGCCTGTTTGAAAGGCTGGGGAAGCCACCTGCGCCTTCAACCTCTATGCCCTCCCGCTTTCAACCATTCACTGAACTAATTTCTGAATGACCTGGCTTGGCTCAGGGCTAGGCAGGAGGGAATAAAACGAGCACACCAACAGGACCCTCACGGAGGACCCTTGTGGAGCTTACATCTTTGTAGGGCAGATGGACAGAAAGCACAATGCTATGCATATGCAGGTCAAGAAGCAACAGTTAGAACCAGACATGGAACAATGGACTGGTTCAAACTGGGAAAGGAGTACATCAAGGCTGTACATTGTCACCCTGCTTATTTAACTTATATGCAGAGTACATTATGTGAAATGCCAGGGTGGATGAAGCACAAGCTGGAATCAAGATTGCTGGGAGAAATATCAGTAACCTCAGATATGCAGTTGGCACCACCCTTATGGGAGAAAGCAAAGAGGAACTAAAGAGCCTCTTGATGAAAGTGAAAGAGGAGAGTGAAAAAGCTGGCTTAAAACTCATCATTCCGAAATCTAAGATCGTGGCATCCGGTCCCATCACTTCATGGCAAATAGATGGGGAAACAATGGAAACAGTGACAGACTTTATTTCTGTGGGCTCCAGAATTACTGCAGATGGTGATTGCAGCCACGAAATTAAAAGATGCTTGCTCCTTGGAAGAAAAGCCGTGACCAACCTAGACTGCATACTAAAAAGTGGAGACATTACTTTGCTGACAAAGGTCCGTCTAGTAAAAGTTACGGTTTTTCCAGTGGTCGTGTATGGATGTGAGAGTTGGACCATAAAGCAGGCTGAGCACCGAATTGATCCTTTTGAACTGTGGTGTTGGAGAAGATTCTTGAGAGTTCCTTGGACTGCAAGGAGATCAGTCCTAGGTGTTCATTGGAAGGACTGATGTTGAAGCTGAAACTCCAGTACTTTGGCCACCGAAGAGCTGACTCATTTGAAAAGACCCTGATGCTGGGAAAGATTGAAGGCAGGAGGAGAAGGGGCCTACAGAGGATGAGATGGTTGGATGGCATCACTGACTCAGTGGACATGAGTTTGGGTAAACTCCGGGAGTTGGTGATGGACAGGGAGGCCTGGCATGCTGCGGTTTATGGGGTTGCGAAGAGTCAGACACGACTGAGCGACTGAATGGAACTGAAAAAATATATTTCAGATTGTGATGAAGAGGCTCTTGTGCTGATGTGCTATTGTGATATGCATAGTTTGAGAATGTACTGGGACATGTGTCCCAGGCTTACAGCATGGGAGCTGCAGTTGAAAGATACCAACAGTTCCCTAACTTTGAAGCCCATTGCCCCAGCCAGGTCTGAATTTCAGGCAGAGTAGGCCTAGGGCTGGTAGCCTGCAATCTGATATTTGGTTTTCTTTTAAATGTGCTGCAGGACAGTCTGAAGCCAAGGGTTGGGTACTCCTGTGATCTTAAAGCCCAGATCCATTTACTCAGGTGCAGTGGTAGAAGTGGGAAGTCTCTTGAGGTTCTCCATCCCTTCTCCCACTTCTTGATATTAGAGAAGTCTCTTCTTAATGCTGGAACTTTTTTCCCTTTTATGCCTTAATCCAGTGAATGTGCTCCTTTGCCTTTTGGCCTTTCCTATTTTGTGACCCCCCCCCCCGCACCCATTTTGGTGGTGCTGGGACAGGGTGGAAAGGGTGGGTCGGCAGTCTTAAAATCGTCAAGAGCAGTAAGCCATATGATTTGTTGTTGGAGCTTGAACCTTTCAGATCTCTGCATTTTGTCATCTGTGATAGTCCCAATGCAGCAACTGGTCCAAGACAAGACTGTAGACCAGCCGACGGGTGTCATTCCTTCATCTTCCATTGTTAAAAATTCTCCAATGCTTTTTGAACCTATTTGTCCTTTTTGATGGTTGTCCACAAAAGTGTGCAGCTGAACACCCCCTCACTGGCCCAGTGGAGGGCCTCAGGCTGTCTTCGCCTGCCTCTAACAGGATTACCTGGTACAGACTTGCTCTGTTTCTCGTTATTTGTGTGGTCGGTGTCTTTGTCATCTTCATACACGTTTCATCTAATTATCATTGCCTTTCTTTGCTCAATGCTTGAAAATACAGTATAATTCTCAAAAGGGTCATCGTCATTACAATGGAAAGAATGAAACTCTTCTGAAGCTCATATTGTTCCATGGCAATTGTCAATACAGAAGATCAAGCAGTATTCAGATACGTGGTTGTTGGAGGAAAATTGGGAAAATTAATCAAAATGAGACCCAGCAGAACCAAGTGAGAAGTGGAGGTTAGCCCAAGCCGGCATGCAAAGAAAAAGCCTCCCCTGCCATCAGAATCTGACCTGGGCCCCAGTCTCTCTCAGCTCAGACCCTATATCCTCCCATGGAGAAATTCTCTTTGGATTGTCAAATTAGAAGGGGTTTGTGTCCCCCTGCCCTGGCCTCCTGAACCTCTTTCTGAACCTAGCCTGGCAACAGGATGCTACAGTGGTACTCAGTGACGCCTTAGTGTAATGGCTTGGACTTCTCTGCTTTATCATCCCTTGTGGGTGATGCCTGTTGCTGCAATCACATGGCTAGGGAATGGCCTAGGAACTTGCTAGACATGATGGGCCCTCCAGTCTTCTTTGGCTTTGATACTAGTAGGTGCATTAGGGTGTTGCTGTGTCCTGGCCGTGTCTTGTGATAAGCCTTTCTTCTGATGCAATTTTTTTTTTCTCATCTAAGGTTAAGGAAGAAGCCAAAAGAGAGAGAAATAGTTCACAGCCATAAGTAATTTTGTCAAACAATGTTTCATTTTCTGTTGCACAGAAAAGAAATGAAAGTGATAATTATAGGGCTATTCTTTGTTCTTGCAAAATCCATAGTAGGTTGGGTGGCTCACCTGGGCAGCTTTCCTTTAAGGGATGGTTCTGGGACCCAGCTTAGAAGCTGCACTCCAGGGACATTTGTTCCTACTAGTAAGCCCCGCTGCTGGATGGAGTATTCCTACTCTTCCTGCTGCTTCTATTACTATTTATTACACGGCACCTTTGTCTCCTGCTGAGAGTGGAAGGGAGACTGGGGCTGAAATGGAGGTGTTGGTGTCATTCTTAGAACACAAGTTTATTTTCCATGTTTACATCATATAGTGACTCTAAAATCTGTGCTCTGACTTTGGTAACATCTTTCTGTGTTGTTGGGAAGTAGTGGCATCTCAGTTGAAAAGGAATAGCTCAAGAAAATGATAGCATTCCAGGAGAATCTTTTCCTTTCTCATGTATGCTCTTTCATTTATAGAGAGAGAGAGATGCAGGATTGTGCATTCGGGCATGACTAGACCAGTGGGCGAGCCCATTTTACAAGTATAACAACAGTTTCTTTCCTTCATATTTGGTCAGACTCCAGATCTTCAGCTCCTTTCTTTCCATCTTCAAGCAAGACATAAACAAGGACTAGGTACACAGTCTTCAAATGCTTGAGTCCATTTTTGACAAAACTTCTCCCTAGTGCCGTTCACTTTTTAAATCAAGTACCCTATCCACAATGCCTCCCTAACCTATGTCATTAAATTACCACCTTTCTCTGGCTTTTCTTTTCAACAACATAATTTGCCTTTAATAATTAATATAAAAGAATTCAAAATGTAATCACTGTGCTCACATAAAAGCTTTCTAATCAGTTACCAGAATCTGTGGGTCTGCGACAGAGGTCTCCCCAAGGGTTTCAGAACCCCATTTTCCCAAGCTTAATTCCAATAGAAACCAAATTTATAATGCATTCTCCTGTAGCTGGCCAGTCCTTTGAAGACAAAGAATGGGTTTCAAATGAACAGTGATCCACACAATTGCTTTAAGGTTCTTTCAGAGTGAAAATAATGCCAAGGTTTATCACATGGAAATTAAAATGGAAATTTTGCTCAGGCCAAGTCTAGATTTAAGCATGGTGATGCGAATGGGTGCCAGTGTCCAGGCTAGCTACAGGGCATTCTGTTAATCTTAGCCTTATTTTCTGAGAGAGTCTCTTGATGAGGGGGTTATATTAACAAGGATTTCTGTCCTGCAATCTGTGAGAAATGAGTTCTGAGTTCATTGTGTAGGCTTGGTCATTTATCTGTCCATTCGGTGTGAGGGGTAGGATGAGGGCAGAATTGGGCATCAAGTTGGTCTGAATTTGAACCCCAAATCTAATTTCATTCTTATTTTGAGTGAGTTAACTTATCTTCTTTGAACCCTTATTTATCATTTCCTTAATTACAAAATTAGGATACTACTTAGCTTACAAATTTCTCTTCAGTGTGCTGGGCATTTATGACTGCCCAGTACTCTGTGTTAGCTCACACATTTCATATCTTTATTTCTAAAAGTCAGTTGATGTTCATCCCAGTTTAATTTGCTTATTTATGTTAATTGTTATTTATTATTCACTGCACCTTATTCCCACTCTGCAGGAGGGCAGGTGCCTTGGTTTCCTACACTGATGTAGCAGGGTGCCCAGCATACAGTAGGTGCTCAATAATTATATGTTGGATGGGTGAATGCATGGTGAATGCATTAGTGACCGTGTCAGTTACCTACACATTGTACAGCATCTCTTTGAATTGGGCTGTGAGGTTTTCATTCCCGGTGATTCATCTTCTGAATTGTGTTTTGTATGAGTGCTCATTAACTCTAATCTTGGCACTGCCTGAGTGATGAGTGGACTGGGATCTAAATTCATGGTCAGGGGAGCTGGTCTGGGATGAATCCCTGGCCTCAGTTACTCCTCAGAGGGGACAAAACCTATATGCAGAGATGTTACCAGATTGTTGTGTGTGCAGAGTCTAATTTATAGTTGTCTAGGGTCTCCTGAGAAGAATGTGTATTTATATCATTACTAAACAGTAATTGATTACAAAGCTCAGTTGTGAAATTTACAATTATTGAATTACTCTATGTTAGCACATAAATTTCAAATCTTTATTTCTAAAAGTCAATTGATATTCAGTCCAATAAATATTTAATTTAGATGTAATAATGGTGTTAGAGCAAAATTAAATTCTCATTTGGAAAATAAAGAATGACCTGAATAGGACTGAGAGAGGTGACTTGGCAGAGATGAACAGAGAAACCGTTGGTCTAATTCAGCTTCCTTCTGCTTAATTAGAAGAGACTTCTCATACATGGATTTCTCCTATGTCATTTTCTCTTTAAAAAAAATTCTTGTGTTTGTAGGAAATGAAAGTCCTTTATATATTTGTAGGGCTTTAAATTTCATAAAGCTTATTTCAGCTAGGCCTCACGAAAGCCTTTTAAAGTAATTGCAACATGTGTTTTTCTTCCTATTTTGTAGATGGAGAAAGAGAGGTGCAGGGAACTGAAGTGACTTGCTTGGGACATACTATGAGAGAGGGAGGCTAAACTGGGTCCATGGGTCTTCCAGCTGGCTCATACTGTCTCTTAACATCTATGTACTAGTTAAGATGAAGTGCTGTTGCATAAAAGAGAAGCCTCAAAGTAATTGGCTTAAACGAGATGAAAGTTGATTCCCACTTCTTGTAAATGCCGTCTTAGAGGAAGCAATCCTGCTTGTCTAGTGGTAATGAAAGGTTAAAAGAGTCATTAGTAGTAGTGTTAGCCACTCAGTCATGTCTGACTTTTTTTGACCCCGTGGACTGTAGCCCACCAGGCTCCTTATTCAGTTCAGTTGCTCAGTTGTGTTCGACTCTTTGATACCCCATGGAATGCAGCACACCAGACTTCCCTGTCGATCACCAACTCTTGGAGGTTACTCAAACTCATGTCCATTGAGTTGGTGATTCCATCCAGCCATCTCATCCTGTGTTGTCCCCTTCTCCTTCTTCAGTCTTTCCCAGCATCAGGGTCTTTTCAGATGAGTCAGATCTTTGCATCAGGTGGCCAAAGTATTGGAGTTTTAACTTCAGCATCAGTCCTTCCAATGAACACCCAGGACCGATCTCCTTTAGGATGGACTGGTTGGATCTCCTTGCAGTCCAAGGGACTCTCAAGAGTCTTTGCCAACACTACAGTTCAAAAGCATCAATTCTTCAGTGCTCAGCTTTCTTTATAGTCCAACTCTCACATCCATATATGACTACTGGAAAAACCATAGCTTTGACTATATGGACCTTTGTTGGCAAAGTAATGTCTCTGCTTTTTAATATGCTGTCTAGGTTGCTCATAGCTTTTCTTCCAAGGAGCAAGCATCTTTTAATTTCATGGCTGTAGTCACCATCTGTAGTGATTTTGGAGCCCAAGAAATGAAAGTCTGTTATTGTTTCTGTTGTTTCCCCATCTATTTGCCATGAAGCGATGGGACCGGATGCCATGATCTTCGTTTTCTGAATGTTGAGTTTTAAGCCAGTAGCTCCTTCCAATTTACCCCTCTATCATTCACATGGTCTATGACCCTGAGCTTCATAGTCCAGGTGGCTGCTTGAGTTGCGGCCTTTGCATTTGAAGTAGCAAAATGGAGAAAGAGATACAGAAGGGCATATTCCCTCTTTTAAGAAAACTTCCTGGAAGGTCTACCTCTGTTTTTGTGTTCTTGCTTGGAAATTAATCATGTTCATGTGGGTATATCAAAATACAAGGAAGGCTGAAAAACAGCCTTTTACCTGGGTATGGTGTGTGCTAAGTCGCTTCAGTCGTGTCCGACTCTTTGCGACCCTTTGCATGGTAGCCCTTCAGGCTCCTCTGTCCATGGGGATTCTCCAGGCAAGAATCCTGGAGTGGGTTGCCATGTCCTCCTCCAGGGGATCTTCCCAACCTAGGGACCGAACCCCTGTCTCTCAGGTCTCCTGCACTGGCAGGTGGGTTCTTTACCACTAGGGCCACCTGAGAAGCCCAGGCACTGCAGTGCTTGGTAACAACTGGAGTGCTGTTACTTAATGAAGAAAGGAGGAATAGGTCTGAGGAAATAGCTGACAGTGTCTGCCACAGCTAAAAACCCTGGTGTAGAAAGTGCACTGAGCAAGGGTGAGGGCACGCCTGCTTGAATATAGTCAGCTACAGTGGTTTCCAGTTACCAGAACCATTCTGGGTGTTGGGGGCACTGGATACACAGTCGCCTGGGAGCAATATGCACCCAGGAAACAGTTTTACTCTTCCCCCTGTGTTGACTTATCTACAGATTGGTGGTCCAGTGGCTAAGACTCCATGCTCCTGAGGGAGGGGCCTCGGGTTTGGTCCCTGATCAGGGAACTAGAGCCCACATGCCGCAACTGAACAGATCCTGCATGCTGCAGCTAAGACCTGGCACAGCCAAACAAAGGAACAGAAAAAGAGAAGAGAAGAAATGTGGGGGAGCTATGTGGAGTCACTTGCCTCCCTCACATTTGTGGACAGGCCTTTTGTGACACTTCACATGGCCCTCACCAAGTCAGAAGGGTCAGGGGGTTCACTCACATTAGCCTGCAGCATTCCGAGAGCCATGGCTTTCTGTGCCAGCTTGGAGGGCCAAGTGGGGATAGGGATCATTCAGTAATCATTTTTGTGTCTGGTGTCTGCCAGGCACTGGGCCAGGGCTTTTGGATAATGGAGAAAAGTCAGACATGATCTCCATCTTCTAGAACAGGGGTTTTCAAAGTGTGACCCTACTGGCATCATTTGGGAACTTGTTAGAAATGCGAATTGTCAGGCCCTGCTCTAGACTTACTAAATCAGGGACTCCAAGGGTGGGACCCAGCAGTCTGTTTTAATAAGCCCTCCAGGGGATTCTGAGGCATGCTAAAGTTTGGAATCTACTAGAATCTTACCATGATGAGGGATAGCTTGGTGATCAGGAGCACAGGTTTTAGAGCCCCCAGACTAGGTTTGAATTCTGCTTCAGTCATTTGGTAGCTGTGTGGTGTTGGGCAAATTACCCAACCTCTCTGAACTTCAGTTTTCTTGTCTGTAAAAAGGGACAGTGTGTGAGCACTGGCCTCATAGAATATGTTTAAGATTTATGTGAGATGACAAAGGGTTTGATACAAGTAAATGCTTGCTAGATGACAGCTCTCGTTATTTTTCTAGTTTCTCTATGGATGGCTTTATTGTGAATTCAGAAAGTTCAAAGAAATTCATATTCAAATGCCAGAATAAAAAGTGAAACCAAAAGCCAAATTTAAATGATTTTTTTAAAGCATTTGCCATTTTTATTTTGCCTGCCACTCCTTTCTGTCTTAGCATGGATACATCGTGAATTGCTTCTAAAATATAAAGCAGCGTGGTCAAAGGACTAGAAGAGGTATTTTACCAGAGAGGATATGGACCTAAGCATATACAAAGGTGCTGAATCTCACTAGTCATCCAGAAATGCAAATAGAACTAATGAAATTTCACTGCCCTCTTACTAGATTCATTACATGATACAGACGTGGTGTTGAATGCTGGTGAGCGTGTGAAGCAACTGGAACTCTCCTACACTGCTCCTGGAAGTATAAATTTGGCAGACCTAATAAAGCTAATAAATGCATAGTTTATGCGATGTCATTTCACTTTTAGGTACATACTTAACAGAAATGGGTCAACATATTTATTCATAGCCAAATACATGAGTATTTCTAGCAGCGTTATTTGTAAGAACTGAGAAAGACTAGAAACAACTCCAATACCCACTGTAGAATGAATACATTGTGATATATTTATCCAAAGGAATACTTTCTAGCAAAGATAATGAACTGTTTTGTGCAACAAAGTGGGTGAATCTCAGATGACTTTGGGTATGAGAAGCCAGACACAGATGGCAAAATAGTGTATGATTCCATTAGTATTTCAAAAACAAGACAAAACTAATCTATTCTGATAGAAATCAAATAGTAGTTATCTTGGGGGGATGTCAGGATGTTAACTGAGAAGGATCATGAAGGATGCTTCTGTGATGTTAGTCATATTTTCTTTCTTGGTTTGGTTGGCAGTTATCTAAGTGTGTTGTGAAACTTTATCAATCAATATATCTATGATTTGTATACTTTTCTGTATTTATGCTTTATATTAGTACAAAACTGTACTTAAAATAGCTATGCAATAATATGCAAAATGTTTAGAAAAGCAAAAAGCATGATTGAGGGAAGAAATAGGACTGGCACCACCTCAAAGAATTACCCAGTTACCTCAGTGCTCATTGTGTCTGACTCTGTGACCCCATGGACTGAGCCCACCGGGCTCCTCTGTCCATGGGACTTTCCAGGCAAGAACACTAGAGTGGGTTGCCATTTCCTTTTCTAGGGGATTTTCCCGACCCAGGGATTGAACCTGTCTCCTGTGTCTCCTGCATTGGCAGGCAGATTCTTTATCACTGCACCACCTGGGAAAGCCCCTCAGATTTGGAGGGGTCCCACCTAGAAGGATATGGTAATCATTTCATGTTCTCGGGACTCCTGTTTATGTGCAGCTGAGTTAAACAAGGATAACCAACACACACACACCGACAGGCATACCCACAATGACAGAGAGACGCGCATCCCCCAGCAGGCGTAGCCACGATGACAGACATGCACACACACTCCCAACAGGCAGATCCATGATGACAGACAGATACACACCCCAACAGACATACCCACAGTGACACCCCCCCACATACACATACACACATCCAACAGGCACACCCATGAATACACACACACACCCCAACAGGCATACCCACAATGACACCCCCCCCACATACACATACACACATCCAACAGGCATACTCATGAATTCACACACACAGCCCAACAGACATAGCCACGATGATACACACACACACCCCAACAGGCATACTTATGATCTCACACACACACACCCCAACAGGCATACCCATGATGACAGACACACACACACCCCAACAGGCATACCCACAGTGATACCCCCTGTACACACATACACTACACACATCCAACAGGCATACCCATGAATACACACACACAGCCCAACAGACATAGCCATGATGATACACACACATACACACACCCCAACAGGCATACTTATGATCACACACACACCCCAACAGGCATACCCACAATGACATCCCCTGCACACACATATACTACACACAGCCAACAGACATACCCACGATGACACACACACATACACACACCCCAACAGGCATACTTATGATTACACACACACACACACACACACCCCCTCAACAGGCATACCCATGATGACAGACACACACACACCCCAACAGGCATACCCACCATGATACACACACACACACACACACACACACACACCAACAGGCATACCCATGATGATGAACACACATACACACACCCCAACAGGCATACTTATCACACACATACCCCAACAGGCATACCCATGATGACAGACACACACCCACTCCAATAGGCATACCCACAATGACACCCCCCCTACACACATACACTACACACATCCAACAGGCATACCCACTAATACGCACACACAGCCCAACAGACATACCCACGATGATACACACACATACACACACCCCAGCAGGCATATCCACAATGACACACACCCACACACCCATAACTCCCTCCCCCCAACAGGCATATCCACAATGTCTTCTTCTTGTATAGAAGGCAACCAATTTCCTAGAAAACTGTTTTAAAAAACCGGGGTCTGAAAGTTACAGGTAAAGAAAACATCCCCAGTATTATCACTGGTAGTAATGGCAGGAACACTGTTTAGATACTTAATGTAATTTGTCACTATTTTCTCATTAGATATTAATAACTGTGTGGTGAGTGATGAAAGGAAAGTGTGGTTACTGTTAGGTTAAGAATGAGGATGCTAAGCTGATGAGAATTTGTGACTTGCCATGGGACACTCGGCTTTAAGTGACCTTGCTGGGTGCTCAAGCCTGGTACTTCTGGACCTAATTTTCTCACACTGCTATTAGATGGTGCCACGTCCTCAGTACTTGGAGGAAACTCCTGACTCGTTACGTATATCTGAGGCAATATTAAAGACCACACCAAGCATGTTAGGTATATTGCAAACGGTACTGGGATATTATGCCCATTATTAGTGGTAACTATTTTTGCCATTAATCTTAGAAAGGATAAATGTTGACGTAGGGTTTCTTTTTACTCAAAAGGGCTTGTCAGTAAGACTGGATTCATGTACATATGTGATTTTGAGGATGGTTCAAAACATTTGAAGGACCACTGCTTCATCCTTTTAAAGACTAGAGAGATAAACCCAGGTGTACATTGCAGCCCATTATTTAGGCCTATACACAGGATTCTCTCATGAATATAGAGGATGGAATGGTTGGTTTTCAAATTTTAATTTATGAAAAGCTTTCCCATAAGAAAGAATAAATAGAACAATAAAGGAGGAAATAGAAAATCATTAAGGATAAATTGCCTTTTTCCTTCATTTTTAAAAACTGAAATATAGTTGATTAACAAAGTCATGGTAGTTTCACAGCACAGTGATTCAGTTATACGTGTGTGTGTATATACATATGTATACCTTTTCAGATTCTTTTCCCTTAGTTATTGTTGTTGCTAAGTTGTGTCCAAATCTTTGTAACTCCATGGACTGCAGCATGTCAGGCTCCCCTGTCCTTCAGTATCTCCTGGAATTTGCTCAAATTCATGTCCCTTGAGTCAGTGATGCTATCTAACCATCTCATCCTCTTCTGCCTTCTCTTTTTACCTTCAATCTTTCCCAGCATCAGGGTTTTTTTTCCCCTAATAGGTTATTACAAAATATTGAGTATAGTTATCTGTGCTATACAATAGTAATCAGGTCAGTTCAGTTCAGTCCCTCAGATCAGATCTGATCAGATCAGTCGCTCAGTTGTGTCCGACTCTTTGCGACCCCATGAATCACAGCACGCCAGGCCTCCCTGTCCATCACCAACTCCCAGAGTTCACTGAGACTCACGCCCATCGAGTCAGTGATGTCATCCAGCCATCTCATCCTCTGTCATCTCCTTCTCCTCCCTCCCCCAATCCCTCCCAGCATCAGAGTCTTTTCCAATGAGTCAACTCTTCGCATGAGGTGGCCAAAGTACTGGAGTTTCAGCTTTAGCATCATTCCTTCCAAAGAAATCCCAGGGCTGATCTCCTTCAGAATGGACTGGTTGGATTTCCTTGCAGTCCAAGGGACTCTCAAGAGTCTTCTCCAACACCACAGTTCAAAAGCATCAATTCTTCGGCGCTCAGCCTTCTTCACAGTCCAACTCTCACATCCATACATGACCACGGGAAAAACCATAGCCTTGACTAGACGGACCTTTGTTGGCAAAGTAATGTCTCTGCTTTTGAATATGCTATCTAGGTTGGTCATAACTTTCCTTCCAAGGAGTAAGCGTCTTTTAATTTCATGGCTGCAGTCCCCATCTGAAGTGATTTTGGAGCCCAGAAAAATAAAGTCTGACACTGTTTCCACTGTTTCCCTATCTATTTCCCATGAAGTGGTGGGACCGGATGCCATGATCTTCATTTTCTGAATTTGAGCTTTAAGCCAACTTTTTCACTCTCCACTTTCACTTTCATCAAGAGGCTTTTGAGTTCCTGTTCACTTTCTGCCATAAGGGTGGTGTCATCTGCATATCTGAGGTTATTGATATTTCTCCTGGCAATCTTGATTCCAGCTTGTGTTTCTTCCAGTCCAGCAGTCATGTCCAATTCTTTGCAACCCCATGAACCGCAGCACGCCAGGCCTCCCTGTCCATCACCAACTCCTGGAGTCCACCCAAACCCATGTCCATTGAGACGGTGATGCCATCCAACCATCTCATCCTCTGTCGTCCCCTTCTCCTCTTGCCCTCAATCTTTCCAGGTTATTACAAAATATTGAGTATAGTTATCTGTGCTATACAATAGATCCTTGTTGGTTAGACCTTGTTGGTTGGTTTACATATAGTAGTGTGTATTTGTTAATCCCAGCCTCTTAATTTATCCCTTCCCACATCCCAAACTTTGGTAACCGTAAGTTTGTTTTCTATGTCTGTAAGTCTGTTTTGTAAATGAATCCTTTTGTATAATTTTTTTTAGATTCCACATATAAGTGATATCAAATGATATTTGTCTTTTTCACTCTGATTTACTTCAGTTAGAATCATAATGTGTAAGACTATCCATGTTGCTTCAAGTGGCATTATTTCATTTTTTTTTGGCTGAGTGATATTCTCTTGTATGTATATGTGTGTGAGTGAGTGTGTGTGTATGTATCACATCTTCAAAGGATAAATGGCTTTTAAAGACATGTTTAACTGATGATGAAAGTTCAAGATATACATTGAATAGAGTTTGGCAAAACCAAAAGAGTTCAAAGAATAAAATAAAATTACCAGTTGTCTCCAAACCACAGAGAGCCAAGTGATAATATGCAATTAAAGTGTTGCTTTCGAGAGTTTTCTATATAATACACATGCTAAAAAAATAGGGTCCTGCTTTAGCCACGGTGTTGCTTTCTAGTTTTTTTTACATAGCATTATTGTGAACATTTTCTAGCATCATTACATATTCTTATGAATACTATTTTCAGTGGTTCCATAGTAATTTGTTCAACTTCCCATTTAATACTGGACATTTAGATTGTTTCCAATTTGGTTGTATTGTAAAAAGAGCTTTAAAGAACATCTTACTTGCAAATTTGAATTCATCACTGATGATTTTCTTAGAATAAAAGTGACATTTTCCGATCATTCTTTATAGCTAACATTTATACCCACTGATGCTGGATAATCACCAAACTGAAATGAACACAGACTTTGGTTGAGATCCTGGTTTTACTATATTCTAGCGTGTGATCTTGGGTGGGTCTCTGAACTCTGAGCCTTACTGTTTTCATCTGCAAAACGGGGATATAATTTTCTATCTCACCAGCCTGTAAGGAGGATTACATAAATAGCTAGGTGTCTTAAGCGGGTACTGCTTAAATCAGACTCTGCCAGAGTGACCTAAATTTTACATTTTTTTTTTTTTTTTCCTTCTTGGAGATATTGACTGATTTTCTAGAAGTTGAGTCAAATATATTCTCATTCTTTTCAACTTAAGGGTCAAAAAATATGATACATGGGCCAGAGTCATCTTACCTTCTGTTTTATGAATAACATTTTGTTGGGACACAACCACTCCTATTCACGTATGTTTATAGTCTGTGATTCCTTTTATGGTGCAGAGGCAGAGCTGAAAATATTTATTATCTGGCCCTTTACAGAAAAACTTTGCTGATGTCTAATCAAGCATAAAATATTTCTTCCTGTCATGATAGGTACATGCATTATACATCTAAAATCAAAATATTTTGGAAAAGAATATAAAAAAAGAAAAAATATTTCTATGAGAAACAGACTCACAGACAGAGAGAACAGACTTGTGATTGACAAGCAGGATAGAGTGAGACTAAGGGGTTAGCAGATGCAAACTATTATATATAGGATGGATAAACAAGATCCCACCGTGTAGCATAGGGAGCTATATTCAATATCCTGTGATAAGCCATAAGAGAAAAGAATATAAAACGAATGTGTGTGTGTATATGTGTGTGTATATATATGTATAACTGAATCACTTTGTTGTACAGCAGAAATTAATACAACATTGTAAATCAACTATACTGCAATTAAAAAAAACCTCACATAGCAAAAGATAATGAAAATAAGACATAAACGCTATGGGGGATTTACCCAATTAAAAAGAGCACTTTGCTAACTAAATTAATATTCTGTTATAATATTTCCTCTGTTTGGCATATTGATTTTTACATATTAAACATTTTGAAAAGTGAGGCACACCTAAAAATACGTTTCTGTGATAGGGGTTAGACCCAAGCAAGGTGACTGTTCTACCTGTGGGATGCGGATGCTTCGTTGTTACAAAAGGAACTCGAAGGTTTAGACCTCTAACTTGGGTTGACACACAGATCTTTTTAGATTTCCCTGGGAAAAAGCCAGGTTGACCTCAAATGAGAGTGAGATGCTTTTAATCTGTGTTGTCTGTGTTTTAGAACAAAACCTGGCTTGGTTGGGAATGTTTTAGAAGCATTTGTCATTAGAGTGCAGGACTCTCTAGTTCTTGCCACTACACGAACCTATATTTTGAAACCAATTCTGGATCAGAATGCCTTGAACTTGACTTTCAAAGTGTCCCAGGGGTTCTGTCACCCTGTCCTTTTGTTGTGTGGACGGAGATTGAGCTTGGGGGTGTGACGAGTTCACAAAGCTGGCTTTGGCTGTTTGTCCACCTCCCCTTCATAGTTCTCCTGACTGTGTCACACTGCTTCCAAAGTACTTCAGAAATTAAGTTTGGGAAGGAAAATATCATTGGAGGAAGGCTTCAGGATTATATTTTCTACTTGACTTGGTCTCGTTGGGAAGCAGTAGCTGTGCGGTGCTTTGGCATGAGACAGACCTTGGTTGGTGGGCATCATGACCCTTCTCCAGTTGTGAGTGCTTGGGCTGATTAATAACCTGTGGGCACGGCGGTAGACACTGGTGTGGAATATCGCAGGCCCTAACTTCCAATGGAACAGGTGGGGATAGCATTTCATAACCACACACAGATTGTAGGAGTAGGTAGGAACAGCCTTTTGCTTCAACTACAAGAGTTCCCATTGTCATTCCCAGTTCTTCATCCCACCCTCTGGTCACATCTTTGCACTGCTTCCCAGTAGAGAGATGGCCTTCCTCTTCAACCAGTGAGCTTGGCATCATCCATGTGACTTGTTTAAACCAGTAAAATATAGGTGGACACGTCTTCTGAAACCCCAAGAAACACCGCATGTTTCTGTTCACCCCTTTCGTATCCAGTCATTGCCATGAGAGGAACATGAGTGGCAAGTCCACTGGTCCAAGGAGGGTGAGAGTCACATGGGCTAAATCTGGACCCAAGTTGAAGCCCAAGGCAAGTCTGACAGAGCCACATCCAGGTCAGCTGGCCCCCAGACGACCTGTACATCCATGATCCACTTGAGTGGATCATGAGTAATGTTTTTTGCTTTAAGGGATTTAGTGTAAGGCCATTGTTTTTGTGGCAAGAGCCACCTGAAACATTCATGTCTCAACCCACATGAAATCCACGCTGGATGGCTCTTCTGTGGCATATACTAGCCCTGTGCCACATGCTGCAAACATAGACATGAACAAAAATGTATTCCCTGCCATCGGTTCAGTTCAGTTGCTCAGTCGTGTCCGACTCTTTGCGACCTCATGAATCGAAGCACACCAGGCCTCCCTGTCCATCACCAACTCCCGCACTCAGACTCACGTCCATTGAGTCAGTGATGCCATCCAGCCATCTCATCCTCTGTCGTTCCCTTCTCCTCCTGCCCCAATCCCTCCCAGCATCAGAGTCTTTTCCAATGAGTCAACTCTTCGCATGAGGTGGCCAAAGAATCGGAGTTTCAGCTTTAGCATCAGTCCTTCCAATGAACACACAGGACTGCTCTCCTTTAGAGTGGAGTGGTTGGATCTCCTTGCAGTCCAAGGGACTCTCAAGAATCTTCTCCAACTCCACAGTTCAAAAGCATCAGTTGTTCGGCACTCAGCTTTCTTCACAGTCCAACTCTCACATCCATACATGACCACTGGAAAAAAAACATAGCATTGTCTAGATGGACCTTTGTTGGGAAAGTAATATCTCTGCTTTTTAATATGTTATCTAGGTTGGTCATAACTTTCCTTCCAAGGAGTTAGCATCTTTTAATTTCATGGCTGCAATCACCATGTGCAGTGATTTTGGAGCCAAAAAAATAAAGTCTGACACTGTTTGCACTGTTTCCCCTATTTCCCATGAAGTGATCGGACCGGATGCCATGATCTTCGTTTTCTGAATGTTGATCTTTAAGCCAACTTTTTCATTCTCCTCTTTCACTTTCATCAAGAGGCTTTTGAGTTCCTCTTCACTTTCTGCCATAAGGGTGGTGTCATCTGCGTATCTGAGGTTATTGATACTTCTCCTCACAATCTTGATTCCAGCTTGTGCTTCTTCCAGCCCAGTGTTTCTCATGATGTACTCTGCATATAAGTTGAATAAGCAGGGTGACAATATATAGCCTTGACATACTCCTTTTCCTATTTGGAACCAGTCTGTTGTTTCATGTCCAGTTCTAACTGTCCCTGCCATCAGGACCCCACAAATTTGTGATGGAAAAAGGGGAAAAAAAAAGACAATTGCATAGCATGAGAAGGCAGTTGTGATGGTGGTAGGTAAGCCCAGTGAATTGCCAGAACACAGAATGGCAGAGCTAGGGTCAGGTGGGGCCTCCTGGGGCCGATGATATGTGAACTGAAAGGCATGAGGAGGTCTGATCTGGGTAGATATGGCAAGTGAGGTGAGCATTTCTGTAATTTATTACTACACTGGTGAGTCTGGTAAATAACTGTTGGGGTTTGGTGTGCTGTCATTAATTTTATGATATTTATATTAACTACATGTAATGAACACTGTTTAAGACAAGGCCTTGAGTATTTTGCCAGCCTTATCTCATTTAATCCCCACCACCTGTGTGCGCTGGTTTATAATATCCATTAAGACATGCTGGCCCAACGGGAATACCTGGGAGTCAGGAAGTTAGACTCCTGATTCTAGAGGGCTGATCCTGTGGTCCGTGTGCTCTGATTGTCTTGTCAGTTGCCGGATGTTGTTAAGTGGGAAGAGTGATTCTTACGTATCTCCTTTTGGACAACTCAGTGGTACTAAGGAGGCCAAAGTTATGAGTTCAGTCCACTGCATGGATCCGTAAGAGTCATTGTTTGAAATTCATTACTCAGAGGTAAGGTTTGCAACTAGTACCCAGAGGTGGTACTGACAGAAAGTGGATTGTATGATTTCTATGAGGAGAAACCCATAATAGTAAAAGCTGCAGTTTGCTGAGATAATAATAGCTGCAGTTTGCAGAGTTCACAGGGCTGTGCTTGGGGATTTTTCAACTGACTTTATCAGGCTCTTATTTTGTGGATGAGAAAAGTGAGGCTCAGTGAGTCACTTACCCAGGGCTCTATGACAGTTGTAATTGAGCCTGCCAGGCCTGTGTGGACTCAAACCCCATGCTGTTTGTAAACCATTCAAGGACAGAAGTTCTCATCCTGGGCTTAAATTGGAAATTGAATTGACTTTTTCTGTTGGGTAGTTCTTTGCTGGGAGAATGGGGGCTCTCCTGTAGATTGGAGGGTCTTTGACAGCAACTCTGACCTCTACTCTCTAGATGCTAGTAGGAACTCTTCCCTTCCCAGTTGTGACAACCAAGAAAGTCTCCAGATATTATAAGAGCCCTGGAGGGGACAAAACCACCCCTGGGTGAGAACCATGCTCTCTGACCTTGTTGATGGAATAACCAGTGGACACCAGGATCTCTGATTCAGGGACATGGACAGCGTGGACAGTAGTCTGTGATGGGGCTGTGGATTGAAGTGCCTGTTTATACTCCAGGATTGACCATCTGGACACACAGGCCCGTGGGAAGACCTTGGCCCCCAATTTAAGGGCTAACCCTGGCATCCTGCCATCTGTGTGGTACCCTCTCTCTCCTGGGTACCTTCTCGGTTCCTCCATGACCTTCAGGAGGTCACATGTATACATATGAATGCATATATATGGAGATGTTGGAAATGAGCATCTCCTTCCAACAAGTGTCCAACTGTCTGCTCAGGGTAGTACTGCAGGGTTTGAGTAATTGGGGAAAGGAGATGTAAGAGAGCGGGATAATCCAGCGAGGAGAGGAACACCAGTGTGCTCGCCTTTGCACTCGTCACATGCAGTGAAATGGTACATGTAACCCACTGAGCATAGTGCCTGGCATGTGGAAAATGCTTAATAAATGCAGGTGATTATTACTGTTATTATTAATACTATTTACAACTGTGACTCTTTTTTGTAAAATAAATAAATAACTAGTTTCTGAAAACACTCCTCCAGGCTTCCTGCTCCATTAATATTCAACTTATTTAAATTTAATTTTTTCAAGGTTCTCTATTTAATTTTTTAAAAACCTAGTGAATTATTAGCATTTTAATGAATAATGACATTTAATAAATAATAACACTAGTGAGGGCTCAAAATACAGGGAATTTGAATTAACACCTTACCTGTGTTTTCTCCGAAAAGAAAGAAAAAAATGCCTACAAGAAACTCTACACTGTGACCAAATGGTCTCTGTAATTTGAGCTTCTGAATTTTTTTTAAAGTAGTGTTGTGTGTGGAATGATGGCCTTGCAACATTCTCAGTTCTTCCTATTTTACAGGGAGAAGTGCCTAACTAGAGTTAATTTTATTTAGAAATAACAGAGCATGGTGGCTTAGGTGGTAAAGAATCTGCCTGCAACGCAGAAGACCAGGGTTCGATCCCTGAGTTGGAAAGATCCTCTGGAGAAGGGAGTGGCTACCCACTCCAGTATTCTTGCCTGGAGAATTCCATGGACAGAGGAGCCTGGTGGGCTATAGTCCATGGAGTCTGAAAGAGTTGGAAGTGACTGAGGAGCTAAAACTTTTCATACTACCAGACTTTATTCTAAGGGCTTTAGAGGTCTTAGTTCGTTTAATTAGCATAAGGATCCCATGAAGTAGGTACTGTTATTGATCCCAGTTTTCAAATGAGTAAACCGAGGCACAGAGAGGTTTGATAACTTGCCCAAAGATACACAGCCTGGTAAGTACAGAGGTGAGATTCAAGCCCAGGCAGTTTAGCTCTAGAATTTGTTTTCTTAACCGTATGCCTGTTGCCTCTTCATGTACCAAGGAGGAAAGGTGGGAGGTGGTACAGGAAACAGTTTTCTCTCCAATGTTAGGGGAAAGCTAATGAATCGTCCACTTCATCTCTCAGCTACTTTCCCAGATATTTCTCAAAGGTGATACTCACTGCGAAATAGTCTTACTGCACATTAGATTTTGGAGGCTTAGAGAAAGTAGCATGTCAACAATAATCGAATCTCTTATTTTATACGGAAGAATAAAGATGTCTCTGAATAAACACATTTTATTTTATGTTGAATTTGTGTGTGTGTATACATATAAATGCATATTTATTTGGTATGTAATTTGTAATATATAGCCTTTTACATTAATATGTACCTGAGAAGACTCTTGAGAGTCCCTTGGACTGCAAGGAGATCCAACCAGTCCATTCTGAAGGAGATCAGCCCTGGGATTTCTTTGGAAGGAATAATGCTAAAGCTGAAACTCTAGTACTTTGGCCACCTCATGCGAAGAGTTGAGTCATTGGAAAAGACTCTGATGCTGGGAGGGATTGGGGTCAGGAGGAGAAGGGAACGACAGAGGATGAGATGGCTGGATGGCATCACTGACTCGATGGACGTGAGTCTGAGTGAACTCCGGGAGTTGGTAATGGACAGGGAGGCCTGGTGTGCTGTGATTCATGGGGTCAAAAAGAGTCGGACACGACTGAGCGACTGATCTGATCTGATCTGAGAGACTTATAATGTGTACAGAAATGCAAACAGCATGCATATAAAATATCATTTGATATTTTTACGTTTCACTGTAGTGGTTTAGTCACAATCCCACAACGTGATTTAAAGTGTGTTGTTTCTTAGCAAGAGGTTCAGGGATGTTCTTTTTATTTAATTTTTTATTTTATTTCTTGTGTGTTTTGACCATGCTGCACGGCATGTGGGAATCTTAGTTCCTCGACTGGGAGTTGAACCCGTAACCTCTGCAGTGGAAGAGCAGAATCTTAAGCCCTGGACACAGAGCCACAGAAGCTCACGGGAGTGTTCTGCGTCCATCAGTTACAAAAACACGTGCCTGAGGGTGTCATTGCTATCACATCCAGTCCCACCAGTAACTTGAAGCCTTCAGTCTTTCTGCCAGAATCTTGCAGTCCTTGAGTTTTTCCCCCTCTTGGAGAATTGACATCGGGACAGAGGTCTCCCACATGTAGCTCATCCTTTGGAGGTTCTTTCAAAGACAGAAGAGTGCAAGGCCACGTTGCTGACCCAAGATACTATTTCTGAGCTTTCCGAGGGTGACAGTTCTAAACCCTGTCACACGCAGATGGGAGAAGAGTGGTGCATTTAATAAATATGTTACCAAATTAAAAAGCAAGCAGGATCCAATGTGAGTTCCTCTATAAATAACTTATGAAAAGTGAAAAGATGTCTCTGTTAGCAAATTTAAAATAATCGTTAGAATCCTTCAACAGATTGCTGCTAATTAGATTGAGAATTAAACAGCTTTATGTGAGTGTAGAATTAATTAATAGCTCATTACTTTTTTAATAAGCCAAATTCGTTTGGAAACAGAAGAGAGACAGCAGAGTTCAACATGGATGAGACGTTAGATTG
This sequence comes from Bos mutus, assembly GCF_027580195.1. Taxonomy (NCBI): domain Eukaryota; kingdom Metazoa; phylum Chordata; class Mammalia; order Artiodactyla; family Bovidae; genus Bos; species Bos mutus. The sequence continues at coordinate 56,077,083 of NC_091629.1, read as the reverse complement.
GGATTATCTTCCCTTCCCTTGACGAGAGAAGGAGTTTAATTAAAGCAGGAGAAACGTGTGTCATAAATGAGTTGTCTCCAAAACCCCAACATTCAGGGGTGGAGGGAACGCCAACCGTCTTTATTTTGAAAGCCTCCTTGGACCATCTGGGGTTAATAAAAGTTGTGTAGGAATCTCCCTGTTTAACTCTTGAGCTTCAGTTCACTTTATGAAGTCGTCCTTTTTGAAGCTGGATAGATTGAACCAAAAGAGAACTTTCTCGTACTCCCATGTTGATTTTATTTTCCCTTCAGAGGCACTAGGATCTTATTTTGAAAGCAATCCTGCATTTTTTCTGACTTCCTTTCTTTTCACCTCTATCCTTTCTTTTCCATGCAGCCTCAAATTTCATTATTTCTTCATCCAGTTTTCTGACCCTTGGATGCCCTTTATCTTACATAACATAGAACAGAATGGGATGGAAAGAAATGAACAACTTCTGATTTCTGAGACACGTGTATTCTCATTATCCCATGTGGAAATGTTCTGGTCCACTATTTGCAGATTTGGAGGAGCCCCATTTCTACGTGGCCCATCGGTAGTTCCTGGTACCCTTTAGTGCTGGATAGATTGCATTCGTTTTCTAGGGTGGGTCCATGTTCCTTGAAGGGTTGCTTGTAAGTGTTCATTTTGCCTTCCAGACAATCAAATAAAAACCATCCACTTACAGATTTGAAAGAGATACTAGATTTCCTCATCTCATATGCTATTAGAGCGTGCTGGTCCTCTGTTATCAGAGTGTAAGTTTAGTTTCTGTTCCATCAGTAGATGTCATTTGGGTTTCTTTGTTGCATCCTCATCTACACTCGAGGATATGTTTCCATTCAAGTGGATTGGAGACTTCCCAATTGCGTTGGGTAGGAGGTCAGAAGAGAATGTCTTTTTCAAGAAAATGGTAAATATTTTGCCTGATGAAGAGATGATGTCCCCTGGGCATTGAACTGTGACATGCAAATGAGTTTTTATTTTTTAAACAGATGCTATGGCTGACTCTGTTAAGCGTGAAAGTCTGATAACTAGGAGCTCATTTCAAGAGCTGTTTGCCCACTCCAGGAATAATTAGCCTGACCTGTTTCTCACAGGGTGATTAATTCTCAGAGTAATCCATTGTACAAATTTTTCTCAAGATCAATTTATTCTTTTCCTTTCCAAATGAGAACTTTGGGCTCTCCAGCTCTCTGCTTTTAAGGTCTCAGCTCTCGCTGGATTATTTTTTATTTTTCATTTTAAAGCAGTCTGTTGTTTAAAGCTGTACACAGAACCGAGATCTCTAGCAAAGGACTAAAAGATGTGGATGAATCAATCTTCAGCAAAGAACCGACGCAATCCCAGGGTGGGACCCTTTGTTCCCCAGGGGTGGTCAAACAGATCATAGTGAACAGAGACTCACTCCCTCAGCTTGTGTGGCGACCCTCTCTGCCTACGGAGGGTCTCAGGGGCCTGCTAACCCTGGTCGCCACCTGCCTTCTCTACACCTGACCCTGATTCTCCCCGTCCACGTTATAACCCGTACTCCCCTACCCTTCTCAGCCTCTTGTTTCTCCTTTATTTGTATTTTTAATTGGAGGATGTGTTGGTTTCTGCTGTACAGCAGTGTGAATCAGCTGGAAGTATTGATATGTCCCCTCCCTCTTGAGCCTTCCTCTCCCCCTTGCTCCCCATCCCAGCCCTCGGGTCATCGCAGAGCCCCAGGCTGAGTTCCCTGTGCTGTTCAGCAGCTTGCTACTGGCCATCTGTTTTACATGGTGATCGTATATCTTTCAGTGCTACTCTCTCAATTCGTCCCACCCTCTCCTTACCCTGTTGTTTCTCTCTTTCCTGCCATACCCAACAACTGAGACATAGTGGGTGCTTCACAAATATTGGATACGTTTGTTGTTGCTGGATAAACATTTGTGTCTCTTGTGTTATCTGAATTTCTCCCCTGCCACTCACGTTGGGCTTGTTCATGGTAGTGCTGCCCAGGGTGGGACTGTCCCTGGGGCCAGTTCGGGAATGGAGTGCCTGTCCCGGGTCCCACGAGACATGAAGTCAGAAAAGGAGGCCTGGCATGTCTGAAGGCAGGTGTCTCTCCATTGCCCCACCCAGAGCCCTCACTTCTCACCCCCAGGGGTCTACGTAGGTTTCCAAATTGACCTCCCCACTTCCTCTTGCTGCTCTGAAATAACTTCTTGGGACAACCCAGCTTCATTTTTTGTAAATGTTTTCTTGAAATAGGCTATATATGCAGAAATGGTCATGTCTCTTAAGTACACAGCTTGATGAATTTTCACAAGTTTGGAAGGCAGCCACATAAACAGCACCCTGGTGAAGAAATGGGATGTTGTCAGCACTCTGGATACTCCTGTCTGTCTCTCGTCACTATTCCCCCTAAGAGTAACCACTGTCCTAACTGTGGGATGACTTTTAAGCTAATCAACCAGGTATAGTCATTTTCCTACTTAAAATTCTCTATTAGCTTCCAGTGGCTACTGAGCTACAAGTCAAACTTTTAACCATTCTGTATAAGTCCCTTGCTTTCATTCTCAACTTAACTTCCCACCTCTCTCCTTCCTCTGTCTCTCTTATCCAGCCACTGATCTCCCTTCAAATTCCTAGAACATACCAAGTTCCTTTTTAGCCTCAGGGCCTTTGCACATGCTAAGCATTCTGCCTGGAATGTTGCTTCTCCAAGTGCCTTCCCCTTTCAGGCTTTATCTGAGATGCTACCACCTTAGTGAGGTCTTCCCCGGTCACCTAACCCAAACTGGCCTTTCTCATCAACTCCCCTCTCATCACATCTCCTGTTTTCTCCTCTGTTGGCTTATCACTGTCTGTAATATCTTGGGGTGTTTGCTTGTTACTTGTCTTTTCCACTTAAACGTCTGTCCAAGTGAAGGGAGGGACCGGGTCTGGCTTGTTCATTGTCATATCTTCAGCCTCTAGCCTGGTAGATGATTAATAAATATTAGATGAAAAAATTAGCACAATACTGAGTTGGAATGTTGAGTTTTGAGGGAACAAACGCAGGGAGTAAATTCAGGTCCCATGGCTAATTCAGGTCCCAGGCTTCTGGTGGGCACCAGTGGTTCCTGAGCCCTGCATGTGTTTGAGGCCTTCATGTCTCTCCAGTTTCAAATAGCATGGGCCCTCTGAGCAATCAGCAAGAGGTCTGGGCTCTGGATCCATTCTGCTGTGTGGGAGGTTCATCTGGCTACAGTCCGCTATTTTTTTTTTTTTAATTGATGTATAGTTGATTTACAATCTTGTGTTCATTTCTGCTGTACAGCAAAGTGATTCATATATCCTTATATAAGTTATGCATGTATATGTTCTTTTACATTATAGTTTATCCCAGGACACTGAATATAGTTCCTTGTGCTATAATGTAGGACCTTGTTGTCCATCCATTGTATAGGTTGTTGTTTAGTCGCTGAGTTGTGCGCGGCACTTCTGTGACCCCACGGACTGTAGCCCACCAGGCTCCTCTGTCCATGGAATTCTCCAGGCAAAAATACTAGAGTAGGTTGCCATTTCCTTCTGCAGGGGCTCTTCCCAACCCAGGGGTCGAACCCACATCTTCTGCATTGCAGGTGAATTCTCTACCACTGAACCACCTGGGAAGTATTGCATGGGTAATAGTTTGCATCTATTAATCCAAACTCCCAGTCCATCCCCTGCCTCAGCCACAGGTCTGTCTGTCCGTGAGTCTGTATCTGCTTTGTAGACAGTCTGCTGTGTTTATCGTCTTCCTCTGTCCGGGACTCTGGTCCCTTTCCCACGCACATGACCGCAGTCCCTGCGTGGTGACGCTTGCTTCCTTTCAGTGCTTTCTTGTGTACCAGAGAGTAAGGCAAACAGCAGAGAAAGGGAAAGAAGAAAAGGAAAAGAATAGAAAACTCCGTGAGGTCTTGACTTCCCTAGCTAATTCCTCAGGTATGGCCATCCAGTTGCTGTGGGGCAGTGGGGTCTGGTCTTGGAATTGAAGTGACTTTATCCTAGATTGTGACAGAGGCAGTGCATTTGGCTAATGCATTTCTTATTGCTTTAAAATAGAGACTTAAAGATGATAAGGTCATTTTCATTTTTAAAAGGCTTTTTAGATTTCAGACCCTAAAAATTCTGTTTTCATTGTCCTGTTGCATGGCTCAGAGCAGTGATTTTTAGCACCCTTAAAACGGTGTGTCTGGTAAGATGTTTATTTTGTTTTTTTTTTTTTTTACAGTTTTGACTTTTGGTACATTGTCCCATCCCCCATGTATCTACAATGCTGTGGAATTTGGAGGTTTTTTTTTTTTTTGGAGGAAGTCATCACAAGTGGATATGGGCATCTCTTAGAAAACCCTCAGGAGAGGAGATTCCTTATCTATGCTTAAACCCCCTCCCCAACTTTGTCTCTTAAGTCTGTGTTTTGGTTAGCTACTGATATGTAACAGATCCTCCCAGAATTTAGTGACTTAACAACAGCGTATCATTGTCTTTCACGATGCTGTGGGTTGATTGGACTCAAGCGGGCAGTTTCTTCTTCAGGCCTGTTCTGAAATTACAGTCAAGTGGTGTTTGGGACTGGAGTCATTGGAAGACTCAACTGGACTCGATGTTCAAGATGACACCTTCAGGGCATTTGATACTGGACATTAGTTTTGAATCAACTGGAGTCCCCACAAACTGTTTCTCCGAATCACATGAAATCCTTTGTTACTGTTTAATCACTAAGTCGTGTCTGACTCTGCGACCCCATGGACTGCAGCATGCCAGGCTTCCCTGTCCTTCACTGTCTCCCGAGGTTTGCTCAGACTCATGTCCATTGAGTTGATGATGCTGTACAACCAGTGAGATTCTTACTGTCTGGCGACTTGAGAAACTGGTATTCCTGGAGGCAGGGAACACAAGATAGCCAGTTAGGAGTTAGGCCAGTTTAGGAGCTGTGCCTGAAGCCAGCACAGCATCCCTTCTGCCATACTCTCTTGGTCAAAGTAGTCAGAGGGTCCCCCTCTTAGATTCAAGGCGTGGAGATGTGGACCTTTTGGGGGAGTGGCAGGATCACATTGCAGAAGATCACCAGACACAGGAGAGATGGTTGCAGCCTTCTTTGCAGAATACAGTCGACCATACTTCCTTTACCATTTCTTCAGCAATCCCTGTCTGCAGTTATTCTAAAAGACAGTCAGCCTCAGGATTGATTCTTTATATGGAGCAATTGCTCAACATTAATTCACTAATGACCCCTGACAGTTTTAAGGTGTCACATAAACAGATATAAAAGATATCAGGTTAAGATGCCGTTTCTTTCCATACTTTATCTGCACGCACACCCCTACACCCAGTGTTAAGAGTTGCAAAATGTTTTCCTAGAGTCCTGTAACTACTGTGTAGGAACTGAGTCCCTGAAGATCCTTTCCTTAACTCCGTGTGTTTAGATAACCTTTGTGAGTAAGCCTGTTTTAATTTCTGCTGGCATTGTGTAATTGTGACATCGATCCTTAAGGTTGTGAACAAAATGACTGTTTATGCGGCTGATTCCATCTTCCTGTTGAGACATTAACCGTGAGCTTGATGTTAAATGATGGTCGTTTTTATTTTTTCTGTGACATCATTTATTCTGGCTTAAAAAAAACCCAGTGGAAAATGGTGTCTGGTATTTTACTTTATTCTTTTAATCAGAGGATGTGGAATTCTTCAAGTCGTATTGCCATGTTAGTTTTCAGGACAGTTTAGTCACACAGGTTGGTCAATGCATGTTTTTCTTCTTTTCCTTGCTGCCCTTTTCTTTCAGCAAACTTTTCTAAAGGTGATGAATAGCTGGGAAGATGAAATGTCCACCCTCTGCAGACTGGCTGTCTCCCACACACCCCTTGCTGCATATCAATCTGAGACTATTTTTCCCCCTGGCTTGACCCTGCCTGAAGGTTTTGAGCCCTCTGTTGGCGTCTTCTTTCCACTTGAAAATATTTTAAAGTAGCCTGCTTTCCTTTCCCTCTAGAAGTGGAAACAGAAATAGAAATGTTAAAATAAGAATTAAAAAAATATTTTAAATTTAATTTTAATTTTCACTTTCCCGCATGTGTCTCTTTCTAAACTGGAAGAAATCTGGTGGTGGAGAGATATTAACCCTTTATCTCCTTTAAAAATTTTTAAATTAATTTTTATTGTAGTACAGTTGATTTACAATGTTGTATTAGTTTCAGTATAGCAAAGTGACTCAGTTATATATATACATATATCCACTCTTTTAGATTATTTTCTTATATAGCTTATTACAGAGTACTGAGTAGAGATCCTTATGCTATACAGTAGGTCGTTATTAGTTATCTATTTTTTTTGTATAGTAGCATATATGTGTCAATCCCAGCCTCCCAAAATTTCCCTCCCCCTTCCTCCCCTTGGTAACAAGTTTGTTTTCTATCTGTAACTCAATTTCTGTTTTGTAAATAACTTCATTTGTACCTTTTTTTTAGATTCTACATATAAGTGATATCATATATTTGTCTTTCTCTGATTTATTTCATTCAGTGTGGCAATCCCTAGGTGTATCCATGTTGCTGCAGATGGCATTATTTTCTTATTTTATGGCTGAGTAATACTCCATTGTATATATGTACCATTCATCCGGAGATGGACATTTAGGTTGTTACCACGTCCTAGCTATTGTAAATGATGCTGTTGTGAACACGGGGGTATGTTTATGTTTTTGAATTATGATTTTCTCCAGATATATGCCCAGGAGTGGGATTGCAGGATCATATGGTAGCTCAGCTGGTAAAGAACCTGCTTGCCAATGCAGAAGACGCAAGAGATACGGGTTTGATCCCTGGGTCAGGAAGATCCTCTGGAGAAGGAAATGGCAACCCGCTCCAGTATCCTTGCCTGGAAAATTCCATGGACAGAGGAGCCCATGGGGTCACAAAGAGTTGGGCACGCACCATGGTAGCTCTATTTTCAGTTTCTTAAGGTGCCTCTACACTGCTCTGTATAGTGGCTGTACCAATTTACATTCCCACCAACCATGAAGGAGGGTTCCTTTTTTCCCACAGCCTCTCCAGCATTTGTAGATTTTTCTGATGATGACAGTGCTGGGGTGATACCTTGTTGAAGTTTTGATTCGCATTACTCTAATAACTAGCGACCTTCATCTCCTTTTTGATGTTGTATATAACTTGGGGCTCGGAAGCATGAGACTAGAAGGAACCTTGGGACAACCAGTCTAAGCTTGGATTTAATTGACAAGGCCCAGAAACAGCAGGTGTTGGCTTAGGGTAGCTGAGCTGTTTAGCGGCTGTCTCGCTGTGTCTGCTGCCCAAGGCTGTGCCGTACTGCCCCGTCTCTTGTCTGGTCTGGAGCAGCCTTGGGGTACCGAGGCGCATTCTGTCTGGAGTGACCTCTTCACTGTTCCGCGTCTCTTTTCTGGTTCTCTTGCATCTTTGTGAATGGGAGACCTCAGTATATCCAGTGCCCTGGATGTTGGAAACTAGCACCTTGAATGCCAACAAATGACTTAGTTTGAAGCTCGACTTTCTCCTAAAAATAGAGCCCTTTTCACCCAGGGTTAAAGGAGACAGGAACAGCTGTAACTGAAATCCTGCCATGAGCCATGGTTTTATGCTACCTTATTGAGCATTTATTTTCACTTTGTCCCTTTGCATTACTTAAAGAATGCAGACATCAAGAACGTGGTGTTACAGAAGTCTGTAAGAAAAGGCAGAGAGGAGAATGAACTGATAGGGTCGGTTACATTACTGGGGGGAGGAGTTGCAGTAGGGGATGAAGCTGGAAGCCTCTGATTCCATCTTCTAGACCAGTGGCACAAACTGTGTGTCGCAATCATCGAGAGGGTTCAGGAAAGCAGATTTTTGGGTTCCGTTGTCAGCTTCCTGATTCAGCAGGTTTGAGAGGGGTCCCTAGAAACTGCAATTTTCTAGCCTGCTTCTCCTGCAGGCTTTGAAAAAGAGGGTCAAGCCCCCTTCCCCATGGCAGTGACCACACCCTCTCTTCCTCTGGTCATCTGGCCATGTTCTCAGACATCAGACAGCTGGATGAGAACTAAGTTTCTCTTGCAATGCTGGATTTTCTTCTTGGTAAGAGGACTTTGGAAACGAGGGCCTCCATTGATGTTTTGCACCCCTAAATGGCCAGGTACTTGAAAATAGTATTGCGTGGGAGAAACAGAGGATGATTTGAAATAGGATGGGATTAATCCACAGCAGCCACCACACTCTCTATGGGGCATCTGCTGTGTGCATCACATGAGTTCTCTAGTACAGCAGCCATGCAAGGTAGATGTTGTTATGTTGCCTGTGTTCTACAGATGAGGAAATTGAGTTCTGCAGAGTCTGCCTTAGTGAGGCCTGGAGCTGGGATGAGACTCTCTCAGACTGTCTGTCGTGCTAGGCTTCCCAGTGATACCCTGCAGCCATTCCGGAAGCCCAGAGAGTGAAGGCATCCCCGATGTTGGTGACAGCATCAGCTGCAGCAAGCCTCGTCTTTTGAGTATCTACTCTGTGCCAGATGCTATGCTGTGCTAAAGCATTTCATGTATCTTAAACCATGTTTAAACCCTGTCACTACTTTGCGTGGGAGGTAGTGATGATTTCTGTTTTGCAGGGGGACAGGGTAGCTTGCCTGAGGTCACAGTTGGTAAGTGGCAGAACTGTACCCAGCCTGGGTATACACAGTTGCTCAGTTATGTTCAATGCTTTGTGACCCCATGCACCGAGCCTACCAGGCTCCTCTGTTCTTGGGATTCTCCAGGCAAGAATACTGGAGAGTGTTGCCATTCCCTCCTCTAGGGGATCCTCCCCACCCAGGGATTGAACTCACATCTCCTGTATTGGCAGGTGGTTTCTTTACTACTGAGCCACCTGAGAAGCCCCTGGGTGGCAGATGTTGAAGCCTGGGCTCATAGCTATTCTGTTACGTTGACTGGCTGGGCCGCACCTGCACCCAGATTTGTGCCTGGGACCTTAGGGAGCAGTGATGTAGCTGGTGGCCCCAGGAGACTGGGAAGCAGGATAAGTTTGGGGGAAGAGACAAGTTCCCTTTGGATGTGCTGAGTTTAGGGAAATTCACCAACATCTCATCAAAGGCCCTACTGTGTCTTGTGCTAGGAGCTGCATTTGAGATGAGGGTGGGGAAGGATAAGTCTCCTAATATTTTGCTTACAGAGCTTTATTTTATTCTGTGACCCAGGACTGGCCATTAAAACAATAGGTCTTAGTACTGACTTCACAATGATGGTCATCTTTCTTATTTCTTCTGCCTCAGTGCAGAGCAGCGGAGAGTAAGATAACCTCTGGAATTTATGAAAAGTGCTAGAGAAGTTGCACTGGAGAGGGCAATGGCACCCCACTCCAGTACTCTTGCCTGGAAAATCCCATGGACGGAGGAGCCTGGTAGGCTGCAGTCCATGGGGTTGCTGAGAGTTGGGCACGACTGAGCGACTTCACTTTCACTTTTCACTTTCATGCATTGGAAAAGGAAATGGCAACCCACTCCAGTGTTCTTGCCTGGAGAATCCCAGGGACAGCGGAGCCTGGTTGGGCTGCTGTCTATGGGGTTGCACAGAGTCGGACACGACTGAAGCGACTTAGCAGCAGCAGCAGCAGCAGAGAAGCTGCACAGTGTCGTTACACGTGGCAAACCCACGCACTGTTTAAGGTGTGTGCTCTCCATGCATTGCTGTGATGTTTGTTTTCCACAGGAAATGAGATGAGAGACAGGAGTTTAATTCTTATTGTAGTGGATGTTACTTCCTAAAAGAAATTGAAAATAAATCCCGAATGGGCTTTTCATCATTATATCACTGTTTCTTAAGCTTTTTCCCCCTCATTATCACTCTCCTAAGGAGCCTTTTTAGATTTTATTTTTTCCTATTAATCCCACTTCTCCATGAAATTAAATGGAATCAGAATTTGAGCTTCAGAGGAGCCCCAAACTCTTGTAATAGCTAAGATTATTTTGCCCCTCCCAAGAACAATTTTCGCCCTTTGGGAGGCGATAGGTTCCTCTGTGGAGGGTGCAGGATTTGTATAAAGCTTTGTAAAGAATGAAGTGTCCAGGTTGGGATTTCAGAGTGGGGGTGGAAACCATTCTTCCCCATGGCTTTATTTAGTATTTGTTTTCATTGGAAAAAGGCTCTCAGTAAGACTTTGAAATTTGCCTTTTGCTGTCCCTTACAGCAGCGTATGTTTTGGGGAAAGAGATTTGTCCCAACCATGGTGCCTTTATCAAGAGTGCTGGTACCTGCTATACCTACACTCCTTGAACCTCACAGGGACAGTTGTCACCCATCCAGTGATTTTGGAGAAAGGTGGAGCCTGGTTGGCAGTGGGGGGTGGTGTCTGGATGGTGAGAGCCGTGGGGTCAGACCCTGTCCCCTGTATTGGCTGCTGGACCCAGTTCCAGGGACAAGAGGACAGTGCTGACCAGCACCGGTGGGAACGAGGTATGTGCAAGCCTTTGGGGATGCATGGATTTGTGGGGTTGGTGGTTTGCCAGCGTGGCATGGGTAGGGGGTAGTTAAAGAGGGGTGCTTGGTTGCGAAAGCTGACATTTCCTCTCTGGCCTTTTCTTTCTCCCACTCAGTTGTAATCTCATCTCCCCCTTTCCTACAGATCTACCTTCCTGTCAGTCATATTCTTCTTCTTGCCATCACGCCTTCTTCTCTAGTATTTTCCTGTTTTTCTCTCTTTGTCTTAGCTTGGTTTTTCCCAAAGCACACCTTGAGACAAGGACCTGGGTGTGAGTAGTTTCTTGTAGAGGGGATCCCAGGAAGCAGGCAATAGAGAAGGGGGTTCATGAGACTCAGAAGCGAGGGAAGCCCCTGAAGAGTGGGTTAATGAGCGGGTTCCTGCTGTGGGCAGCTGGAGGGCAGTGCTGCTGGGGGCTTTTCAAGAGGTGGTGCCAAATACACCATAATTACCCACCAAGGGGCAGGGAAGCTAGGGCATTTCTCCATCAACTCCAATTCCAGCCTGCCCTGCCCCATGGTCAGATGCAGGTTGCCATTGGTGTAGACCAGGAGATTTCTGCAGGCAGTGACCTTCAAAGGGAGGTGGGCAACTGGCTGACACTGTCTGCCATCCTCTCTCCTTCTCTTAATCTGACTCATTACATCTTCGTGTTGGAAGGAAGTAAATATTTTGTTGAATTTTTTGAAAATATACTGATGTCTCCTAGTCCCAGTGTTAAAATTAGGTTGGATGAATATTTCATTTTCCAACACTAGTTATACACACTTAGAAAATTGTCTGGGGTCTCATATGGGATGTCTCTGTGTGTGTGTGTGTGTGAATGACCTCCAATGAAAAGCTGGTTTTCTTCCAAATTTAAGTGTATTAGATATATAATCTGAAATATCTATCTTACCACTTCTGATTTTTTTTTCTCTCCTGATAATTGCCCCTACTCCCATGGCACTGCCAGGCTGCCAGGGGCAGCTGTTACCCAGAGTCAGCGCTGTGCTGACAGCTGTGTTGAATGATCTGAATTCTGAGACCTTTCTTATGTTGTGCCCTTCCCTTGCTTTTGACACCTGAGTGTCCGTGAACACCTAGATTAGGAATTCAATTTTCTTTTTCTTTTTGAAAACATTTATTTTATTTTATTTATTTAGCTGCACTGGGTTTTAGTTGTGGCATGCGGGATCTTTAGTTGCAGCGCATGAACTCTGAGTTGCAGCATGTAGGATTTAGTTCCCTGACCGGGAATCGATCCCAGTCCCCCTGCATTGAGAACGCGGAGTCTTGGCCTCCAGACCCATCAGGGAAGTCCCAGGAACTCAATTTGCTAACTCACCTTTGAAACAGACAGACTGACAAAAGTAACATAGTACCAGTAATATGCTTTATTGAGATCTGACTACCTGTGCTGTGATAAATGCTTCACCATATAACTTTTATTTCATCATAAGACCTATGAGGTCTGCATTAGAATCCCCATTTTACAGCTTAGGAGACTGAGTCTTAGGCTGTGTAGCCTTGCCTAAGGTCATAACCAGTAAGAGGTGGAACTGACATCTGCCAACTCCCTGTAATACTATGCAAATTCCTACCATTTAAGCTACAAGTGATCATGAACCTGCTGTGTAGTTTTTAAGGCAGAGTGTTTGGGGTCCATTATCTCATGGAATCTACCCATAGCAAATCCTGTGAGGTCTGTTTTTCCCTTGTACTATTGATGAGAAAGCTGAGGGTTGGAGAACTTGGATTTTCTTACTTTGTATCCCCTGGAGGTGTGCAGATCAGCTTTAAACTTGGTAATGAATGTGTGTGTGTGTGTGTGTGTGTGTGTGTGTGTGTAGGGCTTCTCAGGTGGCCCAGTGATAAAGAATCTGCCTGCAGTGCAGGAGACTGGGGTTTGAACCCTGGGAGAGATCCTCTGGAGAAAGGAATGGCCATCCACTCCAGTATTCTTGCCTGGAGAATTCTATGGACAGAGGAGCCTGGCAGGGCTACAGTCCATGGGGTCGCACAGAATCAGACATGACTGAGCACACACATGCACGCACGTGTGTGTTTATGTGACATCACAACATTCTAATGTAAAATTAGCCACGTTCTGTCTCTCTGGCACCAGAAATAATTTCCTTCATGGGTATTATCGGAACTTGAGATACACTTCTTTGGATAATTTATTGAATCTTTTGCTTTGTCTGGAAACTTTAGTATTGCACCTTTGAATGCCTTAACTGCTGCTGACTCCATCTAAACACACGCATGCACACACATACACTCATACATACATAGTCTTGTAAGACTTGCATAATAGATACCATCCTCTTCATATTTTAGCGCATCCCCTCCCTCCTGGAAACCTTCCTGTTTTGTGCCCTTGTATCACCCAGATGTGTCCCATTCGAGTGCTTTTGTACTTTTTGGCATTGTCTGGTTGTGTGTCTAGTCTGTGAGCTCCATCAGGTCAGCACCTGGGACAAGAGCCCCGTCTGTCCCTGACACTAACTCAAGAGTCTGGAACGAAAGAGACTTTTTCTGATGAGTTTGGAAAGAAAACTAAAGATGCAGCCTCGAAGCCTGGGGGAAACCTTCAGGTTATGTTTCAGGGCCTGATGTTTTCATGACGCTTGAACTTGCCTCCTTAGTAACTTTTGTTTTAATTCACAGACAGATTCAGGCATTGCCTGGGTTGAAGGTAAATTTGCGCTGACCCAGTACAACCACTTTACATTCTGGACGTATTCTTGAATTTCTAAAGGAGGTTGTTCCCACACAGGTAAACCTGTATGCGATATGCATAGGTCTTCCTTCCAAGACGGATGTGACTAATGCACAGATAGTGACTGTGTCCCTACTGTGGACCAGGCACCGTGTGAGGCCTGTGGGAGCCTCCAGGGCGGGCACACCCTGGTTCCTCAGGGCACCCCAGGCTAGTGGAAGAGAAGTCCCAAGGCCAGGGGCGATGACTCAGCGAGGAAGGATCAACCTCTGTTGGGATCCAGAGAAGGGCAGCATCTCGTGCGGCTACTGCTGGCTGGGTGAGGGCAGTCAGAGAGTGTTCTCGATGAACACACTGCTTGAGTTGGGCCCGGGAGGACTGGATTTGCCAAAATGACAGTAAGACTTTTAGAGCAGGGCAGTTGGGAAACACCATTTGTAAAGGGGAAGGTGGGGAGGCGAGGATGGAAAATGAGTTTAGGTAAGCTGTGGGAGTCTTTGAAGAAGTGGAAATGGCTCGGAAAGCAAGTTGTCCTATAAACTGACCTTCCTGGTGCCTTCAGGAAATAAACCCAGAGCAGGGATGAAAGAGGCTGTAGGGGAGCACAAGCTGGTGCAGGCAGACTAATGTATGAGGCCCGTCCCTTCTCTCAGTTTGCTGTGTGTCTTTCATAAAGTGACTTCACCTCTCTGACCCATACTTCCTTCACCTGCAGCTAACAGGACACCGTTTCTGACCTACTGACCACACTGGGTGTCACAACATTCAGAACAAATGGCAGGTCTGAAATCATCTTGTAAATGCTTAAGATTCCACGTGCCTGTAGGAAATCAGTACTTTTTTTTTTTTTTTTTGGACCTAGGATATAGAGGATAGGTTTAATCATACTTCCCTGCTCATGGTATAAAGACTTAACATTATTATTATGTATATTACTGTATTATTATTATGTGTGTGTGTGTACATGTGTGTGTTGGGGAGGGTGGATAGGAGATGCTGTTATGCTGCCTTCAGCCAGGACAGACATGGTACAAAGAAAGGAGACTTGCACTGTCTGCCTGGGGGATCTTTCAAAGAGGTGGTATAAATCCTGCTTATGCCAGAGTCCAGCTCAGCGAGGGATGCTGTGGGCCTGAATATTAGTGGGTGGCAAGAAAAATACCTGTCCGAATGTATGTAGCCAGTTCCCACTACATGCAGGCCATGGGGTGGCTGAGAGGATTCAGAACAGGAAAGCACTTAGGAGTTTCTGAAAGCTGGGTCTGCAATTGTGGAGCATCTAATGTGCTGCACAAGCCAGGGGCCTGCAGTGCGAGCGCTGAAAACCTCAGCCTTCGTAGACAGTGGCTGCGCTGAGCATTTATCCTTGAAGTAATTTTTTTTTTTTTTTTTTTTTTTGCTTAAACATATAATGTGGTTTGCTTCAAACTATGGAGTCAGCTTCAAAAGTATTGAGTCACTTCTTCATCCTTCAAAGGGCATATTCCGTAAGTTAAGGACAAGCGCTGAGGCTTTGGTGCAGTCTTTGAAGATTCTTGCCCCATAGGGCATGGGAGCCCTCAAAAAAGAAAAAAAGTCACATTTTTGACGAATGAACTGACATCACAGAGAGCTTTCTATTAAATGGATGCTTATAGTATGCCCATGGGGGGAGGGAAAGATAGCCTATATCCTCTATTCATATGAATCCATGTGAGCTCCAAAATAATCCTTTTAAAGGACTTCTCTGGTGGTCAGTGGCTAAGACTCTGTACTCCCAGTACAGGGGGCCAGGTCTGATCCCTGGTCAGGAAACTCGATCCCATATGCTGCAACTAAGAGTTCTCATTCCAGAACTAAAGATCCCGCGTGCTGTACCTGAGACCTGGCACAGCCAAAAAAATAAGTATTAAAAAAAAAACCCAAAAAGCCCTATGAAGTAGGTGCAGTTATCTCCATTTTACAGATGAGAAAACTGAGGCAGAGAGATTGACAGCCAGCTGAGACTGGTACCCAGGAAGTCTGGCTTATGGTCTGTGTTTACAGCTGTTATGCTGTGCTGCCTCTCCATGGCTGTAAGCAAAGGGAGTCTATCTGCAAACGAAAGATTTGATTTTGGCCATCATGGGTCTGTGATAAAGTTCCAGATCAGTTTGTCATCAGGCTCCTTGGGGCTTCTTTTCAGCATGGGGGGGATAGGTTGGCTGGCTGGCTTTGCCCCCAACCTCTGGAATCCTGGAGGGTCCTGCCTCCAGGACCTTCCTGGTATGACTGGTTGGCGGGGAGAGGGGGTCTGAGAGGCCAGCCTGGGGATGTCTTTGGAAACCTCCTGGCTCATCATGCATTGCCCATCACTGCACTGCACCTGCATCTTGCCTGAATATTAATGTGTGCTAATTTTCATATAGGAAGGGAAATTTCAGACTGTCAAATCCACATGGAAGACACTTAGTATCACAGAGAGTCCTGTGCTTTCGTGCTTTTTGCTCTAAGGCGCTCTGGCCTGGGTTCGGCTATCCACTTGCTGCCTGGCAGCGTGCCTGAGCTGGTCCCTTGCCCTCTGGGCTCAGCGTCTCCCTCACTGAAATGAATGTGGGGAAAATGATCCCTGGGTTCCTTCTGGCTCTTGAATTCTGAGAGTCAGGGGAGTTCAGCGTTGGGGAAACCTGGCTGCCTGGGTTTGAATCCCAGTACTGTGCCCATAGCCAGCTGTGTATCCTTGGGCAAGTTACTCAGCCTCTGTGTGCCTCCGCTTCTCCAGAGCTTTTCTCCAAATTCAGATGGAACCCTCATGGCATCTTGTCATGGAATTATCATGAAGATTGCAAGAAAGGTGCCCGGTGCAGTGTCTTGCATTATCTCTCATTAATGTTTTTTCAGTGGCCGTTACTTTTACCTTCTTACGTCATCATCAGCCTCTTTGTTGTCATGGCTACCATTCTGAGTGGTGCTTGTGGGGCGGGTGTTCACAGTGACCGCATGATTCCTTTGATTTAACCCCATTTTCTGAGCCAGGAAAGGGAGCTTCGGCGACGTGGCTGCGGTCACACGGCCTGTAAGCCGCAGAGCTGGGATACGGCTGGCCTTTCCCTGAGCCCTTCCTCAGGGAGGGCTTGCCCTTCCTCTCAGCTTCCCTCTCCTGTGGTGCTCCTTGCCCCCTCCCTAGGTCTTGCTTGGAACCAGATCCCCGCGAGGCCTGTGTGCGGCCGAGCCGTGTCCTCGCAGAGGCCAGCGCTCATCAGTCACCAAGAGAAAGCTGGTTGGCCCCGTGTTCTCTGAGATCCTCCACAGGTGGATTTACGGTTGTCGAGGCCTCCTGGTGTTTGGAAGCTTTGGCTTTTTAATTTAATCTCCTTCAGAGTTACCTGGGGCCTTCGTGCTGTGAGCCCACCCCAGCTGATTTATGCCATCAGGAAGGGGAGCCTGGCACCTCCAGCTTCCTCAGCCGGCAGCCACTTGCCCTCGTCCCTGCCCCAAGGGAGCAGGGGCCTCTCCTGATGCCAGTGTATGAGCCGAGCCATGATGGGCTGGCCTGCCCCCTTGACGCTCTGGGTTCCAGCCCTGTCCAGTCGGCCCCAGGGTCTGTGAGGGATGGACTGGCTTTCTCTGTGCGTCTGGAAGGGTCCTTGTTAGTATTCCGGGCAGGCTGAGCTGTGGGTGGGGGAGCCTGCTGGGCAGGAGCCGGCCAGGAATGGAGGAAGCCATCTGTCTGGAGCTCCCGGGAGGAGGGATGGGGGGCCAGGCCCCTGCATGACGATCTGGCCCCGGTCACCAGGAGGCCCTCCCTGGTGGGCTGACCACTCATCTGTCACCCGGGCAGTGACTGTAGGAGTCTCAGCCCTTCCTCACACGCGGTTTCATGGTTTTACTCGTCTAAGTTTACAAAACCTTGCTGATGGTGTCAGGAAGAGGAGGCAAGTAATATGTTCATCCCTAGGTGGGAGGAAGTTTTGAATCTAAAGAGCCAAAAAGGTTTAAGAGGTTGAGGGAGGGAGGGAGGGAGAGAGACAGGGAAAGGAGGCAAAGGTGGGAAGGGGAGTGAGCCAGGGGCCTGGGGGGAGGGAAGGGGGGCCCCACCAGCACTTTCAGACCCCCAGGGCCTCCTGGACTCAGCATCCAGAGACTTGAAGGCTGCGGGCCCTGGGCCATGCATGTGACCACAGGTGCCGAATTCTAATCTTGTCTGTCTGACTACGAACTTTGACAGTCACTTAGCCTCTGTGCTCCTCAGTTCTCAGCTGTAGAGCTGAAAAATAATAACAGTGATTTACCTCTCAGAGCTGGTGGGAGAGATCGCAAGTGGCAGGTGACAGGGTGGAAGTGCCTGGTGTCACTGGGTGTCAATCTGCTTGATAACAGGCTGGGGGACAGGAGCCGGGGCCCCAGGAGTGTTGGCCAGGCCCCAGTTTGAAATGGGCTTTATCCCTCCCCAGGGAGGGGCTGTTGAGGGGAACGCTGTCTCCCCAGCTCCTGAGTTGAGCATGGGGCTTCATCTCCAAGGTGCAGAGAGGATGAGAGCACATCTGGCCTCTCTGCACTCTGAGCTCCCCACGAGCTGGCCCTCTGCCCACACTGTGGGGCCTCTGCACATCCCGGGGATGCCCCTCTATTACAGCCTCCATCCTCCATTCCCTCATCCCTCAGAGCCTGCCTCCAGCATCTCCTCCTTCTGGAAGATGCTCTCCTCTTCTTGAGTTGCTTGCTGTACCCTTCAGTCAGCCCTTTCACAGCTGTTACATAAGCCTGTCTGTAATATTCACTGAACAAACCATGTGTTAAGCATTTATTATGTGCAGACCTTGTTCTAAATGCTGGAAATGTAACCTTGAACTAGATAAAGACCTCAGGCAATAAAAACCTAAAAAGATTAATAAGCAAAAGGACTAGGTAGCGTTGCTATGAATCCTCTGAAGGAAAGGAACAGCATGAAGGGAGAATCCTGGGGATTCTTTTCGGATGGTGGTGTTTGGGGAGGGCTTCACTGAGGAAGTGGCATTTAGGCTGAATCTTGAAGGCTGAGAAACAGTGGAAACAGACTACTTTTTTGGGCTCCAAAATCACTCCAGATGGTGATTGCAGCCATGAAATTAAAAGACGCTTGTTCCTTGGAAGATAAGTTATGACCAGCCTAGACAGCATATTCAAAAGCAGGGACATTACTTTTCCAACAAAGGTCCATCTAGTCAAAACTATGGTTTTTCCAGTGGTCATATATGGATGTGAGAGTTGGACTATAAAGAAAGCTGAGGGCTGAAGAATTGATGCTTTTGAACTGTGGTGTTGGAGAAGACTCTTGAAAGTCCCTGGGACAGCAAGGAGGTCCGACCAGTCCATCCTAAAGGAGATCAGTCCTGAATATTCATTGGAAGGACTGATGCTGAAGCTGAAACTCCAATACTTTGGCCACCTGATGCAAAGATCTGACTCATTTGAAAAGACCCTGATGCTGGGAAAGATAGAAGTCAGGAGGAGAAGGGGCTGACAGAGGATGAGATGGTTGGATGGCATCACCAACTCAATGGACATGAGTTTGAGTACACTCTGGGAGCTGGTGATGGACAGGGAGGCCTAGCATGCTGCAGTCCATGGGGTTGCAGAGAGTCAGACATCACTGAGTGACTGAACTGAAGGATGAGAAGGAGGGAGCATTGCCAGGAGCCAGAGAACAGCATTCCAGGAAGGGGGAACAGCAACATGTTATATAATTTACATGTTGCGTTTCCATTTGTTGTATTTGCTTAAATTTGTTGAGACTTTCTCTTTTAGCTGCAGATTATTCTTTAGTTTCACTTCCAAATGTTTGGAGATTTTTTCCGATTGTTTTTCTTTTATTACTTACTGCATTGCTTCCATTATGATCAGAGAGCACAGTTTATATGATTTTAATTCTTTTAAATTTGTTATAATTTATTTTGTGGCTCAGGATATGGCCCAGGTCTACCTGGGTGAATGTTCCGTGGATGCTTGAAAAGAATGTCTAATATGCCATTGATGGGTGGAATGATGTGTGTCCGTGTGGACTGGCTTTATACAGTCATATGTTTTTTTAAGGAGCTTAAGAGGAGGGAAAAAACCCTAATTTTTGAACTTACTTTTATTTTAAATTGTTTTGAGTGCTCTTCATTTTGTTCTTGAGGGTCTCTATGGTGGATGAATAGTGTGATGTGTTCAAGGACCAGAGAGGCAGCTCATCTTGGCTGATGTATAAGGGGTCAGCAGAAGAGCTGGACAGGGACTAGGTCACCTGGCCCTCGCAGGCCATGGTTAGGAGTTTTGATTTCATTCCTTACGTGCAGTGGGAAGCCATCAGGGTGTTGAAACAGGGAAGTCACCTGAACTGAGGGGACTTCCTCAGGATCCTTCAGGCTGCTGTTTGGAAGATAGATTAGAGGCTCATGAAGGAAATTGGGTGACAGGTCCCAGAACTGATTTTAGATACTGACCTAACACTTGTGTTGTGTATGCTGTGTGTGTGTGTGTGTGTGTGTGTGTGTGTTTAAGGAGATGTAAGCAGGCATGGGTGCATGCACAAGTCCTCATGTTGTTGAATTCTGGAAACTGGATTTTCTAAGATTCTGTTTTGGAAAAAATAATCCCTCTGGGCCAAAGGTGTATACCTTATAGTGAGATTTGGAAGTAGAGGGTAGAAATAGCCCAGGGCACCTGAAAACTTTTCAAACGTTCAGAAGACTTCCAGAATGGTGGTGGTTGTTGTTTAGCTGCTCAGCTGTGTCCGACTCTTTGTAACTCTGTGGACTGCAGCCCGCCAGGCTCCTCTGTCCATGGAATTCTCCAGGCAAGAACACTGGAGTGGGTTGCCATTTCCTTCTCCAGGGGATCTTCCCAATCCAGGGATCGAACCCGGGTCTCCTGCATTGCAGGCAGATTCTTTACCACTGAGCCACCAGGGAAGCCCAGAATACTTGAGTTGTAATGCTGACATAAACGTCTCAGCATTTAGAACCCTATAACCCCTGCCCTGATATCAAAAGAAGATTTGCATGTTTTATCAAGTGGAAAAGTACAGTAGCTTACTTTGTACTTGTTCATAACAAGCACAAAGCAAAAAAGTCTGACCCACCAGTCTCTCTCCCTGGATTCTGCACTTTTAATCACTTGAATTTTTCTTTTAATGTTTGTTCTGTTTGTTTTTCATAAATAACACAAGCTTATTATGTAAAATTTAGAAAGAAAAAAAGGTAAGAACTTTTCTTAGAATTCTGTCAACCGAGCGCAAACATTGCTAGCATTCCTGTGTTTTCATCCCTTTTATTATGTATAGGTTTATTTCTTATGTATAGTGTAATTACTTTGTATGTGTATAGTTTTGTAAGCTGGTTTACTCCCATAATGCTATAAAGCCTTTACTCACTGTATCAGTCAGGAAGGGCTAGGTTAGCCTGCTGTAACAAGTAATCCCCAGGTCTCAGTGGTTTTAAACAACAAAAGCTTCTTTCTCCTTCACTTTCATGTCTATTATGGTGGATTAGAGCATCTGTGCTGCGTCCTCTTTACTCGGCAACTCATGGAAACAGAGCTACTATTATCTGTAATGTTGGCATTCATTACAACAGATGGAAAGAAAGCTCTGGAGTGTCTTGCATCAGCATTTAAATATCCTGAATGGATGTGGGATATCCTTTCAGTTAAATTCTCTAGCCAGAATTAATCACATGGGCCCACTCAACCACAAAGGAGCCAAAGAGTATGTTTCCATCTTAAGCCGAAAGCCAAAAATATTTGGTGAGCAGTGCTGATGTCTACGTACTATTTATGTCTCTCATTTACACAGTTGTTATTACAAAATATTACACGCACATGGAAAATACAGTTTTGCACAGTGCACTATTTCTCATTTTTCTCCCTGAGACTTTCTCTGCTGCTTCTGTATCTAGGAAGCCTCCTGCTTGGCCATTCTGATGTATATACACATTTGGAAATGCCAGGCCCTTGGGACAGCCCTTGATCAATGGGGATTGGAAACCAGTGGGTACCTATTCCCCTCTTCCTTCCATAGGCAGGTGAGTCTCAGAGGGTCCTCAGTGGAATGGAGGCTGGGTATCCCAGTGGTGATCAGCTCTGTTGAATTTCCTTGATTTGACTTTCTTTCTGTTCTTGTTCAACCTTCCCAGCCCCTCCACTCCTGTCACCTGGGATTACTTCCCCAAATAAACTATCTCCTCATGTGCTCCTCTGTCTTAACGCTTTGTGTTTTGGGAATACCGGGGCAAGAGAGTTCCTTGCAGAGTTCCTCTGCATTTGTAACTGTGTCTCTCAAACATTCCTGGCCCCAGGGTCAGATGAATTTTCTTTCTCTACCACCGTACCATCAGTTGCTAGGGTTGCGGCATGTTTTTTTGACTATGTTGGAATTTGACTTTCTTGCAACAGCTGCTTTGTTTTCTGTCTTTCATTTTTCTTGGTGGGGGAAGCAGATGCCTTCTTCACCTGAGGACTGGAAAAAGTCTTTTTAGACTTTCATACATGTGGAGTGTGTGCGTGTGTGTGACTCTAGAAACTTAGAATAATTTGCTCCTTGACATTTCAAAATATGTGTGGTTGTCCTCTGATTTCAGTATCACTAATTAGCACAACACATAAAATTTTCATTCCTTTATGGATAATCTGTTCTGTCTTTTCCACACTCTACCTCCCTTAGCATAAGACCATGGAAGATTTTAGGATGTTTTCTTTATGGTATTTTCCATTTATCCTTTTTGGCACTTGATAGGCCCTTTCAATCTTATATCTTTCTGCAGTTCTGTGAAATTTATTTTGAGTACTTTTGTCATTATTTCCTTCTTGCCGTTTTCTTTGCTATTTCTCTAGGAACTCCTGCTGGTGCTGCTGCTAAGTCGCTTCAGTTGTGTCCGACTCTGTGCGACCCCATAGACGGCAGCCCACCAGGCTCCCCTGTCCCTGGGATTCTCCAGGCAAGAATACTGGAGTGGGTTGCCATTTCCTTCTCCAAAGCATGAAAGTGAAAAGTGAAAGTGAAGTCATTCAGTCGTGTCTGACTCTTAGCGACCCCATGGACTGTAGCCTGCCAGGCTCCTCCATCCGTGGGATTTTCCAGGCAAGAGTACTGGAGTGGGACTAGGAACTCCTAGTAGATGGATATTTACTTTATGGAATGGCCTTTCATGTCTCTTCTTTTTTTTTTTTTTTCCAACTACAATTTTATTTTTAAACTTTACAAAATTGTATTAGTTTTGCCAAATATCAAAATGAATCCACCACAGGTATACATGTGTTCCCCATCCTGAACCCTCCTCCCTCCTCCCTCCCCATACCATCCCTCTGGGTCGTCCCAGCGCACTAGCCCCAAGCATCCAGTATCGTGCATTGAAGCTGGACTGGCAACTCGTTTCATACATGATATTTTACATGTTTCAATGCCGTTCTCCAAATCTTCCCACCCTCTCCCTCTCCAACAGAGTCCATAAGACTGTTCTATACATCAGTGTCTCTTTTGCTGTCTCATATACACTCATTATCAGAGAAATGCAAGTCAAAACCACTATGAGGTACCATGTCTCTTATTTTCTATTTCATTTTCCAAATATTTCCTTCCATATTCTGTATTTTGAGAGGGTTCCTTAAATTTTTCTTCTAGTTTTTCTGTTAGTTTTGGAAGGGTTTGTTTTATCATGTTCCTAATTCCCATAAACTCACTTCTTCTGGTTCTTTTTCGTTTTTTAAAAAATAGCCACCTGTTCTTTTTTTTTTTTGCATTATATATGTAATATCTTAGAAAATGTTATTAAGGATTCTTTGGAAGTTCTTGTCTGTTCCTGGGTTATCTCTATTTTCCTTGGAGTCAGTTCTATTGGTTCAGCGCACTCCTTTCTTTGGTAGTGTTTCCCCCCCTCCCCAGGTGTTTGATGATTCTGGTTATTCATTTATTCCAGGAATGCGGGGCTGGGGTGATTGATGCATGGAGCGGGAGTTGTTTTGGTTGCCCACCACCAAGTACATGGGCAGCTGAGTTAATTGGCAGACGTTTATGGAACGAAAGCAGACAGGTTGTGGCACTCCAGAGCCCTCATGCTTAGCTGAAGAAGAATGTATTCTGGGATGATAATCCCCATGCTGGAAGATCACGCATCTGTTTGGGAGGTGGTTAAGTATCCTTAGGATTTTTATGTCCTCTTTTAGCCAAAAGCTCATTTGTTGCTCTTGGGTAAGGAGGTAAGTGGTGATGGGTGAGCAGATGGAGCAAGAGCAACGCTTGTAACCGTCTGCAGTTTCCACTCGTTCCTCCCCTTCTTGGTGTCTGTGGCTTGGCTTCTGTGTTGGCAGGCAGCGTCTCCCTCCTTGTTATAGCTCCTTCTCCCCTCGCTGTATACTCTGGTTCTGCTACCAGCGCTGTTGCAACTGCCTTCTGGTTTTTGTAAGTTCACCCAAAGTTCACAGTGCTTTTATGACATTGTCCTGTTTGTTCTCATCTACTGTAATATCAGTGGGCTTTGTGGAGAGAGGAGGAAGTGAACACACATCTTCACCTGGCCTTCAGAATCCATTCATTGTAATGATTTAAAACTCTGCAGATTTATGTTAACCATGCCTGGTTGTTGGATGTTAACTTTTTTTTTTTTTTTCCATGGTTTTCTCTTCTCAAACCATGAGGAACAGCTTTATGGATGAAACTTTTAAACCATTCATTATTATTTCCTTGGGACTGGTTGCCAGCAATGGAATGAGGTTAAATGTAGTGGTAAAGAGAAATCAACCCTGAATATTCATTGGAAGGACTATGCTGAAGCTACAGTACTTTGACCTCCTGATATGAAGAGCCGACTCATTGGAAAAGACCCTATGTTAGGAAAGATCGGGGGACGAGAAGGGGGTGGCAGAGGATGAGATGGTTAGATGGTGTCATCAATATCACTGGACATGAATTTAAGCAAAGTTTAGGAGATAGTGAAGGACAGGGAAGCCTGGAGCACTGGAGTCCATGGGGTTGCAAAGAGTTGGGCATGATTTAACGACTGAACAACAACAGAGAGAACAATTGATCACATTCTCACTGCACTTCTTACTAGCTGGAGGTTTTGAGCAAGGTGCTCAGCATCTCTGAGTCTTACTTTCCTCACTTATTACTTGGGGATAAAATATCCATATCTCTTAGGATTGGGTGCATGAATTAAAATCTATAAGGAAAGTAATGAACATTCCAGATATTTGCCCTTTAATAGGCTTTTGAATAAAATAACACTTGGTATTATTGTTATTATTATTTAATTCTACAGGAGAGAGGGATTGATCAACTTTTTTTATAAAGAAAAAAATTTTAATTATGATTTTACTTATTGACGGCTGTGCTGGGTGTTCCTTGATGTGTGGGCTTCGTTGCTGCATTGTGGCGAGTGGGGGCTACTCTAGTTGCGGTGTGAAGGCTTCTCATTGCAGTGACTTTTGTTGTGGAGCACAGGCTCTTGGGCACATGGGCTCAGTAGTCATGGCTCCCGGGCTCTAGAGCTCAATAATTGTGGTGCACGGGCTTAGCTGCCCTGAAGCCTGTGGGATCCTCCTGGACCAGAGATCAAACTTGTGTCTCCTGCTTTGGCGGGTGGACTCTTTACCACTGAGCCAGCAGCGAAACCCTCAACTCTATCTTAGGATGAGAAAGGCACAATTTGGAGAATTTGTCACCTTCTCAAGCTGTGGCTCCCCTAAACAGCAACTTGCACGTGAACAGGAGATAGGGTTGTTCTAGAAGCTAGGCTGCTTTGGAGTGAGGTGTTCTTTCCCTTGGTGAGGAGAGAATCAAATTATTACTCAGAGGTAAAAAATTCTGTGAGGAGAGATGTTTGGAAGGTCACCCAAACCCACTGGTACCAAGCTGGGTGCCAGACGGTGGGTTTGGGCAGTGAGTGTCTGGTGTGGACATCTCTGTCATCAAGCTCTACCTGGGTGACCTCTCAAGTGGCTGTAGAGGGTGGTAAGGCTGGAGGTAAAGGGGCAGAAAAAGGAGGAAGTTAAACTCAGCCCATATCCACTGTGAGTCTGTACTCCGGCTGGCTGTGTAATAAGAGCAGAATCACTCGTGCAATGAGCATGGTGTCATCACTAGGGGGCGCTCCTAAAATGTCGATATTTGTAGAATGTGAAGACGCATGAGTGAGTGCTCCACGAGGGAACTGGGGACCCTGGAATGGGATGTGCTGGGGATGAGGCGAGGGGAGGCCCCCTCCCTCTGATAACCTGGGAAGAGGATGCTGAGGAACCATCTGAGCAGGCTCTGCCTGACTGTCCTTTTCTGCCTCATTTATCAGAATACATGTTGCCCTTCAAGAATTACCCAAGGCTCCTGAGGCATTCCGAAAGTACTGACTTTGCCCAGAGAGCTTTTTTATGTTCCACCTTTGGAAATGTTTTCAGAGCCAGTCTTCAACACACACAGATGCATACACACACACATACGTGCACACAAATCAAAAAAAGTAAAATAATCTGTCATTTCCTGAGAAATTCACCCAGCAGGATTGTTTTCTTTTTGAGTGAAAATAGTACTATCCGAGTTGACCGTTGATGATTTTGAAGTTCAGGTGAGTTAAACAGATTTTGTGGCCCTGCTGGGCTGGGGTCACAGAGTTCCATAGACTAGAGTTTGTGTCCTTGTGTTAAAGCTTTGCTCTTTGAAAACCTGGTTCAGATCTCAAAAAATGATTTGTCCCACTTTTTCATATATAAAGAAGAAGGTATGAAGTTGCTCAGAAGGCCCCCTGGAAAGAAGTCTCATACCTCGTGAACAGTGACAAAGAGCCTCCTGTGAGGCCAGGAGTACCCACTGGGATGTCCCAGTCCTACTTTCTTTAAAAAAACAAAATCAATAAAACAGCATAGATAACTTTGGAAAGTTTTATTGGGGTACAGTTGATTTACAGTGTTGTGTTAATTTCTTCTGTGTAGCGAAGTGACCCGGTTATACATATGTTACTCTTTTTCATATTCTTTTCCATTCTGGTTCATCACAGGATATTAAATATAGCTCCCTGTGCTGCACAGTAGGGCCTTGTTGTTTATCCATCCTATATGTAATAGTGTGCATAGCATAGATAACTCTTAAAAGTACTAAGTAAAAGAAGGCAGGCTCTGAAGCTATGTACTGTATGATTCCACTTACATGACATTCTGGAAAAGATAAAACTATAGGAACAGAAATTAGATTCATGACTGCCAGGAATTAGGGGAACGGCTGAGCATGAAGAAATTTTGGAGGATGATGATGAAAATGTTCTATATCTCTATTGTCATGATGCTTACGCAATTATATAAGTTTGTGAAAATCCATGAAGCGATATACCCATAAAGGGTGAATTTTGCTGCCTGCAGTAAACCTGGAATCAATGAAAATAAAACCAGTGACATTCCCTAGTAGGCGCATCTCCTATACCTGATTCTCTTACATTTACTATAGGAAGAGCCATTCTTTTCAGCTTTGAACAGAAGGATCAGTAAGCTCTGAGCCTGCTGGGTTTTATTGAGTAACTTTGTATGGATGTGACAACCTAGAGTCGTGGTCCTTATTCACAATTTAGAGTGTTCCCAGGCATTCTGAATCCTCAAAGGAAGATTATGTTCAGAATGGTTTTAAGGTTGAATGTACTTTATTATATTTTTGGTCTTTTGAAAATTAGTAATTCACGCATGGTGGCTTGGATGACTCCCCATTACTGAGTGCAAATTATTCATCAGGCCAAAAAACACATTCCCCTCTAGTGGAAGGTTTTGCTTTGACTCTTGATATTGAAGTCATTTCTGAAATTATTTGACAAAGTAGGATCTTTAGCATAAAATGGTGGCATATGATGTACATTAAATGATTCTTTTGTCGAATGGTGTTTCAGATGGTAAAGAATCTGCCATCGGTGCAGGAGACCCAGGTTCGATCCCTGGGTCAGAAAGATCTTCTGGAGGATGGCATGGCAACCCACTCCAGTATTCTTGCCTGAAAAATCTCATAGACAGAGGAGCCTGGGGTATAGACCCATAGACCCCCTACAGTCTATGGAGTCAAAAAAGAGTCAGACACAACTTAGCAGCTGAACAACTTGATCTTTGTATGGTTATCTGGAGGGAGGTTAAGAAATTTGGTGGTGACTGGGAATGAAGAACAGAGAAGAGCATTTGCAAGGGAAATGGTACAGGGAAGGAGGCGGGACTGTCCATGGTCTCGTCTCCTAAATGCTTGTCTTGGATCATCAGGAATTCCTGGACCTCTGAGTTCCATAGTCAACTGATAGCCCACACTCACAGGTGACTTTTTCCTAGAAATGTCTTTCATTTCGTAGCTAGAAACAATGTATTCCTTTTTCAAATCCTGTAGACCCTCTGTGTGTTTATCCTTTTGGACCCTTGCTGCCCTGTACTTTGAAAGGTACATGGTTTGTTATTAGATTGTAAACTCAAGGAGATGCAGCAAGGTGCTTTGTGCACAGACAGCGCTCAGTTGCTACTTAATGGATGAATGCTTTGGTGAGATTTCTAGTTTATGTGCTAACCAAGCAGCATTTAGCTTTATGTAGAATGTTCTTAGTAATATTATTCAGTATAGTCAAAAATGGAAAAAATGTCCAGAAACTGGGAAATGGATAACCAAAATATGGCACAAGCTTTTAACACAGTACTACTACTCAGGAATACGATAAAATGAAGTATTGATACATGTAATGGTGTGGATGAACCTCAAAGATATTATGCTCAGCGAAAGCAGCCAGATGGACCCTGTATCAGATGATTGCATTTATATGAACTGTCCAGAAAATAGCAAATCAGTGGAGACAGAAAATAGATGGGTGGTTGTCTGAGGCTGGAGGTAGGGACTGAGTTTGACTGCAAAGCAGCAAGAGGAATTGTTTTTCGGGTGACGGAAATGTTTGAAACTAATGTCGCGATGGTAGCACAACTCTGTAAACATAATTCTATTTTGGAATCATATGCTTAAAATTGGTGAATTTTATGGTATATAAATTGTACCTCAATAAAACTATTAAAGAGGCTTCCCCAGTGGCTCAGCAGTAAAGAATCTGCCTGCAGTGCAGGAGATGTGGGTTCGATCCCCATGTTGTAAAGATCACCTGGAGGAGAATGGCAACCCACTCTAGTATTCTTGCCGGGAAAACATCCCAGTCCATGGGGGTCACAGAGAACCAGACATGACTGAGTGTTCGTGACTGAGAGTCATGACACAACACACTCAAAGCTGTTAAAATAAGAATATTCATAGGCACACTACTTTAAAAAATATTTTTATTGGAATATAGTTGATTTAAAATGTGTTTCTGTCATGTAGCAAAGTAATTCAGTTATGCATATACATATTTCTACTTTTTTAGATTTGTTTCCCATATAGGTCATTACAGAGTATTGAGAAGAATTCCCTGTGCTCTACAGCAGGTCCTTATTCGTTATCTATTTTATATATGGAAGTGTGTGTATATGTCAATCCCAATCTCCCAGTTTATCCCCCAGGAGCGCTATTTGTATTTACCTTCCCCCCAAATGATGGTAAACTGAGAGAAGAATTCTAGTTCTAATCAATGAGATGAATAAAAGATGATCTGCTGACTATTCCTCTGCTTGGGGTTCTGGGTATGCCAGAAAAAAACAGGGACAGGGATCCCATAACTGATTTGAAACTCAGTTTCCAGACAGTGCCAACATAGAAAATGAAAGGTGAATAATGTCAGTGAGCGTGTATGAAACAACAGAGGTAGGAGCAGCAGTATTGTGAGGAGGAAGACATGGTCATGATATTAAGAGGAGATATTTAGGTATTAAGAGGAAAAACATGTATAAATATGGATCTTTGTAAGTTAGGGACAACCAAGAAAATAATTAAAAAACATATAACTTTATTACTGTCAGAATAGCAGTAGGAAAAAATAAAGGTAGTTGGATTGATTCAGCAAGAGATAGGAAACTAGAAAGAAAAAAACCCATGGTAAATAGAAAGTACAAAGTAGGGTGAAGAAATCAATCCGGCAGCATCAGTGATTACAGTTCAGATGAGTTAATCTCGCTGATTAAAACACAGGAACTCTTAGACTGTTACAAGAAAGATCCAGCAATATATGGCTTTAAGAGGGTCACATAAATGAAAGCATAGAGCAAGGTTGAGAATAAAAGATAAAAATGGCATCCCAGGCAAATAACCAAAAGAACACTAGGCTAGCAATTTCAGTATCAGATGAAATAGGATTTAAGGTGAACAACATGAAAAGAGATGGAAGTGATTATTCTGAAAATGCCACAATACCACAATATTCCAAGAAGATACAATAGTCACGAACAAATATAACCAACAACACAGCCTCAAACCATACAAAGAAAAAATTGGCAGAATTATAGTAATACATAGATAAAGCCACCATTGTAGATAGGGATTTTAATATATTCTTCTTGGAAACAGATCAGACAAAAATAAGCAAGAATATAAAAGATCTGTATAGCATGATTAATAAGCTTGCACCCAGAAAACACTAAATTTGTATTATTTTTGAGCACATGTGGCATTGTCATAAAAATGGATCAAGTTATAGATCAGAACGTCAGTATCAGATTTCTAAGAATTGATATCATTCAGATCATGTATTCTCTGGTCCAATGAAACGGGAAGGATTGAAATAATAAGACAGGGTAGAAATCAATAAAAGGGGGATTGAAAAAAATGACTGATTCAAAAAGCCAAATATTCTTTGAAAAGATCAGAAAGATAAACAAGTCTCTGGTGAGATCTATCAAGGAATAAGGAGAGAAGGTGCTTATATATAAAATAACCACAGATATGGAAGCAACTTAGATTTCATAAGTGAATTGTATGAGCAACTGTACACAAATAACTGTGAAATACCATATGAAATGAACGGGTTTATGGGAAAAATAGGAGATTGCGAAGTTGGCCTGTTGACAAATGGAAACGACTGGAACAATCGCTGCTGAAGAAATTGAAATAGTGATGAAAACTTCTTCCTTCTCCCCAAGTTTTAAGGCCCACACAGTTTTATATGAGTAGATAGACCCTGCCTTATACAAGTTGTTTCAGAGACTTATAAAAATGGGAAAGCTTCTCTTGTTGCTTTCTGAAGCTTAGCACCAACTTTATAGCCTCAGTATTAAAGACTGAATGAAGATGGTACCAGCGAAGGGAAATGACAAGTCAGTTTTACTTAAAATCTGCAATAAAATGTTATTCTCAGTCCAGCATCATATTAAAAAATCATATAGCGTTAGATTTATCCATGGAGTGCAAGATGGCTAATAGATAAGCTCCCGCTGCATAGAGGTCTGTTTCTTGCTCACAAACAGTGATTGGCAGATGGTCTGTGTGGCAGTTCAAGGGCCCTGGCCTCTTATATCTTGGGTTCAGCCAGTCTAAGGCCCCAGAATCCCGAGAGAGAATCTCCACCTACTTTACAGGCGCTTTGGGCCTCTACGGGATGCACAGCATTTGTACTTATGCTCTGCTGATGAGAACTAGTCCCAGGGCCACCCCTGCATGCCGGTGAGTGCAGTTCCAGGCTGGACAGCCATCTCCCAGTGACAGTGCCCCACCGTGGAAGGAGCAGCGCTCGTCTTTTTGCGATTGGGTGGCTAATGTCTGCTATAGATTTAACCGTATAAAATCTATCAGTAGGCCTCATTGCATGAACAGATTAAAGGAGAATCACCATAGGGTGATCTCGTTAGTGTTAGTCTCTCAGTTGTGCCTGACTCTTTGCGACCCCATGGACTACAGCCCACCAGCCGCCTCTGTCCATGAGATTTTCCAGGCAAGGATACTGGAGTGGGTTGCCATTTCCTTCTCCAAGGAGATAGAAAGGGCACCTATTTATGGCAGCAGTCTAGAGAAAAATAGGAGTAGATGGTGTAGCTGTCAGCGTTTGCTAGGTTATTCTGCAGTAGCAAACAACCCCCAAATGTCAGTGTCTGATATAAAAGAGGTTGATTTCCTGTTGATGTTATGTGTTGGCTCTGAGTTGGCTGTCTCTATTGTCTGTATTCTTCATTCTGGAACCCAGCCTGGGGGAGGCGCCCTCTCTGGGATGTGGTGATTCCTTAGCAGAGGGAATGAGCAGTAGAAGCACCAAGTGATGGCTGCAGATGTCAGGTTGGATGTGTCATGTGTCGCTTCCTTTCACAATTCATTGGCTGAAGGAGGTCATATGACCAAGCTTGGTATCAGTGTGGTGGGATCTATACTTTGCGCTGTGAAGATGGACCTGGTAGAAAGGGCAGCAGACAACTGGGAACAATACACTCTATCACGGAGAGGGTGCCTTTAACTTGATAAAGGCTTTCCTCCAAAAGCCTATTGCAAACATCATATTTCATCGACACATTTTAGAAACATTCTTTTTCAGGGTTAGCAAGAAGTACCCATGATTACTGCTGCCACATACTAAATAAGATTTTGGGTAATGCATTAAAACAAAGGCCAAAGGATTATGAAGGGAAGAGACAAATCATCATTACTTGCATATAATATCATTTACTTGGAGAAAAAATAATTAACAAACCAATCATCAGTATTAGAGAGTTAAATAAGTTTGTCAGATGATAGAAACATACGAATATCAGTAGTTTTTTTGTACCACAATAATAAATTAAGAAATTATGATGGAAGATGTTTATAATAGCAACAACTATAATGTATCTAGGAATTCATCTACTCAAAGAGTGCATACGATTTGCCCTGAGAAAATCTAAAGGGCATAAAAGAAGGCTAAGAAAGTGAAAAGACAGACTGTGTTTATGGGTGTGAAGGAAGACAGTGTTGTCAGGAAATTTCCTAAAGGAAATCAGTTCCGAATATGCATTGGAAGGACTGATGCTGAAGCTGGCCATCTGATGCAAAGAACTGACTCACTGGAAAAGACCCTGATGCTGGGAAAGATTGAAGGTGGGAGGAGAAGGGGATGACAGAGGATGAGAGGGTTGGGTGGCATCACTGACACGATGGATGTGAGTTTGAGTAAGCTCCGGGAGTTGGTGATGGACAGGGAAGCCTGGCATGCTGCAGTCCATGGGGTCACAAAGAGTTGGACATGACTGAGCAACTGAACTGAAGTGTTGTCAGGATGTCATTCATTTCAAATTAATCTATAAGTTTAGTGTAGATGAAGTAACATCATAGCATTTCCAAAGGCTATTGGCCAAACAGATCTTAACATTTGTATGGAAGGAGAAATACTCAGTAATAGCCAATTAGAGGAAAAGAGCAGAACATGTGGGGATTTGTCCTGCTGTCCCTAATACGAGTGTAGCATCTGAGAGTTGGTTGCTTGACTTTCTCGTGAATAGCAGTTCACTGATTCCCGAGTTTGATTCCTTTATTAGAATCTTCTCTCTTATCGTGAATAAAGCCCCACTGTCTAAGCACTCATCAGATGTTTACGTGGTGCCAGCCTCTGGGGAAATAAAGAGGAGAAAGATTTGGACTCTGCCTTCCAGGTGTTCACGGTTCAGGAGGCAAAGCAGAACACAGTGCTCCTTGGCGTGATTGCTGAGAGATTATTGGCTGAGGACGGGGAGAAGGCGAGGGAGAGAAGGGAGCTGTGAGTAAGAAAGTAGAGGTGACGGGTGTCCTTAAGAAGGGACTCTTCATTTCTAGGGGAGGTCTGTGTTCAAAGCATACAAAACTGGCGCAGAGTGAAAAATGGGCCCAGCACAGAACCGCGGAGCACTCCGCAATGATGGAAATGTGATGTGGGGGAAGCCGAGTGGCACGTGTAGTTATGTATGTCTGCTGCGAGCAGCAGGATGGCTAGCGAGCTGCCAGGGAGAAGAGCAGCTTTCCTTTGATCACTTGGAAGCATCGTTTATTTCCCGATGGTTGGCTCTGCCTTTCCTCTGCCACTCAAACTTTATTGGGAAATGGATTCTCTTGCCAAAAGAATATGATTAATACTGCAACTGGTTGTGGGCTTAGCAACAGATTGATGGTTGTATTTTTAAAGGGGAGCCTGCTTACAGTTTATGTCGCCATGGTGTGTTGCGTTTATCATTCCTAAGTGGAAAAGGACTGGGCAAGTTAGATCTTCCTTCCTGTTCACCGGCCTTCCCTGCCACCTTGCATCTGTTATTTGATTTCAGAGAGTAAACATGCCTGGAACAGGAGCTGTCGCATCAGACTTGACGTGTGTGGCATTATCTGCAGGTGCTGTGTTGTTTACCAACGGACACAGTTTTCTGGGTGCCAGAGAAGAGATGGATTCCATGTTAGAGACAGAGGCTACCTAAGAGCCCAAGCTGGGGCCAGTGGGTCACCAAGATCTAGGTCCAATTCCTCATTCTCACAGATCCCCAGACTCATGACTCAGTGTCAGGGAGTTTGATTGCCTGACCGAGTCCATGAGACTCTGGTTCTAAAACCAGATTGATGAACTTGTTAATTCATAATGACAAATAGAAGTTTGTTAGGAGGACTGCAATTCTAATTTATTCATTCATTTGTTCAACAAAGATTTGTTGAGCATTTAGTGTATGCTTCAGCTAAGCTAGAAGGTGGAGTGGCCACTAATTAGGCCAAAGTGTGAGGGTTGTGACTGGGGAGGAGCAGTTCAGGAAGCGAGAACAGTGCGGGCAAAGGCCCTGAGGTCTGCTGCTTCACACAGTCTTACTTTCATAGGTTTCTCAACATTGAAGGCCAACAGGGGATAGGAAAGGGCTTGGTGAGCATGGGCCCATCAAAAGGGTTACTGGGAGATGGAATCCTTCCATGTATTCCCCCTCCGTGTATACTCAGGGATGGTTGGGAAAGGGAATTTGAGTGGGCGTGTTTTTTAAATTGAAGTATAGTTGGTTTACAGTGTTGTGCCAATTTCAGATGTACAGCAAAATGAATCAGTTTTTCACATATATATTTATGTATGCATCCCTTTTAAAAATATTCTTTTCCATTATAGTTGATCCCAGGAGATTATACTTTGCTGTGCCATACAGTGAAGTGAAGTCGCTCAGTCGTGTCTGACTCTTTGCGACCCCATGGACTATAGCCTGCCAGGCTCCTCCGCCCATGGGATTTTCCAGGCAAGAATACTGGAGTGGGTTGCCATTTCCTTCTCCAGGGGATCTTCCCAACCAAGGGATAGAACCCGGTCTCCCGCATTGTAGGCAGATGCTTTTACCGTCTGAGCCACCAGGGAAGTCCTAGAGTAGGACCTTTTAAATCCACTTTACATGTAATGGTTTGTGTCTGCCAACTCCACATTCCTAGTCCATGCCTCTCCCTCCCCATGTTGGCAAGCACACGTCTGATCTCTGTGTCTGTGAGTCTGTTTCTGTTTTTTAGACGGGTTCATCTGTGCCATACTTTAGAATCTACATATATGTGATACCAGATGGTGTCTGTCTTTCTCTGTCTGACTTACTTAATACGGTATGTAGGTCCATCCATGTTGCTGCAAATGGCATTGTTTCATTCTTTTATATGGCCGAGTAGCATTCCATTGTGTGTGTGTGTGTGTGTGTGTGTGTGTGTGTGTGTGTATACAGACCGCATCTTTATTCATTCATCTCTCAATGGATAGTGAGGTTGTTTCCATGTTGGGCTATTGTGAACAGTGCTGCTCTGAACACAGCGGTGCATGTATCTTTTTAAATTATCGTTTGTCTGTGTGCATGCCCAGGTTTGGGATTGCTGGATCAGATGGTAATTCTGTTTTTAATTTTCTAGAGAAGCTCCATACTGTTTTCTGTAGTGGCTGCACCAACTTGCATTCCCACCAACAGTGTAGGAGACTTCCTTTTTCTCCACATGCTCAGTTGTGGCCAACTCTTTGCGACCCCATGGACTGTAGCCCGCCAGGCTCCTCTGTCCTTGGAATTTTCCAGGCAAGAATGCTGGAGTGCCATTTCCTTCTCCATCGCATGGAGTGGTTGTATTTTAAATGGCATGCACGTGTTCATCCTGGCCTCCTTCACTTTAGTTGGAGACTTCCTGCTGTCTTTTGGACCTTCTCAAAACCAAACCCTTAACTTCATAAGGGGCTTCCTCTTACACATATGGGAGGTTTAGCTGAAGTGGGTATCATGAGTAGTGCCTGGGTATCTGCAATTAAATTTTGAGTCATATCACCAGATGTAGGTCCCCCAGACCCTCAGTGCTGACATCACGTGGCAGGCAGTGTGGCACAGTGGGGAAGGGCATGGGCTCTCTCACCTCTGCCTGTGTGCTTAATGAACTGTGCAGCCCGTCTCCTAGTTGACAAATGGCATACGTAATATCTGTTTTCTAATTACTGAGAAGATTGAGATAATACATGTAAAGCCTTTAGACCTACTCCCCAGAGGAAGCTGCCTGTAGTTTTAATGTGATTGCTGTTATTATCTCTCACTCCTTTTCTTCAATCCCTCAATATCTGAATTCATCAAGTCCCTCTAAACCTTACCTTTAATGGAGTGGAGTTGGAACCGGAAGGTGGTCTGGACCAGATCGCATTGGCCCTCATAGTCATGCTTGGCATCCTGAACCTTTTCCTTTGGCAGTAGGGGTCCAGCTGGTGTTTTCTGAGCAAGGGCTGCTGTGACCCCATCTGTGGTTTAGAACCATCACCCTGGGGACAGAGGGAGGGAGGGCCAGAAGTCCTGTTGAGAGGCTGGTCGGGAATCGAGCTGAGATGAAGAGGGCCTGATGAAAGACTGTGGATTGTCGAGGAGAGGAGAGGAAGGGGTGGTGTTTAGAAATATTTCAGAGGTACCGTCTTAGCGATCCAGTGATGTGGGAGGAGCAGGAAAGAGAGGACTCAAGCTGCCCCCAGGACCTGTATCATGGATCTGTACCAGGCTGACGGCAACACCATCGCAGAGTGAAGCGAGGAGAGCCATGCTGATGGGCGCTGCAGATTTTTGCCTCCTCTTTCTCTCAACTAACAAGGAGTCCTGGGTTTTGGGGTTGGGAGTGTATCCTTTGGGATCTTTTTGGGGAGACCCGAGAAGACTCCGGAGAATATTTTTTCTCTTCTCCAATTAAGACCATGTATTTACAGTAAAAGGTCAGCTGAAGACTACATCAAAGTAAAAAACAGCCTCATTAGTGTTCTTCTTTTTTGAGAGTTTTTTTTTTTAGTTTCATTTGGTTTGCATTTAAAATCAAGGATAATGAGATCAAATCCTATTAAATATATCACATGGTAACATTTTAGTTTAATTTCATGTTGTGCATAGTTAAGAAGACTTTGTTCAGTTCGGTTCAGTCGCTCAGTCATGTCTGACTCTTTGCCACCCCATGAACCGCAGCACGCCAGGCCTCCCTGTCCATCACTAACTTCCGGAGTTCACCCAAACCCATGTCCATTGTGTTGGTGATGCCATCCAACCATCTCATCCTCTGTCATCCCCTTCTCCTCCTGCCCTCAATCTTTCCCAGCATCCGGGTCTTTTCAAATGAGTCAGCTCTTCGCATCAGGTGGCCAAAGTATTGGAGTTTCAGCTTCAACATCAGTCCTTCCAATGAACACCCAGGACTGATCTCCTTTAGGATGGACTGGTTGGATCTCCTTGCAGTCCAAGGGACTCTCAGGAGTCTTCTCCAACACCACACTTCAAAAGCATCAATTCTTCGGTGCTCAGCTTTCTTCACAGTCCAACTCTCACATCCATACATGACCACTGGAAAAACCATAGCCTCGTCTAGACAGACCTTTGTTGACAAAGTAATGTCTCTACCTTTTAATATGCTGTTTAGGTTGGTCATAACTTTCCTTCCAAGGAATAAGCATTTTTTAATTTCATGGCTGCAGTCACCATCTGCAGTGATTTTGGAGCCCAGAAAAATAAAGTCAGCCACTGCTTCCACTGTTTCCCCATCTATTTGCCGTGAAGTGATGGGAGATTTTGTTATCCCAGGTGAATCAGAGACTGTAGTTCTGCATTCCAGGAATCTTAGCCCTGGACCCCAGGAATCACAGGGAAACTGAGAAGGTAGGGATTTTCTTGGAACAATGAGAGGAAAAGATGTGCATAGGAGAAAAAGACGTTATCTGCCCACCCAATAGGAGGAGGAATTTAGTTACATTCTGGCAACTGCTAGGCTAAAATAAACCCAATTATTGTATTTTCCCAGTTAAAATAGTGGAAATGACTTTTAAATAGGGAATTTAAGATCACTGACAGTCGTGGATGTTTTGCAAACTTAATGAGGGCCAGAAAAAATTAAGCTCTGGCCAGAGGTTCTTCAACTCTGGAACTTAATGGGATTCTGGAATTGGGGTGAGTAAAAAGGGGGGTTCAATGCTTTGAGACCTGAGAATGCACATCTCTTGCTTTGAAAGGGCATGTAAAACTCTCATCACTGCGTTATGCAAAGGCTTGCAAAATCCTAACTCTGTGCACACCTGTTCTCTTAGCAGTTTAGTTTCTGCATGTTTGTCTTCTGCATTCAAAGACGTGCTTTCCATTTCAGATTTTATTTGCTGTCGGGTCGTTCCTGGGTCCAATGCAGATTTAGCCCACAATGTAGCTGTAGATCAGTCAGGGGGATGGCCCAAGTTGCCTGCCCAAAGTCAGGGAGGATTTATTGTGCTTTTATCTTTAAATTGAGTTGTTCACGAGGAAGGAGAATGATTTCCAGTTGGGCAACACATTTCACATTTCCCTTCTGCTGGGGTGCATCTGCGCAGGGATCCTGACTCCATCATAGAGATACAGCAACCAGTGGGATGGAAACTGACACATGTATATTACAGCAAGCCTGGCCGCAAAATGAATTGCAGTAGAAGAAATGCAACCGGCCGTCTGGTCTGGCTTTTCCAAATACGTGCTGCCTTTCAGCTCCCTGTTAAGCTCCCAACATCTGGGTGTGTGCCTGGACAGGAGAGCATTCCTCATGGTGCCAGATACATCAGGAAAGATAGATTGGGCCATATGCACTTGAAATGATGCCATCCAAGGATCTTTTCTAAAATATGCCTGTTCTTTCAGCTTAGGGATGCTCATGCTATGCTGAGGAATCCCATGAGGGCTTGTAGTTCTTAAAACTTTATTTTAATTAGATAGTGGTCTTATGCTGATACATCTCTACTGTTCAGAGCTGAAAAGCAGGACGATGGCCTAAAGAAAAACAATACACTGTTCATTAAGGACTGGATATTTATCTTCTGCATCCAGGCCGTGTTCTCCCCAGAGGGTCTATGCTGGGAATGAGCCTGAGAAAAAGCTCTGGGAAGTGGCAGAGTGAGATGGGTGTTTTCAGAGCTGAAGTCAGCACATCCTTTCTGGAGAGCCTTGGCTTTTCAGGTGGAATCTCCATAGTGAGGACATGTTGCGTCCAAAATACGGCAGTAGGGTAGGAAAAAAATGCTATTCTTGCATTTTATGGTGGTTTTGACAGCCTAGTGTTTGACCAGTGACTCCAAACACTTAGCTGTTTGACTATCTGAAAACTTGGAATTGCAAGCCCCAACTAGAAATCTAGGCCAACTCTCTCATTTTAGAGATGGAGAAACTAAATTCTAGAAGGTTCCAAGAGCGACTCTGTTAAGGATCTATGGAATTGCAGAAAGAGAACTGACGTTAGGACCACATCTGGGCACTGCCTCTGAATAAAATGACTTTGAGCAAGAATGTAAGTAACAAGTGGAGTCTGTGCACAGGCAGTCTTCATGGAGTTGTGCTGGGGATCCAGGAGGCTTTAGTCAGTGTCCTGCTGAGTTAAGTGAAATGGTGGACATATGGAGCTTGGGAAGTCCTCACCCAGATTGCCAACAAGTAGATAAGTTTCATTTTCCCTGCTTTAATGACTCAGATTGTTGGAGATCCAAACCTGAGGGAAACATAGCTTTTACACTGGACAAGAACGTATGGTCACTAGCAGATATTATACAATTTTGTTTCGTTTTTGCTTTTAGTTAGCAGTCTAATATCAAGCAGAAGTTGAAGTGTATGTTGGCAGGTTTTTCGACAGGATTGGGTTAAGTCATTTATATTCTAGTTATTTACTATATAGTTCCTCAACCTTTTTTTTTTTTTTTTTTTTTTGATTGTCCCCATAAGGAGCCTTTTAGACATTTTCCCCCAATTACTACTCCTACATACAAATTTAATACTACAGCTATACTGTATGTATCTATGTATGTGCTTTATATAAAAAAAGATATTTTTACCCCTCCACACACATACCCCTGAAAGATTTGAGAATGTGTGACCTACACAAAAAGCCCAGATCATCTGAAGTAAACCTCACTTAAATTCTTATTCTTGCTGGAATAAGAGACACATGCACAGCAGTTTTGAACAATATGGAAAAATGTTGTATTCAGTGATGGAAATGAGGGAAATGTACAGAAAATAGGATCACACTGGAAGATATCCATTGTATGTGTGTGTGCTCAGTTGCTCATTCGTGTCCGGCTCTTTGCGACCCCACGACTGTAGCCTTCCAGGCCCCTCTGTCCCTGAGATTAGCCAGGCAACAGTGCTGGAGTGGGTTGCCATTTGCTCCTCCAGGGGTTGAACCTGTGTCTCCTGCATCTCCTGCATTGGCAGGTGGATTCTTTACCACTGAGTCACTTGGGAATCCCATCCATTGTATATTCAGCATCAAAAAATCGAAGTCTGTGTTAAAAGTAGTTATCACTAGGGACTTCCCTTGCAGTCCAGTGGTCAAGACTCTGTGCCTCCAATGCAAGAGGTGCAGGTTCGATCCCTGTGTGGAGAACTAAGATCCCACATGCTGTGCAGTGTGTCCAAAGATTAAAATAGACAGATAGATAAATAAAATGAATATGAGGAGGAAATCTTTATAAAAAGGTGAGTAGTTACCACTAGGTAACAGATAACAGATTCTATTTTTTTCTCCTTTATATCAATCTGTATTTTCCTCCATGTTTTCTGTACTGAGCTTGGATTCCCTTTACAATAAAACAACAGTTATTTTGCAAAGTAAGCAAGTAGTGTTTGCTGCTTCCCTCTTTGTGGACTTGAAAGGATCTTAGCTGGTGACAGAAAGGCTGCCTGGAATCTACGCTTGTAGGCTGATGTCTTTCTGAAGACACAGATGGTCTTTTATTCCTCCTGACTTCTTCACATCTGCTTCTGCCTTGATCTTGTGGGAAGGGACCACACCTGGCCATTTTTTGAGCTTGGTGGAAACTTAACAGGATGTAGGCTTAAGAAGATACAAATTCCAGAATTAAGTACTAATTAAGTTCTTGGACACAAATCACTTCACACACTCCACTTAGAGGATTTGTTTAATTGACTGAGGAAATAGTTTGAAGGGGAAGAGCATTTCTTTTCATTAGTGTTCAAATGAAGTGCAAATTATAGAACTTGGGCTCCATATTTCCTAAAGATAGAAGCTTTGGAGAAAGGAAGAAAAATTAGGGACAGAACTTAGTTTAAAATCAGAAACAAATGCATTTTGGGTAGAAAAGTTTGGGCAATTTTCTACATGGATAATTTGAGAGCAGCCAGCTAGTGCTGGGCTGGAAATGAGTTTTTTTTTTTTTTTTTTATTCCAGAACTCAGGTTTGCAGCCAGATTTTATTTTGTGTTTATTTCATATTCAGCTTGATTCTTTAATAAAAAATGTCTCTCAGGGCAAGAAGACAATGTGAATGTTTGAACCATGTGTCAGGGCAAACCTACTTTGAGGAATTAGATGTTAAATGAGTAAAGATGGCATCTGCAATTACATGGACTGGGATGATATTACAGGGGTTATTAATCTGCAGGCTTCGGGGCTTAGGATGACTACCAGGTGAATCAGCAACCAATTTCTCCTGCATATTGCATCCTTACACAATTATAGCCAATGCATAACTATAATGTCTATGAGGTCATTATATTAATTTGTTGCAGGAATTGTTTTTTGGGTTCTTAATTGCATGAATGTTGCCTCTGAGTATCAGAAATGTTGGCCAGTTTCAACAGACAGCATCAGTTCAATCCAATTGAACTCAGTAGAAATAAGTGAGTGCCAGCTATGTGTCATGCCCTGACAATACAGAGATGAGAAAGGCAAGCTCTGGTCTCAAGGACCTTATAGT
The DNA here is from genome assembly GCF_027580195.1 of Bos mutus. Taxonomy (NCBI): domain Eukaryota; kingdom Metazoa; phylum Chordata; class Mammalia; order Artiodactyla; family Bovidae; genus Bos; species Bos mutus. The sequence goes on along the minus strand of NC_091629.1, from coordinate 56,035,921 downwards.
CCAGAGAGCTAGATCAGATGTCCAGACTGGCCAACATAGACCACACAAGTAGGTGTGAGATAGCCTGGGGATAAACCAGTGGCAATTCTTGGTGACTGTTTCAGTGGGGCAGCAAGTCTTCGAGGTGAGCTGAGGCTTCCTTGTGGGAAAGAAGCAGTTTTCAAGAGGAGCTGGAAAGAAGAGATTATTTAATGTGAACTTTCCTGTTTGGGGTTGGGTTCCCTAGAAACAGACCCAAGATGGGGGCCCATGTGAAGGTAAGTTAATTGAGCACACACTCTTAGGCTGTGCTTTTGAAACCCTAGCATACATAAGAATCTTGGGAATGGCTTGCTTATTTTTTGATTTAATTTTTTATTGGAGTATAGTTGATTTACAGTGTTGTATTAGTTTTTGATGTACAGCAAAGTGAATCAGTTATACATATACACATATCCACTCTCTTTTAGGTGTTTTTCCCATTTAGGCCATTATAGAGTATTGAGTTGGAGAAGGCAATGGCACCCCACTCCAGTACTCTTGCCTGGAAAATCCCATGGATGGAGGAGCTTGGTAGGCTGCAGTCCATGCTAAAGGTCGGACACGACTTCACTTTCACTTTTCACTTTCATGCATTGGAGAAGGAAATGGCAACCCACTCCAGTGTTCTTGCCTGGAGAACCCCAGGGACGGGGGAGCCTGGTGGGCTGCTGTCTTTGGGGTCGCACAGCGTCGGACACAACTGAAGTGACTTAGCAGCAGCAGCGTATTGAGTAGGGTTCCCTGTGCTCTACAGTAGGTCCTTATTAGTTATCTGTTTTATAAGTAGTAGTGTATATGTCCATCCCAGTCTCCCAGTTTATCTCCCCCCACCATCTCTCTTGGTAACCGTAGGTTTGTTTTCTATGTTGGTGACTATTTCTGTTTCGTAAATAAGTTCATTTGTACCATTTCTTTTAGATTCCACATGTAAGTGATATCATATGATATTGGTCTTTGTATAACTGAGTATGACAATCTCTAGTTGGGGATGGCTTCTCTAAACCCAAATTGCTAGGCTCCAGAGTTTCTGAATCGGAAAGTTTTCAGTGGGTCTTGAGATGTACTTGTCTCACAAGTTCCCAGGAGATGCTGATGTTGTTGGTCTGGGGACCACATTTTGAGAACCACTGCTCTAAGAAGGGAGGTGAAGAAAACAGGTCTGGCAGGGGTAGAAACAAAGCAAGGTGTGACCTTGGCTGGTGTCCAGCTTCAGCCTGACTCTCTGTGCCAATACAGACTGTGCCAAATTTGCTTCCACCTTGAGGTGATGTGGGAAGGCCTTTTAACCCCCTGCTGCTGCTGCTAAGTCACTTCAGTTGTGTCCGACTCTGTGTGACCCTGTAGACAGCAGCCCACCAGACTCCCCCATCCCTGGGATTCTCCAGGCAAGAACACTGGAGGGGGTTGCCTTTGCCTTCTCCTTTAACCCCCTACATCCTCGGGTTTGTCAGTCACTGGCTGCTGTGCTGTGGTGGCAGTGGGTGGTCTGCTCAGTGGAGGGAAACTTGGAGAAGGTGGCAGGTGTGAGACATTGATATCTAAGGAATGATCACCTCCTGGTAATGAGGGTCTGTGTGGTCGCCAGCATTGACAGCATCCGCTATATCACTCAAGTTTGAAGGGTTGGGAACACACTCAGATATTTAAAAAACAAAAAGACTAAAAAGCTAGGACCATTCAAACATATCTGTGGGTCAGATTTGATTTGGCATATAAGTTGCCAGTTGGTCACTTCCGGGCTAAAGGTTTTTCTAACAATTTTTTTCTAAGAGGGCATATGCTGGGGCTGGTGGATTTCTTCCAAACAGCTACCTATAATTAACTTGAAGTGGTCCCCTTAAGAGCCCACAATGAGCTTGGATCTCCAGAACGTTTTCCTCAGCAAAATAGGATGCTTTTCTGACTGATATTGTATAAATCACAGGAAGACTGTCCGAAGTCTTCCAAACTGGAGGCACCATTATGCAGGTTGTCATACATGACTAACCCATTATTATAGCCCCAGAGAAGCTGAGGGACTCCCACCTCATTTCTGGGGGAGCCCATTTCACACCTGAATAGCTCTTATTTTAAAAAGTCAGCCTGATCCTTATTACAGACTTGCCTTTGCTAAAAGACATCCCACACTGCTTCTACTTAAACACCTCCCCCCAACCAACAAAGTCCCTTCCTTGTCAAACCAGAAATAATTCTTCCTCCTCCATGGTGCTTACCTCTTTAGTTAATGTTATAAAGGAGAGATCAAGGGTGAATAAATATGATGTGGTTTTATTATTTATTACAGCCCTTTTGGATTTCCACTTAGGGTAATAATGCAAGTAAAATTCATTTTGTTTCTAAGGAATCAATTTGCTATTGTATGCCAAATGCCATCATTTCGAAGTTAATGTAATACTGTAGATGATTTGTTGCTGCAAATAGAAACAGTTATAGCACTGTCCAGTTGGTGGCCACTGATGCCAGAATGGTAGAGGTAACACCAAGCCAGGACTATGAAGTATACCAGCTGGATTGACCCGTTCACCCAGGGGCCCTGGGGTATGCTGAATGTGCCAGGGCTAGAGAGGTCCTGTGTTTTGGGCATGAGTACAGCCTTGCACCCAGGACTGTAGTCGGGACCAGGCGTGTGTTGGGGTTTGCTTGTGCCATTCCTCCAAGCATGGAGCTGAGGGTCAGGGGAGGGCAGAGCTCCACAGCCCTGGAGACTTATGTCTCTTGGATGCTAAGCGGCTGCTTTGTCATCTGTCCTTAGTGTGGCCTCTCTTACCTAGCAACCTCACCTTCTCGGAAGAAAAACTGAGAACCAGGATTTTGACAGCACTGTTGCCCTGCAGCTCCTGTGACCTTCTCACTAGTCCTCCCGCCTTCCTCCTCCTCCCCTTCTCCCGGGCTTCTGTTGCATTTGGGGCCACCAGTTGCACCCTTTCCATGGCTCTTCTCGCCTGGCCTTCACCTGACTCTCTGCCCATGCCCTCTTAGTTAATATTATTTCTGACTGTGCTTTATCCCTGCCCTATATCAACATGCTCCATTGTTTGCCCCTCTCTTCTCTTCTGGCAACATTGCCACCCTAAGGATGACCTCAGTATCTCTTTCTCTGGCCTTGATCTTGCTCTTAAATCCCAAACCAGCACTGATGACTTCCTGTTGAGATTCCTTCCCCTTGTCTCACAGGCGCACAGACTCAACAGGTGGCCAACTGAGTGCCCGATTCCCTAGTTTGCTGCCTCTCCTTTAGTTCTAAGGTGGTGCCCACTTCCAAGGTACTCAGGGGTAAACTGAGGGCTTCTTGTTTTGTAAATACTGCTAGGGTTCTTGCCTGAAAGCAAAGCTCAGATCATGTCACTCCTCTGTTTCAAAATTCCCTGACTCCTTTTAAAAAATGTATTTTTTTGAATTTAAAACATTATTGAAATGTGGAATTCCCACAACTTAAAAATAACCATCAGCGGGATTTCCCTGGTGGTCGGATGGTTAAGACTTTGCCTTCCAATGCAGGGGTGCCAGTTCAATCCCTGGTTGGGGAGCTGAGATCCCACATGCCTTGCAACCAAAAAACCAAAACATAAAGCAGAAGCAATATTGGAACAAATTCAATAAAGACTTTAAAAGTGGTCCACATCAAAAAAACTCTTAAAAAAGTAACCATCTTAAAGTGAGCCATTGAGGGCACTTAATACATTCACAGTCTTATTAACCATCACTTCTATACAGTTCCAAAACCTTTCCATCACCCTAAAAGGAATTTTGTACCCATTAAGCAGTTTTTTCCAACCATTTCCCCTTTTCCCAGCCCCTGGCAACTACCATTCTGCATTTTGTCTCCATGTATTTACCCATTCTGAATACTTCATATAAATGGAATCATAATGTATATGGCATTTTCCACCTAACTTCTTTTACTCAGCATCATGTTTTTGAGGTTCGTTCACATTGTAGCAAGTATCATTACTTTGCTCTTCTCCTATGGCTTAATAATACTCCACTGTACGTATGTTCCACAGTTTATTTGTTCATTCATCCCTTGATGAGCATTGGGCTGTTTTCACCTTTTGGTTATCGTGAATGGTACTTCTGTGAACATGTGTGCATATGTGTTTGAGTAGACACTGACTGTTGCCATGGAATTCAGTTTTAGAGCTTAACAAATATTTCTGTCAAGGTTCAGATAGTAAATATTTTAGTTTTGGGGAGTCATAGGTTTCTGTCCCAACTACTCAACTCTGCCATTGTAGCACAAAAGTAGCCATGGAAACATAATGTAAACAAGTGGGTTTGACTGTGTTCCAATAAAACTTTATAAAAAGAGATGGTGGAGAAGCCCCCGGCAATCCAGTGGTTAGGACTCCACACTTCCACTACACTGGGCATGGGCCTAATCCCTGGGTGAGAAGCTAAGCTCCCAGATGCCCTGCAGTGTGGCTTAAAAAAACACAAGAACCCCCAAAACCAGAGATGATGGGCTAGATTTGGTCCACAGGTTATAGTTTCCTGACTTCTGCTGTAGAACAGAATGAAGCCCCTCACACTAGAATTCAAAGTCCACTCTGATTATGTCACCCTCCCCAACTTTCACCACTCTTTTCTAAGTCCCACAGTTCAAACAGAACAGGGTAGACGTGACCACAGGAGTGGAGCATCGAAGTGAAAGTCGCTCAGTCATGTTCGACTCTTTGCGACCCGTGGACTTTACAGTCCATGGAATTCTCCAGGCCAGAATACTGGAGTGGGTAGCCATTCCCTTCTCCAGGGGATCTTCCCCACCCAGGGATTGAATCCAGGTCTCCTGCATTGCAGGCAGATTCTTTACCAGCTGACCACAAGGAGGGTGGAAAACAGGGCAGAAATGATGTGGAAAAGAGGAAAGTGTGATTGATGGGGGTATATAGGGGCCAGAGAGAACCCTCATGGGGGGCATCTCTGGTTTCAGCCCCCGAGGACTTGAATGCCAGCTTGATAAATTCTTATGAATTGCGCTTGTCTGCCATCCTTCTTCAGACAAAGCGTGGGCTTCTAAACTAGCTTGGATGAATAAAGCAGTATGGTGATATTCCCACTCCTGTGTTAGACAAATGCCTTTCGTTGGAAGCCATTCACAGACCTTCCACACTGTTCTTGGGTTAATCTCATTTTAAAAGGTGGAAGAAAAGGAGTTCATTGTCTGGAACATCCCCTTTAAAAGAGCTGTAATTCACCGAGCTTGCGGGGAAGTGTTCCTATAGGTGACAGGAAGGCCTCCGGGGACCAGTAAAGAAGCGTTTATGGGTGGAAACTGAGCTGAGTCCTTCCTGCATGAGCAGAAAGCTATCTGGGTGGTACAGACTGAGGGGTGTGTGAGTGTCTTCGTCCTTGTGCCTTGTGCGGGCACCTGCCACGTGAACGGTGTACGAAATTCTGGAAGGAGACACTTTGGAAGAACACAATGTCAGGCTGTTTTCCAGAGATGTTTTGTCTGAGAGAATATTCTGGCAGTCATGTTTTAAGGCTCCCGCTTTGGCAGATAAAAGGATAATGTAGACACCTGACAGGGTGGACGGGGAGTCATAGGATGGCTTTCCTGCTGGCTGGACTTGGAGATGCTTTATGTCTCTGAACCCCTCTGTGAGTGAGAGGTCCCCCACCCTGCGCCCTCTGCTGTCTGCAGAATCATGAGTCTGCTGGTCCCCACCAGCGTGCGTCTATCAGCCAACACAGCTGTTTCCCACTTTGGACCTTCTTGGTCCACTTTGTACAGAGTAAGGTACCTTGTTCTGAACTTGGGTGAGTGTCCACTCACATGGGCCTCAGGGTGGTGGACATCATCCTGGTTTATTTTGCAAAGGTAACTTCTTTTTTTTTTCTTTTGGTATAGCTCTGGAAAAGACCATTTTTATATCGTCAGATCTTTGGATTAAGTCTCTAAAGGCTGACTGTCTGCTGGGAGAGATTCTCTTCCCCCACTGGGTTGTATATGATGGTCGAATGTGTACCGCAAAATCCGTTTCTTTCTTTCCTTGTGAGCCGCAATCATTAGATGTGGTCTAGTTGTTTCCTAGACTCTCTCTCTCTCTTTTTTTAAACGTTGGAGTATAGTTGATTTACAATGTTAGTTTTAGGTGGACAGGAAAGTGAGTCGGTTCTACATATACATATACTCACTTACTTTTTAGATTCTTTTCCATATAGGCCATTGTAGAGTGTTGAGAAGAGTTCCCTGCGCTCTGCAGTAGGTCCTTATTAGTCACCTGTTTTATAAATACTAGTGTGTACATGGCAGTCCCAATCTCCTAGTGTATCGCTTCCACCTGGCAGCCATATGTTTGTTTTCTTGTTGCTAGCTGTGGGCCTGTGTGGAGTTCTGGCCAGTGGAATGCGGGAACTGCAATGTATGTATATCACTTTCAGGCCTGGCTCATAAATCTGTATTGTTCTCTTCCTTTGCCTGCAGAAGACCGAGGCCATAGGATTTGGCGGGACTATAGGAGCCGAGGTCCGCGAATCTTTGTTACACAGTTGCATGAGCGCAGAGAAGACGTTCTAGTTATAAGCTACCGAAATGCTGAGATTGTTGATGTAGCAGCTCACCCGTGCTGACTAGCACCTTGTGCCTGGGACTGGGGATGCAGAGGGAAGGAGCTGGTTTCTCTCTTCGGAGGTGCCCCTAGTCTAGATCAAGGGTGTTCGGGAGATGGCTTGGAGCAAGTTTTGGCCCTGGGTGGAAGGCTCATCTCCATCAATGAGGACAGGTCTTGTCAGTGTGAGAGGAGAAGACAACTGTGAAGACAGGAGGGAGCCGGGGTGATACTTGCTGGCTTCCAGGACCTTGACTGAGTCTAGAAATAACTTCTTCTGTTTTCTTAACTGAGCCCTGGGATTTTCCTGCCTACTGGCTTCTGATACATCCCATTAACCTTTTCTTGGGAGACAGTGGAAAAAGCTGTGCTGAGAACCATATGATGAGCAGGTGGTGGGTAATTGAACTGTTACCAGAGGCAGTCTGGGACTGTGGGCTTCCTGTTCTGTGCCAGTCAGCTCCTGTCCGCTGTTGACTTCTTGAAGACTTACTTGAACTTCATGTTTGTGGGGAGTACGGCTTGAGGACACCAGTAGACAGTTCAGAGCTTGAAGCCACAGCTCACAGTCTGACTTATGGTGGGATTTGATCAAGTGACATTTGTCTTGCATTAGCTAGATGTTGGCATTTTGTTGTTTTTAAATTTGAAATCATCTAGTGGAGGTTTTAAGGGGGTCATTATATAGGAGGAAGGTATGTTTAGTCAGGACAGGGTGACTCTTGGAGCAAACAACCTCAGCATGTTGTTGTCTTGAGACAGTAAAAATCTGCTGTTTTCACCCCATCCCATGTCGGTCACCAGAGGAGCTGTGTTCTTCACACTCACTCAGGACTAAGGACTTTTTTTCCATCTTGGGGTTCTTCCATCTTCTGGGCCCATGGAGTCCTTTCCATTCCACTGATGGATGCGAAAAGAGAAGGGTGTAGACTGTAGGACACCGTGGGAGGTTTCTATGGGCCAGGCCTACGGTTTGCTATTATTGTGTCTATCTACAGTTCACCGGGCAGAATTCAGTTACACGGCTGCACCTGAGCCTGACTGCAGGGGATCCTGAGAAGTGGGGTCTCACTGTGAACCCAGAAAGAGGAGGCGATGGGGTGGCAGTCGCAGTCTCTGCTGCAGCTGGGAAGGCATTCTTATCAAGAGTTGTCTGGGCTTCTTGAAAAACTGTTGTTCACAGGTAAATACAAGGAAAACCAAATCATAAAACAGAACCCTCCTGCTCTCAGCAGGTTTATTTCCTGAAAAATCCAAGTGGGGCTGTGCGCCAGGGAGTCTTTATTCCCTGAGACCTCTGGACAGTTAGGACCTGACTTGGCTGATGATGGAGCACGATGCCTGGGGTCTTGCTCAGGGTGCCCTTGGGTTGAAGAGCCATGTGTCAGTGGCTTCTGGCCGGGTGATGACTGCTTCCTTCTTTCTCTGGAGCCTTCCATAGGCCTTCAGAAGGCCCTCAGTCCCCCAGCTGTCATTATGGCACTGAGGGATTTCCACCAAAAGGGAGACAGCTCATGACACGGAGTGATCTGTCCTGAGACTGGCACAGTCTTTATCACTGGAAGTTGGCTCTTCGGCTGGCTGGAGGAGGGACAGGGATGTACCCCAAATGAAGGGTAATTAGAGACCTTTACCGGAAGATGGATTGACTGACCCCACTGGCAACGCTGAGCCCATCACTGTGTGGTCTTTTTCATTCATTTCACATGTTGGGTTGGCCAAAATGTTTGTTCTGGTTTTTCTGTAATATCATATGGCGAAACCAGAACCAACTTTTTGGCCAACCCAATAGAATCACCGATATTGCTCCATCGTCTGCAGCTTCACACTGAGAATCTCCATTCTGCTGAGACTCTGGAAACTTTCTAATTCACCTTTGCTCTGGCTCCATAGAAATTATTTGTAAACCTAAATAGAACTAACAGTTTCCTGCAAAGCAATTTTCTGAATGTGGAAGGAGGTGACCGAAAAATAAGGCGATATGCTCACAGCTTCTAGCTTTAAAATGCACTGAAACCAGATTACTATACATTTGAAGTTTGCCATGCTGACCTCTGTCTCATTCCTAAAGAAAGACACTCTTAGGAAGAAATTAATACAAAAGGACTATAGAGTCCAGAATTCTTTTTTTTTTTCCCTAATGACCTTATTAAAGAAATTACACCCTGGATAACAATATAGTAGAAAACTCCCCATGGAGTTGCTTAGAATGAAAATCTGATTCCTTGGAAAGAAAATGGTAATTGTCAGCAGTGTTCAGGTTTGAATTAATCTAAGATTCCATGGCCCACATTCATATATAAACATGAATTCTTTCATCTACATACATTTGGTATTCATTCTTGATTATCTGTCCCAGCATAACATTAAAATGATTGCATGCCAGAAAAGAATGTGTGTTGGTTTTCAGTGAGAGCTAATAGCAAGGAACATTTAGCAGTTTTAGATCCACCCAGCAAAGTGCAGTGCAGCATTGAAGCTGTTACTCAGATTATTACTTCTCATTATTATTAATTAATGGTAATGATAGAAGCTATTGTTTATTGAAGGCCTACTCTTTTCCCAGGTTTAGGATGTATTATCTCCAACCCTGACAACAGCCTGAAACCAGGGTTCAGATGTGTTAAGGGACTTGCACGAGGTCAACAGCGAGGAAGAGACAGAAGGAGATTGAAAGCAAGGGCTCTTGGCCCCGAAGGCTTTTCTTTGTTTTTGCATTAAAATATCAGCTTTAGTCACGTATAATAAATGCACACTTTTGAAATGTACAGATTGAATTTTGACAAGTGTGAGCATGAAGCTACTACTGGGATCCAGGTGTAGGGCATTTTCTTCACCTAGAAATGTCCCTTATTCCTCCCCACCTCCACTTTGTAGTCTTGCCTCTCACGCTCAGCCCCAGGCTACCAGTGACCTAATTTTGGTCACCGTTGATTAGATTTGTATTTCTAGAACTTCACAGAAGTGGAATAGTGCAGTATCTACTCTGTTATGTGCATCTCCTTTTGTTCTGCAAATTGTTTTTAAGCATCACCCATGTCGCTCTGTGTATCAGTTGTTTGTTCATCCAAGGCTCCACTGTCAAGCTTTAAATTGAGCTCCTGTTCTGTATATATTGGACAAAGAGTTGTTCTTCCTGAGTTGTGGCAGCTCCTTTATGGTGAAGGACAGGACAGAGATGTGGAGATCAGATTTGCAGATGGATTTTGTGGGATCTGAAAAGACTGGGGTGAAGGGATACCTCAAAGTTCTGCTGGCTCATCTGTAAAATGGTGCTGATGCTAAACTTTTTAATGGATTTATTGTGAGGACTAGAAGAATGAAGATATGTAGCATCCAGGACAGTGCGGGGCATGGTAGTAAATGCTCAGGAGGTATTAGCAATTCTTGTGTTCCAGCCTGAAGGCATGACCTCAGGATGGTGGACCCCACTTCACCAGCAGAGCTGCCCAAAGCCCTGAGTGGAGTGCTACATCTGGGACACATCCTCAACAGATGGCATCCTGCAGCCCTTCTGGGCTCACAGTCTAAGGAGATTTTGAAGCGTTGAGTGTGACTAGTGACATCCTTGGAGATGAAAGCCTTTGAGATGCTTAGATGGAGACACAGTAGATTTGATGGTCAAGACCTCTGGGCTCTGTCAAGAGGAGTGGCTGGTGGGCAGGTTTCCTCTTCCTGGGAGTGTCAGGGACCAGGATTCAGGAAGAGAGAAGGAAACACTTTGAGAACTAGCTGAACCATGTATGCCACAGTGGTGTGGGCTGTCTCTGGAGGAGAAGGAGTGGGAATGTTCATTTTGATCCCAGAATTCCACACACGTATATTGAGCCCTTAGCATGAGTTACATGCTGTGCAAGATACTTTCACTGGTTTCTCTCTTTGTCCCCATCCCCCTTTTCTCTCCAGCTATTTAGCTACTAAACTACCTATTTAGGATCTATTGATAGATATGTAGATCTTATAATTATTAATAAAAATGTTTTGAAGTATAATTTACATCCTGTTAAGCACATGGTTCATTAAGTTTTGACAAATGCATACACTCCTGTAAAACCTGTAGTCTTATCAAGACACAGACCATTTCCATCACCCCAGGAAGTTCCCTTGTGCCCCTTTGCACTTAGTCCCCCTCCTCCCAGGAAACAGTCTGATTTCTCTCTGATACTTTGTCTGTTGATCATAGGAACAGAATCATAGAATCTGCACTGTTTTTGTGTCTAGCTTTTGAGAGCATGGAAGCCCTTGCTAAGTGCTGAATGCATGCCAGGCACTGTGCTGGTGACATTTGTATTGATTATTTTATTGAATCTTCACAGTAGCCTCACAAAGTCTGTGTTTTTGCCCCTGAACTGCTGAGGTTCAAAGAAATTAAATAACTTGACCATGGTCATGCAGATGAAAAGTGACAGAGCTTGAATTCAAATTTGGGTCCGTTGCCTGCAGAAGCTTCACTGTTTCTGTAATAATGCAACCCAGGTTTCTTTTTTCCAGTCTTGGTGTATTGCATTTTACGTTCTATGAGGCTGTATTACAAACTACAGCACCTTCTCAAAAGACAAAAAGAACTTCCGATCACAGTTGGCTAATCGGAGCACGGCAAGTGTGAAGTACGATTTCCCTTGGTTGCTCCTAATTTACATCTTATTGCTGACCATATATTTTTGTTTTGCATGAAGTGTTTATTACTTAATGATAGATAGTTCACATTGCAATACCACTTCAGAGTACAGGCCTAGATCTGTGGAGCATGACCATGTTCAAATTTGGAATCTTTCTGTTCACTGTCGCTGTGTTGGGGCAGATTTTTTCTTCGCTTCCTCCTTCCTTGTCTCCCATCCCCTTCTCCCATCCTCTCTTTTTCTTCCTCTTTTCCCCTCCATCCCTCCTTTGCTCTTGTTTTCTTTCCCTTGACTTCTCTCTAACCCCTTTTCTCTCTCTTTCTCTCTTATGTTGCTTCTCTTGCCCTTGTTCTCACTCTCATACTTTTTCTCTCCTCCTCGTTCTCTTTTTCTCTCATATGCTTATTTCCTAAGAAAAAGCAGCTATCAGAAATCCAAGCTATTGACAGACATACGGTGCTACTATGGAAAGGCCTCCAGAGCCCTGAGGGTCTTCACCTGCTTTCCAGCTGTGTGCACAAGTGTGGGTGGGGCACTGACATCTCTGCACACTGTTGTTTGTTTGCAAAATGTGGATATTAATACCTTTCTTTTCTGTTGCTTCATTCATTTGTGCAGTAGAGATTTACTGAGAATATTCTACGTACCAGACGCCAGGTTAGGCATTGAGAGGGGAACAACACAGACATGGTCTCTGATATTTATTTATATTCTGGAAAGGAGACAAAGAATAAACAGGTAAAGGTGGGAGTCCTGTATAATTAAGTGAAAGTGAAAGTGTTAATTGCTCAGTTGTGTCCGACTCTTTGCAACCCCATGGACCCACCAGGCTCTTCTGTCTATGAAATTCTTCAGGCAAGAATACTGGATTGTGTTGCCATTCTGTTCTCCAAGTGATCTTCCAATCCAAGGATCAAAGCTGGGTCTCCCACATTGCAGACAGATTCTTTATCATCTGAGCCACCACGGAGTGAAAGTGAAGTCGCTCAGTTGTGTCCGACTCTTTGCGACCCGTGGACTGTAGCCCACCAAGCTCCTCCGTTCATGGGATTCTCCAGGCAAGAATACTGGAGTGGGTTCCCATTTCCTTCTCCAGCGAGAGCCACCAGGGAAGCCCTGTATAATAAGTCCCCTACATATAAACGAGTTCTGTTTGCAGAGGGTGTTTGTAAGTCCGGTTTGTTTGTAAGTCCAACACAGTTAGCCTAGGTATCCAACTAACACAATCAGTTAAATTGTACCGTACTAGTGAACTAGAATATGGCAACCCACTCCAGTGTTCTTGCCTGGAGAATCCCAGGGACAGGGGAGCCTGGTGGGCTGCCGTCTATGGGGTCGCACAGAGTTGGACACGACTGAAGTGACTTAGCAGTAGCAGTGAACTAGTATACCAGTGAAAAATGAAAGTGTTAGTTGCTCAGTTGTGTCTCTTTGCAACCCCATGGATTGTAGCCGCCCAGGCTCCTCTGTCCTTGGAATTCTCCAGGAAAGAATACTGGAGTGGGTAGCCATACCCTTCTTCAGGGGATCTTCCTGACCTAAGGATCAGACCTGGGTCTCTTGCATTGCAAGCAGATTCTTTACTGGCTGAGCCACCAGGGAAGCCCAGTATTCTACTATCATAGGTTTATAATACTTTTCACACAAACAATAAAATTTAAAGAAGCATTAAAAAATTCAAAAAGCGTTAAAACATTGAAAAAAGCAAACACAAAAAAACAAAGGAAGCATTTTAAATCTTATATAGTACAGTACCTTGAAAAGTATAGTAGCACAGTACAACAGCTGGCATCCAGGGGCTGGCATGGAGTGAGCAGTCCAGAAGAGTCGCTGACTGGAGGAGGGAGAGGAGGTGGGAGATGGTAGAGCTGAAGGACCGTCAGCAATAGGAGATGGAGGGCAAGCTGCCATTTCATGTGAACTGACTTATGTGATTGGACATGTGAATGCATGTTTGTAGCTTTGACAGTTCACCGCTTGAAGGTTCATACGTAGGGGATTTAGTGTAACTAGCCCCTAAATACTCTGCAGGTCTCATACTCAGGTGGCTCAATCATGATACCTATTTCCTGACTTAAAGCTTCATGGTCCGGAACTTAGCCTATCCCTTAAAATTTTTTTAACTTTTAATTTTGAAGCAGTTTGAGATACATAAGAAGTTGCAAAGATAGTGTAGAAGATACCCTGTATCTTTTCTCTGTCTTCCCCTAAAGATAATATCTTATGTTACCTTAATATATTGTCAAATCCAGGAAAGACCTTATTCAGACTTTATCAGTGTTAACATGCATTCTTCTCCTCCTCCTATTTTTTTTTCTCCTTCTCCTCCCTGTTCCCCTTCTTCTTCAATTCCTCTTCCTCTCCTTCCTCTTATACTTATTATTTTTCATGTATAGTTCTGTGAAATTTGATCACATGTGTATATTCTAGTGACCATCCCCACAATCAGGAAGCAGAACTGTTCCAAAACCACAGAACATTTCCCCTGAGTTACTCCTTACTAAGGGACACTCTTCCCCTACCTCTCACCTGTGGCAATTACTTCTGTTTTCTTCATCTACACTTTTGTCATCTCAAGAATGTTATATAAAAGGAATCAGATAGTATATAACCTTTTTCCCCCCTCAGCATGATGCGCTGGAGATCCATCAAAGTTGTTGTGTGAATCAACAGTTCATTTTGTCATCACTTTTGAGATAAAAGGAATCAGGTACAGGACACTTGAGAAAGAAATTCCTTTGTGAAAAGTCTTTGTTTTCAAGGCTTACCGTTACTAGTTCTTTGCCCCCCTCAGAGACCTGAACAGTTAATTTATTTCAGTATGATTGGCAAATTGGCGAGTTGGTAGATGATTGATTTTATTATTTGATTTATAAGTGTTTTCCTCAGTCTTACAGCAATTAGTTTTTCCATGGGCCCTAAGTTTCGCACGGATCTTTATGTGTTTGAGACACTCCTTTCAACTATGAAATATTCATTGTATTTTTGAGGTTAATGCTAGGTGCTGTAATGAATAAACCCCTGCAAAGTTTAGTAGCTTCACACAGTAAAATTTTATATCTCATTCCAGCAACAGACCATGTATATATACTCTGTCTTTAAAATCCTTTTCTCTATGAAATGATTTGGAGACGCAGGTCACTTCTGCTATGAACCTCTGCTATCTTTTAAGACCTTGAGGTCCCCTGGAGCCAGCCATCAGATAGAGGGAGAGCATGGGGGGTCACCAGGCTGCAGGTTAGCATGGGTCATACTTGGAAGTGGTGTCCTCCATTTCTTCCATTCCTGTGTCATTGGCTAGAACGCAGTTTGATGGCTGGGGTCAGCTGCAAGGTAGTAAACAGGAGTAGATGGAAGGATGGGAAGATGATGTTCCTAATGGCAACCACATCTTTAAGGCAGCACTACACTCCGGAAGAGGGGAAGCACGATTATTGATGGATGGCTGATTGTCTCTGCCTCCATCTCCTGGCGAAGACCCCATTTCAGATGAATAATCTCAACAGCAACCTAACGGGAGGGGATCTAAGAGTTGAAGTTCTAGATTTGACTCTTCTTGAGCAACCAAGGCAAGTCATGTTCACTCTCTGAATCTCAGCCTTATATTATCTACAAACAGTGGGTTAAGTTAAATAATTCTGAAGCCTCCTCTCTTACATTTAATGGTTTTGTGTTGTGACCCTTTATTCGCAGACATATTTGAAAAATCTCTGCGATCTTGGCTGAAGGGGAGGTTCGGTCAACCTGGGTTAGTCTGTTCCTCCAACCCTATGTTTGCCACCATGGACTCATCTTTAACCTAGAGTCCCAGGGAAACAGAAGAAACCCTGGGACCACACAGCACAACTGCTATTGCAGTCGGGAGGATTCTGACAGTTTAATCATGAGAGCGGTAAATTCAGCTCCTGATACATTTTTCACTCTGAGGATCAAGAAGCTGGTCTCACTGTGCTTGCCTAGATCACCGCTTGAGAGATAACAGACAATTCTGGTCATGCCAGGAAGGAAGGAAAAAGAAAACTGATCTTTAGTTCTGACCACCTATCCTCTGTGCTGCTACCGCCATTTTAGAGGGAGCCAGAGAGGACCGCTGGTGAGAGCCGCGAACGTCTCATGCTTCCAGCCCATGATCACCCAGACTTCTGTTCCTCAGAGTAACAAGTGAGACTTCATATTAGTGGTAATTGTGCTGATCAACACTGTGTTTACATCTGGATGAAAGCGGAGGAAGAACTAAAGCCAGAATGCCTTCTGGGCAATTCCCCTCTTCCTTAATGGACAGGATCTGGAGGAGGCGTGGCTACACTGTTTCCAAGTCAGGTTTCCTTCGGGGCTGTACATTTCGTTTCTTTCATGTCTCTGAAGTTGCTTTTCTGCATGCCTGGGGAACAGAGCAGGATGGCATTTGGTGCTCTTGTCGTCTGGGTTTTCAGGGGTGGATGAAGCTTGGATGCTCGTTAAGATTACTGCGCCTCATCATTTTTAATGTGAGGCCCAAGGTAATATTTAATGAGGCTGAAAAGTATATTAATAAAATTGCTTGTAGTAATTAGCAGGAAATTATAATAGTAGGGTGATGGGGAGATTTTAGAAATCAGTTAGGAGTGATCAAGACCAATCTCGAATGTCACTGCTTATTATTTTTTGCTCTCAATCATCATGAACTACACCTTTGCATGTTTACCTTTGAAAAGAAAGTCTTTGATCGGGCTCATGCATATTGCTATTATTTCATGTTGTTTTGTTCCTTGCTGAGTAACATAGAGCTAGAGGAGTCTTTAGAATTACTTGTAAACTGCCTTATTGCCCCCTAGAGGCAAATGGGAGCTCTATTATTTCTGCCTTTATGGCCTCTTACCTGAAAAGAGAGGCTGTCAGAGACCAGAGTCCACAAAGGCTTCTGTGAAGGTGAGATGAGACCAGGAGTCCTTTGTGGGGCTTATTAACCCAGAAAGTGTAAGTAAAGGCAAAAAACCCAAAAAGCTCACAGATTTGGGAGGTAGATTATGATCGAGGGTCCTAAAAGCTGTGCAACATCTTCAGGTTTGACTGTTGATTAGCCCTTCTCTACCAGTCTCTATTCTGTTTTACAAGTAGATTTGGAGCTAAAACTTCTGAAATGAACAAGATTCCAAGAAGGCAGGACTTCTCAAGATTACCCTGGTTGAGGCTTGAGCTGGGGTGTGTTGGGGGGTTTCTTTGTTGATGCTCTTGTTGTTATCAACTCTGGCCTTTTATTTTATTGCTACTCATCCTTGAAGAATCTGGAGAAAAACCTAAAGGAGGGCAGAAGCTTCCAGTATCTGAGACAATAATTATTTGTTAATTCATAAAATAAATACCTAAAGTACTAAGATCAGTGTATTCATTTCCTCTGTCCCTTTTTCCCTCTCTTTCTGTAACATATTTTTTGTTGAGAACCTACTGTTTGTCAGGCAGACTGGATGCTGGTTCGTGGAAATATGACAGCAGATACAGCTCCTGTCTTTCAGATGTTCATCCAGCAGAGGTCATTGAATAGTCCGCTAAAGCCACGAGGGCCTGAAGGCTGTGAAGGTGTTGGGCAGATCATCATTGCAGGGGGAGTGGGGACGCTTGAACTGTGTGGAATACAGAGTGCTCTTTCTAGGAAAGAAAGGTGAGCGCTGGCATTCCAGGCAGGAGGAAGAGCACAAACAGAGGCAGGGACAGAGTTGTGTGAAAGAGTGCAAGATCCAAGGAGCTTTGCGTACCTGAGTCAAGTTTGATCTCTGCATGCCTGTTGTGAATTTTGGGTGATGGAGTCTGGGAGTTTGTATGTGATGCCAAGGGGATTACTCTGGTCTGATCAGTGATGGGGATATGGCTGAAGAGTTTAAATAAGCTTGACCAGATGTTTGTTTAGAGGGACCATGCTGTCAGCTCATGCTTTGAGTGGGTTGGAGGGGAAAGCCCAGGACCGAGGGACCAAGGAGGAGGCTGTAGCAGTCATCAGAGTGAGAGCCGTACTGAGTGGCCTTGAGGGTAGAATGGAGGTGGTGGGTGTGACACATTGGGGATGGGTGGATGCTGGGTTTGAATGAAAAAGAAGACAGAAAGATCACTTCCAAGTCAGAAGAAAATATACAGAAATGAAATCATATACTCTGTAGTCTTCTGTGACTGGTTCCTTTCACTTAGCATGTTTTCACAGTTCATTTACACTGTAGCGTGGATCATTTCTTTTTATGGCTGAATAGTGTTTGTTCCATTGTATGGATAAATCACATTTTATTTATCTGTTCTTCCACTGATGAACAAATTTCAGTTGTTTCTACCTTTTGGCTACAGTGAATGGTGCTGCCATGACCATTTCATGTACAAGGTTTTGTTTGAACACCTGTCTTCATTTCTTTGCGGTATATACCTAGGAGTGGAATTGGTGGGTCATTGGTAATTCTAGGGCTTCCCTGGTGGTTCAGACAGTGAAGAATCTGCCTACACTGTGGGAGACCTGGATTCAGTCCCTGGGTTGGAAAGATCCCCTGGAGGAGGGCATGGCAACCCATTCCAGTATTCTTGCTTGGAGAATCTCCATGGACAGAGAAACCTGGCGGGCTACAGTCCATGGGGTTGCAGAGAGTCAGATGTGACTGAGCGATGAAAATTAGTTAATTCTCAGATGAACTGTGGTGATCACTACATGTATCTGTGAATATACTGAAAGCTACTGAACAGTACACTTTAAATTGATGAATTGTGTGCTAAGTGAGTTATATCTTAATACATTTTCTTTAAAAGAAATAGAATGATTTTATCCTTTTTGAAGTTCCTCCCAGGGCATTAATGAACTTGCAGATTCAAATGTAAAAACATCCATTGTAGTTCAAAATGATACATTTATTTGTACACGTTTGTTATATCATATGATTGAAAGCTCTGTGAGACCAGCTGCCTTGTCTCCAGCCACTTATATGGTGCTTCAGTTCAGTTCAGTCTCTCAGTCGTGTCTGACTCTTTGCGACCCCATGAATTGCAGCATGCCAGGCCTCCCTGTCCATCACCAACTCCCAGAGTTCACTCAAACTCACATCCATCGAGTCGGTGATGCCATCCGGCCATCTCATCCTCTGTCGTCCCCTTCTCCTCCTGCCCCCAATCCCTCCCAGCATCAGGGTCTTTTTCCAATGAGTCAACTCTTCGCATGAAGTGGCCAAAGTACTGGAGTTTCAGCTTTAGCATCAGTCCTTCCAGTGAACACCCAGGACTCATCTCCTTTAGGATGGACTGGTTGGATCTCGTTGCAGTCCAAGGAATGGTGCTTGGTGCATGCTAAATACCCAACAAACATCTGTTGAGTCATTGAATGATCTGCTTTTATAGTCCAGGCAACTGGTTTATTATATAGGCGTATGATGCTTTGCTTTACAGAGTAGCCAGTTTCCCTGGATTTTGGGTTCAGTACATGTGTTCCTTTGTTCATTTGTGTTACATTTTGAATCATTACCCCGTTATGATTCCAGGTTTCCTGCCAGCTTGATCGCTATAAGCCAGTGGCTGTGACCTTGTGGCGTTAAGTGAGGTGGGGCTGCCAAGGACTGGGCTTTTGGAAGGGATGTTGGGAATCTCGTGAGGGGGACCCAGGGTCTCCTATTACATGCATTCCTTTTAGCTCATCTCTTACCATTTTGTTTCCAATAGGCCATTAGTCCAAGTAGCAAACGTAATTCCAGGGATTTTTCACACATCCATATTTATTCTTTAAAATATAAAATTGAAGTTACCTTTAAATATTTAGGTTTTTAAAGTTGGCTACATTTTCATGTCAAATGATTTTGGGTCATTTTTTAATTCTCTTGGAGGCATGTAATTTCACTTTGAAAAAGCCATTAGAAAAATAGGACATATAGATTGATTTTAGTTATATGTACGTTTGTATATTTAAAGAAGTATTTATACATATCTATATCAATATGTAAAAGTTTTCCTATAATATTTAGAAGCTTTAAAATTTGCCAAATTTTTAAAGTAAAATATTGTCTTTAATAAAAAAAATTTTCCTCCGAGGAGAAACAGCTGCAGTTTAATCAGAGTTACTCGAGAAATTGCATGTGAAACACAGAAATTGGATTCATTTTTAAAATGTCATAATTATTTTCTCTTTGATAAAGTGGCTGAAAGGACCGTAAGTGACCGTAATCTCGGGCAGCTTCTTGAAACAGGTGGATTCAAGAAATTTAAGAAATTAAGAGACTGATTTGGCTAAATATTTTCTTACAACCAAATCATTCAGTTTGTTTTTATTGTTTTTTTAATAGGTATACATATATCCCCTCCCTTTTGAACCTGCCTCCCATCTCCCTCCCCACCCCACCCCTCTAGGTTGATACAGAGCCCCTGTTTAAGTTTCCTGAGACATACAGCAAATTCCTGTTGGCTATCTATTGGATTCAAGAAGAACAGGTGGATTCACGAAGAATTTTAAGAAATTAAGAGTGACTCAGCTAAATATTGTCTTATAACTAAATCATTCAGTTTTGAGAGTGTCTGTTAAGAATATCTTGATGGAAGTTTAGGTTTCTACAAATATTTTGTAGATGTCATTGACTCTCAAAGGCCATCCGTATCCTCCCAGGACAAGGACTCTGCAGCACAAAGGGGAAGGAGCATTTATTGGAAGTGGCATGGTGTGCAGTCGCCATGCCACTTAATTGGATCTCATTTAATCCTCGCACACTTGCCTTTCAGAACTCTGCTGCAGATGGCACACACTCAGTTTAGATTGAAATTAGCAAAAGAAGAACACTGTTATTGGGTCATGTGTCTAGGAAGTTTAAACAGTGGATTCGATTTCAGGCGTAGCTGGATCCGGGAAATCGAAGAATGTCACTGGGACGTGCAGATTCTCTTTCCGCTTCTCTCCACCTCTTTGTCTTGGTTCTATTGTATTTTCCTTTCTGTCTGTTGAGAGCGTTCTCTAGAAGCTTCTATGCACACTTGTGTTGCTTGTCAGGGTGTCATCCCAGAGAAGAGGTGAGTTCCCGCTAAGTTCAAAAAAAGTGCCCTACAAGGATTCAGACTGGGGGAAGCTGGGTCATTTGCTCATCATTGAATGTTGGAGTGCAACTAGAGGATATGATATGCTTTGATTGACCAAGTGTGATGCCTGTGCTTCTGTCAGGGGTAGGCATGAAGGGAAGGAGTTAGGCCTGTCTATATCTTATGCAAACACCCAATGGAAACAGCTGACTCATTAGGAAGGACACTGATGCTAGGAAAGATTGAAGGTAGGAGGAGAAGAGGGTGACAGAGGATGAGATGGTTGGATGGCATCACCGATTCAATGGACATGAACTTGGGCAAACTCTGGGAGATGGTGAGGAAAAGGGAGGCCTGGTGTGCTACAGTCCATGGGGTTGCAGAGAGTCAGACATCACTTGACTACTGAACAGCAACAACAACGAATTTTATGGGATGAGTTCCCCACACCAGAGGGGATTCTGATACCAGAAGGAGTGAGTGCAAAGCCTGTTTGCTACTCAGATGAATATTTGCAAGAGTCATATAATTTTCCCACTTTACAAATGAGGCTCAGAGAATCTCAGTGGCCAGCCCAAGATTACTCAACTCTGAGGAGAGAGATCCAGGATCAAAGCTTAAGCCTACCCAGTTTCAGAGATCAAGCACGCCACCATTATTGGTTTCCTATAATGGATTTG
The DNA here is from genome assembly GCF_027580195.1 of Bos mutus. Lineage (NCBI taxonomy): Eukaryota > Metazoa > Chordata > Mammalia > Artiodactyla > Bovidae > Bos > Bos mutus. The sequence goes on along the minus strand of NC_091629.1, from coordinate 56,015,053 downwards.
GACCCCTGGTATGAGTAGACGTCCACCAGCGCAGGGCTGGGCCTGTCACTGGTCAGAAATGCAATGAATGGGCGAGCTGGCCCCATATGGCCTGTGAATGCTCTGCCAGGGTGACTATGAACTCAGCACTGACTGGGTGGCCCAGACCTTTGTGACTACAATTCTCTCTGCCTGGGCTTCCTTTCCCATCCTCTTCTCCAGCTGAAATCCTACCTAAACTTTGTGAAGCAGCTCAGTATCATCCCTGCCCATGGTTCTTCTCATTACCACAGTTCTCCTGGATTGAAGAGGCTGGCTTTCTCTTCCTGTTCTCAACAGGGTCCATGCAGTGCCTACCACGTGGTCAGGGCTGAATTAACCAGGCCCATTGTAAGTGGTTAACTTGTGGGTGGTGCTCTGCAGCTCAGAGGCTGCCCTGAGGTTGCCTGGGCTCAGCTTTCCAGGTCTCCCACTCACCAGCCTCCCTTTCTCACTCGTAAAGTGGGAATCATAAAAGATTGGGAGGACTGGCTGAAATAACCCGTGTCAAATGCTTTGCATAAAGCCAGTAGTAACTCAGTAAATATTAGCCATTATTGTTACCTATGGCCGCTGGCTCAGGGAGATTTCCTGACTAGTCTAAATTCATACAATCGGATTGCAACAAAGCAGGTCCTTGAACCCAAGTCTCCTGGCTCCTGTCTCACTTAGCAGATAGGAGTGTGAGTTAACAGGCCTCATGCTGCTACCTAAAGCATATTTAAATCCAAAAGAAGGTGCCATTCCCCCCAAGAGAGTGAAGCTTCCTTCTCAGAGAGATTTTCCCAGAATACACTTGGTAGGGGATACATAAGATGTGAGAACTGAAAGCCTCATGCCAGTGGTATAATTTAGGGTTTAAACACAGATCTAATCTCACCTTGATTGTCTGTGGCCCTGTTGGCTCTGGTGGGAATTCAGTTCCACATGAAAAGCACATTCTGCAAAGCTCTACGTTTACCTGTGTCTGAGATGGGTGGATGCAGGACTATAATCAGGCTGCATACTGCTGTTTATCCTCCTATTGCCAACTTCATTCCTCCTGGGAAATACATTGAAAATAGTGTTTTAGACACTGAAGTAGAGAGATGAGTTTGTGTTTTGAAATTTCAAAGGTATTGATGTGTATATGCATGTAGGGATCTCAAAATTTTACCAGACCTCTTATGAATTCTAGAGATCATCAATTAGATATATAAATGTATCCTTCTTTTTCCAAAGAAGATTCATCTTTTCTCATTGCAAGATGGACAGGAAGCTGTGACTCTTAGAAATTTGGATATTAACTCCACCACCTGCTCTGTCACCAGGGGGTTAGTTGGTGGGAGAGAAGAGGTGACTGGTTGTCTTTCCCATGTTCCTGGGATTGAGGGGCAGACAGGATGTGCACAGGGTGACAGCCTCCCAGGTGAGGCCGCCGCTGAATATTCAAGCCTTGCTTCTTTCTCATGTTCAGCCATCACGTATCAGTGCTGACGGCTGCCTCTGACACTCCCGCTGCTCTGCGGAGTCGGGCTGTGGGTGTTGCAGGGAAACGGCAGAGGCAGGGCTATCCCCTGCAGTGGGAGGGTGGTAGCCAGGCAGAGGTGAGCGGGGCCCTCAGAGAGGATCACTTGCAGAAAGGCTGCTGTTTGTCAGTCCCCCCTCCCCCCTCATGGAGTCAAGGGTGGGACAGGGCTTCTCGGCATGTCACCCACTTTGTCACTTTGTTGATCTTCTATCCCTCTCAGTTATAGAGCAGATGGCAAAGATATGTAAGAAATTCACCATCACCAGAAAAGGAAAAGCAGAAACACTTTTTTTTTTCCCAGGAGAATTTGGAAAAATGATGGCGAACATTCATAACTGCCTCCATGGGTGTCACCAGCAGCACCTGCTGTTTCTACTTCCTTAATGTCTCTCAAACACCTGCTCTTTCCTCCCCATCCATGGCCACTGTTGGGGTCAAGCCCTCATCCTCTCATATCTGCCCAGACACCCATCAGACTACCTCCCAGGTGGGTTCCTCTCCCTGCATCCAAAATCCTCAATGTTGGGCACACAGCTGCCTCAGGATTGCTAAATTCTACCACTGGCTGTGCCACTCTGGTGCTGCGTCCTTCCTTGCATCTCCATGACTCATCTTTCTTGCTGTTGTTCAGTCCCTCAGTCATGTCCAACTCTTTGTGACCCCATGGACTGCAGCACGCCAGGCTTCCCTGTCCTTCACCATCTTGCTCAAACTCATGTCCATTGAGTTGGTGATGCCATCCAACCATCTCATCCTCTGTCTTCCCCTTCTCCTCCTGCCTTCAGTCTTTCCCATCATTATCCTTATCCTCTCAGAAAGGATTTTCATGGCTGATTGGTGCCTGCTGGCTCCGCAGCCAGGCTTCTGGACCATCTTCACACCCACTGCTAGCCCAGCCTCTTCTGCTTGCTTTTGCTGCCCCAGGGATGGCTCACTCTCTCAGGCTACCCCCACCCCACGTCCTTCCTTCTGTCTGGAGCCTCCTTTCTCTCCAGCCCTACCCCATCTGCCTTACCAGCTCCCATGAGTTCTGGGAGCGCATCCTTACGTATCCTCCACTTCGAAGGCTGAGCCCAGGACCTGCCTCTGAATTCCCAGATTCCCCTTCCTCGCTTTTTGCTAATGACACGTGCCATTGATCACTGTGTGTTTTGCCCACTACACACCGTGAGTTCCTTGTCTTTGTGCCTCTGAGACAAAGAAGCAGTGTATGGTGGTAGTAGCGAGATGGTCTTGAGTTCCGATTCCACTTCCATCTGACGGGCTTTGTGTAATTTGGTTACTTTTCTCAGCGGTTTTGCAGTAGGGATGAGACTGCCGCCATTTTACAGAGTTCCTGTGGGGCTTGAATAAGGTAACGCTTGTGGAACTATCCCCGGCACAGAGTAAGTGAGCTAAGTACACACCAGGTGCTCTTATCCTCCTCATCCCTGACACTAGCTTCTGGAAAATGCTGGATACTCAATCAGTTCTTGTTGTTTGGAAGGACTGCACAGATGAGAGCAAGGGACCATTTTATTGAACTCTGACTTTGAAGTGGCATTAATGGAAGAATATTAATGTTCTCATGTCTCTTTTTTCTCTCAAGTTTTTCTTTCCCCCCAAGAGTAGATGTTTCTCAGACGTTAGCAAAGCACTGAACTCGCGTAAGCGACCCAAGGGGTGCTTGGAAGGGGAAGCCATTTTGCCCAGTAAGCTGATAGCGCGAGTCAGGATTCACCTCCCTGCTGGTTGAGTGGCATGCCACATTTCCCCCTCTTAAAAGAACTAAATGACCTATATTTCTTTCTTAAATGAAAGTGAATGAAAATGAGTTTCACAGCTCCCCTGGAGATGCCTGGAGTCACACTGGGATGTCAAACAAAAATGTTGGGAATTGCTGTGTTCAAGCACAGTCTTCCTGGGCTCACCAGAAAGATGAAACCTATAGGCTTCAGCGGGTAGGAGGAAGGCGAAGGGAGAATCAAGGAAAACAGCTAGATTCTGAGGCACTGATGCAGGGGAAGAGGGAGGAGGCGGGGAGGGAGCCCTGTATTGAAACGCAACTGTTGAAGGGGAGTGATCTTTAACTTTGGTGAAAAGAAGCAAAGCCAGCCCAAGACATGCTGAATAATTGCTCAGGAATTATTCCTGGCTGCCTTAGAAAGATTCCTCATATGCTAAAATATTGAAAGCAGAAGGGAAATGATTGTTTTGAGCTTGGGAAATTTCTCAGTTCTCTGGCTTTGCTAACGAGATTTGAGCTCCATTATCCTTGTCTTGCTGTGGGCCTTCGTCAATAGCAGAACTTGTATCTCCTGAGGGATTGTCTACTGAGTTCATTTCAGTTTAACAAGTGTTTATTGAGACCCAGGATGTGTCTGGGCCTGGGGACCATGCAGCGTGCTGGGGTGGTGATGACTGGTTCTGTCAGCCCTGAGGGGATTCTGAGCAAGATGAGAGGGAAGGTGTTGGAGAATTGCATGTCCGTGGGCCCCATATCAGTGCCTGAGCCCAGCTCGTCCAGGGAGTATGTTTTCCAGTGGCTTTTGTAGGCCTTCTGGTGGGATGGACAAAGCAGGTCAACTGGTCTGGGCCCCTGAGCACTTCTCCCTGTGTCCCTACAACCCTGGCTGTCTTTGTTGCCAACTGCAGGGATGCAGTGATGGTCTTCAATCATGAAACAGGACACACCGCCCTGTTGACTCTGCCTTGCACCTGGCTTCCCCTTGCACCTGGAATAAAATCCAAGCTCATTAGCATGGCCCACGAGGACCCTACATGACTTGGCCCCTAACCAACCCCTCATCCTCTGTGCTCCCTTCTCCCTGGACTTTGCAGTTACCCTTCCCTACTGTTCCTGAATTCCACATGGGGTGGTCCTCCTGAGTTCCCAGAGTTTGCCTTAGATAATATCTCTTAGCCCCAGAATCTAAATTTGCCTCCCTGGCCCCTGCCCTCTTGTATTCTCTCTCTGTCTCTCATCTGTAATTACTATTTGTAATTATTCTCTATTTTCTCCCTCTTGTCTTCTTCCCTGAACTTGTGAACTCAAGAGGACAGGGCCTTTCTCTGACTTTCTTGCTTCTTTGTCCCAGGGACCAGTATGCAGTGCTGTGCTGTGTCGCTTCTGTTGTGTCTGACTCTTTGCGACCCAATGGACTATTGCCTGCCAGGCTCCTCTGTCCAGGGGATTCTCCAGGCAGGAGTACTGAAGTGGGTTGCCGTGCCCTCCTCCAGGGATCTTCCTGACCCAGGGATTGAACCTATGTCTCATGCGTTGGCGGGCAGGTTCTTTACCACTAGTGCCACTTGGGAAGCCCCAGGGACGCAGTAGCTGCTCAATAAATACGTGATCCGCCTACTGCAGCTGAGCCATAGCACTAAAGAAATGAGAAGAGGGAGGGATCTTAGGGCCAGGAGGTATGATGGACGCAGTGTTACTAACTCAGGAGACCTGAACCACATCCTCTGGCCCCTTGGGACCTGGGGAGCCTTGTCTCTAAAAGAAATTATGCTCAAGAAGCCTTCCTTCTGTCTCTCAAAATGCATTAAGTGTAAGAACTCTGAGACAAAACAGTTCACTGATTGACAGCTCTTTGGCCTAAGCCTGCCCCAGAAATGTTTTCCATGAAGAGATGTTGCTCGCTGCCTGCCTGTCTCATGCTGACGTTTTCAGGCTTAATTAGAGGCTGTTACCCCTTCTTAAGCAGTCACACACCAGACACGCCAAATAACCTTAGCACCAAGCGCTGGAACAGGAGAGTGGAATAACAATTTGATGTCGGGGAGTTAAAAGCTGAAGGGCTGTACCCACAGTCATCGGCTTCTTTGCTTTAACAAGTTAAGTGAGTTTGGTATGAGAGTTTTTTAATTTGTTCACTACTGTTTGATTGAGTCATCTACACTGGCCCAGAAGCTGTGGGAGGTACTCTTGAGAAAGGCTCCCTTCCTCTTAGAGAGATTGTTGAGAACCCCAGGCTGAGTATTCTATGCCCCCTTGCTCCATCTCGTCCAGCAACTCCAGGGGGCAGGCGCCATCAGCACCTGAATTTTACAGGTAGTGAAACACACATTTGAGGAGCCTGCCTCGGTAGCAAGGCCCCACATCGAGAGGATGCAGGACTCGAATCTGGGTCCCTGGTTCCAGTGCCAACAATTCTTGAAAGAGGAGATTATTCCATGGGCGTCTGCTTCCAAGGAATTGATAACGTGCTGATTGTAGTCGGAGTGCCCTGCTGGAAAGAATCAGCAGCTGTGCAGTCCATTCTGCATCATTCCGGTTTTCCTCTCTGGAGTGTGAGACCACAGCCTCCCCAGGCCAGTCTCCTAGACCAGCACTGTCACCTCCAGGCTGCAAGAGCCACCCCCACCCCCAGATCTGCAGGTGGCCAGCCCTACTGCCCTTCTTCTCCTGTGCCTGCCAGCCTATGGGTACAGCCTGGTGCTGGGCTCCCTGCATGGATTCCAGGACCAGAGGCTGTGCTGGGTCCCAGATTCTGCCCGGACCTCAGCATACCCTGGCTCTGAGGTCTGGACTCCTGCTGATCTCAATCCCCAGGGACCTCTTGAGCCACAGGTGTGCCAACTCTGGGCTCACTTCTGTGGCAACACTTCCTGCTGGGCCTCCTTTGAAAAGACCCTCCTTCAGCCCAGCATCAAAAGAGGCTAGATTTGGGCATGCAAGCATTCTCGGGGTTGGAATTTGGGGAAGGAGGAAGTGTGTGTCCTGAAACTTGAGGAGCTGTGAGCCTGACAAATCTTACCAACTTCCCTGTGATGTGAAAGTTCTTCATAAAAACCTCATTCTTTGTGTTATTTGGGCCACTACCTCACTGGGTGATGCTGGGAAGGTCATGTTCCTGCCTGGCCCTCCGTGTATCCGTTTGTTATATGCGAAGACTGAACTGGGTAATTTCATAAGTCTGCGGCCTGGGGTCTCGGTGACTGTTTTTTGGCCTCTGTCCTTGAACTTTCATAGACAGTCATGTGAAGGAACCTAGTACTTAGGATCATTTTGAGACCAGGAGACTTGAGATGGGCTTGGCTGCCTGCTGGCCGTATGATCTGGAGTCAGCCAAGGTCTTAATCTTGCCAAGCTTCTATTTCTCTATTTGTAAAATAGGGTCAACCTTGGAACCTTCCTCAAAAGTCATTTTTGAGGATTGCAGAGAATAATTGAGACAAGATACTTGGCTTATATCTAGCACACAGTAAACTCTGATTAAACAGTAGCTCAATGTTAGATGCTATTTATCCTTTCTCTTCCCTTCTTGCCATGATTCCCGACTTGCTCCCCTTTGGTTTCTCTGGATATGGAGCGCTTCACTCTTCTGTCTTTGACCGTGTAGGCTTACAGGAATCAAACCACCCCACCACTCTCCCAGCGCCTCCCAGGGCCGAGGGAAGGTGTCCATGACTGACCTTTCAGACCTGCCAGGCCCTGTGTGCTTGCTATTCACACTAACCCTGCAGGTACCAGGTGCCTGGCAGCTGGCAGGCCTGACTGTGGCAGGAGAAGGCTCACCTGTCATTAGGACCAGTGTCCTAGAGGTCAGAGGGATGTGGGTCTATCCCGTCTACCCCCTGCAGAATGTGGCCTGCCCTTGGGATTCCTATGGGCCACATGGGGACCAAGGTCCGCTGCCAGCAGACCTGGCATCTGGGTGTTTGGCATTGATGATTGTAGTAGTTTGCTAAGGCTGCCATAACAAAGTGCCACAAACTGAATACCACGGCCTTAAATCATAGATATGTATTGTCTCAGAATTCTGGAGTCTCAAAGTCCAAGTTGTCAGCGGGGCTACACTCCTTCTGAAAGCACTAGACAAGGATCTGTCCCAGGCTTCTCCCTTACCTTCTGGTGGTTTTCTGGTATCTTCAGCACTTTTTGGCTTGAGAAGCATCAGCCTGATTTCTGCTTTTATGCCTACTTGGTGTTCTCCCTATTTGTGTCTGATTGGTGACCGGCTTTCCACTTTTTTTATAAGGTTACCAATCATACTGATTAGGGCGTTCCCTCATGACCTTGTTTTAAACTTGATCGGCGCTATTTCCAAATAAGGTCTCGTTCTGAGATACTGGGGATTAGGACTCAAAACTGTCTTTGTGAGGCGTGGGTTGACCCGCAGCAATGATCAGTGATTCCCGCATATGGATAGTAACCTCACAGGGTACAGGCAAATTAGGGGGAGAGACCAGGGGAAACAAGGCACAAAGCACCCTGTTGAGATGATCTGATAGAGCAGAAGCTTAGACTGGAAGGAGGAAGAGAGTGGCTTGAACCACTGGAGCTTGGAAGAGGTGTAATCCTGGAGGCACAGGTGATGGGCGGTAGCATGGATGTGTGGGCATGTGGGAGGAGGAACACCCGCTGCTCACCTTGGCCCAAGGCAGTTCTTCTTTCATGGTCGTTCTTGTACTTGACCAAGAGGCAGATTTAATTCTCAGTTCTCAGGTGGCTGGGGGTTATAAAACCTCCACTTGTGAAAGATCCTAAGGTCACCAAGGAAGGCTCTTTCTAAGTCAGAGATTTGTGGGGACAGAGTGCTTTGGAGTCAGGCCGCTTTCTCTTTCCTCCTGCAGCCAGGATCTGCTGTCCCTAGGAGCCCATTTTTCATTTCCAGGGCTGAGCCAACTGTTGGCTCTGGGCAGGACGGGCTTGGCTTAGGAGATGATGTATGCTTTCTAAGTGTGCTGCCTGGTTAGTAAATTATCCCTGGGATCACTGGACGAGGACATGTTTTAAACCACAGCCTGCAGGCTTTGCGGAGCCTCTGCCTTCTGAATTTGCGGTGGAAATTGGTCTTGGATGATCAGATAGCACCTCTACTATGGGCCAGAGCCATGAAACTCACTGGTCTTGAAGAATGTCTCTACCTAAAAAGGGGAAAGAGGAACGTAACCCTCGATGAGCACCTACTCTATACCAGGCCTTTAGCATGTTCTGTTCCATCTCATCCTCACCCCAGTCCTGTGGAGCCACCACTATACAAATGAGGAACGTGTCCTACGAGTCCTACACGAGGGAGGTAAGACTCTGGTGTATAACAGACCTAGAATTTGAACTCAGCCTTGACTGACTGAAAAATCTCCTCTCTCTGTTGAGGGACACACATGATGTCACCAGGGGTTGGCCATCATTTTCTGTAAAGGACCAGTCGTAAATATTGTGGGACATACCGTTTTTGTCTCATAGAGTTAGCTCTGCCTTTGGAGCATCAAAGCAGCATTGATAACACATAAACAAATAAGCTTAACTATGTTCTGGTGGCTCAGATGGTAAAGTGTCTGTCTACAATGCGGGAGACCTGGGTTCGATCCCTGGGTCAGGAAGTTCCCTGGAGAAGGAAAAGGCAACCCACTCCAGTACTTTTGCCTAGAAAATCCCATGGACGGAGGAGCCTGGTGTCCATGGGGTCGCAAAGAGTCGGACACGACTGAGCGACTTCACTTCACTTCATGTTCTGATAAAACTTTATTTCTAAAACAGCCAGTGGCCAGATTTGGCCTATGGGCCATGATTTGCCAGTTCTTGCTTTGGAATATCTAGCCTGACAGTAAACACCGTATTGGCCCAAGTAACCATGAGACAGTCAGGTTTACATTTTAGAGTGAAAATGATTCCCGCGGAATCTGTGCAGCCGGCTGAGCACCAGAGGAGGCAGGTGACGTGTGACTGCCGTCCCTCCGGGGGATGATGCACTTTCCGGTGCTTTTTGATGACTCAGCCTTGCTGCTCTGGGGAAAGGAGGGCACTTATTCCCGTGGTCTGAACAGGGTGACTGAGAAGAGCACGATTAGCCTGATTTTCTGCTCCGTTGTCACCTTCCTAAATGTTGAAAAGCCAATTCTAAAGCTAATCATAGCAACATTTAAGAACGTTGTAGTTTTATTAGAAGATTTGTATTTACTGGACTAATATCACACGGGCAATGCCTAAGGAGACAGTATAGCAGAGTGTGTAAGAATATGGCTTAGTAATCAGAAAGATCTGGATTCCACTCCCAGCCGGGCAACATACTAGCTGCCCTGAGCACATCCTTAGCAGGTTGTTTTAAGCTCTGAGTCTTGGTTTCCTCAACTCTTGTGGTTAGAGTGAGGTTCTTAATCTTTCACACCTTAGAATTACCTGGAGGGCTTGTTAAAGCACAGACTGGGGGCGGATGCCTGTCTGTGCTGAGTTTCTGATTCAGTGGGCCTGGGGCAGAACCAAGAGTTTGTGCTTCTAACAAGTTCCCAGGTGGTGCTGATGCTGCTGGCCCAGGGACCACACTTGGAGAACTGCTGGGTAAGAGGATTCTAAATGTTTCAGATTCTGACTGTTGTCCAACAGAAGAGATTGTCAGAGGAGCATCTAAGTGGGATCGGGAAGCAGGGAATTGACTCCTGCATCCTCGGGACGCTCAGGTCGGGGCATGGAGACCCTTCCAGCTTTTGCAGCAAAATAAAACCACCCACGTCTACCCAGAAGTGGCGTTGGACAGACACAGCTGTCAGTAGTTCCTTAAGAGAAGCTTCTTTGAGAGAAGCTCAGGAGGGTTGGGTGGAGGAGAGACCGGGCTTCTTCTTCTGCACTCTCTGGAGAAGAGGAAGAAATGTGAATAGGAGTTTTTTCTTTTAGGATGAAAGAAGGAAGGGAGACAGTTAACTCCCAGCACAAGTAGCCCCGGGGGTTATGGGATGGTGTCTGGATGTAGGTACTGTGTTTTATGACGCTGGGTCTGTCTCCCTGGGTTGCTCACCCCCTGGGCACTGACTGTACTCACTATTTTATCAAAGGGATTTTAACATCCTGGAATTTTGGTATCTGTGTCCTGGTCCTGTGGGCTAATCCCTTGTGGATACCATAGGACAACTGTATCAGACGTTGTGATTTTGTTTATTGTAAAAAACAAAGCAGGAAAACTGTTCCTTCGTGAGTGTTTTTTGTGAAAGATCCTCTCTCCTTCCTCCCCAGTTCTGTTCTGTATTGGGTAACCACTATCGACAGATTTAGATGTATCTTTCAGGCATGTTTTTTATTGATCCTCATAATTCTTAATTCTGAATAATGGCAAACAGCCATCTAATAGCGTTGGCATTTTAATGCTCTCTTCCCAGCATGGTTATCATCAGTCTTTTTGATCTTTTTATTGCATAGATGAAAACATATTTTAAATTAGTATTCATTGAGTTATTAGGGAGATAGAAAAATATTTCCAAATATTTATTGAAGCTTTTTGCATTTTCCTTTCCTTTCTGTGACTTGACTTAATTGGTTATGCCTTTTGCACCATTTACTTTCAGGTAGTTTTCCAGCGTTTTCATTTGTATGGATACCAGGAAGAGTAATTCTTTCTCTACTTATGTTGCATTATTTTTTTCTAGGTTGTTTTCTTTTTACTTGGTTATCGATTATTATTATTTTTGTCACACAGACGTTTTTTATTGTTTGTTTTAATTTTTAGGTGGTGAACTTTATCAGTATTCCATTTGTTGGTTTCATGTCACCATCAGATTTGCCTTGCATTCATAAAGGAGGTTTTCCGTTTTATTGTGATACCTTTATGGTTTCTTCATCTTACCCTCCCTCCTTTTTTAAAATAAATTAATCTTTAACATATCAGACACTTATTTTGATGTAAAAGGTGAGGTAGAGAGCTGGCTTTATTATTATTTTATTGCATGATGACAGCTAGTTGTCTCAATATCTTTTATTAAATAATCTTTATGTTCCTACTTGTAGGAAATGCAGCCTGACTAGCGTATTCCTGTGTATTTTGAAGTCTAATTAGCTTCTCTTTATTTATGCAGTGGTGCCGTCTTGCTTTACTACTGTAGCTGTTATATGTTTTAATATCAAAGACAATTATTCCCCCATTACCCTGAAATATCAGAAATTTTACAGGTGTTTTTGCATGATTATTCTATTGGAAACATCTTAGAATAATTTTGTCAAATGGCCCCTAAAAGATCCTGTTTGGCTTTTGGTTCATTTTGCATTGGATTTATAGATTAATTTAGCCACCACAGACATTTGTATATCATGCAGTCCTCTTGTTTAAGCATAAGATAAGTTTCACCATTTACTCAAATCTCTTGCACTGTGTCCCTCAGTGGAGTTTAATAGTTTCATTTTTTACGTCTCACACATTTCTTGTTTATTCCTACATCTTTGTTTCTTTTGTATATGGGATAAATGTATCTATTATTTTTAATTGGCTATTGCTGGTATAAAAAGATGGTTTTTAGGCTTGTGTTTTGTGTCTGGCTCCCATACCAAGATTCTCTTATTGGTTCTAATAGTTTTCAGTTATGCCCTGGGTTTTAAGGTAGACAATAATATCATTTACAAATAATGGTACTTCTGTCATCTCCCTTTTAGTACTTAATTGCTGTGACTTTTAACGTTTTTTTTGCTTGTGCTAGAAATTTCAAAATGAGGTTAAATAATAATGATAATAGCAGATACCCATTTTCTTTTTCCTGCTTCAGTTACAATACTTTCTGGCTTTTATTAAGTACGATGCCTTTTTTTTTGAAATAAATGTTCTTTATCATTGTAAGAAAGCAACATTCTATTATTAAGAGTTATTTTTTTGTATCAAGAATAAGTGTTGAGATCATTTGTGGTTTCTTACCCCATTGACCTATTATTTTAAAAAGTTGTATGACTAAATTTCAAATAGGAAACCATTACAGTAATTAACTTTAATTGGTTATGGTTTATTATTCCTTTAATATAATACTGGATTTGATTTGCTAGTATTTTATGCAGCACCATAATCCCTTATCTAAAACCCTTTGGGTAAAATGTGTTTGCAATTCATATTTTGTTAGATTTGAGGAAGGTAATATGATGCATATCCTGTGAATGTTATGTAATAACCCCAGCGGAGTCTGGGGAAGAACCCTGTAATCAAACACATTAATATTTATGCAACCATACATAAAAATGCAAAACTAAGTCAGATAAATAAATGCTAGAAATAGTCTCTGGTCAAGGATGGCTGCAAAGAAGTTTAGGTCATATTTTCTGTCTTGGGATGGGTTCTCCAGCTGTGGACCCCCAGACAAGAGGTGAGGATGATGGATCAGGAAGTGTTCCCAGGAAAAACAGATGGATGAGTGGACAAGTGTGAGCAGAAAGAGGAGGAGGCAGGGATGTCCTAGGGAGGGTGACTCTGGCTCCGTTTCTCAGGGGAGTTCTGGAAGCTAGGACCCTTGAGCTGCTCCCACGGGACAAAGGAGCTGCACCACAGCCATCAGCTCAGTCCAGTCGCTCAGTCGTGTCCGAGTCTCTGCGACCCCACGGACTGCAGCACGCCAGGCCTCCCTGTCCATCACCAGCTCCCGGAGCTCACTCAAACTCATGTCCGTCGAGTCGCGATGCCATCCAACCATCTCATCCTCTGTGCCCCACATGGATGTGGGTCACAAGGAAGGAAGGGGAGCTTGGATAACACTGACCACTGCCACCAAATGAGTTTTTTTAAAAATAAAAAACAGGTTTCAGAGCTTTTCCACCTTCAGAATTCTAGAAGAGAGGTTGTGAACTGGTATTCAGTTTTGGCCCCAGTATCCCCACGTGATGCAGTTTTGCTTCCAGTCTTGTTAACTGAGTTTTCCCAACTGCTTAAAATACACAGGAAACCCTTCTCCCTTTTTCTGGGCCATGGAGTATAGTTTATAAAGCACCAGAATCATTGATTCTATGAAGGCTTTTCAGCTAGCCTGCAAAGCCAACTAACACGGCACAGGTTTTGGAGGTAAATTTTGACAAATAGTGAAGTTTTAAAATAAGAGTTATTCATTTAGTCAGACTAGTTCCTAACTTTATATTTTCCTGAAATATAAATGCCTTTCATTGTGATCTGTTTTCATGGTGGTGTTTCACAGAGCAGTCTCTCTTAAAATTTGCGTATTTTTCATAACATACCATCAATGCAGTTACTTCGTTCTCTCGTCTCCTTTACAGCGAGTTAAGTTGAAGCAGAGGTTTTGTCTAATTCATCGTTGTGTCACCGGTTTCTGACTCTTAGTAAGGGCTCGATGAGTATTTGCTGAATGAAAGAATCTATGAATGAGGTATATTCATGTTCTCAATTCCCAATTTTCTATATGTATCTTTCCCCCTCTTGCCAAATGTTTATCTATTTTAGAGTCTTTTGAAAAGAACCAGATATTGCTTTGATCAGTCCTGTCTTTTAAAACAAATTCTAGTTCATTAAATACTTCTTCTACTTTGTTACTTTGTTGCACTTTTTTTGAACTTATAAGTTGATTTATAATTTAATAGGAAAACTCAAGGTATGCATTTTCATTTGAATACAACTTTGTCTTTGAGAAGATCCCCTGAAGAAGAGGATGGCAACCCACTCTACTATTCTTGCCTGGAGAATTCCACGGACAGAAGTTACAGTCCATGGGGTTGCAAAGAGTCAGACATGGCTGAACGACTAACACTTTGACTTAAAAAACGTCAAAAAAAGTAAAAAACTTTTGTCTTTATCCTGAAAGTTTTAAAAGGTAGTTATTTCTTTCCTATTTTTCTAATTAGCCTATACTTATATTTTGCTTTCTCTTTAATGCAATAGGTTAGCATATTTTAAAGTTTCTTAGTAGTTGAGTTTTTAAATATTTTATCTTTCATAACTTCAGATTTTATTCCACTATGATCACAAGCTAATCTTTGGGAGTTATTTTTATATTTAGTTCTTATAAATTCTTAAAAACAAAGTTAAATTTTCTTACCTCTTATCTTCACCATACACCCTCAAAAGTGAATGAGAAATTTAGAAAGAGCTATTCCTCTCACCCAAATTGAACATGGGTTAGATTGTGTTTAGATTATGTGCTAGATTCTGTTCTTTTTTCCCCCTTCCTTTTGGCAGGGTGGGGTACCATGTAAAAACCAAGTAATACATGATCCACCTTGCCCAGCTCATTCAATTTTGTAATATAGGTTATGACAGAAATATAATGTCCTCTTTCATTTGCTGTCTCTGATGGAAGCATTCTAGGGGAAGCTTTTTCTCCCAGCCCCATTTGCCTTTGTCCTTGGGGTCAGGCCCCTTACTGGATGTTGGGACAGACCTGCTGCAATTCATAGGAAAGGGAGTTACTGGCCTGTCATCATTGGTCCAGGTGTAGCATCATTGTACAGTTGAGGGTTCTGAGCAGACCTTTTCCACCCTCAGCTTCCAGAGGTGATCATGAAGATTACTCCTCTCAGTTATGGTGATGCCGTGTAAATTTTCAATAAATATGCTTTATCTGGAATTTCTCTCAACTGGGCAGCCTGCTGTGAGTATGGAAAAGAGAGATTTGATACAGGAGGGCAATTAACCTTGTTCAGTGGACTTCAAATTCAGTTTTCTTAAACTGTTAGAAGCTTCTTTGCACTCAATCATTGGCTTTCTGCATCCAGCCCCCACCTCAGGATACATCAGGCCTTAGCAGCTATATTTATTTACTACTCAAGACAGAGTTCTGTCCATTGAAAGAATATCATGTATTCTAAGAATAATTAAGTATTAGTGTTACTTTTACCTTTTAATCAGTTTAAGTAGTTATCTTTAATTATCTGGTTCTTGACCACAAGCTTCCCCCCATCATTCCATATCATGGAGCACCTGCAATGTTTAGAGGCAAATACAAGGATGAATCGGAACCTTTGTCCTTGAGAACAGGAGACAGAGAATTACAGCCTAAGGGCCATATCCCACAGTCCTAGAGCCATATCAACTTACCCACCTAAAGTTTTATTGGAAAACACCCCTTCATCTGTGTATTTTCTATCTTCCTTATCACAGTGGCAGAGACAAGCAGTTGCCACAGAGACCATCAGGTCCACCAACTTTAAAATACCTGCTGTCTGGTCTTTTACAGACACAGTTTTCTGACACCTGATGTAGAAGTCAAGGTCTAGGCAGAGAGAGAACCCAGTCCCCAGAAGTGCTAATGTGCCTGGAAGCTCTGTGTGCTTTTGGAGAGGGTTGAGCCCATTTCATGGGTGTTTTTATTTTTTGAGTGGCTCCAAAATCACTGCAGATGGTGACTGCAGCCATGAAATTAAAAGATGCTTACTCCTTGGAAGGAAAGTTATGACCAACCTAGATAGCATATTAAAAAGCAGAGACATTACTTTGCCAACAGAGGTCCATCTAGTCATGTATGGATACGAGAGTTGGACTGTGAAGAAAGCTGAGCACCAAAGAATTGATGCTTTTGAACTATGGTGTTGGAGAAGACTCTTGAGAGTCCCTTGGACTGCAAAGAGATCCATCCAGTCCATTCTATGGGAGATCAGTCCTGGGTGTTCATTGGAAGGACTGATGCTAAGCTGAAACTCCAATACTTTGGCCACCTGATGTGAAGAGTTGACTCATTGGAAAAGACCCTGATGCTGGGAGGGATTGGGGGCAGGAGGAGAAGGGGACGACAGGGGATGAAATGGTTGGATGGCATCATTGACTCGATGGATGTGAGTTTGAGTGAACTCCGGGAGATGGTGATGGACAGGGAGGCCTGGCGTGCTGCGATTCATGGGGTCACAAAGAGTCGGTCACAACTGAGTGACTGAACTGAACTTGTGTGTTTTGGAGCAGGAGGTATTCTTATTGCCTCTTGGGCTCTACTCCTAGCGTGGCCCATTGGAACAGCCTGCTCTGGTCTGGGCAGTGGAGGGGCAGGGCTACCCCCAAGGGGCCCTCTCTCACTTTCCAGGGTCCTCAGGGCTGAGTTGGGTACCCAAACCTAGCCAACCAGGGAGGGTTACTCTGCTTTCTGTTGCCTCTACTGATATTTGCGAAATATCAGCACCTGTTCTAAGCCCAGAGACAGTGCTTTGTGAAGTAAGTGAAAGCCTTTGAGGCCCATGAGGACCTTGGCAGAGGCCAGTGGCAGCTTTGTGTGCCCCCTTCCTTGCCCAGACTTAGGGGATCTCTGCCAGCCAAGCCCACACTGTGCCAGCCCACTGGGCTTCCTCTGGAGATAAGTGAGGGCACGTGGGATGGTCAGTGACCAGCTCTCCTTCCTCTTCCTGCTAATCCACTGCTTTAGCTACAGAGCTGGGTCCACCTGCTCTTATAGCTGGATGACTCTGAACAGTAATGCTGGTAAAATGGTGGTAATAACAACAGTAACAGTACTGATGAGCAGCATCATTATGAGAGTAGCTGACATTCATTGAGGCTTAGTATGTGCCACTTTGCCTTCATCGGGGGTTGCCTTGGAGGCCAGATGCAGCCCATTGCCTATTTTTTATGTAACACTGGAACACAGCCATGAATTGCCCGTGGCTGCTTTCACATTACCAGGGCGGAGTCAAGTCGCTGTGACAGAGACCTTAGAGCCTGCGAAGCCTGAAGTTGTTACTGTCAGGGCCTTTACAGAAAAAGTCTATTGACCCTTGGTCTACATTCTCACTGAATCCCCCGACACCCTCCCTGCCATATGTCCATTTTACAGATAGGAAAGCAAGGCGCGGAGATTAAGTAGCTGGCTCATGTAGTAGAAGCTCAGGGTCTTCCCCTCTCACTTGGGATTGGGACTCTCCTCCTTTCTGGGTTGCTCTGAGTTGTGGGTGTGGGGGGTGTTTTGGGAGCAGAGTTGCACAGGCAGAGGGGAGGGACCCAGAAGGGAGGGGTCACAGTGTGGAGACACCTAGCCTCTGTGGTGCCGCTGCCTTGCACGGTGATATTTTTGGCATGATGGTTGGGCCGGGTTGGGGGACATCAAAGCCCTTCTTTTGCTGACAGGCTGGAGTTTTAAGCCAGGGAGCACCTGGGCTCTGGAAAGAGGGTCAGCAAAGCAGGGACTGATCTAAGGGGAGCCTGTGGTGTCTGAAGCAGAGCTGGGAAGCTTTGCTTTGAATCTCAGCTTCCCTCTCTCGTAGCGCCAAGTCTATGCTCACATTCCCTACCTCCTGTGAGCCACAGTTTCATGCTTTGTAGAATGGAGAGTGGGCTTCCCTGATAGCTCAATTGGTAAAGAATCTGCCTGCAACGCAGGAGACCCTGGTTTGATTCCTGGGTTGGGAAGATCCGCTGGAGAAGGGATAGGCTACCCACTCCAGTATTCTTGGGCTTCCCCTGTGGCTCAGCTGGTAAAGAATCCATCTGCAATGTGGGAGACCTGGGTTTGATCCCTGGGCTGGGAAGATCCCCTAGAGAAGGGAACAACTACCCACTCCAGTATTCTGACTTGGAGAATCCCATGAACTGTATAGTCTGTGGGGTTGCAAGAGACACGACTGAGCGAGTTTCACTTTCTTTCTTTCAGAATGGAGAGAGTTGGGAGAGGGGCATTTTCCTCTCTACCTGTTTTGAGTTCTTGTTGTTGGACTACTAATAAAACTGACTCATGACATTCACAGGAGAAGCAGCAGCTTGTTTTAACTCATGCACACGGAGGTCTCATGGAAAGGAGAAGTCTACATAAGAATTTGACCGAAGAAGGCAACTTTGTACTTTTCAGACAAATAATACATTTGGGAGGAATTGACAGGACAAAGAAACGTAGGTTGTGGATGCTCAGTGAAGTAAGAATCTAGACAGAGTTTGGGCTTGGAGTAATAAAGAAGTAACAGATGTGTTTATGTAAGCTTCTAGGCCTGAATTCCCTGTCTCTGACAGTAAGGCTGTTCTACCTTCAGATACAGAGAGGTCCATGGTTCTTTCTTTGTTCTTGTGACTTTTGTTTTTACTTACTGAAGTGTCCTTGATGTACAATATTCTATGTTATATTGTACATCAAGGACACTTCAAAGTGATTTACCATGTTTGAAGGTTACACTCCATTTATACTTTTAAAATATCGGCTATGTTCCCATGTTGTACACTATATCCTTGTAGCTTATTTTATACCTAATAATTTGTACCTCTTTATCCCCCTACCCCTATGTTACCCCTTCCCACTTCATTCTCCCTATTGGTAACCACTAGTTTTTTCTCTTGGAGAAGGCAATGGCAGCCCACTCCAGTACTCTTGCCTGGAAAATCCCATGGACGGAGGAGCCTGGTAGGCTGCAGTCCATGGGGTCGCGAAGAGTCGGACACGACTGAGCTACTTCACTTTCACTTTTCACTTTCATGCATTGGAGAAGGAAATGGCAACCCACTCCAGTGTTCTTGCCTGGAGAATCCCAGGGACGGGGGAGCCTGGTGGGCTGCCGTCTGTGGGGTCGCACAGAGTCAGACATGACTGAAGCGACTTAGCAGCAGCATCAGTATTCCAGAGAGAGAGAGAGAGAGAGAGAGTGTGTGTGTGTGTGTGTGTATGCGTACACGCATCATATCTTCTGAATTTAATCTGTTGATGGACTCTTGGGTCACCTCCACATCTTCACTATGGTAAATAGTATTGCTGTGAACATTGGAGTGCTCATATTTTTTTGAATTAGCATTTTTTTTTCTCTTGGATACGCACCTTGGGAGTGGAGTTGCTCCATCATATGGTAGTTCTGTTTTTTGAGAAACCTCCACTGTTTTCCACAGTGGCTACACCTTTCACAGGTGTATTTCCTGCTTTCAGGGAGACAGGAGGGTCAGAGTGTCCACCTTGCATTGACTGTTGCTTAAATAACTTTAATTCAGAATAATCAGGATGTCATTGTGGCGTGTGTGGGGGCAGCCCGCCCTCAGCCGCAGTAGGAGGTTGGTACAAAAGCCCACTTTCCTTTCTCTGGTCTTCTGCAGGTCTGGAGAGAGGTATGCCCTTCACACAAACGCAGACTCCTCCCTGCTGGTTCACAGGGAGGACTGTCCTGCTGAGGGTGCAGGGGATGGGTGGGGCAGAGGTGGGATGGGGAGTCTGGGGGGTCCTCTGGGATCCTGCCCAGGGACCAGCAGGTAAAAGGGTACCTCTGTGTACTTGCTGCAACACCTGGCTCTCAGCCACCGGGGAAAACGACCTGAGACCAGGAGGGGAACTCGGACCCTCCCTCTGCCTTCCCTTTATGCACTGCATCTGCTGAGCTCTTTGTAGATTTGGGGGTAAAATTACCTTATTAATCTTTCTTTTGTAAATACCACTGTGAGAGAAGGGGATTTTGCATTCACTCATCTTTTCATTATTATGGTAATAGCTTTCAATTTATAACTAATTAACGCTGCTCCTTCCTAACCCGGCCTTTATGAGGAGAAGCCAGCAAGGAATCCAGGAGTGGGTTCCAGCAGGTGGGAGTGTGGGTGTGGGTGGAGGAGTGGGTCCCTGTGGCTGCTTCTGAGGTCGTGACCCCGATGCCTTTGTTTATGGGTCCTGGTGGCCGGGAGGTCTGTTCACATCCGCCTTCAGGCAGGGGTTCAGGCTTGGCTGTCCATCTCTCAGGAGGAGATTGGCACACGGGGGTAGGCGGCAGCCAGGGCTAGGGAACAAGGAAACATCCAGAAGTGATTCCTCGAGAGGACTAGGAGGGAGATCCGGAGACATTGCAAAGGGAAAAGGGAAGGCTCAAGGGGACGTAACTCATGTCTTCAAGATAACTGCCATGTGGATCTGAACTTGTTCTCTGGGTCACCAAGGAGAGACCCAAGAGAGATGGGCAGTGGTGATAGGGGGGCAGATTTGGACGTGGCGTGAGAAATGTGCCCAGGGCTGTGACGTTGGTAGGTGTCTGAAATAGAGCTGTCCTCCTTGGGAGGCCTCGGGTGCTGCTCTGCTCGCATCCATACATGCACTCCGGAGACATTCCATTTAGTTCAAGTTTAAAGACACAGTGGCTTGACATGAATAGTTGCGCAGTTGGATCAGATAACCTGCAAGGCTTCTGCGATTCTGTTCCACACACCAAAAATTTATGTTTGGGGGAAGGTGCCTGGAAAGGGAGCTGGATATCTAGCTACAGCTGTTTTGCTCTTATTTATTGGTATTCTTGTGGAGTGACAGCCTCATTCTTCCCTGGCAGGCTAATGTAGGCCAGTCTTCCGAAATGAGAAGCCTGGAAAACACAGGAGGAAAGGCGGGGGGCGGGGGGGGGGGCGCGGGGGGACTTGGTAATGACATGCACGCATTCTCTTTGATCTCAGGCGTGGTTCAGAACACAGACCCTCCTGCTCTGCGGGGGGAACTCAGATAAGAGATTCCAGTTTCCCTGTGGACTTTTCTGAAACTACAGAGTCATTAGCTTTTCCCTGTTTATCAAGCGAACATAAATAGGTACAAAAATGGTTTCCCTTCTCCCTCATGGATTAATTATATGCATTCCCCACCCCCTTCAGGCCCATCAGATTTATTTGCTACTGTGTTTTCTCTGAAAAGATTTGGGACACTGGGTGAGGGGCGTGGAGAACACTTGGATCGTTATTGAGGCAGTGTTGCTTCCTCCAGGGTTCCAAGGCAGCCCCCTTTCGATGCTGTCCAATAGAGTGCTCTGCCATGATGGACATACTCTGTATCTGACCTACCCAATATGGTAGCCACCACAGCCACTAGCCCCGTGTGAGTGGATTGGCAGGGAAAGGTAAAGCTGTACCAGGAAGTGTTTTGAACAGTAATAAAGAATACCTAGCCATAGAAAGGAATGCATTTGAGTCAGTTCTAATGAGGTGGATGAACCTAGAGCCTATTATACAGAGTGAAGTAAGTCAGAAAGAAAAAAACAAGTATCGTATATTAACACATGTATATGGAATCTAGAAAGATGGTACCGATGATCTTACTTGCAGGGCAGCAACAGAGACGCAGACATAGAGAACAGACTTGTAGACACAGTGGGGGAAGGAGAGGGAGGGATGAATTAAAGAGTAACACTGAAACCTATGTATTATCATATGTAAAACAGATAGCCAGTGAGAATTTGCTGTGTGAGGCTGGGAGCTCAAACCGGTGCTCTGTGACAATGTAGAGGGGTGGGTGGACTTCCCTGATAGCTCAGCTGGTAAAGAATCTGCCTGGAATGCAGGAGACCTGTGTTCGATCCCTGGGTTGGGAAGATACCCTGGAGAAGGGAAAAGCTACCCACTCCAGTGTTCTGGCCTGGAGAATTCCATGGACTGTATAATCCATGGGGTCGCAAAGAGTTGGACACGACTGGGTGACGTTTCACTTTCAGAGGGGTGTGATGGGGTGGGAGGTGGGAAGGAGGTTCAAGAGGGAGGGGACATATGTATACCTGTGGCTGATTCATGTTGATGTGAGACAGAGGCCAATACAATATTGTTAAGCAGTTATCCTCCGATTAAAAAAAGAAAATAAAATAAAACAGTGCTTGGCACCTGCTCAAAAAAAATACCGTAGAATGAAAAGGGCAACACAGCTAATCGCCCCGGGGCTTTTGGAGTCAGTTAGCAGAAAGCATGGCCACTGAAGGTTGGAGAAAGACTCCCCCATCATGCATCTCATTCGTTTCTGGAAGCTGTCATTCTTGGCTGTGATGCCAAAGCCGCCTCTCCCAGTGCTGGTGATGACAGCCAAAACGCTTCTAATCACAGCTGCCCATTGGTGGCCTGTATGCACGACTTAACTGAGTCTCACAAGCAGTCGGCGGACCATGGAGACACTTGATGGATGGCTGCTGCACGTAATTCTGGACCTGTAACTTGTTGGGAGCTGTCAGGGCCAAGACAGCATGACTACTGGACCATCATGGCTTTGAAACATGGCCTTTTAAAGACTTGTTCCAATCAGCCACAGGATGCAATGAGTTGTGGCAGGAGCTGAGAATCCTGGCAAGACAGATCTCATGGTTTGGGGATAGAATTCAAAGCTTGCACCTCTGTGCAGGTGGCTGAGAGGAGGAAGTGATGGATGACCGCCCCAGTCTCATCCTTTCCTGCTCTGACCCGAAGACGCACAGCTTTGTTGCTTGGGGACTCAGAAGGGTGATGTGTAGAGAAATGACCATGGGAAGCCTTATCCTATGTCTTCCTGTCTCTCTGCACCCTCTCATACCATCCACTGCCTCCCTCTTGTTCGACTTCACCTATTCCTTCTAGCTTGGCCCCCAGTTCAGTTCTCTTCTTGGTCTCGAGTTTGGCATTTGCTGGAGGTTTTCTGAGACTTAGCCCTTGCTGCTTCTAAGGCATTTGGCTCAGATTTGACTCCGTCTGCCTTCAACCGCTAGCTTGCCTTTAGGCTGTAGGATGCTGTGGCCAAGGTAAGCAGCACCGAGCATCTCCTTTGGTGGCCCAGGACCTTTCACTGGCACTTCATCCTTAGGGACATTTCGTGACCCCAGTTTGGCTCCCCTGAAATATCAGACCTCTGGAGGGGAAGACTGTGCTGAAATCTTTTCAAAAAGGGATTGACTTTATATAACAATTCGGTTCTTTCTTTGAGGACTAGGATAATCCATGAGTGATGGCAGCGTATGCAGGATGGCAAAGACTTCCAGAACTGCATTGAATCAGAGAGGGTATTTTGCTTGTGACAGTTTAGGGGTGTTGGGATGTGTTTCTGGGTTCAAATGGTAAAAGTGAAAATCTAAGAAGGGATGCTTGTGTCCTGCAGCTTCTGAAGGTGCCTGGGGTTAGCTGTACGAGGAGGGACAGCAGCTCTGACTTACGTCCTTGTGCGGGGACTGTGGCACGCGACCTCTGTTCTCGCTTAGACTTAATGGGCAGTGCAGGAGCAGGGCTGGTAGGTGAAAGCACCTACACAGTAACTCTTGTTGCTCAGGTTTTGATATTCTTGCTTCCCTTGCATGTTTCTTCAAGAACAAAGATCTTCATTTGGGAATTTTTGGCCCATGTCACATAGGGGCCTTTTGCTTTCTTTTCAACAGAGAAATCATTGTTTCTTAAAGAAGTGGACAAGATTGAGATGGAAATGATGCTGGGGCTGTGTGCCCTTCTTGGGAAGTTCAGAAAAGGAGCAGACGATGGCTCTGAGATTTCTTCTAGACAGTATCTTGTCATTCATGTCTTGACTGGAGAGACTGGCAATCTAAGTGCTTTTGGGGGCTGTGTAGATAATATAAATGAGTTCCTCATGTAGTTAGCGTGTTTCTCTGCTAGGGCTGCTAAAACAAAATACCCCCCAGACTGGGTGACTTAACAATACACTTTAATTTTCTCATAGCGCTGGAGGACAGAAGTGAGATGCGGGCAGGGTTGTATCTTCCTGAGGCCTCTCTCCTTGGCTTGCAGGCAGCCCCCTTCTTCTCTCTGTGTCCTCAGCAAGTTTTCCCTCTGTGTGAAGGCACCCCTGGCATCTGTGTCCAGATTTCCTCTCTTAGAAGGACACGGGTCAGATTGGATTAGGTCCCACTGTGGTAGCCTTATATTTCTTAGTCACCTCTTACAGGCCCTGTCTCCAAATACAGTCATATTCTGAGATCCTGGGAGCTTAGGCCTCAATATATGAATTTTGGGGGACACAATCCAGCCCCTAGCAGGCAGTGCAGAACTGTGCTCAGGAGGACTAAAACGCCAACTGGAATGACACCTGTTCTTCTGGACAGGCTCCTACTGTATACAGTCTCCAAGGCATTGCTGCACCCTCCTAGGAGGGCAGCAGAGAGTCTTCTCAAGGAGGGTCCCAGATGGTGAGAGGACTGGGGTCCCGGACAAAGGAGGGGACACTGAAGTGCTGGGGAGGGTCATGTTGAGGAGAAAAGACTGGACAGAGATTGTCGTTGTTGGTAGAATGTTGACAGATTTCCATGAGAAGGCTTTGTGTGTTCCTGAGAAAGATTCTGGGATGGCTAGGCAAGAGTCCTGGGAAGCCCTGAGAAGCAAATTTTAACTCATCTGAGGAAGGGACTCTTTGACTCATCAGAGAGCTCTAGAGAGAGTGCAGATGAAAGATAGAAAGTTCCTGAGCACAGGATGTATTCAGCCAAGGGGCTTCAAGTCGAGGATTTCACACAAGAGATTCCTGTCTCACCTTGAGACTTAGGCCCGGTAATGTGGAGGTGTCTCCCTGTCCTGGGACTCGCTCTGTTTCCAAGTGCTTTATAAACTAAGAACCACACAAACCCAAGTGATGCTAAGATTTTCACCATCAGGGTGAAAGGATGGGCTACTTTTTGCAGGCTTAGGTTCCCTTTCTAGTTTTCTGTTGCTTTCAGACAGCCATTCAGAGGCTGTGTGTGGGCACAGGCGTGTATGTACGTGAGCCCAGTGAGATGTCTCTCTAACACCTCTTGCTTTCCCCCAGCAGACCTCTGTGAAGTCTCTGAGAAGCGTCAGTCATGGTGAGCTGAGGATGGGGCTCACTTGAGATCTGCTGCCTGGTGGGAGAGCAGGTCACCTGTAAGTGAGGTGTCTGTGGATCCGGGTGCCTGCAGAGGTTCTGGGACCACAGAAGCTTCTGGCTGTGTTTGTGGCAGCCAGGGATGGCAGTGGAGAGGCAGTAAGATTTGGATGATCTTTAAAAAGGTTTCTGAATTTTCAGGGTGGCGGAGAAGGACAAGAGAGCAGCCTGCATAAAACGTCAGAGACGAGAATGTCTGTGTGAGGTTCTAGGTGCCAAGGCAGCTCCGAGAGGCCACAGAATCAGTTCTCCTGGGAGTAGGCAGAGGACGGAGGTGGAGCAGGTGGCAGGCACGAGGCTCTGTAAGTGCCAGTCTGAGAAATGGCCACACACATGTTCCAAGAGGGGCCTCATTGCCAGCTCTTGGGATCTGACATTGGACCCTGGGCAGGTCCAATGGCACAGAGGCCAAGCCAGCATTTCTATTAATGCCTGTAATTTTATTAAGAACACAGATTCACTTAAGCATTTTCAGCTACATCTTTGATTCCCATGGGAATGCTTTGGGGACACTGTTTACTACCTAATTAGTAGTACTAATACTGATCCTAGTTTACTACCTCTAGTAGTACTGATTCTAGTTACTCATACTTGCACTAATAGCGGTGGGATGGTGTGCCAAGCACTTTGATGAATAATACCCAGGGCTTCCCTGGTGACTCAGAGGTTAAAGCGGCTGCCTGCAATGAGGCAATGGCACCCCACTCCAGTACTCTTGCCTGGAGAATCCCATGGATGGAGGAGCCTGGTGGGCTACAGTCCATGGGGTCGCTAAGAGTCGGACATGACTGACTGACTTCACTTTCACTTTTCACTTTCATGCATTGGAGAAGGAAATGGCAACCCACTCCAGTGTTCTTGCCTGGAGAGTCCCAGGGACAGAGGAGCCTGTTGGGTGCCGTCTATGGGGTCACACAGAGTTGGACACGACTGACGTGACTTAGCAGCAGCAGCAATGCGGGAGACCCAAGTTCAATCCCTGGGTCGGGAAGATCCTCTGGAGAAGGAAATGGCAACCCACTCCAGTATTCTTGCCTGGAGAATCCCGTGGATGGAGGAGCCTGGTAGACTACAGTCCAGGGGGTTGCAAAGAGTCGGACACAACTGAGCGACTTCATTTTCACTTTCACTGTCTCACTTAATCTTCATAATAACGCTGTAAGTTTGCCCGGCATCCAGAGGCAGCCATCTTCAGAGAGGTTAACTAACTCACCCACATTCTCGCAGACTGTCTGTTGGCAGAGCTGGGCTTTGTAACCAGGCACTGGGGTCGTGACCACGGTGCATACGCTTCAACCTCCTGCACCTTGGTGCTGCAAAGACTGTGGCTTGAGGAGCTTGCTGTCCCCAGGGCTGTACCCACGGAGAGGCAGCTGATGCCAGGTGATCCGGGGGCCCTAAGCATCCCTGAGAACAAAATATGACAGGGAACCTGTACTTAGCAGAATGCTTACCTCTGGGAGAAAGCTCTGTGGGGCGGGAAGGGGGCACTTTGATAAAACATTTGGGGTAGAGGGTGAGGCCAAGAGATGATCTCAAATAAGAAGAAATAGCCGTTGAAGTGCCCTCTGAGGGGAGGTCATTGCAGTGATTCGGGGTCATTGCAGGGCTTGCTGTAGAGGGAGGGATGTGAGTTTGGGCTCAGATGGAAGTGGTCCGGAGAGGAAAGGAGGACTGAGAAAGGGGAAGCAGCCTGTGGCTACCAAGTTCCTGCTCAGGACGCTCTCTGCCTCTCCGCTAGGTAAACAGAGTGTTAGTTGCTCGGTCGTGTCTGGTTCTTTGTGATCCCATGGACTGCAGTCCGCCAGGCTCCTCAGTCCATGGGCTTTTTAGGCCAGAATACTGGAGTGAGGAGCCATTCCCTTCTTCAGGGAATCTTCCCGCCCTAGGGTTCGTACTCTGGTCCTCCTGCATTGCGGGCAGATTCTTTACCACCTGAGCCACCAGGGAAGCTCCAAGTAAATGTAGACAGTTATAGAATATCAGTAGGAGAAGTGCCAAATAACCAGTCGGCCTGGTGCCCACATGTCTCCATCCACTGAAGAAGAGAGGGGAGGCAATTGGGAAGTCAAATGGGCTTTCTGGGGCTCGAGTGAGCAGGAAGCATCCCTCCAGTGCGTTTGTCAGAAGGGGACAGGCACTTGGTTTTCCTCCACACGACTCGGTGAGCCTCCCCCGCGTGGGCCGCTGCAGCTCTCCATCTGGAGCGCTCAGGCAGCAAGCACTGGCGAGGACGCTTCAGGTCGCATCAAAGTCGCGATGCAAAATAGGTCAAAGTTATTCAAGCAACAGACGCTGAGCCATGGACCCTGTCTGGAAAGCTGGCTCACAGCAGGGGTGTGGGGCAATGTTCCCACAGGGCGAGTGCTGGTCCTGCAGACCCAGAGTGGCAGAGATCTCGGTCATTATCAGGCACAGCAGCGGTTCTCAGTGTGAGGCTGTTGACATCAAGGTGGAAGTATCATTTCCCCTCCTTTCAGAAGGGATGGGTTGCAAGGACCTGCCTTTGGCTGCGAGGGCCTTTGCCTCTGTGCCATCCTGCCATGGCTGGACATCTTTGGTGCCCTTGGACGTCAGAGTCCAGTTCCATTCTGTTCCTCCCTTTAAGTAACCCCCTGTGAAGCCATGTTGTTGATTCTTCCGAAATGGCCCCAGCTGGGCAGAAGTCACACTCGGGAACTGCTCGCCTCCTGACAGCTTTGCCTCCCACCCCCTGGCCTCTTCTTGCCCTTTCTTACCTGTCCTAATATCTACCCCAGAAGGGCTTGATGCCACATCACTGTTTATGCTTATTGCTTCCGGCCTGCCTCCTGATGCAGTGGGGCAAGCCCTCCTTCTCTAGCAAGCGCCTGTTGCCAGTCCTCCTTGCCCTGCCTCTATGGGGCTAGCCAGTAAGATGCTGCGGCATAAACACCCCTCTTTCCATTGGACTCGGTGCTAGGAAACGACTCCCGCTCCAGGCACGGGAGAAGTGATCTGATCTCCTCAGTCCTTCCTAGGTTGCTGCTGTATCCTCACCTGAAGTGATCTTTGAACTTCAGCAGAAGGAAATGTACTCAGTATTGTCCTTCCTCAGCTCCTATCTCAGTGTCCAGCATTCAGGAAGACAAAGACTGTTTGGGGAGACCGCAGAAGCCAGAATGCAAGTTCCCTTGCCCTCCTTGTGTTGCAAGGCTCTGGGGAGATCTCCCTCCAGTGCATATATTGAGCCCACGGCCCCCAGTTCTGAAACTTTCCATGCTGCATGCCACCCATTTCATCATCTATGCACGGAGAAATTCACAAAATTTAATCTCCTAAGTTATCTGATACGACAGACTCTGCTAGTTGTTTACCAATAGCTATTCATCCCTGAAAGTGTGAAAGTATTAGTTGCTCAGACGTGTCCAACTCTTTGTAACCCAATGGACTGTAGCCTACCATACTCCTCTGTCCATGGAATTCTGCAGGCAAGAATACTGGAGTGGGTGTCTAGCTTAAAAAATACGTTTCCCAGCCTTCTTTGCAGAGCAAGTAACCATGTGACCCAGCTCTGGCCAATGAGATGGAAGGAGGAGCTTTGGGGCAAGGCTTCCAAGAGAGACCACTAGAAGGGAGGCTGGCTCAGCCACCTCATGCCACTTTTGTCCTGTGTCTGTTCCTTCCTCCTCAGTGAAACAGAGGCTGCATGTGGGAGGTGGAGCGGTCCCCAGGGACAACGAAGACCCTCCCCCCACCCGCCCGCCATGGGGATAAGAGAATTGCAGACCTCTGACCTTGACAACCTTAAGCCTTTGCCTCAATGGCAACAGACATTTTTTTCTGTGCATTTCATGATGGGAGAAAACTCAAACCTTCATTATTGAACAGGCCGCATTGTTTCAGTCTCTGTTAAAGCTGAGTGCGGTTAAGATTTATACCTAGTGACACTGCTTCCCTTCTTGGAATCTCTTAACTGTATCTCCTTTGTTAGGCACAGCTTTGGAAGGATCCTGGCCAGGATGAGTTAGGTCACCCCTGTCTGAGATCTGCCCTTCAATCCAGCACAGCCCCTCCTCACATCCAGGAGGGCGCAGGTAGAACCTGCTCACCTGGTCCCCGTGCCCTGCCCTTCTGGGATTATGACTGACTCCATTCAAGTGAATTCTAATCTGTTTTTGCATCACATATTCTGAATGGGCTCCAAAGTGGGCATGCTTTAGGCAAAAACGGGGTTCTTGCCTTTGAGGCAAAAGTGCAGAATTTTCTATAGCCACAGGCTTGGCTTTTACAGCTATGGTTCTTTCAACAAACTGAGCTAAGGTGTATTTTAGGGAGAATCCTCCTCAGGACCTCTTTCTGCAGCCTCTTGGATCTGCACTTGGCAAAGGCGAGGAGGCGTGGGTGAAAGGAAAAGTTTCCTCTCTGAGGGTTCACTTGGTCAGGATCTCACAGTTTCCTGTGTGGATATTGACTGTGTGTTCTTGATTGTAACAGTACTCTGGATAAGTGGTTTTTGCACAGTATCCGTGAAACTGGTTTGGTCAGCGCCCTGGGGTATCTTTGGTCGTCTTTGATGCTGCCCAGCAGACCTGCGTTCAGGTCCTGGTGCTGTCACTTAACCCTGAGTGGGTGCCTAAGATTCTTCAGTAAAATAGATGTCATCAGCTTTAAGAGGACCATTGTGAAGACAGGGGAGGTAGAGGCTTAAATGCAGAAAAATGAAGTAAGTAACAGGGACTCATTGTAAGTAATGGAATAATGCCTGAAGGAAAAAGTGAGTCTTCTGTAATCTCTCCCTCTCCCAGTACAACTCCTGTGGTCTCTCTATATTTGTGCTTCCAGTCTTCTCTCTATACATATAAATGTACTCACACACCATAGACATGTGCAGTCTTATAAGGGATCGTAATATCTACATTTCCTTCTTTTGATTATTTTTCCATTATGATAGTTCATATAGATCTCATTCTTCTTACTGACTGTTGTCTTCCTTGCCTGGAGGTGCTATGGTTGGCTCAGGAACCAGTTGTAGGACATTTAGACTATTTGTTTTTTTCTCTCTCTTTCAAACGATGTGATGATGAATAACCTTGTACCCACATCTGTGTGTAGGTGTGCATGTACTTCTGTAGGATAATTTCTTAATAGTGGGATTCATGGGTCAAAAGTAATGTACATTTGACATTTTGATTATTCACAAATTCCTCAATAGGGGTTTATAAACATGTTCACTCACATTAATTCTGTAAGGAATTCTTAGCTCTTTAAACTCTTGATAATAATGGATATTTAATCTTTGCTAATCTAATAGTCAATAAATGATGTTTTGTGGTTTTAATTAAAATTTTGAATACTTGAGGGTTTGGTGTTTTTTTTTTTGTTTTGTTTTTTTATCTTTTTTCTTGTTTATTTGTCTTATGTAAGTGCTTTTCTGTTAATTGCTTGTTCAAGTTCTTCCTTTGTATTTTCTTTTAGGTTAAGACTTTTGTTGATTGACAGATACTCTTCACATTTTAAGGACATTAACCTTTTGTCATTAGAATGCAGATGTGTTTTGCATTTTTCACTTATCTCTTACTTGTGTTTTGCAGTACAAAACCTCTTTTAAAAAAAAAAAAAGTGTGGCAAGGTCAACTTTTTCACGTGCGAATTTCATGTCATACTCAAAATATTCTCCCTGTCTTTCAGATCAGAGACACACTCGAATGGCCATGGAACCATTGCTCTGCCTTTACCTCGTAGTCCTTGGGGTATGTGAGAAGACATTAAACAGATAAAGTGGTAGAAGGAGAGGACTCAGGACCAGGAGTTCAAGGTCCTAAGTTTGAATCAGGCTGTGAGTCCTTGGGCTAATCACTCAGCCCCTCTGAACTGCACTTCCTTCAGTTGCAGAAATAGTCATACCTAGGATGGAGTGTGTGTGTTAGTTGCTCAGTTGTGTCTGACTCTTTGTGACCCCATGGGCCACAGGCCACCAGGCTCCTCCGTCCATGGAGTTTTCCGGGCAAGAATACTGGAGTGGGTAGGATTCAGTTAAGCACAACATGATAGCCCTGACATCCAGAGATGTTGGGCAGATCCTTCCTGCTTCACTTTTGTAACTGCTGTTCTGAGAAGGCCACGTGGAGAGTGGGTTGCCCGTCCTGGGTGACCTGGGTCCTTCCTGCCTCGGTGTTTGTAGTTCTGCCGGCAGGCTTCCTCTGCTGGGGTTTGCCCCTCGCCGTGCTCCTGTCCCGCCCTCTGTGGGGGACTGTAGCAGCAGGCAGCTGCCCACTCGCCTACCTCTGGGACACAGAGCACTTATAGCTCACGATGGGCTTGATAGGAGAGCTGGCAGATGGCGGTGGATCTGGAGGTCTGAGTTCAGAGCTCTTTGAGTCCTGCTTTCGTGCCAGGAGAAATCTGGTCTGCCGTTCCTTTGTACCTTTGGCCATGTTTGGGGCTTGATGGGTTAGCCACAGGTGCAAAGCAGGATGGGAGAGACCAGGGGAGTGGCAAGGGAGAGAGAGAAATTCAGAGTGACACAGGAGAGACAGAGGCAGAGAGGTCCAGGGAAGAAAGAGATGTATGCAAACATGTGTCAGAGGAGGGAGGGAGGGGGACAGAGATTGAGAGATACAGACAGAGAGAGACCGAGGGGAAGGCTTAGCTGGGCAGAAAGCAGGGGAGAGACACTGTTCTACAGAAATAGAGAAAAGAAGAAAAGGGGAGAGAGATAACAGGGAGAAAGAGAGGAAGAGACAAAAAGGGAAATGCATAGAAAAGAAGCAGATGGGACCCCAACAGAGGCATTCCCATCCAGGACAACAGTACTGAATCAAATAAATAATATTTCAGTGTAGTGTTTTAAAAAAATCCAATTGGCACACTCCAGCCCTGACGTTGGCCACCTGTTCTTGTAAAGCAGGCTTTCCAGCAGAAACGGACGAGGGCGAGGCAAGGCGGGTGGTACGAGTACACGGTCAGATTCTGCCTTTACATAGGTGTTTGGATTCTTCATCATGAATGTTTTTGACATTCGTTCGGATTTTTTCAAATATTGCATTAAGATAATATGATTGTTGTTATTGTTCAGTCAGTAAGTCGTGTCCGACTCTTTGCGACCCCATGGACTGCAGCAGGCCAGGCTCCTCTGTCCTTCACTCCCAGAGTTTGCTCAGATTCATGTTCATTGAGTCAGTGATGCTATCTAACCATCTCATGCCCTGCCACCCACTTCTCTTCCTGCCCCAATCTTTCCCAGCATCAGGGTCTTTTCCAGTGAGTCAGCTCTTTGCATCAGGTGGCCAAAGTATTAGAGCTTCAGCATCCATCCTTCCAGTGAATATTCAGGATTGATTTTCTTTAGGATTGATATGATGGCTGAGCTTTGTTTGTTTTTTGGTACTTCCTTAAATTTGTGCCCTTCATGCTAGTCCCTGTCTTGAAACACAGGGAGAAAGCAAGTGAGAGCCTGATGTTCCCATCAGAGAACGAAGAGAGGAAGAAGAGAGAAACACAAGATGTGATATTATAGGGAGAGCAATCACACGACGCGAGAGAGAAAGAGGAACAAGAGTGTGATACAGGAGGGAGGGCGGGTGGAAGGAGGCTGCATTAGAGCAGTTGTAGAGATGAGCAGACAGAACAAGCAAGATGGTGGGGAGAGGAGGGCAGGCTGACATAGGCAGAGGGAAGGGAAACAAACAAGAGACTGATGTCTGGTGAGAAAGGACAGAGACAGAGGGAGGGAAGGAGAGAGATCAAGAGCCTGGGGGCAAGTAGGGAAAAGGCTCTTGGGGGCAGTGAGAAGAGGCTGAGGCTGATGGCAGAGCAAGGGATGGTCCTCCTGGAAAGCAAAGCCGGCCTGGCTGATGCAGCAGCGCCCCAGGCTTTAGAGGAGATGCTGGGCCGGAGAGGTGGAGGCTGTGAGGGCTGCTGTCCCAGGATGGCCCTTACCTCCCCCTCCCCCAAACCCTAGACACTGAGCTGATCTGCAGCCCCCCTTGGACAGGAACTAGGATGGAAGTGGGGGACACTGTCAACTGGGGAGCAGGCTAGATTTCTGGCAGAAGAGACACCTCTCAATGCCTGTGTGCAATGCCTTCTTTTCCTTTTGGCGGAAAGTTTAGTGGACATCCATTTATTCTGTGAATCTTTGTGATGTGAGTATAATTCCCCAGGTCTGTTCCCTTATCATATATGTATGTCTCCAAAGGAATCTACTGACACATGGCTTATAAGTACCACTGGGGTACCTATAAGCTGGGGACGTTGGTACCGCGGTTGTCCCCAGCTACAGGTGAGAAAACCAACCCCTGGAAGTCACTTGTCAATGGCAGAGCCTGAAGTCCAGCCAGGGAGGTCTGATTCCACAGTCCCACTGCTGCTGCTGAGTCGCTTCAGTCGTGTCTGACTCTGTGGGACCCCGTAGACGGCAGCCTACCAGGCTCCCCCGTCCCTGGGATTCCCCAGGCAAGAACACTGGAGTGGGTTGCCATTTCCTTCTCCAGTGCATGAAAGTGAAAAGTGAAAGTGAAGTCGTTCAGTTGTGTCCGACCCTCAGCGACCCGTGGACTGCAGCCCACCAGGCTCCTCCGTCCATGGGATTTTCCAGGCAGGAGTACTGGAGCGGGTGCCATCGCCTTCTCCGCCGCAGTCCCGCGCCCCGCTCTTATTTTGTGCTGGAGGTCTGTCAGGTTGTCCATGCACTGTATGCCAAGGCGAGCAAGCTGGAGAGCACTGCAGTCCAGGAAGCTCGTGTTTCTGTCCATTCCCATCCCTAGATCTATCCTTGTCCCCAGATACCCTCTTTGGGATTTAAAAAATGAATTTATGTATTTGTTTATTTGGCTGTGCCGGATCTTAGTTGTGGCATGCACAATCTTCTATCTTCATTGCAGCATGTGGGCTCTAGTTCCCTGACCAAGGATCGAACTTGGGCCCCCTGCATTGGGAGTGTACAGTCTTAGTCACTGAATCACAGGGAAGTCTCCTTTATCTTATTGATTTGTGTCTTTCTTTTTCTGCACACCTAATCCATAGAAAAGTGGGTGTTTGTTTTTCATTGAATTATAGCACCCATAAAATCATGCTTGGCCCTCCTTGATTTATTACTGCTTCAAGGAAAAGCAAAGAGAATGGAAGTGACACTTCTGAATACCTACTATGTTCTGCTGTGTGTTTGACTAAGAGATGGGAATTATCACTCTGTTTTGCAGATGCACGAAGTGAGGCTAGGAGGGTTGGAGTAATTTGCAGTCCCTGAGAGGCAGGGCTGGGGTTTGAACTTAGTTCTACCAGATTTGGTAGTGGTGTCTTCCCTATGCCTCTCTGTTTCCTGAGGCCCAAACACTCCTGGTCTTTATGTACAAGTTCCAAGACCACGACCTTTATGGCACCCTGTGTTCTTGGGGTCGTGTTATAGTGGAAACAGCCAAGGAAAGGTTATGTAGGTTATAAAAGAGAAAAATTCTGTGGTCATAGTGGAGACCCATCATTGTTCCTGTACTGAATAGGATACAGGTGACTGTCAAGGGATATGTCCTGTAAAATCCTAGGTAGGACATGGAAAGTACTCCTTTTCCTTTCAAAGATCTTAGGCCTTATAACTTGTATGCAAATGTTTTAAAAGGCCTCTCTAGGCCCCTGCTTCCACATCCCTTATACTGTTTGACATGCAGAGTGTCATATTCAAAAGCAAATTAGTCTGAAATGAATCCTCTTTTAGCCTTTTTATTTCCAAAATCCAGATTTAGAATTTGGGTTCATTAATATGCACAAATGCTGCTTGGTTGAGCCTGTTTTAATTTCTCTGTGTGCTTTGTAAACAAGGATTACAAAGACGTTTGAATTTTCATGGCAGATTTTGGAGTAGTGTATACATTCAGGCCATTATCACATAATAAATAAATAACCCCCTGAAACTCAATGTTGATGATGCCATTCCCTGAATGCTGATTTTTTTATTCTCCTCCTGGTGTCCTGTGAATATGTGGCTTTGGCTTTAGAAGTCGCTGGGGGTTCTGAATGGGGCTGAAAAAGTCTGCTTTGCTCCTCCGTGTCCATTTGGTGTGCATATTCCAGCGTTAACACTGAGGGGAATGAAACCTCAGCTTGGCTCACGAGTCTGGACTTGGAAAAACACCCCGTTTATTAAATCTTTCACTAAATGGTGACAGTTGTAGGCATTAGTTACTCATGGCGTCTGCCAAATGAGCTGGAAGTGTAGGCTAATCTTGTTCTGTGCAGATAACCGAGACTTGCAGGGGAAGGTTCCAGCCATCAGAGTGAGTGGCCAGGAGTCAGGACAGGGGAGTGCCAGGCAGAAACTGGGTCCTCAGAGAGAGTTCCTTTTCCAGGATGGAGAGAGATGAGATGCATTTTCCTGTGATGCAACATGGCACCAGGCTTTAATCATTCTCTTTGCACTGGTTCTTGAGGGAAGGAATTGTGTCCAGTCGATAACAAAGAAGCAATGATACCTAGTATATGTACTGAGCATTTTCTGTTAGAAAATGAGCTATTGCCTTATCTTTGTTATTTAATCCTTGCAACAGCCTTGAGATATTTGCTGTGTTACTGTCCTGGTGTCACAGATAAAGACACGAGTGCTTAAGGAACTCACCCAAGATCACAAAGCCGTGGAGAACTCAAACCCTGGCGACCGCCTGGAGCCCATTCTTCTAGCCCTCTCTCTTCCTGTGTTTATGTTTTATCCCAGTGTCCACGTGGTGCCGGATTCCGGAGTAAGTGATGGGAGATGGTTGCTGAGTGGACAAATGAATGAACAAGTAAGAAAAGGCAATAGATCCCTTTCTCTTCTTCTGGCCATGCTAACCCTTTGATGTCTCTCTGACACTGACTTGATGTCTCTCCCTAGAGGATCTATGGGCTCCAGAGTTTAGGGCTCTGAGCAGGGTGGCCCTGGTCATACATACTCCCAGGTATGGCTATCCTCACCTGCTTTCTGTGTTATCTTAGTTCCTGCAACATCTGTTTAATTTAAGTCTTAGCCCACATGCAAGCAGACCCAAGATTCTAACTTATTCATGCTTTCCTCTATCTCTAGGGTGCAGCATAGCTCCTGGGCACGTAGGAGGTGGCAGATTGTATATTTTCTTGCTCTGGCTGGTTTGAGGGTTGCTTGTTGGGAACCAAATGCATTAGTGGTGGCAGAAATCATTTCAAAGCACTCCATGCTTTAGGGGAGAATTTTCAGTCGCACACATCAGTCTCTTAGGTGTGCCTACATTGTGCTAGGTTAGGTTTTCTAGAACATGCATTCTCAACAGGGCTGATCGTACCTCCAGGGTTCTGAAATGGGGTATTTGAGAGTGAAAAGTTCTTGTTCTTTTTGTTTAAAAGGCGCAGATACACATACAGTTGTTATTGTTTAGTCACTAAGTTGTGTCTAATTCTTTGTGGCCCCACGGACTGGGGCAGGCCAGGCTCCTCTGTCCATGGGATTTCCCAGGCAAGAATACTGGAATGGGTTGCCATTTCCTCCTCCAGGGGCTCTTCCCAACCCAGGGATCGAACCTGTGTCTCCTACCTTGGCAGGCGGATTCTTCACCACCAAGCCATTAGGGAAGCCCATCCATACAGTACCTAACCACATGGGTGGTATATCTGTGTTTTTAAAGTATTGTGGGACTGATTAGGGAAACAAACTTCAAATTTCAAGGTTGCTTAGTGAGCACAGTCATGCAAAAGAGTTTGAGAAGCTCTGTTTTACAGGCAGAACCTGAGACAGTGGTTCATGGGAAAGTGATTTATGGATGAATGTCCCCTCAGGAGAAGAATGATGGGAAACAGGTTGGAGCAGCACAGAAAGTTAAGCAAGGAGGTGCTCCTAGCTGGGGGTCAGCCTCAGCCTGATCCCACAGGGAGCCCTGGAGCATGAACTGTACCAGAGTTGGTTCCACCTGGAGGCAGGTGGCTTTTTATATCCCATGTCAGGTGGGTGGATGATGGAGGCATCTCTCAGCTACCGCTGCCTCCCATAGAAACTGGGGGTGGAGTATCCCAACCCTGTAAAGGAGATCTGGGCAGATGCCACCAGCATCCTCTACACTAGCAGTCCCCAACTTTTCTGGCACCAGGGACTGGTTTTGTGGAAGATGATTTTTTCTGTGGACCAGAGTGTGGGGGAGATGGTTTTGGAGGTGATTCAAGCACGTTACATTAATTGTGTACGTATTTCTATTATTATTACATCAGCTCCACCTCAGGTCATCAAGCGTTAGATCCCGGAGACTGGGGACCCCTGCTCTGCAGTACAAAACCTTCCTTCCATAGCACTGGAGAAGTCCTCTGATTTTTTTTTCAATTGTGGTAAAATATACTTAAATGAGGGGCTTCCCTGGTGGCTCAGAAGGTAAAGAATCTGCTTGCAGTGCCAAAGACCTAGATTTGATCCCTGGGTCAGAAAGATCCCCTGGAGAAGGGAATGGCTATCCACTCCAGTATTCTTGCCTGGAGATTTCCATGGACAGAGGAGCCTGGCAGGTTACAGTCCATGGGGCGGCAAAGAGTTGGACATAACTTAGCAATGAACACTAACACATACTTAAATGAACAGAAATTTTACCGTTTTAACCATTAAGTGCACAATTTTGTGGCATTAAAGGTACATTCCCATTATCATGCAACCATTCCCTCTTCATCTCCAGGACGTTTCTCATCATCTAAGACTGAAACTCCGTCCATCAAACCATTCCTTATTCCTCCCTCTTCCAAGCCCCTGGCCGCCATCATTCTGCTGTCCATCTCCATGAATTTGACTCCTCCGGGTAACTCATAAGAATGGAATTGTGCAGTATTTGTCCTGCTGTATCTGGCTTATCTTACTTAGCATAGTATCTTTAAAGTTTGTTCATGTCTTACCATGTATCAGAATCTCCTCCCTTTTTGGGACTGAGTGATATTCCATTGTGTGTATATACCACATTTTGTTTATCCATCAATGGACAGATGCTTAGGTTGGTTGTGTCTTTTGGCTGTTGTGAATAATGCTGCTGTGAACATGAATGTACAAGCTTCTGTTTGCTTTCTCTAATTTTCTGCTCAGATGCATTGTTATCTTGTTGGGAAGCAGATGGCGGGGGTGGAGTATTGCTACAATGGGAGGTTCTGGTTCGTCATTGCGTCCACACCCTAGGCATAAATCTCCCCCTGTCGTTGGTATCTTTGGCTGTGGAACATGATGACTTTGACAGAGGTGGAAGGAATCGTGTATTTGGACAGGAAAGATTCCTATTTTGGGGAATTAGCATTTTGGAAGTATTTATAGAAATTCAGTTGAGTTTTTCCTTCCATTTTGTAAATATAAGAGGAGAAAATTAAATTTGGTAAGGTTTTAGGAACATTCTTTCTTTGTATTCAGCATATAGGACAGATTCTGGCCATTTATTGCCTGGAGTAGTTTCTTAGGATGGTATACTTGACTTTCTGGTCCTTGTTCTCCAGTGCCTTCTTGATGTTTATAGGGTATAAGCCTAACATAGTTAGGCCTAGCAAAAGCATTTGCATGAATGAATGAATGAATAAGCAAATGAATGAGTCCTAGAGGATGTGGAGGGTGGCTTTGCCTTGGACTCGAGCCTGCAGCACCGTCATTGCTCTCAGAGTAAGCAGAGGGCATCTGCCTGGGGAGTAAGTAGAGGGTGGTCTGGGCTTTCACTGTTCCCCAGGCCGGGGGAGAGGGCAGCCTCTAGCTCTCAGGACAGCTGCCTTTCTTCTTGTCTGTATCCTCACACAACCTGAGGACGGTGGAAAGAGATGCTTACCTGTTGCCTCTCTCTCAGGGGACTTGTGAAGCCAAATGGAATGAGATCTTCTCAGCTCTTTAATCTCTTAAGAAGAAAGGAATTTTATGAGGATAATAATATGCTGTCCTTGATACGTGAAAAACCTGCTCAGTGCTCATGGAGAGTGGGGACATTAATTTTGAAGAGTTTTTTTTTTTTTTTTCTCCCTTGTAAGCGGTGACTTACACAACTCTGTCTTCCTAGCTGATGCCAGACATTTGAAAATAGTTTGATGAGGATGATGATTGTTGATGAGGGTGCTGTCCGCTGATACACATTGAGTGCTGCTGAGTTTGAGTCTGGGCTTCCCTGATAGCTCAGTTGATAAAGAATCTGCCTGCAGTACAGGAGACCCCGGTTCAATTCCTGGGTTGGGAAGATCCCCTGGAGAAGAGATAGGCTACCCACTCCAGTATTCTGGCCCAGAGAATTCCATGGACTATATAGTCTATGGGTTCACAAAGAGTCAAACACGACTGAGTGACTTTCACTGTTCACTTTCAAGTTTGAGTCTGTGTGCTAAATACTTTACCTGCATTATCTCATTTAGCCTCATTACACTGTATGGTCAATGCTATAGTTACACCAGTTGTATTAGTGGGGAAATAGGTCCAAAGAGGTTAAGTGACATGCTCAAGATCACTTGGCTGGTAAGGTGCAGAGTTTTACGTGTAACACATGGTTGCAACCAGGCTCATGATAAGAATACCCTAATGTAGATGTAGACTGAGCTCTAACCAATTGTACAAGAAGGGAGTAGATTTTCAATGACTTATGATGAAGAAAGACCTTTAGGAAAGGCTGGCATTTGAATCAGCCGTGAAAGACTAAAGGGTTTTAGGGGATGGAAAGATAGAGAAGGGCCTGCCTTCATGGGTGTTGAGTTTCTGGGGTTATTGAGGATTCAGGTATGGCTGGATATCAGATTTTTTAGGATGGGTGGCATGGCACAGTGAATGCAGAAAGGGAGCTTGGGGCTTAATGATGGGAAGCTGGAATGCTGTGTGTGTGCCTCTCCTTGTGACCACAGACACTTAGGAAATGTTGGCTGACATGAGGAGGGAAGTTTGTGGACATAAAGCAATGACTAGCCATGAAGAAGATGTGTCAACTCCCTTCACTCATCCCTTCAATGGGCATGAGTTTGAGTAAACTCCAGGAGTTGGTGATGGACAGGGAAGCCTGGTGTGCTGCAGTCCATGGCATCGCAAAGATTTGGACACGACTGAGTGACTGAACTGAACTGACTCTTATTT
Organism: Bos mutus; assembly: GCF_027580195.1. NCBI lineage: Eukaryota > Metazoa > Chordata > Mammalia > Artiodactyla > Bovidae > Bos > Bos mutus. The sequence continues at coordinate 55,975,361 of NC_091629.1, read as the reverse complement.
ACAAGAGCAGCATATCAAGAAGCAATTCAAAGGTGATCAAACTTGTATTAGTGGCCTTTGGAATGTAAAAGCCCCCAGAAACCCAGGATTGATGAGACATGGAGTTTTCATCAGAGGGATGGGAGAGCTCTGTGGCTGCCTGCAGAAACATGAGGAGTTTGAGCTGGGTTCTTTGGGGTGGTCTCATTTGACAGGTGAACGAACACTGGCATTCTAGGCCGTGGCACAGGGCACTGTGCGTGTGTTTCCGAGGGCTGCCGTGACAGTGGGCTTCAGTTCGGTCGCTCAGTCGGGTCCAACTCTTTGCGACCCCATGGACTGCAGCACACCAGGCTTCCCTGTCCATCACCGACTCCCGGAGCTTACTCAGACTCATGTCCATAGAGTCGGTGATGCCATCCAACATCTCATCCTCTGTCATCCCCTTCTCCTCCTGCCTTCAATCTTTCCCAACATCAGGGTCTTTTCCAATGAGTCAGTTCTTCGCATCAGGTGGCCAAAGTATTGGAGCTTCAGCTTCAGCATCAGTCCTTCCAGTGAATCTTCAGGACTGATTTCCTTTAGGATGGACTGGTACATAACAATGTACTAGTTTCTCCTTAAGCAACTGAAGTGTGTTCTCTCAGTTCTGAAGATCAGGCCTGAGATCAAGTTGCTGGCAGAGCAGGTTTCTTTTGTGAGCCCTCAGGGAGATTGTTTTATGAATTTCTCTCAGCTTCTGGTGGCTGCCGACAGTCCTTGGCAATCTTTGACATTCATTTGTATCCTTGCCTTTTAAACACGTAACTCCATCTGTACCTCCATTGTCACATATCCGCCTTCTCTGTGTCTGCCTTTGTCTCTGTGTTTTCTTCCTATAAGGCCACCAGTCATTAGATGAGGGCCCACCCTCATGCAATGTGACTTCATCCTAACCAGTCACATCTGCAAAGACTCTGTTTCCAAATAAGGTCACTTTCTGAGGTTTGGTGGACACTATTTAACCCAGTCCATACTGTGAGCAGAAGGCAGAGTAGGAAGTGCAAGGTGGGTTGGGTGATTTGTTCAACAGGAGGAAGCAGCAAGCTGAGTGTGAGGAAGGAGATGCTGATGGAAAGTATCCTTGGGACCCAGGTGCCTTAGGTGTGAATATCTTACCTAATGGTCAGTCCCACCCTGCTGGGAGTTGGGAATCAGCCAGCTTTGGCAGGGAGTGACTTGGGGGTGGAAGATGAGCTGATGAGAGGGGTATAACTGGTGGCAGAGAGCCCAGGTGGTCAGGGCGGTAAGAGTTCATGGGCTTGGTCACTGTGGTCTGTAGGTTAGGGGCAGTGGGACTGGGCAGGAAGTGGGGAGGTGGGGACATTTTTGAAAGAGGACACAGCAGGCCTTGGTGGGAGATGGGATGTGGCAAGGAGTGAAGAGGAGTTTTGGAACCTGGGTGACCAAAATACTGAGAAAAGGAAGTGCCCGTTTTGTGGGAAAGATGATACTTTCAGTCCTGGATGTGTTGCTTGGCACCACCTCTGGGAGGCAGATGGAAGATGGGTATCAGCAGCTGGAGATGTGGTCCGCGGCTGGGAGATGCTCTTCCTCTCCGCTCTGCTCGAGTAAACCTGGAGTAAAGGGGCCTGAGGCATGAGGAGCCCCTGCACCGTGAGGGGTCAGATGATCAGACTTTACATAAATGGAGATGCAGTCACAAATGCCCGGTGACTGTGACAAGCCAAGCGTGCACAAGAAGTAAAGATGGTGGGACGATCTTTCAAAAATATAAACCTGAGCGTGTCTCTCTTGCCTGCCCTCCAGGGGATGGTCCCATTTACATCTGCCCTCCAGGGGATGGTCTCAAGGTTCCGCCTACCTCTTTAGCTTGCACGTGAGATCCCTTGAGGCCCGGGGGCATCTTATGCCATTCTCCCATCCCCTCCTCAGTGCAGCCTCCCCGGACCTTGTACAATTGGAAGAATGCATGGTGCCCCCTGCCCCCTTACTCTGCCATTCTGCTTCTGCCGCCCGCTTTTACCCCCTCCTCTTTCCTGTCCTTCAGCACCCCAGCTGAGCATCTCCTAGCCTGTAACACTCTAGCTAAACACGGCTCTTGACAGACCAGCCCTGCAATAACCTGAGGGCTCCCCAAGGACAAGGGCTGCCTCCTGGGTGCCTCTGTGTCTCCAGCTGCTCTTGCAAGGCTGGGCACGTGGCATGCAAATGTCAGTGGGTGAGTGGCCAGTGAGTGGATAGGTAAAGAGACGAAACACTGTCTGTGTTTAGTCTTTTCCTTGGGGACAGCTCTTCTTAAACTCTAACTCTGCCCCTTTGAAGAACCACTGGAGCTACAGGGCATGAAAGCATTCAGGGTCTGGCCTCTTGTTCTGACTTGTCATTAGCTGTCCAAGCTATCCAGGTCATTAGCTCAGTCACAAGATGCTTGTGGGTCACCTGGCAGGTGTCTGAGTGACTGGAGGAGCTTTCTGTTCCTTCTGACCATCACAGGACACAGGAAATGAGTGAGGCGGGTGGCACGTGTGGTCCAGAGAGACGTCCGCCTTTGCCTCTTTGTTTGAACAGGGCCACGTGCTGACCCCCTGATCTCATAGACTGTAAGGCCATCTTTCTTGTCTTTAAGAAAAGTAATTCCTTAAGTCTTAAGAATGTGACAAAGCTGTCACTGCAGCTTCTGCCTAAGGAACTATAATCGACTAAGATTTATTGAGTAGTTATGTGCCACGTGGGCTGGGCTAAGTCAGCATTTTTACTTGGATTATTGTATTTCATACTTGTAGCAGGTTCTGTTTCTTCACCCATTTTACAGTTAAGGAAACCCAGGCATAGAGAGGTTATAACATGGCTGAGGTCACACAGCTGCTAAGCGCAGATAAATCCCAAAGTATCAACGACTCTACTTAATACTTTCTTGAGCCTAAAGTCTTGGAACTATGTAAATTGGGTTGAGGAATGATTCTTCCTGTATTTTAAACAGAACATTTTGATCCTGGAGCTTCCCTGGTGGCTCAGATGATAAAGCGTCTGCCTACAATGTGGGTGACTCGGGTTCAATCCCTGGGTGGGAAGATCCCCTGGAGAAGGAAATGGCAACCCACTCCAGTACTCTTGCCTGGAAAATTCCATGGACAGAGGGACAGAGGAGCCTTGTAGGCTACAGTCCATGGGGTCGCAAAGAGCTGGACACGACTGAGCAACTTCACTTCACTTCACTTTTGATCCTGGTATTAGCGTTAGTAGACAATGTGCCATGATGACAGACTGAGAGGCACTTAGAATAGGAAATCTTCGGTTGGTGTGTTTGGATGGTAAGTAGTTTTAAATATCTGCAGAGTTCTGCCCAAATATTTTCCCTACCTGGTTCAAATTGAGCAATTCTGTTGGATTCAGTTGGATCAGCAAAAATCCATGATGAAAAATATTAGTGTTTCTAGATCTTTATCAAAATCATAACGTTTGGTATAGTGGCTTTAATTTACATATCAAAGTCATTGAAAATGAAATGATAAATAACTCATGAAGGCAAAAATGGCTAAAGATAGAAGAATAATAAGATCTGATGCTGCATGTATTTAAAGCCCAGAAGCCAATATTTCCATTCTGAGAACTGTTAAAATTAAATATGTGTTTCCATTTCCAAGTGAAAAAATCAGAACCCACCCCCCCCCCCCAAATACTTTTTTCTTTTTGAGATGATGTTGTTCCCATCGGAACCCTTCAAATTATCCATGGAAAGAGCAAAAGTGCTTGGCTAAAAGACATCTTTCACTTTTCCTCTGCTGGATGCTTGTTTTTCTACGTAAGTGATGGATACTTAATTTTCGACTTAAGTGATGGTGTTTCAGGTCTCGCTTAACCTTTAGATTGACGGCATAATCTCATGAGGTGTAATCTGCTCTATTTCTGAACTTCTTTTGACGCTGCCCCTAATGTAGATTCCTTCAATGGCTATGATTATTCCTGGGCAAGATTCATCTGGGTTCTGTTCATGCTGATATACAAAAGCTTTGTTCCCCTGACTTAGAATAAAATATTATTTTTACAGGCTCTGGAGAAGGCAATGGCACCCCACTCCAGTACTTTTGCCTGGAAAATCCCATGGACGGAGGAGCCTGGTAGGCTGCAGTCCATGGGGTTGCTAAGAGTCGGACACGACTGAGCGACTTCACTTTCACTTTTCACTTTCTTGCATTGGAGAAGGAAATGACAACCCACTCTAGTGTTCTTGCCTGGAGAATCCCAGAGACATGGGAGCCTGGTGGGCTGCCGTCTATGGGGTCGCACAGAGTCGGACACGACTGAAGCGACTTAGCAGCAGCAGCAGGAACTTCACACTTACTGTAGTCTGTAGATTTCTGGGCAGACTCTAAATTGCCAAACCACACCTTACCCCACAGCTTTTTTCTTAAGATAAGTTTTAATCAGCTTATCATCAATGTCTGTTTATGTACCAAAGTACATAAACTTGCTAGACTTCTCAGCAAGGGTGAGTCTGTCTTCCTGGGGGCCTGTCTTGAGGGGTGCTGATGGGCTACTGAAAGTCAGTGACCTCCTGAAACAAAAATAATTTGATTTAGTTCTTTTTGAAAGATGTGAACAGATGATTTTGCTCCTCTGATTTTATTTAATGGGAGGAAACCACAACACTTCAGTAAATGCTTCTCATATATTTTCATATTGTGGCCAATAAAGAAAAAAATAAAAATGTAGCCCTGGGGAGAATAAGGGTGATAAGAATGTCAAGTTCAAAGGGAAGTGGAGGGAAGCTGAGCATGAAACAGACGAGCAGAGAGAGATGTAGACGAGAAACCAGAGCCCAGCGAAGGGGTATTCCGAGCAGACAGTTAAAGGGGAGGAGGGCGGGGAGATGCAGAACTGAGAATTTCAGGATGTGGTGTGTTTCTGTAGATTTCGAGGTGAAAGAGTCCATGTTAATGATTTTTTTCCTTGGGTTTTGGGAATCAGAATAAATTATTTGATGCTGTTACCATGCTTTGCATGCTGATAGAATCTCACGCAAATTTAAACTGGAGCAATCTTTCTTGATTGGGTGTAGCTGTCTTTTCAAATGTATTTGAAAATAAGTTTTTCTTTCATTTTGGTGGTGGTTGCTGTTTTCAGTTGTTTGTTTTTGAACAGGTATTATGTTTACAAATATATCATGGTACCGGTACAAAACTGGAAAAGATACAGAAGGACTTAGAGTGAAAAGAAAATCTCCTTCTCTTCCTAGCTGCCAGGGCACGAGATACTGGGTGGTGTCCCTCAGCCCTCCCCCACTCCCCCCAGCAGGACTGAGACTTTCCTTCTCACGTGAAACCTGAAGATAATACTCAGGGAGGAACCAACTGTTTTCACAGTTTTTAAAAGGTGGTGTTTGGTTTTCATTTCTGATTTTTAAAAATTGTACCCTGTTGCTTAATGTCAAAAATTAGAAAATATGTAGAATTAGAAAATGTGGGAAATATATGGAAGAAAACAAAGCCATGACTCAAATTTGGGGCTATTTCTTCTGTTTTACCGATGGAGCTATATGCTCTGTTTCTCTACATTTAGGGTCCAACTCTGTATTCTTTCTTATTCTCTTTTAAAAACTGACCACGTTAACATATACTTTATAATCGACTATCCCATTTCAAATTAACTTATTTCAGTGTTTCCCTCTGACTGGGCATATGGGTTGTTTCCAGTTTTTGCTGGTAGAAGAATGTTGCAATGAGAATCTTTGTGTACTTCTCTGATTGTTTCCTTAGGATTGAGTCCCAGAAATAGAAAAAGAGAATCAAAAACATTTCTTTTAAACATGTTTAAAGTTCCTGATGGCACTTTAAACACTTCAAAACTGTGTTCACGTTCATTTATTCACTTAACAGCATTTGAATACTCTCAGCATACCAGCTTCTGAGCTAGAAGAAGCTAGCTTTTCACTGAAGAGCTAAATAGACATAGGGTCTGCTTTCTGGAATATGCATTCCAATGGAGGAGACAGATAGCAAATAAGTAAACGATTAATTAATTTTAAAAATGACAGTTTCTTTTTTTTTTTTTAATTGTAATGAAGGAGACAGGCAAATACCTGATAATAAGAGGGCAGGGTTGGAGAAGGCAATGGCACCCAACTCCAGTACTCTCGCCTGGAAAATCCCGTAAACGGAGGAGCCTGGTAGGCTGCGGTGAAGAGTCGGACACGACTGAGCGACTTCACTTTCACTTTTCACTTTCATGCACTGGAGAAGGAAATGGCAACCTACTCCAGTGTTCTTGCCTGGAGAACCCCAGGGACGGGGAGCCTGGTGGGCTGCCATCTGTGGGATCGTACAGAGTCGGACACGACTGAAGCAACTTAGCAGCAGTAGCAGCGGTGGATGCTACTAGGAGGAAATACTGTTTAAGCTGAGACTTGAATGATGACAAAACCTGCTCTGAAAATGAGGAGAAAGGAACATTCTAGCTAGTGGAAAACATCACGTGTCAAGGCTCTGAGGTGGGAAAGTCCTGGGAATGATTAGAAGGCTCGTGAAGCAGAACATAGGATGAAAAGGAAAGATGGAATGAGTGGAGAATGGGCAGTGGTTTGTCACCATCATGCAGAGCTTTGTGGCCATCATTGTTGAGAGTTTCCATTTTAGTGGTGAGAGCACTGAAAAGCCAGTGGAGGGGGAGCCTGGATTTAAGGCCTGTTTTTAAAAGAGCCTTCCAGCTGCTGCGTGGATGGAGACTTAGGAGGATGACAGCATCTAAAGGAGCAGTGATGTAGGTAATTGGACAGCCACCTCTGTGTCTGAGTGTTGTCCTGAGGACTCCTGGACTAAAGCCTGCAGAGGCTCCTAGGCAGCCTTGAACCTCACTTTCAGGAAGCTTCTAGTGATATTTATATCCCTGAACCTGTGTGTGTGTGTGTTTTTACATACAGGACTGAAGCCTCACATAAATTATTCCATTATCATAATTTAAAATGTATTAGGGTTTCTGTCACTGCTATACATCTTAGCTTTGCATCTGAAATGCTGCAAAATAAATGAAATATTTAAAAATTACATTTCATTCTGCTATGGATACAATAAAAATAATAGATGCCTAATAAATGAGCAGTCAACAAAAACAAGACCAGGAGCTGACTGTGGCTCGGATCACGAACTCCTTATTTGCAAATTTAGACTTAAATTGAAGAAAGTAGGGAAAACCACTAGACCATTCAGGTATGACCTAAATCAAATCCCTTATGATTATACAGTGGAAGTGAGAAATAGATTTAAGGGACTAGATCTGATAGATAGGGTGCCTGATGAACTATGGATGGACGTTCGTGACATTGTACAGGAGACAGGAATCAAGACAATCCCCATGGAAAAGAAATGCAAAAAAGCAAAACGGCTGTCTGGGGAGGGCTTACAAATAGCTGTGAAAAGAAGAGAAGTGAAAAGCAAAGGAGAAAAGGAAAGATATAAGCATCTGAATGCAGAGTTCCAAAGAATAGCAAGAAGAGATAAGAAAGCCTTCCTCAGCGATCAATGCAAAGAAATAGAGGAAAACAACAGAATGGGAAAGCCTAGAGATCTCTTCAAGAAAATTAGAGATACCAAGGGGACATTTCATGCAAAGATGGGCTCGATAAAGGACAGAAATGGTATGGACCTAAAAGAAGCAGAAGATATTAAGAGGTGGCAAGAAAACACAGAAGAACTGTACAAAAAAGATCTTCACGACCCAGATAATCACGATGGTGTGATCACTGACCTAGAGCCAGACATCCTGGAATGTGAAGTCAAGTGGGCCTTAGAAAGCATCACTACAAACAAAGCTAGTGGAGGTGATGGAATTCCAGTTGAGCTATTCCAAATCCTGAAAGATGATGCTGTGAAAGTGCTGCACTCAATATGCCAGCAAATTTGGAAAACTCAGCGGTGGCCACAGGACCAGAAAGGTCAGTTTTCATTCCAATCCCAAAGAAAGGCAATGCCAAAGAATGCTCAAACTACTGCACAATTGCACTCATCTCACACGCTAGTAAAGTAATGCTCAAAATTCTCCAAGCCAGGCTTCAGCTATACGTGAACTATGAACTTCCAGATGTTCAAGCTGGTTTTAGAAAAGACAGAGGAACCAGAGATCAAATTGCCAACATCCGCTGGATCATGGAAAAAGCAAGAGAGTTCCAGAAAACCATCTATTTCTGCTTTATTGACTATGCCAAAGCCTTTGACTGTGTGGATCACAAGAAACTGTGGAAAATTCTGAAAGAGATGGGAATACCAGACCACCTGACCTGCCTCTTGAGAAACCTGTATGCAGGTCAGGAAGCAACAGTTAGAACTGGACATGGAACAACAGACTGGTTCCAAATAGGAAAAGGAGTACATCAAGGCTGTATATTGTCACCCTGCTTGTTTAACTTCTATGCAGAGTACATCATGAGAAATGCTGGGCTGGAAGAAGCACAAGCTGGAATCAAGATTGCCGGGAGAATATCAATAACCTCAGATATGCAGATGACACCACCCTTATGGCAGAAAGTGAAGCCTCTTGATGAAAGTGAAAGTGGAGAGTGAAAAAGTTAGCTTAAAGCTCAACATTCAGAAAACGAAGATCATGGCATCTGGTCCCATCACTTCATGGGAAGTAGATGGGGAAACAGTGGAAACAGTGTCAGACTTTATTTTTTTGGGCTCCAAAATCACTGCAGATGGTGATTGCAGCCATGAAATTAAAAGACGCTTACTCCTTGGAAGAAAAGTTATGAGCAACCTTGATAGTATATTGAAAAGCAGAGACATTACTTTGCCAACAAAGGTCCGTCTAGTCAAGGCTGTGGTTTTCCCAGCGGTCATGTATGGATGTGCGAGTTGGACTGTGAAGAAAGCTGAGCACCGAAGAATTGATGCCTTTGAACTGTGGTGTTGGAGAAGACTCTTGAGAGTCCCTTGGACTGCAAGGAGATCCAACCAGTCCATTCTGAAGGAGATCAGCCCTGGGATTTCTTTGGAGGGAATGATGCTGAGGCTGAAACTCCAGTACTTGGCCACCTCATGGGAAGAGTTGACTCACTGGAAAAGACTCTGATGCTGGGAGGGATTGAGGGCAGGAGGAGAAGGGGACGACAGAGGATGAGATGGCTGGTTGGCATCACTGACTCGATGGACGTGAGTCTGAGTGAACTCCGGGAGTTGACGATGGACAGGGAGGCCTGGCATGCTGCAGTTCATGGGGTCACAAAGAGTCGGACATGACTGAGTGACTGAACTGAACTGAATAAATGAACATATAATAAGAAGTCGAGCAATGTTATTTGACATTATTATGTCATTCCTCTGTTAATGGACATTGAGGTGTTTTCACTGTTGTAGATAATGCTGTGATGAAGATCTTCATTCGTATTTGTCCATTTCCGTGGGTATATTCTGCTTGAAAGTATGCCTTTAAAAGAATTATTTACCAAGTTAAATGCCAGCACAATTGTGTCCTAGTTTAAACTCCCACCATTGGTGTATGAAGATGTCCATTTGCTGACATCCTTGTCAACCCAGGTTATCAACTTGTCTTTTTAATATTTTCCTGTCTGTACAGGTGAATATGTCGTTTGACATTTCTTTGAGTATTTGAGTATCTTGTAGGAAGCTACTTTGTTTCATTTTCTAGAACAGAATGTTGAATGTAGTGTGCAAAGAATAGTAAATGCTCATTTAATGCTCGTTGGTTTAAGCAAATTATAGACCTATTTTTTTTTTTTTTTTCCATTTGCTTTTTTTTTGGTGAACTGGCTAATAGCCTTCATCCGTTGTTTGCTGGAGTGCTTGTCTTTTTCTTGGTAAGTTTTATTAGCTCTTTATACATTATAGATAATAACCCCTTGTCAGAAGCTTCAAATATATTTTCTAAGTCATTTCTCTCTAAACCTTGTCTGTGATTTTAGTGATTTTTGCAATAGATTTTTAAAAAAAACTTTCATAAAGTATTTCAACCATTGCCTGATGGTTTCTGGCTTGGAAATCAAATATTCAGAAAAGCCTTCCCTAGCCTAAAATTATTATTTTTTAAATGTACATTCACCCATAATTTTCTTTTCTGTTAATAGATTTAGTAACAAACTATTGTCATATCCCTGAAACGAACTCTACTTCTTTGTTGTGTTATTAATATTTATTTAACAAAATGTAGATTCTTTTTGTTAGAAATCTTATTTTAGAATGTTGAATCTATATAGATAATCTGTAGATTTTTTGTGTATTATCTTAAGGAATTGTAATGGCTTTCTAAACATATCTCTGAGAATTGTGATCTCTTTTTCTCTAGGTCTAAAATTATGATGCTCAAGCTTTAACTTGTTTATGAATCACTTGCAGATCTGGTTAAAATGTGAATTTAGCATATTTGAGGGCAGCTGTTCTGATAAGCTCCCAGGTGGTGCTATAAAAATTCATTGACCTGTACTTTTAGTATTTGTATGTCACTATATACATTATGCTTCAGAAACAGTATACTTACAGAACAATAATAAGGGACATTTGGAAATATTTAATGTGCATCCGGAGTTGTGCTAAGTGCTTTCATTTAAGCCTCTCACCTACTTTATAGAGTAGGAGGTTCTATAATTACTTAATTATAATTACTCAAAGTAGTCTACACTTTGAGTAGCAAGACCCTAAGGGATTTAAAATACCAATGCTTGGATCCTGTGCTCTTTTGAGAGCATATATGTGTATAGATATGCTATTGTATATATTTAATTTTATTCAAGTTCTCAAGTGTGTTGATAGATGAATAAGTCTTTGAATTTCTTTTCCTGTAACTGTTACCTCCTCATTCTATTTTTTCTCAAGTTTATTTTTAACTGGACTGTTTCATGGTTTATCCAATTTATTGTCTTTTTCTCTAAAGCCAGCTCTTGGATTTATTTATTAACTTTGGTGTTTTACTATTTTAAAAAATGTTGATTTCTACTTTTATTTTTATTAAGTCCATCTTTCTATTTCACTCAGTTTTTTATTTTGTAGCTTCTTGAGTTGATTTTCTTAAATAGTTGATTATTTCTTGCTCAGTTATTAAAGTATTTAAGGCTGTGAAATTTACTTTTAGAGCACTGGCCACTTTCCATGTATTTTGATATGAGTTGGTTTCATTATTGCTATTTTCTAAAATTTTGTAATTGCTATTTTGGTTTTATTTTTGACCCAAGAATTATTTCCAAGTGGTTGGCATAGTTACTTTCTTCTACTTTTGAAATTAATTTCTAGGTTATTATAGTCTGAGTAGAGAATATAATCTGTATTATTAATTTCTGTTGGGGGCATTTAATAGGATTTTCTTGGTTGTTTAATATTGGTTTTTTGTAACTATTTAGCCGGCATTCGAAAAGGAACTAAATTATTTGTAGTATACTAAGTATGAATAAAGCTTTTACACTGACTTTAATAATATTAATCAAATCCTCCACTTTCATGCTTATTATCTTCCTGAATTAGCTACTGCTATTATTTTCTTTAATCTTCAACAGTTTTTAAAAATAATATTTGATGCTGCGTTATTCAGACGGTGGATATTTAGACAGTTATAGTCAGCGCCCTTTATTCATGGGTTTTGCACTTGCAGATTCAACCAACTATGGATTGGGAAAAAAAAATAATAATTCCAGAAAGTTACAAAGTTAAAACTTTAATTTCCCAAGTGCCAGCAACTATTTCCATAGCATTTATTAGATGTTATAAGTAATATAGAGATGATTTAAAGTCTACAGGATGTACAGATATGTGATTTTGTATGAGACTTGAACATCTTTTGGGATTTTGGTATCCCGGGAGTACTGCATCCAACCCTGTAGAACCAATAAATCTGAAAGTTAGCATGGATTGTGCCATTTGACAATTTAAAAAAATGATTTTTTTTTAAAGATTTTTTAATGTGGACCATTTTTTTAAAGTCTTTATTGAATTTGTTACAATATTGTTTCTGTTTTATGGTTTGGTTTTTTTTACTCCGAGGCATGTGGTATCTTAGCTCCCCTGCTACTGCTGCTAAGTCACTTCAGTCGTGTCCGACTCTGTGCGACCCCAGAGACAGCGGCCCACCAGGTTACCCCGTCCCTGGGATTCTCCAGGCAAGAACACTGGAGTGGGTTGCCATTTCCTTCTCCAATGCAAGAAAGTGAAAAGTGAAAGTGAAGTCGCTCAGTCCTGTCTGACTTTGAGTGACCCCATGGACTGCAGCCTACCAGGCTCCTCTGTCCATGGGATTTTCCAGGCAGGAGTACTGGAGTGGGGTGCCATCGCCTTCTCCGCTTAGCTCCCCTACCAGGGATTGAACCTGTACCCTCTGCATTGGAAGGTGAAGTCTTAACCACAGGACCACCAGGGAAGTCCCCCCAAATGAGTTTTTGATAAAATTGAATACTGTTCTCTTTGATGAATTCAACCCAGTTGTCTGTAAGTAGGGTAATCTCTGCTTTCACTTTCTTTGGAATTTGTTTCTGGTATATTTTTGCCTTTATATATATTTATTTTTATATTTTTGTCTGGTATATTTTCTATCTTTGAGTTACAGCTTTAGTCTTCTTCCTGAAAAACATCATGTACTTGTTTTTACTGATTTGGGATTTATTTTTGAGACTCTCTTACTGCTAAGTTCATCCTTTCTGTGCTATTAGTTTTGATGGATATCTTTGCCTTTAAATCTCTTTTCTGTTTGTTATAATATTCATCTTTGCTACCTCTTTGCTATACTTTAATTTTAAACTACAGCTTATATTTTGTATTTTAAGAACAATGAAGTTTTATGCTTTAATATGTTATAGCTACATTTACCATGATTATTTAGACTTAAATCTATTTTTGAGTTTTATCAAGAATTTAAAGTACATTCACATCAGTGCTTACTTATCCTTGAACTCTGTAGTTTGACTGAGCTTTTGATTGTTGTGAGCACGTCTTTGAGTTGTTCTTTTCCTCCATGGTCCATTAGTATGAACCTTCTTGAGTCCTTGTGGTTTTGAGAATATCATGATTTTCATCTTTGTTTCTGCATTTTCTTTTCCTTTCCTCTCTCCTTCCCATTTCTACATGATTATCCTGTTCCCTTTTGCTTTTCCACCTTTTCTTCCTTTATACATGAGTAACTGATTGGCTGGGTGTAAAATACCTTCTTCCTTGTATCTCTGTGGACATTTCTCCATTGTCCCTTGAGATCTAGGATGCTAAGGAAAAGTCTTCCTCTCTTCTCCTTTGTATGTCACTGACTGGCATGCATGCTTGTGCAATTCTGTCTTCATCCTTGACATGGTGGGCTTTCACTAAGATATTTCTCCATGCTGGTCATATTTCAGTAATTTTGTCCTAACGCCTATGAGTCCTGTCAGTAGTCAGGTTTTCTTTTAAGATCATGAACTTTTTCTTGTCATACCACTGAAAACAATTTCTATTTCTCCAGTTCTATTTTGGGCCTACTCATCTAGATCCCTGCTGTTTTTCTTTCATAGCAACCATTTTCTCCCTGATTGGTTTTATCAGTTTATGATGTACTTCTATAGTGTGCACCCTTAATAATACCAAGCTGCGCTTTTTCTCGTTGACTTGGCTCATTATGTTGCCTTTAATGCTGTGGTGGACTTGTTTCTATAACTTGTTTTCTTCGCTTTATCATTTCACTTTCTTACGATTTCATTTATTAGATTCAGATTTATTGTTTTCATATATTTTTTTTCAGTTTATTTAAGAGTTCAAACCATTTCTGTCACAATGGTTTTTTTGGTCCATTTCCTGGAGTAAATCTTCATAAGAAATATACTCTTAGAGATGTGTGTGTGTGTGTGTGTGTGTGTGTGTGTTTTGTGTGCTTAGTCACTCAGTCGTGTCCAATATCTTGTGACCCCATGGACTGTAGCCCACCAGTCTCTTCTGTCCATGGAATTCTCTGCAAGAATACTGGAGTGGGTTGCCATTTCCTACTCCAGATGATCTTCCTGACCCAGGGATCGAATCCTGGTCTTCTGCTTTGCAGGAAGATTCTTTACCATCTGAACCTCTAGAGAAGCCCTTAGAAATGCATACTTATAATTTACTTAAAAGTTGTATTTACTTCTTTTTGTTAGTTGAAGAAGTGTTGCCTGTGTCTCTTCTCCACATTTTACTGCCTTTTAAACACATTTTGAGTCAGTATTTTCAAGTCTCCTTCTTATCCCCAAGGAGTCTGATTGATTTTCCATTGATATCCAAATCGTTTTCCTAGGTACCATCACATTCTCCTGTAGGATCAGGGAGAAGGGTTGTGTCTGAGGTTTATATTCTGTATTGAGTTGTTTAGCTCTTTGTAAGACTGGACAAGTAGAAGGAGGTGGTTTCTTGCCACTCGGGAATTTTGCCTTTGCAGACTTTTAAAAACTTTTTTTTTCTCTCTCATCTTCTTAAATATTTCATCAGGCTTCAGAGTCACTGATTTGAGGTCCTATCCTGGCTCACTGGGATGAGAGTCCAAATTGCTCCCCATCCCTCACCTCCAAATTTGTTTTTTCCGTAAAAAACAAACAAACAAACCCACTGAACTATTTATGTCTTCTGTTAGATATGAGCTCAGAAGCATTTTTATTCCCCAGCTCCCTACTACAATTTGCTCTAGTTTTACAAATGAGAATTTCAATTACAAAAACAATGCATTCTCATTATATACATCTCTGAAAGTCTTTAAAGAGGCCTAGAGAGGGAAACAAAAACTCCTTATAATCCACCGTATGGAAATATCCAATGTTAACTTTTTGACACATATGTTTAGCCTTCTTATCTCTGTGTGTATATGTGTTTGTATTAACACAGTGTGAATAATATGCTTCATGGACAGCTTGTCTTTCCTTAGCAATATATTGTGGAATTTTTCTCATGTAGAGAAATATTCTCTGTCATTAATTTTAATGATTGTGCAGTGCTTTTATTTTCCTCACACTTACCTGTGTTTCTTAATTGTCTGTAAAGAGATGCTATGTATAGTAACTAAAAAAAAAAAAAAGGCAAAATGGCAGGAGGTACAAACTGCATTCGGGTATAAATTTGAAGTTTGTGTGGAATTGATTTACTGGGTTGGTCAATAACTTTGTTGGGCCTTTTCCATAAGATGTAACAGAAAAACCCGAACAACCTTTTTGGTCAATCCAATATTAGAGAAATGGTTGAGGAAATGGTTCACTATAGCATATCTCTCTGACTGACACTCATGTGGGCACAGATGTTCACATCAGTGGAGTGCGGAGGGTGGGTAATACACCAGATGTCAGGAGTTCCATGGTGAGTCTTCTCTCACCCCAGCCGTGCGACTAGGGGCTAGTCACTTGGCCTCTTAACTTTATTTTTCCCATGTGTAAAACAGGGGAT
Organism: Bos mutus; assembly: GCF_027580195.1. NCBI lineage: Eukaryota > Metazoa > Chordata > Mammalia > Artiodactyla > Bovidae > Bos > Bos mutus. Next base: position 55,960,029 of record NC_091629.1, on the reverse strand, counting down.
GGAAATACGTGGACTTGCTACTTTACAGACCTATTTTATTCCTAAATAAGATTGAAATGAAAAAAAAGTCTCTGCAGTTGCTTATTGAACGAGTAATTCCCTATACTGCAGAAAGACATTCTTGGTAGCAAAAATTCATTTCATTCCACTAACATTTATTGAGCACCTACTCTGTTCAGAGGCCTGTACAAGAAATCAATATAAGAGGTACTATCCTATGTTGAAATGGCCTTATTATGAATGTTTCATTTTTCTCAAATCAATGATCTTCTGGGTGACACTGCTGGCTTCTTCTCATCACTCTGATATGATTAATTCATTCATCATGTTAGACTGATTTAATTATTTATTATGTCGTTTTGTTTATTTAATTTGCATATCAATCACCAGGGCACTGCATATCTCAGCTGACTGCGAAATCATATTAAGAAAGGTTTGGATGCTGATGCAGACGCCAGTGGCCTCTCCAGGGGCAAAAACTTTTCTGTAATTGAATACTTAGGTACTAGGATGCTACAGCTAGAATTTTTTTTTTTTTGACTCGAAGTTCAATCTCCTCCTTCCTGCTTCTGTCCAAGGAGACAGTTAGGTGTGAATTACGCATTCTCATCTGTCCTGTGGTCAGTGTTTGCATATTTTACTTTTCCACAGAGGGGGCGGTGTTTCCCTGGAGAAACAAATATGTCCAACTCACGGTACTTGACTGAAATGAAAAATCCAGTCATTGTTTTCTTTTTTTTTTTTTTAGTTTTTAAAAATAAAATTTTAATAGTAACAACAATAACAACAAAAAGAAATCAGCCTTAAAGATCTGCAGGTATTCTGATATACCCCCTTCACCAGAATAAGTGCAGTTGACCTCTTGGTATACAGTTGACCTCTGAACAACATCTTTGAATTGCTTGGGTCCACTTAGAGATTTTTTCAAATGGTAAACAACATATTATTGCATGATCTGTGGTTGATTGAATCTGTGGTTACAGAACCACAGACATGGAGGAGTTATTGTAAATTATATGCAAGTTTTCAAATTTGGGGGGCTGGGGCTTGGCACTGCTAACCCCTGCCTCGTTCAAAGGTCAACTGTACTTAGGTAATCCAATCAGATCCCACTGATTCAGTTCAATTCAGTCACTCAGTTGTGTCTGATTCTTTGCCACCCAATGGACTGCAGCATGCCAGGTTTCCCTGTTCATCACCAACTCCCACAGCCTATTCAAACTCATGTCCATTGTGTTGGTGATGCCATCCAACCATCTCATCCTTTGTCTTCCCCTTCTCCTCCCGCCTTCAATCTTTCCCAGCATCAGGGTATTTTCTAATGAGTTAGTTCTTTGCATCAGGTGCCAAAGTACTGGGGTTTCAGCTTCAGCATTAGTCCTTCCAATAAATATTCAGGACTGATTTCCTTTAGGATGGACTGGTTGGATCTCCTGGTGGTCCAAGGGACTCTCAAGAGTCTTCTCCAACACCGTAGTTCAAAAGCATCAATTATTTGGCAGTCATCTTTCTGTAGAGTCCAACTCTCACATTCATACACACCTACTGGAAAAACCATAGCTTTGACTAGACAGAGCTTTGTTGGTAAAGTAATGTCTGCTTTTTAATATGCTGTCTAGGTTGGTCATAGCTTTTCTTCCAAGGAGCAAGCTTCTTTTAATTTCATGGCTGCAGTCACCATATGCAGTGATTTTGGAGCCCCCAAAATGAAGTCTCTCACTGTTTCCATTGTTTCCCCATCTATTTGCCATGAAGTGATGGGACCAGATGCCATTATCTTAGTTTTCTGAATGTTGAGTTTTTTTTTTTTTTTTCACTTTATCAAAATAAGTTTATAGAGTCTAAATTTCAGGCACACAATTTGTTAAAGTTAACAAAGAGGATAACAGAAGAGATTTATGGAGGAAAAGTAAAAGAATGGAGAAATTAAATTTATATTACTACAATAGGGAATATATTTTCTGAGAATTCATCTAGTGAAATAAACTTTTAAACTCTAAAATAGCTATTTCTAACATCTAAACAACATATATGGAATCATAATATCCTGTGAATGCATCAACTTTCCTATATAGATATGCAATTTCCATATTGTTGAGTTTTAAGCCAGATCTGTTCCACATGGCTTTTCTCTTCCTTGGCCCATGGACTACTTGTAGCTTGACTTTTTCTTGGTAATCACAGAGGCTCAAGAGGTAAAACTCAGTAATACAAGCATACCTCAAGCCTCCGTTTGCATCATGTCCACTAACATCCTATTGGTTAAAGTCTAAGGTCAACAGGGCAGGGAAGAGTACTGAGAGTCTCATGGCAAAGAATGTGCAGAGAGAAGAGAAAAAAGAAAAATAATGCAATTTTTAATGTAAAAATTAGACACACACAGCTATAGAATCAGTTTAACTTCACCCCTTTTTAGTAAGAATCAGAGGAGATAAGCATCATTATACATTTGGGGCAAAAAGAAAATCAAGATAGAAAAGACAAACAGATCAAGTTTGCAGTTAGAATAAGAAGTGTGGATTTTCATTTTCTTATGTTTTTAAGCATATCACTCTTTTTTAGTGGAAAAATATGTACTCAGATTATATTGATGAAACTTAGGTGAAGCAGTAGATAAAGAATTCTGTCCTATCTGTTCACAAAAAAGTCTTTAGGTAGGAAACAGAAAAAATCTTCAGCCCCTAAATGTCTTCTGTGATAGGAAAGGCAATTATTAGTGCTCTGTTGTAAACAGGAAAGCACAAGGCATGCTTATGGAAATGAAGCATCGAGTATTTACAGACAGCTAATCGGGAGAAATGTCAATAACCTCAGATACACAGATGACACCACACTTATGGCAGAAAGTGAAGAACTAAAGAGCATCTTGATGAAAGTGAAAGAGGACAGTCATTGTTTTCTTATCCATTATCTCCTGATTGGATTTTTCAACCCAGATGCTAGTGTATTGGCTCCTCAGAGGTACTGCCTGGGTTCTTATTATTTCAGCCTCCCAGCTGGGAGCAGGTGGGGCCCTTGCATCCTTGGACTGGATTTGTTTACCTTCCTGATCATCAGTATAGTATTAAGTGAGACTGGGGGCCTGGACTTGAATCCTGATCATGATTCTTCTTAGCTGTGCGACTTTGGGAAGTTACTGAATAGGTACCGACGGTGATATAGCTAAAGAGCACTTAACACATCCTAAGCTTAAGCTAAATATTTATTTTATTGTCATTTAATTATCTCCCTCGTGCTCCTGTTCTATTGTTTTTTTTTGTTTTGTTTGTTTTTGCTGTACGCCTTGATATGTGGGACCTTGGCTCTCTGACCAGGGATCAAACCCATATCCCCTGCATTGGAAGGCAGAGTCTTAACCATTGGACCACCGAGGAAGGTCCCTCCTGTTCTAGTTATTATTGCTGCATAGCAAGCCGCTCAAAACCTTAGGGGCTCAAAACCCTCACAATCTGTTATTTGCTCATGCATGTTGGGCAGAACTTAGTGGAAGAGCTGCTCTCTGCTCCGTGCGGTGTCTGTTGGGAGAAGTCAGACTGGGGACTAGTTCAGTTCAGTCCCTCAGTCAGGTCCGGCTCTTTGTGACCCCATAGACTGCAGCATGCCAGGCTTCTCTGTCCATCACCATCTCCCAGAGTTTACTCAGACTCATATCTGTTGAGTCGGTGATGCTCTCCAACCATCTCATCCTGTGTCGTCCCCTTCTCGTCCTGCCTTCAATCATCCCCAGCATCAGAATCTTTTCAAATGAGTCAGTTCTTGAGGACGTCTCATTTGCTTGACTGCCAAGTGAGTGTGGATAGCTCAGCTGGGCTGTGGGTCTCTGCTTCTCTCCACCCGTGCCTCCTCTTGCACTGCTTGGACTTCCTTACAGCGTGGAACCTGGGTTCCCAGAGTGAGCATCCCAAGGGAGCCAGGAAGAAGCCGCATGGCTTTTTCTAACCCTTCCTCAGAAGACACCCATCATCACTTCTGCTATATCCTGTTTGCAGAAAGGTTCAGAGACTCACTGAGATTAAAGGGGAGGGGACTTAGTTTCCGTGTTGATGGAGCAGTGGTAAAGAAAGTGTAGAGGACCGTGTGGCTGGGAGACACTGTTCGCCCGTCTTTAGAAAATGCAGTCTGCCAGCACTGCTCTGAGATGGACGTTTCTCCCTCTTCCAGAGGGAGGGTTATGAACTTCCTCTATGGTCATACATCTATGGAATCATTCACTGGGTTTTGGTTTCTGTCGGTCTGGCTCTAGAAAACACACCCCTCACCCCTGATGAACCCAGTGGAAGTGAAAGTCCTCAGTCGTGTCCCACTCTTTGCGACCCCATGGACTGTACAGTCCATGGAATTCTCCAGGCCAGAATATTGGAGTGGGTAGCCTTTCCCTTCTCCAGGGGACCTTCCCAACCCAGGGATTAAACCCAGGTCTCCCGCATTGCAGGTGGATTCTTTACCTGCAGGGCCACAAGGGAAGCCCATGATGAACACAGGAGCAAACATTTATTAGGCTGTTACTGGAAGAACTTTAAATATATTGAGTCATTTCACCCTTCTAACAAACTTTTGTGATGGAGGCTGTCAATATATCCATTTTATAGATGGTGACACTGAGGCATACAGCTATTACGAGGCTTGCTCAAGGTCACACAGGTAAGTGTCAGAGCTGAGATTCAAACTCAGGCCCCAAAGTCACCACATTTAACTGTATTCTCTTCTGATTCTCAAATAACTACACAGATTGGTTTTAATGACCATTTTGTGCCCACCCTCTTCTTTCTGCATCAAAGAGATATTTTTCTAATAGTCTCCCCCACACACCCTGAAGTTTCGTTGGGGTCACTGACTCTTTTCAATAGCAGGAAGACTTTGGGTATCAAAGTGTACCTAACCTTGCATACCATCAACACATCCCATCAAGAAGTGTTAGGTTCTCCTTTGAGTGCTATCCTTGAGGGAAACACTCACGGGTACAGCTTCCTCATGTCCCTCCCTCCTTCCTGCTTTTCTTCTTTCCCTCAGCCAGGATTTGAAGTGCTAGGTTCGCATATGCCATGCCAATCCCTCGTTCCATATTCATTTGCTGTTGGGTATTGGCCAAGGTAGCTGCCCAGAGTGAGCCTGGCTGTTCTCACCTGTAACATAGCACCTGCTTCATAGGGTTCTTGTAAGGGCGTTAAAACTGCATATGAAGGAGCCAGACGTATAGAAGTTGCTCACACGTGTGCTGGCTCGCCTCCTCCCTCCTTCCCTCCCTCCCTCCCTGATATTCCTTGAAGCACACTCATTGCTGGAAACTGCCCTCTTGCCCTTTCTCACAGGAAGTCGAGTAGTTGCCTTCCTGATCGAAGGAACTCAGGAGAAGCAAGAGCAGTTGAACTGCATCAGGTGGTGGCAATGAGTTGCATTGGATTGGTGTCATGACAGAAATAAATCCCTGGTCCCTCAAAAAAAAAAAAAAGAAAAAGAAAAATGAAATAAACAAATGAGAGTCTCTTGCTTTGAAGAGTGGGATTTTTGCCCTGTGTAGAAATGCAATGTATTGGATGCCTGATTCTGACTCGTGTGTGTGTGTGTGTGTGAAGAAGACAGTCCTTCCTGCAGTGTCTCAGCAGGCCTGCTTTCTTTCCCCCTTGCAGGGGACTATGCTGCCCACATCTCTCCTAGTGCCTTGGGATGGCCATTTGGGTCCCAGGGTCCCTGAATTTCAGAGCTAGGAAGGGGTTCAAGGATGATGTGAGTCCTCAAGTGGGCGCCCGGATTGGATGAATGCTTGTGCTCATGAGATTTGAAAGGCAGAAACAAGACTACAGTGATCTTTTGCTCCCCCAAGTTCTGATTCTCTTCCTTTTTCTAGTGTACTTGCAATATAAACTCTGAGTTAGAATCAGTGGGTTTGTTTCCAGTTCTGATTATTTATTCATTAACCTTGACTGCATCCTCATGAAGGATCCTCTACAAGAATCCCTCAGCAGAGCTGCTCCTGGATTCCTGATCAGAAGAAACTGTGAGGCAGTGAATGTCGGTTGCCTTAAGCCACTGAGATGGGAGATGTTTTGTTATGCAGCAGAGGTAGCTAATACAGCAGGAAGTGCACACGTGCCAGTACCCTTTGGAGGCTTTGTCCTCTTACCATGTCGCTGTGTCTCCTTTCTCAGCCTTTTTTGTTCATTTGTCCTTTAAAAAAAGTTATTCATTTAATTAATGTGATAGCATCAGGTCTTAGGTGCAACACTCCAGTTCTTTGTTGCGTTTGCGGGATCTTCTGTTGGGGCGCGTGGGCTCTCTTGTTGGGGCACGTGGGCTCAGTCGTCGTGGCGTGTAGGCTTAGCTCTTCCACAGCATGTGGGATCTAGTTCCCCAACCAGGGGTTGAACCCATGTCCCCTGCATTACAAGGTGGATTTTTAACCACTGGATCTCCAGGGAAGTACCCATTTGTCCTTTTTAAGGACTCTTCTCAAGAGATTGCTGGGGACTCCAAAATTCCTGTTATGTGTCCTAATGAACAATTTTACTTCTTTTTTAAAAGCATTTAAATTTCTCTCAACCCGGCTGTGTCTGGTCAGCCTCATCATTTATAAATACATTCAGGTGCTTCCCTAAGCAAAAGGGCTGGTGGCTTCTCCATGACAAATTTTGCTGTTCTTCCAGGCCAGGAGACCTAAAACTTACCCAATAACAATGGTTCCCCCATCACGTAATCTGAGGCTTAGAGAAGGGGAGTGACTTGCTCAGTGAGTCAGTTAGGAAGTAATAGAACTGGGTTTTGTTTCATTCCACAGACTGTCTCTGCCAAATACTTTAGGGTACGTCTCTGATAATTCCACTGAAGTCTTCCTAATAGCAGAAGTGAATGCATGTGTGGGTCTTGGGGGTCTGGAGCATAGCCAGTGTAGCCTGCCTCAAGCATGATGTTTCTTTAAAGTTTTGCATTTTAACTTTAAAAATTCATGTGAATTTTTAATTCTGCTCATTAATATATTCATGTTGATTTTAACAGAATATTATGTGAGTCTGGCTTGTTTCGGATATACTACAATAACAAACTCTTGAAATCTCAGTGACTTCCTTGATTGGGGAATGTGCCTGGCATCTAGTAGTTGTTAGACTCTTTTTGGCCAAGTCATGTGACATGCACGATCTTAGTTTCCCGACCAGGGATTGAACCCGTGCCCCTTGCCATGGAAGTACCAAGTGCTAACCAATGGACTTCCAAGGAATTCCCATCTACTAGTTTTTTTCAATGTATGAGATAACCTGAGTAACAAAAAGTTTTGTTGCTCCAAATTCCAATACCACCCCAGTTTTGGATGTTTTAATTTGACTCTTACCTTTGGGGGCAGGAAAGAAAAAAAAATCTCAGTGGCTTAATATACACACACAAAAGTGATATCTCATTGAAATGACATTTTATTATGGGTTCTGTGGCTCCTCCAAGTGGTCCTTTTGCCTTGTGGCCTCTGAGGTTAGCTTGGAAAGAGAAGAGACAATGAGTGTGAAACATCCCTAGGGTTTTCTATGGTCTAAAGTGGTTTAGAACCCATCTAGTTGACCGCAATCCAGTCACATGGTCCTGATGGACCGTAAGAGAAGACAGGAATGAAGTGGTCTGGGATGCACAGGAAGAGATCTTTTTAAATGTAAAAAGACTTGATAAATACATAGCATTCCCTATGCCACAAATATTTTAAATTATGATCAAAAGAGTAGCGTCTAAAGAGTTTTCTGCTGTTCCTGTTATTCAGTGGTTGAGATCGTGTTGTTCTGACACTGTCACTTGGAAGATTACGTTGAACAGGAGACCTGAAAATGTGTTTTGGGTTTGATGTCCAGGCAATTTATCTTCTGCTTGCGTCCCAGTATCTCAGCAGGCTTTCGTCACATAAATTGGTTATTTCACTCTGTCACAAACGATGTCAAGGCAATCACCAAGCAGACAGGTTCTGAGTGCTGCCAGACAGGTGGTATGACGTACTGTTTTGAGCTGACATCTGTGGGTTTTGGTAAGGAGAACTCTGCTTGCTTATGTCGTATGGTTCACTATCCCTGGGAAATGCTTAAGGGATTTTTGAGCAGAGAAAGAGAATCAGGAATATTTTTGTAACACTCATACTTTAATTTTATTCATAGGTAAATAAACTAACAATCTCAAATAAGCTTTAGTCCCTGTGGCAAATTATATATTTTAAAAATGCTTGCAACAATAGATTCTGTCCCAGGTGCTTTTCCAGAACCTAATCAAGTTGCTTGCTCACTTGCTCCCCTAAATCAAGTGAGTGGTTTATTTCTCCTCCCCCCGATGAATAGAAAGAGGTGGGAATGATTGTGAGGCTGGGCTAGAAAAGGGCACACCCTTTCCCTTTTATCTCATGAATACTCGCCTTGGAACCCTCAAGCTCCATGGAACACACTCGAGGCAGCCATACGTTAAGGAAGCCCGAGTCAACCAATGTGGAACGACAAGACCCGAGACTGCGTGGAGAGGGAGAAATGCCTGTCAACCCTCAGTTGCCCAGTCCCTGTGCAATCACAGTCCCCCTAGTGACCCCACGCCAGAGCTGCCCAGCCCAGCTGTTCTCAAACTCCTCCTCCAGAGACCATAGACCATATTATCCAGAGAGATAATAAATGATTACTATTGTTTCAGCTCTAATTTGGGGGTCATTTGTTAAATGGCAACAGCAGTTTCCCCTAATCAACTGTAACCATCCAGTCCTCCAACTTCCTTTTTTGGCTCAGTTATCATGACGTTTATTATTAAAACACTAAGAGTTTTGCTTTGGTTGCTGGACAAAGATGTTAACTTACTTCTCTGCTTCCTGTTTTCCTGGGTGGCAGGGAGAGAAGGGTGTACATGGCAGCTCTGTTCTTCAGGTCCCAGGCCTGCTTACACAGAGCACCAAAGATGGGTTTTCTCCTTTCCCCATCTTTCCAGGAGGGAATAGGTTAAGGCAACAAGGCAACTTTGACACGCATCTATATCATTTATATGACTTCCGGCAACTTGTCTAGAATCAGTAGGGGAGGTGCTCAATATCCAACCTCCATTTAGTCATTTCATCCAAGACTCAAATTGTTTCCTTTGTGTCCTTGTTCCTGATGTGCCATACAAATGGCCTTAGGCTTTCCTCCTCTTTTTTTTCAGCTGCCTCGTTGCTTGCGGGTTCTTAGTTCCCTGACAAGCAATTGAACCCAGGTCCTCAGCTGTGAAAGTGCAGAGTCCTAACCACTGGACCGCCAGTGAATTCCCAAGACATTCCTCCTAAGGTTATCTTGTGCAGGGCATGGACATCTATGACCTGGGGGCCAGATGGGGCCAACTTTAAAAAAAAAATCATTGGTTTTATTTATCTCTGAAATACAAAAGATAAATATTCCATATAATTTCAAGAGAAGTTGTGTCACTTATGTTACTTTAAGTAAATAGAAAACTAAGAAAGAATAACGTTTGTTGTTATTCTTGTGCCAACAAGAAAAAAATCTTTACTGGGATTGAAAAGTCTGTTGGCCATATTTGGAAGTGTTTTTAATCTGCCAGCGATCCTGAGAGCTTTTCTTGGGCTGAGTCATTTGTACCTGGTTGTAAAGCCATCCCCATGGTACTTCTCACTTCATTAGGTGAAAGTTATCAATGGGATCACAATGGTGAGACATGCTGCTGCTGCTGCTAAGTTGCTTCAGTCGTGTCCGACTCTGTGCGACCCCATAGATGGCAGCCCACCAGGCTCCCCGGTCCCTGGGATTCTCCAGGCAAGAATACTGGAGTGGGTTGCCATTTCCTTCTCTAATGCGTGAAAGTGAAAAGTGAAAGGGAAGTCACTCAGTCATGTCCGACTCTTAGCGACCCCATGGACTGCAGCCCACCAGGCTCCTCCATCCATGGGATTTTCCAGGCAAGAATACTGGAGTGGGGTGCCATCGCCTACTCTGATGGTGAGACATAGATGTCTGCAATACGACATCAGAGGTGTATCTGTGTGGGTGTATACCTACACATATTCATGTGCTTAAAGTTTTTTTTAATTGTGGAAAAATTTTTGTTGTTGTTCACTTGCTAAGTCATGTTCAACTCTTTGAGACTCCATGGACTGAAGCACAATTTCCTGTCCTTCACGATCTCCTGGAGTTTGCTCAAACTCATGTCCACTGAGTCATTGATGCCATCCAACCATCTCACCCTCTGTCACTGCCTTCTCCTCCTGCCCTCAATTTTCCCCAGCATCAGGGTGAAATATATGTGTAACATGAAATTTATCATGGTAACTAGTTTTATACTTGAATCTTTTAGGTCTTGCCTATTTCTTATTTATTCTTATATCGTTGTGTATTTTGTGTATGGGGTAAATGTTTCTATTATTTTTTAAATTGGCTATTGCTGGTGTAAAAAAATGTGTTTTAGGCACGTAGTTTATATCTGACTCCCATACCAAAACTCTCCTATGAGTTTTAACAGTTTCTAGTTATGTCCCAAATTTTAGGGGAGATAGTCGTATTTTAATAAATGTCCACTGAGAGAGGAATGGATAAAGAAGACATACACACACACACACACACACATGCATATGTGGGGTCTGTGTGTGTGTGTGTGTAGAGAGAGAGAGAGGGATATAGCATACACACACACACACACACACACACACAGAGAATATTACTCAGTCATTAAAAAGAAGAAAATCATGCCCTTTGTAGCAATATGGACGGACTTAGAGCTTGTCATACTAAGTGGAGTGAGTCAGAGGAGGAGAAATACTGTATGACATCTATTATATGTGAAATCTAGTGGTACTTATATCATCTCCTTTTTAATACTTAATCTGATTTTTAGTTTTTTTAAAACCACGTTAAAACATACAATTTTGTGGCATTTTTAAAAGTACATTTGTAGTGGTATACAACCATCTTCACTGTCCATTTCTGGAACTTTTTCATCAACTCCCGAAACGCTCTGCACACATTTAACAATGACTCCCCATTTCCCCCCGTCTGTAGCTCCTTTGTACCGCCTTTCTCCTTGCCGTCTCTGCATTTGTCTGTTTGAGGTACCTCGTGTAAGTGGACTTATCTGATACTTTGGATAGCTTTTGTTTTTTAATAAATAAGATTTTATTGGAACACAGCTATGCTCTTTCATTTCTGTATTGTCTATGGTTGGTTTTGCACTTTAGCAGAAGTAGGGACTTCTCTGGCGGCCCTGTGTTTAAGACTTCACCTCCAATACAGGACATGCAGGTTCGATTCCTGGTCATGGAACTAAGATCCCACATGCCTCCAGGCCAAAAAGTCAAAACATAACAGAAGCAATATTGTAACAAATTCGATTAAGACTTTAAAAAAATACAGCAGGGTTAAGTATTTGGAAGAGATGAGGTATGGGCTGCAGACGATGATATGCTATCCATTGGTTTACACAAAAGTTTGCAGTCTCCTGAATGCAGTTGAGGATGGCTGACCTCTATGATCATCTCATTGGTGTAGGAAAGGAGCCTCTTTTCCAGCCCACTGGTAGTGGATTTTTACAGTATGAAAGTCACTAAGGCCTTTAACTCCGCTTGGTCAAAACCCTACCCTCATTTTTCTTAGTTAAAAAGTGCAAATCATTTCAGAATTCTGCCTGCCTTCTCTCCTGAATTTGTTTCTCTCCATAAGATTTAATTGACCTGTGAAAACTCTTCTTCCATCCTTGAATTTAACAATTTAATGCCCTTTATTTCTGCTTGATTATCTTCATTCCTTTCCCTTCTATATATTACAGAAACACCTGATAAATACTGCCCACCTCACATGATTGTTTGGCAGTTAGGAAACAATATCTGCTACATAGTGTAACCTAGACAGCGTATTAAAAAGCAGAGACATTACTTTGCCAACTAAGGTCCATCTAGTCAAAGCTATGGTTTTTCCAGTAGTCATGTATGGATGTGAGAGTTGGACTATAAAGAAAGCTGAGCGCAGAAGAATTGATGCTTTTGAACTGTGGTGTTGGAGAAGACTCTTGAGAGTCCCTTGGGCTGCGAGGAGATCCAACCAGTCCATCCTAAAGGAAATCAGTCCTGAATATTCATTGGAAGGACTGATGCTGTAGCTGAAACTCCAATACTTTGGCCAACTGATGTGAAAAACTGACTCATTTGAAAAGACCCTGATGCTGGGAAAGATTGAAGGTGGGAGGAGAAGGGGACGACAGAGGATGAGATGGTTGGATGGCATCACTGACTCAGTGGACATGAGTTTGAGTAAACTCTGAGAGCTGGTGATGGACAGTGAGGCCTGGCGCGCTGCGGTTCATGGGGTCACAAAGAGTAGGACACGACTGAGCGACTGAACTGAACTGAACTGATGTAGTCTAACTTTTCAGGTTCCCCTTTTCCTGTAAGTGAGTAATGAATTGGTTCTCCTTATGTAGATGCTGACCTTTGTGTTAACATTTTACCCCCTCCATGAAGAAGAATCAGGCTCTGACCTGGAGTTCTACTACTGTGATAATACTTGTGTTTTCAAAGTCATTTCTCACTTTACTAGGCATTTATTTAAAAAGACAATTTAAATGGCCATCTTTCTTTGTTTTTCCGAGATTTATCATTTTAGCCATGCTCTGTGATGGAAAGTGATGTCTGTAAATGACGTAGAAGCTTCTAGGACCTTGGGTTTACTGTGGCCTTGACTCACACTGGAGCTCTCAACAATTTTGTCCATTATCGATTTGGGTGCATTTGTGTATAAGTATGCACATTGAAAAAAATCAATCATTTTGCTCTCCTCAGACAATGAACACCAATCCCTTGTACCAGATGATTTGCCACTAGCCACTTACCACTTAACATCTTCATAAATGTCGACATTATAAATATATGGAAGAAAATCTCAGTGAAACATCTCAATCAGGGGTTGACAAGCATTTCTATAAAGGGAGAGCTAGTAAATATTTTTCCAATGAAACTGTTTACAAAAAGAGGCAGCAGGACACAGTTTACCAACCTCTGTTCTGAATCTTTTATGATCATTCTTCTTCTTTTTTTTTTAGAAAAATCCTTCTAAATGTCTTCCAAGGTGCACATTATTTTAAAGGTCTTTATGAAAAAGCGACGGCTTCGTAAGGTGATAGATACTTTGTACATGATTATTGTGATGCTTAAGTCCATTTTTAGCTTCTCTGATAATCTATAATACCCAATCTGTGATACCCAAGCATCTAAGTGCATCCTTCTCCTGCTTCTTCATACCTTGACTTCTGCTGCTTCTGTTTATTCAGCTGTTCCCTGCCACCCCCCACCCCCGAGGGCTTGTGTTGTTGTGAGAAGCCCAAGTGACAATATGGTTGTTGTGTGATCTGTGACTGGAAGTTTTTCTGGCTTCTCTCCTTGACTTTCAAATTCTCAGTGGTTTCAAGTTCACATCTTACAGGGTCAGTTTTTAGTCACCAGTTTTCCCAGTTGAAAACATACTTAAGGTAAATAGAGCAGAAGTCCCCAAATGCAGAAATCTGTATACTCTTCTGCTGTCAGGGAGTTCATTGAGGGAAGGTGGAGGAAGTGGTTGGAGAAGCAAAACTGAGTGTTTGTGAATAATAAAAACAAGCAGTAAGAATTTGCATTGATCTCTGGGAGCCAGTGGGGTTCTGTGTAATAAGAAAGCAGCGCTTGTTTTCAGCAAGGCGCACCTCTTCCTCCCACCCCAGCTCGGAGGTTGCTCTCAGCCTCACTGGGGAAGCCGGGCTCCCAGCTCCCCTGGTTGGACTCAGAAGGGCACTAGCCAAAGGCCACAGTGTGCATGGAGGACTCTGACAGGTGACTAAGTTGGTACCCCTGGGTCCACCTCCCAAACCACAAAAATGTCGTCTTCTCATCAGCACTCTTGCCTGGGAAATCCCATGGATGGAGGAGCCTGGTGGGCTGCAGTCCATGGGGTCGCGAAGAGTCGGACACGACTGAGCAACTAACACATTTCAGTACATCGACCTAAATTTTCTGTTCTGTAAAATGAGTGTGATAATATCCATCTCCCATCTACCCATTTACTCACTCATCTACCTATTTACTACTCATTTATAATTCATTTATACAGTGGTTATGGAGGATCTGCTGCTGCTAAGTTGCTTCAGTCGTGTCCGACTCTGTGCGACCCCACAGACGGCAGCCCACCAGGCTCCCCTGTCCCTGGGATTCTCCAGGCAAGAACACTGGAGTGGGTTGCCATTTCCTTCTCCAATGCATGAAAGTGAAAAGTGAAAATGAAGTCGCTCAGTCGTGTCCGACTCTTCGCGACCCCATGGTCTGCAGCCTACCAGGCTCCTCCGTCCATGGGATTTTCCAGGCAAGAGTACTGGAGTGGGGTGCCATTGCCTTCTCCAGTGGAGGATCTACTGTGTGCCAAATACCAGGGGATGATGTCCTGAGACTTTCTGGTACATGATAGGTGTGAACTTATTGTATAGTAGATGTTGAATGGATTAGGGATAAAGGGTATAAAGGGCCTGGATGTATTAAGGTGATTAGTACCTGGTAGCTGTTACTCTTCCATCAGGATTATTCTCATTGTTGTTGGCAATCCCAGGTAACAGGGGGACACAGTTGCCTTGTTAGAGGGCTGCCCTCATTCCTAGCATTCCTGCCAGTTGACCTGTGTCAAGAGTCAATGTTCATCTCAGCTTCAGTGATTGACTGGATCACAGGTTCTGTCCAGGGGGCTCTGTTTCCCTGCAGCCACTGTCTCTCCCCATTTATTGCCTGGGAGAAGCATCTAATAAAAAGTCAATGGCTCTGCTGGTCTTTTGTGAGTGTGCGCTTCCCTGCTGCACGGGACATATACTTTCATTGACTGTTGTGAACCTGTCTGTCCTGTGTGATGCAGGGCAGGACTGCTGGTGGCACCGGGTGCTGGGAACCCTGGATGAGACTGAAGTCAGAGGGAGGAAGCCTTGTGTGTCCGTCCCACCCCAGACCCTGTCCCTGAGCGAGCAGCCCTGGGGGCCACACATCCACACCCCTTCATCTTCATGTCACCAGTTTTACTGGGAGCAACACACGCTCAGAGACCGTGCCATCAACATGGATATTACAGATGGGGTGTTGCAGAAGGAGCATGTAACGTTTTCAGGCGTGACTCCTTAGTTTCATAGATGAGGTACGAGATGGGCACTCCCATCATTATTTTTACTTATTTATTTGGCTCCTCTGGGTCTTAGTTGTGGCATGTGGGATCTAGTTCCCTGATCAGGAATTGAACTGAGACTCCCTGGATCATGAGTGTGGAGTCTTAGCCACTGGACCACCATGAAAGTCCCCCAGTCATTCATTATTTATAGTTACAGAGAACTTAACTCTAGTGCTCAGTACTCTAGGGACACAGTAACAAGCAGGACAACCAGCCTGTGGAAGCCAGTCTCCAAGACGGCTCCCAAGGACTGCCTGCCTTCTCGTCTTTCTAACTCTGCGTGGTCTTCTCCCACCCTGTACCCGGCCTGGTGTGTGGACCTGATGGAATTTGGTACAGGTGATGAGACGCTGCGTCCAAGATTTGCTTATAAGAGAAGACTCAGCAGGGTGCATCTTGGCCGGCCTCTCTTCCAGATACCTTGCTCTACGGGAAGCGGGCTGCTGTGGCATGAGCAGCCCTGTGAGGAGGTCCATGTGACCTGTGGCCAATAGCCACGTGTGTGAGCTTTAAGACGGGCCCCAACACTAGCCAACGTTTCAGATGCCAGCTACTGTCAGATGTGACAAAAGTAGCAAGGGCCATGAAGGGAGAGACAGACAACAGGGAGTGGTCAGAATAGCTGCTGTGATGACATGTGTTGGCATATATATGCATATATGTACATTTCGGCATATATATATATATATATACACAACTCGGTTGGAGTTTCCTCATACCTCAGTTGGTAAAGAATCTGCCTACAATGCAGGAGACCCGGGTTCGATTCCTGGGTTGGGAAGATCGCCTGGAGAAGGAAATGGCAATCCACTCCAGTATTCTTGTCTGGAAAATCCCATGGACAGAGGAGCCTGGTGGGCTACAGTCCCTGGGGTTGCAAGATTTGGACACGACTTAGTGACTAAACCACCACCATCACATTTTGGTTTAGGGGGTGTCAGGAGGCTTTGTCCCTCTGACTTCAGGTGACGCCTTTGAGGAGGTGAAGTCTGAAGCAACTCCTGCAGGGTACGGAGGAGCTAAGCCTGAGGAAGTATCGGGGGGAAGTCCAGACCCCAAGGTGGGCGAGAGTGTGGTCTGTTTGTGGATGTGGAGTAAGGACAGGTAGCTGGAGCGTGACAGTGGGACAGATGTTCCATCAGGGGAGGCTGGAGGGGCGAGCAGGGGCCAGATCCCACGGCCTTGTAGGCCTTGGTGGGGAGTTGGGGTTTTACCATGCAAGCCAGCTCTGCCTGGTAGGACTTTCTGTACTCATGGCTGTATTCTGTATCTGCACTGGTCGATAGGGTAACCACTCACCATGGGGAGCTATTTTGTACTTGAAGTGTGACTAGTGCAACTGAGGCACTAAATTTTTAATTTGATTTATTTCGTATTGTTGGACTTAGTGGATACAGGGGAGAAAGTGCAAAGAAAGGGGAGTGTTCCAGGGAGCAGTGGGGCACTGTGACAGGAGCCTGTAGGACAAGCTCAGCTCACTGGCTGCTGTGGGGAGAGTGGATGAAGGTGGGTACCAGGAGGAGGAAGGAGGTAGACACAGAGGTCCACTGACAGGTGGTGGCCTCTTGTGGCTCCTTGTGACTTCAGAATGACACAAGGTTAGAGATGCTGAAGCTGGGGTGTCAGTGCCCGATCTTCCCCACCTTGTCTAGCGTAATGCAGGGGCATGGCCTCCAAGACATCTGTGTCTTGTACACTACAGCGGACGGACAGGTTCCTCTCACAGAGGAGGGCCTGTCCCCAGCCCCTGGCCCCTGCAGAAGTCCCCGTGCAGGTGTCTGCACAGTCCTCCATTGCAGGCTACTTATCATCTGTGCTTTAGTTCTTCATCTGCAAAATGGAATATTAATACTGTCTGTCTCTAGACATCTCGGGAGCCTCAAATGAGATAAAGCAATATAAACCACTTGCCTCTGAGTGGTGCGTGGTAGACTTGATGCCTGCCTGCTGTTGTTTGCTTTATCGTCAACATCTCTCAGCTAGGAGTCTCTAGCTTCACATGCTAATTTCATTGGACCTCATATGAGCCTCAGGGCTGGACAGAGCCTGATTCAGAAACTGCTTCTTGGGCTGTTATTAAGGGGTCTTCTGACATTGGATTCAAGGGACTTCTGCAGAGGGCAGCAACCCAGAGTGAGCTCAGGTAGAGGGGAGATACCTGAATGTTCTGGTCCATTTTCCTCAAATGTCAGCCATTGTCCCGAAGTGGACAGTATAAGTCCCAGGAAGCTGGCTGGCTTTGGGCACAGTGGATGCTCTTTAGTGAACCATGGAAGAGCCAACAGCCCCCAGGTCTGTGCCCTCAGAGCCGATGTCACTCTGGAAATACTAATTATCTTAGACAAGGAAACCGGGCCCGAGGGTCCTCTCATTTCCTGTGGTTTCAGGAAGGTAACGTGTGTCCAGTGGCATGTTAGTTTCAGATAACGTCAGGTCTTCTGATTACTATCAAGTGTTAGTTAGATATCATGAATAGATTTTTTTTCCCCTACTGCTCAGTTCTTGGGATGAACACTTTCTACAGGTGAATGAAGGCATCACCAGGAACCTCAACCTTTCTATATCATAGTATGAATTTTATTTCTCACTGTCTCACCTTTCCAAGTGCCTGTGGTTCACAGGAGTAGATTTAGACCTGACTGGAACTTCACTTTCCCTTATTCCCTTGGCTTCAGCTGTACTAGCCCCTTGGTTGTCTCTTGAGCGAGGAGGGGGTGCATCCCCTTGTTCAGTCCTCTTGTACGGGCTGTTCTGGGTGTCCCAGTGTCCTCACATCCTTCCCAGGAGGTCTGCAAGGCTTCCTCTCACATCTGCTTTGTTCAGTGTCACCTTCTCAATGAGGCCAAGTCTGATCACACTTTACATCATTTGCAACGATGGCATTCCTGACCCTGATCAGTTCTTTCTTCCCATAGTATTCAACCACCTTCCTGCTATATAATTTACTTTAAAAAACATTTATTGTTTTTGATCTCCCCCACCCCTACAACAAACAGATGAGGTCCACAAGAGTAGGGATCATGACTTTCTTCTGTCCTCTTGACTGCTGTGTCCCCACTTTCTGGAGCAGGCCTGGCATCCATAGAAGGGTTGAGCCTTACAAGTATTGAGTGCATCAGTATCCAGGCTCTTTAGTGTGTGGTCAAAAGGTCCTGATCGCCAGTGTCAACTTGGATTTCCTTCTTTCAGGATCCATCCTGCTCTTGCTCCCAGCTGTAATAAATTCATTCACTTGACTTTGCTGTCTCTGTATCCCTCATTCCTGCTTCCTCCCTTGCCCTCTATGTTACCCTTCTGTTTTCCACCCAGCCAGTATAGCCACCCTACAGGTCTCTAAGAGATCCTCAGCTAACCTGGCAGCCTCCCCTTAGCCCTCATTGGCTCTGCTCACCTTGTGATGTTCATGCCTGTAACTATTGACAATTCTTAGGTCTTGAGTTTCTCTTGAACTCTTCATGCTTATGCTTGGTATTACGCAAGGAGAACTGATTTTGGTGTCAGAAAAACCTAACTTCTTCTTCCCTTACCTCTTAGACTAGCTCAAGTTAAAGAACTTCCTCTGAGCCTAGTTGCTTGTCTCCCCAACTGTGGTTAATGATACCTACCCGGGAAGTTACTGTGAGAACTAAGTAAGACTGTACGTGAAAGCACATAGTAGGGGCTCCAGAAATGTGTTGAGTGTCTGTCGAGTGAGCTTAGCGTCCTGGGGTGGGCCTGGGGAGGTAGTATTAACTAAACATGTTTTATTCCAGTGTGCTGATTTTGGAATGGGAGCTTGTTTTTTGTTCCACATGAGAATAATGAGAAAGCTCTTATCTTTATTGGAATCCTTCTGCAGAAAGAGGAGAGCTGTATTTGTGTCAGAGATAATGCGGTCTTTTTACAGGCTTCTGTGTGATAGACAATACTAGGGGTCTTTTAACTGGTGTGTTCAGGGCTTTTCCTGTCTGTCTCATTGCATGGTCTGTCAATTCCAGTCTTTACTTGGCTTCTGAATGACTTTTGTGACATTTTATTAGTTATTTCTTTTTGTTGTGAATTGAGAAGGGCTGTGTGTGTGCGTCTGAGCCCGAGTACTTGCACATACATACCCACTTGTACACACAAGTGCGTGTGCATGTGAACACGTTTGCTTATACGTGGGAGGTGAGTGCTTGTGCATCCGTAGATAAATGCATGTCTGTTAATGTATATATGTGACGTGGGTGAGTACAGGGGTCTTTATTTGCATGTATGTGACTGTGAGTGAACTTGGTGCTTTCCTACAGACAAAGGCCCCATGGGCGTGGCAGACAAAGCCAGGCCTGGGAACTGAGAGCCCAGTGGGGTTGTCTGAGAGGGAGAAAGGGATGATGGCATTGGGAGGAGAGCAGAGTACACAGCTTGGGGGAGTCTCTCTGACTGTGGCCTTGGCAACCAGCCTGTGGAGGGCTTCACTTTGGTGGGTGCCTGGGCTCCCACTGTGGCTCTGCCCTTGGCAGCTCTGTGACCTTGGGAAGTTGCTTAGCTTCCTGGATTTGATCAAAGGATTAAACAGCACAATGAAGTAAATAGAGTGTTTAGTGCAGAGAAAAGTCACTCAGGGTAACAAGAATCTTCTTTCCTGACTTGCTTTCATTCTGATTTCCAATGCTGAGGTTCAAGGACAGTTGGTAGCCAGTGTAGTTCCAACAGGCTGCAAAGTGAATTTAACTTAGTGAAGCATAAGAGGAGGACGTTTTAGGGTTTCCTTTTGGGCTCCCAGAATTGACCAGCACTGCCTGCAGAGGACCAGAGAGCTTGAAATAAGCAAGCATAGAAGAGACAAAGCCCCGGGGGGATTAAGTGACCTCCTCACCAAGGAGCCACCAGAGACAGGCTGGGATCAGCTCTGAGATCTGCTGCGTGCTGACCCTGGCCAGGTGTGTGACCTTGGGCAGGTCACCTCAGTCCCTCTGGGGTAAAGGGGTAGTGGTTGTCTCTACCTCATGGGTGATGCGAAGTTAGGAGGTCAACCCACAGAACGCCTGGCATGGGGGAAATGGTACCTCTGGTCATCAGATCCCCTGACCTCTGCCCTGCATACCTGAGAGTGATGATGACAACCTGGAACACATCCTCTGGAGGGCAGGTATGAGACTGGATGGAAGGATGGAGGTTGTTCATGCTGGGGAGGCCAAGCCCGAGAGAACTGGCCTACTCACCTCTGTAGCCTTATGTCCCGACCTTCTTCCCCTTGCCCATTGGCTCCACCTACACTGGCTGTCTCTGACTTCCCAGGAGCCTTGTTGCCTCAGGACCTTTGCACAGTTCTTTTTGCCTGAAACTCTTTTTTTTTTTTTGGCCTTTATTTTTGTTTTGTAAAGACTGGCTTTTTCATACCCTTTGATCTTATTTCACATCTCGTCTCCTCAGGTCTTCTGTGACCTTCCTGGCTAAGTGGGTACTATGACTTTGGACTCAGTCACTCTTTGCCAAATGCTATACCTGTTTCTTTTATAATCTTTATCATCTGCTCTCATCATGCTGCTTGTTTCCTCCTTTATGATCTACCTCTCACACCAGACTCTGAGCTCCATGACGACAGGTGGGTGGCTTCCCAGCTATTGCCATCTTTTCATCACTGAGCCCAATACCTGCTCCATAGTGATGCTGAGGAAATGCAGATATCTGGGTGCTCATTGCCCAAAGGTAGACATTCCTGGGGTAGACTCTCTGTGCCAGTTTAAGGAAATGTTTCAGTTCTTCAAGGGAGGAACATCCCTTCACCAGGGTGCTTGAGCCAAAAGCAGGACACTCACATATTGATGGTACTAGGTAAGGTTGCTAGGAAATCCACATCTCCTTGCAGAGAGTCCTTTGTGACATCTGCCTGGTTGGAGTTTCTTCCTGTGTGTTTAATTCTGATCTCTGAAGCTAGAGGGAGCTGGTAAAAATACCAGCTACAGACAGCACAGCCTTGTCTGTATGGGCTGGTGACTTTTTTTTCCCCGCCTAGTGCTCAGCTCTCTTCACCGCCACCAAAAGCCATCCATAATCAAGGTGAAAAGAAGCAAATAAATGCAAACGTACTGCCTGATAATATCGGTTGGTTTTTGCTGTGTAACAAATGAGCCCACAACATAGTGCCTTAAAACAAGAGCTGTTTTATTTGGCTCATGATTCTGTGGGTCATGTAGGTGGTTGCAATAGTCTGGACTGGCTGTTTGGTCTCCACGGAGCTCTCTCATGTGTCTGAAATGCCCCGCATCGCATCTCAGGTGTTTGAGAGGCTGTCATCTAGGTGTCTTGGTTCTCCTCCTTGTGGGTTCTTACCTTCCAGCAGGCTCGCTCTGAGTCATTGCCTGCGATGCTCTCAGGATTCTAAGTGCAGAAAGAGGGCATGCACCAGGCACAGGTACTTCTGAAAGCCTCTGTTTGCTGCATGTTTGCTGATGTCTTACTGGCCAAAGAAATTCACACGGCCAAGCCCACAGTCACTGTGGGAGGGGATGGCTCAAGAGTGTGGTTATAGGGAGGCTGATTTTGCAAACAGTTTACCACTCTGCTTTATGGTAGGTACTTTGTGCTTAGTCGCTGAGTCATGTCCGACTCTTTGCGACCCCTTGGATTGTAGCCATCCCAGGCTCCTCTGCCCATGGGGATTCTCCTGGCAAGAATACTGGCATGGGTTGCCATGCCCTCCTCCAGGGGATCTTCCCAACCCAGGGACTGAACCCAGGTCTCCCACATTGCGGGCAGATTCTTTACCGACTGAACTACCAGGGAAGCCCTGATTCATTTCTTTAAGATCTCATTCACATCTTAAAATAAGGAGTTTCACTGTTGTTTGTCTTTCAGGAATAGAGACTTTGACGCTCAGGGAAGTTGAAGGAGGTGCAATCACACAGTTGAAACTAAGTATAAATTTCAACTAAATATAAACCCACTGGACAAAGTTAAACAATCAAGGAAGATATTATTCAAGACTGTTGCAGCGGAGGCAGGAGGAGAAGGGGACGACAGAGGATGAGATGGCTGGATGGTACCACCGACTCGATGGACATGAGTTTGGGTGAACTCCGGGAGTTGGTGGTGGACAGGGAGGCCTGGCGTGCTGCAATTCATGGGGTCTCAAAGAGTTGGACACGACTGAGCAACTGAACTGAACTGAACTGATTGCAGTCAGGGAGAGAGACTGAACTCAACTATACTGAAGGGCTGGAGAATTTTTATGAGCTAAAATAGGGGCAATTGTTAGGCCATGTTTGCTAATTGGTCTTACCAAAGGAAAAGTGAACTTTCTTATATTTTCACAGCAGGAGGTATTAATGACTTTATGATGCAGAGCAAGGTGCCCACTGAAGTTAGGCTCGTACATTGCCACAGAGACTGGGAAAGAGGGACTTACCTTCTTTGCTGCTTACCTCTTAAGGAGATGGTTCCCAGGTCCTTGAGAAAGACATTTTGTTTCCTGGGGTATAGAACTGGTAAGATGGTAAGCTGCTGGAAGAGTTCCTTGCATTTCAAAGAGGCAGAGGGAGAATTTTAAAGATTACAAGTTTTCTAAAGTAGATGCTCTAATGAAAGGGAGATGGAAGGCGTATAGTCAGTAAAGTAAGAAACTTGTGTAAAATGTAGTTAAATCCAGGATAACATTAAGATTATCTGAGTCAGAACTGAAGTTTGAACCCTGGTCCATCTGATTCCAACACTTATGCCTTTCCCCATAATTCACAGTGACCACACACCATGGTTTTTCCAGTGGTCATGTATGGATGTGAGAGTTGGTCTATAAAGAAAGCTGAGCACTGAAGAATTGATGCTTTTGAACTGTGGTCTTGGAGAAGACTCTTGAGAGTCCCTTGGACTTGCAAAGAGATCCAACCAGTCTATCCTAAAGGAAATCAGTCCTGAATATTCATTGGAAGGACTGATGCTGAAGGTGAAACTCCAATACTTTGGCTACCTGATGCGAAGCCACTGGAAAAGACCCTGATGCTGGGAAAGATTGAAGGTGGGCGGAGAAGGGGACGACAGAGGATGAGATGGTTGGATGGCATCACCAACTCGATGGACATGATTTTGAGTAAGCTCCAGGAGTTGGTGATGGATAGGGAAGCCTGGCATGCTGCAGTCCATGGGGTTGCAAAGAGTCAGACACGACTGAGCGACTGAACTGACACACAATTCAGGGATATTAGGGTATAAACCTGTTATCATTTAGAGGCAGCAAGGGCAGTGTCTGAAGAATTCGAATACAAGAATGCATCCATTGCACCCATGGCTCCTATAAAATTACAGATGCAACATATAGTTCAGGCATCTTGAAATAAGCTGTAGAATTCAGATCCACAATGTCAGAGTCTGGAGGGCTCAGGAATACAAGGTAATCTATTCTCCAGCTAGCACAGGTGGGAGAAGAGGTCTTGTCCAAGGTCACAGAGTGAGCTGGGGTCAGACCTGAGACTGAGCCCAGAACTCCCTATTCCTCATCCCCAACCTTGATTTCTTTTGGCCCCATCCTCCAAGGCTTTGCATCAACGGCTTCTCCTGTTTTTTTTTTTTTTTTTTCTTTTTAAAAGCTCACTGGCAGCTACTGCTCCAAGGCAGAAAATGTATTCATTTAAATGACTTCGTGTGGAAATAGAAGCTTGAATAATGATGTTACCATTTATAATTGCTCTGATTAACCACACCACGTTTTGCAGTTTAGAATAAAAAAAGCCTCCTTCCTTTTGTGATGTGAATTTTAATTGCTTTCTCTCAGGAAGACCCCTCCAGACTTACCTGCCTGTTCCCCAGCTCTTGGAACCTCGGCAGGACCCCTCTAAGCATACCTGTGTGCTCCCAGAGTTGGCTGGTGGAGATGCAGGGCTGGGCACAGAGCTGATATTCTGGGAATACCTGGTTGGTTTGCGATTTGGGGACAGAAACTGCCTGCTTCCCACTGGCATCAAGTCTTATGCTCCCTTGGGGGATCACAGCGTTAGGGGCTCCCCAGGCCCAGATTGAAGATCAGGGATAAGGGAGCTTCTCTGAGGTGTTTGATGTTCGCTGTGGTTGTCATCCCTGAGATCACAAAGGGGACAGAATCATCTATAATTTATCTGCCAGCGAATGTGTCTTTTCAGATGGATTTACTTTCTTTTTTTTTCTTTAACCTTAAGGATATTTTCACTGATTTTTCTTTTCTTGTTTGAGTTTTCACCCATATGAAACAAGAACCAGCACAGTGCGGTGGAAAAGGGAAGAGTTTAAGAAAATATAGGGGAATATTTATTTGATCTCAGGAGGAACAAGGGCTTTCCAAGTGTCAAAGCCAAGAAATGAACTCTAAGGGGAAAGAATGATCAACTTGGTTACATAAAAGTCATAAATATTTTTAAGTAAAAATAAAATGACAGAAATGTTAAAAGACAAACCCTGGGAAAATATTTACAACATATACCATTCAGTATGGTCAGCTATCTTAAAATATATAAAGAACACTATTAATCAACAAAAAACTTGGTGTCTTGGTAGAAAAAAAAAAAAAGACAATTAATGAAAGAAAAATTGCCACAGTCAATAAAAACCTGAAAAAAATCAGCTTTACTTGTAGTTATTGAAATATAATTATTACCGAATAAAAGTATCATTTCCGTCTATTTACACTGACAATTTAAACAATGATATTAGTGAGGATGAAATGATATAGTTGTCAAAAGAGTATAAGTTTCTACAGCCTTTCTAGAGGGCAGTTTGAAATGTGGTTTGAGAATCTTAGATATATATATCCTTTGGACTTGTAATTCAATTCCCAGCAATTTACTATTTTACAGAAATGGAGATGTACATAATAGATGGTATAAAAGGGTTTTATCAGAATATTACTTGGGATGGAGAAAAATGAAGAAAACAAACTTCAGTTCAGTCGCTCAATCATGTCTGACTCTTTGCGATCCCATGAACCGCAGCACACCAGGCCTCCCTGTCCATCACCAACTCCCAGAGTCCACCCAAACCCATGTGCATCGAGTCGATGATGCCATCCAACCATCTCCTCCTCTGTCGTCCCCTTCTCCTCCTGCCTTCAGTCTTTCCCAGCATCAGGGTCTTTTCCAATGAGTCAGCTCTTCGCATCAGGTGGCCAAAGTATTGGAGTTTCAGTTTCAACATCAGTCCTTCCAATGAACACCCAGGACTCATCTCCTTTAGGATGGACTGGTTGGATCTCCTTGCAGTCCGAGGGACTCTCAAGAGTCTTCTCCAACACCACAGTTCAAAAGCATCAATTCTTCAGTGCTCAGCCTTCTTCACAGTCCAACTCTCACATCCATACATGACTACTGGAAAAACCATAGCCTTGACTAGACGGACCTTTGTTGGCAAAGTAATGTCTCTGCCTTTTAATATGCTGTCTAGGTTGGTCATAACTTTCCTTCCAAGGAGTAACCGTCTTAATTTCATGGCTGCAATCACCATCTGCAGTGATTTTGGAGCCCAGAAAAATAAAGCCAGCCACTGTTTCTACTGTTTCCCCATCTATTTGCCATGAAGTGATGGGACCGGATACCATGATCTTAGTTTTCTGAATGTTGAGCTTTAAGCCAACTTTTTCACTCTCCACTTTGACTTTCATCAAGAGGCTCTTTAGTTCTTCTTCACTTTCTTCCATAAGGGTGGTGTCATCTGCATATCTCAGGTTATTGATATTTCTCCCGGCAATCTTGATTCCAGCTTGTGCTTCCTCCAGCCCAGCGTTTCTTATGAGGTACTCTGCATATAGATAAGCAGGGTGACAATATACAGCCTTGACGAACTCCTTTTCCTATTTGGAACCAGTCTGTTGTTCCATGTCCAGTTCTAACTGTTGCTTCCTGACCTGCATACAGGTTTCTCAAGAGGCAGGTCTGGTGGTCTGGTATTCCCATCTCTTTCAGAATTTTCCACAGTTTATTGTGATCCACACAGTAAAAGTCTTTGGCATAGTCAATAAAACAGAAGTAGATGTTTTTCTGGAACTCTCTTGCTTTTTCCATGATCCAGTGGATGTTTGCAATTTGATATCTGGTTCCTCTGCCTTTTCTAAAACCAGCTTGAACATCTGGAAGTTCATGGTTCATGTATTGCTGAAGCCTGGCTTGGAGAATTTTGAGCATTACTTTACTAGCGTGTGAGATGAGTGCAATTGTGTGGTAGTTTGAACATTCTTTGGCGTTGCCTTTCTTTGGGATTGGGAAAAAACTGACCTTTCCCAGTCCTGTGGCCACTGCTGAGTTTTCCAAATGTGCTGGCATATTGAGTGCAGCACTTTCACAGCATCATCTTTCAGGATTTGAAATAGCTCAACTGGAATTCCATCACTTCCACTAACTTTGTTCGTAGTGATGCTTCCTAAGGCCCACTTGACTTCACATTCCAGGATGTCTGGCTCTAGGTCAGTGATCACACCATCGTGATTATCTGGGTCGTGAAGATCTTTTTTGTACAGTTCTTCTGTGTGTTCTTGCCATCTCTTCTTAATATCTTCTGTTTCTGTTAGGTCCATACCATTTCTGTCCTTTATTGAGCCCATTTTTACATGAAATGTTCCCTTGGTATATCTAATTTTCTTGAAGAGATCTCTAGGCTTTCCCATTCTGTTGTTTTCCTCTATTTCTTTGCACTGATCGCTGAGGAAGGCTTTCTTATCTCTCCTTGCTGTTCTTTGGAACTCTGCATTCAGATGCTTATATCTTTCCTTTTCTCCTTTGCTTTTCACTTCCCTTCTTTTCAGAGCTATTTTTAAGGCCTCCTCCGACAGCCTTTTTGCTTTTTTACATTTCTTTTTCTTGGGGATAGTCTTGATTCCTGTGTCCTGTACAATGTCATGAACCTCCATCTGTAGTTCATCAGGCACTCTGTCTATCAGATATAGTCCCTTAAATCTATTTCTCACTTCCACTGTATAATCATAAGGGATTTGATTTAGGTCATACCTGAATGGTCTAGTGGTTTTTCTCCACTTTCTTCAATTTAATTCTGAACTTGGCAATAAGGAGTTCTGAGCCACAGCCAGCTCCCGGTCTTGTTTTTGCTGACTGTATAGAGCTTCTCCATCTTTGGCTGCAAAGAATATAATCAATCTGACTTCAGTGTGGACCATCTGGTGATGTCCATGTGTAGAGTCTTCTCTTGTGTTGTTGGAAGAGGATGTTTGCTATGACCAGTGCATTCTCTTGGCAGAACTCTATTAGCCTTTGCCCTGCTTCATTCTGTATTCCAAGGCCAAATTTGCCTGTTACTCCAGGTGTTTCTTGACTTCCTACTTTTGCATTCCAGTCCCCGATAAAGCAAAGGACATCTCTTTTGGGTGTTACTTCTAGAAAGTCTCGTAGGTCTTCATAGAACTGTTCAACTTCAGCTTCTACAGCATTACTGGTTGGGGCATAGACTTGGATTACCGTGATATTGAGTGGTTTGCCTTGGAAACGAACAGAGATCATTCTGTCGTTTTTGAGATTGCATCCAAGTACTGCATTTCGGACTCTTTTGTTGACCATGATGGCTACTCCATTTCTTCTAAGGGATTCCTGCCCATGGTAGTAGATATAATGGTCATCTGAGTTAAATTCTCCCATTCCAGTCCATCTTAGTTCATTGATTCCTAGAATATTGACGTTCACTCTTGCCATCTCCTGTTTGACCACTTCCAATTTGCCTTTATTCATGGGCCTGACGTTCCAGGTTCCTATGCAATATTGCTCTTTACATCATTGAACCCTGCTTCTATCACCAGTCCCATTCACAACTGGGTGCTGTTTTTGCTTTGGCTCCATCCCTTCATTCTTTCTGGAGTTATTTCTCCACTGATATCCAGCAGCATATTGGGCACCTACCAACCCCCTGTTATACAAAGTAGCTAAAATAATTATGTGGTTTTATGTAATGGAATTAGTTTTAGACATAAAAAATAATAGTTTCAAGTACTATTGAATGCCATGTGAAAAGTCTCACACTAATGGCAATCCTAGATTGCTTATTGATTTAAAAACAACCAAAAACCACAAAAAATAGTAAAATATAAAAAATAATGTTTTAGAGACGCTGGGAAAAAGAATTTTCAGCACAATACAAAAGTTTAAATCATTCCTTTAAAACTTTAAAGTGAAACTAGCATTCATATGCACTCTATTAATGAGTTTATTTAAATTATATATAATCATACATGAATGGAAGAAAATGAACCAAAGAGTAGGCAGTTCTTATCTTTGAATGATAGATTAAGGGCAATTCTTAATTTCTTCTTCAATAAAAACTTGCAAACTCTTTTAAAAACTTACTGTAATAAACAAGTGTTTCTTTTAAAATCTGGGAACCTAATACAATAATATGAAAATAAGATGCTAGAATAAAAGCAGAATGATAAAGAATCAAGAAATTTGGGGTAGATGAGTCTGGGTTTGGATTGAGTGGCTCATTGCCCTTGTGGACCTTCATGAACCACTTTTCCTCCTGTCTATAGAATGAAGGTAAAAATAGCCCGGCAAAGTTGGTTTCTAAGGGCTAATTCAGAATATAAGTCAAGAACATGGCACTGAATAGACCTTTAGTAAATATTACTTAGGGTTTCTGTTGATCTGTTCGACATTTTGGATTTGGAAGCTAGGGTCTGGATTAGTCTTTGAACTCTCCTATGGTTTTTAAAAATATTTATTTATTTGACTGGGCTGACTCTTAGTTTCAGCACATGGAATCTTTGATGTCACACCGTCATGCTTTCGTTGCAGCTTGCAAACTCTGGTAAGTTGTGGCATGTGGGATCTAATTCCCTGGCCAGGTATCAGAACCTGGCCCCCTGTATTGAGAGTGTGGAGTCTTAGCCACTGGACTACTAGGGAACTTCTTCTCCTATAATTTTATGTCTATTTGGGATTTCCTAATTATTTAGCCATAGCCAGTTACCCTTTTTCCAAAAGAAGACTAAACTGGGCTGGTTGTCTAGCCTTTGCATTACTATGGTTGAAAATTTGAATGGACATGTTCAGATCATATCATGCTGGGGTATGGACTCAGACATTCTTTCTGTTTTCTCTTGTTAGTTTGACAGAGTATTGTATAGTCGCAGTTTCCAGGGAGGACAGTGAGGTTGATGGACATGAGTTTGAACAAACTCCAGGAGCGAGTGAAAGACAGGGAAGCCTGGCGTGCTGCAGTCCACAGGGTCACAATGAGTTAGACATGACTTAGTGACTGAACAAGTGATGGCAAAGATGTGACTAAATGGTTATTTGTATAACATGTTCATGGACATGTAAAATCATAGAGTATTTTTAAAGAAAAGGTAGGAAGTATGTATGAAGAACCTTTAAGCATCTTCATATCTTTTGATTTAGTATTTCCTTGTTTAAGAACTATTGTTTTAAGATAATACAGATGCACACCTAATTTATAATTCATTCCAATCCTGTGTCCTTTTTGGAATCTGAGGGGGTAAAGCATAAATATGGTCACTTGTCTTCATGAAATCCATAGAGTTTGGGTCCCTTTGGCAGGAGGTACCATGCAGGTGGTGTGCTGGCTCCACTATCAAACACAGTTCTTTTAATCATTTCAATGTAGATTAAAGAAGTCACGTGGGGTAATGCAAAGGGTCTGATCACTGGCATCAGCACACGTGGCTTTGCATCCAGACATTGGTAGATGACTGACTTGGGACCTTGGCAAGATGCTTCTCTTTTCTGTGTGTTCATTTCCTCATCTGTAAAATGGGTATGATAATGTTAGCCTTGCAGGAATTTTGTGTAAAGGGTAGGAGAGAATGTAGGCATTGTGGGACAGGCAAGACCAAGTGCTTTCAGATCACATCTAAGTCGGTTTCCCGCCCCCCCCCTTTTTTTTTTTGCAAATTGGAGTATAATTGTGGGTACTGTAGCCTTCTGTGTTGATTCTCTTGGGTTCCTTGGGGAATAGCCGGGCTGCTAGACTCCCCACTTATCTGTAGCTCCCCTGGATCCTTAGCCAATTCTCCTAGAAACTGGGGGTACATATGGGCCTGGGGTCAATTCTGTCTTCTTTCCTCAAACATCATAATGCCACAAGGACACTTCTCACAAAATGAAAAGAGTTTAAAGATTTCAGATAAACTATTTTAAAATAAATGTTTTCTGAATGCAAGGGTTTTGTTAAAAAATACCACAAAGTTTGGAAAATACAGAAAATCAGAAGGACTAAGAAAACAAGGACATATATTTTCTAACTACTCGAAGATAACATTTTCAGTATTTTCTTGTATTTCCCTGTTGGGTTGCCTGTGCATTTTTATATAATCAAAACCATGCTGTATGTATTGTCATGCATCTTCCTTTCTTTTTCATTTGACCCTATAATAGGCACTTTCCTCATGTTATTAAAAACTTTTTGTAAAAATAGCTTTGAATGCCTGCATCTTATTCAGTGGATATTAGATAGAACAATTATTCATTTCAGTTACTTTCAAATCAATGGCAAACAATATTGTTGTCCATATCTGATATTTTCTGTCTCTTATTCTTTGTTCTGTATCAGATATTCCTCAAATTATTTCCTTGTTTGAAATGTCTATATATCAGACTCAAGGCTGGCAGAATTACACCTTCTTTCAATGTCTGTAATGACTCATGGTTAAATCTTTAATACATTCTAGCTGTTTCTTTAATGTTGTCTATAATTTCCATTGGAAATCGAGGTGCTGGAGCAGCTCTGAGGAGGAATCATGCTTCAGAAAGTGAAGAAAATGGTGCATTCTTGAGTTGGAGTGATTGCTGATGGCAAATAGAAAGTGACCATTTCGAGTGGTGCTGGGAACAGCATTTGTTTTCATTTTTGTTAAGAATTGGAATTAATGAGGAAAATGAGCGACATGTTCCATTTTCTGGGTAATGTGAATCCAGTCGTAATTGAACAGATTTTTCTCCTCTCTGTCTCCAGCCTTAGTGGGACTTGTACTAATTTTCTGGAGTTGTTCACCCAGCGCTTAGGATTGCTTTTAGCAGAAACGATCTCATTTCGGGAGCCTGTGAAGAGGAAAAGGAAATGTGTTCTCACGACTGTGAGTCAGTGTAGAATGAAAGAAGCTGCCGAGAGCTCTGCATGTGTCTGCGGGTGTGGAATTGTGTGTGAGTGTGTGTGTCAAGGTGCAGTGCATTTACAGAGAGAATGAAGTCTGTGTGGAAAGGAGAAGGTGAGCGATAACGACAAAGTTGTGTGCAATCCTGCTGGCCTGCTGCAGTGGCAAAAGATCAAGATCTGCTCTGGGGCTCAAAGGTTTTGGGTGATGTGGCTTACCTGAAGTTGGTGAGAAAATACATAAAAATCTTTCTTTTTGAAAAAAAGGATTTATTGAATCTCTTGCAATATTGCTTCTGTTTTATGTTCTGGTTTTTTTGGCCATGAGGCATCCAGGATTTTAGCTTCCCAACTAGGGATCAAACCTGCACCCTTTGCATTGAAAGGTGGATTTTTAACCACTGGACTGCCAGGCAGGTCCCCAAAATATCTAAAAATCTTGATTGACAGCAAGTGTAAGATGTCCTGATATATACGCAGGGCAGGGGGTTGGGGAGTAAAGACCAGAGAGGCTACTTGACTTTGTCAGAATTGCACAGCTCAGTTCAAATCACTGTCTGCTTAATTGCAATGCTTTCCCCACATCCCGGCTCCCACCACTGCACCCTGCCAGGTAACACCTGTTCAGCCAGGATACAGTCTGCTGCCGGTTGAGGGCACATAGGTGAGCGATGGTGATGGATCCTGCTCCTCAGGGCAGGTAACACTCAAGGATGTTCTGTCCTCTAAAAATGGCAGCCCTGGATTTACCTGTTTTCATTTTGCACACTCTCTGCCCTCTCCTCAATAACTGTTGAAGAGAAACAAGACCAAAGAACTAAGAATCATGTTCTACCTGATAAGCTTCTCACTTTTGCACCTGTCAGAGGAGGTGGATCGTTACCTGGAGATTACTCTCAGTTTTCTGTTTGAAAGGAATACTGGCAAATAACCCCAAACAGCATTGATCCATTTATACCTGGGGCAGGTATGTGATTACACGTTTTCTACTATTTTATGTGGTAAAAATTCACACTGGAAATGTACCTTTTGTGGCTTCAGCCCTGGCTTTTTGTGTTTTTTTTTTGTGAAATAAAGATATTTGTGCCTGTGTCTTGAGTGAATTCCACACATATTGAAGTACCTGCTCTTTGCCACATATCATTCCAGGCAAGAGGGGAATGGTGAGGTCCTGTGTGAAGAGAGTTACAGTTTAGAGAGCAGGGAGACAGTGCGTTAGTCAAATGATCAAATAATTGCAAATAGTAAGTGCAGAGAAGAAAAGTGTCAGGACCCTAAGGGAGAGAGTGACGAAGGGGCGGGTGTTATGTGCAGCCTCTGAGGAAGTGACCCTGGAGCTGACATTTGAGGCCCAAGTGTCATGAAGAGTTGGGGGAGAGGAATCAAGATTTTTGCTGTTGTTAAGTTTTAGTTTCCTCCCTTAAAGTTGCTTCTCTCTCAGCTTTGCCCATATCAAAATAATGCCACCATCCATTCAGTTGCTTAAACCAAAAATCTAGGAGTATCTCCATCCCTCATTTTCTCTTTCTCCCTCTCACCCTCCTGGCTCCACCCCTGAAAGATATTCCCAGCTTGCCACCTCCTTCCATCTCTACCTCCACCTGTCAATCATCACCTCCTGTCTGGACTACTGTAAGAGCTTCCTGATAAATCTTCCTGCTTCCCCTCTTGTCCTCTTATAATTACATTTGACTCTTGAGCAACATGGGGTTGAATGCAAGAGTCCGCTTACATGCAGATTTTTTTCTAATGGTGAATACATGACTAGTACTTCTCGGTCATGGTTGAATCTGCTGTCATGGTTGGATCCATTGATGCAGAACTGTGTACATGGAGGAATCTCGGATACAGAGAGCCAGCTATAGGTTACACACAGATTTACAACCCTTCAGAGGGCTTCCCTGGTGGCTCAGCTGGTAAAGAATCCTCCTGCAATGTGGGAGACCTGGGCTTGATCCCTGGGTTGGGAAGATCCCCTGGAGAAGGGAATGGCTACCCACTCCCTCCAGTATTCCAGCCTGGGGAATTCCATGGACTATACAGTCCATGGGGTCGCAAAGAGTCGGACACAACCAAGCAACTTTCATACATGTCACAGAGTGTTGTAGGACCCCTAACTCCTGTACTGTCTGTATCCTCCACCTAGCAGTTAAAGTAGGTAGACCAACTCTGTGTTGGCATATACATTTACCTTCATTAGAATAGAATAAAATAAAAAAATTTAGTTTCTCAATCACATTGTCTGCCTTTCAAATGCTCAAGAGCCTCATGTAGCCAGGGGCTCTTGCGTTTGACAGCATAGATATAGGACCTGTCCATTATGGCAGGATGATCTTTTGGAGCGCTCTGAGTTAAGAGAATGGTCTTTCCACATTATACACCAGATCACAACACTCCCTGCTTGAAACCTTGGATGGTTTCATTCCTCACTGGGAATAAAATCCAAACTCTTTATTCTGACTCTGTACTGGGTCCCACGTGACCGGGTCCCATCTGTCCAACCTCACCTCATCAGTCTTCACTGGTTACTGCTCTTTAGCCATACCCTGACTTCCTATTTCTAGAACCCAGAGCTTGTTCACTCCTTGAGGTCTTCTACAAGAGTTCACACCTTGGATTCCCTGGGCATGGAATGCCCTGCCTTCCCCCTCTAACTCAAATTCTTTGTGTTGATGGCTCCTTGTTGCCATTTAGATCTCAAAATACTGATAAATATCACGGCCTCCAGAAGCCTTCCTTGACTACCCAATCTAAAGTAGCCATCCAGTCACTATAGTAGAACCAAGTAAAATTGTCTTCAGAATCTGGTAACTATTGGATGTTTTGCCTGTTCATTTTTTGCTGAATTGTGTGTATCAGCCCATGAGTATGTGGGCTTTCGAATGGCAGAAAGCTTGTCCATCTGGTTCAAGGCTATGAAATGCCAGTGCCTGGGACAGGGCCTAACTTGTAGTAGGTGCTCAGCTAACACTTGTTTCAGGAATGAATGAGTCATCACAGGGAGGCAGGATGGCTGGCAGCTCATATGGCTCTTTTGTGTGCATTAGAAAAAGGCACCTCTTTGCTGTGGTTGACCTTGTATAGTAAATACCCTGCACGCCTTCTAGCTGGGGAGGGGGGCACCCTCCCAGAATAGCAAATGCAGAGAAGCTGAGGCAGGTCTGTGCTTGATGTTTGAGAAAAAGAAACGGAAAAAAAAAAAAAGACATATATTTCAAATACAGTCTGTAAAGGAGAGAGTAGAATGAAAAATATTGAGAAATATTGAGAAAATTGGGTAGGGGACAGGTCCCCTGGGGCCCAGAAAGCTGTGGTAAGGAAATTATATTTTATTCCAAGTAGAGTAGGAAATCATTGGAGGATTTTTAAGCAGGGGAGAGGCATCGAATTTACAATTTATTTATTCTTACGATTTTATTTCTTTGCCTCTATGGATAAATATGTTTCAACGTTTTTCTCAGATACACGGTTTGGAGAAACTTTGAGTTTTGAGACTAGTTTTCCCACGGGGTGGGGACATGCTTTTCCGAAGACTGAAAAATCCTCCAATGCTTTTAGGTGCTGCAGTTAGTTTCCAGACACACGTTGACTCTTCTTTGAAATACTTTCTGGCATGTACTGCTGGTAAATTTGAAGGTTAAATCTTCGGCTTCCTCCAAAAGGTGACAGAGGCACAGAGTAAAACTAATTAGGAAAATTCCTGAGTAGTTGATTGCAGCCATTTGTTAAGAGTTTTGAAATGCAAATAAAAATTTGCTCAGCTCTTTCTCTGGAAGGGAGACTTGTTCAGCCTGGTGTTTGGTTTTAGAATTCATCTGCCTGTGAAGGGAAAAGTGTGACCTCTCTGCAGAGAGGCAGTGAGCACAGCTTGAATCTATATCCTGCTCTTGTCTCAAGTCTTTCTCTTGAGAACAAAAGAAAAATGCATTCAGTTCTCCCAATAGTATTATTTATCATATTCTCTCAATTCTAGGATGTGGTGAAGAGAAAAGAGGCCCCATTGGTTAAATTGCAGCTTCTGGGAACAACAACAACATAAATATTGTACTGAAATTACACATCAATGGCAAGAAGGACTCCAATTTCAGAGAAGTTAAGTGTGAAGCAAAGTGTCTTTCTCTCTGTCATTATCTGTTTAGGAATCAAAGGCTATTAGAGGACTTGCTATATACTGAGTGCTTTAAATGCAGACTCATTTAATCCTCATGGCAGCTCTTGAGATATAGGTATAATTTTTACTCCATATTCTAGTTGAAGAAACTGTTGCACAGAGAGTTTAAGTAACTTGGTCATGGTCACACAGCCACTGAGTGCCTAAGCCAGGATTAGTTGGACCGTAAAGAAAGCTGAGCTCCAAAGAATTGATGCTTTTGAACTGTGATGTTGGAGAACACGCTTGAGAGTCCCTTGGACTGCAAGGAGATCCAACCAGTCCATCCTAAAGGAAATCAGTCCTGAATATTCATTGGAATGACTGATGCTGTAGCTGACGCTCCAATACTTTGGCCACCTGATGCGAAGAGCTGACTCATTAGAAAAGACCCTGATGCTGGCAAAGATTGAAGGTGGGAGGAGAAGGGGACGACAGAGGATGAGATGGTTGGATGGCATCACTGACTTGATGGACATGAGTTTGAGTAACCTCTGAGAGCTGGTGATGGACAGCGAAGCCTGGCGTGCTGCAGTCCCTGGGGTCGCAAAGAGTCGGACATGACTGAGCGATTGAACTGAACAACTGTCTGGCTCCAGGGACTGATCAGACCTCTGCAGTATGGGGATCATGTGATAATTTGGTGTGGGGTGGCCGTGAGCAAAATGATAGATGTCTGTCTTTGCTTCTCAGCATAAACACTCAAGTAGAGATCCTGATCTTTGACGGGTAGTTACCTAATTATGACTGATGGTGTCATTGCATTTGACTCAAAATTTGAAACACACGTCTTTATCTTAGGGTTTGCTTTGATAAAGCATTTTAAACACCATCCTGTTGCTTTTGGGAATCATCTTGAAGCTCAGCTGAGATGGCAAATCCTGCCTTCCTGCCCAGGAGAAAGCAGAGGCTGAGCTGCTGGGCAGAGATGGTGGGAAAGGCATCTGTCAGAGGCTGGGGAGCCCAGTGGCTAACCACACCGGCTCTGGGCAAAGACTGTTGGTTCCAGACCTACACCTACTGTTTTTTGAGCTGTGTGACCTCATGCAAGTTCTTTATCCTCTTTGAGCCTGTTTCCTTATATATAAACTGGGTTGAACAAATTCTCAACCACTTATCTGTAGCCTTGGGGCCAAATGTGTTTCTGAAGTTAGATTTACCTTTTAGGAAGGCATTGGCTTTCCAGGTGGTGCTAGTGGTAAAGAATCTGCTTGCCGGTGCAGGAGATGCGAGAGATGTGGGTTCTATCCCTGGGTTGGGAAGATCGTCTTGAGTAGGAAATGGCAACACACCCTAATATTCTTCCCTGGAAGATTCCATGGATGGAGGAGCTTGTTGGGCTACAGTCCGTGGAGCTGCAAAGATTCAGATATGACTGCGTGTGCACACACAGTCACGCAGTCATGGTCCATATACAGTCAAATGAAGAACACTCCTAGAAGGGTCTGGGATCACGCCCCAAAATCAAGCTTTTTGATTTTTTTGTAGCAGAAGTACAGATATGACCATTAAGAAGGAGAGAGAAAAACTGTAAACAAGATCAGAACAGTTTAACCTAAGTCTTAGCACCAAATACGTTTGCACCAAACTTAGGGAAAGATCTTTTGGCTTTCAAAGTTTTGGAGAATTCAGAATTCTCAGATCGTGGTTGGTGGATCCGTCCCTGCCTCACAGGGTGGTTGCCTGGCTTACCGGAAGGTAAAGGGTTTACTCAGCACGTTCCATCGTCCAGAGTGAAGTGTTCAACAGCATTATCTGTTGTTGTTTGTATTTTTGAGCATCTTTTGTTGAGCAGAGATGAGTGTCACTCAGCCAAGAGCCTGGTGGTCCTGGTTGGATTCCGAACACCTTCTAGGGGTGGCTGTTGGATTCGGAAACTCTGGTCTGGAGCCCAGAGCACTTGACCGCTCTCAGAACTCAGGCCCATTCTCTGACTTCCACTGCCATTTTGACTGGCTTTTGGTTGTTCCGGTCAAGAAAGAAGGGAAGAAATCGGAAGGATGCCTTTCCACCCCTCCCCTAGGTAGAGTCATCCTTTCTGCTGAATCTTCTCTTTTCTCTGTGGCTGTAAAATGAGGGAAAAATTGAGCACAACAACAACAGCCAAAAGAGCATTTTCCTTTAGGCAAGCACACGTGTGACACTCCATTAGCGATAAGTGACATCTTCTTCCATCTAGCGGGAATCAACACAATATTCACACTAACCAGTTGTCAGCAGCACCAGAAGCGGATGATGACTTGTCAGCTTCCATCCTGTCAGTCATTTTCAGGTGAACAGTGTGAGTCTCTGGGTTCCACATGGACACAGTCAAATGTTCACACTTCTGTTCGCTTGTCTACAAGTGCCTGATGGACAGTCTGAGACTTAAAGCAGAGGCCAGGTGGCTCCCACACAGAAAGAACATAGACTAAAGAGCTGTACAGACCTAGGTCCTGGGATCCTCACTTGTCCCTCACTGACTAGGAGACCTTGGTTGATGTCCACAAGCTGTCTGGACTCTGGCCTCCTTCCTTGTGAATATAGATAATAATAGTAATTCCTCACCTCACCAGGTCACTGAGAGGAGTAAATGACTTGAAGAATACGAAAGGTATTATAAACTGGGATGCTCCAGGAAATGCCAGTCTTGTTATGATGTATTTATCTTCAGTCAACTTTTGATTCGCCACCTAGAGTTCATTTGTGTAACTCCCAGCTATTCCTCTTGAGTCCTGGCCCCTTTTGCATTTAACTCCTCTTTCAACAAGGTATCCATCTATTGGTTCACTTGGTACTTTGCTGGTTGGTGCACTCATCCACATAGCCATGTCTCCGCCTACCCGCCCACTTCTCTGTTGGGTCCCTGTGTGTGTGCAGGTACTAGGCTATTGTCTGGGATTCAGAGATGAGTCAGATAAGGATGGACCCAGGCCTAAAGGAGCTCATAGGCTAACAGGGAAGTGGATGAGTCCACACACACATGAATGTAAATTAGGTGCAGTTGATGCTGTATCTCAGGGGTGGGCTGCAGACAATGGGGACATGAGGTGTGGAAGCTTCCATGAGGTCTGGAAGTTCTGTTGGGTTGGCAGTAGAGGTAGAAGGAAGGACTAAATGAAGTACTTGAAAATGACACTTGAGCAGAGTCTTGAAAGGTATTTACCTGACAGACAAGGGAGAAGATAGTCCTGGCTGGACTAGAGAGTGTTCAGGGAGTTGATCTTGGCAGATATAAGGTGCAAGAGGCAAGCTGAGGCCAGGTACTGGGAAGCCTCAGACATCAGACTGAGAACTCTGAGTTATCCCAGTATCCATAATTGGGTTTCCATCCATTGATTGAAGGAGAGTATCAGTCTTCAGTTAGAAATTATGGAAACTCTTCCTGACATCTTTTTAAAAATTAACTAATTTATTTTGGCTGCACTGGGTCTTTGTTGCTACGTGTGGGCTTTCTCTAGTTGTGGTGGGTTGGGCTGCTCTTCACTGTGGTGAGCGGGCTTTTCACTGCAGTGGCTTCTCTCGTTGCAGAGCACAGGCTCTAGATGCTTGAGCGTCAGTAGTTCTGGCATGCAGGCTCAGTAGTTGTGGCTCGCGGGCTTAGAGCAAGGGCTCTGTAGGTGTGGCGCACCAGCCGAGTGGCCCCATGGCATATGGAATCTTCCTGGACCAGGGATTGAACCTGTGTCTCCTGCCTTGGCAGGCATCCAGATTCTCAACTACGGGACTGCCAGGGAAGTCCTCTTCCTGACATCTTGCAG
Organism: Bos mutus; assembly: GCF_027580195.1. Taxonomy (NCBI): domain Eukaryota; kingdom Metazoa; phylum Chordata; class Mammalia; order Artiodactyla; family Bovidae; genus Bos; species Bos mutus. The sequence goes on along the minus strand of NC_091629.1, from coordinate 55,920,970 downwards.
AGGTAGTGGTCTTGGCTTGGAGGGGGCAAGGCTGAAGGCAGGGAGTCCACGAGGAGGCTGCTATGAGGGGTCTGAAGATAGTCTAAGGGGGAAAGAAGCAGCAGGAGGGATTGGGGAATACAGGTACTGCAGAAGTGTTCAGGCACCAGTGAGCAAGACTGGCTACTATGTAGATTCCCAGGGCCACTGTAACAAATGACCATGAACTTGGGCACTCAGAACCATGAAAGTTTATTCTCACACAGTTCTGAAGGCCAGAGTCTGAAATCAAGGTGTCACTGGGGCTTCACTTCCCTGAAGGCTTTAGAGGGCTGTCTATTCCTTGTCTGGTGCTGCCAGTGGCTCTTGGCGTCCTTGGTGGCTGCATCACTCCAGTCTCTGCCTCCGTCTTCACGTGGCCTTCTCTTCCATGTGTCTGTCTTCTCCTCTTCTCTTTCTTATAAAGATACTTGTCCTTGGAGTTAGTCCTCCCTGCCCCGGGTCATTCAGGACAATCTCATCTCAAGATCCTTAAATTAACATCAGTAAAGACCTACTTTCCAAATAAGGTCACAAGTACACTTTTAAGGGACTAGGATGTACACATATATTTTGGTGGAGGGAAACTGCTTTCCCCCACTACAGATACTGAGTGGGTTAAGCAGCTCCTGTTCTTGGGGTCCCCTTAAATAGCTGGGCAGGGAGGGCTGGGCTCTTGCACGGATGCCCTAGCAAGCTTGTATAAACTCCTCATCTGCTGAAGTGCTCTATCATCTCTGTATGGTGCCTTCCCACGGTCTGATGAGTCGTAACTGCCATTCTGAAAGGAGGTGCTGTAAAGACACAACAAATAGGAGTTAAAGAGGGGAGCTCTAGAAATAAAGTAGAAATTCAAGTGACTGCTATTTGCAGAGAATCTAATTTCCTCTGACAGTTTTTCAGGTACCCTGGAATAATTGCTTAAGCAAAATGTATTTTCTGAAGACAATTCTCTTTGAATTTTACAAACGCTCCCCTGCCAGATGATCACGTACAATGGGGTGAACTATGGCCTTGCTCTATTTCTGTTTTTCTCCTTGTTTGTGCCCAGTTGCTGTTAATAATGTTGGCAGGACTGTCTTTGGGAAAGCAGCACCATTTTTTTGTGGTTCTGATATGGCTGCTGCTGACACCCCAGTGAGGAAGAAACAAGGGCTCAAGAGCCTGCTGTGTTGTTCATTTGGCACATGCTGTCAGAGCATCTCCTATAAGCTGGGCAGTGCTTTCTGCTGCACATACAGGGATAAAATAGACCCAGCCCTACTCCTGATTTGCAGTCTTCAATATACATATGGCCTCGGCACCGTGTACTGGGAGTAATAAGATGGCATGGGGGTCCGAGCAAGCTTGGAGGAGAGATGAATTTCCACAAAAGTAGAACTGGAAACACCCAGTGAGTGTGTGAAATATTACCAGCCTTATTAGCCATCAGGCATACTGATTAAGATAAAGTACCATTTCCACTTGTCAAACTAGGCAAGATATAATAAAAATGACATAATGCTCAGCATTGGCATTCATGTTAGAAAATAGTCTTACATACTCAAATGGGTACAGGCTTTTTGGAAAGCAGTTTGATGAAAGATTCAAAGGACGTGAAAAAGCAAATCTATTCAGATGTCACTTCCTTTCTGTGTCTTTTGCAGGCTCTTCAGGGCCCCAAAGTCCTCTTGGCTACCATCTTGGCACTTGCCACATGGGATTGGAATTGCTTGTTTGGGTATCTTCCTGTCCCATGGACTGAAGTCAGTGCTTCTGTTTCTTCACTGCTAGTTGTTCAATTGGCAAGTCATGTCGGACTCTGTGACCGTATGAACTGCAGCACACCAGGCTTCCCTGTCCTTCACTATCTCCCTGAGTTTGCTCAAACTCATGTCCGTTGAACCAGTGATGCCATCCAACCGTCTTATCCTCTGTCTCCCCTTCTCCTCTTGCCCTCAATCTTTCCCAGCATCGGGGTCTTTTCCAGTGAGTCAGCTCTTCATATCATGTGACCAGAGTACTGGAGCATTAGCTTCAGCACCAGTCCTTCCAGTGAATATTCAGGGTTGATATTCTTTAGGATTGGCTGGTTTGATCTCCTTGCAGTCCAAGGGACTCCCAAGAGTCTTCTCCAGCACCTCAATTTGAAAACGTCAATTCTTTGGTGCTCAGTCTTCTTTATGGTCCAACTCTCACATCCATACATGATTACTGGAAAAAGCATAGCTTTGATTACATGGACCTTTGTTGCTAAAGTGATGTCTCTGATTTCTATTGCACTGTTTGGGTTTGTCATAGCTTTTCTTCCAAGAAACAAGTGTCTTTTAATTTCATGGCTGCAGTCACTGTCTGCAGTGATTTTGGAGCCCAAGAAAATAAAATCTGTCACTGTTTCCACTTTTCCCCCATCTATTTGCCATGAAGTGATGGGACCAGATCCTTGGTACCGTATTTTTCTGAACATTCTAGCCTGTGAAATTTGCTCAGTTGTGTCTGATTCTTTGTGATCCTATGGACTATACAGTCTATGGAATTCTCTAGGCCAGAATACTGGAGTGGGTGGCCTTTCCCTTCTGCAGTGGATCTTCCTGACCCAGGAATTGAACCGGGGTCTCCCTCATTGTAGGCGGATTCTTTACCAGCAGAGCCACAAGGGAAGCTCCTTCTAGCTTAGTAATAGCTTTACGATGGAGTGCCTCCCTGAGTGTTGTCTTTGCAGAATTTTCCTAGGTATTCTTGCATGTTTATTTGTTTAATTTTTCTTAAGTGTAGGGAAATTGCTCTACAATGTTGTATCGGTTTCTGCCATACAACAACGCAGATCAGCCATAATTATACGTATATCCCTTTCCTCTTGAGCCTCCCTCTGCTCCCCGGCCCCGCCCCTCCAGGTCGTCACAGAGCGCGGAGCTGGGCCCCCTGTGCTGTGCGGCAGCTCCCCGCCAGCTGTCTCTCTTTTTTCCACTCGCCCCACCCTCTCCTTCCACTGCTGTGTCCACAAGTCTGGTCTCTCTGTCTGCATCTCCCTGCAAATAGGTTCCTCATTTTAGCTTAGGTCAAATAGGTTACCATTTTTTCCTAGATTCCATAATATATGCTTCCCCCCCCCCCCTTATGCTGATCTTTACAGACCAAATTTAAGATAGCTTTGTCAGCTTCTCTTCCCTCCCCCTGACCGTTGCCCCCAAAGAAAATTAAATTGGGGTATTGTTTGTGATTTCTTAAATGTATAGATGAATCTAAAGAGAATCAATATCTTCAGCATATTAAGTCTTCCCATCTATAAGCATGATGTGTTTGGTGAAGTTTTATCTTATGGCTCTCAGTGAAATTTAGTGATATTTTTGTAAGTGCTGAATCTTTCTGGTTGAGAATTTTTTTTTTTTTAAACAATGATGTGCTGAAGCCAGTCCATATCTGCTTGCAAGAGTTGAATATTAAGATTTCAGTACTTTGATAAGATGGTACTTAACTAAACACAGTCATTCTTAAAACTTAAATAGTATAAAATTACAATGATATAAATTATATTAAAATATTCAGAACTTATGACTTTTTATTATTATACATTATCTATGTTCTTAGAGTTATTTATGCTTATTGTATATCTGTAAGGTAGAATTACTGTATAATGGTATTACATGATACATCTCTTTCAAGTTCTATGTTCAATGGCAGCATGTTGGTCATCTTTAATTCATCATTGTGTAAATCTTTAAACCACAGAAATCTACAGTGAATGCTAGAAACCAGGATTTCTTTTTGCAGGAGAGCCAGTAGTTAAACATTTACAAACACACTTTGTGTATTATTGTGTGTGTATGTGTAATTGACTATACCCATTCACATGTATATTTATAGGTGTATCCATGGCAAATGGGATATTTTTATCCCCAGCTTTATATTTTGTTATTGGCTGATCATGTTATATGATGAAGCTATGAGTTTATTTACTTACTTCTAAGCTGAATATCTTGTTGAATTTGTATGTTAAGTTATAATGCTTTTCTGTTGATTACCTTGGCTTTCCCAGGTAGATAATCACTTTCAAATAATACCAACTCAACTCTTTTACTAAGAATTTAAATCAAAAATAGATATTTATTCTAATCAAGTATCTTTTGGCATCTATTGATTTACTTGTGTGATTTTTAATTTAAAATTTATTTCACTTTGGATTAAATGTATCAATTGATTTATTAATGCTGCAATATCCTTGTATTTCTGGAATGAAATTTACTTAGTTGTATTGCATTATTGTTTTCAAACATAATAGGACTTGGTTTCTTAGTTCTTTTTTAAAGATTTAGGCACTTGATATTGGCTTATAGTTTTATAATTTTTGCAATTTTGGTCACATTTTGGTGTCATGATTATTATAGAAATTTTATAGAAATTCATTGTGAAATGAATAGTGGTGTGTTCCATCTTTTTCTCTGCTCTTTTAACATTTATCAGTGGTTAAGTGTTATTTAACCTTTGGTTTTGTGATCAGATAATACAGCTTATAAAGCACTTAAAATTTATCTGCTGAGGTTCTTTTGGGGAATTATTATCATTATTTTAAAACCATTTAAAAATACTCAAAGCACAGTAAAAAGAATTCTTTCTAAGAAAAAAAAAACTTTCATTTATCTCTCTTATATCAGCGTTTACAATTATACTAGTGTTTTCCGATCCTTATTTAAATTTTGCCTTTTAGATTGGGCACTCAGCAAGGTACGTTGAATTACCTTACTCTTAGGTTTCTGTTGATTTCTTGATTTCTAACAGTTTGCTTTATGATATTTCAACGTAGTATTAACTTGTTGCAGAAAATGTCATGATAGTTAGGATTTCTTTGTATATTACATCTTGTATCAATATAAAATTACTTCCTTTGTATTTGTTGTTACTAAGTTGTTTGACTTTGCAACCCCATCAACTGCAGCATTCCAGGCTTCCCTGTCCTTCACTATGTCTCGGAGCTTGCTCAAACTCACGTCCATCGAGTCGGTGATGCCATCCAACCACCTCGTCAGTCATCCCCGTCTCCTCCTGCCCTCAAGCTCTCCCAGCATCAGGGTCTTTTCCAATGAGTCAGCTCTTCGCATCAGGTGGCCAAAGTATTGGAGCTTCAGCTTCACTATCAGTCTTCCAATGAAGATTTAGGCTTGATTTCCTTTAGGATGGACTGGTTTGATCTCCTTGCTGTTCAAGGGACTCTCAAGAGTCTTCTCCAGCACCATAGTTTGAAAGCATCAATTCTTCAGGGTTTAACCTTCTTTATGGTCCTTTATATTATTTAATGCCTTGTCTTTGAATTCTACTTTGATATAGATATTGGTACACCTGCATCTTTTCCACTAATAGGTGCCTATTAAACCTGCCCGTTCTTTCACATTTAACCTTTTTGAATCTCATTGCTTAAGATTGTGTCTCATGGAAAATACTTCATTGTACTCCGTTTTGGACTCAATGTCTTTTACTAGGGAAATGGAGACCATTGATACTCAGTGTCACAACTGCTCTATTCTGCTGACTTTCATCATCTCTGTGTGATGCTTTCTATTTCTTCTGCTTGTTTTTAGAGTTTTCTTTCTTCCCATCTCCCTTCCTTTTTAACTCTAGTGCAGGGCTTGCCAACCTACAGCCTATTTTTGTACAGCACACAGTCCATGAATGGCTTTTTCATTTTTAAATTGTTGCAAAACAAAATAAAGAATATACAGACAATAACTATGTGTGTCTCCAAAGCCTGAAATATTTACCAGCTGGCCTTTTTCTGTAGAAAGAGATTGCGGATTCCTAGTTTATTAATTTGGTATTCCTGTTGCATCCTGCTTTTAGTTTCACTGTTGCATACATTTAGCTGTGTTAGAAACATACTTAAATGTAACTTCCTAACTTAATTCTCAGTTGTTTAGGATATGGGATGCCAAATAGGATTTTTATCTATGTTTCTAATTTAATCATTATTATTTTAAATTATATGTCTCTGTCTTTTTTAAAAGAACTACTAATAGCATTTATATTGTTTATAACTGGATTTACATAATTGTTAAAGAAAATTCTTTTTTTTTTAAGCTTGTTCAAGCTAAAAAAGTGAGTGGTGCTCACTACCTGGCCTTTGAAATATAACTACCCATTCTTCATTTAAAAAAAGAAATCCCTATTTGGTTAGGGTGTTCACTTTAGTAGTTTCCTGAGGAGGGTTAATTGTCAGAGGAAATGAGTGGATGGTGGTGGTGGTGTTTCTGTAGGTGCTTTCTGCATCCTTTTACATTTGGAACTATCTCTTTGATTCTTCCATATATATGAACAAAGAGTGCTTTTAAACCTTGTGAATATTTAATCATTAGCTTTTATACCCTAGTATTGTAGAGGAGAAGTCTGAAAGTATCCTTTAATTATATAAATGTTTACCCATAGAAATATCCTATTTTTTCTTGTTTGTTGATTGAAAAACTACAATTTAGGATGTTAGGACTTTCAGTGTAGCTTTTTTTAAAAGTCTGATCTATAATCTTTTGGGCTTTCCTGAGAGCTCAGTGGTAAAGAATCTGCCTGGTAGTACAGGAGACGTGGGTTTGATCCATGGGTCAGGAAGATCCCCTGGAGAAGGAAATGGAAACCCACTCCAGTATTCTTGCCTGGGAGGTGCTATGGACAGAGAAGCCTGGTGGGCTATAGTCCATACAATTGTAAAAGAGTCAGACATGACCTAGCGATTAACAACAACAGTAACAACAAATCTATGTTTTAGGAATGCTCATTATCTGTATATCTCTCTTGTCTTTCATATTCCTGTTTTTCTTTCTTATAATTTTATCAAGGGAGCTTTCCATCTGCACTGGTACCTGTAGTAACAGGCTTATCCAAGAATCCAAAGGCTCTTTGGAAATTCTGCCTTTATCATCATAGTTCGTGTTAGTACTTTAATTGGTGCTAGGAAATCATTGACCCTGTAAGTCAGGCATGAGGTACAGAGGCTGAAGTTTATTCTGCACCTCAGTATTTGTCTTTTTACTAAAGCACCTGTATTAGCTTCCTATGGCTGCCGTAACAAATCACCACAAACTTAATGACTTAAAATAGCATAGATTTATTATCTTACAGCTCTGGAGGTCAGAAGCCTAAAATCAAGGTGTCAGCAGGGCTATGTTCCTTCTAGAGGCTTAGTTGTGCTGTGTGTTGGTCACTCAGTTGTGTCTAACTCTTTGCAACCCCATGGACTATAGCCCGCCAGATTCCTCTGTCCATGGAATTCTCCAGGCAAGAATACTGGAGTGGGTTCCCATTTCCTTCTTCAGGGGTCTTCCCATCCCAGGGATCAAACCCGGATCTCCTGCATTGCTGGCAGATGCTTTACTGTCTGAGCTAGAGGCTTAGGGGGAGACCTATTTCCTTGCCCTTTCAGGCAAGATGGCTTCTAGAGGCCATCTGCATCCCTTGGCACATGGTCTACCTTATCCAGACCTCAGCTTCTGTCAGCACGTCTCCTCTGACTCTCCTCCTTCCCCCTGTTACTACTTAGGACCCTTGTGATTACATGGGGTCCATCAGATAATCCAGGAGAATCTCCCCACCTCAGGATCCTTAACTTAATTATAGGTACAAAGTCTCTTTTGCCATGTAAGTAACATATTCATATGTTCTAGCCATTAAGATACAGACCTTTTTTTTGTGTGTGTGTGAGGAGGAGGACTTTATTCAGTCACCACAGTACACTTCCCGGATGCGTGCAGTCACCACAGTGCAGCTAAGGTGCTTCGGTCGTGTCCGACTCTTTGCAACCCTATAGACTGTAGCCTGCCAGGCTCCCCTGTCCATGGGATTCTCCAGGCAAGAATACTGGAGGGGATCTCCATGCCCTCCTCCAGGGGATCTTCTGGACCCAGGGAGGATGTATGCAGTCACCACAGTACCCTTCACCGATGCTCCCCTGGAGGAGGGTGAGTTGGCCTTTTTGCTTCGCATTGTCCCCCAGCACATCTTTTCTGATTTCTCTCAAGTGTCTGCTGTGTGAATACTTGTCTTGCTAACCCTTTCTTCTATCCAGGACACCTGTTCTACTCCCTCCAGCCAAATGTAACTATATATAACCTTCTTCTTAGGAACTTCTTATTTATTTTTCTCTTCCAAGTAGCACCTTATTAAATAAAATAACTAAAATACCCAGTATTCCTGAGAACAGATATTATAATATATGGAGATTTTCTTTTAATGAGGGCTAAAACAAGGTTTTATGTTCCTAGAGAACTAGAAACACCATAAGGATCTTCATCACCTTCTTTTTTCTTCATTTCTGGAAAGTTTTATTTTATATATCACTGCTTCAGGATTCCATGGCCTTGGTTCTGCAACTTATAGCTTTCAAATACATTAAAGTTCTCTAATCAACTCTTACATTTCAAAACAGTCTTTATATTTAATTACCTGTATTTAATTTTTTAGCCTTTTAGCTACATCCCATTTATCTGTTCATCTCAGTTTAAAAACTTTTTTTTTTCATAGAAACTAGGTTTTCTTAAATATATGGAGAACACAAAGCAGGTAGCCTGAAATTTGATGGCATTTCATGCAACACATATTTTAGAAAAGTTCTGTTTTCTCTGCATACTTTCAGATCAGATCAGATCAGTCGCTCAGTTGTGTCTGACTTTTTGCGACCCCATGAATTGCAGCACGCCAGGCCTCCCTGTCCATCACCATCTCCTAGAGTTCACTCAGACTCATGTCCATCGAGTCAGTGATGCCATCCAGCCATCTCATCCTCTGTCGTCCCCTTCTCCTCTTGCCCCCAATCCCTCCTAGCATCAGAGTCTTTTCCAATGAGTCAACTCTTCGCATGAGGTGGCCAAAGTACTGGAGTTTCAGCTTTAGCAATTCTTTCTTAATTTACAAAATATCTTTCTAGGCCACCTATTGGTTATATTTTCTTGTAGTTATTTATAAATGGGGCCAGTTCTACCTATCCTGGTCTGTTCTCCAAAAATAGGGAAATGAATTATTTGGGATGTTGTTAGGGATGCTGAGCGCCTATTCTGACGCTGTTTGAGACCAGTCTGCTCCCTTGGCGGACAGAGCTGCTGTGTCACTGTATTCCTGGATGCTTTATCCAGCCACTTGTTTAAAGAGATTTGTATGCATGTGTGTTTGTGTGTGTGTGTGCTCCTGGTACATATACATTAGTGTGTGGTGAGTGGTATTGGTGACAGGTGTTGTCTGATGATTGCACCTACCTAGAGGGGGATATGTTTATTGATTTGACTAAATGCAGTATTTTACTAACATTATCAAAATATACATGAATATATATTAAATGTACATACGACCTGGTCAATGACCAGGTAGGTAGTAAGTGAAGTGGGTGGTCAAGGTTCAGAGGTGCTCTTATTCACCTAGGGGCTGGAGCCTTTTATTGATGGAGGGGAAGGACCAAGTACCAGGAAGTGGGTCAGCTCTTGGAGGTGAGATGCGCTATCCCAGCATTGGGGTCGGCTGGTGTGGTCCAGGAGTGAGTTCCCCGTGGAGGACTGAGCTCTGTTAAGGATCAGCAATAGCAGTTCTCTGACTCCTGTGTTTGCTCCCTTCTAGATTCTCCCCTGGGGCTCCAAACATCTTTATGAAGGTTCTAGTGAGTGTCAGCTATTCACAGAGCCCCAGAAGGGCTTGTCAGGGGTCCTGGCTTTGAAGGGAAAGCAGAGTTCTCTGGGTGTAAGTGTTAGTGAATGCTAGAAACAAGAAGAGTGCAAGCAGGTGGAAGTCAGCCTGACACTGAGGTCATTTTTGTTTGTTTTGTTTTCCCCAGTTGTTCCCTCTGGGTTCAGTTCTCGGGAACTTTGGTTTTGTGGTATGGTAGAGGGCAATCATTGTATGTATCTGAGTCCCTGTTTCCTCATCGGTAAAATGAGAATAATAACTCCTACCTTCCAGGGGTTTGCTGTGAATTAAATGAGACGATACATTTAAACTACCTACCCTTGTCCTTGGCACTGGAATCTGTGCTTAACCGAATATGATTTTCTTCTCCTTTGTTCTCCTTGAATGAGGGATACTCTGCTTGGTTTAGGGTTAGAATTCAGTTTAAGATAATTTCTTTTGGTCATGACTGCTTCTTTAGCTTTTTTATGATTTTTTAAAGTGTAGCCAGTATGTATGTTGCACTTTCTATGAACTGTATATTGTTTTAAGCGCTTTTCATGTATTAACTCGTCTTATCTTTGTGAGAACCCTTGGAGGTATAGGCACTATGTCATCGCTGTTTTACAGATAAGAAAATTGTGGCACAGAGACCATAAGACAACCTGCTCAAAGATACGTTTCTAAAGAGTTTGAATCCAGGTTTTTAATTCACTTTTAACTATTAGGTTAGTCATTAGGATAGGAAGTTTGGTCCAATTTGGTAACATTTTAAAATAGTTGGAAAATGGTGAAATATATAAGATGAAAAAAGATACTTGATGAAGTGAAAAGTATAAGAAAGTGGAAATGTTTTGTATTTCCTTGATGATTGGTGAATTAAACATCTTTTCATGTATATTTTGGCTATTTCTCTGTCTTTAGAGAAATGTTTAAGTCCTTTGCCAATTTTTAAATCAAGGTTTTTTGTTTGTTTTTTGCTGTTGCATGGTAGGAATTCCTTATATGTTTTGGATTTTAATCCCTTATCAGATATGTTTCCAAATATTTTCTCCCATTTTATAAGTTGCCTTTTCACTGTTGATTGTTTCCTTTGCTGTGCAGAATTTTTTAAGTTATTTTGATGTAGTCCCACTTATCTAATTTTGCTTTTGTTACTTGTGGGTTTTGGTGTTATATCCAAGATACCATCACCAAGTCCAATGTCATGAAGGTTTCCCCTAATGTTTTCTTCTAGGAGATTTACATTCTAGGTCTTATGTTTAAATCTCTAATCCATTTTGAATTGGTTTTTGTATATGATGTAAGATAAAGTTCAGTTTCATTCTTTTGTATCTGCATATCCTGTTTTCCCAACTCCATTTGTTGAAGAGATTTTCCTCTCCCTATTGAGATGTCTCCTCATGCTTTAGGTTGGCTATTATAAAAAACTCCAAAGATAAGTTGTTGGGGATATGGAAAAATGAGAACCCTTGTACATTGTTGGGAGCGTAAAATGGTCCAGCCACTAGGGAAAAGAGTGTGGTTGCACCCCAAAAGATTAAAAGTAGATTTACTGTATGATCCAGCAATCCCACCTCTGAATGAATATCTAAGAGAATTGAAGTCAGGTTCTAGAGGAGATGTATGTATATTTCCACGCTCACGCGGTATTATTCACAGAAACTAAGATACAGAAACAACCCGCAGGTCCATTGACAGATGAACGGATTAAAAAAAAGGTGCTATATACATGCAATGGAATGTCTTTCATCCTTAAAAAAGAAGGAAATCCTGCTGTATGTGATACCATAATTGTATGGGAAGGACATTACGCTAAGTGAAATAAGCCAGTCACAGAAAAACAAATGCTGCATGGTGCCACTTACATGAGGTGTCTAAAATAACCAGACTCATACAAATGGAGATTAGAATGACGGCTGCTAGGGGTTAGGGCAGGGAATTACGAGGTTGCTATACAACAGATAAGAAGTTTCAGGTGTAAAAGGTGACTACAGTCTAGAGGTCCGCTGTGCAGCCCTGCGCCTGTGCTTAATGATTCTGTGTTGTGCATTTGTTTCTCATGTGGTGTTATTAATGCAAATGATAGAAAGTGGGAAGAGTAGGGAGATCAGAAGGTGGAGACTGTGTCATATTGTCATGAATCAATGAGAATTGGTTTTTCAGGCAAATGTGGGCTCAATTAAGGCATCAAAGGCAGAGTTGCCACCTTGAAGTGCCTCCCTCTCAGGAGATTTGCAAACTAATAGCCAAAAGCAGAGCGAGCTGGCGTAGGGGGTGATGGGTGGGGTGACATATGTCCCAGGGGGCTGAGGACAGTCCTGGTTTATGTCTTCACCAGCATAATTGTTAGTTTTTTTAAAATAATTTTTGGCCGCCTTGGGTCTTCGTTGCTGTGACTGGGCTTTCTCTAGTTGCGGCAAGCAGGGGCTCCTCTGCCCTGCAGTGCTTGGGCTTCTCACTGCCGTGGCTTCGCTTGTTGGGGAGCACAGGCTCTCGAGCGCTTGGGCTTCAGTAGTTGTGGCGCACGGGCTTAGTTGACCCCCACCTCTGGAATCCTCCTGGGCCAGGAATCCGACTAGTGTCTCCTGCATTGGCAGGTAGATTCTTAACCACTGGACCACCAGGGAGGTCCTGTAATTATTAATAACTGTCCTTTTCTTTCTCCAAATTGTCCTGGTATATATGATTTGTTACATTTTCACCTTAGTAATCAGGTGGGGAAATGCAGGGAACAGATGAAAAATGTTCTAGATGGACATTCTGAGAGGTGAGGTCTCTTTTCTCCCTGGGCATCAGATCAGTATCTGCAGGTGAGGTGGTTGGACCAGCCATCACCTATGCTTCTTTCTTCTTAGTTCCATACTCGCCTAAGCTTTCACGTTTTGGAGGTGAAGCATGCCCAAAGAGTGAGGTGTAATTTGTACAAGAAGCCCAGAGCCTGTCTGTAGGACCAACTCTTTCTGCCAAGCTCTTTTCTGGGCCCCCCTGCTTGACTGATTACAATAAATGAGGTGTCATTTAAGAGCAGATGATGTGGAGATTGCAAGTCTGGGCCCGAAAGAACGAAATATTAATTGATAAAAAAGTAATTAATGAAAACCTAATTAAAGCAGACATTCTGAGCGGGGCGCTCCTGGAACCCTGGGACGTTCTCAATTACCGACTTTCCTCTGAGCTTATAATGTGTAATTGGGAGGTATTAGGCTCTAATGGATGAGATTAATACAAAAATTAATTAATGAAAAAGGAAATTAAATGTGAGTTTGTTAAAAAAATTTCCAGAGGTGGGTATGTTCCACTGGAACAGTAACTGCTGGAAAGTTTATTGATGAAAATCTTCACAGATGACAAAGGCTTGCATGTGGGACTGACATGGGAGGTCCTGTTTTGTGACAAACTCACCCTGCATCATTTGTCTCCGTTAAATAGCATCTGGAGACTTCCCTGATGGCCCAGGTGTAAAGACTCTGCCTTTCAGGGCAGGAGACGTGGGTTCAGTCCCTGGTTGGGGAACTAAGGCCTCACGTTCTGCGAGACAGCTAAGCCTGCATGCTGCAACCACTGACACCCTGGAGCCCTTGTGCCACAACTAGAGAGTCCGTGTGCTGAGTGAGAGATTCACATGACACAGCGAAGATACCACGTGCCACAGCTAAGACTCAAGCAGCCAAATCAATAGTAAATAAATATATTTTTAAAAATAGCATCTGACATCAGCTTGGGCTGTGGGAGTCTTAATATGGAAAAAATCAGAAGTTTTTCATTTTTTTCTCGAGGAGAGAAAGTTCACTCTGGCCTCCCTCTGATGAGGCGTCACTCCTACAGAAGAAGGTAAACAAAGATGGGGTCTTTTGGTGGCTCAGAAAGGAAATAGACTCTCGGATCAGTGTAGAGTATGGGATTAAAAAGAAATCTACTCTTCCTTCAGCTATATGAAAAATTAACTTCCCTTCATATCCAGGAGACCTGTTTTTACAGATGTTTATGGACTAGTGACGTTTGCCAGGGCCGCTAATGGTGTTGGCTTGCCGTGAGGACTCTCCTCTCCCACGTGCTTCTGCGCACCATGACTTGACCTTCTGCATGATTCACTGCTCTGTTCTATTGATCTGCAGTTAATCACTTCTGGGTTTCGATTTTTCTCCCTTGAAATGAGTCAGGGAGTTGAGGCATGCTCAGCACAGTTCACGATGCAGCTCTAGCTGCTTCTGGAATTTAGTGTGCATGAAAGTCACTTGGGGAGCTTGTTAAAAATGAATGGACTCTGTGGTCCCATCCCCTGATTGAAGCTGCTCCTTCAGTTTCGGGGTATGGCCAGGGAATCTGCATTTGAATGTGGTGCTTTAGATACAGATGCCAGGGGCACCGCGATCTTTGAGTCGAATGCTTTTTGCCACTGAATGAACTAGTGCTTACTTTTAATTCAAAGATTTGGGTTCTCTGGACTGAATGTGTCCCCTCAAAATACATGTGCTGAATCCTCACGTCTCGTGTGATGGTGTTCGGATGTGGGGGGTATGCAGGTGATTAGGTCACCCTCATGCTAGGTAAAAGAGGCCCTAGAGAAATTCCATGCCCCTGCCTGCCGTTTGAGGTTGCAGTGGGTTCTCACTAGACACAGAATTTGTCGGCGCTTTGATCTTGGACTTCCCAGTCTCCAACACTGTGAGAAATAGATTTCTGTTGTTTGTAAGCCATCCAGTCTGGAATATGGTAAGGGCAGCCTCAAAGGGCTGAGACCGTGTGTGTCCTGGACTCAGTTTGTGTGCCCACCACGTTCTCTTGGGCTTGTCTGTCCCCCGGCCTTGACTTCCTGCTCAGCGTACTGTACCCACTTCGGTGGAAAGTGCAGCATCTTTGGTGTCCAAACTTGAGCGGATAGAGCCTGGATGAGTCCTGTTCCATGGAGTGTGATCTTTTTCCAAGGGCTGCCTGGAGGGAATTGAGTATCACAACCTGTGCATGCAGGAGTCGGGACTCTGCAGGGTGAACTTGAATGAGAGAGCCAGGAAGCAAGGCAGCAGATAAATGCCTTTCCCTTGCTTTCCTGGGAGGAACTATCCAGGGCAGAGTGGCTCCATATAGCCATGCCGAAGCTGCTGGCTGTGTTACCTTGCGAAGCTGTGGCCCACTTAAGGATGTACCACCGGGTGTGGGTTTTTCCTCCTCCGCTGTTTCACTTCTCCTTTTCTTTACTTTTGCTACCTGGGCATTGCATCCAGTGTTAGTGAGAGTGTGTTGCCTCAGCCTTTGTCCCTGGACTGATAGTGCACTTGCTGGCTGAGCAGGTCAGATAATCTTAGCGAGCCTTCATCTGTCCATCTGGTAAATGGGTACAGTAACGTTTATAATATATTTATTAATTATAATTAATATATTTAATATAATAATAAGATACGGAAAGGAATACAGTATGCCAGGATGCTTGCTCCCATCCCCGGGGGAGAGAGCTTCTGCCTGGAAAGACTCTCCTGTGTCTTCCAACAATCCCTCCTTTAAGTTCTGCTCACTAGGCCTCATCGTGGTTCTATTTCCTCAGAGTTCTCTTTAGGGAAAAATGTGATGATTGAATAATAGGAAAATCTGGTGTGCTTGAAAGGTCTATTTCTCCCGGGAAAGCCGTACTTTGGAATCTAGGTTACACATCAGCCTCTTGTGAGTTGGATCCATTAAGTTAGTCCCGCTAAGAGCAACCAGCTTTGACAGGCTTGGGTTCAGAGCTTGTAGTGCTGAGGGTCTACCTCAGCCTGCGTGACCGTACCATGGGGCAGCCATCCTTTCCTGTGTGAGAGGTCTTGGCGGCCCCTTGGCCCCTGTGATCTCCCTCTGGCCTCTGTGTATCCCTCAGGGTGTGATACATCCATCCAGGGCTGTGATCTCAACTAGGCACTACTTTGTCTTCCAGGGGACGTTCGGTAATGGCTGGAGAGATTTTTGGTTGTCACAGCTGGGAGAGGCACCCATAGAATCTGGTGGGTATAGGACAGGTGTGCTGCTCAACATCCTGCGAAGCACAGGACAAGTCTTCCCAACAAAGAATTATCCAGTTCAAAATGCCAGGAATGCCAGCTCTGAGAAACCCTGGTCTGGACAGGCTAGGTCATCTGGAGTTGCCTTGCAAGGACACTAAAAAGTCACCAAGGGAGAATTCCTCTGTCTCTGCAGAAGTGAGAAGATTAAACTTCTCCATGGGCTGAGAAGCCTCAGATGGATGACTCCTCTGAATCTTGGGGCCAGGCCTTCTTTTAGGAGTCTGGTAAACTCTATTCAGTAGGGGCTAGCTGCATGTGGAGGTGAGAGATGACTTTCCCACTGGTAGTGGAGGTCACTCAAATTCTCCTTCAAACAAGCAGTAAACTGTGGTTTCACTATTAACTCACCGATGACTTAACCCAAGAATGGCACGGCAAGAGCACGGACTCAGACCTGTTTTCCAATCTTGGCTTCACTTTTTATTGAGCTGTGTGACTCTGAGTAAGTTTCTTAGCGTCTCTGAGCCTCAGTCTTCTCATCTGCACACTGGAGGTGGCCACGTCTGCCTTGCCATGTGCTTGTTGATGGAGAGCTTGGCACTGGTGGAGAGGTCTGCCCTTCCCCGACCTTCTGTAGCCTCTGTCCACCCTTCCCCGGTCTTATGTAGCCTCCCCAGATAAGGGAACTGACCTTCAGTTCAGATTTTCTTTCTTTCCCTCCTCCCTATACTCTCAAATTGTATCTATAGGTTCTGCAGAAGAAGGAATGGTGTTAGAAAGAATAAAGCTGATGGAGAAGGGACCCATTTCATCCATGACCTGAAAGGGCATGAAAGTGTCTATTAAGACACTTCTTATTCAGCTCAAGATTTTTAAAAACTTAATATAATTTTTTATTTTAAAGAAAACCTCCCCTCTCTTTAGCTGATGAGCCTGGTCTGCTCTGCATCCTCTCTCTTGACCTTCTACTGCTACTGCTAAGTCACTTCAGTCGTGTCCGACTCTGTGTGACCCCATAGATGGCAGCCCACCAGGCTCCCCCGTCCCTGGGATTCTCCAGGCAAGAACACTGGAGTGGGTTGCCATTTCCTTCTCCAATGCATGAAAGTGAAAAGTGAAAGTGAAGTCACTCAGTTGTGTCCGACTATTTGCGACCCCATGGACTGCAGCATGCCAGGCCTCCCTGTCCATCACCAGCTCCTGGAGCTTGCTCAAACTCATGTCCATTGAGTTGGTGATGCCATCCAACCATCTCATCTTCTGTTGTCCCCTTCTCCTCCCACCTTCAATCTTTCCTAGCATCAGGGTCTTTTCCAGTGAGTCAGTTCTTCACATCAGGTGGCCAATGTATTGAAGTTTCAGCTTCAGCATCCGTCCTTCCAATGAATATTCAGTATTGATTTCTTTTAGGATGGACTGGTTGGATCTCCTTTCAGGCCAAGGGACTCTCAAGAGTCTTCTCCAACACCACAGTTCAAAAGCATCAATTCTTTGGCGCTCAGCTTTCTTTATAGTCTAACTCTCATATCCATACATGACCACTGGAAAAACCATAGCTTTGACTAGACAGACCTTTGTTGACAAAGTAATGTCTCTGCTTTTTAATTTGCTATCTAGGTTGGTCATAACTTTTCTTCCAAGAAGCAAACGTCTTTTAATTTCTTGGTTGCAGTCACCATCTGCAGTGATTTTGGAGCCAAAAAAATAAAGTCTGCCACTGTTTCCATTGTTTCCCCATCCATTTGCTATGAAGTGCTGGGACCGGATGCCATGATCTTAGTTTTCTGAATGTTGAGTTTTATGCCAACGTTTTCACCCTTCTCTTTCACTTTCGTCAAGAGGCTCTTTAGTTCTTCGCTTTCTGCCATAAGGGTGGTGTCATCTGCATATCTGAGGTTATTGATATTTCTCCCAGCAATCTTGATTCCAGCTTGTGCTTCATCCAGCCCAGCATTTCTCATGCTGTACTCTGCATATAACTTAAATAAGCAGGGTGACAAAATATAGCCTTGACATACTCCTTTCACAAGTTGGAAGCAGTCTGTTGTTCCATGTCCAGTTCTAACTGTTGCTTCTTGACCTGCATACAGATTGCTCAGGAGGCAGGTCAGGTGGTCTGGTATTCCCTTCTCTTTAAGAATTTTCCACAGTTTGTTGAGGGAGGTGGATATGATTATCTGCAATCCACGGCTGAGGAAATTGAGGCTCCTACAGCCTTGTAAGTGGGTGAGCTGAGATTTAGACTCAGAGCCGGGTGACTCAGTCCGTCATCAAGTCCTGCTGATAACTCTTGAATCTACTGCCTCCCTGTATCCTCTGCCGTCATGTTGGGCCAGACTGCCATCAGCTGTCGCCCGGACCACTGATAGACCGCGCCTGACTCCCCTGCACTCACCCGTGTTTCCTCTCAGCCCACTTCCTACTCCAAAGACGTTGAAATCAAGGATTGGGACCTTATCTCAAATATCCAGCACTGAATCCCCATGCTTGACATCATTCCTGGCACGTAGTAGGTGCTCAACACTGTTGTAAATGAATAAACGAGTGATTAGATTTGCATTTTGGAAAATTATCCTGGTTAATGTGATTTGCTCATCCATCCATTCATCCATTCCCCATCTCTCTCTCTGTCACCTGTCCCCTCCCTATCCATCCATCCATCCATCCTTCATCACCCTCATTCATCCATCTCTTTATTCATCTAATCAGTTTTATCAGAGCAGTAAAAAGGCAACACACATTTGGTGCTATTAGGTCAGACTGAAATAGGTATTATAAAAGGGCTCTTTGATGCAGAAAACATCATATGATTTCTTTTTTAAGAGTGAATCAAGATAAAAGCAGGCACTTTTCATGAGTTTAACATGTGCCTGAAAATTTGGACCTTCATCTAAAATATTAAAATACAACCTGTGCTTTTTCTAATTTTCTTCATAGATGATCAGAGGCAGCATGAGTAATTCAAATACAAGCTAAATTCTAATCCCTTGCCTGTTAGAAAGCTACTTGCACCTTGGGGTGCAAAACAGAGATTGCAGACATATTAATATTTAAGAGCTTGGAGACTGCCTAAGCGAAGGTGGAGGCATGTAAAACAAGTACCCGCTTCAGAGCAGATTTTCATAAGGTCCGGTTAAGGGGCTGCACAATCTCACTAAGGGTCTCTGTCCACCATCCCGGCTGCTACCCCACACACCAGGCAGCCCGGCTCTGCCTCTGAGCTTGGAACTCTTGGTACCCCAAAGAGATCCTGGGGATTCTCTGCTGCTTTCACAGACTTTTCTGCCTGTGGTCATAGTTAACAAAGGCAGCTAGGTGAGGAGGGACGAGATTACCAGCGCAAGAGCCTCATAAATATGAGATGAGACGGCTGGGATGGAAATGAAAGTTGAGATGCTCAAAAATAAAGCGTGAAAGAGCCCTGGCCCCCTATAAGAACAGGATTGATCTCTGTACGCTGACAGAATGTACGATTTTCCCTTCGCTTTACTACAGTGCTTCTGTTTCTATAGAAACCACCAATTTTATAGACAGAGAGGCTGTGTGAGAAGGCGCGGGGCGTTCAGTTTGAAGCCAAGTGCCGTCAGGGCATTGGCACTCCCAGCCCTGGGGAGGGGCCTTTCTTCTTCGCTAGCTAACTAGCTCTCCTGGGAATAGTTAATGATTACCTGGCTTGGAACCTGTCGCTATTATTATAATACTTGCAATGCTTCTTCCTTCTGTAGAGCCCCTGAAGATGCGGCTAGTTCTAGGGCTCTTAGAAGCATTCCCACAGAGGGCAGTGGCGCACAGCCCTCCTGCCTTCCATTCATTCATTCGTTTAGCTGATACACACTGATATCTTAGCACCAGACACTGTGTCGAGCCCTGGAGGAGTCCACACCGTAGGAAGGGAGTCAGACAGGCAAGGCGACAACTTCATCTCAGTTCTACTAGAGAGGTTTTTCTGGCCAGGCTCCCTTAGAGAGAAGAGGCTGGAGCTGGTTGGATCTCAGGCAAGGGCTGGCAAGGATAAGCAGGGTCTGAGTGTTTCAGTTAGTTTTTGCTGTATAACAAGCCACTCCCAAGGTAGTAGCATCGACCAACAACTGTTTTCTATGTTTGTGATTCTGTGGACTGGAAATTAGGGCAGGGCGTGGTGGAAAGGTTTGTCTCTGTCCTATGTTTGTGGACTCAGCTGGGGTAGCTCAGAGGCTCAAGATGGCTGAGTAATAGTTTGAATGTTGATTGTTCTCACCATTTGATATCTTCTGTGTCTGGATTGTCCAAGAATGGATTTTCTACCCACGGGTCTAGCACCTGGCTGGATGGCTAGAACAACTGGCCTCATACCTTCTCTTCCCTAGCTTGGGCCTCCTTCCGTCATGGCCTTCTCAGGAGAGCTGGACTTCTTCACGGCAGTGGATGCCATGAGGCTCCTGATGACCTAGCCTCAGACATCCCAGAGCATCATGACCACTGCCTTCTGTTTGGGAAACTAATTGCTAAGACTAGAGCAGACTGAAGGGGAGGGGAGGGATGGGCCCTCCCTTGCAGCAGGGGAATGGCATGCATGTCTGGGGAGGGAAGGAGTTGGTGTCAGACCTTGGAGATGAACTTCCTGAACTTCTGTTTTCAGGAAAGAGGTGAGACTCTAATGAAGAGGAAGTCAAGATTGTAATGTTGCAGCAAGGTGGTTGCTGGACAGTGGGTCTGACAGGTGTGAAGAGGATGGTGGGGAGTGGGAGATTGATGTTGCACATGGTGAGGGGCTCTTGGCTCAGGTTTTGACTCAGAGAGTGTGTTCCATAGTGTGTCCATGCGGCAGAGATCATGAAAAATGTCCATGGCCACTTGTGAGTATGATGCTCAGCATGGAGTTAGGCCAGGCGATCTTGATTCTAGCTGTGGCTGCTGGTTATACACGACAGACTCCAACCCAAAGTGGCATAAGCAAAGAGGGAATAGGTTGGATCATTTACTTGAAAAATCCTGGAGTTGGGCTCTTCAAGCACTGCTGGACCGAGAGTCTCACACGAGTCATTGGTTCCTGGCCTCTCTCGTCTTTTCACTTTGCTTTCTTATGACCCGGCGGAACTCCTAGGCATGCTTTCCTCCTAGGGAAGGAAGAAGGCTGCATCCTTATACCTCTAGGATCAGTACTGGAGAGAAAACTGCTCATTGCCAACCACTCAAAGCGTGGACCAGACTTCTGCTGGCTTATATTGGATTCAAGACCATCCCTGAACCATTTGCTTTAGCCGGGGGTTTGCCAGATTCTGATTGGCTGACTCTGAGTGCCCACACCTGGGGCATGTGAGGGTGGGGAAGGCCAGCTCTCCAGAGTATGACCCGGATGTTCTTAGAGAAGGATGAGGAATGGACATAGGGAAGCTCGAGCAGCACTGTCCTCCCCAGGAGGCAGCTGAGGCTTAGGGAATAGATGAGATGGTCCAGGAAGAGAGTGTTATGAATGAGACTAGGGCCTGGGATAGGGCCCTGAGTGGCATCTAAGGATTGGCTAAGAAGGCAGACACCAAGAAAAAGTCAGGGATGGAGTACCCAGGGCAGGGGTGGGTGGGAGGAGAACCAGTGGTATGTGGCTTTCTAGAAACCAAGGGAAGGATAAGTATTGGAAGTGCCTTGTGGAAATCAACTGAGATTCACTCATTCATTTAACAGATATATACTGAGCACCTTCTATGTGTCAGAAACTGTTCTAGTGCTAGGGATACAAAAGCAAACAAATCAGACAAAAATCCTCTGCCCTCAAGGATCTTACATCCTAGATCCAGGGACAAGGTGGAGACCTTGGTGTGGACTGTCTCAGTGGCTGGCAGATGGCACTGTGTTGAAGAGTGAGTGGAAGGTAAAATGATGGGAAAGGGTGTGTATGTGTGTGTGTGCATGCGTGTGCACACTCAGTCGTGTCCAACTCTTTGGAACCCCATGGACTGTAGCCTGCCAGGCTCCTCTGTCCATGGGATTTTCCAGGCAAGAATACTGGAGCAGGTTGCCAATTCCTACTCCAGGGGATCTTCCCAACCCAGGGATCAAACCTGTATCTCTTGCATCTCCTGCATTGGTAGATTGGTTCTTTACCATTGCAGCACCTGAGAAGCCAGAGGCAAAAAGTGAGTTAGTTCAATTTCTCACAAGAAGATTGTCAAGGGGAAAAGAGAAAAGGATCAAGGGCTGGAGTGGATGAGACATTGGGTGAATATTTTAGTTTATTCTTTTTTGGCTTAGCAGCTTGTAGGATCTTAGTTCCCTGACCAAGGATTGAACCCTTGCTCCCTGAAGTGGAAGTATGGAGTCCTAACCACTGGACTGCCAGGAGAAATTCCAGTTTCATTTTTTTTTTTTTTTAATGTGAATGGGGCTCTCTCTCTCTGTGTATATTGTTAATTATTTTTTGATTGCCTCAAATATTTTGATCTTGTGTATGGGCTAGTCAACTCTGAGAAGACCTCACCACTTGTCTGTTTACCTAAAGGAGATTCAGATAGGTATTTGGAGGGAGAGAGGTAGTACTAGAATTTTCCCTGCCCCAAGCAGAAGGTCTGGGTGGTCTTGCCATCCAGAGAGGAGAGGAAGAAACCCCTTCCCACCTCCCTTTAGTACCTCTGCTGTGAGGGGCTGGGGAAAACCTGGGCCGCATTTAAGCACCCACAGTATGCAGAGGGGCTTCTCTGGTGGCTCAGACAGTGAAGGATCTGCCTGCAACGTGGGAGACTTGGATTCAATATGGGTTGGGAAGATGTGGAAAAGGGAATGGCTCCCCACTCCAGTATTCTTGCCTGGACAATTCCATGAACCAAGGAGCCTGGCAGGCTGCAGTCCATGGGGTCACAAAGAGTCAGACACAATTGAGAGACTAACACTTTTGGTATGCAGAGAGGATGTATTTTAACCTGCTCAAGTGTCTCCATCCTAAACAAAACAAATAATCCAATCTCCCTGTGAGCCTGCATTCTTGCTTTTTAAATTCCTCCTTCTCACCCACAGTGCCAACTGCTTGTGAATGGGGAATTGGGCAGACCTTAGGTAGCATGGGGGCAGGGCCGGGGGTAATGTGGATAATTGGCCCCTGGATAATTGAGAGTTGATTGTAATTAACCTATTTTAGAAGCACAGCGCAAGATCCCATACCTGCCCTTCTCATGCAATCTGTTCAGAACCCTCTTTGTAGCCGCTGGCTTTCACCTGACATTCCATGATTCTCAGCTGAGGTTTATTTTTTGCACTCCCCCACCACCCTCAACCCCCGCTCGGTAACATTCGGCAAGGTCTGGAGACGTTTTGTGGAGCGACGCGGCTGGTATCTAGTAGGTAGAAGCCAGGATGCTCCTAAGCATCCTACCATGCGCAGGGCAGCCCCCCAGGAAAGGGGTAACCTACTCCAAGTGTCGGCAGGGCCGAGGTTGAGAAACCCTTGTGTTTGTGTGGCAGAGGGGAGTGGCCGTGATGTTGAGGGAAGGAAGACTTGGAGCAAAAACTAGATGAGTATGTACCGCAAATGATGGTGAGACTCCCACCAGAAGATAATGGATGTTGAGCACTAGGAGAGAATTTTTTTTTTTTTAGCCAGAGAATTCAGCAGTCGCATTTATAGCCTCAATTTGAGGCTCTTGTCTAAGAAACTGATAACATTCTGACTTTGTGTCATGTGCACAGCATTCTCTGCTGACGCCACAGTGGGGTCAGGTCGCAATTTGTTATCCTTGCAGCTAAGATGCAGCGAAATTTAAACTCTTGGGGTTGCTTATTTCTTGGAGTTGCCGCGTTTTGTTTTCTTTAGCAGCAGCATACAGGCACATACATATTAATATTCCCCTCTCTATGAGTGCTGGGCCTCCCGGAACCGGGCAGGGCTGTACTCTGGTGCCCCTCACTGGTCTGGCCCTACCACCTGCCACCCCATGGCACTCCCCAGGTGATGCATGGAGACGGGCTGCATGCCCCCGACCCGCCAGGGCTTTTGCAGCTGGAGAAAGATTTCCAGGTGAATTTGATTCGGACTTTCCCACTTCTCAGGGTATCAGGGGAGGAGAGAGGCTCTCTGCTATGAATTCTCTGTATCCCACACTGGACACTTTGTCATCTTCAACTGACAAGTGGTGCAAAGCCCAGTGGACATACCGATCCATGCTGCAGCATGGTGAACCTCCAGAATGTGATGCGAAGTAAAAGAAGCCAGATGCAGAACTCACACATGAGATGACTCCATCCACGTGAAATGTCCAAAATAGGAGAATCCGTAGATACAAAAGCAGATTCGTGATTGCCAGGGGCTGGAGGGGGATGGGGAGTGACTTCTTAATGGGTGAGTAGGGGGGATATTCTTTGAAAGTGAAAACATGTTTTGGAACTAGTTCTGGGTGGTGGCCACACAGTGTTGTGAAGGTACTAAGAATGCTACAAATTGTACGTTTGTAAATGATTAATTTTATGCCATGTGAATTTCATCTCAATTGAAAGAAATAATCCGATAGAGAGCTCAGTGGCCCATCACTAGACCACAGAGCCCTGGACCCACTGCAGGGTGTGTGGGCACTGCAGGGGTTGGGGAAGACCCTTCCTCAGGGGAGCTGGCCCCTAGGAGGCCCTGGTGGGTGACGCCCTGCCCTGCTGGACATGGATGCAGGAAGCTTCTGCTGGAGCTTTGTCTCTTTCATGTTCCATTGGAAGTGATAAATGAAGCTTTGCATCTGCTTCACGGCAGATTAGTCCCTGGAGAGGCAGCAGACACTCTGGCAGACAAGTTTAAATCCTCCCCAGTAGCCAGCTTCTTGCAGGATGTAAAACAGAGCTGGGGAGAGGGAGCGACTTGCCAGCAGCATCATAGGGGCAGGGTGGCCAGCACGCCTTCTCCCAGGGCTCTAACACCCGAGTTGTCCAGCAGATGCAGGGCTGCAAAAGCAGCCCATTTTACTTGCCACATCGCCCTGTGCTCCACCTTGAGGGATGCGTTTAGTTCCAGATCTGAGATAAACTATCCACCAGTGATGGCTGTGATGACAGAAGCCATCCTGCTGTCACTTATTAGCTGTGCGCTTTGGGCAAATTATCGAACCTCTCTGTACTCTGGTTTCCTTGTCTGCAAGATGGTCATGATAATGCCTGTCCCACAGGAAC
Source organism: Bos mutus (assembly GCF_027580195.1). Classification (NCBI taxonomy): domain Eukaryota; kingdom Metazoa; phylum Chordata; class Mammalia; order Artiodactyla; family Bovidae; genus Bos; species Bos mutus. The sequence goes on along the minus strand of NC_091629.1, from coordinate 55,896,254 downwards.
CAGTGAAGCTTAGATGAGCATATGTAAATATATGTTCTTATATGTATATAGTGTGTGTATATCATATAAATACAATTATAAGTACAAAAGTCCGTCTAGTCAAAACTGTGGTTTTGTCAGTGGTCATGTATGGATGTGAGAGTTGGACAATAAAGAAAGCTGAGCGCCGAAGAATTGATGCTTTTGAACTGTGGTGTTGGAGAAAACTCTTGAGAGTCCCTTGGACAGCAAGGAGATCCAACCAGTCCATCCTAAAGGAAATCAGTCCTGAATATTCATTGGACAGACTGATGCTGAAGCTGAAACTCCAATACTTTGGCCACCTGATGTGAAGAACCGACTCACTGGAAAAGATCTTGATGCTGGGAAAGATTGAAGGCAGGAGGAGAAGGGAACGACAAAGGATGAGATGGTTGGATGGCATCACAGACTCAATGAAGATGAGTCTGAGCAAGCTCTGGGAGTTGGTGATGGACAGGGAAGCCTGGCGTGCTGCAGTTCCTGGGGTCGCAAAGAGTCAGACACGACTAAGTGACTGAACTGGAATGAACTGATAATTATATTAATAACATTGATAATTATTACAATATATATTTTAATATAAACCAGAAGTATTTATAATATATTGTTGTTGGTTTTCAGTTGCTAAGTCATGTCCGACTCTTTGTGACCCCCAGTGACCACACACACCAGACTCTTCTGTTCTCCACTATCTCCTGGAGGTTGCTCAAATTCATGTCCTTTGAGTCAGTGATGCTATCTAACCATCTCATCTCTGTCACCCACTTTTCCTTTAGGGTTTCCTATATAGTGGGTGGGAAGAGGTTTTCTGAGAAGCTGATGTTGGAACTGAGACTTGATTGAAGAGAAGAAGGTGCTGGTCAATGAAACGTGGGAGGCTTTTTGGGTGGAAGATATAGCAGGTGCAAAGGCTCTGAGGTGGAAGAGAACCAGCCTGTTCAAGGAAGTGCATAAAGACCAGGGTGGTGGGCGTGGGTACTGAGCAAGGAATGTGACTCCAGAGAAGCTAGAGGAGTTGAAAGGGTGCTTTCCAGGCAAGACCTTATGGGCCTTTGCCAGGGGTGTGGCTTTTATTCCTGGTTAAAAGTGAAGCCAGTGCAGAGTGTGTGTGGCTGGCTTTGTGTTTTAGGAAGGTCATGTTGCTGTTGTGGGAGGGGATGGTTTGGAGAAGAGCAACTTGCAGGTTCTTGCACTTACTCCCAGGAGGGAATCCACCCTTGCTCTTCTTGTCTGCTTAGGAAGATGGAAACGCCAGCAGAGGCCCTTTTAGGTCCTCCAGCTCTAAGATTCTAAGCTGGTATATTCTCTGTGCTCCCATGCCTGCTCTTTAGAACTCGTCATGACTCAGTGGGGAGGTAGTGGGCACAGGGGAGTGAAAGGTGTTTTGGGAGGCAGACAGAACCCAGATCTTTTCTTATTTTGGCTGCTGTCTTCACCCACGTGTTGACCGTAGTGAACGAGGTTCAACTCAGGACCAGACTCTCCTGGAGCAAAGAGGGCTTAAGGAACGTCAGTGGGGTTTCTTGATTTGAGTTATACGGTGAGAGAGATTAAATGGGCGTCTTCAGTTCTTTTAAGCAAGAAGGGGATGTAGGGGATGTACAGCAGGTAAAGTGGGAGATTCTGCCTAGATGGAGGTGGAGCTTCCTGTTTCCTCTGCCTGATTCGCGTCATTTCAGAGAACTGAAGCCACTATCCAGCACCTGGAGGATGGAGGTGGGGGGAGTAAGCTGCTGGGTCTTCAGTGGGCAGCACTTTTCATTAGGCTGGGCTTTCTCATGCCAGCTCAGATCCAGGCGTTGGGCAAAAGTTTCTAACCTGAGGGCTCTGCAGACTTAACCACAAGCCGGGCCCCCAGAGCACTGGCTTTAGAGCTGTTGGGTCAGTCCCAGCACCTGGTAAGCTCTGCTCTTGTACTTTGGGCTGATAGCCTCTGGGTGTCTGGGGACCTCTTGAGACACCTTCCACACTCTGACAGCTTCCTGACATCAGCCTTTTGGCAGCCAGAGCACCGGACTTCTGCCTGTATGTCCTTAACATGGGGGTTTTTAAGCTGGGAAGCCCTGTTGAGCTGGGAAGCCCTGTTGAGCAAGATCTCTTTCCCCTTGAAGTTGTGTCTGGGTTTTGATATAAATAAATGGATGATTGAAATGGATGCTGCAGAAATATGTCACATGGCAGTGAGCCACAAGCCCTTCTCTTGAAACGTGGACGTGCTAAATATCAACCTCTGTGCATGCCAAGGCTCTGTTGCAGAGATTAGCATGCAGTTAATGTAAGTGATTCCCTGTTTATTCAACAAGTCTTTATGGACCCCTGACCAAAGCAAGGTAATGATGATAGACATTTATTGAACACTTCTTAAAGGCCAGTGAGAACCAAAATATTCTGTGCATTTTATCTCTTGGAGTCCTCTCTCAACTTCGTAAGGAGGGTACTTCCAATATCCTTTTCAGGGCATAAACTAGCTGAAACTTAGAAAAGGTAGATACCAGCTAAAGGTCATTGAGCCACAGCTAGTGGGAGTACTCAGTACTAAGGATGTGAGAAAAAGTCAGAAAAGGCCCCCTGGCTGTCTTTCATCCTTAGACTAGTACAAAGAGGCAGACTTTAGACAAACACTTAGACAACTACAAAAATGATAAAGGCTTTGAAAGCAAAGTTCAGAAAGAGGCTGTGTTGATGACCTAGCCTGTTATTTTTTGGATGGGGTTTGTTCCAGAAAGGCTTCCGCAGGGGAAAGTCATTGTAGCCGAAGAACATTCTCCGTCTGGAAGCGCAGGCTTGGGCTCCGCCATTCACTTGCACGTGTTCCCTGGGGGCGGTGACTGGGTGGGTGGGGAGCTGGCCTGTCTGTTTCCTCCTCTGGCCCCTGTTGATTTTCACCAGCCAGTGTGGATGTGCCACACACATTTCTATTTGCAGAATGCCTTTGGGCTAGGCATCTGCAAATCCTCTGTGATACCTTTGGAATCAGGTCCCTATCAGTGGGCGTCTCCGAACAGTGACTCCCCCCTCCCCCCGCCCCAGGTAGCCTGCGTTTCTCTGCAACCACGGCCACAGCGTTTTTGCAGCCTGAGTGTTCTTCTCCTGGGTTCAGCTCCTGCCTCCATCCCTTGGAGAGAGTTGTATTTTTCTGCTTTTGGTGGGAATAATGACTTTGTGCTAAAGAAGGGCTCCTTGGTTGTGGCCTCTTTCACGTCACTCCCTGGATTGTGCTTTTCAGAGGAGTCACTGAAGGCAAGGCTGTTTGAGCATGTCACCTTCGATGTCATGTAGCCTCCCTTTCAGGAGAGTTCATGGACTTTTCTGATTTTAGCATAATTTTCTACTTGTAGGATATTCCCGTTGTACTAACACTTCTTTACCTCAAGGAGTGTATGGCCAAGTAGGGCATATGAGAGTGGCCCATGGAGTTTAAGTCCCACCTCTTTCTTTCTGCCATCTCAGGGAGTGACAGCCTCAAAGTGTGTTTTAAGAAGAGTGGTCTGGGGCTCAGAGGGACTGGAGGGTGCAAAGAAGAGGGTGCATGGCTTTCTCCCTCAAAAGGACTGGAGGGAGACTGGTTAAGAAGCCATCACATCCATGTGACTGCAGAGGGCATTATTTCATTCTTGTTTATGGCAAAGTAATATTCCTGTGTGTGTGTCTGTGTGTGTGTGTGTGTGTGTGTGTACACATACACACCACATCTTCTTTATCCATTCATCTATTGATAGACACTTAGGTTGCTTCCATGTCTTGGCTATTGTAAACAGTGCTGCTCCGAAGATTGGGATGCCACATGTATCTTTTCAAATTAGAGTTTTCATCTTTTCTAAATCTATGTCCAGGAGTGAGATTGCTGGATCGTATGGTAACTCTATTTTTCAATTTTTAAGAAACCTTCGTACTGTTCTCCATAGTGGATGCACCGGTTTACTTCCCATCAGCAGTGCAGAGGTATCCCCTTTCCAGAGAAAGACAGATATCACATGGCATCACATGTTTGTGGAACCTAAAAAAATGATACCGATGAACTTATTTACAAAACAGAAACAGACTCACAGATCCAGAAAACAAACGTATGGTTACCCAAGGGGAAAACAGGGAGGTACATTAGGGGTTTGGGAGTGACACACACTCTACTATGTATAAAAGAAGCAACAGGACGTACTCTACAGGGAACTGTACGTATAACCAGGTCACTTGGCTATACACTTGAAACTAACACAGTCCTGCAAATCAACTATACTTCAATACAAATATTAAAAAGAGAAGCTGCACAGTCCAACTAGGTTTGAAAGGAAGGGCTGGATGTGAGAGACACCTGAGTAAGAAAATGGGCAGGATTTGATGACCCACTGGATATATGTATTGAACTGGATATGGGAAGAGGCAGAATGGTTGCAGGGCTTCTCACCTACCAAGTACCTTTATAGAAGAGGAGAATCAAGGGAGGCAGGTGGAAACTACTATTGACTGAGTACTTGTATCAGCCAGGCGCTGTGCAGAGTCCTTTGCAGGAGGACATCTTTCAGTCTTAACAGTGACTTTTCAATTCTTTGAATCATCGTTTTACTTTACTGATGAGGAAACTGAGTCTCTGAGAGCTTGGGCTGTTTCCATCTGAGTGGGCTTCGGAGCTCTTTTATGAACCTTTATTTTGCTGAGGGCCAGGCTTACCTAGAAATAGAGATAACATTTGTGGAGTTTATGAAGCCAAGGTAGCATCCTGCAACAGAAATCCACTATTTTTGTAGTGAAATGTACCCAGTGTCGAGAGAAGGTAAAACCATGGGTGTGGCGTCCTCATTCTCTGAGCATCCTTATGGCTCTTTAGGCTCTACCCCAAGGAGAGGCACTTCAGGTCTTGGTCCCTTTGTGTCTGAGCTGGCTGTGAACTTGTCCTTTGACCCAAGGTCAGGTGTCACATCTGTTGCTCCGTCTCTTATATGCCTAACACATTGTAGATAGTCAATGGAGTGAACAGTCTCCCTTCCCCTATTCACCTTTGTCTTTAATTTGTAGATCTATTCTGCCGTTATGAACTCATGTCACACTCTTATCTTGCTTCCCTGGCTGTTCCAACTCATCCCCTTTGCTCGTTCTTTAAATACAAATCCTCTTTGCCTTGGTTGTGGCTGTGTAAATATACCTCATTTCTCCACTGGGCTTGCGATCTCTTTGACAGGGTCAATGGTCACCGTCTGACCATTGTATGTTCCCCATGTATCTATCTGGCATTATGCCTCAGGAGCTGGTCCGGTATAGCATACAGAGGGGCATTTAGAGGTAGAGGAATCTAGACTCACATTATGGCTCCACCATCTGTAGTTAGGTGATCTTGGACAAGGTACTTGAAAGACTTTCAGCCTCTATCCTCAGTGGTAGACCTCAATTAATAAGGATTGTCTCCTGGGAAGATTATATTTTTGGAATTAAATCAGGGAACTATATATAAAAGGTCTGGTACCATGTATGACGTGCTGATGTACAGTAGCCACTCAGTAAATGCTAGCATATTCTTGTCCATTGCCCATCAAAGAGCAACAGAGTAGTGGTGTTGAGCAGGAGATAATGTGCTTTATCTTTATCTCTTTGTTTAACAAGCCCTTCCAGAATGGAAAAGAAAATGCTCAGCAAGTGTTTGCGTGCATGGATGGATAGAAAGAAGGTAAAGTGAATTATCATCACTCTGTCACTCTCTATGACTTTCCCCTACATTTTTTTTCAGAGCCCTTATTTCTACATGAAATGTTAGTATTCATGAATGATATCATGGATCCATGTTTTTATTTATTAACCTTCTCTCTTACTAAAGTGTAAGCCTTTTGAAAACCAGAACCTTGTCTGATTCACCAGGCTAGCTCCAGCTCTTTGACAAGAACATAACTCATAATAGATAACAATTGAATATTTGCTGAGTGAATAAAAATTGAATCAATGGATTGATTTCCATGTGATTCAGTGAACACTGTGTTAGCACCAGCTTTGGGTTAGTTACTGATATAGATGCTGAATACAGAGATGAACAAGGCAAACCTTGCTCGCAAGAAGGAAGGTAGGACTTCCCTGGTGGTCCAGTGGTTAAGGCTCTGCCCTTCCAATGCAGAGGGTGTGGGTTCGATCCCTGGTAGGGGAACTAAGATCCCAAATGGTACATGGTGCAGCCAAAAATTAAATAAATTTTTAAAAAGGAAGGGAGAAGAGAAAAGGGAAAAATAGACAAGTTCCATTCCTCAGTCAAACGAAGAAGTTGTGTCCAGCTTTTCAAATTTCTGAGCTAGTGATGGTGGAAACACAGCTGAGTGGAAGGAGTAGGAATAAGTAACATCTGGAATGAAAGCTTTCTGTCTTTGGAGTTACATTCTCCTTTGGAATTGGCTCCCCTCCCTCACCCTCCAGGAGCCTAGAAGGCTACCTTATCTGGCAGGAGAAATTGACATCCCATTGAAATTGATGAAATATTTAAGCATTTGTAATCTTAGTATGCTAAGCATTGCCATTTGGGAAAAACACACTTAATAAGAGGCCCTGACCCATGTAAATGTGTGAGAGCTGGTTGGTGTGTCTCCTCTTTTCTATGGATTATACAGAAACCAGCGCCAGTTAAGGGGGCAAGTGAGTTGATAAAAGCATCTCTGGAGAACAAGTACTAAATGGCTTCTTTATTGCTCACCTCTCAAGGAACCTTCTGTTTAAACCGCCAGCAGTTAAGTGCAGGTTAGACCTGTGAAGTTATTATAAATGCCGTTCTTAAGCCTTAGAACTTTATTTTTTAATTGGTTTCTTTTCTTTTTTTCAAACCACTAATGCAATAGGAAGAATGAAATTTTGTAATTCCTTAAGACACAAGAACTATTGAGAGAAAGAGAACAAAGAGGCTATTGAAACACTATAGACTTTCCCTAAAACCCAAACCAGGCGGAACCCCTTACCTCCCTTCACTGCACAATGGAGCCCTCTCTAAGGAGCATGGGGGAGGGGACCCAGGCTGGAAATACCCAGCACAACATGTTATTGAATAAGAAATAGGCTGCTAGAAAGAGGAAGGGAGAGGCTATTCCTGACATGGAAAAATGCAGACAGCCAGAGATGTGGTGCCCTTACTGAACTCATTCTTTTTCAGAGCCCTTTTCTGCTCCTTCTTTTTTATGTGGCCAGCAATTTAAGGTCTAACCATTTTCTGACTGAGGCTTAAAAATAAGTCAGTGAATGTTTTAAACAGCTTTTCTTAGAGGTCACTGTGATGAAGTGTTCCAGTTCCAGTTCAGTCGCTCAGTTGTGTCCGACTCTTTGCGACCCCATGAACCACAGCATGCCAGGCCTCCCTGTCCATCACCAACTCCTAGAGTCTACCCAAACCCATGTCCGTTGAGTCGGTGATGCCATCCAACCATCTCATCCTCTGTCATCCCCTTCTCCTCCTGCCCTCAATCTTTCCCAGCATCAGGGTCTTTTCCAATGAGTCAGCTCTTCACATGAGGTGGCCAAAGCATTGGAGTTTCAGCTTCAACATGAGTCCTTCCAATGAATACCCAGGACTCATCTCCTTTAGGATGGACTGGTTGGATCTCCTTGCAGTCCAAGGGGCTCTCAAGAGTCTTTTCCAACACCATAGTTCAAAAGCATCAATTCTTTGGCACTCAGCTTTCTTTATAGTCCAACTCTCATAACCATACATGACCACTGGGAAAACTACAGCCTTGACTAGAGAGACCTTTGTTGGTCTCTGCTTTTTAATATGCTGTCTAGGTTGGTCATAACTTTCTTTCCAAGGAGTAACCGTCTTTTAATTTCATGGCTGCAATCAACATCTGCAGTGATTTTGGAGCCCAGAAAAATAAAGTCAGCCACTGTTTCCCCATCTATTTGCCATGAAGTGATGGGACCAGATGCCGTGATCTTAGTTTTCTGAATGTTGAGCTTTAAGCCAACTTTTTCACTCTCCTCTTTGACTTTCATCAAGAGGCTCTTTAGTTCTTCTTCACTTTCTGCCATAAGGGTGGTGTCATCTGCATATCTGAGGTTATTGATATTTCTCCCGGCAATGTTGATTCCAGCTTGTGCTTCCTCCAGCCCAGTGTTTCTCATGATGTAGTGTAAAGAGTCATAAAGAACCAAGTTCAGATCCCAGCTGTGCAAAGGTAGGAAGGAGATTGGTGCTTCAGTGAGAAACTAATTGTTTAGACCCTCCATTCTAGAGGGCACCCCTTTGGGTTACCTGATTTTGACTTTGTGTAACTTCTTTTATCGATTGTAGGTACCTAATAGATATGTACATTCTCTCCCATCTGGAAGAGATTCCTGTGACCCATGCAACCTCCCTCAAATAATTTTACCTCCATTTGTACATGTCTTGAATATTTCTTGCCTATGGATGGGGTTGTTCTTTGGGTTTTCTTAAGAATCAGTTATAATATCTTCCTAACCTTCATTAATGATAGAATAAAATATATCACTGATATAATAAAGTAATTCATCACATGTTCATTCTTTATCTGTATGAGCATCATAATTTCACATTTTTGGATTATCTTTTAACACTAGTTTACTCCCATATTCTAAGTGGCTTAACTTCTGGGTCTTAATGTCTTTATGTAAAGAATTAGAATAATCATGCTGAGTAAAATAATCACAAATTTTATCAAGGGTTTTGCCATTCATCGTCCCATTTGGTACTGATAGCTGAATAATGTTTAGCAATTAATTTTTAGCTATTACGGATGGTGAATGGGATAATGTCTGTGAAAACTCTTTTATCAAGTGTGATTCATAAAGTATGATTCAGCTGTTAGCTAGTGCTATTATTATTAGCATCAAATGAAGATTTAAGGGTTGCTTTTAATTCTCTGAAAACTTGTGATTCAGAAAGGAGAGGAAATTTTCCTGGTGGCCCTAGAAGCTGAACAGAAGCTAATGGAGAGGCACTGTAGGTTCAGATTTTGGTGAAGGCCTCCTACCACCAGCTGTATTGATGATGGCAGTGGGCTGCCTCTTGGGGTAGGAGGTTGCCATCGCTGACAGAGATTAGGTTCTCATGGTAACTGTTGCACTACAGATTGCCCCAGACTTGGACCCCTTCTGAGAAGCTTAGTGTGGAGAAGGCATGTATGGGGATAATAACCTCAGATTACAGCCAGGGAACCTGAGAGCCATGGCCTTGAGATCCCTAGAGTTCTCGTGAGCCCTATGCCTTCATTACATGTGGATAATACAGGAGCAGCACCTGGAATGGTGCGTGACACCCAAGATGTGTGTGCCCTGGATGCTGGCTTTCAGTAATCTGTCCGCTTGATCATCTGTTACATCGTTTACCTACACAGAAAGACACAGCATGTTTCTACAGCATTGTGATATAGAGAGATGCATGTACAGCTGGAATTTCCCACTGCACAGGTGTGGGCTACTGGCTGAGTCTGTGCCTTCCAAAGGGCCGAGCATTGGTGGGTACAAGGAGGAAACCGAGGCCAAGAGTACCAAGTGAAGCCCACCGAACCACCCCGGTCAAGCTGAACTCACTCTCAGGGTCTCTGACTCCCAGTCTGAAGGTTTCTCTTGTTTTCTGCCATATCCCAAATAGCTCCTGACCTTCACTTCTAACTTGCTCTTCCCTTAACCTTCAGTTTTGTTCTAGGGCCAAAGCCTTGGAGTTGTCGCTGATAGCTTTTCTAACATACTCCCATTCAACACATCAGAAATCTTTGGCTGTACGTCCAAATGTGTGTGTGTGTGTGTGTGTGTGTGTATCCATCCATAATCTCAACTCTGCCCTGGGTTAATCCTTCATCAGCTCTCATCTGGGTTAGAGCAGCAGCTTCCTAACCAATCTCCCTACTCTAACTAATCTCCCTCTTTCTGTCCTTGTCAACCTACTAAAATCTGTTTCTACCCATTATTCAGAGGAGACCTGCTAAGCTGTAAGATAGTTTATGTCACTCCTGTGTCCCAAACCCCCAGAAATTCCTTAGTTCTTTCAATGGAAAAGCCACAGTTCTTACAAATGCCTCCAAGGCTTTCTGTGGTCTGCCCCTCACACCCTCTGTCTCATTCTAATTCTCATTCTCTTTTGCTTAGGTCGCCCCATTCCCACTGGCTTATATTTCTGCCTCAGGACCTTTGCACCTGCAGCTTCTGTAATGTTCATCTGTCAGATAGCCAGGTGGCTCATTCCCCTGTCTCTTTGATGATTTTTCTCAAATGTCATCTTCTCCCAGGGGCCTTTCCTACCTGCTGTATATTTCCACCTGCACCCCTCATCCCTTCCCTGCTTCATTTTCTCCGTGGAAGTTAGCTCCATCCAACATGTTACATGTCTTGTTTACTGTCTTTCTCTTTCCCTTATAGTATGAGCTGAGGACAGGGGTTTTTGCTTTGTTTACTTCTGCATCCAGAACAGTGCTTTGTCCATAGTAGACATTCATTGAACATTTATTGAGAAATAAATGAATGAGCTTCCCAGGTACTGTTATGTGCCAGGTCTTAGATAAGAGGTCCTGGTGATGCTCTCCTGGGGTTTATTTGGAATTTCTGGGGTAGGCAGTTCATGACAGAGTTCCATGACAGAGATCATTCCTGTCTCTCAGTATTTGTGCCCTTTGTAAGCCCTTCCCTTCAGTCATGGGCTAGACCTAGAGACTTGCTTCCAAAGAATAAAATATGTCAAACATCATGGGATGCCACTTCCTTGATTAGGTTACAAGAGACTAACTTTGGCACTGTTTCTTGTCTGGTAATTTCTCTTGCCCATAAGAGTGAGCATGCCAGCTGGCATGTTTTGAGACGCTTTGTAGAGAGGCCCAGGAGGTAAGACCCAACCAGTGGGTCTTAAAGAATTGAGACCTCATTCTAATAGCCCATAAGAGACTGAATCCTGCCAACCACCACCTGAATGGGCTTAAAAACAGGTCCTTTCTTGACCAAGCCTTCAGATGAGACCACAGCCCACACCAGCATCTTGATTGAAGCTTTATGAGATGCTGAGGACCCAGTTAAACTGTGCTTGGATTTCTGATCCATAGAAACTATGAGATAAGCCATGTGTATTACTTTATATTACTTTAAACTGCTAAACTTTGGGAGTAATTTGTTATGCAGCAGTAAATCACTGACACACTTCTGTTTTGACCCTGCCCATTGGAAGATATATATTTTTATTAGAGGGGTTGAATTCTCCTTCCTGTTTCTTTTTTTGGCTACACACACACACATACACACCCCCCCCCACACACACAACACATACACACTTTAGCTTGAAACATTCTTGACGGTGATATTTGACACAATTTCAGGCCCAGCAAACAGCATTAGTGATGCCTTAATAAGACGGTGAATTCTCAATGCCTTCAGACACTGCTCAAGGCAGAGGCATGACTGATGCTTGTTGGATAATGCTGAGGTGTGTCTTTGCCTGGAAAGCTGTGTGGTATTTATAGGAAACTGAAAGTTAGGCACAGGAGAGAAATGAGTTCCAGACTGTTGCACTTATTTTCAGATAGAATCATATTCTCTGAAAAATTGCATAGGATGTTGAGCTGATAGGGAATTCACCATGATTGTATGGCTCACGGGGCTCGTATTGTGGTGGAGAAAAATCATCTTGTCTGGTTGGGGAGGCGACAGTCACGTCTCCTTAGCCGGCAGGTGATCGATGTCTGAGAACAGGCTGAAGACGTGGCTGCCTCCTCCTTCTCGCTTGAAGCCACTGAGTGGCATTTTCAAGTAAACCAACAGAACAAAGGGTGCTTTGACAGAGTGGGGAGGCTCACCCCATGGACAGCACAGGCTGGTAGGTCCCACCTGGAAACTTGGAGATAAGCACTTGGAGATTCAAAGAGGCACCTTGTCTGGCATTCCTAATGGCTGAAAACTTGGAGGAAAGTACGGTCTCGTTTGGAAGAGTTCGGGGAGATAAGCTCAGTCAGCCAGCCAGCCAGCCAGCAAATACCAACAGTGTACCTGTTTTGTGCTCAACACCATGCTTAGTGATGGGAAAATATACTTCAATAAGACTCAGTCCCTGCTTTCAAGGAGTTCATAGAATCATAGTGGACAGTAGATATGTAAACATGAAAATATTGCAGTATAGTGAAATGAGGGCTCAGGCTCCACGGGAGGCCAGAGAGAGAGGAGAAGTTCGTCCCATACATAGGAATGGGGAAGGAACAAATGCAGGTTTTTCTGAGCAGGCAAATAAACCCAGTTGGTAAGTGGCAGAATAAGGAAGTAGGGAAACAGAGAGCATTCTAGATTGCGGGACCAGCCTGTGCAGAGACCCGTAGGCGTGGGTTAGCTTGGCTAAGTTCGGGAACTGAAAAGTGCATCAAGGCAGACATGTACAAGGCAGGAGAGAGACCAGAAGGTTGGGTGCGGCCAGTCTGGGTTGGCCTGTGGGCTGGGCTTAAGCTTAGATTTTGTTCTGAGGGCAACAGGGAGCCCAGGTAGGGTCTCCAGAAGGGTAGTCTCATCAGATTTGGAGTTTGGAAGTGTTGCTCTGAGGTTGCATTTAGAGAAGAGGTTGAGAGAGCAGGGGGCAGATAGACCACCGAGCACAGAGATAAAGATATTTGTTTCTGTGCCACTCTGAACCACACTTATTATTTACAGTTCTTTATTTTCCTACTTGTGGATCAACCACAGCCATGTCTAAGTGGTGGTAGACACCTGTTCGGGAGGTAATTCAGGTGGAGGTAGTCATTTCAGAACTGACCTATGTGTTGAGGGCAGTCACAAGATTTTCAAGTTCCTTCTCAAAGAACACATGAGGGCCCAGCTCAAGGATGTGCTGGCAGTAGGTTGACCAGTTGTCCTGGTTTGCAGGCTGCAGGACTTTGAGTGCTGAAATCAGGGATGTCCTGGATGAACCAGGATACCTTGGTCACCCGAGTCAGTGAGTTGCTGCTGTCCAGGCTGCCTGATATGGGAGATCCAGTCCCTCCCCTTTTGTCCCCAACCTCCCTTCTCAGCCAGACCTTCAGATGCTACTCTGTTCTAAATTTTTAAGCTTCTTGGTCTGCATTCCATTGCGGTCCCCTGGTTTCTTTGTCACAGGTGTGCACTGCCTACTTGTAAAGACCTCGGTCTTTACCTGCAACCTAGCTGCAGTTTAGCCCTGAGGGCTTTGTCCTGACCAGGCCTGCACCCAACTGGGAGATGTGGCTGCTTTATTGGAGCTCCCCTCATCCAAGGCCCTCCCCTGGGAGCCCAGATCTCCCCAGACTGACTTCTAGCCCTGGACCTGGCTTTTAGCCTCTGACTTCAGCCCCTCAATGTGAGCCCTGCCTTCCATCAGGCCAGGCTTCCCACAGGCCCTGTGGTCCCAGAGTCAGCATCCTTATCTTTGCCTGTCTGTCCTGGGTTTCTAACCCCCTAAGAAGTTTGACTCAGTGGAACTTGTGCCCAAACCAGGCCTGTGTGTGGTGTCCGGGGGACCAGGAGGCTGCAGTGACCTCAGACAGTAGTTCCCAGGCTGTGAGAACCAGGAGCACTGCTGTTAGGGACAGTGTTGACAGGAGTTTGCAGTGCTGTGTGGCTAAGATGGAAAGCTCCGGACATGACCTTCACTCTGTGCGTTCCCAGGCCATGGCTCACGCGTCCCAGCGTTCTGTCTGTCCTCTGAATCCCACTGATGAATTCTGGTAATCAGCTTTGTATGTGCTCACTTTCCAGTTAGAAGGGGAAAATACTCCACAGAGATTTATCGAGTGCCTGTGCCGTGTGTTAGCTGCTCAGTCGCATCCGACTCCTTGTGACACCATGAACTGTGGCCCACCAGGCTCCTCTGTTCATGGAATTCTCCAGGCAAGAATACTGGAGTAGGTAGCCATTCCCTTCTCCAGAGGTTCTTTCTGACCTAGGGATTGAACCTGGACCTCCTGCATTGTGGGTGGATTCTTCACCGTGTGAGTCACCAGGGAAGCCCTGTGTGGTCAGCTAATCCCCACGCATGGCAGAGGTTTCCTCACAGCAACATGTGTCGATGCTGCTGCTTGCTCCCGCCTCCCCTGACTCACCTCCAGAGGCCTGTGCAGGAGGGTTCCCATCATTCTGTGCACAAGAGTCTCCAAGAGCTCTTTCCTCCAGTATGGGTTCCACTTGTGAGGCACCTTGAAGACCCCTCAGCTTTCAGGAAACAGTGGCTCCTCCTCTTTGGAGTCTGCTTGTCTTAGTCTGCTTTGTGTGCCTTCTGAAGACTGGAAATTCAGATCAAGTTTGGGCAGGGCTGGTTTCTGGGGAGGACTCTTTTGATGATTTGCAGATGGAAGCCTTCTTACTGTGTCCTCACGTGGGGCCAGGAAACAGGGAGGTGTTTCCTGGTGTCCTTTCTTAAAAGGATACTAATCTTGTTGGATCAGGCCCCGTCCTTATGACCCCGCTCAGCCTTCATTACCTCCTAAAAGCTCTTTCTCCAAATACAGTAACACTGGGCTTATTGCTTCAGTGTATCAATTTGGGTGTTGGGGCACAGTTCAGTCCACAGTGCTGCTCTTCCCCATGTCTGGCTCCTTACTTCCACTCCTGGTTGGAGGGCTTGGCACTCTGAGTGGGGCACTACCAGGGTTGTTGATGGTGGTCATGGTTATGGTGGATGGGGCTGAGGGAGGGTGGACTGGTCCAAACAGCATTAAGATGAACAGAATTTTTAAAAGCTGTATTCTGTTGGTATCTAGATATCATGCATGAACATTATCTTAACCTCAGTTCATTTATCTGGCAGCTATATCATGCCACTGACTGGAAGGTACATTTTGTAGCTATGGTGCAAGCTTTGTTTCATATACAGAAGGCCAGTCCTGGGAATTGTCTATGGGGCAGTTACATAGGATGTCATTAGTTCCCATCACATTGTTGGGGCTCTCGGGGGAGTTTTGTCAAATGAATGATATGAGGCCAAAGGGCCAGGGTCACATCGCAGGAGAAGCAGATCCCTGGTAGATGGCAGACTTCTGGTTCTTGCAGGAAGACTTCATAAAATGAAGAAAGAATTTGGCTCCTGTCTACTGGAATGTGGACCTGGAATAGTAGTGATTGGCGCCCCCTTGGCTGATAATAATGTTGGCCCCAGGAGAAATCTGTGAAGGCACCTGGGTGGCTTTCCATTGCGCTGATGCTGAAGCCTGGTGTCTGTGGTAGTGGCTATTCCCAAGGTCGGCTCATCTTTCTCCCCATCAACAAGCATCACCAGGCCTTTGTCCTGATTTGTCAGAAACAAATAGAGGGAAATGATGCTTAAACTTGCCCCAAGTGACTGCTTCCTTGAACGGGTACCAAGCATGCTGATGGCTGCAGCCTAGAGCCAGGCTCCCTAATTCAGGAACCATTTGCAGTCAGATCAGGCACCGATGGGACACAGAACTGGCTGTCATGAGTTAAAAGGACCATTCCAATACCCATTTACTAATCAATAGTGGAGGAGAAATTTCAAGTGCTTTACAAATTGTTTGCTAACACGTTGCCATGGCAACTGCTAATCTTGGCGAGTCCATTCAGGAATGGGTTCTTGAGGCATTTTCTCTGACATATGCTTGCTAGGGCTGAGAACTCTTGTATTCCCAGAAACATCAGGCCAGGTATTATCTGGTAGAATAGATTTAAGGGGAAAAGAACATTGCCGTCACTTGGCTCTGAGGGTTGTGAGAGGAAGGAGAGATTTGCTCAAATCAGGATTTGGACTGTGTTAAGTCCAAGCACCGATCGTCTCTCCTCATCCCTCTATTCTCCTTTATTAGTTTTAAAATATTTTATTGGAAAAAAAATTTGTATGTTTTTTGTAATGCATATTTTCTGTAGAAAATGTACAAAAGAAATGAAAAGCACACAAGAAAATAAAACCATTCATAAGAAGAGAGGTGATTAATGTTCTATTTGGCACACTTCCTTCATATCTTTTTTTTTAATCCTCACGCTTATGCATTTGTATATTTTAAAGTTGAAGTAATTATGTATGTGACAGTTTATTTCACATCCTGCTTTATTACTTAATATTTTATCATATGTTCCCCCTCAACTTTGGGTTATTTGGAACTTGAAATTTGTGGTAACAGCATGGCCTTCAACTGCTTGAGTCAACCACGCGTATTCAGCTAGTATCCTGGTTTTGAGCACTTCTGAATTCCTTTACAGTGGTATGAGTAACCCTTTCCTGAATGCCCTTGCCTGCAAGTCATAAAATACTTTCCTAGGAGAGAACTACTCTATCTAGCCTGCGTCCCAAACTTCTTGCCAGGAATGTAGCAACTGAGATGTCCTGTGGCAATAACTTCTGCTGCCACCTTGCCGAATCGGTGGGCAGGAAAGAACACGTCGAGGTATTCCGTTTTGTTATTTTAGTGTCTCCAGCTTAGAGTTACCTAAAATCACTGATGGCAAAGGTTAGATATGAAAAGAATCAAAAGATACAAGAAGATGAGTCCTTGGAGAGGAAATATCTTTTTGTTCCACGTTGAGGCAAACGAAGAGAGGCTTTAGTGTTGAGTGGCAGTACCTGGCCTGGAATGGTTGTGGGAGAGGGGATGTTTCTCACCTGGAGAAGAGAAGGTAGTAGGGGTGGATAGAGGCCCTTGCACCTGGCACGCAGGAGTTAATGCCACAACAGAGACCTTGAAGCCATTCTCACACACCGTCTCTTAGCTGGCTGAAGGCCATCACTCTGACACCTGCTGCCTGCCCCGCTGACCCCTTCTTGGCCCCCCGGGGCAGCTGTGCCCACACTGCTGCCCTACCCACCAGACACATCACGGCAGGACATCCCCACAGTCCTGCTGTCAGCCCTCCACCTTGTCACTTTCACAGGACACACGCCAGATGCACAGGTCCTAAGGCACAAGGACAGGCGCAGCCCAGAGGTTCCCACCTCCTGCTGCTCGATCCCTGACTGTCTCATCCATCCCACAGCTCACAGCTGCAGGTGCCAGGGCTCCCCAGGCAGCTGCAGTCACCACGTCCTATCTGCACCGTGTCCTCCCTTCCCCGCCTGCTGCCCCTTCTCTGGGCATCTCTGAGGGCCACCTAGCTGGGAGCAGCTGTTGATTCAGATTTTCATCAGGACTTTGATAATTAAAACTTGAAGCTCTTCAGACATTTGCATTCCATTACATTGAAGGAGCAGCTGTTTAAATTTGGGGCAGGGAACCAGAGCTTTGTGCGATGGGCTTGGGTTTAGATTAATCAAGTCTATAGATTCACTCCCCTTCTCATCATCCAGATAGAGGCTTTGGGAGAGCACACCCCTGCCCCCATTTTATGAACCACCACCATGTTCCAGGCAGCGTGCTGTGTGGCTCATGGCTAACAGCAGGCTGCTTTGGAGGCAGATTGTGTGAGCTCAGATCTTAACTCTGCCCTTTGTTGGCTGTGTGACCTTGAGCAGGTTACTTACCATCTCTGTCAAATGAGAGAACTCGAGTGATGGCTGGAGGACGGACAGAGAAATGTGCAGAGGACTGAGCGCAGTGTAAATGCCTGATTAGTGTTTTAGGCTGTTAGATGCCTATTGGAATTTTAGTTAATGCCCCTTACAGCTCAGTTCACCATATCGTACTGGTTTACAGATGAGGAAACAGAATTCCATGGGGATGAAGTCATGGATAGGAGGCAGCGACTGGGGTGTGGCTTTGGGCCTTGGTTTGTGAGACCACAGGTACGTGTCCATCATGCTGCAAACCTGGCTCCTTGCCCTCTTCTTCCCCTACCATCTTGATGCTTCGTTTCCTTTGTTCCACTTATGAGGCAGTGGCTTCAGCTCTGGGACTTGCCAAACCCTTCACCCAGTTCCTGGGGGCAAGAAGAATGGAATGTTTCTTCTTCCTGCCCTCTTCTTGTAGACCTTCAACCATTTCAAGGGTGATGTGAAAACACGACCTTCACATCGTAACCCATGTTGTTTTAGCTTCCAGGGCTGCTGGGACCTTAAGTATGCACACACATACACACACACACACACACACACACACACACACACGTGTGCATGTACCAGCAGGAAAATCTCCCTTCTCTGGTATTAAACAGTCTCTGGATGGCCCAGAGCAGGAGTTGAGATAACCTCACCAGAGTGGTGGTTCCATCAGTAATAATAGAGCTGGTGTTGGCAGCAACTGCCATCCTTTCCCTGGGACACAATATAAGACCGGCTGCCACCCTGCTGGGGTTTGACATATATTATTTAATTGCATTCCCACAACAATCCTCCAGGTAAGTATGATTTCCTCTGTATTGAAGAAGAAGAAATGAGACATGTGGAGATGTGGAGACAGGCCCCTGGACACACTGGGGAGAAGTGTGAGGCTGTGTCCACCCAGAAGGCATGCTCATCATACAGGTTCTGACATGTGGGGAATTCTTTCCTTGGGGATGTCCTCCCATTGGGGTGCACAGCCTGGCCCAAGATTCCCTGGGAAGTGCGTCCAGTGGGAGATTTCTGTTCCCCTCAAAACAGGTTTTTTTCTTGATCCCTTCTTTGAGGCTATAAGTTCCTCAAAGGCACCAGGTTCAGGGGAATGAATTACAGGAAGAGCTGTTTTGAAAAATATTTGTTGTTTGCTCCCTGAACCTAATGGTTAGTAGAGAGGAACCCAGAGTGGAGTCCAGGCTAACACTGCTCATCGCTAGGGTCTGTGACCTGGGGAAGAGCCTTGCCAGGGGGTCCAAGGGAGTACCAGTTCCAGGAAGTGAGGAGAGGAGGTGTGGGGAGGGACCCAGGGGAGGGTGAGTCATGTGGGTTCATCAGCTCAGGCTTGGTGAGAGAGGGGGAGCAGACTAGAGATGGTCCCTCGGGCAGGTACAAAAGTCACATCGTGGAGACAACAGGGTCTGAAGGAGGTGCGTGGCCTGCTGGAGGTCAGGTTCACAGCCTGGCCCCATCTGCTGATGCAGCCAAGGGAGTCAGCAGGCAACACCTAGCCAAACTTTCTGTCCCCCGCCCACGATGAATTACCACAAACCGAGATAGCCGATATGAAAGCTGTAGCTGGTGGAGTCTAGTTCCCCCTTAGAGGAGGCTTCTGGAAGAGTATTGGAGTCAAGTAATTGAAAGCTTTGGGACAACAGGTTGTCTGATGTTTGGAATCTATAAAGAGGCTATAGAAATTACAAGTACCTGGTACTCACATGCAATTGACAACCACTTATTGGAGTTTGGGAAAACTGAGAATTAAGCCTTCCCTTCCTCAGCTGCTCTGTCCTCCCTAAAGTGGGGTCCCTAGATCAGAGGCAGCAGCATCATCTGGGAACTTGAAAGAAATTCTAGTTACCAAGCTCCACCCCCAAACCCCCAACCAATTTTACCTTAAAGATACAAATAAGAGAATTTTAATCCTTTTGTATGTGAGGAAGTTAATTGTGTAATGAAGAATGCAATTTGCTGCATGGAAATATAAATGACAAATACAAGGATTGTGAACTACTGAAATTTGCCAGCCTCTTTGGAGTAAAAGCATGTGTCTTTAAACCTTTTTTCCTCCTCATGAATCAAGGAAAAACTTCTTATAAGCGAACAGGGAGAAAAGGTAAGATGAGAGGATTTTTCAGTGGGATGATTAAATTGTCTCATGGAAAATTTAATGTTATGTATCAATTTTAATATATGAAGCAAAATTTTCCGTCCAGAATTAAAGTGAAGTTTGTTTAAAGAGGCAACACAAGAATATTTCCCTTAGGTATAGGCTCCATTCACTTGGGATAATATCACAGCAAACTATTATCTTTTCATTTAGTGATTTTTCACCCCATAGATAAGTATTCCCTGGTGGCTCAGTTGTTAAAGTCTGCCTGCAATGCGGGGAACCTGGGTTCGATCCCTGGGTTGGGAAGATCCCCTGGAGGAGGGCATGGCAACCTACTCCAGTATTCTTGCCTGGAGAATCCCCATGGACAGAGGAGCCTGGCGGGCTACAGTCCATGGGGTTGCAAAGAATCAGACATGACTGAGTGACTAAGCACACAAGCACCCCCAAACTGACTGAATCAGAAACCAAAGCATGCTGTGATTTTCCAGGTAATTCTAATTTACCCTCAAATCTGAAACCTTAGGGCAGTGACAACCAGATCATGGCACGTGATGGTTTGTGAAGTTTTAGGTAACGTGTGGAATGGGTGTTGGAGAGCACTGAATTACACAGAGCAAGCTATTCATTTCTTATATTATCCCTCCTCTGCAAGGAGAACATCTCAGTTTAGGGGTACCAGTAACAGCCTGACCTAGTAACACTTACTAGTGCCCATTTTTATCTAAAAGAAAGCATCTTTCAGAATCGAAAACCTAGGTAAGTAACAGTATCCAGCCAACATTTACTTACTATTTTAGGGTTTCTATTAATTTTGCTTTTAGCCTCATGATATGTTTATGGTCAATGAGAATGGGTTTCTATTTTTGGTATTGATACAGAGTTTCTTTTTAAAGTAAGTTAAGAAAAAGTGAGTCATTAAAAAGCATTAACTAAATATTAGTACAGGTGAACTAGCGTCTGTTGGGGTTTGTGCTGGAGGCGTGGAAGTGTTGAGGCTGCATTAACTAAGTATTAGTACAGGTGTACTAGAGTCTGTTGGGGTTTGTGCTGGAGGCGTGGAAGTGTTTAGGAGGCTGTCTTAGACGCCAGCACTGTTGCAGAGACTCGGCTTATGGACCTGGCATGGATTTATCGATGAGCTTATGGATTCTCATTTTTTGGATTTTCTTCATTGTGGAGGGTGTTCTTCTCTGCTGAAAGGCACCACAATATGGCCAAGGAACCACCTGCATTGGATTCCCCTGGGAGGCTCTTTAAAAGTAAGGATGCTTTGGTCTCACTCTTGAACCATTGAATGAGAATTCTGGAGCACAGGCTAGGAATCTGCATTGAACAAGCTCCCAGGAGATTCATGTGGCCAATAAAGTTTGAGAATCACCGGTGAGGTGGAAAGACCACAGATTTGTGAATTCAACAACCCGTGTCCGTATCTTCACTCGGCCTGGCAACTCACCTAACCTCTTAAAACCCCATTTCCTTATCTGTAAAGCGAGGTGAGCAGCAATTGTTTTTCAGGATTGGGGTGAGGCTCAGGCAATTACCAGCTGTGATGTTCTTTGCCCGCATTAGCTATTTTCTGTGAGCTCAATTTTCTTCATCTTGGGGATGTAATTCAAAGCTATTTCATTTATGCTTAAGCCATTCTGGCAAAGACGTTGAGATGTTTGTATGGGGTTTAGGACAAGTTTGGTTCTTCTTGCTAGGTTTGCTCCTGTAGGTATGCTTTTGGGCATCAAAAAAAATTTTTTTTCCCTCAAAATGTGGCTTCATATGCTAGCGAACACTGCATACCCTGTGTATCAGACCACGGCTGTTGCTTTTACCAGAATAGAAGGCTGTTTTACATGCAAATACCATGGCCTTCCTTTGCTAGTTGTGTGCTGTTTCAACCCCAGGGGTCTCCCAGGGCTTTGCAGCATAGGTTTTCATTGAAAAAAATAAATTGAAGGGTTAAAAGGAAGATTTAAAGTGGTGTTAAGGAGAATTCTTTTGTGGATTCAAAGCCTGAATCTGGATGCACCATCCAGCTTGAGATGGATGGGTGTTGCAGCTCTGGGCTCTGCCGACCCAAGGCAGCCTTGGGTGTCCCTCAGCCTGAGAAGTGTCCTCCGGCACAGCAGTGCACACTGGACCAGGGAATGGTGCCAGGGTTTCTGGCTCTTTCAGGACCTCCTTGTGTGACCTTGTTAAATCATCTGCCCTCTCCAGGCTTCAGTTTTCTCAAAAGCAAAATGGGGATAATAAGATCTTGCCTCCTGGGACTGTTAGAAGATAGACTGAGAAGAGATTTGTGAAAAGCGTGATGTCACCTAGACGGTGATGTGCGGACCTTGTCTGCCCATCTGTCACCTGAAAAGTTACGTGCAGACACTTTCTGTCTGTCAGGAGGCCTTCATTCAGTATTAATCTCCATGGTCTCGCACATTTAGGGACTTTGGATGTCATTTGGTTTAGAGATGGCAAATTCATGGACCATAAGCTCTGCTCATTGCACGGGCATGAATTCTTCTGAGTACATCGTGTTCTTTAAAAATTGCTTCCAGATTCCTTTAGATAGGTGCTGTGTTCTTTGGTTTGCTGAAGTATTCCTGCCTTTCTCTATTACTTGATCAGTGACTTTGTGTATGTATGTTTCCTGTGGACCCAGAAATCCCTGGAAGTGACCTTCTAAAGTCTTGATGTCAAGTATAGTCCCCGGCTGTAGGGGCTGTTACAGGTTTGACTGGTTCTCCTGAAGTCATGGTTTGGCATCAAAATAGCCATGAGTGAGGGGTAGGGAATCACAGGGTGGGATACCACCCCAGCAGTGGGTGGGCGGGTGGTCAGAGAGGGCTGTCCTGGGGAAGCCTGGATACTTGAAGGACGTCTCCAAGGGTGGGAAGACAGTAGGGGAAGGATGGCCTAGGCTTGACTTGTCTACAAAGACAATGACACAAAGGCATTAAATGCCACTGTGAGTTTGGGTGACCCTCGGGTAAAGGGGGGCTGAGGTGAGGATTGTGAGGCGGGTGGTGACAGGGAAGGAACTCTCTTCTCCAGGGATGTCATAATGTCCTAGTCAGTGGCTCTGCAGAAAAATGGAACTCTACTCAAAGGTGTGTAACTGGAGAGAATCCCATGAAGCAACTCCTGGCGGTGTAGACATGACAAAGGGGATCCATGAGAGGTGCTGAGATACCAGGGGAGGCTCTGAGGAACAGGTCTGGGGGGGTACTAACTTTAAACATGTGGGCTTGACATATCTGTTGGTCACCCATGTGTGTCAGGCAGTTAGACACAAGTCTCAGAGTCCCGGGGACAGGTCTAGAGTAGAGATGTAAAACTGGGAGTAGTCAGTGTATGGATGGTATTTAAAGTCATGGGCCTGGATTGAGATCCTCAAGGGAACAGGGAAAAGAGAAGAAACTCAAGGACTGACCCTGAGTGCTGCAACATCTAGAGATCTGGAAGAGGGACAGAGTCTGGCCTGGAGGCTGAGAAAAATGAGGTAGGGAGGGCAAGCGAGAAGAGTGTCTGGAATTTGGAGAGAAGTCAAGGGAATATTCAACTGAGTAGGTACTGCTCACAGGGCCAGTTGATGAGGTTTGAGATTCAGCAGTCTTTGGATTCAGCAACATGGGGGTCATGGATAACCTTGGAGAGTGTGGTTTCACTGTCCTGGGGACAGTAAGAGCCTCATTGGAGCGGGTACCAGATATAGGTGCAATGCCATTAGATGGGATGCAGTAGCTAGACAGAACTCTTTCCAGTTTTGTCTTGTTCCTGGGGGAGCAAAGAGGTAGTGAACATGCGTGCCCTTACATGCTTGTGATAGTTTTTTATTTTTAAATTTTTTTTTATTTATTTAATATCTTTCCGTGGAACATCTTTTTGTGATCTTTAACTCATGGATCCATAGATATATAGACAATATGCATATTGTTACATAAATTGGACTGTATTTTTTACATAACTTGAGTTAATGCAATATTACATAAGCTTCTTTCTATGGCAATGCATTTGAATCTACTAAACAATTCCTTTTTATTGTTTTGGTTTTTACTGAAAGAAAAAAAATACTAAAGAAATTTTGGGAAATGGAGAAGATGAAAATCATTCCCTAGACCCAGCTCCCTTGTACCAGCAATATTAGAATATATTTTAATTTTGAGCCCCCTTCCTTCACCATGGTTATATATTTTTTATCAACCAGTCCATTCTGAAGGAGATCAGCCCTGGGATTTCTTTGGAAGGAATGATGCGAAAGCTGAAACTCCAGTACTTTGGCCACTCATGCGAAGAGTTGACTCATTGGAAAAGACTCTGATGCTGGGAGGGATTGGGGGCAGGAGGAGAAGGGGACGACAGAGGATGAGATGGCTGGATGGCATCACTGTCTTGATGGACATGAGTCTGAGTGAACTCCGGGAGTTTGTGATGGACAGGGAGGGCTGGCGTGCTGTGATTCATGGGGTCGCAAAGAGTCGGACACAACTGAGCGACTGAACTGAACTGAACTGAATGTTAGTGCAGGATCATTTTGATACCTTGACTTTCTCACTTAACATTTCATCATGAGCGTTTTTCCATGCTGTCTCTTTTTCCACTGTAACCTCGGTAGTTAAAATTTGCATGATCTCATTAGGACCTGTTCCCAACCTCCATATTTCCTGTGGAGTCGGAGACTAATGAAGGGGATGAACAAAATGCTGTAAATATTTTGTTGTTTTGCAAACACAAGCACTCTTAAATCCAGTTTAATGATTGCTCAGTTTAATTAAACACTCTTGGTAGAACTCATTACCCACTTCTCTGCACTGATTACCACCCTGATATGAAAGATTCAAATGCACCTCTCACATTTTCTTTTTTCTTTCTTTCTTTTCTTCTTCCACAAATAAGAGAGGAGAAATCCGAAGGGAAGAATCTGATTCTGCTTTGTATGAGCTTCTGACCCATACTGGTAAATCATTTTGTTTGGGATCAGGTTCTCTAATCTTTTCATGTGGGAGGATTATGAGTTTTTCCCCCTCCTCTTTAAAAAAAAATGCGTTAAGATACAGTTTCCAGGCTATAAAATTTTTAGTGTACATCATAGTGAATTTACATCATAGTACATCAGGGAAAAGAACCTGATGCTGGGAAATATTGAAGGCAGGAGGAGAAAAGGGTGACAGAGATGGTTGGATGGCATCACTGACCTGATGGACATGAGTTTGAGTAAGCTCTGGGAGTTGGTGATGGACAGGGAAGCCTGGCGTGCTGCAGTCCACGGGGTCGCAAAGAGTTGCACATGACTGAGCAACTGAACTGCTGTGAATTTTGGTCACTGTATACAATTATATAGCCACCATCCCATTGAGATACAGAGTCATTCCCTCACCTCAAGAAGCCCTCCTCCCTTGCCGTCCCCCTCTTTGCCTCCTGACATGTGCCCCAATTCCTTGCCCCAGGAAACCACTTTTCTGTGTTTTGATACTATAGCTTTTCTGTTTCTACAGTTTTATCTAAAAGGAGTGATATGGTATAGTTATTCGCGCTTGACTTTCACTTAAGTCTCCTGTTTGTGAGTGTCATCCATCTCATTGAGCGTATTAATATTTCATGCTGAGTAGTCTTCCGTGGCAAGGATCTACCACAATTTGTTAATCCATTCACTTACATTTTGTTCCCTGTCTCTGACTCAACTCACTCACTTTATTCATCCTTAAATTGCTAGTGACAGAGACAGCCCGAGAGCTTCTGTTCATGTTTTTGATCACCTGGGACATTTCTGAATGCTGACTGCTCTGCCAGTACCTGTGCATGCTGCACTTCCCCTTCTGTGATGATCATAAATTGTAACTCAGTGGACGGGAATCCTCAGTGAGGATTGGGTCTTGAAGTCAGCAGATAAATTGGGACTTGCATACTGTCAAGATTACCCTTGGAAAAATCCCTTCAGGCCCCCGTGATAAAGTGTGTTTGGTTGAGTAATTCTTATGCACGCTGGAGTTTAGGGTCCCTTGAACTAGACTCAAGGACAGAACCAAAAGAAAGTATGCAGATGAGTGGATGAGGAAGGCATTCTGCATTTCATGGTGGAAATCCAAGATCTATCTGGTCTATTTCAGTAGTCAGTCTCTGTGATTTTAAATCAAATGCTTTTATTTATTCATCTTTTTGATGGGAGGAGGATTTAATGAGATCATATGGGTAAAAACAATTAGCCCAGGGATTGGCACATAGTATGGACTGCAAAATGTTTCATGGATCTGAGTCTATTTCTTACCCGATTAGAATCACATATAAACCCTGTTTTTTTTTTTTTTTTATTGGGGTATAGCCAATTAACAGTGCTGTGATAGCTTCAGCTGAATAGTGAAGGGACTCACCCATGCGTGTACATGTATCCTTTTTCCCCCAAACTCCCCTCCCATCTGTGCTCCCACATGACATTGAACAGTTCCTTGTACTATACAGTAGCTCCTTGTTGGTTACTCATTTTAAATATGGCAGTATGTACATGTCAATCCCCCATTTTTTCTTTTTAATGTGGACCATTTTTAAAGTCTTCATTGAATTTGTTACAGTATTGTTTATGTTTTGGCCGTGAGGTATATAGGATCTTAGCTCTCTGACCAGGGATTGAACCCTCACCCCCTGCATTGGAAGGTTAAGTCTTAACCAGACTGGACCACAGGGAAGTCCCCAGCACCTGCTTTTCAAAACAGTTCAGAACTTGGCCCTCTGATCTTGGTCCTCTGTAGCTGCTGGTCTCTGCTGCAGCCCATAGACCAGCTATAACCCTCCTGCCTTTGAGCGCTGTTCCCATAAACCCACGTTGTATGTCTGTAGATCAACGTTCAGTCCTCAAAGGGATCTCAGATGGTGGGGCTCAGCCACCCTTGGCTATAGAGCTTTCCTGCAGCCCAATGCCCCCAGCAGTTGTGTTTCTAAAGACGTGCTGTTTGTTTTCTCAGCTGCTAGGCCAAATCAGAGGGTGTGCCCTGATGTCTTTTTTGGGGGGACCCTAGCACTGAAGGGGCTGGAGAGATGATGGGTACCCCAGTGGCTTACAAAGGAGAACATTTCTCCAGAAGTGTTTCATTTGATACACAAGAGATGGATGCATCAGCTTGCACGTGTCTACTTCGTCTCCAGCGTCATTCTCGAGTGCCTGAGAAGTCAGAGGTGCTGATGTCCCTTGCCTTGGGAAATCTGTTTTACTGTTTTGGGAGGAGTGTGGTGGTGTGGTGTGAGCTGAGAGGGCCTCCCCTGCTGGTCAGGAGCAGGAAGAGGACAGAAGAGGGAGACGGGACAGAGTGGAGATTCTTGTTCACCGTTCCTCAGAAGTCCAACTGCTGGAGTTGTCAGACATATGGAAATGTCCTCCTTGACCTGAGTTCTTGTGCCTGGACTCCTAATAAAATTGACAGAAGACAGATTCACATGAGAAGAACAAGTTTTAATTCATGCACCTGGAGGTCTCACAGAAATGGGACCTTCAAAGTGGCCACAGCAGGCAACTTTTATACTTTTAGACAAAGAAACAATGCATTTGGGAGGAACTGGCAGGACAAACAAATTTGGTGGTGGGTGCTCAATTAGTGAAGAATCAAAACAGAGTTTGGACTTGGGGTAGTAAGTTAAAGAAGTAAAAAGTTGAACACATATAATAACCATTTGTACCAAAAAAAAAAAAGTGACAAAGTGTTTTTGTCTCTACTTCTAGGCCCAAGTTCTATCTCTGGCTATAAGGGTGTCTTTCTACCTCCAGATGCCAGGGTTGGGTGGGTGTGGTGGGGGAGAGGGAGTGAACCTTTCGCAGGAGAGATTTATTTCCTGCTTTCAGGGAGACAGAGGGAGGGTCAGGGTGTTCCTCTTACACTGGCCAACTCTTAAATAACTTTAATTCAAAATAACTGGAACTTAGACAGAGGGAGGGTCAGGGTGCTCCTCTTACACTGGCCAACTCTTAAATAACTTTAATTCAAAATAACTGGAACTTCCCTGGTGGTCCAGTGGTTAAGGCTTCACTTTCCAATGCAGAGGGTGGTTCAGGTTCAATCCCTGATGGGGCAGCTAAGATTCCATATGCCTCATGGTCAAAACAAAGACGAAAAACAAAACATAAAGACAGAAGCAACATTGTAACACATTCAATAATGACTTTGAAAATGGTCCGCATCAAAAAAAAAAAAAAAAATCTTTAAAACAACCATTATGCTATTGCAGTACATTTTGGGGCAACCAACCCAGGATTCCAGCAGAGCACATGCAGGCAGAGAAAGTCAAAGAAACAACTGCAAGTTGGACAGTAGCGAGGAGTTTGTCAAGAGGGACGTTTGCAGTTCGTGGAGAAGGGCTTTTGTGAGGGGGCGAACAGGTTGTGATGGGTGGGTGAGCAGGTGGCCTGATCCGTCACAGGAGCTGGAAGTGTTTTTAGGGTTTTTGTTTGTTTGTTTTGCCGTCAACCAATCCTCAGAAGGGCCCTACGGGGACGAAAGAGGCGAGTTAGTGCATGTTTTGTCCGCATTGGTCAGTGGAGATAAATAATTTCAGAAATAATAGAGGAGATCTATGTGGCTTTGTCATAGGTGTACGGAGGGGACGTCTCAAGTCTTAGCCACGTAGAGAAAGGGTGGGTCTTTTGTACTAAGCAGATTCCCGACCACAGAAAGGTAGATTTCTTACCCCTCACTGCTCTCCAGGAACGCAGGGCCCAGGTGAACCTCAGCATCGTCACCCGCGCTCTGTCGCGACTCACCACTCACCCTGTCGCATGAATGGGCAGCACTGGCTTAATTCCCACTGCTGGTCCTCAGGAAAGAGAAGGATGGTGCTGGACCCTGCCCAGGTGGGCTTACTGCACCTGAACTGGGAGGAAGAATGAAGTGGGAGACCAAAGCAGGGTGGAGGACTTGACACCTGAGCTCAGGTAGGCAGAGGCTGTAGACACAAAGAGATGCTACCCCTGAGACATGTGACGGCCCAGTAGTGAAATGTAGCCCAAGGAATGGCCGGCTTACCGATCAGACGGGTAGTTCCCTCCACTCTGGAAGGATGAAAGAAGAGAGATAACCATTCCCACTCACCACACCCACCCACCCCAACCAGCTTCAAACGTCAGCCTTGTTCTTTATTAGCTAGATGGCTTCCAGAGGCAGTTTCCTTATCCATAAAGTGGGGAGAGTGGTACCTGCCTCCCCTGGCAAGCTCCCAAGCATATGAGAGTTCTCCTCCATTTGGGATTGATGGGCAGGTAGGAAGCAATGCGATTCCACTGGCTAATTGTTTAACTTTTCGGAGATTTTCCTTTGGTTACAAGTCGCTCCTAGTGAGGGAAATGGCTTTTAAAAGCAACAGCAATTTATCTGTCTCCTGCAGTAAAGCTGTAGACGTCGTATTGGGAGGAGTCCTCTTCAGGCAGCTGCCTCCTGCTAAAACATGGTAACCAAGTGACACAGCATTCGGCACCGCCCGCAACAGAGCGTGTAGGCCTATCTGGACCCCCACTGTGAGGATGCGCCCACATCCTGGGGGCAGCCAGGCCTGTGTACAAACCTGGAAGTGGGAGGTGAAACAGCTAATGCAGAGTGAGTGCCGAGATCTGCTGTCAGGGAAGAGACCCACAGCCCTTACATGTAGCTGGGCCAGGCCTGAGTCCTGCAGGGGGAGTGGGGGGTTCTTAGCCCTGCCATAAACTTTTTAATAGAAGCTCAGATTTTGAAGCACATTGAACATTGTGGTTGAACTCCCAGGGAGGCCCTAAAACGGCAAAGGCTGTCATCCTGGGAGTGATTTTCTCTGGGCTCTGACTGTAAGACATTAGCAAAATCATCAGCATAGCCATTTCCCTCAGATGGGCCACAGTTTGGGCTGCCTCTGTCCTTAATTGCTTCTCTCTTTTCCTCCCTATCTCTTGACTTATTAAGTCATTGGATAGCACACTCGTGAAGCAGGCCATTTAGGGAGGGCTCAGGGCTTGTGTGATTGGAGTTGGAGAGGGGGACCCTAAGGCTATGTTTCCGAAGCCCCAGTGGCACACATATTCAGCCTGTGTGCTTGTGCTTTTAACTGTATGTTTTTTAAGACCTCAGATGTGTACCACAGAATAATGTAATGAACCCTCATCACCGGCTTCAGTAAGTATCACCTGTGGCCAATTTTAATTTACACGTGTATCCGCGTACCGCTTATGTGGTATTAATATATTTTTCCCGTTATTGCCCAAACTTCCTTATACTGCCCCTTTGTGGACACACCCTTCCCTCACCCTCCACTCCTAGTAACGGCTGATCTGTTTGCACTTCCTGTAGTTTTGAGTGTTGGGGAGAAAGATAAATCCTCTGCGCTTGTGGGTTCTTCTGGCTGGCCTAAGACATAAATTGACATGAGACAGATTAATCAGGGAAATCAAACAGAAGTTTAGTAACATATATACAAGGGGAGACTCAAGAAAACTGAGTAACTCACTGCAATGTCTGAAGCCATCACCTTAGGTACTGTCTTCAGCCAAAGACAAAGCGGTGTTGGGGGAGTGATTTGAGTGAAAGGGCAGGAAGGTCGTTTACCTGGAGGTGGAAAAGCAAAAGTTTGGTAGACAAAGGCTTGCTGGCCCTGCAGCGTTGATGGGACATGGAGTGGATTCTGATCCTCTAGGCCCTGCCAGCTTTCCCCCACTGAACCTGGCCAGATCCTTCCAGACATCTCTGGTGATAGGCCTGTTCTAGAAGTAGGCTCTTTATCTAAATGTTATAAGTAGTTAGTTCAGTTCAGTTCAGTTGCTCAGTCGTGTCTGACTCTGTGACCCCATGAACCGCAGCACGCCAGGCCTCCCTGTCCATCACCAACTCCCAGAGTCCATCCAAACCCATGTCTATTGTGTTGGTGATGCCATCCAACCATCTCATCCTCCGTCATCCCCTTCTCCTCCTGCCCTCAATCTTTCCCAGCATCAGGGTCTTTTCCAATGAGTCAGCTCTCCATATCAGGTGGCCAAAGTATTAAGGCGGAAGTAAAAAGACTTCCTGAGTCTTTTTTAAAAAGTAATTTTCTTTCTTTATGTCTGAATCTTCATTGCTGTGTGGGCCTTTCTCTAGTTGTGGTGAGTGGGTTTCTCATTTCAGTGGCTTCTCTTATTCAGAAGCGTGAGCTCTAGGGCACGTGGGCTTCATTAGTTGCGGCACATGGGCTCAATAGTTGTGGCTCTTGGGCTTGAGAGCACAGCCTCAATAGTTGTGGCCCATGGGCTTAGGTTGCTTTGTGTCTCATGGGATATTCCTGGATCAGGGATCAAACCTATGTCTCCTGCATGCACAAGAAGATTTTTTACCACTGAGCCACCAGGAAAGCCCCAGAGCCTTTTTAATTTCTTTTTTTATCTATTTTTACTGAAGTATAGTTGATTTATATATACTATATATATTGCATATATATTCTTTTTCAAAGTTTTCCATTATGGTTTGTTACAGGATATTGTAGTCCCCCAAGTCTTCATTTTATTAAAAATAATCAGCCTAACAATCCTCATGCCAAAGAGACATATGTTGGGGTGGCAGGTTTTGCACCCGTACATGACTTTTCTAGAATGTCGGATAAATGGAAACATGCATTATGTAGCTTTGTGAATCTAGCTTCTTGCAATTAACATAATGCATCTGATACTTGCCCATGTTGTTGTGTGAATCATTAGTTTGTTCCTTTTCATTGCTGAGTGGTATTCCACATTTGCCATTTGAACTGGATTCTAAGGGTTCCAGGATCCATGGAAACTGGTGGTATTGTCCTTTTATGGTTGATTCATGCAAATGTGTGCAACAGGCTAGGCTTCAGAGGAAGAAGGGGTTTTAAGCACAGGTAACAAATCATCCTGCCTTCCTTAAAATGAATTGATGTGACAGAAGATTGTACCAGGCTGGGAGCAGGAAAAGGTACCCTCCTTTTACCTCATACTCAGAGTGGTTCCTAGGAGATACAATGATGCGATTAGATTGCAGAGGTTCACCTAGGGTGGATTCACAAATCTCTTTTCTGAAAAAGTAGCAGCAATCCTGGTTGTGAAATTTGTCAAGGGAATATATAGGGTAGTGTCACAAATGAAGATGGATGCAACCATCAAAATGAAACAACAAAATGAAAACTCTCGAATTCACTTCAATAGAATTTTAAAGGAATAATGTAGCACTAATGCAACAGGATTTATCCTAGAAATACTGGGAAAATTCAGTATCAGGAAATGCAGTGATATATGTCACACTGATACATCACCATAGAATGATTAGTCCAGGAGTCTCAAAAAGGCTTTTGAGAAAAGTATAACACCCATTTTGATTGAACAAGCAACTCAATACACTAAATGCTTTGGTCAACTAGAAACTGAGAGATGAGTACTTTCAATGCAAAAATAAAAACAACAACAGCAACAAAAAAGCCCAAAGCTTTTCTAAACCTAAAGCTTATGTCATCATTTGCTATGAAAAATTAGAAACATTGACATTAGAGCCAAAATTAATGCCAAGTTGTCTGATGCTGCCATCATTCAAGATGAAAAAGGCTGTTATGGATTGAATTGTCTCCAGAAGACTGTAGGTCAAAGTCCTAACCCTCAGGACCTCAGAATGTTACCTTTTGGAAATAGGATCTTTGAAGAAATAACCATGAGAAGATGAGGTCATTAGGGTGGGCCCTAATCCATTATGACTGGTGTCCTTATAAAACAGGGAAATTATGATCGAGACAGGCCTGCACAGAGAGAAGACTGTGTGAAGAGATAACCGTGAGAGTACCATGTGAAGATGGAGGCAGATATTGGAGTAATGCCATGCCTTGTCAGCTATGGAAAACCAGAGGTTTCTGGCAAACCACCAGAAGTTGGACAGAGATGGGACAGATTCTTCCTAAACTGTCAGAAGGACGGGACCCTGCCAAAACATTGATTTTTGACTTGGGGACTCCAGAACTGTGAGATGACACATTTCTGTTGTTTAAGTCACTCACCATGTGATACTTTGTTATCTCAGTGCCAGGCAACAGTGGTGAGCCTTTACTGAGTGCTCATTGTTCTGAGCACTTTATATCCATGACCTCATTGTTAATTTCCTCCACAGTTCTTTGAGGGAGAGATGATGATTATTGATGTTATGTTGATGAAGAAACTAAGTCACAGAGACATTAGCAAACTTTCCCAAAGCCATGTATTAAGAGATGGTAAGAGATAGGACAGTGATTTAAATGTAGGCCATCTATTTTCTGAACTAATCCTTAATATTACTACTAATTATGCCATATTCAGGTCCACAATAATTACAGCATGTTGGTACTGATATATTTAGACACGTAGATCACTGGAATAGATAGAAAGTTTAGAAATAGATCCATATGTATGTAAGCATTTAATATATAAGTTATCAAAATGATGCAGATGAATATTTATTTTTTCTGCAGTGATGAATACCAGAGTATCAGATAATCTATGTAGGCAGTTCTACTAGAGGGGGAAATGTTTTACAGATTTTACTTTATACTCAATGATGCCCATCTGGCAAAAATAATTCAGAGGTTAAAAGAAGCTTAGAGGAATGTCTATAACTAAAAATGGAGGAAATGGGTTAATGTTTTTAACCTATTAAGAGCACTTATAAGTTAGAATGGATACCCAGTCTGATTATAAAATGAGTGAAGGGCATGAACAGGCAATTTGCCAATGAAGAAATGCCCATGGCCAGTTGAACTTAGGAAAAACATTCAACTTTCCATAGTATTCAAATAACTTAAAGTGATGGCCTCTGCATTTCCCTAATTAAATTGACAAAGATTAAAAACAATGATTCTGAGTAATGATGAAGATGCAAAGGAAGTGAGCAGCCTCGCACGTTGTGGACAGCAGTGTTTTGGAATAGCTGTTGTGGAAGGCAGTTTCACTATGCATATAAAATTATGCGTGCCCTTTGATTTGGGAAATTCAACTTTCAGAAAATTATCATAAGGAAATAAAATATTTACTTTATAAATAGTGAACTGTGAAAACAGTAAAAATAAGGAAATGAAATTTGGTTTAGTAAATTATAGACATTTAGGATGACAACCATTAAAATGAGATTGTAGAAGAATGTTTAGTGAAATATAGTCCTGAAATAATAATGCACTTTAAAAGCAGGTTGCAAAGCTTTACGTCACTCTGTTTTCAATTTATTTTATTTTATTTTTTTTCAATTTATTTTAGAAAGTAAAATTTCTATGTCAGTGGGAAAAACCTCACAATATATAGATCACGAGATAAATACCAGTGACTGTGCTTAAAATTTTCCAGGTTATTTGCAGTAAAAATGTATTGTTTTTGCAATTAGAAAAAAACTAATAAACCTTTCATACACATGCACATACACACATTTGTGTATAAATAATGTGGGGCTTCCCTACATAATGTACACACCCGTCAGATATTAATTACACCAAATATCCCATATTGTCAAATATGTTGGTGCTGTGGAAATTTTGCATATCTGTGACATTAAGGTAACTAGAAGAGTGTCTAGTTAAAATCTGTCAACAGTTGTAACCTGTTACAATGTGGACTGCTAAATTATGAATGCATTTTATAGGCACTCTACTCCTAATAAGAACAATAACAGCTAATATATATTTTGCTCTTAAAATGTGCCAGAATTTTTCTAGGTTTTACATGTTTATTATCTCTTTTAATTCCCCTAAGAAATCTATGAGTGTGTGTGTGTGTGCGTGTGCACGCACACCAAGATTCACAAAGTAAGATAAATATGTTAGATTGTGTTTTTTTTTTTTGGAGGGGGCACCATGATTTAAGAAAATAGTCTTTCATGAGACATTTCAAAGAAGCTTTCGTATTCTGGACTCGCTCCACCTCAGTTTCATCCTTACTTCGTGTGAGGCGCTTGTGGGTACCAGGTGAAGAAGGGAGGCCTCGCGGGACTCCGAGCTGGGTGAAGACCAGCGTGCTGCTCTCAGTGATCTGTGTGGTTTGGTCCTGGAACAAACTGTTGATTCCCTGGGGAGTAGATGGAATGGATTTCCTTTAAGCCTACTCTGAATCAACATCATTTCTTCTGAGTTTTCAGTAAGACCACAATTTTTCCTATCTTACATAACCTCTGTTATTTCTAAAATAATTAGAGAAATGATGAAGGGGAGGATATGGAAAATTGCCATTGATTCTACCATAGGAGGTGTTGCTTGCTTCCCAGCAGATTCCTGGTTTATGGATGCTGCAGACCAGGGCCAGGGCTCTGTTCTTAAGGCTTGCCTTGAGGAGTTTCCCAGGGCCTTGGGAAGCTGTTGAGAGCAATCTATGTAAAAGCTCATAGGAGGAGGTCAGGTCAATTTTAATGAATGTCAGTTCAGTTCAGTTGCTCGGTCGTGTCAGACTCTTTGTGACCCCATGGACTACAGCACGCAAGGCTTCCCTGTCTATCACCAACTCCTGGAGCTTGCTCAGACTCATGTCCATCCAGTCAGTGATACCATCTAACCATCTCATCCTCTGTCGTCCCCTTTTCCTGCCTTCAATCTTTCCCAGAATCAGGGGCTTTTCTAATGAGTCAGCTCTTTGCATCAGGTGGCCGAAGTATTGGAGTTTCAGCATCAGTTCTTCCAATGAATATTTAAGATTGATTTCCTTTAGCATTGACAAATTCAATAAAGACTTTAAAAATGGCCCACATCAAAAAATCTTAGAAGAAAAATTTATTGCGTTAGCCAGAGTTGGAGTTTTTCTATAACATCTTATAGAAAAACCTGAATGAACTTCTTGGCCAACCCTATAGTTTGGGTTAATAGGATGTATATATAGAAATAAAATACATGCACATACATACGTATGTCAAATATACAGCATATATAATATGCATGCATATATATATGTACTATGTTATATACTATATATGCATACATATGCAATATAGTATACATACACATATATATGCTATACATACTGTCTATATCCTATATATTTTTTCCTGTGTATAGTTAAACCATTACTAATTACCATGGTATGAAAATGACAGGAACACAAATGATATCACCAGATCAAAGATTTTTTATGATTATGCAGTATACAACTATACTTGTAATACCTTGAAGTATTAATAGTATAGAATATTGTTGTTCTTTTATTATTCTATTAGTTGCTAAGTTATGTCTGACTCTCTTGTGACCCTATGGTATTTAGTAGCCCGCCAGGCTCCTCTATCCGTGGGCTTTCCCAGGCAAGAACACTGGAGTGAGTTGCCATTTCCTTCTCTGGGGGATCTTCCTGATTCAGAGATTGAACCCACATCTCCTGCATTGGCAGGGGGATTCTTTAGCATATACATGAAAGAAAGTTGATAGTGATTACCCCCAATTTGACTATAGTCCTAAAGTCTACACTGTGGAAATAGTGACTGGTGGGCTTGAAGGAAACTTTAAACAATTGTTAATAATAATAAACAGCTTCAATCAGCCTGTTAGAGAGGATATTGAAGTTTCTACTCCATAAAAAGTGATTCTGCAAAATTATTGTCATGAAGAGGTAACCCTAAGGAATGTAACCAGGAAGGTAAGGGGAAGTATTGTCAGGAAGATAATTAATAAAAATGTTATTTTTCTGGATTGCACAATGTTTGTGGTACCTGTAGGCTGTTGGAAGTTTATTGTTTGTTGTGATTTCTTTTCTCATTTCAAATAAATAGTCCCTTTCTTAGTTTGTAATCTTTTCCCTAAAGAATGTCCCCTCCCCAAATTGTTTAAGCTTCAGGCTCACAACACTCAGACTTACTCCTGGGGTGGAGGGTAATGATATTATCTTCAGACAGATGAGAAAATTGAAACTCTGAGAGGTTAAGTGGCTTGTCGAAGGTCACATGGTCATGGCCTGGGCTCCAGGATACTCTTCGCCTGTGAGCTGTGCCCTCTTCCTGGCGGGGGGTGATTGGGATGTGGCTTGCTTCCCTCTGTGTTATTGGAGTTGCAGCCGCGAATTGCCAGAGCCCTGGGAAATGTGGAAGGGCTCTCTGCCATTGGCTCTTTGCAGGCTTTAAGTAGTTGCCCCTCGGGGAAGTGTTCATGCACTCGCTGGTGGTACCCAAGCCAGGTACTCTTTCCTCTGGCTTCAGCGTGTCAGCCATGGGAACAGTTATCCTTATAACTGTTGCTGGTTTGGTGGCCGCTCTCGGTCCTCACCGGAAAAACCATTTTGCCATTTCTCGCTCCTCTCATTCTGCCCTGAACTCTTAAGGCTTTCAGACTGTGGACTCTCTCAGATGAGAGAAGCCCCCAGGGCTCCTGGGGAGGATAGGTTAGGGGGGAAAACTCAGCAGCAGACTAATGAGGCCTTAAAATGCTGTTGATGCAAGAAGGGCAAAGGGAATCCCAATTGGGCATCCTTTCTCTCTTCAATAGCTTCTCCCTCTCACAGCCCTTGACACCCAAACTGGCAGATACTACTGGGCTTTCTAGAATTCCATCCATCAGACTGTGGTTCTCTCAAGGATGAGTTGTGTGGTACATGAATTGCTGGCCTTCAAGGTGGGCCCAAGTTGTCTTGCATCCTCTAAGTCTATGGGAAACACATGTAACACTGTAAGTTTCACTATTTATAGTTTCTTTGCTACTTTTGTGTGAAATTTTTGTTCAGTTCAGTCAGTGTTGAAGTTGGAGGGTTTGAGAAATCTGCTCCCATGTCACCATCTTTCTCACTAATGTTGGTTTGGATTCTGCTTTTTGCATTCTAACTTTTCCTGAAACTCTGTTAACCCACAGGTCTGTCACACAACCTTGTTGTCTTTGCATTTTATGTTAGTTTCCCTTTGTAGCTTTCTATCCTTGTTTCATAAAGGGCTGGGTCTCTTTTCATCCTATGAGGATGCTGAATGTTTTTTAAAAGCATTCATCAGGTTCCTATAGTAAGATAATATTTTGGCAATCTTCTGTTCAGTTTCCATGATGACTTTGAATTTTCCTTTTTTTTTAATCATAATAATTTTTATTATTTTTCCTTAAGATTTTACTTTATTACTGCAGGAGATGGTAAGGAGAGACCCCAAATGCTTGGAACAAGTCTTGTTCATTAGAGGGCCAACAGTGTGGTTTCCTGTTTATTAAAAACTGTATTTCTGAAGTTGGGGGTTGATAGTGTGGAAGGAACACATGGTCTGCCTAGTAAATTCCAGGCAGATGAGGTTTAACATTTCCTTTTCCAGATTATAAAAAGCGTGTCACAAAGTGGTCGGCCACTTGAATATTTAAGTCCATTTCAGTTTCACAATGCTGGTGATAGTTTTATTGTTTTCAGTTCTGTTGGAAGTTTTCACCTTTTTCCAGTGTTTTCTTAGGCATGGTGGTGCGGTTCTAAGAGAGATTGCTAGGAGGTGCCTGCCAGATTGTACTTCAAAGGGAATGTGACTAGGCCAAGGTCATTCAACCAGCTGGTGGCAAAACCATGCCTGTAATGCGGGCTCCTTTCTTCCAGGCAAATCCTCCATCTTCAAGACCACCTGCCGCTCTCGTCCTGTCAGAGCCTGAGCTACGATGTGGCTTAGAGAACTGTGGCTTTGTTAGAAGTTCATTTCTGTTCTGGGAGTTTTAGCCTGAGGGGGAGTCATGTTGGCAGGGGCTGTACTCATAGGATCCTGTCTTGGGCCTTTTCAGATTAAAAACAAATGTGCTTAAAGCTAGAGGTGCCTGAGTGCTTGTTCTAAGATGAGATACGTGTTTGTGTCTCTGACATGAACTCCTTGGCATTGGCGAGGCGGAGATGAGGCACCTTTAAGGTACTGGGTCTGTTTGTTGTGCCTGGGAATCTTAGTAACGACCCTGTTATCTTGTTTTGAAATGTTCCTTAAAGGCCATGTCCTTGATTGCTAGCAGAGTGCTTGCTTCCTGTCTGTGGGTGCCTCTGTCTTTGTGAGATTAATTTCTCCAGGGAACTGAAGTATCAACATGTGAAGGAAAGATTTGCACAGGGTTAATGATTTAACAGGTTGACAAGCTAGCACAGCTCAAACCACGGTTACCTAAGTCACTGTCAGCATCCCCAGGACCCTCAGAACCCTTCCTCCTGGTCGACTGACTCGATCACGACATCCAGGGAATATGAGCTTTCACTTCGTGGAGGCTCCTTTTATCCTCTGTCCTTAAAAACCTTTCCTTTCACATTTAATGCACATTTAACAGGCCATGATACATGGAGCCCAGCTGGCCACCACAGACAGATTTGCCAAAGCTTAGCTGATCTGAGAGAGCCCACACCAACTATACTTAATGATAATATCCAGACCTCAATAAATGTTTTATCTACACAGTGACCCGTTTGGTGATTTATATGGGGCTGGATGCTATTATTAAGTTTAACTGACTATATGGAACCCTAAATTTTTTACTTTGTCATTAGATGTTAATATACATATAGAAACTGAGGACAGAAACTAATTTCTGTCAACCAGACCTAAATGTGTCTGAGGAATTTGTAGGCACAACATAGTGTAGCAGAGAAATGATAACCTTTGGGGAAAGGAAATAGAGAATCCACAAACACAGGGAGCTTGGATTGGATTCTTGTTTTGTTGGAATCTGTTTATCCATCTTTAAAATGAGAGTGATTAATTCCTGGATCCTGGGATGTCTGTTATGATTATGTGGGATTATGTGATGCCTGACAAGGAATAGCTGTTCAATAGGATCACTTAAAATTTTTTAAAAATTAATTACTTTTGGCTGCCCTCGGTCTTTGTTGCTGCATACAGATGTTCTCTAGTTGCAGCAGCAGCGGCTACTCTCTAGCTTTGGTGTGTAGGCTTCTCGTTGGGGCAGCTTCTCTTTGTTACCACACGTGGGCTCTAGGCCCGCTAACTTCAGTAATTGCAGTTCTTGGGCTCTAGAGCTCAGGCTCAGTGGTTGTGGCACATGGGCTTCCCACACCAGGGATCAAACTGCTGTCCTCTGCATTGCAAGGCAGGTTCTTAACCCCGGGACTGCTAGGGAAGTCCCAAGGAACACTTTCTTTATCTACCTTATGGATGTGTTTGTCAAGTGCCTACCATATTCAAAGCACGATGATATATGATGAGCCAGGGTGGGTACCTTACTTGCTTTATTTCTTGCCATGCTTTCCATGTCTGACTCTCCCTAGAACATAAACTTCCTGAATGAAGGACACACAACTTTTCATCCCTAGCTCCAAATCTGGTTCCTAGAATAATGTCTGGTACATACTAGACGCACAATTTAGGATTATTGAGTGCCATTCAAGCATGGTTGTTCAGTTCCTCAGTCATGTCCGACTCTTTGCAACCTCATGGACGGGCTTCCCTGTCCGTGACTATCTCCCAGAGCTTATTAAAACTCATGTCCGTTGAGTCAATGATGCCATCCAACATCTCATCCTTTGTTGCCCCCTTCTCCTCCTGCTCTCATTCTTTCCCAGCATCAGGGTCTCTTCCAAGGAGTCAGCTCTTCATATCAGGTGCACAAAGTATTGGAGTTTCAGCTTCAGCATCAGTCCTTCCAATGAATATTCAGGGTTGATTTCCTTTAGGATTGACTGCTTTGATCTCCTTGCAGTCCAGAGTTCGAAAGTGTCAATTCTTTGGCGCTCGCTGCTCAGCCTTCTTATGGTTCAACTCTCACATCCATACATGACCTCTGGAAAAACCATAGCTATGTCTAGATGTACTTTTGTCGGCAAGGTGATGTCTCTGCTTTTTAATATGCTATGTAGATTTGTCATAGCTTTTCTTACAAGAAGCAAGCGTCTTTTAATTACATAGCTGCAGTCACCATTCACAGTGATTTTGGAGCCCAAGAAAATAAAGTCTGTCGTTCAAGCATAGGTTAAATTAATTCAAAGGTAATAAGGAAGCACGAGAATTGCCAAACTGGAGGTCTATCATAATGTAAGAGACATGATGATACAGTTGAGAGGGGTTGTGCTTTGGGGTCAAATTGAAGGTAGTTTGATTACTGCCTCTGCCGTTTACAAACTGTGTAGCCTTGAGGAAGTTACTTAACCTTTCTGAACCTGATTCCAACTTTGCAGAATTGTACCTTGATTCCCAGAGAGCAACTCACAGGGCTGCTGTAAGAGAAATAAGGTAGGGCTTCTAATGATCCTGCCACTTTGTTATTCAGGATTATACAGAGTGAGCAGAGAGGGCTGATTTCTTCCAAAGTGAAACTTGGGAAAGCTTTGAATGTTTTCTCCCAGAGACTGTTGATGTAGTGGTTATGCGAGTCCACTCCTTGCGGGGCCAGTAGGAGCACCTGGCTGGGGCCTCCGCTGAGGTTCTCCAGGGTGTGTCAGTCTTGGAGCGGAGGTCTACAGTGAGGCCAGAGGGGACACCAGGGGCCCAGAGAGAGCCGTGTGTGGACCACGTGACTCCTCCTGCCCTTGGACCATCAAGACAATGAGTGGAGACCCAGCTGGCTGACCTTTCAGGCCCTGTTGGACTGGGGCTTGGGATGTGTGGCTGTTTCTTTTTTCCTTTGAAAAAATTTACGTGCTAAAAATAAGTGAGTTTTGGAAGAAGAGGTGTTTGGCAAGCCAGGTAATCCTGTAGTGACAGCAGTGTTAGTAGTGGCCACTGAGGGTTATGGCCCAGAGACCAAGACTGTGGCGTCCTACCTTGGTCTAGACCCCAGTCCAGCCATTGCTGAGCTGCAAGATTTGGGGCAGGTTGTTTAGCTAATTCTGAGTTTTATCGTGCATAAAGCATGGGTAGTAATAGCATCAGTGTCTGTCGGCTCCTTGAGGATTAAAAGAGAAAGCTCATGGCCATGGCCTAGCACCATGCACAGCACACGGTCAGCACTCAACAAAGGCCAGTTGCTGTCATTTCCGTTTCCACGTCGAGGAAATGGAGGCGCGAGATTTTCTCTGACCCGCCAGAGGTCAGAGAAAGTGCCAGAACCAACCTGGATGTCATCCTTTGAGGCTATCTTTCACTCCTGACACTTCTTTGTACTCAGTTCATTCATTCATGAGGCGTTTATTGAGTTTCCCTTAAGCTCTCAAGCATCAAAGTACCCAGGTCTTTGATACCTCCCAACGATTCAGTGGCAAAGAATACAGACATATGCTTCCTGCCCCTGTGGACTTAAACAGGTGGTGGGAAGACAGAAAATAAATAAGCAGATGAGTAGATAAAAAAATTCCAGAGTTCTTCAGAGGATGTGAATAACAACAGTGTCGAATAGAAGTAAGACAGTGTGGTAGAGGAGAATTGGGAAAGAGACGAGGTGGTTTCCCATGGAGAGGCTTCTCTGAGAAGGCTGAGCCTGATGTTTGATGTGGAAGATACCCCGTGAATCACTGGGGCGAGAGTATTCCAGGCTAGGGGACCAGTGGTGGAAAGACCCTGAGGCCGTCAAGAGCTGGTTTGGGCTTCCAAAGTCTTGAGAAGATGACTCAACTCCTGCCAGAAAGCAGTAGTCGCCCTTCCTTCTGTGTAGGGGAAACCTTTTCTCACCTTTCCCAGCTGATCTAAAGTTTCCCTGAAACAGGTTATGACCCTTGGCCAACCCTTTCTCTCCTGGCTCCCTCAAAAACAGAAATGCAAAAAAGACATCACTGTTGCATGAGAAAAGATGAAAGATGCTATTCTGACTTCTGAGTGGGCAGAGCGCTGGCCCGGGGCCAGGACAGCTGGCTGCAGTCCCAGTTCTCCACCCCCCTCTCTTTGCAGCCTTGTCCTTTTCATGCCTGTCTCCCCACCTGCAAGTTTCAGAGCTGGGCCAGGTGACCCCTTCCCTCCTGACACGTGGGAGAGCAGCAGAATCCCTGAATCCACTCAGGGGGTGTTGAGGGGAAACAAAAGCACGTTTCCTGGGTTGGATGGGGCCGCCATCCAGGCTAGTGGAGCCTCCAGCTGGGTCTCCAGACTGGGCCATCTTCACGTTACCCAGAGATGCCCGGCCGCCCTCGCCCGCCCGCCGCCTCCTCTTCTTGGCAGGGTGAGCACTGACCTCGCACATGGCGCCTTCTTTCCTTCCTAGTTGTGATGCACGGCAGCATCTGCTGAGACATTACCCAGGGCACGGCAGACGGCTGTCTTCCCTGCTCTCTCCCGGAGCCTGGGAGGGCTGGCACACAGGAGGAGACATGGTTCTGCCTGCCACGTCCCACTGGGTTCTCTTCTTCCAGGACATTCAGATGCACCAGACTGAGGCCTGTGGCAAACCCCGCAGGGAAGCTGATCTGAGCAGAGGCTTTTATTTCCAGGGGACACCTGGCCCTCCTGTATCCCAGCAAACGTAGCTGGGTGACATGGTAGAGGACAGTCACCATCTCCCAGTGTGTCAGAAATCGAGGTGCCCTCCAAGACACTTTAATTTATTCCTTGATTACCTGGTCACAATCTCTGACCTGAGAGGTTAGGTGGTTCGCCCAAGGTCACACAGCAGTAAGTGGTCAATGAAGCTGGGCTTATCACCCTAGGCACTGCTGATTCATACAGGAGGTGATGCACCAGCTCAGATAGTTTCTTTAAAATATTTTGTTTGGAGATTATGATTTGAGCCTGGGCACATAGAACATAGCTATTTCCCCCATTTCTCGTTCATATGTTGGGATTAAATATTAATGTGTGTGCATGCGAGTCACTTCAGTCGTGTCTGACTCTCTTCGACCCTGTGGACTGCAGCCCACCAGGCTCCTCTGTTCATGGGATTCTCAAGGCAAGAATATTGGAGTGGGTTGCCATGCCTTCCTCTGGGGGATCTTCCCGACCCAGGGAACGAACCCAAGTCTCTTAACATCTCATGCATTGGCAGGTAGGTTCTTTACCACTAGGGCCACCATGTCACAAATACTTACTTGGCACCTACCATGTGCCAGGCTCTGTTCCAAGTCTTTACAATTACTAAATTTTCCCAATTCTGATCACAACCCACAAGAGATGAGCACTGTGGTTTCCTCATTTTATAGATGGGGACATTGAGGTACATAGAGGTTAAATAACTTAGTCGAGGTCATACAGTTAAAAAAAAAAAGTACCAGAGCTGGGGTGCTGGCTCCAGAGTCCATACCTTTAAGTCCTATGGATGCTGAGTTTCACTGATCAAAGACCATCATCTGCTAGTCAGGATGGGCATGCTTTAGGGTCACAAATCTCCTTGAACTCTCCAGTTTACACTGGAGCCTGGGAAGGGCATGAAGGCATTGGATCAGCTTCTAGAAGGTCGCTGTTTCTGTTAGCATTGTCTTTTTGTGCTCCACTGTGCTGTCTTGGAAGTCGGAACACGTCTCTGGTCTAAAAGATACCCAGCAGCAAGTTCATTATTCTCCCTTGAAGTCCCTTTGCTAACTTCCACCTTTGTTGTTTTCCTGGATTTATTATAATGGGCCAAATTAACCTGAGTTGCCTCCCAGAGTCTCTGGGAGAAAGAACCAAATGAATAGATCAGACACTGTTTTCTGGGTCCTTGGGGAATGGCTGAGCCATCAGAGAGACATCGTCTTATTTATAATACATTCAGTGTTCAAAGAGCTTTAAAACATTTTTTTTTCCTATTAGGAGTATTGTTTCTATCTGTTGAGTCCATGAGTGTTTGACATTGGATGACTTTATAAAACATTCTACTAATTGGATTTGTTAAAGCAAATAAATCAAACACTAATTGGAACGTGCCCTGCCATTATTTTTGCTTACTGAATTAGATATAATGGTGTGAAGGCCTTCTTATCATATTTGTGCACTTATTTAAACACCCCCTTGGCACACACTTCTGCA
This sequence comes from Bos mutus, assembly GCF_027580195.1. NCBI lineage: Eukaryota > Metazoa > Chordata > Mammalia > Artiodactyla > Bovidae > Bos > Bos mutus. The sequence goes on along the minus strand of NC_091629.1, from coordinate 55,852,048 downwards.
AATTCAATTAGATATTCCAAAAAGGAATTCAATTTATGCCAGGCTGGTTTACATTCATTCCGGGGGCAAGACTCGCCTACCCATGATAGTCTGCCCACGATGAATAAGCCACTTAGATATCGCCCTGCCTTCAGAGACTCTTGTTGGCACGAGGGCAGCATCTTGATGACTTGGGGGGTGTGGGGCTTTATTGCTTGAATGTGTGTGTCCACAGAGCAGGGCTGGCTTCTTGGGTGTGTCACTTATGTGCTCGACCAGGGCCTGGCACTTGGAAGGGCCCTGTGCTTCGTCTGATGATCTGCAATGGTCATATTGAAATTCTTCATAGTCTTTTAAGCAAATGGCTTTGCATTTTGGTTTTGTGCTGGCTCTCCCATGAACGTAGTAGCTGAGACCTCCCTGGTAGACTTTCTGGCTAAGAAGGGGGTCCTTGATTTGAGTCTTGGCTCTGCCCTCGATTGACTGGGTAATGTTGAGAATGTCACCTGCTCTCGCCTTGGTTTCCTTGTCTGTCAAGGAGGAGCACCAGTCCTTACCCATTGAGAACATGTGCTGTGGTGTCGGTGAAGTGTTCCTGCATATGAACAAGTTCTGTTCTGAGAGCGCTGTTGTAAGCCCAACTTGTTCGTAAGTCCGACAAAGTTAGCCTAGGTATCCAACCAATACAATTTGCTATATAGTACTGTCAATTCTAAAGGAACTCGATCGTTTATATTTCCTGGAAGGACTGATGCTGAAGCTGAAGCTCCAATACTTTGGCCACGTTATTCGAAAAGCTGACTTATTAGAAAACACCCTGATGCAGGGAAACATTGAAGGCAGGAGGAGAAGGGGTCGACAGAGGTTGAGATGGTTGGATGGCATCACCGACTCATTGGACATGAGTTTGAGCAAGCTCCGGGATGTGGTGAAGGACAGGGAAGCCTGGTGTGCTGCAATCCATGGGGTCTTGAAGAGTCAGGCATGACTGAGCAACGGAACAACAACGGCTGTGCTGTAATAGGTTTATAATACTTTTCACACAAGTAACATAAAAAAAAATATTTTTAATCTTAAAGTACCTTGAAAAGTACAGTAGTACAGTACAACTGCTGGCATACAGGGCCTGGCATCGAATGAACAGGCAGGAGGAGTCAGGGAAAGGAGGCGTGGGAGGTGGTAGAGCTGAAGAATGGTCAGCAGTAGGAGACTGGCAGGGATGGGCAAGGTGCCGTTTCACTCACACCTGACATTGATGGCAAGGTTCTGGTTCCTTGCTGGAACCAAATGCATGTTCACATCTTTGAAAGTTTGCAACTTGAAGGTTCAGATGTTGGGGACTTAACTGTATTTAAATCCAGTAACCTCTGGTGCTTCTCTCAAGCCTTTATCCTACAGGCTGGGAATGTAGCTTCGAAAGGAAGACAGTGGATGACATGCCCCGCCCCTCTTCCACTTCCTGCAGGAAAGAAGAAACGTTCTACAACTGAGAAATGGGAAGGAGGTGTCAAAAGCACATGACATCAAACACTGAAAGGGTGCAAACACGGTACTTTTCTGTGACCGTGTTAAAATTGTAGAATTTTACAGGATCAAAGCAGAGGTTAGCCAGCTAGAGCCTCCAGGCCACTTCTGGACCTTCACTGATTTTGTACTCCATCCGCAAAGGAAGATGGGTTTTTACATTTTTAAATGGTTAGACAAATCAGAAGAAGAATACTATTTTGTGACATGTGGAAATCATAGGAAATTCAAAGTGCAGTGTCAGTAAATCCAGTCTGATTAGCAAACAACTCTGCCCATCTTCCTGTGTGACTTGTGGCTGCTTCTGCTACAATGGCACTGCCAAGTCTCAGTGACAGAGACCAAGGGGCCTTCCGTGGTGGGCAGAATACCAAATTGGTCCCCAAGGTTAATGGCCCCTGGTATTTGTGTCTTGTTTAATCCCTGTCCTTTGGGAGGGACTGGGATAGGATAGATTTCACCCTTTTCTAGATTTTTTTTTTTTTTTTTTTTTGATGTGGATCATTTTTAGAGTCTTTATTGAATTTGTTATAATATTGCTTCTGTTTTGTATTTTGGGTTTTTGGCTGGAAAGCATGAGGGGACTTAGCTTCCCAGTCTAGGATCGAACCTGCACCCCCTGCCTTGGAAGGCAAAGTCTGAACCACTGGACCACCAGAGAAGTCCCAGATCTCACTCTTACGATTAGGTTATGTCAGTGACCAAGGTGAAGGGATTTCACAGATATAATTAAGGTCCCAAGTTGGCTGACTTTAATAAAAAAGGAGATGATCTGGTTTGGGTGGGCCTGACTGAATCAGATGAGCCCTTAAATAGGATGGAGCCTTGCTCAGGAAGAGAGTAGAGAGGATTTATGGCAGGAACTGTGGGTGGCTTCTAGGAACTGAGAGCCACACTTTCATGATGACCTCCAGAGGGCAGGAATGAAAGTGTTAGTCACTCAGTCATTCGGACTCTTTGCAACCCCCATAGCCCAACAGGTTCCTCTGTCCCTGGGCTTCTCCAGGCAAGAATACTGAAGTGGGTAGCCATTCTCTTCTCTAGAAGCCCTGATGCTATAATTATTACAAGGAACTGAATTCTGCCAAACACCCTGCAAAAGTTGACCTGGACTCCAGAAGGGAAATCGGGTCTCCTGTTACTGTGACCTCAGCCTTGTGAGGCCCTGATAAGGTGCACCCTGGCCTTCACTTCTTACCTGTGGAAACCAGAAGATAAGAAAATCAATGGGTTTTGTTTTGAGTTTGTGATAACATGTTGGTAGCAAGAAAAAACCAATACACCTGCAAGGTGAACAACTTTACTGTCTGACCCTCTATAGAAAAAGATGGTTGACCCTTGTCTTAGGAAGTGGGGTTGGTAAGACTGAACTTTCATGCGTGTGTGTGTGCATGCTCTGTCATGTCCAACTCTGCAACCCCATGGACTGTAACCTGACAGGCTCCTCTGTCCATGGAATTTTCTAGGCTAATACTGGAGTGGGTTGCCATTTCCTCCTCCAGGGGATCTTCCCGATCCAGGGTTCAAACCCTCTTGCATCTTCTGCGTTGGCAGGCAGATTCTTTACCACTGCACCATCTGGAAAGCCCACTTCCATGCATAAACATACATATATAAGTATTAAAAAATGTGTATATATTTATATACATACTTACATAGCTCAAGTACAGTGCCTCGCATGGAGCAGAAGCCCTGGAAACCTTGAGTTTCTCTTGGGAACTCAATTCTGTTCAAGAATACATAGGATCATATCTGAGAAATGCAGAGGCAGACGCATTTATATTTTTATTGAATTTCTATTCCTCTCATTTTCAAAAGAGGAGCTCATGTTTAAAAAAAAATCCTGATTGGCACTATAAACTTTATTTATGCTTTAATGTATCTTGAAGTATGTATCCTGCACTATTTTTACTTCCCTTACAGATGCCGATATGCTATACATTACCAAACCCAAATGGATTTTCAAAATCCAATTTCCTTGCTACCATTTTCCATTTCTCTGTTGACTTTTTATGCTTAACTCACATCAGAGCATCTGGGGCCTTTGCTACATTTTGACCTCAACCTGTCCAGGGAAATAGCTTCTCTGTCCCGATGTAGGGAGATACTGCTGAGTCCTCAGCTTATGGCCATATCCACAGTTATCTGGGTCTTCTCCCAGCTGGGACATGTGCTTTGGAGACTGAGCCCAATTCTAGGGGTGAGGGTAGGTTTAGGAGACTTTTTTTTTCTTCCAAATTGATAGTGCTGAGTGGGGCTGCTTTAAAACAGAGCAAGCTGAGCATCCAGATGACTGTCTTTTGGGAATCTCTCCAGTTGTAAGCCTTCCCCAAGTAGCCTGCCATAGACACCTGTGGTCTGGAGCCTCTTCAGCAGGTGTTACGGTGCCGAGGAGTTCCACCAAAAGAGGTAAATATAATTTGTGAAAGAGGAGGAGGAGCTGCAATAAGACTTAGGATCATGGGTCTGAATACTTCATGCTGAGGATCCACAGAAAGCTAGCCTTCTTTCCCTTCTCCTCCTTACCAGAGGTTCTCAGTAGCCAGTCCTGGTGCCGTGAAATGGCTCTGCATCTCTGTGGCTCCTGAGAGTTTCTGGGTCTCTCTGAGTCTTTGGAATCCTTAACTTTGACCACTGGAAGGTTCCTTTGTGATTGATCTTGCACACCAGAAAATGAAGGCCCAAAAAGGAAGAAAGGAGGTGAGCTGAAAAGGCCGTACCCACTGGCAGTGTAGACTGCTGCCAGAGTGTATAATCTGAAGCTCATAACCACTCTTATTTCTCAATGTGTTGTCTGAGAGGAAGAAAATCCAGGGAGAATTGCTTACAAAACATGAATCAAACGTGTTTTCCCCTCCCGAATACCTTTCAAAACTTATCTCTGGGTCAAGTCAGGTCGACAGGGAGCTAGTCTCTAGACTGTACCATATTGGGTTCCAGTGAGTTGCTTTTCCTGAATTGTATGTTTGGTTGATGCTATTAGTTTATATTGAGAGTGATTGTGAGAAATAGTCTCATGAAATTGACCACGCACCTCTTGCATGGATGTTGTTTCAGATATTGTGCATTGTGGGATGGTTGATTTCTGTTACCAGTACCCCTGTGGAGAAGTTCTTGTGTGATCTAGGCACCTGGAATGATTGTAATTTACCAGAGATATTTGGCTTTTATTGTCTGAACACAGAGTATCCAGTAACTGAGCAGATTGTCCTTTTTCTGCTGGCATCTGGAAGCTCAGAGTCAAATAGGTGACTCCCTTTCAGCAGGCAGACTTGTAGGAAATGGCGGTGTGGACTTGTGACTCTCTCCTTCTGTCCTGCCTGTATTTCTTCTCCTGCCTTCAGTTTGCTTTTTGCTATCTCGTGCTGTATTTCCTGCTTCTGTGTTTGTCCATCATCTGTGGCTGGACTAGAGTTGTGACCTCAGCAGGTTGTTTAACCCCTTAATGCATCAGTTACTTTACACTTAAAGTAAGGATTAAAAAATCTACTTCACAAAGTCGTGAGGATTAAGTGAAAACAAAGGTGACCTCAGCAGTTTTCTGTGATCAGTGCCTAGTATATTACCTGACACAGAGCAAATGCTCAGCAGAGCATGCCTCTTATATTAGTCAGCATATGCAAGGCTCCATGTGGTAACAAATAAACCCTAAGATGTCAGTGGCGTTAAGACTAGAAAAGTTGGCATTTTGCGCCTGAAGTGTCAAACAACAATATTATTGATCAGGTGACTGGGTGACTCTCTTTCAGTAGTGTTTCAGGGATCTAGACATCTCTCTTCCTTTGATGCCACTGTCTTCAAGTACACCTTTGAAAGTCTTTGTAGTAGGGCAGGTGAGAAGGATTGTTGGTAAGAGATTACTTTTATGGACTAGTGTGGCACATGTGGCGATCACTTTATGATACATTTCCAGGGTTTACCACGTTGTCTTCCCTGTATGCAAAGTGGCCTGGAAATGTAGAGTTCTCACGTGTCTAAGAGAGAAGATCTCAACAGTTTCCCATAGGCCTACCATCCTCTTGGCTGTATGCTCCTCTAAAGACCTGGAGGCTGATCTCCATTTAGGATGATCAGTCAGCTCTTCCAGTGAATGCTTAAGATGCTGCAGGCTCCCCACTCACCATCAAGCACATCGGCATCTGGATGCTGTTGGTGGCATTGATTTTGTTCATTTATCTCCCACAGGCTGGACTTTGGTGAGTCAGGAGTTGTGTAAGGATGGGAAGGGACGGCCCTTCCTGAGCAGTTGGAACTGTTGCTGCTACCCTTTTCTAGGTTTCAAATGGAGTGTGTTATGTCTCATATCTGTGGCATTCACTCTGCTGTTTTGGTTAGCTGAGGTCTATAGAGGGAGTGGTTTGGAAAGGCTAGTTTGGAATTTGTCAGACAGGCAGCATGGGGAAGGAGCTTTCTAGGTAGAAGTGGTGAGTGTGAGACCAGAAAGAGCAGGTGGTGTATGGGGGCTGTTATCGGCTCACTGTTCCTGAAATGTAGCTTGGGGTCTGTCTGGTATCCCACTCACAGTTTTAAAAAATGTTCTTTATTGCGGTAAAAGTCACATAATATAAAAAATCCTATTTTAACCATATGTAACTGTACACTTCAGTGGCACTAAGCACATTCACATCACTCTGTAACTCTCACCATCATCCATCACCTTAAGTTTTCATCTTCCTAAACTGAAACCTTGTCCCCACTAAGCACTAACCCCATCCTCCCTACTCCCCTGGCCCTTGGCATCTATCGATGTACTTTCTGACTCGATGAATTTGACTTTTCTTAGTACCTCGTGTAAAACAGTCTGACACAACTGAGCGATGAAACCACCACCACCACCAGGTACCTCATATAAGTGGAATCGGACAGTGTTTGTCTGTAACAGTATGAAAAGGCAAAATGATAGGATACTGAAAGAGGAACTCCCCAGGTCAGTAGGTGCCCAATGTGCTACTGGAGATCAGTGGAGAAATAATGAGATGGCTGGATGGCATCACCGACTCGATGGACGTGAGTCTGAGTGAACTCCAGGAGTTGGTGATGAACAGGGAGGCCTGGCGTGCTGCGATTCATGGGGTCGCAAAGAGTCGGACATGACTGAGCAACTGAACTGAACTGAATGTATATTGCAATGCATTTTTAAGGTTAACTTATCAAACAGATTGTACCTTCTTTTTAAAATTTTTTATTTATTAAAAAAATTTTTGGTTCATTTGTTGTTGTTTAGTCGCTAAGTTGTGTCTGACTCTTTTGGGACCCCACGGACTGTAGCCCCCCAGGCTCCTCTGTCCATGGGATTCTCCTGTCCAAGGATTGCCATGCCCTTCTCCAGGGGATCTTCCTGAGCCAGGGATCGAACCCACAACTTCTGCACTGGCAGGTGGTTTCTTTACCACTGAGCCACCAGGGAAGCCCACTGGTTTATTTAGTCAACAGATACTCCTTTAGCCCCTTCTCTATGCCAGCGCCATTTCCCAGCCAGTCTAAAGCTTACTGCCTAGTGGCAGCTGGTTGATTGCCCCTGTCCTTGCCTTTCAGAGGTCACCCTTCTTCACTCTGTCTGGGATGCAGTCTCCTCTGCTGTCTGCCCCTGACCTTCCCTGTTATCTCTTAAGACTTCCATCTTTGTCTGTTGACCCATATCCATCCACATTGTCCATCCATTCTTCCCGTAGTTCCCCAAAGCACAGTGACACGGCTGCTGTTTGTAGCCAGCTCTCACTGAGGGCTTGGAGGGACTTGACACTACAGGGCAGGGAACTGTTGCCAATTCCTGGTCAGAAAGGCTTCCTGGACCACAGCAACCTGGGAGCCCCTCAGGCAACCCAGTGCCAGCCTTCATAGCACATTTGGAAATGCAGTTACTTACTAGTTTGCCTATTTACTGTCTGCCTCACTCATTCTAGTGATGGCACACCTCTTATAAACCACTGTATAGATAGCACCTTGTTCTCTGCTCGATCTACCCTAAAAGCTCGATTAAATAATTGTGAATGAAAGAATGAATACATGGAAGCAAACAGAAATTTTAGTTTCTACCAGTGCGTCCGTCATTTCCCATCACAGGAAATTTCACATTGTCTCTCACCGTCTGTAGGTGTCTGCTTTACATTATGTTCCTTGGACCTCTGTCTCCCTCCCTTTTCCTTCTCTCTCTAGGTGTCGATCCTGCAAATTCCTGTCCCTGTCTCGTGCAGAGCTATTTAAAACTCTGAACTCAAGCCCCAGACTTGCACTACCGAAATAGATTCAGCCCTCCTTTGTCCAGCCCGACTCGTTGGGGCTGCTAAAGACTGGCTCTTCCGGGTTTCCATACTCAGAAAAAAAGGGAGTGGAGAGAGCTTTGCCCTCGTAGGTTTACTTTAGCAGTGTTGTGACTGTATTCTGTATCAGATCTGTCAATAGGCCTTCCACCACCATTAAGCAGAGGAAACCCCAGGTCTGGGTCCTGAAGAAGGGTTTTGACCTTTGTTGCTGATGGAGAAGAGGGAATGATATTACATGAGGCTGCAGACACAGGCAGGGGTTATTAAGGGATGGTTTCTGTATGTGGATCAGAACCACAGATGTGGTTTAGATGTGTGATAGGGAAACCAGTGGCTGTTTAAGGAAGGGAGGTGATGGTGTGATGAGGTCTGAGCAGTAAGGAGACAAGAAGGGGCATTGGAAATGTGGACCAGCTCAGTCCTGGTGGTCTCTCTCCTTCTCTGTACATCCTGCCAGCTCACCCTGGAGTGCTCTTCCTCCTGCTCCGTGCTGGTGGAGATGCTCCTAAACTTCAAAGCCCTGATTATTTCTCCCCTTCTACCTCCCCTTCTACCTCCCATTCCAGAATATAGTCACCTTTTGCTTCTCTGTTCAGACCAGCATTTCCTGGTTGCAGCCCCTGTTCTATACATCACATCTCTCAGTGTCACCTGGAGGGAACTTTGAGCCCAGAGCATGTGCTCAATCCAGTTTACACAACTCATTGTAAAGTGCTGGTGGTGGATGGCTTGGACTTTTAGGGAGAAGCTTTAAATACTGCCAGCCTTGACTTCATTATCTTCCTGGGGCACAGTTGTCTAATTCTGTACAAATTTGATTTTTACTCCACAAAAACTGCTCTTATAGGGAGGGAGGTGGGTGCTGAGAATTTTTGCTGTGCCAGTTACTTTTTGTATATTACTCCATTTTATCCTCCTAATATTTCTGCCAAGTGGATCTTCCCCTCCGTATTCCAGGTAAGGAAACTGAGACAGATGGTGAAACATCTGGTCCAGGCTGACCCGGCTTTGCAAAGCTGAGATCCGTGTCTCGTTTTGCAGGACTCCAAAGCTGGTGCTCAGCCCGCTGCCTTGCAGCATCTCTCCACGTTGGAGGAAGCAATTACAGAGGCATGCCCTGGCATTCATTTTTTCTGCTTAGATGGAGACGTTGCTGTTTACTTTCTCAGGAAGGAAGATTGAAATCAATGTAACTAGCCTTATTAACTTTTTTAAATAGGGGGCTTGCAGATGCCACTGTCTTTCCTTAGAGCACCAAAGCAAATATAAAAATCCAGTTTGCTTGCCTTTAGGAAAAGAAAATCTCCTCCAGAGTTTAAAATTCAGAGCTGTAAATGAAGAGCCACTGAGACGGGGGTAACGAACCAAGCCTCAAACATAAGGATATATTTACCCATGTCTCTTTTGTCTGCAGGTGGCTGTTCCTTTGATGAGCACTACAGCAACTGTGGTTATAGCGTGGCCCTGGGGACCAGTGGGTTTACCTGGGAGCAGATTAACACATGGGAGAAACCAACGCTGGACCCAGCGGTGCCTACAGGTACGTGACCAACTGTGCTTGAGGCTCTGATGGGGGTGGTAGCTTTTACAATGACTCATGGAGAAGAATTTTATTCTGGGTTGAGCTGTTAGGGAGGGCAGTAGGTAACTCTGTTGGTAGTAAGTTCACCACCCCCAGAGGTACGCAAACCAAGGCTGAGTGCGTTCTTAAGGGTATGGTAAAAGTCATGTATCATCTGGATTCAGGAAACTCTTAGATTTCTTTGAGCTTTGAGATTCCAAACTTTAGCTACAAGTGGGGCATCCTTGAATTTTGTCTGGGAGTCTGAGTCATGGGACTTTAGGGGAGAAACACTTCTCCATAATTTGAGGTCATTTCTTTCCTCCTGGACTACACAGACACAGCTTGTAAATATACAGGGAGACTTCTACAGTCCAACTATTACTGATAAAGTTGATGTCCCAACATCCTGAATGCCAAATTTATTCTTTACCAAGGGGACTGAAGGCCTACTATGCATATCTGATGAATACCTGCATGAAGCAAGCCTGTAAGAGTTATAGCCAGTGTATTCCAGGGAAGATGTGCCCGGAGGAAATGCTTTTGTTCTAGTTGGGCCTTCAGAGGATTGGATGATGCTCATCTACACTGGGGCGTGCTGTTTGCTTTATTCAGGTGTCCAACTCAAATGCTAGTCAATTCTGGAACCCCTGCCTTAGACACACCCAGAAATAATGCCTTACCAGCTATTGGAACATCTCTTAGTCCAGTCAAGTTGACACACGGAATTAACCGTCACACCGTGAATGGCCTCAGCTTTCCCCAGAACTTCAGTTGCCATCAGACATCCCTTAGGAACTTGATGTATGTGACCCACTGCACAGCTGCCTTATCTTCTCAGCTGCTCTGAGAGACAGCTTTGCCAGGATGTCATTAAGCTGGAGACAGAAAGGTATGCAGAGATGTCCAGCTGAGGGTGTGACCAGCGTGACCATATTGACTCTGAGTTTGGCTCCAAAGCAGGAGGCTTATATCTTGGCTCTATCTTTCCTATTGAGGACATCAGTTGCTTGTGTATCTTTCTCCCGAATATAGTCATAACCCCTCAGGTATCATAAAGCTGTGACATGGTACAAAACTGAGCTTTTCAGATGTGGTAGGATCCTACTTTACATGAGCAGAATGACCAAAACTGCACAAGATGGTTAGTAAGGTGACCATGGGACAACCTCTGTGCCTGTTGTCCCATCATAATTTTTTAAACTCTCAGAAATGTCTTCGTTTATGTAATAGAATCACTCTTTCCATTAGGAACACCAGGAGTGTAGCATGCTTATGCTGAAGGTTACTTACCACATCTTCTGTGCTCTGTGTGGCCATCCTTCTTGATGTTGGTCAAATAAATTCAGATCTTATGAAAAGTTAAAGTGTTAGGCGCTCAGTCTTGTCTGACTCTTTGCTACTGGATGGACTGTAGTCCACCAGGCTTCTCTGTCAGTGGAATTCTCCAGGTAAAAATACTGGAGTGGGTAGCCATTCACCTCTCCAGGGGATCTTCCTGGCCCAGGGGTTGATCCCAGGTCTCCAGAATTGCCGGCAGATTCTGTACTGTCTTAGCCACCAGGGAGCCCTCAGATCTTACAGTGCACATGTGTATGTGCTGTGTGTGTGCATGTGTTGTGTGTGTATTTGCACACACGCAGGCTCTTCTGGCTCATCCTTAGACCACTAGATGCCCTGCAGGGTCATGCAGGCTCTCCAGACTCAACATCTCCCAAATTGAACTCTTAATTCTTCTCCATCTACTCACGCTTTAGTGCTCCTTGTCTCAAAAGGCCACTTCATCACTCTGGTGCTGATTCAGAAACCCAGGGGTCACACTTCTCCCTTCCCTCTCTCTGCCTCCCTCTCCTTGTCAATCACTCCATCCTACCCCTTCACCTCCTGAGCCCATCTCAGGTCTGCTCACATCTCTCCCTCTCTGCCACCACTGCCCTGGTGCCATGCCATCCACCCTCACCTGGGTCACAGGTAGACTTTCACACAGGCTTTTCAGCTTCCTCTTTTTTAAAAAAATTATTTTTAAAAATTAATTTTATTGGAGTATAGTTGCTTTACAATATTGTGTTAGCCTCTGCTGTACAGCACTGTAGAGCAAAATAAAGCAGCCCTACATGCACGTATGTCCCCTCTCTTTTGGATTTCCTTCCCCTTTAGGTCACTGCAGAGACCTGAGCAGAGTTCCCTGTGCCACGCAATATGTTCTCATTAGTTGTCTGTGTTATACACAGGATCAATAGTATTTATATGTCAACCTCAATCTCCCAGTTCCTCCCACCCTCCATTTTTCACCCCTTGGTGTCCATACGTTTGTTCTCCAGGTCTGTGTCTCTAAATAGGATCATCTATACTATTTTTCTAGATTCCACATACATACATTATTGGCTTCCTCTTTTGACTTTAATCCACTCTCTGCGCAGAAGCCAGAGATTGTTCTAGAATGTAGGCCTGTTCACCTTACCTCTTCCTTTCATCGCTCCCACCCAACCTCTGCATGGAATCCTTTTGAGGCTTTCCTCTTGCTCTGAGAGAGGAGACCAATGCCCAGCAGTGGCCTCCAAGGCCCTGCAGGCCTGGTCCAGCCTCCCCATATCATGATCTCCCCTGTGCTCACTTCACCCTGGATTTTATCACTTATATGACTCTGAAAGATGAACTCCTCAGGTTGGTAGGTGCATGATATGCTACTGGAGAAGAGTGGAGAAATAACACCAGAAAAAAGGAAGAGATGGAGCCAAAGAGAAAATAACGCCCAGGTATGGATTGACTGGTGATGGAAGTAAAGTCCGATGCTGTAGAGAGCAATATTGCATAGGAACCTGGAATGTTAGGGCCATGAAACAAGGTAAATTGGAAGTGGTCAAATAGGAGATGGCAAGAATGAACATCAACATTTTAGGAATCAGTGAACTAAAATGGACTGAAATGGGAGAATTTAACTCAGATGACCATTATATCTACTACTGTGGGCAAGAATCCCTTAGAAGAAATGGAGGAGCCCTCATAGTCAACAAAAGAGTCCGAAATGCAGTACTTGGGTGCAGTCTCGAACACGACAGAATGATCCCTGTTCATTTCCAAGGCAAAGCATTCAATATCACAGTAATCCAAGTCTATACCCCAATCACTAATGCCAAAGAAGCTGAAGTTGAACGGGTCTATGAATACCTACAAGACCTTCTAGAACTAACACCCAAAAAAGATGTCCTTTGCATTATAGGGGACTGGAATGTAAAAGTAGGAAGTCAAGAGATGCCTGAAGTAACAGGCAAATTTGGCCTTGGAGTACAAAATGAAGCAGGGCAAAGGCTAACAGAGTTTTGCCAAGAGAACACACTGGTCATAGCAAACACCCTCTTCCAACAACACAAGAGAAGACTCTACACATGGACATCACCAGATGGTCAACACCGAAATCAGATTGATTATATTCTTTGTAGCCAAAGATGGAAAAGCTCTATACAGTCAGCAAAAACAAGACTGGGAGCTGACTGTGGCTCAGATCATGAACTCCTTATTGCCAGATCCAGACTTACATTGAAGAAAGTCAGAAAAACCACTAGGCCATTCAGGTATGACCTAAATCAGATCTTACAATTATACAGTGGAAGTGACAAATAGATACGAAGGGTTAGATCTGATAGTGCATGAAGAACTATGCACCAACGTTTGTGACATTGTACAGGAGGCAGTGATCAAGACCATCCCCAAGAATGCAAAAATTCAAAGTAGTTGTCTGAGGCCTTACAAAAAGTTGAGAAAAGAACAGAAGCAAAAAGCAAAGGAGAAAAGGAAAGATACAGCGATTTGAATGCAGAGTTCTAAAGAATACCATGGGACTTCCCTGGTGGCTCAAATGGTTAAGTGTCTGTCTACAATGTGGGAGACCTTGGTTCAATCCCTGGGTCGGGAAGATCCCTGGAGAAGGAAATGGCAGTCCACTCCAGTACTGTTGCCTGGAAAATCCCATGGACAAAGGAGCCTGGTAGGCTACAGTCCATGGGGTCGCTAAGAGTCAGACACAACTGAGTGATCTTCATCTTAATCACCGTAAAGAATACCATGGAGAGATAAGAAAGCCTTCCTCAGTGATCAGTGCAAAGAAATAGAGGAAAAGAATAGAATGGGAAAGACTAGAGATCACTTCAAGAAAATTAGAGATACCAAGGGAACATTTCATGCAAATATGGGCTCAATAAAGGACAAAAATGGTATGGACCTAACAGAAGCTGAAGATATTAAGAAGAGGTGGCAAGAATACACAGAAGAGCTATACAAAAAAGATCATGATGACCCAGATAATCTTGATGGTATGATCACTCATCTAGAGCCAGTCATCCTGGAATGCAAAGTCAAGTGGGCCTTAGGAAGCATAGCTGTGAACAAAGCTAGTGGAGGTGATGGAATTCCAGTTGAACTATTTCTAATCCTAAAAGATGATGCTATGGAAGTCCTGCACTTAATATGCAAGCAAATTTGAAAAACTCAGCAGTGGCCACACGACTGGAAAAGGTCAGTTTTCATTCCAATCCCAAAGAAAGGCAATGCCAAAGAATGTTCAGACTACTGCACAATTGTACTCATCTCACACACTAGCAAAGTAGTGCTCAAAATTTTCCAAGCCAGGTTTCAACAGTACGTGAACCATGAACTTCCAGATGTTCAAGCTGGTTTTAGAAAAAGCAGAGGAATCAGAGATCAAATTGCCAACATCTGCTGGATCATCAAAAAGCAAGAGAGTTCCAGAAAAACATCTACTTCTGCTTTATTGCTTATGCCAAAGCCTTTGACTGTGTGGATCACAAGAAACTGTGGACAGTTCTTCAAGAGATGGGAATACCAGACCACCTGACCTGCCTCCTGAGAAATCTGTATGGAGGTCAAAAAGCAACAATTAGAATTGGAAATGAAACAACAGACTGGTTCCAGATTGGGAAAGGAGTATGTCAAGGCTCTATATTGTCACCCTGCTTATTTAACTTATATGCACAGTACATCATGTGCAATGCTGGGCTGGATGAAGCACAAGCTGGAATCAAGATTGCTGGGAGAAATATCAATAACCTCAGATACGCCGATGATACCACCCTTATGGCAGAAAGCAAAGAAGAACAAAAAAGCCTCTTGATGAAAGTGAAAGAGGAGAGTGAAAAAGTTGGCTTAAAACTCAACATTCAGAAAACAAAGATCATGACATCTGGTCCCATCACTTCATGCAAATAGATGGGGAAGCAATGGAAGCAATGAGAGACTTTCTTTTGGGGGCTCCCAAATCACTGCAGATGGTGACTGCAGCCATGAAATTAAAAGATGCTTGTTCCTTGGAAGAAAAGCTATGACCAAACTAGACAGCATGTTAAAAAGCAGACATATTACTTTGTCAACAAAGGTCCATCCAGTCAAAGCTATGGTTTCTCCAGTAGTCATGTATGGATGTGAGAGTTGGACTATAAAGAAAGCTGAGTACCAAAGAATTGATGCTTTTGAACTGTGGTAATGGAGAAGACTCTTGAGAGTCCCTTGGACTGCAAGGAGATCCAACCAGTCCATCCTAAAGGAAATCTTTCCTGAATATTCATTGGAAGTACTAATGTTAAAGCTGAAACTCCAGTACTTTGGCCACCTGATGCAATGAACTGACTCATTTGAAAAGACCCTGATGCGGGCAAGATTGAAGGCAGACAGAGAAAGGGACGACAGAGGATGAGATGGTTGGATGGCATCACTGACTTGATGCGCATGAATTTGACCAAGTTCTGGGAGTTGTTGATGGAGAGGGAAGGCTGGCGTGCTGCAGTCCATGGGGTCGGAAAGAGTTGGACATGACTGAGCAACTGATCTGATTGATTGGGAACGTTCCAGACCCTTTTATGCCTCAGGAACTCACATAAGATTAGAACCCTCCGTTCAACCTTTGCCTGCCCCTTTCTCTTGCTCTTCCTCTTGTATCTCCGCTCTTGCATCACTTCCTTAGGCTGGTGCTCCCTAGATGCTCCAGGCTGGGTCACCTCCTTCTGTAAATGTTCCCCATTACACCCTACACTTTTCCTCAAAACATGCATCACTGATGTTACTTGTTCAGTGTATGTTGTATCCCCAAATGAGAAGTTCCATGTCAGCAAGGACCATGACAGTCTTGTTCCTGGCTTTATTTTTAGTGTTTATATCAATGCATCATGCACAGTATGCATGAAATACAATTTTATTGGATGGATGCATGGATGGATGGGCAAATAGTCTTTATCAAGTGTTTCTTTGATGCAGGAATGAATGATAAGCATTCTTAAATGCCTTTGGGCCTTTTATTAACTGATCACACATTTAAAGTCTTTGCAATCATCCTTCCATTTTATAGATCAGGAAAGCAAGGTTCCCCCCAGCCGAGGGGCACTGCTGCTTTTCCCACCACGACACTCTCGCTCCTGGAAGGAACAAGCCTTGCGTCTGATCTTCATTTTCTCAGCCCCTCATTATGGCGCAGTGGCATTTCATAAATATTAGAGTGTGCTAATACAAACTTTTGAGCTGGTCTAAATAGAGGCATTTGATAATGATCACTGAAATTATTCTGTCACAATGCGCCTGTGGATTTCAGCAGCTCCGCGTGCTTCTTAGGCAGAGAGGCATGAAAGTGAATTTGGATTAGGCGAAAGTGTGTGTTCTTCTCTTGGGCAAAGACAGAGATCTTCCTCTTCCTTGGGTACAGCCACTGGTTTCCATCCTCTTGGAAATCTAGTATGATGCCACGTATTCAGATGTCCCACAAGCTTTCACTGAGCCCCTTCCGTGGGTCAGGCTCTGTGCTAGGCTCTGGGTCAGTCCGCCCATGCCCCTTGGGCACTTCCCTGGCACATAGGATGACCTGAACTCTTCACCATGCCTGCCAAGTCTTGGATGACCTAGTGTCTTTTCTGAGGCCTTTCCCTGCTCTCTCAAAATGCTCCAGACACACTGGTCTTGTTTTCAGCTCCTGATTCAGGGCCCTTGCGTGTGTTGTACCCTCGCCCTGCAGTGGTTTTCTCTGCTCTTCACTTGCCTGGTTTCATCAGGTCCCAGCATCACCCCTTCTCAGGGAGATGCCCCTCCTTGGTCTGTCTGATGAAAGACCCCCTTGAAGTTCTCTCATAGCATCCTGTTCTCTGCTTTCAAAGTCCTCATCATAGACTTGTTTTGGGCCAGCTTCTTCCAGTCCTACACCGCAGCCCACTGATGCTGGGCCTCCATCCCTCTGCCTCAATTTCTTCATCATTAACGTGGGAACCAGCGTGAGAGTTAAGTGGACTGGTGTCTGTATGAGTATCGGCCTATAGTAGGGTTCATCTGTGCTGCTTTCCTTAAGTTCTTTTCTGCTGCTTACAGGATCTGAGACTAAGTCCACCTTGAAACCTTGCCCCTTCCTTCAAGCTCACCTGACCCTAGACGCTGATTTGCACAGGTGACCCTTCTAGCAGGCGGTCTACTGTGGGCCCCTGATGGACCCAGAGAGGCTTTTCCATACCCAGGATACATGCTACCCAGAGGGAGGTCACCTCCTCCATCTTCTCTTTTAATTCAGTCCACACTCAGCATCTGTCTTTCTCTTTCCTCATCCCCCTCCTTGAGAAAAACCCTCAGGCTAGCATTCCAGGCTTCACATCTGGTTCTGTCCCCACCTCGTCTTTGCAGGGTCTGTACAGACAGTGGGTGTTACTGCACCCTCAGACCCTCCATCTAAGCTTCCATCTTGCCCAGGGAACTAACTAGAACTGCCTCAGGTTCCCAGCTGTGCCATCCCCAACTTTGGCATGAATTTCTACATGTCGGCAGTGAAGTCCAGCCCTGGGCCCGGCCGGAGGGTTTCTGGGGGGCTGAGGGAAGAAGGAAGTGCCAGCAGCTCTCTTTTAGGGGGGCTGAAGCTGGGAGGCAGTGGGACTGGGAGGTTTCCCTCTATTTCCTTCTGATGCTTGTAGGACATTAAGTGTCAGAATGAACCTCAAGCTGCAAACCCAAGTGCACAAGAAAGGAGGCCTTTGCATCAGCCTGGATGTGACCCTGAGACTCCAAGGAAGGAAGCCTTACACTGTAGTTGTTCTTTGACCCCCTTTCCCTCAGGGTCTGCGAATGTCCTGGGGCTTAAATAGGTCCTTGTGGTTTCCTCTGAGAAGCCCGCCTTTGTATTCCTTGTGATCCCTCTGGGTCCAGTGATCCGGCTGCTTCTTCTCCAGGTTTGGAGCCCTTGTCCTGAATCAACCCAGCCCAGATATCTCACCCAGGATCTCTTTTGGGGTCTGTCTCCTCCTCAAGTATTACCATTGGGCAGTTTGGGACCAACAGATTCATCTCTTTCCTCTTCTCAGTGTAGGAACTTCTTCCCTCTCCTTCCTAGCCCTCAAAGCCACAGCTCATCTTAGGCCAGCCCTTCTGAGACCCACAGCATAGTGTCTTTAGGGAGTTTAGACCTTAAAAAAAAAAAGGAAGAAAGAAGGAATCCTTGACTTCAAGCAGCTTCTTCTCTCCATCCTGTACAAATCTCTAGAACAGAGAAATACAAAGTGTTCTTGCCTGGAGAATCCCAGGGATGAGGGAGCCTGGTGGGCTGCTGTCTATGGGGTCGCACAGAGTCGGACACGACTGAAGCGGCTTAGCAGCAGCAGCAGCAGCAGTTAGTTATCCAATTGGAAAGTGCAGGGGTTGGAAAAGATCCAGAGTAAACATACAGACAGGAATATTCCAACCAATCAGCTGCCATGGAAGCAGGCACGGACCCCGGATGGTACTGGCTTTTCCTTCATGCCACTGGCCCCTTGGCCAGTTCACTCTAATTGCTAATATTTATAGTTCCTGCCAGTTCACTGGAACTGCTAATATTTACAGACAGAAGGTTGGGGTCTGTTATGGGTTGAACTGTGTTCCCAAAGAGATAAGTGGAGGTCCTGGTCCTTGGCACCTGTGAATATGCTTGTATTTGGAGATAAGGTCTTGGCAGATGTAGTCAACAAAGATGAGGTCGTGCTGGGTATCCCTGAGCCCTCGTAGAGTGTCTCTGGTGAAGGAGAAGTGCCACACAGACACACAGGGGAGAAAGCCATGTGAAGCCAGAGGCAGAGACTGGAGTGATGCATTTACAGGCCAAGGAAAGCCAAGGATTGCCAGCAGACCCCGGGAACCAGAAGAGGCAAGGAAGGATTCTTCCTGCCGTCTTTGGGTGGGGGCGTTGTATGGCCCTGCCAGCACCTTGGTTTCAGACTCCTGGACTCCAGAACTGTGAAGGAATACGTTTCTGTTGTCTGAAGCCTCCTGGTGTGTGGTAATTTGTTACAGCAGCTCTGAAAAACTACTCCTGGGTCAATTACACATCCGTACCGGACCCCGTCCCCTTTTCTACAGTTAGAACTCACACCAGAGTTCTGTCAGTACTGGGGCTTTTGCTCTCTTTTAAGGGAACTGGCATTGACTGTGTGATCATTCTAAACATGAATTGGGTTAGGCATGGTCCTGTACATTTCATCTAACATGCCACCATCCTATGAATTCTGAGGTATTGTCTCTTCTTTATTTTTGAGAAAACCAAGCCCCAGAGTGATGAAGTGATTGGTCCAAGGTCACGTAAATTTTATATGAAAGAGGAGCCAGGCTTCAACCCCAGGGTAGAGAAATATATATAGTATATTTGGTGCTGCCATCAGCTGAACATCTTCTAAGTTATTTCTATGAACAGTCATGATTCATGATGGCAAAAATAATGCATATTCATTGTAGAGAACAGGCACAATAGGGATTGCTATAAAGAACAAAAGTCATCTGTGCACACAAACTTACATAAATATCTATCTTTATATATAATGCTATTTTTAAGAATTTTCCCAGGGATTATGAATTCCTCAAAAGCATGCTTTCTAAAAGCTTCAGAGTCTTCCATTCCAATGACTGTTCTGTGATTGATTTAGCCACCTTGTTTTTGCAGGCTTAAGTTCCTCCCAGTTAATGTGACTCTTCAGTCACATTGCATTTTTGTACAGAGACAGAGATCTCTGAGCTCATCTCTAATAGAAGTTATCAAATCTGCTTGCATCTATCTGTCTATATTTCTGTACTCCCTGGTATACCAAATGCAGAATGGTTGTGTATTATTTTTGAGATCTGGAGGAGGAACATCATCCATATGTCAAATGTGGAATCCTGGAAATTTGCCCATGAGTTGATATGGGGAAAAATGCTTGTGAATTCTGAAGTCCTACGTACAAGTCAGGAACTGGTAATGTCCCCTGACTGCAGTGCATTCCAGCTCTTAGCACAGCAGATGGAGACCTTCTGGGGATGAGCAGGAATTATGTTCTAGATAGTAATCGACCAGAGCAGCCCAAGCACTGGCTAGTCAAGGTGGACATTGGCTAGAAAAGCAAGATGGGGTCTCCCTACTGGATGAAAAGCGAGCCTCTTCATCGTCTTTGTGCTGACTCCTGTTCTTCTCATAAGCTGGGGCACCAGCTTACATTTTACTTATTTTACTTATGTGGAATTTTACTTATGTGGAATGCCGGTGTCTGGGATGTAGGAAGTAGCAGTGAATGTTAAATGACTTGCTCTTATCAATAACTGGATATTCTTCTGATACGACTCCAGTGTCTGTCTCCAGCCTCAGCCCCCTCTCCTGGCCTCTCCTCTTACCTTTGCTCTGCTGAGTAATCATAGGAGACAAGCCTTCATGATTTTGTTTTACGAGTCCAGCCTCCAACCCTGCTTCCTAACTTGGGGACTGTTATTGTGTGGGATCTTAGTGGATTGTGGAGCAGGTTGCTGGTAGGTGAAGGTGCTAGAAATTTACCACCCCCAACAGCCTGGGCATGGCTGGACTTGTGACCTGGATTCAGCCAGGAATATCATCTAGGAGGGATGAGTTAGCAGTCAGAGGCTTGGGTAGTAGGTATGTCCACGGAGGGGCAGTGGCTAGGCCACAAGAGGTTGTCCTAAAAAAGGTTGCTGAACTATCTCCTCCTTGGTCCTCTAGAACACCATAGTTTTTGCTTCTTTTTCAACCTATCCTTCAGCTTTCTGTTCAGAACGAGACTCCCAATATTCTTCCAGACCATTCAGTTTTTGAGACAGATTGTCATTATTTTTCTTATTTTTGACCACAAACACTGAAGACCAGACCATCAGGCCTCTGGCTCAAGGGCACCTCCTGTTCCATCTCTTCTTATTTGTAGAGGATGTCACCTCCTCCAGGAAGTCTTCCCTAATTCCTCTGTGCTTTTATGATTGAGTTTATTATATATTTTCCCTGATTTCTCACTAAGACTGTGAGCTAGTTGAGGGCATGGGCTGCCTCTCATTGCTGAATTTCTTGTGCCCTGCATGGGGTTTAGAATAGGTTAGTTGGTCTGTGTGTGAACTAAATTGCCACTGGGATTATTAGTATTAGGAAAATCAAGAGAGAAATGATGTCTGGAAATTTGTGAAAGAACCGTGAGAGGCTGCTTCTTTCTTTGGCATTTTCATGGGAACTGGCACATCTGTAGCTTTCACACCCCAAATACCTCCACTCTGCTTGTTGAGGCTGTGGCCTGGCTGGTCAGGCCTTTGATCTGGGGTTGATTCTTGGCAAAAATAAAGGGACCCTGGGGATTACCCTGTCTTCACTCTGGGTGATCTACTCTCACAGATGTATAGGTCGGCTTATGACCCATGAAGAGGCTCCCGTTGGAGAAATGTGACTTATCTAAAATCTGAAACTACTTTTTGTTTTTTTTAATGTCACATTTACATTAAAATGATCAGGAAGAATGGGCCTCTAGGTGGCCTTAATCACCCTTGATATTATGATTGGTTGGTTTAAAGCAGTAAGCTCTTATGTTCCCATTTAGTTACTGTTGCTGCTGCTACTGAGTCACTTCAGTCGTGTCTGACTCTGTGCGACCCTATAGATGGCAGCCCAGCAGGCTGCCCGGTCTCTGGGATTCTCCAGGCAAGAACACTGGAGTGGGTTGCCATTTTCTTCTCCAATGTATGAAAATGAAAAGTGAAAGTGAAGTCGCTCAGTCGTGTCTGACCCTCAGCGACCCCATGGACTGCAGCCTACCAGGCTCCTCCATCCATGGGATTTTCCAGGCAAGAGTACTGGAGTGGGGTGCCATTGCCTTCTCTGTAGTTACTGTTGAGTCAATACATTTTCCCCTCTTTAATGATAAAATACAGTATATTCATTCTTAAAGAAATGCTGAACCTGTACATATAAATGAGCTTTCTCCACCCCTGTCTTTGTTCTCTCAAATATTACTGTCAACAAATGGATGTGTATCAAGAAAGAGAGGGAGGGAGAAAGGGAAGGGAGAGAAGGAGGAAGTCAGAGCATATATGTATTTGATAACAGTAACAATGATAGTAGGAAAGTGATATTTGTATAGTATTTATTGTGTGGCAGGCACTATCCTAAACACTTAAGATATATTAGCTTATTTAATCCTGTAACAGTCCTCTGATATAGATATTATGATCTTTATTTTAGAAATGAGGGAACTGGAGGCACAGAAAGATGAAGGCCTTGCCAGGCTTGCTATGGAGCCAGGATTTGCCTGTAGGAAGTACAGCTTCCGGCCCCATGGGTCCTCTTCAGAATCCAGGTCCTGGGTGGGATCGTGGCTCCTGCACAGCTGGGTCACTGGTCTCTTTCAGACCCCCGTGTTCAGCTCTAACTTTCACCTGCCAGGGCTGCGTGGTCTCCCGCTGAATAGATACGCTGTAGTTTGTTTAACTGACACCCAGCAAATGGCAGTGAGAGAAGAAAGGATAAAAGCCAGAATACGCCTCAGATACTCAAGTAACAGGCGAGATCTCTGCCTCCAAATAGCTCTCAGAAAAGTTCTTACAAAGCATCTCCTATTATGGGATGCTCTTTTATGTTCTGTGCGCTAGAAAATTAATTGGGAAAATGACGTCACCCTGCAGTGACCCCAGTCAGTGCTAGTTTAGGATACTTACAGGGATGAATAGAATTGGTAGGGGAAAAAGGCAAGGGAATTGAAGACAAGTTCAGTAGTATTTTTCAAGGAGAGACCAAATAATGACAAACTCCAAGAATGGCTTGGAAAAGTTACAGGGGATCGTTGCAGTGATGTGACTTAACGTTTGTCAGATAAATGGGAAAACATATCTGTTCCAATAGCCACATAGATGCTTGCGTTGACCTTCAGTTTCCTGTGACATCATACCTGGATTAAAAAGTATTGTATCCAAATGGTATCAATGAATTAAGGTGATGTAGACCCGTGCCGCTCAACTTAAAAAGTGCTTCCTCTGATGACAGACTGAGATGTCACCGGCAGATGTGATGAGTTTGAAAGTTTCTATTAATATATGGGAATGGATTATAAACCACTATTTTGGGAGCAAAATTTTGTGCTATTTGGGTTGCTTTATTATAAGATACAGAGGAACACACTTTTTTTTTTTTAATTGGAGTATTGTTGATTTAAAATATCATGTTACTTTCAGGTGTACAGCACAGTGATTCAGTTATCCATGCGTATTATTTCAGATTCAATTCTATTATAGGTTATTACAAGATATTCAAAGATATTACAAGATAGTTTCCTCTGCTATACATTAAATTGTTATTTATGGAACACAGCCTTTTAAATAACAGTTGTCAAATTAACAAATATCTCTAGGCTTAAGTAAGGAGGGACTTTATTTGAAGGATTATTGCAAGAGCGGGGGACAGAGCCCATGGGAACAGGAGGAAGCCTGTTATTGGAATGTGGAGGTTACCCCTCGCCACCACCATGAGATCTGCAAGGGTCTCAAAGGTCAAGCAGAAAAGAACTTTTTTTTTTTTTTTTTTAACAGAGAGAACAGAGTGAGGCTAGAAGGAACCATGCATGGAGAAGTGGAATAAGCTGGTGACAGATAAACCACAATTTTTTAGCTAATACATGTGTACCACTTACTGGATGACGTTCTAAAGGCTGTATGTGTTTGTAACTCTTTTCATACTTCAGCACTACTGCGAGCTGGGTACTGTTATTACCCATATTTTACACATAAGGAAACTGAGGCCCAGAATATTGAGGAACTCACCTCATGCTTAATAGTAAACAGAGGAGCTGAGCTTTGAATCCAGGCAGTTTGATTCTAGAGTCTGGGCTCTGAGCCCCGACCTATTTTTGAGGTAATATGTTATCTTGTGAAACGTGATTTAAATATGGACGTGTAATGAAATTGTTATCTTAGGACTCCATAGTACTAATTTAGATACCATTTGGCTACTGTAGTCATGTGCAGAAAACTGAAGCTGCCTGAAACCTTTTTGTGGGGGTCATCTTTCTGAGAGGATGAGTGGGAAGCCCTACGTCTGGTCACCGAGGGTTGGCCATCCTGCTGGCTTGTTGAGTTGACTGAGGCCGTCAGTGTCTGCCTGAATGCAGACATAACTGGCCTGCACGTTGTTTTGAGTGGTTTTTCAGAAGGGAACATCATGGATGTCTCGGGCATCAGAGACATCTATCTCACTGGACTCCCCTCATGCTTCCTCAGTCTCCTGCGGCTTCCACCCCAGCCACTCCCAAGACAGCCTGAAAGGAAGGTCATGGTGATGCCAGCCCAGAACAGTGTGTGGTATTTTCTTGGTTTGTTTATCTGATGGGGCTGTTTCTCCAGAGGCCAGGCCTCCTCCAAGTGAACACCTTCATTTTGAATATATGGATTGCCTTGTCCTCAATGAAAAAACTGGCTTTCTTTATGTTTTGAAAATGATAGTAATTTGAATTGTAGTTCCAATTGTTGAATTGTAGTTCAATATATTATGAGAGATTTGATAAGAGAAGGAAAATTGTAGTTTAATATAAACACAGTAGTTTTGGGAGGGGGTAATTTAGTGAAATAACATGGCTGTGTGACTCCATAATATAGAGTCCAGTAATCTAGAAAACCCAACAGTACATTGTAATCCTACTTGGGAGTATCCTGAATCTACAGAGTCCAGTACTATGGCCACCAGCCTTGTGTGGCTATTGAGGACTTGAAATATGGTTGGTCCTTTATGTGTAAAATACACACCAGATTTCAAAAAAAAAAGAAAAAAAAATGTCATTTATAATTTTTATATTGACTACGTGTTAAAACAATTATATTTTAGACATACAGGACTTTCCAGGTGACTCAGTGATAAAAAAAAAAATCCTCCTGCCAATACAGGAGATGCAGGAGACACAGGTTCGATCCCTGGGTCAGGAAGATCCCATGGAAGAGGAAATGGTAACCCCCTCCAATATTCTTGCCTGAAAAATCCCATGGACAGAGGAACCTGGCGGGCTCCAGTCCATGGGGTCACAAAGAAATGGACATGACTGAGCAACTGAGCACACACACATTTTAGGTATGCTGGATTAGATCAATAATTATTTAAAGTAACTCATTTCTTTTACTTTTTAATGTTGCTACTCCAAAGTAACACAACCTACATGGCTCACATTATATTTCTGTTGTGCAGTGCTGTCCTGTATTATCGGATTCTGATTGGACCAATTGCGCTCCCACCCACAGGAATGCTTTCCTTTGATAATAAAAACAGCTGGCATTTACTGAGCACTTATTATGTGCCAGGCATTTTAAATGTCTTTTCCTTTATGGTTGACGCCAACCCTAGGTAGTATCAGTACCATTTTGTTCCATATTTGCACGTGGGAAAATGGAGGCACAAAGAGATTAAGTAACTTGACCTTAGTCACAGAGGTAGTAAATGGCAGAGAGGGGATTTGAACCCAAGCCGTCCGCCAGTGGCTCATGCCGATCTCCCAGAATTACCACCTTTTGTCACACTCACATGGGACTTTGTCCCTCCTCGCGGTGCTGCCTGACCCTCTGAACCTTGTTTTCCTGACTGAGGAGTGGTCTGGGGCATCCCTGGGGCCCCTTCGGTGCTTTCTTCCTTTGTTTTCTTTGCATTTCCCCAGCAGGACCATGATGAGGCTGGGAGCAGGCCTCTGTTAGCCTGGCCCTCTGTCACGTGGGTAGGGGGATGTCCCAGAGCTCCTGTCCCAGCTCTGCCGCTCACGTGAGACTCTAGGCAGGCCAAGTTTTTCCTCTGTGCCTCCTTTATCCTTTTCTATGAAATAGGTTTAAAAATAAGGAATCCCGAGTTGTAGTCCTAGCTCTGCCATTAATATGCTGTGTAACCCCGGGCCAAGCACCATCCCTGCCTGGGCCTGTGTACCTTACATATTGAATGGGCCGTCAATTTCCTCTGACTGTAGCATTCTTTAATTTGTAATTTATGATTCAAAAAGAAAAGGAGACCTTTTTTAAATGTAGGAATTAGCTGATAACATTTACAAAGTAGAACATCTGTGAAAAATTCTTTTGTCTTAGAGACTCCTCCCCACCCTCCGCCACCTCCTGCTGTCTGCTGTCTTCCTTAGTATCATGGGTACATCTTCAAATTTAAGTTTCCCAAAATTGCTGATTAGTGAGACATTTGGTCATTGACAGAAATTTTCCTTTTTTTTTTTCTAAAAAAGACATCCTCTTCTTTTATCCGCTTCTTAATCTCTCTAGTCTCCCCACTGTGCTCTGTGCTTAACACTTTACACTTCAGCTTTGGAAAGTAACAGTTGTTCAAACAAGCTGTTTTAAAAATCTTCCTCAAATGTTCCAATTCTTCTAAAATTGCTTTCTTACCTGAGTGTTCATCATTAAGAAACTCAAGTTGCACTTTCTCAGATTTTAGATCATTACTGTTTATTAGTGAAGCAACTTGTTAAAGCTACAGACAGGCAAAAAATATTCTACGCCCTTTGTTAAGAGTGCTGAGAGTTTTCAAGGTTAGAATAAGATTTATAGGTGGAAAGAGACTTCAACCATAGCTGCCGAAACATATAAGCATGATGACTCTGTTAGTTGAAACTTAGTTAGTAGAAACCATCCTAGGTATTTCAATCAGGAAGATGTTTGATGTTGGGTATTATCAAACCTCCGGATAGTCTCATAAAACCTTGGGAAACCCTCACATACATGGTTAAGTAGTCTTCAACAAGGTGCGAAGACCGTGATTGAGAAAGGACAGTCTCTTCAATGATTGTGTTGGGAAAACTAGATATCTGCATGCCAGAGAATGAAGCTAGACTCTTATACTATAACAACAAAAATGTGTAAGAAATAATAATGTATGTGTGCTTACCATACTTAAAAATTAACTTGAAATAGATTAAAAAGCTAACAACATAAGACTGAGACAATGAAACTCCTAGAAAAAACATAAGAGGAAACCTTCATAATATTGGTCTTGGCAATGATTCTTTGGATATAACACCAAAAGAAGATTTAACAAAAATAGACAAATGGGACTGCATCAAACTTAGAAACCTCTGTGAATCTAAGGACGCAATAAACAAAGATGACCTATGGATGGGAGAAAATATTTACAGGTCTTATGTGTACTGAAGAGTTAATATCCAGAATAGATGAAAGACTCTTATAACCCAACAATAAAAAAGCAAATAATGATTGAAAAAATGGGCAAAGGGCTTGAATAGTCACGTCTACAAAGAAGATAAGTAGAAGTAACCAACAGACATATTAAAAGATGTGCAATAGACCATTAGAGAAATACAAATGAAAACCACAATGATATATCATCTCACATGCATTAGAATGGCCATATTAGTAATAATAATGGTAATTGTAATGTTTTTAAAAACAGAAAATAATAAGTGTTGGCAAGGATTTGGAGAATTTGGAACCCTTTTGCATTGAGGGTAGCAGTGTAAACTGATGTAACTGCTATGGGAAACAGTGTGAAGTTTTCATTAACAGTTAAAAATAAAATTACAGTATGATCCTGCATTCCTACTTCTGAGTATATATATCCAGAAGAACTGAAAGGAATTGAAGCAGTATTGACACATTTATACTCCTTGCAGCTTTATTCACAGTAGCCAAGAGGTGAGAGCAGCTCAGATGTCCATCACTGGTTGAATGGATAAAGAAAACATCCTCTATACATGCAAGAGACTATTATTCAGTCTTAAAAAAGAAGAAAATCCTGCCACATTCTACAAGATAGGTGAATCTTGGGGACATTCCCTAAGTGAAATAAGCCAGAGAGGATGTGGGAAGTTCTGTTCCAACTGGGTTCAGAGTTTTGGGTTTGCAAGATGAGAAAGTTCTGTAGGTTGGTTATACCACAGAATGCATGTAGTTAACACTACTGAACTGTACACTTGAAACATGACTAAGATGGTAAAACTGAAATGTTTCTACCACAATTACCAGGAAGATGTAGTTTCTAGGCTTCCAGCCCCAGTGATGTGTAAGTGTTATTGACCCTTTTGAGCTGGACCCCCAGGAAGGTTCCTCTGGCTTGGTGGTGTTGGAGCCAATAGAACAAGACTGAGTTCATTCAGAAGCAAAGGAAAGCTTTATTCTCGGATCTAAGAATGGAGAGGTTTTGAGTTCATGCTCCAGAGCAGGAGTCCCCAACCTCTGGGGTCTAATGCCTGATGATCTGAGGTGGAGCTGATGTAACAATGCTGCTGCTGCTGCTAAGTCGCTTCAGTCATATCTGACTCTTTGCGACCTCATAGACGGCAGCCCACCAGGCTCCCCATCCCTGGGATTCTCCAGGCAAGAACACTGGAGTGGGTTGCCATTTCCTTCTCCAGTGCATGAAAGTGAAAAGTGAAAGTGAAGTCGCTCAGTCGTGTCCGACTCCTAGTGACCCCATGGACTGCAGCCTACCAGGCCCCTCCGTCCATGGGATTTTCCAGGCAAAAGTACTGGAGTGGGTTGCCATTGCCTTCTCTGATGTAACAATAATAGAAATAAAATGCACAATAAATGTGGTTGAACCATCCTGAAACCATCCCCTCCCTCCGCCAGTCCACGGAAAAATTGTCTTCCATGAAACTGGTCCCTGGTGCCAATGAATTTGAGGACCACTGCTTGAGCACGTGCTCTCCCCAAAAGGCCAGAGACGGGGCTGCTATATAGGGTTCTTGTCCGTGGGGCCGTGGGGAGGGGGTTGGAATTCTCGCGGGTCAGGTGCAGCTGCGCTGCTCATGGCTCCAGACCTGGGTGCAGCACGCAGCCTACTGCCGCCATCTTGAATTGAGGTGTCCTGCGCAGCATCTCTGCTCCCGGCCCACTGCCACCATATTGAACTGAAGCTTCGTGCACGGTGCTTCTGCACACGCTGTGCCGTCACCATCTTGCATTGCAGCGCCATGTGTGTGCAGGGCTTCTACGTGGATGGCACACCCAGGTGACGTGCTGTTAGGCGCAGCCTTTTCACTCTAGGGACTCCGGTCAGAAGGGTCCAGTGCAGAGTCTCTGCGTGTACCCCACTGTGAGCAAGTGAAATTAGACTAGTGCAAAGGAAAAGAAACCCCAAAAGGTTAGTCTTCATTTTACGGGCTTCCCTGGTAGCTCAGTTGGTAAAGAATCCTCCTGCAATGCTGGAGACCTGGGTTCTATCCCTGAGTTGGGACGGTCTTCTGGAGAAGGGAACGGCTACTTACTCTGGTATTCTGGCCTGGAGATTCCATGAATAGAAGAGCCTGGCCTACAGTCCATGGAGTCACATAGAGTCAGACACAACTGAACGACTTTTACTTCCTTTATTACCACAATTCTATTTTTATCTCCTTAGAATTGCTAATGGACTTTGCTGGTGACAGAAGATCTTAGAAGGGTAGAAATGATGCAAAACACACTAAGACATAGTTTCCAGTACAGCGTGTCCTCAGTGCGGAAGGTCCTCTGTGCTCCTTTTATGGGGAAGAAGCGACTGGAACATGAACTTGGAAATCAGAGTGATCTGAGTTGGATCTCTGTTCCACCAGTGAGGAGCAATCTGCTCTGAGGTTCGCTTGGTAACCTCTGGACCAAGGTCCAGTCTCCCCAGAGAATGAGGAGAGGCAGGGCAGAGAGCAGAACTGGCAATTCCCAAGCTGCGGGGATGGACAGAGGGCCAGGAGCTTGAGGAGATAGACCCTTGTCCAGGCTTGTGCCCTGGGGGTGCCTTTTCTTTCCAGGTTCTATGACTTCTTCCTGTCCTTTGCCTGGGGTACAACCCAGGTCTCAGAATTCTGTTTGTGTCTCCAGACCTGGCTCCAGGCTATGCATCTAGAGAGATTAATGCAGTGGAGCCACATGTAATTTTGCATTTAACACCTCTCTTCCTCAATCAAATATAAGCTCCATCAGGCCAAGAATCAACTTTCCTGTTCAGAGCTTTGTGTCCTCCGGCCTTAGAACCAGCCCTGACAACCAACATGCCTTCATTTAATATTGAGTAAGTAAGTTTACAGAAGATTGAAACATGAGCTACTTGGAAACAGGATTAAAGGAAACAGAAAATCAGATATGGCTGAAATACAGGCTTTGGTTCAAAGAACTATGAGCCCTGTGGGTTTAAGGAGGCCTGGGTTCTGGGCCTGCTGTGCCAGTGACTAGCTGTGTGGCCTGGAGCAAGTTGCTTAGCCTCACTGGGCCCCATTGGCCTTACGCATACAATGAGGGGCCCTGACTGAGTGTTACCCCCCTCCCACAGTTTTAACTTCTAACAGCGTGCACATTCTGTGAGGCAGTTCTTATTAATTTGTTGTATTACTGGGGACCTCAAGAAACAGAAACTAGGAAAATAAAAAATGTATGTGGAAGTGAGGTGAGACAGGGTTAGGGGAAGCCGGCTGGAGCAGATGGAGCATGCAAGCCTGTGGGCCACCAGGCCACCCCTAGTATCATTCCAAACTTTGAAAATTTAATCTCTCTTTTTTTTTTTTTTCTGTATAGAGGCAGCAATTAGAAGAAAAAGTACGTTTAATACCCATGACAAATGAAACAATTATCTAATTTTGACCATTTCAAGCAAAATGTCAGCCTTTCAAGCTCAAATTTTAAGACTTTGGACTAAACGGTTAGGCTTTTCAGTATGAAAAATAATAACAGCTTATTTGCTTAAATTGAAGAACTGGTTTCCTGCATTGGAAATGAAACGTCAGTAACCTCTGTTCTTAATTCTCTGAATAGTTGATGTTGGAAAGGCTACTCAAAATGTATACAGAGTGTAGAGATGGCCCAGCCAGAGGGACACCTTAAACAAAGCTGTTTAGTTTCTCTGTGACTCTGGGTTTTCCTTAACCTAGAAAATGAAGGCAATGTGATTGGAGGATGTGGAGATGAAACGAGATGACATAACATGGAACAGATGCGTGGCACACGGGCATGTGGTCAGTGCTCTCTGTGGCCCCCCTGTGCCTCCTGCCTGTCCTGCCTCAGCTGGGGCTCACCGTGGGGGCCGGATGTTAACCTGTCTCTACTGAAGGAACAGCTGAGGTCTTATCAGGCCTGAGCTCTGTGTGTGCGTGTGTATGTGCTGTGACACTGTCACTCCAGCTGGCCTTTGAAACCCTTTTAGACCCTTTGTACTAAGAGAAGCTGTCAGAGGTCCCTTGTCCAATGTGCTTTCCTGGTAGTTGAATGGCAGGGCCTGGTCATTTTCCCCTGGTTGGCGGTGGGAGAGCCCTCACGAAGGCACATTTGCCCGTGTCAGGAGAGCCATACCCCACTGGGGAAGATGGTCTGACTGTAGAGAAGGGACAGGACAGGGGTGGGGAAGGCAAACCCTGTGAACTAGAGCACCGTGGCCAGGTGCCTGGACCCACTTCCTGAACCCCCTCGAGCTCTGGAATCTTCTGACACTGCAGTTCCTCCCTAGCCCCTCTTCCCTGCTTCACGGGGCGCTGGGGAGGTGGGCTGGACCCCAGGAGATGCCCCACCTTGCCAAAGCTACCAACTGTGACTGCAATCTAGGTTTTACGTGGTCTTCCCTATGCCACTCAGATCCCTTAGGGCATAACCAGCTCTTCTTGTTTCTCTTATCCAGTTTGTTATAATTAGGGGGTGGAAGATGAGATGAGGGTCTTGCCATCACTGACCTATCTACTACTTTCATCTTGCTTAGGAAATGAGGTTAACAAATCTGTAAGCTTTTAGGGCTGAGTCCTGTTGATCAGTTGTAAAATTACTCATTAATTCATTAGTATTTATGACCTGAAGTCTGAGCATCACTTGGGCTCGGCTTCTGCTTTCAAGGGGATGAGAGCATCCTCAGGGAGTGATCCTCAGTCACAAGGCTGGACCATGCTTTCCGCTTTCATGTCTAGATAGTCCCAAACAGGGTGTACCAGAACGGGCCCTTCAACAGAGATGTGAACCCTGAAAGTCAGCGTTCTGCAAGGTAGATTCAAGGAAATAAGTCTTCTCAGTGATCACAGATGCTGTGGGCACGTCAGATTTGAATCATTTTAAGATCATGACCATTTCATTTCTGCCAGCATAACTGTAGGGTTTCAGGCTTTGCCAGAGCTCAGGCACTGCCGTGTGGCACCATAGACAAAGTGAGGGGTTTCGTATCTTGTGTATCCAGGTTTCAACTTCACTTCTGCTGTTTCACCAACCTATTACCATGGATGACTGAGGACCTCTCTGAATCTCAGTCTCTTCTTCTGTGACATAGGAATGGAAGTACATGTCTGCCTCACCTTATTACAATAAAAAGCAATCAAGATAGTGGAGGTGAACATGCTCCGTGAGTTCAGTGTCTCTCTAAGGGTTAGTTGTTGTCACTGTTATTGTGACCTGATGAACAGCTGGCCTGATGAATAAGCTTCCTGTTGCAAAGAAATAGAGTTTTCTCTGCTAAAAAGACCACCTCTGCTTACCCAACCCAGCCCTTCTAGGGTGGATTAGAACTGTTGTGGCTGTAAACCCAGCCGATATGGGCTGTAATATAGTAAATTATCACTTGTTTTGCAGTCTTGACGAGAAAAATAAATGCAATTACACTCATGAATGTTGAAAAATGAAGCAAAGCAATGTGGATCGGCACATTTGAGGTGCTTTTCCAAATGAAAAGCTGTGTACAATGAATGCTAATGAGCTCCCTCCCTCCCACTCTTGGCATATGGTGCTGTGTGATCTTTCTGAATTAAGGGAGCAGCTGTGCCAAGTGCCCCAGCCACAGGAAAGGCGACCCTGGGCGGCCTCCACAGTAGGAGACCCAGCAGGCAGACTCCAGCATCCAGACCTGGAATAGACCCAGCTTCCTAAAGCAGGTACCTGAGGGCTCTCAGTGACACTTCTCTGCTTGTAGAACATGGCATCTCTCTGCAGGTTTTCTGTTGCTCTGTGCATCAAGCTTTCACTGAGCACCTACTGTGTGCCAGGCTTGAGGCTGGTAGCAGTAGAGATGGATCGCACATGTCCTGCCCCTTCTGGCCCACCTCCACCGTCGTGTGACGGGCATGAGCTAGCCCTCTGCTGGCCAGAACAGTGGCCACCGGCCACATGGGGCTATTGAGTACTTGAAATGTGGCCAGTCCAAACTGAGATGTGCTCCAGATGTAAAATGCACCTGTGTGTGTTACTCAGTCATGTCTGACTCTGCAGCCCCATGGACTGTAGCCTGCCAGGCTCTTCCTTCCATGGAATTCTCCAGGCAAGAATACTGGAGTGGATTGCCGTTCGCTTCTTCCTGACCCAGTGATTGAACCTGGATCTCCTGCATTGCAGGCAGATTCTTTACCATCTGAGCCACCATAGAAGCCTGTAAAATGCATACCACATCTCAAAAATGTATCATATATACATATATACACACACACACACAAACAATGTGTATATATTATATATGTATATAATATATATGTATATATACAAATTTATATGTATAGTGTATATATACACACATGCAGTCTTATTAATATTTTACATTGTTTAAATGTTGAAAAGATACTATCTTAGGTATATTGGGTTACATAAAACACTTTAAAGGTAAATCTCACCTATTTATTTTTGCCTTTCTTTTTGCTATGGCTACTAAAAACTTAAAATTACAACCCTGTGACTTGCACTGTATTTCTGTCGGGTATCAGTGATCTGGCCCCTGCCTTCCTGTTTGTTTGTACCTTCTACTGCATCCTCTTTCCTGGTGGTCCTTCTGCCAGTTTATCAGCCTCACCAGGCTCCTTCATGCCTCAGGACCTTTGCACTTGCTGCTCTCGCTTTCTGGAAGGCTCTTCCCCAGTGCTTTCTCAACTTAAATGTCATCTTTTGTGACAAACGTTCTCTCCTTTCTAAATACAACCCTTCTGTTACTCTTGGTCAGACACTCTTTCTTAGTCACTATTGTAATATTAAGTATTTTATTATTAAGTAATTGTGCTTGTATTTGTTTTCTGAAGAGAACTTCAGGGGCAGAGAGCGCATCTGTCTTTCTCCCCCTGTCCTGATCTCAGTGCCTACCACAGCAATTAGCACATAGTAGACACTCAGTTTTTTAATTGAACAGGTAAATGAATGAATGAATGATTAAATGTCACAAAGAAAGATATTTTGACCATTTTGAGATGTTGTGAAGACATTTCAAAATACTTAATAATGGGTCCTAATTTATCAGTCCATTAAGGAAGATATGGGTGAGATGTGTATGGCATATGAAGGGCTTGATGAAGAGTTTGATGAAATAGACGTGAGGTCAGGATTAAGAGAATCAACAAGACACGGTGATGAGCCCAGGGGCTGACCACTGTAGTAAGTTGTTCCTACCACTCGGACTGAAGAGCAATGGTTGTGAATGGTGTTACAAGACAGCCTGACAGGCTATAGAAGAACACGACCACCACCAAAATTCATTCTTCCCACTCTTTGGTCTTCTGCTAGTACTTGCTATTGGTCGACTCAGCCAGAAGCAGAGGGTGAGGGAGGCTGGAAGATGCAGGTCATGGAAATCAGACACTCAGAGAACAGAGCAGGGTGGGGACAGGTCTTTATTGGGGGTGGAGTGCACAGAGAATCACTGTTATCCTGAAAAGGCTTGTAAAGTGATTTTACTAATGTGCTGCTGCTGCTGCTAAGTCACTTCAGTCGTGTTCGACTCTGTGCGACCCCATAGACGGCAGGCCACCAGGCTCCTCCATCCCTGGGATTCTCCAGGCAAGAACACTGGAGTGGGTTGCCATTTCCTTCTCCAATGCATGAAAGCGAAAAGTGAAAGTGAAGTCGCTCAGTCATGTCCGACTCTAGCGACCCCATGGACTGCAGCCTACTAGGCTCCTCTGTCCATGGGATTCTCCAGGCAAGACTACTGGAGTGGGGTGCCATTGCCTTCTCCGATTAATGTGCTAGAGCATGTTTATTCCAAATCAACAACCCTTATCCTAAAAATGTAAGGATGCATATGAACACTATCACATTCATTCAGGGATTTCTAGTAGCAGAATTGGAAGTATAATTATGGGAAAAAAGAGATAAAGTTATTATTTGCAGAGGAATTATTAACTACCCAAAACCTAAGAGAAATAAGTGAAAAACCATTAGAACCCATTAAAAGCCCAGTAAGGTGACTAGGTAGGGAATAAATATACAAGATCAACTACTTCCTAAATGTTAACAATAATCGGCTTGAAAACATATAAAGGGATTAATTCTATTAAGCAACCAAAATATAAAAGGCAAAGGAATTGAGAGGTACTACGAAAAGTTTTTAGAAGGAAACTATTTCTGGGATGTGAACACTTTATATTTTTAAAGCTTGTCAATTTAATTTGAAATATGTAATATGAATTATTGAGTTGGCCCAAAAGTTCCTTCAGGTTTTTCCGTAAGATGTTATGGGGAAAACTTGAATGAACTTGTTGGTCAACTCAATCTAATACAAATTTATAAGCAAGTGTTATAAAATGATTTTAAGGTTTATTTGGGAAAGTAAATGGTCACAGATCATGAAGCAGATATTAAAAGAGAACAATGGGGGAGGATTTAGCAACTACTGCTAAGGTTTAGAAAAGTATCCTGGAATCAAAACCAACTAAATTAAAGCCCAAATGGCATATACCAGTCCAATAAGAGATAAATGGAAGAAAATATTTTTCTGAAAGGAGTGTGTGTGTGTGTGTGTGTGTGTGTGTGTATGTGTTATAGATAAAGTTAATATTTCCAGTTAATGAGACAAGTCATGGTGAAATTATAATGATAACTCACCAGGGAAGGATGTGGATCAGTTGCGTTAGGGTCTTACTTCATATTATATACCAAAATATATTTTAGATAATAACACATTCCAGTTAAGTGTAAAAATTTGAAAGCATCCAAGACATGTCATATGTAAATCTTTAATCTTTGGGAGTAGAACAGTTTTCTGATGTTACCATTAAAGGTAGAAGCAATGCAGAAAAATATTTATGTATTTGTCCCTAAATGCCATAAATAAGATTAAAAGATTCACTGCAAACTGAGTTCTGATATTTGCAGTGCACACACACACACACACACAACAAATGACTGATATCATTAGTATTGAAAGAGCTCTTGCGAATCAATGAGAACGACCTCAGATCCGTTAGACATGTGTTCACTGTTGGTGAGACTTCTGAGAAGCAGGCAAGGATGAGTCCAAGTTACACCATTTAGGGAAGACAACTTAATATCTGCTGGAGATATAAAGTGCACGTATAAAGTGTGAATATCTTTTCATTAGACATTTTTATTTTTGAGACTGTGTTCCAGGAAAATAGTAAGAGATGAATGTAAAGTGAAACATTCTGGGTGTGTGACCTATGACACTTAACCTCCTGGATTGTCCATTTCTCCATTTGTAATACAATAAGATAAATAAATAAGCTTCTTTGCAATGTGGCTATGAGAGGCATTTGAAATGACTGCCCTGGAAAAGCTTTGATGCTATGGAACTGGGAAAATGGTGTGCATTCGTGGTTAATTTGGGCTGCTGCATTTTCCTTTCTTCCTCTCCTCCTCCCAGCCCCTTGGATACCATCTACTGGGGCACCTACGCTTGCTGTTTCAGCTCAAGAGGAGCAAATAAGAGAGAGCTCTGGACCTTTGCTTGAGTTAAGCAAGGCTACTCTGAGCATGGATTCTCAGCTTAGCACAATGAACATTTAGTTAATACCAGCTACACAGCACAGGATTTGTGGCAGACTGGGGGGAACAGAAGACTCCTTGACCACAGTTTAGATTCCTTTGATCCCTATTCTCAACTAGGCCTTGACCTTATCCCCCACTTCCTACCTCCATCTTGTTTTGACTGGCCTAGCCCAATTTTAGGAAGAATCCTGCTAAGCCAATATAGTGAGAATCCTTCCATCCCTTGATATCTGATCACCCTTGATGGTCAAGTTCTTCATCCCTCATCGTTGATATCTGATCACCCTGGCTTGCCATTGGCAAGAACCCTATTAAGCCACTTTAGCGAGATTTCTTCCCTCTTCTTGATGTCTCCTCTTAGTAAATTTTCACCTCTTGGCCCCTTCACACTGCTTCTTGGCTATAAATCCCCAGCTGTCTTCACTGTATTCACAGTTGAGCCTGATCTTGCTCTCCATTGCCATTTTTCTATTGCAATACTCTTAAATAAATTCTTCCCTACAGTTTTAACAAGTGTCAGAGTAAAATTTTTTTAACAGTGGTTACCATGGTGAGTAAATCCCAGCCTGCCCAAAGGGAGCTTTGGGTCTAATGGGTGGACAGATAGGCAGACCTGTGATCAGCTGTGTGGAACAGGAGCTCCTTCATTCAACAAATATGGACTGAGGGCTGGTAATAGGTCAGGGACTGTGGGTACCACAATAGCTAAGATGTTCCAGCTCCTGCCTTAATGAAGCCTATAGTCTGACAAGATGGATAGATGAAACATCAAAGGAAAAAGTGCAGAGAGGGGGCAGGTTTCTGGTTCCTAGGGTTGTGGAGGAAGAGGGGGCAGCTCAGGTGAACAGGAAAAACTTCCTGCAAGAGAAGGCATCTTAACTGGTTTCCAGTAAGTTTAACCTTTGCTTGTGGGCTACAGGTGTTCTCAGATTCAGAGCCTTGCATAAGTATGATGTTGGGTGGCTCTGGAGCTAGCCTACAGTGTGCAGACTGTAGGAAAGATGACAGCTGAGGTTTCCAGAGGCAGCCCAGCTGAGAGGAGACACGGACAGAGAAAGATTATCCTAATAGGATTTCACAAACACCACTTAGCAGTTGCTGAGCTTGAGGGAAAAATAGTTATGAGCTGAGGGTGGAGAAATAGCCACGAATCTGGCAACTCTGCGAAGACTTGGAGAGAAAAGCTGACAGCCAACAGACAGAACAAGATGATGCTTGCAGAAAGGTTAAAAGAATAGACAAGAGGGGAAAAAAAGTACACTGAGAGATATGGATGGAAACAGAAGCACATTATTATAACTTGGGAACATGCACTGAGATCACTCCAGCTCTGAGAAGGAGCAGAGCCCCATCACCGCATCAGGGAACTCCTGGAATGAGGTGTGGGCAGTGGAAAGTCAGAACTGGCAAAAAGAAAGCATAAGTGAATGTAAAACACCATAGGCAGAAATGGGATAACTAAGTCCTAATCCTCCTCTTTGCAGATATTAACTAAGACCCAGAGAAAGAACATGAATTATCCAGTTACTCAGTATAGAAAGTGAAAGAGCTGGGAAATTGGAGCCATGTTCATTGTTGATGGGATTGTGAAGTGTGAAGCTTCTTGGCAGCTCCTCAAGAAGTTAAATGTAGGGTTACTCTTGTGACTCCAGTGATCCCAAGTCGAGGCATACACCCCAAGGAATTGAAAATAGACACTCAGACTTGATCCACTGTGGGTGTTCTGTCTACGAGTCCAGTGCTCGTCCCCTTACACCCCAGCTGCTCCTTCCATCTTCCATTCTCTCTCACTCTTATCCCCTCCTTCTCTCCCTTCTCTTTCATCTGCTTTTTATGGGGAGAGTTGAGGTTCTAAGTTGCTCTAACACTTAACTAAAAAAATACATGACCTTGGTTTCACTGTCCCATCGTTGCCTGGGACCAAATGCGTGTTCTTCCAGTCCTGAAGGTGTGTACGTTGTTCACACACTTCGCGGGCACATGTTCCGCAACTGCAGGTCTGGTACCGATGGGGAACAGTCCCCTCCCAAACACGCAGAGCCGTGTCTTTTCA
This sequence comes from Bos mutus, assembly GCF_027580195.1. NCBI lineage: Eukaryota > Metazoa > Chordata > Mammalia > Artiodactyla > Bovidae > Bos > Bos mutus. Next base: position 55,813,749 of record NC_091629.1, on the reverse strand, counting down.
CCTTTTAATTGCTTGTCTCAAAGAGTTTACAGTCTCTTTAATTTTCTTGAAATTATGAAACAGTTGTCTATGTATCCTTGAGTACCTCTTCTTCTAGAGTCAGTTTAAAAAAAAAAAAAAGCTGTCTTTGTATGTATAACTCACCTTTGGGAGGGACACAATATTTTTTGAAGTCTTCCGTGCTTTTCTTTCCCCTCTACTTGACTAGATATTGAAATGGGGCCAGTTCCGTTATGGTGTTATTTGATCCACATTGGGAAGGCTGTGGTTTTTTTTTTTTTGCTTCTTCCTCTGTTTATTTGAGCACAGTTGGACTTCTCCTCTTATGAGAGAGGAAATTAATGTGGACTTGGAAAATCCACTGGGAGCCTAGTCTCTAGTCTCTGTCTCTGAGTCTATCCAGAGCCTTACATGAGGTCCAGCTCCTGGAGGTGAAGGGGGTCCCTGAAAGCGGCTATTTGCTTTTTTTTTTTTTTTAATTGGAGTATAGTTGCTTTACAATATTGTACTAGTTTCTGTTGTACACCAACATGAATCAACCACAAGTATACATATATCCCCTCCCTCGTGAGCCTCCCTCCCAAACCCCATCCCATCTCTCTGAGTCATCTCAGAGCACTGAGCTGAGCTCCCTGTGCTATGGAGCGGGTCCCCACTAGCTGTCTGTTTTACATGTGGCGGTGTATATATGTCAATGCTATTCTCTCAGTTTGTCCTTCCCACTCAGGGCCCCGTGTCCACAAGTCTTTTTTGTATGTGTCTGTTCCTGCCCTGCAAATACGTTCATCAGTAGCATTTTTCTAGATTTTATATATATATGCGTTAAAATAGGACATTTGTTTTTCTCTTTTTGACTTATTTCACTCTGTATGACAGGCTCTACATTCATCCACATCACTTCAAATGACCCAGTTTTGTTCATTTTTATGGCTGAGTAATATTTCTATTTGTTTTTGAGTCAGCTACTTTCATGAGAGGTTTTCCTATTTCATGGACTTTTGTTTTTTATTTTTCTAGGCCTCTTTTCCCCCATTTGAGCCCTGGTATGAGATAACTGGTTTCTGCCTGACAGGTAGTTCTCAGGTAGGATTTGAGGAAAGAGGTAAATCCATAGTGGGGAAAATAAACTCAGCAGAGATATCCCATGGTTTGGAAGTACTTTCCAATGCATCCCTTTCAAATTGGGAGCTGTCATTGAGTTTTCATGTATATCCAACACTTTTCCTTTCCAATAACACTATCCCTTTAACAAAGGGGAAGATGGACATGGATTCTTCTTCTTTTGTTTTGAACCAGGATGACACTTAAAATGTATGCCATGAAGCTAGGACCCTTTTGTGTTTCAGCATTCAGAGTTTCATTGTATATTGTTTGTTCTTTTCACTTTCTGTTCATTTCCATCAACTTTAGACATGGAACATCCGTGAAATGGTATTCAAGCCACCATGTTTTCTAGAAGACCTGGCATTTTTCCACTCTGCCATGCTGTGTTATTATGAATATCTGCTTGCACAGCTAGTGTGACATATTCTTGTTGGAAAAGGTTTTCAATGACCACATTCACTGAAATGGCCTATTTATATGTCTAGTACATTATGGGATATATGTTTGCATAAGAGTAGAAGAGCATCAAACAAAAGACCCAGTTCCAAGTTGCCAGAAGATTCTGCAAAGCATCTGCCAGCACTCTACCCTAAGTGTTTTTATCACAAGTTGTCCCATATAGTCTCAGTGGTGAGTGCTTTTTTAGCTGGGCAATGGGGTTAGGTTTTTCAGAAGATAATTTCCTTGTTTTCATTTGAATATTTTAATTTTGTTTTTGCTGGTGCTGTTGCTGTTGTTGGTACTGGTATAAATGATCTAATTTATGACTTCCTTGTAAAGAAGGTGATCCCTTGCCCAGCTGCTGCTCTGGGCAGAGTGAGAGCAGGCAGGCTTGGAGGTGACATCTGAACTTTATCAGACCTTCCATGGTTTATGCTGATGATCAGTGCTTAGAGACTTCAGAAACTTTCCCCCAGTGATTGTTTTAACTACCATTATTGCTTCCTAAGCAGCAGAGTATCCTTGTGGGTCTCTGTGTCTCTGTCTGTGGGTTCTTGAGGAGGGGGAGAGGCGCAGTGAAGGTGGGATGATCCTTCTGGCAGGTCTGTTCCATTGCTTCAAGACGTCATGTGATGGGTGCGAGGCACATTCAGATGGTAGTGTTAGGAAGGGTCTCCTCTGTCCCTTCTGTCATTGTCTGCCTAGGCAAGCTTCACTGTATGTATTCTTTTTTTTCTTTTTTTAAAATTAATTAATTTATTTATTTTACTTTACAATATTGTATTGGTTTTGCCATACATTGACTTGAATCCACCATGAGTGTACATGTGTTCCCCATCCTGAATCCCCCTCCCACCTCCCTCCCCATCCCATCCCTCTGAGTCATCGCAGTGCATCAGCCCCAAGCACCTTGTATCATGCATCAAACCTGGACTGGTGATTCATTTCACATATGATATTTTACATGTTCAATGCCATTCTCCCATATCATCCTGCCCTTGCCCTCTCCCACAGAGCCCAAAGACTGTTCTATACATCTGTGTCCTTTTGCTATCTCACATACAGGATCATCGTCACCTTCTTTCTAAATTCCATATATATGCATTAGTATACTGTATTGGTGTTTTTCTTTCTGGCTTACTTCACTCTGTACAATAGGCTCCAGTTTCATCCACCTCCTTAGAACTGATTCAAATGTATTCTTTTTAATGGCTGAGTAATACTCCATTGTGTATATGTACCACAGCTTTCTTATCCATTCATCTGCTGATGGACATCTAGGTTGCTTCCATGCCCTGGATATTATAAACAGTGCTGTGATGAACATTGGGGTACACGTGTCTCTTTCAATTCTGGTTTCCTCACCTCAGTGTGTGTGCCCAGCAGTGGGATTGCTGGGTCATATGGCAGTTCTATTTCCAGTTTTTTAAGAAATCTCCACACTGTTCTCCATAGTGGCTGTACTAGTTTGCATTCCCACCAACAGTGTAAGAGGGTTCTCCTTTCTCCATACCCTCTCCAAGCATTTATTGCTTGTAGACTTTTGGATAGCAACCATTCTGACTGGTGTGAAATGGTACATCATAGTGGTTTTGATTTACATTTCTCTGATAATGAGTGATGTTGAGCATCTTTTCATGTGTTTGTTAGCCATCTGTATGTCTTCTTTGGAGAAATGTCTGTTTAGTTCTTTGGCCCACTTTTTGATTGGGTCTTTTATTTTTCTGGAATTGAGCTGCAGGATTTACCTGTATATTTTTGAGATTAATTCTTTGTCTGTTGCTTTGTTTGCTATTATTTTCTCCCATTCTGAAGGCTTTCTTTTCACCTTGCTTAAAGTTTCCTTTGTTGTCCAGAAACTTTAAATTTTAATTAGGTCCCATTTGTTTATTTTTGCTTTTATTTCCAATATTCTGGGAGGTGGGCCATAGAGGATCCTGCTGTGGTTTATGTTGGAGAGTGTTTTGCCTATGTTCTCCTCTAGGAGTTTTATAGTTTCTGGTCTTATGTTGAGATCTTTAATCCATTTTGAGTTTATTTTTGTGTATGGTGTTAGAAAGTGTTTTAGTTTCATTCTTTTACAAGTGGTTGACCAGTTTTCCCAGCACCACTTGTTAAAGAGATTGTCTTTTCTCCATTGTATATTCTTGCCTCCTTTGTCAAAGATAAGGTGTCCATAGGTGCGTGGATTTATCTCTGGGCTTTCTATTTTTTTCCATTGATCTGTATTTCTGTCTTTGTGCCAGTACCATACTGTTTTGATGACTGTGGCTTTGTAGTAGAGCCTGAAGTCAGGCAGGTTGATTCCTCCAGTTCCATTCTTCTTTCTCAAGATTGCTTTGGCTATTTGAGGTTTTTGTATTTCCATACAAATTGTGAAATTATTTGTTCTAGTTCTCTGAAAAATACCCTTGGTAGCTTGATAGGGATTGCATTGAATCTATAGATTGCTTTAGGTAGTATACTCATCTTCACTATATTGATTCTCCTGATCCACCAACACAGTATATTTCTCCATCTATTTGTGTCCTCTGTGATTTCTTTCACCAGTGTTTTATAGTTTTCTATATGTAGGTCTTTTGTTTCTTTAGGTAGATATATTCCTAAGCATTCTGAAGGGTCGCAGGTGCAGAAGGATTAAGTAGTTCTTGATTCAACCCTGGCTGTACCTGCCTAGTTTGTTTCCTTTGTCCAGTTGGGGAGAGTTGCTGAATCTTAGCCTATTCACACATGGTTGAAGAAAGCCAGGTGCCTCCAGGATCAGTGTGTCTCATACCTTTATGTATTCTCAGTACCTAGCAAGGTACCTCATAGAGTAGGCTTGGTAAGTATTTGCCAAATAGATGCATGAATGAAGCAAAGGAAACAAATACATACTTAGAGAAGGGAAGATGGAATTTCACCCTTGTATCTCCAGACAAAGGCTTGCTCTCCAGACAAGCGCTGTTTGGGTGTAAGGGATTCAAAGTTGTGCTGTGACAAAGGAATTGTGAGCAGTGATGGTGCAGCTTGCCTCCCCAGTGCTACTCCCTGGGCTTTGATTTGGCTGGAAAGGATTTGTTGTCATTTACCTAGATGGGTACATGATTGAGAATAGGAGGTCTATTTTTCTGCCTAGTCCTGTCTTAGATTTACTCAGTCTCAGGCCTGGTCTCCGGGGATATATGACTCAACTGTATTTTAGAAGCCCATCCCTGAAGATGGTAGGGGTTGAAATCAGCCTTCTGACTCATTCTTGGGCTCACCTGAACTGCAATCTCCCTTTGTTCAAAACTATTATTCCTGGTCTTTTTGTGAGACTTCTGCCTCACTTGCCTTGGCTAAGACTTTTGATTCCTGAATGCAACAACAACAACAACAGCAACAAAACCTCAGGGCTGAGCCATGTGAGGCAGGAGGTATTGTTAATGTTGAATTCATCTTGCTGTTTTAGACCAAAGGATGCTTGAGATTCAAATTCCTTTGAAGTTATCTTGAAACTCACAAATATGTGGATGGTTTCTCCATTATCCAGGATCTGGTTCTTAGCATCCCTATCTGCTGATCCTTGATCTGAACCTCTGTTGTCCAGCTCTGTCACTGCTCTGACTCCTACAGTATCTTGGCAGCCTGGGTGCAGTGTGCATTTGTCATATTCTCCTAGTCACATAGATTGAATTTGTGTCCACTCGCTGAGATATCCAGTCTTTCCATTGGGCTTCCCCAGTGCAACCGACTTCCCAGTCATCTTCCCCATCTAACCATGAGTTAGTATGAATCTCATCTAAGCCTCCTGAACCAGAAGGTAAATGGATGCTGGAATCCATGTTGACAGGTCATGTGAGAGGTTTTGTGAAGTAGAGGAGGCATGTAGGCAGGCCGTGGTGGGAATAGAATCCATGGGCGAAAGACATACATCAGAATAAGCCAGTGGAGAAAAATCCTCAAACCAATGAAAAAATGTTGTGGCTCTGAAAGTCAGAGGACATAGTTCTCTGGACATAGTGTTCCAAACAATGTGTGCAGGAACATCAAAGAAGAACCCATTTGCATTAGCAAGATGTTTTGAGGAACCAAATACAAAATACATTTCAGAAAAAAAAATGAACATTTTTAGATTAGCATTTTTTGAGTTCTCTTATATAGAACAAAGAAAATCCTAATTATAATAGGACAGAATATTTTTGAAGCCTGGTGCTTGGGATGAAGATAATTTAAAAAAATGTAGGGCCTCCATGAAGACTTTAAAACATGGAGGCACATCAAAGAAGACTTGGAAAAATACTTTGTTTCTGGATGGAGACGTTTAGTCATATAAATATGTCAGTTCTCCCCCAAACTGATTACACGTTTATGTTATTTCAATCAAAATCCTTAAGGAATTGCTGCTTAGAAGTTGACAAAAATTTTTCTAATGTTTATATAGAAACTTACACTTACTAGAATAGCCAAACATAATGTTGTAAAAACAAAAGGGAGATTTACACAGTGAAAAGTTATAAAGGGTTATAAAAATAATTTAACACTATAGCAATTTAGTGGCTGGTGAAATGAAATATAATTGAAACAGAGCAGAAAGTAAAATAATAAAAAGATTTGAGTATATGCAAATATTTATTATGTGATAATGGTGGATTTCAGACCAGCAGGGGAAAGAATAGATTATTTAATTAATGCTGAAAGGAAAATTGGCTATTTAGGGGGAAAATTAGATCATTAACTCAGTCCATATATGAAAATAGATTGCTTGTGCATTAAATGTAGAAAACATAATACATTTGAATTTTATGTGATACTAGAGTAAGAATGATGTTTCAAAGAAGAAAATCAAAGCTGAAAATTGCAGTGGCTGATTGATATTATATGTGAAGATGAATGTTAAAAATGCCAGAAACAGGGGACTACCCTGGTGGTTCAGTGGTTAAACTGCCTTCCACTGCAAGGTTTGCAGGTTTGATCCCTACTTGGGGAGCTAAGATTCCTACATGCCTTGGGGCCAAAAAAACAAAATATAAAACAGAAGTGATATTGTAACAAATCCAATAAAGCCTTTAAAGATGTCCCACATTTTAAAAAATATTTAAAAAATATCAGAAACAAAACCAAATACCCCCTTTTTCTATTCCCCTTTTCAGCAATGCTCTTTCAGAGAACTTTTATTCTTCTTGCCCCCAGTCTCTCTGCTTGACCTCTGCCTAAGTCACTCCAGGCCACAGAAGTCACTCCATTTCTGCTCCCACTGCTCCACCAGAACTCATGTAATCAAGGTGGTCTCTGGTGGTCTTCCTTTTGCTGAATACTATGGTCTCATGGTTGGACTGTGAAGAAGGCTGAGCGCCGAAGAATTGATGCTTTTGAACTGTGGTGTTGGAGAACTCTCTTGAGAGTCCCTTGGACTGCAAGGAGATCCAACCAGTCCATTCTAAAGGAGATCAGCACTGGGATTTCTTTGGAAGGAATGATGCAAAAGCTGAAACTCCAGTACATTGGCCACCTCATGCGAAGAGTTGACTCATTGGAAAAGACTCTGATCCTGGGAGGGATTGGGGGCAAGAGGAGAAGGGGACGACAGAGGATGAGATGGCTGGATGGCATCACTGACTCGATGGACATGAGTCTGAGTGAACTCCGGGAGTTGGTGATGGACAGGGAGGCCTGGCGTGCTGTGATTCATGGGGTCGCAAAGAGTCGGACATGACTGAGCGACTGATCTGATCTGATCTGATGTTCTCATGGTACTTGACCTGTGAGCAGTGTTCAGCTTTTGCTGAAATTCCACCTCTATACTGGCATCACTGACTCAAAGGACATGAGTTTGAGCAAGCTCCGGGAGTTGCTGATGGACAGAGAAGCCTGGCATGCTGCAGTCCATGGGGTCGCAAAGAGTCGGACACAACTGAGCAACTGAACTGAGAAAGGAATAGGGCCACAGCAGACGAATGCCTTCAAGACTGTGTGTCCCACCCTGGGGGCGGTGATGAGGAGTCTTATAGTGTTCAAGCGATCAGCTTGTGGTCATTCTTCTGATTGGCTGATGGTGATGTAATCTGGAGTCAGCATCATCAGACTTCTGCTTCCAGTAGATCTGGGGTCTATAGGCTTGTGGACTTGATACAGTTCACCCCTGGTCGGGGGTTCAGTACCTGCAAAACAGCTCAAAGGACATGGCTCAGAATATTATCTATAGCTATTGAAAAATAACTGAAGATCCTTGACTTTAATGGCTAGAGTGTTTTTGTCTTGTTTGCCTGTTTTCTTTCTTCATTTGTTTATACTTCTCTAATTAAATTTTTTCTTTGACTAAAGTTTTTCTACAGACAAAAGGCAACTGGAGGACATGGGTGGGGCCTGTTCTGGGAAGGCACTCTAGGGTCATGCCTGGCTACAGGTCCAGTTGGTCTCTTTTTTTCCTTGAAACTCGTTCATTGCTTGGCTTCTCAATCACCACACCCTCCTAGTGTCCCTCCTACCACTTTGATTTTGTTTATTCCCTTTTGTTGGTTCCAAGTTCTCTTAAAAGGTAGAGGCCTGTGGGTGCTCTCTTTCCTCTAGCTACATAAACTCAGTGATCTTATCCAGGTCCCTGGCTTATAAAGACCATCTGTAGGCTGGTGACTCACAGTTCTTTACCTCTAGCCAAGGCTTCTCTCAGTCTCTAGCTTGGAATATCTAGCTGCCAGCATGACATGTTCATTTGGTTATCTGATTGGTCTCTTCAGTTTAGCAAGTTCACCACCAAAAATCATCACCTTCCCATAATGTTGCCCCAACCTGTGTCTGCCATGGTGATCATAAAGTGCAGGAAAACAGTAATCTCACTGTCAAATAATCCAAATACAAATCAAATACCATTTTCTTCTGTCACAGGAGTTGTCAAACTATAGCCTACAGGACAAACCAGATTTTAGAGATAAAAACTGTTTTTGTAGGTAGTTCAGTTCAGTCACTCAGTCATGTCCGACTCTTTGCGACCCCATGAATCGCAGCATGCCAGGCCTCCCTGTCCATCACCAACTCCCGGAGTTCACTCACACTCACATCCATCGAGTCGGTGATGCCATCCAGCCATCTCTTCCTCTGTCGTCCCCTTCTCCTCCTGCCCCCAATCCCTCCCAGCATCAGAATCTTTTGCAATGAGTCAACTCTTCTCATGAGGTGGCCAAAGTACTGGAGTTTCAGCTTTAGCGTCATTCCTTCCAAAGAACCCCCAGGACTGATCTCCTTTAGAATGGACTGGTTGGATCTCCTTGCAGTCCAAGGGACTCTCAAAAGTCTTCTCCAACACCACAGTTCAAAAGCATCAATTCATTGAAATACAGCCATGTCCATTCATTTACATGTGGTTTATGGCAGCTTTTGTGATGCTGTGGCACAGTTGAGTAGTTGCAGCAGCAACAGTGTGGTCTACAAAACTAGAAGTATTTTCAGTCTGGCTCTTTGTGGAAAATATTTACTTACCCCTGCTTTGTCACGTCGACAGCAGAAACTTGAGTAGAAGCAATGGCAGATAAGGGGCTTCCCTGGTGCTTCAGTGTCACAGAGTTCGTCTGCCAATGCAGGAGATGTGAGTTCAATCCATGGGTCAGGAAGATCCCTTGCAGAAGGAAATGGAAACCCCCTCCAGTATTCTTGCCTGGGAAACCTCAGGCAAAATCTCCGGACAGAGGAGCCTGGTGCTATATTCCATGGAGTTGTAAAGGGTTGGACACGACTTATTGACTGAATAACAACAAATGATGGATAAACAGCAAGCATGCTGTTCTCTTTGGATGAGTGACAGTATATTTTGTTGTCCTGATTGGGACACTTTTCATAATGAAATGGATGCCCCAGGCAGGCAGGGAGTTATTTTAAGCATACATACCTCTATGTAATTGATCTTTGAGAATTAGATTAGAAAGGGAAAAATGCAAGACAGTGATAATTAGAGTAAGATGAATTCATGAAGTTAGGTCAGAATAACAGAGATCAGATATTGGTAAAAGCACAAAGTCTTCTAATAGCAGAGGGGGACTTTACGATTCTTGATGTATCTTCAGTTACTGTCAATAGAAAATAGTAAGTGATACAGTTATTCTCAATCCCACACCAGTCAGAGTGCTATTTGTTATGCAACGTAAGAGATGGGAACAAAAATTCAAGTAGTTCTTAAGCTGTGCAGGGAACAGAAGATGTAAGACAAGGACATAATGTTCAAGTCTAATGAGTAGATAAGGACATTAGAAGACCAGCAACTAGGATGCTTGAAAGTGTGCTGAATGGCCAAGAGGAAGGAACAACCATAATTAAGTCCACATCTAAGGAAGCGGCAAGAGAAACAGTGCTTTGCAAGTTTGACTTAGCAACGAGCCAGCTACCAAGGACTCTAATGAGGACCAAAGAGGGAAGGCGCTTGTGGTGAATGAAACCTGAGTAATCAGCTTGTTCTTTCTCATCTGTGAGCTTTCCTTGTGATGAAAAGAATGGGAGTTACCAGGTAGATTGGACCTGGGGCTGCTCTCTAAGGATATCTGATACCACAGAAGTCCACATGGGCAGGAGGGGATGCTCAGAGGCGAGATTCTGGAGCACAACTTTGCAGACGCAGACTCTGAGCATTCTCCCTGCCACTTGGGAATAAGGACCAGGTCACAGGCTGTGGGTCTTGTGATAGAGTGTGTGAGTGTGGGCACCTTCAGCATGATACCACAAGGCAGTGGTTATGCAGCAATTGAACATAAAGGACTTTGGCTTCCTACTGCCAGGGGCTGCCAAAAGGTTTGCCTTGGGAAGATAAATTCACAGCAGTGGACAGTAGCACTCGGCTTCCTAACAGAAACACCATCCTTCTATCCTTGTGGGTCTAGCCTTTGCCAAATGGCCAAATGGCATTCCGTGTAAATGCCTTTTCAAGTTGCACTGGCCTTTACTTATACCAACCAGGATCTTACAGGGATAGAGTTCTTAGGAATTGACTAGTCCGGTGCTTTTCAACTGGAGGAACTGGGGATCTGGGAAGGAGAAGTGGTGTTCCTTGAACCCACTTTTAGTATTTCAAGTTGCTTGTGTGATAATGTGCCTGAGCTACACAGGTTCAAATAAATCGCAAGTTCCTTGAATTAGGGTTTCAGTAGGATTGACCCAGTGAACAAGGCTGGTGATCTCACGCTGCTCGGGATCTCTCAGAGGGCAGTCCTGTGTTGCTTTGAATAAGAGAAAACAGAGGGGGACTCTCCTGGAAGTCCAGTGGTTAGAACTCTGCGCTTCCACTGCTGGGGGCACAGTTTGATCCCTGGTTGGGAAATGAAGATCCTGCATGCAGTGCAGCCAAAGAAAAAAGAAAGAAAGAGTAGAGGAAGAGGTATATTTTGCTTCAGAAATTTCATTAATGTAGCGGACTTAAATGTGTGGTCCAGAGAGAAGTATACCTGTCAGGAAGGCTAGGAATCACTTGTCTAGTCCATTGAATAACCAGCATCCCCTCCCCCAACTTTGCAGATGATGAAACTTAGACCAGAAGGAAGTGAGACAGGTGACATAGCCCAAGTTGCAGAAGACAAAAAAAAAAAAAAAAAGCAGGATTTGCCAGCTCTGAGTCTGAAATTTCAAGGGAAGACGTGAGAAACACGAACTCGGGCACCTGGAGACCTGGACCACCTGTAGGGCTGAGGAGTTAGCATTGCTTGAGGGCCTCCTATATGCTACATGCTGTTCTAGGAGATTCACACAACACACATCATCTCATTGAATCCTCCGAATGATCCCATGTGTTAGGGAGCATTCCCCAAAAGAATCAGATGAAGAAAACAAGGGTCAGGGAGGCTGAGTGACTTGCCTAAGGTTATATGAAGGGTGAGTAATAGACCGAGGTTCAGATCCAGAGTATTGTGGTCCCATGGTTGATGTTCTGCCCACTACTCTATCTTACCTTGGCAAATGTACCTCTCCGAGTTTGGACTGACCTAGAGACAGGTGGGGAAAGGGTTCCAAGATGATCTTCTTGGAAAGAGGGAACCATTGACAGTGCCTGCAGATGTATCTGATCTGTTTTAGTGCTCCCCAGAAACAGCAACTACTTGATTCTCTATAAATGGTGGATTAATTGATTTGATTTATTATATTATTGCTCCAACACAACAAGACACTTGCTCCTTGGAAGAAAAATTATGACCAACCTAGACAGCATATGAAAAAGCAGAGACCTTACTTTACAAACAAAGGTCCATGTAGTCAAAGCTATGGTTTTTCCAGTAGTCATGTATGGATGTGAGCGTTAGGCCATAAAGAATGCTGAACACTGAAGAATTGATGCTTTTGAACTGTAGTTTTGAAAAAGACTCTTTGAGAGTCCCTTGGACTGCAAGGAGATCCAACCAGTCCATCTTAAAGGAAATCAGTCCTGAATATTCATTGGAAGGACTGATGCTGAAGCTGAAACTCCAATACTTTGGCCACCTGTTGCAAAGAACTGACTCATTTGAAAAGACCCTGATGCTGGGAAAGATTGAAGGTGGGAGGAAAAGGGGGCGACAGAGGATGAGATGGTAGGATGGCATCACTGACGAGATGGACATGAGTCTGGATAAACTCTGGGAGTTGGTAACGGACAGGGAAGTCTGGCGTGCTGCATTCCATGGGGTTGCAAAGAGTCGATCAGACACGACTGAGCTACTGAACTGAATTTATCGTTGCTCCAAGGAGCTCTTTTGTGGAAGAGTTTCACTGTTTTGCAGAGCTCTAAATTCAGACCCAGAGCAGGTGGGGAAGACTTAGAAGGGAGTTGGTTGTGATTTAAGAGAAGGTGAGACTTATGGAAGAACGGACTTATTTCCACGTTCCGCTGACCCAGTGAAAAGCTAGAGCTGTCTTGGCTGTCAGAAGGACCCCTGTTTTCAAATGTGAGGGTGGAAACATCCTCTGCTGCTTGCCCCAAGTCTTTGTCTCTAAAGCTGTGTTGTCCTGAAGGTGAACCTGGTAGGTCAGATTGGTCCAGGAAAGTACTAGGGGAGCAGCGCACCCAGCAGTAGCAACTGCAGGCCTGTGAAGGATGTTGATGTCTAGGGCATCTGGCTCTAAATTCCTGTTTAATGTCCTAATGACCAGGGCTGAGCCCTCGTTTCCCAGGCACTGGTAATAAACAATGTCTTAGGGGTGTTGAGTGCTTATTCCTTGAGCACACCATGTGCTGTGCTGGCATCCTCCTTGTGACCCTCTCATCCAGTCTCTTCCCTTCTCCACTCTGCTCACTGCCCTGCAAGGCTGCCTGCTGGTGACCCCATGGATGTCCTCTAGCTTCCTCTTTTTGGCCAGAGATTGGGAAGAGGGGGAGAAGAGAATGTGGTCTGGGTATTTATGCCCCTGGACACCTGTCTGTACAGTTGCCCGCGGCCAGCTATGGCCCTTGAGGAAGGCCACTGCTCCACTCAGATGCCCTCCTTTTCGAGCGACCCCTCTGCTTTTCACCAGAGTCCCTCTTGCAGGACTCCCTCCCCAGCCCCTCCTGTCCCCAGGGGTGACGACAGCTTTGCTGCACTTGCGCTTGCCCTGCTTGTGCCTTTGTAAATAGTTCATCTATTAACCCTTGTGTATTCTCCCCGTGTGAACATGCCAAGCATGCCCCTGATTGATACCTGTGCATGATCTAATTTGATCTTTCTAACAACTGCAGGAGATAGAGATTACGATCAGCACCATTCTCATTTTTAAAGTGAGGCAACTCGAGTGTAGAATGGTCTGGTCATTTCCCCTAGAGCCCCGTTGTTTGTCAGTGATAGGGACAGAGTGTACATCAGGCTGTCCATATTTTTCACCTCTGCACGAGGGCACTTAATTCCATTGTCACTGTTCTAAGCGTGTCTAAGGAATAGGAGAGAAAAATGGTGGGGAGGGGGGGAAATAAAGGAAAAAGCAGGCTATGTAGCCTTTTTGGAACTTGTCCCCGGATCCATATTCTTATCTTGACTGTCCAGGGCTCACTTCTGCAGTTGCTGTTGTTCAGTCACTAAGTTTTGTCTAAGTCTTTGCAACCCATGGACTACGGCAAACCAGGCTTCCCTGTCCTTCACCAACTCCCGGAGCTTGCTCAAACTCACGTCCATTCAGTCAATAATGCCATCCAACCATCTCGTCCTCTGTTGTCCCCTTCTCCTCCTGCCTTCAATCTTTCCCAGCATCAGGGTCTTTTCCAGTGAGCTGGCTCTTCACATCAGGTGGCCAAAGTATTGGAGCTTCAGCATCCATCCTTTCAGTGGATATGCAGGGTTGATATCATTTAGGATTGACTGGTGTGATCTCCTTTCTGTCGAAGGGATGCAGCTAAAGTCAAACTAAGCCCTTCTGCATTTGAGCATCTGAGGCTCAGCAAATGTCAGCAACCTTAGCCCCAGGCTTCCTATTAAGCAACAGAGATGCCTCTTGGCGCCCCTAGAGGCCAAGCGAGTTGCAGCGGTTACTGTGGTTTTCTTGACTGTGAAGCAGGGAGAGAAGCACCCCAGGCCAGAGAATACCTGGTGAGGATGATGCGAGCCCCAGTGCCTCCCTGCCTGACTTTAGTGCTTTGGAAGCAATTGCCCCAAGCCTGACATCTGCTTTGGTGATGCATTTTGCTGAGCTGTCCTCAGAGGAGGCAGCCGCCGCAAGGTGTTTCATTAGGTGTCTTAATAAGCCTTGTAACTGCAGCCTGGCCTGCCTCTCCCCTGCTGAGCTGCTTTCTCCATAAGGCAGGGAAAGGTAGTTGGTTTAGACATCAGTGTGCATTGGCAGCAGGAATATTATATTCTTGTATTATAAAGCGCGGCAGCTGACCTTATCAGAAGTGGGAGAAACAAGCGGGTGTCCACAGTTCCCGGTGATATGTGGAGGCTTGGCGCATCTGGGGGTGATGAGAAGGTGTTACCTCCTTCGAGGTCAGGTTCCATCCTTGGGTGCCGCAGGCTTCTCAGCTCCCCTGTACACCCCAAAGAAGTCTGTCTTTCTCTGGACACACCCTGGACCCAGCTTGCATGGCTGTCTCATGACTGAGGGCAGGGATTTTATGTTTTCCTCGGGAGCCCCCTGAGCTCTGGCCCAGCTGGAGATTTGATTTTTCTTCTGCCCAGGGCTTCCCCGTCCTCATTTCCCAGGGACTGGGTCTGTCTCTCATTTCCAGAGATGTTCTGGGATAATCCAGCCTGCCTTTGAGCAGATGCTCGAGACTTTGTTCGTTTCCACAGAGTAGACCACAGGGTTCTGTTGATGCTCGCCCCGGATTCCTGTATCCAGCCCATTCGTGCATCCTCATGTGCCCTTTCCCCCAGGCTTTGGTCCATGCCTGTGTAGCACATGGGTTGTCGGTCAGTGAAGGTATACTTCCCCTCCACACTCACTGCAGAGGCCATTTTTTCTCAACAATGAGAGTCTGGAATTACTTTTTTTAAAAAAATATTGATTTTCGGCTGCACTGTGTCTTTGTTGCTGCACGTGGCGTTTCTCTGGTTGCAGAGATCGGGGGCTCCCCTTCACTGCAGTGCACAGGCTCTCACTGCAGTGGCTTCTCTGCGCACAGAGAGCTCATGGGCTCAGTGGTTGTGGTGCATGGGCTTAGTTGCCCCAAGGCATGTGGGATCTTAGTTTCCAGATCAGGAATCGAACCCACGTCCCTTGAATTGGCAGGTGGACTCTCAACCACTGGACCATCACGGAAGTCCTGGAATTACTTTTTAAAGTGATCTAGTGGATATTCAGCAGGAATCAAGAGTCAGATTTTTCACAGGCCACATTGACCCATATGAATGCTTGTGTACATACACACATTTGCTCTTCAATTTATGATAAGATGGTAAACAGATTTAAACAGAATAATAAGCGCTCAGACGTGGAAAGAATGGCCTTGGAAAATCAACCGGTACAATCCTCCCATTTTACAGATGAAGTGCCTGCCATCCAGAAGGGGAGGTGACTTGCTCAGTGCCAATAAATTAACCATCTGACCTTTGTGCAAGCTGCCCCTCTTTCCACTGCAGTGATTGGAAGGGTGGGGGCAGGGACAAACCAAATAGAAATTACATACGTCTTAGAATAAGACACGCGTTTGACTGCTGTAATGACCTGGAGAACATTCATATTCTCAGGCCAGGGAGTGGTGGGCTCCTTGCTGAGCACTGTCCAGGCCCTTTGTCCTTAGACAGCCCCTCTCCCTCATGGGACATCTCCATCTTCACCTGCCTATTAACAGGGGATGGGAGCTTAATGTGATGGTCCAGCGTCAAATAGAGCATTAACTATTCCTCGAAGGCTGGATGTCAGAGATCCCAAACTCAGCACTAGCTGAAAAATACTGGGAGAAAGTGCCTGACTAGGGAGGCTGAATGGAGAGTCATGGGTGGACATGCAGAGACTGGGGATCCCTCCAGAGTAGGCACTTGTCAAATCCAAGAATCCTATCTCTTAGTATAGGGTCAGACCCAAAATAGGGGTTCAAAATGATGGGTGGATGGATGGGTGGATGTCAGAGCAGTATTAAGCTAGCTCTGGATCTGTTGTAGGAACCCAAGGATAGTGCCTTCTGATGAATTGGGAGAGAGCAGAGACGGTGGGAACGAAGCGTAGCAGCCATGTGTGGCCATTGTCATAGAAGGGAGTGGTCGGCATGGATACACTTCAGGAGTCCCAACCAGGGGGCCTTCTGCCACTGCAGGTAACCAAGCTGGTTTCCAAACAAAGAATGTTCTGGACCACCAGGAAAAAAGTGAACCCTTGGCATTTCTGAAATCACTAGTTCTGTATACCTAGAAGTCATCTTATAACAAGGACCTCTTAATTCAAATGGTGAAGTGAGACACTTTGGTGGCAGGAATACTGACACCAGGCTCATCTGTGAAGATGAGTTTGAAAGAGTTCTCATTTTCCTGTTTATGCTTTTTGAATTTTACAGACTTCCAACCATGATCCTGTGTTATTTTTTTCATTGCCAAAAAAAAAAAAAAATTACTGCTACTATAACTGCCAAAGCTGCATCACATATTTTTATGCGAGTGAAGCAAAATAATGAATTTAAGGTACTCAGCACTGAGTGCCTGGTACCTAGTTGGCATTCAGACAAAGGTTATCTTCTCTCTATGGTGCATCTGCATAAATGTTGTCCCCAACATGTATTTTTAACTTGAATGTTTTGTTTTGAAGTTCCATGTTTTTCTTCATTATTTTCTATTGTTCTGACAACTATTGTTCAAGTGATCAATCTTGTGGTTTTCTTGGCTGAGTTTCTAAGATTTTTACACTCAAATACAACTCACACTTTTTTTTCCTCCAGCGAGTTACAGATTTTTCTGCCTAAGGAGAGAGATGTACCCTCTGAGGTCACCATCATATGATGGGATATCGTATTCTGCCTAAGAAGAGAGATGTACCCTCTGAGATCACCATCATATGATGGGATATAGCCTAGTCCTCAGCCTTTACTTCACTCTGATAAGAATGTGACATCCAAAATAATCCAGAGATGCTTTTCATCCAGTTCAAAAGCCCCACACACTCACTCCGCTTCTGGGAACCAAAGCCACCGCCATGGGGATGGCCCCCTTTCTCTGTACATCTCAGGGAGCCCATCTCCTTCCTCTAATGTGTGCCTGTTATACCTGCCACTTCCTCTGTGTTTCTCTTCTTTGGATTCAGGCCACCAGAGGTTGTCACCCTTGCCAGCTTTCTTTGGAGAAATGACAACTCGAGATGCTACCATCTGCCACATTTCCCTGAATTACCTCTAGTTCCGGAGTTTCTGCTTCCAAAAAGGAGTAATTCCTTGGGTTGATTTCTGACAGGTCGCTGCTTGTGGCCGCTGCTCCAGCAGAGGCCATGTGGGAGCAGCCAGTCTAGGGGGGAGTGGGGGGGTGCAAGGAGCAGACTCCCCCAGGTGACCGCAGAGCCACGCGGGTCTCCTGATTCCGTGAGCACGTGGGGGCAGCGTGGGGTATGTGGTTTGCGCTGTGTAATTGCTTATTTACCTCCTGCCTGTGGTTGCTTATCGGAAGCTATCAATAGCAGCCGTTTGTATTTTCCAAATCTCTTTAGGGAACCAAAGTTTATCTCACACGGGAAGAATCTTTTCATCCTGAAGTTTTTCAGCCGGAAACTCCTTTGGAGGGAATGTAATCTGCATGCTTATTTGGCAGGTAGAGAATTTGAAGTCCAGGAAGTGAATTCCATTCTCCAGGATCACAGGAGACTGGTCTCGATGGGCTTTCCTAACCTTGCCTCCTGGGGTTTAGCTGCTCAGCTGTCCAGTAGGGCAGCTTATGTTTGATAGACACAGGGCCCGTTTCCTGTTTGCCTGTCTTCTGGAGTTTTGGAAATGTTCTCAGTGCCAAGCCGCCACAGAAACCACTTCCAACTTGAGGAGGGAGACCTGTGAATCCATGTCTGGCTGCCTTTCCTGAGACCAGGCTGCTGTTGGAGAATATGGGAGTTTTCTGATTCTGAGGATTTTTCTTAAGAGTTGGACTGGTAGCAGTGGTTTGTGCCAAGTTTTAGGAGAAGTGGAATTGAATTAGAGTTTAAGAAAAAAAAAATCACTGATGATTAGAATGGACGTGTCTCCTATAGCATGCTGAGACCTCGGTCTGGGGTTGATGATGAAGTGGCAGGCCGGGTGGGGTGCTGGCACGTGTAGCCATTTCTCATGCAGAGGTTGGAGGCCTTCAGGCCAAATTACTGTGTTTTAAGGAGGGTGGCAAACTTTGGCTTGAGCTAGATTAAAGCTTTCTTTTTTCTTTTCTAGATTCACAAGTAGTTGATTACACTGAATTAGTCATCCTGGAAGGAAGCCACTTGTATATTCTTTCTTATAATCTTCCCCATCCCTTCCACCAGCCAATGCCTGCCAATGCAGGAGAGGTGGGTTCGATCCCTAGGTCCGGAAGGTCCCCTGGAGGAAGAAATGACAACTCACTCCAGTATTATTCTTGGCCTGGGAATTACCATGGAAGAGGAGCCTGGTGGGCTACAGTCCACAGAGTCACAAAGAGTCGGACACACCTGAGCGACTGAATAATAATTATATTCCCCAGAAGCTCATAAACTAGATTTGAGTTAACATTCTCTTACAGATCAGAAATTTAAGAAGCTCTGAAAATGGAAAGTTTTTTTTTTTTTTTAAAGTAGAGCACTAAATTTATTTACCTGCCAAATCTGACCCTAACTGACGTGAAACTATTTATAGTCTTTATTTATCTCTACTGTGTGAATGTTTATGTTTCCCAGTGGAAATATTTGTGTTTGCACATAGAATGTTTGCCTCAAATCCCACTGGGGAAGTTATAGGTACCTACGTTTTCTTTCTAAAACTCTGATCCTTTGCGAATTCTGAAGTTTATCTTGTCTAGAAGGTTTTGGATCAGGAATAAGAACATAGATGGCAATTTGTGTTTTATTTTATTTTTTAAATTCATTTTTAATTATTCATTTATTTGGCTGCACCAGGTCTTAGTTGTGGCACGCAGGGTCTTCGATCTTTGTTGCAGCACCCAGGATCTTTAGCTGCATGTGGGATCTAGTTCCCTGACAAGGAATCGAACCTGGGTCCCCTGAATTGGGAGATCAGAGTCTTAACGACTGGACCACCAGGGCAGTCCTGCAGTCTGTGGTTTAGAGTTAGGGAGACAGAGCCTCAGAGTGGTTAAGTGACTTGCCCAGGGACATGTAACTCATGAATGGTACGGCTGGGTCCAGTCAGTGCAGATTCTGGAGGGGATTTGACATGCTCACGGGGAGATTCTTTCTCTGATCTATGATGTTGCTCAACAGGAAGCAGGCTCCAGGTGCTCAGATAGGGGGATATCTGCTTTGGGGTTAGGCCCTCTCGAGCAGTAGGGTGGGGAGGTGGGAAGGGTCCAGTATATCCCTCATGGAAAGAGGGCTTGGGGAACTTAGCAGCTGTCAGTAGCTCACTGAGCAGTCTGGAGCTGAGGACTCAGAAGTCAAGGGCAAACTCTGACCCAGGGCGAAGGCTTTGGTCAAGTAGCACAGACACCTCCATGGCCATTAAGGAGAAAGGCAGAAGCCCTCTGCACATAAAAGCCGCTGGGGATCCCCCAAGTATGTGGGGGCACTGAGGCTCCAGTCATTAAGCCCTGCTGTGAGCATGGGGTTCAGACAAAGGACAGGCAGAACCCATGAACCAGAGCTGAGGGGGCTCCAGGAGCTGGGACCTGTACCCATCGTTGTGGGCTGACCCCCAAAACCCAAAGATATTAGCTTCTTCACCCCTGATACTCACAGTGTGATTTTATTTGGAAATAAAGTCATTACAGATGTAATTGGTTGAGTCATACAGGTGTAGATGGGCCCCTAATCCAGTATGCTAACTGCTGCTAAGTCACTTCAGTCGTGTCCGATTCTGTGTGACCCCATAGACAGCAGCCCACCAGGTTCCCCCATCCTTGGGATTCTACAGGCAAGAACACTGGAGTGGGTTGCCATTTCCTTCTCCAATGTATGAAAGTGAAAAGTGAAAGTGAAGTCGCTCAGTCGTGTCCAACCCTCAGCGACCCCATGGACTGCAGCCCACCAGGCTCCTCCGTCCATGGGATTTTCCAGGCAAGAGTACTGGAGTGGGGTGCCAATCTAGTATGACTGGTGTCCTAATTAGACGGTGACCCTGGGAAGCCACGGACCAGGAGAGCGCCAGGGGATGGTGAAGGCAGAGAGTGGAGTTACCCAGTTGTAAGCCAAGAGATGCCAAGGGTTGCCAGCACATCACCAGCAGCAAGGAAGAATCCTCCCTACAGGGTTCAGAGGGGGCACAGCTCTGCCTGCACCTTGATCTTAGACTTCTGCCCCCAGAACTGTGAGCCGGTAAATTTCTGTCACTGTGAGCTTCCCAGTTGTGGCGCTTCCTTATGGCAGCCCTGCTGCTGCTGCTGCTAAGTGGCTTCAGTCGTGTCAGACTCTGTGTGACCCCATAGACGGCAGCCCACCAGGCTCCCCCATCCCTGGGATTCTCCAGGCAAGAACACTGGAGTGGGTTGCCATTTCCTTCTCCAATACATGAAAGTGAAAAGTGAAAGTGAAGTTGCTCAGTCGTGTCCGACTCTTCGTGACCCCATGGACTGCAGCCCACCAGGCTCCTCCATCCATGGGATTTTCCAGGCAAGAGTACTGGAGCGGGGTGCCATTGCCTTCTCTTATGGCAGCCCTAGGAAACCACAATCCCGTGTACATCACTAGGTGGTGGTTTTCAGCCTCAGTTGACACTCGGACCTTTGGGACTTTTTCCCCTGATGTGCAGGCTACACCCCCCAGTCCAACTGCATTAAAATTTCTGGGGATGAGACCAGACATCAGGGATTTTACAGTTTCCCAGGTGATTGCAAAGCGGAGCAGTCTGAGTATCTGAGAACCATATGGTGTCTGGGAACCACACCCTAGAGTCCTTGCTCTTCCAGGCCCTGGGGCAAGGTGTCGAGGCCCTGTAGTCCGAGTAGGGGAGTCCAAGCTTGGCTCCCACCTGACGCTCGAGACCATGGCACTCCTGATTCAGTATTCCCGGGGTCATTCTTCTCAATCCTGCCTTTCTCTTCTCTTTTTCTCAGCTTTCAGCCACCAGGGTTCAGGAAAATAGCTACTTTTCATCATATGTAAGGCATGTAGCTTGGCTCACAGGAAGCCCTTTGTAAGAGTCTGCTGCTGTGGTTTCTCCAGCCACCTTTATAAAAGCTCTTTCTTTTTTCCTTTCTCCTCGCTTCCTAAAGGGTGACCCCAGAGTAGTAGGATTTTATCCTGGCTAAAAGGGCTACATTTCTCTTATGTGATTGAAATGTGTACCTTACTTTCTTATAATTAAAGTTTCCCCCCCCCTCCCCCCACTGATTTGCTTAAGAGCGGGATCATATGAAGGTGCTTTTTTTCAAGAGAATGAACACAGAGTAAGTGATTGAGCTTTGGAGCATCATTGAGCTGGCTTTTCACTCCAGGACTAAACAGAGCCAGGGATTAGAATCCTGCCTGAGATGGGACGGGCCCATGGGGATTGGGGAGGTTGGGATGTGTGCACCAAAAGCAGGCAGGCAGGAGGAGACCACCTCCTGGCTCCCAGGCCTTCTTCTGCCCGCAGATCCTTCCTGTGTGCGGGGCCTGGGGGAGCAGAGGGAGGAATCAAGCCTGGCTCTGGTCTCATGGAGCTCACGGTCCAGGTGGGGGATGCCGGCACTTAGCAGAGCTGGTGCTGTGCAGTGTGATGCAGGATACCCAAGCCCACATCATGGACCAGGCCCGGGATCCAGAGGTGTGGGAGCCACAAGTCCCTTCATTCCAGCCCAAGACCCGGGCTCCCCTCCCAAAGTGCCACTAGGCAGCATGAGGAGAAGGGATGCTAGGTAGGCAGCCGACACTGGCCACTACATCAGCGAAGAAGTGGGAAAGGAAGCCTGGCACCCGTTTGTGCTGGACCTTGAGTCCACAGCCAAGGAGGTCCAGGCCCTCCACAGAGCACTGGGCAGCATCACAGGTTCAAAAACAGAGGCAGGGCACGATTAGTTTTGAGTTTCATTCCTTCTTCTTTTCTCTGTTATGAGTGATCACTAGTCAAGGTCCCTGGCTCATTGCTTTGAGCCCAACATTCCCATGATAATGGAGCTTCAGTGGTGACTTTTTAATGCAGCTATCTGGTCTTTACTGGGTTTCCCTGATCTCAGAGAAGACATCACCTCTTCTGTCTCCAGCTTCACAGAACCCAGTCCCAGCCCAGCTAGCTCAGGCTCTGCTCCCTGATTTAGAATGCCTAGAAAGGGGCAAGGACTTGTATGATGTCCCCGTGTCAACAGGCTAGCTTTTTGCTTGTGGTCTCATTTCATCATCTACCAGGTTTAATCAGAGCCGGATACTCCCACGCTGGCATTCCTGTTGGAAAATGTATTCAGTTGCCCCTCCCACTTCCTGGGAGGATGGAATATACCATCCATCCAGGTAACAAATGAGAATAAGAATCACCCTTGACTCCCCCTTCCCCTCAACCTCCTAATCCTGTTCACTTTTCCTCCCAAATAGCCCTTAGATCTGTTCTCTTCTCTCCTTTGCCACCAGGATGCCATCATCTTTCTTTTCGATATCTTTTTTACTTCATTCTGCACATAGCACCTGGAGAGAACTTAAACTCTGGGCATGGCTCTTCTATGCCTAACAGCCTTCAATACTTTCCATTGTTCTAGAATAAAATTCAAATTCCTTAAGAAGCTACAGAGTCCTGGATTGCCTGGACCCTACCTCACCCCCACCCCCACCCTTCATCCTGATCTGAGAGTATTCACCCTGCAGCTCCATGGGCTTCTTTGAGTACCTTGAATGTGTGGACTTCTTTGAGTGCTTTGAATGTGTGTTCTCTTCTGCCACAGGCCGTTTGCACATGCTGTTGTCTTGGCTGGGAATACTTTCTTTTTCTGACACTCCCCACCCATGTCTCACTCTTTCACTCTCAACGTAAATGTCACCTCCTTGGGGTCAGGCCCTGTCAGTCCTTTTCCTTTGTGGCAGATACCACGATTTGCAGCTGTGTGTTTATCGGAATTCTTGTTGTTGAATGTCGATCTCCTGCTCCCTCCCCCAGTCAAACCATTTTCCTGATTCTCATATTCCAGTGCCTAACATACATGAGGCACTGAATAAATGTTGAATGAATTAATGACTAATGAATGAATGTGTGAAAAAAAAAAAAGCCCCGAGGCTCTGTAATATTTAATAATTTGCCCAAGCTCATGCAGTTTGTCTGTGATAAAGCTGGGCCAAATATCCAGGCCTGAGTGTTTGAAGCCCCATGAGTTTTCTGGTGGTAACTACCAAGGGTCTTCTGTCCCAAGTCTTGGCCTTGGCAAGAGGGATTTAATGTCACCTTCTCCAAAAAGCTGGTGTTATGACAGTGCCAGTCATAACCACTCTTGCTAGGATGGTGACCTGGAGGCTTCTCCATGGAGCATCCTGATTCTGTTCTATCCTAACCTTTTGGCTGCTGAGGACTGTCTTGGAGGATTTGCTGATTTATCGGCAAGGATGTCCACATAAAGAGGCTCATTACTCCAACTCCTTTAGAAAGTGATTTTTAAAGTGATACTTGGACCATTCAGGGGAAAAAAAAAATCCTCCCACAAAGATAGTACTCTCTTGTGATCTGACCTGGGTTTATCTACTTGTGGCAGTGTCCCAGAGTCAGAAGACAGGAGAGAAAATCATCACTCTCTCCAGATGCAGTGCGAAGATGGGGATGAAGGGTGGAGCCTCACTGTTTATTCTGTCACTTAACAAATATTAATCAAACTCCTCTTTGTTGCCAGGTGCCATAATAGGCTCTGAGGATCCAGCTGTGGATGACTTCATGGTCCCTGAATCAATGAATCATGACCTTTAGTTAGTGTAATGCTAGGAGGGAGATGAATCACTTGCTGTCAGAGCAGTCTGTAGAAAGTCTAGACTCCAGCAGGCCCGGTGGATTTGTCCCCCACCCTTGGTGGCAGGCATGGGCGGGGCTCTTTGTCAACATGGTGGAGATCTTGAGAGGGGTGGGCGAGGGCAGGGGTCAGGATAGGATGGCAAACCCTGGAGGCGTGGCTGAGCATGGCAGGGCCTGGACACCTGTTTTCCCTTCCAAAGATGATGTCAGAACGGGCGGGGGCGGGCGGGGCTCTGAGGGTCAGAGGTGTGGGCAGTTTGGGGCAGCTGGGTGCATTCACAGTGGGAGTGCAGGGGTCCTCTGGATGTGCCTTTGTGGGCTCCGCTGTGGGACAAGAATGAACTGAGGCAAATCATGTGGGCCACCCATATCACTGCCTTAGGCCTTGGTCTTTCCATCGGTGATATAGGGGTAGGGTTGGTGAGCATTCATCTTCAGGAAGTGCCTGTCATTAGAGAAGGTGTAGGTCAGTCTGATCTCATACTGCGTGGGTTCAAAGCCCAACCCTAGGGACTCCCTCAGTGGTCCCGTGATTAAGACTCGGCATTCCCAATGCAAGAGGCCTAGGTTTGATTCCTGGCCAGGAAACTTAGATCCCACCTGCCTCAACTAAGAGTTTGCATGCTGCAACTCAAGATCTCGTGGGCTGCAACTAAGACCCGGCATAGCCAATTAAATGAATAAGTGTTGTTCAGTCGCCAAGTTACATCCATCTCTTCGTGACCCCCATGGACTGCAGCATGCCAGGCCTCCCTGTCCCTCACCATATATGCAGAGAAATAAATATTAAAAGAAGCCCAACTCTAGTATTTGCTGAGTGATGCAGGACAAGTTATGTGGTCTTTCTGTGCCTCACCATCTTTATTTCTAATACGAGGAGGGTAATACCCAATTCTTCATACTGAGTTTGTGAGGACTGAATGAAAGAATGAATATAAAGTGCCTGGCACCATGAAACAGACGAAGCTGGTACTCAGTAAACACTAACTATTGTATAATTCTTTGCTAGACATTTTGCATAGAAAGTAGACCTTTGAGCGGGGGCAGACCCAGTGTGGCTGAGGCACTGCGAGCGCATGCCAGTGTTATTTGCTTGCAGCATCCCTCCCTCCCTCCCCACAGCGCGACTGAACAAAGAGAAGAAATACAGTTCCACCCATCAGAACACTGACACAAGCTTCCCTAACCAGGAAACCTTGACAAGCCACCTGTACAAACCCACACACAGTGAGGAATAGCCACAATAAAGAGAACTCCACAAACTGCCAGAATACAGAAAGGACACCCCATACTCAGCAATTTAAACAAGATGAAGAGACAGAGGAATAGCCAGCAGATAAAGGAACAGGATAAATGCCCACCAAACCAAACAAAAGAGGAAGAGATAGGGAATCTACCTGATAAAGAATTCGAATAATGATAGTGAAATTGATCCAAAATCTAGAAATTAAAATGGAATCACAGATAAATAGCTTGAGACAAGGATTGAGAAGATGCAAGAAAGGTTTAACAAGGACCTAGAAGAAATAAAAAGAGTCAATATACAATGAATAATGCAATAAATGAAATTAAAAACACTCTGGAGGCAACAAATAGTAGAATAACAGAGGCAGAAGATAGGATTAGTGAATTAGAAGATAGAATGGTAGAAATAAATGAATCAGAGAGAATAAAAGAAAAAAAACGAATTAAAAGAAATGAGGACAATCTCAGAGACCTCCAGGACAATATTAAACGCTACAACATTCAAATCATAGGGGTTCCAGAAGAAGAAGACAAAAAGAAAGACCATGAGAAAATACTTGAGGAGATAATAGTTGAAAACTTCCCTAAACTGGGGAAGAAATAATCACCCAAGTCCAAGAAACCCAGAGAATCCCAAACAGGATAAACCCAAGGCTAAAACACCCCAAGACACATATTACTCAAATTAACAAAGATCAAACACAAAGAACAAATATTAAAAGCAGCAAGGGAAAAACAACAAATAACACACAAGGGAATTCCCATAAGGATAACAGCTGATCTTTCAATAGAAACTCTTCAAAGCCAGGAGGGAATGGCAAGACATACTTAAAATGATGAAAGAAAATAACCTACAGCCCAGATTATTGTACCCAGCAAGGATTTCATTCAAGTATGAAGGAGAAATCAAAAGCTTCTCAGATAAGCAAAAGCTGAGAGAATTCTGCACCACCAAACCAGCTCTACAACAAATACTAAAGGATATTCTCTAGACAGGAAACACAAAAATGGTGTATAAATTAAACCCCAAACAATAAAGTAAATGGCAACGGGATCATACTTATCAGTAATTACCTTAAACGTAAATGGGTTGAATGCCCCAACCAAAAGACAAAGACTGGCTGAATGGATACAAAAACAAGACCCTACATATGTTGTCTACAGGAGACCCACCTCAAAACAGGGGACACATATAGACTGAAAGTGAAGGGCTGGAAAAAGATTTTCCATGCAAATAGGGACCAAAAGAAAGCAGGAGTAGCAATACTCATATCAGATAAAATAGACTTTAAAACAAAGGCTGTGAAAAGAGACAAAGAAGGTCACTACATAATGATCAAAGGATCAATCCAAGAAGAAGATATAACAATTATAAATATATATGCACCCAACACGGAGCATTGCAGTATGTAAGACAAATGCTAACAAGTATGAAAGGAGAAATTAACAATAACACAATAATAGTGGGAGACTTTAATACCCCACTCACACCTATGGATAGATCAACTAAACAGAAAATTAATAAGGAAACACAAACTTTAAACGATACAATAGACCAGTTAGACCTAATTGATATCTATAGGACATTTCATCCCAAAACAATGAATTTCACCTTTTTCTCAAGCGCACATGGAACCTTCTCCAGGATAGATCACATCCTGGGCCATAAAGCTAGCCTTGGTAAATTCAAAAAAATAGAAATCATTCCAAGCATCTTTTCTGACCACAATGCAGTAAGATTAGATCTCAATTACAGGAGAAAAACTATTAAAAATTCCAACATATGGAGGCTGAACAACACGCTGCTGAATAACCAACAAATCACAGAAGAAATCAAAAAGAAATCAAAATTTGCATAGAAACGAATGAAAATGAAAACACAACAACCCAAAACCTGTGGGACACAGTAAAAGCAGTCCTAAGGGGAAAGTTCATAGCAATACAGGCACACCTCAAGAAACAAGAAAAAGTCAAATAAATAACCTAACTCTACACCTCAAACAACTAGAAAAGGAAGAAATGAAGAACCCCAGGGTTAGTAGAAGGAAAGAAATCTTAAAAATTAGAGCAGAAATAAATGCAAAAGAAACAAAAGAGACCATAGCAAAAATCAACAAAGCCAAAAGCTGGTTCTTTGAAAGGATAAATAAAATTGACAAACCATTAGCCAGACTCATCAAGAAACAAAGGAGAAAAATCAAATCAATAAAATTAGAAATGACAGTGGAGAGATCACAACAGACAATATAGAAATACAAAGGATCATAAGAGACTATTATCAACAATTATATGCCAATAAAATGGACAACGAGGAAGAAATGGACAAATTCTTAGAAAAGTACAACTTTCCAAAACTCGACCAGGAAGAAATAGAAAACCTTAACAGACCCATCACAAGCATGGAAATTGAAACTGTAATCAAAAATCTTCCAGCAAACAAAAGCCCAGGTCCAGATGGCTTCACAGCTGAATTCTACCAAAAATTTAGAGAAGAGCTAACACCTATCCTGCTCAAACTCTTCCAGAAAATTGCAGAGGAAGGTAAACTTCCAAACTCATTCTATGAGGCCACCATCACCCTAATACCAAAACCTGACAAAGATGCCACAAAAAAAAAACTATAGGCCAATATCACTGATGAACATAGATGCAAAAATCCTAAACAAAATTCTAGCAATCAGAATCCAACAACACATTAAAAAGATCATACACCATGACCAAGTGGGCTTTATCCCAGGGATGCAAGGATTCTTCAATATCCATAAATCAATCAATGTAATACACCACATTAACAAATTGAAAAAAAAACCATATGATTATCTCAATAGATGCAGAGAAAGCCTTTGACAAAATTCAACACCCATTTATGATAAAAACTCTCCAGAAAGCAGGAATAGA
Organism: Bos mutus; assembly: GCF_027580195.1. NCBI lineage: Eukaryota > Metazoa > Chordata > Mammalia > Artiodactyla > Bovidae > Bos > Bos mutus. The sequence continues at coordinate 55,785,692 of NC_091629.1, read as the reverse complement.
AGGAACATACCTCAACATAATAAAAGCTATATATGACAAACCCACAGCAAACATTATCCTCAATGGTGAAAAATTGAAAGCATTTCCTCTAAAGTCAGGAACAAGACAAGGGTGCCCACTTTCACCATTACTATTCAACATAGTTTTGGAAGTTTTGGCTACAGCAATCAGAGCAGAAAAAGAAATAAAAGGAATCAAATTGGAAAAGAAGAAGTAAAACTCTCACTATTTGCAGATGACATGATCCTCTACATAGAAAACCCTAAAGACTCCACCAGAAAATTACTAGAACTAATCAATGATTATAGTAAAGTTGCAGGATATAAAATCAACACACAGAAATCCCTTGCATTCCTATACACTAATAATGAGAAAACAGAAAGAGAAATTAAGGAAACAATTCCATTCACCATTGCAACGAAGAGAATAAAATACTTAGGAATATATCTACCTAAAGAAACTAAAGACCTATATATAGAAAACTATAAAACACTGGTGAAAGAAATCAAAGAGGACACTAATAGATGGAGAAATATACCATGTTCATGGATTGGAAGAATCAATATAGTGAAAATGAGTATACTACCCAAAGCAATTTATAGATTCAATGCAATCCCTATCAAGCTACCAACAGTATTCTTCACAGAGCTAGAACAAATAATTTCACAATTTGTATGGAAATACAAAAACCTCGAATAGCCAAAGCGATCTTGAGAAAGAAAAATGGAACTGGAGGAATCAACCTACCTGACTTCAGGCTCTACTACAAAGCCACAGTTATCAAGACAGTATGGTACTGGCACAAAGACAGAAATATAGATCAATGGAACAAAATAGAAAGCCCAGAGATAAATCCACGCACATATGGACACCTTATCTTTGACAAAGGAGGCAAGAATATACAGTGGATTAAAGACAATCTCTTTAACAAGTGGTGCTGGAAATCTGGTCAACCACTTGTAAAAGAATGAAACTAGAACACTTTCTAACACCATATACAAAAATAAACTCAAAATGGATTAAAGATCTCAACATAAGACCAGAAACTATAAAACTCCTAGAGGAGAACATAGGCAAAACACTCTCTGACATACATCACAGCAGGATCCTCTATGACCCACCTCCCAGAATATTGGAAATAAAAGCAAAAATAAACAAATGGGACCTAATTAAACTTAAAAGCTTCTGCACATCAAAGGAAAATATTAGCAAGGTGAAAAGACAGCCTTCAGAATGGGAGAAAATAATAGCAAATGAAGCAACCGACAAACAACTAATCTCAAAAATATACAAGCAACTCCTACAGCTCAACTCCAGAAAAATAAATGACCCAATCAAAAAATGGGCCAAAGATCTAAATAGACATTTCTCCAAAGAAGACATACAGATGGCTAACAAACACTTGAAAAGATGTTCAACATCACTCTTTATCAGAGAAATGCAAATCAAAACCACTATGAGGTACCATTTCACACCAGTCAGAATGGCTGTGATCCAAAAGTCTACAAATAATAAATGCTGGAGAGGGTGTGGAGAAAAGGGAACCCTCTTACACTGTTGGTGGGAATGCAAATTAGTACAGCCACTATGGAGAACAGTGTGGAGATTCCTTAAAAACTGGAAATAGAACTGCCTTATGATCCAGCAATCCCACTGCTGGGCATACACACTGAGGAAACCAGAAGGGAAAGAGACACGTGTACCCCAATGTTCATCGCAGCACTGTTTATAATAGCCAGGACATGGAAGCAACCTAGATGTCCATCAGCACATGAATGGATAAGAAAGCTGTGGTACATATACACAATGGAGTATTACTCAGCCATTAAAAAGAATACATTTGAATCAGTTCTAATGAGGTGGATGAAACTGGAGACTATTATACAGAGTGAAGTAAGCCAGAAGGAAAAACATAAATACAGTATACTAATGCATGTATATGGAATTTAGAAAGATGGTAACGATAACCCTGTGTACGAGACAGCAAAAGAGACACTGATGTATAGAACAGTCTTATGGACTCTGTGGGAGAGGGTGGGAAGATTTGGGAGAATGTCATTGAAACATGTGAAATGTCATGTATGAAACGAGATGCCAGTCCAGGTTCAGTGCACGATGCTGGATGCTTGGGGCTGGTGCGCTGGGAAGGCCCAGGGGGATGGTATGGGGAGGTTGGGAGGGAGGAGGGTTCAGGATGGGGAGCATGTGATTTTTTTTTAAATATTTAATAAACAAAAAAAAAATGAAAATTTAAATTTAAATGAACAATAAAATTATCCCAGTTTTATGCATGAGATGTCCGCCAAAGGGTATCTACATTAATGCCAGGAAATAATGGGCCAACTGGGGATTCCAACCTGGGCTGGTTTGTTCCAAAACTCACCTCATCACCTTCTGTTTTGGTGCTTTCTCTGGCTCATGAGCTCTAGAAACCAGATGTTGGCCTGTGTCCAGGTCTTACAGCTCAAGGACTTGAGTTTCTCCAAAGATGTGGCCTGACTTTTCATGTTTAAATGTTCCACTTGGCTCTGCATTGCCAAACTTGTGAGGGATCTTGAGAATCGGCCTTGAATATGGGAAGGCTTTGCAGAGAATAGAGAACATCCAAGGTATTTGTGTTGGTTCAGCAGCTGGGTGGGCACAGGCTATCAGAAACACCTAAGTCCCAGCAGCCATTTGTGATTGGTTCAGGGAACTTGTCTCCTGGGTGGTGGACAATTGAGAGAAGACAACATTTCCAGGAACCTTGCAATGGCTGGACTGTCTGGTGTGGGACAAGCCTGGATCTGCAGGAACAGTGGGCAGAGGAGGGCTCCTTGCCTCCAGCCTGGGCAGCAGGAGGCTGGGTGACGTGGTCCTGGTAGCTTCCTTGTTGACAGTTTGTAGGAGTTGAATTCTAGAACGAGCGATCTGGCTGACCCCAGTCCCTCATCTTATGGTACAGATGGGAAAACGAGCCCAGCATGGGGCAAGTGGAGAGGGTTAGACTCTCTGAACCCCTGTTGTGTGCCAGGCATCATGGTAGCTACTTGCCCAATCATTCCTATCACGCTGTCTGAGAAACTTCTACCCTGCACCCTGAAATCCCACTTGCTAAAGTGCAGAATTCCTTCTTAAAAAGACATGGATAGTCACTATGTTGTGTCTGATTAAGGAGAAAGAGAAGTGTGTTTTGCTCTTGATCACACACATACACACACACTCTCTCTCTCTGTTTGTTTCTCCCTTTTTGCCTCTGTCTCTTTCTCCCTTCCTTTTGATTATTAAGATACAAAGCTTGGGAGATTCAGTAAATCATGAAGAAAATAATTACCTACGAATCCAATAACCAGAGATCATCATTGTTGTTAATTTGGTATCTGTCCTAGTTACCTGTTCTCTTTTTCCTTTCCTTCTTTTAAAATAATATATATATATATATATATATATATATATATATATATTCTTGTTCAGAACAGTTTAAAAGCAGTAGATTCTATAGGATGTACAGTGGAAAAACAGCCTCCTTCCCATGACTCTCTCTCTCAAGACAACCCGTTTCACTTCTTATTAGCTGTTGTTTCCTCTTTGCGTTTAACACAGCATTTCTAAGCGACATACAAATTCAGCTATTTTTTTTTATTTCGTTTTCGTATTACCTGCTGACTTCTCGGGCTTCCCTAATGGCTCAGTGGATGGGAATCCGCCTGCCAATGCAGGAGACGGAGGTTCAATCCCTGGGTCAGGAAGAGCCCCTACAGAAGGAAATGGCAACCCACTCCAGTATTCTTGCCTGGGAAATCCCGTCGACAGAGGAGCCTTGTGGGCTCCAGTCTGTTGGGTCACAAAAGAGTTGGACACGACTTAGCAACTTAAACCACAACAGCTGACTTCTCTGGAAGCTGTCTTAAACTTCCTCCCTATGGTACACGTTTGCATACCCCAGAATGGTCCCCTCCTTCATCCTCCCAGTACAGTTGGCTTATCAAAACTTGGAAGGAAGCTAGTTTTCTGGGTTGGCCTCATTTTAGATTTATTAACATTATTTACATCTGGGCAATGTAGTCTATTTGGATTACATGCATCACTCCTGTCATAGAGTTAATAACTCCTTTTTAAAAATTGATATTTAGTTTTCTTTTAACTCATCTCTTAAGTTTTTCCAACTCTGCCCCCAGAAGTGTCATCTCGTTATGTCCAAAGTCATCAGGTCAACCTATTGGTTTTATTCTTTTAATTATATGCCTGTAGCCATTTGCATGGAGCCCTCTAACTTCTTTTACTCTGGAGCGCAGACTTTCGGGACCCTGGGCAAAGCAGTTGTCCTGGCGTTTCCTGTTCTCTCGCTCCTTTTTCCAGGTCCCGTGAGTTGTTCTCCTGCTGTTTTCTGCCGTGTTCTGTTACAGCTTAGTGTCTAGGAGCTTCCTGAGAAAGACTTTATGGAAAGTCAATCTTTTTAAGTATCTGTGTGGCTGACAATCATTTTATGCTGTCTTTACATTTGATTGATAGGTTGGCTGGATATAGAATCCCAGTAGATGTAATTTTCCCTCAGAAATGCATTTTTATTGACGTACAGTAAAACTCACTCTTCAGTATATAGTTCCATGTGTGTGTGAGTCACTCAGTTGTGTCTGACTCTGTGACCCCATGGACTGTAGGCCGCCAGGCTCCCCTGTCCGTGGGATTTCCCAGGGAAGGATACTGGAGCGGGCTGCCACTTCCTTATCCTCTATAGTTCCATGGGTTTTGACAAATGCATAGTGAACAAGCCCTCAAAAAAAACCTCTCATATTAACCCTTTGCAGTCAGCCTCTTCCTCTCCTCCTCCCTGCCCTTGGCAGTAACTCGTACGCTTTCTGTTCCCATTGTTTTGTCTTGTTTAGAAGGCTATATCAATGGAATCACATTGTACATAGCCTTTCGGGTCTGACTTCTTTTACTTCGCATAATGCATTTGAGAATCATCCATATTGTATTACTAGTTCATTCTTTTATTGCTGACTAGTATTCTGTTGCATGACTTTAACCATAATTGGTTTATCTTTTCACCATTAGAAGGATATTTTCATTGTTTCTAGTTATGAAGAAAACTGTTATAAACATTAGCACACAAGATTTTTGTAACAATGTAAATTTTTATTTCTTTTCAGTAAATACCAAGAGTGTGATTGCTGGTTGTATGATTAATGCATGTTTAACTGTATAAGAAACTGTTGATCTGTTTTTAACAATTGGCTATACTACTTTGCATACTCATGAGCAATGTGTAAAAGTTCAATTTGCTGCACAACCTCACCAGTACTTGGTATTATACCTTTTTAAAAAAAAAAGATTAATTATCAGTTCAGTTCAGTTGCTCAGTCATGTCCAAATCTTTGCCACTCCATGGACAGCGGCACACCAGGCTTCCCTGTCTACCATCAACTCCTGGAGCTTGCTCAAACTCATGTCCATTGAGTCAGTGATACCATCCAACCATCTGATCCTCTGTCTCCCCCTTCCTGCCTTCAGTCTTTCCCAGCATCAGGGTCTTTTCCAATGAGCAGGTTCTTCACATCAGGTGGCCAAAGTATTGGAGTTTCAGCTTCAGCATCAATCCTTCCAATGAATATTCAGGACTGATTTGATCTCCTTGCAGTCCAAGGGACTCTCAAGAGTCTTCTCCAACACCACAGTTCAAAAGGATCAATTCTTCGGCCCTCAGCTTTCTTTATAGTCCAACTCTCACATCCATACATGACTACTAGAAAAACCATAGCTTTCAATAGATGGACCTTTTTCAGCAAAGTAATTAAGTATAGCCTTTCTAGTAAGTGTATCGTGGTATCTCATTGTGGTTTTAATCTGCATTCCCTGAATAAGTAATGAGGTTGAGCATTTTTTCATATGTTTATTTTCTTTCCAAATATCTTCTTTTGTGATGTATTTGTTCAAATCTTTTGCCTATTAGAAAAAAAGGGATTGGTTGATTTCATATTATTTGAGCTTTGAGAATTTTTTTATATATTCTGTATACAAGCATCTTGTCAGATATGTGATTTGAAAATATTTTCTTCTAATCACTGGCTTATCTTTTCAGTCTCTTACCAGAATCTTTTACAGAGAAAAGGTTTAAATTTTGGTGAAGTGCAACTGATCAATTTTTTCTTTTATGGTGGTGTTTGGGAATGACATCTAAAACTTTCTAGCTTAATCCAAAGTTATTTATATTTCCTCTTGTTTAATGGTAGATTTTACATTTAAGCTTATGCTACACTTAGAGTTAACTTTTGTATCTGGTAAGAGGTATGGGTCAAGATTTATTTATTTATGCATGTGAGTGTTGAAGTCTTCCATCACCATTTGTTGGAAAGAACCCTTTCTCATTGAACCTTGAGTTATCCTTACTTTACCAGCGCTTCAGACGTTTTCTTCTGTAAACCTTTAGAAACTTTTTTTAATCTCAGTGTTTTGAAGATTTCATAATGTTTTGGAGTAGCTATTTTTTATTTATACCACAGGACTCTCTGGTTACAATTTTCTTCTGCAACTTTGTTATTTTTTAGTTTTAGGCTTTTTTATATTATGTATTTGCTATTTCTTTGATGTACTCTTAGTTTTATCTTTTTTTTTTTTTTTTTTTTTAAATTTTATTTTATTTTTAAACTTTACAATATTGTATTAGTTTTGCCAACTATCAAAATGAATCTGCCACAGGTATACATGTGTTCCCCATCCTGAACCCTCCTCCCTCCTCCCTCCCCATACCCTCCCTCTGGGTCGTCCCAGTGCACCAGCCCCAAGCATCCAGTATTGTGCATCGAACCTGGACTGGCGATTCGTTTCATACATGATATTATACATGTTTCAATGCCATTCTCCCAAATCTCCCCACCCTCTCCCTCTCCCACAGAGTCCATAAGACTGATCTATACATCAGTGTCTCTTTTGCTGTCTCGTACACAGGGTTATTGTTACCATCTTTCTAAATTCCATATATATGCATTAGTATACTGTATTGGTGTTTTTCTTTCTGGCTTACTTCACTCTGTATAATAGGTTCCAGTTTCATCCACTTCATTAGAACTGATTCAAATGTGTTCTTTTTAATGGCTGAGTAATACTCCATTGTGTATATGTACCACAGCTTTCTTATCCATTCATCTGCTGATGGGCACCTAGGTTGCTTCCATGTCCTGGCTATTATCTTAATCCTTTTTTTAAACCCTTTTAGTCAACTTTTGGTCTGCCTAAGCTAATCTTCAGTTTTCTTATCCTTTTCCTTCTCTCTCTCTCTTTTTTCCTCTTTGTTCTCTTTTCTGGACAGTTCTGTTCAGTTGCTCAGTCTTGTCCAACTCTTTACCATGGAGTGCAGCACTGCAGGCTTCCCTGTCCATCTCTAACTCCTGGAGCTTGCTCAAGCTCATGTCCATCCAGTTGATGATGCCATCCAACCATCTCATCCTCTGTCGTCCCCTTCTCCTCCTGCCTTCAATCTTTCCCAGCATCAGGGTCTTTTCCAGTGAGTCAGTGCTTCACATCAGGTGGCCAAAGTATTGGAGTTTCAGCTTCAGCATCAGTCCTTCCAATGCATATTCAGGACTTTTTTGGACAGTTTTCTCAGATTTATCTTCTTAGCTATCTTTTGTAATTTCTATTTCAGCTTTCATATTTTTAACATCTGAGAATTCTCTTTTGTTTCTCCAAATGCTCTTTTTTTATGGCATTCTATTCTTGGATGAAATATCTTCTCTTTAAGTTTCTTTTTTTAGAAATGCTCTTTGAATTGAATTTTGTTGTCTATCTCTCCTGTTATTCTCTCTGTTTCGGTATCTTTTGCACATGTTAGAGGTTTCCTTAAATGCTGGTGATGGTTTACTGTCCATTCATCTTTAAGAAACAGAGACTAAAATGTGTATATTAGGTAGGAGGGGGCTTGTTCACTGAATGGCTTGACTGTACAGAGAAAAGGCAGTAAACTGGCTTTTCACTGTTGACCATTGGGATGCTCAAACCTAAGATGCTTTCCGGTTCAACTCTTCAATTTCCGCAAAGATAAACCCTCTGCTCTTTGGAAGGGCTGGGCAGTGTATTTAAATCCTGCTTTCCAGTGTTCTCAGAGCTAAGTGGAGGATGCTCTCTCCCTCAGTGTGTTGGTTTCCCTGGATTCTCCCTGGTTTTGTGGGGCAATTACCCATCCTCAGCAGGCTGTGAAATCCTACAAGCTGTATCTCTTCTATTGGATCATCTGTCGTTTGTCTAAACAGTTTTCTTCTTCCAAAATGTTATTGACACCTCTCGGTTATTGCCATTTCCTTTCCTATTCTCTTGGTACTTGTGGGTTTATTCCTTTTTAATTCTTACATTGTCATTTTAATGAGAGTTGCTGGAAAAACGGAGATTAATGCATGTATTTATTATGTTAAGCCAAGTTTTTCTCATCTTTTTTCTATAGATATAGATTATTATCTTCACACATGTGCACATACACACACATGCTCATATTTACTAACTATATACATTTCATTTTACAAAATTTAGAAACAAGCTCTAACTACTTGCTAGATAGCTTTTCTCTTATTTGAATTTATATCATTAGCATTTTTCTGTCATTGAATATTCTCTATTAACTTTTCCATCAATTAAATTGTATCATATTGCTGTGTTGTTTTTTATTTAATCATGTTCTTAATCTTCAGCACTGAGATTTTTTCCAGTTTTTTTACTATTATAAATGGTACGGCTATAACATTTTTCATGTAAATCTCAGTTAAAGTTTCTAATAATTTTTCTTTTATGTTTGGAGTTGCTTGTTGGATGATGTGAGCATTTGAACCTGATATGTGATTCATATTTTTATGTGTAATACATAATGTGATAAAGTGGTGCATATTGTCAAATTGCCCTTCACAAGATAAGATCTCTTTGCTAACTTTGGTCTAAGCATCATGTGATTAATCCCTAAACCTTTGCTAATATTAGGAATCATCACTGTTTTAAAATTTTTGTTAATTTGATGAAAGGAAAGATACTACATGTATAGATTTGGATTTTCTTTGTCACTTGCACAGCCAGACATATTTTATGTGTTTTGTACTCTGTGCATTATCTTTTCATGAATGTTTTAATATTTATCATATATGTTTATAGGGTCTTTTATGGAGTAAATTTACCTGCTTCCCTGGTGGCTCATATGGTTAAGAATCCGCCTGCAATGCAGGAGACCCGGGTTCGATCCCTGGGTCAGGAAGATCCCTGGAGGAGGACATGGCAACCCACTCCAGTATTCTTGCCTGGAGAATCCCATGGACAGAGGATCCTGGTGGGCTACAGTCCATGGGGTCACAAAGAGTCAGACATGACTGAGCGACTTTCATCTGTAACCATCTTTATTAAAATATATTTTCTCAGTTTTCACAGTCTTTTCAAATTTTTGATATTCTAGTAGTTTTCATTTTTAAATTGTCAATTATATAAAACAATATATTTTCTTTGGCTTTTGACCTTAAAAAGTTATTTCCCCATCCCCAAATGAGATAAATATTCTCCTGTATTTTTTCTTAGATCTTTAATGATTTGATTTTTTTCATGTTTCACATGTTCAACTCTTTATTCTTTATATTTATGTGTTAATAAGCTGGTTAATTAATTTTGGTTTGTCATGTGGATAGGAATCTAAGTCTGTTTTTTCCAAATAATTAACCAATATTCTAGGACCATGAATTAATGGTCTAAAATTTCTCCACTGATTTGAAGTGAGAACTTTCTTATCAGACACATTCTCTTATTCAAATGTCTGTTGATGTTCTTTCTACTTGCTATTATTAATTTGTCTGTTTTTATGTAGTACAACACTTTTGATTTTTATATGCTAATCAGGTATTGAATACTTGAAAAGACATTGTATTCTCTTTACACTTTAATAAAATGAGAACTGTGGCTCTTTTTGTTTCCTTTTGCATGATCTTAAGAATTATTGGACCAAATTCCAAAAAAACTCTTAGGTTTTATTAGAATTGCAAATATTATATGAATTATTTTTTGTGAGAATTTCCATCTTGACATTGAGTCTTCAGATTTAGAATCATTACATTTATTTCACTTTTTTCAAGAATTGTTTTACTTCCCTCCATAAAGTTTTATGTGTTTCTTCATCTGGCTCTCCCACATTTCTGTTTAAATTGATTCCTAGGTATTTGCTACTATTGTGATTTAATTTATTTCCTGTTAGAGTTTCCAAGTGGTTATTGCTGCTGTATAAGAAAGCTGTTGTGTTTTATTTATTTATTTTTTTAACTGCTCACCTTACTGAACCCTTTTACCGGTCCTATAGATTTTTGAGTTGATGTTTTGGGTTTTCTATGTGTTTAATCATATCATCAGGCAAATGATTTTATCTCTTAGTTTTTATCATGGATTCCTTTATTCCTTCCTCCCTACTTCTTCCCTCTCTCTCTTTTTAATTTCGGTGCTTAGAACTTGCAAATAAATACTGAATAATGTTGGTATAGCCATGTTTCATTCCTGAAATTAGTAGAAATGACTTCAGTGTTTGACTCCTGTAGTGATGTTGTCTTTCAGTTTCAGATGGGCACTCTGTGATTCTAAGGAAGTCTCTTCCATGTCTAGAATCCTGACTTCGTTTAACTTGAATGTTGAAATGATTTAATCCAAAGCCACTTCAGCAACAACAGATTGAAGAGCATTTTTCTTACTTTCATCCTGCTGATAAAGCAATCATGTATTAATACATTTCACATTTTCAAACAATCTTTCCATTCCTAAAATAAGCATATTATCTCTGAATGTGCATATATTTTTTTCCTGTAATGACTAATTATGATTGATTCTGGAACTTTTTTTGTGTGTACATGTTTACAGGTGAGACTGCTCTATAGTATTAAGTTAAATTTTCAATTTAAACGGTTTAAAAAAAAAAAAAAAAAAACATGGTTAGCACATCAAATAGCTCAGAAGGGCCTTGTGTTGAGAAGCCCCCAGATGCTGCTTAGCTCCTCTGTCTCCAGATCCTCCTCTTCGAGGCGTCCATTTCTATTTTTCTGCCTTTATGGTTGTGTCTACATGTGTAAATACTTTGCTTACAGTGCTTTTCTTGACTTACTAACTTCAGGCATATCTACCAGATATTTCTGTAAAGAGAAATAAGGCCCTGCCTTCTAAGTCACACTCTGCGTCTCATTATAGTAAGATTTTACCCTCTATGCCTTCTGCTGGTTCTCTCAGCCAGTACAGACAGCACGTGGAAATGTCCGCCTCTGGTTCCAGGCTCCATTGACAAGAGTCTCCTGAGTAAGAGGAGGAGACCACTGATGCTCTCCCTTTGCCCCCACTCACCCCCCTCTTTTCCATCTCTTAGCCTTGTCTTTACTCTTTGTGTCCAAGCTTGGTAATTTGTAACCTTCTCTTTGTAACTGATTCTAAAAAGTTGACCTCTGTGCACAAGTACTAAATTGAATCTCAGAGACAGAGTTCTAAGAAACTCTGTGTCCCATATTGGGAGGATTTGGTGAGCAGTTTTATAGCACTTGGTTCAAAGATGAGTTTGCTAATAAGATTAGGTTGTGTTTAAAGGACTACTGTGTGACAGCAAATTTGGAAAACTCAGTAGTGGCCACAGGACTGGAAAAGGTCAGTTTTCATTCCAATCCCAAAGAGAGGCAATGCCAGAGAATGTTCAAACTACTGTACAATTGCACTCATCTCACATGCTAGTAAAGTAATGCTCAAAATTCTCCAAGCCAGGCTTCAATAGTATGTGAACCATGAGCTTCCAGATGTTCAAGCTGGATTTAGAAAAGGCAGAGGAACCAGAGATTCCCATTGACAATCAAATTGCCAACATCTATTGGATCATGGAAAAAGGAAGAGAGTTCCAGAAAAACATCTACTTCTGATTTATTGACTATACCAAAGCCTTTGACTGTGTGGATCACAACAAACTGTGGAAAATTCTTCAAGAGATAGGAATACTAGACCACCTAACCTGCCTCCTGAGAAATCTTTATGCAGGTCAAGAAGCAACAGTTAGAACTGGACATGGAACAATTGGGTAAGGAGTATATCAAGGCTGTATATTGTCACCCTGCTTATTTAACTTATATGCAGAGTACATGATGAGAAATGCTGGGCTGGATGAAGCACAAGCTGGAATAAAGATTGCTGGGAGAAATATCAATAACCTCAGATATGCAGATGACACCACCCTTATGGCAGAAAGTGAAGAAGAACTAAAGAGCTCTTTATGAAAGTAAAAGAGGATTGTGAAAAAGCTGGCTTAAAACTCATCATTCAGAAAACTAAGATCATGGCATCCAGTCCCATCACTTCATGGCAAATAGATGGGGGAACAGTGGAAATACTGAGAAACTGTTTTTTGGGGCTCAAAATCACTGCAGATGGTGACTGCAGCCATGAAATTAAAAGACGCTTGCTCCTTGGAAGAAAAGCTATGGCCAAGCTAGACAGCATATTAAAAAGCAGAGACCTTGTTTTGCTGACAAAGGTCCATCTAATCAAAGCTATGGTTTTTCCAGTAGTCAGGTATGGATGTAAGAGTTGGAGTATAAAGAAAGCTGATACTGAAGAATTGTTGCTTTTGAACTATGGTGTTGGAGAAGACTCTTGAGAGTCCCGTGGATAGTAAGGAGATCCAACCAGTCCATCCTAAAGGAAATCAGTCCTGAATGTTCATTAGAAGGACTGATGCTGAAGCTGAAACTCCAATACTTTGGCCACATGATGTGAAGAACCTACTCATTGGAAAAGACCCTGATGCTAGGAAAGACTGAAGGCAGGAGGAGAAGGGGACGACAGAGGATGGGATGGTTGGATGGCACCACAGATTCAATGGATATGAGTTTGAGTAAACTCCAGGAGTTGGTGATGGACAGGGAGGCCTGGCGTGCTGCAGTCCATGGGGTCGCAAAGAGTCGGACATGACTGAGTGACTGAACTGAGCTGAAAGGCCTAATGCCTTTAATCTGGTCTCAGGTAATCTGATGAATTTCTGTGGGTTCCTTTAATCTGGAATGAAGCATGCGGACATCTTTCACTTGACGGGGGTTTGAGTTCTCTGGAGAGTTTAAGGATTCTGTTCTGTGTGTCCCTTGAGGGGGAATCAGGCCCTGTCCCAAGGCTGCACTCTTGTTTCGTGGCTGTTCCTCCCTTGTCTCTGCATGCGCCCCTGATTAGCTGCTGTTAGAATCTGCCCTTTGGAACTCAGGGAAGGCCATGGAGGGTGGAGCCTGTTCCCTATAAACAAGAAACAGGGCACATGGAAAGGCTTCCATGTCTGGGAGCCCCACAGTGTCCTGCTTGGTTTCATAACTGTTCTTGCCTTTCATGACTGATCAATTGCATGACTCTAAAAGTTGAAAATCCATAAACAGCACTCCTGATTACCGTGACTGTGCAAACTGTGTCACTGCAAAGCCCTACAGTTGTGCTAAGATCCTGTTTTGTCTTCTGCTGGACGCAGCCACATCTTCAGTACCTCTCAATGGAGAATACTGCTAGCTTCAAGGCTGAACAATTTTTTTTCTTTTGTTTATAGTCCACTCTTTACTTTAACCATACCAGCTAAGTTAGCAACTCTTTCCTATTCTGTAAGAGACCTCACTCACCAGAGCCACTGGTCCTGCTGTTCAAATCATTACTTTATACTCTTCCTGGCCATCATCTGAAATGTCCTTTTACAGTTAGTGTCTTTGGCTTCAGCCTAACAAGGAAAGAATTCATCTCCTGCCAGGTACAAGCCTGAAAGTTTATTTGCTTCCAAACACATTTTAAGGATTCACATAACCCTCGTACTAAAATAAAATGAAAGAGGGCACAAAAAATTAAATATTTTCAGTCCAAACAGGATTACATTCTCATGTAATTTCCTAAGAATGTATGTGCGATGTAAAATTTTTGTGACCTTATATGTTTCAAAATGTCTGGGTCAGATTTAATCAGTAGTTTTTCTGGGTATATGAATTTCAGCTGAAAATAATTTTCCCTTAAACATTTGAAGCTATGGTGACTTTTCTTTCTAGGATCCAAAGTGGTTGATAAGAAGTCCTGTTACTTGAGATTCTCTCTTGTCCTTGTTTTTAAGCTCATTTACTACTTAAAAATATCCACTTATTTGCAAGAAACCCTGGGTGAAAACTATGGTATGTTTGCTATGTTGGACTGAAAATATTTAAGTTTTTGTTGTCTCTTACATTTTTTCTCAATACTGGACCTGTCCATAACTACTAGAGTGTGCTAGGAAGCAGACAACAGATTCTAGGCTTGGGACTGGCAGAAAGTTCTACCTTGTTGAGCCGAAGCAATAAGTACAAACTGAATTTATTTTCTGCTTTCCTTTGCCAGATATCAGTCTTTGGTTTCTATCATGGATTGGGCTTTACCTCCTCTTTAGATGTTGGCAGTCTTTATAGGTTTAGGTTAAAACTCATTTATCCACTTGGTGCTGCTGCTAAGTCGCTTCAGTCGTGTCCGACTCTGTGCGACCCCAGAGACGGCAGCCCACCAGGCTCCCCCATCTCTGGGATTCTCCAGGCAAGAACACTGGAGTGGGTTGCCATTTCCTTCTCCAATGCATGAAAGTGAAAAGTGAAAGTGAAGTCGCCTAGTCATGTCCGACTCTTAGTGACCCCATGGACTGCAGCCTACCAGGCTCCTCCACCCATGGGATTTTCTAGGCAAGAGGACTGGAGTGGGGTGCCATTGCCTTCTCCAATTTATCCACTTAGTCATCTGGAAAACCCTGAACTCTTACAGGCTACCCCTGTATCCCACTGGATCCCTGCGCCAGGGCTGTGTTTAAATACAGGGAAGCACAACTGATCAACATACTAATATCATGGGTCTGACACCTTTAGTTTCTGTAAATGGATGTGTCTGCTTATTCTTTACTCAGATTTGAATTCATGCATGACTGCTCCTTTCAAGCACCTACTATAAAGCATCAGTGAGTAGGTAGTGGTGGAAGAGTTAGTTGAGCGATTGTGTCCTGAGCTCTTCGCAGCCCCATGGACTGTATCCTGCCAGGCTCCTCTGTCCGTGGAATTCTCCAGACAAGAATGCTGAAGTGGGTAGCCATTCCCTCCTCCACGGGGTCTTTCCAACCCAAGGATTGAACCCAGGTCTCCTGCATTGCAGGCAGATTCTTTACTGTCTGAGCCACCAGGGAAGCCCTAATCAGAGAGTAAGTAGACTTCGCTAAATATTCCTTGTGTGAGAAGAAAGTAAACTCTTGAGAGCAAACAAATGAAAATTTCTATCAGACTTTTATTTTTCAGTGATAACTCTCATCTCTGTTTCCACTGGTTTTATTTAACTCTTCCTTTTTCTTATTTAGCATTTGGTTTAATTTACTCTATTTCTTTTCTTTCTTCCATTATATTTTTTCTCCTCTTAATAATGGAAAGCAATTAAGCTTTGCTCAAAGCTTCTGTCCACAAAGTTGCATACCTATACCCAGCATGGTGTTAAGACAAGGGAGCTTGTGAATGATGAGAATTTCCTTTAAATTAGAATATTTTTTCTCACTTATAAAGGTTATTCTTAAGAAGGGTTCTTGTAAATGACATGCTGTCCACCCGATCATGGATGATAGAATTTTTGTGTTGCCTACCTCTTGATGAAAAGTGGTACTAAAGATGATAGCAAAGCATTTGTTTTCTTATGTAGAAAATACTAATAAATGGGACGGGCTACATGGTTTCTAGGATTCCTTTAAGTAATAACATTCTGTAATCCTGTGAATTAGTTAACTAAGTTCATTTCCAGAGAGTAAGAACACTCACTCATTCACAAGTACATTTGTTGAAAACTTACTTCAATATTAAAAATTGAGAACTTGCAAAGCAATTTACACATATCATCTAATTTAGTATTCTTAAAAAAAATCCATGAGTTCAGAGTGATAATTATTATTGTCTCAACTTATGTATAGGAAGAATGATTCAGATGTTTAGGTTAAGATCATCAACAGAAATTGCATTACAGAAATCCTTTTGCCCAATACCTATTGAATCGAGCAAACAAAAATAAAAACAAAAATAGATAAAATTCACCACAACATCTAAACAAGGTAAAGGGAATAATTAAATTCAATAAACTCTTCAAACTGGTAACTTTGAAAAGGAAAGCAACAGAAAACACTGTTGGGATATAGAGGGATAAAGCTGGACTCCTCTTTCCCCATCCACCAGAAAGCAGAGCCTAAAATTACTCACTATCCCAAACATCTGGAACGAAACTTATTGAATGAGTAGCATTAACCTTTCCTTTGACTGAGAACCAAGAAAAGGGCCCTGGGGCAGGTGCGGGGGTAGAGAGGAGTGAAGGGAGAAGGGTTATGGGGAAGGTTAACTTTCTCTGATGATAGCAAAGGCTTCAGGACTGCATACTGGATCGGAGCAATAATATAAAATAAGAGAACATTTCCTCATAGGAAGAGCCAGTGCCTCAAATGGATGGAGTGAATCTGATTATGAGGCTATTTCTAGGAAGAAGGACTAGATCTCCAATATTGTTACCATGACGGAACATCACCTTGGCTGAGCTCTCCCCTACCTGTCACTGTTCCATTAGGTTACAGAAATTGGGTAGAACAAAGAATACTCAATCTTCAAACTTCAGTTTCAAAGGGAAAACAAAATGTTCCCTGCTTTGGTGGGAAGAGAGTCAGGTGTCACTTTGTATATCACAGTGCATAAAGTGTCAGGACAGAGCCACCCGAGCAGAGCAAGGAGACAAATGGTGGGGCAGTGTTAGCGCGTGCCACACAACAAAACAACAACCAGACAAGCAGGGCTACAGCACGAAAGAGCAGTACTGCCAACCCACACCGGGATACAAACCGAGGAGCAGAGCTGAATGATTCACACTCGTTTCACTCTGTGGAATGATATTCATCGAAAGGTAAGAGTTCAAGGATGAGGTGATAAATTCACAGGATGAGATTAAGAGGGACAAAAGGAACATGTTGAGGCCGCTAGATAGCTTTCGTGGGATTAATGAGATAAATGAAGAACAGCAGAAGATGAACTGCAACAGACTCCAAACAGAATTACACTGAGGGAAATAAGTATGAAGGAACATGACAGGCACATGAATGCAGATGAAAGAGTGATGAAAGTCGTCAAGTGAAGCTTAAAGATAGCTAGAGGGAAAAGAAGATTTATCCAGAGATAGGTATGCATACATGTATATAGAAACATGATTTATTCAAATATGTAACATAGCTTAATTTAATTAATAAGAGCAAATCCTTTTAAATTGACCATACATGAAACCCTTTTTTTTTAGGTGTTTACGCTTGTTGATTAATTTTTCACAATAAGGGGTATGAGGCCAGTTACTGTTAGTATTGTCAATTTATAGGTGAGGAGATTAAGACATAGTTAAATGATTTGCCCAAGGCCACACAATTAGTAAATAGAGTAGGACTGTGCTTTAAAAGTGGAGAAGGCGATGGCACCCCACTCCAGTGTTCTTGCCTGGAGAATCCAAGGGATGGGGGAGCCTGGTGAGCTGCCATCTCTGGGGTCACACAGAGTTGGACACGACTGAAGTGACTTAGCAGCAGCAGCAGCAGTGCTTCAAAAGAGCAGAATTATGCTATCTGCCTCTAAGTAGAAAAAATTTCCTGAAGTAAATGAATAACTAAATTTGCAGTTCAAAATAGATAGTGTTGCAAGCAATAGCATTGTTTTATTGGTTGACCTGGAGAAGGCAATGGCAACCCACTCCAGTATTCTCGCCTGGAAAATCCCACAGACAGAGGAGCCTGGTGGGCTGCAGTCCATGGGGTCACTAAGAGTCGGGCATGACTGAGTGATTTCACTTTCACTTTTCCTTTCATGCATTGGAGAAGGAAATGGCAACCCACTCCAGTGTTCTTGTCTGGAGAATCCCAGGGATGGGGGAGCCTGGTGGGCTGCCGTCTCTGGGGTTGCACAGAGTTGGACACGACTGAAGTGACTTAGCGGCAGCAGCAGCATTGGTTGACCAGAAAGTTCATTTGGGTTTTTGCGTTAAGATATTACAACCCAATACCTTCCCACCAGCAACGTATGAGGGTTTCCATCTCTCCACATCTCCCCCAACACTAATTATTGTTTGGGTTTTTTTGAATCATAGGATTCTACTTTATCTAGTTTTCTGTGTATCTCTATATATCTGTGTAGAATAGGCAAACTTGTAGAGACAGGAAATAGAAATTACCAGATTGGGGGAGGAGGTTATGGCTTAGATGGTACAGAATTTCTCTTTAGGATGATAAAAAAGCTCTGGAAATGGATAGTGGTGATGGTTGCAAATATTATGAATGTAATTAATGCCACTAAGTTGTAGGAATTAAAAATCATGAAAACAACAATTTTGTATTAGACATTTTACCACATTAAAAAAAAAAAAAAACCCATTGTGTTCCAGGAAAATTTGGTACAGAATGCTGAATGCTGAGACATATCTGAGTTAAACTATTAAACCTTAGGATAAAGAGAGAAATTAACCAGTTTTCCAGACACTGGAATATCCTGGACAAAGAAAAGAAAACAAAATCTGGCTGGCCTCAAGCTCTTCTACAGCAGCTTTAGGTTTGGGGAGACAGTGAAATGTCAAATGGATTTAATGGAAAGAAAGGGACTTCCCTGGTGATTCGATGGTTAAGACTGCTGTTCCACTCAGGGAGCATGGTTTCAATCCTTGGTTGGGGAACTAAAGATGAATGCCATTGAAATAATGAAATAATTTGCCATTGAATGCCAAATGAAATAATGCCATTTGTAGCAACATGGATGGATCTAGAGATTGTCATACTGAGTGAAGTTAGAGAAGGAGAAGTATCTTATGACATCCCTTATATGTGGAATCTAAAAGGAAATGATACAAATGAACATACCTACAAAACAGAAAGAGGCTCATCAACTTAGAGAACAAACTTATGGTTGCAGAGGGGGCAGGATAGTTAAGGGAGTTTGGGATGGACACGTACACACTGTTACATTTGAAATGGATAACCGACAAGGACCTACTGCATGGCACGTGGAACTCTACTCAGCATTATATGGCAGCCCGCATGGGAGGAGATGGGGGAGAATGGGTACATGTGTATGTATGGCTGAGTCCCTTTGCTGTTCACCTCAGCAACATTGTTAATCGGCTATACCCCAGTACAGGATTGCTACTGCTACTGCTGCTAAGTCACTTCATCGTGTCCAACTCTGTGCGACCCCATAGACGGCAGCCCACCAGGCTCTGCCATCCCTGGGATTCTCCAGGCAAGAACACTGGAGTGGGTTGCCATTTCCTTCTCCATTGCGTGAAAGTGAAAGTGAAGTTGCTCAGTCGCGACCAACTCGTAGGGACCCCATGGAATGCAGCCCATCAGGCTCCTCCATCCATGGGATTTTCTAGGCAAGAGTACTGGAGTGGCTTGCCATTGCCTTCTCCCAATACAGGATAAAAAGTTTAAAAAAGAAAAGTACATGTACTTGTTCATAAAGATAGACCTAGAGTCTGTCATACAGAGTGAAGTAAGTCACAAAGAGCAAAACAAATATTGTATATTAACACATATATGTGGACTCTGGAAAAATGGTGCAGATGAACCTTGTAGGGTAAGGGAGTTAGAGAAGGCAAGGTTCAGAAAAAGAATGAGACCGGCACTTTACAGAAACAGATTGCCGTTAATGAGGCAAGAAGGGGCAGCAGTCAGATTAGTGAGCCACTGCACTAACCCAAGAAAACAATAATATATATACGCATCAACCTTAATGCCCATTTTTTTTTCCTTCGGGTGAGAAAGTTCTTTGTTTTGCATAGAATGGTAGGGAGGACCCGGAGGGGAGTTTTAACTCCAGGCTATTTTGAGCCTGTAACTTTCCTTCAAACTTATTTTCAGCTCATCAGTAAAGACACAGATGAATAGAACGGACGCGTGGGCATGGCGCAGGGGATGGGGGGTGATGAACTGGGAGATGACTGACGCGTGTGCACTGCCATGTGTAACACAGATACACGAGTGGGAGCCTGCTGTGATGTGTAGGGGCTCTGCTCGTGTTCTCTGGTGACCTAGATGGGTGGGATGGGGTGGAGGTCCAAGAGGGAGGGGGTACACATACACACACACACAGCTAATTCACTTTGTTATACAGCATTGGAAAGCAACTATACTCCAGTTAAAAAAAAAACAATACATGTGCTCAGAATAAGTATAACTTCCATGAGATCTTGAAAATGTCCTGAGTCACAAAATCCAGCCAATTAAGAGTGAATAAAAATGAAAGATTCGTGAATGCGGAGCTCATAGTGTAAGGACTGATGATGGGTAGTGATTCCATTTAAATATAGAGCTAACAATAAACAACTCGGCAGTTACAGTTATAGATCAGGGTGTGAAGGTTATAAACCCAGGCAGCCACCAACACTTAAAGCTGAGAGATTGAGAGCTAGGGAGAGGGAATTTGAGAGGAAGTGTGTGAGTGCTAATGCTGTCTTTCACAGCATGAAGTCATTAAATAGTGTCTAAAATTAAAATAAATAGTTAAAAAACAACATAATTACTCCAGACTCTTCATGATTTCTTTACAGTCTGTGTTTGTAACTTCAAAAGGATCATTTGGCAAAAAGCTTATGGTGAAGAAACATTTGACGGTCTACATTTCCTTCCGTTTGTTTAGTTATATTTTTCTTCTGTTAAATACAAGTAAAAATCAATATCACACATAAAACTTTTAAAATAGTACATGATGTTTTATCCCATATTTGATAGTACTTGGCCACCTCATGCGAAGAGTTGACTCATTGGAAAAGACTGATGCTGGGAGGGATTGGAGGCAAGAGGAGAAGGGGACGACAGAGGATGAGATGGCTGGATGGCATCACTGACTCGATGGACGTGAGTCTGAGTGAACTCCGGGAGTTGGTGATGGACAGGGAGGCCTGGTGTGCTGCGATTCATGGGGTCACAAAGAGTTGGACACGACTGAGCAACTGATCTAATCTGATTTTTTCTTGTTCTTCTGCCCATCCATCTATTTGAGATCCATCCTTCTGTCTCTGCATATATAATAAGATCGGGTTCCCAGGTGGCACTAGCAGTAAAGACCCTGCCTGCCAAGGCAGGAGATGTAAGAGACAAGGGTTTGATCCCTGGGTTGGGACAATCCCCTCGAGGAGAGCATGACAACCCACTTCAGTATCTTTGCCTGGAGAATCCCATAGACAGAGGCGGCTGGCGGGCTACTGTCCAGGGGTCCCAGAGAGTTGGATGTGACTGAAGCAACTTAGCCTGCATGCATATCATAAGATACTTACAGTGATGTTAGCCATATGTTAATGATAGCTGTTTACGGGCGGTGAGACTTGGGACTATTTTTAACTTAGATATTTGTATTTTTTGGCACTTCTTGAATTCTTCGAAGTGAATTATGTATCATTTTCATAGTAACAATGAAGTGATCTGTCAAGAGACAAGTATTGTGTATTAAGACATATATGTGAAATCTACAAAGATGGTGTGGATAAACTTACTTTCAAAGCAGAAATAGACAGACATAGATAACAAATGTTTGGATACCAAGCTACCAACAAGGGGGTGGGGTGGGATGAATTGAGAATTTGGGATTGACATATATATATATATATATATATATATATATACACACACACACATACACTACTATGTATAAGCTTGGAGAAGGCAATGGCAACCCACTCCAGTACTCTTGTCTGGAAAATCCCATGGATGGATGAGCCTCGTAGGCTGCAGTCCATGGGGTCGCTAAGAGTCGGACATGACTGAGCGACTTCACTTTCACTTTTCAGTTTCATGCATTGGAGAAGGAAATGGCAACCCACTCCAGTGTTCTTGCCTGGAGAATCCCATGGACAGAGGAGCCTGGTGGACTGCCATCTATGGGGTTGTACAGAGTCGGACGTGACTGAAGCAACTTAGCAGCAGCAGCAGCATGTATAAGCTTCACTGGTGGCTCAGGTGGTAAAGAATCTGCCTGCAGATCAAAATCTGCTGGTTTCAATCCCAGTATCCAGAAGACCCCCTAAAGGAGGGCATGGCTACCCACTCCAGTATTCTTGCCTGGAGAATTCCATGGACAGAGGAACCTGGCGGCCTACAGTCCATGGGGCAACAAAGAGTCAGACATGACTGAGTGGCTTTCACTTCCATGTATACAATAACTCATGAGAACTGCCCGTATAGCACAGGGAACTCCATTTAATGCTCTGTGGTGACCTAAACGGGAAGGAAATCAAAGAAGCGGGGACAAGTGTCTAGGTATAACTGAGTCACTTTGCTGTATAGCAGAAACTGACACAGCTCACACAGTAAGTAAAAAGGCAAGCAGATATGTCAAGATGTTAACAGTGTAGATCATGGGTAGTGGAGCAATGGATGTTTATTACAGGTTTCCCCGCTATCCAAAAGGAAAGCGTTCCTATGAGACGTTTCCTAAGTCGAAATGGCACAAATCGAAGAAGCAATTTCCTTAGGACACGTCTTGCTAATGGATACACAAAACAAATGGAGATAAAGCACAGATGCTCACAGACATGGTTCAAAACTGTGGCCACATGATGCTGAGAAGCTCCATCTAGTTCCCAGGGAAGGAGCTGGAGGTGCCTCTCTAACACATCCTGCAAAACAAATGCTGAACCTTATTTTTGCTTTGAGTTTTTTTCCAAGAGCAGAAATCCTCTTTGGGTTTCTTTGTATTGGCGAAAACAGATACTAATGTAAGTCTTCCATAAAAGTAAAGTGGTATAAAGCAAACTGTTGAAACGTGGGGGAGACCTGTATGTTATTCTTTGTCTATTTTCTCTATTGTTTATTTATTAAATTCTTTGTAAGTTTCTCTATTCTATGACAGTTTAATTTACTAAGATTTTAAATACATTAAAAAGAGATGCTTGTCCTAGGTTAAATGTTGGCGCTGTGAGTCAAGTCTTGATGCTGGAGGTTGGGAGAGATGAGCCAGGATGGCCCACGACCTGAGCAAAAGTAGGAAGCAGCGTTGAGAAACTGCTCTGAAATCTGATTTCTCCCCTATGGGTGGGGGACCATATTCTAGTTGTCATGAATCTGAGGCCTAAACTTTTCTGGAAACCCTGAAACCATGGGCTGTGAGAGCTGGAAAGAATCTGGAAACCATCCTTATCCATCCTACATGTTTCACAGATGAGGGGCTGCAGACCCCAGCTTCTGTTTCATCCAGACATAGGTTAGAACTGGGAAATGTTTTTGAGGACACGTAGTGCAATCCTGAAGGTGAATTGGGCTTACTTAGCACTGTGTGTAATCTCTGCATGAACTTGGTCAGTCTCCAAGTTTTACCCAGTTCTGTGAAACCACTCTGTCCCCAGGGGATGGATGCCTGATGCAGGTTCAACAGACATGTAGCTCATGCTTTTCCTGTGTCTTTAACTGTGCCAAGTAGGTCTCCTTCTCCTCCCTCTCTCTATTGTGTTGATATAGAAGTTGAGTCTCAGCATGAAGGCAGGTGACCTGTACAGGGTCACTCAATATAGTTGTGAAAGTGAAAGTCACTCAGTTGTGTCCGACTCTTCGTGACCCCATGGATTATACAGTCCATGGAATTCTCCAGGCTGGAATACTGCAGTGGATAGCCTTTCCCTTCTCCAGGGGATCTTCCCCACCCAGGGAGTGAGCCCAGGCTTCCTTTATTGCAGGTGGATTCTTTACCAGCTGAGCCCCAAGGGAAGCCCAAGAATACCAGAGTGGGTAGCCTATCCCTTCTCCAGCAGATCTTCCTGACCCAGGAATCTAACCAGGGTCTCCTGCATTGCAGGCAGATTCTTTACCAACTGAGCTATCAGGGAAGCCCAGTATAGTTCTAAAGGGTTGAATAATAAATAACCCATTGAACCTGTGAATGTGACCTAATTTGGAAAACAAAGGTCTTTGCAGATGTAGTCAAGGATCTCAAGGAGAGTTCATCCTGGATTTAGGGTGGGCTTGACGTCCAAATACAGGTGTTTGTGTACAAGAAAGAGATTTGAGACGTAAAAACAGAGGAGAAGGCCACGTGAGGATGGAGACAGAGGCAAGAGTGATGCGGACAGCAGAAGCTGGAGGAGGCAAGGATTCTCCCCAGAGCCTTAGGAGAGAACCCAGCCCTGCAGTCACACCTTGATTTCAGACTTCTGCCCTCCAAAATTGTGAGAGAGTAAATTTCTGTCTTCTGAAACCGCCAGGTTTGTGGTAATTTGTTATGACAGCCCTAGGAAACTCATGTGTGTGCGTGCGTGCTCAGTTGCTCAGTCATGCCCGACTCTTTGTGACCCCTTGGACTATAGCCCACCAGACTCCTCTGTCCATGGGATTTCCCAGGCAAGAATACTGGAGTGGGTTGCCATTTCCTTCTCCAGGGGATCTTCCCAACCCAGGGATTGAACCCTCTTGTGTCTCCTACATCAGCAGGTGGATTTTTTACCCCTGCACCCCCTGGGAAGCCCAGGAAGCTCATATACGTGGTAGGTAAGAGCCAGTCTTGGCCCATATATATTGTCTTTGCTTTTGGCTCTGGATGCTAATATATCATTTTTGGTCAACACGGAAAAAGCAGATATAGCTTACTTGGTGTAAATGCTGAAAGAAAAACTCAACATCTTGAGACGTGGATGAAGAATCGGAGCCACGTGTTTGGAGTGAAACAAAGGGCACCTGGAGATCACAAGGCTCAGCAACTCTGCTCTGGATGGTCAGAGTCCAGGGTGAAAATCAACTCTGTGGTCCTTTGGGAATCCAGCCTCTTGCAGCTTCCCACGAAAATCCCCCTGAGGACAGCAACAAAGGCTGAGGCCATAGCAACTAAGACAGGTAACCTTTGGACAGAACCTGGGAGAAATGTCCCTCAACCCTTAAGCTGATTGAAATGGTCAGGATAAACAATAGATCAGCCACCTATTCTGTGCCCCCAACAGAAGTGAGATGTGGCTTTAATTCTTCCCTGTTCCTCTCATAGAAGGGATGTCTAACCTGAAATTGGACAGATATCCGTTTGTGGCAAGAACACAGCTTTCTAAAGCGCTCAGAGTTCTATTGTTTTCCTCCCACCCTTTCTTTTTACATCTTGCTGAAGGCTGAAACTCACAAATACAACAGGACAAAAATTAGCTGGAAAATTGTGGCAGAACATTGCCTCTTGGACGGTGTAGTTTTCGCAAGTAGAGTGCTATAGGTGGGTTGGGAGGAAAGCTTCCGTGCAATTCATGTACACCATCTGTTCATAGTGTCAGAGAACCAGACAGCAAGCAGAGGAGATGATCCAACCACCAGCCTTCTGAACTGCATTGTAGTTAATAAGAAGAATACCTGACGTCTATTGAGAGCTTAGTATTTGCTGTAGAAGAAGTGTTAGCTGCTCAGTCATGTCCGACTCTTTGCAGCCCCATGGACTCCTACCAGGCTCCTCTGCCCATGGAATTCTCCACACAAGAATACTGGAGTGGTTAGCCATTCTCTTCTCTAGAGGATCCTCTTGACCCAGGGATCAAACCTGTGTCTCCTGCGTGGCAAGGCAGGTTCTTTACCATGTTTGCTGAGTATCTCCTAAGTCAGGGATCCACAGACTTCATAGGCTGCCTCTGGCCCCTGTTTTTGTGAAGTTTTATTGGAACACTGCCTCATTTATTTATCTATTTTTATGACTGCCACCATGCTCCAAAAGCAGAGTTGAGTGTTTGTGGCAAAGATTATATAGCTTCCAAAGCCTCAAATATTGATTACCTGGCCCTGTATGAGAAGAGTTTTTCAGCCTCTTTTCTGAGCCATTGCATATATTAACTCAGTTAATCCTCATGGTGACCCTAGAAGGCTGGGATTTTTATTATACCCATTTTGCAGATTGGGAAACAAATACATGGAGAGTCTAAGTAATCTGCCCAACAGTGCACTTTAGGAAATGACGGAACTGGAATTTGACTGCAGGCAGTCTGACTCGTGCATCTGGACTGCCTTGTACTCCCAAGTACAAATCTATGGGATGAGATAATCTTCTGTGTGTTAGGATTCTGGGTGTGAGTTGGGCCTGTCTACCTGCTTTGCAGGTGTGTACAGAAGAAGAGGATCTGACACATGAGAGGTCAGCTTGTTCTCCTTGTTCTGTTAGCAAAGTGTAAGAGCATGGGTGTAATTAGAAGTGAATAGGTTGAGATTCAAGCAATTTGGTTACAGCCCTGTGATCTATGCTATAAAAATGATACAGTATCAGAAATACATGGGCTCAGAATATATACCATTCAGAGAGCCTTCCTGTGGAAATTATCACTGAACATTGGAATATTGAAAGATGAACCCCAAATCAGAAACTCAAAATGAAGAAATCATGGGATAAAGGCTGGTGAGCATCCCTGGGAGAGGCATCTACTGAAGCCCTATTCAGCTTGTCCCAAAGCTCTGGAGGAGGATTTCCATCTCAATGAATTCTCTCTGATGAAGCACCCTGGCTGCCTTGTTCGCAGCTGTATTCCCAGGGCCTCCTCCAGCGCCCGGCACTTAACAGGTGCTCAGTGTACATTTGTCCTAGAACAAAGTTGCTACATAATGAACCAGCGGCCCTGTGGAAGGAAGGCTTGTGCCTTCCCCAGTGGCATCTGAGTGTAGCTGCGGTGCAAAAAAAAAAGTCCACTATAAACTGTAATCCCTCATTAAGCCTCTTCTTCGGGAAAGGTTTACAAACCATAGTCACAGGCCCAATTAAATGCCACAACTGCGTAGAAAGCACCAACCCATGCCAGGAAATGAGGCTGCTAGGAAATACTGCAAGATGTTGGTGGTGTTGTCTTTCTATGGTGGGCTATTTTCTCTCCTACATTCTACTTTTCTGTTGTTCTCCCCTGCCCCGGGTTTTACTTTAAAATGAAAAACAATGACTGCTACACCACGTCTCCAAGTTTGGTGTTTGGTCATCTCTACCGGAATTCTCCTATCTGATACCTGAAATGCGTCTTTGGGTGTCGAGCACCGCAGGGACCTAGAATCTTGTTATGGACTGAAACTTACCTCCCTCCCCCGATTCATATATTGAAGTCCTAGCCCCCTTCCACCTGTACCTCAGAATGTGACCTTATTTGTAAACAGGAATATTGCAGATATTCCTCCAACTCCAATAAGGCTGTGTCTTTATAAAAAGGGGAAATTTGAAGGCAGAGAGATGGGGAGAATTCATTGTGAATTTGAAGGCAGAGATTGGGGTGATGCTTCTACAAGCCAGAAAATGCTTAAGACTGCCCGCCTCCCAGCAGAAGCTGGGGGAGAGACGTGGGACAGATTCTCCAGGGACAGATTCTTCTCCCTTGGGAAGAACCAGCCCTGCCTACACCTTGACCTCAGACTCCTAGGTTTCAGGACTGGGAGACAAAGCTTTCCCACTGTTTCAGCCACTCAGTGTGTGGTCCTCAGTTACGGCAGCTGCAGAAAAGTAACACAGAGCCCATCGCCTGTGTGGTGGCTTTCAGCCCTGGGGCTTCTTCACCTTGTCCTGCTCCGTCTTTCTGTCTGTGTCTGGGTGAAGCTGGCAGGGTCTTTTCGGTGGTCTGGAATGTAGAGCCGCCTTAACTGGATGGGGGAGGAAACAGGAAGAGGGAGGGTCACCAAGGGGCAGGGAGGTGTTTGCCTCGTGGTCAAGGAGTCCAGAGTGGATTTTGGTAGAAAAAGTGAGACCAGGGAAGGAGGCTGGGGATGGATATTAAGGTCAGATGGAAGTAGGAAGTCAGATTTGTAATCAACAGGACTGGGAACAGGTTGAGAAGTAGAGGAAGAGAGGGGAAGAAGGAGCAGTTTGGGATGAAGGTGTGAAGAATGTCAGAGGGACTTGATGTCATAGCCCTGGTTGAGAGCCAGGAGAACATGCTAGTGGCTTCACAGATACAGGTAAGATTGGGGGACCCTCTGCATCTATTTCTGTGAGTTAGCATTTCCCTCTAGGTATCCCCTTGCTGCCCTCTGATGTGCAGAGCCAACCATGGTTGCCTTCCATGGTGATGAAAGCCCCTGCCCCCTCCCTAATCTGGCCCACAAAGACTGATGCTCAGAAGCATTCCTGGGAGTGAGAATTGAGAAGGCAGTTTCATGCAGGGTAGTGTAGGGCAATGGTCAAGAGCATAGGCTCTGGCCCCATATTACAGTGTTGTGACCCCAGGGGGCCTGTCTGTTCACGGCAAATGCAGGGACCATCCAGTGGACGGGAGCTGGCCTAATCTCCTGGCTTATCATGGTCCACCCAAACAGGCTGGGTCCCTGGGAGCCTGTTTGCACACAAAAAAAGTGGTTCTCAATCTTGAGCGTGCATCCGCATCACCTGGAAGGCTTGTGAACGCATAGTGACTGGCCACGCTCCTGAATTTCTGATGCAGCAGGTCAGGAATCTATTTTTCTATCAAGTTCCCAAGTGATACTGATGTAGCTGGTTTGGGGGCCACATTTGGAGAACCAGTGGCAAAGGAAAAATGTTCCTTGGGGTAAATTGGGGAGAGTCATGGCTCCTGGTGCCTTCTGGAGTCATAATGTGCATGGGAAGTGAGCCTGGAGCGTACCTGATCCTGCTGGTAGGTAGGGCCAACTGTCTTACCCTCTGTTGTAGTCAGATATCCACAGGAGGGCTTGGGGATGCTGCTGCTGCTGCCCATGTCTGTGACAACTGACATTTACATAAGATCTTAAGATGTATTAAGCTCAGTTGATAAAGAATCTGCCTACCATACAGGAGACCTGAGTTCAATTCCTTGGTTGGGAAGGTCCCCTGGAGAAGGAAATGGCAATCCACTCCAGTATTCATGTCTGGAGAATCCTATGGACAGAGGAGCCTGGCAGGCTATAGTCCATGGGGTCTCAAGAGTCGGACATGACTTAGCAACTAAACCAAACCACCACCATCCTAAGTACTTACTGTATATAAATCCATTTAATTATCTTAACAAACCTATGAGACAGGTTCTCCTATTACTGTCATTATTTTCACATCACAGTTGAAGAAACTGTGGCCCAGAGAGGTTTAGTAACTTGCCCAGGGTCACACAGCTGGTAGCTGACATAGCTGGAATTTGATTGGCCAGTCTGAATCCAAGTCCTACCTTACCCTCTGTTCTTGCAGGAGAGAGAGAGGGCAAGAAATGACCCTAGCGATGTTGGCCATTTCATTTGGCCTCTCTTTGCCCTCGTTCTCACCTCAAAAAAGGAAATAGCTTTTCCTATCTTAAATGAAAGACATGCCTTTACATTTTAAAAACAAAAGCTGTCAGGATTAATTGGATAACAGCTGTCAAATTCGTGTAGCTCCTTAGAGGATGGTAAAAGAGGAGGAATAATTATTGTGCTATTTTCTATGCAGACCCTAGTACATTTGGGGGAGTCAATAAGTGTCTAATGATATTCTTGGTAATTAGCAATGATTGAAGGGGGTTGCTCACATCAGCAGAGAGGCCTCGCAGAGGTAGGGCTGTAGAGCGAGGCTCAGTGTTTGATGGTCAGTAGTCAGAGCCCTCGGAGAAGGCGATGGCACCCCACTCCAGTATTCTTGCCTGGAAAGTCCCATGGACGGAGGAGCCTGGTAGGCTGCAGTCCATGGGGTCGCTAAGAGTCGGATACGACTGAGCAACTTCACTTTCACTTTTCACTTTCATGCATTGGAGAAGGAAATGGCAACCCACTCCAGTGTTCTTGCCTGGAGAATCCCAGGGACGGCGGAGCCTGGTGGGCTGCCGTCTATGGGGTCGCACAGAGTCGGACACGACTGAAGCGACTTAGCAGCAGCAGCAGCAGCAGCAGTAGTACTCAGAGCCCTCCTGTCCCTAAACGAGATGCACAGGGTGAGGCCCTGGAGGAGGAGGGCACCTTCTCCAGCAGGTTAGCATACTTCCCAGTCCAGTACAGAGAGAGGCAGCAAGACTGCTGGCCCACCTGCCCAAGGTTATGGACCCCTTGCTCGTCAGGGTTCAGTCCAGCAGTTCTCAAAGTGTGGCCCGCACATCCACTACATCAACTTCACTTAGCAACTTGTCAGCATTCTCGGGCTTCATCCCAAAACTGGGGTGAAACCCAGCAGTCTTTCAACAAGCTTTCCAAGAGATTATGATTCACACGCTTCACTGTGGGGACCACTGTTTTAGAGGAAAATAGCACTGACCCTGGAGCCAGACCGTCCTAAGTTTGAATCCTGATGCTGCCACCTTCTGGCTTTGTGACTTTGGACGAGTCACAGTACCCCTCTGATGAGTTCCTTATCTATACAGTGAGGTTGAGAGGTTCGAGAGGCGGTCTACAGGGTACCTGCTCTGTATCTGCAGTTCTTTCTGGCCCCGTTACGATCTAGAGACTGTCTTGTTTTTTGGCTTTGAAGGAGGCTATTTGGTCCACTGGAAACATGCTTTCTGCTCCCTGTTCACCTGTCACCTCTCTAACCGTGGAGCTCAGCCTGGAGTTTCTTTGCTCCAGCAAGTTGTCGTTTTCTTTGTTTGTACATCTCCTCCCCCAGTCAAGTCCAGGCTAGATCTCTCTCCATATGCACATCCTGTCACGGAACCTCCCATGTCCCCATAACTGCCTTTTACTTGGCATAATCTCCATGAGGGCAAAGACTGTCCTGCTTACTGCTGCTGCTTTAGAAAGTCAGACCCAGGGCAAGTGTGCAGGTAATATTTGGGGTTAGAACTGAATGTCATTCCATTTACAAAATGCTGGGCTCCAGGGGATTTGGGAAGGAAACAGGTGGAGGAATTAGCTTTCACACAGGTAGCCTCATGAGAAAAACTGAAGCAGAGAGGTACCAGATGACTTAGGGAGGCAGTGGTCAGGAAAAAAGTGGAGAAGGTGAGCCCTGGTGGCTAAGGATTTGAGGGGAGGCTGTTGTGGAATCGGGGTGCAGACAACCTATAGCAAATCTCTGCAGGAACAAAGACCCATGTGATACCAGCATTACACAGTGTAATACCCTCCCCCCATCCAACCACAGTCTGGTTTGCTGACCAAGAACAAAATAACGTGAGGACACCTAGGGCAGGCATTTTGCCAAGCTCAGGTGACCTCTTGACTTATGTACATGTTTATCTGTTTATTATGGACAGGATTATGGACCTCTTTGAGAAAGAGGTGGATCCTCTCCCCAGGAAAAGAAGCACAAAAACACAAACCTTCCCCAGAATTAACCTTGACACTCCATGGATACATGATCAGGTTGCTTTCAGAATCACACCCAGATGTTGTGGGGGCAATACAAGTGTCAGGTGAGGCAAAGTAGACTTCAATACTTTATGTCTCTCCAAGTCCTGGTATTTTAAAACTTGGGAAATAATAGCAGTGACCCAATTTAGTAATGTGAAGCCAAGACAGCACTATTTTAACAGGCTTAGTCATCTCTTCATTTTGCATTTTTTCCCCCTCATCCATTTGTGGCTTTTCCCATTGCAAAAATACGAAGAAATCATCTAGTATTTTCCATGGAGCATGGCAAATATGCTATATATAAAAATACCGTTGAACATTCTCCGAGTGTAATTGGAGCATAAATGTAACTAATCAAAATATTATCATGCCAACGGATGTGTGAAGAGTTTGGAGATTTAAAAAGTATATATATTTTAGTTCCATGTCATTTCGATTTAGAGATTTAGAGCTGCAGAAGCAAAGGCCTCGGCCCAATGAATGTCAAGAACAATTTGGGGTCTGACAAGGTTCCCGGAAACCCTGTTGTTCTCTTTACTCTTAATGTGACAGGAGCCTGACAACTGATTTCAATTTTGTTCTTTCCTCCCACTCTTTGCCCCTCTTTCTACCTGCACCAGCTTCCCAGGGCAAGGCCAGCCAACCCCAGACAACATATGATGATTCCTTGGCAGCAGATACAACACGCCTACTTGGGGTTTGGAGCCTAAGAGCTTACAGATGATTAGAACGTCCTCCTGGGTTTGAATCTTGGCCCTGTTGCCAGCTGTGTGGCCTCGGGAAAGTTACCTAACCTCTCTGTTCCTCAGTTTTCTCATCTGTAAGACAAGGATGATAATAGCAACCACTTCACAGAGCTGATATTAGAATTCTTCTGAATGAATAGAAGTCAAATGCGATAATATGTGTTTGCTGTTGTTGTTATTAATGAGCAAGTGTGACGAATACGAGAAAGGAATTCTTGTGGGAAGATGAAGATGACTTTCTCTTGGAACAAGAGCCAAGGCAAAGGGTCTCATCTCCTTCACCCTCTTTCCATGAGGAGCCTAGTTAGAAAGTCCAAGCCAGGAATACACACTGAGGAAACCAGAATTGAAAGAGACACGTGTACCCCAATGTTCATCGCAGCACTGTTTATAACAGCCAGGACATGGAAGCAACCTAGATGTCCATCAGCAGACGAATGGATAAGAAAGCTGTGGTACATATACACAATGGAGCATTACTCAGCCATTAAAAAGAATACATTTGAATCAGTTCTAATGAGTTGGATGAAACTGGAGCCTATTATACAGAGTGAAGTAAGCCAGAAAGAAAAACACCAATACAGTATACTAACACATATATATGGAATTTAGAAAGATGGTAACGATAACCCTGTATGCGAGACAGCAAAAGAGACACATGTATAGAACAGTCTTTTGGACTCTGTGGGAGGGGGCAAGGGTGGGATGATTTGGGAGAATGGCGTTGAAACATGTATACTGTCATGTGTGAAACAGATCGCCAGTCCAGGTTCGATGCATGAGACAGGGTGCTCGGGGCTGGTGCACTGGGATGACCCAGAGGGATGGGATAGGGAGGGAGGAGGGAGGGGGGTTCAGGATTGGGAACACATGTATACCCATGGCGGATTCATGTTGATGTATGGCAAAACCAATACAATAATGTAAAGTAATTAACCTCCAATTATGATAAATAAATTTATGTTAAAAAAAAGAAAGTCCAAGCCAGTCCTGGTTCCTTCCATACCACTAACTAGTCATGAGACTGTAGCTCCTTGACTTCTCTGCTTGTAGAGACTTCAGAAGCTCTGGCTGCACGCCTGTTTTCCAGGTGAAGAAACGGAGAGAGAATCCCTCACTCACAGAGGCGCCTGTGAGGAAGATGGGGGCACGGGAAGAGGGTTGAGTCTGAAGGGAGAGTGGCGTTTCCTGCCCATCAGTTCTGTCCTGACTTTGCCCAAAGAGTCCTGCTAACCCCGTGTCAGAGAGCAACTCAGACAAACCCTTAGATTTCATCATTTATGTCGCCGACGTCTCATTCTGTCCTGTGTTGGGTTCCATTGATTTTCCAACAATCATGCTTATTTTTCCCCTGGGATGTTGAGATGCTGCTGTTGCTGCTGCTGCTGCTGCGATACTGGGGGAGGCGAGTTATATAACTATAGATGGGGAGAACCTGGTGTGCCCTGTGATGTTTACCTGTATCTGGTTTCATCATATGATTATTGTTAAAGACGCTTACTCCTTGGAAGGAAAGTTATGACCAACCTAGATAGCATATTCAAAAGCAGAGACATTACTTTGCCAACAAAGGTCCGTCTAGTCAAGCCTATGGTTTTTCTAGTGGTCGTGTATGGATGTGAGAGTTGGACTGTGAAGAAAGCTGAGTGCTGAAAAATTGATGCTTTTGAACTGTGGTGTTAGAGAAGACTCTTGAGAGTCCCTTGGACTTCAAGGAGATCCACCCAGTCCATTCTGAAGGAGATCAGCCCTGGGATATCTTTGGAAGGAATGATGCTAAAGCTGAAACTCCAGTCCTTTGGCCACCTCATGCGAAGAGTTGACTCATTGGAAAAGACTCTGATGCTGGGAGGGATTGGGGGCAGGAGGAGAAGGGGACGACAGAGGATGAGATGGCTGGATGGCATCACTGACTTGATGGACGTGAGTCTGAGTGAACTCCGGGAGTTGGTGATGGACAGGGAGGCCTGGCGTGCTGCGATTCATGGGGTCGCAAAGAGTCGGACACGACTGAGCGACTGAACTGAACTGAACTGAACTGAAGGTCCAGAAAAAGAATGTCATGAGAAGGCTTTTGCTTGAATTTGATTTCGGGAGCAAAGGGCGTGAGAAGACGTTAAGGGGTTTAGGTTTTATTCTGCTTTGTCTCCATCACTGTCCTCCTCCCCTCCTCTCCCACCTGGCTCAGTGCTCTTTTCCTCAACTGAACTGCGTTTCTCTCGTGTCACCACCTCCCTTTCGCCTTTCGCCTTCCTCCTTCCCCTCTGCATCTCTCTGTGTGTCTCCTCTCCTCATCTTCCTTGTCTACTCCTAATTTATCCTCTCCTTATTTCCCCCGTTCTTTCTCCTTCCCTTCTCTTTTCTCTCTCCCTCTTTCCCTCACTTTTCATCTTTTTCTCAGGGATGGGGAAGGAATGCAGGCACCCAGGTACCAAGTCTTGGGGGGAAAGATTCATGCCGAGAGCCTCCTTCCAGCAGCACCTTCAAATCCAATCACCTGAGTTTAATTCCATTTTTCAGCTACATTATCCACCCCTACATGGATTATCAGATAGCTGTTTCCTGGAGAATTGCCTTAACACATTTGCATATGAAATGCTTAAACCTCAACTTATTGGTCTGAATGAATGATTACAGAAATAGTTATTACTTGTTCACACAAACTGACTCTGAAAAAAAAAAAAGAAGCGTTCACAAATGTTCTGTGCCTTTGAAACTTCAGGATGTATTTTCTTTGTTCTAAATAGATATTATGTGTCCATTAAGCTGTAATTAATCCCCCTCCCGCCCTGATTGTCTGTTGTATTAGAAAGGAAGCACATTTCTTTCCTTTTTTTTTGACGCATGATAATTAGAAAGCTTTCATTGATAGTATGAATAATGTCAAATGCATTTGTTACCCTGGCTATTGGTAGATCCTTATGTTTATGACTGACTTAATGATGTTTAGTTTTCCTGATACTTCTGGTAGAATTGTGTTTCTCTTCCCCATGTATTTTCTTATTATGGTACACTGTGTCTTTTGACACTTTTGTGCCCCCTGCCCTTTTATTGTGATCAGACAGCCAAACTTCATCATCCTGGATTTTTAAATTAGGCTGTGTCCAGGAGAGCTATGAGAGAGCCATGGGTAGAGTCAGCAGTGCAGGAATAACCATTCTGTAGGCTTCAGTGAAAACAAAGAGAGAAGTGTATGTAAATAATCTAGTGAAGGACCATGACAGGGCCACGCAGTGTGGACTTCAGAAATGGCAGCACCTGAGCAAAGACCCAGATGCAGAGAAGTCTAGAGAGTGTTTCCCATTGCTGCTGTAACAGCAATTTCTGGTGGTCCAAAGTCCTAAATGGGTTTCACTGGGATAAAATTGAGGTGTCTGGAGGGCTGTGTTTCTTTCTGGAGGCTCTGGGGGAGGGGAGAAGCTTTTCTTGCATTTTCTAGTCTCTAGAGGCCACTGCCATTTCTCGGTCTGTGGCTTCTTCCTCCATCTTCAAAGCCAGCAGCGAAGGCTCTTCACCTCCCTCTCTGATTCTGCCTCTTCCTCCTTTCTCATCCAGAATAGTCCAGTCGCAGGGTCATCTGATCAGCAATTATATCTGCAGCCTTGGGCATGTAAGGTAACACATCCACAGGCTCTAAAGATAGAAAAGATGCTAAAGCTGAAACTCCAGTACTTTGGCCACCTCATGCAAAGAGTTGACTCATTGGAAAAGACTCTGATGCTGGGAGGGATTGGGGGCAGGAGGAGAAGGGGACGACAGAGGATGAGACGGCTGGATGGTGTCACCGACTCAATGGACATGAGTTTGAGTGAACTCCAG
Organism: Bos mutus; assembly: GCF_027580195.1. NCBI lineage: Eukaryota > Metazoa > Chordata > Mammalia > Artiodactyla > Bovidae > Bos > Bos mutus. The sequence continues at coordinate 55,749,947 of NC_091629.1, read as the reverse complement.
GAGTTGGTGATGGACAGGGAGGCCTGGCGTGCTGCGATTCATGGGGTCGCAAAGAGTTGGACATGACTGAGCAACTGAACTGAAAGATTAGAACATGGGCATCTTTGGGAAACCATTATTAACTTACCATAGAGTGGTTGACGGCTGTGTAGTGGGAGAGTATTCATATACAAGGCAGGAAATAGAAGCCGGATATGGAGGCTTTCAAACATCTCCATGAAAGACTCTGGACTTTATAGGAGACAGAAAGTTTCCTATAAAAAAAGGACTTCCTAGGAAGTTTAAGATATGTCACAGTCAGTTTTGCATCTTAGGGAGATGATGCTACTTGCTGCTACATTGGATGGTGAAGGAATTAAGGACTACACTGGGTAGGAAATTGTTGCAAACATCCATGAAACAGACAGAAGTCCCATAATACAAATGTCCTGGACACAAGGTAGTCTAGTAGCTGTGAGAGTGGAGAGGAAGGAGATGATACAAGAAACACAAGGAGAAGTCAGCCCCAGAATTTGATGACTGATGAGTTGCAAGGGGTCAGAATAGAGCAACAGATTCTATTATGTTTCTCAGTAGAGTCTTTGCTACTTTTTTCTTCAGTCTTTTGAGGCCTCCCACTATATTGAAAAATTGGGGAAAGAAAGGAGCTTTTATTTTTTTTTGAGAACCTACAATACGCAATCCTTATCTAGATACTTTATAAATTGTTTCATTTACTTGTCCTGACTACTAAGATGTATCTTTGTGGAATACAAAAAAGGAAGCTGAGGCTCACAGAGTTTAGGCGATTCATCTGAGATCATCCAGGCAAAAGACGGATAGCCGGGCTTCTAGTCAAGACCAGGTAACTGCAGGGCTTCTCTGTGAGTGCCCTGCAGGATCCCCTGTACCTGGGGTTGGTGGCTCAACAGGTAGTGGTTGAACTGCATTTCAGAGCTGGGGCAGTGAGTGCCCTGTGTGTGCATACTTCTCCTGAAAGACACCTGGCCCTGGAATGCTTAAGAACTCTGCCTCCAGGACATTCCTGGTGGTCCACTGGTTAGGACTCTGCACTTCCACTGCAGAGGGTGTGGGTTTGATCCCTGATCAGAAACTAAGATCTCACATGCCAGGTGGCCAGGGGAAAAAAAAAAAAAGAACTCTGCCTCTTGGAGGCAGCATTTCCCTTCCCCTGCCCCGCCCCTGGCCCAGGATCTTAAGAAAGTAACTCTTTGTGTAACTAGTGCCCGGCCCATGGAACTCAAGCATGGTGGGCAGAGTTGTTCATGGTCCAAACTGAAGCAGGAGTCAGGAAACCTGACCCAGAGCCTTCACTGGCTTGTGTGACCTTAAGCAAGTCCCTTCCCCGCACTGGGATTTCTAAAATGAGTTGGTTGATTAGTTAAGCTCCTTTGTCTCCCCTGGATATAATTTGTTATGCTCTGATGAATAATCTGCAATTTCTAGGCCAGCACTATTCAATAGAACTGTCTCTGATGGTGGGGATTTTCTCTGTTTTCACTGTAAAACATGGTATCAGCTGAGTCCTTGGAATATGGCTAGTTATGTCTAAGAATATGAATTTTTAATTTAATGTTAATAAAATTTAAGTAGGGACACAATGCTATTAGCTACTAATTCGGAGACTGTAGTTCTAGACTCTAAATTGTCTGCTTATTCAACAAGTGAAATGGGTATGTTTATGAGTTTCTACGTCCGTGGTGTTGTTCAGCTGCTAAGTTGTGTCCAACTCCCTGCAACCCTGTGAACTGCAGCACTCCAGGCCTCCCTGTCCATCACCAACTCCTGGAGCTTGCTCAAACACATGTCCATTGAGTCAGTGATGCCATCCAACCATCTCATCTTCTGTTGTCCCCTTCTCCTCCTGCCTTCAATCTTTCCCAGCATCAAGGTCTTTTCCAATGGATTGGCTCTTCGCATCAGGTGGCCAAAGTGTTGGAGCTTCAGCTTCCACATCAGTCTTTCTAATGAATATTCAGGGTTGATTTCTTTTAGGATTGGCTGGTTTGATCTCCTTGCTGTCCCAGGGACTCTCAAGAGTCTTCTCCAGCACTGCAATTTGAAAGCATCAGTTCTTCAGTGCTCACCCTTCTCTATGGTCCAACTCTCACATCCATACATGACTACTGGAAAAACCATAGCTTTGACTATTCAGACCTTTGTCTGCAAAGTGATGTCTCTGGTTGTTAATACCTCTGTAACTTTGGGAAAAAGACTTCTTTTTTTCCTCTATGCTCCTTGCTTTAGATCAGAGAGAGCATGGCATGACTTCACTGGGATGTGGAAAAATGTCAGATCAAGTTACAGAGGTAGAAAGTTTTAAACATACTAATTACACTTGTTCAATAAGCAGAGACTTTAGGGTCTAGAACTGCGTTCTCTGATTTAGTAGCTAATAGCAATGCATGCCTATTTATATTTAATTAAAATTAAATTAAAATTTTATTTCCTAGATCATGCCTGACATGTACTAAGTTCTTAATAAGCATTAGTGGCATCAAACAAATTGCATTTGGCTCGTTGTCACCTGCTGCTGGCCATTTGTTCTGAAATTAATGCTTATTGAGTCAGGTCCAGTGTTTCGTGTAATATACACCAAAAAGCAGGCAACAACAAGACTTGGATGTGTAGCTTTCATTATCCCATTTTACAGACGAGGACATTGAGGTCCAGGGAGGCTCACTGACTTGCTCAAAGTGATGCACCTAAGGACTGACAGGTGTGGGACTGAGACCCAGTTTTCTTGACTGCAAGTCCAGGACGTGTTCCACGCTATCACAGCTGCGCTGGCTGCGGGCAGCGTTTGGGTCCTGCCACCATCCGCTCCCTCCTTGTAGGTGCTGGCGCTGGAAGCTGGCAGGGCCACCTGTCTGCAGGGACGGCTCCCAGCTCCAGGCCTTCAGCTGCCAGTTGCGAGCACACTCATGTAATCTTAATGAACAATGTGCAAAGCCATTAAAAACTCAATTAGGGCTTTCTTTTTATTGCCGACGTGAGGAAATGCAATCCTGAGGTGCTCATGTGTAAACACAATGGCCACCATCTGCTGCGGAGAGGCGTTTTTGCCTCCAAAAAGGGGATCTGTGTCGCAGACACATCAATAACGGGGCTCTTATCAAGGCATTATTATGCACGAAGGGGAAAAAAATGCAAAATTTATGGCCAGCCAGAGAGTACTTCCTGGTTTAATTCCACAGTTTTGGGGACTATGTGTAATAACTATGAGGAAAGTAAGGCTGTTTTATGTTCCTGATCACGCCAGTAGGTTTTTGAAGGGGAGGAAAAAAAAATGGGGAGGGGGGAGAATGTATTTACAGCCTTTCCCTTTCTTGTTTCTGACTGATATCGCATAATGACAGGCTCATTTTTGATCTCCAGGAAACTGACAGCCCCGGGATGGTATTAATTAAGCCAACCTGTTGATCAAAGATGGCCCCACTGTGCTGCTGATGTATGCGGGCTTTCATTCCTGAGCAGTCTCTATGACGGCAGGCAGGCCTGCACTCAGCCCAGAGATAGCCTTCCTTCCTTTCTAGAGGGCCTGGCCAGACCTCTGTAAGGTGGGCTTGATGTGCGTGGGGCTGTAGATGGCTGGATCCCACCCTTCGCTGAGACACCAGGCTTGGCTATGGACTGCTGCGGCTTCCTGCCTCTGTGCCTTTGCACGTGCTGTTTGATTTACTAGAAATGCCCTCCCAAACTGCCACCAGGAGCACTTCAGTGGAAGGGACCGACCCCAGCTGGGAAAGAGGAGAGGCTTGCATGTTCTGATGTGTGGAGTTCAGAGCTATATCACCTGTATCTCTTTAGATCTTCTGATCTACACTAAACCTGATAGGCTGACAGTACTCCTGTGGAAGGGGCATCAGGAGAGGAAAAGAAAACAGCCCCGTGCAGTGATGCAAATACTGGAGGAAGCCTGTTGCCTGGCCACCGGTGGAGGAAGAAATCCATCATGAAGGATGATGCCAAGTGGAATTAAGAGCTAACTGTAGGGGGCAGTGGTGAGCATAGACCCTGATGGAGGAGGGGGAGAAAAAAAGCCTTGTGGGTTTGCAGAAAGAGCTAGCCCTAGAACCTTCCGATTGTTGGGGCCAAAGCAGTTGTATTGTGTGTCCCCTGAGTCTGTTCCAGGGCAGAGAGACAGGAACAAGAAACAAGAGCCATCACAAATGATGGTAGGGGAATATGGGGGAATTTGCATCTGGAAGTGCCCTGAGGACGAGGGGACTGGTGTCATTCCTTGGGGTGCTGTGGGCACTTCTGGAAATATCAATACATAGGGAGTGTTGCTTGGTGCTGGCGTTCCTGCAGGTACAGGAAGGGGCTTTAAGCTTGGTCAGATTCTATTATCAGGGTTCATAATATGCTCAGTGATTGGTGAGGTTTGGCTTCTGTTCACTCTTAAGATGCCAGCTCAGCTCAGTCCATTCCTGGAAGACGTCCTGACTCACCCTGGTTGTGTAGTTACCCCTGCCTCTGTGTCTTGTGCTCACGGGCTGTGCTCCACTCCAGCCAGGCTGGGTTTGCTTCAAGGTCCTCTGTGGTCACTGCCTCTACAGCTCAGAGGCACCTTCCTCTGCCTCTGCTACCATGGCTGCTACCCTCTCCACACAGACTCTCCTTCACTGAGCCCTGGTTCAGAGACTCTAGTCTCTAGAGTTCGGTTCAGAAATTGGGGTTGGGTATGCCTGTTTGGTAGACCTGAGATCGTGTGTCTGAGTCCTAGCTACAGAGGAGGCTGGGACAGAGGGCACCTGGTCTTTTCCATTTCCAAAGAGGAAGTGGGCTCTGCTTTAAAACTTTAGGGGTTCCCCAGACATGGGAAGAGAGTTCAGATACTGAGTGGCCAGACTATAGGGCACATTTCTGCTCCAGGTCACAGGTCCGATGAGCTTGGAAGATGGCCTGAGAACATGTGGGAGTGGGTGTCTGAGGAGCCATGGATGACGCAATGGTTCCATGGGCTAGTTGCTCTGAGGAATTTCCACTGCTGAAATGTGGGTCTTCCCTGCTCTTTTCCCAGAACTTTTTCTTTTTCTGTCCAGATTGGGAGCCAAATGGTTCAGCCCTACATTTTGCTTTTTATACCATGCTTCCATTATAAGACATTCATGGTGACAGGATCTAATACTGCAAGGGACCTTTTACACTTATATAGTAGCACTCAGATTCCCTGGGGCACCTGCTGTTCAGGCAGTGCATACCTGCTGGCTTCTGATTCAATCTGCCATCCTTCTTCTATATCTGGTTCAGTAGCTTAGCAGTATGTTTGGTCATATTAACACAAATATCTGCAAAGGTGCATATGTTACTTTCCATGACAAAAGGGGCTTTGCAGATGTCACTGAATTAAGGGCACTGCAGTGGAGGGATGATCCTAAACGTCTGGGTGGATCCTAATTGTTCAGGGTCCTTTTAAGAAGGAGATAGGAGAGCCAAAGTCGGAAAAAGATGTGTCTGTGGAATCAGAGGTTGGAGTGATGGCCTTCTGAAAATGGAGGAAGGGTCCATGAGCCGAGGAATGCAGGCAACCACTGAAGGCAAGAAAACAGTTTATCTCCTGAAGCCTCCAAAAGGGAAAGCAGCCTTATAACACCTTGATTTTAGACTTCTAAAAGAGAGAATACGATTGTGTTGTATGAAGCCACTGAGTTTGTGGTAATAGTTACAATGGTTATTGGACACTAATCCAGGTCTAAATCTTATGTCCCCAGGTCTCTACCTGCTTGTCTGCCAAGCCTCTTTCTGCCTTCCTAAGGCTCTCAAGTCTCTTGTGAGAATCCCTGGGGTCGGTCTTGAGTGCATGAGTATAAGAACATACTTATACTCTGGACTCCTCATGGAAGCCCACTGCCTGCAGGGCATAGGAGGAGACCCTCGCCACAGTTGCTGTTCTGGATGCCCTTCCCAGTGTCACCGTACCCCCCATCCTGTGGGCAGACCAGATGCTGCTGAGCTTCCATCCACGTCCCCAGAGGGTCCTCTCTTACACTCTGTCACCTGGACTCCAAGGCAGCCTCATGGGGACATTCCTGAGCAGGGCTCCACTAGTCCCTTCTGGCCTGACCCTCCCCTCCTTTGCAGGTCGGCTGGGTGGGGAGGCGTGGGCGGTCATCCTTTTCTTCTGTTTGTTTCCGTTTTCTTATATATCTCTCTGATCCTTGCCCCCTAATGTATACCTTTCTGTCTGGTCTACAGGCCTGAGGATGCATGTGAAGTCCCACAAGTTGACATTGGGGGTGAGGGTAGTGGTAGTGGGGAACACGGTTTGCCCTAATGCAACCCACTCTGGTCCCCCTGAGACATGAAGTATCTTAACGAAGGTTCAGGATGTTTCTTTCCTTCTTGAGGGTTTTTTTTTCCGTGAACCCATGCTTTTCATTCTCAGCCTTTCCTACTTCTTTTCACCCAAGGACGCTTCTCTCAATGATGTCCCTGTTTGGAGCATCTCGCAACCTTGCTTAGTAACTATCATTGCTCATGTTATCTGCTTAAGTAAAGGGACTTGCAGGAAGTTGGGGTTCCGCAGGGATGCCAAAATAATAACAATAATGCTAGTTGCAGAAGTAAACGTCAGATGTTCAACAGCTTAATGACCCAATAATAGTTTATTCCTTGCTTGAAGTCCACAAGGAGTGTTCCTAATAGTGATGGCCTTCCTCGTGGTCATGGTCATTCGGGGAACTGGGTTCCTTTAATTGTGGCTTTGCTGTCCTTTAGGCTCCTGGAATCCTGTCATTTCAGTTGGTGGACAGGAAAAAGACAACGTGGCAGTGATTCTGGGGCCTGAATATGCATACAGATCACCTCATGATATTGATAGAATGCAAATTCAGATTCAGTAGATATGGGGTGGGGCCCGAGAGTCTGCATTTCTTACCAGCTCCCAGGTGATTCTGAGACTCCTGGTCCAGGAATCATCTTGTGAAGGATGAGATTAAAGGAGGATGAAGCAGTGGGAGCCAGGTGAGGGTAGAGGTTGTCCGCCTTGAAGAATCAAGCCAGGAAGTGGCAGACTTCATCCTTAGGACCTGTTGGCTGGAACCCAGTTGCATGGCCTCGCCAAACTCTGAAAGGAGGCTGGGGAATATAGTCCAACTCTGCCCAGCACAGAGAGTACAGGCTTGCTAGTCAACCAGCAGTTTCTCCTACATGAAGGCTTGATGGAGGGCCATGCACTCATGGAGGCTGCACAATGAAGAGGATTCCTAGACTTGCTGGGGTGGATGTGTGTTACCTGGCTCCATCCCATCAGTGAGCCTACTTCATCACTAGAGCTAGGATGCAAAGAAGGGGGAACCTGAGCTGGTGCATGGGAAACTTTCCTGACTGACTGTGCTGTGGGCAGTAAGAAACCAGGTGTGTGAACTGGCTGGAGGGCAGGTGCTTAAATGTCTCTGGGGCATCCCAGGATTCTGACACCGCTTGTTTCTCAGGCTGCCTTCCCTATCTGCAGATGCACCCCACTCTGTGCCCAGGGGCTTGTGGGGCTTGTGAGTTAGCACTCTCCCCTCCCAGGAAGATCTTTGGAACCCTGTGGGATGCAGATCAGCAAACAGGTGAGGGCACGGGTGCCGACTTCTCTCTGCGCCTCTTTCCCCGATGCAGTGGCGCCTTCCTTGCTGCCTGGAGGGTGTGATGATTAGAGACAACATCTGACAAGAGACAGCTCCCCATGTACCTGGGTTGCTGCCTAGCTGTAAACTAGGAAGTTTGATTTGCTTGGAAACATGGGTAAGATACTGCTTTTGCTCTACTTTTCAAGGCTCCTACTTAGAGGGTGGGTGAGTTTTCTGCTTGGATATTGAAAGTTATTGGATATAAAAGTCTGGTAGCCATTGGTTCAGGTTGCTGCCTTTATCACCTTGCTTCTTGTTGGCTTATTTCAGGAATGAGCCTTAGGGATCTGGGTAGAGTTGGAAGGAAGGAGTCTTCGATGGTCCAACTACTTTGCATGCTGGTTCAGGGGAGAAAGTGCAAGAAAGCCTAATTTGTCCTCAAATCCATGTTCCTTTCTCTAATCCAGCTCTGTAATAAAGTGGAGATTTTGAACTCTGTCTCCTGTGTCTATTTTAAAATTTATTCTGAACCCAGAGAATACAGGCTGTAAATGACCGGTACCCTTTAGAACCCCAGGATATGGATTGCCTAGCACTGAGTATCTGGCAACTGTTAGTCTTTTGGGGATTAGAGTGAAAGAATGAGGCTACTGATAGGTATTGAAGTGGCTCATCTTGGTTGAGGATAAGTAGTCTTAAGGCTTCATTCTGATTGAAGATTTTAGTGCCTAAAATAAGATTTCAAAGCAGCAGTGGTTTTCTTGGTGGGAATATTCATTGCACAATCACTTGAGTTTTATCTACTGTGTTTTATGATGCAGTTTATTCCATAGACTCATAAGACTCTTAAGTCATAGAGTTCGGCCTCACAGTTGATGGTGAAAGTTCCTTAGACGTCTGCTCAATTTGTCCAGACTCTGCTTAGCCACCTGTGGCGATGAGGGACTCACTTTGTCCCCGGGTAGTCCACCCTAGTTTTGCATCCGTTCTACTTGTTAAAAGGGCCTTTGAACTGAAATGTGCCCCGCTGTGGCTTCTTTCATAGGGCTGCTCTCTCAGATGACCCTCATCAGGGAACTGTTGCCACAATAACGCACCTGGCAAACCAAGAGAGAAGTTACAAGCACACTTTATTCTCACACTCCTGGGTCTGAGCCTCTGTTGTGGCTTGGCTGACCCAGGCTGGGCTTGTTGGCTATGTGGCTGCACTCCCAGTTACATGGGAGGCCTGGCTGGGTTCTTTACTCTCCATTGGGCTTATTTCTTTTCCACACGTGTCTGTCCTTGATCTCAAGCCGAAGAGGCAGCAGCAACCTGGGGCACGTTCTTCTCCTGGAAGACAGCAGTAGTGCAAGAGGGCAAGCCTGGCTAGGCAAGCATGTTTCAAGCCTCATTCTCCTAGCATCCTGCTGACCAAAGCAAGTAGAGCCCAAAGCATGGGATGAGGACATGCTCTCTGCCTCTGTTGGAAGTGGGGGCAAGTCAAAGGCAAAGAGTGTGGATCCAGGGAGTCATGTTTTCTGCAGCCCATAAAAATAGCATCAACTTTGAGGTTGAAGAGAATCTGGGTCTCATCCTTCCTTGTCTGAGTGGTCCAGGGTGAGTTATTCAGTCTTTCAATAAAATGAAAAGCCTTCTTCTCCCAGGGTTGTTCTGAAGATTAAATTGAACAAAATATAAATAAGAAACTAAGCCTCACACTGGTACTCCTTAAGTTCTCAGCAAGTATTACTTACTCTCCATTCCATCTTTCAGTCAGTTCTTACATATCTCCAAGGTCTTCTTTGCTTTCTTGAGTATACTGTACTTTTATATGTCCTCCTCTGGTATATTTCTCATATTAATGCAAGGCTCAAGGTGTAATATGTTAGAACAACACCCTGGTGTTGCAGAGCTTCTGCTTCCATTGAGACCACCTGAGCTTGAATGAGGTTTTATTTCACCTCATTTCATCCATGGAGGTTACAGTCAACTAAATTCCTGAGTTTCTATTCCATGCTTCCTGTAGGAGCTACTGGTTTTACTGAGTTTTGTTGTTGTTCTATATGTATTTATAGACTGTTTACTTTCTAGAAATATTTTTTGTGCATTACCTTCTCTTAATTCTTACGAAACCACCTTGGTGAGTAACACTTTATTCCCAGTTGCAGAAGAGGATACTTGAATTCAGAAAGGAAATGTGGGTTCCTGGGGGTCAACCAGACCCTCCTAGAGGGACTGGATTTCTGGCTACTGTGTTTCCGGGTGTGACTGATTTTCAGAAGGATTTTCTTTCTCTCTCCTTGTCTCTACCTCCCGCCCTTTTTGTGGGTCTCCAGGATCCTTCATGATGGTGAACAGTTCTGGGAGGGCCTCTGGCCAGAAGGCCCACCTTCTCCTGCCGACCCTGAAGGAGAATGACACCCACTGCATTGATTTCCATTACTACTTCTCCAGCCGTGACCGGTCCAGCCCAGGGGCCCTAAATGTCTATGTGAAGGTGAACGGTGGACCCCAGGGAAACCCCGTCTGGAACGTGTCTGGGGTGGTCACCGAGGGCTGGGTGAAGGCAGAGCTTGCCATCAGCACCTTCTGGCCACATTTCTACCAGGTATGGTGTTTTATCATAGTTTGACTTTTTTTTTTTTTTGAGTAATTATCTATATACCGCTTGCCCTCTTGTTTAGAGGTTTGGTCTAGAAAGGATTTTATGTACTCACTTGTTCACCTCGTGGTTACCAAGCTGCTTCTGCTAATTAGTCCTGGAGGATGCAGGAGAGATCCAGTATAGCCCCTGCCTCCCTGGAGATCACAGTTTGCAGGAGGAGACTGATTGATACTGTTTATTTATATAAACACAGCATAGTGGAATGCGTGTGGATTCCATGGGATGCTGGAAGGATGCAGACACTGAAGCCTTCTAGCAATAATTTTATAACAATCTTACGAGGGAGGTGCTATTATTATGCCTATTTTACAGATGAAAAATTGAGGTTCAGAAAGGTAACAAGTCAAATACTTCCCCTGGGGAAGAGGGTGTCTTGGGGCAAGATAGTGAGGATGACTCCTAAGAGGACAAGACAGCCAGGCTGAGTCTTGAAGATGAACAAACACTTATTGAAGAAGGAAGGGAAAGGCATTTGCATTGATGGAGGTGATGGATTGAAGGAGTAAATGAGAGATTTTGGCAGAGTTTGGAAAGTAGGTTGCTTATAGGTATATTGAAAGGAAGATATACTGGGGGCTAAACCTGCAGGGCTGGGTAGGTCACGCAGGGCTTTGAATGCCAAGCTGAGGAGAGTAGATTTATTCTCTAGCCTACTGCAGCACTACTCAGACCATCTGTGGTGGAAGACCAGTTTTTCCTCCTTAACTCACTGTGGACCAATACTCATAAACTGCAATAAAAGTGTCACAGCAAGGCCAAATTGCTGGAACACTTTCTGAACACCTCTTATCTCATTGTGGACTGTTAACAGACACGGTACATGATGCCACCAGCCCATGGGCACACTTAGAGGAACATAGCTCCATGTTGTCATGGCCCAGGACTGTTGAAAGTTTTTAAATTACTTTATTAAGGTACAATTTATATACCATAGAATCCACTTATTTTAAGCATGCAAGCCAGTGATTTTTAGTAAATCTATTGAATTGCAGAATCATCACCATAAACCAGCTTTAGAATGTTTTCTTCCCTCCTTAAGCTCCTTTGCGCCTGTTTGCAGTTGATATCCATACACACAGATGGAAGGCTTTAAGTCAGAAAGTGACATAGTCAGATCTATTTTTGGAGAAATTTCTCTGGCGTCTAAAGCAGAAGAGGGACCTAAGGGTGGCAAGCTGAATGCCTGGGAGATTCGTAGGCATCCTTCAGTTCAAAACTCACGGTACAGTTCTATCCGATGTACTGTGAAATCAGTTGTGAACAATAAGTAAATGAACGGACATGGCTGTGTTCCAATAAAACTCTATTGCACAAAAAAAGTGATGGACCAGATTTGGTCTCCAGGCCATAGTTTGCTGAATCCTGATGTGGGTGATAAAGCTGAGGTCCAGAGATGGACAGTGAAGTCCAAGAGCACACAGCAATTCATTGGCAAAGTTGGGACTAAAACCCTGGTGCCCTGGTCCTGAAACTGCCCCTGTTTCACTAAGTGTAGCTTCAAGAGTCTCTGTAAGTCCATGGATCCCCTCAAGGAGGCCTTAGCGTTCCAATTTAGAAACCCCCTACCTAGGACCTGATGCAGATGGATACAGGATGGGGGCCGCAGGTGCAAGGAAGGATAAAGAGCAAGAAAAGTGACCCAGGTGAGGGTTAGACCCACCACTGACCTTGCTCTTTGATGGGTATAGAGGGGGGAAAAGGATGTGTCCTGGGCGTCTCTTATGTCTCAGCTCTGTGGTAAGCATATATTTGCTTCTCATTTATCTGATAGTAACTCCTGTGTTGGGTGGCACCATGTCCTGTGTTCCAGAGTAAGGGATATTACTGGTCATTTTAGATCCCCATAATTCTGCCTAGGTCCTCTGGCTCCAAGCTCAGTTTCCTGCTTTTAGGAGCGGGGTGGGGGTAGGGGGCCGGGGGGGAAGCGTGCCCATCCTGAGAATTGTTTGCTCACTAGCAGTGCAGTGTTGGGTCTGCCCCATTATCATTCTGAGCACAGTTTTCTCATTTGTAAAATGGAGAGGTGCATGGGTCCGTGGATTAAATGAGGTAGTATGTAACTTATATCAGGCTCACAGTGAGCCCTGCAGTGTTTTGCCAGGAGGAGGAAGTGAGGGGAGAGCAGACAAAAAGGATGGAGTGGGGGGGGGTCCTCTTTAAAGAAACACTGGCTCTGGCTGAGTTCCGAGCCGTCCCTGTGATGAGCAGCCTCATCTGGGAGAAGATTCTGATTTCCAACCTGTTATGCCACAGTGTCGTTTCATTCCATCTCCTCTGCTCTGAGCTTTGTGGTGAGAAAGCCACTAATGCGCTGAGAGCAGCAGTTTAGAAAAGGCATGGGCCTCTCAGACACACACAGAGCTGTGAGTGGATAACCCCGTGGCCACACTCACAGGTGTACACATTTACCATCCGGTTCTCAGACTCACCACACACCCAGGGACACCACCCACATGTACGTCTGGGGAGAGAAAAGGGGGCCCATCCGGGGATTCAAAGAAGTTTGCAAAATGAGCTTGAAAATTCATCAGACCCCCAGCTCTGGATCTGCATGTCTGATTCTGTGGATTAAATACCATTTTGGTTCTCAGCGGTGCTGGGCTTCAGACCCCAATGGCTTATGTATTCATTTATTAAAGTCATATTTCACAGTCCTAAAATTGACTTGTAGCTCTGTAACAAACAGGGACTTTTCATCTTTCTTATTAGTGGGCTCTCTGCACCAGGCCTTCAGCAGGGCCTGAGATGAGAAGGGCCCCCCTCCTCCCCACCGCCATCCACCCCTCACTGGCCTCCTCTCGGGGGAGCAGGGGCTTGTCCAGTGCAGCTGAAGCCGTGCTGCACGTGGCTGCTCCTTTCCAGGTGATGTTAATTCTATTTCAGTTTTTAATGATTCTGAACTTTTCTGTCTCAATATTTAAAAAAATAACTTTAATTAATTGTGCCACCACTTGCTCGCTCTATTCTCCATCACCTGCCTCAGTGAAATTGCCTTATTATTCAGCTATGTAGACCCCCGAAATTTAAGACTCGCTCGACTTGTATTTAATTGGAACATGAAGCCCAGTCCCTTTCTCAGACGTTCCTCTGGCCTCTGGTGTTCTGTGCAGTTGGTCCCTTCATGCACAGTTGAGGAGGCGTCATGGGGTGGGGAGCAAGGCTCTACCTTCTTTAAACCCCACCCCATCTCTTTCATTCACCCATCTCTCCTCCCTGCTAGGCAGCAAACCCTCCTCCTTCTCTTTTACGCAGGCCTCCTTGGGCTGATGTGGAAAAGAGCGTCTTGATTTCACCCCAAGCAATCTCCCCATCATAAAAATATACGTAGTCCTCTTCCAAAGGGAAGTTCTGGTTAGCCAAGATTTTTCTGTCTCTTATCTTTTGAGAAGGTGTTTGCAGCCCCTTGAAATGTTTTGCTCCACCGGTTCTCTGCTTGAGGCCTTCAACGGTGACCAGAAAACGTCAAGTCCTTTAAACTGTGTCCTGACGTATCCACATCCTCCCCTAAACGGGCACATACCCTGCTTTTTGGAGGGTTTGAGGGGTGACTCATCTCTGAGCTTCTCTTGGGACTTGACTTCCTGGCTTGGCCCAGCAGTTCCTGCAATGGGAGAGGTTTGTCCCTTTCCAGGCAAGCTCCATTCCCCCAGTACCAGGAGGTCTCTGAGGGTCTGGGACTTGCGGGTGCGTAGTTGATAGGACTCACGGCCGCCTTGGGGTTGAAGACTTTGCTGCAGGGAAGGTGTGGTCCAGTTCTGCGCCCCAGTGTCCCTGTCTCCATATGCTGACATGGAGCACCATGGATGGTCTTCTGTCTTCCCCCACCCACCCTTCTCGTCCCCTGTACGCAGATGGCACTAGAGGAGCCTTCTTTTCACACAATTCTTCACTTACTCACTTCTCCCGTTCCTGACCCTCATTCCTCAAGGGCCTTGGTTGGGGTTTTCTTATGAGCGTGCTTGGCTTGAAGATGATGATTCTGCCTCACTTCAGAACACCTGAGCAGGTCTTTCTGTCACCAGGGGTCTTGACATCACCCTGGCCCTTTGTGGTGTCTCTCTCCAGGAACTGGAGCTGGTAAGATGCTGGGTGGGATCTTCCTGACCAGGACCCCCACACCAGAAGCACGTTGACAGGGTGACCCTTTCCACCTGAGGCCGCAGCCGTCTTCTCAGGCACCTTCTGACCTAAAGAGAGGACTCCAATCATCCATATTCCCCAGAACATGGTCAGTCGGGAACCTGGCCCTGGGGCCCGAGCTGCAGCTGTGACAGCTGCTTTTCCTGAGCCATACAAGACCAAATTCTGTTCTGCTGTTCTGTTTGTTTACGAGGGCTTCCTCTTTTTTATCAGCAGTGAGAATTCAGAGGGGCACTCACATTTCTCCTAATGTTTGAATGTCCCTGGTCATGCTGCTACCCTAACAATCTTTTGCTGTAGCCAAACCTGACCTCTCTAACCATGTTCCATGGTCCCCTGTCCCATGACTTCTTACAAAACCTCCTTGTGATCAGAAGCTTGAGCCATGAATCCCAGCGATTATTTGCATTGCCTGGATCTTGTTCAGAACTATAAAGCATGCAAGGATGGATAAGGGGGTGTTTGGGGCTTTGGGACTATATGTAATTTCTACAGGCTGTCCTTGCCAACTTCATCTCCGTCCCCATTGCTTCTCCGTGACTCAGGTTTGCAATCCCATAATCTACTGATGGCACATTCTAGCCACCACTTGAGATCTCCCTCTCCAGTGCCTGGCGTTATGCTCCCCAGGGTTGGCCCTTGTTTCTGGAAGCACGCGGCTTACCCAGGCTCATGTGTGTGGGCCTGAGAGTCAGCCCCCTTGTGAGAGTTCAGTGTTTGGGGGACAAGCTCAGCAAGTGAGTCCAGGTAGGCCCAAGCCCATCCATCCTGGGCCTGTTTCCTTTTCTTTCCTTTCTGGGGAAGGTGGTGGACTTCTTGGCACTCTTGCTGATACCCCCAGCCTTGTGACTCTCTGCTCTCCGGCCACTGAGGGCTCTATCTCATGGCAGTTTGCATGACTTTTTTTTTTGGCTCCTGTAGGTTCTGTGAGCATTCTGCTCTGAGCACTCTGGCAGTGATGGGGAGAATATTCCCCATCTGTTCTGGGAGGTAATTTCCTTCTGAGTTGCATCCAAACCTGTCTTGTGTTGTAAACATACCACAGACCCTGCTTCTAATATCTTGTGATCCTGGAGCCTTCATCAAGGATTCTGTGGGTTGTCATGGTCCCCTTCCCCTTGCTTCTGCTCTCTGTGCCCTTCCCCTTCCCAGCTTGCATAGCACCTGCAACCAGCCACCCATGCCTCTTAATTTCCATGTACCTCCCCACATGGACCCAAAGCCCAGCCACCACCAGTGTCCACCTTTCATAGCTCACATCAGAGTCTGGTGAGTGTAGGAACCTTAGTGGAAACTTGGGGTGAGGGCACAAGGGGCTGTCACATTGGGAAGTCCATTTCTTCTCCACCATTCCCTTGAATTTTCCTTCTCATCTCCCATCCCTCTATCCAGAGTAAGGGCAGTAATAACAGTACCATTCATCAGCATTTACGATATGTATTGTCAGCATTTTACAATTATTCATTTACTTCATAAAAAAGCAGTACCTTCTTCCCCTTATTTCTTACAGTATATTACTCTCTCCTATTTGAGAAACCCAAGTCTCACCTACCATGGCATGTTATAGAAAAACATTTCCAAGAGGAATTCGGATGAATAAAAGATTCTCTATCGCATTATAGAATTCTTATTTGCCGGGGTCCAGCCCTGACTGATCCAGGGTATTCGAAGGAGAGATGGCTTCGGTGACCTATTTATTTATTTATCAAAGATATAAAGAGTAATAGAATGAGGATAGCTCAGTAGGAAAATCAGTGGAGAAAAGAAGCTGAGTAGCTTGGTTTACGCGGAAAATCAATATAACCCGTGACACCAGGTTAGCTCTGACCATGGAGGCTGCAGGCGCCCTCTCAAATAGCGGTAGGTGCCCCACCTTAGACACCTTCTCGAGTGGGTCTTAGAAGCCCAGGCAAATAAATGGTTGCAGAGGATATCCGCGCTCCAGATGGAGACTCAGCTGGAAATTGAGGGGAAGAATGACATGGGGAGACCAAGCGTTGGTGAGCAAGGCCCGTAGCTTTATTTTCAACAGGGGCTTTTATACCCTAAGTTACACATAGAGGATAATAGGGGATGCAAAGTCAGCAGTCTTTGATCCTTATCAAAAACCAGGGTTTCTTTCCTGCAAATTTATCGTATACAAATGGTTTAGGTGATTTACATCATCTTCTGGCCAGAAGGCCTATTAACATTTTATGACTCTTGACAAAGACTTATCAACAAAGACTTATTTTCTCTAAGAGTAATTATTTTAAGGTTTGGCACCATCTTCCGAAGATAAAATTGCATTCCTATAGGGCGGATGTATAATGGGTTTACAACAAAGGAAAGAATTTATTACCTTAAGGGTTTAAAGTTACTAACACCAAGGCCACTACTTATTTTTTCTACATACCAACTATATTAATTAATACACATTCAAGGATACAATACAGAGGATGTGGAAACTTGGCAGCAAGCATTGGCTCATCAATGAAATCTTTTACTAGTTTTATTCTGACAGTTTCTAACTCTCTGAGAGGCTCTAAGCTATTTGAATATCTTAAGCTTCCCATGCCTCTTGAGGCTGGGAGACTGTAAACAATCGAATGCATAGCTGTAGGAGTCTGGGTAAACTTGTCAGGCGAGTTAGAGAGCCATCTGAGGGGTTTGGATTTAAACACTCCTAGTTGCCCAGGAACTTTTATTAATTGGAGCTGTAAGTTAACTCTTTGTCAGAGAGAGCGAGATGGTGGTTGGGGACAGCCCCCAGTAAAGTCAGAGGTGAGAGCACAAAGCAATAAAGTAGGCAGACTCTGGTTTTTGCGGGGTAGATGCTCGAGAATATCCAGGGGGACTCCTGAGGCTCGATCCCGCCTTTGCGTATGCCGAGCCTCCTTCCTCATGACCTTTGTCGTGAGTGGAATGCCTCACCGACTCCCGGCACTTATTTCTGCTACAGGAAGGACAGTGAGCAGTGAACAGATGTATGTGTCACTATCACACATCCATTCTCTCATGACCAGCCTTGGGTTCGCTCATGGAATATTTGTTAATAATTATGATATAGGTTGCATACTGAGTGATGACATGAGAAGCAGAGTGTTAGAAGAGTATTAATAGAGTTGAACTTTGAGTAACTGGAAAAAAAGTCAAAACTCTGCTTAACCAAGTGTTTTGGTTAAAAATGAGAGTTGGACTGCTTTCCAATAAAGTTCAGTAATGGACTTGGCTGTGAACCAGGAGACCAGGGTCTCAGCCCTCCTACCTGCCTCTGGCTTCTTTTCTGAGCTTTGGTAATTTAGCCGGCCCCACCGCTTAGGGTTGTTGAGAGGCTAGATTGAGACCACCACTAATAAAAGATTAACGTGGTTGACCTTTGTTACTATGGTTTTATTTCTCTATATTTGTTATTATTCAATCTTAGTTGGTGAGGTCCCCCTGTGTTCAGTACCGGTAACTCCACCAGTAACCTGACCACGTTTGACTTTTGTCCCCTCTAGAATCTGTTCCATCAACTCCTCATTCCCTTGTATTTCATGCTGCTTCCCTGACTCATTCCCCTCTACCTAAAACCATGTTCCAATATCTACCATCCTAAGAAAGCCTCTATTGGGCTTTCCACACTTGGCCTTGGGCCCTGGTCCTCTTCTTTGAACTGTATACTCTGTCTTCCAAGATGACCTCATCTAGTTGTATAGCTTTAAATGACATTTAGATGCCAATACTACCACATTTGTAACTCTGGTCCTAGGTCACCCAAGAGCTTCAAAATACAATATCAGCTTCCTCAGGATGTCCATTAAGATGTTTAGTTGGCATCTTGAAAAAAAATTATGGTGTAACTCAGCCTATGTGCCCAGAGACACACACATTCATTTTCTTTGTGTTAATAAATAACACCAGAATCAGCCTAGAAGCTCAAGACTTAAACTGAAGAATCTTCTTTGTATTTTCTCTTTTCTTCACTCTTCCCCTCTTAATCTAGCAGCAATTATTTTCATCTCTACCTTGAAAATATCTTTCATATCATCAGCATCTTTATTCCTCATGGCTAACACCATTGTCCAAGCCATACTCATCTTTTGATCGGACCGCTACTGTAGCCAACTGTTCAATTTCATTCTTGCTCAAGCTCCACCTCCTGCCCCAGTCAATGTCCACAGAATAGCCAGAATGAACTTTTCTGAATGTAAATTATGTCACTTTCCAGTTTCAAATGCCTCCGTAATAGCAGAAACTTCAAACTCCCATAAGTTTGAAGCACTCCGTGTCATCTGACCTGCAGCTAGCATCCAGCCTTGCCCTGTGCTTCTCTAGCTTACTTGCTATATCCCAGCCACACCAGGGTCTCATTCTTATATTCCCAAATCATCCTCAAGTTCTTTCCTGCCTCAGAGTCTTTGCACATCCACCACCTCTTCCTTAACTTGCCAGTTTCATCCTTCTGGTCTCGTCTTAATTATCACCTTTTTAGAGTTCTTTCCTGACTACTCTAAGTAAAGTAGACCCTCTCCCACTTAGTTATACTTAATCACAAAATGAATTTAATTTCCTTATTTATCTGTGTAATTTCCATTTCTATGTATGAAATGTGAAGTTTATCAGAGCTAGAGCCCTAAGCTTCTTGTTCACTTTTTAGCCCCTCCCCGCAAGTGCCTCAGTCTTTGGTACAGAGGAGAGTCTCTGTAAATATGATTGAATGAGATACTGTTCCTGCTCCCAATAGGTTTAGAGCTTATAGGATGAAATCATTCATGAACAGGCATTTACACTCTGCTGTGATAGCTGTTGTAGTGGAGTTAGTTATGGTACATGACACAGGGGTAGTATAATATGCAGAGAGATATGAAAATGTAATACACTTTAAAGCACTTAATTTTTATTGTAAATAAAAAGAAGCTCATTTTTATTGTAGAGAATTTGGAAAATCTAGGAAAGGGTTAAGATGAAAACATTCATCTGCCATAATCTCCCTAGTGTCATTAAAAACAGTACATTCATTAAACATTACCAATCCTGCTTCATCTTTTGTGAATAACCTGCTGAACTCGCTGATTTTTCTTTTAGAGAGTTTATTTGTTTTGATGATTCTCAAGGATTCTTTACACAGAATAGAATATTTACCTTTCAGCTGGCATATATATTACAGATTTTGTTCTCAACTTGCCATTTGACTTTTAATTTTATTTCATTCAGACTTTTGTTAACAAAACATACTTTGACAGTATAGTTATTATGTTTTTAAGAAATATACAATATTTCAACTTTAAGAAATTGATTTTTAAGCTTTTGTCATTAGTTTATGGCTTTAGGGAACTTGGTTAGAAAATATATAGAACCATGCCTGTATAGTTTCCTCTTTGAAGAATTTATTGAAGTTAGATGTGAGCCTATTATATGATCTTTTGTGGTTTTTATATTTTTTTAAATTTAAACTATACTTTGATGCTTTAGCATTATTTTTACAACAATAATTTTCTGTTTGTTTGTATTTTCCTATGTCTTTGGTTTGTTATTTTTAAGGTTATTGAGTCATTCTGTATTAGGTGTTTATCTTATGTGATTAGACTTTGTTCATTTAGACAGTCTGAGAGCTTTTCTTTGTTTTAACCTATTTATATTTATTAACACATTAGAATTTTTTTACTTTTATCACTTTTACTACACAAATTTGAATATTTTCATGCTATTTCTTTTAAATGCATTTTCTGTGTTCGTTATATTTTCTTTTTGTTTTTTTCCTACAGAAATTAGTATATTAAGTCCCTTAACATGAATAATTATCTAACAAGGTAGACACTATACTTACAGATGAGGAAACTGAGGTGCAGAGCAGTAAGGTAACTTGCTTAAAGTGGTACACACACAAGGTGGTACACACACAAGGTGACACACACAAGGTTCACACACACAAGGTGGTACACAGACAAAGTGGCACACACAAGGTGGTACACACACAAGGTGACACACACAAGGTGACACACACACAAGATGTTACACAGACAAGGTAACACACACAAGGTGACACACATAAGGTGACACACACAAGGTGGTACACAGACAAGGTGACACACACAGGTGACACACATAAGGTGACACACACAAGGTGACACACACAAGGTGGTACACAGACAAAGTGACACACACAAGGTGGTACACAGACAAAGTGACACACACAAGGTGCACACACAAGGTGGTACACACACAAGGTGGTACACACACAAGGTGGTACACAGACAAGGTGACACACACAAGGTGCACACACACAAGGTGACACACACACAAGGTGATACAATCAGGACTAAAACTCAGGCATCCTAACCCAGAACCCAAGCCCCGTACTATTTTCCTTCTTAAAGTAAGATAAAGATTGAAATATATCTATCGGATGTAAGTGGTAAGAGCACCACTAAGAGCTTGCTGGCGTCTTCCCTGAATCGATGTTGGGGGTGGTGTCGAGGACAAAGTGCAGGTGACGGGGTTGAAGTTTTGCACTGAGAAGCTGGGAGGTATACAGGGAGTATAATTAAGGCCGTTGAAAAAATGTAAATGTGATTGAAACACAACTGGACTGTAAATACTACTGCTGCCAAAGGGTAGCTTTTAAAGAGGAAGAGAAATCCAAGCATCTGTGTTTGTCCGAGTCAGGAATAAAAGGGAGGGTTTGGAGCTAAGGGATGAAGAGAGAGAACCAAGAAGCTGGGAAACACAGCTGAGGTAGAAGGGCGCTGGGCCGCACCTTGCAGAGAGGACAGTGGTTGGCGTGTAGTCATCTGACCCATGAAGGTTAGGCTGATGGGTAGGAAGTTAGAGGTCAGCCCTTCTGTGGTCCTCTTGTTTCATAAAGATGTGATGTGGTTATCTGTAGGGCAGGTGACCTTGAAAGGGAGACATTTGTGTGGGGATACAGAGGTGGAGAAAGCAGTTTTGCAATAGACTTGCCAACAGCAAAATGAGGAATTGGGGCTTTAGGTGCCATGGATGTGGGTGATTATTTGACAGACTGAGGGGACTGTGTGTTTGTTGAGATTAAAACAAAGATGTCCAGGCAGCATACAGTCTCTAAAAGCTGAGACCCAGGGTACCATATGTGCCAAAGAAGCAGATTTAAGGGGAATGAGTTGGGAGAGGAGTGTGGGTGTGCCAAAATGCAGGAAGCTGAAAACTCCAGTGTGTGGGGTGAAGGACGAGTGGGAGCACATGGAGGACGAGCTTGGGCATGTGGAGGGTGAGTGTGGGCACGTGGAAGGTGAGCTTGGGCACATGGAGGTGAGTGTGGGCACGCAGAGGTGAGTGTGGGCACGTGGGGGTGAGTGTGGGCATGTGGAGGGCAAGTGTGGGCACATGGAGGGTGAGCTTGGGCACGTGGAGGTGAGTATGGGCATGCGGAGGTGAGTGTGGGCACGCAGAGATGAGTGTGGGCATGTGGGTGTGAGTGTGGGACTGTGGGGATGAGTGTGGGCATGTGCAGGGGAGTGTGCACACGTGGAGGTGAGTGTGGGCACATGGAGGGCGAGTGCGGGCACGTGGAGGGTGAGCTTGAGGGTATGGAGGTGAGTGTGGGCACGTGGAGATGAGTGTGGGCATGCAGAGATGAGTGTGGGCACGTGGGGGTGAGTGTGGGCATGTGGGGGCGAGTGTGGGCACGTGGAGGTGAGTGTGTGCACATGGAGGTGAGTGTGGGCACGCGGAGGATGCATGTGAGTGCATGGGCTGAAGCTGATTGGAAGATGAGGCCATTGGACTTAGGGACATCAAGGGCATTGGTCATGCTGTCCACACAGATGGTCACATCTCCTTTGTGAAGGTGGATATTGGGTGACAAGCTGGTTACTGAAGTAAGCAGTTCGGGTGGGAGTCAGAATGGAGGATCAAAGAACTTGTTGCCCATGGATTCCTGGATAGCAACAGTTGTGTGTGGGGCTTATTTTTAAGGGATGTTATAAGGTCATTCAGATGGACTATATTCCTTGAGGATGTGGAATCAAATCAAGGTAAACCATTCTTGGCTTATAATGGCTTCTCCCTCACCCTGCATAAGAAAGTGGAGATAGTAGGAAGTAATTCTTCTCTGTGTTTTACTTGAAACAATAATGAAAAAGGTGCATATTGAAGTTTCAAGGCCAAGTTTGGGTGGTTTTCCTTTTATCTGAGGGTTATTTCTGAAAGCCATTAGAAATGTTCCATGTGGCTGGTTCTTCTTTTGCTGGTCACCAGAAGGTGACCTTTTTACCTTGTTTTGAAAAGTCATGTCAATTGCCAAGGTAATATCCTAGCCTAATACAAGACCTCTTTGGATAGTTCTAGTCGGAAGCTGGAACATAAGTTGTTTGGAGGTTGGACAGCTGTGATGAATGCCTACGACCCCTTCTGCAAAACTGACTCCTGCCTTGTGTGTTGCAGGTGATATTTGAATCCGTCTCTCTGAAGGGCCATCCTGGCTACATCGCTGTGGACGAGGTTCGGGTCCTTGCCCATCCATGCAGTAAGTCTCTTCCCTGCTCTAAGCACAGCCTTGTTTCATGTGGCTTGGAGGCTGCAATCCCCGCTATTCATTCAGCTCACAAACATCTCTCACTCTCTCTCTTTTTTAATCCTTCAAAAAATGCTTACATACTCAATGCAATCAGTCCTGAATAAATCCATAATTTCGCTGGCCTGTTCAACAGGCAAGCACCTCCAGGAATTTGCAGAGAGTGGCAAAACATCTTCGTTTGAATCTCTCTTCATTATTAAAGGAGTCTAAAGTCCTGATTGTTTATTAGTGGGATTCAGACCACTGAAGTGGAAGAATTAGAGGGCTCTGGATAGAATCTTGTGCAATTGTCTTAAAAAAAGAACCGACACCAAAAACACTGAGCAAATTAGCACACTGTTCACTCACAGGGAAAAGTACCACTAAGCTATTAATTCTTTAAAAGTAATTTTAAACACCCTCATCAACTCTGTGTAGGCGTAGGGAGAGATTTTTCACAGTGGTTAGTACTTATGGTACAGGGTTGAGAGTTCTCAAAGGCATTCTACTCCATGCCCAGACCATTTCCACTGAAACTTCTCTCTCTCTACTGTATTTAGGCTAAGATATTTGAATGTATTTGAGCAAGAAACTGTGGGTCCCAGGTTCACTATATACATCTCAGAGGGGACCAGTCCTGGGTACAGGTAGTTGAAAGCGCATCATATCTTGTGACATTTGATGGAGATATTATAATCAAAGGGGTGTGCATATGGATTAAGGTAGCCTATACGAGGGCTGGCTAGGTTGCCAGCCCCATTAGCTAGTGTCTGCAGACTGGAGATTCCCATTAGTTCCTTGGCAGGTATCAGGTAACTAACTCCTAGGAGGGTCCTTTCTCTGCTTCTTGCTTAAAGCCACAAGTCACGCTATGGGCTCTGGTGCAGTTTGCTATTCCCTCAAGAGATGTCATATGTCCTGTATTTTGATGCCTTTCGTTCCTCCCGTTTTGAGGCTGTTCTCATTTCTGCCCCATCCATGTTGCTTTTTATTTTATTTTTAATTTAAATTTATTTATTTTAATTAGAGGCTAATTACTTTACAATATTGTATTGGTTTTGCCATACTTTTTATTTTAGGTATTTATTTGGCTGTGCTGACTCTTAGTGTGGCATGCAAACTCTTCATTGTGGTATGTGGGATCTAGGTCTCTGACCAGGGCTTCAGCCTGGGTCCCCTGCATTGAGAGTGTGGAGTCTTAGCCACTTGGAGTCCCCACACTGGGAGGTCCCCATGTTGCTTTCATTGGACTGATTCTTTGCACTTCTACTGAAGTGAATTTGTCACAGGCTCAGGCATCACTTCTTCCTGGCACTCCAGTGACATTGTTTGACCTGTTGTCTTAGAGCACCATCTCTAGAGGAATTTGAGCTGAGTTCCAAGGGGCTTTGGCAAGACAACATTTTGGGTAACTGTGTTTGGGGTCTGTGCAAGAGACACGTCCTTCCTAGAAGTCAGCCAGCATCTCAGGAATGCTGACATTCTATCAGATGATTCTCCATTGCTTTGGCCTGAGGTATCTACCTTTGTGTTGCGGATATACTTAGGAGTCCCTCTTACAAGGATGAAATCTCCGTCTCCCTTGATCTTGGATATCCGCATCTGCTGCCCATTGGAGAATAATTATTGACCTCAGACCACTTCAGGAGATATCTGCTGTACATGTGGTCTACTTAGCCTCACATACTTTGCATTGCCTGGATCTCGTTCAGAACTATAAAGCATTCAAGGATGGATAAGGGGGTGTTTGGGGCTTTGGGACTATATATAATTTCTACAGGCTGTCCCTGTCAACTTCATCTCCATCCCCATTGCTTCTCCGTGACTCAGGTTTGCAATCCCATAATCTACTGATGGCACATTCTAGCCACCACTTGAGATCTCCCTCTCCAGTGCCTGGCGTTATGCTCCCCAGGGTTGGCCCTTGTTTCTGGAAGCAAGCGGCTTACCCAGGCTCATGTGTGTGGGCCTGAGAGTCAGCCCCCTTGTGAGAGTTCAGTGTTTGGGGGACAAGCTCAGCAAGTGAGTCCAGGTAGGCCCAAGCCCATCCATCCTGGGCCTGCAAGCCCCCAGTTTTGAGCGAGTCTCTCTGAGACAGGCCTTCTGCTTTCCCCAAGCCCTGCCCGCACCCCATCCTTGGAGCTGCATCCAGCCGCTGCCTACTGCTTGGCCTGCGCAGGACGCTTGCACTAGGTCTTTCTAGTAGGTGACCTTGGGCTCTCCCCCGAAGGATCCGGCTTGGTTCTCTCTCCTGGGATCCCAGAACTCTGTCCTCTACGGAACCTTTGCTTCCCCATGACAGCCAACCTGACCCTGTCTCCTGTCTCAGTCTTGGCTCTGCCTGAACTCTTCACACCGTCCATGGTTTGCTGTTGCAGCCACACGCTTCCTTCTCTCGGAGAAATCTCCATGGGCAAGAGCTTTCTGGAGGGTCTACCCTCAGAGTCTCATGGCTCCTCTTGGAATCCTCCTCCCATCGGGGCTGCCTCTGAGTTTAGGATTTTTCTGACAGCTTCATACTCCCCCTGCTGAGGAGAGAGTAGATGACTTGGTTATGGAATTGCCGAGAGCCAGTTACCAAGCAAATGGGCCATGCGACAGAACTCAGGAAGACGTGCCCCTGACTGTGTTCTTGCATAATGTGCTCCATTTGAGTTCAGCCCAGATGCTTAGGAGGCTTAAGCTTAAACTTCCCAGAAATCAAAATATGAGAACTCTGTGATAGGGGCTGGAATTGGAAAATCCCATTTAACTCTACATACAAATATTGGTGGTGCACATAGTCCTCTGAGATCTATCGTGAGTCATGTTGAGTTGACCAGAGCCTAGCCAAAGCCCATTCTGCATGCTCCGTTCATATCCAGTTTGGGTTTTTATTCATTCTTTCTTTCAATAGTCAATTATTGAGCATTAGTTATATGTCAGGAACTCCTGCTGGACACAGGGGATACTCAAGTGACCAAGATAGATAGGTCTTTGTCCCCATGGTGTATACTTAGCAGATGGTCAGAGGGAGTTCAGACAGTTCAGATGCTCAGTTGTGTCTTACTCTTTACCACCCCATGGACTACAGCATGCCAGGCTTCCTTGTCCATTGCCAGCTCCCGGAGTTTGCTCAGACTCATGTCCATCAAGTTGGTGATGCTATACAACCATCTCATCCTCCGTTGTCCCCTTCTCCTCCTGCCTTCAGTCTTTCCCAGCATCAGGATCTTTTCTAATGAGTCAGTTCTTCTCATCAGGTGGCCAAAGTATTGGAGTTTCAGCTTCAGCATCAGTCCTTCCAATGAATATTAAGGACTGATTTCCTTTAGGATGGACTGCTTGGATATTGCAGTCCAAGGGACTCTCAAGAGTCTTCTCCAACACCACAGTTCAAAAGCATCAATTCTTCAGAGCTCAGGCTTCTTTATGGTTTAACTCTTACATCCAAACATGACTACTGGAAAAACCATAGTTTTGACTAGATGAACCTTTGTTGGCAAAGTAATGTCTCTGCTTTTTAATATGCTGTCTAGGTTGGTCATAACTTTTCTTCCAAGGAGTAAGCGTCTTTTAATTTCATGGCTGCAGTCATCATCTGCAGTGATTTGGAGCCCAAGAAAATAAAGTCTGTCACTGTTTCCATTGTTTCCCCATCTATTTGCCATGAAGTGATGGGACCAGATGCCATGATCTTAGTTTTCTGAATGTTGAGTTTTAAGCCAACTTTTTCACTTTCTTCACTTTCATCAAGAGGCTTTTTAGTTCCTCTTCACTTTCTGCCATAAGGGTGGTGTCATCTGCATATCTGAGGTTATTGATATTTCTCCCGGCAATCTTGATTCCAGCTTGTGCTTCATCCAGCCCTGCATTTCACATTGTGTATTCTGCATAAACGTTAAATAAACAGGGTGACAACATATAGCCTTGACGTACTCCTTCTCCAATTTGGAACCAGCTTATTGTTACATGTCTGGTTCTAACTGTTGCTTCTTGACCTGCATACAGATTTCTCAGGAGGCAGATCAGGTGGTCTGGTATTCCGTCTCTTTAGGAATTTTCCACAGTTTGTTGTGATCCACACAGTCAAAGGCATTAGCTTAGTCAATGAGGAAGAAACAGATGTTTTTCTGGAATTCTCTTGCTTTTTGTAAGATCCAGCAGATGTTGGCAATTTGATCTCTGGTTCCTCTGCCTTTCCTAAATCCAGCTTGAACATTTGGAAGTTCTTGATTCACATTCTGTTGAAGCCTGGCTTGGAGCATTTTGAGCATTATTTTGCTAGTGTGTGAGATGAGTGCAATTGTGTGGTAGTTTGAGCATTCTTTGGCATTGCCTTTGGGATTGGAATGAAAACTGACCTTTTCCAGTCCTGTGGCCACTGCAGAGTTTTCCAAATTTGCTGGCATACTGAGTGCAGCACTTTCACAGCATCATCTTTTAGGATGTGAAACAGCTCAACTGGGATTCTATCACCTTCACTAGCTTTGTTCGCAGGGAGGCTTCCTAAGGCCCACTTGAGTTCACACTCCAGAGGGAGAAAAAATACTGAATAGGTAACTAATATTAAATCACTAATGTGATTTTAGATCGTGATAAGTATTAGGAATCTAACAAATGTGAGGGACTAGGATGTGGAGGGGCTCCTTAGGTAGAGTGGTCGGGGAGATGTCTTCGAATATGTGGTCTGAGCTGAGATCCAAGTCATAGAAGGAGCTCACTCTATGAAGGTTCAGGGAGGGGGCATCTAGGCAGAGGAAACGGGAAGTGGTGAGACCCTGCAGGGGAGTCACTTTGATAGTGCCAGAGTATCCTGGGCATGGGGATCGTGGAGGGGGAGCATGGAGGAAGGTGTTTCTTGGTGAAACGGAAGCCGGGCCCTGAGCATGGTTGTTGAGTGGTTACATTTGAACCTAAGTGCAGGGAAGTACTACCAGAGGGGTTTATGCTGGGGATGGATAGGATCTCATTTAATTGTTAAGAGATCACTTCGGCCATTCTGTGAAGGATGGGTTGAAGGAGGAAAAGAAAAGAATAAAGAAATCAGGAGGCCAGTCAGGAGGACAGTTCTGGAGTCATGCAAGAGATGGTGTGTCCTGGACCAGGGTGGTGGCAAGACATCCATTCGCCATCCAGTATGTTTAGTGAGCATGTTCTCCATGCCAGGCGCTAGTCTGGGTTCATGGGAATGAGCAGGACAGATTCATTCTTTGCCTTCATGGGCAACTTCCATTGATGTGAAGGAGACTAAAAAGAAAACCAAATAATCAGGAAATTATCTGATCTATAACAGATGGTATGTTAGTCCACCAAGGCTGCCATCACAAAGCAGAAACTGGGTGGCTTCATAAGCATTTCATTTTCTTATGGTTCTTATGGGGAGGCCCCCAAGCCCAAGGTAAGGTGGCGTGTGTCCTCCCATGGTTTTTCCTCTGTGTACATGTGCCCCTGGTGTGTCTTTGTGTGTCCAAATTTTCTTTTGTAAGGACAGCAGTCAGACTGGGCTAGAGCTCACCCTAAGAGCCTCATTTGAAGATAGTCACCCTTTTAAGTCTCTGTTACCAAATACAGGCACAGTCTGAGCTATTGAGCGTTACGGCTAAAAAGATGGGAATTGGGGTGGGTGGGGGCACAATTCAGCTCATAACAGATGGTAAGCGGCGCCATAAAGAAATTTAGAGGGGGAGAGAGGTGGTGGACAGATGAGAGATGAATTTAGGAGGTAGAATCCACTCGTCCTATGCAATCAGAGCAGGATCCAGAGGCATCAAAAATGGTGCACTCTTAGATTTATATAATTGGCTGGGTGTTTGATTCTGGGAAGGAAGTGCTGCCTTTCAAGGCACCTACTGCGCACGGGTCCTGGAGTCTGCTCATGAGCCCAAGAGTTGTGCAGCCTGCTCGTAGCTTCTGAACTGACCTTTGAACTGACAGTGCTTTTCCCACAATCTCAGCCTTAATGCATTTGTGACTTCACTCACCATTGTTAAAAATTTAGCTATATTAAAAAAAAAAATCCTCTTTAGATCCTCAGGCTTCATAATTCTCCACTCCAGTTCTCTAAAACATTTTTTAAAAATTAACGTACGGTCAGAGTTTTATCAATAAGCAATTCCACTGAATATTCCAAAAATTCCAGAAGGCTTAATGAATGATTTGCAATTGTACTCTCCATCGATTTGAGCTGAAGTAATGACTGTAAACACTTGCCTCGCAGCTTCCAAAACAGTGACCGGAAGTAAGGTGTGATACTGAACGGAAATTATTTTCTCTTACAAACTGAAACCTCTCCTCTATATTTTATAGCCCATTTAACATTTTTGAGTTATTCTGCAAGTATTTTCGCCATAGTTACCGTCTGCTGCTGGTTCTCTGTGTCACCATTAGCAGGGCCACTGCAGTTATAACCATGGACGATAAATGTCAGCACAATTTTCCACTTGGTTTCTAAGTTTCTAGCTCCTAGGTTGACTTTTAGAGTTTTTTCAACTTTTTCTCCCCCATCATAACCTTGCAGGGCCATGTCACTGAGCCCACGGTCTGCAACACGTTTTAATGTATGTTGTGTGCTTTCTTCTCAATTGTGTGGCTTCCTACTGAGCACTGTCAGGTTTAAAGAGTGAGAAAAAGGGCACAATAATATGTCTTCAGATGCTGCACTGACATCTGTAGGAGCTTAAATGTCACCAACATCAAGGCATTTTGCCCCAAATGCACAGCCAGTTTTCTGTTAATCCCATTCCACAGGGTCCCATTTTGGAGGAGCTGGGTCTCAGTGGGGAGTGAGTGTGGGATGCTTAAAAACCCCACGCTGATGGCTGGTCTGGGCCCCAAGGTTGCCTGTGTTTGTTGGAAGGTTGAGTTAAAGTGGGTGGCCTCATATCTTTCTTGGAGCTGTAGATGCTGGAGGAAAGTCACTGCTGGCAGAGGACAGGGCTCAGGGGGAGACTGGAGTTGGGGGCTGGGCTGGGAGGAGGATGTGGAGGCCAGGAACTTTGAGAACTGGACTACACTGGTCTCCAACATAAGAAACATCTGAGAGAGAGAGAGAGAGAGAGAGAGAGAGAGAGAGAGATTGATTTGTCAAGAGCTTTGGAGGCATGTGGTCTGGGAAGGTTCCCGTGTTGAGAACCACGATCCAGGGCTGGCGTGCAAGTGATGCTTCAGTGTGACACCTGCAGGGATGGGGGCATCTCTGGACCTAGGGGTTCAGCCCGGGCAAGACTGGCCAGTGGAAATTGTTCCCTGTGAGGCTGTGTCTCAGAGACCACCAACTAGAAGAGTGTGCCTATACTTATGTTTTGTTGAGCCTGCATGATGTTTTAATAAATTCAGTCACAATTTTAGGGACTTCTCTGGTGGTCCAGTGGTTGAGACTCCATGCTTCCAATGAAGAAGGCTTAGATGAAATCCTTGGTTGGGAAACAGATCCCACATGCCTTGGGGTATGGCCAAAATAAATTAATTAAATAAATGATACTAGCAACTATTAAAAAAAAAAAGATTTTAGAATGAGTGCTTTCATCTAAAGCCTGAATTTCTTATTTGCTGTTAGAAGTCAGATGATTGGCTATCTCAACCATAGATGTATGGCCACCATATGCTGGATTTAGGGAACTGCTAGCTGCCCCCTTCCCTCAGGTCACAGGGTCCTCATCACTCCTTATCATGTCCTCAGCGCTAAGGCTGGTGTCGGATTCCAGTTATTAGCGTGCTTGGCTGCTGCTTTTCTGATACAGAGAACTCTTTATTTTCCCCCCAAGTCTCTATGAAAGTGGGGAAATGAAGACGGGGGCAAGGAGGTGGCAGTTTTGTTTTTGTTTGTTTCACACTGAACCACTTTCTCTCTTTACATAACTGTGAGACTCCTGCAGGTGCGTGGGTTCATTATCTCTGCTATATGTAAACCCTTGGTGCTTTACCAGAATTATTAACACCAGGGGCCATGAAGTCTCTAAATTCTCTCTCACTGAACCTGGAGGGGAGGGAGGAAGATGGATTGCAGATGAAAGAATCAAGGCATGAGGTCTGCCACTTTGAAGAAGGGAGGCGGCAGAAGCAAGCAGGAGACATCGATCCAAAGAAGATCGCACAAGTCCCAGAGGTTTAACCATTTGCCCTGGGTCCCCAAGGGTAGGGGGAGACCTCCCTTTGAAAAACCCAACACAAAGCCTCATAACACAGGCACTAAGACTCCACACCTCCTCCCTGCCATGGAGTAGATGTTCCTCCTGCCTTCAAACCAGTGACATAAACGGGGCTTACAAGGTTCACACTATTCCCACTTAAGAATTGGCTTAAACTGATAGTTCTAAAAATAACATTACAAAATTATCCAGGAGAGTGAAAAGGAAGCCATTTCAGACAATCAAAGCAGCATGACATTTGTCAGGCTGACTAGATGCATGGATCCTCAGCTCTGAGAAACTCGTGGGAGGGCTTCCCTGCGCCTTGGACTCTTGACGCCATCTAGTCAGGGGGCCCTGGGGGGTGGCATGAGGGGGACTCTGAGCTATTGTCACTTCGTTTGAAAGCCTGAGCAGCAGGTGTATGTTTTCACACAGGAGGTCTGCCTGATCACACCAAGGTCTTTGGCCTGTGTTGAGCATTGCAGATAGTGACACAGTTTATGGAGCAGATAGTTCAAAGTGTGAAGACCACGGGGACGAATGCCACGGAGAGGGATCTCTCATGATAAAATATTCCAGAGCAATGAGAAGAACCTGGAGAATCAGTACAGCTTTGCCTGGGAGCTCTTTCTTTGAACCCTAGACTCCAGGTGATGTCACTGATCTCTTGTTGCCCACAAGGCCAAGAGAATGTGCTGGTTAAATGGTGAAATCTGGGGCTAAAACAGGCATGGACTGAATTCTGTTCCTGTCGTTAATGCCGTGTAGCATTGGACAAATTGAACTTGGCGAGCCTTGGTTTCTGCGTCTCTGAAAGAGAAGTAATAGTAGTCTACTTTAGGAATGTTATGACGTTAACTTCAGTAAAACATGTGAAACACCACCATACCTAGCATTGTAGGAGCTTTCAGTAAATCATGTATTATTATTGCTTGTCTGTCTGGGTATTTGAATCCTTCTGGAAAGATAGCCAGGGGCCTTCATTGAACCTCCTTGATCCTCTTAAGAAGTCTCCATTTGATCACATTCCAGAGCTGTTCGTTGATTGGTTCATCATTGATTTAGTTGATGTGATAGGGATCCTTGGCACTTTTGTGCCTTGATGAAGAAACTCATTCTTCTAGACCTAGATTGTCAATCCACCCGTCTTTGGAGAGCTTGCATAGGTGTGGACCTCTCTCCACAAACAAGAAAAGAGATGAACCTGAGTTGTCCAACATAAAACACATGTTTATTTCTAGAATCGATTGCCCAGGGACATCATGAGATTCATTTGAAAGTCCTTTCTCAAGTCCTTGGAATAAATGCCCTATCTCCATCCCATCCTGAGTTACCATAAAGAGTGCACACTCTGAACAGGTCTTGAATTCTCTATGCCTTGGTTCATTCACTGTAAAGCAGAGATAATACCATCACCAACTGCATTGGGTTAAATGAGTTATTGAATGTAGACACGGCACGTGACACCAGGCGAATACTAAGCCGCGAGTGAGTGAAGGCCATTGGTGTTCTCCTCCTCCTCTTTCCCTCCTCTTCTCTTTGCTCCCCTACCCCCACCATTGTCCTCAGTATCAGCATCATCACCAAGGCCAGGTGTTGTGGGGTCTCAGGGGCAAAGGTGTTCACTTTACATTTTTTTCTTTCTGCTTACCTAGGCGACAGGGAGGTGTCTTCTCGGGTGAGCCCTCCACTCTTCCAGCTTCCTCTTCCAAACATGACAGTTTTGCCCAGAAGCTAATAATACGGATTTTGAGGCTCTCAGAGACCTGGACTCCTGTCTTGCCTCCCCTAGTTTCTGGCTGTCTGACCATGCCGGATCCCATAACCCTTCAGAGCATTAATTTTCTTATTCCTAAAATGGAGTTACTGCCCACCTTGTGGATTTTCTGTGAGTTTTGAGTAAGGTGATGCATGTAAATGTCTTAGAACAGTACCTGGCCCATTGTAAGTGATCAATCCACAGTAGCTCTTCACTGAGCCAGGCCATCTCCCAAGCACAAATGTGCCCACCCAGTGTCCATCCTGAGCTGCCATCCACTGACAGGAAAGCAGTCAGGCTGTCGAACTCTGTCTTCATCTGCTTTTTGGCTTCTCTCTTAGGAAAAGCACCTCATTTTCTGCGGCTCCAAAATGTTGAAGTGAACGTGGGGCAGAACGCCACTTTTCAGTGCATTGCTGGCGGAAAGTGGTCTCAGCACGACAAACTTTGGCTCCAGGTAAGGATGGGGGGGGGGGCACCTGCTCACACCTGTGCAACCCTTTGGGAAGGGAAGAAAATGTGTACTGTGAGGAAGGGCTTGGTACGGAAGGGAAAGGGTGTTTTTCATATGCCTCTGCTCCTTGGATGATACTCTGCATCCATGATCTTGTTAAATTTGTTTGCTAATTCTGTTATGTAGGCATCAGTATTCCCATTTTGCAGATGGAGAAATTGGGGCTACAAGCATAAAAGTGCCAGAACAAGAATTTACAATTATGACCTTTCCAAACTTCTCCCGAGGGGACTCCCCTGGTGGTCCAGTGGTTAAGACTTACACCTTCCAATGCAGGAGGTGTGGGTTTGATCCCTGGTCAGGAAGCTGAGATCTCACATGCTTTGTGGCCAAAACCCCCAAAACATAAAAGCAGTATTTTAATAAATTCAATAAAGACGTTAAAAAAACAAACAAACTTCTAACAAACTTTGTCCCTTAAGCCCAGATTTCCGGGGTTGAGGCAAACTGAATATTTTAGATGCTAAGTACATTTGCATTTCCATATAACTTTTTTGTCAGTTTCTACAAAAAAAGCCTGTTAGGGTTTTGATGGGGGTTTATTGCATTGAATCTGTAGATCACTTTGGGGAAAACTGACATCTTAACAATAACGAAACTTGTCGCCATGAACATGGTATATTTCTTTACTTATTAAGATCTCTAGTAATTCCACCAAGCAAGGTTTTATAATTTTCAGTATCCAGGTCTTGTATATCTTTAGTCAGACTTATCCCTAAGTATGTCCCATTTTTGATGCTACTTACTGTAGAAGACTTCTAGAAAACCCAGTTTCTGATTTTTCATTACTAGTATATATAGAAATACCATTGACTTTGCTATATTGATCATGTACCCTGCAACCTTGTTTAACCTACTATGGCTATTTAAATTTAAATCAATTAAAATACCTCCAATTCAGAACTCAGATGCTCAGCTACACTGGTCACATTTCAAGTGCATGAGAGCCACCTGTTCTCATGGCTACCATGTTGGACACATACAGAGAACATTTCTGACCTTGCAGAGAGTCCTATGGGAAAGTGCAGCTCTTTGAAGTCATCGCCTCCATTCAAGGAATGAGGAATATGGCTCCAAAGAAGCTGACTCCCATGACCTCAAACTTCGTATACTTAAAGATCTCTATCATCCCTTCTTACTGACATTTTGGATGTTGGTCCTTAACTCACTCCCAGCACATTTTGATGGGAGTTCATAGTGTCATTTCTCTTCTTGCTTTTGAGCCCATTTCCTGCAGTTGGAAGATCCCTGGGCAGAGAAAGCACATCTGTGGATTTATTTCTTGCTTCTTAGCAGTAAAGTAGAATAAAAATAGCAGTAAATAATAATGCCTGTTCCTCCTGCTTCCTAGGGCTGTATGCAGACCACAGGATAGCACAGGAAACGTCCATGTGTCACTCAAGGATTAAGTAATGCTATTTATTCATTATAGTTAGTATTAAATGCATTAGGCTCCCAGGAAGCTCTGTCAATTCAATGGCGTTGCCTCAGTTGGGTCATGAGAATAAGAAGAGACAGTCATAGTACATTCAGCATCTGTATTTGGGCTTTCCAATTATTTTATGAATGTTATTGCTACAGTTCTGAGTGTTGTGTGCTCCAAACCTTGAGTCTAACAGTGGAAGGATGTTCAAGCAGAATGTAATCAAACTTTTGAAGAAAATAGACAGAAACACAAGGTTTAGAACTCTTCTACATCTTTTTTATCTACTTTTCATTGTAAACCAAACCTTATTTCACAGAACGCTTTTCAGGTGGCTTACAGTAGAACATAAAGCATAACAAGATAGCATAAATTAAAAGTGAGGCAACACAAGGCAGGAGGAAAATAACACTTGGGAGCTGATCAGATGCAAAAAAGCCCTGCATTTCTGTACGTCTGCTGCTTCTGGTGAGTCACAGGCAGAGCCCACAGGGCCACGGCCACCGACAGAAGAAGGAAAGCTTGGCAGCTACACTGTTCACATTGTCCCTGAGATAAACACAAACCAATTGCTCCAGAAATTCTAGCTGTTGTTCACACGGAAGCCAGACAGGAATTGTTCCCAGGAGTCCTCATAAAGAAAGCAGCGTGTGATGTAGGGAACAACATTTTCCACCGCAGTCTTACGAAGAGCACACAAGTGATTCATAGGCTTGTTTTCCATAATGATGCTCTGGGTTAAAAGCAGTTTGGGGGGACTTCTCTGGTGGCCCAGTGGTTAAGAACCTGCCTGCCAATGCAGGGGATGTGAGTTCGATCCCTGGTCCAGGAAGATTCCACATGCTGTGGCGCAGCTAAGCCCATGCACCGCAACGACTGAGCCCCCGTGCTCTAGAGCCCACGTGGTGCAACTGCCAAAGCCCACGTGCTAGAGCCTGGGCTCGGGAGCAAGAGAAGCCCACGCGATGAGCAGCCCGCGCACCATAACTAGGGAGCACCTCCCCACTCGCCGCAGCGAGAGAAAGCCCACGCACAGCCACGAAGACCCAGGGCGGCCAAAAATTAAATACATAATGCATTAAATTCCTTAAACAGGCAATCTTAGGAGTGGCCATTGAGGGGGGAGATGGGGTTGGCAGTGTGATATGGGAGAGGCCCCTGATCCATCTGCATTCTGGGCTACTTCAGATGTTTCTGGAGAGTGAATAGCTTCCATAACTAGGAAACCACCAGAAATGTTGTCTCTCTCGTCTATATTTCAGGAAATATTGGGAGGTAGACGGCTTACGCTGTGCTGTCTGGCAAAACGCCCACTAGGCCAGTTAAGTCCCGGCTTACATGCAACAGTGGTATAGTTGGAAGTAGGTTAACGTCTTTCTATAATGTATGAAATGCCTGTCATGACACCTGCCACCCAGGGGACAGTCGCAGCCCTGATCTGAGACAGGCGGGCTAAGGCAGTGGCAGATTTCTCATGAAATACTGCTTTGGATTTATTCCACCGTCTAGAGGACCAGCCTGCAGACTTGCCAAAGTTCTGTTCCATTCCCAGGGCTGGGGCGGTTCAGCCTGAGAATCTCCAGAGTGAGTGAAACAGCCACTTTGTGGCCGAGAGTCCACAGGACACCTGCAGCTGGTGTGTTTTTCAACAATGTTATTTCTTGCTGTAGCGCCAAGATAAGCTGACCAATCACTAAATCACTGAACATGGACTTTTTTTAACTGCCAGTTTTAAGTTGGGAGATAAGGTAGTGACTTTATTCTCAAAAGAGTATGTTAGTGGCCCTTCTTCCTGGCACTGGTTAGGGAGCACTTGTTGGAATCAGAATTAGGGGGTAGATCCCTGTGGCCTGTTGTAGAGAATGCTTGCCTTTTCTATAGAACAGGAATCTATAGCCTGCTTGTCCCTAAGGGCTTTCAGATTATAATTTAGTAAATTAAAAAGGAAGACTACCCACACACCTATTTTGACCCATCTGGAAACTTAATATGTTCCTTGCTATTGTTCAGTCACTAAGTCACGTCCGACTCTGCGACCCCATGGACTGTAGCCTGCCAGGCTCCTCTGTACATGGTATTCTCCAGACAAGAATACTGGAGTGGGTAGCCGTTTCTTTCTCCAGGGGATCTTCCTGACCCAGGGTTGGCTCCTGCATTGGCAGGCAGATTCTTGACTGCTGAGCCACCAGGGAAGCCAGTATACTCCTTAGAAGACCCCGTCTGCTGGTGCCAGTTTTCATGGTGTTCATTTCTGCATGAAAATGGGTTTCCCTGGTGGCTCAGAGGTTAAAGCATCTGCCTGGAATGTGAGAGACCCGGGTTTGATCCCTGGGTTGGGAAGATCCCCTGGAGAAGGCAA
Source organism: Bos mutus (assembly GCF_027580195.1). Classification (NCBI taxonomy): domain Eukaryota; kingdom Metazoa; phylum Chordata; class Mammalia; order Artiodactyla; family Bovidae; genus Bos; species Bos mutus. Next base: position 55,712,935 of record NC_091629.1, on the reverse strand, counting down.
TGGCAATACATTCCAGCACTCTTGCCTGGAGAATCCCATGGAGGGAGGAGCCTGGTAGGCTATAGTCCATGGGGTTGCAGAGTTGGACACGACTGAGCGACTTCACTCACTTTCTGCATAAAAATAGACAGACAGGCTTATCCAGAAATGTGTATACATGGACTTCCCTGGTGGTCTAGTGGTTAAGAATCCACCTGCCAATGCAGGGGACACAGATTCGATCCTTGGTCCAGGAAGATTCCATGTGCTGCAGAGCAACTAAGTCTGTGTACCACAGCTGCTGAGCCCATACGCCTAGAGCCTGTGCTCTGCAACAGGAGAAGCCTCCACAGTGAGAAGCCCATTCGCTGCAACTAGAGAGTAGTCCATGTGCAGCATGAAGACCCAGCACAGGCACAAATAGATAAAACCTGGGAAAAAGCAGATAAAAGCTAATTGAAGCCATGAAATTAAAAGACGCTTGCTCCTTGGAAGAAAAGCTGTGACCAACGTAGACAGCATATTAAAAAGCAGACATTACTTTACCAACAAAGCTCTGTCTAGTCAAAGCTATGGTTTTTCCAGTAGGTGTGTATGAATGTGAGAGTTGGACTCTACAGAAAGATGACTGCCAAATAATTGATGCTTTTGAACTACGGTGTTGGAGAAGACTCTTGAGAGTCCCTTGGACAGCAAAGAGATCAAACCAGTCCATCCTAAAAGAAATCAGTCTTGAATATTCATTGGAAGGGCTGATACTGAAGCTCCAATACTTTGGCCACCTGATGTGACGAGCCAACTCATTAGAAAAGACCCTGATGCTGGAAAGATTGAAGGCGGGAGGAGAAGGGGGCGACAGAGGATGAGACGGTTGGATGGTATCACCGACTCAATGGACAGGAGTTTGAGAAGGCTCCAGGAGTTGGTGATGGGCAGGGAAGCCTGGTGTGCTGCATTCCATGGGGTCGAAAGGAGTCAGACACGACTGAGTGACTGAACTGAAAGTTATAAACAAGCTCATCTTGTTCTGGGATGATTTCTTCCTCAGGTGAAGCATGAAGTGCCACTGTCTCTGGTGCAAGAGCCTCATTCATAATTCACTGATTCCTTATGTGATGTGTTGGCCTAAGGAATTCAAACTTGTGAATTTTTAAGCATTTTTGTTTTCAAGCAGATAAACAGTGTGCATCCTGAGTGGAATGTCTAGTAAGTGAAGCAGCCTACAGTTTGGGGAACTCTTTTGAAAAAAGGGGAAAAAAAAGGACAATATTCAGAGTGCAACTAAGTGGAACCATAGTGACAGTATTATCAGTGTAGCACCATGAAAATGTACCTGGTACATCTTTTTTTGGAAAGTAATTTGGCAGGAGCTATCTAACACCTTTAAATGTACATATTCTTCCAGCAAGTAATTCCACTTTGGGGAATTTACCTAAAAAATAACCAAAGACAGAGAAAAAATTTATCTGCAAGTGTGTTCTACAGGATGAAAAATCGAAAACAACCTAAATGTCCCAACAAAAGGGGCTGGTCAAGCAAATGGGCCAGGCTATGGAAGCATAGTTAATGCCATTCTCACAATGTACATTTTAGTGAAAATAGCAAGCTATAAAACAGTATGCCCAACAGATTAATTCTGTATCAAAAAGCAACCACATGTATGCACATATTTACATAGTTTTATACATACCTGTATAAATGCACACATATAACACTATAAAACACGTATCAGAATACTTAATGATTGATTGTGATGATGGATGATGAATTTTTTTGTAATAATTTTGTTTGGCTGCACCTGGTCTCAGTTGCAGCACACAGGATCCTCAGTCTTTGCTGTGGCACGTGGGAACTCTTAGTTTCAGCATGTGAGATCTAGTTCTCTGACCAGGGATCGAACCTGGGCCCCTGGCATTGGGAGCTTGGGGTCTTCGTTACTGGATCACCAGGGAAGTCCCTACTTTCATCTTTAATCTTTTCTGTCTCATCCAAATATTCTAAAATAAATATAGGTAACTGATGTTAACAGAAAAAAAAAATGCTGTTAAAAGAGGGAAAGATGACCACCTTTTACTAGGTACAGAATATTCTAAGGATGGTAGGAGCCTTCACAGGACATAACAGAATTAGAGGTAGTTAGGCCAGCAGATGCAGGAGGTATAGAAGATGCAGGTTCGATCCCTGGGTCAGAAAGATTTCCCTGGAGAAGGGAATGGCAACCCACTCCAGTACTTTTGCCTGGGCAGTCCCATAGACGGAGGAGCCTGGTGGGCTGTAGTCCATGGGGTTGCAAAGAGTCGGACACGACTGAGCGACTGAGACCACACGCACACGCACACACACGCCAACAGAAGTGGTGGCAGTGGTCCCCATTGGGGATATGGGTTCAGTTACCCTAGCCTCCTCCGACCATCACCACCACGCTGGATAACTGTTCATTAAGGTGGGAGAGGTTTAGAAGTATTTTTGTGTGTTGCCTGGTCTTTGTAGAAGACTGTGGCCTGTGAGATCCACACACTTCTCAGGGGCTCTGGGGCAGGGCCTGTCAGCCCCACAGCAAGGGGGACTTGCAGGCCTCCCTGCAAAGGATTCACTCCATTGGAATTCATATGGCAAATAATATCTGAAGAGTCTCAGAAATGAGGCCATGTGTCCAGAGCTTCTGCACAGATCACAGGAGGGGCGCATACATGTTTGGACAAATCACGGGCATTGTTACGGGGTGCAGACCCTAATCTGGCAGAAGAGGCTCCTGCCCTGTGAAGCCATCGGCGCGGTAGCAGCACCCCGGAGCTGACAAGATAAACAGGCATGTCAGTCCTCTGCAGCAGATTCTTCCAGTAAACCTGTTTTTCCCGCTCCCTGAAGGGCTACCTCCTCTCCTGCTCCTCCATCATTATTTTTATTATTCCCTATACTTGGCTTTTCTTTCAGCATTTGATGATGCCGACTGCTTCCTCCTTGAAAATTTTCCTGCCCTCTTGGTCCCATCATGTGTCCGCAACTATGAAAGGTCATTGCAAGCTCATGAGTTAGCTTGCCCATTGTGCGGATGCTGGCAGAAGACACGAGACTCTTGGGTCAGAGACCAAGGACTCTGTTACTCATCCCCCAGTAGGCAGCATGAGTTTCATGTCTGCAACAGTTTCCCTTTTCCCCCACCCACACCCCCAAGTCCTGGTGGGAAGATGATGTGGGGTGGATCTGGGTGGGGTTTACACACAGCCAGTCTGTGCCATCGCCTGGGATCCCCACACTTAGGAAACCCTAGTCTTTTATTATTACCTTTGAGATCTAATTTACAAGCCATAAAGCTCAATGAGTCTACACCTGTATGGGTTTTAGTGTGTCTACAGAGTCATGGCACCATAGCCACAAGCTCGCTCTTTCCTCCTTTTCACCTGCAGGGCCCCCAGACTTTAATTCAAGTTCCTTTAGGGTGACTTAGGAGATGGACATCTAGCTGGGGTTTGGATCTGCATGGGGTTGGGTTCTCTTAGGTTCCTCTGCACCAGATGCATGGTCCTTACCTTCCTCCATCCTGTGCAACTCATCTCTGACGACTGTAGGCAACTCTGACCTGGAAATGTCCCTTCTCATGTGTGTTCTTTGCTCCTTTACTTACAAAGCACCTTTTAAATATATATATATATATATATTTTTTTTTTTTTTTGACTTCCCTGGGGCTTAGTTGTGGCTTGTGGACTCTTCAGTCTTCACTGAAGCTTGTGAGATCTTTTTTTAGTTGTGGCATGTGGGATCTGGTTCCCTGTGGTACCAGGGATCCAACCTGGGCCCTCTGCACTGGGAGCATGGAGTCTTAGCCACTGGACCACTAGGGGAGTCCCTGCTCCTTTAATTCCTGATATCTTGTCTTCAGTATTTTCCCTCGGCCCACTCCCTATTTATGTACATCGGGATTTGAGCCAGCTCACCCCTGCCCTGGCACACGGGCGCTGGGAGGAAGAGTGGTGGGCCTGCTTCTTGCCCTCACGGAACTTTCCTTTCAACAGTGGAGACAGACGTTAAGCAACTAGTCACGGACTTAAATGTTTCATCACACATGTGACGAGGTTCCCAGGGGGTGAAAGAGTCTGCTGAGGAGGTAGGGAGTAGGGAGGGGTGGGAGTACTATGAGTCTCAGAGAAGCACCCTCGGAAGAAGTGGCCTGTGAGCAGAGTTCAGAAAGGTGAACCGAAAATAATCAAAGAGCCATCAGGCCACCCAGGGCGATAGCCCGTGCACAGACCCTTCACCACCGGCTCATCCTCTTTGTTCAGGGCTGACGGATCCCTGTGGGGCTTCTGCCAGGACCTTCCTGCCGCTGCAGGAACTCCGAACCCAGAAATCAACCTGAACTGGGCAGTCAGCCACGCGTGCAGTGGTCCCTTGGGAGGCCTTGAACATAGCTAATCAAAAATGATTTATGTCCACTTCAATTTCTTTTAACTTTTAATAAAGAATAATCAAAAGCTATTCTGTAGAGATTTCCAAAGAGGTACAAATATGGTCTTAAGAGAATCAATGGGCCAGATTTTAGCAAGTTGCTAAATGTCATGCTATTGAAGCAAGCAGTGTGACTAGAAAAGAATTTTCATCATGAATGAATTGTGGGAATTTCACCTAAATATTTTCTAGCCAGGATATTTCTGGAGCAATTGGAGTAATTTTCAACTGGAAATGGTGGCCTAATTTTACATGGGTGTTTGCACGCACTCATGGCTCTAGGAGCTCAAATCAGCACACAGGAGGCTTCCAGGATCTGAGTGTTAGAATACCTCCTGTAAGACAGGCATAATGTCAGTTGCACAGTTTCCTCTTATTAAAGACAGTAATGTTTCCACTTCTGCCGATTATAAATCAATTGCAAGCCTGCATGCACTCCCTGTAATAATGACAGCCGTTTTTGCAGGCTGTGTCTTATCTCTTTGTGAAGAGAATAATGTCCTGACACAGGAGCAGAGACGATGGGGAATTGCAGAATGGCAAGGCCATTATAGCTACCTTGATAGCTAATCAGGTGATATGAAAACAGCAGAGTCTCCCTGGCTTTTCAGGTGCTTTTCTTGTCTTCCTTTCTAGATAGTTCCTGAAGATAGAGGGGTTTTCGCCTGGGTGTGAAAGGATGTACAAATGCCACCGGGTCAGAAATGTTCCAATTTAGGCCTTTGCAACCCCTGCTCTTGCAGAGTCTGTGCTCTCAGAACAAACCGACTTATTCCATGTAACACAAAACAAACTAAGGGAAGGTGGAATTCGAATTGTTTTAAAAGAGAAACAGATGAAGAGGCGAAAGGGAAAACGATTTCTAAAGGAATTGTTGCCACCATGGGAGAGACATGGGTATAAAAATGGGATTAAGCAGGACTACCAGTGAGGCTACAAAAATGTCTTTGTTCAGCTTAGAACACATGTGCCCTCCTGGGTGGATAGATTGGAAAAAGCTTCCCTGTCTGGGCATGTGCAGCCCCAAGGAATATAGCAGGCAGACAGAGCCTTTGGGCAAAGGAAACAGGTAACTCTTCTCCAGGTGGATTTGGTCTGCCTGTGGTCACGACTGCTGCTTTGCCAATAGAGTAGTGTCTGGACTGGGGTGCCACACCGGTGGTCCCTGGCTCGACATCTTTGGTGTGGTGACCAGTCGCTCAACCTCAGGACGTGGCCTGGATTTAAGGAATGTTTACATGTTTCGTGGTATTATTTGGACCCTTGCTTAACAATGAGGGACTTAAGATGACATTAGCCTTCAAGTCTTGGAGATGTAGGACAAGGCCAGCAGACTCAGCGTCACTCTGGAACTTGTTATAAATGCAGATTAGCTCGGACTTCCCTGGTGGTCCAGTGGCTAAGGATCCATCTGCCAGTACAGGGGACACGGGTTTGATCCCTGGTCCGGGAAGATTCCACTTGCCACGGAGCAACTAAGCCCACAACTAATGAGTCCACGTGCCTGGAGCCCGTGCTCCTCTTTAAGAGAAGCCACAGCAATGAGAAGCCTGCCTGCCACAACCAGAGAAAGCCTAGGTGCAGCAAAGATGACCCAGCGCAGCCAAAAAATAAATTTTTTTGAAAATTAAGTGCAGAATGTCTAGCCTCACTCCTGACCTACTGAGTCACCTTGGAGGTGATTCTTACGTATGCTAACGTTTGAGAGCCACTGCTTTAGACTGATAGAGTTGGGATAAGAAAACCCCAGACTGGTAGCACATTGGCTATGGTGTCCCTTAATAATATATCCAGAAAGTCTGCTAACCAGGAATTCAGGAAGATGTTTTGCTCCTCCCCACACAGATATTTCTGACTTTGAGACTCCCAAGGTTTCTAGAAAGCTAGGTATCTATCACATTGGTTCCCAAACTGTATTCGGTGGGGCAGTACTTTCCTGCAGGATGGCATGTGATGTTCTTTAAACAAGCAAATGAGTTTCTGCAGCACTGAACACTACCCTCCTCACAGTGTCGCAGGCTAAGTGTGCACTGTCATGTACTGGCCAGCAGCTGGCTGATGTGAATAAGGCCTCAGTGTCTAGAATCTGATCACTTGGGTCCACATCCTAACTCCAGCATCATTCCGCAGAGTCTTGTAAGGTTTTGTTCGTCGTCCTATGGTTCAGGGACCAGCATCATCGACAAGACTTGGAAACTTGCTGGAAGTGAAGCATATCAAGGGATTTCCATGGTGGTCCGGTGGTTAAGACTCCACACTCCCATTGCAGTGGGCCAGGGTTCGATTCCCGGTGAGGAAACTAGACCCTGCCCGCCCAGACTAAAGATCCTTTGTGCTACAACCAAGACCCAGCTCAGCCAAATAAATAAATTTTAAAAAATGAATTATGTCAAGTAATTCACAGACTCGAGGAATCAGAGTCTGCATTTTTAATGAGATTCCCTAGGTGGCCTGTATGCACATTAATATGAAAAGTACTATTTTAAATCATTCAAAAAACTATGATCATGGCATCTGGTCCCATCATGTCATGGCAAATAGATGGGGGAAAATGGAAGCAGTGACAGATTTTATTTTCTTGGACTCCAAAATCACTGCGGACAATGACTGCAGCCATGAAATTAAAAGGTGCTTGCTCCTTGGGAGAAAAACTATGATCAACCTAGACAGCATATTAAAAAGCAGACACATTACTTTGCCAACAAAGGTCCATCTAGTCAAAGCTGTGGTTTTTCCAGTAGTCATGTATGGATGTGAGAGTTGGACTATTAAAAAAAAAGCTGAGCACCAAAGAATTGATGCTTTTGAACTGTGGTGTTGGAGAAGACTCCAACTTATTGGACAGCAAGGAGATCCAACCAGTCCATCCTAAAGGAAATCAGTCCTGAATATTCATTGGAAGGACTGATGCTGAAACTCCAATACTTGGGCCACCTGATGCAAAGAACTGACTCATTTGAAAAGACTCTGATGCTGGGAAAGATTGAAGGCAGGAGGAGAAGGGGACAATAGAGGATGAGATGGTTGGATGGCACCACCGAGTCAATGGACATGAGTTTGAGTAGACTCCGAGAGTTGGTGATGGACAGGGAGGCCTGGCGTGCTGCAGTCCATGGGGTTGCAAAGATTCAGACACAATGTAGTGACTGAACAATGACAACAATTCTAAATCATGTCATTTGACCTCTCTCTGCCTCAGTTTCCTCATTTGAGAAATAGCAATATTCTTAGGACTTATTTCATGCCTTATCATGCATCAGAATCACCTACAGGGTTTTTGAAAGCAAAAGTGTCCTTCCCCCACCCCTATAGTGTTCCTGGTTTATTAGGTCCAGTGTGGGGACAGAAAATTTGCATTTCTAGCAAGTTCCAAGGACTGCTAATGCAGTGAGTCTGGGCACCATCCTTGGAGAACCACCACTCTAGATTATTCTAAGAGCGTTGCTCATTCTCTGCTGACCATGTTTTCTTCCTTGAAGGATGCTATTTTAATACTTGGCTTTATGTTTATGTTTTGCCCTTTTTGCTGTTTTGCTGGAATCTTAGCCCTGGCCTATAAATTCTTCTGCGCAGAAATTATACCTTCCACACTCCACACTCTCTTATTTTCTGTTTTGTTAAATAATGAGTACATTTCCAGTGTGATTAATAATAGAATGAGGGAAAGGGAAAAGACAACTCAGATTACCAACCCCAATAAACAGCCTCCACAAAGGTATAGCAGCCCTCGAATTCTCATTAAAATGAACATTTCTCCCAGGTTCCCAGGTCACACTGATGCTGTTAGTCTGCGCCCCACCATTTGAAAAGGACTTCTCCTAGGAACTTTAGGTGGATTAAGCATAGGCCACTTAACACAACACCTGACGCAGACTGAGCATTCAGTTATGTACGTTAATGTGACTTCTACCTAATAAACACTCAGACGAATCCCATGCTTTGAACAAAATATTTACCAAACTCTGTTATGGAACTGTATTCACAGGGGATATATTGACTTTTCAGAGGAAGCAGTGTGTTATTGCAGGGGTGCTTGAGCTTCCCATGTTGTCAGCGTTCTATGGAAATCAGTTCCTAGTCTCTCTCTTTTTAAAAAACTTTTTGAACATAGATTCAGGAGCAGACAACCAGCAAATCTCAAGGCAGTGGCTCATGGGCTTTCCAGAGACCCTATGGGAGGAGGGCATGGCAACCCACTCCAGTATTCTTGCCTGAAGAATCCCACAGACAGAGGAGCCTGGCAGGCTACAGTCCATGGGGTCACAGAGAGTCGGGCACGACTGAAGCGGCTTAGCATGTATGCTCGTATAGAGTACTGGCGGAAAAGGCAGAGATAGGAAGGTGGTGGGTAGAATGGAGCAAAGTATGCTTTACGAGCCAGTGCCCCCAGACCATGCTTCTGTCTGGGGAACCCAACCTAAGACACTGTTTTGAGTGCCCACTGGGAAATTGATTCAGTTGAGTCATCGACTAGAAGATGATTCATTTTATAACAGATATAGCTCTCCAACACTTGCCACAAGAAGAGGCGTGCCTGGAACTTTCGGAGGAAGGGTGTACTTATGGGTGAAAAATATTAGAGGCGGCAAAAGAAGACTTCCAACAAGATGAAGCGGTAACATGGGCCTAAGGGTTTCGTAGAATTTTCCACAGGCTTCAGCGTGCACCATCTGTGTCCTGCACCTCTCTGGCTTTTCCCAGGACTTTGACTTCCCCTCACTGTCCTCCTCTTTCTGAGCATCCCAGCATCTGAATCCCTATGCACTTACATGGCATTTAATGTCATGGCTGGAAAGCTTTACTCTCTCCCCTTGTCTCCGGGCTGTGGTCCACTTCAGGCTTTTGGCATCCCACCTGTGTCCACTCAAACCTATCCATTACCTGGGGGCTGAGGTTTCTGAGTCCTTTCCTGCACAATAAAATTTCCCTTTGTTTTCTCCCCTTTTCTTCTCTGCCTCTGTCTGGGGCTGATGGTGGCTGGTACTTGTGCTTCTTACTCATCCTCTCTGCTTTAAATCCCTTCTCCGTGTTGCCCCAGCATTCTGGCCTCTGAGCCTCTCACCATCCCTGGTCTTCTGGAACCCTTTGCGATCTCTGCCTCAGGGCTCCTCCTGGGTGACTGCTCAGTTGCCTTGACCTTGAGCCTCTGCTTGCCCTTGCGTGTGGGCTCATCTCTCTGAACCTCACCTCCACGGCTCCTTGCCCCGGTCCATCACAGCGCTGTTGCCTTTCATGGTTCTGGGCCCTCAGCTCGTCCCTGTCCGGCTGTTGCCTGCTCCCAATATGACAAATGTGATTATCAAAAGGCCTGTTTTTCCAGAGATTTTATAAGACAACCCACAATTTCTTATTCTTCCATGGGAGAAAGGCTGGTGGTTTCAGGAGCTAAACAGAAAAAATGTAAATGGTTCAAGGGGATGCACTTAATCCTCGCTGGAATCTGACATCATTAAGAAGAAAAGTGAAATAATCCTGGAGGAGACATCAACATAAGATTTAAACTTGAAAAAATTAATATTTTTGCACTTAATGAGTCCTTTGCTGTTTGTGTTAATTCCTTATTACTGATGTAACAAGTTCTGCAAACTGAGTGGATTGAAACAATGGAAACGTATTACTTTACAGTTGTGGAGATCAGAAGTCAGAAATGGGTCTTATGGGCTAAAATCAAGGTGTCAGTGGGCTGTGCTCCTTCTGGAGGTTCCAGGGGAGAATCTCTCCCCTTACCTTTCCCAGTTTCTGGGGGCCACCCCTCCCTGCATTCCTTGGCTCATGGTTCCTTCCTTCATCTTAAGGAGGTCGCACCACTCTGACCTCTGCCTCTGTCGCCACGTCTCTTTCTCTGACTTTGACCATCCAGCCTTCCTCTTCTGCATATAAGTCCTTTTGTTTGATTCGGAATCTCTCTCCATCTCAACATCCGTAATCACATCTTCAGAGTCCCTTTTACTACGTAAAGTGATGTATCTGCAGGCTCTAAGGATTAGAACATAGACATCTTTGAAGGGCTGTTATCCACTTTACCCCACTTCACCTCTAATTTCATGGTTAATTTAGAGCAGCGATCCCCCAGCTTTTAGGCACCAATGACTAGTTTTGTGAAAAGCAAGTTTTTCTACAGACCTTGGGGCTGGGGGTGTGGTTTCAGGATGATCCAAGCACATTCCAGCTACTGTGCACTCTATTTCTATTATTATTAGATCAGTTTCACTTCAGATCATCGGGCATTAGATCCCAGAGGTTGGGGACCCTTGATTTAGAGAGCTCCACTGACACCAGAATATGCTTCAGGTCAAATGTTTTCCATGCCTTCTCATTTATTTGTCACGATAACTCCATGAAGCAAGCCCCAGTATCAGAGCCATGGTTTAAAGGAGGAGCTGAAGGCCAGAGAAATGAAGTTGCCTGCCTGAGTTTGCACAAATGGTATTCACTTGCACTTCTTTTCCTAGCAGTTATTGTAACTTGCTACTGTGAAACAGGGACTTTTTCATACCCAGAATATCACATCTAAGATTCAGGATTGTAAAGACAAAAATGTTGTATTAAAAATGTTGATTCTAGAAATGTTTATCAAGTCAAGAGGCATCAGGGCATGGTGCTAGAGATGAAAAGACCAAAGTCCTGCCCTTGGGCAGCTCACAGTCTATTGAGGGAAACATTTGTTGGAAAAATTGCATGGCAAGTTTGCACCATACATAGGAGAGTGAGGAGCTTTCGAGAAGGTGATATGACAGTCAAGGGCACTTACTGGAGATGCCAATGAGCTGCACCTGGGCTTAAAGGCAGTGAGAGTATCTCCAGGCAGACAGGAGGCTTCGGGCAGTGGAAGCAGCATATGCCAAGGAGGAGAGGTGTTGAAAAGCCCCCATCCATACTGTGCCTGGGGGACAGATTGGTCCACGTAGAGGGCACGCAGGACCTGTGGCTGGGGTACCAGCACACCAGCTGTTTATTGCCACTTTGTGGGCTATGTTTTCACTGACTTACCTGAGTCTGCTCTTGGGGATACCCTGTGGGTTTTGCTTAAGAGATGAACAAAAATGGGAGGAAGTTTAAAGGGCTAAGTGCCAACCTTATATGCAGATGAGCAAGGAGCCAAGGTGTTTAGAAGGGGCTGTGCCCTCTCTTCCTATGGGCAGGCAGCTGCCCTCTCACATCAGCTCCCTAGCAAAGTTTATTCTTGAATCCTGTCACCTACCGATACCAGCAATGGAGACTCATTATGGAAAGTCATGGGCCCCGCGGGTGTGGGGGTGGGTGGAGCTTCCACGCTGGGAGCCTGTGATACTATGATTTCTCCCTCCTTTCCTCTGTCCTGCAGCAATGGAATGGAAGGGACACGGCCCTCATGGTCACCCGTGTGGTCAACCACAGGCGTTTCTCGGCAACAGTCAGTGTGGCAGACACGACCCAGCGGAGCGTGAGCAAGTATCGCTGTGTGATCCGCTCTGACGGTGGCTCCGGTGTGTCCAACTATGCTGAGCTGATCGTGAAAGGTGAGTGCCGCCACCCACGTGGTTGGTCTCATAGGGATCCTTTGGCCCCAAGCTTGCATGGTGGGAAGAGCTAAGACTGCTGTTTTCTTATCTGTGGTTCCTTCACTCATTCCATAGAATGAAACAGCTTTAAATTCTCCCCATCAACCCACTTCAAAAAAAAAATAAAGTTACTGTAAAATCATGCAATATTTCACTGTCATTCAAAGTTGAGTCTTAGATGTAAGATCTGTACATGAAAGCTTATGGGATGGATGACATGGAAGGCATCTCCAAATTTGGCTTTTTTTTTTTTTTTTTGCATTTAAATTTAGAGTGAGCCAATGTCCTTGTGCTTGGGTGGCATTCTGTTACACTGATCGAGAAAACAATTGTTTCTAACGGATATTTTATTGAAAACTCGATACAGTGACAATATTTTAGAAGGACTTTTGAAATAAATAACCCCCACCCTACTGACTTTGAATCAATTTTTTCCCAGTTTTCTTGTTCACCTTGAGGAATCTTTGATGTGTTTTTCCATGAAAATATGTACATTCTCCCTTTTCTGAAGGAGCTGGATATTCCATTCATTTTAAAAAGACTCCATAATCTTTGTTACAGTGCTTAATGGTTGTGTGCTATTTCATCAAGTTCATCACAATCATCCTATTTTTAAAAATCTCTGTCATCATTTAGATAATTCCAGGTGTTTTTGTTTTTATCTTTCCTTTGTGCGTGCAGCAATTAACACCTCAATTGAGTTCTTCCGAAGAGAATATTTTTATTCTACTAAACCAGATTATTTCCTTGGATAAATTCCCTAGAGGTAGAGTTGTTAGGCCAGAGAATATGAGCATCTTTATGGATTTTTCTTTGTGTTGCAATATTGCTTTTGAAAAAAAGAAGGTTGACAGCTTATACTGGAAACCAGCAGTGTATGGATGCTCTCATTTTCCAGCGTTATGTTCACCGGGTAAAATTTTAATATAACGTAATTTAGTGAATGAAATAGTGGAGCTGTTCATGTTAATGCTAGCTGCAGAATGATACCCAGTGTGTTTGAAGATAGAAGCGTTGTTCAACCCCTGAGAAGTCTCCTGAGTTGGTTCCCTTGGTCAAAGGGTGGGTTGGTGTGGAACCTTGACCTCTCTTTGCCCGCCTATGTAATGATTACCTTTCCTGGGTGAGTCTGCCATCTGAGATTCTCTCTCCTGTGCTGTCCTGATTCCAGATGGATATTCACATGGCTGCCCCTTTGTCATTCATCAGATCTCAGCTTGACTGTCAACATGCCATCTTCTCTGAGAGAATTACCCTCTCCTAGCTCCCCGCCATTCTCATGGTCACATTCTATCACATTGCTTTGTTTCTTTTCCATGCTTCACATTTTCAAATTCTATATTTTTCTTCATTTTCTTGGCAGTTTTGTGTCCCCCTTTAGGATATAAGCTCAGCGGAGTTTGTGCCATCTTCCTTGTGTCTCATGGTTCACAGTCAGCCCCCTAAGCTTCGCAGAGTGCCTGGCATACGTGCTGAGCATGCCAAGCCATCTGAGATCACCAGCGTTCCATGGTTTTGCCCTGCATGATCAGTCATTTCGTTTGACTCAACCTTAAAATATTTGTTGAGTGGTGGATCAGTGAATGAGTTATTGGCCTCAGCAGGAATTCATCTCATCGTTGGAATTCTGTGAACACTTAAGTTGAAGATCAACAAATTGAATAGTTATGAACAGAACAACTAACAGGAAAAAATCATCTTTAAACTAGTTTACATTGAGTGCCAATATATATCAAAGAAACTATCATTTTGATCCTGTTAGGCTCGTTTCTTGACTTTTTGGTGCTCTATGGCAGAAAGTGAAGAGGAACTAAAAACCCTCTTGATGAAAGTGAAAGTGGAGAGTGAAAAAGTTGACTTAAAGCTCAACACTCAGAAAACGAAGATCATGGCATTTGGTCCCATCACTTCATGGGAAATAGATGGCGAAACAGTGGAAACAGTGTCAGACTTTATTTTCTTGGGCTCCAAAACCACTGCAGATGGTGACTGTAGCCATGAAATTAAAAGACGCTTACTCCTTGGAAGGAAAGTTATGACCAACCTAGATAGCATATTCAAAAGCAGAGACATTACTTTGCCAACAAAGGTCTGTCTAGTTAAGGCTGTGGTTTTTCCAGTGGTCATGTATGGATGTGCGAGTTGGACTGTGAAGAAAGCTGAGCGCCGAAGAATTGATGCTTTTGAACTGTGGTGTTGGAGAAGACTCTTGAGAGTCCCTTGGACTGCAAGGAGATCCAACCAGTCCATTCTGAGGGAGATCAGCCCTGGGATTTCTTTGGAAGGAATGATGCTAAAGCTGAAACTCCAGTACTTTGGCCACCTCATGTGAAGAGCTGACTCACTGGAAAAGGCTCTGATGCTGGGAGGGATTGGGAACAGGAGGAGAAGGGGACGCCAGAGGATGAGATGGCTGGATGGCATCACTGACTCGATGGATGTGAGTCTGGGCGAACTCCGGGAGTTGGTGATGGACAGGAAGGCCTGGCGTGCTGCGATTCATGGGGTCGCAAAGAGTCGGACACGACTGAGCAACTGAACTGAACTGAAGGTTGATCTATGTGATAAAGTGGCCTTTTCAGGTCTTTCCTATAGTCAGTGAATATGTTACTTCTGAGCTGTGCTTTCTGGACGCTCTCTATACCTGTTGTATGGTGATATCCCACACAGCAATGGAAGCCTCCCTCCCCATCCTGAGAATGGACTGTGTTGTCTCCTGTTGTCCCGGTCTCACTAGCACCTTGCCGTGCCTGGCACAGTGTTGGTAATGAGTGGATTGGATGAATGACTACTGGGGCTAGTGTCGGGCTCTGAACTGTTCACATGCAGACAAATGGAGTCAGACACTCCATTTCGTCTTTCCTTAGGTCCCCAGGTGTGAAGAAGGAGGTGTGGGGCCAAATGCAGAGGCCTCTTGGACAAAGGATGTGGTTTCCATGGAGAAGCATCATGGCTTTTGTTTGGAGGGGTGGCCAGGGTGTCCTGGGGCTGTGGTTTGTCCTTTGCTGGCTGTGTTCCTTGGGCTTGAGTTCAGCCTGGAGGGGGTAGTACCCTGATACAATCCAGGAGCTGTGGATCTGCTCTGCCCCCTCCCCTGTAGCCCTCACCGGTCCATTTTAAGGGGTGCACTGGGTGACCTTCTTCAGAAGTCTCCTTCACCGTGGGTGAAGTTAGGTTTGTGCTCCTGGTGATGGATCCTGTTTTGTTGCACCTTATTGAAATCCTTAATGGAATATCGCATTTTCTTAGTGCCTGTTTTTCTTCCCTGTTGCACTTCTTCTCTTTTTACATTCACTTGGGGGTCAGCTAGAAACTAGACCCCTTCAATGTAGAAGTCCCTTTACGTTCATGATCTTATTTAGTCCTGACTGTGGCTCTGCACCTTGGTTTTATTTTAATTCATTTTACAGCTGTAGGAACATCCACAGCCAGGTTGAGACACAGAGACAGGTCCTTAGGGGCAGAGCGGGGGTTGGCCCAGGGGCTGGATCATTGCTATTTAGGCCTCACCTGGAGGACCCGAGGCTTGTGGCCTTGTCAGTATCTGGCAGCATCGTGTCCTGAACAGTGTCAAAAACATCCAGATAGCAGGCTGGGCTCATAGCAGGGGTCCCTTGACCTATTGCTAACTTTCGTTTTTAACTCATGCATCACGCTCCCGTGTTCCCTTCCTGTCTGGAGTGGGATACCAACTGCCAGATTCCAGAAATGGATTTAACCCTTCCCTACACACACACGCATACACACACACAGACACACACACATAGGACTTCCCTTATGGTCCAGTGGCTAAGACTGTACTTCCAATGCAGGGGACCTGGGTTCGATCCCTGATTTTATTTTCTTAGGCTCACTGTGGATGGTGAGCCCCCAAATCACTGTGAATGGTGACTGCAGCCATGAAATTAAAGACACTTGCTCCTTGGAAGAAAAGCAATGACAAACCTAGACAGCGTATTAAAAAGCAGAGACATCACTTTGCTGACAGAGATCTGTATAGTCAAAGCTATAGTTTTCCCAGTAGTCATGTGTGGATGTGAGAGTTGGACCATCAAGAAGGCTGAGCACCAAAGAATTGATGCTTTCAAACTGTGGTGCTGGAGAAGACTCTTGAGAGTCCAAGGGACTGAATGGAGATCCAACCAGTCCATCCTAAAGGAAATCAGCCCTGAATATTCATTGGAAGGACTGATGCTGAAGCTCTAATACTTTGGCCACCTGATGGGAAGAACTGACTCATTGGTAAAGACCCTGATGCTGGGAAAGATTGAAAGCAGGAAGAGAAGGGGATGACAGAGGATGAGATGTTTGGATGGCATCACCGACTCGATGGACATGAGTTTGAGCAAGCTCCAGGAGTTGGTGATGGACAGGGAAGCCTGACGTGCTACAGTCCATGGGGTCATGAAGAATAGGACACCAGTGAGTAACTGAACTGAACTGAGGTAGATGGGGCAGGACACTTGTCCAGGTCACAATCTTGTTCCCGTATCTGTGGCCCTGGAGAGATCCTTTGAGGCTTCCTGTGCAGAGTGGGGATGGGTACTTCCCTCATGTGCAGAACATACAGGAGGGAATATTAAAGTGGGGGTCATAGGATTTCCCTGGTGGTACAGTGGTTAGGGCTCTGTGCTTACCCTGCAGGGGCACAGATGCAGTCCCTGGCCAGGGAAATAAGATCCCACCTGCTGTACAGCACAGCCAGCATTTTTTACATTTTTTTTTAAATGGGGCCCAACATGTAGGCTTGGGAACATTTGGGTCCTGGAGTTCCCACTACATCAGTCTCCCCAGATTCCTCCTCTATCCACCACCAGTGAGCCAGGGATCTGGAACAAAGGATAAGTTTCTGGTCCTGCTTGTGCTCGGCCTCCTGACCTCATGGGCCCACTCCGCCTGGCATCACTCATTTGGAACTCAGGCCATGCAGGGGTTGGGAGGTCATAGGACCCTCAGCTCCCGAGGGTGCCAGGAGCCGGAGGTCCCTCTGATGCTGTCTGCGGCAGGTGCTTGTGCTGGGCCAAGCTGTGGAGGGCGGGGACCTCTGTCTCCATTTCTGTCTCTGTCTCTCCCTAGGCAGGTGTGTTTATGGCTGGCTTGTGGCTCGTTTACTGTCCTGGGACTGTGAGCATCGGTGCTTCAGAAAACACCACCTCATTTGAGTGTAGGCAATACAAAATTTTCAGGGCAACACACAGATTAAAATGCAAGCAAATTGGAATTACTTCATTCCAAAGAGCTGTTTATTGAGTTGTGATAATGTACCTGAGTATACATTAGATTACTCTGTAATTGAGGTTTCACTCAATTAACAATCTGGCCCCTCAACCTACCTGTTCCAGACCACTGCTCATAAATGCACTAATTTGCTGTCTGTTTCTGGGTTTCCTAAAGTCTTTGATTTCAAGGTATTTTAGCTTATCCCAAGGGCTTAGGTTTCCTCAAATATGCAGATGTGGTCTTGATGACAATTTTCTAACTCATAAAAATTTTGTTGGTGATGGTTTTTTAAAATTTGTCTTCTAACTCCATTTAACAACCTACCATGGTTTCAGAACTTATTATCAATGTACAGATTAGTTCTTCAAAGAAATCCAGTACTGATGCTGAGAGTCAGATGTTTGGATTTAACTCCCTTGTGACTTTCTATCAAGGTAGTTGGGCAGGGTCAAGAGTATAGATTTTGTGTATGGATGTCAGCATCCCAAGTTTCAATCTCAGACCTGGCCCCAGGTCTCTGTGTCTTCAGGGAAATTACATGTTTGCTTCGAGCCTCAGGTTCCTCATCTGTTCAGTGGGGACAGATATAGCTAGTTGGATCCTTATTAGAGGGAAAAAATATATGTATAGCTCTTAGTACAAAATCGGAGAAGACAATGGCACCCCACTCCAGTACTCTTGCCTGGAAAATCGCATGGATGAAGGAGCCTGGAAGGCTGCAGTCCATGGGGTCATTGAGGGTTGGACACGACCGAGTGACTTCTTTCACTTTTCACTTTCATGCATTGGAGAAGGAAATGGCAACCCACTCCAGTGTTCTTGCCTGGAGAATCCCAGGGACGGGGAAGCCTGGTGGGCTGCCGTCTATGGGGTTGCACAGAGTCGGACACGACTGAAGTGACTTAGCAATAGCAATAGTACAAAATAGACACCCACCAAGTCATATCTCTGCTTTTTCGTACTGTTCATGTTCCTGGGGTTCTCACAATAAGAATATGGGAGTGGTTTGCCATTCCCGCCTTCTTTGGACCCTGATGCTGGGAAAGATTGAAGGCAAAAGGAGAAGAGGGTGGCAGAGGATGAGATGGTTAAATAGCATCATGGACTCTATGGACATGAATTTGAGCAAACTCCAGGAGACAGTGAAGGACAGGGAAACCCGGTGTACTGCAGTCCGTGGGGTCGCAAAGAGTTGGACACGACTTGGCGACTGAACAACAATAGTTATATCTGTAATTATCGATAATCATATTTTACTGTATTCAAGGAGATATTGATCAAATATCAATACACTGGCTACTTTTCCTTGTTCTGCTTCTTGTTCTATGGTAATTTAAACTTAATCACCTTAAGGTCTCTTTTCTCTGGAACAACATTAGGGAATGCGATTGGGGTCACCAAACACAGCCCACTGGTCCAAGTTGGTTGCAGAGATGCTTTACTTGGTTGCATTGTCTTTTTTTTCTTTTAACATTTTGTTCCACTCCTTAAATTCTTCTTGCAGTTGCGTCAGTTTGGCCACACTGAGCCTGCATTTTAGGATGGCAGCAGTGGGCTGGTATGGCTGCCCTGTCCCGGGACGCTCCACAGTTCACCCTTGCCCTGGCTTGGCCCACCTTGCTCACCTCACTAGGCTTGCTCCTGTAGGCCTTTGAGTTTACAGCCTGTGGCTTAAAGATTACTAGACTAGAATAGTTGACTTGTCCTTATTGTTAAGAGCTTATGGAACCCCAACCATGTGTCAAGTAGTGTGATAAGTCACGGTCGAGTAGGAAGAATCATGCAGACTTAATAACGCATGGCCTTCCAGTTGGGTCAGGCGCCTACTATACTATCTTACTAAGCCTGTAAGTAGCCATACGGTACATGTGCTGTAGCATCCCCCCTTTTACAGATGAGGGCATGGAGGATCAGAGAGGTTAGGCAACCATCCCAAGGCCACACAGCTTATATGTGGCAGAGTTGGGATTCCAGCCCATGCCTGCCTGTGCCAAATAGATCCTGTTCTTTCTTCTATACCACATTTCTTAGAAAATCCAATATGATAGACCCTGTAATCAGGTGTGAGCTGAGAAAATATATACAAAGGGTAGGACAGCTAATGCAATTCGGGAAAGCATCTTTAGCCTTCTGAGGTGACCAAGGCTGCTGCCTCCTGTCCCATCAGTGAGAGCAGCCCAGGGGGACCACTACATACCCAGAGAAGAAACAAAGACAGTAACCACTCTGAGCATTCAGCTTGGAGAGCACTGGAGCAAAGTTGCCTTCCTAATCAGACTCCGAGCATCCATATCTGTTCTCTGCCAGTCTTCAGAGGCAGAGGGGAGCTGGGAGCTGTATGGTGCAGTGGTCAGAGAGCCGGGGCTGGAATCTGGCCTCTGCCCTGTAAACTCCACTGCTTAAGCCTGCCTGGAGCCCCACCACCCCTACCATCTCACCTGTCCACACCCTAGACCAGGAGGTGGCAAACCTTTCCTACACAGGGCATGGTTGTCAACGTTTTCATCTTTATGGGCCACCCAGGCTCTGTTTAAACTACTCGACTCTGCTGTTGTAGCAAAAGCAGCCCTAGAAAACATGGCATGAATGAGTGAGGCCATGTGACAATAAAACTTTATTAAAAAAAAAATCAAAACACACAGGCACAGAGCAGGGTTTGGCTCCTGGGTCACAGTTTGTTATCACCGCTTGAGACCACGCCCTTTCTTTGCAATTGGATGAGTTGCCAGCCTCCTCCCTGTTCCACTTCTGCACCGCTGAGGTCTGCTCTCTGTGCAGCCTCAGAGACAGTTTGAAAACAAGTTAAATCTTGGCACATCATTTCCTAAAACTGCACTAGCTCCTCTCTTATCCTCAGAATAAAAGCCAAGCTTCTTAACACAGTCTATTTCTGACCCCCTCTCTGTCTCTGATTCCTAGCCTCCCAACCCCATATTTTTCCTTTTATCCTATTCTCTGGCCACACCTGTCCATTTCCTCTTCCTTGAACTCCAGGAAAGCCAAGTCTGACCTCAGGGGCTCTGCACTTGTTTCCCTCTCTTGGAGGTAAATGCTTTTCTTCCTGATGGTTACATGGAATTCATTTGTTTTGTTTGCTGTGGTGTCTACTCACCTATCAGCTCCCCAGAGAGACTCCCCTGACCACACTCCCTCTTGTGACTCTGTACCAGTACACTAGGCTGTGGTTTTCTACCCAGCTCTTACCATTGTGCACAGTACTCGTTCACATCTGTGTGTTACATGTGGTCTTGAAGGGAGAAGCTCTGTAGGTCTTGCTTCCTCTGGATCCCTGGCACCTAGTACAGTACCTGGCATGCAGAGGATGGCCAGACATTTGCTGTATCCAGGGAGTTCTCAGACCCTTTCTTCACAAGAGGCAGTGGCACAGAAGATTCCTTAGTGCTCTTCTTGTCCCAAGGTTCTCAGTATTCTTCGAACTATAGGTTTTCCTCCTACCTCTGAGCAAGTTCTATGTCCTTTATGAGTGCTTCTTTATTTTATTTCATTTTATTACTGGAATATAATTGCTTTACAATTTTGTATTATTTTCTACTGTACAACACAGTGAATCAGCTGTACGTATCCCCAGGTGGTGCTACTGGTCAGAACCCTCCTGCCAATGCAGGGGACATAAGAGATGTGGGTTTGATCCCTGGATTGGGAAGATTCCCGGGAGGAGGAAATGGCAACCCACTCCAGTATTCTTGCCTGGGAAATTCCATGGACAGAGGAGCCTGGCGGGCTCTAGTCCATGGGGTAATAAAGCACCTTAGCACACACATGCATATATATCATCTTTTACTTTAATTGTTTTGTGTCCTTATTCTTTTTCTTCCTAGTTATGGAAGCTGTGAGCTTTGTAATTCCCTGTGTCCCTCCTATGACTTCCCTTTGTCCTGCCCAGGTCTCTGTTGACCTGCCAGCATCATGCTACTTACCCAGTCTATCATGTGGCCCTGATGATGGTCATTTTAGAAGCTTCTGGGCCTTCCTTAATGGCTGTCAAGGGAAGGCTTGCCTTGAGATGAGTGAGCCCTCGGTGTTCCTCCTGAGTCCTGCCTACTGGTGTGTACCTGCTTCACACTGTGGGCAACACCTTATCACTTCACACTTACCTGCTTCCTCCCTCTACCCCATGTCTAATGTTGGCTTTCCTGGAAGATAGTATTTCAAGAAACCTCAGCATCTTCATCTTCTCTGCAGTCTTCTTTCTAAAAAAATATCCTGATGCTCTTATTTTTTCTTTCTTAGTCATAACTTCAGTTAATGGACTGCCTCATGTTTTTTAACCACAGCTGCTCTTGGAAAGCACTCATAGATCGTAAATCATGTAGGTCTTGGGTTCAGATCTGGGTTCTGGCATGTGTTTGCTATGTGAATTCAGAGCCTCCTGAGTTATAAAATGGAGTCATAGTGCAGCTTCTCTGGATTTGGGGAAGGGTCATGGATATGTTCGGGCTTCTCTGGTGGCTCAGTGATAAATAATCTGCCTGCCAATGCAGGTGACGCAGGTTTGATCCCTGGACCAGGAAGATGCCCTAGAGAAGGGAATGGCTACTCACTCCAGTATTCTAGCCTGGAGAATCCCATGGACAGAGGAACCTGGCAGGCTACAGTTCATGGGGTCGTAAAGACTTGGACCTGACTGAGTGACTGACACTTTCACTTTCTTGGGTGTGTTCATCCTTTGTGAACTAACTGTCCATGTGTTTATTTATCTTCATCAGTCTCCATCCTCCCCATTTGCCAGCTGCCCAGTCTTAGCTCCTGACTTCCTCACTTTTAGATGATCTCACTGTTAGCTTTCCAGAGGAGGAAAAAAAATAAATGACAGATGGGAGGAAAGTGGGAAACTTCACTTGAACATATGAGCATGTTGGGGGAGGCAAACTGGGAGATATCTGTGTATATTGTATTCTATATGGGCACAAAGACCAGCTTATTTTTAAAAAAAAAAAACATCAGTGTGGATAAATAAAACCTGACAAGTATTGGTTTCCTTGACTTATTTTGACGACTTCATCAGCTACATGCTCCTGGGTCGCATTAACACTTTTAACGCATTTGGAAATCAAATCAAACATCAACTGCGTTAAACCCTTGTTCACATGGAACATTACCCTCCTGTGTTCCAGTGGAAGACTTATCCAGGGTACGGAATGAGCTGCAAGTCTGCAGTAAGGTAACATTTGTAGACTGTTTATTGCATGCCAGACACCGCCCTGTATATTTCACGTGAGATTCTGTTTAATCCTCAGCTGATGAGGATGCTGAAGCCTGTTCACTCAGCCTACTGACCGTCTCAGAGCCCAAGGTCCATCTTAGTCCTATTGTAATTAAGACTTTCTTCCTAACCCTCGTTATGCTGATTTTCCATTATGTTCTATTCTGTGGCAAATATACATGGAATGTTGTTTCTGAGGCCCTAAGTTTCAGGCTCAATCAGACTCAGTTAAACCTCAGGCTCCAGATTTGGACAGGATGATCCAGAGCATTGCCTATGTCCTCTCTCTGGTGCCTAATTTGCCTCTGAAATGTTACAGCCTCTGCCTAGACCAGTGGTTCTCAACTGAGAGTGATTTCATCTCCCAGGAGGCTTTCAGCAATGTTGGGGGCCTTTTTAATTGTCACACTTGGGAAGGGAGCCCCAGCATCCGGTAGGGGGAGGCCAGAGATGCTGCTAAACTTCTGCTATGTACAAGGGCAACCCTCCTCCCCCTGCCCCTAACAAAGAACTGCTCAGCCCCAAAGGCCAGTTGTGCCAAGGGTGAGAAACTCTGACCCAAACCCCTCCTCGCGGGGAGACCTCTTGATCTCTGACACTCTTGTGTTCATCTGCAGCTCTGTGGGCTTCTGTCCAGAGCAGGGCATGAGATGTGGGAGAAATAAAAGAGAGCTGATAACATTAGCTGTGGAGTGATTTAGCTTCTCTGAGCCCCAGTCGGTCTGTCTAAAAGCTTTGACATTTGACTTCTGGTTTGTTCTGACCTAGAGAGTGAGATAAGATGCCCTGCTGAACAGTCCATGCCAGCCCAGCTGACCGTGGCAGCTGTCACTGTGCCTAGACGCCCTCAGTTGCCACCTCTTCAACCCAATGTAGTCTACCTATCTACCAGAGACCAGAGACCTGTAGTCTACCTACCTAGAGCAAGCATCACCAGTCATTAAAAATGATCCTCATGAAGAAATTGTGGCAACGTGTTTAAACATTTAAAAAGCAAAGCAGCCTGGGTGGAAGGGGAGTTTGGGAGAGAATGGATACATGTGTATGTATGGCTGAGTCCCTTTTGCTGTCTGCCTGAAACCATCACCAACATTGTTAATCGGCTATACTCCAATACAAAATTTAAAAAAAAATTGGTTTTAAAAAGCACTCATGGAGCAGATAGCAGGAGGCAGATGCCCCAAAGCAGTGTCTTAGCAGTGGGGTGGGGTGGGGTAGAGAGGGGGCTTCTGATGTGATCAGTGGGGTTTCTCATACTCATATTGCATTGTTTTTATTTATTTTAAAATTTATTTCTAAAATTTTTAAAATTAGTTTTTCTTAGCATATAGTTGCTTTACAGTGTCGTGTAAGTTTCTACCACGTCCACATAGCAAAGTGCATCAGCTCTATGTACACGTGTATCCCCTCTTGCCCCATCTAAGACGGGCTGCCATCCTGATCTGGGGAACCCAGAGCCGGGGCTTAGGTGAGATTTATCTTAGAAGGGACAGAGCCAACATTTTGTTGCTAGTTAGATTCAAATGACCATTTCTCTGGGCCTCGAGTTCCCTATTTGTCAAAAGAGAACGTATATTCTATAGGTGGGTTTCAAACTTATTCCCTCTCCAACAATAGAATGCCATCCTAAAATAGCATGGAAAACAAAGGAGGCAGCTCTGCAGAGTCCTGGGGCTCCTGCAGTAGTGTCAAATTTGAGTTTCCCACCCCCTGGGAAGGTGGATTTCTTTGCTTCTCGAAAGGTTATTGTTGATGTTTTTAAGTGCATGCAAGTCCCCCTTTTTTATGCTTTGCTGGATCCTGGTAGAGAATGTGGCTAGGATTCAGTCTCCTCTTTTCAATGAAATTGCTTGCTCCTGCTTTTCATTATTAGTCCAAGTAGCAGGCCTGTTGCTTTAGATGCGTGTCCAGAGGCAGATGTGACTGGCTTACGGCTCAGTAAATGGAGCTCTTCCTCTCCGATGGAGCTCAGCCTGGTGGGATGGAGCAGACGATTTTTGGCAGAGTGGCTGATCGCCTGCTCTCAGTGAGGGAAAGCCTCCTGTTTGAGTTCATCAGCAGTAGAATGTGCTCCGCGGCTTGCTGTTCTAATCTCTCACACACTTGAGTTGGAACCTGCTGGACCCACCGTGAGACGGGACTGGCCTTTGCTGTGACTTTGCAAGCAGACGGTTGAAAATGGTTTTCCTAATGATAAGCAGTGAGGCTGCCCTTGAGAGGCAGGTGGGGCTAGGGCTGACTCCTCGCTGTACCTAGTTTTTATTTCCGGATTAAACTGCCTGTGACCCAGCCTCAGTTTCTCCATCTGTAAAATGGAACAAATGATCTAGTTGCCTTATATTTTCTGAGGCTCGGTGAAATCGAGTGTGATAATCACAGAGCGGGACCTCCTAGCTGGAGAAGTTCAAGCTCCTGTGACCACATGACTTGTTCTCTGTACTATTTATTTTTTCCATTTCAGTGAGCAGGAAGGGTACACTTCCTAGACTCCTGCCTCCAGTTGGGGCAGAGGGATATGTGTCAAAGTGATGCACACCCCTTCCAGGCCAGACCTACAGAAAATCCCCCATGTGCGGCCCTGTCTTTCCCTCTCCTGTTGTGACATAGGAGACCAGACACTGGGGCAGGCAGCGTCTCCAGGCAGGAGCTGGGTCCCTGAACGCTGTGTGGAGCCCAGCTGCACCCCTGCCGACCCCACGACCTCACTGAGCTGAGACGTGAAAGCAGTATCTGAACCAACCACGGCTAGTCCAGCTTCTGCCGGGGGAGATGCTGTCCATTACCCTGGGCCTTCCTGCCTGATGGCCTTGAGACCTCGTTCTCAGGTGTCCACACGTACGGTGGACAGAAAGGACCAGCACTGGGACCATTAGTTCCTGCTTTCAGTCTGCATTTCATGGGAACCCAACAGTGACCAGAAGGGGGTTCTCTGAGTCTGGCCTCACAGCAAGGGAAAGCAGCCGGTTCTTTCTGCCCAGTGCTGTCAGGGCTGACTCCTCAGAAAACCATCTCTTCTCTCTGGGCATTGCTGCCCCAGGCATACCTGGAGTCATCCCTGTGACTTTTCTTTCGGGGGCACTGAGCTGACCACCCCTTTTGCCCTTCACCTTTCTTCCCCCTCACCAGGCTGATGCAGTCCGTGAAGTGACCGAGGCAGTTTGCAGGCCTGGGGCAAGGACGACTCTTCCAGCATCTTCCCTTGTCTCTGCTGAATCCTCGGCTGTCCTGGTTTTATTCCTTGACTTCCACAATAAGCAGAGATAAAACAAACTGTAGGATACTTATCTCTAGGCCCTCACCCATACCCAGAAATTTGCTGAGTGTGGACTTAGTCTTTCTGCCTTTGCCTGGGGTCTCCACCTTTATGGCCTAAACCCCAAGCTACCATCTTCCCTTCCATCCTCCTTATCCAGCCAAGACTGAAGGACTCCTGATTGGCTCCTGGGTCCTGATGTCATCAATGGGCTGCTCTATCTTCTCCAGAAGCTCCAGAGAAGCAGCTTATAGATACACCTGCAGTCATCTGTCTTTGCACAGAGGGCCATGCCAGGTACTCCTGGGGCTGGACCTGAGAAGAGCTCCCCTAACCCCAAGGTTATTTGCAAACTGCGTGCTGACAGAAGTTACCCTGCCCTTTGAGATTTGGGTACAGTGAGCTCTCTTTCAAGTTTTTGCATATTCCTAAGGCCTCCTATCAGAGAAGGCGATGGCACCCCACTCTAGTAGTCTTGCCTGGAAAATCCCATGGATGGAGGAGCCTGGTGGGCTGCAGTCCATGGGGTCATGAAGAGTTGGACACGACTGAGTGACTTCACTTTCACGCATTGGAGAAGGAAATGGCAACCCACTCCAGTGTTCTTGCCTGGAGAATCCCAGGGATGGGGGAGCCTGTTGGGCTGCCGTCTATGGGGTCGTACAGAGTCAGACACGACTGAAGCGACTTAGCAGCAGCAGCAGCAGCAGCAGCAGCAGCAAGGCCTCCTATGCTGGTCATTTCTGACTATTTGGTTTCCATTCCGACTGGCTTTCAATGTCAATTACCTCACACTCCTTATACTTTCCATCTGCTCTGCACCATCCAAATTTGGAACTCAGTCCTCTTTCCTTAATTTTCCTTCATCCTTTTCCCAGCATGCACACACACACATACATACCATATACACACACATACACCACCCCCCACACACATATACACATTCTTTGTGGTGTAGCACTTCAGAGAATTTAGGGTAAGGGAAGGGGAGTCAGCACAGAAACGCTCATGCCCCCCGATGGAATACGAGGTGCTGCTCTGTCAAGCACTCTGGCCACCCCATCAGAAGTTCCTGGTGGGACTTTTCTGGTGGCTCAGTGGTGAAGAATCCGCCTGCTAAAACAGGAGACATGGATTCGATCCCTAGTCCAGGAGGATCCCATATGCAACTAAGTCCATGCACTGCAGTTGTTGAGCCTCTGTGCTCTAGAGCCCGGGAGCCACAGCTACTGAGCCTGCAAGCTGCAATGACTGAAGCCCGAGTGCCATAGAGCCCGTGCTCCACAGCAAGAGGAGCCACCACCATGAGTAGCCCATGCACCAAAACCAGAGAGTAGCCCCTGCTTCCTGCAACTAGAGGAAATCCCAGCACAGCATCGAAAACCTGGCACAGCCAAATAAAAGAAGTTCTTGGTGGCTGTGACCTTCTCTGAAGGCTCTGGCATCCTGCTGCGTTGCCCTGGCCCCTCCCCTCTCTTGCTTCCTCAGAAGCTCCAAGGCAGAGCAGTCTGGCAGCAGGCAGTTCCTTGGGACCTGTTTGCACAGCTCATTTCTGCCAGTCCCCCTTGCCAGTGATTCCCCCACTGGTTTTGGACTAGTTCCCTCTGGCAGAGGCATGACTCTCCCCTGGCCCCTCTTTTGCATCTCAGAAGCAGCCCCGTTTCCCTGCCAGCGAGGATCCCATCCTTGCCTTGGTTCTCGAGGTCTCTGCAGGGCATAGCCCTGTCCACACCCTCACACTTGTCCTGCCTTATTGACATAAGCAAGGCAGGAGGGCTCACAGGGACTGATCTGAGCTTGAAGATGGAGAAATAGTGGACCTTTCTCATTCTGGACCCCCCACCCCCAACAGTGGTGAGTGGCAGTAACCTACCTCTTAATTGGGTAGAGCCCCAGAGAGAGATTATTGGCTTGTGCCTCTGGGGTGCCAAGCATGGAAGCACCTAGAATGATAGATCCAGAGTTCTCTTTTCTCTGTGTTTCCTGTTTTGCTTGTTCCTTCTTGATGTAATTCTCACACCTGCTCATGGGGAGCTTTGGGGGCAAGTCAAGGACTCCAGATCCACACCTTGCAGTTTAACAAGCTTCAGAGTAAGAGAATTTACTTTTCTCCATTTCTAGACATCAGTCCCTGGAAAGAATTTTCATCCTCCTTGCCTGGGTTGAGTATCCAATGTTGGACCAGCTGTTGGACCCGGTGGCAGGGTGGAAGGGTCGTGTGCCCAAGTGTCAGAGCCGTGTGCCCAGCTCTGCAGCCAGTGGGGCAGGTTGGGAGGAGTCTGGACTCTTCTGGAAGATGCAGGATGGGGCTGGAGCCCTTCCCCTAAAGAGGGATTCTGGGCTGACAAGAATCAGATGGGCACTGGCCAGGCTCCTCTGGTGTCTGCCGATCCCTACTGGGCTTTCCACAGATTTCTGAAGATTTAGGTAGGCTCTTGGTAGGTTGTGGTCCTCAATCTGGATCCCCTGGTTTCAAGCTTCAATAAAAGGGATGTACTTCAGTTCTTTTGTTTGAATGAATTTCCTATGGATGCTACGTCATTTTTGAACCAGATGTGTTCAGAAGTGAATTATTGCTGTATGTCTGTCCCTCTCGGAGTCCAGTCCCTCTCAGCAGCTCTGGTCTTTGCCTCTGTGCCTTTGCTTCCTGATGTCCTTTCTCTACTCCTGCATCATCCTTCCTCCTCCCACGAGTGTCTGCCCAGCCTTGCCTGTCACCCTCTCTTGCCACCTTCCCTGTACATCCAGAAGGTTGCAGATGGGTAACTCAGCTCCCTCTGCCTCGCTGATCAGGTCCTTGGTAGGATATTTCCTCCCAGAAAACACAGCCCTCCCCCTGCTTCCCCACCCTCCTCTCTCCAACTCTGTTTCTTACCCCGTCTCACTCCTTGTGACTTCCACACTCTCCATCTCTCCCTTTTGTTGCTTCTTAATGCTTTATTATATACCAGTGTTTTGGGTCGCACCAGAATTGTCCCCACCAACGGAGTTGTTGAAAGTGGCTCCCCGATTCTGATATCTGAGGTGCAGGCTGGGGTGCACCAGTGTGTGACATTAGTATCTTCCTACAGCCACAATCCAATCAAGGGCAGACAGTGAGTAGCGTCATTTGCTCTTTGGCTAAGTCCCTATTAGAGAGATAGACCTGCACAATGCTGTCTCCAGATGCTGCTGCAATACGATTGATCAAGGAGGAAGGTATTCATTAAACACCTACTGTGTCCTGGGAATCTTCTAGACACGAGGGGTGCACCAAAGAACCATATGGAGATGAGGCTTCTATTACCCAAAAGTGTACATTCTAGTGGAGGAGAAAAAAGGGGAAATGAGTCGGGAAGAGAGATCATGTCGGAGAGCAGCAAGAATGTGCTCAGGGACCACTCACATGTATCCCTGTGACCCCAAAGCACAGGATGACTTGGAATCAGACCCCAGCTCAGCTGCTGGCCAGCTCTGTGACCTGGGTGTGCGTGTGCCCCTGTGCTTCTGCAAGCCTGCTGTGCCATCTTCAAAGTGAACAATGAGGTTTTCTTCTAATTGTGAATTGTGTGTGTGACAGTGCAGCCAGAAGTGACACGTGACCAGAACCGTAGCTGGCAGCTCCCTGTGCTCACATACCACCTCCCGGCTCTGTCCCACAAGGTGGGGTGGATACAGTTGTTGGGGTGCTGCAACTTGCTCTCCCCAAGGCTGCCAAATGGCTCAAATTCAGTCTACCATTGTATGAATGTCTCAAGGCTGCGAGACAGATGACTGCAAACTGGGTGAGCTAGTTCAGTCCAGTTCAGTCACTCAGTCATCTCCGACTCTTTGCGACCCCATGAACCGCAGTGCTGTCCTCCCTGTCCATCACTAACTCCCGGAGTTTACCCGAACTCATGTCCATTGAGTCAGTGATGCCATCTAACCATCTCATCCTCTGTTGTGCCCTTCTGCTCCTGCCTTCAATCTTTCCCAACATCAGGGTCTTTTCAAATGAGTCAGCTCTTCGCATCAGGTGGCCAAAATATTGGAGTTTCAGCTTCAACGTCAGTCCTTCCAATGAACACCCAGGACTGATCTCCTTTAGAATGGACTGGTTGGATCTTCTTGTAGTCCAAGGGACTCTCAAGAGTCTTCTCCAACACCACAGTTCAAAAGCATCAATTCTTCTGCTCTCAAAAGTAACAGGAATTCACTCTCTCACAGTTCTAAAGGTCAGAAGTCCAACATCAACGTGTCAGCAGGGTGGTTCCTCATGTAGGCGCTAAGGGGGAGTCTGCTCCATGCTTCCGGTGGTCACTTGTGATCCTCAGCTTGTAGATGCATCACTCTAGTCTCTGCCTCCATCATCACGTGGGCTTTTTGTCTCTGTGTGTGTTTCTATCTCTTAATATTCCTCTTCTTATAAGGAGACCAGTCCTTGCATGAGGAACCAACCATAATCCAGTAAGACCTCATCACAGCTTCATTCTTCTGCATATTCCCTGTTTCCAAATACATGTTCGCGTGTACCTGGGGGTTAGGAATTTAGCATGTCTTTCTGGGGGACACAGGTGAACCTATAACACCTTTATATGTTCTACAGATGTTCAATCTCCCCTCCAGCTCCTCCTCAGTTCTTCTTGTGCGTCTTTGCTGCTATGGAATGCAAACACCTTCTTTTTTTCCCATCATGCTTGCTCTCTTTATTTTTTTAGCTTTTTATTTTGTATTGGAGTAGAGCCGATTAACAATGTTGTTAGAGTTTCAGGTGGAGCGCCTTTGTACACGTATCCCTTCTCCCCCAAACTCCCCTCCCATCCAGGCTGCCACGTAGCATTGAGCAGAGTTTCCTGTGCTATACAGTAGGTCCTTGTTGGTTATCCATTTTATAGCTAGCAGTGTACACATGCTGAACTAAAACTGCGTAATTATCCCTTTTCCCCTGCGTTACCCCCTGGCAACCGTAAGTTCGTCAAATACCTTCTTTTCTGGTGAAAGTGCAGGATGTCTTCCCAGTGTGGTCAGTGGCCACAGTCTCATCTGGGAGCTGAGAGTGGACGGGGGAGGGGCGGTAAAGCTTTAGCTGGGAGGCTGGGACTGGGCCTTTGCATCCCTTCCTCCATGTCACAGTGTTTGTCCCTCCTCTCCGCATCCTGCTGTCAGGCTCAAGCCCATCCCTGTCCATGTTCAGTGGCCTCATTGCCTAGAGAAGGAGGCTGCCTCCACCACTTACACCCCGGGCTTGTCCAGCCACAGCCATCATGGAGCCCTTTGATGAGTACCCTTTCTGAACCTCACTGCGGGCATTAGCCCCCTCTGGCTGGTGACATAGCTATTCCTGTGACTTATGAAGGTGCCTGGTTCCTGGCCTTGCCCTTTTGCCCTGCCCACCCTCATCACCTAAGGGGGCCTCTCTAAACTGCACTTATTTTAGCAAATGTGTCACGTGCATTAGATAGGGCTCCATGAGGACAGGTCTCTCTTGCCCATCAGTGGCCCTAGGACTTGACCTGCTGTAGGCGCCCAGTGGGCATTTATTGTGCACAGTCTCAGTAGCTCTCTGTACTTACTGCCTCTCTGTTTGGTTTTCATGCTTCTCTCCTGATACTTTATTTCTGTAGTTTATTTATTTTCATGTGATGAAAACTTAAAAAAAATTTATTGGAGTGTAATTGCTTTAAATTAAAAAAATTATTGGAGTATAATTGCTTTACAGTGTTATGTTAGTTTCTGCTGTACAATACGGCAATTTGAATACATATATCACCTCCCTCTTGAACCTCCCTTCCACCCAGCCCCCATCCCACCCTCTAGGTCATCAGAGAGCACTTTGGAAGGATGGGAAAGTCCTTTTCAATCTCTTCTCTTTGAAATTTTTGCACTGCACCTAGACTGGAAGCCAGTCAAAATGATTATCGTCAGCCTCTGTTCTTCTGCACATGCCATTCCCTTTCCCTGGAATACCCTTTCCTACTTGTTGACCTTCCCTGGCTCAACCAAAGCATGCCCCTGCCCGGGGAAGCCTTTCTTCACAGCTTTCCTCACCATGAAATGTTAGGTTAGGTGCCCCCAGATCTCTCTCCACTGAACAGGAACCCCTGCTAGACTGTCATGTCTCTAAAGTCAAGGGCTATCTCCAGTTCATCTCTTTCTGCTTGCATGAAATCAGGTAGCTCTTTAACATGCACATAATGAAGATGCCCCAACCCCCAACTATTACAGATTCCACTTTTTAAGTGAGAAATCAGAAACTCAGAGGTTGAGTGACCTGGCTAAGAACACACAGCTAGAGTGGAGTTGGGGCGCAAAGTGGCCCCAAGTTCTCCTGGGGGAGGTACATACTCAGGCACATGGGAGAGGCAGGTACTAGGGTGTGGGCAGCCCACTGGGAGACGCAGGAAGGTCTGGGGGAGGCTTGACTCCTGGCCACTCCCCTGTGGAGAAGTGGGCACTAGGCTTGCAGCCCCACCCTCTTTGTGATTCTCTGGAGATTTCTGTTCTCTTTGCTCTTTTCCAGCATCGTTCCTGCAGTTCAACGTGTGGGGGACATAGTGTTTGTAGCAACTGCTAATGACAGGGCTACTGAAAAAGACTGCCTATTTTTGGAGTTAAGATTCAGCCTAAAAGAAATAAAAATAAACATTGAGAAGTTGTTTTTTTTTTTTAAAGAAAGATATGTTAAAAAAAAAAAAAAGTTAATGCCATCTCCACCTGCTTTCTCTCCTAGTGTGGGTGGATTGGGAATTCAATTTAGGAAGTCACGGGCCTGGATATAATGTCCTGGCCTGTCATGAGCTCACTTTTCTGTAGAGCGCCACCATCATCAAGTCCTGCTGGTGGTCCCAAGGACAGCTGCAGGATCAGCCCTTGCCTGGCTGCAGCCTTGTCCATCTCCTTCGGTCACAGCTGGCCCCATTGAGTTCTTAGAGCCAGTCTGGACCAGGCAAGAAGGGTTAACCTTTCCCAGGTCCACTGCTAAGTTGCAGCCCCCACCCCACCCCCAGTTCTGCCTCATCTGCCTCAATCTTGTTGGAGCATTAGAGAATCACTAGCTAAAGGTCACTGCTAAGAATGACAGTGGAACTAACATTGAACATATCTAATGTGTTCTCAGAGATCACTGTGTGCTCAGCCTTTGCTAACAAGCTCCTCTGGAAGATTGTATTGTTCTGTGCATGATTTCTTTTCCTGGGGCATAAGGATAGCAAGGAGATCAAACCAGTCCATCCTAAAGGAAATCAACTTTGAATATTCATTGGAAGGACTGATGCTGAAGCTGAAGCTCCAATGCTCTGGCCACTTGATGGGAAGAGCCACTCACTGGAAAATACCTTGATGCCTGGAAAGATTGAAGGCAGGAGGAGAAGGGGGTGACACAGGATGAGATGGTCAGATAGCATCACTGACTCAGTGGATATGAATTTGAGCAAACTCT
Source organism: Bos mutus (assembly GCF_027580195.1). Lineage (NCBI taxonomy): Eukaryota > Metazoa > Chordata > Mammalia > Artiodactyla > Bovidae > Bos > Bos mutus. Next base: position 55,679,873 of record NC_091629.1, on the reverse strand, counting down.
GAGAGAGAGTGGAGGACAGAAGGGCCTGGCGTGCTGCAGTCCATGGAGTCACAGAGAGTCAGATACCACTGACTGACTGAACAACGAGAACAAGGAGCAGATTTAAATGCACCTTGGAGCCAAGCCACCTTGACCCACAGGCCTGAGAACAAGAAACAAGTGTCTGTGAAATTCTTTTGGATTCGTGGATATTTGTTACTGCTACAAAAGCTAGTGACTGATACAGCACTTTTAAAGGATGATCTTGGATAATTCTCACAGCACATCCTCCAGTGTAGGTATACTTTTACTTCATTTTTCACGTGTGGTTGGACCAGGTCTTTCTCTTCTAGGATCCTACCCAGCTCTGATCTTCTATAATCCTAAGTTTTAGGGTCTGACAGCATCAGCTCTTTATTGAGATTCTGGTCAGAGGGCCCTAAAAAAACAGCATCACTGTTAGGGATATTATATTAAAGGTGAACTGAAAGACAGTCTGAAAGCAAGAAGGGCTCCATGTCTTGGGTTCCTGCTAGTGTTTGGAAAAGCCGACTGCGGTCCTCCAGAGAGGAACTGGCTTCTGGAAGGCAGCCCTGCAGAATTGGAGTCAGCAGCACTCCATAGGACTCACTGCTGTCCAGAGGTCCATGAAGATCCTGGTTCCACAGTCCTGTGTCTCAGCTGGAGGGACGGCTTGCCAGAGACGTGGGGCCTGCTGGGCCACCTGGAGAGCTAAGATTCTCCTGGGCCCTGGTGGCCATATGCAGGGCCACTAGAAGCTGGTCAAGGCAGCAAAGGGGTCATCAGGGGAAATATGGGTCTCAGGAATACTGTGTCTGATGCATGAGTGGGAGCCTCGGCTTCAGGGTCTCCAGCCGGGACTCCTGAGCCATCTCTGGAACTGCATGAAGGACCTCCCCATGAGGCACTTTTCTCACCGTGGCCTCCTGCTTACATTGCTCCAGTCCCCAGGCCTTGATCTCCACTCCCCGCACTTTCCTGGAGGTGCCTCTTCCCAGCTCTGGGCCTTGCTGGGTTGGGAGCCCAGAGGACCGATGTGTCAAGGATAGAATGCCATTTCCTATGAAGTGAAGGTGTGCATGTCGATCAGCCCAAAGATTATCCTTAGAAGCCTGTAGCCTCCTATGGCTGCAAGGTTCGTGGATGGAGTGACTGCAGAAGCATGGTATTGATTGCAGGAAGTAACTGAAGTGAGAGTTCACAACACCTTCTGGAAGGCAGGCAGCGCTTGGCTCTGGTGCAGTGCTAATGAGCTCCCCAGCCAGCTCCAGTTCGACCTGCATCTTCCCAGCAAAAGAGGAGGGCTGGTGAGGAAGAGGACACCAGCGGGTGTGGGCGAGGAGGTGATTCATGCAGAGCAGTTTTGTGGGCTCATACCAGCTCCTCTCCCCGAGTCTTTTGCTTCTTTTGCCTTTTATCTCCACGAGGCAGAGCAAAGAGCCAGGCTTGCACTGGGAATTCCTCCCTGAGTGTATAAATGAGCCAGTCTCTCGGAAGAGAGGGAACCCTCTCCTTCTAGAGGGATGTTAAGCCCAAGGATTTGCCTCTTTCCCTCCCTCTGTGATCCTCACCACCTTCCTGTCTTTCCAGGGCTGCATAATCCACGTGGAGGTCAGGGTGTCCATGTCACCTGGAGCTAAAGTGTGTGTCGTTGTTTGAAAGCAGACGTGGGTCAGCATGTTGAGTGGGCACCTCTACCTCTACTTCAGGTTGCATCATTGTGTGTTTATGCTGAGAAGCCTTCCCAAGAGGTCGGCTTTTTTTCCCCCCTTTCTTCAAAATGTATGGCAAAAAAAATCACAGTATTAAAAATTCATTATCCTCCAAATAAATAAGTAAAAATGTAAAACTTATTATTAACTTTTGTACAATTTTAAATGCTGTGTTAGTCACTCAGTCATGTCTGACTCTTTGCAACCACGTGGACTCTGGCCTGCCAGGCTCCTTTGTCCATGGAATTCTACAGGCAGGAATACTGGAGTGGGTTGCCATGCCATCCTCCAGGGGATCTTCCCAACCCAGGGATCGAACCCGGGTCTCCCGCACTGCAGGCAGATTCTTTACCGTCTGAGCCACCATTTATAGTTATGAAAAAATATTGGTTGTGTTCTTCATGTTGTAAAATACATCCTTGAGCCTACCTTACACCCAGTAGTTGGCAGCCACTCCTCCACCCCCATATTGTGTTGCCCCGACAGTAACCTGTAGTAGTTGTAGTGACCAGCAGTTTGTTCTCTGGATCTGTGCAGCTGCTTGTTTTGTGTTATATTCACTAGTTTGTTGTAATTTTTAGGTTCCACATATAAGCGATATATATATGATATATACAGTATTTGTCTTTCTCTGTCTGATTTATTTCACTTAGTAAAATGCCCTCCACACTTTTCTGTTTCTCCATCCTAAGATTGGTACCTTGCCTTCTGTGCTACCTGTGTGTGCGAAAGTTCAGTGCGGAAGCAACAAGATGCAGAGCAGGAGAAGGGTATGGGGGTCTTTTGTTTGGTCACTAAGTCATATCTGACTCCTTTGTGACCCCATGGACTATAGCCCACCAGGCTCCTCTGTGATGGGACTTCCCAGGCAAGAATACTGGAGTGGGTTGCCTTTCCCTTCTCCAGGGGATCTTCCCAACCCAGGGATCAAACTTGCATCTTCTACATTGTTATACAGATTCTTTACCACTGAGCCACCAGGGATGTATTTCTTTTCTTTTTTCTTGGACTTAAAAAAATAAAAAGAAAAATCACTCTATTTTTCTTGCTTTCTACTGATATAGTTCATTAGTACACGTTTAAATTCTGGACCCTGAATGGGATATCTCAGCCATGAGGCCCTGAGCATCAGACTTCCAAGGAAGGGAAACCTGAGTGATACTCTCAACCCTGCCACCAACAGGACCACCACCAAGACACTTGTCAAATCCCTGAACCTTAAACCGTATGATCTTTCATCCTTCAGAGCCTTTACCTCTGCCATTCTCCTTGCTTGATGGCTTTTCACCTTTTTCTCTGCTGTCATCTTGCAAAGCTCAGTTTAAATGCCAGTTTCTTTGTGAAGACTTCTTCAACTTCCCTGGACAGGTATGAATATTCTTTTTGAACATATCTCTGTTGGAGACTTTTGTTGTTGATTTGTACCTTGTTTACTCAAACGATTTTGAGTGGCCACGATATGCCCAGGCACAATGGAAGGCATTGGGGAATCAGGGGTTGATCAAAGTGACAAATTGTGTATTGCAGGCCCCACCGTCCAGTAGAACGTTCTCTGATGATGGGGCTGTTCTGTATCTGTTCTGTCAGCTCTCTGTGACTCGATAGCCGTGTGAGGTTACAAGCACTTGAAATATAGCTACTGTGACTGGGGAATTTAATTTTAATTTTTTTAATGTAAATAAACACACAGGATAGGGGCTACCATGTTGGGCAGTGCTATTGTGCAGGAAGAGATGTCCTTTGAAAGAGTTAATGGCCAATATATTATTCTAAGCAGCATGTTGGAATCAAATGGAGTAGAGTGACAAAGAATTAGTTGGGAGACCTATTTTGATAAGTGAATGAGAGATTTGGAGGAAGTGATATTTGAGCTAAAACCTGGAAGATGAGACTATGTCAGCTATTTAAGGGAGATTAGAGACTTTTCTAGGGGAAGAAAACAGAAGGAAAAACACTAGAGGCAAGAATGACATTGGAGGAATTGAGGGCAGTTGATAAGATCGGAATGGAGTGGGTGAGTGGTAGGAGTGGAGGCTAGAGAGCTTGTCAGGGGTCAGATCAATAAAGGTATTAGAGGGGGAGGGGAAAAGGGCTTGCTGGATGTCCTCACATGGGGGGAGAAAGAGCACTGAGCCCCCATCTCCTGGCTGTTTGCTCAGTGCTTCTGTTGTGCCGTGCTGTCCCAGCAACTCGGGCTCCCAACCTGCTCACATAATGCCGGCCTGGTGGCAAGCCTCATCTGCATTCTGTTTCCATCTCTGTCTCCAGCCTGACTTATTTAGGCCAGTCTAATTTATGTAGCCGCTAAAGACGGGTAGGACATGTCAGGCCCAGGGGCCTGCCCGTGTTTGTCCCTGTGAAAAAGAAATACTACCTTCTCCACTGGAACCATCTTTTCTGATCATGCCTGCTTGGTAGTTAAGATTCCAGAAACATTTAGCACGAGGAGGAATGGCTGTAATGACAAGTGGATCCTTCTGTAACCTCCACTTAATTGGATGAAGTGACAGCCCCAGCAAAGACTCAAATAAAATTTGGTGCAATTAGACTGCGCTGAGCGGCTGGTGCCAGAACCAGGGTGGAAGTCTTGCAGCTGGTTCGTGGGACCGTAGAAGAATCTGATTGGACAGGAGGAGGTGGGGCTTGGGGGCCAGGTGAAGTGTTCCCTCCGCCAGCTCATCCTCCCATCCTTCCCATCAATTCTGTGGATCTCTCCAGAAGTTTCCTTGAAGGGAGTGGTGAGAAGCGCTGAGGCAGAGGAAGTATCTTAGATTGGATTCCCTGGGAACAAAATCTGAGACAGAGAGTTTCATCCAGAAGCTTTTACTCAGGAAAGTTCTATGGAGGTACACCTGTTGGGGAGTGAGGAAGGTGGGACTGGGCAGAGAGAGAAGTTGACTTGTGATGTGGGTGTAGCTGAAGAAGCAGGGCTCCCCCAATCGTTTGGGCAGACCCCAGAGCTTGGGTAATAATTTAGAGTTGTCCTGCACTGAGGCTATAGAACTGGGCCTCTGTAGTCCCATATCAGCCAGTTACTGGCCATGTCCCCTAACCCCCAACAAACATAACCTTGGGTAGAGGAGTTCCCAGAGATGGAGGAAGCTGTGAGCATCAGCAGTTGACACGTCCAGTAGCTGGGGGAGGGGTGCACCTGCCTCCTTGCCAGCAGATCACTACAGTATCCACTACAAGTTTGGCTGGAACTCAGGACCATAGTTCCCTGGGCATTCTGGATCATCCTCAGCTGTAACTCCAAGGCGCTGCCCACATATTGGACCCCTCTTGCTTCCCTGTTGGCTTAGAGGGTAAAGCATCTGCCTGCAATGCAGGAGATCTGGATTCGATCCCTGGGTCTAGAAGATCCCCTGGGAAGGAAATGGCAACCCATTCCAGTACTCTTGCCTGGAAAATCCCATGGACGGAGGAGCCTCGTAGGCTACAGTCCATGGGGTCACAAGGAGTCGGACGCGACTGAGCAATGACATGCTCTTCTCTCCAGGTCTCTCTACTCTGTCCTCCACCTGTTCTGGGTGACAGGGAGCTAGCCCCTTGACTACTTGGAGTCCAGTTTCTCCTCTTGTCTCTGTTCTGCATGCTTCTGACCCCTCACTGGCCTCCAGGACTCCTTGTTCATTGTTCTTACTTGTGTTCTGCGTGGCTGATCGACTGCATGTGAAGCAGTTTCTCATGACATTTCCCACTCCCACTGTGGTTCTCCCTTTTGGGTGGCCGCATCCAAGCAGTGAGTCTAGGAGCCCAACTCCACCATCTCTCTGAGCTCTCTGGTGTGGTGGTGAAATGTGTGGGCTCCAGGTCAGCCACCTGAGTGAAGATTGCTGCTCTGCCACTCTCCAGAAAAGTGATCCTGTGAAAATCAGGCTTCCTCTTTGTTGACAGTAGTGGTACAGACACGGATTCATATGTTTTGCATTATACTTTGGTCATTTGAACCTTTCACGTCTGAAATTGGTGTACACCTACCTCCATCATAGAGCGTCTGTGAGGACTGCACATAGCTTGATAGGCCCACAGCATAGCACGTGGCATATGGAAGGTGTGTCATTCTTTTGTCCTCATGGAAAGCCATGGTCAGCTCAGACTGGCCAAGGGTAGTCCAGGCGAAATCTCAGAGTCCAACTTAGAACTGAGATTCTGAAATGCACTCCTGAGTGTCGCAGAGAGTCTTGAGATGAGAGGAGGTAGCCATGGTGAAACAGCTCATCCACAATTTGGTTGTAGGGCCTCCAGCCAAGTGGAATCCCAGTTCCCAAGAGATCTGAACGAATGGGTACCCTGAGGGGTACATCTAGGTGCCCCAGCCAGGGGCCAAGCAGGATTCATTCCTGAATCACTCCTCCTCTCCGCCTCCTCCCACCCAGTTCTGTCCTGATACAGTCGCAGCCTCAACGTCTGCGTGGGAGAAGGGGGCTGGGAGGGTTGTGTCTTCCCTGTCCCATGACTGTGGCTCGGTGGGGGTGTCCTTCTGTCCTCATGTGTGATGGAAGCCGACATGGACCCCGCTTCCAAGCCTTGCTCTCCTCCCATTGTTGGCCACACAGCAGGACTCCGCAGGCAAGTGGAAAAGAAAAGGCTTGATCACTGTTTATTTTCCTTAATTTTCATTGTGCCTCTTTTATTTTTACCCTTGATTACAAGCAACAGAAAAGTTCCTTTCTGTTTTTTCCCCCTTTTGCAGCTGTTATTAGTTTGAATAGCATCCGCTAGACCAACCCACCCCCACCCCCGGATGGCTCAGAAAGGAGAGAAATTAGCTAAAAGGGAAACAAGAGAAGCATTTTTAGTTCAGGGTAAGAGACTCATTTTACCAAACCTGCAGTCTTTTGCCTGGCTTTAGAGCCCTCTTTGAATGCCAGCCCACAGCTTCAGGGGCAAAGTGTTTTTGTTGTCGTTGTTTGGCTTGGTTGGTTTTCTTTATTTGAATACAAACTGGCCTCCTCCAAGCCCTCTGAATTGTTCTTCGAATCCTGTTTTATCATTTACTGTTGTTGTTGAGTCACCAAGTTTTGTCTGACTCGTTGTGACTCTATGGACCGCAGCACACTGGGCTTCCCTGTCTCTCACCATCTCCCGAAGTTTGTCCCAGTTCATGTCCATTGAATCCGTGATGCCATCCAACCTCTGTCGTCCCCTTTTTTTCCTGCCCTCAGTCTTTCCCAGCATCAGGGTCTTATCCAATAAGTCAGCTCTTCACATCAGGTGGCCAAAGTATTGGAGCTTCAGCTTCAGCATCAGTCCTTGCAAAGAGTATTCAGGGTTGCTTTCTTTTAAGAGTGACTCATTTGATCTCCTTGCTTTCCAAGGGACTCTCAAGAGTCTTTTCCAGCACCACGGTTCAAACCCATCAGTTCTTTGGTGCTCTGCCTTCTTTATTGTCCAGCTCTCACATCCATACATGACAATTGGGAAGACCATAGCCTTGACTATATGGACTTTTGTTGGCAAAGTGATGTCTTTGTTTTTTATTTACCATTTATTGGGAGTGATACTCTGCTTGTCAGGTGGTTAAGATTTTGATGGTTTTCACTTTATTTACTTCTTCAGTTCTTGTATATTTGTTCATTCATCAAACAGTTATTTATCTGTGGATTGTTTGCATTTTGCCAGTGACTAGGGTGCAAAGGTGGAGAAGGCAATGGCACCCCACTCCAGTACTCTTGCCTGGCAAATCCCATGGACAGAGGAGCCTGGTAGGCTGCAGTCCATGGAGTCGCTAGGAGTTGGATACAACTGAGTGACTTCACTTTCACTTTTCACTTTCATGCATTGGAGAAGAAAATGGCAACCCACTCCAGTGTTCTTGCTTGGAGAATCCCAGGGAGGGAGGAGCCTGATGGGCTGCCGTCTATGGCGTCACACAGAGTCAGACACGACCGAAGCAACTTAGCAGTAGCAGCAGCAGAGTGCAAAGGGAAATTAAACCATTTCCCTGACCTTGAAGATACAGTCTGAGTGGGAAGAATTACATGTAAACCAACAGTTGTGCTTAAGGGTGAACAGTGTCCCATTTAGAAAATGATCATTGTTACAGCGTGGTCGTGCTGTCGTTTCCCCTTGGCCCCATTCTAAATTGTAACACGTGCTGCCTTGTAACCTTGGGTAAGTTTCCATTTCCTTATCAATTATAATACAGGAGTGATAGAATTCCCATCAGAATATCGTGAGGATTAGATGAGATAACGTAAGTGTTGTGGTTGGTGGAATGCCACATGTGGAATAAACTCTTAGTGAATATCAGCTGTTCTCCCTGCTTGTTGAGTAAGGAAGTTCAGGATGTGGTTCCAGAGACTGGGATTCAAAATTTGGCCTTACCACTAAATAGCTTAGCCCATGACAAGTCACCTAACTTCTCCTCCCTTATAAAAATGGTAGTATAATTTTACTCTCAGGTAGGCAGGGCTACTCAAAGTGGGGTCATGGACCAACAGCATCAGCATTGTTGGAAGCGTGTTAGAAATGTAGATTCTCAGGCCCTATCCCAGACTTACTGAGTCAGAGTTTGGAATGGGGTGTGGGAATCTGTGTTTTAAAACTCCTCCCAGGGAGTATGACACCTGCTATACTTTGAGGAGCACTGGGTTACAGATGAGGTGCGGAAGTTGTCCAGCACACTGTTCACCCAAATATTAATGATTAGTAAAAACATTTATGGCTGTTATTGCACCAATTTATAAATAACAGGTGGTGAGCAAGGGTACAGCATACTTCACAGGAAGGTTTGAGCCATCTCTAGAAGGATCGTTGGGGTTTTGAGCAGAATGGTCCCTTCTGAATGGAGGCATCATGTGGCCAAAGGCACATCGGTGTTTAGACGATGACACAAAACCATCCTCCAAAAATTGGATGCTGCTCAGGCACAAAATTCAAGAAAAGGGAAGGCAGAATGAAAACACAGCAGTAAAGATGCAGCCTGATAGAGCCAGATCACAAGGGTCTGTTTGAACCAAGCCGAGGACTTTGAGCTTTGTCCCAGGGACTATTGAGATGTTTTACACACAGAAGTGACAAGACTCAAATTTCTTGTGAATAAGGTGAATCCTGGAGGCTATAGTATGGCAGCAGGAAGACCCAGTGGATCAGGGAAAACAGTGGTGCCTAAAGTCTCCAGGGGACACGTCCTCCTGAAGTTGAACACTTACTGGTATACCAGTAAGTGTCTGTTCTTCACTTGCTCTTCTAGTTGGCTTCCTGCAAACATTCACTGAGTGCCCACATTGCTCCCAGCATTCATGGCTACACATGTAAGGCAAGCGAAGGAGCATTCTTACCCGTCCATAGTCCACAGCCTCTGAGAATCATGATATGATTGCTAGACACTGTGATGAGGGAAGAGAACCAACTCTGTTAACACCTGACACACTACAGATGCTATTGTCGATGTAATCGCTGCTAGTTATCCCCTAACAGTGTTCTTGGGGGGTCCCACGTGTCCCATGGTCTCATTTAGTTGTCAGAGTGGCCCATTTTATAGCTGAAGGAGCTCAGTAGTATCATGTGTATCAGGACTTGAAAAAGCATAGATATCAAAGAGGATATTAGGTTTGGGGTTTTTTTTTTTTTTTTTCAGGTTGCAGGACAAAGCTGGAAGGGCAATCAGGAGACAGGCACAAGGCCGTCTGAGGTTCCAGACAAAGGAGGCCTCATTTTGTCCTGTCAGGAGCAGGACAGTCTTTAAGAGATGTTAAAAAGGCAGGTGACACGATCAGAGCTGCTTCAGAGAGACACCCTGACATCTCAGAGTATTTGCTGGCAGAAAAAGTGAGGTCTTGGGACGGAACATTTTGTGAGGGGCGCTGACATTTATTCACAGTATTTCTGCTTCTTCGCTAATTCTCTTAAGATCTGTGTCTGTGTCAAAATCTCAGAAGGATGAGTGAGGAGCTGAAGCTCTTCTAGTCCCCCTCCCCTCGCCACCACCCTGAAAAATCCCATTAGTAACAGCTCGTCAGTCCCTGGAGCATAGTGATGGCAGCCACTGCGAGGCTGAGCGTGGGCTGCACATCTGTGTCCTGAGAATGGAAGGTGGAGAGGCTCCAGGAGGAGAGGCGGAGGCTGGGGAGCCCTGCTCTGTGCGGGGGTCTTGACACGCACCAGCTCATGTCTGTCCTCTTCCACAAGCAGTAGACAATGTTTCTGTTTTACAAACAGCAGAGTAATGTTCCGAAAGGTAAAGTATCTTGCTCAGAGTCACACAGCTGCCAGCTAGCTGGATCAGCCCCTTTTCCAGACTGAGCCCCTTTTGCTCAGTTGCAGAATCCTGGCTCTGTGTGTGGCTCTGGATAGGTGACATTGCTGCTGGTGATGACGTCAGCAGGAAGAGTCTGTCTGTGTGATGGGCAAGCTTCCAGCCCCGCCAAGACCTCTGGGCCCTGTGGCGGGCAGAGCCATGACTCCCCATGATGCCCATGTCCTACTCCCCAGAACCTGTGAATCTGTCACCTTATATGGTTAAAGGGTCTTTAGCAGGAGTGATGGTATTTTGAGATGGGAGAATGCTACTGAATTATCTGGGCCTAGTGTCATCTGAAGGGTCCTAATGGGAGGCAAGGGGAACAGAGCAGAGGAGGAGGTGTGAAAATGGAAGGGAAGAGAGAGAAAGGTAGAGAGAAGGTGGAGGGTGGGAGGGAGGAAATGAGGAAGGAAGAGAGGGAGGGATGGAAGGAAGGATGGGGTGCTTGATGGCAGAGGAAGGGGCCAGGGAATGCAGGTGGCTTCTAGAACCTGAGTAAAAGCAAGGGAGCAGCTTCCCCCGCTCCCGCCCCAGACAGAGCCGCCAGAAGAAATACAGTCTTGCTGACACCTTGCATTTGGGACTTCCTGCTTCCAGGACTGAGATGATGCATTCGTTTTGTTTTAAGCCTCCAGACGAGGTTCATCAGTTATAGCAGCAACAGGAAGGTAATGCAGGTTCCTAGGTTCCCGGGGCTTGTAAGGCAGTGGCACCCGGCCCTGCTCTGCAAACACCGAATTCAGATAACCTCTTCCCCTTCTTCCCCTCTTCCCTTTTCTGAGCCTCACGTTTCCCACGTGTAAAAAGGGGAGAGGGGCTGATCATTGTGCAAGTTTGTAGGTACCTGGCACTCCTTCCCATCCCAACTGAGGTTTGATTTTCTCAGAGAAAACCTCCTCCCTTCCTAGACAGAATTCACTCCTGCATTATGCTTTCTCTGGGCACTTGGCTCTTTCCTTCCTGTGTTTATTTCCTGTAAGAGTTTAAAGATCACTTACAGAGACGTGTGCCTAGTCAAGGGAATAAAGATGCCCGTGGGGACATGGCGTAGTAGAAGACTGTTGGTCTCCGGGATCGAGGGGTAGAGAAAACGAGAGGTGGTCCTGAAGCCCAGTGTGAGCACGGGGACACGGGGGAGCTGAAGTCTTGGAGGAGCAGCTGTTGCAAAGACAGGGCTTTGGGGAGGGGAGGAAACAAGAAAGAAAGACCCTAAGTGTGCTGCTTTTTCACCTTTGGAGCCTCTGCTGTAGCCTCTGGTTGGCCTGGACCAGAGCCACATTAGGGAGCCAGACCTGCCCCACCCGCTGGGAGCCAGAGAGCAAGGAGCTGAGAGATGCTGGTGATCAGGTTGGGTCTCCAGGTACACGGGGCAAAGCAGATACCCGATTCGGGGGCAAACAGAGTAATCGACACAAACATACAGCTGATGTTGATTCCTTTTCACTGCTCTATAATATTTCTTCATAAGATTTATCTCAGTGGTAATATTATACCTATTGCAAAATGATTAGTTTGAAGTGAGGTTTCTGAAAGCAGGAATTTTATTGCTTTGCCTGTCATTATCTCCCCAGGGACAGTGGGAAACACAGTAGATGCTCCAGGAATGTTTGTTGAATGAAGAGGTGAATGTTTAACTGTGAAAACACTTTGAAAGCTACCAGTTTCTCTGTGCAAGTTCATTTTAATGAATTTAATGAATGAGGACCAACTCCAGAGAAGTCAAGTAATTTGCCTGGGGTCACCCAGGTAGTAAGTCCAGAGCCAGGATTTGAATCCTAGTCTCCCGGGTCCCAGGCAGGGCTGTTCCATCCAGTCCGGCTGTCCGGGCCTTCTGCTCTGCTCATTCCTTGTGGGCTCCTTGGGAGGCTGGCTCCCTGTGTCAGGTTCTGCCTCTGAGTTACTGCTGCTTGGCCTCAGGCGCCTTCTGTAGGGAAACACTCAGAGTGCATCTCGAGAGAAGCAGGTGGCATCTTCGGGGGTCTGCTCTGCATTTAGAAGCATGTGGCTTGGCCGTATCAAGTGGAAAGGGAAACGTGTCCCTGTGCATGGAGCTGAAGAGGGTGTTCCCCCCAGGCCCTGAGGACCTAGAAACTAAGGAGGGCAAGTCCTTGTCTCCTCCAAGGGTTAGGGCACAGGCCAGAACTGCATGGGACTGGCATCCCCCCCATTGCTGTCTGTGGACCACCCACTGCTTCTAAGGGTGTGGACATCGTGAGCTCTGAGAGCACTGTCCCCAGCACCCAGCCTCACTGCCTTCTACTGACACCCCAGTCCACAAGGGCAGTCGCCCTGTGGCTGGGCACGCATTCCACCCACGCCTGCTGGCTGCCGGTTGCTTTGGAGCTGGGCAGAACCGGGTTCAAATCCTAGCTTTCGCTGTGTTCCTGGGGTGATCCCTTTTCCATTGTGCACCTCCGTGTCTCCATGTAAACAAAGACAGTAAGACAATAAACTCCCCTTTTGTAAGACTAGGACAGGATAATAAAAATAGTAACAAGAAGATAGCATTGACTGAGCGCTTACACGTGAGCTTTGCATGTTTTTACTTACTTAATGCTCACAGCCAATTCTGTGGGATAAGTACTGCTTACTATTTTTTTTTTTCTAATTTTATTTGTTGTTTTTTTGACTGTGCTGGGTCTTCACTGCTGCACAGGCTTTTCTAGTTGTGGCAGCAGGGGCTACTCTCTAGCGGTGGTGCATGGACTTATTGCAGTGGCTTCTCTTGTTGCAGAGCACAGGCCCCAGGTGCAAAGGGCTTCAGTAGCTGCAGCTCCCGGGCTCTGGAGCACAGGTTTAGTAGTTCTGGCTCACGGGCTTAGGTGCTCCAAATCATGTGGGATCCTCCTGGACCAGGGATCGAACCTTTGTCTCCTGCACTGGCAGGCGGATTCTTTACCACTGAGCCACCAGGGAAGCCCCAGTCCTACTTACTATTAACCTGTGTTGTTCATATGAAGGCACTGAGACTCGGAGAGATTGTGATTTGCTGAAATCACTCACTTAGCAAAATGTGAGGGGGGATTTGAACTCAGACTATCTGAATCTGACAGGCATGCTTTCCTTTCACTGATATGTACTGCCTTCTGTGATGGCTTTGGAAAACTGTTAAAGTTTGCCGTAGGCCCGAGAAACATCTGGTGTGTGACGAGACTGTCTGCAAGGTATTCAATTCCTATAGATCTGTGCTGTCCGATATGGCAGCCACCAGCCATATGTGGCTCTTTAAATTCAACTTTAAATTAATTAAAATTAAATAAAAATAAAAATTGTAGTTTCTTCATCGCATGAGCTGCATGTGCCGGGTGGAAGCCATATGGGACACTGTGGGTACAGAGCATCTCTGGTGTTTAGGAAAGTCTTACCCAGCAGCATACAGTGGATGATGCAGAACCGCGAGTTTGGCCAGATAGTGGACAGGCTGACCCAGAGTATCTGAACCTCTTAGAAGGGGCAGTGAACAGGATTCCAGCTCCCAGCTAGGATGGAGAAGATGGAATTGGGCAGCATTTATTTATTTTTTTTTGGAAGGGAGTTCCTGACTAACCCATTTAGTGTAGAAGCAGAAGGCCTGAGAGTCTTCATGGCGTTTCAAAAGCAAGGTAAGAGACCCTTTCAGGAAGGGGTAGTTTAAACGTTAATGTGCAGTGCACTTAGCAACATGGAGGCCATTAGTGAACTAAACCAGTTGTTCTGGTGGTGTGGTGGGTGGCAGAAGCCACATTGGGTGGGTTGTGAGACAGTAGAGACACCGGGTCTAGATGGTTCTTATTTGGCATCGCCTGGAAGCATGTTTGAAATGCAGAATTTTAGGTCCCCTGCCCGCAGACCTACTGAACTGAAATCAGTATTTTGACAAGTCCATCGGATGATTCATGGATCCACTAACCTTAGAGAAGCAGTGCTCTGGTGGATGTTTGAGTGTTTACAGACAGGTAACAAAGCCAAAGGGAAGTTCAGGTTGGTGAGTGAAGCTGGGACAGAGGACCAGGGATTCTGAATTAGATGAGGAGGAATGTGCAGGGGGCGGGGTGTTGAATTGGAGGAAGTAAAGAGCTTAGTAGGGTGGGGGTTCTGATGAGGTGGAAGTGTCAGGTGCTGTAAGGAAGGGAAAGGAGTAGATGAGAGCTTTTGGCAACTTGGGGGCCTTGGTGTCCTTCCAGAAAGCTGCCCCAGTAGAGGAACAAGACAGAGGCAAGGTCATTGCCCCCAGGAGGAAGTGGCGGCAGCCACTGAAGGGTCACGGGCAGGGTAGGTGCTCACCAGTGGCCTCTCATTGACTGATTGAAACAGGTTGATGAATGGGTGGATGGAGGGGGTATCTGTGAAACGAGATGGAGGGGAGGGATGCATTTGTGTTTGTAAGGAGGGGTGTGCGTGCGTCTTGTGCTGTGCGTTCACATGGAGTGCACAGAGCAGCAGGAGTCTCCTGGGGCAGGCCATGTCCTTGTCTATGCACCTGAGTCACGATAGGATTAAGGTGGGACCCACCACTCAGTCAGTCCCAGAACCCCACAGAGCCTGCAGATCCGTGTCCTTCCACCCTCTCACTCCAAACTGAACCAAATGACCCTGTTCCCCCAACCTACTTCTTTGTCTGCATCCTTCTCTCAGCATCGCTGTCCACCCATTCATTCCGCCAGAAGCCTGAGGACCAGCCTAGCTGTCCCCTCTGCACCCCTGAGCCTTTTCAGTCACGCAATCACACCAGCACTGTTTCTCGAATGTTCCCGCACCACCCCCACTCTTCCATCAGCTGTCCCGCTGAGGCCTGAATTCTGTCAGCATCTTCCCATCACCTGAGTCATCCTTCAGCCTTCCCTCTCACCCATCCACTTAAGCTCCAGCTCCCATCACATGCTTATCTGTACATTCCCTAGGTCCCTGCCTGCCTTTCAGGGGTTCCCTGCTGCCTTTAAGATCCATTTCAAACTCCTGAGCCTGACTTCAGCCATTTGTTATCAGCTCATTTCCAAGCACCTGCTCCCGGTCCAGGCCCAGGAATCTTTTGTTCTTAAAACTTCCCTGAAGACACCGCCTCTCCATCCTTGTTGTGCTAATTAAGCCCTGTCTCCTTGGAGCGGTGCTGCCCACTTAGAGGGAACACTCTGTTCTGTTCCCACAGTCCATTTCACACTCTTCTCGTTTGACACTTGTCGCGGTTTTTCAGCTGTGTGTCACTTGAGTGTCCTCTCTCACAGCCAGACTGTGAGCCCAGAGTAGCCGAAACGGTGTGCAGATCAGATCAGATCAATCGCTCAGTTGTGTCTGACTCTTTGCGACCCCATGAATCGCAGCACGCCAGGCCTCCCTGTCCATCACCAACTCCCGGAGTTCACCCAGACTCACGTCCATCGAGTCAGTGATGCCATCCAGCCATCTCATCCTCTGGCGTCCCCTTCTCCTCCTGCCCCCAATCCCTCCCAGCATCAGAGTCTTTTCCAATGAGTCAGCTCTTCGCATAAGATGGCCAAGTACTGGAGTTTCAGCTTTAGCATCATTCCTTCCAAAGAAATCCCAGGGCTGATCTCCTTTAGAATGGACTGGTTGGATCTCCTTGCAGTCCAAGGGACTCTCAAGAGTCTTCTCAACACCACAGTTCAAAAGCATCAATTCTTGGCGCTCAGCCTTCTTCACAGTCCAACTCTCACATCCATGACCACAGGAAAAATCATAGCCTTGACTAGATGGACCTTTGTTGGCAAAGTAATGTCTCTGCTTTTGAATATGCTATCTAGGTTGGTCATAACTTTCCTTCCGAGGAGTAAGCGTCTTTTAATTTCATGGCTGCAGTCACCATCTGTAGTGATTTTGGAGCCCAGAAAAATAAAGTCTGACACTGTTTCCACTGTTTCCCCATCTATTTCCCATGAAGTGATGGGACCGATGCCATAATCTTCATTTTCTGAATGTTGAGCTTTAAGCCAACTTTTTCACTCTCCACTTTCACTTTCATCAAGAGGCTTTTTAGTTCCTCTTCATTTTCTGCCATAAGGGTGGTGTCATCTGCATATCTGAGGTTATTGATATTTCTCCTGGCAATCTTGATTCCAGCTTGTGTTTCTTCCAGTCCAGCGTTTCTCATGATGTACTCTGCATATAAATTAAATAAACAGGGTGACAATATACAGCCTTGACGTACTCCTTTTCCTATTTGGAACCAGTCTGTTGTTTCTTGTCCAGTTCTAACTGTTGCTTCCTGACCTGCATACAAATTTCTCAAGAGGCAGATCAGGTGGTCTGGTATTCCCATCTCTTTCAGAATTTTCCACAGTTTATTGTGATCCACACAGTCAAAGGCTTTGGCATAGTCAATAAAGCAGAAATAGATGCTTTTCTGGAACTCTCTTGCTTTTTCCATGATCCAGCGGATGTTGGCAATGTGATCTCTTGTTCCTCTGCCTTTTCTAAAACCAGCTTGAACATCAGGAAGTTCATGGTTCACGTATTGCTAAAGCCTGGCTTGGAGAATTTTGAGCATTACTTTACTAGTGTGTGAGATGAGTGCAATTGTGCGGTAGTATGAGCATTCTTTGGCATTGCCTTTCTTTGGGATTGGAATGAAAACTGACCTTTTCCAGTCCTGTGGCCACTGCTGAGTTTTCCAAATTGGCTGGCATATTGTGTGTGTGCAGACACCATTTAGGTTGCTCCAGTTTACTGAATTGATTAGAATTACCCCACCCCAGCTCCAATAAGCCAGGGGTGTAAGCGTGTTAGAGACCGTCATTCTCAAAGTGGTCTCTGGACCAGCAGCATCAGCCTCACCTGGGAACTTGTTGGAAACTCAGATTCTCAGCTCCATCCCCAGACCTGCTGAGTCAGAAAGGCTGAGGATGGGCTTAGGACTCTCTAGGAGATTCTGATGCACACATTGGAGACTCATTGACTGAAGGCAGGTGCCATAACCAATCCAAAAAAGTGTCTGATCATCAAAATGAGACAGGTTTGTTGTTCAGTCGCTCAGTTGTGTCTGACTTTTTGCGACCCCATGGACTGAAGCATGCCAGGCTTGGGACCGGAGTTTACTCTTTACTAGTGAATTATCTAAAACGGATGCATGTGTGTGAGCTCAGTTGTGTCTGACTCTTTGCAACCCCACTGACTTCAGCCCACCGGGTTCCTCTGTCCATGAGATTTTTCAGGCAAGAAGACTGGAGTGCATTCTCATTTCTCCCTCCAGGGGATCTTCCTGACCCAGGGATTGAACCCCAGTTTCCTGTATCACTTATATTGGCAGGCGGATTCTTTTACCACTGAGCCACCTGGGAAGCCCTAAAATGGATGGCTGTCCTCCACATGGTGACTCAGAGTCTCAGATTCTGTCTTCTCTCCTTTCTGTCATCTGTTGTCCATCTTCACCATGTAGCTTCTAAAATCACTCTGTTCTTCTGCATCAAATGTTTGAAGAGACAGTTAGTTCTGTCTTGTTATTTGATTTTTTTGTTTGTTTGCTTTAATGGACCACGCCCTTCCATGGGCTCAGATTCAGCCACATGGCCACACCTCACTGCAAGGAGGGACCAGGAGTGTCGGCCACCTCGTGCCAAAGAAGAAAGGGACCCAGTCTTGTGAACAGTGAGATAATCTCTGCCAAGTGAGATGGTCTTTATTCATTTATCAAAGGACAACTGAGCCCCAACCTGGCTCCAGGCCCAGTGCCCATCTGTGGCAGTGTGACAGTGGAGGCCTCTCACTCACTGTGTTAAATCACTTACTGTATAGATAATATATAGAGATAGCTAGTTTGTTTACGAGAGGCCTCTATCAAGCACGAGTAGGAACCAGATGGTGAATAGAAGTACATTACTCATTTGAAGTATTTGCAATTTAGGGACCATGCTTGGTGGGATCAAGGTGACGAAGGGTCCTCTTTATTGTTGGCTCTTTTGTGCCAGATACTGTATTATGGTACTTTTAACATTAAATAAGAAAGACTTATGGATGAGGGAAGCAGTGCTCAGGAAGTTTCAGTGGTTTGTCCAGAAGGGCAGGGGGAGTTGAGTTAAAGGCTTATGACCCTAAAGGGCTTGGATTTCCATCTGTACCTTGATATCCATGTCAGAGTGCATCCTTCTGGAGGCTTCTCCTTCACATCAGTCTGAGGAGCCTAGAAATCAGAACTGGAAGGAAGCCCCTGAGGCCATTTTGCTGAAGGCTCCATCACAGGCTTTGGGCATTCTGCTTCTGAATTTCTTCTTTACAGAAGGATTTGTGGATGTGGTTGCCCCTGCAGCACCCACATGCCAGCCTCCCTCCAGGGTCTCTTTGGCCCAGGATCGGGCATTCTTGGTCTACCTCATAAACTCCAAGGTCACTGCTCCCTACTGTGCTTCAAGCACGTGGAGATTGAGCTGCATCTTATCAAATCTACATAAATACTCATCTAACTCCAAATGTGCCCCAGTTGTTGGTCAGTTGAAGTAGATGCATGTGGACTTCTTGGTACCAGACAGAATCACTCACAGATGCTCTTCTCCTCCTAACACATGTCTGAGATCTCTCCAAGTGCTAAGTCAATCCTGATCAAAGTCACACTGGGAGGAACGCTTCATTTTGGCCAAAATTAAAGGGATTTCTTAAAAGTTAGGCTGGATTTTTTGAAGATGTCCTTTTCCATGGAAAGCAGTGTTCTCCTAAATGGAGAGGAAAAAAATAAATAAATGAAACCTTTTCTTGATCATTTTTGTTAGAAGAAAAACTCAGAATCTTAAATATTTCTGCCATCTGTTCCCTATTATTTCTGAAACTTTGTGTTGAGTATCTGGGGTGTGGGAGAGACTCAAATGGCCATCAAAATTGTTTTAAGTAATTAAAACTGATCAAGTTGGTAAGTTTTTACCTAATCTCTGGATGATTGGATTGGAGTCAACCAGATGTAAAAATGCCTGCGACAAATTATCCTGTGCCTATATGACATGCAATTTTGACAAAATATCTTGAAAACAGCTGCTAAGTATGTGATCTGGGGATTTGACAGTGCAGAAGGACAATTCTGTGTACTCAGGAAACCGTGGAGAAAATTCAGTGTAAGTTTGGTCATAAGAATGAGTTATGCTTATTCAGGGAGGAGCTATATTTTGATAATGGGGCAAGCAAGACCCACAGATCAGTTCCCCCTCTCTGGGAGGAGTAGGCTGTGGGGCACATGTGTTCTGGTAACATCTGAACATTAGTCAACCTTTTCTTTCTCTTGGCTCTGTCTCTTTTGGGAAACATTTCAAGACCTAATTTAGTGACTTCCCTGGTGGTCCAGTGGTTTAGACTCTGAGCTTCCACTTCCGGGATGTGGGTTCGATCCCTGGTCCCGGGAACTAAGATCCCACATGGTGTGACCAAGAAAAAACGAACAAATGACCTAACTTATATGCCAGTTTCTTCATTGACCCCTTGGTAATTCCCATGTCAGTTTGTCTGTCTGGGACACCCATCTCACCAGACTGTACTCCGCTACTGGCTTCAACACTCACAACCTTGTGACCTTGGATTAATCACCTACATTTTCAAGTCTTGCTATTTACATATGTAAAGTGAAAATAGTAAGTTTTACCTCCCACACTTCATCGCATATGGCAAACCCACAGTTTGGGTGTGTTCACATGTTAATTCCTCTTTCCTCCTTATTGGACATCCTGGAAGAATGTAATCTCCCCAAGGGTAAGAACTGTTTCTTACTCCCATACGTCATGTAGTTGGCATTTGGTATGTGCTTGTCAAATGTGAGTGAGTGGATCAATGAACAATAAGTGAATAACTGCTGCTGCTGCTGCTGCTAAGTTGCTTCAGTCATGCCTGACTCTGTGCGACCCCATAGACGGCAGCCTACCAGGCTCCACCATCCCTGGGATTCTCCAGGCAAGAACACTGGAGAAGTGAATAACTGAAGCTCATTAGTTCCTGCGATATCTCTAGTACCTGCACTGATTGTCCCCAAAGATGAGGGTCCTGCCCAAAGGCATGTGAGTTCACTGTGGGATTCTTGGTAGGAATGACCCCTTTCCCAGCAGCATTTTCCACCTCTCATCAGATGCGTCTGTCACTGTATCTGTTCTCAACCTATGTCAGAGCAGCAGGTGTTCCCCTCCACCCTGGGCACTGGGGCTTCTCCCTCCCACTTCCTTCCTGGGGACTCCAGTGACATGGCCCTGCTGGCTCTTTCTGCTTGGCCTGTAAACTCAGTCCTGTCAACTCCATCCTGAGAAAGAACACCCTGCTTGATTTGCACCTGCAAGGATCATGGGATACAGGTAATACCCTCTCAGTATTTACTAAACACTATATATTATCTCATTTATTTCTCACAATACCCTTTGATGTGGGCTTCCCCAGGTAGCAGTAGTGGTAAAGAACCCACCTGCCAATGCAGGAGACATAAGTCACAGGTTCGATCCCTGTGTCAGAAAGACCCCCTGGAGGAGGGTGCAGCAACCCACTCCAGTATTCTTGCCTGAGAATTCCATGGACAGAGGAATTCTGATGGGCTATGGTGCATGGGGTCATGAAGAGTTGGACACGGCTGAAGCAACTTAGCATGCACGCACACACCCTTTAATGCAAGTACTAATAATATTCTTTCCTTAGCACTGAAGAAACTGGAGATAAGAGAGGAGAGATACATTGCTGGGATTACAGCTTCAGAGCTACATACATCTTTGCCTTTCAGCCAGGCTCTTGGAGAGAACTGTCTTGCAATCCCATAGGCTTGGGTTTCCATGGCTGATTCCTCTTGGTTTCCTTCCCGTTGCTGCAGCTGAACCTTTTCTGCCTGGTCTGAGCTCCTGTTTCAGTGTGATGTTCCCCAGAGTGCTGCTCACTTCCCCCTCATGCTCCATGTTCTCTCTGAGTGATTCCATCCAGTCTCATTATTTTAATTATCACCAGGCATGCTGATGTGTCCCACACGCCCCCCTTGCTCGGACAGTTCCACTGAACTCCCACCTAATTAGCTGCCAGAGATATTCCTGTGGATTGCCACGGGCACTCAGGCTCCAGGTGTCCTTCCTGAATTTTTGATCTCCATCCATGCTCCCACCATTTATTTCATCATCAACACCAGACGGGAACCTGTGATTTGTCTTAGATTTTTACCTCTCCCTCCATCCTTCCTCCGTGCAATCCCCACATCTAATCAATCAAAATGGACCTGCTGGTTTATTGCCTGAATATTCTTGGACTGTATTTGGTCTCCACCATCACTATTATTACTGCATCAACTCCTACCGATTATCAACTAGACTCTTCAATGTCTTTTTTTTGAGAGGAAGGGATAGACTTTTAGAGTATAAGTACAGAAAAGGACATGAATAAGAACTAAATATACTAATATAAAAACCACCCTGATCAAGATCTAGAATAGAACTAGTACCAGAGAAATCCTCCTTGGCATTCAGTCTCCATCTCAAAGGTGTTCTGAATACTAGAGTAGTTCTTCCTGTTTTTGAGTTTTATATAAATACAATCATAAAGAATGTATACTTGGTCTTGTTTCAAGTGTTGTATGATAGTTCATTTTTGGTTCTTGAATAGTATTATGTAAATATTCCACAGTCTGTCCATCCTCCTGCTGATAGACATAATCACACACATGCTTTTATTTATCAGTAGTTTTTGACTATTCTGTGTTCTTTGCATTTATGTAATAATTTTAGTATTAATATTGGTTTTCAAAAAAGAAGGATTTTGACCAAAATTTACATTGAATCTGTAATTTTAGGAGAGTTACCACTTAATAAATTGAATTTTCCTATCCATGAATATGAAATATCTCTTGATTCAGTAAGTTAATTTTTTTCCCTCCACACTATTTTTAAGGTGTTACTTTTAACTTTCTTTTTTTGGAAATTATGTTTTTAGATACTTTTTCTGCCTATTCTATTACCACTCTCTCTCTCTGTGGTGCCAAAAATACATGTTAGATAGACCACTTGATGCTGTCTCATAGGTCACTGAGTCTCTTTATTTTTAAATCAGTTTTTTCTGTGATGTTCATATTTCTGTTTATGTGTTGTGTTTAATAACCCTTTTTTCTACAGTGTCTGAACTGTTGTTAAGCCCAGAGTAACCTTTTCATTTCAGACCTGGTATTGTTTCTGCTGTTCAGTCTCTAAGTTGTGTCTGATTCTTTGCCACCCCATGGACTGCAACACGCTAGACTTCCCTGTCCTTCATTGTCTTCTGGAGTTTGCTCAAATACATGTCCATTGAGTCAGTGATGCTATCCAACCATCTCATCCTCTGCTGTCTCCTTCCACTTTTGCCTTCAATCAAGTGTTGTATAGTCATAGAATTTTTAAGAAGTTTTACTGTCCATTCTTCTGCTGTGATTCCCTACCTGTCCTTTATTCTGTCCAAATTTCCTTTAAAACCTTCAATACGTTTATACTAGTTATTTTGAAGTTGTCATCTGTGGATTCTAACATCTTGAGGCCTGTTTTTTTGACCCTGTGTGTGTGTGTGTGTGTGTGTGTATGTCTGTATTTCTTTCATTTTCTTAATGTAAGAACAATGTCCGCTACTCTGTAGGTAGTCTGGCTTGTGTCAGTTTGTTTTAAATGGTATTGACTTTTATCCTGGCAGGCAGTTAAATTATTGGCACGTCCTCCTGAAACTGTCAAGATTGTTTATTCTTTGTTAGGCTGGATCTACTTCGATTTTGTCAGTCATCTGATTGTGCAGTCCTTATTTTCAGATGTGATACTTCTGTGACTTGTTCTTTCTAGGGTCTCAGCCGAATTGCCACTGAAGCTGGACGTAGTCAGTTTCCTAGCCCTGTACAGCCTCTGGTATTTCTGTTTAACTCCTTTCCCTATATCAATTACTTCTGGAATGTACAGAGTTTTGCCTTGCATATATGCAGGCCAGCAGTCACCCAAAGACTGGCAGAAAATCCCCAAGTATACTCTCTGGTACTCTGTCTTACAAATTCCAGATTCAGCAACCCCCAAACTCCAGTTCTGCCTCCTTAACTCAGCGAGAATACCCTGCTCTGCTTAGGCTCCACCTCCCTCTACTGGGGTCTAGAAACCACCACGCCCCTGCCCCCAGGACACTCATTGGTGGTCCAGCTGGAATGTTGCCAAATTCAGTGAGTAGCGTGAGAAAGTAGCTGTCAGGACATAGATGCAAAGCTCTCTGCAGGATGTGCTCTTGCCTTTGCTCTATCTGGGGGTCCTAACAAGCCTGTTAGAAGCTAGGTGCACAGCAGAAGGTAAGCAAAGGGCAAGTGAAACTGAAACCACCCCTCCACCCCTCCCTGCTTCATGGAAAAATTGTCTTCCACGAAATCAGTCCTTGGTGCCAAAAGATTGAGGACTGCTGCTCTATCCCATGTGATTCTTAGAACTCTCAAAGATAAAGCTGGGAGGAAGGTGACCGGAGGCATCACCTATTGCATAGACCTTGTTGAACCAGTGGAGAAACTGAGACCCTGACAGAGCAAGGGGCTTGTCCAGTGGCCTCATGGGGAATGTCCAGAGCCTGGTTCTTCTTGCTTCTTTCCATGACTTCTTTTTCTTATATGTAGAGTCATTTCCCCAAAACTGAAAAAGAATATGTTAAAGGAATCTTGAGTCCATTTTAGGTTTATGGTGACATTTCTGAAGAACAAGGGTGATAAGAAGGCAGATAGTTTAACGTGTAATGGGAAGAGAAGAGAGAGATTTTGTCTGTGAGAAGCCTCTGGGTGCTGGGCTCCAGGAGGAAGATGCTTGAAATTCTAGAATCTTCACAGTGTGCTCCTAAGAATTGTCTTGATTTTTATTCCACCCTCAGCTGACAGTAGTTTAAAAACATCATAATGTTATTACCTTCTTTTTTTGAGATAATGTATTTATCTAAAAAATTGAAAGACACAGAAAAATATGCACTGAAAATTCATCCTTCCATTCCTTATCCCAGCCACGCATTTCTCTTCTCTGGAGAGCGTTACTGTTTTCTTGTGTATCTTTCCAGAGATATTTTATGTATAGATTAATCAAATTCCTAGTCTGTTGTGTTCTTTTTTTTTTTCTGCGTAGACTACTGCATATTATACAAGCTCTTTTGAGTCTTACTCTTCCCCCCATTTAATGCACCTTGGATACCTAGCTGTATTTGGACATAAAGAGCTCCCTCCTCTTCCTAACAGCTCCAGCTTGTTCCATTGTATGGATGTAACAAATTAGCCTGCCAATGCTGGAGGCTTGGGTTCCATCCCTGGGTCAGGGAGATCTCCTATAGAGAAGGAAATGGCAACCCACACCAGTATTCTTGCTTGGAAAATCCCATGGACAAAGGAGCCTGGCGTCTACAGTCCATCGACTCGCAAGAGTTGGACACGACTTAGTGACTAAACCAACACCACGGATGTACCTTCATTTATTTAACTGGTTCCTATGGGTGAGCATTTGGATGGGTTCATCTTTTGCTGTCAGACAGTACTGCAATGGATAACCTTTTGCAAATGTCATTTCATTGTACAAGCATATCTTTAGTATAATTTCCTAGGTCCAGGGTTGCTAAACATTTTAAACTCTGATAGATATCGCCGATTTATTCACCATAGGGATTGTGCAACTTACATGCCTGACAGCAATAGGTGAGAGTTGGCATCCATTTGATTGTTGTATTTTCAAGTTGGAAATCATCTTATATGGAACCTTTTCCATTCCCCTTGTGCTCGGGATAGAGAATCTGAGGCGCAGAACTATAGCCAAGGTTGTGCTGAAGGGTGGGCCTGAATGCACTGCTCAGCCTGAGTGGTCTGCAGAGCCCCAGGGTGCCTTGATGTGGACTGTCCTGACCAGGTATGTCATCTCCCTGTGTATCCTCTACTCAGTAGAGACGTACACAGAGCTTGACTCTTAGGACCTGAAGCTGTCAGGAGAGACCTCTTTTCTGGGATGCAGTGTGCTGTTCTCATCTCTTTTGTTGTTGTTCAGTCACTCAGCTGTGTCTGACTCTTTGCAACTCCATGGATTGCAGCACACCAGACTTCCCTGTGCTATATCCCGGAGTTTGCACAAACCCATGTCCATTGAGTCAGTGATGTCATCCAACCATCTCATCCTCTGTCCTGCTGTACTCCTCTTGCCCTCAATCTTTCCCAGCATCAGAGTCTTTTCCAGTGAGTCAGCTCTTCACATCAGGTGACCAAAGTATGGGAGCTTCACCTTCAGCATCAGTTTATCCAATGAATATTCAGGGTTGATTTCCTTTAGGATTTAAAATTGAAATCTTCTCTTTAAATGGAAATTTGAAATTGAAAAATTGAAAAATCTTCTCTTTAAGTAAGTGTTAATCTACCCACTGGCAAGCCAGGTGTGGCCTCGGAAAAACAAAGCCAGGCTGGGCAGAACTCACAATTAGATCTTGCAGGACTTGATGAAAGGGGCCTCCTTGGCACCTGGGCAACAAGAGCCTCTTCAGCAGAGAAAAGAGCTGTTATTCATGATCCTTTACCTTGTGATGTCCCTGTTCCGGTCAGAATGCCCTGGCACTTGGCGATTCCTGCATCGTCTCTCACTCGTTAGTCTGGGTACATTATGCTCCTCATTTTGAAGTGGACTCTTGTCAACATCCCTGCTTCCGCTTGAACACAATGTCAGATTATTCAAGCATCAGGATACAGGGGAAGGTTTGCACAACAGATAAGAGTCTTGGGCTCTAGAATCAAACTGCCTGAACTTGAATCTCAGTCCTGTCATTAGGACTTAACATCTGTGCAATCTTGAGCCAATTATTTTCTCTCTCAACCTCTTTTCCCCTACTTGTGACCTTACTAGGTAGGACGTGCTAGGTCATGTTGCAATAACAAACAACCTCCAGCTGTCAGAGCCTGAAAATAAAGTGTGTTGTGTTCAGGTTGCTTGGCCGCTGGAGGATGAATGGGGTTTTTACTCTTGTCCTGGTTTTCCCTGAGACCCAGGACAGCAGAGCAGCCGCCATCTGGAACTTTGCTGGTAACTGTGACAAAGACAAAAAGAGGATGTGGGGAACTGTGCACTCGGTCTTAAAGTTTCTATCCAGAAGGACATAAGTACCTTTTCACTCACTTTTGTTTTTTTCAAAAGATGACAGTTTTTAAAAAAATATTTATTTATTTATTTGGCTGTTCTGGGTCTTAGTTGCAGCATGCGGGATCAAGTTCCCTAAACCAGGTATTAAACCCAGGGCCCCTGTATTGGGAGCAGGGAGTCTTAAACACTGGTGCGTGCGTGCTA
Source organism: Bos mutus (assembly GCF_027580195.1). Lineage (NCBI taxonomy): Eukaryota > Metazoa > Chordata > Mammalia > Artiodactyla > Bovidae > Bos > Bos mutus. Next base: position 55,653,714 of record NC_091629.1, on the reverse strand, counting down.
AGTTGCTTCAGTCATGTCTGACTCTTTGACACCCCGTGGACTATATAGCCCACCAGGCTCCTCTGTCCATGGGATTCTCCAGGCAAGAATATTGGAGCAGGTTCCCATGCCCTCCTCCAGGGGATCTTCCCGACCCAGGGATCAAACCCATGTCTCTTATGTCTGCTGCACTGGTAGATAGATTCTCTACCACTAGCGCCACCTGGGAAGCCCCTTAAATACTGGACCACCAGGGAAATTCCTTCATTCACATTTTAATAATCAAAGCAAACCTGACGTTTCTGAGTTTATGGGGGCCATCAGGTTCTTCGGGCTGACAGTCACCAAGACAGCTGCCTCTCTCCACACCTCCTTGGTCAGCTCAACCTGCATTGGCTGTCCATCATCTCCACTGCTCCATGTGAAATGTAGTGTCCTCTCCCTGGAGTTAGTTATGAGTACTTAACAACCCTTTTCCATGTTATGCTGGCCTCACTCTTGTGGAGGTAGGTATGAGTACTTAACAACCCTTTTTCACGTTATAAAACTGAAACTCTCAGAGACTAAGTATCTTTCCCAAAGTCATGCAGCAAATAAGTAGGAAAACAGAGAAGTACAATCTGTCGAGCAATTATCTTCCTAATCTTTATTCTGCTACAGATCTGAGGCCACGGGACATTAAGCAGCTGACTCAAGGATACTCAGAAAGACAGCAACGGGAGATTTTAGGTTCAAACAAAGATAGAACTAGAGCCCTAAGGGAAAATGGGCTTTGTAAATGTGGAAAGCACACCGACCACCTTAGGCCATTGGCACAGACTACGATTTTAGCCACGAGGGCAGATGTCTGTGTTTCTTCCTCTTGAGCACGGAGGTCAGTGATGGCAGGTCAGGCTCCTGTGGAACTTCCAGGGGGAAATAATTTGTGATGCAGTGATATATTAATCTAACTATGACGTCCCCTCTCTCCAGTGGAATTTTATGAAACCCCAGCTCTGTGAGGCCCTCTCTTTCAAGTAGCTTGAACTCCTGGGAGACTGTGCTCACTCTCAGACCCTATTCTGATCTTTACAGCTTGGGTTGGGGGACAAAAACAATCTTGTTCTTTTATAATTTAAAGATTCTGGAAATGATATTGGAAGACTAAAGACAATTTTGAATCTGCATTCTTGTCACCCATGCACATCCAAAGTTTCTGATTTTTTTTTTTAAATCCACCTCTGTGTGTTTGGCAGAGATGACATCAGAAGAGGGTACCATTTTAATTTCATATAATTTTAAGTTAAAAATACATACATTGTACATATATTTAACAATTTTACACAGTAAATATACCTACATGTATTCATTTTCTATGGCTGCAAGACAGATGACTACAAACTCAGCAGCTTAAGAGAATGTGTGATTCAAAATTTTGCAGGTCCTGAGCCCAGCACTGTGTAGCTGGACTTGCCTTTCAGGAGCGGCTGAAATAACAGTGTCAGCTGTGCTGAATTCCTGCCTGGGGGCGCTAGAGAGGGATCCGCTTCCCAGTTCATTCTTGTCCTCGGGTGAACCGCTTTCCTGCGACTGCAGGTCTGAAGTCCTCATTTCTTAGCTGGCTCTCATCTAGGGCCACTCTCACCTTTTCAAGGCTACCCACATTCTTTGTCACACAGTCTCTGGCATCTTCAAAGCCAAAAGTGCAGAATCGCCCTTGCATCAAAAATCTTCCTGCATCTCTGACTCTATTTATGTTTTGTAAATAAGCTTGTTTGTACCACTTTTTTTTTTTTAAAGATTCCACATATAAGCAATATCATATGGTTTTTGTCTTTCTCTGTCTGACTTATTTCACTCATTATGACAATCCTAGGTCAATCCATGTTGCTGCAAAGGACATTATTGATTTCTTTTTTATGAATTTTCCATTCCTTCATCAGTAGACATTTAGGTTGCTTTCATGTCCTGGCTAATGTAAATAGTGCTGCAATGAACATTAGGGTACATGTATCTTTTTGAATCGTGGTTTTTCCCCTGATCACATATATAGAAAACAAACTTATGGTTACCAGGGGCGAAAGCAGGAAGAAGGGAGGAATAGTTGGGAGACTGGGATTGACATATACACACTTTGTATGCATATTATGTATGCATGCTTAGTCACTCAGTCATGTCCAACTCTTTGAGACCCTTTGGACTATAGCCCTCTAGGATCCTCTGTCCGTGGAATTTTCCAGGCAAGAATACTGGAATGAATTGCCATTTCCTCCTCCAGGGGATCTTCCCCACCCAAGGACTGAGCCTGCATCTCCTGCGTCTCCTGCATTGCAGGCAGCTGCTTTACCTACTGAGCCACACTACTATATATAAAATAGTAAGGACCTACTGTATAGCACAGGGAACTCTACTTAATACTCTGTAATGACTTATATGGGAAAATAATCTTAAAAAGAGTGGATATCTGGATATGTATCCATATATCTGGTATCTGATACATAACTGATACACTTTGCTGTACACCTGAAACTAACACAGCATTGTAAATCAGCTATACTGCAGTGAAAATTAAAGACATAAACAAAACCTCCTGCACTTTAGATCCCTTTCTCGAGGTAGAGCTCCATCTCTTTTAGTCTCTTTTAAGGGCACCCAACTAGATCAGGTTTGAAAGTGAAAGTGTTAGTCGCTAAGTCACATCTGACTCTTTGCAATCCCATAGACTGTAGCCCACCAGGCTCCTCTGTCCATGGGATTCTCCAGGCAGTAATACTGGAGTGAGTTGTCATTCCCTTCTCCAGTGGATCTTCCCCGGCCAGGGATCAAACTTGGGTCTCCCACATTGCAGGCAGATTCTTTACTGTCTGAGCCACCAGGGACTCAGGATCATTTCCCTTTTGTAGAACCCACTATGCCACATACCGTAATCTACTCACAGTCCCAAGGATTATACAGGACATAAACCCTAGAGAATGTGATGCAGAGAGCTCTCAGAATCTTACCTACTGCATTTCTATTATAATTGTATTTACTGCCTAGGGCTGTGGCAATGAAATACCAAAGACTAGGTGTGGCGAAAACAACAGAAATGTATTCTCTCACAGCTCTGGAGGCTAGAAGTCTTACATCAAAGTATTGTCAGGGCCAAGCTTTCTCTGAAACCTTTAGGGAACTCCTTCCCTGCCCCTTCCTAGCATGTGTTGGTTTGCTGGAGATCTTTGTAATCCCTTGGCTCATGGGTGCGTGATTCTAGTCCATTATTTTCTTTTTTTTTTTTTTTTCTTAACTATGAATTCAAGTACCACCTTTATTTTATGTTATTACACACACACACACACATAATGATATTAAAATTATAATATAATGACATCCAATAAGGCAAGTCGTCTCACTATTCTTTTTAATAATGTCCCTGCCTATTCTTTTTTTTTTTTTTTAATTTTTTTTTAACTTTACAACATTGTATTAGTTTTGCCAAATATCGAAATGAATCCGTCACAGGTATACCCGCGTTCCCCATCCTGAACCCTCCTTCCTCCTCCCTCCCACCCACCCTCCCTCTGGGGAAGGAGACACGTGTACCCCAGTGTTCATTGCAGCACTGTTTATAATAGCCAGGACATGGAAGCAACCTAGATGCCCATCAGCAGATGAATGGATAAGAAAGCTGTGGTACATATACACAATGGAGTATTACTCAACCATTAAAAAGAATACATTTGAATCAGTTCTAATGAGATGGATAAAACTGGAACCTATTATACAGAGTGAAGTAAGCCAGAAAGAAAAACACCAATACAGTATAGTCCATTATTTTCTAATGGTGTTCTCCCAGCGTCACTTACTGTGTCTTCCCGAGGACACCAGTAAGATTGGATTAAAGCCCACTCTACTCCAGTGTAACCACTTCTTAACTAATTATATCTGCAACAACACAGTTTCCTAATAAGGTACTGAGTGTTAGGACTTCAAAATCTCCTTTCACAGGGACAGAATTCAACCCATGACAGAAATAGTCTTTCAGTGTTTCAAGATACTGTATGGTGGATAATCTGGTAATTATTGTTGACTATGACATAGTTTCATTCTTCATTATTCATCATTACTTCTCTATGGTAGAGTTCTTGGGATGAGATATCTGCACAGAAATTCTTTGCATTCGAGGAAGTCGGAACCCAGTTTCTGAAAATGACTAGAAAACTATATGACAAGTGCTGAGGTGGATATGTATCTATATGTTTTATATTGTATTATGTTGGCCAAAAAGTTTGTTTGGGTTTTTCCATAACATCTTACAGGAAAAGCTTTAGTACAATATCTTTAATACAAGATATTATACTTTTGAGATACTAGCAACGTTTCATGAATGAGGAAACTCGAGTGCAGAAAGAAACTTGCTCAAATGTATGTATCTAATGTATTTGTCCGTCAAAACCCAGCAAGGAAAGTACAAGCTCTATAGATATTTCAAACAGAAGGAATTTAACGTAGGGCATTGGTTACAAGGATGAGCTGATTTAGAGATTAACAATGATCAGAAGCTACTACCACCTTTAGGCTGGATGGTTGAAGTACACAGACAGTATTATTAGAGTATTCAGTTACTACAAGGAAGCTGGAACTATGGTGGAAATCCCAGCAGAAGCTTGAGGTGCTATTGGAGCCCTTACCTGAGTCAGAGGTAGGAAGAAAGGAAGAAAGAAAAAAGAGAGAAAGAAAGGAAAAAAAGGAAGGAAGGTAAGGAGGCATATATGGATACCTGGGTTACATATATATGCACTTCCCTTTGTCTGCCCTCCAGTCTATGAGTGCACCTAACTGGTCAAATCAGAAGCCAGCTGACAACAGGAGCTTGGTAAACTTATTTCTACATCCTCCCTGGACCCCACCTAACCACCCACCTCTCCCCTATTAATCAGAGCAGAGTAAGGTCAAAGAATCTATCTGATGGTAAATGGCCTAGACTCATCCTACTTAACAATAAGAATGATGTTAGTAACATAATTATGTTAATAGTTAAAATTTACTACATGCTTATTACTATGTGCTAGACACTTTCCATAAATCTCAACTTATATTTTCTCATTTAATCCTCAGAACAACTCCATGAGGTAGGTACTATTACAGCTCCTATTTGACAGTTGGGTAAACCAAAACTCAGAGAGATCAAATACCCTACTCATCATGAAGTTGATGAGTAGAGTTTGAACTCATATCCAGTTTTATCCGACTTGTCAACCATTGTTCAAACACTGGTGACATTGACTTAACTACATATTTATTCTAATGTATAATGAAAGGCAGGACAGACAGAACTTGAGATTGTAAATATCAGACACGGTTTCCAGATGACCCTTTGGCCATGGACTCATGAGTTGATGGGTCTGCAAAGGACTTGGAGCAACAACCACCTGTTACTGATTATTCCCTGGTTGTGCCCAGCCTTGAGTCCTCCCAGTGTGTAAGCAGCTTGAAAGTGCAAGCAACCGTGACAGAAGCCAGGGCTGCCATGTGGACTGCGTTACGTGAGATAAGGTATTGAGGACGTGCTTTGTAAATCACAGGGCACCCAGCAGATGACACGTGACACTATTATAGCAGACCAAAGCCTGCGTTTTCAGCTGGGCTTTGATTTGCACATTATTATTTTGACTCTTCTTTGGAATGTGAATTGAATAGGAAAGACATTTGGTTTAGTGCAGGGAAAAAAAGCAAACAGCCGGTGTAAAGCTTCTATTTTGCATCAGCCCCTGCCCTGAACACTGCACATCTCTTTATTTCAAAGAGTTTTGCAGTCTGGTGGGGGAGGGTCACCAAGAGGCAAACATAATTATATTTGATGTGACATGTGCTGTAATCATTGTATGTGCAGCTTAGGGAAGTGAGAGAAGAGAGGATTTATTTTCTCTAGCTGGGGTCAGAGAAGCCTTCCCAAATTTGTCCTCCAGGGGGAAAAAGAAGGGGAGGGGCTTTCCAGGTGACAAAGTCTGCCTGTGGAAGGTACAGAAGGTCCTTAGGGAGTGGAGGCGGATTCGGCCAGGAGGGGCTGGATCATGGATGGCAGCCCGGGTCAGACCAAGGGAGTGGAACATTTTTTTGAGATGCCAATGCCCTCCAGCTAAAGACCACCACAAACAGACCTGTAGTTGAGCAAGTTGGGTTTATGAGTCATTGTGGTGAAGGAGAATACATACCATACTGCATCTTAGTAAAAAGCTGTCAGAAACGACTATAAAACTAGGATTTGGATTTTGGTTGGATGGTTTGGCAGACGGTCCATGGAAATGGGGATTTGCCCTAGACTGAGAGCTATCAGGAAGTGAGGACCATTCTATAACTTGTTATATAAATAAACTTAATCAAGATGGAGGTGATACTAGGGCAAGAAGAAGGCTGTACCTGGTAGAGATGTAGCAACGGCTCATAGGAGCTGGGGAGGGAGGTACTCGCTGTGTGTGGTCCATACAGTGAACCATACAGTGTGTGTGGTCCATACAGTGAACAGTGTCTTTGTCTTCCTTAGAGAAAATTATTAACTGATCTTGTTTGCCTCCATTCATAATGATCACAGAGTGACTTGGTTTGATGTTGGCCTTCTGTGAGATTAAATCCAAGAGGAGGACCACATGCCCTAGCTGGGGGTGCCAGGCCACCTTCCAGGAACCTCACATCCTAGCTAATGATACCAGGGTAGCGTCTGGGTGTCAGGGATGCTCCTCTTTCTCAGGGGCAATAGGGAGCCTCTGAGAAATAATGGGTGGGGAAAGTGAGGAGCTCGCCTATTTCTGCACAGCTCCTAGGGCAGATGTGGTGTCTCTGCAGCTGACTCTTCCTCTAAATGGCCCTGGATGAGTTCCTTCCCTCTTTGAGATCAGGTTTGTTCCTGGTAAATAGAAGGAGTGAGGTCAGGTAGTCTGAGCTTCCTCCCCCAGATGGCATGGTTCTCTCTCTAGGAAATTAACAGGTTGCAGTGAAAAGAGCTTCCCCGGTGGCTCAGTGGTAAAGAAGCCACCTGCCGATGCAGGAGACTCGGGTTCGATCCCTAGGTTGAAAAGATCCTCTAGAGAAGGAAATGGCAACCCACTCTAGTATTCTTGCCTGGAGAATCTCCTGAACAGAGGAGCCTGGCAGGCTACAGTCCATGGGATTGCAAAGAATCGAACTTGACTTAGCAACCACACAACAGTGAGAAGAGCCAATACAGGAGCATCAGTTGGCCGTGAGAACTCTGTGACGCTGGTTGGAGTGAAGGGAAGCGTATGGTGAACGCAGGTCATTTGGGCCCTCAACATCTAGTCACCACACTCCTGGTAATCGTATTTTCTTCTTTCCTTCCTCCCTTTTTTCCTTTTCTCTCTCTTTCTCTTCTTCTTTCTAGTTTCTGGCTTAATCAAGAAGGAATTCATTGCTTTATAGAAATAAATGACCAAAGCCTAGTTCTCCCAGGCTCCTAACGTGGGCTGATCAAAGTCTCCGTGAACCACGCATTCCAGTCTCTGGCTCTCTCTCCCTCCTCTTCCTTTTCTTTGCTTCTCGACTTCCTTGTATCATGTTCTCCTTCTCTGGTCCCACGTGGTTAGATGAAGACTGCAGGGGTACTAACCCTCACCTTCTCTTTTAGTGGGTGGACGAATTCCTCCTGCCAGCCACAGGGCAGGCTTGGGTCCTGTGTCTCTTCCTGCACTGGGGGGGTGGGGTGGAGGGTGGGGGCGGGGGAGGGTCACTGATTCTGTGTGAAGGGCACAGAAAGATTCATTCAGCTAAACTGAGCCAAATCTGTTTCTGAAGTTGATGGCAGGGTCAGATCCCAAGAGGTATGGGCTGGCTGTGGGAAAGAATCTTCAAGAGAAATCTGGGGCAGTGCTTAACCAGAACTGTGAATTGGAATTGAGAGGCCACCCCAAAACTCGGGGTGCCTCCTCAGGGACGCTTAGGCAAGTAGCAGTTGTGGTAGGCAGTGCCTCAGTGGTCCAGGAGGTCTGTAATCTACCCCAGCACTGCCACTGTCTTTCTGAGGGACCCCAGGAAATATCCTCTTGCTGTCTCTTGGCCACCAGATCCCACTAGGTCAATGGGGCTAGCATGATGCTCTCCCAGTATTGAAGATCTTTATCCTAGGCTTCCCTGGTGGCTCAGATGGTAAAGAATTTGCCTGCAATGCAGGAGACCCAGGTTCAATTCCTGGGTTGGGAAGATCCCCTGGAGAAGGAAATGGCAGCCCACTCTAGTACTCTTGTCTGGAAAATCCCATGGATGGAGGACCCTGGTGGGCTACAGCCCATGGGGTTGCAAAGAGTTGGACGTGACTAAGCGACTTCACTTTCACTTTTCATCCTACTGTTCAAGGGCCTTGTGTTCACTGCAGCTATCCCAAGGGGGCTGGAAGCCCTCTGTTCACTAGGATGCTGCAGATCAGATCTGTAGAGGGTGCATTGTGTCAGGGAAGCTCTTATCAGGTGCAGGACAGAGAACCTGTTCAGGATTCTGGAAACAAATGAGTGTTACACCAACCTCTTCCAGCTGCTCCTTCCTTGCAGCCTTGACTCTCTGCTTGTTCTTCACTATTTCCAGTATTTGACCCCTGGGGATGTGACTGAGAAGGACACACTGAGACAATGCGGAGAACACCTTCTGGGGCCAGCAGCATGAGGACTCTCAAAACAGTTCAAAAACTGGATGTCAGAGCAAGCCATTCATTATAAAACCATCAGTCTTGGAGGGCAGAGAATAGTCAGCTCATAAGCCAGCAGGCCCCCAGGGGAGGGTGGGAGAGGCAGGCGTGGGTGGAAGGGGCCGTGGTTGGTGGAGGCGGACTGTGTGGGGCAGGTGTGGGAGGGTGGTGATGAGTGTGGAGTCGGGAAACAGGAGTGTTTCCTGTTTGGGCATGAGAGGAGGTGGGGCTGGGGTTATCCTCCGTGATGGAAGGCTGTGCACACTTCCTTTCTGTTCCATCTTCGCCACTTCATAGCTCAGTGGCCTTGGCCGTATCTCTCTGAATCTCAGTGTCAACATCTGTGAACTTGGGAGAGAAAGGATTCTGGTGCCGGCTGTCCCATGGGGCCTTCGGACACTCAAATATCTCCAAGGCATGGAGATGCCTGGAGCCCTGTGACAGACCACCCAGGAGTGAGGGCTGTGGATATGGTGGCGGCCGGGCTTATGATCTAGATGCCTCTGGCCAGGGCTCCTCAAGTCCTTCTGAGCAGACACTGCCTTCTTGGGTCCCTGGGCACCAGTCTGTGCTGGATTCTCCATGTCCTGCTCTGTCTTGGTCTTTGTTTATAAAATTTTCAGAGCCTGGACTCTACATGGCCATCCTAGGACGTGGCTGTGGCATTCGTCATTTTTTACACAAACCCCAGGTCCTCCTGTGCCTCTGGAGGAATCTTTATTCCCTGCTGGCTTTGCTTGCTGAGCTCTCTGAGGGCGAGTACAGGCTTCACAGGTAGCTCAGTGATGAGGAATCCACCTGCCAATGCAGGGGATGTGGGTTCAGTCCTAGGTCAGGAAGATCCTCTGGAGGAGGAAATGGCAACCCAGTCCAGTATTCTTGCCTGGAGAATTCCATGGGCAGGCACCTGGTGGGCTGCAGCCCATGAAATTGCAGAGTTGGACTCAACTGAGTACACATGCACTGAGGCTGAGTTCTAAAAACTCAATGAAAGATGGTTTCAGAGCCTGAAATCTGGACTGAAAAGGAGTCCTCCAGTTACACACACCACGGTATTTTCTGAGTATTATCACTGAACATCCCACCATAACTCCCATCATTACTGACTAATCCAACCTTGTGTGGGTTATGAACGCCCACCGTTACAGCAGTAAACTTGCCTTCCTCTCCCAGCTCTGTCTTGGATAATTTGCCTTGCTGCTTCAAGATTTTCTCTGGAATGAACAAGGATGATTCACATTATTGCCCTAAAACCCCACGAAAATGTATCACCACTCTCTTCCTTCCCAGTGTGATAAATCTGATTAGCACTTGCGGATGGTCACTCATGGCTGTGCGGTGGTTTAAAATGCACTGAAAGACTCGTTCAGCTAAACCAAAGTTGTCAGGTGGATTGCCAGCGGGGATTCTCGTTGCAGACACAAGTTGTGTTTTGTCTGCTGTAGCCTCGTGGAGGCTTTCAGATTGCTGCTAGGAGATAAATCCATTAATCAGTATGGACCTCCCACACTCGCTCTGCTAGGCTCCAGGCTCCTTAGAGGCACAGTGTGTGTCTTCGCCCTGTCTTATGGTGTCTATCATGATATGCTCTTGGTAACTTATTTTTAATTTTTTAATTTTAACATGAAATTCTTAAAAAAAAAAAATAGAAGCACCAGCTATCACAGCTGAAAATGACCACTGAGAGCACCTCCTCCAGCCCCTGGATGCAGGTGCTAAGGACCAGAGAGGACAGTGATAGCTCTCAGGTCACACAGTGAGACCCAGCGAGAGCTGGACATGAACCCTGGCTCCTGCCTCCAAGCCCAGGGCTCCCACTCTCCTCTGTACTTTTCTTGGCAGTGCCTGTCAAGGAAGGATGCAAGGAATTCCACTTGAGCTTTATTCTACTGTTTTACAGTCTCTTCTGAGTAATAAGGTCGGCTTGTTTAATAAGTTCAGCTTCAAAGTAGGTCAGGGATTTTATTTCTGTGCATGGGCCATTAGCATTCTTAAGTGAGAACACATTTTTTTAACTGAGAAAATATCCGCTGTGTCAATGAGGCGCCGGTGTCTGCCTGTTGCCTAAGCTGTGTCAGATCCTTTTATACCACAAAGCCCCTGCCAGGGGGCTTCTCTGTGGGGGATGCTGAGTCTGGGTGGGAGGGACAGGGAGGGGGCTGCATGCTTTGGAGGGGCCCCAGGAGTTGCGGCCTGTGGAGCATGGGCCCGAAGGGCAAGGTGACTTCCGCGGGCTTCTCGGGCTGGTGGTCCCATTGACAGGAAATTTGTGTTTTGTTTGGTCGGGCCTCATTCTCTGGGAAACCCCAAACAGGAGTTTAGAGAGGGTGGAGCACCGTGTCAAGAAATTTCTCAGATCTCTTGTGACTTAAGTAAGTGCCTTCCCAGATCCTGTCACCCAGCGGCCAGGCTCGTGGAGCAGAGTCTGCGATGCTGGTCTTGCTGCGGTTTGTCCGGGAGAAGGATTAGGATGCGCCCAAGTGGGGAGCGGGGATTGGGAGGAGGGCGACTTGACACCTCATCTATTTAGGGCTGTTCCTGAGGATCATATCAATTTTATATTTTTAGCCATGACCCGAATTGTTTCACGGGCTCGTTCCTTTGTCAGTTGCCTTTAACCTAAATGTGGCTGGTAACGCGATAGAAGAAACAATGGTTTCTATTCAAGCTTCCTGTGTGAGGCCCTGTGCTTGGCACCGTGAGGGGTGGGAGAGCAGCACTGGCCACATTCCCCGGCTTGCAGGGACTATTGTTTGGGAGAAAGGCGCAGACACGAATGAGCAGGACCACGCAGAGCATAATGGGGCCACCGTGGCCTCCGTTTCCCACACATCAGTCTTTGCTGTGCCCCCGTCATGACTTCTTTTCCTCATCTGTTCTCTCGTTTGTTTGACACTCTTGCTTTTGAAAAAGACATACCTTCCTCGCTTTTTCAAATGAGATTTCGTATCATTGTAATAATCACTACATCACTATAATGAACTCAAGTCAGATAGGTTTCGGTTACAAGCAAAGTGCATTTTCAACTATTAAACTAGTTTATAGATACATGCACCTTGGTGTGCACCTGTCTTCATCCCAGGGACCACACTGTGGAACATGTCAGGGAGGCTTTCTGAAGCAGCTGAGATGTTAGAAGGGCCTTGAAGGATGGAGCCCTTTGAGCAAGTGCATGATGACCAGGGATATTTCATGTATGATTCAGTGTAAATAAGCTGGGTGCCTCACTCCACAAGGCTTTTCTAGGGGCACAGAATAAGAGGTGACACATTGGCCCCTTAGGACTGTGCTTTTTACTGCTCTTAGGCTGTTGGCAAAGGAAATATGAGATTGGATTTCTCCACCATCACTTGCCTTTCCTACCTAGTTTTGTGTGTGTGTGTGTGTGTGTGTGTGTGTGTGTGCGTGCATTATCACTACATAATTGTGAGTTATTGGTTGGGTTAATCAATGCAGAGCTCTCTGTGAACGTTAGAACTCCTCTCTGGATCTCGAGCCGGGAGGAGACAGATAGATGAGGAAGGCCATTCATTCATTTGTCTTTCATTCATTTAAGTGTTCATTCACTGCTAACCCCAGTGCTGGAATTACACCGGTATACATGCAGTATTGGAGCTTCCCTTGTAGCTCAGTTGGTAAAGAATCTGTCTGCAGTGCAGGAGACCTAGGTTCGATCCCTGGGTTGGGGAGATCCCCTGGAGAAGGAAATGGCAACCCACTCCAGTATCCTTGCCTGGAAAATCTCATGGACAGAGGAACCTGGTGGGCTGCAATCCATGGGGTCGCAAAGAGTCGGGCATGACTGAGTGACTAATACTTACTTACATGTAATGTTACTAAAGAACAGGGGGTGGTTGAAGGTCACTCTAGTGGCCATGCATATAATGAGTGTTCAGGAAGTATTTTGATGAATGAATGAATGGTGCAGCTCTGTGATTCTCAAACTTGGCTGCACAATGGAAATAACTGGGAAATTAAAAAAAAAAAATGATGCTTGGGCCTCATCCCAGAGATTTTGATTTCATTGGTGTAGGATGGAGACCTAAATGACAGGGGCTTTCAGACCTCTCCGTGTGATTCTAATGTGCATCTAAGTTGTAAGCCGCTGTTGCAACGCCGAAGATCATTTTCGAGGAGCGTTGACATGTTGATGTACACACACGGCCTCATGTAAAACAGAGAGCTAGTGGGAGCTGCTGTATAACACAGGGAGCTCAGCTCAGTGCTCTGTGATGACCTAGAGGGCGGAATGCAGGGGAAGTGGGAAAGAGGCTCACGAGGGAGGAGATATATGTAGACACAGAGCTGTTTCATCTTGTTGTACAGCAGAAACTAAAATAATATTGTGAAGCAACTATCTTCCAAAAAAAAAAAAATTTTAAAGATGGAAAAAAAAATACAGGGGTCCTTTAGTAAAAAAATAGTCCTTGGACCTGTGTGGGGAGTGGCCTTAGACCCAGTCTGTTAGCCATTTAGGGTGAGCAGAGTTTGGCTTTCTCAAAGGACTCCTGTGGGCACAAGGCCCTGCAGAGTTTTAATAGCAATCTTCCCATTTCTTCAAGGGGCTGCATTTATGCTTCTCTCCTGCAAAGGAACTGGTTACTTTAGCTTCTGAATTGGCCTTGAGACCCCCTAGTGTTCCCACATCAGCCTTCTGGGCAGAACATCGATAGTTTGGGGTCAATCGTGAGTACATCCTGACTGTTGGGAAACCTCATTGGGGTTTCCAAGTAGGAACATATAATCAAAGGTACATTTCTTTTCTGTTAGGGGAATCAAAGGTAGGAGCGGAAATTCATGGGGCAATTTAAAGAGGCCATAAAGGCCTTCAAGCTGTGAAGAGCTTGGTAGGAATGATGCCATTAGAGATCAATTTTTAAAAAAAAAATGTTAATACCTTGGGAAAATTGCTACATTAAACCTGTTTGTCCTTTGGTATATGTGGCTTTAATCAGACTGCTTTCTTGATTAAGATCTAGATGAGGTTTCAGGCAAGATTTTTTAAAACTTTGTTATTACTTGTGTGTGTGTTTTTCCTCCATGAAGAATGGCGGCAATTTCACCAAGGCCATCAATGTGCCCCCTCGAATAGGCTGTGGTATATCTCCCGAGCAGGGCAAGCTTTCAAATTCACTCCTCATTTTATTACAACTATGACTACAAAGGTGAGTTTTAAACATGTCCTCCATTTTATATCACCCCATTAAGAAATAAAGAGGCAGATTTTAGGGCTAACTTTTATTAGCAAATGATACTCCCACTGCTAGAACATTTGAATTCATCGTTCCTTGGTCTAGACCCCTCTGTTCTACCCCACAAAAAACTCTTTTGTCCATCATCCATTCAGTTCCATTCATGCAAACATCCATCTGTATCTCGTTGACAATTCCTTCTTTATTTAAAGTAATGAGCAAATTAATGCTTTCATAGGTATCAGTATCATATAATATATGGAAGAAATATTTTGAATGGCCAGATGTTAATTCCCATCTTTGCTTACCACTGCAAAATACAGTACTGGGCTTACCAAGTGTTCAAGTACATTTTAAAATACATTGAAAATGTCTCCTTTGAGGGCGTCCTTCCATAAAAGTAGGCTGCCTTCTTTTATTTTTATCTCAAATAGATATAGCTATGTCTCCCCCAGTCTTTTGCCTAGTTTGTGAGCTTCAACTTCAAAGGTAATACTGAAACTGATCTTAAAGAAGCTTCAGGCATATGTGTGTGTGTGTGTGTGCATTTTGATTGTGCCTCTTTATTATACTAACTCCTAGCCTTTTCAGTAACAAAACACTCTGGTGATGTTCCTCCACATGATTAGTTATCTGTGGGATATGTATGGTGCAGCAGTCACCTGTGACTACAGAGAAGCTTACCCCCAAATGCAGTGGCTTAAAACCACAAGCCTTTATTACCTCACGGGCATGGGTCCGAATCCTGATACAGCTTAACGGGGTGACTCTCCCTCAGGGTCTCTCGTAGGATGTAGTCCTCCTAAGGCTTGATGGATGGAGGGTCTGATCCCAGATGCCTGCACATGGCAGTCTTCAGAAGGTCCTGTGAAAAGACCACTTCCATGGCTATGGGCCTCAGAGTCTCAGTTAGTGGGTGGCCTCAGAGCCTCGTGAATTGTTGGCAGAAGGTATTATTTGTGATGCGTGATTCAACTTAAGAAAACTCACAATGTGGCAGAAAGAGGAGGGGAGGGAGGGGTGGAGGAAAGAGGGGTGAGAGAGAGAGGGTAGGGGAAGGGAAGAGGAGCCAGGAGAAAAGGAGGAAAGGAGAGAGAAAAAAAGAGGGAGAGGGGGGAGGAAGAGAGAGAAAGGGGAGGAGAGAGGATAGATGAGACAGAAGAGAAAAAGAGGGAGGGAGGCGAGGAAGGAGGGAAGGGCAGGCAAGAATGGGAAAGGTCGTGGGGAGAGAGGAGAGGGAGAAGGAGGTGGACAGAGAGAGAAGGCATGCAGGATGGCAGTCTTTTTATGACCTAAACTCAGAAGTGCCATCATCACATCACCTTTACTAAACTGCTAGAAGTGAGCCAGGAGGGCTCGCCCACTCTCAGAGGGGCAGCGTTGGCACAGGGATGTGAATTCCAGGAGTCAGTCACCGGGGACCATTTTAGAGACTGGCTACAACCATTGTGGGCAGGTATGGGGGTGGGTGTCTTTAAGCATGGCCATGAAAGTGGTGATCTTTTGCAAATGTTCAGGATTTTCTTGCACAAGAAATACGGAGTTTTAGCTCTTTGCAGCTCTCCAGTAATAGAAGTCACATATTAAATAAATATCTCAGTCTCTCTTACCCTGTCCATATTGAGAGCCGCTTAATAGTGATCACTAATTGAATTCGGGGTCATGTTCCCGTCTTCTTCCCAGTTAAGCTCCATGAAGGGATTCTGAAGGACGGTGTTGTGTTGGATCCAGGCCTTCTAGATTGTTCTGAGTGTTGCTGGCTTACATCTTTTTGATGGTTCTGAGCATATGCTTCCTGTTTCCCGTTTTTAAGCAACTATCCGTCATCTTGATTGAAAACATGCTTTTAAAAATATTATACTTCTAAAAATTAAATGAAGAGTGCGACTAAAACTTTCAAAGCAAAGCAGACATATTTTTCAACATTTCTGTGTTGAAATGAGTAAACTTGTATGGCAGGAAATAGAGCCAAGGATAGTTTGTGTTTGTCAACCGAATGTTTGAGCCCAGTCCGGAATCTGCAATTATTTTTGAGCACTAATGACTTTGAATATAGTCAGAAGCAAAAAAAATCAACACAGGCTTGACATCACAGGCATGATTTATAACTGCAAACATTGATAAATTGAGCCTCACTGCAATTAAAATTTTTGCTTTGGGAAAGCTCATGTGAAGAAAATGAAAAGACAAGCTATAGAGGGGGAAAGCCTGCAAACCACCTGCATGACAAAGGACTAATCTCTAGAGTATATGAAGAATTCTTAAAACTCAACAGCAAGAAAATCCAGACAACCCGAAACAACAGTCCAGTGAGAAAATGGGCAAAAGTTATGATCAGATATCTTACTGAAGAGACTAGACTCATGGCAAAAAAGCACATGAAAATCTATCAGCCATTAGGGTAGAATAAATTAAAATGACAGTGAGATAACACTACACACTTATCAGGATGGCTAAAAAATTATAACACCAAATTCTGGTGGAGAGGCAGAAAAACTGGATCACTCGATGATAGGAGCATAAAATGGTATAGCCACTCTGGAAAGTATTGTGACAGTCTGAAATCTCATATGCCCTAGGAACTGTATACTCCTTGACATTTATCCCAGAGAAAGGAAGAATTATAGAAATCGGTATAATTATGACTGCTCATAGCAGCCCCATTTGTAGTAGCTAAAAACTGGAAACAGCCCAGATGTCCTCCAACAGGTAACTGGTGAAACAAGCTGTAGGACATCCACACCATAGAGCAACGCAGCTTAGAAGGAATGAACTGTTGATGCAGACAACCTGAGTGATCTTCAGGGAATCACGCTTAGTGAGAGGAAGTCAAACCCCAAAGATGATATGGACAGGGAAGCCTGGCATGCTGCAGTCCATGGGGTTGCAAGGAGTTGGACGTGACTGAGTGACTAAACTGAACTGAAAGATGATAGATTGTCATTTTTGAAATGTCAGAATTTTAGAATGGGTTTGTGGTTCCCAGGGCTTAAGGGTGAGATGAAGGAGTGAGGATTTAGTATTTATTTTATATACCCCCGCATTTTGTTTGCTAATATAAGGTGTTCAGTTCAGTTCAGTTCAGTCGCTCAGTTGTGTCCGACTCTTTGCGACCCCATGAACTGCAGCACGCCAGGCCTCCCTGTCCATTACCAGTTCCCAGAGTTCACCCAGACTCACATCCATCGAGTCGGTGAGGACATCCAGCCATCTCATCCTCTGTCGTCCCCTTATCCTGCCCCCAATCCCTCCCAGCATCAGAGTCTTTTCCAATGAGTCAACTCTTCGCATGAGGTGGCCAAAGTACTGGAGTTTCAGCTTTAGTATCATTCCTTCCAAAGAATACCCAGGGCTGATATAAGGTGTAGGATTTTTGTTTCTATGTTTATGAGAAAGATTAGCCTAAAAGTTTCTTTTCTTGTGATATGCTTGTAACCTCTTTGCATAATGCTTACCTTGGGCTTGTAAAATGAGTGTGGAACTACTTCTTCTCTTGGTATTCTATGAAAGAATGTGTCTCAAGGTGGTAGTTCCCTGAAACCTTTTCATGTGTGAAAAAGTTCAAGCTTATTTTACTGTCTATCTTCCAGTAGAATTCTTTCCCAGGAAGATGTTCCATCCAAAAGCCCTGTCACTTTGTAGATCCCCTTGAAAGTTGCTCTTTATTTCTTTGGACTCCCTGTGCCTATATTTGAGAAGTCCATGAGTCCAGGTCTCCCTGGTGGCTCAGCTGGTAAAGAATCTGCCTGCCGTGTGGGAGATCTGGGTTTGATCCTTGGGTTGGGAAGATCCCCTGGAGAAGGGAACGGCTACCCACTCCAATATTCTGGCCTGGAGAATTCCATGAACTGTATGGTCCATGGGGTTGCAAAGAGTTGAACAGGACCTTTGACTTTCACTTTCACATGATTAGGATGTTAGAAACATCTAGACCAGTGCTTGAAATTTGCCTTCTGCTCCTTATCTCCTCTCTTCCCCGCCTGATGCTTTACCTGGCACAGAAGTACCCAGCTGCAGGTGCCTGCGGTGGGCACCAGCATGAAGCCCTTAATCCTGTTCCCAGAATCCAGTGTCTACCTGGCTGAGCCAGAATTGTGGCTTCTGGGGATGGGGACAGTGGCCCATGGCCTGTTGGACTGTGCATTTTTCTGTTGTTTCAAAGTTCTTACCCCAAGAGCTGCTATTAAGTTCTGCTAAGTTTCTCTCCAGGCTGGATGTGGCAGAGTGCAGAGGGAGCCCGGGGGGATTTGGAAGAGGCTAATTTTTCAGTTCCTTAGCATAAAGGGGGTAATCATCTTAAACTCTCCCCACAAACTGAGCAGGCTGTTATGGATAAGCCTCTTAATCCATCTGGACACCCTTTCCTGACACTTCAGAGCAGTTGATACTTCTAGTCACTTCCAGCCATTTCAGCAGCTTAGAGACTAATTATGCATCTCCCCCTTGCACATAGGGATATGCCAAGGAGAGAAATTTGCAAAATGACAATATCTCCAAAGCCCCAGCCCCTTCGTTCTCTCACTGTGCCTGGCAGTGTAGTAACTGATGAAGCTGCCTGGACTCCCGTTGCCCTGAATCTCGCATTTCTTCCCTTCCTCTCATCATCCCCTCTTCTTCTCTTTTTGCTTTTCTCAATACATGTTCTGTTAAGCTGGCTGCCATGTTTCCCCCTGCCCCTGGTGCTTGCTGAGTGTGAGTTGCCTATCCTGGTGGGAAATGAGTGGCTTCCTCATGCGTGAAGCTGAAAATGATTTCATCGCATGTGCTACCAAGTACCCAGATGCTCAGAGTGGAGATCAGAGGAGAGTTGAAAGGCTAGATCCAATGGCTCATTAATGGAGAGGGCTATGGGGTGGGGAGAAGGACCAGCACAGGAGGTCAAGAGGGATGGGAGTATTAATAACTCATGCTTATTTAGGGTCTGTCTTGTTTCAGGCATTTACATTTGATCTTCACAAAGACCCAGTGAGATATGATCCGTTATACTGGTTTTACACGTGAAGAAACTGAGGCTCAAAGGAGTTCTGTAACTTACCCACAGTCATGCAATTAAGTAACAGAGGTTGTAAGCCAACCTCTATCTGTTGAATCCAACATTCTTGAATGTTCAATATATCATGCTGTCTTTTGTGAGCGAAAATGAATATGAACATGCAAAGGGATGGAGTGGTGAGCATTGAGCGTAGTGTGAAGAAGTCTGTAGTGCATTGGGGTGCTGGGCAGGGAAAGTGAAGTGGACACCCACTTATATGGACTGGGGGAGCACTGTGGAGGTCAGGGAGAGACTGTGGCCTCACCCAGCCTGTTGACTCCTAGCCTTATACTGGTCCCATCTTCCCTTGCCCCTTAGATCCATTCCGTGACCAAAGTGAAAGTGAAGTCGCTCAGTCATGTCCAACTCTTTGTGATCCCATGGACGGTAGCCTACCAGGCTCCTCTGTCCATGGGATTTTCCAGGCAATAGTACTGGAGTGGATTGCCATTTCCTTCTCCAGGGGATCTTCCCGACCCAGAGATTGAACCCGGGTCTCCCGCATTGTAGACAGACACTTAACCATCTGAGCCACCAGGAACTCTAACTCTAGTCTGACTCTGCCTATCCAACCCCATGGTCCTCATCTTGGCCCAGACCTCCATCCTCATCTGCTCTCGGTAATGGACACAACTTCCCACTGACTCTAGTCTCTCTTCTTCAGACCCGTTCAGCCAGCACTCAAGAGGAGTGTCCAAAGAGACCTTGTGTCTGTGTTACACCACCACTTTCAAAGCCTCAGGCTCCTCAGGAAGCCCTTCCTGGTCTGGTCCCCACTGACCTCTCAGATCACCTTGCTGCTGTTCCCTGACTCTCATCTGTGTTGCGGAGGATGTATCCCAGTCTCTTCTCATCTCGGGGAAGGCTCCCTTCTCCCCAAGTGCCTGTCAGACTCTCCCATCATTTCATGTCATGACTGGACTCCTCCAGGAAGCCTTCCCTCACCTGCTTCATCTGATCCACTCCTTGTGTTAGTTTTCTCGGGCTGCTGTAACTGACAACCACAAATTTATTTAGCAGCTTAAAAAAAAAAAAGCCCACATAGTTACTGTCTTAAAGATAAGGAAGCTAAAATGGGTCAACAGGGTTGCATTTCCTTTGGCTCTAGGGGAGACTTTTTCCCTCGCCTTTGCCATTTCTAGAGACCACCTTCGTTCTTTGCCTCATGGTCCTTCCTCCGTGTTCAGCTGTGCAGCCTCTTTCAGTTTCTGTCTGAGTCTATTTCTTCTGTCTTCTTATTTCACATACAAAGCTCTTTGTGATTACATCAGGCCTGTCTGGCCATTCCAAGATCCTCTCCCCACTCAAAATCTTTAACTTGATCACATCCTCAAAGGCAATTCCACCATGTGAAATACTGGAGATTAAGACTCCTCCCTAGCATACAGAAGTGTGGATTTGGATGTCTTTGGAACTCAGAGGTCCAAATAGGCGAAGGCACAAGTTTCCTCCACCCTGTTCTCCATAGGTGGGCTGTTGAGCAAAGGGTGGCAGTATGCATACCCTGAACTGCTCTAGAACGAGAAGCTTCTGCAGTGTGGTCTCTGATTCTGAAGACGTAGAGTCCAGGCTCTCCTAGGCCCCTCTCTGGGGGAGATAGACTCTCGAGTCATACTTTCTTAGGACTCTTGATTAGCAGGCAAGGACAGAAAAGGCCCTTCTAGAGTGATGATTCGGCTCTTAATTTTGGAACGTGGCCCAGCAAAGAGTCCTCTCAAAAATGTCAAGTCTGCGGTGGGGACAGTGGAGCCAGGAACAGACCGAGTGTCGAGTGTTGCAGATCACAAACTCTCTCCTGGTGCTAAGTCGTTACTGAATTATGCATTTTTAAATGAATTCATTGGCTGCAGCACGGCCGTGTGAAGTAGACTGAGGCTGAGCTCATAAATGTCCTTACTTGTGGAAGAGCTGGCAGGAGTACACACTGAGAGGACTGTGGCCCCTTTTCATCCTGACACAGCGAGGGGAATGCCTTTAATGGGATCTTTGTGTCTCTCTGTGGGGGGTGCGAAATGGGGGCACCAGCTGTTTCCCACCGACTGCTGACTGACTCCATGGACTCCTGGCTGGGAGGAGGAAGATAATAGTAGCTAACACAGCATACTTGTTATGTGCTAGGACTGTTCCAAGGGTATTGAATACAATACCTTACCTAATCTTCATAGCACCCTCCATGGGGGAGGTATTATTATTGCCCCCATTTTACAGATGAGGAAACTGAGGCGTAGAGAGGTTAAGTAACTTGCCCTAGCTTTTGTAAGATTTAAAAAAATATATATTTATTTATTTTAAATGGAGGATAATTACTTCACAATATTGCGATGGTTTTTGCCAAACATCAACATGAATCGGCCATAGGCATACATGTGTCCCCTCCCCACCCCACCCCCCAGGTTGTCACAGAGCACTGACTTTGGGTTCCCTGTGTCATGCATCAAACTCACACTTGTTATCTATTTTACATATGGTAATGTATATGTTTCAGTGCTATAATAAACACATGAAAAAATGCTCAATATCACTCATTATTCAATTCAGTTCAGTTTAGTCGCTCAGTTGTGTCGGACTCTTTGTGACCCCATGAATCGCAGCACGCCAGGCCTCCCTGTCCATCACCAACTCCCAGAGTTCACTCAGACTCACGTCCATCGAGTCAGTGATGCCATCCAGCCATCTCATCCTCTGTCGTCCCCTTCTCCTCCTGCCCCAATCCCTCCCAGCATCATTATTAGATAAATGCAAATCAAAACCACAGTCAGGTATTATCTCACACCGGTCAGAACAGCCATCATCACAAAGCCTACAAACAATAAATGCTGGAGAGGGTGTGGAGAAAAGGGAACCCGCTTCAACAATGTTGGTAGGAATGCAAACTGATACAACCACTGTGGAGAACAGTGTGGAGATTCCTTTAAAAACTAGGAATAAAACTGTCATAATATCTTAACTGGAATTTCTCCAAACTGAGAATATCCTGAGACAGGGGTTTGCAAATAGTTTATTTGGAATTTGAAGGGAACACTGGTTGAGTGGAGGGGAATTGAGACAGGAAAAGAAGGAAGGCACTTACCTAGTATGTCCAGTGACCTCATCAGAAAAGGGAAATTTGGGCAGAGAGACACAGACAGAGGGGGAAGGCCGTGTAAAGACAGAGGCAGAGCTGGAGGGATGCGTCTCCAAGCCAAAGAAGATCAAGATCAAACACTAGAATCAAAGTGCCAGAGAGGCTTCCCTGGAGCCTTTGGAGGGAGCAGGTCGCCTTTGACACCCTGGTGTCAGACTTCTCAGCTCTAGAACTGGGAGGCTATACATGTTTTAAGCCTCCTAGTTTGTGGTGTCTAGCTGCAGAAGTCCTAGGAAATCAGGATTTGTCCTTGGCTACAGGGAAGTTGCTTGACTGAGGGGCAATGCCTGCACCCCTAAACAGCCCATATCCAATTAATAACACAGGGAGACAAAAGGTTGCCCCCCTTGCCTCAGTGAGGAGCCGTGAAGTGGTGCATTTTCTGCTCCAGAGCACCTCTGGGATGAGGATGGCCTAATCTTTAGACAAAATCACATCCTGGCTCCCTAGTCCACCTTCTTCTGAGTACTTTCCTCCAGTTGGTCTCTGCACAGAATCCTTGTCTCCAGCTCTGCTCCTGGGACCCTGGGCTAAGGCACCCTGCAGCACAGAGCACACAGCTGGACGGTGTCCCAGGGGACAGCTCATTCTTCCTTTTTTCTCACAGAAGTCAGTTCATATTTTTATCTGAAGAACCAGCACTTGTTGCATTTTATTTTTCATTTACCTATACTTAATTTACAATGATGCATTAGTTTCAGATGTACAGCAAAGTGATTCAGTTATACACACACACACATATTATTTTTTAATGGATCATTTAATATGATACCATTTTGTTTTATTTTATTATTTTTTTCACTTTTTGGCCACACTACATGGAATGTGGATCTTAATTCTCTGACCAGCGATCGAAACCCACACCCCCTGCATTGGAAGCATAAAATCTTAATCGCTGGCCCACCAGGGAAGTCCCTATATACATGTATCTATGTGTGTGTGTATTCTTTTTCAGATCCTTTTCTCTTATAGGTCATTATTAATACAAAATATTAAGTAGAGTTCACTGTGTTGTACATAAGTTCCTTGTTGGTTATCTATTTTATGTATAGTAGTACATCTATGTTAACCTCAGTCTCTTAATTTATCCCTCCTTCCTCTTTAGTAGCCATGTGTGTGTTTTCTATGTCTGTGGGTCTACTTCTGTGTTATATATAAATTCGTTTGTTTTAAAAAAAAAAAGAGAGCTCACTTAAAAAAATTAATGATATTTGGCAAAAAACTAATACAATTATGTAAAGTTTAAAAATAAAATAAAATTAAAAAAATTAATATATTTATTTTAATTGGAGGCTAATTACTTTGCAATATTGTGGTGGTTTTTGCCATCCATTGACATGAATCAGACAAGAAAAGTGAGATGATAGGGAAGAATGTTCCAGCAGAGGGACCAGCACGGGCAGAAACACCTCCTGCGACCTCTGTATCACTTGTGAGGGGAGCTCAGTAGTCAGGGAACCTGGAGAGGTTGGGAGAGGCCAGCTCTTGGAAGCCTGGTGTGACATTCTGGTGGACAGCAAGTGGAGAAAGACTGTGGTCTGTATTTCAAAGTACTTTCTCACCGTTAAAACTCTTCACTACTTGTGTGAACACCGTAGACTCTGCTCCTTATCTCTGGAGATAAGCTTCAAGCTGAGTCTTAGCTCATGTTAGGGATTTCTGCATCTGGCAGTTAGGGCTAATGTCATTCCATGTATCTTCCATATCTGTGGTTCTGAGATAGTTGACTATGATTGCTGCCAGGTTAACAAAGTACTGACTGACTAGTTACCAGATCTGGCTTCTTCTCACCAAAACCACTTCTCTATGACCTTGAAAGATACATCATTTCATCCTCCTTAACTGTGGGGATCCTGGTCGCAATAGACAGTATAATATAGTGATTACAAGCCCTGCTCTGGGATCTCCCTAGGTTTGAAACTTGGTTCCTTTTCTTACTTGTGATTGTGAGCCATTAACCTCCTTAAGCTTTAGGGTTTTTAAAATTAGTTTATAAAATGGGATTGCTACTATCCCTTGCCTGAAGAATGTGCCAGGATTAAATAAGATGATGCATATAAAGTTCTTAGCACAGTGCCTGGCACACAGTGGATCCTAAGTGCTCACTTTTACTCTGCTGAACTCACAGGCTGTGGATCTGAAATATAAGCACGCTTTTTATATTAACACAGCACAAAGAGGGTTGGTGCAGCATTGAGGACAGGGGGCAGGCTTTAGAAAGGCCTGGGTTTGCACATAGTTCTGCTCATTCACTGTGTGAGAGGAGGAAGGTTATCTAAAGTAGCTGAGCCTTGGTCTCCTCACGTGTAAGATGTGTGCTTTGTGGGGCACCAGAGGAAAATGAATGAGGAAACAGGTAGAGCATTGTAAAATATTAGTTGCTATGATTAGGGGTTGGGGGCAGGAGGAGAAGGGGAAGATGGAGAATGAGATGGCTGGATGGCATCACTGACTTGATGGACGTGAGTCTCAGTGAACTCCGGGAGTGGGTGATGGACAGGGAGGCCTGGCATGCTGCGATTCATGGGGTCGCAAAGAGTCGGACACGACTGAGCGACTGATCTGATCTGATCTGATGATTAGGGAACTTTCAGAAGTGAAGTCTCAACTTATAGTGTAGGTGTCTGAGCCATGCCGAAAGCAGCCATGATTTCTCCTTATTAGGAGCTATGGGGGAAGAACTGGCTTGGCAAAGGGACACGGATGTGGTTCTTGATTCTTGTTACCTGTCGTCTGGGCAGATGAGAGGGGAGACTGACTGTTAAATACTCCTGGTGGTGGAGAGCACAGAATCCCAACAGAGGTCCCACTGGTTAGAGAAGTTCAACATTTAAGAACACTTATTTAATATGCTTATCTTTGGAATAAACACCCAATTCAGGTTTATTAGAGGACATTTGCAGAGACACACGAAAAAGAAAACAGTACTCATTTCCCCACAATCCTAAGGAAAAACCAACATTTGGTGTATTTCTACCTAGACATTTTAATAGGCGTGTCGGTGGGATTTTTTTGTTTGTTTGTTTTCCTTTAATTTAGTTAAAATTGGGCTTTTGTACCTTTGGAGAGTCTTATCTAAGGAGAAACTGTTCCATGGAAATTTTTCATGTCCAGTTTCAGAATAATTGCCAGAGTAAGGGTTAACCATTCACCGTGCAATTGCTTACATTTAAGCACAACCTAAATGCCATTGGGATTTCTGTCTTTTTTAAAACTTTGGGTTTTATCTTGGTTTGGCCTGGCATGAGGCAGGGATTCCCTTCTAGACTCTTACCTGAGAAACAAGAGTCTTGCGTTAGTAATCATCCCATGAGACTGAGCCTTTTACTGTCCCAGTTTCTCCATCTCAGAGCTCATGATTTCAGTTCACCCCAGTGTGGACTGGGATCTATCATCAAGTTATATAGATAGTACATCTTCCTGCATTTTTCAGAATCTAAACTTGTCTATCTATTGGCTTTGCCAATGTACCACAACTTAGTTGTCTATAAACATCTTGAGATATGAAATATCCTCTTAAAATCTTGTGTGTATTATACTGTTGTGAGTGGCATGCAGACCCCCTCAGTACGACTTCTTGGCTGCAATCCTGGTTCTTTAGATTACTAACCGTTTGATGTTGGGCACGTTACTTAATCTGCATCTCTTTCTTCTGCTCAGAAAAATGTGAATCATAATATTATCTATCCCTAGAGTTGCTGTGAAGATTAAATGAGTTAATACTTTAAGGCACTAAAGCAGTGACCGGTTCATCAAAACGGTGCATCATTTGTTAGCTGCCGCTGCTGTCGTTTGCAGTTACTATTGCTATTATCACCTTCTCTTATATTCCTGTGTTTCAAACTGAAATGATGAAGTATGGGAACTGATTTTTCAGTCTTTTTGTTTTGCATTGATGAAGATCTATTTTTGTCTAGATGCTTGTGGGACTTTTTCTTTAGTCTGGTATTTCAAAATATTGCCAGTATGTTCTTAAGTTTGAGTCTCATCATTGATTATTCCTACAACCCGCTGTGCTCTTCGTAGTCTGCAAATTCAGACTTTCATTTAGTTCAAAAATTTTTTCTTTAGCTACGTCTTTGATTATTGTTCTGTTCCAGGCATTTGATGTCTTCTCCCAGACGTATTCAGTTCTTAGCTTGGATGCCCATCCACTGTTCTCTATAACACTTTCTTTCTTTCTCTTTGTCTTGCCACCCCAACCTCTTATTTTGGGAAAACTTATCCAATATTTTCTCTGTCCATTTAAACAAGTCATTAAATATTTATCGCACATTGGCCATAAGTTAAGGTTAGACACAAAGACTAATTCTAGTTGACATCCACTGCTAGATTGGATGCTATATCTACTTATTCTGCTTTCTACTTGGGGACCTCATGGGCCAGAGATGCATGAGGTGGTGCAGTCTACTGCTGGCAACATAGTCAGGGTAGAGTCGGTAAACATATTCACATAGAACCCTATGGTCCTTGGGAAAAAATTCAGATATTTTTATACTTTGAACCATCTTTCGTGCTAAAGATGAAAATATTGAGAACCCCCAAGACTGGCTGGTGTGTCCAGGGTCACACAGCTAACTAGACGTGGAGGACAAAGACTCAGGCCCTGGCCCCAAACTAGATTTTCTTCTCCTCTTCAATCTTCTGTGCTGTATTTGATATAAGAGCCTTGCATGCTGATTGGTAGAAAAGCTAGCCAGCATGAAGCTTTTTCAATATCTACTGTGTGCCTAGCCTTGCGGTCTACATGACTGAGGCGTTATGAAGCAGAATTGAAAAGAAAAATGGGCATGGTTTGGTTCAAAGCAAAAGAAACAATATTCTAGTTGGGAAAAACGGCATGTGTGCAAGTGTGGATATGGCAGTGATTAAAAAATAGTCTCCGGGTACATGTGGCATGTTGGCGGGTGGGGCAGACTTGGGCGTTCCTGTGGAATGCTTCTCATATGCTTCAGTAAATGCTGTGCAAATAGAAAGGTGATCAGGAGGGAGGCAGAGGGTGATAGTGTCAGAAAGCAGTTTATGTTCACCTTAAACATACCTAAGAGCTCACTTCAATCTTAGTAGCATTCAGTTTTTCTCAAAATATTTGATTTCTGTCTGGATCAGACAATACACAAGCACAAACTTGCTCTCCAGCTATTTGAAGCACTTTTGCTCTCTGTAGGAATTTCTGGGGAGTCAAACTGTTACAAGTGCTCACAGCAGGAAAGAGAAAGACAGAATTGGTCTGGAGATTGCTGCCTGAGGATGAAGCAGAATTGCATTAAGGGGTCACTTCACCACCTACCTGTTGAAGGAGAGCCTTGACCGGTCGGGGGCAATTGCTGCCCAGGCCTCAGGGATGATGGCTCCTAGGGTTCCTGTTCTCAAAGTTCTTTGATTCCTGGTTGGAGGGAGGTCGGTACCATCTCCCAACCCAGATCTCATCTTCCTGAAAACCAGGCTCCCTCCCTCTTGATTTTGTTCCAACCTTTGTCAGCAAGGAGTACCATCAAATGTCAAACACTTCCTTCTGGCTTTGCACAGTTGATGGTGAGGGGCCAGGTATAGAGAGGTATTAGTCATTTCATATGTGAAAAGACTCATGAAAACACCAATAACAGAGGCCTCATGGACACTGAATCTGCTGGCACCTTGATCTTGGACTTCTCGGCCTCCAGAACTGTGGGACATAAATGTGGTTTAAGCCACCCAATCTGTGGCATTTTGTTATAGCAGCCCAAACACCTAAGACAGCCTCTGTGGAAGATTTCTACATATAACATTAAGTGGGCAGAGTCATGTTTTTTTCCTTTAAATATTTTAGCCCAACTGTTGAATCTATGAATGTGTTGGGTGTGTCATAGTCATGGGAACCTAGACATTTGCTGTGCTTGGTCTGGTGTAAATCTTAGCATATTTATATTCACCATATATTTGGGAGCCTGGAAGCACTAGATCTGTGACCCCTACATCAAGTTCCATTTTCTTACATGGTAGTGCTCCCAGGCTTTAGCTCCTGCAACAAAGGGTGGCTTCAGGGTCCCTGAGAAGTGTCAGCTCTTGGGGGCATGTGGGCTGTCAGGAGAATCTCTGTGGATTTCTTTTATTCTCAGCATAGAATCTTTAAGAATTCATGCAAGGTCTTCAAAAAGGTTCATGAATTCCTGAAATGATGTACAAAACTCTAGGTAGTATGCTTATGTACATTTTCCTGAGGAGAAGAGTCTAGAATTTCTCACATTTCCATAGCATCCTGCATATCCACCAAAGTTAAAGACGACTCGTATAGACTTCTTTTAATGATCTTTCTGGTTATCTGCTTCAGCATCTCCAGTATAGGAGGAGAAAACCGTAGGCAGAAATGCTACCTGGGCCCTGAGTTCTCAAGCTGTCTACACCTTCTTCTAGCTTCATGGGCTCTTTCTAGTTCTTGGTTTCCTTTCTGCTGACTCTGGTGGTTGAATTAGATGGCTTCATAGAATTCTTGCCGTGTCTGGCTGAATAGCTCATCTCAGAGAGGAAAACTGAAATAAGCACAATCTTTCTGTGCATTATTTAAAAAGGCAAGTACCTACCAAAAAAAAAAAAAAATCATTCCTCCCTTTTTTTCTCTTTGATCCACGAGTTCATGTGCCTTCTAAAGAATGCCAATTATAAATCAATAAATTAATAAAAACCAAAAGAACAAAAGAACAATCTGATGGCTTCTTGGGATCAGGTACAGGAAACACTGGGATGTAGTTTGTGATATATTCTTGAGTGATCACAGGGAAGGACAAGCCTGCATATGGACATGTACACTAGTGTGACATTTGAGATGGACACATTTATATCCTTGAGGGAATGTTTGTTACTATACTTGCACCTACCATCAGAAATACATGAAAAGAGACTAAGCATTTGGAGAGACTGATACTTGATTTTCTTTCTGATGGTCAGCAATTTACTGCTAATGCCTAAAGCAGGAGAGTAGAAACTAGGGTGGAAAGTCCATGGAAGAGAACTTATTGTAACCACTTGTTCAAGCCTTAAAGTATTGAAGTCTGCTGGTCTTAATTCTGTCCAGGGCCTGTATGTGAATAATTTTACTAAGGAATTGGGCAGAGTCATCACAGAGCTACAAAAATATCACCTTTGGGGCCTCATTGGAGACTGATGGGAACTCTGGAGAGTAGATAATGGTGATCGAAGGGTCTATATATTTAAAATGCACAGAGGATGAGCCCAGAAATTATGTGCTTGCCAACTTAACTTCTCTACCTGGAACAAATTATCCAAAAATCAATTTGCAAACACCTTTGAGATAACAAGGCATTGAGTAATAACCTCCATGGGTTTGTAAAGAAAAGCATCTAGCTGGACTAATCTGCTTAATTTCCTCCTCTGACCAAATGGCAGGTTATAATAGTAGCAATTTGAACTTGTCCCTGAAGATCTGCTTCAAGTCATACTGAGAAAATATTGTCCATCTTTGCTTCATAGTGATTGTTCTTTTTCTGGAGAATTTTTGTTGCTAGATAATTAATTAGAAAACACTGAATGGGACCTCTCTTCCCAAAGCTCCCACTTGAGTTCCAAACTGAAACTGATACCTGCCTTAGTAGCCCAGAGGCCCTCCAAAAGTTCTTGAACGTAGTTTTGGTGTACTGCATCCCAAATGCCTTCCCCACCCTTACTTCCTAGTTCTACACCAAGAATCACTAATTTATTCATACCCTTGGATACATAACCCACTTCCTGAAAGTTGGTCCTAAGAAAATATAAGACAAGAAGGACTGGAATCATTTGCACAAAGATGTTTGTTGCAGCATTATTTACCTTTGCAAAACTTGAAACTACTCATGTGCCCCGTAATCAGAGCATAATTATTGTAATTACCTGATGCACTGTCCTATCACTACTAAAGACAGTGATGTTAAAATCCACATTGTATATAAGCAAAGTCCTTTGGTTGTAATAAATGAGGGAAGAAAAGAAAATCTTCTTTGATTCTATGTGTTACTGTAACTACACACAAAAATGATTTAAGTATATGAATAGAAATTGGAATGGAACATGAAGATATAAAAATGGCAATTATATTGGGTGGTAAGGAAGGGGGATTGTTTTCTCTTTCTAATCTCTTCTTTATTGTTGTTCCACTGCTGATTTTTGCTACAAATAAAAATAAATATACCCACACTGGTTTGTAGACAATGGGTATCAAGAGATAAACAGCCTTCCAAAGGGAGAGCTGGTGTTGGAAGGCAAGCTGATGTGGGTTCCCTTTTGCCTTACCTGCTCCACTCTCTTTGTTAAGTGATATGATCACTTGGGTTCTCAGGTTTTTAATCCATCAAAATGGAAGTGCTAATATCCCAAGAATGGCACTAATAATGCAAGTGAAACTTTCTGGTAAATAAGTATAAAGCAATTGTTAATTTCTGCAGCTTTGCCAGCGAGCTAAAAATTGCCAGGGAGAGGCCACCGTTAGTGCCTGTTGAAATTCTAGTCTATTTAGCTGAAGTTATAGAACTCAGTAGAAGAGAGGTGGCAACACATAGGAGATCCAAAATAGCTCAGCCCGGCTTTTCCCTTGACCCCTGATTTCCCACTGGCATCACTGTGATCATGACCCTCTCTCTGTGGAGGAAGTTATTAGAGTTGTGGAAGAAACTGAACCCCCATTATGCCATCATCCTTTTGCTAATTCAGCTCCTACCACCATTCCACAGATCATCCACTAACAATCTGTGTGTTCCTATAAAAGAAGTGTTTGTAAACCCCTGACTCCCATGGGTTTTGAACCAAACTCTGACTTAGTAAAGGCTGGTTCTCATTTGAGGATAGAAAACAGAATATTAACCCAGGCAGCTTCGCTGTGTTCAGGAAAAATCTTTTCCTCACAATGACCTTCTCTATTTCCTTTCTTTAAATGAAGGTGTTTTGATGAAAGTGTTAGTCGTTCAGTTGTGTCTGACTTTTTGTGAGCCCATAGACTGTAGCTCACCAGTCTCCTCTGTCCATGGAGTTCTCCAGGCAGAAATACTGGAGTGGGTTGCCATTCTCTTCTCCAACCCAGGGATCAAACCTGGGTCTCCTGCATTGCTGGCAGATTCTTTATCATCTGAGCCACCAGGGAAGATTGAATATAGTTACTGAAGAAACATTGATTCAGGTATTTACATACAATTAGTTAATTAAATTAATTGATTTTAGGCTATTTTCTATGGCTGTATGGAATTCTGCCCTTTGTCCTCACGTTTGAAGTCTATTCTGTAAACCATTTGGGTCTGACATCCTTTGCTGATTCCTGTCTTTCAGAGCCTCCCACGCCCATCGCCCCTCCGGAGCTGCTGGCCGTGGGGGCCACCTACCTGTGGATCAAGCCAAATGCCAACTCCATCATTGGAGATGGCCCCATCATCCTGAAGGAGGTGGAGTACCGCACGACCACAGGCACCTGGGCGGAGACCCACATCGTCGACTCTCCCAACTATAAGCTGTGGCATCTGGACCCCGATGTGGAGTATGAGATCCGAGTGCTGCTCACACGACCAGGGGAAGGGGGCACGGGACCACCAGGGCCTCCCCTCACCACCAGAACCAAGTGTGCAGGTAGGACCCTTCTTCCTGACTGTTTTGAGATGTTGTGCAGTTGCTGTGAGTGATTCTCCTCTTGAAGTTGTGACAGTCATTCCTCAACTTCTTTAATATGAGTGTGCATCCTGTTGGGGTAATAAGCAGTATTTGGTCTTGCCTTTGAGGTTCTGGAGGCATCTCTGGGGCCCTCCTGGCTTCCTCTGTGAGTCTAAGAATCACCTAACTCTGGCTCTAGTTTAGCCTCTCTAGTCCTGGAGAGTTTCCTGGATCGGACAGTATTTCCTGGGACACTGGTTCTTTCTCCCCAAATACTCCTGGGACCTTTGGAGTATGTGAGGCTTCCTACTGCTGACAGCACCTCTGAGGACTCTTGGTTCTGAGTCTTTGAGGGGTCCTGATCTTGTTTCTTTGAGGGCTCCTGGCTGTGTCCCTGAAGGGTCCAGCTCCGGTTGTATCTCTGGAGGCTCCTGGCTCTGACTATGTGACCTGAGGCTTCACTTGGTATATGTCTCTGAGTGCTTCTGATTCATCTTGCATATCCTGTGTCTTTCTGATTTTAGTTTTCTCCCTGGGCTGGGCTTGTGACCCGAGTGAGCTCTTGGTTTTAATGATGTCCTTGAGAGCTCCTAGTCCTAGTTCAGCCTCTGAGGTGCTCCTGGTGCCTTCTGGCTCTGAAAGCATCTCTCAGTGGATTCTGAAAATGCTTTCATCCCTCAGAGCCTCCTGCCTCTGTGTCCCTTGGGGGCTAGACTCTACTAGGAGTCTGGGTTGGGATGGTCTGTCCAGAGGTCCTCTGAATTCTAAATCCCTACAGGCTCCTGGCTCAATGTTTCCTTCAGCCAGGCTCTGACAGTTTGTCTGAAGTTCCTGGTGATGCTAAAGAGTTTGCTGACTAGAACTGTGTCTGAGGGGGTTCTTTGTATCCAACTGTATCCCCAAGAATCTAGGCTTCTGTGATGTTACTAATAAGGGGAGCTAGCTAGGATTATACCCCTGATTTGTACCCTTAGATGTCTGACTTCGAATGCAACTCAAGAAATTAAAAGGACTTAGTGTTAATGTGGGATTTTTTGTTTTGTTTTTGCAAATCACATTATTTATTTTATTTTTAAGTAACCATTCGATGTAAGTACTTTTATCTCATATATAAATGAAAGAATTGAGACAACATTTTTAAACGTTTTATCCAAAGTCATAGAATTAGCCAGGAGCACACTCAGGGTTTGCACTAAGGTTTTCTGACTCAAATGCCGCTGATCATTGGTCACACATTGGTAAATACATAGAGAGAGCTGTGTGCCATCAGTTTGGTATATAGGGCTGGAGGTGCTCCAGTGACCAGTGACGTGGCAACATGAGCCATTGACCTCTGAAGGGGAAAGAATCCCTTCTGCCTTCTGGGTGGGGAGTGAAGGACCCATCAGAACAGTCATTTCCATGGAACAAAAAGAAAAATAAAACAGTTAGGCTATAGTAAAACATAATGTGTGCCTAAAAATCACTGCACTGTTCAAAGTTACACAATAAAAGCTTCCAGGTTCATGGAGAAAAGTGGGACAGAGTCACATCTTTCATTAGTGACAGACCCATAAGAGAGCAACCTAGTAAAAATGGCACAGCTGTACTTACACATGTTGATCTGTATACATGTGTACAGTCGTACAACTGTGATACAAATGGGGCATTACTTTGAAACATCCTGAAGTTTGCTTGTGGAAGTGGGTGTCAGAAAGGCCACAGTCCATGAGCTACTGGAAGGTGGTGGAGGAGGACTGTCTGAAAGTGGTGGTGAGTTGATCCACGTGGGGATCAACATGGCTTGTAACACACACAGTGAACAGAGGGAGCAGGGAGATACTAGAGGCAGGTGGGTCTGGTGTGTTCCTACGTGGTTCAGTCCAGCTGAGAGCAGTTTTCTGCTCTACTAGTGTTTCTGTGTGAAGCATCACACATAGCCAATGTGAAATTCATGTTATACTCACATTGTTCCCTAATGTGTCAATCATGTTGGAGAACATTTGCATTTTGGAAACAAGTGTTATAGTAGAATTGACTGTAACCACTTTAGTGCCTCTTGGTCCCCTGGAGAAGGGTATGGCAACCCACTCCAGTATTCTTGCCTGGAAGATCCCATGGACAGAGGAGCCTGGCAGGCTACAGTTCATAGGGCTGCAAAGAGTCCAATGTGGCTGAAGCAATTGAGCAGCAGCAGCAGTGCCTCTTGGTAAAGCACGTAACCCAAAGTTGGTGAGTATTTCTATTGCTTGGGAATATTCCTTTGAGTGTTATTGAACCACCATGATGAGTGGAGACGCCATTTTCTTGATTGGTTTCAAAAACCAATCGTTGGTAGAATTCTTCATTGAAACCTGATTATAAAACTTACTACTTAAAAAAGACATAAGGATATGTTATTAAACCAGGTAATGCCTTATCTCAGCTTTGCAATTCAGTATTCATCCATAAAAATAATTGATTTGATCCTGCCAATGAGACTTTTCTCTTTCCACAGGGTTTCCAGAGGTTTTGATCTTTATAAATGATATTCAGAGTACTTTAGCAGCCCCCGTGGACTTATTTGCTGATGATCATATAATACATTTTGAAATTCAATTGCAAGATGATCATCTCAATAAAAATTTACAATCTATTGCAAACTGTTGCCACGGCTGTGTAATGGATTTTACATGTTGAAAACACAATTGTCTGACTATCACTATAAAAATTATGAGTTGAAAACACTGTTTGTGGTTTTATATTTCAAAAATGTTGGTGTTTAAGTAAGTTATGCCTAAAATCTTGAATAACCCACGTCTTACAAAATGTGTCATCAAAAAGGTAATCTTCTTTTTCACAATTGCTGCTGCTAGTAGAATGTTCTTTGCCTCATAATTAATTTTTAAAAGAATTCTAGGGCTGATAGCCATTTGTAGGACTGCTTATTGGGGTTGGTAGTCTGAGCTTTTTTCCTCCCTTTCTCTCTTCTATTATTAATCACACTGGAAATGTACTCATTATTTTACAAAACAGAAAATGAGAGAATGTGGAGTGTGGAAGGTATAATTTCTACCCAGAGGAATTTGCAGACTGGGTTAAGATTCAAACAAAACAGCAGAAAGGGTAAAACATAAAGTCTGGTATCGAAATAGCAAACTTTGTGGAGAAAAACAAGTTTGATGTGGAAAGAGCTGTTACATTGATCTAGAGTAGTGGTTTTCAAAGTTTTGTCCCCAGACCCACATCATTGGCATTGCCAGGGGACTTGTTAGGAATGCAAATTCTCAGGCCATGTCCTTTGACCTAGTGAATCAGAAATTCTGGGGCTGGAGCCCAGAAATCTGCACTGTAAGGAGCTCTTTGAGTGGTGCTGTTGCACGCCCACATTTAAGAACCACTGATATAGTGACACACTCAGATACCACTTTGGTAGTACAGCCATCGTATTGTTTGATCCTTGAGGCAATTCTCAGAGGTAGATGGACAAATACTGAAGCACAGAATCATCAGACAAAACTTACAGATCAATTATGTTCTTATAGCTAAATCTCTTGACCTAAGGAACTGCCCATCAGATGGTTGGATGGAGGTTCCTCTGCACATGTGGGTGAGACTGAGTAATAAAGAGACTGGTAACAATGGAGACAAGCTGAGCATGAATGACCACCATGCACAGCCAATATAGTCTTGCTCATCACATGTCTACTGAATCCCTTCCATGTGCCAAACTCAGTGCTAGGTACTAGAGGCAGCAGCTCGCAACTGGAAGCCACAAGCTCAGGTATCGAGAAGATGCCAGGGACCCAATTCAGCAAGGGCAGGTAGTGGTGTATTCTGGTTCCGCCAGGTTTGCCAGGTCACTAGGTAGATTCTTGGATGCACTGGGAGCAGATTCCAATCCTTAAGGTGAGAGTTAGCCATTAAACTGGAGCCTGCGTAGATTTATCCTACAGAAATATGGGAATGGAAGGATAAGATAGAGAGCCACAGGTGGCACTCCAAGACTCAGATGCCTGGGAAATGAGCGATGGAGCTGTTTTCTGAGGTGGAAAGCACAAAAGATGGTTTAGGGTCAAGAAAGCCAGCCCAGGTTTGGCTGTGTTGTGTTTAAGGTGACGCTGTGAGCAGGTGATGCCAGATGTCAGTCTGGAGCTCAGAGGACCAGCCGCTTCCCTCTTCTTCCATGAGAACTACCTCATTGCACCTGCATTTCAAAGCCAAAAGGACTTCTTTGTACCAAGGAAAGCAATTTAATTCTCTTTCTTCATGCTGTTCTCTTGAGATGCCTCATTCAGTTATTTTTTCGTTGTCATTTTGTTCCTTTTGCTCAGTTTACTCATTCACCGTCTTTTCTGAGATACAGGCCTGGGGAGCAAAGACGATAATGTACATCAAAGTGCTCTGAAAAGCTCAAAAGGCTCGTCAGATGCCTGTAATGAAACACGTCATTATTTGTGGCCATTATTATTATGGGTGTCATGATTATGAATCATGATATCAAGACAGAAAACCTTACTTGTCCACTTCTCTGGGTTGACTGGTGTTTGGAAGGGTAGGTCATCCCCCATGATGCTGTTTCATCATCCCATGGGAAATACCATTTCGGAACATAATGTATGTTGTAGCCTGGACTCTGGGAGGTTTTTCTGGTCTAGAATAGCAGGTGGTTTCCTCTGGCACATCCACAACAGCAGATAACCAGTAATAGGAGTTGGGCCCCAGAAGGGCTCTCTCTTGTCCATATCAGCCTCACCTTGAATGCCATCTCTGATGAGATGCTCATGTTCTTCCATGGAAGACCAGGCTACTGCTGGGAATCCGGGGTAGTTACTATTATCCAGTACCCAGTGTTAGCCTGGTTATTGTTAAACTCTGGATGGGATCCTACGTAGGAGCAGAGAGCATCCATTAGATTGAAAGAGTAGGGACAGTAGTCAGGCTGTTGTCATCAACTGTCTTGAGTGCTCATGGAGAATCACGGGCATTGGCATTGAGAATGGGGCCCAAGGTCAATAAGTGGGAAGGTAGGTGAGAAAATGAGAGGTGCACAGATCAAACTGATCCAGACGGGCCCTGCATCTTTTCTGCAGGTACCACTGTTAGTGGCCTGAGCACTTGCCTGTTGATGTCTTAAAATCATCCCCCAGCATCACATGGAAGAGACTGTCCCTCATTTTTACCCAAATCTGCCTCCACACAACACTCACTCACAGATCCGGATCTTATTCTCAGGTGGCATTTTCCCCCTTATCTCAAAAATAGGTCTTCAGCAACCTAAAGTTGTCTCTCTTGTGCTCCAGAAATCGCTTTCCCCTCAAAGCCCTTCTTGAACCAGACCCTGGGCAGCTCTCTTCACATCAGAGTTATGGAATCACACATCAACCACCCAGCAAGCCAAGTGATCACACATCCCCCGAGATTGCTTACTCTCGGAAATCAAGGGGCCCTTGCCTGGGAATCCACTTCACCATGGTCTCAGAGAGTTCAGGCTAAGTGAAAAGCAACTTGATACAGCCAGACACATGACTGTATGAGACGAGCTGCTGATTTGGAGGGCTCTCTGCCTGTTACCTCCACCGGAGGGTTGATTGCACATTATATTTTATTTACATATTTATGGGTTTCTACTTGAAATGATATGTGTCTCCCTCTCTCTTTTCTCCAAGGGGATAAAAAAGAGAAATTCCAATTGCTGGACTCAATGAAGTGAGAGTAGCATTAGAATTTAGTGAAAAGAATAGGGGCTTTAGAGCTAAAAAGGTTCTGATTTTGATTTCAGGCTGGCACTTGCCAGCTGGATGAGCACGGGTGAATTATTTCTGTCGGTGCCTTAGTTTCTTTTCATCTATTTGCAAGAGATGATACTTGGACTATTTTGTTATGGAGCTTCAGTGAGACAGTTCATCTGCCTAGCAGAGAACCCAGGGTACAGAAGCCCCTTTTAACGAATATTCAAATATTTAGAGATAATCTCAGGCCTGAGAAGATTTCCTCACTGTAGCATGATGGACTCTGCTGGAAGGGATTTCTCTAGTTGCTGTTCTCTGTACTTTCTCAGCAGTGGATTCCTGCAGAAGCTCTGGTGAGTGGCTGTGCAGGTCTTCTGGGGTCTTTTGAGTGGATTCAGTACCCTGAAGGGGCTGCAATGGTACCTGTTGATGGGAATGGGAATTGTCACTTTATAGTTCTGTCTCTAGTCTTAAGAGAGAGAAGCATGTTTTCTAGACCCTTCTCTCTTTTGGAAGGCCAAGGCTAGTACAAATGAGGCCTTGCAAAAAGGGAATGGAGGCAAGACCTGACCCTCTGCGATGAGCATCTTTGGGTGGATGTGTTTTTAGTCTAGGGCAGAATGTATGGAAACACAAAGAAAGAGGAATTCAGGATCTAGAAAATAAAACAGAGTTTTGTGAGGCTCTTGTTTTCATTTCTATAAGCCTCAGTTTCACTCTCTATAAGACGGGGGTAGCATCACCTGGCATAACTTTTAGGGCTCTGAATTAGAAGTACATGGGGCTTCCTTCTGGGCAGGATGGTGGTATGAGCACAGAAACATCTGACTCCGTCTCTGCACTGCCAAGATCCTGGCAGGAAGCTCCATAAATTTTAGGGAAACACAGCAGAATTAGCCAATAGAAGTCCGATCACCATTGTACCCAGAATCAAAGCAAAGTCTAAAGACCAAGAAGCTCTTTAACACTGAGAAACCAGGGGAGGGGCCTCCCATGCAGGGCACTGTTGCCAAAGCAGTGCAGGTCATCCCAGACTGATGGCAGCCACAGAAGAGGAACTATGACCACCGCTTCTTCTTTTTTTTATCTTTTTTTTTTCCTTTTTTTTTTCAGGTTTTAAATTTTATTTTATTTTTAAACTTTACAATATTGTATTAGTTTTGCCAAATATCGAAATGAATCCGCCACAGGTATACCCGCGTTCCCCATCCTGAACCCTCGTCCCTCCTTCCTCCCCTACCCTCCCTCTGGGTCGTCCCAGTGCACCAGCCCCAAGCATCCAGTACCGTGCATCGAACCTGGACTGGCGACTCATTTCATACATGATATTATATATGTTTCAATGCTATTCTCCCAAATCTCCCCACCCTCTCCCTCTCCCACAGAGTCCATAAGACTGATCTATACATCAGTGTCTCTTTTGCAGTCTCGTACACAGGGTTATTGTTACCATCGCTTCTTAACAACGATTTGAAGGGATGCTGGCTCTTCCTTCACGTCCCCTCCCTCCTTTCGCTGCCTCCTCTGCTTTGCCACTTCCTTCTTTCCCTGGAGTGTGGGACTTCGGAGAGAGTTCTCTCCGCGGGGATGATGAAAGGGGAAGGCCTGCTGAATCGCACTTGGTTCAGGAGCTGCTGCGCAAGCCAAGGAGTGTTGCAGAGGAGCCAGCATCTGCTGGGGCTCCATCAGATGGACTCATGCGTGTCCTCTTCCCTCAGACCTTCTTCCCTCTGCCCACCATACCCAGTTTCTGTGAGTGGTTACCTCAGACTCACCTACCGTTTGACTGAGGGAAGAGGAGGAGAAAAGAGAGTTTTCTTCCTTTCCACCTGCAATGCACAGCCTCAGAGGTTCTCCTCCCAACCTGGATGCCCTGAGTCTCCTCACTGGATACCCTGAGCATGGTGTTGGAGTGAAGAGCAAGGTTGGACACCTCTTAGCAGTCCCTGGAGGGGACATCTGGAAGCCCCTTAACTGTTCTTTCTAGAGTGTGGCAGCGCTTACTCTTCTTGATTTTGTAGCCTTAGGTAAAGTTCCAAAAGCCCTGTGACACACCCTGTTACGTGTAGATTTTTCTGCCAACCTCTGCTTCCTAGAGCAGCGGTCCCTACCCTTTTATAGCACCAGGGACAGGTTTCTTGGAAGATAGTTTTTCCATGGACTGGAGCAGAGAGGATGGTTTCAGGATAACTCAAATGCGTTCCATTTATTGTGTACTTTATTTCTTTTATTATTTTGTTGTGGTATGTAATGAAATGACTATACAACGCACTGTAATGCAGAATCCATGGGGCCTGAGCTTCTTTCCTTGCACCTATCACATGCACAGTTCACAGGAGGGTCCACACCCCTGTGAGATTCTCGTGTCATGATCTGACCGGAGGCAGCACTCAGAAAGTAATGTGAGTGATGGGGAGCAGTGGTAAATACAGATGAAGCTTCAGATGCATGCCCACTCCTCACCTCCTGCTGTGCAGCCCAGTGCCTAACAGTACTGGTACTGGTCCATGGCCTGGGGTTGAGGACCCCTGGCCTAGAGAACTAGGGCCACCTGGGAGGTGAAGTCAGCCAAACTACTCTGGTGAACACTCCCACATCCCTCTTGAACCTTGAAGATTGAGTTTAAAGAAAAAGTGAGCCATAGAGAGGTATTAATGATACAAGCTAACAGTGTTTTTTGTTTATTAAGCTAGCTGGATTAAAGACATAGCCCCCAAATATGTTAAAATTGGATGTCAGTCATTCCTGTATCTGTGGAAATGTTGAAATAACAATCAAAGAAAATGGATGATTATAGTAATGAAAACAACAGCTACCCAGCTTGAGTACCTGCCATACTCGAGGCCTGTTGTACTAAGCTTGTTATGAGTACTATTTTACTTGTAATTCTTGCAGCAACCTAGTGGGGTGTGTATAATTTCCTCCGCTGACTGGAAGGTAAGTGACTCACCCAAGGCCATATACCTGCCCAAGTGGCTCAGCTGGGAATTGAACTTTTAATTACATAGTTGTGAAGCTCCAGATCCTTCTCATATTACCCCTGAAACCCAGCGGCTAAATTATGAAAGCATAAGGCACCATGACCAAAAATGCACTGATGAAAAAAGTTGAATATTAGAAAAACTATTGGTCTAATGCTTCGTATCAGTGGGTCAAAAGATGAAAACCATCAGATCTTCTCCAGAGAGACTGAAAAGTAATTTGAAAAAATTCAGCCTTCATTACTGATCAGAATTCTTAGTAGGCTAGGGATGGAAAGGCACTTTCTTATTTCTAGCAGAAAATGTTCTTATAGCCTCAAAGCCTAAGAGAATAAATGAAACAAACAAAAAAAGCTATTAGAACTACTAAGAGATTTCAGTATTATGGTCAGACACAAAGCAAATAAACAAAAATCAATAGCTATATGCCAGTGATCACTATTATAAAAAAAAAATGTATCCTATTCTCAAGTGCAATTAAAATATAAATACTTAGGAGTAAACCAAGAGATATTCAGAAACTATATGAAACCACACACACTTACAAACTTTATTGAGGATGATAAAACAAGACCTGAATAAATGGAGAGAGATATATCATGTTGCTGGATTAGCAGATTTAATACTGTGAAAATATCAATGTTCCCCAAATTAATTTATGGGTTTAATACAATTATAATCAAAGTCCTAATGAGATTCTTTCTGGAACTTGACAAAGTGATTTCAAAATTGCTCTGAAAGAAGATATGAGAAAAAGTACTGAAGAATGCTTTGAATAAGTGGAGGACTTCAGTGTGAAATATCTGTGTTTATTATAGCTATAATAATTAAAGCCCAGAAAATATTCTAGCATAGAGTGACACAGGCTTTCACAGTTTATATGAATGGAGAATTGCTTAACACATAGCATATTTGTAATTGGTTTATAATTTGGAATTGAAATAGAAGGCATTGCAAAGATATCATGATATGCTAAATAAATTCTGAATCGATTAAGAAGTTAAAAGCAGAAAAAGGCAAGAACCAGAAGGAACTAAAGACAATATTGTTCTGTGCGAGGAGGGACTTACAGTTCATTAAAAGGAAATGCGTACACTATTGAGTGATGGTTTGCAAATTTACTATGTGAAAAAGGAAGAGGAAGAAAGATCTTCATGCTATGCTAACAAAATTCAGAAAGCAAATAGGTGAACTGGATATGGAAAAATATGTGACAAAGCAGAGAAAATAGGGATATATTCTTACACATAAGAGCCCTAGCAAGTCAATAAAAATGTCATCATGCTCATTTTTTAAAAGGGCTAAAAGGTATAAATAGGTAATTGCTAGACAAAATATGAATGGTGAAAAACAAATTTAAAATGTCCAGTGTCACAGATAATCAAATAAATGCATTTTAAAATATAAGATTACCAAAATATATGTACTTTTGAGTGATAATAACCAGCAATGGCAGGAGGGTTGAAGCAGGAATTTCTGCCAATGGGTTAGGTAAGTGGCACAACATTATTTGAAGACAGTTTGCTAATTTTTTTCCTAATGAACTAATCAGAGCTGCTCAAAAAGAGTTGTATACATAGAGGTCATCACTGTATTATTTATAAGGGCAAAAACTTGGAAATCACTTAACTGCCCCAATAGGAGCCTACATATTTAAGTAAATTTTTATGCATGTGCACAGTGAAATTCTACACAGATATTACAAACCATGGTTTCATAGAATATCTAATCACATGGGTCAGTGTTCATGCTATTAGTTAAAAAAATAATAGCTTATGAAACCACATGTGTAATTACTGTCCCAATTTTTTGAAATATAAATACACAGGCCATGTCTCGGTTGGTGCCAGTTTGTGAGAGCTATAAAGTACTGAGGAGAACCCCCCATTCGTGGTCCTGCACATGGTTTGATCCTGCCCCCAAGACACCTGGAGATTCCCAGGCCAGCACATGTGGCCCCTGTTTCCACTGTCTGCCCTGAGTTCCAGAACATCACTCTGTTTCTTCTGGCTGTGAAACCGGCCCCTCTCTACCACTGTCCCAAAGCTGCATGAACACAAAGCTGTTTTCTGCAGCAGCGACAGCATCTCTTGATGCTTGGGGGTGGGGTGGGGGGGCACAGACAAGGGATTGCACTGCTGTGCTACCTAGCAAACAACTCAAAGTCCTTTTGCAGCCTCAAAAGTCCTTTCAGTCAGCAGGGATTCCCCCCTCTTTTCTTCTCGTCTCTCTCCTACAGGTGTTGCAAAGTCTTCTTTTCATTCCCACAGCAATTTCCAACTTCAGGTCCAGTCCTTTCTTTGTACATCTTTTGAGTTGAAGTGAACATTAAAGGCGAGTGTAGGGAGACTGGCTAAGAGATCTTAACTGAGATCAAAGCCTTTCTTTCGATGAAAACAACCCTCCCTTAAAAAGTCCATTGTCTAGGTACACTCTTATGCACACACAGACAACACATACAATATATATGGTATACATTTTATGTATATAGGAATATATATGTGTGTGTGTGTATGAGATATTGTAGGTCACTGTAAATGTTTTCTTTGTTTTGCTTTGTTACATAAAATTAAACAGCATAAAAGTAGGTTTCCCCCTTAAAGTCAAATTTGAATGTGAAAGATTGTTATACATTTTAAAGCACTTTTGTATAAATGTGAGAGGTTATTTTTATCATAGTTAGTAAATCATTGACATTCTTGGAAGGTGCAGGAACAGTTGCGCATTTGCTGAGCCCTGGGATGCAAACCAAGCTTTATGTTGGGCTCAGATGGAGACGGGGAAAGTCAGATGAGGGGTCTGCCTACAGTTCCATCTGAGTTGGAATCCAGGTTCTGCACTTATAATGCTAGACAGCTTGGGGCAGTTTGCTTAACTTCTCTAAGCCAGTTTACCCGTCTGTTAAATGGGGATGATACTGCTTATCTCATTGGATAGAAGTAAAGGTTATCAGTATTAACGGTGGCTGTTATTGTGCTGAATCTGCTTGCAGCCCCACAAGGAAGGTACCTGTAACCATCAGCACCACCACTACCAAAGCTTAGAGAGGTTAAGTGCTTTGTTCCAAGTCATGAAGCTTATTAGGAAGTGGCCGAGGTTAGAGTCTATCAAGTTTGACTCTCATCCTTGCTCTTAACCCACCTGGCTAAATAACTAAGTCCCTGGCACAA
Source organism: Bos mutus (assembly GCF_027580195.1). Classification (NCBI taxonomy): domain Eukaryota; kingdom Metazoa; phylum Chordata; class Mammalia; order Artiodactyla; family Bovidae; genus Bos; species Bos mutus. The sequence continues at coordinate 55,610,293 of NC_091629.1, read as the reverse complement.
TGCGTAGAACTTAGTAGGTGCTTAGTAAATTGGACCTTTGGGCAGTTTAAGAGATCCTAGAAGCTCTCTTTCTCTCTCTCTCTGCCCGGACCCTCCTCACCAATAAATCCCAAGATCTTCACTACAACGAGTCCAAGAGGCAAAGGGTAGACACTTGCTTCATTCCAGGAGGGATCTGGGAGGGCTGACAATTTCAAGAGCTTGTTGTGCACCCTCAGCCAAAATTATATCAGAGCCAGTGGAATCCCAGGGTGTCTTGCCCATCACTGGCATTCTGGATTGTAGAAATCTCACTGCACTAAGAATGGGAGAGTGTGCATCAGTGAGCAGAAACTTGTCTTGACGCAGAGGAGCTGGCTGTACTTGCTGGAAAGGAGGTGTCAATCAGTGGTGGTTTCTAGGTCACCCCCACCACTGGCTTGACCCTCAGTCATTCTGAGCTTCTTAAAGGGAGCTGTGGCAGGAGCTGAGAGAGGGGTGTTGGAAGGTCTATGGGGACTTACCAAATGGTGGTAGATGTCCATCCACCAATGCCACATAGATTTCCCTAGCAGGGGATGTCTGAAATCATTAGAAGCAGGTAACTCTTCCTGCGAATCCTTTCCCAGTTGGACCCAGGGCTAAAAGCAGGTGCAGTTGCTGCCACTGCTATGATATGGAAAAAAGGAAAGTCAGATGAGGGCTCTGCCTACTGCTCCATCTGACTTGGAATCCAGGTTCTGCACTTAGGATGCTAGACAGCTTTGGGTAGTTTGCCATTCTTACTTCTTTGTCCTCTTTATCTTCACACTTGAAAAAAAAATTAAGCAGCATCAACAGCAAAGCAAATTTTTGAAAACAGAAAATATATCTCCTACACCAATTAATTTTTTTTGCTAGTACATATTCCCTTTCAATCACTGACCCATTCTGATATAATTACGCTCCAGGTCCTGTTTATAGTCTCCACCTGTCACTCAACACCATGATGTCAATATTTTATACATCCTTAAGGAATTTTCAACACTTTTTAATGGCTCCATAATGTCCCATAGAGTCTAACTGCCAAAATTTGCTTAATAGTTCCTGTATTGCTGGATATTTGGGTGTTTCCAAAATGTCACAACTCTCTGCTTTGTAACCTTCTGTTTGAATGATCCTCTAGGCTGAATTTCAAGGAGTGAGGTATTAAAAAGGTAGAGACATCCTTATGGCTTTTGCTATGTTTCACAGATTGCTTTCAATGAAATAATTATGCTATTTTTTAATGATATGGGCACTTTTAGTGTAACCTTGACAAAATTATATACTATCGTTTTTTAAAAATTTGCCAATTTCATAAGCATAAAGTGATATTTTAAGTCTGCTTTAATTCATGTCTATCTACAACCTCCACTCTGTATTCTCTCTGCCTTGCTCGCATGTGCCAGCTGCCATGTTAGTCTTTTTTATATTCCTCAAGTCTTTTTTTCCCTTCAGAAACATCACAGCCGCCCTCTTTCCTGCCTCGGGGCCTTCGCCCAAGCTGTTCGCTCTTCCTGGAACTCTCTCCCATTTCACATTCTTCATCCTCCTCCTTTACATGTCCCTTTAAAGGTCACTTCACAGAGAGACCTTGCTTGACACCCCTAAACTAGTCTCCTTCCCACTCCCCTTTCGAATCACATATGACACTGTTCACAGAACTTATCCCAGTTTGCGATGATCTGATTATGTGTTTGCCGTGTGCTCGTCTGTTAGGCCGTGTGCTCCCCCAGGACACTGCCTTCGTCAGGTCACTGGTCACGAGTGCCTGCAATCGTGCCTGTCACATAGTAGGCACCCAGGAAGTCAGTGTCAAATGCGTGCATGTTTTGGCGATGTACCTGCTGCCCAGCAGAAAATTTAGAAAATCAGAAAAATACATGAACAACCATTTACATGACCCAACAAGGCATTGATTAATGATTAAAAACTATTACCAAGTTGGTGTTTCTAACAGTTTCATGGTTTACATTGAACTCATTAATTAATATTGGCTTTGTGTTGCTCTTTGGGATACAGTTAGGTTTGAAATTGCTTGAGGATTTCAGATTTCAAGAATCTGCCTGCCATGTAGGAGAAATGGGTTCAGTCCCTGGGTCCAGAAGATCCTCTGGAGAAGGGCATGGCAACCCTCTCCAGTATTCTTGCTGGGAAAATCCCATGCACAGAGGAGCCTGATGGGCTATAGACCATGGAGTTGCAAAAAAGTCAGACATGACTGAGCAGCAGCAAGCCATGAGGACTGGGGAGGGGAGGAGGGAATCATTTATGGAGATGGGAAGGAAGCTGGGAGCCTGACCCAGAGAAAGTGTGTCAAAGAAACCCTTTCAGAGGAAGGAGGGCCCTAATTGTGAATCTCTTGACTTAGCATGATGGCAGGGCAGACATTCAGACCACAATCAGGAAACTCAGTTTGGGAGGAAAACACCAGTCCTGTGCAGGTGACCAGTACCACCTGTGTTTGTAAATCCTTTATGATGCTATCTTCCGAGATCCTTTTATAAACATTATCTCTGTTGATCCTCCTGTGACTCTGAGACTAACCTGGATAATCAGCACCATTTTACTCTGGGGGACACAGAAACTCTCAGGAGTTATAAGACCTTCTGTATATCTCAGATCTTGGGATAACTGTGACATAACATCTTCTGACCCCAGACTTATGAATCCTGCCCTCTGGCCACTTTTGAAGGTTTCAGTGTGCTGTGAATCTTGAATTTACCGAAAGGTGGAGGGGTAATGGGAGGAGGCAGGAGTTCTGACTAATTGATTCTTTTTTTTAATTTGAAGGTTAAGCAGAAAATCCATTTAAAGTTAACCCAGACTATTTATACTTAGGATGGTATATGAACTAAACACAATGAAATTGAGCCCAAAGGAATATCCCCAAGAAGAAAGAAGTCAGTAATGTGACCCATAATTGCCTTTTATGATTGGTAGTGTATGTGCCTGGATCTCTGCACCCACCCCAATGCATTTAATAAAAGCCATTGGCAGCTTAGGCAGCTAAAGGCCTCTAGCAAACAGTTAAGAGCCATCCCACTGTTTTGAGCTGTCTTAGACTCTGAACTCCCTGAGGACAGAGTCTTTTGCATTTCACTTTAGTGTCTGGCTGGTACACCCAGAAGTTTGAAGCAGGGGTGAGCATGCATCCTTCATTAGATGTGGCTAAGAATGTAATGATATTCTATGTTATGGGAATTTTACTGTGATTGCACCATCTCATTGTGGCTTCTCCTTTGTCTTTGGACGTGGGGTATCTTTATTTGGTGGGTTCCAGCATCCACCTGTCGATGGTTGTTCAGAGGCTAGTTGCAGTTTTTGTTGGAGGAGAAGATGAGTACACGTCCTTCTACCCCGCTGTTTTGGAAGTCATGGGGAATTTAGGATTCAGAATGGGCAGTGGGATACCGTATAATGTGACAAGAGCATTAAACTTAATTCTGGCCACATATTTTCAAGATACCAGATGAAAGATATTACCTAGGAGACTGCTGGCCCTCTGGGGATAAGCCATGAACCTTGTCATATGAATGGGACGCTGACCAAGATGTTTGCTTGCACGTTAGAGAGACTCTGGTCCCTGAGATTGTTCAGACACTTCTGTACATGGTGGGAAATTAGGGTGGCTCTTCACATTTTCATGGCATTTTGTAGTAATGATAAAAGAAATGTGTTTCATTATTTTTATTTTGGGAGATACCTAAAAACACTGAAATAAAGTACAAATCACCCATAACCCCAGCACTTGGAGATAACTACTCTAAATTTTGGTGTAACTCTTCCGGTGGCTTGTTTTTGTTTTCTAATGCAGATATACACATCTCTTTGCATAAAATTAAGCCAACATGTACGTGTTCTCTAACTGATTTCTTTATTTAGCCATGTATAATGAACATTCCTTTGGGCTCCAAAATCACTGCAGATGGTGATTGCAGCCATGAAATTAAAAGACGCTTATTCCTTGGAAGGAAAGTTATGACCAACCTAGACAGCATATTAAAAAGCAGAGACATTATTTTGCCAACAAAGGTCTGTCTAGTCAAGGCTATGGTTTTTCCAGTGGTCATGTATGGATGTGAGAATTGGACTGTGAAGAAAGCTGAGCACCGAAGAATTGATGCTTTTGAACTGTGGTGTTGGAGAAGACTCTTGAGAGTCCTTTGGACTACAAGGAGATCCAACCAGTCCATTCTAAAGGAGATCAGTCCTGGGTGTTCTTTGGAAAGACTGATGCTAAAGCTGAAACTCCAGTACTTTGGCCACCTCATGCGAAGAGTTGACTCATTGGAAAAGACCCTGATGCTGGGAGGGATTGGGGACAGGAGGAGAAGGGGACAACAGAGGATGAGATGGCTGGATGCCATCACCGACTCGATGGACATGAGTTTGAGTGAACTCCAGGAGTTGGTGATGGACAGGGAGGCCTGGTGTGCTGCGATTCATGGGGTTGCAAAGAGTTGGATACAACTGAGTGATTGAACTGGACTGAACTGAGTGAACATTCTCTTGTGCACTTACTGTTTTTTACTTCAATAAAAGCAAATAGGTATTAAGTAGGTTACATGATGAATAAAATAGACATACTCTTGGTTTTTATGGATCCTGAAACTAAGGGAAGGTGTGCAGTACATTGAATGTAGATGCAGACATAAAGTCTGTCAATATTTGCAGACTCTAAGATGGCAAATTCATCTCCTTGCTAAAATGTAACTGTAACACCAAAATCAATACTCATGGTGTTTTCACGGTCAACCACAGACATGCAGAGAGAGGTGAGAAATTCAAGTTGCCAAATGCACACATTACCAGGTTAAACAAAGAGATGCTCTGCCTTCTTGTCTCAGCCCTCTTCCTGTAAACAATATCCTCTTCATGGTCTATTTAGTGCTATGTTTTCCCCATTTTTGTGCTTTTTGTTGCTGATTTTTCTGTTTAAAATGACCCCCAAGCAGAGTGCCAATGTGCTGTCCCTGAGTACAAGAAGGCTGTGACATGCCTTATAGAAAAGATGCATGTTAGGTAGGCTATGCTCAAGCGTGAGTTATAGCTATTGGCTGTGAGTTCAACATTAATGAATTAACAATATACATTAAACAAGGTATCTTTAAACAAAAGCACATGTAAAACAAGGTTATGTATTGACCATTTGTCAAAAATGTTGTATTCAGGCTCTCAGGAGCCTAGGAACAATGGCTCAGTGTTCGCTAATTCAGAGCCACTTTATAGAACATAACTATTGCAAACAGAGACAACCAACTCTGTGTGTGCACAGATCAGTGAGGTGGAGGGTGGTCAGGAAGATATAATTTGGGTTCTTTGGCTCTTTGTTGCTGTATAGCTCTTAAACCTACTGAAAAATAATTTTCCAGAAAAGGTAAAATCATGACTCTTTCCAGAAGTAAAGATCAACATGATTTTATTTAATTCATTTATGAGGAAACCAGTGAAGTGTCACAGCCAGTATAGAGGAAAATAAAAAAATCAGACACATTTATAGATGAGAAATAGTGAGGGGAATATGCGAATAGAGGCAAAACTGGCTTTCTTTTTCTCTTTGGGAAGGGAGAAGATTGTTCCTTCTTGGGACAGAACCATTTCCATGTCTGTAGACAAAAATTATTCTGTGTTGCTGTTTGTTATGTAAAACTTGCAGGGCTGTAAAGTAGCAATCAGAATCAGATAACAGGACAACTTGTGCCCTAGACAACTCATAAGTGGAAGTGAAAGTCGCTCAGTCATGTCCGACTCTTTGCGACCCCATGGACTATCCAGTCCATGGAATTCTCCAGGCCAGAATACTGGAGAGGGTAGCCTTTCCCTTCTCTAGGGGATCTTCCCAACCCAGGGATCGAACCCAGGTCTCTCTCATTGCAGGCGGATTCTTTACCAGCTGAGCCACGGGGGAAGCCCAAGAATACTGAAGTGGGTAGCCTATCCCTTCTCCAGTGGATCTTCCCGACCCAGGAATTGAACCAGGGAATTGAACCTGCAATTGCACTGCAGGTGGATTCTTTAGCAACTGAGCTATGAGGGAAGCTCATAGTTGTCCATAGGAGCTCACTCCCCTGCCCCAGAGCCAGGGCGGTAAATGTGATCTGTCTAGATGAGGCATGGCGATAAAGAAGGGAACCCTGAACAATGCACCACCACCACCATCGTGAGGTTGGGTTGCAGATTCAGAGCCAGCAAAGCAGACCGTGAAGAAACAGCTAGAGAGACAAGGGAAAAATGTGGAACCTTTGGGGCAACAGCAAGATTGAGGATGGAGACAGTGGTCAATGCCTGAAGGTCGAGTAAGATGCACTCTTAAAGGATTGGCACCTTGGTGGCCACTAGTGAGTTAATATGAGTAGCTATTATGGGGTGCAAACAGGCAGAAGCCAGAGTGGCCTAGAACAGGTGAACCAGGGGTGGAAAGTGGAAATTTTGCTCTAAGTCTTTGTTTTGAGTCATGTCTTGATATGCTTTTAATATGGATGTACCATTGATTTTATCCTAACTTCTATTTCTGGACATTTAAGTCTTTTCTAATTTTCAAGAAATTGCTATTAATATCTTTTAGATACAAATATGTATGCACATATTTAGTATCTTTCCTAGAATAAATTCCTAGAAGTGTCCTGTTGCTGGGTTAGTGAGCATCTCTAAGACTTTGAGACAGTCTGTCCACAATTCAGTCAATTTACACCTTGTCCTCAACAGCAGATAAGCTACTTTGTTTCTTTGGACATCTCATCTATAACTATTATAAGTCTACATCCTCTCTTTGTTCTTCTCCATTTCCCTGAGACAATAACTCTGCAAATAAGTGGTTTGGTGTTTGTAGCTGATAATCAATGACTTTTATTTCTTATCATCACTTACAAGTCAGGGCCCCCTATTTGGAGCAGAATCAATTCTTTCCCTTGTTGGCATTAACACATGTCAAATATTTGCAGGTTCTTATCTTTCTTTAGGCTTGGCTTAGCAGGCTCTGAATTTTTAGCACCTGACATTTTCCCTCCCAGATTCATTCCTCTATTTTCCTTAGGGGATTGCTGTCTTCCTTAGCTTTTCATCCATTTAAGCACGACCATGCCTCCATATCCTAGAAAAATTCCATGTTACCGGGGTCAGTGGGGGGATTTCCACCCTGACCTCCCTGAGGGCTGCACTGTCAGCTGGTTTCCAAATGAAAACTCTGTCTAGCTTCTTGAATCATATACCCTCTGTCTCTCATCTCTGATTTCTGTATTTGGTGTTTCTTTTTTAAAATATTAATTTTTATTGGAGTATAGTTGCTTTACAATGTTGTGTTAATTTTTGCTGTACATCAAAGTGAATCAGTTACATGGTTACATATATCCCCTCTTTTTTGGATTTCTTTCCAGTGTAGGTCACCACAGAGCACTGAGTAGAGTTCCCTGAGCTTATACGGTAGGTTCTCATTAGTTATCTACTTTATGTTATTGTTGTTCTTTAGTCACTAAGTCATGTCCAACTCCTTTGCGACCCCATGGACTGTAGCCCACCAGGCTCCTCTGACCATGGAATTTTTCCAGGCAAGAATACTGGAGTGGGTTGTCATTTCATTCTCCAGGGGATCTTCCCAACCCAGAGATCAAACCTGTGTCTCCTGCATTGGCAGGTGGATTCATTACCACTGAGCCACCAGGGAAGCGCTATCTGTTTTATGCATAGTATCAGAGGTGTATGCACGTCAACCCCAATCTCCCAATTCATCCCACCACTCGCTTCCTTCCTTGGTGTCCGTGTGTTTGTTTTTTATATCTGTGTGCCTATTTCTGTTTTGCAAATAAGATCATCTATACCATTTTTCTAACATCTACATATATATATATATTAACATGTGATATTTGTTTTTCTCTGACTTAATTCATTCTGTGTGACAGTCTCCAGGTCCATCTTAGGACTGTGTCCTCTTGCCCATTTCTCTCTTCATTACATATTATGCTCTCTGGGTATGTCTTACCTGTTCCCATTGCTTCAACAAGAGATGGACACATTACCACCTCTTTTCTGAGCTCCAGGTCTATACACTTAACTGCTTTCTCTACCTGCCTTGTATCCATCTCACCACTAAGGTTGAGTACCAAAAATGGCCTGCCTCTGTTTGATAAACAGCAGCCTGCCTACTGCAAGTTCAGAAAGTCATCTGAGATCCTTCCCTCTCTGTCTCCCTCCTCTCACACCAGATCAGCCATCCTGTCTGCAGGGCAGCAAAGGAGATGTGGACATAAAGAACAGACTTTTGGACATGTGAGGAAAGGAGAGGGTGGGATGATTTGAGAGAGTAGCGTTGAAACATATACATTACCATATGTAAAACAGATAGCCAGTGGGAATTTGTTGTATGATGCAGGGAGCCTGAAGCCGCTGCTCTGTGACAGCCAAGACCAATGGGAAAGGGTGGGAGGTGGGAAGGAGGTTCAAGAGGAAGGGAACACATGTGTACCTATGGCTGATTGATGTTGATGTAAGCAGGAATCAACACAATACTGTAAAGTAATTATCCTCCAATTAAAAATGAAACAAAAATTTTAAAATGCCTAGGAAAAACAAAAACTGTCCATTTCCCTGTTTCTGCCCCCTCTTTCCCAACTTTACTCTCCTGTCCACCTACGTCACTGGAGTATTCTTTGCCATCAGAATTCTTTGAAGTCTCACACTGGCCTTTACACCTATTTTCAATCTTGTCTTACCAGTCTTGTGAGACCTGTTAAGTTTCTAAGGTGGATTATTATTTTCATTTCTTTTCCAATAAGTAATGTTATATTTTTTAAATGTAATTTTGTTTTGCTACATCTGTATCTTTTCTTTTTCAATCCATTTCAATGAGCCCTTGCGGGATGGGAGGGGCATCTGCAGACCCTCTTGCCACGAGGACCAAACAGAAGTGACACAGAAATGGCATTATTGGATCCATTGGCTTGTGATGCTGAGACAACAAGCTCGTGGTGACTAAATGAGTAAAAGAATTTAAATGCATAGGACATTAGTACAATAAGATGTTGTCTGTATATCTTTCTTCAATGCCAGTAATACTGATATTCTTGCCCTGGTGTTAGTGGGCTTTGGAAGCAACAAGGTATTGTGGGAAGAGTGTGATTTTCCAGATTCAAATTATCATCTCACTACTTAGCAGTGCTGTGACCCTGGGCAAGTTATTGAACTTCTCTGGACCTTCATTTCCTCATCTGTAAATTTAGAATAACAGTGTCCATCTCCTTGGGCTGTCATGAGGCTTGAATGAACACATAAGTATAAAGAGGGAAAGGTTGTGATTGTGGGGGTGAGGGGCTGATGTTGGCTGGGGGTGTTGGATGGGAATGCAGTGAAGATTTACTTTTTTGTTTCCCATCTCCGTCTCCATGGAAACCCTATGGCCTGAAGAACTTCATGCCCTCAGTGAGCATATCCCGAGGGGGAGAGCAGCCCCAGGTGTTTGGCGTGCTGTGTTCTCACTGTACCTCTTCCCTGTTCCACTGGAGCTTTCAGACATTCTCTCCGTAAGTCCCCTCCTTGCCTGCCTGTCTGGATGATTTGTCTTCTCCATCCTTACACTCACCGTGCTGGGAGGGGCCTTCTCTTCTCTCCTTTGGATCTGCCCTCTAGCCTTTCCTTCCTGTTCCCACTCACAGCCTGGCCTCTCCCCGCTGTGCATCCTCGCCACCATCCATCTTCCATGGGACAACAATGATGACTGCTCCAACACAGACCTGGCCTTATTTCTTCCCTTGTTTACATCATCCCCATGTCTTCCCACAGCCCTCAGAGTGACCTCCATACCCTGCCTGCCACTCAGGGCCCTTCACAAGCTCTCCCAACCTTCCCTGTCCTGTCTACCTGCCTTTCCAAGCTCCTTTTCATCCTTTGACACTGTGGCCAGGAGATTTCAGGAATGTTTGAAGACTGGAAAAGCAATTTAATGGCTCAAAAATGTGTAGGAAACCTGTATTGAAGCTAATCAGCCTTTAATTCTATATCTATGAAATATATCTGCATGCCTGTGTTTTACACACACACACACACACACACACACACACACACACACCTTCCCTGGTGGCTCAGATGATAAAGCATCTGCCTGCAATGCAGAAGACCTGGGTTTGATCCTTGGGTCGGGAAGATCCCCTGGAGAAAGGAATGGCTACCCACTCCAGTATCCTTGCCTAGAGAATTCCATGGACAGAGGATCCTGGGAGGCTAAAGTCCATGGGATTGCAAACGATCAGACATGACTGAGCAACTAAGCATGCATACATACATACACACGTGTGTGTGTGTGTGTAGTCAATTCACTGTTCAAAAATTTTATTCCATTTAGCAATAAACTATAGGCTAGCTTTTCTCAAAGACTGAGAATTCCCAAGGAACAAAATGATTGGAGAAAGCATAGGTGATAATAAGTTACTGTTATTGGGAGTCAAATAATATTGAGCCAATAATAATTGGGAGCCACATTGGGGAAAAATTATTTTTAAATATTTCAAAATAATTTTATGACAAAAAATTATACTTCATGTTGGAGGTGGAATGGAGGTGCATCTTAGTGTGATATGAAGGAGGGCTCTAAAACTAGACTGGCCCATGAAGATGACAGACAACCTTGCATTTCCTGTTGACCTTGACCTGCAGCCCCTTACTCCCTAGCTGCCTATTGCCACGTGTTTTCACCTTCTGATTATAAGACCACCTACCTTTATTGTTTTCCTCTGAACACTCAGTCCTGTGATATTTGATGCTGTAAACTCCTCAGGGCTAAGAAGGTGTTAGCCTTGCTTCCTGCTGATCCCTGACACAAAGGACAGAACTTTGCACCAAGTGTAGGCTGTCCATGTTGTTAGTTGGAAGAGCATCGCTGGGTGGTCCTGGGGGGAGTCATTATGGAGAAGGGCAGTGTGGAGGAGTCTGCCTTTTTTGGGGTGCTCAGGGCTCGGCATGACTATTTCCAGACCCGTCTAGATCATTCCATCTCACACACCCCATGTGAACAGAAGGGCAGGCTGCTCAGAAACTCTGCACTAGGCAATATGACACAAAGGTGGAAAAGGTGACACCAGGTGAGCGATCTTGGTTAAGAGCCAAGGGGCTTGGCAAGGTGAGGGGCTTGGTTAAGAGATCAGGCCCTTGACTTTGCCTGACCTCAGAAGCTCCTTGGGCATCAAAGTCCTCCATGGCTTTCATGGCAGAAAAGAAAGGCATGGGGGCAGGGTGGGTGCTGAGAGCACTGAATGTAGTCTCCCAGAGGCCCTGGGGATCACGTGTCGAGGGTGAGGCTGCCGTTCCAGGTGGGAAGCAGGACACTGATCTGGGTGGCAGGTGGGGACAAGAGCCATCCCGTGAGTCACTGGCCTTCACCAGACACAGGCTGGCAATCAGTGACCACAGAGACTCTGCGCACTGCCCCTCAGCAGATTCCTCAAGGGAAGGGACCTCGTGTCTTTGAAGCTCTGGTCCCCTAGTGCCCAGCACAGCCTGACAATGAGCAAGTATTTGGAGAGGATTTGCTGGACTAATGAGCGTCCCATCACGCAAACAGCAGTACAGTTCAGAGCATACGGTTCCCCCAAAGGAGTCTCTCCAAGTGTCCTGATTTCATAATGAATGTTTTCTGGGCCATTTTTGTCATTAGAATAGAATACAAATATAATATATGGCAGGCATTTTTCCTCATTCTCTAATTAAACATTAATAGCACTTGGAGAGGTATTATCATGCCGTTTTTAAAAATGAGGAAGAAACTCAGAGAAGGAAGTCACTTGTCCACTAATAAGCTAGTGAGGGCAGACCCAAGCTCTGAACACTGGATGAAGCCTCTGGTCTGTCCCGGCTCTACAGTATCACCTCACTTGAATATCGTCAGTAGCCTTCTAGAAAGGAGGCTGCTCTCCAACGCAGGGAATCCTCACTGGATTTGCAGTCACAACGAGTGGGTTTCAGACCTGCCCTTGCCTCTGTTCCTTAATAAGTGTTGCTAATCTCTTTGAGCTTCTGCTTTCTCATCTGTAAAATGGGAATAAAGTGTGACTGCCTCACAGACTTGGAACAAGGACTAACTGGACACCATTTATGAACATACCTGGCACAGTTGTTGGCACAGAGAAGGTAAATGACTGCTAATTGGTTCTGATGTTAGACATCAATTTTGTAGCATGCCTATGTTTTCCTGTATGTGGCTTTGGTGAGCAGTGAGGTTTGAGCGTGTTCATTCATCCCTGCACGGTCCAGTTTAATATTTTTCTCTTGTCTCATGCAGTGTCATCCCGGTTGGACTTTGTCTCTTTAAAGGCATTTATTCTATTCTTTCACAATGATATATGTAAAACCCACTTTCCTTATGAAGTGTTTATTTTTTGCATATAGAATCCTTTATAATCTAACACCATCCAGATATAAGAGCCATTTAGTTGCATATGTAAAAGGACCTATTTGAAAAGTAAAGGAATAAAGTGGCCTTTATGTGCTTGGGGGCCTTTCTGGGGAGGTTCACCAGAGAAATGGAAGTACACACACTTCCTCAAGAAATTCAGTGTCCCTGGGGTCTCTAAATCGTGTTATTTTCTCACTGTACATGAGGCCTCATTGCATTTGCTTTATATCCTAGTCATTCTTTGTCACAGTGGCAGAGATGAATATTTTCTTCACTGTAGTTGTTTTCCTAAGAAGCTAAAAATATTGGAAGGAAATTGGTTTTTTCTCTTCTGCCTTATCTTTGCATAACTATTCTCGGGGATCTCAGAGCAGCGTAGGAGATGACCTCTTTTTTTATTGTCGCTGTAGCGCCAAGACAGAGACACAAGCAGCAGGCAATAAAAGCAACCCTGGCCTCTGCGACTGTCTTTGGAACTGACAAGATGATGGTTGGACTGAATCCACTGGTCAGTTCCAATTTAGTCCAATCCCTGATTTGACATGGCCTCCACCCCTGCAGCCCAGTGACTGATTGTTTTTCATGATTGATGGAGGTGACAGATTTATTTTAAAACTGAGGCTGATTTTTCAGGACCCTGATGAGCTTGGGGAGATGGACGGGGTGGGGGTGTATAGGAGGGAGAAAGAATACTCCTTTGTTAATGGTCTCTGTCAGTGACTTCTGTGAGAGCCTCAACAGCTCAGGAAGCCCTCTGTTAGGAAAGCAATTGGCAGGGAATAGGATATTCAGTGGCACCCCACTCCAGTACTCTTGCCTGGAAAATCCCACGGACGGAGGAGCCTGGTGGGCGGCAGTCCATGGGGTAGCACAGAGTCGGACACGACTGAGCGAATTCACTTTCACTTTTCACTTTCATGCATTGGAGAAGGAAATGGCAACCCATTCCAGCATTCTTGCCTGGAGAATCCCAGGGACGGAGAAGCCTGGTGGGCTGCTGTCTATGGGGTGGCACAGAGTCGGACATGACTGAAGTGACTTAGCAGCAGCAGGATATTCGGTAGGAAAACCTGGATTTCCAGTCCTGGTTCTACTGTTTCCTTGGGCAAGTTTCTTAATTCCTCTGCATTTTTGATCACCAATTAAAACAAAGAAATTAACCAGGTAGAAGAGACTGCTAGTTCCCTACCCAGTGTTTGTTCTCACCTTCTTCCTTACTGAGATCAGAACTGATTCTGGCTGTATTTCCCAGCACCGCTTGCAGCTGGGTGTGGCCACATGACCAAGTTCTGACCAATGAGATGTAAGCAGTGTGGTGGGTGGGACTTCCAAGAGAACTTTGCAGTCAAGGAGGAAAATACTTAAAAATAAAACTTAAACCTATGGGTTCTTCAGATGCTTTCACATATAACCAGAGGACTAAAAAGTTTCCTTAGCCAGTGACTGTACCTTTTTGACTCCAAAGAACCTACAGCTACTTCTGTGGTGTTGGGCTTCAACTAGGTAAGAATGTACGTCAGTTAACTCCGTTTAGCGTTGCTGTGGTTTGAATGTTTCTCCTCACCTGAGTGTCGTCTTCCTACCGCCGTTGTAAACATTAACAAGTGCTTTAATATGAGACAGAAGGTTGCTGAGGCTGACTGGTCCTGTGAGAGCTTCTCTTTCTGCCAGGCCTCGTCTGCTGGGAGGACGAAAGGAGTCTTGGAGAGCTGGAAGGGTGGTGCAGGAGCAGGGAAGACCCCAACACCTCTTTTTTTCTTAATGAAGTATGTTGATGAAGGACCCCCAACAGGAGCGGCAGGGGTATCAGCTTTTACTGGGCCATTTTGTCCCGCAATGGCTCTGCTTTCAATATGGCTGCCAACAACCCAGCCAGTTAAAACTACAGGCCCCAGGCGTGTGGGGGCTGTGGAAGAGTGTCATACAAACCCCAGACAACTTCGGGGTCAGCGTCTTCCCCACAGCATCAGAGGAGAGTGTTCTCAGCTGGACTCTGAGGGAATCCCGGCTGAGCTGCTGCTCCCAGGTGTTGTAGATACCATAATGAGGGTCCAGAAGTTTCTTGGGATGCTTAATTCATAGGAGAAAATCCTCCTTTGGATATTACTTACTGATTTGTTTTTCCTCTGACCACCTCAGATGTGATATGCAAAATCTTGTGATAAAAGCAGAAATCAAGATAGTCTTGTTTCCTGATCCTTAAATCTGAGAGAACTGGCCACAAGAGCCTTGGCTTAATGAGCATCGTCTGGTATCACAGATGCTGTCCTTGTTTGTGGGTTCAAGAAGGTGCGGACACAGACACAGCCTCCCTTATCTTATCTCCTGCCTCTCAGAGGCACCGAGGGTGAAATGTCTGCATTGGTGAGGTCAAGGGGCTGAGGACTAAGATCTAGGTGTGAAGCATCCTGAGGATCTGGCCTCTTAGCTGTCCTAAGAATCTGGTCAGCCAAGATTCAGGGAGACTTGCAAATTGAAAGGTTTCATTTATTAGCTGTCACAGCCGGACTTCTGGACAAGGCTGAAGGGCTGAGAAATTTAGCTTGAATCTGCTGTAGGAGCAGGTCAAGAGGAGCTCTGGGCTGTTGGCTGGGCACCAGGAGTACAGCATGTGAAGGGGCCGTTTATTTACCTGATTTATTCGTTCTGTACTTGTTGAATGACTGCTCTGTGCTGGGGGCTAGAGATTTAGGGGGGACGCTGACATTCTCCCCTGTGACTTAGTAGCTCACAGCCTCTGTCACAGGAGAGGGAAAGAAACGGATCTGTGGATGCAATACAAGGATATCAATGTCTTGGGTCAGGCTCCCTAGAAGCTGAGCTTGAAGTAGGGTTACAGATACTTCTGATTTATTGAAGGAGGGACCTGTAAGGGAAGGAGGGAAGAGGACATGGAAGGGGAAGGGGGAGGGTAAGAATGTGATCAGGGAACATCCAGCCTTCACCTGATTTGCGAACTTAAGGCAGCCCTGTCAACTTCCTGTGATATTGAGAATGCTCTTTGTGCTGTCCAGTAGCAGAGCCACATGTGACAGCTGAGCATTTGAAATGTGATCAGTGTGGCTGAGGAACTGAAATATTAATTGTATTTAATTTTAAATAATTTCAATTTAAATACTTACAAATAGTGAATGGCTGCTGTATTGGATACTACAACACTAGAGCAGATGTGGGCAAACTTCTGTAAAGAGCCAGTAAGTGAATACCCTAGGTTTTGTGGACCAGACAGCCTGAGCTGCAATTCCTTAACTGCTGTTGTAGCAGATCAGCCATAGACAACACCTGACGGAATGGGTGGCTGTGTTTTACAAGTGCCAACACTTGTAAAAACAAGTGGCAAACTGGATTTGGCTTCAGTTCAGTTCAGTCGCTCAGTCGTGTCCGACTCTGCGACCCCATGAATCGCAGCATGCCAGGCCTCCCTATCCATCACCAACTCCCGGCGTTCACTCAGACCCACGTCCATCTAGTCAGTGATGCCATCCAGCCATCTCATCCTCTGTCGTCCCCTTCTCCTCCTGCCCCCAATCCCTCCCAGCATCAGAGTCTTTTCCAATGAGGCCAAAGTACTGGAGTTTCAGCTTTAGCATCATTCCTTCCAAAGAAATCCCAGGGCTGATCTCCTTCAGAATGGACTGGCTGGATCTCCTTGCAGTCCAAGGGACTCTCAAGAGCCTTCTCCGACACTACAGTTCAAAAGCATCAATTCTTCGGCACTCAGGCTTCTTCACAGTCCAACTCTCACATCCATACATGACCACAGGAAAAACCATAGCCTTGACTAGACGGACCTTTGTTGGCAAAGTAATGTCTCTGATTTTGAATATGCTATCTAGGTTGGTCATAATTTTCCTTCCAAGGAGTAAGCATCTTTTAATTTCATGGCTGCAGTCACCATCTGCAGTGATTTTGGAGCCCCAAAAAATAAAGTCTGACACTGTTTCCACTGTTTCCCCATCTATTTCCCATGAAGTGATGGGACCGGATGCCATGATCTTCGTTTTCTGAATGTTGAGCTTTAAGCCAACTTTTTCACTCTCCATTTTCACTTTCATCAAGAGGCTTTTGAGTTCCTCTTCACTTTCTGCCATAAGGGTGGTGTCATCTGCATATCTGAGGTTATTGATATTTCTCCCGGCAATCTTGATTCCAGCTTGTGCTTCATCCAGTCCAGCGTTTCTCATGATGTACTCTGCATAGAAGTTAAATAAGCAGGGTCACAATATACAGCCTTGACGTACTCCTTTTCCTATTTTGAACCAGTCTGTTGTTCTATGTCCAGTTCTAACTTGCTTCCTGACCTGCATACAGATTTCTCAAGAGGCAGGTCAGGTGGTCTGGTATTCCCATCTCTTTCAGAATTTTCCACAGTTTCTTGTATCCACACAGTCAAAGACTTTGGCATAGTCAATAAAGCAGAAATAGATGTTTTTCTGAAACTCTCTTGCTTTTTCCATGATCCAGCAGATGTTGGCAATTTGATCTCTGGTTCCTCTGCCTTTTCTCAAACCAGCTTGAACATCAGGAAGTTCACGGTTCATGTATTGCTGAAGCCTGGCTTGGAGAATTTTGAGCATTACTTTACTAGCGTGTGAGATGAGTGCAATTGTGCGGTAGTTTGAGCATTCTTTGGCACTGCCTTTCTTTGGGATTGGAATGAAAACTGATGAAACATAAAGCACACTGCAGAGTTGCCCCTTCACCACACCCAGCAAGGGGTCAGCTTTGCATAACCTGTATTGGTCTGATTTGGTGTAGGTCACCTGGAAACGGGATGGTACTTCCTGGGCTAGGTGACTCCGTCCCCTGAAGTCATTTCCCAGAGTGGAGTAAGTGTGGTGTGGGGAGCTATGATGTCTTAGGTACATGGCATCGTGGCCAGTAGGAGTTGTGCAGTGGCCGCGTAAGGAGAATCTCGGGGAACACTACAGTGCTTACTATAGTAATGAATAGTTCTTATGTGTTCACTATGTGCCAGGCACACTGTTAGTGCCTCATGTGGTTTCTAGTCATTCAGTTGTCAAAATAGCCTTAGGAAGACTGTAATGCAAGCATTTGTAGTATGTTCCTATAAAATTCACTGATGTTCATCATTCCAGTTTTGTTGGCTTAGTTACTGGGTATACCCAAGACATTATCCCCCCCCTCCATCCCTCCCCCTCCCTCACACAGACATATGTCATCTGAAATATAGGTATGATGTCACCAAGTGGCAGTTATATACTATTTCCTGTTAGGTAGCTTTGCTGTACTCTCAGAGACCCCAGTGACCTAATCTGTTTTGCACTAGTTGCCTCTACTTACTTTGCCTCCCTGGGGTGTTTTTCAGCCCAGATTTCCTCCTTGATAGGAAGCCCATTTCTCTATATCTTATATAGATTTCTCATAGAAACAGATCCTTATTTGGATTCAGGTAGTTTCCTTGGGAGGTGATTTCTGAAAGCCCAGTGACAAAATGGAGAAGGAGACAGGGAGGAATAAGGTAATAAAGGGCATTAACACATGGGTAACTGGGTGGGCTACTGTTGTGACCAACTGAGACCTGTCCCCACTTGGGGGTCCTGCTGGACACATACTCTAGAAGGTTAGAGTTTCTCCTCCCATGGCCATGGCACACTGGATGAGGGTTACTCCTGGAGGTGAACTTCCCAATACTTTACACAGCCCAGAGTTGAGCATATTTCCTCAGTGTGAACCCCTCCCCCTCAGGCAGGGTGACCCTGTAACAGGCTGCCTGTGACCTCCAGGCCATGGGTAAGGTCCTGGAGCGTCTGTCATACCCCCTTTTCTCTAACTACTAGCAGTTCTCCAGTTATGGGCTTTTTCAGTTTAAAAGATTTGTTGCCAATTTCTACAGTGCAGTAGACTCTGCTTGACAGTTTGCATGACCATGAAGTTACAGACTTATTAACTTGGGGGTAATGAGATGAGGAAAACACCACATAAGCCTTAAGTCTTACTTCTGGTTGACCTAGCAAGGTTCTGAACTTCCCTAGGTCTTACTCTCTGCTGTGTCATGGAAATGATGGCACGGCTTTTGCTGGGCCTCAGATGAGGTGATGGACAAGCACATACTTAGTAATCTGTGAGGCGCAAAGGGTTTGCAAGTTATTAGGGAGTAAGTGCTATGATTAAGGCAGTATAAATCAATTAGTAATCATTATCCTGGGTCTTTCATGTGTGTAGACCTGGGCTCCCTGTTAGGCCTGCATCCCAGACACCCCTGCTTGGTCTCAGGGTCAGGCTCTCCGGGTACACTCAAGACCACTTGGCGAGTCTCTGTACTCGGGAATCATGGCCAGAAGGGAGAGATAGCCCACACCATGGCTTTCTGTGTAGGAAAGCTTATCCTCCACTCCATCCCACAGCCCGTGTTCCTGTATCTGTACCCAGATACACCCTGCTTAGATGAGAGTCTGACATGGTCGTGAAGAGTGTTTGAACCAGAAAGAGGAGCAGGAACACAAACAAAGGGACAATCTACCCTTTCTTCTGGGAACAAGCTGTTCCCTAGGCCAGGGAGCATCTTCTGATGCCACATCAGGAGGGGACTTGAGTGCTGTATTCAGCTCAGGGACCCATTGCAGATATACAAGTAGAGAGTGGCATTGCTGGTGTGCATCTGGGGAAGATTGTCTGGCCTGAGGTGTAGGATAGATTAGAAAGGCTGCAGGCACCCGGAAAAGGCTGTCACAAAGGTCAGGAAGACAGATGCTCAGGTCTGGGTGAGAACAGTACTGCTAATATTTTAACCTGCTCAGCCAGTGGAAGACTTACTCATGGATTCTTGGAGCTTTACCAAGAAGGAGCAGAAGTGCAGAGTCCTCCAGGGGCCCCTCATGCACCTCACACAGCTAGGATTTTCCGAGCACTGCATCATGAAGAGTACATACTGCTCTCCACCACTGCAGCCCTGTAGCTTTGGATCTTGTGTCAGTAGAAGGCTTCCTGTCCCGAGCACATTCCCTAATCCCAGAGCACCTTCTCAAAGAGTGAAATGGAGCCACCAGCCCAGGGAAGAAGGTAGCAGGCCTTGACTCACAGTCCCTGGCCTGATGAGGGGAGCCTGCAACTGCTTCTACAGCGCAGCTTGGCTTGGGGAGCTGTCTTGCAGTGTACACGAGCCATTGGTTGGGTGTGAGGGCTGTTAAGACAGCTACTCAGCTTCAAAACTTGTCTCCATGACTTACTGTTTGAACTTGGGCAAGGTATTTAAATTCTTTTTGCAAGATATTCTTGGGCAAGGTATTTAAATTATTTTTTCATTCTGCAGTGTAAGTAATCATAACATGTTCCCCATAGGTTTTTGTGTGAAGCATAAATGATACAATCAATGTAAATTGTTTGGGGAAGTGTTTGTTTACCAGATGTGATTGTCATTATGCAGGAAAAAGTGTCTGTGAGCTAAAAGAACTGGTTCTATTAGTCAGCTACTGCCATAATAATGCTGCATAACAGAAACATTAAAATCTCAGTGATACACACTACCATTTATTTTTGCTCATGGGTCTGTATTTGTCTGGAACATCCTACTGACTTAGGCCAACCCTGGCTGATAGGCATCTTGATCAGCTGGCTAGTTTGATGTAGCTAGATGGCATAGAGTAGCCTCAGCTGGGGTGACTCCACTTTGCTCCACCTGGCCTGACATCCTCCAGCAGGCTAGATTGTTCTCATGGTGGAAGCAGGAGTCCGTGAGGGGAAGGAGAAATGCAGAAGCACTTTGTCAAGCCTCCCTGTGCATAAAGCTTGCTCTTTTCCCATTGGCCGAAATAAGTCACCTGACCAAGCCCGGCATCCAGGTGGAAGGAAGTGCACAGTTACAGGTGTCATAGCTTGGATATGTATAGTCATTGACATAATCAGTACCACTTTGGCATTTTCAGTAAACCTCCTAGGGGAGCTCAGGTCCTTGAGGCAATACTCATTTCAACAGTCCTGCTTTTCCGCTAACTAATTGGGCTGTTTCTCTTTGTGAATTATTAGTATTGAAGATCATAATACTAGTTATCATTCACCAGGCACCTCAGTCATGATGCCACATACTAAAACTTCTTACCCTAGGAGACTATTTTAAGGATTAAATGAGATAATGTATGAAATCCCTTAGTTTATCTCAGTGCAAATTTATCATATTAACTCAAGAAGTGTTTTCCATTATTTTTCTTGTTATTGTCATCCATCATGACTATGATTAATATCATTATCTTCCATGAAAGCTTCCAGTGTAGGCATTTTTTAGCCTCATTTAACAAATGAATAACTGAGACTGAAAGAACTTAAATAATTCTCCCAAGGTCATACAGCTGATAAGGACCAGAGCTTATCTAAGGATTGATCTTCTTGGTAAATGGTCTGGTGTCATTCCTATAGTGTGGTGTGAAGGAGTGTACTGACCTGGGTAGAAAGTTCTAATTTTGAGCCCAAACCTGAAGCCCTCCAGCTTTAACCCTGTGACCTGAGTCCTGCTTTGTGGGGCCTCAAGGAGTATGTGGCTCCTCTTCTGAGTGGCAGCCTTGTAGAGACAGAGGTCATTTGACACTCACTTGTTTCTACAAGTCAAACTCCCAGACATGTTTAGATGTGGTTTAGGCCAGAGCACTGCTGAAGGACAGACTATCTGGTGTCATGCTATTTGTGGGTCCTTGGGTCTTCCAAGGCAAGCTCAGCTGTTTAGTCTGCTCAGCCTCAACCAGCTGTGAGACAGGTGTCCATGTCCCCTCTGTCCCCTAAGAGGGGGCTCAGAGAAGCTGGGGAGTCAGATTGAGGCTGCATGGTTGGTAAAGGGGGGACTAGGACTGGCATTGCTCCCTTCATGGATGCCAGGTCTTTCCAGACACAAAGGACCATCCTGCCATGCCACCCTCTCCTTTGCTTGACTCTCCTTATCACTTCTGGTCTTTGGCTGCTTGATCCAACTGCTTTGGGTTCTTCTCAAGGGACCTTCAGTCATGAATGACTCACCCAAGCTATCCGCAGATTCTCTCTCCCCTGGAAAGAGTCACCTCTTCAGCCTTTACAGGCTCCCACAAGAGGGAGAAGTACTTTCACACTGCTCATGCTGTGGCTTTGGGTTATAGGAAAGTTGATTCCTGCTTGCCGTAAAGACCCTTATTAGTGGCTATGTGTGTGTGTGTGTGTGTGTGTGTGTGTGTGTAGGTATAGTGGGGGGCGGTGCTGTGTTGGGTCTTAGTTGCAGCACATGGGATCTTTGCCATGTGTGGGCTTAATTGCCCTGTGGCATGTGGAGTCTTAGTTCCCTGCCCAGGGATGGAACTCGTGTCCCCTGCATTGCCAGGTAGATTCTTAACTGCTGAACCACCAGGGAAGTCCCCCTTTAGTAGTTCTTTAAATGATGTTCTGGCAGGAACTGGTGAGGGAGAAGAGGGACCAGGGGAAGATGTGTGATCCCCCATCAAAGAGAACTCTTATTACAGGTTTAGAATCCATTAAAATACCCTGTACTCTCAGCTCCCACTGCTGCTTGTTCATTGAGGATTCCACACTGTTCAGAGCACACAGTCAGTTCTCAGGGGTATTTTACTCCCCGCCACTACCCGCCTCCCCCCCCCGCCCCCCCACACACACACACATTGCTGGGACAGTACAGATAGATAATCCTTTTGGAAGGAATTTGAAATGTGTACCAGAGGCCTTAAAAATGGTTCATACTCTTTAACCCAGTGATCTAATATGGGAGAAATTATCATAAGGCATTAATCCAAACCTAGGCAAAAGCTATCTGCAGGGCAATTTATGGTAGCAAAAACTGGAAGCAACATAAATGCCTGACAGTATGGTAAGAGTTCAGTAAATCATGACTCATCCACTTAGTGGAATATTATGCAGCCATTTAAATGGTAATTAGAGATGGTGCTGGGCAACCTGGGAAATGCTTATGATATAATGCTAAATAAACAAGCCACCAAGAGACACCATGGAATGTAAAAAATAATGAAAACCATGCAGAAATGTGTGTTTGCATTGACATCAATGGTGTGGCTGCAGCAACAGTCCACATTCCAAATTTCTGTCTGAAGAGAGGCAGTTCCCAGCTAGAGAGCAAGGCAGGACTGACACAGAGGTGGCTGGAGAACCACAATGTTGATTTAAAGCCCCTCCACTAATTTTAAACATTTGTAACCATTATACATCTCAAAACTTGTGTTGAAGAAAATGAAAGACAGTCTATATGCGAAGATTCCTCCGGATTCCTCATATTCTAATAGGTATGATGATTCACACTGCACGTGGATGCAAATAACAAAATACCCAGCAGACGTATTTGATTTAGCATCTGCTGGTCTTGGTGAGAGCAGGTGCAGTGCAGTGGTGCGGACAGAAACCAAGGCACAGTGGGCCTAGCGGGTGTCGGCCACTGTGTTTTGTTTTGTTGCGTCATGGCTACTGCCCAGATCCACTGCTTGGGATCCTCAGTCCCTTCTTTCTTTATTTTTTTAACTGGAGTATAATTGCTGTACAGTGTGTTGGCTTCTGCTGTGCAGCAAAGTGCACCAGTCATATGTACACATAGGTCCCCTCTCTCTTCCCTCCCCCCATGCTCCCCCTCTAGGTCATCACAGTACTGAGCTGAGCTCCCTGGAAGCTTCCCACTAGCTGTCTATTTGGCACATGGCATTTATGTCAAACCTAATCTCCCGATTCGTCCCACCCTCCCCTTCCGTCCCTGTGTCCACACAAGAGTGTTTTGACAGGCCTATCGTGAAGTTCAGCTGTGGAAGAAAAGCACGATGTAGGTTCAGAGGGGCATCAAGTTAAAGGTTCCAGCTTCACTTTTTGGGGATGTTTCTGGTTATTTGTAAAGCAGAAGAAGGATAGGCATCGTGAAATGTAGATGGGCTGTGACCAGACTAAAAAGATGGTCTGAATGCCTGCACAGAATGGAAAGAGATCGCCAAATAAGTGGAAAAGCAGCTCATATCTGAATATCATATGGGCATTGCACTGATAGGCCCTCACAGAGCAGGTGGAATCTTCTGATTGCTTCGTGTCTGCTAGTGTCCTGGTGTATGGGAACAACAGGCCAGGGGCAGGGACATGGGGAAGGGAGGCGATAGGGAAGCTTGGAAAAGCTCAAAGGACTGTGGTCCTAAGGAGGGGATTTTGGGAAGAGTCTTCTGAGCACTTTTCAGTGAAATTCTGTAGGTTGTGCCAGGTGAGCCCACACTTCTGAGTTCTCTGCAAAATCGCAGATTCTTCAGTAGCACTGAGGCCTATCGAATGCTTTGGGGAATAGAGAGACCTGGTAGAGAATGGGAACAGGGCTGCCTGTAAAGACTCAGTGGGCAGGGTTTTGGAAGCCCAGTGGTCCTGATACAGATTTTAATTCTCTCTTTTGCCATAAAGGAAACTGGAAATGAAAGAAGTGCATCCTTTAGCCAAAATTGGTAGTAAAACAAAATAGAGGCCTAAACTTATATTTCAACCGGTGACTTACTAGTGCCCCTTGTTCTGTTATTTTTTGATTTGTTTCAGAAACTATAAATGCCATTGTGAGGCTGGTATAAAGCACCCATAAGAGGATAAAGTTATATTGTGTCTAAAGAACAGTTCTTTGCAAAAGAACTCAAATGAGAATTCGGGCATTTTCCTGAATTGGTTCAAACTTAAAGGTCAACATGTCCCCCTGTTGAAGACATTAATGGCTAAAAGAAACAATTGGGAAGGTAATTTTAAATCTCTGTGTTGGAGTTATAAAAATCTGTCAGAAACCTTATAATTAATGTGCTATGGCAATCTTTGTTACAAGAGATTTTTTTCCTTTCTTTAAATACATGGTATTTAAATCAGCTCTGCCAGTTTAATTCCCTATTAATTTGAGGGTATTTCTTATATATCTTCTTTCTGGTGTATGAGAAAACAGTTTATAAACAGAGTAGGAAACAAATCTAACCCATGTGTTATGGATTTTTTAGTTGGAAAAGACAATGTAACTAAAATTTAAGCAAAAATGTTTAGACAAAGAATAAACCCTAGAACCACCAACTGTGAAATAACCTTTGCTGCTGCTTTTTTCATTCTGTCACTTGGTGGCCTTGAGCAGGTACTTCATTCTCTTGCTCTTATGCTTGGGCTTGTACTATTTTGTGCCCTGTCTTTAGAAAATATCATGTGGTTGTGAGTGAAGGAGAGGGAGATTTATTGACTCGGGTAACTGAAAGTCCATTCATGGGTCTGTCTTTCAGGTTGATTAGTATGAGCCTGAGTCATATATTTCACCCCCAAGATCAAGGACGGGGGCAGTTTCCCCACAGTTCATGTGGGGCAGGAGGGAAGCATGGCGAACACACAACACAGGCGCGTGTCTGCCTGTGCACCTGTGTTAGGGTTAGACTTCTCATGCGGGGCAGGGTAGATGTTCAGCCCCACTGGATGGACATCCCAGAGGAGGATATGGATGAATCCTCTTGTTCTACTGAGGTGTCCCAATTTCTCTCCTTCATTTTGTATCCAGCTCATCAGATGACAGGTCCGCGGGCTTGGCCATCAAGCTGAGTACTGGAACGTGTGTCTCTATGGGTAGAACCAGTGGTGTGCTGACAGACAGGCTCTCTGACAAAAATAAGCCTGATTTTGTAGTGTTTGCCAATTCCTATGGTTTAAATATTACCACCATGGCTAATTGTAAGCTCTCAGTGTAAGTGGGATTGGGAGGAGACGTGCACAGTCAACTCTCCTGAGTGAGCAGTTTATTCTGCCTGCTGCTCAATAAGGTCTCTTACGCCCATAATGCACTTTCATATTTATGGATTGTTTTCATACACCCGGATTTGGTTTGAAAACCTTATACTTTTACCCCATTGGCTCTGTCACCTTGGAGACAGGTTAATTGCAGTGGTTCTTTCTTCATTCTGTTAGTCAATCATCCTTTCATTTCACTAATGTGCACTGAAGCTCTACTGTGTATCGGCTACTTTGCTAGCGGCCAAGAGTATAGCAGTGAACCAAAGTCCAGAAAGTAAATATTAGTTTTCTAGGTGAAAGTGATGTGAAAAAATTAAGCCAGGAAAGAGGATAGAAAGTGCTAAGAAGGGGGTTGCTTTGGAGAAGGGGCGCTTTTAAATAGAATGGTTCTGGGAGGCCTCTCTGAATAGACGGCTGAATGAAATGAGGTAGCAGCCATTTGAAGATTCGTCAGAAGAGCCTCTTGAGTTAAGGGGACAGCAGTAGGAAAGGACGTGAGGTGGGAACAAGCTTGCTGTGTTTAAGGAACAGCAGGAGGACCATAAAGCTGGAGAAGGGCCAGCCACAGAGAGGGTTGCAGAAGATGATGTCAGAAAGGTCGCAGGGACCCAGATCATGGAGAGCCTTGCCTGCCATTGTTAGGCCAGGGAGAGAGAGCGGGAGTGGAACACTCCTGCTTCTGGGTGGAGCACCTAGACCAGTCATTTCTAGCATATACATCTCTGGCTAGCAGTGTCAGAATCACCGGAGAACTTGTTAGAAATGCAGATTCTTAGACCTTAACCTAAACCTGCTGCCTCAGAAACTCTGGGGGTGGGAGGCAGCCAGTCCATGCTTTAACAAACCCTGCAGGGGTGCTGATTAAAGCTGGAGTTTGAGATCTAGACTGCAGACTGGTGCTCTGAGTTGGTTTTATCCCTCCCAGATCAGGGCCAGCATCTTCCCTGAAGGTGAAAGCATTACTTTTCATCACGTGTGTCAATAACTGTTAGGTTCCTGAAAGAACACAAGAGAGTCTGATGACATTTTCACAGGCCGTCAGATCTGTGCCTCCTGGAGTGAGGACTGTCATACACCTGACACGAGTCCACTCATTAATCTCCATTTAAAAATCCTACCTGTGCATTCCTAGAGCAAATGGTGATTAAATCACTCTCTTCTCTAAAGGTTTGCTTCTCCAACAGTTTGCTCAAGTAGTCCCCCATGTTGGTAATTTTCTTCTGTGAGAGAATTCTTTCCTTCTGTTTGAAGTATGGCGGAAAGAATAATTTGCAACACAACATAAAGGTGATATAATTTATATGTAACTGGTATGAATTGTTTCATGACACTGAATCTAAATCATATTAATTATGGCTCAGTCTCTACCCACCTGAGGCTCTTACCCTCCCTTAAAATTATAACATAAACCCAGGGCTTTGGGCAGCCTCTCTGCAGCCACAATGAGCTGAAGGCCCGTGGCTCTTCCCCAGGATTTCTTGATTGCATGTTTAAAAGCAACCAAGTATGGGCTTAATGTATCCTAATATTATTCAAACTGTCATTCGACTCTATTAATTTCACAAGTACCAATTTTTTAGAGATATATTCAACATTAACTCAAGGACTTTCCTTAAAAGCCAAAGGAAGAATTCTCACAGCTTAGTAGTTAATAATTTGTCTTTATGAAATATGTATAACTGCATTGCATGCAAATCCTTGAGTCTGTGTGGATCCTCAGCTTGCAGAATTCTCAAGCTGAATCAAGATGATCCCAATCTGAAAATTCACAGGTGTTATTCAACAGGTGTTTTGAGCTCTGTTTGGATCTTGTTCTAGTAACTAAATCTAGAATTCAGAATTCATTGTCTACAAGTTGGATTTTTATCTAGCCTT
This sequence comes from Bos mutus, assembly GCF_027580195.1. Classification (NCBI taxonomy): domain Eukaryota; kingdom Metazoa; phylum Chordata; class Mammalia; order Artiodactyla; family Bovidae; genus Bos; species Bos mutus. The sequence continues at coordinate 55,583,334 of NC_091629.1, read as the reverse complement.
AATCAAAATAAAAAAGAAAACTCAAGATTTCCAGATAGAGAGTTACTAATTAAATATATAATTCCCAAATCCTGGCATTTCTAAAAGAATTATTACTGTAATGTTTCTTCATATATAATCATCTGGGCACATTTCTGTACATATCTGCTATTATTATTATAAGCAATGCAAGCAACAAAAATAATAACAATTTTCAAGGATTATAAATTCATAAAATTGCATTTTGGTGGAAAATATGGATATCAAAGAACCTAAATGTTGAGATGCAGCACATTGTTGCCTATTATATTTTTCAATTTCTTGTTCATGAATTTCAGTTTAAACATGTATCTACTTTTTCATAATTTTGCCCTTCTGTTTATGGAGTTCAGGAATAAAATTAACCATGACATGGAATTTAAAGCATTTCTTGATACTGAAATTTTCTACACTATAAAGTGATTTTAAATTTTATTTACATAGTTATCTCTCATCCAAGGACACATTTATCTGTTTTTCAATATACTTACTTCTAAATATAATTTTCCAAAGTTTATTATCATTTATTCATTCATATTGAGGATTTTTCTTGTTCTGTAATGGTTCATTACCCCATCATGACTAAGTTCAGAGGCCCAAAGGACAAGGTCACCTCCATAGTACCACTCTCCAGGGTAGGCAAAGCCTCATTCACTTAGTATCTGTGGTGCTGAACTCCACATATGGTTGATTCTACGATCCTGAGGTCATGGGCACTAATCCCTGAACGACACTCTTGATAGCTACCACAACATCATTGAGACATCGTGATTCACTGAGACCTGCTTCTTAATCTCTAATTTTCTTTTGTTTTTGTGCCGCTTGCTAAATAAGTATTTCTACTTTTTCCCTATATGCACACATTTACATAAAGATTGGTGGATACATAATGTACTTTTCGAATTAAAGTCCATTTGAATAAGTTTTGAACACTAAGGAATATTTCAGATTATCTTTACATTTGAAAATAAAATGTCTGAATCAAGCAACACCAAAGCTGAGAATTAGCAAGTGAATGATTAACATGCTGGCCTGGGACCCATTTAGCTGCTTGATGGGGATCAGAAATCATGCTTCAGTTCAGATTAGTCGCTCAGTCGTGTCTGACTCTTTGCAACCCCTGAATCACAGCATGCCAGGCCTGCCTGTCCATCACCAACTCCTGGAGTTCACTCAAACTCACGTCCATTGAATCGGTGATGCCATCCAGCCATCTCATCCTCTGTCATCCCCTTTTCCTCCTGCCCCCAATCCCTCCCAGCATCAGAGTCTTTTCCAATGAGTCAACTCTTCACATGAGGTGGCCAAAGTACTGGAGTTTCAGCTTCAGCATCATTCCTTCCAAAGAAATCCCAGGGCTGATCTCCTTCAGAATGAACTGGTTGGATCTCCTTGCAGTCCAAGGGACTCTCAAGAGTCTTCTCCAACACCACAGTTCAAAAGCATCAATTCTTTGGCGCTCAGCTTTCTTCACAGTCCAATTCTCACATCCATACATGACCACTGGAAAAACCATAGCCTTGACTAGACGGACCTTTGTTGGCAAAGTGGTGTTCTGCTTTTGAATATGCTATCTAGGTCGGTCATAACTTTCCTTCCAAGGAGTAAGCGTCTTTTAATTTCATGGCTGCAGTCACCATCTGCAGTGATTTTGGAGCCTCCCAAAATAAAGTCTGACACTGTTTCCACTGTTTCCCCATCTATTTCCCATGAAGTGATGGGATCAGAAATCATGCTTAATTCCAACTATTTCTGCCCCTCCTCCCCACCATGGTGGGAGGGTGGCATGTAGCTCTTGCCCTTCCCAAGTCCCTAGTTTCTTATTGCTGCTAAAACAAATGACCATAATCTAAATGGCTTAGTGGTTACACAGATGTGTTATCTAACAGTAACAAATTACCTTCTGGAGGTCTGAAATTTGAAGTGGGTTTCATTGGGCAGAAATCCAGATGTTGACCAGGCTGTACTCCTTCTAGAAGGTCTAGGGGATAATCTGTTTTCTTGCCTTTTCCAATTGCTCGAGACCACCTGCATCCCTTGGCTCGTGGTCCCTTCCTCCATCTTCAAAGCCAGCCATAGTTCAGTTCAGTTCAGTCGCTCAGTCGTGTCCAACTCTGCGACCCCATGGACTGCAGCACACCAGGCTTTCCTGTCCATCACCAACTCCTGGAGCTTACTCAGACTCATGTCCATTGAGTCAGCGATGCCATCCCACCATCTCATCCTCTGTCATCCCTTTCTCCTCCCGCCTTCAATCTTTCCTAGCATCAGGGTCTTTTCTAGTGACTCAGTTCTTCACATCAGGTGGCCAGATTATCAGAGTTTCAGCTTCAGCATCAGTCCTTCCAATGAATATTCAGGACTGATTTCCTTTAGGATGGACTGGTTGGATGTCCTTGCTGTCCAGGGGACTCTCAAGAGTCTTCTTTTACACCACAGTTCAAAAGTATCAATTCTTCGGTGCACAGCTTTCTTTATAGTCCATCTCTCACATCCATACATGACTACTGGAAAACCATAGCTTTGACTATTCGGACCTTGGTTGGCAAAGTAATGTCTCTGCTTTTTAATATGCTGTCTAAGTTGGTCATAACTTTTCTTCCAAGGAGCAAGCGTCTTTTAATTTCATGGCTGCAGTCACCATCTACAGTGATTTTGGAGCCCCCCAAAATAAAGTCTGTCACTATTTCTATTGTTTCCCCATCTGTTTGCCATGAAGTGATGGGACCAGATCCCATGATGTTAGTTTTCTGAATGTTGAGTTTTAAGCTAACTTTTTCACTCTCCTCTTGCACTTTCATCAAGAGGCTCTTTAATTCTTCACTTTCTGCCATAAAGGTGATGTCATCTGCGTATATGAGGTTATTGATATTTCTCCCAGCAATCTTGATTCCAGCTTGTGCTTCATCCAGTCCAGCATTTCTGATGATGTACTCTGCATGTAAGTTAAACAAGCAGGGTGACAATATACAGCCTTGATGTACTCCTTTCCCAGTTTGGAACCAGTCTGTTGTTCCATGTCCAATTCTAACTGTTGTTTCTTGACCTGCATACAGATTTCTCAGGAGGCAGGTCAGGTAGTCTGGTATTCCCATCTCTTAAAGAACTTTCTACAGTTTATTGTGATCCACACAGTCAAAGGTTTTGGCTTAGTCAATAAAACAGAAGTAGATGCTTTTCTGGAACTCTCTTGCTTTTTTGATGATCTGTTGGATGTTGGCAGTTTGATCTGTGGTTCCTCTGCCTTTTCTAAATCCAGCTTGAACATCTGGAGGTTCACAGTTCATGTATTGCTGAAGCCTGGCTTGGAGAATTTTGAGCATTGCTTTGCTAGCATGTGAGATGAGTGCAATTGTGTGGTAGTTTGAGCATTCTTTGGCATTGCCTTTCTTAGGGATTGGAATGAAAACTGACCTTTTCCAGTCCTGTGGCCACTGCTGAGTTTTCCTAATTTGCTGACATACTGAGTGTAGCACTTTCACAGCATCAGATTTTAGGATTTGAAATAGCTCAACTGGAATTCCATCTCCTCCACTAGCTTTGTTCGTAGTGATGCTTTCTAAGGCCCACTTGACTTCACATTCCAGGATGTCTGGCTCTAGGTGAGTGATCACACCATTGTGATTATCTGGATCATGAAGATCTTTTTTGTATAGTTCTTCTTTGTATTCTTGCCATCTCTTCTTAATGTCTTCTGCTTCTGTTAGGTCCATACCATTTCTGTCCTTTATTGAGCCCATCTTTGCTGAAATGTTCCTTTAGTATCTCTAATTTTCTTGAAGAGATCTCTATTCTTTCTCATTCTGTTGTTTTCCTCTATTTCTTTGCATTGATCACTGAGCAGGGCTTTCTTATCTGTCCTTGCTATTCTTTGGAACTCTGTGTTATCTTTTCTTTTGAAATCTCTCTCTGATAGTTAATCTCCTGCCTCCCTCTTTCAGTGATAAGGATCCCCCTGTGATTACACAGGCCCACCCAACTAATCCAGGATAATATCCATTTCAAGATTTTTGCCACATCTGCAAAATCCCTTTTACCTTGTAGTGTTTTCACAGGTTCTGGGTATTAGGCCATGAACATCTTTGTGAGGCGTGCATTACTGTTCCACAGTGAGGACCCTATATGAGGTGTGGAATCTAATGCCATCATTTTTTCCCTGGTAGTACAGGTGCTCAGCAGTGGTTGTTCTGAATCATTCCTGGTTCTCCCATGTCCTTTGGATCCTTGGTCTATGGCCGGGCCAGTTCTCTTATTTCTACTCTGGCCCAGTTCTAAATTCTAGCCTCTCTCTAAAGCCTCTCTTCTTTAGAGCTTGTGTGTCAGCCTTAAGTCACTGCTTGCTTAAGCTGTTTGCTTTCTGCAAGGTGGTATCTTTGTACTTATAGTGCCAAGTGCAGTATCTTAGGCCCCAGAATAATTGAACTCTGCACATGTTGGAGGAATACCCTGAACATATGCTTCAAACCCAGCAACATTAGAAAATATTTTAAAATAATCAGTTGTTAGGGTATCATAATAGCAAATACTGTTTGAAGCTATAGATTTCATTGGGTGGACGTTTCCATTTCCATTTGGCTTCATCTTCCCCATTTTTCCCTTGCTCGCAAGGTGCTCAACAGCGCTCACCTACCTGAAAGTGCACAAGAGACTCGGGAGTATCTCTCCTTACAATGTCATAATTGCTTTAACTTTTCTTCTACCTAGCGCACCATAAATGCAGTCAACTGATCTTTGCGTTCTTTGACAACTATAGTTCCATTTGCTTTATTTAGAAACAAATGTAATTACTTAAACTGGGGAAGACAGAACTACTTTTGCAGCAAAGTCAAAACATGCATCAACACTCATCTCTATAATTATTTCGCCAGAAAAAAAAAAAGTCCTTACTGGCTTTTCTCACTAGTAAAGAGGGTCCTCACCAGTGGTTGGCAACTCTACTAAGTAATATATGTCAGTTCTGTTCTCAGGACCATAAGCCTAGCCTGACCAGCTTACCCTTAGAGTCCAGGAGTCATGCAGATGAAGCTCAGATACTTCTATCTGTGGCTTATTGTTGAAGAAGATAGCCTTTTGAAGGAGTTGAATCTGAGTTTGTGTCTTTGACTCTGCTGTCTTCTTGGAAGATTAGGCAAGATAATTAATGGGCAAGATTAGGGGTGACAGAGTTTTCTGCAGAGAGCCAGATAGTAAATATTTTAGGCTTTGTAGACCACATGGTCTCTTGTAACTATTCAGCTCTGCTAGAATTGTAGCATGAGTTTTTAAAAATGGGCATAATTGTATTCCATTTAAACTTATAAAAATAGATTGGATTTGGCTCATGGGCTATATTTTGCTGAGTCTTGGGCAAGATACTTGCCCTCTTAAACTTTAATGACATTCATAATGAATATTAAGTGCTGACTTTGAGGATATTAAAATATTAAAGAGATACTGTTTATTAAATGCTTAGGACATTACCTGCCATACCGTGAATGGTCAGTATATCTTTTGATGGATGAGTGGATGAATGGATGAATTGATGGATGGATGGCTTAATGGGTGAATGGAAAGGACGGAGAGAGAGATAGGAAGGGGAAAAAAGAGAAAAGGAGCAGCCATACTGAAACTAAATATATTGAATAATACCTACCAGTTTCTGGGAGAAAATACTCTCTTGCTATAGGGATAATGGACCAAATGTAGCTAAACTGATTATGTGAGTCATGTCTTGTCACTTGGAGCAGAGCAACAGGGCTAAACAGAGGCTTGAGTCACCACAGTAAAAAAAAAAAAAAAAAAAAATATTTCCTTTTCTACTATCTGCTACTTCCCTATCCCACCAGGATCTATTTTCTGTGAGTTAGAGCCATCCCACCGGCCCTAAGCTCCTGCATGACTTCCTTCAGAGAATCCAGGAAAATGACTGATGTTCCAGCTGTGGAGGCGCCCTGGGAGGTGCCTGTGTTCTGGCCCCACTGCGGTCACATCTGCCTTTCTTCTCCACACTGAGTATCTGGCTGATGTCCAGATGGTCTGGAAGCTGTGATGGCTCCTAGGCCTTAGGATTTTCAGATCTGTTTCTGTGAATGACTGATCTGTTCTCCCGGGGTCCCCTCAAGCAGTCTGGATAGATGAAACCTTGCTCAGTGCAGTGTACTAGTGCCTAAGAAAAGACCACCAAATGCAAAGGTGTCCCCCCATTCGGTAAAAGAAACTGAAGAAGCTCTCAGATGGGAACTTCTGGCTTTAAATGTTTATCTCTGAAATAGACTGTTCCATCTTGCAACTGACATTTTAGTGAAGACATGAAAAAGAAAAGAGAGAAAACAAGTAAATAAAAACTACCCTGTAACACTGAAAACTAGGCCTGAAAATTGGATCTTTTTTCCAACAATAGGCAGTGAAACTATTTTATTGAAGTCTGAACAGATATGGATCCAAATATAGGTAAGAAGACCGTTTGGCTTGCCATACTGTCTTAATGCTTAATTCAGATACATGGGGTCTATTCAGATGAGGAAACTGAGTCACTCTACCATGTGAGTGTTGCTTTTTAAGATGAAGATGTGATTAAACACTATAAAAATGGATCCAGAGCTTTACGAGAATTTGAGCAAGAAGAAAAGTAAAACTATATTTTAAAAAATTTGAGGCTTAATGTCACAGAATCACATACATTTATCAGGTCATCCAGGGCTTTGCCTCAAACAGTATATTCATCATTCAGGTGGGGGGAAAAAAAAAAAGATTAAATGTTACAGAGTTTGCGGAGGTGTGTCCTAGGATGGAGGAGCATGCAGATTCAGAGGAGACACAGAGCAGAGGCTTCTCACCCAATCTTGAAGGTAAGGAGGATCATTTGAAAAATGAGGATGCCTCCCTGTTGGAGTGGCTTAATCCAGTGACCGTATGTAGCAACCATGTGACCCAGAATTTCTAAGACAGCTCCAACTGTCCATTTATTTTTTCTTAAATTAGATGATCCCTTCAAATGGGTCAAAGTAGTTTTAACTTCTAGACCATTGTGAATTTTTTTTTCCTTATGATTGGCTTAGAAAATATGGTCACTGGGAACACGAAGGTCCAGTAGTTAGACTCATTCCACTAGCTAAAGTCTGAAAAGTATTTGGTACTTAGAGAGCCTGCAAAGTAGAACTTTTCCTCAAGATCACAATGGATTAGCTAGTAAAGAACATGTGTTCCAGGTACAAATATCTACCGTAAATCAACATATTTTAGTATAAGATGGTTCTTTGCTGTAAGCGTTCAGTGATCATCTATCAATTCATAACTCTTTTCCAAGTTGATTTTCTCTCTCCTGCATTGTACTGGTTGCTCCGGTGTCCATCACCATTTGCATCTTCTGTTAATACTCTGACAGTTGCAGATGGGCTCATTCACTTGGGTTTGTGTACTTCTTTTCACTCGAGCATTCTGAGACTGAGACTGCCTTCTGTAGGGATTGAGAGAGAATGGGTGGGGCAGAGGGTAAGAGTGAAGAGAGAGATTGAAACAGCCCCCCAGGGACTTCCCTGGTGGTCCAGTGGTTACGACTTCACTTTCCAATTCAGGGGGTTCAAGTTCAATCCCTGGTTGGAGAGCTAAGATCCCACAAGCCTCTAGGCCAAAAAGCCAAAACAAAACAGAAGCAATATTATAATAAATTCAATAAAGACTTTAAAAACAGTCCATATCAAAAAAATCTTAAAATAAGTGCCACCCAAATGAGAAAACAGGCTGCCATATTCTTACCACCAGATTTCACAGGAAGAATGAAAGAAAAAAAAAAAAAAAAAATCTGGGAAAGGACCTAGTTCCCTGTGGTGGATGTTTTTTTGTTTTGTTTTGTTTCATATTCACCTCTCTTATTATTCCTTTGTTCATTCTTGCTTTCTCTCTCTGACACATGGCTTAGCAAAATTAGATATTTTAAAGTCTCTAGTAAGAATATGCCTCAGAGGAATTAAGGATCTTTTCCAGGGCCACTGAGTGTAAGGAATTAAGCTAGACCTTCTCAGAAGGACTTTCAGCTCCAGAACACATATTCTTTCTCCTATATCCTCGTCCCTTCCATCTAACGACAGCTTAATGGGCCTCCATCTTTGCAGTTATCTGAAGGGCCACCATGCCAATGTTCATCTTTTCTTACACTGCTTTGAAAGAAAAACGCTTTAATAGTCCTTGTTAAAGGGAATTTTGTATCTAACTCTGTCTCCTTTTTGCTCTGGCTGCCAGGAAGCTTCAGGTCACATTTGAAACGTGATGGTGGTACCTGTGAGGACCTTATGGTTGGCACACGGGCATCCTTCTTGCTGTGGTGCTCACAGCTCTGTCTTTAGGCTGTTTTCTTGATGCTTTACTCCTACTGACTTTTTGCTGGTGTTGTATCTTATTCCTTTCATACGCTATCTCAAATCCTTTGTGGAATATGGGGGTGAAAGAATGAAAGTTGAATACCAAATACATCATACATGTACACTAATGATCGTTAATTAGCAATGATGTGTATCTCCTGTCACATTGTCGCCTGTCTCAGCTTTGGAACATTCATCGCTTTTCTCCTTTGTCTGCTTTTTTTCAGAACATTCAGGACTAAGAGAGTTGGGGAGGAAGATTTCTAGCCCCCATGCTCATTTCAGCTTAAGCAGTTCTGAATAGTTTGTGCTTTCTCCACAGTTCCCTCAAAGTGCTGTTTGGTTCTAGCCTTTTCCTAGATCTGGCTTTTAAAAACCTTTTTTTTTTTTTTTTTTTTCCCTTTTCCCCATAGTTTGAGCACCTCGATGAATGCATTGGGCTACTTGCAATATTAATAACTCATGTCGTTCTAACCTTATGTTCCTGATAAAGGAATTCTCTGCTGTTTAAGGCTCTGGGATGAATAATGGCTGAGTGTTTCTATTGTCCTCTTAAAATGGAGATTACTATATGTTGAATCACAACAGAACTACTTTTTTATAGGCTGTGAATAGCATAAAGGCCCATCATGTTATTCCAGGCAGCGCCAACTGAATGGATAATGGGAAGCCAATTATTATAAATAATGCCTTGTTTCCTTTTGGCCCTGTGCAAACTTCACAGAGCCAGATTCTGTTCAGAGCCGGGAGAGTAAAGGAGACTGTGCACGCCCACACCTAGCACAGTGCCTGGCCCAGGTCAGGGCCGCATCATAGCCCAGTCCTAATCTGATCTCAGCTGTGGTGCTGTAGTTTTGCCTTGTCTTTTCCTTCACTATGATTTTGCTGGGATAAGGGTTTGCAGACAACCATCATTTCCCATTCAGATTCTTTGATAGGGCTGGGGCAAGCTGGATTGGACAGGGGTATGAGTTCAGGCCACTTTGCAGGGCTCCTGGGAACCCAGCTGGGTGAGCAGAATGCTGCTTGGTGAGTCTGGTTGCCGTAGAACTGGAGGAGGAAGAAAACAGAAAGGAACATTCTAGCAGAGTAGACAAGGTTGGTCTGAGAGAAGAGCCAGGGGTGGTTGGGGAGTATGGGTCTAGCATTCAGAAGCCAAGAGGAACAGGGTCTGCTGCCATGTGGGAATGGGATTGGGTAGGATGGAAGGAAGAAGCACATGGATGAGGTGAGTTGCCAGAGATTCGGCTGGGTAGGTGGTGATGCCCTCAGCAAGAATGTTCATACTGAAAGCTCTTGCAGAATGAGGCTGTGTTTTCCAAGCCTCTCACGTGCTGATGGAATAAGCCCCAGATTCTTTCATCATCTCCCATTGCAGAGAGTGGGACTTGGAGGAAGTTTACCCATTTTCCTCTCTGGGCCTGAGTATCATGGTTTGCAAAAGGAGGATGCTGGGCTACACGTTCTCTAAGAGGTGTGTGAGTGTGTGTGTGTGTGTGTGTGTGTGTGTGTGATTAATAATGATGTGAGGCAGTCTCATGTAAAAGCAATTTTTTTTTTCTAGGCGAACATAGTCTTGAAGCCATGAACTTTCTACTCCTAGCCATGTTTTTATTTTGACATCTGTTGCTCTACACAGACTTCTTTGTAACTCCCAGCTACTAGCAATTGAAATTCTATCAGCGCTGGAGTCTAGGACCAAACTGAGTGAGCAGCAGGAAGCATAATTTAATATGGATGCTTTGCTTAACACTGTACATTTTTATGGAAAAAGCAATACCTACTCCAAAGCTGGCATTCTGAAATTGGATGACATATCCATGGTTTTCAGTGGACATATGACACATATCCATATGTCAGAGCATTGGTGGAGGGAAAATAAATTTTTTAGGGTAGGAGCATATTTAGATTTAATACATGTCAAGGAGTGCCCTGTCCTTTAAGGTATAGGCGTACAGAAGGAGTAGCAAGCAATCAAAGGCATTTTGATTTTTTTTTTTTATTTTTTTTTTTTTTTTTTTAATTTTATTTTATTTTTAAACTTTACATAATTGTATTAGTTTTGCCAAATATCAAAATGAATCCATCACAGGTATACATGTGCTCCCCATCCTGAACCGTCCTCCCCCCTCCCTCCCCATACCATCCCTCTGGGTCGTCCCAGTGCACTAGCCCCAAGCATCCAGTATAGTGCATTGAACCTGGACTGGCATCTCGTTTCATACATGATATTTTACATGTTTCAATGCCATTCTCCCAAATCTTCCCACCCTCTCCCTCTCCCACAGAGTCCATAAGACTGTTCCATACATCAGTGTCTCTTTTGCTGTCTCGTACACAGGGTTATTGTTATCATCTTTAAAAATATGGAACGCTTCACGAATTTGCATGTCATCCTTGCGCAGGGGCCATGCTAATCTTCTCTGTATCGTTCAATTTTAGTATATGTGCTGCCGAAGCGAGCACAGCATTTTGATTTTAAAGTACTTTTTAAAGAAGTATCAAGTTAATCCAACTGACTGTCCTTTAGCTTGCATTTCATTGCTGCTTCTCTTTACCCTGCCAAGAGGATTTTTGCCCATCCTGAGTCTATATCAACCCATTACTCTGTCTACTGCCTGTTAGCTGTCCTCCTTCATAGCTATCACTTGGCGTAGATCATTGAAGGGGAATTTAATATTAATAGTAGGAAGGAGTGTAGACATCTTTAATTCAGGAGCAAGATGTAGACTTGGAAATATAGGCTTGAGAGTCACCAGGATATAGATAGTGATTTAATTTAAGGTAACAGATGAGATCAGAAGGGGAGGAGAAAGATCTGGTACACAACACCAATGTGAAAATTGAACATACGGACAGGGGATGAAGGGCCTGCAAGGCAAGCCAAGAAGGAGACTTGAGAAATCTCTAAGATCACTCAGAAGCCAAGGAATTAAGTATTTAAAGGACACTCAGTTGTGTCTATTTGCGACCCCATGAACTCTAGCCCTCCAGGCTCCTCTGTCAATGGAATTCTCCAGGCAAGGATACTGGAGTGGGTAGCCATTCCCTTCTCCAGGGGATCTTCCTGACCCAGGGATCGAACCCAGGTCTCCTGTATTGCAGGCAGATTCTTTACTATCTGAGCCACCAGGGAAGCCCATTTAAAGGGAAGACTGGTCAATTCTATGCTTGCTGAGTGGTCGCTTAAGAAAAGAACTAAAAGAAACCCATAGTTTAGCAACATGGGATCCATGGCAGGAAAAATTCCAATACAGATGAGGACAGAAGTTGAATGAGTTAAGGACAAGAAAAGTAGTGATCAATCTCATTTCACTCTTTCAGTTAATGTGCCCATGAGGTGGGCTGGAGTGTTTGGACAATAACCTGTGAGAAGAATGGAGATAAGAGGATTTTCTCTTTATGGGGAGAAGTGAGGCTTGTTTAAATGCTGATAGGAAGAGACCAATGGAGAGGAAGGTTGAAGACAGAAGGAAGAGGGGTAACTGGCAAGCACGAAGTCCTGAGAAGGCTGGAGGGCTGAAGACCCAGGGGAAGGAATGCCCTGGAATAGGAGACTGGGCGAACTGGGAGAGGGAGGGATGCAAGTAAAGGCTTCATAACAGGGGGATCAGCCCATCCCTTTGTGATGGCCTCTTTTGCTTCTATGGAATAAGAGATAAGATCACCCCCTAAAATTGGAATAGAAAAGGATGCAGGAGCATGGAGAAAATTAGCGAAAGCAGCAATGGGAAATTGGGGCCAGGTACCCAGGGAACTGGGGAAAGGATGGCTCAGCTAACCTTGGAAACCATCTGTTAGTCTGGGATTATACTATCTTCTGGAGCAGAGCTCAGCAGCCAAGATGGAACATGGTTTGTGACATTGGTATAAGGTGTCATGGGTTGCATTGTGTCCCCCAGGTTCATATGTTGAAGTCATAACTCCCAGAATATCAGAATGTGACTTCTTTGGAAATAAGGTCCTTGTGGATGCAATTAAGATGAGGTCATAGGGCGCTAATCCAGTGTGACTGTTGTTTGGTTGCTGAGTTGTGTCCGACTCTTTGCAACCCCATAGTCTGCAGCATGCCAGGCTTCCCTGTTCTTCACAGTATCTCCAGGATTTGCTCAAATTCATGTCCATTGAGTTGGTCATGCTATCTCACCATCTCTTCTGGTGTGACTTGTGTCCTTATAAGAACATGGAATTTAGACACAGACACATGCCCATGGAGAGAATGCTAAGAAGGCAGGGATTGCGGTGATACTTCTACAGGCCAGGGAACACTTGTCAGCACACCAGCAGCAGTGAGGGGAGGGTCGTAGGATGGACTCTCACTCGTAGACCTGCTCTGCAGATACCCTGGTCGTCCTGGGCTTCTGACCTGCAGACTGTGAGTCGGTACATTTCTGTCCTCGGAGACACTCGTCAGCAGTACTTTGTGCTGCCGTCCTGACACACAAGTACAAAAGGGAGCCAGGGGTGTTTATTTTTCTTTTCCCTTTTTTTTTTTTTCTTTTGCATCTTCAAGTTGGTTGTAAAGGACTTCAGACAAACATTTTAAGCGCACATTATGAAAGTGTTGTAAAGAAATAGCTCAAGGAATCCAAGATGAATCAGGAAAGAAGGCAAAAAAATAAAATATCAATAGGAGAGAAAACGTATAAAGAAAAAATAATGAGGAAGTTTGGAGTTGAAATGTTCTTTCAGGTCCTACAGTTGTAACTGCGAATAGTTCCTAGGACCTTAGTTTCTGAGAAAATCTCAACCCTCCTCAGAAGTTTCCTGTAAAGGTTAATCTTAGCCTCCAGGTTCTTGCTAAAATGATCACTATGTTACTCCTCAAATTAGAACTCAGCTTAGATCATAGCCAAGGTATTTGCAAATAATCATCTCTTGTTAGGCACTGACTTCCATTTACATACTGTAACCACAGATCGAATATATTCTCAGAGGGACTTTCAAGTTATCTGAGCTGTGTGAGTCTTCAAAGGGCTGTGTGGCTTCATGTGGATTTAATAGGCTCTTGGCCCCGTGTGTGATTCAGCATTTCCTAGGTTCCAGTTCTCAGAGAATTTGCTCATTAGCTTCGAGAGACAGTTTTGAATGGAATAAAATAAAGGGGAGAGTGGGTTGTGGTTTGAAAAGCTGCTGTGATTAAAATCATAAGGACAGCTGCTGTTCAGTGTCACTCAGTGTGGATAAAGAAGTGCTTGCTGTCAGAAAGCCACTGGGCTGTAAATTTTGTTTATTGTACAACTGGCCGCTTTCTGCAGAGTTTAAAGTTTTAGGAAGAGTACATGAATAGACCACATGGAGCCAAACCAAGTTCCTCTTTTTTAAAATCTTCCTTGAAAAAATAACAGTTTTTTTCATTGAAAAAAATTTGGAAAATACATGAAAGTAAATATAAAAAGCGGATAATTGATCTCTTGACTTTTAACCTTTTGAATGCCTTTTGATTTGGTCTCCACCCCACCATTCATATAGGCACAGGCATATTTTTATGAACTTAGAAGCATATTATAATAGTTTTTTTAAAATTGAAGTATAGTGCCTTTACAGTGTTGTGTTATTTCCTGCTATACAGCAGAGTGAGTCAGCTATGTATGCATATACATATATCCCTTCACTTTTGCATTTCCTTCCCATTTAGGTCACCACAGAGCACTGAGTAGAGTTCCCTGTGCGATACAGCAGGTTCTCATTAGTTATCTTTTTTATCAGATCAGATCAGATCAGTCGCTGAGTCGTGTCCGACTCTTTTCGACCCCATGAATCGCAGCACGCCAGGCCTCCCTGTCCATCACCCACTCCCGGAGTTCACCCAGACTCAACTCCACTGAATCAGTGATGCCATCCAGCCATCTCTTCCTCTGTCGTCCCCTTCTCCTCCTGCCCCCAATCCCTCCCAGCATCAGAGTCTTTTCCAATGAGTCACCTCTTCACATGAGGTGGCCAAAGTACTGGAGTTTCAGCTTTAGCATCATTCCTTCCAAAGAAATCCCAGGGCTGATCTCCTGCAGAATGGATTGGTTGGATCTCCTTGCAGTCCAAGGGACTCTCAAGAGTCTTCTCCAACACCACAGTTCAAAGGCATCAATTCTTCGGCGCTCAGCCTTCTTCACAGTCCAACTCTCACATCCATACATGACCACAGGAAAAACCATAGCCTTGACTAGACGGACCTTTGTTGGCAAAGTAATGTCTCTGCTTTTGAATATGCTATCCAGGTTGGTCATAACTTTCCTTCCAAGGAGTAAGTGTCTTTTAATTTCATGGCTGCAGTCCCCATCTGAAGTGATTTTGGAGCCCAGAAAAATAAAGTCTGACACTGTTTCCCCATCTATTTCCCATGAAGTGATGGGACTGGATGCCATGATCTTCGTTTTCTGAATGTTGAGCTTTAAGCCAACTTTTTCACTCTCCATTTTCACTTTCATCAAGAGGCTTTTGAGTTCCTCTTCACTTTCTGCCATAAGGGTGGTGTCATCTGCATATCTGAGGTTATTGATATTTCTCCCAGCAATCTTGATCCCAGCTTGTGTTTCTTCAAGTCCAGCGTTTCTCATGATGTACTCTGCATATAAGTTACATAAGCAGGGTGACAATATACAGCCTTGACGAACTCCTTTTCCTATTTGGAACCAGTCTGTTATTCCATGTCCAGTTCTAACTGTTGCTTCCTGACCTGCATACAAATTTCTCAAGAGGCAGGTCAGGTGGTCTGGTATTCCCATCTCTTTCAGAATTTTCCACAGTTTCTTGTGATCCACACAGTCAAAGGCTTTGGCATAGTCAATAAAGCAGAAATAGATGGTTTTCTGGAACTCTCTTGCTTTTTCCATGATCCAGCGGATGTTGGCAATTTGATCTCTGGTTCCTCTGCCTTTTCTCAAACCAGCTTGAACATCAGGAAGTTCACGGTTCACATATTGCTGAAGCCTGGCTTGGAGAATTTTGAGCATTACTTTACTAGCGTGTGAGATGAGTGCATTTGTGCAGTAGTTTGAGGATTCTTTGGCATTGCCTTTCTTTGGGATTGAAATGAAAACTGACCTTTTCCAGTCCTGTGGCCACTGCTGAGTTTTCCAAATGTGCTGGCATATTGAGTGTAGCACTTTCACAGCATCATTTTTCAGGATTTGAAATAGCTCAACTGGAATTCCATCACCTCCACTACCTTTGTTCGTAGTGATGCTTTCTAAGGCCCACTTGACTTCACATTCCAGGATGTCTGGCTCTAGGTCAGTGATCACACCATCGTGATTATCTGGGTCGTGAAGATCTTTTTTGTACAGTTCTTCTGTGTATTCTTGCCATCTCTTCTTAATATCTTCTGCTTCTGTTAGGTCCATACCATTTCTGTCCTTTATCGAGCCCATCTTTGCATGAAATGTTCCTTTGGTATCTCTGATTTTCTTGAAGAGATCCCTGGTCTTTCCCATTCTGTTGTTTTCCTCTATTTCTTTGCATTGATCGCTGAAGAAGGCTTTCTTATCTCTTCTTGCTATTCTTTGGAACTCTGCATTCAGATGCTTATATCTTTCCTTTTCTCCTTTGCTTTTCGCTTCTCTTCTTTTCACAGCTATTTGTAAGGCCTCCCCAGACATTTTGCTTTTTTGCATTTCTTTTCCATGGGGATGGTCTTGATCCCTGTGTCCTGTACAATGTCATGAACCTCATTCCATAGTTCATCAGGCACTCTAACTGTCAGATCTAGGCCCTTAAATCTATTTCTCACTTCCACTGTATAATCATAAGGGATTTGATTTAGGTCATACCTGAATGGTCTAGTGGTTTTCCCTACTTTCTTCAATGTAAGTCTGAATTTGGCAATAAGGAGTTCATGGTCTGAGCTGCAGTCAGCTCCTGGTCTTGTTTTTGCTGACTGTATAGAGCTTCTCTGTCTTTGGCTGCAAAGAATATAATCAATCTGATTTGGTGTTGACCATCTGGTGATGTCCATGTATAGAGTCTTCTCTTGTGTTGTTGGAAGAGGGTGTTTGTTATGACCAGTGCATTTTCTTAGCAAAACTCTATTAGTCTTTGCCCTGCTTCATTCCGTATTCCCAGGCCAAATTTGCCTGTTACTCCAGGTGTTTCTTGACTTCCTACTTTTGCATTCCAGTCCCCTATAATGAAAAGGACATCTTTTTTGGGTGTTAGTTCTAAAAGGTCTTGTAGGTCTTCATAGAACCGTTCAACTTCTGCTTCTTTAGCGTTACTGGTTGGGGCATAGACTTGGATTACTGTGATATCGAATGGTTTGCCTTGGAAACAAACAGAGATCATTCTGTCATTTTTGAGATTGCATCCAAGTACTGCATTTCAGACTCTTTTGTTGACCATGATGGCTACTCCATTTCTTCTGAGGGATTCCTGCCCGCAATAGTAGATATAATGGTCATCTGAGTTAAATTCACCCATTCCAGTCCATTTCAGTTCGCTGATTCCTAGAATGTCAACATTCACTCTTGCCATCTCTTGTTTGACCACTTCCAATTTGCCTTGATTCATGGACCTGACATTCCAGGTTCCTATGCAATATTGCTCTTTACAGCATCGGACCTTGCTTCTATCACCAGTCACATCCACAGCTGGGTATTGTTTTTGCTTTGGCTCCATCCCTTCATTCTTTCTGGAGTTATTTCTCTATTGATCTCTAGTAGCATATTGGGCACCTACTGACCTGGGGAGTTTCTCTTTCAGTATCCTATCAGTTTGCCTTTTCATACTGTTCATGGGGTTCTCAAGGCAAGAATACTGAAGTAGTTTGCCATTCCCTTCTCCAGTGGACCACATTCTGTCAGATCTCTCCACCATGACCTGCCCATCTTGGGTTGCCCCACGGGCATGGCTTAGTTTCATTGAGTTAGACAAGGCTGTGGTCCTAGTGTGATTAGATCGACTAGTTTTCTGTAAGTATGGTTTCAGTGTGTTTGCCCTCTGATGCCCTCTTGCAACACCTACCGTCTTACTTGGGTTTCTCTTACCTTGGGCGTGGGGTATCTCTTCACGGCTGCTCCAGCAAAGCGCAGCCATTGCTCCTTACCTTGGACGATGGGTATCTCCTCACCACCGCCCTTCCTGACCTTCAACGTGGGATAGCTCCTCTAGGCCCTCCTGCGTCCGCACAGCCATGGCTCCTTGGACGTGGGGTTGGTCCTCCCAGCCACCACCCCTGGCCTCAGGCGTGGGGTTGCTCCTCCCAGCCGCTGCCCTTAGTGTATATATGTCAATCCCAATCCGTCCCACCTCCCCTTCCCCCCTCCCCTTGGTATCCATATGTGTATTTTGTGTATCAGTGTCAACCCACTCCAGTACTTTTGTTTGGAAAATCCCATGGACGGAGGAGCCTGGTGGGCTGCAGTCCATGGGGTCGCGAAGAGTCGGACACAACTAAGCGACTTCACTTTCACTTTTCACTTTGATGCATTGGAGAAGGAAATGGCAACCCACTTCAGTGGTCTTGCCTGGAGAATCCCAAGGACGGCGGAGCCTGGTGGGCTGCCGTCTATGGGGTCGCACAGAGTCGGACACGACTGAAGCGACTTAGCAGCAGCAGCAGCAGCAGTCTTTATTTCTGCTTTTCAAATAAGTTTATGACATTTTTCTAGATTGCAAATATATGCTTTAGTATACAATACTTGTCTTTTCTCTTTCTTGACTGACTTCATTCCATGTGACAGTCTCTAGGCCCATCCACGTCTCTCCAAATGGCGCAATTCCATTCTTTTTTATGGCTGAGTAATATTCCATTGTTATAATACAGTTTTGAAACTTGCTTTTCAGTTAACATTATATCCTTTCTACATTCTCACACCATGAAAGATTATTTCAGTGGTGTTCCAAGGCCCATTCCTATAATTTAATCTTTTCTTCTCCTCGGAAACTTAGATTGATTCTAGATTTTTGCAAAGACAAATGAGTCAATATACATTTTCATGTGTATAAATATATATGTATATGTGTGTGTGTATAAAGTTTGAGGTTTCTGTAATTGCAGTTGAATCTGTTGTAGTTCATCCAGAAATATAGTGGGGCGGTGGAGGGAACACTTCCAAATTCCAAGTCCATCAAGCTGAATTCTTTAAATACGAGGCCTGTTAGCAGGAGAGCACTGCCTGATTTTCATTTCCGTGACAGGCCAAGATTTGATACCAGCAGAACACCAGCGGGAGGTGGCTGCCCAGAGAAGGGGTCAAGTGCAGACTGTTATTGTATGTAATAGGATGGGGGCCTCAGAAGCTGCGTGGCTTCCCCTCTATGAATCCAGGCCGTGCCTCATGGGAGAAGCAGGTTGTGGTGGGGTGGGATTTTTTTCTTCCCATCCTCTCAGTTCCCTCATGATGGAAAATTCATAAACTGTTCCTGGTGACAGTTGTGCAAAATGAAAAGCTCCGTGAATGTGTGGAGAATAGATTATCCTGACTGCTGGTAAGCATTTGACAAATTGGGAGTTTTGTCATACATCAGAGAACAATGGAGGGAGAATAAGGAGCGATGGGCATCATATAAATACAACACACCTGACGGCTCCCGGTGACATGTATCTTCTGGCGTGGTGGGGAGGGGGAGGCACAGGGAGAGATGGGTGGGCGGTGGGCAGGTCGCTGGCATCTGTGAGGCTGCGGGGCGCATCCCACCATCAAGGCCCCCTTTCACTGAGTGTTAGGAGGAGTCAGCTTGTTTAGGGTCACGCACATCACAGTTTTTTGAAGTAAAGAAATTTTCCCCACGAGTCTGATGTGGGGGTGTCCCTGAAGTCACCAAGGGGCTGAACAGAGTCTCATGTGCTCCGGTAAGTGGACGAATAGCCCAGTTGGAGCTGGATCTTGAAATCCATTCACATGGGGATGGACCAATAACAGGGAGGGGTGGGGACAGAGAAATGCATTGGTTTCTTTCCTGGCCACCTGGCCTCGCACACACCATCACCAGTCAGAAGGGGATGCTCTCAAGTGAGGAAGGATGGTTTGGAGAGAGTGTTGAGTTGCTTTCATTCCTGAATATCTCAGCAATGAGTTACAGGAAGAACAGATAGATCCTGCAGAGGTGGCTGTGGGGGCAGAACGGCCTCAGAGGGCAGGTGGGGCTCCAGGGCACAGGGAGGAGCAGCTGGTAGACCTGACATCAGTCTTCACTCTCTTTTCCCAGTGGTGTGACCTCTGATAGGTAAGTGACTTGACCTTTTTGAGCCTCAGTCATCTGACCTATATAATGGGATGGTGGTTCCTGCTCCAGGAGTAATATTGTGAAGATTAAATGAGATAATATGAGAAAAGTGCCTGCTTGCCTACTAAGATGACTCTGAGCAAAAAGACAATAATGTGTTGGTGAGGATGTGGAGAAATTGAAACCCTCATACATTGCTGGTACAAATTTAAAATGGAGCAACTAGTTTGGAAAAGTTTGGGAGTTCTTCAAAACGTATAGAGTTATGATCTGTTCTAGTGATCCTGCACTTAACTATATACCCAAGAGAAATGAGAAGGTTCATCCACCGAAAAAAATTGTACTTGGATGTTCACAGCAGCGCTATTCACAATAGTCCCAAAGTAGAAAGAGCCCATTTGTCTATTAACTGATGAATGGATACATAAAATGTGGTATGTCTATACAAGGGACTATTACTTGACAATAAAAAGGAATGAGATTCTGATATATGCTACAACACGGATGAATCGTGAAAACACACGGAGTGAAAAGAGTGAGTCACAGAAGACCATGTAGGCTATGATTCCATTTATAGGAAATATCCAGAATAGGCAGGTCTGCAGAAACAGAAAGTAGATTCGTAGTTGCCAAGGGCTGAGGGGTTAAGGGACAGTTGGGAAGATGATTGATAAAGTGTTTGGGGTTTCTTTTGGGGAGTGATTAAAATGCTCTAAAACCAGCTATGATGATGGTAGCACAGCTCTACAAATATGCTAAAATTTACTGGGTTGAACACTGGATAAATTGTAGAGTATGTTAATTATATCATAATAGAAGTTTTATTCCACCCCCAACCACCGCCCCATTAAAAAAAAAAGCTTAACAGGGTGTCAGTTTTCAGATTTTTAAGTTCAAGCCTTCCTATTCCTCCCGTTAAAATATCTGGTCAAAAGAGAGACAGTGAGCCTTCATTTAAATCAAAAGTACACCCCAAGGGCTACGCTCCATGTGGAGTGTGTTCCATAAAAAGTGAAATTGTTAGTCACTCAGTGGTGTCTGACTCTTTGCAACTCCATGGACTGTAGCCTGCCAGGCTCCCCTGTCCATGGAGTTCTCCAGGCAAGAATACTGGAGTGGGAAGCCATTCCCTTGTCCAGGGGATCTTCTCAACCCAGGGATCAAACCCTGGTCTCTTTCGTTGCAGGCAGATTCTTTACTGTCTGAGCCACCAGGGAAGCCCCACAAAATCCAGGGTATGGACTGAAATCCAGTTTTGATCACCTGGATTCCTTCCTCACACCTCAGGGCAGCACTCCCATTTGTTTGGGTCTGCATTAAGCCCACGGTGCCACCTTGCCAAAGAACCTGGGGAAGAAAGCTGTTGTTTAAAAGAAAGAAAGTTCTTCCCACTGTCTAGCTCAGGTCTTCCCACTGTAATTGAAGTCGGCGTCCCACCGCCTAGGCGTCTATGGCATCCTGGCATCTGTTGAGGCTTGGATGCCTGGAGTCAAATGAAATAAGTGCCTCTTTGGAGAACGGTTCCTGGAGGCCACTGCACATTTGTCACATGTCAGTGGGATCTGCATATGGATGTGAAATGTATATTTAAAAATGTGCACACACTCGGCTGCACACACATTTTGCTCCGAATGTGTTTATTCAATTGCCCATCACAGACCCGCCCTGGGGGGGCTGGGCTGACCTATTTACCTGTGCCTGCCAGCCCATAGGCCCCCGTATGTAAACATCCCCTGACCACCCTGCTCCTTTCCCCACCCCCTAGAGGGAGGGCAACTGGAAGGTTCTGCTGTGCAGAGGGTTCCAGCTCTAAAGATGGATTTCTCACCTTGACTGAAAGGAGCTGGCAGCTCCCACTTTCTGAGACAGCAGTCAAGGAGCAGAGTGAGCCCTGGCTTGGAGTCCGTGGAGTTGGTGAATCCTGGCTGCTTCGCTTAGTGGCCGTGAGACATTGGGTATCACAAGTGACCTCTCTTGTTCTCAGTTTCCTCAATGATAATGGATCTAGGTCCACCAAGGACCTCAACATTTGGAGAATTCCTTTCTCATGTGCCTATGAGGAGTAAAAAGTTGCCTCCAGGATATTAGAATCTTCTGATTCACCTCCCCGATTGGGTCCAGGGATGGCGTCTGGGACTAGGATACACAATCCCATTCTAAAGTCCTGTACCGAACTCTGACTCTGTCCTATACAAAGTCATATGGTGGTTTTTAAACATGGCCCCTGATTCTTTGCCATTCCTGTCATTGAGAACTAGATTCTCTGCTCTTTTCCCTGGAATCGGGGCAGGCCTGTGACTGCTCCTTCCCCTTGAGAAAAGCGGGAACCTTGTGTCTTCCCAGGGTGGTCTCTTGGGACCCTTGTTTCTTCCAGAGATGCTGTTTCTCAGAACTCACTCTCTCAGCACTGAGAGGCCTAGGTCACATGGAAAGGCCCCATATTAGTGTTGCAGGTGACAGTCCCAGCCAAGCTGACCTTCAGCCAGCCCAACCCAGGGACCAGACGTGATTGAAATGTTCCAGCTTCTTGTTGGAAATGCATTCCAGCCCTGGGCCATCCACATGACCCCTGGCTGTTTGAGCATTCCTGGTGATGTCCCATACATTGTAGAGCAGGGCATGCCATCTCTGCTGAGTCCTGCTCAAATTTCTGATACTCGGAATCCGTGAGCATAGTAAGATGCTTGTTGTGTTATGCCACCATGTTTTGGAATGTTTGCTACTGTGATGACTGTTTGCACCCCCCCACCCCAATTCGTATGTCAAAGCCCAGCCCCAAGTGTGATGGTATTTGGAGGTGGGTCCTTTAGCAGGGAAATAGGTCGTGAAGGTTGGGCCACCATGATAGGATCAGGCCCTTATAAGAAGATAAAGAAACACAGGAGCACACGCATTCTACCCACCCTACCCCTTTACATGCGTGTACCAAGGAAAGCACCATGTGAGTGTGTGGTGAGCAGGCAGCCTCCTGAAAGCCGAGACAGTCCTCACCAGAACCCACCCTGATCTCAGACTTCCAGAACTATGAGAGCTAAGTGAAGGGAAATGTCTATTGTTTAAGTGATCTAGCCTCTGGTATCTTGTTGCAGCAGCCCAAGCTAAGACAGCTGTGCGATAGTAGGAAACTGGAATACATCCAGTCTGAGCCCTCTTTGCCAGCTGATCTTCTGGTTACCATGGGTGTGGTCTACACTACAAATACACCTCCAGGAAGGAAATCAAAGGTTCACTACCCTTGTGATGTGAGTTATCTTTGCTCTCTTCACAAGAGGCCACTATGATGTGTCCTTTCTAGGGAAAGAGTTGGACTGTGTGTGTGTGCGTCCAGCCAGGATGGTGTGGGGAGTCCACGGGTACAGACACAGAGCTGTCTGGATGACCGAAGCCCCAGGCCCCTTCTCCCTTGCCCACACTGTGCTGTGCAAACAGCTCAGCATTGTTTATCCCCAGTCTTCTTCCTCCCGCCCTGCAACAAATCAAAGCTATTATCCAAGGACAATGGGGGGACTGTGGTACTTTTCATTCTGCAACAGAGGCAAAGCTGACAACAAGAGTATTTATATCACACTGAGGCTTTGCAGAGGCCTCATATTCATTAATGAATTGATCTTTTCTAGCAACAATCCCTTCATGAGGGTGGTATCCTGATCCATGTTCATCATACAAGGGGAGCTAAGGCTGCTGATGATACATGGGACTCCCTAGCTGGGGCCTTGAGGTCTCACTCATTCTAGGGACAGATGAAACCTTGAGGTGCCAAACACAGAGTTTGAAACTTAGAGCTGGGGGTCTGGATGTGCATCTACCCTCTCGATCTTCCTTGTATAGACAGCTTTACTGCTCTGAGTCTCAGTTGCTTTATTGGTAAAATGCGTGGAGGTAAGAATGCCACCAGGGCAGAGTTTTCGTGATGAGTGAGTCATGGGAAGATGCTCTAATGTATGACCCATCTCACTCCTGTTCACTGTTGTTGCTTCTGGGTCTGAGTGAAGATGCTCTAAGTAGCTCTAATTGCAAGAGAGATCAGCCCCTGTGCTGAGGGTGAGGGTCAGCAGGACAGAGAGGGGACCCTCCCCCAAGTCCCCCAGGACCATGATGATGATGAAGGCCCTGCAGCAAAGCAGACACCCATGGATCCCTGTCCCCTTGCACTCCCCCTTCCCTGCACCCCCAGCCCCTGTGTTAATCTGTTGCCCCCTACCCCATCTCTCCACCTCCAGCACCCTCATATGATGGCAGCCTCAGTCATTCAGGGTTTATTTTGTTGCTGTGTGTTCAGGAAGTGTTTTAGTGTTGCTCCAGTGTGAGGATTGTCAGTGATGACTGATAAAAAGGCCTCACCTAGGACAGCCTCCTGCCTAGCCCCGCTCAGCCTCTGAATCGCGGTTTTGGTAGACACACCAGCATACTTGTGTCCAGTCTGAACATCATCCCACCTGTGGTCGATGGCTCAGCTGTAACCTCTAGTTTCCAATGGTCTTGATGTCAGTGCTGCGCAGAATTGGATTTTTTTCTTCCATTTTTTTTTAATTGTGGTAAAACACATATAACAAGCAATTTATTATAGTGACGATTTTTCAGGTCAGTAGTGTTAAGTTCATTTATATTGTCTTGTATCCAGTCTCCAAATCTTTCATCTTGCAAAACTGATGCTCTATACCCATTAAACAGCATCTCCCCACTGCCCCCTCCCCAGCCCCAGCAACCGTCCTTCTACTTTATGTCTCTTCGTCCATTCTAAGTATCTTGTATAAGTGGAATCACACAGCGTTTGTCCTTTTGTGATGACTTATTTCACGTAACAGTGTCCTCAAGGTTCACCCATGTTGTGGCATGTCTGCATATGTCACTGTGAAGTTAGGTGCAGGACAAACAACAACTGTGTTTATCCCGGGATGGACAGAGGTCCCAGGGAAGTGGGGGTGTCGGGGGTGTGGTCCCAGTCAAGGGAACTCAGGCTCCAGAGAGGAGCTGAGGGGGCTTACGATCCCATCTGAGTCAGCACATCTCACGCTGCAACATGCATGGGCATCACTGCAGGGCCTGTGAAATGCAGACTGATTCTGTAGGTCTGGGGTGGAATCTGAAATTCCAGGTTTCTAGTAAGTTCTCTGGTGATGCCTTGCTGACAGTCCACCAACTGTTGGACAAAGGTGGACCCACCTCCTTTAGGCTCACTGGCAATCTTGATCTACATGTGTAGATTCCCAAGTCTTGGGCCACATCTATAGAATCAGACTCTCTGGGATCAGGGCCCTGGACCCTGCATGATGAACACATTTTCTGGTTATTCTGATGTGTCCTGGAACCTGATAACTTCTAATCTGTGGATCCAGATATTGAAGGTTCTAGGCTCCTGTACGAGGAGGAGACTCCTTTCTTGGTATCTACATATCACTTCAGAGCAGTGCCCCAGTGGATGGTTTCCATGCCAGGAGGTCAGTCTTTGCCCACACTTTACGTTGGGGCTGACTTCTGAAAACCTCAGTTCTTTAAGTCAGTCTTTCACAAACTTTAGCAAGAGCATCCTTTGCTCTAAAGTCTGAAGTATATTTGGATAAGATAGTGAGACATCTGTGAAAATGGAGGGTGAGAATTGAGGCATGAGCTCATCCATGATTCTGTACCCAGCCCTTGACCTTTCTGCGGAGACACCTGAAAAGTGAGTAAATTAATACCAGCAGGGAGTGACAAGGGCCCGGAGAAACATGGTTTTTCTCCCTCAGGGGCTGATGAGCAGAGCTGGGCCTGGGAGGTCAGTGCTGCTAGGTCTTGTCTGGCTTTTGGATCTCTTTGCCTGCCCCTATGCAGGGGCCTTCCCTGGTGGCTCAGAGGTTAAAGTGTCTGCCTGGAATGAGGGAGACCCGGGTTCCATCCCTGGGTCGGGAAGATCCCCTGGAGAAGGAAATGGCAACCCACTCCAGTACTCTTGCCTGGAGAATCCCATGGAGGGAGGAGCCTGGTAGGCTACAGTCCATGGGTTAGCAAAGAGTCGGACACAACTGAGTGACTTCACTTTCACTTTCACATGCTGGGGCCAAGAGCCCCATCCCCAACTGCAGGCCATGTCCTAAGGGTCAGTCCTGGCCTGAGGCAAAGATGGATGGAGCCCGACTGTGGGGCATGGATTCAGCCACTGGGCCTGACTCTGACCAGGTAACCTATCTTCACGGGCTCCAAGGCAGGTATAAATGCATTATTTTTTTCCCCCAGCCTTCTTAAGGTACCATTGACAAATAAAATTGTAATATATTTAAAATGTATAATATGATGATTTGATATACGTATGCACTGTGAAAGGATTTCTTCCATTGATTTAGTAATCTGTCACCCCATGTACTTACCTTCTTTGTGTGAATCCTCTTAAGTTCTACTCTCTTTGTCGATGTCAATTGTATAACTCAATATTGCAACTAGACTTACCTCATTGAGATCCTCAGACCTATACCTGAAAGTTTATACACTTTTACCAACCTCTCCCTATTTTCCCCAGTTCCCCAACTCCTGAAACCACCATTCTACTCTTTTTCTATAAATTCAGCTTTTTAATTTTTTCTTTTAGTTTCCGCATATCAGTGAGTTCACATCATATTTGTCTTTCTCTGTCTAGCTTCTTTCTCATAAGCCTGGTGCCGTCCCGGAGAGAGAGAAAA
The DNA here is from genome assembly GCF_027580195.1 of Bos mutus. NCBI lineage: Eukaryota > Metazoa > Chordata > Mammalia > Artiodactyla > Bovidae > Bos > Bos mutus. The sequence goes on along the minus strand of NC_091629.1, from coordinate 55,557,167 downwards.
GGGTGGGGCATTTTTGTCCCTGCCTTCCTCTTCCTCACCCCCTTTTCCTTCCAACAAGCATATCCTGAGGATCCACTGGGTTCTGGAGGGCACACATTCCCAGGCATCGAGGGGGAGACTGGACTTGGTGACTTCTCAGTGTTCTCATGATTCTGAGTGTATAGGATCTTTTATACTGTGTGTGGGGGGCAGGGACAAGGGATTTCACCTAGCAAGTGGCTGGAGGCGGGGCGGGGGCAGAGCGGACCATGTAGATGGAAAATAGGAGAAGTTCCAGGAAGAAAATGGACTGACTTGGTGAGACCAGTTAAGGAAGGGCCTAGGCAAAAGGGTAGCAGAGTTAAGGAGTTGTTTTTGTTTTGTTTTTTTTACTCGATGTGTCTTCATTGTTCCGCAGCAGCTTTGGTGCAAGGGGATTCTTGAGCTCCTCTTGGCAGCGGTGAACCTTTGGTGTTCATGAGTCATGTAGAGAACAGAGCTGCCTGGCTGTGGGGACCTTAGGGGAGTTTATTGACTTTGATGGGTTTCTGGGCCAAGGGGAGCTGGAGCTCAGTCATCTCCACCTAGCTCTTTGGTGGATGCGTGCACAAGGTAAATAGGAGGCGAGAGCCTCCTTCCAGTGCCTTCTTTTCAGTCCTCCCTTTTCACCACCCTAGCCTCCCACACTGGAAAGATCATTAGCATTAGAACGCAGAACAAGAAGTGCTTCTGGGGCATTGTCCTAGGAAATTGCTCACTCTCTTTTCTTCATGAGCTAAAACTAGTGTCCATGAGCTCCTGAGGGTTTAGACAAATCAGATTCCCTGTCTCCGACAGGACTCTGGCTTGGCTGCTCAACTCGGACCATAAAGATAAAGCAGTAATTCAGATGAGTCTCAAAACTGGGCAGGCCCTGCATATCAACAGGGACAAAAGGGAAGGCAAAACATTGTAAACCGGGCAGGTTCTCGCCACATGACTGCTTAAAAGGCCTGGAAATGCAGAGGCGGGAGAAACACGGGAGATGTATTAACTTGGGCATTGTTGACTAACGGCCATCCAACTTCAGCAGGAAGTCCAGATTCAGCCCCGTGAGTGCCTGAAGCCACTTGCCTTGAACCTCATGGGTGCTGCAAGGCTCAGAACTGCTTGTGCACCCTTGGGTCTCCTCAGTTTTCTTTCAGCTTTTTTATATCCAGTGCCTTCTATTTGATTTGTTTGTACACATATGTTTTTACAGTGAGACAAAGGAAAAAGGATATGGTGGTCTTGTGGCAGCTGTTAAGTCTGCAGTTCCTCAGGGAGCCCTGGGTTGAGAAGAATTGGATATCCACAAAGGAAGGGAGTCTAGTCCGAAAGGTGGGAAGAAAGTGATTACTCACTGTTGGTTCCAATTCCCTCTCTCCTCTGTGTACTGGGAAACTCATCTAGGGAGACAAAGCAGAAGTGCCATTCTTGTCCATCTACTGAGTGAAGGTTTGAAATCTAACATTTATCTCAGTCACCAGGTTCTACCTCTCATTGTATTCCACCCATGTTCTCATTCATTTCAGAAGCTCACGCACTGCTCATCTGGCATGAGCTCTGAAAACATAGATCATGTTGCACCCCTGCTTAAAATCCTGTAAGAGTGCCTGTTGCACATAGGATGGCATTCAAACTCTGACTGTGGCCTGAGAGGCCGGCCTGATCGAACCCTGCTTCCCTCTCAAAACTCACCCCGTCTCCTCCCTGCCAGGCATAGTGCTCCAGCTGCACTGGCTCCACTTCTTTCCCTGGCACTCTTCAAGGTTTTTCTGCTGGTTTGCATTTGTTTTTTTCCCTTTCTGGAATGTTCTCTCCACTCTCTTGGCAGACCAATGCTCCTCATTTTGGTCTCAGCTCAGATATTTCTCAGGCCAGTCTAAAGGATCCTCTCCCTCCCCGCTTCCTACTGTTACTGTCTCTCATCGCTAAACAGTAAGCTCCATGACAGTGAGAATTTCTCCAGCACCCCGTGCTGTTCATGGCAGGTGGTCACTTCTCAATAAACAGTTCGTGGGTAAACGAATAACTGAATGAAGGGATGCTCTGTCCCCAGCTCTGCCTTGGGACTTTCCAGATTTGGAACATACAGGACATTTGTTATCTCTTAAGTCTTAAACATTTGCCAAGGTACCTGGAACTGTGTACCATTTTAATTTTTCACATAAAGAAGTTAAGTCTTAAAGAGGTTATTCAATCTGCCCACAATTGCATCAGTAATCTTGGAATAGCCTGGAATGGTGACAGGTTGGAACTGACTATAAATCTCCTTGCTCTTTGTCCATCTACTATTTGGTGTTGCTTAGGGGGTAGCCAGGAATGCTGGCTGTCCAGTGGGTCATAAGTCATTTTAGCAGAAAAGATGAATAGCAAAGTGGGAAATATATGTGGGACCACACAGCATGGGGGCCAAGCCTGGCTCTACACTTTTCTGTGTGACCTGCCAAATGTCTTACCCCTCCTGTGCCTTGGTTCTTCCATCTGTACAATGGACATAATCGTACATTTCTTACAGAGTTGTCATGAAATTTAAATGAAAGAGAATGTAGGAAAGCCCTTTGAACAAGCATCCGGCACAGCTTGGTGCTGCATAGTAAGTGTTTACTACTCTAGTTACCGCTCTCATCTTGTAGCTCACGTGCACTTGGCTGAATTCCCCTTGGGATCTTTAAGGACATCGAATATCATGTAGGGCTCTGGAAACTGCTCCCCCATGTCTGTCTGTCTGTCTCTCTGTCTCAAGACCTATAGGAGCTTTTAGAGGAGTTTCTCTGCTGCGTAGGGTTTTGGAGGCAGTGGTAATGGGCAGCCTATTGTTCGGCAAAGGAACATAAACTTTAAAAGCAGAGAAGGAAATGGATGTGTTAGCGACACAGAGTCATGGGAAAAGCCACCCACTAAATTACATTTCTGCACAAGAAAAGAACTGCCTGCAAAGTGGGAATGAACGACATCAGGGTGGCAAAGACATCAAGAAGTAGAGCCGGTAGCAAGTCATGGAGCCCTGTATTATTTCTAGCATCACGAAAAGTGGGGTTTTATTATTCTTTCCCTAAATGGTCTCCATTCATTTTTCATTGTTGTTCTTTTTATTCACAACCAGTGCAGCTGATGCTCTCTGTCTGTCCTTGTGATCTACCTGGCACAGGCCTTACCCCAGCAGCTTGTCTGGAGGCTGGGAATCTGTAGCTACAGGAAAGAGGGGTCCTGAGGGGTCCTTGGGAATCATTGCACCTAAACATGCTCATTTTCAGATGAGAAAGCTAAAGCCATGATGGAAAGGGCGTTTATTTATTCATTAACTCAAGCAATGATTTATTGAGTTTCCAAGGCCCCGTGCTACGTGCTGGAGAAAGTCGAGAAGTTCTGTAGTTCTGAGGGGAGCACCCACAGTGAACTCTTATCACAGACTACATGAGGAAGATAACACCGAGGGCCTAGGCCTGAGAACTGCAAGTCTTACATTCTAGTCTAAACCACCACTTCTCATCTGAACTGGTGTACTTGCCCAGGCTTCGTTTCCTCATCTGTAAAATGGGGAAGCTGGTGTCTGCCATGTGAATTGCACTAGGATTTTATGAGTATCCAGATAATCATAACGCATGCTTGATGACTTACAAAGCAATTTGTAGAAGATGCTTTTGTTGCTGGTAGGGTTAGCATTTGCAAACAGAGAGTTGAAGCCACTGGAATAATGTAATAGGAAAATGAGAGGGGCTATTGTAAAGGGTCACTTCCCTGGTGGCTCAGTGGAAAGAATCTGCCTGCCATGCAGGAGATGGAGGTTCAATTCCTGGGTCAGGAAGATCCCCTGGAGGAGGGCATGGCAACCCACTTCAGTATTCTTGCCTGGAGAATCCCATGGACAGGAGCCTGGCAGGCTTCATAGTGTTGCAAAGAGCAGGACACGACTGAAGCAACTTAGCGCATTGTAGAGGGTGGAGGGCAGTTCACATGTTGGGGAATGGGCAGGGTTCAGCTGGAGGTGGCCCCAAAGCCTTCATTCTAAGGGGCAGTCCTTTGTGTTCTTTGGAATAAACAAGAAATGATTCCTTGATGGGGAGTAGCTCATTCAGCCAGGCAGCAACTCCCACTTCTTTGCCTCTAACTCTATGATATGTGTAAGGATAGAAGATACTGAGAGCTGGCATGGCCATCTGAATGCAGCTCAGAGTTTAGCAGGAAACACCAAATCATAAGCTGACAGGGCTCAGGACAGAGGGACCCCAGGCCCATCTTGTTCAGGATGCAGGCAGAAAGATGGTGTTTGTGGGAGGCCATCCTGCTGTGACAGCTTGATGGCATCGGATCAAAGTCCTTTGATCACAGATGTAATTTACTCAGTCAGTCCTCTCCTCATCGTCATCTTGGATATCATCTACAGCTCTGTAAAATACGCAACAAGTTCTACAGGAAGGGTTTTCAGGGTGAGGTTGTAGGCAGCCCACAGTGTCCCAGAAGAACGTGCACACTGCTGAGCAGAGGCAGGCAGGTGAGCATCTTCCTGGGGAGTGCAGTAGCAAGCCCTCAGTTGCACAGGAAGTTATCCAACTCATGCAATGCACGAGATTCTATAAGCACCATCCTCTGTCCAGGCTTCAGGAAGTAGTGAAACCCTAAGATAGGGGGTCGTTTTATCCTTGAGGAGGGATGGATGGATTTTACTCATTAGACATGCGTCTATTAAGTTCTTGGGGTTTACAGAATCAGCCATGTGTATATGACATTTGGGAGGGTGACCGAAGAGGCCTCTGGTGGCTCCACCTGGCTCACTCATGGACTTCAAACCCAGCATATCCAAACTTGAACTTGTCATTTCTTCTCTCTCAAAGAGGTATACTCCTTAGTCAGTCAAAACTTGTCCAAATCAAACCCTGGAAGTTGACTTCAGTGCTTACCTGCCCTGAAACCGCAGCCTCATCTTCCCCCGGATCTGCCCTTCCTACTTCCTGTGTGTCTGCCTTGTTATTGTCGTCATGCCCGGTCCTCAGTGCCCCGCACCGGGCAGTCTGGTCTCCCTGCTTTCCTCCTGAGAGTCCATCCTCCACCACTGCTAGTAAAATGATCTCTGTAACACATAGCTACACTCTATAGGCTTGGATGGCTCCCATGGCCTGCCAGGATTTTCTTCATTCATTTCTGTGGCAACAATGGAGTACCCTCTGTGTGGCAGGCGCTGTGATGGGCACTAGAGATACAGAGGTGAATGAGATGGGACAGAGCCATCACTGCACTCTCCGCCTCGTGGAGGAGACAGGGTCAAACCACTGGAGGAATCCTGTGTTCTGTGCTGCAGGGCTGGGGACCAGAGGAGACGCGAGAGGGCCTTTTGGTTCATTCTTTTCCCTGCTTGCAATTCTTTTCCTACATTAAAAGACATACCAGGAATTGATTTAGAAAAAAATAAAAAGACTATGAAAATAACGTTTGTGTTATATTGAAAATGCAAAAAAGCAGAGCTGAAATAGAACCTGAAGATGTCCCTCATCTCAGTCTCCATCTAGCTTCTATTAAAATATTGTGTCTTTCCTAACAAGTTTTCTCCTTCACATTTATATTTTATGGAACTTGAAATGCCCTTGGGTATACACTGTTTTGTACACAGCTCTTTTTACTAACAGATACCACAGCATTTAAAAAACAGCTCTATTGTTTTTTGTTATACAAAGAATGCATAGCTATTTCAAACAGTTTTATGAAATGAAGATCATATGTAACACAAAGATCACCTACTACTCACATACCTGGAGATACCTTTTATTAACACCTGTGTGTATGTTCTTTCAGAATGTTACGTTCATGTACACACTTAGGAATAAATATAAATATAGGTATAGACAGATGTGATCTTTAGCCTACCGTTTCCACTTAATACATTGTAGCTCTCTGTTTTATTTAAATATATTTGATCACTTGTGCTCTTTTTAAAAACATATATATGATATCCCACGTAGATATAAAATGAATCCTATAATCTCGTCTTTATGGATATTTAGGTTGCTTCTGTATTTTCATGATTTCAGACAGCAGATTGATGAAAACACTTGTGTAAATATATGTAGTCAGTTTATTTCCTTGGAATAAAATCCTGTAAGTGAAATTACTGTGAAAAAAATTGTGAACAATTTACATTTGGGTCCGTACATGTGGTTGGCAGGATTATCAGATGGTCTCTGACCTATCGTTGTATAATCACCTCCCCTTGAGTGTAGGCAGGACTCATGATTGCTTCTAACCTGCAGATTGTGGCAAAGGAGATGGGGTGTCACTCCTGTGATTACGTTATATTATATGGCAAAGGTGAGGGGATTTTGCAGATATAATTAACATCCCTAATTTGTTGACATTAAGTTAATCCAAAGGGATCTTGTCTCTGGAGTGTGTCTGACATAACCAGGTGGGCTCTTTAACAGAAGGTCTAGAAATCAGAGGATCTCTCCTGTTGGCCTTGAAGAAGCAAGCCACAGTGAGTCTACAGCAGCAAGGAAATGAACTCTGCCAATAATCACATGAGCTTGGAAGAGGATCCCAAACTTGAGATGAGATGCAAGCACTGACTGAAGCACTGCAGCCTGTGAGACCCTGAGCAGAGAGCCCAGCTAAGCCATGCCTCACCTCCTAACCAACTGAACTGTGAGATGACAGATGTGTATTGTTTTAAGCCATTCAATTTTTGATGATTTATGTAGGAATACAAAACTAACACAGTATAGGAAAACTGCCTCTGATGTGCTCCCAACCAGTATAGCAACTCCCATTTTGATGAATTTTTGCCAACACTGCACAGTGTTACCAGACTTGTAAATCTGTGCCAATCTAAAAGGTTAAAAAAGTACTTGTTTAATCTGTGGCCCTCAATTATCAGTACTTTGCACATTTTCCATGTTTTTATATTCCATTTTAAAGCTTATTAATTAATTTGCATGTTACCTAATCATATCCTTTGCTTACTTTTGAGTTTTGCTTATTGGTTAGTGAGAGCTCATTACATATGTGGAGGACAGTGAAGAGGCAAAATTTACATATTATTTTATCTGTTGCGAATGTTGCAAGTAGGTGTTTTCTGTTTCCCTAGCTTGATAGTTTGGTCTTTTATTTAAAATGTGGTTTATCATGTTTGGTGATAAGGGATGTAGATGTTTTCTCATTCTTTGGGGTTTTAGAAAGACCCCTTTGTATGGAAGATCGATGGTAAGAGAGCAGTGAAGAGGCAGTTACATTGGTTCAGGTGGGCTAATGAAGCTAAAGCCTGTACTGCATCAGGCTTTGTAGGGATGGAAAAGAAGGTTCTGAGCCCAGAGACATTCTGGAAGTATAATCGGCAAAGTTTGGTATTCTCAGAACTAACTTTTTACTAGATGAGAAATAGACATAGAGGTAAAGTAAGCGGTGTATAGTCCTGCCTCGATCAGCAGGTTCACTGAGGAAGTGTCTCCCTCATGGAGCTGTATACCAAAGGCTCTGGGCCTTGTAGATCCCCATGAGGGAGCACACATGTCCTGTGCTCACAGCTCTGCCTTTATTCCCATGGGGTAGGTAAATAAATCATTCCTGGGCGCTCTTCTTCCCTTCTACTGAGACATGAAGGCCTCCTTCTTTGCTGTATTTTCTTTGAATCCCTCCCCAGATAGACCTGTGGTTTTGAAGCTGAGCAGATGGGTAGGGATGTTTGCTCAAACATGGATCCAATGGGAATGCTTGACACTGGATCCATTTCCCCTTAAACATCCTAAGCAGCCTGGTCTCCAGGCAGGGCTTGGGTGGGTGGGTGGGAGGAAGAGTGTTCAGCTTTACACTGATCCAGTGAGATGTTGGAGAAGGAAATGGCAACCCACTCCAGTGTTCTTGCCTGGAGAATCCCAGGGATGGGGGAGCCTGGTGGGCTGCTGTCTATGAGGTCGCACAGAGTCGGACACGACTGAAGCGACTTAGCAGCAGCAGCAGCAGTGAGATGTTAGACATCACATGAAAATTTCTGGCAGTTGCAGAGAACAGGTCGCCTGTTCTGTTCCTAGACTCTAGAAGATCCTTCAAACCATCTAAAATGAGGAAATACTTCCCACCGTCTATAATGGCAGAAATTAAGATCTGTTGGGTAGAGAGTTGAAACATGCTTGGGGTCCCCCGCTGGCAGGAGCAGAAGGGAGACATGGGTGTGATAAAACAGATCCTGAAAGCCTTCTGAGTTCAAGTGTGGGTTATTTAAAACCTCATTTGTTCCCTTGGTTCATTTCAAGCAGTGATTCTCAACCAGGGGCCATTTTGCCCCTACCCAGGGGATATTTGATGATATCTGGAGACATTTTTGGTTGTTACAACTGGGAGCATGCTACTGGCATTGCCATGGTGCTTTTAAACATCCTACAATTCATAGGGAAGTCCCCCCACAACAAAGAGTTATCTGACCCCAAATGTCAATAGGACTGAGATTCAGAAGCCCTGGTCAAGTAGGAACAAGAAGGATGGTGTGAATTCATGATATGTCCAAGTTAGAGATGCCTGCAGTATCTCCTCAGGCTCTGGGAATAACCAGCCTCCTGAAACCTTTTCTCTTTCCCTGGGGTCTCTTCCAGGTACTGCCTGGGGGTGGGGTGGGAGTGAGGACTCAACCCTCTAAGCTCATCCCCAGAGTTCTGGCCACAAGCACCACTGTTCATCCCACAGCTGAACAGGAGAGATTAAAAAGCAAATCCCATTTGTGAAGTACAGCACAATCTTTTCTCTCCAAGTCTAGCATTCATCAACACACTACGGTTTGGCAGGCTTTCCACATCTTGTACCAATACACAAAAGTACTGACATCAGCTTTGATTCTGGTGATTCGTTCTCTTTGCCCAAATTGAAGCACAGTTTCTGCCAGATGGGGTCAGGAATAGGAGGAGGGAGGAGGCTGGAATTTAGAAATTCTGGCAGTGGATAAATATTTGATGTCTTAGCCTGAGCTGGACGTTCTATATGTGAGAATCAGAACAGACTACTTGAATCCTCAGCTCCCGAGGCAGTGTTCTTCTGAAGCAGTCTGGAGAAGGTGAAACAAATAAATTAGCTTTACATGCTGCCTACATCTCTCAAGCATAATCTGATTTATCTGTGTGTATGTATAGGTATATGTGTACTATATACAGATGTTAAGAGTTTTTTTAGATTGACTCCAGATAGAACAAACCTTTATATGTCTGTCTGTCTGTCTGTCTGTGTGTTTTAAATGTTTGTTGCTGTTGGCAGCATGTTTTCTGTCCCAAGAAATACAAAACAAACATCGCGAAGAATAAATATCGGCTCTAAACTTTCACCTGTAATGGATAACAAAGCCTGTGTTCTGTTTCTATGAACCAGTTTTACATAAAGAAGTGTTTTTTGTGTCTAGAGTCTGTTTCTTGGAATGGGTCTCTGGTGCAGAATCTGAATCGAGAGTGGCAAATGAGATTTGCATGTAGGCAGTGTCTCCAGCCCACAATCCCAGCAGTGTTCTTTCTCATCCTCCTCATTCTTAATCCCCTTTGGCAAGAGCTACCTTGTGTCTTTCATCCCCTCCCTTAACATTGGTCTCCTAATACTCCTGTTTTAACTGCTTTGACTATTTCTGTGTTTGCTTGTTCTCTGGGACTCCTCCCCTGCTCTGTTCAACTTCTGTCTCTCTGTTATGGATGGCAGGTTCATTAATTTTCAAGACCTCAACCAGTTGACTCCACAGATGACTCCTAAATCCATGTTTTCAGCCTCCATCTCTCCCTGAGCCATAGACCTGCCAGCCAATGAGATGAAAACACATTTATTCCACTCAGTTCATTTCTTCCCAAGGTGAAAAAGTCAAAGTTGATATTTGACTTATTCCCCCCTTCCCTGCCCCCATAGGTTAGGAAGCAACCTTAAGCATGTCACTTCTTTGTACTCTGAGGAGGGTACTTGGTCCCCATGCGACCAGAGATGCCATTGTGTGCGGTAAAGTTGCCATCTTTGTACTTGTCAGAATCTCTCTTCTCATTATTAACTTGATGGGATTCTGAGCAGTGACTTTCCACTCCTCTGCTAGAGTTTATGGTTTCAGCAAACATGGAAAGAGCAAAGTTCTCCCTCCTCCAAATCTAGTTTTCATAGTTCAGTTAAACAAGCTTCCCACTCTGCCTCAGTGACAATAAGTGAGCTACATAAGCTCACACTTGTGTGACGCAGAGTGTAGTACAGCACCTAAGACAACTATTAAGACCGAGTAGGACCACGTATCAGACAGTGACCTGGAAGGTGGACAGGCAGGCTTCCTTGGGGAGGTTGGTGTCTGAGTGAGGAACACCACCCCTTGCTGGTACTCTGAGTGGAGTTTCAGGCCTGGAGACTGTCAGAGCCTGGTGGCCACGAGGTGAAGAAAGTGTGCAGGGCATTTCTGTCTCCAGCCAGGTAGGCAGCCTTATGAGTCTTGCTCCTCCAGTGATTCTGAGATTCCATGGTTGTGCCAGTGCCTCTGCAGAGACCTGAGTCACACAAAGCCTGGATCATGAGTTAGACACTGCAGTTCAGTTTTTGTCTCCACCTTGCCATGCATTCACTGCCCTGTTACTTAACTGAAGACTCCCCAGCTCTTTGCTTTGACCCATCAGTGACCTAATTGACCCTGTACTATTCCAATGGCTGAATTTTTCACACACAGGAAATTCAACAACCATTTCACTACACTGGAAATGGAGGAAACATTTGAGGTCATCCTCAATGTCATATTCATTCCCAAAGATACAGAAATCTCCTAGAAGCTACCTTTCAAATCCTTGATTTAATGTGGCAGGGACTGAAGGCATGGTTAGGCGGAGTCCTTAGAGGCTGCATGATGGAACCAGGAGCCGAAGATGACTGGCAGGCACCCCACATGTAAGCTTTGTTCGTTCCACATGAAGGGTAAATTGCAGGGGGATGAACGGATGGGACCTTCAGAGTGGACAGCATTGCATCTTCTGAGCATGACTCACCCCCACGGCTTTCTTTCTCCACTTTGCTCTAAAAATACAAAGTGATCCACCTAATGCCTCCCCCCACCCCAGTTTTGCTGCATTAAGGGAAGAGTGAGACATGGAAGCCTGGGTTCCTTGTCTCTCAGCCTGGAATCCAGGGGGTGGCCTATGATGGAGCATCCTGAGGAGCAGCCCAGTGAGCCATAGGGTTTGTTTCTAGACTTTCTGATATTCCATTGGTCAGTTAATATGTTGATACGACAATCATTAATGAGGCTTTAACTATCAAGGTGTAAATTTTGAGGTTCTACGATGTATTTTTAGAGCTCCCCTAGTGACTCAGTGCTAAAAGTCTGCCTGCTGATGCAGGAGACTTGGTCTTGATCCCTGGGTCAGTCAGATCCCCTGGAGGAGGAAATGACAACCCATTCTAGTATTTTTGCCTGGATAATGCCATGGCTAGAAGAGCTTGGGGGTCTATAGTCCACAGAGTCGCAGAGAGTCGGACATGACTTAGCAACTAAACAACATGTGTTTTTAAAGGTGGGAAGGCTTTCACGTAGTTTTTGCCCTATCTAATCTTGCTAGTCTTTTCCCCCTAAATTCTTTAGAATGAATCAAAACTCTGTTTCCTTCATCGAATTGACACCGATTAATTCTCAAGACTCAGTTTTTAAAAGTTCTCCTCTGGGGAGGCTTCCCAGATGTCCTCAGCCCTGATTTGTGCCCAGAGTGCCCCACGTGCTCCTCTTCACCTTCTCGTGTGTAGGCCTGTGATCAGCCTCTTTTCTGTCCCCGCCATGGACTGTTCTCTCCTTGAGGGTGGCACACGGTCAACTTCACTACTGCACTTTTTAGCAGAGAGCAGAATGCCTGGCACATAGTGGGTATTTGCTTCAGTATCTGTTGCTGCATAATAAACCACCTGCAACTTAAGGGCATAGGACAATAATGCTTAATTTTTTATTCTCTCTCGTTGTTTTGGTAAACTGTGATTGGGCTCAGCTAGGTGGCCGGATTTTGAGTTTCTTCCTCATTTCTTCCTCATGTGATTGTGCCAGTCAGTGGCTGGAGCTGGACCCATTGTCTAGGGCTGCCTCACTCACCATTCTCATGGTACTTGCTGACTGCCCACAGAATTGGCTGGAACACATGCCTACAGCCTCTTCATGTGGCTTGGGCTTCCTCACAGCATGGTGACTGAGCTCCAAGAGCAAGAGAGCCTAGTGGAAGCTCTATCACCTCTTATGACTTAGCTTCAGAGGCCACATCAAAGTCTACCATACTTTATTGATTGATACAGACCTGAAAATCCACCCAATTTCAAGAAGAGGGGACATAAATTCTACCTCTTGATAGAAAGTGGCAAGGTAATGTCTGTCTTTGGAAAATGTAAGCTAAACATGTGCTCAAGAGACCTTTGTCAAATACTTGGACTTTCATCATTCAAGATCACTGGGATGGTTCCGTTCCACGTTCAGACTTGAACCAGCACTTCCAACCAAACGACAGAAGAGCTGGTGCCTGAGCCGAGTGAATGTGCTCCTTGCCCACCCCAGGTTGGCTGTGCAGTTCAACTGCTGGGCTCCTGGAAAAGGTCCTGTCTGGGGAGCAGTCTTAGGAGCAGTTTGTGGATGGCTGCAGTCATGTCAGTAAAGCATTTTGAGTCCTTGATCATAAACTTCCTCTCTTTCATTCAAAGTACAGGGTTATTAGAGTTTGTTTTTCCATCTCTACTTTCAAAAGTAAGTGCTTTGAAGGTGATGGGTGTAGGAGAAATGACACATTAAGCATTTCTGCTGAAATGTGGGGTTTCTGCTCAAATGGAAGGTGCCGTGTTTCTGACTGGCACACAAATTGAAGGACTTGAGTTTTGAACGATCAAGTTTATCATCTTTGCTCTCAGAGGTGCTTCTCACTCAGAGGAAGCTGAATGGGTTTGAGGACTGACCCTTTTGATTCTGGCATGTAACGATGACCTGGGCAACACATGAGAGATGCAAGTGATTAAATGAGAAAGCTCCCCACTCGCAGTGCGGAGCCTGCTGGGTCCTGACCAGGCTGGAGGACCCTGAGATGCCTGGTAGGGGGTAGGGTGGCAGCAGGTGTCCCTGCTGCCTGTGCTTCAATAACAGTGTTTAACTGGTACAGGCTTCTGCCCTGAAGGTGATTCTTTGGGAAGAAGAGCGCCTGCATTCAGCTGAGACCACATTTAACGAAAGTGGCAATTATCTGAGAACGTTGGCTCTGGTTCTAGGCACTCTAGACTCAGATTCTAGTTCTGCAGTGTGCTAGGCCTGGAGTGTGTCGCTTCCCTTCTCAGTGCCTCTTGTGTTCCATCTCGGTAATAGGGACGAGACCAGTACCTACCTCTAGACGTTGTGAGGCTTGAAGTGAGCGTCTGATTCATAATAAGCACCCAGTAAATGTTGGCTGTCATTTCAGTATTGTTGTTGCTGTTATTTTCATTGTCATCGTCGCTCATAACCTGCTCTTCCTAGACCTCTAGACCAAACCGTATATGCAATTTCAAATTTTCTTGTAGCCACATTAAAAGAAAGAAAATGAAATGAGTTTCAGTAATAGATTTTATTTAGCCCAGTATAGCCAAACTGTTATCATTTATTTCAATGTTTAATCAGTCACTTTAATGATTGATATAGTTTGCATTCTTTTTTTCATACAAAGTCTTTGGTCTTTGACATATGGTATGTTTCTTACAGCACGTCTCAATTTGGACTGGCCGTAGTTCAAGGACTCAGTAGCCCTTTGTGACCTGTGACCACATTGCATAGCACAGGCCCGAAAGGCTACACTGTAAATTCACCTGCAGCTGACAAGATGCCTAGAAGGTCAGAGAGACGAATTTTTATCGAGTGTCTATCATGTGTCAAGCACTTTACATGTCCCGTATAATTTAATCCTTGCAACCACCCTTGCCAGTTAAGTGTTCTGCCCCCATCTCATTGAACCAAAGAACCCTAGCTAGACAGAGCCTGAATTTGAAATGAGATCTATGAAACTGAGGCTCCTTCCCATGGCAAAGCAGTAGCTAGAGACTCGGTTTTAATGGTCGTGGGGCATGAACACTGTCCAGAGCTGAGGCAGGGCTCACACATAGCCCTGGACACATGCACCTCAAGCCTCCTTTGTGACCCTGTTTGAGGAGCACTGTCTGGGCTCGGTCACGACCAGGCCACAGGCTGAGTCAGTGTTCAGGGTAAATCTTGGGCTTGGGGCTGAGTCGTGGTTCTGAGTGAGATTGGGATCTGGGACCAGTCTGTGCAGGGTTCCGAGTTGAATCTGTGTCCAGAGTCAGAACTGAGTCCACGTTCAGGTCAAAGTTTGACCTGAGGCTGAGGTCAGGGATCTGCTTTGAATCAAGGTCTAAACTCATCTTCTGTCCAAGGAGCAGAGTGATGTGTGCAGCAGACTCACAAGGGTTCCCGCCTTGAAGGGTGGTCTTGTCAGCCGGACCGCATGCTTGCCAGTGCCTTTGGAACTGCCAGCACTTTGCTTCCTCTGCCTTGTTGTGGGAACAAGTGACCAGGGCCACCTGGGGAACAAGGCAAATGCTTGTTTGGAGGCACAGCCGCGGTGAGGGTGGGGTTTTAATAGAAGTGGTAAGTTCCCTGGGGGATGTTAGGGACACAGTGGCTAGATGCCTCCAGCACATCCAGCCTGGACAGGACCAGGTTCTGTGAGACTGATTCCAGCAGCCGTGTCGCATGGAGTGGTCACAGTAAGGTGGAAGGCAAGAAGGAGGCATTGCTTACTGGGACTCAGCCAGTGTGGCTGGACCACGGTGTGGGTCAGAGCATTTGGGGAGCCCAGGGCTCGGCATGCCACTTGCTCCTGAGGACTGAACTGAGTGAGAGCACCTCCAGCAGGGGCCGGAAGGTTCTTTTTGTTAGAACAAGTCAAGCACCAAGCAGTGGGCCACAAGGAGTCGCCTCTGGCACAGATTGCATAAATGCCAGTGTAGCCGTCCAGTGAAATACTGTTCAGCTGTAGGAATAAATGGGGCTTCTCTGGTGGCTCAAACAGTAGAGAATCTGCCTGCAATGCAGGAGACCCAGGTTCCATCCCTGGGTCAGGAAGGTCCCCTGAAGAAGGGAATGGCAACCCACACCAGTATCCTTGCCTGGAGAATTCCAGGGACAGAAGAGCCTGGCAGGCTACAGTCCATGGGGTTGCAAAGAGTTGGACACAAGTGAACAATTAACACACAGGAATAAATGAAGAACAATTTTCAAATAAATCATTGGGAGAAAAGCAAGTTGGGGACAGGATGTCTAGTAGGCTCTGTTTTGTGTAAGAAAATGTGGACAAAAAAATGTAAACATGAATCTCAAAGGAGGTAGGTGACACCAAAATGAAGTTACCGTTACTTAGAGTTTGTTGAGGAGGGTTGTCTTAGCAAGGAGCTTAGCGGAGTCCAGGGACTAAGCTATAGGGTCTTGGAGAGCTTCTTGCCACCCTAAGAACTGGTACTTCTTCGCAGACTGGAGGGCTGTGGCACTTCCTCCTGCCACCCCTTCTTGAGGTCTGCATCATCATCTGAGTGTGGTGGGGACTCCGGGAGGGAGAGTCAAGTGGAGGAGCCCCACCTTTGGAGCCAGATGAGTCCTGATGCAGTGGAAGCAATTTTCTTATGGTCTCTTCCCCACAGCAGGGTAGAAACGTGCTCTGTGAACCTGACCGTAAACTGCTTGCTTCTTAGCTTGAACTGAAATCAAAATGATTTTGCGAGAAACCAAAAACAGGAAAAAGTGAAAAAGCTGAACATCCATACACTGTAGGTATCTCCTCTGGGGTAGAAGAGACTCCTGCATGTGGCTTGGTCATCAGAAGTCTGATGCAAACTGTTTCCCAAAATTGTTGTGCATGTATAATTCAGTTTAGGGCACTTCTGTTTTAATTTGACAGGTAACATGTTGCGTGAGGCCAGCATCAACTGCGTATTTAATCAGGATTTGTATGAAATGACTGGTAATCTTTTTATGTGTCTCCTTTATATTTCTGTATTATAAATTTGGACTTCCCAGGTGGTGCTAGTGGCAAAGAGTCTGCCTGCCAATGCAGGAGACATAAGAGAGAAATGGATTGGGAAGACCCCCTGGAGGAGGGCATAGCAACCCACTCTAGTATTCTTGCCTGGAGAATCCTATGGACAGAGGACCCTGGAGGGCCACAGTCCATGCGGTTGCAAAGAATTGGACACAACTGGGTGTCTGAGCATAAACAATTACACATTTGCTTCACTGCACCCACCACAAAATTATTCAACAACTTAAAGACAGTGCCGTCGACCTGAATATCGGCAAGCACTATATTTGTATGTGTGTGTACATGTATGTTTTGTGTGTGCACATTACATATGTAATATTAAAGGTATAATTTTAATTTAGTGGCAGAGGCATAAATTATTCAGTAAACTGTATTGGAGCACTTGGCCATGATTTGAGGTAAAATAATTATATCCTCACCTCATACCAAACTAAAAAAACTCATGGATTACCATTATTAAATAGTAATCACAAATGTTAAAACTAAAATCATTTTTTACCATGATTTTTACAATGCAGTTATAATTTTAAAATTCAGTTTATGATCACAAAATTGTAATTTACAATTATAGTTTTTACACTATATAGATATACATATATAAAATCTTATATAAGAAATTATTTATTTCACAGTGCCTTGCCTTGGGTTCTTCATCTGTATAATGTGATGTAAGTAGTGTCTGTCTCATCACATTGCTGTGAAAATTAAATGAGTTACATATATAAAGTCTTTAGAAAAGTACCTGGCATGTGATAAGTACCAAATAAAAGGTAACTATTATGACTGTTTCTAAACACGATATCAAATAGAGGCACTGAAAACAATAAATGTGACTACACAAAATTTTTAGTTTCTGAATGTCAAGAAATAGCATACACCAAATAGGATGCAGTGACAGCTTCAGATCCAACCTGGATAACAGAAAAAGGGTGAATAGTCTGTATGTGTAGTTATTTCATGTCAGTAAGAGAAGAGAGACTTCACAAAGGAAACATAAGCCAAAGATTCAGTAGGCCAGTCAGAAGATGCTCAGATTAATTCATTCTTTCAACAAATATTTGCTGCATGCCTGTTAGACACTGGATTCTCCAGGAAGCAGGGGTGTAGCTGTGAGTTGAGAGAAGCCTTGTGCTCTCAAGAACCTAAATTCTAGTGGCCAGTAAACGTATGTACAAAGAGCCTGGCTCACAAAGTATCAAAGGACTGCAAAGCTGAATGAAGAGTTAACCTTTTCCTTTTTAGGTTCCCAGATAGCAAATGTTTTTGAGTGACTTTATCATATATCAGCGATGTGAGGAAATTAGCATTCTTACACCTTCCCACTGCGAGCAGAACCCAGTTCAGTTCAGTCTGTAGGGGATTTTGTCAACAAGTGCTAAAGGATTCTCAAATGTGTGATTCCTGCAACTCAGCAATTAACTTATGGGAAGTTATTGTGAGTGATAATCAGAAATGCATAGAAAAAGTTCTACCCAAGAGCACGTTTCATTGATTGATTCATTCATTTACAAATATGTATTGATCAACACTACACACAGGGCACTGTTCTGAGTCTTAGGGATGCAATCATAAACACAGAAGAAGTTCCTGTTCTCAGGGAGTTTATACTGTAGTATGTGCTTTTTTTTTTTTTTGATAGGAAGGAGACGTAGGGTGGCTGGACAACAAGCATACACACACACACACATGTAAAGAGCCACGTTTGAATATAGCTGTAGCTGTGTCTATCTGTGTCAGATTATGAAAGTGCTATGAAGAAAAGTAAGCAGGATAAGAAAGGGAGGGTGTCTCCCAGTTTCCTAAGGATGATGAGATGGAGGGGGACAAATTACTGTTTAGGGTATTAGAGCAGACCTCTCTGATTAATTGATCTTTGTGCCAAGACCTATATAAAGCAATGGACCATACCATACTCACATCTAGTGGTGAGTAGGGGGGGATTTTCTCAAAGAGGACAGTGAGTGGAAAAGTCCTGAGGTAGAAGTAGCATTTTAAAAACATATTTGTATATTTTGGGCTGCATCGGGTCTTAGTTGTGGCAGGTGGGGTCTTTCATTGTTTCGTGCAGGCTTCCCTCACTGTGGCACATAGGCTCCTGAGCATGTTGGGCTTCAGAAGTTGCAATGTATGGAGCTAGTTGCCCCGGGGCAGTGAGTTCCCTGACTAGGGATCGAATCCACATCTCCTGCATTAGAGGGCAGATTCTTCACCATTGGATCACCAGGGAAGACCCTGAAGGAACACGTTTGGCATGTTCAAGGGGGAACAGAGAGGCCAGTGTACCTGGAACAGGGTAGACCAGAGGAATATCAAAGATTAGATCAGAGAGGAGCAGACAGCAAGATCTCATAGAGATTAATGGACCATTGTGAGGACTGAGAGAGCATCTGGAAGACTGACCGATGCTTGAAACAACAGTCATTTTAGAACTGTCTCATGACGTTGTGGGTCAGGAACGTGGACAGAGCTCAGCTGGGAGATTCTTCTGTGCCGTGTGCCATTGACATACAGAGGCCGCTCGGGTGTTCCGCTGGAGGGGCAGCTGGTCTGTAGGGCCAGGATGGTTCAAGATGGGTTCAGCTGCACTGGCCCCTGGGCAGGGATGATTGGAAGGCACTGCTGGACTGGTCAGAGCACCAACCGTGAACTGTCCAGCATGGTGACCTCTGGATAGCCCGAATTCTTAGGTAGCGTCTTAGTGCTCCTGGAGAATGTTCCCAAAGGCAGCAAATGGAGGCTGTCAGTCTTTTAATAGAAATTGGCACAGGGTCACTTTCAGTCCTTTCTTATGATCATGCAGTCATCAAGCCAGTCTGGATTCAGCAAAAGAGACCCCACCTGTCAATGGCAGGAATAGAATTAGCGGTCACATTTAATGTACCATATAGAGTAAGAGAGAAAGGGGTCAAAGAACCCGGCTTATTTCATGTGTTATTTAAAATTGTGACACTGTGGAAATTACCAAAATAGCTAACTGAGAAAAATGGCTAAATATATCTTACATATATTTACACTCACGTAATGGAATGAACGTGTGTGTGCTCAATCACTCAGTCATGTCCGACTTTTTGCAACACTGCAACACTGTAGCCTGCCAGGCTCCTCTGTCCATGTGATTTCCCAGGCAAGAATACTGGAGTGAGTTGCCATTTCCTTCTCCAGGGGATCTTCCTGACCCAGGGATTGAACCTCCTGCATTGGTAGGCAGAGTCTTTACCACTAAGCCACCTAGAAAGCCCCATATAACCGAATGTTTGTCAACTAATAAAATTGTGCTTTCAGAGAAAATTGATGGATAAGGGAAGATAATGCAGGCTGTATATTGAGGGTGCTTGTGTATGTTTATGTGCCCAGGTACACACTCTGAAAAGTTACCAGGCAGGGGACAGTCAGTGTTCAGCCTGTTGTGTCACCAGCCTCTCTCAGTAGTGATCAAGGGTTCCCAGGCTTCCTTGCATGGCCATTTAGACAGAATTTTCCTGAAAGTGGGCCCCTATTAAAGTCTGCTGCTGCTGCTGCGGCTAAGTTGCTTCAGTTGTGTCTGACTCTGTGCAACCCCATAGATGGCAGCCCACGAAGCTCCTCTGTCCCTGGGATTCTCCAGGCAAGAACACTGGTTACTGATGGTTAATCAGGGACTATAGGGTTTAGGAGGCAAGCAGGCCATTGGTCAAATAATTCTGAGTGGATCAGATGCCTCTGTCATGACCCTAATCTCAGTGTGTATTTGATTTTAAAGACACTTTTCCTGAATCTATAAAGACTACCAAGTCTCTAAGAAAATGTTTCTATTGTCAAGATCAGGCTCAAGATCATCTATGTGGGCCTGTTCATCAGGGGAAGTTGCCAGTAGTCTCAACATTCATTCATTCATTGGGATCAACCTCCCCGATATTTAAAGGTGCTGGAACAGGGTAAGGAAAGGGCAGCTGTGTGTGTCCAGCCTGGTGCTGAGCCCCAGGGCTATAGAGGTGAGTGAGATGCGTTCTTTGTCAATGAGGAGCTGGCCGCAGGACCAAATCCATCATCTCGGTTCCTTGCCCTGGCCTAGGACCAGCACTTCATAGTAACCCCGTGAACTAGGACGAACGAAATGAAGGAATAATTAGCGCCATTTTGGAATGGGTTTGGGAGAGTGGGGAGTCAAATGTGTAGCTCAGATCAGGATTCTAAAAATGACATCTGGAATGTCCCGTGGACTTTCTGTCCGTACACTTAGGTCTTTGAGCAAGTCATTATTCCTGACTTTGCTGGCAAGCTACTAATGGGCAATCACAGACAATTCCAGTTAGCAGAATTTGGGGGGCCTCTGCACATTTTTAAAAGGCAACCCCTCTTGGCGAACAAATCACAGAATGCTGTCCCTCCATCTGGGCTAACCCTATCCATGGGGATCGTGGTTCCCAGGCTTATTAGTTTCAGCCCCATTCACCCTCTTAACCTGTGGCTTTGTGCATCGCACAACCCTAGATGGTAGGCCAGGTGTTTCCGACGCTCCTGGTCATTTCTGTGACCTGCTCTGATCCCATTTCTGCTCAGGTGAACACCGTGGTCCAGCCTGTGATTCTGTCTCTAGCCTTGGGGCTCCATCTGACTGGCACTGGGTTTGAGGCTCGTTATTTTTTCCACCGTGAGAGTCTCCAGGCTCTGTCTTTGGGACCAGCCTTCTACGCTAAACCTGCAAGAACCTCTCCACACCCCCTGACAAAGGGGACCTCAAACAGGATTGTTCTCCCTCCTCCCTTCTCTCTGCAAAACAGAACAGATTCAGATGGCCCTGTGGAGACTGGGGAGAGAGGGCTGAGCTGAGCGTCTCCCTGCAAAGCCACTGCTACTATGATCCCCACTTCATGCTCAGCAAGTAACCAGAGTGCTGGGTTCACTTGGGAGGATCAAAACCAGGATCCCTGCCCCTTTGTGCTTTCCCTGTGCTCTTGTGTGTTCATTTCACTTATTCCTTTAGAGAAGAGTTTAAGTTTATTGATTTGGGCTGTCGATTGTCCGGTTAAGCGCCACCCAGGAGCCCAGATGGCAGTAAGAATTCTACTGCACCTCACAGTACCCATCCCCCACCCAACCTCTGTGTTATTTCCAGCTACAGTGGCGATGTCTTAAGCATCTTTGCTTTTAGGTGTCACTTCTTTTTCCATTTAAAGGCAATGCAATTTACCCTTCCCAAAAGCTCCTTTTCTAGTCTCATTTCAAGTTTGATTTACTTGTCTATGCAGACTTCTTTGTAAAGGTTACATACTCTGCCCCTCCTATTGAAGAATCAGGGATGGGAGAGAGAGAAAATATGACTTTGTGATTTAGGACTATATCCTCTTATGTAGCTTTAGGCCTTTTTCTTCTGCAGTTAGAGGGACCATCCAGTTCAACAAATATTTATTGTGTACCTAGTAGGTATCAGTCACTGTTCTAGGTGGTCGGGACACATTTGAAAACAAAACAGACAAATCCCTGCCTTCACGGTGCTTATATTCTCATGAGGGAGATAGAAGTATGAGGGAGAATAATAAAGGAGTAAATGTCGTGCTGTCCTAGAAAGCAGTCGGTGCTTTAAGGAGAAAGGCAGTGAAGTAAGGTAGGTTGAGGATGCTGGTGGTAGAAGTGGTTTATAATTTTAAAGAGATTGGCTCATTTCTAATCTCTGCTTCATTGAAGAGGTGATGTATTTACAGACTTGAAGGATCTGAAAATGTAGCCAAATGAATCTCGAAGGGTGGGGAAAAAGGGGAGAAGAGAAGACATTCCTGCCATAGGACAGCTAGTGCAAAGGCCCTGAGGCCAGAGTGTGTTTGCTGTGTTCTAAGAGCAGTGAAGAAGCCAGGGCCTGGAGCTGAGTATGTAAGGGAAAGAGTAGGAGGGAATGAAGGCTGGCAGGAAATAAGAAATTGGGTCTCTTGAGGCCTCAAAGGCCATCTTGAGGATTTAGGCTTTTGCACTGCATAACATGGGGAGCTGTTGAAGGGATTTGAACAGAAAAGTAAGATGGTTGCTCCCATGTAGAAGCATCACTCTGGTTAGGGAGTTGAGAATAGACAGGAGATGTCCACTGCCAATCCAGGATAGAGAAGATTTGACATCTGCAAGGGGAGAGCAGGTGGAAATGATTGGATTTCAGACTGATTTTTGAACACAAGCCAAGAGGTTAGCTGGTGGAGTGGGAGTGGGAGACAGGCGGTTTATGCTCATGATGCTGGGAGGATGAAATTGTTGCTGACCGAGATGGGGAAGAGTGTAGACTGGTTCACTGGGGGAGACTGGCATGTTAAGTTTGAAATATCCCTTGGGCATCTATCAGACAGCATAAGAAAGTAGAAAAGACAGCTTTGGAGTCAAATAGGCCTTTAATTGCAGTCACAACTCCACCACTGGTTAGCTCTGAGACTTTTGGAAAATACTAAATAACATTTCTGAGTCTCAGATTATATGCTCCGAACATGTAGCTCATTCTCTCCGTATGTACTGCCCTGGAGATTGAGATGAGAATGAAATAATAGAGTGGTTGTGTCCTGGGAGCAAAGGAAGCAGAGGTGAGTCCCTGTTTGTTATGTTTCCAGAGAGGCCAGGGATGAATTCCAGTCTCAACTCACAGACTCTCCAGTAAGTCACTTCCTCCACCCTGGGCCTCTGTTTCCTCACCTCTGAAATGAGAAGTGGCGCGAATAACCTTTCAGGGCTGTTTGGGCATGGAGGTTGCGTGAGTGTGGGGATCTCAGGATTAGAGGAGCTCTACCTTCCAGCTTGCTAGTGTCCTGCCTCATGCAGGGAGCCCACACATGTGTACTCACAGTTGCACGGTCGTGCACAAGTGCACAGCCCAGTGGCGCCCTGCCGGTTTTCTCATGATCCGGTGGCTCTCCTCTCCCTGGGTCTGCCAGTAGCTGCTCAGGCCCAACTCCTTTTCAGTGAGGCTTGTGGGACCCTGTGCTATTGCTCTCCTTCCTCTCTGGCCCGTAATCTGACAGCTCTGGTCCTTCCTGGTGGCCAGACGAGAAGAGAGAGTAGTCCGGCCAGCCACTGTTCGCCCAGTGTAACCACCATCACTGCCGGGCATGCACCGCCCACCTCTGTGCAGCAGCTCCGGTGGGAAAGGAGACAGACATCACTGCTCTATGGAGGTGCCGGGGCAGGTCAGGAAAGAAACACCAGGCTTATGTTACCTCCCGTGACCTTAGATCAGCACACTCAGCTCTTCCTCCGTGCTCCCTCTGCCCCTCCCTCGGGTCACCTGCACCCCCACCCACCCCCATATCTCCCCCCCTCCCCGTGGTCCCTCTCAGCTCCCTCCTTCCCTGCATCCCCTTGGGCTGGTTCATGCACTTCCTCTTGGGAGGTGACCTTGATGGGCACCTGCATGGCCCTTTGTGGGGACCGAGTCACTCAAGAGCCAGCTGATTTCCTTGCAAACCACATCACACTTCTGTGATTCAGTTTTGCAAAGAGCTTGATGTTTCCTGTATGTTCTTTCTGTTACAACAACCGTTGGCGTTAACTGACCCATCGAGTTGTATTTTTTTAACTGCCTCTGTGTCGGTTCTCTGTCTTGGTGCTAGCCTGCTTTCCTTCAGACTATTAAGTCTACTCATTTCTAAAATACTGCTTGACCCGAACATCCTAGTATACTTTATTGGCAGTTTTATTCTTCCTCATTTTACTCCCTAGTGTAGTCCCTGACCGCTCGTTCATCACAGTGTTTACCACCCTCTATCAAAATGACCTGTCTTTCCCACCAGACAGTGAGGCAGGAATTGGGTAGCAGCCATCTCTGTGGGTGAAGCAGCCAGTTCAGGGGCAGAAACTCTGGGTGGGGGGGGGGCATGGGAAACATTTGAGGAGTGAATGGATAGTGAAGGAATTAATACATTAATCATACAGAGAAAAAGATGATCATGAATTCACTTATGCTTCTATCCAGAAAAATGTGTAAACATATTAATGCCTTTGTGTCTTGTCAAACCTCAGTCCATTTTATAAAGCACAGAAAGTTCTGGAAGTCAAGTTACTGTTCTAGACAGGGTCCTCTGGGTTGGAAAACAAGTTCCAGAGCACCCAGAAGAGCGTGTTTCCTTGCTGACTAGGAACCCCGCTACCTTGTTTTCAGGTCCCTGGGGAAGGATGGCCTGCTGGATATTCTCCGATTTCCCCCTATCCTGAGAAGGTTAATTGACTGACTCACTGACACACCAGTCAGTCAGCAGATGCTTTCTGAACACTGGCTTTGGCTTGGGCGCTGTGGTGCAAGGCACTCTGCATGCCCAGAGGAGGTGGTGTGTGAGGCAGGTGAGTCAGAGTGAGGACAGAAAGGGGCACAGTGTGACAGCGATCTGTGGACCCCCGCCAGGTGGTCTAGGGGCGAAAGTCCAGGTGGGAGAGATCACCTATGTCCCCAAAGGCACTTCCACCGGCTGGATGACCCAGTGTGAAGGGTGGAGGCAGGTGAATAGACACTGGTTTCTGGAGGGACTGGTTGGTCCAACTAGAGTGTAGACCTCATTGTGAAGGCAAGGGGAGCCCCCTGAAGAGTCTTGTTTATTTTTTAATTTATTTGACCGCTCTGGGTCTTGGCTGTGGCACACGGGATCTTTAGTTGCAGCATGTGGGATCTAGTTCCCTGACCAGGGATCAAACCAGGCCCCCTGCGTTGGGAGCATAGCGTCTTCACCACTGAACCACCAGAGAAGTCCCCCCGAAGAGTCTTAAGCCAAGAAGGGACATGGTCAGAACTGCATCTTACAGTGGTCTCTCAGCTTCTGGGTGGAGAGATAGGGGGACAGAAGTTACTCAGAGCATCCATGGAGCTGGCATCCAGGGTTGTGGTTATCTCCAGGCCAGAGAGGATCGTGGCCGGACTAGTGGGGTGGGTGAGGGGCCTGCAGAGAAGGGGAGGGTTCGAGAGAGTTTGAGAAGGTGAAATTGACAGGCCTCAGCAATTTGATAGATGAGGGCTTGGCAAACAGTAGTCTGGACCAAATCGGACTCGGGCCTGGCTTTGTAACACTTTATGAAACAGATCCACGATGGCAGAATTGAGGAGTTGCTGAGGAAACCTCATGGGCTGCAAAGCCTCGGACATTTCCTCTCTGGTCCTTAACAGAGAACTACTTCCTGGGTTGGATGTAAGATGCTGGAGGAGGGAGGGAGAGGAAGGATTTGAGGGTGACACCTAGGTTTTTAATGTTGGTGCCTGTGGCTGGAAACTCAGGGAGAAGGAAAAGGGGCTGTCTGAGTCCTTATAGCCAGGCTAGCCTTGCTTCTTAATAGATACTTCAATGGACTCTTCCCAGCCTCCTCCCAGAGAAGATGAGCTCTGTCCTCCTCCTCTGTTTAGCTGGAACCTGGTGGAAATTGATCTGGTTCTTCCAAAACAAGACTTCGGTTCCACCTGACCACAGGATGACCCACTGTCCCCATCCACCTTGACCAAAGGACAGGGCCAGTGTCCACCTTCCTGGGTCTTTCCAGGCACATGGAACCCTCATCTGGCACCGGAACTGGACCAGTCACTTTCCCAGCCCTGGGCCAGGCCCACCTCCCCTGAGCCCACCCCCAGCTGTGTCGCTGGATCCCAGCAGCCTGTCCTTCCACTGAGCCTTTGCCAGTGACCCGGGAATCACCCAGGATGGTGATGCCCTCCATCCTCCAACCCTCTCTCCCTCCGCTCCAGCAGTGGAAACCTGCAGGGACAGGGGCTGTGGCAGTCTTTCTCAGAGGCCAGGGAACAATCCCTGCTGTCTCTTGCTAAGCAGGTCACCCCTGGTGGGTGTGTAAATCCACTTTCTACTTGTCAAAGTGACATTTTCATGATGCCCAAAGTTATTAAGTGGCATCTTTGGGCACCCACTTTTTAAGCAAAGTGGAGTAGGCTGGAAAATGTCAATAGTGATAATGTACAGTTATGTCCCCAAAACCTTTTTGATTGAATGCATAGTGGAAATGGTGCAAACTGCAGAGCCCTTTGCGGGGAATTGCCAGTTAAATAATTTGTTCAGACTTACAGGTGTTTTTGTTTTGTTTTGTTTTTTTTAACTGTAAACCCCGAGTGTCTTAAATAAAATACCAGCTGCCACAGTTCTCTGACTGACCAGGGAATGTCAAAGGCTTATCCTGTGACTCTCTGCCTGGCTTGGCAGCCTGCAGCCCCCCAGCTACAGGCTCAAAGCTTCCCTGGTTTGGGAACCAAATGGCCCTCAGTCAGAGGGATGGGAGGAGTTTGTGCTGGTCTACTCTGAAACCATCACCTTGCTGGTAATGGGCTTTGGGTTTTTTGTTTGTTTGCTTTTTGCCCCCACCACTCTAAGCAGAAAGGCCTACCCCGATACCAACACAGGCAGAGGTTTGAATAGAAGTTAAGAAGGAAGCAAGGTCTGGTGAAGTCATTGGCTCATGGCATAGTCACCTGGTAAATGCCCCCAACTCTACACCTGGGCTATCTGCCAGAACTTCTTCCAGACTCTGAGACTGACAGATGCTGGCTTAATTCTCACCACGAGACTGTCAAATGCTACCTCTTTTTTTGAGACCCTTCTCTGGGGTCTAGCAGCTTGTGTTCTTTTTCCAGAAAAGCCCTTTCCTTCCAGGGAAGGGTGTTTGATCCAGACCATCATGGCTAGGGCAGCTGGGGGATTTCCTCCCTAGAGGAGACCCCACCTCCCCCATAGTGGCCCGGTTGCTTGTCTCATCCAGGGCAGGCTGGGTTTGTGTGGCCTGGATCACTTATCTCATCTTCCCGCCCTGCATCCCTGCTGTCCGCTCCTCAGCTGGATGCTGCCCCTGGCTCCCAGTGTGAACATCCTACATTCAGCTCCAGTGCTGCCCAGAGGCCTTCTGACTCCTCCTCTGGGTGAGTTTCATCTTTCAAGACACAACTTTCTTATGTCCATTTCCTGTTGGGCACCTTGCTCGGTGTGCCTCCAGTACCTGGTTGCTCAACTCCTGTAGTGTTAATTGTTCATGAAAATAATGCAGTCTTTTTTTTTTTTTAACGTTTTGGCCACATTGCTCGCTATGTGGGATCTTAGTTCCCTGACTAGGGATCTGACCCCCTGCATTGGAAGCGTGAAGTGTTAACCAGCAGACCACCAGGGAAGTCCTGGCGTTCTTCTGGGGGTCTCTTGAGGTCCTTGGCTTGTGGCATCATATCCCAACTTCAAAGCCAGCAGTGTAGCATCTTACACACTCTCCCCCTTCTCCCCTCCCTGCTCCCTCCCATATCACCTTCCTCCCTTCCCCCTCCACCCCCACTCCTGGTCCTCCATCTCTCTCTCTCCCCCTACGCCTCCCCTCCCTCCTCCATCTTTCACCTATGAAGACCAACATGATTACAATAGGTCCACCTGGAAAATCCAGGCTAATCTCCCCATCTCAAGAGCCTTAACTTAATTAACGTAATCACTTAATTAGCTTTATCTGCAAAATCCCTTTGACAGTGTAAGGTAATATATTCACAGGTTCTGGGGATTAGGACATGGATATGGATATCTTCGGGGAAGGAGGGGTCGGGGGAGGTGCCTGGGGAGGGGCATTGTTCTTTTAACTACAGTAGTTGTCAGGGCCTTGCTATGATGGTTGAAAGTTAGAAACACCCTGTGTCCCTTAGAAGAAAATAGTTAATGTAATCTTTTCTTCCTCATCGCATATGTCACCATTAAAATGTTTATGAGAAGCTACTTATAACATGGACCCTGTTGATGTTGTAATATTTGGTAGAAAATTGCAAATTTGAAAATTGATCATGCTGTGTGTGACATGTTAAAAGTTGAACAGTTATAAATACATTGTTATATATCTGGTAGTTGAAGCATGTGGATTTGTTAGTTTGTAACTTTCTGCATTTCCCTAATTTTTCTGTAATCAGTTCAGTTCAGTTCAGTCGTGTCTGACTCTTTGCAACCCCATGAATCGCAGCACGCCAGGCCTCCCTGTCCATCACCAACTCCCGGAGTTCACTCAGACTCACGCCCATCAAGTCAGTGATGCTATCCAGCCATCTCATCCTCTGTCGTCCCCTTCTCCTCCTGCCCCCAATCCCTCCCAGCATCAGAGTCTTTTCCAACAAGTCAACTCTTCACATGAGGTGGCCAAAGTACTGGAGTTTCAGCTTTAGCATCATTCCTTCCAAAGAAATCCCAGGGCTGATCTCCTTCAGAATGGACTGGTTGGATCTCCTTGCAGTCCAAGGGACTCTCAAGAGTCTTCTTCAACACCACAGTTCAAAAGCATCAATTCTTCGGCTCTCAGCCTTCTTCACAGTCCAACTCTCACATCCATACATGACCACAGGAAAAACCATAGCCTTGACTAGATGAACCTTTGTTGGCAAAGTAATGTCTCTGCTTTTGAATATGCTGTCTAGGTTGGTCATAACTTTCCTTCCAAGGAGTAAGCGTCTTTTAATTTCATGGCTGCAGTCACCATCTGTAGTGATTTTGGAGCCCAAGAAAATAAAGTCTGACACTGTTTCCACTGTTTCCCCATCTATTTCCCATGAAGTGATGGGACCAGATGCCATGATCTTCGTTTTCTGAATGTTGAGTTTTAAGCCAACTTTTTCACTCTCCTCTTTCACCTTCATCAAGAGGCTTTTTCCTCTTCACTTTCTGCCATAAGGGTGGTGTCATCTGCATATCTGAGGTTATTGATATTTCTCCCGGCAATCTTGATTCCCACTTGTGCTTCTTCTAGCCCAGCATTTTTCATGATGTACTCTGCATATAAGTTAAATAAGTAGGGTGACAATATACAGCCTTGACAATATACAGTACTCCTTTTCCTATTTGGAACCAGTCTGTTGTTCCATGTCCAGTTCTAACTGTTGCTTCCTGACCTGCATACAAATTTCTCAAGAGGCAGGTCAGATGGTCTGGTATTCCCATCTCTTTCAGAATTTTCCACAGTTTCTTGTGATCCACACAGTCAAAGGCTTTGGCATAGTCAATAAAGCAGAAATAAATGTTTTTCTGAGACTCTCTTGCTTTATAATACATTGATTTAGTAAAATCTATTAGCTTTGAAAAAAAGAAAACAGAAAAAAGAAAGCAGGAATGCTAGCTAGCTTGCCTGGAGTGGACAGAGATTGGAAGGAATGAGGTGAGGTTCAAAGGACTCTCTAGACACAAAGCAGATGGTTGACTGGATACGCTGATGGGTCCTAACTTCCCATTTACCTGTTGAAGTCAAGGTGTTAAGCATCTGTTGCTGTGGAGGGGTGGGGGTGAATAATAGATGAAGGACATCATTTGATTTGCTTCCCTAACTGGAGACAATGAACTTGCTACCCAAAGCCAGTAGTGTTTCTTGCAGTGTGGTCTGAGATCCTGGGTCAGAGCTTCCTGATGACAGACTCTATACCCACTGAACAAGCAAAACCTCACTCAGTGGTTCCAAGCAAGGATGGCCAGACAGTACCTACAAATGGACATCTTTAGAACTGCACTGTTTATATACATGCAGTCATTTCCATCAATGCTGATTTTTACAAGCAGTTAAAGTTACTTATTAGTAACCCCCAAAATCACTTGGTTTGTAAGGGAGAAGAAAATGTGTGTTCTTGAACTAAAAGATTAGCTCATTATAGAGCTTTCTGAGGATCTGATTCATTATTCTGCTGAAAGTCTTGGCTGCCTTGCCAGTGCCAGCACTCAAAAAGGTATCTTAAAAAAAAAAAAAAAAGCACTTAAAAAAAGGTATCAGTGGATATGCTCACTTATAAATAGTGGGAGTCTCTGCAGTTTTCTAAAAGGCACTTTGTTGTACATCCTAAGCATGGTCTTGGATTAGCTCTCATTTTTAGTAACTTTTTCTTGCATTAAAATATCTGCAAGAGTTCTGTTAGGTTTTACTTTTGTTCCTGTGGAACTGCGGTACTGTTACCATTTTGATACTTTTGTCCATGTCCGATCTTAACGTATCACCAAGTTCATTGTCGGAAAGTGAGACAGGGAAGAGTAGGTGAGCTGAGGGGTCTTTTCCTTTGTCTTTTCAAAGTGAGCTGTGAGCAGAAAAGTTTGAGAACCATGGAGATAGAGGACCAACTTAGGTAGTCAGAGATCAGAGTAAGGTGACAAATAATGTGAATTTCCTTGAAAAAAATTTGGGGACATTTCCTAGAAACATCTAAATGTAGAAGTAAATGGGTTATTAATTACGAACCTCTCACCTTGGTAATTAAGCAATTAAGGCCCATCAGGCAATGCATTTGTGGGCGATTAGAGCTGGGTTTGGTGGAGTCAGAAACTTGCTGCTGGAGATTAAGTGGTTTTCACCACCTGAGAGATGCATTAATCACCTGGAGCTCCCCTACCTGCTGGATTTGGTTGCTTATTTGGAATGACATTTACACATTAAAGTGAAGAATATCTGTCCATGCTGAGAGAGCTCCGGAGTCAAAGGGAGTTATTCAGCAAGGACAAGCAGAGTTTCCAGATGTAATATCCTGACTCAGCATAGCACCTGCCGAAGGGTCACCTCTGTACTACTTTCTGGAGGTACTAATGGGAGAGATGCCCCAAACAATGATGACACACCCTGGGCGTCCTGTCAGGTGTAAATGATCCTTCCAAGGGATGAAGGAAGACCACACGGGGTAGGGGTAGTGGGATCACAGCAATGTTAGAGAAACATAGCTCTGAATTTAAATACTTCCGCCTTTACCCTGAGATGTTAGTTAATTTTGTAAATCACTCAGTCTTGCTGATCCTCAGTTTCTTCTTCTGCAACATGGGCTTATGAATTTGCAGTAGTCAGCTCTCACTCTGTAAGAAATCAAGCGTGAGCATCTGTGTAGTTCAGGTGTATGCTGGTCGCAGGATCCCAGCTGAGCTTGTTGACACATCCCCAGGTTGATCAGAGGGTCAGCTGGTCTCAGTGGCTGGGATAGTTCTGGGTTTGGTGCAGTTCTATTGATCTGTATCTGTGCTCAAGTCTCCCTTTCTTCTCTTGGGACTTGTGAGCTCACGGTGAAGGCAGAGGTATTGAAGGTGGGTGGGAATAGACAAGACCTCTGAGGCCTAGTATCCAACTGACACCATCACTTCTGCTTCATCCTATCAGCCAAAGGAAGTCACACGGTCAGGCCAAAGGCCATGCCATTCCTTCAGTGGAAAGAACTGGAGAGTCACTTGGCCAGAGGCCCTGACAGAGGGAAGGTGGTCATTTTTTAACTGACAGCACCAACTACCGCATAATGTTTTTATACAACTGTTACAGTGTTTGGAGAGGGGTGTATGCTCTGTGGGAGAAGGCAGTGGCACCCCACTCCAGTACTCTTGCCTGGAAAATCCCATGGACGGCGGAGCCTGGTAGGCTGCAGTCCATGGGGTCGCTAAGAGTTGGACACGACTGAGCGACTTCCCTTTCACTTTTCACTTTCATGCACTGGAGAAGGAAGTGGCAACCCACTCCAGTGTTCTTGCCTGGAGAATCCCAGGGACGGGGGAGCCTGGTGGGCTTCTATCTATGGGGTCGCAGAGAGTCGGACACGACTGAAGTGACTTAGCAGCAGTAGCAGCAGCAGTATGCTCTATAGGTGCTGGACATAGAGTTCTGAACAAGACACTTTCGTGCAATTCAGAGCTTAGTGAGCTAGTCAGCTATTAAGCAGATAATCATGTACATGTGCAAAAATGAATTAATGGCAATTATTATAAATGTTACAAAGGGATAGTAAGGAATTGTAAGGCTTGCTAATCGGGACTTCTAATGAGGTTCTAAAGTCTTGAGCAGAGTACCCAGCACATATGAGGAAGGCCAGGCTTCTGTGCCCAGCAGTGCAGTGCCTGCATCATATAAAGACTCTGAGCCTGTGCCGTTTGGGGGCCTTGAGGCAGCCCTGCAGTAAAGGGTAGTGTCCTTCCTTCCCAGCACAAAACAGCTCGCCAGGTTGATGGTGCACCATTTGTAAACTCATAGTGGGCAGATCGCCTGGGTCCCACATGAGCCTAAACTGGGATCCAGGGTCTGAATGTTCTGTTGAACTGGTCATCTTGGGCCCCGCCTGCCCAGACGCCTGATAGTAGGAGTTAGCAAAGGCTGTGTAATAACGTAAATGGGAAAAGATTTTGAAAAAGGATGGATACTTGTATGGGTATTGCTGAATCACTTTGCTATACACTTGTAACTGACATATCATTGTTAATCAACTGTACTCCAATATAAAATAAAATTAAAAAAAATTAAAAAGCAAACACAGGAAGAAAAGGGAACCCTCTTACACTGTTGCTGGGAATGCAAACTAGTACAGCCACTATGGAGAACAGTGTGGAGATTCCTTAAAAAACTGGAAACAGAACTGCCTTATGATCCAGCAATCCCACTGCTGGGCATACACACTGAGGAAACCAGAAGGGAAAGAGACACGTGTACCCCAATGTTCATCGCAGCACTGTTTATAATAGCCAGGACATGGAAGCAACCTAGATGTCCATCAGCAGATGAATGGATAAGAAAGCTGTGGTACATATACACAATGGAGTATTACTCAGCCATTAAAAAGAATACATTTGAAGCAGTTCTAATGAGGTGGATGAAACTGGAGCCTATTATACGGAGTGAAGTAAGCCAGAAGGAAAAACACCAATACAGTATACTAACGCATATATATGGAATTTAGAAAGATGGTAACAATAACCCTGTGTATGAGACAGCAAAAGAGACACTGATGTATAGATCAGTCTTATGGACTCTGTTGGAGAGGGAGAGGGTGGGAAGATGTGGGAGAATGGCACTGAAACATGTATAATATCATGTATGAAACGAGTCGCCAGTCCAGGTTCAATGCACGATACTGGATGCTTGGGGCTGGTGCACTGGGACGACCCAGAGGGAGGGTATGGGGAGGGAGGAGGGAGGAGGGTTCAGGATGGGGAACACATGTATACCTGTGGCGGATTCATTTCGATATTTGGCAAAACCAATACAATATTGTAAAGTTTAAAAATAAAATAAAATTAAAAAGAAAAAGAAAAACCTTAGCCAAGAGAAGACTAAGAGGGATGAAGACCAAATCTCATATGGTATATGGGATGGAATCCTAGAACAGGAAAAGGATATTATATAAAAATTTAGGAAATATTAAAAAATAAATCTTTAGATTACTTATAATACCTAGTATAATATAAATGCCACCTATATAGTTGTAAATGCAATGTAAGTACTCTGTAAAGAGTTTATGGCCAACAAACTATTTTTCAAGTTTTTCTTTTTGAAAAAAAAAAAAAAAACACAGGAAGCTTTGGTATAACCCACCATATGCACCTCCCCCTGCCCCAAATAAAAAAGAGAAAAGGATTAGGAAGGGCTGTGGGTAATGGCTTCTGAATCATGGTAAGTGTCTTCAGATGGGACTTTACATGCAAGCCTTGCTCGCTCGGGGCCAAGTGATGGGAGGCCTGAAGAGAACTCATCACCATTTGGCCTCTTGGAGCTCTATCTCCCTGGATGCTCTGGGGGTGGTAGTCATTGGAGAAGAGCAGGTAGAAGTGGGTTGGTAGGTAGGGTGCAAGCTTAGACACCTGACTGATAATCACATGGTCACATAAATCATGAGGTCTTAAAGATGCTGTCATTTTGTAGTTTTCCTGTGACTTTGATCTTTTCATTTTATTCAACTATTTACTGAACCCCTGTTGTGTACAGGACCCTGATATATGCTTTAGACCAAAGATGAACAAGGCAGAGGCTGTCCCTGCCCTCAGGTAGATTGCAGATTACTGGGAAAGGAGACACTGAACATCTGATTTCATGGTGAATTATTTATTCACAGTAATTGTTACCTTATATATATATCAGGCTTAGTTCCTTTATCTTTGAAGTTGCAACAATAATACAGTTACCACCTAAGGTTGTTGTAAGGGTTGGATAATGCTTTGTGTAAAGTGCTTAGCACAGTAATGCTGAAATAGTATTCTTATTCCCAGAGGACTCCAGGACCTCTCAAGGCCCATAGGTTTGACAGCTCAGACAGTTCTCTGTGGGTTGGATGGAGCACCTTTGACTCCAAGCCCCAATTCAACACCTGGACTTCAGTTTACAGCAATTTGTTTGAGTTCTGGCATTCAGCTTTTATTTGAGGTTCAACCCAGAGGAGCATGGAAAAAATTGGATTTCTTTTTATGACAGTTCTTAGTGGAGACTGGCAATCAATCATATGTCAAGATGCTGTTTTGAAAAGAAACGAGTTTTAGGTGGACTTTGCAGACCAAG
This sequence comes from Bos mutus, assembly GCF_027580195.1. Taxonomy (NCBI): domain Eukaryota; kingdom Metazoa; phylum Chordata; class Mammalia; order Artiodactyla; family Bovidae; genus Bos; species Bos mutus. The sequence continues at coordinate 55,522,950 of NC_091629.1, read as the reverse complement.
CCTCACTTAGAAAGTGAGCTATTGTAAACACATCCCTTTTCCTCTCTGCTCCTCAATTTTCTCACCTGTAAAGTGGAAGATGATAACACCAACCTCAGAGGGTTCTGCTGGATTTCAGTGAAACAATAGGAGAGAAAGCCCCCATCTCACGCTTGCTCGGCACCCAGTAGGCACTCAGTAAATGGAAGCTCCTGCCGGGAATGTCATTGGGTGTTCGATGGAAAGCGTGGAATTGACTATTTAAGCCATTTTGTCGCATCAATACTAATTAAGACAACCACACTAATGAGCCCGAGTACCATGTATCAACGCAGACGCTGTAGGCCCCCAGAAAAATACATCACAACTGTAAAGCAGACCTGGTGTTCAATAAATGCTTTGCAACAGATTAATCATCCCTACATCTGTGCAGTACTTCAGAGTTAATGAAGCAGGTTCGCTCCGGTTGGCGTAGTAAATGTTCACAACAAATAGGAGAGGTTGACATTAACTCGTTGGACAAATATCTCAGAGCAGCATGAGGAATATTATAGCTGTGAAGGAGACAGGACTCCCAACTCAAAGAAGGCTTCCTGCGTGCTTGAGAACTGGGCAGATCTGTTAGTTGCTTCTCTTGAGAATGACAGAAGAAGAAAGTGTGCAGTAGGAGGGGCACCTCACCCCCTGGGGATCGCAGAAATCTTCTTAGTGGGGAAAATGCCAAATCCGAGTCTTACAGTGTGATTAGGAACAGTAGAGATGAAGAGGTGTGCCTTGGGTAGGGTAGGCTAGACTGCACTAACTTAAAGATCCAAACATAGAATGGCTCCATACATGTGAACATTTTAAAATTATTTTAATACAGTTTTAAATTTGGAATATTTTAGATTTATAGAAAAATTGCAAAAAAATGGTATAGACAGTTCTCACCGTCTCTCCACCTGGGTTCCCCTAATGCTTACATCTCGAATTCTCATGCTACATTTGTCAGAACTAAGACATTAACATTAGTAGGTTACTATTAACAAAACACCAGATTTTATATGGATTTCACCAGGTTTTTCTATGAATGCTTTTTCTGTTCCAAGATCCAATCCATGATACCATTTCGCAGTTAGTGAAGTTTACTTTTTGCTCTCTAGGCAGGTAGACAGGACGAACTGTTCTCTGCTCAGTCGCTCAGGGACCCAGGTGGACAGAGTCCCTGACCAGGCTTCTTAGGTCGTCCTGGTCATCTCCAGCCAACAAGCATCCTGGCGGGAAGAGCGTGGAGGTGCGCACGTGCGGGGCTTGAGGGCAGAGCCAGGTCCCGCCTGTCACTCCCACTCACTTTTCACCGGTGAAAACTTGCCTGGAGGTTTTGTACCTGCTGCTCAATTTTGCTATGAACCTAAAACCAGTTTAAAAAATAAAGTCTATTAAAAAAATAAAAAAGGTCTTGAGGCCACTCATAGCTAAAAAAGAGGGTAGAAAATGTATTCTCTAGTGGAATAGCTACTTCCCAGCCATAGCTGTATCATTTAGAAGGGGAGAATGAATGTGGTAGAGAGCTGGTTGTCTATGCCAGAAGTCCCCAACCTCTAGGATCTAACGCCTGATGACCTGAAGTAGAGCTGGTGTAATAATAATGGGAAAAAAGTGAACAATAAATGCAAATGGGCTTGAATCATTCCCAAACCCGACCCCTTCCCTGATCCATGGAAAGATTGTCTTCCATAAAACCTGTCCTGGGTGCCAAAAAGGGTTGGGGACCTGTGCCACAGGTGGATATAGGAGGGTGTTTGGAGCAGAAGAAAATGCATTAACAAAAGCTGAAAAAGGGCAAGTGCCATTGCCATTTTATAGGCAGGGAGGTTACAGGACTCAACCTGGATGGCACAGCTGTTAAGCAGGGTTGTAGCATTTCAACCGCAGGTCTGCCTTGGTACCCAGACCAACCTGTGCTCATTCCCCTGATCCAGGAGGCCTTCAGACTAGCAGGCTGATTGGCCAGATGAGCCACGGGGTTGCGTCTCCGTCTCATTCTGCAAGGGCATTTTATCTGAAGAGTTTTGGTGAAGGAGGAAGGCTTTTCCCCAGATTCCTTCATTCTCCCTTAAAAGAGCAAGAGATGCCAGAGGTTAAGAGAGGCCCTCAGGGTCCACAAATGGACGTGCATTTCCCCCCAGGCTCCAGTTCACAGCTGGGTGTGAGGGGGTTGCCAGGGTACCAGAGACACTGTGTCTGCCTGCCGTCTCACGTGCGTCTGTTGGTTCCTGGCTGGAATGTAATTACTCCCTGGGCTGACAGTGACAAATGGTGTTGTAGGGCATGAGCTCCTCTGAGTGATGGGATGGAGTTGAGCACCTAGACTGACAATACAGGCGCTGTCAGAAAGCTGCAGGGGGTTTGCTTCTCAGCCTGAGGTCTCCCAGGCATGGAAAGAGCACCGGGCAGGTGGGCTCTGAGCTGCTTCAGAGGCTGGTGTCTGTGTCTCTTGGGGTGTGAGGGGCAGCCTTGGGACAGTCCAGATAGCCGTCACACCGTGTTCGGACACAGAAAACCCAGGGCACCAGTTGTAGCTTGATCCATATTGGAGGAATGTGCCTAATTTCTCTCTGACCATCAAAACGGAAATAGATGGATTGGGCTTTTCCTCCCTTATTTTAAAAGTAATACATATCTGTTGGGAGAAATCCAGACAGTCCAGAAAAGTGAAAGGAAAAAGCAAAGTTGACTCCAAATGCTTCTAGACAGACCTAAGCACTTTGGAATTTTGCTGTTTCTGTTTCCTTACATGAAAAAAACACTGGCTGTTGGGCACAAAGCCAGGCTGCACCCCTCTGCTTCCCACTGGTGTTAGGGTGGCCATGTGGTTGCATTGTAGCCAGTAGCATGTAGGGGTAGAAATGAGCTGTGCCACCCTGAGACCCGGCCCTTACAGTGGTTCACACCCACTGTCTTGTCTTCTGATGGCTAGATGCAGAAGACCCAGTGGGGGATTTCAGACTCTGGGGAACAGTGGAGCCACTGACAGAAGGAGCCAGGGCTCTTCAGCGACCAAGTGAAGCAGGGCCTCCTTGCAGACCCATATTTGACTGTGATAGGAGAAAAAAAATGAATAAGAGTTTCTGTTCAGTCTCTGAGGTTACAGGTATTAACCTATCCTGAATAAAATACCTCCCAAACACTTGCTGTGGGTCGATGTGTGTGTATACAAACATACCCACATGTAATAATGGAGTCATATATGCAGTTACTTTTTGAAACCTGCTTTGGTGTGAACATCTATCCATAAGATTTATTTACTCAGTCACTTTAAGATCTACATATTATTTCCTTATATTTATGTACCGTGATTCACGTAACTATTCCCCTATCCCTGGACATTTAGGTTGCTTCTAACTCTTACAAGCGCTTCTGTTATTAACAGGCTTTACATGCCTTTGTGCACATATCTAACCATTTCCGTAGAATATAGTCCCAGAAATTGAATTACTTGACTACACTTAAATGGTCTTTACTCTTCACAGGAGTAACTTCTTGGAAAAAAAGACATTGATTTATAATTCCATCAGGAATATGTGAGAGGTGAAATTTCCCCAAACCATCAATTGCCTGAATATGAAACTGATTCATGTTAAGCAACTTTTCCATGTATTTTGGATCCTATTTTTACCAATTGCCTCTTCTTTATGCATTTTTTTTCATTGGGGTTTTATACATTTCTTTCTATTTTGTAGCAGCTACTTGCATATTAAGGATAACATATTACTAATATGTCTTTCAAATTTATTTAGTTTTTAACATATATTCTTTGGATTCTTTCTATAGAAAAGCTTTTAAGCATTATTTCAGTTTTATCTTTAGCATTATTATAATTTCTGAAAACTAAGGCCAGAATATGAACATATTCTCTAGATTTTGTAGCATTTTTATGATTTTTTTCTTAAGGCCTTTAATCTTTCTAGAATATATTTCCATAGAAAGATGATGTAGTCATCTGGATTTAGTTTAGTTTAGAGGCCAGGAAGGGAGACAGAACCAGGCATGTTCAGAGCACTTAGAAGAAGGTTGGGGCAACTGATCTGCAGTGTTGCAGGAGGACATGTTGCATTGAGGCGGGCGGGGTCGTCAGGCAGGTCAGGGAGGTGAACATGGGGTTCAGCGTGCTGATCCCAAGTGCCTTTGGGCATCCACATATGCGAATGGGAACTCGGATTTTGGATGAAGTTGACGCTGCAATCTTAGAATCTGGACCTTGGAATTAGACTCATGAGAAATGAGTGCAAGTATACATAAACTTTCTTACATAAAACTCAGTTGGTAAAGAATCCGCCTGCAATGCAGGAGACCCCAGTTCAACTCCTGGGTCAGGAAGAGCCCCTGGAGAAGGGGTAGGCTACCCATTCCAGTATTCTTGGGCTTCCCTTGTGGCTCAGCTGGTAAAGAATCCACCTGCAATGTGGGAGACCTGGGTTTTATCCCTGGGTTGGAAAGATCCCTCGGAGAAGGGAAAGGCTATCCACTCCAGTATTCTGGTCTAGAGAATTCCATGGACTGTATAGTCCATGGGGTCATAAAGAGCTGGACACGACTGAGTGACTTTCACTTTCATGTTCATAATAGCCCCAAACTGGAAACAACCCAAATGGTCATCAACATGAGAGTGGGTCAACGAACTGTGATCTACTATATCCATACAGTGGAATACTCCAAGGCAGTAGAAAGGGTGTGGGTTAATTTCAAAACCTTTATGTTGAACAAACTAAGCTAAACATAAGGGTATATACTATATGATTCCATTTATATGATGTTCAGAACTACTCTGATGTGGATAAAAGGCAGAACAGTGCTTACCTGTGGGGGTGTAGTATTACCTGAGGTAGGGAATGAGGGTCCTTCCAGAATGATGGGACTAAATGTTCCATGTATCAGTTTGGATGGCAGTTATATGGATATGTAATATATAGAAATTCATCAAACTAGTCACTTAAGATTTGTAGATTTTGCTGCATACAAATTATAAATCAAAAGAAAATGTATCTTGGGAATGGATAAAAATGTTCTACCTCATTTTACAGATGAAGAAGCGACTGAAGCCCATAGAGGTGGTGTGATTTGTTCTGAGTTGGTATTTTACAACAGGGTTGCCTGATTTCAAGACTGCAGTCAGTCAGATGAGGACAGAATTGTGACTACCTCGATCAGCTGTAGGATAAAGATGCAGGCCTAGGATTCAAACCGCTGAGAGCACACTGAGGGAACCACAGTCAACTGATGTGACTAACATCACAGTCAGTGAGATTGCAATGACAACAGAAGTCTGGTGTGGTAAGTCGGGAAGCAGGCATGGAGCGCATGTCATGATGAGCCGGAGGTCCGTGCACGTTGGGCTTAAGGAGCAGAGCTCTCCTGAGCTCCCTGCCCCCGAGGCACATCTCACTTGGCAAAGGCAGGCAGCATGATGAGATCTGGAGTCCAGCATTCTAACCCCACCCGCTAAGTCCATGAGCAACAAGTCTTGGCAAGAAACAAGCCAAAGTACATGCAGTTCCAGAGCTAGAGAAGCGACCCAAGAATCTAAATATACTCTCAGCGAGTTTTACACCTGGCTTCACAGGTGCACACCTGTGGGATCATTTGTGCCAGTGTTTTTGTCTTCAGATGTGCCTGTGGCATGCATGGAACACTGATGGTGACCAGAGGGCCTCCTTATAGATATTAAATACTCCTTAATAACCGTCCAGAAGTAAATCAGACTTCCTTCTGTTGGCTGGAGCCCCAGCCCGGCCTCCAGCTCTCAGCCTCGGCCCTTTATGAGAACTTAGGAATGTAGGCAGTCACTGCAGCCTGTGATTTTCCGCTTGAGTTTGCAGGGGTAGGCCGGTACCTCCTCTTGGAACTCTAAGGAAACCAGCCCACGCATTTACTGACTCAAGAGCAGTTTGCCGCGAAGGTTGTATTTCTGAAAAGAAAAAGCAGTTGTTACCATCCTTAAACGAAGGCAATAGCACACCTCACTTCGAGGCAATTGCTGCATCCTGGGGACTTGCCACCAGCCACAGGTTAACCACAGGGTTCTGGGGCCAACACAGAAGCCTCCTAGACCTTTTGGTCCCTGGGAGGAAATTGCCCACAGTCTCGAAGGGTCATTATGAAAAGAGGCTGGAGAGTGCCTGGGACACTCTCCTTGTCCTTGCAGAGGAGGAAGCCAGGAAAGAAGCTTTTGGTGAAGCCCCTGGGATTCCAGTTAGACATGTAGAAACACTCCAGGGTGGGGATGTCCTAAATGATAGGCCCTGGTTCCTGTCCCCCAGAAGCTCAGTCTACAGAGGGATACAACAGATCCTCAGTTGCTCATGAGAATCCAGATTGAGGTCTATGCATATTGATATGTACATGCACACGTCTCGGGGTCCCAGCTACAGGCAGATGGCACATGGAGTGGGTAACCAAAGGAAGGAAGAGGAAAGGCTGTTTACAAATATGAAGGTGGTGATTCTCAACTGGGGACAATTCTGTCCCCTGGGGAACATTAGCAATGTCTAGAGACATTTTTGGTCACATTTTAGTCACCACTTGGGGAAGGTGCTATTGTTATCTAGGGAATAGAGACCAGTGTGAAATACCCAGCAATATACAAGACAAGCCCCCACTGCAAGGACTTACTCAGCTCCAAATGCCACTAGAACTGAGATAGAGAAACCCTGCTGTAGAAAGAGGTAGCCACTGACCAAACCTAAAGAAGCAGGGAGAGAGTGCTTGTCTTAACTTTTCCATCCTCCTGTTCTTCTGTCTCACCCACACTTGTTATGAACTGAACCCAGCCAGAAGCCAGAGACTGAGAGAGCCCAGTGGGGCAGTCTGTAAAAAATAGCTTCCTCACTGGTTGTTGACCAGCATCCATTATAAGGCATAAGGGCCAACATTGCAAGGTAAGGGGACTGGGCTGAACCCCTAGCTCCAGGTGAGCCCTGATCTCCACAGACACAGGTGCTCAGCATCCCTGGTGCGAAGACAGCATCCCATGTCTGCTTCCGCCGATGCTCTTTTCATGTTTGATACCAGAATGAGGGCAGGCCCTGGGAGTGGGAGCGTTCTCTGAGTTCAGGGAGGAGAGTGTGTGCAAGATGCTGAAAGAAAGCTCCACGATGCTGCTCAAATGTCTCATGTGGATTTTCATACAGTTCAAAAACTTCTCACCTCCTACCCGGCTTGGATGAGAAAGGAAGAATTAAGGAGTTGCAACATTTTTCTAGCACAATGAACTTTAAAAATGGAATTGCTGTGCAAAGCCATGACTGATATTTCAGTAAACAGGCTAAGTACAATTGCACTATGGTTATTTCAGCTTTGACATTTATTTGCATTTAGAATAGAATTGGCAGGGATGTTTGGAGACCAAGTCATTCTCTCTTCTCAAAACCCAGTTTCTTTAAGTCAGGGTTCAAAAGAGCCCCCGTGGAAGGGATTGTAATGTCAGCCAAGCCCTCCAAGCTTCTAGGAATCATTCCATCCTCTTCTGATTGCATACTACCCCTCTTAATAAGACATCATGAAGCAGAAAATCAGAATACTTTGGAAATATATTGAATGAGTTTTTTTTTTTTTTTTTTTAAAGGACGGCATGGGGAAAGGAAATGCAGGTTTGTTGTTCACATAGTAAGCGCCAGGCAGTTTCACAAGTGCTTTAAATACGTATCACTTTTGCCCCAAACAGAGCTTCCTTCAACCACCTTTACTTCCCTGTATGTGTGGCCTCTAGGGTAGCAAAAAGAAAGGTGGCAAGGACAGAATCCAGGGTGGATTTCAGATTCCCAGAGAACTTACATAGTTTGGAATCCCTGTGTATATCACAAAATAGGCAATTTGACCTTAAAATTAATCCCACCTCAAAGGGCAGAATTTTGCAAAGCTTTATAGAGATTAAATCCCTTTTGGGATTGACTGAATGAATCAAGGAATGTGTTCTGGAATGAACACTTCAAACAAGCCTTTGGAGACATTGCTCGAGACCATATAGCTTTTCCATGGAAGAGCTGAGCTTCCAATGACACCTTCCCAGTCTCTGACACACTGGGTTGCCTTTTGTGTTTACAAGATGCTAGTAGTTCCCAGTTGGGAAATGTGTTCAGAAGAGCGAAGAAGAGGGACTCATTCCTTCTCATGGGGCTCTTGGTGGTTTCAGAACCAGGTGGGCGGTAGCCCTGTCTGAATGGAGACAATGACGTGGTTTCCTCATGTACAGAGTCTAGCTTTTCCCTGCATATCAGCTTCTGCCTTTCCTGTCATCAAGTTAGGGATGAATTGATTAAGCAGTGATGCTCACTAAACTTCAAACTAACCCCCGTGTGCAGTGTGTTTGGTCACCAACAGCCCTTGTTCTGTATCTTCATAAAAAAATACATGGAGAGCAGAGCCCCATGCTGCACACAGCTTCTAGGGTGAGAAAAATCTTTGGTTCTAATCTGGCTCTTCTAAGCCATTACATCTTCTGAGAGTTACTTCATGTCTCTGAAGTTCAGTTTCCTCCTCTGGATCATAGAAATAAGAAGCCAACTCATAGCATTGTAATAAAGCTTGAATAATCAAGTGTGTAAACATTCTAGCAATCTGATGATATTCATGGATTCAAAACAGCAGGATTTGGCTCCCCAGCATCCACTTCCTGCATGATTTTTAGGACATCGCTTAGGTCCTCACCTTGGCCTTCTCATCTGTAAATGGATGAGGTGTAGATGGGAGGTGGTGATCATCATTGTCCTGCCTTGTCTCACAGGCTTATTGCAAGATTTGGGTGAGATGAGAAGGAGGAGATGGAAGGATTCAGCTGCAGATTCAGTCACACTTGCCTGCACCTGCAGGAGAGAACAGTTTGCCTCACATCACTTGGGGCTGCTGGTTTGACTATTGGGGGCTTGTAACTTTAGGGCCCCCTTAGGTATTCAACCAACTGGGATGGAGAAATATTGTGGTGATGTGACTTTTGTGATCTGAACTAGGCAGGTCCCTGCCTGAGAGGATAGTGCAAGCAAACCAGATGGAGGAGTTTCTGGTACAGTCCTTACTTCTTAATAGATGTGTGACTTTAGAAGTTACATCACTTCTGTGAGCCTCATTTGTATGATCTTCTCTTCTTTTGATCTTTGCTAAACGGGCACCCTCTCAGAAAAATCATTTTACAATGATTAGTCTTACTGTGGTAACAAAAACAAAATTATTGTTAGCTTATACAACAAATGTTCTTTTCCCTTGCTCACACGTCCCATAGACACAGGTCCACTGCAGGCTGTGGCCCTGCTACACGTGTTTTTTCATACCAGATCCCAAGGGGTAGGGCCAGCTTTCACCTGGGATGTTCAGTTTTCATGGCAGAAGGCAGAAACAAGACACTGAGCTAAACACATAAGTGCATTTAAACCTTCCTGTTGACTGTGGTGTGTGTCACATCTGCTCATATTCCGTTGACCAAAGCAGGTCCCATGACAAGCCCCCTGTCTGGGGCAGGAGAGGAGGACAAGTCATGGCAGGGGCTGAATGTAGAACCACCTTGGAGGGGAGGAAGTACGGGACTTTGAACAGTAGCTCGACCCATCACAGCTTCCTGATGACCCTATTTAAAGTTGCCCCCAACCCTGACCTTTGTTTTATTTTTATGTGGCATCACACTCTGTTGTCATTATTTTTATTTTGTTTTTAATTTATTTTGTTGAAGTATAATTGATTTACGAGGTGTGTTAATTTCTTTTCTACTACAAAGCGGTTCAGTTATGCAGATGTTCCTTCTTTTTCATATTCGTTTTCACTATGGTTTGTCACAGGATGATGAATATAGTTTCCTGTGCTGTAGAGTAAGGCCTTGTTGTTTATACATTCTACCATATAATAGTTTTCATCTGCTAATCCCAAACTTCTATGCTTGCTAATCCCAAACATAGACTCTGTCTATGAGTCTGTTTCTTTTACATAGATACACTTATCTGTCACATTTTAGATTCCACGCATGTGAAGTCATGTGGTATTTGTTTCTTTCTGACTGAGTACGATAATCTCTAGGTCCATCCACGTTGCTGCAGATGACAGCGTTTCTTTCTTATGGCTGAGTGGTGTTGCATTGTGCACATGTGCCAGATCTTCTTCACCCCTTCCTCTGTTGATGGATGTTGAGGTTGTCTCCATGTCTTGGCTATTGTGAGTAGTGCTGCTATAGTATAAACATAGGGGTGCATGCATTTCTTTGAATTATATATTTGTCTGGATATTGCCCAAAGTATGATTACTGGATCACTTGGCAGCTCTCTTTTTAGTTGTTAAAGGAAATTCCACACTGTTCTCCATAGTGGCTGTACCAGTTTACAGTCCTACCAACAGTGTAGAAGGGCTTCCTTTCCTCCACACCTTCTCTAGCATTTGGTATCTGTAGACTTTTTAATGATGGCCATTCAGATCACTGTGAAGTGGTGCCTCATTTTAGTTTTAACTTGCAGTTCTCTAGAGATATTGAGCATCTTTTCATGTTTATTTAAGCTTTTTAAATTCTCTATCTGTATCTGACTACTCTAGAGTGTCAGCTCTGAGAGCGCAGGGGTTTTTAATCTGTATTTCCATGGATGTATCCTCAGAGCCTGGGACAGTAACATCAATACTTTGAATTAACCCGTTGTGTGATAGTAATGCTGGGTGATGTGTATCAAGTGCATCCCTGAGCATTAAATCCTCCCTTCCAGGTCCAGTGTGTCCCGCACCCATTTGGTTTGATCTGTCCCCACTTGCTCTAGTATTAGTACCCTGGGTTCTTCTGAAAGTCACACTTCAGAGTGTGTGTGTCACTCAGCACCCTCAGTCTCACCTGCTGACATACTTCCCTCCCTCTGCAGATGAAATGTTAGGGGATGTGATTGGGACAGGCAGCCCCCACTCCAGAACACAATACTTTTCTAAGACTGTGACTTGAAAATTGAATGCCCACTGTTAGAATGAGCTGACATTGCTTTTATTTTTCTTTTTGTTAGGGAGTAAGGGAGCCTATTTCAAGAAATCTAAAAATAACAACAGTCCACCAACTACCCTCACCTTTTAGCATAAAATCTTGAGTGCTCTCTATCTTACACTGAAAGAAAATGAAGGTATTAGTCTTACATCGAACATAGCCATAGCTTTATGTTCGTGTCATGGACAGCTGGGTGCACGTTCACCAGTGTAAGCCCAGTGAGCATCCAGTGGGGGCTGCATGTCTGCCGCTTTCAGCCGTGCTGGCTGACTCCCATCATGGCCTTGGGTTTATGGAACCACAGTTCTTGTCACAAATGTCAGTGCTTCCATCATTTCACTTCAGTCTTCCATCTTCATATAATAATTATAATGAGTGACAACACGAAAAACAATTTCAGATACTCATTTTTTTCCAGATCTGTTTTCTGAGCGTTCAGTGTGTCTTACCTACTAATAGGTAGATGGTACCCAGCAGGTGAGCAGTGCGATCAGCGTCCCTGCTTGCATGGAGTTTGCAAGCCTTTTAGGCAGAAAATTACATCAATAATATTGTGCAAAGGAGTGATACAGCCAGCATTTAACTGGTGGATGACAAAATTTGCCATCATGTGATAGCTTTTTTTTAAAATCTGTTAATGCACAGAGCATAAATTCTGCAGAGAAAAGGGTGTTTTAACTGTGCTTCCTATAGTAATAAAGAGGGAATAGTGTTCAAAGTTGAACAAATAAAACTCAAGGACTGCCTTATGTAATTATGAATCCTTTTCTCTTCATGCAAGAGCTTTCTCTGTCTGAAAGTGCCATAAGTTTTTTCTTATCTTAGGTAAAGTGGCTCCAAGATCAAGGAGCACCCTGGGCTGCTCCTTCTTCCATTTTCCATGGCTCTTGATATTACTTTCTACACTGTTGGCCCAGCCAGAAACCTTGACATCACCCTAGATTCTGCATTCCACTCACCCTCCATCCACACAGTCCCTCAAGCCCATCGATTCCGCCTACACTGTCTCTGTATTCCTGGCTTCCCTCTCCAGCTTACTGCTGATGCTTTAGTGGAAAAAGGCCAGTTCCCGCCCCCAGGAATATTGCAGCTGCCTTCCTGTCTGAGGTCTCAACCAAGTCCTGGCTGCCGCTGACCCTGTAACACTCTGATCTGGCTATGTCACTCTGCTTAAAATTCTTTGGGTTAGAGAGGGAAAACAGGGAGCTTATGGAGGAGAGAACTTTTAGTGTGTAGAAGAGTAAAAGTAAAACTGTGGGAGAGAGTAAACGTGTGTGACAGAAAGAAAGTGTGTGGAGGGGAGAGAGAAAGGAAAAGAGTGTGTGTGAGAGAGAAAGTGAACACGTGAGGAAAGAGATTAAAAGTGGGAGGGGAGGAGAAAGTAAAACTGAGATGGAAAATAAGAGTGAGTGAGAGGGAAATAAGTGTGTGGAGAAGGAAGAGAAAGGAAAATTGAATGGAGAGAAAGTCAAAGTGAAAGAGAGAAAGAAAAGGATGTGTGTGTGTGAGACAGAAATGGTGTATATGGGGGGACAAAAGAAAACCCGATGGGGGAGAAAAGGAAAGTGTGAGAGAAAGAAAGTAAACCGGGCTGAGAGAAGGAAGTTGTAGAGGGAGATACAGGAAGTAAGAGTGTGAGAAAAAACTAAAAGTGGGAGAGAGAATGGAGCTTTGGGGTAGACAAAGTGAGAGTGTGTGAGAGAAAAAGTAAAAGTGAGTGCGAGAGAGAAAGAAAAGTTGAGGGAAATTGTGACTATAAAGAGAAAAGGAGGGAAGGGGAGTGAGGGGAAAAAAAAAAAGGGAAAATGAGAGAGAGAGACAGACGTAATATCCTGGAGCCCCTTTCCGCAGCGTTGAGCAAGCTGCCAGGTGACCTGGGCAGCTCAATCTGCTGCGTCCCAGGCTTCTGTTTCCTCAGACCAGCCCCGCACAGTATTAGAAGCGAGATACATGCGTGCCTGTGTCCTGCAGAGGTGCTATTGAAAGAGCCATATTGGCACTTCAAGTTTAAAGCTTTCACAGTACATGATTTGGGGTGCAGATGGGGTACGTTATTTAGAGATGAATCCTTTCCTGATAGTAGCCACCATGGTAGGGAACTCTACAGAGACCCCAGCTCCTGGCTAAGAATATGCAGGTATTTGGAAGGTGACTGAAATGGATTATCCTGGAGAAAAGCAACGGGGATAGTGCCAGCCTAACAAAGTTTGACTTTCAACCCGTATTTCTTAAGGAGACATTAGTTTGCTTTCTCTTTGGTTGGCCAGAAAGTTCTTTTGGATTTTTCCATAACATCTTGCTGAAAAACCAGGACGAACTTTGTGGCCCATCCAGTATTTAAGCCCTGCCCCAGTTAAGCTTTATGTTCAGGCAGAATTAATGGTTGAAATGTGGGCATCAGTGCATGTGGAGACTGACACGAGTGGAGGTGTAAAAATCTACTCGTGAACAGCTTGCTTTTCTACCTGTTACCTTACTTCTGTGTGTTTTCTGTTGCTATCGATTGGCTTCAAAATGGAGGTGGGATGTAAGGGCAAGTAGTCATTAGTCTTTAGGGACGGGAGCAAGTGTAAATGTCAAAGCAAAAGTGCAATAATTAAACTATGCCACAGAAAGAAACCATGTCAAACTGGACTTACTAATGAATGCCCAAGTAGAATGCATTGCATAAATCTAATGTGCTATTAAAAAAAAAAAAAGATAAGTAGTATTCAGTGTTTCAGACTATGTCAGCCCTTGAGACTACATTTTTTGGTTTTGTTTTAAAGAGCTGGATTGAATTTAAAAGGTCTGTGGTTTTATGCAAAGGAGTTTCTATGAGTCGACTAGATTGACTTTTCCTTTTTTTAATATATTTATCATTGGCTTGTGCATGGTAATGTTTAAATAGTCAATTTTAAATTGTTTTCAAGTCAGGAGTTCTCCCATCTGCCTCATTTATTCCTCTCACAGTCAGTTTCTAAGCTGAGTGCCTGGCATAGAGAAAACAGAAATCATTAATCTATAGCCCCTGCTTTGGTGAGTGTGAGCATTAGTGATACATTCTGATGTGTCACTGGACAGTTCCCAAGGTGCTTACCTGCCTCTTGACTGTCTCCAAAAGATCACACTACATTCTGTAGTTCAGGTCTTAATTTCTGTTCATTCAAAAAAAAAAAATGATAGGCAGAGACATCCATCCATAGACACGCCCTATTGTTTGTTGCATTTTCTTGATTCATGCTGACATAGCTCATGGACTTCTCCCTTCACCTGTGCAGGCATCCTCCCTCACACCTGTTCTATCAGTCACCCCTTGTTCTTGCTTTAGACACAGGCCCCTAATACAGTTGACTCCCCCCACTTTCAACATTTCTGACCTATCTTTTTTTGCTGTTGTTGTTCTTTCACCAAAATATAATTTCCTCTTGGTTGAGCAAAGAAAGATATTTTCTACAGAATGACTGAGAAAGGTTTAAAGAAGGAAAATGAATTAGCAATTCCACCATGCAGGGTGAATCCTGCTACTAATTCATTCTATTTGCTACATTTTTTCTCCCATGTATATATTTTCCTCCAAAATTGAGATCATGGTGTGTGAAGTTCTCAGTACACTATTTTTTATAGTTAAAATAGATCAAATTGTTCTCCAGATGGTGACTATTGCTCTGAAGCATCATATTTAGTGAAGGAATAACGTTGTATTTTATGGAGAGCCTATAATGGACCTAAATCCCAGATAGAGGGTTTTGTTTTTTTTTTAAAGATATCCGCAACTTTTCACTACTGTTAAATGTTTGATGAGAGGCATCTTCATCTTCTATCATTAATTTATTAGTTGGAATAAAGGCCAAGAAATTGAATTACTAAGTCAAATTATACTGAATTAAGCCACCACTGGATTTTAAAATTTCTTGTTCATCTGGCCAATAACAAGAAGAAAATGGATCCTTTGTTTATGGTTGTTCTTTCTTAGTTAATAGTGGTCCTGCACATAAGCCATCAGTAATCTTAATGTCTTTTCTGAATGTAGACAATCTATATACAGAGATCTATTTATGTTCTTTGCCTGTTTGTAAAAACATCCCTGTCTTTTGCTTATTGATTTATAGAGATCTTCACATATAAAATAGAAGCATGTTGTTTCATATGTTGCTGATGTCATCCAGCTTTTTATTTTTATTGTATTTTCGATATGCAGAAGAATGTCATAGTAATATTTGTTATTAAATATGCTAATTACAGAAGTAAGTGCATATTCAAGTCAGAGAACTTAGATAGGCAGAAAAACCAACCAGAGCTAAGCAATCTTGTCTTTATATGCAGTATTTTTTCTATATTATATAAACATACTTTTATAATGTTTATACATTTCTGTAGCTTTATATATATATACATATTTATTTCACAATTTATCATGATAGCAAATATTCTGTTACAATGTATCTTTTTAAAAATGGGATAGATTATTCTACATAGGTCTTTATTTCACAAATGTAAGTCTACTAACTGCCAAGCACAGCATTAGTACTGGTCATAGAACTGTGAACAAAATAAGCATATTTTCTGTGGTCTGGACAGAGCACTTCAGCAGAGCTAGGTGTTGCAAAGAAGACATTCAGCCTGTGTATATATATGTCTTTGTGTATAAAGGGCCAACAAAAATTGTCTTGGGGCGTCGTGGAAAGCTATCTAAAGAAGTGTGTTAGAGTTCTCCAGGAAAATAGAGCTAATGGGAAATGTATGTATTTATTTATAAAGAATTAATGTACATGATTATGGAGACTGACAAGCTCAAGACCCAAGAATGCTGATGGCTTACAGTTTCAGTCTGAAGGCTCCCAGGCTCAAAACCTAGGGAGAGCTGATGTTTCAGTTCCAGTCCAAAGACAGGATAAAAATGATGTCCCATCTCAAAAGCACTCACTCAGGAGGAATTTACTTTTACTCAAGGCAAGGTCCGCCTTTTTGTTCCATTCAGACCTTCAACTGACTGGCTGAAGCCCACCCACACTAGGAAATGCGATCTGCTGTAAGTCTATCGGTTTGAATATCAAGCCCATCCAGAAACATCCTCACAGACACCCAGTGTCACACTTGATCAAATATCGGGGTGATCCAGTCAAATGGCCACACAAAATTAACCCTCACAGGAGGTGATTGGCATTCCCCCTGGAGCCAGAAGAACAGTCACTAACCAGATCAAGGAGTTCCAGGTGTGCTACCCGGGCAGTTGAAAAGACCCTGCTGCTGCTGAGTTGCTCAGTCACGTCCAACCCTGTGCGACCCCATGGACTGTACCCTGCCAGGCTCCTCTGTCCATGGAATTCTCCAGGCAAGAGTACTGGAGTGGATTGCCGTGCCCTCCTCCAGAGGAATCTTCCCCACCCAGGGATCCAGCCCAGATCTCCTGCATTGCAGGCAGATTCTTTACCACTGAATCACCAGGGAAGCCCAAAAAAACCCTAACAGGGGGTAACCTCTGTGCATCCAAGGACTTGAAGCAAAACCAGGTTCCTCATCAGTGAGGGGGAGAGGGCATGAAGTAAGGATGGAGACCGTGACAGATGCCTGGTCCTGGAAGGGCTCTCGGCCATCGGGATGAATTTAGATTTTCTTCAAATATGATGGTAGTGTCTAGAGTCTTTTAAGCAGAGAGGTGACATGATGTAATTGTTGTATTTGAAAAATCCCTTTGGCTCCTGTGAGGAGAATGCATCAGTGAACATGAACAGAGTAGAAGTAAGGCCAGCGAGGAGCCGTAGGCAGAAATGGTTGTGAATTCTAATGGAATGTTAGAAGAACAGATGAAGACATGTTGGGTGGCTTCCAGAGATTTTGGACTTGGCATTTGGCTGGCTGTGATGGGTAAAACAGGACGAGATCATAGCTGGCTCTGGAGTTTCTGCCTTGAGAAACAGAAGCGGCCAGGGCTGAGGCTGAAGCCCCAGAGGAGAACAACTTGAGCAGAAACTGGAAGTTCATGTGGGAACCTGTGCCTGAGGAACATTCAAGTAGGGATGGTAAGCAGACTGAGAAACTGTAGGTGAGGAGCTCAGAGAAGAGGTCTGACCTAAAGACATCAGCTGATGAGCACGGATGCTTCCATTTACTGGGCTCTTTCTCTGTGCCAGGACTAGCCCAGGGCCTTAACATGAATTAGCTCATTTTATCCAGACACCAAGCTTAAGGGGTGGGCACAGTTACTGCCCCATTTTATGGTTGAAGACACTGAGGCACAGAGAGGTTAAGTCATCGGTTGAAGGTCACGATACTTGCAGAGGAAAGTATTGAATCAGGTATATCCTGTCTCCCATGCCCTTGCATGAGACCACTTGCTGCTCTGGCTTTTCTCGCTGGCAAAGAGCAACACACTATAGTGGACCTCAAACATTCACGTGCGTCATAGTCTCCGAGAGGAGTCACTGACAGACAGATTGCTAGGTCTGTAAACCTACAGATTTAGTAGGTCTAGAGCGAGGCCCAAGACTTTGTATTTCTGACAAGTTTCCTGATGATACTGATAATGCTAGACCAGAAGCCTTACTTTCAGAAGCACCTGTGCTGAGAATGAATAGGAAAAGGCCTGAAGAATGCCAGTGTTGAATGAGAAAATACAGGTACACTAGCAAGAAAAGAGCACTGGCCATAATTGGCTTGGGAAGTAGAAACTTTCAGGAGAGAAAGGGCCTGGTATGTAGAATGCTGCTGAAGTATCAGATGAACTAAAGATCAAAGAGTATAAAATTTAGTGACCGAGGCCATTGGCAACTTTTTGAGTTCACTAAGACTTAAGGACTGAATGAAGGTTGGTATGGGTTTGGGACAAAACGGGGCATGGTGTTCAGTTCAGTTTACTTGCTCAGCCGTGTCTGACTCTTTGTGAGCCCATGGACTGCAGCGCACCAGGCTTCCCTGTCCATCACCGATGCCTGGAGCCTTCTCAAACTCATGTCCATTGAGTTGGTGATGCCATCCAACCATCTCATCCTCTGTCGTCCCCTTCTCCCCCTGCCTTCAATCTTTCCCAGCATCAAGATCTTTTCCAATGAGTCAGCTGTTTGCATCAGGTGGCCAAAGTATTGCAGTTTCAGCTTCAGTATCAGTCCTTCCAGTGAATATTCAAGACTGATTTCCTTTAGGATTGACTGGTTTGATCTCCTTGCAGTCCAAGGGATGCTCAAGAGTCTTCTCCAATACCACAGTTCAAAAGCATCAGTTCTTCGGACATGGTGAGGAAATGGAAATAAGTTTAAGGAACTCTTTGGAAAAGGCATTTGATTTGAGCTAGCTTCTTTGAATTTTTATGTCATTTCAATTTTCCATTATTATACCATTTCAGAGAGCATTGTTACACATGCATCAATACATATTTTTCATAAAGATTGCTAGCAATAGAGTTGCTGAGTGAAAAATTATCCCTGTTACTGAGGTTTTAGCTGTAGATATAGAATATAGAGAACCAATCTGACCTCTAAAATTGACTGTACCACTTATGAAGGGAGTTCTTTAGTACCCTGCCCCCTCACCAATACCTGGAGTTATTTTTCATGTTAATCCATGACTGTGCATGCATGTTGAGTCACTTCAGTTGTGTCTGACTCTTTGTGACCCTATGGACCACAGCCTGCGAGGCTCCTCTGTCCATGGGATTCTCCAGGCAAGAATACTGGAGTGAGTTGCCATGCCCTCTTTAATCCATGACAGTATTTTATGTCAAAAATCATATTGTTTTAATTTTTAGTTCCTTGATATTTGAAGTGAAATAGTTTTTCATGTTTCCTGGCTACTTGTGTTTCTTCTTTTGTAAGCTACAAATTTACCTTCCTCATATATTTTTCTTTGTAGGGACTCATTTTTTTCTTTTTATTGATTTGTAAGAACACTTTATATATTAGCATCATCAATCTTGGTTGGTTCTATGTATGGGAAATATTTTCCCACTAAGATTTTACTTTTGCATGTATTAAGTCTTTGGTAATGAGAAAATATTATCTTTTATGTGATTAAGTTTATCCATTTTTAATGTTTTGTCTTTGCAAGCTTCCAGTGGAGAAACAAATTTCATATTTACTAAATTGTGTCATTTTTTAATTTGCTTTTGTACTACACTGAGAGTATTATTCTATCTGTCATTTATTTGAGGCAAGGTAGATTATTTTTCATATGTTTAACTATGCCAGTTTGTACTATTGAATAATCCAGCACCATTTTGCTATTGAAACGGTGCCTTTAGATTCTGATTTTTTTTAATTTATATTTGTGTTTGATTCTGAATAGTACATTCAACTCTCTTTGCTTTTTCTGTATCTACAGCCAGCATCCCTCCTTATTAGGATCAAGGAAACATTGTTCTTTCACATGTAATTCCTAAGGTATCTGAAATTTCTCACAAAGCGGGTTTGAATGTTGTGCTTTTCTTTTAGTCTTTTGTTACAGTCTCATCAATGGCACCCCACTCCAGTACTCTTGCCTGGAAAATCCCATGGACGGAGGAGCCTGGTAGGCTGCAGTCCATGGGGTTGCTCAGAGTCGGACATGACTAAGCGACTTCACTTTCACTTTTCACTTTCCTGATTGGAGAAGGAAATGGCAACCCACTCCAGTGTTCTTGCCTGGAGAATGCCAGGGACGGGGGAGCCTGGTGGGCTGCCGTCTATGGGGTCGCACAGAGTCAGACACGACTGAAGTGACTTAGCAGCAGCAGCAGCATCTTCATTAGGAACCCAGCAAAAAACTTTCCATTTTTTATGCTGTTGCAGGTTTCCCCATATTCATTTAATCATTTACACGAGAAGCAGAATCTGTTGACGAGAATGGTCTAGATGTTAGAAAAGAATTATGTACAGCAGTGCTGGAGTTACAGATCAATATTGATAGATAAGGACCATCCTCCCTCACCTGCTGATGAAGATTTGAGATCTGTCAGGTTACCTGTGCTACTAAATAAGAGGTCTAAGAATGGAACCTTGGGAAACCCAACAAGTAAAGGCCCAGAAAAACAAAACGTACTCACAGATATGGGTACTTGAAGGTAGAAATCAGACCAGTGTTCATCTAGGAAAGCCAAGACAGGAGAAGGTTTCCAGGAGACAAACATAGGAAACCATATCCTCCTTCAACAAGTAAGGTGATGAAAGGTTTTTTATTTAAGAGAGTTCAAGGAGCAGACGATGGGTTAACACGTTAGAAATTGACAATGCATAATTTGAACTCTGAGATTCCAACTTCTTCCTATCACAGATGCAGATAAGGACACCAAAAGCTAGCTTATTACACTAGATAAGCATTGACTAACACATTTTGCATAAGGGGAAAATGCACTTAGTCAAACAAACAGAGACAACAAAAAATCTCTGTTTAGCCATCCATTTCAAATTTTTGTAGAAAATTGTGTAGGCAGCATCAATTATGCTTGGGCAAATTTAGACTAATTAATGGGTTGACTAAGATAATTATTGAAATTTGTCTATGGATGAAAAGAGGAAAGATGAACCATTTAAATTGCTTTTTGTGTGTGTGCCTGATGACTTTCTAAAAGAATGAGCCCGCTGGGAAGCGTATGAAGTGGGAGTGGCCCCACTCTGCGCAGGGTATGATGATAGAGTAACAAGGCAGATGTTTTAATCAACACACCAGGATCAATGCCTTAAAAAGTCTAATATGCCTAAATATATATAACACACACCTTATAGAGGGAGATTTACTGAGGGTCATCAACGTGTAGAAATCCTTCCATATGTTCTATATATGTGATTATCTTTCATCTATAAATTTTTTTGTTTATTTTTTATTTAAGCTATAATGTTTTTTTTTTTTTCAATTTTAGACCAGACCACATCCCAGGTTTCCCCTCACCCCAAATCTCAAACAGTTCACAGGTTCATGCCCACTTTTTATTTGAAGCAGACTGGTCTTTGTCTACGCACTTCTGGCTAAGTTCAAAATTATTCATGCAATGATTTAATGAGGTAGGTCCTTGAGATAGAAATGAATCAGGGTGGAGTTGTACCCTTGAGAATGTCCCGACCACAGCTTTCCCTGGTGGTGCTGAAATACCTTAGGTGTGCCTGACCAACGGGAGAGAAGGCACTGGGCACAGCCAGCTGCTGGAAACAGTGTACATAACATGAAAGACAGCCATTCCCTCCCATTCTGCAGCTGTGATGGTGGGCTGCTACCAAAGGAAATGCCTTTACAGGGTTCTCAGTCAATGAGATGAATGAGCAGATGCCTCTTCACGTGGGTGATTTTATGATACTTGCTCAGTATTTATTTTGTGGAGAGAAGATGAAACTGACTTTCCTTTTGGCGTCTAGTGCAGGTAGAGTTAATGATATCCCTTCGTTTATGCTGTCTAATCACACTGGTCTGTAAAGAACTCCTCCTTTTTTAAAAAGTATGTATTTAGCTGTGCTGGGTCTTCAGTTTCCGCCACGCAAAGTCTTAGTTGTGGCGTGTGGGATCTAGATCCCTGATCAGGGATCAAACCAGGCCTCCTTCATTGGGAACACAGAGTCTTAGCTGCTGGACCACCGGGAAGTCCCCCCAAACCCTTCTTCTTTCATTTATTTGATCAGCCCCCTGTCGCATTTCCCCCTCCCCAATCCCCAATGGCTTTTTAACGCGTTTAATCTACATTCCTTTGTTTGTGTGCTGGGGAAAATACATTTTTAAAAATTTTGAGTATTTTACATTTATACAAAGTAGTCATTGATAGCTTTTTCTGTTTCATCCTTTTTTCCAGTCAGCATTATATTTTTAAAATTTAATCCGAGTTAGTCTTTCACCCATTCCTTCTAGCCGTTGCATTATATTCTGTGTTTTTCTTATCTGTTCCCCCAGAATGGGTGCCTAGATTGTCTCTAATTCACCCCCACATGTGAACATCCTGATACACTTTTACTCACAGGGTTTTGTTAGAAGTTCCTTGGGCTGTAAATCAGGGCCTGAATTTCTGGGTCACGTGTGTTGGAATAGCTACACTCCCAGGTTGTGTTCGCGTGTTCCTAGGTCCTCACAGCTCTGCCCTTCCTTGGCAGTATCAGCGTTCTTATGTTTTTGTCGGCCTCTAAGTGTAAATGACAGTATATTGATTTGATTTTCATTTCTTTGACTAGCAATAAATTTAAACTTCAATCCAATGCTTATTAGCGTTTTAGGTTTCTACTTCTTTATTAATGGTCTATTTGTAGAACTTTTGCTTGTTCTTTGGAGGAGGGGCTCCTGTCTTTTTTATTATATTTTCGCAAGTTGAGTTTATACTACATATTATTCAGCTGTTGATTTTAGACTTTGCAGGTAGCAATGTCTCATCTAATTTCCTAATCTATGTTCTGTTCTTAATGAACATAAATCCATAATTTTTGCATAATAAAATTCCTCAATGTTTTGTGAATTGTACCTTTAAGGTTTTCCAGAGTATTCCACCTTTAAATTGCAAAGGTGTTCTCCTATATTTTTTCCTATTATTTTTAGTTTTTTTACTTTGCATGCTTTGGTATTAGATTCATTTGGAATCCACCTTTGTGTATTATATTTTATTTTTCTCCATAGCGTGACAGTATTTCTAACACATTTACTACTCTGTCCATTTGCTTATTCATTGATGTGCAATGTAACTTTTATCATTTAATACATTCTTATGTTTTCAGTGGTCTGTCTCACAGCTCACTGTTCAGTTCTACTATAACTATGCCGCTTCAGTCTTTCTTAGTATTGGATGGGGCATGTTTCCATGCCCCCCCTTAGCTAGTCATGGACTTTTATTCTTTCTTATAAATTTTAAACTGTTTATCTACTTCAAAAAAGAACCTCATTTGAATTTTTATGAGATTGCATTGAGTTTATAGATTAATTTAATTAAAAAGCTGGTATATTGGTTATATTATTTTATTCTTTCAAAGAACATATAATGTCTGGATTTGTTCAACTTCTCCATGTCCTTCTTTAGATTTTTTAAAACCATCTTGATTGAGGGTCTTGTGAGTTCTTGATTAATTCTTAGGTGTACTTTATAGTCTTTGTTGCCATAGTACATGATATCTTTTTTATTATGTAGTTATAGATATCTTTTTTATTACATTTTTTAGTTAGTTATTGATGGTGTTGAAAAATGCTATTGATTTTTCTGAGTTGATATTGTATCTGGCTACCTAGTAAAATTTTATTTATTGTATTATTTGTTGATTATGTTACACTTTCTGTATATATGATTGTATTATCTGAAAATAATGAATATTGTATCTGTTCCCATCTAGTATTTACACCTTAGTCTGTTGCTTTCCTCTTTTTGTGATAAACAGAACCAGTGATGGTATCTTTGTTTTGTTGCCAATATTAAGAGAATGTTTCTAAAGTTTCTCAGAAATGTATACTATTAACTGTAGGACTTAGGTAAGGATGTTATATTTCATTCTTGGTTTGCTTAGAGTTTTTAATCGAAAGTAGAAGTTGAGCTTTATAAATTTTTTTTTATCACTTGGGATAATTTTATGATTTTTCTCTTTCAGTTTATTCTGAGACTCTTCTTTTAATAAAAATCACCTGTTTCCTTATGTGTAAAATAATCTATCTGCTACAAATGTATAGGATTTAACTATGTATTTTCAATTCTTTCCTTTAGTAGTATTTCTTTCACATATATGGAGAGCTTAATTCATATTAATTGAGGAAAGGAATAATTTTTGTGAATGTAGGTACATAGGATCATTCAAAATTAATTTTAATGTTTCTTGGTTTCCGTGTCTAAACCAAGTATTTTCCATTTTTCTGAATTTCTTGCTTAATCTACAACACCTAAAATGGCATATTTAAAAGTTTTAAGTTAACTCAGCACGTTATAATTTTACATAAGTGATGTATCTCTGAAGCTCAAAATTCAAAAGGCACAAAAGAGTGTACAGTGAAAAGCGCCTTTCCCTGCAGTATGTGCCCCTCAGCTGCACCGCTCCCCTTCCTGCGGTTAACCAAACGCAGAGTTGCTAAGTAGAGAAGCATTTATGCGTCTGTAAGCACATGTGTACCTGGCGGCTCAGTAAAGAGCCCCCTGCCAGTGCCGGTGACCCAGGTGTGATTCCGCGGTCAGGAAGACCGCCCTGGAGAAGGGAATGACCACCTTCTCGAGCATTCTTGCCTGGAGAGCTCTGTGGACAGAGGAACCTGGCAGGCGACAGTCCATGGGGTCACAGAGAGTCAGACAAGACTGAGCGATTAACACACAACACACAAGCAAATGTGTACACAGAGTCTCCCAACACCTTTTTTTTAAAAGCAAAGATATTAGTAGACTTACTATTTAGTATGTTGCTTTATTCACTTATTACTATAGCTTGGAAATTATTCCATCACATAAAGGCACTTTTAGGGCTTTTTATCATGATGTGGATGTAACAATGGATTTGGTATTTTCATGCTAATAGATGTATAACCAGTTTGCAAGTCATTTGTTTTTATAAACACTGTTTCATATATATGTGAGCATATTAGTCAGAAAAATTCTTAGAAGCAAAATTGTTGATCCCAAGGTGTTTGTGGATGTAATTTTCGTAGATTTGCCAAATTATCTTCTCCATAGAGATGGTATAACATTGCCATTTTACAGAAAAATGTAAAAGCACTTGTTTTCTCTACATTCTCACCAACAAACTATATTGTATCCATTTTTTAACTTCTTCAGTGTGATATTTGAAAATTGTAACTCAGTCAAATAGCAGTTTCTATGACTGGAATTGTAAATTAATTTGAGCATCTTTTCAGATGTTTGAGTCATTTATATTTTTTCCTCCTAGGAACTATCTCCTGTACCTTTTTTCTATTGAGTAGTTGGTCTTGATTTTATTGATTTGTGGTGTTTGTTTCTGTGTTAGGAAAACTACTGTGAGCTCTAATTTATTCCAGTTAAGACCGTTGACTTTGCTTTATAGTGACTTTAGCCATGCAGATTATTTTTTATTTTATGGAATACATTGTCATTAATCTTTCCTTTTATGGCTTCTAGGTTTTGTGTCATACTTGTACCTTCCCCACTCTAAATTTACAAATAAATAGAAAACTCTTCTATTACTTTTATACTTTCATCTTTTGCATTAAACATTTGATGCTTTGATCCTTCTGAAGTTCACCTTCATGTAAAGTATGGATCCAATTGTGTTTTTCTTCCCCAAGCGGCCACCAGGCACTATTTACTAAATAATTTATCTCTGTTCCCATTGATTTCTGTTCCAGCCTTACCATAGTCTAAATCCATGGTGTGTTTTGATCTATTTCTCTCTTTTTTTAATGTATTCCTTTTGTCCACTAGTGTAGCAGAATCATACAACTTTATTTACTAAAACTTAAAATAGGCTTTAATATCTGGGAAACCTAAGCTGCCCATCCTGCCCCTCTTCACTCCCACCTTAATGTTCTTTTCAGAGTTTTTCAGTGTTCATTTCTCTTATGAAATTTATGATCATCTTCATGGCATTTTTATTGGGATTACATTACATTTGAATCAACCCAAGGAATGTTTGCATCGTAGTACGCAACTTTCTTCATATTTAAACTTTCTTATCCAAGGTGTCCATGCCCAGAATCAAGTTGTTATTCAGTGTGTGTTAGGGGCAGGGATAGGCCCACCCCCTCTCTCCCACTAGCAAGCACTTTTCACCTGCTTATGATTGTGTTAATCCTGTATTTCTAAATTAGCAACTTTTATTAGTACTTGTAATTTTTCCATTTCACCATCATCTATTTTTAAAAGTATTTATTTATGTGGCTGTATCGGGCTGTCACTGCACCATATAAAGTCTTTTTGGGGGCATGTGAACTCGTAGTTGCAGCATGTGGAATCTAGTTCCTTGGCCAGAGATTGAACCTGGGCCCCCAGCATGGGGAGCATGGAGTCTTAGCCCCTGGAGCACCAGGGAAGTCCCCACCATTCATTATCATTAACTTCTCACCGAGGAAGAGGATTGAGCTCTTCCTGCTCCCCCACCTAATACACTCACAGGCCTTCCCATCCAGCTTCCCTATCCTTCTAATCAAATTATATCCTAATTTTGGTTAGATCAGCATTCACAGTTGACAATATTTTGACCATGTAAATGCCATTCAAAACTGAACCAGGCAGTAAATTATTATTATTTTCCCTTCCTTCACAACTGTTATGTTTTCCCTGAAGCTAACATTTGCCTTGTTTATGGTTTGTTTGCTTCATTTTTATGTTTTTATTCCTGATTCAGCCCAAACTCTCTGCAAGTTATCTAAAGCTCTTCTCCAGATATTCAGGTGCTTCTTATTTTTTAAAAAATTTCATCCTCCCACAGGAAGCTCTCCCAGAGCCTCTGGCCTGTTCTCTCTGCCTGCCGCACAGCTGTCATCCTGGGATCTTCCTTCGTCAGCCAGGTCTTCTCCGTGCATCACTCCTGTGTCACTGCGCCTGTGACCTCTGCTTCCTTTCTCTTGTTCTGTTGCCTTGTCTCGGAGGGATACTTCCTTCAGCAGCTTCCTGAAGAAGTGTGTCCAGGAGGTCACCATGTGGAGTACTTACATAGTCAGCCCTTAACTAAATGAGTGATTTGATTGGAAGTAATTTCCTTCCAATGGAAGGTATAGTTCCTGTTGTATCCCAGCACCCGACATCACTTTTTTTTTTTAATTTGCCTGTGCTGGGCCCTAGTTGACAGCACATGGGTTCTTGGATCGCTAGTGAGGCATGTAGCGTCTTCAGTTGACATATCTGGGATCTAGTTCCCTGGCCAGGGATGGAACCCAGGCCACCTCCATTGGGAGTGCAGTCTTAGCCACTGGACCACCAAGGATATCCACCCCCACCCTCCCCGCCAGCATGGCTTTTGAGAAAACTGAAGCCATTCCGATTCCTGATTATTACCTGCTCCCTTCCCCCAGCCCAGCTGTGTTGGATGTCATCAATGTCTCATAGTTCTAACGTTTACAAGTGCGTACCTTAACGTGGATCACTTTTTATTCATTTCTCTTGGACACAGATGTGCTATTTCATCCTGGCCACATATGCCCTTGACTTTGAGGATACTTCCTTGAACTCTTTTTGCTGATTTTTCTTTCCCTTCCTTTTCTCAACTTTCCTTTTCTAGAACTTTATTATTTGTTGGTTGGAACTGCTGTATTGCTGGCTCCTATTTTTGCTCTTTTCCAGATCTTTGGCTTCTTTGGCTCTGCTTTTGAAGAGATTTCCTCAGCTTCATCTTCTGACCCTTCTATTGAATTTTAGTACACACTACCATATTTTTAATTTCCAAGGGCTTTTTCTTGTTTGGGGAATGTTCATTTTCCACTAACATTTTGTCTATAGTTTTATGATATGTTCTTTTATGTCTCTGGGGATGTTAATAATAGTTTTCTTTTATAATTTATCTTCACCCCTGAATTATCCATTTCCCTCCAAATTGCTTTGTTCTGCTTATCTTTTTCATGCTTTTGTGTGTGTGAAAGTTGCTCAGTCATGTCTGACTTTTTGTGACCCCCATGGACTGTAGCCTACCAGGCTCCTCTGTCCATGGGATTTTCCAGGCAAGAGTGCTGGAGTGGGTTGCCATTTCTTTCTCCAGGGGATGTTCCCGACCCAGGGATTGAACCCTGGTCTCCAGCATTATAGGCAGATGCTTTACCGTCTGAGCCACCAGGGAAGTCCTCACTTTTGTATTTAGTAGTGTGTATATTTTAATCCTAAACTTCTAATTTATCCCTCCCTACCTTTAATAACCGTAAGTTTATTTTCTATGTGAGTCTATTTCTGTTTTGTAAATAAGTTCATTTGTGTCCATTTCTTAGATTCCACATATAAGCTATATTATATGATATTTGTCTTGATCTTTATCTCTCACGTTTGATGCATTTCCTCGATACTTGTGTCTAGTGAGAAATGCTGTGACTTAGACAGCTCTGATAAGAGACCAGTTAAACAGATAGATATATTGAAATTAATCCCTGATGAAAGCAGGGGAAAATAAAGAAAGGGATGGTGATTCCTTAGTTTTTGGATTCACCAGGATCAGAAACACACAATAGGAACATCAGAGTTAGGAGGAAACTGTTTAGTGTGAAAAATGCTGAGTTTGAGTATTCTGTAGCATATGGCTTTTTTTTTTCCCACCTGGTAAAAAGTATAACCAATCTTGTGTGTAGTATTTTCACATAATTCCCTGACAGTGTAAAGTGCACATTCCCTAAATCCATGCCCTTGAATTCAGAACCAAAGTAAGTATGTGCACAGCCTGGAGAGGCAGAGGCAGTCAGTCAGCAAAGTCTGAGCCTTACAGAATGCCTCGCACTGTAATTATTAATAAGATCTGAGGATACAGCAATGAAAACAGCATAGTGTCTGACCCTGAGCTTCTATTGCCAATGGAAAACTGGTCCCATAGTGTTGGTGAAATAGAAGTTTGTATGTATCACTGTGAACTACCCGAGGAGGAGAATTAGAGATAACTCCATGGAGTGGAAGTATGGAAGAGTCTAATGTGTGGGGGAAGGAGGTGGGGATGGAACAGGTTCTATGCTGCAGGAGATAGGCCTTGGAGGTGACAGATTGCTATTGGTGAAATAGCCCAAATGAGTTAGATGATGAGTTAGCCATCTCTCTAACACACAGCATACTCCTTACGATGCATGAGAGGAATAAATGAGAACACTGGGAAGTCCCTGTGGAGGCCAGTTGTCTCCTACTCTTTATACTGAGCAGTAATGTTCCCAGTGATGGCCCAGGTTAGTCCCTATGTGGCTTGACGTGTAATATTTTTGAGTAGCCAATTAATTCTGCTAATCCCATTAGTGACAATTAGCAAGATGCTCCTCTGATTGGGGGACTGTGGTCAAGAGGCTCTTACACACTTACAGTTGCTGAAGAAAAAGTCAACCTTCTCTGCAGAGCCTCTTAATTTCTGCTAACAGGCGACATGAGATTTAGCCCTAAAGAACCCATGCCTTCATCTTCTTTCCAGCCACCCCTGACTCTTGAAAAAGGAGAGGCAATCTAATACTCAGTGAATATGCTCCGATTTCATGGAAGACTAGGAGAAGGAACCTTGATATGTGCATGTTCTGTTGGGCACTTTGGAGCGTTTAACTTGAGGATCTCACATTAGACATCAAGTGTGAAATGTTCCTGCATTGAACTTTGGCTGCAGAATTTGCGAAGTATAAAACCTCAAGCAAATTTTTCTTTGTTTCATGTATGTGTGTTTTCATTTCTGTGCCTCACTATCCTCATTTGTATAGTGAAAATTGTAATATCAGCTATTTCATAGGGATAACATGAAAATCAAATGTCAAAGCATTTACATGTTAGATGATGCCTTGCGCAAAATTAATGCTCAATCGCAGTTTTAATTTTGACCACTGATTGAAGAGTCAGTTGGGAGAACCAGAATCTTTGAATCAACAGGCCACACTAGTGGTGGACTTTATGGCGGTGGTGTTGTTTTTCAGTCACTCAGTCATGTCCGACTCTTTGTAATCCTATGGACTGCAGGACGCCAGGCTTCCCTGTCCCTTGCCGTCTCCCGGAGTTTGCCCAAGTTCATGTCCATTATGATGATGTGCCAGACCCAAATCTAGTTGTTTAGCTGTGCTCCCTGTTTTGTTTCAGACATCAGTAAAGGGTAAGCTATTCTCTGTGAAGCCCAAGCATAGTCCCTAGTCCTGACAGTGTGTGGGTCTCTCCAGTTTCCTTACCGGACTGTGAGGCAGTGAAGTCAGGGAGCGTGTCCGTCCTGTCCCCCGATGTGGCCCTGGCACCTGGCATGGCGCCCGGGCTCTGAGTCGTGCTCAGACTTGTTGAATGAATGACGAGATGGAAAGAGAACCGAACTTGAAAGCAGACTGTCAGTTTTCAGCCCTGAATTTTTTCCTTATGCACAGGGCAAGTTGGTTACACTGAACCTTAATTTCGTTATCAGCATAGTGAAGATGATTATTCCTGTTGCAGTTTTCAAAAAGATGGCATATGAAAGTATACTAATTAGAGCAGATACACATACGCTTATTTATTAACTGATCTACTTTATTTCAAATGAAAATGAATACTCAGACCTAGCACTTAATACATTATAATTATTACTACAATTATTTTACCTTTGTAAATACATAAATCAGATGTGAATATAAATTTGCCTTGTGAAAAATTAGAGCAGATTAGATAATACCAAGTCTACTCTGACCTGTGGCCCTCCCCCACTGCTGGGTAGGTACCATGCTTATCAGTATAAAAGGCTTCATCTAGTGCTTTTCATACTTCTCTGTGTGTTGTAAAACCTACTGTCATGTTTGAGTTTTTAAAAGATATTCGTATTCTAGAATTTACTTTTTTCCCATTAACTCTACTGCTTGGAGAATATTCCACATAAGGGATATATTATAATTATTTGGTCATTAGTCATTCAGTAGACATTTTAGTAATGGCTACATATACCAGGACCAATATTTTGGTAATGGCTACCCATTCCAGTGGGCTTCACTGGTAGCTCAGCAGGAAAAGAATCTTCCTGCAATGCGAGAGACCCCAGTTCAATTCCTGGGTTGAGAAGATCCCCTGGAGAAGGGATAGGCTATCCACTCCAGTATTCTTGGGCTTCCTTGGTAGTTCAGATGGTAATCAATCTGCCTGCAATGTGGGAGACCTGGGTTTGATCCCTGGATTGGGAAGATCCCCTAAGGAGGGCATGGCAGCCCACTCTAGTATTCTTGTCTAGAGAATCCCCATGGACAGAGGAGCCTGGCAGGCTATAGTCCATGGGATCACAAAGAGTTGGACAAAACTGAGTGACTTAACATTTTCACTTTCAGACATTTTGGTTGGCTTATACAGTTTTGCCGTTACCAAAATAATTTTTTGTTTCAGCCTCTGCCACACAGCATGTGGGATTTTAGTTTCTCATTCCCCAACCAGGAATCTAATATGTACTCCCCACCCCCCGACCTTTGCAGCAGAGAGAAATCCAATCACTGGATCACCAGGGAAGTCCCCAAAATAAATTCTTTATTGACCCTCCCCTAACCTGCTTCTTGGGGTACAGGGCATTTCCCTGGGGAACTGTATAGAGGTAAAATTTTAGATTTTGCTGCTTCTTAGCAAAGTGCTCTCCTAGGTAACTCTACCAATTGGTGCTTCCATCAGTGGTATAAAAGAGTATCTTTTCCTCCCATCTTTATCAACACTTGAACTTAAAGGAATATTTTCATTTCTGCCAATCTGTTAGCCCCGAACTGGTGTCACATCTGCACAAGTAATAGGGAGAGTGGGAACCTCCTCATGTGTTGTGATGGATACTCTGTGCACGTCCTCATTTCATTTTGAGCCCAGTGAGTGAACTGTTACTACCTTCATTTTTCTGCTGCATAGCCAGAGATGCATAAGAGTCATAGCATCCTCATAGCCTGTGAGGTTGATAACAGAAAAATGTCCACACACAGGAGTGCAGTGTCTCTCAACAGGTATGCAGAGGCAGAGTAAAGAAGGATTAGGAAGAGGGAGTAGCGTACGAATCGTGGACAAGAATATTGGAGCTGGATAGCCTTAGGTTCATACCTAGAGTTCCCACATCGCCAGCTCTCTGCCTTTGGGTGAATCATTTAATCTCTTGGGAAAATCACGTTTTGACTTCTGTGAAATCAGAACAAGATTTATCTCATGGGATTGCTGTAAGGATTAAAGATAACATTTAGGGCATAGGCAGCCTTTGGAGCATTAGCTGCTTGTTTTCTTTGAGAAGGAAAAATTGCCTGGCATGTGGGAAGCTGTTGCTTATGAAATGGTTGAACGTTGACATGCTTGGGTTCCTGCGCCCACCAGGAGTCTCAGGCTTCCATCTCGGGGGACATTTGTTTTTTGCCTTAAACCCAGTCCAGGAAGTTGTTCTTTCCTCTGAGAGAGGTTGTGCGGAATAATCCGACTGGCTCGTCTATGTGAGCCCCCATAGCCTTCTATTGATAAGCAGGATAGGTATCTATATGCCCAGTTCACAGATGGGGTCACTAAGGGGGCGAGATGAAGTGACTCCTGACAGCCCCTGCTGTCTGTGTGGGGCCCTGATCTACTCCAGCTGCTCCTGGTGGCCTTGGAATGGGTACTGGGTCTTCAGCTGTCAGCCCTTTATGAATCAAGCCCATTTCAAGACTTGCCGTGCCATGAGGACCCCAGAGAGGTGCCCTCAGTCTCTTCTTTCAGGGTACCATCAATGCCAGCACCTTCCCCAGGCATCACTACCTAGTTCCGTCAGCCCTTCCCTTTCTCTGGTACCCTTCTCAGGTTGGGAGCCCTTTTTCTCCTCCAAAGCTTAGCACTTATGATAGCTGCCAAAGCAGCTGCATTTTTATTGAGTGCCTTTTATGTGCCAGGGTCTTGAAAAAAGCTTCTTATTTACTAGCTCTGTGGCTGGGCTGGATTCTTGAACCGTCCTTTTTCCTCTGTTTTCTCATCTGCGTGGGGAGGGGATGGATAGCAGGGCTCGCCGCGCACAGGGCGTGGGAAGGACCAGTGAGAGGGTGCACATGAGGTGTGCACCTGAGTGCTCATGTGTGAATCCTGGGTGCTCAACAAGGGCTAACCATGGTTGCCCTTCCATCCCCGTTTCACCTTACGCTTAGACACAATCATTAGCCCCATTGTATGGAGGAAGCTGCTGAGGCACAAGGCAGTTGATGACATGTAGCCAGTAGCAGGCATGTGCATCAGGCGCAGAGAGTAAACAGCTGTGAAGTGAGAACAGGCGCAGCTGTCAACATCTAGGTCTCTGGTGCTAATGCTGATTAAGTGGCCAGTGTTGTTGGGGTGCCGTCTCCAGCACCACAGTTCTGCATCTTGTCCTTGATGTCTTTGTCATGCGCGATGCTCGCCTTTTGGAAATCCACACACATGCTCTTCTGGTATCTGTTAGCCAAAGACTCAGAAGACCTCTCAGGGCCAAACCTGGGGATGGTGAAAACTCCCAAGGAGGAGGCAGTACAGGCAGTGGCAGGCTCAAATAGTGGGAGATTCAAGCAGATAGAGCAGGTTTGACTTTTTCCCCCTGATCCTCACCATCACTGGCCTGCAGGGAGGAAATGCAGACCTCTGTCTGCCCCACCTTCTGATTCCCAGATGGGGCTAGCCCACCTTCTCCCTACCTGTTTCCCACTCAGGTGACCCTACCTTCCCTCCGTGTGGGTCTCTTTGGAAACTTCAGACATGATCAGAGAGGGCAGCCAGCTAGGCAGGATGATCACAGAGTGGGCAGCACGTGTGAGAAGATGGATAGGCTTCCAGTGTTTGTTGGGTAGAAGAAGAAGGCATCTGATGCTCTTGAGACATCTTGTTGCCACACCCCAGGCACCAGTTCACCTGGCTACATGTAGGCAGGGCAAGCAAACACACAGAATATTCACCATGACCCAGAGACTGGTCAGGCACCTTAGGCACATATGTATTAAGGCATTTAATCCTCACAAAAACGCCTTGAGGTAGCTGCTGTTATAGTCACCCCCATTTTACAGATGAAGAAACTGAGGCACTAAAAGGTAACTTGCCCAAGGTGACATAAGAGTAATGGCAGAGCCATGATATCAACCAGAGTCCCTTCTCTTAAGCCTCACGTTCACCTGTAGATACAGGCAAGTGCACATCTGAAGCCACTCTCACAGCCTTCATGTCCCAGCCCCCAACCCCTGAGATTCCCCAGTAGATTGACTGACGGGCGTCACAGTGTCATCACAGCTCCCTCTTCAGAAAGGAAAGTGAGACCCTCGAGAGGGACCCCCCACTGCAGGCCTGGGCTGAGAGCTGCACTGTATCTTTTGATTGCTCAGTCCTGCAAAGGAACACTGAGTGTGTGGAACAAGCCAGCCCAAATTCCTCCGCTTGATTTTCTGGAATCAAATTAGGCTGGTGAATAGGCCAGTGGCGTTTTCATCAATTCCTCAGCCTTCCTTTGGAACTGAGCCTGATTTCCTTGGCCTCCCGCAACGCTGCCTGCTGTTTACTGAGCAAACCAGCTCCCAGAACCAGCTCCACTTTAGCAATGCAGCAGGGCAACGTGGTAGAGGGAAGATTACAGGTATTAGAGGCCATTTAGGATCATTTAGAATCGAGCTGTTTTCTGAGCAGGCAATTAATCCAGTTGCATTAAAGGAGCTGCTGGAGCTCCCGCACCTCTCCCTGCGTTGAGGGGTGTTTGGGCGGCTTCTGTTAAATGACTTTCCCAGCTAGCTCTGGGGCTTAAAGGGACATCGTTTGGAGGGGAATGTAGTTCTGGGGTCCTCTTGCCCAGAGCTATAGGTGTGCTTTGGGAAGAAGGGAAAGTATGTGTTGAAAGATTGGGTTTGTACCGAGAGCCTGTGGCTGTCCAAGCTCAAACAACTCCTGGGTTCTCGGGACAGAAGTGGTTGGGGGCAGGGGGGAGGCTGCTCTCAGGTCTGGGGAGATAGATGGGCCCAGTACAACACATGCTCGTCCTCGGGACCTTCTCCTTTATTTAAGATGGACCTGTCTTCAATTGGGTGTGTCCCTGTCGTAGACGGATCTGAATGGGTGCCTGAAAGGCTAGAGTTCTTCTATTCACTGGGAGCCTACCATGTTCTGAGCACTTGTGTACCCATTATATCAGCCTCACAAGCAATCTTATGAGGTTTAAACTACAGACATGGGAGCCGAGGCTCAAAGAACTCGAGGAGCTTGGGACTTGAACCTATGAGCCGATGGTGGCTGATAGCCCAGTTCCATCCATGGCTCTGTATTCAGGAGGCCCTGTTCTCGTCTGAAACATGAGACAAAGGGTCACATACCATGCTGTGTGACAGCCTTGTATATTCCCAAACCCAAGTTCATGTACCCTGTACCCGTCATCACTTACCATACCGAAGTACTGCAAATTGTTAGTTCGGGCCTCTGTTTATTTCACCAACTTCCATGAGGATGAGGGCCCTGTCAGATAATTTTTCTAGCTCCAGCATCTGGCAGACAGGCAAAAGCACTAGTCCTCAGATAGCACGTGCTTGACTGAGCCTCTCCTCTTTTCTGTATCCCAGTACAATTAGAGGGCTGTGCTGCATGCTGGGCCCCTCCCTCTCTGACCTGTGAAGGTTTGTGTCTGCAGGGCAGTTGGAGGACAGGCAACATCTATCCCCAAACTTACTTTTCCGGGAATGCTTCTGTGCTTAGTCTCTTACATGGGGCCTTATTCCTGAGCATCTGCCCCTAGTCTGGTCTGCTGCCAGTCGCTTGCTCTCATGGTTGGCTGCATTCCAAAATGAAAGCACCAGTCATGGGAATCAAGAGGGCCTGGTAGTCAGGAGGCGTTCAATACATATTTGCTCAATGAGTCCCTAAGAATAGTTGTTGACTTTCTTATGAATGTTCCCTGCAGTAAGTCAGGCACATCTGCTATCCCAAAGTGAAAACCATAGTCAATAAGAAGGTAATCAATTTATAGACGCCTCACTTCTCTTTCAATTTCTGTTGAAGCTTTTCTTTTGACTGTTCATAATCCCTTTTCACAAAGAAGACTGCCCAATGTCTAACATCCCACCCTCAGTAAATTTTCAATTTTCTATGATCTTTGTTCTGTTCTTCAGAATATAAAAGAAGATACGCTCATTGCAAAATGCTAACATTTTAGAACATCTCAACCTAACTTAAACAGCGAAAGTTTTATCCCTGAAGAAACCACTGTTGGCACTTGAGCATCTATTAATAGCTCCTTAACTTTCAGATTTTCAGTTACCAACTTTCTTAGATTCCAAAAAAGATACATTCAAACCAAAGGTGGATGGAATCTACGTGCCACCAATCAGGGGGCAGCAGGAGTTGTACTTGGTCTTGGATCTTAAGTTGTCGGCTGCTCTGTTCAGTTTCTTCAGTTGTGTGTTGGGTTTGAAGGTGTGGGACATTGTGCCGGGCCCTGTGTCATAGGGAAGACGATAGGACCATGCTTCTCCAAGTGTGTTTCAGGGATCACTGATATCAAATTTATCTTGTAAATTATATTCTCATTTTTGTTCCTAAAAAGCAAGTGCTGGGCTCCACTGTAGCTCTATCAAATCAGAGGCCATGTTTGCGGATATGTGCCTTGTGTTACGGTTAACTTGAATGCGTGAATCCCACCCTCTATTCCCCTTTCATTTAGCCTCAGCTGACAGCTAAAGGTGATGATTGATCCAGTGAGTCAGGGAAAAAGCCTTGGTCCAAAGAAGCCTTGTTCTACAGGGAATGCCTAGGTATTCTCAGAAACATGAGGGGGAATGCCAGGTAGGTAGCACTGAACTCAGGCTTCCCTGGTGGTAAAGTGGTAAAGAACCAACCCTCCGACGCAGGAGAAATGGATTCAGTCTCTGGGTTGAGAAGATTCCCTGGAGAAGGAAATGGCAACCCACTCCAGCATTCTTGCCTGGAAAATCCCATGGACAGAGGAGCCTGCTGGGCTATAGTCCATGAGGTTGCAAAAGAGTCGGACACGGCTTACCGACTGAACAACAACAGTGAACTCAGGGGCTTCTGTTTTCCTTCCCCACATTATCCTGGTTAATTCCTCTTCTTCCTCCTAGTTTGACCCCAAAAGTCAGCTCCTCTTCAAAGTCTTCACTAAGATCTCCAGGCTAAGGGAGCTGCTCTGTCTTCAGTGCTCACATAGCAGTTCATACATCACTCAAACATAGCACCTAACAGATAACGTTGTGATTGTCTGTGTCTGGCTTTCCCGCTGTGCTCTTCATTCTTTATGGATGACTCCCATGTGGCGCAGTGCCTGGCTGACAGCAGGTGTGTGTAACTGAGGAATGGATGGCTGGGATACTACGAGGGTTCATAGAAGTTCCCAGCTTGGTCCCCCCATTCTGAAGAAGAAGGTCATCCTAGAAGATGTAGTCTCCCTCCAAAATTATTTATCAGTGAATCACTTCCAGTTTCTCATTGACTCTGTGGAAACTAACTCATCAGCCTGTGCACAAGACCTTTATTTTCTCAAGATACATGGAATCGATTAATGACTAGAGGCAAATAGCAAGTCCGTGGCCTTATAAACTCATCCCAAATCAACATAGTTCCATCTAGCAAACAGGCTTGATGTGCTCATGAATGGTGAAGGCTTCTTCTGGCAGCATTCTATAGCCAACAGCTCATAAAAACATGGAGGAATGAAAAAACACAGAGCTAGAGAGTGGGGGAGAGGAGCTAAATAAACTCATGTCACAGTAGCTCAGGTACTAATGTTTCAATAGAAAGCCTATTCCTTCTGCAAATGGCAAACCCATCAAGTCATTTTTTGGTTCTGACAAGTTGCTCAGAAGTAAAGGTAATTTCTTCAAGATTTTAAAATTTACTTAGAACTGGGCATCCAGAAGGTATTTCTAAACTTGATGGTAACTACTGTCGATAGTAGGTCCCTTTTTCTCCCTTCCTTCCCTCTGAGATGTGACCATTCATGGATCACAGGCATCAGACAGTCTCATGAGATGTTGGCAGTCTCAGGGCACCCTTACCTGTGCTGTTTACTGAGGCTTTTCACTCTTGGGATACCCTTCCTTGCTTTGGCCAAACAGATCCTTCAACTGACATTCTTTTTGGGATTCTGCTCTTCTTCTGAATTCAGCAGTTATATTCCACTAGCCTTTACTGAGGACCTGCAGAATGCCATACACTGTGCTAGATACTGTCTGACTCCATCTTACAGATGAGGAAACCTGATCAGGGTTATGTACTGGAACTGGATCAAGTAAATTTAGAATAAAAAGATCGGTTGTGTTTCACACATAGAGTTGCAAACTTATCTGAACTCCTTTCTATGAGAGTTAAGCCTGGCAGGAAGCATGAAAGGATTCAGAAAGAGAGCTGTGACAAACTGGGGAGTGACAGGACCATGAATGGACAGCTGCTGGGTTTTATGAGAAAAAAGATTAGGGCTCAGAGCCAACAGGCGAGATGCACTTTCTGAGAGCAAGAGCCCAAATGTTTTAAAAATAAGACTATCAGAAAAGATTTAGCTATATGGCCACAGTTCTATTGCTCAGTTGGTAAGGAATCTGCCTGCAATGCAGGAGACCCTGGTTCGATTCCTGGGTTGGGAAGATCCCCTGGAGAAGGAGAAGGCTACCCATTCCAGTATTCTGGCCTGGAGAATTCCATGGACTGTGACCCCATAGTCCATGGGGTCGCAGAGAGTCGGACACGACTGAGCGACTTTAAGTCACTTCACTATAATGTTGAAGTGGAGACATCTAAGACTGGATAATCTTAAAATGCAATTGATTTTTGTATTTTTTAGATATTTAAAGCTGTGTTCCTGGAGGAATTAGATAATAGTATTTTGAATGACTTTTCAGAATGTGCGTATAATTGTAATAAGGGCTACTTGTAGCATTGGTCATCATGAGGATGGAAGTTAGAGTCATATGTAACGTAGAAATGGTCCATTTGAGAAGCAGAGCCAAGATATCCAGACCGTTGGCATCAGACAATTTCTTTGGCTCCAAGCAAGTGAATTTGAGTGTAAGAACTCTTGTCTTTGATACAAAATATTTCATCATTTGTTTGTTTACTCATCTAACACATGCTTAATTGGCATCAACTATATACAGGCACTCTGGAGAAGGAAATGGCAACCCACTCCAGTATTTTTGCCTGGAGAATTCCATGGACAAACAGCCTGGCAGGCTGCAGTCCATGGGGTCGCAAAGAGTCGGACACGACTAAGCGACCAACACACATATATGCAGGCACTATGTGGGGTGTTGGACATAGTCATGAACATACATGAAGAAAGGATGGTGTTATTAGAAAGTGTCCAGTAGGGTTAGTTGGCTTGTTTTAAGGTCTATGAAGGCTACCCAAAGAAACAAAGTTTGGACTGAGTTCTGAAGGATGCTGCTACTGCTGTTGTTAAGTCGCTTCAGTCGTGTCCGACTCTATGTGACCCTGGAGATGGCAGCCCACCAGGCTCCCCCATCCCTGGGATTCTCCAGGCAAGAACACTGGAGTGGGTTGCCATTTCCTTCTCCAATGCATGGAAGTGAAAAGTGAAAGTGAAGTCACTCAGTCGTGTCCAACTCCTAGCGACCCCATGGACTGCAGCCTACCAGGCTTCTCCATCCATGTGATTTTCCAGGCAAGAGTACTGGAGTGGGTTGCCATTGCCTTCTCCTCTGAAGGGTGAGTAGGCATTAAAAGGCAAAGTGTGAGAGAAAGATATTCTGTATCTAAGTGTTCAAAGGCTCTGAGGCTGGAAGAAGTAGGACACATTTCAGCAACAGTAAGAAGGCCAGTTTGAATAATGGTTCAAAAGCAGAGGGGCAGCAGAGTCTGAGCATGGGCCCACTAGGCCTCGTTACTGATTTTGTCTCTAGCTTAAGAGTGTGGGCAAACTACTGAAGGATCTCACACAAAAGAGTGACATAACTTTGCATGTTTAAATGTACTATATTCTACTAGCTAGAACGTGGAATTCATTTTCCCATAGAAATAAATAAATGGTAGTTCTGTGAAGACAGAACAATGCTATTAGCACAATGTATCCAGCTAAACAACCTATTGAAAAGTTGGCCTTGGTTGCCAACTACCATTTATAACTCGGTTTCTAAAAGAAAATGCATTCCAACTTCCAGACAACCTAATTACAAATGACACTTCAGGGGACAGCCTATAATCTACTCAGACTTGTGAAAAGGCTCCAACATTTTCTATATCAAAAGTGGTTAAGAAAGGTGAGTAACAGACTTCTGATTTTGAGATGGCAGAGTAAAGATCCTTATTCTCTCAGAAATTACTCCTCCATTAAAAAAATAAAATCAGAAGGAAAGGAAATGCATGTGGTATGGTAAAACTAAGAAGAATATGTATGCTGGACGATAACTGTGAAGATTGTCTGTAGTGTGCTGATCAAGGGTGTGATCAGATACTGTGAGAAGAGATCTGTGGCTGTAGACCTCAGTGTCCACGGGATGACTGATGAGATTGGGTGTCTGCTAATGGGTAAAACCAATCATTTCTTTGATGTCAATGCCAGGAATAGAATAAATAAGATAATCCCTGGAGACAATTCAGCACCATAGAAAAGCAATGAAGGAATGATTGCATAAAAAGCCAGGGAGGCAGTCTGTTAGTGAATCAAGGCAGAACAGACTAAACCTTCTGACATTGACCTTTGCTTGGTAAAACATCAGTTAAATGTATACACCCAACATTCCACCATAAGGGATTTTGCTATAAATTGGGGAGAATTAGCTTAGAATGTGGCCCTGTCCCATTTCTAATAAAACCTTTGAGAAACGCTGGACTGGAAGAAACACAAACTGGAATCAAGGTTGCCTGGAGAAATATCAATAACCTTAGATATGCAGATGACACCACCCTTATGGCAGAAAGTGAAGAGGAACTAAAAAGCGTCTTGATGAAGGTGAAAGTCGAGAGTGAAAAAGTTGGCTTAAACCTCAACATTCAGAAAACAAAGATCATGGCATCCGGTCCCATCACTTCATGGGAAATAGATGGGGAAGCACTGTTTCCACAGTGTCAGACTTTATTTTTCTGGGCTCCAAAATCACTACAGATGGTGACTGCAGCCATGAAATTAAAAGACGCTTACTCCTTGGAAGGAAAGTTATGACCAACCTAGATAGCATATTCAAAAGCAGAGACATTACTTTGCCAACAAAGGTTCATCTAGTCAAGGCTATGGTTTTTCCAGTGGTCATGTATGGATGTGAGAGTTGGACTGTGAAGAAGGCTGAGCACCGAAGAACTGATGCTTTTGAACTGTGGTGTTGGAGAAAACTCTTGAGAGTCCCTTGGACTGTAAGGAGATCCAACCAGTCCATTCTGAAGGGGATCAGCCCTGGGATTTCTTTGGAAGGAATGGTGCTAAAGCTGAAACTCCAGTACTTTGGCCACCTCATGTGAAGAGTTGACTCATTGGAAAAGACTCTGATGCTGGGAGGGATTGGGGGCAAGAGGAGAAGGGGACGACAGAGGATGAGATGGCTGGATGGCATCACTGACTTGATGGACATGAGTCTGAGTGAACTCTGGGAGTTGGTGATGGACAGGGAGACCTGGTGTGCTGCGGTTCATGGGGTCGCAAAGAGTCGGACACAACTGAGCAACTGATCTGATCCGATCTGATCTGATGAATAGCTAATGCCAGTAAAACTCAACTCAATCAAATATTGGTACTAATACTTATTTTGAAAAGAACCAATATAGATTCTACACAAAGACAGTACAGTAAAATTGAGGAAAGGAACAGAGAGAAGTAAACACATATACACAAACACTGCTAGAAAATATTACCACAAATACAATGAAAATTGGGACCAAATGTGTCATCATTTATGTAAGAAGGAAATTAAATAATTACCTCTTTATACCAAAACTCAACACAGAGGAAAATCAAGCAGGGAATAAAACATGTTTATGCTATAGCAAAATAAAACCATCACAGAAAGGAAGGAGCCATAGTTGAAGCATTAAAAAGGAGAATGGACAGTCCTAAAAATATTAAAGAGTATGAATAGCAGTGGGGAAAATGAAATGAAATCGACAGAATGTTAAAAAGCATTAGGGAGGGAACAATAATCGTGGAAGACAAAGGAGATCCAGTATGTACATATTTGGTGACAACAACAAAAAAATGTAACAACAACAATGTAACAACAACAAAAAATCAAAGATAAAAAACAATAATATACTCTAGAAATTAAAGGAAACTTCAATGTAGAGAATGAAAGTTCACACCGTGTTCTGGGATAGCATCATCCAGAATATTCAAAACAAAGATAGATCATAGTACAATTGAAGAATTTGAAATCTAAACAGAGATTCATTTGTTGGTACAAAGAAACGTATCAAGTGGCCTATAAAGGAAAAAGAAAAGGCTTTTCCATAAAACAGTAAATGCTGAATGACAGTAGGATAATATCTTTAAATATTTCAGTGAAGTAGCTTGACCATCAAAATCTGTATCCAGTCAAACTTCCATCCACATATATATATATATAAAAGACAGATATGATCGAACACACAATTCCAGGAGCACGATCCCCATTAACATTTCTTGTTGAGTTATTAGAAGGTGAACTTCAGCAGATAAATGAATTCAGTGTTCTCTGTGCGTAGCCTTTTTGCTGTAATGTCTCCATTCAAAAAAACTCTTGAAATTAAAATCACAGAAATGAAAATGTGGAAATTACCCAACTGACTTCCACTATGGGCAGTATTGAAAATAAGACATCCCCCCCAATATGCTCCTATAGCATTTACCTATTTGCTGGAAAATCACAAGTGTGCTTTTAAGTGAATAAGTGTGTGCTCAGTCATGTCTGACTCTCTGCAACCCCGTGGACTATAGCCTGCCAGACTCCTCCATCTGTGGACTCTTTCAGGCAAGAATACTGAAGCAGGTTGCAATTTCCTTCTCTGATCTTCCTGACCCAGGGGTCGAATCTATGTCTCTTCCACCTCCTGCGTTGGCAGGCAGATTCTTTACCACTGTGCCACCTACAAAGCCCTTGTGTAAGTAAAGGAAATATTCAGGGACAAAAATGAAAGGAGAGCCAAGACTTGAGTAGCAGGCAAATGTCAACACTGTCATTGGGGAATGACAATTTACTGGGGAATTCTCTAGTAAAGAGGACCTAGATTCTGAGTTTTAATAGCCTTGGACAGTTAGATGTAGGGTCCCATGCTCAATAAAGCTTACATACTAGAAATGGGTTACTCTTGAGTGAACAACTGAATAGAGGGGGAAAAGATATTTGAAGCATTTAAAGGAGTAAAAGATGGGCTAATGGCTCAAGAAAGCACCAAGTGTTGATGAGGCATATTATAAAAAGCATCAAATAAAATTTAGATACGAAAGTATAAACTCAGCAGACATGTTATGAAGGAAATGAAACATACATGAGGAGAGAATTAATGACATGGAAAATAGAAATTAATAAACTCCCCAAAATGTACTCAGGAAAACAAAAGGGAAACATGGAAGAGGAGAGATAAGACTTGAAACACAGCTGAGAGAGTCTCACAAGATATCTTCTGTGAGTGGAGTCTTGGGGAGGAGGCATTATTCAAAGAGATTTGGCAAAGGGCTTTCTAGAACTGACAAAAGACAGTTCTGCTTCAAGATGCCCAGTTAATCCTAAACTGGATGGATTAAACATTTTTCTTTTAAGTGGGTGGGGAGATTTCTTACAGAAAATTTCAGAGCACCCAAAAAAAGTCTTCAAAGATGACTGGAAAAATACACAGATCACTTTGTCA
Source organism: Bos mutus (assembly GCF_027580195.1). Classification (NCBI taxonomy): domain Eukaryota; kingdom Metazoa; phylum Chordata; class Mammalia; order Artiodactyla; family Bovidae; genus Bos; species Bos mutus. The sequence goes on along the minus strand of NC_091629.1, from coordinate 55,479,781 downwards.
TGCCATGACCAATCCAAAACAGCTTTTTAACCCCGGCAATGGGAAACAGTTGAAAAATCTGCAAAGTTCAGAGGGAGGAGGAAAAAAAGTAAACTGTAAATTGAATACATAATTGAAAATGGGATGAGAGAAAAGTATTCTGATAAATAAAAACCAAGAATTGGCTGCCAGTGAAATCTCACTATAGGAAAGTCGAAAGATTTTGGTTCAAGAAAAAGAACATTGATCTTAGAAAGGCCTAAATGCAAGAAAGAAAGGTGAGCCAAGACATTGGTAAACGATATTGAAGTCAATATTGACAACATAAAAAAAACAATAATGCTTGAATTGTTATGTGCGTGTGCAGGAAACAGAGAACTGAACTGTTGGACAATAATAAAATATAAAATGGGAGGGAATTGATTGATAAAAATCACCCTGATCTTTTGGATCATTTGGTAAGTGGAGGGCCTGATAATAGTTGACTTAAATAAAATATGTATAATAAACTCTAGAAGACACAGGAGACACAAAATTAAATTAAAGAGAGTATAAAAGTTGTTTATAAATTGTAGGACAAGGTAAAAATGCAAAAGAAGATGAACTGTTTCCAGGTTTATCAGTAACCATAATATATGTCTCTGTTATCATTCTAAATTCACCAATTAAGAGATACATTGTCAGATTAAGTAGTTAAAAAAAAAAGGCTACGTGTTTGAAAATGACACTGGTGATGCAGTTTTTGAATTTTCCCCAATTCGTTCATATGAATGGACAAAAAAAAACTCAAATAGCAAAACAAAACCCATGGATAATATCTACATAATACCTGGGTGACAAACTCCCCTCATGAATTACAAATTGTGAGGGGGGAAAGTCAAAGTGCTGACAACTGGGATGGCCAACACAGATATATTCGAATAAAATCTCTGTACTTAAAAGAAAAGTAAATCTTTGTACTTTCAGGCAAAACAGGCTAAATCACGTATAAAGGAAAGATCAGATTATTATCAGGCTGACAGCTGCAAGACCAGCACAATATCAGAACTGTGCAGGAGGAAGGAAGGGAAAGCAATGAGCCATCACATGGACCTCAGGATCAATGAGAGCCAACAGAACCACTGGAAAGCTTGACAATCAAACTGAGAACAGTAGTGAAAACTAGGAGGGCTTTCACACACACCAATAGTGGATGATCATAAGCAGTCAGCAATAAAATCTAGACCAGTCTGGACCGTGTAAGCTCTATAAAGCAGCGGTCCCCAACCTTTCTGTCACCAGGGACTGGTTTTGTGGAAGACAAGTTTTCCATGGAGCTGGGGGCAGGGGGATGGTTTCGGGATGATTCAAGCACATTACTCTTATTGTGCACTTTATTTCTGTTCTTATTACGTCAGCTCCACCTCAGATCGTTAAACGTTAGATCCCAGTGGTTGGGAACCCCTGCTCTAAAGTAAACCAGCTGAAGCCCCCTCCCAGGAATAAATACTGGGTCCCAGAATCTAAGCTGAGCAGTGCAGAGTCCAGAGTGACCGGAAGTTGGTGGTCTGGTTAAAAGAATATGAGGAAAACAAAGAGGAGGTGTCTCAGAAAGAATGCCACCATATTGGAAAGTTGTCTTTGAACATTACACAAAGACGGCAAAAGCGAGAGCTCTGTGGGGTGAGAAGTTGGATTTTAAACTACTACAGTCTCTTCTCAATATTCTGGAAAACTGATTTCACATAAAAGAGAGGACAGAGTGATTGGAATCAGAACATGGGCAAAGTTAGTAAGAAAAGGGATAGCAACTCTGTAGACAGTAAAAGCAAGCCAGATAATGTGTCTGTAAATCAGATAAAAGCTACAATATACCATGACAAAAAGTGCTAATGACATGAAGTGAATGGTACAAGACGTGAAAGAACAATTAAAAAATCAGAATTAAAAGTTCCTAGAATGAGGTCATGGGACTCAGGAAATAATTAGAAATTTTAAGAAAATATATATGAACTGGAAGTAACCCCAAACTAAAACAACACAACAGATAATGCCTGGGGAAAAAAAAAAAAAAAAAACACAGACTAAAGAAGAAACTTTCACAGAAGAAAGCAGTAAGTGGATTAAAGAGAAAATGAAAAAGTTGGAAGACAGGCTAAGAACATCAGAGCTATAATAGAGTCCCCCAAGAAGAAACCGACAGCAAGGAGATAAATATCAAAAAGTACAAGAAATTTTTACGGAAATTAAAAAAAAAATGATATACTGGAAGGGTACCACATCTACTTGAGAAAGTCAACTTGGAATGGCCAACACTGAGGTGTGTTTTAATAAAAGTTTTTGACTTTAGAAGGAAAAACATCTCTTGTGCTTCCAGGCAAAATGACTAAGTCACATATAAAGGAAAGAAAATCAGATTATTATCAGACTTTTTGACAGAAATGTTTTGTGCCAGAAGAAAATGGAACAATACATTTATGAAACACAAGTAAAAGCACTTTGTTCATAGCAGCAGACTTTTAAGCATGAAGAATGTGGACAAATGACTAGCAACATGCAAGAAATTAGAAAATACTGTTTTCCTGGGTTCTTCCTGAAGAATCTACTCAAGAATGGGCTTTTTAAAAATAAATAAAATAAAGAACAAATCAATCAATGTGATTAGAGCACCATCAACATAAGGGCTGATGACATAAAACACATATTTACTTGTATAGAAAAAGCATAATTTTAAATGGCTATATGGTCTGGCAATGCAGATTCAGTACAACTATTTAAAATGCAGAGATACAGGACTTGAATCTATGAGAAAATTTTACTGTTTCAGTCATCAAATTAGGGAGCTAAGACTGATGTCATTACTGTTACCCTGATACTGTTAAATACAGAAAATGGAGGTGGAAAACACATGAATGATTACATGATTTTCTAATTCTCTCGTACTCTTGTCTCCTTTCAAACTAGGATCTTGGTGAAGAAAGGCAACACAGATGTAAGACAGTAAAGTGAAGTAAAAACCTGTAACCCTGAGTATTTGAATCAGAGTGTTATTATGAATTCTAGAGCTATTTTATTCTGACTTCATATGAAATAGCTGAAATTGGTAAGGCAAGAATAAGCAGTGTTTGATTGGAATCAGAGGTACCAGAATGAAATGATAGATTAGAGAGGCAGAGAGAGAGGTGTGAAGGGTGATGGAGGAATAAATATAGATGTTTGTGTAAGCAAGAGTTATACACACATGTATTTCCAAGCACTGTCTACTAAGAAGACCTAGAAGAAATTACAGTCAACAGTGAACACATCTAGCACCCAGATCTTGGTTTCTAAGTACCCTTCTTCCACAAAGGGAGCTAGGCCTCCTTAGAGAATTAGTTGACTTCACAGCTGCAGCAGAAAAGAATACAAGATGAAACCAGAGCAACTGTAGATCCAGTGATCTAGGATTTTAACAAAGAAATTACATTGGGTTAAAAAAAAAAGTAAATGCAGTTGAGGGGGAACCTACAGACTAGGAAAGACTTGTGTATCCTTAAAAAACACACATGTATACCTGTGGCGGATTCATTTTGATATTTGGCAAAACTAATACAATTATGTAAAGTTTAAAAATAAAATTAAAAAAAAAAACACAAACAAACCAAAACAAGAAAGAAGTGAACTGTAGTGTTTGGAAATGAACATTTGGAAGATAAAGCTGTAAATAAAAGTGAGAGTGATTATCATAAAAGTCAGAATCCTGATTAATTTTCAAAAAGGAAAGAGTTTATGACTGGGACAGGCAGGGCTTTTAAGGTGACAAGCAAATTTTACTTTTTAATTCAAGTGTTGATAGCAAGGATATTTGCTTCATAAACATTTATTTTGTTCTGCATTTGTTTTATTCTGTTTTATTTTTTCTACTACATTTTACAATAAAAATATTTTTAAATTCTATTCTTTTTAAGAGACACATCTCAAATATAAGGATGCAAAGAGACTAGAAGTAAAAGGATGAGAAAATGTTCACTGTTTGTTTGAATATAGGATAAAATATTATGGGCAAAAACTAGCCAGGAGAAAGCTGGTGTACCAATAGTAATAAAGGCAAAACTGGCTTTAAGGCAAAAAAAAAAATTATTAAAAAAAAAATAAACTATGATGATGAAAGGATACATTCAGTAGCAGATACAAAGAATTCTAAACTTGTGTGCAGGGGAGGAGCCAAGATGGCAGAGGAGTAGGATGGGGAGAACACTTTCTCCCTCACAAATTCATCAAAAGAACATTTAAACACTGAGTAAATTCCACAAAACAACTTCTGAATGCCGGCAGAGGACATCAGGCACCCAGAAAAAGCAACCCAAGTCTTGAAAGAAGGTAGGAAAAATATAAAAGATAAAAAAAGAGACAAAGAGAGGGAGGACGGAGCTCCATCCCGGAAGGGAGGAGTCTTAAAAGAGAGAAGTTTCCAAACACCAGGAAACCTTCTCACTGCCGAATCTGCCCAGCTTTGGAAGCACAGAGGGCAACATAACAGGGAGGAAAAATAAATAAACAATGAAAACCCGCAGATTGCGAGCCCTAGGTAACTCCCCTAGCAGAGAAGCAGCGCAGATGCCTGCACACGCCACTAGCGAGGGCTGGGCAGGGAGGCTCAGCACCGCCAGCGGGCTGCATCGCCTCCGGTGACAGGCAGTAGAACCGGAGGACCTGGCCTGAATACCCTGAGCTTCTTTGCTGTCTGAGCACACCTAGAAACTGAGTAATTTGGGCTAGCAAACCAGACTGTGGGATATCTACCACGCCACGGATGGTTCGGCAGAAAAGCCAGCCCTAACCTAAGACACCGCCAGGCCCCTGAGAAGGTGCACAGAACAAAAAACTGAACAGAGTTAGCGGCTGCAGAGACTTTCCCCCTCGGTGACAGGCAGCCAGAACTGAAGGGGGCAATCACAGCCCCAGAGAGACGTTATAAAACTGTAAGCAGGCTTCTTTGCTAACTAAAACTTAAAACCCTGTGGTTAGTACCGACTACATAGGGGGCCTCTGGAAATATAAGTCGGACGGTCAAAATCTGCCTGAGAAGGTGCACCAGTTGTTTAATTTTCACACCTAGATAACTGAGTGAAATTCGGGAGGTTTTTTTATAATTTCTGTGACTTTTTTCCCCTCTGTTTCTTTCTCTTCTTCTTTTATATAACATTGTATATCTGTCGATTTTTAATTTATGCTTTTTGGTATTTGTTATCAATTTTGTACCTGTATTTTCTTTTATAATTTTGTGTCTTTGTTTTTTTGTTTTTTTCTCTCTTTTCTGCTTCTTTTTTTAACATTGCAATCACGCTCGCCAAACACCTCATCACCTGAGCTGCTCAGACCTGGGAAGGGCACAAAATTTTGCAGAAACCAGTCTTCAACCCATTTTCACTAGGAACGAGATTACTGGCTTGACTGCTCTCTCTCCCTTTGGACTCTCCTTTTTCCACACCAGGTCGCCTGTGTCTCTCCACCAGAGCCTCTCTACTCTGAACTCTGAATTTCTGTGTGTTCCAGATGGTGGAGAACACTTACCTCTGAGATTCCCCCTTTTATCCTTCTGAACCTGGCGGCTTGGACCTGGGAGGTGCAGGCAGCCCAGGGCCAGCCACGGATGGTTCCCGGCAGAGCAACCTAGAGCCTGAGCAGTGTGGGCAGGGAGGCTACTGGCAAACCCTGACTCCAGGAACTACTGACTCAAAGGCAGACCAGTGTGGCTGAGGCACTGCAAGCACAACGCCAGTGTTATTTATTTGCAACAAAGCATCCCTCCCTCCCACCCATAGACATCTCACAGCTCATTACTGACTGAACAAGTGAGCCTAAAAAAAAAAAAAAAAAGGAAAAAAGTGTCCTCCACACAGTCCCTTTGTAAACAAAAGAAGAGGATAAAGAATTCAGAAACCAGACACTGAAGAGACCAGCAAACAGAAATAAATGAATCAGAGAGAATAAAAGAAAACGAATTAAAAGAAATGAGGACAATCTAACAGAGACCTCCAGGACAATATTAAAATAATACAACATTGGCAATCATAGGGGTCCCAGAAGAAGAAGACAAAAAAATGAAAGACCATGAGAAAATACTTGAGAAGATAATAGTTGAAAACTTCCCTAAAATGGGGAAGGAAATAATCACCCAAGTCCAAAAAACCCAGAGAGTCCCAAACAGGATAAACCAGAGGCAAAACACCCCAAGACACATATTAATCAAATTAACAAAGATCAAACACAAAGAACAAATATTAAAAGCAGCAAGGGAAAAACAACAAATAACACACAAGGGAATTCCCATAAGGATAACAGCTGATCTTTCAATAGAAACTCTTCAAGCCAGGAGGGAATGGCAAGACATATTTAAAATGATGAAAGAAAATAACCTACAGCCCAGATTATTGTACCCAGCAAGGATCTCATTCAAATATGAAGGAGAAATCAAAAGCTTTTCAGACAAGCAAAAGCTGAGAGAATTCAGCACCACCAAACCAGCTCTCCATCAAATACTACAGGATATTCTCTAGACAGGAAACACAAAAATGGTGTATAAATTCAAACCCAAAACAATAAAGTAAATGGCAACAGGATCATACTTATCAGTAATTACCTTAAACGTAAATGGGTTGAATGCCCCAACCAAAAGACAAAGACTGGCTGAATGGATACAAAAACAAGACCCCAAATATGTTGTCTACAAGAGACCCACCTCAAAAGAGGGGACACATACAGACTGAAAGTGAAGGGCTGGAAAAAGATTTTCCATGCAAATAGGGATCAAAAGAAAGCAGGAGTAGCAATACTCATATCAGATAAAATAGACTTTAAAACAAAGGCTGTGAAAAGAGACAAAGATGGTCACTACATAATGATCAAAGGATCAATCCAAGAAGAAGATATAACAATTATAAATATATATGCACCCAACACGGGAGCACTGCAATATGTAAGACAAATGCTAACAAGTATAAAAGGAGAAATTAACAATAGCACAATAATAGTGGAGACTTTAATACCCCACTCACACCTATGGATAGATCAACTAAACAGAAAATTAACAAGGAAACACAAACGTTAAACGATACAATAGACCAGTTAGACCTAATTGATATCTATAGGACATTTCATCCCAAAACAATGAATTTCACCTTTTTCTCAGCGCACATGGAACCTTCTCCAGGATAGATCACATCTTGGGCCATAAATCTAGCCTTGGTAAATTCAAAAAAATAGAAATCATTCCAAGCATCTTTTCTGACCACAATGCAATAAGATTAGATCTCAATTACAAGAGAAAAACGATTAAAAATGCCAACATATGGAGGCTGAACAACACGCTGCTGAATAACCAACAAATCACAGAAGAAATCAAAAAAGAAATCAAAATTTGCATAGAAACGAATGAAAATGAAAACACAACAACCCAAAACCTGTGGGACACAGTAAAAGCAATCCTAAGGGGAAAGTTCATAGCAATACAGGCACACCTCAAGAAACAAGAAAAAAAGTCAAATAAATAACCTAACTCTACACCTAAAGCAACTAGAAAAGGAAGAAATGAAGAACCCCAGGGTTAGTAGAAGGAAAGAAATCTTAAAAATTAGAGCAGAAATAAATGCAAAAGAAAAGAGACCATAGCAAAAATCAACAAAGCCAAAAGCTGGTTCTTTGAAAGGATAAATAAAATTGACAAACCATTAGCCAGACTCATCAAGAAACAAAGGGAGAAAAATCAAATCAATAAAATTAGAAATGAAAATGGAGAGATCACAACAGACAACACAGAAATACAAGGGATCATAAGAGACTACTATCAACAATTATATGCCAATAAAATGGACAACGAGGAAGAAATGGACAAATTCTTAGAAAAGTACAACTTTCCAAAACTGGACCAGGAAGAAACAGAAAATCTTAATAGACCCATCACAAGCACGGAAATTGAAACTGTAATCAAAAATCTTCCAGCAAACAAAAGCCCAGGTTCAGATGGCTTCACAGCTGAATTCTACCAAAAATTTAGAGAAGAGCTAACACCTATCCTGCTCAAACTCTTCCAGAAAATTTCAGAGGAAGGTAAACTTCCAAACTCATTCTATGAGGCCACCATCACCCTAATACCAAAACCTGACAAAAGATCCCACAAAAAAAGAAAACTACCGGCCAATATCACTGATGAACATAGATGCAAAAATCCTTAACAAAATTCTAGCTATCAGAATCCAACAACACATTAAAAAGATCATACACCATGACCAAGTGGGCTTTATCCCAGGGATGCAAGGATTCTTCAATATCTTCAAATCAATCAATGTAATACACCACATTAACAAACTGAAAAATAGAACCATATGATTATCTCAATAGATACAGAGAAAGCCTTTGACAAAATTCAACATCCATTTATGATAAAAACTCTCCAGAAAGCAGGAATAGAAGGAACATACCTCAACATAATAAATCTATATATGACACACCCACAGCAAATATTATCCTCAATGGTGAAAAATTGAAAGCATTTCCTCTAAAGTCAGGAACAAGACAAGGGTGCCCACTTTCACCATTACTATTCAACATAGTTTTGGAAGTTTTGGCCACAGCAATCAGAGCAGAAAAAGAAAGAAAAGGAATCCAAATTGGAAAAGAAGAAGTAAAACTCTCACTATTTGCAGATGACATGATCCTCTACATAGAAAACCCTAAAGACTCCACCAGAAAATTACTAGAACTAATCAATGATTATAGTAAAGTTGCAGGATATAAAATCAACACACAGAAATCCCTTGCATTCCTATACACTAATAATGAGAAAACAGAAAGAGAAATTAAGGAAACAATTCCATTCACCATTGCAATGGAAAGAATAAAATACTTAGGAATATATCTACCTAAAGAAATTAAAGACCTATATATAGAAAACTATAAAACAGTGGTGAAAGAAATCAAAGAGGACACTAATAGATGGAGAAATATAGCATGTTCATGGATTGGAAGAATCAATATAGTGAAAATGAGTATACTAACCAAAGCAATTTATAGATTCAATGCAATCCCTATCAAGCTACCAACGGTATTCTTCACAGAGCTAGAACAAATAATTTCACAATTTGTATGGAAATACAAAAAACCTCGAATAGCCAAAGCTATCTTGAGAAAAAAGAATGGAACTGGAGGAATCAACTTGCCTGACTTCAGGCTCTACTACAAAGCCACAGTCATCAAGACAGTATGGTACTGGCACAAAGACAGAAATATTGATCAATGGAACAAAACAGAAAGCCCAGAGATAAATGCACGCACATATGGACACCTTATGTTTGACAAAGGAGGCAAGAATATACAATGGATTAAAGACAAACTCTTTAACAAGTGGTGCTGGGAAATCTGGTCAACCACTTGTAAAAGAATGAAATTAGAACACTTTTTAACACCATACACAAAAATAAACTCAAAATGGATTAAAGATCTAAATGTAAGACCAGAAACTATAAAACTCCTAGAGGAGAACATAGGCAAAACACTCTCCGACATACATCACAGCAGGATCCTCTATGACCCACCTGCCAGAATATTGGAAATAAAAGCAAAAATAAACAAATGGGACCTAATTAAACTTAAAAGCTTCTGCACAACAAAGGAAACTGTTAGCAAGGTGAAAAGGCAGCCTTCAGAATGGGAAAAAATAATAGCAAATGAAGCAACTGACAGACAACTAATCTCAAAAATATACAAGCAACTCCTACAGCTCAACTCCAGAAAAATAAATGACCCAATCAAAAAATGGGCGAAAGAACTAAATAGACATTTCTCCAAAGAAGACATACAGGTGGCTAACAAACACATGAAAAGATGCTCAACATCACTCAGTATCAGAGAAATGCAAATCAAAACCACTATGAGGTACCATTTCATGCCAGTCAGAATGGCTGCGATCCAGAAGTCTACAAGCAATAAATGCTGGAGAGGGTGTGGAGAAAAGGGAACCCTCTCCACTGTTGGTGGGAATGCAAACTAGTACAGCCACTATGGAGAACAGTGTGGAGATTCCTTAAAAAACTGGAAATAGAACTGCCTTATGATCCAGCAGTCCCACTGCTGGGCATACACACTGAGGAAACCAGAAGGGAAAGAGACACGTGTACCCCAGTGTTCACTGCAGCACTGTTTCTAATAGCCAGGACATGGAAGCAACCTAGATGCCCATCAGCAGATGAATGGATAAGAAAGCTGTGGTACATATACACAATGGAGCATTCCTCAGCCATTAAAAAGAATACATTTGAATCAGTTCTAATGAGGTGGATGAAACTGGAGCCTATTATACAGACTGAAGTAAGCCAGAAAGAAAAACACCAATACAGTATACTAACACATATATATGGAATTTAGAAAGATGGTAACAATAACCCTGTGTACGAGACAGCAAAGGAGACACTGATGTATAGAACAGTCTTATGGACTCTGTTGGAGAGGGAGAGGGTGGGAAGATTTGGGAGAATGGCATTGAAACATGTATAATATCATGTATGAAACGAGTTGCCAGTCCAGGTTCGATGCACGATACTGGATGCTTGGGGCTGGTGCACTCAGACGACCCAGAGGGATGGTATGGGGAGGGAGGAGGGTTCAGGATGGAGAACACATGTATATCTGTGGCGAATTCATTTCTATATTTGGCAAAACTAATACAATATTGTAAAGTTAAAATATAAAATTAAATTAAAAAAAATAAACTTGTGTTCACCAAGTTAAAGCAGCTTAAAACATGAAATAAAGCTTGACTGTATTAGGAGGGAAAATGTTCAAATGCAGCATCACAGTGAGAGATTTTACATGTCTCAATAATTAGTAAATTAAGCATATAAACCATTAAGGACTTAAAACATTTGGATAACAAAATTAATAAGATCTAACAGAAATATAAAGACTCTTATATTTAGAAAAGAGAATACATATTCCTTTCAGATACACATGTAAGGCTCATAATTGATCAAGGACTAAAATTTTATTATTTTTAAAAAATTTTTATTTATTTAGGCCACACCAGGTCTCTGCTGTGGCATGCAGAATATTCAGTTGCATCTTGCAAACTCTTAGTTGTGGCATGTGCGATCTAGTTCCTGGGCATGGAACCTGGGCCTCCTTCTGGTAACAAGGAGTCTTAGCCACTGGGCTACAGGAAAGTCCCTAAAATTGTAAAACATGACTACAAATGCAGAAATTAGTTAAATGGAATATAAATGTATAATAGAAAAGATTGACAAAGGGAACGTTAGTTCTTTAATAAAAGATAAAATAATCAACAAACTTCTAAGATTAGCGAGAAAAAAAAGAGTAGTTACAAATAAACTTTCACATGTGACAAAGAAGACAATTAAAATGCATCAGTGATATAAAAGATAATAACTTCAGTTAATCTGAAAAAATAGGTGCAGTGAACACATTTTCAGAAAGTATAAAAACTGACTAAAGAAAAAACAGAAAATCTAAGCAGTCCTGAAAAAACCTGAAATTAAATAATTTACTTGGTAATGTCTAACTAATATCCCCACTAAGAAAACATCAGGCCTAAATGGTTTAATCGGCAAGTTTTACCAAATGTTTAAGGAATAAGAAATTCTAATCTTATATAAAAATCTTACAGAAAAGAGGACTAGCAGAAACGTACCCTGATTGGTTTTACATAGCAAATATAAACTTTATGCCAAAAGTAGATAATGACAACATGAGAAAGAAAATTATAGCTTAATTCTCTCCTGAGCATTCAGAAACCAAAAATTCACTTGTAAAAAATGGTACAAAAGAAACATGATGACTGAGGTGAGTACGTTTTCAGCATGGTACCTTATTATGTAGATGAAATATTAAAATGAATAAGAATGTATCAGTGTTCCTATAAATGAGAATTATTGAAATGTCAAGTTTTATTCTGACTTGATTTCTTACGTACTGAAAGTAAGTTGTAAGTTGCTACTGCTACTTTGGAAAACCAAAATCATATGGCAGGACCTAATAATGCTAAAGATATGAATAGCCAGCAATTCTACTCCTAGAAACAAAAGAAATGAGAGCATAAGTATACAAAAAGTCATACTGAAAAGTGTTCATTGGCAGCCATATCTCCCGAACTAGAAACTGTTTTAAAAATCTGTCATCATTAGGATGCATAAACTATAGACTGCACGATGTAAATCTGTACAGCAAAGGGAATTTAACAAACTGTAGCTACACTAAACATGGATGGATTTCACAGAAATACAGTGCTGCAGGGAAAAAAACTAGACATGAAAGAATACTTGTTGTATGATTCCGTAAATATAAAAACGATGTAAAACCAATCTGTGGAAAGAAAGGTCAGCATCATGATTATCTTTATATGGAGCAGTCACTGTTGAGGGGAAAGTTCTCAGGTCATCGGATGTTTTGATTTTTCATCTGGGTGCTGATTACATGGGTGTTTGCTCTTTGGAAATTCATTAAGCTGTACACATGATTTGTGTACTTTCTGAATATTATATATAATATGCAGAATAATAAAAAAGCTTATACAAAACCAGTTGCACTTCTATATCCCAGCTGCAAACAGAACAGATATTCAAAAGGATAATAAAAGCAATGAAAAATAACTTTCTAGGACTGAACATTTGTACACGATGCTTATGAAGAAAATTATAACATTCTTTTGGAAGACATTAAACATGACTAACAAAAAGATATATTATTGGATAAAAAGACTCAATATGTTTTTTGGGGTTTTTTTTTTGTAATTCTTTTTATTTTATTTTATTTTTAAACTTTACAATATTGTATTAGTTTTGCCAAATATCGAAATGAATCCACCACAGGTATACCCACATTCCCCATCCTAAACCCTCCTCCCTCCTCCCTCCCCTACCCTCCCTTTGGGTCGTCCCAGTGCACCAGCCCCAAGCATCCAGTACCGTGCATGATCCAGCAATCCCACTGCTGGGCATACACACTGAGGAAACCAGAAGGGAAAGAGACACATGTACCCCAATGTTCATTGCAGCACTGTTTATAATAGCCAGGACATGGAAGCAACCTAGATGCCCATCAGCAGATGAATGGATAAGAAAGCTGTGGTACATATACACAATGGAGTATTACTCAGCCATTAAAAAGAATACATTTGAAGCAGTTCTAATGAGATGGATGAAACTGGAACCTATTATACAGAGTGAAGTAAACCAGAAAGAAAAACACCAATACAGTATACTAATGCATATATATGGAATTTAGAAAGATGGTAACAATAACCCTGTGTATGAGACTGCAAAAGAGACTCAATATGTTTTTAAGATGTTAGTTCTTTAAAACTTAACCTGTTGATGCAATGGCAATTAAAACAACTCCCAATGCAACTTGACAAGTGGATTCTCTAATATATACAGAAGATGATATCCAAAAGGAGAAAACCATGAAGGATTTTGTCCTCCCCATAGTGAAGGCATACTATAAGTAATAGAAATTAAGAGACTGTGATGTTGGTACAGGATGGAAAAATGGAAATGAAAGAAAGCCCATAAATAGAGCCATACATGTATAGGACTGGTTTGCAAGTTGGCAATAAAACAACCCAGCATATAGGAGTGAGACCAGTGATTATCCACAGGGAAAAAATGATTTGGATACTACCTCTCACAATGCACAGAATTAATTTCTGATGAATTAAGGATGCATATAAAAAAGAAAGCCTTCTTATTGTAAGAAAAATGTACAGAAAATACTTTATGAGTTAAAGATTTCTTAAACATTATACAAATAGTAATGTTTGAATTGATAAAGTATGTTAAAACTTTCCTTTTTTGTCCCTCAAAAGACAGTACAGATGCATTAAAAAAAATAAACCACACACCAAACAAAAACATTTTCGACATACAAAGCCAGCAGCAAATAAGTGTCTAGAATATATAATGGATCTCAATGAATCAATAAAATAAAAGCATTTACAAAGAAAAGAAAAAATAGATTTTACAAAATGTGAATACCACAAAGAATTGAAAAAGTGCTCAGTTCTACTAACATCATAGAAATGGATATTAAAAAGTACTATGTGACAAGATTGCAAATCCTACATGTAAAAAAAAAAAAAAAAAAGTCTGGCATTGATAAACATGAGCAAGAGTGTGGAACAATAAGGAGGCTTATACACAGCTCAGAGCAGGGGTACATTGGTAGAACTACTGTGTGTAATATCTGGAATTTTTTTGTAAAGCTAATGATGACTATATCTTCCTTTCTAACAATTCCATTTGAAACCAGGCAACTGAGATCAACTCTCATTTATGTATATCATGGGTTATGCCCAGAATATTTTTAGTAAACTTATCTGTAAAACTCAAATTGAAAACAATCCAAATGAGTCATCAGTAGTAAAATGAATAAACTGTGATATTTACACTCATAGGATATTATACAGCAGTGAAAATGAATAAATATTATCTATAAATATTACAGTGGTGTGATCACTCACCTATTGCGAGATATCCTGGAATGTGAAGTCAAGTGGGCCTTAGAAAGCATCACTATGAACAAAGCTAGTGGAGGTGACGGAATCCCAGTTGAGCTATTCCAAATCCTGAAAGATGATGCTGTGAAAGTGCTGAACTCAATATGCCAGCAAATTTGGAAAACTCAGCAGTGGCCACAGGACTGGAAAAGGTCAGTTTTCATTCCAATCCCAAAGAAAGGCAATGCCAAAGAATGCTCAAACTACCACACAATTGCACTCATCTCACACGCTAGTAAAGTAATGCTCAAAATTCTCCAAGCCAGGCTTCAGCAATACGTGAACTGTGAACTTCCTGATGTTCAAGCTGGTTTTTGAAAAGGCAGAGGAACCAGAGATCAAATTGCCAACATCTCTGGATCATAGAAAAAGCAAGAGGGTTCCAGAAAAACAACTATTTCTGCTTTATTGACTATGCCAAAGCCTTTGACTGTGTGGATCACAATAAACTGTGGAAAATTCCGAAAGAGATGGGAATACTAGACCACCTGACCTGCCTCTTGAGAAACCCATGTGCAGGTCAGGAAGCAACACTTAGAACTTGACATGGAACAACAGACTGGTTCCAAGTAGGAAAAGGAGTACGTCAAGGCTGTATATGGTCACCCTGCTTACTTAACTTCTATTCAGAGTACATCATGAGAAATGCTGGGTTGGAAGAAGCACAAGCTGGAATCAAGATGCTGGGAGAAATATCAATAACCTCAGATATGCAGATGACACCACCCTTATGGCAGAAAGTGAAGAGGAACTCAAAAGCCTCTTGATGAAAGTGAAAGAGGAGAGTAAAAAAGTTAGCTTAAAGCTCAACATTCAGAAAACGAAGATCATGGCATCTGGTCCCATCACTTCATGGGAAATAGATGGGGAAACAGTGGAAACAGTGTCAGACTTTAATTTTTTGTGCTCCAAAATCACTGCAGATGGTGACTGCAGCCATGAAATTAAAAGACGCTTGCTCCTTGGAAGGAAAGTTATGACCAACCTAGATAGTATATTGAAAAGCAGAGATATTACTTTGCCAACAAAGGTCCATCTAGTCAAGGCTATGGTTTTTCCAGTGGTCATGTATGGATGTGAGAATTGGACTGTGAAGAAGGCTGAGCACCGAAGAATTGATGCTTTTGAACTGTGGTGTTGGAGAAGATTCTTGGGAGTCCCTTGGACTGCGAGGAAATTCAACCAGTTCATCCTAAAGATTAGTTCTGGGTGTTCATTGGAAGGACTGATGCTAAAGCTGAAACTCCAGTACTTTGGCCACCTCATGCAAAGAGTTGACTCATTGGAAAAGACTCTGATGCTGGGAGGGATTGGGGGCAGGAGGAGAAGGGGACAACAGAGGATGAGATGGCTGGATGGCATCACTGACTTGATGGACATGAGTTTGAATGAACTCCGGGTTGGTGATGGACAGGGAGGCCTGGCGTGCTGTGATTCATGGGGTCGCAAAGAGTTGGACATGACTGAGCAACTGAACTGGCATTGAAACATGTATAATATCATATAAGAAACGAATTGCCAGTCCAGGTTCAATGCAGGATACAGGATGCTTGGGGCTGGTGCACTGGGATGACCCAGCGGGATGGTACAGGGAGGGAGGTGGGAGGGGTTTCAGGATAGGGAACATGTTGATGTATGGCAAAACCAATTTGAATTTGTAAAAAACTAATTAATTATCCAAAGTTTAAAAACAAAATAAAATTTTAAAAAATGGATGAATTATAAACTTTCTGTTGAGAGATAAATGCAGATTACAAAGGAATGCATACCTCATTGTTCCATCAACATAAATGTAAAAAGATTGATTTTGCCATATTTATGCATGTAAATAGTTGAGAAATCAGAAGCAAAATTTATTCCAAATTTTGTTCTGAGTTGTCAAAAATTTACATTAGGGAAAATATGCAAAAATCCTCAATCTTTTACATTTATGACCTGGAACAATTAAATGGTTGGTGAAAACTCCTAGTTAGTAAGGCAAAAGTCTGTTCTGGCAACATTCAAATTTTATAATTCATCCATTTTTTTTTTTTTAAATTTTATTTTAAACTTGGAGGCTAATTGTATTAGTTTTTGCAAATATTGTAAATGAATTGCCATACATCAACATGTTTCCCATCCTGAAACCCTCCTCCTCCTCCCTCCCTGTACCATCCCTCTGGGTCATCCCAGTGCACCAGCCCCAAGCATCCTGTATCCAGCATCCAGCATCGTGCATCGAACCTGGACTGGCAACTCGTTTCCTACATGATATTTTACATGTTTCATTGCCATTCTCCCAAATCTTCCCACCCTCTCCCTCTCCCACAGAGTCCATAAGACTGTTCCATACATCAGTGTCTCTTTTGCTGTCTCGTACACCAGGTTATTGTTACCATCTTTCTAAATTCCATATATATGCGTTAGTATACTGTATTTATGTTTTTCCTTCTGGCTTACTTCACTCTGTATAATAGGCTCCAGTTTCATCCACCTCATTAGAACTGATTCAAATGTATTCTTTTTAATGGCTGAGTAATACTCCATTGTGTATATGTACCACAGCTTTCTTATCCATTCATCTGCTGATGGGCATCTAGGTTGCTTCCATGTCTTGGCTATTATAAACAGTGCTGCGATGAACATTGGGGTACACGTGTCTCTTTCCCTTCTGGTTTCCTCGGTGTGTATGCCCAGCAGTGGGGTTGCTGGGAGACATTTCTCCAAAGAAGACATACAGATGGCTAACAAACACATGAAAAGATGCTCAACATCACTCATTATCAGAGAAATGCAAATCGAAACCACTATGAGGTACCATTTCACACCAGTCAGAATGGCTGCGATCCAAAAGTCTACAAATAATAAATGCTGGAGAGGGTGTGGAGAAAAGGGAACCCTCTTCCACTGTGGGTGGGAATGCAAACTAGTACAGCCACTATGGAGAACAGTGTGGAGATTCCTTAAAAAACTGGAAATAGAACTGCCTTATGATCAAATTTCTCTTCTTCTTGAGTGATCAAGGTCTTCCTGCCCTAGAGTGCTCACTGTTCTTACCTCATACTGGTCTCTGCTAGGATGATTCTGTTGTTCAAGGCTTTTTTTATTATTTGCAGAAAAAAGCAAGGTCTTTGTTAATGCTTTTGCTCAAGAATTATCTTCAGTTCTGAACTTTTGTCAGTCTTTGTCTGAGGAATGGGGCTTTCCTTTCATTCATTCTGAAAAAGAGGCAAGCAGCCTTCCCAGATGCTTACAGGAACCCACAACTTCATCATCGGCCTTCTAAGGGACTTGCTTTCCCCGCTGCCCCTGGGTTCTGCCCCTTTGTCTTAATGTCTTGCCTAAGGAGCTAATGGAAAAGGTCTTACTCCATCTTTTGGGCTAGAAAAATAACTGCCTTTTGGGGGATCTGAGGTCCCCAGTTCCCGCATGATTGGTAATTGCTCTTCCTCTACCATGGGTCTCTGCTGGGAGCTCCTTTTGTTGTTTTTGGTTTTGTTTTGTTGTTAATGCCTTTTTTTTTAATTTTAGTTGGAGGCTAATTACTTTACAATATTGTGGTGTTTTTTACCATTGACTGACATGAATCAGCCATGGGTGTACATGTGTTGCTAATGCTTTATAGAGTATGAATTCATGCATGTGGAAAATAAAATGCAAATAAAATTGAATCCATCGAAGTCCCAGGAATACATTTCAAAAGAAATAATCCAAATTATTCAAGAATAATGTATACTCTACTGTCCCTAGGAAAGGAATAGCCCCTCCTGCAGACTGACTGTGCAGTTGGTCCCATAGGCCATGAAAGTGGAGTGGGTATTAGAAACAGCGTGATCCCAGATTTATGCAAAATGATAGTACTTTTGCACTCATCATGCGTGTGCATTTAAGGTCCTTGTCTCTTGTACGTGATGAAATTTAACTTCAAACAACCTTCCTTCTCATCCTTGCTCTGGCACTATGCTGCGTATTTTCATATTCTCAATTTCTTGATTTTTAACAATGAGATATCACCTCACGCCTGTTAGAATGGTTATCATTCAACAGCCTGCAGATAACAAATGTTGGAGAGGATGTGGAGAAAGGGGAACCCTGGTACACAGTTGATGGGAGTACAGATTGGTGCAGTGACTATGGAAAATAGTATGGAGGTTCCTTAAAAACTAAAAGTAGAGCTACCCTGTATGCCAGCAGTTTCACTCCTGGGTATATATCTGGAAAAAAATGAAAACACCAGTTCAAAAAAATGTATGTCCCCAGTGTTTATAACAGCATTATTTTAAAAAGGCAAGACATGGAAGCAACCCTAGTGCCCGTAAACAGACCTGGATAAAGATGTGGGGTGTGTGTGTGTGTGTGTAATGGAATATCACTCAGTCATTAAAAGAATGGAATGCTTCCATTTGCAGCAATGTAGATAGTCCTAGAGAATATTATGCCTAGTGAACTAAGTCAAAGATGAATAAATGATACCATATATGTGATACCATGTGGAATATAAAAATTAATACAAATGAATGTATGTGCAAAACAGAAACAAGCTCACAGACATAGAAAACAGATGTGTGGTTACCAAAGAAGGGAAGAGAGTGGGGAGGGGCAGAGTAGGGTATGGGATTAACAGATACACTTTGCTCTGTATAAAATAAATGTGCAACAGGGATGTACTGTGTAGCACCTATAACTATAGCTGTTGTCTTTTGTGTGTGTGTGCTTTAAACAAAATTTTTTTTTCTTGATGATTCCCTTGATATATAGTAAAATAACAGGTATCAAGAAATTTATTCACTTTATCAAAGTATAACTGATTTACATAATTGATGAATTGTACAGATGTATGTATGTGCTGTGTAACCACTGTCCCAGTCAGTATACATGGAAGGACTTCTGCCCTCCCTCTTACGCATTTTCAATCCACATGACTCCCATTTCCCTCTCCAAGCAATTGCTGATCTGGTTTCCATCATTATAAATTTAACTTTGTTTTGTAATTCATCTAATGGAATTTATAGTGGGTACTCTGTTGTGTCTGGCTACTTTCACTCAGAGTGGTTTTGTGATTCTTCCATATTTTTGCCTTTATTAGTATTGGTATCTTTGCCCAGCTAAGTAATGTTATATTGTATGAATCTACTATTTTTCATTTATTATTATTATTTTTTTTAGTATTGTATTGGTTTTGCCATACATCAACATGAATCTGCCACGGGTGTACACGTGTTCCCCATCCTGAACCCCCCTCCCACCTCCCTCCCCATACCATCCCTCTGGGTCATCCCAGTGCACCAGCCCCAAGCATCTTGTAGCCTGCATCGAACCTGGACTGGCGATTTGTTTCTTATATGATATTATACATGTTTCAATGCCATTCTCCTAAATCATCCCACCCTGTCCCTTCCCCACAGAGTCCAAAAGACTGTTCTATACATCTGTGTCTCTTTTGCTGTCTCGCATACAGGGTTATCGTTACCATCTTTCTAAATTCCATATATATGCATTAGTATACTGTATTGGTGTTTTTCTTTCTGACTTACTTCACTCTTTATAATAGGCTCCAGTTTCATCCACCTCATTAGAACTGATTCAAATGTATTCTTTTTAATGGCTGAGGAATGCTCCATTGTGTATATGTACCATGGCTTTCTTATCCATTCATCTGCTGATGGACATCTAGGTTGCTTCCATGACCTGGCTATTATAAACAGTGCTGCGATGAACACTGTGGTACACATGT
Organism: Bos mutus; assembly: GCF_027580195.1. Classification (NCBI taxonomy): domain Eukaryota; kingdom Metazoa; phylum Chordata; class Mammalia; order Artiodactyla; family Bovidae; genus Bos; species Bos mutus. The sequence continues at coordinate 55,459,568 of NC_091629.1, read as the reverse complement.
CTCTTTCCATTCTGGTTTCCTCGGTGTGTATGCCCAGCAGTGGGATTGCTGGATCATAAGGCAGTTCTATTTCCAGTTTTTTAAGGAATCTCCACACTGTTCTCCATAGTGGCTGTACTAGTTTGCATTCCCACCAACAGTGTAAGAGGGTTCCCTTTTCTCCACACCCTCTCCAGCATTTTTTATTTATTTATTTTATTTATTTTGTATTTATCCATAGCCATTATCATTTAGTCTCTTTTTTCTCTCTTTTTTAATTTATTTATATTTTATTTATTTTGTATTTATCCATAGCCATTCTCTTATAATCACTTATAATGGAGTATAATCTTCAAAAATACTGAATCACTGTGCTATATACCTGAAAATAATATACTGTTCAGTATTAGAGATTAACTATACTTCAGTAAAAAAATCTTGGTATTTAGGGGAGTAACCCTCTTGTATAGATGGGCTCAGAAGATGGGGTGACATGTTCTTCTACAAGTGGAGGAGCTAGACTTCATGACCTATTTTGTTTTTCTTCTCAAGGATGTCTCTTAACTCTGTGATCAGAGGGTCCCAGGACTGCTGGGTCAGGATTGATTAAAACTACCAAGACCTTTTTCCCCTAAGAAAGTGAAAGTGTTAGTCACTCAGTTGTGTAACTCTGTGACCCCATAGACTGTAGTCAGCCCGACTCCTCTGTCCATGGAATTCTCCAGGCAAAAATACTGGAGTGGGTAGCCATTCTCTTCTCCAGGGGATTTTCCCAACCCAGAGATTGAACCCAGGTCTACCCACAGCACAGGCAGCTTCTTTACCATCTGAGCCAACAGGGAAGCCCCTAGGAAGGAGTAGTTAAAAAGCCACAGAACTCAGAGAGACTATTTAAGTGGGCACTCAGCACATATTTTCTGAATAACGAGAGCTGATAGTTTCTACCCCTTTAAAGTGAAAGTCGCTCAGTCACATCCAACTCTTTGCGACCCCATGGACTATATAGTCCATGGCATTCTCCAGGCCAGAATACTGGAGTGGGTATCCATTCCCTTCTCCAAGGGATCTTCCCAACCCAGGGATCAAACCCAGCTCTCCCATGTTGGAGGTGGATTCTTTACCAGCTGAGCCCCCAGGGAAGCCCAAAATAGGAGGTACAGCTTCATTTTACAGAGTAAGGAACTAAGGTTCAGTGTGATTTGCTTTCCATAATATAGTTAGAGATAATCAGATTATTTAAAATATATATCCTGAACTCTTCTGGAGAGTGAGATACAGTGAGTGTGAATAAAGGTCAGTTCTGTACCACACTGAGAAAAGAATCTGTAGAACACCTTATACCACAAGGCAGTTCTATGAGAAACATGTATTAAAGCAAAAGGTGTTCTGATGCCATGTGAAGGTCAAGCAGGTTGTATATGGAACATCCATGTCCAGTCTAGAAGCCACATCTGTTAAGTCAAAATGGGCTTCTGGGACCTATAACAGCAGCAGTAACAGCTCACATGTTTAGTACATGGGCCCTGGGGGCAGACTGTCTGCATTCTAGTTCCAACGCTGCCACTTACTAGCTGTTGAACTAGCTGTAAGTAGGTTGCTTAACTTGTGTCTTAATCTCAGTTAAGTTCAGTTCAATTGCTCAGTCGTAAGCAGGCATATTCAGAGTACCTCTGCTGGTAAGCTCGCGCTGAGGATGAAAGGAGTTAATACTTAAATCACCTAGAGTAGTTTCTGGTACATAGTTAAGGCTGTTTAAGTGCTTGTTAAATGAAATTACTTTTTAAGCATCTTTCTGTTTCTTCACAGCAACTTTATGAGGAATACTCGTATGCTGTTTTACAGATTTAGAATTCAGCACAAGAGGGGTCATTCGACTGACCCTCCCTCACAAGGCTGGAATTCAAACCCAGCTGACCTGACACCAAAGCCAGGCTCTACTGCCAACCCCAGCTAGTCTATAGGACGCTTGCGTTAGAATCCACACTACCGAATACACCTTCCTTTCCACTATGCAGGCACTACTAAAACAAAACCAAATGCCAAAAATGGCATTCTGAGTGTTCTACCTGAGTCTTATGTTTTCCTCACATACCTAAAAGCCAAAATTAAAAAGGAAACAAAGATAATAATACAACACACACACATACACACAAAGGGTAATTACTGATTTTATTAAAAACATCTATCACGGAACCACATAACCATTGTTATTTCAGGCCTGGGAATACAATGCACACTATTAAGCCATTTGACGATTAAAGATAAAAGCATGATTAAATATGTTAATGAAAGTACCAGGCTGCATTGAGATGCACACCATTCATTGGACTCCTAGAGGTGAGCTACTTTTGTGACCTCTTTGTGAACTTTTTCACCTGAGTTTTCTAGAAAGTTAGTTATTTTCTGCAAAAAAAAAAAATCCTCTAGGTAATGAAATTCTGTCTGATTCTTGGGGCCTGGCTGGCTCCCCTGGCCTCCTGCCCTCTGGCTGCTGTTGTAGCCTGTTTCCATTCTCTTCTCAGTGGAATTAGAAATTGGGCCCTTGGCTTTCTTCTACCAATTTCATCTGTTTTCATATTTAGAGGAAAGGTGACAAAATATAGGCCAGAGGGAACTAATATTTATCAAGTTCAGCCATTGGCCACACATTTGTGCCAGACACTGCTGCTGCTAAGTCACTTCAGTCGTGTCTGACTCTATGCCCAGAGACTGCAGCCCACCAGGCTCCCCCGTCCCTGGGATTCTCCAGGCAAGAACACTGGAGTGGGTTACCATTTCCTTCTCCAATGTGTAAAAGTGAAAACTGAAAGTGAAGTCACTCAGTTGCGTCCGACTCTTAGTGACCCCATGGACTGTAGCCCACCAGGCTCCTCTGTCCATGGGATTTTCATCCTGTACTAAAACATCAGTTCTCACGTATCCTATCTTTATCCTCATCACTGTCTTGTTTTAACAAAGAAGATGGGGCATCTAGGTTAAATGATTTGGAGTGGTAGTCATTCGTGAGGCCTCTCAAATGTCTTTGGTTCTCCTTCCTGGCAAATGATCAGATGACCCTTTTTTTGCTGTGTTGGCTTAGGTGTAGCCACGTGAGTGTGAGTGACGTGTGTTTCATCTGGATGGAACGTGAGATTATGGATTACCGTGTGCTCTTTCTCCACACCTGTTTCATCAGTTCGAGTCCACATAACTAAGGCTGAGCAGAGCCCACTTCTAAACAGCCCGTGGATTTGAAACACAAGTGAGAAAGAACCATTTGTTGTTTTTCAAGCCGCTAAGATTTGGAGCTTGTTCTCACTAATTAATACGCCTGGTCAGGTTTCCATAACTTGGGTGGATCTGGGAGTTGGGATCTGAATGTAGTTATTTCTGTTCGCAAAGATTTTGCTCTTTCTACTGCTTCAAGCGATTTTAATGAGGCAGTCAGACCCTGGGATCTGGGAGGACAGGGTCCTGTGTTAGCCCCACCATGTGAGGAACATTGAAAGGGCAGAGATGTATAGCTAATATAGTCCCTGGTCAAAAGTTTTCTGTGGGCCCACTGAAGACTCTAGCAGGGACAAGCGTAGCACTCAGAATCTTGGTCAGTTAAAACACATTGAATCATCCTGTAACCTTGCACGAAAATCACCTCATCTCAGTTTTTCACAGATTCCTTGGGAGTAACATCAAAGAGTTTAAAGTCCCTGGCCTCCAGCGAGTGCTGTTGCTAAATGAGATCCTCACTTTTTCTAGAGTCAGGAGACACTTTCAGCGATTATACTAGGTTGCTGTGCAGTATTGTTCACTACTGTGAATGGTAAAATATTCCAGAAATCTCTGGAACTGAGTGGCAATAATCTGGGACTTGGACAAAGAAAACAGGAAGGAAGAGAAGATAGGAGGAAAAGACAGCGTGAATCTGACTGAAAGCTTTAGTGTCATCATAAGGAATTAGGTCAATAAAGGAAGGCCAAGATATGAAATGGGAATATACGGCTGAGGGAGTCCCTAGGGCTGTGCTTAGAATGCTGTGGATGGGCAGTTAGACTTCAGGATCTATCCTTTAAACCAGTGGACTCGTGTGTGTTTGTTTTCTTTTTCAATTGCAAATTTCATCAGGAAAACATTTCTGTTTTCTCCATACATATATTTAATTACTCAAAAATGTGTGTATGTGCATATATATGTATATATATCACTAGAGTAATATATAATGTGCATTATGCATACATTTTTGTGTGTATAAAACATACACCAAAAGAGAAATGTTAAAAGGATGAATAAATAAATAGAAATGGATGATCTAACATTTTCTTCCCACACTCTCCAATGGATCATTGATGGCTCATTGAGCATGGATTAGGATGTATGTAACCCTCTACTGAGTCAGCAGTTTTGTGTCTTTCTGCCTGGAAGTGATTCTGTTGCCACCAGTTACAAAACCCGTGAGGAAGGAGCACAGGGAAGATTTTCCGCCGCCTGTTTTGACTCAACCTTTCTCTGAGCTGAATGCTTTTAAAAGGACAGTGAACAAAGTAAAATACTCTTTAATCAAATTCCAATGGAACATACAGTCAAAGGGCAAATATAAACTCACGACGTCTCTTTCCTTTTTCCAATGTCACAGAGGATTGTGAGCCATCTGTGTCCCTTGGAGACCAAGTAGAAGGGTGGACTCATCTTGATACGCAGCAAAGTGTTAATTTACACATTTAAAGCAATAATTTCTGTTGCTCATATCAAACTCTCTCTCCACCTACGACCCTAAAAATCTGTCATCTCAACAAAAAACTGAAGAGTCCAATTTGTTCCGTAGCCATTTAAAGTAATGAGGCCACGAACTCTACCAGACATATTTCTGAAACTTAAGAACCTCTAGATAAACACAGCAGTGTGCTTGGTGACTGAGTTGTTTGGTTGGAGAAGATAAAATAGGGAGAGAGAAAAGGAGAAATCTCCTTCAATAGAAACTTAAAAGTGGTTTTCTTTTTAGGTTGAGTTAATATTCGAATTCCATGAAATAGTATAGTATAACTACTCCTTGCCCAGCTCCCAGAATTTAGGACATGTTGAATGGATGCTGTATAAATGCATACAGTTTATGGACATTTCTGCATAATTTATCCCTGATGACCTGCAAAGGTAGTCAAATATATAGGTAAATGACCATATAATGAAAGAAACTGTGTAAACTACTTAGAATTGAATAATAGTGAAGATAATATGAATAAATCTGGTGGGATTTGGCTAAACCTATGCCTTGAGTGATGTTTTTGCTTTGTTGTTCAATCGCTAAGTCATGCCCAACTCTTTGTAACCCCATAGACTATAGCATGCCGGGCTCCTCTGTCCTCTATATCTCCTGGAGTTTGCTCAAATTCATGTCCATTGAGTCAGTGATTCTGTCTAAGCATCTCATCCTCTACTGCCCCATTCTCCTATTGCCTTCAGTCTTTCCCAGCATCAGGGTCTTTTCCAGTGAGTCAGCTCTTTGCATCAGGTGGACAAAGTATTGAAGCTTCAGCTTTAGCAGCATTCCTTCCAATGAATATTGAGAGTTGATTTCCTTTAAGATTGACTGGTTTTATCTCCTTGCAGTCCAAGGAACTGTAAAGATCTTTACAGCATCATCCCCAGTAGCATACTTGACATCATTCAACCTGGGGGACTCATCTTCTAGCATCGTACCTTTTTACTTTGTCATAATGTCCACGAGGTTCTCCAGGCAAGAATACTGGAGTGGGCTGCCATCTCCTCCCCCAGTGGACCACGTTTAGTCAGAACTCTTCACTGTGATCTGTCAGTCTTGGGTAACCCTGCACAGCATGGCTCATGGCTTCATTGAATTGTGCAAGACCCTTTGCTCCAACAAGGCTGTGATCCTTGAAGGGGATTATAACTTTGGACTTTAGTAATAAAGAATAACCATGAATTTGATGATTTAGGATCCATCATATATCATAAGAAGACAAAACATAAATAAGGTAATAGAAGAAAAGAAATAATAATTAGAGCAGAAATTAATTAAATAAGAAACCAAAGCTAAAAGAGTATATCAACTAAGCCAAAACAGCCACCTCCCTCTTTTTTCTCTCAAGAAAAAAATGTTAGCAAAAATGAATATTAGAAATAAGATACCTAAAAGTACAACTGATTCCAAAATAATAAACATTTATAAGATTATCAATAATCAAGGAGCGTGAATTACCAAATGTTGGCCACTCTTCAGAATAAAAGCAACTTTTAAAAATCACTCTTCATGACAATGTAATTTGCTACAAACACATTGATGAACAATTTGCCATTATCTATTAAATGGAAGTTGTTCAGACCATGGTATCCAGTGGGTTCACTCACATACATACAGTCTAGACTAGAGAAACTCTTATTACACGTGAATTCTCAGGAAATATATACATGAACTTTCAGAGCAGCTTTGTTTACAATAGCTAAAAATTGTGCCACTAACATAAATGTCTATGTCAGGAGAATTGATGAGTAAATTATAGTTTATTTGCATTCATGTTGTCACATCATCTTATAGGTCTGTAAAAATGCATGAACCAACATTAAAATGAGTCACTCAGTGTGGATGACAGTCACAAACATAATGTTTGAGTGAAAAATAAGATAAAGAAGTATATATATGATACTCTTCCAATTCATATACACAGGATATCTTTCTGTTTCTTTGCATCATCTTCAGTTTTCTTCATCAGATTTTATGTTTTGTTTTCAGAGCACTTTCACTTCCTTGGTTAAGTTTATTCTTAGATATTTTATTCTTTAGATGTGGTTTTTAAACAGGATTGTCTTCTTGCTTTCTATTTCTGATAGTTCATTATTAATATAAAAAGCAGTGGGTTCTGTATATTAATCTTATATCTTGCAACTTTACTGAATTTTAGTTCTAACAAATTTTTGGTTAAAGAGTTTAGGGTTTTCTGTATATAATATGTTATCTGCGAATGCTGAGGGTTTTACTTTTCCCTTACAATTTGAATGTCTTATTTCTTTTTCTTGTCTGATTGCTGTGTCTAGGGCTTCTGATTACTGAGTTAAATAAGAGAGACAAGAGTAGGCATCCTAATCTTGTTCTTGATTTCAGAGGCTTTCAGCGTTCTTCATTGAGCGTGATGTGATAATGGTGTATGCTTCTTTTTATATATTGTTGAATTTGATTTGCTAGTATTTTCTTGAGGATTTTTGCATCTGTATTCATTAGAGCTATTGGCCCATTATTTTCTCTTTTTTGGGTAGTGTCTTTGGTTTTGGTATCAGGATAATGGTGGCCTTGTGGAATGGATTTGGGAGTGTTCCCTCCTCTTCAGTTTTTCTAAATAGATAATAACTTGAAATAAACACAGTGTCCCTCAACAATAGAATGAACCAGTAAACAATACAATATCATATAGCAATAAAAATGGATGAAATAATTTTATATGTAATGTTGTGGCAGATTCTTGCAAACTTAAAACTGAAAAAAACAGACACAAGTACTTATTTATGATCCCATCCATATAAAAGTTCAAAAACAGATAATGATAATCTATGACAATTACCTTTTCAGGTATAGGATCTCCTTGGAGAGGGGTAAATGATTGAGAGGGATCATAATGGAGCTTCTGAAGTGCAGATAACATTTTGACAACATTGGTGCTGGTTACACTACAGTGTTCAGTGGGAATGTACCCCAATGCTTGCTTCTTTGCAGTTTTCTGCTTGTATGTGTCAGATAAAAGTTTAAGAAGTAGAAGAGTAGATAGATGAAAGCAAAATTAGGTTTCATTGAGAAAATGCTAACCTTAGATTAACAATATGCTAGCATTAAAAAAATGCTAGCATATTTCTAATCTAATATTAGAAATATGCTAATATAATTACCACATTAATCAACCCAACGACTGATGGCCAAATAGATGCATAAAATCACTTGCCAAAATTAAAAGTCCATTGATAAGAAGGAAAAACTAATAAATCTAGGAATAGAAAATAACTTTGTTAATCCGATAAGGAAGGGATGTCTTCAAAAATCATATGGTAAGCATCGTAATAAATAATGAAATTTTATAACATTGCATTTAAAATAAAAAACAGAGGAAGGAATGCAACAACACCATTTGTATTTAAGTTAATATTGGGAGCGGCCGATATGTTAGATAATTTTTAAAGTATAGTTACTAGAGAGGATGCAAATACATATATATATATATATATATAAATATAAATAAACACTTGCATGTAGCATAATTGTCTAGAGAGAAAAAATATTATAAATTAACAAATTTTTAATTATAGCAAATTTTAAATAGTAAAATATTGTAGCAGTGTTGTTACATTTCAGATCATTATAAAAGTTACCTACTAAAATGATAGAAACTGCAGAATGATACATATATAATAGCAATACTACAGTTTTTACGCCTTCACAGTAATTCTTTGTAATTCTTAAGATATTTATATGTGCAGAGGAAACATGAATAAATGCATGGGAATACTAAATCCTAATTTCAGTGTCTAAGGTGCTGAGTTTGGGGGGTGTTTGGTTTATTTTAACTTGTACTTTTCCATGTGTCTTAAATCTCTTGTACTAAAATTATTTTTGAAGCTAAGCTCCCTCCCTAAGGGAGCATTGTGACCCTGATGACAGATGAAAGAGGCTCTGCACACGTTTATCAGAAAGCCTCTTGGGAATGGCCTGTGTATCTTTAAACAGTGGGCAGAGTTGTTTTACTTTCTCTTCTTGTTAATTCTTTGAGCATAAAGACAGGATGCTGCCTTTAAGTACATGCAAAATGAGAAGAGAAGGTCCAGCTGTTGCCTGTACTTGCCTGTCCTTCCTGCTTCCTCCAGAAATTGAGTAGACTCTGTGGATGCAAACACAGAGAGCACTGCCCTGTGGCCTAGAGAACAGGGGCCAAAGGTCTGGGTGCTCAGGAAAAGTGCTGGGCCTGCCACAGACTAACCCCACGTCATAAAACAATTTGAGCAAAGAAAACATGGCGGAGAATGTAGCATTTTCCGGCATTGTTTGTGCTATTGGATTTGGATGGATCACATCTGAGCTTCTCACTGTCCTCATGTTTAAGAGGGAAAGTTACACCTGATGATCTATATTCTTTCCTACTCTGAGAGTTTATGAGTCCAAACTTCAAGGACCTTAGATGCCAGTGGAGGGAGAGAGAAGGAGACAATAAATGCACACCAACAGTTGCAGTGTTAGGATGACAAAGCCCAGTGCACAATGCAAGGTATGAATAATTATAGGAGATGAGAGGAGGAAGACTCACCTGAGGAAACAGGAAAGGCTTCTAGGAATAAATGATGCCAAACTAAACCTAGTTTTTTCTTTTTTTCTAATCAGAGAAAGAATTTATGCTCACTATAGGAAACTTAGAAATCACAAAAGATCAGAAACAGAGAAACACATTTATTCTGAATATCCATCCATTCATCCCTCTGAATATTTGAATATGTATTATGTGCCAAGTGTGATTCTAGGAACTAGAAAAAGCAGAAAACCAGCTATACAAAGTTCTTGCTCTTGTGTGATTCATTTTTCATGCTAGGAAATCAGGCAAGTAAGCAATTCCATAAATAAATGAATGAGATAATTTCTGCAAGTGACAAGTGCCAAGAAAATGAAGAGTGTGACAGTGACATGGTAGTTTGATTGCGGTCATGAAAGGCCTCTTTGATGACACATCACTTGTGAACTTGCCACTCAGTTAGCCGTTCATATCCGGTGGCTTTCCTTCCTCTGTGTATTCCCTTTCCTATGAGCTTGCCCACCTACCACCCTCCCTCTCCCCCTGCCTTAGGAAAAGGCTCTCTTCCATAGCCCTCACTTCATTACTCTCTATAACTAGGCCTCCCCATGCATTGTCATAACATTTGCAGTGAGAAAACTTGTTTCCCTAATTTTGAAAGAGATCAATAAAAACAAATTAAAATAGAGGATTAGAGGTGTCTTTTTGCCACATTATTTTCCCAAGAACAAAAGATATAGTGATCTCATCCTTATTTCTCCAGAGGTCTCTAAGCATAATACAAAGCCGTTTAGTGCAGCTTAACATGGTAATAACTCACTGCTTCTCTCTCATTCCTCCAGGGAACCGTGGGAAGGAGAAACAATGAGTAGATAAAAGGGTTGGGATAAGTGAGAACAGCCCACACTTCCATGTTTAAAAGATACTATAAGTTGCATCTGGCTTCTGATTCTTTTTTAAGGTGGCATTTTCCCAGAAGAATCAGTTCAGTTCAGTTGCTCAGTAATGAGCCCATGGACTGCAGCACACCAGGCTTCTCTGTCCATCACCAACTCCTGCAGCTTGCTCAAACTCATGTCCATCGAGTCAGTGATGCCATCCAATCATCTCATCCTGTGTTGTCCTCTTCTCCTGCCTTCAATCTTTCCCAGCCTCAGGGTCTTTTCCATTGAGTCAGTTCTTTTCATCAGGTGGCCAAAGTATTGGAGTTTCAGCTTCAGCATTAGTCCTTCCAATGAATATTCAGGACTGATTCAAGTCCAATGCTATAAAGATCAGTACTGCATAGGAATCTGGAATGTTAGGTCCATGAATCAAGGTAAATTAGAAATGGTCAAACAGGAGATGGCAAGAGTGAACATCAACATTTTAGGAATCAGTGAACTAAAATGGACTTGATGGGCAAATTTAATTCAGAGGACCATTATATCTACTACTGTGGGCAAGAATCCCTTAGAAGAAATGGAGTAGCCATGATAGTCAACAAAAGAGTCTGAAATGCAGTACTTGGGTGCAGTCTTGAAAACGATAGGATAATCTCTGTTCATTTCTAAGGCAAACCATTCAATATCACAGTAATCCAAGTCTATGCCCCAACCAGTAATGCGGAAGAAACTGAAATTGAACGGTTCTATGAAGACCTACAAGACCTTCTAGAACTAACACCCAGAAAAGATGTCCTTTTCATCATAGGGGACTGGACTGCAAAACCTGGAAGTCAAGAGATACCTGGAGGAACAGGCAAGTTTGGCCTTGGAGTACAAAGTGAAGCAGGGCAAAGGCTAATAGAGTTTTGCAAGAGAACGCACCGGTCATAGCAACACCCTCTTCCAACAACACAAGAGAAGACTGTACACATGGACATCACCAGATGGTCAACACTGAAATCAGATTGATTATATTCTTTGCAGTCAAAGATGGAGAAGCTCTATACAGTCAGCAAAAACAAGATTGGGAGCTGACTGTGGCTCAGAGATCATGAACTCCTTATTGCCAAATTCAGACTTAAATTGAAGTGGGGGGAACCACTAGACCATTCAGGTATAACCTAAATCAAATCCCAGTGAAAGTGACAAATAGATTCAAGGGATTAGATCTGATAGAGAGCCTGAAGAACTATGGACAGAGATTCATGACATTGTACAGGAGTCAGTGATCAAAACCATCCCCACGGAAAAGAAATGCAAAAAGGCAAAATGATTGTCTCAGAAGAATACAGGAGAGGATCAGCAATGTGAGAGTATGTGTGTACTTCCCTAGGAAATGGGGAGTTGGAGAAAGTGGTGAAGAGGAAGAAATGAGCTAAGAATGTGAAAACACCTCGGACAAGGGCTAAGGTTGCATTTAGGAGGGTGTTAGCACTTACAGAAAATCAAAATGCTGTACTTCAGATGCCAAGCGATTAGAAGAGGTGATTCCATCAAGTAAGAGAAGAAAAGGACTTCTTTAAAGAGTCCCCAGGATCATTGGAAATACATTAATTCCATCCTCCAAAGATTTGTGTGGGGCTACTTGAAATGTTGTTTGTAAAGCCTCCAGTTGAGTGCAGGAGACCTAGAGTAAGAAAATAAGTTAGGGAGTCCCCAGAGACAGAGAACTGGGAACGACTTTCCTGACAAGAGAAGCCATTTTTGCCTAAGCCATTTGTGATCTAAGCCTGGTCTCAATTCTTGCCCTTGAGGAGGTCTTGGTAATTAATGATCTTTGGCTTGGTTGTATCTGTTGGCTCAACACCCACCGAGAGACAAACCCAGTTTTTGGGTAACACTACATCTGATACTGTGATTAGGAATGCAGGGTCTTGGAGTCATCACCACTGAGTTCATATCCTAGTTGGGAACCCTGTCTGAGCCCTCTGTAACATTAGAATTTCAATATGTAACTTCTAGAGCAGCTGTGATGATGAAATAGGGTCATGCACATGCAGTTCTTAGCATAGAATCAGAACTTACATAGCAAGACCTTGCTAAATATTAACACAGACAATGATAATATAGAATTTCTTAGCCTAAAAACAAACCCTAAAACTCCTCCAAGGATGGAGAGTTACCCCTCCTTTTGCAAATGAACAAACAGTCTGATAGTAGAGTCATTCAAAGCATAAACTTAAAGGGCAAATCTGCCCACACATCTGCCCATCTGTGAAGATGTCAGCTCTGCCATTGGCTGGGTGCTTGATGTAGTCACTTTGCTTCTAGACCCATAGTTTCCTCATCTGTAAATTGGAAACATTGAGAATTATCATTGTGAGGAGTAAATGCGATATAAGCAAAGTGGTAAGCCAGGTGCCTGGTACACAGACTTTGAAATGGCACGTGAACTGGATAAGCATTTACAAATTATGGTTGTTGTGATTGCGATCATTCTTGGTAGAAGAAAGTTACTGACCAAGCTAGGAGATCATTCTATTTAAATGGAATAATATCAAATAGACAAAAATAAACAGATGTTGAAGGTATAAAAAATATAATTCATAAGTTCAAGTTAATTAACATAGTGACAAATTAAGATCAACAGATTTTAATATACAGAACTCTACACCTAGGGAATTCCTTGGCAGTCCAGTGGTTAGGACTCGGTGCTTTCTCTGCCAGGGCCTAGGATCAGTACCTGGTTAGGAAACTAAGATTCCAGAAGCCACACAGGGCAACCACCGCCCCCCACCCACCAGAAAAAAAAAAAAAAAAAAAAAACTCTACACCTAAACAGAGAAAACATATGTTTTGAGGACACACAAAACAATCACAAAAATAGAATATGTGTTAGGTCATAAAGGAAGCCTAATTAAATTCTAAAGAATCCATATCACACAGGCCATGTTCCTCAACTATTTTACAATAAAATTAGAAATTAGTAACTAAAGGACAGCTTTAAAAATCCCATGAATTTGACAACTAAATAATATATTACTGAGTAACACTTAGGTTAAAAAGGAAATCATAAAGAATCATGAAGTGAGTAGCAATGAAAGCAGAGCATATTGTCGAACAGAACTGAAACAATACTTAAAGGAAAATCTGTATCTTTTAAGTTCATTTACTAGAAAACAAAAGTTAAAAACAAATAAATGTGTATACAGATGGCAAAAAGCACATGGAAAGATGTTCAGCATCATTAGCCTTTAGGGAAATGCAGATTAAAACCATGAGAGACCACTACACACCTATGTGAATGGCTAATAAAAACAATACTGATGGCACTCAATACTGTTGAGGATGTGAAGAAATGAGATGGCTTTTACACCACTAGAGGGAATGTAAACTAGTTCAGACACAATGGAAAATAGTTTGTCAAATTATTTTAAAACTAAAAACTAATTTCCTATACAATTCAGCAATTCCTTAGGCATTTATCACAGAGAAATGAAAACTTTGGTTCACACAGAAACTTGTATCTGAATGCCCCAAGTAGATTTGTTCATCATGATCCCAGTGATACTGTGATTTGCAATCAGAAACATATATTTGGTTCCCATTTCTGGCACAGAGCTCCTAAAACCTTTGGAATTTCCTACATGGTAAGAGCACCGGTGGTGACTTGTGCTATGTGAATGAGGTGACTTTTTGATGTACCCAGGGGTGGGGGATGATTGCCAGGGGGACAGTTGCTAGGAGACCCAACCTAGTCCCAACCTAGGTTGGGACTTTCCAATCTTTGGGGACGGGAGAGGGGTTGGAGATAGAGATCAATTGTCAGTGGAGAATGATTTAATCAGTCATGATTATGGAATGAAGTCTCCATTGAAGTGTTTGTCCAAGTGCCTGGCATACAGAATTAAACCCATAACAACACCCAAAGGACAGGGTTCAGAGAGCTTCCAGGTTGGTGAACACACACGGAGGTGCTGGCAGGGTGCTGGGCCTGTAGGGGGCCTGGAAGCGCCACACCCTTTCCCAGACCTTGTCTTGCGCATCCCTTCCATCCGGCTGCTCCTGAGTTATATCCTTTTGTAATAATCCAGTAATCTATAAATAAAATGTTTCTCCGAGTTTTGTGAGCCACTCTGGCAAATTAACCAAACTTGAGTAGTTGGGGGTCATAGGAACCACTGATTAGTGGCCAGTTGGCCAGAAGTATAGGTAACAATCTGGACTTCCCACTAGCAACTGAAATCCATGTGTGCGGGGTGGGGGTTGGGAAGTATTCTTACAGGACTGAACTCTTAACCTGTGAAATCTGATGATATTTCACGGTAGATGGTGTCAGAATTGAGTTGCACTGTAGGACACTCAGCTGATTTTTGGACAGTTACTTGGTGCTGTGTGGGAAAGGCCCCACCCCCACACACTGGAATTGGAACCAAACCTGTTTAACTGAAAACTACCCACATGTCCTTCAGTTGGTGAATAAATAGACAAACTGTGGGACACCCTTACCATGAAACAGCACTCAGCCATAAAAAGGAGACATCTGTTAATAAAAGCAATGAATTTGATGATTGTTAAGAGACTTACACTAAGTGGAAAAGAAATCCTAAAATGTTACATACTATGTGATTTCATTTATATACCATTCTTGGAATCATAAAATTATAGAGGTAGAGAACAAATGGGTGGTCGTCAAGGGTTTTTGATGGTGGGGAGGAGAGGGTAACATGTCTGTAAAGACTGAGCCTTATGAGGCGACAGTCCTTGCATCTATATTGGTATTTACATGAAGCACACACATGATAATATTGCATACAATTAAACACAGTTCCTGGTAGTGATGAATTGGAAGCAAGCTTCATGTCCATCAGTGGGAAATGGATGTTATGGAGGATGGTCATGATGGGACACTATGCAAGATGGAGAGTGATGATTCAAAGTCAGACTTTTCTCCTCTCTGGGGACCAAGCCTGTGATGTGTGAAGAAGGGCTGGCTGGGTCATGTTACAAATATTGATCTATGATAGTTGGGGTTATCATTCAGCAAATACTCATTTCTTCAACCTCCACTTCCCCACTGTGGGAGGCTCGGCCCTGTAGATGTTGAACTTGCCTAGACACTTGCTTTGGCCAGTATGGTGGACATGTCCACTTCAGGACATGACATGAGGGAGGGCTTACCAGCTTTTGCACAGGTCAGCTTGGGTCTGGTGCATCCAGTATGGAAAGAAGATGCCCTGTGTAACCTCTGCCCTTTCACATGGAGCAGACCTGAGCCCAGCCTGGGTCAGACAAGCAGATGCACGAGCTCAAGAATAAATGCCTGTTGTTATAAACCAGTGACTCCGGGGTCTGCTTGTTACCCAGCAACATCCCACTAGCATTTGATCAGGTATAATTCCATTCTCATCTCACAAGAATCCTAGGAGATCTGTATCATTAGCTTTACTTTTGATATCATTAATATATAATTGAGACTTAGAAAGGATAAAGAAATTCTTTCAAGGTCACACAGTTCATAAACAAGTTTTGATGGGCAGGAGAGAGAAACGGTGAAAACATCAGGCATCTGAGCAGAAAGGATTATTTGCAGGTGAAGGGGAGATGAAAAGTGGGAAGGGTTTTTGACTGATAACACTAAGAAAAAGCTCACATTGTATGGAGGCAGGTTTAGAAGGATAAGTTGAATAAAAGTTGTGAGAGTGGGCATCTTTGTCTTGTTCATGATCTTAGAGGAAATGCTTTCCACTTTTTATCATTGAGTATGATGTTAGCTGTAGGATTGTTGTATATGGCCTTTAGTATGTTGAGGTATGTTCCTTCTGTGCCTACTTTGTGGGGAGAATTTATCAAAAAGGGGTGCTGAATTTTGTCAAACGCTTTTTTTGCATCTATTGAGATGATCATATAGTTGTTATTCTTCATTTCATTGATGTGGTGTATCACATTAATTGATTTATGGATATTGAAAAATCCTTGCATCCCTGGAATGAATCCCACTTGATCATGGTGTATAGTCTTTTTAACGTATTGTTGGACTCAGAGTGTTAGGATTTTGTTGAGGATTTTTGCATCTGTGTTCATTGATGATACTGGACTGTAATTTTCTTTCTTTCTTTTTGTGGTATCTTTACCTGGTTTTGGTATCAGGGTGATGGTGGCCTCAGAATGAGTCTGGAAGTATTCCTCCCTCTGCAATTTTTTCCAGTTTCAGAAGGATAGTGTTAATTCTTTTATAAGAAATGTTTGAAAAAATTCACCTGTGAAACTATCAGGTCCTGGACTTTTGTTTGTTGGGAGTTTTCAAATCAGTTTTAATTTTAGTGCTTGTGATTGGTCTGGTCATATTTTTATTTCTTCCTGGTTCTGTCTTGGGAGATTGTACCTTTCCTAGATCTTGTCTGTTTATACAAATGAACTTACTTAGAAAACAGAAACAGACTCACAGATTTAGAGAATGAACTTAAAGTTGCTGGGGAAAGGTTTGGGGAAGGGGTAGTTATTGAATTTGGGATGGAGATGTACTCACTGCTATATTTAAAATCGATAACTATCAAGGACCTGCTGCATAGCCCTGGGAACTTTGCTCACTGTTACGTGGCAGCCTGGATGGGAGGGGAGTTTGGGGGAGAATGGATACTTGTATATATAGACTGAGTCCCTTTGCTGCAGACTGTATTGTTAATCAGCTATACTCAGTACAAAATAAAAAGTTTAAAAAACAAACAAAAAAAGGGTATGTTGATGTTGAAAGTCCAGCGAGTAGGATAGTGACCCCTTCAGGATTCTGATGTGGGGGATTATCATTTGATGGCGTCTGTAAGAGCCTGAGCTAGGATTGTGTCCCGCAGTGTCATGACCAGGGGTCCTTTCTGTTAGCAGGGCCAGCTGCGGAGCAGGTAAGCATTTTACCCCCCTCGCCGTTGCGGAGAGGTGCTCATGCTTCACAAGTGAATGAGACGGATAATCGGGGGTAGATGGGTCTTCTAGCTTCCTTTGTCCTGTGCTTGCTCTTCTGCTGGAGCCCTCTTCTTGCTGTTCTGCCGCAAGGCGACCAGAATAGACACCGTTTGCTTCACCGTGTATACTTTCTCCTCATGTAGGTGAGTCTCAAATGAAACTTTGGCAGAGAATAAGCCACCTTTCACTGACAGTGGATTTGTTTGAAATGATTCCTTCAGTGTAATGATACTCTTGTACGTTTCCAAAATAGTAAATAAATAAAACTTTGGGCATCATAAGAAAGCTTGGTAGGCATTTCTGGGGCTGCTGACACAGCAGGGCTCTCCACGGTCCAGCAGTCCTGAGTAGTGTCTGTGGATTAATGTAACTCCTTGGGAGATCAAGATCATCCTGGGAGACGGGCTGTCAGGATCCAGTCAGGAGATACTACTTTTGTTTGTTTGACATATTCTAGGAATAATTTGATTTACATTACAAATGGCTTCTTACCAGTATCACCGTGATGGCAGGTTAGGTGCACTAAGGGCTCTTCCCTAATTCCAGGGCTCATGATGTTCACAGCCAGACTGTGTGTCCCAAGGACAGGTGGTGTTCAGAAGGTGTAATATATACCTTACCTGGGCTCAGCGCTGGGTGGCTTTGGATCATCAGATGTTTCAGGTTTTACTCTTTCTCCAGCTTTTTTTTCTTTGCCCCTCTTTTCCTTTTTTTTTTTTTAAACAGACAAAGGGACTTACCATGAATTAAGTGTAAATTGAAGCAAAGCCCCACCCCACGTTAAAACTCCTTTCTCCAGAAACTGAAACCATGTAATTCAGATATTGCTTCTCTCTTTCCAACCCAGTTTCCTCTGCAGCAGAAGTAATTTTTAAGCATTCTGAAGCTTTTATTTCCAGGCTGCAATCTTGAGCCTGTGTCCATTTAATTCTTCCTGGCATTTGAACACCTGAGCCATTGTGGCAGGAGGTGTGGCCGGCCACCCTGCTCCCCACTCAGCAACCGTCCAGGTGGGCCCATCTGTATGGGGCCGAGAGTGAAGAGACAGGTCTGAGCCAGAGCTGGGAAGCAGAGCATGGCCAGCTAGCACATCGAATTTGTGGGCAGGGGTAGCAAGGCAGAATGGAGCCCGGGAAAGGAGGGCAGGGAATGGGGATCAAGTTCAGGCGTTTAGATCTTGCATCCAGACCAGTCAAGGTCGAGTTTGACTTTCATCACACACTTACTTTAATAACAGGGAGGATTGCCTAATAGGAGTTCACCACTGGTGGTTCTCAAACTTTCCTGAGGCAGCCTAGCCTACCACAATGAACTCACAAAGGTACGGCCTGAGTATGTTTAGAATTTCGGTTTTAAATTAACATGGAAAACAGTGTCATCTGTCAGACACTGTACAGACTACTAAGTTGAGTGATACACAGTTTCAACATAAGACTGGGCTCCCTTCCTTTCACTGACATTGTATCTTTGCAAAGCTGGGCTTACTGTTGTTGCTGAGGTAAAAAGCAAGTAATTGCAGGAAAATCAGCATGGGGCAGGCAACAAGAGGAGCAATTTTTAATCTGAACCCACAGTTTGATAAGGTGTGCAGGGCTTGACAAATGCAGGTATCCTATAAATAAGTGATTGTGGTTATTTAAGAAGGGAATTGAAGTATTTTTTCTTTGGATTTGTGTGTATTGTTTTCTCAAGCCGCTATTAAATGGCTCTGTCTGTTTTAGTCTCTCGGTTGTGTCCGACTCTTTGCAACCCCATGGACTGTAGCCTGCCAGGCTCCTCTGTCCATGGAATGCTCCAGGCAAGAACACTGGAGTGGGTTCCCATGCCCTCCTCCGGGGGAGCTTCCCCACCCAGGGATCGAACCCAGGTCTCCCACACTGCAGGCAGATTCTTTACCATTTGAGGTACCCAGGAAGACTCACTAAGGGTTAGGCGATAAATACTTATGAAATTGCTTGGACCAACTAGTGAATGCAGCTACTGGGTATTTCTTTGGCTAGGAACTTTGCGGAAAAAATGACCATAACACCAAGGTCACCATGAAAGTTTGGAAACTTCTTGTTAACTCTATATAAGGAATTGGCTAGAAAACTCCAAAGGTAACAGAGAACATGAAAGTATTATACCAGTATATCAGCTCTGAGCACAGGTACCACTGGGGCTGGAGAGAACAAGAGAACAGGCTAGAATCAGAAGCATTTAAAAAGTTGGAAGAAGGAGCACTTTTTGGCTGGTGCTAGTGTCTCTGATGGAGAAGGCAGTGGCACCCCACTCCAGTACTCTTGCCTGGAAAATCCAATGGATGGACGGAGGAGCCTGGTAGGCCGCAGTCCACGGGGTCGCAAAGAGTCGGACACAACTGACGCGACTTGGCAGCAGCAGCAGCAGTGTCTCTGAGGTTCTGCAGTGAATTCTGCTCTTTAAGTGTTAGAGAAACTGCAAACTAGATCCAACTGCTGGAACAGAATGAACTTCCCTGAGGTAAAGAAGTGATATTGGAGTGATGCCCACGGAAACAGCAAGTACTCTCTTCCTCTTAGAGCAGGGATCCCCAACCCTTGGGCCATAGACCGATACTGGTCTGTGGCCTGTTAGGAACTGGGCCACAGAGCAGGAGCTGTGTGCAAGTGAAGCTTCATCTATATTTACAGCTGCTTCCCGATCGCTCTCATTACCACCTAACCACTGCCTCCTGTCAGATCAGCCTCAGCATAACAAATATAATGCACTTGAATCATCCTGAAACCATCCGCTCCCCTGTCCATGGGAAGATTGTCTTCCACAAAACCCGTCCCTACTGCCCTGGTGGTTCAGATGGTAAAGAATGTGCCTACAATGCAGAAGACCTGGGTTCGATCCCTGGGTCGGGAAGATCCCCTGGAAAAGGGCATGGCAACCCACTCTAGTATTCTTGCCTGGAGAATTCCGTGGACAGAGGAGCCTGGCAGGCACAGTCCATGGGGTTGCGAAGAGCTGGACACTACTGAGGGACTAACACAGTGCCAGGAAGGTTGAAGACCACTGTCAATTGCCCCCAACTGGCAGAGACTAGCATAGAACCATGTGATGAAGCAGAGATGTGCTTTATGGACTACCAGCCCCAGCATCACAAAGCAGGGTATAGAAAGGATGTTGGAACCATGGCTCAATGACTATCCTAGGGCCCTTGGGTTGTAGCTGTATGTTCACCCTGGGCCTGAAGTCCATGGCCTCCAGCCAGTTGGTTGCCTCTTGAACCGGTGCTGTGTCTGACTCCTGGTTCCCCATCCACACCCTGAGCAGCTAAACTGTAGAGCCCAAGAGATAGGGCTGCTGGACCAGACCTGGTTTTACCCTTCGTTACATTGCAGCCAAATTCACCTGGTTGATTTTTCCGTAGAATCTCTAGAGCACTTACTGCCATCTGACATTCTCATTTCTGATGATCTCATATATTATTTAACCCCCTACTCCCTACGAGAATGGAAGCCCCTTCAGGGCAGAGAGGATTTTTGTCTGTTTGGGTCACTCCTACATTTGATGTAGTGCCTGACACACAGTAGGAGCTCAAAAATATTTAAGAGGATGAGTTTGTCCTATGCTTGACTTTTGGCAAAGAATACTGTATCTCTGTTACAATTACCTGAGTTGCTGTTCTCAGTTACTTCTTAGGTGATTATAATGCCCATTATAATGCGTAGCACTCAGACTGGCCTGATAATCACTGCAGAGAGTGTGAGTCTGCCGTGGGAGGCAGGGATTGCTGCTCCCATTGCCTGTCCACTTGTGCATCAGCATCTTGATGGCCATTTGCTCCTTTCATCTTGTGTCTTGGGCTTTATTTTTTAATATGTTTATTTTTATTAATTGACTTGGCTGTACCGGGTCGTGGTTGCCGCGCTCAGGATCTTCCATCTTCCTTGCAGCACGTGGGATCTTTAGTTCCTGCATGCAAACTCTTAGTTGTAGCACGTGGGAGCTAGTTCCCTGACCAGGGATCAAACCCTGGCCCCCTGGTTTGGGAGTGTGTGGTCTTAGCCCCTGGATCACAGGGAAGTCCCGCTTATATCTTGGACTTAAACGTGCTGACACCTTTGCCTGGGGCTTAACGTTCCCTCTCCCTGTGTTCAACTTCTGTTTCTCCACAACTCCACAACTTTTACCTGGTTAGATATCTCTCCTTTGCCCAAGGCCGCCTCCTTCAGGACATCCTTGTTGACCTCTTGACTCCACATTACACTGTTGCTGATTTACTCTCAAATATTTACCAGTGTAATCTTATCATGAGTTATGGGTGAGGTTCTAACCCAGTGCTGCCAGCCTTCCCATCAAGACCATACTGGTCAGGGAAGGACCCCTGGTATTCTAGTCGATAAGTGCTTTTGATGCTGGTGCCCAGGTGCTTCTGATATCATGTCTTAATCCACAACCTTCATTTTGCTAATCAGCACACCAAGTGCCAGAAATTGATTGTTCTGGTGGAAATCAGGGACCTGTAGACTAGTGTAAGTATTTTAAAATGGACTCTAATTGGTGAAAGTATTCAAAATACACAGGTTGGCCAAAATAGCATGAAAGTGCTTTCCAAATGTACATGATGCAGGAGAACCCAGTAAGGCCTCTAACTCTTAGCCTTAGGGATGGTGTCCAAACCGTGATTCCTAAACAGTCCTGTGTAACCTATTGGATGAGGAGAATCCCTGGTTACCTAATGAATCTGTAATGGTTCTTGATTCTGCCCTTTAGGACAGAAGTGGACAAAGTATAGCCACAGCCTTGGCTTTCTTGGCTTTATTATTTTTTTTTTAATGGAGAAACATTGTATTTTAAATCATAGCAGTGTGTACTCAGAGAAGGCAATGGCACCTCACTCCAGTACTCTTGCTTGGAAAATCCCATGGACGGAGGAGCCTGGTAGGCTGCAGTCCATGGGGTCGCTAAGAGTTGGGCACAACTGAGCGACTTCACTTCCACTTTTCACTTTCATACACTGGAGAAGGAAACGGCAACCCACTCCAGTGTTCTTGCCTGGAGAATCCCAGGGACGGTGGAACCTGATGGGCTGCCGTCTATGGGGTCGCACAGCGTCAGACACGACTGAAGCGACTTAGCAGCAGCAGCAGCAGCAGCAGCAGCGTGTACTTGTCAATCCCAGACTCCCAGTGTATCCCTGTCGGAACACAGCCATGCCAGTTGTCTACACGTTGTCTGTGTCTGCCTTTGCATTATGACAGCAGAGACAAATCGTTACAACAGAGACTGACCCACAAAGCTTAAAGTATTTAGTATCTAGCCCTTTACAAAAAAAGTTTGTCAACTCCTACCTGAGAATGCTGTTGTAACTGCTTTAAATGAACCTCCACACAAGACAGGAACCCGATCACCTAAAAGGACAAGGACAGGTTGCTAGGGCCTCATTGAACTTTATGGGATGGATTGTGTGAGCTGTTTTGTCTCTCCTTACTAATACACGTTTGTATAGTAAATGCTTATCTGTGTAGTAGAATTTGACCTCAGACTTGCTTTTATTTATAACCTAATAATGTCATTATGGAGGCGTTGTTAACCTTCACTCACCTCAGATTTCTTTGGTGGCTTCTGGTTTCTGTGAAAATGAATGTAAGGCTGTGCGTGAGTCATGACTAAATTGGCTCAGATGAATTTCCAGCGCAAGGCTGTGTCCTTCTGACACTTGTTGCCTGGAAGCCCAGCACCTTCCCTGCAAAGGCTCCATCAGGCGTCATCATTCTGCCCTTCACAGCTGTGGTGTCTACATCCCCCTCTAGAGCATGGATTTCATGAAGGTCAGAAATCATCTATGTCATTCCCCAGCATCCCCAAATGCCTGTCCCATCTCAGTGGTCCGAGGCATGTTTGTAGAAAGGGAAGTATAGATAGCTGTGTAAATATGTGCTAATGGGAACTTGCTAAGTCAAAACCGTCATTTAAAAAGCATGAACCCAGCCACCAGCTGGACCGAGAACCTGGCCAGGGGTCCACTGTCATCTTCAGGACCCCTGTTCTATCTCAGTGGTTCCCTTGCCTCGCCTCCCTTCTGGAGGTGGGAATTGTATTTAAGGGAACGCAGCTGTGTCACATACCATCCAGGAGCTTGGTGAACACCATCTCCTTAATTCACCCCGTGGCCCTAAAAGGCAGGGAGTACCAGTCTTGATTTACACATGAGAAAAATTATGCAGATGGGATTGGTCACTTGCTTTAGGTCCAGGTGATGACAAAGCCAGTGTTCCTTTTTACCACATCACGATGCCTCCCTGCTCCGGAGCACTGTTTCAGTAGTGGGTGAGCCAACGAACATGTGGATGACATGCATCCTCTATGACACCTCTGCAAGAGGATGACAACTGAGTCAGCTCTCACAAGATAACATGTTCTAGCTTTGGGTGATTTTAGTGGCCGGGGTAGATAGGACCCAGTGACCCTGGATGGTGAGGGTACTGATATTCCGAAATGAAGCCTCTGGATTCCTGTCCTTGCCTACCTTCATAAGGGTGTCTGTGATAATAGTCAACAAATTCTCATCTTCTGCCAAACATCTGCAGTAAATGAGAGGTGGTGGCAGAAAGGAAGCATGAGAGCAGGTTTGGATCATGCTGAAAGAAGATGGATTTTAATTTTGTTCCTTTTACCTTTTTTCCCTTCGTGTATCATTTCCATGCAGAAATTGCAAATTAATGGTCACATGAACTATCTGTCAATGTATTACTGCTCTTGCAGTATCAAATTATGTTGGCAATAATGTTTCCAGCTGCCTAGGACTCCATTGCAATTTAATTTGAAAGGAACTCAAATTACATCTCCAAATGGATAAAAAATTAATTTTACATACAAGCTATCCACCTCCACATTTTCAGCCCCATGCCCCCAAATTATCTCAATTTAGGTTCAACTTTGAACAGTACATATGTTACAGCCAACTCTACATTCTAAGATGAATACAGAGAAAATTCATGAATCGGAAATCTGCTTTGCTAATCCTTTTTTAAAAAAAAATAATAAGATGTTGCCTTGATTAAGGTCATTAGGAGATTGTTCAGCAATTACCTTTGACAGAAGGGATGAAGGCTTGGTCCCTATAAAAGAAGAAGCTGGAATTCTAACTTAACCACATGATTACCTTAACTGGAGTGTAGAGAGAGTCCTGATTCACCCCTTCACTTGCTTCATTTCCCCTGCAGGATGTTAGAGCCTTGATTCTGGTTCGGTCTTCAGTTGTCTCATACTTTTTATATTTACTCATACTTATTTATTAATCAGTTATAAGTTCCAGTTATAAAAATGAAGAGATCTAGGTGCTCACGGGTGAGCAGGGAGAGGGTGAGTATGAACCAAACATGCAGACAATTAATCTGCAGTTTGATAAGGACTGTGGAAGAAATAGTAAAGAAAAGAGATGATGATTCATCCTGTCTGGGCAAGAAAGGTTTTTGGAGAAAGTTACAGAGTGGCTTTGGAGTCAGG
Organism: Bos mutus; assembly: GCF_027580195.1. Lineage (NCBI taxonomy): Eukaryota > Metazoa > Chordata > Mammalia > Artiodactyla > Bovidae > Bos > Bos mutus. The sequence continues at coordinate 55,435,051 of NC_091629.1, read as the reverse complement.
CCTTGAATATACTGAATAGGGTTTTGCCAGTGGCAACCCAAGCAGAGCATGGAGGTATAAAAGGATCAAGGATGTGACACTCTGCTTTAGCAACATAGGGTTCAAAGAATGAACAGTGGAAAATTAGGGAATTTAGAGGTGGGAGGGTGTAAGTTGCAGGTTGCGCTCTGAGTTTTGGGTTGAAAATGGTACTTCATGAGGAAATGGTACTTTAGTAAGATCTCACATGGCAAGGGGGCACATGATTGAGGTGAAGAGGTCCACCTCTCCTTCCAGAGGTAGCTTCAGAATAAAGAAGCTTCTGAAGATGTGAATGACACACACACACACACACACACACACACACATCTGTCTCTAACATATGTAATAACACAAAAGAATCTGGGACAAGATACACACAGAGGCCTGTGGTCTCTGTCCTTCTCCTTTCACCTGACTCCATCCTTCCCCACAAAGATCTGTTCCTCCAAACAGCCATCCTTTGTTCACCCTTTGGATCTAGGGGTACACAGATGGAATATGGTCTGACCTTGGATGGCCAAACCAAGGAAAGAGGTTCAGACAAGCTCTGAAATTGAGTTTGGGGCCATTGGGACAGGGAATTATGAGGTGTTGGGCATGCAGAGCCTGGTCCAGATGGGCCAGTGGGTTCACAGGGACCAGGCAGGCACAGTGGTGCACTGACTCCTGCTCCAGGAGAAGGGCATGGTCTGCAGAGGGCCAGCGTGTGCTCCCAGTGCATAGGGCTGGGGGTGGGCCCTCACTGCCAAGTCTAAAGGCATAGAGACCGTGAACCCAGAGGTCCCGCCACTGTGATTGTCCATCAGAGGCAGGCTTTCCAGCTTCCCAGATGAGACACACTCTGTTCCCACTGCTTGCCATCTCAATGGCCTGTAGGCTCTTTCTCAAGAAGGTCATATGGACAGAGCCTTATCTGGAGGCAGAAACCATGGGCTCTGGGCTTGGACATATTTACACGAGGGATATAAATTCAACAAACCAATCTCCACTGCACACACAAGGCTTTCTCAGCAATTTCCAACTTGTTTGTACCAACTGGAATGTAAACCTGAGATTCTCCCTGCTGTAGCCAATTACCAGAGCAGAAGCAGGGTTTGGCATCTGAGGTCTGGGAGGGTCAGAGTGAAAGCGTGAATGCTTCCATCACACGTTTTGAAAACTAGTTTCCATCATGTAGGATTTCAGGACATTCTCTTGTTTGAATGAAAAAAAATAGATACATTCACCTTAAAGACTTAGTGATGAGCTTGCAGGGGACAGAACAGAGAATTGTGGAGTCAGGGGGCCCAAGCCCAGTTCTCAAAAACAGATCACCATCTGTTCATCTCAGTTTAACCAACACAGACTGGGCCCCTTGACGGGCCTGGTGCCATGTGCTGGGTTGCTGGACAAACAGCATATGGTCCCTTACAGCCTGGGAGGAGTGATGGATACAAGAACAAGCAGCTCCTGGAAAGCATGGCAAGCACTGAGCGGACTGGACGGTTGTGTAAGGTGCCGTGGGAGTCCAGAGCTGAGGACTGGCTTAGCTGTGTAAGTCACGTCCCTTCGCTGACCTCAGTTCCCTATGCTGAACACTTGTTTTCAGCATGCAGCTGCCAGTCCATAGTTAATGTACAGCCAGTTTTGCCTTGTCTTGAATGGGAGTGCTCGAGCTTACAGAACACTTTCACCCACATGTGTCTCACCCACGGGGCCACCAAAGTTCTTGTCTTTTCACTTGAACTGAGTTTTGCTTGAATCTCTGATTCCATAGTCTGAGAAAGCCCCACATTATCTTTCAAGGTGTCAGTAACACACCTGGACATTTTTTTCCGAGTCCTCTTTGCCTCTGGTCTCTTTGTTCCCACGTGGCATCTTACTTGGCTCAAGTGAGGCATTCAGACCTCAGAAGCCACAAGAAATCCAATCATAGCCAACCGTTTGTGGTATCTTGAGGACCTTATTGAAGACTGGGAGTCCCATGAGAACAGTCCCTTTGGGCTCCATCCAGGATCCTACCGTCATATTCACTCTCTTCCTCCCCTATTCAGTCCCAGCAGCCAGTGAGTTTATTTTCCTCTTCCTCTAAAGGCTAAGTACAACTGATCCCGAGGCCCTGGGAGTGAAGCTTCTACTCCAACCAAGCTTCTAAAGGCCTTTCTCCAAGAAAGGCCATTCTCTCAAAGAGGAATGCCCACTGTTAGAGGCAATTTTCTCTCTCCAGTTCATTTTGTTCTCATTAATAGCCCTCTGTGATTAGTGCAACAATTTCCACTTTATCGACGAAGAAATGGACGCTCAGAGATGAAGTGCCCTTGCCCAAGGTCACACAGCTAGTGAGCGCCAGAGTCTGGCTTCAAGCCGTGCTTTGCCCGGCTCCACTGTTCCCCGTGGCCTGTCTGATGACAGTCAGTCGCATCTGCTTCAGAGGGAGCAAGTCACTTCTCCTGTGCCCTGACCTTCCCACTCTGGGAGGGAGTCTCTTTGCTCTGTGGCAGGCTTGCAACATCTCCGGCCTTCTTTGAAAAGGTGCCCTTGTCTGCTCCTTCCTTGAAGAGCAGCAGAAAGGTGTTCATGTGTACACCTTCCTAGGTGAGCTCAGGGAGAGGACTCTAGTGGCTGAAGGCGAGGAGTGGGAAGACAGGTTAGTACTCAGCTTAGCCCCACTGTGATTAAGTGCCCATGTCACCCTCCGCAGCGGGCCTTGGGCGCCTGTGGATCAAGCCACTTCTGCCTTACAGTTCTCAGGTTTCTCACTGCCTTCTCCCCAGATTCCTGATGACCATGGCAGGCCTCCTGTTTATGTCCTTTCCTTGTTCTCCTTCCTGATATCACAGTACAGAGGAAACACAAGAGACTCTGGACCCAGAGCCTTCAGATCTCAGCTGTGCTGCTCACTCTGTGGCTTTGGGCCCATCCTTTCATCTCATAAAACTGGTTTCCTCTAGGACAAGGCTAGTGATACTTTCTTCACAGGTTGTGGTGGTATTTACAAACTAAAGCATCCTTTCAACTGATACGCTGGGCACAGGCTGAAAGGATGAGCAGAGAGCACCCTTGCTCTCCAAGAGCTTACATTCTAGCGTGCAGGACAATTTTTAAAAAGCTGTCACGCTGAACTTACCTCTTGTCAGTCTGTGTAAGTTCCTGGAGTTCTCTGGCTTCAGTTTATTCATCCATAAAGTGGGATTTGCAGTCAGTTTCTTCCTTGCGGAGTCACAAGTTGATGGGGGTGATAGAATCCCAAACTGAGGCTGCTGGCCATCAAGGTTGTTTTGTTTTTATTGTTTCATTAGTGCTTGAAGGGAGTCTTGAGTGAGAGAGAGTGAAAGTCACTTAGTCGTGTCAGACTCTTTGCGACCCCATGGACTGTACAGTCCATGGAATTCTCCAGGCCAGAATACTGGAGTGGATAGCCGTTCCTTCTCCAGGGGATCTTCCCAACCCAGGGATCAAACCCAGGTCTCCCACATTGCAGGCAGATTCTTTACCAGCTGAGCCACAAGGGAAGTCCAAGAATACTGGAGTGAGTAGCCTATCCCTTCTCCAAGCTCATCTTCCTGACCCAGGAATTGAACCGGGGTCTCCTGTATTGCAGGCAGATTCTTTACCAACTGAGCTATCAGGGAAGTGAAGGAAATATTGGAGATTCCCAAATGTGTATTTAACATGGACTGTGGTACACCTTAAGATGTTTGACAAAATAGGGTTATAACCTTGGATTTTACGGGTCTTAAGTGTTCCTGATCTCACTCTAACAAGGTGAGCCAAGAGGGCATGAGGGCAGTTATCTAGCTGGATAAAGCTCTAAGTCAATTTTGAAGGCACACCCAGAGGAGGGTTCATGAGGTTCCGAGTAGGGTGGGCGGCCTCCCTGCCAGCAGTGTTCTGGCATCTGGACCAAGAAAAAGGCTCCCACCAGGCAGTGCTGGGGGATGCTCAGGACTTCCCAGGCGAGGAGTTTCTCACTGTTAACTCTGTCTATGTGTCTGTCCTCATGTGAAGCGAGCAGCAGTAGCAGCCATACCAGGTCAGAACTCCCCAGCTCTGGGGACCTCCGTTCTCACTGTTCGATCCATGTGGGCTCCACATAGCAGCTTTTGTTCAGTGTCATCTCTTTGCTTTTGGAACACGGGTTTTCCTTTACATGACCTGAGTTATTGGGCTATAAGAGGGACCGTGAACTCAGTAGTTGAGCAGGGCCAGGCTGCCCCAGTCTCCCCAGCAGTGCATCAGAGGTGTGGGCTGGCTACTGGGCTCCCTGACGTTTATTTCTAAGCATCCTTCTCCAAAGAGAACCACTTCAAAGTGTGTCCCTGCACAAGTCACAGGACATCTGCCCTGCACGGACAGATCAGAGGACTCGGCTCCATCGGCGTCGCCTTCCTTTTCTCTCTTTGGCCATGCCATGTGGCATGCCCTGTCTTAGATATCCCACCAGGGATCAAACCCACGCTCCTTGCATTGGAAGAGCAGAGTCCTGACCACTGGACCACCAGGGAATTCCCCGCCCTCCCTTTTCATCACTGCATTGGCGGGGAAGCAGCCTTACCCCTACATGCTCTGAGGGGACCAGAGAGATGACAGACTCCATCATTGTGCGTAAGGATGCTACACAGTGCTGCCACATATAAGGTGGTTGCGTGGATCCAGCATGCGAGGGCTTGTTGTTATTGTTAGTACTTTTCCTTTTACTGCAAAAGAAAAACTGCCAAATATTGAGTGCTTAAATTCCAGGTGTAATTCTAAGAGCTTTTGCAAACAACACCTCATTTAGTGCTCCCCCACCCCATCCCCTGCATAAAGTTAACTACTATCATTATCTCTATTTAACAAATGAAATAGAAAATGGACCCAGGGAGATTATATAAATTGGTAAAGCCCTGTAGGTAGCATCGGGGGAGATACACTGATTGCCTCTCTAGCCTGTGCTTAACTACTCCTAGCGAAGAAACCCTGACGGAAGAGCTTATGGGGCGCGCTGACCATAAAAGAGGCTGTATTTCTATTGTAATAAATGCCTAAACCTTAGAGAATGAGCTTCACATATGGAGATTTAAAAAAATAGTTTTGTTTTTTATAATCTATTTTGTACAAAAACTTCTACTTAATTTGTATAAAGCATAAATAGAATATTCATAATAAAATAAAGATGGCCACTGTTATATATGAGGGTCTGGGACCAATGTAAGTAGGGAGGGATAGAATGGGAGACAGCACTAGGGCGAGAAGGCATAATAAGACCTGTTTTTATTTTATTTTTCTTTTAAAATTATATATTATTTTTCATCTTATTTTCTGTTATGATTTATTATAGGATATTGAATGTAGTTCCCTGTGCTCTTCAGCAGAACTTTTTTCTTTCTACATATAAGAGTTTGCATCTACTAATCCCGTCTCCCAGTTTTTCTATCTCTTGGCCCCCTCCTCCTTGGCAACCACAAGTCTGTTCTTTATGCGTGTAAGTGTGTTTCTATTTTGTAGATAAATTCATTTGTGCCATATTTTAGATTCCACATGTAAGTGATACCATATGGTATTTATCTTTCTCTTTCTGACTTCCTTCGCTTAGGATGATAATCTCTGGGTCCATCCATTTAGCTGCAAATGACATTATTTCATTCTTTTTATGGCTGAGTAGTATTCCATTGTACCACATCGGTATCCATTCCTTTGCTGATGGACATTTAGTTCCTCCCATGTCTTGGCTATTGTGAATAGTGCTGCTGTGAACATGGGGGTGCAAGTAGCTTTTTGATTTATCAGATCATTTCAGTCACTCAGTCACGTCCGACTCTTTGCGACCCCATGAACCGCAGCACGCCAGGCCTCCCTGTCCATCACCAACTCCCGGAGTTCACTCAGACTCACGTCCATCAAGTCAGTGATGCCATCCAGCCATCTCATCCTCTGTCATCCCTTCTCCTCTTGCCCCCAATCCCTCCCAGCATCAGAGTCTTTTCCAGTGAGTCAACTCTTCACATGAAGTGGCCAAAGTACTGGAGTTTCAGCTTTAGCATCATTCCTTCCAAAGAAATCCCAGGGCTGATCTCCTTCAGAATGGACTGGGTGGATCTCCTTGCAGTCCAAGGGACTCTCAAGAGTCTTCTCCACACCACAGTTCAAAGGCATCAATTCTTCAGCGCTCAGCCTTCTTCACAGTCCAACTCTCACATCCATCCATGACTACAGGAAAAACCATAGCCTTGGGTAGACGGACCTTTGTTGGCAAAGTAATGTCTCTGCTTTTGAATATGCTATCTGGGTTGGTCATAACTTTCCTTCCAAGGAGTAAGCGTCTTTTAATTTCATGGCTGCAGTCACCATCTGCAGTGATTTTGGAGCCCAGAAAAATAAAGTCTGACACTGTTTCCACTGTTTCCCCATCTATTTCCCATGAAGTGATGAGACCAGATGCCATGATCTTCGTTTTCTGAATGTTGAGCTTTAAGCCAACTTTTTCACTCTCCACTTTCACTTTCATCAAGAGGCTTTTGAGTTCCTCTTCACTTTCTGCCATAAGGGTGGTGTCATCTGCATATCTGAGATTATTGGTACTTCTCCCGGCAATCTGATTCCAGCTTGTGCTTCTTCCAGTCCAGCGTTTCTCATGATGTACTCTGCATAGAAGTTAAATAAACAGGGTGACAATATACAGCCTTGACGAACTCCTTTTCCTATTTGGAACCAGTCTGTTGTTCCATGTCCAGTTCTAACTGTTGCTTCCTGACCTGCATACAAATTTCTCAAGAGGCAGATCAGGTGGTCTGGTATTCCCATCTCTTACAGAATTTTCCAATGTTTCTTGTGATCCACACAGTCAAAGGCTTTGGCATAGTCAATAAAGCAAAAATAGATGTTTTTCTGGAACTCTCTTGCTTTTTCCATGATCCAGCGGATGTTGGCAATTTGATGTCTGGTTCCTCTGCCTTTTCGAAAACCAGCTTGAACATCAGGAAGTTCAGGGTTCACATATTGCTGAAGCCTGGCTTGGAGAATTTTGAGCATTACTTTACTAGCGTGTGAGATGAGGGCAATTGTGCGGTAGTTTGAGCATTCTTTGGCATCGCCTTTCTTTTGGATTGGAATGAAAACTGACCTTTTCCAGTCCTGTGGCCACTGCTGAGTTTTCCAAATTTGCTGGCATACTGAGTGCAGCACTTTCACAGCATCATCTTTCAGGATTTGGAATAGCTCAACTGGAATTCCATCACCTCCACTAGCTTTGTTCGTAGTGATGCTTTCTAAGGCCCACTTGACTTCACATTCCAGGATGTCTGGCTCTAGGTCAGTGATCACACCATCGTGATTATCTGGGTCATGAAGATCTTTTTTGTACAGTTCTTCTGTGTATTCTTGCCATCTCTTCTTAATATCTTATGCTTCTGTTAGGTCCATACCATTTCTGTCCTTTATCGAGCCCATCTTTGCATGAAATGTTCCTTTGGTATCTCTGATTTTCTTGAAGAGATCCCTAGTCTTTCCCATTCTATTGTTTTCCTCTATTTCTTTGCATTGATCGCTGAAGAAGGCTTTCTTATCTCTTCTTGCTATTCTTTGGAACTCTGCATTCAGATGTTTCTATCTTTCCTTTTCTCCTTTGCTTTTTGATTTATAATTTTGTCCAAATCTGTGCGTAGGAGTTGGACCGTTGCATCAGATCTGTTTTTAGAATGACATCCCTGGAGAGGCCTGTTTGGTGGAGAATGGAGAGGAGAGAAGGAAGGGTTGAAGTCTGTTGTGGGAGGCTCCAAAAGGATCCGTTGTGTTTTCAGTGAAAGGAAAGGAGATTCCAAGGCGTTGTCCACTGGTCACAGTGACAGCCTGGGTGCTGTGTGTTGTGGATGCAGCTCAGTGTGCATTCTCTGCACTCGAGTGCAGTGAACTAAAAGGAGGGGGCTGATTTCTCAAGGGGAAGGGTGTGGCCAGATGATATGTAAAGAGATAGGTCAGAACTGCAGCTTCCTTCTCAATTAGTATTTTCCCAAAGCATTGTGTGTGCTGTTGGTGGTACCCATGATGGTCTTCAGTGGTACCCTGATGAACCTCAACAATTTTAACAACTTTCCATTTTTTTCAAATGGTTAGTATTCATTTATGACAAGTGATTCAGGCTTTCCCTTTAAATAGGTTTTCTTTTAGATGCTTGTGTTTAAATAATAGGTTTATTTTACAGAAAAATACTAATTAAATTTTATTCTAAGTGGTGAAATCAGGAAGGCAGTGCCTGAATTGGTGAGAGCTGTGTTCCCCTGTTTTAGCGGAGCCCCCACCCCACCTTCCCAATGGCCTGCTCAGAGTCCCGTGTCTTGCGTTTGTGTCTTGCAGACCCGGTGCACGGCCCACAGAACGTGGAGATCGTGGACATCCGAGCCCGGCAGCTGACCCTGCAGTGGGAGCCCTTCGGCTACGCGGTAACCCGCTGCCACAGCTACAACCTCACGGTGCAGTACCAGTACGTGTTCAACCAGCAACAGTATGAGGCCGAGGAGCTCATCCAGACCTCCTCCCACTACACCCTGCGGGGACTGCGTCCCTTCATGACCATCAGGCTGCGGCTGCTGCTGTCCAACCCCGAAGGCAGGATGGAGAGCGAGGAGCTGGTGGTGCAGACGGAGGAGGACGGTGAGTCAGGGAGTGGGTGTGCTCCCTCAGGAACTGGGAGGGCTGGACCAGCTCAGGCGGCCACGCCTAGCAGTTGCAAGGGTTTATTTTTTCCCAGCATCTTTCATCTCTCTGTCAGTTTATCAGCATCTTCTCTAAGCTCTTCAGTAACACAGCATGCAGGCTGTACAGTACACAACTCCAGGGGGCCCTGTGCCCCTAGACAGTGACACCTCTGCCACAGACACACGCTCATCCACATCCCTGCTCTCACTTTATGCCACCTGCTGTGCCAGCATTTAACCACACTGATGCCTCTCAAAAGAGAAGACGTGTATCAATCGTACTGTTGAGACATGTTGAGTTTGGAGTCAGATGGCTCTGGATTCTCTTAAAAATTAGCATCAGAAAATACATATAAAAAGCTTGGCACACACACTGAATGCACCCAGAGCCACACATTCACCTGGGTGTCCTACAGGCGTCTCAAAAAAGTATCCAAAATTGAACTCATTTCCTCCTCTATACTGACTTCTCTCCCTCTGTTCAGGTATACTTCCTAGAACACAGGGAGACCCGAGTGATGGTCCCTGGTGGGATCAAGACCCATATCCTCAGCTGCAAAGCCCCACAAGCATATAGAGGAAAGCACTCCAACCTCTTTTAACCTTGTCCCTCAATCCCTCCATCTTATCCTAGACCTGGAAGTTTTATCACATCTGCCTTTGTAACAAGCCCTCCCCAATCCCGTTTAAAATCATCCTCGCAGCCACTCTCTTTGCAGCCCCTCCAGACTGCTTTTGGGTAGCACGGTGGTGGGGACTCAGCCTCTGTCACCTCGTTCCGCCATCTTCCTGTCTTGCACAGAACCTCAGTCTCCTATGGGTACAGCTCTCACCCGGGTCAGCTTCTCCAGATCTTAGTGCCCTGCTTCCTGGGAGCCTATTCCCGTCCAGCCTCCGACACAGGGTCAGGCGTCTCATCTTGGCTTCATTCTGTGGCCCTGGATTTGGCTTCTGATGAAGCTGCCAGAACTTTCTCTAGATTTGGCTCCATTGTATCAAAGATAAATAGCTCCTTCTCCAGCACATAGACTAATACACTGTCTGAAAAGTCAGCCTCTGGAACCAAATATGCCTGGAGAAAGTTGTTTAACCTCTCAGCACCTGGGTTCCTTATCTGTAAAAATGGCGATAAATTGGGAATTCTCTGGTGATCCACTGGTTAGGACTCTGTGCTTCCGCTGCTGGGGGCCCAGATTTGATCCCTGGTCATGGAACTAAGACCCCCCAGCCATGTGGTTACTTTTTAAAAAAGGAGATAATCATAGCACCTAACTTCCAGGTTGTGCTCATAGAAAGGATGGCATGTATAGAAACTAGAATCATGTCCATCCGACTCTAAAGTTTTCATTAAATGTAGCTACTACAGTTGCACTAAATCCAAAAAAAAAAAAATCTTGACAAAGAATCCTTTAGCACAATCAACCCAAAAACCACCCACCCATCTCTTTAGAACTGTAGATGTCCACTGTCATAGCTATAGAAAACATGACATCTATATCCAAGGAGTGGCAACATGGCAGAATTTCACGTTAACTTAAAAATAATCAAATAAACAATCCACCTTCATATTTCCAATAACATTAAACCTGATTTTATATAATAAGGAGATACAGAGTTGGGGCAAGTAGGGTGGTTTGGTGGCTTACTTGCTAAGTTCTGTCTGACTCTTGTGACTCCATGGACTGTAGCCCACCGAGCTCCTCTGTGCATGAGATTTCCCAGGCAAGAATACTGGAGTGGGTAGCCATTTCCTTCTCCAAGGGATCTTCCCAACCCAGATATCAAACACGGGTCTCCAGCATTGCAGGCGGTCTCTTTACTGACTGAGCCACCAGGGAAACCCAGGGTGGTTTAGTGACAAGAGTTCACGGGGGAACCTGGTTGTTAGACAAGGGGGAGCCAGTGTTGGGAACCAGCATGAAAATTCAGGATGCTGAAGATGAACAGGAGGGTTTAGCCCAGGAAGAGCTCAGGGCATTTCTTGCCAAGATGCTCTACCTGCTTTGGGCCACTTTTTGAGGATTACCTACATGTGCGACTATACATCACAAGTCCCATATTTAAGGCATGCCCCAACCTCTCCGTTTCTTCTTCTCATCACCAATGGAAAACAAAACAACAACAAAAAAAAACAATCACAAGGTCTTTATCAAAACAAATTGAGAACAGCAATGCTTTGAAATTAAATTTTAATCAAACACCATTAATGTTTGAGAGAGCAGAGGTGCTCCATCTCTGCTCTCTCGAGCTGTGTGGGCATCATCACAGTAAAAGCACCAACATTCAGGACACCAGGCCTCTGGCTTGCAGCTCTCCTGAGGCCCCACCTCACAGACCATGGAGACTACAGGAAGGCCTCAGAAGAGTACTGGACCCTGTGCATGCTGGACTTAGGTTCCATTTCTCCTGAAGAGGGGAGAGGCACCATCTCTGTTTGCTGGGGGCTCATTGACATCGAGGTTGAGCTGCAGATGGAGCTCAGCTCTAGTCCATTAACTGAAACCCCCTTCAGGGAACCAGGGAAGCATCTTGCGGGTTGAGCTGGCTGGAGTCAAGGTGCTTTCATCTGTGCTACAAAATTGTCTTCTGGGAAATGTGTGGAATTTGTAATTCTGTCACCCCACTGCCTTTGTGAGGGTGTGAAGTAACCCACCACTGGTGAGAACAGCTTGTGGCCACTGAGCCCCTGTGTTTCATCTGTGAAGGGGTTGTTAATAGGAGGCTAAACAGGTTCTTTATTTTTTCCCTTTTTCTTCACAAATGTCTCAGACAAAAACCACAACTCAGCTTGCTGGGTGGTTACTTCTCTGCCTTCAATCAAACCACAGCCAAGACTGTGAAATGGAATCTCTGAGATTCTGACAAAGGAAAACCAAATAGATGATGGCCTCATTTTGGTTACCCCTTATTGAGACCTACAGTGGGCTAGACACACATGTTATATACTATAATTCAACTTGATTTTACTTTGAAATGTTTCAAAACCATGGGAAAATTGGAAGAAGAGGATAAGCAAGATCTGTAAACCCTTCACGAGACTTAACACTAGTGAACACCTTGCTATCTACTTTTTCATATGCATATATGATACCTGTGTATGATATAGGGCTTTCCTGACAGCTCAGTTGGTAAAGAATCTGCCTGCAATACAGGAGACCCTGGTTCAATTCCTGGGTCGGGAAGATCCGCTGGAAAAAGGATAGGCTACCCACTCCAGTATTCTTGGGCTTCCCTCGTGGCTCAGCTGATAAAGAATCTGCCTGCAATGCATGAGACCTGGGTTTGATACCTGGGTTGGTAAGATCCCCTGGAGAAGGGAAAGGCTACCCACTCCAGTACTCTGCCTGGAGAACTCCATGGACTATATAGTCCATGGGGTCACGAAGAGCTGGACACAACTGAGTGACTTTAACTTTCACTTTCACGCGTGTGATATATTTCATATGGAAATAACATATATAAATATACATATATTTTTAACTATTTGAAAGTAAATGGCAGAAGTCATGATACCTCACCCCTAAATTCTTTAGCATCCATGACAGTTAATGATAAGGACTTGCTCCTCCATACCCGCAATACCATAGAATATCTAAGAAATTTTGCAGTAATAATCAAATAGACAATCTGCATTCATATTTCCAGTAACATTAAACCTGATTTTATGTGACAAACCAGAATATGAGACATGTTTGGATAAAATGCTCTATGAGTTGGTGACGTAGGTTTCTGTCTGTAGCATGTTACGAGGTACATGACGTCAGGGACCCCCTCTACTGGTGATGCTGAGTTGGTCCCTTAGATAAGGTGGGGACCACCCAGTCTCTTCACAGTAAATGTGGCATCTTTTCTCTTTGTAAATTAGCTCACCTGTGCAGTGGTAGTTTGAGATCTTTGAGTATCTCTAGTCCCCAAGAACTTAAAAAAAATTTTTTTTATGAACTATGGTAGATTTATAATGTTAATTTCTTGTGTACAGCAAGCTGACTCAGTTATGCATTTATATATTTTCCATATTCTTTTTCATTACGGTTTGTCAGAGGATACTGAACATAGTCCCCTGTGCTCTACAGCAGGACCTGATGTTCATCCATCCTGCGTGTAACAGTTCACACCTGCTAATCCCGAGCTCGCAGGCCTTCTCTTCCCTCCCCCTCTCCCCCTGGGCAACCACGGGTCTGTGCTCTGAATCTGTGAGTCTCTTTCTGTTTTGTAGACAAATTCATTTGCGCCATATTTTAGATTTCACCCGTAAGGGATACCATGTGATACCATATCTTTCTGACTTACTTTGCTTAGTACGATAGTATCTTTTGCTCCAAGTGGCATTATTTTTTTTCTTTTTATGGCTGAGTGATATTCAATTGTGTATGCATACACACACACACACACACACACATACATATGCACAACATACCACGTTTCTTCATCCACTCATCTGTGGATGAACGTGTAGTTTGCCTGTATGTCTTGACTGTTGTAAATGGTGCTGCTGTGAACCTTGGGGTGCGTGTATCTTTTCGGATTAGCGTTTTGTCCAGATATATACCCGGAGTGGGATTGCTGGATCATATGGCAACTCTTATTTTTAGTTTTCTGTGGAACCTTCATACTGTTCTCCATAGGGGCTGCACCAATTTACGTTCCTGCCAGCAGGGAAGGTGAGTTCCCTTTTCTCCACACACTCTCCAGCATTTGTTATTTGTAGGCTTTTTAATGATGACCATCTGACTTGAGTGAGGTGGTACCTCACTGCAGTTTTGATTTGTCTTTCTCTGATAATTAGGGATGTTGAACACCTTTCATGTGCCTATTGGCCACTTGTATCTCTTCTCTAGAGAAGCGTCTGTTTAGGTCTTCTGCCCATTTTTCAGCTGGGCTGTTTGTGTTTTTGTCATTAAGTTGTATAAGCTGTTTGTATATTTTGGAAATTAAGCCCCTGCTGGTTACACTGTTTGCAAATATTTTCTCCCATTATGTAGGACAGGAGCCTGGGGCACTGCAGTGCATGGGGTTGCAAAGAATAAAACCATAAGTAAATAAAAAATGCTTAGTGATTGAGCATGCATGTAGTTAGTCTTTTGTTTTATTAATGGTTTTATTTGCTTTGCAAAAAGTTGTAAGTTTGATTAGGTGCCATTTGTTTTTGTTTTTATTTCTTTTGCCTTGGGAGATGAACCTAAGGAAACATTGGTATGATTTATGTCAGAGAATTTTTGCCTTCAGTCTCGTCTAGAAATTTTATGGTGTCATAGCTTATGTTTAAGTCTTTAAGCCGTTTTGAATTTTTCATTGTGTATGGTGTGAGGGCGTGTTCTAACTTCATTGACTTGCATGCAGCTGTCCAACTTTCCCAGCACTACTTGATGAAGAGACTGTCTTTTTTCCATATAGTCTTGCCTCCCTTGCTGACGATTAACTGCCCATAGGCGTGTGGGTTTCTTTCTGGGTTCTCTATTCTGTTTCATTGGTCTGTACGTCTGTTTTTGTGCCACTACCATGCCGTTTTGTTTGTGTTAACTTTGTGGTGTGTCTGAAGTCTGGGAATGTTATGCTTCCTGCTTTGTTCTTTTTCCTCAGGATTGCTGTGCCAGTCCTGGGTCTTCCCAAGAATTTTTGACCCAAAGATTTTAGCACTCCCTGATAATCTTCACCTGAATCAGCTATTACTGGTATTTGCAAAAGGATGTTTTTAAATCTAGCATTCCCTCTACATGTATTGTTTTGCATTCTTCTTTATAGAACAGCTTTCTCTCCTCATCCCCATCCCCATTTTTACTTTCCCTGTTGACACATGGGTCTTTTTATTCTTTAACTCAATGTATTAAAATCCATCACTGTTATTATTCTTTTCAGTGCTCAAACTGTCTCATATATGGCTTGTGAGAGTCCCTTCTAATTGGCTGCTAGGTCCTTTTGACATGGTCTCAGTCTTCCTTGCTCCCGGTGTAACAGAACATTCCAGACTACCCTTATAATGTCTCTGCCCCAGACCTGGAGTCAACCACTTATTCAAGGATTTCTGGTGTTATTGAGTGGAGATTGAATATTTTGGCACTAAAAGATGCATCTTATGTGTGCTCAATGAGCTATTATTGCCTCTACGCTCTTCAAGAAGGTAGAGCTGGGGAATATAATTTATCTGTTTTAAATAATATTATTGTTGTTCAGTCACTAAGTCATGTCTGACTTTTTGTGACCCTATGGACTGTAGCTCGCCAACCCGTCTGTCCTCCATTATTTCCTAGAGTTTGCTCAAATGCACAGCCATTGAGCATCACCAGCTATGATGCTGATGCTGTCTAACTGTCTCAGCCTCTGCCACCCACTTCTCCTTTTGCCTTCAATCTTTCCCAGAGTGTTTTCCAATGAGTCAGTTCTTCATATCAGATGGCCAAAGTTTTGGTGCTTAAGCTTCAGCAACATTCCTTCCAATGAATATTGAGGTCTGATTTCCTTTTCCATTGACTGGTTTGATCTCCTTTCATTCCAAGGGACTCTCAAGAGTCTTCTCCAGCACCACAATTCAAAAGCATCAATTCTTTGGCTCTCCGCTTTCATTATGGTCCCTCTCATATCCCTATATGAATGCTGTGAAAGCCATAGCTTTGACTATACAGACCTTTGTCAGCAGTCATGTTCAGTTCAGTTGCTCAGTCGTGTCCAACTCTTTGTGACCCTGCAGCATGCCAGGCCTCCCTGTCCATCACCAACTCCCAGAGTCCACCCAAACCCATGTCCATCAAGTCGGTGATGCCATCCAACCATCTCATCCTCTGTTGTCCCCTTCTCCTCCTGCCCTTAATCCTTCCCAGCATCAGGGTCTTTTCAAATGAGTCAGCTCTTCACATCAGGTGGCCAAAGTATTGGAGTTTCAGCTTCAACATCAGACCTTCCAATGAACACCAAGGACTGATCTCCTTTAGGATGGACTGGTTGGATCTCCTTGCAGTCCAAGTGACTCTCAAGAGTCTTCTCCAACACCACAGTTCAAAAGCATCAATTCTTCTGCGCTCAGCTTTCTTTATAGTCCAACTCTCACATTCGTACATGACTATTGGAAAAACCATAGCCTTGACTAGACAGAAGGACCTTTGTTAGCAAAGTAATGTCTCTGCTTTTTAAATTGCTATCTAGGTTGGTCATAACTTTTCTTCCAAGGAGCAAGCGTCTTTTAATTTCATGGCTGCAATCACCATCTGCAGTGATTTTGGAGCCCAGAAAAATAAAGTCTGACACTGTTTCCACTGTTTCCCCGTCTATTTCCCATGAAGTGATGGAACCAGATGCCATGATCTTCGTCTTCTGAATGTTGAGCTTTAAGCCAACTTTTTCACTCTCCTCTTTCACTTTCATCAAGTGGCTCTTTAGTTCCTCTTCACTTTCTGCCATAAGGGTGGTGTCATCTGCATATCTGAAGTTATTGCTATTTCTCCCGGCAATCTTGATTCCAGCTTGTGCTTCCTCCAGCCCAGCGTTTCTCATGATGTACTCTGCATATAAGTTAAATAAACAGGGTGACAATATACAGCCTTGACGTACTCCTTTTCCTATTTGGAACCAGTCTATTGTTCCATGTCCAGCTCTAACTGTTACTTCCTGATCTGTATACAGGTTTCTCAAGAGGCAGATCAGGTGGTCTGGTATTCCCATCTCTTGAAGAATTTCCCACAGTTTCTTGTGATCCACACAGTCAAAGGCTTTGGCATAGTCAATAAAGCAGAAATAGATGTTTTTCTGGAACTCTCTTGCTTTTTCCATGATCCAGCGGATGTTGGCAATTTGATCTCTGGTTCCTCTGCCTTTTCAAAAACCAGCTTGAACATCTGGAAGTTCACAGTTCACGTATTGCTGAAGCCTGGCTTGGAGAATTTTGAGCATTACTTTACTAGCGTGTGAGATGAGTGCAATTGTACGGTAGTTTGAGCATTCTTTGGCATTGCCTTTCTTTGGGATTGGAATGAAAACTGACCTTTTCCAGTCCTGTGGCCACTGCTGAGTTTTCCAAATTTGCTGACATATTGAGTGCAGCACTTTCACAGCATCATCTTTTAGAATTTGAAATAGCTCAACTGGAATTCCATCACCTCCACTAGCTTTGTTCATAGTGATGCTTTCTAAGGCCCACCTGACTTCACATTCCAGGATGTCCAGCTCTAGGTAAGTGGGAGTAATCACACCTTCATGATTATCTGTGTCTTGAAGATCTTTTTTGTACAGTTATTCTGTGTATTCTTGCCATCTCTTCTTAATATCTTCTGTTTCTGTTAGGTCCATACCATTTCTGTCCTTTATCAAGCCCATCTTTGCATGAAATGTTCCCTTGGTATCTCTGATTTTCTTGAAGAGATGTCTAGTCTTTCCCATTCTATTGTTTTCCTCTGTTTCTTTGCATTGATTGATGAGGAAGGCTTTCTTATCTCTCCTTGCTGTTCTTTGGAACTCTGCATTCAAATGGGTATATCTTTCCTTTTTTCCTTTGCTTTTTGCTTCTCTTCTTTTCACAGCTATTTGTAAGGCCTCCTCAGACAGCCATTTTGCTTTTTTGCATTTCTTTTTCTTGGGAATGGTCTTGCTCCCTGTCTCCAGTACAGTGTCATGAACCTCCATCCATAGTTCATCAGGCACTCTGTCTATCAGATCTAGTCCCTTATATCTATTTTTCACTTCCACTGTATAATCATAAGGGATTTGATTTAGGTCATACCTGAATGGTCTAGTGGTTTTCCCCACTTTCTTCAATTTCAGCTTGAATTTGGCAATAAGGAATTCATGATCTGAGCCATAGTCCATTCCTGGTCTTGTTTTTGCTGTCTGTATAGAGTTTCTCCACCTTTAGCATGGAGAAGCTCTATACAGTCAGCAAAAATCATGAACTCACACTAATTCAAATCCAGCACCTCAGAATTCTTCTCAGTCCATACATATCTACCTCCACCCACAGTGAGAACCCCAGTTCCCAAGTTTCACTTTTTTTTTTTTTTTTTTGCTTCATAATATAATACATACAGAGTAGTTTCAGAGTTATAATACCAGTCGTCCTAACAAACAGGAAAGCTACTAAATTAGGTTAAAGATTTTCTTTTTAGATTTTCTCTCTTTGAGCAGTCAAGAAGCCATGTCCAAAGGTTCATTCTTTTCTCTGGATGGTTATATTATCAATTTAATACCCAATTATGTTCATTTATTTCAGTTTTAATTTTGTCTTCTCCTCATCCTCTTTGCTTTAATATCATTGTTTTTAATATCAAAAGTTTCTTTGTTTGAAACTCAGAACTCTATAGAAAGGTATACTCAGAGAAGTATTGCCAGCATCTCTCTTTCACACTGTTCCTATCCATACCAGAAATGGAATCACTTGTAAAATAGTTATTTCAAATATATCTTTCTTAAATATAGTTCATTTTGCAAAGCAGTGAAAATGATTTTTCTCTTATTTTTATATAAAAGATAACATATTAAGTATACTCTGCATCTTATGTTTTTGTTCATTTAATATGCCGTGGAAGTCAGTCTGTGTTGGTCTGTACAGATTTGTATCATTCTTTTATAGCTGTGTGAGGCTTCATTGTGTGAAAATAGCATGAGAATTCAAGCAGGGTCCTCTGGTTGTTCCCATTATTTCCTATGATAAATAGTATTGTAGCCGCTACTGTGCATATTGTGGTGTTGTGGAGCTATATTTTCATGAGAAATTCCTTAAAGTGGGATTGCTGGGGTCAGTAAGTAAATGTATATGCATTTTTGTTAGATGATGACAGATACCTCTCCATAAAAGTTCTATCATTTTACATGTTCATCAGCCATGTCAGTTCAGTTCAGTCGCTCAGTTGTGTCCTATTCTTTGCTACCCCACGGACCGCAGCATGCCAGGCTTCCCTGTCCATCACCAACTCCCAGAGCATGCTCAAACTCATGTCCATCGAGTTGGTGATGCCATCCAACCATTGCCATCGGCAATGTAGATTCATTTAATCTTAACATCAAACATGAAAAAGCAAGCAGTATCATTTTTGTTATTTTACAGTAAGGAATTTAGACTCCCATATAATTTATTGCAGTATAAAAATCTAGTTGACTATAATTAGTAATATATAGGATATAATACATTAATATAATTGATATGTGCTTAATCACATATGGTACATATATTATTTCATTTGAGACATGTACTTTCATTGTAGAGAAGACAGACATATTTCAGGAATGAGTGCCTGTATTTTCTGTGCATTTCCAACAAGATTAATTATCTGGTTTCTCAAGTGACAGGAAGCTAGAAGAAGGCTGCATACTGCTAGGGATAGGTGTTTGGACCGTAACAAGATGCAGTACATAAAATCTGGAAAAGAGGAAAGTAAGAAGAAAAGTGTAAAAAGCAGTAACAGCAAGGCAGTAAGTAATGCAGTCCAGACCCATTTAGTGGGAGGGTAGAAAGCCATACACATCTGAGTAATTCCTGAACCATCATTTACTTAGAGCTCAGTACATGTTTGATGTTTACAGAGATGACCTGGAGCTATCATACAGTAAGGAGGAGTGTGGTTACAGTTTTCAAATGCCCACTATGAGCTATGTGTTGTTCTGATATTCTTCATTCATGTAGTCAGTTCCCAAATACTGTGATGTAGATAATACTGATACTGTGTGAATGAGAAATCTGAGGCTTAGAGAGTTTAAGGAACCTGTCTAAGGCTGCTAGGTAGCAAGTGGAAGAGGCAATAAATAGATCCCAAAATCTTATTTCTGCTTCTTCCCCCAACCCCATCTAAGATGCAGTCCTATCCCTGGCCAATATCTCCCTGAACACTCTGTTTTTTTCTTTTCTGTAGTACTTATCATCATCTGAAATACTGTGTGTGTGTGTGTGTGTGTGTGTGTGTATTGTCTGCCTGACACATAGTAGATGCTCGTTAACTGTTTGTTGGATGAATGAATATTTAATATCAAAGCCCATGCCTCTTTCATGATATCACTGAACTCTGTTTATATACACTAGTAAGGTAAAGAATTGCATATGGATTTTATTTATATTCAAACCCAGCTTATACTGGTGTGATAGCGCTAACTGTTAGCCTCTCTTCTGGCCTCTGAATCCAGTAATACCACATTCATTGCTTGAAATCAACCAGGGTGATGTTTATACTATGGAAATTGGCAAACATATTGAGGTTTTATTTTGTTTTGTTTTCCTGGAGAGCTGGCTGCGAAACATTTACTAATACACCACTGTATAGTTCCATTAAAAAGGTATGTTTGACATCTTAAGATAGAAAAATTCATCCAGAAAAAAAAGATCTTGCCTCCAGCAAGACTGGAAATTACAAGGTAGATTGAAATTGTCTAAATCTATCTTTTCTCTATAAGACTTCCAGACTCCTCCGAATCATTTTCAAATTATTTCAATTTTTAAGTTAGTTCAGAGCCTCTATAGTGAACAAAACCCAACTAACCAATAAGTACGGCACCTGGAATGGACAGGCAAACAATAATCAGTAAAGAATACTTAGACAAGAAAGGGAACTTCTGTTGACGCCTCAGGACTCTGTGCTTTTAAATAAACTAATTGTTACTTCTCACAACTACTCTCAAAGTTCACCATTAGCCCCACTTTTCAAATGGGAAAATGGAGGGAAAGGAAGAAGAGGAAAGGGCAAGACAGGCAAGGACAGGAGAAAACTTGTCTTGATAACATTCTGTCCTTCTTTTATGTTGAAATGAAAATTTCCCTTAAATTACCATCTGAGTTTTAGGCGCAAGAAAACATCTGGTTTAATTACAGTGAATTTACATGAACCTACTGACAAGAAGCACAGTTAAAATTAGCAATTTTAGTGTGCTTTTTTTTTTTTGTTTTAAAGAGAATGAAATTATAAAGTAATTAACCTTTGTTGTAGAACTCTGTCAAAAGGATGGAAAGTTCCATGCTGTTAGCAAAAGAAATTCTGGAAAGGGAATATGTGGATTCACTAAAGAATTATAAAGAGAAAAAAGAAGGGTAAAGCAACCTAGAATTAGAAGATAAGACAAATCAGGAATCTTTCCTCAAAGAAGTCTTTTCATAGTGGGGTTGGTGGAGTCCTCATTGACTCTAAAGAAAGTACAGTCACCCCTCCATATCCATGGGTTCCATGTCCGTGGGTTTGGTATCCTTGGGTTTCATATTTGTGGGTTCCATATCTGCAGATTGACTTAGAAATCAATGGGCAGTTGGATAAGGCCTCCCATGGGGAGCCCCCAATATGGAGGGTGTGTGTGTGTGTGTTAGTCGCTCAGTTGTGTCCAACTCTTTGCAACCCCATGGACTGTAGCCCATCAGGTCCTTTCTCCATGGAATTCTCCAGGCAAGAATACCACCACACCCTTCTCCAGGGGATCTTTCTGACCCAGGGATCTAACTGCATCTCCTGCATTGCAGGCGGATTGCTTACAGATTCTTTACCATCTGAGCCACTGGCAAAACCCCAGTATGGAGGGTGGTGTCATATAAAGAATTTGAGCTTCAGTGGATTTTGTTATTTTGTTATCCTGAATCCCATCCCTGCAGACACTGAGGGTCAACTATTAGTTGGCTTCATTGAAGAAGACTTTGTTTGAAAAAGACTTCTTAACTTAGGGAGGAGCAGTGGGATGTGGTGAAAAAGAGCCTTGGCCTAGGGCTGAGATGACCTGATTTTGCCCCTAACTTAACTCTGTTGTGACTTGTCTTTCAGCCTTTCTAAGCCCACATGTCTACCAGGTGATGGAAGAAAGTGGTGATTCAGAAACCAACATGAAATCAGAAAGATCTGGGCTATATCTAGGCTCCATTCACACTTTGCAATTAAATTAGTTGCATTGTGTACACTTTAGTCCCCCCATCAGTAAAATGGGGAGTGGTCATCCTATTGATTTCTATATGGGATCCTACATGAAAGTCTATACATAAAGCATTTAATTTACTGTCTTCCATGAGCCATGTTAAGGGGTGTATGGCCAGTGCCAGACCTGACAGGCTGCTTGTTGTTTTCACTGCGTCACTTGGTCTGTGGGATCTTTGTTCCCCCAGCAGGGATTGCAGTCTCCTAGAGTGGGTTGCCACACCTTTCTCCAGGGGATCTTTCCCCGACAATGAAAGCACAGCGTCCTAAACCATTGGACCACCTGGGAATTCCCTCTGCAGGATGCTTTTTTTTTTAACTTTTTATCTTGTATTGAGGTATAGCCAATTAATAAACAATGTTTGTGGTAGTTTCAGGTGAACAGCAAAGGGACTCAGCCCCACATATATATGTATCCATAGAAAGGGAAGGGAAAGGGAAGTCACTCAGGCGTGTCCAGCTCTTTGCAACCCCATGAACTGTAGCCTACCAGGCTCCTCCATCCATGGGGTTTTCCAGGCAAGAGTACTGGAGTGGGTTGCCATTGCCTTCTCCAGGAGGTCTTCCTGACTCAGGGATTGAACCCGGGCCTCCCGCATTGTAGGCAGACGCTTTACCATCTGAGCCACCAGGGAAGTCTATGTATCCATAGCAGATTGCTCTTTAATCAAGGGTGTGTGACTCAGGAAAAACACATACACAGGTATCTGTGTGAGATTTCTATTAGTCATGGGTAAGGGACTATCTTATAATTGCTTACAATACTTCTGTAATCCCAGTTTCAAACGTCTCATTCTGACCCTAGAAATGAATGGGTGTGGCAGTGTTCCAGCAGAATTTTATTTACAAAACAGGCAGCTGGTTTCATTTGGCAGTGGCCTTAGTTTGCTGACCCTTAATCCACACTCATTCCTCTAATTATTTCCTCCAATCATTTGGCTTTAAAATCTATCCATAAGCTGATGATTTCTGCAGGTGATGTCTCCAGGTCAGACCTTTCCCTTGCCCTCATCTACCCAACTGCCTGTTGACCCTTTCTACCTGGATTGCTCCTTGGCCCCTGGAATTAGACATTGCCAGAGCTGACCTCCTGATCATCCCTCAGTCACCATCAAACTCAGTTCTTCTCATACTCTTCTCCACCTCAGTTAATGGCAACTCCATTTTATTAACGGCTCAAGTCAGATACCTTGATTCCTCACTTTTATCACATCAAAAGCCCTAGATTGCAGATTCCAGATAACACCCTTCACCCTGTATTCTCTGTGATTGGCACCCTCCCACCCTCAACCCCCGCTTTGTGCAAAGCAGCAACCCTGCTCACTCCTTAATCCCATCCATGAGCACATTCTCTTGACTCATCTTTTAATATATAGCAAGACCTTGATCATATTTTTTACAACCTCTACTGCCAGCTCTTGGGTCCAAACCACTGAGATTTCCAACCTGGATTTAATACTAAAGTGGTCTCCGAAATGGTCTGTCAGCTTTAGCCCTGGTCCCTGCACTCAGCAACCAGAAGAGCTTGAGGCGGATCACAGCATCACCCCTCTGGGCATCACCTTCCAGTGGTTTCTCGTGTCAGTGAGATTAAAAGCCCAAGTCCTTACGGTGGCTCATCAGGTCCCATGTAACCATACTACCACTTCTGATTGCCTCTCTGACCCCATCTTCTTCTATCTCGGCCTTACTGCATCAATCCAGCTACTGTTGTTCTGGAACATGCCAGATGTGTCCTGCCTCAGGATATTTTCCATTTGCCATTTCTTCTAACCAGAATAATCTTTCCACAAAAATACAGGGCTGATTTCTTCACCTCCTTCACATCTTTGCTTAGATGTCACCTTTGAGGAAGATCTTCCTCTACTTTTCTATTAAAAACTGGACTCTTCTAACACCACACTCCTTGTCCTTCTTTCCAGAATTGTGCATCTCCTTAGAGTTTATTGTTTGACATGCTTCCTGTTTCACTCTGCTTTTAATTATATCTCTTCTCCCACTAGCTTGTATACCAAGGAGACAATGATGGGTTTCTTCTATTTTCATTTACTGGTACTTTTAAGCACTTAGAATGGTGCCAGGTAAATAATAGGCATGCAATAAATGTAATATTGAATGGATTAATCTTCAGAATCTCCTCAGAGACAAAATAGGTTTTTAAATAACTTACACAGCAATCAGAAGATTTTAGAAAGCTGTTAAACATACTTAGTAAGCTACAAGAAGATATGGCTTCTCTGATTAGCAATATGACACTACTCAGAGACCATAGATAGATATATGGATACTAAGGGAAATACTAACAATTCTGATTCTGCAGAAGAACCAAATTGATGATCTCCAGACTGCACTAGAGCAGTTCTCAGAGAATGTGATGGGACCAGGGGGAGGAGCAAATACACAGAGGAACAACTTTGTGCCAGAAGCTTTGCTCGGCACATAACATGCATTCAAATATTGAATCTTCACAATAGCTATGGAGGAGGTATTGGGTTGGCCAAGAAGTTCATTCAGGTTTTTGTAAGATGGTATGGGAAAACCCGAATGAACTTTTTGGCCAACCCCATACTATTTCAGTTCTCATTTTAAAGTAAGGAAACTGAGTCACAGGTTAATCAACTTGTCCCAGTTTGTACAACAAATAAGTAGTGAGAATTAGACATAAACCTAGGCGGTCTGGCTCAGCCCATGATGTTAGTACTGTTACAGGTGTGCATGATGAAAAAGAGAGTTCTGATTCAAAGTGGCCATTTGATCATTCTTCCTCAACTAACTCCCCAAAAAGATAGGAAGAAAAATGCCTTTCATTTTGCCCTGAGAGTTATAAGAGGTTGCTGTCCCCATGCTTGAGGAATTAATGCAGAGCAGTGTTGCAGGATGGGGAACTACATGCAGAAAAGATGACAGAGTTGTGACTTCATTGAAAGAACCCCACCCCCGGTCCCTTGGGTCACAAGAAGGGACTTCTAAGCCCAACTGCATAAATACCTTCCAACTCTGCCCAGAGCTAAATGCACAGGTGGGTTTTGGAGCTGGTTGACAGGAATAGGCGGTCAGGGGATCAGGAGGTCTTAATGTTGAGGCATCTTTATATGCCAGTCCACAGAGCAGGGGATGAGAGCCCTCAGTCCAAGCCTGTGTATCGTAAAGCAGGAAAGCAGAGGGACTTGAGGAAAGGGCATCTTTTAGAAGAGACATTTCAGTTAAAGGTAGGGGCAGTGCTCTAAGTAACATCAGGCTGCCCCCCAGCCACCCAAAGTCAAAACAAGTCCTTTTTTTTTTTTAAAGAAGCTTTGTGCTGCCTGGTTATTTCTTTTCACTAATTTCCCCCCATTAATCCAGACATCCAAGCAAGCAGACCCCTTATCTGGCCAAGTACTAATGGGCATATCTAAATTTTACCTTGCCCTCTGGATTGGGAATATTAAAAACAAGAGCTCATATAATCTACTAGCAGAACATATCTCAACGCACCAAATTAGATCAGCCTACTCGGTTGCATAAACAAAGGTTACTGGACAGGTGAAAATATGTTTTCATTCTTATTAAAGAGATCCAGTCTGATAATGCAAAGCAAATGTCCCCTAAGAAAAATAGCAAGAAACAAGATTTAAAAACATAATAAAAGCCATATTCTTAACAGGATGTATTGATATAAATTAACACTGGATTAGAACATGTTCGTGGAATGGAAATTACTGATATAAAGAAAAGAGGTTAGTTCTCCCAGACTGATCTTTTTAAAAGAATTTAGCACTATTTGTTATATGTATTATTTTTATTTAATAATAAACTCCATAGCACTTAAGGATATATGTTTAAGGTAGAAGAACTATAATGAAAACAAAGTCATGATTATTAAAAAGTTAAGAGACTGATTACTTTTTGAGGGTATGAAGTTGTTGATAAATTAATAAGATGTGTATTTGTTTTATATGCTTGTGTAGTGTTTCTATCACACTAAAAAAAAAGATAAAATGAAGATAATTAAATATCCTTTTATACGAATAAATTTTGACATTTATGGGCTATGGAAACATTCCTGAGTTGAGTTGAGTCACTCAGTCATGTCCGACTCTTTGCGACCCCATTAATCCCAGCACGCCAGGCCTCCCTGTCCATCACCAACTCCCAGAGTTCACTCAGACTCATGTCCATCGAGTCAGTGATGCCATCCGGCCATCTCATCCTCTGTCGTCCCCTTCTCCTCCTGCCCCCAATCCCTCCCAGCATCAGAGTCTTTTCCAATGAGTCAACTCTTCGCACGAGGTGGCCAAAGTACTGGAGTTTCAGCTTTAGCATCATTCCTTCTGAAGAACACCAAGGACTGATCTCCTTCAGAATGGACTGGTTGGACCTCCTGGCAGTCCAAGGGACTCTAAAGAGTCCTCTCAAACACCACAGTTCAAAAGCATCAATTCTTCGGTGCTTAGCTTTCTTTACAGTCCAACTCTCACATCCCGTACATGACCACTGGAAAAACCATAGCCCTAACTAGACGGACCTTTGTTGGCAAAGTAATGTCTCTGCTTTTGAATATGCTATCTAGGTTGGTCATAACTTTCCTTCCAAGGAATAAGCGTCTTTTAATTTCATGGCTGCAGTCACCTTCTGCAGTGGTTTTGCAGCCCAAAACAATGAAGTCTGACACTGTTTCCACTGTTTCCCCATCTATTTCCCATGAAGTGATGGAACCAGATGCCATGATCTTCGTTTTCTGAATGTTGAGCTTTAAGCCAACTTTTTTACTCTCCTCTTTCACTTTCATCAAGAGGCTTCTTAGTTCCTTTTGACTTTCTGCCATAAGGGTGGTGTCATCTGCATATCTGAAGTTATTTATATTTCTCCCAGCAGTCTTGATTCCAGCTTGTGTTTCTTCCAGCCCAGCGTTTCTCATGATGTACTCTGCATATAAGTTAAATAAACAGGGTGACAATATACAGCCTTGACGTACTCCTTTTCCTGTTTGGAACCAGTCTGTTGTTCCATGTCCAGTTCTAACTTGCTTCCTGACCTGCATATAGGTTTCTCAAGAGGCAGGTCAGGTGGTCTGGTATTCCCATCTCTTTCAGAATTTTCTACAGTTTGTTGTGATCCACACAGTCAAAGGCTTTGGCATAGTCAATAAAGCAGAAATAGATGTTTTTCTGGAACTCTCTTGCTTTTTCCATGATCCAGCAGATGTTGGCAATTTGATTTCTGGTTCCTCTGCCTTTTCGAAAACCAGCTTGAACATCTGGAAGTTCACGGTTCACGTATTGCTGAAGCTGGCTTGGAGAATTTTGAGCATTGCTTAACTAGCATGTGAGATGAGTGCAATTGTGCGGTAGTTTGAGGATTCTTTGGCATTGCCTTTCTTTGGGATTGGAATGAAAACTGACCTTTTCCAGTCCTGTGGCCACTGCTGAGTTTTCCAAATGTGCTGGCATATTGAGTGCAGCACTTTCACAGCATCATCTTTCAGGATTTGGAATAGCTCAAAACTGGAATTCCATCACCTCCACTAGCTTTGTTTGTACTGATGCTTTCTAAGGCCCACTTGACTTCACATTCCAGGATGTCTGACTCTAGGTGAGTGATCACACCATTGTGGTTATCTGGGTCATGAAGATCTTTTTTGTACAATTCTTCTGTGTGTTCCTGCCACCTCTTCTTAATATCTACTGCTTCTGTTAGGTCCATACCATTTCTGTCCTTTATCAAGCCCATCTTTGCATGAAATGTTCCCTTGGTATCTCTATTTATCTTTAAGAGATCTCTAGTCTTTCCCATTCTTTGTTTTCCTCTAATTTTTTGCATTGATCGCTGAGGAAGGCTTTCTTATCTCTTCTTTCTAGTCTTTGGAACTCTGCATTCAGATGTTTATATCTTTCCTTTTCTCCTTTGCTTTTCACTTCTCTTCTTTTCACAGCTATTTGTAAGGCCTCCTCAGACAGCCATTTTGCTTTTTTGCCTTTCTTTTCCATGGAGATGGTCTTGATCCCTGTCTCTTGTACAATGTCATGAACCTCCGTCCATAGTTCATCAGGCACTCTATCAGAGCTAGGCCCTTAAATCTATTTCTCACTTCCACTGTATAATCATAAGGGATTTGATTTAGGTCATACCTGAATGGTCTAGTGGTTTTCCCCACTTTCTTCAATTTAAGTCTGAATTTGGCAATAAGGAGTTCATGATCTGAGCCACAGTCAGCTCCTGGTCTTGTTTTTTTTGACTGTATAGAGCTTCTACATCTTTGGCTGCAAAGAATATAATCAATCTGATTTCGGTGTTGACCATCTGGTGATGTCCACACGTAGAGTCTTGCCTTGTGTTGTTGGAAGAGGGTGTTTGTTATGACCAGTGCATTTTCTTGGCAAAACTCTATTAGTCTTTGCCCTGCTTCATTCTGTATTCCAAGGCCAAATTTGCCTGTTACTCCAGGAGTTTCTTGACTTCCTACTTTTGCATTCCAGTCCCCTATAATGAAAAGGACATCTTTTTTGGGTGTTAGTTCTAAAAGGTCTTGTAGGTCTTCATAGAACCGTTCAACTTCGGCTTCAGCATTACTGGTTGGGGTATAGACTTGGATTACTGTGATATTGAATGGTTTGCCTTGGAAATGAACAGAGATCATTCTGTCGTTTTTGAGATTGCATCCAAGTACTGCATTTCAGACTCTTGTTGACCATGATGGCTTCTCCATTTCTTCTGAGGGATTCCTGCCCACAGTAGTAGATATAGTGGTCATCTGAGTTAAATTCACCCATTCCAGTCCATTTTAGTTCACTGATTCCTAGAATGTCGACGTTCACTCTTGCCATCTCCTGTTTGACCACTTTCAATTTGCCTTGATTTACATTCCTAGCAAAATATAAATGTAAAAACTTGACTAAGGGGGCAAATGTATATAATTCTACAACAAACAGAGAAATATAAACTTTTCCAACAAAAACACACCAGTTCTAGATTGTCCTGTTACTGAGTCCAAGCTCACTCTGCTTGCCACACAGCAGGCCAATGAATCCTAGAGACAAGGTGTTGAGGCAAGGAACGCGATTTTTGGGGGAATGCCGGCTGACTGAGAAGACCGCAGACTAACATCTCAAAATGACCATCTTGTCAGGGTCTAGGTGCCAGGTTCTTTTATAGAGTCAAAGAGAGAGAAGCAATGAGGAACTAAAATCAAAGGCAGAATAGAGAGGGAAAGACAGTGAGGAACTAAAGTAAAAAGGATCTTCAGTCTAGCAAAACACCTCTAGGAAGGACCAGCCTTTGAGTGTTAATCTCTTTTTGTCGTAGCTATTCACAGGTGGGCAGGGTCAGATTATCTTTCTGTGAGCTGAACAAAGGCTCTTTAACTGTCAGGAAGAGGGGCAGGATCCTCTGAGGCAAGCCATTATGTATGATTGTAATAACAAAGGAAAGTAAGCCAAAGAGTTTCTAGTGTGGAGTTGGAAATGGCTTCTCCCTGCAACAGTCTTACAAGTGCCATCAGACAAATAGAGAAGGCACTGGTAACCACAGTCTTGCATCTAGACTTTCAGAGAGCAGAAGAAGGAACACTCCTGTCCTCCTGTTAGGATGCCAGTTTATCCGTAATAAAGAGAGACAAGCTTATTTATGAGAAAAAGGACAATTAGATGCAAATACCCCAAACAAAATATTAGCAAACAATCCAGCACTGTATACAACTAGAGAAAATATGATTTATTTTGGGAAGTTAATATTGGTTCAACATTAGTAAATCCATTAATGAATTCACTACATTAATGAAGTAAGAGAGGATTGTTACTTCAATAGATAACAGGAAAAAAGCTTCAATTAAACTCAGCATGATTTAAGAAGAAAATATCCTTGTATTCAGGAGTAAAAAGACCTTCTTACTCTGATAAAGGGCAACTATAAGCCCCGTATTAATACAGACACCATGCCCAAGGATGAAATAATAAAATCATTTCCTTTAAAGTTGGAAAGCACACAGATGCTTATCAGTATCTCCATAAAATATTGTATTGGTAGCTTTGGTTGAAGACAAAAAGTTAAAAGACTGGATAAGAAGAAAACTGCCATTAACTGTAGATGCTATGGTTGTTTATATAGATAATCCAGTAAACTTACACATAGTTTATTAGAACTAAAAAGAGAATATAGCATATTTGATGAAGTCAACATTACAAAATAAATTGCATTTCTATTCACCGAACAAGTACATATTTTTAAGATACTATTTATACCAATAAAAATACATGATATTTAGAAATAAGCCATATAAAAAGACTTCAAGATATATAGTATTAATATATGTAAATATAAAAAGCGCTGAAGAAGACCTAAGTAAGAGAAATCCTATGTGTATGGATAGGAAAACCCAATTTTTAAAGACATATCAATACATCAATGATTTCCCAATAATTCAGGCAACTTCAATATAAAAATAAGACTTTTTTGGGGGGAGGGGTGGAATTTACAAGCTAGTCTTAAAATGTATATGCAGGAAAAAAAGCCAAAAATAGTAAGATAGTCCTGAACACAGTATGCAGTGTTGCAGGCCTCGCTCTCCCAGAGGAGGGACCATCAGTATATGGGCAGTAAGCACCAACAGCTCTGTTACTGTCTTTTTTCCAGCTTTGCTGAGGTATAATTGATAGATAAAATTGTATATGTTTGACATGTACAGCATGATGATTCGATACTGTATACATTGTGAAATTACCACCATCAAGTTACTAAGTCTGTTTTTCTTTCTCCCGTGTGAAAAAAAAAAAAAAAAAAGCTGATAAATTTGACTACATCAGAATTAAGAAGTGATTTTTAGCCAAAGGTAATATACGTGGGTAGGGAGGACAAAAACTAAGAGAATATTTTTATAACATACACAGCCAATGAAAGGATCAATAAGAAGGATATATAAGGAAACTCTAAAAATCAATAAGAAGAATACAGTAATGTCTAGCAAACACTAAAAGATGGTCAGCCTCTTTAGAAAATAGACAAAAGCAAGTAAAATCTTAATCAACTGTCATTTCACACTTACCGTGTGGTGTAGAATATAAAAATCTGACAATACCTAGTGTTTGTAAGGATGTAAGGATACAGGAACTTTGAGAACAGTATTGGAGGGAATATACACTGCTGCTGCCCCTTGGGAAGACCACTTGTCATCACTCAGGAAAGCTGGAGACAGGTATTTCCCTTAGTCTGTGCATCCCGTTGCTAGATATACCTTAGTGACATCATGTATATTTTCAACAAAATGTTTTCATAGGAGCAATGTTGTAAGGTACCTTTATCAGGAAATAGTTTTAATGTCTGTCTACAGTGATAAATAAGAAATTTAGAAAATAAATAAGACTCTATTCATAAAATTTACATGAATGAAATACAGCTACCTGCATCAGTGTGAATGAATCTCAGAACAGTGTTGAGTGATGAAAGCAGATGATGTAATACAAACACTCAATTTTATGTATGTGAGAGAAACTGGGATAAGCTAAATGATATTTTATCTTGAGATAAATGTATATATTTGTAACTCCAAAATAAAAATAAAGAATGAGTAACATACAATTTAGAATAATATGCATTTTTTATTGGAGTATAATTGTTCTACAATGTTGGGTTAGTTTCTGCTGTACAGCAAAATGAATCAGCCACATATATAAATGTAACCCCTTTTCCCTGGACTTCCTTCCCATTTAGGTCACCATGGAGCATTGAGTAGAGTTCCCTGTGCTGCACAGTCGGTTCTCAGTAGTTATCTGTGTTATGCATAGTAGGGTATGTGTGTGAATCCCAGTCTCCCAGTCCATCCCACCTTGCCCTCCCCGCCTTGATAGCCATGCATCCATTCTCTACATCTGTGTCTCTGTTTCTGCTTCACAAATACGTTCATCTGTACCATTTTTCTATATTCCACATTTATGCATTAATATATGATACTTGTTTTTCTGACTTGTCACTCTGTATGACACTCTCTAGGTCCACCCATGTCTCTGCAAATGGCACAATTTTATTCATTTTACCTGCTGGGTAATACTCCACTGTATGTACCAGTGCACTGGTTTTTGGTGGGGAAGAGAGGAGCCGAGTGTGAGGTACATAGGATGCCTCCATGATACAGTGATGTTTTATTTCTTATAGTGGATAGTAGGTGCATGTGTGGTCATGTCATAATTATTATTTAAAAATCCATTTGTTATATATAATGTTTCTATATGTTTCATAAGAAAAATTTCTTAATTTAATACAAAAATAATATGAGCAAAAGTAACAAAATCCTAGGAATGCAGTTTATAAGAAATGAAAAAAACATAACTTTTAACTGAGAGACATAAAAAGAAACATTAATAAATGTGGATTAATACAACATTACTAATAGAAGGACTCATTATTAAAGAGTATCCTTTGTCCCCCAGGGAAGTGAAGAGTGCAACTGAAATTAAAATTCTGATGGAACATTTTGAAGTTTTGTAAAATTATTCCAGTATTCCTTCAGAAGAATACACAAGTAGTGATAGTCCAGAAAACTTTGCAAAAGAATGATGGTATTTGGAAAGGACCTGTTCTACTGAATATTAAAATATGTTATATCAGCACAACAGAGAGATACTGTCGGAATAGAAGCTATGACTCAATGAAATAGAAGAGAAAGCCAACAACATATGCTGGAATATAAAATAATTTAATGTGGTAATAAAATGGCATTTTAAATCACTGGGGAAAGTTTTGACTGGTCAATTTATTGTCCTAAGAATATTGTCAGGAACTCTAGTTAGATTTCCACTTTGTACAATGCATAAAGTTGATCCCAGATGGATTAAAATGTTAGATTTAAGAAGAAAAAGATGGGAATAAAGCATGAAACAGAAAGAAGAAAACACAGATGACTGTTCATCTGGGTTGAGAAGGAAAATTTGCTCTGAGCTGGTATGGAAGGAAAAGCCCAGATGGGGGTCCCAGCTTGATGTTCCCCCTCAGAATCTGCAGCCCATAGACCTTGCCTTTCCTTAGAGCGTAGCACAGGCACCTCTCCATTCAGCATTCTCTTCACCTTTAAAACTTCTCCCAATTACTGACGAAGCTCCTCCTCCAGGACACCTTTGATAAATAATTCCTCTCTCTCTTCTCAAGAAAGCAAGAGTCATTCAAACACCTCAACCCCCTTCTCCAAAGCATCTGTGCATTTTCTTCCTCTTCTCTTGTCTCAGAGAGGGAAGGATGCTCTCTTCCCACCCACCCCTGCCCCAGCATTTTCAGGACCCTACTAACATCAGTTATTTCCTCTCTCTTTCCCATCCTTCTACTTCTTACATCAACTTCAGATTTTTCCTAGTTACCTTGAATCATGCCATAACTTCTCCCGTCTTTGGGAGGAGCAGTACTTTGGTTGCATGTTTCATTTCTGTTCCATCTTGCATTCCCTTCACTTTCATAGCAAAAATAATTACTTGTCTCAACACAGTCCCTCAACTTCCACTCTCTTCTCTACCCGCTAAACGATGGCTTGATGCCGATGTTCTTAAGTTACTCTTGGTCAGCTCACAAATAACTTTGAAGACACTACATCCAATGAGCAAATGTAAGGTTGCTTCTCACTCAGCAGCCACACCTGTCACAGTAACTTCTTGAGCCTCCCATGGCTGCTTCAGTGACAACCCACTTTCTTGGTTTATTGTTGCCTCTATGAATACAGCTTCCCTGTTTCTAAATTTCTTTGTTTTTCTCCTTGAGGTTGGAGTTGCTTTTTGTCTTAGTCTTATACTTGCTACTTTTGTTCTCTTCTGCTACAAGATCTATTCCCTGCCCCTGGTTTCAGTGTCTAAATATTGCTACTCACCCCCTGCCCTGCTGGTCCTCAGCATTGCTCCACATACTTGTCCAGTGAATTATGACAGAACTGAGCTTGCCAGCTTCCTTGCCAGCTAGGCGTCCT
The DNA here is from genome assembly GCF_027580195.1 of Bos mutus. Classification (NCBI taxonomy): domain Eukaryota; kingdom Metazoa; phylum Chordata; class Mammalia; order Artiodactyla; family Bovidae; genus Bos; species Bos mutus. The sequence goes on along the minus strand of NC_091629.1, from coordinate 55,401,608 downwards.
CTAAGGTTTCTTCTTATGACAACCCCCTGATCCATCCTGCTTGTGTAGAACAGAAGAGCTGGGGTCTTCCTTGATACATCTCTTCCCTCCATCACTACCAAATCATACATGCTTAGGCCCCCCCTCCCCTAAATTTCGGACATGCTTGTATTCTCCTTTATACAACCATCACCATGGTCCAAGATACCATCTTTTCTCCCCAAGGTGATTTTTTTCCTTCCACTTTTCCCCCACAAAGCCATCCACCACACTCTTAACATCCACCCTCCCCAAGCTTGTCCTAATAGCTTCTTCTTACCTATAGACCCTAACTTACTTTCCATGTATTATCCTGACTAAATAATATGCCAGACTAGATTTTCTCTACTGATTATAATTCTTCCAACACCTTGTGTATTTACCTTAAAATCCTAATAATGACTTTGAAAAACTAATTATGAGTGCAATTATTTATTTAATGTAGTTTCCCTTTACAGAATACAAGCTTTATCAAGGATTTAAGGATGTCTTTCTTTGTTATTGGTGTATCTATAATGCCTATCACCAAGTCCCTTGGTCATATTAGGTATTGAATAACTATTTGTAGAAAGGATAACTGGATAAGGAAAAGCAATAAGAGATCTGAATATTTAGAAGCTTCTACATACCTAAAAGATTTATAAAGCAAATGAAGAACTGACCAAAATTATTGTAACCTATGTAAAAAAGCCTAAGTCCCTAAAAACAGATTATAAGTCATAAGACAATGATAAACAGAAATGAAGAGCCATGCAGGAAAGTGAGCACAGGGCGTAGAGAGCATGTTCATGAAAGAATCAATGCAAAAAGCCAATTAACCAGAAAAACAAATCTGCATTATCTGGTATTCTAAAAAAGATATGCATGCATACACTTAATCTTTTAAACAGTCATTGTTGGCATGGATTAGGAATCGACATATTCTTCTCTTTGGGGAACCCAGAATGGTGCAAACTTTCTGGAAGGCGATCTGGTAATATGTGTCAAAAGCGTTAAAGATAAAATAATCCATCTGTTTTGACCCAATAAATTAATTTCTAAGAATTTATCTAAGGGACATCAGCAGAGTTGCATGCAAATACTTATTTGTAAGAATACTTATTATAATGTTACTTATAAAGAATTCAAACCAACTTTAATGCCCAATAATGAAGGACTGGTGACTAAAATGGGGCATATCCTGTTCTAAGAAGCCATTAAAACGCATGGCCCCAAAGAGAATTTAAGGATTTTTTTTTAATATAAATTTATTTAATTGGAGGCTCATTACTTTACAGTATTGTATTGGTTTTGCCGTACATTAACATGAATCCGCCATAGGATTTTTTTTTTAACTGTAATTTGCTTAGCTATAAAAGAAGGTCATAACACAATATGCAAGGTAGGAGTTTAATTTTTAAAAATAAAATATGTATATGCAGAGACATAAAATTACTAGAAAAAATATCTAGAGTTACAGGGATTAGAATGATTTTGTTCTTTTTTAAAAACCTTTTTTGTAGATTCTTAATATTCAACAAATTCTGTGTATCAGGTCTGTAATGAGAAAAACTAAATATATTTTAATTTAACAATAGGGAACTGATTGCAACATATGGCCGTGGCTATATCTAGAGAGGCATAGCATGATGATTAAGAGTATATGCTTTGAAGCTCACAGACAGGTGTTCAGTTCCCTCTTTACAACTTAAGAGCTGTATGACCTTGAGCAAGTTATTTAATTCTCTCAGCCTCAGTTCCCTTATCAGCACAAAGGAGATGATATACACTGGGCAGAGCTGTTCTGTGGCTTAAATGAAATAAGGTATGTAAAAGTCTGATCAAAGAGTAAGTGCTTAGTAAAAAAGAATACTTGCTTTTATAATGCCAAAATATAAATAGATTCCATAATGATTTACATGAATTCATGATGCTCTAGGGAGTTATAACAGCAGGTTTGGGGAATCATTATTTTATGGTTCAGCATCTTCCAGGCTGTCATAATGGTGGAATTCAGCAGGAGGATGCTGGCAGGAAGACTTTTCTGGGTACAGAAACTGCCCAGGAAAGGTTTTGATTTAGGGCAAAATGCTGGCAAAGGTCATTGACTCACCTATGAGTCCAGCCAGCAAATGGTTATCATGCGTCTACCATGTGGCAGGCGTCGGAAACTCAGAAGGGAGACAAATAAGCTGCATTCCTGGAGCCTTCTAATTAGATAGCGGTTTCAAGGCACATGGTTCCTGGTGGATTCAGGGATAGGAAACTATGGAAGCGCTTCCTGCAGTTGGAGAAACCTTGACAGGTTTAGAAAAATGATAGTGAAGTTCACGTTGCACTCCTCAAATACCAGTCCTAAGCCAGGAATCTCATTCTGGGATCCCACCTGTTGGCCGGTCTGGGGCCTACAGCTGTCCTCTTAATCCTGGTCAGCTTTAGTTCCAGGATAGACTTGCTCAGAGTCTGCAGATGAAAAGCCATTGGCCTTACAGGAAAACAGAAAGCAGTGGCCCATGCGTCAGCTCTAACCCTTGCCTGTTTCTAAAAATGAAGGGGATTTTTTTTTGGCACACAGATATACCCATTTGTTTATGGATTATATGTGGCTGTTTTTGTGTTACAAGTACCAAAATGAGTAATTTCAATAGGGACTGTATGACCCACCAAGCCTGCAGTATTTATGATCTGATCCTACAGAGTGATTTTGCTGACCCCCATTCTAGGTCATTGAGGCTGGGGAGATGAGATGAAGGGTGACATCAGATTCCTGACCTGTTTCCTCCTGTAGTTCCAGGAGCTGTTCCTCTCGAATCCATCCAAGGGGGGCCCTTTGAGGAGAAGATCTACATCCAGTGGAAACCTCCCAATGAGACCAATGGGGTCATCACACTCTATGAGGTAAGGAGGCCACTTTGGCTGTATCACTTGGTTTTATTCAGTTTACTTCAGCCTGGAGTTGGCAGATAATACTGCACGTAGAAGCTCCATCAAAGGCACAAAGGCGAGTGAGACACAGTGAATTAATACAGAAGGTTTCTGATAGTGCAGTGGGAGCCAAACACAGGACATCAGCTGAGCTGTCTTGATAGCCCCGATGACAAAGACAATTGGGTGTATCATGCATGGATGGGATTATTCATCTCTTTAGCAAAGGAGTCAAGACCCAAGGAGTCAGATTGTCCTGGCACAGCCAAGCAGAGCCAGGCCTGGCAAACTGTCCTCTGGAAAGTCGTAACAGTCACATGATGCTCATGGTACCTATCAGTCCCTAGGCTTCTGAAAGGATCCCAATGTCATTCTCTAGCTAGGAGTACAACATTCTTGAGCTTTAACATTGCTTTGTGGCCAAGGTATATTGTATTGCCACCTAGGTGATAGTGTTGAAAGCCCTTCTCCCAGGATTAGCAAGGCCTTCTACCAGAGACAGAATAGAATGTTCTTGGACAAGACAAAATGCAGCCTCCCTGAAAACTTTCAAAATTAGAACAAATGTTAGAAGCTCATTGCAGAGCAAAAGCAAATAAACAGTAAAACTCCAGTAAGGCTGATTTAGCAAAATGCTAATAGTAGGATATGGGCAGGATTGACTCTCTTCCCACCCCTTATATTCTGAGATACCATGAGACTGTGATTCAGGTACAGTAGAAACACACAGCATTGCAGATGGAAGGGCATGAAAGCTGAAGCTGGAAGGATGGAGTCTGCTGCCCTAGTAGCTCTACCTCAGTCTCAAGGGACCCTTGGCAGGTTCTTCCTCTCTTTAAGCCTCAGTTTGCTTATCTGTAAGATTGGACAGTTGGGGAGCAGTGTTAACTGTTGCTTCAGGGTTTCTCTAAGGAGTCTGAGGGGGAAAAGGTGATAAGCATCCCAGGCTGAAATGCACTATAGGCTCATAGAGGGACTAAAGATTCTGGGTGCTCATGCAGAAGGGTACACCTGTTGAGAGTGAGCCTTAGGAAGCATATCCCTGCCATAAGGGCAGATGAGCTCTGGGGAGGAAAGTCAAAGAGTGTTGATGAGGGAGAAATATTCAGGGTGAATCTGATGGACACAGAAATTATCTGGAGAGACCCGGACAGACCTAAGAGCTCTCTGAAGGAGGAGAAAGCTGTCAGTCATGTACAGGGTGCTGGAGAAAGCGCCCCCAGGACACACCTTACGCCACTCCATCCAGTGTTTCTCAGAAGCAGAACTCTCTAACATCTCCGTCTTGGACCATGGGGTTGGGAGAAGCATCCTTTTGGGGATGGTGCTGAATGAGAGGGGGTATTCATACTGATGGACCTCTCCTGGGACGCATTCATGACCGTGTCAGGGAAAAGGGCGACTGGACAGTCAACTGAAACGAAGCCCAGTCATTTAAAAGCTGCACAGTGTTCTTTGTAAAGCACAGGCCGCACACTCACATACACATAGATGAGCTAGAGATCTACCACCTGCTCTTTGTAAAGCAAAGGAAAAGGACCCAGGACTTAGAGAGATAAGGTGGTTGCTGCTGCTGCTGCTGCTAAGTCGCTTCAGTTGTGTCTGACTCTGTGCGACCCCATAGGCAGCAGCCCACCAGGCTTCCCGTCCCTGGGATTCTCCAGGCAAGAACACTGGAGTGGGTTGCCATGTCCTTCTCCAGTGCATGAAAGTGAAAAGTGAAAGTGAAGTCACTCAGTCATGTCCAACTCCTAGCGACCCCATGGACTGCAGCCTACCAGGCTTCTCCATCCATGGGATTTTCCAGGAAAGAGTACTGGAGTTGCTGGTGTTATATAAATGGCTGTCGGTGGCAGATGTTGAAGACTTTTGGAATTCATAGGCCAGTAAAACCTCAAATGTTGTGGGGGAACCAACAGAGTATTTTACCATGTTTTATTAACATCATTTTACAAAAGACAATTACAAAAATATAGAAAGTACATAATCTCAGAATAAAAGGCAGTCCTTTAAATTGAATAAATTTAACTTTATGGGCAACTCATTATGATCACCTTAGTTTTTTTCTCATTTTGCCTTGAATTGAGGACACTTCTGGCATTAAAAGATCCTGGTTCTTGTACCTACCTGCAATTGGAAACACTGGTTGAGGCTATGCTGCAGGTAGAGGCATATCCCTATACAGATTTTTTTTCCTCAGGAGCAATATCCCTCTTGCTCTCATCAGATTATGCACTGGGCTTGGTTACGAAACTCTTGATGATAATTCCACAATAAGAAGAAATAGATGGAGAGAGAACAAAAGAGCAAACGTAACTGTGAGTTAGACACTGTTTGAGCAGTAAATCCCCTGAAGGTATTACTCAAGTCAGGTTAGGCTGCTCGCTGCTCCACAGCCCGTACTCAAGAGAAAAAACTTGAAAAGAGTTTTCAAGACTCTGGAAAAAAAAGTCTTTCAAGAGTCTTTGGTTGGAAAGAGAAGGTTGGTTTACTCAGGAGGCTGGTAAACTGGGGGAGAAGGCAGACTCGTGTCCAAAAGCCACTTCCCCCTGCAAATTAGGGGGAAAGAGCTCTTAAAGGGGAGTTTCAGGAGTGTATAGGCAGAAAAAGGAAATTATGTGCAGGAAAACACAGTGATCTCTGATAATCATCTTAGAATTGGTCATGTTTGTCAAGGGGTGGTCTGATTGGCATACTGATTTTTTTTTTTTCCAATTCTATTCATTCATCTATTGGGCTGTTCTGGGTCTTAGTTGCAGCATGTGGAATCTAGTTCCTTGACCAGTGATCAAACCTGGGCCCTGCCGGGAGGACAGAGTCTTAGCCCCTGGCCAAGGAAGTCCCCATGTTAATTGTTTTAAGGACAGTTAATCTTCAGTTCTAGGGTCAGTTTGTTCCCATTTCCTCGAGGCCAGTTCTTGGACGTGTGTCAGGCGGATCAGCTTATGTCATGACTGCAATCTGGTCATCAGATATTAAGTCAACTTCTTCTACCTGGTGAGGGTTTCGGTATCTGAATAATAGTTCAAAGAATGTAGGTCAGAATACTATCTGTTGGCTCTTTGCTTAATGGCTAAACTCTTATTACTTTGCCTTAGTTGACTGCATTCCTTTGTTTCTGCATTTCCTCACTTCTTTGATTAAATTTATTCTTTGGCTACAGTTTTTCTACAGACATGAGCCAGGCAGAGAATATGGGGGGGTCCAGTCTTGGGAAGGCCCCATAGGGTCCTGCTCTGTTACGGAAGTGAGGACTCGTGTATCGTACACGGTCAGGAGCTGCAGCACAAAGGTGCCCCCAGATGAGAACAGCGCTGCCTTCTTTGTACTTCTCCATGAACCCAGTGCCTTGTGAATGTTCAAAGCCCAGTTGCTGAGATGTTGGCATTCCTATGAGGGTGCTCTACTAGAAACAGCTGTTGTAAGAAAACTTCATGTAATTTCTTGGCTGCTCCTTGGGCTGTAATAGAGAACCAGAGCTGCCACTGTCTGACTTGTTTGAGCATTTAAGGTTACCTTGTGGGAATATGCCAAAGTTCTTGGATGATGATCTGAAGGGACCTAAGGGATGATGACCTGAAGGGAGGACATGGGCTAGGCCTTGTATTTTGACCATGAACGTGGCTGAGACCATGTATGTCACAAGCCAGTGAAGCCTCAGAAGGTAAGAATGTTGACTTTGGAGGTCAGGCAGCCTAGATGTAAATCCCAGCTCTGCAACTTCCCTTGCTGTGTAAACTTGGGTACGTTAAGTAACTGCTAATTTATACTGCTTAATAAACACAAATATATGTTTAGTACTGTGTTTGGCATTTAGAAATAGCACTGATAAATGTTAACTCTTAACATTACGTAAAAATGAGGCAGTGGAGCCTTGGAGAGGTGAAATGTAAAGACCAAGGGTATACAACCCTTGGGTCCTGAATTCAAGTGCGAATGTCTTGCCTCTTTCTCAGTGTGATCCATGGACCGGCAGCGTTGGCTCTACCTGGAACCTGGTTAGAAAAACAGCATCTTAGATTGTGCCAGACTTCCTGAATCAGAGTTTTCATTTTAACAAGATCCCTGGGTGATTCGTATGGGCATTAAAAAAGTTTGAGAAGCACTGCTCTAGATTTTACTGTTCTTTAGAAAGTTTCAGGACTTCCTTGGTGGTACAATGGATAAGAATCCGCCTGCCAATGCAAGGGACATGGGTTTTATCCCTGGTTCAGGAGGATTCCATGTGCCACGGAGTAGCTAAGCTTGTGTGCCACAACTACTGAGCCTGTGTGCGGCAACTGCTGAAGTCCATGCGCCTAGAGTCCGTTCTACACAACAGGAGAAGCCGCCATGATGAGAAGCCTGCATCCCTCCATGAAGAGTAGCCCCCATTCGCCGGAACTGGAACTAGAGAACGCCTGCACATGGCAGCGAAGACCAAGTGCAGCCAAATAGATAAATAAAGTTTCAGCAACTGATAAGAGAGTATGTCCTTCTGAGCAGAAAGATGGGACGTCTCCTCCTCTCAGTTCAACCCAGTCCTGCCTCAGACAGTAAGCAGGAGACCTCCATGGGAAATAGATGGGGAAACAGTGGAAACAGTGTCAGACTTTATTTTTCTGGGCTCCAAAATCAATGCAGATGGTGACTGCAGCCATGAAATTAAAAGACGCTTACTCCTTGGAAGGAAAGTTATGACCAACCTAGATAGCATTTTCAGAAGCAGAGACGTTACTTTGCCAACAAAGTTCCGTCTAATCAAGGCTATGGTTTTTCCTGTGGTCATGTATGGATGTGAGAGTTGGACTGTAAAGAAGGCTGAGTGCCGAAGAATTGATGCTTTTGAACTATGGTGTTGGAGAAGACTCTTGAGAGTCCCTTGGACTGCAAGGAGATCCAACCAATCCATTCTGAAGGAGATCAGCCCTGGGATTTCTTTGGAAGAAATGATGCTAAAGCTGAAACTCCAGTACTTTGGCCACCTCATGTGAAGAGTTGACTCATTGGAAAAGACTCTGATGCTGGGAGGGATTGGGGGCAGGAGGAGAAGGGGACGACAGAGGATGAGATGGCTGGATGGCATCACTGACTCGATGGACGTGAGTCTCAGTGAACTCCAGGAGTTGGTGATGGACAGGGAGGCCTGGTGTGCTACGATTCATGGGGTTGCAAAGAGTCGGACACGACTGAGCAACTGAACTGAACTGAACTGAACTTGTTTTTAAAGACATTTATAAAAGAATACGTGTTTATGAGGCAATTTCCAAATTTAATTAGATGAAACCAATTTGATTTTTTTAAATGAGGTTCTGGTTGTAATTTCTAGAGAGAAATCCATAAATTACAAATCACCCTCTCCTGTTCTCAAAAAGTTTATTTTGTGGCAAAGAAAAATCAGATGACACAAGTGGAAGAGAAATCCAGGACTGTCAGTGCCTTCCCGTGTACAGCCTTGGACTCCAAAAGGCAAAAGCCAAACAAATGAGGGAGTGAAGAAGAGTTGTGACTTTGTAAATACTGTAAAAATTGTTAATTGCAGCAGGTCTAACTAGTATGTCATATGTTAAGATTAAATTCCCTTTCCCATGGGTCCATACCACTTCCTGAACCACTTTTCCCTTCCCCCAGGGGAAAAAAAAAAAAGGGCTTCCCAGGTGGCCCTAGTGGTAAAGGATCCACCTGCCAATGCTGCAGTACTCAAGAGACGCAAGTGCGATCCCTGGGTTGAAAGATCCCCTGGAGAAGGAAATGGCAGCCCACTGCAGTATTCTTGCCTGGAGAATCCTATGGACAGAGGAGCCTGGCAGGCTACAGTATGGACATGACGGAGCGACTGAGCACACGCATGAGCAAGTCTTGGTACATCCTTGGACAGTTCTGCCTTCCAGAATCAGAATGGCTTTGATTATGTCTCATCTGTTCTCTGGGCTTCAGTCCCCTCTTTGTAACATGAAGGTGTCAGACTGTTCTAGGGTAAAAGTCAAGAGAAAAATAAATCTACATCAGACCCACAGAACCAAAGTTTTTTTTTTTTTTTTTTTTTTTTAAAATTTTTTTATTTTTTTAACTTTACATAATTGTATTAGTTTTGCCAAATATCAAAAGAACCAAAGTTTTATACCTCATTTTATATTTGTTCCACTCTTCAAACTGTGCCTGGGCCAGAGATTCAAAGCCAAAACAGTCATGAGGCTCACTTGAAGGACAATAGCCAGTGTGCAAAGGCCCTGTGGTAGAATGACGGGCTTGTTTGAGAAAAGGAAGGAGGTCAGAGTGACTGAAACCTCGTGAGCAAGGTGGACAATGATGAGGCCATGTGGGGAGGGGGTGGGCAGGGTCAGATGATACAGGGTTTCTAGAGTCTGCGCTTTCTCCTGAGAGGAGCAGAACACCAGAGGAGGATTTTTAAGCAGAGAAATGAAGGAATCAGATTTACATTCCTAAAATACCACCTGGCTGTTGTGTGAATAATGGCCCTGGGCACATAAGCATCTCAGGAACACCTGGAAAATCTGCCAGGAGGCAAGGATATTGAACTCATGTATGATACTGCAGTGTTGTTGTCCGGGAAATTGCATGCTGGGCGGGCTACTGTCCATGGGGTTACAAAAGAGACATGACTTAGTGACTCAGCCAAAACAATAGATATTGCAATAAGGGCTCAACTATTTATTGGAAGACCCAGCATCCAGGTGGAAGAGGAAAAACTGTCACATCTGCTTCTTCCTTGCTGCCTCTTTGTGGGCTTGGATGGCTTCCTTTAAGGCAGTAAAGATAAGATAAGGAGTTCTTATCTTGAAGAGCTCCATGGAGCCCAGACTGTTCGATTCTGGCCTCTAGCCCTAAGGGCTGGGAGCTGAAACTGAAGCTCCAATACTTTGGCCACCTGGTGTGAAGAGCTGACTCATTTGAAAAGACCCTGATGCTGGAAAAGATTGAGGGCAGGAGGAGAAGGGGACGACAGAAGATAAAATAGCTGGATGGCATCACTGACTCAATGGACATGAGTTTGAGCAAGCTCCAGGAGGTGGTGAAGGACAGAGAAGCATGGTGCGCTGCAGTCCATGGGGTCACAAAGAGTTGGACAGGACTGAGCGACTGAAAAATAATATTAATCCCTTGGAAGGAAAGTTATGACCAACCTAAATAGCATTTTCAGAAGCAGAGACATTACTTTGCCAACAAAGGTCTGTCTAGTCAAGGCTATGGTTTTTCCTGTGGTCATGTATGGATGTGAGAGTTGGACTGTGAAGAAGGCTGAGTGCCAAAGAATTTATGCTTTTGAACTGTGGTGTTGGAGAAGACTCTTGAGAGTCCCTTGGACTGCAAGGAGATCCAACCAGTTCATTCTGAAGGAGATCAGCCCTGGGATTTCTTTGGAAGGAATGATGCTAAAGCTGAAACTCCAGTACTTTGGCTACCTCATGCGAAGAGTTGACTCATTGGAAAGGACTCTGATGCTGGGAGGGATTGGGGGCAGGAGGAGAAGGGGACGCCAGAGGATGAGATGGCTGGATGGCATCACTGACTCGATGGACGTGAGTCTGAGTGAACTCCGGGAGTTGGTGATGGACAGGGAGACCTGGCGTACTGCGCTTCATGGGGTCACAAAGAGTCGGACACGACTGAGCAACTGAACTGAACTGAAGGGCTAGAAGTCCAGTGGCTTCCCTGATGCTACCCCAGAACCGTGCAGCAGCCTGATTCTCCAGCAGCTACGCCCTCTCTCCCTGCCCACTGGAGCCAGCCTCACCTCTACTGCAAGCAGCTTGTATCAGAATGCATGGTCCCTGGCCTCAGATCTCAGCAAGGTGACAGAGAGTGCATGGAGAAAGGTCACATCAAAGGCCTCATGTCTACACACCAGCAGATCAGTGTCACCTGGGAGCAGTTCAGACATGCAGTATTTCAGGCCTCAACTCAGACCCACTGAATCAGAGCCTGTGTGTTAACCAGCTGATTCACACACACATATGACATTGGGAGAGGCTCTGGTCTAAGACACTTCCTAAAGTGTCCTAATCTGGATCTGGAGAGCTCTGCTTGACACACACCCACAGTCCTTGGGTGAGTAATGTGGCCACTAAATGAACTGAGGGATGTGCCTGCTTACAAGGGATCCAAAGAGCTGAGACTTTCACCAGCAATGTGAAAACCATGCTCTTTGCATAGACTCTTCTGGAACCCTCCTTGGGTCTTCCCTTGTGGCTCCGACAGTAAAGAGTGTGTCTGTAGTATGGGAGACACAGGTTTGATCCCTGTGTCGGGAAGATCCCCTGGAGAAGTACATGGCAACCCACTCCAGTATTCTTGCCTGGAAAATCCCATGGACAGGGGAGCCTGGTGGGCTACAGTTCATGGGATTGCAAAGAGTTGGACACGACTGATGGACTAACACATACACAGGGCGTCCCGATCAGGGCCTGTATGTGAAGTGGGCTGGCACGGCCCTTTCCACTCCGACTCTGCTCTTGTGCACGACAGGACTCCCTGAAAGCAGACCAGGCAACTGCAGACAGGCTCACACAGCCCAAATGCAGTCACGGGGGAAACAGTCCAGCCAAACAGTTGCCTAAAAGCTCCTCAGTAAAATCATTTAGAGGCAAGCTGTTCAGAGTTCACGAAAAACAGTAATCAATACGTGTTTCAATTCAATTAGTTTTTCTCGTCTCTGTCCAAAAATAAATATCACACAGTGTGAGGGAATTGGGCCAGAAGATGTTACACTGGCAACTGGGTTAACGATGTGTGAAAATATTTAAAATGCAGACATGTGAAGCTTCCCAGTAAGCCTTTATGTTTAGCAGTCAAAATCACCAAGTTTCTAATTACAGTGTATAAATCTGAGAAGCTTAAACGGAATGAGAGGACCCTAATGAGGCAGGAATGGGTGTCTTGATTATGCTAGCATTGACTGACATTTATCTTGCAAGCTATTCTAGGCGCCTGGTGTTCAGAGTTAAATAAAACACAGACTTCGCCTCCATAAAACAATGTGGCCTTCCTGTGCCGAAGCCCCTTTGCAAGGTAGGCTAGATCAGAGGGTCATTGATATTTTTCTGGCATACAGATGGTAGCATTTGCTCTGAACAGAAAGCACAGGCCCCAGGAATCAGCATTCCATGACAGAGCATTGCAAGAAAGCTGGGCGCATGTTCTGAGCTAGAAAGTAGTTCTGAACAGGACTGGGGCAGACACGTGTTGATGGAGACAGGGGCTGCTGTATGGATGAGCTCAGAGCAAGCTCTCAGAGGTGCCAGGAGGTGCTGGCTTCATGTGAGTGCTCAGACACACTGTGGCTTGGCCACAGTGGCCTCTCAGGGCTCACTCACCCCGGGCGTGCAGATGGCTCTGGTCCACAGAAGGTCAGTAGGGAGAATGGGATCTGGTCCTTGATGGGCAGGAGGCCCTAGAGGCAGGAAATGGAAAACCCAGCCCAAAGCAAGAATTTGCATAATTCAAGCTGGATTTCTGTTAATTAGGATGCATAGTTTGCATAATGCAGGCAGCTAGTGGGTATAAATTGAGTCAAGCTGGTAACCAGGAAAAAAGCTTTTGTTTCTTCTGAATTCTTTAAGCCATAAATGTAGGAATCACCATTCTTCCCCACTTGCAACACATCAAATGCTCTAGAAAGTTCTATCTCTTCTCCTGCTAGTATAGACAAAGGTCAGGTCACACGGCCCCATCTTCAACACCATCACGTTCTGAACACTCATCTGATGCCTAAACCACTTCAGAACTTCTCTGCGCATGCTGCGTCCACACTTCCCTATTTCACTTCCCCACACTGTACCCAAACAGAACATCTTGGAAGGTAAATTCAGTCATATTGCTTCTCTGCTTTTGCCTCAGCTTAATTTTGGAGCCTGGAATGGTCTGGCCCCTCTAACCTCATTCCGTGCCTCTCTTCCTGCTGTTTTCCGTGCACCAGCCCCTCCAGCTTTCTAACACTTTCTCAAGCTGATTGAGTTCTTTGCAGCCCATGTGATTGCCGCATTTTATTAATGTCATCTCTTCTGCCTAGAATACTTTTTTACTTATATTTCTTAGGTTCCTACCCATTCTTTACCTCCAAGAGGCTTTTACCCTGGACTCTCCACTTTATCAAGCCATTTTCTTATTTCTGTCATATTATTTTCACAATCTGCACTCATTTTGTTGGTATGCTTTAGCATCATCTAATCCCCTACTGGACTTCAACCTCATAAGGCTATGGGCCATGTGATGGTTATTGTATGTGTCATCTTGGCTGGGTCATGAGGCCCAGATAGGTCAAACATTATTCTGAATGTTTCTGTGAGGGTGTTTTTGGATGAGTGGACTTTGAGTGAACCAGATTGTCCTCCATAATGTGGGTGGGAGTCATCTAATCAGTTGAAGCTCAGAATAGAACAAAAGACTGAGCTCCCCTAAGCTAGATGGTATTTGCCCACAGTCAGCCTTCAGAATTGAATTGTGACACTAGCTCTTCCCTAGTTTCTCAGCCCGATGGCCTTTGGTCCTGAACTGATACTGGCCATATTTATTTTTGCTTTTTAGCGTGTCCTCAGGATCTAAAAGAAAGTTTGCACATAACATGTGCTCGATAAATATTACTTATATGAATTTGTGGATTTGTACTTTATCTTGATAAGGGGTAGTGGTGAAATCTTTGCCTAACAAGTTTAGTGGTTCTCAAGGCTGGCTGAAGATTTAGAATCATACCTTGACAACCTCCAAACGTATTGATAAATACATATGTAGGTAGACACGTAAGTGGTTGGGTTTAGGCATCATTGCATTCCAAATAAATCAGAATCTCTGGGGGTGAGGTTCTATCCAAATGGGCTTTTTAAGAAGTGCTTTGGGATGTTTTACTGTCCATCCAAGTTTGGGAAGAAGTACTGCATAGCATGAATCCAGTCAATGCACTCTGATATATTATCCCAGACAAATACTTGCTAAAGAAACACAGCCGTGACTCTAGCTTTCAGATCAGATCAGATCAATCGCTCAGTCGTGTCCGACTCTTTGTGACCCCATTAATCCCAGCACGCCAGGCCTCCCTGTCCATCACCAACTCCCAGAGTTCACTCAGACTCACGTCCATCGAGTCAGTGATGCCATCCAGCCATCTCATCCTCTGTCGTCCCCTTCTCCTCCTGCCCCCAATCCCTCCCAGCATCAGAGTCTTTTCCAATGAGTCAACTCTTCGCATGAGGTGGCCAAAGTACTGGAGTTTCAGCCTTAGCATCATTCCTTCCAAAGAAATCCCAGGGCTGATCTCCTTCAGAATGAACTGGTTGGATCTCCTTGCAGTCCAAAGGACTCTCAAGAGTCTTCTCCAACACCACAGTTCAAAAGCATCAATTCTTCACAGTCCAACTCTCACATCCATGCATGACCACAGGAAAAACCATAGCCTTGACTAGACGGACCTTTGTTGGCAAAGTAATGTCTCTGCTTTTGAATATGCTATCTAGGTTGGTCATAACTTTCCTTCCAAGGAGTAAGCGTCTTTTAATTTCATGGCTGCAGTCACCATCTGCAGTGATTTTGGAGCCCCCCAAAAATAAAGTCTGACACTGTTTCCACTGTTTCCCCATCTATTTCCCATGAAGTGATGGGACCGGATGTCATGATCTTCGTTTTCTGAATGTTGAGCTTTAAGCCAACTTTTTCACTCTCCTCTTCATCAAGAGGCTTTTGAGTTCCTCTTCACTTTCTGCCATAAGGGTGGTGTCATCTGCATATCTGAGGTTATTGATATTTCTCCCGGAAATCTTGATTCTAGCTGGTGTTTCTTCCAGTCCAGCATTTCTCATGATGTACTCTGCATATAAGTTAAATAAACAGGGTGACAATATACAGCCTTGACGTACTGCTTTTCCTATTTGGAACCAGTCTGTTGTTCCATGTCCAGTTCTAACTGTTGCTTCCTGACCTGCATACGAATTTCTCAAGAGGCAGATCAGGTGGTCTGGTATTCCCATCTCTTTCAGAATTTACCACAGTTTCTTGTGATCCACACAGTCAAAGGCTTTGGCATAGTCAATAAAGCAGAAACAGATGTTTTTCTGGAACTCTCTTGCTTTTTTCCATGATCCAGCAGATGTTGGCAATTTGATCTCTGGTTCCTCTGCCTTTTCGAAAACCAGCTTGAACATCTGGAAGTTCACGGTTCACATATTGCTGAAGCCTGGCTTGGAGAATTTTGAGCATTACTTTACTCAAGGTAATTACTTTACAGCGTGTGAAATGAGTGCAATTGTGCGGTAATTTGAGCATTCTTTGGCATTGCCTTTCTTTGGGATTGGAATGAAAACTGACCTTTTCCAGTCCTGTGGCCACTGCTGAGTTTTCCAAATTTGCTGGCATATTGAGTGCAGCACTTTCACAGCATCATCGTTCAGGATTTGGAGTAGCTCAACTGGAATTCCATCACCTCCACTAGCTTTGTTCATAGTGATGCTTCCTAAGGCCCTCTTGACTTCACATTCCAGTATGTCTGGCTCTAGGTCATTGATCACACCATCGTGATTATCTGTGTCTTGAAGATCTTTTTTGTACAGTTCTTCTGTGTATTCTTGCCATCTCTTCTTAATATGTATTGCTTCTGTTAGGTCCATACCATTTCTGTCCTTTATCGAGCTCATCTTTGCATGAAATGTTCCTTTGGTATCTCTGATTTTCTTGAAGAGATCCCTAGTCTTTCCCATTCTGTTGTTTTCCTCTGTTTCTTTCATTGATCACTGAAGAGTGCTTTCTTAGCTCTTCTTGCTAGTCTTTGGAACTCTGCATTCAGATGTTTATATCTTTCCTTTTCTCCTTTGCTTTTCACTTCTCTTCTTTTCACAGCTATAATCATAAGGGATTTGATTTAGGTCATACCTGAATGGTCTAGTGGTTTTCCCTACTTTCTTCAATTTAAGTCTGAATTTGGCAATAAGAAGTTCATGGTCTGAGCCACAGTCAGCTCCTGGTCTTGTTTTTGCTGACTGTATAGAGCTTCTCCATCTTTGGCTGCGAAGAATATAATCAATCTGATTTTGGTGTTGACCATCTGGTGATGTCCATGTATAGAGTCTTCTTTTGTGTTGTTGGAAGAGGGTGTTTGTTATGACCAGTGCATTTTCTTGGCAAAAGTCTATTAGTCTTTGCCCTGCTTCATTCCGTATTCCAAGGCCAAATTTGCCTGTTACTCCAGGTGTTTCTTGACTTCCTACTTTTGCATTCCAGTCCCCTATAATGAAAAGGACATCTTTTTTGGGTGTTAGTTCTAAAAGGTCTTGTAGGTCTTCATAGAACCATTCAACTTCAGCTTCTTCAGCATTACTGGTTGGGACATAGACTTGGATTACTGTGATATTGAATGGTTTGCCTTGGAAACGAACAGAGATCATTCTGTCGTTTTTGAGATTGCATCCAAGTACTGCATTTCGGACTCTTTTGTTGACCATGATGGCCATTCCATTTCTTCTGAGGGATTCCTGCCCGCAGTAGTAGATATAATGGTCATCTGAGTTAAATTCACCCATTGCAGTCCATTTCAGTTCGCTGATTCCTAGAATGTCTACCTTCACTCTTGCCATCTCTTGTTTGACCACTTCCAATTTGCCTTGATTCATGGACCTGACATTCCAGGTTCCTATGCAATATTGCTCTTTACAGCATCGGACCTTGCTTCTATCACCAGTCACATCCATAGCTGGGTATTGTTTTTGCTTTGGCTCCATCCCTTCGTTCTTTCTGGAGTTATTTCTCTACTGATCTCCAGTAGCATATTGGGCACCTACTGACCTGGGGAGTTTCTCTTTCAGTATCCTATCATTTTGCCTTTTCATACAGTTCATGGGGTTCTCAAGGCAAGAATACTGAAGTGGTTTGCCATTCCCTTCTCCAGTGGACCACATTCTGTCAAATCTCTCCACCATGACCTACCCGTTTTGTGTTGCCCCATGGGCATGGCTTAATTTCATTGAGTTAGACAAGGCTGTGGTCCTAGTGTGATTAGATTGACTAGTTTTCTGTGAGTATGGTTTCAGTATGTCTTCCCTCTGATGCCCTCTTGCAACACCTACCGTCTTACTTAGGTTTCTCTTACCTTGGGCATGGGGTATCTCTTCACGGCTGCTCCGCAAAGCGCAGCCATTGCTCTAGCTTTACCCTGCCTTTATTTTTCACTCTTCTGGAATTCAACACTGTCTGATGTTACACTATAAGCAACTCTCAAGCCCATGCAGGTGCTAGGCACTAGTTATTTTAAGGCTCAAATTCATGACGCATTAGCCTTTTCCCCTCAAGATTGCTAAACAAACAGTTTGTGGAATAATTGAAGACACACAAGGCCATATTGGTCTGTCAATATCCTTTTGCAGTTCACAAATGGCATCTTGCAGCTCTGGAGTCAGACTTCACCTTACAAATATTTTCCCCTCTGCTTTTACGGTAGAAGTTAGTTCTGTTGTTTATTTGTGAGATTTAAAAAAAAAAGATTTATATACACACAAAAAGCTTCATAGATTTGCCCAGAGGTTTTTCCAAAGTCTTAAAAGTCAGAGCCCTGGGATGTCAAGGAACCATTTTTCCTAACCCTCAGCCCATCACTCAACCTCCATAGGATGTTTCTCTTCCAGAGACTTGAAAAATGCAGGCATCCCTGAATAGAAGCCATACATAGGTCTGCTGAGCTGACAGGTCGGTTGACAGGTGTTTCAATAGAAACAGCTCTGGGTTGAAAAGAATGATTTCTGGCACTCTGTGTCTAGAAGGAAGTTGCGTTCTGATGTGAATAAGTTGCATTTATGTAAGTGGGACCATTAGAGCTGCCTGTCATCCACTAGTAGCATACCAGGAATGCCTGTATATTTGCCTTGGGGTGTTTCTTTCTTTTGTGTTACAACACGGGTATTTGTGATGGAACCAGATAATGTGACAGTAGGAATCAACAGATGCATAGCACTTGTTACCTGAAGAAGAGCAAATCGTGTTTTCCTGGCAATAAAAAGGTTTTCACAATAAACATTAATAATTCATCTTAGCTGTAAAAAAAAAAAAAACAGCAGAAGTTACTGCACAGAAAATATTCCTACAGTGAGCCCAAATAGATCAGTGTATTTGTCTTTGTATGTGTGTGTGTTAACATGTAGGTTTGTGAGTTGGTGTAGCGACACTGATACGTGTATGGACATCTGTATCTCTGTGTTTTTTCTCATGTATGTGTAAAGCGTTTACCCTTGGGCTGTACCCATAATCTCAATTGCATCCTTGGAATTGCTCTATTTTTTTTTTTTTTTTTGGAGAATTAACTCTAGTAGATTTCAGAGGCACAGGGCTATGTCTGTTTTCTCCTTGCCTGGAGAAACTCCAGGTCACTTCCTATCCATGTCATAGGAATCTCTCCATGGGCTCCCAGCTGTTTCTCATGAACTTCTGCCATAATTCCTCTCCAGAGCTTTTGCCAAAGGAAAATTTTGAATTAAAAAAGATAAAACCTGCAGGTTGAGTTTAATCTGTGCATATCTAGTTGTCCTAGGAGAGTGGAGGGAGAGACATGAAAAGTTAGTTCTGCCTATGGCACAGTCAGGACTCTCCCTGACATCCCTTCTGTGGAAGGCAAACCTTGTTTTGATGCTCTGCACACCCGAAGGACTTAGGAGCGGCCTGTACACACAGCCACGTGGCTAGTGACGGAAGCCTCTCTGTGGCTACATGGTCCTTTCAATAAACCATGCCCAGAGGCGGTGTTTAAGCTGCTGAGTGTCTCTTTCAACATCAGAAGTTGTTCTCTTTTCATCTCAGATGTTCTACCTTGTTACTCCTGTTGGAATTCCACCTGGACAGGGCAGTGCAGCATGGATCTGCTGCTTTTAACTGACTTCCTTTCTGTTTTGGTCAGAACAGCTCTTTGTTTGGGACTTAAAAAATGAAGGAGGAAGTGGGTCTTCATCTACCATCAGAGTATTTGGATCCTTCATCCTGAAGTCTCTGGAGGCTGGAATTCAAATTTATGATTCAGAGACGATCCTTTCATTGGCTGTGGAAGATGGCAGGTGGATTTCTTCCCCTTACTCCAATCCTTTTCTTTGGCTACTTTTAAAAAAAAAATTAATTTTTTTGACTGCGCTGGGTCTAAATTGCTCCATGTGGGCTTTTTCTAGTTGCCACGAGTGGGGGCTACTCTATAGTTGCAGCGTGTGGGCTTCTCACTGTGGTGGCTTCTTTTGTTGCAGAGCACAGACTCTAGGGCCTGTAGACTTAGTCACTGTGGCACATGGGACTAAGATGGCATGGGGACTCTTCCTGGACCAGGGATCAAACCCATGTCCCTGCATTGGCAGGCAGATTGTCAACCACTGGACCACCAGAGAAGTCCCTTTGGCTACTTTTTCTTCCCTCTTCACCAAGAGAAGAGTAGTTCCCTAAATTTTACATCCAAGTATGAGACCTTGGCCTATATCATTACGGACTCCATGCAAGCTTGCTTGCATATCAGGTCTTTTTCAGAGCCCTTCAAAATATATGTCATAAAAATCCCCACTGCTTTGCTTTCTTGGCATCTGTTTTATTTTTTGTATTGTTTTAGCATCTGTGTATCATTGCAAGTCAAATAGTGAATTATATTTAGAAGGCATTTATACTTTGTTAATGTTAGTGACATTATAGCAACGTTACATGGTGTTAGAAATATGGGGAGTGGAAAGTTAGCCCCCATTTCCACTGCCTAGCAGACCAACCATTTTCACAGGAGTTTATTTTTTTTTTCTTCTAGTTTTTGTGCATTGATATCTTTTAGATAATTATGACCACATTGCAAAATTTGGGTTTTCACTATGTCAGACGTTTTACAGTTTCAATGTAAACTGCTTAACTATCCCATCTAATGGCTCTCTGATCCCCTGAGCACTTAGGTCACACTTTACTTTCTAATCATTCTATTTTAGGATATGTGGATTGATCTTCCAAGAAGGTAAGACATAATTTTTAGGGTAGAGTAAGAGGGCCCTGGATCTTTTTAAATACCTGGTCATCAAAGTTTGAACTATGCTTTCCTTTTCCTTCTCAGTGCGTTTGTTAGTAGCAATCAGAGCCAGTTGCATGCCTTCCATTGATCCTAGAACTGTGCTCAAAATAATAGCTCCCTCTGTTCAATAGGAATGGATCTAAGGGAGGAGAGTAAAACCATATGTACAAATTCAGATACAAATCTATAAACCCAAAGTTAGAAGTGGTGGCCATATTTTCCTCCTTGTTTAAAAAAACATGTCTCCATTTGCTTGTTTCTTGACAATTGAAAGTGATATATGGCCTGTGCATTCCCCTCTCTTCCCTAATACCTTTCCCATGATAGACATCCGTAATTGTTCAGGACACATTCTTCCTTTGAACTCTGACATGGCTTCCCCCTTTTCTAAGAAAAAAACATATTTTATTTTTGGCTGTGCGGGGTCTCGTTGCTGTGCACAGATTTTCTCTAGTTGTGGAGAGCAGGGGCTGCTGTCTCGTTGCAGTGCATGGGCTTCTCATCGCAGTGGCTTCTCTTTTTGTAGAGCTTGGGCTTAGTTACCCTGAGGCATGTGGGATCTTTCTGGACCAGGGATTGGTGTCCCCTCCATTGGCAGGCAGATTCTTAACCACTGAACCACCAGGGAAAGTCCCAGAATCCCTCTTGACTTGGCACTCTAGGTGGTCATGGCATCATCTGTGATGCTCAGCTGCCATCTTTGTCTTTGCCCTGCCTTCTGTGTCAATGTGCTATCTGCGATTCTGGAGGGTAATTCTTTTTAATATCTGTGCTACTTCTTGGAATAAGAGACCACTGCTCTGGGGTGCTTCCCGAGGAAGGTGCCAGAGGTGAGAAAGTCTGTACTAGAACAACTCTTGTACAGAGTTTTCAGGATTATGTCTAAAACACAGAGCCACAGGAAACAGGAACATGTGTAGAGGTTTCAAGACCATATTGGAACTTTCCTTAAAGACCTTATGTATATATATGTATATACATAAATATATGTGTGTATATACACATGGCAAGTCTGTGCCTGCCCCACCAGTACACGCATTCTGTAATCCTAGCCTTCCCCAGCCAGTTTTTATGACAGAATTACAGAAAGTTTGGATATCAGAGAGAAAAATCACCTATAATCTCTTCTCATAGCACAACAATTATTTTGCCTTGTCTTTTATCCTTTGTTAATGTGCCTACATCTTTTACCAAACTATAATTACATAAAATTTTTTACTGTAATTTTTTATTAAGCATTTTATCACGATCATGATGCTTTTTATAGCACCATGGAAACTGCTTATCTTTTTTAATGATTGCCTAATTGTCCACTGAGTGTATATACCCTAATTTACTTACGCATTCCTCTCTTGTTTTTCCATATTTTTGTAATGCTGTAATGAACCTCATGTATATAGTGGTGGATGTATCATGGTGGAAAGAACATGGACTTCAGAACAACGACTTGGATCTAGAATCCTGGTTCTAATGTTATCTGGATGGGAGACTTTAGGGACACATTAACCATTCTGAAATTGAGTTACCATTTATGCATAATTTTTTTAAATGCGCATGGAAGTAATACCAAACCTACAATTTGGGAGTTTCATAAGAATTAGATGTATGTTGCCAGTAACCCTTCAATGTCACGGCTGGTTTTCTTTCCCTATTTGGTGTATTTCTCTTTTTATTGACTGCACTGGGTCTTAGTTACAGCATGAGGACTCTTAGTTGTGCCGTGTGGAATCTAGTTCCCTGACGGGATTGAACCCAGCCCCCCTGCACTGGGAGCATGGAGTTTAACCACTGGACAACCAGGGAAATCCTTTTTCAGTGTATTCCTTTTTTAGACATTCACCCATGTGAAATTAACCAGGGTTGAATAGAGCAAACACTTTTGTAACTCTTGAAGCATGTTGGAAAGTTGTTCTCCAAATGGATCGTACCAGTGTGGGTGTGTGCTTTGAGTCCTGTGTTGAGCCGGTCGCTGTATCTGGGAAGCAGGCCTTTGGCAGCCCAGCAGGGATTTGAGTCAGGTTCCCCAATCCCTTGTGCAATGCGGGAGACCTGGCTTCGATCCCTGGGTTGGGAAGGTCCCCTGGAGAAGGGAAAGGCTACCCACTCCAGTATTCTGTCCTGGAGAATTCCATGGATACAGTCCATACATCGGAAAGAGTCGGACACGACTGAGCAACTTTCACTTACTTACTAACTTACTTACCCCAGTCCCTTCAGAGCAGACTATTCTGTGAAGAGCTCATCACACATGTTGACAGAACCATTTGTCCTCTCCAAGGACGCGCCGGAAACACTTCCACCTCATTAACTTACTGTTCACACTTTTGCCTTCAAGGAGCGAGTACAAGGCCTGGCCTCCAACAATCTCCCAAGAAGGTCCTGGGGACCACACAAGAGCTCTGAACTGGGAGACTCTAAGCTAGTTCCTATAGGCTGCACCTTTGCTTAACTCTGGTATACCACCCATCAAGCCCTCTCTTGGCCTCTCTTAGCTCATCTGTAAAGAAGATTGAGGCAGTTGGTTTCTAAGGCCAAACCACTCAAAGTATGTCCTGTCGTCAGCATTATCTGGGAGCTCTTTAGAAATGTGCCATCTTGGTTACTTAGCTATAAAAAGGAACAAAAGTCGTCATTTGTAGAGACCTGGATGGACCTAGAGACTGCCAAATAAAGTGAAGTCAGAGAGAGAAAAAATATATATTAACACATATATGTGAAATCTAGAAAAATGGTAGAGATGACCTTATTTGCAAAGTAGAAATAGAGACACAGGGGTAAAGAACAAACATATGGATACCAAGAGAGGAAAGGGTGGAGGGGGAGGAATTGGGAGATTGGGACACTGCGTATAAAATAGACAACTGATGAGAACATGCTGTAGAGCACAGGCAACTCTGCTTAATGCGCTGTGGTGTCCTGAATGGAAGGAAATCCAGCAGGGAGTGGTTAGAGTATATCCATGACTGATATGTTTCGCTGTGCAGTAGAAAATAACACAACATTGTAAAGCAACTATATTCCAATAAAAATTAATTAATAATAAAGAGATGTGCCATCTTGGGCTCCATCCCAGATCTGCTGAGTCAGAGTATGCATTGTTATAAGATCCCCAGGTGATCCGATGCCCATTACAGCATGACAAGCACAGCTCTAAGTTATCTTCTGCCTGAGGTTTGCTGTCGTTCTAGGAACATTTGCTAGGAGCCTCAGTTTTAGAACCATGATCTCCCTGCCATATGCCTACACTATCTCAGGATTTCCCTAAGCTGCAGTGAGGTTCTTCCCCTGCCTAGTTACATCTATGGACCTAGATGCCACTTCTTAGTGTCAGGGTCATTAAAACCAATACCTTTTTCCTTGAGGTGAGAACCATTTTTGTGAAACACACATCTTACTAGTCATTCCACAGTTTAAGAAATCCCGCTGTCGATCTCAGTGGCTCTCGAGAGGGAAGAATCTGAACTCTTCTCTAACTTGACTAACAGGTCCCTGTATGAATGACCCAGCTCTTGCTGGCCTCCCCAGCATCCTCCCCTGTTCTTATCCCCTCCTTCCCAAATCCATAGGTTTTACCTGACAGCCACATCATGCTCCTGCTGTTCTTGTCTGCCTCTGTCTAGGGTATGCTTTCTCAATACCTCCTTCCTTGCTTTTGAAGACAGTCCTTCCTTCAGCACCCTGAGGGCTCAGGGTTCTTTCAGGGACACTGGTTTTCGGAAACACCTGATCTCGAGGTTTGCCGGGGTCCAGCCCCGGTGGATCCAGGGAATTCGAAGTAGGGACGGCGTCGGCGAGGATCAGGAAACAATTGTTTAATTAAACATTAATTAAGGATATAAAGAGTGGTTAAATAAGGATAGCTCAGTGAGGAAATTCAGTGGAGAAAAGAGGCTGAATAATTCAGCCAGAAGGTGAGAGAAAGAATGACATGGGGAGACCAAGTTTTGGTGAACAAGGCCTGCACTTTATTTTCCAAAGTAGTTTTTATACCTTAAGTTATGCATAGAGGAATAATGAGGAAGGGTAGAGTCATGCAGCAAGCCAGGCTTTCTTCCTGCAAACTTATCATATGCAACAGTTTAGGTGATTTGCATCATCTTCTGGCCCAGAGGCCTGTTAACATTTTAAGACCCTTTCTTCAGAAAACTTATTTTTCTCTAAAGGTGATTAGTCAAGCGCCACCCTCCAAAAGCATTAGATAAAGTTGCATTCCTATAGGGCAAAGGTGTGGTGGGCTATAACAAGAAAAAGAATTAACTCAAGGGTCCCAGGTTACAAACATTAAAGCTACTACTTACACCAATTATATTAATCAATACACTGCCAGGGACACAGCAGGTAAGGGATATGGAGACTTAGCAGCATACATTGGCCCAACAAGTGAAAAACCCTTCACCAATACAATTTCTAATCAATCTTTTAACTGCTCAAAGGAATCTGTATTTAGACAGTTTAGAACATCTCATGCCTCTCACAGTTTGGAGGCTCTGAGCAATCACATGTGGCCGGAAAAACCTATTCAGGCAGGCTAGAGGACTTCCAAAGGAGTTTGTAAGTTGAAACACTATCACACCCAGGAACTTTATTAACTGGAGCTGTAAGTTAGCTCTTTTTTCAGAGAGACGTAGTGGGGGACAACCCCACCCCCACCCCCCATCCCCCCCACCCCCCGTAAAGTCAGAGGCGTAGGTGAGAGCACAAAGCAGAAAGTAAGTAGACTCTGGTTTTGGGGGTAGATGCTCGAGAATTTCCAGGGGGACTCCTGAGGCTCGATCCCGCCTTTGCGTATGCCGAGCCTCCTTCCTCATGACCTTTGCAATGGGCGGAGCTCCTGCTCCCTACAGAGGTTCTTTCTTGTTATGTTACAATAGCATCTATTGCCCAACGCTGGTATCGTTTGTTTCTATATACGTCTATGACAAAGCTCAGAATTCTTAAGAATTTGAGAATCTATTGGGTTGGCCAACATCTTATGGAAAATCCCAGACAAACTCTTTGGCCAGCCCAATATTTTGTTCTCTTTTGAGTTCTCAGGAGCTGGCCTATGGCAGGTCTTCCATGAATGGCAGTAGCCAGCGCCGCAGGAACCTCCCCTTCCTTCCTCGAGGTCCGTCCATTCTTCTGTACCTGCTCTCTGACTCAGGAGACAGACTCTCAGGAATCACTGACCTGTTTTGACTTCTTACTTTCTGTTTAGCCAAAGGAGTGCCCTGGAAAGGGCAGGAAGAGAGGGGAAAGGGTATGATAACCGCTCCAGCAACCTCAGGGAGGGTCACGGTTCCTCTCAGGGTGACCTTCTAGGCTCTTGAATCTACTCCTTCCTCCACTGCTCTCTCCCTTACTAAATGCCCCCTCACTGCCTGGGCCCTTGTTCCCATCATCTCCTACAGTGTAAATAGTTCCTTTATTAAGCTCTGCTTGGATTACAGGTCTTTATTTTTTTTCCCACTGGGACCCATCAAGAGCCCTGTTATCGTTATCATGGATCACTGAAGGTGCTTCTCATCATGGACTTTATCTTAAGCCTTATAGCCCTTCAAAGGGAGGGTCAGTATCCCTGATGACACTAAGGCTTAAAGAAACAGTATCATTTGCCTAAGATCACCTAACTGGTAATTAGATGATAACTTGTCATTAGTATTTCTTACCAGCTTTGATTACAAAGTCTGTCCACTTACCTAGGTAGTCACTGTGCTTTCTCCAAAGGCAGCCAGTAAACAGTTGTGCAGTGGATCTGAGTTTCCCAGTCATGCCCAACTCACTTGACTGGGTAGCCATGAGCTTGCAGATGGGGGTTAGAGCGGCAACCTTGGGACAAAGAGGGGACTGAAGCCTCGAACCAGCCTCGGCCTAGAAACTCTCCACATGGTATCTTCCCAACTAGATCTGTCAACACATTGAGCATAAGTTCCACACTCAGTCACTCAGTTGTGTCCAATTCTTTGAGGCCCCATGGACTGTAGCCCACCAGGCTCCTCTGTCCATAGGATTTCACAGGCAAGAATACTGGAGTAGGTTGTTCTTTCTTCCTCCAGGGGATCTTCCCAACCCGAGGATCGAACCTGTGTCTACTGATGCATAACCACTATTGATGGACAAGGGCAGGCACAGGGCGGTGGGCAGGGAAAGCGGGTGTATTTGGAGTGGGAGGGGGAGGCTTCATGGCCCTCAGTAGAGGTGGCTTCATCATCATGGTTTCTATTTGCAAATCCCATTCAGCTTGAACATTTCTGCAGCTGAACAGAGATATTCAAAACCCCACCCTTCCCCTCTTAGGCAGCTGAATAGCATGCATGACCCAATGGCTATTTTGGGGGACGGAATGGTTCTGACATGAATATCTGACACAAATATGCACTGTCTGGCATGTCAGTCTCAAAGGAAAACTGCAGACTGCAAATTGGGATAATATTTCTCAGTACTGGAAAAAAGTTTCCATTTCAAATCAACTTTGGGGTGTGGGGGGAATCTTTTCAAACATCCAGCAATGTCAAAACAGGCGGGGCTCTCTGTAAACAACCATGGTGGTTTATTAAGTTTCATATTTTCAAATCAATTACTGTCTTTAAATAAAAGGACACCTGTCCTGGGCCACAGGATGATAATTTCTATAATCAAAATACTGACAGGAGAGCCTAGTGACCATGTTCAAGCTGAAGTTTCAGTCAGTGTGGAACAGATCCAGCCCCTGATATTTTATGATGCTCAGGGCAGTGCTTCTCCAGCTGGAATCCTGCAGCATGGGGTATCCACACGTCTGTGTTTAAGAGCATGAAAGTTCTTCCATTTGAGAAACACTGAAAGGACGAATGAGGCTTTCCTGGTGGCACAATGGTGAAGAATCCGCCTGCCATCGCAGGAGACACAGGTTAGATCCCTGGGAGGGGAAGATCCCCTGGAGAAGGAAATGGCAACCCCACTCCAGTATTCTTGCCTGGGAAATCCCATGGACAGAGTAGCCTGATGGGCTACAGCCTGTGGGTTCACAAAGAGTCAGACATGACTGAGCGACTGAACAACAAAAGGATGAATGAATGGCCTTTTCCTTTTCCTTTATTCTACTTCCATGGTACTTTTTAGCTCTGTAGAAGTGATTAATAGACAGTTCTAGAAAGGAAGGAAGAGGGACTTCTTGGAGATCCCGTGGTTAAGACTTCGCCTGCCAGTGCAAGGGTGTGGGTTGGATCCCTGGTCAGGGAGCTAAAGTTCTACATGCCTCACAGCCAAAAAACCAAAGCATAAAACAGAAGCAATATTGTAACAAATTCAATAAGACCTTAAAAAAAAAAAAGAAGAAGGAAGGGGAAAAGGGAGAGCAGACCTGACAATTCAAACCAGCTACTTTCAGACCTGGCTGAGTTTTCAAACCCTGGAGTTTTGCAGAGACGGGGAGGTCAAGGTCCTGCTTAAAGCTACTGAATCAGAAAATTCAGGCACAGAGCCAGGCCACACATATAATTGGAGCCCATAAGAGTCCGTTGTGTAGCCAGATCTGAGAGCCACTACGGTCTCTCTGAACTTCCCCCTCCAACCTACCTTGGCCTTGGTTGGGGCCTCAGCTTCTCCAAGATTCATGCCTCCATCACCTGCTAGATATTCCTGTGCTTGGTCATATTTCTCCAAGCTCCAGCCTCCACATCAGCTTTCAGAGTCACCTGTCAACCACACAGGCCAGCAAACGCTGGCCTCCTTCCACTGGCAGAGAGTAGCACGAGCTCCTGACTGTAGCCCCCCGGACGTTCCCTGTGCTCCGTGACCTCTTTTGTCTCCTTTCTGGACATCTCTTGCTTCTAGCTCAATATTCCAGCAGCTCCAGACTGTATATTGGTGGCTCCTTACAGAAGCTGCTGTTCACCTCTGTTCTGTTGTGCGCTTGGATACCCTGCTTTCAAGGTCCCTCTGCTTTACCCTCTTCCTGTTTGCTGGGGTGATGCCTGCCCCCCAAGGCATCTCAGGCACCAATTCTTCAAGGAGATTGCCTCTCACCTCCTCCAGCTGGTTTCGACACTCCCCATACAGTACTCTGGAGGGTATTTGTCATCGCATTATAGTGATGGGTGGGTGTCACTGGACCTCATGGCAAGAACTTTGTCTTACTCACCCATGTTCCCCCAACATCCGCAACAGTACCTAACACATAATGGATGCCCAAGGGATGTTTGATGAATCGCCTGACTTTATTTGGTCTTTCTTTCCCTCCCCTCCCCCACCGAAACCAACCTATTAAATTTCAGCTGGAGGGGTAAGTTACTTAAAGTCAAAAGAAACATGGGAAGGAAGACTGCCTGATATTTTCTTTTGCTTTGTGCTTTTCTAGTCCTTGTCCGTTTGCCTAACTCCATCCTCTTTCATGCACATATCACATACCTTCACCCCTCTTTAATTTAGAATTCTTACTAGAACCATCTCCCTGTGTAATGTCTTGATGCCATCCTCAGTTCCCTCCTGCATTCCTGTCTTGGGAGGAAAGATGTAGCTACAGACTGTTTTCTATTTGTGTCCTCACCTGAAAAAAAAATGCCCATGGCAGCAATGGCAGTCTATTTCACCATGCCCAGGAGCACTGCAATTTGCTGTAATTGCACTGTGCTTGGTGTGGTCTGATGGCTGTCACATCATCCCCACAGACACTGAATTCAGTGACACCAGTTAATCATGCTAGAACTTCAGTCACACGCATAAATGAGAACATCATCCCCACATTAGGCCCTGAGTAGGTCATCATGATTGCTATTTGAGGCTTTTGAGAGACAGAATTCCCCCTCTACCAACCTGCCAACTCCATCAGACCCGTATCACTCAGCTGGAGAGTGAGATGGAGCTGTGAGTCCTTAATGATCAACCCTGGTGTTTTCTGCCAGGGGCTCAGGAACCCACGGGTGTGAAACACATCCTGACCTATGGGAGTCTCAGGTAGCAACATCCTTGGTATACCCTTGAATGCTGCATTTCCGTCTTTGTTAAGTCTCTATCAGTGAATTGAGACTGTGGCCCAGAAAAGAGTGCACCTGTGACCCTGGATTCCAGCTGAGAAAAGCCAGGTTTCTTTTGTGGAGGTTTGGGACAGCCTGGGTGTCCAAAGTCACTGATAGAGCAGCAACAAAAATATTTGCTGGGGCAAAGAAATGTCTTGAGGTCGGTCCCTCTCACATCTCCTTATCATTTGGTTGGTTCAGCAGATGCCACATGAATTGAGATCCACGCAGAGCTGTTAACTTGGATTTTAGCACAGACCTTACATTTGTAATCAGAAGTTAGTGGCTTATATTTATAAAATGTGAGAATAATAACAGAGAAGGAAAACAATTTCAGTTACTCAGAATCTCACATTTTTCTTTTCCCATGCCTCCTCCTAGTTGCTGTCTCTCCGTATGAAATTTTTCTCTAGTTGTAATTATTGCATCTCTATAGTTTTTAATGATTTTTCCCCACTGAAAAGTATATCATAGTTATAACGTTATTAGCATTTTAACGGCTGCATAATGTCCCATCAAGTGGCCTGACCACGATTTACTTAGCCGCACCGTCTGTGACATTCACTCAGTCTCCAGCATTTCTCCAGTATAAATGAGGCTTCAGTAAACAGCTTTGTGTATTTGCTTTTTCCTTTTACTTTATTTCCTTTAGATACATTTGCAGGCTATGATTATGATATCAAAGAGCAGGGCCACCTAATGTTTTTCTGGGTGTACGCTCTCCCCCATTAGTGGTGTATCATAACCCACGCTTCTGGTCAGAAGGGCTGTTGGCCCAGAAGCCTCAGCTGGAAGGAGGCTGAGGTCAGTGAGGTGCCTGGAAACAGGTGAGCCCTGCAGGTTAGGACAAATGGAGGATGCCTTAGAAAGGACAGTGGACGATGAACCATGTAATTATTCTTCCCATATATAGGCCAGATCCCCATCTCCAAAAATGACTGATTCAACATCACCCAGAGTCTGTGGGCAAGTCAGACTGGGTCTCTCCTCTTTACATGGTTCATGGGCCACGTTCTCTTTGGGGAGAGGGTCTAAAACAGAACTGTCCTCAAACAGGAGAAACTCTAGATACATATTCACCTGCGCTCCACAGCCCAGTCTGGCCCTTCTCTGCTGGCACCTGGGCGCTCCTTCCTGCCGCTCTCAAGGCCGAGTTGCTCCTGCACTCAGGCAAATCACGTACATGTGCAGCCGGGCTTGGACTTGATTCCAGCCCTGGCAAGGCAGGCTGGACCTCGGGCTGTAACACACTGGGCAGGGTGGACCTGCTCGAGCAGTTGTAATGCTGAAACACACACAGTACGTGCACGCACAAAGCCACACGTGTACTTCCACAGCAACACCAACCTCACAACTGTCACAGTCTCTTGCCATAGGCAGCACCCCATGGGAAGTCATTCATTCATTCATTTGCTCACTCATTCTGTTTACTGAGCAGTTACCATGTGCTGAGCCTCTGTCTCCTCCTGAAGCTGATGTTCGAGTTGCAATAGGAGGCAGCCCTTATGATGGCTTGGGAGCCTTTGTCAAAGGCAAGAGGAGACAGATGTGAGTTTTTAGTAGCGTCTACCTCCACCGACCCAAGGACCACATGGCAGTGTCTTCCAGCCAGGACAGCCTCTCCCATGGATGAGGCTGGTGTATGGGCCATCGCAGGGACTTCCCCGACTTGGCTGGTGCTGCTGACTGGCAGACCCCTTTCTCTGAGCATCAGATGTCCTGATCATATAGAAGCCCTGCTTCCCCATTCAGGTAATCTGCATCTCTCTGTTCTGATCTGATTTAGACATTGATTCTGAGAGCAAGCTGATCACCATGTTCCTCTTATCTTTCATTGTAGCAGCCACGAACCACACATTGATCGCAGACTAGGTTCATTTCTCCCCCTTTTTTTGTTAATTGTTTGTACATTGTTTGTGAAACACTGTTTTCTAACTTGTGTTCTTCACTGTAGAGGCAGAGACCTAAGGGGAAACACATGATCAGTCTGGGAGTCCTAATTCTGGATCTAACACAGACTCTTGTTCTTCTCAGCTCTGTCTTGTTAGAACACCTTTCAATAGAGTAACATTGGGACCTATGGGTATAAATCCAATCATTTCTAGTAGCTGAATTAAACAAAGAAAATTAAAGAAACAAAAAAATGTTAATTTTGGTAATGTTTTCCTAACCCAGTAAATCCAAAATAGTATCATTTTAACATGTAGTTAATATAAAAATACTGAGATATTTTTTGCTCTTTTTATCCACAGAGTTTGAAACACGGTGTGTATTTTCCACTTATAGCACATTTCAATCTGTACTGTCCACAGTTGAAGTACTCAGTAGCCAGATTTCAGTTTCCTCATTTGTACAAGGGGGATATGAATGCCTGACTATATCACTGTGAGGATGAAATGAGTCTGTATATAATAATCCCTGGAACATTGTAGGGGATCAGTAAACATCAGGTTTCCTTACCTCCATATTATTCATGCATTTTGACTGTGTTAGGCAGGAACTAATGTTTGCCTCAAAATATAAATGAACTTTTAAAATGTAATAGGTATTAGTTTCTCCATTATTTTGCGCTATATTGTTATTTTTATCTAGCTGTTATTTTCTTACTTTATCTCTAAAAAGTACAGGAAGCGCACTGTCTGTGGTAGTTTGAATTGCACCTTCCCCCAAAAAGAGAAGTTAACATCCTAACCTTTAGTACTGTGAATATGACTTTATTTAGAGATAGGACCTGTGCAGGTGGAGTTGCATTATGGTGAGGTGATACGGGGTGAGTGGACCTGCTGTGGGGAGAACAGGAAAATTTGGACACAGACACACACATAGGGAGAAGACCACATGACAAAAAGGGAGAGACAGACTCATGCGTCTAGAGCATCAGGGTTGGTTGGCAGGCACTAGAAGGATCCTCCTCTAAAGCCTTCAGAAAGATCATGGCCCTGCCCGTCTTGATTTAAGAGTTCTAGAGTCCATAACTGTCAGAAAATAAATGCCTCTTGCAAAGTCACCCAGATGGTGGTAGTTTGTTACCGCAGCTGGAGGAAACTAATACATTCTCAATGAACTGTTTCCACTTCCTCTCCCTCCCATTCATTCGTCAGCCCACTACACTTGGACTTTTGCCTCCATCACTCATTCATAAGGTGCTGTTGGAGGTCTCCCTGCCCTTGATATCACCACAGGCCATGAACCTGAAAGTCTAGCTGCCCTGAGGTTTTCTGCACCTGGCCTGGGATATTGGAGAGGCAAGACCAGGGAAGTGGGCCAGTCTACAAGATTCTGAGCTGCAAGTGACCTCGTGGAACAGGGTGTATTTTTAGAACTCTGTCTATCTGTACAAACCAAAGATTTCTTTTGGAAGCAAACTGACCAGGGAAATCTCCAGAGACTTAAGGGTGGGTTTGTACTCAAGCTAAACCTTGAAGAATAGCCAGGTAGCTTTTTTGGTTCCAAAACAGAAGAAGAGGTAAAGGGATAGCCCTTTTAAGTCTGTTTGCAGGGAAGAAAAAGAAAGCGGGGTGTCCGAGAATTCAGGAGGAATTCTCATGAGGAAGAGCACAGGAGTTTGAGGCAGAGGTGAGATCCAGGAGGGCCAGGTCATGGACAACCTGGGACACAGGGTGACCTGAGGTTGTGTCATACCCAGTGGTTGGTCAGATTTACTAGGAATTTGCCAATCCAAGCTTGTGTATGATAGACATGTGCAAGCTCAATTGTGTCTGACTCTTTGCAACACCATGGATTGTAGCCGACTAGGCTCCTCTCTATCCACGGAACTTTCCAGGCAAGAATACTGGAGTAGGTTGCCATTTCCTACTCCAGAGGATCGTTCTGACCCAGGGATCGAACCCACATCTCCCACGTCTTCTGCACTGACAGACGGATTTTTTATCACTGTAAATTTGTCAATCAGAACTTGAGTCTAATTCAAAAATACAAGACTCCATACTCAACAGTTGTCTGAGGAGACCTTACAAATAGCTGAGAAAAGAAGAGAAGCTAAAGGCAAGGGAGAAAAGGAAAGATACACCTATCTGAATGCAGAGTTCCAAAGAATAACAAGGAGAGACAAGAAAGCCTTCCTCAGCGATCAATGCAAAGAGATAGAGGGAAACAATAGAACGGGAAAGGCTAGAGATCTCTTCCGGAGAAGGCAATGGCACCCCACTCCAGTACTCTTGCCTGGAAAATCCCATGGATGGAGGAGCCTGGAAGGCTGCAGTTCATGGGGTCGCTGAGGATCAGACATGACTGAGCGACTTTACTTTCACTTTTCGCTTTCATGCATTGGAGAAGGAAATGGCAACCCACTCCAGTGTTCTTGCCTGGAGAATCCCAGGTACAGGGGAGCCTGGTGGGCTGCCGTTTATGGGGTCGCACAGAGTCGGACATGGCTGAAGTGACTTAGCAGAAGAGATCTCTTCAAGAAAATTAGAGATGCCAAGGGAACATTTCATGCAAAGATGGGCTCAATAAAGGACAGAAATGGTATGGACCTGACAGAACCAGAAGATAATAAGGGAGGTGGCAAGAATACACAGAAGAACTATACAAAAAAGATCTTCATGACCCAGATAACCACAATGGTGTGATCACTCACCTAGAGTTAGACACCCCAGAGTGTGAAGTCAGGTGGGCCTTAGGAAGCATCACAACGAACAAAGCTAGTGGAGGTGATGGAATCCCAGTTGAGCTATTTCAAATTCTAAAAGATGATGCTGTGAAAGTGCTGCACTCAATATGTCAGCAAATTTGGAAAACTCAGCAGTGGCCACAGGACTGGAGAAGGTCAGTTTTCATTCCAATCCCAAAGAAAGGCAATGCTAAAGAATGTTCACACTACCTCACAATTGCACTCATCTCACACGCTAGTAAAGTAATGCTCAAAATTCTCCAAGCAAGGCTTCAACAGTATGTGAACCAAGAACTTCCAGATGTTCAAGCTGAATTTAGAAAAAGCAAAGGAACCAGAGATCAAATTGCCAATATCCTTGGATCATAGAGAAAGCAAGATAATTCCAGGAAAACATTTACTTCTGCTTCCTTGACTACGCTAAAGCCTTTGACTGTGTCAATCACAACAAACCGTGGAAAATTCTTTAAGAGATGGGAATACTAGACCACCTGACCTGCCTCCTGAGAAATCTGTATGCAGGTCAGGAAGCAACAGTTAGAAATGAACATGGAACAATGGACTGTTTCCAAATAGGAAAAGGAGTACATCAATGCTGTATGTTGTCACCTTGCTTATTTAACTTCTATGCAGAGTACATCATGAGAAATGCCAGACTGGATGAAGCACAAGCTGGAATCAAGATTGTTAGGAGAAATATCAACAACCTCAGATATGAAGATGATACCACCCTTATGGCAGAAATTAAAGAGGATCTAAAGAGTTTCTTGATGAAAGTGAAAGAGGAGAGTGAAAAAGTTGGCTTAAAACTCAACATTCAGAAAACTAAGATGATGTCTGATCCCATTGCTTCACAGCAAAATAGATGGGAAAGCAATGGAAACAGTGACAGATTTTATATTTTTGAGCTCCAAAATCACTGCAGATGGTAACTGCAGACATGAAATTAAAAGATGCTTGTTCCTTGGAAGAAAAGTTATGACCAACTTGAAAAAGGTCTGTCTAGTCAAAGCTATGTTTTTTCTAGTAGTTGTGTATGAATGTGAAAGTTGGACTATAAAGAAAGCTGAGTGCCGAAGAATTGATGCTTTTGAACTGTGGTGTTGGAGAAGACTTGAGAATCCTTGGACTGCAAAAAGATCAAACCAGTCCATTCTAAAGGAAATCAGTTCTGAATATTCATTGGAAGGGCTGATGCTGAAGCTCCAATACTTTGGCCACCTGATGTGAAGAACTGACTCATTGGAAAAGACCCTGATGCTGGGAAAGATTGAAGACAGAAAGAGAAGTGGACAACAGAGGATGAGATGGTTGGATGGCATCACCAACTCAATGGATATGAGGTTGAGCGAGCTCCAGGAGTTGGTGAGGGACAAGGAAGCCTGATGTGCTGCAGTCCATGGGGTCGCAAAGCATTGGACGTGACTGAGTGACTGAATTGATAACTGAAAGACAGTGTCCAGCCAGTCCTCCTCAACAGTTTGGTAGAGCTTTGAAACAGTGCCTTTTGCTTGGTGATGTTTTGGTTTTGTTTGTTTTTTAAAGATTTTTTAAAAATGTGGACCATTTTTAAAGTCTATTGATTTTTTTATAGTACTGTTTGTTTTGTGTTTTGACTTTTTGGCCACAAGACATGTGGGATCTTAGCTCCCCTCCCAGAGATAAAACCTGAACCTCCTGCATTGGAAGGTGAGGTCTTAACCATTGGACCACCAGTCCCTGCTTGGTGATGTTCTACTACCCCCTACTTTTGTTTTTAAACTTTATCTTCTGATGTATTTAGGAAACCTGTGGGCTTTGGTGACCTTTTTGTTTTCTATTTTACTCTAGCACAAACACCATTACATCCCTAAGACTCTAAATGCAAGGAGAAAGAAACATACCCACCTTCCCAGGGCCTAAAAAAAATCAATCTAAGTCCAGGCTTACATGTAGGAAGAATTTTTTTCATGCTTATTATTAAACTGTAGATATGATCTGATAACATACTTTCTTTCACTCAGTGTTACATCAAAACCCTTTTTTCCCCCACGCTGCTAGTCTTTATCATTATCTTACTCAGGGCCGATGTAATATTTCATCAAGTTGATGGACCCTAATTTACTTACCCATTTCCCTATTATTGGACACCATTGCTCTAATACAGATACCACTATTATCTCTCTAACTGGTGAATCAAAAGCTGACAAAGCAGATACTGGCAGACTCAGCCATGAATTGTGCATACGGTCAGGTCACAGGCAATTTCTTCTATTTAACTTATGGGCAACAAATAGAAGACCAGTGGGTTCTGGGGTGAGAGAGTAGGGAGAGGAGCTGAAGGACATGGTGAATGAGGGGATTTTCAAAGACAAATACTGGGATTTGATGAGGTTGGAAAGTATGCTGGTTTCCTGTGACATTTGTAACAAATTACCACAAATTTGGTGGCTTAAGAAACAGCAGACATCTGTTCTCTCACGGTTCTGGAGCCTGAAGTCAAAGTCAAGGTATTACAGGGTTGGATTCTTCTTAAGACTCTGGGGAGAATTTGCTTTATGCCTCTCTCCCAGCTCCTAGCGGCTGCCCACAGTCCTTGCATTTCCCCAGTTTGTGTTCACATAAGCCCAGTCTCTGCCTCCATCCTCACATGGTCTTCTCCTTCCTGTATCATATACCCCTCTTTTCTTTCATAAGGACACTTGTCATTGGTTTTAGGGCTCACCCAGATCCAGGTCAATCTACTCCTGAAATCCTTAACCTAGAAACATCTGCAAAGACCCAATCTCCAAACAAGGTCAGAGTTGCAGCTCCCCTGTGGACATATCTTTTAGGGGTCACCATTCAACCCACCATAGAAAGAGAAGGCAATTAAATTCATGAACACAGTTGTATGTTGCGGGTTCCTGTTACCTGCATGTCACTGTATCACCTGAATACAATATTTGTCTTTATTCAGCAATATTCTAGGAGTGGGAGGGAGGTCCGATAGGGAGGGGATGTATGTATACATATAGCTGATCCACTTTGTTGCACACCAGACACCAATAAAACTTTGTAAAGCAACTATACCAATTTAAATAAATATGGTTATAGTGCAGAATAGACCAACAGGAAATACAACAGAATAGAATCCAGAAGTAGAACAAAATTATATATGTAATTTTATACACACATACACACACACACACACATACATATATAAATTCAGAGTGTGACTGAAAGTCGCTCAATAGTGTCTGACTCTTTGTGACCCCATGGACTATTCAGTCCATGGAATTCTCCATGGAGAATGGAGAAAAACAAAAAAAAAACAGGTATCTTTCCATATCAGACTGTAGAGATCGCCCAGATTCATCTTTATTGACTGCTGAGTACTGCATAACATGCAGGTCACACGTTTGGGGGTTTCACAAGTGGCACAGTGGTAAATAATCTGTCTGCCAATTCAGGAGACGAAGGAGATGTGGGTTCGATCCCTGGGTTGGGAAGATCCCCTGAAATAGGAAATGGCAACCCACTCCAGCATTCGTGCCTGGGAAATCCCATGGACAGAGGAGCTTGGCGCACTATAGTCCATGGGGTCGCAAAGAGTTGGACACGACTGAACACTCATATGCTACATGTACACTTACCAGATTTTTCTTAACCTTGTGATCTAATTATGTTTCATCATCATAAATAAAGGTGGACATGAACGTCCTCATGCATGCATCACAAGCGTGTGTGCAGTTTGTCCTAGACCTATAACTAGTTGTCTTAACGCTATATCTTTTCTCTTCAAACTTGATTTTATATATAATTATATATATATTAATTTGTATGTATATATGTGTATAATATTTATTATGTTATTAATAAATAACATTTATTTATTATATAAATTATTTACTAAATGTCCGATGTCAGGCCTTATGGTATATTTGTGTGTGTGTGTGTGTGTGTGTGTGTCATGCACTAAGTTGTGCCTGACTCTTGTGACCCTGTAGACTGTAGGCCACCAGGCTCCTCTGTCCATGGGGTTTTCCAGGCATGAGTATTAGAGTGCATGGCCATTTCCTCTTCCAGGGAATCTTCTTGACCTGGGAATCAAACCCATGTTTATTATGCCTCCTGCACTGGCATGCATATTCTTTACTGTTGAGTCACCTGGGAATCCCAATATTTTTATACATGATTTTCTTTGATTATATCAAAAGCATTCACGGCAGTTACTACCATTATTCTATTTTTCATTCACTACACAGGAGAAGAATACTTTCCAAAAAGTTAAGTAACTTTCCTATCATCCCATTGCTAGAAGAGGCAGGGCTGGAATTACAACCTAGAGCCCAACTATTTAACTTATAATCTCTATTATTGCCCATTCTCAGCTGGTAAAGAGTCTGCCTGCAATGCAGGAGGCCCCAGTTTCATTCCTGGGTTGGGAAGATCTGCTGGAGAAGGGATAGGCTATGCACTCCAGTATCCTTGGGCTTTCCTGGTGGCTCAATCAGTAAAGAATCCATCTGCAATGTGGGAGACCTGGGTTTGATCCCTGGGTTGTGAAGATCCCCTAGAGAAGGGAATGGCTACCCACTCCAGTGTTCTAGCCTGGAGAATTCCATGAACTGTATAGTCCACGGGGTCACAAAGAGTCAGACACAATGAGTGAGTTTCATTCACACCCTGAATTTTTATATATATATATATATATATATATATATATAAATTATATATATAATTCTGTTCTACTTCTGGAGTCTATTCTGTTTTATTGCCTGTTGGTCTATTCTGCACTATAACCATATTTTTTAAATTGGTATGGTTGCTTTACAAAGTTTTGTTGGTTTCTAGTGTACAACAAAGTGGATCAGCTATATGTATACATACATCCCCTCCCTATCTGACCTCCTTCCCACCCCTCCACAACCCACCCATCTAGGTCACAACAGAGCACCAAAAGTAAGTCAGAAAGAAATAAACGAATATATTAATACATATGTATGTAATCTAGAAAAATGGTACCGATGAACTTATTTGCAAAGCAGAGATAGAGACACAGCTGTAGACAATGGACACGTAGACACAGGGTGGGATGTTGCGGGTGGGATGAATTGGAACATTGGAATAGATACTTGTAATTTTAACTTTGGACTTTTGCAGGACACTGCTAATATCTGATAGACCTATCTCCTTTCTCTTTTTCAAAAACTTACAGGATATTCTCACCTATTTATTTTTCCAGATAAGTGGTAAAGAATATTGTTAAGTTGCAGTATAGTTCAGTTCAGTTCACTCGGTCAGTCGTGTCCGACTCTTTGCAACCCCATGAATCGCAGCACGCCAGGCCTCCCTGTCCATCACCAACTCCCGGAGTTCACTCAGACTCACGTCCATCGAGTCAGTGATGCCATCCAGCCATCTCATCCTCTGTCGTCCCCTTCTCCTCCTGCCCCCAATCCCTCCCAGCATCAGAGTCCTTTCCAATGAGTCAACTCTTCGCATGAGGTAGCCAAAGTACTGGAGTTTCAGCTTTAGCATAATTCCTTCCAAAGAAATCCCAGGGCTGATCTCCTTCAGAATGGACTGGTTGGATGTCCTTGCAGTCCAAGGGACTCTCAAGAGTCTTCTCCAACACCACAGTTCAAAAGCATCAATTCTTCCGCGCTCAGCCTTCTTCACAGTCCAACTCTCACATCCATACATGACCACTGGAAAAACCATAGCCTTGAGTAGACGGACCTTTGTTGGCAAAGTAATGTCTCTGCTTTTCAATATGTTATCTAGGTTGGTCATAACTTTCCTTCTAAGGAGTACTGCTAAGTCACTTCAGTCATGTCCAACTCTGTGCGACCCCATAGATGGCAACCCACCAGGCTCCCCTGTCCCTGGGATTCTCCAGGCAAGAACACTGGAGTGGGTTGCCATTTCCTTCTCCAATGCATGAAAGTGAAAAGTGAAAGTGAAGTCACTCAGTCGTGTCCAACTCTTCGCAACCCCACGGATTGTAGCCCACCAGGCTCCTCCACTCATGGGATTTTCCAGGCAAGAGTACTGGAGTGGGTGGCCATTGAGTAAGCGTCTTTTAATTTCATGGCTGTAATCACCATCTGCAGTGATTTTGGAGCCCAAAAAAATAAAGTCTGACACTATTTCCACTGTTTCCCCATCTATAAACCCTATTGAATTTATATTGTACTTGCATTGAATATATATATATTAATTTAGGAAGATTTGATACCTTAATAATACTTTCTTATCCAACATCTAGTTAGGACATCATAAAGACATTTTTTATCTTTCTGAATGGATTTGCATAGCTTTATTCCTATAGCTGTTTTCATTCACATTTCTATTTAAGTTTGTTTCTAGATTTTTTTTTTTCTATTGACTTTCAGGTATAGTATTTTTCTTATATTAAATTTTCAAACAGGTCATTACTTCCATTATATTTTCTCTTTGTTGTACATTGTGAAACTATTGGCTTTTTTCATATTAATTTTGTAACCAGCCACCTTAGTAAATTTTTCTGGGTTTTTTTTTTTCTGATTTGTTTTCCAGCTGACTCACCAAGGCTGAACTTAAAAATAATAATCATTTTACCTCCATTTTAACAACAGACATACCTTGTATTTAATCCTCTTGTTTCATTTCTTTGGCAGTTGTGCCCAGAATAGAGGTCATTGTCCTCTGGTTCTAATCTAATGGAAGATCTTGCATTATTTCAACATTAAATATGAAGCAAGATTTGGACTTAAGATTTCTTTCCTTTGTATCATGTTAAAAAGCAGTCATTTATTTCCATTTTACTAAGTTTTTTAATCAGGAATTTATATTGAATGTTTTTAAAGAGCCTTGGAGATAACTATTGACATTCATGCAAAGTAATGATTGAGTGAGTGGGGCCAGGCAATCCTGTAAGCAGTAAACAAAGCCTCTGTCTTCCTGGTGAGTGACAGTGTGAGGTTGGAAGGGAGGTGAAATTTCAAAGAATTTAGTTTGACAAACTTCTGGTTACCATAGGGGACGGAGAGGGGGCAGGGACGGATAAATTAAGAGTTTGAAATTAAATATACACACTACTGTAGATAAAGTAGATTGCCAACAGGGACCTACTATGTAGCAAAGAGAACTATACTGAGTATTTTGTAATAACATATAATGGAAAAGAATCTAAAAAAGAATATGTATGTCAATATTTATATATATCTGAATCATTTTGCTGTAGACCTGAAGCTAACACAGCATCGTAAATCAACTATGTGCATGCTAAGTCGCTTCAGGCACAACTGACTCTTTGCAATGCTTTGGACCGTAGCCTGCCAGGCTCTTCTGTCCATGGGATTCTCCAGGCAAGAATACTGCAGAGGGTTGCTATGTCCTCCTCCAAGGGATCTTTCTGACCCAGGGGTCGAAGCCATGTCTCTTATGTCTACATTTGCAGATGGGTTCTTTACCATTAACACCACCTAAGAAGCCCAAATAAACTATACTTCAGTGAAAAACAAAGAATATAGTTTGAGAAGGCTGTGCTGAGGAGGTGATATTTAAGCAGAGTTCATTGCAGGAGAGCTGCATGAGATATGCAGAAGGATAACAAACTGGAATCAGAAACCATCTCTCTGACCTCTTAAATGTTATCATGAAAGAAGGCACATTTCCTAATATTGAATCATCTTGTACAGTCATAATGAACCTGATTTCATCATAAGGTATAGTTATTTTAATGGGTTATTAGGTTGACAGTAATTAACTTAGAACTTTTTACACCCATATTTCTAAGTTTAGCCTGAGGATTTTAAAGTGTATCTTTGTAAAATTTTGCTCTGTATGTTAGACTGGCTTTAAAAACAGGAATTCTTAAGTTTGTGTTTCCTTTTTCCATGGCTTAATACCATTTCATTGATACAAACATTATGTTTCTTAAATATCTGAAAATATTTGTTCATAAAAGTATGTCCCTGGTTCTTGGAGGAGGAGAACACAAGTCATGTGTGGTTTAGTTTAGTTTACATTTATTGATTTATTCAGGGTTTCCCCTTTTCAGTTAAATTGGTTAGTTTCTGGTTGGTTAGAACTTCATCAAGATTTTCATATAGAATAGTGGTAGAGTTAGGGAAAATGCTGGGGAATATCATTTTAATTTCATCTTTGTCCACATTATTTGCCTTGTCCCATAAAGTATTAATTAAGGTTTTTGAAAAGTATTACTTGCATATAATAAAAATTACCCCTTTTAGCAGGACAGTTTAATGTGTTTGGAAATGTGTGCGGTTCTGTAATCACCACCACTATAGTGACATAGAATATTTCCACCCCTCCTCCAAAGTTTCCCCACTCCCTTTTGTGATCAATTCCTCCTTCTCCCCAAGCCCTAGAAACCACTGATCTGGTTTTTCTCCCTACAGTTTTGCTATTTCCAGAGTGTCATGTAAGTAGAATCCCACACTGTAGCTTTGTGAGTCTGATTTCTTTCATGAGGCATAGTGCTTTCAGGGTTTATCCACGTTATTGTATGTCTCAGTAGTTTCTTTTTCTTTCCAGTTTTATAGAGAGATAATTAACATAGAGCCTTGTTTTAAGATGTTCAGTGTAATGATTTGATATATGTGTACATTGCAAAATAATTACCACAGTAAGTTTAGCTCGCACTCGTGTCATTTGTTTCCTGTTTGTTGAGGAATGTTTTATTGTCTGAAAATGCTCTGGTTTATTTATTCATGGGTGGCCATGTGGGTGGCTTCCAGTGGTTGTCTACTGTAAACACAAGTGCCGTGAATATTTGTGCAGGAGACATTTAGCTTTATTTCTCTCATTTCAATATCCAGGATTGAGTGTGTTGGGTTATATGTAAAGTGTGTTAATATGTTTAACTTTATCAGAAACCACCTTTATGTTTTGCAAAGCAGCTTTATTGTGTGTTCCCAATAGCATCCCTATTATTGCACATCCTTGTCAGGACTTTGCATTTTTTACTCTCCTTTGGCCATAGGAATAGGTGAATGGATGAGGGCTAAGATCTCATTATGATTTTAGCTTGGTTTTCCCTGACTAATTAATGGCGGTAAGCATTTTTCATGGGTTACTGTTTTCTGCACATCTGCATTAGAGAGATGTTTGTTCACATCACTTGCCCATTTTAAAAATTGGATTGTTTTCATATTATTGAGTTTCAAGACCTTTTAATATAATATTCTGAATACTAGTCCTTTCTTCAGATGGATGTTTTGCAAATATCTTGTCCCTATCTCTTTTTATTTTCTTGATCGCATCATTGGAGAGTAGAAGTTTTTAATTTTGATGAACTCCCAATAATCACAAATTATTTTTGTTGTATGCTTTTTGTGCTTTTTTCATATCTTAAAGAAAAAAAAGGTTGACCTAACTCAAAGTCATGAAATGTTTTTCCTGTGTTTTGTTCTTAGCTGCTTATTGTATCTGGTGTTGAGGTAAGGGTCAAGGTTCATTTTTCACATATAGACGTTTGTTCCCAGGTAGCACTAGTGGTGAACTTACCTGCCAAGGCAGGTCAGCTGTAGGAGACCTGGGTTTCATCCCTGGTTGGGAAGATCCCCTGGAGGAGGGCATGACAACACACTCCAGCATTCTTGCTGGAAAATCCCCATGGACAAAGGAGCTTGGCAGGCTGCAGTCTGTGTGAAGCAACTTAGCATGCACACTTTTATTCCAGCATCACCTATTAAAAATACTCCATTTCTCTTCTATTATTTTTTTCCTTAAATATTTGGTAGAATTCTCTAATGAAACCATTTGGGTCTGGATGTTTCTTTGCGGAAAGGTCTTTAAATTACAAATCCAACTTACTTAATGAGTGGATAATTGGGGTTAGCTAATTCTTCTTGAGTGAATGTTGGTACTTAGTCTTGCAAACAACTTATTTAATTTATGCTATCAAATTTATTGACATAAAGTTGTTTATAATAGTCCCTTTTTATTTTTATATCTCAAGGATATGTAGTGATGTGTCCTCTTTCATTCTTGATATTTATGATTTGTATCTTTCCTCTTTTCTTTGATGGTCTGTCTGACTAGGAGTTTGTCATTTTTATTTTTTTTTTTAAAGAATCAACTTTTGATTTTATCACTTGTCTCCATTGGTTTTCCATTTTCAATTTCATTGACATCTCTTTATTATTTCCTTTCTTCTGCTTCCTTTATATTTAATCTGCCCTTCTTTTTCTACTTTCTTAATGTTCAGCTTAAATTTTTGATAGAAGAACTTTCTTATTTTCTCATACAGGCAATTTAATGCTATAAATTTCTGTTTAAGTACAGCTTTCACTGTCTCCCACTATTCCACATAATTGAACATTCTGTGTTTTCATTTTCAGCCAATTCAGTACAATTTAGCTTCACTAGTGATTTATTCTTTAACCCATGGAAAGAATTTTCAAGTGTTTTTTGTGTTATTTA
Organism: Bos mutus; assembly: GCF_027580195.1. Classification (NCBI taxonomy): domain Eukaryota; kingdom Metazoa; phylum Chordata; class Mammalia; order Artiodactyla; family Bovidae; genus Bos; species Bos mutus. Next base: position 55,357,696 of record NC_091629.1, on the reverse strand, counting down.
CAAATGTGGAGGTACTTTCAGATATCTTTCTGTTGTTGATTTTTAGTTTAAGTCCAGTGTTATCAGAAAGCACATTTTCTATGATTGCAGTTCTTTTATATTTACTGAGATTTTTTTTACAGGCTAGTATATGGTCTATTGTGGTGAATGTGCCAAGTGCACATGAAATAATATGTAATTTGCTATTATTAGGTAGAGTGTGCTAGAAGTGCTAGTTAGGTCAGCTCGGTTTATGGTTTTGTTCAGGTATTCTCTAGTTTAAGTGATTTTCTTTACTGTTCTATCAATTACAAGGAAAAGAGTCATGGAAGTCACCAACTATAATTGTGGATTTGTGTATTTCTCTTTTAAACTCAGTCAGCTTTCATTGTATGTTTTTGGTGGTGGATATATTTTTCATTAGTTTTATGTAGCTCTGTTGTTAGGTGCATTGCAAAATATTTTATATCTCTATTTTTAATTGATTTTATTAGCTATTGGCTCATTCTATCCTCTAATCTGTTTGCTTTCCAACTATTAATCTTACATGTCTTTTGAGCCTACTTTTTCTTTTTTAAAATCTCCTTCTCTACTTACCTCAGATTTTCATGTTGTTTCTTTTCTTTTAATTAAATGCCTTCAAAAATTTATTTTCATTCTTTATGTAATGAAATATGTAGTTTTGGCAGCATATTTTTTTTAGGAAGCATAATAGGTATTGCTTTTTTTCTTAAATTCCTGGTATAAACTGTGGTTTTGATTTTTTTCTTTGTATTAAATTTTGATTAGATTTTTTAAATTTCCAAGTGGTTTGGGTTTTTATTTGTTCCCACTTTTGTAATTTCTTCCTAAATTTATTGAGTTGTCAGAGATTGCAGTCTGCTCTGTTTTTAAAATTAAACAAGCTTACTTTTAACCCAAATACGTAAAAATATGAATGTGAAAGCAGTCATAAACAATAGGTAACCAACGTATGTGGTTATATCCCAATAAAACTTTACTTATAAGAGCTAGAGGAGGCAGTATTTGGCCCAAGGGCTGTAGCAAACCGTGTTCTGAAGGGACCAATACAATGTTAACTCACATTATTCGTCCTCATATTTCCTTTAATCTTTCCTTCTGAAACTAAATCAGAAAACAATATACGTTCACAAATGATTTGTGGCTGCTTCATCTTTCAAATATTTTGCTTTCCAACAACCTGTTGATACTTTTCTAAAACATGACCCTGTGTGCGTGCTCGTTGAACCCGTATCTCCTGCATTGTCAGGCAGATTCTTTACCACTGAGCCACTGGGTGAAATTGTTAATTCATCAGTTTTTACAAACACTTCATTCAGTTCAATTCAGTTCAATGGCTCAGTCCTGTCTGACTCTTTGCGACCCCATGAACCACAGCATGCCAGGCCTCCCTGTCCATCACCAACTCCCGGAGTTCACCCAAACCCATGTCCTTTGAGTAGGTGATGCCATCAAACCATCTCATTCTCTGTCGTCCCCTTCTCCTCCTGCCCTCAATCTTTCCCAGCATCAGGGTCTTTTCCAGTGAGTCAGCTCTCCGCATCAGGTAGCCAAAGTATTGGAGTTTCAGTCACCATCAGTCCTTCCAATGAACACCCAGGACTGATCTCCTTTAGGATGGACTGGTTGGACCTCCTTGCAGTCCAAGGGACTCTCAAGAGTCTTCTCCAACACCACAGTTCAAAAACATCAATTCTTTGGCACTCAGCTTTCTTTATAGTCCAACTCTCACATCCATGCATGACCACTGGAAAAACCATAGCCTTGACTAGACGCACCTTTGCTGGCAAAGTAATGTCTCTGCCTTTTAATATGTTGTCTAGATTGGTCTTAACTTTCCTTCCAAGGAGTAAGCGTCTTTTAATTTCATGGCTGCAATCACCATCTGCAGTGATTTTGGAGACCAGAAAAATAAAGTGAGCCACTGTTTCCACTGTTTCCCCATATATTTCCCATGAAGTGATGGGACCAGATGCCATAATCTTCGTTTTCTGAATGTTGAGCTTTAAGCCAACTTTTTCACTCTCCTCTTTCACTTTCATCAAGAGGCTTTTTAGTTCCTCTGTACTTTCTGCCATAAGGGTGGTGTCATTTGCATATCTGAGGTTATCGATATCTCTCCCGCCATCTTGATTCTAGCTTCTGCTTCCTCCAGCCCAGCGTTTCTCGTGATGTACTCTGAGTGTACGTTAAATAAGCAGGGTGACAATATACAGCCTTGACGTACTGCTTTTCCTATTCGGAACCAGTCTGTTATTCCACGTCCAGTTCTAACTGTTGCTTCCTGACCTGCATACAGATTTCTGAAGAGGCAGGTCAGATAGTCTGGTATTCCCATCTCTTTCAGAATTTTCCACAGTTTATTGTGATCCACAGAGTCAAAGGCTTTGGCATAGTCAATAAAGCAGAAATAGATCTTTTTCTGGAAACCTCTTGCTTTTTTGATGATTCAGCAGATGTTGGCAGTTTGATCTCTGGTTTCTCTGCCTTTTCTAAAACCAGCTTGAACATCTGGAAGTTCACAGTTCATGTATTGCCGAAGCCTGGCTTGGAGGATTTTAAGCATTACCTTACTAGCGTGTGAGATGAGTGTAATTGTTTGATAGTTTGATCATTCTTTGGCATTGCCTTTCTTTGGGATTGGAATGAAAACTGACCTTTTCCAGTCCTGTGTCCACTGCTGAGTTTTCCAAATTTGCTGGCATATTGAGTGCAGCACTTTCACAGCATCATCTTTCAGGATTTGAAATAGCTCAACTGGAATTCCATCACCTCCACTAGCTTTGTTCATAGTGATGCTTCCTAAGGCCCACTTGACATCACATTCCAGGATGTCTGGCTCTAGGTGAGTGATCACACCATTGTCAATTTCTGGGTCGTGAAGATCTTTTTTGTACAGTGATTCTGTGTATTCTTGCCACTTCTTCTTAATATCTTCTGCTTCTCTTCGGTCCATACCATTTCTGTCCTTTATCGAGCCCATCTTTGCATGAAATTTTCCCTTGGTATCGCTCATTTTCTTGAAGAGATCTCTAGTCTTTACGTATTTGGGTTAAAAGATGCACTATTTCTTTGCACTGATCACTGAGGAAGGCCTTCTTATCTCTCCTTGTTATTCTTTGGAACTCTGCATTCAAATGGATGTATCTTTCCTTTTCTCCTTTGCTTTTCACTTCCCTTCTTTTCACAGCTATTTGTAAGGCCTCCTCAGACAGCCATTTTGCTTTTTTGCTTTTCTTTTTCTTGGGGATGGTCTTGATCCCTGTCTCCTGTACAATGTCATGAACCTCCGTCCATAGCTCATCAGGCACTCTGTCTTTCAGGTCTAGTCCCTTAAATCTATTTCTCACTTCCACTGTATAATCATAAGGGATTTGATTTAGATCATACCTGAATGGTCTAGTGGTTTTCTCCACTTTTTTCATTTCTCCACACTTCATTCAGTTTGATGTTATTCCTGATTTTGTTCCATTTTTTAAAATATAAATTTATTTATTTTAATTGGAGGCTAATTACTTTATGTTCCATTTTTTAATTGAAATTTTATAACTCCATCTTTGGATAGTAGTGTTAGTATCCAGACCACCTGACCTGCCTGTTGAGAAACCTATATGCAGGTCAGGAAGCAACAGTTAGAACTGGACATGGAACAACAGACTGGTTCCAAATAGGAAAAGCAGTACATCAAGGCTGTATACTGTCACTCTGCTTATTTAACTTCTATGCAGAGTACATCATGAGAAACGCTGGGCTGGAATTAGCACAAGCTGGACTCAAGATTGCCAGGACAGATATCAATAACCTCAGATATGCAGATGACACCACCCTTATGGCAGAAAGTAAAGAGGAACTAAAAAGCCTCTTGATGAAAGTGAAAAAGGAGAGTGAAAAAATTGGCTTAAAGCTCAACGTTCAGAAAACGAAGATCATGGCATCTTGTCCTATCACTTCATGGGAAATAGATGGGTTAACAGTGGAAACAGTGTCAGACTTTATTTTTTTGGGCTCCAGAATCACTGCAGATGGTGACTGCAGCCATGAAATTAAAAGACGCTTACTCCTTGGAAGGAAAGTTATGACCAACCTAGATAGCATATTGAAAAGCAGAGATATTACTTTGCCAGCAAAGGTCCATCTAGTCAAGGTTATGGTTTTTCCAGTGGTCATATTGGTAGTGAGAGTTTGACTATGAAGAAAGCTGTGTGCCGAAGAATTGATGCTTTTGACTGTGGTGTTGGAGAAGACTCTTGGGAGTCCCTTGGACTGCAAGGAGATCCAACCAGTCCAATCTGAAGGAGATCAGTCCTGGGTGTTCATTGGAAGGACTGATGCTGAGGCTGAAACTCCAATACTTTTGGCCACATCATGCGAAGAATTGACTCATTGGAAAAGACCCTGATGCTGGGAGGGTTTGGGGGTAGGAGGAGAAGGGGACGACAGAGGATGAGATGGCTGGATGGCATTACCGACTCGATGGACATGAGTTTGAGTGAACTCTGGGATTTGATGATGGACAGGGAGGCCTGGCATGCTGTGATTCATGGGGTCTCAAAGAGTCAGACACGACTGAGCGACTGAACTGAACTGAATGGATCTACCAGTTAGCATCGTTTCCCCTATCATGTTGTTATTATATTATAAGATAAATAGGTCTATTATCAGATTTAACTCTCTGGTCACCCATGTATAAGCAGCATATCATTTCCTCTTCACAGGAAAGAAATTCAGGCTCGGTTTAGTACAAAGGGACCAGTTTCCTGTCTAAGGGAGGGTTGGTTCTTTCGGTGGGATCATTCGTAATATGCCTTGCAATAAATTTTCTAAATATATTTCCTAATTCTTTTGCCAATAGAATAGTTTTGCCTTAAGTTTATCCAGAAAACTTCATCTTAGATGATAACCAAACTTCTTCAAATAAAATACATTTATATTTAATGTTTCACTGAATTAAATTTCAGTCTTTGTGACTTATTATGTGCTCGTATAAAGTTTGCATCCACTCTAGGAAGACCTGTTTTATTCCTCTGAATTATTATCTGGGCCAGTAATATATTGTTTTATTTTTAGTAACTTTTTTGTAAGTTTAATAAAGGAAAATGGTTGTTCTTACTTTAAAAAAATTTTTTTAGATTCCACATGTAAGTGATAGAATGCAGTATTTTGTCTTTCTGTGGTTTATTTTGCCTGGCTTATTTCACTTAGCATAATTGCCCGCAGGTTCACCCATAATGTTGTAAATGGTTGGATTTCCTTCTTATTTTAAGGCTGAATAATATACCATTATGTGTGTGTGTATATAAATATTATATATAATTTTTTCTTTATCCTTCAATATACACTTAACACTGTTTCCATTGTTGTGCAGTCGCTAAGTCGTGTCTGACACTTTGCAACCCCATGGATTGCAGCATACCAGGCTTCCCTGTCCTTCACTGTCTTCCAAAGTTTGCTCGAATTCATGTTCGTTGGGTTGGTGATGCTATCTAACTTGTGTTTCCGTACCTGGGGTGCTGTGAATGATGCTGCAGTGAACATGGGAGTACAGATATTTCTTCAAGATAATTATTTTACGTTCTTTGAATATATACGCAGTAGCGAGATTTCTGGGTCATACAGTAGTTCTATTTTTAATTTCTTGAGGAACCACCATACTGTTTTCCGTAGTGGTTGTACCAGTTTACACTCCTACCAGCAGTGTACAAGGGTTCCCTTTTTTCCACGTCCTTACCGCCATTTGCTATTTCTTGTCTTTTTGATAACAGCCGTTCTGATAGATGTGAGGTGATGTCTCATTGTGGTTTTGATTTTCATTTCCTTGATGATTAGTGATGTTGAGCACCTTTTCATGTATCTGTTGGCCATATGAATATCTTCTTCAGTAAAATGTCTATCTTAGTCTTTAGCACATATTTAAATTTGATTTTTTTTTTTTTGGCTTTTGTTATTTGCTGTTGAGTTATAGGATTTCCTTATATATTTTCTATGCTGCTGTGCTGTGCTGCAGAGTTGTGTCCGATTATTTCCAAACCTTTGGACTGTAGCCTGCCAGGCTTCTCTGTCCATGGGATTTTTCAGACAGACATACTGAAGTGGATTGCCATTTCCTCCTCCAGGGGATCTTTCTGACCCAGGGATTGAACCTGCCTCTCCTGTGTCTCTCCTGCATTGCAGGCAGATCCTTTCCCACTGAGCCATCGGGAAAGCCTGTGTATGTGTGTGTGCCTGTGTGTGTGTATTAACCTCTTATTAGACATGTGGTCTGCAAATATTTCTTGGTTGGAGTTGTTGGGGTTCTTTATACGTAAGATTGTGTCATTTGCAAACAAAGACCATATTCTTCCTTTATGATTTAGATGGCTTTTATTTATTTTCCTTGCCTAATTGCTCTGCCTGGGACTTCCAGTTGTGGATTAGTTGCTAAGTCATGTCCAGCTCTTTTGAGACTCCATGGAGTGTTGAATAAAAGTGGTGAGAGTGAGCGTTCTTATCTTCTACCTGATTTTAGAGGAAGCTCTATCAGCTTCTCACTGTTAACATCGACTACAGTGTTAACAACGAGGCTTGTTATATATGGTCTTTGTTTTATGTTAAGGTACGTTTTTTCTGTACCTAATTCCTACAGAGTTTTTATCATGAAAGAATGGTGAGTTTTGCCAAATGTTTTTCTGCACCTACTGAAATGATCACATTGATATTAATCCTTCCTTTTATTAATTTAGCATGCCATATTTATTGATTTGTGTTTGTTGAACCATCCTTGCATCCCAGGGAGAAGTTGCTTTGATCATGGTGTAGACTCTTGAGAGTCCCTTGGAAGCAGGGAGATCAAACCAGCCAACCATATGACTCAGTCAGATATGACTGAGCTACTGAACAGAATGACCAGAATGACCCTCTTAATGTACTGTTGAATTCACTTTGCTAATTTTGTTGAGGATTTTTGTGCTTATTTTGTTGAGGATTTTTGTGCCTGTGTTCATCAGGTGTGCTGCTACTGCTGCTGCTAAGTCGCTTCAGTCGTGTCTGACTCTGTGCGACCCCATAGACAGAAGCCCACCAGGCTCCCCCGTCCCTGGAATTCTCCAGGCAAGAACACTGGAGTGGGTTGCCATTTCCTTCTCCAATGCAGGAAAGTGAAGAGTGAAAGGGAAGTCGCTCAGTCGTGTCCGACTCTTAGCGACCCCATGAACTGCAGCCTACCAGGCTCCTCCGTCCATGGGCTTTTCCAGGCAAGAGTACTAGAGTGGAGTGCCATTGCCTTCTCCGTATTGGCCTGTAATTTTCTTTTCCTGCAATGTTCTTGTGCACCTTTGGTGTCAGGGTAATGCTCAGTAAAGTGAATTTGAAAGTGTTCCCTCTTCTTTAATTTTTTGAAAGAGCTTGAGAATGATTGATATTAATTGTTCAGATGTTTGGTGAAACTCACCAGTGAAGCCGTCTGATCATGGACTTCTATATGCTGGGAAGTTTTAGATTGCTGACTCCGTCTCTGCTAGTAATTGTCTGTTCACATTCTCTGTTTCTTCATGATTCACTCTTAGTGGGTTGCATGTTTCTAGGAACTTGATCATTTCTCTTAGGTCATCTAATTTGTTGGCATAAATTGTTCATAGTACTCCTTCTGACCCTCAGTATTTCTTTGTTATTGGTTTTAACGTCTCCTTTTGCATTTCTGATTTTATTTATTTGAATCTTCTCTTTTCTTAGTTTGTCTAGTTAAAAGTTTGCCAGTTTTGTTCATCTCTTCAAAGCTAATTATTAATTTCATTGATTTTTTTTTCCCTACTGTCTTTCTAGTCTCCATTTCTTGATTTCTTAGGCTTGTAGTCTTCTACATAACCTTTAAAATAATTTGGTAGTTAACTTTATGAATTAAAGTCATAAAAATTCTGAATAAAATTATGTTCCATTAATATATTGGTTTAGAAAGGACTGATATTTTTTATTGCGTTTTCTCCTTCATACATACGATATTTCTACTTGTTCAGGTCCCATTTTTATGCCTTCAATAAAACTTATGGTTTGCTTGTTTTTTTTCCAATGTAGATCCAAAATCATTACTATCAAATGTATCCTTGTCTTATAATTATTTTAGTTTCTACTGTGAAATGACTTTCCACTTCTTATTGCTATTGATTTTTGTGTATTTAGATCAGTTCTAGCCAAATTACAGCTCCTGTATAAATGTAAGTAGTTTTTATAACAGACTCTCATTTTATAAGTTTACTGTCACATCATTTGCAGATAGATATAATTTTATCCCTTCTTTCTCAGCATTTTTCCTGAGTGTTTCATTTCTTATCTAAGTTTAAGCATTGGCTTAAACCACCAAAACAATAATAAATAGAAATGGAGATGGTGGGCCTGTCTATCTTTTTCAGGATTTTAGAAGAAATGTCTTCAGTATTTTATCCTTTAATATGAGGTTTACTGAGGTTTATTTTTCAAAACAGCCTTATTATATTTAAGAAGTGCCCATCAATTCCTATTTTAGTTAAAGCTTTGTTAGGTTATACTGGGTTTTGTCAAATATATCTTGGCTTACATAGCAATGAGGATTTCCTCTGTGACAACTGCTAAGAAATCTTAACTCAAATTTGCTGAAGCACAAAGTGAATCTGTTGGCTTTTTTGTTGTTGTTGTTGTTCCCTTTTAACAATCCCCTGGAGAAGGAAATGGCTACCTACTCCAGTATTCTTGCCTGGTCAGTTCCATGGACAGAGGAGCCCTGCTGGGCTACAGTCCCTGGAATCACGAAGAGTCAGACACGACTGAGCAACTAACAGTCCTATCACTACCACTTTTTTAAAAAAAAATTTTATTGAAATATAGTTACTTTACAGTGTTAGTTTCAGTTGTAAGTAAAGTGAATCGGTTACATATATACGGCATATATCCCCTCTTTCTTAGTCTCTTTCTCCATATAGGCCATTGCAGAGTATTGAGTAGAACTCCCTGTGCTCTATAGTAGGTTGTTATTAGTTATCTATGTTATCTGTAGTTTATAACTAAAAATGCTCAGGATGAAGTTGACTTGAGGCCAGCTTCATATCAGGGCTCAAACTGTGTCACTGGGATCTGGTTAACTCTTACAGACTCTCTCCCTGTGACTACTTGATAGGCTACAGCTCCTCTGAAACTCATGCATCCAGTAGCTTCAGATCCAGTGATGGGAAAGTGAAGGGTATTCCTAAAACTCCAGAAAGTATCTTATTTCCTCTCACTGGCTTTTGAAGCGCCATACCCTTCTGTATGAGTCACAGTGTCATTATAACCAGGGTAATGTGACGGGATGATGTAGATCACAAGTTCCACTGTGGAGCTGAGTCGAATCCCATCCAGTACTCGTTTGCTGAGAGGAGACAAGCAGGTGCATCCTGAGGAAAGCTTTGGCTTCAGTTACCAGAACAAGAGAAAACAAATCCTGGATGGCACAATACCAGATGTCACTTCAGCATCTATTGATTCAAGCATATGGCTCTTCCCATTAATTTCTGGTTGTAATACATTGTCTTGATACATTTGTTGATGATAAACCATCCTTGGAATCATCCTTGCTTAGTCATGGCTTATCCTTTTGATGCACTGATTAATTCCATTTGCTTAAAATTTTCCATCTGTATTTCTAAGTAAAATTGATGGCTGACTTAATTTTTTGCAGTATACATGCCATGGTTTGCCATTAAGATGATGTTTGATACACAATATGGATGAGAACATTTTGTTTATTTTTATATTGACTGAAATAATTTAGGTATTATTAGGATTATCCTTTTTAAGAAAGCTAGATTTTAAGAATCAGATGGGAAAAAAGATCTAGGCCTGATACGGTTTTTGTAAGAGATGTCAAGTGACTTTCTTAAACTCTTCCATGGCTTTCTGCTCCTTGGTTGAATTTAATTTTTTTCCTAGAGATAGCACCATTCTCTAGATTAAAAAGATTTTTTTTACTTGAGAGTTATACCTAATAATCTCTTTACAATTATAAATGCATTTAATCTCTTTCTTATTTATGGTTATTTTGCCTTTCTCCTTTCTAGTGTTTTATATTATACTTTCTTTATCTTTGCTTTCTTCACCAGATATGCATATGTTTTTTGAAGGGCCAGCTTTGAGGTTTTATTTGCATATATAGGTTTTCCTTTGTTCTGATTTTTTCAGTCATCATGTTCTCCTAATTCCATTTAATTCATTTTGTTACTTTTTTCCAGTTTGTAAAGTTGAAGATCTTGGATCACTCTACTCTGAATATAGCTTTATTTCCTGCCACATGTTTTGGCATAAAATAGCTTTTGGCATAAAAGTTTTAAATTCATTACTTTCTCAGTAGCTTAAAATTTTCATTGGATCTCCTGTTTGATATAAGATTTGAGTATTTAGAATACAATTTCTTGATTAGATTATGACTAGAAATATTACCTGTAAATAATTACTCCTGGTAAAATTTATTATGACTTTCTTTTCAGCCAATTATCATATATATATTCTTTCTTTACATCATATATGAATATATATATTTATGACTTAAGGAAAGAATGTAAATTCTTAGGACTTCAAGTTCTTTAAGTGCATTAGTGTTCTGCATGATACATTATGTATTTGTGTGTGTGCATATTTATGCGTATATAATTTTATTAATTACTCCCATATGTACTGCATATTTTTATACCTTTTCAAATTTTGAAAAAAATATTAAAACTTTGTGCTTCAGTTGTGTTCATCACATTATCTTTGAGCTTTCAGGGATTTTATGTTTGGCTTTCATGTTGTTTGCCACTCAGTCGCGTCCAGTGCTTTGCGACCCCATGGACTGTAGGCCCCCAGGCTCCTCTGCCATGGGATTCTCCAGGCAAGAATACTGGAGTGGGTTGCCATTTCCTTCTCCAGGGGATCTTCCAAACCTAGAGATTAACCCTGACTCTTTTTACGACACCCACATTCCAGGCAAATTCGTTACCATCTGAGCCACCAGAGAAGCCTGTTAATCTCCATGGGTCCTTTCTGGGTCTTCCCTGGTAGCTCACTCAGCTGGTAAAGAATCCACTTGCAATGCAGGAGACCCCGGTTCAATTCCTGAGTCGGGAAGATCCACTGCAGAAGGGATAGGCTATGCACTCCAGTATTCTTGGTCATCCCTGGTGGCTCAGCTGGTAAAGAATCTGCCTGCAATGCGGGAGACCTGGGTTTGAGCCCTGGGTTGGGAAATCCCCCTGGAGGAGGGCATGGCTACCTACTCCAGTATTCTGGCCTGGAGAATTCCATGGGGTTGCAAAGAGTCAGAGATGACTAAGTGACTTTCACTCACTTCACGTTGTTTATATGACCCTTATACCTTATGTTTTTCATGGTATACAATTCAAATATTTTTCCCTTACAGTTAAAGTTTTGTGCACTTAAGAGTTCTTGAGTGAATAAAATGTTAGGTCTAGAAAGTCTCACATGTGATGTCAACTAGCCTCCTGGTTATACTAGTGGAGAAACTTAGACCAAGAAATGAGAGGGCCTTTCTCTGAAGTCACAAGTAAATGTTTTGAATCTGGGCTCTTTCTTACAGACCAGATCCTCCAAGTGCTGTGTGATCAAAATGCTTCTGTATGAATAGATGGTCTGATGTAGGTGAAAACTGGAGATAATGGCAATGTAGATATTGGTCTACAACAAGTAAGTGAATGAATATTGGAGAGTGTGAGGGTTTGAGATCTCCATTCAGTTGCAGGGTCCCGGTTCTTTCTATTTGGTGTCTCTGTCATCCTGTGGGGTGTCAGGTCATCACAGGATCTTGCTGACACACAAGGAAAAGAGAGAGGAATGGATTCTATTGGGTTGGCCAAAAAGTTTGTTTGGGCTTTAAAAAAAAAAAGGAAAAACTCTTTGAGCAACCCAATACATGAGGTTTTATGAGCTGGCCCTAAGAGTGGGATACATTCCTTCCACCAGCTCAGGCATAGTTATAGCTCAGTGCATAACTTTATCTTGCTGTGTGGCCAGGAGAAGGATGGAGCTTGGAAAACATCTAGCCAACATCACTGCATCCTGTCCTCGGGTAGAGAACAACACTCAATTTGGATGTGGGGGAAGAAGCTCAGCAGAGCCCAGGGCCCCTGTTGATCTGGGGATGAGGTTCCAAACTGCTTTTGAACAATTGAGGTTTTGTTGGAAACTAGGAGAAATGCCCAGAGTACCTAGAAGGATGAAAAGGTGGAGTCCCATACGAATGGACACAAAAGAGCTCAGTGTTTCCCTAGGTATCAATACAAAGACATCAGGAAACTTCCTGTACCATCAACTGAAACTAGGTCGCCTGTCCCCACTAGGTTGCTTTGGATGTGGCCAGATGAGAAGGTCAAAGACTTCAGTACTGTGAGTGAATGAGGGGGGAGCTGGTGTGAGGAGGAGAGTGGTGGGGAGAGGGCTACGAAACATAGGTCCCTTTTCTGTAAGACATTTTTGATGGATCTAGTCGCTGAATAGGATCATCATATCTCAAGACATACCTTAAAATGTTTGCATGTTAAAGGGAGCAATTGACGATTGAAGGTCTTCAGGACAGAAAGGAACAAGTGCTTTAAACCTACAGGTCCCAAAAAGGCCATCCACAGACCATGTCACCTGTCACTCACACGTTGCTAGTAAAAGTAGTCACCTAGGAAACACTTGAGAAAGGTTGTTGTCTGTGATACACTCATTAATACAAGTCCAGCATAGGCTTAAGAATAAACACGTGTGCTAACAAAGTGAATCATTGTGATGTCACTTGTAACTGTGAAACAAGGAAACTACTGCAAAACCAAGAAACAGAAGCTTTTTAGGTAAATGAGAGTACTTGGCGTGATGGAATATTTCGGAGTCATCAAAAAGGTTTATGAGGAGGTTCAAGAATTGAGGCTGCAGGTTTATGTAATAAAACCAGTAACAAAGGCACAGTAAACATTCTGTGTCTAGAGTGACTGAAACTATGTAAGAATGAATAGGAAAAGTGGAAGAAGTAGAGGTGTAAAGACATTGAGAGCAGCTGCTTGGTTAATAGGAGCAATTCTTTTTGTTTTCTTTCTTCTTTTGTGTATTTTCCAAATACTCTCTGTATTGCATTTAGGGTAATGGAGCTAACACTTTTTAAAAAAATTGTGTCTTTGTTGGAGCTGCACATTTTGGCCAGTCATGTAGTCAAATGGGATTGCATTTCTTGCAAAACTCACATATTTGTGCATGAACTCACATAAGCATGTGTGCATGTGCAAGCACACACTCTCACACACCACAGTCCTCCTGAGACAGTCTAGACCCCAGGCAGCATGAGTAGCAGATGTTCTTGCAAGTTCCTCAAGATTAAATGCCTTATAATCCACACTGTGCATTATTATCTGTTTTACTTCGTTGGAAACCAGATTGTTGAGTGCCCTTCTCTCTCTTTCTCTTTCCCTTTCTCTCTCTCTCCCCTCCTCTCTCTGCATATTAATGGATAGAGGTCATTGGGTCAGATTTAGTTCCATTCAGAACTGACTCAATACTGTTGCCGACTTTTCCCTTTTCACCTGCTCTATCCTTCATGAGAAAATAAGCCATCTTTCTGAGAATGAGCATGTAGATTTCTTTGCATTTTTCACAAATATGTTAGTTGTGTGCTTGCCTCCAACCTCTTGGGCCCAATTATGTGAAAATAGGCTCTCATCTGTTTTAGCCCAGGCTTGGTTGGTTGCAAATAATAGAAACCTAGTCCACCTGGCTTAATCAAGAGTGGAAGATTTGCTGGAAAGGTACAAGGATAACTCACAAATCTCAAGTCAGTGAAGCTTCAGGGAACTAAAACCCACAACAGAAGCGGAGGCAGCAGCTGGCTCTGTCTCTCTCTCCTTGCGTTCTCCCTTCACAGCTCCGCTGCTTTCTCTGCAAACCTGCTTCATTCTCTCCACTGATCACTTTCCTCTGTGCTCCCCCCTCCTCCTTTGCATGGCAGAATGTGCCATTCTAGCCCTTTTAAACTGTTTCTAGCTTGGTTAGACTCATAGGGACCCAGTTCCAAATTCTCATGACAGAAAGTCTGATTGATAGACCAGGTGTCCACCAGCTGTGTCCAAAGGGCAGATAGAACACTCCAGACAGCTGAGGACCCCTGCTGCCCATGCCCAGCCAGGCAAGATCAGTAGTTATGAAATACTTCAATATGATCTTAAAAAGCACCTCTGAGACGGTCCATTCCAGCGGCTTTGAGCTTGTTTCCACGATCTGCCTCTACCTCTGCCTACTTGATCAAGCTTGCTGTGACAATGGCGGTGCCTGGAATTTGAGCATACTGTAGTTAAGCAAGGGCTGCACACATCCATTACAGCATGTGATCCTCTCAGCGATACTAACCGCGTCTTATAGGATAGCCTTGGGCTTGGAAAGAGTCATGTTGCATCTAAGTTCACATGTTGCATCACAAGAGTCATGTTGCATCACAAGTTCACCATCTGCAGAGATGATGTTTGAATGTAGCTCTTAGCTCAGGCTTCTTCCAACACCCCATGACTGTCTTTGTGTGTTATTGTGTGTGTGTTCTTATCTGTAAAATAGCAGTTAAGAAATGCTCCTCATATTTTCCTTGCTGTTTAGTCACTAAGTTGTGTCCAACTCTTTTGCAACCCCATGGACTATAGCCTGCCAGGCTCCTCTGTCCATAGGATTTCCCAAGCAAGAATGCTGGGCTGGATTGCTATTTTCCTCTCCAGGGGATCTTCCTGACCCAGGAATCGAACCCACATCTCCTACATTGGCAGGCTTATTTTTTTTTTAACCACTGAACCACCAGGGAAGCTCTGTATTTTCTTTACTGGCTTGTTATTACAGTGAGTTGGATTGTGTAGAAGTATATTGAAAACTACAGAATATGATATAAATAGTATTACTATCACTCTATCTACTTACCTAGCTGAGCCAAGGTTTACATTTAAATGGTGACTTTATCTTGCAAAGCCTTCTTTGTACATTGTCTTTTTAGGGGATATTCAGAAGGGATGAGGGATGGAGTGGGGGGAAGAGAGACTCAATCGGTAAGCTTCTGAGATATTAGGTTAGCAGTACATTAAGATGTCAACCCTGGTAGAAGTTATATGTTATATGTTTTGTTTTGTTTTTTCCTAAGTAAAAGTTGGGTGCTTTTTGTAAAACCATCTTAACATTTTTAGTTATTCCAAGTTGAAACCTGATTTATCAAAGTTGCCTCTCCCCTGTATTTCTGTCTTGGTGTAAAAAGTAGACGCGCTGTCCGCAAGCCAGAATCCTGGGAGCACCATGGACTGGCAGCCCTCTTCTCTACCCCTGCATCCAGCTGGCCACCAGATACCTATTGCCTCAGTGTAGGTTCATCATCTAAAATCCAGATGATCCCTTGACCCCACTGTATAAATAGCCCTGCACTGTTTGGCTGCCTTACTTGAAGTCATTCTCCACTTAACTAATAACTTCCTAAGATGTGCATGGAATTGCCTCCCGTGGTTCCCATTCTGCAAGCTCTTAGTGTGACTTGCAGGGCCCGCCCTTTCTGGCCTCAAGCATCATGCCCTGAGTGTACCCTGAGCTGCCAGCTCTGGCCTTTGCAAAGATGCTCCTTCATCCTCTCTCTACTGTACAGTCTTCCTTATCCAGCAGGTCGTGACTTCTAGAGAACATCCTTCATGACCCTCTTAGAGAGGCTAGTTGTGTCCTCATCTAGACTCCTCTGGGCTCCCCTAGTTTTACAAATGCCTTTGCATTGCCTCTTCTTAGAACACACAGCAATGATTTAAATGACATCGTGTCATCTCTGGACTTGAGCCTCTTGAAGGCAGAAATGACAACAGCTGTACTTGTAGCCCTAAGACCTAGCACAGGGCCTCAAGGAGATGAGTTCTCAGTAAAAATGTATTAATCAGCTGTGCCCATCTAAAATCAAGCTTCCCTAGAGGAAAAAAAGCCATATCAAAGCCCCATTTAATTCTAACAACGATGGCTCTGAATCAGACACCAGCCGAGTTTTGCCTTCAAAGTCAGTGGTCATTTTACTCCACGTTGCCGTCTCTTTAATAAAGAGAAAAATGTAATCCAGCCTCAGAAACCTGCGTGGCTCTGACTTGGGTTAAAGACAATATGATGTATCTTAGGACCTTGTCAGATGTTGATGCGGACAGTACTGATGGGTGCATTCCAAAGTGGACTGAGGCTGTTTCCTGTCTTCCTGGAATGACCATCTGGATTCAAATGTTAATGTTCAATCCAATTTGTTGCTAAGGCAACCAAGTTACAGGCCATCTTCAATTTACAAAAGGTGACATTGCCAGAGTCATTTTATAAGGCAGATATTTGAAAAATACACCACATTTTCCAATGGAAAAGTGATGTAAATGGTAGCTGGAGCCTGCCGAATTATATTTAACCCATATTGTTGCGTTACTTCTGCAAGATGAGTCAGTAAAAACATTCCATGTCTCCCAGGCAGGTCACAGGAGCAGTCTTAAAGCAATCTGGCTGCATATCCAAGACATGGGAAAAAGAAACCCCTCTCAGTGTTCCCCACCTAGCCTGAGCCCTCAAGACATCCATGTTTAGTCCAGACATTCTAAAACCTGGTTCAACATCTGGATTGCCTGGAAAGAATTTCATTAAAAGAGGCATTGGTTCCACTTCAGACCCATCCCATTAAAATAAAATTCCACAATGGGCTCCAGGAATATATCTGTATATATGTATTCCCCTGCCCCACCCCATATTATTCTGACGCTATGCGTGAACTGCTAATCAGATTTCTTGGAGAGCACTTCCGGTTTTCTCCTCTGATTTGGCACTGGGAGTAACATCTCATATCACAGCCCGAGGTCAGAGCTGTAGTTGTGTGGGTGACAACCTCTACGGGAACCATAGTTCCTCTTGCCAAAGGATGATATTGGGCATTTTTGGAAGGCGTTGACACTGAACTAATCATGATGTCTGGATCAGTACTGCTCTCACAAGGGCAGGCTCTTCCATCCCTGCTAACGAAGGATGACTGATAACCTGAACACCGAGCCCAGCGATGCTACAAGTACCCATAGTGTTATCAAGATCCTGAGAATCCACTTTTAAAATGATTAAAACAGCTCTTTTGCTCCCCTGCCCCTTATATCCTAGGAATTAGGCTGGAGTCTCTGGGGCAGCCTGAATATAAAGCACCGTATCATACTCACAATAACTCCTCCCCAGACACTAACCCATGATCATTGGGTATTACATCATTTCTGTAACTATCTTTGCTCTTGTAATAAGCTACAGTGATGAGCCCACTGTGCCTTTTGTGCATAACAAAGTCCTGGGGGACCCACCTTACCATTTCCTAGAAAATCCCAGACAACTAAATAAAAAAATGAACCTAAATTGGGTTTAAGAGAGGCTTCTGAAGACACCTATTAATTTTGGGGAAAATTAAATCATTTGTTATAGCTAATCTGTTAGATTTCTTAAGAGTGCTATAAGAATGGTTTTCAGTGAATCATAGCTCCCTGTGCCCATGCCCCTTTTAATTTAATTTTTTTTTCTGGGCCACACCACGTGGCATGTGGGATATATTCGATCCCCAGCTAGGGATCGAACCCGGCCCCCTGCAGTGGAAACATGGAGTCTTAACTACTGGACTGCCAGGGAAGTCCCTCCCATGCCGTTTTCTAACATGATGTTGCCAATCTTCCCAGCAAGAGGCAGGATCTAGTTTCTCCACCCCCTTAAACTGGTGGATTGCTTTGACTGATAGAAGGTGGGAGAAGTAATTACGTGCCAGTTTGGAATCTGGATCTTCAAAGGTCTTGACGTGAAATGTTCATTCTCGCCTCCTTGGGCCCTGAGGCCACCATTCTGTGAAGGAGCCCAGACTAGTCTTCTGGAGAGTGAGAAATCAAATGAGGAAAACCAGGATGTCCTCACCGATAGTCAACACTAACTGCCAGACATGTGGGTGAGGCTGTTTTGGAAGCTCCAGCCCAGACAAGCCTTCAGAGGACTAACAGCGGCCACCTGAGTGATCCTGAGCAAATCCAGCATGACAAATCTAGATTGCTCACTCGGAGAATTATGGCAAATAATAAATTTGCCATAATTAAGCCACCTATATGTTAGGGTACCAATAGAGATCTGATTTGGTACTATGTTTTCATGTAAAAAATACATAAATGTTGACTTGAACATTGTCACACATAATCTCTCTGTGCAGAGGTAATTTTTAAAACTTACATCATTCCAGAAGTCTAATATTCAAATGGAGACATATACAAAGTGTTTTTGTTCTTGTTGATGCGCAATTGGAATTCCACTGTACATCCTGTTTTGTAACCTGCATTTTCTGTGTAATAATACACTCATCATTTTCATATCTCATAAATACTCTTTTATATCATTTTAATGACTTCATAATACTCCATCATTAAGATGTACATAATTTATGTAACCAGCTTCTGTTACTGGATATTTTCTCACTGTTATAATCAATGTTGTTATGAAAACCCTTGCACACAAATCTTTCTACACATAAATGATCAGTCTTTTAACATATTATGGGCGTTATTGCTTAATTCTTTTTGCCAGTATAATATGAAAGGAAGAATTTCTCAGTGTTTTAATACTTTCATTTTGCTAACAAGAAGTTAATTAGGTTTATACATGTCTGATGGCTATTTCTATTTACCTGTTGTTAAGGAATGGTGCTTTCATTTATGCAAAAAGATTTTTTTTTTTTTTTTTACAATTTGTAGTAGGACATGGAACGCACACACATATATTCAGCTTGAAGCAGTGAACCACAGAACATGGAACCTTCAAACCAGATAAAACTGCATCACTTCCTGTTGTTAATACTTTGCCATTTTCTAGCTATTTAACCCAGAGTAAATTAATTACATTTTCCAAGCCTCAATTTCCTTATATATAAAATGGAGATAATAGTATCTATTTTCTAGTAGTGTTGTAATATTGATGAGGGATAAAAATGCTCAACAAAGTAACTGGTAGACAGTGTTCAATAAATATCACCTTTTAATATACACTGTTTTACAAAATCAGGGCCATCCATATTTAATTTTTATTTTTTGTGTTTAAATGAATAATTATTTTCATTCCATTCAATAAATACTTAAATACACATTGTGGGTCCAGGATTGTCCGAGGCACAACAATAGCAGCTGAAAAATAGACAGAATTTTGATTCTGATGGAGCTTACATTCTAGGGGAGAGAGACACATAATCAATAAGCAATTAAGTGTATAGCATGCTGAATGGTGATAAAACTATGGAAAAAATAAAGTAGGTAAAGAGAATATGGCATACCGGGTGTCTGTGTGGGAAGAACTTATGTTAAGTGTGACGGTGAGGGAGGTTCTGGCTTCAGTGGTGGCATCTGAGCAGAGATGTGATAGAAGAGAAATGTCGCTCTGGAGGATAGACTGTTCCAGCAAAGGGTCTTATGAGGGAACGTGGCTGCTGCGTTCTAGGAATTATAAGGTCTATGGTTGGAATAAGTGATTGAGGAAAAGAATGGAAGACAAGATTTGACTTTTGTTTTAAAAGGACCACTTGGCTTTGCTGAGAATAGCGTGAAGGAGAGTTAAAGTACAAATACTGATTGGGAGGCAATTGCAATATTACAAGTAGAAGATGATGTCTTAGACAAAGGTAGAATGGAGTGATGAGAACTGGCAGAATTCCAGATTTATTTTGAAGGTAAAGTCAGTCGAATTTGGAAACAGATTTAGGATGTGAGACATTAAAAAAAAGGGGGGATCAAAGATGACTCCCAAGTATTTTGGACTGGCTAAAGAGAAGGATGAAGTTGCCGTAAACTGAGATGGGAAAGATAGTAGAAGAAACATTTTTTGGGGAAAGGATTAGGTTTAGATTTTAGGGTATGTGAAGTTTCAGAGTAATGTTAGATATTTTGGGCAAGACCTCAGGTAGGCAGTTGGGTATACCAGTCTGGAGTTAGGGAAGAAGTACAGAGTGGAAATGTTAACTGGGATGTCAGTCTATAGATGTAATTCATGCCTCTGAAACAAGAAGAGCTGCAAAATCCAACTGTTCTGAAGCTCAGTCCCAGCAGCTCTCTATTCAGTCTGCTGGAAGTTGGAGGCAGAATAATTAAATGAGACTGAGAAAGATAAGCCAATGACGCAAGAGGTCCAACAGAGGTCAGGGTCCAGGAAGTCAAGTGAAAAAAGTAATTCAAGGAGAGATTGATGCTCTGGATGAAAAGCTGTTTATAGTTCATGTAAGAGAAGGACTGAGAATTAACCATTGGATTCAGTCATGTAGAGATCACTGGCGACTTAACAGGAGCAGTTTCTATAGAAGGGAGGGTAATGAAACCTTATTGCGAAGGGTTTTTGGCTGAACAGGAGAGGAATGGGATGAAATGAGTAAAGAGGGGGACAGAGACTTGAGCCAGTAGCCAGAGGCAACCTTCAAAAGGGGAGAGTCCTGTATATTTTTAAAAACAAGAGCAATACTAGAGCTGATGAAAATGATCCAGTGAAAATGGAAAAGTCAATCCTTAGAGTGAACTTTACTGTTGAAATATCTTCTGGCAAGTGAGAGGAGTCTCACGCACCTGTGGTGCTGGCCTTAGATAGGGGCGAGGCCATTCTTCCAAATGGGAGGGGAGGCAGAGTATGGGCTGGTAAGTTGACCTATGCCATGGTTAGAGCGGTGGCACTTCCATTTTCTCAGTGATGTAGGGAGCAGGATTATTAGCTAAGAGGGAGGAGAGAGCAGAGGTGTTGGAGGTTTGATGAGACTCTGTAAAGCAAAAAATGGTTTGAGAATCTAGGAAAGTGACTGGAATAGGAAATATCAAAGGATCTCCAGGAAATACCAAGCGATCACTTGAAGTTAGTGGACAGGGGTTATAATAAGACTAGTTAGCACAATTCAGTGTTTTTCTCATTTCTGTTCAGCAGACTCAGAGTAGATGAGTAAAATGGAGGAAGAAAGGACAAGAACGTTTTTAACATTTCTGCTGTCACTATTTATATCATCCTATCATCCTAACTAATGATTTTAGAGGATTTTGTAAAATGAACTCAACCTAATTTAGCCAATCTCTGCAACTTGGACATTGAGTTTCTCTGTTGCTCATTACCACAAGTAATGGTTCAGTGAATTCCCTTTTATATCAACTTTTGCTTGTATTTTCCATTCTTTCTCTGGAAAATGGTGTTGCTAAACAAACAGGATAATAAGCAGGATACTGTCAGTGGCAAGTAACAGAAATGGAAACAGTTTCTGTTAAGTCACTTAAACAGTATGCAAATGTGTCACATCCTATACAAGGCATCCTGTGATAACTTAAGCTTCGGACTTGCCTTATTCATCATTTTAAAGCCATCACCACAGACTCAGAGTTTTCTGCTCTGTCAACTCCAGTGTGCCAGCTTTGTCCCCAAGGTAGACCATCCTCACGGTCAGAAAATAGCCACCATGATCTCACACATCACATGTGGATATGACAATATCTGTGAGCAAATGTTCCCAGAGGCTCACAGGAAGCCTCTCCTCACATCTCATTGGACAGAACTTGGTCCCATGCCCATCCATAAGCTAGCCACTAGTGAAGGAAACAGTTTTCAAGATTAACAGATTATTCAGTATTTATCCCTGAAATGGGCATAGGGTCCCCTTTGCTGAGTTCATGGCCTTACAGAGAAGGGCAGATACCCAGCCAGGCAGTGTTTGCCGGAATGGAAGAGAAGGTAGAGAGGAAAAATAACACCTCATAGGTAAATGTGTTGTCTGTCTAGAAAATATGTATCTTTATGGTTTTTGAAGGCATATTGTCAAATCTTGTATCGGTCTTGTACTCATTTTTTGTACTCATTTCAACTTTGAGTAGTTTAATTTTTTTTTTTAATGACTTGTAATGTCTTCACAGACTTGGTACATTTTTACCCTCCATCATTTGACAGCAGGCCTGTCCTGCTGGGCACTCTGCAGTTTGCAGGAGTCTTCCCTGACTCTTCCAGTGGGATTCTGTTTATCTTACCACCTTTACTTACCTGGCACTTGGGAATGCAGTCGGTACTGGTGTAATGTGACTTATGTATTCCTAATTATCACTGTGCTATGCCAAGTTGCCCAGTGAAAACCACGTGGATTAATGGAAAATTGGGATGAGGGATATAACACTCAAAAACTTTTATCAATCACAAAAACAAAAAACAAAGGAACCTAGTAAAAGTAGGAGCATAGTTTTACACGTGTGAAATGGTTATGAAATACACAACTGCTGCTATATATGTGATGCTTTACCTTGAAAAAGCTGCAGCTTTTGAGTCAATGGCAAGGTAGGGGAAGATAAATTCATCTGAAATGGGAAGGAAAGCTGGAACAGCAAATGTGGCTGATAGCCTGTTGTGAACTAAGGACACAAGCTGATATTTGAGGTGTGTGCATTTTGTGTATTCCTACCTGATTGGGTTCATTCAGATGCAGTTTTCTGCATCTCCTAGTGTTTTTTATGCATAATGACACATAATCAAACACTCATGTGATGTTCAAATTTCCCCCTAATACACAAGTCTGTACTTTTTATTATAAGTGTGATAGCAGAGCTGACTATACTGAGTTTTCCACCTGTGTCCCTTTTGATCCAGTTCCATCTACATCCCACCTCGTGAAAGTTCATCAGAGTTCTTCCTTACATGCGGATGGTGCCTTCTCCAAGTTTCCAGGCCCTGTCCAGGCTTTTTGCTGTCCTTCTGCTGTGGAGCCCTGACTCTCTGGGGATATGAGGAGAGCTAAGCAACTGTGATTATGTTGCTGTTTTGCTAGAAACCAAACCTACTTCTGACTCTGTAGCATCTCTCTCCTTCCTATGCCAAGCCAAGTGACTGTAGGTCACCACAAAGTGACAGTTAATTTTTTTCAGGTAAATATGTGGGCTAAGATTATTTTTAACCAAGGGGAGTTTTTTTAAAAAGCTTCCAAAGAAAACGTCGACCCCTATTTTCTTATAAAAACATTATTTCATTTCCCCCCTTTTTCTGATATATGCTAACAGCCCTCTTAGCTTTTAGGTCTTCAGTGGACTCACAGCTAGAACAGAGGGAGGGAACTGAGGCATTTCATGCAAGGGCTGAGAAGAGGTAGGGGAAGAAACGTTTACATTAGAACCAAGTGAATGTAAGGTAGGTTGTTGCAGTCAGAATTAGCTGAAAGGGAAGCCAGATAGGAGGAAAACCATAGAGCCTGTTGGGATAAATGAGCTACAAGGGTAGAGAGGTGGCATCAGGTGTGAAGAGTGGGATAGAGCCAGTGGGATGCAAGAGGGGATGGGCAGGTGGAGGGGGACAGGGCAGAATGTGGTGACAAGGGCAGGGTGTCCACTCTGCCATCCCCCGTTAGGACAGGAAGAGCATAGCCCATGGAGCTCTGGGCAATTTGTCGTTGACACATGTAGGACATCAGACCATTAGAAGCTCTTCTACTGAGGAGCATCTAGACTGTAGCATCAGTGATTAAGATGCTTATGCTCAGCATCTAGAAGAAATCCAATGGCATTTCATTAAGTGACAGAGTGTTTCAGTTGGTTTTCTACATGTATGACTTGCTCAGTGATACCCAGAGGCAAGGCATATCAGGTTTATTATACTTTAGTGAAATCAAATGAAACATCTCAACTTCCACCAGTGTGGCTGGCAGCTCATCCACATCCATTTATTGTTTCTTTTCCCTCCTCCAATCCTGTAGGATTGTAAAAGAACCTTAGGGTGACCAGCTGGCTACAAGAAGATCCAAGAAGGGGTCTGGTCCCTCTGGGTTGTCTCTGAGATCTGAGTCCTCAGATCTGGGTGGGTCCTCAGTGCCCTGGAACTGTTACTGACAACATCCTTCCAGCTCACCATGCTCAGTGACCAGGATACTGACCAGGGCTGAGGACAATGAAGCCACAGAGCTCAGCGCTCACCCACTCGCCACCTTAACATTAGGGGAGCATGTCTGTGTCTGGGCAGCTCAGATAGTCCTGCTCCAGCCTTCCAGGCTTCTGCACTTGTGTTCAGGCTCAAACCACACCCGTCTCCACTTCCTGCAACAGCACAGAAGTATCCTCTTCCCTCTCTGTGAAGTGTAAGCGAGGGGTATTAAATAGAAACTTTTCATTCCTCCCTGGTTGAGGGAGCTCTAAACTCAATCAAAAGGACAATTTTTCTTTTAAAGAGTTCGTAGTAACCGTCTTCTCTTTCCTTTGTCCAAAACCCAAATACCTCTTCATTTATACATAAGACACCCCACTATATATTTTTCCATTTATTTATAATTGTGATCCTTAAAAGTGATAT
Source organism: Bos mutus (assembly GCF_027580195.1). Lineage (NCBI taxonomy): Eukaryota > Metazoa > Chordata > Mammalia > Artiodactyla > Bovidae > Bos > Bos mutus. The sequence goes on along the minus strand of NC_091629.1, from coordinate 55,333,390 downwards.
TATTCTTACTTTAAATGTAATAGAGCTCAGTAGTTTACTGAGGGTCAATTACAATGCAAGAGTAATTTTAAATTAAAAAAAGTTTTCATACTCAAGGATGACTTTTCTTACCCCTACATGGCAACTTCCTGGTCAGCCCTTGAGGTAATCCCTTTGGTTAACTTTTTCCCATGTTAAGCAACAAATATCTATTATCGGACACAGTTGATGAAGGCTAGAAATTTGAGAGTCCCTGGGCTGAGTGGTTCAGACTCAGGGGTCATGCTGTTGCAATCTAGGTGTCAGAGGGGCTGGATCATCTGAAGGTTTTACTGGGGCTTGGAGGATGTGTTTTCAAGATGATGCCTCACATGGGTTTAAGAAAGAGACCTCAGTTAAGGTCATCACATGGACCTCTTCTCACCACATGGCAGGTAGATTCCACCAGAGCAAATGATGCAAGAAAGAGCGAAATCACAGTATATTTTATGACCTAGCCTTGGAGGTGGGAGGGGACTACACATGGGTGTGATTACCTGCAGGCAGAGTCCACTGGGGCGACTTACAAGCTGACTATCTCAAGGTGTTTATTTTGGTTCATTTTAGTACCATATGTATCTGCAGCACCAGAGTGAAAAATGATTCCTGGTTTATATTTTTAATTAATGTATCAATCAATTTATACTTTCCATTAATTTTTCCAACTAAAGTGGTAGAGATGTGGATAATTTCAGAGGCACAACCCACTGATTAATTTCATTCCGTCTTTCATTATGCACTGGCTCATTCATCAACCCTTTATTGATCCCCTACTATGTGCCACCGTAGGAGCTGCCTGGATACAATGAGTAGGTAAACAAATGCTCTCCCAGCTCCCTTAGAGCTGTCAGTCAAGCAGGGGAGAACGCCATTAGACACATAATCACACAGGTGAATAGACCACTGCAAAATGGGATGAGCGCTGTGAAACAAGGGTGTAAGTTGCTATACCTGTCATGGGGATCTGATTTAATTTGAAAGTCATGAAAGGGCCTACAGAGGGTTTTTTGACCTCAGAACAATTGACGCTTTGGACTGGGTAATTCTTTGTTATGGGGATTATCCTGTGCCTTGTAGGATGTTAGCAGCACATCTGCTACATGCCCTCCACTGCTCCCCAAGTTGTGATAACCAAAGATGGCTCCAGACATTTCCAAATAGGGCTTCCCAGGTGGCTCAATGGTAACGAATCCTCCTGCCAATGCAGAAAATGTGGATTCTATCCCTGGGTTGGGAAGATCCCCTGGAGAAGGAAATGGCAACCCACTCCAGTATTCTTGCCTGGAAAACCCCATGAACAGAGTAGCCTGGAAGGCTATAGTCAGTGGGGTCACAAAGAGTCAGACATGACTTAGTGACTAAACAATAGCAAAAACAATTTCCAAATGTTCCCTAGGGACAAAATTTTCTTCAGTTAAGAACCACTGGTTTATAGGAAGTTTCCAGATGAAAGATCTGGAGAGAAGGGGGCATTTCAGGAGGAAGAATGAAGATGTTGGTGAGATTTTATTTTTTATGTTAACAGATTTTTCCAAATAATAAAACAAAAGCAAAACACTCTATTTTCTTAATTTTAATTTTCAAGTTTAAATTTTGATCAGACTCCTGTATGATTTGCTGGTGCCCCTTTAATCAGAAATTCACACTCTGTAGCCAGCCTGCTTGTGCTGAATCAGGTATCCCCATATAATTACCCAGGAAAAAAACAGGTCTGGCCTGGAGCTCTCTTCCAAAATGTATTTTAACTTATTGAATCTCTGGGCTAGCTAAAGTTGTTTGGCCTTCAGCCTGCTGGTTTATATCACTGCCCGGAGCAGAGGATTATCACTCAGAAATACATGGCCTCACTTTTATTGGAAAGATATTTATAGGTACTGCTTACACTCTATATGAATATGTTTAATGTGGAAAGAGTATATAACCAGGCCAGGTATAAAGTCAGATTATTTTCACCAAGACTTGGCTTATTTCAATTTTGAACAGACAAGAATTAGCTTTGTGCTTAGAATCCTGAAATCTTGAGTGAAAAAGGAACTTAGGGGACTCTTATGAGAAAAGTGTGATGTGTGAGACACAGACACTTCTGGGCCCGATTCGGCTTCACCTTTATGATCCTGAACAAAATAACGTAGCTTCAATTTTCTCATGCGTAATGAAGATAATAACTCTTACCTTGCAGGTCTGTTATGAAGGTATAGAAGCTCATAGCAATGTCTGGCATCCAACGATGTTCAATAAATGAAATGTCCCTCGTTTCCTTTAGATTATCCAGAAGACGGATAATCCCATTTGATTATGAAAATGCAGCCAGTATCACACACTAACAAAATCTCTTCTTCTTCAAGAATTCTTCCAATTATTCCTGGTGTGACATAATGTCCTCTCAAGAGACATCCCCAAGAGACAGTCCCCCAGAAATCTGGGAACTAGCCTACGCTAAGTTCTTCTCTCACTCTCCAAATCCATAGACTCATATTCCCCCAGTGTTACCTCCATGTTTTAGTTAAGCCCATCATAATTTATTGTTTGGATTCCTGTAGTGATTTTCTAGTTGTACTATAGCCACGGATAAAGTCTAGTCATATCTCCCCTTGATTGCTACCTTTTATTGGTCCCTTAGGCTCCAAAATGGGATTAGTTGAAGCTTCAAAATGGGATTCTGGCTCACCTCTCCAGTCTCATCTCTCTTAGGCCCTACCTTTCATCCTGTTTTCTAACTATGCCAGTCTTCTGGCAGAGCCCTACGTGCTCTTTCATATCCTCATGCCATTTTAGATGTTGTTTCCTTGGGTAGAGATTCACGCCTCTCCCATCCTTGTATACCCCTCAGAGTATTACTGAATCATCATCCAGGACCAGCCCCCTGCCATAGCATCTTCTGACCTCCCGCTGGCTGCCTCCTCTGCTCCATCACCTCTTTGGTTTGACACAACCTTGTGTACATTTCTACTCTGATGTGTGTCACACCTCATTGGTTTAAGCATTTGTTTACGGATCTGTCTTCTTCCCTGGAGCATGAATTACTAAAAAGCAAGACTCGTATCTTATTAACCTTTGTGTTCCCTGCTGTTTCACTGACCCTGTCCGGGTCCATGTTCCATAAGCATGTGATGAATGAATTCACATTTATCCTGGATCCCTACCACGATGGGAACTCACAGCATTTCAAGGCAGCAACCTAATTTTGACCCTGTGGCTTGTGTCAAGCTCAGATGGATACATCCTCCATCTTTATTGCCATATATATCTCTCTACCCGCCTCCACTCATTGGTCTTACTTAGAAAGAAGACAGGTAATCCCATTTGATTATTAAAATGCAGCCAGTATCACACACTAACAAAATTTCTTCTTCAAGAATTCTTCTAATTATTCCTGGTGTGACATAATGTCCACATTCCTCATCTTATCTCCCTGATCTGGATCTCTTGTGATTATTGTGTCTAGAACTAAACTCATAATGCTTGATGGATTCAGACAGCATGGAGAGCTTTTGTCCTAAACAAGACTTTGTGGCAAGCAGAGGATAAAATGAAATATGTTTGCATTTATTCCAATATTTTTCTGTAATAGTTGTAACAGTAGCTAACATTATGCAATTCTTACCACATACCAAACACTGCAGGACCAAAGGTGTAAGATGGGTTAGCTTCTCTTTAGCCCCTGAGCTTGACTGTTGAAATATCTTGTCCTCTCAGATACACCAGGAGCTCCCTGGTGAGTCATTGCTTCAAGGTCATCAACCAGGGTGGTGCAAACAAAAGGGTTAGTTTTTGTCTAAGAGTTTAGGAACATCCTTCTACCCATCTGGCAAAAATAAACCTGCAAGAGCTCATGGTGTTTACAGTCACTTGAGCCACCAAAGCACCCAGACAGGGCACTTAGGAAACCAGAACGTGTGCAGCCTTGAAAAATCACTGCTGAATGCATCACTCATGGGTCACTCAGGTTGGAGATACCCTGTTCCATTTCTCCACTGGGGCTCCTTTGGTTTCCAGAATACATAGCTCATTTCAGATATCCTGTGCTCCATCCAAATTGCTAGTATTTTAAACCATACAACTTTAATTATACTAATAATCATTCACATGTATTGAGTGTATTTTAGACACTGTGGATTGCATTTCACTCTTCACATGCATGATCTTGCCTAGTCCTCCCAGCTACCTACAGACAGATACATTTTTCCATCAAGGAAACTGAAGTTCAGGGACCTTAATTCACTTGACCCAATACACAGAGTTTATCCTTAGCAGAGAGTTGGGATTTGGACCTGGACATAACTCCAGTCCTCAGACTCCTAAACTTCATACACACTTCCTCCTAAGTCAGTTTATTCTCATACTAAAGGGATAGGTGGGGATCCCATGAGCAATATGCAGCTGGAAGCCTCTGCCAAGGAAAAATTTCAAGAATACCTGTAGGTGAGACCATTTACACATGGTGGGTATGAGGACAAGACAACTGGAACAGCAGTTACTTTCCTGTTGGATTTCATCTGGGTGTCGTACCCATACCCTCGGGTTCCTCTTCTACCCACCATGGTATCCCCCTTGTCCCTTCACTCTACCATTGTTTGCTTGATTGCCATTATATGTGACATCATTTATTCCACCTTATCCCCCATTTGCAACTTCTTCCTAAGCTCTAGAAACATCATTTGTTCTCTCACCTTTGCCCCTAGATGTTGTTGTTTGGTCGCTCAGTCATGTCCAACTCTTTGCTACCCCATGGACTGCAGCACACCAGGCTTCCCTGTCCTTCACCATCTCCCAGAGCTTACTCAAACTCATGTCCTTTGAGTCAGTGATACTATCCAACCATCTCATCCTCTGTCATCCGCTTCTTATCCTGGCTTCAATCTTTTCCAGCATCAGGATCTTTTCCAATGAGTCAGCTCTTTGTATCAGGTGGCCAAAGTATTGGGGCTTCAGTATCAGTCCTTCCAATGAATATTCAGGGTTGATTTCCTTTAGGATTGACTGGTTGGATCTCCTTTCTGTCTGAGGGACTCTCAAGAGTCTTCTGCAACACCACAGTTCCAAATGTCAATTCTTTGGCGCTCCTGACTCCCTCCTTTTCCTGGATAGACCTGGCATCCCCCACCCCCATGACTCTCTCCACCTGGACCAGACAATCTGTCCTCCTGAAATCCACTTCTTATATCGCAGTCCCAGGGTTGCTTTACCTTTTCCAAAGGACTGTGAGAAATATTGCGAAGGGTTGTCCCAGGGACCAGAAGTAGCCCCCCAATGGTGTACTCGTGCAGGAGGCAGTGTGGACCTCTGCAGTGTGGACCTCTGCAGGTGTACTCGTGCAGGAGGCAGTGTGCACCTCTGCAGTGTGGACCTCTGCAGGTGTACTCGTGCAGGAGGCAGTGTGCACCTCTGCAATCTGAAACATTTTGATGCTTTAGAACACGTCAGTCCAAAAAGACAGAAAACCGCTTCTTCTAGTCAGAAAATGTCCCTGAATCCCAGCCCCCAAGCAAAGGCCAACTCAGGCCCAGAGTCCATCAAAACTTCAATTTTATCGAAGTCTCCTCTATAAGATGCCATTTTTATATGCTATTAAAACAGCACAATGCAGCTCGCCAGTAAAATCATTTGCAATAACAGCCCATTAAAAGCTTTGCTTTAATATGGAACTTTCTAATTAATGTAAATGGGGTGCAAAGCTTGGAAAAGCCAAGTTGATTCTAATGTTCAGGAAGTAGGTAAAACGGGAAAAGGGTCTTATTTTTCATTAGGAGTCTATTAGAGAATCTAATGAAATCTTTATGGCTTGGATGTATTACCAAAAAAGTTCCAATTGCTTTGTTTCCTGCCTCATTTCTCTGCCGCCTTCCTCTATAAATATTGCTATGCTACACATTAGACTTGGGAAAATAGAATTCTGCATGGATTCTGTGTCTGACTCTTCTCAGGTTCTCCGAGTATTGGAGGTGGAAGGGAGCACAATAATGATTAGCTCTAGTCTCCAGATTTCTAAGTTGGAAACTGAAACCCAAAGAGAGGTGAAGACTTCCACAGCTACTGACTTCCTCCTCCCTTCCTCTTTCCCTCCTGCCTTCTCTTCCACCACCTCTCCTTTCCTCTTGCTCTCTGAAGTATTTATTAGTCAGGTTAGGCTGGATTATGCTGTAATAATAAAAAATCCCATAGCTCAAAAGTGCAAACATGTAACATCTTTCAGCCTTACTGTACAGTAGAACATCTGCTCGTCACCTCTCTCCTGCACTGCCTGGCCCATGTGGGTCCGCTGGGCAGCAGAGTTACTCAGAAACCCAAAATGATGGGGCAGAGGCGTTCAGGGACCATCATGTCAGCAGGAGAAGGGAAAGTGGGCTCTGGCTCTTAAAGCCTCTACCTGGATATAACAGGTGACTTCCTCTCACGTTTCATTGCCCAACATCAATTGTAACTTCAAAGGGTTATCCTACAATGAATCTGAAAGCTGCTCCCATGAGCCAGCTCACAGAATAACCTGGGATATCAAAATGAATGAGAAATAGACGAGCTCAGAGTTCAGTGGGAGAACCAGAAAGCAAACACATTCAAGACAGAGCATGGTGAGAGGTGTGGAGCCTGAGGACCAGGTAGGCTCATGCTCTGCTTTGCCAGCCTTCTCATGGGACTAGCTTGTTGAATAACAACCTTCCTTTTTCTTACTGGAGTCCAATATCCTGGAGGAAAAGTCATGCTCAAAGGCTGTTCCCCAGGTACCTGTCCTCAGTTTACAGACCCTCCTCCTTCCTTAGGAGAAGGAGAACCATCTGAGACCAACCAGCCCAGGCAGGCCTGAGACTCAGGGAAGCCAGGAGCCCATGGAGGGAAGGCCCAGGTTCCGAGGTATCACCAGGCTGCCCCTGACATCATCACAGTCTGCTGCTCGGTACCTTGTTGTAGAAGGTGCCTTGTTGCCTCTCAGTGCAGGGAGTCAGTCATCTTAGAGGCAGAGCTCTGTCACCTGGGGGAGAGGCTGGAGTGATTTAGAGCAGGGGCCTGGAGAGGGTAGGGGTACCTGAGGCAGGAACCCAGCAGAGGGCAACCTTGAAGGTGAAGTCTCCCTTAATCAGACTGCAGTTAGCAATTCAACCCCAAACCTTTCTGCTGAAGTTGGACTTAAGTTCTTAGAGGACTGCTGACCACACAGACTGACCCTCCAGGCCTTGGGCAGGATTGGACAGTGGAACTCAGGGGAGCAAGCGATTAAACCTTAGGAAGCAAGGGAGTCCTTGGCTTTGGCAGGTGTCTGGTGGGTTTCATACACTAGATGTCCCTCTGCAACAGGCCTTTTAAGGCCCAGGCAGAATGCTCTGGCTAACTTCATAATCATGTTCCAATCGGCCTTACAGAACTGTGAAATTGATTATCCTGCTGATCTCACACAAGCTTTAGAACAAGGCAGGGGGCAGGGGGCACCTTGATTCTTTGTTGAGTCCATACACTGATTTGAGGAGACTTTAGCTTTTCCACCCATCCCCAAGAGGAAGAGAGTTCAAATTACCTTGAAATTACAATTTAGGACCATCAAGCCTTGGCCAGTTTCATTTTCCCAATCACCCAGCCGGGGCCAGGGCCAAGAAGAGAGATAGCTGGCATATTAACTCCTCTTTAGATACATAAAGAGTTGGTGGGTGAGCATGAGCTCAGGGTGCCCTACTTGGGCTTAGGCAGCTGCAGGAACTGTAGAGTGAGAGGATCTAGGAAGCATGGCTGTGGGCACCCAAATCTGGGTCTGGTGGTACGAGGTCTACCGACAAGATGTGCGATTGGGGTGTCAGAGTCAACTGAATTGAATACAGTTTTTCTTTGTTTTCATCTTCTGTCTAGAAATAGTTGGCATTTATTATATTGCTGCAGGGAAAGGAATAGAACTTGGTAACATGTGTTTTACCAGCCTGGGGGTTCAGGGAAGTCTTCCTGCGACACAGGAGCCTTATGTGGGTCTTGAACAATGACCAGGAATTAGCCAGTTGGAGAAAAGCGGGAAGTCCACTACAGATGGAGGGCCACAATATGCCAAAGCCCAGAGACACTTTACCAGAACAAGAAGAGTGAGGGGAAGAACGGTGGGCATGAGACTAGGGAAGTTTGACAACCTAAAGATCAGAGGCAAAAGCTTTGTAGGTTAAAAATGAAATGTGGGATTCCAAATGGAAAAGTGGAGGTGTGGATGGCCTATCAGAAGCTCAAAGTGTGGAGTGGCCATCACAGAGGCTTGATGTAGCAAGTTGACTTAATATCACATCTGTCAACTCATGTCTGGACTTCACAAGGAATTTCTTTTTGCTCTACATTTCCTACTTAATTATTAAGCAGTGACAGTCCTATTATAATGGTTGGTGGGTAGTAAGTGCTTTTTTACACATCAGGACTAGTCTAAGAGTTTTGCGTGAATTATGTAATCTTTTCACAGTCCTGTGAAGTGAGTATCATTAGTATCCCCATTGTACAGATGATGAAACCAAGTCTCAGTGAGTTAATCAATTTACAGAGGGTCCTAGAGCCAGTAAGTTGTGTGATTGATATTCAAGCCTGAAGCTTGAGCCTATAACTTAATCATTCATTATACTGTGATGCCTCCTGCTATATTTTTTCTTTAATGTTTATTAATTTGGTCGTTCCAGGTCTTAATTGTTGCATGTGGGGTCCAGTTCCCTGACCAGGGATTGAACCTGGGCCTCCTGCATTGAGAGCACAGAGTCTTAGCCACTGGACCATCAAGGGAAGTCCTGCCTCCTATGGTCTTGAGAAAATAGAACCACCCAATCCTACCTTCATTTAACAGATATCCACTAAGTGATAATATACAACAGGCTCATTGCTAAGTGTTGGGAGGCCAATGTTGAGCAAGATGGCAAGTCGTGTCGTTACATGGAGCGTCAGCCTCTGTGGGGAGACAGAAAATCGATGAATAGTCAATCATCAAGAGAATATCAGATTGCAAAGAAAAAGTAAAATAGGGCATCTGGAGAGAAAATACCAGGGCTGGAAGGAATCTTCAATGCCATGTGAAGGAATGGAAGCCAAGAAGAGTGATCTCAGAGCCACACGGTAAATTGGCAGCAGGGTTGAGAAAAGAATCCCAGACCCCTAAGATATTCACTAGCTCACGTTCTCATTCCCACTCTGTACCTCCTGCTGTTCTAGGTAACAGAACCAGACAGCCACGGTCCCTCCCCTTTGGGTCACTTCTTTCCCCCATGCTCTGCTTACCTGAAACTTTGCAGCACACAGTTTTATTTCATCAGTTGTCAACTCTACTGAAAATGTCCTCCATTTGATTTCTCCTACGCTCAGCTCATGGCAGGAAAATCTGAATAGGGGTATTCTGTTCTTTGTATGGCCCAGATTCCCCTGCCACGAGTAAAGCATTTGGAGAACTAAGTGCCAGGGGCTTATCCCTTCCTCCAGCTTCCCAAAAGGGAGAAATCTTTCACTTTTTTTTTTTTTAACCTGCCACACCATTCTTTTGAGGGAATTATCAAATATAGTGTTGATTATCTTTCTTGAATAGGAGAACAAAAAAAACAAACAAAAGGGTAAGGTGCAGAAGACCAGAAGTATTAGACTTTGGCTAATACTTCAAAACTTTCCCCTCATGTGTATGATGACCTTTCCTTCCCATCTCTTCTGTTCAGACAAGGAACAAGGCACTGAACCCAGGCTGTGGCTGTAGCCTCCCGAATTCCCGTATGAGGTTCCCCACCTCTTAAGACTCCATCAGGCAAACTGCCAAGGCCAAGAATAAGAGATTCCTGTAGATCAAACCCTACTGGTGTGGTGCAGCAGGGAAAGCAGACTTCTTTGGCTATGGAATAATTCATGTCCTGTTTCTAAGAGCTTGGTCCCTTTTCCTTCATCTTGACCTCTCCTTTGTATATACAAATTTAAACCCCACAACCACCTTAGAACAAAAAAAACGAGGCACAGAAACATTAAGCAACTTTCCTAAAGTCACATAGCTAATGAGTAGAAGAGTCGCTGTTAATGTTTAAATCCAGGCGGTTTGACTCCAGAGTCTCGATTCATAAGTAAGTGGTGAGGTATACCGTATCTGCCACTCCTGTGCTGCCTTCACTTCTGCTGCTGACACTATCCTGCGGGTAGGAGGGCCCCAGTCCTACTTCCGTACTATTAGTAATGATGATGCTGGCTTACTTCTGCGTCTGTACAGGTGCTCCTGTAGGATTTGTGACACTGTCACTGCCGGGCCTGCCAGTATTCTTATTGAAAATAATTGCATTTACTGCTACCAATTCCTGCTCTTTCTTGCTCCTCCACTTCTCCCCACCTTGCCCCCAAAGCCTCCAGTATTTATTGCCCTGGTTCTAGATCTCCTCCAGGCCTTCCAGAGGCACTGTATACAGATGGGGATCTGTGTCTCGTGTAGTCATAAGGCAGATAAAGTACAGCCCAGGATGTTAGCCTGGGTCATTTATTTCAAATCTGGTGGCCTTTCAAGTGGATACCAAGGACTTGCAGCTGAGACCTGCATTTAGAGAACCTTGCATTTAGAGAACCTGTCTGTGTAGGAACGGCCTGTGGAACACCTGGGAATGTGCTGGAAATGCAGACTCTCAGGCCCCACTCCAGGCCTACTGGAGCGGAGGCTGGACTGGCTGCTTGTTAAAGCTTATAAAGCACTGCAGGTGCCCACAAATCCATGGTGACACTTAATCCTTACAACCCACAGGAAATAGAGCAAGTGGTGCTGTTCACTCTTGGGTTGTGCAAGTAGTTGAGAGCCGTGTGTGTGAACTCAGACACGTGAGTGTGAACAGCAAGCTAGGATGACAACCTCCTTTCTGTGGGGGCCAAGAGAAAGAGGTGAGAGGCAGGGGTCTGCAGGGAGGCACGTGGAGCCGCTGGACAGGTATCAGAGGTGAATCTGAATTTGTGGCCTTTGTACTTGAACTTATGGAAGAATATTTGTTGGTATTTTAGATAAGCTGGTGGAGGTGATGTGTGTGTGCGTGTGTGTGTGTGTGTGCGCACACACGTGTGTGCAGTGAGGAGTATAATGGGGGACAGTAAACCAGCACTTGCCCAGGGGAACCATGGCTTGAGCATCTCTTCCCCTGGGAACACTGGGCTTGAATTCCAGTCCCTAGGATTTCTGGCCATAGCTCATCCAGGGCCGCGGTGTGCCAGGAGCCCTGAGCTCACGGAGGGGTCTTCTTGGCCTTCTCCTCCATGTGTGGCTCCGCCCTGTGCCCGACGGCTGTCACTCTTCACTGTTAAGCACTGGTGAGGACTGTTTACCATCAGTGCCCTTGGAAGCTCTGTTTTCATGGCCTGGTGCACAGTGAAATGTGTGCTTTGTTGAGAAGGAAACACAGTGGTAAGAATGGCATTCATTCACAGTATCAGAGGAGGGCGGTAATTGCAAACCCAACTCAGAGACAAGCAGCTGACAGCCTCGCTTCTTCCTTGCTCGGTATCTTCTCTTTACAGGGATTCAAACTATCACTGCTGTGTTCTTTCTCTTAGAAAGGAAAATACGATAACGTCACTGTCTGGTTTAATTCCCAAGCTGGTTGCCCACTGCTTCTGCCCTAAAGCCTGAACCCCTTATCTTGCCTTCTAAGGCCCTTTACTGTTTAACCCCAACTCACCACGCTACCTCATTGGCCCTGCCATATCCTCCACTGCACAGAATTTCTCAGCATCCTTCAGACTCCACAGCTTTTGTGACCCGGGATCTTTCCTCAGGCTGTTCTTTCTATTTGGAAGTCATTGCCCCAGTCTGCTCTGAAGCTTCGACTCCTGTTTTGTGTCATAAGCAATGCCAACATCTAACACCAAGGGCTTCCCAAGTGGCTCAGTGGTAAAGATTCTGCCTGCCACTGCATGAGACACAGGAGACATGGGTTTGATCCCTGGGTTGTAAAGATCCCCTGGAGGAGGGCATGGCAACCCACTCTAGTATTCTTGCCTGAACAATCCCATGGACAGAGGAGCCTGGCGGGCTACAGGCCATGGGATCTCAAAGAGGTGGACATGACTGAGTGACTGAGCATGCATATATGTCCAGCACCAAAGTTGGGTTCCTTACCCTGGCACCTCCTGAGACTTGCCTTTAAGAAGGAGCTAGTGAAAGAGTGGGGTTCTCTGACTGGGGAGAGGGATAGGGTTCCTTGTGAATTTCCCCCAGAAAGGCCACCAGGTTTGTGCCCAGGAGCACCCAGGCATGTCTGTTCCAGAAAGGCAGCTGGACTGTCTGGTGGACGCTGCAGAACAAAAACAAATCTACATAATGGAGCCATTGATCACTGTCACAACATGCAGCCAGCTGTGGCCTGGAGAGAATACATTTTCCAGAGAAGTTCTCCTGGGTAAAGAATATTCGTTGACATGAGGCTCTTAAGGGTTAGTCAGTGTGCCGAAGATTCTTTCCTGATGACATTTCGGAGATAGTTTTGCATGGAATCAACTTTAAAATGTCTCTCCGTCTGCTCTTGGAACCTGGGATTGCTGTTTCTTCCCTGGAGGGTGGTAGCGTTTGCTCTCCCATCCGGCAACCTCCTGTCTTTTCAGCCCCATTCCTCACAGTTTTCTAGTCAAACGGGCGATGCAGTTCTCCCCATCCATTGTGATAGTTTGCTGTTGGCAAATGCCAATATCTAGATTCTGAACGACTTTAATTTGTATAGCTCTCACACTTTCTCCTTCAGAATATTTTGCCATCTTTACACTCTCTCTTGCTGCTTTATTTGTTACTGCTGCTGTTTGCTTGTTTATTTAATTCTGGGTGCTTGCATTTTGAGAGCAATGTTGGATAGAGATCTGAGTAGCCACCGTCCTGCCTGCCATGGATCTGACTTTCATGGGACCGGCCTGACTCCTTCACCACCAAATGTGAAGTTGGCTATTCATCCCTCTAAACCCTCATCCTGATTTCCTGTTTTAGCATCTATCACTTACTTTAAAAAAATGTTTCTACTCCTCTGTTTCCTTGGTTACTGTCTCCTTCACTAGAAAGTAACCTCCATGTGAGCAGGCACTTTGTCTCGCTCCTGCTGTAGCTGCTGGCACATAGTGGGTACGCAGTAAAGGATTGTGCGTATAATACATGATTTTCCCCTTTGCATTAGGAAAGCCTTCTTTCTTTCCTATATTATAAATGTATTGCTATTTCTATGTAAATTGATATTGAATTTTATCAAATACACGACATCTTTGAGGATGAACGTCAACCTATGGAAAAGATTAGTGACTTTAGGAGAATCTTGATAGTATTAATTATTGAATTTCTGGAATAGGTTCTTCTTGGTTGTAGTATATTATTCAAATATATATATATATAGACATATATATATATATATATATACATACACATATACAGAGAAGGCAATGGCACCCCACTCCTGTACTCTTGCCTGGAGAATCCCATGGACGGAGGAGCCTGGTAGGCTGCAGTCCATGAGGTCGCAAAGAGTCGGACACGACTGAGCGACTTCACTTTTACTTTTCACTTTCATGCATTGGAGAAGGAAATGGCAACCCACTCCAGTGTTCTTGCCTGGAGAATCCCAGGGACGGGGGAGCCTGGTGGGCTGCCGTCTATGGGGTTGCACAGAGTCGGACACGACTGAAGTGACTTAGCAGCAGCAGCAGCAGCACACACATATACACAAATACACCTACATATATTACATGCTGGTCTGTAGATTTGGTTTGGTTATTGATTTGGTTTGTTATAGTCCTGCTTTCTGTCAGCCTCTGGTTTTACTAACTTCTTGAAGGAAGGCACCAGCTGTGAGATCAACCCACCAGCAATGTACAAAGCTGCCAATTAACTCTCCCTCTACCAAAACTCTCTATTATCATTTTAAATTCTCCTTACAACTTAGAAACCTAGATATGTATATTTGCTTGTACTTGATTTCTAGTGAAATTGACTCTCATCTCCCCATTGATACATACCTTTGTGAATTTCCAATTCATGTCATTTATTATTTGTTTCCTGTTCACATATTCATCCTTTTATTGATCTGTAGGAACTTTTTCTATATTAAGGATATTGATTTTCTCTCCCATATCTATTTATATAGTTCCCATTTTGTTATTTCTTTTCCAATAGTATTGATTAAAATTTCTTAATAGTAGATTTTAACATTTTTTAAAACCTGATTTTAAACTCTATCTCTCTATTATTTTAAGGTACATTTTCTAACACTTATGTGCATATTTAAAAAGTCCAGACCAGAGATCAAATAACTAGCCACCTTTATTTACTTCTAATTAGCTTATGATTTCATTTACTTTACATGTGACTAGTTAATTGAGGGTGATTTCTCCTTGTCCACAGATCATACCCAGCTTTCTCCTTGAATCTCAAAGCACAGCAAACCCGGCCTCTGGAAGGTTTATGGGAAAATAAGTTGGTGCTGCGAGTGAGACAGAAGGGGCAAGCTTTCTCTTAGTACAGGGCACTCTTTACTGAGGGCAACTGCTGGGTTTCCCTAGGGCAGGACAGAGGTCACGTACTGCATACTCCGTGAGATCATCACATTCTCATTCAAATGTGATGAAGTGGGGTGAGGCAAGTGAGGTCCCCAGAGCACAGAATTTAAGGAGGTGCTTACTCTTGTGTGCAGACTCGCAATAGCTTTCAGTTCTGCTCCCTGGGTTGTTACTTGTCTCCTTATATCCCACCCCCAACCCCACTGCCAAGCTCTGTGCAAGAGCAGCTCCCCAAACTGGAGCCCTAGTCCCTCCCCACCACCCCTAAGCTCCCCTCTGTCCTCAGCTCAGAATCCTCCTGGGTCCTGAATGACTCATGTTGTGAGGTGGCCCTGCCGTCTTCCTCGGCCTGCAGTTCCATATGTCACAGGTTTCAGGAAAGGTGTAGAGCGGTGCCATGAGCACTGAACTTGGAGTCAAATGGTGCTCGTGTGATCTCTCACCCCCTAGTGGTGACACGCCCATGGTTTTCACCTCCTGACACTCTGTCCCATGGTGTCACACCCATTCTGCTGGCCACCCGGAGCCATGGTCAGGGTCGAGTTTGATCTGTACTTTGCAAATGACAAAGCCCTGTACATATGTCCATAATTTCGGTTATAGCTACGGCAAATTAATATTGGCATCAACAGGCTCATTCACATCAGAGGCTGCTGCCTCTGGCCAGTGTTTGAAGCATTGACACAGCAGAGAGGTCATTTGAGGATGTGACAATCAAAAAGGAGTGAATTCTGTTCCCTCTGAGAGTTCCTGTCAATGGCAGAATCCTGCAAGTCTATAAGTGAAAATCTAAATATTTAGAAAGCCTAAGCCCCTGCCTGAAAATAAGGACTAAAAATGAATATTTATGAGCTAATAGTTGTGTAATTCTGTCCTCAAATGTTTCCTTCCGTGACACACACAAGCCTGCCATCACCTGTTCTATGGGCAGGAGCCAGAGCCCTGCTGGGCAGCGTATCAGTAGCTCTTCGACCTAGACGAAGTCACTCACCTTCTCTGAGTCTGTCTCCTCAGCAGTGAGTTAAACAAGTAATACTTATCTCATAGTGTTCCTCTGCAAATTAAATACTACAGTGTATACCTGGGAGCCTAGCAAAGCATCAGATATCCAGTAGGTGCTCAAAACAATGTTTTCTGCCTTGGCTGGGATCACTGACATTTTCTCTTACCAGAACTTGTCTGAGGATTCAGTGTTTTGTTTTTTCAGTTTTCTTTTTGTTTGTGTGGTAAAATACACATAACAAAATGTACCGTACTGTCTTAACCATTTTTACACATACAGTTTGTTGGTTGAATGCATTTCCAATGTTGTGCAACCATCACCACCATCCATCTCTGGAACGCTTCTCATCTTGGGAAACTGAATCCGTGTACCTGTTAAATGATAACTCTCCATGCCCCATCACCCCCTGGCACTGCCTTTCTTCTTCCTGTGTCTGAATTTGACTGCTCTAGGGACCTCACGTAAGTGATTTCATACAGTATTTGTCTTTTGTGACTGGCCAAGAAAGTTAGCATAATGTCCTCAAAATTCATCCACGTTATACCATATGTCAGAAATTCCTTCCTTTTTACGGCTGAATTATGATCCATTCTGTGTATAGACCACATTTTGCTTATCCAGTCATTCATCAATGGACACGAATTGCTTTCACATAGATTTCAGTTTTGTTTTTTTTTTAATGTTCTATTTTGGTGTACTCTAAATTAAATGAAGGGCCTTTTATCAAAATTGAGCAGAGCCTCTCTTCTTTTTACCAGAATTCCTGACTTCCTATTGCTCTGCAGTCCAGAATTCCTGTTTCCTGCCCAACTCCCTTGCTGATCTGTCTTTGTTTACCCTTCTTCAGTTGGGAACACAGCCAAGATCCGAGGGGGGCTTCTCATCTTTGAAGGTTGGGCTCACTATTCCTTCATTACATTTTGGATTCATAGGGAAGTAAAGGAACTTTGGAGCCTCCTGGTCCCAGGTCTCAACTATCTGTATCTCTTCCTCCAAAAGTCTGAAGACAGACTGCATCATGATACCAGGAGTAGGGCAGGCTTGCCAACAATGCTCATGCCCTGGCCACATTCTAGACACTTAGTTGGAACCTCAGCCTTGACCACTTCATCTGATCCTTCCAGGGTGATCGTGGTCTTGCCTTCTGGTTCACCAGGCAGGGTTTGGAAGACTCAAACCCAGCAACTTATCTGCACACAACTGGCAACACCTTCCTCGATGAAAGGACTGACTCTGGAACTTACGAATCAATGTGATTAAGGCTCCTGACTCTCCTTCTCGAACCAGCGGCTGGGCTAGAATTTCAAGAACTGGGCTTGGCAGTTTGGGGCTGGTAGACAGCTGGGCACAGAAAACTGAGGCTTATTCATTCATTCACTGGCTGTTTATCGAGGGTCTATTCTTTGCCTGTGTGCTGTTTCCACTGTCGCAGGTGCAGCACATGTGATCCCTGTTTGCTTATTACCTGCAGTCTGGTTGGAGTGGCGGGCATTAATCAGGCTAATAAATTTGAAGTTGCATATGTAAGATGGGCTTCGAGGATTTGCTTCCAGCTTTAGGGGAGGATTTGAAGTAGAGTGTCAGTCGCTTTTTCATAGTGTACTCTTTGCGCATGGTTGCTTGGCTATAGATGTTTAGGTTGTACAGTAAGTCCTCTACATATGACCTTCAAGTTGGAAACTTTCAAAGATGCAAATGTGCGTGCCAGCCCCTGTATGCCAGATGTTGTACTGTACTACTCCACCTTTCAAGGTACTGTACTGTAAGATTCAAAGTGTTTTCTTTACTTTCTGTGTTTTCCTATTTTTTCAGTTCAGTTCAGTCACTCAGTCGTGTCCGATGCTTTTCGATCCCATGAATCGCAGCACGCCAGGCCTCCCTGTCCATCACCAACTCCCTGAGTTTACTCAAACTCATATCCATCGAGTCGGTGATACCATCCAGCCATCTCATCCTCTGTCGTCCCCTTCTCCTCCTGTCCCCAATCCCTCCAAGCATCAGAGTCGTTTCCAACAAGTCAACTCTTCGCATGAGGTAGTCAAAGTACTGGAGTTTCAGCTTTAGCATCATTCCTTCTGAAGAACACCCAGGACTGATCTCCTTCAGAATGGACTGGTTGGATCTCCTTGCAGTCCAAGGGACTCTCAAGAGCCTTCTCCAACACCACAGCTCAAAAGCATCAATTCTTCGGTGCTCAGCTTTCTTCACAGTCCAACTCTCACATCCATACATGACCACTGGAAAAACTATAGCCTTGACTAGATGGACCTTTGTTGGCAAAGTAATGTCTCTGCTTTTGAATATGCTATCTAGGTTGGTCATAACTTTCCTTCCAAGGACTAAGCATCTTTTAATTTCCTGGCTACAGTCACCATCTGCAGTGATTTAGGAACCTAAAAAAACAAAGTCTGACACTGTTTCCACTGTTTCCCCATCTATTCCTCATGAAGTGATGGGACCAGATGCCATGATCTTAGTTTTCTGAATATTGAGCTTTAAGCCAACTTTTTCACTCTCCTCTTTCACTTTCATCAAGAGGCTTTTTAGTTCCTCTTCACTTTCTGCCATAAGGCTGGTGTCATCTGCATACCTGAGGTTATTGATATTTCTCCCGGCAATCTTGATTCCAGCTTGTGCTTCTTCCAGTCCAGCGTTTCTCATGATGTACTCTGCAAATAAGTTAAATATGCAGGGTGACAATATACAGCCTTGACGTACTCCTTTTCCTATTTGAAACCTGTCTGTTCCATGTCTAGTTCTAACTGTTGCTTCCTGACCTGCATATAGGTTTCTCAAGAGGCAGGTCAGATGGTCTCGTATTCCCATCTCTTTCAGAATTTTTTTGTGACAAGTATTGTAAACCTATTACAGTACCATATAGCCGATTGTGTTAGTTGGGTACCTAGAGTAACTTTGTTGGACTTCTGAACAAATGGGCTTATGAACACACTCTCCAAACAGAACTCGTTCATTTGTAGTAGGGGACTTACTATAGTGGAAAGGTGGTAGAAGAAGCCGTGTGAAGCATAAGACTGAGTCATCAGTGCATAGACCCCGAGTCACCAAGAGAATG
This sequence comes from Bos mutus, assembly GCF_027580195.1. Lineage (NCBI taxonomy): Eukaryota > Metazoa > Chordata > Mammalia > Artiodactyla > Bovidae > Bos > Bos mutus. The sequence goes on along the minus strand of NC_091629.1, from coordinate 55,314,824 downwards.
TTGCCTAGTGGGGTATCCTTTTAATGTCCTTATCCCTTCACTGTCCAGTGGCACAGTGCTGTGCAGAGGGAACAGCGTGGCCACAAGCCGTCAGCTGGTAAATTCAGGGCATTGCCTGTAGGGAGAAGGCTAGTGTGGTCCAAGTGTAAGGTCACGGGGCGCATGTGATTGTTGAAATGCGAGGGAGTGACAGTAGCGACAGACCATGCCAGACGCGTGGGCCGTGGTGTAGACAGTTGTTTTATCCTAAGAGCAATGCAGCACCACTGATGGACTTTAACAGTTTTCACAGTAATTTTAGGGGATGCCTTTAATGAGCGCCTACTCTGTCCCAGACCCTGTTCAGAGGGCTTTACAGTACCATTTTGGTGATTTCCTCAATCAGATCTATGAGGTAGGTACTTCATTATCCCCATTTAACAGATGAGGAAATTGAGGTATCAAGAAGCTAAGCAACTTGTCTAGAGCTTCACAGCTAGTAAGTGGCAGAGCCCACCTTCTTAACCACCACTGGAAGCTGCCTCCTGCTATGAGAAGGGGTGAGTAGGTGCCAGTGTGGTTTTGGGGAATAGCAGGAGAAACCCCACCCCATGAGGGAATGCCCAGTCCTCTGCCATGGACCTGGTCAGGCAAGGAAGTCTGGCGTGCCTGTGTGTACATGTGGCTCAAGGGGAAGACCTGGCGCCTGGCAGAGGTGTCAGCCCTGCCCCTGGCCCTTCTCTGGAGCTGGCGCCTGAAAACTCTGACAAGTCAGAGATGTCCTTATTGGCTGCTTCTTGGGCAGTTTCCCCCAGGCGATTACACAGCAGCTAAGTGAAGGCACCAACATTCAGTTTTGCTTTCTGGACCAGCTGTGCTGACTTGGGGAACACAGGTTGCCCCCTCGCATTAGTATGGTTTTGGAGTCTGCACTTTGGGTGAATCCATGGCTAATAGCAGGTGGGGGGTGGGACTTGGGATGGGGAAGAATGGGCCACAGACTCTGATTGAGGAGAGGTCATGGAAGCAGCTGCTGAGATACGGGAGCCAATATCTTTGGGCCGTTCGCTGAGGAAAAGCAGGGTAAGGATGGAAGATCTAAATGAACTGATTATTTAGATGAGATCTTGTCATCAGGGAGATATACTTTTAAGGAACCAAAGTCATCGGAATAGTTCAGATGGGCTTTACAGACTATCCTGGGCAGTGGATGAGAAATGGTTTGGTGTCCTGGACGTGAAATTGGAGAGTCAGACACCCAGCTTTCTCTCGTTCCTCCTCTTCTCCTTCATCTTTGCTTCCTGCTTCCTTTGCTCTGTCTGTCCCCATCCTTCTTTCTGCACACTGACTTCTTCTCTCTTACTTGACTGTTGGTTTCCCTGCCACCTACTCTGTAGAGTGTATTTCCACAGCCTGCAGCAGGACTCACTCTGGCCCCCACCACCTCCGTGCCTTTGAGCTCCACCCCACCCTTTTGGCTCAGCACAGTCTCTGTCCTCTGAGCAATTGAAGGCAGGTCGGCAGATGTGTCCATGACACATGGACTCCATTTACTCAGAAATGGCAACAGTGGTTCAGGGAATGGGGAATTAGCTCTTAATACACAGGTGAAGGATGGAGAGGGTGTTTTGTTGTTGTTCAGTCACTATGTCATGTCCTACTCTTCGTAACCCCGGCACTACCTCACATCAGGCTCCTTTGTCCCCTACTATCTCCCAGAGTTGGCTCAGATTCATGTTGATTGAGTCATGAGCCATTTGCTCAGATTCATGTCTGTTGAGTCATGAGCCACCCAACCATGTCATCCTCTGTCGCTGCCTTTTCCTCTTGCCCTCAGTCTTTCCCAACATCAGGGTCTTTTCCAGTGAGTTAGCTCTTCACATCAGGTAGCCAAAGTATTGGAGCTTCAGGTTCAGCATCAGTCCTTCCAATGAATACTCAGGGTTGATTTCCTTTAGGATTAACTGGTTAGATCTCCTTGGAGTCCAAAGGACTCTCAAGAATATTCTCTAGCACCACAGTTTGAAAACATCAATTCTTTGGCACTCAGCATTCTTTATGGTCCAACTCTCACATCTGTACATGACTACTGGAAAAACCATAGCTTTGACTATACAGACCTTTGTCGGCAAAATGATGTCTTTGATTTTTTTTTTTTTTTTTTTGCCATTCTCCCAAATCTCCCCACCCTCTCCCTCTCCCACAGAGTCCATAAGACTGATCTATACATCAGTGTCTTTTTTGCTGTCTCATACACAGGGTTATTGTTACCATCTTTCTAAATTCCATATATATGCGTTAGTATACTGTATTGGTGTTTTTCTTTCTGGCTTACTTCACTCTGCATAATAGGTTCCAGTTTCATCCATCTCATTAGAACTGATTCAAATGTATTCTTTTTAATGGCTGAGTAATACTCCATTGTGTATATGTACCACAGCTTTCTTATCCATTCATCTGCTGATGGGCATCTAGGTTGCTTCCATGTCCTGGCTATTATAAATAGTGCTGCGATGAACATTGGGGTACATGTGTCTCTTTCCCTTCTGGTTTCCTCAGTGTGTATGCCCAGCAGTGGGATTGCTGGATCATAAGGCAGTTCTATTTCCAGTTTTTTAAGGAATCTCCACACTGTTCTCCATAGTGGCTGTACTAGTTTGCATTCCCACCAACAGTGGAAGAGGGTTCCCTTTTCTCCACACCCTCTCTAGCATTTATTGCTTGTAGACTTTTGGATCGCAGCCATTCTGACTGGCATGAAATGGTACCTCATAGTGGTTTTGATTTGCATTTCTCTGATAATGAGTGATGTTGAGCATCTTTTCATGTGTTTGTTAGCCATCTGTATGTCTTCTTTGGAAAAACGTCTATTTAGTTCTTTGGCCCATTTTTTGATTGGGTCATTTATTTTTCTGGAGTTGAGCTATAGCAGTTGCTTGTATATTTTTGAGATTAGTTGTTTGTCAGTTGCTTCATTTGCTATTATTTTCTCCCATTCTGAAGGCTGCCTTTTCACCCTGCTAATAGTTTGCTTTGTTGTGCAGAAGCTTTTAAGTTTATTTAGGTCCCATTTGTTTATTTTTGCTTTTATTTCCAGTACTCTGGGAGGTGGGTCATAGAGGATCCTGCTGTGATGTATGTTGGAGAGTGTTTTGCCTATGTTCTCCTCTAGGAGTTTTATAGTTTCTGGTCTTACGTTGAGATCTTTAATCCATTTTGAGTTTATTTTTGTGTATGGTGTTAGAAAGTGTTCTAGTTTCATTCTTTTACAAGTGGTTGACCAGTTTTCCCAGCACCACTTGTTAAAGAGATTGTCTTTAATGCATTGTATATTCTTGCCTCCTTTGTCAAAGATAAGGTGTCCATATGTACGTGGATTTATCTCTGGGCTTTCTATTTTGTTCCATTGATCAATATTTCTGTCTTTGTGCCAGTACCATACTGTCTTGATGACTGTGGCTTTGTAGTAGAGCCTGAAGTCAGGCAGGTTGATTCCTCCAGTTCCATTCTTCTTTCTCAAGATAGCTTTGGCTATTCAAGGTTTTTTGTATTTCCATACAAATTGTGAAATTATTTGTTCTAGCTCTGTGAAGAATACCGTTGGTAGCTTGATAGGGATTGCATTGAATCTATAAATTGCTTTGGGTAGTATACTCATTTTCACTATATTGATTCTTCCAATCCATGAACATGGTATATTTCTCCATCTATTAGTGTCCTCTTCGATTTCTTTCACCAGTGTTTTATAGTTTTCTATATATAGGTCTTTAGTTTCTTTAGGTAGATATATTCCTAAGTATTTTATTCTTTCCGTTGCAATGGTGAATGGAATTGTTTCCTTAATTTCTCTTTCTGTTTTCTCATTATTAGTGTATAGGAATGCAAGGGATTTCTGTGTGTTGATTTTATATCCTGCAACTTTACTATAGTCATTGATTAGTTCTAGTAATTTTCTGGTGGAGTCTTTAGGGTTTTCTATGTAGAGGATCATGTCATCTGCAAATAGTGAGAGTTTTACTTCTTTTCCAATTTGGATTCCTTTTATTTCTTTTTCTGCTCTGATTGCTGTGGCCAAAACTTCCAAAACTATGTTGAATAGTAATGGTGAAAGTGGGCGCCCTTGTCTTGTTCCTGACTTTAGAGGAAATGCTTTCAATTTTTCACCATTGAGGATAATGTTTGCTGTGGGTTTGTCATATATAGCTTTTATTATGTTGAGGTATGTTCCTTCTATTCCTGCTTTCTGGAGAGTTTTTATCATAAATGGATGTTGAATTTTATCAAAGGCTTTCTCTGCATCTATTGAGATAGTCATATGGTTTTTAGTTTTCAATTTGTTAATGTGGTGTATTACATTGATTGATTTGGGGATATTGAAGAATCCTTGCATCCCTGGGATAAAGTCCACTTGGTCATGGTGTATGATCTTTTTAATGTGTTGTTGGATTCTGATTGCTAGAATTTTGTTAAGGATTTTTGCATCTATGTTCATCAGTGATATTGGCCTGTAGTTTTCTTTTTTTGTGGCATCTTTGTCAGGTTTTGGTATTAGGGTGATGGTGGCCTCATAAAATGAGTTTGGAAGTTTACCTTCCTCTGCAATTTTCTGCAAGAGTTTGAGCAGGATAGGTGTTAGCTCTTCTCTAAATTTTTGGTAGAATTCAGCTGTGAAGCCGTCTGGACCTGGGCTTTTGTTTGCTGGAAAATTTTTGATTACAGTTTCAATTTCCGTGCTTGTGATGGGTCTGTTAAGATTTTCTATTTCTTCCTGGTCCAGTTTTGGAAAGTTGTACTTTTCTAAGAATTTGTCCATTTCTTCCACGTTGTCCATTTTATTGGCATATAATATCTCTTATGATCCTTTGTATTTCTGTGTTGTCTGTTGTGATCTCTCCATTTTCATTTCTAATTTTGTTGATTTGATTTTTCTCCCCTTTGTTTCTTGATGAGTCTGGCTAATGGTTTGTCAATTTTATTTATCCTTTCAAAGAACCAGCTTTTGGCTTTGTTGATTTTTGCTATGGTCTCTTTTGTTTCTTTTGCATTTATTTCTGCCCTAGTTTTTAAGATTTCTTTCCTTCTACTAACCCTGGGGTTCTTCATTTCTTCCTTTTCTAGTTGCTTTAGGTGTAGGGTTAGGTTATTTATTTGACTTTTTCTTGTTTCTTGAGGTATGCCTGTATTGCTATGAACTTTCCCCTTAGGACTGCTTTTAAAGTGTCCCACAGGTTTTAGAAATTAACAATAACACAATAATAGTGGGAGACTTTAATACCCCATTCATACCTATGGATAGATCAACTAAACAGAAAATTAACAAGGAAACACAAACTTTAAACGATATAACAGACCAGTTAGACCTAATTGATATCTATAGGACATTTCATCCCAAAACAATGAATTTCACCTTTTTCTCAAGCACACATGGAACCTTCTCCAGGATAGATCACATCCTGGGCCATAAATCTAGCCTTGGTAAATTCAAAAAAAAAGAAATCATTCCAAGCATCTTTTCTGACCACAATGCAGTAAGATTAGATCTCAATTACAGGAGAAAAACTATTAAAAATTCCAACATATGGAGGCTGAACAACACGCTGCTGAATAACCAACAAATCACCAAAGAAATCAAAGAAGAAATCAAAATTTGCATAGAAACTAATGAAAATGAAGAGAAACCATGTAAAGTTTAAAAATAAAATAAAATTAAAAAAAAAAAAAACTAATGAAAATGAAAACACAACAACCCAAAACATGTCTTTGATTTTTAATAAGAGCACTATAAAATTCTTCATGGGGACCCAGACCTAAAGACAGGTAGTGTACCCCTCCCCGCATAAGGGTCCCATGTGTTATTGGAGCACTCTTATGGTTCCTGACTCTTTCTTTCGAGGCAAAATCTGAGTCTCTCGATTATTTGACAGTGAAGGAAAGAGCAGACCCAGAGAGGCAGTAACTCTGCCTCTGGGAGGACTCCCCCACCCCCACACTGGTTAGGCAGCCCAAACCAGTATGGAGGAGCCATTCTATCAGCCCACTGGAGCCTGACAATGAACTCAGCAATATGGTGATAAGAGGAGAAGCCAGACCGAACAGGTCTCCCTGGGAGTGTTTCCTTGTTTATATTCAGAGCACTTCAAAGAATATTTCAGTTGCTGTTACTTTAGCAAACGTCTTCCATGCAAACTTCGATACATTTAAATGAAGAAGCCTTCATCCGAATCAGTGGAGTGATTGTTTCCACCTTCCACGTGAAATACCGTGCCTTGTAGAAGCATACCTTGTACATGCTGCAGAGAGTGTCTCTAAGTTGCTTCTTCACATTTGAAGGGTTTGTGGGCTCTGCATCTTAATGGGATGCCAGGAGTGGACCTTGGGAAGAGTTTGTGCTGCCTTAAATATTAGCCTAGCAGGATGCCTTGTCACTGAAGCTCCACCAGGTCACAAGCCCTAACCCCTCTACTTAGAGAGCAGTGGGTCTCAACCTTTCAGGCTCCATGGAGGCTAAAACTAAAGACTACACCTGCCAAAGCTTTGGGGTCAGTGCCTTCAGAGAACACTGCTTGTAATAACCTTGGACGTCTTTAAGTCAGCTCCACATTCTTGAGGTTCAGCTCTGGGCTGGCCATGCCTGGTGAGCAGTGGTCATCTTCCTAGATTCCTCCTTAATGTCCTGGATTTGCATTCTTGTTTCTTGCCCAGGCCTAGTTCACAGTCCCTGTTGTCCCCTGACTCACCCAGCTGGGGCCCTGGCAGGAAGCCTGCTGGGGGGTTATTGCATCAGGCAGCTGACATGGACGCAGGATCCAGGGGCTGAGCTCCACAGCCCTTATGATCCCAGAGGGCAGGGACTAGCCTGTCCTCCCAGGTTCCCGGGGCCCAGAGCATTAGCGAGGTGTCACAGGCCCTGCATCTCTGGCTTGAGTTAGAACAGTCATTAATCACCTTAGCAGACAAAGAATCAGTCCAGTGAACCAGTTCTCACCCCGAGATCTGTCTCAGGGCCTGATTCCCGACCTGACGCTGTTCATGACTCACAGGGGCCCCCACTCAAATTCATGTCCATTGAGTCGGTGATAATATCTAACCATCTCATCCACTGTTGCCTCTTTCTCCTTTTGCCTTCAGTCTTTCCCAGCATCAGAGTCTTTTCCTCTTCACATCAGGTGGCCAAAGTATTGGAGCTTCATCATTCCTTCCAATGAATATTCAGAGTTGATTTCCTTTAGGATTGACTGGTTTGATATCCTTGCAGTCCAAGGGACTGTCAAGAGTCTTCTTCAGCACCACAATTTAGAAATATGTATTCTTTGGCACTCAGCCTTTGTGGTCCAACTCTCACAACCGTACAGGACTATTTGAAAAACCAGAGCTTTGAATAGACAGATCTTTATCTGTAAAGAAACACAAGAATCCTAGACTTCACTGTGAGGCAAAAGAAAGACAGAATCCCAGAGCCAGTTTCCCTTCCAGCCTGCAGCCTGGTGTTTCTCTACAGTGACACCTAGTGAAGCAGGGCTCTGGGAGACCAGCAGATCAGATGTCCACCATGTAGTGTTGACTCTGCCATCCCAGCTGAGGACACCAAGTCATTGTCTTTCAATAAGCTCCACTCCATGTTGACTCAATGGAATCAGAGGAGGAGTGGAGTCAGTAAGAGGGACTGAGGTCCCTGCGTCCAGAGGCATTCTAGATGATTCCCCAGTGGCCCCTGGCATTGCCTCTAGGGCATCTATCACTCAGGTGGGACAGAAGGAAGAACTAGGTAGAGATGGTTGTTGATTACAAGTTAGAATTCCTTTGCAGAGATGGAGCCTACTGGCTGCTGGGAAGGAAAGAAGGCCTCAGAGTCTCCAGGGAGCTGGGGCACCAGATCTATATCTTCATCTGCAGAGGCATGGTCTTATAGAAAGGGAAGAAGCCACCATAGCCCACACTTAGCAAACTCTCAGTTCTGGAGTAGACTGCAGGGGTGGAGTGGTGATGAGGGGGTGGGATGTGTGGCAGGTGTCTCTGCAGAGATAGCCTGGATGCCACCCCACCAGTGAGCATCCAGGGGAAGGAGAAGAAGCCTGAGCCAGGTGTCCTTCAGGGGTGTTGTCTTGCCCTTCAGCATTAATTCAGCGTCCAGTAGGGGAGGGACGGCATTGAAACCATGCTCCACAACCGCCTGCTGCCTGCAAGCTGAAGGACAGCATCCGCCTCTCAGCTGGGTGGAGTCCCCTCCGGCAGGAGAAGAGCACCTGGGCAGATAGCACACAGCTTGGAGCTGCCTGGAGGGGGCAGCCTAACTCCTGGGCACTGCTCCCCACATGGAAGGGAGCAAGGGATTGGAAGCACCAATTCAATCTGGTTTTTAGCATCAGTGCCACTCTCCACACTACTCAGTGTGTTCCCACCAGACCTGCCTCATTTTTTCCACTCACGAGTCCTTATTTTATAGCTAGAAGCCCAAAGCTCAGGTCTGTTCCTACTTGTTCCAGACCATGCGTTCTTAACAAGGGTGCTTCACCCCCAAAAGGTGAAACTTTATTCTTGGGGTGGGGGTGGTGAAAAAAATCTCCTCGTCATGTGCATATACACAATACTTGTACCAAAACAGCTGTGCAGATAAGTGTAGAGTCCATACACAGCTACACAGCGTACCTATTGAAAAATTTCACGGGGGAAATTTTACTCGTGACACTTGACTGTTGAGTACGTGATCTGTGATTAGTCCAGATCAAAACATGCAGGAAGTATAAACTGGGTTTCAACTAGTAGGAAAACAGAATATAAAATATTTCATTAATGACTGTGTGTTAATCATGTTAAAATAATAACCTTTGGCTATGTTAGGGTAATAAGTAAAATGTATTGTTAAAATTTATATCACCTGTATCTTCTTAATTTTTTTTAACATGGCTCCTAGGAAATATAAGATTGTAAATGGGGCTCACATTCTGTTTCCGGTGGGCTGGGCTGCTCCAGACAAACATGTGTTAAGAGGAAGCATCAGGGTTTGCACTCAGGTTTTCTGATTCCCTCCCAAACTGTTTTGTTATCCCACAGCTGTCTCCTCAGAGAGGATCTACCTGCTGTGTGACCCTAGATGTGCCTCTTAACCTCTCTGGGCCTTAGTTTCTCCTGTTTGTAAATGGAAAAGCTCCTTCTAGCCCTGAGGTGCTATTCTGGACCCAGCCGGGGTCTTGGGGTCACCACAGAATAGGAGGGTGTGGGCTCCCGAATGACATGTCTTACCAGAAATCACAGTCCCATAAATAACAGTGTTACCTGCTCTGTGTCCACTACTGAGGAAATACAACATGGGCAAGATTAGCAAAGGAGCTTTTCATCTGGGACCAACAGAAGAGAGTATTCGAATAAATCATCGTTTTAACCGAAAAGGGAGAAGAACAAAAGCTTTCATCTCTTGTGGGAAGGAGGAGATAAAATTGCAAAAAATAGACTTTCACAAAACCTTCCCATAATAATAGTGGCTAATATAACATCTTACAACTGCTGTTCTGCTAGTTGGAACTGATGCTCGGATCTCCAATGTGCCCACTCTTTTTATCCCCCTTTCCTTATTCCTAGTTTAGAGGAAGTGGAAGGTGGAAGAGAAAATCAATTCAATTTTAATTTCATGAGAAAAACGCTGAATGAAAGAAAAAGGTGATGGAGTGAAACTTCAGTCTTCAGCCCCTTGCTGACTCAGAATGTGTGATTATGCAACCCATTGATCCGGGGAAAGGCTGCTCAAGTCTGCCCCCTACCTTCACCTTCTGAGAAGGAGGCAGGACCTTTGGAGTGGGAAGGAGAAATGCCCTGGGGGCCGTGGAAAGCTCCGTCAGGCAGCAGCCCTGGTCTCCCTCCAGTCTCCAAATTTACCTCCACCCCAGCTCTTCTAACTTTGGTGTCCCTGTCCCCAGCTCTCTCCCTGTCCTTCCAAACTCCAGGTGTGTCCTCTTATGCCAGCTGCTTTTGCCAGACAGCTTTCCCACAGCACTTTCTGTCTCCCAGCCCCTGGATTCAAGACTGGCCACTGGTCATGGTGACAGCAGAGCCCTGAGGTTAAGCAGAAAGACTCCAGGTTCCCACCGCCTGAGTTCCAGGTCTGGTGCTGCCACTTGCTAGCTGGGAGAACCCTGCAAAGCTACTTACTGTCCCCAGGCCTTGGTTTCCTCATCTGTAAAATGGGAATAATAATGGTACTAGACTGAGGAACACTGATGATTAGATGAGGCATTCATGGTCAGTGCTTGGCATGGCTCCTGGCAGAGTTGAATGCCAGCAAATATTAACTCGTATTGTTGTTATGACAGTGAATTTTGACAAGGCAGTAAGAAGCAGAGGGTTGAGCCTTTGAATTCTGACCTGTGGTTCATGATTTCAGATTAGCCAATCAGTGCGACTTAGCACACATTTATTTTTGTTCTTCCATTTCTAAAATATTTAATTTTATTTTTAAATTAATTTTTATTGGAATACAGTTAACTTACAATGTTGTGCTAGTTTTTTTTTGTATAGCAAAGTGGGTCAGTTATACAGATACATATATTCACTCTTTTTTAGATTCTTTTCCCATATAGGTCACTACAGAGTATTGAGTAGAGCTCCCTATGCTCTACAGTAGGTTCTTATTAGGTATCTGTTTTATATACAGTTGTGTGTATATGTCAATCCCAGTCTCCCGACTTATCCCTCTTTCCCTTCCCCCTTGGTAACCATAAGTTTGTTTTCTTTTAAAACAGTTAATTTTAAAATACTTTAGACTTACTGAGTAGTCGCAAAATTAGTACAGTTCCCATATACCCATCACCCAGCTTCCCCTAATGTGAGCATCACACATAGCCACAGTGAAATGACTGAAACCAGGAGATTAACACTGATCAATACGTTAAACTACTGATGACGTCTGATGAATACTGTCATCTAGAGACCGTATTTAGGTTTTACTTTGTTTTCCCACTGTTGTCCTTTTTCCAATTCAGGATTCTACATTGATTGCAGTTGTTATTATGCCTTCGTTTCCCTTAGTCTTTGTTTTTGGTGGCTTTGGCACTTTTGAAAACTTCTGGTCAATCATTGTGTAGACTGTCCTTTGGTTCAAGTGACGCATTTTTGGGGCAAAGCTATAGCATAAGTGGTATGCCTTTCTCAGAGGCTCTTATCAGAAGACACCTGATGTCTGCATTTCTCATTACTGGAGTCATTAACTTTGATCTCTTGGTTAAGAAGGTAGCATGTATCTATTGAGCATCTATTAATACTGTGTTTCCTTTTGGGGCTCCAAAGTGAATAAAATTGTATCCATACTCTTAAACTCTCAAGTCTAATGGACAAATGATGTTCTAGTTATTATTGCCATGTAACAGACCATCCCCAAATTTAGTGGTGTAAAACAACAACCTTAAAATGCTTAAAAACATGGCTTGTTTCAACCTCACAACATCTTAGGGCTCAGCCGAGAAGGCTGAAATGGCCAGGAATGACTAGATAGCTGAGAACTGGAGTTATCTGGAGACTTGCTCACTCACCATTCTGGTTCCCAGACTCTGGGACTCAAAGGCTGGATTCAGCCAGGCCACTGACCAAAGCATCTATGCATGGCCTCTTCAAGTGCACTGTGCTTCCTCACAGCATGGCCATCCAGGAGCTTGGACTTCTCTCTCCACAGCTTAGAGGCTGTAGACATGAGTGACCCCTGTGAACAGGTCAGAATCTTCATTGCCTTTTATGACCCAGTCTCAAAGGCCACACAGCACTGTTCTATTGGTCAAGTGGTCATAAGTCCTCCTGGACTCAAGGGGGTGACATAATCTCTACCTCTTGATGGGAGGGCTGTCCAAAGTTGGGTGGCCGTTTTTATAAAACATCAAAAATAGGAAAGCAGTGAAGGGCCTTTCTACTTATACAGATTTGGATACAGACCCAAGAGGACAAGAGCTTCAGCAACTTGGGCCACGTTAATTATTAAACACAGAATTTAATGGAGTGCCAACTGTGTGCCAGACAGGCATGGACCCAGCTGCAGGGTTGCTGCCAAGTCCTTCTATAGGGAGACAGGCCCAGAGGGACCCACTGCAGAGCCTGGGGGCTGAGGGTTGCCGAAACCCACAGCAGGTCGTCCCCCTGGCAGCAGGTCACATGTGGACATGTGCAGAGGGCTGAGGGCAAGTTGAGCTCAAGGTGGGAAATGCTGGATTTGGCATCAGAATGACTTCATTTCAAACCCAGCTGTGCCACATTCTGAGTTTGCTACATTTTCATCCTTAATCCTCATTTATTCGGCAAACCTCACTGACTTCCCCTCCATGCTAGGCTGGGTGTTGACAGTGATAGCAGTGAATCAGTAGCTTCCTGGCCTTGCCCTCATGGAAGGATTTCCGCAGGCTGTCTCTGCCAGAAAGGCCACTGGTGGGGCTGCAAGATTCCAGGAAGCAGGGTCAAGGGATTGTTCAAGTTCTCTCGCATCTCCATACCCCAAAGCCAACCAGAGAGGAATTGGTCACCCAACTTAACCAGGTTAAACTCAGCAGAACAGAAATCAGCTGCATGTGAAGTGGGAAGGCAAGCAGCTGGCCTTTAGAAACCCGAGAAATATTGCAATGCAGACTAAAAGCAATTGGGAATATCACTAGACAGACTCATTAAGCCAAAAGATTTCTGTGAAAATAATAAAATCATAGCACCCAGGACACCCCAGCATGAGATTAAAAGCTGAAAGGTTTAAGCTTCATATTATTAAGCTGCATTATGACAGTTTAGGAAGAAAAAGCTTAGAGCCGTCAGAATTGATGATGGCCCTGTTATGGGAATCTGACGGCATCTTTGAAATTCAGAGCAGTTTGAAAAAGTGAAACTGTCAGACTATCCCTCCCCTGTGGGACAGAGACAAGGAGAGGGGGAGACAGAGAAGTAACCCAGTGGTGAGATTTGGCGGGGCTGAGGTACTAGTGGGGATCGTGTATTAACACACTCTTCCTGAAGTCTGGGAGCTGACGGGCCAGGTGGTAATTTAGGAAATAGAGTGGGACACACACAGTGAGCACTCCGTGCATGTTGATCCTTGTTATTATCACCTCCTGGCCAACCTTGCTGTTTTGGTTGCTGGATGGTGAATACTAATGACCCTGGACCAGCTGGATTCTGAGCTTGGTTTCTCCTCGTGTTTGATCCCAGAGCCACCAGGCTACCAGCTGAAATCAGAGAACAGGATATTGATTGGAACTGAGCAGAAGCCATGTTGGGCAAACATCTTTGATCTCTGGCAGCCAAGGGAGTCCACATAAGACTGGAACAAGCTCCCCGCAGGCGGCAGCGTCAGGACTATCATGCCCAGCAAACCGTGGACATCACTGCCCATGCTGGCAGCCCCTGGAAGGGAGCAAAGCCCAGGCAGACCCTGGCTCAGCTGACCCAGCCCATGGTCTGGGCCTCTGACCTGGGAGCTCAGCCTTGGGAACCAGAGAAGCCTGGCAGTGCCTGCCCAGGGATTTGCTGCCCAGTCAATTGTGAGTAGAACACTTTGGCTGGTGAGGTTATATCCTAGTCACACAGTTCTTAATATGTGGTGGATCTGGGTTTCAGCAAGGTTTGCAAGACTAAACTCCAATGGTCTCCTCTCCCCAACTCTTCTCCTACCTGCATATCAGTAGCCTTAGAAGGATCAGGCTGGTGGACATTCACAGAGCTTCTCCAGTAGTTTCCTGGAAAGGCTCATCCCCCTTCTGGCCCGTTGTCATGTGTGGGCTCTGCCTTATTCCTGCATTTCTAGAGACCTCTTCCTTCACCTGCCAAAACTCGACTGCTCTCAGACCCACCCCCTTCTCTCTATCCCTTCAGCTTCCTGTCTGAACCAGGCCTTCTTTGTTATCTGTCATCTGGAAGAGAGCCAATCCTTGACTCTTCCTCCAGGCAGTTTAATCCCCCATCCTCTCACCAGAGAATGGGCTTCTCCAAATTCAGCATGCACTATATCCAGAGAAAATCATGACCTTAAAGGATACATGCATCCCAGTGTTCATCACAGCGCAGTTTACAATCGCCAAGACTTGGAAGCAACCTAAGCATCCATCAACAGAAGCACGGATGAATAAGATGTGGCCCATATAGTCAATGGAATATTACTCAGAGATTAAAAAGAGTGAAATAATGCCCTTTGCAGCAGCGTGGATAGACCTAGAGGTTGTCATACTGAGTGAAGTAAGTCAGACAGAAGAGAAACACTGTATGCCATCCCTTATATGTGGAATCTTAAGTGATACAAATGAACTCAAAAAACAGAAAGAGAATCACAGACAGAGAATGAACTTACAGTTGCTGGGGAGAAGGGATAGTTAGGGAGTTTGGGATGGACATGCAGCCACTTCTGTATTTAAATGGATAACCAACAAGGACCTACTGTTTAGCACAAGGAACTCTACTCAATGTTATGTGGCAGCCTGGATGGGAGGGGAATTTACGGAAGAATGGATGCGTGTATATGTATAACTTAGTCCCTTTGCTGTCCGCCTGAAACTGTCACAACTTTGTTCATCAGTAATATGTGTTAGTCACTCAGTCGTGTCCAGTTCTTTTCGACCCCATAGACTATAGCCCACCAGGTTCTTCTGTCCATAGAATTCTCCAGGAAAGAATACTGAAGTGGGTTGTCATTCCCTTCTTCAAGGGGTCTTCCCAACCCAGGGATCGAACCCAGGTCTCCCACATTGCAAGCAGATTCTTTACCATCTGAGCTACCAGGGAAGCTAATATCTCTGATGAGGTATCAGCTAATTAGCTATCAGTTCAGTTCACTTCAGTCGCTCAGTTGTGTCTGACTCTTTGCGACCCCATGGGCTGCAGCATGCCAGGCTTCCCTATCCATCACCAACTCCGTGAGCCTGCTCAAACTCATGTCCATTGAGTCGGTGATGCCATCCAACCATCTCATCCTGTCGTCCCTTTCTCCTCCTGCCTTCAATCTTTCCCAGCATCAAGGTCTTTTCCAATGAGTCAGTTCTTCACATCAGGTGGTCAAAGTATTGAAGTTTCAGCTTCAGCATCAGTCCTTCCAATGAATATTCAGGACTGATTTCCTTTATGATGGACTGGTTGGATCTCCTTGCAGTCCAAGGGACTCTCAAGAGGCTTCTCCAGCACCACAGTTCAAAAGCATCAATTCTTCAGCACTCAATTTTCTTTACAGTCTAACTCTCACATCCATACATGACTACTGGGAAAACCAAAACATTGGTAGACAGACCTTTGTCAGCAAAGTAATGTCTCTCTTTTTTAATATGCTGTCTAGGTTGGTCATAGCTTTTCTTCCAAGGAGTAAGCGTCTTTTAATTTCATGGCTGCAGTCACCATCTGCAGTGATTTTGGAGCCCACCAAAATAAAGTCTGTCACTGTTTCCATTGTTTTCCCATCTATTTGCCATGAAGTGATGGGACTGGATGCCTTGATCTTAGTTTTTTGAATGTTGAATTTTAAGCCAGCCAGATAAGAGAAAGACTCTTTCATCAAGAGGCTCTTTAGTTCCTCTTCACTTTCAGCCATAATGGTGGTATCATCTGAGTATCTGAGGTTACTGGTATCTCTCCCTTCAGTGTTGATTCCAGCTTGTGCCTCATCCGGCCTGGCATTTCCATGATGTACTCTGCATATAAGTTAAATAAGCAAGGTGGCAATATACAGCCTTGACATACTCCTTTCCCGGTTTGGAACCAGTCTGTTCCATGTGCAGTTCTAACTGTTGCTTCTTGACCTGCATACAGATTTCTCAGGAGGCAGGTAAGGTGGTGTGGTATTCCCATCTCCTGAAGAATTTTCCATAGTTTGTTGTGATCCACACAGACAAAGGCTCTGGCGTAATCAATAAAGCAGAAGAAGATGCTTTTTCTTGAATTCTCTTGCTTTTTTGATGACTCAGTGGATATTGGCAATTTGATCTCTGGTTCCTCTCCAGCCTGAACATTTGGAAGTTCACATTTCATGTACTGTTAAAGCCTAGCTTGGAGAATTTTGAGCATTACTTTGCTAGCGTATAATTAGCTATCAGAGCAGATCAGATCAGATCAGTCGCTCTGTCGTGTCCGACTCTTTGCAACCCCATGAATCGCAGCACACCAGGCCTCCCTGTTCATCACCAACTCCCAGAGTTAACTCAGACTCACGTCCATCGAGTCAGTGATGCCATCCAGCCATCTCATCCTCTGTCGTCCCCTTCTCCTCTTGCCCCCAATCCTTCCCAGCATCAGTCTTTTCCAATGAGTCAACTCTTCGCATGAGGTGGCCAAAGTAATTAGCTATACCCAATACAAAATAAAAAGTTTTAAAAGAAAAAAAAATCACCAGGCGTGAGAATCACTTGGAGAACTTGTTAAATGCAGATTCCTGGGTCCCAGACATTTTGATCAGTAGGCCTGAGATGGGCTGCTGAATCTGCATTTCTAACAAGCCCCCTGGTGATGGCTGATGCTATTTTGTCTATGGACCAAAATTTTAGTAGCAGTATTCTTAAATACTGGTGTGATGCTGTGTCCCTCCCCTTTAATGACTTGAAACTGCCCTCAAGATAAAACCCAAGCACTTGAAGATTCACATAAAGGCTTCTGTGACCTGACCTCAAAGCAGGACTGTCACAGATGGTTGCATGGGTTGTGTACTATACGACCAAGGAGATGAAACCCTCTACGTTACTTCCTATATCTGTCAGGAGGACTATGACTAGACATTAAGAAAGGCATATTTTTCCTTCTCACAAAGGTACTTTAAGCTCACTGAAGTGTACAGGGACTGAGGCTGAGGGGCAGTCACCATCTGCCCAGAGAAGTGCCTTTTTCCAGGTTGCACAAAAGCGACCATAGGCCAATAGCCATCCTGCCCAGGAGCGTCTCTCTGGCCTCCTCTTCCTTCCCCCTCCTCTGTCTCCCATCACTCCCCACACCCTCCTCACACCCCTGCATCTGTTTAACACCATCACACTCTATGAGGAAGACTGTGAGACACCAAAAGCCTCTAATACATGCTCCCAAGAACCACTTTCCCTTCCTTCAAAGCAGTAATCTACATATACCTTTACAACTCCTTCTGGTGGTCATGGCTGCCTCCCACACTGGACTGTACATTTCTGAAGACTCTCCAATTCTCAGCACCAGGCCAAATCCAGAGCTCAGTGAATATGTGGTGTAGATTCTATCCTGCAGCTACAGGGACCTCATAGGTACCAAACCCCAGCAGGCCACATTTTGTGGTGGTTTCTTAAACACTGTATTTTGAAATAATTTTAAATTTACCCAAAAAGTTGTGAAAAATAGTACTGAGAGTTCCTTACCTTTCACACTACTGCTCTGAATGTTAACATCTTCCCTAACTGTGGTATGTTTATCAAAACTGAGATTTCACATCTGTTCATTACTACTGACTGAACTTCGGATTTTTCTGTGAGAGTTTCTTGGTCTTCTTTATCTATCTGTATGATATTGACATTTTCAAAGAGTGATGATCAGTGCTCATTCTGGGCTAGTCTGATATTGTCTTATGAATGGATGGAGATTCTGGGCAGGAAGGCCATGGAGGTTGTGTATGATTCTCATCCCCTACAGGGAGCCCTCCATCTCAACATGACTTAACATTGGCAATGTTGACTTTAATCCCTTGGTTAAGCTCCTGTCTGCCTGATCCCTCTACTTTAAAGCTACTGTTTTTCCCCTTTCTATCATGAGTCAGTACGTCCAGCCCACACTCAAGGAGAGAGAAATTAGCCTCCACTTTCTGGAAGGAGAGATATCAAAGAACTTGTGGTCTGATTACATTTGGGGCGTCAGTTCAGTTCATTCACTCAGTTGTGTCCGACTCTTTTGACCCCATGAATTGCAGCACGCCAGGCCTCCCTGTCCATCACCAACTCCCGGAGATCACTCAAACTCATGTGCATCAAGTCAGTGATGCCATCCAGCCATCTCATCTTCTGTCATCCCCTTCTCCTCCTGTCCCCAATCCCTCCCAGCATCAGAGTCTTTTCCAATGAGTCAACTCTTCGCATGAGGTGGCCAAAGTATTGGAGTTTCAGCTTTAGCATCAGTCCTTCCAAAGAACACCCAGGACTGATCTCCTTTAGGATGGACTGGTGGATCTCCTTGCAGTCCAAGGGATTCTCAAGAGTCTTCTCCAACACCACAGTTCAAAAGCATCAACTCTTCGGCACTCAGCTTTCTTCACAGTCCAACTCGCACATCCATACATTACCACAGGAAAAACCATAGCCTTGACTAGGTGGACCTTTGTTGGCGAAGTAATGTCTCTCCTTTTGAATATGCTATCTGGGTTGGTCATAACTTTCCTTCCAAGGAGTAAGCGTCTTTTAATTTCCTGGCTGCAGTCACCATCTGCAGTGATTTTGGAGCCCCCCAAAAATAAAGTCTGACACTGTTTCCACTGTTTTCCCATCTGTTTCCCATCAAGTGATGGGACCAGATGCCATGATCTTCGTTTTCTGAATGTTGAGCTTTAAGCCAACTTTTTCACTCTCCTCTTTCACTTTCATCAACAGGCTTTTTAGTTCCTCTTCACTTTCTGCCATAAGGGTGGTGTCATCTGCATATCTGAGATTATTGATATTTCTCCTGGCAATCTTGATTCCAGCTTGTGTTTCTTCCAGTCCAGCGTTTCTCATGATGTACTCTGCATATAAGTTAAATAATCAGGGTGACCATATACAGCCTTGACGTACTCCGTTTCCTATTTGGAACCAGTCTGTTGTTCCATGTCCAGTTCTAACTGTTGCTTCCTGACCTGCATACAGGTTTCTCAAGAGCAGGTCAGGTGGTCTGGTATTCCCATCTCTTTCAGAATTGTCCACAGTTTATTGTGATCCGCACAGTCAAAGGCTTTGGCATAGTCAATAAAGCAGAAATAGATGTTTTTCTGGAACTCTCTTGCTTTTTCGATGATCCAGCGGATGTTGGTAATTTGATCTCTGGTTCCTCTGCCTTTTCTAAAACCAGCTTGAACATCTGGAAGTTCACGGTTCACGTATTGTTGAAACTTGGCTTGGAGAATTTTGAGCATTACTTTACTAGCATGTGAGATGAGTGCAATTGTGTGGTAGTTTGAGCGTTCTTTGGCATTCCCTTTCTTTGGGATTGGAGTGAAAACTGACCTTTTCTAGTCCTGTGGCCACTGCTGAGTTTTCCAAATTTGCTTGCATATTGAGTGAAGCACTTTCACAGCATATGGGGAGAGATAACTTCTAGTACAGGAGATGCAAGAGACACGGGTTTGATCTCTGGGTCAGGAAGATCCCCTAGAGAAGGAAATAGCAATCTGCTTCAGTATTCTTGCCTGGAAAACTCCATGGATAGAGGAACCTGGCCAGCTACAGTCCATGGGTTCGCAAAAAGTCGAACATGGCTGAGCCTGCACACAAGGATATTCATTGGGCTCCCTGATGGCTCAGTGGGTAAAGAGTCTACCCGCAATGCAGGAGACACAAGAGACTCAGATTCAATCCCTGGGTCAGGAAGATCTCCTGGACAAGGAAATGGCAACCCACTCTGGTATTCTTGCCTGAAAAATCCCATGGGTGGAGGAGCCTGGCGGGCTATGGTCCGAAGGGTCACAAAGAGTCAGACACGACTGAGTGACTAAGCACACACACAAGGCTGTGCAAATACTCCATTTCTCCTTGGTTTCACGCACCGTTAGAACTCCACAGTGAATCTTGCCTTCAGCAGCTGTCACCGTGATGTGCCAGTGGTGAGTTTCCACTTCCTTCCAGCAGGCTGTTCTAGGACACCTTTCTCTGGCACGTGCCACATTCACAGTTCTGCTTAATCGCCTTCATGCTTTAGGGCTCAGTTCCAGCATTCCCAGCTCTGGCTGCCCAATCAGATCTCCTGATGCTACTGCTGCTAAGTCACTTCAGTCATGTCCGACTCTGTGCGACCCCATAGATGGCAGCCCACCAGGCTCCTCCGTCCCTGGGATTCTCCAGGCAAGAACACTGGAGTGGGTTGCCATTTCCTTCTCCAATGCATGAAAGTGAAAAGTGAAAGTGAAGTCGCTCAGTCTTGTCTGACCCTCAGCGTCCCCATGGACTGCAGCCCACCAGGCTCCTCCGTCCATGGGATTTTCCAGGCAAGAGTACTGGAGTGGGGTGCCATTGCCTTCTCCAATCAGATCTCCTGGAGAACTTTGAACATGTACTAATTGCCAGGCTTTTGTCATCGAAACATTCGATTCAGTTGGTGTGGGCTGAGTGCAGGCCTCGGTACGTTTTAAAGGTCCCAGGACATATGCTCTGGAGCCTGTGCTGAGGACCACTAGCCAGCCCAGTGCTCTTGCAGCTTCTCTGGGAGGCTGCCCCACTGTCTTTGACAGAACTGGTTACTCCCATAACTGTTCCCAAAGACCTCAGTTTCCTATGGTACCCACCAGTGCCTCTGTGGGTCTTCAAAGTCAAAAACTGGGTCTTAGCCAGTGTTTCCCAAGAGCCCAGAGCAGAGTCCAGCACAGAATGGGTTATTGGTGAGCATCTGTTGATGGAGAGAATGATACAATCACAATGGAAACAAAAGCAGGAACTGTCTGCAAGATGTGGTAAGTTCCTGCCCACCTTCAACTGAGTTAGAAACCCAGGAACACCAGTGCATGTGTCAGTCATAATCATTTTTTCCACTGTTACTCTGGTCCTCAGGTTTCTAGGAAAAACTAAAGTCTCATGACCAAGAAGTCACTGGCACATATACTGCAGCCATCTGCGCTTTCACTGGGATCTTCAGAAGGGACTTGTTCACATTTTGCCTTGGAATTGTCAGTAAACCAAAGCATCAAGGCTTCACTTCTAACAAAAGGAGATTACCTTGAACTGGCCTCCTTTGGTACGTTTGCCTTGGAAGTCACAAAGATGGCAAAGACCATGCCTGTAAACGCTTAGAGTAGAATGCTGTGACTGGTGTTCCAAACGAGTTTTATTTACAAAAACAGATGATGGGCCAAATTTGGCTTTCAGGCTTTACTTTTTCAGACTCTGGGCTTGAAGAAAAGGGAATCATTAATGAAATAATTGCAGGGTTCATTATAAAAGTAGTGGTTCAGAGGAGACCCATGTGACTCTGGGAACGTCAAACAGGAGGACCTGAGAGTCAAGGAAGGTGCTCACGGCAACGGTCCTTTTAGGTGAGAGCTGAGGGTGAGGAGTCATTAACGAAGTGAAGGGAAGGAAAAAATCACCTGAACTGACAGAACAGCTGATGGAAAAGCCCTGAGGCCACAGAGACCGGGGCTCTTTTCAGACGCTGAAATAAGACCTGGATGCAAGCTAGGAAGGCCAGAGGGGCGAGTGCATGCAGAGAGCTGGAGAACGACAGGTAAGGATGTGGTCCTATCCCCAAACCTGTGGGAAACTGTTGCTCTTTTGATTCTAAGGCAGAGGTCCCCAACCTCCAGGATCTATATCCTAGTGATGGTCTGAAGTGGAGCTGATACAATAATAATAGAAATAGGTGCAAGTGAAAGTCGCTCAGTTCAGTTCAGTCGCTCAGTCGTGTCCGACTCTGCGACCCCATGAAGTGCAGCACTCCAGGCCTCCCTGTCCATCACCAACTCCCGGAGTTCACCCAAACCCACGTCCATCGAGTCCGTGATGCCATCCAGCCATCTCATCCTCTGTCGTCCCCTTCTCCTCCTGCCCCCAATCCCTCCCAGCATCAGAGTCTTTTCCAATGAGTCAACCCTTCACATGAGGTGGCCCAAGTACTGGAGTTTCAGCTTTAGCATCATTCCTTCCAAAGAACACCCAGAACTGATCTCCTTTAGAATGGACTGGTTGCAGTCCAAGGGATTCTCAAGAGTCTTCTCCAACACCACATTTCAAAAACATCAATTCTTCAGCGCTCAGCCTTCTTCACAGTCCAACTCTCACATCCATACATGACCACAGGGAAAACCATAGCCTTGACTAGGTGGACCTTTGTTGGCAAAATAATGTCTCTCCTTTTGAATATGCTGTCTAGGTTGGTGATAACTTTCCTTCCAAGGAGTAAGCATCTTTTAATTTCCTGGCTGCAGTCACCATCTGCAGTGATTTTGGAGCCCCCCAAAAATAAAGTCTGACACTGTTTCCACTGTTTCCCCATATATTTCCCATGAAGTGATGGGACCAGATGCCATGATCTTCGTTTTCTGAATGTTGAGCTTTAAGCCAACTTTTTCACTCTCCTCTTTCACTTTGATCAACAGGCTTTTTAGTTCCTCTTCACTTTCTGCCATAAGGGTGGTGTCATCTGCATATCTGAGGTTATTGATATTTCTCCCAGCAATCTTGATTCCAGCTTGTGTTTCTTCCAGTCCAGCGTTTCCCATGATGTACTCTGCATATAAGTTAAATAATCAGGGTGACCATATACAGCCTTGACATACTCCTTTTCCTATTTGGAACCAGTCTGTTGTTCCATGTCCAGTTCTAACTGTTGCTTCCTGACCTGCATATAGGTTTCTCAAGAGGCAGGTCAGGTGGTCTGGTATTCCCATCTCTTTCAGAATTTTCCACAGTTTATTGTGATCCACACAGTCAAAGGCTTTGGCATAGTCAATAAAGCAGAAATAGATGTTTTTCTGGAACTCTCTTGCTTTTTTGATGATCCAGCAGATGTTGGCCAATTTGATCTCTGGTTCCTCTGCCTTGAAAGTCACTCAGTGGTGTCCAACTGTTTGCAACCCCATGGACTGTAGCCTGCCAGGTGCCTTCTGTCCATGGAATTCTTCAGACAGTAACACTGGAATGGGTAGCCATTCCTTACTCCAAAGATCAAACCCAGGTCTCCTGCTTTGCAGGCAGATTCTTTACTGTTTTAACTACCAGGGAAGCCCAGTAAAAAAGGATGATTCAAGCATATTACATTTATTTTGCAATAGAAATAAGTGAAAGTGTTAGTCACTCAGTCGTGTCTGACTCTTTGCAACCCCATGGACTGTAGCCTGCCAGGCTCCTCTGTCCATAGGATTCTCCAGGCAAGAATAGTGGAGTGGGTTCCCATTTCCTTCTCCAGGGGATCTTCCTGACCCAGGGATTGAACCCGGGTCTCCCACATTTCAGGCAGATTCTTTACCGTCTGAGCCACCAGGAAAGTGCACAATAAATTGGATGCCCTTGAACTGTCCCGAAACCATTCCGCCCCCTTACACCCAGTGTGTGGAAAAATTGTCTTCCACAAAACCGGTGCCTGGAGCCAAAAAGATTGGGGACCGCTGTTCTAAGGGGTGATGTGATTGAATTCTCTTTGGAAAGTTCTCACTCCAGCTTCTGTCAGGTATCCCACTGAGAGCACCCAGGCATGAGAGACTAGGGTGGTCCAGAGCACTTTGTTGCAGCAGAACCCCGTGCCTGAAGCCCAGGGCTGATATGCAGCTCAGCCCTCTTTCCCCACCACTTCCTTCTTTTATGTTTGCTATTCTAACAAATCTTCCTCTCTCTCCACCTCCAAATGAGGAGTCACATTGCTGGATGCATTTTACAGTCCCAGCTCCATCCCATTCAATTTCTCTCACCTTCCTTCTTTCCCTCCCCAGCCTGATCCCCCACTAACTTCGTAAAACTTGCAAGTTAAATTTTTCAAAGACTGGTTCTGACAAAGCAGAGGGAATTAGATTTGGCGAAACCCTTCATAAAAAATTGAAGACACGCTATATTAACATACATTGATTTATTCATAGTGTTTCATTACAAGTAAGTGAGGATCCTGTAATACCAGGAAAGGTGAGGAGAGCAGGCGAGCACGGTATATTATATTGACAGCTCGGTGGAAATTGAGTCGCTTTTGGATTGAATTTGGAGCTCAGAAAAGGAATTGGCTAGTAAATAAGGCATGAGTTTTACCACCCAGTGTCTGTATATCAATGTAGTTGCCACCAGCCCAGGCAGGGGATGGGGCTGAATTTCAACAGGATGCTCCAGCACCCCGGGGTTCACAGCCACGGGCAGAACTATTCGAACATCTGTCTCCTCCTTCCACCAGGAAAAACTGGATTCCAGCTGCACACAGCTCTCCAGTCAACACAGGATTTTTCTCCGTTCTCCCAAGCCTTCTCCCACCCTAGGTCTTTGCCCACTTAGTTTTCTCTGCCTAGAACCTAGAATGCTCCTTTCTCTGCTCTGACTCTGTATCATCCCCGGGGTATTATTGATAGTTCAGTTTTCCCCTTAAGATACAGCCCTGAGCACTTTGTCTTAGTTTGACATTTCTCAGGAGCAGAGCCCGAGACAAGGATTTGAGCATGAACAGATTATTGAGAACTTTGGGAAACACTAAGAAGTGGGGAAGGAAAAGGAAGGTAGCCAAGGATGGGTGTGTTTTCCAGCCAGCTACCTATGGAGACACATGGCGTGACATCCCTCAAGGAAATCCCCAGGGATGCAGCAACAGTATCACAAGAGAGGAGCCAGGAATGTATGTTTCAACTTCCATCAGTCCAGTTTCTGGGGGTGTAAATTACTTGGCTTGCTTCTGGGAAGGGCTGAAGTGGGTGCAGTTATCGGAGAGAATGCTGTGACCAGGGGCCCCCTGGAACCTGAGGAGTGGGTGCCCTGCCAGCTTTGCTTGCAAAGTGCCCGAATGCTTCAATTCTGTGCATGGCTCCTCCTGGACTCACTGTGCTCCAGGCAGAATCTGGGCTCTCTCCTCAACCTGTGACATCAATTGCTATACTGCTGCTGCTTCGTAGCAGAGAGAGAGGTTACCTCTTTCTCCAGAATGGTTGGTGTCCTAACCAGAAAGAGCCAACTACTACTTTCTTTTAACTATTTATTTATTTGGCTGCATTGAGTCTAAGTTGCAACACGTGGGATCTTTAGTAGTGGCATGTGAACTCTTAGTTGGGGTCTGTGGGATCTAGGTCCCTGAACCAGGGTTCAAACCTGGGCCCTCTGTATTGGAAGCATGGGGGTTAAGCTCTGGACCACCATAGAAGTCCCAGCTGCTTATTTTTGAAGCAGAGTTGGTATGTTCCCTTTTCTGCCTGGCTTTGGCCTTCCTGACAAGCATGATACATTCCTGATGGAAGACAGTGATGCAAGGTGGCTGTGTAGTTAACTTACCTCATTCTGGAACAGAAGACCCTGAGGACAGGGCCTGACCGGTGTTCACTGCATTCATTTGCTAGGGCCTGGCCACACAGAGTGCACGTCCTAGAATATGGGAGTGTGCAGGGATTAGTTGTCATGGAGTAAGTGAGTGAGTGAATGAACGTATTCTTTGGTTACTTAAATTCGTTTTCAGGCCAGCAAGTGTGGTTTGAAATAAAAAACACAGGTTTCAGAGTCCAACAAACCTGGGTTTATCTTTGGTCAGAGATAGGACATGGGATAACCTCAACAAGGCCTGATCTATGGCCACACGTGATAGCCTCATGAATCTCACACACATGATGTTGAGCAAAAGAAGCAGACACTGAAAAGTACAGCCTGTACAATTCCACTTATATAAAGTTCAAAGCCAGGCAGAGTTAGTCTGTGCTGTTAGAAGTCAGGGTAGCAGGGGAGGAGGGGGGGATCGGAAAGGAAATGTGAGGGGAAAACCTCGGGTTGGTAATGTGTCTCTTGATTAGTTGCTGGTCACATGGTCCTGTGCAGTTAGTAAAACTTCATCCAGCTGTCTAGTTTTCTGAATATAAATTGTGCTCCAGTAAAACACTTTTAATAGAACGAACTAGATAAACCTGGGCTTCCCTGGTGACCCAGATGGTAAAGAATCCACCTGTAATGCAGGAGACCTGGGTTAGATCCCTGGGTTGGGAAGATCCCCTGGAGAAGGGAAAGGCAACCCACTCCAGTGTTCTGGCCTGGAGAATTCCATGGACTCTATACTCCATGGGGTCGAAAAAAGTCGGACATGACCGAGCAACTTTCACTATCACCACATTGTCCAAAGTGGTGGCCCCAAGCAACACAGGGTCACCACACTTTTGAAATGTGGCTAGTTCAAGTGGAGATGTGCCATAGGGTAAAATATACACTCGATTTCTAAGACCTAATATGAATAATAGAGTAGAACATATTTCATTAAATTTTTATGTTGATTGCAGGTTTAAATAATAATATTTTAGATCTGCTGAGTTTAACCAAATAGATTATGAAAATTAATTTTACTTTATGGTCTTCTTTATTTTTTCTGTAATGAGTGTGACCATTAGAAAATTGAGAGTTATGTATGTGGATTAAATTCTGTTTCTACTACACAGCAGTGCCCCAAAGCATGGACAGTGAAGTATTTGGAGGCTGGAATCATCTGTAAGGTGGATGGTAATGGCTAAACTCGTGACCATGCTCGCCTGCCTTCTGCTTCCCTCCCCTGATGCTCCTCCTGGTAAGCTCCACTCAGCTTCCTGGGCGAGGCACTGATTGGTTTGTTTGCTGGCTTCTTGCACAGATCAACTACAAGGCCGTGGGCTCATTGGACCCAAATGCTGACCTGTCCAGCCAGAGGGGCAAAGTGTTCAAGCTTCGGAATGAAACCCACCACCTCTTTGTGGGTCTGTACCCTGGAACCACCTACTCTTTCACCATCAAGGCCAGCACTGCAAAGGGCTTTGGGCCGCCCGTCACCACCAGGATCGCCACCAAAATTTCAGGTATCTGTCCTAGAAAGGGGAAAGGAAGAAAGGTGATGGTGTTGGTTTTTATCCACTCCTAATACACCTGGGAGTGGAAAGGGGCGGAGCCGACCATCACCGTGTGATCTTGGAGCAGTAAGGACAGTGCAGTCCCTCATCTATCACCACCGTCATCTCGTGAAGAAAACCCAATCCAGGAGCTTCCTAAAATATAAAGCATATATCACCTACACTAGACCAGAGGGAATGCTGAGTGATTTACTCAATAGTTTACCGAGCACACAGTTGCACCAAATAGTACATTTTCGCCATACGATTTCATTTGTAAAAATGTGATTCATTTTCAGGAGTATTCCTTTTGGCAGTGCAGGGCACAGCACGGGTTCTCATGTAACCTCCAATGAATGAGCGAATGAAAAAATAAGTGAATGCCCAGAGCCAGAGCGGCCCAAGATGTCACCTGCCCTCAGCTGTCAGGCCCCCTCCCCCGCCGGACAGCTTCAGAGCGGAATTATCTCAGACCTGTGTTTACATTCACACTGTTTCAGCATGCCCATGCACTTCTGGTCTGCATCCACACAGACTTTGCATAGACGCAGACCCCTGGTAGTTTTTGTAGCTTAACGTTTCCACACACCCTTAAACCACGAGCATCTTCCAAGTTGCTACACTGCTTTCATTACAATTATCTGTCAAGCAGATTGACGTGATTTAATTAAACCTTCCCCTGTGGTTGGATATATTTGGCGCCTCCATGTTTTTAATAAAATAATGCTTCAATGAACATGTTACCGAATAAAGTTTGATTTCTTGGCTTGGATTATGAATTTAGGATTAAATTCCAGAAATTGAAATACTGAATTAAAAGGGATGTAAGTTTAATAGCTCTTAGTACAAATGGCTAAATTACCTTCTCAGGGGATTAGGTTTAGTGATGTTCCTATCAGAAGAGAGGGTCTCCTGAAGGGAAAAAAAGAAAAGATCAGAGCAAAGGTCATCACTGCTGTAATTTGCATTCTATTTCTTTTTTATTTTAATTTTTTAAATTGTATTTGCATTTTAAATGTGTTTAAGGTTGACTTTACAGTCACACCTTTAAGTACTTATATTTCCTGCATTTATCTGTCTATATGGTATGGAACTTTTTGATCCATGAAGGCTACCAGCCACATCATTGTTCCCCTCTCCAGACTCTTCTGCATCTTGAAGGAACCTACAGGAAGGTTGAAAGTCAGGATCTTCTTTGCTGAAAGCCTCGGATGCCACGTGACTCATCCAGTGCTTCCCCAAATAGCTCCCTCCTAGGCAACCTGGGTGTCTTGTGGGAGGTGATGATGGGGTGGGGTTGGGACCTGTGCTCAGCTCCCTTCTCTCTGTTCTCTGTCCAGCTCCGTCAATGCCTGAATATGACACAGACACCCCACTGAATGAAACAGACACGACCATCACGGTGATGCTGAAGCCTGCTCAGTCTCGGGGAGCCCCTGTCAGGTGAGGAGGGGTCTTAACCTGACGTTTTCCATTTTCTTTCTCTTCACCATGCACACCTCCAGCTGAATCATGCCGCTGACAATGCCTGTGGGCAAGACTGCCCAGGAGCAAGGCTTCCTGGAGGAAAAGGATCAGCAGCTTCAAGCCCAGTTCAGAGGGCCACTGAGCCAGGAGCCCTCTCTCCCCACCATGGGGCACTGGGACTGGCTTAGTGGGAAGGTGTGGATAGGGATCTGAAGAGGGCTGGGAGAGAACTTTCTGGAACAAGCCTATGGTAAATTTATTTAGTCAGGCTGGAGGCCCCAGGAACACAGTATCCCAGCAACATGGCCTGTACACGCCCATCTGCCATTAACAGACATATAGACAGATGCACCAAATGATCAAAAGGACCTGCTCAGAAATTTCAAAGGAGGCACGACCTCAGCGCTAGTCCCGTTTATGGCCTTAGTGTTCCACAGGGGGCTTGAAGTCAGAGTCATACAAGTGTATCTATAGCCCAGGCAGCGAAGGCATCTCTGTAGCCAAGCTGACCCCAAGCAAGTCCATGGGCTTCTGGCTGTCAGGAAGGTGAGCACCTCTTTTATATAAGCTACCCTTTGTATCATGGTGGCCAGAAAGTTCATCTGGGTTTCCCATAAGATGTTACTGGCTTTTGCTCAGAGCTCAAGGGACTACAGACCCTTGAAGCCAAGCAGAGTGTTCGGTGGAACAGCTTTCAAATTGGCTCAGTTCAGTTCAGCAAGCATGCATGGAGTGTTTTATGTGCCAGGAATGGAGCAGAGTACAGGGGATGAAAGCAATCCGTTGATTCCTTCGTTCGACAAACATTTCTTGAGCTCTCTCTCGGTGCCAGGCACTGTTTAAGTGCTTGGAACACGCCTGTGAACTAGCTGCAAATTACTCCTGCTCTAAAGAAAGCTGGACTCTAGCTGGGGAGACAGAAACATGAAAACTTAGTTACAGTACAATTCAATTCATGCTTGTGGAGATGCACGTAGGCACTCAGAGGACAGAAGTCCCAGAGGAGGTGACAGTGAGATGTAACTTTGTTGTTCAATCACTAAGTCATGTCTGATTCTTTGTGACCCCAAGAACTGCAGCATGCTAGGCCTTCCTTTCCTACACTTTCTCCCGGAGTTTGGTCAAACTCATGTCCATCGAGTTGGTGATGCCACCCAAGCATCTCATCCTCTGTTGTCCCCTTCTCCTCCTGCCGTCAATCTTTCCCGGCATCAGGGTCTTTTCCAGTGAGTAGGCTCTTTGTGTCAGGTGGCCAAAGGATTGGAACTTTAAGAGATATATCTTAAATGTTGTGTGAGATTTAAGCGCAGTAAGATGGTCCAGCATGAGCAAAGGCATGGAGTCAAGAGGGAGCCTGATGTCATGGGGAGTGACCAGGAGCAGTTATATTTGCTGTAGCATAGAGGTCGAGGCAGGAGCTGGGAGCTACTAGAGGGGGCACTGGAAAGCCACGGAATAGCCACATTCAGAATCTCTTTTATGATACTGGAGACTGGGAGATCAGCCAAGAGGAGGCTATGGAGATGGTCTAGTTACCTGTTTTCCACCCTGGTCCTACTCCAGAAATTATGGACAGTGGAGCAAATAGAATCATTTGCCAGCAATTTGAATTTTCTGCCTGTTCTGTAGACTTTGAACAGTGTCTATGCTAAGTCAGGTGAGTCTTCAGGCCATCAAACAGGTATGTGTAGCATTTGTGAGAGTATGATTTTTGCCTTATATTCCACACATCAGTTGTTCCAGGACTGTCCTAGCTGTGATGAACCAGAGTAGATGGTGGCTTTTTAACATCAGATAAGGATTATCGTACTGTTACTGTAGATTACTGAACTGCTGTGTTTCTTCCTGTTATTCTCAAGCAACATTGTGACTATTTTTCCCCTATGCACTAACATTGGACTTCCCTGGTGGCTCAGATGGTAACAAATCAATCTGCAATGCAGGAGACCTGGGTTCAATCCCTGGGTCAGGAAGATCTCTTGGAGAAGGAAATGGCAACCCACTCCAGTATTCTTACCTGGAGAATTCCATAGACAGAGGAGCCTGGTGGGCTTCAGTCCATGGGGTTGCAAAGAGTCGGACGTGACAGAGAGACTAACACCTTCACTTTCATGCACTGAGATATCACTAAACTTTAGTTCAGTCGCTCAGTCGTGTCCGACTCTTCACGACCCCATGAACTGCAGCACGCCAGGCCTCCCTGTCCATCACCAACTCCCGGAGTTCACTCAAACTCACGTCCATCGAGTCGGTGATGCCATACAGCCATCTCATCCTCTGTCGTCCCCTTTTCCTCCTGCTCCCAATCCCTCCCAGCATCAGAGTCTTTTCCAATGAGTCAGCTCTTTGCATGAGGTGGCCAAAGTACTGGAGTTTCAACTTTAGCATCATTCCTTCCAAAGAACACCCAGAACTGATCTCCTTTAGAATGGACTGGTTGGATCTCCTTGCAGTCCAAGGGACTCTCAAGAGTCTTCTCCAGCACCACAGTTCAAAAACATCAATTCTTTGGCACTCAGCTTTCTTTATAGTCCAACTCTCACATCCATACATGACTACTGGAAAAACCATGGCCTTGACTAGACGGACCTTTGTTGGCAAAGTAATGTCTCTGCTTTTGAATATAACTAAACTGGTTCACCCAAAAAATTAGGGTGAACCTCGTTGGTTCATTGATCCCTAATGTGGGACCATTCATGTGCTAAGTCACTTCAGTCGTGTCCAACTGTTTGCACGCTTATGGACCATGGACCAGGCTCTTCTGTCCATGGGCTTCTCCAGGCAAGCATACTAGAGTAGGTTCTAGTATCTTTGCAATCTCCAGGGGATCTTTGCGACCCAGGGATTGAACCCACATCTCTTACGTCTCCTATTTTGCAGGCAGAGCTTTACCATTGAGCTACTGGGGAAGCCCTTGAGAGCCCACATTTTCAAGTTGAAAGAGCTGGCTAGCTTCCATTTGATGAGCACACACTGGCTGTGTGCCCGTCACTATACATTAACTGTCTGCCTCCTCACAGCGCTGCAGTTGTAGCTTCCCCATTTTGCAGATATGGAAACTGAGATACACAGAAACTAAGAGCATTGACCCAGCCGTGAAACATGTAAGTGCTGCAGGCAGCCTTCAAACCCAGTCAGCCACCCCTAAGCCAACACTCAGTCAGTCTGGCCCTACCAACTCCCTAGGAGAAAAGTCATACGTGATGTATTTTAGTGACATTTCCATTGGAAAAAAAATTAAAATAAATGTCACTGCTCAGAGGGCAATGCCTGGTGTCTGGAAAAGTCTGGCTGCTTTTCTTCTTAAGCTGTAGATCACTGAGGGTGGCTCAACACTCATTTTCTGGAATTATTTTCAGACTCTTGCTTGGGCATTTGCCAAGAAGGGAAGAGACTAATCAGTGCCATCCAGCGAGGCTTTCAGGACAACCGTGGTGACAGCAGAAGCGGTATCACATAGAAGTCAGCTACCTTAATCCTGTGTCACCTTGAACTCTGGGCACTAGAATGCCCCTGTGGGAGGCGGTCGACCATTAAGTCATTTAACAAATATTTTTTGAGCAGGAACTGAGCTAAGCCCTGAAGATATAGCAGGAAACAAGACAGACATATACCTGTCCTCTAGAATCTTTGTTGCTGTTCAGTCACCAAGTCATGTCTGACTCTTGCGACCCCATGGACTGCAGCACACCATGCTTCCCTCTCCTTCACCATCTCCTGGAATTTGCTCAGACTCATGTCCATTGAGTCAGTGATGCCATCCAACCATCTCATCTCCTGTCACTCCCTTCTCCTCC
The DNA here is from genome assembly GCF_027580195.1 of Bos mutus. Classification (NCBI taxonomy): domain Eukaryota; kingdom Metazoa; phylum Chordata; class Mammalia; order Artiodactyla; family Bovidae; genus Bos; species Bos mutus. Next base: position 55,282,955 of record NC_091629.1, on the reverse strand, counting down.
CACCCTCAATTTCTCCCAGCATCAGGGTCTTTCTCAGTGAGTCAGTTCTTCACATCAGGTGGCCAAAGTATTGGAGCTTCAGCTTCAGCATCAGTCCTTCCAATGAATATTCAGGACTGATTTCCTTTAGGATGGACTGGTTTGATCTTCTTGCTGTCCAAGGGACTTTCAAGATTCTCCTCTCGAACCACAATTCAAAAGCATTAGTTCTTTGCACTCAGCCTTCTTTATGGCCCAGCTTTCATATCTGTACATGACTACTGGAAAAACCATAGCGTTGACTAGATGGACTTTTGTTGGCAAAGTGATATCTCAACTTTTTAATACACTGCCTAGGTTTGTCATAGCTTGAGTCTTACCATCCGTTGAATATGCATGTGAATGGGGCAGGGAGGCATTGAGGAAGAAAGGAAACAGAATAACGAAACCAGCAAAGCAAGATAACTTGAAGCCAGTAAGGACAGTGACTGTATTGGTTGAGAGAAGGAATAGTCAGGCTGGAGAGATGAGCACAAACCAGGCAAGTAGACCAGCATGGAGTCCTGCAGGCTAGGAGAAGCAGGAGCCTTGAGAAAACAGCCAAGAAAGTCTGTGACCCCTGGACACAAAGAGCTCTCTAGATGCATTGGGTCAAGGATGCCCAGAATCATGTTTTATATTAATAGCTAATAGTGCCTATAATTCTGTCGTAGCATCTGATTGTCACTTAGCCAGTGAGTAAGCTGTGTGGGAAATGCCATCTCCATTTCAGAGGGGAAGCTAAAGACTAAGATATTAAGTGACTGGCCCAAGGTCAGGGACCTAGCTTCCTGCCTCTGAGTTCGTTGCTCCACCAGGAAGTTCTGAGTTTTCCCCCTAGCTGGGATGTCAGGTGATGACAGGGTGACCTTCTGGTGGGGTTGCTGTGGAGTGAACCTCCACCAACTAGGGAGTGAGGGGTGGACAAGACAGTTCTGATTGTGTGCAGTAATTGATGAAGCCCGGCATGACTCTGAGTGGAGAGCCTTCCTGTTCTCCAGCAGACTCATACCTGAGCCTCAGCCTCCAGGCGACCCCCAGGTAGGCTGTTCTTCCTCCTTCTGCCAGTGATGCTCTGATTCTGGCTGAGCCAAACTCCAGCCCCTGGTGAACTGCCTGCTGCCCTGTGCGTGAACCCATACAGCTCTGACTCTGTCTGATAGGACTGAGCGTGGCAGGGTAGGGGGCGCGGATTGGGAAAGGAAGGATTGCCACTGGGGGCTCCTGCACCCTCATCCCTCCAGCCAAACCACCTTGGCAGCCTTGGCCTATTTTTCTAACATTCCGCAATGGAGATTTATTGCTTTTGCATTGCTTTCCCCAGGCCTTCAAAGATTTATTGGTTTTTAAGTGACAGAATCCCAGAATTGCTTAAAAGATCAATCAAATAGTGACTAGAATCTAATATTCAGCTCCAGCTCGCACACGCCGAGCCTTCTTCCCTCACGCCCTGCCTGTCGTGCTGATGTATCTGTAGTAACCTTCATGAGAAAGTAACTTGGCCGTGAATTAATCACCCATAATGCAGTCCTGGAAGGGATGCCCAGGGCTGAGCCCCTGGTTCTGGAGCAGACCCTCCTCTGGATCCCCAGCTGGCTTCCTGAGAGCTGTCCTCCACACTCTCACCCTCCACTGTCTCCTTCCTGTCCCATCACTCACTGGGACCCACCCACTCAGCTTCTGCATCAGCTTTTTTTGGAACTTCTTTACCGGGGATCGAACCCACACACCCACTGCAGTGGAAGCACGGAGTCTTAGCCACTGGCCTGCCAGGAATCAGCTTCGGGATTAGCTCTTTCTCCTCCCTCTGCCACTGTCCACCCTGCTCTCCTGACCTGCCAGGGCGGCTTTCTGGTCTGCCTGTCATAAGTTCCTCTTCCTTCAGTCCGTCCCCCGCAGGGTTTTTGAACTGGTCCTTTAGAAGCACAAATTTCCTGCTTAAAATTCTTAAATGGGTCACTGGCTTCCTACTGCATTAAGTTCAAGCTTCTTAGTACAGAATTCAAGACCCATCCAAATCTGTTTCTAACCTTTTCTGGCTGTTTCCTCTTACTCTGTCCCTTTAATGGGCTTTACTCAGCCATGCCATGCATGCTTCCTTCATCATTCTTTCATGAGCTTTTAATTATGTTATACATTTGCTTGTATATTTTATTTGGTTTACTTGCTTACATGCCCCCTCACTAGACTGTGAGCTCCAGGAAGCCGAGAAGTTTGACACTAATAGATCCCTTCTTGGAACGGGGTCTCACTTTAGTAGGTACTCCAAAAAAGAGAGAGAGGGAGAAAAAGAGAGAAAGGAAGGATTGGGAGGGTGGGGTATGGATAAAGAGAGAGACAGAGAAAGAAAGAAAGGAAGGTTAAATTCAGCAACTCGGGTGGTAGCTGGCAGAGGCAGGCTATTGGAACAGTGGAGATGCACTTCACAGGCCCTGCTTTTACCTGTCTCCTGTGTGTGAGGGCACAGTCCAGAGCAACTGCCTGTGATGATGCAGATGCCCTGCGTTTACTGTCTAATAGACACCACTAGCTACACGTGACTGTTAAGCACTTGAAATAGGACTAGTGAAACCAAGGAACTGATTTTTTTTTAATTTTATTTGAATTAAAGAGTCATATATGCTAGCATTTGGACGTGCCACTCTATAGGGAAGACAAACAGAAAAATAAAAAGTGCAGATGAGCCTGTGTATCTGGTCAGTGGTTTCCATGAGAGTTCAGAGCAGAGCCTTCCATCATTGGCTCCGTGAGCTCAGTTGAGAAGATGGCTTCCTGGAGGCTGTGTTGCCTGAGAACTGCCAGACGAGGGGGAATTTGACTCAGAAGGAATGGTGTGTACAGGAGCTGAGGTAGAGCAGATGGATGTTAGGTTCAGGGAATGTTGGGCCAGGGCACAGAGATGGGAATGAGGCAAAGAAGTGGGCAAGAGCCAGGTAAGGTCTTCATTTGGGGTTTAGACTTTGTCTTGAAGGGTATGGGGAACACTGGCAGGAAGATGCTCAAGTTTTTGTCCTTCTCTAAGCAGTCAAGCCCTTGTCTGTTCCATTCTCTCTGCCGATCACGGCATCCCACCTCCCCAACACCCGGGTCAGATCTGCCGCATCCAGGACCATCTCTCATCCTGCTGCAGGATGTACCAGCCCCACCTTGGGTTCTCATGCTGCCTGGCCCCTCCTTGGTCAGGGACTTGCATTTTCAGTCTCTACCAGCCTGTGACCTCTTTGGGGGCAGAAACTGGGTCCCACAGGATCAGACCTGAGATCTCATGCTCTTCCTACCACAGCTGACATCCCAGATGGAGACACTGGTGCAGCAGAAGCTCCTGGAATCAGATCCCCTCATGCGATTGACTTATTTCATGGCTTAGGGTCAGATTCTGAATTTCTCTGATTCAAGCTGCTTGTTGGTAAAATGAGAATACCCATATCACAGATTGTTTTAAAGGTCAAATAAGCTAAAGTGCATAACGTGCCATTGGGAGTTGTTCAGTTTGCTCCTGAGGTTGACCCAGCTGTTGAGACAAGTGGTGGCTGCCTGCCCTGGGTTGGCCATGGCAGGATTATTCTCTGAGCCCTGCTACAGTCGATGCCTGGGTGCCCTCTAACACTATATATGATTCACTGCAGGCTTGTGCTGGTGGGCCTGTGGCGTGTCAGGGAGCGTGCAGTGGTCTCCAGAGGTGTCACAAAATCCTCAAAATGATTCTCAAAAATGGATTCTCAGTTCTGAGCGTCTTTCAGAAACACCAAATCAATCAGACAGGGCTAGGAGGTCTCAACTACCGAAGGGCCAGCAAAACGAGGGCCGAGAGCAGTGCCCTCAGCTTGGAGGAGAGGGCACTCAGTGTTGTGAAATCAAAGCGAACAGGTCCACAGCCCCCTCAGGAAGGGGTGTGGGGGCTCCCTGAGCTGAAAAGTGCAAGTGCTAGTCGCTCAGCTGTGTCTGACTTTTTGCAACCCCATGGATTGTAGCCACCAGGCTTCTCTGTCCATGGAATTCTCCAGGCAAAAGTACTGGAATATTCTTGCCATTTCCTTCTCCAGGGTATCTTCCCTGCCCAGGGATCAAACCCATGTCTCCCTCATCACAGGCAGATTCTTTACCATCTGAGCCACCAGGGAAGCATGAGAAGAGACCTTATAAATACTAGGACCAGAGTGGGGACACAGAGTCAAAAACCGTACAGGAGAGATGAGACCAGATCCTGGGAGATGAATGGGGTTTATCTGTTAACTCATCTGTTTATCAGTTCATCAACTAATTAAGCAATAACCACCTACTTTGAATTTCAACAAAAAACCACATGCCAGACCCTGTGCTGAGCACCAGAGACCCAGAAATGAGTGAAACAGGCCCACCAACTGCTGACATCCTAAGGGCAGATACAACTCTGAACTAACAGTGCCACTGACACTCACAACAGACTGTTACCAGCTGTAGCTGAGTCTTACAGGGTCCATGTCACCTCACCATCCCTTCTCTGATTTCAGCCGTCTGAGCTGGGTAGTTCCACGCAGAGTTATAGGATCCCATCTCCAGCATCAACACCCACCCTTTGTTGACATCCTTTTGCCACAGTTCCTTCTCCAGAGTCCCATGTATCTGGTTTAGCCGGAGCAAGCAGGTTCAGCTCAGGAATGCAAGTGATTTAATGTTACTGATGCCTCATGCTACAACTTCTGAAGTTCTGTGCTCCTTAGAGCTCGGTAACAAGAGAAGCCACCTCAATGAGAAGCCCATGCAGTGTAACTAGAAAGACCCAGTGCAGCCAGAACAATAAAAAATGAAGGTGATGGAGATACAGTTGTTGAGGAGGTAGAATGGGTGAGCCTTGGCGATGACTTCTCTCTGGGGCAGGGGACGGGTATGAGGAAGAAGACGCTGTCCAGGATGGCTCCCAGGTTTCTGGATTGGTTAAATAGATGGATCATGGTGCCATCCTCTGAGCCGAGGAACACAGAGGAAGGGAAAGGTCTGTGAGGGACCTGAATGGGGGAGTCAGAAACCACTTGGGCAAGGACAGGCTGGGACCTGAGGCATGGTCCAGGCAACCTTGGAGGGGCCTGGACCAATTGGGGGCTTCTGGGGGACCTCCTCCAAGGTCACTGGGACTTGTGGCTCACTTTCCTGGGCTACTTGAGGCATAGTGCCCAGAGGGTAGGGCTGTAGCTTGGAAGGTCAGAAGTATGTCACACTGAATACTGGAGCCAGTGTAATGTGGCCAGTGGCTTCTAAGGTCATTGCAGGTTCTCTTCACTGCCTGATGAAAACCCATAATCCAGCTGCCTTTGACAGGTACAGCTCCTTAAGACTAGAGATTCTGAAATACACACTGATGAGCTACAGGGCGAACAGGAGTTCCAGCCAGCTTTTAAAGAAAGAAGAAGGTTTATTGAGAAGTAAAGGAAACAACTGCCAAATTTCCTCTAGGATTCCTTTAATAACTGTGAAGCCCAGAGTGGGATCATGTGAAGCAACCACAGGAGGGTTTTGCCAGTCTATGGAGCTGCAGCGAGCAACATTGGCATCATTACCATCTGATTCTCAGATACCAGCATGCAATGGCATCCTATTAGGGAGGGGAAATGAAAATTTGGAGGATTTATTAACATGGGGCAGCCTGAGGAGTTCACAAGTCCCTGTCCACGTTGGTAGAGATGAGAAACCACAGTTACATTTAGAAGCTCTTTCTCTAAACATCATTTGGTTCACTGAGTTCCCTGCTCTCTGGGCCACCTCCACCAGGGCCTGGAGATGAGGAGTCCTACGTACGATGTGGGGGGATGGGAAAGAAGCATTCCCCCCAAAGCTGTGAGATTGAGTTCTGCACATAATACCACTTGTTGTCAAGTCTCACAGCCTGCTGGGATTTCATCACACCAGATTGGGAAAGAGCAGGAGCCACATACAAGAAGCAGCGACCAGAAATAAGGAAAAATGGGATAAATGCTGCTGCAGAGCTATTTCCGATGGGGCCGCCCCACACTCTGAATATGACGGCTAATGGAACATGGAACTGTGATTAAAGAGACTTGTAGCAACTACTAGGGAAACCGCCAAGGAGGCTCCGAGTGTAACCCAGAGCTGCACTCAGAACAGTCATCCAGGAAAACAAAAGGCACAAAAAGGTGCGACTTGAAGAGCAGAGGTGGGTTTGCGTTTGCCTTAGCACTTCCTGATTGCATCGCAGCTCTTCTTTGATCAGCTCCTCCCCTGCCCACATCCCCCTACCCACCCCCCAACCCCCGAACGGCCCAGCTTACCAAGAATGAATTGGCTCTGGTGTTACAGGGTTCTGGATCAGTTTCCTTAGGCTCAAACCAAAGAGGAAAGACAGGTGTTTCAGGAGGAATATTTTAAATGGAGCAGGAGCAGTTGCTGGAACATGAAGCACGAAGGAGTGTTCTATTTTGGACCGTCTGCCATCTGGAGAGATGGAAGCAGAGACTGTTACTGGCGTGAGGGAAAGGAGAGTGTGGTTGTCATGTTCACCTCCTACCACAGGCACTATTTAAATTCCCCAGAACTGGAGTGCTGGAGAGGCCTCGGAGCAGGGGGCTTGGATTTGGGAATCATTAACATCCAGGTGATATTTAAAGCATGGGAGGAGTGGAGAGCTTATCTAGGGGGATTTTAGACTGTAAGAAATGAGGAACAAAACAGAACTCTGTGAAACTCTATCCAGGTACCACCCTGGAGATGGAGAAGGACTGGTCAAACACGCAGAAGAAAAACCAGAGCAGAGTTAAAACATGAAAGCCAAAGGAAGACTCATTTAAAGAAAAGAGACGATTGACATTTTATGATTTGATTTTGTCTAAGTCACAGCGGTTTCCAGTCATTCTGGCACCAGGAACCGGCTTCATGGAAGACAGTTTTTCCATGGACCAGTAAGGTGGGATGGTTTGGGGATGATGTGAATGTCATGTGCATTACACTTACTGTGCACTTTATTTCCGTTACTGGTTTATCAGGTCCACTTCAGATCATCAGACATTAGATCCTGGGGGTTGGGGACCCCTGCTCCAAGAGCTCCAGTCAGTTTTTACAGTAGAAAAAGAAGAAAGACACATAGCTTGACCCAGGACCATGGGAAAAGGAAGATGATGATATCAACAAAAGTGCTTAAAAATGGACCATATGGTCCAGGCTTGATTAAAAATGCCTATGCAGGTAGCTGTGCACATGATGAAAGTCCTGAATGCCAGATGACCTCAGTACTATTGAGAATCTGTGCCGAGGGTCCAAAGCTGGGAGAGGCTGAAAAGACAAGAAGTGATATTTAGATGGACATATACACACTACTATATGTAAAATAGGTAACTAATAAGGACCTACTGTGTAGCATGGGAAAACTCTACTCTATAATGGCCTAGATGGGAAAAGATTCTAAAAAAGAGTGGATATATGGATATATATAACAGATTCATCACTGACTCAATGGACATGAGTTTGCGCAAGCTCCAGGAGATGGTGAAGGACAGGGAGGCCTGGTGTGCTGCAGTCCATGGCGTCTCAAAGAGTCAGGTATGACTGAACGACAACAGTTTCACCTTGCTGTACCCCTGAAACTAACACAACATAGTAAATCAACTATACTCCAATAAATTTTTTTTTAAAGAATTGATATTTAGAGAATAAGATAATCGAAGTTTCAATAATGGAACCCTGCTGTGGGATGAAGTGGCTTTGAGTCTGACTGTTGGCAGTCACATTAGATAGATGGTAATGGATTCAAGGTGAAGCCGAGTATTTTCAAGAACAAAGAGATCAGGCTATGGAGGGCACAGCTATCTAAGTAGATACAGTTCTTCTGACGCTAAACCTCCCACCCAGGGGAACTGGTGAAGACCCTTCCTGAGAGCAGAAGTGACTCTGCATGCTGCCTTCTCCTGGGTCTCACCTGTTCTCCAGCCTGTTTTCTGCTGACCTTCACTTCTCACTGTCCTGGTCCCTGTGGCAGCTGGCACCACTGCTTTGTCTCAGATCTTGCACAGCTGATGAGTGATGGCTCTCAGTTTCTCTACCTGCAGTCACCCAAAGGTCAGACTTTCAAGCAGCCTCCATCAGGTGCATCTCTATAGTCCCATCTCCTGATGCTCTTCTGAGCTAGTGCATGGACCTGTGCCATGTTAGAATCCAGGGAGGTTTTCTCTCATCCACAAAGCTTTCTGCTCAGTACTCGCTCCTGCTGCCTGCAGCTGCTCAGAGTTGCCTCCTCTTGGCAGCAGTAAGAGGGGTGATCCTGAATGCTCTGGCTTTTTAGTAGGACTGGAACTATTTAAAGGTTAGAGTCTCCACCATGAGATAGAAGAAATTTGTACTTACCCCTTTCACAGTGCAGCCCATCCTTTCCTTGCCTGGCTGCTGGGGTTTTCTGTTTAGTGCATTTCCACTTGGGTGTAGGCTCAGTAAGCAATTTATAAAGGTTATAAATGTATTAAGTAAATATTCTTGGCCAGAGCAGGGAGTAGCAGTAGCACAAGGAGGAATCAAGGGCCAGGGTTCAAACCTACACAGCCCAGCACCGTAGCCAAAGCTCCATGAGGCTATTGAAATTTAAATTAGTTCAAAGTAAATTAAAACTTCAGTTTGTTAGTTGCACTATCCACATTTCAAGTCCTCAGTAGCCAGATGTGGCTAGCAGTTATCATATTGAGCAGCATTTCCATTATCACAGAAAATTCTCTTTGACTGCATTGCTGTAGACTCTGGGAGGGCTGGTAAAAATAGGTCAGGGCCCATATTTGGTTTCAGACAGGCTATTATATTAATGTAGGCATTTGAGACCATTGGTAAAGGCCAGGAATCCTGTCATAAGAAATACAAAATATAATGGGGGCTTAGAAGGCAGAAAATATGTCTCCCCAAAAGCCGGAGGGGACCTTTGACTGGGCTAACTTGCTGCTACGACCCTGATCTACTAAACTGGACTTCCCAAATTCCACTGCGTCACTCTGGCCTGGGAATAAAGTCTGGGGAATGGTTTAAGCCCAGAGTTTTCAAACTTTATTGACTAGAAGACTTACCTGGAGAGCTGGTAAATATGAAGATCCTTGCCCATCCCTAGTGGTAATGAAATTAGACCTGAGAATCAGTGTTTTGAACAAGCTCCCCTGTGATGATGATTCCGCTGGTCGTGAACCACAACTTGAGTACCATCGGTTTAGCCTCTACCCCACTCCAGTACTCTTGCCTGGAAAATCCCATGGACGGAGGAGCCTGGAAGGCTGTAGTCCATGGGGTCGCTAAGAGTCAGACATGACTGAACGACTTCACTTTCACTTTTCACTTACATGCATTGGAGAAGAAAATGGCAACCCACTGCAGTGTCCTTGCCTGAAGAATCCCAAGGACGGGGGAGCCTGGTGGGCTGCCGTCTATGGGGTCACGCGGAGTCGGACACGACTGAAGCGACTTAGCAGCAGCAGCAGCCCTGGGTGTGGAGAAAAGAGACTGTACAGGAAACCAAATACTTTCTTCCTGGTACCAGTATTTGTTCAATGTGACAATACAGAGAAGCAGTTGTTTTGCATTTTACTGTAGAGTTGCCCCTGTGGGTTTTACTGCTTTTGGAACTCTTATGTCCCTTTTGGTGTATATTTCAGCATGAAGATAATCAGTTTTCACTTATAAGAGCTGAACTAGGATTTTTGCCAGCTTACTTCTCAATCCCTGTCCACCGGGGGCTCAAAACACACCCCTGTTTTCTTATGATGATGACAATGACTGGTGTCTGAAATACATGTTGTGTTGTTGCATGCTGATAGCATATCTGAATGTATCACTTCTGTACAGATATTGGGGCTTAGGTAGAAAATGGTTGTTGGGTAAGACTGAGCATCAGTATCAGAACAAATCTGTATTCTTTCTCAGAAGGCTAGAGCAGCCTGGGAGAAACAAATCCATTTCCAACTTTCACTCTATAAAAAGTTCCATATTTTCTCAGATCAGACAAAATATATTGAGTGCCAAAATGCTGCAGCAATACGGACGCGTCCCTCAGCTGGGTTGGAATCTGTATGCATTGTCCCCCCGGGCCAGTTTTGATTATGTTCTTTTTCCTTTTATTGCAGTCAGCAAATCTGAATTTGCTATTGTGGGGAGAGCAAGAAGAAGAGGAAAAAAATGAAGGTTTTTAACCTTCAGAAAGTTCAGAGGTTCAGTCTGAATAAGCACAAAAACTTTTCAGTGTGCTTCTGAATTCCTTGAATTTGCAGAACTGCTCAGAATCCCAAGAGAACTACCTTGCACGTAGGATTCAGGCCCCGCTTTGTAGCTAAAAGGCAGAGCTGCAGTTATGAGAAAGGAGCAGAATTAAGGAAAGAGGGAAGAGGAATCAGAGAGGGGAAAAAAAAAGAGTTTGGTCCCCATCCAGGCTAAGTTTCAGCCTATTCAGTTTCTTCAATTCAAAGCCATCTGCTTCCCACGACTCTCAGATAACGTCTCCCCTGCCAGGACACCCTGTTCCTGCTTAATTGAAATTAGTTTCCAAGAATAGTTGTCCAATGCAGTTTCCAGTGGAGGGACTGTTTTGAAAGTCACAATAGGAGTCGAAGCTTTGGGATGCAGATGTCCACACATGAGCCAGATGTTTGAAAGGCATCACATGGTCTATAGCAGCCTTCACATTTCCAAAGCCAGGAGTTCTCTCAGTGGCCTCTGCCACTCGCAAATGGCTCCTTTGAAACTGCCACCATCTCTCCATCAGGGACCTGTAATCCCACAAGTGTGAAGGGAAACAATCACTTTGATTCAGGTTTAGAGCTATGTGTTTCCCAGGCTTAATTATACCACAGGTATATAAATTACAGAAACATGTTAATGCTCCCATGATTAAAATTATAGAGTGCCTAATTGAAAAAGCATAAACTGAATTGAAGAATTCCTAATTATAGTTTGCTTTGAGGTGTTAATTTCCTCCATAACGAATGTGTAATTTCTTGGAACCTAAACAGGTAGCCTCTTACATCAGCACGTAGGCTGCAGACAGGTGGGATAAGGTTGATTTTTCAGTTCAGAAAGTTGACAAAGGAGGCTTGGTTCAGGCGGAGAGGATTGAAAGGGAGCTTGGAAAGGAGGTAAAACTAGTGAAGGCCATAAACCAAGGTTGGGACCAAGGATTGATGAGGAGCCCCTACAAAAATTTTTCCACCTGCTTTTCTCTTTCCAGAGTCTCAACTTTCATCCCAGTTAGTTTTAGTAATTTTTGTGCCTGTAAGACAGTGATTCTTAAAATTTGGTCTGGACCAATGGTAATATCTGGAAATTTATTAGAAATGCAAATCCTAGGCCCCGCCCCCAATCTATTGATTCAGGAGCTCTGTGGATGGAGCCCAGATGGCTGTGTTTTAACGAGACCTCCAGAAGATTCTGATTCATGCTAGAGTCTGGGGAGCATAATTCAGAATGGGTCCCAGATAGCCAAAGTCACATCCAGCTGAGCTTTCTTGGGCTCCTTCTCTGGATCAGAAGCTGTGATTGGTGGCTTCCCAAGCATCATTTCATTCTATATTCTTAACATCACACTGGAGTAGGAAAAAAAAAATGCTCCTTCTTTCACAGGTGAGAACATTGAGATCCAGAGAAGTTGGCTTGTCCAGCTCATATTATCTTTGATAGCTGGAGGCCTTGCCTGTAAGCTCTGATGGAGACTCGGATGGAGACTCAGCATCATGCTGGCCATTTCTTTCATTGCTGTGACATAGTTTCCATTCATATCTTTACTGATCAATGCATTTTCTAAGCACTATAGAGCTGGAGGCTAACTGCTGCTGAGAATGGCTTCTAGGTGACCCACGACTTTGCTAATGTTGAGTCTGACTGTAGCAGGATGAGGAAGGGGCTCCTAAGTATTGGGTTGGCCAAAAAGTTAGCTTGAGTTTTTCCATAAAATGTTACAGAAAACCCCCAATAAAAGTTTTTGGTCAAGTCAATATTTGTAAAAATTGCTATTAATGGCATAGATTGGTAGGATGCATTCTTCCTGAACAGTGATGTGAATTCTAAGTATGAAAGGCCACAGCTCAAAAAGATACTCCTTGAATTCTGGAAGGAACTCTCCTTGCATAATGACCCAAACAGCTGTGAGCCCCCTGTTAGTTACTCTGGGGACCCGATGAGTAAGATGCACTCTATCTCCATCTCCTCTGTCCAGACATATTGGTTTTCTCAGGTTTCTGTTTTCTAGTCTAAACAGAATAGGTCAGAGACCTATTCTGTTTGTGTGTGTGTGCGTGTGTGTGTGTGTGTTTGCATTGTCATAGGTTTTAACCAATCCACAGCCATCTGAAACAATAAACTTATGTTCCTGGTTTACAACACTCTATCAGGTTTTTGCACAATTCTTAACCATTCCCATACAGTTGAAAATTTGGGTCATTTCTAGTTATTTGTTGTTATAAATAACCCAGCAATAAATATATTTATTCGTGCTTTTCTTTTGGTATTGTATCTTTAAATAGGAAAAAAAAAACAAACCCAGGAGTGGAATTACTGAAATAAATAAAATGGAACTAAAATGTATTGAGTGCCTACACTTATATGCCAGGCACTGACAGCCAATTCATATATATTAACCTTTTTCATTCTTTAATTAAAAAACCTCAAAGTAACAAGCACACATAGCTGGGAAATCAAATAATCAAACCATTCTCTGCTCCACATTTTTCAACCCCCTAGTCGTGTGCCCCATAGGCAACTGCATTTTAATTCTTTGCTGTTTCTTCTGGGAATTGGCAATGTCACTACATAATGTGCTATTCTAAAGTTATTGATTACAGACATTATCTATTTACTTCCCACTATTATAGAAGAGAATTTGGCTGTCTTGAATCATCCAGCTTCCCAATGTAGTTAGACTCCTGGTTTTAGTTAAATAAATGCACAGTAGCTAATTTTATCGTTCTAAAAGTAGGCTTCAGTGCCAAGTGGTATACAATTTTTATTATAGTATTATATAATTAACTACAGGCTTACTATGTACTCAACACTATTTTAAGTCCTTTACCTAGATCAACTCAGTTAATTCTCATCAAAACTCTATGAGGTAACAACATATAGTATCTCTGTTTTAAGATGGGACACTGAAGCACTGAAAGATTAAGTCACTTTCCAAGGTCATCCAGCTAGGAAGTTGCTAATTTGGGATTTGAACATGACCTCTGACTCCAAAGCCTGACTCTTAACCATTATGCTATACTACCTCTCATCACTCTTCCTATTTTGCACAATTAAAAAAAATTCATTATAGAAGGTAGTAGTATTCTATTTTGCCCAAGCAATAGCTTTATTATTCTATTAATACATTTTCTTTCACAGAACTCTACCATTTCAGATTTATTATTACTCTTTTTTCTTTGATTTTCTTGTTGTTTGTTGTTATTGGTGGTGGTGGTGGTCATGTTGTTGTATGCCAGCCTTGTTCAGCACTTGTTTAAAATTTCAGCAATCATAGTTTTTCCTTTGAAGAGCTATTTACTGTTGTCTGATTTTTTTTTCCCCCTCATAGCAGCGATTCTTGCTTATGGAAGCAATCATTTCTTTTCTGAGGATGATGTTTTGATTTGGAGAGTAATAAAGGTTTTGTTGACTCCTATATTATCTCTGTTTCCTCTGGAGTCATTTTTTCCTGTTTCGAATTGACTGCTCTCATTCACGTTGGGACATTTCTCACCTAGTTGGTGAGTCTTGGTAATCCATGTTTAAAAGTCAGGTGTTGTAGAGGTTGAATGAAAGTGATGTTTTGGGGAGCGAAGGCTTTCAAACTCTCCAGAGCTGAAGCCTCCTGTCTCCTTCCAGAGGGGTAGGAGTTAGATATATAGAGGCCCATGTTCCAGGGTTTGATGGTTTCAGGCATAGACTCTTGATCAACACCCTTGTTTTCAGCCCCACATTTCACTTTCACACCCTCCCTGTTTTGTTGCTACAAAACTGAAATCTCACTTGAGATCCACTGGACAAATCACCTCCATTTTTGTTCACATCTGTTTATAATTTGACTTTCCATATCCTGCCACAACAGATACTTCTCTTCTGACCTTTATTAGTCTTCCAGAAGTTTTGTGAAAACTCTGATCCACTAATAGCCCCTCTCCTGTTCTTTAGTTCCTTGTGGATTTATATGCTTTTTCATCCTTTACTGTCATGTTAGTGGGCTCTTAGGAGAGAGAGGAGGTAAATGGAGTGCATTAAATCTTCCATTTTAACTAGAAGTTCACTTACATTATTATCTAATCCAGTTCTCACAGTACTCATTTATGGAACATTATTACTGTCTTTGGATTTCCAATATTATTTAAATATTTAAAGGGAGGTCATACAACTGGTAAGATTCAGAGCCAAAATTCAAATCTGATGCAGATTTTTAGAATCTATACTCTTTCTACTTCCAAGATATAAAAGTGTTTATAAATCTTGAAAGCCATTGCCAAATTATTTCCCCAGTTTGGTGAATCAATTTATAGTGCTTCTGGAAGTATATAATCCTACCAGTTCTACCATAACGTCACCAAGATGCCATATTATAATTATGTTTACTTTTATAATTCAGTGGGTTTTAAATGGGGGCATATTATCATTTTGATTTGAATTTCTTAGTATTCTGGCAAGGCGGAATTTTTCACATGTTTTATACTGTTTACATTTCTTTTTCATGAGTTAACTTCTTAACATTCTTTTCCCATTTACCTACAGAAGTGATAGTGGTTCTCAACCAGAGTTAGTATTGCCCCAGAGCCAATGTCTGGAGATACCTTTGGCTGTTACAGCTTGGAGCTGGGCTCTGCTACTGGCATCTATTTAGTAAGTGAAGAGAGCCTCAGATGCTAAATATCCTACAGTGTGCAGGACAGCCCCTCCAACAAAGATCATCCAGCTAAAATTCTAATAGTGCCAAGACTGAGAAACCCTGGAGGATCTTGATAGCACTTCTATTTTTAATTTTTTTATAATGCATGATCAGATCCGAGATTCTCAATCTTTTTAGCTTCAAGATCCCTTTACATTATTAAAAAATTAAGATCCCTAAGAGCTTTTGGGATTTGTCTATTGATATCATTGTGCTCTATTAGAAATTAAAGTTACATTTTAAACATATCATAATTTTTTAAATAGTAGTAAACTCATTACATATTAATATAAACAATGTATCCATATTTTAAAAACCAATTAGAGAGAAGAGGTGCGTTTTTTCACATTTTTGCCAGTATTTTTTAGTATTTTTAAGACCAACTTGTAGACGATGAGTAGATTTTATACTTTTAAAACTGGGTTATAGAAGATAACTAGATTCTCATATCAATTATGTATCAATTTATGTTTCCTATTGAATGGATATTTTATCTTTGACTTTATTCTTGATATTTAGTCCTTATTTTGTAATTTTATGCATTGGTCAGCTAAAAAAGTTCACTGAATTATATCTTCTAAATTATATCTTCTAAATGTTGACACATTTCATTATATAATATCAAAGCATTTTATTTGCTAATATCACCACCAAATCTCATCAATAAAGTTTTTAAGTATTGGGAACCTGCCAAATTCACAGGGACAGATAACAAGTTTTCCAAATTATTATTTTCAGCTACAGCTCAGTTATAAACAAGTACCATCGGTTTCCCTTAAAATGACACATAAACTTCATTTATTTTGGAGAAGATATTTATCAAATATCCAGATGTGAAAAACCATAATTTTTTAGTCATTCTTTCAAGAAACAACAACCAAAAAAGGTGCTTCATTAACAATATGGCTAATTTAGCACGTAACTCAAACAGTCACAGAAAGGAGTTTTCCTTACGGAGCCATTGCACTTCAGTAAACAGATGACATGATTTAGGCTTACTTCCTGTTGTGTCACACGAATATTAAAAAGCCATGTACTCAAGCCCTGAACATTTTTCCTGCTTCATCCAGGACATTTTTAGGTAAAACTGGCATTTTTGGTTTTTTAGAGCAAATTTTTATTTGTTGGTGAAGAACACAACGACAAGGCAGTTGGGTGCCACTGCCTTGATTCATGTGAAGGCACCCACTATTGCATTTGCAAATATCAGCAGCGTAGAAATGGCAAATAAAATCATACACTGTTCAAATCATTTTGATATTGCCACATCACTGAAAGGATCTTAGGGACTTAAGCTTTTGTTCATTTGGGCTTTATCAATATTAACATGCTCTATTAGAAATTAAAGCTACATTTTAAACATATAATTTTTAAAAGATAATAGTACAGATATTCACAGACCACACTTTGAAAACCGCTGAATTAGGTGATAATATTGTATATAAGGATCTCTTTACCTCACATCACAAATTCAGGGCTAGGCTTCCACAGGAGGGTCTCTGAAATGTGTTGTATGTAAGAATATCTAGCAAGTTTGTGCAAAGTTCATATTTCCAAGTCCTACACTGAAAAATTCTTAGGACTCTGGAATTCACAGGTGGTTCTGTTGTTAGATGGAGACCTGGCCCCTACAGTTCTCTGCACATAGGTGATTTTCAGCTCACTGTATTCCTGCAAATAGCCTCATCAATAGGTTACATTTTCTTATAGGAAAAAGCCTTTAATTGGTATTATAATTCTTCTCTAGCATTTATTTGCCCTATCCCCTATCCTATGCCAGTTATTATGATAAACTTAATGGCTAATTAATAATCATTCTATTTACCTTTTTAGAGCTTAGAAGGGCTTCTTTGAGGACAATTGATTTCAGATGGTCTTATAAAAAAAGTGCTTAGAGGATTCTCGTCAGTTTCTTTTCCTTAAGTAAATGTCTTTATTGCAAGTAGAGACATCCAAGGCACCCTATTGATTACTCTTTTAAAAACAGCCTCTGTTGCATCTTCCTCTGTGAAAGCATCACTGTGGGTTTTAGTCGTGAAGTTTGGAGACCGACTCCCTGTGGAAGCTAGCCTTGTTCAACTTATTTTTTTTTTCCTTTACTCCATTCACAACGTAAAGCAACTCTGGAAAACAACAATGACATTTCAGCTTGAGAACTTGGCAGGAGGGTAAAGGGGTTGCTTCCCAGGACATCTGAGGAAGAAGAAAGTATTGGGAAGCCTGGGGTGAGGAAAACAGCCTGACTTTCCAGCGGGGAAATAAAAAGCTTCAGAATGTTTATTAAAAAACAGAACAAGATAAAAATGGAATATTTTTCAGTTCCCCAAAGTGTTTTATTTCACTTTATGGATTTTTCAAAATTTAATATGTAAATATAGTAACCTAAATTTTTTAAAATGAGAATTCTGGTTCAGTAGTTCTGGCATACATGCTTAGTTGCTTGGTCATGTCCAACTCCATGCAGTCCCATGGACTGTAACCCACCAGACTCCTCTGTCCTTGGGATTTCCCAGGCAAGGAAACTGAAGTCCATTTTCCAGGGGGTTCTTCCAAACCCAAGGATCAAACCTGGGACTCCTGCATTGCAGTCAGGTTCTTTACCATCTGAACCACCAGGAAAGCTGATCCTGCTTGCTGCCTGAGATTCTGCAGTGCTAGCACATTCCGAGGTGATGAGGACACCACTTGTTCATGGGCCAATAAGTAACAAGACCTTATAGCATTCTGCTTCTCCTAGCAGTTGTTTGTCTAAACACTGTTTATTGGTTAAGTCTGCTTAAAGTTTTCGTTTAAATAAGCCATTAGTATTAGCTATTAAAGCTAGTTGGTCAGTGGTGATTGTAAGTTTTTCTTTATATATTACTGTATATTTGATTGATTAAAATGATACTTTTCACCATGTACCTGGAAAATAACACTTCTGAAGTTAGGTAGGGGTGGAGCATGTTTATTAAAAATTCAAAAGTCACATTCCTCAGCAAGGTAGACGTGTATTAGGCATAGATCATGCCATGTCACCCATATGAAGAAATCCATTTGTCAATTAAAAATATGGTACAATTTCATTAAACAATTTCATGAATTGTTTAACAATTCATGAATTAATTAATTCCGTTAAACAATTTCATGCCTTAGAATTGATATGAGCGCTAAAGAGAATAAAGAGGATTTTTGCCCAATTCATAGTATACATCAGTAATTATTAGCTTCTTTTCTGTGGCTTTTTTTTTTGTTTTTTAGAGGAATAAAGCTTTATTTTTTCCCCCCATTGGGGAAAAAATATGCTGCAACTAGTGGTAATATATTAAATAATTATTTTCAGAGTTATTTCATGTTCTTAATTATCTTTGATCCTCATCACAGTAGTGAGGTAGTGAATATAAGTATAACTTTATCATTTTATTTATTTGTTTTATTTTTGGTTACGCCAGGGCTTTGTTGCTGGGCATGGGCCTTCTCTGGTTGCAGAGAGGAGGGGCTACTCTCTAATTGTGTTACGTGGGCTTCTCACTGTGGTGCCTTGTCTTGTTGTGAGCACAGGCTTTAGGGTGCAGGGGCTTCGGTAGTTGTGGCCATGGGCTCAGCAGTTGTGGCCCATGGGCTCTAGAGTGTGGACTCAATAGTTGTACACAGGCTCAGGTGCCTTGCAGCATGTGGGGTCTTCCCAAACCAGAGGTGCAACCCCTGTCCCCTGCGTTGGCAGGCAGATTCTTAACCACTGGACTACCAGGGAAGCCCTACCATTTTATTTACCATAAAGTTTAATTTAGATTTGTCACAAAAATAATATAAGCTTATAGAAATTATATGGAAAAAATTAAAGGAAAACGTCATTGTGATCCATCATAAAATATTGATATTTGGGGTGGATTTTTTTCATATTTCTTTACCAAATTAAGTGGAATATAGATTTGAGCCTCCCTTACAAAGTTGCATTCTACTTTTACCTCATATCATAATAACTTATCATTTTAACATAATAACTTATTTTAACATAATAATGATGTTTATTAGGTACATATTATTTTATTTCTCCAAATTATTAGAAGATTCGCCCCACGTTTCTTGAATACTTCTTACTGTTCTGCTGACTTGTGATTCTGCCTGGGTGTGTTTGTGTGTTTGTGGATATCTCACTATATTCTTGGGCTTCCCAGGTGACACTGGTGGTAAAGAACCCGCCTGCCAATGCAGGAGACATAAGATATGTGGGCTTAATCCCTGGGTTGGGAAGATCCCCTAGAGGAGGGCATGGCAACCCATTCCAGTATTCTTGCCTGGAGAATCCCATGGACAGAGGAGCCTGGCAGGCTACAGTCCACGGGGTTGCAAAGAGGTGGACGCAGCTGAAGCACGCTAGCACTCATGCACTATATTCTTGGCTCGCCTTCACTGCTCCATTAGGTGTCTCTCTGTTGATCACTGCATCTGTACCACTCATTTAAGTTACAGTTTTACAAGACATTTTAATATCTGGTCCTCCTAATGATCCTTGTTGTTCCAACTGCTCTTACCTATTTTTACTCTCTTCTGTTTCTCTGTGAAGTTTAAAATAATTTTGTCACTTTGTTCCCTAAATAATCCCCAATAGAATTTAATTTTAATTGATTCAAAACTCTTATTACTTAATCTGAAATGGTTACATGAGCATGAGCTTTTCCACACTGAAAGAGGGCAGGCCTCTTTCCCTCCCAGTCTTCACTGTTTCTCAGGAAATCGGCATCATCCCTCCATGTAGATGACATCTGGAGCTACTTTGTTAAAATTGTGGTATTTTCTGCTATCTTTCCACCATTATGTTTGCTACCTGGGTTTTTCTGATATTTAGGGGAACCTTGTGTATGTGTGTGTATATGTAATATCCATTTTGTTTGCTGAAACCTCTTGTGAGTTTCTTTAATTAAATTTTAGTATCTGGTTCACCAGTCTAATAATCACATCATCTGTAAATAATTTTATGTCCTCCTTTCCCAGTTGTAATAGCTCTTTTTTTGGTTTTATGTTGTGTTGCATTGGGGGCATTGTTCCCAAATGATGCCAATAGTTGCCCTGTCTGTGTTACTGCAACCTCCAAGACTTACCCTCCAGTAAATTTTCCCTTTGTGTGATGTTAGTGGTAGGTTTGAAGCAGATATTTTTAAACATCATAATAAAAATATCTCTGTTTCACCCGTTGCCTTTGTGCCTGTTTAAATCAGAAAGGGATGTTAAACTTTATCAAATGCCTTTTTGCCATCTATCCATGTGATCATTTTGGTTTTCTGTTTGGCTTTATTTATATGTTATTTTCCTGAATTTTTTTATTACTAATCTGTCTTGTGTACCTGAAGTAAATTATCTGCTTATGGGGAAACGAATTTAATAGCATATTAGAGGAATAATTTGCAACAATTCGAGATGTTCCCCCTCTTTTTCTGTCTTATGTAATTGCTTATATAACATGGGAATTATCAGTTGTTGAAAGATTGAAAGAAATCTTTGGAAAAGCCATCTGGCTCCAGTGTTGTTTATTCTAATTTTCTTTTTATGGAATGCTTAATTAATTTATTGTCATTCTTTTTTGTTTAATAACAAAGGCTTTTCAGATTCTCAAAACAGGTTTTGTCCTATCCCATAAGCATTAAACACTATTGTTCTCATTGTAATAGTTCTAAAGAGTATGAAATTGTGGTTTTGATTTCCTATTTGATATGAGAGTTACTTAGGAAAGTTCTTATTTTCCCCAGTTGGAAGTTTTTATTTGTTTAGAATTTTGGTTTAATAATGTCTGGTTCTATCTCATACAGAGGTAATACAGTGTGTTCCTTTTCATGTACAGAGAATTTTTGGATTTTTGTGAATGCCCCATCATTTTGATATTCTGTCCCAAATGTTTATTGCTTAAGTATAAAATATTATTTCCTCCTCTATCATATCTTCTGAAAGTAGAGTTCCTGTTTTTTTTTTTATTTTTTATTCATATAGTCGGACATTTCAAATGTACACATACAGAGCTTTTTCCTTTTCTCTTTTGTGAATTGTTCTGTTGTTAGGCTTAAAAAGACTTTTTTCAACTCAAGATTATTTTTTTCTCAAATCTCGACTGTTACAAGCCTGGCACAATAAGCATCCCTGTATCCTTCCCCTGGATTCACCCGTTGTGAACATTTTGTCAGTTTACTTTGTGTCCCTTTTTCTGATCTCTTCAAATCCTTGCTCAGTTAGCTGTAGTAATCATGACTCTTCAAAGGCTCTAGTTTGTATATCCTCAGAAAAAGTCAGTCTTCTCCATATCCACAGTAGAGTCATCACCCTCAGGAAATTGCAAGTCCGGTATCCAGTTAAGAATCACACGTTGCATTGGACTGCCATGGCCATCCTGAAATTTTTAAATAAACAAATTTTGAGCCATTCAAATATAATGTAGTTTTTCATGTATGCTACTGCTAAGTCGCTTCAGTCGTGTCCGACTCTGTGCGACCCCGTAGACGGCAGCCCACCAGGCTCCCCCGTCCCTGGGATTCTCCAGGCAAGAACACTGGAGTGGGTTGCCATTTCCTTCTCCAATGCATGAAAGTGAAAGTGAAGTTGCTCAGTCCTGTCTGACCCCCAGTGATCCCATGGACTGCAGCCTTCCAGGCTCCTCCGTCCATGGGATTTTCCAGGCAAGAGTACTAGAGTGTGGTGCCATTGCCTTCTCTGTTTCATGTATGATGAAGCCTTAAATATGGAGTTTTTTTCTCATAATTATGGAATTTTCCCAACACTGTTTATTGATAAAATTTTCTCTTTCCCATTGACTTGCATTGCTTCTGTTTCTATAAATAAAATTCACACACACACACACCCCTCTTCCATTTTCTTTTGATCATACTCCAGTACCCATCGTTTAATTATTTTGATAATTAAATAGTTATCAAATATGCCCATGCTGCTAAGTCACTTCAGTCGTGTCCAACTCTGTGCGACCCCGTAGATGGCAGCCCACCAGGCTCCGCTGTCCCTGGGATTCTCCAGGCAAGAATACTGGAGTGTGTTGCCATTTCCTTCCTTCTCCAGTGCATGAAAGTGAAAAGTGAAAGTGAATTCACTCAGTCCTGTCCAACTCTTAGGAACCCCATGGACTGCAGCGCACCAGGCTCCTCTGTCCATGGGATTTTCCAGGCAAGAGTACTGGAGTGGGGTGCCATTGCCTTCTCTGAATATGCCCATAATATGGGCTATTATCTAGTAGTGATTTTTCACTCATATTCCTTTGTTTAAAAATGGGTTCTTGACTATATTTCCTATTCTCAACAAAGAAACCAAAATAATCCCATTGATATTGTTAAGATTTCAAAATTGAGGTGATCTATACCTTCAGGGCTTCAAATTGTCACCTAACTGACCTCATATTTTATACTATTTACTTTTTCCCAAAGAAAGAAAATATCAATTGGGCAATAATTGACTCTTAACAGTATGTGGTGCTTTCATCCAGGACTTAAGCATTTCTGTCCATTTATTCATCTTTAGTTCTGCACAGTAATTTAACACCCACTCTGCCAAGCCCTGTGCTGGAGACTAGAGATATTCTTTTGTATCACTTGGTTGAGGTTGTTTTTTTTTCCCCTTCTCTTGTCAGGTCTGTATATTTCTTTCTTTTTTTAAAATATTTTGTTTATTTTTAATTGATTGATTGGTTTACAATATTGGCTTGATTTCTGTCATATAGCAATATGAATCAACCATTATTTGTGTTATCCTTAGCTGTTTTTTAAAGGACTTCTGAAAGGGTTTTTTTCCCTTAAGTCTTCTAGCTTGTTTTTCATGGTGTACAGTTTATTTATCTCTATCTTCTATCAAACCACTTTACTGAATCCTTTTATTAATTTTAAAAGTCTTTCACTTGATTCTCTTCAATATATTAGGTCACAGTCATATTATCTACAAATGATGATAAATTGCTTTCCTCTCTAAAATGTGCATCTCTTCTGTTTGGTGTCTTATTGCATTGGCCAGAATTACCCCATTTTAGATACAAGTCCTAGAGGTGAAATGATTTGCTCAGCATGTCAGACAGAGCTAGTGAGTGGTAAAGCTAGAACTAAAACCTCAACCTTGCTTTTTTAGTGCAATAAAGGTCACTAAAGCATGGCCATCTATCTAAATATCAGCTAACTGGCCTCATATCTATCCAGTTGCTTTTTACTCAAGGAAGGTTGACATTTGCAGTGCTTATAGTCCTTTCTTTAAATGACTTAACCTGCTAGATGCATACACACAGAGAGAGCAGGCATGATGATGATAAATGATACTGAGAAAAATTAAGCAGGGAAGTTTAATGAGGTATAGTGTGGTTGGAGTTGCTATTTTATTTTTTATATTTATTTATTTGTGCCAAGTCTTAGTTGTGGCACATGAGATCTTCAGTTGTGGCATGTGGGATCTAGCTCCCAGGCCAGGGATAGAACCCAGGCTCCCTGCACTGGGAGCATAGAGTCTTAGCCACTGGACCATCTGGGAATCCCCAGGGTTGCTGTTTTAAATACGGTGATCATGTATGATTTCACTGGCAGAAGTGAAGAAGCAAACCTTCCAAGGGTTGCATATATCTGAGGGTAGAGCGTTTCAGGCATCAAGGGTAGCAAATCGAAGGCCTTGAGATGAGGACATGCCAAGAGGTGTTCAAGGAATAGCAAAGACCTCTCATAAGAGGGCTTTGGAGACATTATAAAGATACTGCCTTTTCCTCTAAGTAAGGCTTCCCTGGTGGCTCAGGTGGTAAAGAATCTGCCTGCAATGCAGGAGACCTGGGTTTGATTCCTAGGTCAGGAAGATCCCTTGGAAAGGGAATGGCTACCCACTCCAGTATTCTTGCCTGGAGAATTCCATGGATAGAGGAGCCTCGGGGGCTACAGTTCATGGGGTTGCAAAGAGCTGGATGCAGCTGAGGCACTAGCACTCACTCAAGGTGAGTGAGCCTTTGAGCACAGGAGTGTCATGACCTAGTCATGTTTTTAAAGGGTCACTGCAGCCACTATTTTGAGGTTGCTGGAGGCAAGATTAGAAACAGGAAGACCAGTTGGGAAGCTATGGCAGCAATCCAGTCAAGAGATCATGGGGGCTTGGTAGGGTCATAACTTGGAGATGATGGAAGGGGTCAAATTCTGGATATATATTGCAATGAGAACCCTGGTAGTTGCTTATGTGTCATATTGTGAATGAGAGAGGACTGATAATTAACAGAAAATATGTGAGGGCCAGGTCTTCTGTATTTTGATGTGAAATATTTCTCCACCCCAGTAAGTACATGCTCAGTTGAAGCTAGTTATACTTTTAAATATTAGAGAAGAAGATATGGCATGTCACTCTGGCCATCATCAGAAGGCTGTCTGGTTTCTTATTTTAAGATTTCTTTTGGTTTCATTTGATAATAATTAAAACTTAATGTGAACTCTTCAGTTGAATTGTTGTAGCCCCTTTACACAACATGATGGGTTGGCCAAAAAATTCATTTAAGTTTTTGCTTTACCTCTTGTAGAAAAACCTGAATGCACTTTTTGGCCAACCCAATATTAAGTCCTTTAAATTTTTACTCAAAATCCAATTTTGTTAAATTTATTAAGTACAATTCAGTAACAGGAGATGAGTTCAAATGAAAAACCAGGCAAATCTTTGTGGTCTGGTTTGATAACACTGTAATAATAATGCATGCAGCAGTTCAGTTGGCTCCAGCCAACTTCTATAAACAGCACTTTACTCTCAGAAAGAACTCTGCAGACGCATTATCTCCTTTAAGCCTCACCACTATCCTGTAAGCACCCCTCTTCCCAGAATCCTTCCCTGACCGAGTTCCTGTCCTCCCCTCACTGAATTGTACTGAGCAGTTAATATGTCTCCCCATCTCAGTTCTGAGCTCCCAGTGCCCAGGAGCCATGTTGCATTCCAATTTTGACCTCTACACTATAGTCATGCAATAAATATCTGATGCATAAATGAATAAATACATGAAAGGCAGAGTGGGCAGTAGATCACACAGATGTCAGAAGTCAGGAAAGGATGCACACACACACATACTCTGACACTAAAAATGTATTCCTCTCCCCATTTCTTCTCTGATGGCTGTTGTGACTAAGCAAATCATGAGCAAAAACATATTCCCAGAGTCTAGAAGTAAAGGTTGGCTAACTAAGACACGTACTTGTAAATTTTAGTTTCATAGTTCCGAGTGACCTTAATGTGGGGAATGTAATTGGAAAGCTAGATTCTGTGGGGATTACAACGCTCATACTTGTTTCTTAGCCCATCTTGTACAATAACAGCAAAGGTTTATCATCACATTTTTGTATTAAAATGTGTGCATAGTTGAATGCTAAAGCGCAGACTCTTTTGAAGGTGGAAAGACATCCAAGATTATTCAGTCCATTTCCCTCATTTCTTTAACAGCTTTATTGAGGTATAATTTTCATAGCATAAAATTCACTCATTTTTAAGTGTACAATTCAATGATTTTCAGTAAATTTGTAGGGTTGTACAACCATCACCACAGTCTCACTTAAGAACATTTTTATCCTACCATAAAATACCCTGTGCCCAAGTGCAGTTGATTCCTGTTCACACCTCCAGTCCCAGGCAAATACTAGTCTGAGTAATGTCTCTATAAATTTGCATTTTCTTGACATTTCATATGAATAGAGTCATATAATACAGTCCTTTTCATCTGGCTTCTCTCATTTAGCATAACGTTTTTGACCTTCAGCCGTATTGTAGAGTATATCAGTAAGTTGTTTCTTTTATTGTTGAATAATGTTTCATTAGATGAATATATCACATATGATTTCTTTAGTTGTTTAGATTGTTTTAATTTTTGGCTATTATGAATAGTGCTATTAATATTTGTATATGTTTTTATATACACACACTTAGGTTGAGATCTAGAAATGGAATAGCGTGGTGAATGGTAGCTCTGTGTCTACCTTTTTTTTTTTTTCTAACTTTATTTTATTTTTAAACTTTACATAATTGTATTAGTTTTGCCAAATATCAAAATGAATCCGCCACAGGCATACATGTGTTTCCCATCCTGAACCCTCCTCCCTCCTCCCTCCCCATACCATCCCTCTGGGTCGTCCCAGTGCACTAGCCCCAAGCATCCAGTATCGTGCATCGAACCTGGACTGGCAACTCGTTTCTTACATGATATTTTACATGTTTCAATGCCATTCTCCCAAATCTTCCCACCCTCTCCCTCTCCCACAGAGTCCATAAGACTGTTCTATACATCAGTGTCTCTTTTGCTGTCTCGTACACAGGGTTATTGTTACCATCTTTCTAAATTCCATATATATGCGTTAGTATACTGTATTTATGTTTTTCCTTCTGGCTTACTTCACTCGGTATAATAGGCTCCAGTTTCATCCACCTCATTAGAACTGATTCAAATGTATTCTTTTTAATGGCTGAGTAATACTCCATTGTGTATATGTACCACAGCTTTCTTATCCATTCATCTGCTGATGGACATCTAGGTTGCTTCCATGTCCTGGCTATTATAAACAGTGCTGCGATGAACATTGGGGTACACGTGTCTCTTTCCCTTCTGGTTTCCTCAGTGTGTATGCCCAGCAGTGGGATTGCTGGATCATAAGGCAGTTCTGTCTTTTTAAGGAACTTCTCAACTGCTTTCCATAGTGACTGCACCGTTTGACTTTCACATAGCAATGTATGAAAGTTGCAGTTTTCCAGTACCTTTGTCAACACTTGCAATTGTCTGCCTTTTTACTGATAGCCATTCTATTATGGTTAATTGTTGTTGTTTTTTCTTTTGTGTTTCTTTGTTTTTATTGTTTTTATTTTTATTGAAGTATAGTTGAGTTACAATATTATATTAGTTTTAGGTGTACCGCATAGTCAGTATTTTTACAGACTGTACTCCATTAAAAGTTATTACAAGATAATGGCTATAATTCCCTGTGAAATACAGTTTATCTATTTATAAAATACACAAACTGTATTGTGTATCTACTTTATACATAGTAGTTCATATCTCTTTATCCCATAGCCATAATATCCCCGCCCCCCCCGCCCCGGCCATCTTACCTCTCTGCTTTGGTAAGCACTAGTTGGTTTAGTGTGTGAATTTGTTTCAGTTTTGCATATATTACATTTGTTTGTATTACTTTCTCAGATTGTATTACTAATCTCTCAGTTGTGCCCTATTCTTTGCGACCCCATAGATGCAGCACGCCAGGCTTCCCTGACCATCTCCAACTCCCAGAACTTGCTCATACTCATGTCCATCGAGTCAGTGATGCCATCCAACCATCTCATCCTCTGTCGTCCCCTTCTGCTCCTGCCTTCTGTCTTTCCCAGCATCAGGGTCTTTTCCAGTGAGTCAGCTCTTCACATCAGGTGGCCAAAGTATTGAAGTTTCAGCTTCAGCATCAGTCTTCCCAATGAATATTCAGACTGATTTCCTTCAGAATGGACTGGTTGGATCTTCTTGCAGTCCAAGGGACTCTCAAGAGTCTTCTCCAACACCGCAGTTCAAAAGCATCAATTCTTCAATGCTCAGTTTTCTTTATACTCCAACTCTCACATCCATACATGACTACTGGAAAAACCATATCTTTGACTAGACGGACCTTTGTCAGCAAAGTAATGTCTCTGCTTTTTAGTATGTTGTCTAGGCTTGTCATAGCTTTTCTTCCAAGAAGCAGTTGTCTTTTAATTTCATGGCTGCAGTCAGCATCTGCAGTGATTTTGGAGCCCCCCAAAATAGTCTCTCACTGTTACCATTGTTTCCCCATCTATTTGCCATGAAGTGATGGGACTGGATGCCATGATCTTGGTTTTCTGAATGTTGAGTTTTAATTCAGCTTTTTCACACTCATCTTTCACTTTCATAAAGAGCTCTTTAGTTCCTCTTCACTTTCTGCCATAAGGGTGGTGTCATCTGCATATCTGAGGTTATTGGTATTTCTCTCGGCAATCTTGATTCCAGCTTGTGCTTCATCCAGTCTGGCATTTCTCATGATGTACTCTGCATATAAGTTAAATAAGCACGGTAACAATATATAGCCTTGACGTACTCCTTTCCCAATTTGAACCAGTCTGTTGTTCAATGTCTGGTTCTAACTCTTGCTTCTTGAGCTGCATCCTGATTTCTCAGGAGGCAGGTAAAGTGATCTGGTATTCCCATCCCTTGAAGAATTTTCAACAGTTTGTTGTGATCCACACAGTCAAAGTCATTAGCGTAGTCCATGAATTAGAAGTAGCTGTTTTCCTGGAATTCTCTTGCTTTTTCTATGATCCAATGGATGTTGGCAATTTGAGCTCTGGTTGCTCTGTCTTTTCTAAATCCATCTTGAATATCTGGGTTCTCAATTCATGTACTATTGAAGCCTAGCTTGGAGAATTGGGGCATTGCTTTGCTAGTGTGTGAGATGGGTACAATTTGGCATTGCCTTTCTTTGGGACTGGAATGAAAACTGACCTTTTTCAGCTCTGTGGCCACTGCTAAGTTTTCCAAATTGGCTGGCATATTGAGTGAAGCACTTTGACAGCATCGCCTTTTAGGATTTGAAATGGCTCAAATCCCAGTGGATGGGATTCCATCACCTCCACTAGCTTTGTTCATAGTGATAACTTTCTAAGGCCCACTTGACTTCGGATTCCAGGATGTCTGGCTCTAGGTTAGTGATTACACCATCATGATTATTGGGTCATTAAGATATTTTTTGTATAGTTCTTCTGTGTATTCTTGCCATCTCTTCTTAATATCTTCTGCTTCTGTTCGGTCCGTACCATTTCTGTCCTTTATTGTGCCCATCTTTGCCGAAATGTTCCCTTGGTATCTCTAATTTTCTTGAAGAGATCTCTAGTCTTCTCCATTGTATTGTTTTCCTCTATTTCTTTGCATTGATCACTGAGGAAGGCTTTCTTATCTCTCCTTGCTATTCTTTGTAACTCTGCATTCAGATGGATATATCTTTCCTTTTATCCTTTGCCTTTCACTTCTCTTTTTTTTTCTCAGCTATTTGTAAGTCCTCCCCAGACAACGATTTTGTGTTTTTCCATTTCTTTTCTTGGGGATGGTTTTGATCCCTGTCTCCTGTACAATGTCACGAATCTCTCTCTGTCCATAGTTCTTCAGGCACTCGGTCTATCAGATCTAATCCCTTGAATCTATTTGTCACTTCCAATGTATAATCATAAGGAATTTGATTTAGGTCATACTTGAATGGTCTAGTGGTTGTCCCTACTTTCTTCAACTTAGGTCTGAATTTTGCAATAAGGAGTTAATGATCTGAGCCACAGTCAGCTCCCCGTCTTGTTTTTGCTGATCGTATAGAGCGTCTCCATCTTTAGCTGCAAAGAATATAATCAATCTGATTTCGGTATTGACCATCTGTATGTGTAGAGTCATTGTCTCCTGTGTTGTTGGAAGAGGGTGCTTGCTATGACCAGTGTTTTCTCTTGGCAAAACTCTGTTAACCTTTGCCCTGCTTCATATTGTACTCCAAGGCCAAATTTGCCTGTTATTCCAGGTATCTAGGTATCTCTTGACTTCCTACTTTTGCATTCCAGTTTCCTATGATAAAAAGGATATCTTTTTTGATGTTAGTTCTAGAAGGTCTTGTAGGTCTTCATAGTACTGTTCAACTTCAGCTTTTTCGGAATTAGTGGTTAGGGCATAGACTTGGATTACTCTGATATTACTGTAATATTGAATGGTTTGCTTTCTAGATTCCACATATAAATTTGGTTTCTTTCTTATATCTTCAGTTTTGGAAAATATTGTCTGCTAGTCTTCAGGTCATTTTCATCCATAGCTACTCTGTAAGTAGTGGTAATTTTGGCATACCCATGGGAGGAGCTTTAGCTCTGGGTCTTCCTGCTCCACCATCTTGGTCACAGCTCTTTAAATTGACCATCTTTTCTATGAGTTTATAAACTACTTGTATGTTATCTTTAGTGAAATGTCTAGTCAAATATTTTGCCAACTTTTAACTTGGGTAATTTGTGTTTTTATTATTCACTATTAATGGATCATTATGTATGTTGGATGAGAGCATCATACATACAGTTTACAAATATTTTCTCTCAGTGTGTAGCTTGCCTTTTCATTTGTTGAATAGCACCTTCTGAAACCAATTTTTTAAAAATCTGATGATATTGAATTGATCTTTCCCTCCCTCCATTAGCAGATCATACTTTTGGTGGTGTACTCACACACCCTTTCCATAATCCAAGGTCATGAAAATTTTCTCCTATGTTTTCTCCTAGAGAATTTATAACTTTAGCTTTGACAGTTAGGGTTATGATGTGTTCTCTCTGTTTTTGTGTATAATGTGAACTTATTTTTTTTTTAATTTTTATTTTTTGTGAACAGGGTTTTTTATTGTATAGATTATTATGTTGTGTTAATTACTGCTGTACAGAGAAATGTCTAATGTGAATTTAAGTTTAGATTCTTGCGTGTGGATAGTCAGTTGACCTAGAGTCATTTGCTTAAAAGATTATCCCTCTATCGTCAAATTGTCTTGGAGTTTTTGTCAGAAATCAACTGACCATGGATGGATTCAGCCTCTGACTAGAAGCCTCTTCCCCGGGTAGAGAAAGGGCATCACAGGATATGTCTGTGATGGGGTCATGGTCTGAAAGGATGTTGGTACCCTCAGTGGTGAGTGGTCAGAGAAGCGTGAGTCATCATCTAACCTATCAGTCTGAACAGCAGAAGAGGCATTAGGTCCAGCTTCTCCAAAGCTTGCAGAGGTGCCTACAGGTTTTGCTTTTAAAGGCGTCTAAGACAACTCCTCTAAGAGCTGAGGTCTTGGATCTGGGACCAGAGTAGAGGTGTCTTGTCTCAGGAGACATTGAAACTAAGATACAGAAGTTTCCAGCGAGCCTGGGTCTGAAAAGTCAAGGAAGGAGAGGGGTGAGGGTTGTCAGTCACATTAGAAAGAGGATGAATGATGGACATTAAAGGTGAGGAGATGAAAAGAGGTGCAGATGAGCCTTGGCATTATGCGTTGAGATGAAGCTACAGCCCAGGTTTCAGGTCCTATAAGAAGAGACCCTTAAAAAAAATTATGAAGAAAATATGGTCATCAATGTCCACCTTCTCATTGAGAGAAATAGAGAAGGTGTCGCAGGAGGGGAAACATGAGTAAATGTTGTGAGGTGAGCATAGAATAAGAATACATTATTCTCTCATCAGAGAAGGCAATGGCAACCCACTCCAGTACTCTTGCTCATACTCCCCGGGATTTTCTACTTAAAAAATAAAATCCTTTCTCTTTACAAACAATCCTGAATAGTTTATTCCAACCCTAGAGGTATGATTGCGGGAGGTGTTCTCATTTAGGTGTGATTTAATCATCCCCAGCACGCCGAAAAGAGCTTCAATAAATATGTTTTCAAGAGAATTATGATAAGAGTGAAGATAGCACAGAAACACAAATAATGCCCACTCTCTTGATTCTTTCCCCGACCTTGTCCTTTAAAGCATGTGTGCCAAGGGAAGGAAGGTTGCACAGTTCGCGTGACTCTTTCTTCCCTTCCTCCTCCTTAATCAGAGCTCCCAGATCTTTCAGAGAGGCTAGATTCCTGGCAGAAAGATTTATATGACAAAATAGTTTACAGCTTTCCGGCTGCAATTGCACATTTGCCTCTGAATGGACAAGCTGCAGACACAGTGGGCCTCGGGGGGCTGCTGGCTGTGCTCTGGCACATTAATCCCAATTGTATGGAAACTGTATGTTGACAACACAGTTTAACCCAAAAAAAAATATCCTTTGCTAGCCTTTGTGATTTCAGACGAGGCGGGGTGGGATGGAGCTGTGCAACTTCAGCCGCTGAGGAAAACAAACACACAAAATGCTTGCAAGGCCCTCTGTTTGTTTTGTTGGCTTATGGAGTAGGAAGGAAGGTAGAGAAAAAGAAAGGATACTGAACTATGCATTGAGAGTCTGGATCTCTACTCTTGCTGCAGTTTGACACTCATGGGGCATTCTGCCTCCCAGCCTCAGCACCCTCATCTCTAGTCTGGCTGCTGAGTTTGGTTGAATTGACAAGTGAGTCCTCAGTAACCAGATTGGTGGAGAGGAAGGGGCAGTGGGGTTGCTGACTAACCCCTGGAGAGATGATTTGCCTCTCTCCCTAGTCTACACATTTGGCTTATGGTTGGTGTTTAATAAAGGCTTGGGCATCTCTCTTTACACATTAACAGCTTCTTACATCCTTCTAAGTTGAAGGAAATGTGCACGATCACTAGACAGGAGCTTAGAGGAATCACTTTCGCTTGAATTGGTTTTCTACATTTCATCAGATTGGGTTTTGGGCTTCTTTTCAATTTAGTTCAGTTTGGTCCACTTGAACAAGTATTCACTGATCAGCACACAGGTATCAGGCAATCTGCTGAACAGTGTGTGGACAGAGAGAGAGTAAAGCGGAGATAACTAAGCCACAACTGCCACTGTCTTAAAGGTCACTGTCCAGCCAGAGAAACAGCAGCTCCAAGCTCACATTATTGCTGTCCCAGGCAGACAGCCATTAATCAGTGGTAGGAGAGTTGAGTAGGGGGAAAGTCATTCACATTTGGAAGACCTCGACCTGCTGCATGGAGGAGATGAAAGATAGGCTCAGCTTTCAGAGAAGGGCTTCCACAGGCAGAAGTGGGTAGAATGAGAGGGCACTGCAGGTGGAGGAAGCACCAGTTGGTGATGGCATGGGATAGTTTCCAAAGGATGTTTGTGCAGTAGCAGGGGTTCTGGAGCAGCTGCAGTCAGGGGCCTACCTACCATAAGACTCTTTGAGAAGTAGTTTACAAACCAGACACAAAGTGCCCCCAAGTGCCAGGATGAGGAATCTAGATTGTCTCGTTCGGATAATGGAGAGCCTGTGAAAGTGCTTGAAGAGTGACAGTGTTTATGTTTAGGGAGGTCACTGGATTGACTGGTGAGTTGATCACATAAATTAGAGGCAAAGAGACCTGCTGAGTTCAGCTAAGAGATGGGGAAGTGCCCCACCTCTACAATATAAAGGGAGGAGAACAAAGGGGAAGGGCGGGTGCAAATTGCTGATGTCAAGTCAACAGAGCTCGCTGATTAGAGGAGCAGAGTGAAAACCGAGGAGGTAGGAAATAAGGATGAGGCCCCAGAATCAAGATCTAGCCACTTGATGAACAGTGCTCCCCTACTAAGGAAAGAAATGGAGGAGGAGGAACATGCAGGTTTGTAGGGGTTGAAACTGAGTTGCATTTTGGGCATACCCAGTGTGAACCAGCCCTTTGGAATATCTAAATGGAGATCTATTTCTGCAAAGCAGCAGGTTTAGAAGTCTGAAACTCTGGAGGGAGGTTTCAGTCATAGAAGTGATGATGGTAAATAACAAATTCATCCCTCCAGAGAGTTGCTCATCTGCCTCTCCTCTTTCCTATTCAGTGTTTATCAGCTGGTTGTCAAGGAGGAGCGACTTCAGAAGTCACGGAGGGCAGCTGACATCATCGAGTGCTTTTCAGTGCCAGTGAGCTACAGGAACGCTTCCAGCCTTGATTCCCTACACTACTTTGCTGCCGAATTGAAGCCTGCCAACCTGCCTGTCACCCAGCCATTTACAGTGGGTGACAACAAGACATACAATGGCTACTGGAACCCTCCTCTTTCCCCTCTGAAAAGCTACAGCATCTACTTCCAGGCCCTCAGCAAAGCAAACGGAGTAAGTATGGCCATTGGAGGCCATTTCTTGCCTTGTTTTCCCATTCTTAAATGAGAAGGCAGCATCGCCTTAGAGAGAGGTTGACATATTAAGGCCCATGGACCAAAGCATCCAGATCAGCCTTTTGTTGGGCGGAGGGGGTTGTTTTTTTTAATACAGTGATGCCTACTCATTTTCATAGTGTATGGCTGCTCTGATGCTATAGCAGTACACTTGAGTAGTTGCAACAGAGATTACTTTGCCTCCTAAAGTATTTACTCTGTGACCCTTTACACAAAATGTTCTCAGACAGCTGAATTAGAGGATGGAAAGGTGTTTCACTTGGGCAAATCATATTCACATCTGAGTCTTAATTTTCTCATCTATAAAAGAATACCTATAAATGTGATTTCTATGAATGCCCTAAGCATACATACTTTAGTTAATCAGTGACTACTAACCCCTTTCTCATTCCTATTAGTCACATTAGAAAATATTTTTCTCCCAAAAATTAGGTAACCTTTTCTGTGTCAGTTGTTTCTTTGCTGTTGTTGTTAATAAGAGGTGTCAGTCATAACATCACAAGATCACAGGGCAGAAAAGAATCTGAAAGGTCATCCAGTATCTCCCTGCCTTCCCCTACATACAAGACAGTGCTTCAGTCAACATAACAGTGTCACAGTTAACAGATGTTAATGTTTATTCCTTTTTTTAAAAATTGAAGTATAGTTGATTTTCAGTGTCATGTTATTTTCTTGTATACAGCAAAGTCATTCAGTAACATATCTATATCTGTATATATATATATTCAGTTATATATATATATTTTTTTCACATTCTTTTGCATTATGGTTTATTACAGGATGTTGAATCTAGTTCCCTGTGCTATATAGCAGGACCTTGTTGCTTATTTGTCTTTTATGTCATAGTTTCTATATGTTAATACCAAACTTGTAATTTATCCTTCTGCTACCCTTTTTCCCCTTTGGTAACCATAAGTGTGTTCATAAGCGTGTTCTTTACGTCTGTGGGTCTGTTTCTATTTTGTAAATAAGTTCATTTGATCTTTTTTTTTTTAGAATCCACATATAAGTGTTATATGGTATTTGTCTTTCTCTGCCTGACTGGCTTCACTTAGTGTGATAATCTGTAGGTCCGTCCACGTCGCTGCAGACGGCGTTATTCCATTCTTTTCATGGCTGAGTGGTATTCCATTGTGTGTGCCCCACGTCGTCTTTATCCATTCAGCTGTCCGTGGACATTTAGATTGCTTCCATGTCTTGGCTATTGTAATGTGCTGCTGTCAACATTAGGATGTATGTATCTTTTCAGATTAAGGTTTTCTCGGGAAATATGCCCAGGAGTGGAGTTGCTGGATCATATGGCAACTCTACTTTTAGTTTTTTTAAGGAACCTCCATAATATTCTACACAGTAGCTGCACCAATTTACATTCCCATCAGCAACATAGGAGGGTTCCCTTTCTTCCACACCCTTTCAAGCATCTGTTAATTGACGATGTCAGTGCTTATTCTTGAATAACTCCAGTAACAAATTCCTTACTTTTTTATATGATAACTTGCTGATATTTGTGGGGGCTGTGACTGAGGGCTTTTTTTTTTTAACTGACTTAAGTATATCTTTTATTAACGCTTCTACCCATTGCTCTTGATCCATACTTTTAGGTCCCAGTAGAGCCAATGCAATCACCTTCTTAGGTGGTATTTTTTTTCAGTTCACTTTTCCTCTAGACACACACAAACCCATCTGGTCTTATGTTCTGCAAGCTAACTATCTTTAGTTCCTCTTATACTCAAGATTTTCTGCCTATGATGTTTTTATGGACATATTCCAGGTTGCCATATTTCATTCAGCAGATATATAATGAACAGTGACATATGCTAAGCCCTGTAGTTCATATTAAGATTATGTAGTATGTGCCCTCGAAGAGCTTCTATAATCACAAGGGAATCTGGTGTGTGTCATGTTACACAGTGTGTCTGGAGAAGTGAGAGGCTCACTGGGGTAGAAAAACCTGAAACAAAAGAAAAATTTGTTGTTGAAGTTCTTAGAGAATAGCCTGTGTAGGTGCTGGGTGGCCAAGATAGTCTAGTCTGTTAGTGGCAGTCGTTACTTTATGAGAAACCTGGATTGAGAAACTACTTCACATTTAAAATGTCCACATAACCATTTATAGATTCCAAATTGGTATTTCATTTCTGCATTCATTACTGGTTCAAGGAACATTCCTCACAGAGAGTATAAAACTACAAAAAGAAGCTGCCAGACTGCCTTGCACCTGTGATCTGGCCTCTTCATACAACGCTCTGAGGTACTGAGGAGGAAGAAGTCACAATGGCCAGAAGCATCTGGGAGCCCATCTCTGTATCCCATATTAGCCAGTTTCTTGGTTCAGCACAGCCCTAACAAAGAGTGGCTTTCCCTGCTCTTGGCAACATGTCAAGAAGTGCTGTTGGGTTTCCGTGCTGTGGAACAGAATCATAGCTGCATTCACGTCACCTGCTATCACATTCCTCCCAAGATTCTCCTAAAAACCCAACAACAGACCAAGTCTACAGAACCTAGGAAACTGGACCCCAGGAGCAATTTCTCCAACCTGAGCATGGTAGGTCCTAGAAGAGCAGCAGATGAGATAAGAGGAATATTGGAAGTCTTGCTCCCCAGACATCTTACAATAGATCCCCTTTTAAAAAAAAACTAGTTTGGCTGTGCTGGGTCTTCTGCACGAGCTTTTTCTCTACTTGTGACAAGTAGGGGCTACTCTCTAGTTGTAGTGTGTGAGCTTCTCATTGTGGTAGTTTCTCTTGCTGGGGAGCACTGGCTCTAGGCGGCCAGGCTTCAGTTGTTGCAATGCGTGGTCTCTAGAACAAAGGCTCAGTAGTTGTGGCACATGGGCTTAGTTGCTCTGAGACATGTGGTATCTTCCTGGATCACAAATAGAACCTGTGCCTCCTGCATTCACAGGGGGATTCTTTACCACTGAGCCACCAGGGAAGCCCTAGACTCCCCTTTTCAAGACATGAGGGTTTGCCTTTAGGGGAAAAGGTCACCCCACTCTGAAGCTATCTAAGAGGCAGTTTCTACTCCTGGTTCCAAGATAAACACAATCATTTAGTTACTCATGCCTTTGATCCCACACCATGTGTACCCTCATCTGAGACCTAAGATTGGCTGCAGTGAAGCCTGAGCAGGAGTAGAATTGGGTGATGCTTATGCCAGGAGTCTTGAGGGTGTAGTCGGCCTCACAGGAACAGAGAGGGAAAAGCTGTGGGAGCCGGGCACTCAGAGTATTGTATCTTTCTAGCAAGAGAAAAACTATGCACCATTTCAAATTATTGCATAGTATTAACTTTTACTGAAAAGAGTTGGGTGAAAGAGACATAGGAATGGGAAAGTCATCCTCAGTCTGACAAGTCTTTGCTTGGTCCCTCAGCTTGCTCCATATCATAAAGGGGAGCAGACAATGCAGTTAAGCCTGGAGGATTTTTGAGAAGAAAACGTTATAACCTGCAAATTTCTTATCAGCCAAGTTGTTGCTCTTGTGTAAACGCATCACAAAGACATTCTCACCATCCAGAGGCTCCCATTGGCCCTGCTTCTATAAAATCATACAGACAGTAGTTGAGCAAGCAATGAATCAAAATAAAGAAATTGCAAAGAGAGAAATATGAAATAAAAAGACACACAGTGAACCTGGAAACTAACTAAATATCATATTAATGCTAAAATAATTGTTCTAAACACATTGCAAAGAGGTTAATATTAAAAAGCGATTACTTAAAGAGAAAATATAAAAAAAAATTTACAGCTGTTATCTGGGGCTGTAATTCACTCTTTTGTCAACAAAAACTGAGAAAGAGTTGAAGAATTGATGAATGTAAATAAAAATCTGCTAATTTTCCCACTTTGGACAGGATGGAATAAATAATGACTACTTTATTTTTGATACCAAGGTTTTTTTTAAGTATTCTTTTTTAAAACATAAAGGCAGCCTTCCAATCTATCATAGAAAGCCAGAAAACAGCAATCTACAAAGAAAAGGGAAGAAACAAAGGAAACTATAAGTAAACATGAAAATCAGTAACTATAAAGCAAGCCAGAAAACAGAAGCACTCTATTTGATTTTTTTAAAGTGATGCTTAGCTCTCTTCATGAAGGGGTAAAATGTCTTGAGTCAAGTAAAAACCAGAATTCAGCAAATCTATATCTCTAGAAGATTAAAAACAAAGGTTAGGGCAAAGTTATATTACATTAAAATGAATTAAAGGAAAGCAGAAATGGCCATTTGTTGCCGGATGGTTGTGGGCAAGGTTGAATGATTTACTATCAATCAATTTCATTGCTTCCATTTCCATCTAAAGTTTCAGTGAGAACATCAGAACAAGATAAGAGAATTTTAGGGACAATATATATATATATATTCTATGAATAGTAAAGACAGTTTTTCAGCTTAGCAGAGTGTCTTGATATTTAGCCTTTACAGTCAGACTACTTACACATAAAACCCTAGTAACTGTGTGACTTTTAAGTTAATTAGATATGATTGATTAACTAAGTAAACATCTAGCAAGCACAATATGTGCCCCGCCAAAAGGCACTTTTGTCTCTGAGTGCCTGGAATAAAGCAGTAAGCCAGACAGATGAAGAAATCCCTACCCTCATAGCAGTTATATTCTAGTAGGGAAGAGAGGGAGGGAGGGGGAGGGAAGGAGGGATGGAGAAGTAAAATAATATGTCAGATTATTAGGTTTAGAAATGTGGAGGTCACTCCTTTACTTTTAACTATTATTAGGATGAGGGTAAAGACACTTGGTAAACTCCACAGTGAACTATATAATTGTGGAATAATTCAGTCCAGTCCTACAAACACTATGGAGAGTCCAAGTATTATGTCCGTTATGAGACAAGGTACTCAAGAGTCCTCTCAGCCACTTTCATG
The DNA here is from genome assembly GCF_027580195.1 of Bos mutus. Taxonomy (NCBI): domain Eukaryota; kingdom Metazoa; phylum Chordata; class Mammalia; order Artiodactyla; family Bovidae; genus Bos; species Bos mutus. Next base: position 55,244,470 of record NC_091629.1, on the reverse strand, counting down.
AAGTGTGAATTGTTTACAGGCACTTAGGCTGGGAATTTTGATCACATTAGTAATACTCATTTGCCTATTTATGCTTTCTTATAAATATTAATAGCAAAGGGCAGTCCCAGCTGTTGAAGCACTGTCCTTGGTGCTGAACTTTCAGCACCTGTCTTAGGAATTAGGCCATATTGTAACCATTTGTTTTGGGTACAACCATTACAAATCTATAGCACTTTAGAATTGGATGATTTTGAAGTGTCATCTTATGTACACCAGAAGCCAACACAGAAATCTCTAATAAAATGTTCTTGGCAAGGCATTATATAGCCTCAGCTTGACCACTGCAATTCTTTGGAGGAAAAAGTTGCTTCCTTTGTTAAACAAGTACAATAGTTAGAACTTTCTCCTTTCTATAAAGCCAAATTCTGTCTCCTTAACTCTGTAGTCTTGGACACTTGTATTGATTTGAACAAATCAAATTGTTCTTTACTATGTCAGCCTTTTGGAGAAAATATGACAGTATTAATCAGAATCCCTGTCCACCCAGACCATCCTGCATTGATATTTAATATGCAGTTACTTCTATTTCTCATATACTATGATTTCCCCACTCCAGTACTCTTGCCTGGAAAATCCCATGGATGGAGGAGCCTGGTAGGCTGTAGTCCATGGGGTCGCTAAGAGTCAGACATGACTGAGCGACTTTCTTTTCACTTTTCATTTTCATGCATTGGAGAAGGAAATGGCAACCCACTCCAGTGTTCTTGCCTGGAGAATCCCAGGGGCGGGGGAGCCTGGTGGGCTTCCGTCTATGGGGTCGCACAGAGTCGGACACAACTGAAGCGACTTAGCAGCAGCAGCAGCATGATTTCTGTACCTCTTTCATTCTGTTTATCTATTCTGTTCTCTCATAGACAGACTCCTTTTTACAATGCTCTCCACGAAAGAAATGCCCAGAACCTGGCATTGCGCTCCGGATATAGTTAAACCGTGCTTGCTACATTTCAACTACCTTTCCTCCTTTGAACCATTTTCTAAGACACTATTTCTCATACATTCCAAGATATTTTTCTCACTCCAGGGGTCTCACACAGGCTGTTATTTTATCCTAGACTCTCTTCTTCAGTCCTTGAAGAACTAGGACCTTTTCAGTTTTCAGGTCTCATCTTCATTGTCATATTCTCTGGGAACTTTCCAACCATATTATCTAAGAACCATCCACATCAGCCCTCACTATTTGTTGACCTGTTCTTTACAACACTGTGTGTATTTTTAATTGCACTTGTTTTTGTTTGTTTGTTTGCAGTGCATGCCTCTCTCATTAAACTTAGAGCTCCAGGAAGTAGGAACTCTTGTTTGCTGTTGAATTCTCCATACTGAGTACAGTATTTAACACATAGTATAACAGTCATCATTTGATGAATGGATGAGAGTACAAACTGTTTCTTGTTGTCTGTGAGTCTCGATTTCCTCACTTATAAAATTGAAATCGCAATACACACTTCACACCGTCATTTCAAAGATTAAATGAGAAATGATCTTGAATACTGAAAGGCACCAAGTAAGTGTGAGTCAAGTCTGAATTTCCATTCAGTGTAGCATGAGAGAGATGGCTCAGAGCTATTTTCCCCATAGACAGATGAGCCATAAAGGACCTTCCTTCCATCATAGCAGTAATACTTTGCCCAGCTGTCTCATTTCCCAAGCTTCAGGCTCCTGGGCAGCCTCGATTTCCTCCAGATCTTCCAAATGGTACCCCAGAGTAGCTGTCTCAGTTGTAAACAGCGGGTGGGTGCAGTTTTACATTGTTTCTTTCCCACTCTTCCCAGAATGAGGTCTGCTGAATCCACTGTTCTCTGCATCCCCACCACCATTAGCCATGATTGTGAAGCTGAAAGGACCATAATTAACGGTTGAATGCAAAACAAGTGTGGCAAATTCATGCAAATATCCTTCAGAAGCCCCCATTTTGGGGGCAGTGCTGTTGTGTCTGTTCTATTTGTGCAGAGAGAAGACTCTTTCCTTGCTAATCCTTTTCATCATGCAGGGGCATATTTAACCTGCATGATGCCTCTGCCAAATGGTGAGCTAAATAAGAGAAGTGGGAGGTAGAAGGGTGATCATTCTCTATGTCTCATTTCCTCTTCCAGCTCCTGAACTCTTGAGAGCAGTTGGAAGGCAGATGCTATTCTGAATGAGTCCTCGTGTTTGCAGTATAATCACATTATAATAGTTGGGATGATCCAGGTAGAGCTGGGTTAGGAAAAATTCTCTCTCTGAATGAATTGGAAGAAACTACAGTTGTGTCCACCCCCTGTTAAGCCAATATTTGCACATGGGTGGTTTTAGTGAGGCACGGGATAGAAAGAAGATCAGGCAGCAGACAGGCTTAGCTTTGAGTTATGGTTGTTCCCAGATGTGTGAACTAGAGCTGGTTTCTTAGCATCCCAAGATATATAATATGATTAATGATATACCTCCCCCAAATGTGGGGAGAGTAAATGAGACAATACATATAATGCATCCATGACCGTTGTTGTAGTTCTGATTCTCCCTCTCTTTTTCACTGATTTCCTGACGCTCCTGTCTTGAGGGAAAGGAGGGTTGAAGCATCCTTCACCTGATACATCGCCATTTGTCCCATAGACTTCACACAGAAGCAAATCACTTCCTAACTCTGGAGGGCCTCAGGAATTGGACTTCATGTCTTTACATGTCATTACAGCTGTTGACTGCCTTAACTCCCCATGACCCAATTGCTTTATCAGCCCACCCCAACCTTTATTTTCTTAGTTTAACTTTTCATACACGATTCCAAGCCCAACATTTGTTTGTGTTGAATCTTTTGATATAGTTGATTGTGTCTTTGGAGAATGATCTTGCCCCTCCCAACCTCATCTCCTGATTCTGTTTTTACTTTAGTGACTGTTCACATGTCACATGAAAAAAAGCTCAGATGGACCATAGAATGAGAAGATGTGGAAATCCCAAACTTGAATGGGTTAGAGTTAAGATCTCACAGGAGGTCACATGGCTTGAGTCTTAGAGATTCCATGAGGGAGTTTGTAAAAAAAACCTCATATATTGGTTGGTTAGTTAGTGTTATTCACTCAATCATGTCCAACTCTTTGTGACCCCATGGGTAGTAACCTGCCAGGCTCCTGTGTCCATGGAATTCTCCAAGCAAGAATACTGGAACAGGTTGCCATTTCCTTCTCCAGGAGATCTTCCCACCCCAGGAATTGAACCCAGGTCTTCTGCATTGCAGGCAGTTTCTTTGCCATCTGAGCCATGAGAAGCCACCAGGAAATCTGTATTGGTTAGGATAAACCAATTTATGCTGTAGTAACAAGCAACCATGAAATCTCAGTGTATTGACAAAAAAAAAAAAAAAACTTCCCCCTCCTTCTGCATTTTCAAAATGGGTCAGCATAGGGGTTCTGCCTACCCTAGTTACTCAAGGACTCAAGATGATGGAAAGTCTACCTTGATCTGTGCCTCCACAATCACCAAGGCAGAGAAGGAAAATGTGGCAGTTAAGGCACTGATTTCCACACAGAATGATACACAGCAGGTTCACATTTCAATGGGCAAGACTGGTCATGTGGTCATGCTTAACTTCAGAAAGGAATGAAGCAGTGCCTTCCTGCTATGTGCATAGAGGAAGGACCGGGATGCTTGAAAATGTCCCTTATGGCCAACATGTTTCCCCTTGTGCCCTAAGCTTTTCCTTCAAGTTCTCATAATTGACAAGACTTACTCTTGAAGTACCTGTGCAGTTTCTATCACAGAGCCTGAGAACTTGCTGTTATTGAGCACCTCCTGCATCCCAAACACTAGTAAATGTTTTCATGTACACTGGCTCTTGTTTGGTCTCACAAAGTGACTCCATTTAAATCAGTGCATGGGTTGTACCACCAGAAGCATCATGAAATCTCATAGTATCTCAGTTACTTCACACAGATGGAAGAATTTTGCTAACAACTTTCTGTTTACCTCCATGGGGATATGGTCAAGAAACGTCTAGCACTCCCTGTGACACTGTTCCACTTTATTATTGTTGTTTTAATATAAATTGATTTTAATTGGAGGCTAATTACTTTACAGTATTGTATTGGTTTTGCCATGTGTCAACATGAATCCGCCACGGGTGTACATGTGTTCCCCATCCTGAACCCTCCTCCCACCTCCATCCCCGTACCATCCCTCTGGGTCATCCCAGTGCACCAGCCCCAAGCATCCTGTATCCTGCATCAAACCTGGACTGGCGATTCGTTTCTTTTATGATATTATACATGTTTCAATGCCATTCTCCCAAATCATCCTACCCTCTCCCTCTCCCACAGAGTCCAACAGACTGTTCCACTTTAAAAGACCATGGTTCTTCAAAGTCTACCATACAGTGTGTTTGAGAGGCATCTGAAAACCTTAGATCTCTCCTAACCATCAGTGGCTGAGCCAATGTAGCAAAAAACTGTGAATCAAAGGCCTCCATATATCCTTTTTCAGACTCCGTTGCCATAGTCCTATGTCAGGAACATATTTCTGGATTTTATTAGCTCTGTGAAAAATGGGAAGGAGAACTGAAAAATGAACATTAGGAATCCAGGATTATCATCACATCTTTCTGTAACCACTTTGGAAAGCTTTGGCCTGCTAAACGTCCCTGCCTAGTTCTTATCTGTCCCCAGAGGCTGGGTTCCATGCCCCATCTACCTGCCCAGGCCTCCTTCCCAGTCCTCACTGGATTCTCTCTCCTGGGGATCACCAAACCCCTTGGGCATGTCTCCCTCCAGGTCTCCATTCAACCCTTTGAGTCTTATCACTTGCTCTAGAAAGCTCTGAATTTCTGTTGAAGCCCTGTTAGGTCTCAGACTTCTCTTTCCACATGGAGAGAAATTCCCCAAGTGTCACCTTGTACAAATAGCAAGATGAGCTCTCCCAGGTTGCTAATTTATTATTTCACTCACTTACAGTTCCTACAGATTTTATTATCATGGTATGAGAGCTGAGGGACCAAGAACATTTTCTTTTCAATGCAATATTTTAAACTCATTTGGATAAGGAAATGAAGGTTACTCAAATGTTGACAGCTGATAATCTTGTCAGTCTGAATCAAGGCGTCAATGCTCCAGACACCCATCCCCAAAAGGTTCATGGAAATGGCAGCCTAAGTTTCCATACAGCAGATTTTCTGCCTCTATCAGGCCCCTTCCAAATGGAGAGTCTCCATGAAGTTCAGCCCAGTTGGCTCACAAATGGTGAAAAAGTGGGGAAAACTCTGAATTTGGCAAGTGGATTCATGAGTTTAAGTCATTTTATAGCTACATGAAGTGGATGTTGGTCTACCAAACTCCAGTTTCCACATCAGTCAAGTGGGGATGAGATATGACCACCCAAACTCACAGGGATCTTTGTGAGGAATAAATAAGAGGAATGATAACTCTTTGCACATTCTTTCAAAGGAAGGTGTTGCTAACATGGATATGTATGAATTTGTGGGTAGAAATTCAGCATTATGTGTATATACATATCGACTTCCATTCACATAAACATTTTAGCATGTGGGTGTATGTATGTACATATTCATGTAAATATTCATGTACATATGTGAGTGTACTCATGTACATATGAATATGTAACCATATTCAGTTAAAATTTTAACCCAAGAATCTTACTGGTAGAAAGGTTATCATTGGGCCAGAGTTATAGTCTATGTGGCTAATGAAGGAGAACATTGCTTCTACTTCTTGAGCTTCCTGGAAGCCAAGGCAAAAAGGGGCATCTGACAGGTTCGCATAGTTTCTCTTACTGGATAGAAACACGTGCCTGCTTTTTATGAGAGGGATGTATCGCATGTATCCTTATGTAAGGAACCTTGAGGAGATACCAGTTAACATCACAGTATCGTTTGTGCTCACACACTCCATGAGTTCCTTCTCCAACAGTATTGTCATACAAGAGTAAACTGAAATTTAACGAAGCCACTTACACTCAAGGATTCTGTTTCTTGTGCTGTATAGCAGCATTAATACATTAATGCCATTAAATAAGACTAATGGTTCTCAAAGCTTCCCCCCCCCATAATTTTTTTATAAATATGCCTAGCATGGGGTCTTTCCAATTGCGTAGATTGGCAATGACCTTATGCAATCTTAGACAAGTGATTTAGACTCTCTGAGTCTCATTCTCATTCAGAACATTTTGATGCCCATAGTATCAACCATATAAAAATGTTTGTAAATTTTTAACAAGATGATACATTTTAAAATGCCTATCATAGTGGTTTGTGGTCAATAAGCACTGAATTCGGGTCAGATATTATTAGAATATCACTGGTAATAAGTATGAGGCAGGATGTGGGGATTTACTGAAGAAAGAAAAAGCAAAATCTGAGTGCACAAACATTTGAATAGACAGATGGGATAAAAATGTTTGCTCAATCAGGAATGAGAAGTAAACTCAGTGAAGTCCAGGGTATGCAAAGGTACCAGCTGACCTACCTGATACATCAAGGAGAGAAAGAGGGTGAGATTCCAAAAGAAAGGTCAGGAATACTGTGTTTATAGAAGGACATGTGCGGAAGTTAGTTCTTCTGTAGGCCCTCCTTGAAGGCTAAATTTGGGTCAGGTTCCATCTTTTTCATCATGGCTCCCAACTTTGCAAACTCAAAAACTCAGTTTGTCAGGAAGCATTTTTGAGGGGAGATTCAAATAAATCTACCCAAGACTGAGGGAAATAGTAGGCAGTTTAAAATAATTCCTTCCCTTCAAAAACATCTCTCAGACTTTTCTATCTCAGAAGTCTGGGTTACCCAAGATATACCTCACTATCTATTTCCAATTGTCACGAAGTCCTGCTGGTTCTCCACTCTAATATTCTCTCCCATCCACATACATTTTTCATCTCCAGTGCCACCATCCTCATTCTGAATACCATCATCTTTTCCTTGGGAAACCTCAGCAAGCCCACCCCCACCCCCACAAGCTGGTCTTCTCACATCCACTTTTACTTACCTCAAAGCCATTATCCAGCCACAGCAAACATGATACTGTATGTATCTTCATTAAACAGATGAGTAAGCCAAGACTCAGAGCAGCTCTGATTTGCTGAAGCACATTCCAGAAGCAAGAGATGGACCTGGATTTGAACCTGTACGTGTAAGAAGCTGTGAGGTGGTCCTGTAGTTATTGCCATGCTTCATGCTGAGTCACAACCACACAAAGTAGAATCCGGCTGAACTGTGACCAGCAGGAGCCCCTAAAAGACCTCCAGCCCTCCCCACCACATCCACATTTGTTCTCTTTCTCCTGCAAACATGGCCAGCCTCAGTCCCCTGCTCAATCTTGAAACACCTGCTGGCCCGGCCGTTAACATCAATAAATAATGTGGAGCTGTACTAATAACAATTATCATAATAAATTGGCCTTTGATTACATCTGTCACCTGAGAATTTCAAAGACTTTACAAACATCAATTAGTAATTACAGCTCAAAGGATCACTCACTGAGAGTGGGGATCATTAAGGTCAGATAAGAGCTGTGCAGGGAGGCATGAAGGACAGCTCAGGTTTAGTCCTGAGAGTCTCCAGTCCCTGGTGGAAGATTGAAGCCTCTCTCCATGAGGCCCAGAGGAACCACGGTTCTGACATCCCAATTAGGGGATAATTTATACAGCTGCTCCATCAAAGTCCTGATGCTGAGGAATGGGAAGCATGAGATGTAGTTTTGGAAGGGAGCTTATAGGGTGTGCAGTTCCTTTCTTTCTGCAGAATGAGTAACTGAAGTCCGGAGTGGGGAAGTGATTTGTCCAAGGTCAAAGCCATGTCTTGAACCTGGTTTCCCATACCTTGTCCATATTTATTTATTCTGAAAAATTGTGTCATCGTTGGTCATGCTCTTCTCTGATGATAGTGATGAGGATAAAAATCCAACAATCATTTATTCAGGGCTTGCACTGAGCAGGTGTGGGGATGAAAGTGAAAAGTGAAATGAAAGTGTTAGTCACTCAGTCATGTCCGATTCTTTGTCACCCCATGGACTGTAGCCCACCAGGCTCCTCTGTCCATGGAATTCTCCAGGCGATAGTGCTGGAATGGGTTGCCATTTCCTTCTCCAGGCGATCTTCCCAACCATTATGTCGATGTATCTTAATTTACTCAATCACTTTGTATGTGTGGACGTATAGATTGTTTCCAATATTTTTCAAATGCAAATTTTGCTGCAATAAAGTATTGTGTACATATATATTTTTTCTAATATATATTGTAAAAAGTGTGTCTTCAGCGTATATTCCTGGAAGAGGAATTGTTGGATCAAAAGGTAGACAAATATCTAGTTTTGATAGATGTGTTTAAATTCCCTTGCTTAAAGGCTGAATCAATTCTCATCCAGCAGTGTTTCAAATTGTTTCTCTGTGGCCTCACCAATAGTTTGTGTGGTCTAACTAATTTTTGTCCAAGTTATAGGAAGAAATTGTATCACAATGTAGCTTTAATTTCCTCTCTCTTATAAAAAATAAGATTAACATCATTTCATATATTTAGGAGATATTTTTATTTAATTTTTAACTATATGTGTTTGTCTTTGCCCAATTTTCTATCAGGATTTTTACCTTTTTCCCCACAATTTTTAAGATATTAACTTTCTATCTGTGGTATATGTTGTAATTTTCTGGACTTTGCTTATAATATTTTTGTCCCACCCCTGAAAATGTAGTCAAATGCATCAGTTTTTAAAGTTACACCTAGACTTTGAGACATTGTGAAAAAGCCTTTCTTATACCGAGATTATAAAAGAATTCACCCTGTTTGCTTCCAGAACTTATACAAGTTTAAATGTTTTTCACATTTACATTTCTGATGTTTGGTGTTTATTTTTGTGCATGGTATAAAGTATGTGTCTAATTTTATCTTTTTTCCCAAATGTCTGTTTAGTTGTCCTAGCAACATTTATTAAAAAATCCATCTTTACCCCAATAATTTGAGGTGCCATTTTCCTCATATTTTAAATTTTCATATGTTCTTGTGTCTTTTTCTGGAAAAACCTGAAATTGTATTCCACCCACCTATTTGACTATTTATGCACTAATACCACACTGTGTGTGTGTGTGTGTGTGTCTGTGTGTGAACGATCAGTTTTATCCAGCTCTTTGTGATCCCATGGACTATAGCCCGCCAGGCTCCTCTGTCTATAGAATTTTCCAGGCAGGAATACTGGAGCGGGTGGCCATTTCCTTTTCCAGGGAGTACCACATAGTTTTAATTGTAAAGGCTCAATGCCTTGACATCTGATAAGGCAAGTCCCCGAACCTGGATTTTCTCTTCTAGTGCTTTCCTCATTCTTCTTGGGTGTTCATTTTTTCATAAAAGTTTTAGCGGTAACTTTTCTAGCTTCATAAAAAGCCTATTAGTAATTTAACTGGAATTGCACTAAACTTTTACATTAATTAGGGTGAACTAATATCTTTAAGATGTTGAATTATCCTAGCTGAGAACAGAGAATGTCTTTCTGTTTGTTCAAGTCTGCTTTTGTGTCTTTCAGGACTGTCGTTAAGTTTTCTGCATATAGATTTTGCAGTTCTTGCTGAGCTTAACACCAAGTATTTAATCTTTGTTGCCATTGTGGATGAGATTTGCTGCATGGCAGCCTCTATGTGAGGTCAATTGTGTTTGTGGTTACTATTCACTTTATATGTTAATTTTATATCCTGCTACCTTTATCATTGACTCTTTGTTAATCTTCAGATATACTGTTACATCATCTACAAGCAAATGTTTTAAAGTTTATTTTCCAATCTGTATGCTTCTAATTGATTTCTTTTATCCAATTGCACTGACCAGAACTTCCAATATGATGTAAAGCAGTGGTGGAAATGGAGGTCATCCTACTCTTGATCTTAAAGAGAATGCCTTTAGTAGATTTCCATTAAGTGATCGATTTCTGTTTTCTTGAGCTTTTTTTTTTAAATAAGGAATGGGTATAAATTTTGTCAAATGCTTTTTCTTCCTTAGTAGAGATAATATGAGTTTTCCTTTTATCTGCTAATATAGTATACTATATGAGTAGATTTCTTAACATCCAACCACTCTTGCGTTTCTATGATACATTCCACTTGGTCATAGCATTTTTTTTTTCTCAATGCAGTGTTGAATTCGATTCACCAACATGTTATGTAGTAGTTTTACACATTCAAAATTAAGATTGGTCTATAATTTCTCCCTTGTGTTTGTTTGTTTGTTTGTTTGGTATTATCTCCCCTAAATTTAGGTGTCAATGTTATACTGGTTTCTTTTAAAACTGAGAACATTTTTGGATAGTTGGGGAGCATGAGACTGACATGTACACACTGCTGTATTTAAAATGGATAACCAGCAAGAACCTGCTGTATGGCACAGGAAACTGAGATCAGTACTATGTTAACAACCTATGTGGGAATAACTGAATCACTTTGCTGTACACCTTTAATTATCAAAACACTGTTAATCAACTATGCTCCAAAATAAAATAAAATTTTAAAAATGTATTAATTAAAAAACAGAACTCCATTTTCCATGCTGTAAAACAATTTCTGTCAGTACTATCTTATCTTTAAAAATCTACTAGTATTACTCAGCCATTAAAAAGAATACATTTGAATCAGTTCTAATGAGGTGGATGAAACTGGAACCTATTATACAGAGTGAAGTAAGCCAGAAAGAAAAACACCAATACAGTATACTAACGCATATATATGGAATTTAGAAAGATGGTAACAATAACCCTGTGTACGAGACAGCAAAAGAGACACTGATGTATAGAACAGTCTTATGGACTCTGTTGCAGAGGGAGAGGGTGGGGAGATTTGGGAGAATGGCAATGAAACATGTATAATATCATGTATGAAACGAGTTGCCAGTCCAGGTTCGATGCACGATACTGGATGCTTGGGGCTGGTGCACTGGGACGACCCAGAGGGAGGGTATGAGGAGGGAGGAGGGAGGAGGGTTCAGGATGGGGAACACATGTATACCTGTGGTGGATTCATTTCGATATTTGGCAAAACTAATACAATATTGTAAAGTTTAAAAATAAAATAAAATTTAAAAGAATAAAATTAAAAAAAATAAAAATTTACTAGAAAATTCCCAATGAAAACAATTCAGTGGGGTGTTTTTCTTCTGAGGTGGTTCTTTCATATCTTCTATTTATTCTGTGAAATTAGACCTGTTGCTTTTATCTCTAATCAAATCTATTTTATAAGCTATACTTTTCTAGGAAATTATCAAGTCCATTTAGTTTTTCAGAACTGTTTTCAGAGGTCTGAAAAGTTGTCTCATTTTTAAAAGTTTCTTCTTTTTCAGTGGTTATTTCCTTCTTGCCATCCTTATACATTGATGCTTCCTCTTTTTTTTTCCTTTTTCTAGTATCTTTTTCTTTTCTATTTCAATAACCTCACCTTTTGCCTTTATTATTCCCTTCTATGCTCCTGTGTTTTCTTTCTTTTCTAGGTGAAAACTTATTTTTTTCATTCTTTCATTTTACTGATATTACTTAGTCACTGCTTAAATGGTTTTTATAGATTCCAATATGTAGCGTTTTCATCATTTTGTTTAAAAATATTTAAATTTTTGTTTACACTTTCCCCTTTCACCTAGAAGTTAGCCAAAAGAAATTATTTTGTGAATTTCCAGGTGGATGGACCTATTTAGGTTTTTTCTTTCATACTCTTAATTATCACTTTACTATATTATATCCATGGAATATTTCTTAAAATACTTCTACTTTATTCAACATAGCAGTGCTTTCTTAATTAGCTGATATATGGTAAGTTTTCTGAATGCTTCATAAGCTCATAAGGAGAAGGCCTTTCTCTGATATCAGGCTGTAGGGTTTGACACATAGCCACAAGATCTGCTTAATTATTTTAGCTCTCTGTATCCTTGCCTTTTTTTTTTTTTTTGCCACTTGATCTGTCTTATATTGACAGTAGTCTTCTATTATTCTGGTATCTTCTGTAGTTTTTACTTCATCAGTTAAGTTCAGTCACTCAGTCATGTCTCTTTGTGACTCCAGGGACTATAACATGCCAGGCTTCCCAGTCCATCCCCAACTCTCAGAGCTTGCTCAAACTTATGTCCATCGAGTCAGTGATGCCATCCAACCATCTCATCCTCTGTCATCCCCTTCTTCTCCTTTTACTTCATAAAGGTGATCATTGTGGCTTTTGGTGCATAGATTCTCATGCCTGCTACCTTTCTTTTTAATTGTGGATTTAACAGTAAAGTGTTCTTTGTTTTATATATATATATATGTATATGTATATACTTTTTAAATTGCATTTTATAACTCTGATATCAGGATCACTGCTATAGCTTTCTTTTGTTCATTTGTTTATTCTTTGTTTTTTTTTGCCACTTATACTTTCTCTCATTCCTTTATTGTTGTCTTTCAGAATGACTTTGTTTTAGATACGAAAGTGAAATAGAAACTGTTAGTCTCTGAGTCATGCCAGACTCTTTGTGACCCCATGATCTGCAGCCTGCCAGGCTCCTCTGTCCACAGAATTCTCCAGGCAAGAATATTGATAGCCATTCCCTTCTCCAGGGCATCTTCCCAACCCAAGCATTGAACCCAGGTCTTCTGCATTGCAGACAGATTCTTTACTGTCTGAGCCACCAGGGAAGCCCTTTATATACCAGATAGTTGGGTCTTGCTTTATGAGACCTTTGAAATCTTTCCCATATAATTATATGGGTTAAACCCATTCACGTTTGTTGATGTGACTGTTATGTTTGGTTTCAAATCTATCACATATTCTTTATATCATAATTTACTATGTTAATTCTGTAATTCTTGCTGATGTGTTTTCTTCTTTTATTTTAAAATTTCTTTTGATGTTTAGAAAGCTTTTTATTTTTGTTCTAATAGTTATCTTTTTTTCTTATACTTTTCAATGTATTTTATCCTTTCTTATTTAACCTCTTCCTACCAGCATTTTTCCCAGCATTGTTGAAGTGTAATTAAAAAATAAGAATTGTGTATATTTAAGATGTACAACATGATGGGCATTATGGTTTGTTTTGGGTTCTTTTTGAAGTTATTATAAATTATAAATTTAAAATTTATAAATCTCTTTATAATTTAAAATTATAAATCTCTTTTCAGTTGATTTATAATATTATATTAGTTTCAGGTGTACAGCATAGTGATTCAATGTTTTTGAAGATTATACTCCATTATAAGTTATTATAAGATAATTGTTGTAATTCCCTGAGCTATACAGTATATCCTTGTTGCTCATCTATTTTATTCATAGTAGTTAGTATCTGTTAATCCCATACCCCTAATTTGTCCCTTCACCCTTCCTTCCATTGTGAAATGATTGCCATAATCAAGCTAATTAACAAATTCATCACCTCTCATAGTCACTGTTGTGTGTGGTGAGAGTACTTAAGATCTACTCTCTTAGCAAATTCCAAGTATGAAAAGCAAGTAATATACAAACCTCCAAAACTTATGCACCCTGTTAACTCTTGGATCAGCATCTCCCCATTTCCTCTACACTCTGGCCACTGCAACCACCACTCTCTGCATATGTTCAGCTTGCCCCAATTCCACATAGAAGTAAAATCATACAGTATTTGTTCTTCTGTGTCTGTCTTGTTTCACTCAGTCTAGTGTCCTCTGGGTTCATCCATGTTGTTGCAAATAACAGGTTCTCCTACTTTTTAAGGTCATTAATAGTCTATCATCTGTATATACTACATTATCTTTTCCCAGGTCCTAACTGCCCCATGCTATTCATCCGTGCTGATCCGCTTAGTTTTCAGGTTGAGATGATAGAAATAGGCCTCTTGGGCAGCATCTGGCATAGCTGGGGGAGTGGGTCACTCCCAACGCTCTCGTTTCCCCTGTGGGGTCTCTCGTGGCACTGAGCTGGGCCACTTTGGGAAAAAGGTAAAGTGTGGCTGTTTAGTGCTTCTGTTGTGAGACTTTTTGCTCCACTGGGGGGCTGGGTCCTCTCTTCTGGACTTCCAAATTCCCACAAAGGCACTGTTATCCAGGGATGGTTGTCAAAATGATGTTTCTTTGGAAAGAGGAGTGTACAGACTTATTCTGCCATCTTGCAGACATCACTGCTTTGTCCGTTTTTTATGGTGTGCCTTGACTTTCCTCTATTGCCCATACAGCAGTCAATGAACTTACTCCACTCTCATCTTTCTTCTCTTACCCTGTTTCTTCTCTCTCTCATTTTTACTTCCATTATTTTCAAGAAACTATAACATTTACATATTCTGCTTTCAACCATGCCCCTACCTTCATTTAGTCTGAGATTTACAATTAAATATATTAAACGCTTATCATCAAACCTTTTGCCAAAACTTCCTCAGTCATCTCTTTGTTGAATGAAGCTTATCTTCTGTTATATTTCTCAAGGAAGACTCATGAGTATAGGAATCTCTGAGTGATTGAATATTGCAAGTTGTTTTCCTATAGTTTTGATAATTGAAAAATACTTGGCTAGCTATAAAATCCTTGGTTCATAATTTCTTTTAGTTTCTTGAAAATGCTGCTTCATATTTTTTGTCCTGTATGTTGCTTTGGAGACAGCTCATGATAGCCTAATTCTGTTGCCCTTGTAAATTGTTTGATCCTTTTTGCCTTAAGTCTTTGAAAACTTTTTTTTTTTTTAAGTTCAGTAGTTTTTCTAGGATCTTGGAATAGATCTTTCAGGTCTTTGAATCCTTTCAGGGTGTAGCCTCAGGTCATCTCTTCATATGTTTTCCTCAGATTTTTGTTACAAATTTTTGCTTATTTAATTACTTAATCTGCCTTCTCAGGGATTTCAAGTATACATATATCAGATCTTCTTTCTCTTCTCTTTAAGCCCTTTTTCATGGACCCTTGTTATTTTATTCTTGATCTCATTTTCATTCCCTTGGTTGTCTTTCTCTTTCTTCAATGCCCCTTATTAAAAGTTTCCCTTGGATATCTTGTCATTTAATCTTCATTTCTGAGTGCTTTTATTTTTGTTTTCTTTTCCCCTCTGAGTTCAGTCAGCCCTCTTTTTTTCCTAATTCTTTATGGATTTCAGTTGTTAATATTTACATTTCTAATTCAAAGTTGTTTGAGAAGATTTAATTCCGTTTGGTGTACTGTGTTACAGTTTTCTTCTGATTTTTAATTTTGGGAGAGGAGGTGGATTTTTATCACTTGGGAAGTTTTGATTTTTATGTTTTCTTCTTATATAATAGCTTTATTTGCTTCCTTCCACTTATTCATTTTGTAAATTTGAGGTTCAAAAACACAGTAGTAGGTGGATATGGGAGCCTGAATCTCTGGAATACCACTGTTAGAAACAGAAATTTGAGCATCATAAGGATTTAAGACTTAAAGCCTTGTAACTAAATGTAATCTTTTATTGAGAAAATTGGGATACAGATGAAAAGAGATATAAAATGAGACCACGCCAATATTTGGAGGTCAAGCAGATGAAAAGTGTCTGGCCAAATAAAATAAAATTTAAATTTAAAAAAGGATTATATATTCTGATAAGGTAGTGCTGTGTCTTTTTTTAATGGATGACTGAGTTTTTTGTATTACGACAAATAACGGTTTGTGTGCTCTCTGACTTGTTGTTGCTGTTGTTATTCTCTCTTGACTACAGAGTCTTAAAATTCCCCCCTTTGCCTCTTTCCTTTTCATTATCCAGTCTCCCAGAGACACTGCTCCTTTCTTTTTACCCTATTTCCCCCCATAAGTGATACCTATGGAAGATTACCACCTTGAATTATGTATGGCTTTACAAGTTGTTTTCATGTAGTCAGTTCCTTATTCTGGCAGGATTCTTTTTCAGAATTTTCACACATAGGAGCTTGGTCTTTCTGAAGATCGTTTTATAAAACCTTATGACCTCTACCAGCTTACCTTTTCTCTCTTTCATGTTGTTTTTCCTTACAGCCCTGGCTCTCCGCAAAAGCTTATGATGAGAGCCTTAGAAATACTTCATTCAGCTGCAGTGCTTGTTACTAACAGGGACTGTGACGTTTTGAGGGTTCTATGTATTTTAATGATCTTGAGGTTGTGAATTATGTATAACTTTATTTTTTTTCTTGTTTTCCTGTTTTGTTTTTTTGAAAGATAAGTTGGGAGATTTGATTTTAGATGGTTACCATTTTCTTCAACTATTAAGAGTCAGCAGGAATTGACTGTGGATTGCTTGTGGGAAATTATGGAACTAGAAGAATCAAAGATGACTCCCAGGTTTTTTTACTTAATCAACTGGATAGATAGTGGTTACATTTACTGAAATGGGGAAAACTGGTAGATATATAACATCTGGCATAGAAAGGAAGGGAGTAACAGAGTTCTCTTTTGGAGATTTGTAAATGTGCCCGAATCTCTGGAATACCATTGTTAGAAATTTGAGCATCCCATTCCAGTACTCTTGCCTGGAAAATCCCATGGGCGGAGGAGCCTGGTAGGCTGCAGTCCATGGGGTCGCTAACAGTCGGACACGACTGAGCGACTTTACTTTCACTTTTCACTTTCATGCATTGGAGAAGGAAATGGCATCCCACTCCAGTGTTCTTGCCTGGAGAATCCCAGGGACGGGGGAGCCTGGTGAGCTGCCGTCTATGGGGTTGCACAGAGTCAGACATGACTGAAGTGAATTAGCAGCAGCAAGGATTTAAAAGGTCCATCTAGTCAAGGCTATGGTTTTTCCAGTGGTCAAGTATGGATGTGAAAGTTGGACTGTGAAGAAAGCTGAGTGCTGAAGAATTGATGCTTTTGAACTGTGGTGTTGGAGAAGACTCTTGAGAGTCCCTTGGACTGCAAGGAGATCCAACCAGTCCATTCTAAAGGAGATCAGTCCTGGGTATTCTTTGGAAGGACTGATACTAAAGCTGAAACTCCAATACTCTGGCCACCTCACGTGAAGAGTTGACTCATTGGAATAGACCCTGATGTTGGGTGGGAGTGGGGGCAGGAGGAAAAGGGGACGACAGAGGATGAGATGGCTGGATGGCATCACCAACTCAATGGACATGAGTTTGGGAGGCCTGGCGTGCTGCAGTTCATGGGGTAGCAAAGAGTCGGACATGACTGAGTGACTGAACTGAACTGAACTGAAGGATTTAATATTTAATGCCTTGTAACTAAATGTAACCTTTTATTGAGAAAATTGGAACACAGATGAAGAAGGATATACAATGAGACCACTCCACTCCAATATTTGGAGGTCAAGCAGATGATAAATGTCTGGCCAAATAAAATAAAATTTAAATTAAAAAAAAAAAAAGGATTAGGAGCAGACAGTGAGGTAAGAGAGAAAGCTGAGAGTAGAGTGATCTCAAAAGCAAGAGGAGAAAGAGTCAGAGAGAAAGTGATCAGTTGCAGTTGATGAGACACTAAAAATAATGTGGTTGGAGATTTTTAGAGCTGACCATATGAAAGCCTTCACTGCCCTTGATGAGAGCAGTCAGATTGAGGGAAGTTCCAGAGCACTAGTGAGTTAAGCCAATTGAGTCTGCATCCAGAGAGATAACACAAAAGATTTTCAGAGCTTGAGTCTAATAGTGACTTTTCTGAATAAATGGCTTGCATTTATAAAATGCAATAAATGACTTGGGAGTTTCATTCCCTAGAGTCGGGGTCAGGGCCACGGCTATTGCCTGAAGCAGGGCCTGTTGCCTTCAAGGAAAATCTAATAAGGTTGGTGATGAACACCTATCAGTGAGAAGAATATGTCACCAACAGCCAAGTCGCCTTCACCTGGCAGCTGTACTTTGCCTCTTGTTGGTGACTGCAGGTTTGCAGATGGCAGCATACGTGTTTATTAGGAAGTGATATCTCAAAGGGTACTGTGTCCCTTTCATGCCTTGAAAGGCATCCCTCACGCATTTTCCTCCAGAGGATGGGCCTGCCAGGTGACCTAGTTCTAATGGTTCTGGGCTGCTCGGTTTCCAGAGGCGGATCTCTGCTTTCCTTTTCCATCACTGGCTTTCTGATTTCTCAGGGTCCTGTTTTGGGTGAAAACAGAATTTCTTCATACAAATTGCTTGGCCTGTTTTTCAAAATGTGGCTCTGCCCTATCATCACTGTCTGCCTGTGGACAAGCCAAGAAAGCAGGGCCTCTGATCTCATGTCAAAGACATATTTGCCAAGATACCTCAGAAAAGAAGGCCATTTGCTTAAAGGGTATTTTGCTTGGCTTACTATCTGAGTAACCCTGGGAAATGTTATTTAATCTTGTTTCACAAGAAAAGAGAAGTGGGGCATTGTGCTATCCATTTCAGCCTTGTTATAAGAATGAAAAATATAATATTCAAAACACGTACCTTAGGAAAAGAGAGCCTTCCTCTTTTCTGTTTTTTTCCTTACTGATGCTTTCAGGGACTGTCATGCTAAGTGAATGAGCCACATTGAGGTCAAACAACAGCTTAGGGATCAGGGCGCTGGAAGGGCATCATGGGAAATTGGGCTGCAGAGAGCCTAGACTGAGGACCCAACGTGTATCAGCCCCAGAAGCATGGGGGGGGGGAGATGGTGAAGGACTCTGGGGTCAAGCAGAGCCGAGAAAAGCTTTCCAAAGGTGAGAGGCAGGCAAGATCTCTGCAGCCAATCTCCTGGTCCAAGGCAGTAGCGTCTCTCAGTTAGATGTCAGCATCACCCTCTCCCCAACAACTAGCTTCTCTTGCAATGTAAGTCTGTTCTCTCTACAGCAGCCTCTGCACTTTAAAAAAATAAACATCTGAAAATTTTATTCTTGCTCATTAATCTTTGATAGCTGTCTGTTGTTCTTAAAATATATACCAAAACCCTGCAGTCTAAAGGGCCCTACCAAGCTTATGCCTCTAGCTTCATCTGATCTCATTCTCTGCGTACTTCATGATGGTGTAAACACCCCAGACTTCTTTATGTCTTTGACTGCACCTCGTGTTTTCCCTCTCCCAGGCCTTTGTGCATCGGTCCCTGAATCTGGGACACCCTTCCATGATACTTATCTTACAGATATTAGGTTAAATAGTTCTTGCTCAATGTGGTAAGCCCTCTTTCATTCCCACCCACATCCCTTGTCGTCTTCTGGACACATATATAGCACCCAACACTTCTCTTAATAGTGTTTATTGCAACTTGTAATCAGGTGTTTACTCATGAGAATAGTTATCTGTTGTTTGCTGCAAGTGTTAGAAAGATAATGTTTGCATGCTTCATGAGGATGGGGACCATGTCTGCTCTGCTCATCCCTGTGTGTGCAGCTCAATGCCTGGCACGTAGTGATAATTCAGTAATGATGAACATTTTCAGCGACAATCATATCAATGCATACTTGTTGATTGACTGACTAAATGAATGAGGAGTGAAGTGGGGGTCCCAGTCTAAGAGAAAAATGAAGGCACAAGCCTAAGAAGATGTGAAAACTGTAGAAAGACTCTGGGGTCAGGGCTAAATCTCATAATATGAGCTGAGACAGCTTAGTCTTAGAGAAGGCAAAAATATGAGTTAGGGCAACTGGGAAAAGTCTTTGAAAATGATGAGATCAGGGCTAAATCCCCACCTTATTAAGTAGGGCAGTCTGATGGTGCAATGAGAATTTTATGTATTCCCCAGGTACGGGGGCTTCTTGACCAGCTTGGGAGTACAATGTAACCTAAGTCCTCCTGGATAATAGACAGAAGTTCCTATAAGCCCTTCAATTAGATAGCCTATAATTTCAGTTAAGTAGTTGAAGGATGGATGGATAAGTGGATGGTTGAATGAGTCAGACTTGGCCTAGTCTCTAAATGGAGGTTATACGTAGGTAAGTAGATATAGGTATAAGGCATTTTGATTTAAAAAAAAAAAAAAAGCCCGTTTGTTGTGAGTTGGATGGATGATATGATATGACGTCAAGAAGATAGTGTACTGAAAGAACTGGAAGCAACCTTAGAATATCCCACTTACTCTACCAAAGTGGGCTTCCCCATCCCTTTCTCTGTCATTTGATTGGTGGGGAAATCGAGCCACAGAGAGGGCCAATGAGCTGCTCTGTTGCACAGCACTGGCAGATCCTTTTTTTTTTTTAGCTTTTTGGCTCTGCCACGAAATGTGTGGTATCTCAGTTCCTGACAAGGGATTGAACCTGAGCCCCCTGCATTGGAAGTGTGGAGTCTTTAACACTGGACTGCTGGAAAAGTCCCAGCACTAGCAGATCCTTGAGTAGAAGCAGGTCTCAACAGAAGCCCAGCAGTTAGGACAGTATATTACCCCAAGGTGATACATTCCTGCGTGCAGATTTGCAAGTCTAGAGTAGGAAGTGGAATGTGAGTGAGGCTAAAATAATGGGAACATGAAATTGTCTTGTACTGTGGAGATGGAACAGAAAATACACCAAATGCTTTTTCTCTTTCTAAAGCCTTATATAATCTGACACACGGAAAGTACTCATTTCCTTTTTACAGAACTGATTGGGTAAATGTCCACAGGCCAGACTTCCTGTGTGATCGGATGCAGAATTTCCAGTGTGTTCCTGACTTGCTTGCTAACAGTTCAATCACCTAGAAGGTCAAGGGAGTGACTTAGGACTTTGTTATTCTGTACCTGATTCTAACCAACAAAGACAAATTGGTTATGGAATTAAAGATGTCAGGAACTTGGGAGAAAACAGATATGTCAGTGTCATGTTTGTGAGAGCCGAGGAGAGTTAAACATAATCAGACAAGTGCTTTAGATGATAGAAAACAGTTTAATAGATTCAGGTGGAGGACGTAGTGTTAGGAAATGGCTCACTTTCATGCATGCAGCTTTGGCAGTGAAGATGATTCTAAGGAGAATTAGAAAGTTCTATAAATGATCCAGTGAAGAAGGCAGTAGAATAAACCGTTGTGGTTACCCAATATTCCCTTTACTGGGACACATTTTTAAATGAGTTCAGTTCAGTTACTCAGTTGCGTCCAACTCTTTATGATCCCATGGACTGCAGCACACCAGGCTTCCCTGTCCATCACCAGCTCCCAGAGTTTACTCAAACTCATGTCCATCAAGTCCCACAAAAGACACATTAGCCTTCACCTTTGTGGGGAGGAAGTGACCCAGAAGGAGCGTGAAGGGTTTTTCGGAGGTGCTGGTAATTTTGGGTGTTTTTTCTGGATGCTGGTCATAAAGTGTGTGTTCACTTTGTGAAAGATTTGGCAAACTGCATTTAAAATTAGTGTGTTTGTCTGCATGTATCAATATGTTATACTTCACTGTGCAACCATTTTTAAGATTTAGTATATTTCTTTAGGACTTATTTTTTAAATGCTTAGATTGGCATGTTAAATAAAAACTGTGCTTTATTAATTAATAATTTTTATGTGTATTACTGCATGTTATTACATGGCTCTCAACCATTTTCATTATCAGCCTTATAAAACTTCACTGTGTAAAGAGACCTCCACTTTCTTTACCATGACTATAGAGTTGGGCAGATATGTTCGTCTTCGTTTTCACTTTTATAAAGAGTACTGGAAGCAATGACTTTGAATATAAAGCTTCTTCTGCATTTAAGGTCATTCCTTGAGAATAGATTCTTAGATACAAAGAGATTAGGTTGACTCTCTTTAAAGTCTAGACACATATTTACAAATTACCCCCATCAGTAAAGACCTCACTATATTGCCCATTGCTATATTTAACAGTATTGCACAGAATTGACAAGTTTCCTGATACAGTACATGCAAAATCTTTTTTTTTCTTTGTATTAGTATAAAGTTGGAGATCTTATCTCTTGGCACTTCCCATCCAACACAATTCCTCAGTTCTCTGGATGTCGTGCTTTCTTCTTTAGCCATCTCAGTGTCTAGTTCACTGACCTCTGTTTAAACCAAAGAACAGACATGGAAGCCAACAGGAGTTGAAGAACTTTGTTCTACCTCCAAACATGAAAACAAACAAAAAAAATTAGTTTGTTCACTTTTATCATCATTTTTAAGTTTTAACTCATTTGTGACTTGAGCTTTTTTGGCATCTCATTTTTAAAATTTATTTTTGGAGTATAATTGCTTTGCAAAGTTGTATTAGTTTCTGCTGTACAACAAAGTGAATCAGCTATATGTATATGTACATCGCCTCCCTCCAAATCCCACCCAACTAGGTCATCACAGAACACCGAGCCAAGCTCCCTGTGCTTTGCGGCACCTTCCTGCCAGCTGTCTGGTTCACACCCAGCAGTGTACACACGTCAGTGCTACTCTCCCAGTTCATCCCATCTCATTTAGAGAGTTCTGCTTTTTTCTCTCTTCTTTCTTTCTGTCTCCTGGAAATGTTCATTAAACAAAAAACTGTTTTTCTTGAAATATAAGCACCTTCAAATGAATATTTCATGTATTTGAATCATAATATGTCATGCTGTTTTAACATTTCTGCATTTTCCATTTTTTTAAATAAAACAATTATTTATTTTAAAAAGTAACACTTTCAGCACAGAAAAAAAAAAAAGGAAACACTTGTTCCAAAGAACAAGTCATGTCAACCCAACCTTCTTTAAGATAGTTCTTGAACTGATTGGGGAAATGCAGTAGACAGAGCATCAGTACCTGAAGTGATTTTTGACCCTGTTCTCAAGCTATGTTTTTGGAAAAATACCACAGTAGAGTCTGAGTTCTGAAGCAATTGAGACAGCGAGTAACTGTTGCATAACCAACCAGAGATTCTGATGAACAGGTGAATGCCAACCTGGAAGAGGGATTCTAGTGCATGCCACTGAGTCTGTTACTGGCATTTTCTAGGTTACTACTTATATTAGTGATCTGGATAAAGTGGAAAAAGCATGTCCCCAAACTTGCAGATAGTGAAGATAATAAGGTAATAGGCTCTGGTCACCAATTCAAAGATGATAGGCTTTGACAGTTCCAAGTGTGACTCTGTACTTGAGTCTCATAGTAGGACCACGTATGTATGTAGAAGCAGGCAAATTTTTTTCTTTTTTTTGGTGGGAAAGAGTTGCTGACATATTCATTGTGATCACTGAAAATGTGAAATGTTGGCTATGTTATTAGAAATGCAGTTTAAGTAAGAAAAAATGGAAAACAGTGATAATCTAGGTAATCTATAATAATACGTAATAATCTAGGTAATCTGGGTAGTCTCTATTGACAAGACTACACATAGACTGTTGCTTTATGTTCTAGTCCCTTCTCATTAAGAGGGACAAACTGGAGGATGTCCTGGGAAGAGCATTAATTTGGTTCAGAGGACTTGAGCTTTTATCATCTGAGGAATTGTTGAAAAAGAATGTTAATGAACTTGAGAACTGTCTTTCAGTACCTGGACATCTTTCCTACACAAGCAAAGGCAGACTCCCTGTGGGCTACAGAACAGAATCAAGACCACGAGGGGTCATACTTGGGCTTGATAGGAGGGACGGTTCCTAGCATTCAGAGGTGTGCGTGGATGACATAGACTCTGCTGTAGACATTACCACTGTTTCTCTTTCTGGTTCTTGGAGCACTCCAATTCCTGTGTCACTGAAGTCAGGCATGGCCCTTAGACTCGCTCTAGCTGATAGAACCTGTGTCAAAGGAAAAGCGTTACTTCTAATGTCAAGCCTTTAGTTGCCAGTTCTTACTAAACTCATCATCATCCCTTTCTCCAGCCTCAGTGAACACTGATTATATTAACATGGAGGTAGCAGCCTTGGTCTTTGAGTGGCTACAATGATGACAGCATCCTCCAGCCACCACCATCAGCTCCCCCTCAGACCCACCACACTCCTCTATTGGACATGTTGTTTGAGTGGAAAATAAACCTTTGCTGTTTGTAGCCCCTGGATTTCTTGGGTTTTATTCTGCATATTCCTGACTAAGGCTTCCCTGTTGGCTCAGATGGCAAAGAATCTACCTGCAACGCAGGAGACACAGGAGATACGAGTTCAATCCCTGGATTAGGAAGATCCCCTGGAGATAGGAAACGCAATCCACTCCAGTATTCTTGTCTGGAGAATTCCATGGACAGAGGAGCTTGGCAGGCTATAGTCCATGGGGTTGCAAAGAGTGGGACATGACTGAGCAACTAAACTAAACTAATCCTGATTAATACAGTGCCTTCAAGATTCAGTGGTTCTTTACATGTGGGGATTAGCAAGACAGGCATTGGATTCTGCAGATCAAAACTACACTGGTCAGAATGGCCATCACCAATAAGTCTACAAATAATAAATGCTGAAGAGAGTATACAGAACAGGGAACCCTTTTGCACTGTTTGTGGGAATGTAAATTGATATAGCCACTATGGAGGACAGGATGGAGGTTCCTTAAAAAGCTAAAAATAGAACCACATGACCCAGCAATCCCATTAAGCTTCTCACAGATGCCCTTGATACCATCTGCTAACCGTGTAACTGAGTGAAGCACACACATGCCACACTCACTTAGTGTTACGGTTATTGTTCTGTGCTGGGCAGTATTTATGAAGTAGTTCTGTCTGGGGAAGAAACTGATAAGGTGATGAGAGCCAGGAAGTGGAAGTAACACCAGTGTAAGAATAAATGAAGAAATAGAATTAAAAGGTGATTCCCCTGGAGGAAAAACCTGGAAGGGACAAATATTAAATTATAATTAAAAATATAAAAGCAAGCCTATATATGCAAATATGTATACATATATTTTTGTATATATTAAAAAACCAAACACAACAAATTAACTGGAATCTCACTTTTGTTATTCACAGGAGACCAAAATCAATTGTGTCCGCCTGGCTACGAAAGGTATGTTGGCATGCGCTGTCTGTCTTCAGTTATTGAAGTACTTCTCTCTGTAGCAACACAGGAAAATTTTAGGCAACAGTGACTAAAAATAACAAGAAAGAATTGTTATTTTCCCTGGAGTCATTTGCATCTAGGTATTATTATATACTTACGGTATATATTAATATCACAGTGCCTAAAGCATAGGAAGAGCTCAGAACATATTTGCTTAGTCGATGGATAGATGGATGGATGCACAGACTGGTACATTAATCAGTGGTAAATATAAATTTGCTCAAGTACTCTTCACTATATATTTGCACTGTATTTGGGTCTATGTTTATGTGGGTATTTTTTTGCATGTCAGTTAGACCAATCTTCTGGTGTTGGATTTTATTCCGTTGCCGCATAGCTTTCAAAAATGAGGTGATTAGTGTTAGTGCCTTGTATAATGAGAAAGCAAACACTGCATTGTTGTGTAGTTGGCATTTTCTATACTTATCCCCAAAACCAAGGCAGCATTGTTCAGGCTCATCACTTTTTGTTTCCCTAATTATTATTGAATTGCCTGGCTCTCTCAATTGGTACATGTTTCTGTTTATTACTCTTTAAAAAAAAATCAGTGAATGGTTTGTTATCATTTAACCTATTACAAGGTTGAATGGTTAGAAATCAGGTTTATCTTTTTTGTTATAGAACTGATATTTTTAACAGCTATCCTCCCTGTATAAACACACCAAAACTGGGCAACTCATTCTAGTCCCTGCATTTATTGAGAGCATATATGGTTTCATAGGTGACTTCCACAGCAATGAAAAGATATAAGTAGATATGTAATGATAGGCATAAACTATAGACAAAGACAATGGCTCAAGTATGTATATACATATGTCAATACATACACACAAGCACACACAGCAGAAAACGGGGGAGAGAGACAGAAATATTTAATGGTTATTTGACAGAATATGCACCAAGACCTATCACCCATTAGTTTTATAACTTTGAAGAAAGTCACGTCAGTTTGTAGACAGCAAAGGGAAGATGCAGGAGGAAGAAGACAAGCAATCAGGGCTCACTGTGATAAGAACTCACTCTGCTCTCCCAGAAGTCAGGAGAGGTCAGCATGTCCCTAATGTGTTCTCTCTCGGGAGCTCAGGCTTCTGGACAGAAAGAGATAAAATACTGCTTGTGAGGCAAGGAGAATTGATGGCCTGAAAACAAAAGGGGCACAAATTATGGGCCTCAGCAGAGTTTTCCTCTGAAGAAAACAGATCGTCTAGAAAGAAGACCCTTATCTCTGGGCTAGCACTAGAGCTCTGATCTCGGGCCGGACAGCTCGGTATCTGCAGCAACCCCCTGGAGTGGGCAGGAAACTTACAGAGAAGCCTCCCCTGTGATAGTAAGCTCCATGGCTCCCTGCGAGCTTCTGACGCCTGGACATGGGAGGGCTGATGGCAGTGCCGTCCCCTGCGGGGGCAGAGGGGGTTCTAAGGATATCCCCTGGGACAGAAAGCCCTCCTAAAAGGGAGTTTGTTGAATTGTAGGATGTGAACTGGGAATTGAGAACATGTGATCAGACAGGCAAAAGGTATCTGTGGGGACTCTGAGTGAGAATGTTATTTAGTTATTTATTTTTGGCTGTGCTGGGTCTTCACTGCCACACGGGCTTTTTTCTAGTTGTAGTGAGTGGGGTCTTTTCTCTAGTTGCAGCATGTGGGCCTCTCATTACGGTGGCTTCTCTTCTTGCAGAGCATGAGCCAGGTCTGTGCACGGTCTCAATAGCTGCGGTTCCTGGGCTCCAGAGCACAGGCTCCATGGTTGTGACGCACAGACTTAGTTGTTCCACAGCATGTGGGATCTTTCTGGATCAGGGATTGAACCCATGTCTCCTCCATTGGCAAGCGGATTCTTTACCACTGAGCCACCAGGGAAGCCCTGAGAGAGAGGAATTAAAAGCATATGTTCTTGGCAATTTCAGGACCCACTGTCCATGTACATAGACAATACACCATGCCATGTTTCTCCAGGTTCCATTGCTGATCTGTGAGATTAGTGTGAGCTTTAAAGAACTAGAGCAAGAGTTGTCTACTTCTTCTTAGCATGAGGATTTCTCTTCTTGTTTGATGTTTAGGATACAACCTTCCTTTAGTGGAGTGTGTTGTGTGCATGTGCCAGGTGTGGCAGGGGAAAGGATGGGAATGCATTCGTGAGTGTGAATACCCAGCTGGTCATGCCCAGGCAGGGCTCAGAGGAGTCAGGAGTCAGACGTGGATTCCAGGATTCCATGTCTTTGTTTTCCAGGGCCATTGCCCCAACCAGAGAAGCGGGCTCTAGCAGCTCTTGGCAGTAGGGTAGTGAGCAGAATGCCAGTCTCCCTCAGGTCAAGGAGTGATTCTTTCTCAGCATCACATCAGATAAATAAGCAGGATGCTTGGTGATGCAGAGAAAAGGCAAAGCGAAGGAAAGCTATATTTGATCAGTGTCTGCTCTGTCCCCTTGGAGCATCCAGGGTCAGCTGAACGAGAACCCTATCTGAACTCATACCCTGCCCATGGGGACTGTGTATCAAGGAACTAAGTCCAGGCTTCAATATTTGACCCATCCCTTTCCTGATGTTGTCAATCAAATTTCCCTCTTTATAGGTTTGCCAAAAATGCTCTTCTTTTTAACAGAGGAAAGTATGATGGTGGGAACCTTGCAGGCATTAAGGGTGTAACAAATTCCAGTGACAGATTCCATGGCCCGTCTGTCTCCCTCAGAGCTCCTCCACCTCTTTGTCATTGTGGCATTTTCCTCATGGGTCTGCCAGCGGGCAGCCAGTCTCTGGAGTGTGGTCACACGGGCAGGCTTGAGGCCAGTGCTCTGGCGATAAAGCAACTTGCTGATGTCCTGTCCCTGACCCCAGTGACTCCAGACAGTGTCTGTGGTCGGCTGTGTGAGTCCCATGGAACTGGGAGGGCTGCTACTCAGAATGGAACAGCCTGAGCTGTTCGGGGTCATTCTGACCTGACCAGAAGCCCAGGGCATCTTCTATCAATATTAGATAGAATCCCTGGCTCTAGTGTGCACCTCTAACCCTTGTCTGTCTGTAATGTCACTGTTCGTCACCCAAGCTCTAATGAAGCACTGCCAGCCGGGAGGTCTTCAAAGCCGGGGACCTGTGTTAGTTTTCAGCGACTGCAGAGTTCACAAACTAAGTGGCTTAAACAAAGCATAATTTATTGTCTCACACTTCTGAATGCTAGAAATCCAAGATTGAGGTGTCAGCAGGGTTGGCTCCTTGGAGGGTGTGAGGCAGAGTCTGTTTCGTGCCTTTTCTCCAGCTTCTGGGGGATTGCTGGCCATCATTGGTGCTCTCTGGCTTGTAGACGCCTCACCTCATCTCTGCCTTCATCTTCTCATGGTGCTCTTCCCCTGCGTGTCTGTCCAAATTTTCCCCTTTTCTATGGACGCTGATCATATTGGATTGAGGGTCCACCTTACTCCAGTATGACCTCATCCTAACTCAGCTAATCACCTCTACAGGGACCCCGTTTACCAAATAAGGTCACAGTCTAAGGTTAGGACATTGACATATGAATCTGAGGAGAACTCAGTTCAAGCCATAACGGGCCCCATGCAGTTAGGGGCAGCGTCCACATGGTTCCCATTGAAGCCTTTCACTGCTCACCATTCAGTGGGATCCCAGCAGTCTTGGGGGCTGTGCAGGAACTGGCCCTGCCAAAGAGGGCCCCAGGTGCAGGCTGAGGTCCAGATGTGGCTCCGGGTTTCTGCAGAAGCAAAGCAAGGCTTCCTCAAGCAGAGGAGCTGCTTAATCTATGAAAGGATCCCAGGGCAGGGGGTAAATGCAGAGGGCCACCCCCACAAACCAGACGCTGGGTCTGTGGCAGAGGGCCCTTCCCAGAACCCACGTGGTGGTGGAGCATCAGGTCCTGGGCAGGGCCAGGCCTCCTGGGGTAGGTGCCAGCCCTGCTGCTGTTGAGGGGAGCTCTGATGAGGAACTGCTTGGTCCTTGCCACTGATTTCCCAGTCACATTTGGCCGTGGCAGGAAGTTCCTGGCATATCGTTGACTCTCGAACAATACCTACTAAGATGAGGGAATGCATTTGGTCAGAATCTCACTGCAGCAAGACTCAGAGATCCTGAGGGTCATACTCCCTCTTCCGAAACTCAGAAGCACCCTATTTAAAGTAATCCCAGGATTCCCTGGCAGTCCAGTGGTTAAGACGCTGTGTTCCCGATGCAGGGGGCACACGTTCAATCCCTGGTTGGGGAACTAAGATCCTGTTTGGCACAGAGGGTGGTCAAAAAATTAAAAAATAAAATGAAGTGATCCCCATCTACCCATTCATTGGAAGGATTGATGCTAAAGCTGAAGCTCCAATACTTTGGCCATCTGATATGAAGTGCTGACTCATTGGAAAAGACCCCGATGCTGGGAAAGATTGAGGGCAGGAGGAGAAGGGGGTGACAGAGAATGAGATGGTTGGATGGCATCATTGACACAGTGGACATGAGTTTGAGCAAACTCTGGGAGATAGTGAAGGACAGGGAGGCCTGGCGTGCTGCAGTCCATGGGGTCGCCAAGAGTTAGACACACCTTAGTGACTGAGCAACAACATAATCTACCCATTCACAGAAAATTTTTGAACGTAATTACTGCCTGTGGTTTGCTGATAAACCTGCTCTTTGGAAAAGTCTTTTATTTGTA
Source organism: Bos mutus (assembly GCF_027580195.1). NCBI lineage: Eukaryota > Metazoa > Chordata > Mammalia > Artiodactyla > Bovidae > Bos > Bos mutus. Next base: position 55,215,086 of record NC_091629.1, on the reverse strand, counting down.
GTCTTTGTCCATTTCTAGGGTGTAAATATCCCCACAAATCCAATATCAAGTTATTGATAGCTTAACAGCAGCTGGCTTATAAGAATGTTCTGAATGTTCAGCAACATTTCTTCTGCAGCAAGCTAATGCAAGCCAGCCCCAGCACACCAAAATCTCAGTTTGTTATGAGGACCGAATGATAACATACATATAAATGGATTTTTATTTACTGTAAATTGTTTTGGAAATTCTTAGAAAATCATGATTGATGACCATTATGTCTCTCGTGGTTAGCTCACTCACAGTGCACCTGGGAGCCAGGTACCTTGTAAGGAACTGGGGATTTTCAGTGAACCAGCAGTCTTGCTTCCTGTCCTCAGGAGACTCACAGTCTAGTGTGGAAGCAGACATGAAGTGAATGATCGTGAGAGACAGCAGTGGAGTTGTGACTGTGATCAGGTCCTCTAAAGAGAAGTGAGGTGTACTGAGGAGGACAGGCGGCGGCAGAGCTAAAGCCCTGGGGCAGCCCTGGGGATCACTCCTCTAGAGTGGGTGCATGTGAGATACTTTGTGCCCCCCGGTCCCGTCCCCACCCCTTCTCAGCCACCCCTGGGAACTGAGTCATATCCAGCGCGAGGGTGGCATTTGAGAAGCTAGCTGAATGATTGTGAGAGGAACCACACTCTTGGCCCAGACTCCCTGGGAGAACCAAGTCCCCTGTGTTTACAAAGAGTCTGTTGGGTGGATCCACACACCACCAGGGGTCAGTATTTATTTATAGAGCTGGGGCAGAACCTCCAGCTTAAGGTGCTGCTAAGGAACGCTGGGGTGGTAGTTTGTATGAGCTGCTAGATTTAATGCTAGGATTAGGACAGGTTCATCTCAAAAGCCTGGAAGGCAGTCTTTTTCACTGATGGGGTGAAGAACCTGTGTACACATATTCACATTCTTCTTTACCTTGTTCCTCAGCACGGGTTCAGTTCAGTTCAGTTCAGTTTCGCTCAGTCGTGTCCGACTCTTTGCGACCCCATGAATCGCAGCACACCAGGCTCCCTGTCCATCACCAACTCCCAGAATTTACTCAAACTTATGTCCATCGAGTCAGTGATGCCATCCAGCCATCTCATCCTCTGTCGTCCCCTTCTCCTCCTGCCCCCAATCCCTCCCAGCATCAGGGGCTTTTCCAATGAGTCAGCTCTTCGAATGAGGTGGCCAAAGTATTGGAGTTTCAGCTTTAGCATCAGTCCTTCCAATGAACACCCAGGACTGATCTCCTTTAGAATGGACTGGTTGGATCTCCTTGCAGTCCAAGGGACTCTCAAGAGTCTTCTCCAATACCACAGTTCAAAAGCATCAATTCTTCGGTGCTCAGCTTTCTTCACAGTCCAACTCTCACACCCAAACATGACCACTGGAAAAACCATAGCCTTGACTAGATGGACCTTTGTTGGCAAAGTAATGTCTCTGCTTTTGAATATGCTGTCTAGGTTGGTCATAACTTTCCTTCCAAGGAGTAAGTGTTTTAATTTCATGGCTGCAGTCACCATCTGCAGTGATTTTGGATCCCCAAAAATAAAGTCAGCCACTGTTTCCACTGTTTGCACATCTATTTACTATGAAGTGATGGGACCAGATGCCATGATCTTAGTCTTCTGAATGTTGAGCTTTAAGCCAACTTTTTCACTCTCCTCTTTCACTTTCACCAAGAGGCTTTTTAGTTCCTCTTCACTTTCTGCCATAAGGGTGGTATCATCTGCATATCTGAGTTTATTGATATTTCTCCCGGCAATCTTGATTCCAGCTTGTGCTTCTTCCAGCCCAGCGTTTCTCATGATGTACACTACATGTAAGTTAAATAAGCAGGGTGACCATACACAGCCTTGATGTACTCCTTTCCCGATTTGGAACTTGTCTGTTGTTCCATGTCCAGTTCTAACTGTTGATTCCTGACCTGCATATAGGTTTCTCAAGAGGCAGGTCAGGTGGTCTGGTATTCCCATCTCTTTCAGAATTTTCCACAGTTTATTGTGGTCCACACTGTCAAAGGCTTGGGCATAATCAATAAAGCAGAAATAGATGTTTTTCTGGAACTCTCTTGCTTCTTCCATGATCCAGCAGATGTTGGCAATTCGATCTCTGGTTCCTCTGCCTTTTCGAAAACCAGCTTGAACATCAGGAAGTTCACGGTTCACATATTGCTGAAGCCTGGCTTGGAGAATTTTGAGCATTACTTTACTAGCATGTGAGATGAGTGCAATTGTGCGGTAGTTTGAGCATTCTTTGGCATTGCCTTTCTTTGGGATTGGAATGAAAACTGACCTTTTCCAAGTTTTGCTGAGTTTTCCAAATTTGCTGGCATATTGAGTGCAGCACTTTCACAGCATCATCTTTCAGGATTTGAAATAGCTCAACTGGAATTCCATCACCTCTACTAGCTTTGTTCGTAGTGATGCTTTCTAAGGCCCACTTGACTTCACATTCCAGGATGTCTGGCTCTAGGTCAGTGATCACACCATTGTGATTATCTGGGTCGTGAAGATGTTTTTTGTACAGTTCTTCTGTGTATTCTTGCTACCTCTTCTTAATATCTTCTGCTTCTGTTAGGTCCATACCATTTCTGTCCTTTATTGAGCCCATCTTTGCATGAAATGTTCCCTTGGTATCTCTGATTTTCATGAGGAGATCTCTAGTCTTTCCCATTCTGTTGTTTTCCTCTATTTCTTTGCATTGATCGCTGAGGAAGGCCTTCTTATCTCTCCTTGCTATTCTTTGGAACTCTGCATTCAGATGCTTATATCTTTCCTTTTCTCCTTTGCTTTTCACTTCTCTTCTTTTCACAGCTATTTGTAAGGCCTCCTCAGACAGCCATTTTGCTTTTTTGCATTTCTTTTCCATGGGGATGGTCTTGATCCCTGTCTCCTGTACAATGTCACAAACCTCATTCCATAGTTCATCAAGCACTCTATCAGATCTAGTCCCTTAAATCTATTTCTCATTTCCACTGTATAATCATAAGGGATTTGATTTAGGTCATACCTGAATTGTCTAGTGGTTTCCCTACTTTCTTCAATTTAAGTCTGAATTTGGCAATAAGGAGTTCATGATCTGAGCCACAGTCAGCTCCCAGTCTTGTTTTTGCTGACTGTATAGAGCTTCTCTATCTTTGGCTGCGAAGAATATAATCAATCTGATTTTGGTGTTGACCATCTGGTGATACCCATGTGTATAGTCCTCTCTTGTGTTGTTGGAAGAGGGTGTTTGCTATGACCAGTGCATTCTCTTGGCAAAACTCTATTAGCCTTTGCCCTGCTTCATTCCATATTCCAAGGCCAAATTTGCTTGTTAGTCCAGGAGTTTCTTGACTTCCTACTTTTGCATTCCAGTCCCCTATAATGAAAAGGACATCTTTTTTGGGTGTTAGTTCTAAAAGGTCTTGTAGGTCTTCATAGAACCGTTTCACTTCAGCTTCTTCAGCATTATTGGTTAGGGCATAGACTTGGATTACTGTGATATTGAATGGTTTGCCTTGGCGACGAACAGAGATCATTCCGTCGTTTTTGAGATTGCATCCAGTACTGCATTTTGTACTCTTTTGTTGACCATTACGGCTACTCCATTTCTCCTAAGGGAATCCTGCCCACAGTAGTAGATATAATGATCATCTGAGTTAAATTCTTGGAGATGGTGATGGACAGGGAGGCCTGGCGTGCTGCGATTCATGGGGTCGCAGAGTCGGACACAACCGAGTGACTGAACTGAACTGAGTTAAATTCACCCATTCCAGTCCTTTTTAGTTCGCTGATTCCTAGAATGTCCATGGTCACTCTTGCCATGTCCTGTTTGACCACTTCCAATTTGCCTTGATTCATGGACCTGACATTCCGGGTTCCTATGCAATATTGCTCTTTACAGCATTGGACCTTGCTTCTATCACCAGTCACATCCACAACTGGGTATTGTTTTTGCTTTGGCTCCATCCCTTCATTCTTTCTGGAGTTATTTCTCTACTGATCTCCAGTAGCGTATTGGGCCCCTACTGACCTGGGGAGTTCTTCTTTCAGTATCCCATCATTTTGCCTTTTCATACTGTTCATGGGGTTCTCAAGGCAAGAATACTGAAGTGGTTTGCCATTCCCTTCTCCAGTGGACCACATTCTGTCAGACCTCTCCACTGTGACCCGCCCATCTTGGGTGGCCCCACGGGCATGGCATAGTTTCATTGAGTTAGACAAGGCTGTGGTCCGTGTGATCAGATTGACTAGTTTTCTGTGAATATGGTTTCAGTGTGTCTGCCCTCTGATGCCCTCTCACAGCACCTACCATCTTACTTGGGTTTCTCTTACCTTGGACATGGGGTATCTCTTTACGGCTGCTCCAGCAAAGCGCAGCTGCTGCTCCTTGCCTTGGACGAGGGGTATCTCCTCACGGCCGCCCCTCCTGACCTTGAATGTGGAGTAGCTCCTCTCGGCCCTCCTGCGCCCATGCAGCCGCCGCTCCTTGGACGTGGGGTAGCTCCTCTCGGCCACTCCTGCCAGGGGTTGGCTGTTACTAACTTTGACTGCAGATTGAGAGGAATAAGAGCAGGAGTTCAGCCCGTAGTGGGGAAGAGGAATTTTTCAGTGAGCAGATGAAGAATGGGAGCGTCTTAAGGCAGATTCCCTAGAAGCAGAGCCTGAGGCAGGGTTTTGGGTGCCTGGGGTGTATCGAGGGAGGGCTCTTAGAGGAAATGTGTAAAAGCGAGAGGGAGAAGGCTCAGTGAGAGTCTGCTGTCAGACAGTTAAGTCTAGGCTAGATCCCCAGTGGAGTGTAAATTTCTCCCAAGTTGTTCTGCTTTGAGGCGAGAATTTCTGCTTCCTACCCCATCACAATCAGTCCTTGGCATTTCCTTCCTTTACCCTCACCTTCCCCTCAGGAAGACTCTTAGGTAGCTCCAGAGGAGGTGGTGCCCCTTGCACAAGTCTCTGGAGATAGGAGTAACAGCGGTAGAGGTAGGGATCAGCTGCATGACCTACAACCCCCACTAATGCAAAGACCAAGCAGGCTCTGCTTGGATACCTATAATGACAGACACCTCACTACTCCCCCAGGGAGTATTTCCCACCACTGGACATTTCAGTTCCAGGGAGCCTCAATATCAGGGGTCCAAACTGGCTCCCTCTTATTTCTTCCATTCAGTCTTTGGGGGCCACATGAATCTGCCTTTTCTCCTTCCAGAAAATAAACTTGGCCTCCTCGGACTTGTTCCCCCTGCTCTGATTGGGTTCCATCAAGCCCTTGCTTGTCCGCTGTCTTCCCATGGGAACCTCTGTGGCTGCCAGCAGGCAACCTCTCTCCCCGCTCAGGCGCCAGCCTTCAAGGCAGTGCAGCTGGCTCCGCAGACTCCCGCTGGGTGCGCCCAAGTGGCAGTTAGAAAAATCAGCTTTGATTTGATTTGCAAACTGAGCCGAGTCATTGAGACAAAATAAATCCGGAAACCCATAAAGCCATTTGCAGAGTTGCTTTTACAGAAGAAAGTCACAGTTTTAATCTGGTAAACACTCTCTAACGATCCCATTAAAACAACCCCCTCAGAGTAGGTGCTGAAAGCCGAACTCCTGGATAATGAAGCATGAGATAAGGGGCCAGTGTCACAGATAGTCCCTTTCTGCCTCGTGGGGGTGATGATGATGGACTAAAACTATTGTCCCAGGGCAACAGGAGGCGGGGGTGATAGTCTTTTGTAAATGTGGCTTCTTTTTATAATGCCTAAGCCTGAGGTAGAACATTTCATCCAGCCTTTTCTCCCGTCTTCCTAATGGATTCTTGCCCCTGCAGGGACAATAAATAGCCATTCTCCAGTGAGATGTCCTCATTTCACAGATGCTAAGACTGGGGGCCCACGAGGCGAGTGATATGTCCGTGGCTTTTTAGCTACAAGAATAACCTGCCACAGGTGATGTGAGAAGCCAAACAAGAAGTAGGCATTGTCTACTATCAGCTAGGAAATACCCACGACCTGCCCTCCCCACCCCTGTTGATCCTTCTGTATGGAAGGTTCTATTTTATATAAAGCTTCCTCAAGATCTTGCTTGAAATAATGCCGAATCAGAGACACCTGGATTCAAATCCCACTCCAAAATTTACCTCTTTGACCTTGGACAGGTCACAGCCTCCAGGAGTCACTTTTAGGCCTAAGATCATTAGTTCTTCCCCCTGATTACTTGGGATAATGTGCATAAAAGGTCAAGAACATCATAGATGATCCAGTTTGAGCTTCCTTTCTTCCTTCTTCTGGGTCTTCTTTGAGACCTGGAGACCCAGCTACTAAGCATATGTCCTTTTTCTGCTCTTCCCCAAGAAGGAAAACCAAAACCTGAACCATAGTCGCTTCTCATACGAATCAAACAGACTCAGGCTGGATTCAGAATGCGGAAACTGAGAGCAGACAGGAATGATGCGGGCCTTGGCTCTGAGCACTTGACCTCTTCATCTACAGGCCATTGTGTTGGGGTCAGATCCTGCATAGCAATAATGTTCTTGCATTGACTGAGTGTAAGATTTCCCTCGTGCACTTGCTGACCTTTGACTCTGGCACTTTTCCCCCTCTTGTCATCGGCCCAGCAATTTCAGGGGGAACTCAGAATCACAGGGTGCTCAAATAAGGGGAAAATGTGGCGACGCTAGAGATGAGGACTAGAAATACAAAAGAATTAAGTTCCATTAGAGCTTTCTCTGATGGTTCTTCAATGGATTGTTGTGGGTGTTAGCAAAAATTAACCACCTGTTAAATGCAAGTCAGAGAGGGCTGTGTGTTCACTCGAGTCTGCAGTGCAATGATAGAAGTAAATAAATCTTGTCATATAGTACACACTAAATGAATAGTGGTCATCATTATTATCCTGACTTAAGGAATGAAGCTGTGTAAGCTCAAATGGATTAAGTGAGGAACTTAAGGTCCCTCAGAATTGCCACTCAGGTGTAATGCCAAAGCTCATGGTATTTCCGTGGCACCATTTTGAATCCTGTCTGTAATACAGACTGGGTGAGATTCTAATCGCCACCGTTAGGGTCTTCTGTCTCCTATTTGTTAAACACTTCCCATGCCTCTTTTCCAGTAATAGCTGATGGTAGAACCTTTAGGGTATGGTGGGTCTTTGGCCTGTCTTCAGTGGTATCCAAGCTAAGTCCTGGGATCTGGAGCAGAAGGTGAGGTGCCTCGAGGAGCCCTCTACTTTATTTACTTCCACAGTGTATTGAAGCTAATAAATCAAAAAATTAATTTATTTTCAAGTTTATCTGTTCCAGTGCCATCTTTATCCCATCAGCATCTCTTTCACTCAACATCCATTGCTTTAGAAGACAAAATAATCAGAAAGGAAGTCTGAGGCACTCAGGATTCAGACCTCCTCCTTCTTTACATGGTCTCAGTGTTTTTGTTAATGGCCGGCATGTGTACATATGAATAAGCCCTGAAAACTGTAAAGATAGAAGGTTTGTGAATCTTCCAGCAAAAATGCCATACCGTAGGGGGACCAGATGATAGAGGAGAAAGCAAGGGACTTCTGTCTTTTGTTCTGCTGGATTAGTCAGGATAGGATAGGCTTTGCTGCAACAACAACTGAATACCTTAATCTCAGTAGCTTAATGCCACAAAGGTTTCTTTGTTGTCATGTCATCTAGAATATTAGTGGCCTCAGAGGGGGAAGAATAAATATGGAGATGGTAACCTGGATCTTAAATACCTCTCTTGGAAATGACTCATGTCTCTTCGACTTTCATGGTGACTGAGATTCTTTCATATGCCTAAGGGTAAATGGAGCAGCACCAGTAAATACCAGTTATCTCTAGTGCTAAATACATGACTCCTTTTCCTATTGTTCTTCCTTTTGTGTCCTGCCACAACCAATGATCCATCACCTCTGCTACTCCACCCACTGGGAAAACCTTGTCCCATCCCAGTATCCAGATATACTTCTGTTCCTACCCCTTGTAGCTGCGCATTCCCACTAAAAAGTGAAAGTGAAGTCACTCAGTTGTGTCCAACTCTTTGCAACTCGGTGGACTGTAGCCCACAAGGCTCCTCTGGCCATGAGATTCTCCAGGCAAGGATACTGGAGTGGGTTGCCATTTCCTTCTCCAGGGGATCTTCCCGACCCAGAGATTGAACCCGGGTCTCCTGCATTGCAGGCAGATGCTTTACCCTCCGAGCCACCAGGGAAACCTGAGCATTCCCACTAGGCAGTTATAGCCTTGGATCATAGGGTAGGGAGGTTCCTCTGGGTCTGCCAACCAAACTAAGGCTTTAACTGTTTTTCACTTAATCCTTGAAAGAACTTCATGAGATCTTGGATTAGCTGAAAAGTTTGTTCAAGTTTTTCCATAACATTGTACAGAAAACCTGAACAAACTTTTTGACCAAATACAATATTTTTTTCACCCCCATTTTATAGGTAAAGATATTGAAACTGAGAAATGTGTATGATTTTCCAAGTGACACAGCTAGTAAATGAAAAATACACTCACCTAGAGGCAGACATCGTGGAGTGTGAAGTCAAGTGGGCCTTAGGAAGCATCATCACAAATAAAGCTAGTGGAGGTGATGGAATCCCAGTTGAGCTATTTCAAATCCTGAAAGATGATGCTGTGAAAGTGCTACACTCAATATGCCAGCAAATTTGGACAGCTCAGCAGTGGCCACAGGACTGGAAAAGGTCAGTTTTCATTCCAATCCCAAAGAAAGGCAATGCCAAAGAATGCTCAAACTACCACACAATTGCACTCATCTCACACGCTAGTAAAGTAATGCTTAAAATTCTCCAAACCAGGCTTCAGCAATACATGAACCGTGAAATTCCAGATGTTCAAGTGGGTTTTAGAAAAGGCAGAGGAACCAGAGACCAAATTGCCAACATCCACTGGATCATCAAAAAAGCAAGAGAGTTCCAGAAAAACATCTATTTCTGCTTTATTGACTATACCAAAGCCTTTGACTGTGTGGATCACAATAAACTGTGGAAAATTCTGGAAGAGATGGGAATACTAGACCACCTGACCTGCCTCCTGACAAATCTGTATGCAGGTCAGGAAGCAACAGTTAGAACTGGACATGGAACAACAGACTGGTTCCAAATCAGGAAAGGAGTATGTCACGGCTGTATATTGTCACCCTGCTTATTCAACTTATCAGAGAAGGCAATGGCACCCCACTCCAGTACTCTTGCTTGGAAAATCCCATGGACGGAGGAACCTATTAGGCTGCAGTCCATGGGGTTGCTAAGAGTCAGACACGACTGAGCAACTTCACTTTCACTTTTCACTTTCATGCATTGGAGAAGGAAATGGCAGCCCACTCCAGTGTTCTTGCCTGGAGAATCCCAGGCACGGGGGAGCCCAGTGGGCTGCCATCTATGGGGTCGCACAGAGTTGGACACGACTTAAGTGACTTACCATAGCATTATTTAACTTATATGCAGAATACATCATGAAAAACGCTGGGTTGGAAGAAGCACAGGTTGGAATCAAGATTGCTGGGAGAAATATCAACAACTTCAGATACGCAGATGACACCATCCTTATGGCAGAAAGTGAAGAAGAACTAAAGAGCCTCTTGATGAAAGTGAAAGAGGAGAGTGAAAAAGTTGGCTTAAAGCTCAACATTCAGAAAACTAAGATCATGGCATTCGGTCCCATCACTTCATGGCAAATAGATGGGGAAACAGTGGCTGACTTTATGTTTTTGGGCTCCAAAATCACTGCAGATGGTGATTGCAGCCATGAAATTAAAACACACTTACTCCTTGGAAGGAAAGTTATGACCAACCTAGACAGCATATTAAAAAGCAGAGATATTGCTTTGCCACCAAAGGTCCATGTAGTCAAGGCTATGGTTTTTCCAGTGGTCATGTATGGATGTGAGAGGTGGACTATAAAGAAAGCTGAGCACAGAAGAATTGATGCTTTTGAACTGTGGTATTGCAGAAGTCTTTTGAGTCCCTTGGACTGCAAGGAGATCTAACCAGTCCATCCTAAAGGAGACCAGTCCTGGGTGTTCATTGGAAGGACTGATGTTGAAGCTGGAACTCCAATACTTTGGCCACCTGATGTGAAGAGCTGACTCATTTGAAAAGACCCTGATGCTGGGAAAGATTGAGGGCAGGAGGAGAAGGGGATGACAGAGGATGAGATGGTTGGATGGCATCACCAACTCGATAGTCATGGGTTTGGGTGGACTCCAAGAGTAGGTGATGGACAGGGAGGCCTGGCGTGCTGCAGTTCATAGGGTTGCAAACAGTCAGACATGACTGAGCGACTGAACTGAACTGAACTGAAGCTAGAATATCATTTATCCATTTAGTTTTGAGTGCCACTTAATATTGATATGTGGTCCCTCATCCCATAGAGGTTAAGAACTTGAGATTTGAACAGTCTTTGACTCTAGACTGGAAAAGGTACTTAACTGCTGCGTGTCTCGGTTTCCCCATCTATGAAATAATCACAGTAACACCACTAACTTCATTGGTCTAATTAAGAATTTAATGAGCTAATGGACTTAGTGCATCAGAGCCATGCCTGGCTAATAACAAGCACTCAACAAGTAGTAACTAGTGGGAGAGCCAACCAGTAGTAACTCTGTCAATCCACCAAGATAAGGGCTATGGTGAAGGTAAAACCAGGACGTGGTGGAAGCACATAAGAGAAGAAGAAACAGAAGAGAAGAGAAATATAAGGCAGTGTAGGGTGTGGGTTCCCAGGTAGGTAGTCACTGAGACGAAGCTTTGAAATAGGAGTAGCAGTTATCGTATGGAACAAGGCTAGCAGTGAGACATGGAAGCCTTCTGAGCTGAGCAAGTGGTACATGCAGATGACTAGTGGTGAGAGAGGTAGCCATTGAGCTTGAATGGGACGAGGCAAAGGAACCATGGCTAGAATGCCAGTGTGAACAGAGGAGGCTGGGAGCGGTGAGAGTGGGGGCTAGAGGGCTGAGCACGGCCAGGACATCGAGGACTCTGCATCAGCCCCATGGCGTATCGCGGAACTGTGATCGTCTCGAGATAGTGGGAGCTCTGGGTGGAGCTTAGAGGGCTGCCTTTGTCACAAAGGCCACCCTATTACGGCTTAGATAATGGGTCAGAAAAGGGAGACTGAGGCAAAGACAAGAATAGATACAGGGAAGAACGGGTAGGAAGCTGCTCGGACAGGCCAGAGAGGAGCGTGTGAATCACCTTTTCTCTCAGCCTTCTGTTTCTTTTTCTGACGTCAGGCCAACAGTCTTTGTCTTACCCACCTCAGAAGGTTGTGGGGGGGAATGTAATAAAAATATCCACTTAAAACAGGAGTTGGCAAACTTTTTTGTAAAAGGCTGGATAATTACATTCAGTTTTTCAGGCCATATGGTCCCTGTCACACTACTCATCTTTGTCATGGTGGCACAAAAGCAGCCATAGATAATACATGTAAAATGAGCATGGCCGTGTTCCAGTAAAACTTTATTTATAGACACTGAGATTTCATTTCTATGTAACTTTCATGTGTCATAATACATTGCTCCGCTTTTATTTCCCATCCCCCACCCCGGCCATTAAAAAATGTAAAAACTATTCTTAGCCATTGGACACACAAAAAACAGTGGGTGGCCAGATTTGGCCTACCAGCTTTCGTTTTCTGAATTTGGACTTAGAATATGGTTTGAGAATGGTGAAGTTTCCCAAACCTTTGAGGGAGGGATATCCTGATTACTATTTTATTTTTTTTAATTTTTATTGGAATATAGTTGCTCTACCATGTGGGATTAGTTTCTGCTGTACCACAAAGTGAATCAGCTATAGGTATACATGTATTATCATTTCTGTTGACTGGTGGTTATATTTTGTAGTATTTCACAGTTGTTGGTAAAGTTTGCCATTTGTGCAGATTTTTGAAGTTATGTATTTCCTGTTTATCAGTCGGTCTGGGATGTCCTGCCCCTCTCTCCATTTTGCGTAAGAACTTTATACAGTCTTGTTGATGGATCACTAGAGAAATATGTGCAGCCTTTGACCAAGTGTAGGACACCTTCTTCCTTTTTGTAGCATATTCTTTAGAGAAGCAAAAAGTGAATTTAAAAGGACAAAACATTAAAGTCATACAAACCAGAGTACTGCCTCTGCCAGTTCAGAGTCCTGTGACCTTCAGCAAGTTATATCAACTGTCTGATCGATCCTTCCTTCCTCCATTCATTTATTCGACATAGTCACTGAGTGCCTACTATGTGCTAGCTCCAGTGCAGAGTCACACCAGGACACTAGAAATGAGCCAGTGACTGCCTTCAGAATTGCAGGAGACTCAGAATTGCAGGGGAGGCAGCCACTTAAAGTACAGCGAAGCTATTGCTTGGAGAAGGGACAACCAGGGTGTTAGGGGAGACAGAGGAGGGGCTTCTGACCCTTGTACAGTGAGACTCCCAGAGAGGAGTTCTGAGCTGACACTTGGAGGATGAACAGTCTTCATCCAGGTGAAGAGGCAGGAAGTGGGTATTTCCACACCAAGTGAGCCTCCTAGGTAAGGCCTCCTGACAAGAAGGTGGGGCAGGGGGCACGGTTGATGAAAAGGAGTTTACTGTGTTTGAGGCAGAGTTTACTGTGTTTGAGTGGGAGTGGGGAGAGCCTGGAGGGGCAGGAACTGGGTTAAGGGATTTGAGGTTTACCTGGAGCACAACAGGGTCACTGGTGCATTTCAGCTGAAGGATGGAGAATAGTCTGAAAGGAAACAGGACTGGAGGCAGGAAGTCCAGCAGGGGGGCTGCTTCAGTAACCCAAGTGAAACAGGAACCTGGCTTGAATTGGTGGCAAGGGGAAAACTTCAGAACCTTTTCTAGAGTAAAGTTAATAAGGCATGGCAAGTGATCAGAAGTTGGAGGTCAGGAGAAAGGAGAGAGAAAGGATGACCCCAGGTTTGTAGACGGCATAGCCACATGGGTAGTGGCACCGTTTACTGAGAAGGTGGGGAGAAGGTGTCTGGGTGGAAAGGTGATGGCACATTTATAATAACGCTGACCTTTCTGGGTTGTTCTAAGTCTTAGAAACATTGTATGTGAGGTACCTGGCAGAGTCCCTGGCATGTTGTGGGTGCTTGACAAATGGGGACTCGTATCCTTGTTTCATTTCTAAAGATCTATTTCAGGCCCTGTTTTGTTAGATCATGATGTTCTTTTGCTGTTTAGTGTGAGCTCTTCAGAGCCACAAGAATTACAGTTTTGCTCACCGTGCCGCACGTGTTCATGTGTGTTTCTTTCTCTCCTTCTCTTCTGCATGCTGCCTGGGGACTGGCTTCCTTGTGGTCAGCACCAATGGGCAGCGCCCAGGTGACCCCGGGGACTCCACTCTGCCTCCTCACCACAGGTGATCACCAGAGCCCTGGGCTGGGGAGGGGGGAAGGGAGTAAAGAGCAGCCCATGCTCAATGGTCCCTCCAAGCTAGGTGCACCAGAGAGGAACTGGCAGCCCATCCACCCAACCCATGCATCTACCCACCCAGCCATCCCCCTGCCCCCTCCCCATCCTTCCATCCCTACCTCCATCCATCTATCTAATTCATCCATTCACCCATTCTACTAATGCTTACAAAGTACCTACTGTGTGCCAGGCACTGTTCTAGGCATTGAGGTATTCAGTGGTGAACAAAAGAAAGCATATTCCTGTGCCTTTGCGGGAGGGGAAAGAACCATTAATCCCCCCCCCCACCACAAAAAAAAAAAAACTACACAAATGCGTATACAATGGCAAGTGTGAGTCTTGCTACAAAGAAGAGCCGTGTGGTATTCAAAATAAACCAACAAGTACACCTCAAGTTTGGGGGATGATTCCCAGGAGAAGAGATAACTGAACTATGATCTGAGGTTGGGGGAGAATTGGCTTAACATGTCTGTGCTTAGGAAATGAATAGATCTGGCTATGACTCCCTGTCTGCTATTTGTCTTGGACAAGTCACTTGAGTATGATGAGTCCCACCCCTCCTATCTGTTAAGTTAGAATAATAATGCTTCCATTTTGGGGAGCACCATTTTCTTATAGAGTTTGCACACACAGGCTTCTGGAACTGTATCCTGAGAAAAAATAAGATAGTAAATGTGAAAAAGGCCGCTATGGGAACACTCCAGTCTAGAGTAGATATTTGTTTGAAGTAAATACCAGCCTTTTCCCTCTAACTCATGATAGTTCACTCTCATTTCATATGAACTCTTCAGAGATCATGATGCAGAGCCTATCAGAGGCTAATGCCCATCATGGGGCCCCAGACACAGAAGAGACCCTCCCAACAGAGAGAGCTCTACTGCGGGGGCGCTGTCTGGTCGACCAAGGTTTCTTTGGAGATTTCAGATCTTTTACCTGGCACCTCTCTCCAAGTTGTTGCCAAGACAGTGGCTTCCTCTCTACTAGTCCCTGGCTGGTCAGTTTGTCATGGTGGGAAGGGGAATATATGAGGCAGAGATGACAAGAATCCAGCCATCCAGGAGCCCATGGTCCACTTCTGTTTACCCGCTTCCCAGGCTCAGAAACTCTGCTGTTGGTGATTGTCTTAGGCTGAGTTTCCCTGGACAGAGCCTAAGATGGGGGATTCTTGTGCAGATTAGTCATTGATGAGTATTCTCAGAAGAAAGAAGGTGAGGGCAGGGCAAGAAGCCAACGGAGGATGTGGAGGCTGTGTCAGCTGAGCCCACAGGGGCTCTGGAGTGTGGACTGTATCACAGGGGTGCCCCTACTCCATGGCAGGGGCCAGCATCTGTGCTGCTGTGTCAGTCAGCCACCGTCTGTGTCCTGGTGGGGGTTGGGGGGCGACTTCCCTTGGCCTGATGGCAGTCTGCAGGGAAGGGGGTGCCTTAGCAGCCAGCACCTCCATCTTAAGCAGCTGGAGATTGGTGCACCAGCCCAGGAAAAGAGATCTGGGCAGAGCCTCCACCTCACTCATGACAGCCAACTCCTGTCCCCACCTCTGTGTCTGCCATCAACCCACAGCCCAATGTGTCACCATCAACACCCCCAGAATGTCATCTCAGCCACTCCCTAGTTATGTGACCTTAAGCAAGTTGCACAGCCTTGTTTAACTTGCAAAACCGATTGTCATACCTCCTGCAGAGTCATATTCAAGATTACGTTCGGTGACTCTCCAGAGTGCCCTGCTCTCTCGGCCTTCGTCAAATGTCAGTCCCCTCTCACATCCTGTTTTTGGCGAGTCTCACTCTTGCCCCGAGGGAGGTGGCAGTTGCGGACAGATGCCTGGTGCTAGTCAAAGGAGAGTGGCTCCTACCACGTGCCCACACCCAACTTACCACGAAACAGCACTTCTCCCGGGCATGCGGGCAGCTCCCTTTCCGCCGGGCCATTGTTCTCCGGGCCCTTTTCAAGTCAGCAGTCCCGTAATGTTTTCTTTAAACAGCGCCAACCCCATATCAGGCACATTTGTTTTACCTCTTGCCTCCTGAGACATCTGAATGCTCCCTCTCTGACAGGTTTATTTCATTGCTTTCCATTTATTTCCATGCCTTTCTCGGTTTCATTTGATGGGTGAGGTGTCCAAGAGTGTTTCTCTTGGAGCAGGCTGTCCCTTTCAAAGGGAGTTTTTGTTAATGCTCATCCCCTGGTAGCAATAACGGCTGATGTGAATAATAACCGACCAGGTCTGAGTGATGGGAACGTTAGACTATAAACAAAAGCAGCCTCTTCACATCAGCACCAGCTCAGAGGTCTGTGGCACCTGTTTGTGGAGTGGGAGACAGGCTGGCCTTCAGAGTGAGTGCAGGGCTCAGCTCGGCCACTTTCTGCCCCGGGGATCTGGGCATTGTTCTTCTCTGGGCTCCATTTGCTTCATGGGGCAGAGCAGGGATACCGACACCCCTGGCCAGAGTTCACGGTGAGAACTGTGTGTGACGGCTTCCACTCGCTCTTCAGGTCTAACTTACTGGTCTTTGCTTCAAGGGATTCACGCTCTAGGGTAGGGTTTCTCAACCTCAGCACTAGCGACATTTGGGGAAAGGTAGTTCTTGGTTGTGGGAGGCTGTTCTGTGCATTGTAGGATGTTTAGCAAATCCCTGGTCTCTACTCGTTAGATGCCAGGAGCACTTGATTACCCAAGTAGCACAACCAAGTTTATTGCCAGACACAATCAAATATCCCCTGGGGACAAAAGCACCCTCCTGTTGAAAACCTCCAGAATTACACTGTGTTCAAGAGATGCAGATCTCAGTTACATATGTACTTTGAAATTTTCTAGAGTCAGATTTTTAAAAAGTAAAAAATGGGGACTTCCCTAGGGATCCAGTGGTTAAGACCACACTTCCACTGCAGGGGACACAGGTTCAATCCCTAGTCAGGGAACTAAGATCCCATATGCCTCAGGGCATGACCTAAATAAATAACATAGCCTATTAAAAAATTAAAATTATTTGTTAAAGTAAAAATTAACAGGTGACATTCACTTTAATGTATTTTAACTAACCCAGTGTCTACAAAGTATTATCACTTTAACATGTAATCAATATTTTAAAATTATTAATAAAAGATATGTTACTTTTTTTTTTTTTTTTTTTAGCACTAAGCCTTTGAAATCTGGTGTGAATTTTACACTTACTGCACTTTGCAATTCAGATGCTAAACTTTAAGCAGTTAAAAATGAAATCTAATCCTAAAAAGATAAACATTGTGTTTAACAAGTAAACATACTTTACAGTGTTCCAGTGTTAAAATTTAAATTCATGGAGACAAATTTTAAAATTCAGTTCCTCTATCATCCTAGACACATTTCAAGTGCTCCATAACCACGTGTGGCTCAGTGGCTGTCATCGTGGGCAGCACAGATGTAGAGGTAATTAGGAGTTTGGGATTAGCAGATACAAACTACTGTATATAAAACAGACAAACAACAACAAGATCCTACTATCTAGCACAGGGAACTATATTCAGAATCTTGTAAAAAACTATAATGGAAAAGAGTCTGGAAAAGAATATATAAGCCCGAATGGTTTGCTGTACAGCAAAAACTAACACAGCATTGTAAATCAACTGTACTTCAGGTTTTAAAACTTTACACAAATAATCCAACAAAACGTCTTGACCCTCCTTGGACCGTCGTTGGTGCACAGAAGTCGAGGCTCAGTAAATGTTCAGTTCTTTTGACACCCCGCCCCCAGGAGACATTTGACAATATCTGGAAATGTATTTGGTTGTCACCACTGGGTGTGAGGGCTTACTGGCATCTGGTGGGTAGAGGCCAGGGATGTGTCCATTGAAAAATACAAGGTAAAACCTCTGAGACCCCATGGACTGTAGCCCGCCAGTCTCCTCGGTCCATGGGATTCTCCAGGCAAGAATACTGGAATGGGTTGCCATGCTCCCCTCCAGGGGATCTTCCCGACCTAGGGATCAAACCCATGTCTCTCATGTCTCTTGCATTGGCAGGCAGGTTCTTTACCACTACATCACCTGGGAAGCCCAGCCCGTGGGTAGAGGCCAGGGATGCTTCCACTGAAAAAAATAAAGTAGAACCTCTGCGATTAGAGTTTGGTGTTTTTCTGAAGTGGGATAACTTGGGACTGCAGTGGACAAGTGACTAGTTATGTAACATTTCACCTAAACGACTAACCCACTATCGCTGAGAGAATGCTTCCCCGGTCGCTGCCCCTGCTCAGCCAGGCCTCCAGGCTGCACTCAGCGAACTGAGCCCAGTAGGAAGCTAGCAGCACCCAGACTGAAGCTTCGAGTAGATGCTCTGAAGGTCAGCCAGGCAGCCCTGAGCTGGTCTTAACCCCTTGGGCTGACCCAGATTCACTGTCTTGCCCATGCCGAGCCCTTCTCCTTTGTTCCCAGGGAGAAGGGCTTTGGGACAAGCCCTTGTGTAAAAAACTAGGGAACTTTGGCAAATCATTCAGCCTTTCAGAGCCTTAGTTTCCTCGTCTGTGAAGTAATAAGGATGAGCCCGTGCACCGCCAGGCTCAGTCTTGGCCAGGGTCAGCAGAGAAAGTGAATTCATTTCCAGCAGGGCTCCTGGCTTGAGAGGCTGGCAGGCACAACTCCATCCTTTCGTTTCTACCTTTGTACTTCATGTTCAAACTCTATTGTTATCTCCCTGGCAATCCTTAAAAAAAAAAAGGAAAAAGGGACAATAATTGCTTTACAATATTGTGTTGGTTTCTGCCATATATCAACATGAATCCGCCATAGGTACACGTATCTCCCCGCCCTCGTGAAGTTCCCACCCCATCCCTTCCCTTCAGGTTATCCAAGAACACTGGATTTGAGCTCTCTGGCAACTCTTTATATCAGGGCCTTGCCGCAGCGACAGGATTCGGGCCATAATACTCTCTCTGAGACTGCTTTGCAGCTAACCGCCTCTAAAGCAACTTCCCCGGGATGTCTTGTAAATCTTACATCCAGATAGAAAGAGTTTGAGCCTTTGGGGCAAGACTGTGTGGCTGAGAGCAGATGGGGAAGCAGCCTGGCAGACTTAGGGAAGACCCAGCAGGATGCCTTGTGCCCCTGGCAGGCTTGGACATCCTGGAGAGTGAGGGACCCTCCCAGAGAGGTTGTGTCCTCTGGCAGGTACGGATGGATGGAGTGAGAACAGGAGCCAGAGGCGGGAGGACCTCTCCAGAAAAGGCTTAAACCTGTAAACCCACCAAGATGGCAGCTATGCCTGGCAGAGAGAGGTGGAAGACAGGCAGTAGGAGCGCAGTCTGCCAGGCGGGCTGGAAGGAGGTGGCAGCTTTGGGGGACAGTAGCACCAGGGGTTTCCATGACGATGAAAAGAACAATACAACAGCAAGCATGTGTTACATACCTCTTACCTTCCATGGAAGGCACTGAGGGCTTCATATTATTAATGTCCTGAATCTTCTCAACAGCTCTGCCGTTTAGGGTACCATTGTCATTCTCATTTGGTAGATAAGGAAACTGAGACTCTGGTGATCGAAAATCACACAGCTCAGAAGTGATGAAACAGGATCTGAATCCAGGAAAATCTGTAATCTTACCCACTATGCTTTATGCCAGTGGCCAATATTAGTGAGCACCTATTATGTGCCCTGGCTTTCCTGGTGGCTCAGCTGGTAAAGAATCTGCCTGCAATGCGGGAGACCTGGGTTCAAGCCCTGGAATTTAAGATCCCCTGGAGAAGGGACCAGCTACACACTCGGTATTCTGGCCTGGAGAATTCCCTGAACTGTATAGTCCATGGGGTTGCAAAGAGTCAGACATGACTGAACAACTTTCACTTTTTCTTTCATTATGTGCCAGGAACTGAGAATTACCATGATCCAGGACTGTGCCTCCAAAACTAGCTGTGGGACTTTGAGCCTCAGCTCACGTGTGCCCATTTCCTTGTCTGCAAACTGAGGATACCAATAATTACTAGTTGTTGAGAGGAGTACTTGAGAAATACACCTGAAGTATGTAGACTTGTGCTGTGATTATTATTCTAAACCCATTTTAAGATGAGAAAACTGAAGTCCAGAGAAGAGGCAAGCTGGCCAGTGGTGACATTCAGGCAGGTGGCTGGGCCAGAACAGTGGCTCATGGGAAATGAGGTGGGAAGTAAGAACCTATCTGAGCACCAGGAGTGCTCAGCAGGATTCACAAGCCAGGGCTTATTGGGGAATTGGGACATAAAGCTGGGAGCATGGCAGCCCCAGTTGCAGAGATGGCCCAAGACAAGAGTGGGATGGAGAGTAGGGCAGCACAATCCTGAAGTCCCCTCACCTGGGCAGCCATCCAGGGCTGCACCTGCAGAATAAGGGCAGAGACCACAGCTGGAGATCAGGGAGGCAGGTGACGATCAGGAGCCAGGTGGCCACTGCAGAACCGCCTCCATTCTTCCATTTGGCTGCTCCAGGGGCAGCAGGCAGACTCTGCGGAGCAGGGACGGAGTCTAGTACTCAGTCAGGTGCGCCAGACTGTCACCATTGTCAGTCTGGTAGATGTTCACGGCCTGACGGACACCAGGCTCTTGGTACCAGCTTCTGTTATCCATCTCCCAATGGAATCGGTAGACAATGCAGACCAGGAAGGCGTCTTGCTGGAGTGCCCCATCTCCTGTGGGGTGTCCTTCTGTAGCAGGCGAATGTCTTTGCTTCCTACAAGACAAGCGTCCAAGCAAGGAGCAAATAAGACAGGCTCTCACCACGCCTTTTCTCTCTGGGGATGTACTTCTTAGACCAAGGAGCAGTCAGTCTCCAGTCTGCTATGCAAACTGCCACTAAATTCAGATTCAGAAACTCAGCATCACCTTGACCTCTCTCTCCCTGTCTTCAATATGCAGTCATCAGATCTGTCCCGTATTATCTCTGAAATCTCTCTTGAATCTCTCCCTGTCCTTCACTGCTGCCCTCATGCTTGAGATTCACAAAGCCTTGGTCAGATAGTGTAACAGATTCCAAACCGGCCTTCCTATCGTCACACTGGTCCCTTCTAATGTATGCTCCGCTGAAGCCAAGTTATTACTGTAAAAGTCTGATTCTGATTAAAATGCTCTCAAGGCTCCCTTTGTGCTCGGGGACAATTAGCCTGAATCACAGGCCCTTCACTCTCTAGGCGCTGTCCCTTCCCTATATCGCCAGCTCTATTTCCTCTTTGGTGGCCAGTGCCCCACTTACACTGGTTACATATGCAGAACCTGCCTTATCGGACTCTGCTGGGTGCTCTTCCTCCAATGTTTACCTTACTCAACTTCTGGGGTCAAGTTCAGACAATGTGGTCTCTGCAAAGCCTTCTCAGAATCCCATTATCTCAGTTCAGTTCAGTCCCTCAGTCGTGTCTGGCTCTTTGCTACCCCATGGGACTGCAGCACACCAGGCCTGCCTGTCCATCACCAACTCCTGGAGCCTACTCAAACTCATGTCCATCATATCAGTGATGCCATCCAACCATCTCATCCTCTGTTGTCCCCTTCTCCTCCCACCTTCAATCTTTCCCAGCATCGGCGTGTTTTCCAATGAATCAGTTCTTCGCATCAGGTGGCCAAAGTATTGGAGTTTCAGCATCAGTCCTTCCAGTGAATATTCAGGTTGGATCTCTTTGCAGTCCAAGGGACTCTCAAGAATCTTTTCCAACACCACAGTTCAAAAGCATCCATTTTTTGGCACTCAGCTTTCTTTATAGTCCAACTCTCACATCCATACATGATTACTGGAAAAACCATACCTTTGACTAGATGGACCTTTGTTGGTAAAGTAATATCTCTGCTTTTTAGTATGATGTCTAGGTTGGTCATAGCTTTTCTTCCAAGGAGCAAGCATCTTTTAATTTCATGGCTGCAGTCACCATCTGCAGTGATTTTGGAGCCCAAGAAAATAAAGTCTGTCACTATTTCTACTGTTCCCTCATCTATTCGCCATGAACTGATGGGACCAGATGTCATGATCTTAGTTTTCTGAATGTTGAGTTTTAAGCCAACATTTTCACTTTCATCAAGAGGCTCTTTTGTTCTTTTTCACTTTCTGCCATAACGGTGGTGTCATCTGCATATCTGAGGTTATTGATATTTCTCCCGGCAATCTTGATTCCAGCTTGTGCTTCATCCAGCCCAGCATTTCACATAATGTACTCTGCATATAAGTTAAATAAGTAGGGTGACAGTATACAACTGTGACATACTCCTTTCCTGATTTGGAACCAGTCCGTTGTTCCATGTCCAGTTCTAACTGTTGTTTCTTGACCTGCATACAGATTTCTCAGGAGACAGGTCAGGTGGTCTAGTATTCCCGTCTCTTGAGGAATTTTCCACAGTTTGTTGTGATCCATACCATCAAAGGCTTTGATGTAGTCAATAAAGCAGAAATAGATGTTTTTCTGGAACTCTCTTGCTTTTTCGATGATCCAACGGATGTTTGAAATATGATCTCTGTCTCCTCTGCCTTTTCTAAAACCAGCTTGAGCATCTGGAAGTTCATGGTTCATGTACTGTTGAAGCCTGGCTTGGAGAATTTAGATTATTACTTTACTAGCATGTGAGATGAGTGCAATTGTGCAGTAGTTTGAGCATTCTTTGGCATTGCCTTTCTTTGGGATTAGAATGAAAACTGACCTTTTCCAGTCCTGTGGCCACTGCTGAGTTTTCCAAATTTGTTGGCATATTGAGTGTAGCACTTGAACAGTATCATCTTTTAGGATTTGAAATAGCTCAACTGGAATTCCATCACCTCCACTAGCTTTATTCGTGATGATGCTTCCTAAGGCCCACTTGACTTCACATTCCAGGATGTCTGGCTCTAGGTGAGACACACCATTGTGTGGTGTGATCATCATGATCACACCATCGTGGTTATCTGGGTCATGAAGATTGTTTTTGTATAGTTCCAGGATATCTGGGTCATGAAAATTGCTTTTGTATAGTTCTTCTGTGTATTCTTGCCACCTCTTCTTAATATTGACAAATGGATAAGAAAGCTGTGGTACATATACAATGGAATAAAAAGAATGCATTTGAATCAGTTCTAATGAGGTGTATGAAACTGGAACCTATTATACAGAGTGAAGTAAGTCAGAAAGGAAAACACCAATATAGTATATTAACACATATATATGGAATTTGGAAAGATGGTAACGATGACCCTATATGCAAGACAGCAAAAGAGACACAGATGTAAAGAACAGACTTTTGGACTCTGTGGGAGAAGGCGAGGGTGGGATGATTTGAGAGAATAGCATTGAATCATGTATATTATCATATGTGAAATAGATCACCAGTCCAGGTTCGATGCATGAGACAGGGTGCTCAGGGCTGGTGCACTGACCCTGAGAGATGGGATGAGGAGGGAGGTGGGAGGGGGTTCAGGAAGGGGAACACATGTACAGCCATGGCTGATTCATGTCGATGTATGGCATAAACCACTACAATATTGTAAAGTAATTAGTCTCCAATTGAATAAATTTTAAAAAATATCTTCTGCTGCTGTTAGGTCCGTACCATTTCTGTCCTTTATTGTCCCCATTGTCTGAGGCTGCACCTAAAAAAGATGGTTGACAGGCCCCACCAGTGGGCACTGAGTTGAAGGTACAGAACCCTCGGTCCCGAGTGAGGATTCTTGTAGGAGAGGGCGCACATTCTCATTACGAGCACTTGTCTTGGAGTTGTTTGCTTTCTGTTACCCTCTGCCCAGCACATGTACAGTGCCTGTTCACCTGGCCCCAAGTGTGAGTAGACTCATACGTGAGCAAGTAGCTAACATCGACAGAGGAGCGTGTGCCAGACCCACCCTCGGCCTCCACCCCGTGATGGTTCAAACCCCCATCTACCATTTTATTAGGTTTATTGTGAGTCACTGAGCCCTGGTTTTCAGTCTAGCATTTGAACTCCATACAGCCTCATCTGCCAAGCTTCCTAGAGACTGATTCTCCGGAGTCTTTGAATAGGGCTTCCCCAGATCTGCCAGCCCCACTGAGCTCAGTACCCAGCCTGGGCACACATGATGCTGACCCAGGAGAGGTCGGGCTGGGGGCAGGGAGCATGGAGATCACAAAAAGACCTGTCCCCAGACTCTGTGTCCGCGTGAGCAAGAACAGACCCTGCCAGCATCCGGGGCCTCATCTTCTTCTCTCTCTTACCTCCTGCTAATGGCAGAGCTGCTGTTCTGTCCATCCTTGGGGAGGGGGATAGATCAGCCCTAGTACAGAACACAGCAATTCAGTGTTTCTGCTTTCAAAAGCCAAGGGGCAGAGGCTGGAAGAAAGAAAACATGTTCATGGTGGATTTGGCTGGAATCTCAGCAATCGATGCGGCTCCTGCTGCTGGTTTTATTACCCTCACTCAGCTGCGTTGCCTAATCTGAATTCCGTGCTGCGTGTTCTCTCTGATCCTGCTCATGGTTCCACTAATCCCTGCTATAGATTTCTCGCTTCCTCCCACGAGCCTTCTCTCCTTTCCAGGCACTCCGATACGTGCTGGAAGCTGCATGTTCCAGAGACATGATCTGGGCAGAACTGCCTGGCTGGGCAGATCTTTGCCTTCCCTTCCTCTTGCTGCCCCTTTGGGATGGGGTGCTGTGGTCACCCCATAGGGGATCAATTTGGTTGAAATCAGTTGGAAAGAACTGGATTATGTTTCTGAGTAAGAGCCTTAGAGACACCTGGGCCCCTGGTACATCTTGCTGTGCTGTTCAGACAAAGCCAGGACTGAAACCTCCCTGGTGGTCCAGTGGCTAAGACTCCACACTCCCAATGCAGGGGGCTTGGGCTTGATTCCCGGTCAGGGAACTAGATTCCACATGCTGCATCTAAGAGTTCATATGCTGCAGGTAAAGATCCCGCATACCCCAGTGAAGACCAAAGATCCCAAGTGCTAAAGATCCCGCATACCCCAGTGAAGACCAAAGATCCCAAGTGCTAAAGATCCCGCATACCCCAGTGAAGACCAAAGATCCCAAGTGCTAAAGATCCCGCATACCCCAGTGAAGACCAAAGATCCCAAGTGCTAAAGATCCCGCATACCCCAGTGAAGACCAAAGATCCCAAGTGCTAAAGATCCCGCATACCCCAGTGAAGACCAAAGATCCCAAGTGCTGTAACTAGTGCAACCAAATAGATGAATAAATATTAAAAAATAAAAAGCCAGGACATCCTGTCCTTCTATAAGCCTCCTGTTCCACTCAGCCCATGACCAAACAGGAGTCTCCCATCCCTCTTCCTACACGCTCTCCTTGTAACCCTGAGCCCATTCGTGTTTGATTTTACTTCCTGAAATGTTAAGCCTGCCCTCTCCTTCCCAGGCTGCTTGTAACGTGACTCAGCTTGATACAGAGTATGGGTTGTATCGTGCCCCTCACAAAGGATGTGTTGAAGCAAGGCTCACCCCAGTTCCTGTGAAGGTGGTCTTATTTAGAAAGAAGGTCTCTGCAGGTATAATTAGTTAAGATGAAGTCGTGACGGTGGACCCAGATCTATAATATGACACTGTAATATGACTGGTGTCCTTACAAGAAGAGGAAAACATCAGGTGAAGACAGAGACACAAGAAGAACCTCTGTGATGACAGAGGCAGATATTGATACGATACATCTCCAGCCTAAGGTGTGCCAGTGGTTGCCCGCAGATGCCAGCAGCCAAAAGACATGAAGAAGGATTCTACCCAGGGTCTCAGAGGGAGCATGGCCCTGTTGACATCTGGACTTCAGACTTCTAGCCTCTAAATTTCTGTTATTTAAGTCACCCGGGTTGCAGTACTTTATTACAGCCCTGGAAATGAACAGACTTGGAAGTGCAGTGATCCTGAGCATGGAGCAGCAGGCAGGGGTCCACCTCGCAGAGCTGTGCCTTTGCAGCGAAAGACCTCAAGGAGACTGAAGCTGAGAACTGCCATCCTGGAGAATCCTTTTGGCGCACCCTCCCCCTGCTGTGGGGTCTCCATGTTGGCTGGATTCTGCACTTGGCTCACAGCAGGCCTCTTCTCTGGGGCTCTGACCCTCCCCTCTGTAATCGGCCTCCTGCGTTTGAACAGTCTTAGCATCTGCTGCCAGGCACATCCTGGCCTTGGCCTGGGCCACACCAACCAGGCCGTTCACGTTGTCCTGACCTCATTTGACCCATAGGCCGTCCCTGATAGGTTTTTGTGCTCGCCTCCGGACTGACTGCTCCGGCGTAGGCCTCCTGTGTTCCACAGCTGCCCAGGACTGCTCTGAACTCTGCAAGAAGAGTTAACCATCCGTTCAGTGCGGCCAATTGTTCTCTTGCACTGGCTGTCGGAGGATGTCTAAAGGGACTATCACTTTGCCGCAGGGCACCCGAAAGAGTGTGTGTTCTCTTTTACATCTGCTCTTCAGACTAAATCCTTAATCCCCAGCGCAGGCCCTGGGTGCTCCTCTCTCCCGCAGCTAAGCAGCTTTGAGCCCCCAGGGCTCCAGGCTCAGCACACAAGTTCTGCAAGCAGGGAGCCAGCACTGTCAGCCCTGAGCTGGCTCAATTTCTTCATCCTCATCGATGGAGCAGGCTTCGTCTGGCACACAGGGAGCCAGGGTGGGGAGGAGACCACTGGGTGGTCTTAGGGACGTCCACAATGTGTCCCACACCAGCGATGGCATAGGGAAATCTGACTCATAGTCTAGCTTGGCCTAAGCAGAGTCATACATGCCCTTCTCTGTACAGACTTCTGTGTTAGCATCCATCACACTGAGCTTTGATTTTCAGCTTGCACGTGTGTCTTTGCCATTATGCGGTGAGTTCTCAAACAGCAGGGTGGTCTCCTAATCGCCTCGCATGCCCAGCACCTTGTTTTACCCACTATTATCTTGATAATCCCAGCAACCACTCACGCCACACCAGTCGACGTCTAGGACTGGCCGCCTAGACAGCCAAGGGTTGAATGGGTGCTAATGAGGCCAAGGGAAGAGGTCTAGTCCATTTGGAAGTCACTTAGCTTTTTCTAGTTCCCTGACCATGGGCAAAATTTTCCTTCTGGCCAAATCCACACATAGCTCTAAGCATACGTTGCCCCCTCACAGTAGGTGCAGGCTGACCAACAGACGCTCCTGAACCCCAGCCACAGACTGGCTCCTGATCTGTCCTTCAGATTTAACCCCAACTTCAGCCACATCTCAGTCTTTAACCCTACCTGTGACCTGACACCTAAGCCAGTTCAAAAAGTGCACCTACCTCTGGCTTCTTAGAAGTATCACCCCCAAATTCAGCCAGGACTTAGGATCCTTGTCTGACCACAGGCTAAGGTCCAGCTCTAGGACTCCCCTGGGCACAAGAGGGAACAGTTTAGACCTTGAGACAGTAGAAAGGCTTTCTCAGCCCACTGATGGTGAAGCCCTTTAAAGGGCATGCCTTCCAAGTGATGTGTCAATAATGACCGTAGCTGGCATCAACCAGGCACAACTGCTCTTAAGTAAGTCTATCATGCTAAATTCTAAATGCATGAAACATTCTTAGCATAACGGAGTTTACTTGCACCCGGAAGAGATTCACCGCAAAGATCTTCTATAGCATCACTTTCCTACTGTCTGTAACTGAATTAGAATCTGACCTCCACAGAGCATTTGCTATGTAAAACAAGGTCCACCTGGAAACACAGATCCAGGAGATGCATGGAACCAAGCAGAATCAGCGCTTGAGGAACCATTTATTTGAGTGTCCAGAATGCTTTCAAACAATCAATTAAAGCTATTACTATCTCACAGAGTGCTCACCTCCACTTAAGGCTGAAAAAAAAAGGTCAACCTCTGTCAGCAATATTTAGCAGTTTCAGTTGTATAGGTTGTGAAGTCAATTCCAACCTCTTAAGCCTGCCCAGGTAATATTGAGGGGGTCTGGGATACTAGAAACCTGTATCTACTTTACATGTAACTCAGTCCTCATTAAATGGTCTTCCCCAGCAAGGGCAGAGCTGTCTTTGAAGAACCTGAGTGTCTGTAGTGTTTTCTAGCTACTTGACATTGACTTTGAGTTAAATCTTGGCTAAAAGCAATTACTGTCATATGATGAATTGAGGCAATTTATTTATTACTTGAGAAACATCCTAGGTGATGTCACTTGGAAGAATGATGGAATAATCCTTCCCAAGTAGTCCATTATCAGCCAGATCTAGTGAGGGGGGCCACTGTTCTGAGGTGTGGGGGAGAGCAGTCAGCAGTTTTTAAAAATTAGTCATCATGAGATCAAAGAAAAGAGAATTGGAAATAAAGCAGAAAACAGTTGCCTAAACTTGAGCTTGCTTGTCTCCCTGTGGGATTATATGGCATGCTTGGATTGCTAAATATCAAGAAAGGTATTATAGAGAAAGCCCAGAGATTAATAATAAAACTAAACTCAATGTATGAAGTGCTTGGAGATGGTGGTTGATGTACAAGGAAAGTGAAAAGGATGGGGAAACTTAAGTTAAAAAGGTCAAGTTTAAATATCATTTGAGCAAAGTCTGTATAATTTGGCCCATATAACAAGATTCACATGACATGTTCATCCATCCCTTCGATATTAGAATGTGATATATTGCTGGAAGGGCATGAGGGGAGATAATCTTCAAGAAAAGCAGGTATGAAATAGAACTTCAGGACACAGCGGGTGGCCAACTCAGCAGAGATGGCCATAAATACAGCAACGTCATAGTCTGGCTGGTCACAATAAGATTCTTGATCCCCAGAAGAAACAGTCTGATTCTTTCTTCCAGGTGTTTGAGAAAAGACAACCAGATTTCTCTGCTGAACAATCCTTTTCCCTGTTTATTGAGGAAATGGCAGAATAGAAAAGTGGTTTAAAGAGAATAAACTCTGTACCAGACTGCCAGGGTTCAAATCCCATCCCTGGCACTTGCTTCTGTTACTTAGCCTCTCTGAGCCTCAGTTTCCCTGTCTCTGAAATGGGTATACCAAGGGCTTAACACAGCAGCCTGGCTCATAGTGGAAGTTCCAAATATGTGTCAGCGCTTTATTATAAATAACACGGCTGCTTTACATGTGATCAGGTGTCCAGACTCCACTGTTACCACCTTCTGGATACAATCCAAACACCTGGCTATCCTGAAAGCCAGTCACTATTTCTGCACCTTGGCCAGGACTGTGCTGCAGTGAAGACGCAGTACTGGATATTTTTCCTGAATCACAAGTCCAGACACCTCTCAAAAGCAGCAATGAGGTGAACCTAAGCTTCCCCTGGTCACAGGAAGTGAGAAGCCCATGCTGGCCCTGGAGCCATCTGGCCTCACATCCATCCTTTGCTTCCCCCTCCTGTGCAGGTGCCCCCCATAGGCTGTGTTTCCTGGGCCCATGTCAACAAGCGTCTGCACGTGGCCAGGAGGAGACAAGGGTTGTAGAGCGAGAGGAAGGAGAAGCCTTCTCCCTCTTGGCCTCAGGCCCCTTCTTTGGCAGTGACCGTGTCCCCTCTGTGGCTCCAGCCTCCCATAGGTCCACTGGAGTCCCAACTTCTGTTGGGTGGCCCTGACCTCTGGGCTCTGAAGAGCCTTTGTCTCTCTAGTGTGGGCTACGTAATGGCCCCTGAGGTTGCTACCTTCTGGGTTGCCTCACCATCCTCTCTTGATCTCTGGGTACCCAGTTCTCTGGTAAATTCACTCTGGTTTGAATGTTTGAAACAGTTTCCTTTTTCCTGGTTGGATGCTGACTGATGTGGAGCCCATGCTCGTTTCTAGTGATTAGTCCCTCCTTTAGTAAACGGTGAGGGGAAAAAATAATCTGATTTAATCATCCAGTCTATATTTTTTTCCTGTATCAACATCACACTTGTGTGAAATATCTGGAATCTACATTTTTCCATTAAAAAAAGTCAACAACAGCATTTGTTTCTCCCCAGGCTTCTCGCACCCCTCCTGTTTGCTATAATTTCCATCCTTAAAGACTGCCAAAGTAGTTCATGATCACAATTACAAATGTTCTCAATGCCTTGGGATGCAATTTGTAAAGTCTAGAGGCTTGAAGCTAATGAAGTATCCAGATGCTTTCCTAGCAACTTCTTTCCTATCGTGGACTTCAATTCCATCTTAAAAGTAGTCTACCATTCTGAGAATTCACTTCCAGGAAAAGTCAGAAGGGGGATGATGCATACCTCACTCTAGAAGAGCCAGAAACCTGCCCAGCTTCCCCAGCTTTCCCCTGCTGCCTCCTCTTGGCAAAAACCCCCATAATCAGAGATACCTGCCATGCTTGAAACCTTCGCTGGCATAGAGGTAGCATCTCAGAGTCAGAATTTCAAAGGTTTGCTCTACTGGGTGCCAGATGCATGTAACGCCAGAGAAAAGACAGAAAAACAAAAGAAGTCATTAAATAGATGGGCATAAGTAAGATGCCAGCTCAGTAAGATGTGGGGATAAATGCCCTTGGATAGTGAAGAGGCGACTGTGTGTTTGAAAGACTGGAGCTTTTAGGAATTCTGTCTCCGAGAGCCAGCTTCCTTTCTTTGCCTTCAGCAATGATCACCAGCATGGGTTATGCATCCACTGGGGTGTGCTTGGTTTTATCAGTTGCAATTAGATGTTCTTTATCTGAAACTTCTATTTTTTGCTCCATATCTTTACAGGGGAAATTCTTTGAAGTAAAGCTATAGAATTAGGGCTATAGCAAGTGAGAGTACTTGGAGAGAAACTTATTAATCCCTTGTTGCCAAATTACTTATTGCTGCCATTAAGTGATCTGGATGGAAACTGGTCTTGCCTAGAGGAGAAAAGATAAGGGCATTCCTCCAGGGACTCTGCCTGCCTTCATCCTAAGGATGAACCTGGGCAGTGTGTTACAAGGAGGCAGGACCCCAACCGCCACTGTGCACCCACATTTTACAGACACAAGAAACCATGCTGCCTCCTGGAACCAGTCCTAAGATCATGCCATCGTGATGCCACATGAGTGGGCATATTCTCAGAGTTTGTCAAGTGTTTTTACTTCCATTATTACATTTGATCCCTAGGAGATCCCTGGGAACTTTGTCGTTCAGTCGCTCAGTCATGTCTGACTCTTTGTGACCCCATGGACTGCAGCACGCCAGGCTTCCCTGTCCCTCACCATCTCCCGGAGTTTACTCAAACTCATGTCCATTGAGTTGGTGATGCCATCCAACCATCTCATCCTCTGTTGTCCCCTTCTTATCCTGCCTTCAATCTTTCCCAGCATCAAGGTTTTTTCTAATGAGTTGGCTCTTCGCATCAGGTGGCCAAAATATTAGAGCTTCAGCATCAATCCTTCCAATAAATATTCAGGACTGATTTCCTTTAGGATTGACTGGTTTGATCTCCTTGAAGTCCAAGGGACTCTCAAGAGTCTTTTCCAACACCGCAGTTCAAAAGCATCAATTCTTTGGCTCTCAGCCTTCTTTATGGTCCGACTCTCACATTCATACATGACTACTGGAAAAACCATAGCTTTGACTGTCCGGACCTTTGTTGGCAAAGTGATGTCTCTGCTTTTTATTATGCTATCTTGGTTTGTCATAGCTTTTCTTCCAAGGAGCAAGCGTCTTTTAATTTCATGGCTGCAGTCACCATCTGCAGTGATTGTGGAGCCCAAAAAAAATAAGTTGATCACGGTTTCCATTGTTTCCCTATCTATTTGCCATGAAGTGATGGGACCAGATGCCATTGTCTTCATTTTTTGAATGTTGAGTTTTAAGCCAGTTTTTTCACTCTCCTGTTTCACAGTTTCATCAAGAGGGTGTCAAATCATGCTGTGGTTAACACTTTGCTCAAGGTCACATAACTAGTTGGTGATAGAATCCAGGTGCAAGTTTGTATATTTCTGATTCAAAACCCCTTGCTTTTGACCGAGCTTATCAAACTATAGCATTTCATCCTCAGAAGGGGTGTAAGAGGTCACGTGGTCCCTTGTGCTTGCTGGGGAGCACATTGAGTGCCCAGACAGAGCCTTTCATTGTTGGTGACACATTCTCCTGCCACTGTGGCTAACTTGGGGTTTGCAGGGTGGAGCCCAACTGAAGTTTCATGGCTCTAAGGATAACAGGGAGACTTTCACTCACTTAGAGCATGAGTGTCACTGTAATCAAGGAACACTGGGTTGAGGTGGAAGGTGGGCTCTATAAGTAGAGAAGAAAGGCCAGCATCCTATGAAAGTGAGCTATTAAGGGCCTGGCTAAGCATTTAAGAGTATGGCTCAGCTGGCAAAACCTGGGTTCGATCCCTGGGTTGAGAAGATCCCCTAGAAAAGAGAAAGGCTACCCACTCCAGTATTCTGACCTGGAGAATTCCATGGACTATATAGTCCATGGGGTCACAAAGAGTCGGACACGACTGAGCGACTTTTACTTAAGCATTTAAGAAGCCCAGGAGGTGAGAACAGGTGAAGACAGTGGACAGGGAAAAGGGAGGAGGGCTGACTCTGAAATGGGACTTGAATCACGACTGCTTCATGCTCCTCACTACGCAGTAGCACTGCCTTCAAAAGAGTGGGGCTTTAGCCTCCGCTGGAGAGTGCCGCCATATTAAAATCTTTTCTTACGTTGGCCCCAGCCTACTCTTGTCACTTCTCCTGGTTTGCATTAGTCCTGCTCTTTAAAGGGATCAAATCTGTTCCATCTTTCACTGTGGCCTTTCAACTTTTTTTTTTTTAATTTTATTTTATTTTTAAACTTTACATAATTGTATTTGGCCTTTCAACTTTTTGAAGACAAGAATTAAGTCTCATCTGAATCTTTCCTTCTCTAGGCTGAAAAATCCCCAATTCTGACTGCCATTCCTCCTCAGTCAGTGATCTTTGGATTTTTATGTGCACAAGAATCACCTAGAAACCTTGTCAAATGCAGGAGCAGACTCAGCAGATCCGGTGTGGGGACCCAGACTCTGCATGTGTAGTAGGTTATGATGCAGATGCTTCTGGTCACTGAACCACATTTTGAGTGACAAGCCGCTTGTCCTGGCTTTACCATGCCACATTAAAATCTTTTCTCAGGTTGGCCCCAATCTACTCTTCAGGGTCGGGGTCCACAAATGAACAAGCGTCACCAGAGTGGTCTGACCAGGGCAGAGTAGAACAGAGAGGCATTGTCCTTGTTGGGTCTCAGGAGTCCCTGAGGAATATAAACTGGGATGATTGTTTGGTACCCTAGGAGGAGGCTAGAGGTTGGGGCGAAAAGAACATGGCACCTGGGCCTATATATGGAGCAGATATTGAGGGAGAGGGGCAGGCTTCAAGAGACTGTGAGCCCGCCTTGGGTGCCATGTTTCCATATGCAGGGGTCAGTAGGTATCACATTGAATTGAAAGCCAGATGTGAATTCTGAGCAGGAGCTCAGAGGGGACTGGATTCTAAGCTGCTGTAGCTCAAGTGGAAAGAGTCAAGGGCAATGGGCAGTGGCAGCTGCCCTTAGAGGACTGTCTGGCCTTTGGGAGTGCTCAGAGTAGGAAGGGCACAGCTGGTGGGGGTGTGAGGTTGGACAACCTTGTGTTGGAAACAAATCTCTTCTCAGTGCCAGCAGAGTTCACAAGATTCTCTTTGATGAGTTCATCACACAGGGGACTCACGTAGAGCCTTGAAGCTACTCCCGTTGGATACACCTACCACCTGGTACCTACTTGCCAGTTCTGATTTACTTGAACTATTCTCAGGTTGGTTCCTAGTAGGGGGCGGAGATGACAAGGATGCATCCAAACCCCTCCCCTCTCCAGTCTCAGACTCCGGTCTCCACTTAGTAGACAGATGTCACCCAAGGCCAGAGACAGAGCTTCATAGGGATGACGGACTGATACTATGTTTGACTCTCATGAAAAGAGTGGGCTTAGGGCAAGAGTAATGCAGTTACCATCTTACTGATGGGCTTCCAGTTCCCCCTTGGATTTCTGATCAGTGAGTCAGACAGGGACCCAGAGCCGGTATTTCCTGAACAGTAACTGCATCAAGGAGAGTTCATTGGAATGACAGAGGGTGAGGCTTGCACAAAGAATCCCAGCTCTGACACTGAAAGCCAAGTATATGGCTTTGGAAAAGCCACTTCACCCATTTGTAGAGTTTCCTAATCTAAATAAAAGGGAAAATAAAACTAGCCTCTTCTGTGTCAGATCTTGTGAAGATTAAATGACTTAATATATAAAAAGTGGTTATTAGCACATTTTTTGGTCACCCAGTGACAGACTGGTGAAAATGGACTTCCCTGGTGGCTCAGATGGTAAAGGATCTGCCTGCAATGCAGGAGACCCAAGTTTGATCCCTGGGTTGGGGAGATCCCCTGGAGAAGAGAAAGCCTACCCACATCCAGAATCCTTGACTGGAGAATTCCATGGACAGAGGACCCTGGCCGGCTACAGTCCATGGTGTTGCAAAGAGTCAGACAAGACTGAGTGACAAGCACTTTCACTCTGTTTCAGTGGATTGATGTTTAGGCTGAGTTTTTAAAAACAGTCATAACTGAGCTTCCATTTGATGAGGCGCTCAGTACCTGCCTAAAAGAGCTGGTTGCATTGCTAGGAGATCCCATCTTTAGTCAACCCTGATGTGTTTCCCGTGAGTCCAATTGCAGGTTCTCATGTGTACTTACAATGTGAGCCCTGTGGACACGCTCCTGAGTCTGCCATGGGGGCAGGACTAGCCCATTCTGACTCTGTCCCCGTCTTCTTCCTTGGCAGGAGCCACAGGTAAATGCTCTCTAGCCTTTGGTCCCAAAGCTAGTTCCTCCACACCTGTGTTGTCTTCAAACACTGTCAACAGGCTTTCCTTGTGGACAGAGGGACACATCTCTGGTGGCTCAAGCCAGTGCCCTGAAAAGGATGCTTAAGAGAAAGTAGAATTTTCCATGTCCTGGGGCAATTCCTGTATAGTTCTAGTTGGACTAGCCAAGCATGGCTATTCCTGATAACCTCACTGTGCAGAGTCTGGGATTTCAGTTCTGATGTCGGTGAGCTGAACTCATGGAATTTGTCTAAAGCGCTGGGCTATGGCCTTTCAGATGGCCTCTCTGAATGTCCTTCTTGGTCGTCTGTGACCCTCAGCTGTGTTCCATTGTTGATTCATGGTCACCACTGAAGGTGCTTCTGTTTAGGAACATCTTGGAGTTTACTTGGGAAAGGTTTTCTAATACTCATCCAAGATCTTCACTTTCCTTTGAGTAGAGAGCTAGATTCTATCCTAGGAGAAGCATTTGACATAGTCAATTGCTCCTGCCTTCTTGAAACTCCCTCTTCCCCTGGTTCTAGGACACTATACTCTCCTGTTTTTTTTGTTTGTTTGTTTTTTGTTTACTTGTCTGTCCACTCCTTCTCTGCCTCCTATATGCAGGCTTGTCTTCCTCTACCCACTCACTAAATATTACAGACCCTCAAGTCTCTATCTGGACCATCTTCTCCATCCAGTCTTCATTCTTTCCCCGGCTGACTTCATCAGCCCCCGTGCTTCAGATATCATCTATGTGCATATGACTCACACATTCTTACCTCCAGCTTAGACCTCCTTTAAGAGCTTCAGACCTGCGTTTTAACTTCCTCCTCTTGTAGAGTATCTTCCAAGCTTAAATTACCATAAACGTATATTTCCCTTCTAATTTCCTTTTTTTATTGGCGTACAGTTACTTTACAACATCATGTTAGTTTTTGCTGTGCAACAAAGTGAACCAGCTGTATGTATGCACATATCCCCTCCCTCTTGAATCACCTTCTTACTGCACCCACCTCCCCAACCCCTTCCTAAAAGGTTGGCCAACTCTGCCAGGAGTTCTTTGGTGGAGTTGATAGGCAGAGCCTGCTCAGACTGTCCTGCAATGTGATGAGTTGGGTTTTTGTCTTTAGCTGGTGAGGGGAACTGAATAAAATCCCTTACTTGTAAGTCCTGCCAGGAGAAGGAGCTCTGACCCCATTGATGTCTTATTTGGGCACACAGAACATGGGTGCTCAGTAGCCAGTTAGTGAATGACTGAATGAATAAATGAGGCAAACAGCTGTGGTCCACTCGCCTTTATGCCATTCACCCGTCATCTGTAAAGCAGCAGTGATGAGGAGGAAGGCCTGTGTAGACAGTGACTTTAGAGAGATGACTAGAACTCTCTCTGCTCTTAGTCTTGGAGACAAAATCAACCCAGCTTTCCTAAGTTACAAGAGAGTCTGGGGAAAGTGCTGTAGTAAAGGGACTGCATGAGTACAGGAGGAGGGGATGTGCTGATGGGCTGTTGTGAAATATCTGTGAGTTTGGAGAATCAGAATCATAGCTTGTGGGCATTAGTATCCCTTCAACTCAGCCGAGTTCTGTGAACACAAGGCTGAAAAAAAGGAGAAACTCAATTTGGTTTCATGAGAACAAATGGGTGTGGGTAGAGCTATCATCCCCTCAGCTAAACATTAAACCACCACAGACATTAAGGGAACACCTATTACAAGCCAGACCCTGCACTGACATGAGGAAACAAAGATAAAGAAGGCATCATCTTGCCCCCGAGGAGCTTGCAGACCACTGAAGGAGACAGATGGGTAAACAAATAACTAATAATGTCAGCACACTGAGCTGCACCAAGTGTTACAGAGAGTTAGCAGAGTTTGGAGGGGAACTCTCCTGGGGCAACCAGGGAAGGCAATGTCACTGATAAAGGATGAGCTGGTGCTGATGTTGGTAGAAAAGTAGGGATGGGTCAGGGCAAGGATGCTTTGGACTTCAGCTGCCTCACACAGAGTTGGCATCCTTGGGAGGAATTCGCGGTGGTATTAATCCTGGACCACACTCCAGAAGGTTCACACAGGTGCTGGAATGAGAAGTTGCCTCTGTCCCCCGGTCATTGCATGAAGAGGCCAGGCTTAGGCATTCTCTGGCTCCTGACTGTTGCTATCGCCTTAGCAAGTGGTTGTCTGGGAGGAGTAGCATTGGGGGATTGCTGCTGCTGCTGCTAAGTCGCTTCAGTCGTGTCCGACTCTGTGCGACCCCATAGACGGCAGCCCACCAGGCTCCCCCGTCCCTGGGATTCTCCAGGCAAGAACACTGGAGTGGGTTGCCATTTCCTTCTCCAATGCATGAAAGTGAAAAGTGAAAGTGAAGTCACTCAGTCGTATCCGACTCTTAGCGACCCCATGGACTGCAGCCTACCAGGCTCCTCTGTCCATGGGATTTTCAGGCAAGAGTACTGGAGTGGGGTGCCATTGCCTTCTCCGAGGATTGGGGAACTAGGGGACTTGAAAGTTGAACTCAAGGCTTCTGACTTCTGAAACCTAGACTTAGAGTCAAGAAACCAATGGAATTCTGGCTCTGAGCTTTATCAGCCACATGACTTTTAGCTAGCTCCTTTGTTTTCTCATCTATAAAATGGGACAATCCATAGATACTTCGGGGAACATTTGCAAGGATTGTCCAAGCTGGGTGCATGAAACGGCTCAGCACAGGGCTGAGGATGTAGTAAGTGCCCAGTTCCCAGTTTTCCTTGACATGGAATTGAGTCAGTGAGTACTGGCAGAGCTGGTAATATCAACATTAAATTTCAAAAATGGACTTAGCGAATTTAAGTGTTTTCTGAATCCAAAGCAGTTCTCTTTAATGCACTAAATTTCTACCTCAACCATTTGTTTAATATAAGGCGCAAAATGAAAGCATTATGTTTTTTGTCTTTAAAAACCTAGCGATTTCAGTTGTGCTACCCTTACAAAGGCTGCTGTTTTCACCATTTACCTGGAAGAATTAAGCATGGTTTGGAATAATTCCATGAGCCTAAGGATCAAACTGTAGCCCCATGGTTTGATCCTAGGGACAGAATGGTCTGAGGGATAAAAATCATCTGCTTGACCTCACGAGAGGAGGAGAAGGGTGCCTCCAGCACAGTAGTTGTGTAAGTTCGGGCAGCTCACTCAGTTTCTCTGCACCTCAGTTTCTTCATATGCAAAAAAAAAGGGCTATGATAATAACCTCAACCTCACGAGGAATTAATGCTCAAAAGTGTTTAATTGGTCAGTGTGTGTAGTGACCTCAGCACAGTGCCTGGCACATAGTTAGCACTCAGTAAATGGAAGCTGTTGTCACTGTGATTTGTCTAGTCATGTATGTGAGCCTTTTCAATATCTTTCCTCTTCACCTTTGCCTCCAAGGTGCATCCACTCAGAACTCCAACACTGTGGAGCCGGAGAAGCAGGTGGACAACACCGTGAAGATGGCTGGCGTGATCGCTGGCCTCCTCATGTTCACCATCATCCTCCTGGGCGTGATGCTCACCATCAAGAGGAGGTGAGTGTGGGTTGCTGCCCTGCAGATTCTGCCAACCCCAAGCGGCCCCAGCACCACCATATGGCCAAGTCCTTTCTCTGCTGACCACTTCCGAGCAGGGACCTTCTGGTACAACTGTTGAGGTCCTGAAATTTGGGGCCAGTTGTGGCTCATCGTGTTGGTGTCCGAAGGGTGTGTGCTGCCTGCATGGAGAGCAGCCGCAGGATGGTCAGTGTCTTGCGGGGCAGCTGTCCCTTGGTGTATGATGCTCCTCAGAGATAGCTTCTCTGTTGTGATTGGTCACATCATCAGGATTACGGGGGAGCCGCAAGGACACAGCTGAGCCTACAAAGACAGATGCAGGAAAGCAGTGCTTCATTCCTTCCACCTTCATCCATTCCCTTTTTGTCTTTGGTCAAGGAACAGTGTCCCTCTGCATCAAAGGGTAGAGCCTCCGATGGTGTGACAGCCCTCAGGGAATTCTCCTTCCTACTCCATGACCTATAAAACCTTCCCTGCTGGATTGTTGGTGCTTGTCACCTCTCAGCAGGATATCCTCCTGGCGCCTCTGGTCAAGGCACAATTATCTTGTATTGCACGTGTTGCTCATGAAAGCCAGGATCCAGGTTCCTTCCTGATCCCCCAAATTCATTACGCCGACATCTTGTGTTTATCAGGCATTCACAGGGCTTGAGGACCAGCCAGGGAGTTGCAGAGAGGAAAGGGAAGGTGGGTGAGTATCAGCTCTCACTGTCCCTGGGGTGCAGGGCTGGTTCTTCTAAATAGGGGGTCCTCCCACCTTCACACATTAGCCACTGTGTCCCCATGCCTGCTGCCCATCTCAGTTTCAATGCCAGGATTCCAATCTTGGTCTCCACCCTCCCACTCCCCAATCTGCCAAAGCAAACAAAACACTTTATCTACATTATAATGACATGTGCTGCAACCTGCCCTGCCCCCAGTTTAAAGAGTTATATTTATATTCTTCAACAAACTATTTAACTCCTCAGCCTGAAGCTCTGGGTTTGGTTACTCAGAGTTCAAGACAAGCCCAGTAATGAGGACTAGGGACTTGCTGCCATCCCTGGGACAAAACCAGCTCATGAAACTTGTTCCCCCCAGAACAAAGGGACAGAATGCCCCAAAGACAAATTCCAGCTTCTACTCTAAGGAGTACCATAAACAGAAATGCACAAAGTAAAAAAATAAAGACTGTGTCCTTATTTCCAGCCATTGATTTCCACTCTGCTACTAATCAGCCTTCTTTTAGCCATTCTGGCCCCAAAATATCTCTGTATGTCACATGGTTCCATCCTTTGATCAGGACATCTTATTGGTAGGACCTGTTCTTTCTTTTCTTCTGAATATTTATTTATTTAGCTCGCTGCCCTGTAGCTCAGAGTAAAGAATCTGCCAGCAATGCAGAAGACTGGGTTCAATCCCTGGGTTGGAAAGATCCCCTGGAGAAGGGAATGGCACCCCACTCCAATATTCTTGCCTGGAGAATCCCATGGACAGAGGAGCCTGGCAGGCTACAGTCAATGGGGTCACACAGAGTTCAGACACGATTGAGTGACTAACACTCCGACTACTATCCAGTCTTAGAAGGATATTTTAGTACAGATTGTGGGATCAAGTTCCTTGACCAGGAATCGAACCTGGGCCCCCAGCAAGACTCTGTGTGGGAGCACAGAGTCTTAGCCACTGGACCATCAGGGAAGTCCCAGGATCTGTTCTTTCTTGACATGTCTGTTCTATAGGATCATTCCTTTCCTTAGGCTCCCAGCAGAATGACAGAAGAATTAAGATTCTCATCCAACTACTGATTTTCTGGTTGGAGAGGCAAGGGAGAAGGAAGGTCCATGCTAATGCTGGGGGTCAGGAGCCCCCAGAGTCATCATCATCTGTGAAGCCAGGCTATGTGTTATGTCTCAGTGACAAGGCAGCTGCTATTGGATGAGGTCAAACATGAGTTTTTATTTCTCTGGGAGATAGAGAGCACGTTGCACGTATAAGATCCTCGATGCATTCTTAGAGTCTCAGATGCTTTAAAGACAGAGGTGAGTTTGAGAGAGTCTCTTTGAAAAAAGTAACTCATTTAATAGAATTGCATTCCTCTTTGAT
Organism: Bos mutus; assembly: GCF_027580195.1. NCBI lineage: Eukaryota > Metazoa > Chordata > Mammalia > Artiodactyla > Bovidae > Bos > Bos mutus. The sequence continues at coordinate 55,175,438 of NC_091629.1, read as the reverse complement.
AGACCCCAGAGGTTCTTATTCTTTGCCACTGATTTGTAAGTCAGATATGCTCTTCCAATTTTGCTCTTTCTAAAGCCTGGCTTAACCCACGTCACCATCGTCTGTGAGCTTGTGAAGAAATTTCACTTCCCTCTCAACAGCTATTTCTGAAATGTGTGACTTTCCGGGAGGGAGGGAGGGGCTTTCTGGTTTCAGGATGAGAGCAGGAATAAAGTGAGCCCTTTGTGTGGTTTTATCCTTCTCTGAGTATCTTCATCAGCTGTCAGTTCTATCAAAACCATCCATCAGTCCCAATCAACAGGCGTCACCTGATCACCATTTCTTCCCAAGAAGCAAATCTCAGATGTTGTGGCAGTGAGCCAGGGGGTGGGTGGGGGTGCTGATCAGCATTTGCATGTACAGCATCTTTTGGAGAAAATAAGACATTTTTCTGGCTTGGTTGATGGTCATATTTTACAAATGGGTATAGGGAATGGAAAATGGAGGAGTGAAGAGGGGAAAGAGGGAGAAAAAGAGAGACATAAGCCTGCTATGTTTAACTCTTTCCACTAACCCCTTGCCCCAAAGGACAGTGAAGAGCTTGAGGGGCTCCTTTCCCTCTTCTGACCCAAACCCCATATATAAATACGGGGAAAACGTCATTGGTCGATTGAGTCTGTCCCTAACTTACTTAGGGCTCGCCAGAATGCTGTCCACGTGTGTTGTGTGCTCAGTTGCCCAGTCATGTCCGACTCTTGGCAGCCCACCAGGCTCCTCTGTCCATGGGATTCTCTAGGAAAGAGTACTGGAGTGGGTTGTCATTTCCTCCTCCAGGGGATCTTCCCAACCTAGGGATCCAACCCATGTCTTCTGTGTCTCCTGCATTGGCAGGCAGATTCTTTACCACTGTACCACCTGGGAATGCTGTCCACAGCCACCTAAAGGGAATAGATAATTAAAGGAAAAGAAACCCCAAAATAATAGGGAAACCATCACAAATCAGAGTCCTAGGGTCAGCATCTCTTCAGTGTCCCTTCATGACCTTGAGTTAGTTTCTGCTTCCAGGAGCTCTCAGAAGTTGAATGCCAGCCACACTTCCTGCACTGGCCTGAGCTGGGGCTTCACTGTAACCTCCATGGACATGGGCATGGTGGCTCCCTCCATCCCAGTGGGTTCAGCTGACTCAAAGTCTTCCCCAGAGCTGCAGCCAAGTGTTTCCAGCCCACTTAAGATGCTCCTAGTTTCCCCCTACAGGCCCTGTGGCTTACCTGTCACTGTCCACAGAGAGTCTTTCTCTTGTATTAGGTGTTGTGTGTGTTGTACTGAACTAGAAAGCTGGCCTAGAAAGGGCTAAAGATGCAGATGACCAAGGAAAGGGCTTAGTGAAGTCAATTTACACTTGGAAGACTGGGGAAAGAGAAGGAAAGAGAGAGAGAGATCAACATACCCTGAGGAGTGTTTTCTTGTTGTTTGTTTGTTTTTTTTTTTTCATGGCTGGAGTGCATATGGAACGATGCAAGGTTGCAGAAGGGGACGCGAGACGTTGATGATCCATTTAAACAGAATTCCCTTCAAGTTTGAAAAAGATGCAAATTCAACTTTGGACTTCTTTTAATAGTACCTTTGGCTGTTTGGACTGGGCTTCTTTGAATGCAGGATGATACAGAATCAGGGCTGCATATGTTTGGAGGGTTGCATGAGCATTTTAAGATGGAACTTGAAGCCCCTTCTGACAGAGTTAACCCGTGTGGTTCTAGCCAAGCTCATTACAAAACATCCATTCTTAGGCTGTCACTGTATAATGTCTCCATCTTTTTCTCCTGGCTTGTCCGTCACATCTAGACCTCAGAAACAGTCTAGAATGGATTTGTGCATGCCATCATGTAGTAAAACACACTCCCTCTTCATGAGTGCCCTGTTGAGTCCTGAAATGAAGAAAAACTGTCCTCTCTGCAGTCCTGGTCATCTTCTTCCCTGACCTCCTTCCTTAGAATTACTGGACATCCTCTCCCAAAGGAAAGGGCAGCCAAGGAGTTGCTAGGCCACCTCTCTGGTCCCTTGGCTTAGTGTTACAGAGCCCTGGGTGCCTTCAGTGTAAATTGAGGTGGAAAGCTCCAGCCTTAGTGCCTTAACCCAGGGGTCCCCAACCTCTGGACTATGGACCTGTCAGATCAGCAGCGGCATCAGTTTAGAAATAAAGTGTACAATATATGTAATTCACTTGAATCATCCCCAAACCATCCCCATACCTTCCTGGAGCATGGAAAAATTTCTTCTACAATGCTGGACCCTGATGCCAAAAAGGTTAAGGACCACCACATTAATAAGTGTATCTTGATGGTTGAAGGTGTTTATTAGCCACACACATATGGAAAGTTGTTGCATATGCCTATAAGCTTCCTATCATCATTTATTCCTTGGGACACAGTTCCTGAAGTTTGAGTGTGGTTCTCCAAGGCTTAGGGCATAGTGATACACTTCTGATTGGGGAAACGTGGAGCCAGGTTAAGCAGGATAACTTGGTAGATCTGTACCTCAAGACGTGTGTATTCTACATGAACCTCTCCATCCCTTCTTACTTTTCAAATGGAAACTAAGCAAATTTTAGGCAGATAGTTTCAAAATCCTTCAGCACACACAGTTCCATCCTCCCCCATCTCCTCGTCTCCTCTCCCTGTCCAGGGCTTCCTGGTCCAGCCTAAACTTACTGCCAGTCATACTTGGCCTGTCCAGACAGTACCTTTCCCACGAGTGCATTTGAAGTGTCTTGAGTTTGAGATATGAGAGTCTGCTTTGAGATAAATGTGCATCTCTTGCTGTACCTTGATTCTCCATGTCTGCCCTCCAGTATTCTTGCCTGGACAATTCCATGGACAGAGGAGCCTGGCAGACTACAGTCCATGGAGTCGAAAAGGGTCAGCCATGACTGAGCGCCTAACGCTTTCACCTCCCAGTAGCTCCCAGTCTAAGGGGTATAGACATCTTGTTAGCTGTGTACTGGGATACAGAAAAACTGGGTCTGAATCTCTACAGCCCCATGTATCTGCTGCTAACCTTGGAGAAGCAATGTATCAAAGCTCAACCTTTGCTTTCCCATCTGTGAGATGCAGCCAATCTCATGAATCTGCTCTAAGAATCAAATGAGCTAATGGTTGGGACAGGCTTTACTTCCTGTACCTTCTAACAGGACTATAGTGCATGATATCAACAGGGATATTCATCTTACACATGACCAACAAGTGTACCAAGTCAGCTCCAACCCCATCACCAATATGCAGAAGGCAGTGCTGCCATCAACACACACACTCTGACCTAACTAATTTGTTTGTTTCCCATTTGAACTGCTGCAACTGCTGCCATATCCTGATTTTAATTCAACAAATAATCGTAGAAGATAGGACTCTGTTTTTTGAAAAGAGGAAACTGAGGATCCTATCTTCTATGATTATTTGTTGAATTAAAATCAGGGTATGGGCAAAGTTGAAATACAAACCAGGCTCTGTGACTCCAGGCCCCTTGCTGTTAATTTCTGTCCTAGCAGTGCATGGAGACTGGTAGAAAAGTGAATCCTGGAATAGGGCAGAGGTGACCCAGATTCACATCATTTTCTCCTGTTCTCTGCCTTGGTGCACGCTGTTTCCCTGAATCAAATGTCCAGACATTTCCCTTCACCTGCAAGGCTCCTGTTACTCTCTCTCAGCCCCAAGTTCTTCCGAGTAGAATTCCTTCAAGTATTACCTTCTGTAAGCAGTATTCCTACAAGCACCCACCCCAAGAAGATCCAGTGGTCCCCCCGTTGCCTGCAACCACTGTGTCAGATGCGTAGACCCCCAGTTGTAGTTTTGTGGACTGAACTGGCCTGGGACAGCAGGCCTTCTGCTTTGGTCCTGTCTCACCAGAGCTCCACTGCCCTGTATCATCTGCCCCTAGATATTTACCCGCAAAGTGTTTATGGTCAAAGCTAAAATCATCAGCTCCCCACCAACCTATTCCCAATCGTGTGTCCCCATCTTAGTGACAGATACACCCTGTCCATCAGCCAGACCAACGGGATTCCATCACCCCAGTACTTCTGACCCTGCGTCTTTACTTTCTCTTGGTCACATCATCTCCTCTCCCCCTCCCCACTGCCTCCTCCCTGGTGGAAGCCTCTATGGCTTTGCTATAGGAGTCTCCTCCCCACCCTCCTCCTCTCTCTTTGACTCTGACCCCACCCCTCCAACCCATCCTCCACTCTGTAGCCTAGGTGATGTTTCAGAAATGAAACTTGTACTCCCAAACCTGCATTCTAAAATCCTTCATTGGCTTCTCCTCCCCAGTATCCATGGTTCATGGGGAGCAAATAAGGGAAGATACACATGCTTATTAGGTCATCCAGAGAGCTGTGAAGTTATGCTGCCCCCTTGCTCACGGTAATTCTGGCAGATTTCCTAGAGTCTCACCCACTCCAGTGCCTTGGCTGGTGAAGTTTCCTCCTCTTTCGATGCCTGTGTGTTCCTCAGTTCCATCTGGCCAGATCCTGCCCATGTTTAAGGTCTGATGTAAAAGACACCTTCTCCAGTAAACCCTTTCGACCTTCAGTCTAGACAGTCTCTTCACCATCTGGGGTTCTCTCTGTGAGGATCCCTGTCGTGTTCTGCCTTGCACTTGTCATTTGTATTCACAGCTTTTCTTCTTCAATGGACCATCGGCTGCCTGTTCTTATTCATCCTTGTCACAAATGTGCCTTGCAGATACTGGGGATTCCCTAAAAACATGTTGAATCCCAGTGAAATGAGAACAGATGGAGTCCACGATTGCACTCCATCTCTCGGGCAAGAAAGCTTCACTCAGATTACAGACCCAAATATCAACATTGAGCATCAAGGGTAAACCCAGCCCTGTGGTGGGAGGTGTTAAGTCTGGAAGGGCAGCATGCGAAAGATGTACCATGATCTGAGATTCAAGGAACACCTATATATCCAGGAAAAAAAAAAAAAAAGACAAAAGGGAAAGATAACTACTGGGTTAGCCAAAGAGGCAGGGTCACAGTTAGATTGGACTGCGCTACAGGTGACAAAGTGAAGCATGTAGAGCCTAAGGAAGTTGCCCCAGATCACATAACTCATAAGCAGCAGAGCTGGGTCTGAAACTTGGCCAATCTGATAACAGAGTCTGCCCTCTTAGCACCGCCTAACCTGGGTGAAATGTAAAGCAGGATTTGCTGATACACTGAACTGCATGACGTCATTTTGAATGGTTTGTCAAGATGGGGAAGCATCCCCAAATAAACTTTGTATCTTGTTTTGTCCATCCCATTCTAAACTGCACCGCACCCTGGGAGGTTACTCCCTCTTCTGTTTGCACTCACTTGGGTAGCCTCAAGCTAGAACCTTGGAAAGCAAAAGCGTCAGTTGCTCAGTCATGTCCAACTCTTTGCAGACCCCATGGACTGTAGCCCTCCAGGCTCCTTTGCCCATCGGATTCTCCAGGCAAGAATACTGGAGTGGGTTGCCTTCTTTAGGGGATCTTCCCAACCCAGGGATCAAACCTGGGTCTTCTGCCTTACAGGCAGATTCCTTATCATCTGAGCCACCAACCTTGGAAGTCTTAAAATGCTCACATTTAATCACCTATTGCTTTTGTGTTTTAACCACCTTTCACATTCACCTCTTCTCCTTCCTCAGGGCGATTTCAAGATCTGCCCCCAGCGTCTCTTGCTTTGACTCTTAGAGCAGCTTTCACAACCCCAGTCCCTCTCTCCTCCAACTGTTTTCTCAGACTCCTGCCAGAATCATCCATCTAGAAAAATATTTGGCCACTTGATCCTTTGGGTTCTCCCTGTGACCTATGGTACTGAGGGTAAGCAACTTAAATTCTTTGGGAACTAGGCTCTGCCGACATCTTTCCTGCCCCCGCAAACTTTAAACTTTTTATTTTGTATTTGAGTATAGCCGATTTACAAAGTTGTGATAGTTTCAGGTGAACAGCAAAGGGACTCAGTCATAGAGTCCCCTTTATACAGCCTTTCTCCCCCGAACCCTGCCCCTCCCAGCCAGGCTGGCACATAACATTGAGTAGAGTTCCATGTGCTGTACAATAGGTCCTTTTTGTTTATTCATTTTGAATATACGTGCCAACATCTTGACGTTTCCACCTTGATAACCAACCACCCACCCAGTCTGTAGACGCATATTCAGCAGCCTGGAAGTACCCTCCCTCCCACTCCATCTGGGTGTTCCTTGACTTTACAACTGAGGCGTCACAGACTTTAAGCCAAATTACCTCTCCCCTCTCTACCCGTTACCCCCAAATATGGTCCCACAGCTCCTTGTGTTACTGCCTCATACCATGTATCGCTCCAGATGATAATAGCATAGTGCTTGTTATGAAGGCTCTTAAAGTTAGATTTCTTAGATTCTGATCCTCGTCATGTTGCTTGGTGTTGGTGGTAGTGATGGTTTATTTGCTAAGTTATCTGTGACTCTTGTGACCCATGGACTGTGGCCTGCCAGGCTCTGCTGTCCATGGAATTTTCCAGGCAAGAATACTGGAGTGGATTGCCGTTTCCAACTATGTAAACTTAACCTCTCTGAGCTTCACTTTCCTCACCTGTAAAATAGAGATAATAATACTTCTAATGAGGATTAAGTAAAATAGTTCACATAAAGTACTGAGAACAGCACCTGCCACATAAGTGAGCTCCTACTATCTAAGTGGCAGGTATTAATTATCATCTAAATTGTATTTCTTGTCTGACTCTCCCATCAGACATACTGGCTAGATCAAGATGGCATTCGTCTTTCTATCTCTGGTAGTTGGCGGAGACAATCATTTAATAGGCCCTTCAAAAGTTGTAGCTGAATTACGGGTGGAAAGATGGATGAGTGGATGATGGATGGAGTGTTGGATGAATGAGTAGATGAGTACATGGATGAACAGATGAGTGTGTGGAGTTATGATCTAAATGGATACGTAGATGTACAGATTTTTAAGGAGGTGGATAGATGGGTGGAAGGATGGGTGGATGGAGGCAGATGGATGGATGGATGGAAGAGTGAATGGGTTGGTTTAAGAAATGGATGGACAGGTAGATGGTTAAATGGATGGTAAAGTAGACAACTAGTCTTGTTTAAATAGCATGAAGCAAGGGGAAGCTATGCCTCAAGTCATTCTTGTCAGCCAGCTGAAGAGATTCTGCAGTATGTGATTTATAAAGTTTGGGGTTTTTTCCTAAGCACAGCTGTCTTCCTGCTCAGAATCTTTGGTCTCAGGCAATCTGTTACTTGCAATATCACTGTATCCTTGTAAATTTAGACCTTCAGTAAATCTTCTTCAAGCCTGAGAGAAAGGACACATGTATACTCTGTTTTGATCACAGAGTAAAGAAGTATAATCCTTGCCCTGGAAGGCCCTGCAATTGAATTTGGAAAACAAATTCAATTAATAGACGCTTGCCAGCCTCTATCATTCTGGGGTTGCCTGGAAGCTTGGTCAGGGATTGCAGTGGCTTCTGGTGACATCCAGGATAACTCAGCCACTTGGAAGAGGTGAATCAAAGGGCGAGGAAGCATGTTGTCATGAGGAGGTGGCCAGGCAGAGGGGAATCCTGAAGGTTGAGAGCAGACCGCCAGAGGTTGTGAATGTTGAGACCCAAGAGTGCAGCTTGGAGCTGCTGATGGTGAAAAAATCCTGGCTCAGAATGGAGGCCTTGCAACTGGTCCCAAAATACACAAAATATTAGATCTAGTGAGGGGTAACCTCATAGCATGCAAATAAACAGAGCTGAGATCAGAACTCTGGCCTCTCCATTCTCAGTCCCATGTTCTTGACAATATAGAGAACAGAGATGTCTGTGAGTCTTTATCAAATGCAGCCTAAACTCTCTGCCCCTGAGGAATCATATTCCCAGGCTCTGGTCCACAGAGCCCCCAGTGAAGAAGAATGCCAACCTGTATTATATGGGCTTCCCAGGTGGCACCATTGGTAAAGAAGCCGCCTGCTAGTTCAGGAGACACAAGAGACTTGGGTTCAATCCCTAGGTTGGGAAGATCCCCTGGAGGAGGAACCCACTAGAGCAACCCACTCTAGTATTCTTGCCTAGAGAATCCCACGGACAGAGGATCCTCGCAGGCTACTGTCTGTGGGGTCGCAAAGAATCAGAAACGACTTAAGTGCCTTAGCACAACACATCACGTGGTTGGTAGAGGCATTGGATGGCTTGCGTGGGCTGTTCTAGATCCCACCCATTGTTGGAAGTTCTTCACCCATTTCTCCCATCTGGGGCCACTGTTCATTTGGCCAAAGATATTCAACAGTTTTATGAGTGACCAGATTTGCTGGCTGTGGTTGCCCCAGTTCAGCCTCCCAAGGAGGCACAGAGCTTTCCTTCTGCCAAGGTGTCTTGGCGTTCAGATGTCACTTTCCTTCTGGACCTATAGAATTTGGCTGTCCTGATAAATGAGAGAAAGCCTTGGGGTGGGCTTACCTTGGGGGCTTTGGCCAGTTCCTACTTAAGAGGGGGAAGCTTGGGGCTCTGAGGTCACGTTCCCACCCTGTGGATGTAAAGACCACATCTTTCTGTGTCAACAAAACTGGATAGCAGTTGGAATTAACCACAGAACTCAAGATGGGAACAAATTATTCTTGCGTACTTAGATGAGTCTTTGAGGACCTGAATTATTCAGCAAGTTTTCTCAGTCCACAAATGTATTAGTTATTGTCAGTATAATTAAGTCAGTAAAAGAAAAGTTTTCCTATTTATTTTCCTACAGAACAAGAAAAATTATAACAAAGGGAAAATCACAGACTTACTTGAGTCTTCCTTTTTTTTTTTTTTTTTGTTCAGAAGCCAAGAGCTAGAAGAGACATCAGAGAAAGACTGCAGGCAGTGATTTTTCAACCATTCTTTTGGAGAGTGGAATCTGTTTTTCAGTCATGTGAAATCTTAAGTGACATGCCAATTTATGAAATAGATTAAGATGGAGAAGCTCTGCCTTTAATGGCTGGCAGAGGGCCAGCAGCCCTACCTGTTCAGTAACCCCACATGCTCCCTCATTACAGTGAGTCTGCAGAATCCTGAGAATGTGTTGTTTGAAAATTCGTGATTTAGTTCAACTCGCCTAAGAATCAGATAATAAAAGGAAGGCACAGAGAGTTTATTCAAGTTGTAGTCTGTTCAGACTGATGTTTGCAATTCTTCTCTTTTAGCGCAGTGCTCTTTCATGATGAAATTTGAATGCTTTTCCAGTTTTCTACCAGTAATGTAACAAAGTACTTCCCAAAATTTAGTGGCTTAAAAAAATAAGCCATGAGATTTAGTGATTTTTCTCATAAATCCGTACTTTGGCTAGGGTTTGCAGGGAATGACTTGTTCCTGTTCTGTGATATCCAGGGTCTTAGTTGGTAGAATCCAGTTGGCTGGGGGTTGGCTGGAAGCATCTCTCTGTTCATACAGTCTTAGAGCCTCTCCACATGGCCTCTTCTGACCACAGCAAGCTTGGGATACTTAGCCTTTTTACATGGAGCCTCAGGACTCCAAGGGAAAGTTCCAAAGACGCAGACAGAGCCACAAAGCTTCTGTTTGTCCTATGCTAGAAAGTCCCAGAATGTAACTCCTGCTGTATTCTATTGGTCACCTAGGGCCAACCCTGATTCCGTGTGGAAGGCACTGCGCTTGGACCTGAGTCTGGGGAAATATGGATCACTGGACAGCCATCTTGGATGCTGACTACACGATTTCCTTGCTTTTGGTGTGATCTTACTGCACAGATTCTGATGTAGTTTAACCTTAACAGAGAAGTCATTATTTTTTTCCTTAGATCTCAGGAGCACTGTCATAAATTAGTTCTAGAAGGCCACAGAAATCTGACTTAAGACCAAAACATCATAATTACCAGGAAACTAGTTTTAGTAACCATAAGAATTTTCAAACCATTAAAATGGCCAAATGCGATCTGGCTTCCTCTGCATGAATAGTGAGTTTCTCCATCATAGGAGAGGTCTCCTTCATTTCTTCTACCACTGCAAGTGCCTGATGCTCAAGGACGCTGACTAGTTGAGAAACTTGCATCTCCTTGAGCTTAGGGAGTAATACTATGTGCATTTCTAAGAACCAAGATTTCTTATAAATCTAATTCTTGTTTGTTTGTCTTTTCTTTTCCCCCACTTTTGGACATTTCCTTCATCTGACTGCCCATCAATATATAGAAGAAATGCTTATTCCTACTCCTATTACTTGTAAGTATCGACCTGGGGTGACTTTGCTTTGTGCCCTGTAAGGCAACCTGTAGCATGCATTTCCTGCACCAACCAAGTGTCTGTTGGTTTCTCATACTCACCTCTGTCTAAGTCACCTGCAGCCACAGCGTTTTGATTTTGCCTTGATGTTTTCCATTTGAAAATGCACTGTCACCGTTCATGTCTGTCCTGTTTCTTCCATCTTGGATCCCGCCCCCCGCCCGCCCTTTTTGTTTTTGGAGCCGTGAAGGGCTGTTTCTCCTTTGTCAGTATAAGTTTCTAGTTAGAAATCCTCCAATTCCAACAAGAGGAAAACCTGATCCTCCTGTAGGATTTGCACACATAAAACAGAACCACTGATCTCAGCAACTTCAAAGCCCGTTTATGTCTGCTTGGGAAATGCATAGCCCTAAGGGCTGAAAGATTAGAAAGAAATTCATTGGCTATTTCCAGTATTTCAGGAAGTCTATAGGGAATCGTAGCTTTATCTAGAACCAGCTTCACAGCAAGGTCTTTCTCTGGGGCTAGAATTATCCCAGTCTAGTGTTTATCATCAGTTACATCATGTTGTCAGTGCACTTTGCTGGTAGTTATAGATGATTGACTAACAATTTTTTTATGGTTTTTCTTATTACTCAACCAGACGTTTTCACAACATGAGGGTAAATAAGAAAAATTCCATAAATAGATCCTTGGTAATGAAGAGTTAGAAAACCACTGAATTAGTCTCACATTTCTAATAGGCATTTTCCGTATTTGAAAATTCAGGTCCAGAGAAGTATGTGAAGTACATGAAATCACGCATCCAGTCATCAAGAGAAAGGGATTAAAACTCAGAATGCCTCGCTCCTTGTAAAGTGTATTTTCCATCATTCCATGTCTTGCTCCACCTCTGGCAAGCCCAGCCTTGTGAAAGAGACCATATCTGTCAGTGATCATCTGCTGAAGCCTTCACAGATGAGGAGGGAGCCAGCCTCCCCATCTCTCTGCTCAGTATTTGGGTCCCTGGTCAATAGGTCCATGCAGTGAGCAGATGAGATTCTGGGATCACCACCCTGATCTTATATAGGAACCAATGAACCCCAGCCACCAGCACCAAAAGTACCAGACAGCCTGCTTCATTTGATCATTCATTCATTTGAGAAACATGCGTTGAACATGCACATTATGACCCAGACACTGTGGATGGAGAGATGGCCAGGACTCTGAACCCTACCCTCATGTGCAGATCTATCAGAGAGACTAGCCCAACATTAAATACTTGCTAGCTCAGCTGAGAGGTACCTACAGGGACAGGTACTGTGCTATGGGGACACTTAGTTGTGTGACTGATTTTTTTTAGTGGGCAGGGGATAGTTATCAGTGCTTCTAGAGATGGGTTTATCTAGGGCTGAAGAAATAAGAATTCCGAGCAGGGAAAGCAGTAGGTGCAAAGACACGGAAGCATGAGACAGTATGGGGTACTGTTGCCGCCGGAAAAAGTCAGAGTTCTGGATTCAAGTTACGTCTCTGTCACTCAGCAGTTACATAGCCTTTAGCAAGTTTTCTGAACTTTTTCAGCCTCTTTCCTCTTAACTCTAAAATAGGGATAATAGTGCCTAGCTTGTAGGGAATGAAGAATTTTGTAAAGTGCCTTGCAAATAAATGGGCACTCCTGCAACGTAAGTTTTCTTTTGTATCCCCTTTTAGAAACCATGAGGAGTCAGGGCTGAAGTGGTAGCCCCTGATGGTGCCTCTGGTCTTCTAGGAGATTCTTACAGGATCAATGTGCTACATTAGGTATGGGCATGCAATGCCTTCTGGGCAACTTGCCGCCTCAGTCTGTTAGCCAATGTACATAGCACTGTCCGGAGGCCCACTTTGTACCATTCTCTGTCCTGGGCCCTGTGATGAAATCAAACACGAATGGTATGGAGGTATAGAAGAAGATACACAAGTACTCGTACTTCAAGTTGCAGTGATAAGCAAGGGTCTTTGAATCAGTGCAGACTTGGAGTTCTAAGTGACAGATCCTAGGGTGTGACACTCATGCCAGCTCAGGAATGGAGCATAGTTAAAGATTCAGAGGAGGAGGAGAACTGGCAAAGCAGACAGAAAGGTAGGAGGAGAACCACAGAGAACCAAGTGAAGTCCACTGCAGAAGGAAGACTTGACAGTAGCCGGTGCTGCAGAGAGGTGGAAGTAGAGGGCTCGGGCATGGCCCTGGACCAGCAGAAGTCACTTGTGCAGGTCCTGGGGTAGCCTTGAGGGAAGAAGCCAGCCTGCCTAGGGCCCATGAGGAGGGGAACTTCTTCTTAACCACTGGGCCCTAAAAGAGAGGAGAAACATGAGACCGGCCACTTGAAGGGCCAGAAAGTCCTGGAATGTATATGTAGAGGAGCCTGTGCAGAATGGAGTGGCTGAAGATGCTGGAGGTGGGGTACCCAGAGAAAAGGAGGATCTGGAGGCTAAGTGGCGACAGGGAGCCAAGGAGGGTGTGTGTGACCAGTCTTGTGAAACCAAAGGATTGAGGGATGCATGTAGATGGTGAAGGGTGAACAGAATGGAAATGATGGACCCCCGTGGTCTCCAGATTCAAAATTCCATTCCGCCACATCTTAGGTAGAGACCCTGAGTGGGTGCTTTAAGCCGTCTCTGTTCAAATTGTGGGTCACAGACCTGCAGCACTGACATCACGCAGGAGCTTGTTAGAAAAACAGCACCCGGGACTTCCCTGGCAACCAGTGATGGGGACTCCTCACTCCCAAAGAAGGATGCACAGGTTCCATCCCCAGTCAGGGAACTAAGATCCCGCACGGCGCAGCCTAAAACAAACAAGCAAAAAACTAAATGCAGCACTTCCATTCCCAACAAGATCCCTAGTTCATTCATGTGCACCTTTAAGTTTGAGAAGCACTGACTTACCCAGGCTCAGTTGTCTCCTCTATAAAACAGGAAAAAATAATTCCCTCCTCGCAGAGGTTATGGAGTCACCCCATCCCTCTAAAAGCTTCGAAGTCATCCACTGAAAGAGAAAGCCTCCAACATACTCTGGCTCAACAGTGAAACTCATATGCAATCCCCAAGTTGTTGTGGAGTTCCCACTTACACGTCAGGTACTGGTCAAGGTTCTGGGATGTAGGAGTTCGCTCAACAAACAAAAATCCCTGCCCACATGAAGAGTTTTAGTGGGGGGAGACAGAGAAAAAACACCATATATAAGAAAAGCAGTATAGGTGTTATGTGATGGCCAAGAGAGGTAAGGTGAAAAACACATAAACTATAGAAAGAGAATGTAAAGTGTGGGTGGGAGAGGAACAGAGGAATGTTTTTTCAAAGCCAAGAGGCCCTCAGTGTCTCTCCCACATTGAAAGGTCCCATACACAGGATCAAGCGTCCATAAACTTTTTCAGTAAGGAATCAGTAGTAAATATTTTTGGCTTTATGGACTCTCTGTTGCCTCTACTCAACTCTGATGCTGTAACATGAAAATAACCATACAGTATGTAAATGTATAAGCAGGAATGTGTTCCAATAAAATTTTACTTGATTCAGAGAGTGGGCCAGATTTTTCCTGAGAGCCATAGTCTTCCTATCCCTGCTTTTGAGATAGGGAGAGAATGTGGTTCAAGATTCATCCTGTTTATGAGCTTCTATGATGTTCACTGGTGGCTCAGACAGTAAAGAATCCATCTGCAACGCAGGAGACCCAGGTTCGATTCCTGGGTCGAGAAGGTCTCCTAGAGAAGGGAATGGCTACCCACTCCAGTATTCTTGCCTGGAGAATTCCATGGACAGGGGAACCTGGTAGGCTACAGTCCATGGGGTTGCAAAGAGTCAGACACGACTGAGCAACTAGCGTGCACACACACACACACACACACACACAATGCGTTGCACCCTTGCATGGCAACTGGACCAGCCTAGAAGGAAGCTGGTAGCTATGTTGTTTTTAGCTGGTGTGATGTGTGGGGTTCATTTAATGCTCAGAGAAAGCCTGTGAGGTACAGTTAATGTGTTGAGTCTATTCAGACCTTGAGACTGAGGTTTGAGGACTTGTGTATACACACAGCCAGGATGTGGCAGAGCTTGGGTTTGAATCATACCCCCAAGCCCTGCCCATCCTTCTCATTAGACTTCAGGGCACCTACCCGGACTGTGTGCTTGGAGGGCCCTTGGCCAGGCTGTGGGAGGGCCGGGATTTGAGTGCAGGTTTTTCTGCCTGTACATCCTCTGTTCTATGCAGGGACAGCAGTGCCTTGCTCAGGACAAGAAGTGGCAGCTGTTCCTGGCTGGCAAGGAGGCCCTTGAGGTAATCCTGTCTTTGCTGTCCTGGGGACTTGCCGTGAGATCAGAGCTGAGAGTGCTGGGCTGCCAGATCAGTGGTAGTTGAGGGGTTAGAGTAAGAGGTGACCAAAAGGAAGTTAATGTCCCAGGTAAACAGAGCTATAGATAGAAGGCACTTTGGGATCTAGGGGCAAAAAAATCTAGAGTGGAGTCCCTCACTGCCTGGTACACATTTTTAAAACAAAAATAATGTGGCTTTTGGTACCAGACTCAGATCACAATTTAGGTCTGCCTCTTCTGTCCAGTTGTTCAGACCTCGAGCTGTCACGGAACCACTCTGAGCTTCAGGGTCTTCATCTGCAAAATGGTAATAGCAACTTGCCAGCATTTTCGTGAGGCGTAACGAACAAGCGTTATCTGTAGAATGACTGACACAAAGTAGGTATTTTATAAAGAGCGGCTGTTATTCCTCACATCCTGAGCTAACAGAAATGCTTCTCTCAATTCCTTTTTGTCTTTCTGTTGTAACACAGCAACCAACAACTTCAGCATCTGCTTTTTAAAACGATATTAAGAGTCAGCGTCTGTTCACGGGTTAATTTACCTCAAGGCATGTGATGGGCACAGTAATTGTTTTGAACAGAGATGGTTTAGTGTAGTAGTTGTTGAAAAGGCACTAAGGTGTCTACCAGCCGTTCTGACAGAGAGCGCTTAACTGTTTCACTTAGCTTTGTTTGAGTATCACAGAGGAGGGTACCTCCTGGGTTGGTCTCTGTGTGCAGACACTCTGGAATGCTTGGACTTTTCACGTCCTTTGGCTTTCTCCCCATTCCAGCATGTGTATGTATTTATTTATTTTGATTGGGCTGTTATGTTATACAACAACATGAATCAGCTCTAAGTGTACATGTATTTCCTCCCTCTTGAGCCTCCCTCCCACCCACAACCATCCCAACTACCTAGGTCAGCACAGAGCACAGAACTGAGCTCTCTGTGCTATACAGCAGGTTCCCACTTTAAATCCTACATTTCTTCTTCAAGGTCCAGATCAAACATCAGCTCTCAGAGGAAGATGTCTCTGATTCTTTCTACCTACACGAATGTCCCTTTTCTCCAACTCTGACTGCAGTCACTGCGTTATCATGGGCAGGAGCAAATGTGTCTTAAGGATGTTTCTTTTTCATTAGCATGTTCCCCATGGTGTCCTGACACTCACAGTGAACCCCCAGTACATGTTTGTGGAATGAATGAACAAGATGAGATTAAAAGACCTAACAGCTAAAGTCAACAGGGAGATGATCTATTCTTAAACAAACAAACCAAAAAATGTAACAGTTTTTAGATGCCTCCAGACCCTGTCTGTTGCTTGCTTCTGTGGATTTAAGGCAACTTTTTAAAGTCTGTTTCCTCATTTATAAAGTGGGAATTAACAGTGCATTCCTTAAAACTTATTTACAAATCAGAAACAGACTCACAGACTTAGAGAATGAACTTACGGTTACCAGAGGGGAAGAGAGGGGGGTTGTCAGAGAGTTTGGGATTGACATGTACACATTGCCATATTTAAAATGATTAACCAGCAAGGACCCTCTGTATAGCACAGGAAACTCTCCTCAGTAATCCGTAATAAATAATTGGGAAAAGAATTTAAAAAAAAGAATAGGTACATGTATAACTGAATCACTTTGTTGTACACCTGAAGCTAACATAACATTGTTTATCAGCTATGTTCCTATATAAAAATAACACGTTTTAAAAAATGCGTTCCTTACAGAGATCTTGCAAGGATTCAGGGAGACATTGTTTGGAAAATGCCTCGCCTTTAGTAGACTTTCAGCCAAAATAAGAAACTGCCTCCTTTTTCTGAAATGCATACACCTTTTCACACCAGAGGCTGTTGCAAATCAAATGTCATTGCCTCAATACATTTAAAGAGGAATTTGAAATGATGATATCAAGAGATACTCAAAAAGTAGTCTATGTAATTCGTCAGTCACTTCAAATAAAAATGAAGAAAAATAGGATTAGAAGGAAACCATTTAGAGATGATAAGTATCAATTACCGAAAGCTGACAGCAAACGTGTTGTCAGTGAGGATAGACGGTGTTACCGTGAAGGCGAGTCAGAGGTGTCTGCCATGCTACGGCTCTCCAGCCAAGGGGAAGGCCTCGGTGAGAACTCTGAGTCCTGGGCCCCACCGCCGACCTACTCAGTTCCTTTGGAAGTGTGAACTGGGAATCTGTGTTTTACACACAACTCAGATTAATATTTTGCATGCTGACTCTCCTGATCCTCACATCACCCTGATATAACTGTCCTTTGTTCAGGGTCCCACCTTGGCAGCTGCAGTCCCCTTTTCCTGGAATGCCTACCCACCCTCCATGCCTGGAAAATTCTAGTATCATTATCTGCTTTTAATTTTATTGAAATGTAGTTGATGTACAATGTTATGATTTCTTCTATACAGCAAATATATATATATATGTATGTATGTATGTATAAACACACACATATATGTGTATGTGTATATATATGTATATATATTCTTCTTCATTATGGCTTATAATAGGATAGTGAATATAGTTCCCTGTAGGATCTTGTCTACTCATCTTATATATAATGCTCTGCCTCTGTGCATCCCAAACTCCCAGTCCGTCCCCTCCCAGCCACCCTCACCTTGGCAACCGCAAGGCTGTTCCATGTGTCTGTGAGCTTCTCTTGGGTTCATAGATATGTTGATTTGTATCATATTTTAGATTCCACATGTAAGTGATATTATACGGTATGTGCCTTTCTCTTTCTGACTTACTTTGCTTGGTGTGCTCATCTCTAGGTCTATCCACGTAGCTGCGTAGAGCGTCGTTTCATTCTTTTGATGGCTGAGTAATATTCCATTGTATACATGTACACATCTTCTTCTTTATCCATTCATCTGTTGATGGACATTTAGGTTTGCTTCCACGTCATGGCTCTTGTAGTGCTGCTGTGAGCATAGCAATGCATGTATCTTTTCAAATTATAGTTTTGTCTAGGTTTATGCCTAGGAGTGGAATCACTGGATTATATGGCAACTTTGTTTTCTGAGGAACCTCCACAGTGGCTGCATTAGTATCTTTAAAAGGGGAAATTATTCTCTCTTTTAGATGGCCCTCCTGGACTCCCACAGACCAGTACTGGGCTCGTTTATAACTTTGCTGTGCATTCATCTTTCATCCATTCACCCACCGACTCACCTTCATGAACCGTTCTCAGATTATACTGCCCTGGGTGTATTTGCACATCTTTCTCCTTGTCACTCTGTTGATTATG
This sequence comes from Bos mutus, assembly GCF_027580195.1. NCBI lineage: Eukaryota > Metazoa > Chordata > Mammalia > Artiodactyla > Bovidae > Bos > Bos mutus. Next base: position 55,157,666 of record NC_091629.1, on the reverse strand, counting down.
GGAATGAACACTCACAGGTAGGTGTGTGTGTGAGGTAGATAACCCGCATTTTGTTTCATCTCTCATTGACTTAGAGTATTCCATTCTTATCCATTTTCAGTTATTTTGGCATATGGTGATGGTAGGGCTTTCAGATCATCTATTTTGTAATTTTTTATTGGTTTTAGTCTAGAAAGGTACTCGCATGTCACAATTATAAATGCATAAAATTAACCAGTGCTGTTGCAACAAGACAGATATTAACGCACTGGTCTAGACTGTGTGCACAGATGGAGTTGGGTAAGGATTGCAACTGAATGGATGCTTTATTGTTTATTCTATTGAATTAGAGTCTAAACACATCCATCATGAATACCAACAGACCAAATCTATAAGTCAGAGCCTCTGTCACCTTAATCAGGGGAAATACAAATGAGTGTTTCTCTTCAAAGGTGGCAAAAGATGTTTATACTTGTTTCAAATTTATACTTTAAAGTTTTGAAACCAACCAAGTATCAGTGATGCCCTGAGACTTAGAAAGGTGTGTGATTCTACACGTTTCTATTCCGTAAACACATTTGAACTCTATAAAGAAGGTGAAAGAGTGGGGGATTCTCTTGTGATGGAGAGGAGTGACCTAGCAAAAGAGGGCTGGAAAGAGAAGTTTCTGTGGACACTGTTGAGATTGCTGCTCAGATCCACCTTCAGGGATGGACTTACCCCTCAGGTGCTACAACTGCTGCTGACAGACAGTTCTTGGCTAACTGCCCTCTTTGGGATAGCTTGGTCTCCAGAACTGCCTCACCCAAAGTCCTCCAATAACTGGTCAATAGCTGATTTTACAGGATGTAAAAATCAGTCCAATATCCGAGTTGCCCAGGGGGTTGGCTTAAAATAAACCCTCACAGCAGCTACATCACCATTCAGATTCCCCTCTGCCCACTTTTTCCCCTCTCCTCCCCTGTCTACCCCTCCCCTCCCTTTACTTCTCTTTCCTTCCTTCTCCTTCCCTCCTTTCCCCCTGCCCTCCCCTCCCCTCTCTTCCCCTCCCCCAGACACTGACCCCCCCACCCCAAGAAGCTCCTTCTAATATATCTCCTACATGCCAATCTCTGAAAGTCAGATCTCCAAGAGCCCAACCTATGACACGCCCATTCAGTTTGCTCACTCTACACTGACAAGTAGATTTAAATATATATGTATGGCCCCCTACCACTTGAGCATGCATACTTCATTGTCTGTGGACACTGTTTACAAACTAATTGGGTTACCACTTTGTTGACCACTGATAAGTAAAATCTAAGAAGTCCTTCCTTAGGCAGTCATTCATTCATCAGCGTTTGCTTCTTACCTGTGCCTGTGCTGGGCAGGAGGACTGTGGGCATCTTCCTATACTGCTTCTGCCTCGGGAAGCTCATGGTGTATCCCAGAAGAGTGTAGTAAGATCCTGTTTCTGAATCAGCCAGAAGAGAGAATTAGGGTCAGCTAAAGAGAACTATGAGAAATGCTGGGCTGGAAGAGCACAAGCTGAAATCAAGATTGCCGGGAGAAATATCAGTAACGTCAGATATGCAGATGACACCACCCTTATGGCAGAAAGTGAAGAGGAACTAAAAAGCCTCTTGATGAAAGTGAAAGAGGAGAGTGAAAAAGTTTGCTTAAAGCTCAACATTCAGAAAACTAAGATCATGGCATCTGGTCCCATCACTTCATGGCAAATAGATGGGGAAACAGTGGAAACAGTGTCAGACTTTATTTTTGGGGGCTCCAAAATCACTGCAGATGGTGATTGCAGTCATGAAATTAAAAGATGCTTACTCCTTGGAAGGAAAGTTATGACCAACCTAGATAGCATATTCAAAAGCAGAGATATTACTTTGACAACAAAGGTCCATCTAGTCAAGGCTTTGGTTTTTCTAGTTGTCATGTATGGATGTGAGAGTTGGACTGTAAAGAAAGCTGAGTGCCGAAGAATTGATGCTTTTGAACTGTGGTGTTGGAGAAGACTCTTGAGAGTCCCTTGGACTGCAAGGAGATCCAACCAGTCCATTCTGAAGGAGATCAGCCCTGGGATTTCTTTGGAAGGAATGATGCTAAAGCTGAAACTCCAGTACTTTGGCCACCTCATGCGAAGAGTTGACTCATTGGAAAAGACTCTGATGCTGGGAGGGATTGGGGGCAGGAGGAGAAGGGGACGACAGAGGATGAGATGGCTGGATGGCATCACTGACTCGATGGACATGAGTTTGGGTGAACTCCAGGAGTTGGTGATGGACAGGGAGGCCTGGCATGCTGCGATTCATGGGGTCACAAAGAGTCGGACACGACTGAGCGACTGAAAGAACTAAGTGCCCAGCCATGGTGCCCCCTTAACAATGTGTCACCAGGGCAGGAACAGATTTCAGCTCTGAAAGCACTTACCTTCAGCAAATATCCTCAAACTGAGAACAACTCTTGCTGCTAGGGCTGTAGCAAAGATAAGATCCTGAGATGCACAAAGTGGAAAATGCCTTTCTAAGTGTTTCAGCAAAGTGCTTTTAATGGAAGGAAGTACTTTAGTTAAGCTTTGCAATGTTGATGATGATGATAATGATTGCATCTTGTTTGTGTATATAGCTTTATCTCTTCCAAAGTGCTTTCCCACTTACTACCTGGTTGTCTCTTTGGGCTTGGAGGTACTTAGCAAGATATTATTAGACAGGTTTCTGTGCTTTGTAGGAAAAAAACCCTGGGCATTCTGGCTCCAGTTTCAGTTAAGTGACTTCATTCCATCTCAACCTCAGTTTCTCATCTGTAAAATGGAAGTAATAACGCCTACATTTCATAACAACTGTGAGGTTTAAGTGGCATTCTTTTCATTCATGAACATTTACTGAGCAATTCCTTTGTGCTAAGCACTGAGCTAGGTGTAAATAAGTATTTTGAAAGAAATGGCTTCCCTGGTGGCTCAGACAGTAAAGAATCTGTCTGTAATGCAGGAAACCAGGGTTCAATCCCTGGGTTGGGAAGATCCCCTGGAGACGGGAATGGCTACCCACTCTAGTATTCTTGCCTGCAGAATTCCATGGACAGGGGAGCCTGGCAGGCTACAGTCCATGGGGTCATAGAGTCAGACATGACTGAGCAACTAATACTCTCACTTGAAAGGAATACCCTTCTCTCAAGGAGCTTAAAACGTGACTTGGACATGTTAATAGTTATAAAATAATATTGTAAATACATGAAAGGGAAGCAGTGAAACATGACAAAGGAAGGAAGTATCTGATTTCTGCTTTGAGGAAAGATATCATGGGCTAAAGGGCCAAACAGGATGCTTGGTATAGAACAGAGGCAAGATGTTTTGCTGAAGAAATAACACATTCTCTCCCTTTTTTCCTTTGCTCATTATCTTGAAATACACATACACACACACACACACACACACACACACACACACACCTTTATAACCAGCTGGGAAAAGCTTGGACAGGGGAAAAAAAGAGGAAGAAAGGGCTGGATTAGGAAGGAGAAAGTGAATCCTAGGTCCACTGCTTAGCAGCTGTGAGTTCTAAGCACTCAGAGCCTCAGTTTCTCATCTGTAAAATGGAAATGATAGTGCTCAAGTCATGGGGTCATCTTAGCAAATTAAATGATAGAATGTACATCCCTTTGGGTTTCCATTTCAGTTGCATCTCATTAGACTGTTGTCATTTATCAGATGGTAGAGCTAAGCTAGAACAGCAGCTACAGTGTGTCAGGAATGGGGGAATGGGGACAGGAATGGGGGACAATGTTTTATCAACTTCAAGCATAAGTTACATGAAAGAAGAATTTGCCAGATAGAATGAAGGTAGGGCAGTTGTAGATGGTGATTCTTAAACTTCTCCTCTGAGCAGTTGGATAGGACACCCCCTCTTCTGGTTTCCATCTCCGCTGATTTCAGTGAGAGCTCAGAGTCAATGAATGATTCTGGCAAAAACCACAAAGGTAGACAATGTCATTTGAGCACAAGAAGATTTCATGGACCAGTGGGCAGAGAAAAGGCTGGGGTTGAAAGTAGAAGGGCTGTCATATTTCTGAATATAGGGGCAGAGGGACAGGTTTGCCCTGTGTGGTGTGGCTGTGAAAACCTGCCTTAAATGAGGCAGGGTTCTCCAAACGTGGAAGGGGCTACTCTACTCAGGGCAGTGTCGGGAATGTTCCCTCTTTCCTGGGAACAGGGCTCAGATGAATTGGTGTATGTTTCAAAAGAACAGCCACACAGGGAGGGGACCACAGCCACAACCTAAAAAGAAAGATTAGAGAACCGACCGATTCCACTGTTCTCGAGTGGTGCCTAGGCATTTTAAAGCTCTCCAGGTTCTTCTGATCTGAAACCTTTGTTGAGAACCACTCATGGGGGAGAATTTGAGAAGCCAGGATCGTGGAATATAGGCATTTCTTGGTCTGGCCACCTAACCCAGAACCTCAGATGAAAATTTAGCCCTGCGAGATTATCAAACAGATACAGCTTTGTTAAAATGTTGGAACCTGAGTTTGGAGAGCAGGGTCCATAGAAGATAGATCGCTATTTGATAGCACCATTTCCTTTCTATAGGTATTGAGGTAGACAGTCCTTATGCTGTTCATAATTGTGTATAGACCATTTAATGAATGGCAAAACACCCCAGGCACATTTTAAAATAGTATTTAGTATCTCTTAGCCATTACTCCTCATAGTGGTGTTGGTGGAATAAAGACCCCTCAGCCACGATCAATCCCCTAAGAATTATTTGTTCATAAGCATTCCCTTCATTAATGAAACCTCAAGAAGCTCAATACTTCTTATGAGATCTTTCTTATCAGAATAAAAGAGTGTTGGATGAGCTTCTTTCTGGAACAATTTTATTGTTTATTGGTTGAAGTTTTTATTGTAAATAGTTGACTTACAAGGTTCTGTTAGTTTCGGGTGTACAGCAGAGTGATTTGGTTATACATATATAAATATATATCCTCTTTTTTTTACATTCTCTTCCATTATAGGGTATTGCAAGATATTGAATATAGTTCCCTGTGCTGTACAGTGGGTCCTTGTTGGTTATCTGTTTTATATACAATAGTGTGTATATTTTAATCCCAAACTCCTACTTTATCCTTCCTCCCTCCTGTTCGGTAACTTTAAGTTTGTTTTCTATGTCTGTGAGTCTGTTTCATGTTTTGTAAATAAGTTCATTTCTGGAGCAATTTTTCCTTCCAATGGCTTTGAACCACTATGCAGAACATTCTGAAAAAGTGGGAAATATTGGGCATATTACAGCCACCCATGTTTTTTAAGAGGAAATATTGAAAGATTAGTCTGACCAATACCCTGTTTTTACTGGGAGGATTTTGTTTTTGTAAAGAGTGAAAATATGGTTTTATTAAGGTTATAAGCCAAATTGAGCCTCAGGATTAAAGAAGGCTTGTTTTGTTTTGGAAAACAGCTTGGTGACAATACGCTTTCCTAGAAACGGAGAAAAGCTAAGAATGCCTATACTTTATTTTACTTCGTTCTTGCTCCCCTGTGCCATTTATTATTTGGACATCTACTGATGAGGGAGAGAACTTCTGGTGAAATATCTAAGTTTAGATATGGTTGATGTGGGATTTCATACATTCTTTTATCTTTGCTTTACACAGTAAACCTACCATGAAAATGGAGGATCTAAGGTTTTTCCAGGAGATGCATGGCTGATGCAAAGTGTATCCATCCACTATATTGCCAGGCAGGTGTCTTCCGGCCATCCAGTCTGGGGGCAGTTTACTGAATAAATCATACTTCTGTAATCTCATCTCCTACTCCTTAAGGATTTTAAACAGCCTTAGCTTTGAACAGTGAAGAGAATAGTACTTGAAACTTAGGAGCAGCATTGTAGTAAAAGAACATGGATTCCATTTGCATTTGAACTCTGGACTCCTACTGTCTAACCTAACTTCTCCAAGCCTCTGTTTCCACATCTTATAAAAGAGGAATAGTAAGACCAAATCTGGAGGGTTTCTGTGAGAATTTATCAGGATTACACTTGCAGCATCTGTTCTGTGTCTAGTACATTAGAAGGTGCTCAGCACATTATAGTTATTGTTATTTTTGTATTTTGTTTTATATTAATATGTCCATGCATGTTGTGCAGTGTATAAAGTACTTTCTTGTAGACATCTCTTGAGTTTTTTTTTTTTAGTCTCTTCAGTGAGGAAGTATCATTTTAAGTGTAAGGAAATGAAGGCTCACCACAGTGCCCAGGGCACAGACTATAGGAAGAAAGAAATCTCTGAAACAGAGAGTTGCCAGTTACTAGTGCTGTGATCTTATCATGGGTTGGGAAGTGGATATGACAATAATTCTGAAGAATTTATATGGCAGCAAAACTGATAAGAGTTATACCCTCTAAGACCAGGTAGGATAAGTGATGAATAAGTCAGTCATCACTTATCCCATCAAAGTTAGTCCCTACCTGAAAGTTTATAAAACATTGTTCCAAAGTGTAATGAGGTTGGGGGACATTCCTTTCAATACACTCACTGCATAAAAGGGACAAGAATCAAACAGGAACAAGATTGATCATCTGTTTACAATTTTATGATGTTTTATAATCTGCTTTGGAGAAATACAGACAGAGATTAAAGAGGGATAGGAATAGGATTGCTTTGTGACTTTTTTAAAATAGGTCTCTTGAGTCCCGCTTCTAATTTTATGGAGCAAACTTTTGTCTCTTAAGATGGTCTTGTTTAGAGTGTCTTATAAATAGGGTTGTGCCATGGAGGGGATTTTATTCACATTCAGCTCTGCCAAACATAGAGAAATAATTTTATTTAAAAATGTACCCAGACGATTATGATAGTTAACATGACAACAGGTGTCACGTTTCATTTTCTGAACAGTTAAGGTTTGAAGGCTTTTTTCCCCCCTTCTTTCTTTAAGAATAAATGTACAATAGCATTTTAGAATCAGCTTGTTTGTGTCTGTAAGAAATCCTGATGGGTTTTGATTGGGCTTGCGTTGAATCTGTAGATCAGTCTGGTAAGATCTGTCATCTTAACAATATTGAGTCATCTGGCCCGGGAACATGGTGAAAGTGAAGTCGCTCAGGCGTGTCTGACTCTTTGCAACCCCATGGACGATAGCCTACCAGGCTCCGCGGTCCATGGGATTTTCCAGGCAAGAATACTGGAGTGGGCTGCCATTTCCTTTTCCAGGGGATCTTCCCAACCCGGGATCGAACCTGGGTCTCCTGCATTGCAGACAGACGCTTTACCGTCTGAGCCACTGGACATGGTATGTCTATTCATTTGCGTGGGTCTCCTTCAGTGTCTATAATCACCCTCTTGTAGTTTTCGGCATGCAGGTCCCGTGCATATTTTGGTGGACTTATACCTGAACGTTCCTTTTGTGTGTGTGTGCAGTTATAAATGGTACTGTTCTTTTTATTTCATATTCTAACTGCTCATTGTTAAGTATAAATTAGACTGACTTTTGTATATAAAAAATAAATGTGCATGTAAACAAACCAAAAAAGAAAAGAGAGGTCTTGGGTGGAGAAAGAGTAACTTACTTCACATACACAAGGCCGTTGCATGAAAAGATGGAGGAGGCTAACCCAGACCAGGTAGTTAGCAAAGTACCCAGCACATGTTCAAAACGTTAGTTCCCATCTGTCTTGCCTTCTTATGTTCTGTGTTGCTCAAAAAAAGCCAGGCAGTGTTAAGAGGATTTTGGAGCTTGAAACTGTGTAATAGTTAAGACGTTACAATTTAGTTCTAAGCAGACCTGGGTTTGGGTCTTGCTCTGCCGTATACAAGCTGTGTAATCCTGAGTGTGTTTCTCACCCTTTCCGGTCTTCCTTTTCCTACACTGTAATATGGGGCTGATACAAGAAAGGTGGTAACCTGACCAGGGCGCAGCGCCTGGCACCCAGCAAATGCTCAGTGAGCTTTAGCTATTCTCATTACTTTGGTTGTTGTTAAGTTCCCAGAGGAAGATGCTGGAGGAGTGTAAAGAACTTCCTAACAATGCTTTTCCCACAGAACCAGTTGAATGTGAGGTAGTGAGCCTCCCATCACCAGAGAATGGACCACCTCCTCGTAGGATGCCACAGGGGAAGTCAAGCTTCCTGAGAGCTTCCCCCTGTGTTGCTGTTGCTGTTGCTGTTAAGTCGCTTCAGTCGTGTTCAACTCTGTGCGACCCCATAGACGGCAGTCCACCAGGCTCCCCTGTCCCTGGGATTCTCCAGGCAAGAATACTGGAGTGGGTTGCCATTTCCTTCTCCAATGCATGAAGGTGAAAAATGAAAGTGAAGTCACTCAGTCCTGTCCGACTCTGAGCGACCCCATGGACTGCAGCCTACTAGGCTCCTCTGTCCATGGGATTTTTCAGGCAAGAGTACTGGAGTGGGGTGCCATCACCTTCTCTGCCCCCTGTGTTGAGGGACTTCTTTACCATCATCACCCTCCACCGTCACGGTAGCATTAGAAGCAAGTGGTAGCCATTCCAGGTTTCCCTGGAGTCATCTAAGACAGGGGTCCTTAACCTCCAGGAGTTAATGCCTGCTGATCTGAGGTGGAGCTGATGTAATAGAAATAAAGTGCAGAATAAATGCAATGCACTTGAATCATCCCAAAACCATCTCCTCTCATCCATGGAGAAATTACATTCCATGAAACTGGTCCCTGGTGCCAAAAAGGTTGGGGACCACTGCCCTAAGACTCTTGGCCACAGACACAAAGAGCTTGGAGCAGTAGACAGAAATGGTACCTGGGAAAAAAGCAAACACAGACCACACGTTCTTTCCATCAGCTGCAGTTTATGACTGCACATTAAACTCCATTGCTTTCTTTCGGCGGCTGGTGTTGAGACCCGTCATCTCCAGCCCAGTGCCATCCATTCTGGCTTTCCCCAGGAGCACAGACAGACCAGCCGCCGTTCTAGTGTACACTAATTAATTTATCTCATGCTTGTGATTTTACGGTGCATAAGTGCTGGAGCATTTCTGTTTATTCTTCTCCCCGCAAAGCACCTCACATTGCATAAAGACCATGAATCTCCATGGCAAACGCCGGCTGTTTTGGGCTCAGGAACAGCCCACCGGCTGCCTCTCGTCTTGCCGGTACTGCCTCTTACAGCCACAGGAACAGCTCCATTCATTTATCCTTAATGACATTTTGACGTTTCAATCAGTTCATCAGATGTTCCTTGTGCAAGACTTCTCGCACACAGCCAGGCCAGGACGCCTGGCCACTCTTAATGCATAATGCATGAGACCATTGCGCTGCTCAGTGAAGTGGACCTCTGATGGACCGATACCTCTGCTCTGCACAAACTGTGTGTTCCTAACAGCCCTGGCTCCCCAGGTGACCCACACCACTGCTTCCAGAGCCATTTTCTCTATGTTTCCAGCTGGCTGAGCTCAGAGAAAGCTGGTCAGCTCTAGGAAAGACGTGCTGGTTCAGAAACATACCAGCCCCAGTGCTTCTGGGTGTGGCGGGGAGCAAGAGTGTGCCAAAGCCCTGCCTCACTCAGGGATTTAGAGCAGCTTGGATTCCACTAATTCAGATGGAAGACACACCTATGACAAAGCTAACATCTTGAATTTCATTAAACTGGTGCTGCTTAAAAATAATGATCGTAAAGACATTCTGATAACAATAATGGATATCAAAGAAGAAAGGAAAATTATCCTTAATACCTTCAATCTAACACATCAGCTTAGACATACTTTCTCATAGTAGTAATCACAGTGTAGACACAGTTTTATTTTCCAGTTTTTTTTTTAACTTAATGTAATCCAGTTAGCACTTTCCTATGTGGTGACATAGTTATCATTTTTAATGGTGCTCCATCATTTAAATAGCTGCATAATATTCCATGCAGGGATGCACCATAATTTCCTGAATGGGCTCCCTATTGTTAGACATTTATGAGGCTTTAACTGATCATTTTCTGTCCAAGAGAAGAATCTGAGGAGGCTGAGTAAGAGAGAGCAGAGCTCTTCAGGCTGAGGAACTGAGGGTCAGATCCCACCTGGTCCCTTTACCTGTTTTAGGAGTTTAGGATTAACTCTGTGAGCCTCAGATCCCTCATCTCTGAAACAGAAGAAATAATCACCACTTTGTAGTGTTACTCTATGTGAGGATTGCAGGTGGTTTCAAGGTACCTAGGACATGGTGTGAGTGAAGTGAAGTCACTCAGTCGTGTCTGACTCTTTGCGACCCCATGGACTGTAGCCTGCCAAACTCCTCCACCCATGGGATTTTCCAGGCAAGAATACTGGAGTGGGTCACCATTTCCTTCTCCAGGGGATCTTCCTGACCCAGGGATCGACCCTGGTCTATCACACCGTAGGCAGATTCTTTACTGTCTGAGCCACCAGAGAAGCCCTCATGGTAGCACATGCTAGTATTTACTAAATGTGAAACTATTATGTCCTTAGGTGTTCGTTCACCAGTGGATCTCGATCAGAGTCAGGGCAGGTCTGCCTGCCCTACACTCCCCTCCCCCCAGGGACATTGAGCACTGTCTAAACAAATTTTTTTAACTTTTTATTTTGTATTGAGTATAGCTGATTAACATGTTGTGATAGTTTCAGGTGGAAAGCAAAGGGATTCAGCGATGCATGTACATGTATCCATTCTCCCCAAACTCCCCTCCCCATCAAGGCTGCCACCTGACATTGAGCAGAGTTCCACGTGCTAGACAGTAGGTCCTTGTTGGTTTATCCATTAATGTGTGCCTGCCCATCCCAAACTCCCTAACTATTCCTTTCCCCTATCCTTCTCCCTGGCAACTGTAAGTTCTTTCTCTAAGTCTGTCTCTTTGTTTTGTCAGTTAATTTGTATCACTTCTTTTTAGATTCCACATATAATATATGTCATATGATATTTCTCCTTCTCTGTCTGACTGACTTCACTCAGTATGACAATCTCTAGGTCCATGTTGCTGCAAATGGTGTTCTTTCTTTCTTTTTAATAGCTGAGTAATGTTCCATTGTGTGTATGTATCACATCTTCTTCTTTATCCATTCCTCTGTCGATGGACATTTTGATTGCTTCCATGTCTTGGGTATTGAAAACGGTGCTGTAATGAACACTGGGGTGTATATATCCTTTCAGATCATGTTTTTGTTTGGATATATGCCCAGGAGTGGGATTGCAGGGTCATATGGTAAACTGTACTTTTAATTTTTTAAGGAACCTCCATGCTGTTCTCCATAGTGGCTGCACCATTTAACATTCCCACCAACAGTGTAGGAGGTAAACACATGTTTGATTGTCACACCTGGGGGTGGGAGAAGCTACTAGAATCTCTTGAGTGGAAGCTAAGGATGCAAGTGGATATCTGCAGTGCACAGCACAGCCCCCTCAGCAAAGCATCATCCTGCCCAAAAGTCAGCATGCGTGGTTGAGAACCAACCCCAACATACATGATGCTGTGTTTTTCAGTATTATCTACATAATATATTTTCCTTTTTTACTATTATTTTATCAGGATAAAATCTCAGGAAAATGGGAATGCTCAACTAAAGGGTATATTATGCTTATTGGCATTTTTAGGAGACCTGGGATGGGGGTGGGTGATGGGAAGAAGGTTTCAGGTGACTGGGTGAAAAGACAGCCAATAAAGGGCATGTGTTCCCCCAATGGGCAGGAGATGACATCCCATAGACCCATAGTTCTCCAAGATAGTCCCAGCATCTCCTAGAAAGTTGGAAATGCACATTTTCAGGCCTTACCTCATACTCACCAAATCAGAAACCCCAAGAGTAGAGCCCAGCCATCCCTGTATTAACACGCTTCTGAGGTGATTCTAATGCACTCTCAGGTTTGTGAATCACCACCACGCACCACTTGTAGTGAAAGGCCAACTTATAGAAGAGCAAGTAGATCCCTGGGTCAAGAAGATCCCCTGGAAAAGGGAATGGCTGCTGCTGCTGCTGCTGCTAAGTCACTTCAGTCATGTCCGACTCTATGTGACCCCACAGATGGCAGCCCACCAGGCTCCCCTGTCCCTGGGATTCTCCAGGCAAGAACACTGGAGTGGGTTGTCATTTCCTTCTCCAATGCATGAAAGTGAAAAGTGAAAGTGAAGTCGCTCAGTCGTGTCTGACCCTCAGCGTGTCTGACTGCAGCCTACCAGGCTCCTCCGTCCATGGGATTCTCCAGGCAAGAGTACTGGAGTGGGGAGGGAATGGCTACCCACTCCCATATTCTTGCCTGGAGAATACCATGGACAGAGGAGCCTGGCTGGATACAGTCCATGGGATTGCATAGAGTCAGATACAGCTGAGTGAGTAACACTTACACTTCAAGGAAGAAGGAATGCAGATGACCAGTATGAAGAAGGAGGAGAAAAAGAACCAGCATTTGCTGAGTGTCTGTTACAGGTCAAGACTATGCTTAGGAATTAACACATTATTTCTAATCATCCTAGAAACTCTGTGAACTGGAGCTTATCAAAAATCTTCCTACACATGAGTCTCACGGTGATGAAGACACAGTCATGATCTGGTTCGAGCCAATCTAACCTGGGGCCAAAGTGCATGGTATTTCCACAGCACCAAGAATAGAGGGGGTGTTCGCCTAGCCCAGGGCTTTGGAGCTCAGTGACCTGAGGCCATTCAGGAAGTTCCCACTATCTGAGCCATAGATTCTGTCCTCACTTTCCTTCAAAGCATTGATTTCCTTCCCATTGCTTAGTATTTAACAAACACTTACATGGAGCTTCTTTGGTAGGTGACAGATCCTATTGTAAGGACTTTAATATTTGTAAGTCAGCATCTATTGCAAATGCTTGTTGTGAGAATTCACTGTAGTATTCCTGTTTACCAGATGAGGAAACTTGAGTTACAAAGAAGCTAAGTCATTGTCCGAGGCCACATAGCCAGTCAGTGGTGGAGCCAGCGTTGGACCCATGCGGTCTGGCTTCAGAGCTTGGAGATGCTGTTCCCACTAGGCTCTGCTTCAGGATCTGAGGGGTAGGGTGACCCAACAAGAGGAGAGCCTTGCATCTGTCTTAGGCCTTCTGCTGTACTGCTTCCCTTTCCAGCTTCAGGGGATGGTCAGATTGGGTCTGACTGTGTACTCAGTAGAAAGAGAACCCATCCAGGGGAAGACAGAGAGGCAGATGCAGGCTGGTGAGAGAAGCAGGGACAGGCGGGTGGAGGCACAGACATGGAGAGCAAGAGAGATGGAGGTGACAGTGGCGGTGCCCAAGGTCCCTTGACCTTTTGAATTGTGGTAGTATGTGCTACTGTTGATTCAGTAACTTTGCCATTCTGGTAGAAGCATGAAGAAGCCCCAAGCAAGGGTGATGAGAGTAGGAGAGGAAAGAAAGAAAGATAGCCCTAAGTTGTATCAAACTCTTGCGATCCCATGAACTGCAGCCTGCCAGGATCCTCTGTCCATAGGATTCTCCAGGCAAGAATACTGGAGTGGGTTGCCATTTCCTTCTCCAGGGGAACTTCCAAACCCAGGAACTGAACCCACGTCTCCCACATTGCAGGCAGATGCTTTACCAACTGAGCGATGATGGGATTAGGAGACAGAAGACCCACCAGTTATTTTTCCAGGTTTGGTACCCAGCAGAGGTAATGAGCAGACAGAATGTGTAGGGACTCAAGGATGTGAGTGGGTTTGAAAGTGAGCTTTCTGGCTGCATGTATGTGCTTATCCATGTCAGTGTGTGTTTGTCTGGAGAGGAGAGGAGCTGGCTGGTAAAGCTTGGGCACAAGGATATACACGCATGGGTCCTTAGCTGAGTGAGACCTAACAAGGAATCTTAGAGGACACTCAGGAGCCTGACTGCCTGGGTTTAAATCCCAGCTCCATCTCTTAAAGCCTGGGTGGCTTTTGGGGAGTTACTTCAACTCTGCCTCACCCTTTCATCTGTAAAATGGAATTAGTAATACTATTAATCTTCCAGAGTTATTAGGAGAATTAAAGAAGTTAATTGTGTTTGTAATAGCCTTAAATACTGCCTAGAAAGTGAGCCGATGCGGGTTGTGAAAGAATTCACAGAAGGTTTTTATTCCCTTTCCAAGAGAGGAAAAGGGTCAGTCACACAGAGCTGAATGATTGAGTTTCAAAGGGCATGCTGTAGAAAAGAGGGCGTGGTTCATAGTTGTATCTGGCCTGACCGTTCTGCAATAGGATGTGATTCCTGTGAGAATCTAATTTCTTCAGTTATTTTGCAGTCCTTGGGTGTCTGAAAGAGACTTGATAGTGGACCTTGAGAGGCACTATTCTCTTCTGAACAATGTTAGATGGGTTTGCAGAAAGAGAGAAGTGCTATTTGCATGTTTATTAAATAAATACACCAAACTTAGGATTTATCATTTCATGGTTAGTATATTCAGTTCCTGGGATTGCCATAATAAGATACCATGAACTGGGTGGCTTAAAACAACTAAATGTATTCTCTCACAGATCTGGAGGCTTAAGTCCAAAATCAAGGAGTCTGTGGGTCATGCTCCCCTTGAGATTCTGAGTAGACACTTTCTTGCCGCTTCCTCATTTCTGACAGAGGCTATAAACTCTTAAGAGTCCCTCAACTTGCAGTTGCCTCACTCCATTCTCTGCCTCTGTCATTACATGGCCACCTCCTTGTGTATCTCTAGCTAAATTCCCCTCTCCTTGTAAGAACAGTAGTCATACTGTATTAGAGCCACCTTAACTGCTTTACATCTGTAAGGAGACTATTTCCAACCCTGCATTGGCCACCAATTTTTCTTGTAGAAAACTTAAGATCAATTGTAAGCATTCTCATTTTTCTTGTATTGTAGATATTTTTGTAGGATTTGGGGAGAAGTTTTAGAAACCATCATCTCATTAAGGAAATACTTCATTATTTTAACTTGAGGTTGCTGAGAATGGATATGAATGAACAAAACAAATGGTACTAAATTGACTTTTTTCCTGTTGTATTAGTAAAATATTTCTAAAGTTTTAAAATATCTAATTCTATAAAGATGCAGTAAAATTTTTGAGATGATAAAAAAAAGACCCTATTTCCAAATAAGGTCACAGTCACAGAATATGAAAGTCCTAACCTCTGGCATGGGGGGGCTTCAGTATATCTTTTAGGGCAGCAGTTCCCAATATTTTTTGCACCAGGGAATGGTTTCATGGAAGACAGTTTTTCCAGGGATTCAGGTAGAGGGAATGGTTTGGGGGATGATTCAAGGGCATGGCATTTATTGTGTACTTTATTTCTCTTACTATTACATCAGCTCCACCTCAGATCACCAGGCATTAGATCTGGGAGACTGGGGACCCTTGTTTTAGGGGAACACAGTTTAACTGGAAACTGTCATTTTAAAAGCATCAGTTCTTGCAGTGGTTGTTAGATGCCAGTTCCACACCCCCGTAGTGACAACAGTACCAGAAAGCGGAAGCGGTATATCCTTGGTAACTCGCTGAGAGACCTGGACACCTGGAAATGGCACCCAGCTGTCGTAACTCCTGGCCATGCTCCTTCTATGGGGTAGGGACTCTTCATTAATTCCGATCTGCTGAAGACCTTGTTCTCAAAAACGGGATATCAAACTTCGTTATGCATTAGGATTGCTTGGAGTGCATATTACTCATCTAGAGTTTCTGATTCAGTTGGTCAGGGATGAGGCCAGAGAAATTGTATTTCTAGTATGTTCCCAGGTAGAGCTGATGATGCTGGTTCGGAGACTACTTGGAGAACCACTGTTCCACATTGGTGGTGCTTAAGCTTGGTGGCACATTACAACCACCTAGGGAGCTTCTAGAAACCCAGATGCCCAGGCTGCACCCCAGACCAATTAAATTAGGATCTCATCAGTAATTTTAAAGCTCCCCAAATGATCTGTGCAGCCAAGGCTGAGAAGCACGGCTCCAGAATACATCAAAGAATGTTTTTAGAGAAAAGCCATTCTTCAGGGTATCTATTTTAGAGGATTTGTATTTAATAAATAATGAACCCATTTAAATCAACATGGCTGTGTGCTGTATTTAAAAGGTTACCAGAGAACATTTATTGAGTGCTTACTGTGTACCGTGCACTGGGGGAAATGCTTTGGTAACTACTACACACCATTTAAATCTTCACAAACACCCTCCCTTCCTGGGGCGCGCTGGTGCTACCTGCACTTCTGCAGGCAGGAGGAAACTGACATGCAAAGGATTGAGTGACTTGCAAGAGCTCACACAGCAATTCTGAGATGGAGCCAGGTTTTGATGCCAGGCTGTCTGGCACCAAAGCTGATGTTAACTGCTGTGCCATCCTGCCTTCTGAGAGAAGAGGAAATGGTGTGTTCGCCTTTTAATCCTGCAGTTCTCCATATCCTCATTTACACTGTCAGCTCTGCTGTGGGGTAGCCCAGCTTCTGCCTCAGTTATAGTCATTCTGACTTACTGGGATTTGGATTAATGAGGTTTTGCCGTATTCAACGAGGACTGGAATTGTTACCATGGACAGAATTTGCACTTCTGATTTTGTCCCAAAAGGAGAAGTGGAGGAAAGTTAAAACAGGTGTCCTGAGCTGGCAGGCAGAAAGCAGGATAGGGCCCTGTGACTTCTGCCAACATGCCACATGCCTTGGCTAAGCACCCCCTCTGTCTGGGCCTCAGTTTCTTGTATAAAATGAGAGAATGATGCAGTTCCCTTCCAGTTCTGATGTGTAAATTTAATTAGATATTCAATCATGTCAGCACAGAAACATCCAGGCTTCACAGAGTACAACACCAGCTTTTAATAGGAGTAGAGTTTCAGCTGAGTTTTCTCTGTCTGCCTCCTGTGGATGGACATCTCTCTGGCTCCAGGGTTCCAGTCTTTGTGTTTAAAGTCTGTCCAGAGATGCCAGTAGAGGGTGGGTCAAGGAAAGCCCTATGGGAAGGGAAAGAGAGCCTGGTCAGTGTCTCCCCTGGAGAGTGGGCATGGCTCTTCACATCCAGGGAAGAGCCCTGTGGAATCCCAGCACCCTCTCTCACTTGGCGGGGGTCTCCTGTTCTCTGTTCACACACGCAGGATTTTGCAGGATCCAGATGCTGGAATCACTTATCACCTCTTTTCCAGATAGTTTCTCAGTCTCTACTTGAATTCCTCCAATAATGGGGCACTTATTACTTCCAAAAGCTTACACAGAGCATGAGTCTTGTCTGGCTTTTCACATCATGGTATCCTATGTTAACAGCCACTGGTACAAAACAGTGTACTGTTTAGTACACTGTTAAGTGCTCATTAAGTATTTTTTTCAACAAATTAATATGCAGGGAGAAATAAGCTACTATTTTGAGGAGGAGATGATGATTTCTAACAGCAGTGGGCCTTTGAGTTGGTCCCTAAAAGGTGAAGAGAAAGTAGCTGAAGAAGAAAACATGGGAAAGTCAATGCAGGCATTAGGCTCTTCTAAAGGAGACCCAAGCAGTTCTACTTTATTTTTTTATTTGTTTTGCCTGCACTGGGTCTTTGCTGCTTTGCAAGGACTTTGTCTAGTTGCGGCAAGCGGGGGCTGCTCTTCGGTGCAGCGCCTGGGCTTTTCGCTGTGGGCTTCTCTTGCTGCGGGACCTCAGGCTCTGGGTGCGCTGGCTTTGGTAGCTGCAGCACTCGGGCTCGGTAGCTGCAGCACTCGGGCTCGGTAGCTGCAGCTGACGGGCCCTCGAGTGCAGGCTCGGTAGTTGTGGTGCAGCAGGCTTAGTTGCTCCGTGGCATGTGGCGTCTTCCAGTACCAGAGATCAAACCCATGTCCCCTGCATTGGCAGGCAGATTCTTATCCACCAGGGAAATCAAAGCAGTTCTACTTTACTAGAAATTTCTTCCTTGTGTCCAGCCAACATGGTGTTTCTAATTCTGCCCCCTGGGGCCACATAGAACCAGGTACCACAGGTGTGAAAAGAGCATTCCAGAATATTTCCTTTCCATGAGAAACATCCCTGTGTGTTTCAGACACTCTTCTTCCTCCTGTCATAGCACGATTCTGGAACCTCTCACAGCCTACAGTTCTCTCCCTTGAGCCATTCCACCCGCCACCCTCCCTTACAAAGACTGGTACTCAGGGTTCACAGAACTCATAGTCCCTTGTGGACACATCCCCAGCCACCAGCCCTCACTCAGCTAACAAGCAAAGGTCAGGGAGACCTCGCAGTGATCTGTCATATCACACTGTCCCAACCTGTCAGAAGCAGGAAACTTGGATCGCTATGCCTTGAAACGTTCTTCAACTCTCCAAGTACCCAGCAGAGAAATAGATAGGCTTGTGCAACGCCTGCTTTCTAACAGCTCTCAGTACCCCCTGCTGGTAAAATTGTGTGACCCAATTGGAAGGAATCTCAGAACAACTAGAGAAAAAAATTCCAAGTTCACAAAGTTACAAGTACTAGAGTCTTACGGGATCTGAGGACTGCGTGAGTTATGCGACCCATGCCGTGTTCCATGTGGCTGTCATAGAAGGTTCTTTTTTTTATTTAAAGCATTCTATAACTATGGCCATTCTGTGGGCTCTGAGGGAGAAAAAGAAGTCTCTGCCTTCTATGTACACTCCATCATTTCTTCAGACATCCTAGGAAGGAAATGCTAAGTTGTTAGATAAAACTATTCATTAAATAGAAATGTTTCAGGTCCCCAACTAATTTCATGCAGCTTTTTCTTCCTCTTTCCTTGCATATATCTGTTTTTAAGTGGTTATAATTTGTAGTCAGAGGAGAATGACAGTCTTTTCTGCACTTCAGATTGTAGACTTTAAAACATAAATTTGCACAGCAAATTTATTGAGCGCCGGCTACATGCCAGACACTCAGCAAGAGGTTGGAGTAGATCCAGGAGGTTAGAAGAGGTTCACCCAAGAGGTGCTTGCCTTCCTGGGTAAGAGAGTTGAATCACTGCAGTTGGGTTAGTCAAGTGCTTAGTTCACATGGCAACGAGGCCCTCGGTGATCCCCTGACAGGGTTCAAACCAGCTATTTGCTGCTCTCCTCTCGCCATATGTATTGTTCCTTCTTGGCTTTCATCATGTTTGTGATTTTATATCGATTTCTGTATTTCCCTGTCTAGTGCCTGTCTCTGTCATTAGTCTCTGTAGGAAGGTGAAGGTCATGTTGGTGTTTGACACCGTCATCTTCCATTGAGCAGAGACTGGCACGCGTAGGTGCTAAATAAATGTGTTCAGTGGAAGCATCCACCCAGAAGAGAGAACCATATATCTTTTGGAGGAGCAAGAGAAGATGTGACATCTGAATGCCACTGAGTCTTGAAGGATAAAGGAGGTGGTCCAGGGAGAATAACAGGGGCATACTGAGGAGTGAGGAGTAAGTAGTAAGGAGTAAGGAATGCTCAGGAGAGGGGAGTGCGGGAGCTAGTGTTCCCTAAAAGGAGATGTGTGTGGAAGATGAGGTCGAGTAGAAGCCTGGAGCCATATGCTTGAGGGTCTGATATGCCCCACTCATGAGTTTGGATGCTCCCCTCTCTTTAGGAAGAAGAGGGAGGGGAATCAGCTAAGTTCTGTGACCATAGGAGTGAATATGATCTCCCCTAAATTATTTTTTTAATTATTTATTTATCTGACTGTGCTGGGTCTTAGTTTCGGCACACAGGATCTTTGATCTTCATTGCAGCATACAGGATCTTTAGTTTCAGCTTGCAAACTTGCAGCGTGTGGGATCTAGTTCTCTCACCAGGAATCGAACCTGGGCCCCCTGCATTGGGAGCATGGGATCTCACCCACTGGCCTACCAGGGGAGTTCCCCTAAATTACTAGGATGGTTTTTAATACTTAAATTATGAATAAGACCCCCAAAGTACGGTTTTGTGTTTTATTCCTTCTACATACCTTTCATTTCCATTTTGTAGCTGCAATACCTGTCTACATATTTTTAAATTTTAGGTAGCATCATCATTACCATGAAAACATCGTGTCAACCATTGGCTAAAAACTAAGAATGTGAAAAACCTTAGTTGTCCAATTTTTAAATATATGCTTTGGAGAGGCTCCATTTAAAAAAATTTTTACTCAGATGTTCAGAGCTACCCAAACATTACTATAAAATGCCACTTTTCATAGAGGCAGCCAAGGTCTTTTTATTATATTATGCCTTTGGAAACCAATGATTTGTGCCTAAGACAATTCTCTCCATATTATTTTACCCTGAATAGAATGAGGTTGGTTGGGAGTTCTGCCCTAAGGAAATATCAAAACCCCAATACATACTCATTTATAGTTCGAAAGTGAACTCTCTTATCAGATTTCCTTTTATTTCCTGCTGGGGCAGTATGAACAGAACTCAGATGGAGGCAGAGGGTCTGCTGTATATCTTTTCAAATTTATGATTAAGAAGGTCACATATACATTTTTAAACACACTCCTTTTTGATAATAAATGAAGAATGAAACTGTGAAATGTCATCAGAAGCCGAATTACTCGTTTTTCGTTCATTCACATACCCCTGCCTGCTGGCTGATTGCCTGCCAGTGGTGAGAAAGGCCCAAGTAACCGAACGCTTCATTTCTTATGGTTTTGCTGTCTGTCTGGAATAGCCTCACTAGTGGAGCAGCATGCCTGTGGCCAGAGCATTTTAGCTGAAAGATGCACGTCTATTCCTGAGCCCCCTTCCTTGCCCCAGGCCAATTTTTAAAAAATGAATAATTCCATTTTAGGCTGCGTTTGTCTTCAAATTGTGGCCAGAATGAGACAAGTGAAAGCTCTTCTCTTCCCAAGTCCAGATCCTCTCTAGATGCTTCTCTTTTATGTTCTCTGTCTATAGAGCAGTCTCTAAATGGATGCCATGCCTTTGGCATGAGCCCCTCTAACAGATCATAGTGGGAGGGGAGGATATAGTCAGGGGATCTGTGCCTGTGGGTCCCTTCCTGCAAGGTCATTTAGCACTGACTGGATCCTTTGGGAGAAGATCACTGCTTCTATACAGGCGGCCTCCTCTTCACAACACCTTTTGGGTCCTGGTGGCTGCTCCCTCTTCTTGTGCCTCTGGACCCACAGGTGATAAACAGCTCTCCTGTCACTGTATTATACCTCGGGTTCCATAGAGTTGCAAAGAGTCGGACATGACTGAAGTGGCTTAGCCTGCAAGCGTGTATACAAAAGTCTCTAAAATATTCCTGTGTGTGTATGTGTGCGTGTGTGCACACACAGATATCAGTCATATCTGACTCTCTGTGACCCCATGAACTATAGCCTGCCAGGCTCCTCTGTCCTAGAATTTTCCAGGCAAAAATACTGGAACTGCTTGCCATTTCCTGCTCCAGGGGATCTTCTTGACCCAGGGTTCGAACCCACATGTCTTGCATCTCCTGCATTGGCAGACAGATTCTTTACCCCGTGCCACCTGGGAAGCCTAGGTTTATCACTGCATCTAATACCTCCTCTGACAGGGGCTCATTACCTCTTGAAACTGCCTGTTTCATTGTCAGACGGGCTCAACTTTGGAAATTTTCTATGCAGTGCTGAATTTGACCTCTCTGGAACATCTGTTCTTTGTGTGTTAAAGTAAGAGTGACCAGGATTGAATTTGAAGTCAAGCCCTGTGAAAAATGGAGCAAGAGACCTGAAAGAATTTACCCTCTAGATATTTCACGCGCAACCCATAGGTTTGCATATCATAGGAACAAAACTACTGTATTTAGGTGGGTGCATATTGGGTAAACTCAGAGGGACTAGGTCTTTTTTTATTTACAAATATTTGAAGAACTGCCATAGGTTATGACTAGGTTAGTCATAGTTTTATATCTCTGACAATAAATCTAAGACCCAATAGTTGATATATAAGGGGAGTAGATTTCAAATCCACACAAGAGCTTTTAACTCTCAGTCTCCTAGTGAGGTGGCAAAGTCTCCATTACTTTATGTAATCCAGGGTGGGTTGGGGGTGGGATTCCACAGCAGGACTGCTAGAGAGAGGACTCCCGCAGTAGAAGGCAGTTGAATCAGTGGTGATGATACAGAAGCCAGAAGAGCAGCTGCCGCATGTTCAGCATTCGCTGCGCGCCAGGCACCGTGCTCCATACACATTATCTCACTTAGTCCTCATGTAATTCCTCTGATGTTGCCCTGTGAAGTTCAGAACTTAATGAGGTTAAGGAAATTGCCCTGCCTGGTGCAGCCACAGGCTGCATGGAGGGTAGATACAAACCCAGGTCTGTCTGATGCCAGAGCTGATGGTTTTAATCCCAGTGTTGGTGTTAGAATCACCCGGGGAACTTGCCATACAGACTTTTAGTCCTTGTCCTGCTTGTATGACTCTGGGATCCGTGGGCTTTTTCAGCTGAGTGATTCTGATGTACACGAGTTTGAGCATGGCTGCTCCAGGTCATTGTCATCATTGTCATCATTGTCATCGTCATCATTATTGTAAATGCCCATCTGGCTCTGAGGGTTGCTATAGGGATAACTGTACATCTAGTTCTGCTTTAACTTTTAACCTTTTGAGCTATAGGGCTGACTAACGTCCACTCTTACCCCCTGCCCCCACCAGCCCCTACTTCAATCCACCATTGTTTTGTGGGTTTTTTCATGAGCTCAGTCACGGAGAATGGCCAGACTTCATTCATTATGAACATCCTTCAGAGCCCCACAGGACAAATTCCACATGACCGTGTCTTCCTTTTAAAGGTAGAGAAGTGTTATGGACATCTCATTATTTCCCATTTTAAGCTCAGTAAAGAACACATCATTTGTTGGGGGTGAGGCAGAATGAATGTCATATTTCTGAAACTGAAGCCATGAAAAGTTTCAGGATGACTTAGGCTTATCCCACCTTGACCTTGGAGGACCTTCCTTGACCCTGTTTCTGGGCAATGCACCAGGGTTTGGGGGTTGAGGATGGGTGGGAAAAGAGCAGTCTGATCTTCCAGCCCATTGAAGCAACTGTCACCATCTGACTGTGATTTTTCCCCTTGCACATGTCCCAAAGGAAGCTGGCCAAGAAGCAGAAGGAGACCCAGAGTGGAGCGCAGAGGGAAATGGGGCCCGTGGCCTCAGCCGACAAACCCACTGCCAAGCTCAGCTCCAGCCGCAATGATGAAGGCTTCTCCTCTAGCTCACAGGATGTGAATGGATTCGGTAAGTTGAGCCAACCAAGGGGAAGGGGATATCTGTGGTCCGGCTTGACCCTGGTACCTCTGCTATTGACCCCTCCCAGTGTCAAGTGCTGTAGGACATGGGGGCCGCATGCTTCCCTGGGATCATCAGGATGAAAGTGTTCCCTGGCAAAGACTGGGGCCACCCATCCTGGGTGAAAAGGAAAATTTCAGAATCCATCCCAAAGCAGATGGAAATAATGGCAAGTCATCTTAACTGCTGCTTGTGCACAGAAAGCAGGTTAAAACTAAGAAACAAGAAGGAGACCATGATTACACACTTAAGGAGAAAAACATGCCATACTGAATTGAGCATCGTAGAGCTGTCAAAGCAGTGTTTCACATAGACCATGAAAGGTAAATGACTTATGGGTTACGACTGTCTCCATTTCTCAGCTTAGGAAACTGAGGCTCAGAGACGTGCTTTCTCCAAAGCCCCGTGGTTGACGAGTAACTCATTCTGTCCTGGAAGCCGTGCCTTCCCAGCCTTGCCCAGTTCCCAAGTGGCATTAAGTCAAAAGCAATGGTGTTCTTATGCAGACTTAACACAGGATCTCAAGCTAATAGAAGTGGCCACAGTTTCAGGGTTGACCCCTGTCCAAAGGAGAACCTCAGGACTAGTAACCTAAAGGTATCTTGGCAATCAGACTCAAGAAAGCTGACTTTTGCTCTTAAGTTTCTGAAAGCTGGTTCTTTTTCTAGTTTTCATAGAAATGCTGGATTCCCCAGCCTCTGCTCCAAATTGGGGAAAGCAGGAAATCTAAAGGAATATGAACAGAGACACATGTTCTCTCCACACTGTGCCATTGGCAAAGGGAAGAAATCATATTTTGTAAAAATCACTTTATTGTTGTTATTTTTCATTGTTCAGTCAGTAAGTCGTGTCTGACTATTTGTGATTCCGTGGAGTGCAGCATGCTAGGCTTCCCTGTCCTTCACTATCCCCTGCAGTTTGCTCAGACTCATGTCATTGAGTCGATGATGCCATCCAACCATCTCATCCTCTGTCATCCCCTTCTCCTCCTTCCCTCAATCTTTCACAGCATCAGGGTCTTTTCCAATGAGTCTGCGCTTTGCACCATGTGGCCAAAGTATTGAAGCTGCGGCTTTAGCATCAGTCCTTCCAGTGAATATTCAGGGTTGACTTCCTTTAGGATTGGCTGGTTGGATCTCCTTGCAGTACAAGGGACTCTCAAGAATCTTCTCCAACACCACAGATCAAAAGCATCAGTTCTTCAGCGCTCAGCTTTCTTTATGGTTCAACTTTCACATTCATACACGACTAGTGGAAAAACCATAGCTTTGACTAGACAGACCTTTGTCAGCAAAGTAATGTCTCTGCTTTTTAATATGCTGTCTAGATTGGTCATAGCTTTTCTTCCAAGGAGCAAGCGTCTTTTAATTTCATGGCTACAATCCCCATCTGCAATTATTTTGGAGCCCAAGAAAACAATGTTTCCATTGTTTCCCCATCTATTTGCCGTGAAGTGATGGGACCAGATGCCATGATCATCATTTTTTGAATGTTGAGTTTTAAGCCAACGTTTTCTCTCCCCTCTTTCCCCCTCATCCAGTGGTTCTTTAGTTCCTCTTTGCTTTCTGTCATTAGAGTGTTATATTCTGCATATCTGAGGTTGTTGATATCTCTCCCTGAAATCTTGATTCCAGCTTGTGCTTCATCAAGCCTGGCATTTCTCATGATATACTCTGCATATAAGTGATATAAGCACGGTGACAATATACAGCCTTGGCGTACTCCTTTCCCAATTTGGAACCAGTCCATTGTTCCATGTCCAGTTCTAACTGTTGTTTCTTGACCTGCGTACAGGTTTCTCAGAAGGTAGGTAAGGCGGTCTGGTAGTCCCATCTCTTTAAGAATTTTCCACAGTTTGTTGTCATCCACACAGTCAGAGATTATAGCATAGTTAATGAAGCAGATTTTTTTTTGGAATTCCTGAAACCCATGAACAATTTGAAAAGGCAAAAACCAAAACACATGGATAAGATCAATCTGGGATGACGGGGATCTATGAGAGGATGAAGACAGAAAGGAAACAAGCATTTATGGACCACCTTTGTCCACACCACAGCCCATGAGATGCTTTCTATGCTTGTTCCCATTTTATAGAAGATGCATCCAGAATTCAGTGTTTGGCTGACCTGCCCACTGGTACACAGCTGTTTCCTGGTGGATCCAGGGTGCAAGGCTACCGCAGACCCCTGATTCCTAATCTTACATGCAGCACAGCACCTAGCTGTGGAAGTTTACAAAAGCCGCATGTCTAGGCCCCACACCTTACTCGCTGAATCAGAACCTCCTGGGGCACCAGGAGTGGGAGTGGGACTCAGGGATATAGGTTTTGTAAAAGCCACTCAGGGGTTTCTTACAGGCACCTTGGTTAGAAGCACTGCACTTTGAAAGAGGCAGCAGAGGTTTTCAAATACTGACATGCTGCCTTGGGAAAGAGATTTTGCTTTAAACATATAATGATTGAAAAAACATTAAAATGAATACCCTTTTACCTAGGATCTCCAGTTGTTCACAATTTGCAACATTTGCACTCACTCTCCCTCTCTTTCTCTCTCTCTCATACACACACACAATACACACACACAATATATACACACGCACTACACAATTTTCTGAACCATCTAGATGTAAGTTTTGGACATCATGAAACTCCCACCTCCAGAAAATTC
The DNA here is from genome assembly GCF_027580195.1 of Bos mutus. Classification (NCBI taxonomy): domain Eukaryota; kingdom Metazoa; phylum Chordata; class Mammalia; order Artiodactyla; family Bovidae; genus Bos; species Bos mutus. The sequence continues at coordinate 55,131,950 of NC_091629.1, read as the reverse complement.
AGCACGTTTCCTGAGAATGAGGGCAGCTCTTCAGCATAATTGCAGTAAAATTACCTTACTCTAGAAATGTGACCTTGTTTCAGTCTCTGATAGACCACTCCATAGCTGAATTTCCCCCATGGCCCTAAAGTATTCTCTCTTTTATTTGTTACTATCTTTTGGATCCAGGATTCAGTCAAGGTGCTCACTTTATATTTGACCACATTTTCCATCACCTTTTTATCTACAATATTCTCCCACCTTTAGTTTTTCTTTCAGGATACTGACATCTTTTAAAAATCCAGGCCAGCTGTCCAATACTCCTGAGTCGAGATTCGTTTGAAATTTTTCGTCATGATCATATTCAGGTTAAACATTTTGGCAAAAATGCTGCACAGGTGACGTTGTGTACATACTTCCCTTTGCATCATGTCAATAGAAACTGTCGCTCTGATAAACTATCACCAAGCTATCACTTTGCCCACTCTTGGTGATGCTGAGTTTGAGTGCTTGTTAAGGTTGAGAATTGGGCAGAGTCTTAACAGTACATACTGATTATTTCATGAGCAAATATTTAGCTTGTTTTTCTCAGCAGAGCAAGTTTACAGTCTGCCTAACCACAAAGTCAGTTCTTTATTTTAAAAAGTAATTTGTTTACTTTTGTTTGTGCTGAGTCTTTGTTGCTTCCAGGACCTCTCTCTAGTTGCAGCGAGCAGGGTCCACTCTCAGGTAGCAGTGTGCGGGGCCCGTGGCTTCTCTCAACGGGGAGCACAGGCTCTGGGCCACATGGGCTCAGAAGTTGTGGCTCCCGGGCCCTGGAGCTCAGGCTCAAGAATTGTGGCGCCTGGGCTTAGTTGCTCCTCAGCATGTAGGATCTTGCCTGATCAGGGATCGAACCCACGTCTCCTGCATTGGCAGGCAGATTCTTTACCAGCGGGCCACCAGGGAAGCCCTGTCTCCCCACAGAGTCAGTTCTTAATCCATTCTCCACACAGGTGAATTTCTGGGATTTGTACATTCCAGCAGAGGGCAGGAGAGGCAGAAAAGGGGATGGCAGGGAACTGGGCTTGCTTTCTCCTTATAGGTGCACGCTGAGCACCCCCCGACCCCACCCCCTGCCTCTGACTGTGTTAACTTGTCACTGACTCTCCTGCTTTTGTTCTGGGCAAGGGAGTTTACTAGCAGGTCTAGCTGTTGGCACGTGCTGGCCAAGTGGTACCTATTCACCAAAATCTTTCCTGTCCAGGCCAAGCTCTTGTGCACACTTACTCCATTTGTAAAAGTGTCGTGGGAGGACTCTGAAGACCAAAGAGATGTGGTCAGAGACACATGCAAACATCATGACACCCAATTTATAGGTGTTTGACCTCAAGTCAAAACCTGGGGAACACCAGTTTCTTGGATTTCAAGGGGAAAATACCACCTCCATTTCCCCCATGGGCTAAAACTTAGACTGTTTAAGACGAAAGCACCCAAGACCGGGATAGATTGGCCAGCCAGTGAGGAAGAAACAGCAGATCCAATAAAATCGAATTAGATGTTTTAAAGTCCAGACACAATCTTTCCAAGATTGATGTGTGTGTGTTTTATATTTATATACACACAGGCATAACATGCATACATACACAAACATATGTGTATATATACATATTTTTATGTACATTTATTTTAATATTGTTTTTAAAAAGAAGTTCAATCAACATTATACTCAATCATTAAGACATTTTGCATTTTTCTGAATCAGTGAGTAATTAGGATTCTGTCTATTCATCTGGTATCCTCAGGCTAGAACCACAAACATGTTCTGGGGATTCTTTTGAATGCCCTGAAATGCATCAGGTACCTTTTAAAATGCTCTGTGGACCCACTTGGATGTGATTTGAAGGGGGGAAAATGTAAGTAATGCTTACATTGGAGATGTGGAAATTGCTCCTGAAATCACTCTGATGTATGTAAAATTGAATCTATTTTTGTGACATTAGGAAAGTGACTGGCTTCTGCATCAGTGTCTTTAGGAAGCCCTGAGATTATTCGCAAATGTTGAGGAAGCATTGAGCAGAGAATAGGTGTCACATTGGAAAAGATTACAGAAAAACCTGCCCTGAGCAATTATTTCATTATGGAACAGGTGGTCCCTGACCTAATTCAACCTTGGCACCCAACTGTATGAGTTTGTTTTCCCGAATTTTCAATTCCAAGTGACTGCTGAGTTCTACAGCATCCATTCCATCAAGCCTCCCAATTTTGTAGAGGGCTAGTGACCTCCAGGATACAGGGGTGATGGCTGGCTGTCAGGGGTGGGCTATTACTCTGGAGAGCTTTGGCATTCTTGAAAAAGGAGTGCTTGTCAACAGTGTGCATCGTCTTCTGTTTAAAGGATTGCTGCCTTTTATTAAGTAATCTGATTTTGATCGTATTGCCCTGTTTACCTGCTTGTTCTTTTTCTGAGATCTTTGGCTCACTGGGATCATTTTCTGGGTCTTTCTCCTGGTGCTTTCTTTTTTATATTCCTGTTTAAATCTTGCTTATGTCTTTTGTTCATAGTCTAACCCTCTGCTTGTTTATTTTCAATCCAAATCAAAATGCTTCAAAACAAATCACTGTTGAATTCTGTGATACAAGGCTTAGCCATCTATCCTTCCTGTAATAGCATTTGACAGACTCACTTGCCCATTGGGTACTGTTAGTAACTCCATCTTCATTTTTTGCTTCTATTCTATTGAATGGTTTCATGTCTGGTGGGTGAAGACAGTTTATCTCTTAGGAGCATCCCATGCTGGGCCATCAAGCTATCTGTTCAGTAAAGAAGCAGGTGTGGTTGAGGGCTTGAAAGAGACATTCAGTGGCCATTTTCTTGTTGCTTAGTATATGCCTGTCCCATGCTGAGTCCCGAGCATAGTTTGGGGAGGGGTATAACTACAAAAATGAATAAAATGGGGCATCATCGCAAAAATAACAGGTGTTTCTACTTTTAAATTCTTCATAGTTTACAGAAGTTCTTTTGTAAAACCCTGGAGCTGTATATCCTTATTCCTGCACCATAAGAGAACTAGCACATTTATTCTTACCCCCATTCGACAGATGAAGAAACTGAGGTTCACAGACTCCATACCCCAAATCACACAGGCATTATTTGCAGCATCATAATAAGGATCCGTCTCTCCTGACATCAGTTAGGTTTTATCCACTTAGTTCTACAAAAAATTTAGAAAAATATCCGTAAAAGTACCTACAAAAAATAGCTGTATGAGAATTATATGATCAGAATCAGGAAAACACAAATGAGGACAGGAGGGTCAAGACCAGGTTATTGTAAACTATAGCTCCATTGTATGAAAATTTAGTCTAAATATGCAGGCTGGCAACTTTCAGATTCCAATTTGGCTCTGTGTTCTCTAGTAACAAAAACCCAAATAGGAAGATCATTTGTATTGGCAGCTACAATGTGCTAGACTGTATGCTTTATATAAATCCTACTCTTAAGCCTCCTAGGAACCCTATAAATTAGGTATTAGTCCCATTTCGTCAGTGAAGAAACTGAGTTTCAAAGAACTGGAGTAAATAAACCCAGTGCTGGAGAAGACTCTTGAAAGTCCCCTGGACTGCAGGGAGATCAAACCAGTCAATCCTAAAGGAAATCAACCCTGAATATTCATTCGAAGGACTGATGCTGAAGCTCCAGTACTTTGGCCGCCTGATTCAAAGAGCTGACTCATTGGAAAAGACCCTGATACTGGGAAAGATTGAGGGCAGGAGGAGAAGGGGACGATGGAGGATGAGATGATTGGATAGCATCATAGACTCAGTGGATGTGAGTTTTGAGCAAACTCCAAAAGATAGTAGGGCTTCGCTGATAGCTCAACTGGTAAAGAAGCCACCTGCAATTCAGGAGACCCTGGTTCAATTTCTGGGTCAGGAAGTTCCACTGGAGAAGGGATAGGCTACCCACTCCAGTATTCTTGGTCTTCCCTGGTGGCTCAGGTGGTAAAGAATCTGCCTGCTATGCGGGAAGCCTGAGTCCGATCCCTGGGTTGGGAAGATCTCCTGCAGAAGGGAAAGGCTACCCACTCTAGTATTCTGGCCTGGAGAAAGATAGTAAAGGGCAAGAAAGCCTGGCATGCTGTAGTTCATGGGGTTGCAGGGAGTAGGACATGACTTAGTGACTGAACAACAGCAACACACATATGCATAGCATGGAGATGGGATCAGAAGCCAAAATCGAGTTATCTGACTCCAGAACCCAAGCTCCCTCTCCTGCACTAGGAACGTAGCTATCACCACTCAACTGGTCTCACCATGTGAGGCTGCTAATGGCTGGAGAGAGGGAGAGTTCCACACCTCTCCTGATGCTCAATCAGCCTTTCTACCACGTGGGCAGAAGCTGCTACCACCATAGTGTCCTGCATGAAGCCAGTCAGATTCCCACCAAGTGCCAGGCTCTGTGATGAGCATGTCCAGATACGGATCTTAGTCTATTCCCACAGTAACCCTCTCCAGTTGGTATGTTTATTATCAAACCCATTTTTCAGGAGAGGAACAAGGTCTTCCTCAGGTCACACAACGAATAGATGGTGAGGTTTGGACATCAGATCGGATGTTCTACTTTTGAAACCAAAGCGTCCTGTGTTTCCTGCAACCTTAAGCTTTCTCTCCATCACAAAGTCGGAGAAGGAAATGGCAACCCACTCCAGTGTTCTTGCCTGGAAAATCCCAGGGATGGGGGAGCCTGGTGGGCTGCTGTCTATGGGGTCACATAGAGTTGGACACGACTGATGCAACTTAGCAGCAACAGCAGCAGCAACATCACAAAGTGGGTGAAAGAAAGAAAGGAGATCAACGTTAATAGCCTTTCTGGCTGATGGGACAGGGCCTCTGCTTGGTTTCTGTATGCACTTCAGAGCCCAAAATGCCTGTTGCAGAAAAGCAGCTGCCTAGTAGTCCAGGAAGGACCCATGAGAATTGCCCCACAAGAAGCTTCTTAGGAATTGGAGCCATAGACCAGATGGTCCCATTCCATCCTCGGGCATTCCTGAGCTGGTCCCCACCCAAGATAGATACATAGAGAGAGAGCTCACAACCTGTTGTGGGAGACACATGATCCAACAATGAGCATCTCTGCATTATCTAAATATGTATGTATGAATGAATGATAGACCTGAAATTCATCTAAGATCTTCTAGCTCCAATCCTGTATCTGGTTCCAGCTCTTCTGGTACTGAATTCTATCTTCTTTTAAGCTGAAATCTACTCTCTGTAACTTCCATCCATTCACTCCTGATTGTGCACAGAAGTATGGATTGGCCAGCAACCAGACGCTGGCCCATGCCTGCCCTCTGGTGTCACACAGGGTAATGAAATCAGTCTTTCCCTTCCTGCTGCTCCCAGCCCCAGCTATTGGACTGCTGCCAGCTGTGTGCCCTGCAGGTCCTTCCCTCAGGCTAAGCAGCCCCCACATCAGCTATCAGCCTTCCTCAGTACACATTTCTGTTTTCCAATCTGTTCAAAATCTTGATTGGCACATCTGTCTCCATTTAGTCCGTGTCCGTGGAGTGTGTGGTTTCCAAGTCTGTGCCGGGCCGAATTAACTGGGAGTTCAGAGAACTGTTACCACCCTTACTCTCTACACACCTGGGTTCAGAACGCCCTGCTCACGTTTGAATTAACCCCAAATGCCCATCACGGATCTGCCTCCTGCAGAGCTTATGCAGGAGGGATTTGAGGGCCCCAAGTAAAGACTTTCTATTTCATCTGTGCTGTGCCTTCTTGTTGGATTTGACCCTGTTATCCCAGAGTACTAAGATATTTTTGATTCCTGGTTGTGTCAGCCAAGGAGCTCACTTAATCCTCCCGGTTTGGGGCCTCAAATTATAATAATTATTAGATTACTAATATTCAACATACCAGCTATTATCTATTGAGCATTAATTGTGAGCTCGTTTCCAGCTGAGCATTTTATGTGCATTATCTTGTCTCATTGGTGTGCTGGGAAGATTAAATAACTGTTATGATTATCCCTGATGATTTACAGGTGAGGAAACTGAGGTTTTAAATAATAAGGAGCTTGCCTAAGGCTTCATAGTTTTAAATAGCAGGCTTTTAAGCTGGAACTTAAACCTGGGTCTGTGAGACACCCCTAAGCCCATAGTCAAGATCATTCCTATATACCACCTTCTGTAAGAGAAATGTTATTATCCCCATTTTATAGAGTTGTTGTTCAGTTGCTCAGTCATGTCCGACTCTTTGCCACCCCATGGACTGTAGCACGCCAGGCTTCCTTGTCCTTCACCATCTCCTAGAGTTTGCTCAAACTCATGTCCATTGAATAAGTGATACCATCCAACCATCTCATCCTCTGTTATCCCCTTTTCCTCCTGGCCTCAATCTTTCCCAGCATCAGGGTCTTTTCCAATGACTCGGCTCTTTGAATCAGGTGGCCAAAGTACTGGAACTTCAGCATCAGTCCTTCCAGTGCATATTCAGGGTTGATTTCCTTTAGGATTGACTGGTTTGATCTCCTTGCCGTCCAAGGGACTTTCATTTTATAGAGAAGGAAACTAAAGTTTTCAGTTTCAGACAGACATTGAGACATTTGCTCCAAGTGTGGTCCCCAGATCAGCAGTATCAGCATCACCTGGGAACTTCTAAGAGGCAACTTCTTGCGCCCTTCCCCAGGCCTACTGAACCCAAAACTCTGCAGATAGGGCTCAGCAATCACTTGTGGCTTGTGGGGTCTTAATTCCCCCAACCAAGGATTGAACCTGGGCCCACAGCAATGAAAGTGCTGAGTTCTAATCACTGGATGGTCAGGGTATTCCCAGCAATCACTCTTTTTAATATTTATTTATTTTATTATTATTATTTTTAAAAGCCTACTAGGTAATACTGAGGCATCTTAAAGTCTGAGAATCTCTGGCTAGTAGTAAAGCCCAGGACTATCAGATTCCAAAGCCCTAGTTTTTATGTGTGCCAGATTGACTCTGATAGTACAGTTGCAGGCACACCGAGAGAGAAAAGCTAATTTCCCCTTTCTCAAGGTGGATCCACCAAGAAGAGGAGCTACCTGGAGATGCTGGACCTGAAGGCTGCTAAAGCCTGTATATAGCAGTGACGGCTCCTAAACCCAGGGGTCCCTTTGAAACCATCTCTGGAACTTTCTCTCCTTTTGTCTGAACGGCTAACAACCTGAGAGTCAGACTAGAAGAAGTGGAAATTTACAAGGAAAAGCAATCATGAGTCACACGTTGAAACTAAAAGCTCAACAGAACATCGTGAAAAGGAATAAAAAGAAAAACACAAAATTCTGTCTGCAGGGACAATTATATTTCTGGTTGCTCCAGGATTAAACTGAATCCAGAAGAAATGAATGTTACAAGCTTGCCATCTCCAGGTTTATTGAATATCTTATTGCGATTATTGAATATTTTGCAATCATCCTCTTGGCTGACAGATTAAAGGACACACTTATTAAGTTCCTGGCAACCCAGAGTTGACTGGAATTGTTCATTCCTTGGAAATGGAAATTTAAATGCCTTAAGAAAGTAAACAAATTCTTTCACATACATTAAGGAATTAAACTGTCAGAGAAGGATATTAGACTCAAAAGGGGACATAATAGACCATCAAAACTAAGAATTATCTTAGACACCATCTGTCCCTGCCTTCTCATCTTAAAGATGAAGAACTGAGTCTCAGAGAGTTTTCTCAAGGTTACCCATTGAGTCAGTAGTAAAACCTGGGCTAGAGTTGGGAGCTGTAACCACTCTGGTCCTTGTCCCCTGGTCCCCTTCAGAGAAGGGAAGTATGATCAAGAACGGTTTGTCTTTTGATTTCTGTAGACCCCCAATCTGATTTCTGCACAAATCAAACCTTCTCAGATTGAATTATACTTTTCATCTCCTGGTTATGGGAATAGCTGAGGTGTTCCTTTAAATATTCATTGACTGCCAACTATATGCCAAGCAGGGTAGGGATTGTAAAGATAAATAAGACATGGTCTGTGCCTTCAAGGATATTACTGTCCTCCAAGAGGAGACCTGTAAGTGGATTAGTTTCAATAAATGTGATAAGTGATAGAGAAAAGGCATGTATAGAGCCCTAGGAACACTGATCAGAGACTCAGCAGGTGATTAATTCTGCCTAAGTGAGTTAGGCAGTACTGTCTGTGAGGGAATGGATTTTGATTTGAAGGAAGTGCAAGAAAAAGATCCTCTCAGATAGAAGGGAAAAAGGCTTGTAAAGGATATGGTGAGCTAGAGGAAGGGGCCTTGAGGTATAGGGTGCTTTGTTTTGAGATCATTTTGGCCAGAAATACAGCTGGAACAGTAGCAGGAACCTGCTTGAGAAGGGACTTACATTTCCTGATTTAAATTTACTGACTTAAATTCACTTTCCAAGAAGGGTCCCAGTTTGGAAATTAGGATGATCCCAGTGTTAGGTGCTCTGGCATATTGTTGGAACCTGGCCTCATATTCTCTTCAGTTTGTATAGATTCTGCTTTCCTGAGCTGGCCAGCCATTCTTCCTCAGGAAGAGGAAGAGATTCAGGAAAGCTGCAAAGCCGAAGTTGCTTTTGACAATTTATGCTAGGCCACTACATCTTGAGAAGAAAATAGAATTGTTCTCTACACCTCACAGGTGGTCCTGAATCACAACAGGGCACTTAGGAAGTGCTTGTTAAAGTAATCAGGGATAAAGAAGTGATGTTGAAAATGTAAATATATAGTTGCTAGGAGCAGAATGATCTGAGCTTAGAGACCAGACTTTTTTTTCTTTTCCCTCAGCTCCAAGCTACAGCCTCGACAAGTTGAAAAGATTGACAATAATTCTACTATCTAACGTTTTTTGAGTAATTCCTGAACAAAGTACTTTATACGTGTCATTTCCTTTCCTATTCTCAGCAGTTCTATGAGGCAGATCAGGGAAACTAAGGTTCAGAGATTTTAAGTAATTTGCTAAAGGGCACGCAACTCCCAGTAAACCAGACCCAGGATTGAACCTGGATTTATATGATTCACCTACCAGCAGCCTGTCCTTGAATATTTTCTTTGCTTGACTTTTGTTGTTGTTTAGTTGCTCAGTCATGTCCAACTCTTTGTGACCCCACGAACTGCAGCACGTCAGGCCTCCCTGTCCTTCACCATCTCCTGGAATTTGCCCAAGTTCTTGTCCATTGAGTCGATGATGTCATCCAACCATCTCATCCTTTGCCGCCCTCCTCTCCTTATGCCTTCAGTCTTTCCCAGAATCAGGGTCTTTTCCAGTGAGTCGGCCCTTAGCATCAGGTGACCAAAGTATTGGAGCTTCAGCTTCAGCATCAGTCCTTCCAATGAATATTCAGGGTTGATTTCCTTTAGGATTGACTGGTTTGATCTCCTTGCTGTCCAGGGGACTCTCAAGAGTCTTCTCCAGCACCACATTTGGAAAACATCAATTCTTCAGCACTCAGCCTTCTTTGTGGTCCAACTCTCACACCCCTACATGACTACCAGAAAGACTATATGGCTGTAGCTTTGACTATATGGACCTTTATCAACAAAGAGATGTCTTTGCTTTTTAACACACTATCTAGATTTGTCATGGCTTTCCTTCCAAGAAGCAAGCATCTCGACTTTTACCCTCCTAGATTTTCTTCTTCCTCTCCAGCCATTTCTTCTTATGCTTCTTTCTTGGTTCTTCTTCTATCCATTCAAACATCCCAGGACTTAGTCCAGAATCTTCTCTTTTTCTTCTTATGCTTAGTCTAAGTGGATGGTGATGACATTAAATGAGATAATGAGCATAATAAGAGGCCAGAGTTGAAGCAGAAGAGGAATTCAGATCTAGACAGGTAGGTTTGAAGTGTTATTGAGTCACTGAAGAAATGTCAAGTTGGCAGTTGGATTTTTGGGCTTGGAGCTCAGCAGGGGAGTCTGGCCAGGAGATATAGATGTTTCTACATTATATATACAAAGTGATTGAAGACTTCCGTGAATAAGGAAACTGAGGCACATCGAGATGGAACACATTACCAGGTGTCACTTAGCAAGTTAATGGAAGAACAAGAACATTGAACCAGGACTTAGCTATTAGAAATGGCTACAGAAAAGCAGTCAGTTAAAGCTGAGGGCAAAACAAGGGTCTGTGAAAGGGGCTATGTGACCAGTCCAAGTACAGACCTTCTGGTCGTCCGCCTAGATCCTGTGATGGAATTTAGAATGTGTGACGAAGTTAATAGATTAGATGGCCTCCTGGTTGTCTACTCAGCCAGGATTATGATAGGATCTCAGTATTCAAAGCATACTTTTCTGAATCAAAATAGAAAATTTTAAATTTCTAAAGTCTGATTTATATATCGGTGGTTAGGAGTGGACCTATATACTTTGGAAATTCAGTGAAGGGGCCATAATGTTGACATAATCACAAAAGTTGAGGAGCCCATGTCAAGTTCTTGCCCAGGTGGTCGGTTGCCCCTTTGCCCAGAGAGGGAACATCTTTGCAAAGCAAAATTCAAGGAAGCTGGAAGACCAGAGTGCCAAGGACAGGCAAAATCCCTTTGTCCCCTACATTACCATCTCCATCATTTTCCAGATAGTCTTCTACATACTTCTGAAGGAATATGCCATGATGTTTAGTTAAGCTGACTCAGTAAGATGCTCTTGACTGGATTGAGAGGAACTACCTAAGCCACCAGATATCTATTATATCTCTAACTCACACCAATCTGTAGAGTGGACAGATGTGAAGTGAAAAGATCCCCCAATCACAATGCTAAGTGTTGGTAACACAGACAAGAAAAAGACAGCTCTACTCCCCCAAGTCACACGATATTTTAGGGAACACAGACACAGCGATACGGCATGATACCTCTAACAGAGGAATGTGCAGAAGCTACAAAGAAAATGGCGTCTGGTGAAGGGAGGCTATTCTGGCCCATTAACCATGTAATTCATCTCTCTTCGGGTGATTTACTCTTCACTTTGCCAGCCATGTGAATTGACTCCCTAATTATGTGGAGGCTGGAAATGAAAGTAAAATTTCAATCCCTTGGCAGTAAAACAAGAGGAAATGTGTTAAACATGATATCAAAGATACATTTAGCAGAGATACGGTATAGAGTAATCTTGACACGTTCCTTTCCCTTACCCTCCACGTCTAGTTCAACACCGTATTTTGATTAGTCTGCATCTTCGATATATCTGGAACCCATCCACATCCTCTGTCCCCATCCTTGTCTAAGTTATCCTCATCTCCAACCTCAGTAAGATCCCAAGCACCTAAATAATCCTTGTATTCATCCTTGTCATCCTCTCATTCATTTTCTTAAAGGCAAATGTGAATATGTTGCTTCATATCTCCTTGGTTTAAAACAATTCTGTGGCTTCTGATTTTTCTTAAGCTGAAAACCAAACTCCCCATTCAGATCTTATATACAAATCTTGCCCTTCTCATTTCTTCCAAGTTCTCCATTTCACTGTCCCTCTTTCTGTGAACTCCAGCCACGCTGCCTTCGCTAAGTGCTCCACCTTTTCTGCACCCGTTCCACTTCAGGGCCTTTGCTGTGTCTACCCCAGGGTGGACAAACTGCAGCTCACAGGCCAAATCCAGTCTACTCTTTGTTTTTATAAGTGAAGTCGCTCAGTCGTGTCTGACTCTTTGTGACCCCATGGACTGTAGCCTATCAGGCTCCCCTCTCCATGGGATTTTCCAGGCAAGAGGGCTGGAGTGGATTGCCATTTCCTTCTCCAGGGGATCTTCCCAACCCAGGAATCGAATGCAGGTCTCCTGCATTGCAGGCAGACACTTTACCATCTGAGCCAATAAAGCTTTATTGGAAAAGAGCCATGCTTATTTGTTTATATCTGAGATAAGACGTGCATAGGTGTTTTTGTGCTGCCATCGGTAGTGTTGAGTATTTCCTATTGAGACCATCGAGCCCACAAAACCTAAATATTTACTCTCTGGCCCTTAAGAGCAATGTTTCACGACTCCCCATTTAGACAACTGGCTATTCCTACACTCTTCCTCTAACTGACTCCTTTAGATCCCGATTCATGGATTTCTTCCTTTTCTCCCCAAACCAGACTGGATTCCTCTGTTAGGTGCTCTCACAGAATTCTGTTTCCTCAGTACAGACCTCATCTTCCCAGCATGTTTAAGGTACATGTCTTCTGACAGTTGGAAGGATCCAAGAGGGGAGGACCATTTCTGTTTGTTTACTACTGTATCCCCACCCCAGTACGTGGCATGGTGTGTGACACGGAATAGATACACGGAAATTCTTATTTAGTTGAATAGATGGATAAATGGATGGATGTATAGACAGATGGGACTCAAACATAGCAATGCTAAGAATAAAAAGGAATATCTAGAAAGCCTGATATAGCTGACACTATACACTGTTGACCTACTTTTTGCATTCAGAATTGAGTGCAGCAGAGAAGGGAATCAAAGAATGTTTCTTTGCCAGACAGTTGATATCCAGATCTTAGCATGTCTTCACCCCTTGCCACCAACCTGTAGTCTGCCAACACTGAAGGGAATTTTTCAAGTCTCTTTTCTGCAAAATTGGGAGCTGCTACTCAGAATATCCACAATAGTCAACTGTCGGCTGGTCTGGTAATGTGATACAATCATTCCTCTATTCATAGGAAAAGGGAAGGATAACAGCCAGTGGTCTTCAGACCAGACACAAATAGAGGCAGAGACTCGGAAAGACTTCTTATATGGCTCTGTCAGTGGAAGAAAAGTCAGGAGGGAGGTATAACAGATGGTACTTATTCACTGGCTGGATGGCCTCACAGGTAGCCATGAGAACATCAGTTATCTGGGAATGTTCTGGGAGACAATGGGCATCCGTTACATGGATCCAATCTCTATAGTCCAGGAGATCTGGCTTCTTCACGTGATTTGTCTTGGGAGCTGAGATGTTTCATTAGTTACTGAAACTCACTTGCTAAATAAAAAGGAAGAAATTTGAACTGTGCTGGTTTTTCAGATGAGTAGAAGCCAAAATGAGCTGATAGAATATCAGTGGGACCTGGGATTAGGCTTCTTGGAATGCTTCAAGATGATCCAGGAAAGTCTTAGGAAGGAGATGAATCTTAAAGAATAAGCAATCAGAGGTTGTCAAGGCAGAAAAGAAGCGTGTTATTGCTGTCTGTGCTTTGTTATGAGACATCATGTCAACACTTAATGGCATAAAACAACCACCATTATATTTTTGCTCTCAATTCTGTGGTCCAGGAGTTGGGGGAGGGACCAATAGGAATATCTTGAAAATGAGCAGACTCAGATGGAATGACTTGAATGGCTGGAAATAATGGGGATGACTCTCCAAGGGCCATATGTCTGGGTCTTCACTTGCTCCTCAAGTGGCATCTGCTGGGGATGAGCCCAAATGGCTCCTTTATTTGCATGTCTGACCCCTTGGTTGAAATGACTAGAACATCTGGGGATGGCTGGCTCCTCTTTCTATGCATCTAACTTGGTCTTCTTTGTAGCATGGAAGATTCATGGTAGTCAGACTTACTGCAAGATGGTTGACTTCCCCCAGAGCAAGTGTTCCGAGAAAGCCAGGAGGAATGCCAGTCCTCTTAAAACTAGGTTGAGAACTGGCCAGCATTATTTCTGCTCCACATTAATGTTAAAATAGCCACAGGTGAGCAGTACAGAAGCAGGTTCCACCTGTCCATAGGGGAAATGGCACGTGCCTATAAGAAGGGAAGGAATGAATGGTGGTCATCTTGGAGATAAACTACCATGTTGTCCTAAAAGAGAATATATGTACCTGGACACAAAGGTGTGAGAGGTCTATTTGGCTGATAAAATGAGGACTAGGAGTAGCAATACTTTCCACATCCCCAGTTCCACTTAGGCTGCAGTGATAACTCGTCCATTACTAGCACCTGGTTGTCAAGGTCTCTAAAGATCTTCAGAATCTTTAAAGAGCTTTTGCTCTCATGCACAATTTCTTGTGAGTATAAATGTATTCCCTAAAAGACAGAGTCCAAAAGACATCAATAAAATTAACTCTTCCCTAGAACTTGAGAATGTGAATGACAAGAGACGGATGTTGGTGTCTTTGTCCAAGGTGCTGTTTCTCCTTGAGATCAGGCTGACCCTGATCCCTTTCTCAGGAAGTCCTTTCCCTAGGACTTGTAATCATGCGTGGTTTGCCATCCCTGGAGTATTTGGATTATTAACTCCCTGGGGTTACATGGTGGGAAATGAACCTAGAAAGGTAATCAAGGACTGTGTCTTAAAGATTGTGAAAAACTAGAGAGTTTGGAAATTGTAATGTTTTCTGCAAGGAGCTTCCACAGATTTTGAGATGTGGAGAAGCAGAATTGAGTCCAGTTTCAAAAAGAGCATCCTAGTAATAGTGAGGAGAATGTATTGGACTGGGCTGGGAGTTAATAAGACTAACAAAAAGTCAATATTGTGTCTGTATATATCAGATTCAAGGAAAGTGACTTAGCACAAAACTCTGGTGCACATGGACATTTTGTTTTACACACACATCCACACCCACACATACACACATACCTGTTTACAGAATTAATAGTCACTACAAACAGATTGGTGTGGCCAGCTCTTTGTAACAAAGCAGGTGATAGAGGCTGTCCTAGAACATTCCATCCTTGGGACTGTTTTTAAGCCTAGCAGTATTGATTAAATTTCCATCCTTGCTCTATATTTTCTTTTTCAGTCAATATTTTGATGATTTGGTGCCTGAAAATACTTGGACATGTTTGATTTTTGAAATTAGTATCCTTATTCAGTTAATGTCTCATTGGGCCAGTTCAGTTTTTCCAAGGTGAACACCCCTTTCATCTTCAGGGTCTTTGATCTGAGTTGACTGAAATTCCCTCTGATCTATAGATGTGACAGAGGATCAGAAAGTAAGCGAGTCCTTCCACACTAGCAGAGTCACTTCTGCTTCTGCTACAGTGAAGACGCGTGTGGTCCTCCAGTGAGTGTTCAGCCAGCTGTGCTCTAGCAAATGCATGTACTTGTAAAGCTGGTCCCTGGGCACTCTTATTAATAACCGTTCTTTCACTGTCCCCGCACTCTCCTTGCAAATTGACCCTTCAGCAGAGGTTTACCTAGTAATTCAATATTGTTAATATGCTTTACTTATAAAATAGCTACTTGCCAAGCCTGTTCTGCAATGTAAAAATAAAAGTCTCACCATGCCACTGTCCATCTAAAAATCTACCATTGGCTCCCTCTTGCTCTCAAAATGTAGTTAAAATGCATCTCATCGCTGATGCTAAAGCTGAAACTTCAATACTTTGGCCACTCTGATGCAAAGAACTGACTCATTGGAAAAGACCCTGATGCTGGGAAAGATTGAGGGCAGGAGGAGAAGGGGATGATAGAGGATGAGATAGTTGGATGACATCACCAACTCAATGGACATGAGTTTGATCAAGCTCCTGGGAGCTGGTGATGGACAGGGAAGTCTGGCGTGTTGCTATCTATGGGGTTGCAAAGAGTCAGACACAACTGAGCAGCTGAACTGATGGCCTGTAAGAATCAGAATGATCTGATTCCTGTCTACATCTTTGGTCTTATCTCTCACTTCTCTTGACTCCTCAATATAGTTCAGTCTTATTGGCTTTCCTTCTATTCTTGGGAAACACTAAGTATTTTCTCAACAGCATGGCTTCCACAATTCCATTCCCCCTCCTACAACATTCTTTCTATCATTCATTGTTTACTCTTATTGATAATTTAGATGATTCTCTGCCATCTTTTTGGAGAAGGCGATGGCACCCCACTCCAGTACCCTTGCCTGGAAAATCCTATGGATGGAGGAGCCTGGTAGGCTGCAGTCCATGGGGTCGCTAAGAGTCGGACACAACTGAGCGACTTCACTTTCACTTTTCACTTTCATGCATTGGGGAAGGAAATGGCAACCCACTCCAGTGTTCTTGCCTGGAGAATCCCAGGGACGGGGGAGCCTGGTGGGCTGCCGTCTATGGCGTCGCACAGAGTTGGACACGACTGAAGTGACTTAGCAGCTGCCATCTTTTAGAGGGCTCCCCAATCTCTAAACAATGACCATTTTTTCTAGTCCCCCTTATTACAAGTGTGATGCATTCAAATATTTATTTAAGAGGTTTTGTTGTTTGATTCTTTGCTAATTTGTAAGCTCCAGACTACAGAGACTACTTCTGTATTGGCTAGCACTGTAACCCTGGAGACTAGCATTAGGAGCCTGATATATGGCAGATGCTTGATGAGTATTTGTTGAATAATCATTATGTTAATTTTGTGATCAAGATGGATCACAACAATTCGCTTTTAACTATGCTGTATTCAACTGGCTATTCTTGTCCATTGCATGAAAAACGAGGTCCTGCAGGCATGGAGATGACTAAGGTTGCTCTTACGGTTTGATTCCATGGTAGAGGTGGGGAGATGGGAGGAGACCATTGCACTAGTCTGGGAGAGGTGGATGGGGTGCTCTTTGCAACTCTATTTCTTAGGAAGTCCTGATCCTAGTATCTTTGTCCTCATGATTTGTGTGTGTGTGTGTGTGTGTGTTTTAATTTACTTATTTTTAATTGGAGATGATTGCTTTGTCATTTTATGTTGGTTTCTGCCTTACATCAACATGAATCCACCATAGAGGGAGGGGACATACAGATACCTCGTATCTTCATCATCAATTCTAAAGACCTCATCCCCAGTAATGGCATCCTTGGATTCCGTCATCCAGTGGAGGCCTGGGAGACAGAAGGAACATTCTTCAGAACTGCTCTGTGGCTCCTGCTACCCCTACCCCTGTGACCTCTCCTGTCTCCTCCAGAGGCCTCTGTGCTTCTAACTTTTTTTTTTCCTCCTTCACCTCTTTTCCCAGTCACTGCTTATTCACTTATGGATATTCCCAATATCTGGGAAAATCTAAAAAGTCAATTTACTCTTATATTTAAGGAATGTGCCTCATTGTCTTTAAAGAAGAAAGCAGAAGAAACTAACATTTATTTGGTCCTAACTGTGTACCCGGGGCTATGCAGGATGTTGTGATATGTTATATCTTTTGATTCTGACAATATCTGAACTGACAGTTATTATTGGCAGCAGGCTTCTTTGACAACTATAGAGACTGGGGTTTAGAGATATTAAAGTGTAACTTGTTCAAGGTCACATATGTAGTAAGAATCAGGGATTCAAACCTAATATTTCTTTTACATATGATTCAACTACTATACGGTACTCCCTCCCAAATACTGTGAGATAACGCAGACACTTCTGAGGCCACTGGGGAGATGGCATGTTCTGATGACGTCTTTAGCATTGCTCTCTTCAGTGGCTAGAACATAGTGAGAACCCTCCTGCACGCGTTCATTCAACACTGTTTGCTGAGCGCCACATACACTGTTTGTATGTGCTAGATACATTTCAGGCTCTCATACCCCATCAGTGAATGAAGTGGGGAAGAGTTCCTTGTCCTCATAAAGCTAGCAAGATATTGGTGGTAGGGAGTAGAAAAAGAGAGACAAGAAGTATAGAATGGACAGTAAAAAGATAAGTGAATTTTATGGCATTGTAGAAACTGACAAGTGCTATGAAAAAAAGATGGAATAAGATAAGTGGTGTTTGGAGTTATAAGCGGAGAGCATTGCAGCTTTACAGAAGATCATATTTGATCAAAGACTTGAAGAAGACAGAATGTCAGAAGTGTTCCTATGGGAGGTTCCCAAGGCAAGAGTGTGCCTGTTGTTTTTAAGGAAAAGGAAGACCCTATTCTAGCTGCAAAGGTTCAGAGTTGTTGTTGCTGTTGTTCACTCACTAAGTCGTGTCTGACTCTTTGCAACCCCTTGGACTGCAGCACGCCAGGCTCCACTGTCTCCCGGAGTTTGCTCAAACTCATGTCCATTGGATCAGTGATGCTATTCAGCCCTCTTATCTTCTGTCTACCCCGTCTCCTCCTGCCCTCAATTTTTCCCAGCATTGAGGTCTTTTCCAGTGAGACAGCTCTTCACATCACATAGCCAAAGTACTGGAGCTTCAGCATCAGTCCTGAGTAGTCAAGGTTTATTTCCTTTAGGATTGACTGGTGTGATCTCCTGCAGTTCAAGGGACTCCCAAGACTCTTCTCCAGCACCACAATTGGAAAGCATCAGTTCTTCACCTTCTTTATGGTGCAACTCTCACATCCATATATGACTACTGGAAAAACCATAGCTTTGACTATACGGACCTTTGTCAACAAAGGGTCCAGAGAACAAGGTTTTAATGATGAGCAATCTATACTGTTCTTTGTTGGAGAGAAGTTGGAAGTCCAAGCTAATGGGGCCCACAAAAACCATAGACTTACCTCAATCCAGATCTTTCAGAAGACATCATGGTAAATGAGTTAATCCAACCTGCTTCCAGAGGACTACAAGGATCCTTGTACCTATGAAGCCACTGCTTTCCAAGTCTCTCTGGTGCTGAGTCTGACCTTCATTAGCCCATAAGGTCTGGCATTGAAGCCTTCCTCCACTTTCCCATTCTCACTTCTGCTATGACTCCAGTCTGGCTGTACTGGACTTTGCAGATTCTCTTTTAACCTAGTCACTCATGCTATGACCATGGTGATTTTCCTCCCCTCCCCACCCCAGTCTCATACCTCCACCTCAGTCAGACATATTCACTTGGTCCCTGCTTGGCAAGGAGCCCAGTGTAATGTTGTTAAGGGGGTTAGCTTCACAGTCACTTCTGTCATTGTTTTCTAAAAGCACCATTGCTTTTTCAACTGACCCCACACATGGTGAGCATTTAGTCACCATTTCAAGTCATTTATTTAGCGTGAAAATTTGTTAGACCATTGTTTAGCAAATTCATTGCATTGAACTTTTTACTTAGCAGAATCACTTAATTAGTATTTTATTACTGGAATCGACTGTCAATTATGTGGCTAATTCATTTACTTAGGGAGTGAATGTTTTATCTGGGTAGTGCAATTCAGAGTGCACTGTTAACTCTTTAATGATTAAATATTGTTGTCAGTGGCAATTTATGTTATAAGGAACATTAAATCATTTATTTCCCTTGAAGTATCCAGGTGTTGGAGAAATGTGTAGAGAGAATAGTTTAGAACCACTTATGAATTAAAGGACTTTCATTAACTGACTGTTAATGAAAGCTAAATAAAAGTAGCTGGAGAATTTTGATTGGACCCCTTGAAATAAATTGTTATAATATGTATACTTACATGTGTATATTGCTGTAACACATGTAAATGCTCTTGTACTGACATGATTCCTTGGGCTCTCACAAAACCACTGTAGAGTGATGTTGGGGTTTGTATGTGGCAGTCTCTCAAATGACTGCAATGATTCCTGCCTGCTTTCATATATCCTGGTATTATCCCTTCCATTGAACACAGACTGTTTTACTGACTTCTAATGAATAGAATGTAACAAAGTATGGACATGTCACTTTCAAGATTAGGTTATAAAAAGACTGGGGCTTCCTTCTAGCCTAGTCTGCTCGCTTTCTCTCTCTCACTTGCTCTGTGGGAAATCAGCTGCCAGGTTGTGAGTTGCCCTACGGAGAGACCCACTGGGCATGGAACTGAGGACCTTACTCCAGTAACCCATGAGAAAGTGAATCTGCTTGCAACCACATGGGTGAACTTGAAATCAGATTCTTCCCCTCAGATGAGTCTTCAGATGCAACCATAGTCACACCAGGCAGCTGGAATACAGCTTCATCAAAGACCTAGAGCCAGAGGTACCCATGAAATCTGCACTCAGATTTCTGACCGACAGAAACTATGAGTAGGTGTTTGTTGTTTTAAGTTGCTGAGTTTGGGAGTGGTTTGTAATGTAGTGATAATTAATAGCTTCCCAGGTGGCTCAGTGGTAAAGAATCTACCTGCTAATGCAGGAGATGCAGGTTCACTCCCTGGGTTGGGAAGATCCCCTGGAGAAGGAAATAGCAACCCGTTCCAGTATTCTTGCCTGAAAAATCTCATGGACACAGGAGCCTGGCGGGCTACAGTCCACAGGGTCTCAAAGAGTCGAACACAGATAAATGACTGGGTACACATGCATAATAGATAATTATTACATGACTTAACATGTGAGATGTTATAAGAATTTACCAAAAACTTTTTGGTTCATAAGTAGTAGAGCCAGGATTTAGCCTTGGTTCTTCTGATGTATTTCTATAGGAACTGTGGTTAAGACCTCTCACTGCACCTGTCAGGAGTCCTTAAAGCTTTGACATCTAATGAGCGCTGCTACTCCAAGGCAGTTTCTCTATAACAGTGATTCCCTTGTGACCTGCACACTGTTATTCCCATGAGAAGAAGCCACTAGAATTCTGGAGAAGCTTGTGAGCAGCAAGCTCGTAGGACTGATCTTCTTTACTATGTTTTAATCAGGAATTGAGTCAAAATTTCCCTTTGTAACATCAGTCACTGCCCAACCTGCATTAAATGATTGCATATGCAGTTCCCAAACATGACTGGTCCCAAACTAAAGCTACTAAATCCTTGGGTCTAAAGAAGAAGTCTGTATTTAACATGTTTCCTGAGTGACTCTTAGGTAACATCAAGATTTGAGATCCCCTACATATCACAAAATAGATTCCCATTCCAGTGAGCAGATTGTATAATTCAACTGAGCATCTGCCATGCTAACCTTTGATGTACACACTCAGCTTTATTCTTATGAGAATGTTAAGTATCTGTCCTTCCCAGAGTAAAGGCCATCAGCTTTGGTTGCTTGAATGTTTTTGTCTAGTTGGTTTTGAACAACACTAAGCTGTACTACTTCATTCGTTCACTAAAAGCAGAAAGGACAGTGCTTGCTTTTTTGAGTAACTCTAGGACCATTAATGAACCAATTATATTTCTTAACTGGAAGTTCCCTTAGAAACCATCTAATCTCTCACTACTCAAAGCACAGATCCATGAACCAACAGCATCACCATCACTGGGGAGCTTGTTACAAGTGCAGTTCTTGGATCACTGAATTAGAATATGCATTCTTTACTCTCTGGCGTGTATATTAAAATCTGGGAAGCAGTGGTCTAATTTAACGGCATAATTTTAAAGCTAAGATCCAGAAAGGTGAAAGTCATTATGCAAGACAATTTAGTGGCAAAACCAGGATGGTCAGTCTTGCAACTCCACAACTGTGCTGCTGCCCCTCTATTTGTGTTCAGTTGTCTCTGTACCTTATTATATCCACACACACTGCTTAAGGATCCAGGGGCATGGTTTGAAATGGAGAAATCGGGCACCTTTCCACCCAGGATAATGGCAAACTTGTTTCAAACAGCTGTTGCACATGTAAATTTCCTCTCCCAGACAAGTTTAGTCATTTCATTTTCTCTTTGTTATACGTCAACAAAAGACAGAGTCACCTGTCAGGCTGAAGATTGTAAAACCTGACAAAATTGAGTTTTTCTAGTTTGGCTAAGTATTACTCAGCAAGTATTTTGCATACCTTTGTCTTATGATGATTTTGATGAATGAAAGAGAGGAAATAAGACAAGCCGATGTTTTCAGTGTGATGCATTATTTACCTTTTTTTCCTCCATCAAACACCTTCCTGTGAAGATGAGGGTCTTGGAATGCAAGGAAAGATACAGAACACAAAATGTTCAGCTGTTTAGTGTGAGCACAACTCTCGAGCTAGAGAGAAACACCATCGTGTCCCACCCAAGCTGGAGTCACAGCAATGCTGCAGCCTTCAGCCTTAGATAAACTCACCCTTCCCCTACACAGTCTGTCATCCCCCCTGTATGAACCTCTCTCAATAGCCACTGCAAAATCCCTCTTTCCTGCTTGCAATAGTATCAAAACCATACAATTTACTTTTCTTTATTATTTCTGCTTCAAGTAACTTACTAAGCAGGACATGTTCTATGTTCTTCGGAATATTCTATCTATTATATATTGACATGACCAACCATATACAGAACTTTCTGCTGATGGTATTAAATAACCTCACAATGGTGATAATCTTTCAACATTGAGGAAACGCACATTTCCTTCTTAACATACTTCGTTCTCTTCTGCTAAGTGTACACTTCACAGGAAGCCATTCCTTATCAGCCAAATGTGTACCATGCTGTATCATCTGTTTACAAAGGTTTTTTAGGCACATATACCAAAACTTAAGTGCCTCTGAAAGTAAAAGTGGATGGTGAATATGCAGTGATTAAACACTGGACTTGAGCTTCCCTGGTAAGCTCAGCTGGTAAAGAATCCACTTGCAATGCAGGAAACCCTGGTTAAATTCCTGAGTCAGGAAGATCCACTGAAGAAGAGATAGGCTACCCACTCCAGTATTCTTGGGCTTCCCTGGTGGCTCAACTGGTAAAGAATCCACTCGCAATGCAGGAGACCTGGGTTCAGTCCCTGGGTTGGGAAGATTCCAATTACCACTCCAGTATTCTGGTCTGGAGAATGTCATGGACTATTATAGTCCATGGGGTCACAGAGTCGGACATGACTGAGCAACTTTCTCTTTAGGTATGATGGAAAAAGAGTTTGTGTTTCCAATGAGCTGAAACACATTAAAAGTCCAGAGTGACATCCTTTCTCCTTTGTGGTTCGGCAGGACATTTGCAAGACCCCACACAGCCCCACGGCGGTGTTCCTCTCATATCCTAGTTTGCTCACTGAGCAGTTAAGACCAAAAAGCATCTTCTTGTTGCTACAGGTCTTGTGCTTCTGGCACAGCAAGTAATCTGCATTTTTGTTTGAATTAAGTTAATAAAACCTACTCTGTGAACCCTGGCTGATATCAGCACTTTTGCTGTTTTGACGTTTTCACACTGATTTTCATGCAATTGTGACAAAATGGGGGGAAAAAAAGAATGACTTTCATAGTTTCTTTTTAATAGTGAAATCCTTTCTTCAAACACAACCATACCTAGAAATAAGTTTTATAAAACAGATTAAAAAAAAAAATTTCCCTCTGACTGGAGCAGAGGTGAGGGGACACTCATGTGTTTGCTGAGTCTTGCTCACGTGCATACACACATACACACACGCGCACATGTGCACACACGTACAAAACCCCTCCTAAGGGTCCAGTTCACTCCTGACCCACAGGAGAGACTCTAAACAGAGGTCTCCCTTCCTAACTCTGGCTCAGCTCTTAGGTCCCTAAGCCACAGACTAATAATTCACTTATTCTTTCCCCAGAGACCACATGGGTGAACCTTTTCATTCTATGATTTACCCAAAGTAAAAATAATGATCCCCGCCACTGGTCACTTGAACAGCTAAAGACTGATTGTTGTCGTTTTTGTTCAGTTGCTAAGTCCTGCCCAACTCTTTACAACCCCATGGGCTGCAGCACGCCAGGCTTCCCTGTCCACCATCTCCTGGAATTTGCTCAAACTCATGTCCATTGAATCAGTGATGCCATCCAACCGTCTCACCCTCTGTCATCCCCTTCTCCTCCTGCCCTCAGTCTTTCCCAGCATCAGGGTCTTTTCCCATGGGTCAGCTCTTGGCATCAAGTGGTCAAAGTTTTGGAGCTTAGCTTCAGCAGCAGTCATAAGAACAAGGCTAGTACTTGAATGGCTCTGCCTAAAATCAAGCAGTGCACAGAGTGCATGACCATGCATGGAAACCCTGTGGACCCCTGGACTGGAGGAGCATCAGGAAAGATGGAGCCCCAGCTTGTGGGGCTCTCATAGATCACAGGGTATCACCGAGAGACACTTTGCTGCAACGGTCACCCTGCGTCCAGGAGTCAGCCCTCAGCCTAGAGACGAGAGAAACTCAGAGGCCAGTGTTTGGTCATGTGAGGGATCCTTGGGCTGGAAGTGCTTCTGCATCTTGGCTCTGCCACCACGGGAATCAATACCTGTGACTAAATTACATTCAACTATAAACATACATGCACAAGTTCATGTAGAATTGGGAAATCTGAGTAAGGTCAGTGGAGTGTATTCATGTCAATGTCCTGATCACGATGCTGCGTGTCAGTTATGTAGGACAGTAACACTGGGGAAAACTGAGTGGGGGGTATAAGGGACCTCACTAAGTTATTTCTTACAACCGCATGTGAAGCTACAGTTATCCCAAAATAAAGCTTTCTGTTAAGAAAAAGCTGGTGCTCTGGTAAAGGACCAGTAGGTAACCTCAGACCCTGGCCAGGCTCATCAGAGTCTTCAGATGTATTGCATGGTTTTCCTAGGCATTTACTCACTTGCCAGACCAAGTGTGTGATAAAAGTGTTCCACCCGTTTCTGATGATTGTAAAGTGGTTTATGTGTGTCGTTTTTGCTTAATCATTTTTGGCAGAGGCTTGTCTAATTTTCGGTGTTTTCAAAGGAAAGAGCCACTTTTTATATTTCTTCAGCTTCTCTGTTGTGTCCTTAACTTCCATTATGTCCCATTAACATCTGTTCTTATATTTATTTACTTACTACTTTCACTAACTGTATTTTTCATCTCTAGAAGTTAGATTTGTATTGTGCAAAGCCACCCATCTTTTTCCCATGATGTGTTGCCTTAAGCTGTGGTTCATGATCCTTCCATTTTCTCCTTAGTCAGTCTAAGTGTATTTATTTTATTGTCTCTTAGGCAGTTTTATTATTTTCAATTCTTGGTAGGCATATCTCTTTGTGTATCATGTCTGCTGACTTTCTCTCGTGGGGATAAGCTTCCTCACACGGCTTGTCATTCTTTGTATTTTATTTTTCCACTTTGAATTCATCTTTAGTGGAGGCTATTTTGTTCTGTGGGAATTAACATGTCTTGGATTGTGAAAACAGTCCTATAGGGTGGTTCTCATTTGCTTTTCAGGACAGGAAGATTTTCTGTGATATTGCAAGATTTTGTATGCTGACTGCTAGATTGGCAGTTGCTGTCTCACACACAGAGAACAGATGTGGGACTAGACACTGGTGTGATTGGGTCCAGAGCTTCCTTTGTATGTTGTCTCTATCTGAAAGCTGTACACCCTTCTTTTTATTGTTTGGTTTTTATTTTGTATTGGCATATAGCTTATTAACAGTATTGTAATAGTTTCAGGTAAACAGCAAAGTAACTCAGCCATACATATACGGGTATCCATTCTCCCACAAACTCCCCTCCCATCCAGACTGCCACGTAACATTGAGCAAAGCTCCCTGGTATATACGCTTCCTTTTATTCTACTAATTGAAACCTTTAACTTAAGGGTGTTCACACACACACACGCACAATTGACACAGATATGCAAACACGTGCTTAAAATTAGATCCTTCACTTAAGAACAAGATTAAAATAGTATATATTGGCTGTCCACTGCAAAAGGTAAAGAAGTTAATATATATACGTTTTCTAGTGATTCATCAGTCACCATTTCCTGGTTTTCCTTAGTAACATTTCAGAAGTTAATCCAGTATTTTTAGTTTAGCTGTTTTTACATCGTTTCTCTTTAAGAATTCTTTTTTACAGTTCATTCTGTTTCAACTCACATTTATTTTGGTTTTCATACTCATATCTCTGTTTAACTGATTTTGTTGTATAACAAATTGGTTCTTTTATAACATGTTTGCCTCCAATCTTATGCGTTTTTTATTTTATTTTTTTAACTAAAAGATTTTTTTCCCCTTACCTCCCCACACCTCTAGAAAAGAATCAGAGCCAGTATAATTCCTGAGTCTTTGTGCATCAGGGAACATCTTTCTGTAGCCTCATAAATGAAAAACAACTTTATCAGTGTATGATTTTGGAGTCACAGCATTTTTCCCTCAACAATTTTATTCCAGTGATTTTGGGCATTTAAATTTAGGCAACAAAAAATATGGTTAGCATTTTTTTCTTTTTCTTTATAGATAGCCTTTTCTTCCAGCCTAGATGTTTATCTGCATTTTTGCGCATCAATAATGTTTAATAATATTATCAGGAGATTTGTTCTATTTTTAAGTAGTACAATGGAGAGCTCTTCACATTTGAAAATTTGGGGTTTTTATTCTGCCAAAGAGCTATTTTTACATTGTATCCTTTATTATCACATCTATTTCATGTCTTCTGTTCTCTTCTTTGATAACAGCAATTATCTGTCTTTATGCGTCTGTTTTCTTTTCTCTGAAAATGTCTTTTTGGTGTCTTCACACATGAACACACATGAGCAGATGATAGATACCAGGAAAATAGGAGTCTTGCTGTTCTCATTCCCTTGTATATTCACTGCAAAGTTCTCTAATTCTTCCCAGTGTCTGCCTGTTGCTTATTCTCAATACAGATTCCAGTGTCCTTTCTGGTTTTGTTAATACGTTTTGGTTTCATCTTTCTTTGCCTTGCTCGATCCATATTTTGAAACATCTGTCCTCATAGTTAATCTTTTACTACCTTTATTGTTCCATGTTTTCTTGAATTCCATACCAACTCAAATGCCTTTCTATTTTCTATTGTGTAAGTTACAGAAAAAAACCAAACGGGCTTAAACAGTAGGTTAATGTACTATCTTACAAAAGAGGAAGTCAGGACTTAGAGGAGGTTCCATGGCTTGGTGGAATGATATGAACAAGAATGTCATTAAGGCTCCAATTCCTTTCAAGTTCTCCACTTTGCCATCTCATATTGACACTGTCCTCAGCCTGGATCCCCTCTAGGAGGTAAGATTGCTTTAGCAGTTCCAAGCATCAAGCCCACACATGGTAGTATCCAGTAGGAGATGAAGTTGCTGGAGTATCCTTCTTAGAAGCAAGGAAATCTTCCCTAGAAGAAAGTAGAATTCCCCTAATAAAACATCCCTCCTAGCTCACTGAAAATGTTCGAGAGTCGGCAGAGATGATAGAAACACCCAAATGGCTTGAGGAAATCAGGATTTGCCCCTAGGTCTTGGAATAGGGCCATCCTCCTCTGAGTCACATGGAAAATGTGTGGGCACCCGAGCTTATTTGGGAGTTCTGCCAGAAAGGAAGAGTTTGGGGGATGACTGTTGAGTCAGTAGTCACCACAGAGTACTCTTTTCTCTTGAAAACGTTATTTTTCTCAGCATCCAGAGTGTTATTTTTCTTCTTTTTCACATCGTGGGTTTTTCTAAGACTCCGTGCTGTTTTGTTTCTGTTTTCTTAACTCTGAAGGAGAAGCGGTCTCTCCAGGACCGGTGTTTGCAAATAAGCAGAGATGGCAGGTTCTTACTGTCGCTTTTGCTGTTCAGCCGATCGGAATCCTCTTCTTGTGGCTGAAGCGGAATAAGTAATGCATGTCCACAGTTCCCTCTTCTGTGTGATGTGTCTTCCACCATCCTTCCATCTCATGAGAGCTATGGAAGAAGAAATTCATCCTCTCCCCACAAAGAGAAAGATTGATTTCTTTAAGCAAAGGAATCCAGAAGCACGTTCCCATGACTCTTCCCATGACAGCTTTTTTTTTTTTTTTTTAATACTGAACTTGCATTCCGGGGTACAGAGGTGTTTATCTACCCTCTTTTGTCTGTATTTTTTTTTTTTTTTTTGGCTGTGCCAGGTCTTAAGCCATGCGGGATGTTAGCTCCCCAACCAGGGATCAATCCTGCATCCCTGCCATTGCAAGGCAGATTCTTAACCACTGAACCATCAGGGAAGTCCCACCTTCTTTTGTCTTTGCCAATAAAAGGGACTGAGGAAGAGGAAGGACTTAGAGATGCATGATCCCTGTATTGGCTTACTAGATTCTCTGAGCCCAGGAAACAAAATGGGAAAAGATGAAACGTTTCTGTCCTTTGAGCCAATGTTACCTCAATAACAAAGTATAGAAGTGTCAATTGCCAACTATATTATGACCATTTCAGCTCTTTAGAATGTGGCACAGTGAGGTAGCACTGCATTTACTATTAGTTTTATAAGTTCAACCCTGGACAGTTGGTCAGATTTAAGACTGGGAGACAAGGTAATTCTGTCTGCCATTACATTGGGTAAGAACACATTCCCGAGGGAGATATGAGATGGGGGTATGGTGTGAACATAACACTTTCTCAAAGGTCACAAATCTGTGCACACCTATCCTGTTTAGTCACTTGAAGTGAAGTGAATTGAAAGTCTCTAAGTCATGTCCAACTCTTTGCAACCCCATGGACTATAGAGTCCCTGGAATTCTCCAGGCAAGAATACTAGAGTAGGTTGCCATTCCCTTCTTCAGGGGATCTCCCCAACCCAGGGATGGAACCTGGGTCTCCTGCATTGCACGCAGATTCTTTACCAGCTGAGCCACAAAGGAAGCCCCTATCCTAGTTTAAGTCAAAAGTAGCATATTATGCCTATGATTTTATATTTCACTATCATTCATAATGAGATAAAGTAAAACTGATTCAAAGTTGATTTAAAGAAAAATTTTGAAAGCATAACTATGTAGATATGCACTATTCAATGAAGTTGCCCCTGGCCACAGGTGGCTATTTACATTTAAATTAATTGAAATTAAGTTAAAAATTCAGATCTTCAGTCACATTAGCCATATTTGAAGTGCGTGCTAGTCATAGGGGCTTCCTAGGTGGCATGACCAGTGGTGAAGAATCCATCTACCAATGCAGGAAGTGGCTGCCATATTGAATGTGCAGATGTAGAGCACGTCCATCCTTATATGCCATTCCGCTGGACAGTGCTCTGCTAGAGCCGTATGGGTAGGTGCCTTTTGGAGTTCACTCTAGCTCTAAGTCATCTCTCTTTGGAACTTGATTTGACTCTGGATGTCTGTGTATACCCACCCTGCCCAGTACTGCGGCCACTGACCATATGTGTTGTTGAGCACTAGAAATACAGCTGAGTTGAAATGCTTTATAAGATACACTTTGGATTTCAAAGCCTTAGTATGAGTAAAGAATGTCAAATATATCATTAATAATTTTATACCAGTTTTACATTGAAATGTCATTTTGATGCATTGGATTCAACAAAATTTCGTACTGAAATTCATTTCACTTGTTGTTTGTTTTTTTTACCTTATTTAATGTTGCTATAAGGAAAGCAATTTACATACGTGGCCCATGCTGTATTTCCACTGGACCTCTTTACCCTTCTATGTAACTCCAGAATGTTCTCCCTCTCCCTGTATCTTTCTCTAGATCTGCGGTTCCCAGTCCAGGAGCTATAAGCCACATGTGGGATTTTAAATTTAAGTGAATTGAAATTAAGCAAAATGTGAAATACAGTTTGCCCATCACATTAGCCGCATTTCCCATGCACAGTAGTCACATTTGATAAGTGGCTACCATATTGCACAGCAGAGATACAGACTATCTCCGTCACCATGGAAATGGACAGAGCTGATACAGGCTGTACACAGTGACAGCAAAATCCACAGAAACGGATGTGCTGCTTAAAGCTTGAGGAATGTTTCCACGGAGCCTGACTCTGGAGCATGTTACCTACCACCTCCCAGAGCCCATCCCCTCTCACTTTTGTCAGAAGTGTTTACGCACCTTCTCTCCTACAAGTGGCAACTCCTCTTCCTCTGAACACGCTTTCCTCCACCCTCCTGTCTGTACTTGTATCTCACACTGCACTTTGTACAATGTAGGTACTCAGTTCATATTTGTTAGCTGGTTGGAGTGGCTATTCCTAGCAAGTGATTAGAAATATGTAGCTGACATTAGTGGAAGATCTGTAATGACTGGAAGCAGGAGAATAAAAAAGAAAGAGAAGGTCAAAGCCAGGTTCCCAAGGAAGAAGAGACAGGAAAGAGGAAATCAGAGGGAGCGTGGTAACCCGGCAGCTCATACACGTCACCATAAGCCCTCTGCTCGCCATGCAAGTGCCTCATAGGCAGCAGCGAGACTCGTTGAGGTGGTCGGGGGTGGGGAGGGAATTCAAGCCCTAGACAACAGCTATAGAAAAAAGTACAGAAGAAATCCAAAATATTATTATGTGATAAATAAACATGCAAGATCCATAAATGAGAAGTTGAAATGCCATGAAAGGGTCTGATGAGGAGAAAAATGAAAACTGTTCTCTCCCTGGGCCAGCTGGTTCGAGTTACATTTTATGAGCAGCATGTGGATTCCAGCGCCCTTGTTGAATTAGCAACAGAATCACACATTAGTTTTAAGGCTCCCTCTCGAATAGGAACATCATAACGCTTTTTAATTGGGGCTGATAAAAACGTAGCGTTACTTGTAGGTTCCTGAGAGAAGTGAGTTGTGAAATTGGGTTTTCATTAAACCTAATGATGGAAAATTAAGTATAGTGCGTCTGGTGAAATGGGGTGTGATAAAAGGCATCACTTCTGCATTATCAGAGGTTAATAAGGGAATAGGTGAAGTAAGATACATTGGAAAAGGGAGTCCAACTAGTTGAATTAATAAACCTTGAAAGTCCCTTGGTTCCGAGTCTTCACAGCATCATTAGCACCAGCACTGACATTATTACAAATGTTACAGCAATACAAGTTGCTAAATTTCAGACATGTTTATTTTCCATTCCAGCGTTGGTTTTGCTGACACTGAGTTTACAGTCTGTCTAGCAATGTGTTTAGAGGAAAACATCCATATTGGTAGCTGTTTGGTTTTGGAAACACTTGGCATCTCACAAAACTCATCAGGTGCTTGATCCTAAGAAGCCTATCTCTGCCAGGCAGCTGGTCTCCCAGGCCGCTCAGGCCCATGGGTCTCTGAAGATATCTGTCCCCGTATATGATGGTGGCTTAGGTAGGAGACACTCCCAGGGCTCCAGGCGCTGACTCGGATTCATCCTGTCCTGGAAAACCATGAAGTACAGCATCTGGAGAAGCAAACCCAAGTGTTCCTTTCTTCTCCAGCCCCATGGGTGATATTCACCAGAAGGATGCCACATATCCATGGCAGCTGGGATACCAACAAGGCATGTGTGCTAAGGCACTTCCATCATGTCCGACTCTTTGTGACCCTGTGGACTATAGCCCGCCAAACTCCTCTGTCCATCGGGATTCTCCAGGCCAGAATCCTGGAGTGGGTTGCCATGCCCTCCTCCAGGGGATCTTCCCAACCCAGGGATTGAACTCACATCTCTTATGTCTCCTGCATTGACAGCCTGATTCTTTATCACTGAGCTACAAGACATAATGTGTCTTTAAAAAGAAGGCATCTTCTTAAAATCCTTCCTACTGGCTTGAAGGTTCGTAGACATTCACACCTCTCTAGGCCTACCTCACACCATCTCTTACAACTTTGCCCCCATCACCTCGCCACCCTCCACTTCTGCTCCATCCCAGCCTCCTTGCTCTTACATAGATGTGCTTGGCTTTTCCCACTTCTCTTCTCGTGCTTCCACTGGGTCTCCTTGTCTGTCCACCTTACAGGGGTTCCAAACCCCTGGGCCACAGATTGGTACCAGTTCATGGCCTGTTAGGACCTGGGCTGTACAGCAGGGGTGAGCAGCCATCGAGTGAATGAAGCTTCCTCTCTATTTACAGCCGCTCCCCATCACTCTCATTACCACCTGAGCTCCACCTCCTGTCAGATCAGCTGGGCCATAATAAATGTAATGCAATTGAATCAGCCCAAATCCATCTTCTACCCTGGATCCGTGGAAAATTTGTCTTCCACAAAACTAGTCTCTCGTGCCAAAGAGCTTGGGGACCGCTGCACTAGACTGTCAAGGGTGAAACCTGTCTTCCGAGCATTTCCAGTGCCTGCCAGAGTCCCTGGCACAGGGTGAAGTCTCAGTAAACCTTAAGTCCCAATCACAAGGGTGTGATGGAGAAGGGACACAGTGCCCACATTTGCCAGCTCTGTGTTGAAGCAGTGCCAGTGCAGATGAGTTACCTATGACCTCACATCAGAGGAGAAAAATAAGCTGTATTTTCCTCATGCTTGCCAGGAAACATGTGCTTACATCTCACCTTCTTACGTCATGTGCTTACATTTACATCTTCCTGGTGCATAAACCTGTAAGTTCTAGATCTTTCTGTTGGCGATCATTTCCTTACAAGGAACAGCTTTGCTCACGGCAACGCATAGGAGGAAAGTTCACTTTTACAGAATCAGTGTTTGATGGATTATTGTGACATCGAGACAAACTGAAAGATATTCTGAAAAGACAGGTTGCAGAAAATGAGGAAATACATGCTAAACCTCCCAGGAAATGAGTGTGGCATAGACCTCGTGGGGTCTGCCTTGGTGCCTTGCAGTGTCTGAAAACATCTGGGTGAGACACATTAAATCTGGCAGTCCTCATCATGCACATCACAAACACAGTGGTCTGGGGCATAGACTGTCCACGTCTCTGGGAGGAGAGACCAAGCCTGAATGGTTCTGGATGAGATGCACTGGCCCTAGAAGATTGACGGTGTGTGGCTGGCAGGGAGTTCAGAGGGTAAGAATGTGGTTTTACTGGTACAAGGGGAGCAGAAGAATTCAAATTCCACCCTCAACAGGCATCAGTTTTGAGGGTGGCCCAACTAATACCGGGCAGTGAACTCAATTCAGTGTGTCTAAAGATTGTTAGCAGGGGAGATTATAGATCTTATGCCAAGGAGAGGTGATGGAGGAGATCAGGTATACAGCCCGGGCCTGGGAGAAGTAGCTGAAGGAGGAGGTTCAGGCCTCTCTACTGGTGAGGTAGGTACAGCACCACTCCTGGATTAAGAGTGTTACTTGCTGGGGAAATCAGACAGTAGGCAGAAAATGATCACACTGCAGATGCCATAGCTGGAGAGAGCAGCTGAGAGGGTGAGGGTCCCTGCTTTTTACTGTGGATCCAAGACTGGCTCCAGTGCCTCCCAGGTTACAACCTGAAGGAAACAAACTGGTAGAGAAACCAGGTCGCAAGGATACAGTCAAATGGACCAGAAGCAGACAAGTAGCTCTGATCTCCAGGGACCACCAGGACATTCCAGGCAGGCTGCAGGAGGGTGCTCCCAGTATCCAGCCTGCCGGCTTCTCACTGGTTCTGGACTGGCCTGGATTGGCCACGACCACCCTGACAAGTCTGGAGGACGGACAGAGCTGACAGCCAGCCCAGAAGCTTGGCTTTACTCCCTAAAGATGCACCCTTGAAGTAGAAACAGACCGCAGGTTATTGTGTCACTGGTTGGTTGGTTGTTTATTTTCTTAAACCCGCCACTACAGCCAGGCCAGGGAAACCACCATCTCTGTTCTTTCTGAAGTTCCCTGATCAGCCGTCCTGAGTTAGCTCCCTTGGTCCTCCCCATGTCAAGCTGGGGGAGGGACAGAGGACAGAGGACAAAGCTCCTATAGGTGATGGCCTGTTCTGCTCCTTCTCTTTGAAGCAGATGGCAGCCGCGGGGAGCTGGCGCAGCCCACCCTCACAATCCAGACTCACCCCTACCGAGCCTGCGACCCTGTGGAGATGAGCTATCCCCGGGACCAGTTCCAGCCCGCCATCCGGGTGGCTGACCTGCTCCAGCACATCACGCAGATGAAGAGGGGCCAGGGCTACGGGTTCAAGGAGGAGTATGAGGTAAGAGACCACCCTGCAGGAAACTCCCTGGTGGGCGCAGAGGCCTCCTGGATGCTGGTCTCGCTACTCAAAGTATGGTCCCTGGTCCAGCAGCATCAGCAGTCCCGGCAGCATGTCAGAAATACACTGTCCCAGTTCCCACCCAGATCTGCTACATCAGTTTGGAGTCACATCTTCCTTCAATAGGAAGAGAGAATGGCTTGAGCCCCCATCCTACACATTGAAGAAAAACCAGGAGATGTCCCCTGCCTTCCAGTGATTTCTAGGAGGTCTGCTTGCTCCTGGTCGCCTCTTGCCTCATGGCCATGCTGCTGTTGTGTTTTCAGCACCCCCCCAGTCAATATCTCATCTGGTGACCGCCATCCCCCCTTTCTCTGTACCTCCTCTGCATCCTTGCCTTGGACATCCCTTACCTTGTTCCCCAGCCTGTCCCTATTGCCAGGGACTTGTGAGTAGCAGTTGTTACTGAGGTTTGTGAAATCACAGGATTGCAGTACAGGAAGCACCTGAATGCAAGTCCTTCTGAGGTTCTGGTCACCTGACAGGTCTCTATCCACTTCCTTCCCCAAAGTTCTTTTTAGTGTCCTCAAAATTTCCTTTTTTTCCTCCTGCTTTTTTTCTAGCAGCCAAAAGAGAACTCCCACACTCCCTTTACTTTTTTTATGTGGAACAATTTAGCTTTCTTTATCTCACTCCTTTTGTTTCACTCCTTGCCCATTAGGCCTCACCTTTTGCAAACAAAAAATCGAATGAAAAAAGGAGAAACTCATTAAGATGTTTTCTTGCCCTAAAGAGCATCTCATTCCCCTGGAGGAATTTTGCACCCTTCCTGTGCCAGTCAGAATACAGCTGCAAGCAACTTTGGAAAGAACATCTCTTTCTTCTCTTTTCCTCTCTCTCCTTCTCCTCCTTCTTTCCCAAAATATCTTTTGAGCATTTACTGTGTGCCAAGCTCTGGGTTATTTGCACTAGGTTTTCTTGTGGTGGTGGTGTGTTTTTTCTGTTTCACATGCAGCATGTGGCCCAAATATGCTAGGTTCAGTTCAGTGTGTGCAGTGAAAATGCGTTGACTCAGATGCTACGCATTTGCAATTCTTGGTACTGAGGACTAAGTTTAACTCTCAGACTGTATTCTGAGAAAGAGCTTACACAGCAGTATTTCAGAAGCTGTGTGAGGTCATGAAATTGTGCCAGACTATGGGGGAGGGGTCCAGATTCCAATGCAACAAACTGCACGGCCTCTGGTTTTGCAATCTGACTTTTAAAAGTCTTTATTAGTTGAATGAAGAGTTTGGATACGATGATTACTAAGAGCCTGTCTGGTCCTAAAACTTTATGAGAGTGTAAAACATGGTAGCAAGGGGAACGTTTGACACATTTATGAGAACAAAAACGTTTATGTCAATGAATGTAAGTAATTACCAGCTCAGGAGAGCTAGCAGTTAATTTCAAATATGGTCTAAGTGAAACAGCATTCTTCACATATTCAATCTATAAATTTTGGGAGGATATTGGGTAAGAATTGCAGGAGATAGTCCCATCACCTCGCCTCCCTGGGCCTTATGTCCTAGGAGGTTGCTTGAATGATCTTGGTCTCAGGGGGCTGTGGGGTACAGCAGCTGGAAGCAGGACCTCAGTCCTTGTCTGCTTTGAAAAAAGAGTTCAGCAAAGAGACAAAGATTGTGAAGCAGGTAAAGCGTTTATTAGAAGTGACATACATGTGGAAGAATCCACAGGTGGATTCAGAGTTTTTCGCCCAATAGGAGTGGCTTAGCTCTCTTATATGGGGGAATTTTCCAGGTCCTGTCAGCCAGTCATCTTGCTCATGTCCATATTTGGTCTAACTCAGGGCCCTCTCCAATGTGCATGCACATCTTTCAGCCAAGATGAATTTTCTAGTGTGAGGGTTGAATTTTCTAGTGTGAGGGTTTCTGGGAGGTTGGCAGGACATATTATGGGCTGGCACCCCCCTCCTTCCTCTGACCCCTGAGTATCTTTTCTGCTCACATGTGGTCTGGGATGTCTCCTTGACCACAAGAACAAGAAAAAATGTGATCAGCTTATCTTTTATTCAAGCAGGGCTCTGTTGTTACCTCTTGTTCTGAAGTGTCAGGGGGAGACTGTTTGGAGCTGCTCAGCCTGGGGCCCGTCTATCTCCTGCCTCAATCCCGAGCCCTGAACTCGTGTGTGATGGGGGGAGGGGGACACACGTATGCGCTTGCACTCACTTGTGTAGATCTGTCTGCTGAGTGAATGTCAGGAGAGGGTGTGTTGTTTATAAAGCTATAGTCAATATCCTGAAGGTTGAATAAGTCATCAGTCATAATTTTTGTTTTAAATTTTCAAATAGCATTAAGGGATCGATCTGTGTGACTTATCTGAAAGGGGGCCAAGTAGTCAAAGCCTGAGAAACACTGTTCTAAGAACTTGCAATCTAAAATTTGAAAACAGAAATACAAATATATTTGACAATTTTGGTGCATTGACACCCAGAATGATGTCACTTTTAAAAGCATCCATCCCTGTGTGGTGGAATTTGGGTTGATATTTTTTTTCTTGGTGTGTGTGTTTGTGCTTTTTTATATTTTCCAAACTTTCTAGCATGGAAATTAACTGCTTTTATAGTGAAAGAGAAAACAATCCATGTTGTTCCATCATTTGGACTTCAACCAGAAATAGCATTAAGTAGACTAGACTTGCCCTCAATCGTTTCAAATTATATTAATCAGTTAGCTTGAATGCTTAGCTTCTAGTTAACAGTATTTCCTGATTAACTGGAGGTTAATTGGAAAACATTACTTAATAGGAATCTTTCCACAGCGTCTTTCCACTAACGGAGACTGTAGCTGGATGTTGTTTTGATCGTCAAGGCTCCTGTGATGTCTGGAAGCTGCAGACTGAGCAAAGCATCACACATCTACCTGAAGGCCATTTCCTGTTGCAGACAGAAGATCCCCGGGCCTCCAGGCCTACTCTGGAGCCACACACCGTGTGCTCTGTTGCCTGTCACTCCCCTACTCTGCTCAGTTTTTTCATACAAATGAGTGGATTTGACAAATTGACATATAAGAGACCTCTCAGCTGTAGCAAGCTGTGTCTTATAAAATTCAGTTAAATTTTTCTGTCACTTACAAATTTGTTCATTAAATATTTACTGAGTATTTACTATTCCCGAGGACTGTTCTAGATATCTGGGATATGCCAGAGAACAAAAACGGACGAAGATCCTTGTCCTTGTGAAACTTGTGTTCTAGCAGAGGAACCTCAAAATAAACAATAGACTTAATAAGGTTGTTATTTTACAATAACTTATTGTAATGTGTTAGTAAATAATATAGTATGGTAGACAGTAAAAACATACTGTGTTACAAATTACCCCAAATCTTAGTGATGTAAAACAACCAATTTATCATGCATGTTGATTCAGTGAATCAGGAATTTGGACAGGATACAGCAGGGATAGTCTGTCTCTACACTGTGATGTCTGAAGCCTTGACTTGGAAGGCTCTATGGCTTAGGGCTGAAGTGGTCTGGAAGTGTCTTCACTCACATGGCTACCAGCTGATGTAGGCTGTCATCCGGGATCTCAGCTGGGATAGCCAGCTGGAACACCTACACTCAGCCTCTTCAGGTAGCCTGGCTTCTTCACAGCATGCTTGCCTCAAGATCCTTGAACTTCTTCCGTGGTGGTGCAGGGCTCCATTGGTGAGCCTGCTAGCGAACAAAGTGGCAAGTGTGTTACCCCTTGTGACCTACACTTGGACACCACACAGAACATTCTTACCACCTTCTATTGGTTATAAGCAAGCAATAACTGCCTACATTCTACGGAAGACGAATTAGACTCCATCCCTTTTTTTAAAAATGTATGTTATTACTATTTATTTGGCTGCACCAGGTCTTTGTTGCGGCACATGGGGTCTTCCGCTTTCTTTGTGGCATGTGGGGTCTTTTAGTTGCAGCATATGAGCTCTTAGTTTGTAGCACGTGGGATCTTGGTTCCCTGATCAGGGATTAAGCCCAGGCTGCCTGCACTGGGAGTGCAGAATCTTAGCCACTTGGACACTTAGCCACCAGGGAAGTCCCTAGACTCCATCTCTTGTTGAAGGGAGGGGCAGCTGCAAGATTCTAAAAGGTAATACAAAACAGGAGCAATTGGAAAATATAATCTGTGGCTTATACAATCTTCCACAAGTAAGTACCATGGGAAATGAAAGAGTACAAGGAAGGGAGAGGGTATATTCCAGGAACATGAAGTGAAAGAGGTTCCAACCCTAAAGAGACTGAAAGGGCCGTCTTTAATTATGAGATGTGGGCAGAGACTTTGTGAAAAATATCCAGAGTAAGAGTCCAGATCAAGGGAGTAATATATCTGGCATGTACATGGAGGTCATGGAGTAAGCAGAGTATGCGTGGAGAAAAAGTAATAGAAGGTGTAGTTGGAAAAATAAAAGGAGCCTGACCAAATAGTGCCTTATAAGCCATTATAAGGACTTTAGGCTTTTACTCTGAATGGGATAGAAAGCCACTGCAGAGCTTTGAGAAGACAAGTGATAATTTCCGGACATTATTTTGAAAGACTGATTCTAGTTACTATTTGAAGAATGGAAACAAAGGAAAGAACGTGTAAAAGTAGGGAAACCAGTTGAGAGGCCACTGCAGGAGCTCGGTGACTCACCTGGACTGTGGCAGCAGGGGTGGTGAGAAGTGGTTGCACTATGCATGTATTTTAAGAGCCAACAGACACATTATACATGGCAACTGAGAGAAACAGAGGAGTCGAGGGTAACTCCAGGGCTGTTATCAGAGACACTGGAAGGATGGAGTTGCCACCAGTGGAGATGGGAACCTGCAGGTGGAACAGTGAGGATAAGGAAGGAATGGGGAGTTCCTTTTTGAACTAAGCTGTCCAATAGATATCCTAGTGGAGATGAAGAGTGGGTAGCTGGATGTATGAGATTGGAATTTGGAAAAGAAGCCTGGACTTTGGAGAAAATCTGGGGAATCATTGACATAGAGATGATATGTGGCTGTTCAAAGTCAGTGAATATAGACAGAGATGAGGACCGAGGACTCAGTCTCACAGCATTTCAACTGTAAGATGTTAAAGCACTTTTCCTGGACCAAGCATTATACTGGTCTCCAGGAACTGAGGAGACAAGGTACAGTCTTTGCCTTATGGGGAAAGTGAAAGTTGTTCAGTCATGTCTGACTCTTTGCGACCCCATGGACTATACAAGCCATGGAACTCCCCAGGCCAGAATACTGGAGTGGGTAGCCTTTCCCTTTGCTAGGGGATCTTCCCAACCCAGGGATCGAACCCAGGTCTCCCGCACTGCAGGCAGATTCTTTACCAGCTGAGCCACAAGGGAAGCCCAAGAATACTGGAGTGGGTAGCCTATACCTTCTCCAGCAGATCTTGACCCAGGAATCAAACCAGGGTGTCCTGCATTGCA
The DNA here is from genome assembly GCF_027580195.1 of Bos mutus. Taxonomy (NCBI): domain Eukaryota; kingdom Metazoa; phylum Chordata; class Mammalia; order Artiodactyla; family Bovidae; genus Bos; species Bos mutus. The sequence goes on along the minus strand of NC_091629.1, from coordinate 55,093,201 downwards.
GGCAGATTCTTTACCAACTGAGCTCATAGAGCTTATTCTTAGAGATGGGCATATAAACTGACTAGTTCACTATTTAGTAAAATGGCACAATAGAAGCATCCTCAGAGCACTATCCAGTCCCATCACTTCATGGAAAATAGATGGGGAAACAATGAACACAGTGACAGACTTTATTTTCTTGGGCTCCAAAATCACTGCAGATGGTGACTGCAGCCATGAAATTAAAAGACGCTTGCTCCTTGGAAGAAAAGCTATGACAACCCTAGACAGCATATTAAAAAGCAGAGACATTTATTAATTGACAAAGGTCTGTCTAGTCAAAGCTATGGTTTTTCCAGTAGTCATGTATGGATGTGAGAGTTGGACCATAAAGAAAGCTAAGCACCATAGAATTGATGCTTTTGAACTGTGGTGTTGGAGAAGACTCTTGAGAGTCCCTTGGACTGCAAGGAGATCAAACCAGTCAATCCAAAAGGAAATCAGCCCTGAATATTCACTGAAAGGACTAATGGTAAAGCTGCAGCTTCAATCCTTTGGCCACCTGATGTGAAGAACTGACTCACTGGAAAAGACCCTGATGTGGGGAAAGATTGAAGGCAGGAGGAGAAGGGGATGGCAGAGGATGAGATAGTTGGATGGCATCACCAACTCGATGGACATGAGTTTGAGCAACCTCACAAAGAGTCACAAAGAGTCGGACATGACTGAGCGACTGAACTGAACGAAGTGCTATCAGAACCCGTGGGGGTGGCATGCATTGAGCCTAGCCTGAGAGGTTGGATGGCCAGTGGCTTTCTGGAAGACATGAAGTCTAAGTCAAAGCTGAAGAAGTAGGAGGGAGCATAGAAGGAGATGAGACTGGAATTGTTAACAGTAATGGGGTTGGGGAAAGGGGGTCTTGTCAGGCTGAGGAGTTTGAATTTTACTCCAGGAGTAATGGGGAGCTACTGAAAAAAGCAGGATTTTTTAAGTTGGATTCACATTTTGGATGCAACTCTTTGTCGCAGACCAGAGCAGGGGAACCAGAGACAAGTAGGCAGCTAGAACAGTAATTCAAGGAAAGTATGAAGTTGCCTGAACCAGGAGACTGGGCCCTGAGCCCAGTTAAGCCCACACACATTCTTTCATATAGAGCCATAAAATCATCTTGTTCTCTTGAGCATGTAAACTTGAATATATACTATATTTTAAGTTCAGTGACTTGAAATAATGCATGACTGGTCCTAAACTGAGAGTCAGAATGCCTAGGTTCAAGTCCTGTCTCTTTCATTAAGTATCTGGGTGACCTTGGGCCAATTACTCCTCCTCTCTAGGCCTCCCTTTTCATATTTATGCAATGAGAGTGCAGGCATTGGTCAAAGGGATCCAAAGAGTGCTCTGTCCGTGCAGGGTTGGAAGTCTCAGTAGGAACCAGTTGTCCAGGCAAGGTGGCTCCTCCATCCTACCCGTATCTCCACTAGACTTCACTCTCTGGGGCTCCCACCCTGCTAGTTGTGTCTCAAGCCTTAGCTGCCATGACTGACCAGGGGGCCTTGTGTTCCTAAGTACTCAAGGAGGCCTAAGGCAAATTAACTGCACTTCCCATACAGATCAGAAGCTTCCAACATTGACTGCATGTTAGAATTACCCAGGGAAGTTTTAAGAACACCAACACCCAGGCCATCTTTCAGACTAATTACATCAGAATCTCTGAAAGTGGGATCCAGGGATCAATATTTTCTAAGCTCTCCAGATGACTCTAATGTACTTTCAAGGTAGAGTCGCTGGTCTCAGGAGACCCATGGAGTCCCCAGCACTTGCCTTTCTTGTGCCCACAGACCCCTGCCCTCACCCGCAGAACTGACTGCTGGTGACGTTCGTTGCCTATGGAAGCATGTGGTGACCCCTCAGATCTACCCTGCTGTTGAAACACAGCCACATTAAAGTCAAGGGGCTTCTGCACATGATCTTGGATCTCAGAGTCTTCCTTCCTCCCCTTCCTATCACCCCCAGCCCAAATTCCCCCAGCTTCCCCCAGTTATAAAACAGAAACCCTAAGTGTACCATCAAATGTTAACAGATGTTGACTGGAGAGTTAGGTTTGTCTGTGAGTCCTAGAACCCCAGCCACCATCAGGGTCAGCTGAATATCAAGTTTGGGAAGGATGCTGGGAAAGAAGATGCGGTGACTTTGTGATGGAGAGAAGGAAGAGAATTGTGTTAATCCCTGTCCAATCCAGCCAGCCTGTTGTCATAATGAATAGAACAAGCCCAGTAGGGAAACCAGAAGGTATCTGGTTATTACAGCTCCATTAAGACTATTTAAGGCAACAAGGAACAGCTGTGAGGCATATGATACAGCCTAATGAAGAGCAAACATTTGTTCATCTTCCAGCTCTGGGCAGACACGCTGTGTGCGTGGCTTGTGTGGGGTGAAGCCAGTGGCCAGTGTTGCCATCTTTGTTAGTCGTCTGTGGGTGGTGTTGGGCGGGCAGCTTTGATGGAGTGTAACCATGGAGATGGATGCTTCAAATCACCCCCAGGTGCCCTCTGCTCTGCTCAGAGCCACCCAAGCAAAGACAGAGCCGACCTTCTGCTTCTACAACTTTTTTTTTCCTCCCTTCTCTTGGTAAGAGAGTCACAAAACATCCCACTGTAGGTAACCTCTGGGTTCTGGTCCAGCTCTTCAATTTGCAAATAAGTGATTCTTGGGTAAGGACACAGGGAATTAGTGGCAGAAGCCCAAATCATGAAAGGGAATACCATGCTTGTTCTCCAGCTCTGGAAACTCATAATGACCAAAATAGAAAGACCTGATTCCACCTGCTTATTTCAGTCCATGTTCCATGGATTAAAATAAGGAGAAAGTAGGCCATTTCCAGAGGTGTCCCAAACACATCATGTGGTTTCAGACTTGGAAGTTTTCCCTGTTAAGAAAGGGCTCATGTTCAAGAGACTATTAACTGAAACTTTTCCTTTGAGCTTATTTTTATTTTTCCACTTGGTATTCTGTTTACAACATAGCAAATAGATATTTTCTATTTAATTGGAACCCTCCCCAATCAAAGGAGCAATTTTGAGGTGCTACCATAGAAAACTATCTCAACTGAGAATCAAGCCCTGGTTCTCAATTTGCCCCTGACACGATGGGTAGACTTGTGTGAGACTCTTCCATCTCTGGGTCCATGTTTTATCTTCTGTGAAATGTTTATTATATATCATGGACTCCTGAAGCCTGATGATATATGCTTATGCTTCATTTGGCCAGAAACACTTATTGAGTACCTACTGAGTACCTTACACTGAGTAGAGTACTGGGGATAGTTAGAAAGATAAAAACAGTAAAGACCCTACTTTAAAGGAAGCACATGGTCTTACCACACCATGTAATTATATAAAAGAACTCTAGTTAGCATGCTTTGAGAAAGGGCAGTCCAGGGTGAAAGCAGGTTTTGTTGTTTAGTTTTGCTTTTTGTCAGTTATTTCTTCAAGAACAATTAGAAATTTTCTAAAAGATGAGACACTGAGTTGAAGAAAAGAAGAAGGCTGAGTTGAAAAAAAGTATGCATGACAAAGCAAACCACACATTTAGGGGCTCAGAAACATAAAGGGATTGAAATATTGCAAGTCACCTCTTACATGGGAAACAAAGATGCCTGTCTAGGAAATGATAAAACTCAAAATGAAACTAGTTGGGGAGATAAATAGGAAGTTTTCACAGTTTTCCTGAACAGAATTAACAAAAAAAAAAAAAAAAACAATTAACATACCCTTTGCCAGTCCACCCCTTAATTCTAGCTGACCTCAAGTTTAGGGGAGAGCTGTTGACCCAGAGACACCTCCCAAAAGCTCACATGTGAAGATGGAGAAAATGTGTGGACAGGGCCAACAGGTTATAGCTTGGGATGGGATTCAGGGGTCTCTGAGATCACAGACGCAGGGATGGGAGGAATAGAGGTATCCTAGTATGAGCTTTCCCAGCAAACCATAGGCCTCTTGGAGGTAAAGCCAGCATCTTGCTCTTCTCTCTTCTCTGAAACATCTGGAAAATAGTATAGTAATCAGTTCAGTTCAGTCACTCAGTCATGTCCAACTCCTTGCAACCCCATGACTCGCAGCACGCCAGGCCTCCCTGTCCATCACCAACTCCCAGAGTTCACTCAGACTCACATCCATCGAGTCAGTGATGCCATCCAGCCATCTCATCCTCTGTTGTCCCCTTCTCCTCCTGCCCCCTATCCCTCCCAGCATCAGAGTCTTTTCCAATGAGTCAACTCTTCGCATGAGGTGGCCAAAGTACTGGAGTTTCAGCTTCAGCATCATTCCTTCCAAAGAAATCCCAGGGCTGATCTCTTTCAGAATGGACTGGTTGGATCTCCTTGCAGTCCAAGGGACTCTCAAGAGTCTTCTCCAACACCACAATTCAAAAGCATCAATTCTTCAGTGCTCAGCCTTCTTCACATTCAGACTTTCACATCCATACATGACCACAGGAAAAACCATAGCCTTGAGTAGACAGACCTTTGTTGGCAAAGTAATGTCTCTGCTTTTAAATATGCTAGCTAGGTTGGTCATAACTTTCCTTTCAAGGAGTAAGTGTCTTTTAATTTCATGGCTGCAGTCACCATCTGCAGTGATTTTGGAACCCAAAAAAATAAAGTCTGACACTGTTTCCACTGTTTCCCCATCTATCTGCCATGAGGTGATGGGACCAAATGCCATGATCTTCATTTTCTAAATGTTGAGCTTTAAGCCAACTTTTTCACTCTCCACTTTCACTTTCATCAAGAGGCTTTTTAGTTCCTCTTCACTTTCTGCCATAAGGGTGGTGTCATCTGCATATCTGAGGTTATTGATATTTCTCCCAGCAATCTTGATTCCAGCTTGTGTTTCTTCCAGTCCAGCATTTCTCATGATGTACTCTGCATACAAGTTAAATAAGCAAGGTGACAATATACAGCCTTGACATACTCCTTTTCCTATTTGGAACCAGTCTGTTGTTCCATGTCCAGTTCTAACTGTTGCTTCCTGACCTGCATACAGATTTCTCAAGAGGCAGGTCAGGTGGTCTGGTATTCCCATCTCTTGAAGAACTTTCTACAGTTTCTTGTGATCCACACAGTCAAAGGCTTTGGTGTAGTCAATAAAGCAGAAATAGATGTTTTTCTGGAACTCTGTTGCTTTTTCCATGATCCAGCGGATGTTGCCAATTTGATCTCTGGTTCCTCTGCCTTTTCGAAAACCAGCTTGAACATCAGGAAGTTCACGGTTCACATATTGCTGAAGCCTGGCTTGGAGAATTTTGAGCATTACTTTACTAGCATGTGAGATGAGTGCATTTGTGCGGTAGTTTGAGCATTCTTTGGCATTGCCTTTCTTTGGGATGGGAATGAAAACTGACCTTTTCCAGTCCTGTGGCCACTGCTGAGTTTTCCAAATTTGCTGGCATATTGAGTGCAGCAGTTTCACAGCATCATCTTTAAGGATTTGAAATAGCTCAACTGGAATTCCATCACCTCCACTAGCTTTGTTCATAGTGATGCTTTCTAAGGCCCACTTGACTTCACATTCCAGAATGTCTGGCTCTAGATGAGTGATCATACCATCATGATTATCTGGGTCGTGAAGATCTTTTTTGTGCAGTTCTTCTGTGTATTCTTGCCACCTCTTCTTAATATCTTCTGCTTCTGTTAGGTCCATACCATTTCTGTCCTTTATTGAGCCCATTTTTGCATGAAATGTTCCCTTGGGTATCTCTAATTTTCTTGAAGAGATCTCTAGTCTTTCCCATTCTGTTGTTTTCCTCTATTTCTTTGTATTGATCGCTGAGTATAGTAATACCAAGTATTAATGTAATTGATTTGCAAAGTACTGGTGAAAACAATTTGTGAATAAGAATAGTTCCATCCAGAACTTCCCTGGTGGTCCGGTGGTTAAGAATCTGCCTGCCAATGTAGGGGACACAGGTTCCATTCCTGATCCATGAAGATCCCACATGCCACGAGGCAACTAAGCCTGTGCACTGAACTGCTGAGCCCACACTCTAGACCCACGAGCTGTACCTGCTGAGCTCGCGCACCCTGGACCCCATGCTCAGCCACATAAGAAGCCCAAGATGGCTGGATTGCATCACCAACTCAACAGACATGAGTTTGAGTAAACTCCGGGAGTTCGTGGTGGTCAGGGAGGCCTGGTGTGCTGCAGTCCATGGGGTCTCAAAGAGTCAGACACAGCTGAGCAGCTGAACTGAGCTGAACTGAACACCATAAGTAAAGAGTAGACCTCACTCACCTCAGCTAGAGGTACCCGCCATGCAGCAACAGAGACCAGCACAGCCAAAAAAAAATAATAATTTTTTTTTTTTAAGAAAAGAATAGTTCCATTCAGAAAGTTAAAAGGCAGTATTTCTTAAAGAAACTGACACAGAAAGACCCTTATATCCATGGGCTATCTCTGTAGGTGTGTAGAGTGTCCTTAGGGTCAATCTTCCCCAGGAATTTGCTGATTCCATCTACCTTCCTACCCAAAGCAGTGGTCCTTTTTATTTATATGTATGATTTTATTTATGTATTTGTGTGTGACTTTGCTGGGTCTTCCTTGCTGCGTGGGCTTTGCTCTAGTTGTAGAGAGCAGGGGCTCCTCTTCATTGTCATGCACAGGCTTCTTATCGCTGTGGCTTCTTTTGCTGCAGAACCCAGGTTCTAGGGCACCTGGGCTTCAGTTGTTTTGGTTCCCAGGTTCTAGAGCACAGGCTCAGTAGTTTTAGTACACAGGCTTAGTTTCTCTACGGCGTATGGGATCATCCCAGACCAGGGATCAAACCCATGTCTCCTGCACTGGCAGGCAGATTCTTTATGACCAAGCCACCAGGGAAGCCCCCAGAACAGCAGTTCTTAAACGGTGCTATGTGTCAGAACCACCTGGAATTAGTAAAGAACATTGAGACACTGGTTCACTGATGCGGGACAGGGTGCAGGCCTCTGCATGCTACCAAATTCTCTAGACTGTCTGGATCCCTACTAAAGTGTGAGAACCACTGACCTAAAATTTGTCGTTTAAAGGAAATCGTGTCACTTTTAATGGGGCCTTTTAAAGAGAGCTCTGTGACTCTCTATGCAGACACATGTTCAACTCTTCTGCTTGTTCCAAGCTTCTGTCACAGACAAATACCCCCATCTTGTTGCCATCTGATTTTCAACTCAGCATCTCCTGCCGAACTCATAAATTACCGTCTACTTAGTGACACGGCACACAATAATATTTGCTCTCCTGATGCCACTCTGAGCAGACGTCATTAGTCATCCTCCCCTGCCTTCTCTGTCCACATTTATAATCTCTGAGGTGTGCTCTTTTCAGCAGAGGAGGAGGCATTTGTTGAAAGCATGGCCTCTGCCAGGGCCACTGCTAACTCAAAGAGCACCTTAGAGTGAAATAGCAAAAAATACACCTGTCTCAAGATACTTGACTTTATCACCTTCCAGAAAATGTTCATAATATGTACAGAAATCTCTCATGCCTACCAGATGCATGGTGTTCACTTAGGTGTGATGATTTTGAGTTATGTACAACCTGTACAACCATCCATGATGTCTCTTGCCATCCATCAGCTAACCATGGTCTTCAGTAAACATGGGTATTTATCAAACTCTTGGACCACAGTTGAGACCAGACCTTAGGCTTCCAATGACTGATGAAACTCCTTCTCACTCCCTGAATATGTGTCTTGCCTGTACCTAGGGTGACCAACTTGTCCCAGTTTGTTTGGGGTGGTCCCTGGTTTTTTTTTTTTTTTTTGCTTTTATTTATTTTTTTCCAAACTTTTTATTTTGTGTTGGGGTATAGCCAATTAGCACTGTTGTGATGGTTTCAAGTGAACAGCGAAGGGACTCAGCCATCCATATACATGTATCCATTCTCCCCCAAATTCCTCTGCCATCCAGGCTGCCACATAACGCTGAGTAGAGTTCCACGTGCTGTACAACAGATCCTCATTGGTTATCCATTTTAAATATAGCAGTGTGCATGTGACCTCAGGATGGTCCCGGTTTTAAACAAAAGTCCTGCATCCTGGGAACCCCTTTCGTCTGAGGCAAACCAGGAAGGATGTTCAGGGAGCCCCCTGTCTTTGATCTGGTGACAATAAACTGTATGTTTCTGCTCAGTAGGAAGCAGGAGAATGAATTCTGGGAGTGAGCCCAGGAGGCTTGATAGCTTATCCTTGGGGCAGAAGAGTCTGAATACCTGTCATGTGCCAGCTACCTGTGAGCACTATCTCTGGTCGTCACCAATCATTGTAAAACTCCAGGGGTGTATTATGTTTAATTTATTAATACATGCTACAATATTTATTGGAGGGATGCAGTGTGTACAGTTCTATGAGTTTAAACAAATGCATGGAGTCATGTAAACACCCAAACAATCAGGATACAGAAGAGTTCCATCAGCAAAAGATTTACTTGCTGCCCCTGTGTAGTCAAGTCTTCCCCTCTGCCCCTCACCTGAAGGTTTCATTATTGACTTAACTGTCAGAAAAGTTCATTGAGATTTGGAGTGGTGAAATGATTGGCAGTAAAAATATGCAAACACTCTAGTCTGTCTGCCTTTTGCAAAGCTCTGCCTGTCCCTGTCTCATATGCTTGGCCAGAGATTTTTTTTTTTCACGCTATACATGAGGGAAAGACCCAGGTAAGATGGTTCCTCCTTGGTGAAGACTGTCCAGGGTCTTCCCTGCACCAGAAGAGTGGAATAATGGGGAGAGTCATGGGATCTCCTGCCCAGGGAAAACCTGGCAGGGTGGGCTCATCCTGGAGGAAGCAAGCCCTCAGCTGTGCCCTGGAACGTCAGCCAGGAACCGCCTGGTCAACAGTGCCTGGGCCTGGTTTTGCTGCATGCCAGGGCATATCATATCCAATTATCTCCAGGGATATAGCCAGGCTGAAGGGAGTAAGGCGGGCATCGTAGCTGTAACAGAATCTGCTAAGGTTAGTGGATGAACAGGTGAAAGGAATGGATCAGGGCACTCTCAGCTGTGGATCGGAGGTGAGCTGCTCTTGGAAGCCCTGTGTCCTGATGTCTTACTGCTGGGGGCCTAACTCAAGGAGGCTTGAGCAGAGTGTCCAAAGAAGGGTGGCAAGTTTCAGAAAAGACTTTCATATTTCAATAGGATCAAACCAATAGGTAGGAAGAGGAATCAGCCAGGCAAGCATGAGGGCCAATTCTCAGTTCTAACAGGAGATTGAAGTGTGAATGGGGGAGACCATGGTAGCTTACAGAGTGCTATGATACAGCAGAGTCGGGCAGTAGAAGCCTGAGACGTGTGGTCAGGGGATCTGAGCTCCCACTGGCTCCAGAAGACCTCAGCTCCATGACTGGGAGGGATGGTGGGTGGGTGGGTGGGTGGAATGCAACCAAAAGAAGAGTTGATCTGGGACAAGTAACAGGTGATAATCTTATCCTGCAGTCTATGAAGCCTGTCAAGAAGGATAAAGGGAGGGTTCAAGAGGCAAGTGCTCTTAGCCACTTGTCATGATACTGGTACTGGTTAGCCTCCCTATTAAAAAAAAAAAAAATGTCCAAAGTATCCCCTTTGACTTAAAATATCTTGTATCTTTGGCTGTGGTTCACAAGACCTCAACTGAGCAACACACCATCCTCATGATATGTCACTTACGTTCTCTCAACTCTGGAGAGCCTCCCTTCAATTTCCAGAACACACCAACCTCATTCCATCTCAGGGCCACTGTACCCACTGTCATTCTGGAACATTCTTCCCCCAGCTCTTGTCACGGCTGGCTTCTGCTTATCATCTATTTTTCAGCTCAACCGTGAGACCTACTGGAGTTGAACAATCTAGACCTAGAAACTGTGGGACATCTCAGGAAGAGGATGTCAGAAAGGACTTCTAGGACGTGGGCTGTGTTAGGCGATGTGGAGCTTTGTTCTACTGGACACCATCAGGAAGTGGTAGGATTGGGTACCTTAGTAAATCTTATTAGAAGGGGCACAAGCTTGAGGCTAAAGCTGAAATTGGCACAAGGAGCAGCAGTCACTCATAGGAGCCAGGATAGGGATGGGTTTTGGCATGGACAGTATTCCTGCCTTTGTTTATGTTAGAATAGGCTTCCTTGGTAGCTCAGATGGTAAAGAATCCACCTGTAGTACTGAAGACCTTGGTTCAATCCCCAAGTCAGGAAGATCCCCTGGAGAAGGGAGCGGTTACCCACTCCAGTATTCTTGCCTGGAGAATTCCATGGAGAGAGGAGCCTATTGGGCTACAATCCATGAGGTCAGAAAGAGTCGGACACGACTGAGCAACTAAGCATAACCACAGAGTGGTCGTGTTTTTGCCTTGCTCCATCTGGGTCTCAGAGTTGCCGTGTCTAATGTTGGCATTCAGGGAAATTATGTTCAGCAGGAAAGCACCAAGGTCCAGCTGGGAGTGCCAGGCCAGCTCCCAGAAGTCAGGGGCTGCGCTTTTCCTTCTCAAATGTCACTTTTTCAGAGTCCTGCCCGATTCAGCCAGCCTAACTTGGTCCCTTATCCTGAGTCACTGTCTATCCCAGGACTTTGTTTGCTGCCTTTGTAGCACTTGTCGTAAGTAAGAATTATCTTGTTTATTGTTTGCATCTTCATACAACTAGACAAAAAGCCCATGAGATCTCATCTGCCATGTCCATTTTTATTATTTCTGGGACCTAGCACGGTCCTGGTACTCAGATTGTCACCAGGAAAGAAAGGAAAGAAGAAGGGGTAAAGGGAAGGTGAGCTCACCTGATATGTATGCTTGGGTCAGTCATTTCCTGTTTCCGGACTTCACTGTGCTGATCTGAATCCTTTTGCTACAGCTGCCTCCAGAGAGGCAGGCATCCCCAAATGTACCTTGTAGGACTGAAAAAACCTGACCGCCTGAGAAAAGCAACACCAGAGGAGTTAGAAGCATTTCCACACTCAGGGAAAAGTGTAAAAATAGAGCTCAGCACTCTCAGGAGAAGTGGGTGAGAAAAGGAAAGTGGAGATTGATAATGGATGAATGTAATGAGATGGCAATTTTGGTTTCAAAAGAATGTGATTAGCTCCTAATGACTGCCACCATTCCCTGGTCAATCTACTGTAACTAGCCACTAATGCAAAAATAATGCCCCTCAGCTGGCTCACTTTGAAGATGGAGAGGAGTCTCCCTTTCATACTTTCACCCCCTCGTGTTTTTTCCCTTCCTAAGATTATCCCCTATTAGACTGTAGCTCCCTAAAAATGGAAATGGGTGTGTGATCAAAGTCTGCAATTTAAGGAGTCATAACCACTCCCTCCTGGGCAGCTCCTCGGTGTTTCCTCTCTGCCTTTGTCAACATCATCCCAGCCCCCGGGCCCACCCATTCTCCTTCATCCCCCACTCCCCACTCCCAGGGGGACACAGAGGCTCTCAGAGCTGTGCCAGCAGTCTCTGTGGTCTCTACGGAGAAGTGCCACTCAGCACAACTCATCAGGACCATTTAGGGTTTTTCAGAGGAGATCACCACACTGGGTTTATCCTGAAGAGCATGGCCTGGATAAGGACTTCCAAACTATGCCATCCCGGGCCCCAGGTGGACATACGCCTGTGTTCACCCAGGGGGTGGACGGGGACATTCAAACCTCTGCAGTGTCGCAGTGCAGAGGGAGCATGCGAGGGGCCCCATGGATCAGGGCAAAGGCAAGGGACATGGAAACAGGGTAAATGAAAAGCCCCAGTGGATCTGTCCAAAAGTGAAGCAAAAAGCTTTTATGTGTAGTGAGCTCTCCATCACTGAGGGCATCCAAATAGCAGATGTTAGGGATCACTTTATCAGCTGCCTGGAAGCCCATTGTAGGAAGGAGCACAGACAACTTATTTTAAAGGTCACCTCCAGTTCTCAGATTCCAGGATCTTTGCCTTCTGTCTGCACAGCATCCACCTCACCCACTATTTTTTTCATCTATCCATCCATTCATTTATTCAAAGGTGGTGATTCAAGCACATATGAAATACAAAGCATTGGTTTATGAAGATACCATCGTGAATAAGATGCTACCACTTATCTAGAGTAAGTTACCTAGATAAGATATTCAAATCATCAGATGTAAACAGTCCGTATAATAACAGAAGTAACTGACTAGCTGGGACACAGTGGCATGGTGGGAAGGTAAGCAAGGAAGGTTTCACAAAAGAGAAGGTGCTTGAACCGGGTTTGGAAGGATATGTAAGAGTTTTACCAGGCAGACTCAGGTGGGAGAAAGCTTCAAACAGAGGGAACAGCATGTGTCTAGTCAGTCTCACAAGTTTATAACACCTGAAATTGTGGCATTGTGTTTAGTTGCTAATCATTGATATATTGATTTAAGGGTAAGCAATGAGATTGGAGGGGCAGCCAGGGTGAAATCATTAAGGATCTTGTATTTAAGAGTTTGGAATTTATCCTGAAGACAGTGACAGGGGGAATAACTGGGTCCTATTCACAGTTTAGAAAGATTTCTCTGATTATACAAGAGAATGGATTGGAAGAGGCAAAACCAAGGCCAGAGAAGACTTGTGGGAAAGTGTTTCTCACTTTTGATAAATTTGGTACATTCACTATTGCAAGAATCATGGCCACACATTAGAATCGCTTGGGGAGTTTTAAATACTACTGGCATCTCTGTCCCTTAGACGCTAATTTAGTGGTCTGGGGTAGGGCCACAGCTTTGGGAGTTTTAAAGCTTCCACAGACAATTCTAATGTTCAGCCATTACGAAACCTTAAGCTAACTGTAACCTGAGCCCTGGCACATAATAGGTGGCCAGCAGATTTTTATTTTTCCAAAAAAAAAAAAATGAAAACATTCACAGGGTGCTCTTCTTGGTTTCACACCACTTTGGGTGGATGTAATTAATTAGATAAACACCAGGAAGTCCATTACTACGACTGAGACCAACACACCCAACCCCTACAAAGACCCAGGAATATAGAGGCCTGGCAAGTTGCCTGAAAGAGCTGGGATGAGAGGATAAGGCCAAGGCTGGAATCTGGCTTCTGAAGAGTTCCATGCAAAAGCAGGAACCATTTGCATTCTACAGGTGGCCTGTGCTGGTGATGACAGGGATGCAGGGTGATGGTCAATTACAATGAGGAGTAAGCAGAGGATGAAGAGAAGGAAAAGGAGACGCAAGTCCTCCACTTGCAGAATGAGCACACTCTTATCTCCCTAACACTTTTTTCACACGCAGATTTAGCGTAGAGCCTCGTGCCTGTTTGCTTCTCCAGGGTACAAGTCGAAGGGTTTCTGACACCCAGAGAACTACATTCTGATCAAGTAATAGCTGGGAAGGTGCCCTGTTATCCCAGTCTAAAACCCTGGGCAAAACTAAGTTGGAGAACATGGCTTAGCCCGGGCAAGCACCTGTCACCCCATCTCCATTCACTCTGGAATGGCTTGGTAACAGAATGAACACCCATTCTATCTACCCAGCCACCGCCTAGCTGAGGAACATGATCATGCTTCTAGAATAAAGCTCAGTAAACTACAGCCACAGGCTGAATCCAGCCCAGCACTTGTGTTTGTAAATCAGGTTTTAGTGGAACGCAGCCACGCCCCTGTGTCTGCACTGTGTCTACGACTGCGTTCACTTTCGCTCCACAACACCGGAGTTGAGTTTGAGTCGTTGGAACAGAGACTCCCTGACTTACCAATCCCATACCGCCTATTATCTGACCCGCTATAGAAAAAGCTTGCCAACTCCTGCACCACGAAAAGACCCACCTAGGCTGGCTTGAAATAGACATAGGAGACTGGAAGCGGAAAAGGGGGCATCCTGAATGGTCTGGACTTGGAAGAGATAGTGGTCCTGCCTGCCTGTAAAACATCGCCTGCTGAATGGCTGAATTTCTGACCAATCGGGTCACAGACTCCTCCTTGCTCAGAATGTAGACCTGGTAAGAAATAGGTAGGCACAGTGAATGCTGGTGTATTCAGATGGCTGGGAGCTCCTCTCTCCTGCCCTGCTGACAGGGAGCTGTGTAGGCTGAAGAGGTGACAAATCCAGTCTCAGAAGCAGTGCAGGGGCCAACCGAGCGGGACAGCTAACTTGTTCTTCCAGAGGCAGGAGAAGGGCAGTAATCAAGAGGTGGTCTGACATTCACGCTTCCGAAGCTGCTCCTGCTCCCTGAAACGTTCCTCTTTCTTCTCTGTGAAATAAGTGGCTGCTCCTTCCCCAGTGTTTCCATGATACTTGGCTGGTAACTCTGTTAAGTCACTTCACATGGTTCATTCCTTGTCTGTCTTCTCTCTCTCTCTTTCTCTTTTTAATTAATTAATTTATGTATTTATTTTTGTCTGCACTGGATCTTCATTGCTGCATGAGGGTTTTCTCTAGTTGCGGCAAGCAAGGGCTCCTTTCTGGTGGTGCTGCACGAGCTCCTCGTTGCCGCGGCATCTCTTGGTACAGGGCACACGCTCCAGAGCACAGGCTCAGTAGTTGTGGTATACAGGCTTAGCTGCCCTGTGGCATGTGGAATCTTCCCAGACCAGGGATAAAACCCATGTCCCTTATGTTGGCAGGGAGATTCTTAACCACTGGGCCACCAGGGATGTCGCTATTTTCTCTTAAACTGATGAGTCTCATCTCTTCCTTCCTTCTTACTCTGACCTTCTGTATCCAACTTCCTAGTCAGAATCTCAGGTTGGATGTTGACTAATCATCTCAAACTTGGCGGCTGCTGCCACTGTTCTTATTATTTTGAACATGTTCAGAAGCGAGTGCTAGGCATGGTTCTAAGTACTTTATATACCCAGAACACAACACTTAATTCCTGCTTCCCCATCTGTTTCTTCTCCATTGCCGTAAAAGATGTGACTCTCCACTCAGTTCTGCCAACCCACCGCCTGTAAGTCAGCCTTCACCTGTCTCTCTCCATCATAACCCATGTCTGAAGTAGACATGTTGGTGCCCTGCCTGCCTCCCTTCCACTCACTGGTCCCATGTATGCCTATCCAGTGCCCGCCTCCTGTGTCTTTATGCCTCAGGACTTTCTCAAGACAAAAAGCATATGCACACCTTGCCTACTGCGCATGACAGAAGCGCCAAGGGATTTCCTAAGAGCTGACCTCCACAGTGACTTACGGGAACCGGTGGATGAACACCCCAACTTCCTTCTCCCACTGGGAGGACAACTCTGAGGCAGGAGATGGGCCCATGAGATTAAGCCCAGTTGCAGTGGTTACTTGTTCATGGATCTACCCTCTATTGATTTTCTTCCCTTGATTGTCTGACTCTTCCCCCAGCTGCCCCACTGTGTTCCTTAGGCTTACCTCCCAAAGAAATCTCGTACTAGAATCCTTGTTTCTGAGTCTGCCTCTGGGGGAAACGAAAACCTGCAATATCCAACTGAACATCCTAAAATTAATCCCTTCTCACTGCATCCGCTGCTCAGCACTTTGGTCCAGGGTACCGTCATCTCTTGCCTGCACTATTGCAAAACCTTCCTAACTGATCTCCCTGGTTCCTCCCTGGGCCTCCTAGAGTCTGCGTTCCATACACGAGCCAGAATATGCTTTATGAAACAGCAGATCAGCTAACTTCCCTGCCCAAAACCCTCCAGTGGTTTCTCATCACACCCAGAATAGCACTCAGCTTGTTACCAGCAACCACAATGCCTCATGGAGCCTGAACTCGTCCTGCCGCTCCAGATGGCTTTCATCACTGCTTTCTCCACCTCATCCTTGACTTCGGTTACCACCTTTGCATCCGCTGTTCTCTCTGCCTGGACCACTCCCCACTTCTCTTGGCATTGCTGCATTTTTCATATCAGGAAGGAATTAGTTTAAATGTCACCTTCTCAGAGAAGCCATTCCAGACTGTGCAACCTGAAATAATTCTCATTCCCCCATCACTGAACCTCTACCCTGCTTTATTTTCTTCATAGCAGTTCTACTATTTAAAATTATATATGTTTTCTTGTTCCTTTGCTATGTCTCCCAGTCAACTGAAAGCTCAAAAGAGGCTCTATTTCTTTGTATTCTGAGTACCTACAATAGCGCCCTACACATATTAGGGATTCAGATACTCATCAAGTGAATGAATAAGCAAATGACTCTCCTCCTGGACCAGATTTGATCTCATCTCACACACAAAAGATATCAATAACATTTGAGTCAGCGAACAGGTGAATAAGTCAGCGGGGCCAAGTCTGTATTTTTCCCCAGGCCCCATCCAAGAGCATACAGGCTTTTACACTGCATGACCCATCACAGTGGGTCTCCCCACTGGCTCACCTATACCCAGATAAGGCTCCTACCTCAAGCCATTCTAATAACTCTGTCCTTTCTGTTTAGGCCTTACCAGAGGGACAGACAGCTTCGTGGGACACAGCTAAAGAGGACGAAAACCGCAACAAGAATCGATACGGCAACATCATATCCTGTAGGTGACCTTCTGGAAGGACCGCGGGCTTTGGGGATGTAGACTTAAGGAGGCCATCACTGTTATTTACCTGGAATTTGTTACCAGATAATCCTTGATGTTTCCAACTTCGGGTCCTCGTGCCAGGCATGGAGCTCTGGCTCAGACTCCCTGTCATCCCTGGGCTGGATGGCTGATCTAAGCCAGAGGCGTTGGGCAGGGAGCTAGCTCCAGGCACAGTGGATTCAGGAAACCTCTCAGGCTTGTGTCTCGTCTGGTGTTATCAACTCAAGAATTCTTCAGGTCAGGGAGGAAGCCCAGACGCAAGGGTGTTCCTAGCAGGCCCCCACTATGCAGAATCCCACCATGGCAGCAACGCTGGGTGGAGAGCAAGGTCTACCCTTGAGGGATGGGCTGAGAACCCCTCGGTGAGAGATGCTGCTACTCCAGGAAGGTAGAGTCCTAAGCAAGGACTGATGCTTAGAAGGAAACTCTGAGCCTAAGCCTGAGGGTTTGGGAAGCAGCCAGCTCAGGATTCAGAGGAGCCCAGGGCTACCCCGTTCACACAGAGGCAGGGCTTAGGGCATCATGACTCCCTCCAGACCCCACGGCTGCTGGGGACAGAGCTCAGTAGTAATGTGAGTACCTGCCACTCAAGGTCTATGTCGGTGCGGGCATTGCGTGACACTGAGCCTGCAGGAAGGAAACTGGTTTTGTGTGGACCTGGGGGAGGCCCGAAAGGACATTGCCTTCTGTTCAGCAGTGAGCTCTAGCTCACTGCTAGGAGGCACCCCGTCATAGTGCGTGATTTGATGAGGACAGTGGCACGGAGTAGCTCAAGCCCACAGAGTAGTTGAAGCCTTGGGCTTCTCTTCCAGCTATGGGGCCTTGGGCTGGTTACCTGACCTCTCTAAGCTTCAGTTTTCTTGCCTTTAAAACGAGGAGAAGAATAAAGATAGAATGGTTGGGGACCGGGGAAGGTACATAAAACCCTTGGCACGGTACCTGGCACCATTACTCCAGCCACAGAGTTACTCTCTCAGCGTCACTGATGAGCAGTGTGGATACACCAGCCCTTCTTATCATAAGCAAAACACACTGAACATCCACGTGGGGATGTGGAACAAGCTGGGTTGGGGCAGGGAGGCATGATCAGATGTCTGTTTTGGAAAGATCACCAGGGCAGCACTTTGGGAGGGTGCATGAGATTGGGGGAGGCTGGAGGCAGAGAGACCAGCGAGGAGGCTACTGCAATGGTCCTAGCAAGGGACAGTGAGCCCTTAACAGGGGCAGTGACGGTACTTGGATGGGACCCTGCTTGATATTCAGTGCTGGGAGGAGAGGGAGAGACAGGTATGATCAATGTTGTCCACAGCCTTCTATACAACAGAATACAGAGAACAAAGTTTCCTCATACAAAATGTGGAGCATATACTATGATTAGAACAGGAGTCTACAACAGCCCCTCTCCTATGGTGCAGCCAATCTGGACCTTCTGACATCTCATCAGTTGGGTAATAACCATCCCTTGGTCTCCATTCTCAGAGTAACCCAGTTCAGCCAAAAAAAAAAAAGAAAAGAAAAAAAAAATCCTGAATAACAAGTTATTTCTAGTACGGTTCAGTGTTTTGTTTTCTTTGACTGTCTAGACATTGCCTAAGAAAAAGCTGGGAGGAAGAAAGCATAAGATACAGGCAGCTTGTGAAGGAAGAAAGAGGCAGAAGTTTTAGCTTAGCTGTTTCCTGTGCTGATTCAGAAATCGACTGTGAATGGGAGCACTAATCAGAAAAGCATTTATAATTTGTCTCTTGGAAGAGAGTAAGGCAGACAGCAACATTTCCTGCAAATGAAGTGTTGGAAAGAGACGTTCAAGTGCTCAGGAATGTGTATTAAGACCTAAGATGTGTGATTCTCCTCTGAGCCAGGCCCTCTGCTGCCAGGGAGCTCATATGCTGGGCCCAGGTTCTGCTGGCTCTGACCGTTCTGTGCTCTAGTACAGTTCCATGTACAGCTCTAGTACACAGTATGTTCCATGCGTACTGTGCCTTAAAACATTTGGTCATTTGTGCATTCCTCCTACTAGATGGTGAGTTCAGATGGAGTCCACTGAATTATAGGCTGTAAGGCTTTGTGTGCTCACTCTAAGCCTCAGTCTTCTCTCTGTAAAATGGGTATAATAATGAAGTATTATAATGGAAAATAATGATAGAAAAAATTAATGACTAGAGCACAGTAAAGAGACCTGCCTCCCTGAGAGACAAGGGTATCCAGGTTAGGCCAGGTTTCTTTGGAAGGAATGATGCTAAAGCTGAAACTCCAGTACTTTGGCCACCTCATGCGAAGAGTTGACTCATTGGAAAAGACTCTGATGCTGGGGGGGATTGGGGGCAGGAGGAGAAAGGGATGACAGATGGCTGGATGGCATCACTGACTCGATGGACGTGAGTCTCAGTGAACTCCGGGAGTTGGTGATGGACAGGGAGGCCTGGCGTGCTGTGATTCATGGGGTCACAAAGAGTCGGACACGACTGAGCGACTGATCTGATCTGATCTGATCTGATGGTCCAAAGCCTCAGGGGCCAAGGTTGGGAAGTTTTGTATCTTTCCGGACCTCCTGGTGCTCACCCTCTGTGCTCAGCATGCTTGACCAAGCCATCATCTGCTCTCATTTGGCCTAAGCCTTCCTTCTTCCTGGTGGTTCCACATCTACTTTGGCCCCCAACCTTATGCCTCTCTCTAACAGAAGCCAGAGGGACCTCCTCAAAATACGAGTCAGATCACGTCCTTGTCCTGCAGAAAACCCTTCAGATGGCTCCCTTCAGTATTGAGCCCCGCATATCCAAAGGCCTCAGCCCTCTCTCCTCCTCATTTCTCACTCTCACTGTGGTGTTCTCTCCACCGCAGTCTCCTCAGTTAAGCCCCACTGCCCTTTATTCCGAACCTTGAACTTTCCCCACTCATCATGACACAGGGCCTTTGCACGTACTCTTTGCTCTATCAACATGCCCTTCTCTCCTCTCTTTGCTAAGTTCTCCTTGTTCTTCAGATCTTTGCTCAGGTGCCACTTCCTCGGGGAATTCTTCTGACCATTATAACTCAGCCAAAACCCCATTATTCACTCCAAGAACACAATGCATGTCTTCTCTTAATTCTCCGTGCTGTTGTGATTTGCGAGCACATGGATGGCCGTCTCTTGGCTGCCTGGTCTCCTCACTGGAACAGATGTCCTGGGATAGCAGGGCCAGAGCCATCTTGCACTTCTGTGGCCCCACACCTGACTTATGGCTGGTGCTCGGTAGACAGGACTGAATGTTGGAACTCACAGACTCCCTGCTGCTGCTGCTAAGTCATTTCAGTCGTGTCCGACTCTGTGCGACCCCATAGACGGCAGCCCACCGGCTCCCCTGTCCCTGGGATTCTCCAGACAAGAACGCTGGAGTGGGTTGCCATTTCCTTCTCCAATGCATGAAAGTGAAAGTGGAAGTGAAGTCGTGTCCGACTCTTTGCAACCCCATGGATTGCAGCCCACCAGGCTCCTCCGCCCACGGGATTTTCCAGGCAAGCGTACTGGAGTGGGGTGCCATTGCCTTCTCCAACAGACTCGCTATAAGACCCCAAAGGGCTTGAGCCATGGGTCTCTCCCTTCTGGCTCCCCTCTCCCCCGCTCAAAATAGAGAGCACCCAGAAAGGATGGATGGAGGAGGGCTGGATCCGGATGACTCTAGGAGCAGTGATATTCCAGCAATGAAGACATAATGAGCCTATGTGAAGAGGGTAGAGAGATGGGAGAAGGGAAGGAGAGAGCACACTCATGTCCCCTCCAGGATCCCACGTCTGAGAAGGCAGGATCCCAGGAGCAAGAACAACAGTGAAGGGGATTCACCTCCATGGAAAGGGGATAGAAGACGCTGGCAGCGTTCCGTCCACACCCACAGCCACGCTGCTTCCTTGTAATGAAGCCTATAACTCACACTCTCTTAATTGGGATCACACACCTGGTCTCAGGACTTAATGAAGCTCAGGTTCTTGATGTCTCATCAAAAAGAATTCAGGGAGAGACAAAGTGATAGGTAAAAAAGTGGATTTATTTAGAAACAAACACACTTCACAAAGTACGGGCCATCTCAGAAGGCAAAAGCGGTAGGAAAATATGGCGTGGTTAGTTTTAGTGGGCTGGATAATTTCATCGGCCAATGAGTAGGAGGATTATTCCAACTGTTTTGGGGGAGGGGCAGAGATTTCCAGGCATTGGGCCACCACCCACTTTTTGGTCTTTATGCCTGGCCTTGGAACTGTCATGGCACCTGTGCGTGTGTCATTTAGCTTGCTAGTGCATGACAGTGAGCATATACTGAGGCTCAGGGTCCAGTGGCTGCTGCTGCTAAGCCGCTTCAGTCGTGTCCAACTCTGTGTGACCCCATAGACGGCAGCCCACCAGGCTCCCCCGTCCCTAGGATTCTCCAGGCAAGAACACTGGAGTGGGTTGCCATTTCCTTAGAAAAGTGAAACTGAAGTCACTTAGTCGTGTCTGACTCTTCGCGACCCCATGGACTGCAGCCTACCAGGCTCCTCCATCCGTGGGATTTTGCAGGCAAGAGTACTGGAGTGGGGTGCCATTACAGCATATTAAAAAGCATAGACATTGTTTTACTGACAAAGGTCCGTATAGTGAAAGCTGTGGTTTTTCCATAGTTATGTATGGATATGACAGTTGGACCATAAGGAAAGCTGAGCACCAAAGGATTGATGCTTTTGAACCATGGTGTTGGAAAAGACTCTTGAGAGTCCCTTGGACTGCAGGGAGATCCAAGCAGTCAATCCTAAAGGAAATCAGTCCTGAATATTTATTGGAAGGACTGATGCTGAAGCTGAAACTCCAATACTTTGGCCACCTCATGCGAAGAGCTGACTCATTGGAAAAGACCCTGAGGCTGGGAAAGATTGAAGGCAGGAGGAGAAGGGGACGACAGAGGATGAGATGAGGGATGGCATCACTGATTCAATGGACATGAGTTTGAGCAATGTCTAGGAGTTGGTGAAGAACAGGGAAGCCTGGTGTGCTGCTGTCCATGGGGTCATAAAGAGTCGGACACGACTGAGCGACTGAGCTGAACTGAGGGTCTAGTGGAAAGCAGCTCATCTTGGACCTGTTTGGTGCTAATCAGTTTATATTACGGAGAAGGCAATGGCACCCCACTCCAGTACTCTTGCCTGGAAAATCCCATGGATGGAGGAGCCTGGAAGGCTGCAGTCCATGGGGTCGCTGAGGGTCGGACACGACTGAGCGACTTCCCTTTCACTTTTCACTTTCATGCATTGGGGAAGGAAATGGCAACCCACTCCAGTGTTCTTGCCTGGAGAATCCCAGGGATGGGGGAGCCTGGTGGGCTGCCATCTATGGGGTCACACAGAGTCGGACATGACTGAAGCGACTTAGCAGTAGCAGCAGCAGTTTATATTATGTCCTCAGGCTATGTTATTCTTTTAAAGGTAGTGCCCTGGCCCTTCCGCTCTAGTTTCAATAACACCACTGGCATCTAGGGATGCAGCTAGGGTGAGGTGGGCGACCTCCAGGATGTGACATTCTGGGGGCCGCTTGGCCTCAGGTGGCGACCTCCAGGATGTGACATTCTGGGGGCCGCTTGGCCTCAGCTGTTGACCCGGCACCTTCCTGACTCTGAGAGCAAGCACCTCTCTAAAGCGTGTGCCCTGGCGCCTCACTGGTCCCCACACACACTCACCTGGAGTGCTGCCCTGTTTGCATCTCTTTGCCTGAGGACTTTCTCCAAAGCTGAGGCAGGATGCTCTGTCCAGGCTCGAGACCATCTCTCCCTGGACCACAAATAGCCCAGCTCCTCACCTCCAACCCTGCTGGGGTGTATGGTCTTCACCTTTTTCCAGAGCTTCCATGGGGAGTGGGCTGCAGCTGCCCACAGTAGTAGTAGATTTGGAAACTCACCCTTCCTGGGCTCCTTCTTTTGGCTGTCTCACCCCCCCAACCCCCTACTCCCCCTGGTGTCCCCTTCCCTTCCTACATAAACTGCTTGCACAGGAATTCTCATCTTACATCTACTTTAGGGGAAGCCCAAACAGAGACAGAGGAAATTTAGACAGCTAGTGATACCACTTTGCTGGATTTGTGTGTATGTGTCCGTGTGTGTGTTAGTTGCTCAGTTGTGTCCGACTCTCTGTGGCCTCATGGACTATAGCTCACCAGTCTCCTCTGTCTGTGGGATTTCCCGGCCAAGAATACTGGAGTGGTATTTCTTCTCAGGGGATCTTCCCAACCCAGGGATTGAACACGGGTTTGCTGGGTTTAAAGAGAGTTGAATCTCCTTTGTAAAGTAAGTATCAGTAATTCTGCAGCAAAACTGTGGCTGGACGGGTCTGCACTCAGTCCTGAGAGGAGACAGTGCCAAGTAACCAGTGCATCCAAAAGCAGGGCAAGGCACAAAGAGGACCAAGAAAGAAAGAAAAAAGAAAAGCGTCCTGGAATTGAAATGAGAAAGGAAAAAGAGAAGCAGCCCGAAGGATTGGAAAGTGTTCCTGCCCTTGTATGTGTCCCTCCCGAAGGCAAAGTCTGCCCTGGCTTGATAAATAGAAATATTCTTGGCGCAAGAAGAGCACCGGGTATGATTAGCATCCCAAGGAACCCAGGGCTCTGGGAGGCTGGTGTGGAGGACAAAGGCCCAGGCCAGGAGGACAGAGAAGATGAAAGGAGGGGAGATGGAGGGAGGGTGCTGCCTGCAAATGAAACAATGCAAGAGAAACCTTGGCTAAATAAGCCCTTTCTTCCAAATGCTTCTGTTTAGAATTTAGTAATAGAGACAGTGGGGTTTCCAGGGAGTAGAAAGGAAAGAGAGTGAAAGGGAAGGAAATGAATGGGAGAAACAGAATAAAGGAGCACTTTGCTTTTAAGCAACCCCGGGGCACAGGCAGTGGACGAGGGGAAATTTCTAGAATACTGCAGCATTCCTCCTGTGCAAGTTGGAGAGGGCCCTTCTTGGCCTGTCAGGAAGGAGATTGCAGGAGGCGAGGAACTGATCCCAGGGGGCGCACATGTTATCAAATGAGGCTTCTCTTTTATCAAATGACAGGTTCTCCTGGACTCTGTTGGGGTCCCAGTAGAAAACTGATGGGACCTTCAAATAGGGTGATTTGAAGAGAACTTAATCAAGTGGTTTTTGTTGGTTTTTATTTTTCTCATGAAGATGTGAGCTAGCTATAGGCAGACTACAGGAATAGTGCAGTGCCCTGGGGCTAAATGCCACACCCGGGGCCACAGAAGACTCTGTAAGAAGTTCCCAGGACCCAGAGGAAGGCGACCTAGCTGAAGGCATAACCTTTTAGTGGCCTTGCAGGCAGCCTGTGGTGGCCCCAACAAAGAGCTGAAAGGAGAAGTGTCGATGCCTCCCAGGTATCGATTGATACCACCCCCCCAACTTCATCCAGTCTCTGCCTGTGCTTTCCAATAGCTAAACCAAGCCAGAGCCAGAGGACAAGGAAAGCTGTAGACAGAGTCCCGTTGTTCTCAAAGTGTGCTTCCTGGAGCAGCAGCACCTAAGAACTGTTTAGAAGGCTCATTTTTGCATCCCACTGCAGACCTGTCACAGCAGACATTCCAGGGGTGGCACCCAGCAATCTCACTTCTAAAGATATGTAGACCAGATGCGCTGGTGACACCCATACACTTCTCAAGGTTACGAACCTTTCATCTTATTTTCTTTTTTCTTTTGATGCATTAATATAATGTTATGTTAGTTTCAGGTGTACAACACAGTGATTCAGTTACTTTTTAGACTACATTCCATTTAAAGTTCTTATAAAATATTGGCTACCCCCATCTTGCTCCTCCCCCTTTCCTCTCCCTGCTGGTAAGCACTAGTTTATTCTGTACATCTGTGAGTCTGGTTCTGTTTTGTTACAATCATTTGTTTTATATTTTAGATTCCACAGATAAGTGATAATATACAGCATTTGTCTTTCTCTCTCTTTCTTCACTGAGCATGATGCCCCCCAGGTCATGCAAATGGCAAGATTCCATTCTTTTTTATGGCTGACTAATATTCCTCTGTGTGTGTGTGTGTGTGTGTGTGTGTGTGTGTGTGTGTACACCACATCTTCTTTATCCATTCATCTCTTGATGTACACTTGGGTCGCTGTCATATCTTGGGGTGCATATATCTTTTCAAATTAGTGTTTTCATTTTCTTTGGATATGTATACCCAGGAGTAGAATTGCTGGATCATCTGGTAGTTCTGTTTTTAGTTTCTTGAAGAATCCCCATACTGTTTTTCCACAGTGGCTGCACCAATGTACATTCCTACCAACAGTGTACAAGGGTTCCCTTTCCTCCACATCCTTGCCAATGTTTGTTATTTGTGGTCTTTTTGATGATGGCTCTTCTGACAGGTGTGAGGTGATACCTCATTGTGGTTTTAATTTGCATTTCCCTGATGATTCGCGATGCTGAGCATACAGACCTCTCATTCACAGAGATTAGCTCCCAGTTTAGAGAGGCAGGTGCAGAAGTCTGACTGGCAAACAAGAGATCTGGGATATTTTCTGAGACTTCTAACCCCCTAATTTAAACAAACCTCTAGGCTCAGGTGTAATGGAGTACCAGGTATGGGGTCCAGCAGACCTGGGTGCTAGTCTCAGTTCTGCCTTTGACTTCATGCATGACCTTCAACAAGGTCACTTCGTCTTTCTGACAGTGTCTTATCTTTCAGTGCAAAGAGGGAAAGCTAAGATGAATAATTGTTGACTCTGAAGCTGACTGTGTAGGCTTTTAAATCTAGATGAGACCAAGTCTAGCCTCTCTCAGTTCACAGGCAATAAGCAGCAGTCCAGAGATGTAGAACCCTTGCCCACAGTCACACAGAGGGTCTGAAGGACAGAGAGGACCAGAGCTCTGGGCTCTGGCTGCCCGGATGCCATGAGCTCCCTACCAAGGAGTCCCTCTGCACCTGGACACACCCGTGCTTTTAGGGGAAAATGTGTTGAGGTCTCTGACCTCAGGACAGATAGCAGACTGCATGAGCTCTTCAGAGAAGCCATTTTCACTTGTAGGGAGAGACTCAGGTTCAAAACAAACCCAAGGGCTTCGTCTCATAGCTTTCTCTCCTGATTTCTGGGTAGACTGAGCTGGATGTCAAAATGGGTGCTCCCAATTCCTTCTTCTCCTTTGCCATCTCTGAGGGTGGCTCCTGCCTGGGCCTTACAGAGAAACCTTGTGCAGCAACCCTCAGTGTCCTTTTTATCAGAGGCCTTGTTCCAGTCACTGTATCCCTCTCTGCCTGCTTGTGGGGCAGGTCAGGACTCCCAGGAAATTGGATGTCCCCGGAGCAGTTCTCAACGTATGACTGGTGGGGGATGGAATATAAGTTCCCCAGGCACCTCCCCGCTAAGGTGGAATTATCTTGGGGATGTGTGTTCACAGTCTCCCCTGGAGTTCCCTAACAGGAGTAAGCAAGCCCAACTGTCTTTGGTGATAACTTGCTTGATGACACACCCCTTATTGAATTCCTTTCTTTCTCCTTCCTTACTTTCTTTCTCCTTCCTTTCTTTCTTTCTCCATTTCACTTCCCATCCCCTTTCCAGTGTTTCCTGGGATCATCTCCTAGATCAAGTCTTTACACTCCATCTTTGTCTCCGATTCTGCTTCTAAAGTAATCTAGATCAGAAACCTCCCTTCCTTTCTTCAGAAGATCCCCTTCGTGGAGTGTAGGCTGGCCACTCTGCTTGGAATGAAGCCATAAAGTCATCAGTTAGGCCACTGTCCCTCTAACTTCTCTCGGTTCTCTGTTCATCGGTGCTTAAGCCCCCTGCAGAGCCCCAAAGGTTTCATCCATCAGAGCAGCTCCCCAAAGGGCCCTGCAGAAGGGAACAGTTAAGCCCCAGCCAACAGGGAACTGGCTGCCCTGGGAGGTGCACCGAATGCCAGGCTGTTTCCCTGTGGTACCCAGGCCACCTCTCTCCCCGATAATGGTAATTCAATCAAGATTGAATGTGGAGACCTTTAGCTTCAATGGGATACCCAGGCAGTCTCGGCACAATTACCTGCCTTCTCCCTCTCCATTCGTGCAAGATGATGGCATTAACATTTCCAGTGCTTCTAAGAAATGATTTTTCAGGTCCACAATTCATTGTAATGAGTCAGATCTCTTTTCTCTGAAAAATCGCACCTTTCCTTTACCTTCCTCAGTGCCCAGAAGACAGGGGAGAAAAGAACATCTTGTATCCAAGTGATAGTCCCTCCCCGGCCCCACCTCTCTGAAGTGATTCTCTCTTAAGTGGATATGACTTGAGAAGACTGATTTATTGGGTTACCTTTGATGATGGAGGAAGAGAGGAGGAGTTGTGGTTTGTTTAAGAGTTAGTGCCATGCAGACAAGGAAACTGAGCCCTCTCCTCTGGCCCGGGATGGGTGGGGGCAGGGGGGCACACAGTGGGATGGGATGGTGTCAGAGTCAGAACTGGCATAGAGGGGGTGTGGAGACAATGGGTGTCAGTGGTGGGGGTTGGAGGGGTAGGGTCCCTACCACTTTATAAGGAAGCTCTCAACCTTACACCTTCTCTTTAAGTTATTCAACTTCTTGGAGCCTTGATTTTCCTCATCCATAAAATGGGTTACTATGAGAATCAAATGGCATGGCATCCGTGGGCTTCTAGAATAGTACCTGGAACACCTTACACATTTCACAAAGATAAATTTTTGTACCTTACACGCAGTGCAGGTGGGTCTCTAGTCTCATGGGCCAGTTTCAGTAAGATATTTTCATCTTGCCCAAGACATATTGAAGTGCCATGGCACCCCTATGTTAAATAACTGAACATTGAATGGTCTGTACATTCACACCTGAGTGTGCAAAAGAATCTCCTGGAGGGCTTATTAAATGCAAATTACTCATCCCCATCCCAGAGTTTCTGATTCAGTGGGTCTGGGCTGGGACTCAAGTATTGGCATTTCTAAAGAGTTCCCAGGTATCATTGATGCTATTGGCTATTTTGAAAACCACTGGTCTAAAACAATAATAAAACTGAATTTACATATTTGCATTGAGCTCTTAAAATACAGCGGGTACTTTTATTTCTTACTGCTTTTCATCCTTACAAGTTTGCAGAGGTGGAGAGGGTTTTGATGATGTCATTGGGTGAAGTGAGGCTCGGAGAAAGTAAGTCAGCTGCCTCAGGTTGATAGAGTTAGTGATAGACCTCAGGTCTGCCTTCAGAGCCTGCCCGTCCCCTGCCTCTCTCCTGTTGGAGGCAATAGCTGGCAGTCAGTCTTGGGTCTGCAGGTGGGGTGAGGGTCAGCTACAAGGAGAGGAAGAATTTGAGCCAGGATCCAGGCTTACTATGCCAGCCTTGCATACAGGGAAGAGCCCGGAACTCAAGCCAAGTTACCTAAAATCAATTGTATGGCTAAAAGCAAAGGACCCAGCCCCTTTCTGGTTCTCAGCCTTTCAAACACAGTATAATTCATATATTGAACAGATAAT
The DNA here is from genome assembly GCF_027580195.1 of Bos mutus. NCBI lineage: Eukaryota > Metazoa > Chordata > Mammalia > Artiodactyla > Bovidae > Bos > Bos mutus. The sequence continues at coordinate 55,065,333 of NC_091629.1, read as the reverse complement.
TGTTGAACACCTACTTTGTGCCGTACCCTGTAGAGAGTTTAGTAAATGGGGTGCCCTTTCTTAAATAGGGTGTGGAAGAGAGCCATGGGTTAGTCCGATAGTCTCAGAAATACAACTGTCCTAAGAGCTCTGAAGACAAATACAGGAAGCTGTCAGAGTCTAAGATGGAAAGATCACAGAAGGCTTCCTGAGAAAGGAAGATTGAGCTGAGAGCTGAAGAGTGAGATGTTGCCAGCCTGTGGGGTTGAGGGTGTCCCTTTACACGTGCAAAGGCCCTGTGGTCAGAGCAGATGTCATTCATTTGAACAACAGAAAGATGGGTAACGTGGGGAGGGAGGCATGGGGCTGGAGTGGGAAACAGGCCCCAGACCCTCAGATCATGCAAAGCACTGTGGGGTTTGGTCAGGTCAGTGGTGTCCTGGAGCTGATGGGGAAATTTTCAGGAATTCTGTGAGCTTGTTGATGCCATGTTGGCAGCTTGGTATCAGTCATGGTGGGAGTACTTATATCACAGAAGTCAGCAGATGTTACAGATCAGGGCCACTGCTTTCTCCAGAGAGCTATTTGTTAAACTTCTACAACCTCCCGCTGGGCTTTGTCCTAAAACCACAAGGAACAGGTTGATTCTAGAGGGACAGTGTTTCCTCTTGAGTTGTGTTGGGGCAGGTGGTGGGGCGCTTTTTGGATCTCCGTGGCTTTCCAGTTATGTCTTCCTTCTACTGGAAGGAAAAAACCTTCCACTGGTTTTTTCCTCCCCTTGAGCCAGAGCTGGCCCTTCATCTCCTGGCCAGGCTCTTGCAGTTCCTCTTACATCACCATCGAGGAGCTTGTTTCTCCTCTATGTGACTTCCTCCCTCGTCTTGAATATCAAACAAGGAGTACCAGATTAGCTATTTCTCAAGCTTGCAAAATATAGATAAAGCATAATGAACGTTCTGAGCTGCTTGTAAATTACTTTGTATAAATTCCTTTACATTGCTGGCTGCCCCATCTTTCTCCATGTACGTCTGGATAAACACAATTTTTTATCCTTCTAATTATATAAAGTTAGAAGGGGAAGGAGACACAGAATAATATTAGCATCTCCCAGAAGGAATAAATAAACCATGAGGGCAGTGCTACTCCTTGCAATGCCTTTCTGGTGGACTCATAGCTGAATTCTGCCCTTTCATGAATATACACAATAACTCTGCCTCTGCAGAGAGATGGATTGACATTTTGTACAGAAGGACAAATAGGAAGCATAAAGTTTCTAACCACCTCTGCCATCAGCTCACTGCCCACCTCACACCCAGCCCAGAGCCATCATTTGTCAAGCACCTGCTGCATACCAGGCACCGTTGTCACACTTCTCTTTTTTAAAGAGCAGTTTCAGGTTCAGAAAAGTTAAGCAGAATGTCCAGAGCTCCTCTCTACCCTCTGCCTCCCTCCCACATTCAGCTCCCCCTATTTCTAACAGCTCGCATCGGTGTGACACATTTGTTACAGGGGTGAAACAAAATTGATCCATTATTATTAGCAGAAGTCCGTCCTTTGCATTTGAATCCACCCTGTATTGTGCAATTCTACAGGAGATGAACAATGTATAATGACAGGGATCCACCAGGAAAGGATCCTGCAGAGGTTTCGCTGCCCTAAATTCCCTCTATGCTATGCTATGCTATGCTAAGTCACTTCAGTCGTGTCCGACTCTGTGCGACCCCATAGACGGCAGCCCACCGGGCTCCCCCATCCCTGGGATTCTCCAGGCAAGAACACTGGAGTGGGTTGCCATTTCCTTCTCCAATGCAGGAAAGTGAAAAGTGAAAGTGAAGTTGCTCAGTCGTGTCCGACTCTTAGCGACCCCATGGATTGCAGCCTAACAGGCTCCTCCGTCCATGGGATTTTCCAGGCAGGAGTACTGGAGTGGGGTGCCATTGCCTTCTCTGAAATACCCTCTGTGCTCCACCTATTCATCTCTCCCCAGAGGTCCCTGGAAACCATGGATCTTTTTACTGCCTCTGTAGTTTTTCCTTCTCCAGAATGTTACAGAGTTGGAACCATACAGTATGAAGGCTTTCAGGCTGGCTTTGTCACTTAGCAGTGTGCATGTATATTTCCTCCATATCCTTTCATGCCGTAAGAATTCATTTCTTTATATTACCAAGTCCCATCGTTTGGAAGAACCATGACTTGCTTATCCATCTGCCTGTTGAAGGACATCTTGTTCATTTCTGAATTTTGGCAGTTGTGAGTAAACCTGCAGTAACCATTCATGTGTAGGTTGTGTGTGGACGGTCAGTTTCAACTCATTTGGGCAAATACCAGACAGAAATTGTTGGATCATGTGATAAGAGTGTGTTTAGTTCTAGAAGAAATGACCAAACTGTCTTCCAGACTGGCTGTACAGATTTTGCTTTCCTGTCAGCAATGAATGAGCATTCCGGTGGCTCCACATCCTCACCAGCATTTGGTGTTATCAGGATTCTGAATTTTGGCCGTTCTGGTAGATGTGTAGAGGTAGCTTCTTGTTTTTTAAGTTTTCGGTTCCCAATGACATATGCTGGGAAAGATTGAGGGAAAACGAGAAAGGGGCGGCCGAGGTTGAGATGGTTAGATAGTATCACCGACTCAATGAAAATGAGTTTGAGCAAACTCCAGGAGATAGTGAAGGACAAGGAAGCCTGGCATGCTGCAGCCCACGAGGTCACAAAGAGTCAGACACAACTTAGTAATTGAACACTGCCACCAACAAATGACATATGATACTGAACATCTTTTCATTTGCTCATCTTTTGTCTGTACATCCTTTTTGATGAGCTTTCCATTCAGATCTTTTGCCCATTTTTTAATTAGACCGTTTTCTTATTGTTGAGTTTTAAAAGTTCTTTTTATACTGTGGATACAAGGCTTTTATCAGATAGTCTTTTTCAAATATTTTCTCCCAATCTGTGGCTCGTCTTTTCATTCTCTTAACATCCTCACACTTTTCATGCCTGCATTTTCTCATTTAATCCTCCCAATATTCTCGGAGCTGTATAGCATTTTGCTAAGGAATCCAAGGCTTAGGGAGACCAATGGACTTGCTAAGTGATGGAACTAAGATTTGCCCCCAGCACTGGCTCCTAGCTTCAGACCTCCCATTAGCAGATCTGCTGTCCTGCTTGGCACAGAATAGCCTGTGTGAGAATAAATCTTAATCATTTTGTACTAAAGTATGCTCCCACTGTCTCAGAAAAGAGTCTCTATTTGGATGCTCTGCGGAGCCTGGCTTGGTGACTTGCATCTAAGCGCCTAAATAGGGAATAAAAAGCCCTCTGTAGCCTAAGCCCCACCCACCTCCTCTGCTTCTTATCTGGCTGCTAGTCCCCAGCCACTCCATGTTCACAAGACAAGAAACCCTGTTTGTAGCTCATCCAATATGCTTGCTTTTCCAGGGCCCCTGCTGTTGCTCTTGCGTTTGTTCTCTCTGAAGGAAAGACCCTCCTTCATTGTCCATTGGTCAAGTCTCACTTTCAGTGCCTCATTCACATATCACTTCCCGAAGCTATTTATTTATTTGGCGGTGCCAGGTCTTACTTGCAGCACCTGGGTCTTCCATCTTTGTTGCAGCATGTGGGATCTCGTTCTCTGACCAGGGATCGAACCTGGGCCCCCTGCATTGGGAGGTCTTAGCCAACGGACCAGCCACAAAATCCCTGAACTTGTTCTTAATAAATGAAGAGGTGATACTGACAAATACCTGATGTAGAGACACCACTCATCTTTAAGAACAGATAGCTAAAAGAAATGTTTCTGTTTCTTTTTAAGTCATATTTGCTTTCAGACTTTAAATTCCATTTTATATTAAAGGAAATACCCTTTCAACATTTTAAACCTCTGTTCCCAGTGCTCTAGATCTCAAGGGCAGGCATAACTCAATAAATAAAGGAGATTTTTGAATTAGTAAGTCATTAGACCAATGAGTGAAAACGCATTTTGCATTTTTCACTTTTTTGAGGCTTGTAGTTTTTTGAAACCACTGGTAATAAGGCTTAACAATCTGAGCTCAGAGTCAGGTGCTGGATGTCGTTTGAAGCCCTGCTGGGTGGATGTCCCCCCAGGAAATCCCACTGCAGGAGCTGGGGACCAGACCCTTGCACAGCCTCCAGTGCCTGCAAGATGGTAGAAGTCCAGGGACAGCATATTGTGTGGACAGAGCAGAGATTCAAGGGCAAACAGTCCTGAGAGAATCCCAGCCTTGCCACTTGCAAACTGTGTAACATAGGAAACTTACTTAACCTCTGTGAGCCCCAGTTTCTTCATCTGTGAAATGGGAAGAATATTACATCATTGTAATATTAGCATATAAGAGTGATATTAGCATAATAGTCTGTAGAGCTATTTGGGGAAATATATGATTGTAAAGCCTTCAGTGTCTGCCATACACTCCAGAAAGATTAGCTTCAAATTCCTTCCCCACATCACAGCCTACTGCCCCACTCACCCACAGAGGTAACTTACACCTCCTTCCCTGCCTCTGGTCGCTTCCACGGAAACTCCTCCCTACGAGGAGTAAGAAATGTGTCATCCAGTGTAGCTCAGTGTCTAACATGGTGCCTGGCACACGACGGATGCTCAGTGAATCATTGTTTATAGTGGTTAGACTCACTGAATGTTTATTATTTTATTTATGGCTGTGCTGGGTCTTCACTGCTGCTCACGGGCTTTCTCTGTTTGCGGTGTATGGGCTTCTCGACGCAGTGACTTCTCTTCGCAGGCTTTCATGGTTGTGCTCGGGCTTAGTTGCCCTGCAGTATGTGGGGTTGAACCTGTGTCCCCTGCATTGACAGGCAGATTCTTAACCACTGGACTACCACGGAAGTCCTCACTGAATAATTTTTGAATCGACTCTTTAGTTAATGAATGAACGGATGCAGGGTGGTAGCCCCAGCCTGCTTGTCCATCCTGGATCCCATTCTTTGCCTTCTCCTGCTCAGCCTTCCGTCACAGGGAGCTAACCCCTCAGGTTGCGTTTCTCACCACCTCTTGACAACTGGCCACTAGCTCGGTTTGGCCAGTGATGGGCACTGGTGTTGGAGATTGTTTAAGGTGGGAGAAAGGAAAAAGCTGGGGTGTCTCTCCCCTCTGTCCCCATCACAGGTACCTTCCTGAACAGCCAGGGAGTCTCTTCCTTTTCTCCAGCTCCCACCAGAGAGGCCACCGCAGCTCCAGCTCCCACAGGTGCCCCCTCCCCGGGCTCCGGGGCCCTCGCCTCCTCCCTCTGTCCCACCTTCCCTGGGGAGGCAGTGTCTCCTTGTGAGTGTTTATTTCCGAATTACTCCTCCCTCCTCCCTTTGGCCTCTCAACTCTTCCATCACCTAGGTAACCACTTCACTGTCGTTAACGCCTCTGCTGTGCACCCATGGAGAAGGAAATGGCAACCCACTCCAGGATTCTTGCCTGGGAAATCTCATGGACAGAGGAGTCTGGCAGGCTGCAGTCCCCAGGGGGTCACCAAGAGTCAGACACAACTGAGCGACTAAGCACAAGGATCCTTGAAGTGCTTACTCCTATCCTGCTTAGACTCCTCTTGGGAATCAGGAGTGTCTAAGCTCAGAGTTAAGAGAACCTCACTCTCCTAGGCTCCACCATCCACTGACCATGTGGCCCATCAGCCCTTGGGAGCCTCAGTTTCCTCATTTGTAACAAAGGTTAACAGCATCCGTCCTGCTTCTCTCCCAGGTTGCTGTGAGAGTCCAGAGAGATAATCCACTCACCTGCTCACCAAGTCCTTATCGAGTACCTGTGCAGAGGATAGAACAGGGAGCAAAGCACGCTGTGTCCCTGTTCTTGGGGGTTCCGGTTTGTAGTAGCAGATATGCTTATAAACTGCAAAGTTCGGGAAAAGGCCCACAGGATAAGCTGACCTGACTTCATAGACCCTGTGGGTGCCCAGAGCTCCCCAGTCCACCTTTGGGGACCCCAGCCCTGCCAGTAGGTGCAGCAACACTCGGTGATGTGAACCCAGTGATGGGGACAGCAAGCTGAGCCTCTCCCCCCACCAGACCCAACCGGACGTTCTGTTTGTGTGTCTTTTAGCATGTCGGAGCTCACTTGAATTAACTGTAAAGGATTAGCCTGATTCTTCTGCTGAAGAACGTTTTTTTTTTCCTTAATTATTTTTATTTGGTGTTATTTGAAGTAAGCGTGCCATTGACTAAAGCCTGCACATCTTGTTTATGCCTAGATTGTGTTTAAAATGGTATTCTCTGTAACACGATTTTTAGTTATTGATGACCTCTTTTATAATGACTTAGTCAGCTTCACTTGAATGATAGTATTGATAACAATATGTGGCTGACAATCTGTTTGCAGGAATACTCCAAAAGGCAAAAGGAAAGCATTTGTACACGCGTAGAAAATAGATACATTTGCTGGTTTTAAGAAAGCATGAAAATGGAGCATTTTAATCCTGATCTCACTTCCCGAGACACTTGCAGAGTGTTTTCATGTGGTCTTTCCTGCATTGTCCTCTACAGAAGGCATCTCTACCTGCTTTTAATGACAAAATCTCTAAGATTTAAAGAGGCAGGTGACTCACCCTAGTAAGTAATGACAAAACCAGAACCAGAAGGGCAGGTGGGAAAAAAGAGGAGCATATACAGGCCCTTTGTACGGCAGGGTAATCTCCCTGAGCCTCAACTTCCTCATCTGTAAATGGGGATGATAACTGAGGGTGATGCCAGGGGTTCCAGGAGAATGTGTGTCACTGGCATGATGCCTGGTGTGTGCTGATAGATAGATGGTAGCTCTAAAGCAGGCAGGGCTGGCTCCTTGCCCGAAGCCCTCGGATCACTCACCCCCTGGTTTTCTGCTCTCTCTGCAGACGACCATTCTCGAGTGAGACTGCTGGTGCTGGATGGAGACCCACACTCCGACTATATCAACGCCAACTACATCGATGTGAGGCTCTCCGCGGGGCTGGGGGGCTGGGTTCTGGGTGGGCTGCAGCAGACTCAAATCTGTGACTCTCCCCCCAGCCAGTCCCCTAGACAGTGGCCCTCCTAGAGCAAGTCCACAGGGTCTGGCTCCTCCCTGTGACTCTTGTAACCCAAGTTGATTATCCATCTAAAGATGTACCCGTTTTCAGGCTGGCTAGAGTGGTCTGCTCTGTGGAGCCCAGGGCTGACAGCCTTGTTCATTCGCCCATTAATTCTTCAATTTTAAAAAAATTTTATTTATCTATTTGTTTGCTGTACTGGATCTTCGTTGCTGTGCAGAGGCTTTCTATAGATGCAGCAAGCAGGGGCTACTCTCTAGCTGTGGTTCGGGAGTTTCTCACTGCAGTGACTCTTGTTGCAGAGCCCAGGCTGTAGGGCTCACAGGCTTCAGTAGCTGTGATGCAGGGACTTGCTTGCCCATGGCATGTGGAATGTTCCCAGACAAGATATCAAACCTGTGTCCCCTGCTTTAACAGATGAATTCTTAACTGCTATACCTCAGGGAAGTCCCATTAATTCTTGTTTGTCTGTGTGTGTGTTTGCCTATTCATTCATTCATTTGAAGGTACAGCCGTTTATGTAATGAAAATTTCAGAGTTGGATGCTTTGGGAACCAGAAAGCTAAAAATGTCATGGTCTCTACCTTCTAAAACCTTAGTGGGAAGATAAGCTGTGCACATCAATAATTCCAGGGCAAACCAGAAAGTGGGTGTCATAAGTTCAGATAAAATGCCTCAGGGATTCAGAGGTGGAGGGGAAAGTCACCCTTCCATCAGGAATGCGAAGTGAGATGTGAACCAAAGCTTTAAGCACAGGTAGAATTTAAAATCAAAGAAGGGGGAGATGGGCCTCTGGCCAAAGCACTGCACAAGCTGCGATGTGGCAGAGGATATGGCACAGCAAAGTGTGAGGGGAGCAGAGACTCTGTAATGAGAATAGAGAAAAATAAGGTTGGCGCCGGATCATGGATGGTTTGTGATCAAACATGGGAAGTCGGACTTTATTTTGTAGGCAAAAGGAAGCTGTGGAAAGTGTTTGATCAAGGATGTGACCAGTTCAAAGCTGAGCTGTGGGATGGCTTATCTTTTACTGAGGTTAAGGCAGATGAGAGAGAAGAGGGTCTGGGATTAAGACCCCCAATTAGGAAAGGGGCCGCTTCAGTGTTCCAGAGAACATGGAGGAAGGGACTAAATACAACAGGAGCCGAGACAGGTGTACATGGAAGTGAGCGAGTTTGTAAAAGGGAAGTGTGGTCACTGGGGCCAGAGAGACAACCCAGCAGGACTGATGCAAGCCAGGCTTCCCAGGGCCTCAGCTGGGAGGCCCAGGAACCTTGACGAAAGGCTCAGAGCTCGTCCGGGCCCTTCTGACTCCCAGGTGTTTTTATAGACAGGTGATACGGTACTGCGGCAGGCTTTAGAATTTCCCATAATCTAAGCTGAGCCAGATAATTCACTGATTCAACAAATATGCATTAAGCCTCACCTTAGACATTTATCTTTTGCCCTCTGATATATTCCATGTCTTTCCCCGTTCTGCTTTGCATTGCTGGTGTGTATGTGGGCAGAGGGAGGTCGGTGGCGGGGAGGCGTGGGTTACAGAGAGGAGAGAGAGCTGACCCCTTTAAGGAAGGTGCTGTGGGAGACAGGAGGGTGAGAGGAAGGGAGAAGCCATCGTATTTCTCCACCTCTCTTGCTTCCTGGGGTGGCAGCTCCAGCAGTGGCTCCAGCTCCATCCACCAGGACCACCAGGGTGGTCCAGCCTCAACAAGGTGGCCCCAGCTCCTGGGCTCTGGCGGCTTCTCCGTCTCCCATTATACCTGCTGGTTCTAGGGATGGCCACAGCCTCTTGCTATTGCCGATCTCTGGGTGGCCCACTGTTCTCTGTTTTGCATCTGAGCTCCACCATCACCTGTATAACCAGCTCCCTGAACTGAATTCCCTCTGTCTGAAATGCCTGGTGTGGTCCCTAGATCCCCCTGCCCTGGACGCTGGCTAACAAAGGGCCTGGGTGTGGTCAGGAGCTGGGTCTGGAGCTTCCGTAGAGGTCTAGATAGACACAGCCTCTGTCACGAGCAGGTCATGGAAGGGAACAGAGGGTCAGTGGAGGGACAGAGAAGACACCAAGCATGGGCTTCCAGCACAGTGCTAGCAGTTCAGGGTTGGGGGGACTGCCCCAGGTGTGGGCCTACTCTATACTCCAGCAGAGTCACGATTCCCGGGGTCGCTATGGGGATGCCTGGCAGGATTCGCCCTAGGTAGCTATCAGGCTCACCCCTTGGCCCGAGTTTCCACCCAGCCAGAAATGCAGCCCTCCAAAGGGCTGACTGCCCATGCTGGAATCATTTATCCAGTTGGATCTTGACGATGCATTAAAACAACTCCATCTGGATAATGAGCTGAAAGGGCCAGCCCTGCCTAGGCCTCCAGACGCCACAGTTCCGGTGTCATCCCACTGGCAGGCCTGTCTCACACCCGAGGATGCACTGGCCACTTGAATCCGTTATAAATTACCAGTCTGGAAATAAATATCATATCCGGGTCCCCGGTAAGTAACAGATGCATGAGTACAGAGTGAGATAAATGCATTTTGGATGCAAACCTCTTTCCCATTGCTCACAGACAGATGGAGGCAGGCCCAGGCAGGTTTGCGGTTGATCTGTGTGCTGTGTAGGTGGGACTTCAATGAACTCAAAGTTCTTTTAAGGTTAGGAAGTTTCTGTACCAGCTCTTGGCAGATGCCCGGAGGAGCCCCGAATGAGCAGTCCATTTCCTTTTATCTCCAATTGCTAGAGTCTGGTCGTTGGCATGTTTTCTTTCAGGGGACCATATGGGTTCCAGGAGCCAGAGAGGCTCTCTGGACTCGGACGCCATGTGTGGACAGGCCCGCAGCAGGCAGGCGTTCGTTCCATATGCATTGATCAAGGTGGTGGCCAAGGCAGACTTCTCCACGCTGGGGACACAGCCACGAGCCAGCCCATTCCAGCCCTGCCCTGCTGGAGCTCTCATTCAACCAGGCAAACAGACGGGAAGCATGTAAATAAACAAAGACTTTGGTGTTAAGTGCCCTGAAGACAAGTAAAGCAGAGAAAGCACTCCCCCCTCTCCAAAAAAAAACGAAAAAGGTGTCAGGATCGACTGTCAGTGGACGTGACTGCTGTCCCAGCAGAAGCCTGGATGGGAGGGGAGAGCAAACCCCTGGGTTATGTGGGGACAGACACAGCTGACGCAGTCCCAGGGAAGGGCCAGCGCTAAGGCCTGTGGATGGAAACATGACAGCCAGCAAGCGTGGGGAGAGTGGGAGGAAAGCTAAGAATATTGCTTCAGGGATGAAATGGGAACCACAGGGGTGTTGGGATGGGCAAACCAGGCTTAAGAGGTCCATTCAACCGCAGTGAGCTCACAGAGAACACTTCTCTGGCCTCCTTAGTTGAGTCCACTCCCCGGCGGGGCTCCCCAGAGCCCTAGATCTTTTCCTCAGTGGCCCTTATCTCAACTTGTTGACGTCTACAAGCTGCTTAGAACCTGAGCCCATATTCATCTGGTCGACTTTTGTATCTCTAGGGCCTTATACCGAGTAGTAGATGCTCAGTTAATACCTGTTGATTGAATATTGAAGGACCGAGTGACCAAACGAACAAAATAGCGAACCCAAGTCATGGAACCTCCACAACTGAAGTGAATGCCTTGCTCAGAATTCCATCCCATTGATGTTGAAGTGCGTTGTGAGTGAAGTGAGAGTGTTAGTCGCTCAGTCGTGTCCGACCCTTTTGCCAACCACATGGACTGTGGCCCGCCGGGATCCTCTGTCCTTGGAATTCTCCAGGCAAGAATACTGGAGTGCACAGCCTTTCCCTTCTCCAGGGGGTTTTTCTGACCCAGGGATCAAACCCAGGTCTCCTGCATTGCAGGCGGATTGTTTACCATCTGAGCCACCAGGGAAGCGCGTTGGAATCGTCCAGATTCCATGCATTTTGTCTTTTGCCTTTTGTCTGCCAACCGGGGCATTAAAGGAGTGCCCCAAGCTCACCTCAAAAGATGTGTTCATGCATGTATGCCACAACCATCCTTTGCTGAAAAAGCTGCACCCAGCTCTGGGTAGCCTATCCAATGGCCCAGAAAGAGAAAGTATTAAAAAAAAAAAATACTTACTGTAACATACATTATAAGGGTGTTGATTGGGCATCTCCCAAGCCCTGCAGGACAGCTCAGGAGGAGAATTCATTTGAAGTGCAGTGTGGGAAGCTGGGGACGTAGGGTACCTGGAAGGGCCTCAAGAGGGTCAGCTGGGAATGAGTCTGGAGACAAGGATGGAGACAGGTGATCAGTCCCACGCTAAAGCACCTGGATGTTATTATATAGGCAGCAGGGAGCCACTGCAGGCTTAAGTGGAGAAATAATAACAATAATAATAATCAGGTGGGCACTGGGACGTTTACCCTGGCAGGAAGCAGACGGGCTGTGGGACCAGACGGGAAGGTAGGAGGCAGGGAGGCCAGCGTGAGGCCTTGGCCCAGATCAGGGAGGACGAGGGCTGGAAGAAGGAATGATGGTGGGGATGACAGAAGACCATGGACTTGAGAGACCCCGTCTTTCCACACTCCAGGGTACTATTTTCTAGTCCCAGACTTACTCTGGGAAAACTCCCAGAATCTGTTTCTCCTGTGATCCTGAAGAGCACGGGCGGTCTTGACTGGGAGGAACAGAGCTCTCTGCCTCTGATTGTCCTCCCCACCTCTCACAGCTCAGAGAGGGCCTCAGTTACTACGTCTGGAGGGAGAGCAGAGAGAAGGGAATGATCAGAAGGATCTCAGAATCCCTCACGGCCATCGCAGACTTTGAATCGTGGTAGGCACTTGATAAATGCTTTCCAGATACACAGTAAAATAATAATAGCAAGGGCGTATATGTTAAACTCTAGACTACTGCCTGACACATGGTAACGGCCATCTATTAACTCACTTAATCCTAACCGCAAGGCTATAATGTAAATGCTGTTATCCCCGTTTAACAGCAAAAATCAATTAAGGCCCAGGAGGTTAAGTAACCTGCCCCAGACCACACAGCCTGTAAGGAACAGAGCCAGGATTCACACCCAGGCTATTAAATTCAGAATCAGCACATAACCACCATGCTATGCTGCTTTTCTTTCTGTTTTAACCATTTATTTTATTGAAGTTACTGCGTTGGTGTTCATTTCTGCTGCACAGCACAGTGACTCAGTTGTACAGCTCTTTATGTTCTTTCATATTATTCTCCATTATAGTTGGTCACAGGGTATTGAATGTAGTTCCCTGTGTTCTACAGTGTGTATGTGTGCCCCATGGGCTGCAGCAGCCGGGTTCCTCTGCCCATGGAATTTTCCAGCCAAGAATAGTGGAGTGGGGTGCCATCTCCTCCTCCAGGGGGTCTTCCTGACCCAGGGATCAAACCCGCCTCTCCTGCATCTCCCGCACTGGCAGGCAGACTCTCTGCCACTCGCGCCTCCTATACAGTAGGACCTTGTTGTTTCTATATACATAAAGAAAAGTTTGCATCTGCTGAGCCCACTCTCCCAGTCCATCCTTCCCGCACGCCCTCCCCCTTGGCAACTACAGGTCTGTTCTCTGTGTCTGTGAGTCTGTTTCTGTCTTGTAGATGTGTTGGTTTGTATCTATTTTGGATTCCACATACGTGACATCATATAGTATTAGTCTTTCTCTGACTTACTTCAGGCCTCCCTTGTGGCTCAGCTGGTAAAGAATCCACCTGCAATGAGGGAGACCTGGGTTCAATCCCTGGGTTGGGAAGATCCCCTGGAGAAGGGTATGGCTACCCACTCCAGTATTCTGGCCTGGAGAACTCCACGGACTGTATAGTCCATGGGGTCGCAAAGAACCAGACAAGACTGAGCAACCTTCACTGACTTCACTTAGTATGATAATCTCTAGATCCATCAAAGTTGCTGCAAATGGCATTATTTTGTTCTTTTGTATGGCTAAGGGGTATTCCATTGTCTAAATATACCCCATTTTTTTTATCCGTTCATCTGTCCACAGACATTGTTTCCATGTCTTGGCTATTGTAAATAGTGCTGTTATGAACACAGGGTGTATGTGTCTCTTTGAATTATAGCTTTGTCTGGATATGTGTCCAGGTGTGGGATTGCTGGATCATATGGCAACTCTATTCTTAGTTTTTTGAGGAACCTCCATACTGTTCTCCACAGTGGCTTGCTGCAGTTTACATTCCCATCAACAGTGTGGGACTGTTTCCTTTTCTCCACACCCTCTCTAGCATGTGTTACTTGTAGATTTTTTTAAGTGTAGACCATTCTGACTGGTGTGAGGTGTTGATTTGCATTTCTATAATAATTATATGCTGCCATCCTGGTTGGTCTCTCTCAAGAGCTTGTTTATTGGGCATTCACTCTGGGTTTCACACTGTACTAGGCTCCACGAACAACTTTTTAAAACTTAGGAGGCAGTGTTTGTCCCCAAGAAGCTGACAACTTTCCTAAGAAGATAGGACCACTCATACAAAGAGTCTAGGTGGGCGGATTGATTCCTGGTGGTTAATCCAACCATTGTAGCCATGACGCTGGCCTTGGGTTGGGACTGACAGTTTATTTGTTCATTAAACTTTATGACTTGTGTTCTCCTGAGATTAAAAGCGGAATTTCAGGACTTTCCAACAACTTTCCACCAACAGGCTCCGTATTTGGCATCTATATCTGTTAGACATACCCATTCATTCATTTGTTTACTCATTTAGTCATTCAGTTATTACTGATTACGTTCAATGTCATGTATTAAATACAGATCTGTCTCCAAAACTTGAACTTCTACCCAATACGATACATTTCCTCTCTGCACCAAGAAAGGGGACCCTCCATGTAGTCCATGCCCAGACAGAAGAGAAAGTCATCCTCAACCTCTCCCCGATGATTAGGCTGATGAGGCACCAGAGTAACCCCGCATCAGAGCCCAGCAGGGTCTACTGAAGACCCTGAAATGTACAGGAAAATATCTCTGAATTAGAGAATGGCTTTGTCAGTCTCTGGGTCACACCCACCTGGGGCCCTCTCCGTGAAAGGAGCCTCCGTTCCAAGCCCAGCCCTGTGGCAGACAGGCAGTGCGGCAGCCTTCCCAGCTCTCTTTTTCTTTTTTTTTTTTTTTTTTTCCCAGAGATACAAAAAAATTATTTTATTTTTTCAAACTTGAGAGCAAACAAAAAATACAGTTATGAAGGTTAAGAAAATCTCATCAAACTGAATTAGAAACATTTTTCTGTATCAATAAATATTTTTTTTTAATTCTTCCAATTTTATTTTATTTTTAAACTTTACACAATTGTATTAGTTTTGCCAAATATCTTTTTCTAATGTTACTCACACAAGGGGTCAGCAGTGCAATTGTTGTTTTCTCTCTGGTGCCCTCTGGGGCCTTGCCCAGTGTTCTGCATGGAATCATGGCTCGGGAAAGGCTTGGTGGTGGGTGATGTCCCACAGAAACCTGAAAATTCCTTCTCCACCTCTTTCTGGGTGTGCCTGGCCACAACTGATGCCCATCCAATCTTGGCTCCCAGTCCATGGCTCCAAGGCAAGCCTGTTTGGGGCCTCTCTCAAGGAACCATAAGAACAGCTAACATTTAGCAGTTGACTCAGCACTTTATGTGCATTAGCATATTTAATCTTCGCCACTTATCTGGGAAATGTCTAATGCTAGCCTTATTTTGTTTATAAGGAAACCAAGCCTTGGAAAGGATAACTATTAGTACTGGGCCATTTGCAAGCTTAGACTAGAGGCCCTTCACTGTGCTTTTCTCTTCTCATCCAGGGGTACCATCGACCTCGGCACTACATCGCAACTCAAGGTAAGAGCTGAAAGGGCCCTTGCCTTACATGGGGGGCGTGGAATAAGCTTCCACCAGCCAAGACGTTACATAGGAGCAGGGCTGTAGAGGCTCCAGAGGCCTTTAGTTTGCCCATTTGTTTGTTTGGGAAGGAAGGAGGTGACAGGTTCAGCAGTGGAAGTGGGGGAGGGATGTAAGGGAGAAAGGAGGGAGGTATCACTGGGAAATGGTCAAGAGAGATTGGACCAAAAGCACTGGCCTCAGGCACATGCCATCAATACCCACCATCCCCAACTGGAGCTGATGGTGCCTTATCTCCTCAATGGCTGTACACCTGGAAGAGACAGGATGCCGACTCTCCTCGAAAGCAACTTACTAGGGTGTTATCAGATCTAAAAATTACTCTCCCTCTCAAACTGTTCTGGGAGGAAATCCTGTGGGTGATTATATATGTGGGCAATGACATATATAAAGATACCTACCCTTCATAGTGTTATCTACTAGGAAAACAAGTGAAAAATCTTCAGCGCCCAACAAATGTTAGATTAGTTAAATTGTGAAACTTCTATATTATGGAAAATTATGCAGCTATGACAAATTTCATGGTAAGAATTTTTAAGGGCATGGAGAAATACATGTAGTAGGTATAATGCTTCTTATAATAAATACATACATACACATTTATATAGAGAAGTGGCATTCCAAATTTTGTATCAAAAGGATGTATTACTCTTATAATTTTAAAGACAATGAAGGCCCAGGACATTAAAAGGGAAATTTCCAAGGAAATTGCTTTGGACTCTCAGATCCTATCTCCCATTTCTTTTTTCTTTTTTGCCCTGCTTTCTGCCCAGGCTCCAGGCAGATGCATTTGTCAAGCTGAGAATTGGGCCTCTTCTGTTTGTGTTCTCAGCATCTGACTCCTGGTGGCTCTTCTGCCCTCTAACCCCACCCTCACCTCAATTTCCTTCCCATCTCTCACTGAGGATCTAGAGCCCAATTTTTGAAAATTCCCTTAAGCTATGTTATTTACCCCGAATACAAGATGGTGGGTTGGTGGGAAAGTGGAGCCTCTGGGAGGAGTCTGAGCAGGAGGACAGTGAAGAGGAGAAGCTGCGGACATGCAGACCCTGCACGCTGGAGCGCGGCTGTTCTCATGCCCCAGTTTCAACTACTTGGGTGTCCGACAGGGAAGGCTGACCTCACTGTTATTCACCCATCCGGAGCCTTCACTGACCAGCCACAAGGGACAAGCCTCTTGTCTGTTTCCTGGCAGTTTCAGCCTTTGACCCTGTCCCGTTCTCTGTTGGCAGGTCCCATGCAGGAGACCGTAAAGGACTTCTGGAGAATGATCTGGCAGGAGAACTCGGCCAGCATCGTCATGGTCACAAACCTCGTGGAAGTGGGCAGGGTAAGCCCCTCCCATGGGTGCCTGGATAGAGGATGCTGGCTGGCGAGCCACTGCCCAGCACCTCTCTGTTCCCAGCGCCTCTCGTTTGCATTTCACCCTCATGGCCCCTACGAGGGAGAAACCCTCCCTCCTGTTCACACTCGAGGAATAAAGGTCTCTACCCTTCAAACCCCACCCCCACCCCTTTCCCCACCCTCACACTCTGCTGATGCCATCATCTCGTAGACTGAGGAAATCACAGCCATCAGATGTGAACTCTCATCTTCACACTGCAAAGCTGCATTCTACTCATGTCTACAACCATCTTCTCATTCTTCCCCTCTATTATTGGGCTGGACCTGGCTGTTTCTGTTGACCTTCAATGGTAGACTATTGGCTCTTTCTTACGGCCCAGCCTCATATGATAAATCCCAGTGCCCTGAATCACAGATTCCACTCAAAAATTTCTCATCCTTCCCCTCTCACTCGGAAAGTAATTTTTTCCCATTGCTAGATCATTTTCCTCTGCATGCAAACATCCTGAGTACCTTCCCCCTTAAAAATGGAAAACAGGCAAACAAAACTGCTTCCTCTTGTCCCTGCTTTTCCGCCCAGCCCTGAAGACCCACACACAGGTTCTGCTTCTTCACTTCCGTTCTCTTCCACCCACTCCAATAGCTGTTTCCTCCATCCCAGCATCAGTCAGTGTCCCCAGCATCCTTCATGTCGACACATTCATGCCTCTTCTCATGGCACTCAGTCTCTCAGCAGCATCTGACCCTCTGTTCCTCGAAGCTTTGACATTCTTCAGGGTCCAGACCTTGGTCTCTCACTCTGTTCATCTTGACTCTCTCCTCTGTGGTCCTTAGCGACTCCTAGGGCTTAAAAATGGGACTGCTCTTGCCAGTTCGCTTTCATCTACTTGATGTGGTGTGGGTGGGCTGCTGGGTTTAAAGGCAGGGTGCACAGACGCTAGAATTAAGGAGGGCTCTTTACTTATCACATGCGCTAACTAAAGAGTGTGCAAAAAAATAAATAAATAAAGAGTGCGCAGGTAAGTTTGTGTTTTGGAAAGAACCAGATAATCCAGTAAAATTAAAGGAGTCCCAGCCTCCAAGATAATGGGCAGGGGGAGGATCTGGGCTGTCAGTTGTAATTCACGGCTGTGGACATCTCATGACCTAACAGGAGTTTAGGGCCAGAAGAGACTTTGTTCTTGAGCCCACTCTTATTGAGTCCATTCCCCAGTTTTACAGATGAGGGAACAGACCCCAAAGGGTGGAGTAAATGCCATAAAGTCATTTAGACAGAACCTAGCCACTGTCTCTTGACTATTGACTCTCATTGTAGAGGTCATGATCAAGACCGCTCCCCAGGGACTCTGGCCCAGGGAGCAGCTACTGTGGACCACACATCCAGCCCAGGATTTAAGAATTCGGGGGCACATTCTAGCCTGTTCTACAGATGTCCCCACTGGAGACAGATTCCCTTGATTATGAGTCTGATTTGATTGGGGGAAGGGACAGGAGAGCCCTCTCTTCACGGAGTTCCGAGAAGGAGCTGAGTTCTCTGCCAGACACGGGATATGCATTGTGTCACTTCACCCTCCCAGCAGACGTCCGGGACGATGTTCCTGGTCATTATTCAGATGGCCTGGCTTTGCGTCCTGGCTCCCCCACCCTTACTGACAGTTGATCCTGAGCCATTTTCTTGGGTTCCCTCTGCTTCCGATTCCTCATCTGTAAAACGAATAGGGCTAATGATATCTACTTCATCAGAGTATGGTGACCAGTCATTAAAGTAATCTGTGTAAAGCATTCATAGAAGACTTAGTCAGCAGGGCCAGAGAGGGTAAAAGCCATTAGACAGTGTTAGCTACCGTTTTCATCACAGGAAGCTGAGGCTCAGGGAGGTCTCAGGACTTCCTGGAAGCCTCACAGCTTCACAGCGTTAGAACAAACAGTGCGTCCATTTGCCTCCACACCCTGTGGCACTAAACCAGCATTTCCCTAAGTGGGTTCCATGGGCTGCTCGTCTGCAGGATGCTTAGCTAGCAGAGGGTTCCATGGTTAAATACGTTTGGGAAATGCTGTGGACTCTTCGCCCCTTTCGGAGAAAGTGCAAAGATGTTAGCGTTAGCACGTTCAAGCAGCTGAGCAGTCCTGTAGCAAAAGCGGCCTATTTAACTTTGTTTAATCCAGCATTTCCCAAACTCATTTGACCACAAAACCTGTTTTTTTGTTTGTTTTTTTTTTTTTTTTTTTTTTTACCTAACACCTATCAGCACCCAGCGGGACACACTGTGGGAAATGCCACTCTGGGCCGCGCGGCGTCCCCTGGAATGGTAATACTTTTGTTCTTTTAAGGGGAAAACCATCTCTTTCTCCTCCCGCGGCATGTGACTCGCAGCCAGGTGTGGGAGTCGCTTGTTCACAGCGCCTGCACCCACGCGCGGGGCAGAGAGCAGTGGCAAATGTCTTCCTTCAGAGCCCAGCACCTGCCTTCCTTTGCCCAGCCACGAGCCTTTCTCCTTAAGGCCCACAAGCCCCACCTCATGTTAACGTCCCTCTCCTAGCCACGTCCGCTTCCGCCTCTGCACTAATTCCCACCTTTTATTTTCATCTCTGCTGATATTACTCAGCTGCCCCAGCCTATCACAGAAAGAGGGCTCTGCCAAGGGCAGAAAACTGGCCACGTGACTTTGGACGAGTCACCAAACCTCCCAGTTTGAGTGTGATGCTCACCTGTACCGTGGGGAGGGCTCGCCCAGACCTAGTTGATCTCTTAGTGTGATCATGGGTTTGAAAAGTACCAGGAACTCTGCCAAGGAAGGTACCCCATTTATTCCCCACACCTCCGGCTCTTCCGGTAGCCAGCTTGTCCCTGTGCATTTTGCCCCTCCCCAGCCCTCCCTGGCCAGCTGGGAGGGACTCCCTGGTGGCTCAGTTGGTAAGGAATCTGCCTGCAATGCAGGAGACAGCTTCAATCCCTGGTCAGGAAGATCCCCTGGAGAAGGGCATGGCAACCAACTCCAGTATTCTTGCCTGGAAAATCCTATGGATAGAGGAGCCTGGCAGGCTGCAGTCCATGGGATCACAAAGACTCGGACATGACTGAGCAACTTAACAGTTTCACTTGGCCAGCTGGGAGCCCCTTGACTGCAAGTCCACTGAGGTTGCCCTTGAGTTTATTATGACGGGAAGGCCAGATGAGACGGCCGCTCATACTTGGCATCCACTCACTCGTACTGTCCCTGTCCTTTCCTGCAGGTGAAGTGCGTGCGCTACTGGCCCGATGACACGGAGGTCTATGGAGACATTAAAGTCACCCTGATCGAAACAGAGCCCCTGGCGGAGTACGTCATCCGCACCTTCACCGTCCAGAAGGTGAGCGGCCCTGCAGCTGTGCACAGCCTGCCCCCACGCCAGCCAGCTTGTTTGCTCATTCAGGACTCGTGGTGACCGAGGGGCTGCTCTGCCCCCATCCTGTACTGGGCACCAGGGGGAGATCAGGAGTCAGCATAGATGTGGACCCTGCTCCAAAGGATCTCACCGCTAGTAGGAAGGACAAATGGAATTCACTAGATTAAGGAATAGAATAAGGACATATAGCGATAAGTCACAGAAGAAACATGCCAAGGGGGGAAACACAAATCCACGGGAGGATGAGGTGACCAGAGAGGGCTTCCCAAAAGCAAAGGCATTTAAGCAGACAATGAAGGATGAGAACTAGCCAGCCAAGGGAAGAGCAGGAGGAATATTATCCCAGGCAGGGGGAGACTCATGCAGAGTCTGGAGGGGAAAGAAAATCTTGACATGTGCTTCTCAACTGGGGGTAACTCCGTCCCACCAGTGTCTGGAATCATTTTAGTTGTCAAAACCATAGTTGCCATTTTATAAAAACACCAATATTGATGATCCAAGTGGCCACAGGACTGAGGATGCAAAAGCATTGGGATGTCAATGCTTTGAGAACTGTACACTAAGCCTAACTCCACTGCATATCCACGAGGGTAAACCATCATCCTGGGCCAGGACCACCTGGCTTAAGCATTGAAAGTCCCATACCCTGGGAAACCCCTCAGTCCTGGGCAAACTTGACCAAGTCACTTAGTCACTGAATGCCAGCTGCCCGTCGCCTGCTCCCAAGGGGCATGGCTCCTGTACAGCTGAGGGCAACTCTGTGAAGCAGGGGTAACTGTGAGCTGTTCACAGCCAAGGTCAAGGGAGCTGGGGATGGTGCAGTGGCCCAGGAAGGAGTATCTGGGTGGGCACCAGCGCCTTCTACACAGCCTCCCAACTCACCCAACCATACCCATCCTCCACGTAGCAGCTGCTGTGATCCTCCCCAGGTGCCCATCTGGTGATGCCCTTCCCCTTCTGTGCTACCACCTGGGAATCCTTCCCATGGCTCCCCAGTGCCTCTGGGATGAGGTCCGACTATGGCTCCCCAGTGCCTCTAGGATAAAGTCTGGAGGTCTTAAAGTGGAATAAAAAGCCTTTCAGGATCGAACCCCCGCCCCGCCTCCCGTTCCCTAGGCCCTGCTGCCCATCATTGCCTGTCTTCCACTCTCCTCTGGAGCTGCTCTGGGCTGTTTGTGATTCTGTTCAGGTACTAGGCTCAGTCCTGTCCCTGGGCCTTTGCCCC
Organism: Bos mutus; assembly: GCF_027580195.1. Taxonomy (NCBI): domain Eukaryota; kingdom Metazoa; phylum Chordata; class Mammalia; order Artiodactyla; family Bovidae; genus Bos; species Bos mutus. The sequence continues at coordinate 55,044,502 of NC_091629.1, read as the reverse complement.
AACTGCTGCTTCACCTCGGAATCCCTCCATCTCTTCGCTGTGTATCGCTCAGGCCTCAGTGTATCATAACATTAGGAGGACGGACTGTGGAGCCAGACAGCCAGGCTTTAGACTGTAACTTTACAGCTTACTGGTTGTGCAACTTTGGACACATTCCTTAACCTTGCTTTAGCCCCACTTTCCTCATCCCTAAAATAGAGATGATGATATGAGGATTAAATGAATGAATACATTGAACTCATCAGAAGAGTAACAGGCACATAGTTGATGCTTCATAAACATCAGCTATATATTTTCACTGTTAATATGTTTCAAGACTCAGGTCAGGCACCCCCTCCTTCAGGAAGCCTTCTCTGATTTCTCCTCTCCCTAATGGGGTTACACACTCCTTTCTGTACTTTAATGGAATTAAAGGTCCACTTTGGGGCCTGTCTCCCCCATTACACCATGCTCTGTTCCAGGGATAGGGACTATGGTTTTATTTCCACCTTCCTAGTGCCTAACACAAGGCTGGGCACAGATAACCCACTCTGACTATCTTGGAAAAATGACAATCAAACACCCTTCCTTTTCAGCACCTCTACTATCTGCAGGAGATTGCTAAGTAGAGAAAGGCGGTTGGGGGGCATTTGTCTGTGGACTAGTTGAGAACCACCCTTTAACCTGAAGCGGGAGAGGAGGAGGAGGATGGGAACGTGAGGCCTCACCATCCCCATCAGCCAGAGAAGTTCTGCTTTGCTTTGTTTCACATTTTACCATCCCAAATAAGAATCTAGTTCATAAGAAGTCTGCCTTTCTGACTTTGAAAGTCATGGAGACTGGTAGACAAGACTGGAGAACTGAAGAACACCAGTCCTCTGACACCGAAAGGCCTCGTGTTCCCCTGGAAACAGCTTGAACTTGGAGTCAGAGGCTGCCATCTTTCTGAATCTGTTCTGCTGAATACAAGTCCCATAAACATTTATCAAAAGAGGGTCCTGTGGGCAAACAGCGTGGGTGTTATCAGAGCCCTTGGGAATTAAGCGCGTACGTTAGCGCAGCTCAGGCTCTGAGAAGTCCTGCCGCGGAGCGGTCAGTTTTACTGTATGTACTCCCAAGTTCCCGGATGTGGCAGATGCGGAATCCCTCCAACACCTATTAACCCTCAGAGGGCCTTGTCCTCCCTGAGAGCAGGGAGGCTGGATGTGGCTGCTCGTGGCCTCGGGGCTCGCCGTGGGTGCTGGGTAGGGCGGGGACGGGGGCAGCAGCTGGAGGAACAGAGGCCCGTTCTCTCCTCAGAAAGGCTACCACGAGATCCGGGAGCTCCGGCTCTTCCACTTCACCAGCTGGCCCGACCACGGCGTCCCCTGCTACGCCACCGGCCTCCTGGGCTTCGTCCGCCAGGTCAAGTTCCTCAACCCCCCGGAAGCCGGGCCCATAGTGGTCCACTGCAGGTAAGTGAGAGACCCCCCCGAAGCAGGGGGGCCTCTGCCGCTCTGCTGTCTCGGCGAGGGGTGCTCCAGTGGCCTTTATTCTCTGCTGTCTCGGCGAGGGGTGCTCCAGTGGCCTTTATTCTCTGCTGTCTCGGCGAGGGGTGCTCCAGTGGCCTTTATTCTCTGCTGTCTCGGCGAGGGGTGCTCCAATGGCCTTTATTCTCTGCTGTCTCGGCGAGGGGGTGCTCCAGTGGTCTTTATTCTTTGCTTTAAGTGCACCCTGCCTGTGTCCCCTCTGTCCAGCCCTTTCTGATGAGACCAGGGTCCTGAGGTCTAAACAACCACAGTAATAGTAGCAGTAGCAGCTTGTCATTATTGCTGTTGCCCTGAGGGCACGGCCTTGGCACTGACAGCATCTGCTCCACACGCACTTCATCCACGTCACTTCATTTACTTCTCACCCAACCTTAAGAGGTGGCTGTGGTTATCATTCCCATTTCACAGATGAGAAAACCAAGGCACTGAGAAGGTAGATGTTTCGTTCGGGTCACACAGGTATGAAATGGCAGAACCAGGGTGTTAAACATTTTTCCCCAGATGCTCCCTTTCAGCTCCTTGGTATGGTGGTGGGGTGCCCCCTGGAAGTATGCTTTTCTTCATTTCTGTCATTTTAAAAATCAATTTCTGGCCTACAGGATCCTTCATAGAGAGAAAATGGACAGTGTCAGGTTTTACCTTATTATGGAAAAGGGATATTTTCAGCTCTGACCCAGAAAGTCACATTGGGAATGACAGGCACGTCTTAGAATCCTCCTGGATGGAGATGCAGTGTCGTGTCAAGGGCATCCGGAGTCAGAGGAGGGCAGATGTCCGGACCTGAAGGCCAGCGTGCCCGCTCCCTCTCTCCCAGCACTGCTCTTTTCCAGTGTGACCTTGGGCCCAGTCCATCTTTACAGACCCTGCATGCTCTTAACTGCATGCAGGTTACTTCTGCCCTGACAGTGCCCACGTCACTCAAGGTCTTGAGCCAGATCAAGGAGAGACGCACAGGCTACAGCTGTCTCAGAGCCCCTTTCTCAGGCGGTCTCCTTGTGCCTTTATCACAGCAGCAGAGCGTGAGTCAGAAACCCCATTTCGCAGATGAGGCCGCTGAAGATACTGATCACCCTCAGACTCTGAGCATTCTGCGTATCTCTCTGCTTTACATCTCATGACAGTCCAAGGGCAGTAAAATGTTCACCCTCAAAGGTTGGATGGCATCATTGACTCAATGGACATGAATTTGAGCAAGCTCCGGAAGACGGTGAAGGACAGGGAAGCCTGGCTTGCTGCAGTCCATGGGGTCACAAAGAGTCAGACACACCTGGGCGCCTGAACAAGTCCCATATCCCAGAGAGCAGCCAGAGCAGGCATAAGGAAGAGAGGGAGACAGTGGCAAGTGTTTATCAGGCCCTCCTTGCATGATGCCACATGTCTGTGTCTCCATAGCAACCCACCCTGTCACACCTGAGCCGGGTGGTACCCAGTCCCGAGGCTGTCCTGAAGATTAGATGGGTTGGCCAACATATACTTTGTGGGCTTCCCTGATGGCTCCGATGGTAAAAACTCTGCCTACAGTTCAGGAGACCTAGGTTCGATCCCTGGGTTGGGAAGATCCCCTGGAGAAGGAAATGGCTACCCACTCCAGTATACTTGCCTGGAGAATTCCATGGACAGAGGAGCCTGGTGGGCTACAGTCCACGGGGTCGCAAAGAGTCGGACATGACTGAGCAACTAACACACGCTGAGTGATACATTATGTACCTAAGAGAATTCCAGACATACAGTAAGCACTTAAAAATATTACTCTTCTCTGCTTCTCCGTGCTGTCCCCTCCCCAGACTATTAATCCTTCAGGGAAAGAACCATGTCTGACTCATCTCTGCATCACTGCTCCTGAGCCCAGCATCCAGTGCTCAATAAATATTTGTTGACTAGAAGTAGCAACCGTTTATGAGAAATGGCTGTGTAGCCAGGTACAGGGTGAAGCAATTTGCACGTATTGTGCTGTATCAACATAATTTCATGCAATTTACATGGATTGTGCTATTAACGCTATTATTATCAGCCTCGTTCTATGGATGAGGGTATTGAAACCCAGAGAGATTAAGTCATTTACTCAAGGTCACACAGCTAGTAAGTGGTCAAGTCAGGATTTGATCCGAAGGGTCTGACCCCAAATAGTAAGCGCTTAATTGCTGTGTGAAGCTGAAATGAACAGATCAGTTCTCCCAAGCACCCCGTAGGAAGGAGTGTTACATGTGAGAAAACTAAGGCTCATAGAAACCAGGCAGCTTGTTCAAAAGAGAGAGCCGAGGCTCAGTTTAGTCACTTGCTCAGGATCTCCCACCAACACTGGGATTCTGTCTGAATCCCAGACAGTGCATTCTGTCTGACCTGTGCAGCATACTGCCTGTGTGCAGGGTCCTCGGGGACAGAGCTGGTCCCACCCCAGGGATCCTAACGCAGGCCCCTGTCCTCTCTTGCAGTGCTGGAGCCGGAAGGACCGGCTGCTTCATCGCCATCGACACCATGCTCGACATGGCCGAGAACGAAGGGGTGGTGGACATCTTCAACTGCGTGCGTGAGCTCCGGGCCCAGAGGGTCAACCTGGTGCAGACAGAGGTGAGTCCTGGGGCGGAGGCTGGCCTGGTCACCCACAGCCCTGGCCACCCACAGCCCTGGCCAAGGAGGAGCCAGGGCTGGAGGCATCCTACAGAAAGAGACCTGGGCATGGGAGAAACAGGAAGGGCTGGATACATGGCTGGCTATGGTGAGACCATCACAGAAGCTAGGACAACCCTGCCAGCCTGAGGTCCCCCAGGTCAAGGACTCCCACTAGTGAGGGAGGTGCTGGGGGCCCCATCTCCAAGGGCGTCTAAGCAGTGACTGAATGGCAAGTGTCAGGCATTCTCTGAATAGAGTCCCTGCCTTGGATGAAGGAGGAGAGCGAGAAGGAAAGGACTGGGATTGACTGAACGCTTACTGTGTGCTGAGTATCCTGTGAGGCCGTGTAGGAATGGCTCCGTCGGTAGAGTCAGTGAGTTCCTGAGCCAGGCTCCAAGGACTCCAAGAGAGAGAACACACAACCCCTGCCCACAAGGGAGAGGCAGGCCTCCAGGGGTCCAGATGGAGAGTCCCAGATGTGAGGGACAGGGAAGGGGTTCATCTTTATTGCCAAGCTCCTACTTTGTGCCAGGCATCACCCCAGGTCCTCTGTATTCAGGGTATTATTTAGCTCCTGCTAGTACCCCGATTTTATAGATGAAGAAACTGAGAAATGGTGTCGCCAAAGCTTCACATAGCCACATAGTGGTAGGACTTGGGACCCGGTGACCCCAAGGCCCATGTGCTTTCCCCTGAACCGCACTCCTGGAAGCCCTGGTCTCCCCATCTTCTGGTTCTAATGCAGCTGGAGGTGCCCAGGCAGCACAGCTGGGGCAGACAGCTGCATCCATCATCTGCCTGCCTGAAGAATTCCCCCCACGGCCCTGGGCCTGGCCGGTCACCACTGGCTCTGCAGGCATTCTCCTCACTTACAGGCTGTTAGACCCTAGGACCCTGCTGCGGCCTCCGAGCCAGCTCCCACAGGCCGGGCTGCAGGCTGCTAAAGCCAAGAGGCTGCTTTATCTGTTCCGAGGTTCATGCATGTGGAAGGCAGTCTGCTGCCTGGCGTTAGATGCATCGTGGTCTTTGCTGTCAGGTAGAGGAGACAGACGTTCTAATAAGAGCATCATGATGCCTCTGGTAAACATTTCATATGAAGAGATGGGCCGAGTCCTACAGAAGAGTCACTCAACAAATGTTTGTTAGGGGCCTGGAAGTAAAAGCACCAGCTTCTGCCTGGTGGGCTTGGAGCAGACTCTCCCGAGGGAATGAGACCTTGAAGGCGTAGAGAAGGGGGATGGTGTCCAGGAGGATTGGAGCAGGTGCAAAGAGCTGGGCTGGCAGAGGGGGGTGACCTGCGCTTCCCGAGCAGAGCCTGAGGCCAAAAGTGGAGCGCCAGTGGTTTAGCTGGGGGCTGATCCCAAGGCTCCCGGGTCAGCGAGTGAGGAAGTGAAAGACGGGCTCGTTAACATTGCAGAAGTATTTTACAAGCTGTTTGACCCTGTGGACAGCTGGAGCCCAGTCGTGCCGGGGGAACTCTGAGATGGTGAGGAGCAGCTCTTCAGGTCTCCCACCCAAGAGACAGGGAATGCAGGCGTTCACCCCCAAGTCTCCACCTGGCATTGCTTGAGGCCTCCTTCCCAGGGCAGGAACTGTTCAGGTCTGCTGGCTTGCCCTGCACGCACAGCCCAGGCGTGCCCTCCAGGGCCAGAAATAAAGGCCCTCGGCATGAACCTTGGAGGATTTGCAGTGAGCAGCCTTCAACAGGGAGAGGTGAAAGGGTGGGCCACGGGCTGGACACAATTAGCCCCTTTCCAGAAGTTTCTAATTTTACACAGGCACTCTTACACAGGGAGCAAAACTCAGCAGAGCTCAGAGAGCTACCAAGAAACACAGCTACTTGGCCCTTTAGGTCGTAGGGTAGAAAACAGTGATTCTGGAGCACCCCAGTGAATCACGCCCACCCTTGAGAGGCGCAGGGTGGACTACGGACAGCAAGCTCCAGGCCCCGCTTCTCCCCCAGTACCCTGACTCTGCCCGCTCCACCTGGCAGGAACAGTATGTGTTCGTGCACGACGCCATCCTGGAAGCGTGTCTCTGTGGCAACACGGCCATCCCGGTGTGCGAGTTCCGCTCCCTCTACTACAACATCAGCAGGCTGGACCCCCAGACCAACTCCAGCCAGATCAAAGATGAATTTCAGGTATGAGCACATCCCAGGCTCCGTGACCCAGCCAGCTTCAGTGCCACTGAGCACAATCCTGGGACTTTCCTTGCAGGAACGGCTGTGTCTGTATCCTTCCCGTGTCTGCAGCTGAGAAGGAATTTCAGAACAGAAAATGCACAGCCATGAGCAACTACTCGCCGGCTGGTCACTCAGTGACTGCTGACACCTGGTTATTGTTTTCTTTCTTTTTTTTTATTTTTTTTTAAATTTTATTTTATTTTTAAACTTTACAATATTGTATTAGTTTTGCCAAGTATCGAAATGAATCCGCCACAGGTATACCTGTGTTCCCCATCCTGAACCCTCCTCCCTCCTCCCTCCCCATACCCTCCCTCTGGGTCGTCCCAGTGCACCAGCCCAAGCATCCAGTATCGTGCATCGAACCTGGACTGGCGACTCGTTTCATACATGATATTATACATGTTTCAATGCCATTCTCCCAAATCTCCCCACCCTCTCCCTCTCCCACAGAGTCCATAAGACTGATCTATACATCAGTGTCTCTTTTGCTATCTCGTACACAGGGTTATTGTTACCATCTTTCTAAATTCCATATATATGCGTTAGTATACTGTATTGGTGTTTTTCTTTCTGGCTTACTTCACTCTGTATAATAGGTTCCAGTTTCATCCATCTCATTAGAACTGATTCAAATGTATTCTTTTTAATGGCTGAGTAATACTCCATTGTGTATATGTACCACAGCTTTCTTATCCATTCATCTGCTGATGGGCATCTAGGTTGCTTCCATGCCCTGGCTATTATAAACAGTGCTGCGATGAATTGGGGTACACGTGTCTCTTTCCCTTCTGGTTTCCTCAGTGTGTATGCCCAGCAGTGGGATTGCTGGATCATAAGGCAGTTCTATTTCCAGTTTTTTAAGGAATCTCCACACTGTTCTCCATAGTGGCTGTACTAGTTTGCATTCCCACCAACAGTGTAAGAGGGTTCCCTTTTCTCCACACCCTCTCCAGCATTTATTGCTTATAGACTTTTGGATAGCAGCCATTCTGACTGGCGTGAAATGGTACCTCATAGTGGTTTTGATTTGCATTTCTCTGATAATGAGTGATGTTGAGCATCTTTTCATGTGTTTGTTAGCCATCTGTATGTCTTCTTTGGAGAAATGTCTATTTAGTTCTTTGGCCCATTTTTTGATTGGGTCATTTATTTTTCTGGAGTTGAGCTATAGGAGTTGCTTGTATATTTTTGAGTTTAGTTGTTTGTCAGTTGCTTCATTTGCTATTATTTTCTCCCATTCTGAAGGCTGCCTTTTCACCTTGCTAATAGTTTCCTTTGTTGTGCAGAAGCTTTTCAGTTTAATTAGGTCCCATTTGTTTATTTTTGCTTTTATTTCCAATATTCTGGGAGGTGGGTCATAGAGGATCCTGCTGTGATGTATGTCAGAGAGTGTTTTGCCTGTGTTCTCCTCTAGGAGTTTTATAGTTTCTGGTCTTACGTTGAGATCTTTAATCCATTTTGAGTTTATTTTTGTGTATGGTGTTAGAAAGTGTTCTAGTTTCATTCTTTTACAAGTGGTTGACCAGTTTTCCCAGCACCACTTGTTAAAGAGATTGTCTTTAATCCATTGTATATTCTTGCCTCCTTTGTCAAAGATAATGTGTCCATATGTGTGTGGATTTATCTCTGGGCTTTCTATTTTGTTCCATTGATCAATATTTCTGTCTTTGTGCCAGCAACAGAAAGAATAAAATACTTAGGAATATATCTACCTAAAGAAACTAAAGACCTATATATAGAAAACTATAAAACACTGGTGAAAGAAATCAAAGAGGACACTAATAGATGGAGAAATATACCATGTTCGTGGATTGGAAGAATCAATATAGTGAAAATGAGTATACTACCCAAAACAATTTATAGATTCAATGCAATCCCTATCAAGCTACCAACGGTATTCTTCACAGAGCTAGAACAAATAATTTCACAATTTGTATGGAAATACAAAAAACCTCGAATAGCCAAAGCTATCTTGAGAAAGAAGAATGGAACTGGAGGAATCAACCTACCTGACTTCAGGCTCTACTACAAAGCCACAGTTATCTTTTTTTTTTTAATTAAAAAACACTGTGTTCTGGAACTAAGGTCTTAGTTCTAGTCCAGGTTGTGGGTGGAGACACACAGGTGTGAATTTCATGCTCTTTCATCCCTGGAAGGACTCAGGTTGTCTCAATGTTTCCGTACAATTGGAACATGTCCTCGATCCTCACAATTCAAAAGTGGAGTCTGGAGACGAGTGGCATCAGCTTCACCTGGGAGCTTGTTAGAGACGCAGAATCTTGGGTCCCATCCGGCCCAACCAAACAAGAGTCTGTGATTTAACATGCCTCCAGGTGACTCAGATGCACATCAGACTTTGCAAAGCATCACCTGAGGGCACAGCTCAGGCAGAGCAGATGCCCCTTGGAGCCCAGGATGGTGGCAGCTTCGGTCTGGAGGCCTGGACTTGAATCACTGAGTGAGGCAAAACCAGAGCCCAGCCCATTGTCCTGAGGTCAGTGTCAGGGTCGTGTCTGGGCAACAGGAGCTGAGAACAGGCAGGGGGAACAGGGACACTTCAGGACTAAAGGGGCCAACGTGGGTCCCTGGTTCCGTGGGCAGACACCCCAGCCAGGCCAGTGTCTAGTGCTACTTCCAACAGGTAGACTCGGTTGATTCCAAGTAGAGACTGAGCACTGAGGGGGGAACAGGGGAGCACTCAGAGCCCCGATGTTCACAGAGCATCTAGTCTGTTGGTTGGGGCTGTTCAGTTCTGGTCCCACACTTGCTGGACTTACTCTGCCAAACACAAGCCCTGAAATTTTGTACACATGCTGGAGCTCTCTCCCAGAGGGTCCCTCACCCATCCTGGGCAACTCATCTAAGCATCCTTCCATTCTCACACATTCTGTCTTAGGGGCATGCTGGCAAAATCCCTCCCCTCAGTCTGTGACACTTCAATTGAGGCTTAAAAGTCATTACGGGATTCCCTACCCCCATGCCCCGCCTTGTGACCTCTGTTTCACGCAGGATGGCTGAGAGGAGTAACTTAGGTCAAATGATGGGCAGGTGTTCAGAGACTGGGTCTGAGCTCCCACGAGGGTATGCCATCCCTGTAATTTTGGCCCTGCAGAGGCGTCCCCCAGACCCTGGCAGAGGCTCTCAGCCCCAGGGCCCGGATCAGCCAGCAGGAGATGACAGCGTCACCACAGACGAGAACAGTTCTGGGAAAGGGTCTGGAGGGCAGGCTTGGAGGATTGATGGAGGGAAGTCAGGCTGAGTTTGTTCAAGGGACACTGTCTAAGCCACGCCTGCCGATCTGCCTCTGCACCCCTCAGACCCTCAACATCGTGACTCCTCGCGTCCGGCCCGAGGACTGCAGCATCGGACTGCTGCCCCGGAACCATGATAAGAATCGGAGCATGGACGTCCTGCCTCTGGACCGCTGTCTGCCCTTCCTCATCTCGGTGGATGGAGAATCCAGCAACTACATCAACGCCGCACTGATGGACGTAAGCTGAGCCCTGCCGGGGATAGCTCCTGGCTGCATTCCTGGGAAAAGCTTCTTCCCGAGGGGGAGGCCACTGCAGCCTGGGAGGATGGGCCCTGACTCCCCCTCTACTCCCCGCCCCGACTCCAGTCAGCCTCTCCCTCTGATCTCGTTGGTCCCAAAGACATTTCTCCCCCTGAAGGCTCTGGTACAAACCTGTATCTAAGCACTGTGCTTTTAATTGCTTTGTATTTATAAAGATCCTGGAAAGAATAGATCAAAAGCTTAAAGTGAGTCCCATGACATTACAGTGAGGCTACAGACCTGACCAGTCCCCCTTCCTGCTACCTACAAGCTGAGTGTCAGCCTGAAGTTCAGTCCAAGAAACATTCTGCATGCCAGCCAGGTTCCTACTGTTCTGTTAGCGGCCCTGCCTCCTGCTTTCTCAGCGTCAAGTCCCAGAAGGCCTGGTTTGGGATGAGGGGTCGTGTTCCCGCCCGAGAGGGTCCGTGCTCCTGACTCGAACACACCTCTCTGGGGTCCTCCAGCTACTTCCGGCTGTCACCCCTCCAGTTCTGGGTGTACAGATGTTTGTAGCAGGAAGGAAGCGTGTATCATCTGGTCTTGTCCACACACTTTCCAGCAAAGGAAATTGAGGCCAGAGAGAGAGAGACTTGCTCAAAGACTCCCAGAGCACTAGTCACAAAGCCGGAACCTAGGACTCCTATCTTACATTTTAGAATTTATTCCTTGAGCCTCCCCTCAGTTTGCTTGATCCAGAAAGACACAGACATCTCGCCTCCCAAGATTGCAGACCAAGAACAACATAAGCCTTCCAGGCCCTTCTCCCCATCTATGCCTGAAATCAAGTCCATCCAGCCCACATGAACCTCCATCTTACTTAGAACAGGAAGGAACATGGGGTACTTTCTCCTGAGGTCAAGGCCAACCAACTCTCTGACCCCCTGATTCTCTGGAACTTTCTCCCCAAGCATCCTAAGTGTTGGAAGCAGAGGGATGACTAGAAGTCAGTGCCTATCTCAGCTCTGGGGGGCCTTCCCTGGCTTGTGCCCATAGGGTGCCCAAGTCCTCCATGGAAACATGGCTCTGGGTCCAGAAGCAAGGAGTCTTGCTTTCTTGATCAGTAAAACGGATGGATGTGGAGGGAAGACCTCTGGCTTTAGCTTGGAGTCTTCTGAGATCAGTTATGTGTGTGTGTGTGTGTGTGTCTGTGTGTGCATGTGCGTGCGTGCGCGTGTGCAGATGTGTGTGTATATGTGGTGAGAGATGGGGTCTGGGGTGCACCCACACTTCTGAGCTCTTCCCAGCTTTGTCTCCCACTTGTCCCAACTCCCCCTCCCTGCCTTCCTCTTCCAAGGATCAAGCACGCTCCTGGCCTCTGCTTAGGAGGTTAGATGCCGCCCAGAGTCAAATGCCTTCTGCCAGGCTCTGATGCTGATTGTATTCTCTTTGCCCAGCAGGGCATTTCTCTTGTGAGCCATCACTGGGGTCTTTGCCTTTCTTACAGGAAAAAAAAAAAGTCCTTATCTGTATTCCAGCACAGTCTGTGCATTATCTGGTAACCATGGCAGCTTTGCTCCTAGCAGAAAAATATGAAGTCCTCTGGGTTAATTTTTAATGTTTCCCCTGGTAAAGGATGATGTTATCCATGAAATGGATTGCCGGCTGATCCCCGAAACCCGGCAGGAGCACGGATCTCGAACATATTTTCAGATAAGGCTTTGTCAGGCGTGCTGGCCTAATAGAGCGTTTATCACAGAGACAGGGAGAAAGGAAAGAAAACCAGCATTCACTGAGTGTTGGGCAGCACGTCAGACCCTGGATGTAGACTGTCTCGTCCTGTATCTGGGTATGATTGTCCCCGTTTTTCCAGAAGAGGTAGTGAAGGTCGGAGAATTTCCATGACTCTCTGCAGGTCAGCTGGCTCAGAAAGGGTGGATCCAGGGGTCTGAACCCCAAGACTTTCGACTCTCAAAGCCTAGATTCTTTCTCATGTCTCGAAACGTCTGCAGACCAGCTGTCTGCAGCTGGAGCCTGGCTTTGGGGGAAACTCCGTATTCATTTCTCCTAGATTCAGTTCTCCTAGACCCACTGGTAGGAGAAGGCCCTTGGGGACAAGACCCCACAGTGCGTCTGTGGCATCCACAGCTTCAAGGCATTTCTTTGCTCCCAGGAGATGACAGAACAATAGAAAATGCTCTAAGTGTCCTATGTAGCAGAGGTTTTTGCCAGAGATTTTTTCCTGGTTGCAGTGTGCAAACTCTTTCCCTCACCATCCTCCTGCTGGTTTGTAACTCCACAGAAAACAGGCACAGACCATGGTTCAAGATAGCTTGCTGAGAATGTGGGTTACTTCTCAGATTCTACAAACCATTAACCAAGCAGAGACACTCCCCAATCTTTTCAGACACCTTCTTACAGATACTGCAATGAATAGCACCCAGGTAACGCTTCAGATGTAGTCCAGACTCACCCAGTCCGTTTTCTCTGGGCCTCGGTTCCCCAGCTGTAACCCAGGACCGTTTATTCAGTTGTTTCTGGACCTGTACTGGGCATCCAGTGTGTTGGCCTCGAAACTGAAGCCAAGGATGGAGAACCGAGTGAGGGATGTTCCCGCCCACCGGCGGGCTCATAGCTGGCTCATTGCTGCTCTTTTCATCTGCATATCTGTTCAGCCTGCACCACAGTCATGCCTCTGGAGTTATGAATCCCATCTTCCAGTTGAAGAACCTGAGATCTGGAGCGATCTAATAGCTTGCCAGTGCACAGCACTGATTTTAAAAAGTCACTCTCTAAATGCGCTTGAATGAATGAATGGCTGGCCAGATAAATGTATGAATGGGTGGTTTATAATGTGCAACTGGCAAAGCTGGGTTTGAACCTGGTCTGCCTGATTCTAAAACCTGGGCACTTTCACCGCCCCATTGGCTCACAGAACACCATGCCCATCTTCTGCCAGGCCACCTCAGCCCTCATTCAAGCCTTGGGCAGAAGTGAGCCTCTTGAACCATAAGCCCCTTCAGAAGGCTCTCTGGACTGAGCCACGGTCCCCTCCAGCACTGTGGGCACAGGGGCACAAAATATCCCTTTTATCCCAGGAAGTGTCTTGGCCAGCAGAGCAAATATGCATCCAGGATCTTTCATATTGTAATGTTGATTCTTTGCTGAGCTCCAAGACATAAATAATTTATTTGGAAAATCCCCCTCCCAAGTGACACCTTGCCAATGAAATGTCTGAGTTGGGAGGAGAATGAGTTCATTACGAGAAGGTCCCCTTTGCCACCAGGGCACCCAGAGATAAGAACAGGCGGGGGCTTTGTGTCATCTCTCTGGCAGACTCAGGGGCCTCTGGCAGCCTCCTGGGCCACCTCCTTGTCAGAACATTGCTGAAGGGTGTATATTTCACGAGGCCTGTGTCGTTCTTTTCAGAGCCACAAGCAGCCTGCCGCCTTCGTGGTCACACAACACCCTCTCCCCAACACCGTGGCAGACTTCTGGAGGCTGGTGTTCGATTATAACTGCTCCTCCGTGGTGATGCTGAATGAGCTGGATACTGCCCAGGTAAGAGAACACCTGGCCCAGCCTGGCCCTGGCTGCTCAGGTGTGTTAGGGCAGCCGCGCCCAAGGATTGGAGGGACAGCCCTCTGCTGCCTCTGCTCAACCCAGGTGCCCCTCCAGTGGGCACTGTCTGGCAGGGAGCACCAAGCCAGTCTGCTCAACTTCTGGTAGATGCAGGGGGATCCCCTGCCAGGCCCCCCATTTCCAGCAGTGACTCCCCCTGCCTATGGGCTTTATCCAGCCCCCAAGCTTCCCAGGACCAGACTCTGTTGCTCCACCCTCCCCGGCGCTGGTTAGAGCCTTGCTCCAAATCACGTAGAGCGCGCAGAAAAGGCTACCCCCTCCCCCAGCTCTGAGCACCTCCAGGGCTGCAGACTAGCTGACTCCTGGACGCACTCAACCACTCCCCTGCTCTCTGATGCGGCCTGACAGAGCCTGGGGCCTGAACCATGGACCCTTTACCGCCGATCACCCCACCGAGGCCTGGCTTTGTCCTGGGTGAGCCTTGTGTCCCAGCAGCCTCCGTGTCTTAGCTCCCCTGCATGTGTCAGCTGTGAGCACAGTGTGCCTCCAGCACATATCTGTACTTGGGATGTCAGACACGGGTTGTGGGGCAGCTTCTGGGGCTCACACCCCAATGGCAGGGCAGCCATTTCTGGGTGGAGGCGGTGATGGCCTTTGAGGGTTTTCAAAAGCAATCCCATCCCCTTACTCTTGTCTCGAAAGAGCCCAGAGTAACTCAGAGGGCTCCCTATGAGCACTCGCCTTGGGCAGGCCTGGTGTGGGGAGAGGGAAAAAATGGGCCTGCGCTGTGGTCTCAGCCCTCCAGGAGCTCACAGTCCCGCTGCAGAGACAGATGAGCAAACTGTCCCCACCTCGTGTGGCAGCAATCTAATAGAGGTCAGCTGCCTAGTGCCTTGCTGGCCGGGAACAAGGAGCAATTAATTCTGCCCAGAGGGTGAGGGAAGACTTCAGAAGGAAGGTGACTTTGGCCTTGAAGAAGGCAGCAGAGATCCGGCGTGTGGGGGATGAAGTCGCCAGGAAAGGGTGTTCCTAGCGGTGGGACAGCAAGGGCAAAGGCCTGGTGGGGTCACCATGTCCACCTGTCTGCAGGACGGCTTCGGGGGCAGCGTAGCAGGGCAGGGGGGTATGTCAGGAGGAGACGAGGGTGGTGATGCTGAAAAATAGAGCCGGGCCAGCTTGCAGAAGGCTGCCCTTGCGGTGGGGGTCTTCGCCTGCAGCATGGTAAACATCAGACTTTTACTCCATAAGCAATAGCATCCTTTCTGAGAATGGAAGTTTTCATGCACGCCCAACCTTAGAAACAGGTACGACCCAGTGAAGCAGGGGTGGGGTCTGGAGCTCCACCCACACCAGTCTTTGGGCTTCCTGATGCCCAATCAGGAACGTTGGCCACGCTGGCGCTTTTGTGGAGCCCCTGGTATGCCTTGGAGCACAAGTGGAAAGTCCTTGCTGTGCAGGGAGGAGAGACACTGCAGAGTTTAGGCAGAACTTCTTGTTAGAAAACAGGACCTGGGGAAAACCTGGAGACCAGGAGACTGAGGAGGGGATGGTTGTAAATGTGCAGAAGATGCAGGGGTTGACCTGAACTGAGGAAGTGGCTGGGAGGAGGCAGGAGAATTAGGGTTGGATGTGGAGAGGTTTCCAGGGTTGAGGTCTACAGGTCTGGGGAGCTGTTGGTGAGAGAGAGCCATGAGAAGTCATGGTGGTGACAGGGGTTCTAGCGTGGGCCTCAAGCCTCTTGGATGAGACTGGCCAAGATGGGGAAGGTGGGGAGGGTGGGAGAGGCAGCAGGAAGCTTGGGGAGACCCGGAGGGAAGCTGATTACAACTTGAACAGCTCAGAAGTTAGGGGTGTCAATCATCCATGCAGTCAAAAATTCACTTACAATTTATAGTCAGTCCTCCAAGAACAGGGTTCCTCTGTGATGCAGCTCCTCCATCTTCACGGTTACTCCAAATCCATGGTTACTCTGTATCCGAGGTTCCTCCATATCCGCTATTCCGCATCCCGTGGATTCAACCAACTGTGGATCCTTTCTGTGTGTGCTCAGTCGGGTCTGACTCTGGGACCCTATGGACTGTAGATCCTGTAGCACCATATTATTTACTGTTGAAAAAAATCTGCATAAAAATGGACCTGTGCCGTTTAGGCCCGTGTTGCTCAAGGGTCAACTGTAGGAGGGGACAGAGTTGAGCACAACTTGGGATGTGCATGTAGGAGTCATTCCTTCAGGACAGCATCCATTCGTTCCGTCCACATCTGTCGAGGAGCTGCTATTTGCCAGAAGCTATTCTCGGTGCTTGGATTAACATGACAGAGAAAGCAAAACAGAAAATGCCCATCTCTTGTGCAACTTGTATTCTAAAGCAGGGGAATAAATCGCAAGCACTCTGTAACGGCCTTAATTATATGTTACAGGTAACAAGTGTGTGGAAAAAGAAAGATAAGAGGGCAGGGATGAGGCTGGTCTGGGGCACGGGCCACACCTGTAATTGTGTGATGAAGGTGGGCTGCATTGAGGAGGTCACAGCTGAGCACAGAGCTCAAGGAGGTACAAGAATGCACCCCCGTGCCCATCTCAGGGAAGAGCACCCCAAGCAGGGGGACGACCCACACCAGGGGTGTACGGTGGAGGGGCAGACGAGGCCACTGCGCCTGGGGCAGCGCAGCAGCCGGCGACAGAGACACAGCAGGGCCAGGTCCTGGGGGCCTTGGCGGGCTGGGGCCACAGGAAGGATTTGTATGTTTACTCTGAGAGAAATGGGAAGCCATCAACAGGTCCTGCGCGGAGGAGGGACTTGAAAAAGTAATTTGACTTTTTAACACAGCTTCCCTGTAGCTACTGTGGTGAAAGTTGCCAGAAAGGGGGAGGGTGGCTGCTAAGAGTGGAAGCAGAGGACAGGAGGCCCCTGCAGTCCTCCAGGGAGAGGTGATGCTGGCTTGAGCCTGGGTGGTAGCAGCGGAGTGGATTCTGGGTATATCCTGAACGTAAGCCCAACAAAATATCCTGCTGGATTGAATAGGGAATGTGAGAGAGAGAGAGAGAGGAAGCAAGGATGACGCCACAGTTTAGGACCCAAACAATGGAAGGTCTGGATCTGAAATAAGCATGAAATATGACAGATTGCCATAGAACAAAGACCCCTGCAGAGTTCCAGAGTCAGAAGGCATCACCACCCTATTCCTTTGCCTAAAAAAGTGACACATGAACCCATGAAAGCGTGAGGGAAGCAGAGCCCTTCTTCCAACACTTCTTTTTGCAAAACCAGAGGCCAGGCACAGAGGAGGAGTTTCAAAGCACCTCACTTAGGGATATTTAAGAGAACAGGAGGGGCGAGGCCACTGGCTCTAGGACCCCCTTGTTCAAGGGCGGCTCTCAAGTGAATGAAGATCTTTCAGCCCCAGCTGTTGGTGCAGGCTTTGAGAGCCGAGTCTCTAAATGCACAGACATCAGGCTCAGAAGTGCCCTGAGGTTGGCTGCCATATGCAGCTGGCAAGCTTCCCCTGAAATCAGCAGATGAATGGAGCACTTATTGATATAAATATCATCACCACAACAGCTGGGCGCCTTGCGAAAATAAACAATGACACAGCGTGAGCATCAGAAAAGCCACCCTCAGCACCTGGCGGGGCGGTGCTTTGAAGTGGCATCCACGTTTGTCGCCAGCGTGCCCATGTCGAGGCAGCCCATGGTGGCTCTGGCCAGTCCTGCAACTAGGACAGGTCTGCCATGGGTCCTGAGCATTGTTAGATCGCTCCCAAGAGGATCAGTGCCACATCTTGAGGTTTGACTGGAGACCAACTGGTAAGGGCATGTGTTGCTGACTCTCTGTAATTTGTAGCAAAATAAGGTAGCACAGAGGATGAGATTCCCGAGTGCTTTATTTTCTTGCACCACTGGTCAAATCTGTCTGCTTCCGCTCAGAATCCTATACCACGGCATTCAGCCAGCCACCCCCAGCCACAGGTGTCTTTCCATTCTCCATAGTGGCTGCTATTCAAAGATAATGATGAGCAGTGGGGGCTTAAGATAAAGACTCCCAAAGCAACTTCATTGACCTTAGAGATTTTTTTTCTTTTTAAAAGCTCTTTGGGACTCCAGAGGGCTGTGGTCAGATTAGTCTGGTAGTATCTTAACCACAACATGTAGCGAATGATGCTATGGTTTCTGATGGGCAGGTCAGGCAGAACCTCTTCAGTCATACCCAGTACATTGACAAGATCTCTTCCATCTTTGTGGGCTCTACAGTTAGACCAGAGTCCATGGGGAGCAGACACCAGAGAGATGCCCTCTTCATGGCCAGGCCGCACCCACCATGTGGTTCAGAAGGCTCAGGAAATCCTCAGTGCCCCACTGTGGGCAGGGACCATGTGGCAGGCAGACTGTTGCCCCCCCCGAAGATGTCCAAATCCCTAAATGTGTGAACTTGTTATCTTCCATGGTAAGCAGTACTTTGCAGATGTGAAGTTAAGGATCCTGAAATACGTGGACTGTCCTGGGTTATCCGTGTGGGTCTGCTGTTAGGGTCTTTCAGGAGGCAGGAGGATGAGAGTCAGGAACAGATCGTGATGATGGGAGAAGGAATTGGAGTGATGGGGCCACAAGTTGAGGGATGCTGACAGCTGCTAAGACTGGAGATGAGGACTGGCGTCTCCCCTGGGGACACCAGAGGGAACACAGACAGCTCAGCTGACACCTTGACTGTAACCCTGCGAGACTCACTTCAGACGTCTAACCCCCAGTTAAGAAATTTGTGTGGCTCTAAGCTACTACATGTGTGGTCATTCAGTATAGCTGCCCTGGGAAGCTAAGACAGACAGCAAAACTGAAAACGGAAATTTGGACCTGGAGGTGTGAGGGTCAGAGACCGCACAGAGTATGAGATTGAGATCCTGGGGAAATCCAGAATCAGCCTGGGGTACAGGACTTGGAAAGCAGTTTGAGCTGGAGAAATCCATGTCTGAGTCAGGGTCCATCAGGAGCAGGGTGGGGAGAGCCAAGGAGAAGGCAGATGACCATCCCTCCAGCAGCAGGAGGCTTGCAGAGCCAGAGGGGGGTCTCTTAAAGGTCCAGGAGCAGGCTTTCTGGGCCACATTCAATCAGGCCCTCATCAGCACACATTTATGGTAAACCTTCCACGTGCTGAACACCAACCTAGACACAGCAGTGCACAAAACAGGCACCAAAAAACCCGCAATACCCATGGAGCTGCTGGTCTGGTGAAGGAGTGTCTGCCTCCCAGACTCCCTTGGGCATCAGACATGTTGGAGACATCTTCAGCTGAAACCATGACACCAGGACCCTCAAGCCACAGGGAGAAGCTGAGCTGGAGGCAAAAGGGATGGGAGGGCCAGGTCCAGGCAGCGTGTCCCACTGCCCCCAAGTGCTGTGGGGAGCACTGGAGGGACCAGCAGGGGATGACCAGCACGCCCCCCCATCAGCCCGGAGTCAGGTGTGGGGTCAACGGGACCCAGCTCCTTCTCTTGTTTCCATAGAGTAAGTGCTGGGGCTCTTCTTGTTGTTCAGTCACTAAGCCGTGTCCGACTCTGCGACCCTGTGGACTGCAGCACGCCAGGCTTCCCTGTCCTTTACTAGCTCCCAGAATTTGCTCAAACTCATAGGGTTTGGCATGCTTGAATATTCTGCTCATTTATTATATTGGCTGTGCTTGAGGATCCCCTGAGCCTCTCAGTATTTACTTGTCATTTATTCTAGGGAGTACACTTTACCTCACTGAAATCTTAGAGATTTTATAAACACCTTACAATATTTCCTATCTTCCCTCCAAAGACCTGCCACTCTGTAAGCCTTTATTTTCCAAACTATATTTACTAATTAATAATTTGTTCATCTTCCTGTATCTTTTCCACCATCAAAAGGGTCTCAATGACTCTAAAACCAGAGTCTTGGTGTCCTCCACGAGGACAATGGTGTGACCCCCTTTGGCTTTTGAAGACCTTGGAGATAGCTCGTTGGCTGTTCCTGCCAACTTCACAGCCATCACTGTGGAATCCACTGATCTGACCAGGCCCCCTTCCTCTCATTTTGCAGGTCAGGAAGCTGCGGCCCAGGCAGGCTTTGTCCAGAGTCCCACAGCCGCCCCGACCCAGGCCCAGGGCCCCCTGCCAGGGATGGTGAAGACTTTCACCACCATCTAAACAATAGGGCTTCCAGGGCCCCGGGATCTGATAAACACCACTTGCTGGTACCTGGGTATACGAAGCAGGAAGGAATGTGTCTCAGTTTAAAGCAAGCAAGAGCCCCAGCTTGTGTAAGAGCTGCATCGCCCAGTTCTGAACTCCTACCGGGGGAAGTCTGAGACCTCATGTGATGCAAATCCAGGTGCAAAGGTGAGGGGGTGGGCGCTGAGGACATGCATTCCCACCGAGCTTCTAGAAGTGAGAGAGGCAAGCTTGTCATCCTCCCAGGAAAAAAGCGGGGCTGATGTTTCAGAGATGTCTTTTCCTGTCATTGTGCCTGGAAGGCAAATAGCAAGTACTTCTAGCCCCATTTTTATCTCAGCTTGTAAAAACACAGCCTGGCATGCCACCAAAATACACACAACCCCCAAGTCTGTGTCTCTGCAAGTCCCAGGTCTGACCTTTGCAAGGGGCCATATCTCTGTCTCTAAACCCACTGGAACAGAAGAATAAGGAGTCGGGGGTCAAGAGACCTGAGTTCAAGTTCTAGCCTTGCCAATGTCACCTTAAGCCAGTCAACTTGTCGAAGTCTCAATGTTACCACCTATGAAACTCGTGTACCTCAGATGGCAGCCAAATCCACTCTGTCTTTGAAGGTTTACATCAAATGGGCTTTGTTTCCTCTTCCCCATTGTGTGGGAAAGCCCACTGTGCACCCCCAAGATTTCTGGGGACTCCAAGGGGGTTCTGCGTTCATGTCCACTTCTGAGATCCAGCTCAGACTCTACTGGCGGCAGCGTGGGGCTCACGTCCCAGCAGGGCCCGTGGCTGAAGGCTGAACACCACGCATCCTCATCCCTTGCGTTTGTGTTGTAGTTTGTGGCTGTGCGGGCTCCCTCTAGTTGCGGCGCGTGGGCTTCTCATTAGAGTGGCTTCTCTTGTCGTGGAGCACTGCTCTCGGGCGCATGGGCTTAGTTGCCCCAAGGTATGTGGAATTTTCCCAGACCCAGGATCGAACCCATGTCCCCTGCATCGGCAGGCGGATTCTCAGCCACTGGACCAGCAGGGAGGTTTGACACATCCTCATTCTTAAACCCCACCTCGCTCCTCACGCTTGGCGGCCGGCAGCATGTCTTCCCCCCCTGTTGCCCCAACCACTTTTTTCCTCCCTCTACCTTCTCTCTCCCTCCTCCAGATCTTCCACCCCTCCTCCCCCCAAAGCCGTTCCCTTATTAAGCTGAGGAATCCAGCCATCTCTTTGTTATCTCTTTCTGAAACCGCCCCTGAACCTTTGCCTTCCACCCACCCTACCTTCCTCTGTAGATATTTTCCTAAACTCCCTGGTTCCTTCCCGGAAACAAGCTCTGATGCACCCATCATAAGAGTGAGTTTCCACCTACTATATGGAGTTGCAGTATTTATCTTGTGAATGGAGAGGTGGACGGAGGAGGGGGGCGCATGTGCTTTTCTCTCTGCGCCCCCCGCCACCCCGCCCTCACATCCTCCTCAACCCTAACAGTCTGTCTTCCTTACTGGCCACAGTATTAAACCCAATAAGATGTTTTGACCTCTTTGTGGAATTTATTTTAGGAAGTTTCATCATTACTGATCTGAATTTCAAAACCAATTTAGGTAACACTTTTCTCTTAAAAACACTAGTAATTCATTTCACCTTTAGGTGGCCTGGGATTGATTCCCTCCTATGGATCACAAGGACCTTGATAACACAGGCTTTCATTTCTGCAATCTGTATTACTTCTGTATTACTTGGCTTTTCCATTTTATCAAAGTACTTATTAATTAATGAGAGTCATAACTGAGGTGCACAGAAATACACTTGAGGATTGTTTATTCCAAAAATAGGCCCATATTGCCAGATTTAAATCATCAGAACGTGCTTATTTCAGCGACTAACAAGCTTTCTGATTCCATCAGCAAGAAAATGATGTCTGAGAGGCGACCTTCATGTTCGTTAGATTTCACGTGTGAACACGCACCCCCGTAGGACATCTTTCCGTGGCCCAAGCAGCAGTGGAAGTTACTAGGTGGAATAATGCATGGCAGCTGTTCCAGGACTGTCCACACAGGCTTCATGACTTTCGCTTGGTTTAACTTGTTCTGACAATAAATAGCCCAGAAGCACAGCCATTTCAAAATCAGCAGCAGCTGCTGCACCAGCATCCCTCCCTGACCCCCCAGGTGTGGTCATCAGCCCACCCGAGTGCATTTGCAGTGGCGAGGCCCTCCCTATGGGCAGACAGCACCACCCCTCCCAGAGGGATGGGTAAGGAAGAGAGGCGAGCCCTGGGATCAAGGTAGGAAGAGGCTGGGCTAAAGAACTGGACTCTACCGTGGAGACATAGCCACTTAAAGTCTCCCATCTAAGGAACAGAATACCAAAGTGTTTCTATGTGTGATCCCAGGTCAGCTGGGTCCTTGTGGGTCTAAAGAAGCAAGTGGGCTTCTTTGAAACCCCTATTTCCAGGGCCTGAAGAAACCATAAACTCTTCTCCCCAAGTTTCTATAACCGTTTGTTTCTTTTGTAAATTTAAGTTTTTTATGTAACTTTTTGGGTGAACTATTTTAATTAATTTTATTGGAGTATAGTTGATTTACAATGTTGTCTTAGTTTCTGCTGTGCAGCGAAAGCGAGTTGCTTATACAGACACACATGTCCACACTGCTTTACACTCTTTTTCCATAGCGGTCATTACAGAGTACTGAGTAGAGTTCCGTGTGCTATAGAGTAGGCACTCATTAGTTACTATTTTATATATAGTAGTGTATATAATGTCAGTCTCCCAGTTTATCCCTCCTGCCCTTTCCCCCTTCGTAAAATACGTTGTTTTCTACGTTTGTGACTCTATTTCTGTTATTACTCAGCCATCAAAAAGAATGAAATAACGCCATTCGCAGTAGCATGGACGGACCTAGAGACGGTCACACTGAGTGAAGTAAGTCCAGCGAGAGACAAATACCATATTATATCATGTATACATGGAATCCAAAAAACAACGGTACAGATCAACTTACAGAATTTTAAAGGTTACTTTCCATTTACAGTTATTACAAAATGCTGGCTGGATTCCCCATAATCCGTCCTTGTGCCTGTCTTACACCCAGCACTCGGTCCCTCCCACTCCCCTACCCGTTGGTGACTAGTAATTGGTTCTGTATGTCTGAGACTTCTTTTCGTTATACTCACTGGCTTGTTGTATTTTCTGGATTCCACGTGTAGGTGATATACCACACGGTCATCTGCAAACAGTGACAAGTTTTACTTCTTCCTTTTCCAGTTCTGATTGTCTTTTTCTTCTCTTGATTGCCATGGCTACGATTTCCAGTACTGTGTTCATTAAGTGTGGAAAGAGTGGGCGTCGTCTTGTTCCCCACCTTAGAGGAAATGTTTTCAGGTTTTCACTGCTGAGTGTGATGTTAGCTGTGGGTTTGTCCTATACGGCCTCTATTATGTTGAGGTATGTTCCTTCTATCCCTACTTATTGGAGGGTTTTTATCGTAAGTGGGGGTGTTGGGTTTCATCATAAGCTTTTTCTGCATCTACTGAGATGATCATGTGGTTTTTCCTCCTCGGTTGTTTACGTGGTGTATCACACGGATTGACTTGCAGATATCAAAAAACATCCTTCCATCCCTGAGATAAATCCCACTTAATCATGGTGTATGATCCCTTTAATGTATCATTGGATTTGGTTTACTAGTATTTTGTTGAGGATTTTTGCATATACATTTAATCAATGATATTGACCTGAGTGTTTTTTGTCTTCTGTGATATCTTTGTCTGGTTTTGGTATCAAGATGATGCTACCCTTATAGAATGAGTTCAGAAGTTTTCCTTCCTCTGCAGTTTTTTCGAATCGTTTCAGAAGGACAGATATTAACTCTTCTCTAAATGTTTGGTAAAAGTCAACTGTGAAGCCATCTGGTCCTGGAATTTTGTTTGTTGGGCATTTTATAATCACTGACTCAATTTCATTACTGGTAACTGATCTGCTCATATTTTCTGTTTCTCCCTAGCTTGGTCTTGGGAGATTGTACCTTTCTAATAATTTGGCCATTTCTTCTAGGTTGTACATTTTATTGGCATGTTATTGTTCATAGTAATTTTTTTTGATCCTTTGTATTTCTGTGGTGTCAGTTGTAACTTTTTTCATTTCTGATTTTGATTTGGGCCATCTCCCTTTTTTTCTTGATGAGTCTGGCTCAACTTTTACCAGTTTTATCTTTTCAAAAAAAACCCAGCTTTAATTTCATTGAAAATTTGTCTCTATTTCTGCTCTGATCCTTATGATTTCTTTAATTCTCCTATTGATAATTTTGGGGGTTTGTTCTTCTTTCTCTAGTTTCTTTAGGTATAAGGTTAGGTTGTTTATTTAAGATTTTTTGTGTTTCCTCAGCTAAGTTTGTATCACTATAAACCACTCTCTTAGTGTTGCTTTTTTCTGTGTCCCATATGTTTTAGATTGTCTTCTTTTCATTTTTCTCTAGATATTTTTTATTTCCTCTTTGGTAGCATATTAGCCTCCACGTGCTTCTGTTTTTTGCAGTTTTTCTTGTCGTTGATTTCTAGTCTCACACAGTGTTGTGGTAGGAACAGACACTTGATATGATTTCAACTTTCTTAAAGTTCTTGAATTTGTGGTCTAGCATGTGCTCTATCCTGGAGTTCTATCCTGGGCTTCCCTTGTGGCGCAGCTGGTAAAGAATCTAACTGCAATGCAGACCATTCCCCGGGCACTTGAATATAATGGATGTTGTGCTGCTTTTGGATGGAATACTCTGTGTTAATTAAATATATTTGCTCTAAGGTGTCATTTAAGGACTGTGTTTCCTTATTGATCTTCTATCTGTATCATCTGCCCATTGACGGGAATGTTAAAGTCCCCCACAACTATTGTGTTCCTGTCAATTTCTCCTTTTGTGTCTGTTCATATTTATGTTATACTTAGATGCTTCTGTGTTGGGTGCATATTTACAACTGTTGTGTATTCTTCTTGGATTGACCCCTTGATCATTATGCTGTGCCCTTCGTTGTATATTGTAACGGTCTTCAAAGTATTTTGTCTGATGTAAGTATTGCTACTCTGGATTTCTTTTGATTTCCATTGGCATAGAATACCGCTCTCCATCCCCTCACTTTTAGTCTGTATGTCTCTCTAGATCAGAAGGGAGTCTCTTGTAGGCAGTATGTATAGGAGTCTTGTTTTGTATCCCTTTAGTCTATGTCTTTTGGTTAGAGCATTTAGTGCATTTACATTTAAGGTACTTATCAATATGTATGTTTTTATTGCCTTTTTAATTATTTTGGATTTGTTTTTATAGGTTTTTTTTAACCCCCTTATGGATTCTTTTTTCTTTTTTGTGTGTATAGATTTTTGGTTTGTGGTTACTATGAGCTTTTTGTATAGTAGTCTATATGTGATTATTTTAAGTTGACGATCCCTTGCTTTCAAATGCACCTTTAAAACCCTACATTTGTACTCTCCTCCCCTCATGACTACTGTTTTTGATATATTTTATATTGCTTTGTGTATCTTTTAACTGCTTATTATGGATATAGATGGTTTTACTCCTTTTATCCTCCCTAATAGCTTTGTGTGGGGCTGATTGCCTACCTTTATACATGTTTGCCTTTACTGGTGAGCTTTTGCATTTTGTAATGTTCTTGTTTCTTGCTGTGGCCTTTTTTTTTTCTCCTAGAGATTCTTTAACATTTGTTGTAAAGCTGGTTTGATGACGCTGATCTCTTCTAGGTTTTGGCTATCTGTAAAGTTTTTGCGTTCTCCATCAAATCTGAATGAGAACCTTGCTGGGTAAAGTATTCTTGGCTGCAGGTTTTTCCCTTTATCGCTTTAAATGTATCATGCCACTCGCTTGTGGCCAGCAGAGTTTCCACAGAAAAGTCAGCTGACAGCCTCATAGGAATTTCCTTTCTGTTGTTTCCCCCTTGCTGCTTTGAGCATTCTCTTTTTATCATTTGAATTGGTGTGTCTTGATGTGCTCCTCTTTGGGTTAGTGCTGCACGGGGCTCTGCTCTTCCTAGACTTGAGTGATTGTTTCCTTTCCAAGGTTAGGGAAGTGTTTAGCTATTGTATCTTCAAATAAATATTTTCTCAAATATTTTCTTCAAATTTTTTCTCCTCCTAGGATCCCTATAATGCGAATATTAGTGCACTCTGTGTTGTCCCGGAGGTCTCTTAAACTGTCCTCACTAGCTGCTGGTTAGCCTATTTAGTCATGAGGCGACAGAACCCTAGGGGGTCTTCTGGGCTAGTGCTGGCTCACTGGTGGCTAGAGTCAGGGTCTTGAAAATTTTCAGGCTGTTACCTACCCATTGGCAGAGCCAGTTCCTGGCTGCAGAGCCCAGGGATGCCCAGGCTTCTTTCAAGTTTGGGGGGGCGGGGAGGGCACAGTTCCTAACACAGTTGGGTATAGGGTTCTGGGTACCCCAAAGCTTGTATTGGTCTGCTATTGGGTAGGGCCAGGGCCCACAGGCTGTGGGATCGTAGTTTTCTTGTATCTGGTGTTTGTCCCCTCGTGGGTGAGGCTGGTCTAGAAGCTAATTTGGGCTTCCTGCAGAAAAAGGGATGGGTCTGCATCCTCACCTGTTCAGTTGTCTGGCCTGAGGCACACTGGCATCTGCAGGCTTTTGAGTGGGGCTGATGACCCAGAATGGCAGCAGCAGTGTTCACACAGCAGAATGCTCCCCAGGATGGCTGCCACCGGTGTCTGTGTCCCCAAAGTGAGCCAAAGCTGCCGCCCCGCTTTGGCCTTGCAACCCAGTGTATGTGAGATTGTGTGGGGACCCTTTAAGAGAGAGGTCTCTAGTCCTGTGGGACTCCCAGAATCAAGCCCCACTGGCCTTCAAAGACAAATGCTCTGGGGGATTGTCTTCCCAGACCCTCAGGCTGGGGAGTCCAACATGGGGCTCAGAACCCACTCCAGTGAGAGAACCTCTACAGTATAATTATCCTCCAGTTTGTGGGTATGGGATTTGATTATACCCCAAGTTCACCCATTATGCCTCTTTTCATTATGAGTCCTTCTCTGTGTCTGTAGTTGTAGAAGATCCTTCCAGTAGGTCCCAGTCTTTTTCCCTGGTGGTGGTGGGTCTGCAGATAGTTGTGATTTTGGTGTGCTCAGAAGAGGAGAGGAGTTTGGGGTCTTTCTACACCACCGTCTGAGTCGCTGTCCTATAAACTGTTGATGCTTATGTGCTCATGGTCTGGTCTCAGCTCCACTCTTAAGTCATCAAGGGAGCAAAACTCAGCTTCTCACTGACGTCTACAAGAAAACCATGCACACTGAGCATTGTCTATGTTGTTATAAATTTACTTAATGTTTAGGAGCGGGGGCAGTCAGATGACACCCTGACTCACCTTCAGCCCTTTCAGTGGTTTTTCCTCTTCCATCCCTGGGTCCCTCTCCAGAACCACCCACAGGCCTCTCCCCTTTGACATGCAGAACAGTTCCCAGAACCTATCCCAGATACCATCTGTCCCCACTGCTCCATCAGGCTGGCTGGTCAGGAATTTTCACAGGGGCAGTCCTTTGACTATCCGAAAGAGAAATTTTCATACAGGCTGCTAAGTGGGAAGGAAAAGACCCTTTACTTTAGCCATCTTGTTTTGCGTGGCCCTCTCCCACACCACCTAATAATTACAGCTGCCATTTATTGAGTGCTCACTAGTTACAGATCCTTGTGCTAAGTAGGCACATTCAGGTTCACAGCCATTCATCACTTAACCTGGAGAAGCTAAAGGTTTGGCCAAGTCACTCAGCTAGAGAGTGACAGGGCTGGGATTTGAACCCAGGGTGCTTCAGCCAGGAGCCCCATTAACCTTCTGCTAACTGCATTCACAGGCCCAAATGGTGGTACCCACTGAGGCACAACCCCAGCACTTGGACACAGGACGGTCTTGAGCTGAACCTTAGAGGACACTTCTTACTGATGAGGATCATTTCCCCGCCCCCCAAAGGCCCCCAGGAACAGCACACTGGCTTCCCCCATTCCCACTCCCATGGCTAGGTTAGGTGCAGCATCCCAGGCTTGGGGAGACCCTGATGATCTCTGACAGCTTAGACACCACATCTGCCCACCCATCACCCAGCTGAGCATCACCCACGCCACTGCTGATGTGGACTCACAGATTAGGGAACTCGAGTGAAAGGCCAGCTCCGATGCAGCATCAGAAGTACCCTGCAACCTTCCCCAGGCCTCTGGGCAAGATGGAGAGTGACCTGGAAAATCAAATGCAGAGATGTGTCCCAAAATATAGGAGTCTTGTTTGAGGCAGAGTAGAATCTATTAGTTTGAGAAATTGGTCTGGAAATCTTATTAAAAGAGACAAATCATCCCACATTCTCTCCAGACTGAGAATATTGGAGATAATAGACTTTCCTTGACACTTCAGACCCATGGAGCTCATGTCAGGATCACAGCCAACCTCTGGCAAGGCACAATTCAAAGCAGGTAATAAAGGCAATTATTTTTTTTTAAATTGGCAGTTCTGATTAATTCTGATTTCTCCGGCCAGCCACAGACTTATCTGTACCGGTCCCTCGTTACTGTGAAGGTTGAGGGCATAAGAGCCAATGGCAAAGAGAAATGAAGTTCAAGCTGTGGATTTGTCATTACTGCACAGCCCAGCAGATGACTGTCCAGCCACAAAGGCCACTGTGTCCAGCACTTTCCACCTACACACACGCACCCTTTCTCAGTATTATTTATTAGCAGCCAGTGGGGACGCCGGGAAAGCCAGGCACCATTGCATCATGAAACTTAATCTTGCTTACCTTTGCCATTTAAGACGGGTGATAAGAGGAAGACTTCTTCAAATCTGTACATTAGCTATGATCATTACTGCTATTTTTGTTGAACACTGCAAGGTTCGAGAATGACATGAATCACTGGAATGTGGTGGGTGCTGGCACCCTGCTAAGGGCTTTCTTCCCACGTGTTTTCTCTTTATCCTGAAAGCAACCCTACAGGACAAGGGTTGCCAATGTTCTCTGCAGAAAGAAACAGATAGGAAATACTTTAGGTTTTGCGGGCTCTGTGGTTAAATCTACCATTAGAGCTTGAAAGAAACCATAGAAAATATGTAAATGGAGAATATACCTGAACTTCCTTTACAGATTCAGACAGCTGGCCAGGTTTGGCTAGTGGGCCATGGTGTGCGTGAACAAAGGGTATTCCTAAGCTGGAGTCTGGGCCCCACAGCTGGGAGACATGTTCTTCTCCTCTCCCCCCCACAACTCATCCATGCTGGCTCTAGTTCTGGAGGAAGGACAGAATCAAACAAGGTTTTGCATGTGATGCCCAGGGTGAGTTGGCTGTCAGCAAAAGAAACACTGATCACTTTCAGGAAACGCCTGCCTCCGTGGTGGCTGTGAGGAGACCACCAGATTGCTGAGGTTGCTGTGGGTTCCCTCTGTCCATTTAGCTCCTCATCTGCAAGCTCAGCCGAGGCAGACCCCACTGAGACTCCTGCATCTCCAAACCTTTAATGCATCTTTGAGTCTCAGCTACATCTTCTGGGCAGTCCTCAGATGAAAAGGCTTTCTAAAACATGGCCTCTTCGTCCATGCTGGGGTGGTCCCCACAAGCCTGCAGCCCAACCTTAGCTCTCCTCTGTGCCCTGGACAGTGTCCATCTCTGATCACACCTGGGAGTTGCTATAGGCAAAGATGCCTATAGGCATCTCAACCAGGATTTGAGGGATCAGGCTTTGCCTTTCTCTGAGCCACATCCCCTGCCACCAACCTTAACATTCTTTCCTGAACTAAAGTCATCCAGTGAGTCAACAGAGACAGGGGCATCAAGTGTCTGTCTCTTACTCTTGATGACACTACAGACTTAAGAGACAATTTAGGATCTTAGACCAGACTCTCTCAGTCTCTGCACTATGAGACGTGGGGCCAGATTCCTCTCCAGAACACCTTCACAGACACTAGAGGGTATTTAGTGGCATCCTGACCTCTACTCATTAGATGGACATTTTTGACCATCAAAAATGTCCCCTGGGTGACAAAGCAACCTCTGCTGAGAAGCGTCATCTTGGGGTGAGAAGCAACAACTGCTCTTTGCTCCCTGCTGCAGGTTCTAATTTCCAATTCCCCCCAAAAGGAAAAACAGCAGCCAAGCTCCCTCAGCACCACAGTACCACGTTACATTAGCTCTTGGTGCGAGGTAAGCATAATTAGCCCCATTTTACATACAGGAAAACTGTGTCACACAGCTAGTAAGCAGCAGAGACTGGACTTGGACCCAAGCCTGTCTGATGTCAAAACCTACATATATATTTAAATCTACTCATGATCTGATGATGAAACGAACGCTCTGAAGGTTTTCCTAGAATGGAGAGAAGTTGTAGCTGCTCTTCCCTCAGTGTTCTAATCCTGACAGCAGCGTGTCAAGGTAGCCTATATCCTCCCCATTTTACAGATGGGGAAAACCGAGGCCCAGCAAGCCTAACAGATGGTTTGAAATCAGCACAGCAAAGATGTTTAAGCCCAGTGTTTCTGTGTTCAGAGCTCTGACTTTTCAAACCTGCCCCCGCAACCCCCCCCAAAAAAAATGGTGGCTGTTGCCCAGTGGGAAAGCTGAACCTGATTTCCTACACAGTACTCTACCTTTCTAGCCAGCATGTCCCGCAGGCTCGGGGATAAGTGAAACCGACACCCTGCCCCAATCCATGTCCTTGGCCTCTTTCTGTGAGCCCTCTCCTTGCCTCAGCTCTGCATGCAGTACTGGCCTGAGAAGACGTCGGGGTGCTACGGGCCCATCCAGGTGGAGTTCGTCTCGGCAGACATCGACGAAGACATCATCCACAGGATATTCCGCATCTGTAACATGGCTCGGGTGAGTGTCCGGCCACTGCTGCGTCCTGGGCTCCTCCTTCCGAAACAGATGGATGCTGCTGGGGAAGTCAGTGCTATGCTCGCCTGATCCCCCGTCCTCAGGGAAGTGATGCCTCTGCCAGTTCCGGCTCCAGACCCAGCAGTGGTTCCCACACACAGAGCCACACAGGGGGCATCCAGCCAGCCATCTGCCTGTTCCCTGACACGCTGGCTGCTGTGTAGACAAAACTTCTCAGAGCACGGTGCTTCCCTGCCGTGCCACGCGGCATGGGCATGAGTTAATGCAGCCTTTGAGTAGGTCCAGTAAGCTTTGGGCTAGCTGGGAAGTAAGTTGGGAAACAAGTTTCTTTCATGAGGAATTTCACTGCTGGGTGAAGGAGTTATTGGGTGGGAGGGAAGAGCTGAGGGGCTAAAATGACCGTGGTCTTTACTAGAGGCTCAGGGTGAAGAGAATTCAGTTCCTGTCCTCTCAGAATTCACTCACGGGAAAGCAAACTGTGTTTTGGCAGATGAACAGCAAGGAGAAAGAAGAGTCCCGCCCACTATTCAGGGAGGCTTTCCTAGCAAAAGGGACACTTGAGCTGGGTTTTGAAGACCGCATAGAAGTTTTTCAGGTAGAAGAGGGACGCAGGGCAGCCGGAACAGGAGGATCAGTACACAGAGGTGGGCGTGGGGCTGGCGTGTGACTCTCACCGTGAGGACGTTACGGCTTAGACCCCGTTTACCCCATCTGTCACTGCAGTGCTGCAGCCCCAGCAGACCACCCTGACAGCCTCTCTGTTCTCAGCCCCAGGACGGGTACCGTATAGTCCAGCACCTCCAGTACATCGGCTGGCCCGCCTACCGGGACACGCCCCCCTCCAAGCGCTCTCTGCTCAAGGTGGTCCGACGGCTGGAGAAGTGGCAGGAGCAGTGCGACGGGCGGGAGGGCCGCGCTGTGGTCCACTGCCTGTGAGTACGATGGGGAGGGCTCCGGGGCAAGGGGGCGGTGGGCAACAGGACACCCTTGGTGCCGCCGGCCACAAACGCCGTCTTAGGCGTCCCAGGCTATACCACGCCCTTGTGGGCCATTCAAGGCATTACAGTCCTTCCATGGACTAGGGGTGCAGCCATAAAGCTATCTGTGGGACGTCCTACTCACAGGCATTCCCTTTGCTCCTTAGAATTTAAAAGGGTTTGGGGAGAAGTGATACGAGGACCTCATTCTTTAAAAAGGAAGTTGAATCAAGATCTTCCCCATTGCAGAACACTATTTCTGGAGCAGGTAGAGTCAGTAATAACATCTTGCCCCAGAATTGAGTTCAGTTGTTTCAAAACCAGGAACTTGTTCAAACAGGCAGTGCACACCTGGAGCGCTTAAGGGAGAGGTGTGAGGCAGGGGAGGTCCCTGCCCACTCTCGCCCGTGGGATTGTTTCTTAGCCTGCTTTTTTTGCAGGAGTACCTTTTTATTCATGTCTTCCCTCACCAAGGTAACCAGCAGTTTGAGCTGTAGGAAGGCACAGGGGTGTCCTCCTGTCCACAGGGACCTTGGCATCATCCTTGGAGGGCAGAGACGCCGAAACAGACCCCGAAGTACAGGTGCTGGCCAATGAAGGGAGGGCGACTGTCTGCACTTGGAACATCTGGCCGATGAGTGTCCTGTGGATGAAACATCTGGGAGGTTGCCTGAGAGACTTAGTTTCCATCCAGATGTTCTTTAGACACAGACCATTACATGAAATCATTAGTTGCTCTTGGCAACACGCCCAGGAGTTCCAAACCTTGCAGATTCCTAAATAGACTTTCTGTAAAGAGCTGGAGGGGTGTGTCCATGAAGATGACTTACAGGGCCTCAGAGAGAAGGTGCGATGGAGGGATGACCCTGCCAAGAGCCCTGTATCTCTATTTATACATCCCGAGTTACGCAAGATGTCCTGATTGAGAAAACAGAGATGAGGCCTCTCTCTCAGGATCCAGCATCTCACACCCATCCCAGCCCCACCCGAAACCCAGTCTGGCTGACCCGAGGCTCACAGAGCCGTGTCTGGTAGCGTTGTCCTTAGTGGATGGGAAGAACTAGAAGCAAAATCACATGCACCCTTCCGTGGTCTTCGCTGGGTGTGCAGGTAGACCCAGAGCATCCTTTTGGCCAAGGAAGCAGGCAGCACATGTCCAGACACTCTTATCTGTCTGCCCTGGGGGTTTGGGTCCATGTGCCATGGCTGATAGTCACATGCTCCTAGAACCAAGGAAACATCAAGCTAAGTGAACTCTCCAAGGCCATCCCCTTTATGATACGAATGAAGAACCTGGGGCTCAGACACAGGAAGTGACGTGCCCAAGGTCAAAGCAGGTTCATGGCACAGATGGGACTCAACTATGGCTTGGGCTTTCCAGCACCACCTTCCCTTGCATTTGCCAGGGCGGGCAGCCACCCCCGCCCCCACTGCCGCAGACATGGCCTTGGGCTCAGCAGGTGCCTGAGGGGTACCCAGGAGTCTGCTCACCTCCTTCCTCTGTGTTTAGGAATGGGGGAGGCCGCAGCGGAACCTTCTGCGCCATCTGCAGTGTGTGTGAGATGATCCAGCAGCAGAACATCATCGACGTGTTCCACATCGTGAAGACATTACGGAACAACAAGGCCAACATGGTGGAGACCCTGGTGAGTGGCCGAGGCTGTCCTCTGAGAGCCAGGGGCTGCTGGTGGTTCCCTGGACCTGAACAAAAGAGCATCCAGAAGGAAAGACAGCGGCCACTGCTTCCTGAGCACCTGCAGGCCCGCCCTCTGCACCCACCTCACCTGCTTCCCTCCCCTCCAGCCTCTCTCCTGCAGAGCAGTCCAGATAGTCCTCTTGGCGCACGCTGCTCTGTGTTAGTTTCTTTCCACTCCAGAGGGAAGTATCACTCACTCTGGTTTAGGGGATGGGATGCTGGGTTAGTAGAATGTGAATTATTGAGTTGACCAGAACATCCATTCAGCTTTTTCCAAAAGATATTGCCCAAATGTTCATTCCAGTTTTTCTGTGCTATGTTTTTGATTCAGTCCTAAACCTATTCTTGGACTTCCCTGGTGGCTCAGATGGTAAAAAGAATCTGCCTGCAATGCAGGAGACATGGGTTCAATCCCTGGGTCAGGAAGATCCCCTGAAGGAGGAAATGGCTACTCACTCCAGTATTCTTGCCTAGAAGATGCCCCAGACAGAGGAACCTGGCAGACTATAGTCCATGGGGTTGCAAAGAGTCAGACACAACTGAGCAACTAACACTTACTTTACTTAAACCTATTCTCATTAACTTTTGCTAATAATTACCATATAAAGCATCGAGCTAGGATATCGTAAAGGACAGGAAGAAACTTGGTGGCAGAGTTCCAAAGGTTAAGACCTGGTGCAGAGATAGAGACATGCCATACACTGAGAACTTTAACATGAGTCTTTACATCTATGCCAAGTGTGGTCTTAGCGAAAGTGAGGGCCTGCTCCAAGGCCGGTCCACAGGCCAGCAGAAGCATCCTGTGTGAGCCTGGCAGAAATGTAGACCCTTGAGCCCTACTCCAGATTAACTGAATCCAAATCTGTGTGGACATTTTGACTCGACTCTTAGTACAGACATAGATAACATTCTCCACACTCTGAACTAAATGCACTTTCCATCTCTCGCTCATTGTCTCTTCTCCTTCTCTGCCTCTCCTCCTCTCAGGACCAGTATAAATTTGTATACGAGGTGGCGCTGGAATATTTAAGCTCCTTCTAGCCCGATGGCTCGGGGAACCTGCCAGAGTCCAGAGGCTGCTGCGGCCAAGCCCCCTTTCTGTGAACGGCAGCGACTGGGCTCAGGGGCAGCACCCTGCCCGACTCCAAGGAGAAGACTGGCGGTCCTGTGGTCCACGGCGGGCTGGCACCTTCCCAGGGTCTCCGGGTGCTGTGGAGGCTGTTAACCCCGACAGGCCCCGGCGTCTTTTGCATACCCCACCAGCCACGGGCCCGTGCAGAAGTGCACCCTGAGCAAGGCCGGATTTTTCAGTGCCCAGACCTCTTGCTTTCGCTCTTTTCAGTTTGTGACTCTCACGGCAAGCCGGCTGTGTAGGTGCGGGTGGCTGTGACTGGGCTCATGGGGTCACCGCTCTGCTGCCCCCATCATCTCCTCCCGGGACCCCTGGCATTGGACACCCACCGGTCTGGATCACTGGGACCTCGGATGCTCCCGAGTGCACAGCAGAGGCCCCCACCCTCCTGCCTCACCTGCATGGGGCTCGGCCCAGCGCCACTCTGTACCCCTCCCCCAGCCCGGGGCCTTGACCTTCTGCCATTCCCAGGCCAGCCCCTGTGTCCGTGGCTCTCCTGGATCCAGGTTTCCTTGGCTTGTCTGTGCTCGATGGGGCAGGGTGGGACTGCAGGGAGCCTGGCTGCCCTCCTCTCTCTCTGAAGAAGGACCACCTCCCGGGGCAGGGCTCCGGCTGGCCCTGTGTGTCCTGGGCGGTGAGTCCTCGGGGAGGGATGAACAAGATTGATGATTTTCCAAAGTGTATGTGAAAAGAAACTTTCTTTTGGAGGGTGTAGAGTCTTAGTCTCTGATGTCAAAAACTGGTGGGGAGGGAAGTTCGGTTGTGTAGCTGTAAGACCAATCTCCTGGGCCTATTATCTCCCTGGCAAGGTCCCCAAAAGGTCCCCCCACCGAGGGACAGCACAGCGGCAGAGCAAGGGGAGTTTCGTTTGGGGCTGACAGATTTGAATGCCTGCCTAGAGCAACCCAGCTGCCATCTCAGAAAGGGTCACTGTGGACCCAATGATACTCCGGTTTAAAACAGACCTCGGGGTTCGGGCCTGGGGATCTTGCCCAAAGTGTGGGTCAGTCGATGACAGGGAGCCGACTTTGACTAAGCGTCTACTATATGCCGGACTTGGCATGTTCCACCCCCATCCTACCCTGGGAGCTGTTCACCTGTGATCACCCTGATTTTACAACTGAAGACACTGAGGCATCTTCCTCAGGTTTCCAAAAGGCAGATTATAGTGGTGAGACTTGTACTGTCATCCTTTCATAGCCAAGCAATTATTTTATGGAGGGAAAATGAGGCCAGAAACTTCTGAGCAGCAAACTCCACAAACGGCAATGTAGTTTTTCTGACGCCCATGTTTCTGGGAAGCTCAGCGTTTCAGATGTGTTTTAGTAACTCATTCCTGGCTCCCCAGGAGAGCTAGTCCCATCTCATACCTTGGCCAGTGAAAACTGCTCCCTGGGCCCTCAGACCCTGAGGTCTGCGAGCCAGGGACACAGTCTCGTCTACCTGGGTCTCTAGCTGGTGCTCTGGTACAGTACCTGGCAGCCCGGGGTGGCCTGGGATCCAGGACGTGCCATCGTGGAAGCTGGTCTGGCCCTAGACAGGGCGTGAGCAGCACAGGTTTCCCTCAGAGCTCACTGTATCCTGGGGAAACAGAACCTCAATGCAGCATCAAGTGTTATTCGAGCCTCACGGCCAGGCTTTCTAGAGGAGGTGACATCCCTTCCACCGGGTAGAACAACGAAGAGAAGGAAATTCAGGCCAAGAGAACACGTGCAAAGACACAGAGGTGTGCAGAATCCTTGGGGGTGGGTGAGAGGGTGGGAGGTGAGCCCAGTCGGAGCAGAGCCTGGTGGCGCTGGGGCCAGGGTGGAGGGAGCGGCGAGCCCCACCAGCAGGGCGGACTTGGCACCTGTGGGCAGCATGGGGCCCGGGGAGCTCTGAGTGATGCGCTCAGCTCGGTGTTGAGGAGGCCCCCTCTGGGGCCAGTGGGGCTGCCTCTCTTCCTTTCATCAGACACTGTGAACACATTCCCTTAAGCGTATCCTTTTTAATATCACATCTATTTGTCTGTCTGCTCATTGTTTGTTGCTGGAACAAAATACGCAGTACTTTAAGAGGCCCAGCTTCTGTGAAGAAATCAGGATCTCTGCTATGTCACAGAGCAGGGGGAACCAAGCCAGACCCCAGGGCCCCTGAGGATGGAACACAGCAGGAGCTGCTCCTGTCGGCACAGGTTCCGGGGCTGTCTCGAAGCCCAGGGACCCCAGACTCGATCAGGAAAGAAGCCCCGCCACAAAGCCTGCTCTTCCCTTTCATGGCTCGTGCCCTGGTCCCAGGCCCCCACCCCACTGGGCCTGCCGGCCTCCCCGGCTCCAGCCTGCTGCTCCAGCCAGCACTCCCCGGCCTTCCCCAGCCTTCAAGAAGCCTGTAGCACAGGAAGTCAGCCTGCTCTATACTTCTCCCTCAGATCCGGGGCTCATCTGTGCACAACAGGAGCCAGGGAGAGGGGTGGTCTCCAATACAAATAAACCCCAGGATTTATTCTGCTCGGGAGGGGGTGAAATTGCTGGCAGATGAAATGACAGTGGCTTCTACCATTTCAAATGGTAGGAATTTAGAATGTGACTTCCAGGAGAAGGAAGCTTGTGAAAAGCACAGAGCCTCATGGGTCTCACCTCCTGGATGTGGACCCTGTTTGGAGAAGGTAGAAGGAATTAACGAGAAGCCAGGAACTGTCCCACCTGCGTGCATGTCTGGCCTACACAGCTTCAAGATGCATCCTAGCTGTAACCTAACTCGTCCTCTCCTCCTTCTGGTGTGAAGGTCCTGGGGCCAGGGGCTCTGAGCCTCCAGACGGCCACGGCGCGCCTCCCTTTGTGGGAATGGAAGGCATCACCTTGCTTTTCCATCTTCTCTGTGGATGTAGCCCAAGTAGCGGCCTGCCTGCCAGGTATCACCCATCCTGTGCAACCAGCAGACCCTGTGCTGGAGACTGATGTGAGCTCACCCAGTTCTCCAACACCCCTAAGATGTGCTTTCAACTGTCCCCATTCTACAGATGAGGAGACTGAGGGGAGAAATCACTACCCCCCCCCCCGCATTCCACCACAGCTAGTAAAGGAGGGAGCCAGGGTTTAAATTGGTTCTTTTAACTTCAAAGACAGTCTCTTTCCACTACTGTGTTTCAGATTTTCCCATGACGGGGTGCACGGGGTGGAGGTGGGAGGGACCCTTAAGAGCCAAGACTAGAGTGAAGCAGGCCCAGTGGATCTCGCAAAACCCAAAGCAGACAACAACAAGCTCAAAACTCCAGTTTCATGTTTAACAATTCATATAGTATTTGCATTCTTCACTAATTTAGCCTGATTTGACAAGAGTGTACCAATAGTTTTTTAACCACATGTGCCTGATCCCTCATGTGGCTTTGCCCCCCTCCGCTCACTACGATGTCCCTAGGGAGTGACCGCCCAGTCTGAGAGGCACAGTGCCTGGCCATGCTGCTCCCTCCTAAAGCCGATGCCAGACTTAAGCTCAAGTCCAGCTCACCTACTGCCCCTGGTGTGGGGTTTCCCTGACCTCACTGTTGATGGGCTGATCTCAAGTCTCCTTCAGTTGCATACTAGGAAAAAGAAAGCTTTGACATCTACTATAATTACAGACATGCCCATCTGGAATGGCAAAGGCTGAGCCCATAAAACCCTAAAGGGAAAAGAGAAGATGACACTGTCCTTCTCAGCAGACTCCTGAATCCTGGGTCCTCTAGACAGTGGTGCCCTCTGTCCACATGGAATCGTGCAATTGCTAATCTGGCCCAATCTGAGGACACACTTCACACAAGGGGCTGGAAGCCTCCCTGTACTTCAGCCCTGCAGACTCACTGGGATGTTAGCACATACAGGGCCCTGGAGGGGGTGCCACCAGGAAGCGCAGTTTACTATGGCACAGTCTCTCCCTTGTTGAGACATTGGGTTATGGTAGAAAGCTCAGTCTTCAGTTCTAATCTAGCCCAGTCATTTCCTGGCTTTAGAATGTTGAACCAACTAATCAGTGGGAAAAGATGTGGAGAGAGAAGCCTCAGATGGGCAGAAGTAGGCAGATTTGGGGATCTTTGGGTAGGAAGACGGGAAGGCAAAGCCAAGACATTAGGACCCAATAGGAATCCTCAGACCCAAGAATGCATAGCGTCTGCTGGGCAAAGTGGTCACCTCTGTGATGCAGTAGAACAGGCAACAGGGAGGGACGGGGCAGAACCACTTGGAACAAGGATGCTGCTTTAGAACAAGTCTCCTTCTGGGAGAAAAGATGATTAATGCTCCCCGTGACTGATCGATTGTGTTCGTTCATCACTGGGTCCCCGCTGTAAGCCAGCTCTTTGGTGTGTGTCCTTTCCGTGATCCAGATTTTCTCAGGACAGTGTGAATACCTGTTGTGTGCAGAGGGGTCAGTCTAGCAAGGATGCTGCAGAGAGAATGAGGCACAGGGAGGAGCAAACAGGAGCGTATCAGGTCATCTTTGCAGGAATAACTGCCCAGCCCAGATCCAGTGACACTGAAGGAGATGGTAGTTCCCCTGAACCTCATTGCCTTAGAACAGGTTGAAGAAAACCACCTTCCTTTAGCCTGCATCTGGCCTCTCCTGGGGCATCAGCAGCAAGCTGAGTCAGGAGTAATGCTCTGGAAAACACGGGTGAGCCCGAGGGTAAGATGAGCTCAATGCTAATCCTGAACCATAAAGCCAACACACTGTGCTGGGCCAAGATCCCTGGGGATGGATGGTCAACCTAAGCCGCAGGGAGGAAGATGAGACATGAGTCTCCTGGATGGCCCTGACTTGCCTTCCCCCCGTCATCTAACTAGTCTGAGCTCCTTCTCAGCCAGTGATGCCAGCTCAAATCACAGCCAGATACGACAGGGAAGTGAGCAATGCGAATCCAGCTGGACGGAACCAGCTGAGACTCAGCCTTGTTTCTGGGTCCCCATGCAAGGGTTCCATGTTGGAGCTGTCCACAGAGACATGCCTCACAGTGATAAAATGCAAGCCTTGGCTTCATCTAGCCAGGATCTGCCTTTGAGGAACAGCAAGGAGAGACGTCAGTGGCAGAGAGCAGAGGGGGCTCCAGTGTCTCAGAACCACGGATATGATCCTCAGAAGCACAGAGAGATGTCTAAGCCATATTTGCACACATGCGTGCACTCTTCCGGTTTCCTGGGGACCAGAGGTAGGTTTTCGTGTGACTCTGGCTGGTGTACGATACTTGCATAGATACCATCCCTCCCACCTACCTCCAGAAGAGGTGGAAAGGAGACCATCCCTCCCACCTACCTCCAGAAGAGGTGGGAAGGGTCAGAGAGGCCACACACACCCCCTCAAATCCACCCATGAAAGATCCCCAAGATGCAGAGTCAGCGCCTATAATGGGAGACCACAGACTTCGCATCCTAGTTATCAAGAGATTGGGGTAGTCACTGCGGCTGACGCAAAGGTGTAGAAGGACTCAGGATGGGCATACTACAGGAAAAGGCTGTTCAGGCTGGGTTACCGTGAACTTCCATAAGTGTCTGAGAGTTGTTCTTAGCAGTGGAATTTGGACCCTGGTTCTTGGTAGAAATGCCCAGAGAATGACAGTCTAGTGTCGTTGGAGTGTAGGACAGAAAGGTATCGACATGAAGGTCTGGAGCTCAAGGTAATTAATTTATGGTTCCTCAGTGGGTGGGATGCTTAGAATCAAAGGAGGAAAGGGAATATGAAGCAACCTGTCAAAATTGCAAAACTGAGTTTCTGTACACTTACTTCAGTGCCTTTGCACTTGTGAATATAAGTCAGTGGGCCCGTTTTGTGATGTGCCCCTATCTCTCCTGTGGAAGATTAATGGTGTAAGGTGTTCTTCGGACCAAAGCTTCCAGGGCAGTCTGAAGGCTCAGAGAGGCAAGGGGTGACTTCCCAGGTCAGATCAGACTTCTGATGGGTCAGGCAGAATACCAGTACCCACACCCTCCGCAGGCCTGCAGACAGTTAGATAAATTCTCATGGTCACTCCCATGAGCGGAACCAGGACCAATGGGTGAAACCTCATAGCTCTAACAGAAGACCTGCTATCTGCCAGAGAAGCTGAGCTGCCCCATCTTAGGAACTGTCCAGCAAAAGCCAGACATCCTTTTAAAGGGAAGAAGGAGCTTTGCTGAGATGGCCTTTAGGTTTCTTCCCCCCAGATGAGTGAGATGCTACAGAGCTGGGACCTTGCTGGAATGCCTTCCTTCCTGCAGAGCACAAAGCCAAACAGGTTGTGCTCACTTGTGTGAGCTAAAGCCCCCAGTCCCCTGCTGCCCCCCACCCCGCACGGGCCGAGAGGCTGCTCTGGCCACACATCCAGGCTAGGTATAACCAGAGAGAGTATACCCAGAGAGAGCAGCTGCTGTGCCACAGAGCCCATGCCCACCAAGATCTCTGATGAGACCAGTCACAGTGTAGACCCACTGGCCCACAGGGCCATCACTGACAGCAGAATCAGTAACGGTCCAAGCAGGACCCAGAGCAGGGTTTTGCGCACCACACACCTTAACTCCAGAGGTGACGTCTACACCCCTCCCCCATACCTGAGACCTGCTAGAGCAGACTGCAAAAGCACAGTGACTCAGCTGACAGATTATCACCATCCCCAGTACATCCCTTTCATTGCCAGACAGACCCTGAACTAGCCCAGGCTAACCCACACTGGTGATCAGACTTGAAAGCACTTTCTACCTTCACTTTCACCCTACATCTCACTAGCCAATGAAAGGCAGAGAGTCGGGGCATCTGCCATTGCCTTGGCTACTGACACCATTGTAGCCCTAGAAGGGCCATCACGGGGTTCCCATCAACTCCGGGGAGACTGACGTTTTCACGTCCACTGGGCACATGATACTGCATGAGACCAAAGTCTCCACACTGTCGGCAGCCTCCTCCGTGAGTCCCAGCGGCCTGCACTTGTACAGTTTGGGTGTTTGATAGATAAAGCACGTATGAGAAGAGAAAACAAAATAAATCAACTTAAAAAAAAAGCCAGCACTGTGCTGTCAATGTTCTTTTTTTTTTTTCCTTTCCAATTCTAGCTTAAAAAAGCAGAAGGTAAATAATGTCAGGTCAATGAATATCAGATATATTTTTTGACTGTACATTACAGTGAAGTGTAATCTTTTTACACCTGCAAGTCCATCTTATTTATTCTTGTAAATGTTCCCTGACGATGTTTGTAATATGGCTGTGTTGAAAATCTATACAATAAAGCTGTGACCCTGAGATTCATGTTTTCCTAAATCTTCGCACTGGTGTCTTCCTGAGGTTGGGTGGGGTAAGGTAGAGACAAGTTGAAGGAGGAGGAAAAAAGCCTATTATGGACTAGATTTTTTTCCGATTAAAAAATTTTAGGCCACACCCTATGGAATGTGAGATCTTAGTTCCCAACCAGGGATTGAACCCATGGCCCTGCACTGGGAGTGTGGAGTCTTAACCACTGGAACACCAGGGAGATCCCTGGACTGGATTTCTTTAGGTTCATTTAATCATCACATCAATGATGCAGGAAATATGTATTATCCCTTACTTTCAGATGAGAATAGTTGAGGTTCATGAGTATTAAGGGATTTCCCAAGATTCCATACTGCACCATAAAAGAGTTGGGTCTTAAATAGATTTTCTCAAGTGGAATCCACAGAATGCTGGCATCAGAATCACACCAGAAGCTTGTTCAACAGACAAATGAAGACCATACAGAATCACAGTTTTGGGAACTGAGTACTAACACGCTGCCTGAGCATATCAGCTAGCTATCGCTGTGTAACATACCACCCAAAACTCGGCAACAGTCTTTCACGGTTGTCGACTGAAGTCTGAGCTAGGCTCAGCTCAGCTAATCTCTGCTGGCCCACTCGTATGTCAGCCAAGGGCTCTGCTCGGGGCCAGGCTTGCCCAGGCCACCCTGGCTGGTGCATATCTGCTCCTCGTGCCTCACCCTCCTCCTGGGACCAGCAAGTCAGCCTCAGCGTGCGCTTCTCCTGGTGACAGCGGGAGCATGAAAGGGAAAGTCCACGCACCAAGTTGTTCTGAGTCGTGTCTGTAACATCCCATTCAACAACACTGGCTGCACGGCATACTCAGAATCAAGAGGCAGGGAAAGATGCCCCACCTCTTAACACAGACCTTACTTCTCAATG
Organism: Bos mutus; assembly: GCF_027580195.1. Lineage (NCBI taxonomy): Eukaryota > Metazoa > Chordata > Mammalia > Artiodactyla > Bovidae > Bos > Bos mutus. The sequence goes on along the minus strand of NC_091629.1, from coordinate 55,002,146 downwards.
TTGCGATAAATGTGGAGACTATGTCCCAAACTGTTGGTGCCAGGTGCATGCGTTAAGCCTGTCATCATCTCAGAGTGCGGGCCACAGACCACCCACATCAGTTCACCTGAGAAACTTCTAAACATGCAGAGTCTGACTGAGTAGGTCCAGGATGGGCCCCAGGAATCTGCCTGCTTAGCAAGTGCCCCAGGTGATAGTAATGCCTGCTGAAGTTGGGCGAGCATCTTCAATATACTCTCAGAAGGGGACAGATAGGGGACAAGACAAATCAGATCCCAAACTAGAGTGTGAAACTGCCAGCCTCTGACACACATGATGCAGTGCTCTCTGCTTTCCAGGTGAGCAGAAGGAAGAGCTGCAACCAACCTCTTGTTATTGGCTGGTTCCCTAGTTCTTTGTATGTATCCAGACGTAAGTACAAGGGGCGTGTGAGCCATAGGGCCAGAACCCAGGTTCACTTTGTTCTTGCTCAGTCTTAGGGAGCCTGGCAAGAGTTCTCCAATCTAAGGGGCCTCTATGCAGTACTGGAAGAAACACAAGCTGGAATCAAGATGCCGGGAGAAATATCAATGACCTCAGATATGCAGATGACACCACCCTTAGGGCAGAAAGTGAAGAGGAACTCAAAAGCCTCTTGATGAAAGTGAAAGTGGAGAGTGAAAAAGTTGGCTTAAAGCTCAACATTCAGAAAACAAAGATCATGGCATCTGGTCCCATCACTTCATGGGAAATAGATGGGGAAACAGTGGAAACAGTGTCATTTATTTTTCTGGGCTCCAAAATCACTACAGATGGTGACTGCAGCCATGAAATTAAAAGACGCTTACTCCTTGGAAGGAAAGTTATGACCAACCTAGATAGCATATTCAAAAGCAGAGACATTACTTTGCCAACAAAGGTCCGTCTAGTCAAGGCTATGGTTTTTCCTGTGCTCATGTTATGGATGTGAGAGTTAGACTATGAAGAAGGCTGAGTGCCAAAGAATTGATGCTTTTGAACTGTGGTGTTGGAGAAGACTCTTGAGAGTCCCTTGGACTGCAAGGAGATCCAACCAGTCCATTCTGACGGAGATCAGCCCTGGGATTTCTTTGGAGAACTGATGCTAAAGCTGAAACTCCAGTACTTTGGCCACCTCATGGGAAGAGTTGACTCATTGGAAAAGATTCTGATGCTGGGAGGGATTGGGGGCAAGAGGAGAAGGGGACGACAGAGGATGAGATGGCTGGATGGCATCACTGACTCGATGGACGTGAGTCTGGGTGAACTTCAGGAGTTGGTGATGGACAGGGAGGCCTGGCGTGCTGCGATTCATGGGGTCACAAAGAGTCGGACACAACTGAGCGACTGAGCTGATGCAGCATCCACCTGGCTAGCCAAGCGCCTGGAGAACACGTGCTTCCCAGCTCAAGTCCTGAGAGAGGAACCGGGTGGCCAGCCAGCTAGTAATCCTCGTCCCCTTTGTCCTTGCTCATGCTAACCTCATTTATTCTGCCTGCTGTATTTATTTTGTCACAAAATGTAATAGCTGATATTGGGAAAATTAAATTAGAAAGAAGGGGGAAAAAATCTCACATATCTCCTAATAAAACTACTGTGGGGCATATCATTTTCCCTCAAAATAGAAATGCCTTTTAAAGAGTTATTATAAAAGTAGCATATACTCCCTTGAAAGAATTCAATATCAAGTTGTTTGAGGCATGAGGTAAAAGCTACTACTTCTCAAAGGTACTTGTTAATATTTTTTGCCATTCCAGACCTTTCTATACATACATAAATGTACATAAATTTTCTATATAAAAGGCATCTATATATATATGGAAATGTATATATATAAATTCTGAGACAGGCTTCTTTTCACTTAACACCATGCTGTGGTCAAATTTCCATGGAAATATGCTTAAATACCCTTATCTTTTTTTACACCTTTCCAGGACTCCTGAACACTCTGGCATGTCAAGACTCAGGTGCTCTATTCTATAGCACAGGGAACTGTACTCAGTACTCTGGTGACTTAAATGGGAAGGAAATCCAAGAAAGAGGGGATATATGTACACGTACAGCCGATTCCCTTTGCCTCACAGTAGAAACTAAAGTTTGTAAAGTAACTAAACTCCAGTAAAAAAAAAAAAAAACTCAGGCACTCTCACAGTGATGCTCTTGAATCCCCAGGGACACCCACCCCATGTGCACCAACCCTGGAGATGGGCCAGAGGGACACAATTCTCTTTGCATGTCTGTTGGAGGCCTGACCAGGCCCCCCTGTCTGGCTAGACCTAGAGTCCACGTCAAATCTCAGAGCACTTTAGTCAGACTCTGACAGGAGCTCTCATTCAACCTAAGATCTTCCTCTACTTCCAAAGGCTCAAGCCTCTGGTCAGAACTCCAGGGGACCTAGAAGGCCTCAGACCCTTGAGGACATGGCATGAGGTCCCCAAGATGCCACACACGAGGCAGGAGGGGGCATTTGCTTTTCTTTGGCAGGGCTTGGAACAGGGGAGTAAGGAGAACAGAACCAGGAGAAATACAAAAGAAGCCGGCAAGATACAGTAAGGAAGCCACGCTTGGTTAATTTTAGAAGAATTTTGACCATGTAATCTTTAGGAAGCTCAACTCCACGAGGATTTGGTCTAAGTAGCTTCGTCTTGAATTCCAGCAACGGGACTGGGCCTGAAATCTCCAATCCTCCATGCAGTAGGGATCAGAAGACATCCACAGAAGACATCCACAAAGTCAAAGTCTGGAGACAGAGAGGGGCAGAGGAAAATAAGGGAAAGAAATTAATGGAATCTGAGGCGAATTTCAGTGTACCAAGTCCATGGATTAGGCCTTGGAATGAAGTTGAACTAGGTACTCAAGGACATTTGGAGTGTGGATGGATAGGCAAGCATAAAGAGAAATATAGATGCACAGGCAGAAAAAAAAAAAATATATATATATATACACAAGTGAATGAAAGACTATATCAGTTATTAACAATGAATATGTCTCACTCCAGGGGACATAGGTGAATTTTGTTCTTGATGACTTTCTGTATTTTCTAAATTTGATATTAAGAAAACAAACTCTATTAAAAGGTGAGGACAGAAGAACCGAAAAATGAAAGCAGGACAGAAAAGATGATGCTGAGGTTGAAACCATACCCCAAAGACTGCCTTACAGCTGGATCAAGAGGTTCAAAAACTTGGCACTGCTGTCTACCCAAGGAGGAAAACACAGTCAATCAACTCGGTGTCCAAAGGGGAAAAATGATCCAGTTGCCCAGCACAAACAAAGTGTTTCTGCTACAGGGGCTGAGGTTATTTTTCCGTGGATCCCCCTAATAAAGAACAGCTTCACACAACATCCTTAGCAAAATGCAGCACATCTCCCTCCCTGAAGGCTGACAGTGCTATGCCGCAGAACAATTCAGTGAAAACCCTTTCCTACAGGACCAAACCGAAGGGGCCCAGGCACATGGTTCTCCGCAAGATGCAGGTCTGCAGAATCTGGGGTATTACTGGCTTGAGCATCACACATTGCTCTCCTCTCTGAGTGTCTGCAAGCTAGAGACTTTTTTCCAGACAATAACAAGTAAAGACGCTATCTCGGTTGTTGGCTGAATTTGGATGCAGGCTTTATATGAGCCAGCTGAGCCAGAAAGAAGACTCCAATCTCCTTTAGAAGGATGAGAACCCTAATGACTCTGTGTGCCTCAGCAGAATGTGAATCCATCTCCCAAAGGGGTGGGCAGGGCAGGATGAAGAAGCCACCCTCATTCCAGGTTATAATCATGGCTGACTCCATCTCAGGGGTCCCCAACTTCCAGGATCTAATGCCTGATGATCTGAGGGGGAACTGATATAAGAATAATAGAAATAAAGTGCACAATACATGTAATGCACTTAAAACATCCCCAAACCATTCCCCTACCCTGGTCCATGAAAAAACTGTCTTCCAGGAAACGGGTCCCTGATGCCAAAAGGACTGGAGACCACTGCTCACACTACTCTCCTCTAAAATACCTACAGATACACACTAAACACTGGAAGCTTGGCCCTGAGCCAAGTCTGAGAGGCGGACACAAGGAGCTAAAATGAGGATCATCACCAGTGGATGGTAGTGAAACGTCCTCCTAGATGTAAAGAAGCATCAGAGAAGAGGCAGTGCTCCACCCCTCGAGACGGTCTGCACTCAGAACATTGGTCAGTCGTCCATGTCTATCTCCTGGGAGATGAAATGACATTACAAGAGACCTCTATGGAAGGGAGAATGGCAGGGAGAGACGTGCAGAAAAGCATCTGAGGATTTTAGCCTCCACACTCTCATCTGTTCAGAGCGCCCCAAAGCCAGACAGGGAGAGAAGGGAGCTCGTTGTCTGCTGAGTACCTATAAGACCAGGTGAAGCAGACACCTGCTGTGTCATTTCAAATACGTTCAACTTCACCTCTTTCCTCCTACGTGGCTGTGATGAGCATTTCCAAGCAGATCTGCAGGTCTCACTTGGGAGCAGCCCACAGTGACAGCAAGTCTCAGACAGCCTCTGCACTTGTCAATTCCTGCCCCACTGTCTCTGATGCTGTCCTCTGAGACGCCCACAGGAACCCACTCAGCACTCAGGGCCACCCAGAAGTGCGGGGTAGCCACTTTTGACCAATAGGAGACTGGAGACAAATACTTCCTCCTTCCGCTCTTCTATTTTAGGTCACTTTTCAGATGGCCCAGAACAAGCAACCTTGCCCTCCCTCTTCAGATGTCCACCCTAACCTCACTGCTCCTGGGAATCACACTGCGGAATCACTTTGCATCGGGCTGTTTCCGGGAACACTAACTGAGAAACTGGGCTTAAGCTGTGTCCACAGCACTCCGTCCTCCAGCTGTGAGTCTGGGATGGGCCCCTGCCAACACGCAGAGAGGGCTGCCAACCGTGAAGCTTTTTTGATCCAGGGACAAAAATGGACTTGTTGTAAAGTGATTTATACGGGAGAGGCTCTGCTCATGTACTAGGGTCATCCTATGTGATGTGATGTTAATTTTCTACTGAGATTTAGGAAAAGGCGTTCTGCCATCTCATATTTTTGTTGAAAATAGCTTGCCCAGTAGACGATAAGGCCCACAGGTGGCCCCACGGCGGCCCTACTGTGAGCACTAGCACAGTGGTGGGGGGCTGACCAGAGGGATGGGGGAGGACATGGATGGGGGACCCATGCCCACAAAGTCGGGAGCCCACAGCTACTCTCTCAGCCTCGGCAGCACGAGTCCTGAAAAACCACAGAGGCAGTGAGCTCCTAAAAGCAAACATGTTTCAGGGAAAGACGGGGAAGGGGCATGTTCCAGACAATGCTAAATGCCGATATGAACCTCTTCAGGGTGCTGAATCCGCCTGTGCTGAGATCCCCAGCTCCAACTAAGCCTCTGCCCTCCAAGATGGTCAGATTTCTGAACTAGCAGGAAAAAAAAAAAATAATAACAGTAAATCTCGCTTTCCTTTCCTTCCCCCTTGTCCCTTCCACTGTGCTCTCCGGGCACTCCCAGCTCTGAGCAGGCTCAGAACTCCCCTTGTGAGGATGAGCAAACAGGAGAACACCAGACACATGAAAAGATGCAGAGAGTTCAAAGCAGAAGTGTTTACTTTGAGGAAAGAGAGAAAGTGCCTGCCTATGAAATCAAGTCCCTGCCAGGAAAAGGAAGACATTTTACAGCAAATACAAATGCAGAAGAACACTGGATTTGATAACGGACTCCAAGAAAAATAATTTTTTTGTTGCTGTATCCAACAAAACAAATTGCTGATAAATTTAATCAAGATAAAATGCAAATACTCAAAATAAGGAAATAGCAAAGGGATATAGGAGCCAATGAGGAAATTATACAGCATTATGAAAGGATATTCTGAATAACTCTGGCTAGTAAATTTTAAATTCTTGATCAAGTGATCATTTTGGAAATGTATGAACATTAACAAAATTGGCTCAAGAAATAGAAAATCTGAGTAGACCAATTATCAGAGAAAAAAATATAAAAGTTGATATGTATTTCCTAAAAGACATGAGAACAGATAATTTGGTAAGTGAACTTGATCAAACTTTCCAACAAAAAAATAATTCTTATGTTGTGTGTACTATTCCAGAAGAAGGCAAAAAAGGAAAAAATAACAGACATCAAATCTGAAAGAGCACACATATATTCCTAAAACCTCTAGACTGGTCACATTTATAAATGCAAATATTTTTACTTAACATTATATATAACTGTTATCTGCTTTTCAAAAATTACATATCATATCCAAGTGGCCTATATACCAGGAAATCAAGGATAACTCAGTATTAGGAAGCCTATAGGTTAGAAGAGACAAGACATACAGTCACCTTAATAAAGACTGAAAAAGCACTGACAAAATTTAACATCAATTTCTGATTAAACACAATACTCTGCATAAGCTGGTTATTGTAGGACACTTTGTGGGCATAAAAAGTTAAAACCATGACTAGCAGACCTTTCTCGAATTCACCCATATCCACTTCTCCATTCCATCCCGGCATAAAGAAGAGTTACACCTTCCTGTCCCCCTTGAAATCAGTGGGACTATTTCTCAAGTCCTGGCCAATAACCTTGAGCAGAAACAATGTGTATCAATTCTATGCCAAAGTATTTCATTGCTGGTGAGAGAGCCTACGAGTCTTCTTTCTTCCCTCATCAGTCCAGGAGATCTTGTACTCCAGATGGTGCAGTCACAGGACGGGGAAGCCCCCATCAGCCTGGGTCACTGAGTCACCACATGGAGGGCAGCTGCACCTGGGAACCACCTGGAGCTGCAGAACTCTGGGAACTTAGCTACTGAGCGTTTGGAGTTCTGCATTACCACAGCATGCCTAATATAACTAGCCCATGTCTTATAATAGAGAAAATTAAGTATGTTTCCATTCAAGTCATGCATGCCTGTATCATTGCTATTACTTAATACTTTTGGCTAATGCCAATGCAGCTAATGCAATGAGGCAAGAAAAGGAAAGGAGAGGCTGCTGTACTGGTTACCATTGCACTGTAACAAATTGAAACAAAACAATCATTTTGTGGGTCAGAAGTTCAGGGAGGGGTCATCTGGCCATTCCTGCTGAGGGTGATTACAGTCAGATGTTGACTAGGGCTGGAGTCATCTTTAAGCCTTGACTGGGCTGAATGTCTTGGATAGCGCAAGAACATGGCTGCTACTGATGCTGCATGTTGACTGGGAGGTCAGCTGGGCTATCAGCTATGGTGTCTACGTGTGACCTCTCCAGCATGGTGGTCTCAAGGTATCCAGACTCATTACAGGACCCCTGCCTTCACCCAGAGTGAGAGTTCCACTAGATTCTGTGGAAACTGAGTGACCCTTGCTGACATGGCCTTCTAATTTACAAAGTGTCATTTCTATTGGGATTCACTGAGGTCAGCCCTGATTTAAAGGAAGAGGACATACACTCATCCTCTATAAAGGACTGCTAAAGAATGTGCATGCGTGCTTTTAAATTGCCACAATTACTTTGAATGATGATTGAAAATTATCAGTCAAGTTTACATGCATAGTAACCCTAAGCTTATTAAGAATAATAAGGATAAGGGGTATGACCGAGATAGCAAAGTAGGAAGGACCCTGAACTTACATCCTGCCATGGGCACACTAAATTCCAACTACTTATCCAGCAACTATCTTTGAGAACAACCTGAAGGCTAACAGAAAGATTTTCCACGATTTTTCCACAGCTAAAGATACAAAGCAGAGAAGGCAATGGCACCCCACTCCAGTACTCTTGCCTGGAAAATCCCATGGACGGAGGAGCCTGGTAGGCTGCAGTCCATGGGGTCGCTAAGAGTTGGATACGACTGAGCGACTTCACTTTCACTTTTCACTTTCATGCATTGCAGAAGGAAAAGGCAACCCACTCCAGTGTTCTTGCCTGGAGAATCCCAGGGACGGGGAAGCCTGGTGGGCTGCCATCTTTGGGGTCGCACAGAGTTGGACACGATTGAAGAGACTTAGCAGCAGCAGTAGCAAAGATATAAAGAAAGAATTGAGTAGGAGGGGCAGAGAGGCAACACAGTCATGCCCTACACCCTCCAGGTTGGAGACCCACAAACAGAAGGAATGTCACAGCTGCAGAAGTCCTCCCCAAGGTCTGAGGGGTCTGATCCCACATCAGGCTTCCCAGCCCAGGAGACCTGCAGCAGGAAGACGAGCTCCCAGAATATCTGACTTTGACATCCAGCAGGAAGACCCAGAGGGCTACTGGAAACAGAGACTCCACTCTTAAAGGGCACACACAGAATCTCACACACTGCGAGTCCCAGTGTCGAGGCAGTAGTTTGAAGAGTCTGGGTCAGACCCACCTGTTGATCTGAGAGAGACTGTCAGAGAGGCGGGAAGCAACTGGGAGTCCTGCTGGGGACAGAGACTCCGCGGAAGCCACTCCGGACGCTCCTCCTTCTGCAATGACACCAGCACCATCGAGTGTCCTTTTGGAATCTTCCTGTGGGCCTGAATCACCAGGAACTCACTCGCCCACCCGCAGGCTGACGCTAGCCCCAAGGCCCAGCCAGTGCACCCAGACATACAGGGACCCAGCCCCACCCAAGAGCAGGTCAACACCAGCCCCAGGAATCTCTGCACAGGCAGCCTACCCTGCCATCTGGCAATGCCCCATCCACCACACAAGGCTGGACCTCTCGATCACTGGGGTGGGGGGGGGAGGGGGGCAGCCCCCTCTACCAGTGACCTACAGTTGTCAGCCCCACCACAACAGAAGGACGACGCAGCCCACACAAGAGGCACCCCTACAGCATACAGCTTTAGTGACCAGAGGGGAGTATGCTACCAGACCCCACAGAACATCTCCTACATAGTCACTTCTGCAAGACCAAGAAACATAAGTGAACTACCAAAGACACAGAAATAAACACAGAGAATTAAGCAAAGTGAGGAGACAGAGTCAGTCAGTCAGTCAGTTCAGTCACTCAGTCGTGTCCAACTCTTTGCGACCCTATGAACCCACAGCACGCCAGGCCTCCCTGTCCACCACTAACTCCCGGAGTTCACTCAGACTCACGTCCATCGAGTCAGTGATGCCATCCAGCCATCTCATCCTCTGTCGTCCCCTTCTCCTCCTGCCCCCAATCCCTCCCAGCATCAGAGTCTTTTCCAATGAGTCAACTCTTAGCATGAGGTGGCCTAAGTACTGGAGTTTCAGCTTTAGCATCATTCCTTCCAAAGAAATCCCAGGGCTGATCTCCTTCAGAATGGACTGGTTGGATCTCCTCGCAGTCCAAGGGACTTGCAAGAGTCTTCTCCAACACCACAGTTCAAAAGCATCAATTCTTCGGCGCTCAGCTTTCTTCACGGTCCAACTCTCACATCCATACTTGACCACTGGAAAAACCATAGCCTTGACTAGACGGACCTTTGTTGGCAAAGTAATGTCTCTGCTTTTCAATATGCTATCTAGGTTGGTCATAACTTTCCTTCCAAGGAGTAAGTGTCTTTTAATTTCATGGCTGCAGTCACCATCTGCAGTGATTTTGGAGCCCAAAAAAATAAAGTCTGACACTGTTTCCACTGTTTCCCCATCTATTTCCCATGAAGTGATGAGACCAGATGCCATGATCTTCGTTTTCTGAATGTTGAGCTTTAAGCCAACTTTTTCACTCTCCACTTTCACTTTCATCAAGAGGCTTTTTAGTTTCTCTTCACTTTCTGCCATAAGGGTGGTGTCATCTGCATATCTGAGGTTATTGATATGTCTCCCGGCAATCTTGATTCCAGCTTGTGTTTCTTCCAGTCCAGCATTTCTCATGATGTACTCTGCATACAAGTTAAATAAGCAGAGTGACCATATACAGCCTTGACATACTCCTTTTCCTATTTGGAACCAGTCTGTTGTTCCATGTCCAGTTCTAACTGTTGCTTCCTGACCTGCATACAAATTTCTCAAGAGGCAGGTCAGGTGGCCTGGTATTCCCATCTCTTGAAGAATTTTCCACAGCTTCTTGTGATCCACACAGTCAAAGGCTTTGGCATAGTCAATAAAGCAGAAATAGGTGTTTTTCTGGAACTCTCTTGCTTTTTTGATGATCCAGCAGATGTTGACAAATTTATCTCTGGTTCCTCTGCCTTTTCTAAAATCAGCTTGAACATCTGGAAGTTCACGGTTCACGTATTGCTGAAGCCTGGCTTGGAGAATTTTGAGCATTACTTTACTAGCATGTTAGATGAGTGCAATTGTGTGGTAGTTTGAGCATTCTTTGGCATTGCCTTTCTTTGGGACTGTAATGAAAAAGGACCTTTTCCAGTCCTGTGGCCACTGCTGAGTTTTCCAAATTTGCTGGCATATTGAGTGCAGCACTTTCACAGCATCATCTTTCAGGATTTGAAAGAGCTCAACTGGAATGCCATCATCTCCACTAGCTTTGTTCATAGTGATGCTTTCTAAGGCCCACTTGACTTCACATTCCAGGATGTCTGGCTCTAGATGAGTGATCACACCATCGTGATTATCTTGGTCATGAAGATCTTTTTTGTACAGTTCTGTGTATTCCTGCCACCTCTTCTTAATATCTACTGCTTCTGTTAGGTCCATACCATTTCTGTCCTTTATTGAGCCCATCTTTGCATGAAATTTTCCCATGGTATCTCTAATTTTCTTGAAGAGATCTCTAGTCTTTCCCATTCTTTGTTTTCCTCTATTTGCATTGGTCACTAAGGAAGGCTTTCTTATCTCTTCTTGCTATTCTTTGGAACTCTGCATTCAGATGCTTATATTTTTCCTTTTCTCCTTTGCTTTTTGCCTCTCTTCTTTTCACTGCTATTTGTAAGGCCTCCCCAGACAGCCATTTTGCTTTTTTGCATTTCTTTTCCATGGGGATGGTCTTGATCCCTGTCTCCTGTACAATGTCACAAACTTCCATCCATAGTTCATCAGGCACTCTATCTATCAGATCTAGTCCCTTAAATCTATTTCTCATTTCCACTGTATAATCATAAGGGATTTGATTTAGGTCATACCTGAATGGTCTAGTGGTTTTCCATACTTTCTGCAATTTAAGTCTGAATTAGGCAATAAGGAGTTGATGATCTGAGCCACAGTCAGCTCTTGGTCTTGTTTTTGTTGACTGTATAGAGCTTCTCCATCTTTGGCTGCAAAGAATATATAATCAATCTGATTTCGGTGTTGACCATCTGGTGATGTCCATGTGTATAGTCTTCTCTTGTGTTGTTAAACTCTATTAGTCTTTGCCCTGCTTCATTCCGTATTCCAAGGCCAAATTTGCCTGTTACTCCAGGTGTTTCTTGACTTCCTACTTTTGCATTCCAGTCCCCTATAATGAAAAGGACATCTTTTTTGGGTGTTAGTTCTGAAAGGTCTTGTAGGTCTTCATAGAACCGTTCAACTTCAGCTTCTTCAGCATTACTGGTTGGGGCATAGACTTGGATTACTGTGATATTGAATGGTTTGCCTTGGAGACGAACAGAGATCATTCTGTCGTTTTTGAGACTGCATCTAAGTACTGCATTTCGGACTCTTTTGTTGACCATGATGGCTACTCCATTTCTTCTAAGGGATTCCTGCCTGCAGTAGTAGATATAATGGTCATCTGAGTTAAATTCACCCATTCCAGTCCATTTTAGTTTGCTGAACTAAATGAATGAATAAACTAATGAATGTCCTAGAATGTCGACATTCACTCTTGCCATCTCCCGTTTGACCACTTCCAATTTGCCTTGATTCATGGACCTGACATTCCAGGTTCCTATGCAATATTGCTCTTTACAGCATCAGACCTTGCTTCTATCACCAGTCACATCCACAACTGGATATTGTTGGAGACAATTGAGGAGACAGAGTAATATGCTCCAAATTAAGGAACAAGACAAAAATCTCAGAGAAAGAACTAAATGAACAGGAAACAAGCAATCTTCCCAATAAAGTTTCAAGATAATGATTATAAAGAGGCTTACTTAGCTCAGGAAAGAACAGATGAACACAGAGAAAACTTGCGCAAAGAATCAGAAAATATAAAGAAGAACAAGACAGGGAATTCCCTGGTGGTCCAGGGATTAGGACTCAGTACTTTCACTGCCAGGACCAGGGTTCAATCCCTGTCAGGGAACTAAGATCATGCAGCCATGTGGCACAGCCAGGAAAAAAAAAAAGTAGAAGAAGACAAAAATGATGATGACAGAGATAAAAGACACAATAATTGAAATTAAAAAAAATACACTAGAAGTAATCAGCAGTAGACTCAATGACACCGGGGAATTGATCAACAATCTGGAAGACAAAGCACCAGCAATTATGTAATCTTAACACAAAATAGCAAAAAGAAATTAAAAGAAATGAGGATAGCTAAGAGACCTCTAACACAACATCAAGCATACTAACAATTCACATTATAGGATCCCAGAAGAAGGAGAGAGAGAAAGGGGCAGAGAACTTATTTGAACAATTACTAGCTGAAAAACTCCCTAACCTGGGAAAGGGTACAGACATCTAGCACCAAGAAGCACAGAGTGCCCCAAATAAGATGAATCCAAAAAGTCCACACTAAGACACATTATCATTAAAATGGAAAAAATAAAGGTGAGTAGAAAATCTTAAAAGCAGCAGGAAAAAAGCAACTACTTGCATATAAGAGAAATCCTGAAAGGCTATCAGCCAGCTTTTCAGAAGAAACCCTACAGGCCAGAAAGGAGTGGCAGATTATATGCAGAGTGATGAAAGAATTAAAAAAACCTACAACAAAGACTATCTGGCAAGGTTATCATTTAGATTTGAAGAAGAGGTACAGAGTTCTAAGGAAAATCAAAAGCTAAAAGAGTTAAGCACCACTAAAGACTTTACAAGAAATGTTTAATAAACTTCTCTAAGCAGAAAAGGCCACAACTAAAAATACAAAAAGGAAAGGAAAAAACCTCACTGGTAAAGGCAAACATACAGTAAAAGGAGATCAGCCACTTACAAAGCAACGGTGAGGCCAGGGAGCCCCCTGCTCCTCGAGGCTCCAGGGAAGTGGATGGGCCCCAGGGCAGCCAGCAACAGCAGAGAAGCCAGAGAGCCATCCACTCCTGCACATCCCCAACATCAATCGGCTCCAGCCAACAACTCCAGCAGGGCCTTTGCCCAGGCCCCGGGGGGCACGAGGACCAACACCTAGCAGCTGATGAAGGTTCATCCGCTCAAGAGGACCAGCAGAGGGACAACTAGGGTGCTGGGCATGTCCTCTGGCTACTTGGAGCCACTGAAGGGCATGTCCCTGCTAGTCAAAGCCAGACAAAACGTGATCCACTGGCAAAGGGTATGGCAAGCTACTTCAGTATTCTTGGCTTGAGAACCCCATGAATAGCATGAAAAGGTAAAAAGATATGACACTGAAAGATGAGCCTCCCAGGTTGGTAGGTGTCCAATATGCTACTGGGGAAGAGCAGAGAAATAGCTCTAGAAAGAATGAAGAGGCTGAGCCACAGCAGAAAGGATGCCCAGTTGCAGATATGTCTGGTGGTGGAAGTAAAGTCTGATGCTGTAAAGAACAAAATTGCATATGATCCTGGAATGTTAAGTCCATGAATCAAGGTAAATTGGATATGGTCAAACAGGAAATGGCAAGAGTGAATATCGACATTTTAGAGATCAGTGAACTAAAATGGATGGGAATGAGCGAATTTAATTCAGATGACCCTTATATCTACTACTGTAGGCAAGAATCCTTTTGAAGAAATGGAGTACCCCTCATAGTCAACAGAAGAGTTCAAAATACAGTACTTGGGTACAGTCTCAAAAACAACAGCATGATCTCAGCTGGTTTCCAAGGCAAACCATTTAATATCACAGTAATTCAAATCTATGCCCCAGCCAGTAATGCTGAAGAAGCTGAAGCTGAACATTTATATGAAGACCTACAACACCTTCTAGAATTATGACCAAAAAAGACATCCTTTTCATCACAGGGGACTGGAATGCAAAAGTATGAAGTCAAGAGATACCTGGAGTAACAGGCAAGCTGGCCTTGAAGTACAAAATGATGCAGGGCAAAGGCTAACAGAGTTTTTGCCAAGAGAAAGCACTGGTCATAGCAAACACCCTCTTCCAACAACACAAGAGATGACTTTACACATGGACATCACCAGATAGTCAATATCGAAATCAGACTGAACATATTCTTTGTAGCTGAAGATGAAGAAGCTCATACAGTCAGCAAAAACAAGACCTGGAGCTGACTGTGGCTCAGACCATCAGCTCCTTATTGCAAAATTCAGACTTAAACTGAAGAAAGTAAGGGAAACCAGTAGGTCATTCAGTTCAGTTCAGTCGCTCAGTCATGTCCAACTCTTTGCAACCCCATGGACTGCAGTATGCCAGACTTTCCTGTCCATCACCAACTCCTGGAGCTTACTCAAACTCATGTCCATTGAGTCAATGATGCCATCCAACCATCTCATCTTCTGTTGTCCCCTTCTCCTCCCGCCTTCAATCTTTCCCAGCATCAGGGTCTTTTCAGATGAGTCAACTCTTCACATCAGGTGGCCAAAGTACTGGAGTTTCACCTTCAGCATCAATCCTTCCAATGAATATTCAGGATGGATTTCCTTTAGGATGGACTTGTTGGATCTCCTTGCAGTCCAAGGGACTCTCAAGAGTCTTCTCCGACACCACAGTTCAAAAGCATCAATTCTTCGGCGCTCAGCTTTCATTATAGTCCAACTCTCACATCCATACATGACTACTGGAAAAACCAAAGCTTTGAATAGATGGAATTTTGTTGGCATTGTAATGTCTCTGCTTTTTAATATGCTGTCTAGGTTTGTCATAACTTTTCTTCCAAGGAGCAAGTGTCTTTTAATTCCATGGCTGCAATCAGTGTCTGTAGTGATTTTGGAGCCCCCCAAAATAAAGTCTGTGTCTGTTTCCAGTGTTTTCCCATCTATTTGCCATGAAGTGATGGGACCAGATGCCATGATCTTCGTTTTCTGAATGTTGAGCTTTAAGCCAACTTTTTCACTCTCCTCTTTCACTTTCATCAAGAGGCTTTTTAGTTCCTCTTCATTTTCTGCCATAAGGGTGGTGTCATCTGCATATCTGAGGTTATTGATATGTCTCCCGGCAATCTTGATTCCAGCTTGTGGTTCATCCAGTCCAGCACTTCTCATGATGTACTATGCATATAAGTTAAATAAGCAGGGTGACAATATACATCAAATCCCTTATGATTATACAATGGAGGTGACAAATAGATTCAAGGGATTAGATCTGGTAGACACAATGTCTGAAGAACTATGGACAGAGGTTTTTAACACTGTGCAGGAAGGAGGTGGTGATCAAAACCATCCCCAAGGAAAACAAATGCAAAAAGGCAAAGTGGTTGTCTGAGAAGGCCTTACAAATAGCTGAGAAAAGAAGAGAAGCAAAAGGCGAAAGAGAAAGATATACCTAACTGAATGCAGAGTTCCAGAGAATAGCAAGGAGAGAAAGGAAAGCATTATTAAGTCAACAATTTAAAGAAAAAGAGAAAAACAACAGAATGGGAAAGTCCAGAGATCACTTCAAGAAAATTAGAGATACCAAGGGAACATTTCAAGCAAAGATGGGCACAAGAAAGGACAGAAACAGTATGATCTTAACAGAAGCAAAAGAGATTAAAAAGAAGTGGCAAGAATACAAAGAACTGTACAAAAAAGTTCTTAATGACCTGGATAACCATGATGGTGTGGTTACTCATCTAGAGCCAGACACCCTGAAATGTGAAGGCAAGTGGGACTTAGGAAGTATTACTACAAACAAAGCTAGTAGAGGTGATGGAATTCCAGCTGAACTATTTCAAATCCTAAAATATGGTGCTGTTAAAGTGTTTTACTTAATATGCTAGCAAATTTGGAAAACTCAACACTGGCCACAGGACTGGAAAAGGTTAGTTTTCATTTCAATCCCAAAGAAAGGCAATGCCAAAGAATGTTCAAACTACCTCACAACTGCACCACCTCATGTGCTAGCAAGGTAATGCTCAAAATCTTTCAAGCTAGGCTTCAACAGTATGTGAACCAAGGACTTTCAGATGTACAAGCTAGATTTAGAAAAGGCAGAGGAATTAGAGGCAAAAAGGCAACAACCAATTTGCTGAAATCAAATTGCCAACAAGTTGGATCATAGAAAAACAGAGGAAATCCAGAAAAACATCTACTTCTGCTTCATTGGCTACACTAAAGCCTTTGATTGTGTGAATTAAAACAAACCGTGGAAAACACTTAAAGATATGGAAATACCAGACCATCTCACCCGCCTCTTGAGGAACCTGTATGCAGGTCAAGAAGCAACAGTTAGAATCAGACATGTAACAGTGGACTAGTTCAAAATTGGGAATGGAGTACATCAAGGCTGTATATTGTCACCCTGCATATTTAACTTACATGCAGAGTATATCATGAAAAATGTCAAGCTTGATGAATCACAAGCTGGAATCAAGATGCCAGGAGAAACATCAATAACCTCAGGTATGCAGTTGACACCACCCTAATGGCAAAAAGTGAAGAAACTAAAGAGTCTCTTGATGAAGGTGAAAGAAGAGAGTGAAAAAGCTGGCTTAAAACTAAGATCATGGCATCTGGTCCCGTAACTTCATGGCAAATACATGGGAAAACAATGGAAACAGTGACAGACTTTTTATTTTCTTGGGCTCCAAAATCACTGCGGATGGTGACTGCAACCACAAAATTAAAAGATGCTTGCTCCTTGAAAGAAAAGCTATGACAAACCTAGACAGCATATTAAAAATCAGAAACTCACGTTGCCAACAAAGGTCCATATATCAAAGCTATGGATTTTCCAGTAGTCATGTACAGATGTATTAGGTGGACCATAAGGAAGGCTAAGCACCAAAGAACTGATGCCTTCGAACTGTGGTGCTGGAGAAGACTCTTGAGAGTCCCTGGGACAGAAAGGAAATCAAACTAGTCAACCCTAAAGGAAATCAACCTGAGTACTCATTGGAAGGACTGATGCTAAAGCTGAAACTCCAATACTTTGGTACCTGATACAAAGAGCCAACTCATTGGAAAAGACCCTGATGTTGGGAAAGATTGAGGGCAGGAGAAGGAGACGACAGAGGATGAGATGGTTGGATGGCGTCACTGACTCAATGGATATGAGCTTGAGCAAACTCTGGGAGATGGTGAAGGACAGGGAATCCTGGCCTTCATGGACAGTGAAGTCCATGGGGTGGCAAAGAGTGACTGAGCAAACAACACAACTGAGCTACTGAACAACAAGGAAAGTTAAAAGACAAACTAGTAAAAATCATCTATATCCACAATAAGTAGTTAAGGGATACACAAAACAAAAAAGTAACATATGTCAAAAACATCCAGTGTGAGGAAGAATGTTCAAAATGAAGGTTTATCAGAAGTGCTTAAACATAAGAAATCAACTTAAAATGATCATGTACCTCATATATACGGTTACATGTATCAACAAGAAAGTATAACAATTGCAAACAACATAACACCCCACATAAGAGCAACAAAATATGTAAAGAAAATGTTAACAAACTGGGGGGAAACTGACAGTAATAATATAATAGTAGAAGATTTTAATACCTCATTTACATCAATGGTCATATCATCCAAATAGAAAATTAAAGAAACACTGGCCTTAAATAACACCTAATGTTGTTGTTCAGTCACTAAGTCACATCTGACTCTTTGCCAGCCCTTAGATCAGATGACATAACCCCTTAGATGGATGAAAATATATATACCCACACAGAACAGCTCACCCCAAAAGAGCAGAATACACATTATTTTTAAGGATACTGGTAGCCTTCAGAATAGATTACATGCTATGCAAAAAAACCAAATCTTCATAAGTTTAATATTGAAATCATATCAAGCATCTTTTCCTACCACACCACTATGAGACTAGAAATCAACTGCAAAAAAAAAATTTTTTTTTAAACTGCAAAAAAAAAAAAAAAATGTGGAGTCTCAAATAATATGCTAAAAACAACCAAACAGACACTTAAGAAATCAAAGAGGAAATGAAAAAATATCTGGAGACAAATGAAAATGTAAACACATGTATCCAAAATTTATGAGAAACAGCAGAAGCAGTTCTAAGAGGGAAGCTTATACTGATTAAAAAAAAGTAAACAATCTAATATTATACTTGAAGGAAAGAGAAAAAGAGCAAACAAAACCTCAAGTTAGTAAAAGGAAAGAAACCATTACGATAAGAGCAAAAATAAATAGAGACTAAAAACCAACAGAAAAGACCCATGAAATTAAAAGTTAATTCTTTGAAAAGATAAATAAAATTTATAAATGTTTAGCCAGACTCAAAAAGAGAGAGGGACCAAATAAAGAAAATCAGAAATGAAAGAAAAGTTCCAGGCAATACCACAAAAACACGAAGAAACATGAGAGACTACTACAACAATTACACACCAATAAAATAAATGACCTGGATAACAGAAGACATGGGTAAATTCCTGGACATGTACAATATTCCAAGAATAAAGCAGGAAGAAGTAGAAAATATAAACATACTGATTACCAGTAACGAAACTGTATCAGTTAAAAACAAACAAAAAAATCCAACAAAGTCCAGGACACAGATTCAAAGGTTAATTCTACCAAACATTTAAGGAAAAGTTAACGTCTATCATTCTAAAACTACTCTAATAAAACTGAAGAGGAAGGAATGTTTAAGAACTCATCCTATGAAGCCAGTATCACACAGATACCAAAACGAAACAAAGATGCCACACACATAAAAAGAAAATTATAGGCCGATATCACTGATAAGCATAGATGCAAAAATCTTCAACAAATCATAGCAAAACAAATTCAACAAAACAGTAAAAGAATTATATACCAGGATCGACCAAAACCATCCCAAAGAAAAAGAAATGCAAGAAGGCAAAGTGGTTGTCTGAGGAGGCTTTACAAATAGTGGAGGAAAGAGAGAAGCAAAGGCAAGGGAGAAAGGGAAAGAAATCCCCAATTAAATGCAGAGTTCCAGAGAATATCAAGGAGATATAGAAAGGCCTTCTTTTATGAAAAATCCAAGGAAAATAATGGAATGGGAAAGACTAGAGATTTCTTCAAGAAAACTGAAGATATCAAGGGAACATTTCATGCAAGGATGGGCACAATAAAGGACAGAAACCATAGGACCAATTAGAAAGAGAAGAGATTAAGAAGACGTGGCAAGAATACAAAGAAAAACTACACAAAAAAAGGTCTTAACAACGCAGACAACCAGGATGGTGTGGCCACTCATCTAGAGCCAGACAGCCTAGAGTGTGAAGGCAAGTGTGCCTTAGGAAGCAGTACTATGAACAAAGCTAGGGGGGTGATGGAATTCCAGCTGAGCTTTTTAAAATCCTAAGACAATGCTGTTAAAGTGCTACACTCAATACATCAGCAAATGTGGAAAACTCAACAGTGGTCATAAGATTGGAAAAGGTCAGTTTTCATTCTTGTCCCAAAGAAGAACAATGTGAAAGAATGTTCAAACGACCATACAATTGCATTCATTTCACATGCTAGCAAAGTTATGCTCAAAATTCCTCTATCTAAGCTTTAGTAGTATGTGAACCAAGAACTTCCACATGTACAAGCTGGGTTTCTAAGACGCAGAGGAACCAGAGATCAAACTGCTAACATTTTCTGGATCATGGAAAAAGCAAGGGAGCTTCAGAAACCCATATACTTTTGCTTCACTGACTATGCTAAAGCCTTTGATTGTGTGGATCACAACAAACCATGGAAAATTCTTAAGGAGATGGGAACATCAGACCACCTTATCAATCTCCTGAAAAACCTGTATGAGGGTCAAGAAGCAACAGTAAGGACTGAACATGGAACAATGGATTGGTTCAAAATTGGAAAAGGAATACATCAAGACTGTATATTGTCACCCTGCTTATTTAACTTATATGCAGAGTGCATTATGCAAAATGCCAGGGTGGATGAATCACAAGCTCAATTATGGCAATCAAGATTGCTGGGAGAAATATCAACAACCTCAGATATGCAGATGATACCACTCTAATGGCAGAAAGCAAAGAGGAACTAAAGAGCCTCTTGATGAGGGTGAAAAAGTTGGTTTAGAATTTAACATTAAAAACTAAGATCGTGGCATCTGATCCCATTATTTTGTGGCAAATAGAAGGGGGAAAAAGTGGAAGCAGTGACAGATTTTATTTTCTTGGGCTCCAGAATCACTGTGGATGGTGACCACATTCATGAAATTAAAAGACGTTTGCTCCTTGGAAGGAAAGCTATGACAAACCTAGATAGCATATTAAAAAGCAGAGACATCACTTTGCCAACAAAGGTCCATATAGTCAAAGCTATGGTTTTTCCAGTAGTGTATGGATATGAGAGTTGGACCATAAAGGAGGCTGAACACTGAAAAATTGATGCTTTCGAACTGTGGTGCTGGAGAAGACTCTCGAGAATCCCTTGGACTGCAAGGAGGTCAAACGAGTCAATCCTAAAAGAAATAAACCATGAGTATTAATTGGAGGAACTGATTCAAAAGCTGAAGCTCCAATATTTTGGGCACGTGATGCAAAGAGCCAAGTCCTTGGAAAATACCCTGATGCTAGGAAAGATTGAAGGCAAAAGGAGAAGGTGAAGGCAGAGGATGAGATGCCATCCCTGACTCAATGGACACGAGTCTGAGCAAACTCTGGGAAACAGTGGAGGAGAGAGGAGCCTAGTGTACCTGACACAACTTAGCGACTGAACAAAAACAACAGCATACCACAATCAAGCAGAATTTACCCCAGAGAGGCGAGGATGTCTCAGTACCCACAAATAAACAGATATGATGACCACATTAACAAACTGAAGAATGAAAATCAGACCATCATCTCAGAAGATGCAGGAAACTCTGACAAATTTCAACATCGATTTATGATAAAACCTCTCAATAAACTGGGTATAGAGAAAACATATTTCAACATAATAAAGGTTGAGACAAAACCACAACCAACACCATACCAACAGTGAAAAGCTGAAAGCATTTCCTCTGAGATTGGGAACAAGACAAGCACAACCACTCTTGCCACTTTTCTTCAACATAGTATTGGAAGCTCTAGTCACAGCAATCAGAGATGCAAAGAAATAAAATGCATTCAAATTGAAAAAGGGGAAGTAAAACTGTCACCATTTGCAGGCATGATACCATATAGAGAAAATATAAAGTAACCACCAAAAAGTATTAGAATTAATGTGACTTCCCGGGTGGCTTAGACGGTAAAGCGTCTGCCTTCAATGCTGGAGACCCGGGTTCAGTCCCTGGGTTGGGAAGATCCCCTGGAGAAGGAAATGGCAACCCACTCCAGTACTCTTGCCTGGAAAATCCCATGGATGGAGGAGCCTGTTAGGCTACAGTCCATGGGTTCACAAAGAGTCGGACACGACTGAGCAACTTCACTTTCACAGTAAATTTGCAGGATACAAAATATACAGAAATTTGTTGTACTTCTGTATACTAATATATACTAATATCAAGTATCAGAAAGAGAAATTAAGAAAACAATACCATTCACAGTAATGTAATAAAATAAAATACTTCAGAATTTTGTTAAACAAACATACTACTCAAGGCAATCAACAGGTTCAGTGCAATCTCTATCAAAATATCAATTGCTTTAGGAACAAATAATCCTAAAATTTTGTAAAGAAATGCAAAAGTTCTGCAATAGCAAAAGTGATCATAAGAAAGAAGAATAAAACTGAAACATCACACTCCCTTATTTCAAACTCTACTAAAAAAACTCTACTACAAAAGATCAAACGAGTCAATCCTAAAGGAAATTAGTCCTGAATATTCATTGGAAGGACTGATGCTGAAGCTCCAATACTTCGGCCACTTGAGGCGAAGAACTGACTCATTGGAAAAGACCCTGATGCTGGGAAACATTGAAGCCAGGAGGAGAAGGGGACAACAGAGGATGAGATGGTTGGATGGCATCACCAACTCGATGAACATGAGTTTGAGTAAGCTCTGGGAGTTGGTGATAGATAGGGAAGCCTGGCGTGCTGCAGTCCATGGGGTCACAAAGAGTCAGACACAATGGAGAGACTGAACTGAACAGAGTGCTATCAGAACCCTTGGAGGTGGGATGCATTGAGCCTAGCCTGAGGTTGGATGACCAGTGAATATCTGGAAGACAGGAAGTCTAAGTCAAAGCTGGAGAAAACAGGAAGAGCTGGAGAAGACAGGAAGTCTAAGTCAAAGCTGGAAAGGAGATGGGGCTGAAACTGTCAGGTAGGCATGAGGTGAGGGCAAGGGCATGTTTTGCCAGGCTGAGGAGTTTGGATTTTAATCCAGGAGCCATGGGAGCCACTGAAAAAAGCAGGATTTTTTAAGCCGGATTCACATTTTAGATGCAATTGTTTGTCATAGACCAGAGCAGGGAAACCAGAGACAGGCAGGTGGCTGAAACAGTAACTCAAGGATAGGGAGGCTCTGAAGAGGCTACAGCGACCATGCGCAGCAGGCAGGACAGACAGCGACCAACACAGATGGTCCTGGCCACCATGCTGCACTTTCAGGTATGCTCAGTGGCTGGGTGCTCATATCACGCTTCAGTGGACAGACCTGGGGAGAGGACTCAGTCTGGCTGTGCAGAGACATCCTGAAGGGTTTGGGATGTGTTGCAGGCTACAATTGGGGTTGTGCACAGGATGGAGCCCAGTTCTGCCTTAGGAGCCCCCGTTGTTAACACCAACAGAAAGGGAGGGGTGTGGTCCCACTATAGCAACCTTATTCTCAATGTGCTCACAGCTGGCACAGCTCAGCTGCTACAAGCTTTGGCAGCATGTAAGAGACGGTAGACTGCCAACATGTAGAGGCAAGGCTGAAATCTGAGCTGATTCCCAGCAGGTGCATGACTTTAGGAGATTTATACCTGCAGCAGTTCCTGGAGGACATCTGAGCCCTTTGAGACCACAGTAGATAACTGTTTCCCCTAAATTCACAGAGTCAGAGATATAAAAGTAAAATGAAAAATCATGGGAACAACTCCTGGTTAAAAGAATAAGAGAAATCCCCTGAAAAAACAAACAATGAAACAGACCTCTCCAGTCTACTAGACCCCAAGTTCAAAAGGGGGGAATGAAAATGTGAAAGGAACTAAAGACTGCTGTTGAAAGAAATGCAGGTCATCGTAAAAACAAACAACAAACAAAACCTAGAAATGATAAAGAGAAGTCAATAAAAATTAGACAACTCAAAAGCCAAGATAAAAACTGAGCTAAAGTCAATAAGTAGCTACTAAATAATACAGATGAACAAATAAGAATCTGAGAGATAGAATAATAGAAGTCAATCAGAAGAGCATACATAAAGACAAATGAAAAAACTGAAAGCAACCTATAAGACCTATGAAATAATATAAAGTGTGCCAGTCTACAGGTAATAGGGATCACAGAAAGATAAGAGGTAAAAAAGGAAATCAAAAGTGCATTTGAAAAAACTATGGCTGAAAACGTCCCAAATCTAAAGAAGGAAACAGATATCCAGGAACAGGAAGCACAGAGGGTCCCAAACGAGATGAACTCAAACACACTTGTACTAAGACATGTAATAATTAAAATGGAAAAAGTTAGGATTATAAATGCAGCAAGAGAAAAACAAAGGATTAGTTACAAGAGAGCCCGTAAGACTATTAGCTGATTTCTCTACAGAAACGTTGCAGGCCAGAAGGGAATGGCAAGATATACTCAAAATCCTCAAAGGGAAAAAATGTAGCCTAGGATACTCTTCCCAGCAAGATCATCATTAAAAGTGGAAGGAGAGATAAAGAATTCCTCAGATAAGCAAAAACTAAAAGAATGCAGCAATACTAAACCTCTCCTAAAAGAAATATTGAAAGATCTTCTCTAAACTTTAAAAATAAACAAATATGAAAGTCATAATAGGAAAAGCAATTCTATAAAAGAACTGACGACCACTTAAAGAAGCCAGTACATAGATTTTTTTAAAAATAATAAAAAAAAATTTTTAGATTAACATGAAGATGTAAAACAGGAAATCAAAATCATAAAAAATGGGGAAGGAGAACAAGAAAATGTAGATTTTTTTAGAATGTGTTTGAGCTTATATGACTACCAGTCTAAAGCAAGTAGATATAGTAATGGGTTAACATACTCGAAAACCAGGGTAACCACAATCAAAAACATACAGTAAGTCCACAAAAACCAAAAAGAAGAGAACTCAAACATAATACAAAAGAAAACCATCAAACCACATAAAGAAAAACAAAGGACAAAAAAGAAATACAAAGTCAACTGGAAAACAAGGTTTAAATAGACAATACATACAAACCGATCAATGCTGCTGCTGCTGCTGCTGCTGAGTCGCTTCAGTCGTGTCCGACTCTGTGCGACCCCATAGACGGCAGCCCACCAGGCTCTCCCGTCCCTGGGATTCTCCAGGCAACTACCTTAAATGTCAATGGACTAAATGCTCCGATCAAAAGATATAGAATGGAAGACTGAATAATAAAACAAGAGACTACACGAGACCAACTTTAAGGCAAAGGACACACATAGATTGCAAGTGAGGGGACGGAAAAAGATTATTTCACGCAATGGAAAGGACAGAAAGCAGGAGTAGGAAAAATCACATCAAACAAAATAGACTAAAACAAAGACCACAGAGAAAGGAGGACACTATATAATGATTAAAGGATCAAAACAGGAAGAGAATTTACCCTCATTAACATATATGCACCCAATATAGGAGCACCTAAATACATAAATACCAGCAGACATAAAAGGAGAAACGGACAGACAGAAATAGTAGTTGACTTTTAACACCACTGACATCATGGACAGATCTTCCAGACAGAAAATCAATAAGGCAACAGAGATCCTAAATGACATAGCAGAACGGTTAGACTTAATTGATACTTTCAGGAAATTACATCTCCCCCCAAAGAGAAAACACATTCTTTTCAAGCATTCATGAAACTTCCTCTAGGATAAAGCACATGTTAGGACACAAAATAAACATCAACAAATTTAAGAGGATAGAAATTATTTCAAGCATTTCTTCTGACCACAACAGCATAAAATTACAAACTAATCACACAAAGAGAAACCAGAATAAAAACAGCTACATAGAGATGAAACAACATGCCGTTAAAATACCAATGATGAAATCGAGGAGGAAATGATGAAATCGAGGAGGAAATTTTAAACACCTTGAGACAAATGAAAAGGAAAACACAACCATACAAAATTTATGGAATGCAGCAAAAGGAGTCCTAAGAAGGAAGTGCACAGCAATATAGGCCTTCCACACACAAAACAGAAAAATCTCAAACATCCTAACCTACCACCTAAAATTAGATAAAACAGACAAAACCCAAAGGCCACAGAAGGAAGGAAATAATAAAGATCAGAAAGGAAATAAAATATATATCATGGTGATCATTTCATACTGTATGCAAATATCAAATCACTGTTAGTACACCTGAAAATAACATAATATTGTATATAAACTATATTTCAGTAACAAGGATATTCAATAGAGGTACAGGCTATAAAACAAGTATGCAAAATAAATGGTTTCCATATTCATGCCTAAAGAATAAAGAATAAACTAGTGAATTCAGTAATATAGCATCCATTATGTTATTATAGAAAAACATAATGCAAGAGAAAGATTGTATTTACAAAAGCAGCACAAAATACTAAAAACCTAAGAATAAACTTAAACGTCCAGGACCCACATAAAGAAAACTACAGAATTCTGTCTCAGGACCTAAAAGATGAGAATAAATGAAAAGATGCAGCAGATGGGGAGAATAACTATAGCTAAAGTACCACTTTCTAGCAACATTTAAAGAACAAATTTAATTCTGTTTCAATCAAAATCCATATGAGTCTTTTAATAGGTAACTAGAAAAAAATCATTTTAAAGTTCATCTGAAAAAAAATTAACACAAGAGTAACTAAACAACTAGCACCAAAGCAGGAACACAATCCGTTCATTTCCTTGGGATTTCTTGTCACACTAGACATTAGGAAGACAAGTTTCACATCTGTTAAGATACAATTTTAATAAAACTTGTTTAATATTATCAAGTCTCCACTGACCAAAGGCAAGAGAAAATGAGAGGGAAAACTTCTCTCTCTTACAAGTCACCAGAGTTTTTGCTGTCTTTTGGGTTTAGTTCAATTCAGTGCATTTGACTGTATGCAGTTCAGTCTAACACCTCAAGTGTTCGATTATTCATTCACTTAATTTTTAATCACACAAATAATACATAAATATACCCTCCTGGCAAAATAAACAGAACATTAGTGATAAAGAAAGGTCCTCTTTGGCCACCATTCCCAATCCCTGAACACTACCCCGGTGGAAACGGAAAAGTCTTGGGTCTTTCCATCTACTAGGAGTGCTCTCACTTCTCTAGGCAATCATAGGGCCCATGGGCTCCAGAGCACTGCTCTAGGGATTAAAATCAAAGGAAAGAGGGGGTTTCCCTGGTGGTCCAGTGGTTAGGACTCCAAGTTCCCAGTGCAGGGTCCCAGTCCCTAGTCGGGGAACTTGATCCCACAGCTGCAACTAAGAGTCCATTCGCATGCCACAACTGAAAAATCTCACATGCGGCAATGAAGATCCTGCATGCTGCAACTAAGTCTTGGTGCAAATAAATATTAAAAAAAAAAAAGAAAGAAAAGAAATTGCTTTACTTGGTTGAGAACATCCCACTTGAAGATGGAAGTAAGCAGAGAAGGACCAATTTTAATATACTGACCTGTGGATGGGAATGGCAGTGAAGCCTCCCCCAGGATTTATGCTAAATTCCACCATTCGGTTCTAGCAACTAGTGATGTTAGTCATTCAGTCATGCCCAACTCTTTGTGACCCCATGGACTGTAGCCTGCCAGGCTCCTCTGTCCATGGAATACTCCAGGCAAGAATACTGGAATGGGTTGCCATTTCCTTCTCCATTGATCACACCAAGGTCTCCTGCATTGGTGGGCAGACTCTTTACCCTCTGAGCCACCAGAGAAGCCTGCAGATTCTATGCAAAATAAGAAGCTGGGTGCAGAATTTTCCTTAGAGGTGAACACATCTGTCTCTTTGAGAGTGGCCTATGAAAGCAATCATCCATCACTAATGGCTCCAAGTAGGGCCCTAGGGGCAAGCCAGACAGCCTTGACACCCAGGTCCCCAGAGACAACTAACTGCCCTATAGCGATAGAATAAACGAAAAAGCTAAAAGATCCACAGAGGGGCACCATATGTCCAGACAGACTGTGGCTGCCTTCAGCGGGAAACGTGCTAGAGCAACTCATGTCCTGTTAGAACCAGAAAGACAAAATATGGGGGTCACAAGATTCAAAGAGGGCCATATAGTATATGGAGAAAGAAAAATGTTGGCCAGTTTTCCCAGACTGTGCCACCGGAGAGATAAAAGACCTGAAATCATGAATATGATGAGATAAATGTTCTAAATTCCAAGCCTCTTGGAGAAATTAATATTAAAACCTACTCTTTAAGTCAACGCATCAGGATTTACGTCTTTACAATCCCAACCAGGTAAGTGGAGAAGAAATGCCTTGTCTCCAAGGAGCGAACTCCAGATTGATCACAGGATCTGAAAACGCAGGCCGAGTAGTTATCTGTAAAAGTCGTAACTCCCTGAGAAGCAGTTCACCTTGACTCTCACAAGCCCAGCTCAACTGGTCCAAAGTCTGAAACAGGTTAAGGAGACTGTAGAATGAAGATTACTGGAGAATCTGCTGAGCAGAGAAAATTCACAGTAACAGTGATGCAGGGCCCTGACCCTGGTACTTTTCCAAGAAGACACGGGGAGAGATGCCTCTCTCTGGGGTTGGGCAAGAGATGGGTTCTGGGCACTTTTTGGTGGTCCAGTGGCTAAGACTCTATGGTCTCAATGCAGGGGGCCCAGGTTTGATCAGTGGTCAGGGAACTAGATCCCACATGTCACAACTAAGGGTATGCATGCTGCAACAAGGAATAAAAATCCTGCCTGTTGCAACTAAGACCCAGCAAAATGTTTAAGAAAAAAGAGAGAGAGATGGGTTCTGCTGTGGGACTGGGGGTTGAGGCATTTTTGTGAAAGAAACACCATGCCGAGAGGTCCTGGGGATGGGGGGATTCGATGCATGATGTGGGGTATGCTGTCATTATGGTCTTAGCTCTACAGACTGATGAAATCCCTCTGCACAGACACTCCCCATGCACACACCCGAGATCCCAGAAAGGCATCTACATCTGCTCTCAGAGAGATGGATCCAAAGCAGAGAATCGCAGCCTTGACTCTTCCCAATGTCCCAAGGGCTTGCTTTCCCAGGAGGACTCCAGGCCCCTACTCTTCCTTACAGGTTCTGGAATTCTTAGCCAAGCTCACTCTGCTCCACATATTTCCTGCCAAATGCACTTGCCCTCCCAGCTGACTCCCTTCAAAAAATCACAGAGTTTGCACCCTCTTTGTAGAGCTTCGGCTGAGTACTTCTCTTAAAGGGAAGGGGATCAAGGGGCCTACCCTACAAGGCCTGTCAAGGTGGGAGGTGGAAAACTCAGGCCTAAGAGTCTTGGGGGCTGGTGGTGGCACCCCGCTGTGGGTACCTGTAGCAATGGTCAGCCCTAGTTGGCCCTTCCCCTCAATAGGACTTCTGTTAGCCATAGCCCAGGTTGGCTTGCTACCAACATTCCCTAATTGTCTTCAAAAGGCAAAGTTACCCCTGTCAGAAACCCTGGATTTTAAAACATTCAGCATCTTGGGACTTCCCTGGTGGTCCAGTGACTAAGACTCCCAATGCAATGGGCCGGGATTCAATCCCGGGTCACAGAACCAGATCCCACAGGCCACAACTAAGCGTTCGCATGCTGCAACTACAGAATCCACCCGCTACAACTAAGATCCAGTGCAGCTAAATAAATAAATATTTTTTAAAAATAAAACATACAGCACCCTGCATCAGGCCTTGAGGGACTGTCAGTGGCAACATCTTTCCAACAACTCAAGCATGCAACTATAGAAGAGAATCAAAGCCGCGGGGAGGCTGAGCCGTGGAGCCCCTACGCATCCCAGGGTGAGATTTCCGAAAGAACCAGCAGACTCAATCCCAAGGAGGAAGCTGGGGCAGGAACACGGTGGCTTCTAGACTTCTCAGATGTTGGGAGGACTTCTCACTCCTACTGTCCCTGCCAAACTGCTTCTTATTGGTTGTGATCAAAACAAAACAAAATGAACGAAAAACACAAAAGGATAAAAAGACATAAAATTTTAAGCCGGGAGAAAAGTAAGAAATAACAAACAGGAATAAAATACAAGACTGCAAGAAGATTAAACTATCAACATAAAAAAAAAGAATCTTTTTAAAAATCATATTAATTTTATATTTAACAAAACTGACATACACTGGCAGAGACAATGGCATTCACCCAGTAGTTCCTACATTTCCAAGGCTCCCTTGTATATTATTTGGGGCCCATGTGACTGACAGAATGAAATAACAATTTGTTTTCAAAGCAGAGCATATATGTGCATGCTCAGTCATGTCTCACTCTTTGCAACCCCATGGACTGTAGCCCGCCAGGCTCCTTTGTCCATGGAATTTCCCAGGCAGGAAAACTGGAGCAGGTTGCCATTCCCTACTCCAGGGGATCTTCCTGCCCCAGGGATCAAACCCACTGTCTCTTATGTCTCCTGGATTGGCAGGAGGATTCTTTACCACTGAGCCACCAAGAATCTGCCTGCAATACAGGAGACCCGGGTTCAATCCCTGGGTCAGCAAGATCCTCTGGATAAGGGAATGGTTACCCACTCCAGTATTCTTACCTGGAAAATACCATGAACAGAGGAGCCTGGCAGGCTACAGTCCATTGGGTCGCGAAGAGTTGGACACAACTGAGCGACTAACACTGTAACATGTGACTGATTCTGGCCAATAGGCTCTGGGGGCAGATGAGATCCATCACTTTCAGCAGGAGCTATTTGAAACTATGGAAACCATGTGTTGAGATGCTTCACAAGATGAAGGGACTCTGGATCAACTGAGTCCAACATGGAGAGCTCCGGAGGGTTACCTGACCCTATCACACTCAGCATGAGTGAAAAGCTAAACTTTGTTGGGTGAAGCCACTGAAATATGGGGGTTTAGGCAATGGCACCCCACTCCAATACTCTTGCCTGGAAAATCCAATGGACGGAGGAACCTAGAAGGCTGCAGTCCATGGGATCGCTGAGGGTCGGACACGACTGAGCGACTTCACTTTCACTTTTCACTTTCGTGCATTGGAGAAGGAAATGGCAACCCACTCCAGTGTTCTTGCCTGGAGAATCCCAGGGACGGGGGAGCCTGGTGGGCTGCCGTCTATGGGGTCGCACAGAGTTGGACACGACTGAAGCGACTTAGCAGCAGCAGCAGCATTGGTTTCCCATCCAAGTACTAACCAAGCCTGAGCCTGCTTAGCTTCGAGAGGTTTATTGGTTTCTATAGCATTTATTGGTTTGTTGGTTTCTATAAACACTTAACTAACATAAGTGCTTATAATTTATAATTCTCTTAATCCTTATAATCTTACAGCATAGGCAACACTGTTATCTTCACTAAGGAGAGAAAGGCAGAGAAAAACGCATTAACTTTTGTTCAGACTTCGTATTTGGTAAACTGCAAACTGAAAATTCGGATCTAGGCAGTCTGTGTCCATAACCACCAAGCCAGACTGCTGTTATAAAAGATATATCTTAAAGTAAGATGCAAGGAACTTCATGGCCATGCACCTTCTTCAACAGAAGATTTGGGAATGTTGAAATAGGGCAGAAAAGGGGCATAAGGAGGAAAGACAGCCCTAGACAGGTAAATTAACTGTTAATCCCTTCTTTCTATTCCTATGGGATAAGTCCATCAATATTCATGTGATAAGGTAAAGGGATGCATAAGGTAGATGTATAGAGTCAACTCTAAACCCCAGCCTTCTGGATTGAGCCTTCTCTTTTTAAATTTCCAGCCCAATATAGTGGCAAGACTTTCACACTCAGGAGTTGGGAAATCTGAAGTCTAGTTCCAAGTCCACCGCACAAAACGTTGTGTGGCTTGAATAATTGCCTCTGGTCTCTTTGAGCCTCAGTTGTTGTATCTGAAATGGGGGAATAATTGCTTCTGTCTCATCAGGATGTAGAAAGTTTAAGCCAAAC
Organism: Bos mutus; assembly: GCF_027580195.1. Taxonomy (NCBI): domain Eukaryota; kingdom Metazoa; phylum Chordata; class Mammalia; order Artiodactyla; family Bovidae; genus Bos; species Bos mutus. Next base: position 54,970,949 of record NC_091629.1, on the reverse strand, counting down.
AACATATGTAATGATGCGTTGGGAGGCTGTGAAATGCTTTGCAAACGTAAATTATCTTTATTACACTGAACCAGGTTATCACAACTTCAGGATTCAATCTCAGAAAGATCAGACCCCAGGCTCTCAGGCTGACCATCCTTCTATCTTCCCTTCATCTTCTTTCATCCACATACAAAGCTCTGGAAGGAAGGCGGAGCAAAGGGCAGCCCCATGTCGTGGAAAGGGTCAGCAAGTCAGGAAGCCATTGCCTTCCTGTGTGGCCAGGGACAACTTCATCTCCTTCTCTGGTCCTCGGAGTCCTAACCCAGAAAGGGGACTTTTTTTGGATGAGATTAACAAAAGTTCCTACTCCTCCCCATGCAATCAAATCACCTGGGAAACTTATAAAATGCAAATACCCAGACCTCTTGTAGGGATTCATTTTTAATAGGTCTGAGCATAGGCACCTTTGAAATTCTCACCAGGTGATCATCGTGGGAAGCGGGGTCTAAAAGAAGCCCCTTAATGGATGATCCAAAGACCTGCTGACTGGTCACAATGACTGAATGTCTGAGGAAGCCTGAGAACCCACGTGAGGCTCCAGGACTGAGGGAGATGAAGGGGTGGGAGAGCCTTGAAAAGGGTCCGAGGCCTCATCAGACATTGGGAGTGGGGCTGCTGAACCCTAATTTCACACGCCCTGCTGTGTGAAGGAGGCCTCGGCTCCACTGGGGCCTAGCTGGAAGGCCTTTCATTTGGAGAAAGATTTCCTCAAGGTGTCTCTCCGCCTCCTTTGCTCATCCGGGGAACTGAAGCTTTTCATTTTAATTAGCAAAGTGTTGTTGCAGCCGCTAGAAATCAGACTCTGTTCTTGTTTTCCTTTACAGACTGTCAGCCGAGATGGTGACAGAGGGGGTGGGGAAGTGACTCGGGAGCTGTCGTTTGATGCAATTTCTGGGCTGGTGGGGGGCTCGGAAGATGTGAGAGCGGCTGAGGTTGCAAAGGAACCAAACCGTACACTTAAGGCAATGGCTTTGTGGCTTCAGGATACAGCGACTTGGGTTCCAGCCTCTTGGTAAGACTGCCCAAGTTATGCTGCGGGGAAGATGAAGTGTTATGAGGTCCACCCAGGCCCCAGGAGCCCCGCAGACAGATGGATCACATCTTCAACCCTGGGAGCCTTATGAGAAGGGGGCGGGGGGGAAAGCAGGCTTTCAACAAAATACCTGTAAATGAAGAGAAATGAAGATGGCATTTGTCTGATGCATATTTTATAAGCCTGTGAACTCTCAGAGCTAGAATGAGCGCTCACTGGTCATCTTGTTAGCACCAGATGGATGGCAGAGAGGTGGCCTGCCCGAGGTACCATAGATCTCAGGAAGGCCCTGTCCTGCGTGTCCAGCAGGGGGGAGAAACGGTCCACGGGACTCAGCTTCCACAGGTCTCTCTTAATAAAAGCACGTTTTCTAGAACTAGCCCTTGTGTTTCTTGTATGAGCCTCCTTGGTTGTTCAGCTTTTCCAAAACTAAGGGAACACTTGATCCAGATGAGGAGCATAAAAAGAGATGGGTAATCAGAAGAACGTCCTTTAGCAATGAGACGGATCAGTGACAGGACCAAAAGGAAGGATGGCACACAGATACTTAAGAGTTCAGTCACTCAAATCCCATTCCGAGAAAGGCAGGTGAGGCTGCAGAAAGACCACAAGGCGGGGCAAACCCTCAGGATGTGGCCTCCCCGGCCACAGTCCCGTCCCGACCCGTCCCCGTCCCGTCCCCTCCCCTCCCCTCCCCTCCCTCCCTCCCCCTCCCCCCCCCCCCACAGTCCCTCCCCGCAAGTCCCGCCCCTGTCACAGTCCCCTCCTCCCACAGTCCCCTCCCCCGCCACAGTCCCCTCCCCGCCAGTCTCCTCCCCACCTACAGTCCCCTCCCTCCCAGTCCCCTCCCACCCCACAGTCCCCTCCCCTCCCCTCCCCTCCCCGCCCCCCCGCCACAGTCCCCTCCCCCCGCAAGTCCCCGCCCCCTGTCACAGTCCCCTCCCCTCCCACAGTCCCCTCCCCCCGCCACAGTCCCCTCCCCCCGCCAGTCTCCTCCCCACCTACAGTCCCCTTCCCCTCCCCAGTCCCCTCCCCTCCCTCTGTCCCCTCCTCTCCCACAGTCCCCTCCCCTCCTGACAGTCTCCTCCCCTCCTGACAGTCTCCTCCCTTCCCACAGTCCCCTCCCCCGACACAGTGCCCTCCCTCCCCACAGTCCTCTCCCCCCCCCACAGTCCCCTCCCCACAGTCCCCTCCCTTGCCACAGTCCCCTCCCTCCCCACAGTCCCCTCGCTCCCTACAGTCCCCTCCCCTCCCCACAGTCCCCCTACCCCATGATCCGGCCACACCAAGCTGTTTCTACTGCCCAGGGCACCAACTTTGTACCAGACCCTCAGCCAGAATACTGATTTCAGATCCTTCCCACTTCTTTCTTCAGGCACCTGGCCACCCGGCTAAGCAGGATAATACAGTGGCTCCCTAGCCCCGCCTTATCCGTGGTAAAGGCTCTAAGACCCCTGATAGATGCCTGAAACCACGGAAAGCAGCAAACCATATATATACTACGATTCTTCCTGTGTATATATTAATACACTCTTGTGTGTGCGTGTGCGTGCTTTGTCATGTCCAACTCTTTGCAACCCCATGGACTGTAACCCACCAGGCTCCTCTGTCCATGGAATTGTCCAGGCAAGAATACTAGAGTGGGTTGCCATTTCCTTCTCTAGGGGATCATCCCGAACCAGGGATCAAACCTGTGTCTGCTGCATTGGCAGGTGGATTCTTTACCACTGAGCCACCTGGGAAACCCACATTCCTATGATAAAGTATAATTTATAAATTAGGCACAGTAAGAGATTAACAATAATAATTAATGATGAAATAGAACAATTATAATAGTATACTGTAAATAAGTTATGTGAACGTGGTCTCTCTGTCTCTCAAAATACCTTACTGTCCAAATGTAATGCCTTTTCCATCTTAACTAAGCACTTATCATGCACCATGGCCATAACTTTTGCAGTTTGAGGTGCAATAGCAAAACGAGCACAATTTCTTTTTCCTTCTTCACAGTTTCACAGATAGAAGATTCATTTTACCATGGGTCTTAGCAACCTCAGAGCACAATTGTTTTTCTTTCCATAGTCAGCCAAGAATTTTCACCTTTTTAAAAGAAGCACTTTAAGGCTTCTCTTTGGTATATGTGAATTGCCAGCATCATGACTCTTGCACTTGGGGGCCATGATTAAGTAAAATAAGGGTCACTCGGACACAAGCACCACAAAACCACAAAATGTGTCTGATAACTGAGATGGCTACTAAGCGACTAACAACAAGCAGGACCCACTGGACAAAGGGACACTTCACAACCAGGGCAGGACATAGTGGGACGGCATCAGATTTCATCAGCTCCTCAGAGAAGTATGTGATTTAAAACTTACGAATTGCTTATTTCTAGAATTTTCCATTTACTGTTTTTTGGACTGCAGTTGGGTAACTGAAACTGCAGAAAGTGAAACCACAGGTAAAAGAGACTACTGTGCACCAAGGATCAGCCCCTTCACTCGTCCAGTATTTACTGAATATCCATTTATGGTAAACAAAACTGTCATAGATGGTCCCATCCTCAAATTGTAGAAGGCAGATATATAATGAAATGCTCATGCAAATGCATGTAAAGTCATCTCCTTGGAAGTGCTTGGAAGGAAAGATGTATGTCTAGTCAAGGCTATGGTTTTTCCTGTGGTCATGTATGGATGTGAGAGTTGGACTATGAAGAAGGCTGAGCACCGAAGAATTGATGCTTTTGAACTGTGGTGTTGGAGAAGACTCTTGAGAGTCCCTTGGACTTCAAGGAGATCCAACCAGTTCATTCTGAAGGAGATCAGCCCTGGGATTTCTTTGGAAGGAATGATGCTAAAGCTGAAACTCCAGTACTTTGGCCACCTCATGCAAAGAGTTGACTCATTGGAAAAGACTCTGATGCTGGGAGGGATTGGGGGCAGGAGGAGAAGGGGACGACAGAGGATGAGATGGCTGGATGGCATCACTAACTCAATGGACATGAGTCTCAGTGAACTCCGGAAGTTGGTGTTGGACAGGGAGGCCTGGCGTGCTGTGATTCATGGGGTCGCAAAGAGTCAGACACGACTAAGCGGCTGATCTGATCTGATCTGATGTGTTAGGGGAAGCACTGACTGAAACCACCTGCCCAGGCACACACAGGCTTCCCTGGTGGCTCAGTGGTAAAGAATCCACCTGCCAATGCAGGAGATGTGGGTGCAATCCTTGGGTCAGGATGATCCCCTAGAGGAGGAAATGGCTAACCACGCCAGCATTCTGGCCTAGAGAATTCCATCAACAGAGGAGCCTGATGGACTACAGTCCATGAGATCGCAAAGAGTTGGACACGACTGAGCAACTGAACACACATGCAAACACACACACACACACGGGGCCTCATTCTTGTGGCCCATGATCCAGACCTTATTCACGCTTTGATGCCCCCCACAGAGCACAGCGCTGGCACATGCATACGCAGGTGTTTGGTAACTGATTTTTGAATAAGTGAATGACGCAGAGATAAAGCATCTCAGACCTCTCATGCCCTCCATCGCACTTTAGCTGTCTATCTGTCATGCCTCCGTAATGCTCCAAAGCACATTTGGTGTGTATTTTGAGTTTGTGCAAGGGCCAAGGAATCTGAAATATATTTTTTCCACAGTCTGACTTGGCCCCACAAGTTGACAAAAGCATCATCTCATTAGAAGCTATTTGAATAGAAATTATAGGCTTGTTCTCTGAGAATGAACTTGAGAGCACTTCATAAGACAATTACTGCTAAATATCTGAAGAGAAGCACCCTCATTGGCTTCTAAAAGCCCATCTCAGGTCAAACCAACCTAAATTCCTCTCAATACAATTAGAATTTCAATAAGAATGAGAGAAACAACAAGCTTCCAAGAACACCAGGACCTCAAAGGGATGATAAACAACACTGCTGGAAGACCGAGGTGGGGAAAGAACAGGGAGAGAGCAGAATATTCTGGAAGGCAGCATAAAACATGTGGAGCACAAACCTAACCAGGCTTTGATCAAGAATGATCAGCCCAACTCCCACACAGGAGAGCGGACACAGATGAACATGGATCACAGCCTCTTCTCTGCTCTTTCTGCTTCCATGGAGGACCCAGAAGTGTACTCTGGCCCAGTCTGAGCTTCTAGGCCTTCCCAAACGCAGTTTCCCCTGCTCCAAATGCCCTACTCTTCTTTTCGCACCTTATCTTCTAGGATGCTTCCCATTTCCCCCAGCCCCCAGTGGTCACCCCTTTCTCTAAGGGTACCATGGCCCAGGTACCATCTCCCAGACTCATGCAAGGAACCTGAATGTGCCAGGGGGAGATGGCCAAGAGGAGACAAGAGGGAGAGACAGTGCTTGACGGGGAAGACTCACTGCCTGCCTCCAGGGAGCGCCACTTACAACGTGCTGTGCTTACTTGCTCAGTTGTATCCAGCTCTTCGCAACCCCATGGACTGTAGCCTACCAAGGTCCTCTGTCCATGGGTATAATACTGGAGTGGGTTGCCATGCCCTCCTCCAGGGGATCTTCCCAACCCAGGGATCTGGTAGGTAGTCAGAATAGGAAAAAAGGAGTCCAGAATGGTGGTGGCTAAAAGACAAAGAAGGGGAAAGCCTGCGAGAATAGAACAAAGGAAGGTCGGAGAACCAGAGCGAGAACCTCAGGTGAAGCAAACAGCCCTCCTGGCTCACCAATTTACCTAGGGTAGGCTCAGGGGGAGGAGAAAAAACATATAAAAAGAGGAGCCAAAATTGAGCTGCTCTCTTCTCTTCACGTCTTTTGGGTCAGCCCACCCTCACGCCTCGAGGATGTATTTTCCTTTGCTTGACAAATAAAACTGAGCTGTAACACCGAGCTGTAACATTGGTCCATCCGTTACTTCAAATTTTTGCTGTGGCAAGAGAGAACTGAAGAAATTACAAACTCCCCTGACAGATGGAACCCAGGTCTCCCACATTGCAGGCGGATTCTTTACCATCTGAGCCACCAGGGAAGTGTATGTAAGTAGAGCCCCCAGAGCACAGGTATTTAAATATGCTCTTCAAAAAACCACTACTCTGCTGACCTGGCTGCTTAAGCTCTCCCAGTTCTGGCCCCTCTTTCTCTTGCCTCCTCCCCTAGACTCTAAGAATCTTAAAGATAAGCTAGAAATCCAGTCTCCCTAATATCTATGCTTTGAGCCCTTAGCCCAGTTAACAAAAGATGAAAGCATCTGAAGGAGGAATAAATTTAAAACAAGAATGTGCCAATAAACTAGGTTATTGATCCCACCTGAAGAAAGAGACATCACAAAAATTGGGAGAAAACATTGCAAAATTATAAGTGCCATTTGGAAATTCTCTTTTGTTTCCTAGAAAAATAAAAGGTGACTGGAGGTATAAGGCTGGCAACACCTGTATATCCACCTAAGCCCACCTTCTCAAAAGAAAAGGAAAAGTAATGTAACATATGTAGCGAGAACCTTCTTTAAAACAATTCCTCTTCCACAGTGTAGGTCTCTTGAAAGACGGAAGGTCTCTCCAGGAGCCAGGGCTCCACCAGTCTGTGCCCCTTGCTGCCCACGTGTCCACAAGAAGGATGCTACAGCCACTGCATTGAAAGGCACCTATTCTGCATAGCCTCTGACTCACTTCTCCTCGGGTGATGCTGACACCAATACCCAGTGGGACCCTGTGGAGCCTCTGGGCATAAAAACCTTTCTTTGTCCCCCATTTCTTGATTACAGGAAAATAGGCTTCATTCAGCCTCCTTGAAGTTCCCTGAGTTCAAGGGCAGGTTCAAACAGATGTTAATTAGGGAAGGGAGGGGAGGCGGAGACAAAGGAAGAACATTCCAAAGAAACAATAGTGCAGCCTTGAGGCAGGGTCCTAGTTCCCCATCAAGGGATTATATGTAACAATATCTTTGAATTGTTTTATAGATACTGAAACCCCCACCAGGTGGGAGAAATCAATGGTATGCTGCCAATAAATGCACAGACCCCAGACCAGTTGGAACCTGAAGGCTGATGATGCTGACTCACCACCAACCAATCAGAAGAATATCCACAAGCTGATCTTTGAACCATTACCATAAAACTCCTCACTACCCCCTCCAGGTTGGGACACACAGTTTTGAGGGCATTAGTTTGCAGTGGCACCCTCTGCCTGGCAAAACAATAAAGTGATTCTTTTCTACTGCACCCAAAACTCTCCAGAGAATTAATTAATTAATTCAGAATTAACAGAGCCCAGGTTGGGTTTCAGCACCTGGACACTGGTGAAGAGTCAGGTAGGTCTTTCCCTGAATGGGCAGAAATGCTCGTTCCCAAGGGAGAGACAGAATGTGGGGGAAGAGGGCTGGGGTGGAAGGTGGGAGCAGGGAGAAGGGGTAGGGCACTCTTCCTAACTCCCTTGCTGTCTTAGACCATACAAGGGACCCACACACACCCCAAGTCTGGTATCTCCACAGGCACCATCAGAAAAATGCAGGATTCCAGAGAGTACAGTTTAAAGACAAATAACCAGAACCATCCCCGGGTGGGCCCCCTTCAGCTTTGACATTCTGAGATGTTAACATGGAAAAATATTCAGCTAAAACTGCTGGCATGGTTAAGCAGTAGCTTAGCAATTCCTTTTTATGAAATTACTGTTTCTCTAAATGCAAGACTTCTTTGTGTGTGGAACTCTGATTCATTCTTAAGATGAAGCTGATCTTTAAATCTTACAATGGCTTTCACCCCAAAATCTATTTAGCAAAAAAAAAAATGGGTCTTTTTGACCAGATTACTCCCCTGACTATGCTCACCTCAATGGTCAGAGAATACTGTAATGAGGAGAAGATATTCTGAACTGCTACTAAGTCCCTTCCCCACATTGTCGAAGGTCACAGGGCCCTGTTACTTGGGAATGTAACTATCATAGTTAAGATTAACGTTGCAGGTCATGAGAAAGACAACCATGGAAGACATCCACCCATATTCATGCCACTTAAGCAATGAAGTTCAAGGAAATGGATTGGTGTGGTCTTGAGACTTTCACCATGTTTCTTGACCAGAGACTGATCTCTGATCCTGGGCCCCAAGCTGACACCTGATACAGCCCAGAGTCCTGCCCCCAATTAACCTGTAACTCAGATGAAAGACTGACCCCTCACTCATAGCTATATTACCTCGGCCACATGAATCACAGTAAAGATAAAGATAATATCTGAGTCAGCTGTATTTCTTGAATGCCAGAACAGGAGTTGGCTCCAAACAGGTGCTAAATAAATGCTAATTGAAAACATGAAGGAAAAATGAAATGAATGTACAAGTGAATGAACAAAAGGTTCAACTGGAAAATGGCTCAGCCTAGTCTTCTACTAATAGGTTGATTTTTTTCAAAGACCTGGGGCCAAGGAGATGGCCTGTTTTCAAGGTACCCATCTCTCAGGTCCACTCCAGGGAGCTCCATGCTCTCCACCATGTGACTTACGAACATTCTTGTCACTGGGCTTACCTGTGGAGTAGACAGTTCCTCCTGAGCTATATAGCAGGTGATTGAACTAATGCCATTGTCCAAGCCCACTGATGCCCACAGCTGAGCTCATCATACCCCTGGCTTTCTAGGGAGGGTCTCCTGCTCCAGAAGTCCCTAAATGGGCAGGTGGAAACAGAAGGGATCCTGGATGGGGAGGAAGACCAGAGCTCTGCTCCCAGTTCTGCCACTGATCCCATTGTGTATCTGTTGTAGGTCCAGTAGTAAAAGCAGATGACTTGTACAGCACTTCTAGCTACACTTCCTAATGATCCATGAAATTTTAAGAAATACAGATTTGTGGGTACCAACCCAGAGCCACTGATGCAGATCCTCTGGATATGGGACCTAGAATCTGGACTTTGGGCATGCACTCAATAAATGACTGCAACCAATGTAACTACTCTCAGAGTTGAAACTCTAATTCAGGGGTTAGCAGAATATGGCCGGCAAGCCACATCCAGCCCACTGCTTATTTTTGTAAATGTTTTACTGGAACACAGCCACACTTAGTCATGTTGTCTAAGGCTTCTTTCAAACTACATGGCAGAGGTGAGCAGTTGCAATAAGGACCACGAGGCCCACAAAGTCTAAAATAGTCTGGCCCTTTACAGAAAAAGTTCGCCAACCCCTACTGCAATTTACAGATGCTTTCAGTAGTTAAGGAGAAAGAGGTGTCTGAGCCTGGCCCAGGTTTTTCAGTAGAGAAGAGCACATTATCTCTGACCACCATACAAGAATAAAGGAGAAGTACCCTAGGCTTCAGGAGCCCCAGTGCTGACTCGTATAGGGAGGGCCTTGGTCTACTGTGTGGCACTGCCAGGTGGGAGGGGGAAGGCACCTGCAAGATGAGAACAGGGGGCCAAGGTGAGCCCAAGGCCTATCTGAAAACTGAGCTCCAGGTCTCATCAACCCAAGTCCTGGTGAGCTGAGTGCAGAGGATAGACCCAGACATGGGTTAGCACCTTGGTCTTAAATTCCCATGTCTCTGTCCCTGTGTTAAAGGCTTGCCTGCAAGGAGATCCAACCAGTCCATCCTAAAGGAGATGAGTCTTGGGTGTTCACTGGAAGGATTGATGTTGAAGCTGAAACTCCAATACTTTGGCCACCTGATGCGAAGAGCTGACTCATTGGAAAAGACCCTGATGCTGGGAAAGATTGAGGGCAGGAGGAGAAGGGGCTGACAGAGGATGAGATGGTTGGATGGCATCACCAACTCGATGGACATGGTTTGGGTGGACTCCAGGAGTTGGTGATGGACAGGGAGGCCTGGCGTGCTGCAGTTCATGGGGTCACAAAGAGTCGGACACGACTGAGCGACTGAACTGATGGACTAAAGAAGGTGTGGGAGGAATGAGGGAGTAGAGAGGGAAGCAGTCTAGAGGCAGCTCTTCAAAGCTACAAATTCTCAACAGACCCTCCTACACTGCTGGTGGGAATAGTGGTGGAAAATACTATGGAAAACAGTATAGAGGTTCCTCAAAAAACTAGAGTTTACATATGCTCCAGGAATCCCACTTTTCAGGGATATTCGGAAAAGATAAAATGCTAATTCAAAGATACATGCACCTCAATGTTCATAACAGCATTATTTACAATAACCAGGACAAGGAAGCTGCCTAAGTGTCCATTAACAGAAGAATGGATAAAGATGTGGTATATACACACACACACTGGAGAAGGCAATGGCACCCCACTCCAGTACTCTTGCCTGGAAAATCCCATGGATGGAGGAGCCTGGTGGGCTGCAGTCCATGGGGTCGCTAAGAGTCATACGTGACTGAGCAACTTCCCTTTCACTTTTCACTCTCATGCACTGGAGAAGGAAATGGCAACCCACTCCAGTGTTCTTGCCTGGAGAATCCCAGGGACGGGGGAGCCTGGTGGGCTGCCGTCTATGGGGTCACACAGAGTCAGACACGACTGAAGCGACTTAGCAGCAGCAGCACACATACACACACACACACACAATGGAATATTAGACAGCCATAAAAAGAATGAAATATTGCTATTTGCAGCAACATGGATGGATCTAGAAAATATCATGCTAAAAAGTAAAGTATGTTAGGCAGAAAAAGACAAATATCATAAGATATCACTTATATGTGGAATCTAAAAAAAAAAAACAGTACTAATGAACTTATTTACAAAACAAACAGACTTACAGACATAGAAAACAAACTTATGAGCACCAAAGGGGAAGGGAATGGGTAGGATAAATTAGAAGTATGAGTTTAACAGAAACACACTACTTTATATAAAATAAACAATTTACTGTAGAGCATAGGGAACAATATTCAATATACTGTAATAACCATAGTGGAAAAGAATCTGAAATAAATGTGTTCATTTATTTTCAGAGTCTTCTACATAAATATGCATGCACGCTCAGTCTCTCAGTCACATCTTTGCAACTCAATGAACTGTAGCCCACCAGACTCCTCCGTCCATGGGATTTTCCAGGCAAGAATACTAACTAGAGTGGGTTGCCATTTCCTCCTCCAAGTATCTCTCTGACCCAAGGCTCAAACCCAGTCTCCTACAATGGCAGGTGGATTCTTTACCACTGAGCCACCTGGGAAGCCCTTTATATAAATATATATGTACTTATACATATATATATACACACACATACATATATAACTGAAGTATTTTTCTATACACCAACATTGTAAATCAATACACTTCACTAACAGCAACAAAAAAAAGGCTCCAACTATATGACACTGGGCATATCCAGAGAAAAACACATTCCAAAAGGATACACGCACCCCAGTGTTCACTGGAGCACTGTTTACAATAGCCAAGACATGTGACCAACCTAAATGTCCACTGACAGAGGAATGGATAAAGAAGACGTGGTACATGGATACAATGGAATATTACTCAGCCATTACAAAGAATGAAACAATGCCATTCATAGCCACATGGATGGACCTAGAGATTGTCATACTGAGTGAAGTAAGTCAGACAGGGAAGGACAAATACATGACATCCCTTGTACGTGGAATCTAAAAAGAAATGAAAAAAATGAACTTAGCAAAAAGAGACTCACAGACTTAGAGAACAAACTTATAGTTGCTGGGGAAAGGACCAGGGAAAGAGACCGTTAGGGAGTTTGCGGTGGACATGTATACACGGCTATATTTAAAATGGATAGCCAACAAGAACCTACTGTATAGCACATGGAATTATACTCAACGTTACGTGGCAGCCTGGATGGAAGGGGAGTTTGAGGGAGAAGGGATACATGTATATGTATGGCTGAATCCCATCGCTGTTCACATGAAACTATCACAATACTGTTAAGCAGATATCACCAATACAAAATAAAAAGTTTTTTTAAAAAGCTCCAAATTTCAAAAACAGAAGCAACTGAACTTGGGACATCACTGAGAGCCACAGGATTTCTGAGGGGAAAAGAAGCCACTTAGGTCAACTGTGTCCCCAGTCATCTGCCTGGTCAGTCACACTCTGGGCCCTGGGAAAGCAGGTCTAAGATAAGTCTACCATCCCACCTGCACTCAGAGACAGGCCTGGCAGAATCCACTCGGGGCACCTGGAGTGCCCAGCTGGGCGTGTATGAGCCCAGGACTGTTTCAGTTGCCAGGCCTCCCGATGAAACTGGCCGAGCCAGGTCTGGCTTCTGCCTGTGCTTCTCGACACACCCAGGCCCTCCACCCTAGATGTGGGGGAACAAACTGCAGTCAGTGTTGGGAGTGGTGGCAGATTTGCATTACTTAAACATGAGTTGAAATACACACATCAATCAATGTAATCTGCTCAGCTGGCAAATGGCAAGAGGCCTTGGGGAAATTCCAGACTGAACAGATCCACCAGGAGCTAAACAATGAGGGAGCTGTGTCTGGAAATAGCTGCTTGTGTGCCAAACTTTGGAAAATGTGGTCTCCCACAAATGAAGACGCCAGGTCGCTTCAACTTGAGAACTCTGCAAGTTTGCAGTAGTTCCAGGGAAAAACTGTGACTTAATTTTGATGTGAGTTTCAAGACATATTTTAATTGTATTTGTACATATGCACCAACAACAGGCCAAGCTGGAAATCCAGGATATGATCTCAGTATTTAGTGAGCTCGTTTCTTGCTTTCCTCTCCTCCAAATCAGTAGCAGGGTTCCAGTCATTCCACATCTGACTGAGGGTATCAGCCCATCCCTTGCTCCTCAAGCCACCTTCACTGAGGGGACCTGCCTATTGTCATAATAACCCCCGAAAGGAGGCTCAGACCATGGCTGCTGAAGACTGGATCCCTCAAAGCACGATGGGATCGAATTCTCATCATGCTTTTCCTTCCCTGCCTCACTTCCCTAATGCCCTGCAGACCCACTACCCAAAAAAACTACTGCATGCATTTCTTGTCTGAGAGTCTACTTACACGGAAACTCATCTGAGACAGCAGGACTGTAACTGAGCAGGATCCTAGAGGGTCTTCCGGGGCAGACCTGCCCCCATGTCTCCCACCTGCCTCTTATTTATCGAAAAACTGTAACTTCCTAATAAGCACTTCCCTGAGTGCCAAAGAAAAAATTTAATCAGAGAAGTGAGAAAATGTAAAAACAAAGGAAAATAGTCAAGCGAGACAAAATAATAATAGTTTAGCCATTAAACCAAGTCAAGGACCTTAAGCTCCTCCTCAAGGGCTATTATCTATGTTCTGAGCCATATCCATTGAGCTGCTGAAACCCTCACCAGGTGGAAGGAGTTAACTGCATGCCACCCACAAGCCCACAGACCCCAGGCCAGTTGGAAACAGAAGGTAGATGATGCTAACTCCTGATTACCTCACCACAACCAATCAGAAGAACATCCATGAGCTGAGCCTGCACCCTGAACCCCCTCCCTCATCCTGTCTTTAAAAACCTTTCCCTGAAAGCCACTGGAGAAGTCAGGCCTTCTGAGCACTAGCTGCCTGGACTCCTTACAATAAATGCTCCACGTTCCTTCAGCACCATCAACAGATGTCAGGCGTCACTGGCTTTACTGCACAGGTGAGAAAACCCAGGTTTGGTTCAGTAACAGGACTGTGACCCCCAGTACAGACCACTGGAATGAATCAGCTGACACCCTCTGCTGTCTGTAGGTCCTGGGGAAGAATCCGGGCTGTGCTCACTTTTGATACTCTGGCCAGAGTGAGTGACAAGCCAGGATCAGACTATGTGCCCAAGCCTGTCCACTGGTCTTGGTGATGGAGCTGAGATAGGATCAGTGCCCCTCGCAGCATCCTGGAGATGATCTCCGGGCCTCTCCCATGGAAGGCATTTACAGCAGCCACAAGAGCTCTCTTTCTCCCATTTAGTTCTCAGCAGGGAGCGTCAGTGCCGCTTTTCTCTTCCTAGTTGAGCCAGTGTTTCTCCACAGGGAGTGCTATTTTCATAAATTTGTGTTTTTGGATCACCCATAATTCCCAGCCCTGCTTTTGACTTGTCAAAAACAGGCAGCGGGTCCCTCTCGGGGGGCACAATGACTCAATCAGAGGCACAGCTCTTCCTCCCCTGGATGGGCAGGAACTTCTCCGCCCCTCACCCCCGTCTGTGACTAAAGACAGGAGCAGCTCTCCTCCTGGTCCAGTCAGGGCTACACCGAAAATTTTCACAAGGAATAAAAGCTCTGCTATGACTCACACCTTGGGACAGGCACACTCCTTCACTAGGAACATCTGCTGGGCTGCAGTGTGTCAGGCACTGTTGGAAGTGCTGGAGATACAGAAGAGAGTCTGGTGAGGCAAATGTCCCTGGGATCACATGGTCGGACTGGGGAGGCATTCCAGTTCACAGCGTGCCAGGCTCAACACTCAGAGGGAGAGGGTGCCTGAGAGCCGACTCAGAGCTGGACTTCCTGAGTTCAAAACCAGTCTCTGCCCCCTCAAAACCTCAGTGACCTTGGGCAAGGTACTTAACCTTTCTGAGCCTCAGCCAGCTTCCATGAAAACAGAGGTATTCACATCAAGTGCACAGAACAGTGCCTGGATTTAAAATAGGAATCATTGGTAAATGTATCCACCCTTTGGAAGAGGTCAAGGGCCCAAGACAAGCAGAATGATCCCAGGTAGCAGCTCCGCTTGTGTGCAAGAAGCTACATCCTCAAGAGACAGGAAAGGGGTGACACCTTCTACTCAGAGAACAGTTGCTAAATTCACCAACAACAAAAGGATGTGACTGAGACCCACAGACGGGCAGTAGTGGAAATACTCAGGCTGTGCATGCAAGTGCCCCTGGAGTTCTCAAATCAAGAGGAGTCCTAGGAATAGGCAGAATGCCTGCTCAGTGTGCAGATGGGGGCTCAGAGCTCTTCTGTGGGCAGAGGTGTCATGAGCTGCCCATCCACAGGCTGGTGGAGGGACATGGAGGCATCTGAGTTACGATGATGAACTGGAGGGAGCACTGCACTGGGAGCACCAGCCAGACCTCTGCATCAGCTCCCAGAGGGACAGCACTCTCCGTCCCCCTTGGAGCACCCTCCCTTCCCTAGAGGGTCCTTGAGCTCTGAAACCTAGAATACAGAGTCTCCATGTGATAGGACGTCAATCTCTCTTTGAGATTCTGCTTTTAATTCTTTTGGATATATAACCAGGAGTGGGGTTGCTGGATTATATGGTAGTTCTATTTTTAATTTTTTTGAGGAATCTCCGTACGCTTTGCATAATGGCTGCACCGATTACATTCCTGTGTACAACGTGTTACCTTTGCTTTTTTAAACAGCCGCCATCCTGATAGGTGTGAGATGATGTCCAACTGTGGTTTTGACTTGCATTTCCCTGATGATTAGTTACGTTGAGCATCTTTTCACATACCTGTGGGCCATTGGTATGTCTTATTTGAATGCCCATTCAAGTTCTTCGTCCACGTTTAAATTTAGTTATTTGGGTTTTTCACTATTGAGTTGTAAGAGATCCTTATATACTTTGTATATTAATGCCTTATCTGATACAGTCTGAAAATACTTTTGCCTTTCAGTCTATTGTTTTCATTATTGGGCAGCTCTTTAATTTTATGTAGTCACATTTCCCTAGCTTTGCTCTTGTTACCTGTAGTTCTGGTTTCAAGAAATCACTGCCAAGACCAATATCATGAAGATGTTTCCCTATGTTTTCTTCTATGAGTTTTATGGTTTTAAGCCTCATATTTGTCTTTAATCCACCTAGAATTGATTCTTGTGTATAAGTATCCAACTTCATTCTTTTGCATGTGGATATCCAGTTTTCCCAGCATCATTTGTTGAAGAGACTATCCTTTCTCCATTGTGAATTCCTGGCACTCTTATCAAAGGTCCATATATACAGCTGATCATATATGCATGGGTGTATGTCTGGGATCTCAATTCTTTTCCGTTGCTCATATGTCTGTTTTTATATCTGTACCACATTGTCTTCATCACTGTTGCTTTGCAATGTAATTTAATATCAGAAAGTGTGAGGCCTCCAGCTTTGTACTTCTTTCTCAAGATTGATTTGGCTACTCATGATCCTTTATGGTTCTATATGAATTTTAGGAGTACTTTTCCTATGTCTGAAAAAATATTCCAGTGGGATTTTAATAGGATCTGCATTGAATCAGTAGATCCCTTGAATAGTATGGACATTTTAACAATATTAAGTCTTCTGATCCATGGACATGGGATATCATCCCATTAACTTGTGCCTTACTTGCCTTCTCATCTACAGTGCCGCATTATTGGCAATGGCAAAGATGCGGAAGCAGCCTGTATGTCCACTGATGAATGAATGAAGAAAATGTGGTATGCAGACCCAAAGGAACGTTACTCAGCTTTTTAAAAAAGGAAAGCCTCCTATATCCAACAACATGCAAGAACTTGGAGGACACCATGCTCAGTGAAAGAAGCTAATTACAGAAGACAAATATTGTGAGATTCTATTTATATGAAGAATCTAAAATAGACAACTGAAGCAGAGTAGAAGGGCAGTTGCCAGCAGCTGGGGTAAGGGAGAAAGAAAGAGCTCCAAGTCAATGAACAGAGTTTCGGTCAGGCAAGATGAATACCTTCTACAGATCTGCTGGACAACCACGTGCGATAGATGACAATACTGTATATTCAAAATTGTGTTAAGAGAGCAGATCGCATATAAAGTGTTCTTACCACAGTTTAAAATGGGGAGATCAAAGTATCTAAATAAATATTTCTCTTAAAAAGATAGGAAAATGGCCAATAAGCAGGTGAAAAATGCTCTCATTAGCCGTTAAGGAAATGCAAATCACAAGCACAATGAGCTTCAAAAGCACACTTCACACCCACCAGGATGGCTATACTCAAAACAGGCACATAATACCAAGCACTGGCAATGATGTGGAGAAACTAGAACTCTTGTACGTGGTGGGGACCACTGTGAAGTGGCGCAGCCACTCTGTAAAACAGTCTGGTTGTTATTCAAAGGATTGGCCACAGAGTTACAGTATAACTCAGCAATTCCAATCTGGGAAAATATATACTCAAGAAAAATGAAAAGAGAAATGAAAACATATATCCATGTAAGAATTTGCACATGAATATTCGGAGAAACATTATTCATAATAACTAAGAAGTAGAAACAATCCAGATGTCTGTCAACTGATGAATGAATAAATTGTGATATAGTCATAAAAGAGAATATCATTCAATAAAAAGTAATGAAGTACTGATAATACTATGAGATGGTTAAACCTTGAAAACATTATACTCAGTGAAAGAAGGCATTCAAAAGACTGCCTATTATATGATTCCATTTATATGAGATGTCCAGAATAGACAAATCTACAGAGATAAAAGTAAATTAGTGGTTGCTTAGGGCAAGGAGAGTAGGGAGGAATGGGGAGATAACTGCTAATGTGTATAGGATTTCTTTTTGAAGTGATGAAAATGTTCCAAAGTTGATTATGCTGATGATTGCCCAACTCTACGGATATACTAAAAATCACTGAATTGTATATTTTAAATGGTGAATTGTATGATATATGAATTGTATCTCAATAAAGCTATTTTTAAAAAATTCAATGGAATGGAGGTGCTTGTTTAAAAATCAGGATTTCCAGGCCACACAAAAGTATTTACTTCACATTGGGGCCCAGAAATCTGCATTTTTGGCAAGCTAAGATTCCAATACACTTTGAGAGCTACTGCCCTAGGAACAGGGGAAATATTTTTTTTTTCAGTTAACTGCACTTAGGCCCTGGGGGCTGATTCTTTATTTTATAGAAGTAGCTTCAGATTTCCTTTAAGAATTCTATTTATGAAACTTGCCTTCAGCCTAGCAGAAGTTATTAAGGTGCTAACAGAGGGGTTTTATGATTTTAATTAGAAACAGGCAGTGGAGCCCATGTAAAACTTCCCTATTGACTTTGCAGTAAAGGTCCCTGTTCTCCAAAGAACAGGCCAAGAGACATGGGAAGGGCCTTCTGGAATGGCGGGAAACCATGATTTGCTAAGAACCTACTGCCTGCTGAGAGGTTCAACATCACCCTCATACCTGCGAGGTGGACACTGTCTGGCTCTGTTTGGCTCAAACAATTTAAGGGTCTAATTCCAAGCCATAACGATCAGCAAACATTTCAGTTATATTTTGCTGCATTAAAAGCTACCCTAAAACTTAGGGGTCTTAAAACGACTATTTTATTATGCTTATGTACTCTGTGGATCGGGAATTAGGCAGGGCAGAGGCGGGGTGGGTTGTCTGTATTCCTTCACGTCCAGGTGTCCTGAGTTTCCTCACAATATGACAGCTTCAGTACTTCTATGTCATGGTTGAGGGAACAAAATGTGACTATCGCAAAAGAACCAGGAGAAAGCTCTATCTCCCCTTGTGACCTGCCCTTGCAAGTCACAAAGCAACACTTGCATCCTACTCTGCTGGTCATCCAGTCACAAAGTAAATCCGGGTTCAAGGAAAGGGGCAGACCCCACTTTAATGTGAGGACCATCAGAGAATTTGCAGGCATATTCTGAGCCTATATCTGGGCTCCTCCTCAAGATTCAGGAAGAACTGACTTTTCCCATAAGAAAAACATCATGTCTGATTTTTTATTATGAACTGTATTAGTCAGGGGTTCATCCTTTTTTTCATGAAATTAAAAGACACTTTCTCCTTGGAAGAAAAGCTATGACCAACCTAGACAGCATATTAAAAAGCAGAGACATTACTTGGCCAACAAAGGTCCATCTAGTCAAAGCTATGGTTTTTCCAGTAGTCATGTATGGATGTAAGAGTTGAACTATAAAGAAAGCTGAGTGCTGAAGAATTGATGCTTTTTTTTTTTTAAACTTTACATAATTGTATTAGTTTTGCCAAATATCAAAATGAATCCATCACAGGTATACATGTGCTCCCCATCCTGAACCCTCCTCCTCCTCCCTCCCCATACCATCCCTCTGGGTCGTCCCAGTGCACTAGCCCCAAGCATCCAGTATCATGCATTGAACCTGGACTGGCATCTCGTTTCATACATGATATTTTACATGTTTCAATGCCATTCTCCCAAATCTTCCCACCCTCTCCCTCTTCCACAGAGTCCATAAGACTGTTCCATACATCAGTGTCTCTTTTGCTGTGTCGTACACAGGGTTATCGTTATCATCTTTCTAAATTCCATATATATGCATTAGTATACTGTATTGGTGTTTTTCCTTCTGGCTTACTTCACTCTGTATAATAGGTTCCAGTTTCATCCATCTCATTAGAACTGATTCAAATGTATTCTTTTTAATGGCTGAGTAATACTCCATTGTGTATATGTACCACAGCTTTCTTATCCATTCATCTGCTGATGGACATCTAGGTTGCTTCCATGTCCTGGCTACTATAAACAGTGCTGCGATGAACATTGGGGTACACGTGTCTCTTTCCCTTCTGGTTTCCTCAGTGTGTATGCCCAGCAGTGGGATTGCTGGATCATAAGGCAGTTCTATTTCCAGTTTTTTAAGGAATCGCCACACTGTTCTCCATAGTGGCTGTACTAGTTTGCATTCCCACCAACAGTGTAAGAGGGTTCCCTTTTCTCCACACCCTCTCCAACATTTATTATTTGTAGACTTTTGGATTGCAGCCATTCTGACTGGTGTGAAATGGTACCTCAGAATTGATGCTTTTGAACTGTGGTGTTGGAGAAGACTCTTGAGAGTCCCTTGGACTGCAAGGCAATCCAACTAGTCAATCCTAAAGGAAATCTGTCCTGAATATCCATTGGAAGGACTGATGCTGAAGCTGAAACTCCAATACTTTGGCCACCTGATGCAAAGAACTGACTCATTGAAAAAAATCCTGATGCTGGGAAAGACTGAAGGCGAGAGAAGGGGATGACAAAGGATGAGATGGTTGGATGGCATCACCAACTCAATGGACATGAGTTTGAGCAAGCTCTGGGAGTTGGTGATGGACAGGGAAGCATGGGGTGCTACAGTCCATGGGGTCACAAAGAGTTGGACATGACTGAGTGACTAAACTGAACTGAACATCATTTTCTTACCTCCCTCAGGGCCTAGGCCCCCTGGCCCTGCCCAGCCTCTGAGTTGCTCCTTAGAGAGAGGATCGAGGAATGAGTCAAACTCTGAGCCTCAACTTATAAAACCCAGAGAGCAGACTGGAAAGCCCAATTCCTGGTGTCTTCCTCTGCAGTGCAGAGTTGGGAGATCTTGAAGCCCTCATTCCCACCTCCCTTTCCATCCCATCTTCTCCAGGGCAGAACCTTCATTGCCTAAAGTCTGTACCAAGAGATCGATTAGGAAGGTGAGGTGGAGGAGAGATGGATAGGGAGCTGTCTCATTAGAAAAGACCCTGCTAGGAAAGATTGAAGGCAGGAGGAGAAGGGGACAACAGAGGACGAGATGGTTGGATGGCATCACTGACTCTATGGACGTGAGTGTGAGCACGCTCTTGGAGATAGTGAAGGACAGGGAAGCCTGGTGTGCTGCAGTCCATGGTGTCAAAAAGAATCGGACACGACTGAGCAACTGAATAACCACAACAATAACTGCATTACTTTGCTGTCCACCACAAACTAATACAGCATTGTAAATCAGCTATACTTCAATAAAACAAATTGTTTAAAAAAAGACTAGGAAGGTGATATCAAGCCCTGCTTCCCTTGATACTAAAAGGTAATGGCCATGGATTTTAAGATGAGCCTCTAGGACCCAGTATCACTCAGGAAAGACATCGGACAAATTTCCCAGGATAATTAATTAAGAGTAGCTGTTTAACTGTAACCTCAATGCTCAGGATCTTGTCCTTATCCATAACTAAATGTTGTGGCCATCCCTCAAGGCTAGACTCTCATTCACCAAGCTTACAATAAGTTGATGCCTATACTCAAATGCCATCATTTAAATTTACCATGAGAAGTGCAATGGCTACATCAGCCATTATCTATCCATAGGGAATCTCTAGGGGAAGCCAATTCATCAGCAGACAGTTGTCATGTGATTTGGACTCAATGCAAGTGGAGCTGACTATGCGACAGGGTAAAGTGACAAGTTGGATGGCGAGAGTGTAGTGGTCTGTCTCCTAAGGAGGTGCTTATCTCAGCAGCAAACTCTCTGACAGGACAGACAGCAATCCCCCAAAGGAGATCACACATTCTCAGACAACAGCCTTCAGGGCCTCCTCTTTGCTAGACTGGGGCTCATTCTAGCCCTTGACCCTTACTCCATCAAGTCAATACATTTTCTTTAGACACGGCAGTGGCCCCCACTGGGCTGAACCAAAGATCTTTTCCCATTCCTGGTCCACTATGTCGTCAATTTTCTTCATTGGAGTGTAATTGCTTTACAGTTCTGCGTTAGTTCCTACTGCACAGCAAAGTGCATCAGCTCTAGGGATACACATATCCCCACACTTTTGGATTTCCTTCCCATTTACATCAACACTGAGCTGAGAGTTCCTAGTATCAACAGTGTATACATTAAAAGACATTATATATTTAATGTAGGGCTTCCCTGGTGGCTCAGTAATAGAGAATCCACCTGCCAATGTAGAAGACATGGGTTCGATCCCTGGTTGGGGAGATCCTTTGGAGAAGGAAATGGCAACCCACTCCAGTATTCTTGCCTGGGAAACACCATGGACAGAGGAGTGGGACGGGTACAGTAAATGGAATTGCAAAAGAGTTGGACACAACTTAGTGATGAAACAAAACAACAATTTAAGGCAACCTCGCAAACAGGGCTTTCTTGATCTTGGCCAGTTATTTTTTCACACTAAATTTCCATTTTCCCCCGGAGAAGCCGGGTAGGTCTGATATAAGAATTAGCTCACATGGTACAGTGCAGGGCTCACAGGAGGCACTCAGTAAATGGGAGCCAGTGATTCCACGTGATACATGAGTGACGGTATCAGATACCCCAGCTCATTTCAGGGATATGAACTGCCATCCCTGGTCACCATGGTGGCCCCAGAGGAAATGAGTCCCTTAGGCATGTTTCTGTGGCTGCAGGCGAGCCAGGCACCCTGGCTACACCCCCACCCGATCCCCCACCCTCCCCCGCAAACACACACCCTTTCATATGACAACCTTTTCAGTGTGTACACGTAACCAGCTGTGTTCCTCCTTAGCCTAACAAAACAAATTGATCAAGAGTCAATGCAGGTCCTAATTACAGGCTCTGCACTGCAAGATTGATGGCGGAAGATGAAGAGGGAAGCAGAGGCCCTTGATGGGCGCCTGTAATGAGGTGTCACTGGTTCCCACTCTAAGTCGTTTATAAACATGGTCTCCCGTCTGCGGCTGTCAGCATCCCCGCCAGAGCTTAATGAGCTGCTCCTTCCTGCCCCGGGTTAATGTCAGAAGCTGATCATGTTTTCTGCTGCAAGAGGCACTGCCTGATGGTTGGTGACTTTCATCTACAAATGTCCCCATTCTCTCAGGAAATGCTTTTCCCAAAACTCCTGGCAAGCATAGGCACGGAATTTCCCATCAGGCCTCTTGATATCCAGCATGTGCCACTGCTGAATTCTCCATTGGCAGCCTCTTGCCTTGGCTTGGGTGGATTCAGGAGACATGTCAGGCAAGCCTAGAGTTTGGGTCCTGAAGCGAAGTGGTTAATAAGGGAGACTTGGCATCTGACTTTGCAGGTTTGGATCCTGGCTCCACTATTCACTAGTTACATGACCTATCTAGGTCTCAGCTTCCTCATCTGTATATTGAGAGCAAAAAGAGATAAAAGAAGGCCCTTCCATTTGGGGCAGCAGCACTGAGTGCTATGTCTTAGCACCCTGGCTATTATCAGCTGTAGCTAATAAACCGTCTATGGACTTGGAGAGACCCCAGATCAAAAGACCATCCACAGACCTAACTGAAGGCTCTGTCTTGACCAATACACAGCAAGACTTATATTAACTGACCATGTACAAACCAACAGATGCATCTGTCCAATCCAGGGTGCAAATGGCAATTCCTAATTCACATAGTAACAAACTTCCCTTCCCTAACACGTAAAACCCCCTGACATTTTCCCTTCCAGAAGCCACCTGATGAATTTCCTCCACTGCATGTCTTCCCTTGACAAATAAGTCAGCGGTGCTCAACTTTCTAATTGTGGTAGTAGCGCTTGTTTTCCCTTTAATAACACCTCTTTCATTAACAGTACTTTCTCATGTAGGCATAAGGCTCCCCAAAGATGTCCATGTCCTAATCCTCAAGGATCTGCATGTCAAGTCACCTAAAAAAGGATAATCAAGACGGCAGATGGAATTAAGCTTGCTGATCTCATGATAAACAGATTAGCCTGCATGATCCTAGTGGGCCCAATGTAAACACACGCATTTCTAAAGGGGGAAGAGGGAGGCAGGGGAGAACCAAAGTGTTGGCAGCTGAGAAGAACTCAACTGATACTGCTGGCTTTGAAGATGGAAGGGATCACGAGCCAAGAAATGCAGGTGCCCTCCAGAAACTAGCAATGGCAAGGAAATGAATCTCCCCTAGAGCTTCCAAAAAGGAAGACAGGCCTGCCAAAACCTTGATTTTAGCCTAGTGAGAATCAGACTCCTGAGCTCCAGAATCGCAGAACAGTAAGTCTGTGCAGTTTTAAGCCATTGTTTCTGGTGCTTTATCACAGCTGGCACGGGAGATGAATACAAGTATCCCCCTCATGGGGTTTTTGGTGACCTCTGTACAGGTAAAGTGCTCAGGCCCATGCCTGGCAAATCCTAAATATTCATTTACTATTACTAAGAATTTTAATAATTCTCATCAATTTCTTCATTATAGAGCTTCTCACCTCCTCTCTCCCTCTGACCATTCCCACAGCTCAACTCCAGTCAACAGAAGTGACCTTTCCTGAGCACTTCCTATGACCAGGCACCAGCACTTGGCACGTGCCCTCCTCCGTGGGTGAGTGTTCTGGAATCACCCTCTCTAGAAAGCCAGACCAAGTCTGTGCTTCAGTGATGTTGAGAGCCCTGTTACAAATTATCAGCCAACTGGGGTATCTGAACGAGCATCATCAATTACACTCACCCCACCCTCCTCCAAGCACAAGCATGAGGCACCACTCTGTGAGGCTTTCCCATCGTCGTCTGCCAGGGGAGCTGAGCTGGCCTCTTCTCGTCCCGACCCCCGAGCTCTCGGCTCATCCCCTCCTTTCAGAACCAACGGCCCCATGATTTCCTTATTTGTCTGCCTCCTCGTTTGACTGTGTGATCCCCTGGAGAAGGGATAGGCTACCCACTCCAGTATTCTCAGGCTTCCCTTGTGGCTCAGCTGGTAAAGAATCCACCTGCAATGCAGGACACCTGGATTTGATCCCTGGGTTGGGAAGATCCCCTGGAGAAGGGAAAGGCTACCCACTCCAGTATTGTGGCCTGGAGAATTCCATGGACTATATATATAGCCCACGGGGTCACAAAGAGTCAGACATGACTGAGCGACTTTCATTTTCAGGTTAGTCACAGCTAGTGCCTAGCCCTGACAGGCGAGTGTCAGCAAGTTTTTGCTGCATGAAGGAGGGTGAAGGTATAGATCATGTTTATTTGTTCCTTGAAAGAAGCAGGAGCTCCCGACACCCATGCTGAGATCAATAGCTTGGGCTCTTCCAAGGTCCTTTCCAGAGCCAGGACCAGGGTGAGGCAAGAGAAGATCCCAGGGTGTGAAATTTAACGAGGCGCTACCTCCCCAGGACTGACCCCGCACTGGGACAGACTCGAGAGTGAGCACTCCTGACGTCTGACACCCTGGTGTCCCAGCCCCACCCACTGCCGTCAGGGACTGGGTCACCAGGCACTGTCACTGGAGCTTGAAGAAAATCTCATTACACACACTGAGAGATGACGAGTTTAGCCTGGATATTGGTAGGGGTAATGCTAGGCTGTGATAACAGGGCTTCCTAGGTGGTGCTAGTGCAGGAGACATAAGAGATGCAGGTGCACTCCCTGGGTTGGGAAGATCCCCTGGAGAAGGAAATGGCAACCCACTTCAGTATTCTCGCCTGGAGAATCCTATGGACAGAGGAGCCTGGTAGGCTACATTCTATGGGGTCACACAGAGTTGGACACAACTGAAGCGACATAGTACACAGGCTGTGATAATAAATTTATCCTGAAATTTTAGTGGCTTAACACAGCAGCTGATTTCTCACTCACATGCCATGTCCACAGTGGCTCAGCGAGGGGCTCTGAGGGGTCTAGAGAAGTGATTCTCAAACCTTGGCGTGTAGAAGCATTAGCTAGGACTTTGGCTAAAAATTCAAGTTCTTCATCCCTACCCCCAAGCTTCTGGTTTGCTAGGGCTTGGGAAAGCCCAGGCAAGTTTTTTTTCACATTCACCAGGTAATTCAGATGCAGGTGCTCTGTGATCCAGCCAGATAAGCCCTTTTGACCACAAATGGGTAGAAGCTGGGGCACAAATGGCCTGACCCCTGAGTACTCTGAGGTCATGGCCCCTCACATGGATCCAGTAAAAGAGTGGGAGTTTTGGTAACCTTCCTGAAGGTACAGACTGGGATGGGCTGGTCTTAAGTGAGGATGGCCATCACTGGGTATTCTCAACGGGTAACTGTAGCATAAGGCATGGAACCCCTGTTGTAAAGACAACTGTAGCCAGTGGGGAGCGGGCCACCCATCCCCAGAGAGCCTGACACCACACCCTGGGCATCTCTAAGTCAGGAGGGCTTGGCACTGGACAAAGCAAATTCTGCAGCATGAGCTGCTGTGAGTTGGAAGACAATCTAGAATTGAGTACAGTTGAAAACACTGATGATAAAGCTGGTCTTCGAGGCGGAAGGCAATGACCCCCAAGGTGTGGTAACCCCATTTTATGCAACATAGGAAGAAATGTTTCACAGCAGCTGGTATGAGAGAGAACTCGTTCATAACCAGGGGTCTCCTGTGTTAAAAAGCAGTTCTGATGGGCACCTTGGGGGTCGAAGTGAGCAAGATACCAGGGGACAGGCAAAGCATGGAAATGATTCCAAATAACCAAAAATAAGTAAAAGGAAAGGGAAGGAGAAAGGCTGAGGGAGGCCTCCAGGAAGAAGATGAGTGGGAAGAGAATCCGAGTACGCTTTAAAAAAAAAAAAAAAAAAAAAAAAAAAAAAGTGTTTCTGAGATGGTTTGCTGCGTGTGTGTGCTCGGTTACTCAGTCGTGCTCGACTGTGTGTGATGCCACGAACTGTAGCCCGCCATGCTCCTCTGTTCATGGATTTTCCCAGGCAAGAAAACTGGAGGGGGCTGTCATTTCCTACTCCAAGGCATCTTCCCAACCCAGGGATCAAACCCGCATCTCTTGTGTCTCATTGGCAAGCAGATTCCTTACCACCGCACCACCTGGGAATGAAAGCACATGCTCGGTCTTATCTCCAGAAAAACCTCCACTGCTCACCCATGTCAGGCAGGCTGGGTTTTCTTCTGGGGGGGGCGGGTGGAAAGCTCCCACCTCGGAAGGGCTGAGCCCTGTGTCAAGAGTGCAAATCCAC
This sequence comes from Bos mutus, assembly GCF_027580195.1. Classification (NCBI taxonomy): domain Eukaryota; kingdom Metazoa; phylum Chordata; class Mammalia; order Artiodactyla; family Bovidae; genus Bos; species Bos mutus. Next base: position 54,944,456 of record NC_091629.1, on the reverse strand, counting down.
AGGCAGCGAGCCATTCTCCCTGCTCCACTCTGGACCACGCTGCAGTTAGAGGCTCTGGCCCCTCCAATGGTTCTGGAAGGACTCCCAGACTGTCTGAGCAGAGCAAGAGGCAGTCACACCTGGAGATGCCAATGAAGCCACCCCAGTGTCTGGCAGGACTGAGAGGGACAGGGGTGATTAGCCAAAGACTGTGCCTGCCAGGACATGTGTGTAACCCAGGAAGTGGGCTTGATGCCATGTGCAGGTGAGGTGGCCCCTGGGAGCTCTCCAAATATCGGGGGCCAGGTGAGCTTATGGGGCTTGGAGCTAATGCACATGCAAGAAGCAGCTGGGAGCCGGGGTAATAGCCTAAACAATTGACCATGAGAGTAAATGTAATAATAATAATAGTAGTAGTAGTTGATGCCTATGTAGATCTATTAGATACATGTCTTATTATCCACCCCACAATAAATTGTGACTTAAGTATATAATTGTCCCCATTTTGTGGGAAAAAAAAAAAACCTGAGCCCAGGGAGAGCAAGTTTCTCAGGGGTACACAGCCTACAACAGCAAGCCCATTACTTGAATGTGAGCAGCGTGTCTTCAATATCTATGTTCTAAACCACTACAATCTGATATATGCAAAAGTGCTTTATTAAATAAATAAACGTTGCTGAGCCATGTTACGTAGCACAAGGCTCCTGAATGTCTAGACAAGAGCTATTAAAACATAAGAAAGCAAAAACCAACCCTTCGCTCTTAAGGACTTTCAGAGAGACTGAGAAATTTTTGACTTCAAGAAACCCCCACCTTGCCTACAACCTTCCCCTGAAGTGGGCAAAAATGTTCACCAGGCCCAACATCTCTGCCCTGTTTCATAAAAATAATAATTGCCATTCCAGGCACTTCTCTTTGGCAGATTTTTTAAAAGGCAATCAATCCTTAGGAATTGCTATAAACCAGATCAAGCATTGTTTATACCCAGGAAATCACAGACCTGGGCAAAGAAGACAAAAACAGAAGCCTGGAGGGTCAGTACTTGAGCTTTTGCAGCACCAAGAATCAGTAAATAGAGATGATTTCGGTACAAGAGGGAAAGTGAGCACAAACCAATACAGAAGTCAGCAGGAGATGCCAAAAAGAATATGAGTTGAGTTTCAGAAGCTGAGGATCCCTTGTGAGCACAGCCAGGAGGAGGAGAAGCCGCAGCAGGCAGTCTGGCCAAATCTGCAGAGCCCCGCCCACTGGAAAGCCCCTGGTCCCAGGCGCAAAGGCTCTGCCCAGCGTCTGAAACACGGCACTGAAACGCCTCCTCCAGGTGACTCAGGGCCCAAAGGTCAAAGCAACCCAGGCTTTGCCTGCACCGTTAGCCAAAGGCCCGGCCCCTGCCGGCCTGTGATGTGTCCCACCAGCTCTGCCAAGGGAAGGAGATGGCATGGGAACATGCCCTGCCTGGTATGAGAAAGGCTTTCCTGATTTCTGTGTCTGCATTTCATCTTTGCTGATATGTTTATGTCAGATCTTGATCATCCCACTTGCCTATAATTTAGGCTGTTTTCCTTCCAAACACACTAAATACATGTTATTACTAAGAAATTGAGTTCTCAATTTACACTGTTTTGCACTCATTTCGTAAAACATCTTGGTGACGTTTCAGTGTGAACCACAAAGCCAACCCTGACGGTGTTGGATCTGGACCATGAAGGAAGCCAGCAGACATCCTAAAGAGCTCCTTGAGAGATGTTCAGATCTCTATAGTCATCTTTGGATCCATAAATGCTAGGAACCACAAAGAAAGGCAAAAGGGGCCTTTGTGCAACATTTAAAAAATCCAGATAAGCAGACCTCAGGCCAGCCCATCCTGACTGCCAAACACCCCAACTGTCTACCCTGACTCCCATATTCTGTCCTGGCTATTTCCCACGGCTGAACGCTCTCACACAACCTAAAGATGTCTCTTGTGCTATATTTCCCTTGAAGAATGGAGCACTTGGACCTTAACTAGAACAGCAACAAATTTCCTCTGGAGACTGTGCTCTCAGCAGCAAAACAGGAGGCAGATTAATCCAGGCAGCCAAGTCTCTGTAGTCAGACAACTCCGCTCATCATCCCCCCACACCCTGCAAACACAGCAGGACTCCATACCTGGGCGGAGGAGGGGGTAGAAGGGTACTCAGGGAGCCATGGAAGCCTTCCCAGCACTCAGTGCGAATCCCACACTCCTCTCTGCCCACGTTCACAGCCACTTCCCACTGAGTACCAGGGCCAGATTTCTCCCCCTGGAGCCCTCCATGTTTGCCCTAGCTCAATCATCTTCCTGCTCCCTTGCATCTGCCCCAAGGCAGGTGCCCTTCCACCCGCATTCCACCTTACCCATCCTTCCAGGACCCGCTCAAACCTCTTCTCCTCCACGATTCCCTCAGGCATCCCCTACCTACCCCGTGAGGCCTGGTGGTGATGCAGTGAATGCAAGCAGTCGGAGTGCTCAGAAGGGCCCATCAATGTTAGCTTTGGTGGCCGGCAGCCCCCTTCCCTCCCAGAAGGTAGGGCCATGCCTCCCACGCCACGGCACTCCATGCCTCGCCCAGCATTCCACCTGGTCACAACAGCTGAACTGAGTCAAACCACAATCACCCACCTCCGTCTTCCTCCAAGCCATGCACCTCCAGCCAGCAGGAAGATTTTTGCCAAACGCAGTCAAATGACACGTCCTCACGTCCCAAGATTGCAAAAATCACAACAGTTTAGCCATCTCACTCCATCGTGCATTTCACAGGTGGGGACAGAGGAGCAGAGAGACCAAGAAACTCTCCGGGAGTCCCACGGTAATTACAGGTCCTCTCTGCCTGACTGTCCCAGCAGGGTGGCCGCCCTTGTCTGCTTCTCCCCTTCTGCTCCAGTCCTCGCTCCTGGGACGTTGTTGGGCATTGCTCACAAACCAGGGGGTGATATTTGACTCCCAGCTCCCGCTGATGGCCGCCACTCAGCACGCGAGGAGCAGAGCGCTTATGAGAGGCTCCTCCTTCTGGTGGGAGGGTCCTCTGTGCCCGCCCCACATCACTGGCTGCAGCTGTGGGCCCAGAATCCCTTGTAGGTTGGGCTGCATCGGCGCTAGGGGTCAGTGCCACGTGAACTCTGCACCAACTGGGGGCTGGGCGATCAGCGGCAGGTTCACATCTGCCGAATCTGCCAACTCCTTTTACCCTCACAGCCCGCACAGCAAGGCAGCATCTCTCTGCTGTCTACAGATGAAGGTGATGAGGCCAGGGGCCGGGGGAAGAACCGACTTGATCCCCTTTGCACAGTTCACTGGGAGGCTCCCAAGATGCGTGTGTCAGTGGAAACGATCAGTGCATAAGTGAGAACCGGATTTGCCCATCGGTTCTGCTGTGTGGTTCTGGGGGAGCGATTGCTTACTGCCACACTCAGTTTCCCATCTGAACCATGAAGACTTGGTCAGAGGATCTACAAGAGAGGGTCCTTTCAGCTCTGACATCACCACAAAAAGGGCAAGCCTGTATATATGGCAACCCATAAACCAGGCCTGCCGTATATGGGGTCGCACAGAGTTGGACACGACTGAAGTGACTTAGCAGCAGCAGCAGCAGCAGCCACCCCCAAATGAGTCATTTCAGCTGCAGATCTAGGGGTCTCAGTTAGTTCAGTTCAGTTGTGTCCAACTCCTTGTGAACCCATGAACTGCAGCACGCCAGGCCTCCCTGTCCATCACCAACTCCCAGAATTTACTCAAACTCATGTCCATTGAGTCGGTGATGCCATCCAACCATTTCATCCTCTGTCATTCCCTTCTCCTCCTGCTTTCAATCTTTGCCAGCATCAGGGTCTTTCAAATGAGTCAGTTCTTCACATCAGGTGGCCAAAGTATTGGAGTTTCAACTTCAGCATCAGTCCTTCCCGTGAATATTCAGGACTGATTTCCTTTAGGATTGACTGGTTGGATCTCCTTGCAGTCCAAGGGACTCTCAAGAGTCTTCTCTAGCACCACAGTTCAAAAGCATCAATTCTTCGACGCTCAGCTTTCTTTATAGTCCAACTCTCACATCCATACATGACTAGGGGTCCCACTGATTCTTTATTGCCCCTTCCATTTGGTACACTTAAAAACAAAAACAAACCTCTTTATGCTGATTTGCAAGTTTCCTCTAGGTGCAGCTGGAGGTGTTCTCTGCCCTTCCTGGGGCACCCAGCAGATCCTCCTGTGTCCTGATGCACTGTCTCCTGCTTGGCTCTGACTGTAGCCCCTTTGCTCGGAGTTTCTCTTTCCTGCTTCTTTGCCTTTTCACTCTCTCCCAGCCTGTGGCCACCCCAGGCCTAGACCTCCTAAGGATGCACTTTTTAGTGGTCTCCAGGATTCCTGCTGTTATCCATTTTTAAACCCAATCGTCATCATCTGTAAAGCACTGTTAGAGGTGGAATGAGCACCCGCTGAGAAATCAGACATCCCCAGGAAGGACGCCTGGGCTCTGCCACTCAGCAGCCTGGACAAGTTAGGTAGCTTCTCTGAGTCTCAGTTTCCCCGTCTTTAAAATGGGGCTGATGGTACCAATCCCATGGTCATGAAAACTATCAACACATAAAATCATACACATGCCTGGCACATAGCAAACTGTCAATAAGCTTCAGCTGTGAGTCTTATGAAAGCGTTTGCCACCCAATGAGAAGTAAGCAGATTCTCTTGACACCTCGCTCTCACATTCCCTTGTCCTACCCCAGAGGTCATCTACAGTTTCCATGTGCACCAATGGCTGCAGGACAGTGCTGGGGAGTTAGTGGCCCAGGAACAGGAGAAGTCACCGAGGAAGGGGAGTTGGCTGATGCATTTCTGAGCTTCCTCACCCCAGCCCATCAATCCTGAGCTGGGTTCCAGCTCACCTGTCCCAGTACTCCAGGAGGATGGAGCTGCAGTTACACAGCCAGAACCTGCTCCCTGCTCACCATCTCCCCTCAGTCACAGTTCATCCTGCTGTCCCCACCCCCATAAACGACTTGCACCCAGACCTTTACCTCAAGGTCTACTTTGGGAAGAACACAAACTAAGGCAGGAGGCCAGTTGAAAGAACATTCTATGGCCACCCAGTGAGGTTGGTGCTGTAATGGAGAGAACACAGAACTCAGGGCATCATTTCAGTTGGGTGTTGTCATTATAGACATGTGTGAACCAGCTAAGTCTGCTCCTGCCCCTAAAAAGGGCTATAAAAAAGCTGTGACCAAGGCCCAGAAGAAGGACGGCAAGAAGCGTAAGCACAGCCGCAAGGAGAGCTACTCCGTGTATGTGTATAAGGTGCTGAAGCAAGTCCATCCAGACACCGGCATCTCGTCCAAGGCCATGGGAATCATGAACTCCTTTGTCAGTGACATTTTCGAGCGCATCACTGGCAAGGCATTGCGCCTGGTGCATTACAACAAGCGCTCGACTATCACATCCAGGGAGATCCAGACTGCCGTGCGCTTGCTGCTACCTGGGGAGCTGGCCAAGCACGCCGTGTCTGAGGGCACTAAGGCTGTCACCAAGTATACCAGCTCCAAGTAAATATAATATGCCTTGCCACTGTTAACGGAGAAGGCAATGGCACCCCACTCCAGTACTCTTGCCTGGAAAATCCCATAGACAGAGGGCCTGGTGGGCTGTAGTCCATGGGGTCGCTAAGAGTCGGACACGACTGAGTGACTTCACTTTCACTTTCACTTAAAGCAACCAGTTCTGGAAGGTCCTGCTGGGAAATGGCTACATCATCCCCTAAGCTCCGGCCACTTTTACCAAGTGCCTGTTTGGTAGCAGGCACCCTGCCAGGTGCTGGCGATGGTACCCAACTCCTATCCTCCAGAATGCATGCTCTGGGGTGAGGCAAACACTTATAACCCCTTGCATCTGTGTTGTGGCAGGAGCCTGCTCAGGGACTGGGGTGTGGTGGCCATGTCAGAGGTGTGGCCGCCAAGCTGAAGTTTGGGGGATGGATAAGCACTGGCTGGGCTGTGGGAGGGGAGGACGTAAGGCTAGGCCAGGGTGGGAGGGGGTCTCTAGATCCTCATTTATTAGAGCCATCTCCAGGGACGACAGATGTGGACACTATCCTCCATGATTAGGACTCATTAGAAGTCCTGGCTCTTGGAAGCTGGTCCTGAGCTCTCTTTTGGAAATTTCCTAGAATTTGGACTTCCCTGGTGGCTCAGACAGTAAAGTGTCTGCCTATAATGCAGGAGACCCGGCTTCAATCCCTGGGTCAGGAAGATCCCCTGGAGAAGGAAATGGCAACCAACTCCAGTATTCTTGCCTGGTAAACCCCATGGACAGAGGAACCTGGTAAGCTACAGTCCGTGGGGTCACAAGAGTCGGACACAACTGAACAGCTTCCCTTTTCATTTTCACTTAGCATTTGGAGTGTCATGGACTGGAATTCCAGCCCTGGCTCAGCCTCCTGCTCCCTGAGTCACTGCATCTCTCTGGATCTCAGTTCATACTTCATAACTTGCAGTCAACAATGTATACGTCTCCTGACTATTATGCAGAGGCCATGAAATTCTGTAAACACACAGGGACAAGGACCACATAGTTAGTTGAAGGACACATACCTGAGAGAGCAGTGAGCACTGGAGGAGATGCTGAATGAAGATTTGAATGTGGGCTTAGCTGACCTCTTGTGTCTCAGACGTAATATGAGCTTCTTGAGAGATGCCTTTGGGATGGATGCTCAACGTGGCATCTGAGCGGTGGGGACTCCACTTGTTCTCCTAATCCTGCTTTGGATTCCAAGGTCACTTCCCTTCTGTGAACCTTCACCCCTGAGCCAGCTCCAGAGAAATTCCCAACAGGGTCCTAAAGCTCTGATGGGATTGGGATTCAAAGACCTGCTGATGGGCTAAGTGGACGTGTGACCACAGAGTCTGAATGGAGAGAATGACTAGTGTTAAAGCTCCAGAAGAGGGCTTCCCTGATGGCTCAGTGGTAAAGAATCCACCTGCCAATGCAGGAGACACGGTTTTGATCCCTGATCTGGGAAGATCCCATGTGCCTCGGAGCAACTAAGCCTGTGCACCATGACTGTTGAGTCTCTAGAGCCTGGGAGCTGCAACTACTGAAGCCAGAGCAACCTAGAGCTCATGCTCTGCAAAAGAGAAGACACTGCAATGAGAAGTCTGCACACTCAACTACAGAGCAGCCCCTACTCGCCGCTACTGGAGAAAAGCCTTTGTAGCCACAAAGACCCAGCACAGCCAAAAATAAATAAATATCTTAGATCTATAATGAACCTCATTACATTCACCCCACTTGTTTTGATATTAAAATTGGAAATCAACCAGAAGCAGCCTCATCAAGTAATTTAAACTTTTCATAGGATTTTTCAACATAACAAAAGATCACCCAGTATAAAATAATCTCATCGATCTAAAGTAACCCTTCTTATTAATGCACACCTCCACACACAGTTGGGCAGAGGAGAGGAGAGATTAGGGACTGGGGTAGAAAGTCATGGTACTTAACCCCTAGGTCAGTGCTGAGACAGCCTCTTTTCCTGGTAGCTCTTTCAGCCATCACTCTGGAGAGGACCCTACCTGAGGGTGCTTATCACAATGAGGACCAGAGTCTGTGAACAGAGACTCAGTCTTCAAGTGTCTGGAGAGCAAGAGATAGATGGATTCCTGCCATGGGAGCAAGTGTTACTGAGCTGTGAGCTTTTATCCTCTGTAAATCCTACCATGCTGATATCACTATATATGCCAATTGTACTTCTACCCATCTGGCTGTAGGTTTTACATATATGCAAATTAGGCCACTGGCATGGTAGGCAAGCTCATGACATGGTCCCCGATGATTTCTGTTACATGTGTGTCCTTCTGTAATCCCCACCTCTTGAGTGTGGGCTGGATCCAGTCTTTCACTTTTTTTTTTTAGTATTGTGGAAACTCTTCAAAAAATATATTTATTTATTCTTGGCTGTGCTGGGTCTTCATTGGCACGAATGGGCTTTCTCTAGTTGCAGCAAGCAGGGCCTACTCTCCAGTTGCAGCACATGGGCTTCTCTTGTTGTGCAACATGTGTTCTAGGGTGCTCAGGACTCAGTAGTTGTGGAACACGGGCTTAGTTGCCCTGCAGCATATGGAATCTTCCTGGAGCAGGGAGGGAACCCATGTCCCCGCATTAAAGGTGGATCCTTAACCACTCGGCCACCAGGACATTCTAGTCCTTTCTTTTTAATAAATAGAATATGGCAGATATGGTGGGATTCCACCACTGAGATTAGGTTACAAAAGGTCATAACCAAAAAAAAAAAAAAAGGTCATGACTCTCTTGCTGGCATTCTCATTCTGACTCTTGTGTGCTTGCTCTGATGAAATGACCTCATGGCAAGAAACTGGGGGTGACCTCCAGGCAACAGTCACCAAGGAATTGAGGCCATCAGCCCAACAGCCTTCAAAGAAATGAACCCTGCCAGCAAGAAGTGATCTGGGAAGCCATGCTTCCCCAGCCAGCCCTTCATATGAGGCTCTAGCCTTGGCCAACACCTTGACCACAGCCTCTGAAAGACCCTAAAGTCAAGGTTAGGTTGTGCCCAGATACCTGACCCACAGAAACTGTGTGATAATAAATGCGTTGTTGTAAGCTACCTCGTTTTGGGGTAAATTGATATACAGCCATAGATAATAGTACATCCAGTCTATGGATTCTGATAACATGTAATTAGGACTTAGAGTCATGAGTCATACGCCTAATCATTCTATGGTCAGCAACAGGGGAAAGGCAGGACAAAGAAAATAAGATTGAGTGGGAGAGAACCTTCCATTGCATCACAGATAATGGTAACCAATATTCCTGGCAAGGATATCCTGTCCAGGCACACCCCTCCATCCATGTCATCTCATTTAATCCATACCACAAGCTGTAATGTTGGCACAACCCCAATCCATGTTTTATAGGTGAAGAAATTGAGAGTGAGAGGGCTTAAGTTATCCAAGCTCACTAAGATGGTGCAGAAAACCAGGATTTTAACCCAAGCCTCTCTGACTTCACAACCTTCCCACTAACCACTGCATTATAACCCCAACTAAGCTGCAAATAGGGTAGGAGCCCGTTACAGGCTATGAGAAGGAGGGCGAGGGTCTATTCCCGATTCCATTTTCCATATCTATGACATGAAGTGCAGAAGTTCCAAGGGACCCTAAGATCTATGTCTGAGACTGTGGGGGCGTACAGTGTCAGTAAGTCTTTGGTTGGGCCCCATAATCATGAAATAAGCTACATGCATCACATTTAATTATAAAATTAATGACAATAAAGAATGATTCGAAGAATAAAATAAAACTCCTGAGGCAGAGAGGACTGTAGCCTTGAAAATCAGTTGCAGTGAAGGCTGCTGAATTTACAGGCTTAAAGGGCCCAATATTCCAAAGATTTTTCTGATTCTTGGCCTTCCTTTACTTTCTCATTCGGATAACCCACCCAAATCTCTGCACAGTAATTTGTGAAGGGAAATCTGATTTTGTAGTTGAAACTCTTTAGCCTATGTTATACACTTATTCACTTTTCTGGCCTCATCTCCCACTTTTGCCCCAAACACACCTAAGAGACACTCTACGTACCATCCAGTTCAAATTTTGACTGTGTACTCTGGTTTCTATGATTATTCCAGTTTATACCCTTTCTCGCTTGGCAAAATCTGTTGCTTTACATCTCAGTTTGACTATAACTTCCTCTCTAAAGCTTCTCTGGAAAGGACTTTTATGCTGTCACGTATTAGTTATCTATCACTGTGTAACAAACAACCCCAAATGTAGCAGCTTAAAATGACAAGTATCTATTATCTCCGGGTTTCTGGGAGCAGCTTAGCTGGGTGCTTCTGGCTCAAGGTCATTCTTGAAGTTAGAGTGGAGGAGTCAGCCTGGTCTGCTGTCATCTCAAGGCTCAACTAGGGCCAACAGATCCACTTCCAAGCTCACCCCTGTGGTTGGTGTTGACAGGTTTCACTTCCTTGTGGGTTGCTGTACAGAGGGCCTCAGTTGCCCACCACTCCTTAGGGGCATCAGTCTGCTCACAACATGGAAGCTTGCTTCCCTCAGCACATGTGATACAAAGAGACAGAGAGAGGAATGCCACATGCCACAGTATTTTTATAACCTAATCTCAGATGCAACATTCATCATGACCACTGTATTCTATTCTTTAGAAGCAAGTCTATAGATCCAACCTATGCTCAAATGAAGGGATCACACAAGGATGTGAATTCAAGAGACAAGGAATCCCTGGAAGAAATCTTAGAGCTTGCCTCATACATAATCATTCTCATGATCAAGACATTATGCTTCTTACTTTATCTGTCTTCTTCCCCCCAGGACTGGACTATGACTCCCTTAAGGCAAGACTATGTCTTTTTATATAGTTTCCCATTTCTGGCACCTGCCAGGTGCTCAGGCAGTAAGGAATGAGCGGCCTGACACTTCCCTGCCCATGACCTCCTCTCCCAGAACCCGATCAGCATGGGGATGGATGGCCTGTTTACCATCACACTGTCTCTTGGATGTTAAGTGTCTGTCCCTAGAATAATTCCATTTGCCCAAGAGCTCCCTTCTCTGCCTACTTTCTCCTGGGCCATTGAATGGAGGGATTATCTTCTTTGAAGACAGTCCCCAGCCCAGGTTTTAGGGTGATCATTACTTTCCTGGCCAGCCTGCTCTCCTCTACCTCATGACCCCTCCCATGGTCGACCCCACATCCCTCCTTGTGCCATTCTCTTTCCTCTTGAATCTGCATCTCATTCCTCTTGAGTCTGCATCTCTTTCTTTCCCTCCTCTCTTTCCCCAGGCCTACTTCACTGAGTCAAATTCCATTTTGAAGGAATTCCAGAACATTCTGTCCCTCAGTGTAGCAACTGTGTACAAGGCAGAAATGGAACCAGACTGCTTACCTTAGAATCCCAGGTCTGCTATTTACTAGAAGTGTGACCTTCAGTTCAATTCAGTTCAGTCACTCAGTCGCGTCCGACTCTTTGTGACCCCATGAATCGCAGCACGCCAGGCCTCCCTGTCCATCACCAAGTCCCAGAGTTCACTCAGACTCATGTCCATTGAGTCAGTGATGCCATCCAGCCATCTCATCCTCTGTCGTCCCCTTCTCCTCCTGCCCCCAATCCCTCCCAGCATCAGAGTCTTTCCCAATGAGTCAACTCTTTGCATGAGGTGGCCTAAGTACTGGAGTTTCAGCTTTAGCATCATTCCTTCCAAAGAAATCCCAGGGCTGATCTCCTTCAGAATGGACTGGGTGGATCTCCTTGCAGTCCAAGGGACTCTCAAGAGTCTTCTCCAACACCACAGTTCAAAAGCATCAATTCTTCTGTACTCAGCTTTCTTCACAGTCCAACTCTCACGTCCATACATGACCACTGGAAAAACCATAGCCGTGACTAGAAGGACCTTTGTTGGCAAAGTAATGTCTGCTTTTCAATATGCTACCGAGGTTGATCATAACTTTCTTTCCAAGGAGTAAGCGTCTTTTAATTTCATGGCTGCAGTCACCATCTGTAGTGATTTTGGAGCCCAGAAAAATAAAGTCTGACACTGTTTCCACTGTTTCCCCATCTATTTCCCATGAAGTGGTGGGACCGGATGCCATGAGCTTCGTTTTCTGAATGTTGAGCTTTAAGCCAACTTTTTCACTCTCCACTTTCACTTTCATGAAGAGGCTTTTTAGTTTCTCTTCACTTTCTGCCATAAGGGTGGTGTCATCTGCACGTCTGAGGTTATTGATATTTCTCCCGGCAATCTTGATTCCAGCTTGTGTTTCTTCCAGTCCAGCGTTTCTCATGATGTACTCTGCATATAAGTTAAATAAACAGGGTGACAATATACAGCCTTGACGAACTCCTTTTCCTATTTGGAACCAGTCTGTTGTTCCATGTCCAGTTCTAACTGTTGCTTCCTGACCTGCATATAGGTTTCTCAAGAGGCAGGTCAGGTGGTCTGGGATTCCCATCTCTTTCAGAATTTTCCACAGTTTCTTGTGATCCGCACAGTCAAAGGCTTTGGCATAGTCAATAAAGCAGAAATAGATGCTTTTCTGGAACTCTCTTGCTTTTTCAATGATCTAGCAGATGTTGGCAATTTGATCTCTGGTTCCTCTGTCTTTTCTAAAACCAGCTTGAACATCAGGAAGTTCACAGTTCACATATTGCTGAAGCCTGGCTTGGAGAATTTTGAGCATTACTTTACTAGCATGTGAGATGAGTGTAATTGTGCGGTAGTTTGAGCATTCTTTGGCATTGCCTTTCTTTGGGATTTAAATGAAAACTGACCTTTTCCAGTCCTGTGGCCACTGCTGAGTTTTCCAAATTTGCCGGCATATTGAGTGCAGCACTTTGTGTGACCTTAGGCACGTTATTTAGCTTCTCTGATCCTCACTTTCCCTATCTGTAAAACTGCGATAACCATAGTAGACACATCTCATAGTGCTGTTGGGAAGATTGTGAAATACTTAGAACAGTGCCTGATGTACTGTGCTATAAAAATGCTTGCTGGATGAATGAATGATCCTGCTGAAGAATGTGCCAGAATAAAATTAATAATTATACCTAAGAGATTAGATGACCCATCCAAGGTCCTGCAGACAGCTAGTGGCAGAGGTGGAAGGAGGCCCAGGTCTCCAGAGCCCATTTCTTTGCATCAAGCAGGAAAGCAAGATTCCTCCAAGCTGATGTACAGGTCATTCTCAACTCACTGCATTTCTTATTCTCTCATGAGGATAAACAGAGTCAGACATGACTGAAGCAACTTAGCAACAGCAGCACCATGAGGATAAATCAACACTTAAATGAGCAGCATGAGGTTGCTGTAGAGGGAATCAGCTCACGGTAACATCTTTTTCAGTGTGTTGATTAGTCAGAGGAATCTTGAACTGCCAGTGTGGCTGGGAAAGCAGGTGATTCTATGTCTATCATGAACTAACTCAGACATGGGGCCCAGGGGATGCTATAAAGGTTCAGATTGGATCCACACCTGTCTATCTTGAAGAAATCTTTTGCTGTCACTATATATTAGCTTTCTTTATTTTCCTTTTCATGATGGCTCTGCTGAGAAATATTGCCAAATTGGTTTGTCATCTGTAAAATGAGGCTGAAACTTGTTCCCACCTTGAGGGAAAAGATTGTTTCTCATCTAATCCAGTGTCCAGCACACCTGAGTGATTACACGTGCTGACAATCTACTGAGGAATGATCTCTGAAATCCCTCCCATCTCTAGCATTTAAAAACACTGATAGAAAAGGCAGAGACAGAGAAATAAAACTATTGAAAAATAGACACAATAACTCAATGAATAGTTCTCTGGGGTCACTCATACATGGGCAAACAGGCTCCAATATCTTAGTAGATTCTGAAGGCATCAGTGCATTCACTACTTGGTCAACAAATGTCCACTGTGATGATCCCAAGTCATACAGAGAGTCCACGTTAGTTTAAGGAGGCACTGGCTGGTGGTGTAGGACTGCCTAGGTGTCTCAATAGTAAGGAAGCCTCATGCTAATGCAGAGATGCTGGCTCGATCCTTGGGTTGGGAAGATCCTGTGGAAAAGGAAATGGCAACCCACTCCAGTATTCTTGCCAGGGAAATCCCCTGGACAGAGGAGCCTGGAAGACTACATACAGTCCATGGGGTTGCAAAAGAGAGTGGGTCATGACTAAAGTGACTGAACAACAACTGCAGATGTTGTATGATTAACCAACCACATTAACCATAGAACCCATGGACTGAAGAGATGATCCATAAAAGACCATATCTGATGACCAATAAAGTCACAATAAATTCAGCTCAACTGGCATTTTTTTCGTATCAACCATGCATCATATGGGCTCTCCGGGTGGCATCAGTGGTGTAAAAAAAAAACCCACCTGACAATGCAGGAGACATAAGAGACGGAGATTCAATCCCTGGGTTGGAAAGATCCCCTGGAGGAGGGCACAGCAACCCACTCCTGTATTCTTGCCTGGAGAATCCTGTGGACAGAGGAGCCTGGTGGGCTATGGTCCATAGGGTCACAAAGAGTTGGACAGGACTGAAGTGAAACACACATGCATCAGATACACTGTGAGTTTTGGTTCTCTGAGAAGTAGACACCTAGATTGGATTAGATGTGCAGGACACTCTTGGGAGAAATGCCTATGAAGAGTAAAGAAAGCATGAGCAGAGAGGGAGAGCCCTCAGTCTCGGATGAAACTTTGACACCCGAGAGAGAGGGAAGGCAGGACAGAGATTAAAAAAACAAACGCTCAGATCACAGGTGCCTCTGAGATAGAGTCGGCCCAGCCGATGGAAAGAACGCAGGCAAAGGCTGCTCCCTGGAGAAAGTCCAAGTTAGGCAAGAAGTTATGGCTCTGGTCCTCCTCAAGTGTTGAGTCTTGGGCCAGAAGGGGTAGGGAAGCTTGGCCCAAGCCTGAGTGCAGGGAGAATCCACAGATACAGCAAGGAGGCTGCCAAGTACCCTGCAGCTGGTGCTTTTAAAGGTAGCAGGACACAAACATGGTGACCACAGACCCTCTTCTGTTTCAGAGGTACAGACCTGCCTAAGACCCAGAACTTTCCTTTGAAGAACTTTCTTTTAAAGGAAAAAGATTTCAAGGGCTTCCCTGGTGGTCCCGTGGTAAAGAATCTGCCTGCCAATACAGGGGACACCGGTTCCATCCCTGATCCAGGAAGATCCCACGTGCTGCAGAGCAACGAAGCCCATACACCACAAGTACTGAGCCCATGTGCCGCAACTACTCAAGTCTGTGTGCCCTAGAGCTTGTGCTCCGAAGACCATGGATGTTAATGAAGGGTAGCTCCCGCTCACTGAAGCTATAGAGAGCCCTCGAGAGGCAACGAAGACCCAGTGCAGCCAAAAATAATTTTTTAAAACTTGTCAAAAAAAAAAAAAAGATGCTGTAAAAAAAAGGGCAGGGGGCAGATCATGAACAGTGAAAAAATATGAGAAGGAAGTCACGTGGCTGAGAAGAAGGAATCCTTAACTTCCTGGGACAAACGATGGTGCCTCAGAGGAGTTTTCAGAGAGGACGTGACCACGGGTCACGGTGTTGAGGCACCATCGCTGGAAAGGGGCAGCAGACTAGACGACCAGATGGCCTGCCCCGCACAACAAAGAAGAGATTGTAAGGATCAGACTGCCTCAGTTCTGTGAAGAGGCGGCCCGAAAGGGGTCCTAGTCAAAGTGCACAAATTCACAAAGAAAGGTAGCAGGTGGAAATGAATCTGCTCATCAAATTCTACAACCAAGAGAATGAAGAGAGAGGGTTTCAGAGCAGATGAAAAAAGGCCTGCTTTACATCGAGGGCTGTCACCTTTTACAGCTAATCGGAAGGAGCTCAAGAGGCTGTAGCAATGTCCCAGTCATCCAGCCTTCCCAGGAGAGGAATTTTTCCATGCCTATAAAACGTCCCTATGACAGGATGCAGAGAAGGCAATGGCAACCCACTCCAGTACTCTTGCCTGGCAAATCCCATGGATGGAGGAGCCTGGTGGGCTGCAGTCCATTGGGTCGCTGAGGGTCGGACATGACTGAGCAACTTCACTTTCACTTTTCACTTTCATGCATTGGAGAAGGAAATGGCAACCCACTCCAGTGTTCTTGCCTGGAGGATCCCAGGGACAGGGGAGCCTGGTGGGCTGCAGTTTCTGGGGTCGCACAGAGTCAGACACGACTGAAGCGACTTAGCATCATGACAGGATGAGATTCTTTAAGGGGAAACTAAAACAA
The DNA here is from genome assembly GCF_027580195.1 of Bos mutus. Lineage (NCBI taxonomy): Eukaryota > Metazoa > Chordata > Mammalia > Artiodactyla > Bovidae > Bos > Bos mutus. Next base: position 54,928,719 of record NC_091629.1, on the reverse strand, counting down.
GATCATGTTGGAGAGAAATCTTTCCAAAATAAATCGATCAATGCCCTGCCTTCTTAAGCACCTTTTAAATGTTTCCCGGTGATTGTGATGAGCTTGCTCTTGCAAGAGTGACTGTACTCAGACATGGTGATATACTTACATCAAATCAAGTGTGGAAGTGGTGGAGCTCCTGCACCAAATGGCTGCAAATACTCCATCTACTTCTGAAATCGCCTGGTCACCATCTCCCTCCACTGTCAAGCAATCAGTAGATCCTTCCTCCTGCTTTCAAGGAATTCGCTTATAGGAAATTGAGACACACTATCCCTTCTAATTCATTGCTTCTAATTTCCTTTGGGGTGGAAAGCAATTACCATTCTCATCAAACTTACATTTAATACGAGACTAAGTGTGTTCTGAATAAAGAACGGAGGTTCTCTTCCATAAGTTGGCTGATCCATGGGGAGGCCCTGGATTTGATGGCATCTATTTTTGCCTCAGACTTGCATTTGTTTGCATGCGTTGGTGGTAGAGGGAGGGGTGTTGTTTATTTCTTTCTTGGTCCTGAGCTCTGTTCTAGATAACTGAGGTCACTGAGCACGTGACAAGTGACTTCTGGATAAATGAGCTCCTAGGAGATCGCAGCATCATGGACAGTCAAGGGAAACGAGGACTGTTATTACTTCTTATGCCCCTTATAACCATGATCAGATCTTGAAACATAAAACCTGGCTTCACCCCTGCTTACAGTTTGTGCCCTTTACTGAAAAGAGTTTAGAAAAGCAGGAACAGCCATGACTGGGACTGGCATTCCTGCCTGTGTGCATGTTAAGTCGCTTCAGTCGTGTCTAACTTTTAGTGACTCTATGGACTGTAGCCTGCCAGACTCCTCTGTCCATGGGACTGTCCCGGCAAAAACTCGTGGAGTAGGCTGCCGTGACCCCCTCCAGGGTATCTTCCCCAGACCCAGGGATGGAACCTGAGTCTCTCGTATCTCCTGCATTGGCAGGCGGGTTCTTTACCACTAGTGCCACCTGGGAAGCCCAGTGTTCCTGACGTAGGGCTTATTTACAAAGACCATGGACATGCTGCTGCCCCACCCCTCACCGCTAAGTATGTCAGTGTTTGGAAATGAATGAGCAAAGACTGCTAGAGTTGCAACTAGCTAGAACTGGGTTAGCTGCTTTAACATACATTCTTTCACATTAAAGATAAGGAAACAGATGCCCAGAGAAATGAGTGGAGTTGCCCAAGGTCATGTAGTCGGTAATGGACAGAACTAAAGGTAGAAGTATCATTGCCTTTTCCTTTACATACAAGATCTTGAGGAGACTGGAAAGCCCTTCCCACATGGAAGCAGACTGGCTGAAGGGACAGTATTAGCAATTCCACTGTCACTTCCAGGCATTTGACCTCATCCCTTGGCGTATCCACAGTGGCCAGCTCGGAGTCCTGCTCCCCGTTAGCCCCCCGGCTCCAACTCTCCAGTCTTGCTCTGCTTGGAGAAGCATTATATGCCCCGCAGCATTTAGCAACTCGAAACCAGACCCGTCTCTACCTTTCTCATTTCCCTCCATTATTTCCAGCTCACCCATTCTGACCTAACCAAGAAAACCTGCTCACAAACCCTTCAGATGATTTTGCTTCTGCTTCTTTCTACACCTTCTCATTGGGTATGCATCTGGCTCAGGAAAAATACATGTCTTGTGTACACACTGCTATATTTAAAATGGATAACCAACAAGGACCTACTCTTTAGCACAGAAAACTCTGCTGAATCTTATGTGGCAGCCTGGATGGCAGCAGAGCATAAGGGAGAATGGATGCATGTATATGTATAGCTGAGTCTTTACACTGTTCACCTGAAACTATCCCAATATTACTAATCGGCTATATGAGAGTGCTAAGTCATTTCAGTCATGTCCGACTCTTTGCAACCACATGGACTGTAGCCCGCCAGGCTCCTCTGTCCATGGAATTCTCCAGGCAAGAGTCCTGGAGTGGGTTGCCACTTCCTCCTCCATGGGATCTTCCTGACCCGGGGATGGAACCCACGTCTCTTACGTGTCCTGCGCTGGTAGGCAGGTTGTTTACCACTAGTACCACCTGGGAAGCCCCAGTACAAAACAAAAAGTTTTTTAAAAATACATGTCTCTGTCTCCCTTTATCCACCTGGGCTCTTCTCCTTCAAATCTGTCCTCAAACTCATCTCTGGGAATAACTGGTTAACTCAGCTAACTCTTTATTTCCTTGTACTCTTTGTGCTTAGTCGCTCAGTCCTGTCTGACTCTGCAACCCCATGGACTGTAGCCTGCCAGGCTCCTCTGTCCATGGGGATTCTCCAGGCAAGAATACTGGAGTGGGTTGCCATTCCCTTCTCCAGGGGATCTTCCCAACCCAGGGATCAAACCAGGTCTCCTGCATTGCAGGTGGGTTCTTTACTGTCTGAGCCACTGGGGAAGCCCTAGCTCTTGGGAAAACACATAGACACTCAAGTCAGAAAGAACTGGGTTCTAGACCTAAAGTGACCAGCAACCAGCTGTCTGAAAGGTGAGTCACATTTAAAAATAATAATAATAATAATAATGATTCCTTAGCTGTAAAACAGATGTTAATACCTACCCCTTGCCTAGTGACAGCAGATGCAGTATGATCTGGTTGAGTGATTGATCTCAAGAGTCAAACCACAAGAGTTTGAATCCTGGTGATAGTGCCTTGAGTCAATTACTGACTTGCTCTAAGCCTCAATTTGCCCATCTGCAAGGTGGGCTCATCTGCAAGCGGGCAGCAGAGGATGAGAAGGTTGGGTAGCATCACCGATTCAATGAACACGAAGTTGGGCAAACTCTGGGAGATGGTGAGGGACAGAGAGGCCTGGTGTGCTGCAGTCCATGGGGTTGCAAAGAGTCAGACACAACTGAGCGACTGAACAACAGCAACATCAAAGTGGACTGAGAGTTGCACCAACAGAGTTCTGAGAACTACAAAATGAGATAATACACATAAAAGACTCAGCAGAATTATCTGCATATTGTAATTGCTCAACAAACGTTAGTTGTCTGTTATTATTTATCACCCACCTGGTCAAGGGAATGTGAATAATTAAAATAAAAAGCAATTAATTAAAATAAATGTAATAAATAAAATATATAATCATTAATAATAGATTAATATATTAAAATATATAATTATAAATGATAATCAAATAAGTAATGGATAAATAAATAATTGAACTAATTAATTAAAATAAATGTAATTAAAATGAAAAACAATTAAAAAGTAAAATGAATCAGCAGTGGGCTGAAGCTGACTTGTATCAGTTTGTGAGACTCTGTCTTGATTTTTTTTGTTTAACTTTTTGATATTGGAGTACAGTTGATTAGCAACGTTGTCATAGTTTCAGATGTACAGCAAACGGATTCGTGTAGCCATTCTTTTTCAAATTCTTTGCCCATTTAGGGTGTTAGAGACTCCGTTATTTAATGATAGGAGCTTTGCAAACAGATCGATGGCAAGTTAGTAGCCTGAGATCAGCTGTGACATCAGGATTCACTGCAAATATCAACAAATACTAGATAGTGGGGGTGGTGACGCTTTGTTATTCTTTTTTCCAAGAGTCTATTTTCAAGCATTTACCAGCACCATTGACCTGACCCAGGAACACAGCAGATACTCTGTGAGCAAATGTGTGAGTTTTCTGTCCTTCTGCAGTGATTCTGACCATAATTCTTTCCTTCAAGTCCCCACTCATGATAAAGCAGCCAGCCTGCGTGTCTTTCCTGGTGGCACAGTTGTGAAGAATCCAGCTGCCAGTGCAGGAGACACAGTTCCATCGCTGGGTTAGGGAAGATTCCTCTGGAGAAGGGAATGGCAACCCACTCCAGTATTCCTTGCCTGGGAAGTCCCATGGACAGAGGAGCCTGGTGGGCTACAGTCAGTGGGGTCGCTGAACAGCTGGACGCGACTGAGCGACTAAACAACAACAGCAGTGATTCTGGCTCTAATTAATTTGTTCGGGTCTCCGCCCATGATAAAGGAGCTCGGCCTCCTCACTAATGGAGGGGCGCCCTCTAGCGACATAAATAGTAATACACTCTGAAATGTCTTCACTATAATAAGGATGAGTATAAACTACTGATCCCTATTGTTAGGGCTTCCTTGGTGGCTCAGACGGTAAAACGTCTGCCTGCAATGCAGAAAACCTGAGTTCGATCCCTGGGAAGATCCCCTGGAGAAGGAAATGACAACCCACTCCAGTACTCTTGCTTGGAAAATCCCAGGGACAGAGGAGCCTGGTAGGCTACAGTCCATGGGATTGCAAAGAGTCAGACATGACTGAGGGACCTCACTTCTTATAAACTGCCACCTGGAGGCAGATCTAGCCCTCTCCCTGATTTGAGAAATGAAGTTTTACTGGCATACAGCTACATTCGTTCATTTACAAATTGGTTTTGTCTATTTTTACACTACAAAGAATTGAGTAACCGAGATCATATGGCCTGTGTGTGCATGCTAACTTGCTTCAGTCATGTCCAACTCTTTGCCACCCTATGGACCTAACCCACCAGGCTCCTCTGTCCACGGGGATTCTCCAGACAAGAATACTGGAATGGGTTGCCATGCCCTCCTCCAGAGGATCTTCCCGACCCAGGGATTGGACCTGAGTCTCATGTCTCCTGTACTGGCAGGAAGGTTATTTACCACTAGCGCTTCCTGGAAAGCCAAGGAAAGCAGACTCCACATGTAACTCTAGGGCCTACGAGGTCTAAAATATTTACTATCTGGCCCTTTACAGAAAATGTTTGCAGACCCCAACCTGTAGTACAATTGTGTAAGCTACTTTCTTTACCTTTACCCATCTATTTTCATAGACCTCAATCCTCAAATTTATTGGCTGCATGGTATTTCTTATCCTACGGTTGTAGACATAGGTCATTTCCAACATCCGTATTATAGACAGTCCTGTAGTGAATCTGTTGTCATTTCATTGGCAGAATGCTGAGATATCCCCAAGGTAAAGAGCTCAGTGTGCTACTGAAAGAAAGCACTCAGCATTTGTGCTGCTCATTGCCAGTGGGGTTTGAGGTAAAGCTCTTAACGCGTTCTGAACCTCAGCTCCCTCATCTGTTAAGTGGGACTAACAGTATTATTTGCGTCCCTGAGTTGTTGTGGGGAGCAAATGAGATCATTTATTAGCTGGTCTTTCACAAGCTACAAAACAGTTCAGTAATGTTGGTTTTTATCACCTACATAGCTGAGGGAGATGTATATGATTTTCCTCGTTAATCACTTAGGACTCTGTGTGCAGAACACAAATTCTTATTTTGAATGTGCCCCTGAAGCCATTTCCAACCTCCCGGGACTGGTCCCTAAATCATGCTTGTTTCCTCAGAATATAAGCTCTTGTCAGTGCTAAAAGGCAAAGTTTATACCTGGGGGAGGGGAATGGAAGATGAAGGGAGATAGGAGACACGTGGAACATGATGTTTTCAGCCTCATGGTGTATTAGAGGCTGAGTCTAAGAAGTGAGCCTTGTTGCTAAAAGGAAACAGGTCTGGGGGCTTTCTGCTTAGCCTGGCAGAGAAGAGGCATCTGGGGCACATCCCCAAGAGAGCAGAGAAGCCAGGTGAGACTGTGACCTTCAGGGATATGGTCTGCTCCTCCTGCCTCAAACCAGTCCCTGGGCCAGCTGCTCCCAGCAGTGTCGCTGGGGAGGGTGGCCCCCAATCCCTGAGGTTTTCCTTTTTTCTGCCAGTATCTTTGGCATCCCCCCTTCCTTTGTCCTTGCTCCCCTCATCCCCAGCAGGCATATGTGGCTTAGAGATGGGGTATCAGATGCCCACCATAGTGATACCTAAATGCCCCGTGAGCAGTCCCTCCACATGGTCTATTCGCAAGCACACAAGCCAGGAGACTTCTAACTGAAAACACACGTGATACCACCTGCTTAGTCTTCTGAGTAGGCCACAACGGAGCGTTCATGTCTCCCATTCTCAGGAGCAGCTTTCAACTACTGACTGATGGCAACGGCAGAAGAACACCTCTGCTCCTCACCTCTCTGCATAAGGAGGGACTGGACATTCCCTCCCAGAGGTTTTCTGAAGGTTTGAGCCCCGGTTGCCTGAAGCAGTAATCTGCAACATGTCTTCCCTTTATTAGCTCCTTTCTTCCCCCTATCCCCCTACATATATATTGATGCCTTCCAAGATCCCTGCCCAAAGAAAGTGCCAGCAATTACTTTCTTATCTCAGGGTCTGTTTCGAGGGCAGCCACCCTAGAACCTCCAGTTACTATCCCCTGCTTTATGCCAGACCTGCCATCAAGCAAACCATAATACAAAGAAGAAACACAGGGACTTCCCTGGTGGTCCAGTGGTTAAGAATCCACCTGCCAACGCGGGGGACGCAGGTTTGATCCTCGGTTAGGGAACTAGATACTGCAGAGCAACCAAGTTGTCGGCCACAACTACTGAGCCTGAGTTCTGCAGCTCCTGAAGCTCATGCACCTAGAGCCTGTGCTCCATGACAAGAGAAGCTACCACAGTGAGAGGCCCATTCACTGCAATGAAGAATAACCCCGCTCTGCACAACTAGAGAAAACCCACGTGCAGCAGTGAAGACCCAGCGCAGCCATAAATAAGTAAGTAAATAAAGAGGGAACACACACTCCTTACATGGCCAGCATGAGCTCCCTTTATGATCTTACCTTTAACCACTGCCCCCTCACTCACTTCTTTCAGCCACACGAGTGCCTCTGAGGTTCCTCCAACATGCCAAGTTCCTTCTGACCACAGGCCCTTTGCACATGCTATTTCTCTCCTTGGAACGCCTTACCCATCCCTTAGCCCAGATTTCCAACTTAAATGCAACTTCTCCAGAGAAGTCTTTTCTAATCACCTTGCCTAAGCACAGTCCTCCAGTATTCCATCTCAGTATTTTATTTATTCACGGATTTTCTAGCATTCATCAAAATTTGTAATGATGGGCTTCATTGCTTATTTACTTCTCTCTTAACTATCTACCTTTCTAGACTAGGCAGGGATGAAATCTGCCTTGCGTGCCTGTGTGCTTAGTTTGCAACCCTGTGGACCGTAGCCTGCCAGGCTCCTCTGTCCACGGGATTTTCCAGGTAAGAATAATGGAGTGGGTTGCCATTTCCTCCTCTGAGAGATCTCCTTGACCCAGGGATCGAATCCCCATCTCTTACGTCTCCTAGCATTGACAGGTGCGTCCTTTATCACTAGTCCCACCTAGAAAGCCCTGAAATCTGTCTTATTTACTCTTACATCACTAGTGCCCACTAGAGTACTGAGCACATAGTATTAATAATAGGCACTTGATATATACTTATTGGATCAATGAATAAATGAGCCAATGAATAAGTGCAGATACTTTCTGTATTCCACTATCCCTATTTGTGAACTCATCTAACTTGCCCTCACCAAACACTCACATGCATGATTGCAATGTTCTTAAATATATTACCATTTTTTTTCTCTCTGTGCCCCCAAAGAACTTTATTTTTTTAACTTTTTGTTTTATATTGGAGTATAGCCAATTAATGGGGGCTTCCCAGGTAGCACTGGTGGTAAAGAATCTACTTGCCAACGCAGGAGACATGGGTTCAATTCCTGGGTCAGGAGGATCCCCTGGAGTAGGAAATGGCAACCCACTCCAGTATTCTTGCCTGGTGAGTTCCAGGGACAGTGGGACCTGGCGGGCTACAGTCCATGCAGTCACAAAGAGTTGAACACGGCAGAGCACAAACTGCACTGCATTGCACTGCGTAGCCAATTAACAACGCTGAGAGAGTTTCAGGTGGACAGCAAAGGGGCTCAGCCACACATGTATCCATTCTTCCCCAAACTCCCCTCTCATCCAGGCTACCACAGAACATTGAGCAGAGTTCCCTGTGCTATACAATAGGTCCTTGCTGGTTATCCATTTTAAATATAGCAGTGCGTACATGTCTATCCCAAACTACCTATCTCATCCCCCGCATCCTTCCCTTGGCAACCATAAGTTCCTTCTGTAAATCTGTGAGTCTGTTTCTATATTGCAAGTAAGTTCATTTGTACAGTGTCTTTTTAGATTCTGCGTATAAGGGATACACCATATTTCTCCTTCTTGTCTGACTCACTTCACGCAGTATGACCATCTCTAGGACCATCCATGTTGCTGCAAATGGCATTATTTCATTATGTGCCCCCAAAGAACTTTAAATCAGTTATCAAAATATGTTTGTTGAGATGACAAATGTAAGTATAAAGATGAATAATTCAGAAGTTCAGAGTCATATATCTTCCTTTAGTGCAATTCTACAACCCCAGAACAGGAAATGTTTTCCACGTCTCGGTTTCATCACCTGTACAATGAGCACAATAATTTGGCCTCAACACCAAGGATGGGCAGACGGTGTGTGTGAAAGAGGCTTGTGAACTGCAAGGCCACCCCCCAAGACTCTTACTGAATTCCCTTGTAGGGTTTTGTACACTGCCACACCAATCCCTTACTTTCAACATGGCAAATAGCAAAATGCTGTAAGCCTTCAGAGTTCGCTGACAGTGACTGGCTGTTCCCCCCCTATTTCTGCCTCAAGTGCACTTGAGGCAGAAAGCCAGAACAGAAGCTTCCTGAACCAAATGAGGCTTGTCGAGAATGCGTCCTTAATTGACTCCATCTGGATTCACTAAGCCAGTCTCTCGGTGGGTTGTTTCAGGACCCTGGACAGCTCCAGGACCCGCAGCAGAGCCCAGACGGGGCCCCAGGGAGGCATCACAACCTGGTGTAGGATCTGATCCAGGGGGAGCCTGGCTTGATGGGATCTGTCAGAGAAAAGTCAGTGGTGAGAGCAAGGGTAGTAGATGAGGTGATTTTGGTTTTGCATGTAGTGAATCCAGGGAAGGCCACAGTTTGAGTGAAGGAGGAAAGTGGTAAATCTAGACAAATGAGGGCTTCCCTGCTAGTCTAGTAGTTAAGAATCTATCTGCCAATGCAGGGGACATGGTTTGATCCTTGGTCTGGGAAGATCCCACATTTCACCACAAATACTGAGCCCATGCACTGCACCTACTGAAGCCCACACACCCTAGAGCCCACGCTCTGCAACAAGAGAAGCCACCACAGTGAGAGAGTAGCCCCTGCTCACCACAACCAGAGGATGTCTTTGTGCAGCAACGAAACCCAGTACGGCCAATAAATAATAGGCAAATGAATCTTAAATTTTGCTGTCAACTTATCCTCATCTGAGGACCACATGAATAGATGTCTGAAAAGATTTCAATGGCCTCCTGAAGTTAGAATTCATAGAGTTCTCATTAGGAATCAGAATCAAGATGGAAAGTATGACTTTTTGGTGCCCAGTAAAACTGGACTTGAATCTCATCTCCATGCCTTACTTTCTGTGTGATTGGCGTAATTAGTTCAACCTCTCTGAAATCATATTCCTCATCTACACACTGAAGGTAATAGTACTCATATTATTGAATACCGTCCCCAATTCAACACTTCTTCCTGCATCCACAACTGGCTATGGCCTTGTCACGGGTCGAGAAAATGTCTCTCCTTTGCTTTTGTATTGGTCACGTGACTTTTTGGTCAATGATATATGAATGGAAGTGCCATTTACATGAGATGAATGGATTCTGGCTAGCTGATTGACAAGAGGATTAGCAGAGAGATGTGTGGACCAGAGCCACAACAACCAACCCACAGACTTGCAGTGAGAAGCAAAACTGTTCCAGCCAAGCTCTGCTTGAGTAAGTCAAGCTCCAGCCAATCCACAGACATGTCAATGATAATAAACTATTGTTTCAAGACACTGAGTTGTGGGGTGGTTTGTAACACAGCAATAGCTAACAGATACGATAACTAATAATACCAACCTGTAGACAATATATGAGCTTCCAGTATAGTCACACATACGAGAAGGCCCATAGAGAAAGGCCATTTCTTCCCCTCCCCTTAACGTGAAGTTTTTCTGGTGGTTGCTGCTTCTCCAGATATTCCCAGCTTCTGCTTCTGAGACAACCCTCAATGACATTAATGAGAAGAATATTTTCCTCCCTGTTTCATTTGCCTGGTGCCAATTAACTCCAATTTATGGAATTTTTTCTGGTTGGTAATTACCCTGGGAAATGTATTTTGGACTGTTTCAGAAGACATTTCACCCTCCTCCTTGAATTTGCTGGCTATGGAACAGAATTATGACTGCTAAGTCTCAATTGCAAGGGAAAGAGACTACTGCATTATTTATTTCTTTGTATATATCAAGTCAGGTAAGAGATATCAGGCTATTCAAATCTCTTATTAGAGAAGAGAGAAGTCTCAAGGCTTTGGTTTCTCAAGCTGCTATAATTTCCCTATGACCAAGTTCCAACTGAAGTTAATTATATCCCTAAGCCCTGAGCGGCCCTACAAAGCCAGGTGACTCATTCGTTTATTCTTTTATTTATTAATTCTTCCATTTCCTCTGCTGTATGAGACAGTGGTGATACACATGAGATCTGGAGTCATTGCCTGGGTTCAAACACTGTCTCTGCCAATTGGCACATGTGTGATATTAAGGAAATTACTTAATCCCTATGAGAGACTCAGTTTCCTTGTCTGTAAAACGAGAATAATAATAGTGATCATCTCATCAGATATGAAACTAAAATGAGATAGGGCGTATAAAGATGCAATGTGTTCAACACAGAGCCAGGTTTAATAAAGGCTTACCCCCCATTTCCTGTGAGCTCTGCTCTGCCCTGGGGATACAGGAATGAATAAGACAGCACCCACGACAAGGGAAAGCCACAGTCTTGTGGCAGGAACAGAAAAGTGAGTCAGGTTAAGGACGAAGTGCTGTCGGGTCAAAGACAGCCCACCCAACCCAGCCTGGGGTATAAAAAGTCAAAGAGGGCTTCCTGAAGAAGGTGATACTTAAACTGAGTTTTCCAGAATTGCATCTTATTTGTCTTGATCCCTACCCAGGATCCCACAGTCCCCAGACTGTACTTCCACATGCCCCAGATGGAATGGGAGAAGCACAGAAGGGTCTAGAAAGAAAGACAGTTAATTCATATTTATTAAGCCCCTAGGATGAGTCATATGCTTTAAACTTGATCCTCACAAGCCTACAACATAGTTTTGTTGATTTCCTTCTACGTGTGAGGAAATTGAGGCTCGGGGAGGTTGTCTTACCCTGAGTCACGCAACTAATAAACAGCAGATCAAGGATTTAAGCCCAGATTTCCCAGGTCTATCTCTTTGATGCCCTCGAGAACATTCTGAAAGGAAAAGAGAACCAGTTATTGGCTTGCTAAAGATGGAAGAGACAGATCTGCCAGTGCATTTCCTCTTAACTGTAATTCTACAACGCAGTTAATAGATCATCTGAAAAAAAATCAAAATCCATAATCAGAGTCGAACTAAAACTTTAACATTCCCAGAGCTTTTGCAAGGGTTCCTGATTCCCTCAGCCCCTTCGGGGGAAAGTAAAAGTCAGAAATCCCATATAGAAAGCATCTTGGTTTAGGGCTGTTATTATTGGGATAGTAACTTCCTTTGTTGCTCCAAGAGAATGAAATATCTCCATTTCCTTTGCCTTTAAATTCAGGACACAAAACACAAAATACTAAACATATAACAAGGATGCAAATGTCTTTCATTTTGGGGACTTCCCTGGCAGTCCAGTGATTAAGACTCTGAGTTCATAATGCAGGGGAGTCCAGGTTTGATGCCTGGTCAGGGAACTAGATCCTACATGTGACAACTAACAGTTCAAATGCCTCAACTAAAGATCCCGTGCGCTGTTACTAAGACCCAGCATAGTTAAACAAATAAATACATTTTTAAAAAAAGAAGAAGAAAGGAGAGGGACAAACGCAAGAGAAAAAATTGGGAGACTTAAAGAAGAGAGGGAAGGTGGTGGGAAAGAAAGAGACAGAAAACGCCAGGCTTGGAGACAAAGTTTCAGCCTACTATGAAGCAATTTCAAGCATGACATTGCACTTGGCCATGCCTCTCCCAATGCACCCACCTGTTTCTCCTTTAAAGGACCTTTATCCAGCAGTGCATCCTACAGGGAAGAAAATTATTCTCAGAACAAATGTAAACACACCCTGAGAAATGGATGAAATAAAATATGGGGCCAGGGTTTCCCTGTCTATTAATTTGAGGGCATTGGTAGAAAATTATTTCAGTGCATTTTCAAGACACTTCCTGGGAGACCAAAGCAACAAACTGATCCCCCTGAGGCCCTTTTAATCTCTATGACGTTGAAAACATCTCCAACAAAATCATTTCTTAGGTCAAGAAGAGACTGAAGAGACATAGCTGAAATCAATGGATTTTTCTCAAATCCATTAGGTTTTCCCCATGAGCTGAGAAAACTGGCCATACTGGCTGACTACACAGCCCTCTTCTGAGTCTTTAGGCATTTATTTTTTTCCTCCAGGAGCTCAGGCTCTTGCAGCTGTCTGTGAAATGTAAGCAGAAGGACATGCTGGAGACCAGCGAAGGTGAATAAATCTGGTCTGACACCAGAACCAGTTCTGATCGACCAGACCTAAACAGCCAAGGTGTGACAAAGCTTGAGAAAGTCCCCTTGACCTCCCAAGTCCCTCCGACTCCTCCCCTAAGCCTTCAGGCAGTCCGTCAAGGCCAGCTTGGGTCCCCCATATGAGAGGGTCAGGAGTGGTAAAGACCCGGAATTTCCCTTACTGTTCCGAGGCCCTACCCCACCTAGGTGAGGAGGAAGAACCTGAGATGTGTGTGTACTCAGCTCCCACCATAGACAGACCCCAGGGGACACCACCATCTAGGATGTGATCAAAGCTAAGAGAATCTTGGGACTTCTCCACCAAGAATCTACCTGCCAATGCAGGAGACACGGGTTCAATTGCTGGTCCAGGAAGATCCTGCATGCCACAGGCAACTAATCCTGATGAGCCACAACTACTGAGCTAGCACTTGAGAGCCCGAGCACCTCAATAAGAGAAGCCACCACAGTGAGAAGCCCGAGCACCGCAACAAAGAATAGCCTCACTCACTGCAACCAGAGAAAGCCCGAAGGCGGCAGTGATGACCCAGCACAGCCTATATATATATACACTGAAAGAATATTTAGATCACAGTCTTGCTTTTTGTTACCATCTCCCCCCAAAAGAAAAACAACGGAACAAGTAACGTACTAATGCAATATCAAATAAAGCTATGGCGAAATAGAGAAAGTGAAAAGTGAAAGTCCCCCATGATCCACCACTCCCATTCCTTCCTTCTCCCCAGAAGTAACTCTTCATCAGAACTTGGCGTCCTAGCCTTCTAGATCATTTTTATGCATTTGCCTATATGTCCCAATACCTAAGTAGATTTAGGGATAATTTTGGGCAAGTAGATTGAGCTATATATACAGTTCTGTCGCTGTCTTTGATATTCAACAAGGTATCTCTCCTTGTTTTCTCATATTTCCATGTCAGCACATAAAGTTTCCCTTCGTTATCTTTATTCACTATGATAGTTTGATAGATAATTAGATCATTGCCAATTTTTCATTAGTACAAGCCTGGTTGCAATAAACACTCCTAGTACTTAGATCTCTGCACGAGAGCTTCAGGATTTCTGCAGGATCAACAGATATCTCGAAGGGGAATTGTTGAAGTGATTTTCCACTTAGGGAAACTGCAGTCCAGAGACAAAGAGTTTATTGAGTTTACGTAACATGTTAGGGGCAGAACTGGGATGAGACGTGAAGGGTTCCAGGTGCCTGGTCAGCCTCCCCCATGACACCATCCTCACCTGGACTGTGAATTTAGACACGCCTAATCCACTCCCATGGAGAAGGCAATGGCACCCCACTCCAGTACTCTTGTCTGGAAAATCCCATGGACGGAGGAACCTGGTAGGCTGCAGTCCATGGGGTCGCTGAGGGTCGGACACGACTGAGCGACTTCACTTTCACTTTTCACTTTCATGCATTGGAGAAGGAAATGGCAACCCACTCCAGTGTTCTTACCTGGAGAATCCCAGGGACAGGGAAGCCTGGTGGGCTGCTGTCTCTGGGGTCGCACAGAGTCGGACATGACTGAAGCGACTTAGCAGCAGCAGCAGCAGCAGCAATCCACTCCCAAGGGCTGTGTAATTTCAGACTCTGTATTGAGCAGACCAGAACAAAAGTTCAGAAGCAAAGTAGAGTGTAGCAATTTTAGCATCAGGAGGAAAAGGATGAGGTGGTCAGAAAGGTGTCCAGCAGAGGATAAGGGAAGGAGCATTGAGCTTAGAATTTAAATCCTCCAATTCTAGTCTTGGCTCCACACTCCCTGACCTTCCCCCGCTAACCTGAGTCATTTCACATGACTGAGCCTCTGGGTTTTTTGCTGCAAAACAGATGAAATTTCTACCTTCCAGTTTATTGTGAGAGCAGAACCAAGTGATCGGCTGACAGCATGATAAGGGCTTGCAGTGCTTGAGTTCAGCTGTGTCTCATTCTTTGATCCTCACAAGTCTATGAGGTCAGTCCCGCTTTTGTCCCCATTTTACAGAAAGGCAACTGAAGTACAAGAGTAAATCCTTGCCCACGGTCACCCAACTAGCAAATGGCAGGCCCAGGCATTGAAGCCAGGCCACCTGGCTCTAGAGCTCAAACTCCCAGCCCTACAAGAGGTGCTTGCAACTCGTGGGTGCCCCAGCATAGGCACGGAGTCCCCCAGAGCAGGCCCAGAGTAAAGACCAACTGCAATGCGCTTGGCCTCAGAGGTTCTGCAGCCCAGCCTGCCACATGGGCCTCTCCCCACGGCTGTCCTGTGTCATAATTAACCAGCCCCGCAGAGGTTGCCTGTACCTGGGGCTGGCAGGGCCCTAATGGAAGCGTGCTGGCCATAATTGCCTCCATCCATCACCCTGGCCCTTGGAAGTGGGGACAGAATCTGGCTGGAGATTTAAACAAGCTTTTTCTCTGCAGAAACGAGGAGCCAATGACACAGCCCGGCTTGTGGGGAGTTTGAACACACAGTGCAGACCAAAAGACCAAGCAGTCTTTCTGGTCATAAAAGAAGGGGAGAGAAGGAGGAGGAAGAGAAGAAATGGAGGGAGAGAGAGGGGCAAGATGAGAAAAATCAGAGATACAGAAGGATGATGAGCTTGATAGAAGAGAGAGAAAGGCACTGTGTCAGGGAAGTGCCTCTCAAACTGGACCCCCTTGGGGATAGAGTGATGGGGTAGGAGGGGAATAATGTATGTGTGTAAGAGACGTGAGTTTGATCCCTGGGCCAGGAAGATCCCCTGGAGGAGGGCAGGGTGACCTACCCCAGTATTCTTGCCTGGAGAATCCCATGGACAGAGGAGCCTGGTGGACTGTGGTCCATAGGGTCACAAAGAATCAGACTCGACTGTAGCAATTATGCACACACGTGCATGTATGTGTATGTATATTATATGTATGTTTGTGTATATAAGCAAACACCTATATACATGTATTTATGTGTTCTCATTTTGATGATACTTTAAACAAATAAGTATGATCACATTCTGTGTGATCATATTCTGAATTATTCCACCTACAACTCTGGAGCAGAGTATTGCCATAGAATTGAACTGCCCAATCCCCTCCCCATCCCGACCCCAATCTCCCCCCAAGCCCTCCCTCCTCCAGCCTGGGAAATAATGATAAGAACCCTTCCTTTTCCAAGTGAGTGTGGACACTAAGACAATATATATAAAGTACAGAGAACATGATCCTTAAGCATCTGCCATTATTACTATCCCTATTTACAAGATGTTCATAAGGAATAGTTATCCATGCAGGTCAGGAGAGTGTATTCAGAGGAAGGCACTGTGAGCTGGGCTTTGAAAAATGAAGAGATCACCAGGACAAAAAGGAAAGGAGTCAGCTTTTCAAGTAGAAGAGAGGAGGCCCTTGAAACAGGAGTGGTCAGATGTGCTCCAGAACAGCTGGAATGTTGAAAATGAGGGGCAGGTGGTGGAAGATGAGGTGAAGGAGGTCAGCAGGAACCAGACTCAGGACCTCTGGCTTTATGTCCTTGGCTGTGGGAGCCAGAGGCTTCCCCAGGCCCAGAAAGCTCTCCCCACATTCACCATGTTAGCAAGTAGGTAGACTGCCATGGAAGACAAAAAGAAAGGCATTAAATAATAGTAGTATTCCTTTTAGAGCTTCCCAGGGGCTTCCCTAGTGGCTCAGACAGTAAAGAATCTACGTGCAATGCAGGAGATCTGGGTTTGATCCCTGGGTTGGGAAGATCCCCTGGAGAAGGGAATGGTACCCACTCCAGTATTCTTGCCTGAAGAATTCCATGGACAGAGGAGCCTGGTGGACTACAGTCCATGGGGTCACAAAGAGTCAGACATGAATGAGCAGACACACAGGGGCACAGCTCCTTTTAGAAGTTTGTCACTATAAACAGGAGCTAAGTTGTACAATTTACATTTTACCCAGAACACATGGGGTCTTCCATCCTCCCTACCCCACATACACAGTCACTTATGCTGGGATAAGATGGGATAGTTACTTATGCTGTGTTTAGTGCATTTAGAGACAAAAGGGAGTTTGGCTGAGTATCATGTAAAAACAAATGTGAGGAAGACACTGCCGTAATTCACCCAGACCCATGTTTTTCTCTTCTTCCTGAGGATACAACTGGATTGCATTTCTTACTGTAGCAGTTAAGTGTAGCAGACACAGTGCATGCTTTGCCCCATCCTCTTGGATTCCATTCACTTTTCCTGCATGTCTACCCTCCTGTTTCTGAGTACTCTAATTCCAAGGATTTTCCCCTGCAACTTTCTTTTGAGGATGGTCCTTAGCTAATGGAGCCCTGTACTGGCAGAGCGTCAGAAATGCTGGGAGCTCCCCTGCCCCTAGAAGAGCCCTTAGCCAATGTGTGAAAGCCTGGAGCCCTTGCCTTGAAGTGGGACCTACTCTCAGGGGTAATTCACACTCCAGAGCTCCCCACAGGATCATGCCAATTTGGGGGGGAGTTGTCTGAAATTATGTCCACACTCACCCTCTTTCCCTTCCCTTCCCAGTCCTGCCTACTTCTTTGTTGGTTTCTCCTGGGAAACACTTGGGACACGCTCATTTGTGTCCGACTCTTTGTCACCCCATGGACTGTAGCCCGCCAGGCTCCTCTGTCCATGAGATTCTCCAGGCAAGAGTAATGGAGTGGGTTGCTATTCCCTTCTCTAAGCTATCTTCCTGACCCAGTGATCGAACCTGGGTCTCCTGCATTGCAGGCAGATTCTTTACCATCTGGGCCACCAGGGCAGCCCTCCTAAGGAGGTCACCTGCACATGAATCCTTGCTGAGCGCCTGCTTCTGGGGGCCCCAGCCTAAGCCACCTTGTGACTAAATGGAGTAAGACTGCTACTTCTTGACTTTGCAAAAAAGCCCATGTATGCTTATGTCTGCTCTTTTCCCTTCAAGCTGATGAGAATAGAAATAACCTAGAGGGTCACCTTAGAAGACACTTAAAGTAAGTCCCACACACAAACAAGTTCCATTCCGAGAGTGATTTCCTAAGTCCAGTTTGTTTGAAAGTCCAACAAAGTTAGCCTAAGTACCCAAATAACACAATCAGCTATAGAGTACCACACTATAATAGTGAAACACAGCAGACCCTATAGTCCTTGCCCGCCCCTGCCCCATGCCTTCTGCCTGCCTTTTACTTGTGGAAAACTTTAGTCAAAGAATAAGTTTAATCAGAGAAGTGAGAAATGGGGAAA
Source organism: Bos mutus (assembly GCF_027580195.1). NCBI lineage: Eukaryota > Metazoa > Chordata > Mammalia > Artiodactyla > Bovidae > Bos > Bos mutus. The sequence continues at coordinate 54,911,023 of NC_091629.1, read as the reverse complement.
CCAAGGAAAAGAGTCAGAGGAGACTAAATAATAATAATACAGTCATGAAACATAGTTAAGGACCTTTAGTTCTTTCTCAAGGGCTATACTTAATATTCTGAGCCACATCCTGTGAGCTGTCTTATAGATACTGAAACCCCAGGTGGAGAAGTTAGCTACATGGTGACCGGATTATACCCAGGATATGAGCTGCCACAATGCAGAGAATTGTCCTCCAACAAATGGGAACAAATGGACCCTGGAAATGAAAATTAACTGTACCTAAAACAACCAAGATGATGCTGGTCAGAGCACTAATGACCAATTTGAAGATGACTGCTGTTTCTGCATGTAGCCCACCTCTCCCACTCAGTCTATAAAAGCTCTCACCCCCTGCTTGGAGGGTGGGCAGCAGAAGGAGTTGGCCTTTGGACAGATGTCTGCCACCCTCCCCGACCCCCTTTCAGTTCCATTCAGTTGCTCAGTTGTGTCCGACTCTTTGCGACCCCATGAGCTGCAGCCTGCCAGACCTCCCTGTCCATCACCAACTCCCACAGTTCACCCAAACCCATGTCCACTGAGTCGATGATGCCATCCAACTGTCTCATCCTCTGCTGTTTCCTTCGCCTTCAGCCCTCAATCTTTCCCAGAATTGGGGTCTTTTCAAATGAGTCAGCTCTTTGCATGAGGTGGCCAAAGTATTGGAGTTTCAGCTTCAACATCAGTCCTACTGATGAACAGCCAGGACTGATCTCCTTTAGAATGGACTGGTTGGATCTCCTTGCAGTCCAAGGGACTCTCAAGAGTCTTCTCCAACACCACAGTTCAAAAGTATCAAATTTTCTGTGCTCAGCTTTCTTTATAGTCCAATTCTCACATCCATACATGACCACTGGAAAAACCATAGCCTTGACTAGACGGACCTTTGTTGGCAAAGTAATGTCTCTGCTTTTCAATATACTATCTAGGTTGGTCATAAATTTCCTTCCAAGGAGTAAGCGTCTCTTAATTTCATTGCTGCAATCACCATCTGAAGTGATTTTGTAGCCCCAAAAAATAAAGTCTGACACTGTTTTCACTGTTTCCCCATCTATTTCCCATGAAGTGATGGGACCAGATGCCATGATCTTAGTTTTCTGAATGTTGAGCTTTAAGCCAACTTTTTCACTCTCGTCTTTCACTTTCATCAATAGGCTCTTTAGTTCCTCTTCACTTTCTGCCATAAGGGTGGTGTCATCTGCATATCTGAGGTTATCGATATTTCTCCCAGCAATCTTGATTCCAGCTTGTGCTTAATCCAGCCCAGCGTTTCTCATGATGACTCTGGCAGGGTGACAATCAGGATGTACTCCTTTACCTATTTGGAACCAGTCTGTTGTTCCATGTCCAGTTCTAACTCTTTTCAGACCTGCATATTTTCTCAAGAGTTTCAGGTGGTCTGATTCCACATCAGTCAAATTTTCCACAGTTTATTGTGATCCACACAGTCAAAGGCTTTGGTATAGTCAATAAAGCAGAAATAGATGTTTTTCTGGAACTCTCTTGCTTTTTTGATGATCCAGCAGGTGTTGGCAATTTGATCTCTGGTTCCTCTGCCTTTTCTAAAACCAGCTTGAACATCTGGAAGTTCACGGTTCATGTATTGCTGACCCCCCCTTATTGGCATCTGAAACAACGCAAACTTTCCTTTCCACCAACCTGGTTTGTTTACTTGGTTTTGAGCAGCAAGCAGCTGGGCCCCACACACCTTTCGGTGACAATCAGATCAGATCAGATCAATTGCTCAGTCGTATCCGACTCTTTGCGACCCCATGAATCATAGCACGCCAGGCCTCCCTGTCCATCACCAACTCCCGGAGTTCACTCAGACTCACGTCCATCGAGTCAATGATGCCATCCAGCCATCTCATCCTCTGTCGTCCCCTTCTCCTCCTGCCCCCAATCCCTCCCAGCATCAGAGTCTTTTCCAATGAGTCAACTCTTCACATGAGGTGGCCTAAGTACTGGAGTTTCAGCTTTAGCATCATCCCTTCCAAAGAAATCCCAGGGCTGATCTCCTTCAGAATGGACTGGTTGGATCTCCTTGCAGTCCAAGGGACTCTCAAGAGTCTGCTCCAACACCACAGTTCAAAAGCATCAATTCTTCAGTGCTCAGCCTTCTTCACAGTCCAACTCTCACATCCATACATGACCACTGGAAAAACCATAGCCTTGACTAGATGAACCTTTGTTGGCAAAGTAATGTCTCTGCTTTTGAAAATGCTATCTAGGTTGGTCATAACTTTCCTTCCAAGGAGTAAAGTGTCTTTTAATTTCATGGGTGCAGTCACCATTTGCAGTGATTTTGGAGCCCAAAAAAATAAAGTCTGACACTGTTTCCACTGTTTCCCCATCTATTTCCCATGAAGTGATGGGACCGGATGCCATGAGCTTCATTTTCTGAATGTTGAATTTTAAGCCAACTTTTTCACTCTCCACTTTCACTTTCATCAATAGGCTTTTGAGTTCCTCTTCACTTTCTGCCATAAGGGTGGTGTCATCTGCATATCTGAGGTTATTGATATTTCTCCTGGCAATCTTGATTCCAGCTTGTGCTTCTTCCAATCCAGCATTTCTCATGATGTATTCTGCATATAAGTTAAATAAACAAGGTGACCATATACAGCCTTGACGAACTCCTTTTCCTATTTGGAACCAGTCTGTTGTTCCATGTCCAGTTCTAACTGTTGCTTCCTGACCTGCATACAAATTTCTCAAGAGGCAGATCAGGTGGTCTGGTATTCCCATCTCTTTCAGAATTTTCCACAGTTTATTGTGATCCACACAGTCAAAGGCTTTGGCATAGTCAATAAAGCAGAAATAGATGTTTTTCTGGAACTCGCTTGCTTTTTCTATGATTCAGCAGATGTTGGCAATTTGACCTCTGGTTCCTCTGCCTTTTCTAAAACCAGCTTGAACATCAGGAAGTTCACGGTTCACATATCGCTGAAGCCTGGCTTGGAGAATTTTGAGCATTACTTTACTAGCTTGTGAGATGAGTGCAATTTTGCGGTAGTTTGAGCATTCTTTGGCATTGCCTTTCTTTGGGATTGGAATGAAAACTGACCTTTTCCAGTCCTGTGGCCACTGCTGAGTTTTCCAAATTTGCTGGCATATTGAGTGCAGCACTTTCACAGCATCATCTTTCAGGATTTGGAGGGTATATAATACTTTCCACACAAATAATACGGACATAAAAAACAAAATATAAAAAAATTTTAATCTTACAGTACAGTACCTTGAAAAGTACAGTAGTACTGTATAACAGCTGGCATCCAGGCTCTGGCATGCACTTTTGCATCTTTGAAAGTTTGCAGCTTGAAGGTTCCTGATAGAGATCTTACTGTGTCAATGATGACAGAACCTCCAACAGCCTGGACTCTGGAATCACTGCATGGAAGAAAGATTTGTGCCAACCGGGAATGTGATACTGGACTGAAAAGTAAGACGGGAACGTCTCCTGTGTGCTACCACTCAAATATCTGTATTTACTTGTCATGGTGGCTCAGGTCACCCCCACTAAAATAGAAAGTAACTTTATTTGAGCCCTTGGTGAAAATCTAGAGTGGCTGAAAGGCCGATTAGGAAGCCATTTCCACCCCCGCCAGGTAGGGCCCCGGTGAGATTGAACAAGATGGTCCTGTGAGCTGGGATACCTGATGAAAAAGACAGGATTTGAGGCCTCTTCCAACAGGACCAGAACCCCTGGAAGACAGCTCTGCATAAATTCCCAAGCACCTGGGACTCTGTTGAAAGGTGGCCCTTCACAAAGCAATTCACGCAGTTCCCATGTAAGAAGAGCAAAAACTAACGTTAATATATAACTGTTCACAATTGCCTATTTGCCCTCTGGATTCTAAGGGAACGTGACTCTTGCTGTCTGAGAAGATCCCTAAGATCCCTTTCTTGAGGAGAATCTGGATAGTAGACCAGCAAATGAAAATATTCACAGAAGTCAGACAGGATAAAACAGTATACATAAAAAAGAGCCAGGACGGGATCCCTGGAAGGTCAGAAAGAGAAACAGAGCAGCCATGTGAGCTGGGTAATAGAGAGAGTTCAAGAGTTTGGACAGAAGAGTTTGGATGGAAGTATAGAAAAGAAATTTACCAGGAGCAGCTGCCATCTCAGTGAAAGATGATAATAACAGCAATGATCTGGAGAGAGGAATTATTATAAAGTGTCTCTGCAATAAAGATGTCCCTGGAGGTGGTCCCGTGTCTAAGACTCTGCACTCCCAATGCAGGAGGCCCTGGGTTCCATCTCTGCTCAGGGAACTAGATTCTACATACCACAGCTAAGACTCCGCCTGCCGCAACTAACAATCCCGCGTGCCCCAGTAAAGATCAGAGATCTTGTGTGCGGAAACAAAGACTCACTGCAGCCAAATAAATAAATAGACAAAAAAACCTGCCCAATTAGAAAGCAAAAAGATGTCTTCTATTATTGGTATTTCTTTAAAATACGAAGTATAGACTTGAAATACTCGTGACTAACGTTTGGTTCCTAGGTTGTTTCTGGGACGCCAACACCATGAAAGACTGGCCTATTTGGAACCTTGGAATAAGATAGTGTCATAATTCTAACTACTTTCAGGGGTCTCCAGGATTTTGCAGAGAAGTCCAGAATACCTTTCACCTCTGCATTCCCATGATTTTAGACACATTTAAAATATCCTAACCGCCCCTGCCCCCAGATTTCTCAAATGTCTGCCATGAAAACTAACCACCACAATTCACCATTCTATTCTGTGCTCCCCGGGCTATTTGCCTGTGCCTCTAGCACCTGGTTTTATTACCTGAGAGTCAGGTTAACTGATAATGCATTTGATTTTTCAACTTGATTGTAAAATCTTTGAGGATGGGTTTTGGCTTTTTATCCTCACAGCATCTGTCTTACATTCAGTACATGTAAAGACTTCTGTCTTGTTCATCCCTCTCTGTCTCCAGCACTTCCAAGATTATCTGATTGATGGTAGATATTTAGAAAATGTTTGTTGAATGAATATGTGAAATAATCAATCAATCATATCCATCAAATTTGAGCTGATAACAGTCATGGTCTCCAGATTAAGCAGATCATAACATTGTCTCATTGCTACTCAAGTGTTCCCACTAACATGCACCTTTGCAATCAAATTTTCCTTGTGCTGACAGGTGGGACCTGCCTTAGATCCTCAGCAGTTGAGAAAGATAAAGATTGGGAAGTGAAGCCAGAGCTGAAACATACCACATCTACTTCCTGGCTTGCTGGAAAAGCCCCAGTTACAAATATCAAAAAGGGCACAAATACCCTCTTTGCCAAATGAAAATCTGAAATTCTCCAGGCCAGAATTCTGGAGTGGGTAGCGATTCCATTCTCCAGGGGATCTTCTCAACCCAGGGATTGAACTCAGGTTTCCCGCATTGCAGGAGGATTCTTCACCAGTTGAGCCACAAGGGAAGCCCAACATCTGTATTACTAGGTCACAAAATATATGCCCCTTGCTTCATGGAAAAGGCAAAACTTGGAGCCTCGAATTGTACATACCCACTCTGGTTGCCAGCCAAGCAGCTTTGGTCAGGGTATGTAATGTCTCCAGACCTCAGTGTCTTCATCAGTAGAACGGGCACAGCAACCTCTACCACACAGGAAGATCATGAAGATTAATAGAGATCATTGTAAATTACGGGCCCAGTGCAAACACACAGTGATAGCTCTAAGAATGCTTGTCTCCTTCCTGGCTGATGGCAAAGACACAGATAGAGGTAAAAAAGGAAAATTCATTCTGATATTTTCTGGATGACACAAGAAGGAAGGAGCTATGCATCTTTCACGTTCTTTAAGTTCATCTAAGGAAAGAACAGGGCCATGTGCAAACTCACTGGCTAAAATTAAGTCTTCTCCATAGCTCTTCATAATTTCTTTGTGAGTCAGTGTTTGAGACATGATGTTGACAAGGGGAGAGGGTGGGAGACTGATTCCATTATGCTGTAAACCTATCTCCTCAAATAAGGACAAAATGATAGCTTTGTCCACCTATCCTAATGACAATTTACAATTATGACTCAATTTGTCACAGAAGAGAAACATGCTATTTATTTGTTATTTTTATTTTTTTAAGGGAAGCGTGGGAGACATTTACATGGCTAATGAGAACCAAAGGTGAAATAGCTTTTATGATAACAGAGATAGGACCAGACTTCATTTTTGGCAATTTCCTTCCAATTGAGATGTTGCTGATAATGCTGGACAGTGTCCAGCTTTGAAATGGCCCTAATCAGAGTCCAAATGCTATGGCAACAATCTCTTGAGAAATATCATACCCACTCAGGTGATCTTATGCCTGAGTGAAGAATATAATTGTTACTGTAAAAAATATTTGGTGTGTTACAATTATATGGTATGTCAAAATACAGCATTCTCTCAATGATAGTTAAATTTTCATGGATTCTTTTTACCCTCTTTCACAGTATTTAAATAATTTGACTGTGAGACTAAACCATTTAAAAAGGTAAGTTTACCCACATCACTTAATAGCCCTTCATACAAAACCCACATCCAAAGGTCTGAATATTTATGTTAGAAAAAAAGAAGAGAGAGAAACATGCATCAACAATGTAGATAATTTTAATTCAAAATTGCTCTTGAATTAAATTATTGGAATATTTCTGAGGGGGGAAAAAAATCCAGGGACCAGAATGACCTGGATAATTACCTTCATTATTTAAGTCATTCTGCTAAATCTGTCCTAAATTACTGGCCTTTGAAAGCTTTTGAAAGGAGCAGTTCAGAAAATCAAAACACTCAGTATCTTTAATATGTTTTCCACCGGATTCACAGGCCCATGTGATGGGAAAGGGCAAGGACTTATTTAGACAACCAAAAAAAAAATCTTAGACCCAGGAGAGACCTCATCCTCCACAGTTCTGCAGAAACTTACAATTTACAAAAAAATACTAGCAAGAACATTGTATCTTTTGATCCTAACAATCACTGGAAACATGGACCATAATCTCCACGTTCACAGATGAGAAAAGAGATTCAGAGAGGAAAATGTTTTGTTCAAGGTCATACAGTAAGTAAATGACAAACTAGGGCTGGACCCCCACTCTTCTAACTCTGCCGCCAGGGCTCTTCTCATACCTCTGACACCGGCGAAGTAAGTTAAAAGCAAGGGGGAGGACTTCCCTGGTGGTCTAGGGGTTGGGAGTCCACCTGCCAATGCAGGGGACATGGGTTCGATCCCTGCTCCGAGAAGATTCCACGTGCCTCAGGGCAACTATTAATAGGCCCATGTGGCACTGAGCCTGCGCTCCAGAGCCTTCGCTCTGCAACAAGAGAAGCCCCTAGAGTGAGAAGCCCCTGCCCACCGCAACTAGAAAAAGCCCATGCGCAGCAATAAACAGATAGATGAATAAATAATTCTTTAAAAACGAGCATGGTGGGAATATATTTGCAACCCTTATAACTGATAACTAGAATCCAGAGTCAGTAAGGAAAGACAAACGAAGAACATAAAACTAGACAAAGAATGTGAATAATCAAGTCACAGAAGCAAAAACCCAAATACTTGATAGATACAGCAAGAAAGCCAACCTTGCTAGTAAACGGAGAGAGGGAAAACAATTTTAAAAAGAATCAGGGTATAATTGAATGCTGACTAGATTTGTAAACTTTTTAAAGTTTGGGTGGCATCAATAATTGTTGAGGACGTAGCAAATGCAATGTATACATTATTGATGTATGAACTGGTATCGCCCCTTTAGAGAACAGTCTAGTGACACTTAGCACACTTGAGGATATGTATGCCACACGAGAGAGCAATTCTACTTACTCCTAAGTGTCTCGCCTGGAACTAGACTCACAGCTGTGTCCAGGGAGGTGCATTCAGTGTTCATTGCTGCAATTTATACAGTAGAGAAAAGTGGAAACCACCTAAATATTTCTCAGTAGAAGAAGAGATAACCTGTGATTATTCATACAACATGGAAGGTAAAAGGGCTAGCTTTTACAAAAATGGATAAATCTGAAGAGGAGAATGTTGGGGGGCGGGGCGGGGGGGAAGCAAGGTGCAATTGATATGGACCATAGGATACCAAATAGGTAAATATTGAAAACACAAATAACAGGAGGTTATACTGTTAATAGATTCATACACATGAATAGAAGTCCAAACACAGGAGAGGAAATGACACAGAAATGATACAGAGGTACTCCAGCAGTCAGTCTCTTTATCCCCGAGAGGGGAAGGCTGAGAAAGAGATGAGGAGGGTAGCTATTTCTACAGTGTTCTATTTCTTTTTTAAAAATTCTGATGTGATGAGACAGCAAAAGAGACACCGATGTATAGATCAATCTTATGGACTCTGTGGGAGAGGGAGAGGGTGGGGAGATTTGGGAGAATAGCATTGAAACATGTATAATATCATGTATGAAACGAGTCGCCAGTCCAGTTTCAATGCACGGTACTGGATGCTTGGGGCTGGTGCACTGGACGACCCAGAGGGAGGGTAGAGGAGGGAGGAGGGAGGAGGGTTCAGGATGGGGAACGCGGGTATACCTGTGGCGGATTCATTTTGATATTTGGCAAAACTAATACAATATTGTAAAGTTTAAAAATAAAATAAAATTAAAAAAAAAAAAAATTCTGATGTGTTATGTGCATGTGTGTTTTTGAAATATTTCTTAACAGCAATGCATGTTTTTGAAATATTTCTTAAAAGTTAAAAACGATGCATTTGAACTTCAGAGGGGCATCAAGGAAAGGAGGGGGGTGAAGGGTAAAGAAACTGACAATCCCTTAAGGATGGTCCATAAAAGGCTGTCTCATAGCCAGATCCTAATAAAGAGGTCACAGGGCAAAGGAGCAAAGGGGTTAAGTAGATGACCGTAATGCAAGCTATGCTTTCCGTTAAAGGAGAACGAGGGTGTGTGAAAGGATGGGGGAGTGCTGAGTGGCTTCAGAAGAAAAGCTGAAGAGGGACTGCCTGGGGAGAGGTAGGATCTGATTATCTGTACGCCTCTCTTAGATTACTATGATATGCCACTGTTTCTGTGGCTGTCTTCACGCCCACCAAACGTGCTGCCCAGGGTCTAAAAGCAGTCAAGTTTAGCACTTCAGAATTTTCAAGTTGCAGAACATGCCGGGAACGTTATCTTTCTATACGGTGCAATAACAACAGCAAATAAACAGCAGGCTCAGAGAGATTAAGTGCCTTGCTTGAAGTCACACAGGAGGGACCCCCAGCATCCTCACTTCCCCTACACATGCTTCCTCCTGGGGTTCAAATAAGCCTTTTGCAAGTTGCCTACTTCCTGCAACAGATCCCAAGCAATTCCAACATGGCTGCGGATACTTTGTTTTTGTTTTTATTTTTCTCCGTGTGGCCAGAATAAAGCATTTTTTAAGAAAGCATGAGATATTGTTAATACCCAAAAGACTGAGTCAACGAGCTTAGGCCTGGGTGTGTTTAGCAGATCTCCTAGGAAAGTAACTATGGTGTTTTCAGGGTGTGGTGGTGATTGGGCTCAGCTGACCCCAGGAAGCAAACTACTCTGGCAGGGACAAATGTGCTCTTGGTCCCCAGGGGAGGACCGCCTGCTTCCTAACGGACAAGAAGTCCTCGAGCACTGAATTCTCTCCATGATAAGAGCCCTTTCTGGAGCTGATGCCCTCTGCCTGCTGAGGAAGGCAAGCTGAGGCCCTGCCACCTGTTCAGCACATCACCTATGGCTTGACTCAGAGGCAGAAGCTGGGATGTGCCTGGCGGGCCAGTGGTTAACGCTTCACCTTCAAGCACTGGGATGCAGGTTTAGTCCATGCTAAGATCCCGCATGCCTTGTGGCCAAAAAAACCAAAACATTAAAAAAGTGGAAACAATATTGTAGCAAATTCAATAATGGCTTTTTAAAATGGTACCCACCAAAAAAGAAAACCTTAAAATAAGAAAACAAAAACAAAACAAAGGTAGAAGCCATTCTTTTCCAACAATTAGAGTTGCAGGTCTGTCTTGTAGGGGAGCAAAATTTGCCACCCTAAAATGACTCTGTGCCATTTGGATTATTTCGAGCTGAAAATAATCAAGACCTAAAAAAGTCAGGAGGAAACTTTGACCTTCCCCCTAACTGCCTAAGGAATTTAGATAGAGGTCCCCAGTGGCTCAGATGGTAAAAAGTCTGCTTGTAATGCAGGAGACCAGGGCTCAATCCCTGGGTCAGAAAGATCCCCTGGAGAAGGGAATGGCAACCCGCTCCAGTCTTCTGGCCTGGAGAATTCCACAGACAGGGGAGCCTGGCGGGCTACAGTCCATGGGGTAGCAAAGAGTTGGATACAACTCAGTGACTAACATTTTCTGTTCCCAGAATAATCCTATCACCAGAGATCTCTGCAAAAAAAATGGGTTAAGTGATGGAGGACACACAGCAGAGCCTAGAGATCAGAGTCTACTCTGGGTCACACTGTCTCTGCAGAGCCCAGCAAACATTTGTTTACCAGATACTTCTTTTTCAACTCCATGTAAATCGCCTTCCTCTTCTTCAATGTCCCAAACCCCTGCCTTCAACACCCACTTTTGTCTTTGGCTAAGGATGACACAAAGGTGAGGATTTCAGCCATTTTGGTGAATTACTCAGTTTTCCTGGGTCTCTCCCAAGTACAAATGTGATCAAACTTCTGTTTGATTTCCCGTTAATTTGTCTCATGTCAATTTAATTCTTAGACTGGTCAGTCTCTACAACAGGAGAGAAAAATCTCTTCCTGCCTGACAGCCTCTCCTAGATGTTTAGTCTTGTCTAATGAGATGGGTTCCATCTGAGCATCAGTGAGGCTGATTGCACCATTAGGAAGAAAATCAGGACTTAAATCAGAAAACTCAAGGTAAAAAATAACCATTCACAGCAGCAACAACAAAAAAAATCCTCCTGCATTTTTTTTTAATCTTGTCAAGGAGCTCTAAAACTCAACTGAAAGAAATAATCCTCCTGTTGGTATGGGTTTTTTGTTTTTTTTTTTTTCATTTTGTCTAGGCATTTTGTGTCCAGGAATTGTAAAGAGCCAAGAACATTGTGGGAGAAATGAAGAGCTTGGCATCTTAGTTCTGTCTCTGATGTGGACAAGAAACTGCATGAGCCTGGACTCTTGCTAGTGATTCCCCTCAGAACCACACAGAGCAAGACAAGAGGGAAAGAGGAAGCAGATGCTGGGTAAACAGCAGTATCTACTAGAGTGCGTCTCAGCTGGGAACCCCATTTAACAGCTGAGAAAGCTGAGGCTTAGACTAAGTAACCTATCCAAGGTCACATTCTAGAAAGTGGCCAAACCACACCTAAATCTGGTCAGATGTAGTGCCCAGAGCTGTAGTTTTTTCTCATTTCTGGTTAAAAAGTAATGCATGCACATATTTTTTAAGAATGTGGACAGCACTTTAGAAAATGAGAATAAAATAAAAATCATCATCATGAAGAAATAATCGCTGTCAAAATTTTGGTGTGTTTAGTTCTAGGCTCTTTTTCTTCAGATCAAAGGAAGATCTTTGGTATGTGCTATTTTATCATTTACGGTCTTCACTAAGCCACAAAGTACTGGGTTGGCCAGAAAGTTTGTCTGGGTTTTTCTGTACTACATCATGGAAAAACCCCAATGAACTTTTTGACCAACCCAATACACCCAAGGGCCATGACTGTAGTGAGGCCTGCCAGGTCATCTTTATAAACAAGACAACCTATCGCCCAGCTGTGACTCCCGCTGCTAACAGTTCACAGCTGCCCCTACCCGAGACGCTTGGCAGGTTCTGCCCTCTTTCAGGCACTACTTGAGTTATAAAATCTCAGCTCTCCACCCTTTAGACAGAAAAACTCTAGAGTTCCATTTACGCTCAAACTTCCCGAGGAATCGAGATGAAGCTAGATTTCAGTTTGAAAGGGCATCTTTGACTTCTTTTCCTCCCTTGTCCTTCTATTTTCACCTCCTTTGAAGTGTCCTTCTACTTATCACTTGCACAAAACTTCTCATCTCAGGCTCTGATGTTACCATCAGCAGAAGAGAAGGACTGAGAAAGTTTTAACTGTGCTAAAGCCTGGGTTGTAATCACCCACTCTTTGAAGGGAGAATGACCATTTAACTGCTGGCTAAGCCTGGTCAACCACCAGCATTCACATTTCAACCTGGTTTTATGGTTTTCTGTTCCTTTTCACCCTTGCAATAACTCATATAAAGTGCTAAGAGCCGTGTTTCCTGGTTTAAAAAGCCAATTACTTTATACATTTCTATAGCCATGTATTTATAGAATCATTAAGGTCCTGAAGAAAAACATGCATTATTCAGTTAAATTTTATTGCATTTTTATGGGGGAAAATATATGCTGTAGTAGAAGTCTTAATTTAAAGATTCATGAAGATTTTGAACTTATTGATTATCATATTGCCTCCATGCTAAGATATACAATTTAATGTTTTTTAAATTCTTAGAATCAATGAATATATTTAGTGAATGTTTTTTCTCCCATCCACTCTCCTGAAAATTTATTAATATTTTCTTTTTATTTATCCACATGAATTTCAGAATCACCTCATCAGATTCCAAGACATTGCTCACTGCCTTCTTCCGGGAATAAAATTTATAATAAAATTAACTCAAACCCATAAGTTAATTTTGGAGAAAAAAAATGACATCTTTATAACATCAAGTATTCTCAAGCAGTATATGGTATGCCTCCTTATTTATTCAAAGTTTCATTTATTTCTCCCAATTGATCCCTGTCATCCTCTCTATGAATATTCTGTACAAATTTTATTTAAGTTAGTATTTTATATTTACATTGTTAATGGACTCTAAGTTTTCCATGGTATTTTCTAACTGGTAATATTAGTATATATACATTCTATTTCTAACATTTCTTGAACATTCGATTACTTTGTGGATCTATCTTACTGCTACTATTAGTGTTTCCGTTGATCATTTGGTATAAGCTGTACAGATAACTGTATCACTTGCAAATGAAGATAATGTCTCTTTTTTCCATTGTGATGCATTTTATTTCTGATCCATGTCTTACTACATTGGCTAGAACTTCTATAAAAATTTTAAAAAGAGATCAAAGAAATCGTTGGCCATGGCTCAGATATTTCACCACTAAGCATGAAATTGAGTGCTTAATATATTTTTCAGCATATTATATCAAATGTGTCTACCCTAAGTAATTGAAGGGTTTTCATCAATAATGGGTCTGAGCATTATAAAATGCAACTTTAAGCATTTATTAAATCAAACTCAAGAGGATGTGTGGAATCATTTTACACTTTTGCAGTAAGCCGGACCTGGTGCTGAATGTCAGTCCTAGTGCTAACTGTGGCCTTGGCCAATCTAACTTCTTCCTGCTTCAATTTCTTTAGCTATTAAATGATGATAATATAACTCATAAGGTTCTGTGATCCCTAATCAATCTAGTTTGTAGGAAGCGTCTAACACACTGATGACCCCCATGATAGATGTTCCATTACTCAGAATTTTCAAAGTAAATCTTCCTTGGTCCTGGCATAGCATGCATTTAATACCCAAATGGATTTAATTTACTGTCAGTTTATTTAAAATTGTTGCTTCCATCTTTGTCACAGTATGTCACATGGAAGCATTCTATTTCCTCTGTGCATCCTTTAGAAGACACCTCTGCCTTAAAAGTTGGAAAGGATACATGTAAACTCTTTTTTATTGACATGTAACCTACATGTCAAAGAAGGCAATGGCACCCCCTCCAGTAGTCTTGCCTGGAAAATCCCATGGACGGAGGAGCCTGGTAGGCTGCAGTCCATAGGGTCGCTAAGAGTCAGACACAACTTAGCGACTTCATTTTCACTTTTTACTTTCATGCATTACAGAAGGAAATGACAACCCACTCCAGTGTTCTTGCCTGGAGAATCCCAGGGACGGGGGAGCCTGGTGGGCTGCGGTCTATGGGGTCACACAGAGTCAGACACGACTGAAGTGACTTAGCAGCAGCAACCTACACGTAGAAAATTGCATGAAGGAATGCATTCATAAACCCAACTGGATCCAAAGTGCCTGATGACTGATTTCCAATTTCAGCTCCATGTCAATGGTCCTTGTGTATTAGACACTGATTATGGGCCAGCATAAATGCTAAGCACTTCATGTGTCCCATGTAATATGTTGGTCACAAAAAAACCACAAGAGGGAAATGACTCTCCCCCTTTTATACATGAGGAAAATGAGGCTGAAAGAGGTGAGTACTGTGTTTAATCAAGTTATCAGTTACAGTGTAATTGATAAAACAGGATAAGACTGGATCTAAAATAAAGCTTCTTCTACGCTAAGCAATGGTGTCTTTGCTGAAATTAAGAAATCTCAATTGGTCTAATTCTTTGTTCATTTTTGGTAATTCATATTTGCTTTCAAAATCATGCACTTGTGACATAATTTCAAATATATCAGAATTAAGTTGTCTGTAATATTTAGACTATATAATTTCCCATTCTCTACTTAATTCCTTTGTTAGTTCAATATAGCTTTCTCTTTTTCTAATTTGTAATTGCCAGAAGTTAATTTATTTCACTGTCATTTTGAAAAGTCAGCTCCTGGGTTTATTCATTCTTTCCCTGTTTTCTAATTAATTTCTGATTTTATCTTTATTTCCTTTCTCCTTGTTTATTTGAATTAGTTTTGAATGTCTTTATTTTAATGCTTCATTCTTTTTAATTTTCTCTTGTTTAAATTGAAAATATTTAAGGTATAACTTTCCTTTGAATACAACTTTGTCCATTTTCTATACTTTTGTGAATGTAGGATTCTCATTTTCCTAATTTTCAAATAATGAATAGTTGCAGTTTTTATGTTGTCTTAGACTTAAAAAATACAGAAATTTTTTTTCAAGGACTTGGAATTTTTCACTGAGATTTTGTACTAATTTTAATTTCACTTCATTCTTCTCAGAAAATTTAGCCAAAACCATCTCTAATATTCAGACTGTGGGTTTTCTTTGTAAGCTAATATAGATTAATTATGGTAAATGCTATGAACAATGAAGAACATGTTTTCTATCCATTTTCAAAGCACAAAATTTAATGCACATCAATGAAGTAAGAATCAACATTATGAATCCTCCACATTGCCAAAGACGATGTGTTCATTTTCTTATTTTTGTTTGGCTTTTGTTTTCAGTTTGCTTTGGTGGTGGTGGGGGCAGGGGGGCGGTTCTGATCTGTTTATTGCCCCAACATCTGAAGGATAAAATATATACCTATCAACAGTGAATTTGGATCATGTTGAAATGGGATTACCCAGTACTCTCTGAAAATCAGGGTTGTGTACATGTGAGTTTTAAAAAGCCTTCTCAGAAACTCTGATATGATATTCTGGATGTTTTATAGCATCTTGTTAAGAATCACTGAGTTAAATAAATTAGTGTCACAGCATTCTTGTGAATTTTACCTTTTATCAATGCAAAATAACTCCCTGTATCACGGTAACTGCATTTGCCTTGCACTCTATATTTTTTCCCTGATATTAATATTGTCACTCCTATTCTCAGCTTTAACATTTTTTCCTCTCTCTTTTATGTGAAGCTTTGACAAATAGCTATAATTGGCTTCTGGTGCGTTTTGAAGCAAATCTGAGACAAATTGTCTTTTAATGAGGGAATTTCATCTGGTTCCATTTAATGTCATAGCTGATGTTTGGCTTTCACATATATAACTGATTTATTTGACTTATATCAGTCAAATCAGCTTTTGACTTCATCAGCTTATTGTTGTAAAATGCTTCCTTTGAGTTGTACCGGCCCGTTCTGCATCTCTTTGTCCTCATATGCATCCCTTACTCTTTTCTGCTTGGCTGTGTGTCTCAGAAAGGCTGACCTCTACAGGAGGTCCTGAGTTCTCCGATTAGCTGGCTTCAGGCTAGGTTTGACCAGTAGGAGACAGTGGCAGAAGAAGCAGGAAAAAGTCAGGATATTTTTCCTTCTTCTCGCTGCCCTGGATTCATCCCTTCTGTAGCTCCAACTCCTACTGGAAAGACCCCCTGTGGTTGCATTCTCTACTCAGAGACCACTACGTGCTTCTGGGCTTAGCTACAACCCTGCCTTATTCCACCCTTCTAGCACAAGAGTCCCATTCTCTGTCCATATATCCTCCTTTCCCCCCCCACCTTTAAGCAAAGAAGGTATGTCTTGGTTCACATAACTAAAAAGTCCAGGGGATAAAAGTCTTCAGGAATGGTTTGATCCAGGGGCACAAACATTGTCCTCATTGTCAACCGTGTGTTGCTGATGTCTATCATTCGGCACCACTTTCCTCTGTACTGGTTACCTTCTCTGACTGGGTCTTTTGATGTGGTGACCCTATTGGTTTGAGCTTTTCATCCTACAGAGGAGCTAAGCAGTCTCAGTAAAGACTTTCTGAACTTCTCTTCCACAGCTCACTAAAAATTTAAGGGTTGAGTATCACTGGACCAACTTGAATCACATGACCATGCCTGAACCAATCACTGTTGTAAAGCTGATTGATCGTTATAACTGTCTTCTTTCTCTGGGTTTTTCCTCTGCATCCAGAGAGACTATCTTTACTTTGTCCTCCCTAACACAAATTCCATTTTCTGCCATTCAATTCTTTTTTTTACTGCTTCTAATGCAAATGCTAGTTGTATTATGCCATTGCATTTTCTATATCTTTACAATCTTTATTTCAGATTTTCTCTGTTTGCATCTCAGCAACTTTTTTAAACTTACCATTTTATCTCTTGTTTCTTATGCCACAGAGTTCATATTGAGAGCACAAAGAAGACATTTTAGTCAATGCTCTTTTTACTTTTCCATATTTTTTCAAAAGTTTGCTTTTCTTTTCAATGTAATATTCCTCCCTTTTATGTTCTCTTGTTTTTCTTATTATTCACGCTTGATAAAAGATCAGTTCAGGTGTGTTGCCAGCAAATGGTCTGGATGATCTTCTTTGTCATGATTATTAACCATATGATGACTATTAGAATCCACATCCAGACTTTAAACTGACAGCTGATTAATAAGCACAGACTCAAAATTCCTAGTGGTCTTACATCTGTGCTGAACCAGAATGGGTTCTCTGATTTAGTGCTTGGCCTTCTGAATGGGTGGAAGGGAGTTTATTCTGAGATAACTATGCAGGCTTCTCTTTGTGAAAAGCAATGCATGGACAACAACACAAACCAAGGTGCAGCTGTCTCACAGATCTCCCTCCTGACTCCTCAGTCTGGTGTACAAAGATGCACACCTGTTCTTGTCTGCCATAATCCCTTCCTTCTTGTTATGGGAAACTGAAGGGAACTGTAGTCCCATAATGGGTCAATACAGAGAAGTGGTAATAGGGAGTGTGGGAAGTTCAACAGCCTCAAAATTAACTTCTATGAATTAGACTTTCTCCCAAAGTCTAGAATCCATGTTATTGAAAAGTAGCAGTATTTTCTCTGTTTTTATGAGTATTTTCATAGGAAGGTGATTGGGGGGGTGGGCACAGAGGGAAAGGCAAACTAAGTGCCACCACTGATGCCATCTTGATCTGAAAGTCCCATCTGTGTACCTGAGTAAATCTCTTCCTTCTCCTCCTCCAGGCTTTGCTATCTGACCCATAATGCCCCTGTCCAAAGGGATATTAAGATGTTATCCCATCTATACTGTTGCCTCCTAGGAGGTCAGCACTGAACTACCTTAGGCCTGGAGGCCTCATGACATACCTTCCCTACCCCACCTCCAGTCTTCCAGGCTAGTTCTTTACTCACATAAGAGTAAGGGGGCAGACTTCCTTGGTGGTCTGGTGGCTAAGATGTCACACTCCCAACGCAGGGGGCCGAGGTTCAATCCCTGCTCAGGGAACTAGATCCCACATGCAGCAACTAAGAGTTTACACGCTGTGACTAAAATCCCACATGCCACCATGAAGATCGACTATCCCATGTGCCACAAGTAAGAGCCCCAGCACAGACAAATAAATAATTTTTTAAAAGAATATGGGGGCTGCCCAAAGCCACTCCTCATATTGATATCCTCCTGTTCCCACAACTAATCATTTGTCCTCAAGAAGATTATTGTGAAGTCATCAACATTCTGTGATGTTGATCCAGATTTGGATAAACAGTAAACAAAAATATTAAAATAATGTTCCCATTTCAACAAACTCATCTGTCAGGAACTATAAGTTCACATGCTAATAGGAACAGTGAGACAGGATGTGAGCAGAAATTTTGCAATTTATTGTGACCTGAAGACTAACATATTATTCTTCTACTCTCTCACTCGCAGCCCCCTAAAATTGCTATACAAACTTTGCTCTAGCACTTATATAATTATGACCAGTTTTTTCGTTACTTGGGTGTATGTCCATCTCCTGATGAGGCTCCATGTTCACGCAGGACAAGAACGGCATCCTTCTCATCTCTTTATCCACAGTATCAAGTGTTCAATTCTTCCCCCTGAAGGAAGGAGCTAGGAGCTAAACTCATTAGATGGATAGAGTCAAGACTAGCAGCTGTGTCTCTAACCTGGAGATTCAGGTGTCCCTAAACACCAGAGGGGAGGGGACGAAAATAAGAATTGGGTGAGTCAGGAGAAGGGGTAATTGGAGAAGGGAGGCTAAGTATAGTTTCCAAAGCGAGAATGAGGATCTTAGGGTAAATATAATGGGCAAGAATATAAACCAGAATATCTAAGAACTAAGAAGAAAAAGGAACAGAAACTGGAGGACAGGATTGCTGTTCCTACTTAGAATTAAATGTGGACAGTTAAGCTCTATTTACAAAACAGCCAGTGTGGCTATGAAATAGACCTCAGTAAATGTTTAATAAATATACACAAGCAAAATGAACTCTGGAAGTGCTCTAACCTTCAATTCTCCCATCCGTCTGCCAGAAATCTGCCCCCCAAAGTTATTCTATAAAGAGTATGTGGTACGTGTGTGCTCAGTTGCGTCTGAGTCTTTGCAACCCCATGGAATATAACCCTCCAGGCTCTTCTGTCCATGAAGTTTTCCAGGCAAGATTACTGGAGTGGTTTGCCATTTCCTACTCCGATATGTATATGTATATATATACACACACACTATAGAAATGAACGAAATAGTGCTGTTTGCAGCAACGTGAATGGACCTAGAGATGATCATACTAAGTAAGAAAGTCAGAAGGAGGAAGACAAATGCCATGTGATGGCATTTATATGTGGAGTCTAAAATAGGATGCAAATGAACATATCTATGAAGCAGAAACAGGCTCACAGACATAGAGAACAGACTTGTGGCTGCCAAGGGGGAGGGGTGGGGAAGGGAAGGGCTGCAGGTTTGAGATTAGCAGATGCAAATTGTTATATATCAGATGGATACACAAGGTCCTGCTGAATAACACAGGGAAGTATATCCAATCTCCTGTGATGAACCATAATAGAAAAGAATATGAAAAAAGAATACATATATATGCACACACACTTTTATATATATATATAACTGAATCACTTTGCTGTACAGCAGAAATTAATACACATTGTAAATCAACTATACGTCAATAAAAAAAATGTTTAAGTTATCCTATGTCTAATGACTGCAAGCCAACCAACCAACCAGTTTGGTGTGGAAGACTGGGAATTGTGCAGGTATGTCACTTTAAGATCCAGCCCTCACTTGCCTCTGAGCCTGGACCTCTCTCCTTTCTGAGCTCAGTTTCCTTAGATGTAACCTGAGAAGAAGAATCCTTATGTCACAGGGCTTTTTAGAGGGTTGAATCCCATATGAAGCAGCTAAGCACACCAGAATCATTCAATAAATGTTCCTTTTCATCTTTCATCCGGAGGCCTCGTGAGCCTAATGAGGGTGCAGAAAGGATGCTTACTTAACAATCTGGAGTGAAGCAGTTCTGGGGAGCGAACGTGCATCCTTGATTTCATCATGTGCCTGAGGATGGAAATGAACAGCCTGGAGGATTGCGCCCCAGCCCTCGCAGCTGCCTCTCTACTGAAGGATTTACGTTCTGCGTGATTAGGCCTGAAATGGACAGGAAGCTTTATTGTGCCAGGCTGGCAGGGCGTGGAGGAGCAAATTGATAAAGACACCTGGGTCAGTGGCAAGTGGGGTGTTTCCTAATTTATAGAAACACATCGAGTTCTATTACTCAGCCCCTTCCTTTCTGCTCTATCTCACCACCCCTCCTACTAGACCTTCTCTGCCCCTCCTTGACAAATGGTGACTTATTTATGGGCAGGGAGAGGATTTACTGATAAAGATGAGGCACTGGCCAAACCCACAGCAAGTAAATTCCCAGAGAAGCAACATCTGGTCGTTTGACTTCATATAGCAAACCTTTGCTGGACGCTTTCTGCCAGGTGCTGGGACATCAGTCATGTGGGAACACATAGGTCACATCTTGTCTCAGCTTCTTGGGCAGGTAAACTCTGAGTCTTGTTACCTCCTTGGAATAAAATGAAGATAATGCTGGCTCCTGCCCCACAGATAGTAAACGCTCAGTGGCAAGTAGCATTAATTATCAAAGTTGTCCATCCACATTTCCAGATTCCAAACCTTGGCATCTTACATTGCTCAGCCATGAAAGGAATGAAACTGGGTCATTTGCAGAGATGTGAATGGACCCAGAGTCTGTCATATAGAGTGAAGTAAGTGGGAAAGAGAAAAACAAATATTGAATATTAACACATATATGTGGTTTCTAGAAAAATGGTAGAGATGAACCTATTTGTGAGGCAGGAATAGAGATGCAGACATAGAGAATGAACTTTTGGCAGTGGGGAGGAGAAGTTGGGATGAGCTGTGAGAGTGGTACTGATATATATACATTACCATGTGTAAAATAGATAGCTAGTGGGAAGCCACTGTATAGAACAGGGAGCTTAGCTCAGTGCTCTGTGATGACCTAGAGTGGTGGCACTGGGGTGGGTGGGTGCAAGGAGGCTTAAGACAGAGGGGATATAAGTACACATATGACTCATTCACTTTGTTGTACAGCAGAAACTGACATGACATTATAAAGCAATTATACTCCAATAGGACTTCCCTGGTGGTCCAGTGGGTAAGAATCTGCCTGATTGTTCAGGGGACACATGTTCAGTTCTGGTCTGGGAAGATCCCATATGCCATGGGGCAACTAAACCCATGCACCCCAACCACTGAGCCTGCGCTCTGGAGGAGAAGCCACCACAATGGGAAGCCCACATAGCGCAACTGGAGAGTAGCCCTCACTTGCTGCAACTAAAGAAAGCCCTTGAAGAACTGGAGGTCCAGTGCAGCCAAAAGTAAATAAAAATTTTAAGATACTTTCCAGTAAAAAAGAAAGATAAGAAACCTTTCCCCATTGACCGTATGAAGGCTCTAGGAGTCAGATTTGCAGAGAGTATCCCTCCCCTGTCAGATCAACTATACTTAGTTCATTTCTTCTTTGGAATTTTGCTACAGGGAAGGACAAGGATGTGCGAGGCAAAAGCAAGGCACTAACGTTTATTGAGAAACTCCTTTGGCCCAGGCAAGACGGCAATCATTCCAGATGATTCCATTAAGCAGCCTTCTAGTGGGTCCCTTCCTTGCCTTCGGTCTCTCCCTGTCTCTCATCCTCCACAAGGGCCAATACATATTCCTCAAACACAATTCTGACCTTATTTTGGAGAGCTTCTTATGAGCTGCCATGTGAAGGTCATTGTCCTTGGTCTGGCAAGCCAGAATTTTCATGCTATGGTTCCTGGTGGACATCTAGCCACTATTCACTACCACCTCAATAGTCCACCTGGATCATTTACATCCCAAGTAATCAACTTTCACATCATGCATGCTTTTGTGATTGCAGACTTTTATTGATATTGCATTGAGTATACGTACTAGTTTGGGAAAGACTGGCATCTATAAGCTGTTGATTGACTCTTCCCATCCAGGACCATAATACATCTCCATTGATTATGGCCATCTTTCATGGTTTTCAGTAAGTTTTACAACCACCTTCTTATAAATCCAGATATTTCCAGTTAATCCCAAAGAGTTTTATCATTTTTGTCATTGCTGCTCTTATGAGCATTTTTTACATTGCATTTTCTAATTACATGTTTCTGATCAACAGGAATACTGTTTTTTTTCATGTTTAACTTGTATCCAGTTACCTTATTGAGCTCTCTTGTTAGCATCAACCCCTTTTAGCTGAATCTCTTGAATTTTCCATAAAAAAATTCTAGCCATATCCTCTATAAATTATGACTTTTTAAAACAGAATGGTAAAATTTATCATAAGGATATTGAAAGTGTGTTAGTCTCTCAATCATATTCAACTCTTTTGTGACACCATGGACTGTAGCCCTACCAGGCTCCTCTGTCTGTGGGATTTTCCAGGCAAGAATATTGGAGCAGGCAGCCATTCCTTCTCCAGGGAATCTTCCCAACCCAGGGATCAAACCCAGGTCTCCTGCCCTGCAGGCAGATTCTTTATCATTTGAGCCACCATATTGAAGCAACTCACAAAACCCAAAGGCCCAGAAACAAGCAGAATCAGATTCTCAAATACCATGAAAATTCAGTCTCTCCATCTGCCCCTTTGAACCTAAAATCAGCAGTCCAATGTCTATTTATTTTTGTATGCATTAAACCATACAGTTCTTTCCTTGTTTGTCTATTTCAGTTTTGCTGCGTCGCTTCAGTCGTGTCCAACTCTGTGCGACCCCATAGACGGCAGCCTACCAGGCTTCTCCATCCATGGGATTCTCCAGGCAAGAACACTGGAGTGGGTTGCCATTTCCTTCTCCAATGCATGAAAGTGGAAAGTGAAAGTGAAGTCGCTCAGTTGTGTCTGACTCTTAGCGACCCCATGGACTGCAGCCCACCAGGCTCCTCCATCCATGGGATTTTCCAGGCAAGAGTACTGGAGTGGGTTGCCATTGCCTTCTCCTTACTTCAGTTAGTTTATACATTAATTCAAAAGCTCTTCATGTTATAAAAAAAACATATATACAATACTTAACTAAGGATTACTTTTGAAAGACATGTTTTTCAAGAGTCTGAAAATTCGAACAATATAAAA
Source organism: Bos mutus (assembly GCF_027580195.1). NCBI lineage: Eukaryota > Metazoa > Chordata > Mammalia > Artiodactyla > Bovidae > Bos > Bos mutus. Next base: position 54,887,994 of record NC_091629.1, on the reverse strand, counting down.
TGAATATTTTTTCACTCAACACTTTGAGACAGATAAATGTTGATACATGTTAACTGCAGTCTTTTCTTTTTAAAAATAACATACAGGAAAATTGGATCATTTTCGGTGCATTGTTCTGAGTTTAAACACATATATAGATTTGCATTGCTGTTGTTTAGTGGCTATGTCATTTCTGACTCTTTTGCAACCCTATGGACTGTAGCCTGCCAGGCTCCCTCTTCATGGGATTTCCCAGGCAAGAATATTGGAGTGGGTTGCCATTTTCTTCACCAAGGGATCTTCCTGACCCAGGGATTGAACCCACATCTCCTGCATTAGCAGGTGGATTCTTTACCACTGAACCACCTGGGAAGCCCATATAGATTTATAAAACCACCACCAAAATCAGGACACAGATAATTTCAAGCAATTCATTTTTGCTGCCCCTTTTCTAGTCAGTGGCTCCTTCTATCCCCAAATCTGGGCAAACCCTGGTCTATTCTTCATCACTACAACTCTGCCTTCTTCAAAATGTCATATAAATTGATTCATACAAATCATGACATTTTGGATCACCCTTTCTTATATTTGTATCTGTGTGCATCTTTATTTTTTCTTGTCTTACTGCTTTGGTTAGGATGCCATTGGATTCTGTTGATTTGTTTGCACCTCCCCACCTAGACTTTAGGATTCTAAAGAGTGGGGATGGTGTCTCCTTCAGCACCTAGGCCAGTTCTGAGCCAATGTAGGTGTTCACTCCATATTTGTGGAATACATAAAGGCATTGGTAATGAATGGGCTTCCTGTGGGCCACCATGCAAGTTTCTCAAAATACCAAAATCTTTTTCCAAGAAAGGGGCATCTTCTAGTGCCTAATTGGCTCATAGGCCTGGGAAGAAGTCCCCAACCCCATTTTCATTAATTAACTTGTCAAGACACAAAAGGAAAATCCCGCCTATTACTAGCTCACTGTGCCACATGGATCTGTCAGCCTCTAATTAGAATTAATTAGCTAATTCGCGTTTCAAATTTGGAAGACAAGAAGCTCTGCTTGTGTACTCATTTGGTGTTAATTATCATGGAAACCTGTTTCAACTCAGTGACATTCTCAAAGCACTGAGACACTTCTTCCCACAGGCCCCAGGAGGTAACCAGTGTGATGCTGGCTGCCAATCAACAGAGCTCTCTTGTTATGTCAAGATCCTGGGGAAAAGTGAACTCATAGCTCCCCAGGAGTTTTATTAATGCTTCCCTCTCAAGAGGACTTTAGTGGAGAATTCAGGATATTCTGGCAATCTCAGACCAAGAGTTCCAAGTTCAACAGACAAATGGAAACAAAATTAGGTCAAGTTAGATCTGGATCCACATTAAGTGAGGCAGCAGGAAGGGTACCCCAAACCACTGTCCATCAGAGGGACTCTATCCAAAAGATATATCCCCCCTACTAGATCATGGTGGCTCAGATGGTAAAGAATCCGCCTACAATGCAGGAGGCCTGGGTTCAATTCCTGGGTTGGAAAGATTCCCTGGAGGAAGGCATGGCAACTCACCCCAGTATTCTTGCCTGGAGAATTCCCATGGATAGAGGAGTGTCCAGAGGAGATCACATGGACTGGCGGGCACAGTCCATGTGGTTGCAAAGAGTCAGACATGACTGAGTGACTAAGCACAGCGCACAACAGACCATGTGGGATGACTGCCTCTTGTACATCCCCAAAAATGAATGTAACAACCTTGTCTTGAGATTTGTTTCATTTCACACAGAAGGATGTACTGTGAGAGCATATGCAATAGGGATTCATCTCCTAACACAAATGCTCATTTGGTGCTGATGACCCATAATGTGTGGGTCTTTCTCCCTTGCTTTATAGCCATTGACATATCTGGATCCATCTACTTATCCAGGCCAAGGTCAGAGTAGGGATCAGAGTTCACACTGGTGCCAGTTGAGCATCCTGCAGATCTAATTTCCACAGCAATGACAAGTCCTGCTTCATCATTCCTGTAAAATGCCACTGTCTATTGATCATTGGTTAGTCAGAGCTGGTCATGACAAATATGATGAGGAGAGATCAATGATTGAGTGATGGAAACTATTTCAGCATCAAGGATTTACTTCTACCCTAACCTCAGCACCATGCAAAAGAAAAAAGACATTGAAAAGGTAAATAGAATTTTAAAAATAATCTTTAAAGATCAGGTTCTCTATTAGCCAACAGTTTAATAAAAGTGAGCTCCACAATAAGAGAGATGGAGGGGAGGGCTTATTTTTCCTTATATCTCACAGTGAACTTATCTTCTTCCCTTGGGTGGGGTCCTTCCTAATCTGGATTGATTCAGATTGTAGCTAAAGCCCCAGGGGAATATGAAAGCATACACATTAATGTGCATAAAAATCACCTGGATTTGGTGTTAAAATGCAAATCTTGATTCAGTAGTCCTCGAGTGGAATCTGAGGTTCCTTGTTTCTAAAGAGCTCCCAGTTGATGGCAATGCTCTACAACCACATTTTGAGTGGCAGCGTGTTTCAGTTTCCTCTTGTTGCTATAACACATTGCCACCAATTTACTGACTTACAACAACACAAATTTATTCTCCTAAAGTTATGGAGGTCAGAAGTCTGAAGACAGTCTAATGGGGCTAAAATCAAGGTGCTGGTCAGACTGTTCCTTCTGAAGCTTCCAGGAGTCTTTTCAGCTTCTAGAAGCTTCCCACACCCTTGACTCACAGCCCTCATCCCACAATGGCAGCACACCAACTTTTGCTTCCAATATCACATTGCCTTCTCTGAATCTGATCCCTTTCCCTCCCTCTTAAAGAGACCCTTATGTTTACATTGGGCTTCCCTGGTAGCTCAGATGGTAAAAATCTGCCTGCAGTGCAGGAGACCCAGGTTCAATCCCTGGGTCAGGAAGATCCCCTGAAGAATGAAACAGCAACCCACTCCAGTACTCTTGCCTGGAAAATCCATGGATGGAGGAAGCTGGCAGGCTACAGCCCATGGGGTCGCAAAGAGTCAGAAACAACTGAGTGACTTCACTTTCTTTCTTCTTTCTTATGTTTACACTGGGCTTCCCAGATGGCACTAGTGGTAAAGACTTCACCTGCAATACAGGAGATGCAAGAGACTCGGGTTTGATCCCTGGGTCGGGAAGATTCCCTGGGTGGGGAAGATCCCCTGGATTAGGAAATGGCAACCCACCCCGGTATTCTCGCTTGGAAAATCCCATGGGCAGAGGAACTTGGTGGGGTACAGTAAATGTGGCCTCAAAGAATTGGACACAACTGATTATATTGGCCCTATATGGATAATTCAAGATAATTTTCACATCTCAAGATCATTATCCTGTCCACTACACAAGGGATTAAAGAAGCAGAAGAAAATAGCGAAGGATATGAGTTGTAATCCAAGCAGATAGATGGTTAGTGGATTGGGTTGACAAATGACTAGAGGTTGCAAAGAGGCAATATTTGTAGCTCCTCTTATGTGGGTACATGGGTGGACAAGCCATGATGACCATCAGGGAGTCTGAGAGGAGGCACTGGGGTCCTGGGCTGAAAGGAAGACAGGGTTTCAGAGACCACAAGAGAGCTCAGGTAGGAGCCTGGTAGGGACTGACTCTAGAATCGACGGGAGACTGAACTTGCCTGCTCCAAGTCTCATTTGACTAAGGACAGAGAATCAAAAAGTTCTGGCTTCTCTCCCTTACGACCTCAACTCCCAGTGGGACCTGCATTTCTGGCCCTAATTATGACCAGAAAAGAAGAACCGGCAGGCAAAGTGTTAGTGACAGAAGCCTTGAGGGAAAGTGACCATATCATCTCAGAGATCCTAATGGCCAAGAAAAGGTCGAACCCACTCCTTGAAACTTAAAGGAGCTTTCAGAATGTCCAGATAAAGATTGGCATAGGCTGTGACAGAGAAGATGGGCAGCTCTCAAAGCCCGAGTTCTGACCATTTGAGACGCCAGGGAGAGAGGAGGAGTATACACATAAGGATCTTCCCAGGGGACTTGGGTTTTTAAAGGTCAAGGAAAGATGGGAACTAGGCATATCCCCATGGGTTGCTTGGTATGAGGATGACACAGATGCTAAAAATGGATGGGGAAGCTAAAGGCCCAAAGAGCTGGAGCTGCAAAAATCTTTCAAGGACTTCCCTGGTGGTACAATGGGTAAGAATCCACCTGCCAAGGCAAGGCACATGGGTTCAACCCCTGGTCCAGGAAGGTTCCAAATGCTGTGGAGCAGCTAAGCCCAAAAGCCACAGCTACCGAGAGCCACAGCTACCGAGCCCATGTGCTGCAACTACTGAAGCCCTCGTGCCCAGAGCCTGTGCTCTGCGCAAGTCTGAGTACTACAACAAAGAGTATCCCCTGCTCACCACAACTAGAGAAAGCCCGTGTGCAGCAATGAAGACCCAGTGCAACCAAAATCAATAATTTTTTAAAGCCTTATTTAAAAAAAAATCATTCAAAACAAGATAAGCATTCATGGTTCAGTTTAGAAGAGCAAAACTCTCTCCTGTCTCAGCCTTGTCTAGCCATTGCCTCTACCCATTTCAGGCCCTTATCATTGCTCTCTTAGATTATTGGAACTGTCTCCTATCTGATTTCCTGACTCTAGTTGTTACACACACCCTCCAATACCAGCTACCACAGTTAAATTCCCCCAAAATACACCACATATGTTCAACACCCTCCTCCTACTCAAGAACATTCAATGACTCCCTAGTATCTAGAAAATAAGACCCAAACTTGGACCATGCCCTTTGAGGCTCTCTGTGATCCTGAAACCGGGTCCCCCTAAGACCAAGTTCCCCTGATGAATTTATGATTGGCCTCTCCATCCAAAACTTTATTCCCTTCCTTGTCCTGTCCCTGTCATCCACAGGATGGAGAAGTATCAAAGACAAGGGGGAGTTGAAACCAAGCAGGACCCTGTGGGGCCCTCCCAGGTACAAGAGCCCCTCCAAGTCCCCTGATTCTTGTTTGTAGAAAAAGGCTTTAGTCTCCTAGACCTTCCTTGAGTTCTGAAGAGCAGACTCAAGCAGTCACTAATTAGGGAAGGGTGGGAATGCAGAAACAAAGGAAAAGCAGCTTGGGGAGAAAAGCACTGGTCACCTAAACAACAGTTCAGTCATAAAACAAACTGAGTTCCTCCTCCAGGAATATAGATAATAACGTGGTGTTTATCTTTGAGTTGTTCTGCAGAGACTAAGACCCCACTCAGGTGGAGGCTGGAGACTACATGCTGACCACCAGCACGTTGGAACCAGAAGGTTGATGGTTAAGATTTCCGCCGCGCCCTGTACAAGGATAGTACATGGAAGATCTCAAGTCTCAGCTCCGTGAAGTCATCCTGGCCACAGATGTCTCTAACCACACCTGGAATTCTAAAACCTTGCGACATTTTGAATGCTGATGTGAATTCTCAGTTCTATAGTTCACGCATCCCCCAAATCAAATGTGAAATGTTATTTAATTGACAGAGAAAAATCCTTTCAAGAGGACCATAAAAATGCAGAAATCACGTGGGGGCAGGTGTCCTGAAGCAATTAGCTAAGAACAAAGACAAAGACATAATTATCCATTATGTAAACACACAACCACTTAGTTTCATGCAGATTGTGGTCAAGATACTGAGAACTAGGGAAGGAAATCCAAAAAAAAAATTGTTTTCTGCCTCTTCTCCCAGTTCATTCTCATTCTCTTTGAAAATCAGGCTTCCATATGGTTAATATGAGGTCTCTGTAGCATTAGGGATCTGCAGGCTTAGCTCATTAATACTCATTAATAAGAAAGGCTCATAATAATAACCCCTCACATCTGTGCAGCCCTTTATGGTTTTAAAGTGATGCCATTTGCATTATCTCATTTAATCGCCTTCAATCTGTGGGATGCAGGGACCAGCTAGAGGAGTTCATTGATTGAAGAGAAGGATACCCCAACCCAGGGACCACGGGGGAAGTTGAGAGGACCAAGGGGGGCCTGAGATGTAATGAGGAGATGAGATGGGTAAATCATTTAGTGTAAAGCTCTGAATTACAGGAAACTCTTTAGAAGGAAACACTGCCAATGCTACTTGCAAGCAAATAAAGGAGCAGGAATAGATTTAACAGGGCTGCCTAGAACGGGTCTGGCTTTACTGAGCAGATAAAAGAGTTAATTAATATTTAGCGCAACTGAATGTGGCCCATCAAAGACTAGACTTGGCTTCTTTTGCAGCAATGTGTATGAAAAACCATGCACTCACTGACTGAATAAAGATCGCTCTTGCCTGTGGCCTTTGTTTTCTCCATAAACCGAAAGTGATGTTCCTGCTTGTGCAACATGGACACTCACACTTACACACCTGTGATACCATGTAATGAGGAGGGTCAAAGTATGAGCTCTGGAGTCACGATGACTTATGCTCCATTCCCTTGAAATCCTTCCCATTTGCAAGTTACATCAGCTCTCTAAATTTGAGTTTCCTCCTCTGTCAAAATGATGGTTGTACAACAGAAACTAAGGCAACTTTGTAAAGCAATTATCCTCCAATTAAAAAAAAATCCTATGATAAAAAACCATAATGAAAAAGAATATTTTAAAAGAATGTATATACTAACACATGTATAACCAAATCACTTTGCTGTACAATAGGAATTAAGAACATTGTAAATCAACTATACTTCAATAAAAATAAATAAGAAAAAAGAACAATACTTATTTCATAATGTGGCCATTAAAAATCAAGTTAGATCATCAAAACAATGATAATAATGGTTTCTTGTCTCCTCCACTAGTCTTTGAGGCCCCAAAAGTGCAGGGCCCACAGTGGATCTCTGTATTCATCTGGGAGTCCACTGTAGGACAACCCTCTTACCATTGCTGCCAGGCTCAGATGGTCACTCCAAGTGCCAGGATTAAAGAGTGTCCTGCATGTAGTAAGTACATGGTCATTGTCCAATCTTATTGCTATGCATTGTGCGTAGTCACTCCGTTGTGTCCAACTTTTTGCGACCCCATGGACTGTAGCCCACCAGGCTCCTCTGTTCATGGTGATTCTCTAGGCAAGAATACTGGAGTGAATTGCCATTCCCTTCTCCAGGGGATCTTCTCAACCCAGGGATCAAACCCAGATCTCCCCCATTGCAGGCAGATTGTTTACTGTCTGAGCCACCAGGGACTATTTTTCTTATTGTTATAGTCTATTAATTAATATGTGTGACCTTGAATTTTTTGTGGAACTCTTAAGAGTCTCCTTTATGACTATTTGGGGAGCCCAAGATTCAGGGAGGTTCTCCTACAGTAGCTCTTAGTCTGGAGAAGGGGTTCTCCAGCTGCTTCTGCCTCCACTCCATAGTGGAACTCCAGGCAGCTCACTTTGACTTTCCCCAGGTCTCAAGCTCACCAGCCTTCAGACTAGAATTATGTCATCAGCTCTCCTGGGTCTCCATCTTGTCAACTGCGAATCTTGGAAGTTTTTAGCCTCCAAAATCATGTGAGCCAATTCCTGCTAATAAATTTATATGTCCTCTTGGTTTTACCTCTCTGGAGAACTCTAATCTACTGAGGCACTGCCCAGAGCTAAGAGTAGAGTGGAATAATCATCCCATTAATGGTGCCCATTCTGATTACTGGCTGCAGATATCACTGTTAATCAATGCCTCCTGAGAGGCAGCCTGCTGGCCCAGACTCAGGACTGGAATCCTCTGCAAGGGAGGACCTGGCTGAGTCCATGCAGCATGAAATTCTCTAAGCCAGAAGTTCTCACAGTATGGCCCCCAGATCAGTAGTATCAGCATCACCTGGGAACTTCGGGATGCAGATGCTCAGACTTCACCTGAGATCCTCTGAATCCGAAACCCTGGAGATGGAGCCTAGAAATCTGTGTTTTAACCAGGCCTCTGGGTAATTCTGATGCACATTCTAGTTTGAGAACCACAGCTCTATAAAGTTTGGTGATGGGGAGAAGGGGTCTATCCATGGAACTGAGGCAGCAGGAGCAAGAAAATTTAGGAGTCTGGGTTCAGATCCTGATCCTACTACTCACTATTCTTGAGACTTTGAGCAGAACTTTGTAAGCCTCAGTCTTCTCATCTTCAAACAGACAACACAGTGAGTGTCTTTTCAGATACCTGCAGGTCCTCAGGATTTAGAAAACCTCCTTGGGTGGAGAACATGCACAAAGCAATAACCTGGACCTTACACACAGTTCCAGCTCTCAAATGTTTACTTCCCTTTCCCCTCTGGCCAATGAATTCTTTTCATGTTTCCCTGAAAATACCCAGTTCTTTCTCATCTTTGCAGTTGCTCAAACTGTTCATTTTATGTTTGCGATTCCCAAACTTTAATATGGCATATGAATTTCCTGGATATCATATTAAAATGTAGATTCTGACCTCTTAGGTCTGTGGTAGGACCTGAGATCCTGCCTTTCCCACAAGCTCCCAAGGGGTTGCCAATGCTTCCAGTCCATAGGCCACACTTTGAGTCGTAAGGGTCCAGACAAGACAGCCAGCTCCCAAATTCTACCCGAGAGAGTTCTACTCACTTTCCACTGCCCAGTTCTAATGCTATGACTTCCACAAAGATGCTGAGAATAGATTAGCATACAGGTTGGACAGCAGAGAAGCTGAAGGCCAAAAGAGCCCTTGGGGGAGAGGAAAAGTCAATAATCCTGGCATGAAGTGGTCACTGCTCCATTTGGGGAAGATGGCAGGAGGAAGCATTTGAGGGGAAGATATGACCGAGAACTTGAAACAAAGCTCTTGGGCTTATTGTCAAAGAATTATTGAGAATTCTTACAGTGAACCAGCCCAAGCAGATGATACTTGTTGAGTCAGAGAATAGAGGAAGAAGAGCAGCTTCCTTCGTCCCTAAGTAAGCATGTCGTCAATATCAGCATGGACACACGGAGTTTGGGGTACCTGTAGATCATTCAGCTGCAAATGACCAGTTAGGCACTCAGGTACTTGGGCCTGGAGCTCAGCAGAGAGGTCTACACTAAATGCTGAAATGTGGAGGTCGCCTTTGGGCAGAAGTAGTCATTAATGTATCAACAACCTCAGATATGCAGATGATACCACTTTAATGGCAGAAAGTGAAGGCAATTGATGGTGCTGGAGAAGACTCTGGAGAGTCCCTTGGACTGCAAGGAGATCAAACCAGTCAGTCCTAAAGGAAATCAATATTCCATTTCCTAAAAATTTCCTCCCTGAATATTCGTTGCAAGAACTAGCTGAAGCTGACACTCAATACTTTGGCTACCTGAGGCAAAGAGCTGACTCGTTGGAAAAGACCCTGATTCTGGGAAAGACTGAAGGCAAAAGGGTGGCAGAGGACAAGATGACTAGGTAACGTCACTAACTCAAAGAACATGAGTTTGAGCCAACTCCAGGAGATACTGAAGGACAGGGAAGCCTGGTGTGCTGCAGTCCACAGGGTCACAAAGAGTAGGACACAACTTAGTGACTGAACATTGACAACAATTAATAGCTGAGATTGTCCGGTGGTGGATGGAGAAGGCAGCAGAGCTGCACAGGCAGTGGGATGCATGCACCCACCCATCCACGCCCTTCCTATCTTAACCAACCCCCACAACAGGCCATTCTTTATGCCATATATCCTTAACTTGGGGGCTTGGAGCAGCTGGAGATCTCAAGAGGGGCTTAGATATCTCCTTGGCGGAAAAAAGTATGTGAAAACATTATGTTACCAGGGCTGTTCCAGGTGTTAGCTCAAAATCCATCAACCTCCACTGTTAGCAGGAATGTCCTTGCTCAAACCCCTACCCCCAACTTTTAGCAGGAGTGAACAGAAATCTTTAAGTTCAAGAGTCCAGAGATAAGAAAGGAAGCTACACACACACAAAGAAAACAACCAGATAGAACCAGCTGGGACCAAGATAACAACGAATTTGACCTCCAACAGACCCTGAGTCTTATATTATATGCTGATTTTATTATATTAACATATTAAATGACACACCTACCAGTGGTGGGACTGCAGATTGCTGCTGCTGCTGCTGCTATGTCGCTTCAGTCGTGTCCAACTCTGTGCGACCCCATAGACGGCAGCCCACCAGGCTCCCCCATCCCTGGGATTCTCCAGGCAAGAACACTGGAGTGGGTTGCCATTTCCTTCTCCAACGCATGAAAGTGAAAAGTGAAAGTGAAGTCGCTCAGTCGTGTCCGACTCTTAGCGACCCCATGGACTGCAGCCTACCAGACTCCTCCGTCCATGGGATTTTCCAGGCAAGAGTACTGGAGTGGGGTGCCATTGCCTTCTCCGGGAACTGCAGATTAAGAACCAAAAAAGGATAAAAAGAGGGTGGTACCCCACTCCCTCAACGCAGCCCTGCCTGTTTCCTGGTGGTTGAGTGCACACGCCTCCTGATCAATAGCCTCACTCCTCCTCCCTTTGTCTTTACTCTTTTATTTTTTTTTTTAATTTTATTTTATTTTTAAACTTTACAATATTGTATTAGTTCCCTCTCACAGGCTTGGGGAGAAGTTGATTTGTGAATTTAGTTATCATTTCTCCATTTTTCGGCCACGGAATAAAGCTTGTGCAGGGTGGACCTCATCTTTGATTTCCTTACTCACCTACTCAACCCAGAAGGGAAAGAGAACCCTCCCCTACAGAGGCAGAAAGCCTTGGCCAGGATAGGGCCCCATCAAGGTCCTTATGTCTTAATTCAGTAACAGAAGCAGTTAAATCTGAGTTGAAGACTCAACTCTGCCACCCACTAGCTGTAAGACTTCAAGCATGTTGACTCAACTCTCAGAGTCTCCATTTTGTTAAGTCAGAGCAATCATATTGTTGACGGAAAAAAAAGATGTGCAATCTAAAAATTAGGAATTATGTTTTGGTTAGGAATTATGTTTTGGGACTTCCCTGGTGGTTAAGACTCTGTGGTTCCAATGCAGGGGCAAAGGTTCAATTCCTGGTCAGGGAACTAAGATCCCCCATGCCACAAAGCATAGCCAGAAAAAAAAAATTTTTTTTTTTAAGAATTGTTTTATTTGGCAGGCAAAACTGAGGACTTAAGCCTGGGACCCAGCATCTCAGATAAGTCCGAAGGACTGCTCCGAAGAGGCAAGGAAGGAGCCAGGATCTGCAGGAGTTTTTGCAATACAAAAACAAAAAACAAGTGGTGAGAACATCAAAAGATTATTGTTAATTAAAGAAAACCAGATATCTCAAGTTAAGGAATTAAGTGCTTTTCTATGTTTGGGAAGATACAAGATTCTGGACTCACTCGAATCATTCCTTTGTTATGCATCTGAGCAATCTGGGGCCAGAATCCTGTGCTTTCTCATCCTGAGACTCCTCAGGGGGTGACTCATTGAGGAGTGGCTGCAGCAGCTGCTGCTAGATGGTGTGCATCCTGTTTCCCTCCCAGTTCCCTCAGGGAGGCTGTAATGTGATGCCTTGATGGCTGCGGCACCCTTTGTTGGCTGCTAAGGCAGGCAGTGTTTTCCGTTCCCAATACCTACCCAGCAGGACAGTTGGGGAATCCATACAAGTGTATGTTTATGATGTGCTTTCTGGCACCCAGTGGGTGTTCAGGAAACATGAGCCTTCCTCTCCTTTTCCCTCCCCATGGGTGCCCCATGAATTAAATGACTCTTAGTGGTGACCATCTTGGGTTAGTGGTGCTTTCAAATCTGCCTTTTCCAACCTCTACTCCATGGGGCTCAGGATGTTTGACTGACCTGAAGCTGGGGTTTCTATCACCATCTTTCTATGTCTCACCAAGAGGCAGAGACCCATGCACTTCTCTTCTGGAGTAACCCCATCTCTATGTCTGAACCGTGAAACTATAGCTGCTCACATTCCCAAATGCTATATCCCATCTTAAATATTTGTTGAACAAATGCATTTACACATGCAAAATCCAATACAAGCTCTGAGATGTCAAAAAACTTGCCCAAGAGCACAATGCTGACTTGAAGGTCACATAATTGAGTGTAAAATATATGCAATTTGCACATTTCAGTGGTATCTGAACTTGGCTTCAGTTCAGTAAGACTTATGATTTATTTTTATTTTTAATTCTCCTTCTCTCCAGCCAAAGTTTGGAGTCTGCAAATGGAGCCAAATGGCTTCCACATCTGCCAAGGTCATTCTCTATCTGTCCCAAGAGGACAGCTCTGCCCTGTGTGTCACTGCATGTCCTGCTGCCTTGGTGATGTTGTTGTGGACATGTTTCCCCTGGGGCATAATGGACTTTCGGGGTCAATGGTATTGTTCCTGGCTTTACACTGCTTCTTCTGAATGTACTTATTGCCTCAAAAGGAGAATGCTCTAGCCAAAGTGGTTGATATTGCATTAGGCTCTTGAGAAGAAGAAAGCAATTCACAGTGACAAGAAAAAGGAAACAGATGATGGGGAACAAGCAGAGCAGCTCCATCCCTCATGTTTTCAACTGGGCTTCCTAGGAGGTGGGTAAACAGCATGGTCCTTCTCTCCTCCCTATCACTCTGGTGGTCCTCACCCACTCGAGCTAAGCCGGGCCTCCGCATGCCCATCAGACTCCATTATCACCAGCTAGCATCTTCCTAAGATCTACCAGGCTCTCTGGATTTTAGAAACAATTTCATGCCCTTGGCAGCAGGTCTCCATTTCCTAAAACCTTTCATTAAACAAGAAGGCAAAGCATCCCATTCAGGGCTCAGGGTTCAAGCTTAACAGCACCCAGCCCAAGCTGCAGTTCATAATATGGAGGGAGGGATGGAATGTTTGCTTATTAATAATGCACCAGCTATTAATAGAATTGCCAGGCCACCACAAGACCAGTGTGCTCACTGGGCTCCTGGGCTCTCTACCATACACAGCTTTTTACCCTGACTTACACAGAAGAATTTGCAAAGGCCTAAGCAATCTTTCCCAAAATATTGAGAAGCAAGCAGTCTATAGACTCCCCACCCAGCTTCGCATAGAACTTTGTAATGACATAGATGTGTGGTTATTTGAGTAAAGTCTGTCTTCCCCATAAGGCTGTGAACTGCATGAAGAGAGGGCTGATGCCTGTTTTGTTCAGATTTGTTTCACAGTGGCGGAGAGGGGTCAATCAATATTTTGAACAAGGGTCAATGAATGAAAAATGCACACAGAAAGAGTGGAACCTCTTTTTAACCTCTTTATTCTACTACCCAGCCACAAGGCATGCTGGGAGCCAATGGGGAGGAAGCTGGAAGACTGAGTCTCAGTTCAATCTGCCATAATAATCTGGCTCCATGAGGGTCAGTAGGCAGAATCGTAGAATCTGCAGGGGGTTGTAAACCATCTCTCCCTATGGATTCCATCGACGTTTCCAGAGCTGGTAGATTTATTTCACAGCAGCAGTGGATGGGATCGAGTGGTTCAGTGCTCAGAGAGGAGGGCATGAGCACACTCAGGCTCTCTTGGGTTATCAGTGTCCATCACTGGATGTACAACCTGTCTTTGCCTGAATGAGTGAACCCCATACATTTCCCATGACCAGTAATTAGGGCTCCACCCATATGAACCCAACCAAAGTCTCATCTGACCCTGAGTTGGAGCCAGTCAGTGCTTGACTCATCACACCCATCAGTACCAGGGGCTTTCTATTTCCAGAGTGCGGCCTGTGTGACCACGAAGCAGAATTAAAATCGGAGAGGAGTTCTAAGGAGAAGAAAGCTTTGGCCCATGTTTTTGGGAGCTCTGCTCACTGGCCTTTGCCCTAAACAACATCAGAGTGGACTTCTAACTACCAGCACCCGAGGTTCTTTGCCTGGGGGCTTTTGTCCTCTACCAAAGCCCACTTCTGCCCATCCAAGTGGCAGGCCAGGAGATGCTAGGAAATTACCACATCCTTACCCTACCCCCGACTGCATCCCGTGAAGTTATTGTTGTTCAGTTGCTAAGTCATGTCCAGTTCTTTGCAACCGCATAGACTGCAGGCTCCTCTGTCCTTCACTGTCTCCCCCAGTTTGCTCAGATTCATGTCCATCGAGTCAGTAATGCCATCTAACCATCTCATCCTCTGCTGCCCCTTATCCTTCTGCCTTCAATCTTTCCCAGCATCAGGGTGTTTTCCAATGAGTTAGCTCTTCACATTAGGTGGCCAAAGTATTGGAGCTTCAGCTTCAGCATCAGTCCTCCTAATGAATATTAAGTAGACTTCAACAAACTTTTCATGGGGGTTAGTGTGTAAATACCCCAGTTCTCTCACCCCTCAGGTGGGATAACACTGAGGTGTGTTCAACACTGGCTCCTAAGAAATTCCCAATGGATAAAGCTCCAGTCACCATAGGTTTGATTACACACTTGCAATTGGTTTTATGGGATCAATTCTCAAATAAACTATCAATACTTGCACCTGAATCTTAGCCTTTAGACTCTTCTTCTGGGGAAACTAAATGTAGGATTTATGTATAAAAGCAGATGGTGAACTGGGGAAAGAACAAGTGGTGTTTGGTGGAGGTGGAACAGAATACAGGTGTGAATGGGGCAACCCTAAGGGGCCTTCTATACCAGGCTGATGAGTCTGGTTTCATCTGAAGGACTATCACCACCTGTTCCTGAAAAACAGTGCATACATCAGTGTGAGGATGGCTTTTGAGACTAGAAGGGATCCAACACCATGGAGTCCCATACCATCCAATATTAGAATCTCTTCCACAGCATCCCCACATCTACTCAAATGATTCCAGCAGATTGACAGCTCAGTCTCTACCAGGCTGCTCCTATTAGCCAGCTCTGAATCTGACTACTATCAACAAACTTCTAGAAAGTTCTAGAAATATCCCTTTTCTTTCTTAGAAAAACCTAATTGTTGTCCCATAAGCAAGTCCTTCAACAAACAGACTATGTCTCCAAACTTCCTCTTCTCCTCTCCAGGCTCAGTCCAGTTCACTCCACCATTTTCCATGTGGCAAGGTCACTTCTCCCTGCTCCATCCCCAGCCCTGTCCTCTTCATGTACTGTGGACTCCCACCTTCAGGAATGATACTCTAGCTGTGATCCAACCACCCAGGGAAAAGGAGGCATCCAGCATCTGCTCCTTTCCTAATCCATAGGGAACTGTTGACTAAAACCATGTCCAGCCCCTCATTCATTCCGTTTGTTCAATATACCTTTAATGCATACTTACCAGTGCTGGGCACTGTTCTAGATGATAAGTATAGATCCACAGATTTTTTTTTTTTTTTCAATTTCTCCCATCACGGAGCTTATATTCTAGAGCAGGAGTCAGCAAACTACTCTAAAACAGGTCTGCTGCTTGTTCTTTTAAATACAATTTTATGGCAACAGACCCATGCCCATTTGTTTACAAATGGTCTGTTTTCACACTAGAACAGCAAAGTTGAATAGTTGTGACTGAGACTGTATGGCCCACAATGCTGGAACTGTATACCATCTGTCACTTTACAGAAAACGTCTCCTGACTCCCATTCTAGAGCATCCACTAGAATGCTAGATACTGAAGATACAGCAATGAAGAGACAAGGTCCTTCCCTGCTCTCTGAGCTTATCTTCTGGAAGCTCAACTATGTATCAGGCAATGTTTGGGATTCTGCAATGAGTGGTCAAAAATTCTTTCCACTCTAAATAAAAAAGATACAGGCACCCCAATGTTCATAGTAGCACTATTTACAATTACCAAGACTTGGAAATTGTGCTGTACACAATATGCCAGCAAATTTGGAAAACTCAGCAGTGGCCACAGGACTGGAAAAGGTCAGTTTTCATTCCAATCCCAAACAAAGGCAATGCCAAAGAATGCTCAAACTACCACACAATAGCACTCATCTCACACACTAGTAAAGTAGTGCTCAAAATTCTCCAAGCCAGGCTTCAGCAATACGTGAACCATGAACTTTCAGATGTTCGAGCTGGTTTTAGAAAAGGCAGAGGAACCAGAGATCAAATTGCCAACATTCGCTGGATCATGGAAAAAGCAAGAGAGTTCCAGAAAAACATCTATTTCTGCTTTATTGACTATGCCGAAGCCTTTGACTGTGTGGATCACAATAAACTGTGGAAAATTCTGAAAGAGATGGGAATACCAGAACACGTGATCTGCCTCTTGAGAAACCTATATGCAGGTCAGGGGGCAACAGTTAGAACTGGACATGGAACAACAGACTGGTTCCAAATAGGAAAAGGAGTATGTCAAGGCTGTATATGGTCACCCTGCTTATTTAACTTATATGCAGAGTACATCATGAAAAACGCTGGGCTGGAAGAAGCACAAGCTGGAATCACGATTGCTGGGAGAAATTTCAGTCACCTCAGACATGCAGATGACACCACCCTTATGGCAGAAATGAAGAGGAACTAAAAAGCCTCTTGAAAAAGTTGGCTTAAAGCTCAACATTCAGAAAACGAAGATCATGGCATCTGGCCCCATCACTTCATGGGAAATAGATGGGGAAACAGTGGAAACAGTGTCAGACTTAATTTTGGGGGGCTCCAAAATCACTGCAGATGGTGACTGCAGCCATGAAATTAAAAGATGCTTGCTCCTTAGAAGGAAAGTTATGACCAACCTAGACAGCATATTAAAAAGCAGAGACATTACTTTGCCAACAAAGGTCCTTCTAGTCAAGGCTATGGTTTTTCCAGTAGTCATGTACGGATGTGAGAGTTGAACTGTGAAGAAAGCTGAGCGCAGAAGAATTGATGCTTTTGAACTGTGGTGTTGGAGAAGACTCTTGAGAGTCCCTTGGACTGCAAGGAGATCCAACCAGTCCATTCTAAAGGAGATCAGTCCTGGGTGTTCTTTGGAAGGAATGATGCTAAAGCTGAAACTCCAGTACTTTGGCCACCTCATGTGAAGAGTTGACTCACTGGAAAAGATTCTGATGCCGGGAGGGATTGGGGGCAGGAGGAAAAGGGAACAACAGAGGATGAGATGGCTGGATGGCATCACCGACTCAATGGATGTGAGTTTGAGTGAACTCCGGGAGTTGGTGATGGACAGGGAGCCCTGGCGTTCTGCAATTCATGGGGTCGCAAAGAGTCAGACATGACTGAGTGATTGAACTGAAGACTTGGAAGTAACCTGTATGTCCATCAACAGGTGAATGGATAAAGAAGATGCGATACAGATACACAATGGAATATTTCTCAGCCATAAAAAAGGATGAAATATTACCATTTGTGGCAACACTGATGGACCTAGGGAATATCACACTAAGTGACACAAGCCTGACAGGTAAAGACAAACGCCACTTAACATGGGGAATCTAAAAAATAATACAAATGAATTTATTTAAACAGAAATACACTCACAGACATAGAAAGCAAACCGGTTATCAAAGGGAAAAGGGTGGGGCAGGGATAAATTAGGATTATCAGATCAACAGATGCATGCTACTGTATCAGTTTAGTTCACTCAGTCATGTATGATTCTTTGCAACCCCATGGACTGCAGCATGGTAGGCCTCCCTGTCCGTCACCAACTCCCAGAGTTTACCCAAATTCATGTCCATTGAGTCTGTGATGCCATCCATCCATCTCATCCTCTGTCGTCCCCTTCTCCTTCTGCCTTCAATATTTCCCAGAATCGGGGTCTTTTCAAATGAGTCAGCTCTTCACATCAGGTGGCCAAAGTACTGGAGTTTCAGATTCAACATCAGTCCTTCTAATGAACACTCAGGACTGATCTCCTTTAGGATGGACAGGTTGGATCTCCTTATAGTCCAAGGGACTCTCAAGAGTCTTCTCCAACACCACAGTTCAAAAGCATCAATTCTTTGGCTCTCAGCTTTCTTTATGTTCCAACTCTCACATCCATACATGACTACTGGAAAAACCATAGGCTTGACTAGACGGACCTTTGTTGGCAAAGTAATGTCTCTCCTTTTTAATATGCTGTCTAGGTTGTATATAAATATATATATAAATAACAAAGATTTACTGTATAGCATGGGGAACTATATTCAATATCTTGTAATAACTTATAATGAAAAAATTGGAAAAAAAAATATAGGTATGTGAATAACCAAATCACTCTGCTGTACACCTGAGGCTAACACAATATTGTAAATCTGCTGTACTTCAGCAACAACAAAAATTTTTAAGCTAGGTAGTCCTTTAATAGTCCTTTAAAAAGGACTGTTTCTTCATTGAATATTCTAGACAGCCTGTTATATGCCCAATTCTGTGCATGGTTCTGGTACAGAGGTGAACAGATGGGATGAAATCCTTACCGCATGGACCTCCTAGTCCAGTTGGGGATAAGGCAACAAGCAAACAAAAACCCAGCTTTGGATGATAACATCAATTACAGCTTTTTGTGGGACCTCCCTTGTGGTCCAGTGGTTGAGACTCCATGTTTCCAGTGCAGGGGACCCAGGTTCAACCCCTGGTCAGGGAACTAAGATCTCACATGCTGAGAGGCCAAAAAAAATAGTTTTAATAAGAGAATAAAAATAAACAAAACAAAAAAATAAAAGTTCTGTGTGAATGTAACGTAAGCAGGAGCTGGAACTTCCCTTCATGGACTGCCATCCTGTGTTCCGCAATCTTCTCCTGTGCATTTACTCTGGATACAATGAGGGTCCTGAGGGCTTCCCCGGTGGTGCTAGTAAAGAACCTGCCTACTGATGCAGGAGACCTACGAGATGTATCTCTGGGTTGGGATGTGGGTTTGACCCCTGGAGAAGGGCTTGGCAACCCACTCGAGTATTCAGATCTGGGAAATCCTATGGACAGAGGGGTCTGGCAGGCTACAGTCCATAGGGTCACAAGGGGTCAGACACAACTGAAGCGACTTGGCACAGGCACACATTGAAATGTAATGTGGACATTACACCCCAACCAGTGGGGCTGGGCCTTTGGCCCGGCTTGTTCAAGTGTGAAGGGACACAGATCCAGTGCTGTCAGTGTCACTGACCACTCAGACATGGCCCCCAGTGGACAGACCTGACCCCCAGACCCGAGGAAGGCCATTCCCATAGATGCACAGCATACCCTGTGTATCTTTTCGGCTCCTCCTTTGAGAAGGAAGACAGCTCGATGGGCATGTGAGTCTAACACTTTAAAGCAATCTTTACTGCTTCGTTTAACTAAAGTATTTTTCCACTCAAGTTCCCCTGCTCAAGCATTCCTTCTAATTACCACTTCCCTTGTACAGTATGCTGTGTAGAGCTCACAGGAGTAAGCTCGCGGGGAACAAGTGCCCCTGGGGTGGCCAGGAAAATAAGGTCTGGCTCGTAGGGGGCTCAGTGAAGCAGCAGCTCTTACATCTTCCTGGCAGCGGTGAGAAACGACCTAGAAACCGCACCACCAGACCAGATGCAGCGCCATAGGACCTGGCTCTGAGTTGGCTTCGTAAGCTTAGGACGCACCATCGATTTTGCAGGGGGTGTGGAAGCTCTATCTGGAAGCCTGGAATGTACTAGAAAGTTTCAGTTATTCTGTGGTTTGAGGCATATTCAGTGCTCTACCATGACCTGATTTCTTCATGCATGTATTGAGTTCACTCAATAAATATGCAGTGAAGAACTTCCCTGGTGGTCTAGTGATTAATACTCCACACTACCTCTGCAGGGGCCGTGGGTTCCATCCCCGAGCATGGCTTCGATACCTGGTTGGGCAACGAAGATCTTACATGCTATGCAATGCAGCCATTAAAAAAAAAAAAAAAGGAAGGGGGAAATGCAGGGAACGCCTAATACGGAATTGGAGGAATTAATACATATCAGGCAGTTATAAACATGCCTGGAACATAATGTATACTGAATCAATACTTTGCTGTTATGATTATTATGATATACAGGCATTGGTCTTCATTTACTTATTTGCTCATCCATTCAGTTCCCCATCAAACATTGGCTGAGGGGCAATGGTGTCCCAAACTGCTGGAGATACAGAGAACAAAGTGAGGACGGACGCAGCTTGTCAAGAAAGAGAGCAGGGCAGGGGAGATGGAGAGGTAAATGGTTGCTGGCTTGCATTCTTGGAAGGATGGTGTTGCTGTTCACAGAGACAGGAAACCAAGAGAGGCATGGTCATGCTTTGGGAGGGGAGGATCTTGAGCTGGGTAGGTGGCATGAGTAAGGTTACCTGGGATCTCCCAGTACAGACATTCATCAAGCAGCTGGGACAGGAGACTGAGGCTTGGAGAGAAGCCTGGAGAGCAAGCCAGGTCAGTGCCAGGCTATTGTGTGGAGTTGCCTGAAGGTCTCTGCCCACAGACCTAGTTGTCAGAGATTTCTCAGAGATCAGAGAGATGCTGGTGGATCCTGAGGGTGTTACCACAGGCTAGTTTTCAGAATGCTTTATCTAATTGAAAACTAATGGCAGTGACTAGCCTTGAGCCTCAGCCCAAGAAACAGAAAGGACCCATCTGATGGGCCACATTTTATTTATATATAAATGAACAGACTATGTGGGCTCAGTCACTCAGTCATATCAGACTCTGTGATCTTATGGACTGTAGCCTGCCAGGCTCCTCTGTCCATGGAATTCTCCAAGCAAGAATACTGGAGTGGGTTGCCATTTCCTCCTCCAGGGGATCTTCCTGACCCAGGGATCGAACTCATGTCTCTTGCGTCTCCTGCATTGGCAGGCAAGTTCTTGGCCACTAGCACTACCTGGGAAATAATGAATGCACTATAGGCAGAGAGAGACAGAAATAGAGATAGACATCGCAGCAGGCTCGTCCATCACTGACCCTTGACTGATGTTTGCTAGGAGACTGAGTGGATGAGTGAATAAATAAATGAAATCCTGTGCCTGAGTATAATAATAACCACCAAAGCATTAACTGAATATGTACTATGTTCCAGGGACTGTTCTAACTTTACATACACTGACACTTTTTCTTTCTCTCTCTCTCTCTGCCCCCCACCTCACCCTGGCTCTGTTCCAAGTGCATTACAAACCTGAACTTATATCCTCACTATGATCAGCTAATCTTATTCAAACTTGCAGAGAAGGAAACTGAGACACAGAGAGGTGGTTTCCGTTTCTCAAGGTCTCGCAGCTACTAAGTGACAGAGCTGGAATCAAACGCAGGCAGTCTGGCTCCAGGGTCCCTGCTCTCAACTGCTTCCGGGCACCAGCCGAAAAATGCTCCAGTGGACCCCATCCCTTGAGCCAGCAGGGCTCACAGGAAGGGTGCAATTCTCTGCTGCTCGTGAGCCCCTCTCCACGGACAGAAACTGGTCCCCACTCCTAGCCTCTGCTCCCCTCCTCCCTGCTCAGGGCCCCGGGCTCAGCAGCGGCGCTGGAGTCTTGGTGGCAGGATGCTGGCTCCGTGTCTCTCCACAGACCGCCTCCTCCTGCTTTATTAGCCGTCTTTTAAAATAGACTTTTCTATTTCAAACACCTCCACTTACCACTTGCTGCTCATCTTCCAGCACATCCAGCCTGCCTCTCTGTCATCATAATATGCTGCTCAGAATATCACAGACAGGCTGACTTTTTGTGAAATAGCAGCCTCTTGAGAGAGAGTTTTCTTTCCCTCTTTTAATTGTGCCATTTTCTAGCTGGCCTTTTTCTTTTTAAAAGGTGAGCCTCAGACTTCTGATTGTTCAACCGTTAATTTCAACGTCTTGATCACATTCATTGGATGCAGGAGGGAAGAGCCCTTAGAGGATCAGGCAGTTCCACCCTGTTACTGTACAAAGGAAAAAACCGTGTCTTGGAGAGGGCACTTGACTTATCTGAGATCACACGGCGAGGCCGAGCAGGAGTGAAACATGAGAGTTAACACTGTGGGGGTTTTAATAACAGGAGTAGTCGTAACTCATTTCCATCACAACATTATAATTTACAAAGAACAAAATTTATAATCTCTGGACCCACTGTCCTCTAGTGGCTCAAGAGTTTGGTCATCTCATCTAAGGAGAGAGTAGCCTTTTCTCCCAAAGCCAGCTGTCTACTCTGCTGCTGCTGCTAAGTCGCTTCAGTCGTGTCTGACTCTGTGCGACCCCATAGACGGCAGCCCACCAGGCTTCCCCTTCTCTGGGATTCTCCAGGCAAGAACAGTGGAGTGGGTTGCCATTTCCTTTTCCAATGCATGAAAGTGAAAGTGAAGTTGCTCAGTCGTGTCCAACTCTTAGCGACCGCATGGACTGCAGCCCACCAGCCCACTGCTCTACCCCACTGGAATTCCAAGTGCCCACATCCAGTAAGAATCAGGATGATTCTTGTTAACATCTGAGATTCATCGAAAGACAACAAAGAGCTATTTGAGAGCCTCGAGTCAACTCTAGAGTCACCCTAGGGCTAACTCTGCAGCCCAGACTCTTCTGTGACCCCAGACACTTCCTCTCCCCCTCTTACTGATAAATTTCTCTTTAGGGTGGCTGTAGAGGACAGAGCTTCCCCCACCAAACAGTGAGATGTCCCCCAGTAGAGACTCAGCAGTGGTCAATGTCAACCCTGGAAAACCCATAGAAAAGATTTCATTCCACCCTCCCACTTTACAGATTTAGAAGTTGAGGCCCAGAGAAGGAATTGATTTCCCCAAGATCCCACCTCTTTGAAAAAAGTAACAGGGTTCCTGGACCAGCTGTCTCCTGTCTGCTGTAGTCTAGATACCAATGTCAGCCACTTGCTAAACTCTGCCTTGAGTGTCGCTTTCCTTACTATCTTGTTAAGGAGAAATTTTTCCATGGGGAATAGCAACAAAATTGTGAGGCAATAGCGACTCGTACCTCCAAAGTCCACTTCCATGATCCTAAATCTTGGCTACAGTGAGAATCTGCTGTGGATTCAGATTCTTAGCCCAGGAATGGATAAAGTCCCAGGGAGTGGGGCCCCAACCTCGTTTTTCTAAAGCTCTAGGTGATTTTAATGGGGGCTCAATGATAAAGAACCCACCTAGCAATACAGGATACACAGATTCAATCCCTGGGTCAGGAAGATCCCCTGGAGAAGGAAATGACAAGCCACTCCAGGATTCTTGCCTGGGAAATCCCATGAACAGAGAAGTCTGGCGGGCTACAGTCCATGGGGTCGAAAAAGAGTTGGGACACGACCTAACGTCTATACAATGACAACAAGGTGACTTTAATGCGCAGCCAAGGATGGGCAAGACGCATACACCTGATGGCCAAGGATCCTATCAGCACCTTTGAATCACTGTGATCGAAACAGAATATAACTAATTACATTTTTGAGTTTTAAACACTGAATTTGAATACAATTAAAACATGAAGCTGACAGACTGTGACAGATGCTGATCAGAGGAGCGCTTTCTGAGTCACACCTCAACTGGAGGGCAAGCTTGAAACGTCCCTACCCATCCCTGTTTGCAAAAAAGAACACATCAGACCGCATACCCATCAAGTAGCCGCATGCATCACTATTGAAAACTGGGAATGCTCAGGTGCATAAAGGACCGTTTTCTGTTCATATTGCAAATTAAGGAAAATAAGTCGTCACTGATGAAAGTCATAGGTAAACAGTCATCTTAGCCTTCTCGTGTGGGCTTTCCCTCTGTTACCACTAGTTCTCCTTCCTAAAATCAGACCTGTCCTCAGATCAAGTGGCAAGTCTAAGTCCCAAGTCAGAGCCCTTGTGAAAGACAGTTTTCCTGTAAAAAGTAGAAGGAAATGCATAGAATCAAACAGGTGTTCCGAGAGGGCTCAGAATAACCGTACTCTGAACCTCATCCCCCTTCATTCAGGCAATTGCTCGGGATGCTTGGCTGGGTGGGGAGAAGGCAGTCAGGAACCAGAGAACATCTCTGAAAGTGACAGTTCCACAGAAAATGCTGTGCTGATGAAAGAAGAGATGGAGTGGGGGGCATTTCATCCTCAAACTGAAGGAGGATAAAAATAATCAAGGGTTTCTTCATGTGTTTTAAGAAAATGTTCAGATTTCCTCTGAAATGAAAAGGGACACCTGCTCTGCTGCGGTAAGAAATCACCAGAGGTTGAGAGTCAAATGCTCTCCAGGCACAGTATTATTATGCTTGTATTGTTCACATTCCTCACCTGCTCCTAATTCCAGCAGGAGCACAACCACATTCATGAGTAGCTATAATTATCCCCATTTGAGAATGAGGGAAGTGATGTTCCGAGTGACCAAGACCATCCCCAGATCCCATGAGCTGGGGATCAATGTGGCAAAATTTTAATCCACTCCACTCCAAACTTCAAGTGGGGAGAAGAGTCTTTCCACCGTGGGGACAGAGCTCTGCTGGAGACAGTAAAAGGCTGAGAGGGAGGTGGTGGATGGGAAGCTTCCTTTATTAATTTTAGTGGAATCCACCAACATCTGACTATTGGACCAGGATATTACACTCAAACTTTCTCTAGCTGGGAATATCAGAAATACTGGACTGTAGCATTTCTGGCTGATAAAAGAGAGCTGTAAATTAAAAAACAAAAAACGGGGCCATGAGCTGGAAGGAGACTCATCTGCAAAGCTCTTGAGTTTCTGCTAAATGCCCATGTAGGGATGCACCAGTGACTCTGGCCAGACATAAGATGTTGGAATGGGCAAGCACACACTACCTCTGAATAGAGACTCAAAGACTCCAGCCATAAATCAAAAGGAAACTGGAGGCTGAGAATAGAAAGTTAAAGGCAGCAATTACAAAGTGCAGCTCAAACCTCTGTGAACTTGGAGGAGTCAAATAGCAAAGGATGGATCCCTAGCCTCCCTCCACAGCTGCGGGTGAGGAATATTGATTGAACACAGGTAGCAACCATGGAGTTCAGCCAACTCTACACCTGGAATTTTTTTTAGTTTTTTACACCCTGGAGCCAAGCAGTCCTTCCCAGAGCAGTGAGACAAAGCATTCCGGGCATTTCACAGAGACATCTTTGCACACAGTATTAGCAGAGTCCATTTGCATAGAAGTTGCTGCATTTGCATGAATCACTACAGGAGCAAATGGAAACAGAATGAGCTAAAAACAAACAAAAAAAAAAAGTTGGCAAAGTCTTTGCAGAGACTAAACTCTAAGGATTGTTATCACATAGACAGGCAGATCGCTGCAATTGGTGTATCCGTGGTCTTGCTGTCAGGAAGGAGATTGTCTGTCAATATCCCCACCAGACAAGCAAGGTGGGCAGAAGTGGTCCGGGCCTGAAACTGAACAAGATAGAGTCCAGGGGTCCAGATATAGAGCAGGTTCCAGACCCAAGCTGGGTCTCCGACTAGAGCAATTTCTGAGTCAAAGAATGGGCCTCCTGGTCAATGTCTTCTGGTTTCCTGCAACCATGGACCAGGACATGCTGCTGCTGCTACTGCTGCTAAGTCACTTCAGTCGTGTCCGACTCTGTGCGACCCCATAGACAGCAGCCCACCAGGCTTCCCTGTCCCTGGGATTCTCCAGGCAAGAACACTGGAGTGGGTTGCCATTTCCTTCTCCAATGCATGAAAGTGAAAAAATAAAGTGAAGTCGCTCAGTCGTGTCCGACTCCTAGCGATTCCATGGACTGCAGCCCACCAGGCCCCTCCGTCCATGGGATTTTCCAGGTAAGAGTACTGGAGTGGGGTGCCATTGTCTTCTCCCCCGGACATGCTAGGAGAAGGTAAAGGGGCAAGGAGTAAACAGCGACTAAGCTGACGCCACAAATGGGTCACTGCCTTCTTTCATTCAGCAAACACATATTGATCACCTACATGTCAGTTGCTATTTCAGGCAATGGGTATACAGTCCTGAAAGAACAAATCAGGTTGCTGCCTTCATGGAGTTCATGGAGCTCATATTCTAGTGATGGAAGATGGATACAAGTAAATAAACTAATAACTATATTATGTCCGGTAAAGACAAGCACTATGCTAAATAAAGTGTGTCATGGAGAAAGGGTGATGAGGAAGGGGAGTGAACACACTGCAGCCCCGCTGCTCCCTTCTCCTCCCTGACTCCGTCTCCCGGGCAGGGAAGGCTATCCCAACACACAGGCTACACTCTGACTCCATCTCACCTGCAGGGAAGGCTATCCCAACACACGGGCTGCACTCTGACTCCATCTCACCTGCAGGGAAGGCTGTCCCAACACACGGGCTACACTCTGACTCCGTCTCCCCTGCAGGGAAGGCTATCCCAACACACGGGCTGCACTCTGACTCCATCTCACCTGCAGGGAAGGCTATCCCAACACACGGGCTACACTCTGACTCTGTCTCCCCTGCAGGGAAGGCTATCCCAACACACGGGCTGCACTCTGACTCCATCTCACCTGCAGGGAAGGCTATCCCAACACACGGGCTACACTCTGACTCCATCTCACCTGCAGGGAAGGCTATCCCAACACACGGGCTGCACTCTGACTCCATCTCACCTGCAGGGAAGGCTGTCCCAACACACGGGCTACACTCTGACTCCGTTTCCCCTGCAGGGAAGGCTATCCCAACACACGGGCTGCACTCTGACTCCATCTCACCTGCAGGGAAGGCTATCCCAACACACGGGCTGCACTCTGACTCCATCTCACCTGCAAGGAAGGCTGTCCCAACACACGGGCTACACTCTGACTCCGTCTCCCCTGCAGGGAAGGCTATCCCAACGCACGGGCTACACTCTGACTCCATCTCACCTGCAGGGAAGGCTATCCCAACACACGGGCTGCACTCTGACTCCATCTCACCTGCAGGGAAGGCTATCCCAACGCACGGGCTACACTCTGACTCCATCTCACTCGCAGGGAAGGCTGTCCCAACACACGGGCTGCACTCTGACTCCATCTCACCTGCAGGGAAGGCTATCCCAACACACGGGCTGCAGTCTAAGGCACTGACCTCAGGGTCACACAGTCTAGTACAGGAGTCACCTCACTTTAAAAGAAGTGGTGGGTTTTGTTTTTTTTTTTTTTCTCCTTTGTCTACCAGAACAGCTGGGTTAGGGTTAGGCAGAGCAGACCCAGCTGGTCCGCTTTTCTCTCTTTCCTTCACATGTCTTGAGCAGCCAAGTTCTCTGCTAGGTGGGACTTGCTCCAACAGAACCTGTCTAACCATCTCCTGGTCTCTTCTGCTGATTTCCTATAGGCAACCCTGGTGCAGAGGGACCAGAGGCTCAGATTTGGACCGGGACCAAGGTAAAGACTAAGGAGCAACTGGCAGCAGTGACAGCCTATTTCCATCTGACTCAACTAGTTGAGGGTAAACAGGCACTCCACGTGGTCCAGCCCAGCTCACAGCGATTCCCTGCTCTTGGTTTGGGAGCCCAAGCCTAGTCAACAATAACAGGGCAACTTCCTATCACTCACAGGTGTATCTGTCAGATATTGCCACCTTACAAACAACCACAAATCTCAGTAATGTACAAGCACAAGCATTTTTTTTTTTTGCTCATGCATCTGTGGATTGTCTGGGCCTTTGGCTGATCTTGACCTGGCTCAGCTGGGCTAGGACTTACATAAATAGGCAACTGGAGGCTGAGGGTCAGAATCAGGACTGTCCTACACCACCTCCAGTGTCTCTCATCTTCCCTGGGCCATCTGGTGAACCAGGATGGGTTCTTTTCATGATGATGGCAGATGCACAAGAGAGCAAGCAAAAACACCCCTGGGTCCTTATAGAACTGTAGGACCAGCCCAAGTTGGCCCTATCCTGTATCTAACAAGATACTGAGTTGTTTTTCAGAGACAACAGAACAAAACCACAAGTCATGACATCAAATAATCCCCAGAGGGACTTCCCTGGTGGTTCAATGGCTATGACTCCATGCTCCTAATGCAGGGGATTCGAGTTGGATCCCTGGTCAGGGTAATAGATTCCACATGCCACAACTAAAGATCCCACATGCCACAACAAAGATTGAAGATCTCAAGTGCCACAACTAAGCCTGGTGCAGCCAAATAAGTAAATACATTTTACAAATATCCCCAGAACCAAAATTTTCTCCCCCTTCTGGAACCAAAGAACTGGGACGTGGTCCAAACCCAAATACCAGAGCCCATTCAGAAGTGCTGTCCAGGAAGATCTGGTGCTGAAATCCCTTTACCGCATCTTACCATAAATGACTGCGTTCCAAAACCCTCCAAGAAAAACTTGCCCCACTGTACACTAACCCTCTTGCCTTAACCCATAAAAGCTTGACCAAACCACAGATCATGTAGACAGGTTTGAGCTGTGCCTCTCGTCTCCTTGCCAGTCGACCTCACACTAAAGCCTTTTCTTTCTCAAAAGCTGGTGCCATAGTACTGGCTTCTGTGCACGTCGGGCAGTGAGCCCTTGTTCAGTAACCCTGACAGCACAATATGAAGTGGTCCACGTCTGCCTGTACTGCCTTGGGCTAAAACAAGCCATCCAACTGAGCCTCAACCCAGAGGGCAGGGACCTGCATCTGCCTTTAGGGGAGCAACTGCACAACCGCTTGGCAAAGAACATGACAACAGGAAGGGGAAAGGAATTAGGGCCAGAAACTCCTCAGACACACACTCTGTGTGGGAATGTTCTAGGGTAGACTTGATCTAGGGAGAAAGGGACTTTACCTGGGGAACAATTTAAAATTTGAGATCACCTTTGATTGGAATTTGCCAATAAGGAAGCAGTTGACTTCTTATTAATGATAAAAAGAGAAAGGAAAAAAGCCAACATTCACTGGACACTTACACTCTGCTAGGTATCATTTTAGATGCTTTAACATGAATAAATCCATTTTAATCATAAAAACTTTTGAAGCAGGTTCAATGATTATCTTCATTTTGCAGATGAATCAGCAGAGGCACAAGGAGAGAAGGAAACTTGTTCAAGGTCACAGAGCTAGTCAGCAACCGAGCCAGATTGGGACCCAGGCAGTCAGGTGCTGGAACACACCCTCCCAAGCTCATGTAATACTGCCTTCTCGATAGAAAACACGGCCTGAGTGTGCATGTCCCTAGTCTGTCCTGCACCCATCCATAGTCTCAGTGGATGCTCAAGCATGGAAGAGGCTTTAGATGTGGGGAGGTCAGGTGGAAGCTTAGGCATGGGACCCAGCTTGATTAGAGAAGCTGTTGGCTTTTGGGGTGGCAAGTAGGAGCCAAGGTAGCTAAGCTTGGACCAAAGTAGCAAGGGTAAGGAGGAGTGAAATGGAATTCAGGCTTCTCAGGGATTCAGGAAGGGATAACGTGGGCAAGAGAAAGGCCAAATGGGCTCCGGCACCTAGAAAGAGACTGAAGAAAGACTTGATTTTGAGACTTTATACAAAACTTATCTCTGCATCTGTCTTCCTGAACTGGTCGGCCCTGGGGCTTCCTGTCAAAGCTATACTAAGAGTGAGGGCAGAGAGGCAGGACCGGAGCTGGGGGAGAAGATCCCAGAGATGTCCTGGGGATCATATCTCAGGCAGCCCAGGATGCGAGCAGTGATGGAGAGAGCGACAGGGGAATGAGGATTCCCCTCAGGCACATATCTGGTTTATATTCAACTTGTCACTCACTTCAGTCACCCCTCTTATTTTCTGTTATGATAAACACCAATAACAGCTTACTCAGGGAGCATTTTCTGAGAGACAAGCATTTTCAGACACGAGATTGCATTTGACACTCACAACCATCTCACATGGGAAGCAGCACATTTTAAAAATAAGGATACAGGGGCTCAGAGAGGGTATATGTCATGTACAGGATCACAGCTAATTAGAGGAAGGGGAATCAGCACCATCACCTGTTAGCCCTGCACCATCCTCACATCTTTCCTTGTAAGGAGGGCAAGTGAAAATGAAGTCAGGTTTGATCTCCTGAGAGAAGGCTGTACTTTGCCTCTATCAATCATTCACACTTCAGTATGATGTATTTCCAGTCTGGTCCTGAGAGTGAAAGAACAACAGGACAGGCTCACGGGAAAGTTGCAACAAAGGCTCCACCAAGGGGTGGCAGGGAAGGAGTGCAGCGAACTTCAAAAGGCAACGTCACCCAGTCTCGGTGGCTCCCTCGGGGGGCTCAGTTGTTGGGACCAAGCTGACAGAGGCTCAGGACAAGGCAGAAGGGGTCTGATGAAGACAGTCAACTCAGAGTAATAATTATTGAGACAATCTGGTGCAGAGTGCTGTGCTGAGTACCTGGGAGGCTGGAGTAAAGAAGGCAGGGGTGCTTGCCTTCCAGAATGGAGAGAGGCAGTAAATAAGCACATGAATAAGAACATGAAGCAGGACCGTGTATAAAGATGGCGCGTCATAATGGGATGGAGAGAGTGGCCAGGCGGGATTACTGTTTTGGATCTGGAGTCAAGAAGGCTTCTCCAAGAAGGCGACACTGGGGTAAAACTTAAACAAAGGGAAGGTACCAGGCTGGCCAAGATCTGGTTGATTTCAAGGACAAGGTCAGGACCCAGTGTAAAAATAAAAGTTTAAATGACAACAGCAATAATAATAGTAGTGGAATAGTAGCTAACTAATGCCACTAAGAGTGACATTGCTAACCTCATGGGGCATGGATTATGTGATAGACAGGGCTCTAAGTAATCTCCATATGTTACATCAGGTCCTACTTACCACAATGCTGTATGGTAGGTATTATCACAGCCCCCACTTGACAGATAAGAAAAATGAGGCAGCAAGAGGTTACATGCTTAACCAAAAAGAGATAAGAACCAGAAGGAGAGAAACTTGCTGAGTGGTCAGATCTCTATAGTCCCAGCACTGAATCCCAAGAGTTACGATGGTACCAGGGGTGGCTGGTGGTTTTTTCTAGGCTCTGTGCAGGACCCCAACTTCCATCACCAAGCTCAAGGCTGAAAGACTAATGAGCTGCAGCACTGAAGTGATCACATCATCAGATGAGCAGTGCAGCACTCAGTCCCTGCCCACCCACCCTCCACTCAGAAAGCATCTGCAGCAGAGGACTGAGTGGGAGGCCAGCTGCACACCGCCCACTGTTCCTCTCGTTCCCACTATAAATAACATAGTTAAGAAAAAGAAACCCACACACAGGGACACTTTTATCCCTACACCCACTTTTGGGTCTGCTCGCTCCATACAAGTGATGTGATGATCTGAATTCAAAAGTCAGGCATGGGGAATGGCAGTGTGTCAGGAAATCAAGCAGTTGGGGTCAAGAGATCCAGGTAGAAGGGCTCATCTCACCAAAACCAGGAAGGGATGCTGGCTCTCTTAAAAGACTTCATGCTCCTCTGCCTGCAAGACCTGATCTCAGCTAAAAAAAGTCCTTCTCCAAGTCAGAGGCCACCTCCTCTGCTCCCCTGTCCTCTCGGTCTCTCTTTGTTGTTGTTCTGATAATGAATAGAGCATGTGTCACATTACAGTATCACAGGAGCTGGATAGATTTGGGGACAGGAAAAGGAAGAAAGGTGGGGGATAGATCCAGGATGAAGGAGAGAAAAAGAACATTGCCAAGCTTGCTCCCAAGGAACTCATGGCCGATGGTACAAATGGGCATATAAACATGTGATGACAACCCACTCTGGCACACGATTGAGAAAAGATCTGACCAAGATGTGGTAGCAGCATGAGTCGGCAACATCTGCAGAGAAGTCCTTTGATCTGAGTAGGATATTTCCAGTAGAAACAGGCAGGGAAGGGAACTGCGGGCAGAGGAAAGAAATGCACACAAGCAAGATACATAAAAGAGCCCATCAGGGCTTCCTTGGTGGCTCAGTGGTAAAGAACCCACCTGCCAGTGCAGGAGGCACAGGTTCCATCCCTGTCCTGGGTTGGGAGGATCCCACATACAGCCTCTAAGCCCATGAGCCACAACTACTGAGCCTGCGCCTTAGAGCCTGGGAACAGCAGCTACTCCAGCCCGTGCACCCTGGAGCCCGTGCTCTGCAACAAGAGAAGCCACAGCAGTGAGAAACCCATGCACTGCAGCTAGAGAGTAGGCCCTGCTCACCACAACTAGAGAAAAGCCTGAGCAGCAATGAAGACCCGGAACAGCCAAAAATAAATAAATAAAATTATATAGAAAAGAGCCCATTATATGCCTGGAGATAAGAGTGGGATGCCCATTAAGGCTGAAGATATCACCACACTGTATTCTTCCAAAATTGACATCTTAGAGCAACTTACAGCATCCTACACCCATCCAGACGCCAGGCCCAGCCATTTCTGCCTTAGAACATTTTTAACTTTGTTGCTGATTTTGGTCCCCAGTGCCACTATGACACTGAGGGTCACCCATCCATGGCCTCTTTGGCAAGCCCTTCTTAGGACAACAGCTTAGTCTCCTGGCTTCCTGATTCTCCTTACCCCCAACTTGTCCATTCTCAACAACCCCATTTCCAATCCAGTTTTGGAGCAGTTTTAGAGTCTACCTAGATAACAGTGATAATACACACAAGCAGGATGATGTCATTTGCTTCAGCTAGAGCCCAGAGAGCCCACTAAAGATGAGCTAGACAGGAAGTTGACCTACAAAGACCAGAGAACCAAGGAGCAGTACCACATCGAGGTTAACGACCCATCCAAGAATATAGTAGACCTCAGCCTCTGAGCTGCACCTCTCCGGGTACCAGGCATAAGACAGAACACAAAGAAGAGTGTTCACAGTCCCTACCCTTTTGGAGAATGGAGAAGATAGCCAATAATACAATGGCTACACAAATAAACGCAAAAGCACATACTGTGATAAATAGTATAAAGAATATTTACAAGGAGTTCTGTATGCCTACAGTGGTGGTGAAGGCAGTCAAGGAAGACTTCCAAGTGTAGGACATTTGAGCTGAGATTTGAAGAGCTGGTTGACTAGATAAGGGATGGAGAGAAGGAGCAGTTCCTACTAGCTAAGAAAGTTGTTCTTGTTGTTTAATCACTAAGTTATGTCTGACTCTTGCAACCCCAGGGACTATAGCCTAACAGGCTGCTCTGTCCATGGGATTTCCCAGACACGAATACTGGAATGGGTGGCCATTTCCTTCTCCTAGCTAAGAAAGTTAGCACAGGAGTAATATTATCTGGATTTCAAACATGTCCCCATCAATGGTTAATTTGGGGCAAATTATTTCACACTTGCATATCTTGTTTGCCTTGTCTGTAAAATGAAGATAGTAATTGTGTTTACCTTAGAGATTCATTATAAAGATTTAATAAGACAAAGCATTTATAGCAGATAGTACAGAACAGAGTAAGGACATAGTAACTGGGGAGACTACCACTAATAGTCACTGCAGTTGTGGTGATGATCATTTAAATGATGCTGTTAGATTGATGGCGATGGTGATAGTGTTGACAATGGTCATTATGAGACTGATGATGGTGATCATGATGGTGATGGCGTTAGTGAGGATAATCATGAATTCTGCACACGCAGCAATAGGAACAACATATGCAAATACCCTCAGACTGAAGGAGGCATGAGGATAGGCAGTGCCAAGGAGAGGAGACAGTTACATCTCCTAAGGCAGACACAGGCAGACTCTGCAAATGCCAATTTTAGACTCTAGACCCCAAGCTTCCACAAAATGTAATCAAAGACCTTTAAAAGTGCTCAGATTCAGTTGAAGTTTCTTGAGCTCCCTGCCTTGAAAGGTCTTGCCTTTATGCCAACAGTACCACCAGGGAAGCCAGAGTTACGTGAGTCCCTACTATTTGCTGGACAATTACTCATGTGTTACTCTGTTTGATCCTCATGACATTTACTAGGTGGCTGGCACCATGCTGAGCACTGAGAATATGTTGAGAAGCAGGATACAGATATGATGTTCATTTTACACAAAGGTGAATAAACAAGGCATAGAACATTTAATTAATTATCCAGGTCACACAGCTAATAAATGATAAATGCTGTGTTTAAACCCAGGCTCAAATGTCTCCTAGTTTAAACCCTTTCTTCTCTTTGCCTTTTGCTGCTTAGTCAGAGGACATGTAGACTCATAGAGGCAGAGTTGCAGGAACCAGGTCCCAGTTGACAAAGGCGGTCTCTCATGCTTCGTCACTCCTGGGGGCAACTCCCCTGATGCCAGCACAGTTCACAGTAAGTCCCATGATCCACAATTTGTTAAGTCACTATTTATAAGGGATGACAAGAGAGAAAGGGGGTGCCTATGTTCACTGAGCCCCTAGAAGATGGTAGGTGCCTTATATTCATTATTTCATGGGGGCCAATACTATTCCTTACTCAAATATTACTGCCTCCTACCTGTAAGACAAAGGAACTAAGACTCAGAGTGGTTGCAAAACTTATCTGAGGTCATGCAATGGAGGGTGTTATCTTAAATTCAGTTCAGTTCAGTCACTCAGCCATGTCTGACTCTTTGTGGAGATAAAGACTGCAGTATGCCAGGCTTCCCTGTCCGTCACCAACTCCCAGAGCTTACTCAAACTCATGTCCATCAAGTCAGTAAGGCTATCCAACCCTCTCATCCTCTGTCGGCCCCTTCTCCTCCTGCCCTCAATCTTTCCCCCCATCAGGGTCTTTTCCAATGAGTCAGTTCTTCACATCAGGTGGCCAAAGCATTGGCGCTTCAGCTTCAGTATCAGTCCTTCCAATGAATATTCAGGACTGATTTCCTTTAGGATGGACTGGTTGGATCCCCTTGCAGTCCAAGGGACTCTCAAGGGTCTTCTCCAACACCACAGTTCAAGAGCATGAATTCTTCTGTGCTCAGCTTTCTTTATGGTCCAACTCTCACATCCATACATGACCACTGGAAAAACCATAGCTTTGACTAGACGGACCTTTGTCGGCAAAGTAATATCCCTGCTTTTTAATATACTGTATAGGTTGGTCATAGCTTTTCTTCCAAGGAGCAAATGTCTTTTAATTTCATGGCTGCAGTCACCCTCTGCAGTGATTTTGGAGCCCAAGAAAATAAAAATTTTAATACAGGACTCACTGATTCCAGAGCCCTGTCTCTTTAGCCATTTTCCTCCCAATTGTTCTTCTGTCGTGCAACACACACACACACACACACACACACACACACACACAGAGCCAAACACAGCCATGGCCACAAATAGACTTTACCCCAGTTCTGAAGGCATCCGAATGTGTATAAATTCACAGCACTTTTAAAGAAGCCCTACTTCTGCAACCAGAGGAGGAAGAATGAAGGAGGTTGCTGCCTGCTTTCCTTATGTGCTTAAGCTGCAGCACAGTGCTTGTGTATTTCCAAGCACCGGCCACCTCCTCTGTGCTCAGGAAGGATAATGGATGATCCAGCTAAGGTTTCAAGGTTGAAGCTTTAGACACTGGAAAACAGGATTTCAGTGGCTATTTATCTCACCTATACTGTCCTTGGCTTCTCTGGGAACTGAAATTACCACAGACGCCTAGGCAGGAGCTGAGCAGGGATGCTGGATATACATTTGGGTTTGTGACTGATGTATTCGCGTATGTTACTTTCCAGAGACAATGGTTAAAAGAGAGTTACAGTGCAGACTCTGTTTCTTCTTAGCTACACCCTGAGCAAGTCATTTGATCTTTTTATGCTTTGTCTTACCATCTTGGAAATGGGAATAACAGCATCATCACCAATCTTGTCTTAGTCAACTATTGTTGTGATGTTGCAGGGTAACAAAAAATCTCCAAATCTCAGAGGTTTACCTTGACAAGTATTTATTTCTCACTCACAGCCCTGTGGGTCACCTGGGGCAGTTCTGCTTCAGATTGAAGGTTGAGTTCAGGTATTTTTTATTTTATGACAGGAGGAAGCAGGTATCTGGGGCATGATTTTCCCATGCTCAGTTACAAAAGTGCAAGAGAACTAGCCAAATCACACGAGCACACTTCATATTTTTGGTTGGTTGTGGAGTATGTCACATTCACTCACATCCCAACAGCCAAAATCAATCACAAGGCCAGGTCTAAAGTTAGTCTGAGGCATGGAAAGAGAGGGGAGGTGTTCCATCCATTTTTATACACCATCAAGTGTATAAAAATTTATTCCTAAACTTAGCAGCCCAAGTGAAGTGAAAGTCACTCAGTCGTGTCCGACTCTTTGCAACCCCATGGACTATACAGTCCATGGAATTCTCCAGGCCAGAATACTGGAATGGGTAGCTTTTCCCTTCTCCAGGGGATCGTCCCAACCCAGGGATCAAACCCAGGTCTTCTGCACTGCAGGTGGATTCTTTACCAGCTGAGCCACAAGGGAAGACCTAGAAGCCCAAACCAGCCATTTTGTATCACTTGTGACTCCATTGGTCAGGAGTGTTGGGAGGGCTTAGCTGGACTCTCTCCAGAAGTTGTAGTCAGGTGGCAGCTGAGGCTGGACTCATCTGAAGGCTCAGCTGGGCTGGACATCCAGGAGGGCTCCCTCACATGGCTGGCACTTAATGCTGGTCAGTCAGCAGGGCTGGACCAAAGTGCCCATGTGCAGCGCCCCCCAGCACGGACATCTCAGGGTGGGTGGATTCCTCCCCTGATACCTGGCTTCCCCCAGAAACGTGTTCCAACAGACAAGGCAGAAGTTGCACGGCTTAATGTGACTTAGCCTCTAAAGTCATGCAGCATCAATTCTATTGCACTGTACAGGTTACAAATCAGTCACAAAGAACAGCCCAGGTTCAAGGACAGTGGGCACAGTCCACATCCCTCAATGGGAAGAGTACCAAAGAATTTGTGGGCATGGTTTTAAACCAACACCAGAGGCACAAGAGGAAGAAAAATGAAAAAGTAACATTATCCACATATCCCCCACCACAAAAGCTGTGATAAAAAGTGTAAAGTGTTTAGCATGGTGTGTGGCACAGATCAAGCACTTAATAAATAAATGGTAACCACACAAATCACACAGTCCCTGGGCCGACATTCAGGATGATAGCCTACCTTGTTTGTTAGCACGGTTGACCTAACTGGGCTACCCTGATGAGGCCAAAAGACTAAAAGATGGTGATGGGGCTGCCATCTGCAGCTCATCTGCAATGTGCCAGGTACTGTGCTAGGCAGTTTTCATCCAGGATCTTATTTAATCTCCACAAGAAGCTTGTGAGGTTGTGTCATTGCTGTTACCCATTTAGTCTGAGAACTCTCACATCCTCCCATCATCTTTCAAAAATGTTGTAAATGTGCCATTGTGGGTATATTTGGAAGAGCAGTCAAGCATCCCTTGTCTCTACCGCCTCCCCTCCCAGTTTAACGGTCCACACAACCAGAAGGCCCGTGCAGTTTGCTCATTCCTCTATCTACAGCATTAATCCTACTGGATGTCACTGAGAGGCCCTTGGAGACAAGAACGGTGTCTGATCTATTTCTAGACCCTGTGCCCAGGGCAGGACCACCCCCAGAAGAACATAGGCAGCTCCCATGTTTCCTCCAGGTCCACTCACCATCCTTCCTCTTTCTGTATGGACCACATTCAACAGGCTCCCTCGACCTCTGGTCAGGCTTGACCAGCAGGGAGTCCTGACAGATATCAGAGAAAGGAAGAACCATAAAGTCAGGGCGTTGATTCCCCCAGCTCCCTCTCCCCAAGGTTGTCTGGGTCTGGCTCTGGCTCTCAGCCAAGGGACCCGACTTCTGATCCCCAGCTTTCTCTCCATGACTCTCTCCAATGACCTCTAGTATCTGATCCTTCCTCCTGCCCCCTCCCTTTGTACCTGAGGAAAGGAACAATATTACTGGCCCCAGATACTACCCTGAAAAAAAAGAAAGTGAAAGTATTAGTTGCTCAGTCATGTCCAGCTCCTTGTGACCCCATGGCCTGTAGCCCACCAGGCTCCTCTATCCATGGAATTCTCCAGGCAAGAATACTGCAGTGGGTTGCCATTCCCTTATCCAGGGGACCTTCCCAATCCAAGGATTGAACCTGTATCTGCTGCATGAGGATTAAACCACCAGGGAAGCCCAATATTTCCCTACCGCTTATGATTTCCCTGCCCTTTGCCCACACATCTATAAACAGCCCTTTTATTAATCCTGCTTGGAGTTAACCTAGCTGAAGAATACTGTTTGCTTCCCACTGACCCTGGCTGATACAGACGTGCCTGGGGGACAGTTACCAGGCACACGTTTTGGCTGTCAGGCCTGTGACTGCTAACTCTCCTCGATGCACAGCCAGGCCAGAGAACCCAGGATGCCTGTCCTGGGATGATGAAACAGCAGGATCACCTTCCACCTGGAGCTGTCAAGCCTCTAGCCAGGGCTTCATTTAGGGACAGAGCTGTCTCTCACCTGACATCTGTGACAGAGAGGATTTCAGTTAGAGCCATCAGGGGCCTTCAGTTCCTGATACATCTCAAGGATGAAGGTGAGGTAGGCAGGTCCTGCCAGGCCCTGAGGCTTACCAGCCTGACTCCCACCTTCTCCTCCTTCTACAAGGCTGGACAAGTACAGTGAGCCCTCTCCAGGCCGACAGCCAGTGGAATGCTTCCAGTGCATCACTGGAGGAAAACTCCCAGAGATCCTTTGGCAGGGAGTATTACCAGCATCGCATCTATCAGCACTGCAAACTCCCAGAGTTTCCCGTTTTACATCCCAAAGCACCTGGACCCTCCTCCCTAGCTTGTATCATACTTGTAATTAATCAGTCACTTGTATTCCATTGGTACCAAAGTAATTGCAGTTTCTGACCATGAATTTGTAATCATTATAATGAAGCTCAAACACATCTTTATTAATCAAAATAGGAACCATTACAATCAACACATTTTTGCCAATGAAAACAAGCCTGTTTATTCCTGTAGTGTAAAAATCCTTGCTTCAGGATTCGAGACTCTTAGAAACCATTTTCTGCCTCCTGCTGGTTGTGGAAGTGTTTTCCCTGCAAAAAGTTGTCAAGATGCTTACAGAAGTGGTAGTCAGTTGGCGAGAGGCCAGGTGAATATGGTGATGGGGCAAAACTTCACAGCCCAATTCGTTCAACTTTTGAAGCGTTGATTGTCCAACATGTGTTCAGCTGTTGTGGAGAAGAACTGTGCCCTTTCTGTTGACCAATACTGTCTGTAGGGATTGCAGTTGTTGGTGCATCTTATTGATGTGCTGAACAGTATGCAAAGGCAAAAAGATAGGACACTGAAAGATGAACTCCCCACGTCGGTAGGTGCCCAACATGCTACTTGAGATCAGTGGAGAACTAACTCCAGAAAGAATGAAAAGATGGAGCCAAAGCAAAAACAACACCCAGATGTGGTGTGACTGGTGATGGAAGCAAAGTCCGAAGCTATAAAAAGCAACATTGCATAGGAACCTGGAATGTTAGGTTCATGAATCAAGGCAAACTGGAAGCAGTAAACAGGAGATGGCAAGAGTGAACATCGACATTCTAGGAATCAGTGAACTAAAATGGACTGGAATGGGTGAATTTAACTTAGATGACCATTATATCTACTACTGGGGGCAAGAATCCCTTAGAAGAAATGGAGGAGCCATCATAGTCAACAAAAGAGTCCTAAATGCAGTACTTGGATGTGGTCTCAAAATTTACAGAATGATCTCTGTTCATTTCCAAGGCAAACCATTCAATACCACAGTAAGTCTATGCCCTGACCAATAATAATGAAGAAGCTGAAGTTGAACAGTTCTATGAAGAACTACAAGACTTTCTAGAACTAAAACCAAAATAGATGTTCTTTTCATTATAGGGGACTGGAATGCAAAAGTAGGAAGTCAAGAAACACCTGGAGTAACAGGCAAATTTGGCCTTGGAGTACAGAACAAAGCAGAGCAAAGACTAATAGAGTATTGTTAAGAGAAAGCACTGGTCATAGCAAACACCCTCTTCCAACAACACAAGAGAAGACTGTACACATGGACATTACCACATGGTCAACACTGAAATCAGACTGATATATTCTTTGCAGCCAAAGATGGAGAAGCTCTATACAGTCAGCAAAAACAAGACTGGGAGCTGACTGTGGCTCAGATCATGAGCTCCTTATTGCAAAATTCAGACTAAAATTGAAGAAACTAGGGATAACTACTACACCATTCAGGTATAACCTAAATCAAATCCCTTATGATTATACAGCAGAAGGGAGAAATAGATTTAAGGGACTAGATCTGATAGACAGAGTGCCTGATGAACTATGGATGGAGGTTCATGACATTGTACATGAGACAGGGATCAAGACCATCCCCAAGAAAAAGAAATGCAAAAAAGCAAAACGGCTGTCTGAGAAGGTCTTACAAATAGCTGTGAAAAGAAGAGAAGTGAAAAGCAAAGGAGAAAAGGAAAAATATACCCATTTGAATGCAGAGTTCCAAAGAATAGCAAGGAGAGATAAGAAAGCCTTCCTCAGTGATCAGTGCAAAGAAATAGAGGAAAATAATAGAATGGGAAAGACTAGAGATCTCTTCAAGAAGATTAGAGATACCAAGGGAACATTTCATGCAAAGATGGGCTCGAAAAAGGACAGAAATGGTGTAGACCTAACAGAAGCAGAAGATATTAATAAGAGGTGGCAAGAATACACAGAGGAACTGTACAAAAAAGATCTTCATGACCAAGATAATCACGATGGTGTGATCACCCACCTAGAGCCAGACATCCTGGAATGTGAAGTCAAGTGGGCCTTAGGAAGCATCACTATGAACAAAGCTAGTAGAGGTGATGGAACTGCAGTTGAGCTATTTCAAATCCTAAAAGATGATGCTGTGAAAGTGCTGCACTCAATATGCCAGCAAATTTGGAAAACTCAGCAGTGGCCACAGGACTGGAAAAGGTCAGTTTTCATTCCAATCCCAAAGAAAGGCAATGTCAAAGAATGCTCAAACTACTGCACAATTGCACTCATCTCACATGCTAGCAAAGTAATGCTCAAAATTCTCCAAGCCAGGCTTCAACAATATGTGAACCATGAACTTTCAGATATTCAAGCTGGATTTAGAAAAGGCAGAGGAACCAGAGATCAAATTGCCAATATCTGTTGGATCATTGAAAAAGCAAGAGTTCCTAGAAAAAACATCTACATCTGCTTTATTGACTATGCCAAAGCCTTTGACGGTGTGGATCACAATAAACTGTGGAAAATTCTGACAGAGATGGGAATACCAGACCACCTGACCTGCCTCTTGAGAAACCT
Source organism: Bos mutus (assembly GCF_027580195.1). NCBI lineage: Eukaryota > Metazoa > Chordata > Mammalia > Artiodactyla > Bovidae > Bos > Bos mutus. The sequence continues at coordinate 54,847,245 of NC_091629.1, read as the reverse complement.
ATATGCAGGTCAGGGAGCAACAGTTAGAACTGCACATGGAACAACAGACTGGTTCCAAATAGGAAAAGGAGTACGTCAAGGCTGTATATTGTGACCCTGCTTATTTAACTTCTATGCAGAGTACATCATGAGAAACACTGGGCTGGAAGAAGCACAAGCTGGAATCAAGATTGCCAGGAGAAATATCAATAACCTTAGATATGCAGATGACACCACCCTTATGGCAGAAAGCAAAGAGGAACTGAAGAGCCTCATGATGAAAGTGAAGTGGAGAGTGAAAAAGTCAGCTTAAAGCTCAACATTCAGAAAACTAAGATCATGGCAATTGGTCCCATCACTTCATGGGAAATAGATGGGGAAACAGTGGAAACAGTGTCAGACTTTATTTTATTGGGCTCCAAAATCACTGCAGATGGTGATTGCAGCCATGAAATTAAAAGACATTTGCTCCTTGGAAGAAAAGTTATGACCAACCTAGACAGCATATTAAAAAGCAGAGACATTACTTTGCCAACAAAGGTCCGTCTAGTCAAGGCTATGATTTTTCCAGTAGTCATGTATGGATGTGAGAGTTAGACTATAAAGAAAGCTGAGCGGTGAAGAATTGGTGCGTTTGAACTGTGGTGTTGGAGAAGACTCTTGAGAGTCCCTTGGACTACCAGAAGATCCAACCAGTCAATCCTAAAGGAAATCAGTCCTGAATATTCATTGGAAGGAGTGATATTGAAGCTGATACTCCAATAGTTTGGCCACCTGATGGGAAAAACTGACTCACTGGAAAAGACCCTGGTGCTGGGAAAGACTGAAGGCGGGAGGAGAAAGGGATGACAGAGGATGAGATGGTTGGATGACATCACCAACTCAATGGACATGAGTTTGAGCAAACTTCGGGAGTTGGTGATGGACAGGGAGGCCTGGTGTGCTGCAGTCCATGAAGCCACAAAGAGATGGACATGACTGAGCAACTGAACTGAACTGAACTGATCAATTTGCTAAACATGCTTCTCAGATGTAATGGTTTCACCAGGATTCAGAAAGTTGCAGTGTATCAGACCAGCAGCAGAATACCAAATAGTGACCATGACCTTTTTGGTGCAAGTTTGGCTTTGGGAAGTGCTTTGGAGCTTCTTCTCAGTGCAACCACTGAGCTGGTCATCTGTGGTTGTCACATAAGATCCACTTTTTGTCACATATCACAATCCAATCGAGAAATGATTTATCATTGTTGTGTGGAATAAGAGAAGATGACAGTTGAAAATGATTTTTTCTTCCGTCAGCTCATGAGGCACCCGCTTATTGAGCTTCACCTTTCCTATTTGCTTCAAATGCCGATTGACTGTAGTTTGGTCAACATTGGGTTCTTCAGCAACTTCTTGTGTAATTGTCAGAGGATCAGGTTTGATGGTTGCTCTCAATTTGTCACTGCCAACTTCCCATGGCTGGCCACTGCACTCCTTATCCTCAAGGCTCTCATTTCCTTTGCAAAACTTCTTGAACCATCACTGCACTGTCCATTTGTTAGTATTCCTGGGCCAAATGTGGTGTTGATGTTGTGAGTTGTCTCTGCTGCTTTATGATCCATTTTCAACTTGAATAAGAAAATCACTTGGACTTGCTCTTTTTCTAACATCATTTCCCTAGTCTAAAATAAATATAAAATAAACAGCAAGTAGTAAGTCATTAGCAAAAAGAACATAAAGCTAGAAATGTGAATTAAAATGATGTACAACATAAACACATTTATTTAAGAATGCATTCCAATATCAAACAGCAAATTTCAACAATGCAAAACTGCAATTACTTTTGTTCCAACCTAATACAATCATCTACATTCTATTCTCTGTCACAAAAGTCGTGTTAAAAATAAAGTGAGATTATGAAGTCACATCATGTCACTCACTCTTCAGTTCAATCCCTGGGATGGTTTTCCTTTTCACTAAGTAAACACTGGTCTTCATAGTGGCCCACGAGGCCCTATTTGATCAGGCTACCATGATCCTTCCCTCTTCCTCTGCTGCAGTCACTGTGGCCTCCCTTTGGTACCTCCAATACACCAAAAATACCCCTGCCTCAGGGTCTTCGCATGTGCTCTGGTCCCTTTGCCTAGAATAGGTCTGTCCAGATAGCGTAATGGTTTCTTCCAACTCCAGCTCTTTTTTAACTCCCTTAAAAGATTTGGGACTTCCCCGGTGGTCCAGTGGCTAAGACTCCATGCTCCCAATGCAGGGAGCCCAGGTTCAGTCCCTGGTCAGAGAACTGGATCCTACATGCTGCAATAAAGATATAAGATCCTGAGTGCCACAACTAAGAGCCAGTGCAGCCAAATAAATTTAATAAATTTATTTATCAAATATTTATTTAATTAATAAATATTTTTAAAAAGATTCACTATGGCTAGGGCATAGACAAACATGCAGGATATGTGAGCATCCTTCTTTTTTTTTTTTCCAAAGTAAATATATAGCGATTTCATATCAGGAAACAGCAGGCTGAAGCTAAGACCATTGCGAGAACTAGTTTTCTGCTGCCAGGTTACTTCAGGTGGGCTGCCCAGTTTTCTGGTTCTTTCCTGGGTCATGTGACCAGTGTTTTAGAACTGAGGAGTTCAAGCTTAGAATCAGTCCAGTGGATGAGGGTCCTTTTATGCCAGATCACAAACCACACACTGCGTTTTCTGTGTGGTTGCTTTTTTAAGAATAATTTATTGGGGTAAAATGCACATAACATAATAATTTTGGTTTTTATTTATTAATTTATTTTTGGTGGAACCACTTGGCATGTGTGATCTTGGTTCCTTGGCCAGGGATGGATTCTCATCCCCTGCAGGAAGTGAGGAATCCTAACCACTGGACCACCAGGGAAGTCCTAACCATTTTAAAGTGGACAATTCAGTGGCATTTAGAACATTCACTATATTGCGCAGCTATTATCTCTACCTCATTCCAGAGCATTTCCCTCACTCCAGAATACAATCTCTTACTCATTGAATGGTTTCCCCTCATTCTCCTCTCTTCCCATTCTTACATTTGGTCACTGACCCATCTGGAATTAATTTTTTTTATGGTGTGCATTTATGGTCCAGCTTCATTCTTTTGCATGTGAACAACAGCTATCTCAGCACCATTTGTTAAAGATGGTGATTTTCTTCATTGATGGACCTCAGTACCCTTGTCAAAATAAACTGACCATAGATGTATGGGTTTACTTCTGAACTCTCAGTTGTATTCCATTGATTCTTTTGTCTGTCCTTATACCAGTATTGGGCTTCCCTGGTGGCTCAGTGGTAACAAATCTGCCTGCCAGTGCAGGAGACTCAGTTTTAATCTCTGGGTCAGAAAGGTCTCCTGGAGGAGAAAATGGCAACCCACTCCAGTATTCTTGCCTGGGAGATACCATGGACAGAGGAGCCTGGGGGCCTACAGTCCATGGGGATATGAGAGAGTTTGGCATGACTTAGAAGGCAATGGCACCTCACTCCAGTACTCTTGCCTGGAAAATCCCATGGATGGAGGAGCCTGGTGGGCTGCAGTTCATGGGGTCTCTAAGAGTCGGACACAACTGAGCAACTTCACTTTCAGTTTTCACTTTCATGCATTGGAGAAGGAAATGGCAACCCACTCCAGTGTTCTTGCCTGGAGAATTCCAGGGACGGGGAGCCTGGTGGGCTACTGTCTATGGGGTCACACAGAGTCGGATACGACTGAAGAGACTTAGCAGCAGCAGCAGCAACTAAATGACAGCAAAAAAATACCAGTACCACACTGTTTTGATTACTTTATCTTTGTATAAGTTTTGAAATCAGAAAGTCTGAGTCTTCCAGCTCTTTTCAAGAGTGTTTTGGCTTTTGGGGGTGCCTTGCAATTCCATATGAATGTGACAGTTAGCTTTTCTAGTCTTGCAAAAAAAAAGGCCATTAGAATTTTGATAGTGTTTGCAATAAATCTATAGATTGTGTGATGTTTTCCAACCCATGAACACAGAAAGAATGTCCTTCCATTTATTTAGATCTTCTTTTATTTCTTTCAGCAATATTTTGTATTCAATGCAGAAGTGTTTCCCCTCCCTTTAGTGCTAGGATTTTATTCCTTTGGATGCTACTGTAAATGGAATTGTTTTCCTAATTTCCTTTTTGGATTTACATAAGCATTCTTTTTTTAAAAAAATATATTATTATTTATTTATTTGGCTGCACCAGGGCTTTGTCACGGCACATGGGATCTTTGATCTCCGTTGTGGCAAGCACTCTTAGTTGCAGAATGTGAGATCTGGTTCCCTGACCAGGGATCAAACCCAGACCCCTGCACTGGCAGCACAGAGTCTTAACCACTGGACCACCAGGGAAGTCCCTACGTGAGCATTCGTAAATAGTGTAGGTAGAAGACAATCTGCACAACCTTTTTGAAGTCTTGTTTGCTAATGTATCTAAAAATACATGTATGACCCTTATGACCCAAACTTTCTAAATTCAGGAATTTATTCTAAAAAGATAACAAGAAATGAAGATATTTGTACAAAAATGTTCATTCACTTTGATTGTTTTGATTATTGAATTTGGAAACAACCTAAATGTCTATCAGCAAGAGACTGGTTAAATAATGATATATCCATACAACAGAATACTTTATAGCCATTTATAAAATGATGATGTAGAACTGTTTTATTAAAACAGAAGGATGTTCACAGAATGTTATTGAGTTATTTTTGGTTTATAAAACAGCATGTGCATCTCACAGAGATAAAATTATGTATTTATATCAATACATATGCCTCCAAAGATCTGATAAGATATCTGGCCAAATGCTAATGGTGTTTATCTTTAGGTGGTTATATTTGAGAATTTCTTAAAAAGACATTTTCAAAACTTGAAAGGAAAGCCATGTTGTGATTTTGAATGAGAGGACTCAATTTGGTAAAGATTTATTTATTTTCAAGTCTATAAATTCCATGCACTCTAAATCAGAATAACAATGGTGTTTTTTTAAAGGTATTTGAGAAATAACTACTGTTTATACAGAAGAACAGATACAGATAATAGTCAGGAAGATTTCTAGAGGAAAAAAATAAGAGAAGCTTAGACCTACCATATTCTAAATATAGTGTTGAACTACAATGTGGTACTGACCCTAGAATATGTTCATTTTGTTAGCAACATGGGGTTGGCTGTTGATCAGCATCTGTAAAGTGAATCAACAACACTAGTTATAACTATCAATGGCAAAAACATAATATTTTGTATATAGTATTGCTGCTGCTGCTGCTAAGTCGCTTCAGTCATGTCCGACTGAGGTGGGTATAAAAAGATACCAAGCATTGTTGATGGATATATAAATAGGTAAAACCCTTTTGGTCAGGCAAATTAGTTACACGTTTGCATACGACTGTCAGTTACAGTACATTTGAATGCAATACTTTATCCAGCAACAAGAGATCAATTAATTACAGTACAGCCATACAATGAAATACTATGATGCCATTAAAAATGATCATGTGGTGACCTAGATGGATGGGGTGGCAGGAGGGGTGGGAGGGAGATCCGAGAGGGAGGGGATATCTGTATACATAAGGCGGACTCACTTCACTCTACAGCAGAAACTAACACGACATTGTAAAGCAACTATACCCCAGTGAAAAATAATAAGAGTAATAATAGTAAACTTCATATAGATGGATTAACAAAAAAATGATCATGTAGATGTACATTTCTTGATATGGAAAGATGCTAACGATATACTGTTATGTGATTTCTTTTAAAAAACAAAAAACACGCAGAATTGTAACTTTCTACCTAACAAGCATTTACAAAGGGCTCCCTGATGGCCTGCCACTGATGGGAACTGGAGATGCAAGCTAGTTAGTCCGGGTCCCTATCTTCATGAGGCTTACTGTCTAGCAGTGGGGGATACTAAAGAGCTCTGGGTATCCTGGCAGGAAAAGGCAGGCTGCTGAGGGATGCCTGACACGGGATGCAGAGGCATCCTGGGAAAGGGCAGATGTGGCAGAGGTGTCCAGGCAGAGTGGGGCGGGGATGTGGGGATAGCAGGGAGAACCAGTGAGGCTGGGTAGTGTTCTCAGAGGAGGTGGGGGAAGAAAGGATGCAGAGGCAGGTCGGAAAGGCACACTGGGCAGAGAAGACTAAGCGTTCTGCCTCCTTTGACCAGGACACATCCTCAGCCCCACGACAGGGTCCATCTGCTAGAAAGATCCCTGGCGCTGGGGGAGTTGCCTTGGGCCTCCAGACTCCTCCCCTGCCAGGCTGCTTAATGGAACCCCAGTGTTCCTAGAGAGAAGGTCCCCCAGGGAACAGAGCAGCCCAGAGAGTCTCGGGAATGAATTAAGGCACACTGCAGGGGCCCCGACCCCTCCCGCAGGGACAGCACAACTGCGAGCCAGAGAAGGGCTCTCCATGGAGACTGAGCCCAAGTCACAGTGGTTAACAGGGAGTCCAGGAGCCCCAGATCTAGAAGAGAGACCCGGACGCCCACCCTCCAAGCCCTTTGGAGAGCCAAGTTCTCGCTCTTAGGCCTACAAATGGAGCCAGGACAGTGCCTGACAGGTCCAGAGCAAGAAGGCAGCCCAGGGACAGCCCCAGTCCCTTTGGGTGCCTGGCAACCAGAAGCCCCAGGAAACAAAGAGATTCTGTCCAGGTCTGAGCAAAGCTGAATTTTATGCGCATATTTATTGCCCTCCTGGCAATTTCCAAAGGCACTGTCAGTAGGAAACAGTTTTCCGGACACTAAGACTAATCAAAAGCCTGTTCAAAAGCGCATTATGCAGGTACATAACATAACCATATACATTAGTTTCTTATGGTTTTATATTCAAATCAACAAAAATTTATTGAGCACGGGCTCCATGCAAGACACCATACCAGGTGCCATGGGAGCACGCAGCAGATGATACACCATCCCTGTTTGTCCCCAGTCCTCAGCTGCTCGTGTTCTGGGTGGGGGTGGGGAGTGACTCACACACTGCATGACTTTAATAGAAGAACCGCTGTGCTAAGTGCTGTAAGAGAGGTACAGACAGCAAGATGAGAAAATAGTAGGAAGTGATTACTTCTGGCTGGGGGAATCAGGGATGTCTGACTATAGATATAATTTTTCCTGAGTACTACCTCTAGTCTCTCGTTTCACCCTCCAAGTGACCATATGGGGTATGCATTATTATTGTCTCCATTTTACAGGTGAGAAAACTGAGGCTCAGAGAAGCTCTATAGATTGCCCAGCATCACACAGGCAGTTGAGGCGATTTGACTCCGTCACTTGGGCCCTATGGATGATACAAGTGGTATATGTATCATCAAAAATGAGGTGCTTTTTCAAAATATACAAGCCCATGCTCCATGACAAATCTATTCAATCAGTTTCTGGGGACAAGTCCTAGTGATGTGTGTTTTGAAAAAGCTCTCTGGGCAAATTTGCTATACATTTTGATTTATGCATACTGTACATCATGAGAAACGCTGGGCTGGAAGAAGCACAAGCTGGAATCAAGATTGCTGGGAAAAATATCAATAACCTCAGATATGCAGATGACACCACCCTTATGGCAGAAAGTGAAGAAGAACTAAAAAGCCTCTTGATGAAAGTGAAAGTGGAGAGTGAAAAAGTTGGCTTAAAGCTCAACATTCAGAAAATGAAGATCATGGCATCTGGTCCCATCATTTCATGGGAAATAGATGGGGAAACAGTGGAAACAGTGTCAGACTTTATTTTTCTGGGCTCCAAAATCACTGCAGATGGTGACTGCAGCCATGAAATTAAAAGACGCTTACTCCTTGGAAGAAGAGTTATGACCAATCTAGACAGCATATTTAAAAGCAGAGACATTACTTTATCAACAAAGGTCTGTCTAGTCAAGGCTATGATTTTTCCAGTAGTCATGTATGGATGTGAGATTTGGACTGTGAAGAAAGTTGAGCACTGAAGAATTGATGCTTTTGAACTGTGGTGTTGGAGAAGACTCTTGAGAGTCCTTTGGACTGCAAAGAGATTCAACTAGTCCATTCTGAAGGAGATCAGCCCTGGGATTTCTTTGGAGGGAATGATGCTAAAGCTGAAACTCCAGTACTTTGGCCACCTCATGTGAAGAGTTGACTCATTGGAAAAGACTCTGATGCTGGGAGGGATTGGGGGCAGGAGAAGAAGGGGATGACAGAGGATGAGATGGCTGGATGGCATCACTGACTTGATGGACGTGAGTTTGAGTGAACTCCGGGAGTTGGTGAGGGACAGGGAGGCCTGGCGTGCTGCGATTCATGGGGTCGCAAAGAGTCGGACATGACTGAGCGACTGAACTGATGATAGCTTGAGTAGGATTTCAGCAGATGGGGTTGGGGGGTGGAGGAAGCATTCCAGGTAGATGAAACTGGACAATTAAAAGTGCAGAGCAAGGGAAAGGTAGGGCTTCTCTGGGAAAGAGTTAGTGGCCCCAATCAGAAGATCAAAGGAACAGAGAGGCGGGTGGACCAATGTGCTTGCGACACCTACCATACCACCAACGCCCTTTCTGACTGCTCCAACCCCATTCAGGGCTCAGCCATGTCCTGAGTGCCAGCCTTCAGGGAGGAGGAATCAGATCCCCTAGCACCAATGGATGAAAGAATCCAGTCTCTGTTCAGACAAACAGGAAGGCCTGTCAGACATTATTGAGTACCTACTAATTGCCAAGTGCTACACTGAACTCTTTGCATACATTATCTCATTGATTCTTCCTGACAGTTCTGAAAGTGATTATCATTACCTGCATTGTTTAAAAGATTCATGAGGTCCAGAGAGTAATTTGCCCAAGATCACATTGTCCATAAGTGACCTAGCCAGGATTCGACCTCACATCTGTCTGACTTCAATGCTTGCGCTCTTAACTCTGGGCTTTCCAGATGGTGTTAGTGGTAAAGAACCCACCTGCCAATGCAGTAGACATAAGAGACACAGGTTTGATCTCTGGGTCGTGAAGATCCCCTGGAGGAGGTAATGGCTACCCACTCCAGCACTCTTGCCTGGCGAATCCCATGGACAGAGGAACCTGGCAGGCTAGAGTCCATAGGGTCACAAAGAGTCAGGCATGACTGAAGCGACTTAGCACGCATGCACGAATGCTCTTAACTCTGGGATTCAGTGCTTCTGATAGGTTGTCAAAAGGGACCTCAGATGAAAGGAAGGTGAGGCTGGGTCATATGATAAGCAAGAGAACAATGGAAACTGTTCCAGGGGAAAGACTTAAGGTGGCTGTGTAGCCTGGTGGTTTAATCACTGAGTCATGTGACACCATGACTGTAGCCCGCCACCATCCTCTGTTCATGGGATTCTCCAGGCAAGAATACTGGAGTGGGCTGTCATTTCCTTCTCCAGGGGATCTTTCTGACCCATGGATTGAACCCAGGTCTCCTGCACTGCAGGCAGGTCCTTTACTGACCGAGCCACCAGTCAGTAGAGCAGAGCCTGAGACAAGGATTTGGGTGCAAGCAGTTTATTTGGGAGGTGATCTCAGGAAGAGAAGAAATGGAAGCTGATAAAGGGAGTAGGTTACTGCTGTGGGCCACAGGAGCTCAGTCCCACTGGGGACCCTCCAGATCCTCGCAAAGACTTCGAGTCCCACCAGTCAGACCGGCCCTACGGCACGGTGAACATGTCTCAGCCTGGCATCCTCAAACATCAAGGAATGTCTCCCTTGGACTGAAAGCAGACTCTTCCAGGACATTCTCAGGTAAACTTGGCCCTGGAGAGAAAACTCCTATACTGGTTTTTAATGTCAGTATCCTAACCTCAGTTAACGTGAGTCTTCACGAGGGATGGCCCTGCTCCTCACACTGGAGCAACTCTGTATGATCCACGTGCAGACTCCGAGTCAAGTTTATTCTGAGTGGCCTCACCAGACACCATCACCAGCCTTCCCCAGGTAACACCCCAAATTTGAACAATTCTAACAGTGCCGGCTTCCCCCTTCCCATTTCGCTTTCTACAGTAAGCTGTGTGAGGAGGCTTCATTCAAGGACAAGGTGGGGGCTTCCCTGGTGGCCCAGTGCCTAAGACTCTGCACTCCCAGTGCAGGGGGTCCAGGTTGACCCCTGGTCAGGGAACTAGATCCCGTATGTGCAGCTAAAGATCCCACATGCCGCAATGAAGATCAAAGATCCTGAGTGCCTCAGTTAAGACCTGGCACAGGCAAATAAATAATTAAAAAAAAAAAGGTTAAGGGGGCTGGGAATCCAGGTTCTTGTTCTCGTTAACAATCATGAGCCTCAGGACTTCCCTCATGGTCCAGTTGTTGACATTCTGCCTTGCAATGCAGGGGACATGGGTTCAATCCCTGGTCGAAGAACTAAGATACCATATGCTGCAGGGCAACTAGGCACATGTCACAGCTATAGAGTCCACGAGCTGCAACTAGACCCTGGGGCAACCAAACAAATAAGTAAAGATAAGATAAATATTTCAAAATAATCATAAGCCTCAGCCACTCATTCTTTGCCGAACATTCTCCTCCCAACTGTATGTGTGTTTGTGTGTGTGTCCATCTGAATGTTTATACATGTGTGTATCTGCATGCGAGTGAATTTGTGTAAACGAATGTTTGTGTAAACATGGGCATGGAAACAGCAAACGTGAGCTCCATACGCTCACACCAGGCACTGCCACTCACTGGCTCTGTGATCTTGGGCAAGTCAACGATGACCCAGCCAAGGCTCAGCTTCCTCAGTTGTAAAATGATTTTTACAGCTGACTTCACAGGATTATTTGAGGGTTAAAACGAGGTAATGCTTATAAGGCAGTTTAGCATAAGCCTGAGTGAGTATTTAGTCAAGGCTAGCACTTGACATTTGAAGCTACTATCTCAGGTAATTCTTGTATATGCGTGAGCACCGAGACCCCTTTAGGATTCTGCTGATATTGATCTGTTTATGACTTCTGCTCTATAACATGATGTGACCACCAATGGGAATAGCCACGGCAAAGTTGAGCAAAAGACCACAAGCTAGCACGATGCAATCAGAAGGGAGGTTTGCCAGACACCAGCAGAAAGATGACACGAGAGGACCCAGAAGCCTGGTGGTGGACAGTGGATGACCAAGCCGGAGAGAAGAGTGTCCCTGGACTCAGTACACAGGACAACATGAACCAGGGTGGGATGCCAAATCCGTTTTTTGCACAATATCCCCAGAGAGACCGGAAAGCCTCGGGCCAGCAGGGTTCATGGGCACAAAATCCCAGCCTGTATCTCAGGCAAACACAGATGGATGCTTTTCACCAGACGGGACTTTGAAAGCAACAGGCCTTCCACCCACCCCGGTCCAAACAAAGCTAGGAAGAGAGACTTCAGAAAGATCTCTCTCCCTCTTACCACATCGTGGGGCTCCAGATTCGGCTGTTTATCTCCAGTCTCAGAGCCGAAGATGATTATTCTGATAAACTAGAATGAATCTCACAGCAGAAGGGGAGCGCGCAATAGCCCTGCTGATTTATCACCCTTTTCAACCCAGTTGGGTTCCTAGAGAATAAATCTTGCTTGCCTCTGGCTAGGTACCCGCAATCACGCCATGGACCATGACTTTCATATCCCATTAACTCTGAATTACTCAGTCTGGGGCTGAGCTGAGAGGTAATTTAAAATGGCAGAAGGGGAAAAATGTTCTGATTTAGATCTGATAGAGACTGGATTAAGTCCTCCCATTTTTCAGGGCTTAAATGTGAGCTTTGTGGAGGGAGTACCTTCGAGTTGGATTGGATTCCTGGGAAGGACCTGAGCCACAGATTAAATAAAATGACTCGAGCCAAACACATGTTCCAAAGGTCCGGAGGCTGCAAACCAGAGCTTCTCGGGGGAATCAGTCCATTAAAAAATCACCATTCTCCAGAGTGGAAATTATTACAACCCTTTAGGGTAGCAGTTGGGCAGTTCCTATCAAAATGAAAAAGGCTTACACCCTCTGACCCAGACATTTCTCTACAGAAACAATTCAATGTGTTCAAGGGGATGTGTACAAGGATGTTCGCTGTGGCCTTATTTGTATCACTGAAAATCAGAGACAAACAAAATGGTCCATCCATAGTGGAATGCCTCAAGAAGAGATGACACACAATTCTATAAGAGAATAAGCATCCATTAAAGAGAATGAGGTGGAAGGAAGCCTATGCAATTCTATAGAGTATTAATAAAAAAACAAAGTGCAGAATAGTTTTCTATAGAGTATGCTCTTGTTTGTTTTTTTTTTTTAGTGGAGATTAAATTAAAACCACTGTTTGTGCTTTTCAACCCATCCTCAGTGTCTTAGTATGTAAGGCATTCCTCTTTATCAGTAATCACACAGTCTCTGCAGTTTGAGCCACTTTCTGCATTCCCCAAATAAATTTCACATCCAGCCCAGCTTGATATTTTTGTCTCTCTGATCAGGCCTTCTTGCTGGGACCACTTCTGGTGCCCAACTAACATTCCTGGACAAAGACCACTGGGTCAGGGGAGAAGAAGAGAAAGCTTTTCTCAGCAGGAATCTGAGAGCTATGCTCTCTTGGCATTGAATCACCTACAATTGCAGGCATGAGCTCTCCGGCTTCCCAGCACCTGTGGACCTAAGATGCATGTGTGGGAAAGAGCTGCTGCTGCTGCTAAGTCGCTTCAGTCATGTCTGACTCTGTGCGACCCCATAGACGGCAGCCCACCAGGCTCCCCCATCCCTGGGATTCTCCAGGCAAGAACACTGGAGTGGGTTGCCATTTCCTTCTCCAATGCATGAAAGTGAAAAGTGAAAGGGAAGTCGCTCAGTCGTGTCCGACTCTTAGCGACCTCAAGGACTTTAGCCCTCCGTCCATGGGATTTTCCAGGCAAGAGTACTGGAGTAGGGTGCCATTGCCTTCTCCGACTCTTCAAGAGCAGAAAGCCCTTATCCTGAAATTCAAGGCCTCTGGTCAGCTAATCCTATATTAGTCAGGACAGAATAAGATTTGCCACCGTATCAGATAAACCCCCCAAATCTCAGTGGCTTAATATAAAGATTTATTTGTCCCTTACAAAAAGTCTGGTCCTAGCTAGGTGGCCCTCTTCCAGATAGTGACTCAGGGATCCAGGCTGCTACATCCTGGCTTTGCCATCTTGGCCGGCGGTCTCCACGGCTGCTGAAGCAGGCAAAGGGAGAACAGGGGAGGCAGATGTGTCCTCACCAGCCTCAACCCAGAAGTCACTCCCACTCGTCCATGGGTCAGAACTGTCACATGGCACCTGCCTAAGCCCAAGGGAGCCTGGAAATCAGAGTCTTCTGCGTCCCAGGAAAAAGAAAACGTGTTCCATCACCTTCTCTCCCCTCCAGGTCCTACCATCCCTTTCCCACTGTGTCTCTCGCACACACTCTCTCATTCACCTGGGATGCCCTGCCTCCTCCTCTCTGAGATCCCCACCAGACTCCAGGCTCCAGAGAGATGGGATACAACACACATGCCTAATTTCCTGCCTCTGTGCTTTTGCTAGTGCTACTCATTCATTCAACAAACGTTTATCGTGGCTTGAGAACACCCTCACAGTCCTGAGGAAACTGTAACGAGGACAGAGTTTTAGTTCAGGGGCCCGTTCCTACCACCTCTGCCTTCTGAGCCCAGGACCTGCCCAGCTGCTAGCCTGCCTCTCCTCACCTCTGCAGGTGGGGCGCGCTCACTGAGCTAACACAAGGGAAAGTCATAACCCATGCCTGGCACCAAGGCAGAGACTCAACAACTGTGAGCTGTCAGTCATGGCAGCTACCTTATTTCAACAGGATCACACAGAGTGGCTCTTCATTCCAGAATCTACTCTTACCTTTTTGCCACACCTGCCCCCAAAGGCTGTCCTCAAAGTCCTCTTTCTCACTTACTTGAAGGAGAGGACCTTGTCTGTGTCTGTAAATACAGCATAAGAAAACCAAAAGATTTAACAGGCTGAAACACTTGCTGAAGTTCTTAAAATTTTTCTCTTTTGGGCCTTGAGAGAAAACTTGTCTCTTCTAATATGGGAAGACCTGAGGCTCTTTGAGAGAGTTCAGGGACTTTATGTACCAGATCCGTTGATACAACAAACCAAGAATGAAGAATGAGGATTGTAAGACCTTCTGGAATCACTTCCTGCCCGTATCTACTCAGGTGTCACCCCCCAGAGAGACCTTTACAGGCCACCCTGCATAAAAACATCATCGCCATCATTCTGTAGTTCTTAACCCTGCCTTCTTTTTCCTTGAGCCATTTATCACAGCAATAAACAATAAGCTTGTTCAAGACTTCAGAGCCCATATCAGCCTGGGCACTGACTCAAATTTTGTACTAGGTCCCTGGAGGACAGATAAGGTGTGGCGTTATCCTTTGCACCATCCCCAGCATCTAGTTCAGAGTCTGAAAAAGCATACACATTCCCTAAATATGCATGCTGAGTGAGGAATTTTACTAACCAGGGTGCCAGGAAGATCGTTAAGAAGGTTGCTTCTGCACCTCAACTTTTTTAATCGTGTTTTACTTCATGATTTCTGTATGTGCTTGTTTATAAATAAAATTAGATTCATCCAAAATTGAGTTACTCTTCATGGTCAGTTAGTTATTATAGGAATTTAAAAGTGCTTATTTGAATAATAGCCAGGTCATTTGGAATCAGTATCTTCTAAAAGTTGGACCCATTACAGATAAATACCCATGCTGGGCTCCAGGCACAAAAAGCAGAGATATGGTTCATTTCTTGGAACATTTTGATGAAAGGATTCCATCCCCCACCCCCTAAATATAGCCTATCTCTAAAAAAATATTCAGTACATAGCATGAGATTGCATTTGTGTCCCAACATGGATTTCTGTTAACATGCTTCATGCTGCTTTTAAAAATCAGTTAAATTGGTTAAATCCTTTTAAAAAAATTAGGCAAGCAAAGATGCCTAATCATTAGTCCTAGAAACCTATCACATACATAATAGAAGCATAATAATTATTTTTAAGGCCATTCTTTTTTTCTTTTTTTCATAATGCTTGTCATTTCTGGGTATTAACTCAAACAGCCAGAGCTTGGAAACTCTTTAGGAGATGCTCTTAATATCAAAGATAATATTACTCATCACAAAATTTGCTGGTGGTTTTTTATCTTCCATTCCAGTCTATTGTCAGTTATATATAGAATGACTGTATAATTTACCATCCAAAGAAGACACTTTGAGGGTGAAAAAGGTTCTATTAATATGAAAAATGATGCCAGCACAACAAAATGGGCATGGAGTCAACCTAGCTTATATGTGATGAGCTTCGCTTATGAGCAAGGTACTGAATCAGACTCTGTAGTGTAACTGGGCTCAAGTCCTGTGACTGAAGCACGGCGAGAAAAGTTAGGGCTGGATCAGGAATCAGTAGACTTTTTCTTAAAGGGCCAGATAATACTTAAGCTCTGCATACCAAGAGGCCAAAATGAAGCTATATTTTGGTAGTTATAGAATCACTTAAAATGTGATCATTTAAAAATGTAAAAACTGGGACTTCCCTCGTGGTCCAGTGGCTAAGACTCTGTGCTCCCAATGCAGGGGTCTGGGTTCAATCCAGAGTCAGAAAACTAGATCCCACATCAAGAAACTAAGAGTCCACAAGCCATAACGAAGATTGATAATCCTGTGTTCCACAACTAATACCCAGCACAGCCAAATAAATAAATAAAAATATTTTCAAAATCTTAAAAATACATAAATAAAAAATGTAAATCTATTCCTAGCAGTCAACTGGATTTGGCCTGTGAGCCGATGTTGGCACTTCTCTGAGCTGGAGCATCACTGATATTAAACCCTGGGCTAAGAAGTTTGAATGTAAATCTATGGCCAGTAGTTTCCAGGAGCAGTTTTATTTTAGGAATAGAAACAGATCTGCAAATCAAAGTTTACACAGAAGTCCAATATATATACAAAACGAAGAAAAATTAGAACTTGCTATAGTGGAAAAGGGGATGAGATGCAGCCAACAGCCTCACTCACCCCCAGAGTCCCCGAGGGGGCTGCTGATCATGATTTGAAAACCACAGCCACAGTCAGTGGGGTGGAGGCCACTAACGATGTCCAGGGAGAAGGGCGAAGTGGTCACAGATGGGTTTTACAACAATCACTCTGGACTGGACGCTGGGTGATTGGAAGGCCAAATGCCCAGGGCAGACAGAAAGGAAACAAGAGACCTGGGAAAGCATGGGCTAGGGATGTTTTTGAAGCAGACATCAGGAATGCAGGTCTTGAGGGAGATTCAGGCATCCCTTCAAAAGGCTTTTATAGGTTCGGTGCTTGAACATTCTGATTCTGTTGTTAAGTGGGATTTTTAACTTTTATAACATGTAACATGACCCTCACCAACTGCTGGTGCGGTTATAAACCAGCAGAGCTGTTTTGGAAAACAACATGGAAAAAGTTAAGCATAGAGTTACCACGTGACCTAGTAATGCCATTCCTAGGTGCTTGTGTGTGCATGTATAAACATGTATCTTCAGGATAACTGAAAACACATGCACAAATGAAAAATTATACATGAATGTTCAAGGAAGGATTATTTATAATAGCCCTAAAGTGGACAAGAAGAGATAAGAAAGCCTTCCTCAGCGATCAATGCAAAGAAATAGAGGAAAACAACAGAATGGGAAAGACTAGAGATCTCTTCAAGAAAATTCGAGATACCAAGGGAACATTTCATGCAAAGATGGGCTCGATAAAGGAGAGAAATGGTATGGACCTAACAGAAGCAGAAGATATTAAGAAGAGATAGCAAGAATACACAGAAGAACTGTACAAAAAAGATCTTCACGACCCAGATAATCACGATGGTGTGATCACTGACCTAGAGCCAGACATCCTGGAATGTGAAGTCAAGTGGGCCTTAGAAAACATCACTATGAACAAAGCTAGTGGAGATGATGGCATTCCAGTTGAGCTATTCCAAATCCTGAAAGATGCTGTACTCAATATGCCAGCCAATTTGGAAAACTCAGCAGTGGCCACAAGACTGGAAAAGGTCAGTGTTCATTCCAATCCCAAAGAAAGGCAATGCCAAAGAATGCTCAAACTACTGCACAATTGCACTCATCTCACATGCTAGTAAAGTAATGCTCAAAATTCTCCAAGCCAGGCTTCAGCAATATGTGAACCGTGAACTTCCTGATGTTCAAACTGGTTTTAGAAAAGGCAGAGGAACCAGAGATCAAATCGCCAACATCCGCTGGATCATCAAAAAGGCAAGAGAGTTCCAGAAAAACATCTATTTCTGCTTTATTGACTATGCCAAAGCCTTTGACTGTGTGGATCACAATAAACTGTGGAAAATTCTGAAAGAGATGGGAATACCAGAACACCTGATCTGCCTCTTGAGAAATTCGTATGCAGGTCAGGAAGCAACTAGTTAGAACTGGACATGGAACAACAGACTGGTTCCAAATAGGAAAAGGAGTTCATCAAAGCTGTATATTGTCACCCTGTTTATTTAACTTATATGCAGAGTACATCATGAGAAATGCTGGGCTGGAAGAAACACAAGCTGGAATCAAGATTGCCAGGAGAAATTTCAATAACCTCAGATATGCAGATGACACCACCCTTAAGGCAGAAAGTGAAGAGGAACTAAAAAGCCTCTTGATGAAAGTGAAAGTGGAGAGTAAAAAAGTTGGCTTAAAGCTCAACATTCAGAAAATGAAGATCATGGCATCTGATCCCATCACTTCATGGGAAATAGATGGGGAAACAGTGGAAACAGTGTCAGACTTTATTTTGGGGGGGGGCTCCAAAATCACTGCAGATGGTGACTGCAGCCATGAAATTAAAAGACGCTTACTCCTTGGAAAGAAAGTTATGAGCGACCTAGATAGCATATTGAAAAGCAGAGACATTACTTTGCCAACAAAGGTCCGTCTAGTCAAGGCTATGGTTTTTCCTGTGGTCATGTATGGACATGAGAGTTGGACTGTGAAGAAGGCTGAGTGCAGAAGAATTGATGCTTTTGAACTGTAGTTTTGGAGAAGACTCTTGAGAGTCCCTTGGACTGCAAGGAGATGCAACCAATCCATTCTGAAGGAGATCAGCCCTGGGATTTCTTTGGAAGGAATGATGCTGAAGCTGAAACTACAGTCCTTTGGCCACCTCATGCAAAGAGTTGACTCATTGGAAAAGACTCTGATGCTGGGAGGGATTGGGGGCAGGAGGAGAAGGGGACGACAGAGGATGAGATGGCTGGATGGCATCACTGACTCGATGGACGTGAGTCTGAGTGAACTCCGGGAGTTGGTGATGGACAGGGAGGCCTGGCGTGCTGTGATTCATGGGGTCACAAAGAGTCAGACACAACTGAGCGACTGAACTGAACTGAAAGTGGATACAACCCAAATGTCTAACCACTAATGAATAAACTGTGGTATATCCATATAGTAGATTATTATTTAGCAACAAAAAGGAATAAACTTCCGATACATGCTATAATGGGCTTCCCAGGAGGTGCTAGTGGTAAAGAATCCACCTGTCAATGCAACAGATGCAAGAGACTCGGGATTGATCCCTGGATCGGGAAGATCCCCTGGAGTAGGAAATGGCAACCCACTCCAATATTCTTGTCTGGATGGGTAGAGGAGCCTGGTGGCTGTAGTCCATGGGACTGCAAAGAATCAGACATGACTGATGACTGAGCACATGCTATAACATGGGTGAAGCTTGAAAATATTACACTAAATAAAAGAAGCTAAAAGACCACATTTTGTAAGATGCCATTCGTATGCAATGTTCCGAGGAGATTAGTGGTTGCCTAGGGCTGGGGGTGCGCAGGGGGAGAGTGGTGAAGGGAATGAAGAATGACTGATAAAGTCTGCAGGTTTCTTTTCAGGGTGGTGAAAACATTTTAAAATTGATTGTGGTAATGGTTCCATAATTTTAAAATCATACTGAAAAACACTGAGTTGTACACTTTCAATACGTGAATTGCACATTTTCAATAAGTTAATTATGTGCTATGTGACTTAGTTCTCATAAGGCTGTTATTAAAAATATAGCCATGTATGGATGTGAGAGTTGAACCATAAAGAAGGCTGAGCACTAAAGAACTGATGCTTTGAAACTGCGGTGCTAGAAAAGACCCTTGAGAGTGCCTTGGACTGCAAGGAGATCAAACCAGTCCATCCTAAAGGAGATCAGTCCTGAGTGTTCATTGGAAGGACTGATGCTGAAGCTGAAGCTCCAGTACTTTGGCCACCTGAGGCGAAGAGCTAACTCATTGGGAAAGACCCTGATGCTGGGAAAGACTGAAGGCAAGAGGTGTATGGCATCAGCAACTCCATGGACATGAGTTTGAGCAAACTCCGGGAGATAGTGAAGGACAGGAAAGCCTGGCGTGCTTCAGTCCGTGGGTTGCAAAGAATCGGACACAACTGAGCGACTGAACAACAACAAAATAAAACACAAAATTCTAGTATCAATAAACAAATTGACAATCGGTGCCCTCCTGGAGTTTTCATTCTAGTGAGGAGGGAGGACAATGAATTGGCAATGTTAAAATCAGAATATACAGTACTTTGTTGTGCAGGGTGACCAGTGCAAGAAACAAAGCAGAGTAAGGAGAGAAGACACCTGGGTGATGGGGAGAGCCACAGTTTAAATACGGCAGTCAAGGCAGATATCGCTGAGAAGGCGGCGTGGCGACACTAGGGCGAAGGCTTGAAGGAGCTGGCCCCAAAGACATCTGGGTAAGAGCATCCCAGGCTGCGAGCACACCCAGTGTGGAGGCCTGGAGGCAGGGATGTGGGGGTGTCACAGCCTCAGTCAAATCGGGGCAGCAGGAGAAAGGCAGGCACAAGGGTAGAGGGAGGGGGATGAGCTCAGAGAGGAAGCTGGGGTCCCTGGAGGCTTCTCATACGGCCAAGTAAGTGTGGGGCCTTGGGGCTGCTCAGATCTGATGCAAAGCTTCAAAGAGAAGAGGGGTAACCGGATGGGATAAATTAGGGCTAGCTTCTCCTCCTCTTAATGGCTCCCCCAGCTGGAGACCACCGTCCCCTGAGCAGTGGAACCAGGTAGCCCAAGCCCATCCAGGCAAGGGAGGGGTGTATATAGTGGGGATTTGCAGAGCTCCAACCCCGAAAAGCAAAAATGAGAAGTCGGAAAGCAGCAGGCTGACGGGAAACTGCAATTTCACCATCTAATAACCCAGCATGTTTGTGATTTTCAGGTTCCAATTTTTGTATCGTCATGGTCAATTACAGGTCACAAATGATTTCCAAAGTGGGCTGCCCAGGGAAGCGGTTGTGTAAATCCATTTTCCACAGCCTTCCCACTCCCGAACTGTTCAGAACATTCAGAGCCAAAAAGAATGGGAAGGGACCCCCCCACAACCAAGCTGGGGGTGGGGGGTGGGGGGAGTGAAGCGAAACCCGCCTGGCACTCCAGATGGTGTTTCCATCCCCGTTTTGCTATGTATCCTCTGTGTGACCTTGGCCCAGTCACCTCACCTCTCTGAGCGCTGTCCTTATTTACTCCATGGGGATGCTGTGAGGCACCCCATTAAAAGGGACAGTGGGAAATACCAGATGCCAAAGCCCACCATGTGCCTGTCCTGAGCAAGGACTTTCATCCCTTTTAACAGCTCTTTTGAGATATAAGTTATATACTATAAAATGTGTTTATTCTAAGCATACAATTTAAAGGTTTCTGGTGACTTTAGAGTTGTGCAACCATCACCACGGTCCAATTTTTAAATACTCCCTCACCCCAGAAAAGATACTTCAGAGCTATCTTTTGATGTTCAAGTTTCATACATAATGCCACTAATGCCATATAAAAGCAAAAGAGAAAAATAGCGACTTATTAGGTTGAATAACATGAAATTGCCATTTGTATAGGTTAAACTGTTCAAATATTGGCAA
The DNA here is from genome assembly GCF_027580195.1 of Bos mutus. Lineage (NCBI taxonomy): Eukaryota > Metazoa > Chordata > Mammalia > Artiodactyla > Bovidae > Bos > Bos mutus. The sequence goes on along the minus strand of NC_091629.1, from coordinate 54,826,396 downwards.
TTTCACATAGTTTAACCTTTTAAGAAAAGAACATTTACAAACACAGTACTATAAAATTACAGTTTGCATATTAACTCATATCCTGCATGTGATTGCCTATGAATTGCCTATGTTATGAATGTCTATATTAAATTAAAAACAAAAGTATGTATGTTGGACTTTGTGGGTGATTGACGGGATGTGGGATTTTTCAAGGGAGAAATTTTTACTCAACTCCCTTTCCACCTTAGGTACTGTCTTTAGAAACAAAACTTCACAAGGATTGCTCACTTTTGAGCCAGCTCAATCTAGGATCTTCAGTTGAGAAAAATGAACTTAGAAAGCTTAGATCACCTCATCTGGCACTGCCAGCAACACCATACTGTTTTAAGAAATGTGAGTAAAACTTGCTTAGGGATTTTTCTCTATGCACAATAATTATGAAAATCATATGCATCCACCTATTTGAGAAAATAGGAAGATTCTAAACTTCCCATATGTTGCTTCTAATTCAAATCATTGCCAATTAACCCCTCCAGGCCTCAGTTTTTTCATCTGTAAAATGCACATAATAATGCTGGTCTCACAGATTTGTGAGCCTCCATGTGAAAACTCACAGCAAAGTGCTCCTACGGCATAAAGTAACATAATGATGCCTTCCAGGGAGCATTTCTGGCCTTGTCTAGGAAACTGGCTGATTAAATCAGCCCGCCTATATTGAAAAATCAACATGGTTATTAGTAAGAACTATTTATTGAAAAACTGAAGCACTTCTATGGACTGTCTACAATGATATTTAAGGAGACCTATGTCATAGTATTCTCAACAACCGGGACACAGCACAGCTCTGCACGGAGTAAGCCCCCCACATACATCCGTTGAATGAGCCGTGATTACATAAGTGGCCATATAAAGGAAATTATCAGCATTTTCACAGATGGGAAACTGAGGCCCAAGAGAAGTGGAAAAACAGCTTTGCTGACATCAAACATTTTCAACCAACCTCTGCCCTATTTATGTGACTTAAAAAGAAGAAGGTAGGGGACTTCCCCAGCGGCCCAGTGGCTAAGACCTCAGCTTATGGTACAGAGGGCGCAAGACGGATCTCTGGTCAGGGAACTAAGATCCCATGTGACTTGTGGCCAAGGAAGCCAAAACGTAAAGCAGGAACAATATCGTGACAAATTCAATAGAAGACTTTAAAAACAGTCCACATCAAAAAGAGAGAGAAGTGGGGAGAATAGAAGAAGGATAGATAGGGAGTGAATAAAGGAAAAGAAAAAGGAACAAGCTACCAGAATCCTAGTGATTCATTTCTATTTGAATTAAGTTGCCAAAAAATATATATATATATATGCCATTTAAGTGGATACATATGTGTGCTGCCTGTTGTCAAAAAGTAAGCATTATACACTTTTTTGTTTCTTCATCTGCCACGGCAACCAGAAAGCTTACAATCAGACTTATTGCTCGAGGAACAGTCAGCTCCAGAGTCTAGAGGCACTGCCTCCTTCCCGGAGAAGCTGCTTTCCGATTTACAGGTCTCTCTGCCCCATGGAAATGCCCAGGCCCTGCCCTAAACCCGAAGCAGCCCAGAGGAGTCCTCACACATGGCAGTAATGGTCCGTTTCTTGTATTTCACTAGCACTGTACTGATCACGGGAGTCGAGTCTACTGTAATTAGGCATCATAAGGATAACGATTTCATTCAAGCTCCTTTAATGGGCTCGTTCGCTTACAAGGAAAGGTGTTATACAACATAGTCAGACACTTTATCACCTTGTGATAATTGGAGCGGCTGAATTACAGTAACGGAGCAACCGAAGGTAATTTCCTATTTGGCCAAAGCCAGCTGGCCTCCCTCTGGCCTCCAATTATCATATTTCTTCTTAGAATCAGGTCTCCTTTCTCCACTCAGAAGCTGCTGCGAGCTCCAAGCTATTACAGGAGGCTCTAAGCTTGCAGGGTGCTGTGAAGTTCTAATTTTCTCATTACCCAACCTTAGGTGTCAGCTATTTACCGGTGAGCCAGCCCTGTTCTTTAGTTCAGGTGATAAATAGGCAGGAACAGCTTAGCGAGCAGAGAGGCAAATAAACATTGGAAAATGATCAGGCCCTAAGAATCTTCTATCAGATAGTTATAGGTCATAGAAAAGCCGGAGCAAACCATGGCATGAAATGTGGAGAAGGTAAACCAAATGTACCCTCTTTCACTCAGAATTGCAATGGCAGCCATAGGAAATTTCTTCTGCTGTACAGAGAGTCTCAGATATTTTTTTCGATGGTGCCATCAAACTCAACAAAATAAGTTGATATCAGGGACTGCCCTAGTGGTCCAGTGGTTAAGAACCCACCTTGCAATGCAGGGGTTGCTGTTGTTTACTCGCTGAGTCATGTCCAACTCTTGCGATGCAGGGGATGTAGGTTCAATCCCTGCTTGGAGAACTAGGATTTCACATGCCACAGAGCAACGAAGCCTACAAGCCACAACTAAGACCCAATACAGCCAAATAAGTATTTTAAAAAATAAGTTGGTATCATAGCAAGGGTTCCATTTATTGATCAGGTATGCTACAGTGTGGGAAGGTTTTCAGATATATTGAGAAGGGTTTATACTGTGCACATTACTCATTTAATGAGATTATAATGACCAGTGTGCTATGAGCACATGGTTAGCTACCAGCTTCTACTCATTCATTTGAATGACTCGTGCACCTACTTTGAACCAAGCACCATGACAAACATCAAAGGTGCAATTGTGAGTGAAATAGACACAATCATTGCACTGAAGTTGTTTCCTTTTAGGGACTAAATGTTTCTGCGTGTGTGTGTGTGTGTATGTGTGTGTGTTAGTCACTCAGTTGTGCCCCACTCTCTGCAACCCCATAGGCTATAACCCGACAGACTCTTCGTCCATGGGATTCTCCAGGCAAGAATACTGGAGTGGGTTGCCATTTCCTTTTCCAGGGGATCTTCCTGACCCAGGGATCGAACCCATGTCTGCTGCATTAAAGACAGATTTTTTTTTTTTTTTTTTACCATCTGAGCTATAGGGACGTCTCAAATGTGTGTATTCCCCCAAAATCCATATGTTGAAACCTAATTCTCAATGTGACAGTATTTGGAGGTGGAGTCTTTGGGAAGTGATAAGGTCAGGAAAAGGAGTACGTCAAGGCTGTATATTGTCACCCTGATTATTTAACTTATATGCAGAGTACATCATGAGAAACACTGGGCTGGAAGAAGCACAAGCTGGAATCAAGATTGCCGGGAGAAATATCAATAACCTCAGATATGCAGATGACACCACCCTTATGGCAGAAAGTGAAGAGGAACTAAAAAGCCTCTTCATGAAAGTGAAAGAGGAGAGTGAAAAAGTTGGCTTAAAGCTCAACATTCAGAAAACTAAGATCATGACATCTGGTCCCATCACTTCATGGCAAATAGATGGGGAAACAGTGGAAACAGTGTCAGACTTTATTTTCTTGGGCTCCAAAATCACTGCAGATGGTGACTGCAGCCATTAAATTAAAAGACACTTACTCCTTGGAAGGAAAGTTATAACCAACCTAGACAGTATATTCAAAAGCAGAGACATTACTTTGCCAACAAAGGTCCATCTAGTCAAGGCTATGGTTTTTCCTGTGGTCATGTATGGATGTGAGAGTTGGACTGTGAAGAAAGCTGAGTGCCAAAGAATTGATGCTTTTGAACTGTGGTGTTGGAGAAGACTCTTGCGAATCCCTTGGGCTGCAAGGAGATCTAACCAGTACATCCTAAAGGAGATCAGTCCTCAGTGTTCATTGGAAGGACTGACGCTAAAGCTGAAACTCCAGTACTTTGGCCACCTCATGCGAAGACTCATTGGAAAAGACCCTGATGCTGGGAAGGATTCAGGTGGGATGCAGGAGAAGGGGGCAACAGAGGATGAGATGGTTGGATGGCATCACCGACTCGATGCACATGAGTTTGGGTGAACTCCGGGATTTGGTGATGGACAGGGAGGTCTGCTGTGTTCCGATTCATGGGGTCACAAAGAGTCGGACATGACTGAGCGACTGAACTGAACTGAAGGTCATGAAAGTGCAGCTTTCATGAATGGGATTGAGCTCTTGTAAAGACACCAGAGCTCTCTCACACCTTAAGTCATATGAAGACACAACAAGAAAACAGCTATGACCAGGTAGTGGACTTAGAGTCACAGGCCCATATGGTCAAAGCTATGGTTTTTCCAGTAGTCATGTACAGATGTGAGAGTTGGACCATAAAAAAGGCTGAGTGCCAAAGAATTGATGCCTTCAAATTGTGGGAAGGCTGGAGAAGGCTCTTGAGAGTCCCTTGGACTGCAAGGAGATCAAACCAGTCAATCCTAGAGGAAATCAACTCTGAATACTCACTGGAAGGATTGATGCTGAAGCTGAAGCTCCAATACTTTGGCCACCTGATGGGAAGAGCCAACTCACTGGAAAAGACCCTGATGCTGAGAAAGATTGAAGGCAAAAGGAGAAGAGGGCAGCAGAGGATGAGATGGTTAGATAGCATTACCGACTCAATGAACATGAACTTGAGCAAATTCTGGGGGATAGTGAAGAACAGGGAGGCCTGGTGTGCTATAGTCCATGGCATCGCAAAGAGTCCGACATGACTTAGCAGCTGAACAACAACAATGATGTGAAAAGCAGGAGAAACCTCTTACTCCTTGCTGAATTATTTTCAAAGAACAGGCTGGCCAGAGCATAAAGGTTCAGCATAGAATAAGTTAGACTTGCAACTTAAAATGCTAAGATGTGCATGCTAAATTGCTTCAGTCATGTCTGACTTCTTGTGACTCTGTGGAATGTAGCCCACCAGGCTCCTCTGTCTATGGGATTCTTCAGGCAAGGGTACTGCAGTGGGTTGCCATTTCCTTCTCCAGGGGATCTTCCCAACCCAGGGATCAAACCCATCTCTTAGGTCTCCTGAATTGGCAGGCGGGTTCTTTACCACTAGCGCCACCTGGGAACCCAAAGTGCTAAGACAGGGGCCCTAGATGTCTCTGTTAGAAAGGAGAAAAGAAGGGCAGAGGGCAGGGAGAAATGAACTTTCATTGATTGACTCATCTGCCAGGCATGGTGCCTGATATTTTATACACAGATGATCCCATCTGATAATCAAAACTCTCTGAAGTTAATTTAATTTGAGCTTCTCTGCTCAATCACTCTCATGTCGTCAAACTTTTCTGTTTTGAATGCAGCGGCAGAAATGAAAGTTCCCAAGGGACTTCCCTGATGGTCCAGTGGCTAAGGCTCTGAGGTCCCAGTGCAGGGGGCCTGGTTTTGATCCCTGATCAGGGAACTAGACCCCACATGCTGCAACAAGGACCGAAGATCCCGAGTGCTGCAACTAGACTCAGCACAGTCAAATTATTAAATATATATTAAAAAAAGAAATTGCCCAAGCTGAGTTCAAGATACAAGCACTGCCTTCCCATCCTCACCTTTTTCTAAGACATTCTACCCCTGCCTACATCCCTGTTACCGTGTAGATAACCCCACCCACACACCTCTCCGGCCACGGTTGGACTCTTGGTCCAGGGGATCCAGTCCTACAGAGACAATGAGGTGATCAGCTTCATTCAGTTAAGAGATGATAGAAGTTCAAAACCTAAGTCTGGACCATACAAGTCAAAGCCTAAGGCATGGGGAGGAGAAGAGAATTAAGCAACAGAAAGCCCATGTGCAATACAGGATGGAGAAACAGCAAGGTCCTACTGCATAGCACAGAGGACTATATTCAGTATCCCATGATAAACCGTAGTGGAAAAGAATATGAAAAAGAATATATATATGTATAATTGTCACTTTGCTGTACAGCAGAAATTAAACACAACATTAAATACAAATTTAAAATTAAACACAAATCAACTGTACTTCAATAAAATTTTTTTAAAAGATTAAAAAATAAAACCCCATCTGCAGAGAGATGCAGGAGAAGGAGCACGGGACACAGAGCAACACAGACAAAAGGCAGCGGAGCTTCGTCAGAGACGCAGGGAGTACAGTCAATTTTTTAAATTGTTAATGTGGTAAATATTGTGCTTATTTTACCACTATTAAAAATAAACAAGGAATTTTTTTAATTTTTAAAGAGTAGGAATATTCATCTATTCATTCAAAGATGGATCCCAAGTGCCTAAAACAGGGTCCAGAATTAACAGGTAATACTTATAACAAAGCATTATGTGTAATTCTATGCCAATAGACTTGAAACCTTAATAAATTTATTTGGGTAATTTATATTTTCCTAAATATTTGTGAAGTTAGCAAATATTAGCAAACTATTAAATAGTGTAAGAGATTTTAAAAAAAGAAAGAAAAAAAAAGCACCTATATTCATGATTAGAGATATCAGAAATTCAATTCAAACTCACTTGGTACAAAGGAATTTACTAGGAAAATAATGGTGCAACCAATTAACCTTAGGAATAAGAGACACTCCCTAGAGCTGTCAGCAGTAGGCAGAACCAGACAATATTTTCACAATCATTCTCCCTGTTTTTCTCAAAGTGTTGGATTCATTCTGTCCCTTATATGCCAAGGATCCAGTTCAGCTGTAATTCCTGATTGCTCATTCCAAGGCTCCCCCAGTCAAAAGAGGACTCCTCCTAGTCTTCTACTTCCAAATCCAAAAGCCTGGGGAAAACTCAATCAGCTCTTTCGGGGGAAGCAGACCCCCACAGAACTTCCACAGCCAATGCAAGCCCACCAATGTACACTGGAGTCTTTCTGCAAAGGGGAAAGCTATTATACCATTAGCATGCATTATCTCCATGTAAGGAGCAAAGTCCAAGCAGTTTTGCAGGCTAGTAGTTTTAAATTTTCAAATAGCAGGTAAACATCCATAATAAATAAACTCTTCAAGGGTGCAGAAAAATAAAGTAAAAGGCTATCTTCTGGATTTTTACAAGTTAACAGACCTGCATACCAAAAAATAGAAGAAAAAATGAAAACTTTGGGTAAATTTTGCATATTACTATAGTTACAAAACAACTAATGAATATTATCAAATATATTTTAAATTTAAAAATACAGAAAAATGTGAGAGCTATTTCTATTCAGGAACACAATACAGTGCTTATTATTATTTAACATTACTCTCAAAGTATTAGTAATGCAAGGAAGAAAAACAAAGGAGAGAGAGATTGGGAAAGAGAGAAGGGGGAGAAGGAACAAAAAGGAATACTGAAAATTACACACAAATTTATAATTTTTGAAACTGATGCAATACTATTTAGAAAACCCAAGAGAATCAACTTTAAATTATCAGAACCAAGGAAACAGTCCATTAAGTTTGGTGGTTAAAAATAAATATAAAGAGCTAGTAGCTTCCTATATATATGCAACCTTTAAGAAAAAAGAAAGGAAGTAATCTTATTCACAATTGCAACCAAAATATGAAATATACAAGAAAAATTTTAATTAGGAACAAGTAAGACTTTCCATGGAGAAAACATCAAAACACCATATACAAAAGTAAATTAAATGGATTAAAGATTCAAATGTTAAGACCTGAAACCATAAAATTCTTAGACAAAAACAAGCAGTACACTCTCTGACATTGGTCTTAGAAATATTTTTTTGGATCCGTCTCCTCAGGCAAAAGCAACAAAGCAAAAATAAACAAATGGGACCTAACCAATCTAAAAAGACTTTGCACAGCAAAGGAAACCATCAGCAAAACAAACAGGCAACCTACTGAATGAGAGAATATATTTCAAATGGTATGTCCAATAAGGGATTAGTGTCTAAAATACTTTAAGAACTCATAAAATTCAATATCAAAAAACCCAATTAAAAAGTGGGCAGAGGAATGAATAGGCATTTTTCCAAAGATGTACAGGCGGCCAACGGGCACATGAAAATATGCCAACATCACTATCAGGCAAATGCAAATCCAAACCACGATGAGATACTACCTCATATCTGTCAGAAAGGCTCTTATCAAGATGACAACAAATAGGCCTTGATGAAGATGTGGAGAAAAGGGAGACCTTGTGCACGGTCGGCATCAATGTGAATTGGTGCAGCCACTGTGGAAGCCACAGGGTGAAGACTCCTCAAAAAATTAAGACCAGAACTACCATATGGCCCAGCAATGTTCATGTGAAGAAAACAAAAACACTCATTCGAAAAGCTGCATGTAGCCCAATGTTCAATGGAATATTATTCAGCCATAAAGATGAACAAAATCTCTCCATTTTCAACAACGTGGTTGAACCTGGAGTTCTAAGGGAACTCTACGCTAGGGGAAATATCAGACATAGAAAGACAAATGCTATATGTTTTCATTTACATGTGAAATCTAAAAAAAGGGTAAACAAATATAAAAAAGAAACAAAAACAGAAATAGAGTCACAAACACAGAGAGCAAACTAGTGGTTGCCAGCGGGAGTTGGGGAAAAATGAGTGAAACAGGCAAAGGGGACCAAGAGGTAAAACATGATTAGTTATAAAATAAATAAGTCACAGGGTGTAATGTACATCACAGGGAGTATAATCAATATAACTGTAGTAACTTTCTATAATGCATAATATATAAAAATATCAAATCACTGTTGTACACCCAAAACTAATATAATGTTGTCAGTCAACTATATTTCAATTAATTAATTAAAAACAATCTATTTCCCAAGAAAAGGAAAAGTTATTTAAATTTATTCCTGCTCATAATGTTTCCAAACCCACACGTAATCAGTACAAGTAAGGTGCTCTTTATTTTGTAAAAAATAAATAGACATACTCCAACTGACCTGAAAGTTATCCAAAGAAAATAATAAAGGATAATAAAGGTTGTGTATGAAGATTTATAAAAACATTATAGATGATGACAATGATGCGATGATAATGAAGATAATAAAAGCTTGGGATGAGATGAGGTGCAACTTTTGTTTCAAATACAAGGAGTTTCTTTGACTTCTTACATCCACATAATCTGTGACCCCAAATGACCAGATGGAAAATGCCCAATTAACAGAGGCTCCCAAAATGTCCAAAATTAATATGATTTCAAGTTCTGTTTGCATAATAAAATCAATAGTTCACAAATTCATCCTCCTGTGAAAGTCACTCAGTGGTGTCCGACTCTTTGTGACCCAATGGCTATACAGTCCGTGGAATACTCTAGGCCAGAATACTGGAGTGGGTAGCCTTTCCCTTCTCCAGGGGATCTTCCCAACCCAGAAACTGAACCCAGTTCTCCCGCACTGCAGGCGGATTCTTTACCAGCTGAGCCACAAGGGAAGCCATCCTCCTTAATATCTTGGAAATCTCTCCTAAAATTTAGCATCACAGAGAATTGAGAATCTGAATCTATTCCTTGGAGAGGATAAGGATGACCTAGTGACCTCTTTCTCATGTGCATCCTTCTACCAAACCCTGGGTCTTGCCCTTTTACAGCTGAGAAATACATAAATAAATAAACAAATAAACAATCCATCAACAACCAGCCATCAGTGGGACCTTCTTGACAAGCTGGAACCAAGTCCTCAGCTTTTAGTCCTGGTTTGATGTAAACTGTAGCATTCACCTGTTTACCCAGCATTTACCTGGGTTGTTTTTCATTGAGAAAAAGTTTTGAGATTAATAGCCTTGAGTGGGGCTTCCCAGGTGGTACTAGTGGTAAAGAGCCCGCCTACCAATGCAGGGGACATAAGAGATGCTGGTTCCATCCCTGGGCTGGGAAGATCCCCTGGAGGAGGACATGGCAACCCACTCCAGTATTCTTGCCTGGAGAGTCCCATGGACAGGAGAGCCTGGTGGCCTACAGTCCATAAGGTTGCAAAGAGTCGAACACGACTGAAGCAACTTACACGTGCCCACACAACAGCCTTGAGTACATGGGCCGATACACAGCAAAGAAAACCTGCTTATTCAAAGTGGCAAATGAAGCTTCTGAAACAAAATGAAAGTTTACCAACCGTAAAATAAAACATGATTGGTTTAGCCAGACCAACACACAGTGGAAATCTATATGTTGAATATCAGATCATGAGAAGGCTTTGTTCTTCTTCTAGGGAAGGTAAGAATTAGAACTTATCTTCTGAGAATGCTTTATGGGAGAAAAGCTGTCCTGGGGGAAAACAAAAAAATTCTACCTTCTTCTGGGGTCCTTCCACCATGGCTCCTATCCAGGAGTTTGGACTGACATTTCTGGAGTCGTTTTTGTGAAACCAAGTCCAGCACTGTGTAGGGGCTGCCTCTGGGTGTTTATCACAATTTACTCTGCAGCAAAAACTGTATGAGACTGTAAAATTAAACCCTCTCTGGCGACTTCCAAAGATGGAGAGAAAAAAGTTTCAGGCAGCCCTTGATGGGTGCCATACTGGACTCATTTTGAATTTTTCCCAAGAATACTTGGAGGGGAATGGCCAAGAAGGAAGAGAGATTTGGTCAGGGAGAGCAAGATTCATCTTTGAATACCTGCCAATCTTGCCCAATAGGCAGAGACACCCCTCCATAGTATCACCAGGTCACAACAGCACCAGCCAAGTAAGACATGTCCTGCACCAAACACCTTCTACTCTCCCCCGATCCCAGTCCGGAAGGAGCCAGAGGTGGATACTGGTGAGGGAGTGGGAAGGAGGAAAGGAAGAAGCCAACCATGGACCATGTTCTTGTCTGTTTCATTCACATTTCTAGCCTGAAATGGAATAAGGTGGGAGATAAAAGAAGTTTACACTTCTCTTTCCACTTCCTGGAACTAGGGAGGATGCTGTATGTGACTGAGTATCAGCTCAGCAGATTCTCTCACCTGGGATTCTGAACCTTGAAGGAGTGATGCAAAGATGCAGATACAGTGGAGAAAATATTCACAGTAACAGGGGTCTCATCAAGAGCCTGAAGCAGCAGGTATCGGCAACCATGTCTAAACTGAAACATAACTATACTTCCTGCTACCCAGTTGTCTGACTGGTTCTCAGTCTCCCAAATTCTTTCTACCCCACAAATCATTCCTTTTCTGCTTAAATTAGCTTTCTATTGCTTGCCAACGAAACCACCTCCCTTACTGACCCAGCTGGACTCTTTTTACTACTTACTGATTCCTCCCTTCTGGGTCCCACTCTTTCCCAAAGAAGGAGAACAACTTGAGGCTGTTAAGTCAGGCTTCCATTAAGAAGCAGTAAACACTCAAACTGGGATCATTCCAGGAGGGTTTAATAAATAGACCATTCACACAGATGGTGCTGGGTGGGGCAGGAGTGCCCACCTGACAGGTTTGGGTATGAGCAGATTGCAGGAAAGCTACAAAGGATAGTGTTGTAGCTGGCATGAGTCTGGATGTTACCCTTTCTAGGCGTGAAACGATAAGGGGAGTGAACAGATGCCAGAACTTGAAGAAGGGCCACCTTGAGAGTGCAGCCAGCCTGTGGCTATTCCTCGGAAGAAATAAATACTCTGACCACACTCTCCTGCTTCCCTTCTTCCAATCTCTTGCCAAAGAGGTCCTGATTGATGAGGTTGACCTGGTTGACACCAAAAGGCACAGGAACCTGTTGATATGACCCTTAAGGGTCAGCCTTCGGAGAAAGAACAGGAAGGCAGGAGGATGGAGAGGAGCTCTGAGGGGTGGGGAGGCACTTGGAAGGCAAATGGCATAAACACCAAACGTAAGTGCTGCAGTTGACACTTACGTATTCACCTAACCTTACGTGTTTACCCATGTAACTTACGAACTTTTCATCATCACAGTCCTCTCCCAGGCAGCTCCAGGTTAAAAGTCTATCAGAACAAGAAGATACTCACAAGGCAGCTCCAGGTTTAAGTAACTTACTTAACTATCAGAACAAGAAGAAAGTCTATCAGAACAAGAAGATACTCACAAGGCCTTGGGGCACTCTTCTTCAGCCTCCTTCATCTGACCCAGGACTGCTTTATAAACCACCTGTTTCATGGCTTCTGTCTTCTCCAACCATCATGTGTCTATTACTCCCATGACAGCATGAAGACCCTTGCACTGAGAGGCCAAGACTTTTTCATTCAAGGTCAAATCTAGATGCTAAATGTTTCTTCCCAAAAGCCAGGGGCCATGAAACCACAGTGGAACTCTGACGCAGTCAAGAGTCATAAGCCTCAGATTACAGGACACTCAGAGCCAAGAAAGCCATGTGAACTGTATGCCATTGCTGTAAGCTATTGTCCATAGGTCATTTTCTGAGACTATCAGAGGAACACAAGATCACTTTAAAACATGCTCAGCAAAAGCTCTGGGGTTTCCCTGGTGTCTCAGTGGTGAAGAATCTGCCTGCCAATACAGGAGACACGGGTTCAACCCCTTGTCTAGGAGGATCCCGCATGCCACAGAGCAACTGAGCCGTGCAACAGAACTATTGAGCCTATGCTCTAGAGTCTGGGAACTGCAGCTATTGAGCCCATATGCTGCAACTACTGAAGCCTGGGAGCCTAGAGCCCATGCTCCGCAACAGAAGAAGCCCAAGCAAGAGAAGCCTGCAACACCGGGACACCCGAGCTCTACAATAAATAGCCCCTGCTCGCTGAAACTAGAGAAAGGCTGCCACAGCAATGAAGACCCAGAACAGTCCAAAATAAATAAATAAACAAGAAAAAGTCTGTACTGAATATGAATACTGTAAGCAATTGCAGATGGAGAGACTGAGAATTCTTTGAAACAACCGATGGACAAAAGATGCTGATATCAGAAACAAAGCTTATCATAGAGACCATCATATGCTGCAGAAAGAGACCAGTGAAGAACACTAATCTATCCATTTACTCACTTTTTTGATTTTCCATATTTATTTATTTATTCAAAGACTCATTTATTCAATTTCCCACAATTATTTATCAAGCAATTTCTGTGTTCTAGACACTGAGCTAGGATTATAAAACAAGACCAGAAGAACTTTGACAGAATGGATGCAGTTAGCTATATCTAACTGAGCTTTCACCATGTCCCAGGGGAAGAGGGATTGGAAAACAACAACCATAATAGCAAAGAGATCAAACCAGTCCATCCTAAAGGAACTCAACCCTGAATATTCATTGGAAGGACTGACGCTGAAGCTGAAGCTCCAACACTTGGCCACCTGATGGGAAGAGCTGACTCACTGGAAAAGACCCCGATGCTGGGAAAGATGGAGGGCAAAAGAAGAAGGAGAAGGGGCCAGCAGAGCATGAGATGGTTAGATAGCATCAATGGGTCAAAGGACATGAATTTGAACAAACTCTGGGAGACACTGGAGGACAGAGGAACTTAGCATGCTGTAGTCCATGGGGTCACAAAGAGCTGGACACAACTTAGTGACTGAACAACCACAACACAGTACCAGGTGTTATGCTAATAATTTCCTGTTAACACTTATCTGCAGACAGATGTTTAGTTCACGTCAGTTCAGTCGCAAAGAATCGGACATGACTGAGCAGCCTATCTGCAGCTGTAACAGGTACCATTCTCATCCCCACTGTACAGATAAGTCACACAAATTCAGTAATTTGCAGCAAGTCACATAGAAAGAAATGAGGCAGAAAAATAATACCAGACCAGGATCACAGGGTAAAGAATGTCATCGGATGTAGAACACTTTACGTAATAAGAGATATGATAGCTCAGTTGGTAAAGAATCCGCCTGCAATGCAGGACACCACAGATTGAATCCTGGGTCAGGAAGATCCCCTGGAGAAGGGATAGGATATCCACTCCAGTATTCTTGGGCTTCCCTGGTGGCTCAACTGGTAAAGAATCCTCCTGCAATGCAGGAAACCTGGGTTCAATCCTTGGGTTGGGAAGATCCCCTGGAGAAGGGAAAAGCTACCCACTCTGGTGTTGTGGCCTGGAGAATTCCATAGACTGTATAGTCCATGGGGTCACAAAGAGTCCGACATGACTGAATGACTTTCACTTTCACACTTTCACTTTCATGGGGTCTTATGGGGACATGACTTGGGAAGAGAATACGTGCTATCCAGGGACACTTTTTCAAGGGGTTCAATTAAAATATCAGTCTAATTAATTCCTGTCTGCTATTATTTTCTTTGGTCCTCTGCCTTAAGACAGTGCAATGACAGTGTTTTGTCAGAGAATATTGATGGTGTAGGGGAGCAAAATTTGCCACTCTAAAATATCTCCCTGGCGGGTGGATTATTTTGATCTGAAAATAATCAAGACCCAAAAGACTCAGGAAGAAAGTTTACCTTCCCTAACTGCCTAAAAGAATGTAGTTAGAGACCTGTTCAGGAATGGAACCAACGATAACTGTCCTAAGAACCAGGTGTACAGACAGGGAAGAGCCTGGCCAAGTCTGTTTGTCAAAATTCTTCTCTGCATTCCATTGTCTCTGCAGGACCCAGCAACATTTGTTTACCAAACATTTGCTTTTCCATCTTCATATGAATTCCTCCCCTTTGAAGTCCCAAACCACTACCCTCAAGCAGCCTCTTATTGTCTTTAGCTGAAGATGGTATTTAAGGCAAGTGTTTTGGCCATTTTGGTGAGTTACTCAGTCTTTCTGGGTCTCTCCCATGTTATCAAACTTTGCTTGATTTTCTCCTGTTATTCTCTCTCATGTCAATTTATTTATTTATTTATTTTTGTTGTTGACCAGTTTGTTTTATTTTATTTTTTTAATTTAATTTTATTTTTTAACTTTACAATATTGTATTGGTTTTGCCATTTATCGAAATGAATCCACCACAGGTATACATGTGTTCCCCATCCTGAACCCTCCTCCCCCCTCCTCCCTCCTCACACCATCCCTCTGGGTCGTCCCAGTGCACCAGCCCCAAGCATCCAATATAGTGCATCGAACCTGGACTGGCGACTCGCTTCATATATGATATTATACATGTTTCAATGCCATTCTCCCGAATCATCCCACCCTCTCCCTCTCCCACAGAGTCCAAAAGACTGTTCTATACACCAGTGTCTCTTTTGCTCTCTCGTATACAGGGTTATTGTTACCATCTTTCTAAATTCCATATATATGTGTTAGTATACTGTATTGGTGTTTTTCTTTCTGGCTTACTTCACTCTGTATAATAGGCTCCAGTTTCATCCACCTCATTAGAACTGATTCAAACGTATTCTTTTTAATGGCTGAGTAATACTCCATTGTGTATACGTACCACAGCTTTCTTATCCATTCATCTGCTGATGGACATCTAGGTTGCTTCCATGTCCTGGCTATTATAAACTGTGCTGCGAAGAACGTTGGGATACACGTGTCTCTTTCAATTCTGGTTTCTCATGTCAATTTAATTCTTCGACCAGCCAGAAGAACGTAGATAGTTAGAGAAAAAATTTCTTCCTCTAGGACGGAGGAGCCTGGTGGGCTGCCGTCTATGGGGTCGCACAGAGTCGGACACAACTGAAGCGATTTAGCAGCAGCAGCAGCAGACAATGCTTAAACATTTAAAGCTGTTACTGCATCCTTTTCAATTGCCCGATCTCTCAGGAACACCAAGTCTGCCAAAGTTAAGTACAGACTCAGGGACGGTGCAGGAAGAAGAGAGTATTTGAGGTATTTATAGTTTGTTGAGATAAAATGACTGATTATCTAATTTTTTTAACCTAAAATAAAAAAAGACAATCAAGGGAGTGCCATAAGGGCTCTGAATCCCAACTGCCTGGGTCTGCATCGTAGCTCCTAGCTGTGCAACTTTGAGACAGGTCCCTGTCCAGAGGTGTACAGTGCTCTGTAACACACCCATTCACTTCTGCTCCTAATAGTTGAGGTTTTTTTGCATTGGTTCTAAGCCAGCTTATACCAGTTATGCTTGTTGTTATAATTACAGACTTTATTATATACACCAATGTATCTATGAAAACTGAGTTTGAACACTTTGTACAAGAAAAATCACTTTTAAAAAAATTCTATAGAATTAGGAGTTTGAGAAAAATACAATTCTAAAAGGATTCTGCCCTAAGATTTCTTCGCTCCCTAAGCTTTCCCATTCCAAAGAAAGCCAAATCAGATACCACAAAAGATATGGAAACTTATAGTCAGAAAGAAGAAAGACTGGCACTCAAGGAAAAGACAATGACTCCCACATCAATAGACTGATGAATGTACATATATTTACATGTTTAAGTTGGAATTAAAGGTTTAGAGTGTGTGTATTTTGTATGGTTTCCTGCCTTAGTTGACTTTTTCAATTATCTGGTTAGAGAATCCGTCTGTGCTGTGCTTAGTCATTCAGTCCTACCCGACTCTGTGCAACCCTATGGACTGTAGCCCGCCAGGTTCCTCCATCCATAGGGATTCTCCAGGCAAAAATACTGGAGTGGGTTGCCATGCCCTTCTCCAGGGAGAATCATTCTAAGTAAGGGGATTTCTCGTGTATTTATCTCAAAGTGATATGGTGAGAATTAAGTAAGAAAATTCAGGGGGCAATTTGGGGACACGGAAAGCCCTCTTTAGAGCACATTAACAGTGAGGCCCAAAGATGGACACAATAAAAGATAAAAATGGTAGAGACCTAGTAGATGCTAAAGAGATCAAGAAGAGATGGGAAGGATACGTGGAAGAACTTTGCAAAAAAGACTTAATGAACAGGATTACTATGATGGTATGGTCGTCATCCAGAGCCAGGTATTCTGGAGTGCAAAGTCAAGTGGGCCTTAAGAAGAGCTGCTGTTAATAAAGCTAGTGGATGGGATGAAATTCCAGCAGAACTATTCGAATCCCTAAAGGATGATGCCATCAAGGTTTTGCATTCATTATGGAATGATGGAAGACTCAGCAGCAACCACACGACTAGAAAAGGTTGATCCTCATCCCAATCCTCAAGAAGGGTAGTACTAAAGAATGTGCTAACCATCAGACAATCGCACTCATTTCACATGTTAGTAAAGTCATGCTAAGATCTTGCATGCTAGGCTTCAGCATTATTCAAACCAAGAACTTCCAGATGTCCAAGCTGGATTTAGAAAAGGAAGAGGAACTAGAGATCAAGTTGCCAACATTCGCTGGATTATAGAAAAAGCAAGGGAATTTCAGAAAAACATGTATCTCTGTTTCATCAACTATGCTAAAAGCCTTTGACTGTGTGGATCATGACAAACTGTGGAAAGCTCTTAGAGAGAAGGGAATACCAGACCATCTTACCTGTCTCCAGAGAAACCTATATGTGGGTCAAGAAGCAACGATTAGAACCCTGTATGGAACAACTGATTGGTTCAAGATCAAGAAAGGAGTATGAGAAGTCTATCTGCTGTCATCCTGTTTGTTTAACCTATACACTGAACGCATCATAAGAAATGCTGGGCTGGATGAGTTACAAGCTAGAGTCAAGATAGGCAGGACAAACATCAACAATCTTAGATATGCAGATGTATCTTGGTCCACTCTAATGGCAGAAAGTGAAGAGGAATTAAAGAGCCTCAGATGAGGATGAAGGAGGAAAGTGAAAGAGCTGGCTTAAGACAAAGTATTTTAAAAAAGTTAAGATCATGGCATCTGGCCCTTTCAGTTCAGTTCAGTCACTCAGTCGTGTCTGACTCTTTGCGATCCCATGAATCACAGCACGCCAGGCCTCCCTGTCCATCACCAACTCCCGGAGTTCACCCAGACTCACGTCCATCGAGTCAGTGATGCCATCCAGCCATCTCATCCTCTGTCATCCCCTTCTCCTCCTGCCCTCAATCCCTCCCAGCATCAGAGTCTTTTCCAATGAGTCAATTCTTAGCATGAGGTGGCCAAAGTATTCAAGTTTCAGCTTTAGCATCATTCCTTCCAAAGAAATCCCAGGGCTGATCTCCTTCAGAATGGACTGGTTGGATCTCCTTGCAGTCCAAGGGACTCTCAAGAGTCTTCTCCAACACCACGGTTCAAAAGCATCAATTCTTTGGTGCTCAGCCTTCTTCACAGTCCAACTCTTACGTCCATACATGACCACAGGAAAAACCATAGCCTTGACTAGATGAACCTTTGTTGGCAAAGTAATGTCTCTGCTTTTGAATATCCTATCTAGGTTGGTCATAACTTTCCTTCCAAGGAATAAGCGTCTTTTAATTTCATGGCTGCAGTCACCATCTGCAGTGATTTGGGAGCCCAAAAAAATAAAGTCTGACACTGTTTCCTCTGTTTCCCCATCTATTTCCCATGAAGTATTGGGACCAGATGCCATGATCTTCGTTTTCTGAATGTTGAGCTTTAAGCCAACTTTTTCACTCTCCACTTTCACTTTCATCAAGAGGCTTTTGAGTTCCTCTTCACTTTCTGCCATAAGGGTGGTGTCATCTGCATATCTGAGGTTACTGATATTTCTCCCGGCAATTTTGATTCCAGCTTGTGTTTCTTCCAGTCCAGCGTTTCTCATGATGTACTCTGCATAGAAGTTAAATAAGCAGGGTGACAATATACAGCCTTGATGTACTCCTTTTCCTATTTGGAACCAGTCTGTTGTTCCATGTCCAGTTCTAACTGTTGCTTCCTGACCTGCATATAGATTTCTCAAAAGGCAGATCAGGTGGTCTGGTATTCCCATCTCTGTCAGAATTTTCCACAGTTTATTGTGATCCACACAGTCAAAGGCTTTGGTATAGTCAATAAAGCAGAAATAGTTGTTTTTCTGGAACCCTCTTGCTTTTTTGATGACCCAAAGGATGTTTGCAATTTGATCTCTGGTTCCTCTGCCTTTTCTAAAACTAGCTTGAACATCAGGAAGTTCACAGTTCATGTATTGCTGAAGCCTGGCTTGGAGAATTTTGAGCATTACTTTACTAGTGTGTGAGATGAGTGCAATTGTGTGGTAGTTTGACCATTCTTTGGCATTGCCTTTCTTTGGGATTGGAATGAAAACTGACCTTTTCCAGTCCTGTGGCCACTGCTGAGTTTTCCAAATTTGCTGGCATATTGAGTGCAGCACTTTCACAGCATCATCTTTCAGGATTTGGAATAGCTCAACTGGAATTCCATCACCTCCACTAGCTTTGTTCGTAGTGATGCTTTCTAAGGCCCACTTGACTTCACATTCCAGGATGTCTGGCTCTAGGTCAGTGATCACACCATCGTGATTATCTGGGTCGTGAAGATCTTTTTTGTACAGTTCTTCTGTGTATTCTTGCCATCTCTTCTTAATATCTTCTGCTTCTGTTAGGTCCATACCATTTCTCTCCTTTATCGAGCCCATCTTTCTATGAAATGTTTCCTTGGTATCTCGAATTTTCTTGAAGAGATCTCTAGTCTTTCCCATTCTGTTGTTTTCCTCTATTTCTTTGCATTGATTGCTGAAGAAGGCTTTCTTATCTCTTCTTGCTATTCTTTGAAACTCTGCATTTAGATGCTTATATCTTTCCTTTGCTTTTCGCTTCTCTTCTTTTCACAGCTATTTGTAAGGCCTCCCCAGACAGCCATTTTGCTTTTTGCATTTCTTTTCCATGGGGATGGTCTTGATCCTTGTATCCTGTACAATGTCACGAACCTCATTCCATAGTTCATCAGGCACTCTATCTATCAGATCTAGGCCCTTAAATCTATTTCTCACTTCCACTGTATAATCATAAGGGATTTGATTTGGGTCATACCTGTATGGTCTAGTGGTTTTCCCTACTTTCTTCAATTTAAGTCTGAATTTAGCAATAAGGAGTTCATGATCTGAGCCACAGTCAGCTCCTGGTCTTGTTTTTGCTGACTGTATAGAGCTTCTCCATCTTTGGCTGCAAAGAACATAATCAATCTGGCCCCTTTACTGCATGGCAAATAGAAGGGGCAAGTGAGAGGAGTGACAGATTTCCTCTTCTTAGGCTCCAAAAATCACTGTGGGTGGTGACTGCAGCCGTGAGATCAGAAGACGATTGCTTCTTGGCAGGAAAGCGATGACAAACCTAGACAGTGTGTTGAAAAGCAGAGACATTACTCTGCCGACAAAGGTCTGTATAGTCAAGGCTACGGTCTTCCCAGTGGTCACACGTGATTGTGAGAACTTGACCATAAAGAAGGCAGAAAGGCAAAGAATTGATGCTTTTGAACTGTGGTGCTGGAGAAGACTCCTGAAAGTCCCTTGAACAGCAAGGAGATCAAACCAGGCAATCTTAAGGGAGATCAACCTGAATATTCACTGGAAGGACTGATGCTGAAGCTGAAGCTCCAGTATTTTTGTCATCTGATGCGAACAGACAACTCATTGGAAAAGCCCTTAATGCTGGGAAAGATCAAGGGCAGAAGGACAAGAGGGTGTCAGTAGATGAGGTGGCTGGACAGCATCACCGATGCAATGAACAGGAACTTGGACAAACTCCGGGAGATGGTGAGCGACAGGGAGGCCTGTTGTGCTGCGGTACATGGGGTCGGAAAGAGTCAGACACGACTGGGCAACTGAACAAGAGTGAGGCAAGTGATAGCAGCTCCAAAGGAATGATCACAGTAAGCACACAATAGATGTTGGTTGTTAAAATGAGTAGGAATATGAATGTCAATCAACGAACTTAGAATACACTCAAGGACTTCCCTGGTGGCCCAGTGGCTAAGTCTTCAAGCTCCCAGTGCAGGGGACCAGGTTTGATTCCTGGTCAGGGAACTAGATCCCACAAGCTGCAACTAAGAGTTAGCATGCTGCAACTAAGACCCCAGACAGCCAAACAAATGAATAATTTTTTCTAACTTATTTATTTTTAATTGGAGGATAATTGCTTTACAATACTGTGTTGATTTCTGCCAAACATCAACATGATAAAACACTCTTACACCACACACAAAACTAAACTCAAAATGATTTAAAGACTTAAATATAAGACATGACACCATAAAACTTCTAAAATAAAACATAGGCAAAACATTCTCTGACCAATTGAGTCAATGTTTTCTTAGGTCAGTCTCCCATGGCAATAGAAATAAAAGCAAAAAATAAACAAATGGGACCTAAAAAAACTTAGAAGCTGCTGCACAGCAAAGGAAACCATAAATAAAACAAAAAGATAAACTTACAAATGGGAGAAAATATTTGCAAATGATGCAACCAACAAAGGCTTAAATTTCAAAACATGCAAACAGCTCAAGCAATTCAACAACAAAAAGACAAGCCAAATCAGTAAGAATAATGGGTTTCCCAGGTAGTGGAATGGTAAAGAATTCACCCCGGGGATTTCTCACGCAAGACGCCTGGGTTGGAGTGTTAAAACTTGCATTTTTAAAAATTTATTTTATTGAAGTACAGTTGATTTACAATGTGTTAATTTCTGTTGTACAGCAAAGTGATTCAGTTATATACAAATGTATATACTACAATATAATATATAATGCATATATATATATATATGCACATACTCATTTGCTTTCTTTTTCATCAGAATGTGCATTTTCCAAAAAATACTCAGGTGATGCTAATACTGTTGAACCAGAGACCACACTTTCAGAATTAATGTCTTAGATGATTTCCAAGTGCTCTCACGAGTTGAAACAGACTGGAAATGGGGCTCAAGCTCAAGCCAACCAAAGCCCTGAAACAGGAGACCAGGCAAGCTCTTGCCTTTCCTAAGTACCAGAGGCCATATGTGGAATCAGAAAGATAAGGAGACAGATCTCAGTCATGACTGTCCCTGTGCCCCTCACTTCACCCCGAACTATAATTTCCCCTTCAGTCAAACGCAGGTTCTCTTTCCTGCTTTCTTTTCACGTGTTCCCCTTTCCTTTCTTATCATCATGAAGCCCACCCAAAAATCTTCTGATGGGGGTGGACCAGAACTTCAGCACTCCTCCTAGTGCCATGACAAGCTCCAAGATGCAAACATCACTTAATGTGACAAGCAAACCATAACTGCTGTGCGAAAACACAGCTCGTCAGGTAAGGAGATAATGTGCACAGAACACGCTGAGCAGATAACAGCTCTTTGTGAATCAGCATTAGCATAATTACTGAACATCGGTAATTGCAGAAATTATGTTCACTAGAATCGTTTATAATTCTAAGAGGCTTCTTCCCTGAAACTCGCCCAGTAGGGAGGTGAAGATGGCTCACCCGTTGGCAACAGACACTCAAAAAAAAAGCGCTTGCTATGTCCCCAAAGCATCTCAAGCATCAACTTTGTATGGACTGCCATAACCAGCCAATTCTGCTTGAAACTTCCTGCCTCCACACCTTGCTTTCTGCTATGTTTTCCCTCCAGAATCTCATCGCCTCTTAGTTCGATGTGTCTAAAGTTGTTTGGTCAGCAGGACATGGCTATAAAATAAAATGGAGAAGGAAATGTTCAGACTATAGCCTATGAAAGTGCCGTGGAAGTTGGATCACCTGTCCAGATGGGACCTTTTTCAGATCAAATTCAACCTGGAACCTGCCACATCCTATCCCCATAGGCACCTGCCCTTCCCTTCAACATACACAGGAATTGATCAGAACCAACTAGGCCCAAGATGGTGAAAGATTCGATTTCCATAGACTTTGAGCCTTATTATATGCTCACTGTAGTGAGTGGGTGAGTGAAAGTCACTCAGTCATGTCCGACTCTTTGTGACCCCGTGGACTATACAGTCCATGGAATTCTCCAGGCCAGAATACTGGAGTGGGTATCCTTTCCCTTCTCCAGGGGATCTTCCCAACCCAAGGATCAAACCCAGGTCTCCCACATTGCAGGTGGATTCTTTATGAGCTGAGCCACAAGGGAAGCCAAAGAATGCAGGAGTGGGTAGCCTATCCCTTTCTCCAGGGGATCTTCCCAACCCAGAAACTGAACTGGAGTCTCCTGCATTGCAGGCAGATTCTTTACCAACTGAGTTATCAGGGAAGCCCTCATTGTAATACATTAGCATGTTAAGTGACACACCCACCAGGACCATTACAATTGACAGTTGCCGTGACAACAACCAGAAAAGCCCATACAAGAACTGAAAGGGAGAGTTGCTTCAGGTCCAAACCACACTCCTGTTCTCAGAGAACTCATGAATATTCCTCCCTCTCTTTCCAATTTCCCCCACTTTTACCTCAACCCTCCTATGTATTTGGTGTCTCCACCCGAATAGGGTTGAGAATTGATTTGTGAACCAGGCTCCTGCTTCTCTATTCTTTGGCCATTGAATAAACCTTGTGCTCACCCAGGCCCAGCATCAGTTTCGTTATTGGCTGCATGAATCAGATCGGAAAAAGAAGCTTCCTGGCTGAGACCAGGGGTCTCAATCCAGGGCTAGGACCCCAGCCCAGGGCAACTGACCAATTTGGCAACAACACAAGGCCTCCTGTGGCTGCAAAGGGGGAAGGAGGCAAGCTGGTCTTGAAGGGCACCTTGCAGAGTGTGATAGTGGAGCAGGGGACCTTCTGAAAGTTCCTGGATGTGTGTCGAAGAAGGAGCCGTACCAGCTGAGTGGAGAGACAGTCTATAAAGAGTGATTTTTGAGCCCATTAGCACAGACACAAGAAGCCACTTCTATTAGTCCCCTTAGGCCTCGGCATTAGGACATAGATACTGAAACTCAGAAAGCATGAGACACCTGGAAGAGGCTTCCAAGCCTCTCAAAGGAAAGGAGGAGGCTGTAGTCAAGGCAAGCCAGTGTGTCTTGGCAGTTTGTGACTAAGTTCCCCCAATTCACATTAGGAAGCAAATAGCTGCACATCATTCCCTGAGGCAGGAAACCTGGGTATCCTCCTTCTGGCTTCTCCTTCCCCTGCATCACCTCCCACCAGTGCTTAAGCAGTATAAGCACATTTCTGCTTGTTTCGTATGCTGCTATATCCCTAGAGCCAAGAACACTTGAATTAATGAACCGAATGACTAAATCAGCAAGTCCTGACAGCTCTACCTCCACAAAGATCTCACATCTGTCCACTTTTCTCCATTGCCAGTGCTAACACCTTGGCCCTGGTTGTCATTTCTCACCTCGCAACTGGCTGAGCCCCTGCCTGGTGGCATCCCCACCCCAGCTCTTGTCCTACATCAGCCACATTCTCTGCAGAAGCCAGGTAGTTACTGCCCACCCCCATCCGATGACACAGCTTAACTTAATCATCTAGATTCTTTCCAATGTGTAGAAAATCATGCCAGAATTCCCCATGACTACACCAAGGCCTCTACCAAGCTTCTACTTGTGTTGGCGATAATTTAGGCCAGTGTGTGCCGTCAGTCTTCTTTGGACTTGACCCTGCAAAACCCAGTTGAGTCCCACCCATTCTGGAAGACCCTTTATGATAATCTCTGCCCCAAATATCTCTGCCGACACTGAACCTTTCTCTGCCCTACACATTTAGCATTTACTACTCAATATCACAAAATGACCTTTTCAGGGCTATCAGAAAATCACAAACCCATGCACTGTGAATTGCTAGTCTCAACTAGAAACATATAACAAGTTTGCTTGTCAATCTCAGTGATGTTCATCCCCATTTTACAGGCTAAAGTGACTTCTAGGGAAACTGCTCAGAATCATGGAGCTATTGAGTGGCTGAAACTCAAATCCAGCACTTCAGACTCTAGGCTCTGTCATCTTTCCATGGATCATCTTTCCAGTTTGCTTTGTGTATAATCTTATCTCCACCAACAAGCTGTATTTAAACTCCTCAGTGCCTAGCAAAGTGGCATAGAAATAATATAAAGGGATTAATATTCATCATAAGCTTACAATATTCTCCACATTTTATAAGTGGTTTACACTGGTTATCATTTAATTCTCACAACCATGTGTGTGACATATATCCAATTATCCTCAGGTGTAAGGTGAGATTTCTGAGGTTCAGGGAACGTAAATAATTTTCCCAATGTCACACAGCTATTAAAGCAGTCTGGTTGCTGACTCTACCCATTTAGCCACTGTGCTATGCCACCTCCCTTTCTAATCGGCCCCCAGAGAATATCTGAGGGTTGATTTGTGGCTTGACACCCCAGACTGTCAGCCGAGAAAAGAGTCTTGGTGAAATCAAACATTTACACCATCCAGAAAATATCTGTCTTGGAGTGACAGTTGGCCGTTGATAAGGTTTGACATTTTCAAATCAATTTCTATCGATTTCTTTCTCCTGAAAAAAGGACATGAGTTTGATGGATAAAGCCAGCAGCACTCTGTGTGCCTGGGAATGGCGGGGAAAGTGAGCCATGAGTTGCTCTGTGGAGGATGCTGGGGAAGGCAGGAGCAGCTGCTTGCTACCTGCAAGAAAACCCTCTCTCGGCAGAGTCCAGCTCCGAGGTGTCCCTACACAGCGTCGAATAAATAACGCAAACTCCATCACGTGATGTTTTCTGCTGACGACCTGGCGGGGTGAGGGTGGAGGGGCAGAAGCAATGGTATGTGCTGGAACACAGCCATGAGGTGATGAATATTTATGTGGTCAACACATAAAATTCCATTTTAACAAATACTATTTTGAGGGATTTAACAAGTTAATCTTAGCCCTTTCCACACCCCCGGTTAATGCCTGAAAGAGATGAATGGGTGGTATTTTCTGTACGTTCTGATGAGTGAGGAAACCTCTGAACAGATGTGTGCATCAGCCTTTGCTCCTTTGGTACACATATGGCTTTGTGTTTTGGTGTTGTCAACCCGTGTGCCCAGCATCGTGCTGTCGCTATTTAGTGCCGAATCCTCAGGGCCGCACTGGGTGGCATGTGTCTGGTCTGGGTGACAGCCAGGACCTGAGACAGGGATGGGCACCCTGACATGGTAGAGCCCAGAAGCATGTGGGGGCACATGTAATGAAGAGCTTGGCCCCAGACCTGCTGGGGACAGAGAAATTGACACCCCCTGGCCAGTTGGCTGGAGCAGGAGGCAGGCTCCTTCCTTCTTCGGCCATGGTGTTCTCTCACCTTTCCCGCCGCGCTGACCCTGGGGACAGCTGCTCCCATTAGCTTCTTCCTTGACTTGGGCTCTTGACACATGTCTCACATTTCAGCTACCAAAGTATTTTAACCTGTCTGATCACAATTTGTCCTCCCAATAAGTAATTGTAATTTTGTCTCCATTTTGTAACTATGGAAATGAAGTTCAGAGAGTTTCAGGGTTTAACCACAAATCCACGGAGAAGCAGTTCCAGTGGGGACTGCATGTGATCTTGTAGGCAATCAGGAGCCATGGAAGGTATGAGAGTGAGGGAGCACTCTGATGGGGTGGGGGTGCACATGAGGAGATCAATATGGCAGAGTGCTAGATGGAAGGATGGAGGGGTTCTAGACTGGACCTGAGCACACCAGGTCAAAAGGCACTTGCAACTGTCCAATTTGGGAGGTCGAGTGACAGAGACGAGACCACCGGGACACTAGCAACAACTTGGTGTCTGCTGAGCCCTTCAGGCAGGGTTCAGCAGGAAGGTCCAGTTCACTCTGTTATACACCAGTCCCCTTTCCGGGCTCAGTTTGTCCACGTCCCTGAGTTATTCCTGTTCCTCTTTATGTAGTGAGTCTGCCGAGTTTCTCCTGCCACACATTCTATCACTCCAGCAAAGCATTAGCAAAAGCCATCCATCCATCTGCTGACTCCACAGAAACCGGCGAGCACCAGATCCAGGGACAGAGGAGGAGGAAGAGGGAGGGAGGGGACACTCTCCTGATTACAATATCTTATCCTCAAGCGTCTGCCACCATCCATCAAATTTGCTAACACGGCAAGAACTCAGGAACTGCACTGAGGAGAGAGGAGAGGAGGCATGTGTCTCCCTAATGACCTCCTGAAGCTCCCCCAGAGGCCTGGCATTTGAGGGGAGGTAGGCTGGCAGGGGCTGGAGGAGGCAGATTTAGGGTCTGGGTTTCTGGGGTGCAGGGGGGGAAGATGGGTAGAAAGGGAGAAAGGAAGCCCATACACCCAGGAAGGATTCCAGCATCACTTTATTTTAATAAACACTCAAAGATATAATATATTAAGGAGACGATTTAGAACCAATCACACACGGGCGGGAGGCTCAAGTGAACTTGTCTCCTCACTCCAAGCAGGGGTAAGCGTTTGTCCTGTATACCCTTCTTGGTCCTAGAAATCTGCTTCTCTCTCCTGCCCTCCCCCTCCAACCTTCCCTCCCTCTTTCCTTTTCTCCTCCCTCCTCCCCCACAGTACCCCTGATATCTCATTCCTCATATTTGTTTTCTGTGATGCCGGGAATCCCATATGATTTGTCTCAGTATCGTCAGCACCTCACACAGGGTATACTAACTGCACAAATGCTAAGAAATTCTTATCGATGATGCCAACAAAGGCACGCACCCCAGATTTCTTTCCCAGAGACTGCGCTTTCAGCCAGCTGACATCAGCGACTTAGCTATGGGGAGGGAGATACCAGCATCCCCTTGCTGTGACCACCCATTATATAGATGTACACATACATAGACTAGACATGCCACATACATACACACACTATGCATACCACATCCCATACACATATGCCAAACACTGTTACACATACCACACGTGTATACACACTATGTATACCCCACACATGTACCCCACACCTACATACACATGCATATGCATGCCTTGTGTATACACCTGCACACATACCACGTGCTTATATATCCTGTGTACACATGACACATCCATGCTACACATATGTGTGCACATCATACACACACACACACATAGATTTACATGTCTTGTACACCACACACATGCAGACTCACACACACATGCACACACAGAGCATTCAGTGGGACTATAATTCCTTTTTTTAAGGTTTTTTTTTAAACTATTTATTTGGCTGCACTGGGTCTTAGTTACAGCACAGAGGATTTTATGGGATCTTTCACTGCGGTCCATGGACTCTCTAGTTGCAGCATGTGGGCTCTCTGGTTGTTACACGCGGGCTCCAGAGCATGCAGACACAGTACGTGGCACACGAGCTTAGTCGCCCTGAAGCATGTGGGATCTTAGTTCCCTGACCAACGATTGAACTGGCATCCCTTGCATTGCAAGGTAGATTCTTAACCACTGGATCACCAGGCAAGTCTCTGGAGAGGGCAGTTCTGATCCAGCCCAACCAGAGGTGATTGTTTCCTTGGAAGGCCTCCAGAAGCATAATTTCTGTGGCTGTTTTAAAAATAAACCCCAAGACTTTATCCCTCTTAAGGTATAATTGGCAAATAAAACTGTACTATATTTAAAGTATACAGTGCGAAGACTTGATATATAAATACATTATATACATTGTGAAATGATACCCACAGTCAAGTTAATTAACACATCTATCATCTCATGCAGTTGCTCTTTTTTTGGTGAGATACTTGAGATCTACTCTTTTAGCAAATTGCAAGTACACAATGCAATATTATTAACGATAGCTATGATGCTATACTATATATCCTCAGAATTTACTCATCTTATAATCAAAAGTTTATACACAAGCCAACATCTCCTCATTTCCTCTGTTCCCCAGCCCTGGAAACCAGCATTTCACTTTCTGTTTCTATGACTTTAACTCTGCTTTCAGATTCTACATGTATGTGATACCATGTATTAAACAGTATTTGTCTTTCTCTGTCTAGCTTATTTCACTTAACGTAATACCTCCTGGTTCATCCATATGGTTGCAAATGGAAGGATTCCCTTATTTTTTGTGGCTGAATAGTATTCTGTTGTATATAGAGACCATGTTTTCTTTATCCATTCATTCACCAACTAACATGTTAGTGTGTTTCTGTACCGTGGCTATTGCGAGTAATGCTGCAGTGGACATGAGGGTGCAGATATCTCTTCAAGATAGTGATTTCACTTCCTCTGGATATACACCCAGACATGGAATTGCAGGATCATATGGTAGTTCTTTTTTCAATTTGTTGAGGAACCTCCGTACTATTTTCCATAGTGGCTGCGCCAGTTTACATTCCCACCAACAGTGCACAAGGGTTCCCTTTTCTTCACATCCTCACCAACTCTTGTTATCTCTTATCCTTTTGATAACAGGCACGTTAACAAGTGTGAAATGATCTCTCATCATGGTTTTCATTTGCATTTCCCTAATGATTAGTGATACTGAACATCTTTTCATATACCTATTGGCCATTTGTATATCTTCTTTGGAAAAATGTATGTTTAGGTCCTTTGCCCAAAATTTGGTTATTTGGTTTTTCACTGTTGAGTTGTAAAAGCTCATTGTGTATTTCAAACATTAATCTCTTTTCAAATATATGGTTTACAAATATTTACTTCCATTCTGTAGGTTGTCGTTTCATTTTGTTGATTTTTTTTTTTTTTTTTTGCTATTCAGAAACTTTTTTAGTTTGATGTAGTCTCACTTGCTTAGTTTTCATTTTGTTGCTTTTGCTTTTGGTGTCAGATCGGAAAGATCACTGCCACAACCAATGTCAGAGAGCTTTTCCTACAAGCTTACTTCTGGGAGATTTACAGTTTCAAGTCTCATGGTCATGTCTTTTGGGGGGGAGGGGCATGCCATGCACATATGGGATCCTTCCTGATCAGGGATCAAACCCATACCCTCTACACTGGGAGTACAAAAGTCTTAATCACCGGGGAAGTCCCATGTTCAAGTCTTTAATCCATTTTGAGTTGGGCTTTTTTATGATGTAAGATAAGAGTCCAATTTCATTCTTTGCATATGCACCTAGTTTTCCCAGCACCATTTACTGAAGAGACTATTCCTTTCACCATTGTGTGTTCTTAGAACTTTTGTCAAAAATTAGTTGCCCCTATGTATGTTGGTATATTTCTAGGTTCTCTGTTTTGTTGTTTTGATCTGTGTGTCTGTTTTTATTCTAATATCATACTGAAAATTTCAATACTTGTATAACTGTGGAGTTTTTTAACCCTCAGATAAAAGGAAGGCCATATTAGGTCCCAGGGAAGCAGTGGGTCTGGGTCTGGGCCACTCTGACATCTTAAATGTGGCGGTGGGCCATAGCCATAAATGGAAGGCATTATGGGAAAGGGCACTGGGCTGGCCATTACAAGAGGGCATGATCCTCTTCTCACCAGGGCTGGGGCTGAACTGCCCAAGGACTCACCAAGAAGCCCATAGAAAGGACAGTTTCCACGGTGCTTTAGCCAGAATGATGTGCTCTGGGAGCACAGGGGTAGACCAAGCCCATGGACGTGGGCAAGCCAAGGTCTCAATGACAAGCATCAGAGATATAAAACCCAGGATCTGGGACCAGAGGCAGGATCCAGGTCCTCACCCCAGAGACAGACCAGAAACCCAGTATTTCCAGAAGAAACAAAGACAGGGAAGATGGGGTGGACAGCAACTGGGGTTCACTCTCCTGCACTAGCAAGGTTATAGACAGTAGACGGACTTAAAGGATTGGGGTGGAGAACAGAGAAAGGAGGTGCTCAAAGTAGAGGCAGGACTTCCCTGGTAGTCCAGTGGTTAAGAATCCACCTGCCAATGCACAGGACACAGGTTCGATCCCTGGTCCAGAAAGATTCCACATGTCGGGAGGCAGCTAAGGCCATGTGCCACAACTGCTGGAGCCCGAGAGCCCCAGGACCCGCGCTCCACAGTGAGAAGCCTGTGCACTGCAGCTAGAGTGCACTCCTGCTTACCGTTACTAGAGAAAGCCCGCACACAGCAACAAAGACCCAGCAAAAAAATAAAATAAATAATAATGATTTTTTTTAAGTAGAGGCAGAAAGCAGTTTTTACAGTGGTCATTCGTGTGTAAAACAAATATGTATTGAGCTGCTATATGCCAGGCGATAATGATATAGTGGCGATAAACAAGTTCTTGTTGTTATAGATTGACCAAATTATTATACTTAAAAACTGAAAGAAGAGCTATAAAAGAGAGTTTATTTCTGCCAAGTGGCCTCTCCAGCAAGAGTTAATTTCTGAACCTGAAGTCCTCTGACTTTAACTTTCAGCTGTACCATATCCACACTTCCTTCTCAAATGCACCCCTTCTCAGACTCACTCTTTTTCCCACCAGCATGCCAATCTTGTTTTAATTCAGCTCTTAGAATAAGCCGGGTTGTCAGTTTGCTATTCCCTAATCCGTTTTCATTACAGCAGTTGAAACCAATGCTTGCAATACAGCCGAGTTCCGAGTTCTACAATCTGTTGTTCTCAGAGTGTGGGAAATCACCATCACACTCAGCTTATGGGAGCCGGGAGAGCCCACACCAAGCAGACAACACCCTCTCAAAAAGAAAAAAACACCCCCTTGTCACCGCCCAGGGCAGGTCTGTTTCCACAAGCCCCTGTGGAGCATTACTACAGGAAAACAGACCCAGCCTCTGCTTCCTTCCCCCGCCCAGGGACTCACAGTCCAGTGGGAAAGGCTGACCCTGCTGGGTTATCCAAACAGTATTGAAGGATGCCATCTAAAGTGGCTGGAGGTAGGGGGCAAGCCAGAGCAGCCTCCTGGGGAAGGGGCTGCCCTAAGTGAATCTTGAAATAAGGGCAGGAGGAAGTGAACTCATGAAGATATGAGAGGGGAGGCATCACAGAAGTAAGGGGACCATGAGAGGCAGCGAGGACACCGTGAGCCAGAGGACACACCGATCGGGGCTGCTGGGGCCCAGGCCAAGTGGGGCAGGAGATGAGGTCAGAAGGGACTTTAGGGCCAGCTTCTCGAGGGCCTTGTCAGCCAGGTTAAAGACCTTGAGTTGATTCAGGAGATGATGGGAAGTCACGGAGGGAAGTTTTGCAGGGAAGGAGGCCGTTACAGGACTGTTGCAATGGTTCCAGGAGAACTAAGGCAAGAGATTATTTAATGTAGGACACACTGAATCAGGGGACACGAGGACATCTTATTACCTTTATAGAAGCGCCTAGCGGCGCCCAGCCAATGTACCACATGACTCATAACACAGAGCTTTCTCTATGCCCATATCAATGTAACACTTGGGAAGTTCATTAAAGAGAGAATCATCAAAGATTGAATTTCAAGCATCACAGCAAAGAACATACCTTTCACGAAGAGCCTTCAGTCTCTTGTTAAACCCCATTACAATGATTATTGGCATGCAATCCACTCATACGTACACATTTTGCCAACCCAGCTAGAGTTAGTGCAAAAAGAGGTGCAGGAAAGAACCTAAGAACTGGAGTGACTGACCTGCATTCTGCTATGTCCCTGTTACTGACCAGCCACGGAGGTTTGCGGAAGTCGCTCAACCTTAAACTTCAATTTGGCGTGACACCTCATGTTGGTTTGCTTGAAACTTTCCAAGGTCTGGCACTGAAAGTCCTGTGTCACAGAAAATCCCTCGACCTGGGCAAACAACCAGGATACATGGCCATCCTACTGCAGTTTCCTTTTTTGTATATAAGTGCAAACACCTGCCTGCAGAGATGCTGTGAGGACCGGAGGAGACTTTGTGGCCCTCTACAATATCAGAAACACAGTAAATGGTCCAAAAACACCAGTTCCCTGCTGTGTTTTCTTTCTGTCACTCAGGTATCTTCCCCTGGGTTGCAAATAAAAACATCGTGTCCCATTTGGTTGGAGAAGACAATTCTGCTTACCAAGCACTTTCACAGAGGTGATTTCATTTTCTATTCTTACAACCAACCTGCCTGTAAGATTGGGTAGAAGTTTTGTGCACACTTGGTAGATGAAGAAATGGAAAGTCAGAGAAGTTACATGGCTCATTGGGAAACATCCTTTTCCACAGCTTTTCAAGTTTGTCCCCACGCCTTAAGCAAGGAAATTGTCATCTATGGCTCTTCACTCCCTCAGGAGATACAACAGCTGATGGCACCGATCGGGCTGTGACTTTTACTCGGCCGTATCTTACTGACGGGTGATGTGCCATATGCCCTCCCTCTGCCAAGCTGTTCACTCTCAGTTTGATGAAAACAAACTCAGTCACTTTGCTGAGTGACTAGGAAACAGGAAACCCCATTAAGTCTAGTGACCAGGCCAACCTTTTCCAACTCCACTCCTCCCAGAGGTCTTTGACTGGGGAATCCAGGCACTTGCTCTGTCATCTTTAAAGCTGAGGCTTTGTTTCTCATCAAGCTATTGATCCTTTGCCAGAAGACCCAAGGGCAGGGTGGAGAGGGAGGAGGTGGTTGCATTCATTTTTTTATAAAAATAAAAATTTATTTTTATTGAGTATTTGTTATTTTACATCCGTGCTAAGTCATTTCAGTCTTTGCAACCCTATGAACTGTAGCACGCCAGGCTCCTCTGTCCATGGGATTCTCCAGGCAAGAATACTGGAGTGGGTTGCCATGCCCTCCTCCAGGGGATCTTCCCTACCCAGGGATCGAACCAATGTCTCTTATGTCTCCTGCATTGGCAGGTGGGTTCTTTACCACTAGTGCCACCTGGGAAGCCCATTTTATATGCAAAGCATATTAAAAATCAATCTATATCACATTGACTACCCCAGTGGGAGCTTATGTAATGGGAATTATGAAAGCTGTCTACACAATATTAATGTGATCAATACATTTTCCAGGGACTTCCCTGGTGGTCCAGTGGCAGGGACTCTGCTCCCAAAGCAGAGGGACTGGGTTTGATCTCTGGTAGGGGAACTAGACCTCACATGCGGCAACTGAGGATCTGCGTGCTGCAACAAAAAATCCTGCCTGCTGCAACAAAGACTGAAGATTCAGCATGGAAAACTAAGGATCATCACAGACAAGTAAAGAAATACACATAAGTTATCCAGAAAACAAATACAGATTTTTTAAAATAAATAAATAAGTTATCCAGAAAACAAATACACATTTTTTTAAATAGGTTATCCAGATGTTTCTCTGCAAATATTTTAGATTACCTGAATTAGCTGATTTTTCCAACAAAACAGTATATTTTAGCTTTCATGTGGTCTTTATGGTAATAGCACACATCTGATACTTAAATTTAGAAGAAAAGCATAATGATAAAAACCCTGAATAGCATAGTCAAAGCTTTTATCAAGAGACTTTCAAGAACAAGTTCACCTTAGAAAAAAAAAAAAAGAGAGAGAGAGAATATATAGTAATAATACATCTATTAAGGCAATGGCACCCCACTCCAGTACTCTTGCCTGGAAAATCCCATGGACGGAGGAGCCTGGAAGGCTGCAGTCCATGGAGTCACTGAGGGTCGGACACGACTGAGCGACTTCACTTTCACTTTTCACTTTCCTGCATTGGAGAAGGAAATGGCAACCCACTCCAGTGTTCTTGCCTGGAGAATCGCAGGGACGGGGGAGCCTGGTGGGCTGCCGTCTATGGGGTCACACAGAGTCAGACACAACTGAAGTGACTTAGTAGCAGTAGTAGGTATGCAGAGGAGGAAACAACACAACACAGGCATGTATTAAATGTTCCTCAAGCCATTGTCCAAAAACTAGACTGCAAAGTATTAGTTGCTCAGTTGTGTCCGACTCTTGTGACCCCATGGACTACAGTCCACTAGGCTCCTCTGTCCGTGGAATTCTTTGAGCAAGAATATTGGAGTGGGTAGCCATTCTCTTCTCCAGGGGATCTTCCCAACCCAGGGATCAAACCCAGGTCTCCTGCACTGTAGGCAGATTCTTTACCATCTGAGCCACCAGGGAAGCCCACAACCATTAACAACAGACCCAAGGACTCAGCTACTAAACAGGACATGAACCCATGGCAGTTGCTCCTCTGTACTCCATGTAGCAGCACTCTGGAAACCATGCTTCCTACAAACTCTATCAATTCCTGTTAACACTTTCCCCACAGACAAGCAGCTTTGAAAAAAAGGACTGTTTTAGGCAAAACGATCAGCCTTTTGCTGTCGTTCATTAAGGGTTTAGTACCTCTGTATCGATTTCCTTGCCACTAACTCTGAACACTAAATCTTGAAGCAGAAAAACAAGGCTTTGTCTGCGACATTTCCTGTCCAAGTGGCGGGTAACAACCATCCCTGGGATGCTGATTTCCCCAGCGATGTTGCAATCCACAGGATGCCTGCAGTTTGTCCTTCGTCTGCTCCAAAGAGTGATTTCTACAGCTGCAGGAGGGCACTTCAAATGTGAGCTGCAGCTCCACCGCCTTCCTCGGTCAGCTGTGCCTCCACATGCCTGCCTTTGAAAATCCAAGGACCACCCTCTTTTCCTCACACTGACTTGCAGCAACAGGCTTTAAGAAGGTATTGTCTTGTGTTTATATCATGTATGTTGCATCCAGGTTTCTCTTAAATGTTAATTCCTAGGGATTAGAAAGGACCTTAAAAATCTTCTCTTGTAAATACTCTCCGACAGTTTATGTCCTCTACAACATCCCCACCATGTGGCCATTCTGGCTTTGTTTGAACACCTCTGAGGACAGAAAACTCACCCCTTCCATAGGAAAGTCACAGCCCCACAGGAAAGCTCTGAGACTTTTCATTGCATGATACAAATGAACTTACAAAACAGAAAGAGACTCACAGACTTAGAAAACGAACTCATGGTTGCCGGGGGAGAAGGGACAGTTAAGGACTTTGGGAAGGTCATGTACACACCGCTATATTTAAAATGGATAACCAAGAAAAACCTACTGTATAACACATGGAGCTCTGCTCAATGTTATGTGGCAGCCTGGATGGGAGCGGGTTTGGGGGGAGAATGGATACATGTGTAAGTATGGCTCACTGTTCACCTGAAACAATCACAACATTGTTAATTGGCTCTACCCCAATATAAACTGTTTTGGTGTTAAAAATAATAATATTAAAATTTTTTTTAAAAATCTGCCTTCCTGACCTGAAACATCAGTCTTTCAACTAGACTTTTAGCACCTCCCAGACCCTAGAAACGATAGGGATCTCTTTAGCCACAGCTGAATGTCACATTATCTGGCACATAGTAAATGTTAAATTAATTAACAAATTAAGTCTGCAGTCACTGAGGATCAAAGCAAGGCCATGCATTATGCTGGAATAAATGTGGCACACTCAGATAGGAGCAAGTCCTGTTGATACAGAATCTGGCAAGAAAGCAGCTTACTTGATTGTGTGTACTCAAAGTTATAGACTCTTGACTCTGTATAAAGAATGTGGGGACTTCTCTGGCAGTCCAGTGGCTAAGACTCCTTGCATCTGCTGCAGGGGTCTGAGTTCAATCCCTGGTCAGGGAACTAAGATCCCACATGCTACGTTGTGCCATTAAGGAAAAAAAAAAAAAAAAAAAAAAACGGCTCACCTTGTCCAGGTGGTACTGGAGGGGCCATTTGACTTTATAAGGACACTGGCTGGATTTGTTGAGTATATAGACAGATGATGATATAAGGGCTACCCGGGGTTAGCACTGCTGAGAGGCAGTGCTCTCTTGTGGTCAACATAGACTCTAGGGCCTCAATAGCTGCATGACATTGAGTAACTCACTGTGTTTCAGTTTCCTTACATGTCAAGTGGGATGAGAATATTATTTCTACCTCCTAGTGTTCTGTGAGGATTGAGTTAATCGGAGAAAGGTGCTTGGAATAAACATCAGCTGTTATTCACAGCATGTACTGCTCCAAAGACACCTGTGAAGAATAGAGAGTGAATCCTTTCAGATTCCTGCTCCTCATCACTGAAGACCTGGATCAGACCCGGAAGACTTGTGCAGGTGAAAAAAGCACCTTCATGGTGGGACCCTCTGGAGTCACTTTTGGGATTTAACCCAGTTTGGTCTGATTTCCTACTATGGGGCAGGCATTTGCTGTACATATCTGTGACCATTTTCTTATCATATTTATTCAGAAGGTAAGCCTGGCTATGCCCATTTTACAGACCAAGAAGTTGAGGCTCAGAGAAGTTAAGTAATGTCCAAAGGATACAACACAACTAATCAGTGGCAGAGCCAGGATCTAGACTTAAGAGTTACCTTCTCCAGAGCCTGTATTCTCTCCATCATTCTGTGCTTTAAAAAAAAAAAAAAAAAAAATAGGGCAAGTCCTTTAAACTGTAGTCGGACATGACTGAAGCGACTTAGCAGCATGCATCTTATTTGGAAGAGATGCTCCTTTCTCGTGCTATTAAAGAGGCTCCCGGGGAGTGCAGCTCCCAGTGTATACCTTCTTCTCTCTCTTCAGTTAGAAATCATGGAAGTGATGCTGAAACCAATGTATCATGAGGCAGAGTAAATCAAGTGGTTACTCAGTGGCCCTTCGCAGCCTGCCAGGATGCCCTGTCCTGGTTCCAGGACACAGCCACATGAATGGCATTCTGGAATGGAGCTTGGGGTCTCACATTCACCAACTTGAGTTCCTCCCCTACTCCGCAGCCATATTTAGAGCCCTACATTTTGGTTTATTTGAAACAGAAGCCAGAGTCTCTAGGCTCCTCATGGAAAAGGTTGGACTCTCCTTGCTGTGACCAGTTCTCCCCTTTATCATCCTAGAAGCCACCTCTGGGCTCACCATTTCCCTGGACTGCAGCCACTCTCAATATAAGTCAGGGTTCCCTCTACCTTAATAAATGGGTTCAAATCCAAATTCATTGCTCACCACTCCACCACCACCACCACCCATTCTTGCCTCATCAACAAGACCAGAAATACAACACAGATGGGAGAAGACAGTGGCAGGAAAACCAGCTGAGAGCCTTGTGAACTGTCCAGGTGAAAGATTACAGTGAGCCAGGAAGGGGCAGCAGAGCTGAAGAGGAAGAAACAGCCACGATATTATGGCTGTGAGAATGGAACACCACAACCAACAGCATGGAGGTCACAGTCCCTGTTGGGACATTGTTGCAAGCAGCTTCTAAGATGCACAGAAGGATCCTAGGTGCCTGGTGTACATACATTTGGAATTCATGTGATCTCCCAACTCGAATGCAGTTTGGACCTATTGACTCATTTCTAAAAAATACACTGTACACCCAAAACTAACACAACATTGTAAAGCAACTGTACTCCAATAAAGTTTTTTAAATTAAAGTAAATAAATATTAATAAATAAACAGCAAAAGTGATAGAATGTCACTTCCAAGATTAGGTTATAAAGATTTCTTCCTCTCCCGTCTTCCTTGCCTTCACTCACTACTCTGATGGGAGCAGGTGCCATAGAATTTGCTGCTCTAATGGAGAGATCTACATGGCAAGGATGGTCTCCAGCTAACATCCAGCAAGGAACTGAATGCCACCAACCATGGGAGTGAAACTGGAAGTGAATTTTCCTCCAGTGAAGAATAACAGCTGACTCTGACAGAGTGTTGTGGAAGACCCTGAGTTGCAGGACTCAGCTCAGCTGCCCTTGGACATCTCTCCCATGGAAAATGAGCCAATAGGTGTTCAGTGTTTTGGGCCGCTAAGTTTCAGAGTGAACTGTTACACAGCCATAGATAACCAATACAGACAGAAATGAACAAGGTATGATTTTTCAACACACAAGGACATGGGAGTGATCAATTACACACCCAGAGCAAAGGAGAGCAGAGTTCATGTCTTATCATGAGAAATTACGTCAATGTTGTTGCCATTTACTGAGTCTGGAAACCCAAATAATAAGTTTTGAAGACAGGAAACCAGGTTAAGCTTTGGCCATGTTAAGTTTGAAATGCCTAGGAGACATGCAAATAGATGAGTCCAGAAAGTAGTTAGATTTATGACATTGGAGCTCAGAAGAAAAATTTTGGCAGGAGATCACAATTTGGGAGTCATCAACCTCTTCCCTCTGAAGTCATTTGGAATAACTTTGTTTCCTCACCCCATAACAGTTGCTGAAATATTTTAAAGGAGTTCTTATGTCTCCACAGGTCTGGCTTAAGCATGTCCACTTTCCTCTACTTTTCCTCAGATAATTTGGTTCTAAGCGCCCAGCCTGCCTCTGATCTTCTTAGATATGAATTTTTTCCACCTTCTCTGCTTACAACTGAATGACTGTAAGTTAGGCGATTTTTAATTTCTTGTAAATTGCCTTACACTTTGGTAAAACAGAGTGATTTTGAGATATAAATAGTCCATGGAAAGAATACAACTATGTGCTAAGCACAAGATAAATACTCAATACTTATGTATCTTGCATACTTATATCATCTGGAATAGTGTTGTCCATATTGTGTAAGTAACATGTCCTTTTTTTCCAGTAGCTGCATTTTAAAAAGTAAAAGAGACTGAATAAACTGACTTTAATCATATATTTTATGTGACCCAATATATCTAAACTATTACCATTTCAACATATCAATATAAACAATTATTAATAAGATACCTTTATATCCATTTTTCATTCTAAGTCTTTGTAACCCAGTATGCAGTTAATATTTAAAGAACATCTCAATTCGGATACTAAATTTTCATCAAAAAGACTTGATCTGTGTTTTGAGTTCATAAAATGTATAGTTTAAAAAATACACACACCTGAATTGTTCCAAACATAGTTAAAAGTTTTCTGATAACTGAATTAAGTATCCTTTTTGAAATTTAAATTAACTGGAATTAAAATTCATTTTCTTATTTTGCACACTTAAATAGTAATTTGTCATTCAGTCAGTTCAGTTCAGTTCAGTCGCTCAGTCGTGTCCTACTCTTTGTGACCCCATGAATCATAGCACGCCAGGCTTCCCTGTCCATCACCAACTCCCGGAGTTCACTCAGACTCACGTCCATCGAGTCAGTGATCCTATCCAGACATCTCATCCTCTGTCGTCCCCTTCTCCTCCTGCCCCCAATCCCTCCCAGCATCAGAGTCTTTTTCAATGAGTCAACTCTTCCCATGAGGTGGCCAAAGTACTGGAGTTTCAGCTTCAGCATCATTCCTTCCAAAGAAATCCCAGGGCTGATCTCCTTCAGAATGGACTGGTTGGATGTCCTTGCAGTCCAAGGGACTCTCAAGAGTCTTCTCCAACACCACAGTTCAAAAGCATCAATTCTTTGGCACTCAGCCTTCTTCACAGTCCAACTCTCACATCCATACTTGACCACAGGAAAAACCATAGCCTTGACTAGATGAACCTTTGTTGGCAAAGTAACATCTCTGCTTTTGAATATGTTATCTAGGTTGGTCATAACTTTGCTTTCAAGGAGTAAGCCTCTTTTAATTTCATGGCTGCAGTCACCATCTGCAGTCATTTTGGAGCCCCCCAAAATAAAGTCTGATACTGTTTCCACTGTTTCCCCATCTATTTCCCATGAAGTGATGGGACCGGATGCCATGATCTTCGTTTTCTGAATGTTGAGCCTTAAGCCAACTTTTTCACTCTCCTCTTTTCACCTTCATCAAGAGGCTTTTGAGTTCCTCTTCACTTTCTGCCATAAGGGTGGTGTCATCTGCATATCTGAGGTTATTGATATCTCTTCCGGCAATCTTGATTCCAGCTTGTGCTTCTTCCAGTCCAGCGTTTCTCATGATGTACTCTGCATATAAGTTAAATAAGCAGGGTGACCATATACAGCCTTGACATACTCCTTTTCCTATTTGGAACCAGTCTGTTGTTCCATGTCTAGTTCTAACTGTTGCTTCCTGACCTGCATACAAATTTCTCAAGAGGCAGGTCAGGTGGTCTGGTATTCCCATCTCTTTCAGAATTTTCCACAGTTTATTGTGATCCACACAGTCAAAGGCCTTGGCATAGTCAATAAAGCAGAAATAGATGTTTTTCTGGAACCCTCTTGCTTTTTCGATGATCCAGCGAATGTTGGCAATTTGATCTCTGGTTCCTCTGCCTTTTCTAAAACCAGCTTGAACATCAGGAAGTTCACAGTTCATATATTGCTGAAGCCTGGCTTGGAGAATTTTGAGTATTACTAGCATGTGAGATGAGTGCAATTGTGTGGTAGTTTGAGCATTCTTTGGCATTGCCTTTCTTTGGGATTGCAATGAAAACTGACCTTTTCCAGTCCCGTGGCCACTGCTGAGTTATCATATTGAACAGTGTAGATCTAGAACTTACTTTAAGAGTTCACTGGCTTTTTTATCACTCCTGTTAGTTTGTCTCCAGAGAAGTAGATGCTAAAATGGTATCAAACATGCAAGATTTACTGGGGAAACATCCATAAAGGAAACTGGGTAAGGTGATGAAGGAGCCTGGGAGAACTGGCCTGACCATCCATGAAGGACAGAGGGAAGGAAAGAAGGCTGGATAAGTAGGAGGTGTGTGCTTAGTTATGTTCGACTCTTGCAACCCATAGACTGTAGCCTGCCAGGCTCCTCTGTCCATGGGATTCTCCAGGCAAGAGTACTGGAGTGGGTTGCCATTTCCTTCTCCAGGGGTAAATAGAGACTTAAACTATGAAAAGTGAAAGTGTTAGTCACTCAGTCGTGTCTGACTCTTTGTGACCCCAAGAACTGGAGCTTGCCAGGTTCCTCTGTCCATGAAATTCTCCAGGCAAAAGAACTGGAGTGGGTAGCCATTCCCTTCTCCAGGGGATCTTCCCGAGTTGGGGATCTTCCCGACTTAGGGATTGAACCCAGGTCTCCTGCATTGTGGGTGGATTCTTTACCATCTGAGCCACCAGGAAAGCTATAAGTACAGTTCAAACGATTTTTGGCAAATCTGATGGGGAACTGTGTTAGTTTTCCATGCTGCTGTTAACACCATAAACCTAACACCTTAAAACAGCACAATTTTATTGTTACAATTCTTTAGGTCCTAAGGCTGACATAGGTCTCACAAGGGTAAAGTCAAGGTGTCAACAGTGCTGTGTTCCTCTCTGCAGAGAAGAGTCTGGAGAATCTGTTTCTTTTCCTTTTCCAAATACTAGACACTACCTGCATTCCTTGGCTTAAGGTCTCTTTCTTCATTTTCAAAGTCAGCAGCAGCAAGTCATCCCATTTCTCTGATAACTTCTTCCATCCTTGCATCTCTCTTTGACCACACCTGGGAGAAATTCTCTAAGGAGCCATGGAACTCAACTGGACTCATCTGAATAATCCCCCACTATGCTCCCATTTCAAGATCAGCTGATTAGCAACCATAATGTCAACTGTACTCTTAATTCCCTTTTCCCATGTGAAGGGACATATTCACAGGCTCCAGAGATTAGGATGTGGAAATCTTTGGGAGGTCATTATTCCACCTGCCACAGGAGTCCTTGAGCCAAACGTGCGCATTAGAGGAGTCCCACTTCTTTCAGGAATGGGCCTGCTTTGGACCTGTTTTAAACCCCTCCAGGGCCTAGTCATCAACTGGCAGCAGCCCACAGGGAGGACAGCATTGGCATATACACAGTGATGGACACAGATGGAGCAGGTGGAGCCTCTGGTTAGTTGCACTCCCTGAAGCTGGAGGTCTAAAAGGTACATTCTCAAGGCCACCACACTCCTCTACTTTTTAAAATTATCAAAATAATAATAATAATAACCCCTTCCTTTTGTGGCTCCCTCAGGAAGCTTACAAAATTTAAAAAGAAAATTCTTAGAAAACTGGTAGAAGGGAGTAAGAAAATCCGATTAAAAATAGCTGGCAGAGAAGTCTTGGAAAACCCTGCCTGAAATAACTGAGATGAGGCCTCATTAAATCTGAGCAGCTGGTACAAGGCAACCTTTAACACAGGTGACACCCCCCCCACCTCCCGCCCAAATACAGGAACTATGAATTTTCAAAGATCAATAAACCACATCAATGGCTGGACATTGGACTTGGAAAAATGGAGGTCATTGGTGACCCTCACAAGAGTTGCATTGCTGGTGGAGTGATGGAAATCAAAGTGTGATTAAGAGCAACTCTAAGAGAAGGAAAAAGGAGAGGAAGTGGGGAGCACAAGGATATGCCTCAATCACAGGCAT
Organism: Bos mutus; assembly: GCF_027580195.1. Classification (NCBI taxonomy): domain Eukaryota; kingdom Metazoa; phylum Chordata; class Mammalia; order Artiodactyla; family Bovidae; genus Bos; species Bos mutus. The sequence goes on along the minus strand of NC_091629.1, from coordinate 54,783,975 downwards.
CCCTTATGGCCACAAATAGGTCTACCAATGTCACTCTGGTGGGCAGAGGTCACTGACGCCTTCACTGCAGGGGCAGATCCCAGGACAGAGGGGTCTCTTCTCATTAGCCGACACAGAGAGGATTTTCAGAGTCAGCAAGATGCCAAAGAGGAAAATGGCATGTGTACCAGGCATAACTTCATGCCTGCAGTGGCAGAGAGACCCCACAGCAGAGACACAGAACCCATGGAACCACTCTTAGCATAGGTCACAGTATCTCATCCAGAACCAAGAGGGTGGGCTTTAAGCCAGGACTGAGCCAGAGACATGTCAGCTCTCAATAAATCAACTCCCCATGGCTGTGACCCAAGGAAAGGTTTATATGGGAGAATGTAGACAATTTAACCTAAGGAGAAAAAAAATCAGTATCATGATATATGTAGCATGATTGCTTTGGGGACACTAAGGAAATTCAACAAATGTAAAACAATGTCAGTGTTAAAGCAGGTGACTCATGGGTGAGGTCTTATTTTCTCTATTTTGTGACTTGTAGTAAAGTACTTAGACTGCTTTTTAAATACAAAAAAAAAAAGATTTAAAGATATAATAATCCAAGCCTTTCTCCTAGAGTTTTTATGAAGATTATAATAATGGCTAACATTTGAATAGCTCACAGAGTGATTTTCATACATGTAACCTCATTTCATCTTCACAACCAACATGCCATTTTGCAAAAGCCTTTATTATTGCACTTAGCAAAGTGTGTTGCAATGATTTGTTTCTATATCTTTTTCTAGCTCTAGACTGAAGTACCCCCAAAGGTAAGAATCATGTCTTTTAATCCTTCTCCTTGACAAGTAATACAAGCCGTGGTACATGACAGGCGATCCAGAAGTGTTTGAGGATGAGTGGGTAATTGTGGATGGATGGATGGGAAGATGGATGGATAGATAATGGCTGGATGGATGAATAGCAGGACTTCCCTTGTGGCTCAGACAGTAAAGCACCTGTCTACAATGCGGGAGACCTGGGTTTGATTCCTGGGTTGGGAAGATTCCCTGGATAAGGCCACTCCAGTACTCTTGCCTAGAAAATCCCATGGACAGAGGAGCCTGGTGCAGGATGGATGAATGGTTGCCAAGATGGATGAATTGATGGGTGGATCAATGGACAACCATCAAGGGATCAATAGATTACCACTGTAGGCATAAGCACTTAAATGTCCCAGGATAGGTAGACTTTTGTTAGAGACTGAGCCAACCACCACTCCCTTCCCACAAACTAAATATTTTTAAAACTTCATAGCTAGTTAACCCTCCATATAGTTCAAACCTCTGGTGATCTTGCCTCTTTGCTGTTTTCTCCCATTTATATTATTCCCTTGCTGCTCTATACTTCCTCTCCCCTGCCCTAGTCTCTCATTGTTCCATCAAGGCCCCTAAACCACAAAATAATGTCTTTACATTCTCAAACCCTCATGTTTTGTTCCAAAGTAAACCTAACTCTCGCCTGTGGACCCACTATCCCTTCTCTAGGGCGCTCCCCATTTTTCCCCATCTCTAGGACATCTAGGGTTAGGTACTGGAGAAGGCACTGGTGACCCACTCCAGTACTCTTGCCTGGAAACTCCCATGGATGGAGGAGCCTGGTGGGCTGCAGTCCATGGGGTCACACAGAGTCGGACATGACTGACGTGACTTAGCAGCAGCAACAGCAGGGTTAGGTATTCTATATGCAGTCACAGTACCATGGACTGGATTTGCAGGTATATTTATTATGCACAATACATTTAAGTCAGGTCTATATCAAGTCAAAACAAGTCAGCAGTGGATGGGTTACATATACACCAAATAATTGATCCTTCAACTTCTATATCACTTTCCAACTTGATAATAATTAGCAGCATCTAAATGCAACCTGGCAAAGAAAGATGGAGATTTTGTCCTTTAATACAGAAATTTTAAATTGTTAAACAAGGTTTCCTCCAGGGAGAAAAGTGGGGGTGGGAGGGTTAGTGATAGAAAACAATTTTTTTTCTTGTGTATATTTTTATATATTGCTTAGTGCTTACACAAGGAATATGAAGGAACTGAAAAGCTCCACATAAAGGAAAAAGAATGAAGATGCAGGAGTTTCATTCAAAGTGTGACTGGAGAGAGCAAAGGAAGAAATGAATTTTCCTGGGAGGTGTGCTCAGAGCAGGGCCTCACACCCAGCCCCTTATTCCTGAAAATGCTAACCAAGGCATGAAGCAAAGAATGGTGACATCTGCGGTCCCTTCACAAAGCTAAACAGCTGGCATAAGAGCTAAGGGAAAATTGTTATTTTTATTAGTGCTGTATTTGCCTACTGTTTACATCCACACTCTTGTATTAGGAACTAATTCAAACTTGGAAATTATATTCATTTCCTTTGAAACAGTATGTTAAATTAAAAGTTAAATTGGGTCTAAAATCTGTTCTATCTTTTAAAAAAAAGTCACAGACAAATTTCAGAAAAACTGGCCAGGATTAAAATAGGCAAAGACCAAGCTGGTAATTAATTTTTCCTCCAAATTTGATAATTACTGAATTCCTATGTGGATGTAAGTTCCATTTGAATTATCAGGCTTGTCTGGACAGAATGAGAATGATTTTAAAAAATAGCGTATAAGTCAAGTTGGGTAAATGATGGTATACAGTGTTGGTATATTTTGGAATGGGGAAAAAGTGAGTGATATATTTGAGTGTCATTAAGTCTGTCATGGATGAAAGATGAGGTCACTAAATCTGACAGTGTGCTCATGATTTGGGAGCCAAATCACCATGGAATGTAAAATTAAGAGAGAGGCATGGCATACTTAATCCACGTGCGGGATCTGATCAGTGTCACCCAGAACGCAAAGGCATTTGCTAGGAATGAGTATGTTTAAAAATCCTCAGTATTGTATACTGTAGGATCATCTTTAGTTTGAAAAGATTATGGAGAAATTGGGAGAACATAGTTTTAGTGAGACCACCTGACATTATAAAGACTTTGACTTTAATCTGAGTGAATTTGATTTCCTAAAGCAGAGTATTTGTTCGTTTGTTGATCCCCAGTGGATGTGGGGTATAGAGAGACAGATAAACAAGTATTTAGCATTCCTGACTAGACTAAGCCTTTGTGCATTATTCAGGATGCAGCTGCTTGGAGGGAAAATCACATACACCATCTTTCCAAACAAAAAGCAGGAACATGTGATCTTCCATCGGATACACTCAGAGACTCAGCCCTTTGTACTATGTTAACAATAAGTCTATCTAAGAGATGTTTATACTGGACTCATCCAAAGGACCAAGTCGGGCAGCAGATATCCCAGAATTAAAAGAATAGGGACTTCCCCGGTGGTCCAGTGGCTATGATTCTGTGCTCCCAATGCAAGGGGCCCAGGTTTGATCCCTGGTCAGGGGACTAGATCCCACAGGCCACAACTAAAGATCAAAGACATTGCATTCCCCAACTAAGACCTGGTGCAGCCAAATACATAAATATTTTTTTTAAGCCAGGAATAATGACATGAAAATTGGTTGGTGTGTTTAAAACAAGGATTATTTGGGGGCAGGACATGGGAGTCATTTTTCCCAGCAGCCGCATTTCCAAAGGGCCTCAGACAGACTTTTGCTTTATCCTCCATTGACTGGTTATATACCCAGTTGCAGAACAAAAGGACTAATGTTTATCATACAGCTTTCATCTTTGGTCTCCACGAGATAATCCAGTAATTAGGTTGTGAAAATGTAACTATATTTTACCCTTTACATGGTAAAGTGCCAATTTGTTTAATATAATCTTCTTTTACAGAATACAGAGGTGATTGCAAGAAACACTGGTAGTGGAGTGGAGAGATGAGACAGAGAAAGGAAGAAGGACAGAAAAGGGTGTGCGATCAGAAGTGGTTACCACCATGTGCAAATGATTCTCAGTACTACTGGGAGCTCTGGCATACTGTATAGATTCATGCACTTTGGTTACCCACTCAAGGAGCCAAGGAGCTGAGAAATTCATAGGTAATTCACACAACAGTTCCCTCTAGTCACTGGCTGCAAAGCTTCTTGGGGAAGCTTCCAGCTACCACGCTTGTGAGTAGAACAGTCTCTGGCAGCATGGGAGAGCCCCGAGAAAAGGAAATGCAGGTGCTCGTAATAAAAAAAAAAAAAAAAAAGTAGGACAACAGGCACAGAATTGGTGAGAGCCAAAGAGATATGGGTGGAACCCAAGGAGTGTATGCTGAAGCCCTTTGGGGAGACCCTTTGGTGTTTCCCCCTTTGGAAGCCTGCCAGTCATGAGCAGGTAAACAAGAGTCCTTCAAGAAACGGGGCCATGGAGGATACAGGTTATCAGCTGCTTTAACAGCCATGGTAGGAAGCACTGGGCATCTATCTATTGTCCCCAGCAATGCATCAGCAGGCATCAACACACAGGACTCTGATGCAGTGATATCTGTGCTCTTTGGGCATCGTCAGAGGTGGCATACATCCCAATGAGCCGAGATAGGAGCAAAGAAAAATGACAAATACCTCATGGCATCTGAAAGGGCCATAAAGAAGGACTAGTGAAGTGAGCTACCCCCTGAAGACTTTTGATACTATCCTATGAAAAAGTGAGGGTGCACATACTTCCCTATTTGTGACAGCTTAGAATGACCCAACCTTTAGCCATGAGTGACAGAAATTCAACATTGAAGGTGCACTGGGCTCCCAGAAATCCTTTCCCTTTCTCCACTGAAGGTTGTACCAATAATTCAAGATGACACAGATCAATTACCAAACTATTAAATGTCAGTTAACATCTTTGGAAACTGAATACAAAATGAACCAACTAACATTCCCTTGTTATAACCCCATTGTGTATAAAAAATTAGGTTTATATGTTTAATGAATGTATGAAAATATAATTACCAAGTTATTGCTCTTGTAAAAGTGATTAATAATCATATCATTGACTTTTCCACTGTGCTCTTGAGTTATTAAACTGGAATATTTCTGCCCTCTTAAGAAGAGGAGGAGACAAAGAATGCGTGTCTCTTACATGCATGCACCAAGGAAAGGCCACAGGCACGCACAGAGAGAAGGCAGCCATGAACAAACCAGGAAGAGAGCCCTCGGCAGGAACCGAATCAGCCAGCACCTTGATCTTGGACTTTCCAGCTACCAGAACTGGGAGAAATAAACGTCTGTTCTTTAAGCCACCTATGGTATTTCGTTTTAGTAACCTAAGTGAATCAAGACACTCCCCTACTAGATTCTAAAAACACTTGGGAACTGGGTATTACCATTATTCACTGTTTATTTCTACTACCGAAGCCAGAATCTGGCCAATAGGAGGTGTCTGTAAATGAATGAGGGATCTGCTTTTGTGGTTGTTTTGGTCTTTATTTTAGGACAGAACATAGAATTGAGTGCTCATAGTCAGAAGAAAAAAAGAAAAAAACATATGAGTTCAAACCTTGGACCTAACATTGATTATTACACAACCATGATCAAGCCACTTGGCCTCTCTGAATATCAATTTTTGATTATAAAAGGGTAGTTTTCTTAGCTTGGGCTCTTCAGAGTTGGACCTTGAGATAAGGACTAAGACACAGGTGATTTGCTGTGGCAGGTGAGGAAGTAGAGAAAGTAAGACAGGGAAGGGAATGAAGCATGTGTTATATAACAAATGCTGGAGAGGGTGTGGAGAAACAGGAACGCTCCTACACTGTAGCTGGGAATGTAAGTTACTGCAGCCGCTACGGAGAACAGTACGGAAGCACCTCAGAAAACTAAAAGTAGGGTTGCCAGCAGTTCCACTCCTGAGCACAAACCTTGGCAAAATTATAATTCAAAGAGATGCATGCACCCCGACGTTCACAGCAGCGTTATTCACAACAGCCAAGTCATGAAAATAACCTAAATGTCCATCGACAGATGATTGGATAAAGATGTGGTACATATGTATGATAGGATACTACTCAGCCATAAAAAGGAAGAAGTACTAATACCATTTGCCACAACATGAAGGGATCTAGAGATTTTTGTACTAAGTCAGTCAAACAAATGCAAATACTGTATGATATCACTTATATATGGAACCTAAAATGACATAAATGAGCTTACCTATGAAACAGACACAGAGAACAGGCTCACGGTTGCCTAGGGGGAAGGGGTACCAGGGCGGGATGGATCGGGACTTGGGGCTTAGCAGATGCAAACTATTATACATGGAATGGATCAACAGTAAAATCCTAGTGTACAGCACAGGAAATTATACTCAATATCCTGTGATAAGTCATAATGGAAAAGAATATGAAAAAGAATGTGTATAGATGTATAACTGAGTCACTCTGCTGTACAGCAAAATTTACTGTACAGCAGAAATTAACACAATATTATAAATTAATGATGCATGAGCAAAATAAATTTTTTGTAAAAAAGCATGAGTTAATGAGCAGGTTACTGCTATGAACGAAAGCTCAATCCCACGGCAGGGACAAGGGCACCCTGAGAAATGGTGTTAGACATGGCTCAGGATCTTCACACAGGTAAGAGAAGCTGTAGCAGATTCTGACTTCATTCCCTTACTGGTTGAAGGCTGTTCCCAAAATCTTTACTTCTATTAGGTTGGTGCAAACTTTGCCATTTGACACTGAAATACATTCTTAAATAAATGTGGTTATGTTATACATCAATTTTAATGAGCATTTCTTGCTTTATGTTTTTTGCTAATGATTTATTACTTGCTTTTTATTTTATATTTATTTTAGACTATTGAAATGATGTTAGACATAAGAAAATTTGAGTGATTTTCTTATTTGAGTTCAAAATGGGTCATAAAGCAAGAGACAACTCACCATATCAACATATATTTGGCCCAGGAACTGCTAATGAACAGACAGTGCAGTGGTGGTTCAAGAAGTTTTGCAAAGAAGAGAAGAGCCTCGAAGATGAGGAGCGCAGTGGCCAGCCATCGGAAGCTAACCATGACCAAGTCAGAGCATCATCAAAGCTGATCCTCTTCCAACTACACGAGAAGTTGCCCAAGAACTCAATGGTTCCCATTTTGATTAATAAAGATGTGTTTGAGCCTAGTTATAATGATTTGAAATTCAGGGTCCAAAACCACTGTTACTTCTGTACCAACCTAATATTTCCAGGTTCTATCTTTGTGCAGTAGAGCAAGTTTCCATGGTGCCAGATAAAGCCCTCAGGCACCTGAGGTAAAGAGCTGTTATACTGATGGAAATCCCAGCTGCAGGTGAATTTGGGTGGGCCAGGGGTAGTGAGAGTGCACATCTGCCAAAAGAGCAAAACTTACAGAGCAACTGGGACTATTAAATGAGAAAATGTATATATAGGGCTGTTCAGTCCATGGGATCGCAAAGAGTCAGACAAGACTAAGGGACTGACAACGAGTGCTCGCGCACATATACACACACACACACACACACACACACACAACTTAGGGTATATGTTTAGTCTAGTAAGCAACTAGATCTTGATCCTACAGGGGAATTCTGAGTCAGTATAGAAGCCCCACCTCAGGATTATTTCCCCAGAAGGACTAGGGATCCTGAGTATTTAATATACCAATTCCCATCATGCACTAGTTGAGGGTTGCTTCCAACAGATGTTAAGCCTCCGGCTCTCCTGTCCTGCTGAGTTTTGCCCAGAAACGGGCTCTGGCAGAGAAGCCACAGGCAGTTGGAAGACGGTTCACAGAGGAGGATCAATTAAAATTGCTTGAGTAAACTCGTGTCAAACAAAGGCACGGGAAGAGATTCACTCCATCACGTAAGTTCCTAGGGCCTCGGACTGTGCCTGTCTTCATCACGGATCCACAGTTCCTAACACATTCCCCAGTGCATGATAGTCACTCAATAAATACTTTGGGGTGGATGGATAGATGGATGACATTTGCACTGAGTTTTTTTTTTTTTTTTTAATTGAAGTATAGTTGATTTACAATGTTGAGTTAGCTTCAGGTGTAAAAATAGTGATTCAGTTATACATACATATATCTGTTCTTTTTCAGATTCTTTTCCCTTATAGCTTATTACAAAATATTGAATATAATTCCCTGTGCTATATAGTAGGTCCTTGTTGGTTATCTATTTTATATATAGTAGTGTGTATCTGTTAATCCTAAACTCTTAATTTATCATTCCCCCCTCTTTCCCGTTTGGTATTCATATGTTTGTTTTCTATGTCTGTGGGTCTATTTCTGTTTGTTAAGTTTACTTGTATCTCTTTTTTTAAGATTCCAAGTATAAGCAATATCATGTGGTATTTGTCTTTGTCTATTGACTTACCTCACTTAGTATGATAATCTCTAGATCCTAAGACCCATGCTACTACTGCTGCTGCTAAGTCGCTTCAGTTGTGTCCGACTCTATGCGACCCCATAGACGGCAGCCCACCCTGGGACTCTCCAGGCAAGAACACTGGAGTGGGTTGCCATTTCCTTCTCCAATGCATGAAAGTGAAAAGAGAAAGTGAAGCTGCTCAGTCGTGTCCGACTCTTAGCGACCCCATGGACTACAGCCTACCAGGCTCCTCTATCCATGGGATTTTCCAGGCAAGAGTACTGGAGTGGGGTGCCATTGCCTTCTCCGCCTAAGACCCATACAGAGTCTTAAAGTCTAAGTAGGAATTCACTGAGCTCTCCAAGACAAAAGAACAGCATAATCAAATATACAGAGTTATACAAAAGCATCTCCTTTTTGAGGAAGCTCTAAGGGCAATCTGTTTATTTAAAACATACAGGTGCTTAGATGATGTTTCATTTTAGGGAGGCATGATCTGCCTTCTAGTAACATCCACTCTCTCATCCTAATGTTGCCCTTTGAACCAACAAAAAGAATTTGAACTTCTCTTTCATTTCACAATCCTTGCAATATTTGATGACATGTCTTCTTTCCCCAGACGTATACATCCCTGGTTTCTTGTCAATGCCCCAGACTGAAGAGTTTCATCCAGGTATTCGTTGACTACATGACATTAGAGTAGAGGTCCTCAGGTCAAGGCTGTAGGATGCCGTGCTGTGTAGGAACTTAGCTGTCTTTCTGATCTGGGTTCACATTTTAACGCTACCAGTGTGTGATTTGGGGTAAGTAACTTAGCTTCCCTAAGCCACACCCTCCATCTATAGAATGAAAGTCATCATGCTTATCTCACTGGAAGCTACAGTGGGCATTTAATAAATTTCATTCTCTTCCTTTGAACTTCCTGACTTTCCCCCACCATGCTGCTGCTAAGTCACATGGCTCTGCTCCATGTCCCCACCCCAGACATGTGAGGTTTCAAATCTAGAACAAGAATGAGGCCAAAAGAAATACCCAGGTCATCGAGGCCACTGCACAGAGAAGGTAACCCAGAGAGGCCCCTCTGGGCCTCCCTCTCTCCCCTTTCAGCAGCTCGGAGTTAAACAGGCATCCTTGCTCCTACAAAGCAGGAATAAGACTGCTCACTTGTTCACTTGCTGAGCAAAGGGACTGATTACCCAAGAAAGGGAAGTGTCACCCACAGAAATCAATACATATGAGGCTTTGAAAAAAGCTGGCTGGCTGCACAGGATTAGGTATTGATCCCACTTGTTTTCCCAGTTACTGCTCTGCTCCCCACCTGTGGAGGACACTTCTAATCTCTTCCTAACACCAAACAAGACAAGGAAACTCAGCCCAGGACAGACTCGGTGCATGACAAATGCAGGACACGAAGGAATTCCCAGTACTATGTCCAGAAAACCATGAACGCAGGGAACAGAGATCCCCACCCCACTCCTAACACTGACAACTAAGGATTGAGTAAAGGATTCAAACAGAATTGACTGCCCTGGTGTAAAGCCCAGTCTCATGGAACACTGAGATGCCCAGAAAAAAAATTAGGAAGAGGGGACAAAGCTTTTACATCACTGTCTGTTGGTCTTCTATGAAAGAAAATCAGCACCAGGACTTCACTGGTGGTCCAGTGGTTAAGAATCCACCTTCTAATGCAGGGGGTGGGGATTCGATCCCTGGTCTGGGAACTAAGATCCCTCATGCCAAGGGGCAACTAAGCCCATGTGCCCCAGTGAGGATCCCACATGCCACAACTAAGATGAGATGTAGCCAAATAAATAAATAAATATTTTTTAAATAAATAATTTATAAAGAAAGATAATTAGCACATAAAAAGTATAGACTAGATTAAAACCTATCAGATATAGTAAGGAAATAATAAAAGAACATTGTTTTGCTTACCAAATTAGAAACGTTTTTTTGAATAATATTATTGAGTGATAGCAAGTGTTCAAAGAAGGGAAGGAGTGACTAGATTTTCTGGAGGAAAATTTGACAATACATTTCAAAAAAAGTAATCACAGCCTTTGAACCAATAATCCCACTTCTAAGAACTGTCTGAAAATGTAATTAAGAATGTGTGCGGAATTCTCTGGCAGTCCAGAGGTTAGGACTCCACGCTGTCACTGCCAAGGACCCAGGGTTCGATCCCTGGTTGGGGAACTAAAATCCATTAAGCTGCACAGCATGGCACAAAAATAAATAAAAATAAGAAAGGAGTGTATATGGCTTTTGTTCCAAGTTAAAGGAACATGCCCTTTCTTGAGATACAGAGTCAGGGCAAAAGGAAGACTGGTTGTGAAGGTCAGCCTGGTAGGGGCGCTACCATGACCAGCTCCAGGATGCTGGGTCATGGAAGGTACAGCCCTGCCACAGAGGAAAACCATACCAAGGTCATGAGATCCTTGGCTACTCAATAAGCATGAGGCCATCCCTGTGTTAGGAATGTGGAGAAGACCCCATGCTTGCCCAAGAGATGGTCACTTTATTAAAGCGCCCAGCCTAACCTCCAGGTGTTCTAGTGCCGGCTCTGAGTTAGGCCACACCTCAGAGAATGGAAGGGCCCTGCTGCTTCGGCCCTCAAAGAGCTGCTTATAATGAACTTCTCTTTGGCATCCAGCTACTTTCCTATCCTATGGGACTTAAGAAAAAGCCCATGAAACCCAGTAGTAACTTTGATCAGAGATTGGGCTGGGAGCCTTATCTGCGATGTGACTCTCCTGAGTGGCTGGTTTGTTTTCTCTGTGGGCCCTGTGGTTCATGTCACTGACAGCTAAGAGCCAAAATGAGTGGCTGAGACTCTTGTAGACCAGTGTGTGCCCACATACCCGCATCACCAGACTCCCTTCTCACCTGTCTTCCACCCCAGAGCTGAGCTGACAGTCTGGATGATGAGGGTCATTTCAGTGGCCCTGGAGTCCCGACCTGGATCATGGGGGTCATCTCAAAGGCCCTGGAGTCGGGCAAAGTTATGAGGAATCACATGGGTCTAAGCTTATAAATTCAGCCTTGTTCACCTGATGAGTTAATCACCAAGCAAATCAGCCATGGGCTTCCAGACATGGAGGAAGTGGAGGGGTGAAGGGAAATATGCCATTGTTAAGCCCCTCAACAGAACGGACAGGTGGACACAAGAGGGGAGGGGGTGGGGGGATGGATTGGGAGAGCAGGACTGACATAGGTACACCGCCGTGTGCAAGTATACAGCTGAGGGGAGGCTGCTGGAGCTCAGCTGCTGAAGCTGAAGTATACAGCTGGGGGGAGGCTGCTGCAGCTCAGCTGGAGCTCAGCTCAGTGCTCTGTGACGACCTAGAGTGGCGGGATGGGGGTGGTGGGAGGGAGGTTCTAGAGGGAAGAGATAGATGAATACATACAGCAGATTCTCTGTGTTGTACAGCAGAAAGTAACACAACAATGTAAAATAACTATCAGTTGTTGCTAAGTCGCAACAACCATGCGCAACAGCCGTGTCCAACTCTTTGCAACCCCACAGACTGTAGCCCCGCCAGGCTCCTCTGTCCATAGGATTCTCCAGCCAAGAATACTGGAGTGGGTTGCCATACTCTTCTCCAGAGGATCTTCCTGACCCAGGGATTGAACCCCTGTCTCTTACATCTCTTGCATTAGTAGGAGGGTTCTCTACTACTAATGCCAAATAAATAAAATAAAAGCCCCTCGATATATCAGGTATGATGTATATGGGTATTTATCCTCAGGGTGAAATCTATAACTGGTCCTCATACATGGAGGGTAAGGAGAGAGCACCCCAGATTGGCAGGTGGCAAAGAAGCTTACACACGAGACTTGTCTTGGGCACCACGAGATGGTAGATCTCCCCACCCGCTCATCAGAATCTTTTTCTTTTTAAACACCAAAACACATTTGTGCATCGGGGAATAGCCCATTAATAACGTTGTGATAGTTTCAAGTGAATAGTGAAGGGACTCAACCTATATATCTACACGCATCCATTCTCCCCCAAACCCACCTCCCATCCAGGCTGGCACATAACAGAATCTTAAAGCTTATGAAGAGGCCTTAGCAGGGTTTAGTCATACACAGCCATCCAGATGATCTAAACACACACTTCTCTCTCCTCTCAAGGCTGTGTTCTTGGAACCACGCACACTGTGTGGGAACAGTGGGTAGAACGTACATCCCAAGCACAGGAGGTGGAGCCTCCAGTTGCCCTGGTCCCGCTCAAGGGTCAACCTGCAGGCACGTCCTCTCAATGACCTCCTCCAACACTGATGGGCGTTGAGAGATAAGTACCCCAGCTCCTTGTTCCTTGGTGAGACAAGTTCTGCACTGCCTCCCAGAGACCCCCCAGCAGGGCTGAGCCCCGGCTACCCACAGTTTGACTTTCTCCACCCTGCATCCTTTACTGCCTTCCTTCCCCACCCTGTCTCACTTGCCCCTCCCACTACTGATGCTCCTGGGATCACCTCCTAAACACACTCCTTGCCCTTGAATCCTCTCAGGATCTGATCCTGAGAGGCCCCCTCAAAACAGCCGAGAGCCAGAGACATTGAGATAATTATAAATCTTGGTTAGATTTTTAAATGCTATGCTGCTGCTGCTGCTGCTAAGTCGCTTCAGTCATGTCCGACTCTGCGAGACCCCGTAGACAGCAGCCCAACAGTCTCCCCCGTCCCTGGGATTCTCCAGGCAAGAACACTGGAGTGGCTTGCCATTTCCTTCTCCAATGCATGAAAGTGAAAAGGGAAAGTGAAGTCGCTCAGTCGTGTCCAACTCCTAGCGACCCCATGGACTGCAACCTACCAGGCTCCTCCGTCCATGGGATTTTCCAGGCAAGAGTACTGGACTGGGGTGCCATCGCCTTCTCCGTTTAAATGCTATAGATACAAACAATAAACATTGCATTCCTACCAGGTGAGACAGGCCTGGGACCTGAGACCCTTTGCTGCAGTGCTTGCACCTGGACACCTGGAGCTACAAAATACAGAGAAACTACATGGGACTAAAAATAACTGTGTGCATGGGCAGTTGGGGCAAATTCTAGACCAAAAGACACAAAGACCAAGAAACCCACCTGCCGTTTCTGAAGTAGTGGGAGCAAAAAACACTGAGTGTCCGGAGAAAAAGCAGGGTACTGCGCATGCCCCCTGCACAACACTACCTAAGGAGTGGGCAAAACACCTAAGCCATCCTTCCAGCACACCCCTACCCTCACCCCATATAAGGAATGAGCTCACCAACTAGGGGAGCAAGCACGGGAACCTGTTACTTGTCTTTGCTCCCTCCCGCAGCCAGTGCAGGAGCCCTAATAAAGCCTTGCCTGAATTTCCTGTCTGGGCTCTAGTCAATTTCTACTGACTGGAGAAGGCCAAGAACCCTACCTACTTGGTATCGCAGGGATGAAGTTCTGTGTTCGCCCCAGAAAAGGCACAGGGTAGGAAAGAGTCAGGGCAGGAGGAGGAACTAAGCTGCGGAAATGAATGAGATATGGTCCCCATCTTGGACAGAGCTGACAATTTAGTTGAGGGCAGGAGAGCTGACTTATAATCACACAGGAGAAGAGAGAGGAGAAAGCAGGAAGATGCATCAAGCCAGCTTTAAGTCTCCAGATTAGACCTTCATATTTACAATAGAAACAGGGCCCGCCACCAACCACCGTTCCCTAAGGTGGAGATCCACCAAGCCTCCTGGGTCTGGGGCAGCAAAGAATATAAAATGTTTTCACAGGCAATTATTACTTTTCACCTTCAAAAGAGCCTTCTAGGTAGATGGGAATTGTATTTTCATCATTCACGTCAGGTCCTACATGTCAGAGCAGAAGTCTTGCTTCTATTCTAGCTCACAAGTCACAAGCTTTTGTGTTGCTGCAGACTTACATGAGGACAGAAGTCAGTCAGGACCCCATTCTGCTAGGAGTTTTCTCAGCTAAGCTGAACTGTTGATTTCTGTTGAGGGAATACCCGGCACCACCCTTCTACCAGTCAGCTGTGAAGCCTGGGAAGGGGGACTCTCCAGAAGGAAGGCTTCCTGGGGGCTCAATTTGGAGCTCAGCTGAGAATGGAGACTCAGTCCCCATCTCAGAAAGTGAGATGCTCCCAGCTCTTCTCCTAACCTCACCTACCAAGCTCATGTTTTCTACCTCCCTACCTCCTGTTCCCACCTTCCCAGTCCGGCCAGGCCTCTCCACTCCCAGGAGACACCTTCTACACTCCCAGGGGACACCTTCTACATGCCCCCACCTTGCCAACCCCCATCCCATTCCCCCCCCCCAACCCCAGGGAACCAGAGAGATAGCAGAATTCTGGTTTCCATAGCAACGCCGCCAGGTTCACAAGGCAACAAGGGCCTGCGTTTGCACTCAGCTCAGTGTAACTGTCAGTGGCCAAGGTAACTTCAAGTCAGTCTTCGAGGTTAATTTGTCTGCAGCTTTCTCTGCATGGAAGCCTCCCGTATGGAAGAAAGGTGAGTCATCAGCCCAAACCACCCAATTAAGCCAGGATCAAATCCAGTGGTCCCACGCATACCTGAGAAGGCCCACTAACTGGTCCATTATCTAATAATCAGTCCACAATCTCCGAGTAGCTCGTGGGCAGCATCGGAAGGTGCATGGAACTCCCAGACTTAGCCAGCATGAGCTGACACTGCAGTAAGGGCTGGGGCTCCCCGAGTCGTCTCTCTCAGCCCTGCCCCCAAGTTAAAGGCTGGTGGACAGGAAGGGGAGACACAGGTCCCAGCTCCAAGGAGGGACCTGGGAAGCTAGACCTGCATGGTTGGCTGGTTATCAGGAAACACTGGTCCTTGTGTCCAACTCCCAGTTCAGAGGGGATTTTGACAACCTCCTTAGTACCCATCAGAGCCGAGTCTTGACAGGCAAGAGCGGTCTTCCCAACAGGAGGACCCTGCCCTCCCCAAGCCCTCAAACACTTGCTCCATGGTCTGTGCTATAATGAGGGCCTCTTCGCTGCCGGAGGCTCGATCATAAGAGCCCTGATCTCTAGCACTGGCTGTTCAAGGGGCTCCAAAGACTGGCTGCTCATTGCTCTGCAGCTGAAGTCTGGGATGCCTGTAGGTGCAATGCTCAGAAAAGAGGGTGGCCCGGTGCAGATTCCTGCCCGTGTTCAGGTGGGTGTGTGCTCGTGGATGGACAGGTCAGTTACTGGCAGCCAGGGTTAGGGGAGGACTTTCAGCATAATTTTTAACCCACTGCAACTGGAAAACATATTAAAACATGTACTTTGTGGATGGCACATTCCAACATCCTTACTAGAACAAGTGAAACAACAAAGGAGCAAGAGAGCAACTGCCAGCATCAAATTAAGTTGAGCGCTCTCTACATATTACGTTATTTAATCCCCACCACCGCCCTCTGACGGAGACTGCTTCTCACAGATGAGGAAATGAGGTTCAGAAGAGTGAAGTGACTCACCCAGGGTCACACAGCCAGGAAGCAGTGCTGCTGGAACTTGAACTGAGAACTCTGCCACTCCAAAGCTCGTCTTGCTAATACTGTTCCATGTCTTCTGAACCTGGAAGAGAGAGTCAAAAGGCAATTTTATTATTTTTTTTTCTTGGGTATTGGTTTTTTTTTATTTTATTTTATTTTACTTTACAATATTGTATTGGTTTTCCATATATCAAAATGAATCTGCCACAGGTATACATGTGTTCCCCATCCTGAACCCTCCTCCCTCCTCCCTCCCCATACCATCCCTCTGGGTCGTCCCAGTGCACCAGCCCCAAGCATCCAGTATCTTGCATCGAACCTGGACTGGTGACTCGTTTCATACATGATATTATACATATTTCAATGCCATTCTCCCAAATCATCCCACCCTCTCCCTCTCCCACAGAGTCCAAAAGACTGTTCTATACATCAGTGTCTCTTTTGCTGTCTCGTACACAGGGTTATTGTTACCATCTTTCTAAATTCCATGTATATGCATTAGTATACTGTATTGGTGTTTTTCTTTCTGGCTTACTTAACTCTGTATAATAGGCTCCAGTTTCATCCACCTCATTAGAACTGATTCAAATGTATTCTTTTTAATGGCTGAGTAATACTCCATTGTGTATATGTACCACAGCTTTCTTACCGATTCATCTGCTGATGGGCATCTAGGTTGCTTCCAAGTCCTGGCTATTATAAACAGTGCTGCGATGAACATTGGGGTACACGTGTCTCTTTCCCTTCTGGTTTCCTCAGTGTGTATGCCCAGCAGTGGGATTGCTGGATCATAAGGCAGTTCTATTTCCAGTTTTTTAAGGAATCTCCACACTGTTCTCCATAGTGGCTGTACTAGTTTGCATTCCCACCAACAGTGTAAGAGGGTTCCCTTTTCTCCACACCCTCTCCAGCATTTATTGCTTGTAGACTTTTGGATAGCAGCCATTCTGATTGGTGTGAAATGGTACCTCATAGTGGTTTTGATTTGCATTTCTCTGATAATGAGTGATGTTGAGCATCTTTTCATGTGTTTGTTAGCCATCTGTATGTCTTCTTTGGAGAAATGTCTATTTAGTTCTTTGGCCCTAATAATGAGAAAATAGAAAGAGAAATTAAGGAAACAATTCCACTAACCATTGCAATGAAAAGAATAAAATACTTAGGAATATATCTACCTAAAGAAACTAAAGACCTATATATAGAAAACTATAAAACACTGGTGAAAGAAATCAAAGAGGACACTAATAGATGGAGAAATATACCATGTTCATGGATTGGAAGAATCAATGTAGTGAAAATGAGTATACTACCCAAAGCAATTTATAGATTCAATGCAATCCCTATCAAGCTACCAATGGTATTCTTCACAGAGCTAGAACAAATAATTTCACAATTTGTATGGAAATACAAAAAACCTCGAATAGCCAAAGCTATCTTGAGAAAGAAGAATGGAACTGGAGGAATCAACCTGCCTGACTTCAGGCTCTACTACAAAGCCAGTCATCAAGACAGTATGGTACTGGCACAAAGACAGAAATATAGATCAATGGAACAAAATAGAAAGCCCAGAGATAAATCCATGCACATATGGACACCTTATCTTTGACAAAGGAGGCAAGAGTATACAATAGATTAAAGACAATCTCTTTAACAAGTGGTGCTGGGAAAACTGGTCAACCACTTGTAAAAGAATGAAACTAGAGCACTTTCTAACACCATACACAAAAATAAACTCAAAATGGATTAAAGATCTAAATGTAAGACCAGAAACTATAAAACTCCTAGAGGAGAACATAGGCAAAACACTCTCCGACATACATCACAGCAGGATCCTCTATGACCCACCTCCCAGAATATTGGAAATAAAAGCAAAAATAAACAAATGGGACCTAATTAAACTTAAAAGCTTCTGCACAACAGAGGAAACTATAAGTAAAGTGAAAAGACAGCCTTCAGAATGGGAGAAAATAATAGCAAATGAAGGAACAAACAACTAATCTCAAAAATATAAAAGGCAATTTTAAATGCAGCAGCATGCGCACAACCACCCAACACAGAGGATTTGTCGGATTGAGAAGTCTCTCCTATTAAAGGAGACAGGGACAGGGAAAGGCGGGAAGTTTTCAGGGCAAAGTGAAACAGTGCCACCTGAAAACATCAGTGTCACCAAGGTGAAATTCCTCTAATCAGAATAAGGCTGCGGAGGACTTCCCTGGTGGTCCAGTGGATGAGAGTCTGCCTGCCAATGCAGGGGACATGGGTTCCATCCCCTGGTCCGGGAAGATTCCACATATTGCAGGGCAACTAAACTGTGCACCACAACCATGGAAACCGTGCCCTAGACCCCATGCCCCCCAACAAGAAAAGCCACTGCCATGAGAAGCCCACGCACTGCAACTAGGGAGTAGTCCCCACTCTTCGCAACTGGAGAAAACCCACCCACAGCAGTGGAGATCCAGTGCAACCATAAAGAGAAAATAAAATTAATAAATTAGAAAAAAAATAAGACGGCGAGTGGAAAGTCCAGGCTGAGGAGTGAGAGTAGTAAGCTGAGAATTCAAGCTTTGTAATTTCTGCTGATTCACAACCTCGGGAGCTTCCCAGGTGAAATCTAAAACCAGCCCACATACACGGAGAACCGGCAGAAGGAGGCAGCCGGTCCAGGTTAACAGGTGGCAGGTTTTAAGCAAGCAATTCACGAGGCTTGTCTTGGGCACCTCAAGATGAATAGACCTCCACACCTGCCCATCAGCCTCTTAAATGTTTAGAGGCTTTGCAGGGTTCAGCCATGGACACGGTCCAGATGCTCTCAACACCTTAATCCTCTCTGGCTGAGTCCTTAAAAATGGTTCCCACTTTGGGGATGGAGGGCAGAAGTTACATCCCCAAAAAATTGATGGGGGAGAGGGGGAAGCCTCTGACTGCCCTAGTCCAGCTCGCAGGTCAATCAGAGGTCACGTCCTTTCCTTGACCTCCTCCAACACCGTAAAGCTCTCCATCTGCCCACACTGTTATGTGAACGAAAAACTAACAGCTGGCAGCACCATCGAGGGAGTCTGTGGAGTCAGAGTTGGTGCTCACTTAGTCTGCCTGAGCATTGAGATATTGGGATCCAGGCTCACCATGCCTATCGGGATGGTGGAAGCTGTGGGGTGTGGGGTTTGTCCAGCAAAGCCACAATGAAATAAGGGACACAGCCCATGAGGGTGACATGTGTAGCAATCGAGGCAGAGGAGCTGGTCTGTGTAAGCAGGAGATTGGTTGCACCAGGTCAGTTGGGAAAAATAAGTGACCAGACTTATTGGTTGCACCCAAGGCAAGCCAGGTTTCTCATCATCAGAGGAATAACATGCAAATATGGAAAGGAGGGAGGCTAGAAGCTGGATTGAAATTGGAGACAGCAACGTGAACTCGCAATGTTTAATATCTACAAATGAATGTATGATCAGCGTTTAATCATGAAACTTCAGACTAAGGAGATAATCTGAGAAACATTCTATAAAGTATCCAGCTGCTGCTGCTGCTGCTAAGTCACTTCAGTTGTGTCCAACTCTGTGAGACCCCATAGATGGCAGCCCACCAGGCTCCGCCATCCCTGGGATTCTCCAGGCAAGAACACTGGAGTGGGTTGCCATTTCCTTCTCCAATGCATGAAAGTGGAAAGTGAAATTGAAAGTGAAGTCGCTCAGTCATGTCCAACTCTTTGCAACCCCATGGACTGCAGCCTACGAGGCTCCTCCGTCCATGGGATTTTCCAGGCAAGAGTACTAGAGTGGGTTGCCATTGCCTTCTCCGAAGTATCTGGCTAGTGCTCCTTAAAAATGTCAAAGATATGAAAGACATGGAAAAAAAAAAGAGATACTGTTCCAGACTGGAGTGGACTAAAGAGATGTGACAACTGAATGTATGGTAGGATCCTGGACCAGGAACACAAGGATGCTTACAAAGAATGTTTATTGATACAACTGGCAAGATTTGAATGGATCTGTGGATTGCATAGTATTACTGTATCAATGTTAATGTCATTGTTTTTCTATTTTTACTGGGATAATATAAAGGAGTCTTTGGGGAAAATACATACTGAAATATTTAGAAGTAATTAGCCATGCTATCAGTAACTTACTCTCAAATGGTTCAGAAGAGAGACACATACCAAAAGAGTAATTATGATAAAATAGTAACAACTGAAGAATTGGATTAAGAGTATAGACGTCCTTTGCTCAATTCTTGCAACTTTTCTATAGACTTTAAATTGTATATTAAAAAACTTAAAGCATTCTATTGTGTTCCATTACTACAGTCTGTGTGTGTGAGTTGCTCAGTCGTGTCCAACTCTTTGCAACCCCGTGGACCACAGCCACCAGACTCCTCTGTCCATGGAATTCTCCAGGCAAGAATACTGGAGTGGGTAGCCATTCCCTTCTCCAGGGGATCTTCCCAACCCAGGGACAGAACCCAGTCTCCCAGATTCTTTACCATCTGAGCCACAAGGGAAGCCCCTCCTACAGCCTAGCCAACACTAACTAATACAGCATGTAACTATTTTTTCCTAGTAGGAGTTAGACTCTATCATTATAATAAATATGCATTGAGAGCCCTCTGTGTACCAAGCACTGTGCCAGGGAGATAGGACTAAAGAAGACAGGCATGGCCCCTGCCCACATGGAGCTTCCAGTAAAATATGATAGATATTAAACAGATTGTGTCATTTTTTATCACAATTATGGTTAAGGGTTGGGGGAGGTTTTACAACAGGGTAATCTAGTCTCATCTAGGGGGTGTCAGAGATGTTTTCTCCAAAGTAAACAGTGTTTAACAGTTAAAGGAAGCTACCCCAAGGAAAATATATCAGCTGCAGTTGCAATAGAAGTGCTAGGGCCTCCCTGATAATCCAGCTTTTAAGACTTCACCTTCCAATGCAGGAGATGCAGGTTCATTTCTCTAAGATCCTACATCCCACACAGCCAAAAAAATAAAAAACAGAGGCAATACTGTAACAAATCCAATAAGGACTTTAAAAATAGTCCACATCAAATAGGACTGCTTAAGTGTTCAATATTCTATCATGATATTTGCAAGGTCCTCGACCTCCCCTAATGAAACTATTTTTGTGAAAACGTTGAGAAAATGTCAGTGTGTACTCTGAGTCCACCCAAAGATTGCCACTGATATTTGAATAATTTTAGATTCTCTGATTCTATCCTTGTCATATTGTGATGTATTATTTATACCATAACCAGAGGATTCTTTTGAAAACATTGATGATACCCCTCTCAGCTTCAAACCTGCCAATGATTTTACATTTGTATCTGTTATCTATTGTCTCAATAATACTGTACAGCAAATAACCACAAAACCCCAGTGGAATATAATCATGAATATAAGAGGTTCTGCTGATTGGATTGGGCTCAGCTGATCTTGGTTGCTGCTGCTGCTAAGTCGCTTCAGTCGTGTCCAACTCTGTGCGACCCCATAGATGGCAGCCCACCAGGCTCCGCCGTCCATGCGATTTTCCAGGCAAAAGTACTGGAGTGGGGTGCCATTGTCTTCTCCGGATCTAGGTTAGGTTCATACAATAAACCAAGAGGTGAGCTGCACATTGTTCAATCTCTCAACTGGATAATTGGATTGCCCCAGCCACTTTTCCACAGTTCTAGTAGTCTCCAGCAGGCTGGCCAAGGCAAAGGAGCTAGAGTGAGGAAGCGCAATCGTGTAGTGTTTCTCAAGCCTCCACTTGAAGTGTTTGCTAATATCCCATTGGTGAAAGCAAGTGACACAGCCAAGCCCAGAATCACATGCTAAGTTACATAACGACAGTCATGCATATAAGGAGGAGTGAAGAACTGGAGTCATAGCATCTCACAAAGAATAAAATCCAGATGCCTCACCATAGCCTACATGACCTGGCCCTCCTGACCCCAAATGTCGTCTTGTTTTCTTGATTGCTAGTTTTCGGTGTTTAGTATAGCCTCTGGAACATAATAAGTGTTCAATAAATGTTTCTTCAGTGAATGAATAATGAACAGTGTGGTCTTCTCTTGGCATGTGCTGATTAACTGGGCGTGAATTTGTCTCTAAAAAAAAATTCAACATGGTTGTTTACTTTTTAGTTTCAGTGTATACCATAGAGATATCATTACAAGTTGGGCTTAATTTAAGGTACTAATTTGATATTTACCCCATAAATTTCTGGAAATGTAATAGCATGGTGGTGCCTCCTTTCAATAAATACTTTAGGATTAGAGAAGAGGCCTCAGGCTGCAGACAAATGAGAAAAAGAGATTTCCCCAAATCATCGTTGTTGCAATTCCTCTGGCAGAATGGCTGATTTAGGCGCTTGTTATCTCCTGGATATTCTGAGCCTGTGGTATGAATTTAGGGAGCCTTGTGCAGCTATATGGCTTTAGTAAATCCTATACTCCAACTTGTTTTTTTCTGGGAACATGTTAAAGAGTTACTATGGACTCTAAAAGCCGGACTGTCATTTCCACATCAGTGTTTGTTCTCTCTGTGTCCCCAGCACATAGCTCAGGGGGCTAGAAATAAGTCTGTGGAGTAAATGAATGATCCAGGTAAAATGAAGTAAGATAATGAAAATGAGAATATTAAAAGTGACAGGGACTTCCCTGGTGGCCCAGTGGCTAAGACTCTGCACTCCCAATGCAGGGGAGGCTGGGTTCAATCCCTGGTCAGGGAACTAGATCCTTCATGCCACAACAAAAAGCAAAGATCCTGAGTGCCGCAAATAAGACCTGGCACATATATATATATATATATATATATTTTTTTTTTTTTTTTTTTTTTAATGATGGAAGAGTAGAACTGACTTGATCTGGGATAGAGAGGTGGCCAACAAAATCAGTGAGGACCTCTGGATCTTTGGAATCTAGGGGCCCACAAGTCAAACTTGCAGAGTTCTTTAGGAGTCAGGAATGATGTAGCCAATTCTCTTCAATGCCCCAGCCATAATCCCCAAGTCCCCTTACTTTTTCTATGCACACCAGCCTCACTTCCAGCAGTGACACCTACAACTTTGCCAGTGGCCTGCCTTCAGACTTTTTGCCATGGTAAGCATCTACCTAGTGCTTGAGAGTTAACATCCCCCTGTGGGCATGGGGGTACAACTATCCCAGCTCCTTCACCTTTTGAGATAAATCTAATGTGTGTGTTTTTTGAGGTCTCTCAAAGTTTTCCCCCATGGAGTTAACCTCCAGTGGCTTAGTGTGGTGGTGGTGGTGTTCAGTCACTCATTCGTGTCCAATTCTTTACGACCCCATAGTAGCTGGAATAATAACCCATTCTTTATGTACTGCCTTTCCTTCCTTAGATTAATTCCCCATCTACTTGTATTCCTGGCAACTCCCAGTAAAGTGCTTGCACCTGAATCCGCAGCTTAGTGTCCACTCTGGGGGAAACCCACACCAAGACAGAGAGTTTGTGAGCAAAGCAATTCTAGTATAAGGGCTAAGCTCCAGCAAGACATCTTGCAACCCACATGGGAGAACTGGAGGGGCCCCCTTTTGCACCTCCGTCTCCCTAATCCAGTGTTTCTCCCTAATCCGTGTTTCCCTTTCCCATTCATCCTCGGGCTCATCTCTGAGGATCCCAAAGCGCCCAGAATGAGAAGGTTTGCTATTTATTTTGCAGGATGCAGAATCCATTTTCGTTTTCTCTCTTTCCAGACAGTTGGTTTGCTTTAATGGGCCGCTCTTCCGCCTGTGCATAATTCTTCTCTAAATTAAATTCTCTTCTCAGCCCCACGTAATACACACTGGGCTGTCAACTCATTACTTTTACATCCTCCCTTGTTCTGTTTATGTGAAGGTTTAATTAACTATGAATTGCTGCGTAGGCAGCAGGAAAAAGCCCACTCCCCAGGTGGCTGTGTGGGACTCACCTCCATGAAGAAAGAAAAGCAATAGAGTCTGTGGGAAGTCTCTAGAAGTGCGGAGAGAGCGTGAAGATTTTCAACCTCTATTTCATCTTTCAGTGATTCATTATTCACTAAATATGTATTAAGTTGCTATTGTGTGCTGGGCATCATTCTAGGTGTGAGAGTGGTGAATCAGAGAGACATGGGCCCTGCCCTCACAGCGTTTACAGTCTGCCAGGGGGAACAGACAGAATGTCTTAAGCTATCTATTGCTATATAACAAATCGCTTCCAACAACAATAAACATTTATTATATATCACGCTTTCACTTCTAGTAGCTCAAATGTGATCACATGTGGGTCAGATACTTAGAAGCAGCTTGACTGGGAGGTTCTGGCTGAAGGTCTCTTGTGAGATTGTCTGCAGTTAAAGTCATCTCGGCTGCAGTCATCCAAAGGCTTCACTGGGTTGATGGATCACCTCCAAGGTGCGTCACTCACGGGGCTGGCAAGTTCGTCCTGGTTTTTGGCAGGAGGCCCTGATTACTCTTCATATATGGGTATCTCCCTGGGATGCTTGAGCATCTCCAAGGCAAGGGCTGCTGGATTCCTAAAGCAGAGCAGAACTCTACCCTTTATGATGTGACCTTGAAAGTCATAGGTCGTCATTTCTTCTAGACTCTATCAGTCACACCAGCATGATTCAAAGTGGGAGAAGACTGTACAATGACATGAATACTAGGAGGTGAGGATCATGAGGTGCCACACTGGAGACTGTCTAACACAATAAGTAGACAAAGACAGCAAAAAATTGCACATTGTGATCAGTGATTTAAGAAAATAGAGTAATGTTGATGGCGACTGATAAAGGACAGCAGGCTACACAAGGCAGGTAATCAGGAGAGGCGCCTCTTTCTAGCTGTGTAAACCAGCAAAATTTCCCTAGCCTTTTTTAACCCTCAGCGTACTCATTTATGAAAGAGGAACAATAATCACTCTTAGCTCACAGAGTGCTGTGAGGCTCAAATGGGACCAGAAGCATGAACATTCAATTGTTATTTTAGTTTCTGCACTTCGTGGTTACATCTCTTCTTCCAAAGGACCAGTAACCTTAACTGGGAGAGGTGGGTGGTCCCCTTGCTGCCAGCTTCTGAAAGGAAGTCTTAAAAACATTTGGGCAGAGACCAGAGCTCCTAGGACCCAGCTGAGCTACACAGCCAGCAAAAGAGAAACTTGATTGTTCTCTGGCTTCCAGCTAAGAAAAGGCATTTGGCTGAAACATTTGTCAAGCTCTGCTGTCCTGGGATGAGGCATAGAGCCTGGCAGGTTTGGTTCATCCCTCCGGAGAAGGACACCTCTTTCACAGAATTTCAGCTCAGTCGGTGCTGGATGGAACAAACAAACTCTAGAATTCACAATTCCGGATGGAAAAGACAGGCACAGCTGGATTTTGTCATTTTTCCACCCCCTGCCCCGGGCAGGAAATGAGAGGCAGGATCCATTCCCGGAGCTCCCTCAGCTTGATTTTGCCAGCTGCTGTACATGCTCAAGCTTCTCTCTCCTCATTAGCCAAAGGAGGTACTTTGACCACCAGCAACGATAAAATTATGATGATATTTAATACACAATGCTCGAGATGGTGTAAGAAATGGACCGTGTTCTCCAGGACGGAAGGAAGTGAAAACTGGTTTGACCCCTCTTGCAGGCAAACTGACAACCATGGCAGTAATTTAGAAGCTTTTTAAAAAGCATACCTTTTGAATCAAACAGCATTTGTCTGCACCTACTATATATTGGAATGCTTTTTTTCTTTTTTTATTTTTAATTTGAGGATAATTGCTTTACAATGTTGTGTGCTTTTCTCCATACAATAACATGAATCAGCCCTAAGTATACATATAGCCCTTCCCTCTTGAACCTCCCTCCCACCCCAGCCCCTATCCCATCCCTCTAGGTTGTCACAGAGCACCAGTTTGAGCTCCTTGTGTTATACAGTAACTTTCCACTATCTATCTATTTTACATATGGTAATATATATTCTTCAGTGCTACCTGGATTAACTTAATATATGTCCTACAAATAGATGTTCCTCCCTTCCCCCCCGACCCCTGTGCCAGACAGTAAGGTCTCATTAGTTATGTATTTTATACATAGTAGTATATAGATTTTTAGCATTTCACAGAGTGGTATCCAGGCAAGAATACTGGAGTGGGTAGCCATTCCTTTCTCCAGGGGATCTTCCTGACGAGGATCAAACCCAGGTCTCCGGCATTGCAGGTGGATTCTTTACCATCTGAGCCACTAGGGAAGCCAAAGTGAAAGTGTTAGCTGCTCAGTCATGTCCAACTCTTTGTGACCCTATGGACTGTAGCCAGCCAGGCTCCTCTGTGCATGGAATTCTTCAGGTAAGAATACTGGAGTGGGTTGCCATTCCCTTCTCCAGGGTATCTTTCCGAACCCAGGGTTGAACCTGAGTCTCCTACCTTGCAGGCAGATTCTTTACCATCTGAGCCACCAGGGAAGTATAGGTGTCGATCCCAATCTCCCAATTTATCTCCACCCCATTCCCCTGTTGGTATCCATATGTTTGTTCTCTACATCTGTGTCTCTATTTCCACTTTGAAGATAGGTTCACCTGTACTATCTTGTCTAGATTCTATATATGTGTGCTACTATATGAGGTACCAGAAGACTAAATTCATAGAGTCAGAAAGTACAGTGGTAGATGCCAGGGGCCAGGGGATGGGGGGTGGGGCAAGGGGGACTTGGTGTTTAGAGGCACAGAGTTTCAGTTTAGGAAGGTGAACAATTCAGGAGATGGATAAGGGTGAGAGTTGTACAACAATGTGAATGTACTTAGTGCCACTGCAATGTACAGTCAAATATAGTTAAAATAATGTTTTATGTGACTTTTATCACAATAAAAAAAATTTTTTAAAGCATATCCTTTGAAGGAGCAATTCCACACATGGAATTTATCCTTTTGAAATAATTAAGGCTATGTACCAAGTCTTAGGGTTTCCCACATGGCGCTAGTGGTAAAGAACTTGCCTGCCCATGCAGGAGACTTAAGAGATGTGGGTTCAATCCCTGGGTTGGGAAGATCCCCTGCAGGAGGGCATGGCGACCCACTCCAGTATTCTTGCCTGGAGAATCCCATGGACAGAGGAGCCTGGAGGGCTATTGTTCATAGGGACGCAAAGAGACACACACGACCAAGTGACTTAGTACACACACACCAGGTCCTAAACTATCTACGTGGAAATATTTCTATATTACATCTTTAAAAGAACTTTGCATAATAATATGTATAATATGATCCTACATTTTTGGAAAAAGATATACACTTGATCAACACAAGTGATGAAAGTTCATATTTTAATCTTGCATCAGACAATAGAGACCATTTTTTAGCTCATATCAAAAATTTACAAAAATTGATCATATAGTAAGTCTTTGTCAAAGTGAGAGGGTAACAGGTAGGAAGGCCAGAGGTCCCCAAGCAGCAGGAGGAAACAAACTGCAAGTGGCAGGCTTTTTTTTTTTTTTTCCTTCTCTGTTGATGAAACCGGTTCTGCCTAAGACTAACCTTTTTTTCCCTTTCTCAAACCTTGGGCTGATAATGGCTCAACAAACCAGTATTCACATCAATTGTTTTATAGCCAGGGATGACAAACCTCATGCCATCTTATCTCAAAAATGCATATTGTGGGAGAGGGGCCTGGTAAAACTCCCTCAGCCTTGAGGTGTCTCTCTTATCTGATTAGCAGCTCACTAACAACATAGTCTTGTTGAGAAACCTGTATGCAGGTCAAGAAGCAAAAGTTAGAACTGGACTTGGAACAACAGACTGGTTCCAAACTGGGAGAAGAATAGTCAAGGCTGTACATTGTCACCCTGCTTGTTTAACTTATATGCAGAGTACATTATGTGAAATGCTGGGCTGGATGAAGCACAAGCTGGAATCAAGACTGCCAGGAGAAATACCAATAACCTCAGATACGCAGGTGATACCACCCTTATGGCAGAAAGTGAAGAACTAAAGAGCCTCTTGATGAAAGTGAAAGAGGAGAGTGAAAAAGTTGGCTTAAAGCTCAACATTCCGAAAACTAAGATCATGGCATCCAGTCTCATCACTTCATGGCAAATAGATGGGGAAACAATGGAAACAGTGACAGACTTTATTTTGGGGGGCTCCAAAATCACTGCAGATGGTGACTGCAGCCATTAAATTAAAAGACACTTACTCCTTGGAAGGAAAGTTATGACCAACTTAGACAGCATATTAAAAAGCAGAGACATTACTTTGCCAACAAAGATCCATCTAGTCAAAGCTATGGTTTTTCCAGTAGTCATGTATGGATATGAGAGTTGGACTATAAAGAAAGCTGAGCACCAAATAATTGATGCTTTCGAACTATGGTGTTGGAGAAGACTCTTGAGAATCCCTTGGACTGCAAGGAGATCCAACAAGTCAATCCTAAAGAAAATCAGTGCTGAATATTCATCGGAAGGACAGATGTTGAAGCTGAAACTCCAATACTTTGGCCACCTGATGTGAAGAATGGACTCATTGGAAAAGACCCTGATGCTGGGAAAGATTGAAGGCAGGAGGATAAGGGGACAATAGAGGATGAGATGGTTGGATGGCATCACCAACTCAATGGACATGAGTTTGAGCAAACTCTGGGAGTTGGTGATGAACAGGGAAGCCTGGCATGCTGCAGTCCATGGGGTTGCAAAGAGTTGAACACGACTGAGTGACTGAACTGAATTGAACTGAACTGAACAGACTTAAAACACCTTACTAAAAACTAGCAAGGGGGCACTCTTTCTGTCCCCTTCTAATGTCTATGTCAGAAGCTTTTCCTATCTCAATTACACTTTAATAAAACTTTGCTACACAAAAATCTTCAAGCAGTCAAGCCCCCATCTCTGACTCCAGATCGAAATCCTCTCCTCTGGAGGTCACAAATCCTGGCATAACACACAGCTCGCAGCAGCAACCTTTCAAAAGACAGTCAATAAATTTCAAAGACTTGATATCATTAGCTCATATTTTATGATAGCAATGGAATTCAATTTTCAATCATCAAACTGCCTACTAAAAAGGAAAATATTGTTTTGAGAATTAAGAAACACTCTTTAAGTGGGATATAGAGGAGATCACAAGCTGCTGCTGCTGCTGCTAAGTCACTTCAGTCGTGTCTGACTCTGTGTGACCCCATAGACGGAAGCCCACAAGGCTCCCTCATCCCTGGGATTCTCTAGGCAAGAATATTGGAGTGGGTTGCCATTTCCTTCTCCAATGCATGAAAGTGAAAAGTCAAAGTGAAGTCGCTCAGTCGTGTCTGACTCTTAGCAACCCCATGGACTGCAACCTACCAGGCTCTTCCGTCCATGGGATTTCCCAGGTAAGAGTACTGGCGTGGGGTGCCATTGCCTTCTCCAGGAAATCACAAGAGAATTACAAAATATTTAGAACTGAGAAGCAATGAAAATACTACATACCAATCTCATAGTGTGCTACAAGCTAAAACAGGACATCAAAGAAAATGTGTAGGCTTCATGAATTACCAAAGAAATAAATGTGGCTTAGACTGGGAACTGTACCTCAGTGCCCATCATCCCTCTTTCTTATAATAATAAGACCTCTGGTTTTTAGGCACACAGCTGCTCAGAATGAAGACCATGTTTCCAGCCTTTCTCATAGTCTGAATGGCCAGTGTTGACATTCTGGCCAGTGGACTGTAAACCAAAGTAATATGTACAGTTTTCTGATCATGTTCTCAAAGGGATTTCCTGACACTTTTCACCTTCCTGCTGGTGGAAATGTAAACATGGTGGTGATGGTACAGTGAGTAATTTGTCTGGTCTTTGTCCCAGGTTCCTGGCCAGAAGCTTCAAAAACCCTGGAGATTTCCTAAGTGGTGAGAGCATCTCTATTATGCTAATGAAATGACTGAGGATGAGACCCTAGAGTGCACCAGGATAGGGGCTGGTCACTAGATTGACCAAGTACATGATTAGAAATATAGAATTAGAATATAGAATAATAGAATATAGAATTTTTCTATATTATTCTATATTTTTTAGAATATTTTTCTATATTCTATAGAAACATGATTAGAAGGCTGAAACTTGCAAGTGCTCAACCTCTGGAGAGGGGGCAGTGGGCTCGATATTAAATTTTATCAAGTGGTCAACGATTCAATCAATCATGCCCATTTAATAAAAACTCTGGACACCAAAGCTCAGAGGAGCTTCCAGACTGGTGCAAACGCTGATGTGCTGGGAGAGTGCTGCACCCTGACCCCACGGGCACGGCCATGGAAGCTCTGGATCGGGATGCTCCTAAACCCCTTCCTATGTGTATCCTTTTGAACCTATAAATAAATATCATACTTTCAGGGAATCCTATGGATCATTCTAACAAGTTATCACCCTGTGTGGAGTTGTGGGAACTTCCAAGACTAGTAGCTAATAGGTCAGAAGTTTGGGTGGCCTGGACCCCCTTGCAGCTGCTATCTAAAGGAAGGGCAGTCTTGTGAAAGGATAAGCCCTTAACTTATGGGATTTGATGCTAACTCTGGATGGTTTGCATCAGAATTGTTATCACAATACTTCTAATTGGGGTGGATATAGAGTAGTGAACAGCTGTACACGTTTTCCCAGCATGGAGGGGTTTCCTAGAACATAAGACTTTCGGTGCTAAAACCAAAGAAGTCCCAGACAAACCATTACTCTATGCTGTGGGTCTTCTAAAGGAATAAGGAGGGCTTCCCTGGTGGTCCAGGGGTTAAGAGCCTGTCTTCCAAGGCAGAGGACATGGCTTCACTCCCTGGTCCAAAAAGATCCCACGTGCCGCTGGAGCAACTGAGTCTGTGTGCCACAACCACTGAAGCCCGTGTGCCCTAGGGCCCATGCTCCACAGCAGGAGAAGCCACAGCAGAGACAAGCCCACGCACGACAACTAGAGAGTAGCCCCTGCTCACCAAAACTAGAGAAACCCGTGAACAGCGATGAAGACCCAGTGCAGCCAAAATAATAATAAATAAAATTTTAAAATAAAAGCCTAAGGACAAGGGCAACACCTTGAAGACTGCTAGAGCAAAAAGACATAAGATCCTGAGTCCCTAAGGATTTCATGGAGAAGAACCTCCTCCTCCTTTTAGACCTGGACTGGCTACTTCTAGCATTTTATGTGAGAAATAAATATTTGTCCTGTTAAAGCCACTATTTCTGTTAAACACAGACTTACCTAATTTTGGTACCTTAAAGTAGAGTTCTGAACACAACAAATACCCAGAGACTACTGCTTGGGTGATATCAGTGTTGACTCAGATATTGCATGTTGGAAAGTTAGTAATCCTTGTTACATAGAGACTAAATATTTGGCAAAACAGCCTTGCACTGCTTCAGAAGATAGAGCACAGATTCAGTGAGGCTGTAGTGCTAGAGGAATACATATATAATATATATAGTATGTTGGTCTGAATTATCACTTCTTGTGTCTTTCAACAAAATCCTAGAGAAGAGATATAAATCCAAAATAAAGCTAGCCGGCTGGCTTTGAAGCATACTCTGCCTATGGTTTACAGTCTGAGTTGACCAGGAGCTTATTTGCTTGGGGTTTTTCAGGGTTGAAAATTGCTTCCATACTGCCAAAATACAGCTATTAGGAGTGATAGCTGTGTAGTGTCAGATTTAGCAGATAAAACCATGGCCCTCAAATTCAACACCTTCTTTTAAAAGATGTTTTTGCCAGAAAATTGGAGCCAGCCTCAAGGAAATGATTAGATGAATGAAGTCTTTGTTTTTAAGTATAACTAGTTAGCTGTCACTAAGTTGAAAGACAAAGTAATGAGCAAAGCCCAGAAGTAAATTCAAAACAGGTTTAAAAGTTTATTTCTAAGAGAAAGAGCTAGCTGTGGGTGTTTGACAAAGAATCGATCTTGACATGTACCAACAAGTGGGTTCCAAAACTTTCTTATCCACAAGGAGAACCTGTTCTGAATGGCCTACCTCACATGTGTCCAGGGAAGATCATGGGCAAGAAAGAACATCCAAAATGGTAATGCCAGAAGACATCAAAGATGATGAATTAAAGAGTTCCTCCAAGACAGGGAATCCTGCTGGATGGGCAATGGGGTTTGATCAATTGTTAGAGAGCATTTGCTGTTCTGTGCTTCACCTTCCCTTCTGTCCAATGGGACTTTTTATTATTGTTCTTCTGATCCTCCTTCATCCCTGTATATTGACTATGTGAGAGGCAGATAATTTATCTTTTCTAACTATTTTTAGTTATTTATTTGGCCACACCGGGTCTTAGTTGTTGCAGGCAGGATCTTCAATCTTCACTGAATCATGCAGGATCTTTAGTTGCGGCATGCGAGATCAGTTCCCTAACCAAGGATTGAACCAAGCCCCCTGCATTGGGAGCACGGAGTCTTAGCCACTGAACCACCAGGGAAGTCCCTGTCCTGTACTTTTTAAGTCACTGCACCATAAAGAGCCACACATGGACCTAATGGAGGAGACGAAAATCCAGAGATCCTAGATTTCGAGTTAGGTTCAATAACTGCAGGGGACCTTGGAGTTGCGTCCTTTGGTGTAGGGACGGTTGGGAAGATGAGTACACGTGGATGCTTGGGTAACAAAGGGATGGACTGTGGCCAGGACTGCTCGTTGTTCTCAGTATCCATCGTCCTTTCTTCCCACAGTAACAGATCCCTTAATTTTTAGCTGGACATAGGGTTTCTCAGAACAAAAGCCAAATTTACCAGCATCTCTTGTGTGGTCGTAAGAAGAATTCTTGCCAATGAGATATGAGCAGACAGGATGCATATAACTTCTAGGTCATATCTTCATGGGAGGGAATCCTTTCTTCCCCTCCTTTATGTTTGCTGGAACAGTCATAGAGATAAATTATCTTGCAACACACTGACAAGAGCAAAACCCTACAAACGAGGAAACAGAAGGATCCTGAGTCCTTAAGGCTTTTGTGAAGCACAGTGACTATGCCAGCCCTGGATCTCCTACCTCCTAAATTTTCACATGTGAGAAAAATAAACTTTTGCCTTATTTAAGCTGTAGTTATTTTGGGTCTCTGCTATATGCAGTCAACTCTCTAATGCTAACTAGTGTAAGAAATATTGAGAATAAATGAATTATGCATTCACTTTCAAACCTAGAAAGAAAACTCAAAAAAGTAGAAATAAGCAAGTAAAAATAAGAGCAGGATTAATGAAATATGAAAAAATAGTTTTGACAAGAAGTTTTAACAAAGAACAAGCATGTTCTCTGACAATAATAATTACAGAGATAAACTTTTTACAAAATTGATCACAAAAAAAATCGTACAAATAATATTCTTGTTAGATCAGGATTAATATACAAGAAAAGTTTAATGATAATAGATTCTTACAAATCACTTTCAGTTCAGTTCAGTGCAGTCACTCAGTCATGTCCGACTCTTTGTGACCCCATGAATCACAGCACGCCAGGCCTCCCTGCCCATCACCAACTCCCGGAGTTCACCCAGACTCACGTCCATCAAGGCAGTGATGCCATCCAGCCATCTCATCCTCTGTCGTCCCCTTCTCCTCCTACCCCCAATCCCTCCCAGCATCAGAGTCTTTTCCATCTCATCCTCTGTCGTCCCCTTCTCCTCCTACCCCCAATCCCTCCTAGCATCAGAGTCTTTTCCAATGAGTCAACTCTTCACATGAGGTGGCCAAAGTACTGGAGTTTCAGCTTTAGCATCATTCCTTCCAAAGAAATCCCAGGGCTGATCTCCTTCAGAAAGGACTGGTTGGATCTCTTTGCAGTCCAGGGGACTCTCAAGAGTCTTCTCCAACACCACAGTTCAAAAGCATCAATTCTTTGGTGCTCAGCCTTCTTCACAGTCCAACTCTCACATCCATACATGACCACAGGAAAAACCATAGCCTTGACTAGACAAACCTTTGTTGGCAAAGTAATGTCTCTGCTTTTCAATATGCTATCTAGGTTGCTCATAACTTTCCTTCCAAGGAGTAAGCGTCTTTTAATTTCATGGCTTTAGGTTGACATAAAATGGATACAAGGAGAATTTGTCTGTAAAAGTATAGCATACAAAAATTGACAGAGAAGAAAACAGAAAATCTGACTACGTCAATAATTATTTTTTAATTGCATCATTTTTCAAAATTCTTTTCCCCCTCAAAAAAATACTAGGCCCATATCAAAAAAAAAAAAAAATACTAGGCCCAGACAGTTTTCTTAAATCTTTATTTGGCTTCCTTGGGTCTCAGCTGCAGCACACTGGATCTTCACTGTGGCGCACAGGCTCAGTAGCTGCGGCGGGGGCTCCAGTTTAGTTGCCCCAAGGCATGTGGGATCTTAGTTCCCTGAAGGGATCGAACCTACATCCCCTGTAACCACTGGATAACCAGGGAAGTCCCCCAGACAGTTTTATAATCAAATTTTACCACACGTTCAAGGAACAGACTCTTTCTGCATATATAAATCCTTTCAGAGAAAAGAAAGGTACCGGACCATTTTATGAGACTATATTAGCCTTGATTCTAAAACCAGATATGGATAATTAATTAGCTCTACTGCAGTGAAAACCCCAAAATCTCCATGGCTTACATATACAAAGATTATTCCTCATTCATATTACATGTGGACTATAGGTCAGCTGAGGTCACAGCCCAGGCTGCATCTGTGTTCCATCTGTTCTTGCATTCAGGGATCCAGGCCAAAGGGGCAATCCCTTTGTGGAACATGCTCATTTGTGGGGCAGAGAAAAAGTCACGGAGCTAGTAAAGAATTGTAACGCCTCTTAAAATCTCTTAGTTTAAGTTGGGGACTGACAGTCACTTCCACACACAGGTTCAAGGTCAAACTTGACAAAAGGGAAATGTAGCATTAAATCATTGTTAACAATGATGCAATCCTCCACAGATAGTATAAGGAAAAAGTTACAGACCAATTTCACTTATAAATATTAATATGAATACCCTAAACAAAACAGTCCATTGAATCCAACTTTTTAAATATCATAATATCTGGTCAAATACAGTTTAGGCCAGGAATTTATACAAGAATGGGTAAAAGTTAGAAAATTTGACAATGTGATGCATCACACTGGCATGCTGAGAGATAAAAACCTATATATTTTCTCAATACTTGCAGAAAACTATCCAATAAAATTCAACAGGCATTCCTACAATTTTAGCAAATGAGAAATAGGTTTTTTAACCTAAATAGATATGTACATATATATATAATAGTAATAAAAGCTATACTAAACATTTTTATTCATGGCTAAATGTCAAGGGAATTTCCATTAAAATTAGAAATAACACACAAATGTCTGTTATTTCCCCTCCTGTTTTTCTGCCAATCCTAGTCAATTTCATAGGCAAAAGAAGAAGAAATATTTGCTATAAGGATTGGAAAAATAAAAGGTAAAAATGTCATTATCTGCCTACAATTTGATTGCCATCAAAAAATCTCAGAGAATCTAAAAATTACTAGAACAAATGAAATATTTTAGTTTAGTTGGTTTACTGAAGCACGAATTTTTTTAAATTCCATCGGTAATTTTTATATACCAAATATAACCCAACTAGAAAATGTATGAAGAATTTTTTTTAAACAGTATTCATATAGTCAAAAATCAAGGTACCTGGGAATAAATGTAACCCAAAAAAGTGAGATTTTATGAAAAAAATTACAAAGCATATTGAAACATTTTTGGGAGACTTGAATAAATGGCAAGCTATATTATGGATGAGAAGGGAGACATATCATGAGGATGCCAATTCTACATAAATTAATTTGGAAACTCCATAGGATTCTAATCAAAATCCAAATGGGGTTTTTCATGGAACTGGTACTGATTCCAAATTTCCACATAAGAGCGAAAAATCTAAGAATAGCCAAGGCAATCCTGAAAAAAGAACAAGAAAAGATGTGGTTAAAAGATAGAGAAGAGGACTTCCCTGGTGGCACAGTGGATAAGAACCTGCCTGCCACATGTAGGGGACACGCGTTCTCTCCCTGGTCCAGAAAGACTCCACAGGCCTTGGAGCAACCAAGCTCAAGCACCACAACTACTGAGCCTGAGCACCACAACTACTGACCCTGAGCACCAAACTACTGAAGACTGTGCACCAAAAGCCTGTGCTCTGCAACAAGAGAAACCACCACAGTGAGAAGCCTGTGTACAGCAACAGTCACCCCAGCCGCCATAACTAGAGGAGGACTATGCACAGCAATGAAGACCCAGAACAACCAACTAAATTAAGCAATTAATTAAAAATGGAACCATATAGATATGTACTCTCTTTAAAAAAAAAAAAAAGGAAAGATATGGCTAAACTGTAGTAACTGGAGCACATGGTATTGATGCAGGATTAAAAACCCATGTTCCCCTAGGACAGAATAGAGACGATAAAAGCAGATTCATCTACGTAGATGAATGAAGTAATGACAGCATTGTGCATCTATACCACCTTTCAATTGTTTGGGAAAAATTTGCCTTCTGTATGAAAAAAAAAAATCGTATTTTTGTTTCAAGCCACACATGATTTTTAAAATTGTGGGGGATTAAGATCTAAATGTGAAAAATATTTTACACTTTCTTTCTGACCTCATAACTGGAAAGAATTTCTTAACAGATAAAAAAATCATAAAGGAAAGATCGACAAACTAAAATGAAAACCTTCTCTTTGAAAAAAAAGGTACTATAAACAAAGTGATAAGAGTAAACCAAGTGATTTAAGCTGTTTGAGATATACAGCATCAACTCACAAATTAATTCCCAGAGTATGTAAAGGACATCTACAAATCAATAAGAAAATACAGAGTCTTCAAATACGGTGATCCTGAAATCAGAAGTTACAATAGCAGATGCCCGAAATTGCAGGTGCTAATTTTTGACCAAGCTATTTCTTACTCCGGCACCTTTAGACTCCAGCACAATGAAGCTCAATTTGCTAGAAGCGATAAATGCCTGCATCAATCAGAAGCAGGCAGAAGTTTGCGATAAGATTTGAAATGGAGTAATTTGGTGTTGCTGGAGGACAGGGTGAGATAGAAAAAGCAGATATGAGAAATGAGAAAGCGGGGAGGAAAGCATGGCTCAAATAAACAAGTAAACTCGGACTCCAAGGAGAGATGAGAGTGGGCTTATTGACAGAGGCACATGAGGATCAATAAGTTCATCAGAGACATCTCTGTCCAAATCTGGGATGGAAGATTGGCTTAGCAGTAGTGCCATAAAGAGAAATTCCAGAGTTTGAGTCAATAGTGAGGTCAACAAGAACCAACCATGGGACGTGGGACTATTAATAGACTAAGGCCACCTTGAGCTACACATCAGAAACAGGTGTTCACAGGAAAGGAGGTGAGAGCTACTCTCTTCCCTTCACTAATCAAACACTTGGAAATGGTGATTCATTCTAGGCCTCCCACTATGGGAAAGGCACCTAGGAAAATTGACTTTCCCATCAACAAAAGGTTGAAAGCCATTCCCATTGACTGAGTATGTATTATAAACCTACTGTTGGTTCATCCAAGTACTAGGTACTGCTGGGTTCACAGTGATGGTCAAGACATGCATAGTCTCCACCTTTAGAGACTGGGCCATGGCAGGAAGGGGCCAATGGGGAAAGTTCAACAATGCTTCGTTGGAATGTGTACCATTTTATGGCGGCAATACACAAGACACAAGGGGCTTCACAGGCAGTGCGGTGGTAAAGAATCCACCTGCCAATGCAGGAGACCCAGGAAACGGGTTCGATCCATTGGTCAGGAGGATCCCCTAGAGTAGGAAATGGCAACTCTCTCCAGTATTCTTGCCTGGAAAATCCCATGGACAGAGGAGCCTCGCAGGCTACAGTCCATGGGGTCACCAAGAGTTGGACACAACTGAGCAAACAAGCACACTCATATAAGGTACAAAGGGAGCCGAGGAGAGGCACTGCATCAGTCACCTTAGATTAAGTTTTGCTGTCCTAACAAGCAATCCCTAGGCTTCAACTGTTTGTAACATAAATGTTGAATTCTCAGTCTAATGATATCCATTGTGAGTCGATTGTGGCTCTCTTCTTTCCTGCTCTTCATTCTAGGATCCAGAATGGAGAACCAGGCTCTATGTCAATCTCACATCAGAGAGAAAAGCACAATGGCAGTGGCACTTGTTCTTAAAGCTTCTGATCAGAGATTTTATACTTTTTTCTATCACATTCTAGTGGATAAAGTATTAGTTACAAGGACAGCCCTTGTGGCAGTTTGGTGGAAATAAAATCCTCTTGCAAGGATGGGTCCAATGGGGAAGAGTTTGAATGAAAAAGTGAGCAAATATTTTGAAAAAGTAAAATCTATCAGTAGAAAAATATAGTTGATTTACAATGTTGTGTTAAGTTTCTGCTGTACAGGAAAGTAAGTCAGTTATACATATATCCACTCTTTCTTAGATTCTTTTCCCATATAGATCATTAGAGAGTATTGAATAGAGTTCCCTATGTCATACAGTATGTTCTTATTAGTTATCTATTTTATATATAGTTCAGTTCAGTTGCTCAGTCGTGTCCGACTCTTTGCAACACCATGAATCTCAGCACGCCAGACCTCCCTGTCCATCACCAACTCCCGGAGTTCACTCAAACTCATGTGCATTGAGTCAGTGATGCCATCCAGCCATCTCATCCTCTGTCGTCCCCTTCTCCTCCTGCCCCCAATCCCTCCCAGCATCAGAATCTTTTCCAATGAGTCAACTCTTCACATGAGGTGGCCAAAGTATTGGAGTTTCAGCTTTAGCATCAGTCCTTCCAAAGAACACCCAGGACTGATCTGCTTTAGAATGGACTGGTTGGCTCTCCTTGCCGTCCAAGGGACTCTCAAGAGTCTTCTCCAACACCACAGTTCAAAAGCATCAATTCTTCGGCATTCAGCTTTCTTCACAGTCCAACTCTCACATCCATACATGACCACTAGAAAAACCATAGCCTTGACTAGACGGACCTTTGTTGGCAAAGTAATGTCTCTGCTTTTCAATATGCTATCTAGGTTGGTCATAACTTTCCTTCCAAGGAGTAAGCATCTTTTAATTTCATGGCTGCAGTCACCATCTGTAGTGATTTTGGAGCCCAGAAAAATAAAGTCTGACACTGTTTCCACTGTTTCCCCATCTATTTCCCATGAAGTGGTGGGACCAGATGCCATGATCTTTGTTTTCTGAATGTTGAGCTTTAAGCCAACTGTTCCACTCTCCTCTTTCACTTTCATGAAGAGGCTTTTTAGTTCCTCTTCACTTTCTGCCATAAGGGTGGTGTCATCTGCATATCTGAGGTTATTGATATTTTTCCCAGCAATCTTGATTCCAGCTTGTGCTTCATCCAGTCCAGCATTTCTCATGATGTACTCTGCATAGAAGTTAAATAAGCAGGGTGATAATATACAGCCTTGACATACTCCTTTTCCTATTTGGAACCAGTCTGTTGTTCCATGTCCAGTTCTAACTGTTGCTTCCTGACCTGCATATAGCTTTCTCAGGAGACAGGTCAGGTGGTCTGGTATTCCCATCTCTTTCAGAATTTTCCACAGTTTATTGTGATCCACACAGTCAAAGGCTTTGGCATAGTCAATAAAGCAGAAATAGATGTTTTTCTGGCACTCTCTTGCTTTTTCGATGATCCAGTGGATGTTGGCAATTTGATCTCTGGTTCCTCTGCCTTTTCTAAAACCAGCTTGAACATCTGGAAGTTCACGGTTCACGTATGGCTGAAGCCTGGCTTGGAGAATTTTACATATAGTAGTGTGTTTCTATTAATCCCAACCTCCCAATTTATCCCTCCCCTTCCCTTTTCCCCCCAGTAAACATGAGTTTGTTTTTCACATCTGTGACTCTATTTCTGTTCTATAAGTTTATTTGTGTCTTTTAATATATACTCTTATATTTTGTTGTTTTACAGTTGTTTAGTTGCTAAGTTGTGTCTCATTCTTTTGCGACCCCATTGACTATAGCTCCTTTGTTCATGGGAAATCCAGGCAAGAATACTGGAGTGGGTTGCCATTTCCTTCTCCAGGGCATCTTCCTGACCCAGGGATCAAACCTATGTTTCTTGCATTGGCAGGCAGATTCTTTACCACTGAGCCGCAGGGAAGCCCATATATTCTTATATATCAGATCAGATCAGTCGCTCAGTCGTGTCTGACTCTTTGCGACCCCATGAATCGCAGCACGCCAGGCCTCCCTGTCCATCACCAACTCCCGGAGTTCACTCAGACTCACGTCCATCGAGTCAGTGATGCCATCTAGCCATCTCATCCTCTGTCGTCCCCTTCTCCTCTTGCCCCCAATCCCTCCCAGCATCAGAGTCTTTTCCAATGAGTCAACTCTTCCCATGAGGTGGCCAAAGTACTGGAGTTTCAGCTTTAGCATCATTCCTTCCAAAGAAATCCCAGGGCTGATCTCCTTCAGAATGGACTGGTTGGACCTCCTTGCAGTCCAAGGGATACTCAAGAGTCTTC
Source organism: Bos mutus (assembly GCF_027580195.1). Classification (NCBI taxonomy): domain Eukaryota; kingdom Metazoa; phylum Chordata; class Mammalia; order Artiodactyla; family Bovidae; genus Bos; species Bos mutus. The sequence continues at coordinate 54,743,839 of NC_091629.1, read as the reverse complement.
TCCAACACCACAGTTCAAAAGCATCAATTATTTGGCGCTCAGCCTTCTTCACAGTCCAACTCTCACATCCATACATGACCACAGGGAAAACCATAGCCTTGATTAGACAAACCTTTGTTGGCAAAGTAATGTCTCTGCTTTTGAATATGCTACCTAGGTTGGTCATAACTTTCCTTCCAAGGAGTAAGCATCTTCTAATTTCATGGCGAGGAAAAAAATGAATGCATATGTCCAGAAAAAAACACTAATGTTCATGTCAACAATATTCGTAGTAGACAAAATGGAAAATAACTGAAATGCCCACCAAGAATAGAATGGATCAAAAAAATGGCACATTCATGCAACAGGTAACACACAGGAAGGAGAGTGTGAGCTGCTGCCCCGTGCGCAACACAGATGAGTGTAAAGAGGCAGATACAAAAAGTGAACTCAGTGTAATTCCATTTACATCAAGTTGAAAAGGAGGCAACATGTATCTATGGGGATAGAGGTCTGAACAGCAGTTACTTTTGAAAAGTATCTGCTAAAGGAAATATGAGGGAGTCTTAGGAATGTTGCAGCTGTTTTATATCTTGATTTGAGCTTCTGTATACTGAAAAATGGGTTCACTTAAATGTACATAAGTTATCTTAATTATTAAAGAAGAGGGAAAAAAGGACTTCCCTGGCAGTCCAGTAGCTTAGACTCTGAGCTCCCAGCACAGGGGGCCCAGGTTTGATCCCTGGTCCAGGAACTAGATCCCACGTGCCAAAACTAAGAGTTCACATGCCGCAACTAAAAAAGATCCCGCATGCCTCAACAAATACTGAAGATTCCACATCCGGCAATGAAGACCTGGCACCACCAAATAAATAAATAAATTTTTTTTTAAAAAAAGAAAAAAGAATCTGTATCATAGACCCCCTAACCTGAAGAGATGGGACCTCTCAGGGAAGGCTTGCTAGAGGAAGTTACTTATAAACTCAAACCTGGGGCTTCCCTGGTGGTCCAGTGGTTAAGACTACCACTGCAGGGGGCACAGGTTTGATCCCTGATCAGGGAACTAAGATCTCATATGCTGCATGGCACAAGCAAAATAAATGAACAAATTAAAAAAACTCAGACCAAAAAGATGAGCAGAAGTTACCAGGTGGCTCAGAGGAACTCGCTGCAGGCAGAGGGATGCATCTATGTGAGTCCTGGAGCATCGGAAAAGTCGTGGCACAATCAAGATGCTAAAACACTTTTGAAAAAGGCCAGCAAGTCAGCTGCCAAGGGAAGTGCTGAGAGCCTTGATTGGAAAGGGCCAGATGTTGCAAAACTTGAGGGGAATATTAAGGATTTTGGTCTTTGAGTGAAGAGCATGGGGCATCCACTGAATGGTTTTCAATAGGGAAATGGCACAGTGGTGTTTTTATTTTTGAACGAATCTCTGCCTACCATAAAAGGGAGCTGAAAAGGCAAAATGGAAGCCAGCTAGGAGACTGCTGCATTTGTTTAAGCAGAAAAGGGGGGTGTCTGAAATAGAATAACTGACAGTAATGGCCATATGGGATTTTTGTCCTATTTTTCTGTGCTGACTGACTATGGAGGTGAAAAGAAGGAGCCAGAGTCACGAGATACTTAGAAGGAAGAATGAACAGTACTACCAGATGTCTTTTGGAGAATAGCAAACAGCTAAAAAAAAAAAAAAAAAAACAAGAAAAAAACAGAGTTTGTCCTTTCTACAAGGGAATATGCAAAGCGCTGGCCCAGTAGGAAGGGTTGCTGTGTGGAAGCAGCAGAAATACTTGGGTAAAACCAGAGTCGATGAGCAGAGTCACAAAGAATGGCCTCCTTGTGTCTGTGCTGTCCAGTCAGGCTGCAGATCATCACCAGATGAAGTGCCAGGAGCTGCCAAGTGAGGCTGGATGAATCCCTTGCAGGGATTCTGTAGAGAGGAGCCAATTGAAGGTTAGACTGGCTGACATCCAAGGTCTTAAAATGCAAAAAGTCTTGTGAACAATGGGCAGTTTATTTGTCTCCTCTGAGGCTAAGTCTTTAAATCTGGTCAAAATGGACATGAGTTTGAGAAAACTCTGGGAGACACTGAAGGACAGGGAAGCCTGGTGTGCTGCAGTTCTTGGGGTTACAAAGATTCAGACATGACTTAGCAACTGAACAACAACAACAGCTGATGATATTTGCCACAATTTACAAACTGGGATATGGGGTCTCTGCCCAAAATATACCTGTCACGCCAACCTTCCTTAATTCCTATATTTCCATGAAGTTTCCAGAGTATATTTTAATTATCTTTTTCCATCTTCATCAGCTCCCATGGGCCTCATGGAGGTAGTCTCGTAAACTATACTGGATCAGGGGTCACGTCTGACATTTTTATTTCCAAGAACCCATCCCATGGCCAGGTGTTACTGAGTGGATGAGTAGACCTACCCATGACTTTTTAAGCTGCCTAGAATTCCACTGTCCAGGTGTATCAACATGGAGCCATCTACCGCAGGGGTCCTGAAATCAAATAGGCTGGCTGGGAGGAGTAGCACAGAAAATCACAAGCAGCTGCTACATTTATCATGTCTATGACTTTGGGGGCAGAGGTGTCAACTGAAAAGGACCCATCGTGTGTCTTTTGGACAACTCCTAGAAATCACACTGATGAACAAAAACTCAGGACCTTAAAAAAAAAAAAAAAAAAAAAAACTGAAGTAGGACTCAGCTCTCTTGGTTGGAAATGCAGATTTTTAATATTGAACACCTCGGAGGGCAACGCCAGTCTCAGCTGCTCTGACTGACAGCTCCTAATGACAGCAATAAACCAAGGTGCCCCTGTTGGCCAAGCAGATGTTCTGAGTTGACAAGGGGCCCAAACACTGCCCCAGTTGCTGTAGCATCTGTGTTTTCTAATTGCTGAATCCTGTTTAAGGGCCTGAGCTATAACATATATGTGCTTTATCACCAAAGAAATGGAGGTACATACAACAAGAATAGGTAGCCTCATAAAATCAGAAAGAGGACACTATCAACATTTAAATGAAGGTAGGCGGGAGTTCTGACTGCTTCACTAAAATACTTCAAAGCCAGTTCAGAATGAACTGGAGTGGAGGGAGGTGGTGAGAAAAAAAAAGAGAGAGAGAAAGAGATGTAGTAACAAAATTAATTACTCTTGTTACTATGGCAGCAACCCAGAAGAAGCAACATTAGACATACATTCAAGGTGAATCCTAAATAGGGCCATGTGCTTGCTTTCCTTCCCCAAGTAGCTGGAAGCAGTTATTTAACAGGATTAATTCCCACTGATAACCCACTGAACTCCAAAGACAGTCTTCTTTGATTGGTTCAGGGCTGTAACAGCACAAGTGCTGTTTAAATCCTAACATCTCTTAGGCACGTTTACGCTGACCATTCTTTTAAGATGGCCAATTAGGTGGTGTCTTGGTTGGGGTCCCCCAGAAGCTGGCCCTCCGATAAGGATTCCAGAGCAAGTAGTTTAGTTAAAGCCCAGTAAGAAATGGAACTGGAATTCCCTGGTGGTCCAGTGGTTGAGAGTCTGTCTGCCAGTGTGGGGGGGTTGATCCCCGGTCTAGGAAGATTCCACATAATGCCAGACAACTAAGCCCGTGCACCATACCTAAGGAGCCCACATGTCTAGAGACCCTGCTCTGCAACAAGAGAAGCAACCTCTGCAGTAAGTCCATACACTGCAACTAGAAAAAGCCCGCACACAGCAATGAAGACCCGGCACAGCCAAAAATACAATAAATGCATTTTTTAAGTTAAAACAATTTAGGAAAAAAGAGAAAGAAATAGAACCATGGAAGAGGAATGACCCCAGAAGCAGGAGATGTGGAAGGGGGCTAAAGCCAGAGACATTGTATCTCCACAGAATGGGTGCAAATCAAGACCCTCATTGCTTCTCTCCCACCTTCACCATGATGTCCTCTCACTGGCCAGACTCAAGCCAAAGCCAGAAGATGAGGGAGCCCAGGTAGTGCAATCCACAGATTCCACAGCCTCACCTGGCACAGAGCAGAAGGGTAAGATGCAGACTGAATTGGGGGAGGGTACACAGTGAGCAAAACAGAATAATCAGTGCATCCAGACTGACTGATGGGCCGGGACAGTCTAGCCAAATTTTAGCTGCTGCTGCTGCTAAGTCACTTCAGTCGTGTCTGACTCTGTGCAACCCCAGAGACGGCAGCCCACCAGACTCCCCGTCCCTGGGATTCTCCAGGCAAGAACACTGGAATGGGTTGCCATTTCCTTCTGCAATGCATGAAAGTGAAAAGTGAAAGTGAAGTCGCTCAGTCGTGTCTGACCCTCAGCGACTCCATGGACTGCAGCCTTCCAGGCTCCTCCACCCATGGGATTTTCCAGGCAAGAACACTGGAGTGGGTGCCATTGCCTTCTCCAATCAAATATTACCTAGTTAATAGATCCCTCTCCCTTTTAAAATTATTCACTTCTGTATTTGACGGTGCTGGAACTCTGTTGCTGTACATGGGCTTTCTCTAGCTGTGGAGAGCAGGGGCTACTCTCCAACTAAAACTGCATGGGCTTCTCAATGCAGTGGTTTCTCTTGCTGTGGAGCACGGGCTTTAGACACATGGGCTTCAGTAGGTGTGGCTCCCAGGTTCCAGGGCACAGGCTGAGTAATTATTGGTGCTGCATGGGCTTAGCTGCTCCAAGGCATTTGGGATCTTCCCAGAGCAGGGTTCAAACCTGTGTCCCCTGCATTGGCAGGTGTATTCTTAACCACTGGACCACTGGAGAAGTCCCAGTAGGTCTCCCTTTTAAAGTTTGTAAAGGAAGATATGCTAAGAAGGAAACATTTCTGAAACCTGGCCAAGACTGAGAGTCCTAACAAGCTAGAGGACAGAATTCTTGAAGCTGACCTCTTAGCCGCCGCAACGAAGCAGAGAGAGGTTTAATTACAAGCCATTCATTCTTCCTGAGCTGCTGCCTGACTTCAAGTGGTGCTTTGGTCTCCAGCTGCCTCCCCGAGTCACAGAATATTTTCCACCCACAGAGAAACAAAGCATAGCTGGTGCTCCTGGTACCTGGAGGCCTCCTGTGACACATCCTCCTGGCCCCTTTTGGAAGGAGAAAAAGAAACATCCATGAGCCACTGGAGATTGTACACATCACCCTTTAAGGGTCCCCTGATGCATTGATTGCTTTCTCACTGCCCTGACCTTCTGATTTCACCCCAAGAGGCATCATTAAAATAGGACCCTTTCCACACATGCTTACAAAATTACCGCCAGTTGGCCCAGAAAAGTCTTGGTCTCTCTGGTCCACAACCCTGACAGCACACAGCCTCTCAGGGTGTAGAAAGGGGCTGGTGGAACAGATGGCTGAGAGGCACATGAAAAGATACTCAACATCACTGATTAACTGTTAGAGAAATGCACATCAAAACTACAATGAGGCATCACCTCGCACCAGTCAGAATGACCATCATCAAAAAATCTACAAATAAATGCTGGAGAGAGTGCGGAGAAAAGGGAAACCTCCTACATTGTTTACAAAGGTAAATTGATACAGCCACTGTGGAGAACAATATGGAGTTTCCTCAACTAAAAATAGAATTAGCACATGATTCAGCAATCCCACTCCTGGGCATATATCCAGAGTAAACTACAGTTTGAAAGAAAACATGCACCCCAATGTTCATTACAGCACTGTTTGCAATAGCGAGGACACGGAAGCAGCCTAAATGTTCACTGGTGGAAGAACGGATAAAGAAGATGTGTTTGGGATATTACTCCGCCATAAAAATCATGAAATAATGCCATTCACAGCAACATAGATGAACCTAGAGATCGTCGTGCTGAGGGTAGTAAATCAGAAAAGACAAATATCATACTGTGCTGTTTACATGCGGAATCTAAAAAGTGGTGCAAATGAACCTACCAAATAGAAGTTGAGTCGTAGATGTAGAAGACAACCATGTGGTTAGAGTGGGGAGGGAGGCTGGAATTAACATATACACACTGCTGCTGCTGCTAAGTCGCTTCAGTCGCGTCCGACTCTGTGCGACCCCAGAGACGGCAGCCCACCAGACTGCCCCGTCCCTGGGATTCTCCAGGCAAGAACACTGGAGTGGGTTGCCATTTCCTTCTGCAATGCATGAAAGTGAAAAGTGAAAGTGAAGTCGCTCAGTCGTGTCCGACTCTTCGAGACCCCATGGACTGCAGCTTACCAGGCTCCTCCATCCATAGGATTTTCCAGGCAAGAGTACTGGAGTGGGGTGCCATTGCCTTCTCCGATACACAGTACTATATATAAAATAGATAATAGGACCTACTGAATAGCGCAGAGAACTGTTTTCAATATTCTGTAATGTGGGAAATTCCATATGGGAAAAGAATCTAAAAAAGAGTGGATGTATGTGTATGCATAACCGACTCACTTTGCGGCACAGGAGAAACTAGCACAACATTGTCAATCAGTGACACTCCAGTAAAAAAAAAAAAAGAAATTAAGTTAAAAAAGGAAAGGTGCTGGTGGAAGTGATATTGAGCTGCTGTGACTGTCACTGCTGTGGGCGTTTAAAAGCACCCTCCCCGGGTGCCTCCCATAATTAACCGTTCTGCTCTGCTGAGGGCCCTATCAAAAGGAACTGCAGGAGGTGATTACCAGGGTCATTGTTTCTCATTGGTTCTGAGTTACCAGGAAAACACAGAAAAATCACAGTAATCAAGGGAAGGGAACTTTGGACTGCAACGTGGCAGGAGTCACAGCAAAGCAGGCCCCAGGGTAAAGGCCCCCCAAACCCCCAGCATATGAAGTGGAATGGTATATAACCCAATACTCTACTACTGTCTCTTTAGATGGGTTTTCAATCCCAGGTTTAAAAGATGTGATTTATTAAAATTTTAAACTCATAGATGAATTTCTCAGCCAACACTGATAAATTTCTCTCATCCATCATCATGCTATAACACGACGTAGCTCTTGCAAAGCACTTATGCCTCCAAGTTTGTCCAGAAATAGGTGGAAAGGAAGGGGAAATCCCCAGAATTTTGTTTATCTTGAAAAAGACCTCAGGGTTTCCCAGGTGGTGCCGGTGGTAAAGAACCTGCCACCCAATGTAAGAAAAAGACTAGAAACACACATACACACACATTTACTATCCTCTAAGGCCAGGCTCCTCTTATGAGGGGTGAGTAGAGAGAAATTCTAACAAAATTATAGAAATATGCTATCTTTCTCTGCTTGTTTCCCTTGGAAGAGCTCATTTATCCTTCAAAACCCTATTTCAGTTCAGGTCAGTTGCTCAATCATATCCAATTCTTTGCGACCCCATGAACTGCAGCACACCAGGATTTCCTGCCCATCACCAACTCCCAGAGCTTGCTCAAACTCATGTCCATCCAGTTGCTGATGCCATCCAACCATCTCATCCTCTGTCATCCCCTTCTCCTCCTGCCTTCAGTCTTTCCCAGCATCAGGGTCTTTTCCAATGAATCTTCTGTTCGAATCATGTGGCCAAAGTATTGGATCTTCAGCTTCAGCATCAGTCCTTCCAATGAACATTCAGGACTGATTTCCTTTAGGATTGACTGGTTTGATCTCCTTGCTGTCCAAGGGACTCTCAAGAGTCTTCTCCAACACCATGGTTCAAAAGCATCAATTCTTCAGTGATCAGCCTTCTTTATGGTTCAACTCTCACATCTATACATGATTACTGGAAAAACCATAACTTTGACTATACAGGCCTTTGTTTGCAAAGTGACGTCTCTGGCTTTTAATATGCTATATAGGTTTGTCATAGCTTTTCTTCCAAGGAGCAAGCATCTTTTAATTTCATGGCTGCAGTCACCATCTGCAGTGATTTTTGAGCCCAAGAAAATAAAGTCTGTCACTGTTTCCATTGTTTTCCCATCTGTTGGCCATGAAGCGATGGGACTGGATGCCATGATCTTGGCTTTTTGAACGTTGAGTTTTAAGCCAGCTTTTTAACTCTCCTCTTCCACCTTCATCAAGAGGCTCTTCAGTTCCTCTTCACTTTCTGCTATAAGGGTGGTGTCACCTGCATATCTGAGGTTATTGACATGTCAACGAGTTGTATAGCTCAACTTCTCAGGAACAAGGCAAACAAGCCATTTTCAGAGCTCGAACGTAAGGTCAAGACCAGCTCAGCCATGAGAGGATGTGGAGCTAAGACTTACAAGGGAGACTGAAGCTGCCTCTGTCTTCTCCCATCCTTGTTGGTCTCAGGGAGACGTTGCTGAAGGACTGCACTGAAGCTGAGCCCCCTGCTGGAGTCAAGTGAACAGTAGCAGCTGCATGAAGTGTCAGAAACCAAGGGGGAACTGAAAGCTGACTCACGCCTTTATGGTCTACAGTACATACCCTTAACTGGCTTTAAAATGTGGCAGTCTCTCCCCAGCAGTAATCTCCCCTTACTCTGTTGTACTTAGATGGACTTCATTCTCTGTGCCTTTGCATTATAGCTGTGAGAACTTGGGATCAAGTTTACGCATAAATTGGTGATAGTTAATTTTGAGTCAGGACCTAGATATGATGACTTTGACAGTCCAGATCAGAAAATTCGAAAGGCATTAAAGCATTGGGATGGAGCTTTAGACACTAAAAGAAAATGCCTCTGAATATGCTTATCATTTTCAATAGAGTGAAACATATCTACGTGCAGTCCATCAAAACCACTGGTAAAGACAGTATAGAAAATTTCAAGAGAGCTACAGTCAGTGGGAATTAAATGATACAGTGCCTATTTTTGCTGCTTTACTAATTAAAGATGTGAAAAAAAAAGTTATTGACATCATCTTTATTCAGGACTCTTTATTGCCTTAATTTTGTAGGGGTAAAATTGTATTAATAGGGGTTTTCATAAGTTTGTAACTACCATGGTCATCAGATTCTATTTTTCCCACATGTTTATCTCACTTCTTTTTTTTTTTAATATCTATTTGGCTGCACTGAGTCTTAGTTGCAGCACGAGGAATCGTCGATCTTCATTGCAGAATCTTTAGCTGTGGCATGTGGGACCTTTTCAGTTGCAGCAGGTGAGAACTTTAGTTATGGCTTGCGAACTCTTAGTTGCATCACGTGGGATCTAGCTCCCTGATCAGGAATCAAACCCAGGGCCCCTGCATTGGGAGCACAGAGGCTCAGCTACTGGACCACCAGGGAAGCTCCTCCCACATATTTCTCAGTCGTACAGTCTCCTATGATGAAGATGTTTGGAACCATGATTTTTTGCAGCTGGAGACAAACTAGTTAAACCTTTCTTCACGAATGGAACCCATCATCAAACCAATCATCCACACCATAAACCAGGGTCCTTCGAGGAATTGTCCTGTAATTCTGTCCCTCTCTCATCCCCACATTCAATCAGAACTAAAGGTTTACCTCCTTGACATCTGTTGACTCTGTCCCCATGCTTCCATTTGCACCACAAAGGTGTTAGTTTATCACCCCCTTAGATCTTTTCTCCAGATCCCAGCTGATCTCCTGCCCCCAGAGCAGATTTCTCAAAAGGCAAACCCAACCATGTCATTCTCACGCTTACACCCGTCAGGGCTCCCCTTTCCCTGCAAAAGCCTATTTTTGTGTCCCACATAACCGGCCCCTGCTTGTTCCTTCCACTGCATCTCCCACCGCTCGCTCCCACACACACTCTACATCTCCACTTGATGGAAGTTCTTATAGCTGCATTTCCTTTAAGTACCTGCTGCCCCCTCTTTCTAAGCCCCATTACCCTCCCCACATGTCCTAGGTGTGATCTCCTTAAAAATCTTACTCATTAGCATCTAGGAGAAGGCAATGGCACCCCACTCCAGTACTCTTGCCTGGAAAATCCCATGGACGGAGGAGCCTGGTGGGCTGCAGTCCATGGAGTCGCTAGGAGTCGGACACGACTGAGCGACTTCACTTTCACTTTTCACTTTCATGCATTGCAGAAGGAAATGGCAACCCACTCCAGTGTTCTTGCCTGGAGAATCCCAGGGACGGGGGAGCCGGGTGGGCTGCCGTCTCTGGGGTCGAACAGAGTCGGACACGACTGAAGCGACTTAGCAGCAGCAGAAGAACCTCTTCTAGAACTCAGTCAGCTGTGTGGCTTTGGGACAGTCACTTAGCCTCTCTGATCCACTAGTCTCCCATTAGTAAATGAATATAAGACCTATTTCATGTGATTGTCATGAATAACTGAAGCTTCATTAGGCACTCAACACCTCACTAAGTTCTCCCTGAATCTGAATTTCCATCAGACCCTGAGACAATCAGGATTCTGAAGAAAGGAAGGAGCTAGTTGGGCCTGCTTCCTTATTACATGGTTGAGAGGTAAAACTAGACAACTCCAAGGAGAAAACTCATTTTCCTTCATAATATCCATGATTTCAAGCCCTTTGGTCTCCCTTTATCAGAAACTGTTAGTTAAGCCCCCAATATCCATTTTTCTCCTTTTTCTGTAGTAATGGAAAGCCTGGACTCAGTTGGGCATTTTACTAATCAAAATAAACATTACATTTCCTAACCTCCCTTGTAGCTAGATGTGGTCCTATGGTTAGGATGGTTAAGTTCTGGCTAATAGGATGTGAGCTGAAGTGATGCATGCAACTCCCAGTTCCTGCCCGTAGAAGGAAGAGGCGGTCTCTGCTTTCCACACCCCCACCCCCAACCCCTTTCCAGAGCAGATACACTGCTGGTGGGCATGGTGGGTCACATCTGACAACACAGAGAAAGGAAATGGCCTAGGAGTGGAAGAGGATCGAGTATCGAGCACGCTCGACCCTTGAGCACTAGTGAAGGGCAGAGTGGCTGCACCATCCTGGACTTTTGCCTGAGACAGAAGCCAGCTTCTCATTTATTAAGCCACACTCATTTTGAGCTTCTCCAAGAGCAGCTACCTTCTATCTCAACTCACACAATTTCTAATACATTCCCATTTGGCTTTTGTGTCCATAGCCCCACCTGGGCGGGGAACAAAGAGGGAGGGCCCTTCCTGCCCCGTTCACCTCTCCCAAACCACTGCAGGTCAGTACCAGGTAAGGTCAGCCCTGGCTTTCCATCAGTAAAGCTAAAAATGCTTACAATGTCTGCAAAATGATATGCCAAAGACTTCTATTATTACTGTCTCACTATGTCAAAGTTGAAAGGCATATAAGATTTCTCCAGAGAGGCCATTCATAATGTACTGCAGAACTGTGTAGGTGTTTTATGAAATGTGTTTTATTCAAGCCAGGATATACAACACTAACATTATTGGAAAAAATTGAGGGTCTGGTTGTCTCCTTCTAATATAGTCTTTTAACAAAAGAGTAACATTGTATACATATTCAATTAAATTTAAAATTTTATTTTGCCTGCTATTCATCTTGGGTGTTCAATGAAGAAGAAATATTCCCTTATTATTCTTATATTAGTTTCTGACAGTTCAATTTCTCTGACTGCTATGCCATAAACAACCTCCACTGAAAAAACATAGAGGTAATTGCTTTGATCAAGATTTCATGCCAGATCTTTTAGATTCCATGTAGATCACAGCCTCTGAACAAAGATGCATGGTACCAGAGCCCATGCAGCCAGGCTCGAGAAAAGTTTCTCTGTACACATCATGGTGCACATTGGGAATTACCTGGGAGCTTTAGAATCTACTGTTTCCCAGACCCCACTCCAGACCTTCTAACGTAACTGATTGGGAATGCTGGGCAGCGGGATATTGGGGAAGAGCCTGGGGTGGGAGCCATGGCTGAACAGGGTGCAGTGAGTAGAATGGATACAGGACTGGACAGAGAATCCCTGGCTTCCACTGTTGACTCTGCTGCATAGCTGTTTTGATTTCAGTTTGGGTTTTGGGGGGTGTTTTTTTTTTGCAGTTTTATTAAAGATATCCACTTGCCATAAACTCACTCATTCAAAGTATAGGAAGTGGGAGGGAGGTTCAAGAGGGAGGGGACATATGTATATCTATGGCTGATTCATGTTGATACATGGCATAACCAAGACAATAATGCAAAGACATTATCCTCCAATTAAAAATATATAAAATATAATAATTTTTAAATATATATAATTCAATAGCTTTTAATATATTCATGGAATCCTGCAACCATCACCACAATCAATTTCAGAACATTGCAGTGTCCAGAAAAACCCTTCATTCCATTAGCTTTCACCCTCTTCACTCTCCCCATCGCTCCTCAAGCTCTAGACGTCTACTAATCTACTTTCTGTGTCAATGCACTTGCCTGTTCTGGGAACTTCCCATAAATGGAATCATATAATACGTGGTCCTTGGTGGTTGGCTTCTTTCACTTCTCTCACATAATGTTTGCAACTTTCATCTAGGCTGTAGCATGAATCTGTAGCTTATTCCTTTTATGGCTGAATAACATTCCTTTATATGGATATACCACTGTTTACCTATTCTTCTGTTGATGGACATTTCAATTGTTTCCCTCTTTTTGGCTATCATGAATAATCCTACTGTGAGCGCTTGTACACAAGTGTTTGTGTGGACGTATGTTTTAATTTCCTGGGGTATACACCTAGGATTGGAATTGCTGGCAATGGATGTGAACTTGGGCAAATTCCAGGAGGTTGTGGGGGGACAGGGAGGCCTGGCATGCTGCAGTCTATGGGGCCAGAAAGAGTCGGACACAACTTGGCAACTGAACGACAACATGGTAACTCGACATGTAACCATTTTAGGAAATTATACTGTTTTCCATTTCTGACACTCAGTACTCCCCATCTGTAAAATGGAGTTATAAAAGCAGTGGTGCAAGGTTCCCGTGAAGATTAAATGAAACCTACAAAGTATTTCTATTTTTAAGATTGTTTTATGTGAACCATTTCTTAAAGTCTTTATTTAAGTTGATACAATATTGCTCCTGTTTTTATGTTTTGGCTTTTTGTGCATGAAGCTTGTGAGATCTTAGCTTCCTGATCAAACCTCCAACCCAGCAGTAGAAGGCCAAGTCTTCATCTCCAGACTGCCAGGGGAGTCTCAAACTGTGAACAGTATTTAGAAATATGCCCAAGCATTGTGGGCATGGACCAGATCACTCATGAAATTCCAGTAGCTATAATCAGGTGGGAAGTTTAAAAAAAAAAAAAAAAAAAGCCAAGACCAGAGGAAGGAAATGCTATTTGAGTCATTTATTTCTATCCAGTGGAGGAGAATTTTTCAAGGTCTACCATTCAAACAATTACTATCTTCTCATTTAAGAACGATCTTTGGCTACTTAATTTTTTAATATTTATTTGTTTATTTAGCTGCATTGGATCTTAGTTGAAGCATGCAGGAGCTTTCCTGTGGACTTCTCTAGTTGTAGCTGAGGGTTTCTATCTATTTGTGGCACATGGGCTCAGTAGTCATAGCCATATAAGCTTAGTTGCCCCCCAACTTGTGGGATTTTAGTTCCTCAACCAAGGATCAACCCCACATGCTCTACATTGGAAGGACGATTCTTAACCACTGGGCCACCAGGGAAGTCCCTAGTTACTTAATTTTTGAGCCTTGGGTTTTTTTTTCAAGTCTGCAAAAGGAGTGTGATGAGGTGTACTTTACATAGTGGGAGGTAAAGCTTAAATGAGATCACATAAACTAAGCATCTGGTACTTGACACAAAACAGGTAACCATCAAAGGTCTATCCTTTCAAGAAAAGGCTTAATCCTTAGAAAAGAGAAGGTTCAAACATGACAACTTGATCAAATCATGAATGACAAAGCAAATTGAGGACAGTTTCTCCAGACTCTAAAGTCATATGAAAGGGAAAACTGTCCTAGGTTATTGGGATCCATGCCTTCAATTATCCATTCAAAGACTAACTCTGGGATTAGTGGCACAAGGATGGGTCCCAAAGGGGGAATCCTTTAGAGGGAAGAGAGAGCTCAGACGGTAATCTAGGTCTACTGACCCTATGCCTTACTTCCTAAGACTGGTCACAGCTCCTTGCAGCAAGGAGGTGTGTAGTGTAGGTATAGACATCAGTCTTATTTATTTTTGGCTGTACTATGTGGCACGCAGGACCTTAGTTCCCCCATCAGGGATGGAACCTGTGCCCCTTGCATTGGAAGCATGGAGTCTTAACCACCAGACTGCCAGGTAAGTCCAAGTAAATGCTTAGAATTACAGGTAGATCTCCTTAGTGAGGCCCAGGGGACAGATGTATCTGGCTTAGAGACTGTCCAATAACCTTTTGCACCAGAATGTCTCAAGCTTTAGAGGGCGTACAGATCACTCAGGAAGCTTGTTACAATGCACATTCTGACTCAGTAGGTCTGGGCAGAATTCAAGATTCTGCTTTTTAAACAAGCTTTCTGGGGATGCCCATGTCGCTGCTTCAAAACCACATTTTTGAGGAACAAGATATTAAACCCTCCTTGCTTTTTTCATTCTGCTCAAACAAGACTTAGCTGTGGAAGTGCTAGGAAGGGAAAAGTGAAAGTGAAAGTGAAGTCACAGATTGCAACAAATTGTATTTTTATTATTATTTTTTTTTTAACTTTACAATATTGTATTGGTTTTGCCATACATCAACATGCATCCGCCACGGGCGTACACATGTTCCCCATCCTGAACCCCCCTCCCACCTCCCTCCCCATATCATCCCTCTGGGTCATCCCAGTGCACCAGCCCCAAGATTCCTGTATCCTGCATCGAACCTGGACTGGCGATTCGTTTCTTATATGATATTATACATGTTTTAATGCCATTCTCCCAAATCACATCCCCCCTCCCTCTCCCACAGAGTCCAAAAGACTGTTCTATACATCTGTGTCTCTTTTGCTGTCTCGCATACAGGGTTGTCATTACCATCTTTCTAAATTCCATGTATATGTGTTAGTATACTGTATTGGTGTTTTTCTTTCTGGCTTACTTCACTCTGTATAATAGGCTCCGGTTTCACCCACCTTATTAGAACGGATTCAAATGTATTCTTTTTAATGGCTGAGTAATACTCCATTGTGTATATGTACCACAGCTTTCTCATCCATTCATCTGCTGATGGACATCTAGGTTGCTTCCATGTCCTGGCTATTATAAACAGTACTGCGATGAACATTGGGGTACACATGTCTCTTTCAAATCTGGTTTCCTCAATCAAAATATGGACCAAAGAACTAAATAGACATTTCTCTAAAGAAGACATACAGATGGCTAACAAACACATGAAAAGATGCTCAACATCACTCATTATCAGAGAAATGCAAATCAAAACCACAATGAGGTACCATTTCACGCCAGTCAGAATGGCTGCCATCCAAAAGTCTACAAGCAATAAATGCTGGAGACGATGTGGAGAAAAGGGAACTCTCTTACACTCTTGGTGGGAATGCAAACTAGCACAGCCACTATGGAGAACAGTATGGAGATTCCTTAAAAAACTGGAAATAGAACTGCCATACAACCCAGCAATCCCACTGCTGGGCATACACACCATGGAACAAACCTTAAAGAGAAGTAGGAAGCTGGCCAGAGTTCTGGTATCTGCTCTGGGCCCAATAATAGTGGAAGGCATACCCCTCCCCTTCATATCCCAAATCATGCCATGGAATCTTAAATCTTTGATTGAAAAATTTTTAATACACTGAGTTCAGTTCAGTCACTCAGTCGTGTCTGACTCTTTGCAACCCCATGAATCGCAGCACGCCAGACCTCCCTGTCCATCACCAACTCCCGGAGTTCACTCAAACTCATGTCCATAGAGTTGGTGATGCCATCCAGCCATCTCATCTTCTGTCGTCCCCTTCTCCTCCTGCCCCCAATCCCTCCCAGCATCAGAGTCTTTTCCAATGAGTCAACTCTTCATGTAAGGTGGCCAAAGTATTGGAGTTTCAGCTTCAGCATCAGTCCCTCCAATGAACACCCAGGACTGCTCTCCTTTAGGATGGACTGGCTGGATCTCCTTGCAGTTCAAGGGACTCTCAAGAGTCTTCTCCAACACCACAGTTCAAAAGCATCAATTCTTCAGCGCTCAGCTTTCTTCACAGTCTAACTTTCACATCCATACATGACCACTGGAAAAACCATAGCCTTGACTAGACGGACCTTTGTTGGCAAAGAATATCTCTGCTTTTCAATATGCTTTCTAGGTTGGTCATAACTTTCCTTCCAAGGAGTAAGCGTCTTTTAATTTCATGGCTGCAATCACCATCTGCAGTCATTTTGGAGCCCAAAAAAATAAAGTCTGACACTGTTTCCACTGTTTCCCCATCTATCTGCCATGAAGTGATGGGACCAGATACCATGATCTTTGTTTTCTGAATGTTGAGCTTTAAGCCAACTTTTTCACTCTCCTCTTTCACTTTCATCAAGAGGCTTTTGAGTTCCTCTTCACTTTCTGCCATAAGGGTGGTGTCACCTGCATATCTGAGGTTATTGATATTTCTCCCAGCAATCTTGATTCCAGCTTGTGCTTCTTCCAGCCCAGCATTTCTCATGATGTACTTTGCATATAAGTTAAATAAGCAGGGTGACAATATACAGCCTTGACGTACTCCTTTTCCTATTTGGAACCAGTCTGTTGTTCCATGTCCAGTTCTAACTGTTGCTTCCTGACCTGCATATAGGTTTCTCAAGAGGCAGGTCAGGTGGTCTGGTATTCCCATCTCTTTCAGAATGTTAATATACTAGGATGTATCTATGTCAATATCTTTGTTTTGATACATACTAGAGTTTTGCAAGGTGTTACTATATCTCTGTGTATTATTTTTTACATGTGAATGTGAATCTAGATCTCAAAATAAAAAGTTTAATTTTAAAAGTCTTCCAAGAAAGTAAATGACTCTAATGAGATGGTAACCAATACTTTGGTAGCTCATAGTTTCCAATTCTGTGCTTTCAACAAAATTGAAAAAGAACTCAGTTGAGTTGTTGGTTAACAGATCATTACAAGTAGTTTTTGATGATTAAGAAAAAAAAAAAAAAAAAAAAGTGTATCAGAGTTGTACTTAAGTAAACTCAATTTCAGGTGTAATAGCAGAAAGAAAGGAATAGATTTGGTTTTCAATATTTACTTTTAAAAACATCAATCTTATTTTACAATCAGAAACACAAAACTCTAATGTATAACCATAGCAAATGCATTTGTTCTTAAACTTTATAACATGGTCACTTAAATAAAAAGCTGACAAGGGGGAAAGTCGGAAGAAAAAAAAGACTACAGGGAGTGTAGAAGGAGGTAACGTAAGAGAGACCCATAGCAATGGGATAGAAAAAATGAACAAGAGCGACTTCAAGTTCTCTGCAGTGAGGCCTCACTGCCCTTTGAATCTGATTTATAGAAATAAAATGATAGCTTCAGAGACTGTTAACACTGGAAGGTCTCTTAGTGGTAAATGTTTAACCATCTGCTTGGGAGGAGATGGATGGAAAGCCTTCATTCATAGCATTGGCCAATTTCCGTGGTGTAAATACCACCATCACCATCACCCCCAGGGCCAAATTCAGACCATAACATCACTGATTACAGATTAAGAAGACACACTCCACTCTCATGAGTCAATATGAACCAGCCCCAGGACACTGATGCCCTCAGGCATCATTTTCTCCAACCTCATCACTTCAGAGATGATGCAACTAAAGCCAACAAGGAAATGTGCCTTGTCCGCATTGCAGAGTCTACAAGTGGTACAGCTGAAATTATAACCCTGGAAGTTAAAAGTTCTAGTCTTCAGGCTAATGCTTTTCCAACACATTCTCCTCCTGCATTTTTATTCATAACCTTGATTTGAAAAAGACATATTCACACTTTCAGTCTCCCTTGCAGCAAGGGGGTGGCCATGTAGATGCTGAAGCAATAAATCAGAAACAAATCTGTATTTTTCTAATAAAAAGAACATAACTAGCTTGTGTACAGCTTTAGCCCTTCCCCATCTTCTGGGCCGGAGAAGGCAATGGCACCCCACTCCAGTACTCTTTCCTGGAGAGTCCCATGGATGGAGGAGCCTGGTGGGCTGCAGTCCATGGGGTCGCTAGGAGTCGGACACGACTGAGCGACTTTGCTTTCACTTTTCACTTTCATGCATTGGAGAAGGAAATGGCAACCCACTCCAGTGTTCTTGCCTGGAGAATCCCAGGGATGGGGGAGCCTGGTGGCTGCCGTCTATGGGGTCGCACAGAGTCGGACACGACTGAAGTGACTTAGCATAGCATAGCATCTTCTGGGCATCCTGCCACCCAGAGGATAAAAATCTTGTCGCAAAGATGGTAGACCAAGAAGTTAGATGGTATTTAGATTCCTGGCAACCTCTGTACCAGCTCTGGACTTCTTGTTATGTGAAAGAAATGAACCCTAGCTTGGTTAAAGCTCTGTAGTCAGGTTTCTGTTAGTTGCAACCAACTGCAATCCCAGCTGCTCTACAACCTCCCTGTGGTCAGATGGACAACAGATTAGAAACATCTTCTGAGTTTTATGGCTAAAATAAAGATTTGCTTCTGTGTGGAATTCTGTAGTTTTGTATATGTATAAGAAAGTGATTTACATCTTAACAATTTAGAATCTTAGATGCATCAGTTCCTTTGATAGTTAGCAGCTGTGTGATTGCCTTATACTTATCCATTCCTAGAGAGACTGGACCTACTATATTTACTTGGTATCCGTGAATTCCGTATCCTTTGAAAAAAACAATAAAATAATCAGATTCCAGTTTGAAGGATCGATTTAACTATGCCACATCTCAAAAATACAGAAACTAATTCTACTACAGTTTCGAAATTTCTGCAATCCAAACTGATTCCACTATAATACAACCAGAAATTAGGGCATGTTTTCAGTAAGACTGACCGGATATTTCAGTCAGGGTTTTAGACAAGGTGAATCTTTCAGGTTACTTCCTCAAAGCCCCTGAGATCTGGGATCTGAAGTTTGAAACATTCATCATTACCAACTATTATCCCATGGTCTGAATGAGAAATGATACCAAGTTCAGTTTCCAAAGGTCCCACAATCTTTTTTTATTTTATTTTATTTTAAAGAAATAAACTTTCTTAACAGGGAAGCCTAAAATAATAAGGATATTCTATAACAAAGTTTTTTAAAAAGAAACACATATTTAAAGCAAGGATTTTAAGTTGGGCATCTAGTTCTGCTCCTACTTTTTGGGATATAAAACTGTATGTTTAAAATCTCACAATCTTTCTGAAGTGCAACAAATATCCCAAGTTTTGTCTACCCACTGCCCTCAGCAAATCCATTTCTAGGAATTTATCATGGATGAGTGCAAGAACCTAGCAGCAACAGTTCATAAGACAGAAAAATTAGAAACCCAAATGCCCAACAATAGGGGATTAAGTAAATTATATATAGTATGCCCATATAATGGGAAGCATTAAAAATGGTCTTGTAGAAGATTACTAAACATGGAAAATGTTCATAGTAAGTAAAACAGCAAAAACATATGAAGCGCTCGGATAAATGTTTATGGACAGACACACACAAAAATGGTTTAGATCATTGTTTTCTTTGTGTTTATGTTTTAAATAAATATATATATGACTTTTAGAAGACGGGTTTTGTTTTTTTTTAAACTGCTGCTGTTGTTGCCACCTCTTGTTACCAAGTAAATTATCCTTAATGGCCTTTCTTATCTCATCAGAAAGACTGGCAGGAAGACAGCTCATCAAATGTGAGGATGGCAAGTGGCTAAAAGGAGTAGCAAACGCATGGGATGGCAGAGAATGATGACCAGAACAGACCAAACCAAATGTAACAGGTCGAAGGACACACTCCTGCCTGGGAGACTGTCAAAGCCTATCCACACAGCTCCAGGATGGGCAGGCTCAGCTTCAAAGCTTCGTGAATGAGTGATAATCTCCCTCCAAAACCGGGCTACATTTAGAAAACTTACATTAACTGCATTTTAAGAAGGACATGGGGACTGCCCTGGTAGTCCAGTGGTTGAAGCTCTGCACTTCACTTCCACTCCAGGGAGGCATGTATTTGAGCCCTGGTCAAAGAACTAAGATCCCACATGCCACACAATGCACCCAAAAAACAAAAAAAAAAAAAAAAAGGAAAGATGTGAACAAACTGGAACATGTCCAAAGAAAAAAATGGCAGGACCCAGAGACAGCTGGAAGACTCATACTGAGAGACAACAGAAGGAATGATGGCTGTTTAACCCAGAGAGCAGATGACAAATGAGGGATGAAATAGGGGACTTGGGAGTCACCCTCAAACATCTGAAGGACTGTCATTCAAAAGACACTTGATCTAGAATGCAGAGCTATATCTCATGGGTGAAAGTTTCAGGAAGATCAATTTTAGTGGAAAATAAGATGGAACTGTTTTAAATTAAAACTACTCAACAATGGGATGGGCTGCCTTATAATGTGGTGAGTTTTCCATCACTGACAACATTCAAGCCAAGCATGGGCAACTATTAAAGTATTTTGTAATGGAATTTCTTCATTCTGTGAAAATGCAGACTAGACTAGAAAAATCTCTATGTTTCTTCCCAGCTCAAAAAATGTTAAAATTCTTAAGTAGGCAGTCTCCTGGGGAATGGCAGCAAGTCTTCTACTCACCAGTTCATGCTTCAAATTCCCTAATTAGAGATGCATTCCGTTGGCTTTATCTTCTTTTGACATTAAAATGTCATATGAGATTAAAAACTATAAACTGTTATCCCATTATGATCACCTCCATGTGAAAGAGTCTATGTGGTCCTTTCATAACATGGTCCTGAACTATGAAAGCATTCATATTTGGGAACCACTGGGAAGAAAAGAAAAAAAGATGCTCCAAGAACCAAGTTCACAGTCTTGTATATCAACAAACTGACTTGAGTCTTGAAACTCTGTTTTAATTTTCACCCCATGGTCCAGTGCATGTTCTGCTTACTCTCACTGTTTCTTAATCCAAGGGTGGTTAATGAGCGCCAGGCCAGGCCCTCTCCAATGACAGGCAAGTTGGAAAGCGCCTACTCCACAATCGCCAACCAGCTGTGCCGCTGAAGTTAACTTGCTCAGCTGGCCCTCCAAATAAAGCCACTTAAAGAGTGCAATGTACCATAGAAAGCAATTTGTTTCCTTAAGATTTAGTACCCCACGTGAAGATTGATTTTGATTTGAAAGACAGAAGCTTCTGCAAGGTGAATAATTTTAACATATTCCTTTTCTCAAGGAGCCAAATGCATTAAAATTAGGTGCAAAGTGCTTCTAATTTGTCAATCACTCCTTGGATAATTCTGTTCCTACATTACCAGGGAAATTGCCCAAGAGACCTGGCTTTTGGCTCCTTTCATCTCCACTATGCTTTCAGCTTGATCATGGCTGCAGTATGCAAATGTGACTCTACAGCTGAGGGACTGAGAAGTGGGGAGTGCAGGATAAAGAGAGCCCCAAACCTACATTAAATTTGTCAGGAAGTCAGAGGTGCGACGGGCCACCCAAGTTCTTTGACACATCAGGTTGTAGGACAGGGAGCTCAATGAAACAGCTGACCTGGAAGGCACCCCGCCTCCTTCCAGGATCTGGCACACGCTTACTTGTTCATTTTGTCCATTTGTGAGCACCCACCACTGAGGGCTTGCTCTACTGTGCTCACCCCTTGGCACACAGGTGACCACGGACAGACTGGGGCTGTCTTGAGGGGCTCAAACATCAGAGAAACAAGAAAACCACAACTGCCCCAGGGACAATTGTTTTATGCTGTGTTGGAGGTAAGCACAGGATACTCTAAGATAACTAAGGAGGGTACATCTTCCAGCTTGAGGGGGTCACAAAAGGCCTCTAGGGGAAGGGAATAATGTTCCTAAAGAATGAGAAGTGAGCCAGATTGTCCAGCTGGCATAGAATCCTTCCAGAAGGAAGAACAGGTATAAAGAGCATGTAGACTACTATATATATAATTGATAACCAGGAGAGTGAAAAAGTTGGCTTAAAGCTCAACATTTAGAAAATGAAGATCATGGCATCCGGTCCCACCACTTCATGGGAAATAGATGGGGAAACAGTGGAAACAGTGTCAGACTTTATTTTTCTGGGCTCCAAAATCACTACAGATGGTGACTGCAGCCATGAAATTAAAAGACGCTTACTCCTTGGAAGGAAAGTTATGACCAACCTAGATAGCATATTGAAAAGCAGAGACATTACTTTGCCAACAAAGGTTCGTCTAGTCAAGGCTATGGTTTTTCCTGTGGTCATGTATGGATGTGAGAGTTGGACTGTGAAGAAGGCTGAGTGCCAAATAATTGATGCTTTTGAACTGTGGTGTTGGAGAAGACTCTTGAGAGTCCCTTGGACTGCAAGGAGATCCAACCATTCCATTCTAAAGGAGATCAGCCCTGGGATTTCTTTGGAAGGAATGATGCTAAAGCTGAAACTCCAGTACTTTGGCCACCTCATGGGAAGAGTTGACTCATTGGAAAAGATTCTGATGCTGGGAGGGATTGGGGGCAGGAGGAGAAGGGGACGACAGAGGATGAGATGGCTGGATGGCATCACTGACTCGATGGACGTGAGTCTGAGTGAACTCCGGGAGTTGGTGATGGACAGGGAGGCCTGGCGTGCTGCGATTCATAGGGTCACAAAGAGTCAGACACGACTGAGCGACTGATCTGATCTGATCTGAAGGACCTACTTTATAGCACAGGGAACCGTACTCAATATTTTGGAATAATCTATAAAAGAGAATCTGAAGAAGGATAGATAGATTTTGTTCATTCAGTCACTAAGTCGTATCTGACTCTTCAACCCCATGGACTGCAGCGGACCAGGCTTCCCTGTCCTTCACTATCTCCTGCAGTTTGCTCAAACTCATGTCCATTGAGTCAGTGATATTATCCAACCATCTGTTTCCCCCTTCTCCTCCGACCCTCAATCTTTCCCAGCATCAGGGTAGAAATAGCTATATTGTACACCTGAAACTAACATGATATTGTAAATCAACTATGCATGCCATGCCATGTTAAGTCGCTTCAGTTGTGTGTCTGACTCTTGGTTACCCTACACTCACCCCTGGTGACTGTAGCCCACCGGGCTCCTCTGTCCATGGGATTCTCCAGGCAAGAATACTGGAGTGGGTTGCTGTGCCCTCCTCCAGGGAATCTTCCTGACCCAGGGATTGAACCCACTTCTCTAAAGTCTCCTGCATTAGCAGATGGGTTCTTTACCACTGGCACCACCTGGGGAGCCCAAATCAACTACACTTCAATTTAAAAACAGTATGTGGAGTTACACCCGGCATTCTGGGGGCAATTCTGGCATTCTAGACATTGTGCTAAGCATGTTACTGGTAGTATGTATTGGGTTCTATTACAAGGTAGGGGCTACCACTACTCATATAGATGAGGAAACTGAGGCATTGAAAGGCCACATAATATGCACAAGGTAACCCAGCTTCTAAGTGAAAAAGTCAGGCTTCAAATCCAGTAAGTCCAATACACAGTCTGTAAATGTATTCTTTTCCAAAAGACATGGATTGTAGGGGGAAACGCATAGCTGGAGAGGAGGGAAGTAGTTCCAGGCAGAAGTCAGAGAACAGGCAGACGTATAGATCAGATGGTTCTTGGAGTCAGTGAAATCACATATGAATGTCTCCCAGCACAGTACCCAACACACAGTAAGTACTCAGTACATTTCAGTGGTGCTGTGTGGGGGAAGTGCTTGTGGGTGACTGCAGAGAGACAGAACCAGACACTTCTGCAACTCAGGAGGGTCTGGACATCACCCAGAAGGCAGCAAGGATTCATTCTTGCACCATCATGCAAGGTCTGGACATCACCCAGAAGGCAGCAAGGATTCATTCTGGAGGAGGAAGAGACATGCTTAAGGTTTGGGCACAGAAAGATGACCACGTGAAAAGTAGATCTGCAAGAGAGAAAGCCGAGCCAGAAGGACCTTGTGCCCCAGGGGAGACACACTAGAACTGGCAGCCATAGAGCAGAGAGGGAGGGAGATGGTTTTCAAAGAATATTGAGGAGGGAACATAGACCTAGCAAGAGATGGCAAACGGCAAGGAGGTGACAACTTCCTGCCTGGGAGAGTAGGTGAATGGTAGAGCCACTCCCAGGAAAGCAAGTGCGAAGAAAGGAATACGGATTCTTTTGGGATGTAAGACTGAAGTGGTTGTGAGACGTGCACGTGGGTGCCCAACGGATCTTTGGAAACAGAATCAAACCCAACCAATCGCAGGGAACACAGTGAAAATGCCCATCGTTACGTGGCTCTGATGCCATTCAAAGAGACCCAGACTCCTGCCCACAGAGCATGAAAGGAAGCCTCCAACACATCCTTGTCGCCTTCATTGCTTTAGTCTGGATGGCTCTCCCTGACCCACTCTGCATGCAGCACTGAATTCCGCTTTTAATTTTGACAAATTCTGGTCACTTGATCTGGGACCCCACGTCTCAGCCACAGGCTTTGCTTCCTCTCTTTCTAACCTTCAGATTCTCTCTCTGGCCTCCTCACCTCAGTACCCACCTGAGAAAGCCCTACAACCTTCCCACCCAGGACCAACCTCCAACGATCAGTGCATCCAGGAGTCTTAACCTGATATTTCCACAGAAGCATGAAGAGGAATGGAATAACATGAAGTATAGTGGGGCATGAGGCCACCAGAGTTTTACCTGGAGGTAGTAAGCCCCCAGATAGCCCACCCATGCCCATAGTGTGTCTAGCGTACATCTTCCATGAAGCCAATCTCTTCAGTCTCTTGGGATAATCTTGGCCCAAGCTTGAGCATTATTCTTGATGGACCTAGATTTCAGAATTGTAATGGTTTCTGGAGGGAAGAGGGGCAGAGGGAGAAACTGAACTGATCTTTGCTGATGGCCCCATCTGCTGCCTGTGCTGGGAATCAGGTAAGCTACAGCTGCCAGAGTGACCCTCCCCATCCTCCTCGCTATTCCAATGCCCACCTTCCATCCTGCCCACATCCCAGGACCCACAGTGTCTCACACTGGACCTGGCATGTGGCACTAAGGCCACTGTACTGGCTATAACTGTACTGAGGATTCACTGTGCCAAGCACCATCTAGGTGCTCTATTTAGCACCACAGTGTCACAGCCAAGCCACTGCTGGCAACTGATTGCTTCCTATGAGTGGGACTTAGACAAAATTCCTTCCCCTCTAAGAGCTGCCCATGCCTCTTGCATACCCGCTTTGTTAGCACATAAGGGGAAAATTTTGTTCAGTTGGAGAGAAGAGATGGGGAAAGGTGGGTTAGATACAAGTCAGAGCCCCTGTGGAGAGAAGGATCACACAGAAGATAAATGAGATGCTCCCACTGAGGAGGTAAAGTATTAGTAAAATAATGCTCAAATTCTCCAAGCCAGGCTTCAGCAATACATGAATCATGAACTTCCAGATATTCAAGCTGGTTTTAGAAAAGGCAGAGGAACCAGAGATCAAATTGCCAACATCCGCTAGATCATTGAAAAAGCAAGAGAGTGCCAGAAAAACATCTATTTCTGCTTTATTGACTATGCCAAAGCCTTTGACTGTGTGGATCACAATAAACTGTGGAAAATTCTGAAATAGATGGAATACCAGACCACCTGACAGGCCTCTTGAGAAATCTGTATGCAGGTCAGGAAGCAACAGTTAGAACTGAACATGGAACAACAGACTGGTTCCAAATAGGAAAAGGAGTACGTCAAGGCTGTATATTGTCACCCTGCTTATTTAACTTATATGCAAAGTACATCATGAGAAATGCTGGGCTGGATGAAGCACAAGCTGGAATCAAGATTGCTGGGAGAAATATCAATAACCTCAGATATGCAGATGACACCACCCTTATGGCAGAAAGTGAAGAGGAACTAAAGAGCCTCTTGATGAAAGTGAAAGAGGAGAATGAAAAAGTTGGCTTAAAGCTCAACATTCAGAAAACTAAGATTATGAGATCCGGTCCCATCACTTCATGGCAAATAGATGGGGAAACAGTGGAAACAGTATCAGACTTTTTTTTTCTGGGCTCCAAAATCACTGCAGATGGTGATTGCAGCCATGAAATTAAAAGACACTTACTCCTTGGAAGGAAAGTTATGACCAACCTAGACAGCATATTAAAAAGCAGAGACATTCTTTGTCAACAAAGGTCCATATAGTCAAGGCTATGGTTTTTCCAGTAGTCATGTATGGATGTGAGAGTTGGACTATAAAGAAAGCTGAGTGCCAAAGAATTGATGTTTTGAACTGTGGTCTTAGAGAAGATTCTTGACAGTTGCTTGGACTGCAAGGAGATCCAACCAGTCCCTCCTAAAGGAAATCAGTCCTGGGTGTTCATTGGAAGGACTGATGTTGAAGCTGCAACTCCAATATTTTGGCCACCTGATGTGAAGAGCTGACTCATTTGAAAAGACCCTGATGTTGGGAAAGATTGAAGGCAGGAGGAGAAGGGGACAACAGAAGATGAGATGGTTGGATGGTATCACCAACTCGATGGACATGAGTTTGGGTAAACTCCAGGAGTTGGTGATGGACAGGGAGGCCTGGCGTGCTGTGGTTCATGAGGTCGCAAAGAGCCAGACACGACTGAGCAACTGAACTGAACTGAACACCGAGGAGGTTGTACAATTGCACACGGTCAGTGTATCTTTGTGACCCAAACAACCAAGTGCGGCACAGAGATGGGAAGAGGTCACTCCCCTCATTTCCTAAATACAACCCTGTACTTGGATATTTCAAGAAGGGGAGGGGTGGGGAAGGGAGGGGAAGGGAGGGGAGAGGTCATGCTGTACTTGCTCCAACAGACCAGGACAAGGCTCCAGCCTGGCTGGAACTGACACCCACACTGGCCAGGTCTAATCTGGTGACATGTCACAGTCCTAGGAGGTTTCCACATGGACCTCCTTCCTGTAATAGAAAAGATATGACTATTAATGTACCCATAGGTTGAAGAGCCTAGAGATGTGGTTACAGATACGGCCAACATCCAATGAATAAAGGAATGCATGAGCTCTGTTTTACATTTGATATTCACACTTTGGGGCTATTGAAGCAGGTTCCTCTCAAGAGGTAGTGAGTACTCCAGTCTTGGAAGCAACCAAGCAGAGAGAGGCTGAGCAAGCAGAGCTGATGCAGAGAGGTCAAGCCATAGAGGAGCTGTTCCAACTCTAGAAATATGTCCTCCTGCGATTTGTCCAAGACAGAGAGGCTAGAAAATGGCAGAGCTGGGACTGGAAGCCAGGTCCGCTTCAGCCAGGCCCAGATCCCTGGTATCTTGGTGACAGGGAACAGATTACTGCTAGAAGACAGGCATTCAGTGACAGCCCTCACCCACCCACCCAAGGAAGGAACAGCTATGCACAGCTAGCACCCTACAGCCCCTAAGGCTTACTTCTCACCCTACAAAACTGATGACCACTCTGTCTTGAACGTTTGACTCATCAGTACTAACTTTAGAGAAGCCCTCTGCTGCTTTTGTTCCAGAAATACTGCAAATTATTGCAGGTTAGTTAAGGAGTGGAAACTGGTCAAAGTGAACTGGTTAATAAGCTGCTCCTTACTCTTGTTCAGTATGAAAAGAAAAAGCAATTAAAGCAAGGAACCTGGACCCACTAGCCCAGAGACTGTGGAGCTAGCCCATAGATGAGTCCAGCTAGTGCTCTGGTAGACACAATTGCACATGGACACCTTTGTTTCGGGAATAAAGCACCTGCCATCACCCACCAACAGCCCAGCTCCCATCCCACCCCATAAGCAAGCCTGAGAAGGCTGTGCGCCCACATGGAACTCCTGTCCCTTAACTGCTGAGTCATTTTTTAATTTATCTAGTAATGGGCTGTCACTGGGGTCATCTTTCCAGCTATCGGTTCCAGTGGTGTTTTTGCAAGGAGAGATTTGATCATTCCGGCAATAAAGTCAGTGCTTCAAGCAAGGCAAGAAATGACAAACAGGCACATTTGTAGCAAAGACACCCGGGGGGATTCACGGGCAAAGATGATGCTCAGGCACATCCCCTGATAAACATCTCATCTCCCTTTAACCACCCAGGAAATAGCACCTTTAAAATCAGGGAAGCCCATTAGAGGGGAAGTTAGAGGGGACCGGAGAAGGGATGCCTCAGTGCTCAGCTGTGTTCCAGCTGATGCCTGTGACAGAGACAGCTCTGCTATGTCATAGAGGGATGTTTATAATCATCTAGACAGGCGACTGCAATGGTGTTGGAGGGGGACTAGGCTGGGGACATCCAGAAGCAGAGAATATGGAAAGCGGAGATGGTGGGAAACTTTAAGTGGGTTAAGGAGTCCTTAGCAAAGAGACCAAAGGTGGTCTGTGCAAGTTGCTGAGGAGCCCACCTCTGGGACTGGAACTGGCAGTCAATCCCTCAAACAGGAAAAATATTCATGGTCAAAAAGGAGCAAATAGTGGGACTCCTCTGGTGGTCCAGTGGTTAAGAATCCTTCTTGCAATTCAGGAAACATGGGTTCAATCCCTCGATGGGGAACTAAGATCCCACATGCCACAGGGGCAGGGAACTAAGCTACATGCCACAGCTACCGAGCCCTGTGCTCCAGAACTCTCGAGCCACAACTAGAGAGTCCACGCACCGCAAGGAAAGATCTCACGTGATCCAACTAACCGAGACACAACTAAGATGCAGACAAATAAATAAATTTTTTTAAAAAGAAAGGAATGAACATGGCAAGGACCTCAGAATATGCTATGAGGCTACTTTCCCACGTTTACTGTTGAATTTAATTTCTCTTTCAGGGCTTTAGATAATTACAATAAATGTCAGTTACAGGAGAGGAAAAAAAGGAGCAAACGGGATATCCACGAACGGAGCCCAGCCAGTGGCTGGAGGCACAAAATCCAAGGCCCTCCCCCAGGAAGGGGCACTAGCAGGGCTGCACTCAGATCCAGCAAGGAACTAGGATGCATCAGGGAAACTGAGGCAGGTAACCCGTGATAAGAGATGAGGGAAGACTGCAGCTCAGGAGATGACAGCAGAGTCTGGCATTAAAGTAAGTAGTTAACAGTGTTGCTCAATCAGAATCTATCATGTACTATATACTTGGTTATGAAGATATAGAAAAGGGGCACAAGTCTTAAGGGCCAGTGAATTTTTATCTATGTGTACATCCATGTAACCACCACTCGGATCAAGACATATACATTTCTTGGAAGTTCCCTGGAGGTCCAGTGGTTAGGCCTCTGGGCTTTCACTGCCATGGCTTGGGTTCAGTCCCTTGACTGGGGAAATAAGATCCCGCAAGCCACGCTGCACAGCTGGAAAAAAAAAAAAAGATATATACATTTCCAGATATAGTAGGCTGCCCCAGAAAGTTTCTCATGCCCATTCCCAATCACAAAGGAACCACCATACTGACTTCTACACCACAGATTAATTTTCCCTACTTGTGTTTGAACTTCTTTTAAATGACATCACACATTATCTGCTTGTTGGTACTTGCTTTTTTCATTCAACATAATATCTGATGTTCATCCAACTCGCTGCATGTAATGGTACTCATTCTTTGTCTCTACTGTGTGATATTCCAACCCATGAATACTTTACAGTCTATATATCCATTCTATGTTGCTAGATGTTTGGGTTGTTTTCTAGTTTCTGGCTATTATGAATCATGCTGCTTTGAACGTCCTCACATTTGTCTTTGCCACTGATGCATGGTGGACATATGTACTCCTTTCTCTTGGGTGTGTAGCCAGGGCTGGAATTGTTGGCTCGACAGGTAGCATGTTTAGATTTAGCAGACACAGTTTTGCTGTTGTGCTTTGCCTCTTTATAACCATGTCTACACAACAGGATCGTGTCCTCTGTTCTGTGTTCTCAGTTAATCAACCCTTTAATCATTCTGTAATGTCCCTCTCTATCTCAGGTAATTTTCTTTATTCTAAAGTCTACTTTATCCTATATTAACAAAGCATTTCTCAATCTGGCCCCCCAAAATGTAATTTTCATGGGTGACAGTTATTAGGAAAAGGCACTCTCACACATCGTGGTGGAGTTATACGATGACAAGGCTTTTTAGATGACAATTTTGTGTACTATCTACTGAAAAAATGTACATACGTGCCCATTGACCCAGTGATTTTAATTACAGGAATCTATCCCTCAAAAAAAGAAAATAATTACACACGTGCAAAAAAAACAAGCTGAATGTGCAAGGACTCTGATTGCAGCATTGTTCATAATGGTGAAAAAATAGAAACAACCTAAACTGCCATCAATAAGGAAACCGCTCAATTGACTATGTTATGTCATATTATGGAAAAGTAAAGCAGCGAGTGCAAGAATGGGGCCAATCTCTGTATGTGACCATGAGTAGACATCCAGGGCCACTGGAGAGGAAAGCAAGAGTTGAAGAATGATAAGCATGGTACATTTTCAAACTATAAAACTGTATTGTACTTTCAATATCGTGTGTGTGTGTGTGAGATAGTGGCTAATATAGAAAAGTCTTGAAAAATAAACAGCAAAGTGGGGCAGGAACCCCAGGGGTAAGGGTGCTGAGATTAGGATGGAAAATCAAAGAGAACTTTAGCCTAATCTATACAGTTTTGGAAGGTTGGATGGCATCACTGATGCGATGAACATGAACTTGGGCAAATTCCAGGAGATGGTGAGGGACACAGAGGTTTGGCGTGCTGCAGTCCACTGGGTCACAACAAATAGGACTTGACTTGGTGGCTGAACAACAGCAATACTGTTTTATTTTTACAAGGAGTGAGTTGATAAGAATTACTGCTATAATTAAAAATTAATAAATAGTATTACTGTCGATTTCTCAGTAGACAAATACCCCACAGTCACATAAGCTGTTAATATTAGGAGAAATTGAATGATCCTCTACAGGAATTCTCTGTATTATCTTTGCAACTTTTCTGTAAATTGAAAATTATGCCAAAATGAAAAGTTTATTTAGAA
The DNA here is from genome assembly GCF_027580195.1 of Bos mutus. NCBI lineage: Eukaryota > Metazoa > Chordata > Mammalia > Artiodactyla > Bovidae > Bos > Bos mutus. The sequence continues at coordinate 54,713,037 of NC_091629.1, read as the reverse complement.
AAACTCATGAAGATAATTGGCTGAAATACAAAAAAAGAGAGAGAGAGAAAGCATAAATAAATTACAAGGTATTTGTATTATAGATTACTATGTAGTCATAAAATATAAATCAATAAAATAATATTCTGCCATGGAATGATCCCCAAGACATATAATCAAGAGGAAAAAAAGGTCAGACCTCAGAACAAGGCATATGGTACAATCTCAGTTATGTGCAAAATTCAATAGAATCTGTGAACACGCCTGGCATACAAATGAGTAGAAAAAGGCATGAGAGTCCATATTCTAAGCCATGGATCGGCAAACTGCAGTAAGGGCCAGATAGCAAATATCTTCGGCTTTGCAGGCCACCCTGTCTTTGTCATAGCTGTTTAGCTCCGTCGCTGTAGCATGAAAGCAGCCTTAGACAATATGTGGCTGAGAGAATTTGGCCTCAGTTCCCTCAATTTCCAATAAAATTTTATTCACATAAACAATCTGTAGAATAGATTTGGCCTGTGGGCCAAAGTTTTACCAACACTTGTCCTAAAACTGTTAGCAGAGTAAGGAGTGATTTTGTTAGTACTGGGGCTTCCCTGGTAGCTCACCTGGTAAAGAATTCTCCTGCAATGCAGGAGACCCTGGTTCAATTTCTGGGTCAGGAAGATCCCCTGGATTTTTAGGCTACCCACTCCAGTATTCTTGCCTGGAGAATCCCCATGGACAGAGGAGCCTGGCGGGCTACATCCATGGGGTCAAAAAGAGTCACGCACAGCTGAGCAACTAAGCACAGCAGAGCACAAAACAGTTTACAAGAAAAGTATTAATGTCGTGTTTGTAGAAAAGATAATATTAATAAACAGAGTGTCCTGGTCCAGTGCCCAGCATAAACACGTCTTCAATCAATTTTGCATCCTATCCCCTTCTCTGCTCATCACCATCCTGCAGCTGAAATCCCAGGATGCCTGCATGGTTAAGCTGCCAAGTTGTCATGATTACTTGATCCATGCAACCCACGGTGCCTTTCAGTTTTGAGATTATGAACCAGATCTCCAGGGAGGAAACAAGAAAACGGCAGGTGCCACAGCTTGACGCTAAAATGACCTCTGGCTTCCTCACCTGCTCCCCTGCACAGAAGGCCCAGCCAGGTACAGGAATCTTCCAGAAATCTCTGGGCCCTCTCAGGGAGAACAGCTGAGGAGTGAGCTAATTGGCAACCAGGCTGAGTGACTGTTATGTTCGGGAGTGATTTGCAAATCGCATCCTCCTGGAGCTTATTAAGGGACTCATTAACGGTACAACAGTACATTACTTTCTGAAATTCTGATCTAAGCAGAAAATTAAAATTATTTGCTAAATGACCTAATAAAATTCAATAAAATGTGCTGAGAAAATGAAAACTGCAATAGATCATCCTGCAGAATTTGGCTAAAAAATAATCTCTTTTTCCTGTCATGGAGAGGCAGTGCCATGCCTGTTGTGCAGCCCTGGATGGACCGGGTAGGCAAGTCAGAGCCCCAGTGATCCCACCTGCAGAATGACTCACAGGCCAAGGCCCACTAAACTGAGGGCCAGTGAGGGGCTGAGGACACAGGAACCGTATTCTAGGCTAAAAGCCCAGCACCACTCATCCACCCGCTTAAACCCAGCAGGTTCAGGCCTTGCCCATCATCTGTTGCTTCAACTACTTCAGCCACCATCTAACTTATCTTGACTGACCACTCCAACAAGGTTTCCACAATCCTTCAAAGATCCAGCGTTAAAATGTCCATTTATTCCACTGTATATATGTACCACATCTTCTGCGGCAGAAACCAACACAACATTGTATAGCAATGCCCCCTCAATTAAAAAAAAATTTAGAAAAGTGTCCACTTAGTTCCCCCATGTGAAGGGCCGACCTTCTACCTTGCTTGCATCATTCGCCAAGTTAGCTGTTCAGCCAGTCGGAAAAACAGCCTCTCCTGAGAGCCCAAGGGGGTCATTTTCATCAGTCCCCACTGAGCCTTTTGTTTCCTGAACATCTGTCTGGAGACTTGGCTGCCCTGCTCAACTGTGAGGAACTGGTTGGGGGTGGCAGGGGGTGGGGACAGAATCTCATAACTTGCATGGAACCTGGAAGGAAGTTTAGTGCTTAGAAAACACTTGCATGCAAAAGAGTCTTATCAACTTGAGCCTGCAGAGGAAGCCTCTCAAAATCACTCCAGTTCACAGACAGCCTTGGTTCTACCGGCTCCCAGAGAGACAAAGATATTCAAAACAGCAAGCCCCCTCTCCCCTCCAACGGAAGGGCAGCAGTTCAGCTCCAAGTATTGCATACAAATGATCAAGCTAACAATGTGTTTTTAGCACAAGCTAACAGTTCACTTAGCTCAAAAAGATGTGGGTACAAAGGTGTTACCAAGCAGTTCAGGCAGGATTTTCAGCAGCTGGCAGAGGCTCAAATGTTCAGCAGCCACCTCTTCTAGGTGTGTGAAGCGCAGGCAATATACTCATATACACATCTGCACTGATTCAGCCTAATGAGAACCAAAGTCATCTCTAAGTGGAAACATATAGAGACGTTTATCCTTTCATCTCTTTTAAAAACTAATGGCTCTCCTGAAGAACGTATCTGGGTCATGAACTCCAAGATCTTTGAATCAGTACCAGCCCCAAACTCTCAAAACATGGTACCCTAAGAAATGACACCAGGGAAGCCATGGGGACTTAACACCTGTCTGAGAACTGAGGAAGAAGCTTTCAAAGCCATCCACCTGAACTTCCCGTTGATGCCAAGGGCTCCCTGACTACATCCTTAATAAGCTGTGAGAGCTGAGGCTCACCAGCCTCCAAAAAGTAACTCAAGGTTTGGCATTGGATCTTGAATATCCTAGAAGGTCACATCTTTAAGATATTTAAGGAGATATCTTAAATATCACTTGACTCAGTGGTTATAGATCCAGAGATCCCTGAGCAACTGTCCAACAAAGAAGAAAAAAGAAAATCAGATATTTGCCAACAATAAGGCTAAGCAATGAAAATGTCAGTCTCAGTTGTGTCCAACTCTTTGCAACCCCCTGGACTGTAGCCCATGAGGCTCCTCTGTCCATGGAGTTCTCCAGGAAAGAATACTGGAGTGAGTAGCCATTCCCTTCTCCAGAGGATCTTCCCAAACCAGGGATTGAACCCAGGTCTCCTGAATTGTGGGCAGATTCTTTACTGTTTGAGCCACCAGGGAAGTCAAGGCTAAGCCGGCTGTTATTTAATGACACATTATATATCTAGGGGAAATGTCTCTCTAAATAGGATGTCCACCAAAGAGAAAGGAAAGTTGAAGGAGACCCGTTGCATTGAAAAGATGATCAGCAATGATATAGTTTAACTTGTCTCCTTTTAGCAATGAGGATAGTGAGTCTCAGATAGAGTTCACACCTGATGTTCATAGCTACACAGAGTAGCAAGTAGCAAGAACTCAGGTCTCTACCTCCTAGCCTGGTAAGCCCACAGGAGAGCAGTTTTCAAAATACTGTCCTCGGGCCAACAGCATCAGCATTCCCTAGGAACCTGTTAGAAACAGATTTGGGGACTCATCCCAGACTTGCTGAATCAGAAATTCTGGGGTGAGGAGAGAGAGGCTCAGGAAGGGGGGGATTTATATACACAGTTATGACTGATTCTTGATTTTTAACAATAGAAACCAATACAACATTGTAAAGCAATTATCTTCCAATCAAAAAAAAATTTTTTTAAGAAATTCTGGGGATGTGACCCAACAATGTGTGTTTTTATCAAGTCCTCCAGGCAATTCTGATGCGCTAGAGTTTGAGAACCATAAGGAAATGATACTTTTATCCCCTGTTGTTTTTCCTCAGTTTAGCTTGAAGGGAATGCCTTATCTCAGTGTTAGATGGAGAGATCATAGACTATAGCCTGAAGCCATCTTGGAAGCTTGGTCCAGACTTCCCCCTGCACACAAGTCCCCTCTATTGCCTTGCTGATAGATGGCTATCCATCTTTGGCCAGATGCCCCCCAGGACTAGAAACTCGTCAACCCTTTAAAAATGCCCTTGGGGGACTTCCCTGATGGTCCAGTGGCTCACACTTCCAGGGAACTAGGTCCCACATGCCACAGCTAAAGATCCCTCCTGCTGAAACTAAGACCCAGCATAGCCAAATAAATATTTTAAACTTTTTTTTTTAATAAATGGATAAAAAAGATGTGGTACATATATACAATGGAATGTTACTCAGCTATAAAAAGGAGCAAAATTGAGTCAGTTGTAGTGATATAGATGAACTTAGAGCCTGTTGTACAGAGTGAAGTCAGAAAGAGAAAAATAAGAATCAGATATTGACACATATATATGGAATCTAGAAAAACTGTACTTATGAACCTATGTGCAGGGCAGAGATAGAGGCACAGACATAAAGAACAGACTTGTGGACACAGTTGGGGAAGGAGAGGATGGGATGAGTTGGGAGGGCAGCATTCACACTGCCATGCATAAACTCGTTAGCTAGTGGGAGCTGCAGTGTAGCACAGGGAGCTCAGCTCGGAGCTCTGTGATGACCCGGAGGGGTGGGGTGAGGGTGGGGACGGAAGGGAGGCTCAAGAAGGAGGGGATATATGTATACATATACGGCTGACTCATGTTACTGTACAGCAGAAATTAACACATTGCAAATAAATTATATTCCAATTTTATTTTTTTTTTAAGTAATAAATAATGCCCTTGGAATTACCTGGTGATCCAGTGGTCAGGACTCCATGCTTCAACAATAGAGCCTCAATCCCTGTTCAGGGAACTCAGATTCCACATGCCACATGGTGTGGCCATTAAAAAATAAAAATAAAAACACCCTTATCTTAGCGTAAAGCTCTTGGGTAGAAGTTTCTTCCATATGGAAAAGATTTTTCAAAGATCTGCTCCCATAACCTCTGCCCACCACCTATGTCAGAACTGCGCCTTCTGGGTGGCCACGCCAGCCCCGCTTTCCCTGAAGCCTCCAAGATGATTGTTCCATGGCTTCCCAGCCCCGTGAGAGAGTGAGCAGTCACTGGTAAAGGTTGTTGAGTCCATGCCCAAATAATTTTCATCCCTTTTGGGATGGGGGAGGGTCTTAAAGGAAAGAGAGCAAGTAGAAGGAAAAAGAGAGGGAGGAAAGGAAGAAAGAAAAAGGGAAGGAAGGGGATTTCCGGGCTGGCCCAGGGGTTAAGAATCTGCCTGCCAATGCAGGGGACATGAGTTACATCCCTGGTCCAGGAAGAGCCCACGTGCTGGTGGTCCACACGAGAAGCCACCACAATGAGAAGCTCACACGCTCCAAGGAAGGGTAGCCCACACTCCTGGCAGCTGGAGAAAGTCTACACGTGTCTGTAAGTAAATAGGGCTTCCCTGGTGGTTCAGTGGTTAAGAATCCGCCTTGCTCTGCAAAGGACACTGGTTGGACCCCTGGTCCAGGAAGATCCCACAGGCCAAGGAGCAACTAAGCCCCACGCACAACTATACTGAACCTGCACGCTGGAGCCCAAGCTCTGCAACAAGAGAAGCCACTGCAATGAAAAGCCCACACACCTCAGCCAAGGATAGGCCCTCCTTGCTCGTGCAGAGCAGCCAAGATCCAGCACAGCCAACATATTAAATAAATAAATCTTTTAAAAATAAATAATGAAGAAGCTATTTTTTTTTTTAAAAAAAAAAAAGGAAGGAAGGCAGGAGGTAAAGGAAGATGGAAATGCTTTTCAAATACTTTGTATTTGGCATTTAATCCACAAAACAATACTGTGAGATAGGTATTAATATTATTCTCCATCACTTTACAGACTAAGGGCATGAACGTTTCACAAGGTAAAGTAAATTGACAGAAGCCATCCTCCATGTTGCCTACCCTCTCAGGAGTTCCTCCTCAGCAAGACCACCAGCAGCTATTTCCAATTTAGCAGCCTCCTCATTTAACCGCCCACTGAAGGAGAACACCAGGTAATGGGTCTGTTCACCAAACACCTGGGAAGGGTCCTCATTGGTCACATGCCTAGGTCATACGCTCAGCTTAGGTCACATGCTCATGCCTGACCCAGCCACTATGGCCAGGTGAGTGTAACGCACTGATAGACGAGGCCAGGATCACGCGCCCTTGCTGGTCCAGGGGGATGGGAGCTGCCTCAGTTAAATGAGGGGAGAGGGGTGCTGCTAGCGGTGGGGGAGGGAAGGAAACTGGAGAAACAGAAAAAGACAAAAGATTTCCACTACCCTTGGGAACAGAAGGGAGTCCTGTAAACACGGTGATGTCTCCTTCTTCTACCTGGTGAAGCTCATTCTGTTCAAGAAGTCATACGTATGTATAAGCATTCTACCCTGCATTATTAAAGTGTAATAATAATGGTTAAAAAGGCACCAGAGGGACTTACGTGGCGGTCCAGTGGCTAAGACTCTGCGCTCCCAATGCAGGGGGCCCGAGTTGGAACTTCGATCCCTGGTCAGGGAACGAGATCCCACATGCTACAACCAAGGGTTCTCATGCCACAACCAAGACCCAATGCAACCAAATAAATACATGTTAAAAAAAAAAAAAAAAAGAAGAAGAAGAATGAGCCAGAAAAGGAAGGCCTTGAGCGGTGGGACATTCCAACCAGCACAAATGTACAGTCAGCACCCACAACCCTGACTGCTTGCTCCCTTCACGTAGGTGAGTTGGGGCATACTTCTGCCAGGAGGAAGGTCAGTCTTTATGGCTCTTTCCCATTTATTCTTCCCATGCACATAATCACTCTTTGAAAGTCACTTTTTTTTTTTTAATATCTCAAATATTTCCAAGATGCTTCCTTAGTCAAAGTTCATTCACTTGTTTCCAGGATGCTCAACACTGGCTCAGCTATGGCCTCCAGCCCAGTCAGTATTTCACGGGGGCAGGGGCTGTCTGTCATGCATGTTTCCAGCTTGAATGCACAGCCTAGAATACATATTACAGAAACTGCCAGTCCCAACCCAACACCAATTACTACTATCTAGTTACCATATATTTCAAAAGTAATTCATGACTTAGAGCATTTAAAACCACACAGTTCTTAGTATTATGAACACATTTTTACTAACTTTCAATGATGATCATGTTTAATCTAATCTTAAGACTCCCTCTGCACTTAAATAGGAAACAACATTATAATTCTGGATTCATTCTGAGATTTAAAAAAAAAAAAACATTCTTGGCATGTTTTTGCTCTGGGTCTCATCTCAGAGCATCATAACAGATTGACAACTAAAGCTCTATAGCAGACTCTTATTTAATATTTCCTTTCACTAAAATCATAAACTTCTTAACTCCTGCTTAAAATGTAGACAAGAGAAGGCACTGAATTCCTTATGACTCTCTTTCATCTCCTTTACCAAAAATTTTCTTGCACAAATGCAGAGAAGAAGAAACTAAGGAGAATGTATCATATTCATTCATCCAACAGATTTTCTTTTTCTTTTTGGAGTGGCCACTCTGTACCAAGCACATTGCTGGGTTCTGAGTGAATGATAATGTTCAGTTCAGTTCAGTTGCTCAGTTGTGTCCAATTCTTTGAGACTCCATGAACCACAGCACGCCAGGCCTCCCTGTCCATCACCAACTCTCGGACTTCACCCAAACACATGTCCATCGAGTCAGTGATGCCATCTCATCCTCTGTCATCCCCTTCTCCTCCTTCCCTCAATCTTCCCCAGCATCAGGGTCTTTTCAGATGAGTCAGCTCTTCACATCAGGTGGCCAAAATATTGGAGTTTCAGCTTCATTATCAGTCCTTCCAATGAATATTCAGGACTGATTTCCTTTAGGATTTACTGGTTGGATCTCTGACAGTGCAAGGGACTCTCAAGAGTCTTCTCCAACACCACAGTTCAAAAACATCAATTCTTCGGTGCTCAGCTTTCTTTATAGTCCAACTCTCACATCCATACATGACCACTGGAAAAACCATAGCCTTGACTAGATGGACCTTTGTTGGCAAAGGAATGTCTCTGCTTCTTAATATGCTGTCTAGGTTGGTCATAACCTTCCTTCGAAGGAGTAAGCGTCTTTTAATTTCATGGCTGCAATCACCATCTACAGTGATTTCGGAGCCCAGAAAAATAAAGTCTGACACTGTTTCCACTGTTTCCCCATCTATTTGCCATGAAGTGATGGGACCGGATCTCATAATCTTAGTTTTATGAATGTTGAGCTTTAAGCCAACTTTTTCATTCTCCTCTTCCACTTTCATCAAGAGGCTCTTTAGTTCTTCACTTTCTGCCATAAGGGTGGTGTCATCTGCATATCTGAGGTTATTGATATTTCTCCCAGCAATCTTGATTCCAGCTGTGCTTCTTCCAGCCCAGCATTTCTCATGATGTACTCTGCATATAAGTTAAATAATCAGGGTGACAATATACAGCCTTGACGTACTCCTTTTCCTATTGGAACCAGTCTGTTGTTCCATGTCCAGTTCTAACTGTTGCTTCCTGACCTGCATATAGGTTTCTCAAGAGGCAGGTCAGGTGGTCTGGTAGTCCCATCTCTTTCAGAATTTTCCACAGTTTATTGTGATCCACACAGTCAAAGGCTTTGGCATAGTCAATAAAGCAGAAATAGATGTTTTTCTGGCACTCTCTTGCTTTTTCAATGATCTAGCAGATGTTGGCAATTTGATCTCTGGTTCCTCTGCCTTTTCTAAAACCAGCTTGAACATCAGGAAGTTCACAGTTCACGTATGGCTGAAGCCTGGCTTGGAGAATTTTAAGCATTACTTTACTAGCATGTGAGATGAGTGCAATTGTGTGGTAGTTTGAGCATTCTTTGGCATTGCCTTTCTTTGGGATTGCAATGAAAACTGACCTTTTCCAGTCCTGTGGCCACTGCTGAGTTTTCCAAATTTGCTGGCATATTGAATATAGCACTATCACAGCATGATCTTTTAGGATTTGAAATAGCTCAACTGCAATTCCATCACCTCCACTAGCTTTGCTTGTAGTGATGCTTCCTAAGGCCCACTTGACCTCACATTCCAGGATGTTTGGCTCTAAGTGAGTGATCACACCATCGGGATTATCTGGGTCGTGAACATCTTTTTGTACAGTTCTTCTGTGTATTCTTTCCACCTTTTCTTAATATCTTATGCTTCTGTTAGGTCCATACCATTTCTGTCCTTTATTGAGCCCATCTTTGCATGAAATGTTCCCTTTGTATCTCTAATTTTCTTGAAGAGATCTCTAGTCTTTCCCATTCTGTTGTTTTCCTCTATTTCTTTGCATTGATCACTGAGGAAGGCTTTCTTATCTCTCCTTGCTATTCTTTGGAACTCTGCATTCAAATGGGTATATCTTTCCTTTTCTCCTTTGCTCTTCAATTCCCTTCTTTTCACAGCTATTTGTAAGGCCTCCCCAGACAGCCATTTTGCATTTCTTTTTCTTGGGGATGGTCTTGATCCCTGTCTCCTGTACAATGTCACAAACCTCCGTCCATAGTTCATCAGGCACTCTGTCTATCATATCCAATCCCTTAAATCTATTTCTCACTTCCACTGTATAGTCATAAAGGGATTTGATTTAGGTCATACCTGAATGGTCTAGTGGCTTTCTCCACTTTCTTCAATTTAAGTCTGAATTTGGCAATAAGGAGTTCATGATTGAGCCACAGTCAGCTCCCAGTCTTGTTTTTGCTGACTGTATAGAGCTTCTCCATCTTTGGCTGCAAAGAATATAATCAATCTGATTTCAATACTGACCATCTGGTGATGTCCATGTGTAGAGTCTTCTCTTGTGTTGTTGGAAGAGGGTGTTTTCTATGACCAGTGCGTTCTCTTGGCAGAACTCTATTAGCCTTTGCCCTGCTTCATTCCATACTCCAAGGCCAAATTTGCCTGTTACTCCAGGTGTTTCTTGACTTCCTACTTTTGCATTCCAGTCCTCTATAATGAAAAGGACATCTTTTTTGGGTGTTAGTTCTAGAAGGTCTTGTAGGTCTTCAAAGAACTGTTCAACTTCAGCTTCTTCAGCGTTACTGGTCGGGGCATAAACTTGGATTGCTGTGATATTGAATGGTTTGCCTTGGAAACGAACAGAGATCATTCTGTCATTTTTGAGATTGCATCCAAGTACTGCATCTCAGACTCTTTTGTAATGATAATGAGCGAAACAAATTTCCTCTGCCCTCATGACATCTATGATATAGTACAGGGGTCAGCAAACAATAGCCTATAGTCCAAGTCTGGCCCACCACCTGATTCTGTACAGCCTGCAAGCTAAGAGTGCTATTCAAACTTTTAAATCATTGAAAACATGAAAAGAAGAATATTTCATAACACATCAAAATTACATGAAATTCAAATTTCAGGGTCTATAAATAAAGTTTTATTGGAACACAGCCATATCTGTTCATTTACATATTGCCTTGGCTGATTTCACACAGTGGCAGAGTTGAAGAATTACAACAGAAATTATATGGATGGCAGAGACTAAAATATCTACTGCCTGGCCCTTTGTGGAAAACATTTGCTGACCCCTGGTCTAGTGGCAAGTGGGAGAAGACATGAGAGAACCATGGCTACCTCCTCACTGTGGAATGAAATCAGTCTCCCAGCTAATAAGTGGAGATGCCATCCACTCTACTTATTTTTGCAGTGAGAGATCCAATAACATTCACTTTTCAGTCAAGGATTTATGGACTGCTACCTTTCAGCTTTAACCTGACTTTACCATTTGATTTTTTTTTTTTTTTTTTTGGTATTGATTTGTATGAGTTATTTATATAACTTGGGTATTATTCATTCCCTTATCAGATATATATTTTTGCAACTATTTTCTCCCATTTTGCAATGTCACCATTTCCTTTTATTTTCTTTTTTTTTTTTTTTTGAGTTTTTATTTTATTTTTTTAATTTTATTTTATTTTTAAACTTTACAATATTGTATTAGTTTTGCCAAATATCAAAATGAATCTGCCACAGGTATACCCGCGTTCCCCATCCTGAACCCTCCTCCCTCCTCCCTCCCTACCCTCCCTCTGGGTCGTCCCAGTGCACCAGCCCCAAGCATCCAGTATCGTGCATCGAACCTGGACTGGCGACTCATTTCATACATGATATTATACATGTTTCAATGCTATTCTCCCAAATCTCCCCACCCTCTCCCTCTCCCACAGAGTCCATAAGACTGATCTATACATCGGTGTCTCTTTTGCTGTCTCGTACACAGGGTTATTGTTACCATCTTTCTAAATTCCATATATATGTGTTAGTATACGATATTGGTGTTTTTCTTTCTGGCTTACTTCACTCTGTATAATAGGTTCCAGTTTCATCCATCTCATTAGAACTGATTCAAATGTATTCTTTTTAATGGCTGAGTAATACTCAATTGTGTATATGTACCACAGCTTTCTTATCCATTCATCTGCTGATGGACATCTAGGTTGCTTCCATGTCCTGGCTATTATAAACAGTGCTGCGATGAACATTGGGGTACACGTGTCTCTTTCCCTTCTGGTTTCCTCAGTGTGTATGCCCAGAGCAGTGGGATTGTTGGATCATAAGGCAGTTCTATTTCCAGTTTTTTAAGGAATCTCCACACTGTTCTCCTTAGTGGCTGTACTAGTTTGCATTCCCACCAACAGTGTAAGAGAGTTCCCTTTTCTCCACACCCTCTCCAGCATTTATTGCTTGTAGACTTTTGGATCGCAGCCATTCTGACTGGTGTGAAATGGTACCTCACAGTGGTTTTGATTTGCATTTCTCTGATAATGAGTGATGTTGAGCATCTTTTCATGTGTTTGTTAGCCATCTGTATGTCTTCTTTGGAGAAATGTCTATTTAGTTCTTTGGCCCATTTTTTGATTGGGTCATTTATTTTTCTGGAGTTGAGCTGTAGGAGTTGCTTGTATATTTTTGAGATTAGTTGTTTGTCCGTTGCTTCATTTGCTATTATTTTCTCCCATTCTGAAGGCTGCCTTTTCACCTTGCTAATAGTTTCCTTTGATGTGCAGAACCTTTTAAGTTTAATTAGGTCCCATTTGTTTATTTTTGCTTTTATTTCCAATATTCTGGGAGGTGGGTCATAGAGGATCCTGCTGTGATGTATGTCGGAGACTGTTTTGCCTATGTTCTCCTCTAGGAGTTTTATAGTTTCTGGTCTTACGTTGAGATCTTTAATCCATTTTGAGTTTATTTTTGTGTAAGGTGTTAGAAAGTGTTCTAGTTTCATTCTTTTACAAGTGGTTGACCAGTTTTCCCAGCACCACTTGTTAAAGAGATTGTCTTTAATCCATTATATATTCTTGCCTCCTTTGTCAAAGATAAGGTGTCCATATGTGCGTGGATTTATCTCTGGGCTTTCTATTTTGTTCCATTGATCAATATTTCTGTCTTTGTGCCAGTACCATACTGTCTTGATAACTGTGGCTTTGTAATAGAGCCTGAAGTCAGGTAGGTTGATTCCTCCAGTTCCATTCTTCTTTCTCAAGATAGCTTTGGCTATTCGAGGTTTTTTGTATTTCCATACAAATTGTGAAATTATTTGTTCTAGCTCTGTGAAGAATACCGTTGGTAGCTTGATAGGGATTGCATTGAATCCATAAATTGCTTTGGGTAGTATATTCATTTTCACTATATTGATTCTTCCAATCCATGAACGTGGTATATTTCTCCATCTATTAGTGTCCTCTTTGATTTCTTTCACCAGTGTTTTATAGTTTTCTATATATAAGTCTTTAGTTTCTTTAGGTAGATATATTCCTAAGTATTTTATTCTTTCCGTTGCAATGGTGAATGGAATTGTTTCCTTAATTTCTCTTTCAGTTTTCTCATTATTAGTGTATAGGAATGCAAGTGTGTTGATTTTATATCCTGCAACTTTACTATAATCATTGATTAGTTCTAGTAATTTTCTGGTGGAGTCTTTAGGGTTTTCTATGTAAAGGATCATGTCATCTGCAAACAGTGAGAGTTTTACTTCTTCTTTTCCAATTTGGATTCCTTTTATTTCTTTTTCTGCTCTGATTGCTGTGGCCAAAACTTCCAAAACTATGTTGAATAGTAATGGTGAAAGTGGGCACCCTTGTCTTGTTCCTGACTTTAGAGGAAATGCTTTCAATTTTTCACCATTGAGGATAATGTTTGCTGTGGGTTTGTCATATATAGCTTTTATTATGTTGAGGTATGTTCCTTCTATTCCTGCTTTCTGGAGAGTTCTTATCATAAATGGATATTGAATTTTGTCAAAGGCTTTCTCTGCATCTATTGAGATAATCATATGGTTTTTATTTTTCAATTTGTTAATGTGGTGTATTACATTGATTGATTTGCGGATATTGAAGAATCCTTGCATCCCTGGGATAAAGCCCACTTGGTCATGGTCTATGATCTTTTTAATGTGTTGTTGGATTCTGATTGCTAGAATTTTGTTAAGTATTTTTGCATCTATGTTCATCAGTGATATTGGCCTGTAGTTTTCTTTTTTTGTGGCATCTTTGTCAGGTTTTGGTATTAGGGTGATGATGGCCTCATAGAATGAGTTTGGAAGTTTACCTTCCTCTGCAATTTTCTGGAAGAGTTTGAGCAGGATAGGTGTTAGCTCTTCTCTAAATTTTTGGTAGAATTCAGCTGTGAAGCTGTCTGGACCTGGGCTTTTGTTTGCTGAAAGATGTTTGATTACAGTTTCAATTCCCGTGCTTGTGATGGGTCTGTTAAGATTTTCTATTTCTTCCTGGTCCAGTTTTGGAAAGTTGTACTTTTCTAAGAATATGTCCATTTCTTCCACGTTGTCCATTTTATTGGCATATAATTGTTGATAGTAGTCTCTTATGATCCTTTGTATTTCTGTGCTGTCTGTTGTGATCTCTCCATTTTCATTTCTAATTTTATTGATTTGATTTTTCTCCCTTTGTTTCTTGATGAGTCTGGCTAATGGTTTGTCAATTTTATTTATCCTTTCAAAGAACCAGCTTTTGGCTTTGTTGATTTTTGCTATGGTCTCTTTTGTTTCTTTTGCATTTATTTCTGCCCTAATTTTTAAGATTTCTTTCCTTCTACTAACCCTGGGGTTCATCATTTCTTCCTTTTCTAGTTGCTTTAGGTGTAGGGTTAGGTTATTTATTTGACTTTTTTCTTGTTTCTTTAGGTATGCCTGTATTGCTATGAACTTTCCCCTTAGGACTGCTTTTAAAGTGTCCCACAGGTTTTGAGTTGTTGTGTTTTCATTTTCATTAGTTTCTATGCAAATTTTGATTTCTTTTTTGATTTCTTCTGTGATTTGTTGGTTATTCAGCAGGGTGTTGTTCATCCTCCATATGTTGGAATTTTTAATAGTTTTTCTCATGTAATTGAGATCTAATCTTACTGCATTGTGGTCAGAAAAGATGCTTGGAATGATTTCTATTTTTTTGAATTTACCAAGGCTAGATTTATGGCCCAGGATGTGATCTATCCTGGAGAAGGTTCCATGTGCGCTTGAGAAAAAGGTGAAATTCGTTGTTCTGGGATGAAATGTCCTATAGATATCAATTAGGTCTAACTGGTCTATTGCATCGTTTAATGTTTGTGTTTCCTTGTTAATTTTCTGTTTAGTTGATCTATCCATAGGTGTGAGTGGGGTATTAAAGTCTCCCACTATTATTGTGTTATTGTTAATTTCTCCTTTCATACTTGTTAGCATTTGTCTTACATAGTGCGGCGCTCCCGTGTTGGGTGCATATGTATTTATAATTGTTATATCTTCTTCTTGGATTGATCCTTTGATCATTATGTAGTGACCATCTTTGTCTCTTTTCACAGCCTTTGTTTTAAAGTCTATTTTATCTGATATAAGTATTGCTACTCCTGCTTTCTTTTGGTCCCTATTTGCATGGAAAATCTTTTTCCAGCCCTTCACTTTCAGTCTGTATGTGTCCCCTGTTTTGAGGTGGGTCTCTTGTAGACAGCATATGTAGGGGTCTTGTTTTTGTATCCATTCAGCCAGTCTTTGTCTTTTGGTTGGGGCATTCAACCCATTTACATTTAAGGTAATTACTGATAAGTATGATCCTGTTGCCATTTACTTTATTGTTTTGGGTTCGAGTTTATACACTGTTTTTGTGTTTCCTGTCTAGAGAATATCCTTTAGTATTTGTTGGAGAGCTGGTTTGGTGGTGCTGAATTCTCTCAGCTTTTGTTTGTCTGAGAAGCTTTTGATTTCTCCTTCATATTTGAATGAGATCCTTGCTGGGTACAATAATCTGGGCTGGAGGTTATTTTCTTTCATCACTTTAAGTATGTCTTGCCATTCCCTCCTGGCTTGAAGAGTTTCTATTGAAAGATCAGCTGTTATCCTAATGGGAATTCCCTTGTGTGTTATTTGTTGTTTTTCCCTTGCTGCTTTTAATATTTGTTCTTTGTGTTTGATCTTTGTTAATTTGATTAATATGTGTCTTGGGGTGTTTTTCGCTTTGGTTTTATCCTGTTTGGGACTCTCTGGGTTTCTTGGACTTGGGTGATTATTTCCTTCCCCATTTTAGGAAGTTTTCAACTATTATCTCCTCAAGTATTTTCTCATGGTCTTTCTTTTTGTCTTCTTCTTCTGGGACCCCTATGATTCAATGTTTAGCGTTTAATATTGTCCTGGAGGTCTCTGAGATTGTCCTCATTTCTTTTAATTCGTTTTTCTTTTATCCTCTCTGATTCATTTATTTCTACCATTCTATCTTCTAATTCACTAATCCTATCTTCTGCCTCTGTTATTCTACTATTTGTTGCCTCCAGAGTGTTTTTAATTTCATTTATTGCATTATTCATTTTATATTGACTCCTTTTATTTCTTCTAGGTCCTTGTTAAACCTTTCTTGCATCTTCTCAATCTTTGTCTCAAGCTATTTATCTGTGATTCCATTTTGATTTCAAGATTTTGGATCAATTTCGCTATCATTATTCAGAATTCTTTATCAGGTAGATTCCCTATCTCTTCCTCTTTTGTTTGGTTTGGTGGGCTTTTATCCTGTTCCTTTATCTGCTGGGTATTCCTCTGTCTCTTCATCTTATTTAAATTGCTGAGTTTGGGGTGTCCTTTCTGTATTCTGGCAGTTTGTGGAGTTCTCTTTATTGTGGCATTTCCTCGCTCTGTGTGGGTTTGTACAGGTGGCTTGTCAAGGTTTCTTGGTTAGGGAAGCTTGTGTCGGTGTTCTGGTGAGTGGAGCTGTATTTCTTCTCTCTCCTTTCGAAGACTTGGGTTGCTTTTCTGGGTGCCTGATGTCCTCTGCCGGCTTTCAGAAGTTGTTTTGTGGAATTTACTCGGTGTTTTAATGTTCTTTGATGAATTTGTGGGGGAGAAAGTGTTCTCCCCATCCTACTCCTCCGCCATCTTAGCCACCTTTTCCTTTTGTTGATCATTCCTTTGGCTGTGCAGAAGCTTTCCAGTTTGATGTAGCACCACTTATTAATTTTTGCTTTTGTTTCTTGTACTTTTGGTGTCATCCAAAAGAAAAAAATCGTTACCAAGACTAATGTCAGGGAGCTTTTCTCCTGTGTTTTCTTCTAGGAATTTTACAGTTTTAAGTCTTATGTTTAAGTCTTTAATTTATTTTGAGTTAATTTTTGCCTTACTTTACGATTTGAAACCCACTCCCTTCTTGCCTATTTGTTAATCAACCTTTGAATGCCTCCCTTTCCTCCTCCACTCACACATATCCCCTTTGTCCTTCCAGACCTAACTAAGGGCCACCTATTTCGGGAAACATTTGATCAGGATTTTAGGAACCTGGGCACAGTTTGAGAACCACCAGGATAGTGCAACTATGCTAGGCCAGTACTGCGGGTTGAGCTCTGTGACACGGCACCTTGATAAGGCCACTATGGTATCAGCTCAATCCACAGCCTGCAGGATGAGAAATGCAAAAGAGACTGGATTCTGGAGGATTCAACCATGTGTGTGTAATTCACAGAGGCCAGATGCTCTTTTACTAATTTTCACTGGGAAATGCAACTTCCAAAGAAAAGAATACCTTTGGGTTAGTTGGCCCATATTTCTCTTCTCTGTTGGAAAGATTTTACATGAAAACTGAGCCCCACTGTGCATACAATAGACAAAGTGGCTTTAATGTATTTTCTCACTTCTTCATGATAACTCTACCATGTGTTGGCTATAGGGTCCATGTTGAAGAAAGAGAATAATACAACCTACTTGGGAAGGCTGATGACAGATTAGATGAAAGAATGCATGTCAGGTGCTTAACTCAGCAGCGCACACAGCAAAGTTCTTGATAAATGCTCATTGTAGTTCTAATGGATTCCACAATTTTGAGAAGGACTTTTTATATTTGTATAAACAAGAGCAACTTGGGACTTCCCTGATGATCCAGTGGCTAAGACTCCATGCTGTCAATGCAGGGGGCCCATGTGCTATCCCTGGTCAGGAAACTGGATCCAACATGCTGCAACTAAGAAGAGTTCACATGCCTCAACTAAAGACCCTACATGATATAACAGAGATCAAAGATTCCGTGTGCTGCAACTAAGACCTGGTACAGCCAAATAAATTTTTTTTTAATTTTTTTAAAGAGCAGTTTCCAATTTTGCCCCATAATACCACGTATCAGACAGCTCCTATGTGCCCCTCATGGCTAGTCTCCACCTTCTGCCACCTCCTTCTGTGATTTCTATGGTGCTATTAAGAGGTGCACTTGTCCTCTGGCTACTGGTTGCGGGTGGCCAGTGGGGAGCACCTGCGGGAATTGGGAGGGAGGGGTATCAGTGAGGAAAGGACATTTCTTTTCCCAGGTCCCTCCATGCAGAGAGCTGAAACTGATCACGTCGTTTGCAGGCGTGCCTCTCCCAACAACGCTCTCTGTCTGCAGCTGTGGTAACCAGTCCCTCCCTCCTTCCTCTCAATTTTCCCATCCTCCTCTCCCTTTCTTTTTTTTTTAATTTTGGCCACACTGCACAGCGTGTGAGATATTCGTTTCAGACTAGGGATTGACCCATGCCCACAGTGGAAGCACAGAGTCCTAACAACTGGACCGCGAGGGAATGACCCTCGTCTCCCTTTGTAACCTCAGGATACTGCCTATTCCTTCTGATTTCTCTACACTTTGCCCACACCTCTGGAAGGAACTCTTTTCTTACATTCTCTTCAAATTACCAAGTTAGAATATGCCATTGGCTTCCCACTAAGACTTGATCGATAACCTAACACAGAATTTCCGAAAGTTTTTGTTGCCAACAGAATCCTTAATTCTGTCATTTTTTCATGGGAGCACTAGGCTAATAGAAATGCCTAACAATTATTTATTTAATTGTTAGGGCCAAACTTAATAAGATTTTATGTCCTAAGTTAGTAACTAATTTTTTATTGTACATAAATTGATAGAAAAAATACATTTTTTTGTACTTCATTCTCAAGTAACTTCACTTAGTCATGGAACATGTGTAGCTGTTGAGCACTGCACAACTTCTCACATTTTTGAATCTGACTGGAGGCCACAATCCTTGCTGCTCGCTACACACCATACTTGATTTTTAATCACAGCAGCTGAAAACCCAGCTTTGCAAAGATATGATGTCATGAAAAGGAATGTAGCACGAACTAACACTGTGGATCTCCTTGAGCTGGTCGTTAGCATGATGTCCAGAGGATGTCAAGTTTCCTTCAAAACATTTAAAACATCCCAAGGCACGCCCTCTCCCAAGTTTGTTGTTCCTTAGCACCCTGGCACACAGTTTGGGCACCATGGACACAGCATCATTCTCACTCTTCTGGATTATGGCTTGCCTTTTGAGTAGGAAAGAAAGAGGAAGAGTTGTGGCCAGTTTTTCAGGAACTGAATCTGGGAATCTATCTCAGCAAGAGAAAAAAAAAAGGAAGAGGTTGCAAATAGCTGGATTAGAGCCGCGAGTATAAAGGAGCAACTCTATGATCCCCTCCATTGAATCTGGCTTTGCATAATCCTTCTGCATCTGACCTTGGCTCTGATCCAGGGAGTAACCCTCCCCTACATCTGAGACCAGTAAGGTCCTCTCCTCTATCTGCAGAGAAACCTGAAATGGCTGCGCCTTCCTCTGCATCTTGTCTCTGCATCTTGTAAGAAAAACCAAGCAACGATTTGGCTCTCATATTCACTGTTCTGAACTTTATTTTTCTCTTGTTCTCTTATCTCCTCTGCTCAAAGCCAATGTCTATTGCCTCTTTGCAGCCAACACGGTCAGAGATGAAAGATTCTGTCACTGTTTTCCCTACGTAACAAATCACAGAGCTGCTTCATCCCGTTCTCTGACTGCCTCTGTTTCAAGACTCATTGTTTCTAACTAGCAGAGGCACACACATGAATTTCCTCTTTATGTCTTTTCTCTTCCATTCCCTGCAAACGCTCAGCCATTTATTCATTTTTATCAACACAAACATCGGTAACACTTTGGAATAATCGGCTCCGCTATGATAGCTCATTTATTATTCATTGCAATAACCTTCAATTCACTCCGCATCAGTAAAGAGGAAACGGAACCAGCTCAGCCCTCCCACAAGTGGGCAGGGTGTTCCTGCTCAGGGAAGCCTTCTATCCACGCCATGGGGATGATGCCTGGACCCTGCCTTGGTGCACCCCCAGGTGCTTCTGGAAAGCCAAATGCAATCAGTCAGGTGATTTGAGGCTCACAACAAACCTCTCCATAGATTCCCTGCTGTTTCCTCTAACACGAGGCTGGAAAGAGAGAGGGGTTTTATGCCAAACAGCCTGAATATGAACCCCAGCTGTACATTAGTGGGCTGCTATGACCAAATGACCTGAACTTTCTGAGTGTTAGTTTCTTTATCTGCAAAAGGCAGCTATTGCTAACTACCTCGAGCCTTGTTAGTGATTAAATGAACTATGTGAACTGCAGAATGCTGGCACATAGTAGGTGTATTACCACCATTCAAACCATGAGTCTACGCACACACTGCTTCCAGCTGTCAGTCTTCCT
The DNA here is from genome assembly GCF_027580195.1 of Bos mutus. NCBI lineage: Eukaryota > Metazoa > Chordata > Mammalia > Artiodactyla > Bovidae > Bos > Bos mutus. Next base: position 54,693,143 of record NC_091629.1, on the reverse strand, counting down.
GGGGATGGATAGATGGCGGCCAAGCCGTTGTGCACATGGACTTTCAAGCCAGACATTGGGTTTATTGTGACATGTTCTCACTTCCTGGGTCAGTGACCTTGTACAAGTTACTTTAACTCTCTAAACCTGTATAAAAAGAGATTAAGAATAGCCCTCCTGTGTAGTTTGTTATGAGGATTAAATGTCTTAGTGCCCACATTGCCTGATCACACTACATTCATAGCAAATGCTCAGTGAGCTGTCTTTACAAACACTTAATATTTGCCAAAACTCTAGGCCACACCAGTCTGGTTGTAATAGTGGGTCACAGTCTCACCACCTGGGGTATTTCTCTTGCTTTGACTGTATACACTATCAAAGGACATTTAAGCCCTCAAGGTCTCCTCTGTGTTGGGGGTGTCGCTGAGAAATATACACAGTCATCGCAGCTGCCTCCTGGCTTAGCTCTGTCTCTAGCTGCCGAGCAGGGTCTGCTATAGAGATGTCCACGCCTGGCAGAGCCACTGACACTGACCTCTGCCCTTGGCTTAGAAGCCACACAGCAGCAGAGCCGGGGGTATGGAAGCTACTCTACAAGGCTAAAGTCACCAGTAGAGCACTTTCCTCACGTAGCACAAGGGCCACCTGTGCTGTGACCACCAGGCCACGTGCAAATACACAGGCTCCTGAGAGACCCAGCAGAGGCCCCCAGCATCTCCCAGGGTTTCAATGAGGCTGCCCCTTTAGGGGAGCTCACCCGTGCTGTTTACTCCTCCACCCTACCTCTGTTGGGTTCTGCTAACTCCCTGCTAATGTACCTCACCCCCAACAACAACAACAAAGTGGGTATCCGTATGAGCAGGACAGACTGCCAGGGTGATGCAGTGGAGAATGCGGAGGGCAAGGACTTGAGACCAGGACTAGGTGGATCACCACAGAAGGACAGGTGCTGAGTCCCTTTGACATACCCCTCAGCCACTCTGGCCAGCCTTGGTGGGCTAGGCAGCAGACACCCTGCACAGCTCCAGGCCACCCCCATGTTAAGAAAGCCCAAACTTAGCGGGTGTTTAAAAAAAAACACACACACAGAGGGACTTTCCTGACAGTCCAGTAGTTAAGACTTCACCTTGCAATGCAGGGAGTGCAGGTTTGATCCCTGGTCAGGGAGCTAAGATTCTGCATGCCTCATGGCCAGAAAACCAAAACATAAAACAGAAGCAATACAGTAACAAAGGCAATAAAGACAAAAACAAAAAACCTCTTAAAGAAAAAAAACAAAGAACTGCACCTTCTTCAGTTCCATTAGGAGAGCTGAAGAAAGGGGTATATATTTGTTAACTATTGCTGCAACAACAGGCAGCAGCTCAAAATAACAAAAACCTACTATGTTACAATCACTATGTTACAATTTGGGGCAGGAGTCAGGATGTGGCATCAGTTCAGTTCAGTTCAGTCGCTCAGTTGTGTCCGACTCTTTGCGACCCCATGAATCGCAGCACACCAGGCCTCCCTGTCCATCACCAACTCCCGGAGTTTACTCACAGTCATGTCCATCGAGTCGGTGATGCCATCCAGCCATCTCATCCTCTGTCATCCCCTTCTTCTCCTGCCCCCAATCCCTCCCAGCATCAGAATCTTTTCCAATGAGTCAACTCTTCCAATGAGGTGGACAAAGTATTGGAGTTTCAGCTTCAGCATCAGTCCAGTCAATGAACACCCAGGACTGATCTCCTTTAGGATGGACTGGTTGGATCTCCTTGCAGTCCAAGGGATCAAGAGTCTTCTCCAACACCACAGTTCAAAAGCATCAGTTCTTCGGTGCTCAGCTTTCTTCACAGTCCAACTCTCACATCCATACATGACCACTGGAAAAACCATATCCTTGACTAGACGGACCTTTGTTGGCAAAGTCATGTCTCTGCTTTTCAATATGCTATCTAGGTTGGTCATAACTTTCCTTCCAAGGAGTAAGTATCTTTTAATTTCATGGCTGCAGTCACCATCTGCAGTTATTTTGGAGCCCCAAAAAATAAAGACTGACACTGTTATAGCTGGATCTTTTCATGTCCTCTCACAAGGCTGCGATCAAAATGCCTCCCCCGGTCATCGCCTCACCTGAAGGCTCTAGAGCAAGAGGAACCATTTCCACGCTCCCTCACCTGCCCGCTGGCTGGAGGCCTCCCTCGACTCCTTGAACGTGGGTCTCTCCTTGGGACAGGATGTGGTAGCTGGCTTCCCTCGGAGCGAGCAAGAGAAAGCAAGCACCCAAAAGTCACAGCCTTTTAAAAAAAAAAAAAAACACGTATCGCTTACTGGGATTTCTTCCTTTATCCTTCACACCTGTAATAGGTGGTAATACTGCACAGAGTTGTGCATGAGAAATAAACAAGGTAACCTAAGTGAAAAGTTTAGTACATCATAGGTGCTCAGCAACAGTTACCTCACTCTTTTTCTTTTCTTTTATTTTTTGACCACTCCACACGGCATGTGGGATCTTAGTTCCCCAGCCAGGGATCAAACCGATTCTCCCGTGAATTGGAACTTGGAGTCCTAACCCCTGGGCCACGAGGGAAGTCCCTGGCACAGTCATTTTATATCGTGATCTCAGAAGTGACAGGCCATCTCTTTTGCTACATGACGTGAGTTACATGACGTGAGTCAGTAGGTTATCAGTCTGGCCCACACTCAGCAGGCGGGCGTGAACACCTGGAGGCAGAGATCCTCGGGCAGCATCTTAAAGGATGGCTCCCATAAGGATGGGTCTTCCCTGGTGGCTTAGTCAGTAAAGAGACTGCCTGAAATGCATGAGACCTGGCTTCAATCCCTGAGTCGGGAAGATCCCCCGGAGAAGGAAATGGCAACCCACTTCAGTATTCTTGCCCAGAGAACCCCATGGGCCAAGGGGTAGACAGCTACAATCCGTGCGGTCGGTCTCAGAGAGTCGGACAGGACTGAGTGACTGTCACTTTCACTTCCCATAAGGATGGTCTACAAAGGGACCAGAGCATTAGAGCCAATAAGTGGCCTTTTCTCTTGGTGGTCCCAGGAAATAAAAGCAAAATTAACACAGACAGGACACCTGAAGGGAGTTTTGTGTGTGGAGAGCAGGAGTGAGGTCTAAGACTTCTCAAAGTCCCAATAACATAGTCCCTGATCAGCCAGGACTCTGGCCTCAGACAAACCTGGGTTCAAATACCAGCCCTGTACTCTCTAGTCATGAGCTCTCCAGCGTCTTAACCTCTTTTCTCCTTTGAGGAGCTTTAATTTCCTCCTCAAACAAAAACAAGACTCGAGGGACTTCCCTGGTGGTCCAGTGGTTAAGAATTCATTCCCCTTCCAATGCAGGGGACTCAGGTTCGATCCCTGGGCAGGGAACTAAGATCCTATGTGCCACGGGGCAACTAAGCGAGAGCACTGCAACGAAGATCCCGCGTGCCGCAACTACAGCCTGACACAGACAAAAATAAAATAAATGAATATCTTTGAAATGCTCAAGAAATGGGACTTGGAATAAAGTCTGCCTCAGTGGATTGCTGTTAAGACAAAACAGACGATGGTCATGAAAAGATGGGCACAGTGCCCTGCACAGAAAAAAATAAGTTGCTCGTGTTGTTCAGTCACTAAGTTGTGTCCAGCTGTTTGCGACCCTATGGACTGCAATAAGCCAGGGTCCCCTGTCCTTCACTATCTCCCAGAAATTGTTCAGATTCATGTCCAAGAAAATATGTAGTACGTAATAATTACTAACCAGCAACACAAGCAAGAAATGGCTCATTTTGCCTCCCAGATACCCTCCATCACAAGAGGGCGCCTAGTAGGGCTGGAGTATTGCAGCCACTGGAAAACTCTCTCCTCAAGCAAAACTTAAATCCCACGGCCCCTTGGCTCCTAAATGAGCATCTTGAGGGGCTGACTCATATGGGTTCTGAAGGAGTCTTTTGGGCCTAGAAAAGAAAACAACAGTTTCAAAGGCCCTTGCTGAATCATCTAACTTCGGAGAAAACAAAACAGAACTTTAGGTCCCGCCCTGATGCTCCAGGCCAGTTGCCTCTATCTGGGACTTATCACCTCCTGTCCAGAAACCTTCCACCCCCTACACCTGCCCAGAGACTTATCATCCCCTGCCCAACTACAAATGCCATCTCAACTAAAGAATACCCAAAACATCCTGCCTGATTAACGTCTCCCTTATCACTTCCACAAATCTCCCTATACATGTGGAGCCTCCCTGATCCCTCTCCGCGCTCAGCCTGGCCGTTAGGCCGACTGTCGCCCCTCCTTACCTGAATAAAGGTAACCTACTTCTGTTGAGGTCGTCTTTCCTCTTCTGCCTCGGCCTGAACTATACCTCACAGGTTCCCCACCTGCCCTCAGGGAAATAACGGATCGGGATCTGGGCTGCCGGAACAAAGCACCACAGACTGGGTGGCTTCAACTGTCGAAATTTATTTTCGACTATTTCTGGACATTAGAACTCTGAGGTCAAGGTGCTGGCGCGTTTGATCCCTTCTGAGGTCTCACTGCTTGCCTTGCAGCTGTGTCTTCACCTGTGCTTCCCTCATATCTGTGTCATGATCTCCTCTTATAAAGGCAACAGTCTTTGCATTAGGACCCACCCTCGTGAACCACACTTTAACACACTCACCTCTTAAAAGGCCCTCATCTCCAAACATAACCACATTCAGAGGTACTAGCAATCAAGACGTCAACATATGAATTTGGAATGGTGGGGACACAGTTCAACAGGCAAAGCATTTCAAGCTGTGAAGCCCCTGGAGATCAGAGCCCGGCTGCAGAATCCCATGCAGGGTTGGCCTGCCCAACTCTGTGGCATGAAGGCGGAACTTGTTCACCTGCCATGAGAATCTCACCTCCACCCTGCCACCAGGGACACCCTGGCTGTCAGTGACCCCACGTGGAGTTCCCTCCCTTACTCGATCCAAACTCTCGTCAGGAACAGCGGGAGACGGGGCCTCACAGGAGGACGCGAGAAGAACTGTCATCCCTGCCTGGTGCGACACTGGTCGACATTCCTCTGCCAGGCCCACCCAGGGGCAGAGAGCACCCTAGGGACAGTGGGCTTCGGACAGAGGTGGTTTGAATAAAAAGGGTGTTTCAGGGGGTGCAGGGCCAGGCCCCTGACCACCACCATTCGTGTGTGTGTGTGGAGTGGGGGGTGGTCAGGGAGTGGCCTTGCTGTGCCCAGAGTGGAGAGCGAGGACAGGCAGGCCCCAAAGAACCAGACCTCTTAGGCCATGACGGTACTCTCGTCGATGGGGGGTGAGAAATTGGACCTGATTGCTGCAGTGATTATAATTATGCTGACCTTTGGACAGAGAACTTGGAGAGGATTTTATAATGAAGCACTGATGAGGCTGAACAAGGAGTGAAGGGCTTGGAGAGAGCCTTGAAGAGGGTGGGCAGGCCTGTGTGTGTGCGCGTGTGTGTGCGTGTGTGTGTGTGTGTGTGTGTGTGTGTGTGTGTGTGTGTGTGTGTGTGCCTGGGGATGGAGTTAACAGGCCTGCTTCTTGCCCAAGGACACTTCTCCTGCAGAGCCAGCCCTTCAAAGAACAGAGACAGGAGCTCACTGAGACTAGCCTAGAACTGCACAGCACTCCCCAACAAGGAGCAAGACGCCCAGCCTGGTTAGATGTTCTGGGACTGCCAGCCTCGCACCAGGGCCCCAGGCCAGCCACACTCCAGAGGAAGAAGAAAAACACTGATGTCATACTTACCGAGTTGTTGTTCAAGTTGCTAAGTCGCGTCTGACTCTTTGCAACCCTATGGACTGTAGCACACCAGGCTTCCCTGTCCTTCACTATCTCCTGGAGCTTGCTCAAACTCATGTCCATCGAGTCAGTGATGCCATCCAACCATTTCATCCTCTGTCATCCCCTTCTCTTCCCGCTTTCAGTCTTTCCCAGGATCAGGGACTTTTCTAATGAGTCAGTTCTTCGCTTCAGGTGGCCAAAGTACTGGAGCTTCAGCTTCATCATCAGTCCCTCCAATGAATATTCAGGACTGATTGCCTTTAGGATTGACCGGTTTGATCTCCTTGCAGTCCAAATGACTCTCAAGAGTCTTCTCCAGCACCAGGGCTCAAAAGTATCAATTCTTTGGCACTCAGCCTTCTTTATAGTCCAACTCTCACATCTGCACATGACTCTGGATAAACCATACTTATCAAGTAGCACTGCTCTTACACGTGAACACACTCCAGCTTGGTTGGATCCTCAAACAACCTATGATGTAGGAAAAGCCCATTTTACAGGCAGGAAAATGAAGCACAGAAAGGTTTAATTACTTGCTCAAAGGTATATTACTAAGAATAGGCAGTGCTGGGACTTGAACCCAGGTGGCATGGCTTGGAGGTTTGAAGTTTTCATCATCTTAGCCAGTGACCCAGGACCTCATGTGCCAGACAGATCAGCTCAAATGCTGCCCTGTGTGACAGAAGATATCATCACTGGACTCAACTTACTTAACAGTCATTCAGTCAGCACTGTGTGTCAGGTAGTGTCCTGAGCACGTCATAGATGTTAACTCATTTAATCACGGCAATGACCCTATGAGGTGGGTGCATCTAGCAGATGAGCAAATGGAGGCACAGAGTGGGTAAGTCGCTTGTTCAAGTTGTCATCGTTAATAAGCAAGATACAGGATTTTTCTAGTAGTCATGTATTAATGTGCAAGTTGGACCATAAAGAAGGCTGAGCACCGAACAATTGATGCCTCTGAACTGCGGTGCCAAAGAAGACTCTTGAGAATCCCTTGGACTGCAAGGAGATCAACCAGTCAATCCTAAAGGAAATCAATCCCCTGAATATTCATTGAAAGGACTGATGCTGAAGCTCCGATACTTTGGCCACCTGATTCGAAGAGCCAACTCATTGGAAAAGACCCTGATGCTGGGAAAGATTGAGAGCAGGAGGAGAAGGGGTGACATGGTTGGATGGCATCATCAACACATTGGACATAAGTATGAGCAAACTCTGGGAGACAGTGAAGGACACGGAAGCCTGGCATGCTGCAGTTCACGGGGTTGCAAAGAATCAGACACGACTTAGCAATTAAACAACAGTAACAACAACAACAGGATTTCAACCCAGACAGCCTGTCTCTGGAGTCCCCATTCTTTACCACTACACTTCACTATTTCTCTACCCACTCCTATTTTAGAGATGGTGCTTTGGCCAAGGTATGGATGAACAGGAAGACAGAAATTGAGGGGGTTGACGGAAGAAATGCAGGAGGAGACTGGTGAAGAAGCTGCTTCTGTTGTCCTGGAGGAAGATATAAGGGACCTGAACAAGGCAGAAACATCAGTGCAAGAGCTCTGGGTATATTAACCTCATAGACAAGAAGAGGCCCCAGGGTGATGCTCAGAGTGGAGGGCAGACTGGGAGCCAGCCTTCAGAGGATGGAGCTTGGGTGAGGATGGTGAATGGTGCATGAAAGAGTGTCATCTCAGCAAAGGGGGTGCCAGATGGCCACGGCAAGGGCTTCAAAGCAAAGGGGCATTTTGTGTCGAAAGGAAGAGCCTGGTTTGCAAGTGACAGTGTGAAACCAGGATGCTACTGATGCTGCCTCCTGCGGCCAAGGAAAGCATGGTCTACAGGGAAAAGAGCCCCTCCCTCCACGCCTCCTTCTCAAGCAGGCAACAGGAGTTGCTGTGCCCTGGGGAAGAGCCGGGGTTATGAAGGTCAGGAGACAACAGACCAGCCTGCAAAACAAAGAGGGTTTGCTGTGGAAAGGGAAAGAGGAGGAGCTAGTAATGGGTCATCGGGCTCCACAGCGGAAAGTGAAAGTGAAAGTGAAGTCGCTCAGTCGTGTCCGACTCTGCGACCCCATGGACTGTAGCCTACCAGGCTCCTCTGTCCATGAGATTTTCCAGGCAAGAGTACTGGAGTGGATTGCCATTTCCTTCTCCAGGGGATCTTCCTGATCCAGGACTCAAACCCGGGTCTCATTGCGGGCAGACGCTTTACTGTCTGAGCCACCAGGGAAGCCTCATCAGGCTCCACAGCGGGGTGCAGGGGAAATGCAAACGCCCTTTAGCCACCCCCCAAATCCTGAAAGATGATGCTGTGAAAGTGCTGCAGTCAATATGCCAGCCAATTTGGAAAACTCAGCAGTGGCCACAGAACTGGAAAAGGTCAGTTTTCATTCCAATCCCAAAGAAAGGCAATGCCAAAGAATGCTCAAACTACCGCACAATTGCACTCATCTCACACGCTAGTAAAGTAATGCTCAAAATTCTCCAATCCAGGCTTCAGCAATACATGAACCATGAACTTCCAGATGTTCCAGCTGGTTTTAGAAAAGGCAGAGGAACCAGAGATCAAATTGCCAACATCTTCTGGATCATCGAAAAAGCAAGACAGTGCCAGAAAAACATCTATTTCTGCTTTATTGACTATGCCAAAGCCTTTGTGTGGATCACAATAAACTGTGGAAAATTCTGACAGAGATGGGAATACCAGACCACCTGACCTGCCTCTTGAGAAACCTGTATGCAGGTCAGGAAGCAACAGTTAGAACTGGACATGGAACAACAGACTGGTTCCAAATAGGAAAAGGAGTTCGTCAAGGCTGTATATTGTCACCCCGCTTATTTAACTTCTATGCAGAGTACATCATGAGAAACGCTGGGCTGGAAGAAGTACAAGCTGGAATCAAGATTGCCGGGAGAAATATCAATAACCTCAGATATGCAGATGACACCACCCTTAGGGCAGAAAGTGAAGAGGAACTCAAAAGCCTCTTGATGAAGGTGAAAGAGGAGAGTGAAAAAGTTGGCTTAAAGCTCAACATTCAGAAAACGAAGATCATGGCATCTGGTCCCATCACTTCATGGGAAATAGATGGGGAAACAGAGGAAACAGTGTCAGACTTTATTTTTCTGGGCTCCAAAATCACTGCAGATGGTGACTGCAGCCATGAAATTAAAAGACGCTTACTCCTTGGAAGGAAAGTTATGACCAACCTAGATAGCATATTCAAAAGCAGAGACATTACTTTGCCAACAAAGGTTCGTCTAGTCAAGGCTATGGTTTTTCCTGTGGTCATGTATGGATGTGAGAGTTGAACTGTGAAGAAGGCTGAGCGCTGAAGAATTGATGCTTTTACTCTGTGGTGTTGGAGAAGACTCTTGAGAGTCCCTTGGATTGCAAGGAGATGCAACCAGTCCATTCTGAAGGAGATCAGCCCTGGGATTTCTTTGGAAGGAATGATGCTAAAGCTGAAACTCCAGTACTTTGGCCACCTCATGCAAAGAGTTGACTCATTGGAAAAGACTCTGATGCTGGGAGGGATTGGGGGCAGGAGGCAAAGGGGACGACAGAGGATGAGATGGCTGGATGGCATCACTGACTCGATGGACGTGAGTCTGGGTGAACTCTGGGAGTTGGTGATGGACAGGGAGGCCTGGCGTGCTGTGATTCATAGGGTCGCAAAGTCAGACATGACTAAGTGGCTGAACTGGACTGAACAGACTCAACTAGACCACAAACACGCTGGCCCAGTGCCAGGCAGGACTGCAGGCACGGGTGACAGAAAGCAGAAGGGCCTTCAATCTTCTCTCGGCAACACTGCTCACGTAGAGAGGGGGTCTTTAGCTCACCTCTGCTGGCCAAGGGATGCCTATCACAAACACAAAACTCTGCCCAAAGGCTTTTTTCTGGCTGCAGAAAAGTCAGTGCCCCCAGAAAGAGCCCTCCACCAATGAAGGCCTGGAAGTTGGGAATAAATATCCCAGCTGCCTCATCCCCTCGAGGGAGATAAACAGATGTGTCTCCCCCCATGTTTTTCAGCAGCATTGTTCCCCAGTTGCTCTGAGGATAACCCACTTGATATTACACACTTTACTAAACTCCTACCTTTTCCCAGTTTACGTTCCCAATCCTTATTAGGGCTTCCGGGGATCACCTCCCAAATAAACTATCCGCACTCAGATCTTTGTCTCTGGGTCTGCTTCAAGGTATACCTAACTAAGATGGGGATGCCAGGGCCCAGAGAGGGGAAGAGATTTGCCCTGGGTCACACGGCTTCTCAGTAGAGCCATGACCCAAACCTAGGGGTGGAGGGGTGGGGGTGGGGGCGCTGCACTGGGCCTTCATTGCTTCTCTCCAGTTGCAGCGAGCAGGAGCCACTCTTTAGTTGTGTGCACAGCCTTCTCGTTGCAGTGGCTTCTCTTGTTGCAGAGCACGGGCTCTAGGTGCTGGGCTTCAGTAGCTGTGGCACACGGGCTTAGTTGCTCTGTGGCGTATGGAATCTCCCCAGACCAGGGATTAAACCCATGTCCCCTGCATTGGCAGGTGGATTGTTAGCACCTGGACCACCAGGGAAGCCCAAAGGCAGAGGTTACAAGCACGAAGTATAGACTCACAAAGGTCTGGGTTCAATCACCTGTGTAGATTATATTACTGTCCTTTCTCTACCTTGCCTGTAAGAGAATTAAATCTCTCTCCTCATTGTCACCAACTGCAGTACTTCTCTATAGAAGTAAAATTCCCTGTCCCACTGAAAGAAGGCTTGACCATGGACCTCCCTGGCCAATAAAATCTGAGCAGAAGTGACATATCCCAATGCTGAACAGAAACCTTAACAGCCATGGCAGGCTACACCAGCCTTCTTGCTTTTTTCTTCTTCTCCCGTGATAATAGCATGTCTCAGGACTACTCCTGGATCCTGGAGTAAAGCTAGAGTAGGGCAGCTGGTCCATGAGTGGGATGAGACAGGAGTGAATAAGAAAACCTTAGGAGAAGGCAATGGCACCCCACTCCAGAACTCTTGCCTGGAAAATCCCATGGACGGAGGAGCCTGGTGGGCTGCAGTCCATGGAGTCGCTAAGAGTCGGACACGACTGAGCGACTTCACTTTCACTTTCCACTTTCATGCATTGGAGAAGGAAATGGCAACCCGCTCCAGTGTTCTTGCCTGGAGAATCCCAGGGACGGGGGAACCTGGTGGGCGGCTGTCTATGGGGTTGCAGAGAGTCAAACACGACTGAAGCGACTTAGCAGCAGCAGCAGCAATTATTTTAAACCAGATATTTCAGGCTCATTTGTTACCGCAATGTAGCAAAAGCTGACAAATACACTCACCACATATTGGCTACGTTAACCCAAAGCAAGCAACAAAATCTCTGTGAGCCTTAGTTTCTTCCTCTATCAAAAATAAGACTAATAATGACTTCCCTGGTGGTCCAGTGGTTAAGACTCTACACTCCCAATGCAGAGGGCCCAGGTATGATCCCTGGTCAGGGAACTAGATCCTATATATGCTGCAACTAAAACCCAGAGCAGCCCAATAAATAAATAAATAAGACTAATAATAACAGTATCTACTTAATGGGATTTTTGTGGTAATTACACAAGATAATGCATGAAAAGACTAAAAGTATGGTGTCTGGCACAGAGCAAGTACCCACCAAATGTTAGCTATTATTATCATTATCATTATTATATTTTTTTTCTCTATCCCACAGAAAGACTTCCTCAAAAAGCAAGTTCTCCAGAGGAAATATATTGTTCCTGCAGGGCTCATCCCGGCTTGTTTGTAAGAGGTATTTACTTTCCCCTCCAAGGCCCTGCCCAGAGTGGTGCCCCCACCACAATGCAGAAAGAAGTGCCAAGTGAAGTGCCCACGTCCCAGCAGGCCTGCACGCAGGAAACCATAGCACTTAATGAATCCCCACAGAGAGGTCCAGATTAGCCGTGGTTTATTACTCCAAAATGGCAGGGAGTCATTTATCCATGAGCTATGGCCTCTCCCTGTTGCCTGTGCATTACAACTTATTTACAAGGCAATCTGCACAGTGTCACACCGACTGGCCATTATGCTGCTGTCTGCCACCCACTAGGAGGGTTGCTGAACCCAGAGACAAAAGGGTCCTCCCCCTGCCTCTGCTTCGCTAGTGACAGTGAGCCAGTGGTTCTCCCCCAGTGTGGCACATTTGCTCTTCGGGGAAGAGAACTCCTCCCCATCGCCAGCCCAGCAACTCAGAACACACCTGGGGGGTGGGTGGTGAAAGGCCAGCCTAGAAAAGGCTGCTGGGAAAGCAGCAGAGAAGTTAGGTTGCAGAGAAGTTATTTTAATAAGCACGATGGAAAGAGGGTTTGCAGGTGCCATGGCACAGACACCTCTTTGACTACTGTCATAGGAAAATACCATCATCTTGTGATGGGTTTTGCATGTGGCTTGGCACATAGAAAACTCTCAACAAGTGTTACCTGTTGTTGTCATGGTTACAACCTGCATCCCAGCTGGTTCCCATCACCTTGGGCATCAGGCTCTATGGTACACTGGTCATTTGCTGCTACTGCAACTTCAGCTTGTGGATGCAGAAGCTTTTGATTCTAGGTACATGGCATCATCAACTGTACAGAAGATCCTCCTAACAGACAGGTTAGGATCTGAGAGACAGCTTCAGAGTCCCCATGTTTATACCAAAGGGACACTATATCCACAATGCTGTCTGTGGCTGACAAACTGTAGCTTTGAAGTTTAACCTCATTATCTTTGAAGTTCTTGAGTAGAATGGCTTCTGTGTTCCAATGGCTACTGCAGATTCTGTCCCTAATTTCTCCATTGCTCCATGCAGTGGGACTCCACACTCCCCGTCACCAGAAGGGGCTTTATAGAACTCCACATTTTAATCAGGAAAAAGAACCTCTTTGAACTGAATGTGGCCTGACTCCAATGTCTTTTCTTCCATGGCTACTTCCTGTCTGCCATTCTCAAAACATCCCACCACCACAAGGACTGGCCCCCTGGGGCTTTATTTATGAATTATTTCATTCCACATCACGCAGCTATTGGTCATAACCTTGGGTCACTACTTCGTATCCCTTTTCCCCCATAATGTCTTCTATGTCTGAATGTTCCCCATTCAATTTCAGTAGAATAAATATACTAGTTATTAACAAGAATAGCTAAAATCGATTGAATGTTTGCCTAGTGCCAGGCACCCTAGAGGTGTCTTGCATGCCTCTCTTTTTACTATATATTGATTTATTTATTGGCTGCACTGGGTCTTCATTGCTGTGCACGAACATTCTCTGGTTGTGGTGAGCAGGGGGTTACTCTCTGGTTGCGGTGCTCTGGCTTCTCATGGTAGGGGTTTCTCTTGTTGTGGAGCACAGGCTCTAGAGCTTGGGCTCAGCAGTTGTGGCACACAGGCTCAGTTGCTCCCCGGCATGTAGGATCTTCTCAGACTAGGGACAGAACTGGTGTCCCCTGCATTGGCAGGCAAATTCTTAACCACTGGCCCACAAGGAAAGTCCCGCCTCTCTCTTTTCATCTTCATGGTCACCTAGTAGGGCTTGTACCATCATATTTCTTATCCAGCTGATAAGACTAGAGCAGTTACGTAATTTGCCCAAGGTCACACAGCAAATAGAGGAATCTCAAATCTGAGGCCTGAATCCTGGTAGTCTCATTTCAGAGTGGGAGCTTGTAGCAGATTTTGTAGGTGGCCCACCCATATTTTCTTGAACCTCACCATTTCAGGACACATCAGTCAACTTCTGTCTCTGGCTTCCACCGGCAAAGCAAACTAAAGAGTGCTGGATACCCCTAGTGACAAGTGGGTGCTCTGATGCAGGGTGTATGATAAGTCATGTCCAAGTCTTTGCCACCCCATGGACTGTAGCGAAGCCCAACAGCTTCCTCTGTTCGTAGGATTTTTCAGGCAGGAATACTGGAGCGGGTTGCCGTTTCCTATTCCAGGGGATCTTCCTGATCCAGGGACGGAACCCACATCTCTTACATCACCTGCATTGGCAGGTGGAATCTTTACCACTAGCGCCACCTGGTGGGGTCTGGTGTTTAAATATTTAGCTCCCTCTTCCTATTGAGGGGCAGGACTCTGCAAGTGTTTGTGTTCCGGTTCCCAGGGTTCCCCAGTGGAATTAATCTTCATTTGCCCACAGTGATTATCGGCTTGAAAATGCATCCTGTATAGTTTTCCTTCCCTTTCCTGACTCGACAATTCCCAGTGTTTCCTCCCAGTGTCTCCTGGAATCCCATCCCAAACAGAGCACTTGCTTTCCAATCTGTCTCAGAGTAAGCTTCCAGGGAAACCCAAACTAAGCCAGTGATTTTCCCCCAAATCAACTCCATTCATTCATCTCCCTTTTCATAAAACTGAAATTCTTTCCTCATGGAAGCTATAAAATTCCTATGCAGTTTTCAGGAATTCTGCCACTCCATCCCTACTTGTCCACGTAGTGAAGGGGCAGCTGGTGGTTACAGGTAGTTTCATCTGCCCCGTGCAGGCAAAGTGACCATGCCACATCTTCTTGCACCACTAAAATCACCTGTGCCACAGTTAGAAATGTTTTCAAACATGCTGTCTGGCTCCTGTATGGCCGAATCTCATTCAGATGAACCCAAGCCACAAGTGATTCCCATAATGATGACTCCCAAGTGTTCGCTTTTCTGAAGCAGCTGATCTTCGTTTTACGGACGCACATCAACAAGAAGATGACAGGTTTGCTGACAATGCCAGTCACTAGGCCACGCAGGGGAGACTGAAGGGGATAGAACAGAGCCTGATTCACCTGCGGGACTTCCAAGGAGAAGAAGCCGAGAGGAAGCAATCTTTGCTACCTCCAGAAGAAACCAGTCCCAAACACCACAGGTCTTCCCAGAAGGAGAAAAGCTCTATTCTCAACAGGAAGACACGACCCGTCATAACCCTTCCTGCCTTCTGCCTGTCCCAAACCCAACAGCTTCTACCATGACAAGCAGCCGAGCCCTGAGTAATTTGTTTTCCTTTTCTGAGCCTCAGTTTCCTCATGCAAGAAATGAGAGTAACACTACCTACCTCATTCATTCAACAGCTTACTGAATGTCTACCATGAGCCAGACATTTGTAGGTTATGTACGTAAAAAGAGGTTATGTACATACACACAAACTTAGCACATAGGAAGCGCTTGGGCTCAGTAGCTGTGGCTCATAGGCTTAGCTGCCCCACAGCATGAGGGATCTAAGTTCGCTGACCAGGGACCAAACCCGCGTCCCTTGAATTGGAAGGCAAATTCTTAACCACTGGACCACTGGGGAAGTCCTTATGTAGATGAATAAACCAAGACAAAAGGAGGGTCCATGAACTTGTTTAGAGTCGCTTGGCCAGAATTTGTACCCAAATCTTCTGATGTTAAGGCCAGGTATTTTTCCACCCCTCAATGTCTTGGGGTCCCTGAACTATAAAGAGAACACTCCTTAGTGACGTAGAGTGTATACCAGAAGTCAGAAAACGTCTTCTGTAATGGTCCAGGTAGCAAATACTTCAGGCTTTGGAGCCATTCGGTCTCTATGTACCTACTCAGATCTGTCACCGTAGCACATGACCAGTCACAGCACAACATAAGCAGATGAGCATAACTGTGTTCTAATAAAACTTTATTTACAAAAACTGGCTGTGGGCAGGAAATCATCTGCAGCTTGTCAACCTCTGGTGTGGATGAAAAAGAGTGAGCTTTGAAGCCAGACAATCCAAGGTTCAAATGCCAGCTCAGAAAACACTAATGCATCCTTGGGCTATCTAAACATCCTAAGCTTTGCTTAGTCGGGCTTTCTAGTCATTAGTCAAAGGGCAATCATGATATTTAGTTTGCAGGGCTTGGTGCTTAACCTCTCCCACTCATTCCTCTTCCCCTCTGGGTTTGTGCTGAGGAACCAGTCACTTAAGGATCCAAGGACAGAAAAGGAACAGAGACTCGGCTTTGTTAGGACTTGCGTGGTGGCTCAGTGGTAAAGAATCTGCTTGCCAAGCAGGAAACACAGGTTCGATCCTCAGGTTGGAAAGATCCCCTGGAGAAGGAAATGGCAACCCACTCCAGTATTCTTGCCTGGGAAATCTCATGGAGAGAGGAGTCTGGTGGGCTATAGTCCATGGGGTTGCAAAAGATTCGGACATGACTTAAAGACTAAACAACAACCCGGCTTTATTAATGGCCAGGCACATGCACAATGAACAAAATCAAGGGTCTCTAGCAAAGCACAGGCAAGCCCCAAGGTCTGAGTGAGGCCTCCTACTGCTCGCCCCTAAATCTAAATCTTGGGATGGGCATGCTCTCCTATGGGAAGAAAGCCATGTGGCAAGGTCATCAGAGCAGACCCAGAGCCCAGGGATCGCACCTGCCCTGTGAACCGAGATGGCCTTCTCAGTGGCAGGAGGAGCAGAGATCTGGCTCACGAATAGGCAGTGACATCACTCACTGGCAAGATGTGGACCAAGGTACATTAAGCTCTGGCCAACCAGGTTGCCAACCATAGACAGGGTGCAGAGGAGTCTGAAAGTGCCCTCACAGGCCAGGGGAGCAGTGCAGGGCAGTCCCTCCTCGGGGCATGGCTATGAGGCACCTGGCACAGAGATGGCACCTTCGGGTGAGCCCCTCGAAAATGGAGCCTGAGACAGGGATACAGATGCACGATGCCTTGAAGGAAAGCTCTTAGGAGAAACCAGCAAGCGAGGGAGGGAAGGTGTGGGGCCCAGGAAGGATGCGATAAAGTCTAGCCTTAGCCTTGACCTGAATCACGGGGATCTCTGGAGCATAAATTACATGCAGTATTGATGCTGCCTGGGACATGGGGCTGACATTTTGGAAACCTGGGACCTTTTACAGACAGAAGTTCTCACCAAATAAGGACTCTCTTCTCTTCCTCCCCACCTTCCTGTAACAGATTCCCCAGGGAATGATGACAGACTGACCTTTCTCATAAACTGAAGATTTCTCAAATATGGTTTTATCTTCACCCATGCATCACTGGTTGCTAGTCCAATGAGGGTCTGAAGAAGGGAGATCAAAGTCTAGGCTTTCGGGAGTTCCCTGATGGTCTAGTAGTTAGGATTTCAGGCTTTCACTGACGTAATCTGGGTTCAGTCCCTGGTTGGGGAACTGAGATCTTGAAAGCTATGAGCATGTCTAGGCTTTCACAGGTAGAAACTGGTCTCATCTGACCCTTATCCCAAACCTCACGCCCCTCCTTATAGAGCATTTAGTGAGCCATTTCGTCAACCTGAGGAAGGGTTGTCAAGTTCACCAGGAGCTAGAAAAGATATGTTTTGCAACCAGGGGGAAGGAAAGGAAAGAAACAAGAAAACAAAGATTCTGCCTTGTGCTTGAGAAATATGAGTATTTGTGTACATTTTAATTGAAATTGGCTCAGTTGCCATATGCACACAGTTAAAAGAGTCTGGTCTAGACACCAAGACTAAACAAAAGCCTCCTGCAAAACACGATGCATTATGCAGGCTCCCGACACAGTAATTTAAATATGATGATTAAATAATTATTTCTGGGTGGTTTTATATTCCAGTCAATTCCACAGATATTCATCAAGCCCCCACCGCGTGCCTAGCACCGTGCAAGAGTCTAGAATACAAAGATGAGTAAGAGGTCACAGGCTGCTGGGGGAAACCGACATGTAAAAAAGCACATAGAACACAACACGGCTGCTGTCGCAGAGGCAGGCCCACGCAGGCGGAGCTGTCGTCTCTGCCAGAGCAGTTCATCTCCTGGGGCTGCTGACGGGGCACTGGGTCTACAAGGAGAAGCGGCTCACAGGAGAGAAAGGTGCTCCAACAGCAGGGGGCCAGAAGGTGCACGGTCTAGAAGGCTGAGTAACCTGACATGGCTGAAGCCTCACCCAAGTGGTAAGTGGGGAAGGAAATGATTATTATCACCAGCCAGACCCCAGCTTGAACATCACCTCCAAGAGGTCTTGCCTGACCATTCCGACTAAAACTACTGTCATTTCCTATGGCCTCACCCTGTTTTGTTTTTTTTCTGTGACATTTGACATCCTCTAAAGTTAAACCTCAATTACTGGGTTTTTTGTTTGCATTCTCCCCAGCCAGAACGTAAATCCCTTATAAGAGCCAGGCCTTTGTCTGCCTTCTTCATCATCGTGTCTCCAACATTTAGAGCCGAGTAGGTGCTCAAGAAATAAAAGTTTTAAAATGACCAGATGGGGACTTCCCTGGTGGTCCACTGGATAAGGCTTCACCTTCCAAATCAGGGGGTATGGGTTCAATCCCTGGTTGGGGAGCTAAGTAGATTCCACATGCCTCATGGCAAAAAAAACAGAGTGCAAAATGGAAGTAATATTGTAACAGATTCAATAACAACTTTAAAACGATCCTTATCCACAAAAAAAATCTTAAATAAACAAACAGACGAATAAATCAACAGATACGGGATTTGCAACCTGAGTTTGTGGAACACTTCAAACCAGTAGACTCACTTTATCAGTGTTAGTTCCAGTGACACTAGGTGCTATAACGATAAACTCAACATTTGTCACTATCTTTACCCAACAGAAAAGTGTTTCCAGCCGCAGGTGGCCTTCTTCTACCTGCTGAGCAGGAACCCAGGTGCCTTCCATTTCGTGGCCTTGCCATCTCCCAGGGACTCGAAGTCCTTTGTTTCAGGCCAGTGGAAGCAGAGAGAGCACCTCTGCTCAGAAGTGACACACATCGCTATCAGGTACATCCCTTGGGGAAGAATGAGTCCTCGGGCCCCACTTGGGCGCCAGGGCAGCTGGGCTGAGGACGCTCTGGCTGGACAGACCTCTCTCAGTGACTGTGCCACACTGGGGTAGGGGGCGGGGCGGAGAATGAGCCGGTGGTGGACACACAGTGATGTTGGCCCCAACAGCCCTGGGCTCAGAAAGGCAGTCATTTATCCAAGAGCAAGCCACTCACAAATAATGTGATTGTCCCTCAGTTTAAGTAGCCAAATCCCTCCCCTCCCCTCCCCTGCTCTCACTTATGCTAATATTCCAAACACTGAGATCAAAAGGGAACATTTCTTGACCTCGTCCTAAGATGCTAAAGAAACTTCCTATCAGAATCCTGTAGCCCCTGTAAGCAAGCGTTCATGTCCCGTTCCTGGGGCAAATACAGGCCAAGTTTTTGAGCTAAAGGGCTAAGAAACCAATATGCTAGAATTTTGCCAAGAATGGAGAGAAGCAGACAGGTACAGAAAACAGGATGCCAGAGGAGAAGAGGGAGTTTGCTTCCATCCATCGCAACCCTCTAATAATAACAACAACAATGACAACTGACACTGATTGAGCATTTTCTGTAGGCCAGGCACTGAGCCAAGTGAATTACAATTGTTCTTTCATTTAATCTTCGGAAAACCTAATATGATAGCTATTGTCATTCCCTTTTTTTTTTTTTTTTGCAGATAAAGAAACCAAGGCCCAGGGACTCCTCTTGTAGTTCAGTAGTTATGACTCCTTGTTTTCACTGCAGGAGGTGCAAGTTCGATCCCTGGTTAGGGAACTAGGATCCCACAGGCTGCATGGCATGGTCAAAAAAAAGAAAGAAACGGAAGCTCAGAGAGGCTAAGCAACTAGCCACAGCTGACCCAGCCAGTCAAGATAGGAGGTGGGATTTGAGGAGTTTGGTGCCAGAGCCTAAACGCCAGCATCTCCAGCAGCCTCTGCAGTTAGCCGGGCTGGTGGCCAAGGCTGGAAGGTAGACCATGGAAGAGGTGTGGTCCAGCAATGGTCATCATCTTCAGTGATGGCCTAGTATCTTGTCCCCAGAAGGCATCTGATGTAGGTGGAACTCTACTGGCTCTGAGGAGTCAGGGTGGCTTCTTTGTTCTACCTAAAGAAAGAGGCATCTTTAAGCTTGGGATGCCTTCTGGATCATAGCAGGGCTTGCTCTGCTTGCTCTAACATTCTTGCCTTGCCTCTTTCAAAGGAGTGTTTTTTCTTTGCCCTGCTTGCCACAAACTCCGCTGTACTTCTAAACCAAACAGTGTGACGTACATTCAAATTACAGTCCTCACTTATGATTATTCGCTCCTCTTAAGTAACCAATCATCGTGACTTTGAATGGGTTTAATTATCAGGATACTTCAGTACATAAATAACCGTGCATCCACTGTTAGCCAGGCTGACAGCTCTAATTGAATCCAGCAGTCTGAGTAGGAACAACTGGAATCTGGTCCTGACGCTTTACACTGAGTTGTCAGGATGATCGGAAGGGTTCATCTGGTGGAACTACTAATCGCCAAGCCTGGACCCTTTCTGGGAAGACTCTAGTTGCTTCTCTTTAAAGGGCAATTTGACTAAAAGCAAAAAGAGATGGATACTTTTTTTTTAATCTTCAAAGAGAGCATCCATTTTCAAAGTACTTTCAGACACATCATCTCAATCCACTCAATGACTGCAGGAGTATAATCTTCCTACTCGGTGCTTGAAGCATAATCAATATTATTGAATAAACAGTGCTTCATAGATGAGGAAACTGAGGCTCAGAAGCTAGTCCAAGGTGACACAGTCAGTCTAGGGCAAAGCTTGGTTCTTGATCTCAGATGTGCCTACTCAATTATCAACCTGGGACCAATGAGGCAGCCAGCATCACTACCCCAGTTCATCCTCCCAGACCTACATGCACTGACCTTGAACAACAGCTCCTGGTACCCAGGTCCATCTGGCTCCATCTTCCTCCCTGGGAGCGGGGTAAACCTGAGGGCCACCCAGGAACAGACTGCAGCAGCAAAGGGTGGTCAGAGGTCAGACACAGGTCCTAGCGCATCCCAGAGCTTCTTCTCACTTTTCTCTTTGATCAAAACTCAAACAGAGGCTCTGTATCAATCTAGAGGGGCGGGATGGGGCAGGAGATGGGACAGAGGTTCAAGAGGGAGGGGATATATGTATACCTATGGCTGATTCATGCTGAGGTTTGACAGAAAACAACAAAATTATGTAAAGCAATTATCCTTCAATAAAAAAATAAATTAAAAAAAACCCTCGTCCCTCTAGGCTCAGAGGGTTTAGAGTTTTTCCAGCCATCTGCCCCCTTCCATACCATCTAACCCAGAGGTATAGTTGTTCTTTGCAGTTTTTCTGTTTGTTTGTTTGTTTTTTGGCTGCACAGGGTCTTCACTGCTGCGAGAGGGCTTTCTTTAGCTGTGCCAAGTGGGGGCTACTCTCCAGTTGCAGCATGCAGCCTTCTCACTGCAGTGGCTCCTGTTGCTGCGGAGGACAGGCTCCAGGCCTCAGTAGTTGTGGCCCACAGATCAGTTGCCCTGTAACATGTGGGATCTTAGTTCCCAGGTCAGGGATCGAACTTGTGTCCCTTGCCCTGGTAGGTGGATTCCCAGCCACTGGGTCACCAGGAATTCCCACAACCCAGAGTTTCTCGACCTTTATTGTCCAGGGACTGCTTTAGAAATCTGTTGAAATCTATGAATTGCTTCTCAGAATATTTTCAAATGTTTTTTATCAATATGTTTTAAAATGTGATGTGGGGATATATTAATGCTTTAAACAGAAGATCTATCAAACGCTCTAATAACTTTCATAACTTCCAAATAGTGATGAACATGAATGATGTTTGAGATCTCTGCAATAACTACAGTGTGAAATAAAATAAAAATATCAGTGATTTCCATCAGTAACAAAGTCACAGGTATTGCTAATACTAATATAGTTTGTTGCCTACATTTAATAATTGAAGGAAGTAGTAAATTTCAATTAGACGTTTGTGAAAACAGAAATATAATTTTTCCCATCTAAGTTCACAGACTTCCAGAATTCTAAGACCCTTCAATGGACCCCACATTAAGAATCCCTGCTCTGGGAGTTCCCTGGTGGTCCAGCAGCTGAGACTCCAGACTCCCAATGCAGGGGGCCCAGGTTCCATCCTTGGTCAGGAAACTAGATCCCACATGGCGTAACTAAAGATTCTGCATGCTGCAGCTAAAGACCCCACATGCTTCAACTAAGTAAGACCCAGTGCAGCCAAATAAATAAATAAATAAATAAAAGCAAAAAAAGAAGCCCTGCTCTACTCCCAGGTTGAATCATCTTCTTGGAAAAGGAAGGAAGGAAGATTTTCCTAAGTCAGCATCCTTGACCCAGTCTGGTCCGTACCTGCCTCCACCCACACGGGCTCGCTGAAACTCATCATCTCAGTATCACCTGTCCACCTCGGCTATTTCCTGGAGCCTCGACTTTCTACCTGCCATTAGCTTTATTCTTTCTTTTATCATGTCCCTTCTTACTAACTTTTCATTTGTACAAAACCACACCCCACAGTTCTTTCCAGCCTCCAACTCACATCGCCCCTCTTTATGGCATCTTCGATTGTATAAAGTATATATCACACTTACACAATCACAATACACGCTGGCAAGAGGACACCAGACCCCACTCATCTACAACAGGCACCTCGAGTCCCAAGCTGGCCTCTATTGCATAACACCTGTCACTCCCCAACCTGGGGAGAGCCAGTTACTGCCTTGGAGTTACCCTGTAAGATGCCTGTAATATGCTATGAAGGGGCTTCCCTGGTGGCTCAGAGGGTAAAGAATCTGCCTGCAGTGCAGGAGACATGGGTTTGATCCCTGGGTCGGGAAGATCCCCTGGAGGAGGGCGTGGTAACCCACTCCAGTATTTTTGCCTTGGAGAATCCCATGGACAAAGGAGCCCGGCAGGCTATAGTCCTTAGGGTCACACAGAGTTGGACACGACTGAAGCGACTTAGCACACACACATGCATGCACCCAAGCATAGAGCTGGGGGGGGTGGACTTCTGGTGCACATCTATGTATGTATGGCATGGGTCCTCAGGTCATAGGATGCAAGAAGGAGGACCCAGAAATGGGCTGAAGCTGCTACTATCTATCATAGGACCAAGATGCAGGGAAAGATGAAGGAAAACAGCCCTGCTAGATCTCTCCCAACTGACTAGTCCTCCAGGGGAAAAAATAAACTGGATGCCTCTCTCACTCCAAACACGAAAATAGAATCCAGACACATCAAAGATGTAAACATAAAAAGGATGTGCAGGAGAATACCATAAGGACATTTAGGTAAATAGTTTTATAGTTCCAGAATGACGAGGGCAATTTTTTAAACATCAAGTCAAGAATAGAAACCAAACAGGAAAGACTGACAGATTGTACTACATAAAAATATAAACCTTCTGTTTGACCAATAAATAAACTTGGAAAAATATATTCAACATATGTTACAGACAAAAGGTTACCGTTACTCATAGAGACACAGAACTTTACCAGAAAAAGTAAGGGGAAAAAAATGAACATCACCAAA
Organism: Bos mutus; assembly: GCF_027580195.1. Lineage (NCBI taxonomy): Eukaryota > Metazoa > Chordata > Mammalia > Artiodactyla > Bovidae > Bos > Bos mutus. The sequence continues at coordinate 54,670,075 of NC_091629.1, read as the reverse complement.
AGAAAAATGAGTTAGCATATGACCTAGAAATGCCATTCATGAGTATATATCCAAAAGAAATAAAAACATATGCCCACAGAAAAACTTGTACATGAATGCTCATAGCAGGATTATTTATAATAGCCAAAAGTGGAAACAACCCAAATGTCTGTAAATAAAATGTGATCTACGCATGCGATGGATACTGTTCAACAACAAAACGAAATGAAGTACTGTTTCTTCATGGCGACAACATGGATGAACCTTGAAAACATCCTAAGTAAAAAAAAAAAAGCCAATCACAAAAAACCACATCTTATATCATGCCATTTACATGAAAGGCCCAGAATAGGTCAATCAATAGGGACAGAAAGTAGATTAGTGATTGCATGAGCTTTAGAAGACGGGAAAATGGAGAGTGACTGCTAATGGCAGTCCAGGATTTCTTTATGAGATGAGAAATGTATTCTAAAATTGATTGTGACGATGGTTACACAATTCTCTGAATATACTAAAACCCATCAAGTTGTATTTTTTAAATGGGTGGACAGTGTACGTCTCTATACAGCTGTTCATAAAAATATATATAATGACTTTATTGAACCTGTGACAATATTGCTTGTTTTATGTTTTGATTTTTTGGCCAGAAGGCATGTGGGCTCTTAGTTCCCTGACCAGGGATCAAACCTATACCCCTGTATTAGAAGGTGAAGTCTTAACCACTGGACTGCCAGGGAAGTCCCGAAGCTATTGTATTTGTAAAAAATCAGTGTTCTTGATAATAGGATCAAATTTTGATTCCAAGTAAAAAGATATTAAACTGGAAGAATGGGGACCCTTATAGTGAATGTTTTTATTCCACAATGAAAATACAGACATCTTGAAACATTAAGTACCAAATAGCATGTCATCAAAATACATAATACAAAAACTGTTGTAAATATAAGAACTTTAAAAAAAAAAGACTCAGTTCTTATCCAATGACAGATCAAAGACACTAAAGATAAGCAGCTCTATACAGGACTCAATCAAATTGATAAGATAGAACCAGTAGATAAATTTCAAACTCAATACCCTCAAAAGAGGCATATTCTTTTCAAGGACCCATGGAGTACTTGGAGAAGTTAATTCTAAAGAAAACCTTAGTAAATTCACCAAGATGGAAAGAGTACATAGCAGATATAAAACACAAAACTGAACAAGAAAAACACAGCCCAAAAAGTTGACACATACACACAAAAAGAAAGAAACCCAAATCTCTAAGAAACAAACTGCCTCTTGAAAAAGTTGTTTCAAACAGAAATCAAAACTGAAATTGCATTTGACCGTATGTCCTACGAATTCAAATTACTCCTTTCCAGTGTTTCGTAAACCATACTTTTGCAAAGAAGCGTAACTAGATAGATGCAAATTTCTCCCCCGCTATATGTTGTTGGCTTCAATTGGTGTTAAAACTAACCTGTGTTTTTTCACTCATCCTTGTACATCTAATTGTGCTTTTTTAATTACTTTCTTACTTAAGTTCAGTTATTTTTAAATCACCATGAAACTTAGTTTTATAAATATTTATTTCAGAGTTTATTTTCATTCTTTCTGTTTAGTAATTCTAGTACTAAATGCAATGAATTGTCCACCAATGGTAGCTTTGGTTGCTTCCCTGAAGAAATATTTAAAACTTTTTTCTTGATTATAAAAGTAATATTTTTATAAATAAAAAAGTAAACATTCAGTAATGTATGGCTTAGATGAGAAAGTACTCTATAATTTCATCACCTATTACACCACCCACTCCCCTAACTAATGTTATAATCTGAATATTCCTTCAAATTTGTTCTAGACTACTAACAAGAAAATAAATGTATATAATAGTAATCTTTCTTTAACTGAAATGGAATCACACTTAACATAAAATTATTTTCACTTAACAATATAAATGGCAATTTTCCATATTAGCACATATAAGCATCTCTCATGATGATGTAGGATGAAATCATATGTATTTAATAGGTCTACTGTTGACTGATGTTCTGGTTGTTTCCAATTTTTGGATATTAAAGTTCAGCTGCGATGAACATTCTTACACATCTTTGCACAGTTGTACAGGTATTGCTACTACAAGGTACGGTTTTCTCATTATTTCACAGATACCAACAAGGTTGAAGAGAACCACAAACAATGCTGTCCAGAACCACAAAACCCATTTTAAAATAACATGATAAAAGAAACAAGCACTGGCCTAAAATGGTGTCAGATTAAGTGCCAATAAGAAGACCTACCCAAGGGAGCTACAAATGGAGACCTGAACAAAGGAAAAAGTAGGCAGATTGCAGTTTCATAAATGTGTGAGACCAAAGTTGTGTGTTTCAAAACGTTGAGAGCACCACGGACTGACTTCTCCCTCCGGACTCTCAGCAGTCAGTGCAGGTAACAATTCACAAGCCCGCCGCTCTGACCGTTCTACCAGTCAATGCGGCCGCACAGAAGTAACCATGCCCTGGAGAGGCAAATTCTAAGACCAAAGCAAGCAAGGCAGACTTCTGCTGGGATGTGCTCCCCCCTACCCCCACACTGTTGCCAAGGGAGACCGAGCCCACATGGAGTGGGGAGCAGAGAAATCCTCACGGGAGGGGACAACAGGAATGAATTCACCTGAAAACAGAAAACACTGAGCTATTTGTTTTTAAAAGCTCCCAGAGCTCAAATTTCTCCCCAAAATGTTAATAATAAAATAGATAAATAAACCAGTATACTATCAGACTGAGAGAAGTCTACACTGCTTGGAAAAAGGAATACTCGTGGGGTGCAAGGCAAGGTGTGATGAGAGAGAGAATGCGGGGAACGGAAGGCAGATACTAGATCACGGAGAGTCCTGGGCTTCAGTAACGAATGTGGCTTCTCTCGGGGAGGCGGGGTGGTGGTTGGGACTAATTTGCATCTTTCTAAACAGAGGTGAGTATGATTATTTTTTTACTCTAAGAGCGATTGCTACAGCATTAGGATGGAGGGAGGGAAATTTGAGAAAGCCATGAAATTTGAGAGCCATGTTCCAAATGAGAAGTAAGGAGGACTGGGCCAGGCAGCAGCAGTAGAAGTGAAGAGCCTGCTTCTCAGTGAAACAGAGGAGGGGGAAGTACAAGATCACACCCAGGTTTACGGCTGGGTAAATGCTTCTTCTATAAAATGAGGATAAAAAATTCAAATCAGGTTAGTGTTAGGATTATATACATTGGGTTTGCTTTAAAGTTAACCGAAGGGACATCCCTGGAGGTCCAGTGGTTAAGAATCCGCCTTGCAATGCAGGGGACCTGGGCTCGATCCCTGGTCGAGGAACTAAGATCCCACATGCAGAAGGGTAACTAAGCCTGAGTGCTGAAACTCGAGAGCCCGTGTGCCGCAATGAAAGATTCCACATGCCGCAACTAAGACCCGAAGCAGCTAAATAAATATTTTTTCAAAAAAATAAACTTAACCTACACCCCACCTTTGTTTCAGAAAAGATTTAATGCCATTTAAATCAATGTCACAGTTGTGGAAACACTGTAAAAGGCCCTCACAAATGTGAACTCTATTGATTGCTAGTATTGACACCTTCTTGAATATCTGGCTGTTTGGTGCCCAAGTTTGCAGTGCTGTACAGGGCAGGCAGAGGGGTTGACATGACCCAGCAGGTGATGACAAGTGTGACCTTGTGGCCCAGAAGAAAGGCCAAGCAAGGTTTAGGAAAACAAGCCTGGGGAGTCGCGAGTTCAGTGGCTCTGGAATCCAGGCACACACTGTGAGCTAGACTCTATGCCAGACCTGTCGTACCTCTTCACCTCATTTAATCCTGGGAGCAAACTTGCCAGAAAATTGTTTGTTTGTTTGTTTGTTTTTTTAAGTCTTTCAAGATGAGAAAATGTGAGGCTTTCAGAGGTTAATTAGCCTCCTCGGTGGGAATCCGAGGGACTCACGCTGACTTCCCGGTCCTCTTCCAACAATGTGTAACACTCTGCATAGGCAAGGGCAGAGCTGTGGTTCTGTGGAAACACGACCCCAGCAGCTCCGCAGCCCACGCAGGTGCGGAGGGCTGCCTGGTATGGGAGGGCCTGACTAGCAGGCAGTGCTTCTGGGGGAAGAGCAAGCCCCGTCTCCTCTCCTGGTGGTTATTCATTCTCTTTCTTCCAGCAACATGTGGCCCCTGGATGCCTGTCTTCCCCTGGCAGGACCCTGCTGATCACTCTCGTGCTCTCCTCGGGGGTCACCCCTGGCATCATCTCTCAGTGATGCTGACCCCACTGTCCCTCCCAGGGGCCTCGCTCAGCTGCAGGTCAGAGCTCAGGTCTGTGCTTGCAGGGGGACCTCTCTCTGCTGAGGCTACGGCCCTCTCACTAGGCTTGCAAAACAAGGGGCTGTCATTGTTCAGTTACTGCATCGTGTCTGACTCATTGCGACCCCATGGACTGCAGCAGCCAGGCCTCCCTGTCCTTCACTATCTCCCAGAGTTTGCTCAAACTCATGTTCATTGAGTCAGTGATGTCATCCAACCCATCTCATCCCCCGTCACCCCGTTCTCCTCCTGCCCTCAATCTTTCCCAGCACCAGGGTCTTTTCCAATGAGTTGGCTCTTCACATCAGGTGGCCAAAGTACCCGAGTTTCAGCTTCAGCATCAGTCCTTCCAAAACAAGGGGACTGCATTGTTAATCCCTTGCAAGTGGTTTAAGTAGGACTTAGGGGTTGGCCCGACTCACCCCTCCAACATCTCAAAGGGAAACAGATGCCATGTTGAACTAATAAAACATTTGACAAAATTCCTTAGCATCCCTTTTTAAAAATAATTTCGTTTGTTTATTTTTCTCTGTGCTGGGTCTTCACTGCTGTGCGGGCTTCTCTCTAGTTGCAGCAAGCAGGGGCTACTCTCTAGCTGCCATGCACAGCTGCTCTCTAGCTTCCCACTGCGGTGGCTTCCCTTGTTTCGGAGCACTGGCTCTAATGGTGCAGGCTTCAATGACCACAGCCCAGGGGCTCAGTAGTTGCACTTCCCGGGTTCTAGAGCACAGGCTCAGTAGTTGCAGCACATGGGCTTTGGTACTCCGCCGCTTGTGGGATCTTCCAGGACCAGGGATCGAACCCGTGTCTCCTGCACTGGCAGGTGGATTCGTAACCACTGAACCACCAGGGAATCCCCTCTAGTGTCACTTTGAACTAGTCACTTACTCTCACTCTTTGACAACCAGCAACCTCTCTGGTTCCCAATTCTACTTAATTCTAAAACTGACGTTTCTGGCTGCCCCGGGAGTGGTCCTGTTGGCGAAATACTGCTAGGACCGCTCCACCCCCATTCATCCCTGAGCTACTCTCAGAGGTCAATCATGGCTTGGTTCTACGCCAGGACACCTCATACTAACCTGGCCCGCCGTTGATTCTGCTTCTACTGCCAGACAACCAGGGTTTTCGTTATGCGATCGTTTCTAAAGTTCTTTCAACAGTCATTACAGCAGCCGCAACTTGCCTGGCCTGGAAAGCGGCAGCAGCGCCATCTGGTGGTTCTTCTGAGAACATCACAGGGTTGTTTCAGCCCCTTCATCCGTCTGGGTGTGCACCGCACACACTGAGAATTCACAATTTCCGATATCTGAATAAGGCCATCTGTCCTGCTATTTAACAATCTAGTCCACTGCTCATCCTTTATAAAGATAAAAAAAAACCATAAAATCCATCTCCAGATTCAGTGTGGATCCAATGACCTTTGTGTTTTCAGAAAACTCAGACCTTTCCACAGTAAATCTGCCTTTGCTGAGCTAACTGGGCTGCAATACCCAAGGGCAACGTAGAGGAAGACTACACTTCCCAAGTCTTCATTCTCTCCCTATGAAGACATTCCTTTCTCAGTCTTAAAAGGAAACATGGTAATTGTCCGTCGTGCTGCATATAGTCCAGTTAGGATGTCAGGCATAAATTAAAAGATTCCTGAAATACTAGTGTCCCAGAGAAAGTGCTATGAAGGAGGACATGGTGCCTGAACCAGTGTGATGGGCCAGCAAGTGTGATGTAGGCCAGGGGCTTATAGAAGGCTTCCCCTGGGATGCTTGACCAAACCTAAAAGTCCAAATTGTCTTCCAGGAAACTCAGAGAGGACAAGAGCTTTCAGTGCATTTCATCTACAAGCCTGAGGGACATGACAGCTGGGAACAATGGCATTTGTTCTTTGTTTTTGTTTGGGGGGGGGTTATTTTTTTGTTTGTTTGAGTTAGCCACAGTGTGTGGCACGTGGATCAAACCCAGGTCCCCTGCATTGGAAGCAGGCAGTCTTAACTACTGGATCACCAGAGAAGTCCTAAGAACAACGGGATTTGGTCACCAATTTGAAGGGTGTTTTGTCTGGCTCCTTCTCACAACCCCACCACCATCAGAAACACACACATGCACACATACATGTACACACACAATTGATTTGTCATTTCTTTGTGCTGAAGAATTAAATTATGTGCAGATGAGAACTGCAGTCAGATGGAGTCCTGCTCAGGTGGGGAAGAGCTGAAAGGCTCTATAAAAGGAAACTTTATCTCTGAGGCTCAGACAAGGCAAGTCTGTAGAACAACAGCTGAGACTGCCCCTGAGCCATGAGTCTCCAGCGTGAGTCTCCCAAGGAAGGGAAAATGGGGTTACGGCTCAGTATAGTTGGGGACCTCATAGGTGCACAACTCCAGGGACCTTCAAATTTAGCTCCTTCCATTATCTGACTGATAGTGGAATGCATGTGAGTCTTAGACAGATGTGGGTTCTAATGCTTTGGCTTCAGCATGATTTCAAAAGTTAACTTCTCTGAGGCATTTCATCATTTGAAAAATGAAATTAAGAATCCCTATGCTGCAAGGAGGCCCTTGCTCTGTTCTGGTCCCCAAGGCTCTCTCCCCTGAAAGCCCCTGCTTTCTCTTGCCCTGCATGATAGGGAATTGTTTCACCAAATATTACTGGTTCTTTTTTTTCTGGAAAGAAGAAACCCTCAGAATTCAAGATTTTTCATTTGTATGAGTGTCATAAAAAGCAGATTTTTAAAACATGTTTTCCACATTGATATAAATAAATCATTGAATAAACTAGGGGAAAGATACAGCTTTCCCTTGCAGAAGAATATCATTTAATAAATGTAGAAGGAATGATGGAAATAGAAAATCACCAGCAGGCAAACTCCAAGGTAATAACTGTCACAAGTTAAATACCACTGAAAGTACAAAGAGAAAGAAGATATTTGCATAAATTCAAAGTATCTCCCCTAAGATATTTATTAAATACAAACAGGAAAATAGTAACTTCGTGGTGAAGAAACCTAGCAGAGACACTGGTTTGAAAGACATTTCAACGTCTGTGATACGATGTCCTGAGAGGGTCACAGATGACCTTTGGGTGTGCATACTAAGTCACTTAAGTCGTGTCCAAGTCTGTGACCCTATGGACTGTAGCCCACCAGGCTCCTCGGTCCATGGCATTCTCCAGGCAAGAATACTAGAGTGGGTTTCCATGCCCTACGCCAAGGTATCTTCCCAACCCAGAGATCAAACCTACATCTCTTGTATCTCCTGCATTGGCAGGCAGGTTCTTTACCAGTTCTTCCCACCTGGGAAGCCCCTGACCTGTGACCTCTGTGATACCTTGCCAAAAATGCATAAACTCAATTGAATCATGAGAAAATACCAGACAAACCCAAACTGAGAGTCATTTACAAAAGAATTGGCCGGTACTCTTCAAAAGCAGTCAAGGTTATGAAGACTCCTCCCTCCCCACCCTCCCCCCACCCCGCCAAAAAAAAAAAAACCCTGAGAAGCGCTCACAGATTAGAGAAAATTCAGAAAACACTACAACTAGATGCAGTGTAGAGTCCTAGATCGGATCCTGCACCCGAAAAAGGACATTAGTGGGAAAACCGATGGAATTTGAATAATGTCTGTAGCGTCGTTAATAATATTGTATTGATTGCTCAACACTGCTAATTATTAGAGAAATGCAAATCAAAACTACAGTGAGGAATCGCCTGACACCAGTCAGAATGGTCACCACTGAAAAGTCAATAAATAATGAATGCTGGAGAGGGTGTGGGGAAAGGAAACCCTCCTACACTGTTGGTGGGAATGTAAGCTGGTAGAGCCACCATGAAGAACAATATGGAGATTCCTTAAAAAACCAAAAACAGAGTTACTATACGACCCGGCAATCCCACTCTGGGCACATATCCCAAAAACATGAAAACTCTAATTCAAAAAGATACATGTACCCCAGTGTTCATAGCAGCATGATTTACAACAGCCAAGACATGGAAACAACCCAAGTGCCCATTAACAGATGAACGGATAAAGAAGACGCGATATATCTGTACAGTGAGATATTACTCCACCATGGAAAAATGAAATATTGCCCCGTGCAGCAACATGGAGGAACCTCGAGATTATCATACTAAGTGAAGTAAGTAGAAGAAAGAGGAATATGATATCACTTATATGTGGAATCTAAAAAATAATACAAATGAATCTATATACAAAACAGAGACAGACTCACAGACATAGAAAATAAACTTAGGTTTCCCAAAGGGGATAGTGGAGAGGAAGAAACAAATCAGGGGTGTGGGATTAACAGATAAAAACTGCTACACATAAAATAGATAAGCAGCAAGGATTTACTGTATAGCACAGGGAACTATATTCAACATCTTGTAATAATCTATAATGGAAAATAATCTGAAAAAATATATATATACATGTATATATACATATATATGTATATTTACAACATTGTAAATCAACTATACTCAATATAAAATAAAAATCTAAAAAAACAAAGATTATATAATAAATAAAACAAATACAGATATCTATATGTTTTATGTACAATACATACATGGGATTCTAGTATATATACATATAGTACACATTATATATATGGTCTTATGACATGCTATGGCCATTCAACAATATATCCTGGCTTATATGTTTGTCTATTTCATGACTGCATACTACTCCATTATAATAAACATGTACTTAACCAATCTCAGATTTGTCTCCAATTTTTCCCTATTATAAAGGATACTGCTACAAAACCTTGTGTATGTATTATAAGTGTTTCAGTGTGTGTGAATATATATAGAATATAATTATATAAAAATACTATATATTATATATCATTTGTATTATATATATAAATAATAGAGTCTTAGAATGAGGACACTTGATTCAAGATGTAAGAAAAGTTTAAACTTTGATCATACTTCCACCTACAGTGAATGAGGTGACAATCTGCCATACCCTGACAAATAATAATCATCAGCATGTTTCCAGTTTTTCGATAGAATGGGCAAAAGACGAATGACTGAATGTGTCGCCTATCTGAATGTCCCACCAAGGCCTCTGCCCATGCTGCAGGGGAGCCGTGGGTTCCTGAGTGAAGTTCCATCTCTCCGCTTGATAGCCCAGTTACTAGTCTCTGCAGTAGCCAGTCTCCAGGAAAACCCCCAGTGGTCCCTGTCTTCTGATGGACATGTGCATTCCCCTCCCTGATTGCATCATGGCGGGTCTGTGTGCCCAATAGAATAAGGCACAAGTGATGGTTCATGGGGCTTCCCAGGTGGCTCACTGGGTAAAGAATCGGCCTGCAATGCAGGAGATGCAGACAGATACGAGTTCAGTCCCCGGATCGGGAAGATCCCGGAGGAGGGCATGGCAACCCAGTCCAGTATCCTTGCCTGGAGAATCCCACGGACAGAGGAGCCTGGTGGGCTACGGTCCATGGAGTCACAAAGAGTCGGACATGACTGCAGCGACTGAGCACGCACCCATGATGGTATATGGTTTCTGAGGCTAGTTCATGAAAAGGCATGTGGCTTCCCCTTGTTCTCCCTTGGATCACAGCCCTGGTGGAAACCAACTGACCCTCAGGGCCCTTGTGGAGGAGGCCTCATCAGTAGCGCACAGTGAGAAACTGAGGCCTCCTGCCAACAGCCATGTGAGAACGCCATCCTGAAAGCAGTTCACCCAGCCACAGTTACGTGTTCAGATGATCACAGCCTAGGCCGACATCCTGATTGCAACCTCATGAAAAACCCTAAATTGGAACTATGCAACTAAGCCACCGCCCCCAGATTCCAGGGTGCAGAAACCACATGGGATGATAAATAGTTGTTATTTTAAGCCTCTAAGTTCTGGGGGAATTCGTTATGCAGCAATAGATAACATACACTCTCTGGGCCTCACTTTCCTCATCGGTAAGCTAGGATCGCTCATCAGAACAACGCCCACTTCACAGAGAGGAAGCAGCCGAAAGCACCTGCCACCTGCCTGGCCCAGGAGCACTACTGTCTCTTCACCTCCCTCGTAGGGAGCCCTTGTCACAGGCTGTCAGGCCTGACTAAACAGGGAGGAATGTTTTGAGTTGCAATGCCTTTGACCTTTTCATTTAAAATCCATGTCAAATCAGCTTCTAATTCATTTCCAGACACATTATTCTGAGAATGAAGCAGGGAGTGAACTTTGTTGCAATGCAGTCCCTGCCCTTTTATTTGATGAAATTAAAAAAGCAAATGGTCCAGTTGCTCTGGTCTTCGGAGAGCTGCCAAACTCCTTTCTGAGTGATCGTGGCTGCTGGGGACCCTGGCCAGTGATGAGCTGGGGTGGAGGCCTGAGGAGGGGGGAGCCTGGCTGAAGTGTAGATGCCGGTACAGGACACACACCTTAGTTCCCAAGCAATGTGGCTGCTGCTGCTAAGTCACTTCAGTCGTGTCCGACTCTGTGCAACCCCATAGACGGCAGTTCCCCAGGCTTCCCCGTCCCTGGGATTCTCCAGGCAAGAACAATGGAGTGGGTTGCCATTTCCTTCTCCAATGCATGAAAGTGAAAAGTGAAAGTGAAGTCGCTCAGTCGTGTCCAACTCTTAGCGACCCCCTGGACTGCAGCCCACCAAGTTCCTCGGCCCATGGGATTTGCCAGGCGAGAGTACTGGAGTGGGGTGTCATTGCCTTCTCCAAAGCAATGTGGACACACGTACAAAAGAGGACTTGCTCATCTTTTTCATCTGACAGTGTTCCCAGCGAACAGACTGAGCCCATTGGTAGTGGAGGTGGGCACAGGGAAGCCAGGAGCCACGAAAACCCCAAGGATGCTGGTCACCAAGCATTCAGCCCAGTGGACTAATAGGGACATAAGAACACTGAGTGCCCTTCTCCCTTCGAGCAGCCCACACTCTGCCAAGCCAGGCCAGCTGGGGCCTCACTGGAGCATCCTTGGGAGCACAAGCACCTTCTGTTTCCCTCCAGAGGTCAAGTTCCACCTAGGCTGTAACTTCCAATGAACACTCAGGATTGATTTCCTTTAGGATTGACTGGCTGGATCTCCTTGCAGTCCAAGGGACTCTCAGGAGTCTTCTCCAACACCACAGTTCAAAAGCATCAATTCTTCAATGCTCAGCTTTCTTTATAGGCCAACTCTTACATCCATACATGACCACTGGAAAAACCATGGCTTTCACTACATGGACCTTTGTCAGCAAAGTAATGTCTCTGCTTTTTAATATACTATCTAGGTTGGTCATAGCTTTTCTTCCAAGGAATAAGCATCTTTTAATTTCATGGCTGCAGTCACCATCTGCAGTGATTTTGGAGCCCAAGAAAATAAAGTCTCTCACTGTTTCCATTGTTTCCCCATCTATCTGCCATGAAGTAATGGGACCGAATGCCATGATCTTAGTTTTCTGAATGTTGAGCTTTAAGCCAGTTTTTCACTCTCCTCTTTTACCTCCATCAAGAGGCTCTTCAGTTCCTCTTCACTTTCTGCCATAAGGGTGGTGTCATCTGCATATCTGAGGTTGTTGATATTTCTCCCAGCAATCTTCACTCCTGCTTATGGTTCATCCAGCCCAGCGTTTCTCATGATGTACTCTGCATAGAAGTTAAATAAGCAGGGTGACAGTATACAGCCTTGACGTACTCTCCTGATTTAGAACCAGTCTGTTGTTCCATGTCCAGTTCTAACTGTTTCTTCTTGACCTGCCTACAGATTTCTCAGGAGGCAGGTGGTCAGTCTGGTATTCCCATCTCTTGAAGAATTTTCCACAGTTTGTTGTGATCTACACCCTCAGAGGCTTTGGTGTTATCAATAAAGCAAAAGTAGATGTTTTTCTGGATCTCTCTTGCTTTTTCTGTGATCTGAAGCTGAAACGCCAATACTTTGGCCACCTGATGTGAAGAACTGACTCATTGGAAAAGACCCTGATGCTGGGAAAGATTGGAGGCAGGAGGAGAAGGGGAGGACAGAGGATGAGATGGTTGGATGGCATCAGCAACTCGATGGACATGAGTTTAAGCAAGCTCCAGGAGTTGGTGATGGACAGGGAAGCCTGGCATGCTGCAGTCCATGGGGTCGCAGAGTCTGACACAACTGAGCCAGTGAACTGAACTGAACCGAGGCTGTAAATAGCGTTGCTCTCCACTCTGCCATCTGGTGGCCATAGTCAGCAATTGCAGCTTTCCCACAAGAGAAAGACACACACCCCCCACACATACTGGAGTGGGTTGCCGATTCCTTCTCCAGGGGATCTTCCTGACCCAGGGATCGAACCCGGGTCTCCCGCATTGTAGGCAGACGCTTTACCGTCTGAGCTACCAGGGAAGCCTTGTTTTGTCCCACAAGACAGCCACCTTCAAAGCCACGGGGATATAGCTCTCACTCTCCAGCCATGACACGAACTGTTTTGCCTCCTCCAAAAGAAGGCAAGGGCTCTTTCTGCATAGTCTTCCATGCCGAAGAACTTAGGTGGATTTCCAGGGGAAGAGTCAGAATTTTTTTTAATTGACACCATTCTGAGTCTTACTTGAAATAATTCCTCAGCCCAGCAGACACCCAGAGTCTAGGTTGGAGGCTTTGTCTTGCCTCCAGCCAAGCTCCCTCCTCTCTCAGGACATGTTACCTGGAAAGTGGAGTGGCTTCTGTCCCTGATTCTTTGTCCAGAGGCATTAATCCCAACAGTCTCTCCATCTCTCCCTTAAAAAGAATTGTGAGCTCTATCCACCCACCCCAGATGCCAAAGGCCAGAGACCACCTCTCGGAGACATTCAATTTCGCAAGAAAAGACTACCCTGGGACTTCCCTGGTGGTGTAGTGGTTAAGACTTCACCTTCCAACGCAGGGGATGTGGAGTCAATCCCTGGTGACTCCACCATCTTCAACCAGAAATCCCTTCACATTTTATCATTTAGAATGCTTTCAGCTGCAGGTAACAGAAAAACTAATTCAGCTTGGCCTATTTGATAAGAAAAGGTACAATATAATCCTGTGTAAAAGGAAGGTAAGACTGAGGTAGGAGATAGATGGGCTCCTGGTTAGACATTTACAATCAGCCAGTCTCCTCTTTGCATTTCCTAAGAGATAGGTGGGCTATAGTTGAGGAATTTACAACCAGCCCCCCATATGCATTTATATTTGGAAGTAACAACAAAATCAGGGTAAATAGCCAGTGTTTGTCTCTTGTTAACACCTCAAGGGAATACTCATAGCAAGGACAAAGAGAAGGAAAAAAAACACTGAGTAAAAGATGAGGGAGATACTACACATGTGCAGAAAGGCCCTTGGAGTTAAAAGCCAAAGGATAATTCCAGGCCATAATGAGTCTTGCTCGTCCCAGAAGCCTTCACTTTGAGATCCATCTTGGCTAAGGTGTGCGTGCGCACCACTGGCTCCTGTGGTCCAGTGGTTAGGACTCCTAGTCTGGGAACTAAGACCTTGCTTCCAGCTACCACTCACTGCTGCTTGTGTCCAAAATCAAGATGGGCTCCAGAGTCAGCTTGATTTACAATAGTTCTGCAGCTCCAGTCTCCCGAATCCCCTGGGGCTGCTGCTCTCACGGGGGAGGGGGGGAGGGGAGTAGGAGAGGTGGTTGTAGCGATTCCTAACTATATACACCCACACCACGTATCCAAATAATGACACCCAGTCATTCAATAGTGCCAAAGCCTCAAAGAAGCAGCCAAAGTGGGGACTGCCCTGGTAGCCCAGTGGTTAAGACTGCTTTCCCAATGCAGGGGGCCCCAGTTCAATCCCTGGTCAGGGAAGTAGATCCCACAAAACTCAACTAAGAGTTCAGATGCCTCAACTACAGATCCGGAATGCTGCAACTAAGAACATCCCACACGTGGCAATGAAGATGGCGTGTGCCGAAACTAAGACTCAGCACAGGGAAGGAAGGAAGGAAGAAAAGAAAGAAAGAAACAGAACAGAAGAAAGAAAAGAATTAGCGAAGGTGGCAGCCAGCTCTACGAGGAAAATCTTCGCTCTGAAGGGGACAGGCTCAGCCTCACAAGCTAAGGCAGAGTGGGATGTATATTTTTCCCAGGCCCCTGGAGAATGTCATTTAATGAGCTGCCCTCCTCAAATGAGGGCCATTTGGGAAGAAGCAGGACCCCAGAAGACCTCCATCCACTCAAACAGATACAAGTAAGTGTTGGTGAGACAAGTCAACTACCAGACAGCCAGCTGATGGGAAAGAGTAAGAGGACCTGGAGAGTGAGGCAGGACCCTTGGCCTCAATGACCCACACAACAGACCAGTCAGGTGCCCAGACAAGACACTGCAGTAGATAGATCCTAGCACACTGAATACCACTGTCTTCCTCATGTAATAGAAGATGAAACTGAAACACAGAGTAACTGGCTTGCCCAAGATCGTATAGCTAGAAACTTCATTTGCTGAGAGTAGCCCTGGAAATGGCTCATTCTCATCTGGGGAAAAAAAAGGAGGAAGGGGAGGGAGGAGGGGAGAAGAGGACCACTGGGATTTAAGATGGAAAGAAACAGTCTTGTTTAGGGAATGTGTTGGCTTTAGGGTCGGGGGTCTGGGATTCCGGGTCTCACAGAATCCCGTGTGTGGGAGACTTCCCTGGTGGTCCGGTGGCTAAGACTCTGCATTCCCAATGCAGGAGGCCCTGGTTCGATCCCTGGTCAGGGAACTAGATCACACATGCCTCGACTAAGAGTTCGAATGCTGCAACTAAGACCTAGCACAGCCTAATAAATAAATAGACATTTTTTTAAATGGAATACAATGTGTGGTCCACACTAGTTTCACAAACCTGTTATTCCTTATAACTTGCGGTGCCCTAACTGAAGTTACTCACTAAGTCTTAGCTGCACTTTTTGTGTCATGCTTGCTTCTTAAATCTGATTAATAGAACATTTTTCTTATCCCTTTTTTAACACGTGGTGTCACTTGACCTAATTGATGTGTGGAAGCACTACACTGGTTTCCAAACCCCACATGTCTGGAGAAGGAGACGGCAGCCCCTCCAGTGTTCTTGCCTGGGAAATCCCACGGGCAGAGGAGCCTGCTGGGCTACAGTCCACGGGGTTGAAAAAGACTCGGATACGACTGAGCAGCTTTCACTTCACACCCTACACATAAGATACACACAATGTGTGCAAAAGACTCTTCCTTCAGGCCTGTAACGCCCCTCTCATGGAAGATCAATGAGGGAAATCTTTATATTCTGCATAAAAACAAAATCAAATTTACATACTAAACTAATTTGCTTAAAAACTTAACTTGCTTTCAAATAAAAAATGCATTTCTGACATGCAAAAAAAAAAAGGATCCAGTGTGTGACCATGAGTGATGGCTGTTGCCTTCTGAGGCTCAGTTCTTTCCCTGAAATTCAAGGAGACAAACATACCTCAGTGCATGCACACAGTAAGTGCTGGAATCAGGACCCAACTCTAGATCAGCCAACTACAGAAGATCTGACTCCTGAATCCTCTGGTCTGGGGAGGAGGTGGGGCAAGGGGAACCTCAGGTGGAAGCGGGGTATGTAGCCGGCACAAAGGCTAGAAGTCATGTCCTGAAGAAAAGCTGGGTGAGATCAAGCCCAGCTCCAGGAGACCGGCTGCAGTTAAGGGTGGGAACTAGGTGCGGAGCCAAAATGTGAATGTAGGGGCCTGAGAGCACCTGAAACCGAGGACCAGAGGATCGGGCAAAGGGCTGCAGCCTGGAGGAACCTGGAGGCGATGTGAATTGAGAGCAGCTACTTACATAGCCCCAGCGCACAGGCTGGCGGAGAGGAGTGGGCCGCTCTACCCCACACAGGACACAGGGCCCCTCAGCAAACCCAGCCAGTCCCGCGTACCACGGCCATGGGACCCTGGTCATGCTGGAAAGGGAGGAAACTCCCCTTGGGCTCCAAGACCTGGGAAGCTCGCATTCCTACCTTCATTCATTCCTTGGTCTGGCTGTTTTTAGGTCAGCCAGCACAGACGCCTTTTGTTGGACGTGGAGGCATCAGAATGGTCCTCAAGAGTTCAAATGCCACGCTCCAAGGAAGGCAAGGAGGAAAGAACACGGGCCCGCAGCGGGTGCGGCGAGGCCCAGCCGTGGCTCCGCACTCACTACTCTCCTAGGAACAACCCAGCAGTGCAGGTTCGCAATGTGACATGAAACAGCAGGCGCCGTGCTTGCCCTGCTGCGGTTTTTGGAACCACACAATATGTTTGATTGAAAGACTCTTTCAGAAGCTTAATGTTTTTAACATTAAAGAATTAAATCAATAATGTCCCCATTTCAGCTTCTCTGTGATTATGTCCTTTGTGTCCTGTTTGCTATTTAGTCACAAGCTTTCTAAAAATCACAATCTATGTCATTTGTCAAAGAAAATCAAGAGAAGAGGGAAAGAGGACAAGAAAGGAATTACCCTCGGATGAATACCTACTATGCGCCAGGCACTGTTCCAGTGGTATTACATCCATTGACTTAGGTCAGCCTCCTCGAAACCCCTAAAGCAATATGTGGCTATAATCCTCATTTGATAAATTAGCAATCGGAAGCTCAGAGAGGAAAAGAGACTTCTCCAGTCTCTCCAAAGAGCAGAGCCTGGATTGGAACTCTCTGGTGTGTTGGATTCCAAACGCATCCTCCTCCATGGTGTTCTTTGCTAATTTCCTCCACTCGGCGCTCCCATCCAGTAATAGAACCACTTGACGCCAAGGACCTTCCTCTGGCATGAGGCTCCCCTGTCTTCAGGCCTAGTTCACAGAGCTAATGTGAAAGATCTTCCTGTCTACCTGGCTGGGCCCCTCAGGTGAGTCGCTGAGTCACTCAGTCATGTCCGACTCTATGCAACCCCATGGACAGCAGCCCACCAGATTCCTCTGTCCACAGGGATTCTCCAGGCAAGAATACTGGAGTGGGTTGCAGTGCCCTCCCCCAGGGCATCTTCCTGACCCAGGAAAAAAGGGGTCTCCTGCTTGCAGGCAGATTCTTTACCAGCTGATCTACCAGGGAAGCCCCCAGGAGGTGATGCCAGATCTCCTGAATAGTCCCTGGGATGGGAAGGGGAAGCCCAGATTGCCTGTCTACAGAGGGTCAGGGAATTCACTTGAGAAGCAGAATTTTAAAGTTCAGGGTCCTCGATTTGGGATCAAGAGTGTGGTGACTACGACAGGGTTTCAATCCTAGAAAGAAACAAGTGTGTCCTAGGACTGAGTGGCTAGCCAGGCAGTTGGAGGCAACAGTCTAGGCTTCTAGGGGAAACTTTGCTCCTCTCTAGCTGGGAGACTTTGAGGAAGCTACTTTTCTGAGCCAGAATTTCGTCAGTGAAATGAGACCAGTGCTTCCTTCCAAGAGGGTTGGAATGATTAAGTCATAGGTTGCACAAGAGAGTTTCTGAGCGGGGTTCCTACAAAGTGTCCACAGAAGGGCCACGGTTGCCACGCTTTATGCTGAGGCCACTGGTAGGCGTGAGGATGCACAACACAGTGCTCAGTGTCCTGGGAGAGTTTTTCCTGCGTCCTGTATGACAACGTATGCTTGAATCATAGTTCAGCTGTGTGGCCATGGATACTCAAACTTAAGATACAATAACAGGCACCTCCCTGGTGGTCCAGTGACTAAGATTCCCCACTCCCAAAGCAGGTGGCCCAGGTTCGATCCCTGGTTGGGGAATTAGATCCCACATGCCACAGCTAAGAGTTCAAGTGCCACCACTAAGACCTGGCACAGTCAGATAAAAATTTTTTTAAAAAACTTGTAAAGATATAATAACAACTTAGATCAATTAAATCTGCATTTCTGAGGGTAGGACCCAGGCATTAGTAATTTTTTAAAGCTCCCCAGGTAATTGCCACATGCATCCAAAGTTAAGCTGCCCCCTGAACACCCTCCCCCTGGAGGCCTACCTGAGAGAAGCAGGCTCCTGAGCACACCCAGCAGAGCCCTGCCAGGCTCAGCGATGCACTCGTCTGCACTGATTGGGAAACCTAATTGCCTTAAGGTTCTGTGCAAAGCCAGCCGGGGTTTAATCATTCCGCTCACATCAAAATATTTACTCCAAATAGTCATTACCACCTGGAAGGGGCTTGCAGGTAGCGAGGGAAGAGGGGGTGGGGGAGGCAGCGGGAGTCGGCATGCTGTAAGGGAAGCAGGCCCGCTTGCAGGGGTTGCTCTTCCCATCACTCACCGCTCAGCTATGTCTTGAGTTAAGTGTTTGTGCTTTAATGCTCCAAGGCCTGAATCATCCGATTCTGCACAGCACAGGTGCTGGGGCTTAGGAACATACGGTAGATGATTTGCATAAAGTGAGCGATTTGCATGGAGTGGAAAATTTGCATGCAGTAAATAGCTAAGGGGAGGATGAAATGATGGCTCAGAAATGGCCTAAAATAATGCGTTAATTTGTAGCCCCAGTGTGATCCGAATGCTTCTCAGAAAAACAAACGTCTACCTATAACAAGAGAGAGAGTTACCTAGTTCCTTGCAATCACATCTTACCTTCAGAGAGTGTGATGGGACTAAGAATGAGGGGACAAGGGACATATGACACTTTGGGTATCCCAGGGGCCAGGCATCTGACCCTTGCATACCACCACTGGCTCTCGGCTCATTTGGTTCAAGCCCAGATTCGACTCCAAAAAAGAGTTCCTCCACCTGACTGTGAGCTCATAGAGGGCCAAAGATGTATCCAATCGAAGATGTATCCAGTGCCACACCCCAGCATCCAGTACAGGGCACAGCACTGTACCAGTTGGGAATGTTTGCAGCTGCAGTAACAGAAATCTCAACTAACAACAGCTTAAACCATAAGAACATTTGTTGTCAGAACTTCACCGGTGGTTAAGAATCCACCTTGCAATGCAGGGGACATGGTTTCAATCCCTAATTTGGAAACTAAGATCTCACACGCTGTGGAGCAGTTTAAGACCACATTGCAACTACTGAGTGCCTGTGCTCTGGAGCCCTCGGGCCACACTAGAGAGCCGAAGCGCTGCAGCAAAAGATACAGCATGGTGCAATGAAGATCTCACATATGGCAGCTAAGACCCAACACAGCCAAATATATAAGTACTTTTTAAAAGAAAAGAACAGTCGTTGTACTTAAGAATTTCACAAGTAGATTGAGGGAGAGACAACTCCAGTCTTGACAAGAACCTAAGCTCTTGGAATCCTCCCATCTGACATCCTCCAGCCTTTTGTCCTGTTAAAACACTCAGATTTGAGGACTGATTTGTTACAGTAGCAGCATAACCTAGCCTATTGTGATTAATACAGCTGCAGATGCAGATTCTCACAGGATCTTGAGCAAAGAAACTGGAACCCTTTCTAATATCAATAAGTCTAAAGACCCCAGTAATTGTGCAAATTTTAGCCTCCCTGTATTTCCGTTTTCCTATATACTGGAAATTATAACAGTGCATGCTTCATAAGATTGCTGTGAGGACTAAAGAGATAAGACCTAGCAATTTTATTTTTATTTCAGAGAAGGAAATGGCAACCCACTCCAGTTTCTTGCCTGGAAAATCCCATGGACGGAGGAGCCTGGCAGGCTACAGTCCATGGGGTCGCAAAGAGTCAGACACGAGTGAAGTGACTTCACTTTCACTTCAATTTTATTTTTAGGAAATTATTCTACAGATAAACTCACACCTGTATGCATAGGAATACATAGGAAGTTTTCCACTGCCTTATTTTCTGTAAGAGGAAAGGACAATGAACAACCTAAATACCTCTCCAAAGGAAAATAAGTTAATAAGTTATGACACATCCACAAAATGGAATACCATGCAGCTTTAAAAATAAATAAAATAGGTCTCTTTGGGCTAAAATGAAAAAAATTGCTGAGATATATTGTTACATGTAAAAATCAAGGAGCCATACAAAATACATGAAATGCAATCGTTTGTTTTTATCTAAAGGACATGCCCATATATAGTGGTTCATGAATTTTAAACGTTCTGAAATGACACCCAAGAAACAATATGTGCTTCTTAAGGAGGGAAACTAGAGCCTGGAGTGGGAGGGGGGCTTATATATTACTTCATATCACACTATTAACATTTTAATTTTACATTCATGATTTTTAATAAGTGATCATGTAAAGTGCTTAGAACTCTGTGCCAGTGAGTATTAAATATTGTTGCTGTTGATGATGTTACTGTAATGGATGCATACTTATTTCTTTTGGCTAACACAGCATTTGAGGGGCTCCTGCCTCTGGCTCCCGGGAAAGGTCTGGCTCCTACCTCCTTGCCTTCCTCCCTTTTCTCCAAGAAGGATGAGAAACAGGAAACTATGGAGACTAAATGCCTATTTTCAGTCTTCTCTGGAAGGAAAAATTCCACCTGGACATGTGTGCATGCCAACACATCCCAGCTGCCTCTCAGCTAAGATATGAGGTTCAGCTAGAGGTGCTGAGAATGTGGCAAGATTACTCCAGCAGATGGAATCCTGCTGCTGCACCCCAGGAGATGGTTCCCGAAGAAATGCTTGTCCTTGAACCGTAGCCATGACTCCAGAGTTTGCAGTCGAAGGTGATTATCATTGATGCTGCTCTACTTTCTGCCGCCTAGGACTGGCAGAAGTGGGGAAACTGGCTGAGAACATCTCCTCCCCAGTGTGGCCACCCTGCCAATCTGGCAGGACCCAGAGGGGAGGCTGTCAGTATGGTAGGCTGAATAATGTTTCCCCAAATATGTCCATATCCTAATCTCTGGAACCTATGCATGTTAACTTATAGGGCAAATGGGACTTTTCATGTTTAACTAAAGGAAGACTCTAGATGGGGAGATTATGCTGGGTTATCTGGGTGGGTATGATGTAATCACAAGAGTCCTTATAAGAGGGACATAGGAGGCTCAGAGTCAGAGGAGAAAGCTACGTGAGAATGGAAGCAGAGATTTAAATGCTATGCCACCTGCTTTAACAATGAAGGAGCCCTGAGCCAAGGAATGGAACTCTAGAAGCTGAAAAAAGTAAAGAAATGCATTCTCCCCAGAGCCTCCTAATAAAATATAATCCTGGTAGCACCTTGGTTTCAGCCCAGTGAAATTCCGTTCAGACTTCTGACCTCCACAACTATCAGGTAATAAATACGTGTGGTTTCAAGTCCCGAAATTATGGAAATTGGTTACAGCAGCTATAGGAAACCAGTACAGTCATTATCAACTCTTCTCATTATCTCTCTGCTCAGCTCTCTTCACTGTCCCCTTTCAACTGCCTTCCCAGGCAAACCTACCCCACATCACTCCAAGATGGCTACTGCAGCTCCAGACCTCACAGCCTCTCAGCTTCAATCCCACGGAAAATTGACTAATTGACACCACCTACCACTCTCTGGCTCTACCTCTCAAACTGTAGGGACCCTTGACTTTGTGGTGGGGAGAACAGCACATGTCTATGTACCGTGGCAGTAAAGTAATGGTAAGGAGCATGGATTCAGAAGTCAGTCTGCCTGTTATTGCTGCAAGACCCTGAAAAGGTTATTTTACCTCCCTGTGCCCCTGTTGCTACACTTTAAAATAGGGATAATGATAACACTCAGCTCTAGGGTTGTTCCTAGGTTTAAACAAGTTAATAAACATAAAGCACAAAACCAACACAACATTGTAAAGCAATTATCCTCCAATTAAAAATAAATTTTTAAAAAACATAAAGCACTTAGAACATGACCTGTGGCATGGAAGGAGCTATAAAAGGATTTTATTATGATCTTCCCAGAGGTGTTCTGATGAAAAGGGACTAAATGCTGAATGGCCAAAAATTGATGACTGTCTACCATGGGGGCAGAGATTCTAAGCAGGTGTGAGCATTGTTACCATGAGAGATAGGATACTTAGATCCTGGTCTGACATTAGAGAATCCCTAGCCAAGGGCTACACTAAGTCAGCACGCTGAACAAATAACATAGTTTCCTTCCCCAGCCCCAAGGTTGTGCAGTGTCTGACCTCTGACTCTCTGATCCACTCTAAGACCCTTCTCCCTCTCATTGGCCTTCTGTCCTCAGGTTCTCCAAGTTCAGTACTGCCTGGTAACTCTCTCTGCCTGGAACAGCAACCCCCATGCCCAACATCTTCTCACGACTGGCTCCTTCTTGTCATTTATATGTTCGGGTGTCATCTCCTCAGAGAAGCCTTCCTTGATTACCCAACTAAAACAGTCACCCTCTATCATAAGCAGCCTATGTGGGAGGTTGGGAGCAAACCCAGACAGGCTTCACATGGGCCAACTCCCTCCACATCCCCATGTTTTGTAAATTTCCACTTTCCTGACTCTACTGAGCTCCACTCATCCCCACCCTATCCCCTCATTCTCCCTGTAAAATGCCCAGTCACTTGTGTAAACACCCCAACAAATCAGACTTGAGTTCAGTACATGCTAGACCCTTTCTATGTTACTGATTAAAATCTGTCCTTACCACCTTTAACCAGTGCCCAGATTTGTTTATCTTTGACACCAGGCACCAAGCTAAGACTTCCCCATTACAGCATCTCATTTGATTCTCATGAGAAACCTATGAGATGAGGTCTCTATTTACAGATAGGGATACTGAGGGTCAGGGAAGTCATCTGCTGAAGACCACAGAGCAGGTATGCAGCATAGTCCCACCCACTGCATACTTCCTACCATGGCCCAGTTGCAGAGAAGAAAGAAATCATTTGAATCAGAAAACGACATTCTAATCCCAAAGATGACACGATTGCTAGTTCCAAGCAGAAGTTGGAACTGTCCACAGGTGCCTGAGTTGCTGGTCCATTATCCATCAGCCATAGGAGACAGCACTGGCCACCAGACTGAGGTTTGCAGGGAGCCAGGCTCTGGACTTCAGCAGTCACATCCCATTTTCCTGAGATCACAGAAGCTCTGCTCCTCTGCTTCTCAAGTCATCAATTCTGACCCTAGCATCCAGCCACTAATGTGATTTTATGGCACCTTAGGGCTTTGTGTGAAACCAAGTTTAGGCAGCAGGATGAAGGGCTTCTACCCTCTTGCTGTTATCTAGAGGAAATTTGCTTTGCCTCTTTTCTGTGAGATTAGAAATACATTCCAAAACTCCTGTGAACTCTACTGGGCCAAGAGTGGGCATGAACAAACGTTGGTGAGTCTGGTCTCTGCTCTAAATAGAATCACAGCCCTTTGGATGATCTGACTGTTTAGAAACAGTGTTGAGAATGGAGCTCTGTCCTTGAAATCCAGAGGCTCAGGTTTAAGTCTTGAATGTATCACATGATCCTTCTGGGTTTCAGTTTCCGTAACTTGAAAATGGTAGCAGCATCTCTAGCACTACCTGCCTTGACTGCCCCATGGAAATGATACCGAGCCTGGCCCTGTGAGGCTCCTGGGCACAAAAGCCTTCCTGCACCCCTCATTTCTTGATTACAAGAAACAAGGTTCATTCAGCCTCCAGGATGCTCAGTTCCAAGGGGCAGGTTCAAACAGAAGCTCATTAGGGAAGGGAAGGGTTGTGGAGACAAGGGAAGGAACAGTTAAGAGAAACAATACTGCAGGCTTGGGGCAAGGTCTTGGTTTCCCATCAAGGAATATGCATAACCATACCTTTGAGCTGTTTTGCAGACCCAGCTAGGTGGGAGAAATTAATGGTATACAAGCACATAGATTCCAGATCACTTAGAACCAGAAGGTTGATGATACTGACTTCCACTTACCTCACCACCAACCAATCAGAAGAATGTCCACAAGCTGATCACGCCCTCTTTGAACCATTATTATAAAATTTCTCACTACCCGCTGTCCAAGCAAGGTCAAGAGTGTCTGTCCTTAACAACTTAGTAACCCTTTCACAGGCCAAACTGAATCTAATTGTTGAAGATCTGATTGCTCTCTCTCCAAGAAATGGCAATGTGTTGTATTGAAAGCTCCAGTTTCTGAATAGTTTAATTTCTATGCATTTTAGCTTTGGAGAATAAATTCAAGTTTGGGAGATTCATTTTTTTAATGCAAATTGACTCTGACTTGGAAAGAACTGAGGCAGAGTTCTGGGGTGGGGCCTCTCATCTTAATGACCACATTTGCATATCAATGGCCTCTCACTTCATTTACTGCCTTGGCCACCCCTGAGCTTACATGGCTCAAGACAGAATGGAAAGACGGGAGAAATACTGGTCCCTTTTCCTCTTCAAAAAGTTTAAATATAGGAACCACTTTGAAATAAAAATTTCCCTATGGACTTTTGAAGTCAGACTGAGCAGATAAAATAGATAATATTTTATCAAACTTGCCAAGACTGGAGGAGAGTGTGGAATGAATCCTTTTACATTTGCATGGGCACACAGACTCTTTGGAATTCTCACTGGGCTCCACAGAGGCTAGTCATGCATCCCCATGTATTTATTGAGAGCTTAGTGCCAGGGTAGGGGAGCAGAATGTGTCTCCCCAAAATATGTCTCCTTGGCATATTAACTATTTCAAGCTGGTTATTTTCTAAGAAATAGCAGATATAGGACAAACTCTGAAAACTAAGTAGGAGTGCCCTGTGCTGTATTCAGTCGTGTCCAACTCTTTGCAACCCCATGGGCTGTATGTAGCCTCTGTCCATGAGGATTCTCCAGGCAAGAATACTGGAGTGGGTTGCCATGCCTTCCTCCAGGGGATCTTCCTGACCCAGGAATCGAACTGGGGTCTCTGCATTACATGCAGATTCTTTACCAGCTGAGCTACCAGGGAAGGCCTGTGTGTGTGTCTCTGTGTTAAGTCGCTTCAGTTGTGTCCGACTCTTTGCAACCCTGTGGACTATCGCTTGCCAGGCTCCCCTGCCCACGGGATTCTACAGGCAAGAATACTGGAGTGGGTTGCCATTTCCTCCTCAGGGGATCTTCCCAACCCAGGGATCGAACCTGCATCTCTTATATCTCCTGCATTGGCAGGCAGGCTCTTTACCACTAGTGCCACCTGGGAAGTCCCAGGGAAGACCTGTGTTTCTCTCTAAATAAATCCATTTCTTACCTATCACTTTGTCTCTCACTGAATTCTTTCTGTGATGAGACATCAAGAATCAGAGCTTAAGTCCTGAAACCTGGTATTTGATCTCAGTTAAAAAAAAACAATGGGTTTTGGCCAGGTTCAAGTCCTAGCCGCAAGGGTTCAAGCCCCAATAAGAGTTTCAGGGTTTCAAAGACAGGTTCCAGTCCAGAGAGGTCTCTGTCGTCCCAACCTTTGTTCCCTTGTTAGTGCTGTCCCCACACCATCCTTAGAACCTGTGCAACAAAGAACTTTGATGCCTTAGAAGTTTCTGGATCTTGTGAGGGCAGCATCATTTGTACTCTCTTGTGGGGCTCCCCTTTCACCTATGGCTAAGTTATAAAAAGGCTTATGGGCCTGAGTTGCTTTCAAGATGCTACTCATCAATGACCACATTTTGAATCCTTGAATTGAAAAAACTTCGAAATTGTTAAGTTTTTAGAGAGCTCTCATCATAAACAGCTGTTTAAGTGGTGCCTGTGAAAACACTAGACTAAAAGGTGGACCGTCGCTGTTGTTGAGTCACTAAGTCCTGTCTGACTCTTTTCCACCCCATGGACTGTAGCCCACCAGTCTTAGCAACTGAACAACAATGACGACAAAGAGATAAAACAGCTAACGTTAAAAACTCCCTTAATTTCTAAAAAACGTTTGGGAAGACCTAGTGAAATTTTGGTCTCATCTTCCCTCATGGGTCTTACCGATGCTAATAAAAACTATGCTGAGACTTCCCTGGTGGTCCAGTGGCTAAGACTCCATGCTCCCCATGCAGGGCGCCCTGCTTCAATCCCAGGTCCAGGAACTAGATCCCACATGCTACAACAAAAGATCTTGCATGCCTGATGCAATGAAGAGTTTGAATACCACAACAAATGATCAAAGACCCAACGCCACACCTAAGACCCAGCACAGGCAAATAAATAAATCTTTTTTAAAATAAAGATAAATGTTCCACTCTGCTGTGCTTAGTTGCTCGGTCATGTCCTACTTCTTGTGACCCAATGGACTGTAGCCCACCAGGCTCCTCTGTCCATGGGGATTCTCCAGGCAAGAATACTGGAGTGGGTTGCCATGACCTCCTCCAGGGGATCTTCCCAACCCAGGGATCAAACTCAGGTCTCCTGCATTGCAGGCAGATTCTTTACCACTGCACCACCTGGGAAATATTCCACATGTTGTAACTAAAAGATCCCACATGCTGCAACAAAAACAACAGAAAAATCCTACATGCCACAATTAAAGTTCCTACATGCAGCAACTAAAACCCAGCACAGCTCAATAATTAATAAATAAATATTAAAAAAAAAAAAAACATTTTGTTAATTAACAGGAGAATGGGAAGAAGCAACGGGGAAAGTCAAGCGACTCTTCCTAACAAGGTGGAAACTTTTAAAGGGATATTAAGAAATGAGGTAAATAAAGAAACTATCGAAATAGGAAGAACAAAGAAAAATCAGAAAGAAAAGAGTCACTACTCATCCCAGCAGGCTGGAAATCTTTAGATTGCTATTAAGAAATGGAATGAAATAGGGTCTTCCCTGGCGATCCAGTGGTTAAGACTCTGTGCTTCCAATGCAGGAGACTTGGGTTCAATTCCTGGTTGGGGATCTGAGATCCCAAATGCTGTGTGGTGTGGCCAAAAAATAAAATAAGACATATTTACAATATATTACCCATTAAAAAAATTTTTTTAAAGAAATGGAATGAATAAAATGGGCATTAATGGGGTTAGACAAAGGTCTTTTCTTTTTTCCTTCTTTTTTATGCTTTTTTTTAAACAAAGGTCTTAATACAGCATTACCTAAGTCTGGGTGGCCCAAAGAAACTCCCAGTTGGTCCCCCAATATTAGAGGACCCCAAACAAGCCCATTTTCCCCAGTTTGGAGAAATTTTAAAAGCCAAGAGGCAAAATTTACAATGAGAAACTTTACCAGCAATTTCTGGAAGGCAAAAGTTAGGCTGGTTAACCAAGGTAAAGATTGACAAAAGGGTCTCCTGGGAGTATCCCATGGACCAAGGTGCCTGGTGGACTACAGTCCATGGGGTCACAAAAAGTCAGACGTGACTGAAGCAACTTAGCACACATGCACGCACACACATAGGAACGGGTATGGCAAGACAAGAAACACTTAAACGTAAAAGTTCTTTTCTGCCCTTTGGCCTCCCCTCTCCCCTCATTTGTGTTGTGTATCCACATTACGCATTGACCAAACTTCCATCACCAGGAATACCTGCTTAACCATAAACAGCATCATTCTCCCAGCATCAATAAGACATTTCTTTAAAAGATAACATTACTTCCGAACTTTGTGAGGGTTGACATGACCCACCATGATGGTGCTTAAATCTGGATTATGCAAACTGTCAATACATCATTTAATGGACAGCCCTCTGTCTCAAAAAACCTACACAAACTGTATCTTGACTTTTAATGGGTAGAAAAGTTCTCAGAGCTTTCTAAGATGCTCTTCAGTTAGTCAGTTCAGTCACTCAGTTGTGTCCGACTCTACAACACCATGGACGGCAGCACGCCAGGCTTCCTTGTCCATCACCGACTCCCGGAGCCTACTCAAACTCATGTCCATCAAGTCGGTGATGCCATCCAACCATCTCATCCTCCATCATCCCCTTCTCCTCTGGCCTTCAATCTTTCCCAGCATCAGGGTCTTTTCCAATGAGTCAAGTCTTTGCATCAGGTGGCAAAAGTATTGCAGTTTCAGCTTCAGCATCAGTCCTTCCAATGAATATTCAGGACTGATTTCCTTTCAGATTGACTGGTTGGATCTCCTTGCAGTCCAAGGGACTTTCAAGAGTCTTCTTCAACACCACAGTTCAAAAGCATCAATTCTTCGGTGCTCAGCTTTCTTTATAGGCCAACTCTCATATTCATACATGACTACTGGAAAAACCATAGCTTTGACTAGATGGACCTTTGTTGGTAAAGTAATATTTCTGTTTTTTAATATGCTATCTAGGTTGGTCATAGCTTTTCTTCCAAGGAGCAAGCGTCTTTTAATTTCATGGCTGCAGTCACCATCTGTAGTCATTTTGGAGGCCCAAAAATAGTCTCTCACTGTTTCCATTATTTCCCCATCTATTTGCCATGAAGTGATGGGACCGGATGCCATGAGCTTAGTTTTCTGAATGTTGTGTTTTAAGCCAGCTTTTTCACTCTCCTCTTTCACTTTCACCAAGAGGCTCTTTAGTTCTTCGCTTTCTGTGGTGTCATCTACATATCTGAGGTTATTGATATTCCTCTTGGCAATCTTGATTCCTGTTTGTGCTTCATCCAGCCTGGCATTTTACATGATGTACTCTGCATGTAAGTTACATAAGCAGGGTGACAATACACAGCCTTTATGTACTCCTTTCCTGATTTGGAACCAATCTGTTGTTCCATGTCCAGTTCTAACTGTTGGTTCTTGACCTGCATACAGATTTCTCAGGAGGCAGGTCAGGTGGTCTGGTATTCCCATCTCCTGAAGAATTTTCCACAGTTTCTCATGATCCATACAGTCAAAGGCTTTGCCATACTCAATAAAGCAGAAGTAGATGGTTTTCTGGAACTCTCTTGCTTTTTCAATGATCCAGCAGATGTTGGCTATTTGATCTCTGGTTCCTAATTATAGTCCTCAAATTTGGCTCAAATAAAATTAAAATGCTGAAGCTGAAACTCCAATACTTTGGCCACCTGATGAGAAGAACTGACTCATTGGAAAAGACCCTGATGCTAGGAAAGATTGAAGGCCAGAGGAGAAGGGGATGACAGAGGATGAGATGGTTGGATGGCATCACTGACTTGATGGACATGAGTTTGATTAAGCTCCAGAAGTTGGTGATGGACAGGGAAGCCTGGCATGCCACAGTCCATGGGGTCGAAAAGAGTCAGACTTGACTGAGCAAATGAACTGAACTGAACTGAAAATTTTCCAATCCTTTCTTAGATCCACTGATCAATTTTTCATTGATAATAAAATGGCCAGGGGAATGGAAAGAAGTTTCTGGGATTCGTTGATGCAGGAATCTCATGAGCTGTGGTATCAAAACCCGTGGCGGAACCCTGACTTGAGCTACAACTAGATTGAGAAACATCGAAGTGCAAGGGTTGATAGGATTATAAAGGTTGGAATGTTTGAACATATGTTATGTGTGAACAGGTTCTACAATATTGCCTGTGTGTTTTATAGAAATGGATGTTACTTCTGCCTAGTAACTCTTCCCCTATCCAGTACTGTAAGATGGAGACTTGTTGATGGAGTCCTAATGGAGGCTATGGTTAGACATTAAGATTTGATGAAATCAAGCTAAAAGTATGGTAGGAAGATTGGTGTATCTGAATGGTGGTTATGTCTCTTGATTGTATTGTAGATATGAACATTGTGTCTCACTGGTGAATGGTCCCCTGCGTGGTATTGTAAACCATGGCATATACATCTGCCCCTCAGAAATGTTAATTGAACATACTAAAGGGAGTCAGGAGGGTTGCCTGAGCCCACACAGTGTGCGCTGGAAGCTGGGGATTGATATTCCAGGGTTGACAGGAGTAATAGTGGAGCTTTGAAACCCTAAGGTGAATTGATTTGGGGTTGAATTATGTGCCCTGAAAGAGGACCCTTGTTAAACACCTTTTAGAAGGTATGATGCATTGAACCCTGAAGTTCTAGAACAGAGAACTCTTTGGATTTCCATTTTAGTTGGAAATCTTATCTCTGTATAAAGAAGCAAACTGAAGAAAATGTAGTTTGATGGGCAGATCAGCTTTTTGATATCATTTAGACAGCAGCTGTTATTTCAGGAGTTGAAAACAACTGTCTTTGCCTTACAAATCTTTATGAAATCACAACCACTTTAATTAAGATTATTTATCAAAGACAAATACAGTTATCATTGAACATCACAGGGATTAGAGGACTGAGGCCCACACACAGTTAAAAATCAGCATGTAGGGGACTTCCTTGGCAGTCCAGTGGCTAAGATTCTGCCCTTCCACTATAGGGGTCTTGGGTTCAATCCTTGGTCAAGGAACTAAAGATCCTGCACCTCATGTGGCACAACCAAAAAAAAGAAAATCCAAATGTTACTTCTGACTCCCCTCCAAAACTTAACTACTAACAGCCCACTGTTGACCAGAAGCCTTACTGATAACAAAAATAGTCAGTTAACATATATTTTGTATATGCTTTTGTAAGAATACAATAAGGCAAGCTAGAGAAAAGAAAATGTCATTAAGAAAATCGTAAGGGGGGCTTCCTTGGTGATCCAGTGGTTGAGAGTCTGCCTGCCAATGCAAGGGACACGGGTTCAATCCCTGATCTGGGAAGATCTCACATGCCTGGGGCAACCAAGCCCATGTGCCACCACTACCGAGCCCATGTTCTAGAGTCTGAGAGCTTCTGAAGCCTGCTTACCCCAGAGCCCAGGCTCCTCAACAAGAGAAGCCGCCATAATGAAGAGTTGCCCCCGCTCGCTGCAACTAGAGAAAGCCTGAGCACAGCAATGAAGACCCAGCACATCCCAAAATAAACAAATCTTTAAAAAAAATTTTGTTTTAGAAAATTACAAGGAAGAGAAAACACACCTATCAATACCATACATTCATGTTTATAAGATGAATTATCACTACTTGCATCAAATTGCCTTATATGATACAAAACACCATAATGTTATATGTATTACTAACACTAAACATTAAAAAAAATGAAAAGATAATGTGAAAAGCAATTCATATTTATTTACTGGTATAACGATTCACACATTGATAATGATGAAGCAGCAATGTGATTGGTTTACAGCAGCATGGTGTATGATTGCTTCAGAGTAGCTTAGCCTATACATTAATAAGTGAATCGTCATAAAAATTTTATGGCATACAATATTACAGTCATATTCACAATACGGCATGGGAAACATTGTTACATCTTTTTTTAAGAAACCACTTACCCGTGATGATAGGTTGATATGTTTCTCCAATTATGAGACAGAGAGAGAGAGATACTGTATGGTAATGTAATTCTTTGAAAGCAAAGTTGGTGGTTTATTCACTAAGTCCTGTCCAACTCTTTTCGATCCCATGGACTGTAACCTGCCAAGCTCCTCTGTCTATGGGATTTCTCAGGCAAGAATACTGGAGTAGAATGCCACTTCCTTCTCCAGGGGATGTTCCCCACCCAGGAATTGAACCCAGGCCTCCTGCATTGCAGGCAGATTCTTTACTGACTGCGCCACCAGGGAAGCTCGGAAAGCAAAGTTATAAGGCAGTAAACAAAGAACTAAACACATCGTTAACCTTATTAAATATAGTTCACCTATGCCTATGTAGCACATGATGTTCTACATGATGAGCACACGTGTGCTAAGTCGCTTCAGTTGTGTCCGACTCTTTGCAACACTGGATTGTAGCCGGCCAGGCTCCTCTGTCCATGGGACTCTCTGGGAAAGAAAAGTAGAGTGGGCTGCCGTGCCCTCCTCCAGGGTATACTCAGCTGTTGATGAAAATGATGATAATACAAAAAGTCTCATACAGTTCTCAATATACGATTATTAGATTTTCACACAAAGATATACACATACACAACAGTGAAGTTTATTAACTGGGCAGCATGATGATTGTTTACTATTCATTAAGTGGAGGTGACTACACCAAAGCCTTAGACTGTGCGGATCACAATAAACTGTGGAAAATTCTGAAAGAGATGGGAATACCAGACCACCTGACCTGCCTCTTGAGAAATTTGTATGCAGGTCAGGAAGCAACAGTTAGAACTGGACATGGAACAACAGACTGGTTCCAAATAAGAAAAGGAGTACGTCAAGGCTGTATATAGTCACCCTGCTTATTTAACTTACATGCAGAGTACATCATGAGAAATGCTGGACTGGAAGAAACACAAGATGGAATCAAGATTGCCGGGAGAAATATCAACAACCTCAGATATGCAGGTGACACCACCCTTATGGCAGAAAGTGAAGAGGAACTAAAAAGCCTCTTGATGAAAGTGAAAGTGGAGAGTGAAAAATTTGGCTTAAAGCTCAACATTCAGAAAACGAAGATCATGGCATCTGGTCCCATCATTTCATGGGAAATAGATGGGGAAACAATGGAAACCGTGCCAGACTTTATTTTGGGGGGCTCCAAAATCACTATAGATGGTGACTGCAGCCATGAAATTAAAAGACGCTTACTCCTTGGAAGGAAAGTTATGACCAACCTAGATAGCATATTCAAAAGCAGAGACATTACTTTGCCAACAAAGGTTCATCTAGTCAAGGCTATGGTTTTTCCTGTGGTCATGTATGGATGTGAAAGTTGGACTGTGAAGAAGGCTGAGCGCCAAAGAATTGATGCTTTTGAACTGTGGTGTTGGAGAAGACTCTTGAGAGCTCCTTGGACTGCAGGGAGATCCAACCAGTCCATTCTGAAGGAGATCAGCCCTGGGATTTCTTTGGAAGGAATGATGCTAAAGCCAAAACTCCAGTACTTTGGCCACCTCATGCGAAGAGTTGACTCATTGGAAAAGACTCTGATGCTGGGAGGGATTAGGGGCAGGAGGAAAAGGGGACGACAGAGGATGAGATGGCTGGATGGCATCACTGACTCGATGGACGTGAGTCTGGTTGAACTCCGGGAGTTGGTGATGGACAGGGAGGCCTGGTGTGCTGTGATTCATGGGGTCACAAGGAGTTGGACACGACTGAGTGACTAAACTGAACTGAACTGAACTGATCATCATGAAGATCTTCATCCTTGTCGTCTTCACGTTGAGCAGACTGAGGAAGAGGGCTTGGTCTTACTGCCTCAGAGGAGACACAGGAGGAAGAAATGGAGGATGTGGAAGGACAGGCAGGAGAAACAGGCCCTCTGGGTGTGATGGATGCTTCTGCAGGGCGCCAAGCCATCTGCCACCATGTGCTTTCACTTCAAGGCCCATATCACAGAATGCGCCATGTCGTGAAAGAAGTCAAAAGCAGTCCTGAACCACTGGAACACTTCTGCCTGATTGCCTAATACCAATTTGTTTTCTGGCACTGATTCTTTTTTTTGTTTGTTTGTTTGATTGATTGATTTGCCTTAGTTGCAGCACGTGGAATTTTTGTTGCATCATGAGGGATCTTTCGTTGCAGCAATCGAGTTCTCTAGTTGCAGCGTGCAAGCTTAGTTGCTCCACGGCATGTGGGATCCTAGTTCCCTAACCAGGGATCGAACCCACATCCCCTGCATTGCAAGGCAGATTCTTAACCACTGGGCCACCAAGGAAGGACACCTGGCACTGCTTCTTCAGCTTCTTCCTCATTGTATGGCCCTAGTACAGAAGCATTCATCTCCATCAAGTTGTCTTCTATTAATTCCTCTGGTGTGCTGTCTATTGTTGCTGTTGTTTAGTCACTAAGTCATGTCCGACTCTTTATGACCCCATGGACTGTAACCTGCCAGGCTCTGTCCATGGGATTTCCCAGGCAAGAATACTGGAGTAGGTTGCCATTTCCTTCTCTCGAGGATCTATTAGCTTTTGAATTCATATCTTGAAAAGTTCAGTCCCTACCTTTTAGGTCATATCCACAATCTCATTCATGTTTTCCTTGATTGGCTCTAGCACAGATCCTGTGAAATCATGTACATCTGAACTCAGCTTTCTTCAGCAAGATTTTCTTATTCTTGGTTGGATGGCTTTCCTGGCTTTTTCTAAAATAATGATGACGTCTTTGATGGTATAATCCTTCCAGACTCTCATCATGTTCCATTGGGACTTTCATCCACAGCACTGATGACCCTTTCCATAGAGTACTATGTGTAATGAGCCTAAAGGGGTATTGTGATCCCCTGATCAAGAGACTGAATTAGAAGCCCTGTGTTTGTGAGCAAATAAACTACTTTGACACCATACACATTGAATTCATCCATGTTTAATTCATGGGGTTCTGGATGACCAGGGCATTGTCCAATATCAAAAGAACTTTAAAAAGACAGTTTCTTACTGGCAAGGTACTTCCTCACTTCAGGGACAAAGAAATCCAGAAAAACAATTCTTGTTATCCAGGCCTTCTTGTTGTATGACCAAAAGACTGGCAGCTGGTGTTTATCTTTCCCTTTCAAGGCCCAGGAGTTAGCAGTTTTATAGTTGAGAGCAATCCTGATCATAAACTCAACAGCCTTTGTACAAACCAGCAGAGTCAGCCTATCCCTTCCTGCCTTAAATCCTGTACTCACTTCTCCCTTACTAACAAATGTCCTTTTTGTCCCCAGGCATTTTCCCCAAAATTAGGCACTTTTTTCTGTGATAAAAACCTGCTCAGTGGACTTGTGAACACGGTGGAGTAGGAAAAGAGTGGGACAAATTGAGAGAGTGGCATTGACATACATACACTTCTGCTGCTCAGTCACTTCAGTCGTATCCAACTCTGTGCAGCCCCATGGACTGCAGCCCACCAGGCTCCTCTGTCCATGGAATTCTCCAGGCAAGAATACTGGAGTGGGTTGCCATGCCTTCCTCCAGGGGATCTTCCCAACCCAGGGATCGAACTCAGGTCTCCTGCCTTGCAGGCAGATTCTTTACCACTGAGCCACCAAGGAAACCCATATATACACTACCAGGTGAAAAACAGATAGCTGTGTGAAGCTGCTGTATAACATGGGCAGCCCAGCCTGGTGCTCTGTGATGACTAGAGGGGTAGGATTGGGGGAGAGGGAAGGAAGGCTCAAGAGGGAAGGGATATATATATATATAGTTATGACTGACTCAAACCAGTCAATCTTAAAGGAAATCAACCCTGAATATTCATTGGAAGGACTGGTGCTGAAGCTGAAGCTCCAGTACTTTGGCCACCTGATGCAAAGAGCTGACTCATTGGAAAAGACCCTGATGTTGGGAAAGTTTGAGGGCAAGAAGAGAAGGGAATGACAGAGGACGAGATGGTGGGATGGCATCACTGACTCAACGGACATGAGTTTGAGCAAACTCAAGGAGATAGTGAAGGACAGGGAAGCCTGGCGTGCTGCAGTTCATGGGTTGCAAAGAGACATGAGTTAGCAACTGAACAACAACAAAGCTGATTCACATTGTTGTACAGCTGAAACCAACACAATATTGTAAAGCAATTATCCTCCAACTTAAAAAAAATAATGTTCAGGCAGACAGTCTTTCTCCTCAAAGATTTTCTTAATGGCTTCGGGAACTCATCTGCTGTCTCTAGTTATCTTGACATTTTTTTAAAGCCAAAACTCTTTCTAAAATTATCAAACCATCCTTTGCTGGCATTAAATTCTCCAGGTTTAGATCCCTCACCTTCTTTTTGCTTTAAGTTGTCATACAATGACTTTCCTTTCTCTTGAATTATTAAAATGTATAGGCATTCCTTTCCTATAGCAATCCTGCATCCACGTAAAAGCTGCATTTTTGACACCAGATAGAAAAGTATTTTGCAAAAAGTGCAAGGGTTTTGTCTCTGATGGAGTAGCTGCAGTGATAGGTTCCCCAATTTCCCTTACTGTTTTTACAATGGTCCTTACACTGGATTCATTTACCTTGAGATGGCAGGCAACTATAGCTGCAGACCTCAATCTATCACACATAACAAAAATTCAACTTTTTCTTGTAATGTCATGATTTTTCTCTGCATCTTGAAGGCAATTTTAGCATCAGTAGTGGCACTTCCTATAGGTCCCATGGTGTTATTCAAGGTTTATGGAATTACACTAAACACAATGAAAAATATGTGAAAACCATGAGAAACCACTTTTTACTGGGATCTACCACTTACTGGAGAAACAAACTGCTCACATGGAGATGATTATCGTCACACAGTGTTTTAAGCAGATACACACAACACTCAGGCTCACTGCAATAGCAACAGGAGGTGACTACAAAATTATTACCACAGTGCAGTACATACTAGAGTTACTTTTATGCAGTTATGGTTTAATAGTGCATCTTTTAAAATTTATTTATTTATTTATTTTTGCTTGTGCTGGGTCTTCACTGCTACGCAGGGGCTTTCTCTAGTTGCAGTGCACAGGCTTCTCACTGAAGGGGCTTCTCTTGTTTCAGAGCACAAGCTCTAGGGTATGGGGACTTCAGTAGTTAGGGCAAGGGCTTCAGTAGTTGTGGCTCGCTGGCTCTAGAGCACAGGCTCAATTGTTGTGGCACACAGGCTTAGCTGGAATCCACAGCACTGGAATCTTCCTGGACCAGGCACCGAACCCATGTCCCCTACACTGGCAGGCAGATTCTTGACCAATGGACCACCAGGGGAGTTCTAATACTGCATCTTTATCTTCGTTTACATTTCTCTTGACTGTGAATGACACCATGCACAACCTGTAAGTACTTGTGTGTGTAAGTTTTGACAAGTTCTAGACGAGTATATTTACAATAGTAAATAATAAAATATCATCTACGTATACTTTAAGCATTGATAACATACCTAACTTTTTCCTAGGTTTTTAAAATATTTCTAGACTATGCAGTTCATCTATGAGTTTGCTCAAAATGCCACAAACATACAAAATATTTTCCAATAACCTTGTTGAAAAAAATCCATATATAAGTGGACACACAAAGTTCAAACCTATGTTGCTCAAGGGTTAGTCACACAAATCTTAAACGTCTTTTAAAAAATAACAAAAAGCCTTGGTCCTCTGAGCAGATAAACCTAAGTTATTCCAATTATTTATAAATTAAAAGCTAGTTATAAGCTAGAGTTTTATATTGTACCTAATTCATGACTAGTTTTTAAATGAAAACTATGAGATCTCTGTCTGTATCTACATGTATTGATGTCGATGTATGTACATTATAGGTAGAGTATTTTTCTACCTCTGGATGCTATTGTAAAAATTAATTTATAAAAATGAGCTCTATTTAATTGGTTTTAAAACAAACGAGTGGTTATGAAAAATTCTCAAAAATATAGTAGAAACTAATTCAAATATTTTTCAAGTTCACATCACTTAGGATTAATCTTCAGTAAATAAAAGCAAAATTTAACTTATTTGTTTACTTAAAATAGACATGTCTATGGAGTTATCAGCATTAAAAATAAAACTTTAATTCTACTTGGCTATACCAAACTTCAAATAGTATCATATTAATGGTGTTATAAAACTTATCAGCAAGAAAAATAGCCTGGATGGCTGACTTCAGTCTCATGAAGGTTTCATGGGTAATCTAAACATAATTGTTGAGGACAAATGTTTTAAATAATGTAAATGGGATAAAAGTTTATAGGTGAACTCTATAGCAATAATTACGGTACATGGACTTGAAAAGAGCTTCTGCAAATCTTTTTGGTAACTTGAAACTGTAGAGTTTTGCTAAGTTAAGGTCAGTGATAGGAATCCATTGGATGTCTAGATCATTTCTAAATAAGATAAAATACCAAGACATTAATTACTTAAAAAGTCTAAGTTTACCTACTCTAGTCTTATTACAGAAGGATGCTGGATTTATCAGTAAACATTACTTGTACCACATTGGGAAAAAATTATGCTATAAGGAAATTGTATGTTTTTAGAAATTATAAAATGTATCCATAAGTTTGCCAATCAAAAAATACTGATAGAGGGCTTCCCCAGTGGCTCAGTGGTAAAGAACCTGCCTGCCAATGCAGGAGACACTGGTTCAATCCCTGGTCCGGGAAGAGAGAGCAACTACGCTCCTGAGCCACAACTAAGGAGCCTGTGCTCTAGAGCCCAGGAGCTGCAGTTCCTGAGCAAGTGCCTCAACTCCTGAAGCCTGCACACCCTAGAGCCCATGCTCTGCAACAAAAGAAGCCACTGCAGTGACAAGTCCATGCTCCAACCAGAGAGTAGCCCCTGCTCGCGGCAACTAGAGAAAAGTCTGTGCAGCAACAAAGACCCAGCACAGCTAAAAATACATAGTTGTTTTTTTTTTAATTTAAAAAGCACTGGCAGAACAAATAGCTCACAGCTTCTTAGTTTTTGCTAGAAATTAAGGTTTCTAAGGGTTAAGAATTTTAATTAATCAGTTCAGTTCAGTAGCTCAGTCGTATAAAACTCTTTGTGACCCCATGGACTGCAGCACACCAGGCTCCCCTGTCCATCAACAACTCCTGGAGTGTGCTCAAACTCAAATTCATAATCAATCAAATTCTAATTACTACATGTAATTAAAATAACTAAAATTAATAAAGAAAACATCTTCATAGACAAGGAAAAATTTTAAATATATATTAAAAATGGAAAACCATTTTGTTAAGGAAAAAGAAAGTAATTTTGCCCTAAAGAGGGGCTCTACAAAATGAAAAACATAGGACAAAATCTGAATGTAAAAGAGGGAGTTATAAAGGTTTATGGAAAGGAATCCTGAGAAAAGAGTATTGCGCCTGATCAAGACAGGATAAGATTAGAATGAATTTAATTGAGTAGATTAATTTTAATATCAAAAGTAAGCTCTTGAAACTAGTACAACAGTTCAATTCAGTTCAGTCGCTTAGTCTGTCCGACTCCTTTTGACCCCATGGACCACAGCACACCAGGCCTCCCTGTACATCACCAACTCCTGGAGTGTACCCAACTCATGTCCAAGTCAGTGATGCCATCCAACCGTCTCATCCTCCATCATCCCCTTTTCTTCCTGCCTTTAATCTTTCCCAGCATGAGGGTCTTTTCAAATGAGTCAGCTCTTTGCATCAGGTGGCCAAAGCATTGGAGTTCCAGCTTCAACATCAGTCCTTCCAATGAATAGTCAGAACTGATCTCCTTTAGGATGGACTGGTCAGACCTCCTTGCAGTCTAAGGGACTCTCAAGAGTCTTCTCCAACACCACAGTTCAAAAGCATCAATTCTTCGGCGCTCAGCTTTCTTTATTGTCCAACTCTCACATCCACACATGACTACTGGAAAAACCATAGCCTTGACTAGATGGACCTTTGTTGGCAAAGTAATGTCTCTGCTTTTTAATAAGCTGTCTAGGTTGGTCATAACTTTCCTTCCAAGGATTAAGCGCCTTTTAATTTCATGGCTGCAGTCACCATCTGCAGTCATTTTGGAGCCCAAAAAAATAAAGTCAGCCACTGTTTCCACTGTTTCCCGTTTCCCCATCAATTTCCCATGAAGTGATGGGACCAGATGCCATGATCTTAGTTTTCTGAATGTTGAGCTTTAAGCCAAATTTTTCACTCTCCTCTTTCACTTTCATCAAGAGGCTTTTTAGTTCCTCTTCACTTTCTGCCATAAGGGTGGTGTCATCCACATATGTGAGGTTGTTGATATTTCTCCCAGCAATCTTGATTCCAGCTTGTGCTTCATCCAGCCCAGGGTTTCTCATGATGTACTCTGCATAGAAGTTAAATAAGCAGGGTGACTATATACAGCCTTGACGTACTCTTTTTCCTATTTGGAACCAGTCTGTTGTTCTATGTCCAGTTCTAACTGTTGCTTCCTGACCTGCATACAGGTTTCTCAAGAGGCAGGTCAGGTGGTCTGGTATTCCCATCTCTTTCAGAATTTTCCACAGTTTATTGTGATCCACACAGTCAAAGGCTTTTGACATAGTCAAAAGCAGAAATAGATGTTTTTCTGGAACTCTCTTGCTTTTTCGATGATCCAGCGGATGTTGGCAATTTGATCTCCGGTTCCTCTGCCTTTTCTAAAACCAGCTTGAACATCTGGAAGTTCATGGTTCACATATTGCTGAAGCCTGGCTTGGAGAATTTTGAGCATTACTTTGCTAGTGTGTGAGATGAGTGCAATTGTGTGGTAGTCTGAGCATTCTTTGGCATTGCCTTTCTTTGGGATTGGAATGAAAACTGACCTTTTTCCAGTCCTGTGGCCACTGCTGAGTTTTCCAAATTGGCTGGCATATTGAGTGCAGCACTTTCACAACATTATCTTTCAGGATTTGAAATAACTCAACTGCAATTCCATCACTTCCACTAGCTTTGTTCGTAGTGATGCCTCCTAAGGCCCACTTAACTTTGCATTCCAGGATGTCTAGCTCTAGGTGACTGATTACACCATTGTGATTATCTGGGTCATGAAGATCTTTTTGTACAGTTCTTCTGTGTATTCTTGCCACCTCTTCTTAGTATCTTCTGCTTCTGTTAGGTCCATACCATTTCTGTCCTTTATTCATCTTTGCATGAAATGTTCCCTTGGTATCTCTAATCATCTTGAAGAGATCCCTAGTCTTTCCCATTCTATTGTTTTCCTCTATTTCTTTGCATTGGTCACTGAGGAAGGCTTTCTTATCTCTCCTTGCTATTCTTTGGAACTCTTCATTCAAATGGGTATATCTTTCCTTTCCTTCTTTGCTTTTCGCTTCTCTTCTTTACACAGCTATTTGTAAGGCCTCCTCAGACAGCCATTTTGCTTTTTTGCATTTCTTTTTCTTGAGGATGATCTTGATCCCAGTCTCCTGTACAATGTCACAAACCTCTGTCCATAGTTCATCAGGCACTCTATCAGATCTAGTCCCTTAAATCTATTTCTCACTTCCACTTTATAATCATAAGAGATTTGATTTAGGTCACACCTGAATGGTCTAGTGGACATTGTAAAGCAATTATACTACAATTAAAAAATAAATTTTAAAAAATAAAAATTTTGCTAACAGGACAAAGTTTTCATGGACAATGGATCTGCTTTTGATAACAAACTGTAAAAGTTTCTTTAAGTAATCTGTTGTAATCTATATTTGCCTTTGAAATATTTTATTGTGACTTTGGTTAAATGGATAGCTAAGTATTACTTCAGAGCGACCTATGATCCTACTTGACCAAGTGTTTAAAAGCCTTTTAATATCTTTGACAACTTCCCAAGTCAAATTATAAATGAAGTCCTTTTGACCTCTAGCTAACTTGGAGATTATTCAGAGGGTCCCTGCAATATCTCTAAGAGAGAAATTAAACTAATTAGGCTTATTTAATATGATAAGTTACATGGGAAGCATTGTTAAATAAGTGTTGATAAATCTTTTTAGGTTATTGCATAGAAGAATGTTATTAAAATTTGTTCTAAAAATTATATGAAATTACTAAAACTTGATGTCTTGGTATAATGTTATCAGTCATAATTCTAGTTATTATCCTAAAATGTTATGCATCACAGAAATAACCAAGTTCCCCTGTCAACTGCATTATAATGAATCCAATCTTTAACCATGCCAATTTGTCTTGTCATTTTTAGACAATTATTGTTTTACTCTGATGCTTTTACAAAAATGCTTCATATTCAGGAAGATTCATAGAAAGAACTTTTTGACAAATACATGTTTCTGATAACTTTCACCTTATACCACTGAACTGGGTAAGAAATTATAGAACTTTAATGTAAAATCTGATGGCTTCATAACACTGCTAACAAAAGATCAAGATCAATGAGAATTAATTACATGGGACTGAATGAACTGATGAATATGATTATAATTTTTATGACTTTGTGTGAAATATTACTGGCTTTTTTATCTTTGTTTTTCAGTTATAAGGAAACTTTTTCTCTTATGCTAACTATTACTTACAGCAATTTGATAAATTATGCCTTTGTAAGCAGAATTGAAACATTTGTCTTTTTTCTCCCTACCTAATCCCTCCAGAATTCAGAAACTCTTAGTGAATGAAAAGAAAATTCTTATTTTTATGGAAATACAGTTACTTACATAAGTTTACTAAGAAGTATGAGATGGTATTTAATGCAAGGGCTTTGGTCACTTTAGTGAGTTACTGTTTTCCTGGGTCTCTCCCATGTATGCTCAGGTGCTCAGTCATGTCCGACTCTTTGCTACCCCATGGACTATAGCCCACCAGGCTCCACTCCCATGTATACATGTTATTAAAATTCACTGGATTCTTTCCTGTCTCATGCCAATTTAATTTTTAGACCAGCCGGAAGAAGCTGGAATGGTAGGAACATTTCTTCCTCCCCTACACCAGGAACTGTGCTACATGCATTACCAACAAGAAAACAGATACTGGCATTGTCCTTCAGAGCTTGGCAATCTAAGAAATAAATCTTAAGGAAACATTGAACAACTACAGAAACATAACATGTAATGAGAGATAAGAGGATAAAATAGACTGCTCTAAGATTGTCAGGGCTTCCCTGGTGGTTCAGACGGTAAAGAATCTGCCTACAATGCTGGAGACCCGGGTTCGATTCCTGGGTTGGGAAGACCCCCTGGAGAAGGCAATGGCAACCTACAGCAGTATTCTTACCGGAAGAATTCCATGGACAGAGGAGACTGGCAAGCTACAGTCCATGAGGTTGCAAAGAGTCGGACACAACTGAGCGACTAACACATATGACACACAAGACTGTGTAATGGGGTGGGGTGGAGGCTTCCCTAAGGGAAGGGACTAAGGAGCAAAGATATAAAGGAAAAACGTACATAAGGAAAACACATGTGCATGCATCTTAGGGAGCAGGAGAGGATAGGAGTTGTTTGAAGTTTAAGACATTGAAAGGGGAACAGTGCAGCTGCAGAGCTGAGAGCAAGGGGAAGAATGGTGCACAAAAGTGAGGTGGATTGAGGCCAGGGTCCTTTGTAAAGATTTTGGCCTTTTTTGAAAGAGCAATGAATATCCACTAAAAGATTCTGAGTGGGAGAATGGTATGATCAAATTTACATATTTAAAAAATATTTTGGCTGCTCCTGTAACAGACCAAGACCCTATGGGGTCTTCCCTGTACAGGCCTCCCCCCATATCTTCTTCTTTAGCTCCTCTCTCAAGTACCTAGATACAGTATTTGATGCACATTTCCTGAGTTGTTTTGCAGATGTGAAAGCCCCCCACCAAATGGAAGAACTACTTGATGACCATGAGCACACAACACTGGGCCTCCTGGAGCCTAAGGACTGACCACGTTAACCCACGTGGCTCTATGCTGCTGCCTCACCATGAGCCAAAGGGAACTGTGCACAAGCTGATCGTGGTACCCTTCCACCCTCCCCTGCCACCTGCGTTTTAAAAATGCTTTGCCAAATCCCAGCGTTTCCGTTTGTTCGGCCTCACTGTGTGTCAGTCCCACAAACTTGCCTTAACACTCCGTGGAGAGCAGATTCAAAAGGGCGCTCGTGTGGTGGTCTAAAGACCAGCTGTGAGGCAAGAGCGGACTAAGCCAGCGGTAGAGAGCATGGAGAAAACTAAGCCAGCGGTAGAGAGCATGGAGAAAACTAAGCCAGCGGTAGAGAGCATGGAGAAAACATTTGGGTTTGACAGCTACTTAGGAGGTCAAAGCGACCGGAGGTGATGATGGGCTGGCTACAGGAGGAGGGGAAAGAAAAGCCTGTATGGAGGACGATGTCCAAGTTCCTGGCTTATATAAGTGAATGGGTTGTGGCACCA
This sequence comes from Bos mutus, assembly GCF_027580195.1. Taxonomy (NCBI): domain Eukaryota; kingdom Metazoa; phylum Chordata; class Mammalia; order Artiodactyla; family Bovidae; genus Bos; species Bos mutus. Next base: position 54,626,554 of record NC_091629.1, on the reverse strand, counting down.
TTCACGGTGACAAGGGACACCAGAGGAGGACCACACTTGGGGAGGGGGCTGGTGTGGAGACTCACAAGGTCATTGTTGAACATGTTGAATATGTGGGACTCTAGAGACACCTTTGAGATGAAATAAAGACTGTCTGGGGAAGGAGTCTGCACTGGAGGTGGACAAGGGAGAGCCCTCCAAGCCTTGACTTGGGCTCGGATGAGATGATGTCAGGAGAATGAGAAGACAAGAGAATCTTTGGGCAACTCCAACAATCCTGCTCTGTAAAACTGTCTCCATCATGCCCTTTGGCCATTGGCCCAAGAAGTTCTGTGTGCCGTGTGTAGCATCTTCATATCTCATTGCGAATGTACTTTTTCCCTTTTCCAATCCAAACCTATCATCAAAACACCATCTCCAAAGTTTGCGTTCTTGCCAAGGATGTCTGACCTGAATTTAATCATGAAGAAACAATCAGACAAATCCAGACACAAGACACAACACCAAAAAAAATAATCAGATAAAATAAATCAGGGGGGCAGTTCTAGAATTTAGATTAAAGATGATGAGAAAAACATGACAATCAAATGCAATGCGTGCTCCTTGATTAGATCACAAGTCAAAAGGTAAAAAATTATAAAGGATATTTTGGGGAAGTTAAGGAGGAAGAAATTTTTCTCTACTTTTCTAGGTTCTTCTGGTTGGCCTAAGAATTAAATTGACATGAGACAGATAACAGGAGAAAATCAAACCAAGTTTAATAACATGTAGACATGGGAGAGACCCAGGGAAACAGAGTAATTCACCAAAATGGCCAAAGTCCTCACCATAAATACCATCTTCAGCTAAAGACAAAAGAGGATATTGGGAGCGTGGTTTGGAACTTCAAAAGAATGGAAGACAACTCACTTGGAGATATAAAAGTTAGTGTCTGCGGGCTCTGCAGAGATGAATGGGCACAGAACGGACTCTGATCTCTAAGCCCTGCCCAGTTTCCCACCACCATGTCATAGACCATATTCTTTGCAAGTACCTCTGGTGATGGCTCTAGTGGGGAAGAGAACTTTTACCTAAATTCTCTGGGCAGCTAAGAGGCAGATAAAAAGAAAAATCTCCTGAGTCTTATATTTCTTAAAAATGACTATCCTAGGGACTTCCTTGGCTGTCCAGTGGTTAAGACTCCAAGCTGCCAATGCAGGGGACACAAGTTTGAACCCTGGTCGGGCAACTAAGAGCCCACATGTTGCATGGCCAAAAAATAAATAAACAACTAGCCTGAATTAATTCTTATACCAAAGAGGCACACTTTTGGGTGACAAAACTTACTCCCCTATAGGGACAACAGGGGAAACTTAAATATGGTATGTTAGAGAAAATGTATTGTATCAATGCTACACGCCTTGGGTGTGATCAGGATATTGGGGTCATGTAGGAGAATGCCCTGGTTCTCAGGAAGTATACGCTGAAGTGTTTAAGGGTACTATGTTGGCAACTTTCAACTAGTTCAAGAAAGAAAATTTAATATATAGAAAGAGAAATAAACCAAATACTGGAATACGTTAACTGAAGACTAGACGTGAAGGGTATGTGAATATTGTATTCCTCTTGGGAATTTTTTAAGTTTTAAATTTCTTAAATAGGGAAACTGCAATGACTTCTGAGACCAGCTATCCTGAGTTAGGGTCAAACTTCACAAGTTAAAGGTCCAGCCCTCCAGAAGACTGCCTTCACTTCAGACACCAGCTGCAAGTCTGGGCATCCTCAGGCCACTCTCATGTCTGATCAGCTGGCTGCAAATCACAATGCCCTCAGATTCAGTCATTCGCCAGAACAACTGACAGAATCAGGAAAGTGCTATACTTATGTGATCAGTCTTTATAAATATATATATTTTTTTAATTCATTTGGCTGCTCTGGGTGTTAGTTGCGGCACACAGGATCTTTAATCTTCGCTATGGCATGCAGGATATCTAGCTGCGGCACGTGGGATCTAGTCCACCCAGGGATGGAAACCGGGCCCCCTGCTTTGAGAGCATGGAGTCTTAGCCACTGGACCACCAGGGAAGCCTCTGAATAGTTTTTTTTTTAATATAAATTTTATATAGCAAAACAATAAACAGAACTAGCCAATAGTGCAAGGTCTGGGAGTGTCCTAAATGCAGAATTTTCATTGTTCTCTACCTCTGGAATCAGGATGTGTTACCCTCTCATAATTGTAAAAAAAACACAGAGTATGGCCAACCAGGAAAATTCACAATTCAAAATTCTTGGCGTCAAGAATTTTATTGGGGTTTCATTACATGACCATGATCAACTGAATCCTTGGCAATGCCCCCCTCCCTTCCCAAGAGCTCAAGCCGATAGCACACAGCTCAAAGCTCCAACCCTCTAAACACACCATTGGTCTTTCTGATACGGCGCTTCTCCATCCTGAGTCATCTCATTACATAAACTCTTCTTGGCTCACCATGATAACAAAGACATTCTTGTCACTCAGGAAATTCCAAGGATTTAGAAGTTATCTCTAGGAATGAAGGACGAGGGCCAGCCAACTTCTTTATTACACAGAAATAAAACAAAATATACTTCATAACAAAAATTAAAGAAAAAAAAAAAAAAAATGGCATCAAAGCACAAGTAGTAGACAGATGACCTAAATAGACATTTCTCCATAGAAGACCCACAGATGACCAAAAAGCACATGAAAAAGTGCTCAATATCTCTGATTATTAGAGAAATGAAAATCAAAACCACAATGGGGTATCACCTCACTCTGGTCAGAATGGCCATCATCAAGAGTCTCCAAATAATAAATGCTGGAGAGGGCATGGAGAAAAGGGAACCCTCCTACACTATTGGTGGAAATGTAAATTGGTATAGCCACTAGGGAGAATAGTAGAGAGGTTCCTTAAAAACTAAAAACGGAGTCACCACATGATCCTGCAACTCTACTCCTGGGCATATAGCCAGAGAAAACTAAACTATAATTTGAAAACATACATGCACCCCATTGTTCACTGCAACACTATTTACAATAACCAAGATGTGGAAGCAACCTAAATGTCTATCAACAGATGAATGGATAAAGAAGATGTGGTACATATATACAGTGGAATTATACTCAGCCATGAAAAGGAATGAAATAATACCATTTGCAGCAACATGGATGAGCCTAGAGATTATCACACTAAGTGAAATAAGTCAAACAGAGACCAATTCATATAATGGGGTCATGTAGGAGAATGCCCCACAAGATTCTTATATAGAATCTTGAAAAAAAAAAAATGAATTTATTTACAAAACAGAAATAGACCTGCAAACATAGAAAAGAAACTTATGGTTACCAAAGGGGAATGGGGAGTGGGGGAAGGGATAAATTAGGAGGTTGGGGTTAACATATACACACTATTATTATATATAAAATAAATAACCAACAAGGACCTACTATATAGCACAAGGAGCTTTACTTAGTATTTTATAATAACCTATAAGGAAGAAGAATCTGAAAAAGAATGTGTGTGTGTGTATACACACATATATACGTGTTGTTGTTGTTGTTGTTGTTGTTGTTGTTGTTGAGTCACTAAGTTGTGTCTGACTATGTGAGGCCCCATGGATTTTATGTAGCCTCTCAGGCTCCTCTGTCCATGGGATTTCCCAGGCAAGTATATTAGAGTGGTTTGCCATTTCTGTCTCCTGGGGATCTTTCCAACCCAGGGACTGAACCCATGCCTTCTGCATTGTAGGCAGATTTTTTACCATTTTACCACTGAACTACCTGAGATTTCCCCAGGTAGTTATATATATACACTTATTTATGAGTGTGTATATATATATATATATATATATATATACACACTATACACTCATAATATATATAAGTATAGTTATATATATAAGTGTATATATATACACTTATACACTCATAATATATATAAGTATAGTATATATATGTGTATATATATATATAAGTATAGTTATATATATGTGTATATATATACACTTATACACTCATAATATATATAAGTATAGTATATATATGTGTATATATATAAGTATAGTTATATATATAAGTGTATATATATACACTTATACACTCATAATATATATAAGTGTATCTATATATACTTATTATGAGTGTATAAGTGTATATATAGTTATATATATACACTTATTTATGAGTATATATACATACATATACACATATAAATCAGTGTGCTGTACACCTGAACATAAGACAACTTTGTAAATGAACTATACTTACTCATGTTGAACACACATACACACAGAATGGACCTAGAGCATTTGAACCAAAAACTACCAGATTCCAGCAACAATGTCTTAGGTTCGTGCAGCCTCCAACAGCACAGTCCGTCTGCAACTTGTTTAAAGAGGCCACTTAGATGTCACAACAGTTCTTAATTTAAAGGCATCAGGATAAGTCATTTCACTTTTCTGCACAGGGTGAGCTGCAAACGGTATATGCGTAGTTGTGTAGGAGTAAAGGGACGGAAGAAAATCATTTACATCTGTTGTCCAATACTTCCGAATTCAGTTTCATATGCCAAGTTCTTATGGTAAGCACAGCCTATACTACTCCAGCCAAATCAGAACACTGTAACTCTCCAACTCAATCAGGAAGTCGGAATTTCATGAGCAATGTGAAAAAACATTGTATAATTGTAGATTAGAACTATAATCAACCCTGTGGCCCCTAGGCCATCTTCATTGCTAGGCTGTGAACCAAAAGGCTTCAGGGTGAATGGGTCTGCAGGAGGCAAGCTGCCAGCCATAGGACAAAGGGAACAGACTCATTCACAGAGAATAGAGGGAAGCAATGTTCATGGAAAAGGAGGAGGCTTGTTATCCAGCAGTAAAGGTTCTAGAAGCATTAGTATTCTCTAACTAGTTTGTTTTAAAATGTGGAAATGAGGAAATACCCTGGCAGTCTAGAAGTTAGGGCTCCATGCTCTCACCGCCGAGGGCCTGAGTTCGATCCTTGGTTGTGGAACTAAGACTCTGAAAGTCACACAGTTAAAAAAAAAAAAAAAAAAAAAACAAAGTTGGAAACATCTCTTTGATTCCAGTGCCTAAATATGAAAGTGATACACGCCCATAGTTGTTATTTTTTAAAGTTCAGTCATCAAAAGGATATAACAGGAATTGCACTCAAAACATTTTACAACTGCAAGAAGGGTGCAGACCCATCAGAACAGATTCCAGCCACTGTACAGAGTAGGACCCACTGAAGAGCAGGCTGGATGTACAAAAGAAGAGTCTGGACATCCAGCACCCCAGAATCCCACATGCATTCCCCACAGGAAACCCCTATCCATTTCTTAGGACTTGTTCCAGAAATGTTTTGTGCCTCTATGAGCACATCTGTGTGCCTTGTTGTTGATGTTCAAGTTGCTAAGTTGTGTCCGACTCTGCGACCCAATGGACTGCAGCATGCCAGGCTTCCCTGTCCATCACTATGTCCCAGAGTTTGCTCAAATTCATGTCCATTGAGTCAAGAGTCATTCAATGGATGAGAAAGCTGACTGGGATGGTGGCCACGGTTAGAGGTGAATCCAGAGATGACTAGTCCAACTCTTGCATTTCATTCGGGAGAAAATCAAAACTGGAAAGGAAAAAGTGAGCTCCAAAGTCAGACAGGTCAGTGGCAGAAGGAAGAATGGCCCCAACTCCTCTGAAAGGCCCTGGGTATCAGTGGAGCAATAAACTGGACATGAGGCCTTAGTATCTGAGCTAAGAGGATGGACGGGAAACATACCCTGAGGAGTGACTGTCTCTGATACCTGTGTAATGTGGGATAGTGAAGGGTGTCTCAGGGTCCCGCTGGGGCCTGATTGACAGGAAACCCAGGTCCTGTTTTCATGGGTGTTTCTAGGCCCCTTAGGAACACCAGGGAAGAAGACTTCAGAGCATGCTGCTTGGGCCTGTTTGAAGTCGTCTCATAGAAGGATGAAGGAAGACATTCAGGATTCCCTAATAAGCCAGATCGTTCACCTGTGATGGTGGGTTCTGGTCAGGGGAAGGAAAGGAACCGTGAAAAGGAATTTGAGGCAAATGAAGGATTCAAAGGGCAGAGAACAAAGCTGTGTAAGACAAGGATGAAAGGAGAGTTTCAGCAAAGGCTAGAGGACGTGATCACAGATTTAGAAAAAGGAAAAGAGCCATGGAGTCCTGGAAGCCAAGAGAGCCAAGTTCCTGGAAGGAATAACAATTGCTGCAGGGGTTCAAGGCAGGAGAACACTTTAAAATAACCGGTGGAGGGAGTTACGGTTCACAAGGGGCCCATAGCATATAGTGAAAATATGGTCCATTGTGGTGACATGACAAACAAGGGATGAAGCCACAGTGGCCACCTTGCCCTAGTGGGCATCCTGTTTTTTTTCCTGAAGGCAATATCCTGTTTTTCCCCTGCTGGTGCCAATTTCTCAAGACCACGTGACCACCTGACCATGAGACCCCTTCGACTATGTGACCACAAGACCTCAGCTAAGGGTTAAAGATGAACTAAGGCCCCCTCCCTTCAGGGCACAATTTCCCATCAATAGAGTATAAGAAGGGTTGGCTATAAAGGGAGGGCACTGGTTTTTCTCTAAAGCCAGTCACTTTCTTTCTTTCTTTTCTTCCTATACTAAATCTTTTCTCTGCCTGAATGCCCAGATTGCTCTCTTTTTCTCCACACTCACCTTACAGAGGGGACATCCCTGGTGGTTCAGTGACTAAAACTCTACATTCCCAATGCAGGGGAGCTGGGTTCGAGCCCTAGTCAGAGAACTAGATCCTACATGTGTGCGTGTGTGTGTGTGTGTGCGTGCACGCACGTGTGCACATGCTCAGTCTCTCAGTAGTGTCCAACTTTTTGCAACCCCATGGCCTGTAACCACCAGGCTTCTCTGTCCATGGAATTCTCCAGGCAAGAATATTGGAGTGGGTTGCCATTCCCTCCTCCAGAGGATCTTCCTGACCCAGGGATCAAACCCATGTCTCCTGCACTGCAGGCAGACTCTTTATTGTCTGAGCCACAGAGAAGCCCTAGATCCTACATGCTGCAACAAAAATCGAAGATCATGTGTCCTGCAATGAAGACCTGGGGCAGTCAAATAAATAAATCAAAAGAACTGTTGGATGTGACAGTCTAGAAGCCACTAGTGACCTGCCTGAGAGTCACTTCAGTAAAGCAGTGACAGCAGAATCCAGATTGCAGTGATTCCAAAGGGAACAGGAAGTGAGAAAATAGGCCCATTGAGTGTAGACGTGTCGATGGCTGGCAGACTGGTTGGAAAGGGGAAGGCGGGGAGGTGGCCTCGGGGGGAACCTAGGAGCAGGGCTCAGAGGACCTTCGCTCCACTTCTGCCTCTGCACAGGCAGCTTACTCATGCTCAAGGCCAGAAGAGAGAGAAAGCGGGAGTCCAGCTTCCTATACCAGCCTCAGCAGAATCATAGTTCCCTAGGGATTTGTATAAATTATCCATAGTGACAGAACTCTGTGCTCATCCTGTTTGCAAGACCTATGCATGAAGTATGATAATAACAACAGTCACCATTTACCGAGAGCTTATTTATGCAGAGCTAAGAGCTTTACATAAATTACCTTGTTTAATCCTCACAACGACTCTGTGAGGTAGGCCTTATTATGTTCTCCAGTTTGAAAATGATGAAACCTGAGATGCACAGAGCTTCATCAACCTGCTACAGGGCATCCAGCCAGTAAATGGCAGCATCAGGATCCGAACCCAGGTCTGCCCTCTTCCAGCAGTGCTCCGAACCATGAAGCCGGGGTCCCTCATGCTGGACTCCGTGAATCACAGGCATCAGGGTCACCTGGGACCATTTGAAACATGCAAACCCCCAGGTTCCACAGATCTACTGACTCCAAATCTATGAAAGTGGAGGCTAGAATCTGCGCTTCTATCCAGCTCCCCACACGACTCTCATGCTCACATAAGTCTTCTTTAAAAAAAAAAAAAAAAGATTTATTTGTTTATTTTATTTTTGGTTGCGCTGGGTTTTCATTGCTGCACTTAGGCTTTCTCTAGTTGCAGCGAGCAGGGGCTACGCTCCTGTTTTGGAACACAGACTCTAGGGTGCGTGGGCTTCAGCAGTTGTGGCACATAGGCTTAGCTGCCTCGAGGCATGTGGAATCTTCCTGGACCAGGGATCCAACCCGTGTCTTCTGCATTGACTGGCTGGTTCTTTAACCACTGGACCACCAAGGAAGTCCAGAAATCTTATGTGAAGAATTTCATCTCCTTCCTGGTTGAGGTGCCTATCATTGGTCATCATCCACACTGGGATTTACAATCTTCCTCAAGGATAAAGACACCCTGGACTGCTTGTTTGAGATAAAATAACTTCTCAGGCCTTAACATGAGCCTACTGAATGAGGATTTCCAGGGGAGAGGACTGTGGCCATCTGTGTATTGAGCAAGTTTCCCAGGCAATTCATTTGTTCTGTTATTTGAAGCTGAAAGTATTGTAAGCACCACCCTGGACTCTAATTTAGGTTCTGACACTTAATCATGCTACGGTTCCTCTTCCTTTACTGTCAAATAGGCAGAAGTAGGCCCACCTGGTAGAGCTGTGGTAACGAGAAACTGTACCAATTAAGATTAGATTTACCTGTTTATAACACAAACAAGGTAAATTATTACCTTATACAAAATGGGTTTATTTTCCTCTCAGGTTGAAGTTGGAGCTAAGAAACCCAGAACTGGTATGAGGTCTCTAATCATTAGGGACACAGACTCTTGCTGTCTGTCTTTTGGTACGCCATGTCATTATTAACATATTGCCTCTTGGCACAAAACAGCTGTTAAGGCTACAGCCATTTTGTCTATAGTCCCTGCAAGGAGGAAGGGAAAAAGGGATGCACCTCTTAGTCAAGTCAGAGCCCCTTCAGAAGCATTTCTGGCAGATCTTCATAATATTCCTGTTTATATTGCATGACCAGGGGTCTTGCAATATAGTCACAGAGCCACATCTAGTTGCAAGGAAGGCTAGGAACTAAAATTCTTTCATTCAGAATCAGGTCTTTGCCACCCCCAAATAAATCAGGCTTCGGATACATAAAAAGAAAGAAGATTAACAAAAACTGGCTGCCACAAAAAAGTGTTCTTTCTGTTGCAGGGAGCTGAAGACACCGGCCCCTGTGCTCTGAAATCCATTGGCCATGCCTCCCAGGGGCTGCCCCAACCCATGGCTGAGTTCAATGGCGTGCAAAGTCAGACCCAGTCCTGAGACAAGGGACTCCTTTATTGGCTAACGTTGGCTCAAGGAGGCCCTACAGCTTTGCCAAACCTTTGTTAGACTGAATCTTCCTGAAACTGCAGGGCCGTCTGGGACACTTGCCCCCCCTTCTCTTCTTCACCTGGGGTCTGATGGCCCTTCTGGCCTTCTCTAGCTCCCGCCCAGGCGCTTCCCCCAGTAAAACCCTTGCACAGTTAACTCCAGCTTGGTGTCTGCTTCTTGATGGACCTGGACTAACAAAATTAGTAAGGCAATTCTCAGGCTGTCGCATAGATTTAAATAATGCATGTAGCAGCTGCATAACTTGGGGATGAGCATGTAGTAGGCACTCAATAAATAATGGCTGTGTGGTGATAATGCTGGTGTAGGTGGAGAAGGGGGAAGAAGTAGGGGAGGAGAAAGAGGAGAACTGCTGCTGCTGCTGCCAAGTCACTTCAGCTGTGTCCGACTCTGTGAGACCCCATAGACGGCAGCCCAGAGCTAATTATGGAGAAAGGAGTGTTTACAAATTGGTGGGACAAGAATCTGAAGCAAATCACTCTGTTTCAATCTTCTCCACCCCCAGAAAATTTCTATTATAGTACAATCTGGTTAGAATCAGCACCAAACAGACTTCCCTGGTGGGTCAGTGGTTAAGGGTCCGCCTTACAATGGCGGGGACACAGGTTCAATCCCTGGTCCGGGAAGATCCCACAGGTCATGGGGCAACTAAGCCCGTCCATCACAGCTACTGAGCCCACAAGCTCTAGAGCCCGTGCTCCACAGAAGAGAAGCCATCACAATGAGAAGCCTGTGCACCACAACTGGAGAGTAGCCTTGGCGCACCGAAACTAGAGAAAGACCTTGAGCAGCAACAAAGACCCAGCACAGCCAAAAAACGATCAGCACCAAAGTCAGTGTGAAAGGGACAAAATAGACCCTAGATAGTGGTCATCTTAGGGGGACTGAACTGTTTTTAGTGAGCATCAGCCAATTCGAGACATTTTTTATACCAAAAAAAAAAGGCAGGGGTGGGGGGAATAGGGCAGGCCCTAAGACAAAGTTGCACAAAATAAACCCAATGCCCTGAGCAATTCTGGTTCTCATGGAGAAACTGTGACCAGAAATTACTTCTTGTAATGACCTAAGAGGGCTTCCCAGGTGGCGCTAGTGGTAAAGAACCGCTTGCCAATGCAGTAGACAAGAGACAAGGGTTCAGTCCCTGGGTTGGAGAGACCCCTTGGAAGAGGGCATGGCAACCTACTCCAGTATTTTTACCTGGAGAATCTTATGGACAGAGAAGCCTGGCAGGCTACAGTCCATAAAGTTGCAAAGAGTCGGACACAACTGAAGCAACTTAGCACAGCAGAGCACAAGGACCTAGGAACACTATTCCCATGAGAAAGTTTTCAGCATAAAAGTTAAATAACATGCAAGTCTTTGCTGCTGCTACTGCTGCTAAGTCACTTCAGTCGTGTCCGACTCTGCGAGGCCCCATAGATGGCAGCCCACCAGGCTCCCCAGTCCCTGGGATTCTCCAGGCAAGAACACTGGAGTGGGTTGCCATTTCCTTCCCCAATGCATGAAAGTGAAAAGTGAAAGTGAAGTCGCTCAGTCGTGTCTGACTCTTAGTGACCCCATGGGCTGTAGCCCACCAGGCTCCTCCATCCATGGGATTTTCCAGGCAAGAGTACTGGAGTGGGGTGCCATTGCCTTCTCCATGCAAGTCTCTACAAAAATAATAAAGAATTTCAAGGCAATAAGATAGTGAGGAGGGACTTCCCCCGAGGTCCAGCGGTTAAGAATCTGCCTGCCAATGCAGGGGACACAGGTTCGATTCCTGGGCAGGCAAGATTCCACATGCCGCAGGGCAACTATGGCTGTGCACCACTACTACTGAGTCTGAGTTCTAGAGCCCTGGAGCTGCAACAGTGAGAAGCCTGTGCACCACAGCTAGAGCGCAGCCCCCGCCACAACTTGAGAAAAGCCCTCGAACAGCAGTGAAGACCCTACGCAGCCAAAAATAAAATTAATTAAAAAGAGGTGAAAAAAAAAAAAAAAACAGGGAAAGCACAATGAGGGAGAAAGGTGGATGTAACCTGTATAGGACACAAAAGTTCCAGAGACATTGTATACTCGGCACATGGTAGAACCTCAGTTCATGATGGTTGCCCAGATAACTGAATGGCTCACCCAAGGTTATAGTTCAGCATTCATTCATACATGGAATAAAGATGTGTAGAAAGTCTACGATGTGCCAGGCCCTGTGCTAGGCCCTGAGGATGCCACAGTGAACAGGACAGTTGAGGTCCTTGTCTTTACCATCCTCTTGCAGAGACGTCTCCTTTGTAGACATTTTATGCGAGTCCTTCTACCTCTGTCTTTCCACAAACACAGCCTGAATTGGTGCCCATGTCTATCAGATTTAAAGCCTATTCATTTCTCCTAAAATATTTTCTTTGTCCCTGAAACCAAGCTGAACCACCCATGTAAAATGATCCATGATGCCACCCTGGGTGTCCATTAAATAACTCTGTATTAGTTATCTACTGCTGTGTAACCAGTTAACCTCCAAAATAAGCAGCTTAAAATAATATTCATTTTCTCACAGAGCTAAGGACTGACTTAGCTTGCTGGTCTGACTCTCCCCAAACTCCACCCAAATCCCAGTGGGGGAGAGGGAGTATGTGCAAATTCCACAGTTTGAAAATACAAAGGCACACAGAAATAAATTCACTCTGTCCTGGAAACCCAGCGTTTGAACCCCAGAGAACTAACTGCCTGTCCTCAATACTACTTTAGCATCACACCATAGGCCGGCAAAGGACATCACAGAAGTGTTAGGGGGACCACTGACCAAAACCACCTGCCTTGGCTAGGCACCACTGTAACTTGCATGAGTTACAATACGTTACAACAGGAGGTCCTTGTAAGGAATGCAGAACGAGCTACCACCAACCAGAAGAATTCAGGAAAGGGCAAAAGGAGAGAGGAGCTCAGTCCTAATGTCCAACCTCCCAGAATCCTTCTCACTGGAATCCACCTTGGCTAAGCGACGCGAGCACCATCAGGAAGGACCACGAGTCAGATGATTGGCCAGAGACAACCCAAAAATAACCCCTTCACCATAAAACCTGAAACTTCGAGTCACGTGGCAGAGAAGTTCTGGGCTCCCTTACCTGCTGTTCTCCACCCGGGCGTCCCTTCCCAATAAAGTCTCTTGCTTTGTCATTACGTGCGTCTCCTTGGAGGATTCATTTCCGAGTGTTAGACAAGCACCTGCTCTTGGGCCCTGGAAGGGAGTCCCCTTCCCTACAACAGACGCAGCTCCGATTAAGTCATCGGTGTTCGTTCCACCGTTAGTCGTGTCCTCTGTACTTTAGTCAGTCAGTGTCTTCTCTTCTATAACTGCTTCATTTTTCTCATGTAAAAATCGGGATTTTATTACCACTCATGTTTCCCTCTTTACTTTGGCTACGGGGAAGCTCAGAGTCAGCCGCGTAAGCCTCAGCGGGCGTCCACCTCCTTGAGCTAATGTCACCCTGAAGTTATCGCTTCTACTTATTCTATATCCCCTCAGATTTTCACTTTATTCTTTTGTGTATTTTGTGCTTTTATAATTCCTCTCAAAGCTTTTGTGAATTGGAGTATAAATACATAAAATTAAAAGTTTGCGTCTAAAAGCTGATTACTTGCACACATGCGCCATCTAGTGGCAAGAGTGATAACTGCCAGACTAGAAACCTCCCTGTTTTTTCGGGAAGTAAGAAGGGCTGGCAGGCGGGATGGAAGAAGATAGAGACTAGAACCAGTTTCTGTGCTTTGTCAGGGAAGTGAGACTGCTGGGGATTAAAGAGACTCCAGACAGCGTAAAGGAGCAGGTGATTCATTGGCTGGTATCCGACACGATTTACTTGAATATGAAGAAGCCAAAAAATTGCGAAGATCTAGCAAATGAGGAAGGCACTGGAAGTGGAAGGGTTAAGTGAAAGGTGTTAGAAAAACTAAACCATGAAAAAAATACCTGATTCAGGCAGAAGATCACTTGGAAGGTACTTAATGTGAGTTGACCGCAAACGTGACCAACCATTTTTTAAGCATTCACATTGACCACAGGAAGAAGCTTAGAGTCTACAATGTTTTCATTTTACTCAGGAGAAAACTGGGGCCCAGAGACGCTGAACACCTTGTCCAAAGTCACACAGCTTTTCACTCACAGCTCCAGGATGACTCCGAATCTAGTCCTCTTTCTCCAGAATGACATGCCCTTAATCATATGTAGCAGGTGCTTTTATTTTGCACTGTTGCTGCTGCTAAGTCACTTCAGTCATGTCCGACTCTGTGTGACCCCAGAGATGGAAGCCCACCAGGCTCCCACGTCCCTGGGATTCTCCAGGCAAGAACACTGGAGTGGGATGCCATTTCCTTCTCCAATGCATGAAAGTGAAAAGTGAAAGTGAAGTCGCTCAGTCGTGTCCGACTCTTAGCAACCCCATGGACTGCAGCCTACCAGGCTCCTCCGTCCATGGGATTTTCCAGGCAAGAGTACTGGAGTGGGGTGCCATTGCCTTCTCCGGTTTTATTTTGCACACAGGGTCTCAAAATAGAAAATCAGATTCTCACCCCAAATCGCTGGATCCAGCATGTTTCCAAGGAATTATTACTCGCTGGTTTTTCAGTTGCCCCTTGACACACCCACAAAGGGTCAGGATGGAAGAGGTGGTTTATGAAACACCGGTGTCCCTAACCTCCACTGGATGGCACAGGCCATTAGTCCACGATGATAGGGAGGGATCCCAGAAGCCCATTGCAGTAGCTGAGAGAGCTCCAGCCTGGGGAAGAGAAGATAAGCTCATCCATTCATAGTGTTGACCAGCATCTGCTCTGGGCAGGATGCTGAAGTGGCAAGGTCGCAAGGCACTGGCCATATCTGGATGCCATACACATTCCATCTGTCTGTACCCTACGTGTGTTCCTGAACATGGCTCGAGCTGCCGACTAAGAATAGCATAGTTACCGCTAAGGATCTGGAGAGCGCCATGAAGACTTAGCCCAAGGGTCTGTAGTCTGAGGCTGAACTGTTTTTCAAACAGCCTAGAGTCAAGGCCCACCCAGGAAAACTGGAACTACTGTCTGAGCAGAATTTGAGACATTATTTTATCAGACAGGGCCTTTATAGAAGAATTTAATCATCACAGAGTTCTACTAGACAGTACCAGCCCTTTCCTGGATTTTCTGCATCTTGCCAGTTCTTCCTGGCCCTTCAGATACTGACATAAGCAGAGAGTGATATGAGTCACTGGTTTCTGGAAGGGGCAGAACCCCACTGGCTGTGCCATATCTGATATTGCAGAGGTACAAATGGCCCACCTGAGATAGACGACACTTAGGAGGTCAGCTCCTTAAACTTTTCAGAAGTCTATACCAGTAAAAGGTGCCAGAATAGGGGCATGAAGGGAGTATTAGGGGCCCTCAACTTTTTCTTTTAATGTGAACCACTTTTTAAGTCTTTATTTATTGAATTTGTTACAATAGTGCCTCTGCTTTATACTTTGGGTGTTTTTTTGTTTGGGCTTTTTTCTTTTTTTGGGAGCAGGAGAGGTCGGGGTGGGGAATTGCTTGTTTTGTTTTGGCCGTGAGACATCTCAGCTCCCCAGACGGGGGATTGAACCCACACCCCCTACATTAGAAGGTGACGTCTTAACCAGTGGTCCATTGGTTAAGGCCGGGAAGTCCCCCGGCCTCAGCTATTAAGGTCAGAAACATGTAGGTTCCATTCCTCTCAGGTTTGAGACAAGAATCAGAATTAGTTCCAACCGTACTGAGTTCTTACTACACTACAGAACTCAGCTGTCTAGTCTGGTCAAGTCAACCACCTTTATCCACCATACCCTCAGTTTTCCCTTCCAATAAGATGAGAACAGTACCCCAGCAAGCTGGGCAGCAGGAACATCCTCCAAGGTAGAAACAGGAAGGCTAGGGGAAGGTCGTAGTCGCCCGGAACAGGAGCAGCTATCCGCTGAGGAGAGTGGGAAGCCCCGCGGGCGCCCCCTGAGGGCGAAAAGTCAATGCTCGCGGCAAGTCCCAACATAAAACAGATCCCCCACACGCCGGACGCCATGACTCTTTGCACCACTTAAAAGTGTCCGATGAGAAGCAAGAGCTGGGAAAATAATGTAGGGCCGTCATCATGTTTCTTTTGAAATAGCGCTCCCAACTTCTCAGATTTGCTTGATCGAAACCTAAGCTTGGCAAACTCTCAGGACTACACTGTAGAAGGGACATTCCCGCTGGTGATAACCCAGAGGTAGAAGCACTGACGCTCGGGCGCGGCGCCGCCTGGAGGTGGGGCGAGGCTAGTGTGGAAAGCCCACCCGTTCCCTCCGCTTCCCTCCGGAGTTTCCACCGCGCCCGCGACTCCCAAGGGCGGGGAGGCTCGAGCTCCCGCCTCTTGAACGTGGAGGGGCTCGACTTCAAGTTACTGCACTTCCCAGGGGCCTCTGTGCAAAGAGGGCGGCCCGGCGGCGGCTCGCTGTCCCCGACCTTCACAGCGCAGGATATTTTCATACCCGGAGGTCTCGCTCTCCCGGGGCTGCGCCTGCCGAGGCCCCCCAAAGACAGAGTGAGCTCGGTACCTCACCACCACCACCGCCTCCGCCCCCGTAGGAATAAAGCAGAAAGAAATCCGCGTCGCAAGACCCTCTGGGAAACGTAGTTTCCAGAATATTTCTGGGCAACAGTCGGAGGGAGGCCGCGAGGCTTTGGCAGCCAGTTAGCGCCGGGCTTGGGGCTTGTCACGTGGCCCGTGTGGTCAGCTGCTCTGGGGTCTGGGCTGGGCTGCGGGAGGGGGCGTCTCGAGCTGTGGGCAGCGCTGCTGCGGCCGTCTGGACTTCGGGACTGGAGTCCTCAGCACTCCCCGAGCCGTCCCCGCTGGCCAGTGACAGCGCTGACGGTTCATTTGCATATATTTGAACTTGGCTTTAGGGGACCTTGCAGTGTTCATCTCCTACCTTGGCCTCTGCAGCTACCAAACTGAAACACTGGAGTTGCTGCTTCAAAGCTTTCCTGAATAAATCATTCATCAGTGATTGGATGATGAATCAGTTATCGCCTCATCTTTTCTACGCGCTGTTCTCATTCGGCCACTTTTGTCTTCACCGATGACCTTGTCTCCTCGGAAACTTAAGTCCCGGGACCCGTCTGTTTCTCATTATCGGGCCCTCTCCCATTTATTTTTTCCCCTACCCAGCCTAGACCCTGCCCCGCTGTTGCGTGTTTCTGTAACATCAGACCGTCAGTTAATGCAGTCGCCCGCTTTGGGTTTGCTAGGTGCTCCTGGAGTGGGGAATCACTAACTTCACAGGTTGATGCCACTGGAATCAAGATCTCAGACGTCATCTAAGACCTGAACCTAGTTCATTGGGACCGCGCTGGGAGGCCAGAAAAAAACAGGCCGATAATTTGCTGCTGAAACCTCTGGTGGGAGTACAAGGTTTTAGAACCGCTAGCTTTGTTGCATCCACCTCGTGTTTGTCGTATTACAACCTGAGAATGAAGTGTACAGCAAAGCAACATATTAGTGATGAGAATATTCTAGAACAGTGCGTTGGTGAAAAAGTAGAAGATACTAAAAGTCTCCAGCAAATGTAAAGTAACATAAGGAATGAAATGAGAAATAGCGGGAAAGCATAGCCAAGACGCTAAGTTGGTATAAATCAGAAATTTTAAATGAACCCAGAGAGTAAGACAAAGTTCTTTAGAAACCATTATGATGGTTGTTGTCTCTGGGGTCGCACAGAGTCGGACACGACTGAAGCGACGCAGCAGCAGCAGCATGATGGAAAGAGATTGCATGTTTCTGATGGAAAAGCAGGCATTGGCCCTGTTTTTGCCAGCCTTCCAGAAAGATTAAAAGATTATACCCAAAAATATTCCCTTGAGAAGTGGCAGGTGTAAGAGGATCCTCAAAATCAGTAATTGGGCTTCAAGAATACACGTTCTAAACAGGAGTTTTTTCCTGGGGGGAAGGGAGCTGCCAAGCAGGTGCATTTGGGTTTATCAGAGGCACCTACCCTGTTGCTTCTCAGAAGCAGAATCCCAAGTAGCCTGGGTCCCTGCTGTCACAAAGGCCATTAAGCAGGCTTTGAAGCCCCAGGCGAAGACCACACACAGCCTGAAACTTCTCAGGAAGTGTGCTACCAAAGCCCTGGAGAGGAGATTTGGTTTGGTTTTGTTCTCTTACAATGATTATGTTTTATTAGTTTGTATCTTTCCATTCCTCTATAGCATATGGTCCACTTGTTACATAAAAAAATCTGTGAAATACTTTAAACCCTATCTAGCGTTTTCACATACTACGTGATAATTTGATTAAAACAGCAGCAAACTTGTCAGTTAACTGGAAAGGATATTGCTTTGAAAGCAACACAATGTATTACACATCTATATATCAACCTTGCCATCTGATTCTAAATTTAAAGACTTGCTGTTTACCAACAGGGTATTGCAAGTACATTTACATGTGTCTCTGGGAGAAATGCCTGCAGAAAATAACCACATATTTATATGCAAGGCAAATATCCGGAACCAAACAAAACAATTCTAGAATCCCAGGCTAGACATTAATATTTTAGGAGTAAAGCACAAGCTTTCCAATGAACAAGGAAACCTACACATTGTAGAGTAAGAAATCACATAGGTATCAATTTTCTTATACATCTCAGACTATCAGTTCAGGAGCAGTTTGGTTGGTTGGCTGGTTGGTTGGTTGTTTTCAATTCATTATACACCAATACTTTTGTAAGTAAGAGTTTATTTCTAGAAAAAAAAATTATAATGAATTATAAAATACAAAACACTAGTCCTACTTTTTAAATGGTTAGAGTCAGCATACATAAAATCACCTTCAAATTGCTATAAAAGTCTCCAAACACTCAGACTCAATTCTCTATTTCATTCATGGAATACCAGATAATCAACCCACCTTGTCCAAGGAGCATATTTTTATATAGCACAGAGATGAAGCATCTAAAATGGAGATCTTTTAAAAGTAAATCACTCCCTGGCTCAAAATCTCATTGTTTTTATAGTACTGACTTTTATTGTCAATATATGAATACACCACAATTTATTTACCCACTGTCCTGTTGACAGACATTTGGATTGTTTCCTACTTTTTATTAGTACCCAACAATGTTGCAATGAACATTCTTGTAAATGTTTCCTCGTGCTCAAGTCCAAGAACCTAGGGTATGTACTCATGTCATTCTGTGTGATTCATTTACCCATGAGTGAAACTGCTGTGTTGAAGAATGTATGTGTTTTCACTTTTAGATATTGCTTGCTTGGTCTCCAAAGTGCCTGTACCAATTTACACTTAACTTCAGCAGCGTGGAAGAGTTCTCAACTCTCCATTTGATCACAAACATTTGAAAGTGTCAGACTTTTTAATTTTCCCAAACTGCTGGATATGAAATGGTACTTCATTATGGTCTAGTTTGCATTTCCCTAGTTGATAATGAGATTGAACATCTTCTCATACATTTATTAGCTATTTTGCCTTCTTATTCTGTGATTTGCCTCTTTATCTTTTGCTCATTTTTCTATTGAGTGCTTTTAATTTTTGATTTATAAGTTATTTATATCAATATAGTCTGGATTTGGTCAATGATGTATGTTACAAATATTTTTTCCCAGGTTGCAGTTTGTCCTTTCATTTTTTAGTGATGTCTATTGATATTTGGACATTATTAATTTTAATGATGTTGACTTTATCAGCTTTTTTCTTTATGGATTGTGCTTTTTGTCATTTATTAAATCTTTGCTCTAAACAGAGATCATAAGACACGCTCTCGTAGTTTCCTCTAAAAGTTTTCTTCCTGCATTCTTGAATTCCTCTTGGATTTTTGTATTTGGTCCAAGACAGAGTTTCAGTTTTATTGCATTATATTCTGCCTGTATGAATAATGAATTACTCATCATCAGTTTTGGAAAAATCTGTCCTTTCTCCACTGATCTGCAATGCCACTTTGTCGAAGATATCAGACGTTCATCTATGGCTGTGTTTCTAGGCTCTGTATTCTGTTCCAGTGGTGTAGCTATCTAACCCTGTTCCAATGTTAACAATGTCTTAATTACCATAAAATAAGTTTTGTTGTGAGCTAGGATGAGTCCTCCATCCTCTTCTTCTTTCTCGTGCATGCCTCACATATTCTTGTACATTAGCATTTTCATTTTAGAATCGGCTTGTTGAGTTGCCAGAGAACCATGTCAGGATTTTTATCGTAATTGCAATAAAAATGGGGAACTGACATCTTTATGACACTTAAGTTTTTCTGTACATGTTCATAATGTTCTTCTCTTTATTTAGGTCATCTTTAAGATTTTTCTTTTTTAAAATAATTGTTCATAAAGACTAAACATCTTTTGTTAGATTTATTGAACAGTACCTTACCACTTCTTAATGCCACAAATAACATCTTTAAAAAAAATCATATTTTCTAACTCATTGTGTCTGAACTATAGGAAAACAATTGAATCACTTTGCCAAGCTCTCATATTATTTCTAATAATCTGTTTGTAAATTATCTTGTCTTTTTCTATATAGACAATCAGTATTCTTGCCTGGAGAATTCCATGGACAGAGGAGCCTGGCTGGCTACAGTCTATGGGGTCGCAAAGAGCCGGTCACAACTGAGTGACTCATACACACACACGGTGTAGACAATCACATAACCTTTCTCTTTATTTAGGTCATCTTTCTTTTTAAAAAAATCTTCATAAAGGCTTTAAACAACTTTGGTTAGATTTATTGAAAAGTACCTTACCATTTCTTGATGCCATAAATAACATCTTTTTTAAAATTATATATTCCACCGCTTTGTATCTGAACTATAGGAAAACAATTGAATCACTTTGCCAAGATGATGTTATTTCTAATAATGTTTGTAAACTGTCTTGTCTTTCTCTATGTAGACAGTCATATAACCTGTGAATGATTCCGTGGAATGATGTGCAGCAGACTGAATATCCACATCCCAGTCCCCTAAACCTGTGAATGTGTTACCTTACATGACAAAATGGGCTTTGTAGATGTGATAAAATTAAGGGTCTTGAGATGGAGAGGTTTCTCTGGACTATCCAGGATGGGCCCAATGGAATCACAAGGATCCTTTTAAGAGGCAGATGGAAGTGTCATACACAGTGAAGGCTATGTGATGACAGAGGCAGAAGGAGATGGTGTGACCATGGAAGCAAAGGTTGGAGTGATGTGCTTTGTTGATGGCAGAAGGGGCCACAAGCCAAGGAATGTGGACCTCTTTAGAAGCTGGAAAAGGCAAGAACATAGATCCTTCCCTAGAGCCTTTTCAGTTGAGTTAGTTCAGTCGCTCAGTCATGTCCCATGGGAAAAAAAAAATAAAACCTAGCACCAAGGTCTTTGCCAGTGAGTCAGTTCTTTGCATCAGGTAGCCAAAGTATTGGAGTTTCAGCTTCAACATCAGTCCTTCCAATGAATATTTAGGACTTATTTCCTTTAAGATAGACTGGTTTGATCTCCTTTCAGTCCAAGGGACTCTCAAGAGTCTTCTCCAACACCACAGTTCAAAAGCATCAATTCTTCAGCACTCAGCCTTCTTTATAGGCCAGTTCTCACATCCATACATGACTACTGGAAAAACCAGAGCTTTGACTAGACGGACCTTTGTTGGCAAAGTAATGTCTTTGCTTTTTAATACACTGTCTAGGTTGGTCATAGCTTTTCTTCCAAGGAGCAAGAATCTTTAAATTTCCTGGCTGCACTCACCATCTGCAGTGATTTTGGAGCCCAAGAAAATAAACTCTGTCACTGTTTTCATTGTTTCCCCATCTATTTTTCATGAAGTAAAATGTGAACCGTGAACTTCCAGATGTTTAAGCTGGTTTTAGAAAAGGCAGAGGAACCGGAGATCAAATTGCCAACATCCGCTGGATCATCGATAAAAAGCAAGAGAGTTCCAGAAAAACATCTATTTCTGCTTCATTGACTATGCCAAAGCCTTTGACTGTGTGGACCACAATAAACTGTGGAAAATTCTGAAAGAGATGGGAATACCAGATCACCTAATCTGCCTCTTGAGAAATTTGTAGGCAGGTCAGGAAGCAACAGTTAGAACTGGACATGGAACAACAGATTGGTTCCAAATAGGAAAAGGAGCAGGTCAAGGCTGTATATTGTCACCCTGCTTATTTAACTTATATGCAAAGTACATCATGAGAAACGCTGGACTGGAAGAAGCACAAGCTGGAATCAAGATTGCCAGGAGACATATCAATAACCTCAGATATGCAGATGACACCACCCTTATGGCAGAAAGTGAAGAGGAACTAAAAAGCCTCTTGATGAAAGTGAAAGTGGAGAGTGAAAAAGTTGGCTTAAAGCTCAACATTCAGAAAACGAAGATCATGGCATCTGGTCCCAATACTTCATGGGAAATAGATGGGGAAACAGTGGAAACAGTGTCATACTTTATTTTTGGGGGGCTCCAAAATGACTGCAGATGGTGATTGCAGCCATAAAATTAAAAGACGCTTAATCCTTGGAAGGAAAGTTATGACCAACCTAGATAGCATATTCAAAAGCAGAGACATTACCTTGCCAACAAAAATTCATCTAGTCAAGGCTATGGTTTTTCTGTGGTCATGTATGGACTCGAGAGTTGGACTGTGAAGAAGGCTGAGCACTGAAGAATTGATGCTTTTGAACTGTGGTGTTGGAGAAGACTCTTGAGAGTCCCTTGGACTGCAAGGAGATCCAACCAGTCCATTCTGAAGGAGATCAGCCCTGGGATTTCTTTGGAAGGAATGATGCTAAAGCTGAAACTCCAGTACTTTGGCCACCTCATGCAAAGAGTTGACTGATTGGAAAAGACTCTGATGCTGGGAGGGATTGGGGGCAGGAGGAGAAGGGGACGACAGAGGATGAGATGGCTGGATGGCATCACTGACTCGATGGATGTGAGTCTGGGTGAACTCCGGGCGTTGGTGATGGACAGGGAGGCCTGGTGTGCTGCGATTCATGGGGTCGCAGAGTCGGACATGACTGAGCGACTGAACTGAACTGAACTGAATGGGACTGGATGCCATCATCTTAGTTTTCTGAATGTTGAGCTTTAAGCCAACTTTTTCACTCTCCTCTTTCACTTTCATCAAGAGGCTCTTCAGTTCCTCTTCACTTTCTGCCATAAGGGTGGTGTCATCTGTATATCTGCAGATGACAGATATGCAGAGATTGTTGATATTTCTCCTGGCAATCTTGATTCCAGCTTGTGCTTCATCCAGCCTGGCATTTCACATGATGTACTCTGCATGTAAGTTAAATAGGCAGGGTGACAATAGACAGCCTTGACATACTCCTTTCCCAGTTTGCAACCAGTCCTTTGCTTCATATCCAGTTCTAACTGTTGCTTCTTGACCAGCATACAGATTTCTCAGGAGACAGGTAAGGTGGTCTGGTATTCCTATCTCTTAAAGAATTTTCCACAGTTTGTTGTGATCCACACTGTCAAAGGCTTTGGCATAGTCAATAAAGCAGAAATAGATGTTTTTCTGGAACTCTCTTGCTTTTTTGATGATCCAACAGATGTTGGCAATTTGATCTCTGGTTCCTCTGCCTTTTCTAAATCCAGCTTGAATACCTGGAAGTTCTCGGTTCACGTACTGTTTAAGTCTTGCTTGGAGAATTTTGAGCATTACTTTGCTAGCATGTGGGATGAGTGCAATTGTGCAGTAGTTTGAACATTCTTTGGCATTGCCTTTCTTTGGGATTGGAATGAAAACTGACCTTTTCCAGTCCTGTGGCCACTGCTGAGTTTTCCAAATTTGCTGGCATGTTGAGTGCAGCACTTTAACAGCATCATCTTTTAGGATTTGATTAGGATTAGAGCCTCTGCTGCTGCTGCTGCTAAAGTCGCTTCAGTCATGTCCGACTCTGTACGACCCCATAGATGGCAGCCCACCAGGCTCCTCTGTCCCTGGGATTCTCCAGGCAAGAGTACCAGAGTGGGTTGACATTGCCTTCTCCTATTAGAGCTACTAGAACACCTTAATCCCATCACACTAATTTCATACCTCCAGAAATGTAAGAGAATAAATGTGTACTGTTTTGTTTGGGGGGCCATACTGCACCACTCATGGGATTTTAGTTCTCCAGGCAGCAATTGAACCCTTGCCCTCAGCAGTGAGGGCATGGAGTCCTATCCACTGGACTGCCAGGGAATTCCCAAATTCGTGTTGTTTTAAACCACTAAATCTGTGATAATTCATTCTAGCAGCAATAAGAAACTAACGCAGAATGCATGGAAGGTATACTTTTTTGAGACCTGTCTTGTCTGAACTTGTCTTAATTCTTCTCTCAAAGTTGAGAGTTTGGCTCCAAAATTCTAGACTGAAATCTTGTTCCCTCAGAACAAGGTTTTTCCCCTAGGATATAAATGATATAAATCTTTATATAATTTCTTTCAACTATCTTACTGAACTTACCATACTGTCCAAATATGATGTTGAATAGAAAGATTTTAGAGGATATGCTTGTTATCTTCCTGATGTTATTTTTCAGATTATATGCTGATTTTTTCCAATGGAAATGGATTTGACATATAGCATTGTGTAACTTTAAGATGTATACCATGTTGGTTTGATGATCTGTCACTTTCCTGATTTTCAAGGGAATGTGTCTAATACTTCACCACTTAAGTATTCTATAGGCTATAAATTATTGGTAGAAAGTTTTCATCAAGTTAAGACATTTTTTCCTTCTCCTAGCGGGGAGCTTCCCTGGTAGCTCAGCTGGTAAAGAACTTGCCTGCAATACAGGAGCTGCTGCTGCTAAGCCACTCCAGTCGTGTCCGACTCTGTGCGACCCCATAGACGGCAGCCCACCAGGCTCCCCAGTCCCTAGGATTCTCCAGGCAAGAACACTGGAGTGGGTTGCCATTTCCTTCTCCAATGCATGAAAGTGAAAAGTGAAAGTGAAGTCGCTCAGTTGTGTCCGACTCTAGCGACCCCATGGACTGCAGCCTACCAGGCTGCTCCATCTATGGGATTTTCTAAGCAAAAGTACTGGAGTGGAGACCCCAGTTCAATTCCTGGGTCAGGAAAATCCCCTGGGGAAGGGAACGGCTACCCATGCCGGTATTCTGGCCTGGAGCACGGTCACAGAGTCGGACCAACTGAACGACTTTCACTTTCACTAGTTGATTAAGATTATTTTTAGCATAAATTGGTGCTGAATTTTATTAAAAATTTTTTTCTGTGCCTATCAAAATAATCATGTAGATTTTTCTCCTTTAAGCTATTGTTGTGATGATTTATAATGATATTTTTTAGAAGTTGGACAAGCTTTGCATTAATGAGGTAAAAACCAGCTTGCTTCTCCTGCTTTCACGTTGCTAAATATTAATGAAGCTTCCATTTATGTTCACGATCAACTGGCTGTAAATTCCTGTGTTCCTCTCTCCTAGTCTGGTTCAGGTTCCGGGTTTGACAAGCCTCACAAAATGAGTTGGGAAGTGTTCTCTCCCTTGCTATTTCGATTGATTCTTTTCGAAAATAAGCATTTACTCACCACTACTGCAGGTACAGATTTGATCCTCTTAAATTCCACACACTCTTACCCACAACCATACTTTCACTGCCTTCCTTCTTCTTATACAGTTGTGCTGTAATTTTTGGTTCCATCAGTATTCAGCATGTTAGGATTATATAAATTTTATACACTCATGAGCTACATTGTATATTATATTTATGTATGCTTTCCTGTACAGCCTTTGGTTTTCCCTGGGGTAAATAAATGGAATCTTGGTTGTTGGTTGGTTGGCTGGTTTGAGCTTAGTTTTCCGTGTGCCCATCGGTAACTCTTCTTGAAACTGTTGCACAGCACTCTAAATCTCATCTCCATTCACTTAAATACTAGGCAATGCTTAGTTTTACGTTTTTCATGGAGAACTGTCTCCTCGAGCTTTCTTGTTCTCCTGCTCCAAACTGGATTGTGCGGTGCCTGCTTCCTGCTGTTTGGGGGAATTTCCTTCAACTGGCATCATTTTTATTCCTTTTGTCTCTTTTATGTTTTGGAATCCTGGTTTCCATGGTTCCCTCTTTCTTGATTTACTGGCTCATCTTTGGTGGAGCACGATTCTCTCATTTTGAGAAGGGATGCAGAGAAGATAAATTTTGTGAGGCCTGGCTTGTTTGAGTTTGTCTTAATTCTGCTCTCTCATTTCCTACTTTATTGGGCCTCGAATTCTAGATAGGAATCTTGTTCCTTTAGAATCTAGAAGGTTTCTTGTCCTCTATTTTCAGTCTTACCAATGAAAGGACCAACACCTTTCTGATTCTCAGTTTTCGAATGAGTTGTTTCTCCTCTCTTATTGCTTTTATGATATTCTCTTTATCACTGATGTTCTGAAATTTCATAAAGATGTACTTTGGTATAGTGTTTTTCTTCCCCCCTCCCCCCTCCCATTGCCCTGGACTCTAATCTCGTATCCCTAGTTCAGGAAATTTTCTTATATTTTCATATATATATATATATATATATATGTGTGTGTATATATATATATATAATATAAGTAATACAAGTTATGAAGTATCATAGTAAAATAAACACCCATGAACCCACCACCCAATTTAGGAAATAGGATATTGGCAATACCTAGAACTTCCCTATGCACTCTTTTCTGATCCCATACCCTTCTGGGGCCATGCCACATGCACTCTCCGTCTACCGATCACATCACCATCCTCATAACTTTTCTCCTAATTCCCTTGCTTCTCTTTATGGTTTTACTATCACTGTCATTGTTCAGTCGCTCAGTCGTGTCTGACTTTGCGACCCCGTGGACCACAGCACACCTGGCCTCCCTGTCCTTCACCATCATGACCATTCATTACATGTGGCTAGACTATACTTCGTTTACTCTTGCTTGCTCTGAACACCATAGAAATGCATCACAGGAACTTCCGTGATGGTCCGGTGGTAAATAATCTGCCTTCCAGTGCAGGGGATGTGGGTTCGATCCCTGATCAGGAAACTAAGCCCCTCGAAGCAACTAGAGAAAGCCACGTGCCACAGCAAGGAGGCAGCAGAGCCAAAAGTGAGAAGTGAATGTCCTCACACACGGAAATGCCATTCCTCTGTGGCTCGAATCTCATTCCACATTGTTCCTAGCAGACATCTATGCATGTACCTAGAGTTTATTAACGTTGCATCATAGTGTAGCATTCTGTTGTATGGAGATACTAAATTTTATTTATCTATTCTGCCAAGGACCAGCATTAAGTCCTAACGTGGTCATTTCTTTCCTCATTTCTTTCCCTTATTTCCTCTCATCTATGAAACTTCCATCAGTCAATTGTTGAATCTTCTTGGCTGAGCCTTGCATTTTCTTACCTCTTCTCTCCTGTTTGCTGTTTCTTTGTAGTTTCCTTCCTCTCTGAGAATGTCTCAAATTATACTCTAAATCATCTATTGACTTTTTTTAAATTTCTGCTATCATGTTTTGAATTTCTCAAAGCTCTTATTCTTGGGATGAGCCTTTTCTTCGTTCACTGTTCTATTTTCGTAATTTTCATAGAGACAGACAGGGAAGGGGAAATTTCCCCTTTCCCCCTTGAGTTCTTTTGGCTCCTCTAATAGTTAAATTGACATGAGACAGATTAACAGGAGGAAAAAAAGTTAATTCTTGAGAACAGAGGTCTTATAGACCTCTGGTTGACCTTTAGTCCCTCTCATAGACCTTTGGTCCCAACAAGGACCCAAAGCAAACTGTGAAGACCTCACAAATTAGAGGGGCTTGTGCTTTTTAAGGTAACAGGCTAAAGAATAAGTAACAAAATGTGTTTATAGCTTTCTTAGCCTTAATAACCTAATTCTGGTGGTAAGCATGCTTTCTCTCCTTCTTGTATAGAAAGGGTACTTTCACATGGGAAATTTATTTCCTGCATTCACAAGGAAAGAGGGAGTCAGAATGGATTATATATATATATATAACTTTTTTACCAGCTGTTTCTCAAGGAACCTTAATTCAAAATAATAAATATGCCATGACGGCATATTTGGGGGCAGCCTTCCCTGGGCCCCAGCAGAAACAAGGTTTAGGATGTTCTTGCAATTTTCTTTTGCTTGCTGCATTCCCTCTTTCCGCCTAGGATACTTAGTTGGGTAATTGATGGATTTATATCTCTATATTCTGTATTAGAAACTCCCCTTTCAGGACTTTCCTGGCAGTCCAGTGGCTAAGACTTTGCACTCTCAATGCAGGGGGCCTGGGTTCAATCCCTGGTCAGGGAATTAGATCCTGTGTGCTGTAACTAAGACCCAGAGCAGCCAAATACATGTACAGACATAAATTATGTATATGTATATATATATATACACTCTCCTCTCATGTCAAGGAATGCTTAGCTGTAGGCTCTGACATAACAGTAAAGGCACCAAAATGCTAATTTTGAGCCCTAGGTGCATGGATGGGGCTTGTCTGCAGGGGGACTTCACAGTCTCTGCGTGGTGATCATGTGGGGATGCAGCTGCTTCACGGAGGGAAACACCAAATACTAGCAGGTCGTTTCTCTTGGCCTAGTCAATTTTCCTAGAGAGGAATCTTCCGTTCTTCCTCCCAGAGGATATAAGCTGGTCTACCATCGTTCTGGCTGCTGGCCCAGAACCGTGAGTGAGGCATTTGCCACTTCCAGGTAGACATTCACTTAATGCCCATTTTCAGTACAGTCCCCTGTTCTCAGCTGTGCTTGGTGTCTCTGAATCCAGAGCCTCTTGGTTTGACCTCCCCACCATCTTCCACTGCAGGGGAGGCAGTCATCTGGGAGTGGAGGTCTGGGCGGGGCGGGGAGGGTGGGGTGCGGAGTGTCTCACCACCCCTCAAACAAAGGCACAGCCAAGACCGCCTTCTATTTTCAGTCCCACCCCTCATCTCCATCTTCAGGGATACTCCAGTTGGGGTCCTGCAACAAAGAATCCACCTGCTGCTTCTTATTCTGCTGACCTCCCTTCTCAGTTTAAATTTCAGCCTTCTCAACTCTTCTAAATCAGTTACCACTAGCTTTTTTACAGATCCCAAAATTTTCTTGGCATCTGTCCTCTGTTCCTGCCTCCTCTCCAGTTCTCTTTGTCCTTGTGGATGTTTGCGTTTTTTGTTGTAATGTCTCTACTATCATTTTGAGACTTTGGGGACAAGGTGGAAATAAATGCACTTGTTTTCAGTATCACCACCCCCTTGACACAGGGGTGTTGGAGTGTGGAAGGTACCCAAGAGGAGGAGCAGAGGAAACTGCAGGAAGTCTGCAGGGCCTTGCTTGGACATCTGCAGCAGGCTTGGGTTTCAGAGCCTCCCTGAGGCTGGCCAGATGCCTGACATGATATGCAGTTCTGTGATGAGCAGAGAGGAGTTCTCTGCGTGTGTGTTCAGACCAGTGATGCTTGTGAAAAGAGCAACAGAGGAAGGTGCTGTTAATGAAGAAAGAGACTCAGGGTCTGCTGGAGCAAGCAAAAGTCTACTGGAAAATCATCGATGGCCAAGATCCAGCTGCATCTCACTCACCCCACACTGTCCTCCCCCTGTTAAGAGGGTTAATCCCAGGGGCAGCAACATCGGAACACTGGATGTTCTTGAGAAGCCATTCAGAGTTGCAGAGGTCACCAGTTGCCTCTCAGACTCAGAGGGCCCGGTAAGGGGAGGTTAATGTGGCTGATTCCAACCCCTGAGGGTGACTTCATGAAGTGGGGAAAATAGGAGATTTCTCATCCTCTGTCAGAGGGGCATTATCACATGCCAGGACTTGGATAACAACAATACCAAGTATCTTGCTTCCATCCTTGGGAAGATAGCCACAGACAGAAGAGTTGTGTCTCAAACACAAGGCTAGCCTGCCCTTGACATCTAGCAAACCAAAGTCAGGTGTTGCATATTTGAAAGAGAATGGAGCCCTAGCCACCTCTGCAGCCAGGGCTCCATGACCTGGGTGGGAACTTTATTCCCTCATCTAGAAGGGGAACAGAGTAGTTTCATGTAAGGGTTCTGAGGGGCTGATCCCAGGACTTAGTGTGAATGCTCATCCTTCCTTTCTGACCGTGAGGACCCTGAAGACCTCCTGAGAAGCTACCATGTAACTGAGAGGGGCCAGAAAATGGGAAAAGGAAGTACACTCAAGGGTATTTTCAACACCACCAAGCAAGTCTCCAGCTCTCAGCAGACACTGACTGGGTGTCCTACAGCTGAATTCTCACACTGTCTACCTAGACATAGCAACAGATCTCATGGACTAAGGGCTCAGTCCCTCAAGACTGCCCCCAGTTCAAAAGGAAGTTCAGGTTGTGGCGTTTGCTTCTGACCGACCAGTTGTAGAACATCTGTCAAAGCTCAGGGAGACATAATTTACATTTACCAGTTTATTAAAAAGAATATCATAGGGACCCCCCCCCCGGTGGTCCAGTGGTTAGGACTCCTTACTTCCAATACAGAGGGCACTGGTTCCATCCCTGGTCAGAGAACTAATATCCCACAGGCCTCTAGGGACTTCCAAAAATAAAAATAAAAAGGATATGACAAAGGATACAGATGAGCAGCCCGATGAAGAGTCCCATGGGATGACGTCAGGAAGAGTTCTGAGCTCAAGAGCTTCTATTCCCGTGGGTCTAGGGCGCACTGCCCTCCTGGCAAGTGGAATGTTCACCAGCTCATCAAATCTTGTTTAAGAGTTTTTATGAAATTTATTCTGCAGCCCCCAATCCCTTCCCTCAAATGGAGATAAAAGCTCCAATCCTATAAATCACCTGGTCTTCTTTTTTTCAATATTTATTCACTTGGCTGCATTGGGTCTTCTTTGTGGCGGGCACTTCTCTCTGGTTGCAGTGCACCAGCTTAGCTGCTCAGCGACATGTGAGACCCTAGTCCCCCGACAAGGGGTCACGACTGCATCCTGTGCATGAGAGGACGGACTCTCAACCACTGGACCACCAGGGCAGTCCCTACTTGGTCTTTCTAGTGACCAGCCCCCTCCTGAGGCTGTACAGGGGCCCCTCTCTAAGTCATCTCATTAAAGTAAACTCAAATGTAATAGAAAGGCCTTGTGAATAACAAAAGATACTCCCATCACCCAGCAAAGTGTAGGGGTTTTAGGAGCGCAACGCCAGGAACCAGGGATGGAAACCAAATACGTTTCTCATCATGTCACACATGCTGACATCACATCCTCAGTGACAGCTGCTTCTGCTTTCTAAGGAGTGGCGTGGCTCCCACCAGCGAGGACACTGTCCTCCACGAAACAGCCTTTCCCTTGAAGCGATGGGGAAGGGCGGAGAAGGGAAGGCTCAGAGCAG
Source organism: Bos mutus (assembly GCF_027580195.1). Classification (NCBI taxonomy): domain Eukaryota; kingdom Metazoa; phylum Chordata; class Mammalia; order Artiodactyla; family Bovidae; genus Bos; species Bos mutus. Next base: position 54,595,968 of record NC_091629.1, on the reverse strand, counting down.
ATACTGTTAGTGCTGTGCCCAGAGCCCCCAGGACCCCTGAACTGCTTGTGTGCACATTAGGTCTCCTTAAGATGTCACTCCCAGCAGCCTGCCCCTGCATCTCTTGATAGAGAGCTTAGGAACACATGTCGCTCTAGGGTGTGTGTGTTAGTTGCTCAGTCGTGTCCGACACTTTACAGTCCCATGGACTCTAGCCCACAAGCCTCCTCTGTCCACAGAGTTCTCTAGGCAAGAATACTGGAGTGAGTAGCCATTTCTTTCTCCAGGAGATCTTCCTAACTCTGGGATTGAACTGGGGTCTCCTGCATTGCAGGCAGATTCTTTACTGTCTGAACCACCAGGGAAACCCATGTCCCCCTAGGACTGATGCCAAATCTGGCCTCTATACCCTGACACCAACTTAAATCTCGGAGACACAGTTTTAGGTCAGGTAGAAAAGAACAACTTTATTGCTTTGACAGGCCAAGGGAGCTAATGCCCTCATACCTGTGTGTCCCAACCCAGGGTGTGGGGCGGGCATGGTGAGGAGTTTTATAGTCAAGGGGTGGGGTTGCTGATGAGGATTAGGGTGTGTGCAGGACCTACATTCCTTCAATCTAGAGACCTTCCCATGTCAGGAGGTCTCGAGATCTGTGGTTCTCAAGGTTACTGATCTGTGACCCTCTCTCTGGAACATCTTTCATTTGGTAGGGGCTTTAGTTTGGCAGAAGAGTTCAAAGATATGTCTAAACCTTAAGAGGGGACCGGGACCCTGCCCCAAGACAGCACTATTGTCTCGTTTTGAAATTTTTATTTATTTATTTTTGGCTGTGCTGGATCTTCCTTGCTGCATGCGAGCTTTCCCTAGTTGAGCTGTGGCTACTCTTCATTGCAGTGCAGCTCTAGAGCGTTATGGGTCAGTACTTGAGATGCGTAGGTTGCCCCACAAAGTGTGGGCTCTTCCGGGACCAGGGATCAAATCCGCGTCCCTGCATTGTCAGGAGGATTCTTAACCACCGGACCACCAGGGAGGTCCTGCACTATTGTTTCTTGACTCTGCATCCCCTCCTTTCCCTGATTAGCAATGGTTTGTACCCGCACTTTGGAACTCAGCAAAGGGGAAAAGCTGCTGCTGCTGCTCTGCTGCTGCTAAGTCGCTTCAGTCATGTCCCACTCTGTGCGACCCCATAGACGGCAGCCCACCAGGCTCCCCCGTCCCTGGGATTCTCAAGGCAAGAACACTGGAGTGGGTTGCCATTTCCTTCCCCAATGCATGAAAGTGAAAGTGAAGTCACTCAGTCATGTCTGACTCTTAGTGACCCCATGGACTGTAGCCCACCAGGCTCCCCCATCCATGGGATCTTCCAGGCAAGAGTACTGGAGTGGGGTGCCATTGCCTTCTCTGAAAGGAGACATAGAAAGGCTTTTGTGCCCAGGAACCCCACAGAGTCCTGCTGAGTTTCAGGACCAGCCGTTAACAAACGACTGAAAACAGGGGGTATAGCCCTCCAGCTCTCTTGCTCCTTTGTGGGGGCAGTTTTAAGGCGTCTCCAGTGTTGCCATGAGAGACTGCACCAGAGCTGCCCGTCTTAGGACACTGCCGGCTCCCATGTGTTTCCTTAGCCTCCTTTCTTTCCAACTCTCACTTCCCTACTCACCACCCACCGACCTGTTTGTTCGTTTGTTTTTCTGGGAACACTTCTTAAATAAATAATTTTTACATGAATCCTCTTCTTCTAGTCTCTGTTTCTGGAAACTCAATCTAAGACAGCCTCATCTTTCAGAGTCCTTGCTCGTTCTTTGCTACTACAAACTGGAAAGAGCGGGCAGCCTTTTGTTCATAAAGCTCAAAGATGCTGCAGGCGTGAAAGCTAGACCCTGAGATGAGGAAAGGGTGGAGACTTAAATTGTTTCTTCAGATCAAAGGGAGAAGAATTGGGCTTCTGAAGGAAACCTGGAGGGGGCTAAGAAGAGGCAGAAGCTGGAAGTCTGAGGCAGAGAAGGTGTTGAGCAGTAAGAAATGTCTCTATTGCACAAAACCTTCGATAAGGACTGCTACTCACACAGACACTGAGTAGGCACAGGGGGTTTGGGTAAGGCTGCTTGGAAGGCGATGCTTCTGTACGGACCAGAAGGTCAGGATGAAAAGGCAAGACAGTCCTGAAATGAGTTTGTTCAGTGGAAGCAGGAATTCTGGGCCAGAGAAGACTAGAGAAAACATAATCCCCCACATTTGCACCACACACACACACACACAAACACCAGTCCACCAAAAGGTGGAGGGAAATCAGATTCTCCTCTTGAGATCTGAGTTATACGTGAAAGGACAAACTTGAAATAAATGAAGGATAAGTTCTAAAATCATCCCAAATATACAAAGGCAGCTAGAGCATTGCAACAGCATCTGCCAATTAAAATCAATAAGTTGACCCCCGCAACAAACAGGAGCTCATGGGAGGTGGAGGAGGTAATGCCATCCAAGCCCACAGTGAGGGTCTTACAACACGGCATCCTTGCCCCTTATGACCCGAGCTCCTTCCCTACAACCCCAACCCAAGACAGAGCCAGGCAGCCCTCCTCCTTCCTCTGCCCTGAGCGCCCAGGGGCTCAGCTGCAGCCCTGCCTCTCCCCTGCCTCCCTCTCCTCCACCCTGCTGCCAGCTTCCCTCCCTTTGTGCCAGGGTCTCAGCTGTGGGTGTTCTAGAGTGAACGAGATCTACTGTGGTCAGGGAGCTGGGGACCCGCCTTTCAATCCACTCCCATCTCTGACTCTTAAACCCCTTTAAAGTCTTTATTCCACAAACATTTATTCACCACGTGCCACTCACCAGGAACTTCTGTCTTTATTCTGTCTCCACCCTGTTCCTGTTTCTTTTTTTTTTCTCTCTCTCTCAGACTCCATTTCTACCTCTTTTTCAGTTTCTTTCCCCTCTTTCTCTCTCCACTTTTCTCTCTTTCCCTTTCTCTCCCCTTTCTCCCTGTTCTGGTCTGTTTGAATTAAACTGGCCTGTATCTCTGAAGACAGATGATATAGCAAATTTGACAGTGCCCACAGTAAAGAATCTGCCTGCAATGTGGGAGACCCAGGTTCAATCCCTGGGTCAGGAAGATCCCCTGGAAATGGGAATGACAACCCACTCCAATATTCTTGCCTGGAGAATTACTTGGACAGAGGAGCCTGGCGGGTTGCAGTCCATGGGGTCACAAAGAGTTGGATACAACTAAGCAACTAACACTTTCACTTTCACAGATAACTGACAAGTCACAAAGCAGTTTGTGCTAGCAAGCCTTTCATTTCCTATTAGAAATAACCATGTACCGAGTGTGATTTTAGATTTTTATCTGTGTCTCTAAATAATTCCTTCAAAAGTGCTCTCTAGAGTACTTTCAGGTCAAAGGGTAAGGTCATTTTTAAGATTTGTAATATAATTGGAAACTTGCTTTTTCAGCAATATTGCACATGTAACTGGACTTCCATAACCTTATACCAACCTCGATTTAAGATAAGATCACACATGTTTATCCAGGGTCCCTGAAGACTCTCATATTCTGGAATATCTCTGTAGATTGGTTGGTTTGTAAAGCACAACGTAAATATTTCCCTTTCCGCACACGTAAATATTTGTTGATTTGTTCAACACACATTTATATCAAGCATGTGCCAAGTGCTAGTAATGACCTTGAACTAGACTTTGGTGGTTTAAAGCTTTGTCAAAATTATAGGTGACTCCTTATTTCAGACTAGACTTAATTCTGGCATTTGGTATTTCAAAAATCAGCAATGGGAATTTTCTCACAATATGAGACAGAGTGTGATCTAAGATCATTTGACCACCCATTATTTCTCTACCCAGACTCTCACCCACATTGCCTTCAGACTCTATTGGCTGAGACTTCTTTTTTCAAACAGCTTTGGATGTCTATATTTTAATCACTGCTTGCTAAAGACTGAATGTGTCCCTCCCCAGATTCATTTGTTGAAACCCAATCCCTAATACAATGGTATGAGGAGGTGGGAGCTTTTGGGGGGTGACTAAGTCAGGAAGGTGGAGCCCTTATAAATGCGATTAGTGCCCTTATGAAAGAGATCCCAGGGTAATCCCCGGTGAGGACTCCGCACTCCCTCTGCAAAGGGCCTGGGTTCAATTTCTGGTAGGGGAACTTAGGTCCCACAAGCTGTGCAGCATGGCCAAAATAAATAAATAATAAGTGAATAACTAAATAAATATAAAAGAGACCCCAGAGAGTTCCCTCAACCATTCCTCCCTGTGAGGACACAATGAAAAGAAAGTCATCTGTGAACCTGGGAACAGGCCCTCACTGAACACGAAATCTGCAAAGTGCCTTGATCTTGGACTTCCCAGCCTTCTGGACTGTGAGAAATAAATTTACGTTGTTTGTAAGCCACGTCCTCTATGGCAATTTCTTTTGGCAGCCTGAACAGAGTAAGGCAAGGCTTCAAAAAAGGGAGGTGGGGCTTCCCTGGTGACTTGGTGGTAAAGAATCCACCTACCAATGCAGGAGACATAAATTCAATCCCTAATCCAGGAAGATACCACATGCCTTGGAGCAGCTAAGCCTGTGCACCACAGCTACTGAGCCATTGCTCTAGAGCCCAGGAGCCATTACCTACTGAGCCCTAGTGCTACAGCTACTGAAGCCCTCATGCCCTACAGGGCTCCCCAACAGAAGAAGCCGCTGCAATGGGAAGCCCGAGCACCACAACTGGACAGCAGCCCCCAACAGCTGCAGCTAGAGAAGAGCCCTCACAGCAACAAAGACCCAGCACAGCCAAAAAGAATACATAAATACACTTTTTAAAAAAAGAAGGAAGGTGTTTCCATCCCTTTTATTTCCTCTCTTAGGGCAGAATGCAAGGGCCATGAATTCATAGGCTTATTTTTTTCTTTTATTCAAAGCAGGTCTAATGGTTGGCCTCTCTCCATTATCCAATGGGTATGTGAAAATACCAAACACTCCATATTCAACTTGTTGCAGTATATGCTCACAGATTCACAGATCTTGGTACAACTTGTTCACTAACACAATTTTTAGCTATTAGTTGAGTGACAAGGGGTGTTTTCAGGTTCCCAAGTGCAAGTTTGACTGAAGGTCTCCCAGAACATTTAGATGCATTTAGAAGCTTAAAGAAAATCCCATGGATGGAGGAGCCTGGTAGGCTGCAGTCCATGGGTCACTAAGAGTCAGATACAACTGAGCAACTTCACTTTCACTTTTCACTTTCATGCATTGGAGAAGGAAATGGCAACCCACTCCAGTGTTCTTGCCTGGAGAATCCCAGGGACGGGGGAGCCTGGTGGGCTGCCGTCTATGGGGTTGCACAGAGTTGGACACGACTGAAGTGACTTAGCAGCAGTGGCAGAAGCTTAAAGGACTGATGCTAAAGCTGAAACTCCAGTGCTTTGGCCACCTCATGCGAAGAGTTGACTCATTGGAAAAGACTCTGATGCTGGGAGAGATTGGGGGCAGGAGGAGAAGGGGACGACAGAGGATGAGATGGCTGGATGGCATCACCGACTCGATGGACATGAGTTTGGGTGAACTCCGTGAGTTGGTGATGGACAGGGAGGCCTGGCGTGCTGCAATTCATGGGGTTGCAAAGAGTCGGACACGACTAAGCGACTGAACTGAACTGAACTGAGAAGCTTACCAATGCACTTACCATGCATTTAGAAGAACAGCAGTGCATGTTAAGCCGATAATCACAATGTGTGTGTGTCTGTTCAATTGCTCAGTTGTGTCTGACTCTTTTGTGACCCCTTGGACTATAGCCCATCAGATTCCTCTGTCCATGGTATTTTCCAGGCAAGAATACTGGAGTGGGTTGCCATTTTCTAATCCAAGGGGATCTTCCCGACCCAGGGGTCGAACCCAAGTCTCTTGCGTCTCCTGCCTTGGCAGGCAGATTCTTTACCACTGCACCATCTGGAAAGCTCCAATAATCACAATACAACATAATAAAGGCTCTTCCAAAGTTGTACTATAGGGGACACAGGATTTGAGGGCGTAGTTAGAGTATAAGTCCAAAATACAACAAGCAAGGGCAAAAGACTTTATTAGCTGTGTAGCAGTCAACCACTGCTGCATAACAAACACTGTAATAATCTCAGGGTCAAACAACAATACATAGAGCATTTGTAAATTTCTCATGCAGATGACTGGAAGCTTGCTGGGCATTGATCTTGGTTTTGTCTGGGCTTACATGGGCTTCACTCCAAGCTACGGATTTGACTTGTCTTTTCCATGCATTTTGGCCCTCCTTCACTACTGGCTACCCGGTTATCATGGCAAAATAGAGGCATTCGAGAGACTAAGCTGAACGTGAAAGCACATTTTAAGCCTCTGCTCACACCACTAATTTCCCATTGGCCAAAGTAGGTCGTACCACAAAGCTGACAATCAAAGTGCAAGGAAATACATTCCTCCCATGGTGATGTGGTGAGAAGCAATGAATAATATTTGCTGAATAATCTTCCACCACAAGTGGGATCTTATAGAACCAAAGGATGTTTTTCTAAGGAAAAGCAGCAGGAAAAAGTGTTCCAAAGAGAGCAGCATCCGGAAAGGCAGGAAGACACAAGGATGTGTGAGACAGTTGGAAATTGTGGCTGTTTTGACAGACAGAAGCCCAAGACACTTGTGTGAGATGCTGAGTATGTGTAGGAAGCTGAGTCAGGAGAGGCAGACAGGAGCCAATGTTTCAGGGTTGGAGGAAACCTAAAAGATCTGGATAAATTGGGGCCAAGTATTGAGGCCAACCCTCCATTTTGGATTTTCAGGGGCTCCTGCTCTGCCTCCTGAACTCTCTGTTTCCTACGGCGGGGGGAACCGTCCATCAGTCCCCTGTGCTCTCTAAGCAACCAATATTATCTCCTCGTCACCATCCAAGTGAAGAACTGCACTAATTCTTTTCTTGATCACCTCCATGTTCAGCATGCTGCTGCTGCTGCTAAGTCGCTTCAGTCGTGTCCGACTCTGCGCGGCCCCGTAGATGGCAGCCCACCAGGCTCCCCCGTCCCTGGGATTCTCCAGGCAAGAACACTGGAGTGGGTTGCCATTTCCTTCTCCAATGCATGAAAGTGAACAGTGAAAGTGAAGTCACTCAGTCGTGTCCGACTCTTATCGACCCCATGGACTTCAGCCTACCAGGCTGCTCCGTCCATGGGATTTTCCAGGCAAGAGTACTGGAGTAGGGTGCCATTGCCTTCTCCCCATGTTCAGCATAGCATCTAGTGAATGTTTATTGTATATACTCCAGAATGTGGAAACAACTGGGAATTCTTCTTTAAAGTTTTTTTTTTTTCTGATAAGACATAATTATTGAGAGAATGGCACAAAATGATGAACAGGAAAGATACACAGCCTGTCAGCAGAAATATCCACCCTTCACATTTTGACCAATGACCTTCCAGATTATATGCAGAGCAATTACATAGATACCATCATATGTCCTGCTATCTTTAACCAGCTTCTTTATTAAAATTTTTAGTATTTATTTATTTAAATGGCTGTGCCAGGTCTTAGTTGCAGTACACGGGATCTTCGATCTTTGTTGCTGCTTACGAAAGCTTTAGTTACAGCATGCAGGATCTTTAGTTGTGGTATTCCAACTCTTAGCTGCAGCATATGAGATCTAGTTCCCAGATCAAGAATCAAAGCCAGACCCCCTGCACTGGGAGTGCAGAGTCAGGCACTGGACCACCAAGAAAGTCCCTGCTGAACTTTCTTATAAATCAACTCAAAACATAACCTATCACAACCTTTTTAATGGCTGCAGTGTATTTTATTGTATGACTATATCATCATTTATCCAATCTCTTTAATTTTTACTGCTAGAAACAATACTCTGAATAATATCTTTTTAAATATTTATCTACCTACTGGTCTAGTTATTTGTCGAAGCATAAGTTGCCAGAGTGGAATAGTTTGTTCAAATACATACTGACTTAAACTTTTCATACATATCACCAAGTTGCCTGCCAGAATGGTTGTATCAATATGCATTTCTATCAATGATGTCTGAAAGTGGCTTTTCCCCACACACTTGATGTCATTGGGTATTATACACATTGCTAGTGTGAACAGTTTTATCTAATTGTTATTGTAATGAAACAGTGGCTTTTTTTGTGACTTTGTGAATTTTTTTAATTAATTAATTTATTTAATTTGACTGCTCCAGGTCTTAGTTGCAGCATGTGGGATCTAGTTCCAAGGAATTGGACTCAGGTCCCTGCATTGGGAGCATGGAGTCTTAGCCTCTGATCCACCCTGAAAGTCCCTGAAAATAATACATTTTGAACCAAAATTCTCCTAGCAGAGCCACCAGCAAATGTTAAAGTAGACACAGATATTTTAGGAGGATGAATTATTAAAGATAGAAATAGAAATTAATAAATTAGAAAGAAAAAATTTAGATAATAAATAAAATGAAGAGCTGATTCTTTAAAAAAGGAGGAGGTTAAACAGAAGAGGAAAATTTAAAAATATCAAGCAAGAGAAAAAAATAAGAGGTAAAACACAATGCCAAGTATAAGGAATAGGGTTTTTATATCCACATATAAAGAACTAAAAATTATTAGAAAATTCTATGTTGATATACCTAAAAATTTATCTGAAGTGATTTCCTTGAAAATGTTAAGTTCCTGAAATTGATTCTAAAGAAGCAAAACCCATTGATAAAATGGAAACAGTTGTAAATAATCTACACCCACCAGCAACAGCATCCCAGATGGTTTTATGAATGAGTTCTAGGAAATCTTATTTTGAAGTATCTTTTCTATGTTATTTTAACTACATCTTTAAATTAGCATAGGAAAAGATGTAATTTGTAATACAAAAATACAGTGTGTTTTATAATACAAAAGTCTAATGAGGCATTTATAGACTTGAAAGTCTTAAATAAAATATTTATAAGTTATACCCAGCAGTATATTAAAAGAATTGTGCACCAGGATCATGTAGTGTTTATTCCAGGAAGGGTAATTTGTTCAGCATTAAGTAATGTGTGTTGAATCAAGCATTCTGTAATACATCAGATGGCGAAAGGAAAAGAGCATATGATCATCTCAATATATGCCAAAAATGCATTAATTAAAATGTGACATCTATTCCAGATAATGATGAAAATGACAGTAATGATGGCAAATACCTTAGGAAGAAAGAAAAGGAGGGCCAAGGATACTCTTTTAAAATCAGAAGCCACAGCAGCAATCTTAATAGTAAAACATTAAACATATTTCCATTAAATGAGATGCTCGCTATTATTGCTACTAGTCAAAATGTTTTTGAAGTCTCAGAACAATGCCATTACTTAAGAAAAAGAAATCAGTTCAGTCCAGTTGCTCAGTGGTGTCCAATTCTTTGTGACCACGTGCACTGCAGCACTCCAGGCTTCACTGTCTATCTCCAACTCCCAGAGCTTCCTCAAACTCATGTCCATTGAGTCGGTGATGCCATCCAACTATCTCATCCTCTGTTGTCCCCTTCTCCTGCCTTCAGTCTTTCCCAGCATAGGGGTCTTTTCAAATTAGTCAGTTCTTCGCATCAGGTGGCCAAAGTATTGCAATTTCAGCTTCAGCATCAGTCCTTCCAATGAATATTCAAGACTAATTTCCTTTAGGATTGACTGGTTTGATCTCCTTGCAGTCAAAGAGACTCTGAAGAGTCTTCTCCAACACCACAGTTCAAAAGCATCAATTCTTCAGTGCTCGGCTTTCTTTACAGTCCAATTCTCACATCCATACATGACTACTGGAAAAACCATAGCTTTGACTAGGGGGACCTTTGTTGGCTAAGTAGTGTGTCTGCTTTTTAATATACTGTCTAGGTTGGTCATAGCTTTTTTCCCAAGGAGCAAGTGTCTTTTAATTTCATGAAAAAAATTTTTTTAATAAATTTTTTAAGAAACTAATTTAAAGAAATTTAATTTTAAAAAAAGAAATTTAAATTTTAAAAAAAGAAAAAGAAATAAAAGATCAATATTAAAATAATAGTAAATTATCTTTATATCCAGACTACACTCTTTTCTTTCTAGGAAATCCATGAAAACCAACTGAAAATATTATTGAAACTAATAAGAGAAGTCAATAAAGTGCTTCAGTATAAGAAACACACACAAAAAAAGAAATACATAGAGAAATTTATGACTTTCTTCTATACTACCAATAACCAGTGAGTAAATGGAATGAAAAAAATCCATTCATAATTGCAATAATAACTGTAGAATACCTGTACATAGGACTATGACCAAAAGTATATGGTTTACATGAGAAAAATGATAAAATATTTCTAAAGAAAAAAAACTAAAAAGGTTTGAGATACCACATTTCATTATAAAAAAAGATACTAGCTTTCACTGAATTACTTTATAAGGATCCAGTGACCATTTTTTGAGGTTTTGAGTATGAAGATTTTCTCAAAAATGATTTATTTTTCCATCCCAGAGCTAGTTCAATTTGTGCCAAAAACTGTTAATTGTGCTTACCCCTTTCCTCTACTGACTGTTTCTTGTAAGAGGTCTTGATGCTCTTATGTCTGCCAGGATGGGAGAATGAGTTTTCTGGAAACACTCTGGTCTATAGATCTGTGTCTGACGAGAGAACCAAGAAGATTTGGACAGGGTTTGGGAAAGAGTTCTTGGAAGAATGCACAATCAAAGCAGTTCAAGGCTATGATTCAGGAATAGATGATGCTGACAGTGATGTGACAAGACTACTTCCCTTCTCATCAAAGCTTGGCACCTCCTGAGGCCAAGATAGCGCAGGTGGTGAAACAGATTCTGAATATATTTTGAAGATATAGTTGATAGGATTTGCTGACAAATTGAACACAGGGTGAGAGAAAAAGAGATGGATCCAAGATGACTCCAAGATTTTTGGCCTGAGCCGTTGGAAGCGTGGAGTTGCTGTTTCCTAACATGGCAGAAACTATAGGATGAGCAAGATTCAAAGAGGTCTGAAATTTGATTTTGGACATGTTATATCTGAGATGCTACTGGATAACTAAAAGAGGATATCAAGCAGGTAGTTAGATATGTAAGCCAAGAGTTCTTGGGAGAATCCAGGGTTGGAAATATCAGTTTGGGGGTGTTAGACTCCAGTATTCTTGCCTGGAGAATCCTAGGGACAGAGGAGCCTGGTGGGCTGCTGTCTATGGGGTCGCACAGAGTCGGACAGGACTGAAGCGGTGACTTAGCAGCAGCAGCAGCAGAGCCATGAGAGGGAGGCCCAGGTGTCTTCGTTGTCAAGAATCCACCTGCCATTGCAGGATATTTGAGTTCAATCCCTGGGTTGGGAAGATCTCCAGGAGTAGGAAATGGCAACTCACTCCAGTACTCTTACCTTGCCTGGTTAATCCATGGACAGAGGAGCCTGGCGGGCTACAGTCCGTGGGATCACAGAAGAATTGGACACAACTTGGTGACTAAACAACAGAGCCATGAGAGTGGATGAGGTCACCAGGAAGTAAATGGAGATAAAGAAAAGGATCCAGGACTGAGTCTGGAAAAATCCAACATTTAGATTGGGGAGAGGAGAAAGAAGCAACAGAGAAAACTAAGAACGGTTATTGAAGTAGAAGGGAAACTATTAATAGAAGAATGCAACGTCATGGAAGATAAGAACAGGAAGTGTTTCCAGGAGCAGAGAATCGTCACCTGTGCCAAACACTGCAGGTCAGTTGTATTAGTTCCGGAGGAACCAGCTGCTGTGACAGAGCTATTCCCCATATCTCAGTGGTATAGGCAATATGTTTATTTCTCGTTCACATATAGTATTTTCAGCAGCAGAGGGGAAGGATAAAAGGGAAAGAGAAGCGGTTCTCCACTCCACGATGATAACCAGGGTCCCATGCTGATAGAGTCTGAGTCATCTTCAACTTGTGGTTTTCAAGGTCAGTTAGCATGTGATGTCAGCCAGGAAATGGGGGCGGGAGATGAGGCTGGCACACGGGAAGTGAATTGGTAAGAGTCTGGTGAGAGACAGAGAGCACATTCAAGTTGGGTAACTAGAGAAAAGTGTAAAAAAGAGACGATGCATAAAGATGTGAGCAGGGGCAGGAACACTGTTACAGGCTTCCTGTAACTCTGGTATGGTTGATCGTGGGAGCTATTACCACCCCAGGTCTGACGAGACAGGAGAAAGTAATGGTCAGAGGAAATGGGGGAGAGAAAGAACTATGTGGGGAGAGATGCTGGACTGAAGCTTTGGTAGAGGAAAACAGCCAACCCAATCCCACAGGAGGGAGCCGGGGGAACAAATACTCTGACCTCACTCTCCTCCTGCCCTCCAGTCTCCTCCAGGTATCTTCCATTGACTCCACCCAACCAGAAACCAGAAGGCTCATTGATAAAGTCCCTAGTGGTTATGCTCCCAAGGTACACAACAGCATGGAGGACAGTGAGAGGAGTGGATCTGGAGGAGTAAATATCCCGCACAAGATGTTTCTATAAGTCAGGCTTGGAAGTCACAGAACTTCCTTCCACTTACCTTCCATTGGCTGGAACCCAGTCATATGGCCCCACCTAACCACCAAGAAGTTTAGGAAATATGGTCCAGCTGGTGCCTAGGAAGAAGAAAGAGAGATTTAGTGACCAGATAGCCTGTCTCCAACTCAAGGTCAAGCAAGATGATAACCATCCATTGACCATTAGATTTAACAACATGGAGGCCATTGGTGATTACAATAGTCTGGTCTTGGTAGAGTGGTGGGTGTGGGAGCCTAGGTGGAATGGATTCAAGAGAGAGTTGGAGGAGAAAGCACAGCAGTTATTAGCAACAACAACAACTTCTTTCAATAAGTTCTGATGTACAGGAAAGCAATAAGATTCCATTTCCTTCTTCAGGGGATCTTCCTGGCCCAGGGATCGAACCCACGTCTCCTGCATTGCAGGTGATTTCTTTACTGCTGTGGAGAAGGAAATGGCAACCCACTCCAGTACTCTTGCCTGGCAAATCCCATGGACGAAGTAGCCTGGTAGGCTACAGTCCATGGAGTCGAAAAGAGTCGGACACGACTGAGCGGCTTCACTTCACATCTTTACTGCTGAGCCCCTGGGGAAGCCCTCTAAACACTAGACTGCCAGGGAACTCCTTTGCTTTGTTTTTTACAATGAAGAACCAAAAGCTTATTTTTATGCTAATACGAGTTTTCCAGTAGAGAAAAAAAAAAAATATGTTGTAGGAAGCAGAGGCTAAATGGTTGTAGTGATGTCCTTGAGTAAGCAAGCAAGGATGGGGGCTAGCGATAAAGCAAAGGTTGGCCTTGGAAAGAACACAAGCAGTTCATCTCTAGTGACAATGATATATGGACAAAGTCCAGGTGGGGAGTAAAAGTGTGCTTATTGAAGTTCTTTTTCCAATCACTTGTATGATCTCAAGGAAATAAAAAGCAAAATTAGGGCACATCCCTGGTGGTCCAGTGGCTAAGACTTTGCTCCCAATGCATGTCGCGCAGGTTCCTTCCCTGGTTAGGGAACTAGATCCCACATGCCATGACTAAAGATTCTACATGCCACTGCTGCTGCTGCTGCTGCTAAGTCGCTTCAGTTGTGTCCGACTCTGCGCGACCCCATAGACAGCAGCCCACCAGGCTCCCCCATCCCTGAGATTCTCTAGGCAAGAACGCTGGAGTGGGTTGCTATTTCCTTCTCCAATGCATGAAAGCGAAAAGTGAAAGTGAAGTCAGTCGTGTCCGACTCTTAGCCACCCCATGGACTGCAGCCTGCCAGGCTCCTCTCTCCGTGGAATTTCCCAGGCAAGAATACTGGAGTGGGTAGCCATTCCCTTCTCCAGGGGATCTTCCCAACCAACAGATACCTAAATTGAATTCAGTCTCAGGCCGTCTGTCTTCAGATCCCTTGCCCTTGACTTCAACATGTGGATCTATACATACTGGCCATGTCAGAGAGTGATAAACACCAGAGGTGGCTGGGCTTGAGAGGAATAAATGAAATTTTACAATTTTTTGTTGTTGTTTTTATAAATTTGGCTGCGCTGACTCTTAGTTACAACATATAGGATCTAGTTCCCCAACCAGGGATGGAACCCAGGACCCCTGCATGGGGAGCACAGAATCTTTGGATTCCACTGGACCACCAGGGAAATCCAGAGAGGAGTAAATGAAACTTTAAAAGGTCCAAGGGCTGAGGCTTGTAGGTGAGGATGAGATGCTCTGCGTAGGAGGGAGTTTCTGGGGGCTTGCTGTGAGAGATGATTGACCAAGTGGTGACTCAGAAAGCCTAGGACCAGAAGGCAGAGCCAATATCAGGAGGACAGGGACGAGTGAGTAGATTCAAAGAGACCCTCCCACCATCCTCAGCTTGTGTCGGCTCTGCATCTATCAGCATGATACGCTTGACAGGGAGGCCTGGCACGCTGCAGTCCGTGGGGTTGCAAAGAGTCAGACACGACTTAGAGACTAAACAACAACAACAACAACATTCCCATGGTTTCCGTGTGTATATCACTGGCTGAGACTCTGTTCTGTTTCCAGGGTGCTGTGGTGGTAACCGTAATGACGATACTGTGGTAAAAAACAGCTTCCAGTCAATGAAAACTTGATAACAATGATGAACTTCGTGAAGAACTTTATCAATGAAAGATTCATCAATCCCGGGAAAAGGGGATATGTGCATGCATGCAGATGACTCACTTTCCTGTACAGCAGGAACATAACATTGCAAAGCAACTATACTTCAATAAAAATAAATAAATTCATCCGTGAGTGAAGAGGCTTCCCGAGTAGCTCAGTGGTAAAGAATCCACCTGCCAGTGCAGGAGACCTGGGTTTGATCCCTGGATTGGGAAGATCCCCTGGAGAGGGCATGGCAACCCACTCCAGTATTCTTGCCTGGGAAATCCCACGGACAGAGGAGTCTGACGGGCTACAGTCCACGGGGTCACAAAGAGTTGGATACAACTTAGTGATGAAACAACAAGTAAATGAAGAACCAAGAATTTTTCTTACATTTTATCATTTGATGCTTATAATACCACTGTGAGGTACACACCGCTCTTCCCATTTTCAGATGAGCAAAGTGAGGCTCAGAGAGGTTGTATCCCTTGTCCAAGGTCACACAGGTAGAGAGTGGCAGAGCTGGGGCTTCAACCCCAGCCTGTTAGAGTCAGAAGCCTACACTTGCTACATGGTACCATCTGCCTCTTTGGGGGATGAAAAACTAGGAACCTAACAGGGCCTCAGGGGGGCAGGGCCCCTGTGTGAAAGGGACTCCCTTTAATGAAGGCAATTGAGAAACAAGCCTCCTCTTTATTTGCCTGTAACAGGGGCTTGGCAAAGCTAATTATCTTCCTGTGAACCAGTTAACTATTCAATTTTCTCCATTTGGATAATTCATTATCAGAGTCAAATGCAGGATCCAGCTAATTTTAGAAACATGCAGCTGTAGGGTCAGCTGGGGAACAAGCCCAGCTGAGAAAGAAGGAAAAGCAGACACCAGCCTCCGCTTTGAAGGGAGAGGGGGAGACCTGAGGGGCCCCATGGCCGGCAGGAGTAGAGCAAAGGCTTCGGCGAGTGGGCTGGGATTCCCCCAGCACCAGAAAGCAGGGAAGTCAGGGAGGGTCTGGAGCCCCAGGACCGCAAAGCTGCAATCGCGGCTGCCAGCACCCACTCACGTAGAGATGGGGCACTTCAATCACTAGCTGCTTTAACTGCCTCCTCCCTCCCTTTTGGGGATCCACGGGAATCAGTCATCCCTTCATCCTTACGGTTTCACTGGGAGTCAGCTCATAAAGGTGTCAGGCCACAAGAAGAGAAAGACCTTAGGTCCTGCCTCTGACTATCGACAAGGGTCAACATTGCTAACATTTATCAAAAGTCAGTCCTGTCTCATACCAAGGAGGTTACGAGCTGTCATTTCCTGTACTATAGATGGGAACACTGAGGCTCGGAGAGGTAATGTCACCTGCTCAAAATCTAGTAATTAGATTTATGGCAGAAGTTGGGATTTGAGCTTAACTCCCAAATTCGTGCTCTCATTGTCCTTTTTTTCTTTTTCTTGCACACAAGTTATTTTTTTTTCCCCAGATTCTTTCCCCTCATAGGTTATTATAAAATATTGAGTATGGTTCCCTGTGCTATATAGTAGGTCCTTATTGGTTATCTATTTTATATTTAATACTGTGTAAATGTTAACCTCAAATTCTTAAGTTCTCTCTCCCTGCCTTTCCCCTTTGGTAACCATAAGTTTGGGCTTCTCAGGTGGCTCAGTGTTAAACTTTCGCCTGCTAATGAAGGAGACGCAGGAGACAAGGGTTTGATCCCTATGTCAGGAAGATCCCCTGGAGAAGGAAATGGCAACCCATTCCATTATTCTTGCCTGTAAAACCCCATGGGAAGAGGAGCCTGGAGGGCCACAGCCCATGGGTTTGCAAAGAATCGGACACACCTGAGTGCCTGAGCACAGCACAGCAACCGTTAAGTTTATTTTCCATGTCCCTGGGTATATTTCTGCTTTGTATTGGTATATAAGTTCATTTGTATCTCTTTTTTTTTCTTAGATTCCACATATAAGCTGTATCATGATATTTGTCATTGTCTGTCTGGCTTACTTCACTTAGCATGATAACCTCTCTATGACCACCCATGTTGCTGCAATGGAATCATTCCATTCTTTTTTATGGCTGAGTAGTATTCCATTCTGTATATGTACCACATCTTCTTTATCCATTTATATGTTGATGGACATTTAGGTGGCTTCCAGTCTTGGCTGTTGTAAATAGCACTGCTATGAACATAAGGGTGCATGTATATTTTCAAATTATGGTTTTGTCCGTTTTCATTCCAATCCCAAAGAAAGGCAATGCCAAAGAATGTTCAAAGTGAAGTGAAAGTCACTCAGTCATGTCTAACTCCTTGCAACCCCATGGACTATACAGTCCATGGAATTCTCTAGGCCAGAATACTGGAGTGGGTAGCCTTTCCCTTCTCCATGGGATCTTCCCCACCCAGGAATCAAACTGAGGTCTCCCTCAATGTAGGCAGATTCTTTACCAGCTGAGCCACAAGGGAAGCAATGTTCAAACATTTGAAAGAATGTTCAAACTACTGCACAACTGCACTCATCTCACAGGCTAGCAAAGCAACGCTCAAAATTCTCCAAGTAAGGCTTCAGTAGTATGTGAACTGAGAACTTTCAGACGTTCAAGCTAGATGTAGAAAAGGCAGAGGAACCAGAGATCAAATTGCCAACATCTTCTGGATCATAGAAAAAGCAAGAGAGTACCAGAAAAACATCTACTTCTGCTGTATTGACTATGCCAAAGCCTTTGACGGTGTGGATCACAAAAAACTGTGGAAAATTCTTCAAGAAATGGGAATACCAGGCCACCTTACCTTTCTCCTGAGAAACCTGTATGCGGGTCAAGAAGCAACAATAAGAAGTGGACATGAAACTACAGACTGGTTCCAAATTGGGAAAGGAGTATGTCAAGGCTGTATATTGTCACCTTGTTTATTTGACTTACATGCAGAGTATATCATGCAAAATGCTGGGCTGGATGAAGCACAGGCTGAAATCAGGATTATGGGGAGAAATATTAGTAACCTCAGATATGCAGATGAGACCACCCTTAGGGTAGAAATCGAAAAGGAACTGAAGAGCTTCTTGATGAAAGTGAAAGAGGAAAGTAAAAAAGCTGGCTTAAAGCTCAACATTCAGAAAACTAAGATCATGGCATTCAGTCCCATCACTTCTTGGCAAATAAATGGGGAAACAATGGAAACAGTGACAGACTTTATTTTCTTGGGCTCCAAAATCACTGCAGATGGTGAGTGCAGCCAGGAAATTAAAAGACTTGCTCCTTGAAAGAAAAGCTATGACCAGCATAGACAGCATATTAAAAAGCAGAGATATTACTCTGCCAACAAAGACCCATCTAATCAAAGCTATGGTTTTTCTGGTGGTCATGTATGGATGTGAGAGTTGGACTATAAAGTAAGCTGACCACTGAAGAATTGATGCTTTTGAACTGTGGTGTTGAAGAAGACTCTTGAGAGTCCCTTGGACTACAAGGAGATCAAACCAGTCAATTCTAAAGTAAATCAGTCCTGAATATTCATTGGAAGGACTGATGCTGAAGCTGAAACTGCAATACTTTGGCCACCTGATGCGAAGAACTGACTCATTGGAAAAGACCCTGATGCTAGGAAAGATTGAAGGGAGGAGAAGGAAACGACAGAGGATGAGATGGTTGGATGGTGTAAGCTCTAGGAGTTGGCAATGGACACGGAAGCCTGGAGTGCTGCAGTCCATGGGGTAACAAAGAGTCGGATAGGACTGAGTGATTGAACTGAACTGACTGATGGTAGTTCTATTGTAGTTTTTTTTTTTTTGAGGAACCTCCATACTATTTTCTATTCTGGCTGAAGCAATTTACATACTCATGTATAGTGTGGAAGAATAACCTTCTCTCCACACCCTCTCCTTTCCAGCATTTGTTATTTGTAGACGGTTTGATGATGGCCATTCTGACCAGTGTGAGGTGATACCTCATTGTAGATTTGATTCACATTTCTCTAATAATTAGCACTTAAAGCCACATGCTATGCATGCAATTTCTAGAAGCAGCAGGATAAAGAAAGGGCGTGTTGGGACATCTCTGGTGATCCAGCGGTTAAGAATCCGCCTTGAAGGGCGGGGCACTCGGATTCAATCCCTGGTCAGGAAAATAAGATCCCACATGCCTCAGAGCAACGAAGATCATGTGCTGCAATTCCTGAGCCTGTGCACTCCAGAGTCCACATGCCACAGCTAGAATCTCTATCCCAAAATTGCTGGAGCCCACATACTCTGGAGCCCATGTGCTGCAAATAGAGAGTCCAAGCGTTGTAACGAAAGATCCCGCATGCCGCAACAAAGACCTGATGCAGCCAAATAAATAAATACATAGTTTTTTTAAGGAAAAAAAAAGAGAGAATGGGGGTGTTTGGGCAGCAAGGTTTGGAGGGGCGCTCGGTTCAGTAAATAAAGTCAACTGATCAAGGATATTCAAACCCTCAGCAAACTCCTTAGAGGAAAGGGGCACATTCCTTCTGTCTGCAAAAAAAAAAAAAGGTCTAGAATTTTTGCCACTGTCTATTCCCATGTGCTTGAGGATCATCAAGAGAGATCAGAAAATAACCTGGTGAGTCTGTCTGCTGGGCCAGTTGCTGGGGGCCAGGGTTGGGGTGGGAGTATACTGACAATAGTTCTACTGAGCACTTATTCTATGCCAACAAGTATGATCATC
Organism: Bos mutus; assembly: GCF_027580195.1. NCBI lineage: Eukaryota > Metazoa > Chordata > Mammalia > Artiodactyla > Bovidae > Bos > Bos mutus. The sequence continues at coordinate 54,576,725 of NC_091629.1, read as the reverse complement.
ACTTTTTTCAAGGTTTAACTCATTTAATCCTCACAATGCTCCCTGAGGCTGTCATTCGTATCATCGCCATTGTAGATAGAGAAACTGAAACACCAAACACAGTTCCTCACTAGCCCTTGGGAGAGGAAGCTGAATTCAAAATCTGAGCAGTTTTACTCCACAGCCTCCCTCCAGCCAGCTGGGCCCTGGCAGAGGGTCAGAGGGCTTCCCTGGTGGCTCAGATGGTAAAAAAAAAATCCTTCTGCAATGCAGGAGACCTGGGTTCCATCCCTGGGTCAGAAAGATCCCCTGAAGAAGGAAATGACAATCCACTCCAGTGTTCTTGCCTGGAGAACGCCATGAACAGAGAAGCCTGCGGGCTACAGGGTGTGGGGTTGCAGAGAGTTGGACAGGACTGAGCAACTAACACTAGAGGGTCAGAAGGAGAGCGGGTGGGAAGACCACCCAAACCATGGAGAGCTCCCTGAGGCCCTGAGCTTGAAGAGCCAGGTTCCTGAGGCTGGTTCTTTGTGACTCCTGACCACCACCAGTGTCTTGCCTTTGTGGGGAGCTCTGATTTCTTGCAGAGGGAAATTCTCCTCGGGCCAACGCTGAGGGCCCAGGTGCTCTGACTTGATTCAACTTCCTGAAAAGCCCTGCAGAGTGGAGTCCTGAGCCAGACGCATTCATCCTCAGGGTTCTGGAAACCCATCCTCTGAGAAGTCAGTTTTTTCCAGGGTGAGCAGACAGAGAATTGCTCTGCACATCAACCCAACAGTCACTTCCCCTGTCCAGCCCTGCTCTTTCCACATCTGCCACTACTTCCCATATCCCATTACTATGGGAAAGCCAAGCCCCTCTGTCTCAGCTTCTCCATTTTTACCTCTGCCATCCCTGCAAAAGCCCAGGGCCAAAACTGGATCTGCCCAAATTAGGTCTTCCACCTTTTGCCAGCCCTGATGGGAGTTTCCAAGTTCAAAGCCAAGCTCCCCGGCCCAAGCTGTCGGCCCAGAGCCCCAGCAGGTGCAGCCTAGTTGCTAAGCAACATCTTTGGAGCTCTGTGTTTTCCTGTCACATGACTATTGTTGCTAAGGAAACAAGTCCTCTGGCATCCCGGGACACAGCAAGGCTTAAGCAGCGGTGTGTTACCTGAGGTCTAACAAAAACCTTCCTGTCCCTGGTTTGTGATGAGTTGTGAGTCCCTAAACTGCTCTAAGGGACCATCAGATTGATCCTGTCTTTTCCTCAGGCATTGACTTTTCAGAGGGAGTACCTAAACTGGAGTCTTGGGCACTCACTGGGCACTCATAGCATCCAGTTCTTTGGGATGGTCAGTAGCAAGAATGGCTTTCAAGAGATGTACTAATATGCCAGGGTTCAGAAGACAATCTTGCAGTCCCAGTTCCCCCACTTCTATCAATAGATTCTGCTGTAGGGTCAGAATGAAAACGATTTGGATTGGAGAGTGGGAAAACTGAGGAGAGGCTATGGACAAGAGGGTTATAGCGGGGTCTCAGTAATACAGCGACAAGAGGGTTATAGCGGGGTCTCAGTAATACAGCGGCAAGAGAGCCGGACGAGGGTCTGCTCCCAGTACCACCCCCACACCCACAGCTCAAACAGCAGGAGGATGGATGCCACAGTCTCCCCGAGGGCTTGCTCCCTGGATGCTCATGAGGAAATGTCTCTAAAAGACAAAATGATATAGAGATGGACAATAAGAAAGGAAATATGAGGGACTTCCCTGGCAGTCCAGTGAAGAAAGCTTTACACTTCTAATGCAGGGGGCATGAGTTCGAGCCTTGGCCGGGGAACTAAGATTCCAACATGCTGAGAGGCACGGCCAAGAAAATAAGTAAATAAACATTAAAAATAAATAAATACAATTAATCCATTAAAATTTTTTTTCTAAAAAATGTAAAAAGAAAAAAAGAAATATGAGAGAATTGGGGTATCAATGAGGAGTTGCAACAATTGAATAACATATAGAAATTAGAAAAGTAAAGAACAGAGAGAACAAATGGGAGGAGATTATTCAATCAATAGTAGAAAAATATTGAAAATAATTGAAAAATCCCAGAAAATATGAGTTTTAAGATACAGAGATTCTAAGGAATAGATCCAAACCAAACACTTATTTCTATCTCCAAGTCACATCTTTGAGGGAATCACTGGTGACAGAAGATCCTAAGAGCTTATAGAGAATTAAAATGATTTTCATAGAAAATATCAAAATCATAACAGCATCAGACTTCACGAGTAGAAGACGGAAGACCACACAGATCTTCTAAATGTCCAAGGAAAATGAGTTCACCCTTTCCATGAGAGCTGCTTTCATTTCCAAGACTTCTTTTTTTAAAAAATATTTATTTATTTGGCTTTGCTGGATCTCAGTTGAGGCATGTGGGATCTTTCAGTTGCAGCATATGGGATCAAATTCCCCGATCAAGGATCAAATTCAGCCTCCCTGCTTTGGAACACAAAATCTTAACCACTGGATCACCAGGGAATTCCCAAGACATCTTTCTTTATGTGATTGATACGCCCTCTTTTTTTTTTTTTTTTAAGAGAAAGGGATATCTTCTCTTCTCCAACTTTTTAAAAACAGCTTTATTTATTTATGGCTGTGCTGGGTCCTTTGTTGCTGAGCAGGCTGTTCTCTGGCTGCGGTGCGTGGGCTTCCACAGTGGCCTCTCGCGCCAACCACGGTCTAGAGCACAGGCTCGGCAGGTGTGGTGCCCTGGCTTTAGTTGCTCTGAGGCACGTGGGATCTTCCCGCATCAGGGATCAAACCCACATCTCCTGCGTTGGCAGGCGGGTTCTTTGCCTCTGAGCCACCAGGGGAGACTTGATCCCCCTTTTATAACACCTTGTTCGTTTTTCATGGATGCACTGTCTAATCTTATCTCCTGTCTATTGTCTTGAATTCCTTCAAATTGAACCTATTTGGGTCTCTACCTTTCACACTGGAGTTTTCCTCAAATGTTTGGGGATGTTTAGTGGGTTGTTTGGATGACTGGATTAAGCTTAGAAGTTTAGGTTGCCTGGTCATACATAAGAGGAAAGCACCAAAAAACTAATCAGCAGCTTTTTGCACTTGGTGTGGACATGTGGTTTGAGAACTGCATGGTGAGGTGATTCCCCAGGATCCATTTGTTAGATCCTTCTTAGGCTGGGCAGATTCCCCAGAGAGACCAGTTGGCCACACTCCTGCCTAGAGGATGTGATCTGGCATTCTAGCAATTTTGAGAGAAGAAATGGGTGGGAGTTTTCACATTCAGTCTTCAGTTTCTGCATTCAGAAAATAGTGTTTTCAGCAGGGACACCCCTGGCCTCAATTATACCTGGCACCCCCAAATCTAGAAGCCCAATTTTACCTTCTCCAGAAAATAATCTGCTGGGGAAGAGAACTGGGAATTTTAGACTTTAATCTTTCTGGGTTTGGTTCTTTTTTTTTTTCTTTTAATATTTATTTATTTGGCCGTGCTAGGTCTCCATGGGAGGCATGTGAGATCTTGATCCTCATTGCAGCATGCAGGATCTTTTTTATTAATAGTTGAGACATTAGAGATCTAGTTGCCTGACCAAGAATCAAACCTGCTCCCCCTGCACTGAGAGCTCAGAGTCTTAACCACTGGACTGCAGGGAAGTCCTTAAATCAATCTTCATGTTTTAGCCCCATCTGATGGTGCTACCAATCCCTAAACTTTTTTGGGGGAGTGAGGGAAAAGGCAGGGGAGGTTCTACCATAAAAGCAGGTTGCATTTATTGGCTTTTCCCATGGCCAGTTTAGGATCAGGTTTCTGGGTCTTCTAAGTGAGCCCCATTTATTCCTGTGCTCTCCAACTTCTAAAATTTTATCCCTGCTTGGGGAGATTCATCTTTGAAGATGTAAACCTTTTTAAAACACCTGCACTGTTATGTGAGGATTCGGGGGAAGAAGGTTCGTTATCAGTTGCACTAGTTCAGTCTGCCATCTTGCACCCAAAGTCTTGAATAACAACTGGCACTAAAGAGCATCGCCCGGATTCCAATGTTGGCTTTAGTATCCTCACAGTAGTGTGCACTGGCTACTTAACCATAGGCAAGTTTCAGAAACTCTGTCTCAGTTGTCTTTTCTGTAAAATAGGGATGATGATGGTACTGAGACAGGCCTGGGACCTGGGACCCTTCGCTGCAGTGTTGCAAAACTTGCACCTGGACAAATGTCTTCCTAAGCTACAAAATACAAACTGTAAGGGACTAAGGGATTACGTGCATGCTGCAGTTGGGGCAAGTTATGAGCAAAAAAGATACAAAAAAGTCAAAAAGCCCAACTGCCACTGAAGACCCAAGAGCCAAAAGAGAGTGTCAGGAGCAAAAGCAGGGTGCTCTGAATGCCCTCTCCACACAACACCACCATAAAGGTGGGAGGAACACCTAAGCCCCTGCTCTGGCTGGATCCCTGGACACACCCCTACCCTCACCTCAAATAAGAAACTGAGGGAATGAGCAAGGGAACCTGTTACTTATTTTTGCTGAAGCCTGGCCTTGAAAGCTTTGTCTGGCCTCTGGTCAATTTCTATGGATTGGAGAAGGCTAAGAACCCTGGCTGGTAACAGTACATCCTTCCTTTGAATGTTGTGAGCTCTTAGACCAGTGCCTAGCACACAGTCAGCCATTCTATCAGAGATGATCAGAGGATGGTGGCAGTGACGATACAGATTACCACATGGCAGCCCCTGTGGCAAAGGCAGTGTGTCTGAGGAAACCAAGATGAACATTTCATTTCACTTTTTCCAGTTCCAAACTGGTGTAACTAGTTCTCCCACTCTAATCTATACCATGTAAATACAGTATGTGCCCTAGGTAAACTACAAGCAGGTGGAAGTTCTCCTTGTGCAAATATGACTGGTGACTGGTAACAGTGTAAACAGAGTATTCAAATGAACTGGAGGCTAGCATTGCAGGGCAGTTGTTTTCCAATACGGTTGGATCTCTTCTGTTTAAGTACAATGGCCACGGGCATCATTTCCCAAATGACTTCCTCACACATTTATTTCTGAGAGAGCATCCAAGTCTCATTGTCTGGTACTTGTTTCGCAGGGCAAATGACACCATCTGGACAAGGGAAACAGCATATGCTTGGGGGCAGTGTCCCCTTCTTACCCCAGTGGCTTAAGCAAAGTCTCCTCCCCCTTTCAAGAGCATTCTTCATGTTTTCCTTTCTTCTGGTCGGCTTGGCTTTCATCTTTTAAGCTCTGCTCTCTTTATCCTGCTGAGCAGGCAGCAAACCTGCAGGTTCTGTGATCCTGCTGCTCAGCTTTAAAAAAAGAAAAAAAGAAAAACAAAACAAAAACCAAAAAAAAGCCACTCTGTTGCAATTTGTGAACTTCCCCTCCTGGAAGGCATAAGCCATCAGGTTTTGTGAAAGCCACTGCTGCAAGGTCTTGAAATTGATGAGGAAAAGATGGAAGAGGCAAAGAAAGAAAGAGACAGAGGGAAAGAGGCATGGAGAGAGGGAGAGAAAGGAGAGAGGTAGGCGGGAAAGCAAGAAGAGGGGAAAGAGACAGGGAGGGTATCCCCCACCCCCAGCTCCCAGTCTGAACCCTGCTTTTAGAAACAAGGCTTCTTTTATCATGAATGCCAGGCAAGTTTTTTCCACTGAAGATTCACTACCAAGCTGAAGATGACTAGACATATTTTTTAAAAGACAGCAACTGGGTTAGTCTTGGAAGATGCAGCTATTCATATTATCAGCGTCATCGTGCCCTGTTGGGAGTGTTCTTCAACCTGTATTTGGATGGCTCTTCCTCCTAGCTTCAAACACAAAACCTCCACTTCCAGGCAACAATCTCAGACCAGATCATTCAGGGGCCCAGGGGTGTCTCACATATGTTCACAAGTCCGGACAGTTACCCTGAGACATCTGCAGATGTATTCTTTGGTTCCAGCCACCCTCCAGTGGGGTCACCTACATCACTGGGCAATGCTCTCTTCCTCCAGACGTTGCCACGTGGCGAGATACACTGGGAGAGAAAAGGGTTCTGTCCTTGGGACCGATAGAAGACCAGCAGCTGGGCTGTGACTGGGGACAGAGCTGTGCAAAGTCTTCAGGTTAGCATCTCTTTTAGTTTTCCCATTTACAGTCTGTCTTCAGTTCAGTCTCTCTCTCTCTCTCCCAAGTCCAACTTAAGATTCAGATATGATACTTATTGGACACAAATCTAAGTGGAACCCCCTTCTCTGAGCTCAGAATTGCCCACAATGAAGGCCTCGCTCACTAGGTCTTGTTCTCTGGTTCCCTCTTTGTTTAGGGTGAATTTCCTGCCACAAAGCCCCTGATAACCCAATGCCAATAGACATCTGGTTGGCAAGCTCATCAGTTCTACAGAGACATAATCAGACAGGTTACACCCCATATGTGGACACAGCTTAGACTAGGCTGGCGAGCCTGCTACCCTCTTGACCCTTGGAAATCTTTCCCAGTCTCTTTCATGAGCTTCTGCCTTCCCTCAACGGTTCTACCTTAAAAAGTGAAGATATGATTCCTCCATTAATGCTTTTCAGAGCTTGGCTTCCAGGAACAAGGATTTGACGTGCTGAATAATTCTGTCCTAATGAGCTCTCAGCACAAACAAAAGCTGTTCTTACATACCCCGGGAACAAAGTAAGTAAGCCTATTGCTGCCCTATGCTTTGACCTCTGATCTGGGGATCTATCCCCCAGCCCCTCAATCTCACCCGTCTCTGCCATGCCGAATTGATTGGTTTGAGGATTCCCCAGTCAGGCCCCGAGTTACATGGAAGCGGGCAGCTGTCTTCGACCTCAAAGGTGGAAGCAAGTCCATATGGATCATCTGATCCCTGAGCCAGTGTCTCCAGCTGCAGTCAGGTCTTCCTCAGGTTTGCCTTCATTTTGGTTCTTGGTCAGCTTCTTGAGGGTTTCCCACATGGCGCTAGTGGTAAAGAACCCGCAGGTTTGATCCCTGGCTCAGGAAGATCCCCTGGAGAAGGGCATGGCAACCCACTCCAGTATTCTTGCCTGGAGAATCCCATGGACAGAGGGACCTGGCAGGCTAGAGCCCATAGGGTCACAGAGAGTTGGACATGACTGAAGTGACTTAGCAGACTCACGTGGTTTCTTGACTGGAGAAGGGAACACTCCAGTTTACTTTTGGGGCCACTTCTTCCTGTCTTACTCTATTTTTACTGTGGAGCCATGATGCAAACAACACAGCTCTCCACTCGCTCTGTCTTTTTTTGGGGTTGGGGGAGCCTCACTATGAGGCATCTAGGAGCTTAGTTACCCAATCAGGGGGTCAAACCTGTTCCCTCTGCAGTGGAAGATTGGAGTCTTAACCACTGGACCACCAGGGAGGTCCCTTCATCTGCTCTCTTTGGTGGGGAAGGAAAATTACCTGCCTACACTGCACTTGGCCTTGAGGTCCTGCTCTCCCTGGACCATCATAAGCCGTTGTCATTTAGTCACTCAGTTGTGTCCAACTCTTTGAGACCCCATGGACTGTAGCCCGCCAGGCTCCTCTGTCCATGGAATTTTCCAGTAAAGAATACTGGAATGGGTTGCCCTTTCCTTCTCCAGGGATCTTTCCAACCCAGGGATCAAACCCACGTCTCCTGCATTGGCAGGCAGATTCTTTACCGCTGAGCCACTAGGGAAGCCCAATCAAAACGCTTGCCGGACGCTAAGTGGACCCTTTCCCCTCCTCCCTGGATTTTGAATCTGGAGCAGAATGTTGTTGTTGAGCCACCAGGGAAGCCCATATATACATATCAGTTCAGTCAATCAGTTGTGTCCAACTCTTTGCAACTCCATGGACTGCAGAACACCAGGCTTCCCTATCCTTCACTATGTCCCTGAGTTTGCTCAAACTCGTCCATTGAGTCAGTGATGCCATCCAGTCATCTCATCCTCTATTTTTCCCTTCTCTTCCTGTCCTCAATCTTTCCCAGTATCAGGGTCTTTTCCAAGGAGTCGGCTCTTTGCATCAGGTGGACAAAGTATTGGAGCTTCAGTTTTAGTATCAGTCCTTCCAATTAATATTCAGGGTTGATTTCCTTTAGGACTGACTGGTTTGATCTCCCTGAAGTCCAAGGGACACTCAGGAGTCTTCTCCAGCCCCACAATGTGAAAGCATCAGTTCTTTGGCACTCAGTCTTCTTCATGGTCCAGCTCTCATATCTGTACGTGACTACTGGGAAAACCATAGCTTTCACTGTACAGACCTTTGTCAGCAAAGTGATGTCTCTGCTTGGAACAGAATGATTCAAGAACACAAGTGATTTCCATGTAGTAGAGCTACTAAAACCAAACTTCCTAAAGAGACTGCTAATTCTGGCTCCCTAGATCCTGGAGCTAACCTTATTCCTGATCTTTCTAAAAGCTGACTATTTGGCTTTCCTTACAATCCTGTGACTTTTCCTATAGTCTGCGACTGTGTCTCCTTTATCCCTACATTAGTCCAAGTCTGTATCTGTTGCTTGCCACTAAGAGCCTTACCTAATTTCACAGGGATGGTCTATTCTCCATCACCCCCTGTCACCTAGGTTCATTTCAGAGCCAGGAAAGTTCAGGCTCATCACTCGCTGTATGCCCACAGTTCCCAGGCAAACTGCAGCTTCTGATTCTTTGTTACCATCTTTCAGAAAGTGGCTGTCTTCAGTTTAAAAAACAAAGTTTTCATCTATGATCCCTCTCCACTGATATTACCTATAACGGACAGGGCTTAACCAGGAAAAGAGAACCACTTTAAGTATTTAAAGGAGAGGGAATTTGGGGCTTCCCTGGTGGTCCCGTAGTTAAGAATCCCGCCTGCCAGTGCAGGGCACACAGGTTTGATCTCTGGTCCCCCATGCCTTGAGGCAAACCGAGCCTGTGTGCCACTACTACGAAACCTGTGTGCCCTAGAGCCCGCGCTCTGCAACGAGAGAAGCCACTGCAATGAGAAGCCTGTGCATCACAGCTAGAGAAAGCCCGAGCATAGCAACGATGACCCAGCATAATCAAAAATAATAAACAAACTTGTATGAAATAAAGGAGAGGAAATTCAAGGCAGAGATTTGGTTATGTAAGTGATGGAGGCGCTGACAAGCTAACCTGAGGACAGTGAGGCAACTCAGAGCTTAACAATGACAGGGAGTCACTGATACTCCTAGGACCGAGGGACAAAGACGACAGCCACTCCTGAGAATGCCTCCCACGACAGAGCTGGGGGAGAAACACCCTGGCTATTCCTTTCCTCCTGTTCGCCAGTCTTCTGCCAGCGCCTCCCAACTGTCACCCAGCTGACAGAGTAGCCGCGGAAAGGAAACTCCGGGGTCAGCCCCGCTGTGACAGAGCAAAGCAAGGGGGAGACAGTGATGGGATCCGAGAGCAAGCCAACCTTGGACAGCACACGCTTCGTTATTTCAGTGACTTTTCTGAGAGTATGATTTAATTTCCGAATGAAATGAATTTAGCATTTAAATAGCACTTAATAAGTGTTTGTCAAGGTTCAAAATGCATGCCTTATTTTCATTCCTTCTTAAATACAGATCTTATCACACCAATAAAAATAAAAAAGTGTTCTCTACTGGCAGCAGCTCTGTCTCTTGATCACGGGCTCAACGTAATTAACAAACCCCCTCCTTTCTTTCCTGTTCTCTTTGACTCACACACTTGTAGGATCAAGGGATACAGGAGCAAACCCACCACCGCCACCAAGAGCGGTTTCTGGTGCTGCATCCGCACACCTCCAGACCCCAAAGGAACAGGGCAGTTACTATTTGGCAGCTTAGTAACACAAATTACTCAGTTCCTCCCCCACCCTCCTGCCTTCTCCTGCCTGATTTCCCCAGCTGCCAACTACAAGGCAGGGCTGGCCTCACATCAGAGGACAGAGAAATGGGAGTGACCACAGCCCAATGACAAAACAGGGCTCTCTTTTCTTACATCAGGAGTTGTTAAAATGTGTATGAGTAAACATTTGGTTAAGCGATTTATTTCGTTTAACAATTTTTAACTCTGAGAGCAGCACAAGTGTGTGATCTGAGCCCGCAGCTTTATCAGTATGTGTTGTGTTACACCGAGGCTCCGGCATTCTGTGCAAGCTTACATAACTCTGAGAAAGTTGTGCTGCAGGGTTTGGGCTCAGTCTCCCAATAAAAGCCAGCTGCCCATCCTCTCTGCAGCTGTAAGAGAATGGTGAGCCATGGAATGAGAGCAGGAAGAGAAGACATCAGGATCAAGCACATAGTAAGCCCTCAATATTTATTTAAGCATACATAGATGTTTAATGGCAGAGTCAAAGGCAGAGACAATGCTGGGGTCTGAGACGTAGAACTTCCCAGGGTCTCTGTCCTGGGCTCACGTGTCCCAGCTGGAACAAACCCTCGCACTGCTCTCCAAATGAATTGCTACATCTCCACCAGTAGTCTATCTGACTGTAGGTGTGCTTTCCCAGGACCTTCTGTTGTAATGAACTTCCCAAGGGAGGTCACCACCTAGACGTCCTACAGACACCTAAAACAACATGCCAACTCATGAAGTTCTTCATCTCTACCCCAGTCTTTCATGTCTTAGGGAGTGGTAGCCCTGCCATTCCTGTATCTAACTGAAAAACTAGGATAGCATCCTGGATAACTTGTTCACCCTACCAGCATCATTACACCGCTACCAGCATCTAATGTACTCTATCTCCCAAACACTGCCTGAATCTGACTACTTCCCTCCATCACTATAGTTCAGAATACCTGTTATTTAATATTTATACTCCATGTCACCTTTTAATTGATGATCTGGCTACCTTGTCCATACCGTAGTTACTCATTCATTCATTGCACGATTGTTTATTGAGCACCTGCCGCATGTTAGGAGTTGTTGATACGTGTGTGTGTGCTCAGCCGCTCAGTTGTGTCCAACTCTTTGCAACCCCATGGGCTGTAGCCCACCAGACTCCTCTGTCCTTAAGATTTTCCAGGCAAGAATACTAGAGTGGGTTGCCATTTCCTTCTTCAGGGGATCTTCCCGACCCATGGATCAAACCCATGCCTCCTGTGTCTCCTGCATTGGCAGGTGGATTTTTTTACCACTGAACCACTTGGGAAGCCTTTGGTGATACAGTGGTAAGCAAAACAGAGTCCTTGTCCTTATGGAACTAACATCCTTATAGGAGTCAGCTGCCATTCCTAAAGCACGAATATCATCACATCTGCCCCTCCCCCAATTTCAAATATATCAATGGTGTCCCACTGCCATCAGCATAAAATCCAAATTCCCTACTATGCTCTTCTTCTATAACTCATCTCAGGGTCTCAGTCCTGGGCTCATGTGTCCCAGCTGGAACAAACGCTAGCCCTGCTCTCCAAATGAATCACTACATCCCCCATCCCCTTTGCTTATCTTCCCAGTCATGTGGAAGATGACTTTTCAGTCAGTAACTTAAATGCACCAAGCCTAGGGACCTTGCTGGTGGTCCATTGGTTAAGATTTCCCCTTCCAATGCAGGGCTTCCCTGATAGCTCAGTTGGTAAAGAATCTGCCTGCAATGCAGGATACCCTGGTTCGATTTCTGGGTCGGGAAGAGCCTCTGGAGAAGAGATAGGCTACCCACTCCAGTATTCTTGGGCTTCCCTTGTAACTCAGCTGGTAAAGAATCCACCTGCAATGCAGGAGACCTGGGTCCCTTCCAGTGCAAGAGGTGCAGGTTGGATCCCTGATCAGGGAGCTTGGCCAAAAAACCAAAGCATAGAACAGAGGCAATATTGTAACAAATTCAATAAAAATCTTAAAAATGGTCTGCATCAAAAAGAATCTTTAAAAAGATCACACCAAGCCTTTACATATCTTGGAAGATCTCTCCCCGCTTCTCTTTGCCTTGCTAATAGCTACTCACCACTCAGGCCTCAGCTTAGAGCTCTCTTGGTCAGTGTTAAGTTATGTTGGTGACGATGGAATTTGGAGAAGGTGAAGGATTCTTTGAGACCTGATGCCCATTCTGTCCCAACCACTTCTGCTCATTCCTTCTCCCTTAGTCTTTGAAAGAAATATACACCCAGAGAACAAAGCCAGGTAAATGTACAATATTGTGTTCATTTTTCTGAGGTTCTGGCCTCTTGTGCTGGATTGACCCACGTGGAGGATTTCTTTGATCTGAGCTAGAGGGAGACCTAACTGACCTCAGAAGAGTACATTCACCTTTGGTGCACCTGAGCAGCACCCATTGTAAGAAGTTAGAGCCTAGCCCATTGGGGGCAGCAGCTCTGGCAGAAATGACCTAACTGAACTGTCTCTGAAGTAGGATGCTAGCTTGCTTTTCTGAGGCCAGTGTTCAAGCCCTTTTTGTCAGTTCTATGATCTACTTCGAATAAATCACTTTCTCTCTTTCGGATCACCATGTCAACAGAAATAATCTATAAACAAATTGGGATGGAAACGTTTTAGTTGAGTCAAACTGGAGACTAGAGCCTGAGAGACTCAGACTCAAGAAGGGCTTCAATTGTATTTCTCCAGACTCCACAATGAAAGCGGCCACAGGCAAAACCTGCAAAGTCACGTACAATTGTCAGTCAAGAATTAGGATGGGAGGGACTTCCCTGATGGTCCAGTGGTTAAGAATCTACCCACCAATGCAAGGTACACAGGTTCGTATCCCTGGTCCAGGAAGATCCATGGGGTAGCTAAGCTGGTGCGCCCACAACTGCTGAGCCCGTGCTCCACAAGAGAAGCCACCAAAATGAGAAGCCTGCATGCCACAGCAAAGATGAGCCCCCGGCAGCTGCAACTAGAGAGAGCTCGCACATAGCAGTGAAGATCCAGCATAGCCAAAAACAAACAAACAAATAAAAAAATTTTTAAAGAATTAGGATTAGAACCGGCAAGAAGTAAGGATGCTTGTTAAGCAAGGATTGGTTGGGAGCCAAAATGATTACATAGTTACGAGGGGGGAAGCCTTTGAGACCTGAAGTTGGCGCTGGCGGCTGCTAGTAGACATTATTCTGAGAATGGCGGGTGGCGTCCTTGAGCTTGATACAGGTCAGAAAACTCAGGTTCTCAGTGATGCACGAATGTGTCTGAGATCACATCCACAGTGGCCACCCAGCTCCATTTTGGATGCCTGAACCATAGCCATTTTTATTTTTAAATGCCTTCTTTAATAGTTAAAGCAGATATACAATGCATATTTGACAAGCCGTAAGACAGGCTGTTCAAGTCAGCGTAAAGTTCAAGCCAAATCATGTATAAGCCAGAATGACTTCCCCATACCTCATATGGGAAAATGTCTTCCTTCAACTGGATGTGGTTTCTATTGTTGCAAACCAGAAACCCTGAATGGTTTCATATCCTTTCTGTCTTATCCCCACCATGGAGCCAATCTCCACTTCCCACCCCAATGGTACGAAATGGTAACCCCAAGGATGAATATACTGAGCAGGATAATTGCCCAGCAGGTCTTGACTTACCCACTCACCCCAGGCTTTCATTGATGGGTTAGAAACACAAATCTTAAATGGAAACAAATCCAGGACATTTATCTTCTCAACCACCTCGGAGGATCAGAGGTAGTATTTCAAAAGAGCTAATTATAAGGGAGGGAGATTCACCCTTGGCCCTGTGGCCCAGTTAGTATCCTGGCCTGTGGCCCATGCACATTGGCATGCCTCCTATTTGGAGGCAAAGCCAGGGAGAGAGAGAGTAGCTGGACCTCTCCCTGGAGTCTAGTAGTTGTGGATGAACAGAAAATGTTTGTTGTCTTTCCAGACATTCCATGGTTCCATGATAAATGGGCACCATTGCTCCCTGCCTTTGTTACTTCACCACGCTCGTGATCTATTGCCTTTCTGTCTCCACCTCCATCTCCTGCCTTCTCCCTCTGGTGAGTATTGATTTCTTTTACCCCTACTATTCGCTCTCACTGTGTCCTTGCTTCTCTCCAGGCTCCTTCTGTCTACCCCACAGCCTCTTCTGCCTGGAAACGTTGCTGCCTCATGGCTTCTGCCGGCCATGCTGCTACCTAAGTTGATCCCTCAGATCCAAACTTCCCCAAGGAGAGTGTGATTAGATCTGTGATCCCTATTCATCCAAAGAGTCCTGCACAAGTCCTATGGCTTATGGCCACTTTGCTCATAGAGACTAAAGAAATGTCAAACACACAGAGTTAATGGATTTCATTCTAATCCAGTATTTCAGACTCAACATGTACAAACCTAAGCCTGTCATCTTCACTCCCGGATCTGTTCTTCCTCCTGTGCTCCTGAACACAGTGTATGTTCTGTAGAAATGTGGTCTTCAAAATGAAGTCCTTGCCTACACCTTACCTCTCCAGCATCATGTCTTTTTGCTCCCTCTGTCCCACAGCTATCAGAACGTCTCATGTGCTGTGCTGTCCTCAGTCGGTCAGTTGTGTCCAACTCTTTGAGACCCCGTGGACTGTAGCTCACCAGGCTCCTCTGTCCATAGGATTCTCTGGGCAAGAATACTGGAGGGGGTTAGTCATGCCCTTCCTCAGGAGACCTTCCCAACCCAGGAATCGAACTGGTGTCTCCTGCATTGCAGGCGGGTTCTTTACCAGCTGAGCTACCTGGGAAGCCTGAACTTTTCATATATAATTTTTAATATAAAATCAGCTCTTGCCACCCTCTAACCAATGCTTTCCTTTTAACCACACTCCACACAAGGGCTTTGTTTGGATTTCTCCGTCTCAACTTGTATTTCCCTTTCTCTACACAAGAGCCCAGTCTGGAGTGTTCAAACATCTCCATCTGCTGAACCACAAACCCTTCAGGGCAAGAATGATGATTTAGTGACCTTTGGAGCTGATCCAGAGGGGATGCCAGCTGCTAAAAGCCAACTTTGCAGTGACCCTGAAAGATTCTTCCCTTAGGGTTCAGTATACCCGACCACCGCCCCCATCCCCTGATTCAACAGCTTGTCTTGAAGAGGTGTGGAAAAAACGAGGGTCCTGGAGATAGCCGAGTGGGATCGCATGGTCCTTCCCTTGTGCCAGAGATGACTCAGGTGTGAACAGGTTTGCAGGTTCGGTCCCGAGAGCACCTCTCTCCGTAGAGGGGCAACAGGCAAGAGGACGCAGTTACAATCTAGGTGGTCCTTTGCCTGACCTGCCTGGGGCTGTGGGGCTGTCTGGCTGCTCTAAGCACCTCTCTGTGGAAAGAGCAAATTTTCTCTCGCTCTGTTGATTTCACTTGTGATGTTGCAGGATTTCTGGCTCAGGAGTGACTCAGCTGATTTGCCTTCTGACATGCTTCAAGTGGAGTAGGAGGGGGGAAGAATGGTAGGGGATCAAGTTGCAACCAAAGTTTGAGTCTTATGATCATGAAGAGGCCTGGTCTCATGCCCATAAGACCCTGAAGAAGGCCAAAAGGGTCAGGGTCTGGTCCTGAATTTAACCCCAGGGAGGACAGCAGGGCCTGGGGGAACTCTGCCAGCTCAGGAAGGATTTAAAGGACTGCAGGGTTCACTGGAGAGCCCAGACTCTAGGACTCTCCCAATGAGCCACCAGACTTAGTGGTGGGAGTCCAGCTGATAGGTGATACCAAACAAGAGGTATATCAAGGTTGAGACAGAAAACAGTCTTCCTGAAAGTTGGAGAAGGAAGTAAATTATTTAAAGCAACAAATCAGAGTGAGATCTATTATCAGGTGCAGAAACAGTGGGATGTCCCTGGCGGTTCAATGGTCAAGACTCTGTGCTTCAAACACAGGGGGCCCAGGTTTCATCCCTGGTCAGAGAGCTAAGAGTTCACGTGCTGGGCAGCATGGCCAAAAAAAAAAAAAAAAAAGCCTCTCCTCTGAAAACAGAAGCCAGCCCCATGAGTCTAGGCACAGGCTGGGTGGGGAGGATAGACCTCAGAAGAACCATCCTGCATTTATCACTCTGTGCTGGGCACTGGGGGCGCAGAGATGAGTGATGCCCTGGGGGGAATCCCTGTTTGAGTTTAGTGGTGAACACAGACCCAGTAAAACTTGGTCAGGGCTAGGGGAGAGGTAGCACCAGGGTTGTAGCGCACAGAAGATGAGGCTCTGACTCTGCCTTTTTGGAAAGAGCGACTAGAGGTCCTTCCTCTCGGGGGGACTTGGGGGTCCCTTATAGTGGAGGGGAAGGTCTGAGGGTCCTTTACAGTAGAGGCGAGTTGGTAATTAAAGGATGTAAGAGCAATTACTAGGTGGAAAAGTGAAGCCTGGGTTCTGGCATAGAGGTATGTTACAGCAAAGCCTGCTTGGGGCCCTGCCAATACTGAGATGAGGCTGATGCGCTGGGTGCCTATGAAAATTAGCAGCAAATGCTGCAGATGTGGATGGAGGAAGAAGAAAGGGATGTAGTCCTGGTTATGATTTTGGTGGTCTTACCTACTAATAAGGGCTTCCCAGGTGGCCCAGCAGTAATGAATCTGCCTGCCAATGCAGGACACACAGGTTCGATCCCTGGGTCGGGAAGATCCCCAGGAGAAGGAAATGGCTACCCACTCCAGTATTCTTGCCTGGGAGATCCCATGGACAGAGGAGCCTGGTGGGCTACAGTCCATGGGGTCACAAAAGAGTCGGACACAACTTAGCAACTGAACAACAACAAAAAGAAGACCTACTAATAAATACGGATTTTCACACCACAACCCGAGCATCTGACACGATCAAATTACAACTCTTCCTCTTAAGGAGGGAAGATGGATGTTAGCTTTCTCCTCTTTAGTATAAGTTCCTTTTTTCCTCTAAATGTAGGAGTCTGACTTGGCCTGGCCTCAAGGCAAAAGGGAAACCAAGGCGAGAAGTGGGGGAGGAATTGCAACTCAGTGTGCGCTCAGGTGTGCCAGACTCAAACCCAAAAACTCACAATGTGCTGCAGCAAGGATGCTCTGATTGTCAGCCTACCCACTACTTCTGCCCGGCTGGTGCTGGTGCAGGAATACGCTGGGGCCCTGGGTGTTGTAGCAGGGTAGAGATTAGGTGATGGTCAGGAATGCTGGGAGCCTCCCGGGAGGGCACTTGCATGACTGAGAAGGACGAGCACAGCTTTCACTTCAGGATTCAGGTAGTCTTTGCTAGCTGTGTGTCCTTGAGCAAGTTACCCAGCCTCTCTGAGCCACCAGCTATGAAATGGAGATTATAGCACCTGTTTCCTAGGATTGTTTTGAGGATAAATGAGATAATTTTATGTGAAAGAATCTGGCACACAATGGATGTTTGGTTAAAGGGGATTCTCTTCTGCTTTTTCCTCATGTGTATAAAGGGTTAATTCCTGAATAAATAAATATATATATATATATATAAAGAGTTTTTAAATCAATAAGAGAAAGAACACCTCAATATAAAAACAGGCAAAAGATAGAAGCAATTAGTAGAAGAATATGTTATATAAATATAATATCAGAGACATACAAATATACATCTACGTATACATATGCACTTCATTAACAAAAGGGCAGCAGGGGATGAGATGTTTAGATAGCTCATCAACTCAGTGGATGTGAATTCGAGTAAACTCCAGGAGATAGTGAAGGACAGGAAAGTCTGGCTTACTGCAGTTCATGGGGTTGCACAGAGTCAGACAAAACTTAGTAATTGAACAACAATAACAAAAAGGCAAGTTATAACAATAATAAAATATCAACCTGACAAAAGTACAAAACAGTTACTCATAAGCACAGTGTGTTTCCTTTCACAATTTATAAATGTTTCGTATTCTTTTTCTGTGAACTGCCTGTTCCTATCTTTTGCCTGTTTTAGTGATGCAGTGTTGCTCTTTTCCTTATTGATTCATAGGCACTTTTTATTGGTTAGATTTTAGCCTTTCCCTTCTCCAGGGGATCTTCCCAACCCAGGTAACCATATGTGTTAGTCATATGTGTTACAAATATTTTTTCAGTTTATCATTTGTCTTTTGACTTCATTTCTGGTATTTTCATTGTACAGAAGTTTAAAATTTTTTGTGCACTCCAAATCACCAGTGAATGTTTACCTTTTTGGCTGGACAAGAGGATAAAGTTTCACAGTACACAGCAGAGGAAGGCTCTCCCTAACGTGAGATTGCCGGCTTGGGGTAGCATGGATTGGGATTACTTGTATAGCTCTTCCTAGTCTCTCTCCTGGGAGAAGGCAAAGGCAATCCACTCCAGTACTCTTGCCTGGAAAATCCCATGGAGGGAGGAGCCTGGTAGGCTGCAGTCCAAGGGGTCGCTAGGAGTTGGACACGACTGAGCGACTTCACTTTCACTTTTCACTTTCATGCATTGGAGAAGGAAAAGGCAACCCACTCCAATGTTCTTGCCTGGAGAATCCCAGGGATGGGGGAGCCTGGTGGGCTGCCATCTATGGGGTCGCACAGAGTCAGACACGACTGAAGTGACTTAGCAATAGCAGTAGCAGTCTCTCTCCTAGTCTCTGACTATAAATGTTTCTTATGATGTAATCTTATAAAGACTTGGCTTCCCATGTAAGCGTGAGCCCGGGACCTAGTCCCATCAAAAGCTGTTTTTTTCATTGAAAATTAATTGTCTATGATCTGGTTTATACATTGGTCTAAAGAGTTTGGTTACTGTGAGTCTGTCCTAGAGGCGAAACTGTTTTCCGTACTAACAGATCAGGTTGTTGAGCTGTACATCTGAGAATCAGAGTCCAGTTTGAGTTAATTCATCCAGACCTTTTTGAGAAAAGTCAGTCTTACCATGTTCTTTGGAGATAATCTCCAACATTTCCAGTGCTATGCAAATACCTTTCTTAATAATAGGTACCTTTCTTAATTGTAGAAGGCAAATCTGCCAGAAACCCCATAAATAATAATCACACTTACCCCCTTATTAAGCACTTTTTAGCTGCCTGGCACTGTTCTTGGCACATTTAATGGACTAGTTAATAGCCAGAACATTTCTATCATGTCAACAATATTAGTTTCTAATTTACAGATGAAGAAAATGGGACCTAGAGAAATGGAGTAACTTGATCTAAGTTTACTAAGTCAAAAAGTGGTGCTGTCAGGATTTGAACCCTGGACCATCTGCTTTCCTCTGTGCTTATGTTGGTTGTAGTTGATTATGACCCTGTCTTGAATTCTCCCTTTAGCTTGAAACTGAAAGTCGCTCAGTCGTGTCCAACTCTTTGTGACCTCATGGACTATACAGTCCATGGAATTCTCCAGGCCAGTATACTGGAGTGGGTAGCCTTTCCCTTCTCCAGCGGATCTTCCCAACCCAGGGATTGAACCCAGGTCTCCCACATGGCAGGCGGGAGCCACAAGGGAAACCCAAGAATACTAGGGTGTGTAGCCTATCTCTTCTCCAGGGGATCTTCCTGACCCAGGAATCGAACCAGGGTCTCCTGCACTGCAGGCAGATTCTTTACCAACTGAGCTATCAGGGAAGGGATCTTTACTATAATCTATAGTCTATATTTAATATAATCTTTACTGTATTCCAAAAACAAATTGATAACCCCTTTCCCACTAATTTCTTACTTTCCTTCTGAATTTTCAAGTCTCCAGCACTAAATCACATAGGTGGGCACCTTGGAAGTAACACAAAGGGACTATCAGCAAAATACTCTTTTTAAAAACAAATATTTATTTATTTGGCTGCACCAGGTCTTGGTTGCGGCAGGCGGGATCTTTAGTTGTGGCATGTAGGATCTAGTTCCCTGACCAGGGATCAAACCCAGACCATCCTGCACTGGGAGTATGGCATCTTAGCCACTGGACCACTAGGAAGAGGGGAGACAGTGTGCACTCAGTAGTGCCCAACTCGTTGTGACCCCGTGGACTGTAGCCTGCCAAGTTCCTTGGTCTGTAGATTTTTTTCCAGGCAAGAATACTGGAGTGGGTTGCCATTCCTACTCCAGGGGATCTTCCCCAGCTGGGAATCGAACCCCCATCTCCTACATCTCCTACATCTCCTGCATCGGCAGGCGTACTCTTACCACTGAGCCACCAGAGAAGAGCCACCAGGAAAGTCCCTGCCAAATCCTTCCCAGAAAACGTGGACTTCCATTCTTCCACTAGCTTTGTGGCTGTTGTGTCAAATTTAAAATACAGAGTTTCTTGTGCATTGCCTCTGAGCCAGAAGACGCATCAAAAGGCTGACACATTGCATATGAGATCTTAGGCCTCAAGGAAAGTGTCTGTCCCTTACTGTTTTCCAAAGTACTGCTTTAGCTCTTTATTTTCTGAATGTGAATACAGACCTTTATTTACCAGCTTCAGATGGTTTTTAGTAATGCTCAAACAACTAAAATTGACCAGTCTATAATTGAATTGAGTTATTTGGAGGATATAAAAATACTTGGCAATTTTGTTTTATGTAGTGCTATTTTTATGAAGGCTAGAAAACATTTTGTAGACAGAAGAGTGGAAAATAGAAAAGGAGAGCACATTGTGCTGTGGGAAGAAATAAGAGAGAAACAGCTGGGGGAAAAAGAATGGAAATTAATAATTGATCATCACTTACAGTTGCCAGTCATTGTGCTAGATGCTCCATTTATATCGTCTTATTTAACCTCCACAGCCACCCCAGGACACAGATTCATTGCATCCATTTTGTGGATTAGGAAATAGGCTCAGAAAGGTTAAGTAGCTTGTCCAGTCCTTGCAGCACGGGGATTCGAGCGCCCTGGACACAGAAAGGAAGCAAAGATGACAAAACTCAAACTGAAGCCCAGCAGATCCCTGAAAAGATCAAAGTGCAACTAACTAGAGGTGAAGTAAAGGGTGAACAGAGGTTCTTCTCGTCGCTAGAAGAGGTAGGGCTTCTGCTTCTGCCAGCCTGAAGCAGGGCAGGGGCAGATGGCTGGAACTGCTGCTGACGGAGGTTGAGATGGAAGATGGCTAGAATGGCTGGAACTGCTGCTGATGGAGGTTGAGATGGAAGATGGCTAGAGGCCCTCAGCAAGTCAGGGAGGTTGCGGTTTCCAGGAAGACGGAGTGAGGATGACCTGCGTTAAGGCAAAGATGTGTTGGACCTGGCACAGAGAAAGGGGCCCTATTCCTCTCTAGGACAGAAGACTTGAACTCAGCGTGTGGCTCCTCTCTTTTGGAGGAACATTCTTTGTCAAAATCTTCCATTAGGAAAGCCAGACATGGGATTCCCTGATGGCCTAGTGGTTAAGAATCTGCCTTCCAACGCAGGGGGCTTGAGTTCATCCCTGGTCAGGGAACTAAAATCCTACATGCCATGAGGCAACTAAGCCCATGCCACAAGTACTGAGATCACGCACACTCTAGCGACTGTGCGCTGCAATTAAGAGAAGCCTGCACGCCAAAACTAGAGAAGCCCCTGAATGCTGCAACCAGAGAGAGCCCATGCATTGCAATGAAGACCCAACACAGCCAAAAAGACTTTGCCACCATGTTATCAGTAATGCTCAGCAAACCAGCAAGATCTTCTCTGGTCATATGAGTAAGAATGATGCAAGAAGGTTTCAGACCATTCAGAAAGGTACTTACTAAAAAAAGCCCCACATTTTCTGTGTGCCAGGCATGACTTAAAAGATGGAGACAAAATGGTAAGTCCAAATACCATTTGATCCTTGCCCTTTGGAACTGCAGTTTAGTGGAGGCGACAGATACTAATCACATGATCATACAAATAAATGTAAAATTAAAAATTTTAAAGTACTCCAAAGGAAAGATATACGATACTATAAGAGCTTATAATCAGTAAGGCATCTTCGAGAAAGCAATGCTTGTGCTCTGATGCAGGGAATGAGTAGAAGTTAATTACATGAAGGAAGAATGTGTGTGCTTGTGCTAAGTCACTTCAGTCATGTCCAACTCTACAACTTTATAGACCATAGCCCACCAGCCTCCTCTGTCCATAGGGATTCTCCAGGCAAGAATACTGAAGTGGGTTGCCATGCCCTCCTCCAGGGCTCAAAACCATGTCTCTTACATCTCCTGCATTGGTAGGCAGGTTCTTTACCACTGCCCTACCTGGGAACCCCCAAAGTAAGAATATTAAGAATATTACATTCCAAATGGAGAAACCATCAAGTGCAAAAGTCTCTTGTTTTAAATGGTTCATTCCGCAGAATAGAGGGTTAGTGCAAGATCAGGACTTTGTACACTTTTTTACAGGCTATCTAGATTGCTCCTCTTCCAACTGGAAACTTCCCTGATGGCCGCAAAGTCCACATTTCAGGTCAATGATAGTGCTTCTGTCTTTAAGCATAAGATGCTTTCAATTTATGCATGCATCGCACACACAAGTACTCACCCATCCAATCAGATCTCCAACCAAGTATCTATTCATTTATTACCCATTTATATATCCATTTAATCACCCATCATACCGATCATCAGTCCATGCATCATCTACCCATTCACCAGACAACCATCCATCTATCCAAGTATCTACACACCCACCCACATTTTATCTTGCCATTTATTTGTATATCCACTATCTGTTCACTCACCCACCCATCTATTCTCCATTCATTTTCCCGTATGTCCATCAATTTGTTTATCCATTCATGTAGCCTAGCCTATATTTATTTATCTCTCTGTAACATAATAAATATGTTTGATCTCAACCCTTGATTCCTGACACAGAGCTCCTAAATCCCTTGGAATTTCCTGGGTGATTGAAAAATCTTTTGTTCTCATAAGGCAATCCTGAATAGCTTCAGAATGGGGCTTCTAACCAGGAAGATCAAGACATGATTAGAAGCCTGGAACTTTCAGCCTGATCCTCCATCCTCTGGGGAGTAGAGAAGGACTGGAGATTGAGTTAATCAATCATGCCTGTGTGCTAAGTCGCTTCATTCATGTCCAACTCTTTGCAGTCCTATGGACTGCAGCCTGCCAGGCTCCTCTGTCAATAGGATTGTCCAGGCAAGAATACTGGAGTGGGTTGCTGTGCCCTCCTCCAGGGGATCTTCCCGACTCAAGGATAGAATCCTGCATTCTCCTGCATCTCCTGCATTGGCAGGTGAATTCTTTACTGCTGAGTCACGTGGGAAGCCCAATCAATCATGCCTACAGTGATGAAATTTTCATAAAAATCCCTAAGGTATGGGGTTTAGAGAGGTTCCAAGTTGGTGAATGAATGTATCTGTGTTCTGGGAGGGTGGCACACCCAAGACTTCACCTGGACAGAAAATCCTGTGCTTAGGACCCTTCTAAACCTTTCCCTATATACCTCTTCATTTGGTTGTTCATTTTATCTGTTACAATATCCTTATAGTAAACTGGTAAACAGAACTAAAGTATTTCCCTGAGTTCTGTGATCCATTATAGCCAATTATCAAACCTGAGGAGAGAGTCCTGGGAAACCATAATTTATAACCAACTTGGGTAAAAGTGTAAGTAATCTGGTTCCCCTCTATTTGTGATTAACATTGAAGTTGAGGGGAGTAGTCTTGTGGGGATGAGTCTTTAACCTGTGGGGGTTCCAAGCAGTTAGTGTCAGAACTGTTTAATGTTAGGGGAAAATCCACATGCTTGATTTCAGAAGTGTTGTTAGAGACAAGTTTCCTTTTATCCTCTTCTCCAACAAACCAACCAACCATTTATTCATGTATATATTCACTGATGGCTCAGACTATAGAGAATCTGCTTGCAATGCAAGAGACTCGGGTTCGATCCCTGGGTTAGGAAGATCCTTTGGAGAAGGGAGTGGCTATCCACTCCAGTATTCTTGCCTGGAGAATTCCATGGACAGAGGGGCCTGGTGGGCTACAGTCCATGGAGTTGCAAAGAGTTGGACATGACTAAGCACCTAACACTATGCATTCACCAGTCCTTCCATTCATCCACCCATCTATCTGTATACTCATCCATTTTTATTGGTGCTGTGACAAACCGCCACAGAATTAGTGACTTGAAACAACGGAGAAGGATTTTCCTGCTGGTCCAGTGGCTAAGAATCAGTGCTCCCAATGCAGGGGGCCCTAGGTTCGATCCCTAGTCAGGGAACTAAACCTTATATGCTGCAATGAAGATTCCATATGCCATAACTAAGACCTGGTACAGCCAAATAAATAAATATTTAAAACAATAATAGCAACACAGATTGATTATTTTATAGTTTTAGAGTTCAGCAGTCCAAAATAGGTCTTAAGCGGTTAAAATCAAAATGTGGTTGGAACTTCCCTAGAAGTCCAGTGGTTAAGACTCTGTGCTTCCGATGCAGTGGGCACAGATTCCACCCTGGTCAGGGCACTAAGATCCCACATGTTTCATGGTCCAGCCAAAGAAAAATGTGGGTAAAATAGAAGTACTTCTGGAGGCCCTAGGGAAGAATGTGTTTCCTTGCCTTTTCCAGCTCCTAAAGACCACCTGCATTCCTGGTCTCCTTCCTTAAACTTTAAAACCAGAAGCCTACCATCTTCAAATCTCTAACTCTGTCCCTTCTGCCTTCTTCTAAAGGTACTTGTGATTACATTGGGCCCACCCAGATAATCCAGGATAATCTCTCCATCTCAAGGTCAGTTGATTAGTAAGCTTAATTCCCCTTTGCCATGTAATCTCACATATTCACAAATTTCAGGAATGTTAAAATATCTTTGGGAGCCATCATTTTGCCTATCACATAATGTATTCACTTATGCATTCATTTATCCATCTGTTCGCTAGCCCATCTTTGTGTTCATCCACCAATCCATCAGTTTGGTTACCCACTCAATCATCTAATATCTATGCACCCACACGCCTATCTATCTAGCTATTCATCCATCCATTGTACATTTATTTATCCATTTATCCAAATAAATCACTCACTTGCCCACCACCCATTCATCTGTCATATCAGTCATCCATCCTAATTTCATTATATCCATTTATCCATTCAACCATCCATTCCTCCACCAATCATTCATGCATCATTTTTTTCATTTTATCATGTTCTGCTTTATTGTGCTTCACAGATATTTCATTTTTTCATGCATCATTTTAACTATCCAACCACCCATCTAATCATTCATGAACTACCCCTATCTACCTTGTCTTTTCAAATTAATTAAACACTACCCTTCCAAGACCACATACTCTCTCTCTCTCTCTCACACACACACACACCACTATTTGAACATACTTACCAAAACAGACCATCCTACCTGAATCTTTGCTATTTGCTTTCAACCACTCATTTTTTTCTGATCCTAACTCCCAAAGACTTGGAGCCCCGGCTCCTAATCCTGACTCAGTTTTGCCTGTCCTTTGTACTTGCTCAACGTCAATGGGTCTTCCAGAAATTTTACTTCATTTACAGAGCCCTGCCTGTGTTGACTCTGATCTGCCCTTGTCCTTGTTACACCCAGAAGCAGTAAAGAAAATAAGTGATCTTGCAATACGTGAGCATTTGTGCAAGGAAGGCATTGGATCAAAGCTGTGTCTCAGTGTTTTCTCTGTTGCACTTCCCTGTGACCCTGATCAGGAAGTTTGGATGAAACCTATACTCCTCACCGTCTAGGGTGATTTTTTCCCCCTAGGGAAGTAAGACAAATAGTATTGAAAATATTTATGGTGTAATGGTTATAAAAGTGTTTTGAAAAAAAAAAAAAAAAAGCAATTTAAAAATTTCAAGAATTTCCATTATATAAGGAAAAACTAAATAAATCTGGCTAACTTTGTGTTTTAATATTTATTTTTAAAATAATTTTTGACATGTACACACTGCCCTATTTATTTATATTTGATTTACTTAATTAATTTATGGCTCTCCTGGGTCTTCATTGCTGTATGCGTGTTTTCTCTAGTTGCAGAGAGCTGGGGCTACTCTCTAGTTTCTATGTGTGGGCTTCTCATTAAAGTGTCTTCTCTTGTTGCAGAGCACAGACTATAGGCACATGGACTTCAGTAGTTGCAGCAAGGCTCAGTAGTTGTGACTTGCTGGGTCTAGGGCACACGGGCTTCAGTAGTTGTGGCACAGGGGCTCAGTAGTTACAGCTCATGGGCTCTAGAACATGGGTTCAATAGTTGTGGTGCACGGGCTTAGTTGCTCGGAGGCAGGTGGGATCTCCCCAGGCCAGGGATCGAACCCACGTCCCCTGCACTGGCAGGCCATTCTTATCCACTGCACCATCAGGAAAGTCCTGGCTAACTTTATTTTTAATGTTTTGCTTTCCCCCCAGACTTTTGCCCTATAAATACTAGTAATACGTTGAGAAAGCTTATGCTACTGAAGCAAAAGCATTAATAGCGGTGATAACTATAAATCATCACTCTTTCACCAACACCATCATGATTTATAGTTGTCAGAACTGGTAATGGTCTTGCACCTCAAGTGGAACCATAGATAAGGTACCCCAGTGCTCAGCTAAAATGCCACCCCTGCTCTGTTGCTCAGGACAGCACATCAGAATACAAATGAATATGAATGACATTATTATAAGAATATATGTTCCCGTTTATTTATTTTTTAAAAGGTAAATCATTTAGACTGTGTTCCTTTATATATGAGCAGTGACAGATTACTTGCCATATCCTGCATAACTGGCCATGTCAAGACATGACACTGAGAACCATGGCTAAATGAAAGCTAAATTCCTGTATAGTTTTAAGGTCAACAGTCCATCACGGGTACATATTTAAACTGGAATAAAATTATCTGGGCAAATCTTGGTAGCCCAGCTCTTCTCATGCAAATGTTATTTACTTGTTGGGTAATCAGAAGGCATAAAACCAGGTACTTCTTCATGGAACTCAACAGTAGCTCTTTAGAGGGCAATTGTTTACACTTCTTCAAAACTGTTCAAGAAAAATTTAATGAAAAATGTGCTGCTATCCAAAAGAGTATTTCAGAAATGCATGAAGAGAGGCAGTGTCCTGGCAATTCTCTATGACCGATGGGCAGTCTGGTCTGGGAAGATGTCACACGGCAGCAGTTGGAAGAGTCTATGGCCCTAACTCAAAAGACTTTGGAGGCACTGACATTTCAACAACACGAGGACACTGGTTTATAAATATGGGCTCTGGTCATCGCTAAGACACATGCAAATTATACATAGTGGGTTTATACTTGATGTCTTGTGTAGAAAATGCTACACCTGGAATCTTCAATAATGATTCTTGGTTTTACGCCAAAGCTCTTAAAGATGCTGCATCTCATTTAACCCTGATGACACCTTGAGAGATTGCCTAGACAGGGCATTATCCCCATTTTACAGATGAAATGACTACCTCATTGTTGTCACTGTCAAAGTCGATGTCTGGAGTTGGCAAACAGGTTTCACACTGCAAATCCTTCCTACTTTCGTGCTTGTCAAGTCACTTCAGTCACGTTCGACTCTTTGCAACCCTGTGGACTATAGCCTGGAAGGCTCCTCTGTCCATGGGATTCTCCAGGCAAGAATACTGGAGTGGGTTGCCATGTCCTTCTCCAGGGGATCTTCCCAATCCAAGGATCGAACCCTTGACTCTTATGTCTCATGCATTGGTAAGTGAGTTCTTTACTACTAGCGCCACCTGGGAAGCCCATCCTTCTTCCTACTTCACCCTACCAAGTAGCGGGGACAGTATAAAGGTTTGAATCCTTGCATGTGGGGATCGTTGAAAGATATCTTGGAGGGTGTCTACCATGCAACATGGAAATTAATTAATTTTAAAGAGCTATAGTGCTTAATTCCGAGGGTGAAAACAGCAATGTGTTTATTGTCAGTTTGCAAATAGTCCTCTCTCTAAATTAGTCAGTAATGCTTATGGTAGAATTTTGTACATAAGGGAAAGGATTCCGAAGCAACTTGAGGCTTGGTAAAAAGCTTCAGCTTGAGCATGTTTTTATGGCTAGAATGGTCTAACTGTCGCTGCAGGAAAGTACACTGCTGAGCGAGAATGAAGGATTTATGGAACTATTTCAGGGTAGGGTGATCAGTGTTTTCAAAAATCCTGCCCAAGAACATTTGAGGTGTGAGTTTCCATAAATCATGGTTATTGAAAGTGAGCACAGTCATTTATATGTATAAACTCAGATTAAAAAAAAAATCAAAATAGTAGCAGTGTCATACCTGGGTGAAGGAGCTCTACAGCACTTTAAGAGTTAAATCAGCCCAATTAATACATGAGGGATGGAGGCCATATACATCAGCAGAAGCCACTCGAAAAGACAAGGCGGTCCCTCAGGCCAAAAGCAAGAAGGACAGAGACTGACTTGGGTCGAATCAATAGAACTAATATGTTTCAAAAAAACAAGTCAACAGAACTGGGAAGGTCTATACAGAACTTAGGGAAATGGGGGTCAGAGGAAGGAATGTAATTAACAATTAGTTGAGCAGTTACCACGTGCTGAGTAGTTTGTATGAATAATTTAATTCATGCATGCATGTGTGCTCAGTCGCTTCAGTTGTGTGGGACTCTTTTTGACCCCATTGACTGTACCCCACTAGGCTTCTCTGTCCATGGGATTTTCCAAGCAAGTATACTGGAGTGGGTTGCCATGCCCTCCTCCAGGGAATCTTCCCAACCCAAGGATCAAACCCACGTCTCCTGTATTGGCAGGTGGATTCTTCACCACTGAGCCACTGGGGAAGCCCAGTTTAATTTATACAACCTATTATTTATACAACAACCCTATAATCAAAATCAAAAAACCCTAAGTAACTTTCCTAAGGTCACCAGTGGCAGAGCTGGAATTAGAATCAGCTCTTTTGGTCTCCAAATCCTGTGGACTTAACTATTCTTATCCAGTTTCATCCTGGGGAAAGTGCTTTTGCCAGGCTAGGACACTGCCACCAGCTATACATTTTTTTTTAAAATATTTACTTTTATTTATTTACTTGGCTGCACCGGGTCTTGGTTGCAGCATGTGAAACTATTAGTTGGAGCATGTGGGATCTAGTTCTCCAACCAGAGATGAAACCTGGGCCCCCTGCATGGGGAGTGTGGAGTCTTAGACACTGGACCACCGGGGAAGTTCCTATATGCGTATGTGGTGTATGGGTAGTTGCTCAGTTGTTGACTCTTTATAGTTTTCTAATTCTTCTTTGGGCATTACCTCCACACACCATGGGTCACTGGCATCTTCTCAGTGGCAGATCATAGGCACATGATTTTGAGCTGTAAGGAAGAACAGAGCTGATGCTGCCCACTCTCCTCCCTTAATAGATGATATCTGTGAGTTTATTTGTGCAAACCGCCACAAACCCCTCTCCACCAGCTCTGGGGAATAAGAGCCATGATTTAGCAGGGGAATTCCATTTTTGGCAATTGGTGAGAGTGGCTCTAAAGAGATGCTGTTGATTTTCTTAGGTGGTTTGTTGTATTCATCATGGTCTAATCAGAAAACAAAACATTCTGAGAGGTTAACACACAAGGACTTCATCAGAGGACAAAGATGTCTGGGACCAGCATTGCTTATAAATTGACTTAGAAGTTTTGCAAGGACAACACTATTGGAAATAAGTGTATGGCCTCATAAGATATTACTTAGAAGGACAAAACTCACTGGGAGTGATCATCCTGATACACTTTGTGTGTTAGTCACTCAGTGGTGTCTGACTCTTCATGACCCCATGGACCGTAGTCTTCAAGGCTCCTCTGTCCATGGGATTCTCCAGGCAAGAATATTGGAGTGGGTTGCCATGCCCTCCTCCAGAGGATCTTTCGGATCCAGGGGTCAAACCTTGGTCTCCTGCATTGCAGGCATATTCTTTACCATCTAAGCTACCAGGGAAGCCTGATGGTATACTTAAGATCTCAGCTAATGGGCAGCTTTACTGACTTCCTTAGTCAAGGCATATCCTTCCAGCACGGGCTCTGATGGCACCATGTGCCCCTCCTTTATGGCACTTACTACTGCTGCTATGTTTTACATTTGTTTGCACAATTAGTTGACTAACTGTCTGCAAACTCCACAAAGGCTGAGTTTTTGCTGCATTTTAAAAAATTAATTTTATTATTTATTTACGTTTGGCTGTGCTAGGTCTTTGTTGCAGTCTGCGGGTTTTCTCTAGCTGTGGCAAAAGGGGGCTACTCTTCATTGGGGTGCATGGGCTTCTCATTGGCATCTCCTATTGCAGAGCACCGGCCCTAGCACACACGGGCTCAGTAGTTGAAGTGCTAGGTCTTTGTCTCTTTGCGTGGGCTTTCTTTAGTTGCAGCGAGCAGGGGCTACTCTTCGTTGGGGTGCACGGGCTTCTCACTGCAGTGGCTTCTCCTGTTGCAGCTTGTGAGTTCTAGGGCGTGGACTCAGTCATTGTGGTATGGAGGCTTAGTTGCTCTGAGGCATGTGAGATCCTCCCGGACCAGGAATCCAACCTGTGTCCCTGTACTGGCAGGATGATTCTGAAACACTGGACCATCAGGGAAGTCCCTGTGCTGCATTTTATTCACCACTGTGTCCCCAGCACCTATTCACAGTGCTTGTGAGTCAGACAGTCAGTGAGTGTCCTTTCAATGTATGCATTCAATTATAAGCATCGATCTCCTTAGATATCTACCAAGATAAATGAAAACATATGTCCACACAAACACTTGTAGGTAATGTTCATAGTAGTGTTATTCATAATAGCTCCAAAATGGAAACCATCCAGATATCCATTAGTTCATG
Source organism: Bos mutus (assembly GCF_027580195.1). Taxonomy (NCBI): domain Eukaryota; kingdom Metazoa; phylum Chordata; class Mammalia; order Artiodactyla; family Bovidae; genus Bos; species Bos mutus. Next base: position 54,546,289 of record NC_091629.1, on the reverse strand, counting down.
AGTGGGTAAGTAAAAGATGGCATATCCATACAAAGGAAGACTCTGCAGCGATAAAAAGGAAGAAACTAACAATATATCCTACAACAGGGATGAACCATAAAGATACTGTTTTACGGGAAATAAGCCAGACACAAATGACAGTATAGTGCACTATTCTATAAACATGAAATTCTAGAAAAGGCATGACTGTAGAGATGAAGGCAGGTCAATGGTTGCCTGGGCCTAGGAGTGGGAGTGTGAAGTGACTGCAAACAGGAAGAAGGGAACTCCTGGGGGTGATGGAGCTGTTCTAAAACTGGATTGTGGTAAAGGTTGCACAACTGTATACATTTACTAAAAATCATTAAACTGTACACCTACAGTAGGTGAGTTATATGGTATGAGAATTATCCTGAATAAGGCTGTTAAAAATGTTTAGAAACAGTCTCCTTATTTAGTCATTTTATCCTAACTTACGTTCTGGGAATATTATTTCTGCGGGACATTGTGCCAGAGACTGCTAATTAAGTCCGCTGTTTAATGACAGAACCTCAATTTTTTTTATTAAATTATAGTTGATTTACAATATTTTGTTTGTTTCAGGTGTACAGAAAAGTGATTCAGTCATATATATATATTGCTAAGTCACTTCAGTCTGTGTCCGACTCTGTGTGACCCCATAGACGGCAGCCCACCAGGCTTCCCCGTCCCTGGGATTCTCCAGGCAAGAAAACTGGAGTGGGTTGCCATTGCCTTCTCCAATGCATGAAAGTAAAAAGTGAAAGTGAAGTCGCTCAGTCGTGTCCAACTCTTAGCGACCCCATGGACTGCAGCCTACCAGGCTCCTCTGTCCATGGATTTTCTAGGCAAGAGTACTGGAGTGGGGTGCCATTGCCTTCTCCAATATATATATATATATATATACTTTTCAGATTCTTTTCCATTATAGGTTATTACAATACATTGACTATAGTTCCCTGTACTGCACAGCAGGTCCTTGTTGTCTACTTTGTATATAGCAGTGTGTCTGTTAGTTCCATACTGCTAATGTATCCCTATCCCCCTTTCCTCTTTGGTTTGTTTTCTATGTCTGTGAGTCTATTTCTGTTTTGTAAATAAGTACTCTTGTGATATGTTTTAGATTCCACATAAGTGATATTACATGATGTTTGTCTTTCTCTGACTTACTTCATTTAGTATAATAATCTCTAGGTCCATCCATGTTGTTACAAATGACAATATTTTGTTATTTTTTTTTTTACGGCTGAGTAATATTGCCACATATATAGTGTACATCTTTTTTATCCATTCGTCTGTTGATGGACATTTAAGGACCTCGATTTTTAACTTGACATATGGCCAAGTGAATTAAAAAAAAAAAAATACCATATTTCCCAGCCTCTTCTGCAGCTTGGTGTGGCCATGTGACTGAGTTCTGGCCAATGAAATGTAAGCATAAGTGATGTGTAGTGTTTCCAGGAAGGCTGTTTAAGGGCCATGACTCAGCTTTAATTTCTTCCAATGTGTCTTTCCTTTTTCCATCCAAAAAAAAAAAAAAAATACGGACTGGTGTTCCAGCAGCTATGGACCGTGAAGTTACCTGAGGAATGAAAGCTAAAGATGCAAAGGAGCAAAAATACTGAATCCTGGATTGCTGACGATACCACAGAGCTCCAGGCCTCTCTTGAAATGGGTGCTTCCTAGATTTTTTATGAGAAAGACAAAAATAAACTTCAATCTTAAAAAAAAAATTTATTTATTTGGGTGCCCTGGGTCTTAGTTGCAGCATGCGAACTCTTGGTTGAGGCATGTGGGATCTGGTTCCCTGACCAGGGATCAAACCCATGTCCCCTGCATTGGGAGTTGGAGTCTTAGCCCCTGGACTGGCAGGTAAGTGCACTCCACTGGATAGTTTTGCATCTGGCCAGCAGATGAGGATAGGAGAAGAGTTTGGAGGATCACTTAGGAAGTTTTAGAGGATGCTTAGAAATGAGATATACTTTTATTACTTCTGTCCTGATTCCATTAGAGCTCAGTCACAAGGACCTATCTGATTACTAAGAAATGTAGTTTTGCTTTGAGCCTAAGAGGAAAATGAACTGCGCTGGGGAAAGCAACCATTTCACAAATATATAAGCAAGAACAATAGAGAAGCTCACCGTCTAGAGGACTTCCCTGATGGTCCAGTGGTTAAGAATCTGCCTGCCAATGCAGAGGACATGGGTTCAATCCCTGGTTTGCCAAGATTTCACATGCTGCAGGCAACTAAGCCCACAGGCCCCAACTGCTGAGCCTAAGAGCTGCAACTACTGAAGCTCTTGCCCCTGGAGCCTGTGCCCCGCAACAAGAGAAGCCAACACACCGAGAAACCCTTGTGCTGCAACTAGAGAGCAGTCTGCGTGCAGCAACGAAGACCCAGCGCAGCCTAAAATAAATAAACAAAATTTTTTAAAAAGAAGCTCACAGTCTAAAAACAGACAAGTGAACAGAGGCGGAAAGACAAGAGAGAATGTGGTCAGGCAGGATGCAGCTCATGTTGGTGGAGCTGCCGTCACAAAGTTCCAGAACTGTCGGAAGCCCTTATGTGGCTCCCCTTCAGAGCTCCTAAGGATTGCTTTCTTTGTAAACAGGGATTTTTTACAGAAAGTCATGCATCACTGGTGTCACCCCGGCGTCAGAACTCCAGGACCTCTTAGTGGCAACCACGCCTGTCCCTGCCAGCTGCTGTAGCATCCAGCTCTGCAAGGCTGGATGACTCCACGTAACTGTACCCCAATAATTCTTTGCGCTGTGGCCCTGCTGCACACTCCTTGACACCAAGTTTTGGGGCCACCTCAGAACCCACATTGGCACCTAAGCACAAACAACTGGAGTGAATAAGAAATCATTCAAGATGAATTGGTAGATAAGCTTCCTTCCATTCCACCTCCCACAGGCTGTACTGAGTCTCATTTTATACGGATTCTGAGAGGACGATCCCTTGAGTGGGAGCCATCAGCAGCACTTAGAAGAGGAGATGGACAATTATCCTGGCACTGGCTCTTCCCTTTTCCCTGCCTTCCTCCTTTTGCCTCTCATTCCTGCCCTACAGAGTCAGGCTCTGCATTCTGGAAAACCCAGGCTAAGACGTCCCCATGGATGGATACAACCAGAAGACACTTAGCTGTCTGGGTTTCCTTGCCAGCCTCTGGATACTGTGGAAGCGTTTTAAGGGTCTGATTCCACTCACCTTGCTCAGTTCTACAAACCAGATTCTTCGAAGGTCAGGACTGCTGCCTCTCCTGAGTACACTGACCAGATCTTTCCTTCGCTTGTACCTGTATCATTCATTTGTGAATCAATCATGCACTCCTATAGATTTCTTGTTTAGTGATATAACATTCGTGTCTTTGCGTGTGTTTAATTTCTTACGTGCTACTGACTCTTCTTGAGTTTAAGAAGAGGAATTACTGACACATCTACCTCCCCCCTCCCTCTCCGTCCCACACCTCCCAATACTGTCCGTGCTTCTGTGCTTAGGCATATACACTCTCTTCCCTCTCCCCCACCTCATTTATGCTTTCATCTTTCGTGGGCAAGAGATTTGAGTGCGTGAAATGAGGACTGCTTGATTCCCATGTTGGACTCACCAACTCTGCCTCTAATACAATTCTACTCCCAGCCCCTTTCCAGAAGTTAAAGTTCACAGACCCAAATCCCATGCGCAGTTTTAAAACCTTGATCCTGGAGTCAGACTGGAGAAGCTGTGGCTACCAGCTGCTTGGTCCTGCTTCAGCCCCTGCAGCAGCTGGTTCAGGGGGGCAAGTCCGCTTTCCAGCTGGGCAGGACTGGAGCTCTTCAGAATCCATGCGTCAACCTCCCCCTTGTACTCAGCTAGACAATAAGCTCCTTGAGGACACAGATATCATCTGCCTCATTTACTGCTGTCTTTTGTGTCTAAAGCAATACCTGGAACATAGCTGGTGCTCAATAGTTAAGGAAGGAAGAAAAAGAAGGGAGGAGGGAAGGACCATGATACATCGTGGCCAGTCTTGAGTTAAAAGAGAGAAATGTGCACAGGTGAGGTTGACAGGTGGGACGGGGGCTGCTATCTGTATTTTCAAATTGATGAAATCTCTGGGTCTGCCAAGAAGTTGAAGAATTGGTCCAAAAAAGAGAGTTGGGGCCACAGGCTGAAAACCATAGGAATGCTGGGGTTTCAAAGACACTAAAAATATCCTCTCTCTGGGGGTGCAGTAAGGCTCTTCTAAATCATTACAGCTACCTCTGACAAAGTCAACCGTGTTCATCTTGAATGTATCAGACAAACGGCTCTTGGAATCACTGGGACTCAGATCATTCCTACTTTAAATAAGGTGAAATAAGCTTCTACAGTCAGAATCCAACCTTGTTTTGTTTATTTTTGTGGGTGCTAAGGAAACACCTATGAGGGAAGCAAACAGGGGGTAAAGTGGTGAGGTGACTTGCATCTGGGAGGTGGCAGTAATGGGATGGTATACAGAGTAATCAGCCTGACAGGGCCAACTCCCCATTCCTCTCTGCCTCCGTCTCTTTTGTTCATAGCACTTAGCCCTACCTCTCCCCTTGTATTTACTTACTGTCTTTCTTTCTCCTTAGCATGTCCATCGCACCAGAGCAAGGCCATTGTCTTACTAACCCCTGTATCTCCAGTCTCAGATCAATGCCTGGCATTTAGTGGGCATTCAAAAATTAACTACTAACGAATGAACGGAAGAATATTAAGACAATTAGTTGAATCCCTGCCATGTGCTGGGCCCTGTCCTTGAGGATGCTACAAGGATAGTGAGGGAGACAGGGCAGAACATAAAACTACCAAAGCTCGACCCCTGATTTTAGAGAGGTATATACCCAAGGTGTTGCAAGATTCCCCCAAAGCGGAAACCTCCCGGGGTGTGCGGGGCGGGCGCGGGGAGGGGGGGGATCGTCCTTGGGAAGAAGCCCGTGTGCCAGGAGTGCCAGGGAGCCAGGGGGACTGGCAGGGATGTGGCTGGAGACAGAGCTACTCTTCGCCTGGATCCTCGGCATCTTTTCCCGACCTACGGAACCTCGGCCCCAGAGCAATCTATCTGTCGCGCGGGACCCCAGTCACATCTTCTCCCGGGCCCGGAGATGCCAGCCCCGGGTGTTCCAGTTGTCCAGCCCAATACCTAAGAGACCTCCACCTGCTGGAGGAACCCCCTCCCCGCCCCGCCGGAGCGCGCTCCAGGTCCCCGCCCCCTGCCTGCCTTCTGCGGCGGGCAGGACCCCGCCCCGCCCTCTCGGGCCGCAGGACCCCGGCCCCGCCCCGCCCCCGTAGCCCCGCCGCTCCGTCCCGGGGGGCGGGGCCGCGCGCCGCGGCGTCTCCGAGGCGGGGGGCGCGAGGCAGGGGGCGGGGCGGCCCCCGGCGCTGGCCAATCAGCGCCGCTATCACATCCATGCAAATACGAGCACAATGGAGCGAGCCCATCACTCGCCCCTGCAAGCAAGCTTGAAATGGGCTTCTGCCTGAGCGGCAGCCGGGCTGACCAATGACGCTGTATTTTGGGCCGGCGAAGCCCAATGGCATGGCAGGGAAGGCGGGCCCGATCCGGGTTAGGGTGTCCTTGCAGGGTGTCTGAGCTAAACTTCACCAAATAATAGCTGTTTGTATTTTGGCTGCTGCAGGAGCCATTTTAGGTAAGTTCTTCTCTTAAACTTTTTATTTTCCTCCCCGGCGTCGGCGGGCCAGCCTTTTCCGCGGGCTCCCGGCCCCGCCCCGCCGGCCGGGCTGGGGTGCCCCTATGAATGAAGCCAGGATGAGGGGCTGCGGCGGCACCGCCGAGGCCCGGCCCGGGTCCGAGCTGGGGCCGGCGGCGGGCGGCCTGGCGGAGGGCAGGCGGCGGCCTGAGGCCTGAGGCTAGGGGCCGGCCTCCGCATGCGCTCCGCTCCGGGCTCGCGCTCAGGCCGCGCTCCGGCCGGGTGGCCGTCCTTGGGAGTGCGCCGCTGCGGGCCGCGCGGAGGGGCGGGGGTCCGGGCAGACCCCCGGCCGCGGGCCAGGCGGGCGGAGGCGGGGCGTGCGAAGGGCTCCCCCATTTCCCCCGCCCCCCGCCTCCTCGGAACCCGGCCGAGGAGGGACCCCGGTCGTGCCGCGGCGGGGCAGGGGTGACCGCTATTCTCCCCCCGCCGCCCCCGCGGAGAAGTTGCTCTATTGGCGTCCTGCGTCTGTTTGCAGGGGTGGAGGAGGGTGGGCTGGTGCCAGGCTGCTGCTCCGGGAGGGGGCGGGGGCCCCCGGCGCGTCCCCGGAGCGCGCACCCCCTCCGCCCCCTTCTTACGCACTAGCGCGCACTCGCCCCGAGAATTGGAACCCTGGAGGTGTCCAGCAACCCCGCAGCCAAGTTTTGTGCATTATTAGATTGCATGTTGGAGCGTAAAGGAAAAAAAAAAAGGAATCTCTCCCTTTCAGGGTATTTCTTTCCTTGGCTGTTGAGAAGTAACGGAGTCTGTTGCTCCCAAATTTCCAGGGACGTGCCTGTCAGATGTGCAAAGGGTTGGCAGCTACTTGGTTTTTAAAAAGACGCTATTAGGAAATCCCCTCACTAGTGAGATAATTGAAATTTGAGTTTGTTTGCAGCTTCAGTTTTATTTGATCCGATTAAAAATGCATAAGCAGACACTTATATTTGTGTACGGAAAGTGTTCCTAGTTCCAGTTATGACTGCTGTGACTGTGGTTTCGGTAGCGTGTGATCTAATAAGGCACTGTAATTCGATTTTGAACCTGTAGGCCCGTGTTCTCCAAATGAGGGTTTATGGACCATTAGTAGTCTGGCCAAGGTTGCTAGCGAATCCCTAACATCTCCAGGCATCTCTGGAGCTGTGTATGCGCCTTATTTCCCACCCCCTCTACACTGCTCCTTTCTGGTGTGGCAGATCCATGAACAGAGAAGATACCCATTTAAACATTTTTATAGTTTTTAGAGTGTCTGCAGTATTGCCTGAAATTCGATTTTTGTTTCTCAAATGGCTTATAGGAATACCATCCCAGTAGGCTCCAAATTTAGATGTACTTTGAGGGGATACGCTTGGGACCCGTACAAAAGTCCAGACAGGGACTACTGCTGTGTTCCCGAGACTAATTATGAACTGTCTTTCTTACTGGGGATTTGTCCCCATCAGCTGCATAGCACAGGAGAATTTGCTGGTATTCCAAATGGGAAGATCAGGCTGGCAACCTCAAGGAGATAGTTTTTCTAAACTTTGTGGCTCTCTGGGAATAGAGAGAAGGTTTGAGATCCATGTGTGATAAAAATGATTAGGCGTGAACCATCAAGTGAAAGGATGTGTGCCAACCAGAACAGGTGGTTTCGTATAAGCCATGCATGCCTGTAACCAAAGGCCTGGGAAAATGTGGAGTGGTGAAATGATTAATTTTGGACTTCTTTCTGTCCCAGGGCAGAATTCCTAGATGAATTATGATGAATTATTTAAGCCTTTTTTCTTGATTAATAGACTATTAAAAACTAACCTTTACAACTTCCTCCCTCCCTTTTTTTTTTTTTTTTTTGCTAACTTAGAAATCTCCCTTACCAGATTAGGATACTGTTCTCGGCTATAGTCTGGCCTTGGGCAAAGTAAACCTAGATCTGTTGTGAAATTAGTTGTGTCTCATTGTGCTACCACAGTCTGCCTGGAGTCACATTTTTTAAAAAATTTTAATTTATTTATCTTTGGCTGCCCACTTGGTCTTCGTTGCTGTGTGTGGGCTCTCTCCAGTTGCAGCCAGTGGGGGCTCCTCTCTCGTTGCGTTTGGTGGGCTTCCTATTGCAGTGGCTTCTCCTGCTGCTGTTGTGGCGTGGGGGCCCCTCGGCATGTGGGATCTTCCCAGACCAGGGATCGAACCCATGTCCCCTGCACTGGCAGGAGGATTCTCAACCTCTGGACTACTAGGAAGTCCAAGTCACATCTTTCATACTGCAATGATTTTCTTGCTTTTTACATTTAGTTATTATTGCACTGTAAAGTCTTGGAATAGGATCACCTTTCCCACAACTTTTTAATGTTCTATGGCTTTCCCATTATTTTTATAATTTATTATCAGTATAGTCAGAAGTTCTTTGAACTCATCAGTATATTACTTCCAGACAAATCAAGTGAAACATTGAATGGCCAGTTGAAAGTGAAGTGAGAGGCCGCAAGTAACAAGTAACATTACTGCATTTCTGGAAGATCCTTTGGCAGTTCATTTTTTGTATTTATTGATTTACTTATAACTATTACAAGTACCAAAGAAAATCTGAAGCAGAATCTTATCTCTTTAGAAACCACTGTCTCATTTGTAAGTTGTTTTGCCATTATATTATAGAAAACCTATCAGGAACAGCAGGCCCTGGGGCTACCGTGTCTTGGAGCTCTCTGATTTAGAGAAGTTGCCAAGAAGTTTTCAAGTTTTCTTGAATGTATGACTTTGCCCCAAGCAGAGTTTGCGGTTACGTCTTCCTGTGTTAAGCCATGAGGGAACAGGCTTGCGACTGTAGGTGCCTTATGTTTTTCAGCTTTCACCGGAAGACTTTGTAATAACCACATGGAGTCACACATGGATTCATGTTCTGAACCCTTTTGAACAGGCTTTAGGATTTGAGGATTCTACCTGCATAAATATCGTTGGTACTATGACACAATGACAGTATCTAAATCAATTGAGAAGACTGTGTTCTCACCCTCTTCTCTCATCCTCCCCAGTATAGCAAGGTTTGAAATTTGTTTTTTAAATTGAAGTATAGTTAATTTACAGTGATGTGTTAGTTTCAGGTGTACAAGCAAAGTGACTCAGTTTTATATATATATGTATATATACTTTTACAGATTCAGTTGTATATACATATATATACTTTTTCCAGATTCTTTTCTATTATAGGTTGTTATGAGATATTCAACATAGTTCCATGTGCTATACAGTAGGTCCTTGTTGTTTATTTATATATAGTAATGTGTATTTGTTAATCCCAAACTCCTAATTTATCCCTCTCCCCACAATTGTTTTATTTTTAGTAAATAGTAGTTCTCTTTATACTTCCAGCCCTCACAGAAGCTTTAGTCAGATTTAGGTGAAAAGCTACAGTGGATCCCATGCAACTGCCTGCATTTCCCCGTACCAGATTATTACTATTCTGAAAACTCTGAAATACCTAAAAAACATCTAGAGCTTAGAGATCTTATTTCCTAGAGAAAAGTTTTGTTTGCCATAGACTACGACACCCTTGTGAGGGAAACAAAAAGAACTAGCATTGAATGAATGAATACCTGGTCTGGGTCCAGCACTTAGCCAGGTGCTGGGACTACAAGAGATGAGGGAAAACAAAACAAAACAAAACCTTGTTTTCTTAGCCAATCCAGGAGCTCCATGGACTACAGCTCAGAGAAATGAAGTAACTTGTTCAAGGCCATGAAGCTGGTTCAGGTTAGAGCCAGAATTTGAACACACATCATCTCCATCCAAAGCACACATATCCTTTTTTACCACTAGTATGCTCGAAAAAGATTTCTTAAAAAGCTGGAGTGTGCTGTCATGCTTTTGTGGTATGATGCTAGATTAACTAGCACACTTTGCTTGCGTTTTGTACACCCATCCCTTTTCACTTCTCCATTTCGAGAATTTGTCATTGAAAAGGCAAGTTGGAATACAGTGAGGGCTGTTCCCCCATCCCACCCGCCATAGTGCAAAAGAGGTCTTTCTAGGGCACTTGGGAGTTCAGGGTTAGCCCAGTACAGTAATAACCATGAAGTGCACAAGGGGAATGCAGCTGATTTTTCCTTGCCAAAATGTTCTTCTCTTTGGTTCATTTCATGGAGGCCTTTGATACCCTTGTGAGAAATTCTGTTATTTCCATAAAAGTCCTGAAGGTAGTAAACTGGAGTTGTTTTAAAGTATCTACCCCTTTTCCAACTTCTGAACCAAATTATTTGCATAAAATCTGGAGAAAAGCTTTTAGTTTTGCTTGTGGTACCTGGATTAGTTGGTTTTTCTAGTTTGTAATAGTGACTTTTCAATAGACCTCCATCCACTGACAATTTCAGAAGAACTTAACATACCGAATAGTGTTTGAAAATTTCAGGAAAACTGGGAAGTAGAATTTTAAGTTAACTTCAGGACGTGAATCCAGACATTTACAAAGTGACAGATGCATGTTTATTTTGTAAAAGAGTAAAGGAAGATTTCTACTTTTCTACTCCTTTATTAAGGATTCTTCTAGGGGTTTTTTTTTGTTGATCTAATTTTATGGATCAAATACAGTATTGGTAAAATTTTAATATATGTTTTGGATTTTCTTGTACACTATGTGGCCAAAGCATTTTATTTGTGGAATATCTACATTTTTAACTTCTAAGATTGTCTTTCCATAAAAGGTCAGGCTTCAGGTTAAATGAAGGTCTTGCTTCCCAGGAGGTGCAGTGGTAAAGAGTCTGCCTGTCAGTGAGGGATATGCAGGAGACAAGGTTCAGTCCCTGGGTCGGGAAGATCCCCTGGAGTAGAAAATGGCAACCCACTCCTATATTCTTTCCTGGAGAGTTCCGTGGACAGAGGAGCCTGGCGGGCTACAGTCTTCGGGGTGCCAAGACTTGGACATGACTGAGCAACTGAGCAGCCACTGTAGCATTGACCTTTGGGTCCTACCTATTTAGGTTGATGTTTTCTATCCTTGGATTCATGGACATCGAGGGAGTGTTTAGCTCATCTGTAAACTCCCCAAAATAGTATGTAAAATATCGCTTGTGTGTGCATTTTTATGGGAAGCAAATCCATTGCTTTTTATGATTCTCAAAGAGATCTGTGACTCCCCCCTTCCCTTCTCTCCCTCATCTCTTCCCACCCAGGTGCAAAAATAATATTAAGGATCATTGGTCTAGGTCATTACAAAGGAGTTATTTTGTTTGAGCAAAATCTTTTGCCTAGAGGCTGACTTCTTTGGGTGTTTTTTTGTGTAATCTCAGTTTCAGGTATTTTTTTGCGTAATCTCAGTCTGGATCAGTTGACCTGGGCTTGAGGACGCCCTTCTGCATCAGCCATCTGAGGATGGCTTCTAGGCAAGGGTTACCCCCAGAATTCTTCCCTGTCGTATAGTTGGGAACCCGTTCCATGCCTTTGCCCATCGTCTGTGCAGCCTGATAGAGTGAAGTTTGCAGCAGGTGACAAGACAGTCTTGAGAGTCCAGGGCCTCTTGGTCTTAGCCATCTGCCTCTGCAGATGGGACTGGAGGGGGTGGCCGCGGCAAAAGCTCCTGATGTTTTCTTGCTTTGAATTTTACTTCTTATTCATTCTGTTAGTGCTTCATTCAATATGTTAAGAGGAAAAGGATTTTCTTTCTGACGCTATAAGCAGAACAATTAGAAATAATCTCCTCTCATTTTTATATTCCCCAGACTTTTTAATGAGCTATACCTTGTAACTTTTCCATTATTGTTGTTAATTTTAAGTGGACTTTTTCTTAAAACAAGGACTAGTTGAGCATGTAACCTTATTTTGTCAGAACATCGTATATGTCAAGTTCTGTTGGACCAGATGTTATTATAGGAAAAAGGGTCACGTATTACAGTTCTCAGAGCCTTATTTTACAATTTATTTAAGTAATAGTCATATAGATTGGTAAAACAAAATGATTGAGCAGTCAGAAAATTCTCAGAGTAGTCTCTAGGAAGTGGCCGAACTTGAAGTTATCCTGGAGATTTTCTCCTAGGAGTCTGTTTGTTGGGCCAGACTAGAAGTTGAGTAGAAGGAAAATCTGTTTGGTTTGATATATGGAATGAGGAAAACACCTAAGCTTTAGGTAGTTGGGGAGGGGCATTGAGCCCCATCCAGGGACTCTGTTTGATGTGCTCCTTTCCTAAGGGACAGGGGTGAAGAGATGTACCTGGGCTGGTCATTTTGGGTTTGGGGAAACCATCAGCATTCTTAAGAAGTCCTTTGAAGGATTGTGTCTGGTAAGGAAGGTCCCAAATCATCAATCTTATTTAGTGAAGAAATTTTATGGAATTTAATGCAGAGACCTTAGTAATGTTCAATGGGTATCTTGGCTGATCAATTTTTGCAGTGTTAGCCGTCTAAAATCAACGTTGGGTTAGCATGAAAAAGTCAAGCCATCATCTTTGTTGACCACGTGACAGTTTTGGATCACATTATAATTGAAGACCTCTCAGGTTGTTTCTTTGAGCAAACCCCATTACCATTACCAAATTACATTACCCTTTTTAGGAGCTGGTGGAGGGTGGTTTCTGCTTCATGGAAATAACATTTTTGCCTCAAGTTGTAAAAATACATTGAAGAAATGGTAGAGGATATGAAAGAGATCGTTAATGACCAGCTCCAGAAAGATAATCATAAAAACGTAAAATCAGCTCTTCTAGATCAGGGCTACTCAAACTTAGTCTGGATCCTTGGAAATCTGTGGACTGTTTGTTACCTGTCTGCGATGAGGTAAGTTCAAAACTTGTAAGAATTGACTGCTTTTATAACATTTTTGGGGCTTCCCTGGTGGTTCAGCGGTAAAGAGTCTGCCTGCAATGCAGGAGACTCAGGTTTTATTCCTGAGTTGGGAAGATCCCCTAGAGAGGGAAATGGCAACCCACTCCAGTATTCTTGCTTGGGAAATCCCATGCACAGAGGAGGCTGGCAGGCCACAGACCATGGGGTCGTGTAAGAGTCAGACACGACTTAGTGACTAAACAACAACGATATTTTTAAGAAAAATGATTTGTCTGTTGAATCTGATAATAGAAAATGCAAGTTTATGGTGTAGACCTTGTTTAAAATACTTTTTCCTGGTAATTAGCTTTTCTAGCATTTTATCCAAGTGTTGGTTAAAGGTGGATTAAGAAGAAGCACAAGCTGATCCTTTATTATAGAGTACTGTACTGCTTGAGACGAAGGGCACATCACGTCCTGCTGGAGCATTGTTAGAAATGCAGGTTTTTGGCCCCATCCCTGGTGGCTCAGATTGTAAAGCATCTCCCTTGCAATGCAGGTTTGATCCTTGGGTTGGAAAAATCCCCTGGGAAAGCAAATGGCTACCCACCAGTATTCTTGGGGCTTCCCTGGTGGCTCAGATGGTAAAGAATCGGTCTGCAACGCAGGAGACTTGGCTTTGAGTCTGGGTTTTGAAGATCCCCTGGAGAAGGAAATGACATCCCACTTCAGTATTCTTGCCTGGAGAATGCCATGGACAGAGGAGCCTGGAGGGCTACAGTCCATGGGGTCGCATAGAGTTGGACTCAACTGAGCGTCTAACACCTTCACTTTCAGACCCCTGAGATAAACTCCTGGGTTAGGGACCCAGTAATCTGTGTTATAATGTATTATAACATGCTGTCCTGATGATTTTGTATACCTTGAGAAATGTTGTTCTAGGTCAGCACTGTCCAGTAGAACTTTGTGCTGTGATGGAAAATGTCCTCTCTCTGTGCAGGACCTGCTAGTCACATGTGGCTTTTGAAGCTCCTAAAAGGTGGCTGGTTTGACTGAGGAACAGAATTAAAGTTTTTATTTAAAATATTAGTTAGTTTGAGTTTAAATAGCCACATATGACTGGTGGCACTGGCATTTGACAGCACAGCTCTAGACCCTTTAACAACCTACCTGCCCCCCCACCCCCCACCAACTTTTGGGGGGAAATAGTGGATTTTTTTTCCCTCTCTTTATTTAGAAAGGAAAATACAATATGGGACAAGACTGTTCTTTAGCCTGAAATGAGACTAAACAAGTCATATAATAAAGTTTGACACTATTTTTTGCATTTATATTTACCTATTTATTTTTATCTAAAAGTTGATTTGCTGTTAAGAAAATAGTAGGATCAGAAAATAAATTTAGATCTGTGTCTTGTAAGGTTTTGTAAACAGCAAGGTAGGTTTTCATGCGAGGCCTTATGACCTTTCATGTCTTTCAGAATGACTGCTGAAGCTTTTTTCTTTCTTACAAAGATTTATTACAGGCAGGTTTTAAGTGCAATGCTTAATTCTCAATATAAAACACTGATATTGAGGGTTCTCATTACTTTAGTTAATGGAGATTTTTCCTATGTAAAGTATTTCTGGTTTACCAGCTTTCTTGGAGGATGGTTTTTCAGTTTATAAAGGTATAATCTTTGTCTTTAATAATATTCACCAAACTTCCCTTGAAGGATTGAGCCTTATCTTCTGTCCTCTTTCAATATATTTAAAAGTTGATTGGTTAAAGGAAAGGATTTCTTTTACTCACTCAGGGTTTGTATATGCTTCCCTGCCTCCAGCCCCATCTATTTATACTTCAAATTTTAAATTCCTTAAAATCAAGGATAACGTTGAGGCAAAATATGTTTATTGGTTAACATCCATTGCAGAATTGGAAAGTATTTTGTGATTGACAAGGTGGAAGGAAACATGGCTATAGAGGTAAGTGAAGGGACTTCCCTGGTGGCCCAGTGGCTAAGACTCTGTGCTCCTATTTCAAGGGGCCTGGGTTCAATCCCTGGTCAGGGACCTAGATCCCATGCGCTGCAACTAAAGATCCTGCATGCTGCAGTGAAAATCCAAAATCCCCAGTTCCATAGCTAAGAACAGGGGCAGCCAAATAACTAAGTATTTTTTAAAAAGTAAATGAAGATTCGCAGGTAGAATTATAGCTTTTTAAAATGTTGTCTAGACATAATAAAATGGATTTTTCTAGGGATATTGTAATTTTCTTAAATTAATTTGCCAGGTTTTAGGTTTTCAAGCAGGAGATTGTTACTCATTCAGCAGTGACTCTTGAAGCATGAGAGACAGTATGATGTTCCATACACTTTTTACACTCATAGATATTAGACTCGGAAGGCTTCTTAAAGATCGTAGGTAGGACTGCAGGCAGAGCAAAGTTGCTGATGCAGCAGTGGCCCTTGCTTTGTTTATGGCCTGAACATGAGTTTTCATTAAAAAGCAGCACTGTTTTCCCTTTAATTCTGTTGTAGGAGACAGTCTTATTCTCTCAGAGTGACTTGAGATTTATGGTAGGTTGTCTGGGCAGGGGCTTCTGTTCAGCTGCGACACAAGTTATCACTGATTGGGGGAGCTTAACGTTTTGTAACATGCAGCTTTGAGCTCTTTTGTTGGACTTTCTCCAAAGGATTTCAAGTTCTTGATCCCTAGGCACATATTTGGATTACTGCTTTGGGGTCTTAAGGAATTGGAAAACCCAGCCTGTTGGAATTGAGATCTGGTAGCTGACAGATCCCAAGCCCTGAAGTTTCAGAGGCACCGTCGCTGATTTGCAGAGCTATGACTGGAATGTTGTATGAGATGTTACTAAAACAACTGATTTCATAAGCCGTGCTGAAACACCAGACTCCTCATTCACACATGGTAGTCATACCCGTCCGTCCTCATCTGCTCTTCCTCCCACATCTCTCGCTCGCAGGGCTCTCCCTGGTGCTCTTGACTTTTCTCCCACTGTTCACTCTTGAACTAAGCTTTGTCCCTGCCATCATAGCTGTGATTATGGCAGTTATTTCTAGTTTAAAGTTTTAAGTGTTATCAAGTCTTACATAATTCAGCATCTTCACTAGATTCTTCTAAACCAAAGCTGCTTTCTGGTTTCTCAGGATTGCAGAAGAGTAGAGTTGAAAGGGACTTCAAGGCCATCTAGTCAATATTGTTATCTTATGGATGATGAAGGGGCTTCCCAGCTGGCACTAGTGGTAAGGAATCCACCTGCCGATGCAGGAGACCCAAGAGATGCAGGTTCGATCCTCAGGTAGGGAAGATCCCCGGGAGGAGGAAATGGCAACTTGCTCCAGCATTCTTGCTTGGAAAATCCCATGGACAGAGGAGCATGGCAGACTGTAGTCCACGGGGCCACAGGCTTCCCTAGTGGCTCAGACGGTGAAGCGTCCATCTGCAATGCAGGAGACCTAGGTTCGATCCCTGGTTGGGAAGACCCCCTGGAGAAGGAAATGGCAGCCCACTCCAGTATTCTTGCCTGGAAAATCCCATGGACCATGGAGCCTGGTAGGCTACCATCATGGGGTCGCAAAGAGTTGGATACGACTGAGCAACTTCACTTTCCAGCGACTGGACACGCACATGGACGATGGAACAGAGTCCCAGTCATGTCCTAGTCAAAAGATTTGTTAGGCCATAGCACTAGGTTACAGTCAAGCTAGGATTCAGTTCTCATTTCACTAAATAGGACTCTTGCCCTAACTCTGATGGTTAGGGTCCTAAAAACACACACAGGAGGATTTCCCTTAAGAACTTGTGGAGAAAGGTGGGGAAAGAGTGCTCGGAGATTAGAAGTGAATTTATGAAAGGCTGCGTAATTTTTCTTATGTTCTCTAAAATAAGGATATCATCAATGAAATTTTGCATGTCCTAAAGGAGTCAGAATGACTGGTCCTATTTTGGTAACTCTTGTTTACTATGTCTTGTTTACTAGAAACAGTCTGGCATGTCCTTCCCTGATACCATGGTAAAAGGCTTGTGATACTATTTTGGTAACTCGTGTTTACTATTCTTTGCTTACTAGAAACTTTTTGGCATGTCCTTCCATTATATCCTGGTGAGATGCTTATAAGTTCACCTTTGCTTTATTGCAATTAATATGTTTGGAGGTGGTTCTCACATCTGCTTATTCCTTCAGCTTTATGCCTTAGGGTTCTTAGAATAAGTTTTTCCCAGAGCCCTCAATAATCATGATAATGGTGATAGCAGCTACTCGGTCATTGGCTGCTTACTGAACACCTGGTACGGTGCGAGGTCCTTTCATGGTTTGCTGGTTGTTAGGGCTGTTCTCCGTGTTTCTTTTGGGTACACGGTAGAGTTGCAGTCCATCATCTTGAAGTTGAGCGTGGCCACGTGACTTGCTTTGGATACTGAAATTTGACTGAAAGTCATGTGAGATACTAGGCAGATGCTTTTTTTTTTCCCCTGAAAGAAATCTGCAGTGGTTACACAGTATAAGCCAGTTAGCCCATACTTTAGACCACTGCATTTTTTAAACAGGAATTTTAACTGCAGCATAACCAAGCGCATCCTGAGGAATATACATGGATTTCTCCTTCATCCTCCTGGCTAAGGGCTGATAATAGCCCATGTTACAGCTGAGGCAGTGGAGGTAAAGGAGTTAAGTTACTTGTCTGTAATTTCTGAGCTAGTCACCTAGGCAGTTTGAGCCTGACATTCTTTTTATTTATTTTATTTTATTAATTTTTTGGGGCCGTGCTGGGTCTTGGTTGCTGCACAGGTTTTTCTCTCATTGCGGTGAGTGGGGGCTACTCTCTCGTTGCAGTGCACTGGCTTCTCCTTGCGATGGCCTCTCTTCTCGCTCAGCATGGGCACTGGAGCGTGCACGCTTCAGTATGGGCTGGGTTCTTGGGGCTCTGGGGCTCTGGAGCGCAGGCTCAATAATGGGCTTAGTTGCTCTGTGGCATGGGGAGTCTTCCCCGATCAGGGATTGAACTCCTGTCTCCCGCATTGGCTGGCGGATTCTTTACCACTGAGCCACCAGGGAAGCTGCCTTTGGTTTTATTCGTGTCTGCTTGTTCATTTTTGGCTGTGCTGGGTCTCCGTTGCTGCGTGTGCGCTTGCTCTAGTTGTGGCGGCGAGTGGGGCCTACCCTCTGGTTGTGGTGCTCAGGCTTCTCGTTGTGACGGTTTCTCTTCTTGGTGAGCACGACCTAGGGTACTTGGACTTAGCTGCCCTTCCTGGAGCAGGGATCAAACCTGTGTCCCCTGCACTGGCAGACGGATTCTTAACTGCCAGACCACCAGGAAGGTCCTGAGCCCGACATTCTTAAGCAGTTGCGGTGTGCTGCCCTACTGTGGGCTGTGTCATCTCGGTACCGAATGCGTCTAGAATGTGGGCTCTGCCTGTAATTACTTCATGTCAGAACTTCTGCTTACCTCTCTGTTTCGTCCCTTCTTACAGATAGATGCTCCTGCCGTTTCAGGTCCAAGGCTGACTGCTCCAGCCAGCATGTATCCTTCCCAGCGTTGGGCTGCACACCCACCACTCCTCTGTCATCTGTTCTCTGCTCTTATTGCCTTCTGAAATTCCATCTTCCACGTGATGAGCATAGTTCCTTGCCGTAAATATCCTCGCATTTCTAATATTTGTGAAGCAAATTTCTCAGAAGGCCACATTTAGCTTATGAATAGGAGACTGCCCGATGTGGTGATTAAAATGCATGGCCTCTGCAGCCGGCCACCGGGTTTGACTTCTTGCTGTGCTGCTCACTCTCCATGCCTCAGTTGCCTCATCTGTAAGGAGATAATACCTGTGTCTCATGGTTCTTTCGAGGATTAAATGAGTTAATTTATGTAATGCCTTGGAACAATACTTGGCACACTGTAAGCATGATTTAAGCATTAGATATTATAATTTTATGAAGAATCAGGTATCCAAGGACTAAGATGGAGATAAATCACTACTGATTTTAATCTTTCTGAGGTTAATATTAAGATATCAAAGATTTAATACCACCTTTAATTTTTCCTTTTGTTCAGTAGGAATTACTGAGTAACTTTATACGCTCTGGGGAGGAAATGACCTAGAGCTTGCCCCTAAAGAATTTACAGTATAGAGGGGAGATAAGATATATGTCTACCTGTACAGCAGATACCTGTACACAGATATTTGTGCTATTATGAAGTAGCCCATAAAAAGTGTCCAAGACAAGAAAGATAAAGGGCTTTGGAAGTTCAGAAAAGGAAGGGATGGGGTGTCAGAGAAGGCTTTGAGTCAGACTGGGCATTTTTTCGGGTAGGAAAGATGCAGGATTTGGATATGTGGAGACTGGGTGAGGAAGGGAGCCAGTCTCTGCCTGAAAGGAAAGATCAGATCCGAGGGCATAATAAATATATTCATTCATCCATTCAGCAAATATGTGTTGAACCTTGACTTTGTGCTCAGCACAGATATAAGCCCTGGGGCTGCAGTGGTGAACAGAATCAAGTTCCTGCTCTCATGGAGCTTATGTTCCAGGCTTATTTGAATATGCAGAACCATGATGTATCAGGTGGCTGACTAAGAAGAAAAATAAAGCAGGATAAGGAGACAGAATAGATTTACATAACTAAGAAAAGCATGATTAATTTCTAAAGGTCAGTTTTTTTGGGGGGCTGGGAATCTCTTGAGAAAACCCACTGTGTTACTTGCTTAGTTGTTTCCACTCTGTGCGACCCCCTGGGCTGCAGCCCACCAAGCTCCTCTGTCCCTGGAGTTCTCCAGGCGAGAATACTGGAGTGGGTAGCCATTCCCTTCTCCAGGGGATCTTCCCAAGCCAGGGATCAAACCCAGGTTTCCTGCCTTGCTGGCAAATTCTTTACTGTCTGAGCCACCAGGGAAGCACAAAGAATACTGGAGTGGGTTGCACTTCCTTTCTCCAGGGGTTCTTCCCAACCCAGGGATAGAACCTGGGTCTCGTGCCTTGCAGGTGGATTCTTGGTTACTGTCTGAGCCACCAGGGAAGCCCAGGAGACAGCTAAATGGCTTTTCCTGTGCCATGGACTGTATCTGCTGTTTTCTGTGCTCCTAGTTTTCTGTCCCTTGCTCTTGACAAATATCTAGATATTTCCCTTTCTGTGAGATTGAGACTAGTCCCAGTGTCTTCATGGGGCCTTCCCCCTCTGTATCTGCCAGAAGCACTCTCTTTACCCAGTTCTCTTCTGGAGTCAGAGTTTGCCTCTGTAACTGACTTGTCTTTTCTCATACTGTTACTTCTTTATTCCTGGAGAAGAAAATGGCAACCCACTCCAGTATTCTTGCCTGGAGAATCCCATGGCGGAGGAGGGCTACAGTCCACGGACACGACTGAGCGACTTCACTTTCGCTTTCACTTTCCTCCTTTATTCCACAAGCATATGATGCCTCAATACTTAGTAAACAGTTGTTGAACTTTCGTTTTGTTTCGGCCTTTACCGGGCTTTAGGAACTTGAAGATAAATGCACTTGGCCTCTGCCCTTGAGGAATGCACAGTCCTACTAGAGATAGAAATAAAAACTCCTACTACCAACATCGTGATACATGTCAAATTAGAGCCGTGTCCAGTTTTGTTAGAACTCCCCATGTACCCAGGGAAGTTGGTGAAGGCTTTTCAAAGGAAGGAACTTTTAAATTGGTTCCTGAAAATTGATTTGGAGTGAATAATCAGACTGGGACTGGTGTCTGATTTGAAGAAGCCTTTTATGCATAGGAAGTATCCTCTGAGGGAACAGGCGGAGGCTGGTGGAGCCTGTGGAGCTGAGTGGGAGGTCGGGCTGGAGGAGTAGTTTGGAGACATTGAAAGGCTTTGGAGATTGCAGGAAGGAGTTTAGATTTGTATTGGTAGTGAGGAGTCATCAGATACCTAAACAGAGGAGAGTAAATTGTATTCCATCCTTGGTAGAAGCGATTGGTATAAAACAGTGGCGCTCAAACTTGACTGCGTATTAGAATTGCCTGGAAAGCATTAAGAGAGCCAGTGCCCATTCTGCACGCCGGAAAAGCAGATTTCCCTGGAAGAGAGACTCAGGCGCTGGAATTTTGGTCACTTCTCAGGTGATTCCAGTGTGCATCCAAGTTAAGCACCAGTGATTGGGAGAGGCTTGACCAGCAGGTTAATGAATGAGGGAGGCCATTGCAATGGCCTGGCTAGGAGATAAGTCTCTGAATTGAGGCATTGGGAGCAGGGATAAGGGAAGACAGAGTCAACCATTATTATTGTTCTTCAGTTTGCTGTATGTTTGTCTTCTCCCGTAAAGTTGTGGCCCCATGAGTGCAAAGTCCAGTCGCTGTACTTTGAATTCCTCATGGAGAGCTGTGGGTAGCAGGTTCTCAATAAATATTTGCCATGATTAAAGTCAGTTTTCTTTTGTTCAGATACCCATAGTTGAGTTCTTAGGGCATTTTTATTTCAATTGGTTCTCTCTTTTTTGTTATTAAACAGAAATTCCTTTAGGAATGAGAATGGATGGAGATGAAACTTTTAGGTCAGTTTTACTTCCTCATAATTCTGATGAAAGATTTAGGAAGTTAAAACCCAGTGATTAAAACAATGTCTGCATATGGAGTTGATTTATCTGTACTGTCTTTCATTAGCCCAGATAATTAAATTTGCCCTTAACTTTTGGTATTTGTATAAAATCAACTAGTATTCATATACCCTTTAAAATAAAGACTCCACGTAGAGTACCTAGATTCTTAAAGTATTCCTGAGGTTTACCTTCCGCAACAGCACATGAAAGGTAAACCTCACAAATAATACCCAGATTCTGTTAAGCTGTGTATTGACTCAGGACTTTATCACTATAGTGTAGAAACAGACATGGTTTGTGCATGTGAAATAATTCCTCTTTGCCAAATAAATTTATCTGTGGGGATAGTATTTTAAAGTGTTGTGAAGCATTTTCATGTCAACCTTTCATACTCTGTTCTAATGGAGGCGAGTTGGAACATATGGAAATTAAGAACTTTAAAAATATTTGACAGCATTTATACCCCTTGCCACTTTGTATTTTGAAAAATAGCAAACCTACAGAAAGTAAGTTAAGAGAATTATACCTTAACACCCATCTCCCCTCTACCTGGATTCATCAATGATTAATGTTTTTCCAAATTTGCTTTATATCTTTTTCCATGTCTGCATGTGTGAAGTGTGAAAGTAAGTCGCTCAGTCATATCTGACTCTTTGCAACGCCATGTTCTATAGCCCTCCAGGCTCCTCTGTCCATGGGGTTCTCCAGGCAAGAATACTGGAGTGCGTTGCCATTCCCTTCTTCAGGGGATCTTCCCAACCCAGGGATCAAACCTGGGTCTCCTGCACTGCAGGCAGATTCTTTACCGTCTGAGCCACCAGGGAAGCTATATGTCTAGTTCTTTCTAAAGCTATCCCCTTTGGGAGTTTCTTGCAGACATGGTGACACTTCACTCCTGGAGAAAGGATGTCCAACTATAATACAGTCATATGACTTGGGATACTTGACATAAAACCAGTATGTAGTCCATATTTAAATTTTACCATTTCCTTGTTCTTTAGCTTTTTTGTTTTTCCTGATCTAGTATTCTGTCAAGGATCATACATCGTATTAAGTGTGTCCTTGCCTTTCAGTGTGGATTAGTGCCATCTGGTAGTCACAGGTTTCCAGAATGGGAGTGAATACCCGCTTTAAAGGACGTCATGGCCCTGCTTCCCACCCTGCTTACCTGTTTACCCCCTTCCACGGCCCCCGTCACAGACTGGGAATGGACCTTCTTAGACTGATGGCAGGAAGTCTAAGGATGACCGGTTCATCCTAAAGTAGAACCTAGCACTGAGTGTCGACTGGCTTGTGGGCATCATCCTGATGCTCGGAGATGTTTTGTCCTATGCAGAGTCGCTGCCCATTTTATGGCTAAGCCATTCAGGTTGCCCAGGTACCTAAGAGAATGTTAGCACAGGGAACTATGTTCAGTGTCTTATAATAACCTATAACGGAAAGAACCTGGAAAAGAATATATATATATTTACACACACACACACACACACACACACGCACACACATATATATAACTGAGTTACTTTGCTGTACACCTGAAGCTAACACAAAATTGTGAATTTACTGTACTTTAAAAAATGATAAAAGAAGTGGAGAATGTGGTAGTGTTAATGAGACTTTGGGAAGAGCTTTGCATAGTTGTCTCTAAATCACCTGAAACAGTAAGAGTTAGGAGTTGTCTTCTGAGGACATTTCTTGAGGACTGCTGATTATGATGACCTTGTCTTTATACAGTTCATATTAATTAATAGTTTTAATTTTTTGAGAAAACTGTTAAGGACCTCCCTACCCCCACCCCCACTTTAAATATTCTAGTGGTTGTGGCCTTTTGCTCCCTTGCCCTTCTTGTTTTACACTCCTTCCTGGGCAGACTTCTTGCTTGTTTTAGCTCTTGATGACCCTGAAATCTTTGTTTCCATCCCCATTCTCTTCTGAGCTCCAGACCCTCATTTCCAACCACGTAACTCTTTGCAGCTTCTCCTGCATGTTCCATATGCAAAACTGAACTTGCTGTCTTTCTGTGTAAACCTGAGCATTGATCTGAATGTTGGGTGGGTGGAGGTGAGAGTGACGTGGTATTTGACCAGGGGGCTAAGAACACTAGACTCAGGTCCCTAACCGGCTCCTGCCGTCCCGAACACCCCTCCCTTCCCTAAGCCCCGTCCCTGCACGAGCCCCCCCTCCCCCCAGCATACACACTTAATGGGAAGGAGGCAACCGAAGGCAGGGCTTTGCTCATAACATCATTTCTGGCTGAATGTGGAGTCTTGGAAGTTAGACTTTATGAAATGGTTCTCAATCTTTTTTTTTTCCATTATCACTCCCCTAAGGAGCCTTTTTTAGACAGGCTATTTTTTTTAGTATTATCCTCCCATCCATGAAGATTTAATACCACAAATATGTAGCGTATCTGTTTATGTACTGTGTCTGCTTAATAATGAGTAAGGTATTTTAACCCCCAGGAACCAGTTTTTGCCCCCTTGGAGAGGTACTGTCCCCTTGAGAATGCATGCTTTAAGCTAAGCTGGAGGCAGTCTGTGAAGTCTCGAAACAGCACAAGCCAGAGTGTCTGCTTGCCATCTCTCCTGCCCACAGAGAATTTACCTTAGGCTCACAGCTGATGGCTGAAACCAGAGTTTGGTCATCTTGTTGTGACCGTGGCTCACAGAAATAACACTGTACTGTGCCCAGTGTACATGCAAATATGTTATTCAGATGTTTTAATACTCGGTATTTATTCTTAACTGCTTCTCATGTACTCTATTTTTAGTCTGTATTCTTTTAAAGATAGTTTTATTGAGGTAATTTACATACTGTAAAATTCACCTGTTTTCTATGTATTTTTTTATTTTAAAAGAAATGCTGGTTGTGACCCACTGGTTGGCAACAGCCTGGCTCTCAGCCAGAAGAACAATGCCAAGGCCTCGCTGGTCTGGAGACCACCCGTAGTCCACCAAAGAAGTGAGAAGGAAGTAGTGACAGGGTCCTAACCCTGAACCCCTGGTTCTCACTGTAGTCATGGGACTTTGTTTTAATAAATACCCTTGGACTTGAACAGACTGGTCATTTTACTCCTTGGTAAGAGATGAATGCTGGAGAGCTCCTGGTGGCTCAGACAGTAAAGAATTTCCCGCAGTGTGGGAGACCAGTATTCAGTCCCTGGGTTGGGAAGATCTCCTGAAGAAGGGAATGGCTATTCACTCCAGTATTCTTGCCTGGAGAATTCCACGGACAGAGGAGCCTGGTGGGCTATGGTGCATGGGATCACAAAGAGTCAGACAATTGAATGACTAACACTTTCATAGGGGATGAATGCTGGAGAGCTCATGGCAGGGGCCGTGCGCTTTTCAAACCCACAGGTGAAAACTGCTTTGGTGGCAGCCAAAGGGTTTGCCTCACCAGGAAGGTGAAACGGGCATCTTCATTCTGTGATTTGTGGTGCCCGCACACATGCTCCCCCCACCCCCCCACCAAAAGAAAGTGGAATGGGGATGTGGAGAGGGGAAGATTGGATTTATCCATAAGAATATTGGAGAGAGCGACTGTAGCAATCTATATATTTGATTAATTTGCTGTCGTTAATCTCTTAAAAGGGGATGAAGCACTGAGGAAATGAAATAGGAAGCTGCTGAGTCTTCATTAGAAGAGCAGAAGAGGCCTAAACAATGGGGTCTGTTGGGGTGCATGCGTGGTCAGAGGGAGGCCACGCCTGCAGCCAGGAGGAATCATCTGCGCAGACAGGGAAATGAGTGGTCAAAAGGTCTGGAGAGTAGATTTTGCCCGTGTTTACCTTTTTGTTTTTTGGTCGTACTGTGCAGCATGTGGGGATCTTAGTTCCCCCACCAAGGATCGAACCCATGCATCCTGCATTGCAAGGCCGGAGTCTCTGGACCAGCAAGGAAGTCCCTGCCCCTGCTTGCTTTTGACCCCAGAACCAGGCAGGGCAGGAATATGATAGGAGCAAAGAAAACCGGCAAAGAAAAAGAAAAAGGGCTTCCCTGATAGCTCAGCTGGTAAAGAATCCGCCTGTAATGCAGCTCAGGAGACCTCAGTTTGATTCCTGGGTTGGGAAGATTCTCTGGAGAAGGGATAGGCTACACCCCAATATTCATGGGCTTCCCTTGTGGCTCAGCTGGTAAAGAATCTGCCTGCAATGGGGGAGACCTGGGTTGGATCCCTGGGTTGAGAAGATCCCCTGGAAAAGGTAATGGCCACCCACCCAGTATTCTGGCCTGGAGAATCCCATGGACAGGGATATTTAGGAGTTCCTGATAATTCAGGTGGTGAAGAATCCGCCTGCAATGCAGGAGACCCCAGTTCAATTCCTAGGTCAGGAAGATCCCCTAGAGAAGGGAAAGTCTACCCACTCCAGTATTCTGGCCTAGAGAATTCCATGGACCGTGTAGTCCATGGGGTTGCAAAGAGTCGGACATGACTCAGCAACTTTCACTTTCAAAGAAAACTGAGACATCCCATCCCAGAGCAGCAGAATAATTAGAGCATATATTCGTGGAATGCTTAACTATATGCCGGGAACTAAACATTGTATATTCTCACTTTATATTTTATATTTAATCTTTTAAAACTATGAGGTTGTACATTGTTGTAGTGCCCCAACTCCCCATGTTATGATGAGGAAAACTGAGGTCAGGAAGATAAAGAAACTTGTTCAGAGTCACACAGTTAGTTTTTTGTTCTTACATGTAATGTAGGACACTGAAGACCCTGCCTGGACTAGGTGAACCTGCTGCCTCTGGGACCATGTCTGCTGCACCAGCCTTCTGAGGAGTGCAGCTTACCTGGCAGATCCCGTGATCATCATTTAAGTCACTTAGTCTCCAGGTTGCTACCCTGAAGTTCACTGTTAGAGGCTGGTGACCACAACACTAAAAATAACATTGTCCTAGAGAATATTTATAGTTTTTTCATTCCCTCAAGTACAGACTGTGCCTTATCTGGGAAATACCACTTATTTTAGGGCTCTTGAGTTGGGCATTTAAATGGTAGGGCTTGTTAGGTGGTAGTCATATTTCAAATTAGTTCTGCGGACATTTGCATGCTTCTGAGTTCCCTGTGACGTACCTGGTGCCAGGGTAACATGTTACCACAGGTCTGGTAGGGGAAATAGACACAAGCAATATTTAAATTGCAGGGAAACAAAATAAGTAGAACAATAAAAGGAACATTAAGGCATAGGGGAGGTTAGGAAAATCTTCTCAGAAGAGTTAACATTTGAGTTAGGTTTTGATGGATGAGTAGAAGTTAGAAGTGAAGTGAAGTCGCTCAGTCGTGAACTGTAGCCCACCAGGCTCCCCCATCCATGGGATTGTCCAGGCAAGAACACTGGAGTAGGTTACCATTTCCTTCTCCTGGTAGGTAAATAGTTGCAGAATAATTAAGTGAAAATGGCTAGAGAGATGGACAGAGGCCTCCTTCTGATGTTATTGCCAGTGTGTTTATAGATTCTTAATGATATAGTAGAAAGAGCTTCCAGTTGTAAAATCTCCCCCTTTTCCCCTAGTGTCCTGAAATGCCATTCGGCTCCTATGCCTCAGCAGTAGGGCAACTGGATGCCCAAGGATATTGCTGTGGGCCAGTTATAGGAGGGAAAAAATTGCTACCCATGTAACACCCACAGGCACACTGCAACTCTGGCAGTTTCCTACTTGTGTGAGGAGATGGGGGTATTCCTTGTAGCCTAGCTCCAAGCTAAGACTTTTTTTTGGCCACACTTTGTGGCATGTGGGATCTTAGTTTCCTGACCAGGGATCGAACCCACACTCCCTGTGTTGGAAGCATGGAGTCTTAACCACTGGACCACCAGGAAGTCCAGAGATTGGGTTTTTGAAGTATAACGTGCATTTGGTTAAGTGTACATATATCAAGGGTACTGCTCACTGGGTTTTAACATGTGTATATTCCTTTGTAGGGCTTCCCCTGTGGCTCAGTGGATAAAGAATCCTCCATCAATGCAGGAGCCACAGGAGGCACGGGTTTGATCCCTGGGCCAGGAAGATCCCCTGGAAAAGGGCATGGCAACCCATTCCAGTATTCTTGCCTGGGAAATCCCATGGACAGAGAAACCTGGTGGGCTGCAGTCCATAGGGTTGCAAAGAGTTGGACACGACTGAAGAGACTGAGCACACACACTCGCATACAGAACGTCTTGTTTTGTATCTGGTTTCTCTTACTCAGCTTTATGATTGTGGGATTCATATAGATGGCTGGAGAGCACTGATAACCCGTCACACTGTCAGGAAGCGATCCAGAATAATCACATGTGGCTTATGTGTTTATTGGTGACATGTGTTTGTGCAGAGCATTTGCAGGTGCCAAATTCCAGGTGCTCCGCATGGGCCTGCGAGCACAGGTGAGCAAGTTCCTTCCATCACGGAGCTTGCTGTCCAGTGCAGGAGATAAACGCACACACGTAATTACATATAATACACAGAATTAAAATGAAGATCTGGTCAACCTTTACGGTTTTTGCAGTGATTTTGAAAGATTTTCTTTATGGTTTTTGAAAGACTTTCTATTGGAGGTGAAATGTCTTCTCATTGTCAAAGGATTAGAATTTTTCCAGGTGGTCAAGTTCAAGTGTGGAGATGTGAAGCATCATGGTATCTTTGGAAACTTGCATTAGTAATACTTGTAGATTGATTAAGATGTGTAAGAAGACCAAAAATACTACTTTCGGAAGAAATTTTGAGGAAAACCTTAGTGTGCAAGTTTGGCTTCTTAGTTGGAGCTGTGGGTAGGAGATGACCACTCTAGTGACCAGTTGTAAATGCATCATTATGAAGAAGGCAGAGAACAGAAGTCAAATTTGGTAACTGCTGTAGCCAAAGGAAAACTCCCTGCAGTGCTCTTCTGTTGATGTTATGGAAGATTTTTTTTCAGGTTAGATAAAACTACAGAGACGCTTATTATGATTGTGTGTTGTTTTTTTTTTAATAATTGAGATGACTTGAGATGTCCTGTAAGCCATCAAAAATTTCCTAAGGGAGGGTGGATTTTGCTGGAGCATCTCTCCCTTAATCATGAGATTTTGTAGCAAAATGTGTTCCCTGTTCTCTCAGTTTTCTGGCGCTAACATAACAAAATACCACCGGCTGGGTAGCTTACCCAAAGGTGTATTTTCTCATGATTCTGGAGGCTAGAAGTCCAAGGTCAGGGTGGCAGATTTGATTTCTCTTTGACTGCAGGGCTCCTTCTCGCCCTGTCCTCACCTAGGCTTCTCTCTGTGTTCTGTTTCCTGATCTCCTCTTAAAAGCACACCTGCCATATTGGATTAGGGCCCACTCCAGAGACCCCTATTTTAACTTCATTACTTCTGTAAAGACTTGCTCTCCACATACAGTCACATTCTTAAGTACTGGGGATCAGGGCTTCAACCTGCAAGTTTTGGGGTGTGGGAGGAGACGGTTCAGCTCATTTACACCCATGTCCAGAACCTGTCATGACATTGTTGGGCTGTGTGAAGGCTGTCCCCTGAGAAACGCAGGGGTCAGACCGCTCCAAGACCAGCAGGGAGCTGTGAGGTAGCCGAGTCTGCTCAGACCGCTCTGGGGGCTGGGCTTGCTCTTAAAGCACCACTTCTGACTTCCTCATGACTTGTCTGTGCACACACAAACCTGTGAGTCCTGAGTGATGTGTCTAGAACTTAAGACTGGTATTCTGTCAATTAATAGAGATTGAAAATAGGGACTAGGATGAAAAGAATCCAAACTGTATAGGCCAGGTGAATGTCATGAGAAAAGTGATGTCATAACTTTCATAACTCTTAATAATCTGTTCCAATGTTGAGCAAACCATATCCCTCTCCTGCCGTTTCACCCTTTTGATTAGCTGAAGTTAAACAGCCTTGGCATTCTCCTTATCAGAACATTTGAACACCAAAGAGCTGTTCCTAAGTCAGATCACCTTAACCTTCCTCCTGCTTCTGGGCGGAAAGTTGTTTTCTGTAGAAGGATTTTTATTTTGAATTTTCTATTGTGATGGCCACTGAGGGGATTTTTCTTTTAAAGATGTGCTCTTAGACAGTCATCTCCTAAGCTTGTTTCAGTGGAGACAGAAAAATCTTGTTGGGATGAATTTTGTAGGGGCTGCTTCTGTTTCGGTCCACACTGAGATTCTGTGGTGCATATGAGGCTTATTATAGGTACCTGGGAGCTAGAACTCTGGTTTTCAGTGAAGTAGTGTGTATTATTACGGTGTGTGTCCCAGAGTTGCTGTGCTAAGACCCATTTTCAGAATTAGAACTTTGAAACTTCTAGGCCATGAAGAGAACTCATGCAGAGTTGAACGAGATGTGTTAGCTCACATCATATTGTGTGTATGTGCTCAGTCGTATCTGACTCTTCCCAACCCTATGGACTGTAGCCTGCGAGGTGCCTCTGTCCAGGGGATTTCCCAGGCAAGAATACTGGAGTGAGTTGCCATTTCCTCCTCCAGGGGATCTTTCTGACCCAGGGATCGAACCCACTTCTCCTGCATTGGCGGGCAGATTCTTTACCACTGAGCCACGTGGGAAGCCATCGCATCATATTAAACCCAGCCTAATGTGAAGCAGGGGGTTTGAGAAAGTCATGGCATGCCCAGGCGTGTTCATGTTGCATCCCTGTTACTGCCAACATAGTTCTGTTGCCTTTTCTATTCTTTTGCTTAGCTGTGGGCTGATTGACCAGGAGTTTAATTTTTGCCAGTATGGTGTGGGTCACAGTGAGCATTTAAAGATCTTTGAACAGCATTCAAAGGTACTGTGCATTGTGACTCTAATTTCTGCTTATATTAATATAATACTCATGTTCTCTTTGACTTGCTTGGCTGTTTACTGATGAATGAGGTTTTTTTTTTTCCTTTTTTTTTAAACAGACATAACTGAGTTACTGTTAATTCTTTTACAGGGAGTAAATTCATTGTTTAAAATGGGTCACAGTTCCAAAGTATACCCAGAATTTTACTTACTTTTTGGAGAAACAAAACTCTTTCAAACCTGTTGAAAACAAAATTCAACTGAAGGGATTTGAAAGACCTTATTAACTTTATTAGATGATTCATGAACTGGGCAGCGTCCCATCCAGCACA
Source organism: Bos mutus (assembly GCF_027580195.1). NCBI lineage: Eukaryota > Metazoa > Chordata > Mammalia > Artiodactyla > Bovidae > Bos > Bos mutus. The sequence goes on along the minus strand of NC_091629.1, from coordinate 54,516,230 downwards.
CAGATGGGAGCTCTAAAGAGCTGTGTCAGATGGAAGATCTATAGGCAGAAGGGAATGGGATGAAGAAGTTACTTGCAAAGTGTGGATTATTTGTGGCAAGGTCACCTTCCTTTAGGGGACTGCAGAAGTCTGTCAAGCAGATTACCTCACTAGTGCTGACCAGGTAACTCCAGATTGACTGGTTTAAAATTCCCCTCCTGGGAGAAGTTGAAACTGTAAATTACGTATTAAGTTGCTGTTTGGTGACCCAGGCTTAGCCCAAGTGACTCCATTTTGGTTTGGTTGTGTCTTTCTTTTAAAAAAAAAAAAAAAAAAAACCTTTCTCTGTTTAGTCAACAGTATTTCCTGTACCTTCAACAAATCAAATGTTTTCATTTTCCACATTTGTCTATTTAGTTTCCTACCATTTTGTTCTTCTGTACTCTTAGATTTGACTCTACTGACTTTTTTTTTTTTGGTCTGTGATTTTTTTTCTCTTTTACAAACTAGGTAGGTAATACTATTCTTGAAAAGTGTTTTTTAGCCACAAAGGTGCTAACAGTACTCATTTACTTTGGCTGTTGGGAGCCTGCAACCCACAGCAGACTGATTTGAGATTCAGAGGAACGTGGTAGAGTGGTGTGTTTTATTGGAACCTTCCATCTTTAGAAATCCTTGAGCATTTGCTGCCATATTTTCTAGATACGTCTCCTGACTTTTAAAGTCCCCTCACCCTTTTAAAATTAGAAATAGTTCAACAAAATAATTCAGATGATATCCTCCCTCTTAAGAGGAGGAGGAGATAGGATCCATAGGTAACATTGCACTGGGGAGTGGATGCTCCCTGTGTTTTGTATCCCTGAGTCTTTGACCCCAATTCTTCAGTTCTTTGTAGTAGTGTTTTACATTCATTCTCTTGCCATAGCCTCGTGGTGGATGGGATTGTGTCCCTATCCCTTGATTTTGGGCTTGGCTGTATGATTTGCTTTAGGTCGGTGGGATGTTAGTAAACATGATGAAAGTAGAAGTCTGCGCTGTGCTTGTGCGGGTGGGCTCGTGTCCTTTTGTGCCCTTGTCATCACCGTGAGAAGACCCCTGAGTAGCTGCAGCCTCTTCAGCTTGGGCCTCAGAGTGAGACCATAGAGCAGAGCCCCCACAGATTATCTGTAACTTAAAGCAGAGCCAACACAGCTCAGACACCTGAGGGAAAATTAAATGCTTCTGCCAGTAAGATTTTGTGGTTTGCTGTTGTACGCATCATTGTGGCAATAGATGACCAGTACGGTCATCCTGCTGCATCCAGGACAGGCAGGCTTTCTTGGGTGGTCTCTCTTCCTGCCTGGCCATTACAGGATTCCCAGTTGGCCCACTCCACCCTTTTCTTTCCACCCAGTGTTTTCCTCATTCTTCCTTATTGTTCTCCTCTACCTTATAGCTTCTACTTACTTGTATGTTGTGTTCTCTCCTAACTTTTCCACGTCCAAAGCCCTTTCTGACTGTAGTTTCTCTTGAACTCATGACTTATCAGCTCCCACTCCTGTTGCCTATGCCTTACTTGGTACCTTCCATTTCAGATTTCTGAGAGACAATCAACTTTGCCTGGCAGGTTTTCTCCCAGCCCAGAAATGTCATGTCCTCAGTTGTTGGCCTGCTTGGTCATTGATTCATGTTAGGTTAGGGGCCCACCTCTGGTCCAGTTAAATGTGTAGGGATGTGTTGGGAAGGGGACATGTCTTGAAATACACGAGTGCCTAATACTGCCTTGTTTAAGAGAGGCTGTTAATGTGTGGAAATCACAGTTATAAGACAGGTCTTCTACACAGGGTTGTATGTCATCTGGGGGTTTTAGTGAATATTCACGCTTTTCATTTTCTGGACTCATCAGTTCCCCAGAGGGGAAGCTTTTAACTTGGCTTTTGCAAGTTTAAAATGTTCTGAGGCTGCATTCCAGTTTTAAGTTTCCTAGTTCTAAGATAACTAACCTTACAGTGTGAGTTCTCAGGATGAACCTCTTTCAAGGAAAAATGTGAGAGAAGAGACCATCTACTGGAAAGATTGTTACTTGGCAAAACCTTCCAACGAGTTGAGAAGAAAATAAGTTGGCCTGTTCTAAAGTTCTAGACTATTTAGGCGGTTCCATAGCTTTTCTGTATAGGGGAAGAGATTGATCAAATTAAAGCTGGTTTATAGCATTTAAAAGGTTGTGCTTTTAATTTCAATTTATCTCTTTAAGTATTTATGTTTTGGGATACTCTTATAAATGATACTTTAAAAATGTTAATTTACATTTGTTCCTTGCTAGTATATAGAAATACAGTTGGCTTTTGTATATCGACCTTATATCCTATGATCTTAGCAAACCAATTTACTGATTTTAGAAATGTTATTCTAGATTCTTTGGGATTTACTATATTAATAGGTATTTTGAGTGCAAGTAAAGACAGTTGTATTTCTTCCTGTTTAATCTGTTTGCTATTTCTTTTTCTTGTCTTATTGCACTGGCTAGGACCCCAGTATGATGTTGAAGTGATATGATGGTAAGATTAGACACTCTTGCCTTGTTCTTGAGTTTAGGGAAAAATTATGCAGTCCCATTAATGGTAGGTTTTTCGTCCTTGCTTTTTATCAGATTGAGGAAGTTTGCTTTTATTTCTGGTTTCTGGAGGGTTTTCATCACAAATGTTGGAGTTTGTTAGATGCTTGTAGCTGCTGAGATGATCATGTGGGTTTTTTCTTTAGTCTGTTGATACAGTGAATTACATTAATTGATTTTTGATGTTGAATGCCTCTTGCATACCCAGGATAAATCCCACTTGGTCTTGATGTAGTACCCTTTTTATTTATTGCCATATTCAATATGATAGTATTCTGTTAAGATTTTAGTGTCTTTGTTTTGATCTTTGTCTTAAATGTGTGGCTTCTTATATTGCTGTTGCAGGACTTGTCGGCTTAATGCTGGCCGACATTAGATGGAAGTATTCCCTCTTGTATTTTCTGGAAGAGTATATGTAATATATTGCTATACAGGAGATACTGCAGATTCAGTTCCAGACCACTGCAATAAAGTGAATATTGTAATAAAGTGAGTTGCATGAATTTTTTGGTTTGCTACTGCATATAAAAATTATGTTTATACTATAGTTCGTCTAGTCAAGGCTATGGTTTTTCCTGTGGTCATGTATGGATGTGAGAGTTGGACTGTGAAGAAGGCTGAGCGCCAAAGAATTGATGCTTTTGAACTGTGGTGTTGGAGAAGACTCTTGAGAGTCCCTTGGACTGCAAGGAGATCCAACCAGTCTATTCTAAAGGAGATCAGCCCTGGGATTTCTTTGGAAGAAATGATGCTAAAGCTGAAACTCCAGTACTTTGGCCACCTCATGCGAAGAGTTGACTCACTGGAAAAGACTCTGATGCTGGGAGGGACTGGGGGCGAGAGGAGAAGGGGACGACAGAGGATGAGATGGCTGGATGGCATCACTGACTTGATGGACATGAGTCTGAGTGAACTCCGGGAGTTGGTGATGGACAGGGAGGCCTGGCGTGCTGCGATTCATGGGGTCACAAAGAGTCGGACACGACTGAGCTTCTGATCTGATCTGATCTGATACTATAGTCTGTTAAGTGTGCAACCACTAGCATTATGTCTAAAAAGCAATTTATATAACTTAATTAAAAATAAGTTTTATTGCTAAGGCATGCTGACTCTCATCTTTTAAAACAGGGTTGCCGCAGACCTTCAATTTGTAAAAAATGTAGTGTCTGTAAAGCACGTAAAATGAAGTACAATAACTATTTGGTGAGATTCTCCGCTGAAGCTACCTGGGCCTTTGTTGAAAGGTTATTATCTACAAATTCACTGTCTTTAATAGATGAAGGGCTGTTCAGGTTCTTTTGTTTAAGTGAGCTTGTCTAGTTTGTGTCTTTGAGGAACTCATACATTCATCTAAGTTGTCCAAATTTAGAGGCAAGTTCTACCTTCACATACTATTATACCGTTTCACATTTCACATGCAGTGTAAGATGCTAACAATACAGTATGCTTCTAGTTCTTCCCTTCTATCCTACGTGATTATTGGTGTCATACATTTTCCTTTTAGATATTTTATAAATTCTACAATATACTGTTATTATTTTTGCTTTAGATTGTTCTTTTGGAATAAGTAATAATTTGTGGAAAAGATTTTTTATACTTACATTTTGATAACTTTTGGAACTATTTTGTGTGGATCCTCATTTTTTGTCTGATTATCATATGCCTTTTACTTGAAAGACGTCTTTACCTTTTCTTGTAGGGCAGGTGTGCTGACATTGAATTACTTCATCTTTTGTCTGAAAAGCCATTATTTTGCCTCCATTTTTGAAAGGTATTTTTGCTGACTAGAATTCTGGGTCATGAAGTCTTTTTTTTTCTTTCTTCCCCTTTTCAGTGGTTAAGAGGTGCCTCACCATTATCTTCTGGATTGCAAGTAGTGTGCTGAATTTTTTTCCCCCCCTCAGAAGGTAATGCCTTTTTCTTCCAGCTGTATTTCAGATTTTCTCTTTAACCTTGGTTTTTAGCAATTAAACTGTGAAGTGTCCAGGTATGTGTTCTCTGTTGTATTTATTTGTTTGTTTACTTGTTTATATTCATCCTGTAGGATTTTCTTAGATCTATGGTTTGATGACTTTATTTTTGGAAAATCTCAAGCCATCTTTCTTTCAAATGTTATTTCTGCCTTGCTCACCCCTCTCCAGTTGCATGCTTGTGGTATTTGGTCATACCTCACAGCTCTTGGACGTTCTGTCTGTTGTGTCCTCCCTGCCCCTCTCCCCCTTTTGTGTTTCGGTTTAGGTAATTTTGTAGTGATCTGTCTTCAGGCTCGTTGATTCCTTCCTTAATTTTATTGAGGGTTTGGTGGGCTCGTCAAAGGAACTTTTCATCTCTGATACCATTACAAAAAAGCGTTTCTCTTTGGCTCTTTCTTACATATTCTAGCTTTCTGTTGAAATTTGCCATCTATTCATGCATATGGTCTACTAAACTGTTTAACGTGTTAAGCATTGGGGTTTTTTTTTAATAGTTTTTAAAATTTCTTACTTTATTTATTGGCTGCTCTGGGTCTTCATTGCTGCACATGGGCTTTCTCTGGTTGTGGTGAGCAGGGGCTGCTCTTGAGTTGCCGTGTGAGGCCTTCTCATTGCAGTGGCTTCTCTTGTGTGGAGCGTGGGCTCTAGTGAGTGGACCTCAGTAGTTTGGTGCATGAACTCAGTTGCCCCTTGGCATGTGGGATCTCCCCACACTGGGAATCGAACCCATGTTGCCTGCCTTGGCAAGTGAATTCTTAACCACTGTACCACATTATAGCTGTCTTAAACACTGTTAAATTCCCTATCTGGGTCATCTCTGATTGATTCTCTTTAGAGGTTTGTCTCCATTTCATACCCACTTTGCTTTTTTGTATACCTTGTAATTTTTGATCAGCTGCTGGACTGAGACTGAGTTGGACATTAAATATTGATGTTGAGATTAGTGTTACATTAGGGGTAGGTTTTTGGGAGGAGGAAAAATGTCACATTTGTGTATATAGAATATTCAGGACCTGTTATAGGACTGGGGACGTAATTTTCTTTGTTCAGTTGTAAAATTTTAGATTTCTCTAACTTGCTCTTTTTTACAGCATTCCTAAGGGTCACCTTATCATAGCTTGACCCTTGTAGTTGCTTTTTCCTTTCCTTCTGCTCCCACTGGACCTAAAACTCTTCCTTAGTTCCATTGGCATGCACACCAAATACGTTTGTTAGCAGATTTGTCTTCTCTCTCTGGACTAAAGTAGGTAATGTCTTATTCCTATATTTGGATCTCTGTGATCTTTTATATATATATATATATATTATATATTAAAATTTTTAGTTGCATTTTGAAAGTGAAGTCTCTGACTCTTTGTGACCCCATGGACTGTAGCCCACCAGGCTTCTCCGTCCATGGGATTTTCCAGGCAAGAACACTGGAGTGGGTTGCCATTTCCTTCTCCAGGGGATCTTCCCATCCCAGGGATCGAACCCAGGTCTCCCACATTGCAGGCAGACGCTTTACCCTCTGAGCCATGAGGGAAATACATACACACACACACACACTCCCCAGTGTTCTTGTGCTCTCTCTCTCTCTCTCACCCCACACCCCCTCCCTCCCTCCCTCTACCCTCCAGTATTCTTGCCCAGAGACTTGCCCAGAGACTGCACAGAGGAGTCTGGTGGGCTATAGTCTGTGGGATCGCAAAGAGTTGGATACAACTGAGCGACTAAGCATAGCACATACATATATGTATACACACACAGAGATGGGCACACTGTGTTAAGTTGAATTGAGATTGTGAAATAATTTTTATCCCATAGCCAAAAATCCACACTGCTGCTCCCACTTGTGCCCACCACTGATTAGTGGGAATATTGTCTCTGATTTTCCACAGTGAACTGTGATGTATCTAAAAAATGCACTGAGGTGAGAGTGAGGTCTAGAATGGTTGAATTTATGAAAAGGTAGCTCTTCCTTTATATTTTCCTTACTAGTTTTATATGTGTATTTTGCCTCCCTACCTTGGCAGTATGATTTTGAGAGGAAATAACTGTCTTCAGCTTCTCCTCTGGTGTCTTGTTAGTAAGCAGCACAATGTTGATCACACAGTAGATGCTCCACAAATTATTGAAAATTTCTGAGACTTAATGATACTAATGAATTTTAGAATGAGTTGCCAGTAGCTTTTCTTTTTCTGTTTATCCCAAAAGACTTTGAGTTATGGCGAGGATGAAATTATTCCATTCTTTACCGGCTCTGTTTTCTTTGGCAAGTTGCTTAACATCCTGTGTTTTGGTTTCTTTATCTATACAATGGGAATAATAACAGTACCTAACTCATAAGATTATTACGATGACTCAGAAAAATAATGTAATAAATGTTGCTTGCTGCATTCTAGTTCCTCAGTTATTATTAACAGTGCATGTGAGAAGGGCAAGTTTTTAACAGTAAGGTTTTAGATGCTAAGGTCTTTCAGTAGGAAGGTGTTTACTATCTGAAAACCATCTATCTGAGGATGGATAAATATAACTACTTCTGTATTAAATAAGGAAGTAACCTTTACTCAGAATATTAACAACAGAATGGGAGCAGAGCTAATTAATTTCTGCCTTGTTGGCAGTAATGCAGTGTTGGATGCTTGCTCTGTTCCCAGGGGCATAGTGATCAATACAGAAGCAGATTTCCCAGATCAGCCTTCCCCAGGACCAAAGGCGCTTCATCTTACAGATCATTGTTAGTTACAGTTGACCCTTGAACAACATGGGTTTCAACAGCACAGGTCCACTTACATGTGGATTTTTTTTCTTTGACTGAATATGTGCTACAGTATACAGTCCATGGGTGCAGAACCTTGGCTGTGGAAGGTCGACTGTAAACTTAAACGTAATTTTCGTCCGCACATGGAGCAGCAACACCCCTCACCCCCACATTGTTCAAAGGTTAACTGCATGTTTTAAAACTGTATTCATCCTACCTTTAGGCATCATTTATTGTTGTTTATTTTTACAGTCTCTTCCTTTTTACCACTGTTATTGACCAAATCATATTCAACAGAGAAATAAAGCCCAGAGAGAATTATGGAAAGGGGCGATAGCCTGATGAGAGTTATTAAAAATTGTTGGCAGACAGCTGTTAGGAAAACATTGTGAAAACTGGTCAGGTGCGGTTTTCTAGATTCACTGTTTTATTTACTGAACAAGAAGGGGGATGGAGCACACGGTTACAGATGAAAGAGGATTCTCCTGTGCACAGCACTGGTGCTTGTATTACTGAACCCCTTTATTAAATTAGTGGTTTTGATATTTGAACAGTGCACTCTCCTCTCAATGCAGTACACTACCATTATATGTGGAATAATGATAATTATTCATATAGTTTTCTAAGTTTTGGAAGGAAATAGGTGATACATTTGACCTGCAAATCTGTGGCATAATCAAGCTTTAACTGCTGTGATACCAAGTACGGGGTGAGAATAGCACAGCATGAACTATGTTAGGAGCAGTGGGAATGGATGAGGGATTGAAAGGAGGGAAGTTATTTAACTTTTTTTTTAACAACAATGGGATTTTTTATTACACTAAAGAGTATTTCTTCAGCTTGTAGAAAAATATTTATTTTATATGAGTGTTGGAAAAAACTGAAAAGTGCAGATAAACTGCTGAAGACTTAGAGACATGCCATTAAAAAATACATATTTTGATAGTCAGTTTCCTCAGATAACTTTTCTCAGGGGAAAGAGGCGTGAAGAGCTCAGCTTGGTATCAGGACACCCTGTCTGCACCTTGGTAACAGTACATGGCCTGATGGAAAGCACACCTCCAGAGGAATGCTGTAGAGAGAATTTCTGCTGACAAAAGAAAGCTGCCCGGAGTCTCTCACATACAGTCTTCAGAGGCCACTACCGTCAGCTTTTTTCGTGTTTATTTTACATAAAGGCTTTCTGCAGTTTTTCATGTCTTGTGGATGGTGGCCAAACTTAGGTTTGGTTATGAATTCCTGTCTCTTCTTTCCCTTAACCTTAAAAAAAATGTTTTTATTACGGGAAATTTCAAACATACACATAACTGGAGAGAACAGTACAGTGAATCCTCATGCCGTTCTTGTTTTATCTCTCCCTTCTCACTTTCTTTTTGACCTAGAGTATTTTGAAGAAAGTCCTGACAGCCTGTCCTTTAACCTATAAATATTGTAGTGTGTATCTGTTGGATAGAAAAGGGCATTATCATATACATTAACACCTTCCCTACAACCTAATTGCTTAATTTACCTGATTCTGAATCTCTTCCCTTGATTTTTCTCAAAAATGGCTTTTTTACAATTAATTCTTTGAATCAGGTCCAGATAAGGTTCACCTAGTGCATTTGATTGATGCATATCTTTAATTTCTTTTAATCTAAAATAAATCTCTTTTGTTGTTGTTGTTACTGTTATGCCATTTTTTGTGTGGAAAAAGCTAGGTTGATGCCCCTTCTCCACATTGTGGAGTTTGCTGACTGTATCTTTGTATCATATCACATGTTACTCTTTTTCCATATTACCTGTAAGCTGGTAATTAGATTTGGAGGCTTAACAATTCTGGTAATTATTCAGATTTTTTTTTTATTATTCATAGGTAGTATATCGTGCTTCCTGTTCACATTTGGAGAGATGTTTGATTTTCCTACTGTGTATTCCTGCACTGTTTGATCGTCCTCCTGTATATACTCAGAGTAATTGAGGGGTCATGTTGGCATAGCCTTTTGTGGTCAAGTTGTATTCCCCCAGTAGAAGTCCATGGGGTGACTTCGGACAGCCTGCAGATTTCCAGTTCTGTCCACCTTTCATCTAATGGTCCTAATTTAACCCTAACTGATGAATGTTGCCTGAATCATTTATTTCACTATTGTTAACCCTTTAAGAAGACTGAGAGACTTGTAGAAGATGAAATGAAAATTTTTGATTAAGAACTTAAAAAAAAAACAGTAAAATGAGGTGTCTGAAAAATTTGTTTATGCAAAGTACTTTTTTTGGTCTGATTATGTTTAGTGAAAGAAGTGTTGTGTAGAAAGGGACGTTTAAAAGTTTTATGTTTAGGAATTCCCTGGCGGTCCAGTGGTTAGGACTCATTGCTTCCACTGAATGGTTGTTTGTTTTGTCTTAGTCTGTTAAGTTAATCTGTGTGGATCAGAAAATGACTAGATTCTCAAGAATCTGAACATTGTTGTAACAGTGTGATGTTTTAAACAGTTGGGTATCACTGATAGGGATGAGTTAATACAGAACTATGAGGAAGCATCCTCAGGTCATTCTTTCCTTTGTAGTAAGTTTCTCTTGAAGGAAAAAATGAATTTATTATTACCCTTCTGTATTTTAAAAAATCCAGCTTTCTTATTCACCTGGAGAGCAGAGAACTCGGTAAAATAGCAGATATCTTACTGTTTTTGCAGGATTCTTTTCCCATAGGTTTTTTTTTTTTTTTCTCTCTCTTTCCCTTTCTCTCTTCGTGTGTGGTTTTTATATATACTGGGTCATAGAAAATTTTAAGACATAGGATCCTTGGAAAAGGGTTTTTCAACATCTGAGGTCAACACCCTCATTTTAAAGCTGAAGAAGCAGAGTCGATTCCTTTGTTTCATTGGTGACTTTCCTGTATATCTGCTCTTGTTTGTTACTGAGTGAGGTGGCTAGCTCCTCAGAGATACTATAAACCATACAATGAAAGGGAGAAGTATGAGAAACGGTTGAATCTGGTGAAATATAAACTCAAGATAAATATTGTATGGAACGCATGCTAACACAGTTCTTGGCTAGAATTGAGTTAATAAAGACAAGCCACACGTGAGTTGCCCTCGTGTGACTGAGTCAGTTCCAGTATGGTACCAAACTCTACAGTGGGAGGTTGGCCTCTCACATCTGGCCTTTGAAGGGGGGCCTTTGCCTTGGCACTGGCCCCTTGAGTAGGTGATGACAGGCAGAGCAGTGGGGTTGGTCTCGCTTGGTGTGCATGGTGTGAGCAGCACCACCTGTGCTCTAGAGGAAAATTTGAGGTTTCTTTCAACAAAGTTAGTGATGTTTACGGAGGAGCCTGGTAGGCTACAGTCCATGGGGTCTCGAAGAGTTGGACATGGCTGAGCGACTTCACTTTCACTGTTCACTTTCATGCATTGGAGAAGGAAATGGCAACCCACTCCAGTGTTCTTGCCTGGAGAATCCCAGGGACGGGGGAGCCTGGTGGGCTGCTGTCTATGGGGTTGCACAGAGTTGGACACGACTGAAGCGACTTAGCAGCAGCAGCAGCAGTGATGTTTGTACAGATGTATTTTTTTTTTTTTTTTTTACTGACCATCTTATAAACTCTTTCTTCGTTCTTATAGTTTTGAAGTTGTTTCTTCATGGCTTACAAGAACAGTCACATCATATATAAATAATAGTTTTGTATCTTTCTTCCTAGGGGCTTCCCTGGTGACTCCGTGGTAGTAAAGGATCTGCCTGCCAATGCAGGAGATGCGGGTTCAATCCCTGGGTCAGGAAGATCCCCTGGAGAAGGAAATGGCAACCCACTCCAGTATTCTTGTCTGGGAAATCCCATGCACAGAGGAGTCTGGCTGGGTACAATCCATGGGGCCAGTCAGGCACAATTTAGCTACTCAACAACAATCTTTCTTCCTAGTTTATACATCTCATAATTCTCCCATATATTCTCTAGAATGTCCAGTGCAATACTCAATGGATGGTGTCATCGTCTTTTTCCAGACTACTTAATAGGAGTGCCTTTAACATTTCATCATGAGATTTGATTTGGTTTCGGATGGATGTTTATGAGGCTCAATACTGCTCTAACTAGATAAAGTATCTTAATTCAGCCTTTGATTTTGCAAATTAAGGAAGAAGCAACATAGAAAGTTCAGGAGCAAGCTGAAAATATGTGGAGTATTATAACATTAAAGTGAAAGTCGCTCAGTCGTGTCTGACTCTTTGCAACCCTGTGGACTATACAGTCCATGGAATTCTCCAGGTCAGAATGCTGGAGTGGGTAACTATTCCCTTTTCCAGGGTATCTTTCCAATTCAGGGGTCAAACCCAGGTCTCCTGCATTGGAGGCTGATTCTTCACCAGCTGAGCCACCAGGAAAGCCCATATAATGTAAAATGCATGGGAATATTTATCCTAGAGAAGAAAAAAACTGTGGGATAATTTCATTATCCTTAAGTGTAGGTAGGACCTGTGCTGGTAGATTAAAGCTTCTAGATGATGTCTGAGTATGGGAGAATAGGCTAATGCTCTGGGGATGCTGTCGGGGCAGAGTACCACCAGATGTCCCTACATACCTTTCACTGGGCAAAGACACTACACCCTTGAACCCAAAAGACAAGCTTCCTTCCTCCTGCAGTGCCCCCTCGAGCGCCCTCTGCTGACCAAGCTTAACATCACACTTTCTGTAAAGGGAAAATTCTTCCAGAGTCCAGAGTATCATCACAGAGCAGGTACTGAAGGGTGAATTTGAAGTTGAGAGGCTTACTCCTTGGAAGGAAAGTTATGACCCACCTAGATAGCATATTAAAAAGCAGAGACATTACTTTGCCAGCAAAGATCCATCTAGTCAAGGCTATGGTTTTTCCAGTGGTCATGTATGGATGTGAGAGTTGGACTATAAAGAAAGCTGAGCACCAAAGCATTGATGCTTTTGAACTGTGGTGTTGGAGAAGACTCTTGAGAGTCCCTTGGACTGCAAAGAGATCCAACCAGTCCATCCTAAAGGAGATCAGTCCTGGGTGTTCATTGGAAGGACTGATGCTAAAACTGAAACTCCAATATTTTGGCCACCTCATGCGAAGAGTTGACTCATTGGAAAAGACCCTGATGCTGGGAGGGATTGGGGGCAGGAGGAGAGGGGACGACAGAGGATGAGATGGCTGGATGGCATCATTGACTCGATGGACGTGAGTCTGAATGAACTCCGGGAGTTGGTGATGGACAGGGAGGCCTGGCGTGCTGCAATTCATGGGGTCGCAAAGAGTTGGACACAACTGAGCAACTGAACTGAACGGAACTGAAATTGATAACTGACACTGAAGCCAGACCCAAGAGTACATACTCTGTGATTCTACTTTTATAAGATATGGAAACAAGCAAAACTATTCTGTACTGTTGGAAGTCAGGCTAGTGGTTACCCTTGAAGAGAAGTAGTTGTGACCAAAAAGGAGTGCGGAGGGGGCTTTTTAAAAAAATGTCTATTTGCTGCTCCATGTGTTAGTTACAGTACGCAGAATCTAGTTCCCTGACAGAAATTGAACCCAGACCCTCTGCATTGGGAGCATGGAGTCTTAGCCACCAGATCACCAGGAAAGTCCCTGGCTGAGGCTTTTGTAAGTGCTAAGAGTGTTCTGTTTCTGTTAGTCGATGCTGGTTACATGTGTGTTCCATATGTGAAATGTGTTCGTATGTGAAGAGCTATACTTTTTTTAACGTATATTATACTTCAATAAAAGTTAAGGGGTGGTACAGTCTGATTTCAAAAGGATAAACTTAAAAATAAGATCCAGTCTCGAATGGGAGAAATACAAAATAATCCAGGCTATCTCAACCTTTTTTTATTTTTGAAAGCCTGTTTGAGGGCTGTTTAACTTAATGTCAAACAACAGTATCTAATTCAGTCAGCAAAAAATATTAACTGCCAGACCACCTTTTTTTATTTTTCCTTTTTAAATTTGGGACCAAAGTGTTAGTACTGAAGTCTTCTGTAAAGCAATATACTTCTCATGTTGTTGACCTTCTTACCAAGTCTTAGAACAACAGCTTCTAAGTGTTTTTTTTTTTTTTTAATGGCTTTTCAGATACCTCTTTGTTCTTAGTCTAAATATCACTGCTCTCCTCTGTGAGCATTATCTTTGCTTTTATCTTTGTCATCACATTCCTTTCTTTCAAAGCAGGTAAATCACCATTTGGCCTGACTAAGAAATTGGGGGCCCCCAGTGCAACTCTCATGTAAGGGTTAGTGGGCGTGGGAATTATAGATCTTTGATTCAGGAATTTATGGTTCAGGAGAGGCTCAGTGTATGGCTTTGCTACAAACAGAAGCAGTTCAGTGCTACGGTTTGTTTTGGGCTAGATAACTCTGGGTGCAAAATCCTAAGGAATTCACCAGGTTGGAAAGTTGGCCTTGGATCCAAGAAATGGATAGGGAATCTCAAGGGGGGTCATATTTCCCAGAAAGCATAGGTTGCTAGGAAAGTCTGACCTTATACTGTGGATAGGATTTAAGGTGAATTTTAAAGAAGAGTTGGCTGTGTAAAGCCCAGTTGTTACTAAATCAAGGTGAATAACAAAAATAGGTTTTGTGTACAGAGCTTGATATCTCCACATTAGGTTATGGTTGTGTTCATGCTTTGAATTGCTGGTGGTAACACTTTGGCCAGGCAGAGAGTTACCACAAACATACAACACAGCAGGCTGAAAAGCAAGAATGATTGCCTTGCAAAAATAGTTTCCTTGTATTTTTTAACCCTTAAGTCATTTGAGGGAAGAGGGAAGAAAATAGTGTGGGTGGTGAAACTAGCCAGTGAGCCTTTCATTTATAAATTCAATCCAGAAGATCGAGAGTTTCCTGACTTGTATTTATCTCATTTTCTTACTGGCCTGATCTTATACTTCGTTGCTGTTTGGTCCCTAGGTTGTGTCCGACTCTTTTGCAGCCCCATTGACTGTAGCCCACCAGGCTTCTCTGTCCATGGGATCTCCCAGACAAGAATACTGGAGTGGGTTGCCATTTCCTTCTCTAGGGGATCATCCTGATAAGGGATTGAACTCACATCTCCTGCACTGGCAGGCACATTCTCTACCATTGCTTATACTACACGGATTGGATGGGTGCCGACTATGTCACAGGCCCTGTCTTAGGCGTCGGGGACTGATGCAGTCCCTCGGCCCACTGGAGAGGTACTGTTTTGTATTCTTCTGTTTGAAGGTGGCCTTTAGTATACTTGGCTGTGACATGCAGCTTTGTCACCAACTCCTGTAGGATCTATGGAGGCTTTAAAAACTGTTATTTGGACTTCACCTCCAGGCTAATGAGAGTTTCCCGACTTGTATTTATTTCATTTGATCACTAGCCTGAGCTTATACTCTGTTGTTGTTTAGTCCGTAGGTCATGTCTGACTCTGTTGCGACCTCCATGGACTGTAGCCCACCAGGCTTCTCTGTCCATGGGATTTCCCAGGCAGGAATACTGGAGTGGGTTGCCATTTCCTTCACCAGGGGATCCTCCTGATCAGGGATCGAACTCACATCTCCTGCATGGGCAGGCAGATTCTCTACCGTTGCTTATACTGTGCCACCAACAAAGGGACTTCATTTGCAAATATAGCGTCTTAAGGAAAGGATGCGGGTGATGGAAGGTATGATTCTCATTCTGCACATGTACTCCAGAGCGGCAGTTTGGAAATTTGCGGTCCTCCAAAACTGCTCGTCTGCATCTAGAACAGTCCTGAATCACATCCCTATGTCTGGTTTTCAGTGCTCATGCTGATGATGGATGGGAGCATTGGAATGGGTGGTATAAATACAGGGTAGGAATATGAATGGGAGATTATGGGTATTAAGGAGATACATTTATATTTCAAAATGGTTGTCTTTTGATCTGCGAATGGATGCTATTTATCAGGTAAACTAACAGGCCCCTGTCTGTGGTTCTCTCAGCTCAACCTGGGCATGAATTCTGTCATCTCCCAGACCAGTCCTCCTTAAATAGTACCATGTGCCAATCTGAAAACTTGCTGAGTTTTACTTCTGGTCAAGCAATTATCTAGGTATTAGAAGTCAGTGCTTGTAACTATATGTTGTTTGCTCATACATTAATTTAAAGTAGGTGACTACATCTATACTGTGATTAGGCAGATTAGATGGACCACACATAACATAGACAGTGTTAACAGCTTTTCGTCAGTTGGCTTACATTTGCCGCGGGTGGCCTCTTGAGGATTCTGCTTATTGCTTGAGGTTTCTGCTCTTAGCATCGTCGCACAACCAGAGTTGTATCACCAGGGCGTTTTATTGGCAGGAGATTCTGGTTGCCAGCCACCCGCCTCACCCTTCAGCCAGTGCTTGTCAGAGCTTGCTTTTGCAAGGACAGGTTTCTCTCTCATCAGTCCCATCAGTCCCATTAGGCAGGGCCTTGTTACATGCGTTCCCCCACAGTCTGGTTCTGCACTTACCACAATACTTTTCTTCTTTTTAGATTTCAGGGAAGGGGGAATTGAGGGCGGAAGAGGATTAAGAACAATTTAATCTTAAAACTCCAGAGCTTTTTTTTTTAAAAAACAAAAAAAAACCCTCCTCAGATTCTGTTAAAGAAAAAAATTTAGCCCCTAAAGAAAGTGCAGGAGGTGTCAGAGTTGAGCAGCTTTTAGGAGGTGAAACGACTGTGGGATGCATCAGGGTGCAGCATCCTTCTGGGTTTGCGGCGGGTGATTTAATATACGATGTGGAAGTTCAGTTTCAGGGTTTCACCTTAAAACTGGAACAGAAGGAAATCTGTGTGAGATTCAGAATCCATTTGTTTTGTCTTGTTTTTAAACAATAGAAAAAGAAAGTCCACCTGGAAAAATCTTGGGTTTTTATTTTATTTGAACACAGCAGAGTTGTAGAAGTCGGGGAAAGAGCCTGTCTTTTTAGTACAACTGCTAAGTTGCTTCAGTCGTGTCCGACTCTGTGTGACCCCATAGACAGTAGCCCACCAGACTCCCCCGTCCCTGGGATTCTCCAGGCAAGAACACTGGAGTGGGTTGCCATTTCCTTCTCCAAAGCATGAAAGTGAACAGTGAAAGTGAAGTCGCTCAGTCGTGTCCGACTCTTAGCGACCCCATGGGCTGCAGCCCACCAGGCTCCTCTGTCCATGGGATTTTCCAGGCAAGAGTATTGGAGTGGGGTGCCATTGCCTTCTCTGTTTTAGTACAAGGAATCCCACAAATGTATTTGATGTCCTCAGATTGTAGACTGGTTTGCACTTGGACTGGCTCTTCTGTTTCCTGTAGCATGAAGAGTGCTGAGCCTGGATGGCCATAAGTACATGATTTTTCTTGTATTATTTACCCCAAAGTCAAAGCTCTGCTGAGTACTGTCTGTGTTATGGTTTTGCTAATGTGTGTTTACTGTGTTTCCTGCTGTCTTGGATAGCCATCAGATAGTTTGTCCCTTACTGTAAATTGCTCCAAAACAATTTTGTTGAACAATTTCAGGATTCAAATGGGAGGTTTTAGGAAAGTAGATAAAGAATTTAAACAATTACTTGGCAGTTATATCCCTAAAGATTTTTTTTTAATCTCTGTTTATCTTATGAGTTATTTGTATGAGTTATTTTTTCCCTTATATGTAATATAATATTATCTGAAGGGTCCATCTTACTTAAAATGTGCTTAAAAGGTCTTCTTGAATGATCGTTTTATCAAGCTGTTTTAATTGCTTCCTCTTCACCCCCAGGATGAATCAAAACCATCCACTATAGCCTGCTTTCTTTCTATTTTTCCTCGTGAATGTAGTGATTTGTCTATAGGATATCTTTCTAATCTCTGTCCGCTCTCCAGTAGAACATCTCCAAGCCTCACCTCCTGGTGGCTCAGACAATAAAGAGTCTGCCTGCAGTGTGGGAGACCCAGGTTTGATCCCTGGGTCAGGAACATCCCCTGAAGAAGGAAATGGCAACCCACTCCCACTCCAGTATTCTTGCGTGGCAAGTCCTGTGGATGGAGGAGCCTGGCAGGCTACAGTCCATAGGGCTGCAAATAGACACAGTGATTTCGCTTTCCTCACTTTCCTTTCCTTTCGGGGGAGGGGGTGGGCACGGCCTTCCTGCATCTCTAATCTCAGGTTTGCATGCCTCAGTTTCCCTTAGTCACTCCTCAGCCCTTCTAACAACTGACAACAATCCTCACCTCTCCTGCTATTTTCATACAAGGCAGTTTGGTGTAGTGCTCAGAGGTCTGAATTGGAACCTCGGAAATCTAATCCTGGTACTTTTGCATAATTGTGGCCCTTGGGCAGTTAGGCTACTCTGACCCTTAAGTTTCATTATCTTAAGATAAAAAGATTGCATTGCCTGACCTTAAGGTTCTCTCCCTTCACCTTGCATATCTTTACTGTTTCTTCAAATTTAGCCTGCCCAAAAGAGAACTCATCCATCTCCTCTTGCAAAAGATAGTTTTTGCCCCTATTCTATAAATGAAAGACTAAGACCTAGGAAGACTGAATAAATTGTGCAACTCATATTGCAGTTGTGTCCAGAACCTAGATATCTTCGCTCAAACTGTGAAAGTGTAGTCGCTCAGTCGTGTCCAACTCTTTGCAACCCCTGCCAGGGTCCTCTGTCCATGGGATTCTCTAGGCAATAATACTGGAGTGGATTGCCATGCCCTTCTCCAGGGGATCTTCCTGACCCAGGGATTGAACCTGGGTCTCCCACATTGCAGGCAGATTCTTTACCATTTGAGCTTCAAGAGAAGCCCCTACAGGTATTATTCTTCCTCCACAAATGGCATTAAAAGTGCCACGAATCAAAAAGGTCTTGTGTTACTGGTGAAGTCTCTTGAGACTGAATATGGAAAGTCATCTGTAAAAACCCTGTCTTCTCACATAAGGTTATAGCTTGAATCTTTAGAGCTCTAAACTTTGAATGGGCTTGGCTGTTAGGAGGTTGGTTTCTTCAGTTCTGTGTTCACAGATGAGATCATTCCTCATCTGGGTCAGTTGACATTATAGTGTAGGGTTTAATGACAGAAAGGAAGGGCAGTCAGGTTTTACATTACAACGTGTTATTTGATAACCCTGGTAATGCCTGGCCGCTTGCTTCTACTGCTGCCCTTAATAGTGATTCTTATCAAGCAAATTGATTTTTATCACTAGATTAGGAGTTGACATGATTGAAGAGATGAACTGGGATTTGGAGTTGATTTTTCTCCTTTTGTATTACGAAAATATGTCTCATTCATCATGAAGATCAGAGTGTTTGACTTTGTAATCTCAGAGGTCCCATTCAGTTCTGATTTGGTGAACGCGGCATTGTTGAAATGTTGCTAGTCACTTCTAGAGAGCTTCCTTAGTTTACACCTTTATACTATCTAGAAGGCTTATTTATACCTTTATACACCTTTATACCATTAGGGCTGCCCAGTGCTTACACCTGTATACCATTGGGGCTTCCCAGGTGGCTCTAGTGGTAAAGAACCCACCTGCCAATGCAGGAGATGTAAGAGGCATGAGTTTGATCCCTGGAGGAGGGCATGGCAAACCCCTCCATTATTCCTGCCTGGAGAATCCCAGACAGAGAAGCCCGGTGTGTTACAGTCCAGAGGGTCCACAGAGTTGGACATGATTGAAATTACTTAGCACACTTAGCACATACCATCTAGATGGGCTTTCCTAGTGGCTCAGTGGTTAAGAATCTGCTTGCAATGTAGGAAACTCGGGTTCGATCCCTGGGTTGGGGAAGATCCCCTGGAGAAGGAAATGGCAATCCATTCTAGTATTCTTACCTGGGAAATCCCACAGACAGGAGCCTGGTGGGCTACAGTCCATGGGATCGCAAAAGAGTCAGACACGACTTGGTGACTAAACAACAGCAACCATCCGTTAGATACAGCAGATTATAATAAGGAATATGGCAGTGGTTGATCAGGTGGTGGCTCAGATGGTAAAGCGTCTGCCTATAATGCGGGTAACCCAGGTTCAATCCCTGGGTCAGGAACATCTCCTAGAGAAGGAAATGGCAACCCACTCCAGTATTCTTGTCTGGAAAATCCCATGGAGGGAGGAGCCTGGTAGGCCACAGTCCATGGGGTGGTAAAGAGTCGGACACGACTGAAGTGACTTCACTTTCACTTTCATGGCAGTTGAAGTCAATAGTAATGAGTTTAAAGCCTTGTTATTTTGTAGTTGACCAACAGGAAGCCTCTCAAAATGGACATTTCTAATACTCTTGATCCAATAACAAGAGTTTTCTAGAAGATTATTGCTCTTACTGCTGATTATGGCTTCTCTCACAGACAAAGATTAAAGTCAGTACTCTTCATTTGCTTTTTGGCTTGCATCACCCACGTGGAGGGTAACAAAGCTTTCAGTATAATGTATTGAGTGTTTAAAACAATTTTTGAGGGGCAAAGCATCTCAGTTAGTATTGGAGGCGGTAATTGTATTTTCAAGCCAGCAAAACAAAGAGCTACCTCAGTTTGGAAATTGTGGCAGTGCTAAGGCCTTCTCCCTAGTATTGTGGACAGATATTTCAAGTTAGGCATCTGCATTTTTGGAGAGAAGGTTTTTTTTAGTCTGTGCCTGGTTTATTTCCCTTACATAGGTATGATCCTTCTTTTTTGACCCACCATTGATAAATCCTGTGTAATATTCACATATTCACTCATTCACAAAATACTGTACTAGGAATTAGATATATAGTAGTATTCATTAGATAGTGTCCCTGTCCTCGCGGTCCTCCTGTAACCTGGAGGGATGTGAATGCTTCTGACTTGTAGGCATGAGATGCTTTGTTCTTTCCAGCCTGTTGTGGAGAGCATCACAGATCACCCCTTAGAGATTAGCTCTAGCCTAAACTGTATGTGCGTGTGCGAGCTCAGTCATATTCAACTCTTTGCAACTGTAGCCTGACAGGATCCTCTGTCCATGGGTTTTCCCAGCAAGGATACTGGAGCGGGTTGCCATTTCCTCCTCCAGGAGATCTTCCCAACCCAGGGATCAAACTCACATCTCCTACGTCTCCTGAATTGACAGATGAATTTCTTTACCACTGAGCCACCTGGAAAGCCCTAAACTACATACAAAAGGTAACAGAAATAAATCTAATTTGTAAATTTTGTGTGTTCCCCCCCAAAAAAGATCTAATTTATAAATTCTCTATGGTAAAAAAAAAAACTTTCAGGTATCAAAAAATTTATATATATATAATCAAAACCCTAATTTTGTGTGTGTGTGTGTGTGTGTGCTGTGACATCTTTGATGGAGGAAAACTCATTCAGAGCCTTGAAAATATAGAAAATACTTAAAGTTGGTCCAGAAGCATTTTCTCAGTCCAGGTTGAGTTTTCTGGTCGTGTGGAAGTCTTCTAGATCTTGGGGTCTTTGAAAGGAAACGCCACTGTTTCTTATTGAATGGCCTTCCATTGTGGGTTACTGGAAGAAAAAAAAAAAGAATTATTGAATGGTAAACTTGTTAGCTATTTAAAAATAAATAAATAACAAGAAAGGTGGGGAAACCTCCTAGAAAGCAGATCACAAAGAGACAAAAAAAAATTTTTAATGAGAAAATTAGAGGTGTAGCCTAGAAGGTCTATCATTCAAATACAATAATAGTTCTATTACAAGAAAACAATAGGGAGGAAATTATGAGGAAGTAATTCAAGAGTATTTCTCAGAACTGAGACAGGAGTTTCTAGCATGTGAAAGAATTCACCAGGTGCCCAACCTGGTGGATAAAAATAGCCCCAAGGTGCATCATTATGAAAAGATGCTCCCTTGGGCTAAAAGCTTTCTGTGAAGGAAGAGAGGTTTCAGATAAGGGATTAGCCATCTCAGTGGTTCAGATTCCTTAACAGGCGTTGGAAGGAACAGGACTGTGTGAAATGTTCTTGAAATTCTGAGAAGAATTCCATCTCCAACTTTTGATTTGCTGCCCTCCAAGCTGTCAAGGTGGACTATGAGCATAGTCAGACACGAAGGTCTCAGAACTTACATTTCCTACTGAGTTAGTGGACATTGTGATTCACCAGAATGAGAGAGTAAATCCTCAGAGAGAAGAAAGAAACGTGGGCGTCCACTCTTAAGAGCGACACAGAGAACACGTCCCCAGGAGGATGGAGGTGAGAGGCCCTAGTAAGGTGAGGTGCCTTTGAAGCAGACTGAGGAGCGCTCTGAGACTTCAGATAGAATGGTACAGGGGGAAGAAATTGAACCTAGGCTGAGAGGAATCCTGCTTCTCAAGTTTTGGGGGAGCATTTTTAGGTAAGTTAGTGACTCAGAGAACAAAGCACATTTTTAAATTTAAAGGTACTTGCTGTCTTTAGGGGGAAAGATTACACAAAAAAAGAAAACTTTAGCACAGTATAGTAGTAAGTAGTAGTAGTAAAGTCGCTAAGTCGTGTCCAACTCTTGCGACCCCATGGACTGTAGCCTGCCAGGCTCCTCTGTCCATGGGATTCTCCAGGCAAGAATACTGGAGTGGGTTGCCATTTCCTTCTCCAGGGGATCTTCCCGACCTAGGAATTGAACCCAGGTCTCCTGCATTGCAGGCAGATTCTTTACTGATTGAGCTATTCGGGAAGCCCTAGCACAGTATAGTTCATATCTTAGCTGTGAAATGAATATTGATTTAATAATAACTGTACCAGGAAGATACAGTTCATCTTCTGTGGCAAGGGGGCTACGTGCTTTTGTCGCTTCTTTGAAATACAGACAAACCCATACGTTTGCATGTTGTCTGTGGCTGTTTTTATGCTGCAGTGGCAAAATTGAATAGTTGCAACAGAGACTGTGTGGTCTGCAAAACCTAAAATATTTATTATCTGGTATTTTATAAAAATATTTGCCATCTCCTGTTTTATAGGAAGAAACTGATAGAGTAATGTTTAAAATCATTAAAAAGGTCTGATAGCAGTATTAGTATACTTTTTAGAAGTCTCATTTGTTCATTGATACTGAAGTATAAATTTAGTGATACTGAAGTACAGTTGACGGGCAGTATTGTGTCAGTTTCCCGTGTATGCTTCAAAATCAGGGAGTGTGACGCTTTCATCTTTCTTCTTCTTTCTCAGGATAGCTTTGGATATTTGGGGTCTTTTTTGGTTCCACACAAATTTTAGGATTATTTCTTCTATCTAGCTCTGTGAAGAATGCCATTGGTATTTTGATAGGGATTGCATTGACTCTGTAGGTTGCTTTGGGTAGTGTGATCATTTTAGCAGTTTTAATTCTTCCAACTTGTGAACACAGTGTATCTTTCCATCCATTTGTGTTGTTTTCAGTTTCTTTTATCAGTGTCTGATAGCCTCAAACTACAGGTCTTTCAGCTTCTTTGTTCAGTTTATTCCTAGGTATTCTACTCTTTTTGATGGGAGTTGCAAATGTTTTCTTAATTTCTTTTTCTGAGAGATCATTATTAGAGTATAGAAATGCTACAGATTCCTATTATTAATTTTATATCCTGCAACTTCACTGAATTCATTTACTAGTTCTGATGGGTTTTTGTTGGAGTTGACAATGTTTTCTTTATAAAGCATCAGGTTGTCTTCAGATAGTGATGGTTCTACTTTCCAATTGCTGCTGCTGCTGCTAAGTCGCTTCAGTCGTGTCCGACTCTGTGCGACCCCATAGACGGCAGCCCACCAGGCTCCCCCATCCCTGGGATTCTCCAGGCAAGAACACCAGAGTGGGTTGCCATTTCTTTCTCCAATGCATGAAAGTAAAAAGTGAAATTGAAGTCGCTCAGTTGTGTCCGACTATTAGTGACCCCATGGACTGCAGCCCACCAGGCTCCTCCATCCATGGGATTTTCCAGGCAAGAGTACTGGAGTGGGGGCCCATTGCCTTCTCAGACTTTCCAGTTAGATGCCTTTTATTTCTTTTCTAGTCTGATTGCCCTGGCTAGGACTTCCAGTACTGAAGTGGTGAGAGTGGGCATTCTTGTTTTGTTCATGATCGAAGAAGAAAAGCTTTTCACTGTTGAGGATGGTATTAGCTGTGGGTTTGTCATTGCACTCAGTTAATCAGTCCTGTCTGGCTCTTTGTGACCCTTTGGACTGCAGCCTGCCAGACTCCTCAGTCCATGGGATTTTTCAGGCAAGAATACTGGAGTGGATTGCCATTTACTCCTCCTCCAAGGGATCCTCCCGACTCAGGGATTGAACCCGCATCTCCTGTGTCTCCTGCATTGCAGGCGGATTCTTTACCGCTGAGCCATTGAGGAAGCCCCGTGGCTGTCATATATGACCTTCATTACGTTGAGGTATGTTCCCTCTGGGCTCACTTTGTTGAGAGCTTTTTTATCATGAATGGATGTTGAATTTTGTCGAAAGCTTTCTCTGCATCTATTGAGATTACCCTAATGATTTTTATCCTTAATTTTGTATCACTGTTTTTAAGAAATATTTTGAAACATAGCAGAAGGAAGAGCTATAGATCAAAAGATTACCCCTGGGAAGAGTGAGTCAGGAATGGGGAGGAGTAGAGTCAGGGGAATATTTTTTGTTTTAAGCTGCGTATTATTGAATTCTTAAGCTAAGTACATGTATTACTTTGAAAAAGCATGAATGATGAATGCTAAGAAATTTGATTGGACATAAAAGAACAGTAAACAGGAAACAAAAAAGAAAGGCCACCAGTTATGATAAAGAAGGTAGGAGCTCAAAGCCTTTTCTGTAAACATCGCTTTCCCATTTATTCACCCCCTTACTCCACAGATAATCCTTTATGAGCCCAGATGTCAGGCACTGAGCCTGATGCTGCAGGACACAGTCCCTTCCTGGAGGGCGCAGAGGCACAGAGCTGGTGGCACGCAGATACGGGGAAAAGATGATAACATGGTGGCATAGCTGCTGTGGCTTAGCGCTCCTCAGAGGTGTTTTCAGGGCTTAGGGAAGTCAGGTAAAACATCCCGGAGAACATGACACACAGCGTTGAATTTTGAAGGATAAGAGAATGAAGTGGAAGGAGGCATAGCCTGAACTTTAAGTGTTCAGAACAGTTGGTTGAATGGTGGAAGGTAAAGTCAGAGCAGCAGACACGGACTAGAGGCTGGATCCCTTATGCAGGGCTCTGTGCTGGGAAGAATGTTTTCTTTTCTGAAGACACTGCAGAGATAATGATCTGATTTGGCAGATACTTTAGGAAAACACACGCTTGGTGCAATGAGGGTAATGGTATGAGGGTGGAAGACACTTAAGAACAAAGACACTTAGGAGGCTGGGTCAGGTGAAAAACACCCCCTACCCAAAGTGGACTGGGGAGGATCCTCGGGATTCAGGAAAGAGGAAGGAGATAAGGGAAGGGGAAGGATTTTAGGATAACTGGACTCTGGGCTGGGTGGCAGGTTGTGGGACTCTGACCTCCAGTGGGAGACATAGGAGCAGGGGTGGGTGTGTGGGTGTGTGTGTGTGTAAAGGCAGCATTGAGTTTGATTTTGGAAGAGTTGTGGGATTTGGGGGGGATCTGTGGGATCCCTGATTGGAACTGGCCAGGATATGGATGGATAAGTCCACTTAGAGGTCAGGAGGACTTGAATTTGGAAATGTTACCCCACTCCAGTATTCTTGCCTGGAGAACCCCATGAACAGAGAAGCCTGGCGGTCTCTAGGCCACGGAGTTGCAGAGTCCGACACGACTGAGTGGTTGAGCACACACCTGATGTAGAGGTGAGGTCTGGAAGTTGAGTGGAGCTCTCAGAGCCCGTGTGGGATTTATTAGCACATCATTGACTCTGCCCCGTTTTAGAGTGATGTGATTAACATTGCCACGTGAAGTTGTTAGAACTTAAAGAGTATTTAGCCGTGGGGACACTGACATTTAAGAGTTGGGCCTTATAATGCGAGGAGCCTATGGAGGAAGCTAAGCTTTGGAAGCCTGCAGTCAGAGGGAAAGCTGGAGAGAATGGCCTCCAGGAGACCAGTGAGATGAGAATTTTAAGAGGAGAAAATGGTCTGTAGCTTACATTGCTGCAAGAAACTCAGGATAAGGCCTTGGACTTGTTAACTAGGGAGTCATTGCCAAGAGGAGCTTTAGGGAAGTAATACGGAAGGAAGTGATGATTCAGGTGTGGGATTTGTTAGTATGGTTACTGTTCTGAGGTAGAGTTGAGCCTGTTTGCGGAGAGAAGGAAGTGATTCTTCGTGGAACACATGTTTATTGAGTCCCTGTTATGAGCCCATTGCTTTTTCAGACTCAGGAAGTACAGCATGAACAAAACAGAGCTTACACTCGTGTGTGTGCATCTCACAGGTAATAAGTTCGTAATCAACTAGACGTAATACAACGTCAGGTAGTAACAAGTGCCAGGAAAAAAAGCTAAATTAGGGTGAGAGAAGAGAGGGTGGGGACAGGGGTTGGCGGGAGTAGGGGGTCAAGGAAGACTTTGGTGGCAGGTGACATCTGAGGGGAAACCCGGAACGAAACGAGGAGAGACTAGCTGCAAAGTGATCCAGAGGCTGAGGTGGCTGAGAGGCAGAAGAGGATGGACCCCAAGTACCGATGGAAGGCTTAGTTGTCCTCTGGAGAGGGGGGCCACCTTGCTTCCCCTGCCCTGGAGGGAAGCCCAGGACAGGTGACACCAGAGGCTGCCAGAAGGCTTGTGTGCGTCCTGTGTCCTGATACTCTCTGAGGTTGGCGCTGTGGGGAGACAAAGGCTGACCGCACGGAGGAACTTGGGAGATGGCGCTGGGGCAGAAGTGTTGAACTGGAGAGAGAAAAAGTCATACATTTCAGAATGTTCTTAATGAACCTGCACCCATTTTTCTTAATGTAAGCTTTGCTGTGAGTGTTAAGAAGGAATGGGAATATTTATATTGTTTACTTTTTATATTATTAACAGCTAACCTTCTTGTGAAGGTAATTAAATACTGCTTTCATAAGTGAGCAGTGAAATGCATTGAGGAGTTCTCCCAGTTTTCTTGTCATTCAGAAGTTAACATACTTTTTCGTCTTTATTGTTTTTGGCTGTGCTGCAAGGCACGTAGAATCTAGGCCCCAGCCAGAGAATGAACCCGTGCCCTCCAGCAGTGGGAGCGCGAAATCTCCACCACTGGGCCACCAGGGAAGCCCCAGTTACACACTTTGTTTTAATGTACTTTTTTAATACACTCTCAAGTTTCCTGGTTTGTCCACACAGGAGTTTCAGAATATATTTGTATTATGCTTCTAATTAAATTGTGGGACTCTGAAATTACTGTTTTAATTTGCATTTTATTGAACCTAAAGGATCTATCTAATCACAACTTTTGGGTGATGTCAGCACAGCAGCAGAGGCTGTGAAACCATTTCCAGTGTTGTGCAGAAGGACCTGCTTTAGCGTATATCTCGTTCGCTATTCCTGCTGCATAAAATTCAGCTGCACAAAAAGATTAGATAGTTTTGTGTTTTTTAAACACGTGCCATCAAAGAGGAAAAAGGTAGAGAAAACCTCAGAGAGAAAATACTAGATGGTATTTGGAGAAATAAAAGTCAATACATGCTTACTGAACACAAATCCATGCTGTTGATGCCAGCTGCTACCTTGTGAAGTGCCCACGTGCTGGTGTGTGGCAGTCCATCCAGGTACTAGAAATGATTTCACAATCACAACGCAAGGGCGGCCAAAGACCTGCTTTCGGTGAACGAGAGCAATTCTTCTTTCCTTGGCATATGGGATCTTAGTTCCCCGACCAGGGATGCAGCCTGCACCTCCTGCATTGAAAGGTGAAATCTTAACCCCTCAACCACCAGGGAGGTCCCTGAAGCAGTTACTCTTATAGCAGCCTCACTGGGACGCACTTGGATTTCACACACATTGTCTCTTTCAGGGAATGGAGTGGGTTTATCTGCATGGCGTGAAAATCCCTGAGGGTGCGGGTGTCTCGCGTGTGAACACCTGGTAAGGAATGGTGGTGAGATTTGGTTTAGGATCTTTCACCCAGCTCTTTTCCTCCAAGCCTTCTGTCTGCTGAGTAACCACAGTCAAGCCTTACTTGGGTCAGACCCACACCTTCCCAGTCTTTCTAGCTTGTGCTCATCGGCCGCCTCTGATCTTCCCAGGCCCTGTGATGACAGGGACCCAGGGAACAGTGACCCTCTGCAGTGGCCAAGCTCTGCTGTGACAGCATTTCCACACTGTCTCCCACCCCATCCCTGAGCTTCCTCTCAGCTTGACTTCCTACTGGCTAATTGCCTCGGGGTGGATTCCTGAAAGCGGAAACTCCGCAGTCCATAGATCTAGGTGGCACATTGCCTGAGTGCTCTCAGAACGCTGGAGACGATGGACGAGCCAACAGTGACGATCAGTCGGACCTGTTCTCCCCGCTTTGCAGGCAGCGCTGGGCCCTGATCATTTGCATGCTGGTTTGTGGACCTTAATCAGAAATTGTGTTTTTTGATGTCTCTACTGCATTATACTTAATTTTTTTTCGATATATTAAAAGACTGGTTCCAAATAGGAAAAGGAGTACGTCAAGGCTGTATATTGTCACCCTGCTTATTTAACTTCTATGCAGAGTACATCATGAGAAACGCTGGACTGGAAGAAATACAAGCTGGAATCAAGATTGCCGGGAGAAATATCAATAACCTCAGATGTGCAGATGACACCACCCTTATGGCAGAAAGTGAAGAGGAACTCAAAAGCCTCTTGATGAAAGTGAAAGTGGAGAGTGAAAAAATTGGCTTAAAGCTCAACATTCAGAAAACGAAGATCATGGCATCTGGTCCCATCACTTCATGGGAAATACATGGGGAAACAGTGGAAACAGTGTCAGACTTTATTTTTCTGGGCTCCAAAATCAATGCAGATGGTGACTGCAGCCATGAAATTAAAAGACTCTTACTCCTTGGAAGGAAAGTTATGACCAACCTAGATAGCATATTCAAAAGCAGAGACATTACTTTGCCAACAAAGGTCCGTCTAGTCAAGGCTATGGTTTTTCCTGTGGTCATGTATGGATGTGAGAGTTGCACTGTGAAGAAAGCTGACAGCCGAAGAATTGATGCTTTTGACCTGTGGTGTTGGAGAAGACTCTTGAGAGTCCCTTGGACTGCAAGGAGATCCAACCAGTCCATTCTGAAGGAGATGAGCCCTGGGATTTCTTTGGAAGGAATGATGCTAAAGCTGAAACTCCAGTACTTTGGCCACCTCATGTGAAGAGTTGGCTCATTGGAAAAGACTCTGATGCTGGGAGGGATTGGGGGCAGGAGGAGAAGGGGATGACAGAGGATGAGATGGCTGGATGGCATCACTGACTCAGTGGACGTGAGTCTGAGTGAACTCCGGGAGTTGGTGATGGACAGGGAGGCCTGGTGTGCTGTGATTCATGGGGTCACAAAGAGTTGGACATGACTGAGCGACTGAACTGAACTGAAGGTGATTTTTCTTGGCACTAGACTTTTTCTGCATTTTGTAAGCAGTTGATTTCATTTTGTTGGGTAGAATTTTAGTTGAGTTACATGTCTGGTTATTGATAATACCCTTTTCATTAGCTAGAGTTTATTTCGCAAACTTCCTTCTTCATTGCAGAATTTGTGGCAGTTTGTGGTGGTTGAGAATGTTGGTTTTCTGGGGTCTGATAACTCAAAACTGAAAGATAAAGGAGACGGACTTTTGTGCTAACATAGTTGACCTAGAGTCAGCTCCACTGTATTGAAGTCCAGAGGGTAAGATTCTCTGAACTGCCCTGATTTCAGAGCCCTTACCTTGCCATTTCTCAGGAATTATGGTTTTCTTGAGGAAAGTTCGTTGTTTCATCAGATGTTAGTCCTCACACTGACCCTTCAGAGCACTGTTTACTGACTTGGTTTTCCCTTTTCCTGGCTTGGCCGGTTCTTCTCTGCCGCCCTCTCTTTCCCCCTTGTCTAGGGCCTGCCTGTGCCCACTTTGCCACTTGTTGCTTCCATGGATGCTGTGCTCTTTGCAAGCAGCAGTATCCTGGTAACATGGTATGCTCCTTTGAATAGAAAATGCTTCTGACTCTTGGAGGAAAAGAAAACCCTAAATTGACAGACTTTAAACTGTAGTTGTGGTTCCCACGGATGATTGAAATCCCAAGGCCTTCATTTTTCTCAGTTGCATCAAACACACCATGAGCCCACTTAGGTGAGACTGCCTTGGATTAATCTAAAAGCTCTCTGACGCCTGCACATACCATTCACTTGCATGTGAGAAATAAGTGTATCATAGGGATAATCGTGCGCCTCTGGGATGGGCTCCTAGCTCTGTGGGATGTCCAGGAAATCAAGGTAAACAATGAATATGAATTGGTGTCTACATCCAGACTAGAACCGGAAGCCAAGATATATATACTATGATCTTTCCATTGTTTGTCTTTGGGGGAGGTGAGAGTGGGTGATTCAGGCAGCCCTCCATTTGGGTTTCCTAGAACAGAGGTCCTTCTGTCCCTTGGATGCCCCACAGCACTTCTGGACCTCTCAAGCCAATGGCTGTGCTGCTCAAAAGACATTTATGAGAAGCTCAGTGGCATCGTGGCTTTGTGCTTGGAGCCTGGGAATGGGTATAATAAAATGGGTATAATAAAATCATTAGGAAATGATGGGAATGGGTATAATAAAATCATTAGGAAAAAATTATGGGATATTGAAATAGAATTTATTTTGTCAGTTTAAAATGCACATGGTTTGAAACATCAAGTAATGTAGGACAGCATATGATGAAGTGCAAGAGTGCCCTGTCCTGTCTCATACCAGCTCCTCTCTCCTTCAGAAAAACCAGTTTTAACTCTTTCAGCTCTTTCTCTTTTAAAAATATTTATTTATTTATTTGGCTGCACTGGGTTTTAATTGTGGCACATGGAGTCTAGTTCCTTGACTAGGAATCGAACCTGGGCCCCCTGCACTGGAAGCATGGAGTCTTAACCTTTGGACCGCCAGGGAAGTCCTTTAACTCTTTTTTATTGTGCATATTTCTATTTCCTGATATATCAGTTATAGATATTATTTACTAATTCCCCCCCCCAAATGAGGGCTTTGCTTATTAGTTCTAGCCCCTCCACACCTCCACACCCCAGAAATACTCATGGCATCATTTTCAGTTCCTCTTTTAGTTCCCTTTGTGATTTAATGCGCCAGCATCTCTTATAGCTTGTTTTATCTATGAAGACAGTATTTTTTTGACTCTGCTGCATCTAGAGCAAAAAATGAGGGCTCAGGATAGGAGTAAGTAGGCTTAGGCCAGTGCACAGGGTTCTCAGGAGTGTCAGGCTGGAAGATTGCTAATCGTAAATGTTCTGGGGAAGTAATCCTCCATTCTCTGTTTTCCTCATGGGCCACAGCTAATCTTGAGATAATCTGAAATGTTTTATTATGGATTTTAACATAATTTTTGCCTTTTTTATGTTTTACAGAAATAAAATAATTGCCTTTAATAGATGATAATGAAAATACAGAAGAAAGAGAAGCAGGTAAGAGATCACCTGTCTTTTAAGTGAGTGAATCCAGCTCACACTGGTGCTTTGCTTTTTTTTAAAACGAGGAGATGCCAGCAGTTGTGGCTTCTCTCTCAGCCTCTGGTGGTTACTCTGATTCCTGTGTTTTCCATTCTCCACATGGTAACTGAGAGCTCTGTCCTGAAGGACTTAATATATAGATTTGTAGTGTGCTCAGGTCAGCTCCATATAGGAATAAATGTAATGAAGACTGTAAATCAGAATATGACTCAAAATTGGTTATGTGAAAAAGAGATGTTTCCCCCCCTTTCCCGCCCCCAGGAATAGCTTACCAAGTTTTTATAAAGAGAGAAGTGCTCACTTCTTTATAGTTTACATATTTATTATTTTCGACGTTCAGTTAAACTGAAAGCATTTTCTCACAGACCTCCTGTTTATCACAATCTGCAGAAGTTTTCTCCTGCAGAAAATAGTGAACCTCTCAACTATTCAGCCCCGTTTGGTTTCCTGGAGGGAAGGGGTGTTGATAAAACATGTGGCCTGTGTTTCCCACCCTGCTAAGATCTTTTTCCTCAGTTGGTATTATAGTTCTGTGTTCTAGGTGGTTCCCTATTCAGAGCAACCCACAGACCTAAACCAGTGAGGCCCAGGGAGGTGAGATGAGGGGACCAGGCTTGATCTCCTGGAATTGGGCTGGTTTTCCTTGTACAGAATTGATGACAACCTGGTAACCGGGGAGGTCTAAGTCTCTGCTCTTCAGCTGGAACCCGTGCACAGAGGTTGAGTGGGACCACCTACTTCCCTCTCCGCTTCTACAGAGCACTCAGTAGTCAAATACAGGGTGGTCTGGGGATACGGTTCCAAGGACGACCCTCTGTTCTGTCTCCAGCAGATAGGTCCTTGTGAAACCAAACTAAAACAGCCTGTTCTAGGAAATAATTGACTCATCTGCTGTCTAAAGGCTGTCTACACTCCCGATTTCTTCCTGTCCTAGCTCTTTAGAGTCAAAAGTTAGCAGACAAACACTGCAGAACATGCAGTTCCATCTGCCAGAATTTTCTGCTATGGATATACTCAGACAAGTGTGCAAAACTGCGTGTACGGCTTCATGGCTGCTTTATTTATAAGAGCAAAAATGGAAAAGAACTTACGCGTTCATTAAAAAGGGGACTACAGGAAGGCTTCATTTTACTGTCACAGATACTACTTTTTTTTTTTTTTTTAATGGAAGGTTTGTGGCACCCCTGCCTTGAGCAAGTCTAACAGGGCCATTTTCCCAATAGCATTTGCTCATTTCACGTCTCGGTGTCACCTTTTGGTAATTCTGTCAATATTTCAGACCTTTTCATTGCTATTTTATTTGTTACGGTGATCTGAGATCCGTGATCTCTGGTGTTACTGTTGTAATGGTTTTGGGGTGCCAGGAACTGCACCCCTGTGAGACACAGAACTTCATGGATAAATGTGTGTGTGCTCACTGCTCCACTGACTGGCTGTTCCTCCACCGTTCACCTTCTCTGGCTTCTGAGCCCAAGAAACAGCCGTTCCTCAAGACACAGCAATATGGAAATTAGGCCACGTAATAACCCTACAATGGCCTCTAGGTGTTCGGGTGAAAGGAAGAGTTGCTTGGCTTTCATTTTCAATCAAAAGCTAAAGGTGATTAAGTTTAGTGAAGAAGGCACATGGGAAGTAGAGACAGGCTAAAGTCAAGGCCTCTTGTGCTTAAGTTAGCCAAGCTGTGAATGTAAAGGAAGAGTTCTTGAAGGAAATTAAAGGTACCACTCCAGTGAACACATCAATGATGAGAGCGCACAGCAGGCTTATAGCTGATGTGGAGGAAGTTTTAGTGGTCTAGGTGGAAGGTCAAGCAAACCACAGCATTCCCCTGAGTCAGAGCCTCGTCCACAGCAAAGCCCTAACTCTCTTCAATTCTGTGAAGGCTGACAGAGGTGAGGCAAGTGCCCAAGAAAAGTATAAAGCTAGCAGAGGTTGGCTCATGAGGTTTAAGGAGAAAAGCCATCTCCATAAATAAGAATGCAAGGTGAAGCAGCAAGTGCAGATGTAGAAGCTGCAGCAGGTTATGCAGAAGATCTAGCGCATGTGATCCATGAAGGTGACTACGCTACACAACAGATTTTCAGTTTAGACAAAACAGCCTTCATTGGAAGAAGATGCCATTTAGGACTTTGATTGCTAGAGAGGAGAAGTCAGTGCCTGTCTTCAAAACTTCAAAAGACAGGCTGACCCTCTTGTTAGGGGCTAATTGAGCTGGTGACTTGAAGTTGAACCAGTGCTCATGTGCCATCCTGAAACTACTAGGGCCCTTAAAAATTGAGCTAAATCTCCTCTGCCTGTAGTCTCTAAACGAAAATTAGAGCCTGGATGATAGCACGTGTTTACAGCATCGTTTACTGTTGAGTCCTGCTGCTCAGAAAAAAATGACTGCTCGTTGACAGCGCCCATGGTCACTCAAGAGCTCTGATGGAGTTGTACTGCAAGATTAATTGTGTTTTCATGTCTGCTAACACAGCATCCATTCTGCAGCCTTTGGATCAAGAAGTAATTTGACTTTCAAATCTTACTATTTAGGACATGTATTTTGTAAGGCCATAGCTTCTATCTATAGTGATTCCTCTGATGGATCTGGACAAAGAAAATTGAAAGCCTTCTGGAAAGGATTCACCATTCTAGATGCTGTGAAGAACATTTGTGATTCACAGGAAGAGGTCAAAATGTCAACATTAACAGGGATTTAGGAGAACTTGATTCCAACCTTCATGGGTGACTTTGAGGGGTTCAAGACTTCAGTGGAAGAAATAACTGTAACTGGTGGAGAACTAGAAGTGGAGCCTGAAGATGGGACTAAATTGCTGCAATCTCACGATAAAACTGAACAAATCAGGAGTTGCTTCTTATGATGAGCAAAGAAAGTGATTTCTTGAGGTGGAAACTGGTCCTGGTGAAGAAGGTTTGACGATTGTTGAAATGGCAACAAAGGATTTAGAGTATTGCACGAACTTAGTTGATAAAACAGCAGCAGGGCTTGAGAGGATTGATTCCAATTTTAAAAGTTGTACTGTGGGTAAAACACTGCCAGACAGCACTGCAGGTACAGAAGACTGTGAAGGGAAGACTCCATCGACGTGGTAAGCCTCACTGTTGCCTTATATTAGTAAACTGCCACAGCCACCCCAGTCAGTCAACAGCATCAACATCGAGGCAAGACCCTTTATCAGCAAAAAGAACATGACTTGCTGAAGGCTCAGGTGATGGTTAGCACTTTTTTTAGCAATAAAATGTTTTTAAATTAATGCTATTGCATATTATTTTAATAGACTTCAGTATACTGTTAACATAACTTTTATATGCACTAGGAAGCCAAAAACTCTGTGTGATTCACTTCACTATGATACTTGTTTTATGTGGTGGTCTGGAACTGATCCTGCAGTATCTGTGAGGTAGGTCTGTGTTTACATTATAGCCAGGGCCAGTGGAATATTATGCTGCTGTTCAAAAGAACATATTACTTGAAGAGAACCCCAAACCCTCAAACTATTGTCATTTATGATACATGGACAGATTTATAATTCTTTTATAAAACAATCTGCATATTTAATTTTTTAAACACTATTTAAAGTAAGCTTTCATGTCAGTAAAAAACAGTTCAGTTCAGTCACTCAGTCTTTGCGACCCTGTGGACTGCAGCACGCCAAGTTTCCTTGTCTGTCACCAGCTCCCGGAGCTTGCTTAGTCTCATGTCCGTCAAGTCGGTGATGCCATCCAACCATCTCGTCCTCTGTCGTCCCCTTCTCCTCCTGCCGTCAATCTTCCCCAGCATCAGGGTCTTTCCAGTGAGTCAGTTCTTCACATCAGGTGGCCAAAACAAACAAAAAAAACGTTCTTTATCAAAATTATTCCAACATGAATTTTCAAAGTCACATTAAGACCTTTGATATGTCAGCTGGCTATTACGTAGCTTCAGTGAGATGGGTTTTCATTTAGACCTCGTAGTCAGTGTTGAGGCATAGTGCAGGGTTCTTACTTAGAAGTTAGGTGGGGTAGAGAAGAAAGTTAATTAAGTGGAGCAGTTGCTGCTGCTTCTCTTCCAGGTACTGGTGATAGTCCATACAGATGCCTGAACTGCAAGATGCTGCCAAGCATGAAAATAAAAAAACCCTTCCCACCAAAGCAATCCACAGGCTCGCAAACTGGTCTTTGGACATACCTTAGCATATTTTTACTTTTGTTACTGCCCTAATTCATTTTGTGCTCTGAAACATATACTTGAGAGGTCAGAGCAAAGTGACTGTACAGGAACACTGACTGCGTGAGGTATGATAGGCGAGACTAAGATGATGGAGCCTGAAGAAGGGATGATTTAGAAGGATCTTGTGGAGAAGAGGTTAACTGTATCTGTCTGTCTCATCTGAGGATGAGTATGGACACATGTGGAGAGTTACAGGTGAGCAGGGGATAGCTCCAGCTGAAGAAGACCGTCCTGAGAAGTTGAGCTGCTCAGCCGTGTCCTGTGCCTTGTGGGCAGTAAGCTCCCTGCCTCTGGAGAGGCTGGAGAGCCATTTGCTTGGGTGTCAGAGGCCAGGAGATGGGAGCCTGGGCTAGATGGCCTCCGAGGTCCATCCTCACTAGAATCCTAGGGTTTACCGTGTATGGTATTTATCTGTTGGTACCAAAATAAAAAGTATTTTAAACAGATACAATTTTTAATTAAAATATATAATTATATATTACATAGTGGTTCTTTCAGCTCATGTTACCGATGTCACTCAGTATGTCACTAGCTGAGACAGACACAAAGGAACTTTTTAAAAACAGAAATAAGCTGCTGAGTTTTAAATTCTATGAATAAGTGACGCTGAACCTATTTACATGTAGGAAACCCTGGAAGAAAGACTACCACGTTTCAACAGCGAATAGCATTGCCTCGTATCCTTTCCTGGCCAGAGGAGTCTGGGGAGCTCTGGTAACGAGGCCTTGGGCCAACATCAAAGTGGCGACAAAAGATCTAGGATCTGTGACATTTGACAAGTGTGGATATAGCTGCAGAGAATTGCCTTCCTCTGTTTAACTGGGATCCACTCTCGGGAAAAACTAGCCCAAAGCTGGTATTCTGAGCATTATGATGGGAAGCAGAAGTAACAGCAGTGAACTTCTTTCCACTGTTGATACAGTTTATAGTCTTCTCATTAACTCACTGTCTGGTTTCTTAATTAGCTCATCCTTTTACCACTGATACAGTTTTGGAGAAATCTTGGAAGTTTGGAGAAACTATATAACACTTAGTGACCAAAGATCAAAAGTTTGTGGAGGGAAAAGGAAATGCAGTACCCAGTGCTAACAAGATACATCCTTAGGATGGTGGTTGCGGGCCTTCTGGTAGCTGTCAACCCTTATCTTGGGGTCCTTCTGGGTAGTTTTGAAAAGTCTGAGGTCACTTATTTAATCTTCAGCGTTCTGCTAGATTGATTGATTCTTCATGTATTCTCCCATTCTGTTCTGGGAAACAAATGGATTTGTAGAGAGATGGATAGAAGAGGAAAGGGTTAACGGTTTTCTGGGGAAAGGTTAGGGAGATACAGTGGTGCTGGGCAGTGGATGATGGAGATAAAGTAGAGGTGCTTAGAAAGTGAAAGTGAAGTCGCTCAGTCGTGTCCGACTCTTTGTGACCCCATGGACTGTAGCCTACCATGCTCCTCCATCCATGGCATTTTCCAGGCAAGAGTACTGGAGTGGGGTGCCATTTCCTTCTCCAGAGAATCTTCCCAACCCAGGGATCGAACCTGGGTCTCCCGCATTGTAGTCAGATGTTTTACCATCTGAGCCACCAGGGAAGGCTGAGGTGCTTAGAGAGTCTTGCTAATTCTCATTCTAAGTTTGGTGTATCCAGAGCATGAGGCAGCATCGTGAAGGAGTCAAGAGCAGTGGCTCTTAAAACCAAGCATCAAATCTGATCTCAAATGGCAAGTCTACTGCTCACGAGCTGTGTGACTTTGGGCGAGTTATTAACCTCTCTGAGCTTCTCTAGAAAATGAAGTTGTAGTTGGAACCATAATATACTTCCTCTTAGAGCTGTTTAAAGACATTATCTGTTCAAGAATACTCAGTCCTTAGTAAAATCAGGTATTATTATGATCATTGCTGGCGTCTATTTTGTCCTTCAGATATCAAAACAGTGCTGAATACTCGGAGTAGCTGTGACTAGGGTGTATGAAAAGCACCATTCCTGTCCGCACATGCAGTATTCCTGACTCTAGGCCCTGGTCTTTCTGGGCTTTGGTGTGTGGCAGTGCAGTTGGCCAGGGTTTGCTGAAGTTCTGGGCTCAGAGGCCCTGGGAGCCCAAGCCTACAGTGAAATTCCAGATGGGCCAGGAAGAAAGGAAGGAAATTAGTCTTATTTTTCTGTATTTGTTGACCTACTTAGTTTAGAAGATGCCACAAAAACATTCTAGAAGAGGCCTCCCCTAGCCTTGGATGAAGCAAACATCATTCCTCTTTGACAGATTTAGAGAATTGAATCACTTTGAACTTTTGGTTTTTCCATTAGGGCCATAGTTGTTTGAAAATAAAACTCGTAGTTTCTAGAAACAACACTTGTTAACAAATAGGCACTTATCAAATAATTTCCCTCTCTCTTGCTCTTTTCTTCTTAGCATCTACATTTGATAATCTGCCTGCTCCCTCGCCCCATTTTTGTTACTGCCTGGAATTGACAAGGTTTAGGTTGACTTCACCTAAAGATATATTTAGAGATGTTGACTTTCTAAGATTCCTGGAACATTGTAAGATAAAAACCCAACACCACCCTGTACCCTGTTTTAATGTGGAAATAGAGATGGGGACCGGGAATGACCAGGTTCAAGGGTTTTGGGGTGGATGTGTTTTGTAGAAATGACATCACCAGATGTGTTGATCACTCTTCAGTTCTTAGCTTACCTGCTCCTCAGCAGCATTTGACACCTGTGAGCATCTGTCATAAAATGCGCTCATCCTTGGGTATCTGTGAAGCCGCACTTTCTTGCCCTTTTCCCCGCTACATCACTGACCTGATGATGCTCCTTCCCACACGATGTGTAGGTTCTTCCCCCTCTGGGAACCGTAAGCATTGGTGTTCCTCAGGTTAGGCCCTGTTCCCTCTTCTCTCTCTACCCATTCTTCCTGGGCAGTCCAATGTACTCTTCTGGACATTTCCCTTGGAAAGTATATCCAAGAGCCTCCTGGACACCTTCGTCTACCTTACATACCTAAGGTTTCCACCTTAGATCCCTGAAACTGAGCTCTTCCCCTGGCGCTGACCAGCTGTGACTGTGGGAGAAGAGACACAGGATTGGAATGGCTGCTTTACTGCCCAGAGCACAGGACTCTTAGGTGCAGAAGGATTGAACATGCTGAATGCAGGGGTAAAACACAGAACACAAAGGGGACACACACACACACACACTCTCTCTCTCTCTCTCTCTGTGACACATACACACCCACTCACTCACTCTGTTTCTCTGATACTCTCTCTCCTCAGATGAATATGCTGAATGCAGGGAAAAAACTCAACACAGAGGGGGCACACACACACACACACACTCACTGACATTCTCCCTCCTCAGATGAGTCTTGCCATCTCAGCACAAATCTTTGTGCTGAATGATGAGCGTCCCAGTGCAACTGCAGTATAAAAAGGCAAGGATATGTGGGCTTTTCTGTCTTTACTGTATTCCACAGTCAGGTAACTATGAGAAATACTCTTTCAGATGAAAGAGAAGGCAAAAATATAAGACAATTCTAATTTTAATTGGGAAGTAGGTTTGCCACCTGAAATGTCCACAGACCCTTTGTTATTTGGACTTAAAAAAGACAGGTCTCAAACTTAGTTAAGCTTTTCTGCTTAATTTTATATTTAACTGATTTCTTTAGATTAAGTAAGTCTGCACATAGAGCATGGGCTTCCCTGGTGGCTCGGTGGTAAAGACTCCTACCTGCCAGTGCAGGAGACGCGGGTTCGATCCCTGGGTGGGGAAGATCTCCTGGAGAAGGAAATGGCAACCCACTCCAGTATTCTTGCCTGGAAAATCCTGTGGACGGAGCAGCCTGGTACGCTGCAGTCCATGGGGTTGCAAAAGAGTCAGCTAAACAGCACCACACAGAACACCTTCTCTCTGGGGAATGTGGGCGGCCCTGAAGCAGACTGACAGCAGGGCCCCACGGGGCCGCTCAGCACCGGGTGGAAGCCGGAGGAAGTGCTTTTGGGTGAAGGGTGTGCGGGGGCCTGCCCGGCCCCAGTGAAGAGGGCACCATGCCCTGCGCCCAGTCACATGTCATCGTGAGCTGGCACCTCTCGTAGTCTCCCTTTGATTCCTGAAGCGTGAGGACTTGGAGGAGCATGAATTGTCTGGCAAACAGTTTTTCCTGTTTAGCATTCAAGTCTTTAAAATTTTTCTGCTAAACATCCATGTGAAAAGTTTATCTGTGCAAATATCATGAAAGTATTATTCTCATTATTGAAAATCTAGATGTCTATGTATTAAAAAAGAAAAAAAATTTACACAGCCTCAAATGACTGTTCACATTTTGTTTATTTTCTTTCTTCTGTACACAGGTATTGTCATTTTTGCTTTCATGTACAATTTTGTAGACTTTTTTCTTTTTCTCAAATTGAAAATACTCATTTCACCCAATAACCACATGACTGAGTTTTACTATAAGCCACAAAAATATTGGGGAACACCACAAAGTCACTGTCTTATAAAGCTTCTAATCATGGGAAACAATTAAAGACAAACAGGTAATAACTTGGAGAAAGTTTTGGAAAAAAGAAGTGAAACTTGCCCACAGTCTTATCTCCCAAACATAATGATGGTATGTATCCTAAAATGTATTTTAAAAAGCTAGTGGTGATGTCTTATTTTAAAAAATTAGATTTTATGTATATATATATATATTTTTTTATTTTCCCACATGTTGTCAGCTAAAACTTTAAATGTCAGCTAAAAAACTTTAACTTTTAAACTTTAAATTTTTAAATGTCAGCTAAAACTTTGTTTAATAATGGCTGTGTAGTGTTATTCTATGTGGATGTGCTATTAATTTAAGCGTTTTCCTAAAGATTGACAAATAAGATATTTATGTTCTGTGTATTCACTTGGCCATGCTGCGTGGTGTGTGAGGGCTTGATCCCCTACCAGGGACTGAACCCAAGCAGTCTGGCAGTGACAGC
Organism: Bos mutus; assembly: GCF_027580195.1. NCBI lineage: Eukaryota > Metazoa > Chordata > Mammalia > Artiodactyla > Bovidae > Bos > Bos mutus. The sequence continues at coordinate 54,476,369 of NC_091629.1, read as the reverse complement.
GCTGAGTTCCAGCCACTGGACTACCAGGGAGTTCCCTGTGTTTACTTTTAAATAGGATATTTATTTTTACTCTATTAAAAAACAATTCTGTATCAGGTGTTCTTACATATAAACGTTGGAGTTTCTAAATGTTTCCCTTATGTTCTCAAAGAGAAATTGCTCACTTAAAAGCATATCCATGATTAAAATTTTAGTGTTTTTGCTACTCTCCCCTGCAAAAAGGCTTTCACTAGTTAACACTGGGGACTTCCTTGGTGATGCAGTGGTTAAGACTCCATGCTGCCACTGTAAGGGAGCATGGGTTCAATCCCTGGTCAGGAAACTAAGATCCCACATGCTATGTGTTGCAGCCAAAAAAAAAAACTGATACTCCTGTTAGCAACGTAAGAGAGAGGACCCTTGTCAGTATATTCTTATATTGAATTTTTTTTAAGTGAGATATAATTCACATTCTATAAATTCCATATTTAAAATATGTAATTCAGTGGTTTTAGTCTATTCACAGGATTGTGTAAAGCTCACCATTATCTGATTCTAGAACATTTTCATCACCCCAAAAGAACCTTAAGCCTATCGCAGACACTACTTTTTCTTTCCTCAACCCCTGGCAACTCCATATACCTCCCTTTATGTCTCTATGGACTTGCCTGTGTTGGGCGTGAGATGTAAGTGAAATGAGACAGTATATGGTCTTCAAGGTGCCTGACTTCTTTCACTTAGCACAGTTTTTTCAGGGTCTCTCCATTGTGTAACATGGATGATTTTCTTAGAGTCTGTTTTGACTTTCAAGGACTTGCCTGATTCTTCAGGGGAACAACCCAGATTTGTCCTTGGATGTCTGTCTGGGAACCTGTTTATCTAGATTCAGATCTTTTAAGTGTCTTTCCCAGGAATATTGTAGATTGTTCATTTTGAGCCCAAGAAATATGTTTTATTACTATCAGTGTGGTTTAGGAGTTAACATTGATGTGTGTTTTATCCATCTCTCTCAGCTTCATTCTGGCCTCCCTAGATGCGTGATTCTGGTTAAGCTGTCAGTGTAATATAAAATGATACTATTCCTGCAGTCGGTCATCTGCCGTCTGTCCCTTTTAAGGCCATTTTCAAAAGGGGTAATTTAGTGCCCTTCTTGGTGGAAGCTGAAACAGAGACTTCATTTATACTCTTTTGCCTCCCTCCCCTCCCCACCCCTCAGCTGACCTTGAGATACATGGAAGAAATATTTTTTGTCTTATATTTTTAATCCTCAGCAGATATCTTTTCCAGGCTCCCAACAAGGTCTCTTGAAAAAAAAAATTTTTTTTTCTGAGGAATTATTGACTTGCAAGATTAAAATTTTATATTTTTGCTTACTAATACCTGCCTTTTGGGATACTTCTGCCTTTTAAACACTGGTTGATTGTGCTCATGTCTTGCTTGGGTTTCCCTTCTCCCTCAGGATGTCCCAGCTGTGCCACTTCCTAGGAAAATATCTTGACAAACTGCCTTTTCTCTCTGGTAGCTCAGCGGTAAAGAGTTAGTAAGAATTCACCTGCCAGGACAGGAGACACAGGTTCAGTTCTTGGGTTGGGAAGATCTGGAGGAGGAAATGGCAACCCGCTCCAGTATTCTTGCCTGCGAAATCCCATGGACAAAGAAGTCTGGAGGGCTATAGTCCACGGGGTCACAAAAGAGTCGGACACAGACTTAGCAACTAAATAACAACTCTAAATCTCAAGACAGAGTATTTTATCTGTAAAGTGAGAGGTGGACTAGACAACTCTGTAGGATTCCTGGGAATGGGATTGCTAGGACATCAGGTAAGTATGTGTTTAGTTTTATAAAGAACCTGATCTTCTCCCAAAGCGATTGAGTACACTGTCACATTTAGGGTTTCTGACCGAGTGTAGTTAATGCTTGTCTGGTGGTCTGTTTCCCTGGGGTGTCGTCAAATGCTCAGTGAAACCAACATTAGCTTTTGGCTAGAGAGTTCCAATCCCGGCTCCTTTGGCCATTAGTTGTATGGCCTTGGGCACGTTACTTAGCATCAATTAGTAATCCTCCCTTTCCCCTTATACAAAATAGACATCATTGTGCTAAGAAGCCTGCAGGGTTGTTGAAAAAGATTGGCGATGTCATGAAACATGCTTTGCGTAGTTCTGAATGTCTCCATTTGATGTGTGTTCAGTAGCTCTGGCTGCTGTTACTGTTACAGCCTAGTGATTGAATACCTAGGTACCACCACACCTGCCTGAGCTACCTGCTCAGCTTTCTGGAGAGCCCCCAAAAGAGAGACCTTAACATGAGGTATGAACTGAGGAGAGGGTCTCACTTTGAGCTTCAGAGAACTGCCTTGGTAGAATTAGGTCTTCAATGTGTTGTCTTTTAGTCTCTTTGAATAAACACCTGGGTGTCTCTGCCTTTTTCAGTGTGTCCACCCTTGCGTGCTAAGCAAAAGCTTGTTCCCTGAGGGCCGAGTGTCCCGGGCACAGAATTTAGTAACATCCCAGGGATGGTAAGGTGCTCACAGGATCCCAGCCTTAACTGGGTGTGTTACCCATTGAGTTTCTTGCTGTCTTTTCTTTCTTTCTTTCTCTTTCTCCCTCCCTCCCTACTTTTTTTTGTCTTTTTATTGTGATGGAAAACACATAAAATTTACCATCTAAATCACTTTCTTACAGTTGATTGATTTAAATTTCTTTGAAGTTTACTTAGCTCTTCTTTTTCCTAAACCATCTTAAATACTGAATCAGCAGTGAGGTAGTGACACTGAATTGTCCCCCCAGCCTCACCCCCCAAGTAGTGAGTCCTGCCAGAATGACCAGTTCCCTCCAGATTTAGGCTTGTTTATGACCCTGAACTGTGTTTATGATAAAAATCCAGAAGAATCCTCCTTTGCTTTCATCATCATCTCCTGGGATTCTCAGTGTTGTGTTTGGGAATATCAGGCTAAGAAAGGGAGTTGGGAAGAACGAAAGGGAAATAAGCAGCTGGGCTTTGCACCCCATCACTCCCAGGGTGGGCCAGGAAGTCTGAGCAGAGACGGGGTGACCAGAAGGCCAGAGGGAAACCGCACCACCTGGCAAGTGTCTGTGCCCTCGGCACAGGCCAGGCCTCCTGTTAAGAGAGCAGGCGACTCACAAGTGGGGCCGATGCTAAGCCATCATCCAGTGGTGTAACCGTCCTAGAAGGCCTGCTGGTCTCTTCCAGGTCCTCCGTAAGTTACTTCTTTATTTCCGGAAACTAGCACCCGTGTATTGTCAGATTACTGGCAACCTTAGCGTGGTTATGAAATGACAGATGTTCTCTGTGACACCACTCCTGAAAATATGAGACATAACTTCTGCTTCCAAAGGGATGTCTCCTTAAAAGCAGTGTTAGGTGTTAGGAGGCTGCACGTTTATTTGGCAGTGCTCCAAATTGGCTTTGAAATGTCCCTTTTAGGGCTGCCTTCAGCACCTGTGACACTTACTTTCTAAAGGCATCTGTTACAGTAAAGCACGCTCCTGTACAGTTACTGGCTTTTTTGTGAGTGGCCAAAGGTTATCTTTGGCGGGCTTCCCTGGTGGGTCAGAATCTGCCTGCAATGCGGGAGACCTGGGTTCGATTCCTGGGTCTGGAAGATCCCCTGGAGAAGGGATAGGCTACTCCCTTGTGGCTCAGCTGGTAAAGAATCCGCCTGCAGTGCTGGAGACCTGGGTTCGATCTCTGGGTTGGGAAGATTGTCTGGAGAAGGGAAAGGTTACTCACTCCAGTATTCTGGCCTGGAGAATTACATGGACTGTATAGTCCATGGGGTCACAAAGAGTCGGACATGACTGTGTGACTTTCAGAGGTTATCTGGTGCTGAGTCTGTGACAAGGTTAGATGATCATACACAACACTGTTTTTAGTTAAAAAGAAAAGGTGCAGTTTTGAGTGACCAGGTGTTCTTGTTCGAAAATCAAACCAGCTGAATGTTGATGCTGCTTGATGATACGTGAGAGCGAAGACTGGGGGAAGAAATCTCACACATGGAGCTTGACCCTATATCCTTATCACCCTGCTGACATCAGCTTTATCGTGGAGCACACTTGGCCAGTAACTTTGTGTGTTAGCATGATAAATGCCACTCTGGGTTGGAGCAGTGTGCCCAGGTTTTGCGTCCGCTAGTGGCTTCTGTGGCTTCCCTGGTGACTCAGACGATAAAGAATCCGCCTGCAGTGTGGGAGACCTGAGTTCGATCCCTGGGTTGGGAAGATCCCCTGGAGGAGGGCATGGCAACCCTCTCCAATATTCTGGCCTGGAGAATCCCCATGGATAGTGGAGCCTGGCGGGTTTCAGTCCGTAGGGTCACAAAGAGTCAGACACAACTGAGCGAATAAGCACAGTGGCATCTACAGGTATTTTGTGGGAGACCACTGTTGTTGCCGGTTCTAGACTTGGAGTTGAAAAAGGTGTTTCAGATTTCTGTAAAACATGGAAAGCCTTCAGATCTTGGCATACACATTTCCTACATAATATACTAACACCAACTTGGTCCACCAGGACCTTGCTCCACACAAGCAGAGGCAAATATTTTCAATAAAGCGTCCTGTTTGCCGCTATATGCCCATGGCTGAGCAGAGGAGGAACTGCCACGTTTTAGGCACTCAGGAGATGCCGAACAGATCCATGCATTCACAGTTGACGTCACTGTTTGTGTGAAGCTTGCAGTGGAAGAATAACATGCTTGTCTCTTTCTCTGTTTCTTGCAGTTGTCAAGTCTAAAAGTTCCGAATCACTCCCCAATGTCTGATGCCTCTGTCAATTTTGACTATACATCCCCCTCCCCATTTGACCACAGCACTGACCAGGAGGAGAAAATCGAAGATGTTGCCAGTCACTGTCCAGCCCCAAAGGAGCTGTACGACGTTGAAGAGGAGGCCGGGCCCCTTTTCCCCAGGAAAACGACGTCCCATAACGGTATGGAGGACAGTGGTGGAGGAGGCACGGGCGTGAAGAAGAAACGCAAGAAAAAGGATCCAGGGGAGCACGAAGGGGCAGGAAAGGGAAGCAAGGACAGGGAGCCTAAGCCAAAGAGGAAGCGTGAGCCCAGAGAGCTGAAGGAGCCCAGGAAGGCCAAGGAGCCCAGGAAGGCCAAGGAGCCCAGGGAGCCCAAGGAGCCCAGGGAGGCCAAGGAGCCCAGGGAGCCCAAGCAGAAGGACGGCGCCAAGAAGACGCGGAAGCCCCGCGAGGCCTCGGGCCCCAGGGACGCCAAAGAGAGGAGGGGCGGCCCTGACGCCGCAGCCAGGACCAAGTCCAGGAAGGCCAGGTGCGTCCCCTTCTTCCCGCCCCCAGCCCTGGGCTCTGCGTCCACAGCCCAGCTGGCCATGGCCAGGCTGTAGCCCCTGGACAGAGCTTCCCCACTTTGAGCCAAAGTAAACCCACCTCCTCACCTCCTGAGGAGAGAAAGATAGCCTTAATTAATACCGTGCCTGCCATTTCTTGCCATTCCTTTTGGATTAAGAAGAATTAAAGTATGTGAGCACACGCAGGGTGTTGGGGAAGGGACGTCACAGGTGTGTATGGGGTGGGCAGTGATTCGGGAAGCAGCAGCCATGTAGACAGCAGAGGGGCAGCTGTCGGGGGAGAGGCGTGCACAGACCCCGGGTCGGTGCTGGGGGTCTGGGAGAGCCAGGGATGTGTGCAGAGCTCCAGACAGAGGACTGCCTAGACCCCCTGGCTGCCAACCGTCTAGTGCTGCCGCCTCCCTGGTCTGCGTCTCTCATTCGGCATCTAACGCAGTGCCTGACATGTCAGCAGGTGCTCAGAAAATGGTGAGTCAGGGAGACCAGAGGAGACAGACCACAGGGACCCATGTAGAGACCCATCTAGAGAAAAGAGGGCGTGGGGACACATGGGCTGCTGGAGGTGACCGCAGGGGGCCCTGGCTAGAGATCCTGTCAGGATCCAAACATACTCTTTATTCAGGGAGCTAAATATTTGTCATCGCTGTACAAAAGTGCGCTTCCCAGGGGGCTCACTGGGTAAAGAATCCTCCTGCAGTGCAGGAGACATGACTTTGATTCCTGGGTCAGGAAGGTCTCCTAGAGGAGGGCATGGCAACCCATTCCAGTATTCTTGCCTGGAGAATCCCATGGACAGAGGAGCCTGGTGGGCTGCAGTCCCTGGAGTCACAAAGAGTCAGACACAATTGAGCGACTGAGCACACGTGCATGCAAATGTGATGTCTTTTGTTCTCTTTCTAAATTCTTGGTGGAAAACATTTAAACTTTCTGAGGTCATACAAAACTCCTCTATATTTAAGGGGAATTTAAGTTCTAAGTGCCGAGGCAGAGTATAGACGGGGAGCACCCATTAAAGGTGCAGAAATTGATTCAGTTGCTAACAGGATGTAAGCTAATGGGGCATCAGTCCTGTATAGGGTCAGGCAGAGAGGACGTTAGTTTTAAAGAGAGAAAGCATTTTAGAATGCCTTGTACCACAACTCAGAATTTATTTTATGGTTCGGTTCATTTTCAGAAGGACAGTCTGTTGGGACCAGATGGGTAATTGTCTAATCCAAGTTAAAGCTGCCTTATAATATGTACTCTCTTCTCCCTGGCAGGGGATTTTACCTTTTGTTTATCACAGAGGCTTGGGTGGGATCCCAGGAATGTAGTTCACAGCAAATGGACATAAACTAACTTCCTCAGAAGGTCAAGAGAAGTCAGTAAAATCAGGAGTCTGACTAATGAGCAACTTGTGTGTGTGCGCAGTTATGTCTGACTCTTTGCGACCTTGTGTACTGCAGCCCGTCAGGTTCCTCTGTCCATGGGATTTCCCAGGCAAGAATACTAAAATGGGTTGCCATTTCCTCCTCCAAGGAATCTTCCCAATCCCGGGATCAAACCCGAGTCTCCTGCGTCGGCAGGCGGATTTTTTACCACTGAGCTACCTCAGAAGTCCATTGAGCCACTTTCTCAGTGAACCTAGGCTCATCTCTGATGTGGGTGGAGTGGCTTGTGGCGGGGGTATCCGAGTTGAGTTTCTATCTTCTGCCAGTAACTTCCAGATTATTTTGGAGAAGCTGAAATGGTTCTGCAGGGTAGCTACTTGTGAAGAGGGAGACTCAGACATGAGCCAGTGGTGTGACTGAGTTTGGTTATTAGAGGAAGCAGCAAAGAATCCTCCAGGGTGATGTTTTAGAATTAAGGCCATCAGGGTGGGAGGGTCTGAGAGCTCTAATAAGGAGTTTGGTTTGTGTTTAGAAGGTAATAGAAAGTCAGAGGCATCAGGCTCACTTTAGTCACTGGTCTCTGGTGCTTGTAATTTTATCAACTTCTTAAAGGAATTCATGTTTACTCTTTGTGAGACAAGGCAACAAGTATATAGACATTGTCATAGATTCCGTTTGGGGCAACGAGGGGGAGGCATTTCACAAAGCAGGATGTGTGATAAGTCATGTCCTACTCTTTGGGACTCTTTGAACCATAAGTCCGCCAGGCTCTTCTGTCCATGGGATTTCCCAGGCCAGAATACTGGAGTGGGCTGCCATTTCCTCTTCCAGGGAATCTTCCCGCCCCAGGGATCAAACCTGCATCTCCTACGTTGCAGGAAGATTGTTTACCACTGAGCCATCAGGGAAGACAAAGCAAGGTTGGGTGTCAGATGTATGCATAGCAATGTTAAGGGAATTGATTTTTACCTAATGAGGCTATATAAAATATACATGAGTTGGATAAGTGCTTGTGAGTTTGCTAACTGAGAAAACAGCAGATGCTCTTGAGGTTTAGAAATCCAGGAGATACCTTCTGAGAAAATGCTGACAAGTTGGGCTGGTTATCCCTTTAGAAATGTACACAAGATCCAGGAGGCTTTCCACCTCCCTTGGTACGGGAGCAGTGGGAGACTGACCAGTGGATATCACGGAACTCCTCCATGTAGCCCAGGTCCGGTTCAGGACTGTTGAGCCTTTCTGTCTTTTTTATATTTATAAAGCTGCTTCGGCTCCTTTTACTCACGACGCCACTAGTCAGCAGAGGCAGCTCTAGTTCTGAAAGGACATTAATTGATTAAAAAAAAAAATGTTGATAATTAAGTCATATGTTTTGTGTTCTCTGATTTACTCTCTGGCAGATTGGCTTAAGTACGTGTTTTGATTTGAGCCTTTATTGATTAGCCCCTGGATCGCACTCCTCAGTTACAGATGATTCAAGGGACATTTGGATTGTTGGAGGAGCTTCACAGCTGATTTAAGGGCTTCCGGTCTTTTCTTCCTTCAGTCCATCTTGCCAGCTGCCGCCTAGCTCATCTTTCTGAAGCCCCGCTGTTACCTCATTTTTTATGTTTGTAGCTGGTGGTGGTGGTCAGTCAAGCCCCCTCTTCCCTCTCTCCATTCCAGATCATCTGGGAACCGGTCCACCGAGATGGAGGTGGAGTTAGGAGCTCTACGACTGATGGGCCGACTTGAAACACTTGCAATGGCTTGCGGCCAGAATCGGGCTTCCTGTTACGCCCTCGGTCGAGTTCACCCACCAGCACTGCAGGCGCGGCCCTGCAGAGGGAGGCCTCTGGGCAGTGGATGCTTTATTCCTCCTCTCAGTCTCTCCAGTCCCTTAGGTCCCCATCAGAGAAGGTCAGGCAAGTGAGAGGAATTATAAGAAAGGATAAAGTATGTTTCCAGTATCGTGCCCTCCTCGGGAACACGGAAGCCTGAAGACATGGGGACAGGGAAGTGGGATTCCGTCTAAGTTACACCTACTCAGACACTTCTGATTGTTCCCTCTGCCTCCAGCATAGAATCAGGCTCCTTTTTCTGTTCCCCAAACCCTTTGGGGGTCTCACCTCTCCTTGCCGCCTGGTCTCCGACAACAGACCTTTCCAGCTAGATTGACCTCATTAGGCCTTTATGAAATTTTTAAAATTTTATTTCTGACTGCGCTGGATCTTCATCGCTCTGCGCGTGGGCTTTCTCTGCTTTTGGTGAGTGGGCCACCGTTTGTTGCATTTGGGGCTTCTCACTGCAGCGCACCGGCTCGGTAGTTGTGGTGCGCGGGCCTTGACACTCTGAGGCATGTGGAGTTTTCTCGGGCCAGGGGTGGAACCTATGTCCCCTGCATTGGCGGGTGGATTCTTAACCACGGGACACCAGGGAAGTCCTCCTCAGGCCTTAAATGAAGTACTTGGTTCCTTCCGCTCTGGATCACTCTTCAACATTATGCCCTTGGTCCCCCCTCTCAGTATCCCAAAGTCCTTCCCGTTCTTCAGCTCCAAGCTCACGTCCCGCCCAGTTCCTGCACGGAACGCCCACCCCTGGTGCTAGAGCATGCCATCCCACAGCTCTCGGGGCCTCACTGGCATCACAAACCAAGAGTTTTGGACCTTGAATAAAAGACGTCTAGTGCAGCCCTGCCGCGTTGCGACCAGGGAAACAGAGACCTGCAGAGAAGTGACTTGTTTGCGAGGGTGTGTCATAGACTCAGACGTCCTGACTCCCAGTCCTGTACACTGAGCTCTGCTGTAGGCTGTCTCTCAGTCATAACGCGGGGTTTTCATGTATGTATTTGTCTCCTCAGCAGAAGTGAAGTGCCCAAGGTCAGGACCACCATGCTCTGTGTCTTCTGTGTCCCCGAGGTTGTCAGTTCAGTTCAGTTGCTCAGTCCTGTCCTACTCTCTGTGACCCCGTAGACCTCAGCACACTAGGCCTCCTTGTCCATCACCACCTCCCGGAGTTTACTCAAACTCACGTCCGTTGAGTCGGTGATGCCATCTAACCATCTCATCCTCTGTCATCCCCTTCTTCTCCTGCCCTCAGTCTTTCCCAGCATGAGGGTCTTTTCCAATGTTCTTCGCATCAAATGGCCAAGACATTGGAATTTCAGCTTCAGCGTCAATCCTTCCAATGAATATTCAGGACTGATTTCCTTTAGGATGGACTGGTTGGATCTCCTTGCAGTCCAAGGGACTCTCAAGAGTCTTCTCCAACACCACAGTTCAAAAGCATCAATTCTTCGGCACACAGCTTTCTTCACATTCCAATTCTCACATCCATACATGACCACTGGAAAAATCATAGCTTTGACTAGATGGACCTTTGTTGGCAAGGTAATGTCTCTGCTTTTTAATATGCTGTCTATGTTGGTCATAACTTTTCTTCCAAGGAATAAGCATCTTTTAATTTCATGGCTGCAGTCACCATCTGCAGTGATTTTGGAGCCCCCAAAAATAAAGTCTGTCACTGTTTGCACTGTTTCCCCATCTATTTGCCATGTAGTGATGGGACCAGATGCCACGAATTAGTTTTCTGAATGTTGAGTTTTAAGCCAACTTTTTCACTCCTCTTTCACTTTCATCAAGAGGCTCTTTAGTTCCTCTTCGCTTTCTGCCATAAGGGTGGTGTCATCTGCATATCTGAGGATACCTCTCTCGCCAGTCTAGATTCCAGCTTGTGCTTCATCCAGCCCAGCATTTCTCATGATGTACTCTGCATATAAGTTAAATAAGCAGGGGGACAGTACACAGCCTTGACGTACAGCCGAGGTTGTCAGCAGAGAGGTTTGTCAGGTTGTTGGACACGTAGAAGGGGGTATGTGTGTGTTTGTATAGTTTATATATCATTTTAAAGTATTACATATGTATATAATATAATTGTCTTCTTAGAACCAATGGTTAGAGCTCTTCTCCCAAAAACAGGAGCCATACAAGTTACTGTACAGTCACTCCCATTGTTAAATAACAGTAGGGAGTTATGATTAAATATTTTAATCCCATAAATTTTATTATTTTAGGAATGAAAACTTCAAGGTAACTTGTCCAAGATGCCAAACTAATGGGCAGCACTGTCAGGATTTGGCACCAGGCTCCCCTGACCACAAAACCCACTTTGTTCTCTGCAGCTTTGCACCTCTTTTCGCCTTGCTAGGGAAGATGGCAATGGATAAAAGTGGGGAGAGCCTAGTGTTAGAGAAACTGGTTTTTATCTGTAGGAGACGGCCCCTCTTCTACAGAATTTCAGTTCGCACACTCGATAGGATCCTCTCAGGGACAAAGATGACCCCAACCTTTTCCTGTTCTATTTCTCTCTGCATTTGAGGCAGCAGCTAATTGAACACAGTTTCTCTCCTTAACAGATGATAGGGTCTAGCGAATTTTCCTTTTCAAGGATGATAATTAATAGTGACTAATATTCACTTATTGCTTAGGGGATAAAAACAACTCAGGTAGCAGGAGCCTTTAAAAAACAAAAACTACCCTCTCCCTTTACCTGCAAGTTACCCTGGAGTGTGAGCCTAGTTCACTCCTTTATTATATAAAACTTAAGCAGGAAAGCTTCTCCAGGAAGCTGATTTAGGTTCTCTGTCATTTCCCTGACTGTGAAATTTAAATTTCACCAGTACAGTTTGCTTTTCTTAAAATTATAGTACCTTTCCTAAGGAGAATGGGGCCACTGGCATTCTCACAGAAGACACCCAGAGACACAGACACACAGAGATACAAATCCTCTTAGAAACACACACACAAACCTGTGCATACATGGACACCATGGCCCGCACAGCTGCAGCGTGGGACCTAGGGGTAGGCAGGTTTGCGGGGTCAGGTAATGTTGATAAGGGCTTTGGGAAAACGCTTTGAGATTAGAAAAGCACCGGGCCAGCTCGTCAAGCAGGTCAGATTTTTACCAGTTGAGAAAGAAATTTCTCACTGGGCAGCACCACATGATGTAATGGATACTGTCCTCAATGGTTTTTTTGCATCAAACACTTCTGAGTGCCTATGAATTTTGTATTTCTTTCTTAAAAACGGCCTTTAGTAAAAGTCAGATTCATGGCATTAAAGCGCGGCTTGGTGAGCAGGAAAGATGAGCGGTTCCAGTGTGTACGAAGCCATCGGGCCCTACTCAATATCCAGGGAAAATCTGAGGGGTAGGTTTATGGCTCTTTGAGTTACTCTTGCAAACCAGGAGCCAAGTGCTTTGACAGAGAGGGAGGTCGCATTTGTAAGCCAGGGTCTTGAGTGTCGGTGTCCATGTTGCTGGTTAAGGGCAGAGCATATACGTTTTGGAATTTCCACATATGTCAGAGCTGGGGCTGGTTTATATTGTCTCTCAAAAGTCAAGAAATGAATCCATGTGCTGGCATAAGTGAAGGGTTATGTGATATCTGCTAGGAATGAAAAAGCCAAAATGAAAAGAAATGAATACTCTGATTAGCCCCAATTTCTGTGCTCAGCTTTTTACCCCCATTTGTTTGGATCTGTCAACCCACAGCAGATTTTTATCCCAAATCCAATAAATTTGATAACGTCCTAGGAGAAAGATTTTACATTTTTTGATTTTTTTCTTTGATGCTCGCTTCAAAAAAGGTAAGCCCCAAACCTTCTGATTATGTAACTGTTTGAGCTGTGAGTCAGCTAAGAACTATGAAGCAGGAGAGGTAATAAAATTCAACCAGGTCAGCTCTGCCTCACTGCTCGAAGGTGAATCACCTGTCTTTGTTTAGAGTGCAGATCTTTATGGAGGCTGAACTTAGGTTCATGAGAGTCCATTGACAGGATTCTTTCTGTTGGGAGACTTGTTTTTACATTCTGATCATTTTATTAGGAGAAAGAAGCAAATATAAAGACATAAATGAGTTCTGAGTAGAGACCCTCTGCTTAGAAGCTACTGGGCTTTCTGTTAAGTAGGGAAGAAAACTAAATGATAATGTCAGAGACCCACCTCTGAAGCTTTGGACTAAATCTCTGTTCCTATTTTTGTAAGAGCTCCTGTAGTTCTTATTCTGTAATTCTTAGGATTTTCTTTTTATATATAATTTTTAAAATTAATCAATTGGACTGCACTAGGTCTTCGTTTCTGCACACGGGCTTTCTCTAGTTGTGGCAAGCCGGGCCTGCTCTCCAGCTGCAGTGCACGGGCTTCTCACTGCGGTGGCTTCTCCTGTTGCAGAGCGCGGGCTCCAGGGGGTGTGGGCCTACTAGTTGAAGCACGTGGGCTCAGATGTTGTGGGGCGTGGGCTTAATGGCTCCACAGCTCGTGACATCTTAGTTCCTGGACCGGGGATCGAACCCGTTGCCCCTGCAATGACAGGTGGATTCTTAACCACTGGACCACCAGAGAAGTCCCCTCAGAGCTTTCTGAATTAGGGTCTGGGGTATAGGAGACCTTTACTCGGTCCATAAGGAAACAGTAATGCTAGGTGAATACCTGCTCCTTTATTTATCCAGTATGTATGTATCACCTCCTGCGTACCTTGCTTCGTTAATGAGCACTTGTGTTGGGAATGGGACAGTGGAGGAAGGAAGATGCCTCAGAGGTATCTCTGAGCCTTGCCATCGAGGGACTTTCACAAGTTAGAGAAACAGCCTGGCACGTGTTCCCAAAACAGGCAAAAATATAAACAAGTGAAAGAACCTAATATACAGAATAGCTGAAAGGATTTAGAGAATTAAGAGTATTTCAGGGAGTTCCCTGGTGGCATGGTGGTTAGAATTCTGTGCTTTCACTTCCATGGCCTCAGTTCAGTCCCCAGTGAGGGAATTGAGATCCCACGAGCCCAAAAAAAAAGTGTTTCAGTTCTGATCTAGGGAGTCCCTTGAAAGAGTACTGCGTTATTAAAGCAATTGAGTCAGTTATTAAAGGAATTAATAGATGAGAAAAGACTTAATAGCAATGTGATGTTTGGGGGGTTTCCAGTTTTAAAATGGTAGATCAAGCATGCTGTTATTTTCCCTTCTTCACCAGATTTTCACTTAATGAAATGACAGGAAGAACAGAAGGGAATAAATTCTTCAAAGATGGGAGGTGTTACAAAGTTCCAGATGTGGGGGGCCCCTGGTCAAGTATTGATGGGTGAATGCTATGGAGGACGTCCCCGCTCAGAGCACATGCAGGAGCCATGTCTGCAGCAGAGGCGGAAGTACTTCCCCCTGGTGGTGGCCCCCGCAGCCCTGGAGAGGGGCCGGGGCTGGAGGTGGCAGGTCGGGGACCATCTGCAGAGCGGCCGCGTGATCTGGCAGCTCCAGGCTGAAGTCAGACAGTAATTCTAAAGATGCGGAGCAGCTTGTTCTGGAAGAGGGTCTAGGCTCCAGTTGGGCAGGCTGACATCCACCAGAAGGGGCTTCTTTGCCTTTCCCTGCCCAAACCCCTTAAAGGGGAGAGAGGGGCAGCCCCTTGTGTATGCAGAGTCCCAGGTCAGGCCTCCCATTCAGGGGTGAGGCTTGCTGGAGCAAGTGACTTAACTCGGCAGCAGGGAGCCTCACCAGCCCCTGTGTTATCAGCCTCCTTCACGCTAAATATTAATCGGCCGCCAGAGATCCGCAGACCATGAGGAGAAGCAGTAGAGCAGCAGGAAGAAGAGGACTGACTGACCAGGACAGCTGTCCTCAGAAAAAGCAGTTCAAGGCAAAGAAGCCATAAAGATTTCAAATTAGTGTCCTCATATCCAAGATGATCAATACCATGTCTGCAAAACAAGAAATGTGTAATCAGGAAAAAGACATAGTCAGAAAACAAAAAGAATGAATGAAAATTTAAAACATGGTTGCTCACACTCATTCATCAAAAATTTTGAGCAGAGAAAGGAATAGGGGAGATATATAAGATCTAAGCTGATCAACTTTAGGATGTGGGTAGCAGTTGCTTAATGTTGATGAATAAAGAACTAGAGGCAAGAATGTATTTGGAGTGAGAGAGGTATCTGTCAAGAGCAGATCTTTCTGGCAAGTGGGATTTGGTGCAAGTAGGGATGGCTTGTATGTTTCATTTGAAGCCCTTCTATGTTAAAAAAAAAAAAAGTATTTTCATTTGCTGTGATCACTTTTAATAAGTTTGTTAACTCTGCCTTGTCATCTTATAAGAATGTAATTTTTTTTAAAAAATTATTTATTTGGCAGCATCAGGTCTTAGTTGTGGCATGCAGGGCTCCTCAGGGTGGCGCCCATTTTCTCTCTACTTGTGGTCTTCACGCTCCAGAGCACTTGGCCTCTGTTAGTTTGAGGCACGCAGGCTTAGCTGCTCCACAGCATGTGGGATCCTAGTTCCTGGACCAGGGATTGAACTCACGTCCCCTGCATTGACAGGCAGATTCTTAACCACTGAACCACCAGGGAAGTCCCTGTAATGTTTTTGTTTCTTTCTTTTTTTTTTTTTTAAGCTAGAATGTCACAAACTTGCATAATCTTTGTTTTGATGATGCTAATGATGTGATTAGAGGTTCTGAGAACAGGGAAATACAATTCACATCATGTCTGCAGATAACTCCATCTACACCAAAACCAATAGTTTCGGGGGTGTGTTTTTCTTTGAACCAATATCTTGAAAAAATCCGTGCTAAAGTCAGCCCTGCGTGTATAGATGGGATGAATATGGGTAGCAAGTAAAAGCTGGATTAAGTGTGCAAATGAGCTCCCTGGAATAACGCCCAGGGTTTCAGTACTGTCCTTCCTGGAACAGGCTCCGAGCCTGTGGCGAGGCCTGGATAGAAGCTATTCTGGAGAGTCGTTCCCCGAGTGGGGCAGTGGCTCCCAGGCTGGGCTCCCAGGGGCATGCACATTTGTGGAAGCAATGATTGACCTCATGTGCTGTTTTCAGTTGTCCTGAATTTGGGGATTATGGCAACTCACTGTGGAAGTAACTGATTGTTTCCTGCTAAAACCTTCATGAGCATTTTGCCAAGTTTAATGTTAAAATGAGGAGATGAGTCATTTGAAATAATGCAGTTTGTCCGATAGATAAAAAATTTTCAATACCTGGAATCCATGGGGAAAAGTTAATAATAAGACTCATAGCCATGAATCTCAGTGTTCTGACGTGCACCCAGACTTTTCTTCTAGTACTCAGATCCAGCACTCAATTTCTAACTCTCAATTCAAGCAAACAAAGCTAGAGGTAGGGAACTGGAGATGGAGCTGGGAGAATTTGAGGAAGTCTGTCTTGTGATTAATACTATAATTTTCTACATGGAAGGCAAAAAGGGTACTTATTTTTCTTCTCTTTTTTTTAACTGTTCATTTTGTATTGCAGGATAGCTGATTAACAATGTTGTGATAGTTTCAGATGAATATCAGATAGATTTATGCATTCTCCCCAGACTCACATCCCATCCAGGCTGCCACATAACACTGAGCAGAGTGACACTTTGGTTATCCATTTTAAATATAGCAGTGTGCACATGTCCTTTCCAGACTCCCTAAACGATCCATTCCCCTCAAAAAAAGCGTACTTATTTTTCTAATGCAAACTGTGAAGAGTCAAGGTGTATAAAATCTTGGCTGATGAGACTGTGTAGTAGACAGGATGTGAGAGCGTTTTGGGGCTGAGGGCTGCTAATGAACTGCTGTTGGTCATACCTGATCCTTGTCCTGCATGGATGATACAGTTTATATGTTGGAAGTTTCTTGCATGTCATAAATACCTGATAGATGCTTTCTTTAAAGTGGACATATGGATATATGTTATAAACTCAAGTTGAATTTTACTACTAAAAATAGGTACTTTGAGCCTCTAAAATCTTGTTTGCCATTTTTTTTTCCTGTCCTGTAATGTAATTTGTTCTAACTCTGAAAGCTGGAAAAGCAAGGATTATAAAAATTAGATGGCTTTGATGTGGCCTCAAGTGTTGTTAAACGATGAGAATAGTAGGCCTTTGTATTATGAGAACTGCACTGGTTGCAAGGGACATAAACCCAACGTGAACGAACGTAAGAAAAAGGGGAACAAGTGGTTCCCTGGTTTAGGGAGTCAGAACCCAGGGCTCTAGTCAGGAACTCCACAGAAGTCTTTGTCCCCCAGCCTTCCTGAGCCTCTTTGGGTGTTGGCTCCATCTTTGACGACTGCCTTCCTTCTCCAGATTGAACTGTGCCTGCCCATATCTCTGGGCTCATAGCTTAACAGACCTAGGACCTAGGAGGAAAGAGATTATTCATTTTCCTGCCCACTCCTGCCAGAAATTAGTCCTTTTTTTTTAAAGGAAGGAGCCTTTATGCAGAGTATAAGAGAAACACTGGGCTGGAGGAAGCACAAGCTGGAATCAAGATTGCCGGGAGAAATATCAATAACCTCAGATATGCAGATGACACCATCCTTATGGCAGAAAGTGAAGAAGAGCTAAAGAGCCTCTTGATGAAAGTGAAAGTGATGAAAGTGAAAGAAGAGAGTGAAAAAGTTGGCTCAGCATTCAGAAAACTAAGATCATGACATCTGGTCCCATCACTTCATGGGAAATAGATGGGGAAACAGTGGCAGACTTTATTTTTGGGGGCTCCAAAATCACTGCAGATGGTGATTGCAGCCATGAAAATAAAAGATGCTTATTCCTTGGAAGGAAAGTTATGACCAACCTAGTCAGCATATTAAAAAGCAGAGACATTACTTTGCCAACAAAGATCTGTCTAGTCAAGGCTATGGTTTTTCCAGTGGTCATGTATGGATGTGAGAGTTGGACTATAAAAAAAGCTGAGCGCCGAAGAATTGATGCTTTTAAACTGTGGTGTTGGAGAAGACTCTTGAGAGACCCTTGGACTGCATGGAGATCCAACCAGTCCATCCTAAGGGAGATCAGTCCTGGGTGTTCATTGGAAGGACTGATGTTGAAGCTGGAACTCCAGTACTTTGGCCACCCGATGCGAAGAGCTGACTTATTGGAAAAGACCCTGATGCTGAGAAAGATTGAGGGCAGGAGAAGGGGACGACAGAGGATGAGATGGTTGGATGGCATCACTGCCTCAATGGACAAGAGTTTGAGTAAACTCCAGGAGTTGTTGATGGACAGGGAGACCTAGCATGCTGCTGTTCATGGGGTCGCAAAGAGTCTGGCACAACTGAGCGACTGAACTGAACTGAGTCCCACATTGGCCTTGCTAGGTCGCGTGTCCATATCTGGACCAATTCCTGCAGTAAAAGGACTAGGACACCATAGCCCAGCCTGACTCTCTGCTTACTCTTGTGGTTTGGGCGTCAGTACTGGTTATCAGCAAAAAGGTGCTGGGCAGTAAATGTCCACTTCAGCAGTGGTACAGGTATATATGCCTTTTACGTTTGTGTGTGTGTGTAATTTATATGGTTTTTCTTCAGCCATTGTGAGAATGAGTTGCAGATATCATGCCTTTTTATCCCTAAATGCTCCGGTGTATCTTTTTAAGAGTAATGCCATTTTCATAACCATTTGTTTAGTTATTGCTTTTGTTTCCGTACAGTCTGTGGAAAGACACGCTTTAAATCATGCAAATATCCTGTGTCTCTTCAGGTTGTTCTCCCCCAGATTTAGCATTCCTTGATGGTTCTGGACTATACTTATCTTGATTGCAGTGGTTACAAAATGATTTTCCAACTCCACCACTCTGTCTACATTTACTGTTTGGATTGTATAATAAGCAGGAGCTTTCCTTTCCCCCTCATTTATTCATTATTTGTCTGTCTGTCTATCATTGGTACGGATTCTTACCATTTTCAATGGCTTATAATTCATTACTGACCTTAATTACTTTCGTGCTCACATGGCCCCAGTTTTGACCAAGGAGAGTTCTTCCAGCTGACTCCTGTGCCCTTTTGATGTGCTGCCTTCGCTTTTTTGGGCATTCCCTTTACTTTACGACACAGAATGTCTCAGGCTGATATTACAACTTCCTTCTCTTGGAACCAGCCATTTTTGTGCGGAACTTTGGAATTCGAAACCAAAATCTGAGAGTTGTGTGTGCAGATTGAGCTTGGAGTGTCTTTGCTTGTTGGCTTTCTCAGTTGTCAAAGCTAGGGGGAAATACACAAGACAAACACGTGTACATACCTGTGCGTGCACATGGATACACATCTACATGCACACACAGTATACTCGTAATGCACATGCACACGTTGGTATGCATGTCATACATATACTTACCTTAGAAAGCATGTGTCACACGGAGGCCTCCAGTTTAGAGGCCTCCCACAATCTCTTCCTTGCCTTACATTTCGTATTTATGTCTTCCTGGTGAGAACCACAGCTCCTCACATCAACACATTTACTAATTTGTTTAATCCTATTACCACAGCTAAAATGGCTTCAGAACTGCTTCCCTTATACGCCTACCAAAGAGAGTTCACCTTTTGTTTGCTGTTTTCCTCACTTCTCCCCAAAACTGAAAGTATATAGTCGGATACTGTGTTTATAAATTAATGAGATTTTTTTTTCCATCTGTTGAGTCTGGTTGTGTTTTTCATTTGAAAAACACCTAGATTTATTTATTTCAACTTGTTTTCATCTTTCATTAAAAAAATTTTTTTGTGTATGTAACATGCTTCCAAAACGCAAATCTGTATAAAAAGATACTTACCCCTTGCTTTATTTGGTTTATCCTCTTTGTGTCTCTTTTTGTAAAATAAGTAGATATATGCAAGGTTTCTTATGTTCTCTTTATTCTTTCATAAAAAGTAGCATGTTAGTATATTCTTGCACTTTGCTTTTTTCTGTTAACAATATATCTTAGAAATCATTCCATGGTGGTTTATAGAATTCTTTCTTAGTTGTTTTTACAGCTGCATAGTTCTCCTTTCTATGTATCCTCATTTATTCATCACTTATGTTTGGACATTTAGGTTGTTTTTTGTTATTTTTAAATTATCAAACAATGTTGAATAACCTCATGCATATGTGTTTCATACTGATGGAGGTGTATCTTTAGAATGTATTCCTATAAATGGAATTGTTAGATCAAAGGGTACATACATAGGTAATTTTGTTACATATTATTTGACTACTATGTTTGAAGAACCTAGAACCCAAAGGAGAAAACAGTACATTCATGGTCCAAATCCATCTGTAACAAAGTGGGGGTTAAAATGTCTTCATTTGATAAAACTCTCAAGTGTAAGTTTTTTAAAACTCATTTCGAAGATAGGGAAAACACATTTTACCTAGTCTTCCTAGAGGATGAATTCAGGTGGTATTTTCTTGATATCCTATTTGAAAGTCCCATTTATAAGCTCACAAGGAATCTTTTCTTCCTGATACTTGTCTTTATCAAAAGAGCTCCAGCAAAAAGTTTTGAAAATCAAAATTGATTCTTCTGTCAAAGGTAATATTCAGAATATCACTATGAAGATTTCTCGATAGAGTATCTTCTTGCTGCTGCTGCTAAGTTGCTTCAGTAGTGTCCAACTCTGTGCGACCCCAGAGACGGCAGCCCACCAGGCTTCCCCATCCCTGGAATTCTCCAGACAAGAACACTGGAGTGGGTTGCCATTTCCTTCTCCAATGCATGAAAGTGAAAAGTGAAAGTGAAGTCACTCAGTCGTGCCCGACTCTTAGCGACCCCATGGACTGCAGCCTACCAGGCTCCTCTGTCCATGGGATTTTCCAGGCAAGAGTACTGAGTAGGGTGCCATTGCCTTCTTCGATAGGTAAGCAAGTATCACTAGACTTGTTCCTGTTTTACTCATGTATATTTAAGAAGTTGTTCCCTCCACCCCACCCCACACCCAACTTCTGGCTAGGAAACCCATGGTGCCCCAGGCTTGACTTCGGAGGGGCCTCACTACAGCTCCTCCTTGTCATCATTTAATGTGTTTCTGAAAACATGGAAGGCAAATGTATACACGTCTTATAGTAAGGTTGAGTATTTTGAGGAGGTTCTATTCCTTAATTCTGTCTTAAGCTTAATTTAGTTTTGAGCAGGATATTTTCACAATGAAGCACATGTTTCTAGCCCATCCATATAATGAATATTTAAAATGGAGATTAAACATATATAGATAAAGTTTTCCAAAATGAAATTATATTTCGTAGAAGGATAAAATTGATTTCAAATGTTGGAAGGATTTAAGATTTTACAGAAGATTAAATGGGATTCCAAGCATGTGATTATTATGGTGACTATATTTATATTACTATTTCTAAATGTGTGTCCAAAAAATGAAGCACATACCTTCTTCTGTTGAGACAATCAACTATGGAGTTAGGAATTTTTCTTTTTCTTTTTTTGGTATATCTGAGTTATTGGAGTGTTTTGTAACCAATTCTTTTGGTGATTATTTTGAAATTCCAAGAAGATTAAGAGAAATTTGAAGTTTTTGCATTTGTTGAAAGGGAGACTGGGGATTTAAAAAGAAAAAAGGAGTCAGGAAACATGATATCATGTAAACAGTGAGGGGATTGTGAGTCAGCTGAGCTGAGCACCGGCCTCTGCTTGGCTGCTGGCTTTGGGGCCTTTGTGCTTCTTAAACCTGTTTGTACATCTGGAACATGAGTGTCACCTGCCCTGGCTCCCTTGCAGAATCGCTGTTGCTACAGTTAAACGAGACAGGAAACACTTAAGTGCTTTGTAGAATATAAATTGTAATTTTCTATGTAATTTTCTTAGTGAGAGCCACGTTACATGAGATAAATATTCCAGTGAAAATTGGACGGACATCTTTTTAAAAACTCTTTTCACTGGAGTCTTCTGTCCTGAAACTGGTAGGAAGTGGTCTTTCTCCCCTGATCCCCACCCCCAGCCCCCGAGTTTCATTTCCTAAGTTTGGGTCAAAACAAGTTCATAAAGAACTTTGCTGATAGGTAGGCAAGCCAGTCTTCAGCCTACGGAATCTAGGGTAAGACTGGGTTTTTGCCCACCTGATGAGTGACCCACGTGCGAAAGGGTGAAGGGTGTTGGGAGAAGCAGACTGACCCCACGGGTGCCTCCCACTGGGTCTTCCGTCTCTGTCCCTGTCTTCCCCCACACCTTGCAGTGACTCACCGGATGGGAAGTACCAGTAACTGTGGCTCTTTCCTCATCTCCACCTTCTGCCAAGACTTACTGGTTCTGCTTCTGTCGGATCTTTCACATCATTTATACCCTTGCGTTTTCTCTGATCACATGTCGCTTGAGTCTTCTTTCTCCCTTGCCCATTCTTGCCATTGTGCCCTTTTCATGCAGCATGAGTCTAAGCTCTCCAGCCTCATGTACCCCTGGGATCTTTCCAGCTGCATCAGCTTAGTGCTTCTTTTCACCTTTCCCGTCATCCAGCCGCACAGACTGTCTTTTAGCACTTTTCCATTCCCCAAGAACGTCATGGTGACTATGCGCGTGCCTGGTTTAAATACTTTCTCTTCCATTTACTAGCGTGTTACCCTGGAAATCTTAACCTCACTGTTTTTCTTGATAAAATTAGGATACTAATGCTATCTGCCTTAAATGGTTGCTTTGAGGAATAAAGGAGATAATCCATGTAAAAGTTTAGAGAACTGTGTCTGCATGTAGTAGGTGTTACATACAAATTAGCTGCAATTATTATTATTATTGTCTTCTGTCAAAATTCTGTGTGTATCTTTGCTCAAGTGTGTTTTTCCCAAATCTCCCCAGTTGTATGCATCCATTAGTGCATCCATCTATCCAATGAATATTTTATCGAATCCTTGGTATGCTTTAGGCATAACACTACTACTCGCTGTGAAGAATACAGAACTTAAGCGCATACTGCCCTCTGGGAACTTAGTGTCTGATGGGAGAGCACAGATAAGTGTAAACTGTTCATCCATTCAGCACATGTTGATCAAGTCGCAGCAGAGGATCCGAGGTCCTGTTTAGTTCTGAGCCTGGTGTCACTCTGGTGAAAGATCAAAGTTTGAATGCCTTAGGCAAAGCACAGTTGAGGTGCTTGAAGAAAAGTAAAAGTTGCTCAGTCGTGTCCGACTCCTTGGGACCCCATGGACTATACAGTCCATGGACTTCTCCTGACCGGAATACTAGAGCAGGTAGCCTTTCCCTTCTCTAGAGGATCTTCCCAGCCCAGGGATTGAACCCAGATCTCCTGCATTGCAGGTGGCTTCTTTACCAGCTGAGCCACAAAGGAAGCCGTTGGGAGTGTAGAAAAGGGATTTTATCAGCCAGGAGGGGCCAAAAAGGCTTATTGGAGATGCTGCCGTCTTAGCAGGGCCTTGCACAGTGAATTTTGCCCATCTCCACCTCTCTCAAGGAGCATCCGTCTCCTGCCGTGGGCGATGGCTCTGGGTGGTCAGAATTTTATCCATGTGACCTCCTCAAGGGCTGTGGCAGTGTTGTCTTCAGTTTTGAACGTTTATTTGAAAGTGGGGTTTTTTGGGGGGTGGGGAGATGTTTGTATCATTTTACTTCGTATCACATTAATCCTATCTATAGTAGTCATGATAGGGGTGTAAAAAAAAAGTGAATTTTACATCAACCCATGTAGATGTTTCTTCCCTTTTTCCTGCAAATTTCTGACAGGAAACTCTTGCTGCTTTTCCATTAAAGCCTCTCCTGGCCCCAGAATTACAGGATGTACCCTCGTAACTTGAATCATATGAGAAATCTTAGCTTAAGAACTGCCCAACAGTTTTAATTCTGAATTTCTCCTTGTAGCAAGGAGCAAGGACCAACCCCAGTGGAGAAAAAGAAGAAAGGAAAAAGGAAAAGTGAAACCGCAGTGGAGAGTTTAGAGCTGGACCAGGGCCTGCCGAACCCATCCCTGCGGAGCCCCGAGGAGTCCACTGAGTCTGCAGACAGCCAGGTACCACTGTGCCGGGAGCCCGAGCGGGCACTGCGGCTGCGGGGTGGGGTCTCGCTGACGCTCATCCCAGTACTCCTCTCTCCCTGTCTCCAGCCCGCTTCCCTCGCACCCAGACCTAGGCTGGGCTTTCCCTATGTTAGTGGGTGACCACAAGGCTCTTTATCTAGCATCCTGGTCCTTAGACTAACAATCTCCCAGCGGTTTAGCAGTGTTGGCTTCCTTCCAGGAGAGTCGCATGGTATCAGGCTGCAGTGAGAGGGAACGTGGAGAGGGGAAGTGTGATCCAAAGTAGATGAGGCTCCGAGGGCCTCTCTCACCTTGCAGGTGATGCGTTGATGGCTCGGGGTGCTAATAAGCCAGTCTGCATGAGGACACGTTCATAATCCCAGATGCTGGGAAAGTCAGGGATGGATTTCTTTTGCCAAGATGGGAAGGAAAATTTGGGGAAATGAGTGGCCCACCCAAATGAGATTTCTGAAGGTGCACCAAAATGGGCGTGAGCCATTGGTAGGAGTTCTCTCCCTTGAGTTGAGGCAGCGTCTCTTGGACTTGAATTCTGATATTTCAAAGTGCTGTTTCCTCTGACAACCGCAGCAGTTTATCTGGGCTCTGCTCCCACAAGGGGCCATTTAGGATAAGATCAACTTACTATACCTTAAGTCCTGTGATCTTCACTGTAGGAAAGTGTCGGCTCCTAACATCACAGTGATGAATAAGTTGTGACGTCTGGGGAGTCAGATCCGAGACCCCCTTTCACTGCCTATATACTTGGGTTAGTGACTCCCAAGTATCCTGACTGGCAGAGGAGCAAGTACGTCCGGTCCATGAGGGTCAGCAGGTAGTTCGATGTTTCTGGGATGGTAATCTGCACGTGGGATTGAGGGAGAGCTTTTTATGTGAAATCTCTCCTGTAAAATGAAATGTCATTGAGGTGACCAGTAAAGAAACAACACAGAGAGAGGCCCAGGAGGCATCTTTTAGACAATAAGGGCCGGGGGGTAAGGTGGGGGTGAGGTGTGGCTTTTCGTTTTGTTTTGTAGGGTTTAAGTGTTGAAGACTCAGCTGGCTGAGTGGATAGTTCCCGAAGTGTTTCTGCTGCTTGGATGTGATGGGTAGAGATGAACCGTGTGTTTTTCTGCTTGAGGAAAGCCACTGGGTTGCTTTGCTGTAGGATGTTATCTCTCTTAAAGGTCATAAGCTATTTAATTATAGTAAGTCCTTACATGGTGAGTCACGAATCTCGTTTTGTCACACTCAAGACGTCAGCTTGAATTTCAAAGGGTGGTGTTAGGAGATTCTCAAAGTAAGTCCGAATAAAATTGGTATTATTTAGTTGTTTGGAAGTACATGAAAAATCTGGTGAACTTGGAAAATTGAAAATAAACAAAAAAAAACCTGTTAAATCATTGTCATAAACCTGGAGCTTCAGGCTATGCTTGGAGATGATGAAGTTACTTCCCATCCCTGTTTCACTGGAATGGAAACCAATTCCAGAAAGGAGGGGGAAAACACAGGTAGAGATAATAAAACACATCTCCCTGGATCCTGAGACTACACCTCCTACTCTGTGGATCCAGGAAGGTGGCTCCCTCTCCTTACCTGGGCCCTGTTTTAAGTGAGTTTAGCTCTGAAAAGAGTTGTGCTCAGGGCAGATCCTTCTGGGAAAGTCGGAGAGTGTGAGCGAGTGTAGTAAGGCGAGGGTGTCCTTGTGCGTGCTTTTCCCTCCGACTCACTGAGCGTCTCTGGCGGATGTGTTTGTCCTGCAGAAACGACGCTCAGGACGGCAAGTGAAGCGCAGAAAATACAACGAAGACCTGGACTTCAAGGTGGTGGACGATGACGGGGAGACCATTGCCGTGCTTGGGGCCGGCCGGACGTCCGCCCTCTCAGCTTCGACCCTGGCCTGGCAGGCGGAGGTACGGCCTTTAGGCTGGACTGCTGGCCTCCACCGGACAGTCACTTCGACTTTCTGATGGAGTTGTACTGTGGCTCTTTTTCAAAGCATAAGCTCGATCACCTTAACTGCAGGTTCTGTCCTTCAGGTAGCTTCCTGCTGAACTGAAAGTTCAGGCTCTTTGTCTGGGCCTCGCAGGTCCCTCTGTCATCATACTCTCCTGAATTCACCTAAGTTCATTTTCCAGATACACGACTTTGTGCCATCTCTCTCATTATTCTCCAGCCAAAAGACTTGACTCTTTTAAAGCCATGTATCAGCCATTCTTTCCCACCTACTGCCCTTGGCCTGTGTGGTCCCTTTTGGTTGGAATGCTCTTTGCCACATGCTTCACTTGAATCTTATTTAAAGTAGACTCTTGCCCCTTGTCCTAATGATTCTTTTTTTTTTCCCAATTAATTATTATTTATCTGACTGCACTGGGTCTTTAGTTGTGGCACACAGGATCTTTAGTTGAAGCCTGTGGGAGCTAGTTCTCTGACCAGGAATCGGACCCTGGGCCTTCTGTGTTGGAAGGACAGGGTCTTAACTACTGGACCACCAGGGAAATCCTCTGATGATTCTTTATTTCACTCCTGTTTGTTTATTTCATAGCACTTATTACAATTTATAGTTGTGTTCTGATTTCATTTTATTTGTCTCTCCCATTAGAATGTAGAAGTCTGATATGGAGTAAATAGCTACTCAATGAACGGAATCGCGTAAAGCAGTCATTACAGTTGGGACTGGGGTTACAAATGTGTATGGAGAGCCCACAGCAGGGCCAGGTCCTAGGACACAAGGATGAGTATCACGGCTTGGTCCCTGCCTCCAGGGAGTTTAATCTGGGAGAAGGAGCGTATGGCTACACTGGTATTGTGAGTTAAGTGCGGTCTTGGAAGTGTGTGCTGGATATGGTGACTGGAGGAGGAATGGACAGGAAAGGGAGGTCTGGGTTTTAGGGGAGGCGTTTCCGACCTGAACCACAGCCCCATAGCCTGCTGAGTACCAGAGGTTGTGATATGACAGTTTAATGAGCTAGGTCAGACGTTGGGGTGTGATTTGAGGAGTGATGGGAGATGATCCTGGGGTAGTAGGGAGAGCCACATTATGCAAGGCCTTGGCTCTCAGCTAAAGTATTTGGCCTTCCTCCTGCAGGTTGTACAAGGGGCCTGGGGCAGTCAGAGACGCAGGATGCCCATCTGTGCAGTTTAGGAATTTCCACTGGCAACAGTGTCAGGGAAGACGAGGACAGCATTTAGTCGTGGTACCCCCAGATGCTACCAGGGAAGAGGGGGTGGGAATACATGTTGAAAAGGAGGAGGTCTGAGCCAAGGAGTTTGCAGAGCAGAAAGCAGAAGCAAAAGAAGCAGCAGGCTGTGCATGTGGGATGCGCCTGATGGCCGGCAGCACATTCTGGGACACAGGCTGTCTGTTGTTAAGGAGTCCCTGTTGCTGACTTGGCAGGATTCACGTTCTGCCTGTGCAGCAACAGCACAAATGCCTGTCCTTCCTCCTGGACTCCAGTGTGGCTCCTGGAGCTGAGGATGCTTTTATCCGTGCCATCCACCTTGACTCCCACATCAAGCTTTTTCATGTAATTTCTCACAGCCTTTTGCTCTGTGTCTGCATAGAAAGTAGCTAGGAGCAGGGGCCCTTGTGCCTGTGTTAACAATCAGGAAATAAGCACAGAACAATCCAGGTCATAGCATTACATCGCAGCAGTGGATCAGTGATGAGCGTGTAAGAACTGATTTCGTGTCTCTCTCTGGGTCAGGGTTATCCAGCTAATGAATAGAACACCTAATAGGAATAATAATTTGAAGTAGTACAAGCAAGTAGTTAAAAGTAGTCCTTGCAAAACTTCTTTGACGTGATAGGATTACATTGCTTTACAGTGGGTCTCCTGGGACTGCCCTGTGGCCCAGTAGCTAAGACTTGACGCTCCCAGTGCAGGGGTGCAGGTTCCATCCCTGGTCACGGAACTAAATCCCACGTGTCACAGCTAGAAAGCCCACGTTTTACAATGAAAATCGAAGATCTCGTGTGCTGCAACTAAGACCCAGTGTGGTCAAATGAATATTTACAGTGGGTTTCCCTTCCTTGGCGATTTTATGGTTGCTTTGGTAGTTAAAGCACTCTAAGGGGTTTTATTTACTCCTAGTAGCCATTCAGCCCAGGTCACTAACTGTATTTCGGTTGTTGTTCTGACTTCTATCTGGTACCTAAAGGGCAGTAGTTTTTATCTTCACAAGGCTCTTTTTATCCTCATGAAGGGTACATTCAAGAAAGAGTTTATATGTGGTGAAACATAAGCTAGAATCTGAATCTGCATTAATTACACTTCAAAGATTGTGACTAAATTTAAAAAAGAAAGCGGCCCCAAATGTGGTTTTGGTGTTGATGTTCAGAAAAGGTAGCCATGTGGCTCTGGCCTCCACACCACAGGACAGACCTGACCACCTGCCGGGGACTGAGCGACTGACCTGAGTCGGTGCTCCATGGAGCCCTCTATTCGTGTCTATTTTACATAGTGGGGTCTCTGGGGAGGTCTGAACAAAGATTTCCCAGACTAACACGAAACCCAAAAGTCAGGGATCTCATCTAGGATTCCAGGCAATCCTCAGAGTGTCCAGGGGCCCAGAAACCAGTAGAAGAAGATTAGACTTTTCTTCCGTCCTTCTCCCAAGGCCCTTTGGAAGGGTGTCCGCCTGCTTGCAGACGGGCAGAGAAGGGGCAGAGAAGGGTGTGCAGTCAGCACCAAAAAGGCCCCACTGCTCCCTCCCTGCTTTCTTTGTGGTGTCTTATCGGCATGCTTAGCCCACTAGTGTGGCTCCTGTCCCAACCCCAAATCGCAACCTCAGCAGTGCTTGCCTAGTGGTGAGTTGCTGCAAACGTCTTTACGCATGATTCATTCTAGCTCGGGCCTGGCAGATCAGCATAGACGCCTGCTTTGGAGTCTAGAGGACAGTCCCCTGGCTGGGCAATGGGAAATATGTTCCCATCCTCACTGTGACTCCCTGCTTTCTTATTCTTTGTCAAATCGATGGCAGTGCTTGGTACAGAGACTTGCCCAGTTATGGCCCATTTACAGCATATAGATTCTTACAAGGCGGTCTCAGTTTTTGCCTCCTGCAATTGGTGTGGTTTGTGTGATTTTTGCCACTGAGAAAGAAGGACTTGAATTTGAACGAGGCATCATCTCCCAGTGCTCTCTTGTGCCCGCTCTTGCGTCTTTGCAGACAGTACCCTCTGCTTTTTCTGGTCTTTGCCTGCTCCTGGCAGGTGAGCGCAGTGGTTCCCTCACCCAGGAAACTCCCTGCTTCCCCTCAAGCTGGAGGTAAGTGCCCCTCCTCTGTCTCCCATGGCACTCCAGTACGGTTAACTCTGTCACTGTCCTTTAAACACCTGCCAGTTTTTGTTTGCCTTTGTCGAAGCCATGAACCATGTTAGGGTAGGGCTTGTAATCTTTTTCTTTTTTTTTTTTTTAACTTATCTCTCCAGCATGAAAAGGCTTCAATAAAGTAAACTGTACATTAAGCCCCAGGAACTATTTAGAGAAAACTATGGCACGTCCCTCCTCTATTTTGTGGTGTATTCATTATGCCTAATGTCCCCAGAACCCACCCACCACTTGTTTACAGCCCGTAACTGCACTGATGGGTCAGCGCCCCTACCATATTGCTCTGAATATCACTCCTGATTGTTCCCGCCATCACACTGTAAACTTTTGCAAAAACAAGTGTCACTTTTTAGTTGATCATAATTTTCACTTAACATAGGTAGTACTTGACATTGGGTAGTAAGTAACATAAAGACATGCATTCAGTTGTACTTATCATCTGGAAAATTTTGAAAGAGATGGGAATACCAGACCACCTGATGTGCCTCTTGAGAAACCTATATGCAGGTCAGGAAGCAACAGTTAGAACTGGACACGGAACAACAGACTGGTTCCAAATAGGAAAAGGAATACATCAAGGCTGTATATTGTCACCCTGCTTATTAAACTTCTATGCAGAGTACATCATGAGAAACGCTGGGCTGGAAGAAGCACAAGCTGGAATCAAGATTGCCGGGAGAAATATCAATAACCTCAGATATGCAGATGACACCACCCTTATGGCAGAAAGTGAAGAGGAACTAAAAAGCCTCTTGATGAAAGTGAAAGAGGAGAGTGAAAAAGTTGGCTTAAAGCTCAACATTCAGAAAACGAAGATCATGGCATCTGGTCCCATCACTTCATGGGAAATAGATGGGGAAACAGTGGAAACAGTGTCAGACTTTATTTTTTGGGGCTCCAAAATCACTGCAGATGGTGACTGTAGCCATGAAATTAAAAGACGCTTACTCCTTGGAAGAAAAGTTATGACCAACCTAAATAGCATATTCAAAAGCAGAGACATTACTTTGCCAGCAAAGGTCCATCTAGTCTAGTCAAGGCTATGGTTTTTCCAATAGTCATGTATGGATGCGAGAGTTGGACTGTGAAGAAAGCTGAGTGCCGAAGAATTGATGCTTTTGACCTGTGGTGTTGGAGAAGACTCTTGAGAGTCCCTTGGACCGCAAGGAGATCCAACCGGTCCATTCTAAAGGAGATCAGCCCTGGGATTTCTTTGGAAGGAATGATGCTAAAGCTGAAACTCCAGTACTTTGGCCACCTGATGCGAAGAGTTGACTCATTGGAAAAGACTCTGATGCTGGGAGGGATTGGGGGCAGGAGGAGAAGGGGACAACAGAGGATGAGATGGCTGGATGGCATCACCGACTCGATGGACATGAGTCTGGGTGGACTCCGGGAGTTGGTGATGGACAGGGAGGCCTGGCGTACTGCGATTCATGGGGTCGCAAAGAGTCGGATATGACTGAGCGACTGAACTGAACCGAATGAATAAATATGCTTAAAACATTGTAGAAACAGGTACGATTCTTAACTCCTGGATTAGAAAGATGAGAATGAGGTGTTTTTCTTTCTTTCTCAAGCTCTTGTTTCCTCCACTTCTTTGTACTGGCCTGTTTTCCTGCTGGCATTTGCCTTCTTCTCACTCCAGCCCTGACTGCCATGGGGAGGCCCGGGGCAGAGTGACTGCAGCTCTGCACCAGCCCGGGTGATTCAGGACCTAGGCTGCCATCCCACTCGGCCCAGGAGGATGGTTTTCATTCTTTCCATTTCTTCATTGGCCACAGCACCATTTCCCACCCCGGGTCTTTCCTCCGAGTGCCTCCTGTCCTTGTTTCCTCTTGGCTGCTCCTGGCCACCAGTCCTGCTGAGGCTTTTAGTGTTCAGACAGCTGCGGTTTGCACCTTTGTCATTCCCTGCCCCAGGCCTCTGTCCCTCGCACTCCATTCCTAGGTTCATTTCCCCATTTTCTCATTTTCCCAGGGCAGTTTTTGGCTTTTCTCAGTGTCCCACTCAAGAATCTAAGGTGATTTTGCCTGTTAACTCCTGTTTTAGATCAAAATTCCTGCCTGATTTTCTTCTAAGGAATGTGGCCACATTCTGTTCTCATTTATCCCCACTCCCCATTCTGTGAAATGTTTTTTTCTATTAAGACTGTGTTCCTTGGTATCCCAATAGGCATCCTGCTTCCGCTATACTGATCCTTTCATCACATGGGCACGTTTCAGCTTTCCTTCCTGTTTGCAGTCCTCTTATGAGCCAGCATCCTTTAATGCCCAACTGAAAGAAAACACACTATTTGAAAGTCAAGCTGTTCATGCTTTCTGCTCTCTTGCTGGGCTTGGGGTTACTGCTGCACTGATTAGGATTTACCCCAGGCACATTTCTCAGAAAAATATGTTTTATTTTGCTTCCACTGAGAGCTAAGCCCCTGAGACTGGGCACCTTGTTTAATGTGACTTCGGACCTTCCATGGCACTTGGTAAATACTTAATGTTTTGAAAAGTGAGTTATGTCTCACTAGAGGCTCTCCTTATTCTAGCTGAATAGAGTGAATCAGGTGGTTGGTTGAGGTTGGGAGTGATGTGAGTTGAAAATTTTTTCCCTAAGGGAAAAAATTAATTTCATGAGTTTCTGACATGAAATTGAATGAATTAAAATGGTCTTCTTTGAAGGATAATTTGAGAAAATTCCAAGAAGTTGGGAACAGATGGCTGTTATGGAAGTGTGTTCGGCAAGCAGATTTAGTTTATATCTGTGTGTATCTGTATACACTGAGTGTTTATACACACATGATCATGCTTATGCACGGTCTCTGTTTAGGAAAAAGAAATCCTGATTTTCCAGTCTTCTTCCTACTTTGATGTGTATTTTTGGTAACACTAGCCTCTTTTTTCCCTTTTATTAGGATAGAGTAAAAAAAAAAATCTGTTGTCAGATTTTGATGATAACTATTGATTTTTTTAAAATTCTAGTGTTATCCCCTGTTCTTTAGTGCCAAAAAGCAAACTGAACTTTTATTTCAAATTCCTTAATTTTTACTTAAAAAATTTTCTATAACAAAGAATGCTTTAAGCCCTCCATCCTTTTAACCCTCAGAGTAAAGTTCTGAGCCTTCTTCATCCACATGTTAATGTTTCTGTGGATTGGGTCCTGGTTAAAAACTGAAGAGAAATCAACATTTTTCCATCAGAAGCCATCTTTTTCTGCTCTTCATGGTAGGTAAGAATAAGAGACTATTTGAAGGGACGTCCAGTGGTTAAGAATCCACCTGCCAACGCAGGGAACATGGATTTGATCCCTGGTCCGGGAATTAAAATCCCACATGCCATCGGGCAACTAAGCCCATGGGCCACAATTTCTGAGCCCACTCTGTCTAGAGCACATACTCTGCAACTAGAGAAGCCCCTGCAACGAGAAGCTCTCACACCACAACCAGAGAGTAGCCCCTGGTCACTGCAGCTAGAAAAAGCCCATGCATTCAACTAAGACCCAGTGAAGCACCCCCCCCCCCAAATATATAGTCGAATAAAGAAAATTCTTTTAAAGAGAGAGCCTATTTGAAGTCACCTGCTGGTGAGGAGAGACCGTGGTTCTCTCAGCATGGGTGCACTCGTGTGAAGGCTTGCTTGTTAGTCTGGTTCGTTCAGACTTGGAAGTAGGTAGAAAAGGTAGTTGGCAGTGATGAAAGTCTAAGGCTAATAGACATCTAGCTTGTTTCCAAAGCCTCTTCTGATTTGGCCAGCTGCTCTGGCTCTGTGTGCCCGTAGCACTTGCTCTATACTGCTGTTCCCATGTTGCATTGTAAAATCTCTTAACATTACTTATTCAGAAATATTTATTGAGCGCCTACTACTATTGGGCACCAAGGTCTGTTCTGAGCGCTGGAGATAACATCAGGGAACAAAAGAGCCGGAAGTCCCTGCCCTTGTGGAGGGAGCCTGTTGCATGCACACAGCCCATCTCCTCCTCCAGATGTTTGCCAGGTTTTCAGCCTACATGGGGTGTCAGGCCAAAGGGCTAAGCTCAGAACTTCCAAAGGGTAGAAATAACTTGGGAGAGGCTGGTTATCAACCTGGAAAGAGTAAAATTGTGTAGTGTGTACATGGTGGTAAGTGCTATGGAAAAAAAAACATCAGAATAGGAGTGTTACGCAATTCAAGAATGAAGCTTGCAATTTTAGATAGGGTGATCAGTGTTGACTTCACAAAGGTAATATATGATCCAAGAACTAAAGGAAGTAAAGGAGTGAGGGAGTCATGTAGGAAGAAGAGGATTTCAGGCAGACGGAATAGCAGAGTCCTGTAGGTGGAAACGTGCCTGGTGTGTATGAGGGACAGACAAGGACACCTGAAAGGTGACAGAGGAGGTGAGAGGCTGGGGACGCATTCCGTGGGCTTCTGAAGACCTTTGGGAGACTTGAGGTTTTACTCCCAGGTTGAAAGAAAAGCAGTTTAAGCAAAAGGATGACTTAAATGAAGGGGCCATTCTGATAGTTGTGTTGAGAATAGACCAGTAGGACAGGCTGGGTAACAAAGTGATTACTTAAGAGATGACTGGGAATAATCTGGGTGAGAGATGAAGGTGGTTTAGACCAGGGTAGAAGCAGTGGAGGTGGTGAGAAATGGCTGGGTTCTGAACATACTTCAAAGGTAAACTCAACAGGATCTCTTGGCTGATGAGATAGGGTGTGTGGCACAAAAAGAGAGGAGTTGGGAATTACAGGATTTTGAGATTGAACATCCAGAGGGATAGAGTTCTTTTTAATTCAGTTGTAAGAAAACTGTAGTTTGAAGGGGTAGGGTTGGTGGCTTGGCTGAGAGACTTAAGAGTTTGGTTTGTGGACATCTGAAGTGTGAAATATTTCTGAAATAGGTGCTGATGACAAATAACAGTTGGATAAAGGAGTCTGTAATTATGGGGTTCTAAGCTGGATTAAATAACTATGGCAGTCTGGACAACATGCACACATGCGAGTTACGGTGCTTCAGTCACGTCTGACTCGTTGCGACCATATGGACAGTAGTCCGTCAGGCTCCTCTGTCGTGGGATTCTCTAGGCAAGAACACTGGAGGGGATTGCCATGCCTTCCTCCAGGAGATCTTTCTGACCCAGGGATAGAACCTGCATCTGTTGCATCTCCTACATTGACAGGTGGCGTCTTTATCACTAGCACCACCTGGGGAGCCCAGGATAAATAAATATGGCAGGCAAGACACATATAGCCAGTGTTTAAAACCACGAGACTGGATGGGATCACCTAGAGAATGAATATAGATAGAAAAGAAAGCCCCACAACTAGGCCCTAGGGAACTGCAGAAATAAGAGTTAGCGTTGGAGGATTCTATTTTCAGGTAAGAAATAGTTGGGCATGGCAGGCCAACACTCGCTGCAAGGGGGAAGAAAAAGGTAACTTGCAAAGAACATATTTTTAAAGACATCAGATAGCTGTGGAAGCAGTAAGAATGAGATGCACTAAAATTCCAGACGGAGAAGAGCTCTTCCCTAGATGAGCTGACCGTTGCTGACTGTTTTCTTCTCTGGAAGCATTCTGTAATTCCGGGCAGGGGCTGAGTATCAGGCTGGGCCCAAACAGAGACCTGCTCTGGGTTGACGAGAAACATCTGACCCTGCTGGTGATTGATTATGCAGGGCTGATGAAATGATTGGGAACTAGGGGAATCCCCAAAGCAAGGAGCCTTCCACAGGTGACATTTGCTGAGTTCTGGGGTAGTACAAGAAGTGGGTGGCCGAACCAGAAGGCAAATTGAAATCTCACAGTCTTGCATTATTTAGGAGATAAAATCTCACTGAAAGGGTGGATCTACTGCAAAACAAAACTGAATCTCCCTTAAGAGAGATTGTTAACCTGCTTGGGATTGGAAAACTCAAGGCTGAGGAGTAAAAAGACCTGCCGAGTTTACAGTCAAGTGACTGTGGGCATTTGTTCTCAAGGAATAGATCAAACAAGAGATGGACTGAGTCTTAACAGAACGGTGACCCAGTCCTGACCCAACAGAGCCTGATTGGACTGGACCAGTGGGACCCATTCCTTCTCCCTGTTCATCAAGGAGAAAATAGGAAGCATTTGGAGCTGCTGTGATTCTTTTGTTCACAATATTCACCGTACAATAAAAAATTATTAGACATTGAAAAGGCTGGGAAATTGACTAACAATCAGGAATATTAATGAAAGCAAAGCCCAGATGATCCAGATAATGGAGTTAGTAGAAAAAAATTTTTTTGAATTACTATGATTAATGTAATCCTCTATTTAAAGAAAATAGAGAAAATGATGGACAAAATAAGTTTAAAGTAAAGAATTCCAACAGAGAATTGAAGCTATAAAGAGAATCAGATCAATGCTGTAAAACTGAAAATTTGTAAAATTCATAGCATAATAGGTAAGTTTAAAAGCAGATTAGATACAATAGAAGATAAGATTAGTGACTTTGAAGACAGATCAGTAGAAAATTTCTAAACTGACATACAGAAAAATGAATGGAAAGAACAGAGCAAAGCATAAATGCATAGAGACCACTGGGATGCAGGAAAAGGTCTGATGCTCTGATTAGCATCCTAGATGTAGAAAAGGAAAGGTCAATCACTTAGTCATGTCCAACTCTTTGCAACCCCATGGACTGTAGCCTGCCAGTCTCCTCTGTCCATGGGATTCTCCAGAATGCTGGAATAGGTTGCCATTTCCTCCTCCAGGAGATCTTCTCCACCCTGGGATCAAACCTGGGTCAGTGGAGAGCCAAAAAGTCCCCCAAACTGATGCAAGATATCAATCAGTAGATTCAATGTTAGGTAACCCCCAAGCAGGAAAAACACACAAAAGAAAACCATACCTAGGCATATCTTAAACTGTAGAAACCAGATACTAAAAGAATATCTTATAAATCACTAGATAAAAACTGACAGCTAATATTATATTAAATGGTATAGTATTGAATGCCTTCCCTCTGAATTAGCAAGTAAGAAAAAGATTCCACTATTCTCATTTATATTCAGAAATACATTGGAAGTCCTGCGCTAAGGAGAAGAAATACAGGCATGCTTTATTTTATTGTTCTTTGCCATATTGCATTTTACAGATGCTGCCTTTTTTTTTTTTTTTTTTTTTTGAAGTTTGAAGGTTTATGGTAACCTTGTATCAAACAAATGTATTGGCATCATTTATAATATACTAATATTACAATATACCTTTTACAGTATACTTATTTTATAAACTAGCAACATCAAATCAGGGATGGAAAATTGTAAAATGCCACTTATGATAGTATCAAGGTATTAGGTACCCTGAAGTAACTCTCAAAAGATACATAAGCCCTCTGTATGAAAAACATGGCTGAAACAAATGAAAGAAGCCCTAAGTAAATGGAGTGATATGTGACACGCACGTATTCAAAATTAAGCTATCTGGAATTCAGTCCCCGTCCACATCTAGGCAGGGTGCTTTTTTGGTGGAAATTGACGATGGAAATACAGATCTACCCTATCCAAGGTGATCTTGAAAAGGAAGAACCCAGTTGGAAGATTTATAATCCATACTTTGTAATCAGTTTACAAAAATGAAGACAGGGTAGTGTTGCCATAAGAACACATAGACCAGTGGGCCAAAAATAGAGCTGTATGTGGCTTCTGAGCACTTGAAATAGCCTAGTTCGAACTGAGATGTGCTCAACAAAGTACAGAATAGATTTTTAAAGACTCAGTATGAGAAGAAGAATGTAAACTATTTCATTAATAGTTTTATATTGATTGCATGTTGAAATGATATTTTGGCTATGTTAATTAAAATATTGTGAAAATCAAATTCATCTGTTTTTAAATGCAGCTGCTGTTGTCATTCAGTCACTAAGTCATGTCCGACTCTTGGTGACTGCATGAACTGCACCACACCAGGCTTTCCTGTTTTTCTCTCTCTCCTGGAGTTTGCTCAAACTCAACGTCCATTGAGTCAGTGATGTCTTCCAACCGTCTTATCCTCCGTTGCCCCTTTCTCTTCTTGTCTTCAACCTTTCCCAGCGTAAATGTGGCTATAAGAAAATTTAAAACTATGTATGTGGCTTATTTGTGGCTTTGGTGGCAGCAAAGATTCGTTCAATGGACATAAAAATACAAAAGAGAAAAGAAAGGTGAATCATAGAGAACTTCTCTTCATCAAAAGACACATCTACAGTTTGAGAGGGCAAACTATAGATTGATAGAAAAAGTATAGATCATAACAGAGGACTCTTATTCAGAAATACAAAAAGATATAAACTTGCAAATATAAAGAATCTTGACAAAAAAAAGAACAATTTTTAAAATAGGCAAATGACTTGAATAGAAGCCTCATAGGGCCAATAAGCATATGAAAAGATGCTCAGCACCTTCTAATTATCAGGGAAATGTGAGTTAAGGAGGGGATGTGAGATTTGAACTCTAAAGAAAGCTGAGTGCTGAAGAATTGATGCTTTTGAACTATGGT
Source organism: Bos mutus (assembly GCF_027580195.1). NCBI lineage: Eukaryota > Metazoa > Chordata > Mammalia > Artiodactyla > Bovidae > Bos > Bos mutus. The sequence continues at coordinate 54,439,144 of NC_091629.1, read as the reverse complement.
GTTGGAGAAGACTCTTGAGAGTCCCTTGGACTGCAAAGAGACCCAACCAGTCCATCCTAAAGGAGATCAGTCCTGGGTGTTCATTGGAGGGACTGATGTTGAAGCTGAAACTCTAATACTTTGGCCACCTGATGCAAAAAGCTGAATCATTTGAAAAGACCCTGATGCTGGGAAAGATTGAGGGCAGGAGGAGAAGGGGACAACACAGGATGAGATGGTTGGATGGCGTCACTGACTCAATGGACATGAGTTTGGGTAAATTCCGGGAGTTGGTGATGGACAGGGAGGCCTAATGTGTTGCAGTCCATGGGGTCGCAAAGAGTCAGATGTGACTGAACTGAACTGAGTACACATCCATTGGAATGGCTGAAGTTTTCAGTACTCATGATATCAAGTCAGTTAGAACTCCCATGCACTGCTGCTGGATATAAAAATGGTTGCAACTACTTTGGAAAAAGTTCTGACAGTATCCCTCAAAACTAAACATATAACCAACCTCATAACCTAGCGATTGCCTTCCTGTGTATATATCCAAGGTAAGCGAGTGCATTTATATGAACATTGAAAGCAACCCAAATATTCCTTAGCAATAGCATGGATAAATAAGTGGTGGGTAAATAAATAATTTATACAATAAAATACTGCACAGTGATACAGGAGAATAAACCACATGCTATATGATTCCATTTGCATGAAACTTAATAACAGGCAAAACTAATCAATGGTGGTAGAAGTCTGAAGAGTGGTCATGTCTAGAAGGGGGCGTGAGGATCTGCCAAGAATGTTGAAAATTTAATATAACTTTATCTCGGGGGGACTTCACTGTATATGTGTACATGTAAAACGTCGATAATTGTATGCTTGAGATCTCTGCATGCTGTATGTATGCCATACCTCAGTCACTTACAGCCTTGTGTGGGTGTGCCTGGCCGTTCCCCGATGAAGACTATAGCGCATTTATTTCTGTAAGACCAGTACGTAAACTCAAAAGACATGCAGTAAATAACGGGGAAAGTTTAGGAAGGAAATGAAGTGGTAAGGAAGGAAGCCGGGTCATTAATCTAGTTTCCTTTAACCCAGACCCTGTTCCTTTGCTTGCTGTCCACTTGTCATAGTCCAAGCTCTGTTTGTTGGCTGCAAGATTGGGGTTGTGATTTTACTGCTCAGGAAAGGACATCTAGTTTGGGCCCTTCACTGGTAGCCATCTGGACAAGAGAAGTTAAGTCCAGGTATATGGAAAAAGAGGGAGGCTTTAATTATATGATATAGATCAAGAATAACCCTTTATCTTTCCTTTGTAATCCATCTGTCTTCCATGTTATTTAGCATTCAGCCAATATTCATTGATCACCCACTGTTGTCTGGCTTTCTCAAGGTATCTAGCTACACCAGTGAGTAAAACAAATCAGGATCCCGCCATTACAGGCTAGCGTGATGGGAGAAGACGGCAACCCACTGTGAACTGCCGCCGCCTCCTTTTCTTGTGCATAAGAATCAAGCAGAGCAAATATACTTAGAGGAAATCAAAAGCCAAGTCTGTATCCAGCCCCAGTTCACTGATCTTCCGGTTGAGCAGTGGGAAAAGACTTGTCATTTTAGATTAACTTCACAATGCCATGTGTCCAGGGGGACATAATGAATATGCGTAGCCTTTGGGAGCATCTGTCAGCGCCTGCTGATTTCCATACTTCTCTTCCACCATCTGCCCTGCTTGTCGTTTTTTTACTATCAGATTTCTGGGAAAAGCTTGATTTAAGTTCTTAGAAAATATGTTTTCTGTAACGGTATGACTTTGGGATAGTTGAGCCCTAGAATGGGTAGACTGAAGGCAATGATAATGCAGCACAAATCATCCTTTTGGAAAGTTCTGAGAAGGAACCCAACTAGTTATTCTGAGAGTTAGGGTTGGGGTGTGTGTTCTTTTCATGCACTGTTCTAAGTCTCATATTGTGATAAATGGTAGATCTGGAAAAGTCATATAGTGCAGTTGAAACCACTGAAATAAAACTGCTCAACTGAAATCTTAGGAAGAACGTTTAACAGGAGTGTTTTTGTAAGTTTATTGTTTATTTTATTTTTATTTTTTAATTTCTGTTTAATTTTATTTGTTTATCTTTAGTTGTAGCACGTGAATTCTTATTTGCAGCATGTGGAATCTAGTTCCCAGTGAGAGGAAAAAAAGTGAAAGTCACTCAGTCATGTCCAACTCTTTTCGATCCCATGGACTGTAGCCCACGAGGCTCCTCTGTCCATGGAATTCTTCAGGCCAGAATACTGGAGTTGGTCCCATTCCTATCTCCAGGAGATCTTCCTGACTCAGGGATTGAACCTGGGTCTCCCACATTGCAGGCATATTCTTTACCATCTGAACCACCAGGGAAGCCCTAGTTCCCAGACCAGGAATCAAACCTGGGTTCCCTGCTTTGGGAGTACAGACTCTTAGCCATCGGACTATCAGAGAAGTCCCAAGTTTGTTGTTTTTTAAATGCAAATTTTTTTAAAATCAAGTACTCCTCTGTAGAGATTTCCTGGAGATTAGAAAATGTTGATGTGTATCTAGGGTAGAAAGGAAGTAATTAAATTGTTTCCAGTTGGGATTTGTAGTCAAAGGATGATCAGTAAAACAGAAAGTGATTTCCAGGTACAGAGGGGAACAGTGATACCATTTAGTAGAGAATAGTGCCTTACATTTGCCTAACGCTTCCTGTCCAAAAAATGTTTTCACATGCCATCTTATCCTCCCAGTAACCTAGTGAGATATGTATTTTTAATTCTTATTTTAATAGATTTGAAACTAAGAGATGTTAATTGACTTGCCCAAAGTCAACAGCTGGAAGGTGTCAGAACTGGGGCCTTCTGCTTCTGAAGCCCCCAGACTCTTTCATATTACGCTTTTCTGAAAATTTTATGCAGTAACATGTAAGCAGTTTGGGCAGAGAAGGGAGGTCCCAGGACCAATTTTAATAATGCTAAAGGCAGCTCTGAAGTCAAGAATCTGCAAAGCAGAGTAACTTCCCTGCTCACGTGGGAGGGGAAGTGGGAGGGTCGTGCACAGAGGTTAGACTCTACCATCTTTGCATCACTCTGAGCTGGCAGGATGGAGGCCTCTGTACTCAAAGGTGAACCTTTGGACCAAGTAGTATCTATTGTAGCATTTCTTGTAGAATTATTTCATGGCTTCTGTGGTGCCAGTAATCCACTCTCTCTCTCTCTCACCTCTGTCTTCAGGAGCCTCCAGAAGATGACGCAAACATCATTGAGAAGATCCTGGCATCTAAGACTGTCCAGGAGGTTGGTGGCTGATGTTTCTGGCTTGTGTGTCTCTAGCGCACATTACACCCTCTGTTAAAAGATGTCTCTGGAATGGTCCTTCTCAGCTGGACCGAGAGCTAGGCAGAAGCGCTTTCGGGCTAGTTGACACTTAGGTTTACCTCTGTAGAAGATTTTAGGACACGAAATTCTTAAATATTTGAGTATGACCCAAATTGATGTTTTTCTTCCCTGTGATCCTACTGATAGGTATTGACCTCTTAGTTGCCACAGCTCACTGAAAGTCATCAAAGACCCAAGAAGAAGAGATGGGGAAAGACTCCCAGTGCAAACACCTTTTCCTTTCCATGTCTTCAGGGCTGTCATAGGGAACTTCTAGAGAAAATCCCTGGTGTGAAAGAGCATAAGAACATAGTGTCAGGGAGAGCGTGGTTTCATTTTTACCTCGAGGATTTATGAGACTTCCTCGCTTTGAGTGAACCCCTCTGGAGTGTGTGGGGAACAAGCAGGGGGTCGGGGGAGGGTAGGACGGGTTGGCAGGGACACTGGAAATGCATGTTCTCACTTTCGCAGCAGCTCTCAGAGCCCTGGGCCAGTTGGGGTTTTTCAGCTGAGTGCCCTCCTAGCCCAGATCTCGGAGTGACACCAGGAGGATTTTTTTTTTTTTTTTTTTTAACGTTGTAGCTTAGCTGTGTGTTCAGCCTTTAGAAAGTCTGCTCCAGGGCTGCCAAAAAAACCGACCTGGTAAAATACAAATATCCTCGAGAAACATGTTCTAAATCAAGAAGGAGCGCTTGATTTACCTTTCTCGTTTGGTACTTAAGAGTGGTCCACAGGGGTCTAGGCTGATAACGGCTTGCTTTGGGTTACAGGTCCACCCGGGAGAACCCCCATTCGACCTGGAGCTGTTCTACGTCAAGTATAGAAATTTGTACGTCTGTTTAACGTATTCTTTGTATTTGGATGTTATATCACTAAAATGTCTTTCCCTCATCCCATCATTATCTTCTATATTTTCCAAGAATGGCCCCTAAAGTGTGACTCACAGACCTCAATTGGCTCAAGTTCACCTTAGGGGGCAGTGCCCAACTTTGTGTATAGAGTCACCTGGAGAAATTTTTAAAACTACTGAAGCCCTTGCTGCCCTCAAGGCCGGTTGACTCCTTCTCTGGGTGTAGTTCCCAAGGGTTGACGTGTTTTAAAAACTCCCTGTGCGGTTCCTGTTTGCACACAATGTGGAGAATCACAGTCCTATAGCCTATACTTTTCTGCTCTCTTGCATTTTCCCTTTTTTCTCTGCTTGTGCCCACTTACTAATGTGCATGAATGCTAGCCTCCCTATACCTGCCCTGCCTCCAACTGTGAGCCATTTTCTCTAGAAGCCACAGAGTGACCAGTTGCTTGGAATTGCTGTCTTGTCCTGGTTCAGTTTTTGTCCTGAAGGGCAAGGCCCTTCTAAGTCCAGTCTCCAGCGGTTCCACAGCAAGCCACTCAGCTGCTGCTATGGTAGATGGTCACCCTGGTTACTGAAACTTTAAAGTCTGATTATTTGCTGGTTCTACACTCGTCTCACAATCTGTATGTCTTTGGATAGTTCCTACTTACACTGTAAATGGGCCACAATGGAAGAACTCGAAAAGGACCCTCGCATCGCACAGAAGATCAAGCGATTTAGGAATAAGCAAGCCCAGATGAAGCACATTTTTACTGAGGTGAAGCGTTACTTATTAATTTGATCACTGCTTTTCCTGCAGTATTAGATCCCAGGTTTAAGTTTCTTTAAGTCGAAGTCCCATGCAGATCTATTGCTTAGGCGTGCCCTGATTTGAGATGCAAGTTGTCCAGATTTAAGTCAAAGAAAATGGAATAAGGCTCAAACTTTACAAATGATAACTCCTAAGGATCTGCATCTTGGTTACATTCTAGGCAAAAGGAATGTGTTCACAGTTTTTTCATTTCCTTCCTCCCCCTCCCCAAAAGGGTAATTCCAAGAATTAATGCTTGGGTGTAAAATAGAAACAAAGCCAAAATGTTAGAAAATAAGTAAATAAATATATCAACTTGGGAATTTCTAAGTGTAGTAAGAGGAAGGATTGATGGATTTGGGTATCAGAACATCTTTAGTGTCTATAAATTGGAAAATAACCACAAATCTTAAAGTAAGTACATATATACATATATGTATTTCCTAACTGTATCCATGCATACCTACATACAACTGGGCTTCCGTGGTGGTTCAGACAGTAAAGAATCTGCCTGCAATGCAGGAGACCTGGGTTTGATCCCTGGGTCAGGAAGATCCCCTGGAGAAGGGACTGGCAACACACTCCAGTACTCTTGCCTGGGAAATCCCATAGACAAAGGAGCCTGATGCGCTACAGTAGCCCACGGGGAGTCAGAGGTGATGGGCACTTTCACTTTGGAATCCCATAGACAAAGGAGCCTGATGCGCTACAGTAGCCCAAGGGGAGTCAGAGGTGACGGGCACTTTCACTTTGGGCCTCCCAGGTGGCACTAGTAGTAAAGAGCTCCCTGCCAGGAGCCATTAGAGGTGCGGGTTCAGTCCCCAGGTTGGGAGATCCCCTGCAGGAGGGCATGGCAACCCACTCCAGTACTCTTCCCTGGAGAATTCCATGGACAGAGGAGCCTGGCAGGCCACAGTCCATAGGGTCACGAAGAGTCGGACACGACTAAAGCAACTTTCCATGCGTCTACGTATAAGGCATGCATTCTTATCCAGTATGGAAACCTTACTTACATTTGCATAGACACAGACATGATACATATTCATATACATATGACAAAAGCTTTAATGATAAAAAATGCTCTTATAATTCAAAAAGGAAAATACATAGAGACATAGATATAAAAAACAGATGTGTGGATACAGGGAAGTGGGATGGATTGGGAGACTGAGATTGACAGACACACACTGCTGTATATAAATAGGTAACTAATGAGGTCCTATGGTATCACACAGGGAACTCTACCCAGTGCTCTATGGTGACCTAACTGAGAAGGAAATCCAAAAAAAGAGGGGATTTATGTATATGTGTAGCTGGTTCACTTTGCTATACAGTAGAAACTAAAAATTGTAAAGCAACCATATTCCAATAAAAATTAAGAAAAAAAAAGTACAAAATCCTAAATGGAAAAAAATGGACAGATTATTGGGGAATTCAGGAAAGAGGGGGAAATTATTTACTAATCATACCAAAAAAAAAAGTAATCAATTTCATTAGCAGCCAAAGAAATGCAAATCTTGTAGTTTTCACTTACCAGATACTGGAAGGTTTTAGAAATAAGCATCATCCATTGCTGGTGAAGGTGTGTGGAAAAGACCCTCTTGTCATCGCAGCTTGGGAGCATAACCTAGGATGCCCTCTCAGGAGAGCAGGTTGACAGCAAATGTCAAATGCCTCAATATCTGCATAGCCCTTGTCCCAGCAGTTCTAATTCCATCATTTATTTTTAAGGAAACTATCAGATCTTGGAGCAAAGACTTAGCTATGATAAACAGTTTATGTTGGTGAAAAATTGAAAACAAGCATAATGTTAGGTAACAAATACTATTAAATTATGATACATTTCAGAGTGTAGTACTGCGCAGCTAGTAAAAGTGATACTGGAGGACGGTTATTAATGTCAATAGGAAGGGGCTTAATGTTGTAAACTACTGTTAATTGAAAACGTTAGGCTCCTACAGCATGTGAGAGTTCCATTTTGGGAATGGTTGTTCTTCAGTCGCTTAGTTGTGTCCAACTCTTTGGGAACCCATGGACTGCAGCATGCCAGGCCTCTCTGTCCTTTACCATCTCTTGGAGCTTGCTCAAACTCATGTCCATCAAATCAGTGATGCCATCCAACCATCTCATCCTCTGTCATCCCCTTCTCCTCCTGCCTTCAATCTTTCCCAGCATTGGGGGTGAGAGTGGGAGGTGGGTGTGCAGGGGCAAAGAATCACCATAAAAATGCATAGAAAATGTCTGAGTTTATGTAAAAACACTGACCTAATTTTCTCTATTCAGTAGGATCGTGGTGATTTCTATTTTCTTTAACATGTAATTTTTCAATCTTATACAGACAACTTACGAAGAAAAAACAATATAAATTATTTTTTAAATGTAGTCACAAATAAGATGCCATCAAATCATAGCAAACTGCCACACATAACTTACCAGTTCATTGTTCGCATGGTGCTCCTTTTCCCACAAATGCCAAAAACCTATTTTAGGACAGTGTCAGTAAGTGTTCTTTTTGTCCCAATATGGACTCCTTTCTCTTTAGCTTCAACGTTTGGCCCCAGGCCTCTCCAGGCTCGTTGTAAAGCCTGTGAGAACTGTTTTTTATGGCATCATTCCTCTGATAGAGCATCAGGGAAAGGAAGGGCTGGAATTGGAAAAGCCGTCCTGAAGCCCTGTTGGACGCTCTCCCTGGGTTCCCAGAACATCGCACTCACACCTCTGTTTTAGCGAGGATTTGCAGCATAGCGACTTGTTTACAGGTCTGGGTCTGCCATTCTGAGCCCTGTGAGACAGACAGGGCCTCGCCTTCCTTGTGTTTCCCTCTAGGACACCAGACGCAGGCTCCGTGCTCAGTCACCATTTGGCTGTGCCCAGGCTGGTGAGGAGGGTTTGGTGAGGAGGGTTGCCTGCTTAGACCCTGTAGCACTTCCTGTCTCCCTGGAATAAAGTCCAGACTCCTCAATGCAGTCTATGAAGCCCCATGAGTCTAGTTTCTGATTTATGCCCAAGGGAGTGATTTTTTTTTTTTCTTCCCTTGGTTGGGTATTGAAAGAGAAAACTGTGTTAGGATGTGTAGAAATACCATAGTGGGAGTCCCTGGTGAGACCCTGGTGAGAATGGACAGTTACGGGAGGAGATTGGAGGCCACTATGAGAGGAAGGGAAATTGGGAAGTAGTTGCTATAACGCTGTCTTCAGTCTTGACCTGGTCAACAGTTTTACTCATAACTTGCATAAATGATATTCTTGTAAATAATAACCTAGTTCTGAATAGAGCTTCTTCATACACATTACTTCCAGCTGCTTTATAAGGTAGCCAGGGGCACGTGTAAAGGAGAGTCAGGCTAGAAGGCTGAGCGTTTCCCACACCCCACGGGGCTGGAGACCTGTTAACCCCTGACTCCTCAGCACCAGACCCAGCACTGGGAGAATGAATGACAGAATCCAGGTTCAGGTTCACCTGGACAGGCAAGGATGAATTAAATCATGCAGATGGCAATAAGTAAATGTAATGGCTCACATTGGTATTGTAAAGATCTTTACAACTTTGGAGTAGGGAAGATGACTGGATGGCAGCTCAAGGGACAAAGTTTACTATGAACCAAGAGCTGGTGGCTCAGTGGTAAACAGTCCGCCTGCCAATGCAGGAGACCGCAAGTTCCGTCCCTGGGTTGGAAGGATCCCTTGGAGAAGGAAATGGCAACCCACTCCAGTATTCTTGCCTGGGAAATCCCATGGACAGAGAAGCCTGGTGGGCTACAGTCCATGGGGTCACAAAAGAGTTGCTTCAGACTGAGCGACTGAACAACAACAGCAAGAGTAGGGTGGGGCTTAAAAGGTGCCAGTAATCCTAGATGGCACCCTGCTTGCCATGCTCTGTTCTCTTCTGAGTATTGTGCTGATGTGGGTACCGGGATTCAGTGAGAGACTTTGTAAAGCCTGAGGGCAGCTGGGGGAGGACTGTTAACAGTGGGCAGAAGCATGTCTGAGTGATCGAGAGCAAAGGTGGACAGTGAATGCCCAGTGCTGGCGCCCCCCAGCAACCACACCCACAGGTGTCCACGCACTGCTGAACGTCCTTGGGCCAACTGAATAGCTCCTCTGCACTCAGCATCCTTTGTTTTCGTAAATCAGAAATCCTCCTAACCCTCACGATACCCAGGAGGATTAAATGACACAGTGTTGATGAAAGTGCTTGGCATGGTCCCCGCCCCATGGTCACTGCTCCACAAAGGTTAGCTCTGCATCACCGAGGGATCTGGAAACATGGCATCTGAAGAACACTGAACACCTGGGGTGGGGAGGTATTTAGATAGAGAGGAGAGAATCACTTGGCTACTGCTTCTGTAGAGGAAGCAGTTCACTCCAGTGAGTCACAGTTCCAGGAGGAAAATTAGGCAGTAATTTGATAGTGATAATGATAAAGATTGTGATGCTACTACTGAACAGGCAGAGGTAAAGCTGTCTTGGCAGTGGGTCAGGTCTCAGAGGGCAATAAATTCCTGAACATGGGAATAATTGAATCCGAGGGTGGATTTGCCAGGGTTGCTGTAAGAAGTGTTTCTGTATAGATTGGAAGGTGAAACTATATAGCTCCTAAAGTGCCTTCTAGCTTAAGGGGCAGTGAGAACACCCCTGCAGTTCGGAGGAGGGCTTCTGGGCAAGAAAGACCTGGGTAAGCGTTCCAGTCCACGTGGCTTTGGGACCCTGGCCACAGGACATATTTAACCTCTCTGAGTCAGTTCTCTCATCTCTAAAGTATTTACAGCACTTACTGCGCCATAAAGTAGTTTAGAGGCTTACATGAAAGCATTGGACACACACTGAATATTTTGCTTATTACTGTTCTTATAAGTACACTATGCGGGGGGGTGGGGGGGGTTCGGGGCGGGAAGCACAGTCTATTTAACCGTAAACAAGTCCTAAGAGTACAGCTCAATGAACCTTTACAAAATAAACACTCCTGTGTAACCACCACCTAGATCAAGGAATAGAACATTATCAGTATCCCCGGAAGCTCCCCTCATGCATCCATCCAGTTATTAACTGTTATTGGTGTGAAGAAGAAAAAGAAACTGACATTCCGGATTTCCATGGGTTATCTCTGGAAATCCTCTTTGTGCTGATTTTTGCTCAGTACTTAATAACCCTGGAGGAGGGCAAGACAACCCATTCCAGTGTTCTTGCCTGGAGAATTCCATGGACAGAGGAACCTGGCAGGCTATAGTCCAAAGAGTCGGACACGACTGAGTGACTTAGCATGCACTCGTTGGAATGACCTATAGGAAACCCTTACCCGTGGTGCAACCTGCAAGGTGTGCTTGTGCCTTTAAATGTAGTCCTGAAGGGCAGGATTTGGGGACAGTGAGAAAAGTTGGTGAGTTGACTTATTTAAGCAAACCTCCTTTTTTGTTGTTTTTTTAATTTATTGGAATGTAATTGCATTACAGTGTTCTGTTACTAAGACAGCCTCTTCAATAAGTAGTGCTTGGGAAACTGGGCAGCTTTACATAAAAGAATGAAGTTAGATTACTTTCTAATATCATACTCAAAAATAAATTCAAAATGGATTAAAGACCTCAGTGTAAGGCCAGAAACTACAAAACTCTTAGAGAACAACTTAGAACAGTCTTGGACATAAATTGCACCTAGATCCTCTTGACCCACTTCCTAGAGTCATGGAAATAAAAATAAACAAATGGGACCTAATTAAACTCAAGCAGACCTTTTCATTCTGCATTCCCCGATAGAGCCCAGGGTGGGGGGGATCACTTAAAGATAAAACACTGGATGCTGGGTCGGCAGGAAGGGAGTCACTTCTTAGCTCTTCTTTCCCGTTTGCCTTAGCCTGACGAAGACTTGTTCAACCCAGACTATGTGGAGGTCGATCGCATCTTAGAGGTGGCCCATACCAAGGATGCAGAAACCGGAGAGGTGGGTATTTCTGTTTTAACTCTTCTAAAGCGTCTTCCTTGCTTGTCTCGTGTTTTGCTTGTTTTGTCAACACGTGGCCTCTGTTTTAGTGGCCTTGGTGTGCTGTGTCATAGGGAGGGTTCCTGGGTCATCAGTACAGGATCGATTTCTCTAATGGAGTAGGAAGACCATAAGTGCCTTTCCCATTTGCCACCAGGAGGTGACGCATTACCTGGTGAAGTGGTGCTCACTGCCCTACGAAGAGAGCACTTGGGAACTGGAGGAGGACGTGGATCCTGCCAAAGTTAAAGAATTCGAATCTCTGCAAGTGCTCCCCGAAATCAAGCACGTGGTAACGTACCCATGTCACTATTTCGGGTGTCTCTTGTAATGCGATGATCCGGGGTGTCCCCCAGGCGGTTCCCCCGAGTGGTTTCTGTGGCATCTTACCGTTGGTTGTGCCCATTGAAACTGGGGTTCAGAGTATGTTTCTGCCCACATCACACTTTGCTAGCACTGGGTCAGCTTTAGGTCTGGGCTCTAGTTTGATGGATGTGACATTTAAGAAGCTTGGTTATGAGTTTTGTTTTCTTGGTGTATGGCTGTCAAGTGGGGTCAGTAAGATAGAAGGTGTAAGAAATGCCTGGCTCGGGAAAGAAGCTCCATAAGTTGTTGGTATCTTTTTTGTTTCCTGTTTCTTATCTCTTTCTCCATCAGCGATCTCTTTTCTTTGGTTTTATCCTTTGCTTTTACTCAGAATATTCTTAAAGGGAAGAACTGTCCTTTATCAAAAGATCCCTAGGACTTGGCAGAGAAAACATAAGTTTTCCATATGTGTTGAATTGGTTAGTTTTTCTGATTCTGGCTTATTACCACCAAGCTGCAGAAATGTCATGGGGTACCTAGTAATTACAAAGAGGCGGAATTGGGATAGAGCTCAGTTAAGGTGTAACTAATTTGGGAAGAGAATCAGAGATGTTAAAGAATATGGCTAAAGACTGGAATGATCAGTTTCTGTTTTTTTTTCTAAGTCACTTTTTTTTTTTTTTTTGCCACACTGTATGGTGTGCAAGATCTTAGTTCCCTGCTGCTGCTGCTGCTAAGTCGTTTCAGTCGTGTCCAACTCTGTGCAACCCCATAGACAGTAGCCCACCAGGCTCCCCCGCCTCTGGGATTCTCCAGGCAAGAACACTGGAGTGGGTTGCCATTTCCTTCTCCAGTGGATGAAAGTGAAAGTGAAGTCGCTCAGTCGTGTCCGACTCTTAGCGACCTCATGGACTGCAGCCCACCAGGCTCCTCCGTCCATGGGATTTTCCAGGCAAGAGTACTGGAGTGGGTTGCTGTTGCCTTTTCCCTTAGGGATCAAATCTGTGCCCCCTACAGTGGGGGTGCAGAGTCCTAACTACTAGGCCACCAGGAAATCCCACCTCCCTCCCTCCCAAGAAAATCACATTTTTATATGATTTTCTCTTACCCAGTTCCTTATTGTTGTTTTTATATCGCTTGTCTTAATGACTAGAACATTCTATCCCTAAAAGCTATTTGGTTAAAAATTGGTTGCTTGTACGTAAAATAACAGACTTTGGGGAGAGCAAGACAGAGTGTCAGTAACGACTTTGCAAAGAGAGTAGCAGTCATTTAATAGTCAAGACCGACCTTGGAGACTCCAAATATCAATTCTCTTTTGAATTTAATAATAGCCACTGAAGGTTTTGGAGCCCTGGGGTAGGTGCTTGCCTGTCATCTGTGATACCACTGAGGAGCCAGCCAGACCAGGCATCGGAAACTTCTAGCTGATTTCAAGTCTCATCCTTAGATCACTGAAGTTTCTGGGCAGTAGGTGACATAAAACTAAAACCTGGAGAAAGCGGGAAGACCCAGAGGAGGGACTGGATTAGTGTATGATGCCTCTGTATCTGGAGTGCTACCAGGGCAGCAAAGTAGAAACCTGCAGTGAAAGTCTATTCTACAGTATCTGTGATGCTAAAAGTGAGCCCCTTCAGTCTCTAGAGATGAGGAACATTCCAGAAAGTCTCCCCATAGTGTCGGGTAGAGTGCCATTAAAATGAGTGACGTGAGCTTCAGGAAGCCAGGCTGAATGATTCCTAGGGGATAAGAATGTAATTTCTTTAAGGGAACAGAGCAAGAGAGTTTATATGAGAATGTCTTGGCTTAAAAGCTTTCTCTTTAAAATTATTTTTTTGACGTAATAAATTATTTCCCCTTACATTTCTAAAAGCACCTTGTACCTATGTGCTGATGTAATATTCAACAAAGTTGTATTTCAAGGAGCTTAGCCTAACTACAGCTATCGTAATTTTGTAGGTTAAGTTGTGGTATGCAAGTTTCTGAAAGTTTCCACACTTCCAGTAGTCTGGACAGATTGAACCCTTATACTTACCTCCAAATATCAATGATACAATATGATTGGGGATATTTTATTAAATCTTACATGCAAATGGCTTAGTTTTAGATAATAACCTATTTTAGGAGCAAGCTTTCTGTAATACCCCAAAGTAAAACTCCCAAACTAAAATTGCTGTTAGAAAAGCTGCAGTCTCAAAATTCTCTATGTAACTACAGGCATAGGTAAGATTTTTTTTTTTTTTTTTTAATTTTTTGAGACCTTTAAAGTGTCAGTCTAGGGGCTCGATTTGTCTAGAAGCAAAATAATCAAATATATGTCCAAATAATAAAAAAACCTAAATAAAATTTTTAGATGGGCAGACTTAATACCTAAAAATTAAAAATTTCCCCAGATTAGAAATTCCAATAGAATTTTAAGGGAATTTGACATTGATTCTACGGTTGCACAGAATACTAAATTTAAAAATAGCCAAGACATTTTTGTAAAATAATTCCCCATCAGATGTAGAGCTATAGTAATTCAAATGTGTGATTTTACTGCAGTAAGACTCTGGATATAGCTCCCTGGATATGTTAGAACTTAATATATGATAAAAATGGCATTTCATATAAACAGAGATCAGTTACATTTAGAAATTGGTGTTTCATATTGAAAAGTAAAGCAGTAAGATTGCTCTTACGTTTATGGCGAATTTAAAGAATTTATAGTTTCAATTATACAGGCTTTTTAGCTTGAGAAACTCATCAACAAAATATTTGACCCGGTGTACTTTCCTGAGCTAATATCACAGGGACAAATAACAAAAAATTCTGTCTATAGAAAACTAAAAACCTTGGTGCTGGCTTGTAGGGAAATTAAAATGTTAGTGGGAATGATTTCTAAGAGTCTCAGTAAAGCAATATAACACTTAACCAAGATTTTAGGTGAATCTGTTTCTCTTCTTCATTAATTGCTTGCAAATTTTATAGAGGTGTTCTTAGTGTAATCTGCTGAAATCTAGAAAATACAGGGCCTGCTCCTCAGTCAGAAGACAGCAGCTGCAGTTTGCAGGTAGCTCTAGGACGGCGTTGTGAGGCTTACCACCTTCCCCATCGCCCCCTGCGTCCCTGTCCACACCGTGCTCCTGAAACATCGCTGTGTGTCCTGTGTTCTCTGCCCTCCCTCCCCTAGGAGCGACCTGCTTCAGACTCCTGGCAGAAACTTGAGAAGTCACGAGAGTATAAGAACAGTAACCAGCTCCGGGAGTACCAGCTGGAGGGGATGAACTGGCTTCTTTTTAACTGGTATAACAGGTGTGGAACCAGAACCAGTCCTGTCTTCAGGGCTGATCTTTCTACCAAATGTTTGTGCCAGGAGGGAGATGGTGGGCTTAGCCAGCATAGCGGGACAGTAGCAGAGGGGTGGAGGAGTGCAGTGGAGCCATCAGTTCAGTGGGTGATCTCTGTACATCAGGAATACCAGGACTTCTGTTTTTCATGTCAGATTTGGTTTGGTTTGCTTTCTCTGACCAGAGAGTAATGATCTTTAGATGTCATCAACATTGTTCTTTTTTTTCCTTTGTCAGTCTAACCAGAAGGTTGGGTTCAATCTAAGTGAAACAAAACCCCAAAGATCCTTTAAAACTGTGTTTTTATCTCCCAAGTCTTTAACACAAATTGGCTCTAAGGGAGAATGAATCTGCATTCTAGTCCCAACTCCACTATCTGTTTGTGAGCCGTGGATGGCCTCGACTTATCGTTTTCAATCCTGTGCTTCAGTCCCTGTCAGAATCTAGATGAAGCAGATGACATCTGAGAAAGATGGGTTAACATCTTTTAAGATGTTATTAACATTCTAGGGTGCCCCCCAGCATTGATGTTAAAGACCACATGGCATGGAACACATACCAAGCTGGCACTCTGGAGACCTGTGTTCCAACCTTGTCTCCGTCACTCACAGTGGGACTCAGGGTGTAGCTCACTGAAACACAGCAGCAGGTCTGGGGTTGCCCACCTGCGCGGTGATGAGCGAGACTGGACAGGGGCCACACCTTCAGAGATGACCAATGTGTGCAGTCCGTGGTTCTGGGTCACTGCAAGAGACCAGTGTTTTCACTCTGACACGGAAGTTAGGATAGGGGTTGAAAGTCTGTCCTTTGATAACACAGGTGATAGGCGATGAGAATCGTGTAACTTGTGTTTCTGTTTTTGCCTTTGCTTCCATGAAGTTCGTCAGGTAGAGAACTGGTGTAGGTTTGAGGCATTTTATTTTCTCCTTGCCGCACTATTATTTTAATTTTTAGTATCTGTAGTTTCCTCTTGAATGGATGCATCTCATGTATTTTCTCACAAGTTGCAATAGTTCCCTTCTGGAAGTAGGCAGGGTGTAAATAACAGTAATGGAAACTTGCCTCAGTTGCATCTCTGGAAAATGCTGATAAAACCTCCACCGATGACCTTACAGGTCAAGGTACGCTTCTGTAGTATCTTTTTCATTGTAACCAACCTCCGCCTCTTTCCCATGTTGACGATGAACGGTCTGTTTCTTACTCTGCAGAAAAAACTGCATTTTGGCCGATGAGATGGGCCTAGGGAAAACCATCCAGTCCATCACGTTCCTTTCAGAAATATTCCTCAGGGGCATCCACGGCCCTTTCCTCATCATCGCCCCACTCTCCACCATCACCAACTGGGAGCGGGAGTTCCGAACGTGGACAGAAATGAATGCCATCGTGTACCACGGCAGCCAGATCAGCAGGCAGATGATCCAGCAGTACGAGATGGTGTACAGAGACGCACAGGTGAGCCCTCCACCCGTCGCAGGGATCCAGGACAGCTTGCCATCGTGGTGCACAACAGCCTCTCTACCCCTTGTCTTCCAGAGTTCAGTGCCCTACATGGAATTACTGTTGACTTACTCTGTAGAGTCACGTTCTTATTGAGGCAGACGTCTCACTCCTCCCTGTAACTTCTTCGTGATAAAACACAGAACTGTAGGGCACACTTTCCACTCCGACATGCACGAGAGGCTCTTTTTAGGACCCCGAAAGCTTCTTGGTTGGCTTAGGAAGTTGCTTTTACATGCAGAAAATTTTATCTGAATTGTGATGTGCTCAGTGAAGAAAGTGAGCAGAGGGATTTGTGAACAAAGGAAGGATCCTCAGCCAACGAGTTTGGAGAGAGAGGAGGTTAATGGATTTGAGGTTAAAGGATAAAGAGAAAACAAATAGTTTAAAGCACAGCAGGATTTTGTAAGAAGATTTTGTTAAGTATAAGCACTTTGCTCAGTATCCTTATAGGCTTGTCCTAAGCATTGGTTTCCATAAAGAAGGTAAATATTAAATGAATGCAGTCACAGGAGAGGCAGGGCTCATACCATAGTTTTCACAGGCAGCAGGAGACACCCAGGAGAAATTTAAGATGTGCTCTAATGGGACGCAGCTCTGCTTTGTAAATGTGATGGTGGCAGGAAGACAAACGGAAAGACAAAACTATGTCCTGCCTGGTAGCCCTTGTCCCAGGTGAATCAGGGTCACGACATTGAGTCTGTTCTAGAACCCAAGGTACAAGGTGAAATTAATTCTACCTGAAAACTAGCAAAGAGGGTTTTCTTTGGGCATTCAAGCTCTGCGTGGTTTAGACCACCAGCTGGCTAGGAACATGTGGGTCAACACCCATCAGCTTTCCCTATCATGGCAAGTAATGAACAAAAAGCTTCCTTGCTTGGCCTTCCATACTCTTATCTCGCTTTTGTGGGGGTACATGCAATCTTGATTTTTGTTTCTTTGAATTAACAGGATCTCTCTCTTGTCTAAACAGCTGGTTTGATTCTCCTATTCTTTCTCTTCTCAAAGAGGAAGATTGTGCTTATTGGCCTCTCACCTAGGTCCGACCATCTATCTTGCCACCTTCTCCAATCCAGCTTGTAACCCGGTAGCTGCATTCTCCAGCCATGTGTAAAGCTCTGCCTTTGCTTGTGTCATCCTCAGGGAAACCCCCTGTCAGGTGTCTTCAAGTTCCATGTTGTCATTACAACATTTGAGATGATCCTGGCAGACTGCCCAGAGCTGAAGAAGATTCACTGGAGCTGTGTGATCATCGATGAAGCCCACAGGTTGAAGAACAGGAACTGCAAGCTTCTGGAGGGCCTGAAGCTCATGGCCCTGGTGAGAGTTGGCGAGCTCTTTCTGTAAACACAGGCCCCTCCTGTTCACGGTGGAGGAAGCGTTCTCTAGCCATCTGCATGCAGCCTACTTGTGCACAGTCTGTTTACCCTAGATTTTCTTCTTGTCCTTTGTACCTCCGATGGTGCAGGAATCAAATTTTTGTTGTTGTTGTTATAAACTGGGTCGGCAATTTGACCTTTTCCACAGATTGACTCCCAGAGGGACCCAGGGGCATCTTAAGTACCATGGCATTTGTGACCAGGAAATGTGTTGTTTTGGCTTGTTTCCAGGTCCCTGAATGATCTGGTACCAAAGATGATAGCCTTGAACATCACTGCCTTGGCGCAGTGCCCAGTCTGTGGCTAGCAGGCCCTCCAGAATGTGAATGAGTGAGTGGGTGCTTTAGCTAACATGGAATTGCTGCTGGACTCAGGGATGTAAAAGGAAGGTTGATCTGTTTGTTGATGTTATCACTCGATGTTGTCATAAAAGCAAAAACAAACTTGCCCCCAAATTGAGCCCAAGAGGCCCTGGCGTCACTTTCCCACCCAAACCTGCTGTCTTGGCGGCTCAGACCTGTTCCCCGTGCTGTGAATCTGTGCAGGAGCATAAGGTGCTGCTCACGGGGACGCCCTTGCAGAACTCGGTGGAGGAGCTCTTCAGTCTGCTCAACTTCCTGGAGCCATCGCAGTTCCCTTCAGAGACTGCTTTCTTGGAGGAGTTTGGAGATCTGAAGACAGAGGAGCAGGTAAATAGGGGCCTGAAGGATTGGAGGAGTCAAGGTGATCGCTACTTTCACCATCAAGGGAAAAACAAAGTCACCATGGGGACAGGAGTTAGCCAGTTTTCACACCCCTGGTAAAATGAGCACCGCCTCCTTTATTTAATTTATGTGGAGGAGGATCAACTGATCATTAGCAGTTTCTATCCAAACAATAAATGAATCGGCATCCAAAATACCTAATCTCCAGCCTCTTGCTTTCACTAATCTCATGTATAAATAACTTTAGTGATTTTGTTCATCGTCTGCCCTCAGGGCCATGCTTCCCTCCTCCTCTGCTTCCTTCATCCTTCGCCCCTCCTCCTGCAACATGTTTCCAGGCTCATTTTCTTGAGGAACAGAAGGCAGGTGTACATTAGAGTAGTTGGTCGGTCCAGTTTTGTCCAGATCAACTCAATTTCCTGTTTTCAAAGATGTGGTCCTGAGTCTTGCTTATTGGACTCAAAGCTGTTTCAAAACAAACCAACATTAATAAATATCTATCTACAGTGGGTAGAAATCTCGACTGGACATTACAGAAATAAGGCAGACAGGTGTAAGGGTCACAAGAGGAACAATGAACAGAGCTGAGGACTTAAAAGGCAAGAAAGGTCACATCTGTTTAGGACTTTGGAACAACTGCATGGAGAGAGTACAATTTGAAAATAAACTTTAAAGGGTGGGTAAGTTTTCATTAGGCAGAGATAGAGATGATAATGACTACTTTGCATGGGAAAAAAAAAGAATCAGCAGCAGCCATGGAATTTATTCAGTGGTAGGGGATCATCTGGCTGAGCTGGGGATGAAGTGTGGCGTATGAAGCCGGAGGAGTTCCGCACTGTATCGTGGGAACATCTTGAAAGACAGGTTGAAGGATTTGATGGGCATTAGAGAAGCAACACAAGGCTTTGATCGTGGCAACGACACAATTAGTTCTGCTAAATTAATCTAGCAGTGGCGTGAGAGTGGGTCTGGGCAGAGAATTTGGGAACGGAGAAAGTTTGGGAATTTCACTAACAGATATCGAGAGTACATGCTGTGGTTCCAATCTGTTTGTTTCTACTTCAGCGACGAGTCAGACTTTGAGAGCAGTGAGTAATCAAACTTCATTCCCCTTCTTGACGTTTGCAGTATCTATTGAACTTTGCAAAGCCAACTCCAGCCCTCTCTCCGTTTTTGGACCGTTAGAAATGCTTCCTCTTCTCCCGTTGCACTTATCTTGTGGTATGCATTTTCTCTTCTTCCTAGACAATGACCTCCTTGAGGACAAGGCCCACATCTCCTCCCAAGTTGTGTTTGTTGTATTGACCAGCACAGTGTCTGGCATATAGTATACTCTAAATGATTCAAGGTACGAACCAGGTGAAGGGCGAACGCTGAACCCAGCATGTGGCAGACTTGGCATTTGTCCCTGTCTTTTCACAAGTCCCTAGCTGTGTCTTTCCCCTTTGGGTTCTTACGTAGTAATTCCTTATCCCTGTGGGGATTACATACCTAAGTTCCATGGTTGCTAAAATAAAGCGTTCATTAAATGGATTAGATTGAAGATTGGGGTTTGTTAGGGAAAAGCCACAAAAATGGCCCCAAATGTCTATATATTTTAAATCCTAGTAAATAGAAGTTTTAGAAAGCATCTGGTTACAAAGTAAAGCCTATTCCTTGTTGTTTAAAACCTGCTCAAGTAACTCCTTTAAATCAAACTCTCTAGAAATCACTTTATTTCAGCAGGAAGCATTGGCACAACCCACAGCTTATTTGTGCAGAATCTACCCTTTTGAAATTTTTGAACAGCTCTTTATAACTTGATCTTTCGTACTTGCCTCTTACTTTCCCACCAGCATTAATCTCACTGGTCTCAGGTTTTAGCTCAGGGTGAACTCAGGTACCTTGACTTTGAATCCCGTCTCTGCCCTCTTCTTGGGAGAGGGCACTTGCCAGTGCAGTCAAGTGCATAGAGATCTGCTGTCCAGGCCTGGTCTGTTAGGGCAAGAACACACAAATCATAGCAAAGAAGACTGTCAGGCTCAAAAGTGCCCCTGAGATGACAGCTTGCCTGATGGAGTGGGAGGCGTCACCTTACCGCATTCCCTGTGTACATCACTACCCCCAAACTTGTTGGCTGCTTTTATTTAAATACGAGAGGAATCCATTTCCAGATTGCCTCTGCCTTTTTTTTTAAATTGAGATATAAATGACGTACAACACTATATTCGGATGTGCTTTGTAACAATTCAATATATGTAGTATAGTGAAGTGATATAGTAGTATATAGTAAAGTGATTACACCAGTAAATCTAGTTGCCTCCCCATACATATGTAAATTTTATTCTAGTGATGAGAAGTCTTAAGATTTACTCTTAGCAACTTTCAAATATACAATATGGTATTACTAACGGTAGTCACTGTGCCGTCTATCACATCCCCGGGACTTACTCATTTTATAACTGGCAGTGTGTGCCTTTTGACCACCTTCATCCATTTGGCCCACCCCGCAGATTCCCCTGCTTCTTACTCTGTTCTTTCAGCATATACATCTTCCCCTCGTAATATATCACTTGTGCCTCCTAACATGGCTGAAAACATTCCTCAGGCAATTGCTCCATACAAGTGCATGTCAGAGAGAGAGGTTTGTTTTCTCCATCCTGGAGAAGAGGTCCTGTCTTTTGTATCTTTCTCCCTTTATATAAGGTTCCCACATGAGTTCTCAGTAATTGCTTGCGAATCAAAACCAGATCCCTTTTTTCCTTTCAGTCCTCCTGTAAGCTCCTCCTGTTCAGGCATCAGGCTTGACCTTACATTTAGTCAGCTGCCGCAGTTCCATGATTAGATGCTCAAGAGACTGTAGCGAAGGTTGGAATCACCCCAGTAACCATTACTGAATGGGGATCCGGGCAGGTAAACAGGTCTCGTTTCCCTGGCCAGGTGAAGAAACTGCAGTCTATCCTCAAACCGATGATGCTTCGGCGGCTAAAAGATGACGTGGAAAAGAACCTCGCTCCCAAGCAAGAGACAATCATCGAAGTAGAGCTGACCAATATCCAGAAGAAGTACTACCGTGCCATCCTGGAGAAGAACTTTTCCTTCCTGAGCAAGGGGGCCAACCAGCACAACATGCCCAACCTCATCAACACCATGATGGAGCTGAGGAAGTGCTGCAACCATCCCTACCTGATCAGCGGTGAGCGGGCGCGGGGAGGCCTGTCCATCTGACGTATTGATCCCCATGAGACACTCGGGTGTGAATTCTGACCTTCTTACCAAGCATTAAACTGAGGTTCAAAGAGGTCAGTGGATCTGCATCAGTGATCTGGCCAGTGAGTACACAGAGCCCCGTTTTGAACCAGTTCTCTGCCCATCAGAAGACAGATGATGACAGCTGTCCTTTGTGGGCCTGCAGTCTGGCCCACACTTCCCACTTGGGAGCAGGGAGATGTCTTACTTCGTTGAAAAAGTGATCATGGCACAGTGAGATTAAAACTCTCTGCAGATAAATTAACAATTAACTGTACTAGATAGAGAACATGTTGGAAGCTTTTTTTTTTTAAATAAAACTTTTTGATGAAATTTTAAATCCCAAATGGCTTGCCGATCACTAGTGTTTATGTCCAAGAGGTATGTCTTTTTGTCTGCTTTTAAAATTTTTCTTTGTTTATTTAGGCTGTGCTGAGTCTTCATTACAGGACACATACTTTATCTAGTTGGGGTACTCAGGGGCTTCTCTCACTGTGCGGCGTGGGCTCGGTAGTTGCAGCACATGGGCCTGTCTAGTTGGGGTGTGCAAGCTTAGTTGCCCAACAACATGTAGGGTCAGGGATCAAACCCACATCCCCTGCACTGGAAGGTGGATTCTCAACCACTGGACCACCGGGGAAGTTCCTTTTTGTCAACTTTCTGTGAAGGTTTATTTACTTGCCTGAGTCAGCTTGGTATTTCAGATCCTTTCTCTACCTAGTCAGACTCCCAGGAGAGCACGTCACCTGTGTTCTCTGCAGGACAGTCGTGCCCCTACTGTGGAGCCCATGGTTGAGGGGGTGGATCAGGGATACACACACCGCACTGCCTCACTCCGTTCACTCCGTTTCTTCTAGGCTCTGTCAAACAGAAAGTCACTTGCCCATACAGATTGTTCAAAGAATACTTTCGTTGCATCCTTTTTCAGGGGCAGAGGAGAAAATTCTGGAGGACTTCCGGAAAACCCACAGCCCCGATGCCCCGGACTTTCAGCTGCAGGCCATGATCCAGGCCGCAGGGAAGCTGGTGCTGATTGATAAACTGCTCCCTAAGCTGATCGCTGGCGGCCACAAAGTGCTCATCTTCTCGCAGATGGTGCGCTGTCTCGACATCCTGGAAGATTATCTCATCCAGAGAAGGTGAGCCTTGTGTCAAAGCTGGGCATCAGGTGCTGCAGGCAGTTCCTTTTCTTTGTTGCCTTTTTGATTCATTCAAAAATTATGTTTTAACAACAAAAAAGCATTAGAAAATAGAGAAAAGGAATCTTCTCTTGAAAGACTGGCTGAAATTCAGAGTTGAATCTTATGGCCAGGTTTAAGTGTCTTGAGAGTGAATTTCCTATGATAGGAGCCTTTGCTTTGCTTAAAAAATAAATTTTGCATATTTATTTATATTCTTTTAAGAAACAGAGTTCAAATAGCATTACAGAAGGTTAAGAAAATAATGTATTTACTCCCCCCACCGCCAACCCCCTTCTCGCCCCGTGATGAGAAAAATAAACTCTGGAAAGCATCACTATATCAAGTTGCTAAAAGAGCTCCAGCTGACAGTTGAACTTGGGGATGCTTTATGTTTTTTCTCAGCCAACCCTCTAAGGTTTTATGATACACTAGCTGTGGCATCCCAGTTTATTTTCTTGTTTATATTCCTCTAATTCCTTGAACCTAGGTTCCATTACTGATGCAGGTGGAAAGCCTGGGGTATCATGTGGGTTGCTTGGGCTCTGTGAGGGTACTGCATTTGTTACATTACACCATATCAATCCATTTCCAGCCATTGGGATCCACCAACGATCTGAAGATGGCAAATGCATTTTTAAAATTTATTCTTAATGTTAAAAGACTTCTCAAAATCTTAGAAACTATTAGCTAAGGCATTGGTAGGTTTAGAGTACCTCTTTGTTTTTATATAGTCATCGTGGCAAATCCCAATTGTATTACATGTTCTGATCTTTGAAGATTCTGTTTCTCCTTATAACATAGGAGAAGTTATAGAAAAAGTAATTAAAGGAAATGACCAACTTAACTATGGGTTATTCTCACATTTAACATTACATAAATAATTCTCTGAAATCAGATTAGGCACTAAAAGAATTTCTCAGACTCCTGTAGTGGAGATCTAATTTAGGTAAAGAATTCTTGAGACTTGCATTATTTTTTTTCTTTGAGGAATATATCAAAACTAGAAAGCAGTTTTGTATTTAATAATTTACTCTAGATGAATTGCCAGAATACTTGCTTCTTATATAGTTATCTTTTCAAAATATATACAACTACTAGTTTGAAGATTTTTAAAGAGATTCCCCCCCCCCCACCCAAATGAGTAACAGTGTAATTAACTTTTACCAAGTACGAATGTCTTTATTTAGCTCCTTTATCACTTATTGCTCATTTTGTTTTAAAACTACATAAGTATTATAGTTGCTCTTGAAAATAGCGACACTTTTTAATACCACCACCAGCTCAAAACTCCATTCATACTTGGACATTTATCTTCTTAGTCTCTTTTCTTTGTGCCTACGTATATTTAGTTTTGTTGTTGATTTGCTTGAATTGGGGTCATATGCTACATTCTGCATTGTAACTCACCTTTTTATTTGATATATTATGGAGTTTTTTGCTTTATTTTTCTACAACATAGTTTTGATGATTTGAATGATAGTCTCTTATTTAGGTTGTTTCCAGTTTTTCAACATTTTTAGGAACTCTAAATATCATTTAGCAGTCACTGTGAATGTTGCCAGTTATTTCCTTGGGATAAATTCTGATGTACATTTTTAAAAACATTTAATACGTATTTCCAAAACACCCTCTGGAAAGACACTTTTATCTCCCTTTTCATGGTGTATGAGAATGCTCTTTTTTTCCTCATACTCTGATCAATCCTGTTTTTGCCTTTTAGTCTCTGCTAATTCAATAAGCCAAAATTATGGTCTCTTGTTTTAATTTATACTTATTATTATGAATGAGAGTGAATATATTTTATGTTTATTAGCTGTTTATATTTCTTTTCTGTGCATTGCTTATGCTCTCCCATTTTCTGTTACTCTTTGCCTTTTTGTTTATTAATTAATTTATAAAAATCGCTTGTTAAGAATATGGTGCAAATGCTTCCCCAGTGTTGCTTTTGACTTTTTCTTTATGGCTGTGGGTTTTTGTTTATTTATTTTATTCTTAGAAGTTTTAAAGTTTATAAGAAATCTCCCAGTCTTAAAACTGCTTTAAATAAACTTAAGTGCTTATTTATGCTTAAATTAACATGCTTAAAAAGACTTCCCCCACCGCTCAACTGTATCATATAAATAGTCTGAAGTTTTTTTCTTTTCATTTTTTTATGGCTTTTTTCTTTTCATTCTTTAGTGGTTTTTTTCATCCAAGCTCTGTACCCAGCAGGGACTTCTGGCCTTAATATCACCATTACTTTTCTCTTCTTAATTTAGTTTTTTGTTTTCATCAAAGTTATACATGCACATAATTTGACAAGGCAAATTATTCTTTTAGACCTATGAAAAATAGCATTTCCTGATAGCACCACATACCCCAGCTTCCCCCCACCTGAAGCTTTTAAACTCCTTACGCACTTTCTTTTGGTATATATAGCTGTAGCTTTACAGAATGTTAGTAGTTGTAATTTCTTTTTTTTTCTTCAGTTTTAAATATTATCTGTTCTCATTATGGGAGATGAATATTTCCTTTCTTTCACTGCCCCTCATAATTACCACCTCTGTGCCTCCTGTCCTCCCATCTTCCCATCCTGCCATGCAATACTTTGGGTTGAATTAATATTTAGTGTTTGTTGCAACTTATATAAATAATGCGTTACAGCTCAGCCACGTAGTATGCTGTTTACTGTTTCTTTCCTGCATGATTTTAATCTTTCCTGAAGCTATAAATTTTTTTTTTTATTCAGTGTGAAATTTTAAATATACACATTATAATTCAGCTCCAAAATTTATTGTGGCCATCTGAATCTCCCTTTGTTATGTGCAGCCACATCAGCTTCATGTCTGAGCCATCTCTCCTGGGACCTTTGGTCTCTTCCTCTCTGCCCACTTACCCCTCCTGCCTGGTGCTCAGTCACCATCTGTGATCTCCCTTCCTTCAGCACTCTGGCAGCTTTCTTTTCCTTTCCTCTTGAGTCTAGTCTTGCTGGTGGACCCTGTGTACCTCTTCTGAGAGCTTCTGCAAAGGGGTGAATGATACGTGGGTTCTGAGACTTGGTCAGAATGTTCACTCCCACCATTGAGCAATGGTTTGGCTGAGTTTGAGATAGTAGATTAGAAATAATTTTCCCACAGAGTTTCGAAGGTGTTGTTAGTCCATTTCTTCTAGTTTCCAGGATTGTCTAGAAGTTCAAAGCCTTTCCGATTCCTGGTCTGTGTATGCGACATGATCTTTCTGTTCAGAAGCTTTGATCTGTCCTCTGTCCCAGTACTGTGACATTTGACAGTGAACTGGGTTTTGTATAGCATCTGTTGAACTGGATGTATTTTAGGTCTTTCCATGGCAAATTATACTCTGTCAGTTCTAGGGGGTGTTTTCTTGTATTTTATCTTTCATTATTTCTTTCTGGTCTGCTTTCAATCTGTGGAACTTTTGTTATTTATGTGTCAGACCTTCTGATCACCTGATTTCCTGTTTTCTCTACTTCTCCATCTCATTTTATGTACCTCTGTTTCTTGTTGTACCTCTGTTTTGCTGTGCCTCTGGTTTTGCTGTTCAGTCACTCAGGCGATCTGACTCTTTGTGACCCCATGGACTGCAGCACACCAGACTTCCCTGTCCTTCACCATCTCCCTCTGGTAGAACACCTTTAATTTCTGAGTTTTCTTCTGTAATTTTTCAGTTTTTATAGCACTCAGCTGGTTA
Organism: Bos mutus; assembly: GCF_027580195.1. NCBI lineage: Eukaryota > Metazoa > Chordata > Mammalia > Artiodactyla > Bovidae > Bos > Bos mutus. Next base: position 54,412,846 of record NC_091629.1, on the reverse strand, counting down.
TTCCACAGGCTCAGTGTCTTGTCCTTTTGAGATGAGTGATGATAAAGATTTTTATTTTTTCATTCTTCCTACAGTGTCTGTTTCCTCAAGTCAAATTTTTTTGTTTTTGTTTGATGTCTCTGTCTTTCATATTAGAATTCTGGGTTGGCCTTTTTTTTTTTTGCCTCCCTCTTTTCAGCACTTTGAACTACTGTTCCACTATGTTCTCACCCCCGTGGTTTCTGATGAGAAGTTTTGCAGTCATTTAAGTAGCTGTTCCCCTGTATATAATGTATTTTTTTACTCTACTAAGATTTTCTTTTTAATTTTCAGTTTGTGGCAGCTTGACTATAATGTGTGGATTTCATCCTGTGCAGAGTTCACTGACCTCCTTAAATCCATAAGCAGATCTTTCACCAAATTTAGGAAACTTTTGGTCAGTATTTCTTTGATTTCTTTTTTTTTTTTTTTTGCCCTACTTTTATGTTTCTCTGTGAGATTCCAATTACCTCTATATTTGACCTTTAAGTTCCTAGGCTCTGTTCTTTCTTTTTTATTATTATTCTTTTTCTAGTCCTTTTTCTCTCTCTCCTTTTGTTTTGAATTATCTGTCTTCAAGTTCACTGACTCTTTTCGTCTGTCTTTTCCATCATGCTTATTATGCCATTGGTTTCGTTATATTAGAGATTGTATTTTAGTTCTGAGATTTCCATTTGTTTCTTAGTGTGATGTGTGGTTTCTCTGCTCTTATTTCCTATCTTTCCACTCATCATGTACATGTCTTTACTTCACTGAACATGATTGTAAGAGCTGCTTTAAAGGTCTTGTCTGAGCATCAGAACATCTCAGATTTGACATCTGTTGTCTGTTCCTTTGAGAATGGGTTACGTTTCCCCTGGACATTGTGAACATTTTTGTTATGGAGATATAGGATTCTGTTACATTGCTGTGAGGTGTTGATGGTTTCTATTTGGGGGCAGTTAAGGAGGTGAGTCTCAAAGTGCAAAGGCTGTTGGCATCTGGCAGGTCTAGTCTCAGCTCAGACTGCTTTCAGCTTGCCCCAAGTGTGTGCGCCTCAGAGGTCAGCCAGACCCTTGCTGCTACTGCTGTTGAGTCGCTTCAGATCAGATCAGATCAGATCAGTCGCTCAGTCGTGTCCGACTCTTTGTGACCCCATGAATCACAGCACGCCAGGCCTCCCTGTCCCTGGGATTCTTCAGTTGTGTCCAACTCTGTGTGACCCCGTAGATGGCAGCCCAACAGGCTCCCCTGTCCCTGGGATTCTTCAGGCAAGAACACTGGAGTGGGTTGCCATTTCCTTCTCTAGTGCATGAAAGTGAAGGGTGAAAATGAAGTCGCTCAGCCAGGTCCGACTCTTAGCGACCCCATGGACTGCAGCCTGGTAGGTAGGACTGCAGCTCCTCCGCCCATGGGATTTTCCAGGCAAGAGTACTGGAGTGGGGTGCCATTATACCCAGAGTTTGGGGTTCACCATCTCCGTCCCTTCTGGAGGTCCCCTCTCACTCTCTGGTGGTCCTAGCTGCCCCAGACTGCTGTCCTTGGTGCCGCTGGCCAGAAAGACAGTGGCGTCTCATCAAGATGTGTAGCTGTCCTGCACCTTTGCCATAACTCCTGCTTCCCCCCATGGCCAAAACCACAGATTCCTGTTGTTTCCCCAAATCTGCTTGCTTTCCTGAACTCAGGTAGGTTTTTCTGTTCACTTGTTTGTTTCTGTATTTTGCCAGGGTCTTGCGGTTATTTACTGGAGGGTTAGTGTGTTAGGACCTTGCCCCTCCACACCAGAAGCAAAGCCTTCGTGTTTCAGGTCAGAGGCTTTCCTCAGATGTCTGGTTTGGCTGCCTGATGGTAGGCACCATCCAGAGACGAGAAGCTCGGGGCCTGTGGGCCGGCGTGTTGGCTCCCTTCCTCTCCATCTGCGAATGCTGTCCGTCTAGGTGGGCCATTTCACTGAGGCGCCTCCAGAGTCAGTGCTTTGGATTCTTTTCTTCCTCTCTCCTGCCCAAAGGGTGGGAACTTAATTGGACTTGGAGCTGACTTGTGGGGAAGGGGTGGAGAGAGGTAGGAAGTCTCAATATCTCTTTCTTTCCTCCTTCCCTTTTTTAGTGTAAGACCTCTGCCTTTTACTGTGTGATATTTCCTAGGTAGAGAAAGCTACAGGTCTTTTTTCACTCTCAAGGCTGAGGTGGGTGATCTGTAGGCTAGTAGATACTTCAGCAGATATTCAACTAGTTAGTTCTCTTATGTTCAGACTCTTTGCATCCCCACTTTCAGGGCACCTAGTGCCACCAGTGCCTGATCCCTTGGATATTCTGCCATGTTGAATTAGGCTCTTTCTCACCTGGGATTTCTTTGAATCAGGTATCACTTGATTTATTTTACAACTTCCAGAATTTTATTATAGCTTCTTGTATTCTATTTGTAGGTTTATTTGGGGGAGAGTATTATTATGCATTAAAAAACTCCCTTTACTTATCATTTTAAACATTTGAGGAGATACAAGAGTTAAATGTGTATGTTAATTCAGAATCTTTAATTGGATTTCTTTGGTTTATTTCATTTTTTTACATTTCAGTCTTCAGTCCTTCTACAGTTTTGGTAAATGACATTAATGGGGGGGGTCTAATTTAATTTATTTCCAAATATGTCTGATTTTCTGTTTATTAAGTAGTTCATCTTTTTCCCATTTATATAAGACACTATCCATAAAACATAATGAGATATTATATATATTGGGTGTAATATGTAACCTTTCTATTCTTTTGATCAGTATTTCTATTGCTTTGCAATATTATTTGCAATTTAATATTTTCAATATTATTGCAGATGAACTTCAGACTTATTCTTTTTTAATGTATTTACTACTCCAGTCCTCGCTCCCAAAAAAAGATTACACATTTACATATCTGTATTTATCTATGTATAGCTATATCCATTTGTTGAGATTTTGATCAGCTCTTACACATGTTGTAGGGTGGGACTGACATCTTTGCATCATTGAAGAACTTGATATTCACTGCCGTCCCTCAGGTCTTTTGTATACACCGTTGATTCAGTAAATATTTATAAGGACCAGCCTTCTGCTGGGACCTCTGTAGGGACTTGGTGACCAAACCACCATGACCCCTAGTGTCATGTTGCCAAGTCCCATGTATTTCTTATTTAGATTAGTTGTAAGAATTTTATATGTTTATGGCAATCATGAATGGTTGTGTTGTGGTGTTTTTTTTTTTTTTTTCCCAGTCTTTATTTTTTCCAGCTGGGTTATTGCTGGGAGACGAGATTGTTCATTTCCCTTCAGGCCTTCTGAGGTCAGCATTTCCTGTTGTGCCAAAAGCGAGTTTTTGTCCCCCTCCCTCCCTCCCAAACACACAGAGGTTTTCCAGAGTGCCACCTGCTTCTTGTTGATGTTTGACAGCGACTCAGAATTACCGTTTGATGAACCACATCAACTCCTAGGGATTTCACTCAGAATGCAGTTGACACAGAGGGTTAACTGCTATACCAATGTTTGGTGTGGAAAATGTTATGATGTCTGTAATTTCCTCATTCAGACTTACTAGCCCTCGAGATTTTCTTTGTTCCTGAGCCTCGTCGCCACGCCAGCTGTCAATTTGGTTTTGTTCCCATTTAATTCTGTGCCATACTCGTACAGGGGTACGGGCAAGAGCGAAAGGATCTGGCTCAGAAGTCAGGGGAGTGAGGAACGATTTAATTGAACTCTCAAATCACTGGATTTTTACTGCAGTTTTGTGTTCTTTGAGCACACTCCCTCAAAACCGAGTAAGTGATAGAAATGAGAAGTAATGTTCCACTCATCCTGGACAATTTCTAAAACTATGTTCTATCATCTCTGGCCAAAACACTACCTAATTTTATGGGAATGTTTTCCCTAAGTGATTGCCGAACCATATCATCACTATTTATTGGTTTCTCCGCCTCCTTAATACGATGCTCGTTCCCTGCCTCACTCAGATCCTCGGGCATCTGGCTCCTCTCTGATGCTTGAGGGGTGTCTTGTCAAAGAACATCGAGTGCTCTGTGCCTGCAGCACTGACTGTGCACACGTGTGATGCTGGGGCGCTGGCAGCCAGCGTTCAACTGAATCTCAGTCCTGCCTTCCGACTCCACGCGCTGTGCTGCTTCCACTGCCCAGTGCGTCACACACGCAGCCAAATGTAGGAGTAACTCAGGGCAGGTCCTCAGGGCATCGGTTCATCACAGCCAGTTTGATGCCTGTAGCGTCTGTTCTCACCTTCTACTAGAATTAACTGGTTTCCAGAGGTGCTTCTTTATCTTTAATTTTCTCTTCTAAGTTGTTAGGGAAATCTTCCTGCTGCATGGACACGTAGGGTACATTATGAAGGCCACAGAGCAACCTGACTAAGAGGGTGGACTCTGAGTCAGAGGGATCTCACTCACCAGCTAGGTGACCGAGCAGGTTATGTTGTTTGAGGGTCATTTTGTCTTTGGGGGTTGTTTGTTTGTTTGTTTTTGATGTTTTCTGAAATGTAAAATGGGAAACTACCTCATGGGATTATTACAAGAAGTGAATATAAAGAATGCATGTATCACAGCGCCTGGCACCGAGCTTGACACTTCAGAGCTTGCTGTGAATATTGTTGCTGTGGCTGTTGTAAATAACAATGATAATATATCTAATTGCTTCATAGTTTTGTAGAATTCAACTTATGACCATTAGCTTTTAGTATAAGACAGAATCTCCTTAGCCTACCTTCATGACAATCCTGTACTGTGTTTTATTTATTTATTTGCTTCTATCGCCTCATGTATTATTCTTAAATTAATTGCATTAAAAAAGAAGAAGAAAGGAAAGCTCTGCACCTGTAATTCCAGATGGGGGTGCACTACAGCTTCGTGAAGGGAAGGCGGTTTCTGGACTTGGCTCTTTGCCTTGTACATCTCCCTTCTGAGCCTGAGTTGGTCTGGTGTCTCTCCCTGTATTTCCTTGGGTGATTTCTCGTGTGGATTTTCCTCTTCCCTGGTGGCTCAGATGGTAAAGATTCTGCCTACAGTGCAGGAGACCCAGGTCCCATCGCTGGGTTGGGAAGATCCCCTGGAGAAGGAAATGGTTACCCACTCCAGTATTCTTGCCTGGAGAATCCTGTGGACAGAGGAACCTGGCAGGCTACAGCCCATGGGGTCGCAGAGTCAGACATGACTGGGTGACTGACACTTTCACTTTCAAAGACGGCAGGGTTATATCACCAAATTTAGTTATCTAGAGCCACCCCCACCCAGAGCTGTCTACCCCTCAGGATCTGTCCTTAGTCTCTTACCAGTCATTAATCTCCATTTTTAGCAATCTAGTTTCCCAGATTCTGGGCTACTGAGATTTTCATCAGGATTCACGTTCTTGGCTATGGTGGAGTCTAGGGTAACTTGATTCTTTTCTCACTTGGTTCCTATTACTTATACTTAACCAACCAGTTCTTACTTGTTGGTCAAAATTGGGCCCAGGGTAGCATCCTCATATTAATTTGTCCATTGTCAAGGGGTAGATAAGAAAAGATAAGACTCAGCAGCTACCCAGATTGGCATTGTTTTAATTCTGTGCTAATTACACGATCTCCATCCTAAACGTACCTTTTGATTTTTTGAAGGTGGTTCTAGGCTCCCAAAGTAATTACTCTCTTACCTTCTCCTACTCAATGCTGTCCACCTTTATTTCTTAACTTTCCACACAGGTATGTGCCTTCTTAATAACTTTCAGTTTTATTTCCTCACTGTATTTTCCTCTAAAAATTCTTCTAGTTTCTTTCCAACCTGACTCAGCTCAGAAACCTTTCTTATGATTTCTCCCTATGTGCTTGGCAACATATTGCCCACAAGACCTTGGTTTCAGCTATAAACTTGGAGGCGTTGCTTTCTGCTTCTAGAACCTCGAGGAACTGTTAGGGTAGAAATGACCAACTGAGACGTAACAAGACAGCCTGTCCATACTGTCTTCCTCCCATTCTCAGTCCATCCAAAAGCAGATAGAGCCTGATTCGAACTCTGATTCCATGCTACATGCTCAACTAAAAGATGGTTGAGGCTTTTATTTTTCTTTCCCGATCTTATGATTAGATTCAGTACAAGAAAATTGGGAAACACCGAGAGTAAATTTGCCCAGGCAGTGGGGATTGATACTTGTTTACAGCTCCTCTAGTCCTCTGTAGTCTGTGGCTGGTTTTTTGTTTTGGTTTGGTTTCTGTTTGTTTTGAGAGGGGGTACATTTTGCAGCGCGGTTTCAGGTGTCTGCCCTGCTGCATACAGAGAGGGGGGATTCTTTCTAGACTGCTGACACTGGGTCCATACGTAGAAGTGAGGGGTGTAAGGCCGTTAGTCACCAGCTTCCTGCGTTGTTGCCTGTTCTCCACTGAAGTCATGATTAACACCTGGGCTTTCGTTCGTTTGGGTCCCCTCAGATACACCTATGAGCGAATTGATGGGCGAGTACGGGGAAACCTGCGCCAGGCAGCCATCGACCGGTTCTGTAAGCCAGACTCAGACCGCTTTGTCTTTCTTCTGTGCACGCGAGCGGGAGGCCTGGGGATCAATCTCACAGCTGCCGATACCTGCATCATATTTGATTCAGACTGGAACCCACAAAATGACTTGCAGGTAACCATAGGATGATTGCTGTTTGCCTTAGCTGTCCCTGAATCTGAGCACCTCACGACAGGGCCTGGCTTGGCTGCAGAGAGAGTCTGCCATGCTCCATGCTACTGCTGCAGCATTGGCCGGGTGGCAGGCTCAGGGCCTCGGTCCGGGGGCACAACTAAGGAGGAAGTGAATGTCGAGCCTTCCCACTAATCAGTGGTTTTTTTTCTTTTATGATAAATCAAATGGTATTTCACAGTGGTAGCCTCCAAAATGTAGAGTAGAGCTACTCTTCATTGTTATTATCAGACATATAAAGAAAGATACTAAGCTTGAGTAATTTTCTAATTCTTGACATATGGATTGATTCTGGCATTTTCACTCACTTCGGTTGTGAGGTAGTTGGATGTCGTTTACAGCACATGAAGATGACCCAGAGGTGTGGGAAGGTTCCCTGGTGTGGCTGGGGTGACTGAGGCATCCTCATTAGTTCCTTTGCTCCCCACTTAATGTAGCACATTAGAGTCAGTGTGGCCAGTTAAGTTTGGGTCCCCTACTACATATGAATGAGTTCATTTCCAAGAGCGCGTTTGTAAGTCCAATTTGTTTGTTAAGTCCAACAGAGTTACCACAGGTACCCAACTAACACATTCAGCTGTATAGTACTGTGATGCGATAGGTTTATAACTTTTCACACAAATAATAGCTAATAAAAACAAACAAGCACAGAAAATAGAGGAAATATTTTTAATCTTATACTGCAGTGCCTTGAAAAGTACAGTAGTATAGTACAGCAGCTGGCTTACAGGGCTTGGCACCGAGCGAATGGGCAAGAAGAATTACTGACTGGAGGAGGCAGAGGAGGGAGATGGCAGAGCTGAAGGGCCGCCAGCAGTAGGAGGCGGAGCTTCACACAGGTTCTGGTTCCTGCTGGAACCAGACGCGTGTTCGCATCTTTGAAAGCTCACCACCGGAAGGTTCACCTGTAGGGGACTTAACTGTATTTGCAGATTAAATTTGTTCTTTCTAACCAAACTGAATAATGTTTGGTTTTAAAAAATGACTGGCTTGCAAGGGTTGGAGTTAATGCATTTTAAAAGCAAATGTAAACAAACAAGAAAACGACAGAGCTGATCCTTCTGGTTCAGAAAAAAATGACATTTTAGCTAGATTGCACAATAAGTCAGTCCAAAAGATTCTGACTTGTCAAGAAGACCATTTTAGATCCCAGAGTTGCATCCATTACCATTAATGACACGCTTCATCCCACTGTGTATTGGCTCCTGGAATATCTGCTGACCCTCAGAGTATGAGTATGTGGTGGGGAGAACAGCGGGACCTCAGAGCCTGTTTCCTGATACTGATAAGAGTGACTGATAGGAGAAGCTTGAAGGCTGCTGTTTCACCAAACTGAAGAGGTGCCCTAGAGGGTACTGCCAGGGAAGGGATGCAGGGAAAGGGAGCTAAGGTGATGGGTATCTGGCTTCTTCCCTGCCCACCACGTCACACAGAATCAGTCTGCTCTATCCTTTTCATTTAACGAGTTTCCAAATAGCATTTTATTGGAAGAAAACAGTCTCCTAGTTAAAATAGCAATGCTCTGAATTATCGTGTTGGTGACAACTGGATAAAACTCAGGGGTAAAAAATCATCGTAAAACAAGTTTTGTGGCACATTGTTCAGCATCCAACGAGCAGCTCACCATCAGGCCTTTCTGCTGGTGATAGGATATTTGGGTCCAGGATGAGCTGCCGAACTTTGCTGGCAGGTCCAGTGATAATAACTTTGTGCTTCCAATGCAGGGGGCGCAGGTACCATCCCTGTTGGGGAAACAAAGATCCCACAAGCTGCGAGGCCACCAAAAAAAAAAAAAAAAAAGAGTTGCTAGATATAATGAATCACCAAGTTTTAAAGGAGTTAACATACTCAAAACCATGGTGCCTAAAATCGGTAGAAACTAGTATTTGACAAGGTCAGCAGCAGGAACCTAATGGGGGCAGGAGACTACTGCCTGTGGGCTAGCTGCCTGTTTTTAAAAATAGTTTGATTGGACTGTAACCCCACGCATTTGTGTCTGTGTTATCTCTGGTTGCTTTCATGTTACAGTAGCAGAGTTGAGTGTTGCAACAGGGCCCTCATAGCCCAAAGCATCTGAAATATTTACTCTTAGAGAAGATGTTTGCCAACCCTGAAGCAGATGATTCCTTAAGTCGTAAGTTCTCAACAGCTGTAAAGTTCCGTGCTCCTTCACAGAGCTCACCTGGCGATGAGGCTCGGTACCTGGGCCGGTGGTGGGGGCCATTTGGAGGCTCTGTTAGCTGGGCACGCCTGAAGGACTTGCAAAAGGAAAGTAAAAGCATAGGGCTGGCATTTAGAGATGGGTCACAGCCAGAGGCATCTAGACATTGATGGTGCAGTGCCAAAAATGGAATGAGCAAGAGTGAGAATGTCTAGGCCTGAAGGCGGTACATCAGTCACCCCTCAGGTGATGGATTGGTCTGGTCAGATGGGGTGGGCAGGGCTCTCACAGGGAGAAGGGAGCAGCTTTGGAATGGCCATTGTTAGTGTCCACTGCTGGGGGAGTCGCAAGAGATGAGTCAAGGAATGAGTGGGGATGTCCAGACTGAAGTTGGGTTGTGTGAGGGTTTCATATGCTGAGTCAGCTTCTGAACTTCCTCTAATACTCAGCCTTGGTGGAGAAACAAGGACCGTGAGCACTCGGACGATTCAGGCAGGCACTTGTCCAAGAACGTGCAGAAGATCATGAATGATGGTGTCAATGAACAGCCCCAGGTCCATGTTAGAGTTAGAATTCCTCAACTTGTGGTCTCCCAGACTGGCTGCCTTTGGGATTATTTTTATTTACATTTTTGTAACCAAGGGAGAGCTCTCCTTTGTTTTTGAGACATCTGATCAGACTAGGTAGAAATGAAAGAATTGGAATGCATAGAGTAATTTTAGGGTAGGGAGCTGGGTCTGTGGTTATTGGTGGGCTGTTCTGAGTTGCCCCCCAGAGATGGAGCAGGGTGTTTTTGGCTTGCCTGGCATGGGAAGGGGAGTACAAGGGCTGAGACTATGCCCCCCAAAACCATGCGCATTCAGCACAGTCTCCCTGGCATTTACCCTTCACCCACATGCTGGGAATGTGATATAGAAAACAAAGTCTGGAGACTGGGGTGCCGAGACCAGCGTGTGGTTCACAGGACTGCAGCTAAATCAGCTGTGAACATCGGTGAAATGCATTCCTGTCCCTAACAGAGCAGAAAACTCAACCTGACCGTTCCCGGGTACTGCCCTTGCTAGCCAGTTAGGTCATATCAACACACACAGTCGTTCACACATATGCCCATATTCTGACATTTTCTGTATATGAGTGAGAGGTTTTGGTCATCTGTAGTTCTTCATGGTTATTGAAGAGCCACAATTCCTACCCTGATTAAAGATGATCATATTCTTCTTGGAAAACGGGTGTGGCATAGAACATTCCTTTACGAGTGGATTGAAGCACGTTCTACCTGATAAAAGTATCAGGACCACAAAAAGAGAGTCCCATATGAACATGGTCTTACCTTCTATGCCAGTGAAATTTTAGCATAGCTCCAGAGGTCAAGTTCAGATAGTGAGCTTCAGGGTTCACTGTGATCTCAAACAGCCTGGGCAGATCTGGTGCGGTCTGTGCTCCTCCAGAGTCGGGGCAATGTGGGGAGGCAAGGATTGCTAGCATACTGCTTCTCGACTGATCCTAGGCAGACCCCCTCTGAGCCTCGACAAGGAAGCTGACCAGGTTGGGATGGGGCGGGAGTGGCAGGGCGATTGGGCTCGGCTGAAGTCAGCCCGAGTCCCCAGGGCAGGGCTGCAGACAAGCCAGCGTCCATGGCCGTGAAACAGAGCTGCACTGTCTGAAAACTCAGCCCAAGTCAGAGCGCAGTGTTGCCTCTTCAGTGCTTTTTCATTGACGATTATTGAAAGTTCATTCATTCAGCCTTCTGTTCTTTTTGCTGGAGCTTTCTGTGCTTTGGGGATTGAACTAGAGAAATATATATGTTTTAGGACTTGCTCGAGAAATATATGTGTTTTAAAAAGCCAATGCCACTCCAGCCCTGAGGGCACATGCCACCCTTGCAGAGGCTGCATGGTAACAGTGGTAAGGTGGCCCGGGTCCCGTCCTTCCTGTGGATAAGCCCCAAAGGGGGGAATTCAGGAAGCCTGGGTGCGGGCATCCTGGCGGAGAGCACACCACAGGTGATGCGGCCTCTGCAGAGGGTTGGGAAGGGAGGAGGGAACCCAGCCAGAGGAGCGGGGACCTGACACTCTGCTCTGGGTGGGGAGAGGGGCTCGTCCCTGGTGGCCGTTGCCTCTGCTGGAACCACCTCTTGATACTGATAGTGTGCGTGCCCGTGACTTGGAGGACTGAACTGCATCGAGTTCACTTTTCTTTGCTAGAAGAAAGGAAGACTTTGTGACTGCTCCGTCATGTGGCCCAGGTGCTCAGTGACTGTTTATTGAATGCTGGGATGTGCCAGAATGTGCCGGGCATGTTTAAATTGCCAAAGACACAGCAGTGAGCAAGACCCGTGGCGTGTGCTCTCTTGGAGCCTTCGTCTTAGTGGGGGAAGCAGACAATAAACAGGGAAGAATAAGTCATACGGTCCAGACAGCGATACACAGAGACCACACAGGGTAAGAGGACACGAGTGATGGGGGTTGGGCGCCCTGATTCAGAGGGTAGCCTAGGAAGCCTTCTTCAGGAGGGTGACATCTTGGGGGAGATCCGAATGGTGGGAGTGGGAATCTTAGGATACAAAATCAGTAGGAAGAATGTTCCAGACAGAGGGGACAAGGTGTGTGGCCTCTTAGAGTGGGGGGAGCGCTGGTGGCACCCCTGACACAGATGGAGGTGCTCACGGTAGAGCGTGAGTCCCCGATTAAGTGAGCCAAGCTCCTCTGAGGTCTCTCCTGCCCCTGTCTTCAGTGTACTCTCCATCTCACCCCCTGCTCCTCTTTTCTGCTGCCCCAAAGCTCCCTTTTCCCAGGCTGTTCGCTCACCTCTCCTCCTTTCCTGTCCTCAGCCAGCTCTTGCCTGACCAAGAGACGCTTTTAGGAGTGCTCCACACAAGGCCAGGCCCTGGGGAAGCAGAAGCGTGCGGGGCTTTGGAACCACACAGTGGAAACACAGCGTGGTGGGCCGACACCTGTGCTCTTCCCCAGAGATGTTTCCATTGTCAGAGGGAATGTGCCTTTCCCCCAGAAATAAGTCTGGAGCTGGAAATTTCAGATTCCAAAGTAGGCCTGCAAAGGAGATGGCTGAAGGGAGGCAGCTTCCTGGGGCCCTGGTTCATACTGCACTGAGGGCCCCTGAGTCCTCCTCTGATGAGTAGGTAGCCCGCGGACACAGACTACAGAGTACCAGGAGAAACGTCAAATCGCTGGGTTTGAGATGTAACTCATGTGTGTCATGAACTGGCAGAGTATCCCAGCATGCTCACAGTGCTTGAGTTAGAGGGCACTCTGGGAAATTCTTTTAACCTCTCTGATGATGTAAATTTTCTTTAAGGTACAAGTAGTATTTTAAAGGATTTTTTAAAACATGCCTTTAAAATGTCATAGAGCTAATCATTTGAAGAAGTAGTATAAGGGTCAAGAGAGGAAGGAACAGCTTGCCTGGTTCTTCATATCGACCTTTGAATTTTCATGTGATTGTAGAGACGTGATATAAGGTTCTAGACTTGCACCTAAGCACCGTGAATTGAGGGCTGGAATCAGTTGGAAATCTGAGACTCCCTCTGTCTTCCCATCGCAGTCATTGGGATCTGTACCCATTTAAAATTTTTCTGAACATGACTACTTGTATCTCGTATGTTTCTCAGAGGCTCTTGGTATTAAAAAGTAGAGAAAACCTACGAGCTCTCAAATCATGCAGGAGCACTGGAGCTCTGATTTCCCCTGGGTGGAGGTTGTGGGGTGAAGGGGTAGCACCACTGCCTGGGACAGGGGCCTGACTCCAGCAGAGGTTCTGTGTTTGTAATGTGTTTCGTTTGGACTTCATCTCAGTTGCTGCCTTAGTTCTGAATGTTCCTCTTTCTACCAAGTTTTGTGTGTGTGTGTGTGTGAGTTCTGATAAGGAAAATAAGGAGTGTATGAATTGTGAAATGACAAGCTCTTAAATGGGACAGAATTCACCCTGTTATCTTCAGTAAGTCATCTTGGTCTCCTGGTACCCCCCAGCTACTTGTGACAGCACCCCTGCCCACCCCTACCCCCGTGCCCCCAGCAGAGGTGTGTTTTCCTCAATTGGCAAGGAGTCCAGAGATAGATATCCCAGGACTAGTCAGGTGGCTTCATGCTGACTGGAGAGTCCCGGGTTCCTCTGTCTCGCTGCTCCATCAGCCTCCATGAGTATGGTTTACACGCTCTTGGTTCCAGGATGGACCCTTCAAACCCCGGGTAGGGAGAATAAGGAAGGAAGGCGTGATGCTTTTTTCAGGAGAGCAGAACTTTTCCAGCTAGTCCGGGCTGACTGCCGTTACATGTCCTTGTCCAGAACCGTAAGACCTGGCTGACTCTGGGAGGCTGGAAATGGTCTCAGCCGAAGACGTGGCTGCCCTTGTGTAAGAGTCAGGATGCTGGTAGCAAGGACCAATGGGGATGTCGATTCTAAGAAGGTCATAAATTGGTGATGTCTGCAGCTCTGTTAGACTTTTGCTCAGAACATTTCTGAAACTCCCTCTTGTAATTTTCCCTCAATACCAGATGAACCAAAAAAATAAGAAAATCAATGCCAGTACTTAATGACAACAGTTGTTAGTCTCTCAGTCATGTCCAACTCTTTGTGACCCTATGGGCTATAGCCTGCCAGGCTCCTCTGTCCATGGAATTCTCCAGGCAAGACACTGGAGTGGGTTGCCATTTCCTCCTCCAAAGGATCTCCGCAACCCAGGGATTGAACCTGCATCTCCTGCTTTGGCAGGAACCACGTATTACTACTGCTTTATAGTCTCTATAATCCATAAAAGCATATGACGTACCTTGATCATGTCCTTTATTTACCAGGGCTGGCCATCAGATTCCCTCCTAATAATAAAGATTTACTACCACTAAAGACAGTAAAAGAAGGTGTGGCAACTAATTGTAATAGCCAAAACCTAAACAACTTAGTTGTTTATCCGTAGGAGACTTAAGTTGACTAAGATAATACACTCAGCTCTAATAAAAGAATGGGAAGTATTTCTGCACACTGCTGTGGAGTCATCTCCTGAAGATATTGTTGGCTGAAAAAAATAAAGTAGAAAAAATGTAGTATGCCAGCCTTTATCTAAAAAGGCTGGATGTCTGTCTATCTGTCATGCCTCCCCTGCCATGGAGAGGTAAACAAAAGCCTTCATTTTAAATGGTTACCTACTGGGGGAAGGGGTCAGGGTGAGAGAACAGAGAAGTGATGTATAGAAACTAGTTTTTCTGAAAATGCCTTTTTGTATATTCAACTTTGGAACCATCCTAAATATACCATTATAAAACAAAATCTCTTAAAAACTTTTTATTCTGAAGTCATTTTAAGTAAAAAGTGCAAGATAGTGCAACATTCTAAGATCCTTTGCCCAGCTTCCCTTGTGTTATCATTTTGTATAACCATACACGTTTCCCAGGTGGCTCAGTGGTAAAGAATCCGTGTGCCAAGCAGGAGATGCAGGTTTGATCCCTGGGTTGAGAAGATCCCCTGGAGAAGGAAATGGCAGCCCACTCCAGCATTCTTACCTGGGAAATCCCATGGACAGAGGAGCCTGACAGTCGGCAGTCATGGAGTTGCGAAGAATCAGACTCGACTGAGTGACTGAGCACGCAGCACCCGTAACCACAGTGTGATTACTAAAACCAGGGAATAAGCATCGGGACAGTACTCTGATCTACAGACCCTATTCAGATTCCTTCATTTTTCTGCAGATGTTCCTTTTTCTGGCCTGGGATCCAGTTCAGGATCTCACGTTTCCTTTAGAAATTACAACTCCTTAGCCGCCTGTAATCTGTGACAGCTCCTGTCTTTCCTCATCTTTCAGGACCTTGACACTTTTGAATGGTACTGACCAGCTGTTTTGTAGAATTGTTTCTCACTTTGGGTTTGCCTGATGTTTCTCTCATGATCAGATTTGAGGTTATCCATTTTTGGCATGAATATCATAGAAGTGATGTTATGTCCTTCTCAGGGGGTACGTGATATCGATCTGTCTTACTACTCATGATTGTTAAGCTTGGTTACTTGGTTGAGGTGGTGTCTGCCAGGTTTCTCCACAGTAAAGTTACTATTTTTACCTTGAAACATAGTCAGTTTCTTGGGAGGCGATATTTTGAGATGCTATAAATACTCTGTTTTCTTATCATACTTTTGCCTATTAATTTTAGCATCCACCAGTGGTTCTTGCCTTCAGTAATTAATACCATGGTGTGTTTGGCTAATGGTAATTTTCTATTTTAGTCATTCCTTCTGCTGTCGGAATTGGACTCTTAACTATAAAGAACAGCTGTTGTTTGTCCCCCATATCGGTATGGATTCCTAAATATTTATTTTATCTTACAGGTTAGAATCCATTATTCTCATAATTTTTCTGTATGGATTTGGTCTTTTGGGAGCCCATTCAGGTTGGTTCCTATCCTTTAGACATGTTTCTGTCAGTTTGTGGGGCTTCCCTCATAGTTCAGTTGGTAAAGAATCTTCCTGTAATGCAGGAGACTCGGATTCGATCCCTGGGTCTGAAACATCCACTGGAGAAGGAAATGGGAACCCACTCCAGTATTCTTGCCTGGAAAATCCCGTGGACAGAGGAGCCTGGTGGGCTACAGTCCTTGGGGTCGCCAGAGTCAGACACGATTTATCGACTTCACTCACTTCATACTTTAATCACTGGAGAAGGAAATGGCTACCCACTCCAGTATTCTTGCCTGGAGAATCCCATGGACAGAGGAACCTGGAGGGCCATGGTCCATGGGGTCACAGAGAGTTGGACACAACTGAAGTGACTGAGCACGCCGGGCTACTGGAGTGTTACTGCTTCTAGACTCCCTGGGCAGACAGCTAGGAAACACAGGTGTGCATACCGACGCAAGCACGTGTACCACACACCTGCATTCCTTCTGTATCTGTTCATCTGTCGTGAGATTTCTGATCCCTGTCCCAACACAGAAGGACTCCTTGTAGCCTTCTGCACTCTTGCATATTTGTAACTCCTTTCTCTGGCTGTGAGAAGCCTGGTCTCATTATCATAATACAATACCTTTACTCATTTGTTCAGTCTTAGTATATGCATAGATCAAGCAAGTAGTTTCAGAATTACTAACCCATATTCTCTGAAAGCTTCCCCAGTGGCTCAGTGGTAAAGAGTCTGCCTGCAATGCAGGAGATGCCCTGGAGACTCAAGTTCAATCCCTGAATCAGGAAGATCCCCTGGAGAAGGAAATGACAGCCCACTTCAGTACCCTACCCTGGGGAAATCCCATGGACAGAGGAGCCGGGAGGATTACAGTCCACAAAAGAGACACGACTTAGCGACTAAACAGCAGTATCGGACTAAAGTGTTTTGTTTTTTTTACATTATTTCTTACTGGAGTATAGGTGCTTCACAGTGTTGTGTTGGTTTCTGCTGTACAGCAGAGGAAATCAGCTGTACATACACACTTATCCCCTCTTGTTTGGGTTTCCTTTTCATTGGACCAAAGTGTTCATTAGGCTTAAAGTATGTTATCAAAATACCATTTTCCAAAGTTACTTGGTTTAATTTTTTTTCTTTCCCACATGGTTAAATTAATGTAGAGACACTATCCTTATTTCTTGATCCTGAGAACTAAACTGTGGTTATATAAGAGACTGTAGTGTGCAAGGCTAAAGCACTCGGGACAGCTTACTCTCAAATACTTCAGACAAAAAGTGGCCTGTGTGTGCACAGATGTGTTTATGTCTTTGTGTGTGCTCAGAGAGACAGGAGAGAGGGCAGAAATGATACAGGAAGTGAGGCAAAATGGTGAATCTGGATAAAGGGCATGTTGGAGTTGTAAACTGAAATTATATCACAATGAAGGTATTGAAAAATTAAATACAAACACTCGAAGTCATCTCTCTCTTGGGGTTATGCTGTCCATGTCATATACAGCTAGATTCAACTGTTTGATTTTGCTTTTGATGTTTAGGGTTTCATTTCTCCCCACATTAATCCATGAGGTCGCAAAGCGTTAGACACGACTTAATGACTGAACAGCAACAACTCCGATCCACCGTCCATATTCAGATTTTATCATTTCTTTCAACATCCTTTCTAGCTATTAGGTTGGCCAAAAAGTTTGTTCAGGGTTGTGTTTTTGTTTTTTTGCACAGTTGCATGAGCGTTTTGGCCAACTCAGCGTTCCTCCCCAGGATCCAAACCAGGATCACCCATTAGAGTTAGTTCTCTTACCTCTTCAGTCTCCTTTAGTGGATCAGTTGCTTGATATTTCTTGTTCTCCCACCCCCTTGATGTCTTTGACGAGTGCAGGCTGTATGTTTTTTTAGATGGTCCCTTGTTCTGTGTTTGCATTTCCTCAGGACTGGGCTCAGGTTCAGTGACACCTTTCAGTGATAGGTCGTTCTCAGGGTGTCACGTCTACAGGAACACGACATTCATTTGTCGATAATAAGCACTTTGAGCTCAGTTAGTGGCGTCTGCCGGATTTCTCCACTATGAAGTTGCTCATTTCCCTCTGAAATTAAAAAGGAATTTTGGAGAGACGCTTTGAGAGTATGTAAATATACTGTTCCTCATCAAAGTTTCGCCCAGTGGCTTTAGTTTCCATTGATCCTTTTTGCCTGGATCAGTCATCACTGTGATGGTTGCAAAGTGTTGATTTTCTAACATTCTACATTTGTTAGTGACTTTCTATGCTATGAAAAAGTCTTCCCTTTTCTCCCATTAGCTTATTTATGTCAGTATGTACTCATGGATTCTTCTTCTGTTCAGTGGGTTATAGTCCATCATTGTATTTATTTTGATGTTGAGTTAGTCCTAGACCCAGCCAATGGAAGCCTCTTCAAGTTTCAGGTATTGTTTTGATGTGTCTCCATCATCCTTTGAGTTCTTCCTCACATTCTGGCATAGTGATCTGTTTCAGACTGACTGCCCTGGCCCTAGAATTAATCACTTCTCTGACAGGCCTTGTTCTTCTTATGGAGAACGGAATTTAGAAACCAAGATCTGAGAGTTAGTTGTGTTCTTTGCTACTAGGATGCCATTGTGTCTAGGCCCTCTCAGTGGACAGAGCCAGAATACACACACACAAAGGGAATCCAGATATGCATATATACATACGATGCCTTCATACGTATATGTGTGTATATACATGCATATGTCTACCTAAACATATAAACATAAATACACATTCTGTCTATTTCTATGTCTGTATATGTGTAGCTGTGTACACACACGTGCACACCTAACCATGACAATACTGATAACCTCCAAATCCAGTCTGACACCACAGAGAGGTTTTCTAGTTTTTCTTCTTTCCATATTTGTAACTTCCTTTGTCAACAATGAAAAGCTTGACTCCTCTTACCCTCGGTATATTCGCTAGTTGGCTCAATCCTAGATTACACAGAAAGTGTTTTAGAATTGCCAATCTTGACACTATAAAAAAGAAAGCTATTTGCAAGTATGTGTATAAAACACTGCAGTTTGACTGTACATACTTAATGAGACATGGCCTAGGGTGGGAGGGCAATAAGCCTTACATTGTTTTCAGTAATTATGTTTTTGGGAGAAGGGATCATAATGATGCTATTTTCCTGGTATTTTATATATCGTGGGATAGATCAAATAGGCAATGATATTGGCATGGTTGAGAACTGAGCTTTTCAGCGTGGTTAAAAAGAGATACAGATGTGTGGTTAAGGAAGATAAAATCCCATAGTCCCAAACTGGAATTAAAAGTTATCAGTATGATTTCATGATGTGTTTGGTCTTATGTGTGCACACGATCATACACACTATACACACACAAACACTTGTACTTTTGCCCACTGAATAGACCCAGGACCAATGACCAAGCAAGCGAGTGGCAGCGAGCATCCAGACTGTATTCCCTCACGGCCACTAGAGCAAAAGAGGCTCTTGGAGTCCTTGAAAAGAGGGCTGAATCTGGGTTTAGGCAAGAAATATGCAGTGGGAGCATGGAACATGTTATACCAGAAAGCAAGGGAGCTGTCAGAGACTGCTCGTCTTTGACGTAACATATGAACTTAAGTGTAGACATATCCGTATCTTTTTCTTTACACACAGCATATCCCAACTGTGAGTTTATACTGATGCCTCCAAATGCAGTATCAGAATTTTTTCTAGTCTTCCTCAGAAAGCCAGGAGCCAACGAAGAGGTTCCCACAGGCCATATTTGAACAGCATTAAAAATAATAACATCAGTAAGTGCAGTAAAAAAAAAAAAAAAAGCACATGTATTATTTAAATGCATACTTTCATTGTATTACTTAAAAAACTAATTACAAAGATCTTTGTTAGTCACTTCTGGAGGGTGTTCATTTGGAAACTGATTAAATATAAAGAGAAGAAAGAGCCAGACATTTAGCTTGTCTCTCCTTTATGAACTGTACATCAGGGTCACCAAAAAATCAGAGGGGAATTGTAACCCCTAATGATATAATGAGTCTAGGCAGTGATCATCAACTTCGAAAGAAAGACAAACCAGACATCATATACCTTTTGATGGAAATTTATACACCACCTGTGAAATACACTTGCCAAAGGTAACATCTTAACCTCAGCAAGTCTCAAGGTATAACTCCAGTTTAGAGGAAGTAAAGGGAACAGAGGAATCTGTTCAATAATGCAGCCAAAGCACAGGTGGCAGAATACAGACTGTGGGAAACTACAGGAGAGATGTTTGGTCTCTTCAGCAAAGAAGTTGCATTTTAAAAAAGGAGAGAATACAGGTAGGGAATATCTGTAGATTAAAAGAGACTTGAAATATATCAACCAATTATAATACATGGGCTTCGTTTGAATCTTGATCCAAACAAGTGAACTTAAAAACATATATATGAGATAAGCAGGGAAATAGGAACACTGGCTAGATAGTACTCAGTGTTGATTTTCTGAAGTTTAGCCATAGTAATATATCTTACAAGAGTCCTTCTATTTAGAAATATGTATTGGAATATGTGAAGATGAAATGATAATCCATAATAATCTTAGAGGATCAAGGCATAGCAGAGATGTGAAATAAGAATGACCACAAGAGGTCCTTATACTTTTCTCTGCTTTTGTCTTATGTGTGAAAATTTCTATGGTAAAATGAAAACAACTTAACTATTGGGTTTGCTGGCTCTGAATGGCACATTTTCCCAGAGAGCAAGGCAGCCTCCTGGGACCGAGTGCCTGCACGCAGACCGCAGGCTGGGGAGGGAGGAAGCCAGGTCCCTCTCGGCACTGTATCCCAGCACACGAGGGTCACCCCATAAATAACGGGAGGTGAAAGGAGCACTCTGGAAGGGATGGCTGGCACACGGGTGAGTTCTGCTCCACAATCAGTCCCATGACTCCCACCTCTGAGAGCCAGCCACTCACACCCTGTGGAACACAGCATCATTTCCCCATCCCTTGGGCTGCCACCGTCCTGTCTGGTGCCCTGACGCGTGTGCCCCTCCTTCCTCCCCAGGCTCAGGCCCGGTGTCACCGGATAGGCCAGAGTAAAGCCGTGAAGGTGTATCGCCTCATCACGCGGAATTCCTACGAGCGGGAAATGTTCGACAAGGCCAGCCTGAAGCTGGGCCTGGACAAGGCCGTCCTTCAGGACATCAACCGGAAGGGCAGCACGAATGGCGTGAGTATGCTGGGGCTGCTCTTGGGCCCGGAAAGGGGGCCCCCACCCCCACCTGCCAGAAGCCTGTGCTCCTACGGCTGTTGTAAGGTTCCCTTTCACTAAATTGAGTTAGGCCACACATCTTTGGGAGCTTTCCAGGTGGCATGGTGGTAAAGAATCTGCCTGCCAATGCAGAACATGCAAGAAACACAGGTTCGATCCCTGGGTCGGGAAGATCTCCTGGAGAAAGGAATGGCCACCCACTCCAGTATTCTTGCCTGGAGAATTCCATGGACAGAGGAACCTGGCGGGTTACAGTCGAAGGGGTCACAGAGAGTTGGACATGACTGAGCACACACACACGCACACACATCTTTGATGGTCAATCCCCTGGAATAGAGGATTACTGAGGTGAATCTCTACATCTCTAGATGGATAAGGGAATCCATAGGAGCAGTTAGGTAGTAGGATTGCCCAACATTAGATAACATTTCCGTAAATAAACTTTTATTTTTTAATTTATATTTGTATTTATTTTTAACTGGAGGACGATTGCTGTACCATGCTGTGTTGGTTTCTGTTGTGTAACAGCGTGAATCACTGTATGTGTACATACATGCCCTCCCCATGGAGCCTCCCTCCCACCCACCCCATGAATAGACTTTGCCCTTTGGAAATGAGTCGGTCTTAACCCTCTCGGCTCTATAAATTATCTAGTGTCACCATGCTTTATCTGATACTATAGATTTGGAGCTCCCTGAAGGTGAGCTATTCCATACCCAGCACCCCTAAGAATACTTGGTATATTAAAGACGTTCAGTGCATCACGGTCAATGAAGAAATGAATGAATTAATTATCAATCAGCTTGAAACTTGGCAGTGAACAGAATCTTTTTCCTGCCTCCGGAGGGGATAAAAAGTGCTGCTAAGATTCTTGAATTGCAGTAAAGTCCAGGCAAACAAAGCAGAATATCTCTCCTTAATCTCTGGCCCTCTAAGTGAGCTGTCCTTTCGTCCAGATGTTCTGTATCCTCTTAGCTATGCATATGCTGCTAAGTATAATACTTCATGGTACAGCGCTGGGAGTCATGGAATTCCCTCCTGTGACTGATATAAAGAGAACCAGATTCTTAATTAGAACCAGGAAAGGGTGTTTTGAACTCCCATTTCCTGTTTTCAGCAAGCAATTGAGCAGATCACACTTGGCATGGGATCCTCTCTTTAGTTAAGAAATGACATCATTTCCAATACTATTGTTTTTATTTAATAATGAATAAATCATTATTCTTTAGCTCAGTTTGGTCCATCTGGAGGTTTTTAAAGATACAGACTCAAACTAAAACATAAAATAAACCTTAAACATATTCTGTCCGGTGGTGCCTAGTTTTAACAGTTTGTGACATTTGATAATAACCAACATCCTGAGGAATGTTAGGGCCGTTGGGTCCTGGGCTGGGTTTTATTCCAGGGCTCCCTGTAGAGGATCGTCTGCCCGCCCTCCCCATCATCCTCCTGCGTGTCTTTGGGTTTTCATTTTCTAAAGCTCGTTGTCCATGTCTTTCTTCTTCTGACATGCACAATGAGTGGAGGAACTGGGCGCTAAGTCCTGAAGGTCAGAGTTGAGGCCGTTTTCCTCCTGTGCATTTCCCACTTCGTGAGTAGCCTTTGGTGACCCATCCAGGTACAGCAGCTCTCAAAGATGGAGGTAGAGGACTTGCTCCGGAAAGGTGCCTACGGCGCCTTGATGGATGAAGAGGACGAAGGCTCCAAGTTCTGTGAAGAAGACATAGACCAGATCCTGCAGAGGAGGACACATACTATCACCATCCAGTCTGAGGGGAAAGGATCCACTTTCGCCAAGGTATAGGGCCTTCTCTGCAGCGTCCACGTGGGGCAGGGCCGGGGCGGGGGGCAGTGACAAGGAAAGTCTATTCTTTGACCCTCATCGGCTGGGCTCCTACTTCTCTAAATGCAAACTGTTGAGATTTTCTGGCTGTATGCCTATTCTGTATGCCACTCTGAAGATGCAGATTCTTAGAAGAGGTTTGAATGATGGGTCAGAAGCTATAAAAGAACTCACCCCTTCAAATCCTTGGCTGATCTTCAGTGGGCAGGGAGGACACTTGGGTTTGCAATTTGCACTCCTCATTATGCACAGAGATTGCTCCAGAATCCTCGATTGGTCCTCTCAGTTCCCTTATAGGATACTCCCTGGTCAATGTCAGAGAGTTGAAATTCCAGTGAACATTCCATTCGTCAAACTCAAGCAAGTATTCTGTTCATTTCATGAGACTTGAGAGAGTGTTTATCCAAGATTCCCAGCTTCTAGCCTAGGTGCCTCTTTGCTCTGCCCGTCAGGTCACTGGGTTTAGAATTCAACTTAACCAAACCGCTTACAGATCCCTCTGGGGTTCCCTCGCCACAGGCTCTCTGAGCTTCGTGACCTGTCTGTAAATCACCAGTCTGGTGACTTATAGAGGGAGGGCTTTTCCAGGGACATTTTGCACTTATGAGGCATAACTCATCTCTGCAGACCTCATACTGCCCAGCCATGGCCTGTCCCAGCATGGACACTTGGGACCTGGTGAACTGAAAGAGAAACCACGTCCAGGGAGGTTGTAAGAATCAACCCTTTCACAGGCAGCTGGACATATGCTTGCCATTGTCTCCCACGGGCTTGTCCTCCTGCTTCTGAGTTTAAGTTATAAAAAATGATCCTGTAGGTTGAAATTGTAATTTCCTCACCCAGTGTTTGAAAGAAAATTTAAAAAGAATAGCTTTGAGATTTCCATTTAACATTTTGGCAGCTCTGTTAGAGGTTTTGATTTTGAATGCAGATGGAGCATATACTTGTGTCTCTGGTGCATTGGAGATCACAGGGTGTTTTATTGTGTTCAGATATGGTTTATTGGTTCTTTCTTCTTCACAGGCTAGCTTTGTGGCTTCAGGAAACAGAACGGATATTTCCTTAGATGACCCAAACTTTTGGCAGAAGTGGGCTAAAATAGCTGAACTGGACACTGAAGCAAAGAGTGAGAAGGTACAACATTAAGCATATTTTATTTCATTAAACATTTCACAGATATAGGGCCATAAACTCCTACCAGCTCAAACCATGATTCACTCCTGAGCCTTAGTTCTTTAATGAGATGCTACATGTAATCTACTTAAAACATGCTTGCCACATAGACAAAGCTTGAGAAATGTTAACTGTATTTAAAATGACCTAATGGGTACCTGGGAAATTCTATTAAAACTGGAATTTCCAATTTTAGTAAAAATTCACTTTGAACTAGAACTAACCAAACAGATCAAGATCAGCCCCGTGACCCAAGCCAATATCCTGTCCTTAGCATGTGGCTGTTTTCCTCTATTTGAGCACTTCCTATGCGAGGAATTTTACCTCTGACAAACATTAGTGGAAAAAAGCATGACGTGGAAAAGCGTATTAGGTTCCCCTCCATTCTTTCAGTATCTTGAATTTTTCTATTTCTGAACATGAGGAAGAGAATGGCCTTGGACTAAAACCAGGGTTTGAATACTGGCTCTGCCATCGACTCGCTGTATGTCTTTGGGCAAGGTACTTGACCTCATTGAGAAAGTGAAAAAAAAGAGAGACATGTGAACAAAGGAGGTGGTGGCACCCAGTTTGCAGAGTTGGAGGTAACACTGCGAAGGCAGCTGCCCCCAGCCCCACTGTGAGGCTCCCAGAAGTGTTAGCTGCCCTACCTTCCATCTCTGACCCCATCACCTCCCTTGGGATTGAGCACACGTCACTGTCTGCTCTTGTCCTCAGATGAGTGTTGAACTCTCCTGGGCTCACAGACCCAGCAGACAGTCCCTGCTTACACCCTTTTGATTCAGTAACCAGCATGCAGCCTTGCCAGTTCTTCTGTAGGATCGCCAGAGGTTACTTAGTCCAGCTTCTTCTCCTAACAGGAGGATTCTGCCGTCCCCTTAGTAACCTCTTTCTAGTTGTCCAGTGTCACGGTCAGGAAGTGACTTATGTACAGGGCAGTGGGCAAGAGGGGGAAGAAAATGCCTTGCCCTGAGACAGTCAGAAGCAGTTGGAGCATCCAGGCGGGAGGGAAGATGATTGAAGCAGGTACAACGTCCAGGCCGCATAGATGAGTGTGCAGGGGCTTAGCCGAGCTTCCGGAAGAGGCCTAGGCGGAGGGGGCGAGAAGCATGAAATGATAGAGACCAGAGAAGTGGTCATGGTTGTGGCCAAGGGAGCCACCGAATGGGTGCGTTTCTCTCTTCCATGAAAGACAACAGGGTAGTGGCGCCAGTGGAAGGCACAAAAGGAGGCAGCACTAATATGTGTTCGTCTTCAGAAAGTTGCCTAGCAGATGGAATTCTCCGACTCCTGTCTCCAGAGCCGCCTCCGCGTGCTGGGCAGAACAGCCGGGGTGCCCCAGGCAGCACTCCAGCGCTGGGGGCCCTCGCCCTTGTTAGAAAGACCGCAGAACCAGCAGATGGTGGCGGCCAGCCCTGGAGGGAGGCGGGGGGACAGGCCAGCCTCAACAAGTCCCCGAGCGTCCCCTCTGCTTGCCGCGGACCCGGCAGGTGTGCTGGAGAGGGCCTTTCCTGCTGGCGGACGAGACGGGGGTGTGGTTCTTCCCCGCGCGGGTCCCGAGGAGCGGCAGCAGGGTCCGCCATGATGGCGGAGGGGGACCAGGCCTTTCTCCCCAGCAGTCCCCTCTGCCTCCAGGAGAGCCTGGTGCTCGACCGCCCGCGCGTGCGGAAGCAGACCAAACACTACAACTCTTTCGAGGAGGACGAGCTCATGGAGTTTTCGGAGCTGGACAGCGACTCTGACGAGAGGCCCACAAGGTCCCGGCGCCTCAATGACAAAACCAGGCGCTACCTCCGGGCCGAGTGCTTCCGGGTGGAGAAGAACCTGCTCATCTTCGGGTGGGTGTTGGCTTCGCCTCTTCGCCCTCGTCTTTTTCCCCCTCTTCTGTTCAGTCGAGATGTGTCCAGCGTGTCTCTCCCCTCCCCTTTGGGGTCTGGGCGGAGGGAGGGTCTGTTAGAGAAAGAGAGAACTGAGCTTTCTGCCCGAGGGCCCCTCAGTCAGTATGCTCTGCCGCCATTTTACGGACGTACCGTGATTCTCTCGTGTGTTTGCCACAGCACATCTCTGGGACTCATTTGCTGCCTGGTACTGATTTCCGGCCTTTTCCCCCCAAGGACGTACAGGAATCAGTGCAGCAGATGTTAGCGTTACCGCATGATGCGTGCCGGGCTCTGGCGCTGGTAGAAGCTGAGGGTTTAGCTTCTGGGAGCTCCCCATCGCTTTCCAGCACTGCAGCTGGACTCTGTCTTAATTCCAGATTTATTCCTCACTCCAGATACTGGCATTCCTACTTAACATTCTAGCGGCCGTACAAAGCTCTCTGTGTCCAGTGTCCAGGTCCCCTCAGTCATTTTTGGTGGGCTGCAGTGTGCAGGCCTCCGAGGTTTTTCAGGAGACAAAGCCCTCAGGGAGGTTAATAGGCCCCACCAGGGGTCAAGACACGCTCTTGGCTCCTGTGTGCCCCGCCGTGTCGAGGGCACAACTGGCCCTTCTTCTTTCTAACGCCCTTCTGGGGTCCACTCTCAGCTGGGGCCGGTGGAAGGACATCCTGACGCACGGGCGGTTCAAGTGGCATCTGAACGAGAAGGACATGGAGATGATCTGCCGGGCCCTGCTGGTGTACTGCGTCAAGCACTACAAAGGGGACGAGAAGATCAAGAGCTTCATCTGGGAGCTGATCACGCCCACCAAAGACGGACAGGCCCAGACACTCCAGAACCACTCAGGTGCGAGGTGGCAGTGTGTCCTTCCCTCCCTCTTCTGTGCTGGTCCACATCGCTGTGCTTCGGGGACTTCTCTCTCTCCTCAGGTGTATTTCAGAATGCCACTGGTGGGAAAGGATGCTGGGTTTTGTTCATTTCCATTCTCCTTCCCACTCATCCATGTTACCTGGGATGTTTTAAGTGTGGCTGGGCCCTCTTGAAGTTCTCTGCTCCTGCCCTCTGCCCTCGGGGTCACAGCATCTCCTCCTGTGACCCGAGGACTCGGAATGCATGCCCCACCCCAGTTCCACCTCTGTCTGTGTGTTTCCTGGGACTGCTCCTTCCCTGTGCTGAGCCGCAGCTCACTCACCTTCTCATCTTCAGGTTCAGTGTTCCTTTTCCCCAGCTGGGTGGTGGGATCCCCAAGGACACAGGTTCTGCTGCACCTTTCTTGATCCTACAGGGTACTTGGTAGATTCTTCCTAACTGACTGAATGGACCACACGTTCACTGAGTAGGGGACTGGCTGCTCCCTCACCATCCGTGCCTCGGGGCTGAGGAGCAGGGTCCTTCGTCCAGGGCCACCATGTGCAGCCCCGCTGCCCCCTGCTGCCCTAGCCCAGCTCTGTTCCAACAACCACATTGAAGGCACCCTGGCTCACCTCCCTGCCTTTCTGTCTCAGGCTTGTCCGCTCCAGTCCCCAGAGGGAGGAAGGGGAAGAAGACGAAGAACCAGCTGCTGCTCCCGGAGTTAAAGAACGCAGACTGGCTGGCCACCTGCAACCCCGAGGTGGTCTTACATGACGATGGCTACAAGAAGCACCTCAAACAGCACTGCAACAAGTGAGTGCCCCTCACCCCTGGTCACTTGGTGCCCCTGAACCACCGTGCAAGGTCAGAAAGGCAGGCGGCTGTATGCTGGAAGATGGATCAGGGTTCATTCACCCTGAAGCCTCTCTTTTTACCTTTTTTTTTTTTTTTGAAAAAAATATCTATTTAGCTGTACCAGGATCTTTGATCTTCAGTGTGGACATGTGGGATATTTAGTTGCTTAGCTGTGGCATGTGGGATCTAGTTTCCCAACCAGGGATCAAAGTCAGGCTACAGGAGTCTTAACCACTGAACCACCAGGAAGATCCACTCTCTACCTCCATTAACCATCTCTCTTCTCTTCTGGAACCTGGCCTCTCTCACCAACGGAGTTCATACAGAATCTTGTGACCTGACTCTCAAGATCCACTGAGGACCCTGATGATTGCACTGCTTTCCCTCCCTCTGTCCCCATGGGCATGTCAGCAAGAACGGAGACTGGCCTCGGCGGCCACCACACTCAGCTGCCCCCTCGCCATGCCAGGTTTTCCCTCTTCCCATCTGCCGTGACATCCATGGCCTCCTCGTGTATGATGGACATGCATCTGAGATAGCATTCTGTATATCCCCGGGCTCACAGCTAGGGTGGGGCAGGCAGAGATAAAGGAAACAAGTGATAGAAAATGAACCCTTCCTTGTGAAGTTTAGTTGTGGGGAGTGAGGCCACCAGTCACAAACAGTGATAGGTTTGCATGTGGATACACAGAAAGGAGGCTGGCGGGGACAAGGACTCCTTGATGGATGGGGAGACCTGGTGCCCCAGGCTCCTGAGGAGTCTGTTGTCAGTATTAATATTAAGCAGCCATGTTTCTTGAACAAGTCAGACATGATTGAAAAAATGGTATTTGGGGAGAAAAGTAATCTGGTAACAATTTGCAAGATGGAGTAGGTGCTTACCTGGAGCTGAATGGCCAACACAGAGTTTTGTCATCACAAATGTTGATCGTGATGACCTAGATTAGGATGCTGACTGTAGAACCAGGGAGAAAGTGTCAACTATGAGAGGTGTGACTAAAGGAGAAACCATCACCATGTGTGATGAGGGACATGAAAAGCTGGTAACTCCACGGTTGTGAGCCTTATGGGCTGGGAGAACAGTGGTGCTTGTCTCCACAACAGAATTGTTACATTCGTTAAATGATGAAGACCAAAGCCAAGGACCAACTCCGGTTTTGCCTTATTAAGTTATAGCAGCAACACTTGGCTGCCCTGTCCCCAGCTGCAGATGGGGATCTGGAGTGTTGGAAACAGGCTAAGCTCTTCCCTCACACCTGCATGGGTCATCATAGATGCTGAGCAGAACTAATTGTAACCTCGGAGAAATTCTCAACATTTCTGCCACCAGCCCCAACTGTCTCCTGAGTGCAAGCCTTATCCCGGGAATCAAAGAATAAAATAGTAAAGCAGTTCTCTGGGTTTGAAGAAGCTGACTGCTGTTTATTCTTCTGAATCTGGTGGAGACCACTGTCTTCTTGGTTCTGGCTCAGTGAGGCCCGGAGACTCTGAGCTGGTGGGTGCTTGCAGCGCCTTCCCTGCAGCCTGGGAGTTTTGTGGGCAGTGTCCCAACAGGGAGTCCTCCAGCCTCCGCCCCAGTCTTCCTAGTGATGGGAGTTTACCACTGAATTACCAGATGATTATAACTCATTGTCCTTCTGTGTATTGAATCTACAACCTGTCCCCTTGAACTGTCCACCCTTTGCTCTTGGATTCTGGTTCTCTCCTGAGGTCCTGGTCTCTGCAGAGACCAGGCAGGATTGCTTCAGCATAGCTGGCCTGTGAGCTTCTAGAATTATGGGCTCTTTCACTAGTAAATTTACTGCCACCTCTATATTAGATGAGCTTCCTGGGTGGCTCAGTGGTAAAGAATCCTCCTGCCTATGCAGGAAACACATGTTCAATTCCTGGGTCGGGAAGATGCTCTGGAGAAGGAAATGGCAACTCAGTTCACTACTTTTACCTGGGAAATCCCATGGACAGAGAAGCCTGGCAGGCTACAGTCCATGGGGTCATAAGAGTCGGACACGACTTAGTGGCTAAACTACCACACCACCAATATCAGATGAGGGTCAAGACAGGCTCTGGGGTCAGGACTGCCTGGATTTGAATCCTGGCCCCATTGCATACCTGCAGATGAATTATTTTAAAAATAAGGATAGTAGTTCCTCGTTGTTTGGTCGCTAAGTCATATCCAACTCTTTGCGACCCCATAAACTACAGCTCGCCAGGCTTCCCTGTTCTTCACTATCTACTAGTTTGCTCAAACTCATGTCCATTGAGTGAATGATGCCATCCAACCATCTCAACCTCTGCCACCCTCTTCTCCTCCTGCCTTCAATCTTTCCCAGCATCAGGGTCTTTTCCAGTGAGTCAGCTCTTCACATCAGGTGGCCAAAGTATTGGAGCTTCAGCTTCAACATCAGTCCTTTTAGTGAATATTCAGGGTTGATTTCCTTTATAATAGTTCCTACCTCCTAGCATTGATTTGAGGATCAAGTGAGCTAAGACATGCTGGCACATAGTGGGTACTCAAACTACTGTTTGCTGTTGTTAGTAGCATGAGAGTGCATGAAGTTGTTATCAGAAGAACTCCAAAAAGCTAAAAAACAGCTGCTTCAGATCTAAGCTCAGGAAGTCAAGACAGTGATGATGTATTCAAGGGAGAGTAAAGTGACCGGAAGGGAACACCACGGGGGCCTTGCGGGGAGATGTTCTGGTTCCTGATCTGGATCCTGGATATACATGTGCGGTCAGTATGGGAAGATTCACCAAGCTGTGCATTTGTGCAAAACACACTCCATATCACGAGAACAGTCATTTTTAGAAAAAGAGAAAAAAGAAAAGGCAATGCTGCTGCTAAGTCACTTCAGTCGTGTCTGACTCTGTGCGACCCCATAGACGGCAGCCCTTAACAGATAATTGACAAGATAACCTTTTCGTGTGTGAAATGGGAATGACCACAGTAACGTCTGCCATTAATGTTCTCTTTTCCTAGTACTCACGACCTGGGAGCACCCAGAATTGCCCTGGGTCACTGAGGGAATGGCAGTGCACAGGCAGCTGATGGGTTCTGACGTGTTTCTTTATCGTGTCCACCTTTCCTAGGGTACTTCTGCGAGTCCGGATGCTGTACTACCTAAAAGCTGAAATACTGGGAGAAGCAGCTGATAAAGCATTTGAAGGAACTCCAGCCAGGTAAAATAGGTCATCCTTAATGCCCAGTGTGAAGGAATTGCTGTAAAGTACCTGTTGATGGAAACAGACAAATCTGCCTGTGTTTCATGAGGCCCGTGTTCGCTCCCTCCCAGGGCCAGTCCCTAGTAAAGCAGGCTAGAAGAGTGAGGAGAATCCAGCCAGGTCATCTGTGAGTGAAATAAAAGAAAAAGCGGTTGTTTAAAACTTAGCTCGTGGGCCTCTCTCATCTTCTGAGCTGCCCCACCCTCTGTCTTGAAGAGTCTCCCTGAGTAAACCTTTCTTTAAAAAAAAACAAAAACAAAAATAACACGGTTCTTGGTGAGGTTCTTAGTTGTTTTTCCCCCCTCCGGTAGTGTTGTAAAATTGCTTTTAAAGCAGTCATTTCTCTGCTTTAACTAATCATCATTCATGGATGGATACAAGTGACGTTGATGTTTGATGTAGCAGATGTAGACTGAAAGCTTTACACACTCGGCCTCGGTCCTCTTCCACCTTTGAATGGTTCTCCTTTGTTTACTAGGTAATAACACTTAGTCGTGTTACTGAGGCTTTGTCACCTGTGCCTTAGTTTTGTAAGCTAGGGTTTCCGAAGCTATAGAATCCTGGAGTATCCCAAGATTTGGGGGAAGAGACTGCCGAGCCCCAGGCTACCACTTGATCAGGCTGTCAGATAATCACAGTGAGTGAGTGGGATCCCCAGGCGCCTCCCTCACCATTCCTTCCCCCAGACCTGCAGTTGGCTCTGGCCCCAGACAGTGCTAGTCTTCCCCGAGGACCGCAAGTGTTGGCGTTTGAACTTTGCTTTGAGATTCCCCAGGGCAGTGGTTCATTCCCTCTCTTTCTTCCCATTGGGCAGTGCTCATGGCCTTAATGGTCACAGGAGCATGAAAGGAGGAGAGAGGTGAAGGGCAGTGACAGTCCTACCCTTGAGCATTCTGTAATCAGGAGCAGTCAGCTTGTTGACTGTTACCACTGGCTACGCATTTCATAGTTACCATGGGCATTTCTAGTGAGAATCGGGAGGTTGGGTGTTCTAATAAAAAGGTCCAACTTGTGAGTCATGTAAAGGCAGCAGAATTCAACCGGATTATTTATCTCCAGTGTTACCTGGCAGAAGTAATCTACCTGAGTTTACTTATTCCCCTGTCACCTGCTTTCTTAGACCTGCAGATGGAGGGAAGTGAGTAGACCGTGAAGAGACTAAGTCCGTTGCCCACCTCTTTCCCCCTTTCCTTTGCTTTCCACGGTCTTAGTTCTCACTGGTCCTATTCAGGTTAAATACCTTATGGTGGAGAAATTGTCATGAGGATTGAAACACTGCTCACCCCGAAAGAGTTGTTCAGCCATGGCACCACACAGGCAGAGCAGT
The DNA here is from genome assembly GCF_027580195.1 of Bos mutus. Taxonomy (NCBI): domain Eukaryota; kingdom Metazoa; phylum Chordata; class Mammalia; order Artiodactyla; family Bovidae; genus Bos; species Bos mutus. The sequence goes on along the minus strand of NC_091629.1, from coordinate 54,381,204 downwards.
GGGCCAGGTGGAGAGAGGTGGGGTCAGGGAGTCCCACCCCTGCAAGGAGAGCTGGGCCTGGCAAGGGGCAGGCAGCCCTGCATCCCAAGAACCTGATGGAAGAACCAGCTGGAGATGTTCCAGAGGTGGCGTTCCAGGCACCTGGGAGGTGGGAGGGAGGAGCCATCCATTGGATGCTCTCCCTCAAACCCCAACGCCTTCCAAGAGTGAGGACGGTGTTCAGACAATTGAAGCCAGTTAGCTAAGGGTCCATGTGAGCTCTCAGAATGCACACAGAAACTGAAGCGGAGCAATCCCTGCAGGTCTGCTCCGTGGGGTGAGCCACGTTCATCCCTTCAGCCAGAAGTTTGACCCAGCAGACTGTTAGCAGACCCTGGCCAGGAAGTTCCTCCTGCTGTGGCCCCTTTCCCCTGAAAGGCTCATTACCTGCCCTGTGTGCAGCAGTGCAGACTAGCTCATTCAGGAATAGGGCTCACGATCTCTACGTGTCAGACCAGGATGCTTGGGCACTTTTCAGCTTTTGATCATGTATGAATTCACACACTTGGGGGGTTGTTCTGTCTTTACCTAATGGACATATTGATGGCTTTTGGCGTGGTTGTCAACTGAAGGTGCACATTAGAATCACCTGACACATGTAGAGCCCCGGGCCCCACCGCAGACCAACTGGCAACATGTTCTCCACGAGGTGCTTTCAGATTCTGCATCATTCAGTTTGAGTTGAGCCTGGACATCAAATACACCTGCTGAAGTCACTCCCCATTTTAACCAGGTGCAGGGCCCTGGTTAGGACCGCTGAGCCCCCTGCTCTCTGAATCCTCCCAGTTTTGCTCCTTCACCCTCTAAGCGTACACCTAGGGATGTGGCTTAGCCCCAGGGCTCCATCCAGGAGCTCCTGTGTTGTATCTGTCCGTGTGGAAGGCACTCTGAGTTCACGCCCTTCCTTCCACAGGGAGCTGGACGTGCCCCTGCCTGACATCGACTACGTGGAGATCCCGGTGGACTGGTGGGACGCTGAGGCCGACAAGTCCCTCCTGATTGGTGTGTTCAAACACGGTGTGTATTTCAGTGCATGCTTTCTCTTTCCTGAAAAATCCCACAGGCCTGTCACGTGTCTCTCTGAGAAAGTAGAGCCTCCCCTCTGTCCTCTGAGGAGTTTGCCCGGATGAGTGTATGAGTCATGCAAATACAGCAAATGTGAGTATCAGCAAGGCCCTAGAAAGGATGGCGTGTTTTCCTCACTAGTGTGACTGCCCTGCTCTCGTTCACTCACAGACCCAGCATCCGGCATGGTGTCACACGGTAAGCCCTAGGATTTCTGGAGTGAAGCAATAAATAAATGGGGAAAATATTAGGTTTTACCATTTCACATGTATCCAGAATTCTAAGGTCATTTCAGCTGATCTACTTAACTCCTAGTACATATCTTTGGTATAAAAATTTTAAGAATAGAAGATAGCATATCCTTTTTTTTTTTTTAATATAGTTACCTAGAGACCAAAGGGGATTGAGAGAGGTTTTTTAATAGCTTGGGAAAAATGACATAAATGGTGTTTTCTTCATCTCTGATCCTGTTCTAAGTACCTGCCCTTGCTTTCAGCCGACTGTTAAGATGAATAAAGCAAGTCCCAGAAAATATTCATTGTAATGTACCTGATACACACCTTCCCTGCCAGGTGAACAAGTCGACATTTTGAGCTGGAGAGCAGGGCTTAAACGTGGGAAGAGGTAGATGTCCCTGGCCTTCACTGCCAGCTCTGCCACTTATAAATGTGTAACCTCGGGCAAGTCAGAAACTTCTCTGACCTATTTCCTCACTTGGACACCAGGCAGAGGACAAGACAGCCCACCTGGAGGGTTGTAGGAAGATTAACTGAGACGGGCCATGTGGGTGGCCTGAGCGGTGCTTTGCACATAACAGGTGCTGGGTGCCGTCCACCGTCACTGACTCCCCTGCCTTTGGAAGGTTCACTGTCTTTCTCACACATGCCCTATCGGTAGAATTCTTCAACATTTGCAGGCCAACCTGCAATATTTACATAACAATGATGCATATACCTGTTTTAATGAGGAATCCCTTCAAAACATAGATTCTGGTGTTTGCAGGCTTTGGGAGGCCTGGTGGTGTTAGTGTCAGGATCGTCAGCCATAGTTTCCTGGTGAATTAATACCTCCTGTCATTGTGTAATGACCCTCTGTATCCCACATTGTGCTTTTGGCTTTAAAGACTTTGTATGTGATGAGCTTAGCAGACATACTGTGAAGATGGGGAATACCTAGCCTCTGTGCCCAGTGCTGGGGGACTGGTGTTAAGCCACACGTGGTGCTGACCGGCTCACTCTTGGATGGGACCAGACCCGTGTAGTTGGACAGGGATGTTGGAAGCAAACCTAGGCTGGGCTGGACAGAGGCCTGTAGTTGGCTCCATGGACCCATCCTCTGGTGTCTTGCAGAGTCCAGATCAGATTGCACTCCTGGTGGGCTGCCGCCCAGCAGACAGTCCATGGGCCTCGGCTTAGATCTGTCCTTACCCGGGTAACACACCTCATCACCCCACGGAACAGCCCTCTCCACAGAATAATCCAGCCCACACAGTGTGTCTCACCAGGTGACAAACTCTCAGATACCGGGCGCCGGTGGACATGTGACATTTTCAGAGAGCCACGTCGTCTGGTGTTCTATTTTTCAAGGCTCCATCAGGAGCTCTCTCTGCCTCACCTCCATGCCCTGGAGATACAAGCATGAGCCGTAGGGCTGCAGCCATTTTCTTTCTTAAGAAACATGCAGCTGTTCATTGTCCGAGGTTTCGTGGCTCTTTTAGTCCACCCCAGACATAGTCTCCTACGACCCTGCTTAGATGAGAAGACTGAAGCCCCGGTTCCATCTCTGAGCCGACCACCGTGGAAGAATTGGCTGCATCTTTGTTGGGGCTTTCACTGACAGCAAGAAGGACTCTGCAGCAAATCTGTTCGGAACGATACTCTTGATAGCTCTTAACTGCAGGAAGACATGGACGCCGCCCTCTAGGGCAGCCTGGACTTATGAAATAGTCATCATGCTGTGGGTTTCAGTATCCCTGTTCACATTCTTACAGAGGAACTTTTAGACTAAGTGGACAGGAGCAGGCAGCCTGTTGTTCTACTGTTTATGTTGCTAGCACACAGCTCCTACTGCTCTTCAGTAGTCAGGGTTTTCTAGGGAACTGGATCAATCACTCTTTCCCACCTCCAGCTCCAAAGCTGATTGAGAAAGAGAAGTGGAGAACCTGTCCAAACTTCATACCTACTTATGCACGACAAGAAGTCTGCAGAGGAGGAACCTACCTGGGTAGTAGGCGCCTCTTTTCCTGGGGAGTGGCAGGTGGAGATGGTGGCAGGCACATCCTCAAAATAGTAGGAGAGTCACGGACATTCCTGTCTTGATGTGAGCTGAGGCAGAACGGGGAGAGCGTGAGAATGGTTCTTCCTACAGTGACTGTTGGAAGGGGATCCGGGCCAAACGGACACATCCAGGCAGTTGTTATTTGAGTTTATACAGTGTCAGGCACTGTGTGAGGAACTGAATATATAATGCCAAAGCAGATACAGATTCTGTCCCTGGGAAGCCCTCAATCTCACGAGAGAGACTTAAAGTTATCACACTATCGCCCTGAGGAATGAATGAATAAAGAAGAACATTAGGGACCCATTTCTCCCACCATATGCCTCGGGCAGGCAGCACCTGTCGTGGAGAAGGCAGAAGAGTCACTTTGGATTAAAAGATGAAGTACCTGAAACCCCTTAGAGAAAAAGTGCCAGGTGCTGCCTCCATGTGAAGGCTAGACCAGCATCAGCAGTGACACCAGAACAGAAACCAGTCTAGCAGGGGAATACCTAGCAGAGTAAAATCGTTTGTTTGATCAAGACAGTTCTCGTTTTCAGTGCAGCATCTACCCTCATTGGAGATGGGCTCTCTGCACCACTACAGAACTAGAAATGGACTTTGTTAGGAGCAGCAAGAAAAGGATTTTGAGGACCATAAAGGAGTTCCCCCCAAATAGTTTGATGTGACAATAGCTATGACCAAATATCCGGTCTCATTATAGGATTACATTAGAGTCAATAAAATAGCATTCTCACACATGGTGTTATCACATTAAAAGTGACATTGTTCCATTGTTTTGCCTTCCTTCTGGGGTCTCTCTCTCTGGGTCAGAACTCCTCCATCTGTTTTTGACTCTGGGGATACAGTGAGAGGCGGTTCCAAAGCCCTGGTCAGTGGGTTAGGATTTTATACTGAGTCTGAACACAGAGGCAACGAGTCCATTTTAATCCAGTCAGCAATCCCAGTTGTCCTCTTTATGTTTCATCCTTTGTATCATCACTTTGCTCAGTTTTCTTTTCTAACACATGGGATAAATTTGGACCATAAGAAAATTTCGACCCATTCAGGTGGTGGTAGTGGTAAAGAACCTGCCTGCCAATGCAGGTTAGACATAAGAGGCGAGGGTTTGATCCCTGGGTTGAGAAGATCTCCTGGAGGAGGGCATGGCAACCGATTCCAGTATTCTTGCCAGGAGAATCCCATGGACAGCAGAGCCTGGCAGACTGCAGTCCATGGGGTTGCACAGTCAGAGATGACTGAAGTGACTTAACAAGCATGCATGCAGGCAGGAGATGACAAGATAACAGGGTGTCCAGAGTAGGGGGCGGGGTGTTGCAGTGAGGGGAAGAAATTGTGAAACCAGCTTGCCTGATCCTCTTGCTTTCCAAAAGAAGCCAACAAGTGGGAATGGAATCTGTATCTTGTGTGTCTTCAAGGACACACAGTACACCTCAGCTTTCATTTTTTGGTCAAGCACTACACAAAGGAGTCCGTTTAAGCTCAAGGATCTTCCCCCGACGGGAAGTCTTACAGGATCCAATTATTCTTAAATAAGTATTTTTTCTTGGCTTGTTTTGTTTTTTACTTAATAAGGGAAACAAAATGTGTGTGTAGGGTGCAAGGAAGATTTAATGAGTTCTGACATGACCCCAGTCGTGACCTTGTGGTTTCTCGCCACCCCCGATCAGGTTACGAGAGGTACAACGCCATGCGAGCCGACCCAGCACTTTGCTTCCTGGAGAAAGTGGGCATGCCAGATGAGAAGTTGCTTTCTGCAGAGCAGGGTGTCACAGACGGGGCCTCAGACGTCCCCGAAAGGTGAGAATCTGCACAGACCAAACACGGTGTGACTGGTTGCGCCACTGATCTCTGACCACAGGCACCCAGCACTCTCACAGTCTCTTCCTCACAGCCTGGCGTCTCCCTTCAGCCTGAACCGCCTTCCAGAATTGCTTCAGTTACATCCTACAGCACCTCGGGCCTTTCTCTTGAACTCTGAACGCTCTGATCCAAATACCCATTTCTGTCCTTCCTGGGTTCCCCAAGCTGCCCACCATCCTGCCCTGTTCCTTAACCAGCCTCGTCTGGTCAGAGGATTCTCAAGGAGGAGTTCAGGCCTCTCTTAACCTCTCATACTTGGCAGAAAGTTAAGAGGCACAGAGTTTAGACTTCCTGACCTTGAAATGCCTGAGATGAAATACCGGCGTTTTCTAAGGACTGCACGGTCCATGAATAGCCACTGCATGATGGCCATGGCATTCAGGTCCTATCCATGGGTTGTGTGTAAAAAAGTATGGAGGCGTCCCCTTTGTCTGAGTTTTATTTACTTTTGGCATAACCCCAAATGTATGAATTCATAGGAAAACTAAATAAACAGCCAAAGCTGTGGTTTTCATATGTGTGTGGGTATTTGAAAGACATAGTATAGAATCTCTTGGTTTGCATTTGGTGAGCTTTTGGCCTGATCTTCTCCCCCAAAGTTGTATTTCCTAGGGTCACAGGCAAGGCTGGACTCAAGGGTACACAAGCCAGCCCCCCTAACTGTCTGCTAAGGCTGAGAAAAGGATGAAGTGCATTTTTCCATTCATGCTTAGCCCCTGACAAACACTCAAGCTAGCGATCATAACCTTCTCTGCCCCCAAAGATAATAAGGATCCATCCAGAGAAGTGTTAACAAATGTCCAGAGGACCAGTGGTGGTAATATTGGGTTCATGGGGTTGGGAGAAACACCCCCTGAGGGAGGTGCCCGAATGTGGCTGAAAGCTGGTTTCTCTGTGGCAAAGCTGTTTTTTCTCTGGTCAGGCAATGAAGGTAGGAGACCCCTTCTGCCTCCAGGACCTGAGCGATGAAGAGCAGAATATTTGAGACAGGAATCCTTCAAAGTTGATTTTTCCAGGGATCATGGAAAACAAATAGGCATCAGCAGTAGTTACGCTCACGAGAGAAGACATCAGGCAGTGGATTTAGAGGCAAGCAGCCAGTGGTCCATCGGGCAGTGTCCTTTCCTGGAAGGGACCGCTGCCGAACATGAGCGACTCTGCACCGAGACTCGCCCTACCATGGGAGCTGAGGTCGGCCCAAGAGGACTCTTGGTTTGTACGGCTGTCAGTGTCTAGAGTCTGTTCTTTTATCAAAGCCATGTATTGAGCTAATTCTTGATGGGCAGTAATTACCTTTTCAAAGATAGCATGATTGTTGAAAAGCAGGCCTCTGAACTGTCCTGAGTAGATCCTGAGGCTCCTGCTGAAGTCTCATTTGAGTGGAGGTCATTGCTTGTAGAAGTTATGACACTGGAAAAATCAAGATTCTGAGGCCTGTGGAGAAAGGTGTCTACTAGTACTCACTTTGGTCAGTGATTTAGGGGTGTTTTGTGACAGCATCCTGGTTGCAGAATAGCTTCTAGATGGTGTGTGATGCTTTTTACTCTTTTTATTTAATTTTTTTTTTTTTTAGAGGCCACACAGATAAAGAAGACAATACAGAAGACAAAGTAGACGGCCTCCAGAAACAAATGGTGAGTCAAATGTGAGAAATCCCTATCAAGGTGTATTGGTCTTTGATTGCATTGCCGCAGTTGCATTGCATTTTCCCCAACATTTTATTGTAAAAATTGTCAACTCATAAACTGCTTTGCAGTCTTACTTTAATGAAACTTTTGCTTTTGAGATAACTGTAGATTTTAGATAGAATCAGAAGATACAATGCAGGGTGATCCCATGTACCTTCTGTCCAGTTTCCCACCATGGGGATAATCTTTTCCAGCATCAGGGTCTTTGCATAATAAGGTAGCCAGAGTACTGGAGCTTCAGCTTCAATGTCAGTCCTTCCAGTGAATTTCCCTCTCAGGGTTACTTTAGCTATGCTCCATAATTTTTACCATTTACTGTAAGTGGTAAAATTTGTTGTACTGTGTTTTCATTTTCATTCAGTACAATGTATTTAAAAATTTTTTCCCTTGAGACTTTTCCCTGGGCCCATAGATGATCAGATGTGTGTTATTTAATTTCTAAGCATTTGGAGGTTTTCCTATAATCTTTCTGTTGTTTATTTTTAGTTTGGCTCCAAATGTAATTACAGATTTATGTATTTCTCCTTTCAGCTTCTGTCAGTTTCTCTCACGTGTTTTGCAGCTCTGTTGTCTGGGGCATGCACATTTAGGGTATGCCTTCTTGGTGGGTTGACTCTGTTGTCAATATAGAATGCCCCTCCTTGTCTGATAGTTTTTTTTTGGGGGGGGGTGCTCTGAAGTATACTTTATCTAATATTAAGATAGCTATTGCTGGTTTCCTTTGACTAATTTGCATGATAGTCATGCAATTTGAAGAGTCAACTAATTTGACTATTTGCATGATAGTCACTTTTTCCGTCCTTTAGCTTTTAACCTGCCTATTTGAAATGAGTTTCCTGTAGACAGTGTTTAGTCAGGTTATATATTTTAAGGCACCTTGTTTTATAGTTGATATAGTCAGCCATTTACATGTAATGTTATTATTGATGCATTAAGGATTAAGTCTGACATTTTATTGTTTTCTCTGTATTTTGATTCTCTAGTTTCTTTCTCCTGCTTTCCTCTGGCTTACTGGAAAATTTTTTCTGATCCTTTTTTGACTTATCTATATTAGGTTTTTAAGCTTCTTAGTGGTTATTTTAGATATTTTACTGCATGTACATAATATATCACAGTCCACTGGTATCATTTTACCAGTTCAGGTGAAGTATAGAATCCTTACTGGAATTTATCCTTACTTCTAGTTTTTTCTCTTTATAATGGTCTTAAATATTTCTCCTACATACACTGAGAATAATGATAATGTAATTTTTGCTGCAACTATGAAATATAATTGAGAAAATTCAGAAGGATAAGGAACGTCTACTGTTTTTACCCATACATTTACTTACTGTGTTCTTTCTTCTTCCTGATGTTCCAAGATTTCTTCTTTCTATTGGGAGAAATTCCTTGAACCATTCTTTTAGGATAGGTCTGCTGGTGATGGTTCTCTTAGTTTTCCTTCATCTGGGGATATCTTGATATCCTCTTCATTCCTGAAGGATATTTTTACTGGATATAGGATTCTGGGTGGACAGTTTTCTTTCAGCTCTTGAAAATGTTGTCCCACCTCCTTCTGGCTTCCATGGTTTCTGAGGAGAAATCTTCTGTCACTTGAGTTGTTTTTAATTAGGTAAGGTCTCTTTTCTCTTTTGCTGCTTTCAAGGCTTTTCTCCTTATCTTTAGTTCTCACAAGTTTAACTCTGAATTTTGTATATGTGGATTCTTTGAGTTTATCCAATTTGGTGTTTTTTCAGCTTCTCAAATCTGAAGATTTGCCAAATCCATGTCCTTTGCCAAATTTGGGAAGTTTTCAGTCATTATTTCTTGGAACCCTTTCTTCTTCCTTCCGGAACTCTGATGACATGCGTGTCAAGTCTTCTGTTACAGCTCCACTGGTCCCTGAGGCCCTGTTTTAATTGTCTTTAATCTGTTCCTCTCTGGTGGTCACACTGGGCACTTCGTATGTTTCCCTCTTTGAGCTTGCTGATTCTTTCCTTTCTCCTCCCTCTGCGGTTGAGCCTATCCATTGTGTTTTTGTTCGGTTTGGTTACATCATTGTATTTTTCAAATCTAGAATTTCCCTTTGGTTCTTCTTTAAAGCTTTGTTTCTTTGCTGAGATCTTCTGGAATGTGTTCAGAATTCCTCATTGATGACTGCTTTAAATTTTTATGTTAGGTAATTCTTAAGATCTCTGTCATTTCAGCATTAGCATCTGTTGGCTACCTTTCTTCAGTTTGAGATCTTCCTGGTTCTTGGTATGATAAGTGATTTTTGACTGAAACCTGGACATTTGGGGTATTATATTATGAGACTTGGGATCTTATTTAAAACTTCTGTTGTGACTGACTGCTTCTAACACCTCTATTGCAGAGGAAGGAGGCAGGGGGAGGAGGGGGCTAGTGCACAGCGTGTACCGCCTTTTGACTGCCTGGCTGTAGTAGAAGTTAATGTTCCTAGTCAGCCCCCAAGGAGACCTGAGGGGAGAATGGAAGTTCAGCTCTCCATGTGGTCTTTGCTGATACCATGGGTGGTTGGGGACCTCATTGCCAGCTGTCAGGGATGAAAATCCAAGCTCCCTACTTGACTTTTTGACACCACCCAGCAGGGGAACCGGGTGCCCTGGTACAGCCTGGCGAAGGCAGAAGTCTAGAGTGCCCCCCAGCCTTTGCTGGCGTGGATGTGGTAAGCCACTGTCTGCTCTTGTGTCGTTGGGCTGGAGTGTAGCACGTCTCATCTCAACACTGAGTCCAGTCCTAGCCTGCCCTTTTCCTTGTCCTGGGCTAGAGAAAGCAGGCTTTTTTTGTCTGCACCCTTTTGTCATTTCCAGGTAGCCAGCTTCTTTACCTCCAAATCTAAGGCATATAAGGCAAAAAAGAAAACCCAAGGAACTCACTACTGTGTCATTCCACGGGTCCCAAAGTCCCTAGTTGGTCTACCTTCGCTTCACCTGTCAGCGTTTTCTTAGGTGTGTTTTATATATAGTGTCCAGGGGCTTTAGTTGTACTTAAAATGAGCAACAGGGAAATAATGCATCTTCCCAGAAGCAGAAATCTGTATTGCATGTTACAGATGAGCTTCTGGGACTTTGCAGAAGCAGACTGAAGCTTTATTAGAGCCCTAGCACTGTTCGACCACGTTTTCTCTGGCTTTGAGTGGAGAAACTAAACCTGTTAGGATTTGTGGATTTTGGGTACCGGAGGTTACTATAACCTTGTCCTCAACTGACTCTTACCGCATAATCTTTCTTCTCCTGATCACCAATCAAAAAATTTCAGTTCTCTTCTTTTAGTTCTAGTTGGAAGAATGGTATCTACTTTGGTTTCCATCAGTTCTGATTCCTATAACAGTAACAAAGACATCAGTTTCCCAAAGTAAAAAAAAAAAAATTTATTTTTTGAAGATGTGTTTCCGTATCTCCTCAAGATTTAAGAAGCAGAGGCTTGAAGCATATCACCCTCAGGCTTCAGACCGTGGCCCTGGCAGAAGGAAGCTGGCTGTGATCTTGACAATTAGAATCTGAGCTCTGCCAGTCAGTTCCCTAGCTTATACTGTGATTTCTTTTGTCTGGAACGTGGGAAGTGTTTTCCCACAGTGGTGTTTAGTCACTACATCACGTCTGCCTCTTCTGAGCCTCCATAGACTGTAGCCCACCAGGCTTCTCTGTCCATGGGATTGTTGAGGCAAGAATAGCAAGTGGGTTGCCATTTTCTCCTCCAGGAGATCTTCCTGACCCAGGGATCGAACTCATGTCTCCTAAAAGTCTCCTGCATTTTAGGCGGTAACTCAAGTATCAAAGAGATGAAAATAGTACCTTAAATTCTTCTGAATAGTACTGTCTCCAAAATACTGTTCCAACTTGTATCAGTTGATCGTCACCTCAGCCGTGTAAAGTAAGAGCTTCAGGTGTTAACTGCTCTCATTTGAAAGCTGAGGAGATTCACCGCCACCCCTCGCCCAGGAACGTAAAGGACTTTGCCAGATTCTCACAGATAGAAGAGTTCAGACTAGATAACTACATTAGACAGACTAGACAGTAGAATTCAGACTAGATGTTATGGCTTTTTTTTCCCTGATCAAGTATTCTTTTCATAGTCAAAAGAGTTGTTGTTGTTGCTCAGTCACGTCCGACTCTTGTGACCCCGTGGACTGCAGCACTCCAGGTTTCCCTGTTTTTCCCTGTCTCCCCGAGTTGGCTCAAATGTGTGTCCATTGATTCAGTGATGCCATCCAGCCATCTCATTTTCCGTCTCCCCCTTCTCCTCCTGCCCTCAGTCTTTCCCAGCCTCAGGGTCTTTTCCAGTGAGTCAGCTCTTCGCGCCAGGTGGCCAAAGTATTGGAGCATCAGTTTCAGCAACAGTTCTTCCAGTTGGTTCCGGGTTGATTTTTATTCTAGCTGCAGGTACACACCCCTTCTCCTAGCAACAGCCAGTGTGAAGAGCAGACCAGCTGCATTCCAGGCCCAGCTCTGAAGGCCACTCATAGTAAAGTTCATGTGTCTAACTCCTGGGGCTTGTCCTCACTCTGCAGTGCTCCCTACAGCAGGTGCTCTCTGTAAAAGGAGGGTGATGTTATGTGCCAAGTGACCTAGGAAAAAACTTCTACAGGGAAACTTAATGCCTAACATGGTCAGATCCTACTGTAAGAGAAGTTCGGTGAGGATCTGAACAATGACTCTATTCTTAGCTGAGAGTTTGAGGGGGTCTCTGAACTCAAATAGTGATGTTTGACTGTAGCTGGAGTACTTCCAGGCTTACCAAGCACGTTTCCCTTTCAGTTGCATGTTACTCTTATCCCCATTCTAGACGGGGAGAAGATCAAATAGTTTTAATGAGCTGCAAGAAAAGTCATACTAGCCAAGAGCAATGTCTCTCCGCTCACGTCTTTTTCTAAATCCTGCAGTCTTTCCGTTGTAAAATCCTTGAATTTTCTGTTAATGACATTTGATGTGTATCTACTTTGTACATGAAATTTATGAAGGTCATAGGATGCTTGATTTTTCCACAGATGAAAACTGCTGTGGGGTCTTTTTAACTGCCTTTCTGCATCGTGTTACCTCTACACAGAGAGCGCCTGTGTTCTCTTCCTCGTAAACTCCTGTGTCCTTCAATCTGAAGCTCAAAAGTTACCTCTTGGATGTCTTCCTCCTGCCTGATTTGGGTCTGGCAGGGGTGGTGACTCTTCCTGATTTTCCCACTGTGTTTAGGAGCACTTTCACACTGCATGTTGTTTTTGCTTAGTTGCTAAGTCGTGTCCAACTCTGCGATCCCGTGGACCATAGCCCGCCGGGCTCCTCTGTCCATAGCATTTCCCAGGCAAGAATACTAGAGTGGGTTGCCATATGCGTCTCCAGGGGATCTTCCTGACGCAGGGATCGAACCCGTGTCTCCTGCATTGACAGGCAGATTCCTTATGGCTGTGCTACCAGGGAAGAAGCCCTGTCACACTGCATGGCCAATATTTATTTATGTCTCTCATAACTGCCAGAACGTGAGCTCTAGAGGGATAAGGACTCCATCTTTTTGCACTGTTGGAATGCCTGAACTGAGCACAGTTCCTGACAAACAAATGTGGGAAGGCTACTTGTGGCCTCTGCATTGGCCCTGGGGTTTTGTGAGTGCTTAGAGGAAGTTCCCTGGGCCTGCAGGTCTGGGCTGCTACCACCCCTACCCACACCCCTACCCAGGCCAAAGAGGGGAGGCAGCCAGGCCTGGAGGAGCAGCCACAAGCACGGGGATCTACTGTTCTCGAATCTGGAAACAGCCCTGCACCCATGCGGAGCTAAGATGCTGTTAGAGAGTGACAATGCATTTGATTCAGCCGGGTGTGTCTCCACACACCCGAGGCCATACTTCACAGAGATTAGAGCTCCTCATCTGGGTTCAGGCCTTCCAGGTTTGAATTCCATCTTCACCACTTAATAACTGTTTATAGTATTCGATAAGATTATCAGCCTCCTATTCTGCAATTTCTGTCTGTCTAAAAAGGGTCATTTAGTCATTTTGAATGAATGAAACACACATATGAAGTACTCAGTGTGATATCTTACCCACTTACTTACCTGGGTCTCCATAGACTTTAGTTGTTACTGCTGTTGTTTTCCACTGTGTCATGAAGCCGTCCTTAGAGGACACATTTTAGTTGAATGAAAGACATGCTGGATGGTCCCCCAGCAGTTGGGTCCATGTGTGGGTTGCTCCTCAGTCCCAGCTGCCATGTGTCAGGCATTTGCCTTGTGCCAGCATTTAGTTAAACGGTTCACATCATCAACTTACCTGTGCCCCACAATCACCCTATAAAGTGCTATCATCTCTATTTTGCAAATGAAGAAATGAGCTTGACCACAATCACCCCATAAAGTACTATCGCCTCCATTTTGCAAACAAAGAAATAAGCTTGAGCAAGCTCGGAACAGCTTACCCAAAGTCAGAGAGCAGTAGACAATCAGATTCCAAACACAGGCGGGCTCAGGATGGAGAAACTGCAGTTTGGAACCAATCCATTTGCCTGCGCTTTGATGGTCTTACGGGGACCCTGTACTCTGAAATAATGGATTCACACTTCTTCCGAGATGAATATTTCTTTCAGGTTGATTCACAGAGGCAGAAACCAGGAAATGTTCATCCTCAGACTTCAGAGGCAGAACTTCACGTGTGCTTCCCTCAATCCCAGTAATAAACTGGTGATGTTGAATGTTACGGCGTCTTTTTCACTTTGGCTGCTGCTCATCCAGATCTTCTCCTTTCTGTCATTGCCAGAGAGGGGACCTACCATCAGGAGAGGGCAGGAGACAGAGAGGCACTTACCAGTCCCAGAAGCTTTCCTGACTTGAGAGGGTTTGCCTGAGGCCAACAGAAAGCATTAGGGAGACTGGAAAGGAAGCCTGCATGTCGTGTATGTCTGCTACCTGCTGCCTGGAGCTACCCATGTGGATTTGGGGTGTGGTGGGGCTCACACCAGCCACCTGTATGGCATAAGGAACACCCGACTAGAACCTGGCTAGAACATGTCTCAGTCTAGAAGTGTCTATAATTACAACTTTCAGCATTCAGAGGGTCTTCATAGATTACTGTCAGTTCATTTCAGTCACTTAGTCGCGTCCAACTCTTTGCAACCCCATGAACCACAGCACACCAGGCCTCCCTGTCCATCACCAACTCCCGGAGTCCACCCAAACCCATGTCCATCAAGTCGGTGATGCCATCCAACCATCTCATCGTTTGTCATCCCCTTCTCCTCCTGCCCTCAATCTTTCCCAGCATCAGGGTCTTTTCCAGTGAGTCAGCTCTTTGCATCAGGTGGCCAAAGTACTGGAGTTTCAGCTTCAATATCAGTCCCTCCAATGAACACCCAGGACTGATCTCCTTTAGGATAGACTGGTTGGATCTCCTTGCAGTCCAAGGGACTCTCAAGAGGCTTCTCCAACACCACAATTCAAAAGCATCAATTCTTTGGCGCTCAGCCTTCTTTATAGTCCAACTCTAACATCCATACATGACCACTGGAAAAACCATAGCCTTGACTAGACGGACCTTTGTTGGCAAAGTAATGTCTCTGCTTTTTTTTTTTTTTGTCTCTGCTTTTTAATATGCTGTCTAGCTTAGTCATAACTTTCCCTCCAAGGATCAAGCATCTTTTAATTTCATGGCTGCAGTTACCATCTGTGGTGATTTTGGAGCCCCCAAAAATAAAGTCTGACACTGTGTCCACTGTTTCCCCATCTATTTGCCATGAAGTGATGGGACCGGATGCCATGATCTTAGTTTTCTGAATGTTGAGCATTAAGCCAACTTTTTCACTTTTATCAAGAGGCTTTTTAGTTCTTCACTTTCTGCCATAAGGGTGGTGTCATCTGCATATCTGAGGTTATTGATATTTCTCCCGGCAATCTTGATTCCAGCTTGTGCTTCCTCCAGCCCAGCGTTTCTCATGATGTACTCTGCATAGAAGTTAAATAAGCAGGGTGACAATATTCAGCCTTGACGTACTCCTTTTCCTATTTGGAACTAATCTGTTGTTCCATGTCCAGTTCTACCTGTTGCTTTCTGACCTGCATATAGGTTTCTCAAGAGGCAGGTCAGGTGGTCTGGTATTCCCATCTCTTTCAGAATTTTCCACAGTTTATTGTGATCCACACAGTCAAAGGCTTTGGCATAGTCAATAAAGCAGAAATAGATGTTTTTCTGGAACTCTTGCTTTTTCGATGATCCAGTGGATGTTGGCAATTCGGTCTCTGGTTCCTCTGCCTTCTCGAAAATCAGCTTGAACATCTGGAAGTTCACGGTTCATGTATTGCTGAAGTCTGGCTTGGAGAGTTTTAAGCATTACTTTACCAGCGTATGAGATGAGTGCAGTTGTGCAGTAGTTTGAGCATTCTTTGGCATTGCCTTTCTTTGGGATTGAAATGAAAACTGACCTTTTCCAGTCCTGTGGCCACTGCTGAGTTTTCCAAATTTGCTGGCATATTGAGTGCAGCACTTTCACAGCATCATCTTGCAGGAGTTGAAATGGCTCAACTGGAATTCCATCTCCTCCACTAGCTTTGTTCATAGTGATGCTTCCTAAGGCCCACTTGATTTCACATTCTAGGATGTCTGGCTTTAGGTGAGTGATCACACCATCGTGATTATCTGGGTCATGAAGATCTTTTTTGTACAATTCTTCTGTGTATTCTTGCCGCCTCTTCTTAATATCTTCTGCTTCTGTTAGGTCCCTACTATTTCTGTCCTTTATTGAGCCCATCTTTGCAAGAAATGTTCCCTTGGTATCTTTAATTTTCTTGAAGAGATCTCTAGTCTTTCCCATTCTGTTGTTTGCCTCTGTTTCTTTGCATTGCTTGCTGAGGAAGGCTTTCTTATCTCTCCTTGCTTAGATACTGTGAGGATACTCAAAAATGTTCTCAGTGGCAGCAGAAGATGTAAGGCGTGGCTGATTGGGTTTTGCTTATAACTCCTAAAACAGTGGGAAAGGCTGTGATGATACATTTAAGTGACACTTCAGAATGGTGCAGTCGATCAGCCTGAGGCTTCCTCCCTTCACTGATGTCATATGGCCAAAGGAGAGAGATTAAACTAGTGTTTTCCAGCCCTAAATATGTTTCACTCTCTGAATCACATTTTCAGCCGGAACTCTTTTTTTGGACAGCTCAGTGGTTGCAGTGTAGGCCCTTCCCAGACTCCTGTGCTCAAAATCCAGCTCTGCCCTTCCGTATCCATGTGACCTTGGCAACTTACAGAACTTCCTAGAACTTGTTTTCTGCATCTGTAAAATGAGGATACTAATACTTTCTACCTGGGGAGGCAGTTCTGATGACTAAAGGAGAGAAGCCATGTAAAGGGTTTTGCACAGTGACACGTAGTTCTCGTTAACGTCAGCAATTATCGCTATGCCTGCTCCTCTGCCTTCTCAAGGTTTTCTCTTTCAGGTCCTTCCACAGTATTAAGGGCCCAGGAGAGAGATTTGGATTTTAAGTATCACCAGTTGTCGGTATCTGTCCATCCCTCCTGACCCAAGGTTACGGCTCTCCTGGGCTGTGGGTCCCAGTTTTCTGTAAAGGACCAGACAGTGAATATCTTAGGCCTGGGGCCAGGAGAGTCTTCCTCACATCTTCTTCTTTGCCTCTTTCTTCTCCTTTTCCTCCTTCCCCCTCCCTTCCTCCTCCTCCAGTGTAAACCCTGTTCTTAGCTCGAGGGCCACACAGAAACCATCGACAGGCTGTGGATTGCCAAACCTTCTTCTGATCTGGCCCTGTGCTCCCTCATGGCCGCAGTCATGAATCCTGGGGTGATTCTCACCTATCAGTCAGGTCTTTAGATGCTCGTCAGAAGCACAGTACATTAGGTGGGAAAAAATGGGTGAACCACGTAAAGGAGATTAAGTGGCGCAAACTTCTGTTTATAAAATAGTAAGTCGTGGGGGTGTGAATAGGGGGAACCTACCACATGGGGAACGTAGTCAGGAATATTGGAATAACTTTGTGTGATGACAGATACACCCACGGTGAGGATCATTTCGTAATGTATGAAGATATCAAATCGCTATGTTGTATACCTGAAACTAATATAATACTGGTAAGTCCACTTTACTTCAGTAAAAAAATAAATAAATTTTCGTGTTAAAAACGGAGTCTAGTTGAAAACTAGAGCTATCTCTTTGCCCTTCCCCAAACTCCCACGTGCCTTGTGTGTGAGGAGCCTTTGAAGTTCATTTCCTGAGACCAAGCACGCCTTTGGAGAGGAATCCATTAAAGCCAGCTTGACATATACTCTGACTTGGATAAGCTCTGTGCCTGTGATATCACTTGAGCTTCTGAGCCTCAGATCGTGATTTTAATTTTAAATTGCTGGAGTTTTGTGCCATCAGGTCTCCCGTCTGGAGCAGTCGTGTTTTAGGAAAATAGTGTCGATTGCTGTGAAGTACATGCAGCATAATGAACATGAGCGTGACACTTTCCCACAGCCCAAATCCAACGACACAGGCACATGCTTTACAAAATGACAGTATTAGATTGAGAGCGACGACGGTAAAGCAAATATTTAAGTTCACAATTAAAATAGTGCGTGTAAAACGTAGTTGCCAGGGGGAGCATGCCAGTTTGTCATTCTTCAAGCTCATTCTCTCTACAGGCAGAATCATTCCACACAGTTCCAGGGGGAAAACAATACTTATTTTAAATAAACTGCTTTCTGGCTCTTTGAAGACTGTGCCTAAGTTAAGCTTTATTCATCAGGGACCATCTTGATCTTTGAGAAGTTCCCAGGCAGGAGGTGTGGCCTGTGCACCTTTACTCCTGTACAGGGACTGGGTGTCTGAGCCGCAGTTTTGCTGATGACTTGACTTCATTTATCCCTAGGAGAGTTCCAGTGATGGAGGTGATGGCCTTTTTGCTGAAAAGAAGGATGACACCCGGGCAGGTGAGACTGTGTCCTTCTGAAGGCAAAGAGAAATAAGATCTCCATTTGTAGTTAT
Organism: Bos mutus; assembly: GCF_027580195.1. NCBI lineage: Eukaryota > Metazoa > Chordata > Mammalia > Artiodactyla > Bovidae > Bos > Bos mutus. The sequence goes on along the minus strand of NC_091629.1, from coordinate 54,363,324 downwards.
CCTGGAGTTCACACGTAATTTTTTTAAAATGCTGTTTTTTTAAGGAGGCTGTTTTTAAAAGCCAATAAAGTTGACCTTCACCAAACTCTGCTGGAGTCGCACATGGAGCTTTAATGTGACTCCGGCCAGGTTCCTCTGCCTGGCAGTGAAATGAAAGTCAGGATGGATTCTGAGGATGAAAAGGAATCGTGGTTTCATTGATTTTTCTTTTTTTTTTTTTCTCTCTTTTGAGAAAAGTTAGAAGTATTTGGTTTGTCCTTTTGATTATTTTTCTGAATCCAGACTTAATGGAGGCTTTGGTGCTTAGAAAGCCCAGCCACACAAAAACCCATAGTTCTAGAGACGGCTTCAGTGGGTCCACCCACTCCGGTACCTTAGAGCAAGGCCCTTGAGTCCATTCTGCCCCCACAGACAGGCACACTTGTAGCTCAGAGAGAACAGAGCCCACCACACCCAAAGCTGTTTCTGAAGCACTATTGCAGCCCTTCCAGCTGTGCCTGGCTCCCAAGCTGTTAGATATCAGCTATTTCCATTAAGTTACAAAGTTTGCTTTAATTTTCTTTAAACAAAGAGGAACAGCCACCACCAAAAAACCCAGTCACCATAGCCTTAGTTCTGTCTATAAATACTAATATCCTCACTGATGTTTGAAGCCCAGGATGGCTCCGACCCAGACAAATCACCCTGGCCTGTTTCATCCGCACTCACTGCTCGTCTCCGACGCCTGGTCACCATTTACCAGCGCTGTAACCGCAAGGAGCTCTGCCGGCCTGAAGTCCTGGGACTAGGAAACCAGAGCTACTGGGTCCAGGAAGAGATGTTCCGGAGGTCCTCAGAGATGGAGCTCATCAACAAGGAAGCCCAAAAGAGGTAAAAGCCAGTGGTCAAGAGGGCATGCTGAGCTGCCCACTGGGTAAAGGTGACCAGGGAAACACTGATAGCTGGAGGGCAGATGTGTCTGATGTTCTTGTATGGAGTTAAGTTGTCTCTAGAGTCCATTAAATCCAACCCCAGTGGTGGTGTCATGCTGGCCCAGGAGTCCAGTGAGATCTAGGACACCCTCTCTTCACAATTCCCAGCCTTGCCTGAATAGGACCCCAGTCTCTGGGAATGTGATTTAAACATATCCATCAGGTCATATTCTTTTATCAGAAAAATGAATAGCGTGCATTGAAGTGGTCTTATTGTAGCCAGCAGTCTTTATCAAGCCTTTGAGAGCATTGACTACCATAAAATGCCAGCCCAGAAGGAAGGAAGGAAGTACTTGCCCATCTGAGAATTAAGTTAAAAATGGCAGCCGAAGGTCAGCACAGACGGGGATGAGGCCACAAGAACGGATGAGTGAAGCTCACGTTCTTTGAGTCAGTTCAGTCCAGTCACTCAGTTGTGTCTGACTCTTTGCGACCCCATGGACTGCAGCACACCAGGCTTCCCTGTCCATCACCCACTCCTGGAGTTTGCTCAAACACATGTCCATTGAGTCGGTGATGCCATCCAACCATCTCATCCTCTGTTGTCCATTTCTTCTCCTGCCTTCAGTCTTTCCCAGCATCAGAGTCTTTTCTAACGAGTTGGCTCTTCGCATCATGTGGACAATGTATTGAAGTTTCAGCTTCAGCATAAGTCCTTCCAATGAATATTCAGGACTGATTTCCTTTAGGATGCAGTCTTTATGTCTCCATCCTTTTACTGTAACGTCCAATGAATTGAAATACCACATAGTGAGTTCAATTACTTCTCTATACTCCTGGCTTTACGAAATTTGGTAATTCAGGGAGAAGAGTTCTCTCATCTGGCCCCAAAGAGAGAACCAGAGCCGCCTCCTCCCTTATTCTCACTCCTCCACTGACCCCTCACCCCACTCCTAGCTTGAGTCCCTCTGGGGGCAACAGGTACCATGCCCAAGAGCTCCTGGTAAAGACTGGTGGGAAATAATAATCCATTTCCCTTAAGTCGTTATTTTAGTCCTGCAGGGTTTAAAATCTAGAGAGCCTTTGTGTCCTAGAAAAGATCACCCATCTACTTTCATTAAGACCAGGAAGAAAGCCCATGTGAGATGAAAGTCAGGGAGGTGTGTGACCAAGGGAGACCCCACCTCACTCCAGACCAGCTTCTCCATCTGTAAAATGAAGGAAGTGAAGTTAATGGTCCAAAAGATTCCTCCAGGATTATATGATTATAATAGAATCCTCCAGGATTCCATGATTCTCTGTTGTCATGGGCAGAATATTTAAGCCTACAGAGTATTTTTATATTAAAATCTTTATCTCCCACAAGAGGAAATGAACTGGGTAATTTCTGAAACTTGGTATCTCTTGATCAAGCACGCACACATAATTTGCAGGCGGTGGTAGGCTGATGGCCTGTTTTTGTTATAAGTGACTCCTCCCAACTTAATAAAATAGACACGCTGTGCCTGCTCTGTGAACCTTACAGACTCTCCAACTAGGCACTCAGTAAGTAGTTGTTTTAAGCTCTTTTCAACAACAAAAGCAAAAAGGGAAAACTGCTCCCTCTCCTTTCTGATTCTGTCTCTAGGTGGACAAGGAGGGAGCAAGCCGACTTCTACAGAACAGTGTCTTCCTTTGGTGTCGTTTATGATCAAGAGAAGAAAACCTTTGACTGGACACAGTTTCGCGTCATTTCCCGTCTGGACAAGAAGTCGGACGAGAGCCTGGAACACTATTTCTATAGCTTCGTGTCCATGTGCCGCAGTGTCTGTCGTCTGCCAGCCTGGAAGGATGGTGGTGAGGATGCTCTGTCACTTTGTCACTTTGTCCCAGGGGGACAAAGAGGGTAAAAGCTTATTTTCAGGGTATAGAGTTGTTTTAGTCATAGCTATAGACATGAAGACTTATGTGGAGAATTCAGATAAAGTGGGTTTTCCCAAACCCACAAACTTCTAGTTGAGCCCACCCTCATAAAATAAAATCTCTCTCCCAAAATGATGTAACTCCACTAAAAATTGAAATTCAGATTAAAATGCCACAGAAATGTTTTCTTTTTTCAGCCTCATAGAGATTTAGCCTGCTGTGAGCTCTGCACTTTGCTTAGACTAAATCTTAAATGTTTTCTCATGTGTTGACTTGTAGCCACGGAAAATATGGGACTGTCATTTAAACTTCCTGTGCTCCAGTAGAGGCCCCTTCTGAGAAATTTCTTCCCGGTGGGAATTTGCGCCAGCTTTCCCCCTGGCCTCTCTTCAGTCTCGCTATAATGGATTCACTCACTCTGGACCATAGTACTACATTCTAGAAAAGCGGAAACAAACGTCGAGCCTAATCAGCATGGGTTCTGGACTGACGGCAGCATGTTCAGGCAGTTTTCAGTAAAACCAGGGAGCTGCACAGACTGAATCTCACAGTCACACCGACAGGACCTAGACTGGCGTTCTGGTTCGGACACCTGGAGCAAGTCGGCCTGTCTGCCTCTTTCCTCGTCCTCACACAAGCATGATGGTGTAGCTAGGGGTTCTGTGAGATCTGAACAGCATCCATAAAGTATCTAGTGAGGAGGCACTCAGCACACGCTTACCGATCAGGAATGATATTTCCAGAACTGGAGTGTTCATGCTCTCCTTTTACCCTCAGTGGGTCTGTCCAGGTGTCATAAATCTCTCCCTCCTGCTTCAGCGTTCATCTTTGAGGGGCCACTAAGGCCCTGCCTTGCCAAGGGCCAGGTGGTCAAACTGTAAGATCAAGGATGCAGGGACTCAGGGGGCAGGGGTATCGAGGACCTCCCCTTAAGTGACGGCTCTGTGTTTTCCCTTGCAGGCCCCCCGGATCCCAGCATCTACGTGGAACCCATCACTGAAGAGCGGGCCGCGAGAACGCTGTACCGCATCGAGCTGTTGCGGAAGGTGCGGGAGCAGGTGCTCACGTGTCCTCAGCTGCACGAGCGCCTGCAGCTCTGCAGGCCCAGCCTGTACCTGCCCGTCTGGTGGGAGTGTGGGAAGCACGACCGCGACCTGCTGATCGGCACCGCCAAGCACGGCCTGAACCGCACCGACTACTACGTCATGACCGACCCCCAGCTGTCCTTCCTGGATGCCTACAGGAACTACGCCCAGCACAAAAGACCCGACCCCCAGGCCCCAGAGAGTCTCTGTTGCCTCTACCAGACCAACTCCAAACTGTATGAGTCTCTGGCCTATACGCACATGAGCCGGACTTCCGAGTCCCTTGAAAACGAACCCGAGAACCTCATGAAAATCGAAGCTGGAGACGATCACCTTGGTCCGCCCAGGGGCAGCTTATCTGACATGACCTGTGAAAGCTTCATCTCTAAAACTCAAGATGTCCTTTCCCTTACCCATGACGAGAGTCTGCTGCCTGGGTCCTTGGAGACCATGATGTACGGGAAGAAGGCACTAAGCCAGGAGCCAGGCCCTTTTCAGGGCAGCACGGGTGCCAGTACTGAGTCCAGGCAAGACACCGCGGCCATCTCCGCAGGCAGAGACGGAAACTGCCAGCCCCGGGGCCACGAGGCAAAAATAACCTCAGACCCCTCTTTTATGGAAACTTTAGAAGCAGGAGTAGCTCAGATGAACATTAAAAATGAGAAACACCTGTTGATATCTCTTTCAAAGGAAGGGGAACTCGGCTGCAGCGAGGCAGGGCCAAGACCTGAGAGAATCGGGCAGCTGGACCCCAACTGCTTTGCCTCCCCTTCCTTGGACCCAGGGAATGAGAGCGGGTTCGTTGACATGTGCAACCTGAGTGTCTGTGACTCCAGAAGAAACGTGTCATCAGACCAGCAGCTAATCGACTTACTAGAAAGCAAAAGCTTAGAAAGCAAATTGGTTTTGGGTCCGAACCACAGCGACGAGGAGGACGACGAGGACGAAAACGAGGAGGAAAGTCTCGAGCTGGCCGCAGGCAGGCGGGAAAGGCTGGCAGCGTCGCCTCTCAGCGAGCCCACCACCCGCATGGCAGGGGAGCAGAGCCTGGCCGGCTTCCTCACGGAGGAAGCCAAGAAAGGGAGCACGGAGGCCAGAAGCCAGCCTCCTGGACCACAGGGCCCTTTCCTTCCCACAGCCTGTCAGTGTCACTGCAAACACGTAGAGAGGTGGGCACGCGGCCTCGAGAAGGACGAGTTTGAAGTGGAGAAACCCCAGGCTTACCCCCTAGACCCCTTCACAAGCAAAGCCAGTAATGTCACAGTGAGGGGCGAGCCCACTGCTGTCCCACCTGAGCTGCTCCAGGTGAAGCAGGAACTGCTGAAGGAACCCTGGAAAGAGAGCACAGAAGGGAACCAAGGTCTCCCTCCGTATCCTGAAGGGAGTGAGCTCAAGCCGGAAGACATGGATTATGAGAGTAAAGAGGAGTTCGATAAAGACGGGAACTGCCAGAGTCAAGGTACCGTGTGTGGGACCTTGTGTCCTGGATGAGCCAGTTCTCCCAGGCCGGGGAGGGCGAGTGCACAGGGGCTGGTGAGAATTCTACCACTTCTGAAACCGACCTCTTACACCCACCGCGTGTTTAAACGCAAAGGCTACAGGGCTTATTCTGAAAATGAGCAGAGGAGCTTACTTTTGATCATTCCAGAAAGATGAGGATGACTGTTGCACCTTGGCTGCAGCAGCTGCATGGTCTGGGCAGGGGCTGTGTGCCGGTATCCATGAGATGCCATATAGGACGTTGAGGGGAAAGAATTTGTTCTTCCACCAGGTAGGGTGCTGAAACTGGGTAAAGGAGAACAGCCAGGGAATGCCAGGAACCTGAAGTTTAACAGAAATGCAGGTCAGTTTTCAGGAACTCCACAAAAATAATTGTGATCTTTAGGAAGGTTGGGTTTCCCCAATAGCTCAGCTGGTAAAGAATCTGCCTGCAATGCAGGAGACCCCATTTTGATTCCTGGGTCAGGAAGATCCCCTGGAGAAGGGATAGGCTACCCATTCCAGTATTCTTGGGCTTCCCTGGTGGCTCAGCTCAGTAAAGAATCTGCCTGCAATGCGGGAGACCTGGGTTCCATCCCTGGGAAGATCCCCTGGAGAAGGGACAGGCTACCCACTCCAGTATTCTGGCCTGGAAAATTCCATGGACTGTATAGTTGGGCTTCCCTGGTGGCTCAGAAGGTAAAGAATCTGCCTGCGGTGCAGGAGACCTGGGATCAATTCCTAGGTCAGGAAGATCCCCTGGAGAAAGAAAAAGCAACCCACTCCAGTATTCTTACCTGGAGAATTCCACGGACAGAGGAGCTTGGCAGGCTACAGCCCATCCCAAAAGTCAGACACAACTGAGTAACTAACACTTAGTAAGGTTAACAGAGATCCTGCCTTTTATTTCCTTAATTGTCAAAACCCTGTGTTGTAATGTCAGTGCATTGTATTGAGAGTCCTTTGAGTAACTCAACAGAAATAAGAATAACCAAATTAGGGAACTTCCCTGGTGGCCCAGTGGCCGAGACTCCATGCTGTAGATGCAGGGGAGTCTGGTTCAATCCCTGGTGAGGGAACTAGATCCCACATGCTGCAACTAAAGATCTTGCATATCACAGCTAAGACCCAATGCAGCCAAATAAATAAGTAGATTTTAAGTAAAAAAAAAAAAAAAAACCAAATTACACGCAACTCGACAAAAATGCAAATAGGTCTGAACTTTTTAAATAGGGAAATCTTAGGTAAGGAAAGGATTTGAAAATGTTAAAAATCTAGGTGACCTGAGATTTGCATATGTTTTACGAGGATATGAATACACTGATTAGAGATCCTGAGCAACAACAAACGGTTTTTAACTTTTTCACTGTTGTTTTTATGTCCTCAAACCCAAGAGGGCATATTAGGGTGAACAAAAAGTAGTTCTTATTTATCCTCGTCAGAAAAAAAAAGTAACAAAGAACACCCTGTTGGTGGCTGGTCTGGTGCCAGGGCCCGTGTATTACACAGGGATTCAGGTGGGCCGGCCCCTCCCGCACAGGACAGTGACTTCCAAAGCTGAGGTTCCTCAGGCCACACAGCCAGAGGCGAGCAGTGGGCGTGCAAAGCTTCATCTGTATTTTACAAGCGCACGCCTGCCCCCCGTCACTCGCGTTAAGATCCTCCACCCCTCCCAACCGCCAAGAAATTGGCTTCCATGAAACTGGTCCCCAGGGCTAAAAATGTTAGGGACCGCTGCTCTAAAGTGGGAAAGAGAGAGGAACCCTGCTCTGCTCCCTGGGTTGTCCGACTTCCTTTTTATTTCCGAGCTCCCACCTTTGGCTTCTGCCTTGTGATTGCTGACTCTCTTGGGAAGAGTTCTGAACCCAAGTTAAAGTGCGTCCGCCAGCCAGGCTGAGGCCAGAGATGCTGGAGCAGAAGGAGCGGCACCACCCCGTGTGGCCTCAGCCACCCTGGGAGGAGCCAGCCCCGACCTGCCCACCCTCCTCGCCACAGGCCATAAAGGGTCCCTGCCACACACGGGGTTATATGTACACCTTGCTCTTTGAACTCTGTCGTGGGGGAAATCACCACCTACTCAGTCCTGGGAACACAGGCAGTCCAGCAAGGATGGGTTAGGGAAGAGGTGCTTGGTCCTCTCCTGGCTGTGGGGCTGGGCTGTGCTGGACTAGGAGGCAGCAGTGAACTTGAAGAGCTCTGGTGAGCTACTCACACGCTCAGCGGTGGGGAGTCCCTTGCACCAGTGCTTTTAAAGGGGCTTTGGCAGACCCCAAAAGGGTTCCTCCGAACCTGGGGTGTGGGCTCGGCAGGGCCGAGAGGGCCCTGCCTGTCTTTCAGACTGCAACTCTGGGGCCGAAGAAGCAGTCTCTGGCTGAGCTGGACCAGCCCCTTCTCTCCTAACTCCTTCTCATACGGCGTTGTGTTTTCTCAAAACTTAAATTCACCTTCTGTGCTTAAAACCTGGCAGGGATGTGCCCCCATTGGATCTAGAATTGTTTGGATTTTCTGTCCCTGCCCGGCCCACAGAGCTCAGCATGATGGTAGTGGTCCTGCCCCCACCTCCACCACCACCCCGCCATCTCTGTATATACTTGCCCACCCCCCACCTTGTTCCTCAGCAGGTCGAGCGCACCCTTCCCCGCCGCTGCCTCTTCCTGGGTGGTCTCTCCTCTGAGAGGCCCCCTCTACCAGCCCTCCCTTCTACCAGCAGATTTTTTCCTTCCTCTTCCTATCAGGGCACCTTGTTTCTTTCCCTTTATGGTCCTCACCATGGTTTATAATTGAAACTGTTCGTTTATCATTAGTGTGTTTTTCCCGGCTGCCTTTCCCTCAAGGAGCTCTTAAGAGCCTAGAAGACCAGAGCCACCACACTGTCCTGTTTTTATCCTTGAATCCCCTGGCCTGGTGAGACCCTGCTCCTGGGGAGGGGTCCCTGTGGCCCCCTGGGGGACTTGACACACAGTCAGCAGTGAGACCTCCACGCTGCAGAGGGTGGACGCTCCCTGTCGTCTCACCGAGGAAGGGGCCCACAGCTTTTCCCAGTTCGCCCCCCGTCAGCACTGTGAAGCGGATGATGGTTGAAGATCCATTTCACAGCTGATAATAAGCGTTCACCACTGAAGACTGAAGGAATGAGTCGCGTTTCCATTTCTGTCAGTGATGTTGACTGATGGTGTCTTTGCATCATTTTTTAGCTTAAATCAGGTCTGTTTACCTTCGTTGTAAGTTTCAGGACTCTTCCTCCCTCCTCGTTAATCTCAGCCTCTTGCCATGTTTATTTCCCACACTGTCCCTGCCTCTGTATCAAAGCACAGTGTTCACTTCCCTCTCGCCTGCTGTACCAAGTGGGGAAGCCTTTGCCGTCATCCAGTGCTGTTGTTTGGTTACCAGCGCAGACTCTTATCAGATGACTTGCTTGGATAGCCTTAGGGCAGGATGTGGCTTTAGGGCTTAACTGATGGAGTGCTTCTGGAAATAGAAGACATGGTAATTAATCAGTTTAAAATAAATAAGCACACAATAGGCCAGTGTTTTAAGAAGTTGAGGGACTTCCCCAGCAGTCCAGTGGTTAAGACTCCATCCTTCCAGTTCAGGGGCTGGGCATGGGTCCAACCCCTGGTTGGGAAACATAGGTCCCCTGTCCAGTGCGGCCAAAAAAAAAAAAAAGCTCAGGTGTCCTCATCTTTCAGATCACTCCAGTCTTCCAACTTCCTGTCTCATTTTTTTTTTTTAAACCTCTCTTCCCAGATTATCCAGGGAAGTACTCTGAGGAGGAGAGCAAGAGCTCGACCTCGGGCATCACGGGAGACCTCGGGGACGACCTGCAAGAGGCGCGGGCTCCCACCATTGCTCAGCTGCTCCAGGAGAAAACGCTGTATTCATTCTCCGAGTGGCCGAAGGTACCTCCCGGAGCTTGCATGCTCCACCCAGAGCATCCTCAGCTTTTGAATCCTTTACATTAAACCTTTTAGAATCTTTCTGAATCACCAACTCAGACAAATGTTTAATATCTTTAAAAGATGTTAGTTACATGACTTTAATGGTATCAGAACCATAACTAGACCATAAGACCAAAGCGTTCAGCGCATCTTTGTATTTACGGTACTGTGTCTTTTCATCTTCATTGTCCAGACTACACCGTTTCTTTTAAGACTCGAAAAGTGAGTTCCTTTGTGTGTGCCCTCTTCTAATCAACTCCTTCTGGTTAGAAAATGTGCAGCTTGATTTCAAGGGACTTTGTAAACTTGGATAACTTAGTACTTCCTCCTAAGGGCTTGCATGCTTTTTTATAGGATCGCGTGATAATCAGCCGCCTAGATAACATCTGTCACGTGGTGTTAAAGGGGAAGTGGCCCTCCAGCCAGCAGCACGAGCCCTCGGGCACGCTGCCAACCCCCGTGCTAACCAGCAGCACTGGTCCCCGAGGCGGCATCTCAGAGCCGGAGGCATCAGAGCACAGCTCCAGCAGTGGCGCAGCGTGGGTGGCCCAGATGCAGAAGGTGAGGCCCTAAGAACGCTGTGTCTGACCTTGAAAAAAAGGAGGAGGGCCCTTGGCACTCTTTGATCGAGCGATTCGTTCGAGTCTTGGGGCAGGAAAGTGTGTGATGAAAGTGGGTTTGCAGCTCTGTGGCAGTGGTGTGCTAGTTTGTGGGAGATGGGGTGGGAAGCTGGCATACGTCTGAGGTGTGGAGGCAGATGGGCACTTGAAGACAAGGTGAGTTCCCAACCAGCTTAGTGGCAGGAGTGGATCCAAAGAAATGGAGGGAGTTGGTGGGCATGGCTTGATGACAGATGACTAGAGGAAAGGGAGGGGTGAATACTTAAGGACTGGGAACAGTAGCAGCCAATAGAAATGAGGGAAGCAGACACTTCCCTGGTGGTCCAGCAGCTAAGAATCTGCCTTCTAAAGCAGAGGATTCGGGTTTGATCCCTCACTGGGGCATTAAGATCCCACATACTGCGGAGCAACTAAGCCCATGTGCCATGCTGGAGACCCCACGCACCACAAAAAAAGATCCTGAGAGCCGCAGCTAAGACCCAACACAGCCAAATAAATATATAAGTTTTTAAAATATTTTTTAAAAAGAAATGAGGGAAGTCAACAGAGGAGTTTTATTTGAGGTTTGTAAATGCAAATGAAAACTCGAGGGCTCAAGTTTAAGGTCGGTGGTTAGCACACTAGCTCTTAGCTGCACGTTGGACTCCACTGGGGACCTTGAGAAGCTCCAGGTTCTGGTTGGATTGGTCCAGGGTGTGAACTTGGTATTGGCTTTTTTTTTTCTCTTTAACTTCCTAGTTGATTCTGATGTACAGCTAAGGTAGAGATCCCTAAACTATGATCTTGGCAATTGCAAGTATAGTTCATGGACTAGGAGCTTTCGCAACACCTGGGAACTTGTTAGAAATGCAGAATCCCAGGCCCACTGAAGTGGAATCTGCATTTTAACAAGCTATCCAGGTGAGTAGGTACTGAAATTTGAGAAGGCTTGAGTTAAAAGAAGTTCCAAGGAGGCGATTACTAGCCCCCAGGAAATCAGGGCCAAGACAGAGCCAGCATTGAGCCACAGAGGTGGCATTCAAACCTCTCTTGCCACATCTGTGTGTTTGCAGGAGAGCTTCTTGGCTCCGGTTTTCACAAAGGATGAACAGAAGCACAGGCATCCTTACGAGTTCGAGGTAGAGAGGGATGCGAAGACCCGGAGCCTGGAGCAGTTCTCGGCCTCCCACGGGCACCCCCCCATCGTCCTCAATGGCTGGCATGGAGAGTCAGCCATAGATCTCTCCTGCCCATCGGAGGGGTCCCCAGGGGCCACGTCCCCTTTCCCAGTGAGCGCCAGCACCCCCAAGATCGGGGCTATTGGTTCACTGCAAGGAGCCCTTGGCATGGACTTGTCGGGGATCCTGCAAGCTGGCCTGATCCACCCAGTGACCGGACAGATTGTCAACGGAAGCCTCAGGAGAGATGACGCTGCCTCCAGGAGGCGGAGAGGAAGGCGGAAACATGTCGACGGCGGGGTGGACCTCATCTTCCTGAAGGAGCAGACCCTGCAGGCGGGCATCTTGGTGGGTATTTGAGGCCATGAAGTACAGATTTGACCTCTGTACACTGAGCTGCAGACCCTTCTTCCTCAGACACAATTTTTGATTTATGGATCTTTGTTGGAGAAGGAAATGGCAACCCACTCCAGTATTCTTGCCTGGAAAATCCCAGGGACAGAGGAGCCTGATGGGCTGCCGTCTATGGGGTCACACAGAGTTGGACACGACTGAAGCGACTCAGCAGCAGCAGCAGTCCCTATTTCAGTTGTCCGGCTTGAAACAACTCTTGTCATCAGTCGTCCTCAGTCTTTTCTAGAAATAGATTAGTCCATTGAGGGCCTTTAACCTGCCTGCATCCTGGAGACATGAGCCAGGAGGTCTCACCATGTCACAGAGAAACAGCCCAGCCTCCAGGGCCTTGGAGCCCCTGGGGATCAAACGAGTGAAGCAGTAGGGCTGGGTCTGCAGCATCAGCGGGCTTTCCAGGAGCAGGGACTTGGGGGTCAGGAGGTCCTGAACATCAGTCCTGGCTCAGCTGCTGCTTGACCTGCTGGGCGACCTTGGGCTCATCATCGAGCCCTGCTCTACACCTATGTAAACTGGGGGCCGTAGCTTCTGCCACCGAGGGTCACTGAGGCTTTGCTGAGGTTACAGTAAGGTGCTCTCAGCCCAGAAATCCTTGTCAGAAACGGAAAAGGGCAGACCCTGCACACGTGCCCGAGATCTCCTCTGACTCCACTTACTGTGTCAGAGACCACCGACTTCTCTCTTTGCGTTTTTATTTTTCCCATTTATTGAATTTCAGGCTGCAAAACAGGAACCAACATTTTTTGCTTTCTTAACTACTTTAAAAGGAATAATAGTGACGAGTATTGAGTGCCTCTGGCAGGCACTGCGTTGAGGGTTTTACGTGATTGCCCTGTATGATGTTCACAGCAACACTCTGAAGGTGTGGTTACTGCTCCCGTTTTGGAAATGAGCAAACTGAGACTTACAAGCGTTAAATGATTTGCCCAAGATTATCCAGGTAGTCGGAGAAGGCAATGACAACCCACTCCAGTACTCTTGCCTGGAAAATCCCATGGATGGAGGAGCCTGGTAGGCTGCAGTCCATGGGGTCACTAGGAGTCGGACACGACTGAGCGGCTTCACTTTCACTTTTCACTCTCATGCATTGGAGAAGGAAATGGCAACCCACTCCAGTATTCTTGCCTGGAGAATCCCAGGGACAGAGGAGCCTAGTGGGCTGCCGTCTATGGGGTCGCACAGAGTCGGACACGACTGAAGCAACTTAGCAGCAGCAGCATCCAGGTAGTAAATGGCAAACCAGGGAACTAAGCCAGCGGCGTGGTCCTCTGCAGCCGGGGAGCTCTGCTGTGCTGTTTGGTGGATGTCTCCCTCTTTGATTTTCTATGTAATGTGAGAAGCTGAAATGGCAGATTCTTTCCCTTCCCAGTTCTTCAATGCCTTCAAGAAGGTTGTCTGGTTTTTCAGTGACGCAAAGCTGTAGTTTTCCTGTCATGATCATAGAATTCCAGTGGAGTAAGTGAAATATTTTTTTCTTGGCTTCAGAGCGTTTTGAAGATCTTATCACACAGACATTTAGCACTGATATATGTTATTCAGTTCAGTTGCTCAGTCGTGTCCGACTCTTTGTGACCCCATGACTCACAGCACGCCAGGCCTCCCTGTCCATCACCAACTCCCAGAGTTTACCCAGACTCATGTCCATCAAGTTGGCGATGCCATCCAGCCATCTCATCCTCTGTCGTCCCCTTTTCCTCCTGCCCCCAATCCCTCCCAGCATCAGGGTCTTTTCCAGTGAGTCAGCTCTTCGCATGAGGTGGCCAAAGTATTGGAGTTTTAGCTTCAGCATCAGTCCTTGCAGTGAACACCCAGGACTGATCTCCTTTAGGATGGATTAGTTGGAACTCCTTGCAGTCCAAGGGACTCTCAAGAGTCTTCTCCAACACCACAGTTGTAGACCCCATACGGGCACTGGGGACACAGGGCCGAGTATATATACAGCTGGAGAACCAGGTGGGTTGATTGCAGGGTGGCACTCTCTGTTACGTGAAAACCTGTGACAAGTGCCATGGGGGAGCAAAGTGCGGTGGCCAGTGTCACGGGCACAGTCCATGCTAGTGACAGAGATGGAAGGAGGGAGCCTGAGCAGGTAGGATGGCACAGAGGTCACCGCGGAGACAGGGGAGGAGAGCAGTTGGCTAGAGGGGTCTCCCGCCACGTCAGGAGCTCGTGGCAGGGATCGGCGGTCAGGCATGGGCGGTCCTGTTCTGGTGGGAAGAGTCCTTTAAGAAACCAGTTTTCATTCCGTCGCGGTGAAGGGCACATACTTGTCTTCCCTCCATCCAGGAAGTCCACGAAGACCCAGGACAGGCCCCCCTGAGCACCCCACACCCTCCTGAAGGGCCGGTGCCCGCCACGTCGACCCCGGAGCCAACCCCGGCCGCTGGCAGCCCGGCCGAGAAAGCCATTCCCAGCAAGAGCCTGCTGGACTGGCTGAGGCAGCAGGCCGACTGCTCCCTCGAGGTCCCGGGCTTCGGCGCGGTGAGTGCGCGTCCCCTCTGACACGGAGACGCAGGGGGCCTGGGAGGACTGGTGAGCCCAAGGGAATTGTGTGTCCTCCGAGAACTTCATTGGAAAGTGAGGGTGGGGGAGTTTAAATTCTGGTTACGTCTTCTGGTAACAGAAATCCCAGCCCACATCAGAACGCCAGGCCAGAAAGTCGACATGCGTGACCTCTTAACCAGGACAGCGAGCCTCTGCTCGGCCCTCCCTTCCCTGTGAGTCACATTTGTGAGCTCACACAGCATTCTTTAGGTTGCATAAGCGCTGCTCCCCTTCACAGAAATGCTACCGTGTATTCTTCTCAAGTCACCGTGTCTCCACTCTGAGGTGATGGGTTAGTTTCAGTCCCTGCCCAGGGGCTGCTCACCGAGTCCTCTTCCTCCTCTGCCCTTGGTCCTTCAGAGTAAGGGTCCAGAGGAGAGGGCGCCCCAGCATTGACACCCCACCACCACCCCTGCTGTCCTGGCTAAAGGGGAAGCACTCAGAAGCTCACAAGGAAGGAGGGGGATGCATTCACAGACACACACCCTCCAGAGACACACAGCCCACCAGGCTGGGAGCAGCGAAGAGAGAACCTGAGAAAACGGTCCAGGGAGGCGAGGGCAGGGGTGAAGCAGTGCCTTGGGAACCTGGAGGGCCAGCGGGCCCCCCACAGGAGGCCCACCTTGCAGCTTAACTGCAGGAACACCGTGGCTTCGAGGAGAGCGCCTCAGTGGGGGCCCAGCAGCTGTTCCCTGCAGCCCTGACCCGACAGGTCCTGTGCAGAGGGCCATGAGTGAGGAAACAGCACAGCCGTCTGAGCAGCACCACCCACATCAGGAGATCCTGTGGCCAGAGCGTTCTGTAACGTTGGTTTCCATTTACCTTCTAGAATTTTTCAGACAAACCAAAGCAGAGGAGGCCACGCTGTAAGGAACCTGGAACGTTAGACGTCACCTCTCTGAGTGGGGAAGAGAGGGTTCCTGCTGTCCCCAAGGAGCCCGGCCTGAGGGTAAGGGAGAGGACGCTCCACCTGGGAAGAGGCAGACGGGCAGCCTTAGCAGGAGGACCAGGGTCCGCCCAGGGGCTGGATGAGCAGGGACAGGTGGTATTGGGGTGTTCTCACCAGCAGCATGTCCTCCATGGTCGTTTGTTTTCAACGTTTCCCTCCAAAACTTTGGGGTTAAGTTTTACACTAAAGTGACTCCCAAGGCTCGATTCCCCCCGTTTTGGAGAGTTCAGGGAAAATACCTTTTAAGTCTTATCAGGAGACTGTTATCCAGTGTTTTAACAAAACTTCTTTATTGGAAATTTTCATTTTCCAGCCTTAAGTTTTTCCGGCTACCATTTAAGACACCCCCTCCTTGTCCGTCCTCGCTGGCAATGAGAAACAGCTGACTCCATGCACTGCCCTTTTCCTATTATAGAATCATGAGCCTGGAAGAGACTTCAAAGACATCTGCAGATACTTGTAGTAGAACGAATCCGAGTTAATTATAGTTTACAGATGGGTACAAATTTGGACTAGAAGACTTGTCACCTCTAGGGGGCGGTAGCATTTCAACCTGAAAGCGTGTTAAGATTGGGCAGGCGATACTCAAAAACGTGCTTCTGACCTCAAAGCGAGTTCTGCCCACATAGGGAGCTTCTGAGGTCCTCTGGGGCTCTGCCCTCGTAGGCTGTCCTCTGAGCTCCCAGGCGCTCCTGACTGCCTCCTTTGGTGCTTGATCATCTACAGCTCTCCTCCAAGGGAATTCCAGGATACCATTTCTGTGTTTAGTTCCCAGAGACCACCCACCCTAGTCATTTCCTCCTTGTTAATGTTGTTAGGAAGCTCGTTTCTGATTTGGTGGCCTGGAGGGTCACTCCACTAGCAGCTCAACAAACATGACTGCCTGCTGGACAGGCCGATCCAATCCCACGTCCCTCCTCTCTCTGTTTCTCCAGACCCCGCCCTCGGCCTCCCCGAGCTCTCCTTCTGTCATGAGAGACCACCCCCAGCCCTCTTGGTGGGGTCTCCGAACTCTTGGTTGAGCGACGTGCCCCCCTCCCCCCCTTGACCTCCTCATTTCTTTCTTCACGTCTCAGTTTCTCGGACGTTCTTTGGAAGTTAAAGTTCATCACGGCCCAGCCGACGCCAATGTGCTGCCAGAACACTCATTTCCAGGCTGTCCTCACAAGCCAGCCTCCTGCCAGAGATGCGCTTTCCCTCCTTTCCCTCCTTTGTTAAGTAAACACAGGCCCCGCCTCGGGGTCCCCTGCTTGCAGTAAGGCCCAGCCTGGACGCAGGGTCCGCCTGGCCCTCGGGGCTGCTTGGCGGACCCCAGTGGGGCCGGAGCCTCTGGGTGTGTGACACTCCTTGTCCGTCCTTAGAGACCTTCCCGTTTGAAATATCCAAATCCCGCAAGGAGCTTCTCCCTGCCTTCAGCCCCTCCTGCTTTTGTGTGCTGAGGCTTGGCTGCCAGCCCCACTGACGGCACCACACAGGCGGACTCAGCTCTAAGAATGCCTGCCCGGCACATAGCCGTTGCTCACTATTACATGTGTGTACGCACACACGTGCCTCATATATTTCACATGCAGAGTTACGTTTGTTTCACCTACTCGTATGCAGTGGGTGTGACGGTTTTGCTAGTTTCTTCCTGAGGCATTTGACAGTAAATTGCGGAGACTGCTTACTTGCTGAGTGTGCTGAGTCGCTTCGTTCGAGTCTGACTCTTTGCTACCCCGTGGACCATAGCCCCCCAGGCTTCCCTGTTCATGGGATTTCCCAGGCAAGAATACTGGAGTGGGTTGCCATTTCCTCCTCCCGGGGATCTTCCTGACCCAGGGATCAAACCTTCATCTCCTGAGTCTCCTAAATTGCAGGCCAATTCTTTACCCACTGAGCCACCTGGGAAGCCCTGCTGAGATGACAGTTCAGTTCAGTTCAGTCGCTCAGTCCTGTCCGACTCTTTGCGACCCCATGAATTGCAGCACACCAGGCCTCCCTGTCCATCACCAACTCCCGGAGTTCACTCAAACTCATGTCCATCGAGTCGGTGATGCCATCCAGCCATCTCATCCTCTGTCGTCCCCTTCTCCTCCTGCCCCCAATCCCTCCCAGCATCAGAGTCTTTTCCAATGAGTCAACTCTTCGCATGAGGTGGCCAAAGTACTGGAGTTTTAGCTTTAGCATCATTCCTTCCAAAGAACACCCAGGGCTGATCTCCTTTAGAATGGACTGGTTGAATCTCCTTGCAGTCCATGGGGCTCTCAAGAGTCTTCTCCAACATAGATTGCTGGGAGAAATACCAATAACCTCAAATATGCAGATGACACCACCCTTATGGCAGAAAGTGAAGAGGAACTAAAAAGGCTCTTGATGAAAGTGAAAGAGGAGAGTGAAAAAGTTGGCTTAAAGCTCAACATTCAGAAAACTAAGATCATGGCATCCGGTCCCATCACTTCATGGCAAATAGATGGGGAAACAGTGTCAGACTTTATTTTTGGGGGCTCCAAAATCTCTGTAGATGGTGACTGCAGCCATGAAATTAAAAGATGCTTACTCCTTGGAAGGAAAGTTACGACCAACCAAGATAGCAGAGATGACGTGTCACCCCTAAATAAACACCTAGCATGTGTCTTCTGGGAACGTTTTCCCGTGTATCTGTCACCACTACCACACGTGTCAGTAGCATGTTGTAGCTCGCTCATATTCAGATACCCCCAGCTCTCCCAGAAGTGTCTTTCCAAGCTAGTTTTTGTCTTTTGTTTTTAGAATTTTTAAACCAGGATCCACCTGCTGCATCTGGGGGTAAGGTTTCTTACTGCTCAGGGCATGTTAAGCTGAATCGACTCACCTTCCTGGGAGGAGCGAGGCAGTTTTGGCCACCATCTCCTCCCTTGCCTTTACCCAGGACTTGAGTGTTAGAGCCAGGACACACAGGCTGTGGGGTAAACGCTGCCTTGTGTTGGATTAGAGAGATCTGGGGGGCACATACGCGTGCCATCATTGGGAGGAACAGACCCGTCGCCTGTGACTGCCCCTCAGTCTCCCCTCACCTCGCCCTCCCCCCAGCCTCCCTTGGAAGAGGAAGCAGGCCTGTTCCCAGGGTATAATTACCAGGAGGGAGAGCTGCCAAAGCCTGGCTTGGCCGCTGTGTGTGGTCCCCATGCTGCTGGGAGGGGCACGTGCCCCGGGTGGGCAGCCACGGGCCAGCCGGGGGCAGGGTGACGCGCCCACCCGCAGGAGGAGGTAGATCCCCCTTCCTCCGCCAGCCCGCCGCGTGCTCTGCAGGGGGCAGGAAGCCCTGTTCTCACCCTAGGCCCTTCCTGCTGCTGCTCCCTTGTCTAAAGGGTGCAGGCGGCCAGCCTGGCCTCCTGGGCAGGTTCCCTGTCCTGAGAGCCCAGTGTGATCTGCCCCAGTGGTTCCCAGCGAGGGCGGGAACATTCTGATGCCTGAGGAGTGTGACTTGAACTTGCGGGGCCGGGCCAACAGGGCCACAGGTCCTGCAGGGTACAGGCCGCCCAAAGTCACCTCTTCAGCGCCCAGTAGCCTCAAAGCGTGTTACCGGACGCCTGCTGTGTAGGTAGCAGATTATTCAAAAGAAGCTGAGGCCTTACTCAGCAAGCTCAGGGTTTCTTCTCCCTGACAGACTTGTGAGACGGCACAGGCCCTCCCACTGGAGAGTGATGGGGAGAGCGAGCATGGAGGCGTTTGAGGGCACAAAGGGAGAAGATACATCTGGGGCCTTTTCCCTGGCCCTTGACTGTGGCTGCGTAACAGGGAGGAGGGCTTGGGAGGCCTTGTGTCCGAGCACTGGTCCCCGTGGCCGGGCCCTGGGCTGAAAGGAGGAGCCTGAGGCCATGGTCTCCAGAGGGAGGCGATCTGCACTAAGGGGCTCCAGAGAGAGTGGTGAGAAACGCTTCTTTCAGCCCGGCCCCGTCCCTCGCGTCCGACCCTTGCTTTAGAAACGGGAACCAGACAGAACTGCTCCCCAAGCCTCGTTCCCACACCCGGGCGGCTGCCCCACCCCATCAGGACGGACCGGCTCCCAGCCGCAGGGGGCTGGTCCCGCGTGGGAGCAGTCAGGTGGGCCGGGGCCCAGCTGCGCTCCAGGGCACATCCCACCCCTCCTCAGTTGGTGAGGAAGAAAGGGGACTGAACTGAGGTTTCTCCCTCGTCTGCTTTCCTAAGACAAGGCTGGCTAAGAGGATTTCTTCTCACACAAAGGTGACCATCATAGCACTCTTTGCCTATGACACCTTGGTTTTTCTATGATATCACTAAGGAAATTGAAGGACAAATGTAAAACCTCAGGGATAATATTCTTTACAGGGACCTGGGAACGTTCAAGTGCACATTTTTCACATGTGTGTGAATCTCTGAACTCCTTGTGAAACGGCTGTGACGATAGTGCCGACTCGTAGGGTGGGTGTGATGACGAGTTAAGAGCAGGCACACGGAGCCGGGCGCGCACAGCCCGACACGGGGCAGTAGCCCTGCTTGGCTCCTCTGTCATCGCTGCCCCCTTCGTCAGCCCCTCCGACGTCCATTTTCCCTCTGCTGAGAGCTTGACCAGTGTCCCCCACCGGCCTGTGCCCATGGCCGCCCATTGAGCAGAGACCTGTGGCATCTTCTAAGGATTCGACTTGGGTACCCTTGTCCCTTCTCACCCACAGCCCGGGACCTGCAGGTCAGGACAGAGCTGCAGGTCTTCCTGCTCCCAAACCCCATCCTCCAGCTCGGCTCTGTGGCTTCAGTTAAAATCCTTCCTGTGTCAGGAGGGAGACGAACACGGGCCTGGCCGAGGGGGTCCCCCCACGGGTCTCGACCGCTGGCCTCAGCTGCACACACACTGAGATCAGATGAAGCCGGGAAGTCAAGCACGGCCCTGCACGGGGACGACACGCAAATTCATGAAGTCCTTTGTTGTTTTTATATTTTACATGTGAAACTGCTATCACGTCAGTTATGCCTCAGTAAAAACACTCTAGGCTAAGACCTGAGGTCCCTGGCTGGCCCCAGCTCCTGGGGCTCCGACAGCCTCTCCACAGGGCACGTGGGAACCTGCTCAGCACTTTCAGGCTGTCCGCCTCAAATGGGCGGTTCCCGGGGCGCAGAGCTGTGAACCTCCTGGTGGGTGGGTGGGCAGGAAAGACCACTACGGAGCCCCGAGCTGCTCCCTGCCGCCATCCATCGCCTGAAGCATCTTGTGTCTCTCTGTCATTTTTCAGGGGTTTCTCCCAGAAAACAAGTTCAATCACACCCTGCCCGAGCCCGTTCTCCGAGACGCAGGCCCCCGCCGCAGGGGCAGGCGGCCACGGAGTGAGCTGCTGAAGACCCCGGCCCTGGTGGCGGACGCCCCCTCCGGGATGGGGCCGCTGTTCATGAACGGCCTGATTGCCGGGATGGACCTGGTCGGGCTGCAGAACATGAGAAACATGCCGGGTATCCCCCTCACGGGGCTGGTGGGCTTCCCAGCCGGCTTCGCGGCAATGCCCCCAGGCGAGGAGGTCAAGAGCACGTTGAGCATGCTGCCCATGGTGCTGCCGGGCATGGCCGCCGTGCCCCAGATGTTCGGGGTCGGGGGGCTCCTCAACGCCCCCATGGCCACCACCTGCGCCTCGGCCGTGCCAGCGCCCCTGTCAAGCACAACCAAGGGCGGCGTGTCGGCGGCCGAAAAGACTGCGGAAGACCAGCCTGGCAGCCGCAACGTCAAAACGGACCCGTCGGCCGAAGACAAGCCCGGCCCTAGCCCCTTTTCCTCCGACCAGCCTGAGCCCGCAATAACTACAAGCAGCCCCGTGGCGTTTAACCCGTTCCTCATCCCAGGTGTTTCCCCCGGACTCATCTACCCTTCCATGTTCCTCTCCCCCGGCATGGGCATGCCGCTGCCGGCCATGCAGCAGGCCAGACACTCGGAAGCAGCAGGTCTGGAGAGCCAGAGGAGGAAGCGGAAGAAGACCAAGGGGGACGCCCCGAACCCCAACCCAGAGCCTGTGCCCGGGCTGGAGAGGGAGCCGGGCAGCGAGCAGAGCTGCCCAGAGCCCAGGGCCCCCGCGCCCCCCGACAGAGAACACGCAGCACAGGCCCGGGAAGGGGGCCCCCAGGACTCTCACGGTGACACCAATTAGAACTTTTTCATCGAGGAAAATGATTGTGACTTGTAAGTTTCTTATCCCATAAAGGTTTGTTACTTCCCCTCACTTCACCGTCATAAGAACCTGTGTTTCCATGAGTACTATTACCTCCCTGATTTCCTGTCTGAGAACTATGGTAACAGATGTTCATAGTCAGTCACAGGGTCTTGCCACGCCATCAGCTCCGTGTCGTTGACCTAGTATAGGAGGTGCAGAACCCCTCACTCCGTTACCCAGTCGTCCATTCCAGCGATCGTAGTTAGTGCAGACGTGGGGACACGCCCTGCCCCCTTCTCTTCCAAGTTTCCCATTTATTCGAAGAGGAAAAAAAAAAAAAAAAGAAAGCCGGCTAGGGACTGACCAGTGCAGGGCCGAGGCAGAGAGCAGCTCTCTCTTGTTTTTTTTCCGTGAGCTGTGCCGAACGGGAAGAAGGGTAACAGGGAACCAAAAAAACAAAAGCACAGAGAAAGGAAATGCTGGTGCATATTCTTTAGTTAAAATATTTCCCAGTTTTAATCACGATTACTAAACGAGTAGGTTAGGCAGAAGTCTCTAACTAACGGTTGAAACCGCACATATCCATTTCTAAAACAGAAACCTTAATGGTAGTAACATGACTTCCCCCCACTCTGTGGGTTTTCAGGCAACCTGCAGCAAGAAGACATAATGACCAGGCATCATTTCTTACACACGCACGCATCCCTCACCTCCCGAGTCAAAAGGAGATTCCCAGTACGAGCAAGCTGTACGCACCGTGGGCTGTTGCCAGCGGGGGGGTGGGATGGGGCGCGCGCCTGCACACGGCATAAAGCACACGACCGGTTCTGCCCCTACTCAGGCCTCTTAGGAACCCCTCTGGCCGCTGCTGGAGCCTCCTGGACTCTTACTTTTGATTCCCTTTGCCAGGACCCAGGCTCACTCTGGAGCCTGCAAGAAAAATAAGTCCCCCAACACTGACACTAGCCAGGGGTTCGAGGTTGTCAAACCTACATGCGTTCCACCTTTTATAAAGAGTGCAACTGTGAGAAGTTTTTTTTCCTTCCCTCTGGATTTTTCAGTTTATATTTTACAGTCGGACCCAGATCTCAGATCATCAAGTTAGTGGAGACTGTGTTGGCAAGCTTAACATTCCCCCTCCTTCCTCAGCTGCCCAGCTCTCCGGGCAGCTCGCCCCGCCCCTGCCCACCCCTGCCCCATCTTCCTTCACCACCCCCACCACCACCACGCAGTCCCTCCTTTCTGATGGTCTCAACTCTCCATCCACAGTTCACACTCTGAGACTTGAAAGAAGCTCGTGGTTCAGTCCCCAGGGGGCACAGGGTTGTGTGGGACCGTTGGAAATGTTGGAAGCGTTACTCGTACCGGTTTCACATTTTGTTGTCAACAATTTACTGTATTTTTTTTTTTTTACTTTTTCTGTAACAGTTTTGCTATAATTTATCAGAAGGTCCAAAAGTTCGACATAACTATTTCAGTTTGCATTATTTATTTATGATGCTTTTGTCATTGTCTTTTATACATTTGGGATTATAAATTATGTAAATGTTAAAATGAGCATCTCAAAGAAGTCTGTTAAATCATGGCCGGGGGGGAAAAAAAAAAAAAAACCAGCTTTATTTTTAAAAAGTGGAGTCCCAGTTTTAATGAATCAGAGTTATAAATCAGAAATTCTGTAAACCAATTCCATAAGAAGAAAGGATCCAGTAATTAAACCGATTCTATTTAATGACATCTTTGTCGCATAGGTGGTCTCTAATGCTGACAACAGATTTCTTAGAAATGCTGCTCTCTCTATTTAACTAACATTTTGTTCAGTTTTGCCTCCAGTGGAAGCAGAAAGGGTTTTTTCAGCTGTTAAATCCTAAAAATCAATATAATTTATTTATGTAAAAAAAAAATCACTCAATTGATATATTTTTGAACCTTTTAAGTACTAATTTTCTTTTTATCAAGTAGGAAAAAAAAAATGTATTTGCCCTAAATCCTTAAAATACAAACGCTATAAAAATTCATGTATCTTGAAAGCCTTACTGCAAATGAGTATTATAGACACCCAGCAGAGCCTGGGTTTTCTTTGCTGTCGTTGTTGTTGTTTTGTATGGAAAGGCTGCTTTCCCCAGGTTCCACTTAGAACCTCCAGTAGGTCACAGGGTTCAGTATGGATTTGATTTAACAACCCACCAGCATGCTAAAAATCCCTTGTTATATCTTATCGAACCTGTATGTTAACTCTCTGGGTGTTTAGGCTTCTCTTTGACTGCTATTGTGTCCCTGTTTGCAAAATGAAAATGACACTCTGTGGATTATTTGCTCTGTAAGGCATAAGTGCTTCTTATGATTATTTTGACGTTTCCAAGAGCAAAAGCCAAATTTAAAACTCTCTTCAGCAAACTTGAGCCTTTTCATCTAATTCCATGTCACTCACAGCCATAACTTTTCCTTGATCGTTCTTCACCCCATGTCTTACATAATAAATTGTCTGTGGTCTCGATCCTGGATTTAAAAAAAAACAAAAAAGTTTAAAAGTCAAATTTGTATTTGAGGACTTCAGTGGCACTCGGCTGTCTCTTCCTGCCCCGACATCTTATGAAGGCATCGTCTGCACACACAGGTCTGCTGGCTTTCCTAGGCGCCCATGCTGGGCACCATGTTGGGGACTTGGTAAAATACTCATTCATGAGGGCTGGCCTGCCTTCTCTCTTGAGCTTCCAGACACCTGGTTAAGACAGATGCAGTTGAAGGGGACACAGCACAGCACCCGCTCCCCAGACTCGGGGCCCGAACACCCACAGCCAACGCTGCCACTCTCTTAAGCCCCATTCCAGAGCCCCCCACCCTCGGGCAACACACCTGGGGCTTCAAGGAGCGGTGGCGGGGCGGTGGGCACACCTCTGTGGGTTGGAAGAGGCCCCCAAACACCTAAGTGCCTCCTGTGTCTGAAGTTAAGAACTTTGTGATCCCTAGCTTTGGGAAGCAGGGCTTCTCAGGTCCCAGAAGGGCTATGTCCGAAGTTATCGACCAGGCTGGCAGAAATGTGCCGAAGTCTCGGCAAGGAGGCAGATAGCAGGAGCCCCGCCAGCTTCACCCTTGGCTGGGTCCCTACCTAGTTTCAATAAATGGTAGATAAACAGCCTGGAGCCTGGGTGGGCCATGCTTCTAGAAGCCCTTACAGACTTTTGCTACAAGTAAATATGTATTGCTGGCTTTGTAGACCTCTAGACTTGGGTAGCACTGCTGGGTAGAATGATAAGTTGTGAAGGTCAAGGTTTCACCCTTGATCTCTAAGGCTGCCCCAGTAGGTTCTACCTCCTTTATGAGGGTGGGCGAACACACCTAGTCATGTACAGTGGGCTAGTGTTTCAGTGTTTTGTGTGTGTTTGCATAAGTGACCTCAGAGCATGACCTCGTTTGTCTTCAGAGCATCTTGGTTGCCAGGTGGAGGATCCTGGCATCCTGTTGGCCTTAGGAAAGCCGACAGGCTGCAAAGCTGTCTCATCCATCCTAGAAAATAGCCCTGGGACAGACAGCGGCCCCAGTCCCACCAGCCTGAGATCAGGACACCCCAGCCTTTGTGATGGGACCAAACCCTCCCCCACCACAACCACCAAACACAGAGACCAGCTCTAACTGAATTACACACAGAAAAGCTGGCACCAGGAACAAGGGAACAGTTGTGTCACACCCTCCAGAAAAGTTTATGCTTGATTTATTTCCACCTTAAAACTGTTTCTTGCAAGAATTACTGTTCGTTTGCCTGCTGTAGAACCACGAGAACTCTTAGGTCGGCAGTGGGGTTCACCCAGCCCAGTGACTCGCACCTTGGTTCTAGACTGTGGCTTCTCCAAACCCAGTCTCAGGGACAGGAGTATGCAGGCAGGTGTTCAGGACACATGGCTTGTGCTGACAAGTGGCCAGCCTTGTGACCACCCTCATAACCCATACGCAGCAGGGTATCTGGGGGATAAGACTGGAAATAAAAGGGGTGAATTAACTACTGGCTCCTACAAGGAAGGTCCTCCATGTGATGGATTTGGAAATGACCAAAGTCGGTGCTGTGGAGCCCATCCTGGTGTCTGAGCTTGGGCTCAACTGTCACCCAAGGCCAAAAGGACAAAGGGAGGAACTAGGTTGGGAGGCGGCAAGGGGCGAGTGGAGGTGCTGGGAGAGCTGTGGCTCCCCTGGAGAGACAGGAACAGCATGCCCGCCTTCTCGAAGCTTCAGTTTCCTCATCTGAGGCTTCAGTAGAATAAGATGAGGAATTAAACAATTACAACTTGAACCAGTAGGGCTGTTGATGGGGTTGATTGAAATGATTGAAGTCAAGTGCTTACAACTGCTCTTTATGTTCGAGTCATGTGTCCCTGCTGCTGCTGCTGCTGCTAAGTCGCTTCAGTCGTGTCCGACTCTGTGCGACCCCATAGACAGCAGCCCACCAGGCCCCGCCGTCCCTGGGATTCTCCAGGCAAGAACACTGGAGTGGGTTGCCATTTCCTCCTCCAATGCATGAAAGTGAAAAGTGAAAGTGAAGTCGCTCAGTCATATCCGACTCTTAGCAACCCCATGGACTGCAGCCTACCAGGCTCCTCCGTCCATGGGATTTTCCAGGCAAGATAGCTGGCGAGGTGAGGATTGCCAGTCCTGGAAGGATGAGGTAAAGTTAAATCAGGGGTACAGCAGCAGAATCAAGGAGGAGGAAGATCTTGCTCCAAACCCTGAGGCAAGTACAGAGTGGATCTGGGATTAGACTCAAAGCGCGGCAGGAAACTGGGTTTTGTGTTTTTTTTTTTTAAGGTGGACTTTTACAAAGTCTTTATTGAATTTGTTACAATATTGTTTTTGTTTTATGTTTTGGTGTTTTGGCCTCGAGGCATATAGAATCTTAGCTCCCCAGCCAGGGAATTGAACCCACACCCCCTACATTAGAAGGCGAAGTCTTACCCATTGGACCACCAAGGAAGTCCCAGGAAATGGGGGTTCTGACCGACTGTCCCTATGACCCTACCTGCAGGAGAGAAGGGATCTTTCCATGCAAGCCTATTGGTCAGAGTGAACTAAAGGTTTGAGGAGATAGTGGGCTGGGGGACAGCGCAGCTCCTGGGTCCATCAGGGTAGGGTTGCCAGATTCAGGCAGAAAAATACACCCAGTTGCATTTTAATTTCAGATAAACCTAATGAAGTAAAGTGTCAGTCGCTCAGTCGTGTCCGACTCTGCCACCCCATGGACTGTAGCCCGTCAGGCTCCTCTCTCCATGGAATTCTCCAGGCAGGAATACTGGAGTGGGTAGCCATTTCCTTCTCTAGGGGATCTTCCTGACCCAGGGATTGACCCTGGATCTCCTGCATTGCAGGCAGATTCTTTACCGTCTGAGCCAAGTTAGTGAAAATGAAAGTCGCTCAGTCATGTCCAACTCCTTGCAACCCCATGGACTATACAATCCATGGAATTCTCCAGGCCAGAATACTGGAGTGGGTAGCCTTTCTCTTCTACAGGGGATCTTCCCAACCCAGGAATCAAACCCAGGTCTCCCACATTGCAGGTGGATTCTTTACCAGCTGAGCCACCAGGGAAGCCCAAGAATACTGGAGTGGGTAGCCTATCCCTTCTCCAGGGGATCTTCCTGACCCAGGAATCGAACCAGGGTCTCCTGCATTGCAGGCAGATTCTTTACCAGCTGAGCTACCAGGGAAGCCACAAATTAAGCTACAATGTTTTTCGTTTATCTAGATTTCAAACTTCTGCATCCTGTTGTCTCTGGTCCCTTAATGTAACGACAGACAATTACTAGGAACTTCTTGAGTAGGGCTTAATCTTTATGTCCATATTCCCAAGCCACAATAACTCCGAGGTTCTCCCCGTCTTACAGAGGAGAGAACTGAGGTCCAGTGAGGCTAAGTCACACAGCTGACAAATGACAAGGCTGGGATTTGAGGGCCTGGAGAGACTGGTGATTCCAAAGCCGTAAATTGACCGATAATGGAGTCAGGGTGGACACCTGAGGCCTGGGGCAGGCCGCCCCTCAGCTGCAGCTTTGTAAAATAGCAGTAAATGGATGGTGAGCCAGGACAGAGGGGTGTTCTGTCTCCACGCTGCCGCGGCCAGCCCTGAAGCCAGGGGAGCAGGGCCACCGGAGAAGAAGGCATTTCCCTTCTGTCCTGCTCCACAAGCCTGGGGACAGTCTTGGCATCTGATCCTCGGGCTCCCAGCCTGAGTCCAAGAGGAAGCATCCAGGCTTAGAAGGTGGAAAAGAAGGGTGTGGCAGGAGGTTGTGTAACAGCTCAGCTAGCTAGAAGGGCCAGAGGGCAGGAGAGAGTCTTCCGAGGCTGAGAGGAGAGGGGCAACTTGAATGTTCTTTTTCCTTTTTTAAGCGGAGTGGCTTGTGGGATCTTAGTTCCCCGGCCAGGGATGGAACACGTGCCCTCGGCAGTGACAGCGCAGAGTCCTAACTACTGGTCTGCCAGGGAATTCCCAAACTGTATTTTGGTGGGGGCAGTGTGGGGGGAGCTGAGAGGCTTGCAAACAGCAGATCATCTGCCAGACGGTCACTTCAGCCCAAGGACCTGGAAGCAGGACTTGAAACTGGGAGAGCTTTGATCTGGTTTGTAGTATGAAAACTGCTCGCCTCTCGCCCTTGGGTGCCGTGGATTACCCACCACTGCCGCACCGGGCGCTGCCCGTCTCACTCACCAGGCCCCGGTGACCAGCACGGGCAAGCCCCACATCCATGAACAGTCCCCAGAGCTGCCTCCCGGCGCCCACTCTGCAGGCCCCTGTGCCAGGCCTCAACTCCCATGATCTCATACCACACGTGTTCCCTGGACGAGGACGAGGCCCAGGTGGCTGTCACCTCTTTCAGTGGCCCTGGGAATGAGGGGACAGACAAGGATCAAGGGGTGCATCTGATTCCAAAACCGCAGGTCCCACACAGTCTTCCTAGAGCATACAGCCCATCGCCCGGTTTTGTACCGCCCACAGTCAAGAACGGGCTTTTACGTTTTTTTAATAATGGAAAAGCCAAAAGAATAGTATTTCACGACCTGTGAAAATCATACCAAATTCAAATTTCAGAGACCAGGAAGCAAGCTGCATTAGAGCACAGCCGCACTCCCCTTTGTGTCGCCTGGGGCTGCCTGCACCCCACAGCAGAGGGCTCCGATAGTTGTTCCAGAACCACACAGCCTGTAGAGCTGAAAGTATTTGCTATCTGGCCCTTTACAGAAAAGTTTGCAGACCTCTGTTGTAGAGCAGCTATTGTATTTGCAGATTCAGTGCAAAAACTAAGCCACTTAAAATATTGTATGTTAATTCATGCATAGTTTTGTATAAATAGGAACCAGATGCCGGGATAGAAGAGTGACGTTGACTTCTGAGATAAATCAGACCTCAAAGAAGTGCTGGACTTTGGGCTTGTCTCAAGGTTCCGCCTCCAGGCCCCCAGGGCATCCTTTCCTTTCCAAGTCAGAACCCCATGTCCTGCCCTCTCCTTCACGCCACTTCCCGTCTGGGGCAAAGAGTAAGGGAGCCAGGGGATATATTTGAAGCTGGCAGAGAAGAGACAATTTTTAGAGAAAGGACCCAAAAAAGGGCCAGTGGTGGTGGTTAAGTCACTAAGTCATGTCCGATCGTTGTGACACCGTGGACTCTAGCCTGCCAGGCTCCTCTGTCCATGGGATTCTCTCTTGCCTAGAGAGAGATGGGCAAGAGAGAATCCTCTCTAGGCAAGTTGCCATGGAGTGGGTTGCCATTTCCTTCTCCAGGAGATCTTCCTGATCCTGGAATCAAACCTAGGCCTTCTGCATTGCAGGCAGATTCTTTACTGACTGAGCTACGAGGGAAACAAAACCGGGCAGGAAGAGGAGCATTTGGAAGGACAGGCAGAAGGACACATAAGACAAGTTAAGGACCTGGAGGCATAACCGCCATGCCTTAGAGAGGGGCCTTCAAGACTTTTGGCTTACGGGCTGGCTACCTGCAAGGTGGGTGGAAGACAGGCCTGATGGATGAGCCAACCTGGGTCCTGGTCCCACTTGGAGCTCAGACAGCAGGAAGGCCCGAGGTGTGGAGAGCTGAGTGCAAAGCAGCAGCAGCTGGGAGCCCCCGGCAGGTACCCTGGCCAAGGCTGACTGGCAGCCACATCCTGGGAGCCAAGTTCAGAGGAAACAGGAAAGAGCAGCTGGGACCACGTCTATGCAGGGACAAGGGCATTCCCATCACACGCCCTCCACATTGTGACTGAGGCCAGCTGGCTCAGCTCACTGGGCCCCAACCCATGTCCAACTCAACACTCATGCAACTGAGATGATGAACCCGCCTCCCAAAGGCCCTGGGCCCTAGAATACCCCGCCTGCGGACTTCCAGCCCACCCTGCTGTGCACCAAGCTGGGCTGGGCTCCGGGGCAAGATCAGGTCAGGCTCCACCCTGCTGTTGGGGGACAGGGCTGACCCCCAGAACTACTGAACTTGCTGGTCTTTGCCCTCTCCTTACTTAGCACCGGGCCAGTGGACGTGAGGCACTGAAAGGATTCCAGCCTCCTGCCAGCCAGAGTGGCTTGTGCATGGGGAGCAACTACCATGGAGCAGATGTGGGTGATGAGGGTGGGGTGGGACCCGGGAGGGAAGAAGTGCTGCCGTTTTCAGAGGAGGAAGATGCGAGATTCAGCAAACAGCTTCCTAGTAAATTTTACATCAACACTTGAGGCAAAATTATGTAGAAGAGAGTTTAAAGCTATGCCAAGGGTTTATGTAAAACACATCAAGCCACACTCCATCCTTTTAGGGGAATGACTATTGGGCAAAGAGAGCCGAGCTAAGTGTTTTTCATGGTGATGGACAAAATGGAGAGTGGTGGGCATTTATCCAAACCTGAATGGCCACACCCAAAGGGAACTAAGAAACAGGTATATGTCCTTCTGGAGAAGTGTCAGTGACTTATGGGCCCTTTTCAAAAATATTTGTTTATTTGGGGCTTCCCAGGTAGCTCAGTCTGGAGAAGGCACTGGTGACCCACTCTAGTACTCTTGCCTGGAAAATCCCATGGACGGAGGAACCTGGTAGGCTGCAGTCCATGGGGTCACTAAGAGTCAGACATGACTGAGCAACTTCACTTTCACTTTTCACTTTCATGCGTTGGAGAAGGAAATGGCAACCCACTCCAATGTTCTTGCCTGGAGAATCCCAGGGATGGCAGAGCCTGCTGGGCTGCCATCTACGGGGTTGCACAGAGTCAGACACGACTGACGCAGATTAGCAGCAGCAGCAGGTGGCTCAGTGGTAAAGAATCCACCAGCCAAGCAGGAGACTCGATTTTGATCCCTGGGTTAGGAAGATTCTCTGGAAAAGGAAATGGCAACCCACTCCAGTATTCTTGCCTGGGGTATATCCCATGGACAGAGGGGCTTGGCAGGCTACAGTTCATGGGGGTCCCAAAAGAACTGGACATGACTTAGCAACTAAACAAATTACTTATTTATCTGGCTACCTTGGGTCTTAGCTGCAGCAATGAAGATTGCCTCAGTTCAGTTCAGTTGTTCAGTCGTGTCCAAGTCTTTGTGACTCCGTGTGTTAGGGGAAGCACATTGATTGAAACCGCCCACCCTGGCCAAGCACCATAGTACCCATTTGCATGAGTTGTTTTATGATAGGAGGTCCTGCTAAGGAACACGGAACGAATAAGCCACCACCAACCGGAAGAGTTAGGGAAAGGTCAAAAGGAGACACCACATGTCCAACCACCTCCCAGAATCCTTCTCTCTGGCATCCATCTTGGCTGAACAAGGCGTGCACCACCAGGAAGGGCTCTGAGTCAGAATGATTGGCTAAAGACAACCCGGAAACTAATCCCATCACCATAAAACCCAAGACTGCAAGCCATGTGGCAGAGCTGTTCTCCTGGGTTCCCTTACCCTACTGCTCTCCATCCAGGTGCCCTTTCCCAATAAAATCTCTTGCTTTGTCAGCATATGTGTCTCTTTGGACAATTCATTTCCGAGTGTTAGACAAAACCCAGTTTTAGGCCCTGCAACACACGGACTGAAGCACTCCAGGTGTCCCTGTCCATCGCCAACTTCCGGGGTTTACTGAAACTCATGTCCATTGAGTCAGTGATGACATCAACCATCTCATCGTCTGTTGTCCCCTTCTCCTCCTGCCCTCAATCTTTCCCAGCATTAGGGTCTTTTCAAGTGAGTCAGTTCTTCGCATCAGGTAGCCAAAGTATAGGAGTTTCAGCTTCAGCATCAGTTCTTCCAATGAATATTCAGGACTGATTGCCTTTAGGATGGACTGGTTGGATCTCCTTGCAGTGCAAGGGACTCTGAAGAGTCTTCTACAATACCATAGTTCAAAAGCATCAATTCTTCAGCACTCAGCTTTCTTTATGGTCTAACTCTCACATCCATACATGACTATTGGAAAAACCATAGCCTTGACTAGACGGACCTTCATTGCCTCATGTGGGGTCTTTCCCTGCAGCACACGGACTCTCTAGTAGTGCTTGGGTCACTAATCACGGCCACCCTGCCGATGTGAGTTAAGTCAGGGAGGAAAGCAGGATGGGGGAGGGGTCCAGACTGAGGCGGGGAGGGAGAGGGGTGGGAGAGGGGCAGGCCATGATGGAGACGGGCGGGCGAAGTGTTAAGCCTCCTTCCTGGCTCTGACTGAGAGGCCAGACTGGGGGACTAGACCCCGCCTTAGCTCTGATCTAGGCGTTTCCATTCACAGATCCAGGCCGGCCAAGAGCCAGGGGGATTGCCAGAGTCCCAGTGAATGCCTTCAGGGAGTCTGGGGGGATGTGCAGGCTTGTCGGGCAGATTTTAGGGCTGAGGAAAGCCCCCAGCCCCAGTCCCCCGGCCCACATCTGGGAGACCCTCCAACTCTCACCGCAGTGCCTTGTCAGATCTCCCCATCAGGAAGCAAGTGTGTGTCCACAGGAGCGGGCTTCTTGCTCCTACTCCCAAGGCGGGCGATGCATCTGAGAGACAGGGCCAGAGGCGGGGTGAGGGGGGGTGGGCGGTGGTTGGAGGGTTTGGGGGGATGGGCGTGAGCCCCTCCCCAGCCCAGTTGCAGGCAGTTAGCATTCTCTTCGGGCAGGGGATGGAGAGGCACTCCCCTCCCATGGCCTGGGGTCCAGGGGGGTTTAGAGCTCCCTCCAGCCCCACTCTCAACACATCCCAGAATCCCAAACGGGCCCAAGGAGCAGCTGCGTTCCGCTGCCCAACCCCCGACCTCACCGGCCCCGCCACTCTGGGCCTCAGGAGGAGCCAGAGTTAAGAGGTTAAGCATCCACCCAAAGTGGACCTGTCTTGGACAGGGGACAGGGTTTCAGTTCCTGGTCAGGGAGGATTCCACATGCCGCAGAGCACGCACTCTGGAGCCCGTGGGCCGCAACTACCGAAGCCCATGCGGCAAAGAGAAACCACCGCAAAGGTTAGCCCACACCCCGCAGCCATGCGCAGCGCCCGCGCGTCTCAACTGGAGAAAGTCACCACGCAGCACCGAGGACCCAGCACAGTCCAAAAAAAAAAGCCAAGGTGGTCCTGTCTCTGCCCAATCAACTGTGGGGGCACCAGGTTCTTCAAATCTGGCCTCACGGGTCTTGGTTCTTGGGTATTCCTTGTATCCTGCGGGTCCTCTCAGCTTCGTATTAAGCCCATCAGCTGGTCTGTGCTCATTCCTCAGGGACGGGACGAGACATGACAATGAGCAGGAGAAAAAGAAAGAAAGCAAAGTCTCAGCCTGGCTTCTGAGTTTCAAAAGCAGCCGTTGGTCTGGACACGACATGCAGGTAGGAGCAAAGCTTCCCAGTACCACCCCTCGACACCTCCAGAGGAAGAGGAGCAGATAGTTGGTGGGGACCGGAGGGGACTGGGCTGAAGGAGCCCCCCTGTCTGATCCTCACCCAGGAGCTCCTGGAGCCCAGTCTGCCCCTCCGACCTCCGGGCTCCTCCCTGGGGGGACCGAGGGCCTACCCTCCCCCACTCCACCCCCCGCCTGCGGCACCCCCCCCCATCAGCCGCAGCCACACACCCCCATGGACAGACAGCCAGGGTGGCTGCCCCCTGTGCCCTGGGCTTCCCTCAAGGTCAGATCTTCTTGCCCCAGGGGACAGCCCTCCTTCCAGCACCCAGGACACCCGCCAGAGGGCGTGCCATTAGAGGGTGGGACCCGGGTGTTGGTGGTGGGGGAGTAGGGTGGTATGCCCCCAACTGTGGTTGAGGGGGCTGGGAGAAAGGACCCCACAGCCCGAGTCAGGTGGGTGCTCAGTAGAACCTGCCTTGGGATGTGGGTGCTGCTCTCAGCATCCCTGAGTTCTCTGAGGATCTGGGAGCCCCCCCTGCAAGGCAGCGAGAGAGAGGGAGCAGCGCCCATCCTCGGAAGATGGGCAGACTCGGGGTTTGTCCACAGGAGGGTCTCCAGGGGCAGCAGGATGCACGAAGGGACGCAGTTTATGAATGGTCTGGGGCGCCACTCTGGGTTTCTCCTTCCCCATGCTCGGTGGGGCTCCTGGGGTCCTCGCCAGCTCTGCTACCCTGAGATGCTGTGTCCCCCCACTGGGGCTTGAGGTCCTCAGACGAAGCTCAGCCTCAGGACTCGGGAGCCCCCTCTCTGGCTGAAGCGCAGTTGACGGATGCTTTCATTTCCACTTGGCGCGGGGGGTCCTGAGCCCCCTCGGCAGGGTCCCCACTTTCCCGTCAGACTATTCCCTACGAGCCTTTGTACAAAGAATTCGGCTGGGATCCAGGGAACTTTGGGAAAGTATGTATGGCCTAAGCCAAGCTGTACTAACCTGTCTTCCTCCCAGGCTGAAAGGGGCCAGGTTGTTCCCAGACAAATGCAGAGGTGGGGGTGGGGGCAGCGGGGTAGGAAGGAGGCTTGTACACACACCACATACTGCAGAGGAGAAGCAAGAGTGGGGTACAGGTGCGGAGGCGTGGCCAGGGGCAGCGGACGTGGGGGGCCTCTCCCAGGTGTCTGGTGTACACACACACACAGGAAACACAAACAGGCACACCCAAAAGAGCCTGGGTACCAACTCAGTTACGCAACAACGTGGGCATGCAAACACGGACAGGTGTGTGTTGTGTATACACAAACTGGCACAGGCACATATACAGAGGCTGCAGAGACGTGCTCAAACGTGTTCACACACACACACGGACCCGCACAAACACGCACGCACATGCATCCACACACAAGGGATTCAGATT
Source organism: Bos mutus (assembly GCF_027580195.1). Lineage (NCBI taxonomy): Eukaryota > Metazoa > Chordata > Mammalia > Artiodactyla > Bovidae > Bos > Bos mutus. The sequence goes on along the minus strand of NC_091629.1, from coordinate 54,329,012 downwards.
CAGTTGTGCCAGGCCAAACCCAGGAGGCAGAGAGAGGGTCTGACCACCCAGAGGACCCAGCTCCCTAAGACTCAGCACATGTGCGTGCGTGAGCGCGTATACACTCACACACTCACACACACGCTCTGGGAGGGAAGCACTTCCTTCATAGGAGCTTTCGGATTCAGGGGACACGCAATCAAGACCTCTTGCTGGGAAAGAAAGCGCCTTTGTGTGCTGGGATGGGGGGGCGGGGATGCGAGAGCAGCTGCAGTTCCTCCAGGATAAGGGCCAGGCCCGTTCTGTTCCTCCCCTGCCCTGGGGGAGGAAGGTCAGGCAGGGCCAGGGATGCAGGCGGGAGTGGGGGCGCCCGCCGGCCCTGCACCAACTCTGGGGCGCTGTCTCTGGCAGGCTGCCCAGAACCCAGAAAGCCACACTGACCCCCGGGCCTGGTCTGGCCCCGGCCACGGCCCCAGAACGTCCCCATGGCCCTGTCTCCAGGTTTGCTTCAACCCTGACCCAGATGGAAACCTGGCTCTGGACTAGGGCACCATGCCTGGCTTGTGCCTACGGCCTTGCCTTTTTTTTTTTTAAACAAAGTGATAAAAAGTCAGCCTCTTGAATTAAAAAGATGTGAGCTTGACTCCCAGCTCTGTCGCCTGTCAACAGGGTGACTTCAAGACAAGCCTAATTTTTTTTTTGAGCCCATATTTGAGTTCATTACAGTGCTCAGAAAGTGAAAGTGTTAGTCACTCAGTCGTGTCCGACTCTTTGTGACCCCATGAACTACATGTAGCCCACCAGACTCCTCTGTCCATGGAATTCTCCAGGCAAGAATACTAGAGTGGGTAGCCATATCCTTCTCCAGGGGATCTTCCTGACCCAGGAATCGAACCAGGGTCTCCCACATTGCAGGCAGAGTCTTTACAAACTGAGCCGCCAGGGAAGACCCAGTGCTCAGAGCCAGGAGGCAAATCATCTTATTGACCCCTCAGAGCTCGGCACCTTCTTGGTGTGTTTTATCACCAGGTTCGTCTGGGAGCATCCTGCTCACTCCCGTTGCCTCTAAGCTCCCTCCTCCCTTCACCCTCCTGCCCTCGTGATCATTGCCTGCACCTGCAGTTCCCCTGGGGAGTCCTCTCTGAGCCTTCTCTGCAGGCTCAGCCTCCAGCAAAAAGAGCCCCGTGTTCTAACTCAAGAGGACTCAGCTGAGGGACGCCCACCAGAGATGACCTCAGCAACCCCTCCAGTCGCTCAGTCAACAAGTACTTATCGAAGGTCTTCCCTGCGCCAGATGCTGTTTCAGATGCTGGACATTCAGCAGTGAACAAACAGACAAAAACCTCTGCCCTTGTGGGCTCGCATCCCAGTACTGTTACCATAGTAACAGGCCTTGAGCACCACTCGGTTCCCCCACATCTGTCCCGAGAGTTGGAAGCATCCTGATGGCACAGACAGCACTTCCCTCTGGGGTCTCCACGAAGCTGGGGTGTCACTGGCACAGCTCTTTCTCTCCCCTTGACCCCGCTCCCCCGAGGCCACGGGTATCACGGGGCAAGGGTGCGCCTGGCACAGCGCTGGTATGAGGCCGTGATTGTCAGACTCAGCAGTGGCTTTGGTAGTTCAAGCGCCTTCAGCTACCGTTGCCGTTTGGTGTGTCTCTGTTTTGCTCTGACTGAAACTTAGTGCTTCTCTTTCAATGTATTTTCAATCTGTTATGTAATTGCATATCATTACATAATAGTAAAAAAAAAAAAATTGTGTCCCTATTGTTCATAAAATTGTCCTGTTTTAGGAAATAACTTACCTGGAAGCTTGACTCACCTACAGTGGGGCACGTCAGGTCAAGCGCTCTGCGGTACCATTCATCTGTTCAGGTAGCATTAGTTGAACATCTGCCCCCATGGCAGATGCCGAGAGTGGGAGTGGGAGCCCAGGGAGACCCCTGTTTAGAGAGGCCTGTTTTCTAGCAGGGGGGACCAGGACAGGTAAGCAGAAAAGTGCAGTTCGGAGAATGGAATGATGGGCTGGTGCTGAGGGAGTCTGGGTGGATCAAAATGACTTTTTTAGAACCCGGGACATTGAGCTGAGCCCTCATGAAATAGTTGGGTGTATTTTTCTGGTAGAGATGAGAGAGGGGTGAGCCAGACAGAGGGACCATTTGCAAAAGTCATATACCGGAAAAGCGTCTGATGTGTGTGAGGCAATGGGGAAATGTTAATGTGCGGGTGGGGCGGGTGTGTATCAGACTGGGCTGGAGAAGAAGCTGACACCAGACAGGACTGTGGATGCCAGGGAGAGCGGGGAACCCCTGCCACATGGAGGGCGCCCAACCTGGCCCTGGAGTTGCCCCAGAGCGCTCTCCCCGCTCCTATTGGAACTCTGGCTCAGCTTCACGGTCCCCACCTCCAACCTGCCCTAGGAAACTCTAGTTTCACTGTGGTCAGGCTCCCTCTATACTTGGCTTAGATTTAAAAAAAAAATAAATCATGGGCAGGAATTTTGTAAAAGCTCTTTATATATATTGACATTCTTGATTCTTTGTTACATAGCTATCTTGTCTATTTTTTTTTTTTTCAATTTGACCTTTATTTGATTCTGTTTTGGTGGAAAGAAACCTTACATATTTTTGTTGTCCAGTTCATTAATCTGTTCATTTGAGGTTGTCTTAGAAAATTATTGCCTGTCCTAAAATTGTATACGGATTAGGATTCTTTCATGGTTTACCTTCCAACATTTAAATCTTTAAGCCATCTGAGGTTTATTTTGGTGTAAGGTAGGAATCTAACTTTGTTTTTTTCCAAATGGTGAGCCAGTTGTCCAGTCCCGTTTCGTGAGTAATCCATCATTTCTGCACTGGTTTGTTTATTTTGTTCAAAATTCATTTCCCCTCTTCTCAATTTTTAAAGTCACACTTATGATCTAAAAGTTGGAAGTTTTGTTTTTGTTTTGTTTTTTTCAGTTTTAAAACAAGAGGAGGAAGAGGAGGCCGAGGAGTCCAAATGTCATAGGAACATATGACGTAGAAGATGAGAGCCTTCCCCTGGGCTCAACAGCTTGCTATATATCATTTTATTATTAGTTTTATAACACTTATTAGATTTCCTTTTAGTACAAAGGATAAAACCCAAGAGGAATCAAAATCTCTAGATAACATATAGTGACATAAAATTATGTTGACATTTAAAAAAAAAGAGGGACTTGCCTGGTGGCCCAGTGGTTGTGTCTCTGTGCTTCCGCTGCAAGGGGTGTGGGTTCAATCCTTGGTCGGGAAATTAGAATCCTGCATGCTGAGTGGTACAGCCAAAAAAAAAAAATTAAGTTAATAAATTAAATAAGAAAAATACATATTAATGTAGAAGGTTGGAAAAGTCAAGCAATTCTGAAAGATACAAAATGAAAAATTAGGGAATTCCCTGATGATCCAGGGGTTAGCCCTCCGAGCTCTCACTGCCAAGGGCCCGGGTTCTATGTCTGGTCTGGGATCTAAGATCTGCAAGCCTCACAGCACAGCCAAGAAAAGAAAAATCAGTACTTCTCTCACTCACTACCCACCCACATTAAGTCCCTCAGCCCAAAGGTAAGCAGCTGCGTTTCCTCTTTGCTTTAGTTTATAATGTGCTTCTTTTCCACACTCCAGTTCATCTGTGGATGAGTCTACTTCTGGACTTTCAGTTTTCCCTGCTGTTTATCTTTTTGCTCTTCTGGGGCTGGTACCACACCATTTAGGACTTCCCAGGTGGCTCAGTGGGTAAAGAATCTACCCTCAATGCAGGAGACACAAGAGATGTGGGTTCCACCCCTGGATCAGGAAGATCCCCTGGAAGAGAGCATGGTGACCCACTCCAGTATCCTTGCCTGGAGAATCCCATGGACAGAGGAGCCTGGTGGGCTACTGTCCATAGGGTAGCAAAGAGTTGGACACAACTGGAGCAGCCTAGCATACAGGCATGCACCGTAATGTTTAAGGTATTAGAGTTTTACCATATGTTTTAACAGCAAGGTGGGTAAGGCCTCCCTTATTGATCTCCACATGCAGGAATGTCATAATTGGCTTGTCCGTTGGGGCTGCTCTAACAAAGTACCACAGATAGGACAGCTTAGACAGCAGACATTTATCTCTCATGTGTCTGGAGGCTGGAAGTCTGAGATCAGGGTGGTAGCAAGACGGGGTTCTAATGAGGACCCTCTTCCCGGCGGCAGTCTGCCAACTCCTCGCTGTGTCCTCACAATGCAGGAAAGGGGAAAGGGGGCTTGTGAGGGCGCTAATCCCATTCACGAGGGCTCTGACCTCCGTTCCAGTCACCTCCCAAAGTCCCCGCCACCTCCTACCGTTACACTGGGGGTAGGACTTCAACACATGAATTTTAGGATGAGGGGGACGCAAGCATTAAATCCATAGCTATGCTACACTCATTTTCCATGTCAACTTTGTATTGTAAGCCCCCATTTGATTAAACATTTGTTGGCCTTGCATTATTTTTATGGGTTAATTTGAGGCTGGCTATCTTCTCTGCGGGACTGAATGTTCCCGTCGTGTGTAAGGGCATGACCGTCTCCCTGGACTGCATTGAGGTTCTCTGCTTTTTCTTGTTCAGCTCTTGAACATCCCTCCTCAGGGCACCTTACTCTTCATCCTTGGGTTGCTATAACTGCCGGCCCCGGAGAATAAGAGGATGGGGGTGAGGGTGGGAGCTGGGTCCCTGTCCTCCCTGACCTGAGGGCCCTGAAGTAGAAGAGGGAGTGGACGTGCTCAACGGGAGCTCCAGGGATGGTCCTCAGACCTCTGGGGGTCATGCAGAGGCCGCCTGTGGTTCCACAGAGGGAAGAATGTTCTGTCTGTTGGAGCGGCAGGGCCACGGAACAAGGAACAAGCCGCCAGGGGAGGTGGGGAGTGCTCCACGGATGGCGCCTTTCCAGTGTTCCAGGGAGAAGGTCGCCTGCACTGCCCAAGGGCTTCCTGGCTTGGTGGGGCGAGTCGGGGGGCGCTGGTCAGTGCCCGGCCCTTGCACTCTGAGCAAGCGGGAGGGTCAAGGCTTCCCAGCACCCACTCTGCGCCTCTCACCTTGCTTCCCTCTCCACAAGGACACCTCGTAATGGGATGGTGCTAATCCACTTAACTTCTGAGGACAGTGAGGCTCAGCAAGGCTGGGAGACCTACCCAAGGTCACCCAGCAGCCCTGGTGCAACTCGGGTTCCCAAACACGTGATTCCCCCGGCCGCCTTTCTGGGACTGTCCCCTGCGGGTCCCTGCTCCGTGTCAGCACGGACCAGTAGAAAGCCAGTCACCCTCCCCACCCACCCCCGGCCAGGGCACAGCTGCCAGGCAGGTGAGTGGCCCAGTGGGCAGCAGGAAGCGCTGCCAGCTCCTCTCCCGGGCCTGGTCCCGCACGTACGTCTGCCTGTCTCCCCCGGGCAGCCCTCAACTTGGCTCACGGTGTCCTCCGGGGGCCAATGGGCTTCTTGATTCCAGGCTGCACATCTGGAAGTTGATGCTGTTAAAACAAACCCCATTATATAACAAACGGACATCTGGAACCCGTTAACGCCGAGTTTTTAGAAAAAGAAATTGTTTTGGATGTGCTTGCTCCTAAGAATGTGGCAAGGAGCCCTCAGCCTGGCTCTCCAGGAACCTCGAAGCTTGGCAGCCCCTCCCAGGCCCAGTTCTCAGGGTATCTCAGGCCAGGCCAGAGGTGGGCCCCGGGCAGCGGCGGGGACAGACGCCCCCACCAGACAGGCAGCTTTGCCATCTCCTGAGGGTCTCGGGAGGCCCCTTTCCAATTTTATTCAAATATTTATTCAGCATTGTGTGCCTACTATGTGCTGCTAACTCCGTATCATTCACACACCCACTCCAACATGCCCCACCGAGCCTGATTTCTCCTTCATGGCTCACAAAAACAGATCACTGGGTCTCACTGGTGGTCTAGCGGTTAAGAATCTGCCTGCCAATGCAGGGGACATGGGTTCGAGCCCTGGTCCGGGAAGATCCCACATGCCTAGGGGCAACTAAGCCTGTGCTCCATAATTACTGAGCCTGAATGATAGAGCCCATGAGCCCTAGAGCCTGTGCTGGGCAACGAGAGAAGCCAGGGCAATGGGAAACCTGTGCACTGCAAGTGAAGAGTAACCTCTGCTTGCTGCAACTAGAGAGACCCGTGTGCAACAATGAAGACCCAACACAGCTAAAAATAAATAATAAAAATTTTCAAAATAATAATAAGAAGAAAGAAAACAGATCGTGGACTGCCCTGGGTGTTATAGAGCCATACTTACAACTCTGTACCTCAGTTTCCTTGGACAAGGAACCTGAACACCTAAGCTGGTCCCCAGAACTCCCTAGCATCCTCAAGCCGCTCCCTGAATTGTCTTCCTCTCCTTTCTCCCTGGACCAGGCAGAAAAGTGAAAGTGAAAGTTGCTCAGTCGTGGTGTCTGACTCTTTGTGATCCCATGGACTATACAGTCCATGGAACTCTCCAGGCCAGAATACTGGAGTGGATAGCCTTTTCCTTCTCCAGGGGAGCTTCCCAACCCAGGGATGGAACCCAGGTCTCCTGCTTTGCAGGTGGATTCCTTACCAGCTGAGCCACAAGGGAAGCCCAAGAATACTGGAATGGGTAGCCTATCCCTTCTCAAGGGGATCTTCCCGACCCAGGAATCAATTCAGGGTCTCCTGCATTGCAGGCAGATTCTTTACCAACTGAGCTATCAGGGAAGCCCCTGGACCAGGCAGACTGGGGCTAAAGCCCTGTGGCTCTCACCCACAAATGATTGGCATAGAGTTGTGCTAGTTCCCTCTGTGAGTGGACCTTGACCTACCCAATGAGGACACTTTATGAGCAATGTCTGGCTAACATTTTCAAGTGGAAATTTTAAATCTTCCCGCCCCCTAGCCTTTTGTGATGAAAAATTTCCAATGTACAGAAAAGTTGAAAGAATTGTACAAGGAACACCCACATGAAACCACCACCGAGATTCTGCAGTTGTTAACAACAAACTGGTATATCTTTCCAGCTCTCCACTCAGTCAGTTCACAAGCTATCTGCAGGTACCACCACACTTCCCTAAACACTATGCTTGCGTATCATTAACCAGAGATCAATATCTGTTTTTTTAATTTTCTTTTCTTTTTTATTTTTTTTTATTTTACTTTTACTTTCATTGACATACAATGAAACGAACAAGTCTTAAGTGTAAGATCCCAGTAGGTTTGACAAACACAAATACCTGTGTAACCCAACCCCCTCTAACCGTGTACAAGTCATCATCAACCCCAGAACATTCACCATGGCCCTTCCCAGTCAACCCCCACCAGCCACCCTTCCCTGAGACAACTGCTATTTAGATTATTTTCACCACAGATTAGATGTTATGGGCTGAACTGTGCTCTCCCCAAATTCACATGTTGAAGTCCTGGCCCCAGGACCTTGGAATGTGACTGTATTTGGAGGTAGGACCTTTAAAGAGGTAACAAAGGGGAAATGAGGTCATATGGGTGGGCCCTGATCCAGTATAACTGGTGTCCTTATAAGAAGGGGTTAGGACACAGATATGCAGGAGGAAAGGCCATCTGAGGACATGGCCGTCTCCAAGCCAAGGAGAAAAGCCTCAGAAGAAACCAACCTTGCCCACACCTTGATCCTGTACTCCTAGTCTCCAGAACTGCAAGAAAATAAATAGCAATCCTAGCAAGCTATTACACCAGATTTACCTCTTCTAGAGTTTTATAGACTAAGTATGTGCTTGTGATCTTCCTCATTTTACCCAGCTTTAGGCCTCTGGGATTTGTCTATGTTGCTACATGAGTCAGTACTGGCTTTCCTTTTTCATAGCTGAATAGTATTCCATCACACATTCTACAGTTTGTCTAGCTAGGGCAATTTATTATTTCATGCAGAGGGATCATTTCATAACATTTCATTCTAATGTATGTTCTGTTTGCCATCTCAGCAACAGAGAAAACATTCCACAGCTATCCTGCCTCAGCAGGGAGCTTTGGAACTGTATGCAGACATCTAATCATCCTGAAATGTATAAAAGCATTATACGTCCTGAAGTGAAAAGTTCTTCGAGATTAAAGAAGAAGTACATCATTTTTATCTCAGTGAATGTAGACAAATCCGTTCAGAATGCAATTCACCTGTTCGGTTAATAACACAACTTTTGGTGTCAGGGTCTTTGGGTTTGAGTCCGACTTGCTGTGTGACTTTGGGCAAATCACTGAACCTCTCTGAGCCTCGCTTTATTCACCCAAGAAATGCGGCTAATGATCTGTCCCTAAGTGTTGCTTGAAGACTGAACAAACTAACGAGTTCAGGGTGTTCCCAGTGGCTAGAAGGCTTAAGGACTCAGGAAGTGTTCCTTCTTTGTCCCATCCAGCTGCCATCAGAGCCAGAACTCTCCCATGGTAGCGCAGCAGAAGTAGATTTCTAGGTCACAAAGGGTAGAAAATGAGCTTCCTGCAGTGCCATATATGATAGCTGAGACCCAGGAGCAGGGTGGTGAAGACCATGTCAAATCAGCAAGCTGCCAGGATCGATTCAGCTGATGCAATCACTCCAGGAGTGATGCTTTCGGAGTTTCATAAAACACACTCTCAATTATGGGATCCAAAGTGCTTCCAGTCCACACAAGTCTTACACATGTTTGGCCATTTCTATTTCTTATTTTGTTCCCTCTGAATGGAGCAGTTCAAAAATATGTTTCACTTGGTTACGATTCTTTCTAGGAAAGTGTAAATTTAAATCTGATAATCTAGAAACCCATCGTTTATAACAGATTTTAATTGAATATTTTCCTTCTGACCCAGCAGGAGACATGCATAATCCAAAAGGCCGTCATTTTCCTTCATTTCAGAAGTTCTTTTTCCTCCTGAAAAAAATTATTTTTCAACTTTAAAATCCTCAGGAATTATTTTTTGGCATAATTTATCCACTCTGTCCCAAGTGGTTTTGAAATGTTCATAATTCCTCTCAGATGATGATCTTTTTTTGGCTTTTAAAGACAAAGAAAACATCTATGGTTTCACTTTGAAGCTCTTGAGAAAAAGTTCCTGGGACGCTTACCATGTGGTAAAGAAATTGTAAATAAGAAAGATAAATTCAGATTTGGAAACAGGGCTATCAGTTCGACCCACCAATCACCTGCAGGACTAAAAGGATCATTTACTATAACTTCCCGTGGCTTAACGGTATCTCAGTGTTGTCTATTACCCAGCATCACTGCAGGTGTGTTAAAGAAACCCTGATCCTCATGCACGTTTCATTGGTACCCTGCTCCCAAAGATTTGGAAAACTTTTTTGTTAGACGCATGCTTTTGGGCCAAAAACAGGACTGAGAACCTGTTAGCCTTTCCTTTCCTCACAAAACTTCACTATCACCAGACCCCACCCCCCTAAATATACAGAACAACCAAACCTCTTTCCATATCAGTCAATATCTACAGTCAGATGTGCTCTCATAGACCTCATAGTGCATTTTATTCAAGTCAGTTCCACTCAGTTGCCTTTTTTTTTTTTTCTGATATATTTTTATAACCCTGCACAAGATGATTGATCCCAGTCATCTCTTCAACAGCCTTGAAACCCGAGAACCTCTCTTTAATTAAACCTCCTGGATTATAACCTTCCTTCCCAACACCAAATGTGCTACTACGGCAGAGCTCAAGGTCAGCCGGCAGCCAGGCCTGGCCTGTTGGGCAGGGCCACTGCCCTAAGAGGGCTGGCTCCCTCCAGGTTGGATGGTAGGACGCACAGCAGAGAGAGCCTGGGGTGAGAGTCAGGTCTGCTGGGTTCCAGGAGAGGGCTTGGCTCAGGGATCCATCAGAGAGCCGGGGCCAGCAGCCTTGGGTGGTCCTGCAGAATTCCTCCCTGTCCCTGGTGGCACAGATCCCCCCTCCTGGGGCAACCACAAAGCGTAGTCCGGCTATCTGTTGGATCCCAGCCCCAGGGGTGATTAGATTGTTGGCAAGGGGATAAACTTCCTTCCTGGTACAGCTTTAGCAACATCCCGTCCGTTTTGGTATGTTGTGTTTTCATTTTTGTTAGTCTCAAGATATTTTTTAAAATTCCCTTTTGATTTCCTATTTGACCCAACAGTTGTTCAAGAATGTGTTGTTTAGTTTCCGCTTATTAGTGAGTTTTTGTTTTCTTACTGTTACTAAATTCTAGTTTCATTTCATTGTGGTCGGAAAAGACACTTAGGATTATTTCAGATGAATGGATAAAGAAAATATGGTCTGTTCATACCATGGAATATCATGCAGTCTTTAAAAAGAGAAGGAAATGTTGCAATTTGAGACTTGGCTGAACCTGGTGACACAAGCCAGACAGAGAAAGACAAATACAGTATGATCTCACTTATATGTGGAATCTGAAAAAGTTGAACTTAGAAAAGCAGAGAATAGGATTGTGGTTGCCATGGGCTTTGGGAAGATCCGCTGGAGAAGGGATAGGCTACCTGCTCCAGTATTCTTGGGCTTCCCTTGTGGCTCAGCTGGTAAAGAATCTGCCTGCCATGTGGGAGACCTGGGTTAGTTCCCCGGGTCCGGAAGATCCCCTGGAGAAGGGAAAGGCTACCAGCTCCAGCACTCTGGCCCAGAGAATTCCATGGACTGTATAGTCCATGGGGTCACAAAGAGTCGGACACAACTGAGCGACTTTCACTTTCACTGCCATGGGCTGGAGGGCAAAGGGAAGATGTTGGCGGAGGGGTGCACAGTTTCAGTTATGCGGAACAACTGAATAAGTTCTGGAGACCAAATGACAGAAATATTAATATAATGAATAATACTTCATTATGTACTTGAAATACACTGAGTTGCTCTTTTTTTAATAGTGTTATTTCTTTCGTTTATTTTTGGCTGTGCTGGGTCTTCGCTGCTGTGCAGGCTTTTCTCTAGTCTCGGTGCGTGGGCTTCTTATTGGGCTAGCTTCTCCTGCAGCAGAGCACAGGCTCAACAGTTGCAGGTGTGGGCTTTGTTGCTCCGAGGCACATGGGATCTTCCCTGATCAGGGATCCTGTATTGGCAGGCGGATTCTTTACCACTGAGCCACCAGGGAAGCCCAGAGAGTCATTCTTAAGTGTTCTCGCCACCACCGCCATCAAAAAGCTATGTGAGCTGATGAATGTGTTAATTAGCTTGATTGTGATCATTGTTTCACAAGGAATTTATATATCAAAACATCACGCTGTACACCTTAACTATACATAGTTTTTATCTATCGATTATATCTCAATAAAGCTGGGGAAGATGTGGAACTTAATAAAATGTATATTGAAGTTCGGGGTTGAGGGGAGACAAATGGAAAACAGTAAGCACGCAAAGGAAACCAACAGCCAGGAGTAAGAGCCTGCAATTCACTCAGAACCACTGGAGAGTCAAGCCACAACTGAACAGCAACAGGAAGAAAAAAAACAATGCAAGCATTAAAAAAAAAAATCAAATGTGGAAGAAAATACTTTCCTGAAGTAAGAAACATGATTTTAAATTTCAAATGAATTGGAGGAGAGGATGGAGACCTGGGAAATCGAATGGAAGAGAGAATGCAAAACGCAAAGCAAAAATAGCATCAGAAAGCATGCAAGGAAAACCCAAGCCCTTGGCGGAGGAAGACCCAGGAGACATCATATGGGAATAATACAAAGCCTAGAAGGAAAAAAGCAACACATGGAGGAGAAGCCATAATTTTAAAACGAGAAAGAAATTTTTCCGTGGTTTGAAGAAAGACTTGGGTTTGAAAGGGCTCATGGAGTTCCAGGCAAGAATGATGGAAAAAATCAGACATCTAGGCATTGCCTGGGAAGATTCCTGAATTCCATGATTAAAAGGAAAACTCTTACAAGCTTCCTAAATGAGAGACCGAGTTAAGCGAGTCGGCCTGAAACCACACACATGTCAAGTTAGAGAAGAGAAAAGCGTCCTCTGCCAGTCGAGGTGCCCTTCACATACCCGAAACAGAAGTTCAAAAGCCCAGAGACTCTCTCCGGGCCCCATGGAAAATGCCCATGAAAGGAATCTAATCAAGTAATAAAGGACTCAGTTTGGAGACAAGGGAAATGAAGAAAAGAGGCAGCCATCCATGGTAGCCAAGAACCCACAGTTTCTGTACGGTTAGCTCCAATGGGTCATGATAGATAAGACAGTATTTGTAACATAAGCACTAAATAATTAAAAAAATAATAACAGAAGAGAGATGTGATAAGACCTAATGCTAGTGTGCAAGTAAAACTACTAAATTATCTTGGCATAAAGTAGGAGTTGAGGAGAGGGGAAAGGGCCAGCAAAAGCATTTCAAATATTTCCTATTGGGTGGAGGAGAAGGAAAGGAAAAGAGACCCTGGGTGGGAGGAATTGATTGATAGTTCGTTGACACATCATAGAAAGTGGTTTTGTTTGTTTGTTTTTTATGAAAACCAGAAAAGGAAAAGTCAGCTCCATGGAAGGTAACATATAGTAAAGCTTCCAAAATGAGAAGGCAAAAGAGGAAAGACCAGCATCTCTTGTCAATTGTTCCATCCTTTCCTTTTTTTTAAAATTAAAAAAAAATTTTTTATTATGGAAACTTCTAAACACACACTACAAGAGACGGAATAAGACACGGACTCTCTGTGGACCTACTCCCGGGTTCAATCCTCTTTTTTTTAAGCTGGGGAAATACTGATTGTCACAGACCCTGCAACATTTCAGTTCTTAATTTTCCCAGCAATTGACTTAGAATTTGCACACTCTTGTAGAAACTGGTGCTCCTCTTTACTGATCAAAAGATTTTTTTTCTCCTTGAATTCTTATTCTGATCTCCAACGATTCCAAAAATACACCATCTGAACAAGACAAGGCACAGTCTTTTCTGGTAAACATTTTAGCTTCTCCAAGATTGACTTTTTTATGGCTAACAACTGGCAAATACAAAATGCTTAATCTTTCTGATTACCAAGACTCTTGAAAATCCTGCAGTTTGCACAAAACTTATGGATTTTTTTTTGGACAGGCTCTATCAAGCAGTGTTTACCTTCATGAACTAAATAAGTGTCACTGGGCTTCGAATGGTATTAATACCCTGATTTTGATGCCAGGTGTTAATGATTCTGGAAAGTTCCATATCATCACTCAGCTCCCTGGATAACCTCTAGATCCTTGGTGGAAAATGACAACAGAGTGTTCACGGATGTGTGTGCTTAGTCGCTCAGTCGTGTCCAACTCTTGCGACCCCGTGGACTATAGCCCACCAGGCACCTCTGTCCATGGGGATTCTCCAGGCAAGAATACTGGACATAAATAATCACAATTACTAAGAAAGGAGGGGCTTCCCAGGTGGTGCTAGTGGTAAAGAATCTGCTTGCTAATGCAGGAGAGGCAGGAGACCTGGGTTCGATCCCTGGGTTGGGAAGATTCCCTGCAGAAGGCCATGGCAACCCACTCCACTATTCTTGCCTGGAGAATCCCATGGACAGAGGAGCCTGGCAGGCCACAGTCCATGGGGTCTCAGAGTCAGACGTGACGGAAGTGACTTAGCACATGCACACGAAGACAGAAACCACAGCCAACTTTGGTCAAGATGTTGAAAACTTAAGAAGAAAAAAACGTTTGCAAGTGAAGAGATAGACGTCAGGCAGGTGGACAGACTGGGGACACCAGTCAGGTAGGGACCTGAATTCCATGATTCCTGAATTCCATGATTAAATGGACCACTGAAAGGCCTGCACCAGTTGGGTTGTTCCAAAATGTTCATATTTTCCTTTGTTTTTTTTCTTTTCTTTTGCATTGAAAACGTGTGATTTTTTTTTCTTTTTACATTGCCACAAAACAAATAGCAGAGCTGTGTTAATAATTTTCACGTCTGGTTTCAGATTGTTTTTCACACTGCCATCATGCTTCTGCTGATCGTACAGTCGCTTTCCCTGGGAGACTGGCTGAGGGAGTGCCCAGTCCTGATGCCCTCGGGTCCCCTCCCCCGCCCCGCCCCCAGATCATCACAAACAGCCTGGGATGACCCCAGTAAGCTACAGTTTGACCCCTGCCCTCCAGCCCTCCTGGTAAAGAATCCACCTGCAATGCAGGAGGCTCGAGTTTGATCTCTGGGTCGGGAAGATCCCCTGGAGAAAGGAATGGCAACCCTCTCCAGTCTTCTTGCCTGGAGAATCCCAGGGACAGAGGAGCCTGGCAGGCTACAGTCCATGGGGTCGCCAGAGGAGGATGTGGCTGCGCGACTAACACTGTTACTGCTGCTTCTACCCTCCATGGAGGGCTTGGTCAGTGGAGAGTCACGGGGCCTGGCAGCCCCTGCACACCTTCTGCACTTCTCCTTGGCCCTCTCTGAACATCCCTCCGTCCTCACCCCAAATCCCAGCAGACAAATCCCCAGTGGCAACCTCCCTTGCCATTTAGCACAAGCCCCTTCTTGGCTCCCCTTCCATTGTACCTGTAGGTGCCTTGCTTCTTACGTCTTCCCACCCATGTGGAAGGATGGAACATTTTTCTCTCCCATCCTCCTCCCTTTGACCTGGGTCCTGTGCCTTCAGGGGTCTTGCTTTCCTCTCTCCACACCTCCAAACTCTCCCTCTTCCTGGCTCCTTCCTCTCGCCTGGTAGCATGCCCAGTTCTTCCTGCTCAGAACCCCCAGCCTTCTCAGGACCTTCTCTGGACTGAATTCCTCCGCTTATTTATTTATTTGCCTGCCTCAGGTCTTAGTTGCCTCTTGTGGGATCTTTTGTTGTGGCTCATGGGCTCAGTTGTCCTGAGGCATGTGGGATCTTAGTTCCCCAGGGATCAAACCCATGTCCCTTACATTATAAGGCTGATTATTAACCACTGGACCACCAGGAATGTCTCTGAATTCATCTGCTTTTCTGTGCCCCTCATTCTCCTTCTGCTTCCCAAGTGACTCAGTGGTACAGAATCCGCCTGCCAAGGCAGGAGCCTCAGGAGATGCAGGTTCAACCCCTGGGTCAGGAAGATCCCCTGGAGGAGGAAATGGCAACCCACTCCAGTATTCTTACTGATAATCCCACGGACAGAGGAGCCTGGCGGGCTACAGTCCACGGGGTTGCTAAGAGTCAGACACAACTGAGCGACTGAGCACTTAGGCACACACACCCTCCTTCCACCAAGTCACCCCTTCACCCTGTTTCAGCCCAACTCGGTCCAGGCCAAGGGCCCCACCTGCTCCCTCACTTGGTCAGGAAATCCAGCTCCTCACTTGGACTTCTCTGAGTCTCCTTCTGGGAGGTGCCAGGCTTGTGGAACAAGGGGAGGCTGAGGGCCTCAGCCAGCTGCCTGGGTAGAACCCTCCACAACCTCAGACCTGGTGCCCCCTCCCACATGTCTGGGAGGAATGAGGTCCCCAGGACCACAGATTGGCCATTTCTTGGTGGGTCCCACAGGAATCCTAGACACCAGTGGACTGGTGTGGGGGGTGGGCCTCTGACCTTGCCCTAGAGGCCCACACCAAGAACTCAACCCCCACCATAGCGGGGAAGGGGCAGTGCACAAATGGGACACCAATCTCCTCCAGGGCAGCTGCAGGCACCCCTGATTCAATGTGAATACCCTCCACACTCGCGTTTCCTCTCTTTCCTTGTCACAGCACAAAGGACCCCGGAGCTGGAAACCTGGGGTCATCTGGAGCCCCTTAAAAGTCACCGAGGCTCCCCAGTTCCTCTTCTCATCTTCCAAGACGCTTTCCACTCCCATCTGCTGTTCCGGCTGCACCCTTGGCACCAACCCAGCCCGATGCCCTGCCCCCTCTCATCACCCATGGGCAGGAAGGGGACAGGGAGGACTCCATGGCCGGTAGCTGAGGGGACAGAGGGCGGCAGGGGAGGAGGAGGAGGTGCAAGGGAAGGGGCCTACCATTGCAGAGGCGCTCAGTGATGGTTGGATAATGCAGGCAGTGATGACACGCAGCAGGTGGGGGAAGGGTGCCCTAATCCCAGCACAGCCCCCTGGGGCCGGGGAGGGGACAGAGGGATAAAGTCCCACCGTGGGAGCCTCCTGCCCGGCCTTTCCCAAAGGAACTGGGGCTGCCGGCCAACACCAGTGCAGCCAGGAATGTGGGAACCCCTGTCTGCAGAGGCTTGACCTGGGAAAGGCCCCCCTGGTCCCATGGTGGGTGGCAAGAGCAGGTGGGTGGGCCACGCTGTCTGGGGGTCAGAGAGGTCAGACCCTGGCTGGAAGCCCTTTGAATAGATGCCAGATGCACTGTCTAGCTCTGAGTGTTAAATGGACAGGAAGACAGAGCTTGGGACCCCGCCAGGGTGCAGACCCATGACTCTGACCTTGACCCTGACCCATCTCTCCAGCCAGCTCTTGGAAGCCCGGCAACTCTCCCTTCAAACGCCTGTCCTCTCTCGTCCTCAGCATCTCTTGCCTGGGCCACGAGCTTCCCCAGGGCACCCTCCTCTTGGCTACAGCGGGACCCGTGGTTCATCCATTCAGCACACCCAGGCAGGAGGTGGCCCCTTGCATCAAGGACTGTCTCCCAGGAGGGGAGCTCGATGCAGACAGACAATGACCGTGGAAGTGGCTGGGGGGAGCGGACCCACAGCGTGAAGACTGCGTGACCCCCCGCACCGCCCCAAAGTCCTCAGCCTGGCCCTGGCCCTCCTCATTCCAGAAACATCCCCCTGCCCCGAGAGCTCCACTCTCACTGGAGCACATCCCCTACCAGGGTTCTCTTGCCCTCCTCTCCTTCCCCAAGTCCCTTTCCCGATCCCTTCTGGGGCTTCTCCTAGTTCCCAGCCACCTCTGCCTCCCAGTCTGGGTGCCCTGAGCACAGAGTTTGGGGCCCACCTGTCTGCTTCCAGCAGGAAGTGGGTGCGCAGCAGATGGCCCGGAGAATTAAGGAATTAAGGCAGAGCGGGTCTGAGATCAGGGCAGTGTCTGGGTAGAGGTCAGGTTCTGCCTATCCAAGCGTGAGTTTCCCATGGCAACGACCACCCCTCCCATCCCCCTGCCTGGTGAGGGTAGCCCCCTCCTCCCTGGCCTGGCTCTGCACCCGTCCACCCACGCCTGCCTCCTCTGTCACCAGCGGTAATCCTGTGTGGTTTTTACTCTGGTGCCCCTGAAAAGAGGGGAGAGGAAAGGAGGCGAGTCCTTCCCAGGGCCTTGCACCCAGCCCTCCTGTGGGAGCAGCTCCCAGGCTGCCGGCTGGAACTGGGCTAGCTGGCCACCCACTCGCGTCAGCACCCACCTTCTCGGGGGCTCCTGCTTGGGCCACGCCGGCTGTTGCTGCCCAGTGGCCAGCACGGGGAAGGCAGACCCTTGCCCAGGACAGCTCATTACATTCTCCACTCTCCCCACACTTGACCACACGTGGTCACCCAGCCCCGTCAGGATGCATTGGCTGACATTTTGTCTGCCTGGCACCTTCTAGAATCTTCCCTACACCCATAGTCTGCATAGCAGCTACCAAGACCTGTCAGCTCTGTCCTGAAGACCTCTGGGAGTCACCCCTGCCCCGACCCAACGCCCCTCCCTATCCTTGTTAACCTGCTGCTTGAATGTTGCAGGCACTGCCTCCCTGGCCCCCCGCCTACTCTGAGCAGTGGCAGCAAAGGCGTTTTTTTTGGAGACAGGTCTGTATGTGTCGTTCCCCTGCTGTAAAGTCCAGACTCCTCAGGGGACATCCAGGACCCTTCTGTTCTGGCCCCTGCCAGTCTCTCTTGGGGCCCGCCCCCCCCCGCTAGTTGGAGCTCTGCAGGGCTCCCCAAACCCACAGGCTGTCCCCACCCCTTGCACATGCTTCTCCCCACAGGTGAACTCTAGAGGCGCCTGCATGGGGAGACGTCTCTGAGCCTTTCTCCCAACTCCGGTCACCTCTTCCTCTGTGACCTCTCCCCCACTGGCCTCCCCGTGATCCTTGATATAATGAGTGTCCTGTTCATTATCCCTCTTGGGTTGCAGGGCTCTCTCCCCGTCTCGGATGAGGTTTCTCAGAAGCAGAGATGGAAACAGGGATTTAGCAACATGCGATTGATGGAGAGACGGCTCTCAGGAGAAACACATACTAGAGGAGGAAAGCAGGAAGGGACAGAGCAAGAAGGGGTCTCAGAAGAGCCTGATGTGGCCTGCCTGGATAGGGGGTGGGCTCTGGGGTATAATAGCCACACTGCTAGGCTGTCCCATTGGAGTGAGGAGGCCCGTGGCTGCATCCTCGTATCAGGCAGTCATTGGCTGTGGGATGGGAGGGGTTGACACTCCCCAGGGGACGCCCCTTTCATCAGAGAATAATCCACAAGGAGGGGCAGCTGTGGGCATTAGGCATTGGCAGCAGGGGTTGGGGGGGTGGGCACTGGCTGGGTACCGGGGGTCTGGCAGGTACCACCAGCATCCACCACACCCCCTGTCAAGTGGGACCTTTGATAGACTCTGAATAAATGAGGAGTATGTGCATTCTTGATCCATCTGGCTCTGACCTTCTCCAAGCCCACAGCTGCGATGCTGTCCTTGAATGTCCCCACATTTCACTGAGTGAAAGAAGCCCAGACGTCCACCACCCAGGGAAGGACTCTGAGCTCGGCCCCAGGTGTCTCTTATGCGTCTGGCTGTGCAGACAGAATCTTTGGTCAGTGTTCTCAATGAGTCCTTGCAGTCAACCATTTTACAGATGGGAAGACAGAGGCTCGGAGGGGTGAACTGACACCGTGAAGGTTATGGAACTTGTGCTTGGAGGTCTGATCGACCCTCTGTCTGGTTCCTTCCCCCAGGTGTGCGCAGGGCCATGGAGCTGAGTCCCTCCCGTCCACCACAAGAGACTAGCAAAGTCCTGGGTCACCTCTGAGCTCCACAGCCTGGCTCAGCTAAACTCAGGGTCCCCAAGGGCCACATCTGGCATTTGCAATGGTTGGGAGGCCCACGCATGTATTTTGCATATGATTTACATAATATTTGCATCTGGTTTGCATGTGTCCCTGCTGAGGACCCATCAGCACTGCACAATTTTTAAGTTGCTTCTAGGTAATTCTCAGAAGTCCGTCACCTGGGCTTTACAGAGTCTGGTTTCCTTAATCTCTGGACTGTCTCTCAGACTCTCACCTTAGGGCTGCACGCCAACCCACCCCAGGTCTCGGAGAGGTCACACTTCTGCCCAGCCAGAAGGAGGCACTCCCAACCCTTGCCACTGAAACATGTATGCACTT
Organism: Bos mutus; assembly: GCF_027580195.1. NCBI lineage: Eukaryota > Metazoa > Chordata > Mammalia > Artiodactyla > Bovidae > Bos > Bos mutus. Next base: position 54,309,895 of record NC_091629.1, on the reverse strand, counting down.
GACAGCAACCCCTACTGATGGTGTGGGTGCCATCAAAATGCCAACTGGGCTTGGAGTGCATTGATGTTTACATTGATGAGAGAGCTGGACCTAGGCAGAGCCTTGCTACAAAGGTACCCCATGTGCAGGGAAGCTGAGCTGTGTCAGGAGGCTGAAGGTCCGGGGGTGCACTTCTCCCAGGGGCAGGGGCTCATCTGTGATGGGAAGGGCTTGTGTCAGACAGCCAGCAAGTTTCAGTCCTATTTCTGTCTCTTTCAGGGGAGTTATGGGGTTAGCCAAAAACTCATTTGGGTTTTTGTGTAGCATCTTATGGAAAACCCCATACGAACCTTTTAGCCAACCCAACACATTCCAGAAAGCTTTATGAGGCTTTCAAGGAGCTTATTTGGTGGGGTCTCAATAAAAAAAAGTGGGGAGCATGTCCTGGGGCAGGTGGATGGAGCCCAAAAAGGGGAGAGGAACTGCCTCAGATTCTGAGATTTGCGTGGAGGCAGGCAAGGGATGCCAAGCACCCACAGAACTCTGTGTGAAGAGACGCTATCTGTCAGGCTGCAGCTTCAGAATGGCTGGGATCTGTTCTCTCGTTCTCTCGTCTTCTCTGCTCCCAGGAGCCCGTTCTTCCTTCTGCCCCAGGGAGCCCACGGAGGAAGGAGGGGAAACTGCGGGAGTCTGGTAGACGTGCCCACTCGTGATCGCCCCCTGGACCTTCAATGCAAGACTACACACGTTCCTCTCCAGGTTTATCTTGTCATCCTGATGGCATCCTTATTCTTCTGAAGAGATGACCCATCTGTCATCAGGGGCTAATGAAAGTTGGCAAAAATCTGCTTCCGTCCACATGTCTGGAGGTGGACTCGGGTAGACAGGGTGCATCAGGATGTGGCCGAGCACGTCCCAGGCAACAGAAAGCCTGATTCTGTGTGGCGCCTCCGCCCGCCTGCACCCAGGTGTGGAAACTCCAGTCGGAGTGGGGGCGGACAAGACCAGACTGTCTGCCTTCCTCCCTGGCCTCTGGCCTCCCTAGGCTTCCTGTCTGGCAGATGTAAAGGGGCCCCCTCACATTCAGGGGAGACCCCAGCCTTGGCTGGGTACAGCCAAGACCCTGAACATCTCCCCACCCATGTCCTCCCGGCCTTTCAGAATGCAGCCCCAGTGCTGGCTCCGAAACCAGTCCAGTTCATTAGAGAGGAAGCGTGGTGTTTGATATCAGCCACCTGGGGAAGGGGGAAGCAGGGTTCCTTCTGTCCTTTCAGCCCTGTGTTATGAAGGCTTTTCTGAGTTCAGACAAGGTCTACCTCATCCCTCTGAGTTGCAGATCCCACATCTGGGCTGGGGGAGGGAGTGAGGAAGAGGGTGGGACCCCTTGGAAAAGGACCACAGCTTTGGAGCCAGGGAGGTAGGGAGTTTTTCCCAGAGCCAGATAGGCAGTGCTGCCAGGCAGTCAGAACCCAGACTAGAGTTCTGCTCATCTCCCACTCAGATGTCTTTCACTTTCTGTGAAGTGGACATTTGGTGGCTACAAGATCAAGATCGTATTATGGATCCCATGTATCTTGCCCAGCAGCATGGACATCTTTGCTAAAGGCTGGAGTACCTTCGTTGGATTTGTGGTGGAAGATGAAAGGCTGTCTCAGACAGGCATCATTTGCTAGGAGCAGGAACCCACTGAAGCGGGTTCAAGTTGAGGTGGGTTATTGGAAGCAGACGGGGAAGCCTGTCACAATAGCAGCTCACCTCATTTCTTCCTGAGTACGCAGCCGCTCCACTCCACCCCATTCTTCTGCAAACTCTCCACCTCAGCTTCCCCGTAACTCCTGCCCAGCTACAGCTACAGGATGCCCTGGGCTCTCACTCCCCCTCAGGGACTCCACAGTGGGATGAATGGCATTCCCCCCGACCCCGAAACTCATGTCCATTTAGAAGCTTAGAATGAGACCTTATTTGGAAATAGGATCTTTGCAGATGTAAGTATTTAAGAGGCCAGACTGGATGCGACTGGGCACTAAACTCAATGACAGGTGTCCTCATAAGAAAATAGCAGCTAGAGACACAGAGAGACAAAGGCCATGTGAAGAAGGCCATGCGGAGACACAGAGAGAAGGCCACAGGAAAGAGCAGACGCTGAGAGATGCAGCCACAAGCCAAAGGTGGCAAGGATGCCAGGAGCCATCAGAAGCTGCAGGAGGTAAGAAAGCACGCTTCCCTGTGGCCCTGCTGACGCCTTGACTTTGGACTTCTAGCCTCTAGGATGGTGGGAGAACAACTTTCTGTTCTTTGAAGACACTTAACCTCTGGTAATTCGTTACAGCAGCCCTGGGATACAAACAGAACCTCCACCTGGAAGCTGGATCGCCCTCAGCCTCTGTGTTTCATTCAATCTCAAAGCCCAGGAGAGAGAACAGTTGGCCTGCCTGGCTCGGGTATGTGCCGCCCCCCCAAACCACCCCACCCCACCCCAGACCCACAAGCTGGTATGGCTGGAAGAGGGCAGAGGCGCACATGTGGGCTTCAGAGCTGCCCTAGTCCAGCATCCTTGATAGCATCGCTTTTCCCAAAGGCTGTGAATTCACATCTCAAAGGTGAATTCACCTCTCCAGGTGTGCCTCAGAGTTCTGCATCTTCTGCACACTCACCTTTACTTGGGAAAAGGCAGAGATGGTGAGGATCACCTGGGTGGATGAAACAAAGCCAAGAATGAGTGGCACTCTGTTGGAAGACAGAATCAGGACTCAAAAGGCTTCTTGCAGCTTAGCAAGCCAACAAGATGATGATGAATGAGGATGACTGTCAAGGTCAACTCCTGAGTTCCAAGAGTCAATTTCACTAGGGAAATTTGGAGGAAGCCTAACAACAGCTCCTTGTGAGAAAGACCTAAAGGTTTTCTTTGAGTCCTCACTGGAAATGAGTCAGTGCTGCGGGCTAGAGGGCTAAGAGCACAAAGAGAAGCAGAGCATCTTTGGCTGGGCTGGAGGGGTGATGGGCATTTGGGACTTCCTGCAGCCAGAGACCTGAGAGATAAGAAAAGGAGCAGGACAGCCTGACCACCGGGCTGGGTTGCGGAGGCTTAGGGAGCAGAGAGGGTTTAAGATGCCCGGGGAGGGGTCAGCAGAGATATCAGATGTCCTGGGCACCTCGGGACAATGAGGCTTCAGGGAGGCAGAGCAAGCGAACAGGGCCGGTCTGGGGCCTATTCCAAGGAGGTGGCTACAGAGGTGTTGCTGGCGCGTCCCCAAACACGGTCATCTCGTCTTTAGAGCCCTGGACCGAGGGCTTTGAAGGGTGCGCATGGGCTTTGAAGACGAGTGTGTTCCGCGGGTGGACGGCTTTTAGCCCCGTGCCCAGGCCGGTCCCAGGGGTCTGGCTCGACTTCTCACCGCCACCGGGTGCACGCGGACGACGACGGTGGCAGATGGGTGTGTTTGGGGGGGTTCCCCCGGGGCGTCGACGACCTGCGCCCCTGCCACCCTGGGGCTGCTCCCTGCTTAACCTCTCGCTCGCGGGCGTCAGCCGGGAGCTGGGGCGGGGGGCTGGCGGCGGAGAGGGGGCAGGCGGAGGAGAGCGACGCGGCCCCAAGTTTATGCTAATCCGCACAGAGCCCGCCTCCCGCCTCCCCTCGGCGGCCCCAGGCGCGAGCAGCGCCGGCCACTCGGCGGGACGCAGCCGCCTCGAAGCGCCAGGCGCCCGGGCCAGCGAGCTCCGGGGGCCGCGACCGGCGGCGGGACCCGGACGGGCGAGCGGCGGGGCGGCGGGCGGACACCCGGCGGGGGCCCCGCGCGGGGCCAGGTGGAGACCCCGGGGGCCGCGATGGGCCGCCGCCGCCTGCCGGTCTGGCTGTGCGCCGTGGCGGCGCTGCTCTCGGGGGCGCAGGCCAAGGGCACCCCGCTCCTCACGCGGCCCGCGCCTCCGGGTGCTTCCCGCTACAGCCTCTACACGACGGGATGGCGCCCGCGGCTGCGCCCGGGGCCGCACAAGTAAGCGCGGGCCGCGCCGCGGGCGGGAAGCGGGAGGGCTGGGCCCCGGGCGGCGCTCCCACCTGCCCCGGGCCGCGCGCGCGGGGGCGCCGGGCACCCCAGGGCGAGCCCCCGCCCGGCCGGGCGCCCCACGCTCCGGGGGGCTGCGGGGCTGGTGAAGGAAAATAAGCCGAGGGGGCCTGGCGCGGCGGCTGGGGTCCTGGCAGTGCCCGCGGAAACCTTTCCAGCGAAGTAACATTTTCCAGCTGCGCTGTGTGCAGACTCCGGGCGCAGCGGACCAGGTGGAGGGAGCGGAGGGAGGGCGGACGGTCCGAGCGCGCGGAGCACGCGGGGCCACCCCCATCCCGCGCCGGGGCATCTCCTCTCTCCCGCTGCCCCGCCAGGTAGGAGATGGAGCCGTGCGCCCTGCGGCTCGCCCCCTCCCGCGGTCAGCCTGGACCCGCGCAGCCCTTGAGGAGCCCCCATGTGGCTGGGCCGCAGAGCTGGTCAGGGGCCCCCTGGGTCCTGGGCCTGCGTTGTGGCTCCAGAGCTCTATGGGGTCCAGTCCGCAGGTAGTTGGCATCTGCCAGGCAGCGGCCTCCCCTGCCACAGCGTCTGGTCTTGAGTAGTTTCAGGTGAGTTAGGAGCTAGCTGAATGTGAGCTCCCGCTGAGTTTGAGCGGTATTATAGGAGAAGCACAGCCAGCCAGCCCGTGACTGACACTCGGTAGGCCTGGACGCATCAGTGCTGGCTTCCTGGAGGAGGTGGTACGAAAAGTGATCTGAGAGCAGGGAACCAGGAGCTAAGATAGGAGCGGGAAAACTCCAAGGTGGGATGTATTTCCCCAGGAGTCAGTCAGGGGAGGAAAGGTGCGAAGTGTGGTCTCAAAGGCACCAAGTTGGGACCTCAGAAGCTTCAACGCCATGATAAGGAGCGAAGAGCCAGTGAAGGAATTGGAGAGGGGTGGGGAGTGTGGCATGGAAAACCCAGGGTGGGCCTCTTCCCCAGGCCAGAAGGGTGGCTGCACCAGGCACCTGGTTCAATATTGTACTTACATAGCCCGTGACCAATCCGACGGGGAGGCTGGGATCCGAGAAATCAGCAGTGGGCTGGACCCAAGACCAGGGCCCTGGATCCCAGAAATAAGGAGGGGCACAGAAGGGAATTCCCTGGTGGCCCAATGGTTAGCACTCAGTGCTCTCACTGCCCTGGCCCAGGTTTGATCAGTGGTCGGGGAACTACGATCCTCCAAGGTGGGACAAGAAAAAAAAGAGGCAGAGAGATGAGAGTCTGGTCTCTTGCTAAGGCCCGCAGTCGGGGAGGGGAGGAGGAGCAGCCTCAGGGGGCCTGGCACAGGCCAGGTATTCCAAGGATGCCCTTTTCCCCTGCAGGGCCCTCTGTGCGTACGTCGTGCACAGGAATGTGACCTGCGTCTTACAGGAGGGAGCGGAGAGCTACCTAAAGGCTGAATACCGGCAGTGCGGCTGGGGGCCCAAGTGCCCTGGGACAGTCACGTGAGTGCACCCCCAGTCTCACCCACTCAGGATCCCAGGGCACAAGCTCCAGGCCTGCCTTCAGCGGAGGGCAGCAGCCAGCTCCACCAGGGCTGCGACTCCTGGGATTCCAAAGGGCCTTCCCCTGTGCCCACACGGGCAGGGAACAGGGCAGGCTCAGGCTGGAGCCCACAGAGGGTCCCAGGGGAGCAGCAGCACAAGGCAGAGGGGGGTGGGGACAGAGGCGAGCAGAGAGTCACACTGGCAATGGCTGATTGCAGAGGGGGCCCGTGGGCAGACCCAGGGAAGGTGGCGCTGACCGTGGAGAAGGCAGGCCAGGGGTAAGATGCTGGGAGCCCAAGATCTGGGGCTTCAGCCAGATGGGTGGGCCGAGGATGTGCTGCACGCAGGTGTGACACACAGGTCTGTACTTGGAGATGTTCAAATGTGTGTCTGAAGACAGACCTGTTTGCTCCCGTGTATCAGTGGGTAAACAGGAGGGAGTCCCCATGGGGAGCACTCCTGCATCCCTGGGCCTCTCTGCTGTGCTCAGCATCAAAGGTGCCCTTCCGCCAGCCTCCCGGGCCAGAGCTGAATTCTGGGAGCAGGCCAGGGGGGAGGGGAAGGAAGTAAGAGGCCCCCCAGATAGGGAGTGGCCCCTAGGCAGTGTGACGGGCTGTCTGCCTCAGCTTCTCTGCCCTGCCTCTCACCTACCCAGAGGGGAGAGGCTGGATTTCGTCAGAAGTTTTCATGGTGCCGCCAAAGCCAGAGTTGGAATTTCCGATGGCAGAGTGAGCCAGAGGGGGTCCAAGTGGTCTGGGGAGTCTGGGGGCTAAATTCCCACTAGTTTTTGGCCCCAGCAAAACAGCGGGCGGGGCTTTGACCTGCCCCTTCCCTAAGGCATCTCGGAGCCTCTGGAAGGCCTGCTGCCACCCCTCTGCCTTGCTAGCACAGACAAGGGGGAGATCCTGGTGGGGCAGTGAAGCTGGGAGACGTCCAGCCTTTCTGCCAGAGTCTTGAGAGCGGCCCTGGGTCCCAGCAGGGGGCAGGGTCCCCTGCCCACGGACACAGAGCCCTGCCCTCTCCCGCCCCCGGCCCAGGTACCGCTCGGTGCTCAGACCCAGATACAAGGTGGGCTACAAGACGGTGACGGACCTTGCCTGGCGTTGTTGCCCTGGCCTCGCTGGAGAAGGCTGTCCCGAGCACCTCACGGACCACGGGGCCACACCACCTCAGCCGGAGCCTGAGACCCAGAGTCCCTCTGGGCAGGTGGGCCCGGGCCCCAGGCCCCTTCCTTCCAGCAGAGTGGCCCCAAGCCCCCATGGTGAGTCTGCCCACGGAGACCCCCACCAAGGTGATCAGGCTTCTGGGGACTGACCCAGGCTGGCGGAGCCCGAGCCGGGTGGGGGAGGGTGCATCTCACTCTGGGCATGAGGGCGAGCCCCCCAGAGCCCCCCTGCCACAGCTGTTGGCGGGGAGCCATGCCCAGCAAGGTCGGCTTAGAACAGAAAATCTCTCGGCATCTGGGCCATAGGACAAGCTGAGTGAGCCAGGCCAGTGATACTCCTGGGGTTCTCACCTCCTCTTTCCCAGGAAGGAAAGGCCCGGGGCTGTTTGGTGAACGGCTGGAACGCCTGGAGGGTGACGTCCAGCGCCTGGCACAAGCATATGGTACCCTCAGCGGCCTGGTGGCTAGGCGTGACGACCCCAGTAGGATGACTGGTGGACCCAGGGCTCCTGCCACCCCCGTGGGCTTTGGGGTCATCCCCGAGGGCTTCGTGAGCCCCCGAGACAGAGCTGGAAAACCGCTCAGCCCGCCCCTGGATGAGATCCTGAGCAAGGTGACCGAGGTGAGCAACACACTCCGGACCAAGGTGCAGCTGCTGGACAAAGTGCACGGGCTAGCCCTCGGCCACGAGGCTCACCTGCAGCGGCTGCGGGAGGCGCCCCCGTCCCCCCTCACCTCCCTGGCGCTGCTGGACGAGTACGTGGACCGACGGCTGCACCGGCTCTGGGGCAGCCTGCTGGACGGCTTCGAGCAGAAGCTGCAGGGCGTCCAGAGCGCGTGCGATCTGCATGTGCAGGAGGTGCGGCAGCAGTGTGAGGAGGGCCAAGCGGCCAGCCGGAGGCTGCACCAGAGCCTCGATGGCCGAGAGCTGGCCCTGCGCCGGGAGCTCTCACAGCTGGGTACCCGGCTGCAGGGCCTGAGTGTGGCTGGCGGGGGCAGCTGCTGCGGGCAGCTGGCCTTCATCAGGGCCCGCGTGGACAGCCTCGAGAGGAACCTGCAGGCTGTGATTGAGGCCCACCGGGGCCGCGGCGCCCCCGATGGGGATGACCTCACGCGGCTGTCTGCCGCCATGCTCGAGGGGGGCATGGATGGGCTGCTGGAGGGCGTGGAGACCGCCAACGGGACAGGGGGTGGAGCCGGGGGCTGCTGTCTGGGGATGGAGGAAGGGGGCTGGGGCTCGCGCGGCTTCCACACCACACTGGAAGAGCGTGTGCAGAGGCTGGAGGAACGCCTGGTGACGCTGGCCGGGGAGCTGAGCCACGACCGCGCCCCTCCAGGCAGGCCGGCTCGGCCCCTCGTGCAGACGGAGCTGGCCGTGCTGGAGCAGAGGCTGGTTTCGCTGGAGACCTCGTGTACCCCCGGCACCACCTCTGCCGTCCTGGACAAGCTCGGGGCCGAGGTGAAGGCCTGGCAGAGCCGGAGTGAGGCCCTCCTGCGCCAGGTGGCCAGCCACGCGGTCCTGCTCCAGCAGCTCAATGGCACCGTGGCTGAGGTCCAGGGGCAGCTGGCGGAAGCGACGGGCAGCTCTCTCCAAGGCGAGATCACCCTGCTCAAGGTCAACCTGAACTCTGTGAGCAAGTCGCTCACGGGCCTCAGCGACTCCGTCAGCCAGTATTCCGATGCCTTCTTGGCCGCCAACACGTCCCTGGATGAGCGGGAACGCAAGGTGGAGGCTGAGGTCCATGCCATCCAGGAGCAGGTCAGCAGCCAAGGCTCACGGCTTCGGGCCGATCACAGGCAGGTCCTGAGCCTGCGGGGGGAGCTGGAGCAGCTCAGGGCCAGCATGGCTGAGGTGGCTGGCGGGCTGAGTCGCTGCCAGGACACGGCCCAGGAGCTCCGGCACGCGGTGGGACACTTCGATCAGAGGGTGGCCCGAGTGGAAGGTGCCTGCAGGAGGCTGGGCCTGCTGGCTGCGGGCCTGGACAGCTTGCCAGCCGAGTCGCCGGGGCCCAGGGAGGGCCTGTGGGACCATGTGGACCAGCTGAATCGCACGCTGGGCCAGCACGCCAAGGACATCGCCCGCCTCCGGGATGATCTGCTGGACTGCCGTGCCCAGCTGGCTGATCGGGCGCGGCCAGGGCAGGCCAATTAGGTGGGCTGGCCAGGACCCAAACCCCCTCAGATCCTGCCAACCCTGGGGGCAGACCCTCCCCGCTGCCTCCGCCCCCACACACACCAGAGCCCAGCCTTGCCCAGCGGTGTCTCCCAGCCTCCCCTGGCCAGCGCGGATGCCATTTCGGTAAGGGTTTGAAGGAACAGTCTTGGTCCAGCTTCACCTGACTGTCCAGGCACCAAAACCCACCCTAGGTGTTGCACCAGCTGGACAATTCGGGATCACGGTCAAAGCTGATACTTCATGCCTCAAGGCCGGGGTGGCCCTGAGACCTCAGCATCTAGTCTGCAAAGTGTTCTGCAGACGCCCTGGCCGGCACCTGCGCACAGACCTCCAGGTCCCTGCTCAGACCACGGTCTCTGCGGCTCCCTTGGCTCAGTGACGACAGCTCCAGGCCCGCGGAGGCTTCTGGCCACCCTGTCCCTTTGGCTTCTCTTCTCGGCCATCTGGGCTCAGTTTCTTCAGGAAGGCGGTGCCCGTTGGCACGGTCCTCCTACCTGGCAGCTTCATGGATACTGTTTCTGAACCGAGGACTAGAGGTTTCCACCGCCCACCCCCTGGCTCCTTCAGGACAGAATGGAAACACAAGGACTCTGCAAGAGCACTCTTTATTCCTTCTGATCCTCCCCCAAGGTGAGGGCTTAGGCAGCTGTGTTTTCCTGGCGGAAAGGATGTTTGGAGGCCCCTCCCACTGTAATTTATCCTTTTTTGCCTTCCCTTCCCCAAAGACATTTCTAGGGTACTCTGGTCCCCGCTTGGTCCCCTGCTTTCCATTTGGGGGAAAATCCGCCACCCACCCCAGGTTAGAGCCTCCCTCCGGAGGGCAGCCCTCATGTACGTCATGGCCCGAATGAGGCCAGACCCTGGGCAGGAGGCCACGGCTGGAGAGCAAGGGCTCCAGGCCTAGTTTCCGACATCCTTGGAAAACCCCAGCCCTGCGCGGATATTCACAACGGGGTGAGAAATTCAGGTATGACAGCATGAGAACACAAGTGTTTGTCTAGCTCACACACCCCGCTGAGGCTTCCGGCCTCGGTCCCCCCAGGGGGGCCTGGGTGCCCCCGGTTAGCTTGCAGCCCCGCCTTCTACCTTCCTGACATTTGGGGTTCTGCCCTCCACTTTGGTGCTGGGGGGGTGGTGGGGGGGGTGGGTAGGGCAAGCCTGGATTAAAGCTTTTAGCCCGTCTAAAGGTCCTTTCTTCCCCAAAGGCGGTGGGAGGGATGGCAGCAGTGGGGTGTCGGCCCTGCTTCCCACAGCCCCTCAGACAGAAACTCATGCCGCAGCTGTGTGGGTGGTGAAATGACCAGCAAGGGCTGGCGGGGGCGGGGGGTGTGGGGAGCGGGCCAGGCAGGTCATCCCCTGCCTGCCCTGGCAGAGTCTAGGGCTGTGTCCTCCATGGAGGTGCGGGGAGGGGCCGGGTGTATGGCATCTCCCTCCCCAGAGGCTGGGGAGGGGGGTCCTAGTGCCTCTGGGGTCTGGATGGGCTGAGACGCCAGGGTACCAGCGGGGGACCGCAGTGACGTCTGGCTGGCTCTAGAGCTGTGGGAAGGGGCCGGGGCTACGGAGGATCTCGCTTCAGAGGGCACAGTGCAGGCTCCCCAGGAGGGCTGGAAGACAATTTATTCCCTGGATGGTTGGCCCCTCTCCTGGGCGTACAGGCCTCAAGCCTCAGAGGGGCCTCTCTCATCTCTGTCCTGTCAGGAGTTGAACCCGGGTCCCAGGTGAAGAGGGAAAGAGACATCAAGGGTGTAGAGAACCCCCGCAAGGACCCAATCATTTCCTGGCTACAGGGCAGGGCCACGCCGAGGCCTGGAGCAGCGGCCCCCTTGCCCCCTCAACGTACCTCAGCTGGCCAAGACCCGGGGACAGGTGAGGCCACGGCCAGCTCGCAGCCCCCCTCCTCCCCTTCAGCAGGTTGGCCAAGTGGGCACCTGGCTTTACGACCCCCACTCCCTGGGACACACAGTCAGTTCTGGGCTGGGCCATGGTCGGCGGGCAGCCGGAGGCAGGCTCAGGCCAAGGCGTCGAGGTCCACGGGGGCCAGCGGCTCCCGCCAGTAGCAGAAGTTGCTGTATTCAGGGTGGGCCAGGTCTGTGCTGGGGCCGCGGGCCACAGGCGGGAAGAGGAGCTCCACCACCTCGCTGAGCCGCTCGTACCTGCGGGCAGAGGAGCAGGTCCCCATCACGGCAGGGGAGACCTTGCGTTCTGCCTGGGAGCCCTGGACCTGGCAGAGGTGCAGGTCTCCATCACCGCATGTGGACACCTTGCGTTCTGCCTGGGAGCCCTGGACCTGGGGCTGGGAGGGAAGGGGGGTGGTCCCCAGGGGCAGGTAGGTAGGTGGCACTGGGCCCTGGGGAGAGGGCTGGGGCATGGGGGCACGTGGCAGGCCCTCACGTGGACTTGTGGTTCTTTATCAGCTCCTGGCTGAGCTCTCCCCGGGGGTTGACCGTGAAGATGCGGCAGGCAGGCAGGCCGACCTGCCGGTAGGCAGTGACATCCTACGGGAGACGAGGAGGGGTCAGGGGGTCAGAAGGCCGGGAAGGGTAGAGCCGGTAGCTCAGCGTCCCCTGCTCCCCAAGGAGGGGACACTCACATTGGGCCTGTTCCCAAAGGCGGCATAGAAGGGCTGTTCCTGGGGCAGAAAGAGCTGCTGGACATCGCTCAGGCAGGCGATCTTGAACACCTCCGGCTTCCTCTCTATCACCTCCCTGCGGCAGCCGGGGCCGTGGGCAGGGAGGGGGTTAGCGTGCGACCGGATGAGCAGGGTCAGGGGACGGCTGCAGGGTCTGACCCAGCGGATGCCCAAGCGAGGCCTGACACTGGCCCAGCCGGGCCCAGGCTGGCGGTGGGCCTGCATACCTCCCCTCCCTGCCCTGCCCCGCCCCAGTGGTGGGCTTGCGTCCCGCGGGGCAGTTACCTGTGCAGGGCAGAGAAGAGGCTGCTGGGGGACAGCAAGATGGGGCCCTTAGGGAGGCCACAGCCCCTCTCGCTCACCCACTGCAGGTACCCCTTGGTGAGGTTGGCCATGCCGATGGCCCGTGCCGAGCAGTACAGGAACTTGTACCCGTTTCTGCGGGTGAGACGCGGAATCAAAAGACCGGCCCAACCCACCTCGTCTTCGTGGCTATGATCGGCTTAAGCGCAACCCTGGCGCCTCTGCCGGGAGGGGCTTAGGACAGCAGCTGAGCCAGGCCGGGAGGGAGAAGGGACACGCACAGAGTCCCGAGGCCCAGGTGGACCCAGGCCCGAGGCAAGAACTCGGGCCAGTCTGTAGGCTTCATCTATGGCAGGAAGGCCAGCAGGTAGACTCAGGCCCCGGGCCCGGCCCCAGGAGATGAGCCTTTCACAGAGCTGAGGGCCAACAGGTCTCCCCACTCCAGGGACCTGCCCCGGGCTCCTCCTTTGCCCTGGGTCCCCAAGCCTGGCTTCTGGGGGTGGAGGCCAGGGTGGCCTCAGACATCTTGTCACTCCCTCCCTGGGGCCCTGCCCAGCCCAGCACTCACAGGTGGATTTTGTGGTAGAGACTGGTGATGCCCTGATGTGTCCAGTCTTTCCCCAGTTGGGGCAGAATGTGGCCCAGAGCGTCCGACCTAGACCCACAGAGTAAGTACCCAGTTACTTGGAGACAGTCCCACGTGGCCCTCCAGCTCAGGGGGTGTGGCCCAGTGGACTCCCACCCCCACCCCCCAATAGCCCACTGGGAGGGTGGGCCCCTCTCTCTCTCACCCCCTCCTCTAGCACAGAGGGAGGCGAGTCCCCAGGCCCTCCCGGCCCACGGCTGACCGCGCCTCACTTGGTGATGGTGCCGTCAATATCGGAGATGACCACCTTGTCGTCCCACTTCCACAGGTAGATGGTGGCCCTGCAGCGGCAGGTGCCCTGGTACTGGGTGGTCACACTGAAGACCACGTCGTTGGCACCTTCTTGCAGGTTCAGGCGCCGCTGGAGTCGGACGGGGGAGGGGGGCCGTGGCTCAGCCGGACACTGTCCTTCCACCACCCACCCCCACACTGTGACCTTGCCTCTCCACAGGCCTCTTTCTCCTGCTCCTCCCAACTCAGGAACCTTCCTGAATGCATCAGAGGCAGCCATGTAGGCAGAAGGTGGCCACAAGGAGGACTCGAGGGGCTGCTGGTGGGGCCCGTACAGCGCCGGGCACGGGAGCTTTGAGATGAAGCTCATGGACCAAGCCTGGCCCGTGACCCCCGTCCAGGTTTCTCACGTCAGCCTCGGGGCCGACACTGCTCTGGGCGGAGACACCCCACTCCGTGGAGTGGGCACTGAGGGGATCTTCACCGGCAGTCCCCTGCCTGAGGCTAGGGTACCTGTGACATCTCCCCCCGAAGAGAGACCTAGCCCTGCCCTTGGTCCAAAGAGAAGAATCAGGGTCACAGCTTGTGACCTGGCTGATCCCCAAGCTGGGTGTGCGCCCCTGAGAACCACACAGATAGCAGCTACTCTGTACCAGGCTGGCCAGACCCTGCTGGGCACCTCCCTGGCCAGAGTCACACTTGGGAAAAAAACATTCTTGTTACAGGAGCCACAGTGACTCTAGGGTGTGACTTGGGGGCCTAGGGTTACCAGAGTCTCTGAGAGGCTGTCATCAGAGTTTGATTTCCTGTAGCTTCCAAAGGCAGACCCAGAGCCAGCCAACCCACTACAGGGACATTTTTTTCTTTTTAATTGCTTTTGGCCATGCTGCAGGGTAGGTGGGATGTTAGTTCCGCTACCAGGGATCAAACCTGTGCCTCCTGCATTGAAAGTGCAAAGCCTTAACCCCTGGACCACCACCAGGGAAGTCCCTGCAGGTTATTTTAAGATTCTATACATAAGAGGGGGCTTTTCTAGCCAGAGTGTCCACCAAAGAATGGGCTTGTCTTCTCCCTGCCTTTGTCCAGGGGTGGGAAGCAGTCCTGGCTGAGATGCCCCTGCGAGGTGGCTGCCAGAGAATGGTGTTACTAACCCACCAGTTTCTTGTCCTTTTGGGGAGGTCAAGGTCAGACTTGGCTTGAAAAGGGACATTTTCAGAGTTTTCTGTCACTTGGGGTGTCTTTACCTCTCACATTTCTCTAATACTCAACTTAAAAAAAAAAAAAAAGGGCTGGCATGTGAAGAAGTGGCACAGACAGGCATCCCCAGGGGAGGATGGCAGATGCTGGGGGATGGATTCTGGGCTTCGGTGAACACAAGCTGTTTTACAGTCGTGCCCTAAGGGCCCTGGGAACACAGTTCTCGCAGCCCCGCCTCCCCCACACCTGCACACACTTACGATCTGACTGGAGGAGAGGCGGAGGGACTTCTTGTAGGCACGGGCGTGGGCTGGGGGCGATGGGGGCGGGGAGGGGGCCTCCAGGATGACGGGGCTGTCCAGGGTGTCGTCCTCGCTGCTCAGGGCTTCTGTCTTCTCCCTGCGGGTGGACCAGCTCTCAAGCCACTTCCCCCAGGCAAGGCTTTCCCTCCTGTATGCGCCCACCCCTCACCCAGGTCACAGGAAGCCTGCCACATGTCCCTGCACCTCTAGGGACCCCTCCCTCTAGGGGCTGCCCACTTAATGGGTGGTGGCAGGCACAGGTACGCAGGCCAGGGGGGTCTCCACCCAAAAGGGTGACTCCACAGAGCTGGAGAGGAGATGCAGGGTGCCCAGCCCCCAGGGTGCTCTCCATGGTCAGGATTCTGGTACCTGCTTCAGAGATGGTGAACTGAGAACTCTGTCCTGGCCAATCCCACCTGCCGCGGGAGCAGTCAGCCCATCCTTGATAACCGCCCCCCACCCCCCAACCCAGGCTTGGACACTCTGGGCCACTTCAGACATGAGAAAAGGAAGCAAGGTCAGCTGGCCCCTGCGGGAGACAGGATGCCCCACTCCTTTATAAGGTAGCCCCTTGTCTGGGTACCCCTTCCAGCTCTGCCACTTCCTGGCTGTGAGACCTTTGGTGTATGTAGGTTTTCCCACCTGTGAAATGGGGACATGTCCCAGGAAGAAGAAGGGGTGTAGAAGTGATTGTGGAATGACAAAGACCCACGGCAGGGGAGGGGTGCTGGCTCTACCCGCCCCCCACGGCCATCCTCCCCAGCTCCTGCTCCAGCTGCAGAGCCCCAGCCACGAGATCCGACTTACCCCCGCTGCTCCCGCACTGCGGTTTTCTCCCTCTGGGCGCTGCACTGTGGGGGGAATATCCATCTAGTGAACTCCCGCCCACTGCCCACGCGGGCCCACCCTGGGACCATGATCACCCACCTCCTTGGACGGGAAATCCCTGCGTCGCCAGGAAAACCACCACCGGCCTCCCTTCCGGGGCATCTTCTCCTTCTCCAGCTTGTCCACAGTGCTCTGCGGGCAGAGGAAGGCCACTGGCATTTTCTCCTGCCCCCACAAACCCACCTTACCTTGCCCAGGCGACCCCCCTGACCCCAGAATCTGGGGCTGACCCTAGAGCAAGGTGCTATCTACATGTGGAGGCTAAAGAAGCCTACTCACCCCCATCTTGGGCAATGACTCTAGGAGATAAGCGTGGGAGAACAAAGGCCCCTTCTGCCTGCCTCCACCCCACCCCAGCTAGAGCTGATCCCCCAGCTCTAGCCCAGCCTTGGCCTGGCCTCCAGATCTCATGAATCAAGATCTACTACCATCAGCCCTACTCTAGTGGCCAAAGGCAGTGCTTTGGGAGTTTCTCAACATCTGGTTCTCCCTGCATGATGCCACCAAGTGGCGGCAGGGAGTCTCTAGTCAATACCACCCTCAACCTCCAAGACCAACGTGGGCAATTCCTAAGGTTAGTGATCTATCCCCTGAGCAGCCTCCTTCTCTGTACACGTGACCCATCATTGTCTGGTGGGGAAAGCACGACCCTGTGAAAATATCTGATTCTGTTTGTGCTAGGTAATCCTAGGGATAGCTCAGCCCAGGCCCACCTAGGAGACTCATCAGCTTCCTGCAAATACAGAATGGAGAACCCAAGTCAGGAGGACAAGTGCCAGGGTGTCCACCTGGGCAGGGAAGAGGCTGGGGCTTCCCAGGTGCCGCTAGTGGTAAAGAACCAGCCTGCCAATACAGGAGACGTAAGAGCTGCGGGTTCAATCTCTCCCTGGGTCGGGGAGATCTCCTGGAGGAGGGCATGACAATCCACTCCAGTATTCTTGCCTGGAGAATCCCATGACAGAGGAGCCTGGCGGGTTATAGTTAATGGGGTTGCGCAGAGTTGGGCACGACTTAAGGGACTTAGTGCCCACCACTTGGGCTGGTGGAGCTTCTCCTAAGTTTGTCCTGAGTTTGTCTGGGTTAAGGTGAGGAGAGCCAAGCGGGGGGGCCGGGGGAGACCCTCTCCCTTCCCACAGGCTCTGGGGTCCCAGCTTAGACCTACAGCCAACCAGAGGGCAGAGCTGAGGGGCACCAATGGGAGGCACCCGCTGTCAACATCAGGTCATTCAGGCAAGCCTAACCAAGCTAATAAGGATGGGCCAGACAGGGTGGGGCCCTGGATGGCTCCTGAGGGGCAGAAGGGCTGGGTGCAGGTCAGCCCTGTGAGGGGTGGAGGTTCTGGGAGGGACTACAGAGACTGGACCTTCCACCTCTGAGCATCTGCACAGGCTGTTCCCCACCCTTGTTTACTCACCCTTCAGACGTCAGCAAAACCCCTGCTGGAGGCTCTCAAAGGACCCCAGACTGCTCCTTCCCACTTCTCACAGTTGAACTGTATACTCATTTGACTGAGTTTCTGGTTAAGTATCTCCCTATGAGGGCGTGACTCTCCCTGGTCCAGGCCCAGCACATAGTAGGTACTCAACAACTGTGTGCTGATAAAGCAAAACCCCAAGCTCAGCCTGGAGAGGGTCTCCGGGGAAGGTGAGGGGTGGGACCTCCACCTCCCAAGACTGTCTCTCAGATCCAAAAAGCTCCTGCTGAAGACACGTCCCTATTGCTTCTGGTTTGCCCTGAATTCCTCTGAAGTCGAAATCCATTCCAAATGGACTTAGCCATGGCAGGAAGCCAGGGAAAGGGGGGTGCTTCGGCCACATCGCCTGGGGCAAGGCTTCAGGGAGCCTGAGTCTCTCCTCCCCGAGTGGGTCCTGCCGTCCATCAGCCCCAGGCCCATCTCTGCCCACCCTCCCCTTCCTTGCCAAGGGGCCCCTCCCCCAAGGCTATGGCCACTTCCCCCAGGAGATCTGGGGGGAGCTCCAACCATTACCTTGGGCAGGTTTTTCTGAAAGGCTTGCAGGGACAGGATCATGGGGGCAGCTACAGCCCAGTTATAATGCCTGCAGAGATAGATGGGGTGTCAGGGCTGTGGAGGAAGGGGCGACCCAGCGGCCCAGTCCCAGTACCCACTGCTTGTTGATCTTCACCACCAGGTTTGGGTCGTCTAGGAGGCCGGGGTTTTGGGCAAGGTCCTCGTAGGAGACCAGGTGCTGGCTGAACTTCTCTGGGCACAGAGGCAGAAAGTGAGAGGTGAGGCTGATGTCCCGTCTGACCTACTGTCCCCGCCCCTCCCGGCTGCCCCATCTCTGCCCCTGGGGCCTCCTGCAGCTTGACCAGAGCAGGGCTCCTGGCTCCCCAGGGCTCTGGCATCTGCTGGTCCCACCCCAGGCCATCCTGGAATCACAGCTCCGTGTCACTTAACATTGGCCCCATGGGGTCTTGGGGACGCCCAGCACTTGCTGGCCGAGGGTGGGCTCCATGAAGCCTCACGCACACCTCCGCTGCCCACCCTTGAGGGTCTTCCCTCCCTTCTTCTGCCCCCTGGGCTCAGTCCTCGGGAGGGCAGGGGCCACCGCCGAGCATACCCACGGAGACGTCCCTGCTGTCGGCCAGGCCCCCGCAGAGGGACAGCACCACTGCGTCTGCTGTGTCCGCAATGGGCTCTGGCTCCTGCTCGGGGTTGCAGTCCCCCAGGGGCTTCAGGCTGTCCGGTGCACTCCACTTCCCGGCCCCCAGCCCACTGTTGCTGGGGACGAAAGGACCAACAGGGACATGAATAGGAGGCGGCAGCTGGGAGGAGGGCCTGGCCCCTGCTAGCCGACCCCTGTCCCCACGGGCCTCGATCCCAAGACACCCTGGAGTCCAGAACCCGGGCACCTCTGGGGGAAGTAAAGGGCTGCGTTCTCAGAGTCCAGGGAGGGCAGGTCATCCAGGTAGATGTCACTGGGGCCCAGGTGCTGGCTTCTTTTCAGGGAACCTGGCGGGAGAGGCGGGGGCATGTGTCGGCCTAACCCAGCGAGGTGGACTCTTGGGAGCACTCTGCGTCCCCTACCCCCGAGCACCACAAGGTGGCGCTGTCTGGTCCAGGGTTAACCGTCTGTAAGGCCGAAAGGTCCCAGGCCTGCGCTGTGCACTACGGTAGCTCCTGACCACACGACGTTGTGGGGTATACGTAAACGTGGCCTGATGAAGAAATGGAATTTTAAGTCTTATTTAATTTTTTTTTTTTGGCCGCGCCACAGGGCGTGTGGGATCTTAGTTCCCCAAACAGGGACTGAGTCCTTGCCCCTGCAGTGGAAGTGGGGAGTCTGTACCACTGGATCACCAGGGAAGTCCTCCAAGTGTTACTTCATTTCAATTAATTTTAATTTGGGGATTCCCTGGTGGCTCAGACGGTAAAGAATCGGCCTGCAGTGCAGGAGACCACGGTTCAATCCCTGGGTCAGGAAGATCCCCTGGAGAAGGGAATGGGTTTCCCACTCCAGTATTCTTGCCTGGAGAACTCCATGGACAGAGGAGCCTGGCGGGGTACAGTCTACGGGGTTGCAAAGAGTCGGACACGACTGAGCGACTGACACTTTTACTTTCACTTTTAATTTAAATAGGCACTTGTAGCCAGTGACTACCCATGTGGACAGCTCAGGAGCCAATTTCCTCTCTTAACACTCTCCCTGGCCTCGCTTAAGAAACACCATCTGCCTCGGTTCCTAGACACGAAACCTCTCTCCCTCCTCATCGCCATGCTGTTGCCTCTGCCTAGAATTCTCTTCCCCTGGTCCTTACTTGGCTGGATCTTTATGGCCCATGTCTCAGCTCAGGCATCACCTGCTCAGACAGGCCTTCCCCAGTCCCATGATTTAAATAGCTCCCATCCCAACCAATGATTCTGTCTGGTATGTACCACGTTACACTCTCCCTGCTTTACGCCTGTGTCATCTGTCTGCGCCATGGGACTGTGAGTCCCACAAGGAGGGCTGGGCCAGACACAGTGCACACAGTAGGTGCTTAGATGTGCCTGAAGTCCCGGAGTCCACTCAGGGGATGATAACCTGAGGCCAGGGAAGCAGTGGGAGGGGTCCGGCCATCACTCACCTTTCCTCTGGGAGACCCCCTCCGGCTTCCGGGTGTGAGCGGGGTCTTCCAAAGCAGCCCAGCTCCAGGATTTGGATGGAGGACGGGGCCCCGCGTCCCCAGAACTCTGAGTTTTGGTTTCCTCCCTCTCAGGGGCAGAAAGAGGGGGACCCGCCAGAGTGGGCGCCTCTGTGTCAGGCTGAAGAAGGTCAGTGCCAGCCCCTCTCTGCAGGGTTGGGAGTCCCGGAGGGTCCACACCAATCACAGAGGTGGAGGGGGTGCTGGGCGCCCCCTGAGGCGGAGAGGCTGTCCTGGAGCTGGCATCAGCGACCACCGAGGACTCGGGCCACTCAGCTTTGCCCACCTTCAATCAAACAGACGGGGCACGATGGGGACGGGGAAGGGCCTGCTTCTCACACCCTGCAAGGCCTCAGGGAGGCAGGCCAAGTGTCAGTCACTCCAGTCCTGACCCGCAGGGGCCATGGAGCCTCTAAGAGGTAAGGCTGGGGGGCTGACACAGAGGGGACTCACCTTTGGCAGCCTCCCCCAGGCCCACTGCATGTGGGACTCCGCTCTCAGGGGACTGGGTTCGGGGGTCCGCAGTTCCAGCTCCGAGTCACTCTTGGGAGATGTTAGCTCACCTGGTGAGAGGCTGCAGGAAGCAAGAACTCAGGGGCCCCCAAGCCAGCCGGCCACCCCCTGCCACCCTCTCCAGCCTGGGAACGTTTTTTTGTGTGTGTGTAACATGGATTTGTACCGGTGTTGGATCTAGAATATATAAAGAATATATAAATATATAAAGAACTCCTGTAAATCAACAATAAGAAGGCAATCCAGTTTAAAAAAAGAAAAAACAACAATGGGCAAAGCTGTGATTTCTTTTTCTTGGGCCGTGTGCCATGTGAGATCTTACTTCCCCAAGCAGGGATTGAACCCACACTCCCTGCGTTGGATGTATAGAGTCTTAACCACTGGGGCACCAGGCAAGTCCCAGGTTGTGACTTCTTAATGGGTTTAGGGGTTCCATTAAGGGTGTGAAAAGGCTTTAGAACTCGAGGTGGGTGATGGTTCTACAATACCGTGAGTATACTAAATGCCACTGAACTGTGTCCCTTAAAATGGCTGACGATGAGTTAGTTGCTCAGTCGTGTCCGACCCCATGTACTTTAGTCTGCCAGGCTCTTCTGTCCATGGGATTCTTCAGGCAAGAATACTAGAGTGGGTAGCCATTCCCTTCTCCAGGGGATCTTCTTGACCCAGGGATAGAATCCGGGTCTCCTGCATTGCAGGCAGATTCTTTACCGCTTGAGCCACCAGGGAATTATTTAAAATGGTTAAAATGATAAATTCTCTATGTTTTTTCTTTTCAACTTTTTGGCTGTACCATGCAGCATGTGGGATCCTAGTTCCCCAATCAGGGATCAAACCCATGCCCCCAGCCTTGGAAGTGTGGAGTCTTAACTACTGCTGCTGCTGCAGCTAAGTCGCTTCAGTCGTGTCTGACTCTGTGCGACCCCAGAGACGGCAGCCCATCAGGCTCCCCTGTCCCTGGGATTCTCCAGGCAAGAACACTGGAGTGGGTTGCCATTTCCTTCTCCAATGCATGAAAGTGAAAAGTGAAAGTGAAGCCGCTCAGTCATGTCCGACCCTCAGCGACCCCATGGACTGCAGCCTTCCAGGCTCCTCTGTCCATGGGAGTCTCCAGGCAAGAGTACTGGAGTGGGGTGCCATTGCCTTCTCCAGTTTAACTAGTAGTTAGTCTTAACTACTAGACCACCAGGGAAGTCCCATGTGTATTTTACTGCAATAAAAAAACAAATGGGCAAGACAGTTGAATATCAACACTTTACACAAAAGATATACAGGGTGGTAGATGCAATAAATATGTTCTGTATCATTACTCATCGGCAAAATGTACATGGAGACCCCTCTCAGGGGCCTTGGCTTTGAGTCTCTGCCTGTAGCCCTCCTGGACGCTCACCTGGCCTGGGGGTGCCACTCGCCGTCAGAGTAGGGGTAGATGTCTTTGGGCTCCGGAGGGGACTCCCCTTCTGGCTGGATGCTGCTGAGGGGGCCACGGGGAAATAAACGGTCACTGACAGGACAGGTACCCTGGGCAGGGCATGGAAGCCTGGACATCACCGAGGAAGTAAAGCAACGAAAGCCCAGAGAGGTCAAGGACCTGGCCCAGGGTCACACAGCATTGCCAGAGGAAACTGAGCTTGAAGCCCAGGTGGCGTGCCCACACCCTCAGCCCCGTACATACCCTGGGGGCTCCGGCCTTGGCTTTTCCAGCAGGGATGGCTCACTCTCAGCGCCCGCCTCCAGCTCCTCTGAACTAGAATCGGCTGCCACCGTGCCCTCCTTCCGCTTGGTTTTCCTCCTGCGCCGTTTCTTCTTCCGCCCACTGGAGGCCATGCCCGCGATGCTGGCATCAGGCTCGCTGGTGGTGCCCAGCTGGGAGTCCGAAGGGAACCCCGCCAGGCCCCCCCAAGGGATGGGTGACGTGCATAGGCGGGGAGGCACGTCTTCCTGTGGAGCAAAGCAGGGGCAGGGCTAAGCGGGTGGGAAAACAGGCCTGGAGGCTGGACGGGGCGGCGGTCGCATGGCCCTGTGACTTGCTGGCTTCCGAGCTCCTCACGGAGGTAAGGCAGCCCCAAACCCCAGGCCCTGCCCAGAGGGTCACCAGTGAAGATGCGCTCACTTCATCGCTCTCCAGCTCCTGGACAAAGAAGGCCTCCCCGCTGTCCCCCAGCTTCATGTGCAGGTCCACCGGCTCCCCGTTGATCTCGATGTCCACCTGTAACGGGGCGTGGTGGAGCGGGGTCCCCGCCGTCGTCCTCCACTCCCACCTCTTGTCCACTGGCCTCCAGGCTGGTCCTGGGACACAGGCTGCCTGCTGTCCCAACGCACTGCACTTTCTGGACCTCTCTCTTCCCTCCCCACCTTGGGGGGCCCCCGATCCCCACTCTGAGGGTATCTGCTCACCATCTCAATATTCTTGTTCATGCCTTGGTTTTTGTGTTCCTGTCTCTCCCACAGCCCACCAGCACAAGAACATGATTTTTTTTTTTTTAACTTTTTGGCCACCCCATGTGGCATGTGGGATCTTTGTTCCCTGACCAGGGATTAAACCCACATCCCTGCACTGGAAGGATGGAGTCTTAACCCCTGGACCACCAGGGAAGTCCCAGAACATGATCCATCTTGTCACTGGTGGGTCCCAACATCCAGGAGCACACCCGAACAGTTGTGCATGACATGAACAGTGTTAATAATGACCCTTTCCTGGGCACTCTCTGGAGTGTGTTATACAGACCATCTCATTTAACCTTCACAGCCACCCCTGGCCATAGCTCCCATCATCATCCCCACTTTACAGATGAGGAAAATGAGGCTCAGAGGGGTTAAGTAATTTTCTGGGAAGTAGCCAAGTGAGGCTATGAACTCAGAAAGTCTGAGGCCACAACCCAAGCCCTTAACCAGTCAGCTACACCATCTCCCGAAAGGTTACACTCTCCTATTAGGATTTGGGGAAGTCACCCTATTGTGAAGGGGGTCTGGGCTCACCAGACCAGAACTCGGTGTAAATAAAAATCTGTCATGTTTGTCTGAGCCCCGCGAAGACGGAGCTGGTCTCCTAAGGGGAAGGAACTAACTTGTGAGTAACTCCGCCTACCTGTCCCCAGTGAGCTCCGAGTTCATCATCAGGGAGACGAGAATGTACCCACTCACACAGGTGCAGTGACTTACCAGGAGCACACAGGTAGGTCTCAGGAAGCTGAAGCCAGTCTAATGGCCCCACTACAGAAGCCTGCCCTGATATGCTGCTTGCAGGAGAAAGCAGGGACCCTACCGGACCAGAAGCCCCAATCCAACCCCAAGAAAATACAAAAGAAGGGAAGCCTGCCCAGAGGATGTACTGCCACCCCAGGGAGGTCTGGGTCCTGTCCTGGCTCCCAGAGCCCACCCCCCACCCCGGGGGGCCCCTCTCCTGGCCAACACTCACCACCTTCTCCCGCGAGCGCAGGACGCCCAGCTTGCCAAAGCGCACGTGGAAAGGCGAGCATCGGAAGGAGCCGTCCACCTGCCTCACCACCAACACGTCGATGCCCCCGCTCAGCGTGGCCGGGTTCAGGCCCCGGTATAGGCCCTTCAC
Organism: Bos mutus; assembly: GCF_027580195.1. NCBI lineage: Eukaryota > Metazoa > Chordata > Mammalia > Artiodactyla > Bovidae > Bos > Bos mutus. The sequence continues at coordinate 54,286,625 of NC_091629.1, read as the reverse complement.
CGTACCGAACACGGTCTCCGCCAGCTGCCCCATGTAGTTCATGGCTGTGCCGGGGAAAAAGTGGAGGTGCTGGGCCCACCCCCCTTTTGGGGAAGGCCCCGCAGCCTGACCCCCCGGGACCTACCTCAGGCTTCCGGCGTGTGGTCCTGGTAGTCCCCGGAGTGCCTCCGCAGACGCGCAGCCGTGATGGGCTGGGAGGCGCGCCTGTAGACGTGGGTTCTGATCCCAGCCGGCCGTGGGGCTGCTTCCCTTCTCCAAGTGCAATGCTCACTTCTGTCAAATCGGGGCACCGGGTAAGGCCATTCAGGGCGCCGCGAGCCTCTAAATGCCATGAGTAATCATGACCACAGTGCTCAGTGGCAGGGCTCCTGTCGTCTTTACGACAACCCGCCAGGCAGGCCGAGCAGGTCATTATCCCTGTTTACAGACAAGCCAGGCTCAGAGAGGCGGAGTGACTTGTCCATGATCTCACCACTCGTCAGGAGAGGAGCCAGGATTCGCTCCCAGGCCTGGGTGTTTGCAGAGCCCTTGGTGTGAACCTCTGGGATGGCTTGACTGTGGAGGCAGGGAGAGGGGAGGCACCCCAAGTTAGGGTACAGTGAGGGGCCAGCCTCATGGCAGATCAGGCCCAGGGCCCCCATGGGTCACACGGGACAGTCCCAGGCAGAGGGAGAGAAGGGGACCTCAGTTTTCCCATCTGAGAAATGGGTTGCTTGCTGCCTCCTGGTCCTAGGAGTAAAAGGAACCTTGCAGGGCCATTGTGGCTAATGTGTAGGGGGCCAAGGGTGGAGGTAACCCTGGTACCCAAGGCTTTGCTCAGTTCTCAGATGCTTACAGTAAGGCATCCCTCACAGCTGGGCCCAAACTACGAAATTTAAAGCCCAAACTCCCAAATTCTTCCCAGTTTCCCTGGGACATGTGGGAAGCCCATTCATAGCCACGACCTGATCCCAGTGTCTGTAGTCATAGTTCTCAGCCCTGACCCCACTCCTCAGACCCACATTCAGGCCTTGGGCTGGCCCCTGGCCTATCACAGCTGTTCCTTCTTCTTCCAGCTAAACCGGTCCCTCCGGCTCTCACACCAGCCAGAGCTGGGTCAGCCAGAGGCAGGAGCCATAGCAGCTGCGGAGAAGAGCCAGGGCCATAATGAGAACCACCTCCACGCTGGCCCGGTGCCCGCCCCACCAGCTTCAGCTCATCACCCCTTCCCTGATGGCCAATGGCAGTGGGCTATACCCTTCTGGCTGCCGGGACCCAAACCATCCCACCTTCACAGGGCACTTCCTTCTGATCCTGCATCCTCTAGGCAGACCTGCCATGCAAGATCACCTGTCAAACAAGTCAAGTGACTTATCTGAACCCTATGAAGCTAGCAGGCTATAGATGGGGGGAGGGAGTGATGACTCATATCCTGGTTTCCTGATTCCATACCATGGTTCCTTCCCCTCCGTGGTCCCCAAACCACGCCACAGTCATCTACAAAGAGGGCCGCCCTCTCTGCACAGCCCTGTAATGCCTCACTAAAATCCCAAATGTGCTGCTCCAGAGCCCAGCATCACCTGGGAGCTAGTTACAAACAGAGAGCTTCACAAAGATAAAGTCCTATGAGAATTGCTAAAGTGAGAAATTGGGATAAAATGAAACTCTTTGGACTCCTCTAAAATGTCACTCAAATTGAACACATCTTTTACCTGCAAGGCACGCCTGCTGCGTGGTAGGTGAAAACTCCCACTTTGGTTTCTCCATCCTTAACACTACAGTACGAATATGGGAGACCCACTGACAAAGAGAGACATGTGGTGGGCAGGGCTTTAGATCACTGAGCCCAGGAAAACAGAGAAGACTCCAGAAGCTTCTACGAATATTAAAGCAGCAAGCATTGGCTTCCTCAGCGGCAAAGAGTCCAGCAGTTAAGAATCCTGCATTGTCACCTGGCAATGCAGGGGATACAGGTTCGATCCCTGATCCGGGAAGATCTCACATGCTGTGGAGCAACTAAGCCCATGCATCACAATGACTGAGTCAGCGCTCTGAGCCCAGGAGCTGCAACCACGTGAACCCGAGAGCCCGGGCACTGCAAAGAGAGAAGTCACCGCTATGAGAAGCCCACGCACCGCAATGAAAAGTAGAGCCCACTTGAAGCTAGAGAAAGCCTTCACGGCAAGGAAGACCCAGCACAGCCAAAAATAAATAAGTATATACAATTTTTTTTTTTAAAGGAGCAAAAGCAGGAGAGGGGCACCCCGGGAGTGGGGGCAACGTTCTGCCCTGCACAGAGCAGAAGAGTCGGTGGTGGGTGGGCAGGGAAGGGGCGGAGGAGATAGGCTCAGCTCCACCTGCTCCTGGGTTTCTCAACTTTACCACCACTGCTGTTTGGGGCTGGATAATTCTTTGTTGTGGGGTTGGCGGGCGGCTTGTAAGATGTTTAGCAGCATTCCTGGTCTACCCACTAGATGCCAAGTGGCACCCTCCCTCCTGACAACCAAACTGTCTCCAAACTTTGTCAAATGTCCCCTGGGGGGCAAAACTGCCCCCAGCTGAGAGCCGCTGGGATAGGAGAAAGCTCAGTGGCAGAGGGGGGAGCCGGGTCTTACTCTGATCCACTCATGGGATGTGGTCTGGCAAGTAACTTGCTGGCCTCAGTTTCCCCTTCTATGAAACTCGGCCTGGATTTCTCAGACCTTCTCAGCTCTAATGTCATGGGAGCCTAGAATTCATTCCTCTCCTTGCTCCCCCGCTCACGAGTGGATGTCCCACCTCTGTCTGCTCAGTATTTTGGAGGGAGGGGGAGAGCCTTGTGAGTCAAGCCCTGGGCTCCCTTCCCTCTACCTGTACCCATTCCTGAAGACACCTCCTGTCTCTGGGACCAGCTCTGCCTCCTTGGTCTGCTCTGGATGGAGGAGAGCTCTGCTTGGCTCCCCTATACTCCCCTTTACCCTCAAACTCACAGGTCTAAAACCAAATATGTCCCCTTCCCCTGGGAACTTGGTTAGCTTAATTCCTCTAAGGACTCATGGCTACCCCTCCCTCCCAAGGCCTCTGAATCCTATTCCCCAATTTCCTGCTCATCTGGCCCCCTCTTTCCTGCTGTCCTAGATCAAGGCTTTGTGACCAATGCGCAGATCCTGGGGGGCAGCAGGCAGTGTGGTTTAAGGCACCAGACTGTCTCTCTGACCCTTACTAGCTGTGACCCTGGGCAAGTCACTTCATCTCTTTGAGCCTCAGCCGCAGCCTCCTAAATGGGAATAACACAGGGATGCCTGGGTAAGTCATGACATAATTGGTATAAAGCAGCGGCAGGCACTGAACGCCCAGCCACACCACCTGTCAGTTGCAGCACTGTTTTCGGAATCGTGACTGTCCTCACTCACTCAGGCTGGTGCTGAGGGCAGGACAGGTCAGACTCCAATGCATGGCCCCGGCCCTGAGTTGACAGTTCAGACTTAACTTGGCATTCAAGGCCCTGCAAATGGTGGCCTTGCTGACAATCAAACTGTCTCCAAACTTTGTCAAATGTCCCCTGGGGGACAAAACTGCCCCCAGCTGAGAGCTGCTGGGATAGGAGAAAGCTGAGTGGCAGGTTTCTGCAGGCCTCAGAAAGCTGAGGCCAGGGTGCCCAGGCCTCAGAGTCCACAAACATCTACATGCCACCCCACCCCACCAGGCCTGCACACAACCCCACCACAGGGAAGGCAGAACAAGCTGCCATGGGTGTCAGCCCTCAGCCTTTCTGGGCTCCCAGATTCAGGGATGGTGGCGTGTAGTGCTCTGTCTAGGACCAGAGGGTGTCGGAGGGTCAGCCCTGCTCCAGCTGTGCAAGAGAGACAATTCCACCCAGGATCCCTAGCTGCCTTCACAGCTGCTGCCTCTGACCTGCCCAGTCTCAGGGCCGGCGGGGCAAGGGTCAGACCTTGTCTTGCAACTGAGGACACTCAGTACCAGAGAGGGTGGGTGTCTTCCCTAGCGTCACAGTCTGCCTGAGGGGTGAAGCTGGGGGTGGTGGTGGTGGTGAAACTTTCCCCCAGAGAGGTTTTTATATCTCATTCTCTCCCGATCCCCCATTCTGGATGTCCCGGGACCCCGGAGGCGCTGAGTCTGGGAGAGGGATGAAGTGAGGCCCGGCTCCACCACCCCGGAGTTCCTTTCGGATATCTGGAGAGGGAGTCGGGCCCGGATCGGGAAGGAATGAGGATCAGATGGCAGGGCAGATGGGCGGGGCCGGGTGGGGCGGGGGACGGGGACCTCATCTCCGGCCCTGTTTGGGCCCTACCTGGGGAGCTGCCCACTGGACTCCGGGATCCCGGAGCGCCGCTTCTACCTGAGGGCACAGGGTCAGCAGGTAAAGTGTCTCCGGCCCCGCACTCCCTAGCCACTTCCGGCTCCTCTAGGACTGGGCGAGATCCCGGTTCCGCCCCTTCCACGAGCTAAGGGCGGCCTCTGCAGGTCCCAATCCGTCTAGACTCCACCCACCAGGGAGGCCCGCCCTGCCCGATCCCCACGCCCAAGGGCGCCCTTTCACCTACAGTGTCCGGGGCGGGGCCGAGCTCCAGGCCCCGCCCCCGGATCCAGTCCGCCCCGCCCCCGAGCTCCAGCCCGCCCCGCCCCCCGAGCTCCAGGCCCGGCTCCTGGGCCCCAGTCCACCCCGCTCCCCCGGGCTCCAGTCCGCCCCGCCTCCGGGCTCCAGTCCGCCCCGCCCCCCGAGTTCCAGGCCCCGCCCCCGGGCTCCAGCCCGCCCCGCCCCGCCCCGCCCCGCGCCCTAGTGCTCCCGGAGGGACCATCCCCGTGGCCCGCCACCACCCCAGCCCCGGGAACCGCGGAAAAGCCAGGACTTTGGAATCGAGCCGACTTAAGCCTGCCTGGCTTTGCTCCTAGCTCGCTGTGCGACTTTGGTAAATTCTTTCCCCCATCTGACCCCGCTTTCTGCTTTATGGGGATAGCGCCCCCGCCCTTGCAGGATTTTCGAGATGACCTGAAATGACTTTGTGAAGCATCAGGCGCTCGAAAGTCCCCTCTTAGGGGCAGCTTGGAGTTCCTAATCCCACCTCCAACATCCCCCCGACCCTCCTCCAAGGCTGGATCGGATCCTCGTATTATTCACTCACATGGCCCACAGCTATAATTTCATATTCGCTTGAATTTGATGTTATGGTCTGTATCTTGGAATTCCGTGAGAGCAGGTCGCGTTCATGCTTACACCCCAGCGTCCAGTTCAGTCCTGAAATACAGCAGGAACTCAATAAATGCCCGCTCTTCATTCCATCCCGCCTATGCAACCCTGGTGGAGCGGAAGTGGGGTCAATACCTCCATCGGCCAGCAGAGGGCAGGCGATGACCAGCTTTCTCGCCGAGCTGGAAGTCCAGGTGCGCGAAGATTTGAAGCATCCATGGACCCGCAAGCCGCGGGCCGGGGGCTTGGGCATCTGTGGTTCGTGACTTGTCCTGGACCAAAGACGTCTCCGACAACCTGTGAGGATGGACGGCCCATGAAGATGCTCTGAGAAAGGTCAGCAGGGGAAGGAGTTTGCTGTAAAGGCAGAGGAAACCCAGGAAAAGCTGGGAGGAATGGGACTCAATGGCAAAGAGTCAGGCTAAGAAAGTACTAGCCGGTGGGGAGCGAGAGGTGGTCGCTGTTGTTCTGTGACTCGAGATGGCAGGACCTGGCTGGAAGGACCTCAGCTGTTCTAGGTTTAGCAAAAGTCATTTGGTGTCAGTCCTGAAACCGGGCTGTGTCTGCTGGTATCTCAGAAGAGCCCGGGTGGGAGCAGAGCTATTTCGGGTGGCCAGAGGGCAGAGTCATGCCACAAACATGTCTGTGGAAGCACTGTATATTCAGCAGGGAAACCCTGGAAACTTCAGAAATCCTTCAAGGGAGTCTGGGAGGGAAGAGAGGAGAGAGAACAGGGGTTGTGGCTACAGATAGCACAGTAATTCTACCTCTGGGAGCCTCAATTTCCTCATCTGCAAGATGGAGATAAAAATCTACCTTGTAGGATTGCATTGGATTAAACAGGATGAACTGAATCAGTGGTTCTCAACCTTGGTCGCACACTGAAATCTCTGTGCCCTTGGCAAATACTGATGCCTGGGGTGTGAGAATTAAAAAACAACAACTCTCCGGGTGATTGTAATGTGCTGCCAAGGCTGGGAACTACAGAGCGAAATAAAACACTGACCACAGAGCAGGGCACATACTAGGGGTTCAACAGTGTTTAGCACATTTTTTAAAAAATGGAGCACACATTGTTTTCATTGTTCTTTGTTAGAGAAATAAGTTGATACAAAGATTGTTGCAGAAATTGAATTTCCGACAAGCTTGTTTCCGGAGAGATGAATCATCTGGGATTTGATGCTTCTGGAGGTGGGGGAAGACAGAGGCAGCCTCGGGTAGTATGACTTGTCCTAACACCCAGCTGAGCTGAACAAGGCAGGGACCACCCTGTTCTAGCTTGCGGTTTGCATCACCCACCGTCTCTGAGGCATCCTTTGAGCACGCAAGCAGCGTGAATGCTTGTGTTTGCCCACTTCTGGGGTTAAGGATAGAGGCAGTTTTCTCCTCTCCCTCAGTGTCCTTGAGCGGTGGTGGTGGGTGGGGGTATGCCACTGTTTGTCTTTTGAGTAACCCGTCAGTGCAGGGGGGCACTTCCTTCTCTGTGGATCTTGGTAGCCGTATGCGCTTTGTCACAGACCCGGTGATTATTCACTGCACCCCACTGCTTTCTTGCTGGGTGAACCCAGCCTGAAGTGCCATGAGGACCCACTCACCCAGGCCTGCAGCTGTGACCCCTTGCCATGGGCAGCAAGACTGGCTGCAGGAGTGGGCTCCTCAACCACTCCTGGTGGTCTGGCCCCGCTGAAGGTGGAAAGGGAGGCAGAGAAACCCGCACTGACTCCCTCCAGATACGGACTTGTGAGTTGGGCGGCAGACGGTGTCTGGCCAGCATGATCAGGTTTAGCAAATAAAAATATAGGATGACCAATTAAATTTGAGGGGCTTCCCTGATGGCTCAGATGCTAAAGAATCTGCCTGCAAGGTGGGAGAACTGGGTTCAATCCCTGGGTTGCGAAGATCCTCTGGAGAAGGGAATGGCTACCCACTCCAGTATTCTTGCTTGGAGAATTCCATGGACGGAGGAGTCTGGCAAGCTACAGTCGGGGTCCCAAAGAGTCAGACACGACTGAGCAACTGACACATTATACTCAACAGTTATTCACTGGCATCTGAAATTCAAATTTAATGGTATCTCCTTGATTTTTACTTGCTAAATCTGACTGGTCAAACAGCCAAGGAGTGCTCAGCACATGGAGCTTGCAATGGCCTCCTGCTCAGTGCTGCCACATGCAGCTTCCACCTGTCACTGCCCTGCTCCAGAACTGTGTGTGGCTCCCAACTGCTTCCAGAGACAAGCTTGGACTCCAGGGCTACTGTGCTGGGCCTGGCTTTCCTGCCAGGCCAGCTGCCCTGCTTGGGCTTTTTCCCATCTCTGCCCCTGCTCATGTTTTCCCTGCCTGGCATGTCTCCTGTCCATTCCCCGTAGCAGTTGCAAACACTTATTGAGCACCTACTAAATATAGGCAACATGCTGAGTTTTTCATTTGCATTATCTCAATTTGATTGTCACAAAACCTAGTAGAGACAGTAGCTGTCCTGTTTTACCAGTGAAGAAAGCGATGCTCTCAGATGTGATTCTTTTTTTTTTAAACTGAAGTATACCTGATTTACAATATTGTGTTTCAGGTGTACAGCAAAGTGATTTGGTTATATATATATCAGATCAGATCAGTCGCTCAGTCATGTCCGACTCTTCTGCAATCACAACACGCCAGGCCTCCCTGTCCATCACCAACTCCCGGAGTTCACTCAGACTCACGTCCATTGAGTCAGTGATGCCATCCAGCCATATCATCCTCTGTCGTCCCCTTCTCCTCCTGCCCTCAATCCCTCCCAGCATCAGAGTCTTTTCTAATGAGTCAACTCTTCGCATGAGGTGGCCAAAGTACTGGAGTTTCAGCTTTAGCATCATTCCTTCCAAAGAAATCCCAGGGCTGATCTCCTTCAGAATGGACTGGTTGGATCTCCTTGCAGTCCAAGGGACTCTCAAGAGTCTTCTCCAACACCACAGTTCAAAAGCATCAATTCTTCAGCGCTCAGCCTTCTTCACAGTCCAACTCTCACATCCATACATGACCACAAGAAAAACCATAGCCTTGACTAGATGAACCTTTGTTGGCAAAGTAATGTCTCTGCTTTTGAGTATGCTATCTAGGTTGGTCATAACTTTCCTTCCAAGGAGTAAGCGTCTTTTAATTTCATGGCAGCAGTCACCATCTGCAGTGATTTTGGAGCCCAGAAAAATAAAGTCTGACACTTTTTCCACTGTTTCCCCATCTATTTCCCATGAAGTGATGGGACCGGATGCCATCATCTTCGTTTTCTGAATGTTGAGCTTTAAGCCAACTTTTTCACTCTCTACTTTCACCTTCATCAAGAGGCTTTTGAGTTCCTCTTCACTTTCTGCCCTAAGGGTGGTGTCATCTGCATATCTGAGGTTACTGATATTTCTCCCGGCAATCTTGATTCCAGTTTGTGTTTCTTCCCGTCCAGCGTTTCTCATGATGTACTCTGCATAGAAGTTAAATAAGCAGGGTGACAATATACAGCCTTTATGTACTCCTTTTCCTATTTGGAACCAGTCTGTTGTTCCATGTCCAGTTCTAACTGTTGCTTCCTGACCTGCATACAAATTTCTCAAGAGCCAGATGAGGTGGTCTGGTATTCCCATCTCTTTCAGAATTTTCCACAGTTTATTGTGATCCACACAGTCAAAGGCTTTGGCATAGTCAAGAAAGCAGAAATAGATGTTTTTCTGGAACTCTCTTGCTTTTTCCATGATCCAGCAGATGTTGGCCATTTGATCTCTGGTTCCTCTGCCTTTTCTAAAACCAGCTTGAACATCAGGAAGTTCACGGTTCACATATTGCTGAAGCCTGGCTTGGAGAACTTTAAGCATTACTTTACTAGCATGTGAGATGACTGCAGTTTGCGGTAGTTTGAGCATTCTTTGGCGTTGCCTTTCTTTGGGATTGGAATGAAAACTGACCTTTTCCAGTCCTGTGGCCACTGCTGATTTTTCCAAATTTGCTGGCATATTGAGTGCAGCACTTTCACAGCATCATCTTTCAGGATTTGGAATAGCTCAACTGGAATTCCATCACCTCCACTAGCTTTGTTCGTAGTAATGCTTTCTAAGGCCCACTTGACTTCACATTCCAGGATGTCTGGCTCTAGGTCAGCGATCACACCATCGTGATTATCTGGGTCATGAAGATCTTTTTTGTACAGTTCTTCTGTGTATTCTTGCCATCTCTTCTTAATATCTTATGCTTCTGTTAGGTCCATACCATTTGTGTCCTTTATAGAGCCCATCTTTGCATGAAATGTTCCTTTGGTATCTCTGATTTACGAACAAAGCTAGTGGAGGTGATAGAATTCCAGTTGAGCTATTCCAAATCCTGAAAGATGATGCTGTGAAAGTGCTGCACTCAATATGCCAGCAAATTTGGAAAACTCAGCAGGGGCCACAGGACTGGAAAACGTCAGTTTTCATTCCAATCCCAAAGAAAGGCAATGCCAAAGAATGCTCAAACTACTGCACAGTTGCACTCATCTCACACGCTAGTAAAGTAATGCTTAAAGTTCTCCAAGCCAGGCTTCAGCAATATGTGAACCGTGAACTTCCTGATGTTCAAGCTGGTTTTAGAAAAGGCAGAGGAACCAGAGATCAAATGGCCAACATCTGCTGGATCATGGAAAAAGCAAGAGAGTTCCAGAAAAACATCTATTTCTGCTTTCTTGACTATGCCAAAGCCTTTGACTGTGTGGATCACAATAAACTGTGGAAAATTCTGAAAGAGATGGGAATACCAGACCACCTCATCTGGCTCTTGAGAAATTTGTATGCAGGTCAGGAAGCAACAGTTAGAACTGGACATGGAACAACAGACTGGTTCCAAATAGGAAAAGGAGTACATAAAGGCTGTATATTGTCACCCTGCTTATTTAACTTCTATGCAGAGTACATCATGAGAAACGCTGGGCTGGAGGAAACATGAGCTGGAATCAAGATTGCCAGGAGAAATATCAGTAACCTCAGATATGCAGATGACACCACCCTTAGGGCAGAAAGTGAAGAGGAACTCAAAAGCCTCTTGATGAAGGTGAAAGTAGAGAGTGAAAAAGTTGGCTTAAAGCTCAACATTCAGAAAACGAAGATGATGGCATCCGGTCCCATCACTTCATGGGAAATAGATGGGGAAACAGTGGAAAAAGTGTCAGACTTTATTTTTCTGGGCTCCAAAATCACTGCAGATGGTGACTGCCATGAAATTAAAAGACGCTTACTCCTTGGAAGGAAAGTTATGACCAACCTAGATAGCATATTCAAAAGCAGAGACATTACTTTGCCAACAAAGGTTCATCTAGTCAAGGCTATGGTTTTTCCTGTGGTCATGTATGGATGTGAGAGTTGGACTGTGAAGAAGGCTGAGCGCTGAAGAATTGATGCTTTTGAACTGTGGTGTTGGAGAAGACTCTTGAGAGTCCCTTGGACTGCAAGGAGATCCACCCAGTCCATTCTGAAGGAGATCAGCCCTGGGATTTCTTTGGAAGGAATGATGCTAAAGCTGAAACTCCAGTACTTTGGCCACCTCATGCGAAGAGTTGACTCACTGGAAAAGACTCTGATGCTGGGAGGGATTGGGGGCAGGAGGAGAAGGGAACGACAGAGGATGAGATGGCTGGATGGCATCACTGACTCGATGGACGTGAGTCTGGGTGAACTCCGGGAGTTGGTGATGGACAGGGAGGCCTGGCGTGCTGCGATTCATGGGGTCGCAAAGAGTCGGACATGACTGAGCAACTGATCTGATCTGATCTGATCTGATAAGCTGTTTGTATATTTTGGAAATTAAACTGTGCATCATTTGCAGATATTTTCTCCCAGTCCATAGATTGTCAGACATGATTCTTAAACTGTGGTCCCTGGGCCAGCAGCTGCAATACCACGCACATTCTCAGGCGCTACTCCAGAACTACTGAATCAGAAACTCTGAGGCTGGGGCCCAGCTATCTGTATTTTAATCAGCTCCCTTCAGCCACATCAGAGTGTTTCCGATGCTTGTTCTAGTTTGTGACTTGCTGCTCTAAGAGATGAAGTAACTGAAGGAACCTTTCATTCAGGCAGAGGTTGAGAGGATGGTAGAAGACCCCCAGGCAGGGCATTTATGATCATTCTGAGCATCGTGCGTGGACTAGGCTCTGGAGATGCTGCAGCGACCCAGCAGTCCTGGTTGGTGAGGGGGAGAGAAGAAGGGAAAGAAGCAGAACTGACAGGCAGTCAGGCAGTTATGATGGATGGCAGCAGGATGGGAGGGTCAAGGAAAGCTTTTCTCAAGCAGACATCTAAGTCTCAAAAATCAGTTGGAATTAGTTAGATATAAAGGGTGGGAGGGCTTCTCAGATGGCTCAGTAGTAAAGAATCTGCCTCCCAGTGCAAGAGAGGAGGGTTCCATCCCTGTGTTGGGAAGATCTCCTGGAGAAGGAAATGGCAACCCACTCCATTAATCTTGCAGGGGAAGTCCCATGGACAGAGGAGCCTGGCAGGGCTATAGTCCATGGGGTCGCAAAGAGTGGGAAAGGACTTAGTGACTAAACAACAACAAAAGGGTGGGAATGCTATTCCAAGTGTACTGACTAGTTTGTAGCAAGGCCCTGCAGATGTATCTGGGGAGAGTTCAGTCTTGATGGAAGGTGAAACAGCTGAGTAGGGGGCAGGGGAGGAATCAGATTGGGGGGGGTGGCGCGGCGCGGGGGAGGGGAGGAAGTGGGAGGCAAGTCTCTGCCTTCAGAGCAAATGAAGGAGTTTTAGGGGCTTCCCTGATGGCTCAGATGGTAAAGCGTCTGCCCGCAATGCAGAAGACTGGGGTTCGATCCCTGGGTCGGCAAGATCCCCTGGAGAAGGAAATGGCAACCCACTCCAGTAGTCTTGCCTGGAAAATTCCATGGACGGAGGAGCGTGGTAGGCTAAAGTCCATGGGGTTGCAGAGAGTCGGACACGACTGAGCAACTTCACTTAATAGCAATTGAGAAAAAGCCCTCTGGCTTTCGTGTGGAGTGGCACTAGAGAAGATAGTTGGGGAGGAGGGGAGCAGAGACCCAGGAGTGTCAGGCCCTAGACCCAGCCCGCTTCTGACCTTCAAGGCAGCTGTAGAGATTCAGACCCCAATCACAGTTTTGGGCTGGTGGCGGTTCCAAGGCCGGTGTTGCCGCCTCCGAGGCCAAGGGGTGGGGCTGGAGAGAGAACTGCCCCCACCATCTTCCGCTACTGGCCCACCCCGATGGCCCCGCCCCTACAGCCGCCCCGCCCCCAGCCCCGCCTCTCCCCAGCTGCTGGCTGGAGAAAGTCAGGCTCTGGGCTGCAATCCTGGGTTGCTCTTCCCTTCCTTGTTGCCTTTCCCTGCCAATGTGGCTGAGGCTGCGGGGCTCCTGGGGCCTCTCCTCCCAGACTTTCAGGGACAGGCTCTGGATGTGGTCAGGGATCCCTAGGCTGGAGGGCAGGAGACTTCCGTTGCTGTCCCTTATTCCTGCCAACCAGGCTGTCGGTGGTAGCCGAGCACTGCCCCAGCCTGACCAGGTTGCCTGGCAGTGTGGGCTCTGGCTGGGCAGTTTCCGGCTCCAGCTGTCCTTACCAGAAAAACGTCAGTTTGACTGAACCCTTTGAAATCTGTTTGGGATTTCTAGTCGCGGGAAGAACACTGAAAGATCATTAACCACCTGTGAAGGGGAGCTTTCTGTGTGTTCTGAAACCGCCACAGGACTTACCAGCTGTCTTATGCGCTGAACCTTCAGCAAGGGGACCTCTTATTCTTCCTCTTTTTACTTAGATGTACTTTCTGGCCCCGTTCTCCTCCATCTGGTATCCAGACTCATCTCTCACTATGCTTTGCAATGCAAAGAGGGTCTCAAAAGGATGGGCTTCCCCGGTGGCTCAGCAGTGGTTTGATCCCTTGGGTTGGGAAGATCCCTTAGAGGAGGGCATAGCAACCCACTCCAGTATTCTTGCCTGGAGAATCTCAAGGATAGAGGAGCCTGGTGGGCTACCGTTCATAGGGTCGCAAAGAGTTGGACATGACTGAAGTGACTGAGCATGCACACATGCTAGAATGGATGTTCAATATTTTTAAATTTTGTTCAGAAATAGAATAAGAGATGTTTAAAAAAATACTATTTAGGGCTCTCCTGGTGGCTCAATGGTAAAGAATCCATGTCTCAATGCAGGGGACACAGGTTTGATCCTTGATCCAGGCAGATCCCACATGCAGAACAACTAAGCCCGTGTACCACAACTATGGAACCTACATCTAGTGCCCACAAGCCGCAGCTACTGATCCCACGCACCTCAAGCACTGAAGCCTGCACCCCAGATCCCTGCTCCACAACAAGAGAAGCCACAGCACCGCAGCTAGAGAGCAGCTCCTGCTCGCTGAAACTAGACAAAGTCAGGGCAGCAGTAAAGACCCAGCTCAGCCAAAAATAAGTAAGTAAACAATTTGTAAAAATATTGTTGAGAGATCAATTAATGACAGGCCTTGAATTATATAGGGATGGAGTATATACAAGAGGGTCAGGGACAGCGTAAGTGGGTTGAAGTGGTGAATGAAGCCATGAATAGTGGAGAAAGAGAGTGCTAGGAGGTGGCCCATCTGACCTTGAATATGGGGTAAAACCATGGGCACTGAGGAGCCACTGACGGTTGTTGAGCAGGAGAGTGACACAATATTGCTAGTCACTGTACCAGTGTAAATGTTGTATGCCCCATAGGGTCCTGCTTGATTATATCAACAAATCATCGCCATTGGGCTTCCTAAAAGAAAAGCGGTATGTATTTCTGAGTTGAAAGCAATCGCTTTTGCCTTGTGCATAATTTTTTCTACCTGTTTATCATCTTTGGTGGGGCTTCCCAGGTAGTACGAGTAAAATCCACCTGCCAATGCAGGAGACACAAGAGATGCAGGTTCAATCCTTGGATTGGGAAGATCCCCTGGAGGAGGGCACAGCAACCCATTCCAGTATTCTTACCTGGAGAACCCATGGACAGAGGAGCCTGGCGGGCTACACTCCATACGGTTGCAAAGAGTGATGTGACTGAGCACACACGCGCATGTCTCTGCCAAGCTCCCTGCTGGTGTGAAAAACTGAACTCCAGATTTTAAAAAGTTTATTTAGGGGCAAGAGAATTAAAATGTAGGGCTTCCCTGGTGGCTTGGATGGTAAAGAATCTGCCTGCAGTGCAGGAGACCCAGGTTTGATCTCTGGGTCAGTAAGGTCCCTAGAGAAGGGAATGGCCACTCACTCCAGTATTCTTGGAGAATTCCATGGACAGAGGAGCCTGGCTGGATGACAGTCCATGGGTTTGCAAAGAGTCAGATACAACTGAGTGACAAACACTTTCTAACACAAAAGAACTAAAGAGGAAGGAGCAAGGAGAAAAGAGATGATACAGGTAGCAATGGGACAGGGTGGAAAAGAGAAGACTATCATGGATTTTCCTGGGGTCCCCACCCAGTCAGTTTTCCAAGCAGCTTGAGGAGCAGCCGGGAGTGAATGAGGGCTGCGTGCCACATATTCTGAGCTTGGTGCCACGTATTACGGGCTGGGGGCCACATATTGTGGGCTGGGGGGCCACGTGGCAGAAACAGTCCCATTGAGTCATGGGACGCACAGCCTCACTGCTTCGTAAAGCTTGGTGTGAGGAGTATTTTTGTTTTTTACAGCCCAGCTGTCTGTGTAATGACTTCCTTCCCTCAGCCTTGTTCACTGAGGTGTCCCTGGGCGACCAGCTGAGTCACCACATTCCTTGCAGCTTAAAACACTGGCCCAAGCACAGGGGCCTGGCTCCTTCATGTAGGTGGGACCTTTGAAGTCTGCTGGAGAGTGCGGAAAGACAGGCTACAGAGCTCCCATCTCTCACCTGTACCTCTCCCCCAAAACATGGTTTAAAAAGCAAGTGAAAATAGAAAGTCCATCTGTTAAACACTACGGAATGGCCACAGCCTGAAAAAAAATTATTTATCAGCAAACATGAAGTCATATAGGACTTCCCCTATTGCCCAGCAGATAAAGAATCCACCTGCAACTCAGAAGACATAGGATACATGGGGTTGACCACTGGGTCAGGAAGATCCCTTGAAGGAGGAAATGGCAACCCACTCCAGTACTCTTGCCTGGGAAATCCCATGGACAGAGGAGCCTGGTGGGCTGCAGTCCAAAGGTTTGCAAAGAGTCAGACATGACTGAGTGACTAAGCACACAGCAAATGAAGTAAATGTCAAATAGAATGCAGGGAAGTGGGGAGATGAGGGGTGACCAAGAACTGACACCCCTGCCCTCTGTCCTGTTGCAGCGTGAAGGGTCCGAAATCCAAGTGAAGAGACTGGGAACTCTCATGCCCAGCTGGAATGGGATGGAAACTTGCTCAGCTCTTCTCTAAAATAAACAATAAGCAGGCAGTTTTCAGTAAAAATAAGGATGTATTGGCAGAAAGTTCAGCCATCTTATTCCCTGAAATATGTTTTAAAGAAAGCTTGGTCAGGTATATAAGAAGACAAGGTGGAGATTATTTATGATAGTCTTGTTCATGGCATAGGTGAGCAGGAAGCAAAAATGAGTTAGTAAACTATGATGGAGGCTGACCTTGGAATTCTACACATCACTGAGAAACTATTTGTTAGGTGTACATACAACAGCATGGATGTAGTGTTAAGTGGGGGAAATCAGTAAAAGAGATTTAAGGCATAATATTTTCCCAGTCTTATTGAGATATGACTGATGTACAGTAAACCACATGTATTTAAAGAGTACGATTTGAGTTTTGACATGTGTAGATACCCATGAAACCATTGCCGCAATCAAGCTAATGAATATAGCCATCTCCTGGCAAAGTGTGGAGTAGGTCTATATGTATTAAAATGAACAGATGTTGAATACCGATTAAGATAGGAAAAAAGTTCAGCAGTGTGTGCAATATAATCCCATAGTTAAAACAAAAAATGTGTAGATACCCTGAAAAATCTGGAGTGATATAAACCAAAATAAACTGTATTTGTTATTGTTGTGTAGACACTTAGCCGTGTTCGACTTTTTGCGACCCCCATGGACTGTAGCCCACTATGTTCCTCTGTCTATGTAATTTTCCAGACAAGAATACTGGAGTGGGTTGCCATTTCCTTCTCCAGGAGATCTTCCAACCTAGGGATCGAACTTGGGTCTTCTGCACTGTCAATCAGTTCGGTTCAGTTCAGTCGCTCAGTCGTGTCCGACTCTTTGCGACCCCATGAATCGCAGCGCGCCAGGCCTCCCTGTCCATCACCATCTCCCGGAGTTCACTCAAACTCATATCCATTGAGTCGGTGATGCCATCCAACCATCTCATCCTCTGTCGTCCCCTTCTCCTCCTGCCCCCAATCCCTCCCAGCGTCAGAGTCTTTTCCAAAGAGTCAGCTCTTCGCATGAGGTGGCCAAAGTACTGGAGTTTCAGCTTCAGCATCATTCCTTCCAAAGAAATCCCAGGGCTGATTTCCTTTAGAATGGACTGGGTGGATCTCCTTGCAGTCCAGGGGACTCTTAAGAGTCTTCTCCAACACCACAGTTCGAAAGCATCAATTCTTCAGCGCTCAGCCTTCTTCACAGTCCAACTCTCACATCCATACATGACCACAGGAAAAACCATAGCCTTGACTAGACGGACCTTTGTTGGCAAAGTAATGTCTCTGCTTTAGAATATGCTATCTAGGTTGGTCATAACTTTCCTTCTAAGGAGTAAGCGTCTTTTCATTTCATGGCTGCGGTCACCATCTGCAGTGATTTTGGAGCCCCAAAAAATAAAGTCTGACACTATTTCCACTGTTTCCCCATCTATTTCCCATGAAGTCATGGGACCAGATGCCATGATCTTCGTTTTCTGAATGTTGAGCTTTAAGCCAACTTTTTCACTTAGGCAGAGTCTTTTCCGTCTGAGCCACCAGGGCAGCCCCTGGTGGTTATTATAGGTTTTATATAAAGGTCACCACTAAGTGTGTGTCCTTTGGTGTCTGGCTTCTTTCACTCCATGTGATTTATTAGAGTCTTCCATGTTGTGTGAAGCTGTAGTTCATTCACTTTTAGCGCAGCATATAGCAGCATTCCATTGGGTGAATATACCAAAATTTATTTACCCCTTCAACTACTAATTGACATTTGGGTCATTTCCAATTTAGAGCTACTACAAATAATGCTGCTGGGAGCATTTTGGTACATGTCTGCTGCTCTGCCTTAGCATGTATTACAGTACGGTTCCAAGTCATTTACATCTATAATCTTGTTATTTCTCTTCTATTTGGCCTACCTGGATTTTGCTCCTGTTTTCCTTTTTTTCTCCTTTTGGATCAGCCAAGTGTTTTCGATGATTGCGTTTTATCTTCTGCATTAGATTTTTTAAAGTGTGTTAAAACATATATAATCCCAAGTTTACCATTATAAGTATGTTTAAATGTGCAGTTCACTGGTTTTAAGTACATTCACATCTTTGTGCAGCCAATCTCCAGAACCATTTTCATCTTGCAAAACTGATATGCTCTGTCCATTATGCAATGGTTGCCCATTCATTCCTTTGCTGCTTCCCTAGCAACCACCATTCTACTTCCTGTCACTGTGTATTTCACCATTCTAGGTATTTCATATAAACAGAGTCATGTAGTATTTGTCTTTTTGTGACTGACTTATTTTCTTTTTTTAAAAAAGTTATTTTTGACTGTGCTGGGTCTTTGTTGCTGCATGAGCTTTTCTCTGGCTCACTGCATCATTGACTCAATGGACATGAGTTTTGAGCAAACTCCGGGAGACAGTGAAGGACAGGGAAGCCTGGCATCCTGCAGTCCATGGTGTTGCAAAGAGTCAGACATGACTAAGCAACTGAACAACAAATCATGGAAGCCAAATAATAATTAAAATTATTTATTGTATCATTATGCACATTGATGGAAAGCATTATAGACAGAAGAGTTTCTTTCCCATCATAAGATTATTTACATCCATTTATTTAGCTAGGAACACTAGCTTGAAGAGGTACTGGTATATTCTATTTGAAATTATTTCTCTAGAGCAAACCATTGTCTTACAGTTGGAGCATGTTGAAGAAATTGTTTTCTCATAAGCTTTTTTTTATTCTTTTGAGTCTCAATCACTGAGTTCAAGGGACTTTGAGAGAATCCTGGTGTCCTGAATGTCCTGATGAATACACTGAAGTCAAGCATTGTATTTGTATTCTGATAATATTCTTAGATCCATACAAGTGTTGGTTTGTGGAGCTCATATTTCTCCCACCAGTACTATGACATTTGAAGAACATTTGTTGTGAAAGTTTGACACCAATTTTCACACCACTGTGCTTCCTGTCCCATTTTCTTCCTTGATTGTTCTTTTGCTCTTGTTCACCTCTCTGCTATTGCCTGAGAACTTGTTTGGTTGACAGACTACATCTTCTTCTTGCCATGCATTGGTAGTTTCCTGCCAGGTATCTAAGTCACCTGATTCAGGAGACTGGTGAATAAAAGGCATATGGTGTGTAGCTGCTAATCTATTAGAGAAACCTGTGCTGCCCACTGGGATGCCAAAGTCTAACGGTTCTGTCTTCTTAATGATTTCCTGAGTTTTCCTTTTAGTCGATGTCATGTCCTTAAAATAGAGTCCAGTTGTTCTAAAGCTTTTTGCTGTGTTGTCACATTCTCATTTCCTCCTTCAGTCTTTACACACCTGTGGGTGCATCTTCATCCCAGAACCCTTCCACACCTGTCTGCTAAGGAGCTGATGAATAATCAACTCTAGTTGGCAAGTTATTTGATCTCCTCCTAATTTCTGTCCTCTGCCAGATCTGCATACTAATCTCTTTAGGAATGAGAATACTGTTGCTGGGTGGGTTTGTACTTTAAATAATCAAAACTGTGATGATGGCCCTGGTGGGAATCAAAACTGGACCCTTCCTCTCCCCATCTTCCCAGCAGAGGCTCTGGTCAAATTACTCTTTAATTAATATATTAAACCAATTTCATATGTCTTGGTTTTTTATGGTTTCATTGTGATGTGTCTAGATGGAGATTGATTTTTATTTATCCTGATTTGAACTTTTAAAAATTTCTTTATTTTAATTTGAGGAGAATTGGCTTACATCTATTTCTGCTTTATTGACTATGCCAAAGCCTTTGACTGTGTGGATCACAATAAACTGTGGAAAATTCTGAAAGAGATGGGAATACCAGACAACCTGATCTGCCTCTTGAGAAATTTGTATGCAGGTCAGGAAGCAACAGTTAGAACTGGACATGGAACAACAGACTGGTTCCAAATAGGAAAAGGAGTACATAAAGGCTGTATATTGTCACCCCATTTATTTAACTTATATGCAGAATACATCATGAGAAACGCTGGACTGGAAGAAACACAAGCTGGAATCAAGATTGCTGGGAGAAATATCAGTAACCTCAGATATGCAGATGACACCACCCTTAGGGCAGAAAGTGAAGAGGAACTCAAAAGCCTCTTGATGAAGGTGAAAGTGGAGAGTGAAAATGTTGGCTTAAAGCTCAACATTCAGAAAACGAAGATGATGGCATCCGGTCCCATCACTTCATGGGAAATAGATGGGGAAACAGTGGAAACAGTGTCAGACTATTTTTCTGGGCTCCAAAATCACTGCAGATGGTGACTGCAGCCATGAAATTAAAAGACGCTTACTCCTTGGAAGGAAAGTTATGACCAACCTAGATAGCATACTCAAAAGCAGAGACATTACTTTGCCAACAAAGGTTTGTCTAGTCAAGGCTATGGTTTTTCCCGTGGTCATGTATGGATGTGAGAGTTGGACTGTGAAGAAGGCTGAGTGCCAAAAAATTGATGCTTTTGAACTGTGGTGTTGGAGAAGACTCTTGAGAGTCCCTTGGACTGCAAGGAGATCCAACCAGTCCATTCTAAAGGAGATCAGCCCTAGGATTTCTTTGGAAGGAATGATGCTAAAGCTGAAACTCCAGTACTTTGGCTACCTCATGCGAAGAGTTGACTCACTGGAAAAGACTCTGATGCTGGGAGGGATTGGGGGC
Source organism: Bos mutus (assembly GCF_027580195.1). Classification (NCBI taxonomy): domain Eukaryota; kingdom Metazoa; phylum Chordata; class Mammalia; order Artiodactyla; family Bovidae; genus Bos; species Bos mutus. The sequence continues at coordinate 54,266,441 of NC_091629.1, read as the reverse complement.
AGGAGAAGGGGACGACAGAGGATGAGATGGCTGGATGGCATCACTGACTCGATGGACGTGAGTCTGGGTGAACTCCGGGAGTTGGTGATGGACAGGGAGGCCTGGCGTGCTGTGATTCATGGGGTCGCAAAGATTCGGACACGACTGAGTGATCTGATCTGATGATATCAGATATCATATCTTATATCTTTCATAAGTTCTAGAGAATCCTCAGACACTATCTTTTCAAATATTGCTTTTATCTCATCCTTTCTCTTTTTCCTGTAGAAACAATCTTAAGGTTAGAACGATGTAAATTTTTTCCGAAGAGCTTAAAAAAATTTTTGTTTTTACTAACCCCTTGAAGTGCTAACAGTTCAGGATCCCCTTAATCTGTATTCAGAGTTTCACATTATGTAGACAACTCAGATGACTTGAAGCCAGGCTGCATCTGTGTAAGGAATGGATGACTTCCAGTTCACATCTTAAAGTTCTTCAGGATCCTAGGTTAAAGAGTTCTGTTGGCTGGGAACTTGCATATCACACTGAGGAGTCTAAGAAGGGGTGGGCAGTTGTGGATTTGTCAAGTCTGATTGATCAGAGGCAGCATTTTGTTACAATTTTTTAATTGAAGTATAGCTGATTTACAATGCGTTAATTTCTGCTGTACAGTAAAGTGATTCAGTTGTACATATACATATGTACGTTCCTTTTAAAACATATTGTCTTCCACTATGGTTTATCATAGGATATTGACTGTCCTTTGATATACAGCAGGACCTTGCTGTTTATCCAGTCTATGTTTAAAAGCTTTCATCTGCTAACCCAGCCTCCCACTCCGTCCTTCTCCTAGGTCCTCCCCCTTGGCAACCACCAGTCTGCTCTCTATGTCTGCTCTTCTATTTCTGTCTCATAGGTTCATTTGTTTCGTATTTTAGATTCTACAGATAAGTGATATCATATATAGTATTTGTCTTTCTGACTTAACATCACTTAGTATCATCATCTCTAGTTGCATCCATGTTGCTGCAAATGGCATTATATCATTCTTTTTTATGGCCCAGTAGTATTCCATTGTACATATGCATCACATCTTCTTTATCCATTCCTCTCTTGATGGATATTCAGGTTGTTTCCATGTCAGACTATTGTGAATAGTGCTGCGATGAACATAGGGGTGCATGCATCTTTTCAAATAATAGTTTTGTCTGGAGGTATGCCCAGGAGCGGGATTGCTCGATCATATGGTAATTCTATTTTTAGTTTTCTGAGGAACTTCCATACTGTTCTCCACAGTGGCTGTACCAACTTACACTAATGGGCAGCTTGTTGAATTCTAGTGCTGTGGCCCATTGTGGGAAAAGGAGGAAGGCAGGCTGGGCTAGATTGCTGCTGCTGCTGCTGCTAAGTCGCTTCAGTCCTGTCCGACTCTGTGCAACCCCATAGACGGCAGCCCACCAGGCTTCCCATCCCTGGGATTCTCCAGGCAAGAACACTGGAGTGGGTTGCCATTTCCTTCTCCAATGCATGAAAGTGAAAAGTGAAAGTGAAGTCGCTCAGTCACATCCGACTCTTAGCGACCCCACGGACTGCAGCCTTACCAGGCTCCTCCGTCCATGGGATTTTCTAGGCAAAACTACTGGAGTGGGGTGCCATTGCCTTCTCCGGGGCTAGACTAGGGCTAGGGAAACACAACCAGCCACAGAGATGGGTGGTCATGGCCAAGGTAGACTAATGCACAGGGTCTATCAGGTGAGGAGGGGAGGCGAGAAGCCAGGACTGTAGAGAAGATGCAGATGTGACTAGGGTGGCTCTGAATGCGAGGCCTCTGTTCACCGGGGCCAGAAGCAGAAGCAAGTTCTCTTCCCTGATTCTGGGCAGCTTGGCTGGCCAGTGTCTCCTCCAGGCCAACCAGCAGCTGGGCACTCTGGACAGCTTCATTACTGTTCTGTCTACATCCATTGTGAGCCTGCCATTCTGAACTGCACCCAGCAGGTTGTCCCTGCACCTGTATTGAAGGGTTCCTAGAATGCAGCTCAAATTATTACCAGCACCTTCAAGGCCCTGCATGATCTGGCTGGCCCCTGTCCACCTCTGCAGCCTGACCTCCCTCTATTCGCCTCACTATCCACGTGCCTTCTTCCTCTTTGTTTAAACCACCATGTACCCTGGATGGCTTCAGGGTCTATGCATGAGTCCTCTACAGGGAGCACCCCTCTCCCATATTTTCCTACCGTGATGGGCTAAATGTGTATGTACCTGCAAAATTCATATGTCTAAGCCCTAACTCCCAGTGTGGCAATACTGGGAGTAAGGAAATAATTAAAGTTGAATGAGATCATGAGAGTGGGATTCTGATCCAGGACAGTTAGTGTCCTTATAAGAAGAGATACCAGAAAGTTCATTCTCCTCTCTCCATGCTCATATATGAGGACACAGCAATGAAGAAGCCACATTCTAGTCAGGAAGAGAGTCCTCACCAGAAACTGCATGTGATGGAAACTTGATCTTGGAATTCCAGCCTCAAGAATTTGAAGAATATTACTTTCTGCTGTTTTAAGTCATCTGGTCAAAGGTATTTTGTTATGGCAGCCCAAGTACACCAACACATCCAGTTTAATTAGATCTCATATTTCCCTAAACATTTTCTTTCTTTTTTTTTTTTTTTTTTTTTTGCCATATTGGGTCTTAGTTGCTGGGTGCAGGTTGCCCTGGGCTTATGGGACCTTAGTTCTCCAAACAGAGATCAAAACCACATACACTGCATTGGCAGGGGGATTCTTAACCACTGGACCACCAGGGAACTCCTCTTCCTCTAAGCATCTTTGATCCAAAGTCTCCTATTTCTGGGATCTTGTGGTACAAGGCACCATGTAAGACTTCTACTTTTGATTATTTGATCAACGTCTGCCTGACATACTAGACTGTAAATTCCGTGAAGGTTTCTGGTTTTATTCAAACTACACACCCAGAACCCAGTACACAGCCAGGTATGTAGTAGGTACACAATACATATTTACTGGGAAAGAGAATGGTGGGGGGAACAGACAGTGCCTCGGGCTGGGGGCATTTTATGGACATTCAAGTTCATCTCTGGTCCAGCAGCACCCCTTTAGCCCTCTCTACCGACAAAGCCTAACATTGTGCCCCTGACAAGAGAGACATGTTAGCAGAATTCAGCTCCAGCATCACAAAGCATGGCAAGGAAGGATGGATTGCAAGGAAGGATGGATTTAGAGCGGAGAGACAACAAATTGGCAGAACTGGATTCAGAACTTTTACTTAAAATGATGGATGGGACTTTCTTTTTAACTTTTGAGTTCTCATCACGCATCAGACACCATGTTAATAGCAACATGTGGATTATCTCATCCAATTCTCACAAAAACATTAGGGGGTTAAGTCAGTTACTCGAGCTCATACAGCAAGTTAAGTGGGGAAGACAGGATTCAAACTCAGGAGTTCTGGGTTTAAATCCTACTTACTTACACACTACACTAACTGCCTCTGGGGGATGGGAATGCCGCTGGGATGTTTAAATTCCAGACTTTTTAAAGGCAAGATAAGGATTAACCATGAAATGAGCTATGAGGCTTCCCTGGTGGTCCAGTGGTTAAGAATCCTCCTTGCAATGCAGGGGACACTGGTTTGATTCCTGGTCCAGGAAGATCCCACCTGCCACAGGGCAAATAAGCCCGTACACCACAACTACTGAGCCTGTGCTCCACAGTAAGAGGAGCCACTGCAAAGAGAGGCTTGTGCGCTGCAACGGGAGAGCAGCCCCTGCTCACACAGCTAAAGAAACCCCACATGCAGCAATGAAGACCCAGGACAACTAAAGATAAAGAAATAGAATTTTTTTTTTTTTTAAAGAAATGAACCATGTATTGTTGATTAAACTAAAGGGGTCTCTCACTACCCTGGTTCCATAGAATTCTCTTCCTTCTAATCCTCAGTTCATGGCTAGTTACTGCCTTCTCTGTGCTCTGAGGCACTGTGATAACCTCATTCTTGACAAGGAGCCGGCATAGAAATCAAGGAGAATGTTTTACCTTCTCTTCCTGCAATTGTTTACAGCTCAGACTCCCGCTTGTGATTCTATGGCACTGGCTCCTGCTCAGAGCTGTGCAGTGAATGTAGCATTCAAATAGCCATCGTTAGAATGCTTTTGGTTTCAACTAATTAAAAAAACATCCAGCTCAAGTTAGAATCAATAATAGAGGGAATGCATTGATTTATGTGACCTGATTGGTAAGTGGGATTCAGGTGAGCTTTGGTTGGCATTTCAACACTCTTTTCTCTTCAGTTCTTTCCACGTTTCCTGATTTCATGGGTTGGCTTCGTCTTTAGCCTGGCTCTTCTCATTGTACCAGAATAGCTGAAATGGTTCTTTACTGACATCCAGGGAGGGAGTGAAGGCTTTTACCCAACTGTTGTGAAGAGGTAAATATTGAGTGCTGACAGATGTAATCCTGGATAAAAGGTCTGTCTTTGCAGCAGTCAGTACAAGGTATATTGTGCGATGGACTGTAGTCCGTCAGGCTCCTCTGTCCATGGGGATTTTCCAGGCAAGGTTCCTGGAGTGGGTTGCCATTTCCTTCTCCAGGGAGTCTTCTCACCCCAGGGATTGAACACATGTCTCTTGAATACTCCTATATTGGCAGGCGGGTTTTTTACCACTACCACCACCTGGGAAGACCAAGTCAATTGATTTGAAGCTCTACACTTGCACGTGGGAGATGGGGGTCCAGCCCACCCAAACTGCCTCAGGGCTGTACCATAGGAAGTGGGGTATACTGGATGTTAGGAAGGTGCATCTGTCAGGATAGGCTAGGTTTTGCTTTGGTAACACACAAGCCCTGGCCTTGCTTTTCAAACAGCAAAGGTTTGTTTCTTGCTTATACTGTATGTCTGCTTGGGTCATGCTGTGTTTTCTCACTCCAGGACCCGGACTGATGGAGCTGTCACCTCCTCAAGCGTGGTCTATGGCTGTGGCTGAGGGAAAGAAAGCATAAAAAACTGCTTTCTAGCTCTTAAAGTTTGGGCTGAGAGTGATGTGCTTCTACTTGCAATGTAGGGACCAAAACAAGGCCCATGGCCACTTCTGACTCCAAGCTGTGAGGAAGTATAACCCCATCACGTGCCTGGGAAACAAACCAGAATTATCTGGTGATGGAACATTAATGCCAACTAACACAAAGGGCTTACGGAGCCCACCCCAGCTTTTCCCTACTTTTTATTGGGAAAAAAACTTTGATTGCTACATTTAAAAAAAAAAAGAGACCTTCATACTGTGCAGAAATCAGGTGTTTTCCTGATTTCTGATCAAATGTCTCTCAGTTATTTTGCCATTAAGCAGAATCAATGGATCTGTGAGGGACTTCCCTTAAGATACCTCAACTCAAAATAATGCCCTTTTTGTGGTCTTGATCAACACAAGTGGATTCCTAGTGAAACTCATGACTTGTAAGCCGACACCGATTGTTCTGGGGGAGGGGGACACCTGACTTAAACTAGGCCAGTTAGGGCCTCTTTCTGGGATTTTGGAATTGGAATGATCAGGGATTTTTCATGTCTCTCATGTCTCTCTGGATCATTGGAAGTGGTTGGGAGATAGATTTCTCATTGGAAGCAGAGGAAACAAGTTTGCAAGGAGAGTCTTACTGGCAACTCTTGCTATGCTTCCATTTCATCCAAAAGCCCAGCTGGGTTCTTGCTGCTGGCCTAAGAATCCATTCCCACCTCCCCCTGTCCCCACTTCCAAAAGCTTTAAGATCAATTCCCCTCTTGTTTTTCTTAAACTGGGTTCATGGGTTACTGGTAACTTGTAGCCAGAAAACTCCTAATCGATACATGTTCTTTGCCTCTGGAACCAGACACAAAGAAGTCACAGGTGTAGCCCATTCCAGTAAAACAGAGGTCAGGTTGTAGTTCTATTGCATCAGCTGTATTTCTGGCAACTTTTCTGCTTGAGATAGTTCATCCGAATGTGAGTGCAGGTGACATTCTTATATGATCACCTGAAATTCACTTAAAACTTTTTTTTTTTTTTTAAGGAAAATGATTTGTCTCCTTGGGTAAACATTATTTGCCACATACCTCCCAACACAGATATTAAGTGCACACTATTTCCTCTGCCTAAGGTCCTGTCCTCTTCAACTCTATAGACCCAGCCTCAGTGTCCCCTCCTCTGGGAAGCCTTTCCATGTTCTCCTATATAGAACAAATGATGTTCTTCTCTTTGCTTTCCAAAGCAGTTGACACATACATCTAGTGTTACATATTTTCTTCCAGAAGTATTTCTTTCCACATCTGGCTCCTCTGAAATATCAAGTTACTTGATGGTTGGGAGAGTGCCTTGTTTATCTGCAGCCCACAGTGTTGGGTTGGAATAGATGCTCAGAAAAGTTTGTTGACTAAATGGGAGTTTTAAATGAGAAGACCATACCCCAGGTACAGTCATCCCTCAGTATCTGTGGGGGGCTGGTTCCAGCATCTGTTGCGGATACCAATATCCGTGGATGCTCAAACCCCATAGTTGGCCCTCCATACCTCTGGTTCTGCATCCTGGGATTCAACCAGCCATGGATCGTGTAATACGGTGGTTTGTCAGCTTTGTTTACTGAACACCAGGCACTGTGCAGAAAGCTGCCCATGTGCTGTCATTTAATCCTTTCAGTCATTTCTACTGGCTTGATTATTGATATTTTCATTGCTCTTTTATGGATGAGAGATTAAATAGCAAAGTCACTCAGCCAATTATTAATCTGCCATATATGGCAGATGTGAGATTCCAACTCTGGTATGTCATACTGAGTGTGCTCGCTGTTTATTGACCCCTAGATTCTAAAGGTGGGGACCACTTTCTGAGCATATTTGTTACAGACTTGGGACTCCATAACAAAAAAGGTGCCTGGAACGCGTGAAAAAAACTCAGAAAAGGGGTCACCTTTACCCCAGGTGTCACAGGTTACACAACAGAAGCTGTGAAAAAAGAGCTTTACTATACCTGAAGGGGCTAACTGATGTGCTTGAAAGTTCTCAATTGAAGATTTAACGGAAAGCAGTCATCAGAAGTCGTCCTTCTTGTTAAGAAACAGAGGAGAGAAAAAAAACTGCGGTAAAGTTTTTGTGGGATAAAAGGAAAACTAACTCCCAGGCGATGCTTGTTGGGAAATACTGGACTGAGAAGAGAGCGGCGGGGCAAGGATCAGGGTTCCCAATCCAGCTAGCATCCTTTTGAAAGTGCAGCCTGGCGTGGCCTTTCTTTGGTGGTTCTCTAGAAAGCCCAAGACACGGAGTACAAAAGCCAGGAACCTCCGGGGATGGAGCATCCGCCCCCGGTCCCCCCTCCTTCCCTGCCGGGCTCAGCCTCCGCGCCGAGAAAAGCGGGAGCGACGCCCGCGCATGCGCCCAGGGTAAGGTCCTCTCTGCGACGTCAGGGGGCTTGCGCCCGCACGAAAGCCCCGCCCCTCCAGGCGCCAGAGGCGACCTGGGCGGGGGGCCTCGGGCCACGCCCCCAGCCGAGCCGAGAGGGGCCGAGCGGAGCCGAGCGCCTCCGAGTGCGGCCGGGCCGAGCCGAGCGGCCCGGAGTCGGTTGGTGCAGCTGCGTCCCCGCCGCCCAGCCGTCCGCGGCTCCGGCGTCGCCGCCGCCTCCGCCTCCGCGCGGTCTGCGCCGGCCGGCCAGCCGGTCGCTCGCCAGCCGGGAGGGAGGCCTGGAGCGCGCGGAGAGCGGCCCGGCCGCGGGCGCCGCCGCCGCCACCGCTGCCAGGTGAGCGCCAGCCTCGGCCCTCCGACCCCGTATGCCCCCGCGGCTGTCAGCCCCCGTGTGTGTGTGTCTCCCCGCCTGTCAGCGCCCCGTGTCTGCGCGCGCTCCTCCCGCCACGCCTGGCCCCCTGCCCGGCCCGCAGCGTCGCCACCCCCGCCCGCTGCCCCGGCTCTTTCTGTCAGCCGCCAGCACCCCCTGGCCGGGAGGCTCCGCCCCTTCCCCCCGAGGCCCCGCCCCCGCCCCATCTGTCATCACCCCTCCTCACCCCCCCAGCTCGCTCCCCGCTCGGTCGCCCTGCAGGCGTGAGGGTGCCGCTGCTCTCTGGGGGTCCGAGCAGCCCCCCGTGGCCACACGGCTGCAGCTGGAGGATCGCGGCAGGGCGTTGGGGGTGTCCGTAGATACCCGCCGGACCATGCGAGGGTGCGTGTCGGTGTGAGAGCCGGGTGTGAGCGCTGTGTGTGCGCCCTGTAGCCGGGAGGGGAGCGCGGCGGGGTGGGTGGGGGGCGGCCTGACCGACGTGGGGCGGGAGATGCCAGGCGACCGAGAGCCACTTGCCCCAGCGCCCGCGGGCCCGCTGCGTCCTGCGGGGACTGGACAACGCCGGGCCTCTGGTCCGCTCTGCCAGGGAGGCAGCTGGACCGGGACTCGAGCCACTTGGGGTTACAGTAGACTCCTCCCTCCTGGGACCACCCCCACCCCCCGACTTGCCCACGCGAAGGCAGCGGAGCTGGGCTCGGGCACCCCGGATGCCGCGAGGGGCACGTGAGCGGAGTTTGGGGGCTTGTGAAACCCTGCGGGTTTGGGATTTCCATTCAGAGACGCTTGTCGGAAGTGATTGAGGGGTGGGTGGGATGTGGAGCTTAGGTGGAAAGTGTTTTGAGAGCTTGAGTCATTTTGAGTTGCGTGGTTTGCATTTCTGAGCAGTGATTGCCCTGGGCTTGTGCCCTGTGAGAAACTGTTATGTGATGTAGGGGTTGGTGGTGGTGGGGGGGCGGTGCTCGTGTAGACGAGGAGGGAGGGCACACTTTTCTGTTTTTATCTGTGTCATGTGGACGTATAGTGTATTTATTCATGAGACCTTCGTACAGCCTCAGTTTTAAAAAGGGTTACAATAGTTTCCATTTACCGATTCTCTTGTATGCTGTTATTTTGATGTGCTTTATTTGCAGTAACTTCGAATTGCGATATTTCAAAACTAAGAGAAAACGCGTCCTAAAACAATTGGTATTTTGCCGGATAATTCTCAACCACGGGGAAAGAGCCAAGAGCGCACTTCATTAGCTGGAACAACTTATTCGGGCTTAATTTGTTTCTAAGAGACACACAGTGGAAAAATCCAGAAGCGGCATAGTAGTAGAAGAGTGTTAGGAAATTCATGAAAAGAACCCTTCTATTGCTGCCTTGGAAAGACGGTATCAAAGTTGCTGGAGAGTACAGTGCTTCTATGTAATGATAAACATATTAACCAAGTTGGTTTTGTGACCTTGCTATGTGGCGTGGGACTTGATTGGTGTAGTGCTTCGTAACAGGGAAACATTGCGTGGGAAGCAGGGTAATTTGGGGAGAAAATGGTCCTCTTTTTTGGGTCATATTTAAGTAAGATTTCAGACCAGGGCATTCTGCTGGTGGAGGTGAGTTTTAAAATTTTCTACGATGACATCAAAAATTACAAAAGTAACTCATGTTTAAGGCAGAAAACTAGAAGGAAAAAAAAATCCTAAGAAAAGGTTAAGAAAAAAGCCATCATCCCACAAACCATAGTAAACCACCCTTTCCTATTTATCCCTTTAGTCTTTTGTTCCCATATGTAAGTATGTTTTTTCTTATAGAAATGCTACTGTACTGTAAAATTGTGTTATGGTCTGCTTGTTAACACTTACAAATAGATTGTCAGCAGTATGTCTTGTTTTTGTAAGAACTTGTTCCTTTTCTGATGCTTTTAAAAAAGAGGTTAGAATCTTTGCTTAGAGTGTTCCAACAGCTTCCCACCTTAAAGTAAAATCTGAAGTCCCTGCCATGGCCTTTGAGGCTGCCTCCCTGTCCTCACTTCCAGCCTTGCCCGACAGATCTCTTTGCTGTTGCCTAAAAACTTCAAGCAAACACCAGCCTCAGTGCCTTTGCATTTGCTGTTGTATCGGCTTGGAACCCTGTTCCCTGGATACCCTGGTTCTTGCCTCAGGTCTCTGCTCCAGTATAACCTTTTAGTGCCTTTCCCTGACCACTCTGTGGAAGACCCACCTCATCTCCCTGTTCTCCTTAATCAACCTTACTTTTTTTTCATGGTTCTTACCACTACTTGGTAAATACCAATTTATTTGTTGGTTTACTGTCTCTTTCCCCCCATTAATCTGTAAGTGTGAGGTTTTTTTCACTGATGTATCTTCAGAGCCCAGAACCTGACACATAATGGGTGCTTAATCAGCATTTGCTGAATGAACGAATGAATGGATGCTCGTTATCCATCCATTCATGAGATCTTCCTGGAAGCCTCCTAGGCTCTTAGATAGCCATATCATGAAGTGGGATAACAATCCTTTAAAAGTTAGGATAGGCCTCTCCTTTCCCTGGGTCAGAAGATCCCCTAGAGAAGGAAATGGCAACCCACTCCAGTACTCTTGCCTGGAAAATCCCATGGACGGAGAAGCTTGGTTGGGCTACAGTCCATGGGGTCGCAAAGAGTTGGACACACTGAGCGACTTCACTCACTCACTTACATATCTGAGGTGAAGAATTTCATGGTGTGAGGCTATGGTCTTAAAAAGAACTACAGTCTTGATTTAACCTGCACAATTGAGGGAAGGAAGAGTTCTGGCCTCTGTTACTGACTTTTCTTCTTATGCACTGGAAATCTTTGAAACATTTCAAGTATTCCAGTGGTGTTGACAGCTATGATTTTGGTTTGATGGTTCTTAGTGATAGTTTTAGCCTCAAGAGCATAATGAGTTTTTTGTATCAACAGATACCCAGAGATTATAGCTTTATTTCATTTTCACCTGAGGAGTAGCTGTTATATTTACTTATTTTCCTGGCAATTCTATCCTTTTCAACTCCCTGCTTATCAGTTTTTGGATGGTCTAGCAGGTAACTTAAGGTTGTTTTTTTTTTTTTTTTTTTTTAAACATTTTAAAATAAGTCCTTGATCTCTTGAGCCTTTTGCATTTTTCATTTGACTCTTGAACCGTTTGAAAGTACCAGTTTCATCTTTCAGGACAAAATGACATCTGCAGTAACACATACAGTTGCATTTGCATTATAAGGAAGGGGAAATTCGTATATTGAGGCAGAATTTTTACAGAGCGTCAGTGTAAGGTTTTTAAGGCCTTGAATTTCAAGCAGGCAATCTTTAATTTTAATGAGTTTTTGAAAAGAATCCTTGCTTTTCCTCTAAAGGAAAAGAATTCCTTTGAACACAATCCAAACCGTCAAAAAGGTTTTTTTCTGATGCTTCAGATATATTTAGGGGAAGAAATCGTAAATGAAAAATTTTGTTCTTTTAAAGGAAGGCCTGAAGGGAATGTGTTAAGAATTTATTTGTATTTGTTCCACAGGCGTTTATTAAGCACATCGTTGGGGCAGCCGTACAAGTACATTGTATGGGCTGCATTACCACGTTTAGTTTTAGATTACCTGCCTGATTTGTTATTATTTATTCCCTTCTTTCACTCGGCTACCTCCCTTCTCTCATCAGATTCTCTTCCTAAGTGATCTCATCCGTTCCCAGGACTTTATTACCCTCTGGATGCAGATGACTGCCTCAGTTACACCTCCCGCCCAGACCTTTCTTTGGTTCTAGATTTACAGTTTTAACTCCTGCCTCCCTTCTCTCTCTCTCCTTGCAGACTCACAATGATCTCAAACTTCACATGCCCACAATTGATCACTCAGTCTCTCCCTTTCAAGCTTCCAGATTTGTATTCCTCATTCTCGATCCCTGTGCCCTCTCTTCTCCTGCCTTCTCCTGCCCCCAGCCTCCCTTTAGTCAGCACTGTCCATCCATTCACTGTTTAGCCCTCCGAGAGTCGACCTGGATTTTCCCCCATTCCTCAGCCGACGTCTAGTCTATCAGTGTGGGCCGTGGGCCTGCCCGCCCTCCCCTCCGTCCTCCTCATCCGGCTACCATCCTCTTTCAGCTGGGTGACTGCCCCTGCCTGCCGCCTGGTCTCCCAGCTTCCACTCCTGCCTTCTCTAACCCATTCTCCCCCTGCAGCCAGCGAGCCTATCAGACCTTGTCCCCTCGAGCGTCCTCTGCCCATTTTGAGGCCTCTCACCGCCCTGAGATCCACGTCCACACTCGGGTGCCAGCCTCTGCCTCTTCTCCACCCTCCACTCCTCGCTAGCCATGCTCCTGTAAGGTGGAAGTACTGTCGGATCTGCTCAGAGCCAAGTTCTTCTCTTCCGTGTAGCACTTCCCTCTGCCTGGCACTGGTCCCCAGACTCTTCTAGGGGAAGGGCCTTCTCTGACATCTGGGCTCAGCGAAAATGTCCCTTCTCAGAGGAGTCCCTTCCCTGATCACCCTTTTACAGCAGCTGCCTCCTCATTGTCCCCCTCTCAGTACACATGCATTTCCTGCTTAGCATGTCACCAGAATTCCAGGTATTTAACCCAGATGTTTGTTTTCTTCTTTATGGTCCATTCCCCCAATAGACTGCAAGACCAAGAGGGCAGGGACGGCCTTGGCTTATTTATCGTCCAGTCTTGGCCCCGTCTCTGTGTAGATTCCACTAGCTACAGGTCCCGGATACCTTTTGAAGGATAAAATGATTGTAACAGCCAACCTTTTTTGAAATTATGTGTCAGGTCCATGGTTAAGTGTGTTCACACATTATCTCTCAACCTCTGGGAGAGGCTACTAAGGTAGTAATGGTTATGACCTATTTTTTATTGTTGTTTTGAAACAACTGAGCTTAGATAAGTAACTTTTGAAGTTACAAAGCTAAGAAAGTGTTGGAGCTAGAATTTGGATCTGTATGGTCTGACTGTAGAATCTTTTCTCTTATTCTTTGCTGCCCTCTGATAAGAATGTAGGAATGAATAAATAAACATTCAACATTCTGTGAGATTAATATTGGGTGATTCTTCATTGGAGCATAAAAAACAGTGCTTGTGTTAGGGTTGTGCATTTCCTGGAAACTTAGTGTCAACAAGCCCTATGCTGAAACATATAGTTTGTGTTCAGGCTGTTTGTTTTTATTTTTAATAAAGATTTAGAATTTATTTATTTATTTATTTGGCCATGCTGGGTCTTAGTTGCAGCATGCAGGATCTAATTCCCTGACCAGGGATCAGACCCAAGACCCCTGCACTGGGAGTGCAGAGTCTTAGCCACTAGACCACCAGGGAAGTCCCAGGCTCTGTATTTTAATTTTCCCTCTGCCACTTACTAGCTGCAAGCCCTTGGGCAAATTCCATAACAGCTTAAGTCTGTTTTTTTGTTTTTCAGCTGTAAATGGAGAAAAATAATATCTTATCTCACAGGGTCATTATAAGTAGCATAATTATACACAAAAAGCAATTAATGTTAGCAATTAATATTATATGGAGAAAAAAAGTTAGGAAAAGACTTTTAGCCTCATTAACAAACTAGATTTGGGTTAAGAGTGAGAGACAGACCATAATTAACAGTATTGTTTCACTGACTCTGGTTTTGAGTTTATAAAAATTATCAGGGAATTAACTCTTCGGCTTAGAATTTATAATCATTCTGTATGCAGCTTTTGTTTGTATTTAGTTAAATGCTTATAGGTAAGAGGGTTTTGTTTTCTTCTTTTTCTTTTTAGACTCTTCCCAATCTTAAGATTCTCAGGGTAGAGGGATCCTTTGAGAGGGTGGATTTTTCCCCCCCATTCACGACTGTTACAGCTTACTTCAGTAATGATTATCACCAGGGAGCTTGCTTTAAATAACCAAGCAAACAGTAGGCCCCGCACAGGCATGGACGGGCTTGGCAGCCCTTATGATGGAATATCTGGACATAGCTGTATTTTCTGGTGGGACAGCTTATGAGCAAGTGCTAGTCTGATGACTTCCATCATTTCTGTGAAATAGAGTTTTGCTAAGAATAAGTGGGAAGAAGTCAGAGGAAAAGGAAGGAGACTTGACAGAGAGTCAAGGTCAGGAAGAGGAAGAGTGAACTTGGGCCGATGCCCGTGACCTCTCGGCAGTGTGCAGGGCTCTGTTGAGGTAGGAGGCTGTGGATTGATCAGGACACCAGTAGCACACAGCTTGCTGGTGTCAGGAGCAAATAAGACATCCATTTGGACTGGGCCAGGGTCGAGGCCGGCTGCAGTGAGCCGCGGTAGGACAGTGTAGCGGAGGAACTACACTGTCCTCCGAGCAGGGAGTGATCAGCATAAGCAGGAAAGGGGGTCCCAGCTGGACCTGGAGGAGAAAAGGGCCAGAGGTGTGGATAAAACCAAGCACTGGGTGTATTGGAGCCCTGGAGTGGAGAAGGACATGTGAGTGGAAGATTTCAGAGTTGGAGCAATTAATTACTGGACAGAACAGGCACCCGGGTTTTGCCACGGACATACATAGCCCAAGTGAAGTGAACTCAGTGAAGGAGGCCAAGTAACTGAGGCTTGAGAGTTGTTTGGGTCATCCCTGTGGTTATCCAAGCCATCAAAAGGATGGCAGGACGTTTGAGGTACAGAGAAGGAAGGCATGCCACGTCTTGGGTGAATGGCGTTCCAGCAAATGAGAAGAGGGTTGATGGCCACCCTGGAGGAGCCTCAGAAGACTGGGGTATTTTTCCTGAGAGCAGTGGCAGAGCAGTGACCTGAAAGCTTTGTTGGTTGTGGGTCTCTCTGGAAGCAGTCAGCCTTGGCTCAGGTTCACTGTGCTTCTGAAGGCATCCTGATTCCAAGTGAGCAGCATGGGTGACATGTAGTATTGTATTTCTATACCTGGTCGTGGAAATCATCTGAGGGTCTGCGTTAAAAATTCAGCTTCCAGGGCTCCACTCCAGGCCCACTGAATTAGAATTTCTAGGAGAGAGGACTGAGAATGTATATTTTAACACTCTACTCTCCACACACATACCTGGTAATTCTTTTTTTTTTAAATTTAATTGGATAATTGCTTGACAGTGTTGTGTTGGTTTCTGCCATACATTGGCGTGAATCAGCCATAAATATACATATGTCTCCTTCTTGAACCTGCCTCCCACTGCTCACCCCACCCCACCCCTCTAGGTCGTCACAGAGCACCTGCTTGAGCTCCCTGTGCTCTACACCAACTTCCCACTAGCTGTGTATGTCACATGTGGTAATGTGTATAGTTTAGTGCTACTCGCTCAATTTGCTCCACTGTCTTCTCTTACAATTCTTCATAATTAGGCAGGATTGGGAAAGGCGGCTGCAGTGGATAGAACACGGGAGGCCAACTGCTTGGGTCTGAAGGGAGGCAGGTGAGGGCGAGCCTTAGCCCATGACTCTTAATAGCTTGCCTTTCCAGGTTTAGCTGATGGCAGAGGCTCTGAATTAAGAGACCCTCCATTAAAGTCTGTCACCCTGGCTAAAGCAAGAAGAGACAGCTGGTGATGACAGAGACAAAACTCCCTCTACGAAGTCATCCAAAGCATAGCAGTTTGGGGACACTCTGAGAGGAAACAGTCTTGTTTGCCTCCGTGGTCTCTGAATACATTAATCAATCATAATTGCTATCCTGTTCAGCACGAATAGGTCAAATTATGGTTTGATTAGTTCAGAAAGGTTGAGAAGGAAGTAATGCAGTTTAATTTAGAAAGCTTCCATCCTAATCTTGCATGTTTTAGTACTTCAGTTACCAGTAATATTAACTCATGTGACACAGTTCTATCTCTGAGGACACTGGATTTAAAAACCCTTTACTCAACGAAAGGCCAAAGACAAGAGCAGTTATTATCCCCTAGGGGCTGCGTACACGACTAGATAGTATCGTGATCCCAGAAGGCCTGCCACCCCATGCTCCCAGCTTTTATGAAGAAAATTCTGTTTTTTTCCATGATAAGGACAGGGAATCCTACAGGAGAATAGCTGCTAGAGAGGGAACTTGGGGTTCACCATTCAAGATAATATTTCTTACCTCACAGGGTCACTGTGAGTAGCATAATTGCACTCAAAAAACCAATGTTAGCTATTAATGTTATATAGAAAAAAAAAGACGACCTTTAGCCCCGTCAACAAATTAGGGTTTGGTTAAGAATGAAAGACCATAACTAACAGTGCTTGTTTCACTGACTCCTGTTTTGTTTATAAAAATGATCAGGAAATTAACTCCTTGGCTTGGGATTTATAATCATTCTGTTGATTCTGACCATCCTGGGCTGACCGCTTAGAATCCCCTACTGCTGGTGAGGAGGGTGTGAGTTTGAGCTGCGTGTTTAGAATATTAAACTATACTTAGCGCCTGGTTCGTCATAGCCAAACACTAAAAGCTTCGGGAAAACAATGTTGTTGGCCCTGCCAGACAGAAGTAGTTGCTTTGGACCTTGAGCTTGAAACTTAGCTTGCCGGATGGTACGCTCTGTTTCTTATTTCCTCGTAGCACTGTCGGTACTGAGGGGCCTGGCTTTCAAACTTGATGAACTGGGCACCAAACGTGGCGCAGTGTCTCGGCTATATTCCCGTCACTTTGCATGTCTTCCGCGTGCTGCTCCGTCTCCCTGCTGAGCTGCCGGCAGCCATCTGCATGCACATTTTGAGACCCAGAAAATGTGGCAATCGAGGCTTAACAATGCCAGCGCCGCCAGAATTTTCTGTTTGCAAGTTGAAATTTTTAAAAAGTAATTCCTTTTTAGGGAAAAAAAAGAAAAACCAAACAGGAATTTAGAATATTTTTTCCTTGTAGAAAAACATTGTCTTCTAAAGCTGAGAAATACTGAGCAGAGGCCAAAGAGGGTTAGTGATACTAAATGCGGTCTCTAATATCATACTTTTCCTGTCTTCCAGAGCTCAGGACCCCCAAAGGCTCTGCTGTGTTATGGTGACCTTGACAGCATCTGAATCACTTTAAGAGTATTTCAGTTTGTGAAGTGTTTGTATGCCTGTTGAACTAGGCACTTTGGGGTTAAAAAAAAAAGTCTCTGGTCTCCAGGAACTTTTTTTTTTAAGTTAGACAAGGTGCATTTAAGTCTCTAACCTAAAGTAGATCGAGCACTGTGCTGCAAAGGAGGTATAATCAAAATGTGGGTTCGCAGACAAAAGAGAGGTTATTTCTGGTGGTGGGTGGAGGTGGCAAGAGGGGGTTGCGGGATACTTTCAGGGAATATTTGTCATCAGACTAGATCTTGAAGGTTGGGGAGAATTTTGAACTCTTCTCGATATTCTGTGTTTATTAAGGCATTGTTTATTTTAGCAAGACTATAGAAGTATTTTGGTGCTTAATGAATTAGCTTTCAGTTATCTAAATGACTCATCCAGCATGCCTCACGCCTTAATTACTTTGCATAACTTGTCTCCCTAAGTAACATATAAAGTATTAAGGAATGTGTGATGGCAAAAGGCTTTTATGGAAGCCCTTAAAGATAATCTTGGGATCATAGTGGATATCTCAAGTCCCTGAAGAAACGGAAACATTGTGCCGTGGTGGTGAGCAGGAAATCAGAAGGCATTGGAGGGCATGTGTTTGGGTGTGTCATTTAGGAACTGGGGGAAGCTGGCACTCTTGGGGACGTTGGTGAAGACCCGATAGGGAAGGCATGTCTGCTGGGTTAGGAGGCCTCTTTCTGTTTTAATGACTTTTTAAAGAGTCATTTATGTTTTCATTTTTGTCCTCGTTGGGTCTCATTGCTGCGTGCGGGTTTTCTCTGGTGCAGAGAGTGGGGACTACTCTCTGTTGGGCGCTCAGGCTTCTCGCTGCGGTCGGTGGCTTCTCTTGTTGCAGAGCACAGGCTCTGGAGCGTGCGGGCTTCGGTAGTTGTGGCGCATGGGCTTAGTCACCCCGCAGCGTGTTAGATCTTCCCGCATCAGGGATTGAATATGTGTCCCTTGCATTGACAGGTGGACCCTTAACCACTGGACCACCAGGGAAGCCCTTGAGGCCTCTTGAATACCGTGATCAACTGAAGGTGGCCAGCTCCTTCTTCTCCCTTGCACTAGTGGGACTGAGCACATGGGGTTTTATAGAAAGGCTGTGAAGCCATGCCCAGAATTTCTCTTCCTGCCCCAAGCCTCTGTGTTCCTTGTTGCTTGTTCTGCCTCAGACCTGCATCTTCATGCTATAGATCAGATCAGATCAGTCGCTCAGTCGTGTCCGACTCTTTGCGACCCCATGAATCGCAGCACGCCAGGCTTCCCTGTCCATCACCAACTCCCGGAGTTCACTGAGACTCTCGTCCATCGAGTCAGTGATGCCATCCAGTCATCTCATCCTCTGTCGTATTGCTGTGCGTCCCTCTGAATGAATTGTTGCTTCTTTACTAAGCCCATTTTTTGCCATGGTAAGTTAGTGACAGCTGGATCATTGTACCAGCCGTGCAAATGGTTCTACTATGCCAGAGACCTTGCAGTTTTTCCTTTCCCATGAGAAGGCTGTATTTTCAGTCTTCCACTTGCTCCATCAAACCAACACTTAATTTTCTAGGAAGCTGAAAAACATACTCCTTGCTACTTTATGTGCTGAAATGGGGCCCTGGCTCAGAATTCTGATCCCTTGGGAATAAACAGATAAGGTTTTGAAAAGATACTATTTTCTTTTTCCTTTATTCCTCATGATGCCAATAGCATTTTAAAAGCCAAGAGATTTGGCAGTGCTCTATGCCCCATCCTACCATCAAGGTGACTAAAGCAGCCTGAGAATGAATTCAGTTGTTCACCAATGAATGTACTTTTTGTCTGCTGTGTGTCAGGTACTGTGCTAGACCCCTTGGGGGAGCAAGTCAGACGTGGTCTCTCTGTGGCCTCATGCCACTGAGAGTCTGGAGGCTCCATGGCCAGGAAGCCAGAATAGGTTTGTGGAGTAATGATAGGTGGGGGCAGAAAGGCCTGGCTAGTCTCACTTTGCCTTTTACCAGTTACGTGATCCTAGGCATTTGCCCCTCTTTCCTGTCAGATAGAATAAAACACATTTTAAAAACGTTTATAAAAGTCTTTTAAAACTTAAATGACAGTACATAAATAAGAATTTGAAAAGGTCAAGTTACATATATGCACATTTAGGTAGAGGAAATCAGCCTCTGTCTTGTTCAGTAGGAATAGCTAATAGAGAGTTTCCACAACTCCTTGGCTTCAGAAAATGACCAAATACAATATTTGGACTATATATTATTAATATTTCACTAATTCTAATGTTTATAAGACAACCAGCTATTTGTTGGTGCCTGAAGTTAACATGGACTACTTAGTCACCCCTACATGTATGAACACTTAGTCGTGTCTGACTCTTTGTGACCCCATAGACTGTAGCCCGCCAGGCTCCTCTGTCCATGGGATTATCCCGGTGAGAATACTGGAGTGAGTTGCCATTTCCCTGACTCCAGAGAGCCTGTTTGAGTCCAGGACTGCACATCCACTCAGGCTGCATTTCCAGCCTGCTGGTCTTCCCTGTAGATTTCAGACTTGCCAGTCCCTTACCATCATGTGAGCTGGTTCCTTAAAGTAAATCTCTTAATTTGTATGTGTGTGTACACACACACACACACACGTATTCTGTTGGTTCTGTTTCTCTGGAGAATCCAGATTGCTACAGTACTCAACAGATATTGTCATTATCGATGCAGAAAGAGTAGGAACAAGTGTGGTAAGCAAGGTGCTAAGTGTGATTTTAGCCATGTTGAATTTGAGGGGCCCATGGAATCCATAGGGAGATGTGCACACATGCGTGCTCAGTCATGTCCAGCTCTGCAGCCCTGGGGACTCTGGCCTGCCAGCCTTCTCCGTCCATGGAATTCTCCAGGCAAGAATATTGGAGTGGGTTGCCATTTCCTCCTCCAGGGGATCTTCCTGATCTAGGGATCAAACCTGAGTCTCTTGAGTCTCCTGCATTGTCAGGCAGGTTCTTTACCAACTGTGCCACCTGAGAAGCCTCCAGGGAGATACCAGCAGGGAAATGTAGCCAGGATGTGGAGAGCTCACATGAGAGATCTGGACTGCAGAGATGTAAGATTGGAAGATACTTCCCTACCAATTGGAAGTATGTAGCTGTCAGTTGAAGCTGTGTGTGGGGTGATTTCAGAGAGAGAGCGGAGTAAGGTAAGAGGAGGATCAAAATGGAGCCATAGGAAACAAGGACATTTAGGGGAGAGGCAGAGGAAAAGAAGCCAGAACCAAGGAGGAGCAGACAGAGACGAGGAAGGTGAAGAGAGTGTGGGTGTGGAAATCAAGGCAGAGAAATTTCAAGAGTGCAGCACTGGCAAGTGCCCTAAAAAGGTCAAAGGAAATGTTGCTGTCCGTCCATTGAACCCAGCTCTTAGGAGGTATCACTAGAGGTGACTGTTGCAGTGTCATAATTCATTAGAGCCGGTGGAATAGAGCAGGGGTCCCCAACCTCCTGGATCCCATGCCTGGTGATCTGAGGTGGAGCTGATGTAATAATAACAGAAGTAAAGCGCACAATAAATGTAATGTCCTTGAAGCATCCCGAAACTCTTTCCCCTCCCAGCTGGTGGGAAGACTGCCTTCCACAAAATGGGTCCCTGGTGCCAAAAAGGTGGGGGACTGATGGATAGAGGACCAGGTGATGAAGTGGAGATTTGGGTCTGCCTCTTAAAGGAGATCAGTGATGAGGTATGAGGAGAAGAGGGGCTGTGGGCTTCCTGAGGAAGGGGTGATTGTAGGATGCGAGGGATTCTAGCATGTTCAGAGGCTGAAGAGACAGAGCTCGAAGAAAGGATGATTATTGTTCCCCCTTGTCTATTGTATGAAAGTTAAACTCCACAGCCTGATGTTTATAAAGTCCTCCACAGTCTGCCTTTAGCCAATTCTGCCAGACTCCCTCCCTCTCTTCCTTTGTTTTATTCCAACACCCTTGTGTACTTCAGTTGTAGCCCTGGCATGTGGCTCTGAGAGGCTGGATGCTGCAGGGGAGACGCCAGTGGACTGTGAGTCGGGAGTCCTGTGGTCCAATCCTGGCTCCTCCATTTACTAGCAATGGGACCTTGGACCCACCTTAACTGCTCTAAGTCTGTTTTTTTGTTTGCAAACTGTTAATTATAACAGCACTGATGATTCGTGATGATGATGATGGTTGTGTCAGATGAGAAAACATGTTTCAAAGTAATCTGAAGAGAATTGTTGTTGTTCAGTCATTAAGTTGTGTCCGACTCTTTGTGACCCCATGAATCACAGCACGCCAGCTTCCCTGTCCTTCACCATCTCTTGGAGTTTCCTCAAACTCATGTCCATTGAGTCAGCAGTGCCATCCAACCATCTCATCCTCTGCTGCCCTCTTCTCCTCCTGCCCTCAGTCTTTCCCAGCATCAGGGTCTTTTCCAATGAGTCAGCTCTTCACATCAGGTGGTCAAGGTACCGGGGCTTCAGCTTCAGCATCAGTCTTTCCAATGAATATTTAGTGTTGATTTCCTTTAGGATTGACTGGTTTGATCTCTTTGCTGTTCAAGGGACTCTCAAGAGTCTTCTTGTCCAGCACCACAGCTCGAAAGCATCAATTCTTTGGTGTTCAGCCTTCTTTATGGTCCAGCTCTCATATCCATACATGACTACTGGAAAAACCATAGCTTTGATTATAGGGACCTTTGTCAGCAAATTGATGTCTCTGGTTTTTCATACGCTGTCTAAGTTTGTCTTAGCTTTTCTTCTGAGGAGCAAGCATCTTTTAATTTCATGGTCTGCAGTGATTTTGGAGCCCAAGGAGGATAAGAAGTATGTAAATGAAGCTGGTTTCATCAGATCACGAGTGATCCTAGATTCAGGCTTCTGTATAAATTTTCTTCATTACCACTAGAATCCTCCCGCTTGCTCTCCAACTATCTAAATTCAGCCTGTATTATCTAAAGAAATGCTAATTCCTGTAACAGATAAACCCTGCTGAAATCTCAGTGGCTTAAAACATTTTTGAAGCGACTTAGCATCGGTAGCAGCAGCATGTTCGTTTTAAATCCAGTCAACCATGGGGATGGGGGGACCCAGACTGATGCTCTGCCATCTTCAAACCATGGTTTCCATGGTTCCTGGGGGGCGTTGACATTCCCGCAGCAAGGTGGGGAAAGAGAAAGTTGATCTGGAGGCTTTGATGCTTCAATCCTAGCATGGCGGCTGGTGCCTAAGGCCAGAGGAGAGATAATTGAGAGGAGGCGTTTACTGGATGGGAGATGAACGTGGGGTGTGTGGGATTTAGCACGCACGGAAGGGTGGCGGGGCCTGAGACAGGGAGGCAGGACCAGTGGAGCCTGGGCCGGAACAGACGGGCCCCTCCTCCGGCCGCGAGGGACAGAGCCTGGGAAGGGGAAGGGCCCAGGGGCCCGGGACTGGTTCCCGGTGACAGGAGGTGCCAGGAAGGCAGCACAGAGGCCCCTGGGTCAGGGGAGATGGAGGCGAAAACCAGGGTGTGCACACAGCTTCTGAAACGAGCTTCCCAGAGCTGGGGAGGCAGACCCTGTTCATCTTTTTCAGGATGAGAAAACTGGTGAGGTGGTGACTTGACCAGAGACAATCAACACGCAGGAGAGAAATGAGCTAGGATTTGAGGGATTTGAGGTCCAAGCCCCTGGCGGTGAGAGCCAGGAAACATCCCACCTGGAGAACTGGAGAATTTGGACTCTGAAGATGGCTAGAGGTGTGAAGGTTGGGGGGCGGGGGCGGCGGGGAGGGCCTCTGCGGTGGCGGTTCCTTCACAGGTGATTCACCCTTTGCTGCTTGGGTTGGAGCAGGGAGGAAGAGAGGAGTGATGCAGGCGGAGTAAAGCTCCTGAGGCAGAGAAGTGCTTAGAGGGTTTAGGGGCTGAAAGGAGGCCGGCAGGAGGGCCCGGGCCACACAGCGTGGACAGGCCGTGGCAGGGAGGCGAGGGTTTCTTCTCAGGGCTTTGAGTGGCAAATCACAGTGGTCTGATTTATAGTTTAAAAAGACCACTCAGGCTGTTGTATGGAGAATGGGTGGAAGGGAGGTCGCAGTGTATGCTGGATGCGGTGGGTGAGGGAAAAGGAGGACTTTAGGACAGAAGTGAGTCTGGAGCTCAGGACAGAGGTTCAAGCTGGCAAAGAAAATTTGATGCTGTATTTCCTGTTGGCTCCCTCCCTATTCTCAGTCAGACTTCCTCTGAGTAGCTTTATCCATAGTCTCCACTTCCTTACCTCCTCAGCTCAACCCTCTGCACTCTGGCCTCTGTCCCTGCCACTTCCCTGAAATGTCTCGGGCAAAGGGCACTCAAGGCCCTTTATGATTAGCCAAGTCCAGGCCTTTGACCCTTGCCTGGCTTGACTTGCATCCAGTCACACTGTGAGCCATCCCTGCCTTTAATGGCTCCTTAGCCCCCTGTCTCTCTGGTCCCTCTGTTGTTCCCAAGTCCTTAGGCCAGTCCAGAAATGATAACATTACCCAGGCTTCTGACCTTAGTCTTCCTGGATTCCCTCTGTGTCTCTTAGAAAAGGAGGAGGCCTCCCCTCTTTCATCAAGACAGTGCATTGCCTTTCTGCTTCATTTCAGGTACCCCCTCCTCCAGGGAGCCTTCCCTGACCCCTCAGGGGTCAGGGGTCAGGGGTCCGCTTCTCCTCTGTTTCTCCTGGAGCTTATTGTGGGTATGGTGGCACTTAGAACCCTACGTATTTACCGGTCTCCTCAGCCTAACAGTGCTGGAAGGACAGGGTTATGACAAAGTACCCTGTGATCTAGGACAAAGATTGCTTTCTCCAGTTCAGGTGAAAGCCACACTCCATAATGAAGGTACTTCCCCCTGATTGTGAGTCTTTTAGTAGATCATTCATTTCTCACTGGGTCTGAGGGCTGTGAAGTCTGGTATAGTGTCTTCTGTGAACAGAAGGAATTCATATAACTGTAAAGATTTAGTAATTGTCTCCATCTTTTGAAAGGAAAAACATCTGAGAACTTAAGAATATGAATTGCTTCAGAAGAGCTTCTGAAGACCTGCATTGCCTGGTAACTTGGTTCTCCACTCCTTTGTCCCTAAACCTGTTCCCTGTGCCTCACATTTTGTGATTCCAGAATTCCGGGTTTGACATTACAACCACCTGATGATGAAGTGCAGCAGCGTTCTCCTGGGCTCAGCTGTGTGTGCCCTTGGAGGCAGCAAATGGGCTGAATGGAAGACAAGCCTCTGCCTTTGCATCCCTTTCTCCTGCTGCTGTCATTTAGTCGCTTTGTCACGTACAACTCTTTTGTGACCCCATGGGCTGTAGTCTGCCAGGCTCCTCTGTCCACGGGATTTCCCGTGGAACATCCTGGAGTGGACTGCCCTTTCCTTCTTCAGGGGATCTCCCAACCCAAGGACTGAACCCACGTCTCCTACGTTGCAGGCAAATTCTTTGCCACTGAGCCCTTTTTCCCACTGACCTGGAGTGAAAAAGAAGAGGTCGGCAGAGACAGCAAAGCATACACAGCTTGCTTCTAGAATTTCAGTAAGGTTTGGGCGGTTAATGTCACTAAACTCTCATGCTTCACTTTCTGATGTCTTTTTCTACCCTTTTGAATTCTTTCTTTTTGTCTTTTCTCTCAGTTCCAAATCCACTTTATCTTTTTTGGCAGGTGAAACAAAGACAAGAAAATGTTGAATCACTTTCTTCTCAGTGGCTTGATTTTTAGAATCTTTTTTGATTTTTTTCCCCCGTGTGTTTAGTTTCCTGAGCTTAACAGAGCAAAAAGTAGAGGTGCCTTTGACTAAATGGAACTCTTAGCTTTGTTACTCAAAACAGTGCTGCAGGTTTTACGTAGTCTTTTTGAATGTAGTATTGGGCTGATTATTTTCTAAAAGAAAAACGAACTATGAGACCGTTATTTATTTTTAATTTTAGATACCTCTCAGATGAATTAAGACTGCCTAAGTGTGTGTAATAGTGGACTGAGTCGTGGCCCCCGTATTACTCTCTCGAGACTTCGTTGTTATCAGGATGAGAAATGCTTTCACACATGAGCCCCACTCCATTGATTCCCACTTATGTTTATTTCTGGTGTGCAAAGAAGACAATAGGGTTACAGATACTCAGATGGGAAAGGACGCAGAGTTTTCCAGTGTGCCCACCAGTGAGATGCCAAGTCCCCTTCTTTTCTTTTTTCTTTTGTATGATTTGATTTATGTATTTATGGCTGTGCTGGGTCTTTATTGCTCAGCAGACTTTCTCTGGTGGCGGCCAGCAGGGTCTGCTCCTCACTGAGGTGCATGGGCTTCTCACTGCAGTGGCTTCTCTGGCTGCACAGCACAGGCTCCAGGCGCACAGGCCAACTCCCCCTCTTATGTGCGGGATCCTCTGTTAGCTTGAGGACATTCTTCCACACAGGAAGCTACAGTCTCTGACCCTCTGGATTTACTTAGTCTTTTTCCGCAACATACGGCATATTCAACCTTTTAAGTACTTGAAGACAGCTATCTTCCCTGTTATTGCCCAAGCTTTTCTCTGTAGACTGTGAATTCCTAGTTTCTTCAGATATAACCTCCTTATTCTCCGTATTGTGATCTTGATAGAGCATCCCAAGGTCTTATTAGCTTTTTCTGGTGGCTCCACCTCTTGTTGAGCTGAATCTTAGCTGAAACTCATCCTCGTGGAACCCACCTCTGAGTAAAGGTTCTAAAATGTCTATTTAACAGAATATTTTTTTATCTCAGTAGTCTTATGTAATAGTAAAGCTTTTTGTTACTCTTGATAATGTTGTAATATACTTTCCTTTAAAAGAAGACTAAGGCTTTTAAGTGCACCTAGAGTGCAGGTAAAATGCCAGCAGGGCCAGGGAATTTGATTTTTCGCCAGAGGAGGCTTTAGCTAGTTCAGTTGGTTCTGATGATAAAGGCTGGCATTGACTGTGCCCTCACAGCACGCCTGCTGCTGGGCCCGAGTTGTTACTCATATCATTTGGTTTAATACAACGACCCTAGTTAATAATGATATCATGACTAGCAGATGCTGTTGTTGGCCTTTTCTAATGATGACGCAGTGGAGTTTTAGAAAGGTAGGGACCTGCCACACGTTTCACATACTGTGTTTAGTCGCTCAGTCTTGTCGAAAGTGGGACCCGGACCTTGAGCTCTTCTGCTCTCTGCCACCTTTCTGCTGGGCGAGGCTTTGTGTACAACGCCCTTCTCATGTGCTGCATGCTTAGCTCTCTGATCTTCTTAATTAGAAGGTAAATTTTAAAAAGAAAGAATTAAATGGTTCTTTGCAACTCACCAGGGCATCTTGAAGAGTGCTCTGTGCATGGTGGGTGCTGACAGGTTAGTTCTGTGTCTCAAGGCCCGAGAGAAAGAGGCTAAACTCTATGAGGTCTTTAGTCTAGGGATGACTGGGACCACTTCAGTCCCCACAAGTCCATTTTGAACCAGGCCATCCTCGTGGGCAAGACCTGACTGAACCTTTGTGTGCCTTTGGGCAGCTGGCTAGCACAGGCCAGAGGGATGAGCGTGGCTGTCGTGGTTAAGGTTGGATCAGCAAGCGAGGACTGAGTACAGGGATCTGATGTTGGATCAGTCCTGGTTCTTCCTTGCACACTCGCCTTCTGTGAGCCTCAGGGCCCTCCTTTCCTAGGAATTGGGAGGGAGAGAAATGTATGAGTGGGGAGTTGGTTACTCCACGTTTTCCCCCTGCTCTTTTGGAGGTTAAAAGAGCCCTTTTGGTGTTGGAGCATCAGTTCTTAAGCCTTGTTTCCCAACTCCTCACTTGAAAGACTGACACAGTGGGAACTACGGGACTTCGGGAGGCTGCTGTTTCTCCTCTCCCAGTTCCTAAGGAATTGGTGAGTTGTACACCATTATAATAAACTTGGGGTAAAACCAGAACTCTTTAACTGAGCCTGGACTGAGGACTTAAAATACCGGTCTACCAG
This sequence comes from Bos mutus, assembly GCF_027580195.1. Taxonomy (NCBI): domain Eukaryota; kingdom Metazoa; phylum Chordata; class Mammalia; order Artiodactyla; family Bovidae; genus Bos; species Bos mutus. The sequence continues at coordinate 54,239,776 of NC_091629.1, read as the reverse complement.
GCCCTGACCCCCCAGTTCACAGGACCCAAGAGTTTAGGAACTGATGTTAATTCCCCTGAGGTCTGAGGACAGTGGCTCAGTTGAAGGCCTGCTTTAGGCCTGTTGGGGGAGCACAGGCTAGGCTTTGCCAGTCTGGTTTCTTAGAATCATCAGGTCCTGCCTGCGTGTGCCTCTTGGCCTCAGATGAACTCTGGAACTGCCCACTGCCCCTGTGATTCAAGGTATAAATGCTGTAGATGGAATGCTTTCGATAGGACTTTATTGGTCAGAGTCCCAACAGGAAAAGCTGATTATTCTCAATTTAGAATCATTATAGATCCTAACTGCATTCACTTAAAGTGGTGTGGATAGGACGTAGAGGAAATCTCCAGGGACAGAGCAGAATCTCAGACGGTGAAATTACCACCCCAGCTGCAATGGGAGAAGTGGATGGAGTGGTCTTCAGAAGCCACAAGGGCTTGTCATTCAGAAGAGGCTACCTTGAGAAGAGCGGTGGCCTCTGGTTGAGGAGCACAGCTGGCAGAAGCAGGATATTCAAATTGCTGACCTCACCCTTTCCTCGCGCCCCCCGCAACTCTGTTTCCTTCCCTGACGTCTCTCTGGGACTCTGCCTTGGACACCCAAGGGGGCCTGTGGATGGGATCCATAGACGTCAGTCTGTAGGGGTAGGAGCAAGGTAGGGATGGGTAGAGAGTGCACTTGGAGAGCAACAGGAAGATATTTGACAGAAGGACCTTGTGACTTCAGACAGAATGTGTGTGTTTAGTGGAAGGTGGGAAAAAAGGATAAGGTAAGCATTTCTTGAGCATCACATTCACTGGGGACTTTCTCCTGACCCAGTCACCGGGTAAGTAGGAGTATTTCCATGTTATAGAAATGGAAAACTTGAACCCAGGTCTCTGGGCCCTAAGTCAGCTCAGTCTGGTGACGCCTTTGGTGACAGATGGTAGCCAGGTGGCCCTCACGTCTGGCCTTCTCTGAGCCCATTCCAGAACACCGCCCTTCATGGCGTCACTGGAAGAACTGGGGGAAACTGTAAAAGAGCTGCTCTGTGTTTTTTCCCCTTCACTTCTATGAACTTGAAGAGAAGGGGAAAGAGGAGGGAAAAAACTTGACTTGGCATGAACGATGTTAACTGAGATCAAATAAGGTGAAAAGCAAAATAGAATCCAGAAATTTAGTTTTGCTTTTACCCGAAGTTTACGGGCGGCTGCTGTACAAAGTCCTTCTTACTTTCCACAAATGTTAAGCACTTTTCATAACGTGAATCTTATTATATTTTACTTTTGGTGATTTATGAAAAATAGGTTTATAAAAGACAAAGAACCAATTGAGCATTAAGGTTCAACTATGTGTCACCTTTGTGTGATTTCATTTCTTGCTAACGTACAAATTATTACACTTATAAGTTAAAATTATTTTGGTTCCTGATACATTCATTGTAAAATTATTTATTGAACAGTCAACAATAAAGTAGAAATTTTAAATTAAAAAAAGAGGAATCCTAACAGCCAAAAAAACAAACCTTAAACTTTTTTCCCCTAATTTTTATTATATGCATGCATAAATTTTACATGGCTAAAATTGTGCGGGTTTATATTGTTGTCATTATGCATGTGTTTACAGGTTGCTATATGACCTTCATGATTATTTAAATAGTTTATTAATGTTTATTAATAAACTATTAGTTTATTAATAGTTTATTAATGTTTACCTTAAACATTCTCCTACTTGTTGGATATCGTTTACCCTACTTCATGCCAAAAAAGACTGGCAGTTTTGTCGAGCATGTAAGTGGTTTACTTACTGTTAGTTTTCTTTATAAACATTATTCATCTGACTCCTCCTGCATTTAGCTTCCCCACCCTCTCCCTCTTTTGTTCTTTCTGGCAGAGGGAAAGGAATTGTTATTTTTTTCAGAATAATTTCTCAGAATGGGGTGAGCGACTCTGAAGGTATATCATGGAACATTAAATATAGTAGTTGTAAGGGTCTCTGAGAGAAGCAAGAATACAATTAAAATGAGTCATTACGCAGAGCTGTTGCTTAAAATGTTAATGTGGAGGATTTTTATTAAATCCTTGGCTTAAAAAACTACTGCTGAAAGAGAAGTCATACACCATTTACGTTTACATACAGAATTTAGCTGAAACCCTAAATTGTGATTAAGTTTTAAAACATTTGTTCTTGGCTAAATTGAATATAGTGTAGTTCTGAACAGACTTTTTAAATTTGATTAATGATATTGGCCCTGGTTATCCTGCAACTCTGGAATATAGCACTGGCGTGGGAGTCCCCTAGGCTGCTCCCTGGGAGGCATGCGTCCCCTCCCTAACCCATTCCGCTCAGCCTGGGGGGCCAGCCATTCCATCTGTGCACTTTTTACGAAGCTGGAGCCCCTCAGCCAGAGGGGCTTCCTTGTCTGGGGCCCTGGTCCTGCACTAGCCTTACATCGACCACAACTCCGCTTTCTGGGACAACAGACAAGTTTCTTCCACTTGTCAGGAAAATCAGACAATTAGCGATTCTGGTTTTCCCTCTGTCCTTAGTTCCTGGCATAGTGCCTGGCACATAGCAGATGCTCAGAAACACATTTGCAGAATGAAATGTCTTGAGACAGCCCTTCAGATGTGCGAATACAACCACGATGTCCCCACTTAGTCGCCTTTTCTTTGGTCAGCCATCCCTCAGGAAAGACTGCGGGTCCCTTTCTCTCCACCCGGTTCTTCCCACCGTCTGGCCGCAGTTTGTCGTCAGTCACTCTGCTAGAACGCGTGGCCGGGTCTGCAGCCTGTTCTCCGGGTCCCTTTCTCTCCACCCGGGCTCTTCCCACCGTCTGTGGCCGCAGTTTGTCGTCAGTCACTCTGCTAGAACGCGTGGCCGGGTCTGCAGCCTGTTCTCCGGGTCCCTTTCTCCCCACCCGGGTTCTTCCCGTCGTCTGGCCGCAGTTTGTCCCGTCAGTCACTCTGCTAGAACACGTGGCCGGGTCTGCAGCCTGTTCTCCAGAAGTGGTTCCGTGTGCAGACATACAGTCAAGCGTGCGTTACTTTTTTTTTCTCGTTAGCAAATCGCTGGTTGCTTACATCTCTGCACGTGATCTGCTCTCAGGCCTGGCCTCTTCCAAGAGGTGCTTGTGCAATTGAGTGTTTCCTTCTAGATGAGTGTCACTTGGGACTTGCGGAAGGCTCTTCAGTATCTTCATGTGAGTCATAAGTAAAAGTGAGAGACGGGAGGCCCATGCAGAGCTCTGTGGAAACCTCCCTCCACGTGGACAGGAATCCCCTAATCCTAGGCTTTTTTGAACTGTGGCGTGCATACAGATGACCTGGGGCTTGGGCTAAAATGCAGGTTCTGCTTCAGTAGTTCTGAGTGCAGCCTGAGATTCCATCTTTCTAACAGGTTGCCAGGTGATGCTGATGCTTGCGGGTTGGGTCAGGTCATACTTTGAATAGTGAGGCCCAGTTTTGGGTAAGAGTTGTTGATGAGAAAAAATCCTGCCATGTTTGGATAGCTGTCCTGTGCCCATCAGATCCCCCGGAAGATACTCTCTGCTTCAGATTCTTGATCCCTTATTCAGAGGTCCCTCTCCTACCTCACTAAGTAAATGAAGCAAACAACAGCGCTGCTGTTCCGCCCTCTTGCCAGTGGCATGTACCTTCTGTGTATGTCTGGTGGACTCTTTAGTCCAGCCCGACAGGCTGTTTGTTATCCAACATATTTGGTGTCTTTTCAAGTTTCTCATCTTCGGGACATTTAATAAAGTGCTCATGGAAACTGAGCACTTTAAAGTTTTTATTAATATGGTATAGCTTCATATACCAGAAAGTTACGCAAAGAGAAACTAACTGGATACTTAGTTTTTAAAACATTGGTTATAAGATAAAGTGTTCCTGATAAAAATCTTTTATAAGAAATATTATGGAGCATTCAAATTTTTTTTTTTTTCTCTACTGGAATTTGGAGAAAATGGATGCATTGTTGAAATCACATTCCTAAGCTGGAAGAGCCTCGTGTAGCTGGCGGCGTTTCAGTAACAGATTAGCGAGTGAGTCTGGAGAAGACCAGGCGGGGAGGTCATGAGCACCTGAGCCCCCTTTTCTCCAAGCTTTTATTCTCTTAGCTCATGGAACAGGTACATTTCTTTCAGTCTTTGTTCCAAGCAGGTAAGACTGTGGCCAAGACTTTTTTCGTCATTTCAGGGGATGATTATTATGTCAGAATTTAGAGGAAAAAAAAACTATTTACACTTATTTTGTAGAGCTTACTGTGACCTGATCAATAAGGTGTGTCTTAGCAGCAGGGATTCTCTACCTCCTTGTAAGATGAACTGTTTCCTCAAAGCCAGAGGATTTGGCTAATGTTCTTGACAGAGATGTTTTGCTTTGAAACATTCTGCATCCCTAAAAGGGTGGACGCTTTTAGCTCAGAGTTTGTGCTTAGAACATGACTAGCTTTTTTCTTTGCTGAGCAGACCTCTAGGATGCAGTGTTCTTGATGTGGGAGCTTATCAGAGTCACTTCCAGAGTGCAGCCTGCCCAGTGCCTTCGTTGTGGGCAGTGTAGAGCCTGAGTGGTGCGGTTACTGCCGCACACACGCATGCACACACACGAGTCCTGCGGTCCCTTAAATTTTACCTGTGTAGGCACCATTTCCTTTTCCCCCCCGCCTAGTGGAACAGAAGGAGTTTTTTTTTTTTTTACTTGAAAAATAACTGATTTACAGTGTTTCAGGTATACAGCAAAGTGATTCACTTACATAAATGTATCTGCATGTGTGTGTGTATATGTATAGCATAGAGAACTATATTCAATATCTAGTAGTAACCTATAATGAGAATCTGAATATATGTATATATATTCACACACACACATATATATTTCCCTGTGCTTTACAGTAAGTCCTTGTTGTTTATCTATTTTATATATAGCAGTGTGAATCTGTTAATCCCAGAGTCCCAATTTATCCCTCCTCCACGTTTCCTTCCTTTGAACACAGTAGGTATGTCCACCACTCTGGAAGGTGTGCATCCACTGGAAAACCAAAACCCCTCCCTCCCTAGGTTCTTAAAGCCCCTAAGCCCTGAGTTCATCACTTGAGCCAATGGAGGACAGACGTGGAGCGACGTGTTGCTACCGTAGTTCACCCATTAATCTCCTCCTTGTCCGTGCTGGTTTTCTGGGATGAGTCAGTTGTTGCCCTGTTCTTTCAGCAGCTCACATGCACGCACAGGTACAGCAATAACTATGCTTTCCCTTTAACACTTTTGTTTTAATTACAGTAATTTTCTAATATGTATTACAAGCCTCCACTAACCCATCATGCAGCCTCCACAATGTCAGCAGCTTTCTAATCTTATTTCATTTCTTTCCCATCCCTCATTCATCCTCTTCCTTACCCACAACCATACATGGTCTTTCCCCTGGCCCCTGCCGTCTTCTGGTCTTTGAAAGCAAATTCCGGATGCCCTGTCATTTCATCTGTAATACTTCAAGTATGGAACATGACAGAGAAGACTTTTTAATTGAAGTCTAATATACATAAAGAAAAATGAACATAAGTGTAGAGGCTGGTGCATTTTCATAAACTGAATGGGCCTGTGTCACGAGCACCCAGGTCAAGCAGCAGAACATTACCATTACGGAGCTGTGGACTTTGGTCTTTTCTGGATAAATTCAGTGTTAATATCCAACTTATCCTTCACTAAATATTCTGAAACTATTTTAGTGCATAATTGAAGCTTTTATGGTATGTCTACAATTTAAGTAAATGTAAATTTTCTTTCCAATACATAAAATACAATTAGACTAATTCTGGCTTAAAGAAAAAAAGTATTATTAGTCTCAGTGAGTTGATTACTCCACCACTCTTGATGAATGTGTTTAGATAATTTTGACTCCTAAATACTAAAAACAGTGTCTTCCAAACATATCCTAAGAGTTAAATCCTTTAAGTAGACATTAAATTAGGAAATCCTAATCACAGGAGAAAGACAACAGTAACAAAATATAAGGCTTCGACATTGGGAATGATCAGACTGCTTTATTTTCAGTGAAAAATAAGCAGTAATGCCCATATTCAGTCCAAGTTGAAAAGTAGTGACTTAAATGTTTTAAAACAATGATTGAAAAATAGTACTGTAAAAACCTATGACTATAGTGCCATTAACGTACCTAAAATTAGTAGTAAGTTCTTTAATACATTTAAATAGTATATTAAACTTTTCCTTAATGCTTAGAATGGTTCTTTTAGATTCATGCTTTGGTTGATGGCCCATATAAAAATTACTATCGATTTGGAAGATATATCTCTTAGTCTGTCTTTTATCATTTTCATATAACCAGTGCTCGTAGAGTGCTTATGCTCTGTGCTTGCTAAGTTAATTACAAAGCCACATGTCATTTCTGTTATAATTATTGAATCTTTGATTAGAGGAGAAGATATTTTAAAAATCAATCCAGCCAACTTTTCCAAACCTAAACTCACTTGGTTTAGTGCAACAAGCAACTTACAGACATTGCTGTAGCCCTCCTTCTGCAAAGTCTTTTGTATTATTCTGGATTTGCCTCTTCCCTGACAGAATTTCTCATCTTATTTCCATACATTCTCAAGTTTTATGTGAATTCTACTCTCCTTTCTTCTCGTTATCATGTAGACAGTTTACCTTGAGGTTATGTGATTCTCCTTCCACCACTGAAAGGAACCCTGCATGGTAGGGAGAAAAATGTCTGGGTTGAAATCTCAGTTCTCCCATATACTGTGTGACCAGAGGCTATGTGTTTAACCTCCCCGATTATTTATAACATGTTTAATTCCTTTTCAGTGGCCTGCATCAAACAATACCACAAATTGTTTGAAATATCCAAAAGTTCCCCAAATTTGTAAGCAGGGAGGAAGGAAGTTATTGGGTCACTGCTTGTCTTCCCAAATTACAACTTAGGGAGCCAGGGTGGGAGGCCCCCAGATGCAGAGGTTGGGAGAGGAGAACCAGGAAGGGAGATGGTGAACAGTATTTACTGAGTGCCTGGAATCGCTTTTCCATGCGCTCACTTGGACCTCGTGACTGCCCTGGTGATTTTATGACCAGTGTAACACTGCGTCTGCCAAGGTAGCCAAGTGGTTAAAAGCAATAGTCTGGGTTGAAATTCTTGCCTTGCCCCTCTGTGACCTAAGGCAGGTCCCTGGGCCTCTCTGTGTCTGATTCCTTGTCAATAGCAGGGAGGTAATGAGCATCTGTTTCATAGGGTGTTGGTGAGGGTTAGATGAAATTAGTGTGTAATGTGCCAAGCACAGTCCCTGTATGTAATCAGCGTTCAGCAAAACAAAGTGGTGTTTATCCTTTACTTCTTTTTAGATTTAACTCTCTTTTTAAAGGAAGGCTGTGGAGTTTTTAATAGCTTAATGATTTTAAAATTGTGACCACAGATTTAGCAGATTTTTCAGCAATCACAACATAACTTTATCAAGTACTTTCCTTTCCTATAAGTACTTTCCTTTCAAACCTGTCATCTGTAAACCTTCTTATTCATTCCAGTGTTGACTGTGCCTCAGAATGTATTTGGACTTCTTCTTAATAATTTTTAGTGTATAGGTGTCTTTTTCCTAAAACTACAACTAAGATCAAAGTGAATTCTTACATAATTAAATCTACTCAACAAACTTTTATTGACCACCTACTATGTGTCACCTACTGCTAGACACTAGGATAATAGCAGTGAACAAATAAGACAGGGTCATTTCCCTATGGCATCTGTCATCTAAGGAGCAACAAGCTTTCACCACCTTGGATTTTGTAAAAAAAAAAAAAAAAAATGAAAGCACTAAATGACATTGTTAAAACCACTGAAAGGAAAAATGCAAGTTTTGGAATATTTTATAGATGCGCCCAGTGCTTTTTGGTACAAGGTCATATCCATGACATGTTACCCAAAGGATGACAGATGCCTTTTTTATGAATAAAATGAGATGTACTGAGGAAAATGCTGATCTGTATCCATGCAATGATGTAACCAGCCCTTTAAATTCAGATTTGAAGTAAAACAAGGAGTTCCTTTATTTCTTCTCCGTTTGTGACATTGGAGTCACTCGTTCATGAACTTGAAATCGGAAGCACAGTTTCGTTAAACAACACAATTGAAGCTAAATTATCATTCACCAGTGGCCTGGTGATGACTGAAAATAACTCTTGGTTATGCACTTGAGTATTGGCCCAGCTCTGGTCCAGACTGGAGCTGGAGAGTCCCAGGCCCTTGTCTCCTCAGAGGATACCTCTTGGCCCCACCACCCTAAGAACAGGGAGAAAGGAGACCAGCTAAGAACACAGAAGAGTGGAGGGAAAAGATGTTTTTTCCTCCCCTACAGTTTCTGGTGACCGTGAGGGGATGGCTGGGACACTCACTAGCTCCAGAAGCTGCAGAAGGGGTCTTGTGAAAACTGACAGAAGTCAATGAAAAATGAGAATTCCTGCCAAAGTCGGCTCTCCCAGATCTCTGTCTATAGTGCTTGGTCAGGAGAGGAAGCCAGTTGCGTTTTACCCCTCCTCCTTCCCTGAAAGTTTCACAATCAGCTATAAGCAAGCATGCTCCAGGATACCATCACTTGAACAACTACCAGGCCAGTGGACTGAAAGTGCCCCTTATTAACTGCTCCATTACTCACCTCACATAGAAACCTAACAAGGGGGCATTTACTCTACTGCCTCCTGAAATGAGACACAACTCTTTGAATGGGCAGACTGATTTCCAGGGCTGAGACTGATTCCGGTTAATGGAGAAGGAGCCTAATCCCTAAAGAATGGCATGTAAGTTTATAAAGAACCTGCCAAGAAAGGCTTCCCTGGTGGCTCAGTAGTCAAGAATCTGCCTGCCAGTGTAGGAGACACAGGTTCCATCCTTGGTCCAGGAAGATCCCACATGCTGTGGAGCAACTAAACCTGTGCACCACAGCTGTTGGGCCCGCGCTTTAGAGCCAGTGAGCTGCATGCCCTAGAGCCTCTGCACTGCAACAAGGGAAGCTACCGCAATGAGAAGCCCAGGTACTGCAACTAGAGAGTAGCCCCTGCGTGCTGCAGCTAGAGAGAGCTCGTGCGTAGCAATGAAGACCCAGTACAGTCAAAAAATAAATTAATTAATTAAATTATGTTTTTTTAAAAAAAGAACCAGCCAGGCTTGTGGTGGTGGCACACGTGACTGATGGATCTTTTGGATTTAGGTGCCTGCAGTGGTTTCAGTATATGTTCAGTGTTACAGTTGTTCCTGGGTCCTTTGCCCCCCTCCAAAAAAAACCAAAACAGAGCATCTGTTATGTTCCATTACTTAGCATGTCTAAAAAGTGTGTTGATATCTTAAAACTTTCCAAATATTTGTGTTTATTCAGTTTTAACATCTTAATGTTAAATAATTGCAAATAAATACATTTGTTGTTGTTGTTCAGTTGCCAAATCATGTCTGATTCTTTGCAACCTCATGGGCTGCAGCCTGCCAGGCTTCCCTGTCCTTCACTATCTCCCAGAGTTTGCTCAAACTCATGTTCATTGAGTTGATGATACCATCCAACTATCACATCCTCTGTCTCCCTGTTCCCTTCCTGCCCTCAATCTTTCCCAGCATCAGGGTCTTTTCCAATGAGTTGGCTCTTTGCATCAGGTGACCAAAGTATTGGAGCTTCAGCATCAGTCTTTCCAATGAACATTTAGGGTTGATTTCCTTTAGGATTGACTGGCTTGATCTCCTTGCTGACCAGGGGACTCTGAAGAGTCTTCTCCAGCACCACAGTTCAAAAGCATCAATTTGGTGTTCAGCCTTCTTTGTGGTCCAACTCTCACATCTGAATATGACTCTTGGAAAAACCATAGCTTTGACTAGATGGATGGGCCTTTGCCAGCTAAGTAATGTCTCTGGTTTTTCATACGCTGTTTGTCATAGCTTTTCTTCTAAGGAGCAGGCGTCTTTTAATTTCATGGCTGCAGTCACCATCCGCAGTAATTTTGGAGCCCAAGAAAATAAAATATGTCACTGTTTCCATTTTCCCCCCACTTATTTGCCACGAAGTGATGGGACCAGATGCCATGATCTTAGTTTTTCTGAATGCTGAGTTTTATGCCAGCTTTTTCACTCTCCTCTTTCACCTTCATCAAGAGGCTCTTTAGTTCCTCTTTGCTTTAAATAACATATATAAATAAACATAGAGCCCCGAGATTCAAAAGAGCTTTAAAAATAATTTAGGATTGTCACCCTTATAGTGCAAAAATACATTCGGCCTATGCCCAGCACCTCTGGTGATGCTGCTGCTGCTGCTAAGTCGCTTCAGTCGTGTCCGACTCTGTGCGACCCCATAGACGGCAGCCCGCCAGGCTTCCCCGTCCCTGGGACTCTCCAGGCAAGAACACTGGAGTGGGTTGCCATTTCCTTCTCCAATGCATGAAAGTGAAAAGTGAAAGTGAAGTCGCTCAGTCGTGTCCGACTCTAGTGACCCCATGGACTGCAGCCTACCAGGCTCCTCCATCCACGGGATTTTCCAGGCAAAAGTACTGGAGTGGGGTGCCATTGCCTTCTCTGACCTCTGGTGATAGAGAATGTTTAACTATAGGGTAGGGGCTATGGGCATATAACAGAAAGGTCAGAATTTGTTAAAAGACAGAAATGGTAGTTATCTGTAGGAAACTTTTAGGCCCTATCTGTAAGTAGTTATTTTTAATGTTATTTTCCCAAATAATATTCTGGCCACTTAAGACTTCTCTCCCACAGCCCAGTTCTGCCTGTGGACTTCCAGTTTGTAGCCCTTCCACTAAACTCTGACACTGGGCTTGAGAAACATCCCAGGCTCTTTTTAGTTTTCTTAATTTGTAACTACCATGGTAGTCCATCCTAAAGGAAATCAGTCCTGAATATTCATTGGAAGGACTGATGCTGAAGCTGAAACTCCAATACTTTGGCCACCTGATGTGAAGAACCAACTTACTGGAAAAAACCCTGATGCTGGGAAAGATTGAAGGCAGGAGGAGAAGGGGACGACAGAGGATGAGATGGTTGGATGGCATCACCAACTTAGTGGACATGAGGTTGAGTAAACTCTGGAAGTTGGTGATAGACAGGGAGGACTGGTGTGCTGCAGTCCATGGGGTCACAAAGAGAAGTACACGACTGAATGACTGAACTGAACTGATGGTAGTATATGGTTTTAACCATGTATTCAATTAGCTAATATTTTTTGTGACTATTTTGCACCCATCACTATTCTAGGCAAAAGCTATGATGGCACCAAGCCAAAAGCAGCTGCCTCCATGGAGATGGAGAGTTTCTGAATGAGTAGCCCTAAAGTTGCCATGGAATGTTAAATAAAGGAGATGGATCAGTTCTGAGACAGATGATGATTCTGGCTTGGGACACAGTGAGCATGGCAGGCAGTGGACCATCTGATAGCAGATATCTGGTAGCAGCTAGCTCTGTAGTTGAGAGAAAGCTGGTCTTGGGGATTGTTGGCACAGAAGATGGGATTTGAAGCGATCAGAGGAGAGAAGATCAGCAGGGAAAGTGAGTGGTCTGAGAGAAAAGAGTCTGGGATGGCAGGCTGCTTGGGGCCTTGCAAAGTATTGATACAAAGTAGATGTTTATGAACTCATTTATTTGGTCAAAGTTGTGTTCCTTTTGAAGTAACAATGTAATAAGCATTCATTTTTTGGTAATTGTCACATTATGAAGCATGTACTATTTTCTTGTCACTTTGGGGAAACTCTTCTATTACAAAGGTTGGAGAAATGGAGGTTTTTTTGTAATAATCTTTCTTTCTTTTCTCTATTTAGATTTGTGCAAATAATTCACAAACTTTTAGCAGCCAAAAATTACACAAGTATAGGGAATAATGTTTGTCCCTTTTATCTCTCTCCTCCCCTCTTCCCATCCAAGACTTTTCAGAGACTTTCCATGTACTGTTCCTGAGAGAAGTTGTGTTCTGAACAGTGTCTAGGTTGGAGATTGGAGAACACAAGTCCTTGTGTGTGTCTTTGACTCACACTGACTCTGTGTGTGTATGTGTGTGTGTTTTAGTTGCTCAGTTGTGTGTGACTCTTTGTGACCCCATGAAAGCCTGCCAGTCTCCTCTGTCCATGGGATTCTCTAGGCAAGAATACTGGAGTAGGTAGCCATTCCCTTCTCCAGGGGACCCTCCCAACTCAGGGATCAAACTTGGGTCTCTCGAATTACAGGCAGATTCTTTACCATCTGAGCCACCAGGGAAGACCCACAGTGACCGTAGATGAGTCACATTAATGTTCATTTGCTACCTCCCCAGGAGATGTACTTGCCTTTGCCCTTGGTGGTGGGCGACCTCATTCAACTGCATAGTTAGTAGGTAGCTGGAGCTCCATATTGTAGGCCTTTAGAAGCTCTGCTACAGCTGGACAGATTCAGGTTAGGGAGAAAATCTCATTTCCAAGGTACAGAACATTCTTGGTGTGTGAACACATGCATATATGCACAAGTGCACACACTCATATACATACATGTACGTACCCAGATGGAATACTTGAAGAGCTATGACTTACCTTTGGTAATGGACTGAATCTTAGGTGTTATTACTTGTACCAGTCTCTAGCTGATCAAAATAATTATCTTTTGGGAATGTTAGTGAGAAGCAGTCACGAGACCCTGTACATTTGATTAGGTTCCTTATTTGCCCAGTTTCTCTGCATGTAATGGACCTAGGTTTCTAGAGTTGGTGTTTGACTGTCGTTAGAGGTGACTTTGTTAGAGGCAGTTAAGAGCCTGTGTGTCTAATGGACCTGTGCAGCATTATCTCCACAGTGTTACACATGCATAAAAACAGGTCCTTGAGGAAGACTGTTACTTGGTAGGGAGGATGAGAAGAGAAATTCTGTGATTGCCCTTAGTGTTTGCAGCATTATCACAGGATCTAATATTTAAATGAAAAATTAGTCTAGAGCAAAACCACTGAAAGGGTGCTGAGTAATTTTTTGACAACTCGCCGATCTCTGGTCTTCCTTGTTTTGGTGAAATAGTACCTTCGTGGATGTGGTTGGTAAAGTTAGAAACCTGGGAGAAACCCCCCAAATATCTTCATTGTGCCTTCCTGCTTAAATGATGGTTTTAGGGGGCTATGAAGGCTTCCCTGGTGGCTCAGAGGTTAAAGCGTCTGCCCGAAATGTGGGAGACCTGGGTTTGATCCCTGGGTGGGGAAGATCCCCTGGAGAAGGCATTGGCAACCCACTCCAGTATTCTTGCCTGGAGAATCCCATGGACGGAGGAGCCTGGCGGGCTACAGTCCACGGGGTCGCAAAGAGTTGGACACGACTGAGCGACTTCACTTTCACTTCCACTTTCAGGGGGCTATAGGAGTCTAAGTTTAAAATGTTTTTTGTTTTTTTCCTGCAAAACTTGGTAGAAAATGTTTCATTTGTGTTTTAGCATTTGGTGTTACAGATATGAAGTCGGGTACAAACCCACTTTTCCTTTTGTTATGGTTACACCCTGCCGTCCTCTCCTAACTTAAATTGCCAGGGTCTCTTTCTTGAAATTAAAAAATCTTCACCAAGTTGTATTTCACTGTTTCTTTTTTCAGTGTTGATATCAACCATTGGCAGACCCTTTCAACCTAGCACTCAATTCCCTCTTCAGAACTTCAGAGACATTTGGTCGTTTTCTTTGACAATTTTCCCCTCTCCATCCCTTCACCTTAAAAAAAAAAACAGATGTATATTAAACATATGTTGGATCATCTAGATTTATCCCCCTACCCCATGTTTCTTATTGCTTGGTTTGGGAGAATTTATCTGTTCAGTCATCTAGATCACTACTTCTATCTTTGATCATGCTCCTTTTGCTATCCAGGCTTCCCTGATGGTTCAGTGATAATCTACCTGCAGTGCAGGAAATGCAGGAGATGGTTTGATCCCTGGGTAGGGAAGATCTGAGGAAATGGTAACTCACTCCAGTATTCTTTTGTAGAAAATCCCATGGACAGAGGAGCCTGACGGGCTACAGTCCGTGGGGCTGCAAAGAGTCAGACACGACTGAGCATCAGGGGCACAAGCACTTTTGCTATACAGAGATTTGCTGCGGAGGACTTTAAAAAATAATTTTTTTTTAGTTCCATTTCTTTATTCTCCAGTAGTAGCTTTTAGTGTTGCTTTTCTCCACCTTAGTATCCTTACAGATCTTTGAAATGGTATCTTCACAGATCTTTCAGAGAATGCAAAGCTGATTTTATTTCCTTTGTTAATAACCTGGTTTCCTCTGGGCTTGGTTCCTCTATTCAATTTGGTGCCTGTTTTCAGGCATCTATTGTTTTTCTTACAGTTTTATTCTTAGTTGGTTTTCTGTTCATATTTCTAAATAAGGATCCAGGTCAGAGGTGCATTAAATTATCTGGAGAGAATTTAAAGCACTTTGGCAGTATGAGTCTTTAAAAAAGTTCATACTCTTTGACCCAGGGATTAAAATACTGACAGTTTATCCCAAGGAAATAATCATAGGTTAAGGCAATAATTTATGAAGAGAAATGTTTATCTCTATAAAGTAAAAAAAAGTCAAATATACATATTCAAGTTTCTGACACTGAACAGTTTTTAAATTTTGTAACATCTCTGCAGCTAACAAAATTCTACAGGCAAGATGAAACTAACAAAATAAAAGTTTAGATAGACTTTAATAAGATAGGGAAAATGCTTATGTAGTTTTTAGTGATGCTGAGTGAAAAAAGACATACTCTGAAATGGACTTATCTAGAATATCAACTCTATAAGAAAAACATACATGCAAAGAAAAGTAAAATTAACAATCGTGATTGTTTTTTTGTTTGAATTATGTGAGTTTTCCCCCTTATAGTCTTATACTTTTCTGTATTTTCCACATTTCAGCAGTAACTATATTATAATCAGGAAAAATAATCAATATTATTTTTTAAATTGCCAAGCTGTCTCACAGAGAAATAAGAATGGCCAATAATCACACGAAACTATTTAATTTCAGTAGTAACAAAAAATGCAAAGAATGCTCAATGACATGGAAAATGTTACATAAATTTAAGTGAAAAAATAGTAACAGTATGCACATTACGATCTCAATTTGGTTAAAATTGTGTGTATGAAAATGTTGACAAGTGCTTAGTTTTGGATAGGGAATATTTTTCAGAAGACTTTTAATTTTCTTCTTTATGCTTGTGATCTTGGAGTATGTGAGTTTTCTTCCCCTATAGTCTTCTGTATTTTCCAGTTTTCCTATACCGAATGTGTATTGCTTTTACAATCAGGGGACGTTTTTTCACACATTTCTAATGTGTGTAATACCGAATTAGTCTTTCCATCCTCTACACTAGACTTTGTGCCCTGAAAACATTCTTAAAATATTTAACTTGGATGTTGAGTGAGAGAAATTTGAGGGAATTCTTTATCTAATTCAGTCTTAAGACTTAAATGCTCTGACATAAATTTCATGCTACTTGGAAGGGGCTTATCTTTGTCTTGTCTTTAGGAGTATATCTAAGTACTTTGAACAAACATCCTGCCTCTTCCTCAGAATGGTAGCCACATAGGTGCAACACAACAGAAAACTCTTTTGCCATTTTTAATAAAGACTGTGGAATTCTGTTTCCTGAAGATTGAGATATAATTTACATACAGCAAAAATGTGCAGATTTTAACTGTATAGTTTAATAAGTTTTGGCAAATGTTTACACCCATATAAATACCTCCTCAACAATCTATAGGACACTTTTGTTGCCGCAGAGAAGTCCGCTCATGCCCCTTCTTGTCAGGCTTCACGTCTGAACATAAACTCCGTTACGATTTTTACCACCGTACGTTAATCATGTTTCTTCTAGGACTCCACATAAATAGAATCATAGAGTATATTTTCTTTTATGTGCAGCTTCTTTTGCTCAATGTGATTCTGAGAGTCTTCTGTATTGGAAACTCTTTTTGGCCACACCATGCAGCATGGAAGATCTTAATTCCCTGACCAGGGATCGAACCTGTGCTCCCTGCAGTGGAGTCACAGAGTCTTAACCACTGGATGGCCAGAGAAGCCCTTTTCAATCACCGAGTAGTATTCCATTGTGTCAATCCCGCCATTTGTCTGTCCATCCTGTTGACCGACATGTAGGCTGTGTCCCGCTTTGGGCCATTTTAAACCAGGGATGCTGAGTTTGTAGCTGTGTCCTCACCGTACCCCCTGATCCCGCCCCTGCTTTTCTTTTCCTGACTAGTAGTGCTTGCAAGTCAGGGCTGGTTTCCAGGAGCTTGTAACTAAGACTACCACAAAGAGATCAGAGAACGAACGTGAAGTGGGCCCGCCAAAGCCAAGGCAGATGCCGCTGGGGTTTAGCTCCTGGGCACAGAATGGCAGGCCTGCAATTAACTGAAAGCTCCTTTTATAGAAAGAAAAAAGAGAAAGAGCCAAGCAGTGAAAGAGCCCAGGGCACCCGGTTGGGGACCACGAGAGCCATTACCACATTAGATCCAAATCACAGCCCTTGTTTGAGGCGACATAGGACACTGAGTGTTAACTACACGAGTGTGGGGTGGGGGCCTCCTCACCCTAGCCGGCCCCACAGCAGGTGTTGCCCAAGTGCCCATCTGGGCTCCCTTCTGCCGGGGTTTCTGGGGTCAAGGGAGCATGGAAGCACTTGGTGTGTGGCCCCTGACTGCTCTGCCAAGAGAGCTACAGAAAAAGAAACCCCACAGCCTCTGGGGCACATGATTTGATAATTGAGAAAAAACTCCCCCCAGGCCCAAGTGGCTGTCACGCATTCAGCTTTGTTACCCAAGAGCAGCAATTATGAGTCTAGGCTTGAGAGGCCCAGGATGTCTGTCTCTGGGATGGAAAAGGACCCAGCACCCCCTTCCCCCATTGCATTCCTTGTAGAGTTCATTTCCATCTGCTGTACCTCCCATCAAGGAGAACACGGCCTTTACCCCATTTCATGGGGCCCTGCCACTTTCTCCCGCCTTTCCCCTGCTTCTTGACCCAGAGTCAGATGAACGGCATGCAGACAGAGCTGAGGAAGTGTGGAGAGAGCAGTGCAGTTGTTCACTCAGAGTATGGAACCTGCTCTTAGAGGGTGGGAGATGGTGTGGGCCCTAAAGACGGGACCCCGTGAGGCAGTGGCAGGACCAGAGCAGAGGGTGCCCTCTCCACCGGCCCTGTGATAAGGGCTTTCCAGTTCCTGAAGAATTGGTGGCAAAACTCATGCCTTGAGCGTGAGCCTGCCGTGGATGTTATACTGAGCAGCTTTGCTGCAACTGTGCTGAAAGGATCCTTTGATCTCGGCAGTGCGTGCAGCCAGCGAGCTGTCCACTCTGTGTCCCCCCGTGGCCAGCTGTCCCCTCCTTGTCTGTTACCTCACTGCCTCAGGTACTACCTGCTTATCTGGTCTCCATTTCTTGCCCAAGTGTACTTTTTTCCCCCTTGTCTCCTTATTTTTGCCCTTTTCAACTTAAACTTTCTGGTCAAAAACGAAAATAAACCAAACAAACATCAGACCTTCTAACTTTGCCTTAGCTAACATTCCCTGCCAAGGCACTGACCCTGAGCACCTGCCAGAAGATATTTTTATTGCCTTTGCTTTCATTATAGATGACAAAATACGTGGAATTGGATTTCTTTTTCCCAGGATTTGGTTGCTAGTTGTTTATCTCAAGACCAGATGGTATTTTCTGATTGAAGTTATTTATAAGCAGTTTGATTCTTAAAGCCTTTAAAATTTTTTTTATTTTATTTTTAGTTGGACGATAATTGCTTTACAGTGTCGTGTTGGTTTCCGCCACACATCGGCATGAATCAGCCACAGTATACATATGTCCCCTCCCTCTTGAACCTCCCTCCCACCCCCCTCCCATCGCACCGCTCTGGGTTGTCACAGAGCACCATCTTTGGGTTTCCTGACTCGTACAGCAAATTCTCATTAACTGTTCTACATATGATACTGTGTATGTTTCAATGCTACTCTCTCAGGTCATCTCACCCCCTCCTTTTTCCACTGTATCCAAAAATCTGTCCTATATATATCTGTGTCTCCTGTGCTGCCCTGAAAATAGGATCATCAGTACCATCTTTCTAGATTCCATACATATACATTAGCATACAACATTTGTCTTTCTCTTTCTGACTGACTTTACTCTGTATAATAGACTCTAGGTTGGTCCTCCTCATTAGAACTGATTCAGTTGCATTCCTTTTTATAGCTGAGTAATAGTCCACCTTGTACATGTACTACAACTTCTTTGTCCATTCTTCTTTTTTTAATTACCATTGTATTTTTTTAAATTTATTTTATTTTTTAACTTAAGGATAATTGCTTTACAGAATTTTGTTGTTTTCTGTCAAGCATCAACGTGAATCAGCCATAGGTGTAGATATGTCCCTTCCCTCTTGAATCTCCCTCCCATCTCCCTCCCCATTGTACCCCTCTAGGTTGATTCAGAACCCTTGTTTGAGTTCCCTGAGACATACAGCAAATTCCCCTCGGCTATCCATTTTACATATGGTAATGTAAGTCTCTGTGTTACTCTCTCCATACATCTCACCCTCTCCTCCCCTCTCCCTGTGTCCATAAGTCTGTTTTCTGTTTCTCCATTGCTGCCTTGCAAACATCAGTACCACCTTCCTAGGTTCCATGTATATGCATTAGTATATGATATTTATCTTTCTCTTTCTGACTTATTTCATTCTGTATAATAGGCTCTAGGTTCATCCACCTCATTAGAACTGACTCAAATAGATTCCTTTTTATGGCTGAGTAATATTCCATTATGTGTATCTACCACAGCTGCTTTATCCATTCATCTTTTGATGAACAACGAGGTTGCTTCCATGCTCTAGCTATTGTGAATAGTGCGGCAGTGAACATTAGGGTACATGTGTCTTTTTCAATTTT
Organism: Bos mutus; assembly: GCF_027580195.1. Lineage (NCBI taxonomy): Eukaryota > Metazoa > Chordata > Mammalia > Artiodactyla > Bovidae > Bos > Bos mutus. The sequence goes on along the minus strand of NC_091629.1, from coordinate 54,220,891 downwards.
GGTTTCCTCAGGGTATATGCCCAGTAGTGGGATTGCTAGGTCATATGGTGGTTTTATTCCTAGTTTTTGAAGGAATCTATAGTGTTCTCCATAGTGGTAAAGCCTTTTTTGATACTACTGGGCCACCTTGGACCTCGAGTCCCAGGTGACCCATATATTGAGATACACCAAAGCTTTGAAAAGTTGACACTGAACATGGGAACTGAAGCAATCACGGCCCCTCAGACTAATAATCTACTGGTTTTAAGATGACTTTTCTTTTGGGGAATCTATAAATTCCTTGAAATCACTACTCTCAGAAAGCCACAGTTATTTTTTCTGGGTTACTATATTGTCTTCAGTTCTAATTTTGACATGAGTGCAAAGAACAAATTGTGTCCAGCCCAAGTTATGTTTATAACTTGAAACAGTTGTCCCCTCATAGTCTTTACCAAAACGTTTTCAGTGAAAAGACTTTTAAAGGCTTCCTCCTCTCCCTCCTGATTATAGTTGATACTTTAAGCTGTAACTAACCAAGGCTGTTTTTTTAAAAATAAGATTTAATTCTTTTTTTTAAAAAGATAATTTTTTTTTTATTTTTTGGCTGTGCTGGGTCTTCGTTGCTGTGTGGGCTTTTCTCTAGTTGCAGCAGGTGGTGGGGGCTGCTCTCTAGTTGTGGCGTGCAGGCGTCTCATTGTGCTGGCTTCTCGTTGCAGAGTGTGGGCTGTAGAGTGTCTGGGCTCAGTAGTTGTGGCGCTCAGGCTTAGTGCTCTGCAGCATGTGGGATCTTGCCAGATCAGGGGTTGAACCCGTGTCCCTTGCATTGGCAGGTGGATGCTTTACCACTAAGCCACCAGGGAAGCCCAACCCAGGATGTTTGAGCATACATTTGCACACAATATTTGGCAAAGTAGCTAATTGATGATGATGTTTCATCATCAGTTTTTTAAAGTTTGAACTATATGGAAAGAGAGTTCTTGATTCCGTTCTGTGAAGCCTGTTAAACAACTTACTCTTATCAGGGAACGTATAAGATTCATGCATATCAATTCCTCTACTGGGAGCTGACGATGAAAACTAAAACTAACTAAATCAAGGGAATGAAAATCCTTGAATTCTAACCTTCCCCATAAACAAAAGCAAATAGCCAGACCCTGAATAATATGCCTTCCTTCTCTGGAATATGAATACTGAGCTCCTCATGGTAAATAAACTTCATATTTGTGACTAACTTCAGGACATACTTAGTAGATTACCTAGAGATACAACTAAAGGAATTTACTTCATGACATTACCTTATCAAGGGTATTTTAAGGTAACTTAAAATTAGTAATATGTTACAGAATGGAAAGATATCCCACGTCCATGGGTTGAAGACTCGATATAAAGGTGGCAGTGCTACCCGATGTGCTTTATAGATTCAGTGAAATCTCTACCAAAGTCCAGGCAGCCTTTTTTACAGAAATGGAAACGTTGATGCTAAAATTCATATGAAATTGCCAGAGACTCCAAATAGTCAAAACAATCTTGAAAGAGAAGGATGGACTCATGCTTCCCAATTAAAAAAAAAAAAAAACTACAATTGGCCTCTTGCTTTCTGAGATGGCCCACACTCTGTCTATGGAGTGTGTTACTCCCAGGGCTATTCTTACCTTTTTAGATGGACTACATTCTGTCTATGGAATGTATCTCTCTCTAAATCCACTTCTTAATTAAAAAAAAAAAAAGCTACAGTCATTAAAACAATGGGGTACTGGCATAAGGATGGACAAAATAGATCAATGGAATGGAATTTAAAAGTCCAGAGATAAACCCATGTATCTGTAGTCAGTTGTTTTTGACCAAGGTACCAAGTCCATTCAGTGAGGGGAAGGACCATCTCTTCAACAAATGGTGCTGGGACAACTGGATATCCACGTGCAAAAGAATGCAGTTAGATTCCAACCTCATGCCGTATACTAAAATGTACTGAAAATGAATCAGAGACCTAATTGGAAGAGCCAAAACACTTAGAAAAACCATAAGGGTGAATCTTCATGACCTTGAATTTGGTAATGGATTCTTAGAAATGACTCTTAATGGTGTGAGCAACAAAAGAAGAAAAAATGGATATGTTGGACTTCACCAAAATGTACAGCTTTTGTGCATCAAAGGACATTATTAAGAAAGTGGAAAGACAGTCTACAGAATGGGAGAAAATACACAAATCTGAGAAGGGCCTAGTAGCCATAATATGTTTTTAAATAAAAAACTCGTAACAGTTCAGCAACAAAAAGATAAACAACCTGATTAAAATATGGAAAAAAGACTTGGTTGAACATTTATCCAAAGATGGTATACAAATGGCCCGCAATCGTGTGAAAAGATGTTCAACATCATTGGTCATTAGGGAAATGCAAATTAAAACCGCCATGAGATACTACTTCACATCCACAAGGTTGGCTATAATTTAAAAACACACTGAACAGAAAACATGAAGTGTTGATGAGGATGTTGGAACCCTCGTGCTTTTCTGGTGAGAATGTGAAATGGTGTAGCCACCATGGAAAACAGTTTGGCAGTTCCTCAAAAAGTTAAATATAGACTTAACATATGACCCAGCAGTTCTAAGTATATGCCCTAAATGATTGAAGACAGGTGTTCAGACAAGTACTTGTACCCAGATGTTCACAGCGGCACCACAGTAGCCAAAAGACGGAAACAACCCAAATGTCCATCAGTGGATGAGTGGATGAGTGAAATGTGATATATGCATACAGTGGGATATTTTTCAGCCGTAAAAAGAAAGTACTGATGCATGCTACAGTGTGGAAGCACCTCAGACAGGATGTCAGGTGAGAGAAGGCAGATGCAAAAGGTCACATACTGTGTGACTGCATTTATATAAAAAATCCATAATAAATTAATCAAAGCAGAAAGGATATTAATGGTTGCCAGGCTGGAACAGGGATAATGGTAGCGACTACTTAATTTCTACAAGATTTCATTTGGGGATAGATAACTAAAATCTTTTGGAGCTAGATAAAGGTGATGGATGTACAACATAGTGAATATACTAGATGCCGTTGAACTGTACAGCGGTTAATTTTATGTTACGTGGGTTTTACCTCTAATTTAAAAAATTACATCATCTAGTTTTTGTGATCTCATAAGTAACTGTGGCTTTGCTGTCATAGTTACCTCGTGACTGTTGGAATCCATTTGCTTCGTGGCATTGGGATGTCGGGAAAGTTCTTCCCAGGCGTGGGCAAGAAAACTGGAAGACAGATGATCCCAAGTGGGTGTCTTCCTAGAATACCGATTAAGGAATAGAGTTGTGTTTTTTTTCTCTAACTTGTGGATGCTGGTAAAACTTCTACCTTAGGGAACCCTTGGTTGTTTTAAAGTGTGATCTGGACTGATCAGAACTGGTTTCTTCATTTATTAATTTGAAAAAGCATGTTTAAGGTAACTTCATACTATTTGGAGATGAAGCAGTTTTTGGTTTTATGAAAATTAGGAGTGATTTTTAAAGAAAGTAAGATAAACCTATGGGAGGGCAGTAAAATTTTTCTGATGGTTTGCTGTGTTGCACTGCTAGAGATTTTTGTGGCACTTTCAAAAAGCTTCACGAGTGCTTTTTTGATCATGGAATTGGTGTCAGAATAAGAAATTTCTGTTTTCAGATGGAGCACATGTTGTGAAAAAATTAAAAACCGTAGTTTCTTCTTATTTGATTCTCATACCTGTTTTGTTTTTTGAAGGAGGGACTTTAGGTTAGATTCTGGCAAAAGATCTGAGCTTGAGAAGAGCATCTGACCTAGAAAGGTAGAGGTGCTCTGCCATGATCATGAGGTTTTTCTTTGTGAGTTGAGTTGATGGTTCTGCCCCAGAGTCCTCCTGCCGCCCCTGTATTGGACGTGGGCTTGTTTCTCTAGCAGATGGTATTTATGCTAGTGGTCTTGCACGCTCCCACCTGGTTCCTCTTATGACCCAAAATATGCCATCCAGGCTAAGGGTTTGCAGATGTGAGGCAAACAAAGTGAAGTGGTTTGTCGTGAATTGAACCCACAGCTTTTGGTATCATTACCTTCAGGTCCCAATCAATTCAACCCGACAGCAGAAGAATAAATGCCTTGTTTGAGTGAGGGATTTGAAATTTTAAAGTTAGAAGGGATCTGGTAAGCAGGGCAGAATATCTGAAATAAGTGTAACAAGCTGAAGTCATGGCTAAATGTTAAGTATTTGGCTGAAAATCCTGATTGCTTCTGCTTTCCACAAGACTAGGGAGAGTTCCTTTGTGTGATGTTCACTGGATAATTTCTTAAATTAAGAGGTCAGGTTTTTTCATTTGTGGAAACTTTAAAGTTTTTAATAAATTATTTTTTAGGATAGTTTTCCAGCAAGAGCTAGTTTAGCCATTGAGCTACTACGATACCGTAAGAGCAATGAAAGAAAGTGAAATGGGTGGAGGCGGCGACAGCTTCCTGTAGGATCATGTGTGTCCAGGAGCCACTGCCTGTGAAGGGCAGTAAAGAGTGTATTTCCTTGCATAGTTCTGTTAACCTTTCTGTGCCTTACTCTCCTCATCTGGGCAATTAGAATAATAGAATCCACCTCATTGGGTCATTATAAAAGATCGAATGAGTTAATGTAGGTAAAGCTCTTAGAACAGTGCCTGACAGAATAAATGCTTGACAGGAAGGATCACTGGAGCTCCTGTGGCTGGGGGTGCTTTCCTGAGGGGGTAAAATTGTTTCCATTCAGATACCCATGGTCCCAACCCTCTCTTGTGTACCCAGGCACCGTTCAAAGTTCTGAGACCCTCTGGTATACTCACTTTAGAGCCCTTTTACTGGGCGTCTCACCCAAAGAGAACACTTTGGGATGAAAATAAAGAATTCAAAAGTAGTGGTTTTTCAGCTATTTCCCAAATAATCTTAAGATTATGTGAAGCCTCTCTGGTCGTTTGTTGAAAACGTAGTTACTGTCTCATTCATTCGCCAGGAATTACTGTGTGCACATCATTGCCACTGGGTAGAATGGGATGACCTAGGGATAAGGGTCAGAGACAAAGAGGACGGTCACAGAGCTCCTTAGCCTGGAACTCACAATCTAGACCGTTTATGCCTCTAGAATCCATGTTAGAAAAACCCAGGCTTTGACTGAAAGGGCGTCAGAAAATAGCACATCCTTAATGGTATGCATCCTTGAAGCTGTGAGGCCACACCTCAGTGAATTTTATCATTTCTGCTAAGCCATCTCATACTTAGCTAGGAGAGAGAGCTGGAAACTCATTGGTGGAAAGAAATTTTAATGAATCATCTTGTTCTGATCTATTATCAGAGACAAGTTTGCCTTTTTTCCATGAATATTTTTCAGTCACTACTAGCATTTTAAATCATTTTAAATTATGGTTTGCACTTTAATGACCGCCTTTTGCTCTCCCCACCGCTTGGTGTTTCTGTTTGTGTACAGTTCTGGAGACTGATGGGATTGGGTCACTCAGTTTCCTAGAATCCACTTTATCTCTTTTCACGTGAAGTGAAGCTTTGCGACTTCTTTTGCAGGACTGGATTGCAGCTGCAGAGGCAACAACAACTGAACCTTTAAAGATGCATACAGGGCTGCACAAAGAGAAGAGAGAAACTGGAGAAACCGATGAAGTGAGGAGAAAGTATGTTTCCTGGGTAAATAGTATAATTCTCTGAATGTTAAGTTTCTTGCCATGTATCAGTTACCATCAATTTGTCACACATAGCCATATTTATTGCTGCTAAACATTTTTTTCTCCTTCCTTGACTTTTATTGCTGAGCTCTTTGATCAAATGATTCTTTTTTTGATTAATCCAAAAGGTGTATATTGAATATATAGTTGAGGTGACTTCATAGGTCACTTGCCAGGAGCCTGTTCTATCTTGGGTTGACCATTGGGTATTATAAAAGTAGAGTTGTGTGCTGTGTCTCTTGTAACATACAGGTTTAGTTCAAGGTCAGCTTTTTGGTCTGAGTGCAAAACTTATACTTCTGCTTTATTAAATGACTGATTTGAAAAACTCTGGATACCAAGTTATCCAAGCCATGTTCTTGGCACTGCCCTCTACAATAGGAAACTTAATACTAAAGACAAAGCAGACTGGCAAATAATTAATGTAAATAACCATAGCTTTCTCTTGATGAAATAGATGTGCCCTAGTAAAGTTATATGTGTGTGTGTGTGTGTGTATGTGTGAGAGAGGGAGAGAGTTGGGAACTCATTTTATTGTTACCATGCCTCTCACAAGCTTAGATATTAAGGGTTTTTGTTGTTGAAGTATTTTTAAGTAAGGGAAATTTATTGCATTATTTATGATTATAAAGAACCTTTCTTCAGTTTGCTGATTAGAATGTTTTGGAAAGAACGCAGAAGAAATGGAGTCAGAGTTATTGCTGGTATGTAGTGGAGGCTCTGTGTGCAGGAGCCAGGCTTGGACAACCCGTGAGAGCATCGCTGCGTCTCCACCAGCCTGGGCCGCCCAGCCCATGGGAATTTCCCCACAGTTGTTACTTGTGGAACTTCCTGCTTCATGGTGGATTGTGGCCAGGCTGCTGTTGGCTAGAAGATCCAGTCCTGTTTTCTCTTTCTTTAACTTTGAGTTGCAAGGTGGAGTAAAAACTGTTCAGTGGCCTTTGTGTATCAGTCCTCTAAGCTGAAAGTGGCATGAGGCAGGTTGGTTTGTTTGGCCAGACCACACAGCTGGTGGGAACGTAGTTCCCCAGCCAGGGATCGAACCCATGCCTATAGCAGTGAAAGCACTGTGTCCTAACAACTGGACTGCCAGGCCAGTCCCCAAGCCAAGTTTATCATGAGTGAACTCATGCACACATTTTCTAGTGCTCACCTTCACACCGACTCTGCGTAAGTTACGCTGATCTCCTTATGGTTCTCCAGTTGGTCTGGAATCTTCTCCTCCTGGACAGCCAAGTGGCCCCTGCCCGCCTTCTCCTTCAGGTTTCTGCTGGCAGGGGGGATGGGGGGTGGGAGTGGGGGGTAAAGTGAATGCAAAGAGCAGAGCCAGATGGAACGACCAGGGATTTTCTGGGATGCCATTTCCGTACCTGCTCCCTGACCGCCCTGGGCCACCTCACCCAGCTCTAGCTTACCTCTTCTTTCTCTCACTCCACTGTCCTGGGAGTTGTGGTGTCTTGTTCATTCTATACACCATGCTTGTTCAAGTTCATCTTTAAGATCTTTTAAAGCTGATCTTTCACTTCTAAAGGCACATACCATTTGACTCAGCAATTGCATTTCTAGGAATTTATCTCACAGGTAACCTCACACAGATACGCAAGGAATCTTGTACCTCCTCAGTTCAGTTCAGTTCAGTCACTCAGTCGTGTCCGACTCTTTGCAACCCCATGAATTGCAGCATGCCAGGCCTCCCTGTGCATCACCAACTCCTGGAGTTCACCCAAACTCATGTGCATCGAGTCGGTGATGCCATCCAGCCATCTCATCCTCTGTCAGCCTCTGTTAAATCTTCATGCGTGCATCTTGATCTCAGTAGCATCTGGACTGAGACTAATTAGCTGCTGTTGCCACCATTCCGTGGGTCATGTCCCCCTCCACTCACTCGGGCAGCTGCCTGCCTCTTTGCCTGAACTGCAGTGGACTGGAAACACTGGCCCTGCAGCTGACTGTGTCCCCTTTCAGACTTCTTCTTTTGTACTCCTGTTGCATTACAGCAGTCTTTCCCTTCCCATTTGAGAATATCACAGATGGTTTTGCATTGCATTTCTTACATATTTAGGAAATTATATATAATGTAGTGGTATCTTGAGTTAGCTGTACATTAGAATCACCTTAGAAGCATTATAAATTACAAATGTCCAGTCCCACCCCCAGAGATGCTGAGGCAATTTATCTGGGGGGAGTTGTAGGCATTGGCGTTTTTAAAAGCTGCCTGGGGTGATTTTCACTATGGTCAAGTTTGAGGACCATAAATAGTATTGATTTTCTGTATCAATGATGACTTTGGTCACTTTTAAGCTCATTATAACTGTTTAAGTAATTCCTTTGGGTTTGTAAGTTACAGTGATGTTATTTATTTAAAAAATTTTGCCTTGGCCTTTATTGTATTTGTATTTCTTTTTTTTTTTCATGTTGCTTTTTACTGGAAAGAACGTCTGAGCCTATATTAATTAGCAGCGATGATAAAATGCTACTTAGTTTGTGCCTGTTTTTAATGACTGCATGTCTCATTTCTTCCTTGAAGTGTACTGTTATAGATACCTCAAAAAGGGTAAGAAAGTATACCTTTGTTATTAGTTTTAGGATTTTAAAATTAAGAATATCTGTTGGAATTTAACAAATTAATTTTTGGTATCAGATGACATGACACAATTTCAAGGTTTAACGTAGTCCTACTTACTGTTATTTTCTTTTAAATTTTTGAGCATAAATTTTAAGTCAGCTTCATCTAGTTTTCTCTTTTCATTTTTCTTTAACCAGTTTTAGAGTACAGTTCGTAGCATGAACTAGGTAATCTGTACCTTGACTTCTGTTAGGTGTGATTTCTGTAACGTGTTGTGTTTGTTTCTTGAGAGTTTTAAATGATCCACTAATAAGCCATCAGGGACTAGTTGCTTTAGGGCTGGGGGTGTAATTATTTTTAAAGATGTTGGCGGGGAGGGAGGAAGGAGGAGGGTTCAGGATGGGGAACACGTGTATACCTGTGGCGGATTCATGTTGATATATGGCAAAACCAATACAATATTGTAAAGTTAAAAAATAAATAAAATTAAATTAAAAAAAAAGATTTTGGCCAAGTATTTTATAGGTATTTAGAATTTTACATTTTTAATGAAAAATCCACCTGTTCAGTGTTACCCAAATTTGTTAACACGTACCTAGTATTTCCCTACAATTTTATTGCTGCTCTTGTGTCCTGTGTTTCTAGTTTCATGCATTTCCTCTTTTTGTAATTAACTTTACTAGTAGTATCACTTTTAGTCTCTTCAGAGAAATTTTAGCTGACATATAAAACTTTATAGTTTTATATTTGAAGTACAAAATGTAGGAGTTCCATTGGCAGTCAAGCGGTGAGGACTCTTGAGATTTCACTGTGAGCCTGGATTCAATCCCTGGTCAGGGAACTAAGATCCCACAAGCTTCATGGTGTGGCCAATAAATAGATAAACAAACAAATAAATGCAAAATGAAATAGTGAAAAGTCAGTTTCCTCCTCACTCCAGATCTGCAAGCATGAAGTTCCCTACTTATAGGTGGCATTTCTTACCAGTTTATTATGGGTCCTTCCAAAGTATTTTTTTTTTCCAAAGTATTTTTTTTTTGCTTTCAAAATATCTAATTCTTTTTAAGAATCAGGCTTTTTTGGTTGTTTGTTTCTCAAGATTATTAGTTTCATTTTTAGTTTTTTCTTTTTTGACAATGCTTAAAGCAATACTTATCTTCAATTCTTCTTTTAATTTTTATTTTATTCTTTCTTTTTTAAAGTCTATAAATTTTTTTAATATAAATGTATTTATTTGAATTGGAGACTAATTACTTTACAATATTGTATTGGTTTTGCCATACATCAGCATGAATCCGCCGTGGGTGTACACGTGTTCCCCATCCTGAACCCCCCTCCTACCTCCCTCCCCATCCCATCCCTCTGGGTCATCCCAGTGCACCAGCCCTGAGCATCCTGTATCCTGCATTGAACCTGGACTGGCGATTCGTTTCATGTGCAGTGATTTTGTTGCATCTTCTAATTTCATTATTGTATTTCAGAGCTTTGTAAGTAGAATATTGTTGGATTTTGTCTTCTGTTCATCCAGTCTTAAAAATTCTATAACTTACGGATGAATTTAGCCTCTTTAATTTGTGGTTGCTTTTGCATTTGTTATGTTTTCTACATATAATGTGTTGTTTAATTTTTATATTGCTTAGTTGTCTCTTTGCTGTTACGCCTTCTGTTTTATGGAGTGTCCTTTTCTTCTTTTCAACTTTAAGACAAAATTTAAAGGTGAACAGTTCTTTTAGTGCTGAAAATAACATTTGTTCCTATATTTATTTACTATCATCAAAGCAAATGCTAGAGCTTTCCTTCCATATAAGGAGACTCAGCTTCTCCCTGTTGTGGCATCCTCTCTTCCTGCCCCTCATCTACTTCCATTATTTTTATCCTTCACATTTAACATTTATTCTATGAAGTGCACCAATTCTTCTGGGCTTCAGCCTGATACTTATAATATTTTCTTATTCTTGATTAATGAAGTACCAACCACCAAGGCCTCACTCCGAGCTGGCCAGACACTTAGCTTGGTGCAGGAGATATAAAGGGAAGGGTAGTTCCATCCTTGGCTTTAAGGTCCCTTTCTGGTCGAGGAGGTGGCAGTATACAAACAACCATGGCAAAAGATGTCATGTGTCAGGTGTCCGGGGACACAAGAGGGAGGGAATGGTGTCCTGGTGAGTCAGCGAGGACGTCTTGGGAGCTGGGTGTTACTGTGCCAGTAGGGCTCTTCAAGATAAAGGATAAAGCGAATGGGCAGAAGCCTGAAGGAACCCAGATGGCTGGAGACGAGACTGGACAAAGGGATGTTGGGGCCAGACTGAGAAGCCTAGCCAACAAGTTTTAGTTTGTATCCTGTGGCTGCACCAGAGAGATTTTAAAGCAGAGGTGTACTCTGTTCAAGCTTGTTTTTAGGAAAATAGCTCTGGCTGTTGTATGAAGTATGGACTGCAGGGAGGAAGTTAATGAAGTGACTGTGGCTGTCATCCAGATAAGAGATGATGAGAAGCTGAACAAGGCAATGGCAGTGATGATAGAGAAGATGACGTGTTTTGAGGTAGAATCTAAAAATACCTGTTCCTGACTCAGGTGAGATTGGGATTAGAGGATAATTTAAAGGGTTTTCTTTTTTTATGTATTTTAGGGAAGGTCATAATAGATGGTGGAAATATTGATTATCTTATGTCATGGGGTAAATTGTGGGGGGGGTTGCAGAGACTAATTTGGAAAAAGAGCATTTAAGGACTTTCTGAATTTTAAAAATCGTTGAGAGATCCAAGAAAACATATCTAAGAGCAATTGGAAATATGGGTTATAAACTCAGTTGAGATATAGGGGCCAGAGATAAAGGTATATTTGCTTCCAAGGAGGAGGTCCAAGCCATAGAACAGATGTAAAGTTCCCCCAGGCAGAGCCTGTGGATAGAAGAAAGGGCTTAGTTTGGCCTCTTGGCCAAGACCAGTCTTTATGTGCAGGAAATCAAAATGTGCTGAGCACTGTAATACATGTCCTGCATGGGGTGCCGAGAGCTTTTTCAGATGGCTTACTTTATCTTCTTAATAGCCCTGTGTATGGAAATTATTACCACCCTACTTTATGGGCCAGGAAACTAAGGCTCCAAGGCATTGTTACTAAGCTAGTAAGTGAGATTGCAAACCAGGCCTGAATGCCAAGCTGATGCTAGGGGAAGAGATAGAGGAGAAGCAGAAAAGAGTGGTGTGGAGGACATGATTTGCTATGGGAGCCGTGGCCATTCTCCCAGAGGTTCAGTAGGATAAGGAGACGCTTAGCCACTGGTTTTCTCAGTTAGAAAACAGATAGCGACCCCGCCATGCTCAGTCCACAGAGTACGGAGGTCAGCTCACACTGGAGGAAGTGCAGGTAGCACTGTCGACTGCAGCTCTGAGAGACGGCTCGGTGGTGGAGGAATGACAAGAGCATGTGGCTAGGGGTTGGCATCACTGTGTTTATTTAGAGATGACAGCTCGAAGGATTCTGATTCACTCATCTCTTTTCCTTTGATGTTTTCTATCTTAGATTGCCTTGTCTCCGTGCTTCTGTTACTTTAAAAAAAGTAACTGCTGGATTCTCTTCTCACATAACCTGCTTGTTTAACTTGTCAGCTTGGAGTCCCTTCCTGCACATTGTTTTCGGATGTTTCCAGGCTGTTGTCTTAGTGACCTGCTTTGATTGCTGGTTATGTATGAGATCCCGAGAGCCCCTTCTTGTTTCTTCTCTCAGGTCTTTCCATCCTGGAAGAGATTTTCTTCTGTCATTTGAATGTTTTATTCAGTTCAGCTTCCTCCAGAATTCAAATTCATGGACGGCCTCTGTCTTCCAGATGAGAGTGTGTTCATGCCTTCTATGACAATAGGAGAATGTTGAGCTCAGAGCCTGCATTCAGGAACTAGGCTTGCCTGGGTTCACATTCTGGCTCTGCCAGCTACTAGCTGAGTGATCTTGAGCAAGTTGCTTTTTGTAACTTCTCTGTGCCTCATTTTCTTTATCTGTAAACTGTCATTGTTGTTGTTCAGTCACTAAGTCGTATCTGACTCTTCGTTACCCCATCGACTGTAGCCCACTGGGCTCCTCTGTCCATGGGGTCTCCAGGCAAGAATACTGGAATGGGTTGCCATTTCCTTCCCCAAGGGATCTTCCTAACCCAGGGATTGAACTAGAGTCACCGACATTGGCAGGTGGATTCTTTACCACCGAGCCACCAGGGATGCCCTTCTGTAAACTGTTCAGTCGCTCAGTTGTGTCTGACTCTTTGCGACCCTATGGACTGCAGCGTGCCAGGCCTCCCTGTCCATCACCAACTCCCGGAGCTTGCTCAAATTCGTGTTCATTGAGTCGGTGATGCCATCCAACTATCTCATCCTCTGTTGTCCCCTTCTCCTCCTGCCTCCAATCTTTCCCAGCATTAGGGTCTTTTCCAGTGAGTCACTTCTTTGCATCAGGTGGCCAAAATATTGGAGTTTCAGCTTCAGCATCAGTCCTTCCAATGAATATTCAGGACTGATTTCCTTTAGGATGGATTGTTTTGATCTCCTTGCAGTCCAGGGGACTCTCAAGAGTCTCCTCCAACACCACAGTTCAAAAGCATCATTTCTTTGGTGCTCAGCTTTCTTTATAGTCCAACTCTCACATCCATACATGAATACTGGAAAAACCCTGGCTCTGACTAGATGGACCTTTGTCAGCAAAGTAATGTCTCTGCTTTTTAATATGCTGTCTAGGTTGGTCATAGCTTTTCTTCCAAAGAGTAAGCGTCTTTTAATTTCATGGCTGCAATCACCTCCTGCAGTGATTTTGGAGCCCAAGAAAATAAGGTCTCACTGTTTCCACTGTTTCCCCATCTGTTTGCCATGAAGTGATGGAATCGGATGCCATGATCTTAGTTTTCTGAATATTGAGTTTAAGCCAGCTTTTTCACTCTCCTGTTTCACTTTCATCAAGAGGCTCTTTAGTTCCTCTTTGCTTTCTGCCATAAGGGTAGTATCATCTGTGTATCTGAGGTTATTGGTATTTCTTCCAGCAATTTTGATTCCAGCTTGTGCTTCATTCAGCCCAGCATTTCTCATGATGTACTCTGCATATAAGTTAAATAAGCAGGGTGACAATATACAGCCTTGGTGTACTGCTTTCCCAATTTGTAACTGTAAACTGTAAGCACTAATAATACCTCCTAGCAAGGGCTGTGATGAGAGTTAAGTGAACTAGTGCTTGGAACATACTTAGAAGGCACAGGGTCCAGTGCAAGTGTGTGTTCCACCATTGTTAGCTCTTGTTGTTGTTGTTCTGGGGGAAAATAGTGGGAGAGGTAATAATCTTTTCCCAATTGTATTTTGGGCCACACATTTATCACTTATTTGATAAATTTACACACTGTTGGAGCCTCACTTGATAAACTGCTGCTGCTGCTAAGTTGCTTCAGTCGTGTCCGACTCTGTGCAACCCCATCCCTGGGATTCTCCAGGCAAGAACACTGGAGTGGGTTGCCATTTCCTTCTCCAATGCAGGAAAGTGAAAAGTGAAAGTGAAGTCGCTCAGTCGTGTCCAGCCCTCAGCGACCCCATGGACTGCAGCCTACCAGGCTCCTCCGCCCATGGGATTTTCCAGGCAAGAGTACTGGAGTGCGGTGCCATCACCTTAGTAGACAAATCCTGGAGACCAGATAGCATTCCCTCCAGTTGCTAAGGAGTTCTGCAGTGAGCACTTTGGACGATGGTCCAGATGTGGCATCTGTAGTTGCAGGTGTTCACTGTGTGACCTCTCCTGCCCCACGGCCGTGTTCAGTTGGTTTCCTTTAAATACAGGCCATAAAATGTTTACTTCTACCTTACTGAATAGTTCTTCCAAGAATGTTATTTAATTTTGCTCATCCCATCAACAAATAACAGATGCTGGCCAAATCGGCGTACAGAATTAAGTAACTTTCATAAAGTCCATGGTGGGACTGGGACTTAATAAGCCTATAGTATCTGACTCTAGTGGTGGTAAAAGAGGAAAAAGGGTTCACTGGAATGAACACACACACACACACACACACACACACACACACACACACACGTGTTGTGCATATACATATACATGCACAATACAATTAACTAAACCAAAGATCTTATTCAAATAGATATGTGTATATATATGTATATGTGTGTGTAGCTCAAACTCTCTAGAGTGCTGTCTTAGTTAGGCTACTGTAACAAAATAGGGGTGGCTTATAAACAGCAATTTGTTTCTCACTGTCCTGGTGGCTGGGTGCCAGCATGGTTGGGTTCTGGTGAGGGCCCTTTTCCAGGTTGCGGACAACCTTTTTCTTGCTGTATTCTCGATGGTGGAGGGGATGAGAGAGCTCCATAGGGTCCCTTTTATAAGGGCGCTGATGCCATTCATGCATTTCTGCTGTGATGACCTACCTACCTACTGAAAGCCCCATGTCCTAATACCATCACATCAGGGCTTAGAATTTCAACATGAATTTGTGTGTGTGGCAGGAGGGACACAAATGTTTAGTTCACAACAGGTACCAATCTCTAAATGTGTGGTTATAAACACACATTTTTTTGACAATGAAGATGTGCTCTTTTTACAAGTAGAAGAAGTAAATCTCGGGACTTCCCTGGTGGTCCAGTGGCTAAGATTCCACGCTCCCAATGCAAGAGGCCTGGGTTCGATCCCTGGTCAGGGTGCTAGGTCCCACATGCCACAAGTAAAGAGCCTGTATGCTGTAAATAAGACCCAGTGCAGCCAAATAAATAAATATATTAAAAAAATAAATACATTGAATAAACAAACAAAAAACCAAAGTGCTTGCAGGGCAGGCATAATAAAGGGAAATACTATCAACTAACCTCTTGGAGCTTTTAAGAAAAGCAAGCGGGTTTGTGAATGAGGGACCCAGTAATCCACTAAGAAACCTTTCCCAGAAGTTGCATAGTCTCATATCAACTCTTTCAACATATTTATTAACTATAAAGGAAAGAAAAGATAGTAACTTTACAGTGGAGAAGACACCTTAGCCAAGAGGTCAAGGTCAGCATCACCAGTAATCAGACAAGCGACATCATGAACCCCATGATACTATGCAGTACGGACAACACGACATCGTTTCTGTGGCTTTTTGGCCAGAAATCCGTAACCGCAGCACAATCATGAGAAAACCTCAGGCAAATCCAAATCAAGGACGTTCAACAAAATAACTGATTAATACTTTTGAAAAGTGTCAAGGGCATAAATAACAAGACTGAGGAGCTATCACAGACTAGAGGAGCCTAAGGAAATAATGACAAAATGCAGTGGGGATCTTGGATAGATCCTGGGACAGAAAAAGGACATAAATAGAAAAAAACTGGTGCAATTTGAACAAGGTCTTTGGTTTAGTTAACAGTATTGAGCCAGTGGTGACGCCCTGGCTCTGGTCAGTCCCTGCGGTTATATAAGACTTGAGGACACTGTTGTTGTTCAGGTGCTAAATCATGTCTGACTCTTTTCAGCCCCATGGACTGCAGCACGCCAGGCTTCCCTGTCCTTCACTGTCTCCTGGAGTTTGCTTAGATTCATGTCCCTTGAGTCGGTGATGCCACCTAACCATCTCATCCTCTCCTGCCCCTTTCTCCTCCTGCCCTCCATCTTTCCCAGCATCAGGGTCTTTTCCAGTGTGTCGGGGACACTGGGTCAGGGATATAAGGAAACTCTGTACTATTTTTTGCAACTTTTCTGTAAGTCTAATATTAGCTCAAAATTTAAAACTTTTTTTTTTTTTCCTCTCTTATTTTTCTTTTAAGTAAAAAGCCATCATGGGATAAACTGTCTGGTCCTGGGTAGAAACTGGCTTCAGAAGAGAAAAGAAAGCTTAGAGTAAAGGCCTCTTCTCCAAGTGGGTGAATGTTAATGATGACCTTTCACTGTGTTGCCTCTAGGCTCATTCCAGATCTGTTGAATCTCCTAGACCTTTCTAAAGGGTATGGTAGTAAAAAGCTATGCTGATGGGAGATTTTCCTGAAAATTTTATGAGGCCAAGTGGATAGAAAATTAGACAATACAAGATACTGCACTTAAGGGGGAAAAAAAATCAAAGTAATCTTAAACAGAGCCATGGGTGGGTATCACTGGCTACTCTAGGGTTCTCTGAAGATACTGTCCAGCATTTGCTGCTGAGGCCAAAATGGCCTGAAAAATTGGTGCACATCCGTGCAGAGATGACCAGACCGAGTGATCCTCTGGAGGCATATGGAGATGAAAGTCCCTCTTTGGTCATTAGAGGTCAAATTAAAGCCCCATAAACAGAAAAATCTTAAAAGCAAGGGGTTTATGGCTGTTCAAGTAAAGAATGCTGCAAAAGGACACCAGATTGGGAGTCTGCATGGAGGCTGGGAAGGATCCGGAGGGTTGGATTTCATCAGAATACATTTCCCTTTGTCCACGAGAGTGAGATGCCACAGTGGCCTGGAGCGAGCGTTCTGCTTGCCGCAAAGCTGATCTCGCTATATATGGAGTTGGAAAACCTTAGAAGGTCTAACTTTGTTCCTCAAGTGGCCACCTGATTGGGACTTCTGTTTCTCAGGTGCTCTCATGTTAGGAACAGACATGCATGCATGCTCAGTCGCTCAGTTGTGTCTGGCTCTTTGTGACCCCGTGGACTGTAGCCCATCAGGCTCCTCTGTCCGTGGGATTTTCCAGCCAAGAATACTGGAGTGGGTTGCCATTTCCTCCTCCAGGGGATCTTCCTGACCCAGGGATCAAACCCACGTCTCTTGTGACTCCTGCTTTGGCAGGTGGATTCTTTACACTGAGCCACCTAGAAACAGACAATTCTGGGTAAATTTCAGAAATAGTGGGGCTCCTGGAAAGCTGTTGTTGTTGTTGTTTAGTTACTAAATTGTGTGTGACTCTTTGTGACCCCAGAGTCTGTAGCCTGTTAGACTCTTCTGTCCATGGGATTTCCCAGGCAAGAATATTGGAACAGGTGCCATTTCCTTCTGCAGGGATTCTTCCCGACCTAGGATCAAACTTATGTCTCCTGCATTGACAGGTGGGTTCTTTACCACTGAGCCCCCAGGAAGGCCCCCTGGAAAGCTATACCCCCTCTAAAATGGGGGTGGGGTGGATCTAATGTATCTCTATTGAGTTAAGTTGGGATTAAACCAGTTGTACCCCACTCAATTAAGAATTTAATAATGCCAGTGAATTTACAAAGCTGGGGACTAGATCATGTACTTACTCAGTTAACAGATATTTTGTGAGCACCCACTATGGGCCAGGCATGGTATTATGCTCAGAGAACACAGCAGTGAGCCAGACAGCGATGCTCCACTCTGAGCCTACAGACCAGGAGTCTGTTCCTCTGAGCCTGAACCAACCAGCCCACCCACACACTCAAAGGTGCCTCCACTAAAACGGCTTGGTTTACACCAAGATAGAAGTTTCCCCAGCAGAAAAAGAAATAAAAGGAATCCAAATTGGAAAAGAAGTAAAACTCTCACTATTTGCAGATGACATGATCCTCTACATAGAAAACCCTAAAGACTCCACCAGAAAATTACTAGAACTAATTAATGATTATAGTAAAGTTGCAGGATATAAAATCAACACACAGAAATCCCTTGCATTCCTATACACTAATAATGAGAAAACAGAAAGAGAAATTAAGGAAACAATTCCATTCACCATTGCAACGGAAAGAATAAAATAGGAATATATCTACCTAAAGAAACTAAAGACCTATATATAGAAAACTATAAAACACTGGTGAAAGAAATCAAAGAGGACACTAATAGATGGAGAAATATACCATGTTCATGGATTGGAAGAATCAATATAGTGAAAATGAGTATACTACCCAAAACAATTTATAGATTGAATGCAACCCCTATCAAGCTACCAACGGTATTCTTCACAGAGTTAGAACAAATAATTTCACAATTTGTATGGAAATACAAAAAACCTCGAATAGCCAAAGCTATCTTGAGAAAGAAGAATGGAACTGGAGGAATCAACCTATCTGACTTCAGGCTCTACTACAAAGCCACAGTCATCAAGACAGTATGGTACTGGCACAAAGACAGAAAGATAGATCAATGGAACAAAATAGAAAGCCCAGAGATAAATCCACGCACATATGGACACCTTATCTTTGACAAAGGAGGCAAGAATATACAATAGATTAAAGACAATCTCTTTAACAAGTGGTGCTGGGAAAACTGGTCAACCACTTGTAAAAGAATGAAACTAGAGCACTTTCTAACACCATACACAAAAATAAACTCAAAATGGATTAAAGATCTAAATGTAAGACCAGAAACTATAAAACTCCTAGAGGAGAACATAGGCAAAACACTCTCCGACATACATCACAGCAGGATCCTCTATTACCCACCTCCCAGAATATTGGAAATAAAAGCAAAAATAAACAAATGGAACCTAATTAAACTTAAAAGCTTCTGCACAACAAAGGAAACTATTAGCAAGGTGAAAAGGCAGCCTTCAGAATGGGAGAAAATAATAGCAAATGAAGCAACTGACAAACAACTAATCTCAAAAATATACAAGCAACTCCTACAGCTCAATTCCAGAAAAATAAATGACCCAATCAAAAAATGGGCCAAAGAACTAAACAGACATTTCTCCAAAGAAGACATACAGATGGCTAACAAACACATGATAAGATGCTCAACATCACTCATTATTAGAGAAATGCAAATCAAAACCACTGTGAGGTACCACTCCATGCCAGTCAGAATGGCTGCGATCCAAAAGTCTGCAAGCAATAAATGCTGGAGAGGGTGTGGAGAAAAGGGAACCCTCTTACACTGTTGGTGGGAATGCAAACTAGTACAGCCTCTATGGAGAACAGTGTGGAGATTCCTTAAAAAAACTGGGAATAGAACTGCCTTATGATCCAGCAATCCCACTGCTGGGCATACACACTGAGGAAACCAGAAGGGAAAGAGACACGTGTACCCCAATGTTCATCGCAGCACTGTTTATAATAGCCAGGACATGGAAGCAACCTAGATGTCCATCAGCAGATGAATGGATAAGAAAGCTGTGGTTCATATACACAATGGAGTATTACTCAGCCATTAAAAAGAATACATTTGAACCAGTTCTAATGAGGTGGATGAAACTGGAGGCTATTATACAGAGTGAAGTAAGCCAGAAAGAAAAACACCAATACAGTATACTAACTCGTATATATGGAATTTAGAAAGATGGTAATAACAATAACCCTGTATACGAGACAGCAAAAGAGACACTGATGTATAGAACAGTCTTATGGACTCTGTGGGAGAGGGAGAGAGTGGGAAGATTTGGGAGAATGACATTGAAACATGTATAGTATCATGTATGAAACGAGTCGCCAGTCCAGGTTCGATGCACGATACTCTGGATGCTTGGGGCTGGTGCACTGGGACGACCCAGAGGGATGGTATGGGGAGGGAGGAGGGTTCAGGATGGGGAACACATGTATAC
The DNA here is from genome assembly GCF_027580195.1 of Bos mutus. Lineage (NCBI taxonomy): Eukaryota > Metazoa > Chordata > Mammalia > Artiodactyla > Bovidae > Bos > Bos mutus. Next base: position 54,201,176 of record NC_091629.1, on the reverse strand, counting down.
CTGTGGCGGATTCATTTCAATATTTGGCAAAACCAATACAATATTGTAAAGTTTAAAAATAAAATTAAAAAAATAAAAAATAAAAAAACAAAAACAAACAAACAAAAAAAGAAGTTTCCCTATATACAGTCCCCTAACTTTTAAACTTTTTATGTTAGTTTAATTTCCTTCCAGTAGCGCTTGAAAGGAAAGATGTTTTCATGTGTAGTTCATATATTTAATTTACATAATTTGGAAGCAGCATTTACTGCCTTTATTTGTAAAAGCTTTCCCATCTGTGGGCCGCTCCCCCCAGGGCTCTGATGTTGAAGACGCTTTGAGCTTCATGGATTTGCTCCGTTCCTACAGCCATCAGAAATGTGTTTACCGAGGCCAAGCGAGCTCTGAGAGGCACAGCACAGCCAGCTGGCAGCATCCAAAGGGAGCCAGCCCTTCTCTTCTGCTGCCTGGAACTTTGTCCCTTCCCGAATTTAATCTCGGCTCAGATTCCAAACTAAACCTGAAAGCAGTGAACCAATGGGTGGTGCTGACTAACTTGATTCCACAGCACTGTTATTAAGAGCTTCCCTGCCCCTCCTTCTGGAATCTCTGGGCCTTCTTACTGAGTAGAGATGCCTTGAATTGGTAAAATAGTAATTGTAATGAATTTTTAGTTATTCTATATAAAGAGCGCAGTGGATAAATATTTCTTATTTATCAGAAAAATTAAGGCTTTTTTTTTCTTAAAAAAATTAAGGTTTTATTTTGAAGACCTATGTCTTCTACGTTCCATATATGGAATATATGATGGATGGTCATTTTTTTCAAAACACTTTTGCAGAACAAGTCCACATTCATAAAGAAAGCTGCCATCGGCTCCCAGTCTCTTTCCAGCCTCACATCTTCTTTTTTTTTTTCAGCCTCACATCTTCTAAGCTGCCCCCGCCTGTCTTTTATTAAGCGCTGGTAGGCTCTCTGTACCATGTGCTTTCATATTGCCAGCCCTGTTCTTCCCTTTCTCTGCTTTCAAGTCCCAGATCACCCAGAGCCGCTCACTCGAGGCCTCCTTAGTCTTCCTCAGTCATTGTCATCAGTCCATTTTCTGGTACCCCAAACCCAGAGGAGTACATCTCCCCTATGGCACACATCACAGGCCACTTTGTGTTGCTTCTGTTGACATGGCTTTCCCCTCTCCTGGATAACCAACTCCTTGAGGTGTCAGGGACTTGCCCATTCCATTCTTCTTCATATTCTCTAGATACCCAGCATAGTGAGTTTGCTAATATCGATGAGTGTTTATACTGCTCCAGCCACTGTCTAAGCACTTAGTATGTAATATCATGTTGAATTGTCACCATAACCCCATAATAACCCCCGGTTACCACTTTTTTTCCCAGAATAGGAAATTGAAGCACAGAAAGGTTAAGGGTTTTGCCCAGAGCTACAAAGTGGTAGAGTTGAGATTTGAACCCTGGCAGTCAGTTAGGGGTCAGGGCTTCTATCCACTGCTTGGTACTGAATACCCATGATACTATACTGCCCATGCCCTTTATATAATAGTAGCTAACATTTATCGAGCACCAGCTCCATGTCAAGTACTGAACTTATATGTTTATCATCTCAATCCACACAAAACCCCCATGAGGCACATGTAATTATTATTCCATAGAGGAGGGGACAGGTGCCGAGCACTTAAGTTAAGCAGTTTGCACTAGGCGATACTGCAGTGTGTGCCTAGGAAGTGTCTGCAGGCAAATGGATGAATGAAAGCAGGGAGGAGGTTCAGGAAGAGAACTGATGTGCACTGAATGCCTTCCATTCTTTTCCACTGAGTCTGTTTTTCCCAACACTTTACTATGAAAAATTTCAAACATAATGCAAAACTGGGAGGCTTTTACACTGAGCAGCCATACACCCACCACCAGGTTTGAACATCAGCATTTTGTTCTGTGTTTCCTATTCCTCTGTCCGTCGTCTGTCCATCCTGTTTTTTATGCATTCCCCCTCAGTGCTTCGGCATGCATATCACTAAGGAAGAGGTCATTATTTATTGATAGTTTTTTTTCTTCTGAGGTAAGATTGGTACATTTCATTATAGTTAAATTTTAACAGTACATTTGCTGAGTTTTGACACATGCATACACCTGTGTAACCCAAACTCCTACAAAGATATCATTACCCAGAAAGTTGCCTCATATCCCTTCCCAGTCAGTGCCCACCCCTACTTCCCAGCAGAGTATCTACTATTTTTATGTCATATTTTTATATGCTTTTTTTTTGTTCCAAAAGAATTTCAGGTGACTCATTTAGTTCCATAAAAACATAAAGCATAAATCATACATGAGAAGTAGTTGGAAAAAAGAAACTAAAGGAGGAATGTTAAATGGATCCAAAAGAGCACCTCTGATACTCCGGGCACTTTTATAAGTAATATATTACTTAATCCTCACAAGAGGTATGTGTACTTATTTCCATTTTATAGATGAAGAACCAGCAAAGTTATGTGGCTAATAAGTAATAGGGACCCTCTTTAACTCCAGTGTTCATGCTTTTTCCACTCTAGCCCCAAAAGCAAGAGAACAGTAAAGGACAAGTTTATTTTAAAAGTTAACAAGGCCTCCAATACATGCTCATGTATTTTTAAAATTGTGTTACCTCATCACGTATGTCAAAGTTTAGCTCCAGAAGATGGCAGGGCTAGGGGCATTAAGTAGTCCTGCAGTATTTGCAAAAGTGCTGTAAAGTCAAGGTTGGCTTTGAGTTACCCTGTGGCCCTAGAGATGGGATTCCATGTCCTCAGTAAGAGAAAAAAACAACTTTTCCAGAATTGATCATAAGAGTGGGAAGTCTCAAAATGGTCTCATTGACTGTTAAATCAAGCCCTATATCAACAGGGAAGCATCTTATACATGAAGGAGCCTTGGTCAGAGATTTCAGCTTTGACTTCAAGAGGGTCATTTATTCATTGTGTTAAGAAAGGGTAAAGGTGGGACTGCCCTGGCAGTCCAGTGGTTAAGACTCTGAGCTTCCAATGTAGGGGGTGTACGTTCGATTCCTGGTCAGGGGATTAATATCCCCCGTGACACATGGTGTGGCTAAATAACTATCAGAGCTCGATAAAAAAATTAAAAAAAAAAAAGGGTAAAGGTAATCTTTGGTAAAAGAATAACAGATTTCTGATAGGGAATCTTAGAAACCATTGTGTCTTCTACCTCCTGCATTTTGTGTTGAATCTTCCTTATGATAATAGATTGGATATACACATTAAGGGTAAGGAAGAATTGAAGATTACTCTGAGTTTTTTTACTTGAAATGCCAGAAAAAGAGTTGGGTCTGTTACAGTAGGAAGCTTATCATTGGGATCCTGGATAAAGTTAGAGATTTTGAGAAAGAAAGGAAGACAAGGTGTTAAAATGATACGGGCTTGGTTGGCAGTATGGAATAGAAGACTTTCCCTTCTGTAACTGTGGCCCCCAGCGTGGCGGGAGGACCCTCGTGTTAGCTCTGTGGGGCTGTGAGAACCAAGACGTGTTCGTGTGGCCTTGGGTGATGGAGTGAAGATTCATGGTTCCCAGCTCAGTGGTCAGGCCTGTGGAGGCCTGGAGCAGTGACTCTGGAGACCACTGGGAATGAGGCAGGGTTCCAGCAGACCAGCTCTGCTGCCCCCATCCGTCAGCTCCCTCCTCTCCCTACCTCTGTCTCCTGGATCTCATGCATGAGGCTTGCAGAGAGACTTTCTGAGTCTTTCAGGCCTTCTGCCTTGTACCTCTGGTCCTCTGGGGAGCAGGAAAGGGAGAGACAGCCAAAGTGCTACATTAATGAAAGTAGAAAGAGCCACATTAATGGTGGCTACTGAAAATAAATATTAGGTCTTACGTCCTGGGCAGCAGCAGTTATCTTTAATAGACTACTTGAATTGAAGAGAATTTAAAAATAATGTTGTTTTCCAATTATAAAAGCCATTCATTCTTATGGTGGAAATCTGAAAAATATAAGAAAGCATTATGAAGATAGTTGAGATTCTTGCTAGTGGTGATACCCTAACATGAATTCTTTTTAGCCATTTATAAATTGTTTACATACAGTGTGAAGTCATGCTGTATATACATTTGGTATCTTATTTTCAAAATATTTGCTGATTTAATCTAAGCATTCTCCCATATCATTAAAAATTATTCATAAGCACGGTTTAAAGGAGCTATTGATATTCTGTCTATTGTATTTTCAGCCTACTTCAGTTCACTTCAGTCGCTCAGTTGTGTCCAACTCTCTGTGACCTCATGGACTGCAGCACACCAGGCCTCCCTGTCCATCACCACCTCCCAGAGTTTACTTAAACTCTTATCCATCGAGTTGGTGATGCCATCCAACCATCTCATCCTCTGTCGTCCCCTTCTCCTCCCACCTTCAACCTTTCCCAGCATCAGGATCTTTTCCAATGAGTCACTTCTTTGCATCAGGTGGCCAAAGTATTGGAGTTTCAGCTTCAGCATCAGTCCTTTCAAATAAATATTCAGGACTGATTTCCTTTAGGATGATCTCCTTGCAGTCCAGGGGACTCTGAAGAGTTTCCTCCAACACCACAGTTCAAAAGCATCGTTTCTTCAGTGCTCAGCTTTCTTTATAGTCCAACTCTCACATCCATACATAAATACTGGAAAAACCATAGCTTTGACTAGACGGACCTTTGTCAGCAAAGTAATGTCTCTGCTTTTTAATATGCTGTCTAGGTTGGTCAGAACTTTTCTTTCGAGGAGCAAACATCTTTAAATTTCATGGCTGCAGTCACCATCTGCAGTGATTTTGGAGCCCCCCCAAAATAAAGTCTCTCACTGTTTCCATTGTTTCCCCATCTATTTGCCATAAAGTAATGGAACCGGATGCCATGATCTTTGTTTTCTGAATGTTGAGTTTTAAGCCAACTTTTTCGCTCTCCTTTTTCACTTTCATCAAGAGGCTCATCAGCCTGCTTATCTCATTGCATTTTGAAGTGAGTTTCATGTGAACAGCATATAGTTGGGTTGTGGTTTTAATCCATTCTGAAAACTTCTGCTTTTTAATTGGTGTGTCCAGACCATGTACATTTAAAGTAATTATTTATACATTAGGGCTTCCCTGGTGGCTCAGCAGTAAAGAATCTGCCTGCAGTGCAGGAGATGCATGCAGGAGACAGAGGTTTGATTCCTGGGTTGGGAAGATCCCCTAGAGAAGGAAATGGTAACTCAGTCCAATATTCTTGCCTGGATCCCATGGACAAAGGAGCCTGGTGGGCTATACAGTCCCTGGGGTCACAAAAGAGTCAGATAGACAACAAGAGCAAAAAATTTATACATTAGAATTTTAATCTGCCATTTTATTATTTGTTTTCCCTCCAGTTTCTCTTTTCTTGCCTTTCTTGGGTTACTTGAACATTTTAAAGGATTTTATAGTATTTGTAGTGTTTTTTTGAGTATATCTCCCTGTATCATTTTCTTTGTGGCTGCTTTGAGTATTATAGTATACATATTTGGATTATAACAGTCTACTGGTATCAACAATTCACCACTTTGAAATGTGAAAACCTTACTTCCATCCAGGTCTCTTTAATCCTGCCTTTTATATATAATCATATTGAGCATCAGATGGTATTATAATGTTTGTTTCAGTCACTAAATATGATATAGAATTCACAAGGAGAAGGATAGTCTATTATATATACTCATTTCCTTTTTCTGTTCTTTATTCCTAACCAGTGCTCCAAGAAGATTTTTTCTTTTATCATTTCCTTTCTCTTTGAATAACTTCCTTTAGCCATTTTTTAAGGGTAGGTCTTCCAGCTACACATTCTTTTAGTTTCCTTAGTCTGAGAATGTCTTTACCCCTCCGATCTTTTTTTTTTCTTTTTTTTTTAGGGACTCTCAAGTCTTCTCCAACAACCCCTCCGATCTTGAGGTGAAGTTTCCCCAGATACAGAATTCATGGTTGACAGTTCTTTTCTTTCAACATAGAAAATATTGTGCTGCTTCCTTTTGGCCTCCATGGTTTCAGAAGAGAAGTCTGTTGAATTGGTTTTCCCTTATAGACGATGTGTTGTTTTTCTCAGTTTTCAAGGGTTTTTCTTTGTCTTTGATTGTCAGAAACTTAACCATGTGTCTTGTCATACATTTCTTTGAATTTATTTATTGGAGGCTTGCCCAGCTTCTTGAATCTGTAGATTTGTGTCTTTCACCACGTTTGGGGAATTCTCAGCCATTATCTTTTTGAATACTCTTTCAGCCCATCTCTTTATTCTCCTGGGACCCTGGGGATATGAACATCGGATCTTTTGTTTTTGTCTCACAAGTTCCTGAGGCTCTGTTCATTTGTTTTCTGTTCATTTGTTTTCAGTCTGGCTTTTTTGTTCATAATGGGTAAATTCTATTGGCCTATCTTCAAGTTCATTTATTTTATCCTCTGTCGTCTCCATTATTAAACCCATCTAGAAAGTTTTTACTTCTATTATTAAGTCTTTCGGGAATATGATTTTTATTTGGTCCTTTTTATAACTTCTGTTTCTTTGATGAGATTTTCTACGTTTTCATTTATTTCAAGAGAATTTGCAGTTGCTTATTGCAGCATTTTTGTGAGGGCTGCTTTAATATCCTTTGTAAGCTGATTCCAACATCAGATTTATTTTGGTATTGGTGTCAGTTGATTGTCTTTTCTCATTCAAGTGTGGTTTTCCTGGTTCTTGGTAAGGAGGTTTCCCATTCTGTTCTGGACATTTTGTCTATTATGTTAGGAAACTCTGGGTCCTTTTTAAACCTTATATTTTACCAGGAAGTCACTGTCTTTAGCACACAAATTGGGATCTACTTTTATGGGCTGTGGTTCCATTGACAATTTACTCTTCAGAGCCTTTGCTGTTACAGTTTTGGTCTGCTCGATTTATCTGGTGCAGCTGGGGCTCCCACTGGACCCTGCTGGTGCTAGCTGATGGAAGGAAGACGTTTTCCCAGGCCACACTGCCTGGTGCCTGCACGTAGGTGACAAGAGCCTCCATCCCGCTGGGATAAAGGGTATTTCCTGGGGGCCCTACAGGGAGGGAGAGTGTTTTCCCAGATTGTTTTCATATCAGTGGGCTCCTGACCTATCCTCCTTATTGGTGCTCCCGGCTGGACTGGTGTTGTCAGCAGAACTCCCATTCCATCACAGGAAGGATGTGCTTTCCTGGGTTGCTGTCTGTCGCTAGTCTGGTGGGGCTTGGGAAATATTTGACCTGCGTCCCTTCTGCAGTTGGATTGGGGGTCACTAGCTGCCCTGCTGCTGCTGCATTGTTCCTTTGGTCCTGGGGTCCCTAACCTGTTCACCTTCCTTTCCCAACCTTTCAGACTTCTCCTTTGGTTGCCTCTTGTGTTATTTACAGGATTTATAGTTGTGCTTAGCAAAGAGGCTGGGACAGAAATGGTTTACAGCATCTTGTCAAGGACCATGATGGTGTTCTGTTTTAACTGTTCACCTTCCTCTCCAGTATTCTTCCTGGAAAATCCCATGGACAGAGGAGCCTGGTGGACTACAGTCCATGGGGTTACAAGAGAGATGGATACAACTTAGCACCTGAACAACAACGACAACAACGGTTTTGGATGATTGTTGTTGTTGTTCGGTTGCTCAGTCATGTCCAACTCTTTGCGACCCTATGGACTGCAGCATGCCAGGCTTCCCCATCCTTCACCATCTCCCGGAGCTTGCTAAAACTCATGTCCATTGAGTCGGTGATGTCTTCCAACCATCTTATCCTATGTCCTCCCCTTTTCCTGCTGCCCTCAATCTTTCCTGGCATCAGGGTCTTTTCTAATGAGTCAGCTCTTCACATCAGGTGGCCAAAGTTTTGGAGTTTCAGCTTCAACATCAGTCCTTCCCATGAGTATTCAGGGTTGATTTCCTTTGGGTTGACTGGTTGGATCTCCTTGCAGTCCAAGGGACTCTCAAGAGTCTTCTTCTCCAATACCACAGTTGGAAAGCATCAGTTCTTCGGTGCTCAGCCTTCTTTATGGTACAACTCTCACATCCATAAATGAACACTGGAAAAACCGTAGCTTTGACTAGATGGACCTTTGTCAACACAGTAATGCCTCTGCTTTTCAATATTCTGTCTAGGTTGGTCTTAACTTTTCTTCCTAGGAGCAAGCGTCTTTTAATTTCATGGCAGCAGTGGTTTTGGACGTTTAGATTGTTTTAAATGTGACTGCTGTAGACGTCACGATGGTGGAGTTGGGGTGGAAAGTTCCAACAGCCTTGAAATCTGAAAGGCTTCCTTACTCCCCAGACCCATGGGCCTGGGCCTGGTTGGCCGCCCGGTACAGGCTGTTACTCATCTGTCTTCCGTTTGCTTGCCTCTGATGTCAGCTCTTCATGTCTGCTTTAAAGGCAGGCATTTCTTGTTGTTCTTATGCTCGTTGAATAATGCAGTAGTTTGTCACACTTCTAGCACGATTAAAACCAATAAACTGTGGCTTTTGTAGCGCCTTTTTCTCCGCCTTGTCTTTTGATTAATTTTGTTTTTCTTTTGGCAAAGATTTTGTATTAAATTCAGCCATGGAAATTGTATTTGTGATTTAACTGGGAAACTTTTAATTTTTTTATGTGATTATTTCTCTGTTTCAGGGCTGCAAAACAATGACCAAGTTTTTTCAAAATTAGTGTGAAAAAGTTTTTGACATTTTTCCACTTGAAAATGAAGAATTGGAGGTCATCACAGTAAATGTGTCTTTAAAAAAAAAATCAGAGTGGGAAATCCTTTGTATTGGAAGCCATGGGTCCCTTTGTATAGTTTACAATAATAGTTTTGCACAAATAATTTCAGGTTAGAATTGCATACTATTTATTCCCACCCATTTCCTTTATTGGCTGTGACACACAGGAATTACGCCCATTGCTTGACTAACCTTTTTGACCTTTTGTTACTTGGCTATAAATTGACTTGGGTCTTTTGCAAAAACACTGTCAAGGGGGAAAAATCTTTTTGTTAGAACCCAGCCAATTCCTGCTTCAGTGCGGAACAGTTTGTTCTCCTGAAGAAATGAGCCAGTTCAGTGAACACAAAAACATAGCTATGAACTGGCATCGTCAAAAACTGCAAACATAATTGCCCGCGATCATTCCTCAGAGCAGGGAACTTTATGAGATAATGAGGCTGGGGAGAAACTACAATTTGGAGTTCCACGGGCTTTAGGTAAATGTAATTGACATGTTAGAGTTGTAACCACATAAAAAGGGTTTCTTTTTCTGAACTCTGGCAGTCACCACCACTTTCCCATTTTCAATGGGAATACTGTCGAATTCCCCCACTGCCTGCTCTCCCAGTGGCTCGCAGCCCCTGCTTTTCAGTGGCTCTTCCCACCAGCTTCTTCGGTTCAACACCGTGAACATTTCCTGAGTAACCACTCGGTGTAAGAGTGAGTCCTGGGTTCCCCTCCCAGAGAAGACATTTACAGCGGTCGAGTGAGTCACGAGAAACACGAGAAATAGTGACAGCACGGCACTTGCAGTAACAAAGGTACGAGACACAGGCACTACCTGACACACTGTCACACAAGTGGGGCCTTTTGAGTGAATTTTGAAGACTGTCTAGGACTTTGCCAAATAAAAGAGAGGAGGAGAGTATTTTAGGCAGAGGAGTGTGTATAAAGTTGAGGAGTGATGAGGTAGCATCAGAGTTCCAGTACCGTATGTAGAATTGCTTGGCTGTAGAGTGTGAGGACGGAAAGGAGTGGTGGCTGGCAAACTGGCGATGGCTGGGAACCGGATGACTGAACTCAGATGCCACGTGAAACAGTTTGGAGTTCAGAATGTAGGCCGTGGGGGCTGTGTAAGGGCTTTGAAGCAGGGGGATGGCCTGGGTAGAGTTAGAATGGGAAGACTTAGGTTTGCAAGGAGCTCAGAAGGGGCAGGGTTGGGCCTCACTAAGGACGGACATGATGCCAGGCACTGACCATGGTGATTTGTGTGTCTGATGGCTAATGGGGGCAGGGGGCATGTGTGTGTACAGGCAGCAAAGGTCGCTGAAGTCCCCACAGCTGGCTGCAGACGAGAGGAGAGGGTGAGTGCCCAGAAACCAGGGGCCATCTTGGTGATAGGGGAGTTCAGGGACAGAGGGCAGAGGCAGGAAGCCTGAGACTTCTGCTTGACTGCCCACATGCCTGTCAGGGGTGCTTGCCCACAGACCAGTGGTCACAACCTTTCTGGCATGGAGGATGGGTTTTGTGGAAGACAGTTTTTCCACAGACCGTGGGTTATTGCGGTGTGGGGCAGGGGATGGTTTCTAGTGCATTACAATTGTGTGCTTTTATTTCTGTTATTATTATTATCAGCTCCACCTAATAGCATCAAGCACTAGATCTTGGGGACTCCTGCCATAAACTTACTTTGTTTGGTTTTTGTAGTGAAACTTACCCTGTATGCACTGATTCCATTCCCATTTTATAAAAGACAGCTGAGGTTTGGGAGGTTAAATAAATCACCCAAGACCCAGGTGACCTGCCCTAGGAAGTTGCGGAGTCAGGGTTGGGACTCGGGTTTATCTGACTCCCACCACAGTGGCAGGCCGCCTTGGAACTGAACCTCCTAGAACTGAGCTGCCCAGTGTCAACGAGTCTCAAAGCGTCTGCATGCTATCTGTGAGAACTATGCCTATAGATAATAGCTCTGCTGATACTAGATTGCAGTGTTAGTGTTTGTACAATTAATATTTTTAAAACCTGGTTTTCTTCTTGACCTGTCATCTCATGAAAACATCAGGTTCTTGATGTTATTTCTTAAAAGCTCACCATCTGGGAAGAACTGATCTTGAGGAAGACCCAACCAAATTGGTAAAAAGTTAAAGGACTGAGTATACTTAAAGAAATGTAATGTTTTAATATTCAAGTGAGTATGTGTTATAACAACTTGTATTAGAGTAACTAACTATGGCTTTCAGTAATTATAGAACCTTTTAGGACTAACAGGAAGTTAATATGGTGAATTTTTGTAAATCTATACTTTTAAAGATCTCAGAAAATATTTTTCAGATGTGTACTACAGCTGAAGAAGTGGTTTACTAAGCAAAACTTATCTTCAGTGAAGTCCCAGGACAAATGAATGATTCAGTGATATTCATTCTATAGTCATGAGGTCATAGATTCCAGGATAAGGGGTTAGGAGGCAGAAGAGAAAGAATAAAAAGCAAACCTGGCCTACCTTGTATCAAAAACATATTCTTTGACTTCCCTGGAGGTCCAGTGGTTAGGACTCCACTCCCACTGCAGAAAGAACATGGTCATTCCCTGATCGGGGAACTAAGATCAGTCACACAGCCAAAAAAAAAAAAAAGTGAAATTGCTTCAGTTGTGTCTGACTCTTTGCAACCCCAAGGACTGTAGCCTGCCAGGCTCCTCCATCCATGGGATTTTCCAGGCAAGAGTACTGGAGTGGGGTGCCATTTCCTTCTCCAGGGAATCTTTCCGACCCAGGGATCAAACCTGATTCTCCCATATTGCAGGCCAACTCTGTACCATCTGAGCTACCAGGTAATTGCTAAAAAAATTGCCCCTCCTCCCCCAAAAAAGGAGAGGGGTATATTCTTGGTTAATGGATCCGCCCCTGTTGAGTTAGTAAATGGCAACCCTGTCCCATCTGGGATTGGAGCCTTGAGATCCCAGCATCAAAGGCTGTAATTATGGAATGTTTTGAGCTGTCTCTTCGCCATCTCATTTTCACCCTTCCTCTTCTTCTTGAAGTGGAACCAGAAATAAAGACGGTTTTTGAGAGAGAAAAATGCTTGGAAATGTGGGGAAAGCATCTAAATCTTACGCCATAGTCTGTAGTATTATTCCGTGGCATCATTAGTAAAAGAAAATTTGCTGAATTCTTAAGGGGGGGACAAAAAAGCAAGTATCTCTTGTGACTGAGCTGTGGAACTGTAGCGGACTCCTCTGCCAAAGTGGAGATTATACAGAGCACAGGGGAGGCGAGCGCCCCGCTTCGCTCCAGGGCCCGAGCAGAGCCAGAGCAGCACTTACGTAAGTGGCGGGCGCAGGGCCTCTGCCCTCGGCTCACAGCTGGGCTGCGGCGGCCCTCTGCCTGCCTCCCATTAACTCTTGCTTCTTCCCCCGTGGACGTCAGGAGATGCTGGACACACAGAGCCCAGAACACAGCCCCTGATGGTCTCAGGAGGCCATGGGCCCTGGAGCCCAGGGAAGGTGCAGCGCCAGGGACTCCTCAACCATGCCCGGGGCCTCTGGTCATCCGGGGAGGTTCCTCCGACCGGGAACCAAGAGAAATTCCTTGCCTCCCAGTACCTTCCTCTCCTCTGCTAGAAAAAAATGGTAACGCTGGCACCTTCACAGGTGTTGTATGAGGTATGAGACTTGCGCGTGGCCCCTTACGTGGTGGGCCTCACCCAGAACTGGCCCCGGTGGGCCTTGTGCTTCTTGTGTTTCCGTTCTCTGCCTCACTCCTTTCCTCGCGCCCCCTAGACCCATTCTACTTTGTTGTCACTTGGCTGAGAAACATTGTCTCCTTTGTGAACTCTGTAGGTGCGTCTTTCTTGAACTTCAGAATTCTTTCATCTTCACCCCCCATCTCCTTTTCCCTTCTGCTCCCAGGATAAGTATCCGAGTCCCTTTCTGCTTTTCCCAGGTGACCGTAGTCCTGGGGTGAGAGGTGTGGGGTTGGCAGGTGGCCTGGAAGGGCAGGACGACATTGCTTTCCCAGGTGAATCGCGGCTCACTCCTCCTCCTGCTCCAGGTTCCCTTGTGGCTCCCAGACAGGCTTGGGAATTCCAGGCTCCCGTAGCTTCCCCGTGTCTTCCTCTCTTGCTGCAGTTCTCTAAGAGGAGAAAAGAGAGCATAGGAGTAAGGGTGCCCTTTGCCCGTTGCCTGGCCTAGAGTTCTTTTTCTCCTCCCACAAGCATTCTTCTCCCAACCAGGATCCTGCTGGGCATCCTTCAGAGGGACCTCCTCTTGGGGTCACGTTTGACTCTGTTTATCGTCCCTGCAGGGGCCGATGAGAGGATTCGTGGAGCACGCACCTGTTCCTTCTCCTGTCTGGTTTGTGGCTGCCCCTTCTTTCTCTGCTCCTCCCGACTCCTAGCCAGCCAGGCCCCAGTTGCTGGCACATCACCGTCTAAGTAGGCAGTACTTCCCAGCAGGGGCTGTTTGGCCATGTCGGGAGACTTTTTGGTTTTTTGATTGTCACAAGGGGGCAGGGGGGGAAGTGCCACTGGCACCTAGTGGATAAAGGTCAGGGATGTGGTTAAACGTCATGCAGTGCGGCCCCCAGAACAGAGTTACCTGGTCTACACGGTCAGTTCCCAGGTGGAGAGACCCTGCTGGCAGAGGGTTCCTGCACAGGTCCCTTTCTCTGAGCTTGCCTCTCCACGTCTGCGCCTGTAGGGGCTTTTGTTAGCCCCCGAAGGCCCTCCCCAGAGGGTGGTCTCACCTGTGTGAGGTCTTCCCATCCCTACTTCAGTCCGAGCTGATCTCCCCCCAGGGTTTCCACACGACTTTGTGCATTCCCTGCAACACTCACTGCCCTTGGCCTTCATACAGCCCCCTTCACATGATTTATTCTCCCACTTTAGAAAGTAGAGTGAGAGCTTGAGGTCATAATGAGGATGACCATCCAAACCCCAGTTTATATAATAATATTCCAAGGCCCTAAACCTTGCACAACATGGAATGAACGCTGGACTTGGCCTCAGGAGATTGGGTCTGGTTCCTACTCTGACATTCCAGATCTGTGACCATAGACCTGACTCGCCTGAGCCCTGGCGTCCACACAAGTAAGTAGGGATAAAAAGTCCATTTCCCAGGACTGTCTGTGGCTATGAACAGATGTTAGCTCAGAACCTGGTGCAGAGGGATCAGTCAAATGTAGGTTGAAACTGAAAGTGATTCCAGGTCCCAGACGTGACCCTGAAGTCAGAATTGTTTCCCATTGCCCTGATAGCATCAGTCTTAATTTGAGATCATACCTCACCATTGCTCCTTACAAGGGAACCAGGAGCCGCCCTGTCAGCACATCCTGTTCACTGCAAAGGACTAGAGGATTGATACTCCCTGCCCGCCCACCACCCCCCCGATTTTATGAATGCAGAGGAGTCCCATAGGCTTCTGACTCCCTGCTGTATTAGGAGATGTTGCTCTGTTGCTTGGAACACCTTGGAACACCGGGGCCCTTGAAACAAGGGTACTTACCCTGGAGGTTGGGAGGTCCACCCTGCCCTGAGGTAACCAGAGTCAGCTGCCTCGTAAAGGGGCTGCTGAGGCGTGAGAGGGACACTGCCTCCATCCACTCTCGTCACTTTCTGGTACACGGAGACCAGCACAGAGGAAGTAGTATTACATTTTGTTCAGACCTGATGTTACATTTACTTTGTCACAGTGCTAAGAAGTTAGTGACAGTTGATCTCATGGGTTTTAAAGGTGGTTTTCACATATATCCTTCTGTACTTTGGATTCTTGTATCCTGTGTACTTGTTGCCCTGTCCAGAGAAAAAAATAAAACCAAAAAAAATTTTTAAAGACCATTTTCACATACTCCTTGGGGCTGGAGTTATAAAAATCATGTGAATATTCAGCAGTGGAAATGGCATCTAGTATTTGCCCAAAGAGTTTGAGACTTAATTCCTCAATGTGCTTGGTCTCTCAGTCGTGTCTGACTCTTTGCGATGCCATGGACTGTAGCCCGCCAAGCTCCTCTGTCCATGAAATTCTCCAGGCAAGAATACTGGAGTAGGTTGTCATGCCCTCCTCCAGGGGATCTTCCTAACCCAGAGATCGAACCCAGGTCTCCCACATTGCAGGCAGATTCTTTACCGTCTGAGCCACCCAGGAAGCCCTGATTCCTTCAATGTATGGTCTTATCTCTGAAACAGAGAGGAAATCTTTGCACAGCAAGACAGAACTCATTCCATCCTTGGAGAGAGCTGTGAAACATTGTAAGGCCTGCACAAATGTCACTGGCCTTCCACTTTTATCAGTGACTGGCAGTGAAGAGACATTCCAGGAGCTGGCCGTGGGTCCGAGGGCAGGGAACAGATGGTATATTAGCAGTTGGGCATCAGCTCGCACAACCGATGGCAGCACATGATGGCTCATCCTGACACCACATGCCTTCTTTGACTTCTTCAGAATCCTGGGGACTCAGCTCTCCATCCCAGGACTGAGCTCTTCACTCTAGTGCACCGTCTTGTACTGTCCATGCTTCCAGGATGTTTGTGCTGTGGGTTAAGAGTGCAGTTGTGGAATCAGGAAGCCCTAGGTGTGAATCCCAGCTGTGCCTGCTGCTTGTGTGACCTGAATCAAGTTACTTACCCATTTAACTTTGGTTTTCCAATTTGGAAAATGCGTTGATGATACTTAGCTCCTGCGATTATTGTAAGGATTAAATTAAATAAGGAAATAAATGTAAAGCAGTTGGCACAGTGCCTGACAAATACTCAGCCAGTGGTGGGAGTGGTGGTTGTACTCCTTGGGGGCAGAGATGTGGCCTTGAATCCTTTCATTTCCGCCCTGTCTCTTAGCACAGAACTGAGCACCTAGCAGCACTCAGATGTTTTATTCCGAACAGGTTACAGGTACACGCAGGTGCGTGCACACATACTCTGAGAGGGTGATCTGATAATGACACTCACTTGAGAAACTCTAGAGATCATATTTTTAAAGAGACTTGGCTGATTTTTAGAAATGTATTATATAAGAAAGAGTCCAAGACTAGCCAGTCTCTGTTCTTTGGGTAAGTTAGGTCATTTGAAGAGAAGCATCTGGACCGTTTGACTGCAGCCCTCTGCTGAAACAACCTCATTTGGTTTCGATTTACTTCTGCCTTCTCTGGGGTCAGTGTAATAACGGCCTATTTGATGGGGTTTCACTGTGTCTTTCTAAACTTAGACTGCTCTCTCACCTTTGTCTGTTTTCCCTTACATGGAGTTTGGAGACATGTTTCTTCTTGAGTTTACCTCCAAGGGAATTAGTCTCTGTTTAGGAAGAAGTGTTCATTTTTATAAAGTATCACCCAGAACGCACTTTCCTGTTTGCCCTTGACACTGGGTGTCTGAGTCAAATCCAGCACCGGGTGAGGTGTGGAGGACTTTGTAATTGTCCCTGTTCCTCCTCACCTCTTGTACCTCCCCACTTCATAGCAAACCACGTTGGGTTTTGTCCTCTGGTGGAGAGGGATTGGCCCCCCTCAGCCCAGGGATGGCCCTTGAGTGTTTAAGCTCAATCAGCCAACCCCTCACAGGTCACCACAGTGATTAACCCAGTGGCAGTGCCTGGGGCAGCTGAGGGGGGTGGTTGGTCCGGTGCTAGGCTTGGGACCCAGGTCAGGAGGCCTTCCGAACGTTTGCTGAGGACTTTGGGAAGAAGGCTCTCCTCAGTGTACTGAGAGGTCTTCCCACAGCCAGCCCTCTCTCCGTTCTTTTGGGTGGTGTGGAGACTCGAAGCCTTGGACTGTGGTAGCCGTCTTGCCATGACCAGGGAAGCTGCCCCGAGGATGCGGCTGACGCGTGCTCATTAGAGAGCAGGCCCTGGCTTCCATCCCAGGGCCACTGACTCAAACCCCCTCCAGACTGTCCACTTCGGAGTGCCAGTGAGCCCCCCTTATTATGAAAGCCATTGTGAATCTGAGTTTTATTGCTTGTGCTGTAGAATCCAAATAGTACTTGGTAGATAAATTTCCTTCTATTCTGCATGTATTAGTGATTCTAATCTGTGAACCAAGACTCTACCTTGGAGGAGGGGGGCCAGGTTTAGAGGGCTCAATTTGGGTAAAGTGTGAGTTGCTTATATATTTCTGCAAATTAAAGAAGTTCCTTGCCTCTATATTAGTATTTTTCAAATTCATCAGAAGGTTTTGATGAATGAAATACAAATTTAGATAGAGCTATTGAATTTCTAGGTTTTTGTGACATGTTTTCGCATGAATAGATATTAAATGATCATGTAAATTTCTGTGGAAATGTTTTCTGGTAGAGAAGCCATTGCTTAGGTGTTTTCCTCCTTCCTTCTCTCCCTTTTCCTCTTTTCCTTCTCTTTCCCTGCCTCTTTACCCTTCCCCCCATCACTCCTTCTCTCTCAGTTCTTTCTCTAAATCCTTTATCACTCAGTTTTCCTTCTGTTCAGTCTTGCTAGTTATCTCAGTGTCTGTTGGAAACAGTTGAGATGTACGTTTGAATTAATGTTATTTAGATGTCAGCATTAAGATTTAGCTTGACTTTTCAGGCCCTGCAGCTATGAGTTCTCCACAGATCCAAGCGATGACTGGGTATTGAGTCCTTTAGTATCAAGGGACCCAAACTGAGGTTCGATCCCAGGCAACAAGTTGGGTATCAAATGGGTATCGACTGTAACTTGTAATTACAGTCCCCCATTTCTTGCTGGTAAAGCAGGACCCTGTAGGTGGACTCTCCTCCAACAGGCGTGTTTAATAGATGCCCACTGTGTGCACATCACCATTCTGAAGCTGAGTGGTCTACCGCCGAGCCCTTACCTCAGAGACCTTGCCGTTCTTTAGCGAGAAAAGTCATGTACACCAGGTACTCTCTGAGCTAGGGCTGTTTTTATATAGAAACTCTTTTTTGCAATTATTCTACCAAAAGAGTCCTCTGAACAGCCATGTTTAATAAATGTCAATCACTGATATTTTGAAATATGCTGTTTGCTAATAAAATGTACTGCTTACATGTCCTTCTCCTTCTTTCTGTGTTCTTTCTTGGGGAGGGGGGTGGAGCTGTGTAGCTGGCAGGATCTCAGTTCCCTGGCCAGCGACTGAACCCAGCCCACAGCACTGAAAGCGTTGCATCCTAACCACCAGGCACCAGGGAACTCCCATCTTCTCTGTTCTTCCTTTGATTCTTGATCAGTAATTCTCAGCCTTTTGTTAAAAGTACTCCATAGCAGTTTTTGTGTGTGTTTTTTTTTTTTTTTTTTTTTGGCATAGAACCAAAATGTTGACACCCCTCCCAGTCATGTACACCCAGAGAATTTGCTGCAAATAAAGCATTATAATAATTCAAAATTGTGACTCTCTCATGGAAAAGAGGCTGCTGCTGGCTCCATATCGACATAAGCAAGCTAACCGAGTGCCCCCTCTTTTTTCCCATTGAATGAAATATGACCAGATACAGGGGAAAGAGACTTATCCTAAGGACAACCTTGAATTGTCTCCTAGTTTGTTCAGAACACAACTTACCGTCTCTGGCTGTTCCACGTCAGCAGCGCCAGAGGCTTGCTGAGCTGCCCACAGTTCTAGAATGCCAGTGGGCAGGCCAGGCCGAGGCGGCCAGCTGGCCGTGGAGCCCTCGTTCTGAGACGCTGCCGCCGCTTTCCTGTGACACTAGAGTCAGAGGCAGAAGGGGCCCAGCTGCTAGTAACCCACAGGGCTGTATTCAGGCAGTGACCTATTTTTACACTGTAATCGGGTTGGGTTTCTCTGTTTCCCTCGTGAGGAGGTAAGCTCACATTCTTCTGAGTGCGGGGAAGCCACTTCCCTGTCACGCCTGTGGCTTGGTGGCTTTTCCATGTGACATAGGTTGCTCTTCAGTGGGGCACACATATGTGCGCCTTTTCCTCAGCCAGAGGCTCAGGGTTGATTTGTGAGGATAAAATGAAAGAACAGGAGAGCCTGAACCAGGCCAGGATGGAGACCCTAGGAGGAGGAACAATGTGAGGTGAACCGTGTTGGGGAGGCGTTGGAATGGCGGGTCCACGGCTCTGCGCTTTTAACTCTTGTTGTGCACACCAGCTGATGACCTCGTTTATTAACCAGTTTGTTCGAGCTCCAGATGTGCTGAGTGGTGGAGGCATGATGGCAATACAATGGCCGCTCTTGCCTCGGCCCAGTCTCAGGAGGCTTGTATCCACAGTCACAGTGTTGTCACCGTGCTGTCAGGGAGGGTCCTGGAGCAAGGCTGGGGCTCGCTGGGACAGAGTGGTGGCCAAGGAGGCTGTCGGGAATTCCTGTGGGAACTTCCCAGCCAGACGCCATGACTCCTAGTGCGCTCTGCTCCAGCCTGTTCACGCCTCCATCAGACCAGTGCCTGGTCTGCATCACTCCTGTTTGTTGCCACATAGGTGCACACCTTGAGTAACGCACAGAGGTCGGTTGTTCAGGCATAACCTTGAGGTTCTCCATCCTCATGGAGACCCCGGGACAGGAGGAGAAGTGTGTCACGTGGCTCGGTTCTCCCGGTGGCGACAGGCCCGGGGACTGCGAGATCCTTACACCTAGACTGACACTTGCTCCTGCCTCCCCTGTGGTGGACAACACCTCTCGCCCTTCAGGACCTTCTCCCCACAGGATGTCAGTTCTTCGCTCCTGCCCTGAGGAGCACCCAGATCGTACTTCTCTGGTGTTTCCATTGCTTGTTTTCTTTGCTCCATCAGCACTTACAGCTTTGAGCTTCAGCAACTGACGCCTGTATTGATCCATCTTCCCACACTGGGCTGTGGCTTTTGGATACAGGGCCTGTGTTGTATTCCTCTAGGACATACCATCGTGAGTCACGGGAATGAAGTATACATGTCATGTAATGAGGTTCCACCGAGCACAAGATAACTAGAGACATGGGGAGGACCTTAAAACATTCCTGCCTGATTCTCAGACTTTCTGAGCTTGTAGAATGCCTTTCGTACTTAACAATAAAAGGAAGGGATATGGAGACAGTTCTGGAGCCTATAGCCTAGGAAGAGGTAAAAAGTGGCCTGTTGGCATTCAGGAGACAAAGAGAGATTGGAAAGGAAGGGCCGTGTACGCCGTGGCAGAACAGGGGGACATATCAGAAGAGCACCCCATTTGGGTGATTCCTAACTTTCGTGTTTAATATATTTCTGGATGTAGGGCAGAACTCAAATGACGTGGTAGACAAAATCGTCATGCCTCAGCATAAGATGTTCATGTGGCAGTTGATGTCTCAGAGTCTGAGTTTGGCATTGAAGCGTGATTGGGATACAGCCGTGTTTGTCGTTCACAGAAGCGAGTTTGCCTGTGTGATAGCCTTCCTGGTATGGAAGGGGGAGGTGCAGAGAAGCGGCTGATGCGGCTGGACGTCGCGGTTCAAAGAGCACTAGGACCAGCCTGGGAGAAGTTTCTCTGGACTCTTATGTGGTCTGGACCCTACATTTTGAGAAATACTGACATACGTCAAGAATCTACCTTGATTGGAGGACAGTGTGTACACCAGAGGGTGCTGTGTTTCAATTTTCGCATCTTTCTTTTCTCTTTGTGTGGTTGTGCATGACATGATTCGTTTGATGATCAGCCAGTTGAGAATTTGCCCTCAACAAAGGATTGTTGAAGGCCTGAACAAACCCTGCCCACGTGCTGCTTTCTTAGCATAAAAAAGACAATAGCATGCACTCGCCGGTCTGCTTCACTGCGTGCCAGTTCTTAGCCATTAAATTTTCTTTAAGACTAGACAACTTCTCATGCTTCAGCTTAAGTCCATTTCAGTATCCTTTTCTTTGGTGGAAACGGAGACCATCTGGTCACCATCGTCTGTGTAGTAACAATGATTGAAGATGCTTATTAAGTCGCCCTTCGGCCTTTTCTCTTGTCTGGGCAAAATTGTCTCTGTTCCTGTGGCCATTCCCCATAAATCTCATTTTCCAACCCTTTAATCATCTTGGTGGCTTTCTTTGGAAGCTACATCAAAGGCTCAGTTTCAGGGCCTCTATTCTGGTGGGGTCTGGGCTCTCAGCTAATGGATATGGAATGTGGTTTTAACCATTCAGTTTCCATAGCTGGTCCCCCTCTTCCAGGCCAGTCAGAATCTGCTAACCATTCGGGACTGGTTTACCGTCTCTTAATTGTGACGCACTGTATAAATATTACGGTGTTGATTTGACTTTTTAAAAAAAACAAATTTTAGTTTGTAAATAATTTTAGCTGTTGGTTGATACACTTTTGCAGCCTGGTTTGTTGCATTTAAGTTACTTTTCTGAGCTGAATGATGTTTAAGTGGATATGTTGTCCCTTAACTGGAGAATAATCTGAATTTTGTTGTGTTTCCTTCTCTCATGTATTCACTCAGCATCTGTGAGTGCCTGTTGAATGTCAGTTTCTATGCTAGGGATCAATAACCCAAAGGTGAACAAAATATGGTTCCTAGCTTCAGGGAGCTCAAATCTAAAAGAGAAGTCAGGCACATTAAAATTCATAATATAAAGGACAAAATGCTGTAAACGGTGACGTCAGGTCCAGTGGAAATTTAGGAAGGCTTCACTGAACATGTCTTGTTTGAACTGGGTCTGCACATGAATTAGTCTTCAGGGAACAGGAAGGTAAAGAGAGTTTAGCATGTAAAGGTAAGGAGGCTGACGTGTCACGGGGTAGGGAACAAGTGTTTACCAGGCTTGAACCTGAGTGGCTTGAGAAGCAGGGAGGTGCCAGACTCTGAAAACTGCCCATTCTAAGCCAACAAGTATCCAACAGAAATATCATGTGAGCTGCAAATATCATTTTAAAATTATAGGAGCAGCATTCAAAAAAATAAACAAGACATGAGCCATCAAGCCTTGAAAAGGCATGGGGAACCTTGTTAATGCTTCTTACTAGGTGAAGGAAGCTCATCTAAAAAGGCTGCACAGTACATGATTCTAACTTATGACATGACTGCTGCTGCTAAGTTGCTTCAGTCATGTCCGACTCTGCGTGACCCCACAGACGGCAGCCCACCAGGCTCCGCCGTCCATGGGATTCTCCAGGTAAGAACACTGGAGTGGGTTGCCATTTCCTTCTCCAGTGCATGAAAGTGAAGTCACTCAGTCGTGTCCAACTCTTTGCGACCCCGTGGACTGCAGCCTACCAGGCTTCTCCGTCCATGGGATTCTCCAGGCAAGAGTACTGGAGTGGGGTGCCACTGCCTTCTCCATATGACATTCTAGAAAAGGCAAAACCGTGGAGATAGTGAAATGATCAGTGGTTGCCGGGGCCTGGGGGAAGTAGGAGAAACAGGTAGAGCATAGAGGATTTTTAGGGCAGCAGAACTTTTCTGTAGATTCCTCTAATGGTAGATACATGTTGTATAAAATTGTTCAAACCCATAGAATGTACATCAAGAGTGAACTGCAATGTAGACTGTGGACTTTAGGTGATAATGATATGTCCTCGTACGTTAATTAATTGTAACAAAGGTACCATCTGGGGAGGGTGTTGACAATGGGCTAGCGGGAATGGGGGGATGCAGAAATTTCTATACCTTCCACTCAGTTTTTCTGTGAACCTGAAACTGCTCTTAAAAACAATTAGAAATTAATGAACCCACAACTTGAATTCATTTTAATAATATATTTTACTTAATCCACTCTATTCAAAAATATTAATATTTCAACATGTAATTCATATAAAGGTCATTACTGAGATACTTTATGTCACTTTTTTTTGGTACCAAGTCTCTGAAATCTAGTCTGAATGGTGTATTTCTGGTGCCTCTCCATTTGCACCAAGCCACGTTTCAAGTACTCAGTGGGCAAACGTGGCTAGTGGCTGTTGTATTGGCAGAGCAGGTACTGAAGATTGAGACCTGTGTCCCTGATTCAGAAAGCTGACTTCTCAACCACACTACTGTCCTGCTCCCTAAGCACAAATGATAAACACGAAAGGAGGGGAGCACACAGACTGCCTCTGAATCCCAGTGTCAGCTGTTGCCTGAGTTCAGAGCACCCAGAGCTGCGCTAAGAGAAAACGTAATGCAGGCCACACGTGTGATGTAAAATGTTTGAGGAACTACAGTGAAGAAGTAAGAAGCAGCAGGTAAAATTGATTTCAAGACTGTATTTAACCCAATATATCAAAAATGTTATTTCAACATTATTTCAAATATGTATTATTTCAAATGTGTATTTAATATTAAACATTATTAACAAAGACATAGAGACCAATGGTAGAGAATAGAAAGCCCAGAAATAAACCCTCACACATGTGGTCAAATGATTCTGACAAGAGTGCTAAGACCAAATATTCAATGGGAAAGGGCAGACTTTCCAGCATATGATGTGGGAAAAATTGGATGTTCACATGTGAAAAAGAGATGCTGGACCCTTGCTTTTTTTACCATATAGAAAAATTAATTAATGCACTGAAGACCTAATTTTAAGACCTGAAACTATGGAACTCTTAGGTAAAACATAGAGGAAAAGCTCCATGACATTGGATTTAGCAGAGATTTACTGAAGATAACACCAAAAGCATAGGCAGCAAAATAAAAATAAATTGTGGTACATCACAATTAAAAGTTTTTGTGCTTCAAAGGACACATTCAATAGGGTGGGAGGCCAGCCTATGGAATAAAAGCAAATATTTGCAAGTCATATATTTAATGAGGGGTTAATATCCAGAATATATAAAGAACTCCTGCAACTCAACAACAAAACGCAATCTGATTTTTTTTAAATGGGCAGAGGATCATCCTCTTAATTTTTGAGAGTTTGATATTGAAATTCCAACTAAAAATCTTAATTTAGCCACTTAAAAAAATAATTGTAATATATAGTGCAACTATATGTAACCTCATTCTGTATTTTCCAAGTCTCCTGTAAATGTGTTATCATACCGCCACAATTTAAGTATAAAAAATTTTTTTAATAAAATGGGCAGAGGCCTTGAATAGACATTTCTCCAAAGAAGTTATACAAATGGCTAATAAGCACCTGAAAGGTGTTCAACATCACTAATAATTAGGGAAACGCAAATCAAAACTACAGTAAGACACCCTCTCACACTTTCAGGACAGCCACGATCAAAAACCCAGAAAATAACAAATGTTGGCATTGTTGTTGTTGGCATAGATCTAGAATGATTAGAACTCTTGTCCCTGTTGGTAGGAATGTAAAATGGAGCAGGTACTATGGAAAACAGTATGAAAGTTACTCAAATAGCTGAATGTCTAATTACCATAAGATTTAGTGATTCTACTTCTGGGTATATACTCTCAAATGTTGAAAACAAGGACCCAAAGAGATATTTGTACTCTCAAGTTCATAGCAGCATTATTTACAGTAGCCAAAAGTTGGAAGCATCTCAAGTGTTCATTGAAGGCTGAATGGATAAATGAAATGTGTTGTATACATACAAGGGTCTATTATTCACTCTTACAAAGGAAGGAAGTTCTGACATCTCCTCCAACCGTGGATGAACCTGAAAACATGATGCTAAATGAAATAAGCTGGTCACAAAAGGACAAACACTGTGTGGGTGAACTTCTATGACGTACCTGGAAAAGTCAGATTCGTAGAGACATAAAGTAGAATGGTGGTTTCTAGGGACTAAGGGGAGAGGAAACTAAGAATTACTGTTTAGTGGGCACAGAATTTCCGTTTTGCAAAGTGAAAAGAGTCCTGAGGATGGAGGTGGTGATTGTTACGTAACAGTGTGAATGCACTTGTTCAGCACTCAGTCATGTCCGGCTGGATGGTGGTGATTGTTACGTAACAGTGTGAATGCACTTGTTCAGCACTCAGTCGTGTCCGGCTGGATGGTGGTGATTGTTACGTAACAGTGTGAATGCACTTGTTCAGCACTCAGTCGTGTCCGGCTGGATGGTGGTGATTGTTACGTAACAGTGTGAATGCACTTGTTCAGCACTCAGTCGTGTCCGGCTGGATGGTGGTGATTGTTACGTAACAGTGTGAATGCACTTGTTCAGCACTCAGTCGTGTCCGGCTGGATGGTGGTGATTGTTACGTAACAGTGTGAATGCACTTGTTCAGCACTCAGTCGTGTCCGGCTGGATGGTGGTGATTGTTACGTAACAGTGTGAATGCACTTGTTCAGCACTCAGTCGTGTCCGGCTGGATGGTGGTGATTGTTACGTAACAGTGTGAATGCACTTGTTCAGCACTCAGTCGTGTCCGGCTGGATGGTGGTGATTGTTACGTAACAGTGTGAATGCACTTGTTCAGCACTCAGTCGTGTCCGGCTGGATGGTGGTGATTGTTACGTAACAGTGTGAATGCACTTGTTCAGCACTCAGTCGTGTCCGGCTGGATGGTGGTGATTGTTACGTAACAGTGTGAATGCACTTGTTCAGCACTCAGTCGTGTCCGGCTGGATGGTGGTGATTGTTACGTAACAGTGTGAATGCACTTGTTCAGCACTCAGTCGTGTCCGGCTGGATGGTGGTGATTGTTACGTAACAGTGTGAATGCACTTGTTCAGCACTCAGTCGTGTCCGGCTGGATGGTGGTGATTGTTACGTAACAGTGTGAATGCACTTGTTCAGCACTCAGTCATGTCCGGCTTTTCGCAACCCCACGGACCACAGCATGCCAGGCTTCCCTGTCCTTCGCTGTCTCCTGGAGCTTGCTCAGACTCACGTCTATTGAGTTGGTGATGCCATCCAACCACTCAGCCTCTGGCACCCGCCTCCTCCTCCTGCCCTCAACCTTTCCCAGCATCAGGCTCTTTTCC
This sequence comes from Bos mutus, assembly GCF_027580195.1. Taxonomy (NCBI): domain Eukaryota; kingdom Metazoa; phylum Chordata; class Mammalia; order Artiodactyla; family Bovidae; genus Bos; species Bos mutus. The sequence continues at coordinate 54,175,790 of NC_091629.1, read as the reverse complement.
AGTGAGTCGGCTCTTTGCATTAGGTGGCCTAAGCATCAGTCTTTCCAATGAATATTCGGGATTGATTTCCTTTAGGATGGACTGGTTTGATCTCTTTGCTATCCAAGGGACTCTTAAGAGTTCAGCACCACAATTTGAAAGCATCAGTTCTTTGGCACTCAGCCTTCTTTATGGTCCAACTCTCACATCTGTATGTGATGTACTTAATGATGTACTTAAAGCCCCTGAATGGTATACTTAAAATGCTTAAGATTGTAAATTTTATATGTAAACACATACTTTACTGTAATATTAAAAAAAAAATCCTTCTTCTAAAAAAGATGTAATTACTTCTGAGACCATAGACATTATAGATGGGAAAAGAGAACAAAAAAGGAGATATAAGTCAAGAGACTAAGGCAAATAAGAAACCAAAAAATGTAAGATGTTGATATAAAAAGGTAGTTTAAATGTGATTTAAAAGATATTACAGCAGCATTTATTCCATCTCTGCTTCAACTAAAGAACTCTGTTCTATTAAAGAAAATTATTAATGAGTTATTTTACATTCGTTTTTTTACAAAATCTTCAAATCTAGTGTGTGTTTTACCGTAACAATGCATCTCAATTTGAACGCACCACAGATGAAGTGGCAGATAGCCCCATGTGACTGGTAGCTAAAGTGTCAAACGGCCTACGTGGAGAATCTTCTCATTGGAAGTAAGAAGCCCACAGATATTTCCTAAACCAAGGAGTGACATGAACAGATTTGTGAGTTTTGATGATGAGCCTGGTGGCCGTGTTAGATGCAGACTGAAGGGGGAAAGAGCTAAGGCGGCTGAGGGACTCCAGGCCAGAGCAGATGGGGGCGTCAGCGGGGTAAAAGACACGAGGGTGATGCCAGCAGCCATCGTTTGTGGGGCACCTGCTAGGTGTCACACATGGTGCTGCACCCCTTCCCCCCACGCCTTCATTCTGTAACAACTCTGAAAGGTGGAGACTGCTCTGTCCACTTGCAGAGGAGTAAGGGAGAGAAGGTGCCAGCACCTTGCACAGAGACCCTGAGCTCACAGGAGGCAGCATCAGGACATGACCAGGCCTGTCCCGCTCCAGAGTTCGTGCACTTGACCCCTGGGCTGTGTCTCACAAGGGTGGTGACAGAGGTCAGCTTTGGAACATTCTTCCAATTATAAGACTTGATGGCAGCTGGATAAGGGGAGGATGGGAGAGGGCTGAGTGAAGGACACAAGAGTGACTTGGAGATCAGATCTATTGCTTGGAAGTCTGGGTAGATGATGAGACACGAGATGAAGATCAAGGCAGTAGCACACGGTGGCTGAACTTTTTGTTTTGCTTGTTTGGTTTTGAGGGATGAATGCCAAGGTAAGGGGAGGTAGACACTGTGTAGTTTTACAGAACCTTCGAGGACCTGTGGTCTTGGATGTGAGAGATTTGGAGCTTGCCCAGTAGTTTACGGGCTGGCAGGAGCAATCTGGAAGTCTCCTGGGGGCAGGAGATTGCAGAGTGCTAGACAGGGCTGAGTTTTTCCCTCGTGGGGCGCTTGAGGAGGTGTGGTTTTAACCTCCTTGAGGTCCTGAATGACTTTGAGGCTCCCTGTGGGGGAGTCAGAAAGAACCTTTTGACTGGTGACTTGCAGTTCGAGCAGAATAGGAGGGAGCAGGCCTGCAGTGGGCCAGGTGCGCGCGACAGTGGGAACTGGCTGTGGGGTGGGGGTGGGAGAGGGCCCGTTAGGGGGCGGTCGCTGTTCTTAGGAGAGCTACATGGTGTTGTAAGTCAAGTCAGATGAACTTCTGTTGTGCAAGATTATCATAGACATACCACCAGTGGTAATGTATGTTATGTTTTAACATGTAATGTTAAAGCAGCCTTTTGTTTAAAAACAGATAAACAAATACAACTTCTACCAGATTTATGATGGTAATGTATGTTATGTTTTAACATGTAATGTTAAAGCAGCCTTTTGTTTAAAAACAGATAAACAAATACAACTTCTACCAGATTTATGATGGCAGGCGCATCACATCATTTCTCGTGTACACCATCAAGAGAAGTTCTTAGAAACTTTTGATTTAGGCTCCTGAAATCTCATGGAAGGAAAATAAATGTTTACTAACTCGCAACAGAGATTACACCTCCCAGACACTCCCCCGAGTGTACCAGTAGTGAAGTGTGTGTATGTGTCCACACTCGGGGGTCATAGGAAGAAGACTGAGATGGAGATAGGGAGGCGTGTATTTTACTCCTGGCTTGACAGTGGTTGTGAATAAAAAGTTGTAGTTTTATGCTTTTCACTGTCACAGCATCTGACTTCCATGACTGCTTTATAGACTAGAGAAGGCGCAGGTGCCGAGGCCTTTCGCTCCTCCTCACCCTGGGTGACCTTGGTACTCTAAGGTTCCTCAAAACAGAGCCATGTGCCCCTAGAAGGCCCTTCCATCTGGCTCATACCACCTCTGTTCTGCTGCCCCTCAGGACAGAATTGTGAAAGTGACCTGAAGAGTATGACAAAGTGTGGAACTTTGTTGAGCACACCCAGTTGGTCTCTTTGATTAGACATCGTAAGATTGGAAATGGGCTTGCATAGGAAAATCCCATGGACGGAGGAGCCTGGTAGGCTGCAGTCCATGGGGTCTCTGAGAGTCAGACACGACTGAGCAACTTCCCTTTCACTTTTCACTTTCATGCATTGGAGAAGGAAATGGCAACCCACTCCAGTGTTCTTGCCTGGAGAATCCTAGGGACGGGGGAGCCTGGTGGGCTGCTGTCTATGGGGTCGCATAGAGTCGGATACGACTGAAGCAACTTAGCAGCAGCAGCAGCAGAACTACCCCAGCTCTGAGTCACAAGGCTGTTAAACCCAATGAATGCTATTTAATCTTACCTGTCAAGGGAAATGAAAAGCTTCCTGATGAGATAGTAACAGCATTCAAAACATCACTCATAGGGAATTCTTCAACAGTCCAGTGGTTAGGACTAGGCACTTTCTTTGCAGGGCTGAGTTCTGTCCCTGGTCAGGAAACTAAGATCCTGCATGCAGTGCAGCAGAAAAACAAACAAAACCCTTTTTAATCATAAAGTGGAGCAACTGAGGCTCCACTACAGCCCTGCCCTGGCCCTGGGATCCTGAGGCTGAGTCCTGCCAGGCCTGGGGTAGGACCTATCTCCAGAGAGAGATCTGAAGATTTCCCAACAGAGGGGAGAAGGAAAAGCTTAATAGCTTCCTTGTCTTCTTGACAAAGATATAAATTCAAATTTTGACCTCCTGAATTCACTTGAAAGTAGAGGAGCCTGGAGGATATTAGAACGGCCTAGGGAGCAGTCTTGGGACAGAGGTGATTTGGTGGCAAGAGCTGAATCTCGAAGGCTGATACGACCACTCTAGTGTTGCTCCACTGGCATGATTGGATTGTGGAGAGCTTGGGTGTTTGCTTTTTTTTTTTTTAAAGCAGTCTCTCTCCAAAAGAATTGAAAACAAGGTGCCACAGAGAGATCTGCATATCCATGTTCATATGAAGCAGGATTTTCACAGTATTAGAAGGTGGAAGCAGTGTGAATGTCTGCCAACAGATAAATGGATGAAAATTGGTCTCCACACACAGTGGAGTATTATTCAGCCTTACAAAAGCAAGGGCCTCCCGTCACATGGTACAACCTGGATGAACCTTGAGAACATAGTGCTAAGTGAAGTAAGCCAGTGCCAGAAACACAGATACTGTGTAGGTCCACATCTAAAACAGTCAGACTCTTAGAAAACAAGGGTGGTTGCCAGGGACTGGGGAGGCAGAGAGGGGACTTGCTGATGTTCAGTGGCTATAGAGTTTCAGTTTTGCAAGATGAAAAGAGGGCTGGAGATGTGATGTACAGCCATGTGCATCTAGTTAATCCTCCTGTATACTTCAAAGTATTAAGCTGGTTTATTTTGTATTATGTGCTTTTTTTTTTTTTAACCACAACTCTTTTTTTAAAAAAAGCAAGCAGGGTAAAGCAGCGGAGGTACCTTTTGCTGTTTCAGTGGTCGGCCTCCAGGGGAAGGAAGGCGGTGGAATGAGGGCAGCCACATTGCTACAGTTACTGAGGCTCACTGTGAACGCGGCGGTGCGCTAAGTCATCCTGTGCACTCCTTACCGGTTCCCCAAACGTCGTGTTGGCTCTGTGAGGCAGGCAGGATTGTCTCTCTTTTGCCAGTGAGGAATCCAGTCATTTGCCCAGGAATACACAATACACAGTCCACGGTGGCAGGCTGTGGGACGCAAACCCAGCTCTGTCTGAATTAGAGTTGTTAACTCCATTCTCAGCGACCAGGTTTGCCGAGAACGACTTTGCAGTGAATCGATTCGTCCATTCATTCACGGAAAGTCATGACCGCACCAGGCACTGCGCTGGGTGCTGAGGACACTGGGGCTTAGGCGCTGACGTTGTCGAGCTTACTGCCACTGAGATGAGAGACAGTGAGCAAGAAGAGATACAAGTGAGTAGCCGATGACAAATTTTGATAAGTGATACAATAGGAGCCAATGAGAGTACTGTGATAGAGGACTGATTGTGGGGGAGGCTGGGGGATGACTTAGTCGTTTAAAAACGGTGTTCGGAGACGATCTCACCAGGACTGTGATCCTGGGTAAGGAGATGTTAGCAGCTGGGGGGGCCCCAGGTGCCGTCCCCACCCAGGCTCTCTGGAGCCTACAGGAGCCTCACAGGGCTGTGATCCACGTGGCATGGCTGTAATAAAGGACGAGAAACCCAAGCATTCCCTCCTTAAGGGCGGGTGGGGGTGTGAGGGGAGGGGAGCCAGGATTAAGGCGGTCAAAAGGGACAAGCTTCTAGTTACGAGAGAAGTAAGGACTAGGGCGCAGTGTATAGCAGGATAGATATAACGAGTACTGCTCTGTGTAATGTATGAAAGTTAAGAGAAAAACCCTGAGTTCTCATCACAAGGAAAAAAAAATTTTTTTTCTTTAATGTTGCATCTGTTGTATGAGATGGTGAACGTTCGGTAAACTCCTGTGGTCATCATTTCATGCTGTAAGGACTTCAGATCATTAGACTGTACACCTTACAGTTACTCAGTGCCGTATATCAATGATATCAGTAAAACTGGAAGAAAAACAAACGGCAAGAAGGTGGAAGTCAAAGGGGAAGAAAGCCAAGAACTGTTCCATCAGAACTGTAAAATATGTCCCCAGATGGCCTCATGATGAAAGAATCCCAGGCCTGCCAAATTCCAGCAGTGTTCCCTGTGCCCCGGCTCACCTCACCTCTGCGCCTCAAATTTCTCATCTGTGTGGGCAGAAAAAGAAACCAGAACTTCTTCCTGGGTCGACTTCTGGTAGTTTTACTGCCTGGCTTGCTTCTCCTCTGGTTGGGCTGAATCCTGATGCTCATTTGGTTCTCATAGCCCCATTTTGAGAGAGACGTGGAGAGTATTCAAAGAACAGGTCACTAGAGAGAGAGAGGGTTGAATTCAGGATGCTTACTTTACACTGCGGAGGTGAATAACCAAGTATGAAATGCCGACCTCCAGCCGTGTGAAAGGCTGATGTGTAGAGGGAGTTGACGGATCACATAGTGACGAGTGCCGACTTGTTCTGCGTCCATTCAAAAGATAGATCTAAAACCCGGGAACCAGGTCCAACTGAGAAAAGAGCTTTTTAATAAATTATTGTAAGTGATAATAAGCTCCCGGGTCATGGAGGTACTCAAATGAGAGTGGATAACAGGTTGTTGTAGGGTTTTTGATTGAGAAAGAGTGCTCTGCAAGTACTGACCCATCACTCCATCCTGAATGTTTTGAAGTTACTTTAGGACCATGGCTTTAGGCTGGAAGCAGATGGAATATGTTCAGGAGTAGGCATTATATTTAGTTGTGGATGACGTGTCCTTATGCACCACTGCAGAACTGAAACCAAAAGACCATCTGTATTTATTAGAAGTTTGAAGTGTAAAGGAGCTCTGTGTGATGTTTGACCCTGGTCACATATTCCTGTTCTTTTTTTGGCTGGTCTGGGCCTTTGTTGCGGCACATGGGCTACTCTGTAATTACTGTTGTGAACTTTCTAGTCGCACGTGCGGGCTTTGTGGCCCTGTGGCATGTAGAATCTTAGTTTCCCGACCGGGGATCGAACCCGCACCCCCTGCGTTGGCAGGTAGGTTCTTAACCACTGGACTTCCAGGGAAGTCCCCCAGTCACATAATCTTCAAAGCTCTCTGGCCAAACTCCACCAGCCACTCACTCCTTCACCTGCTGCTCTTTGTAACAACTCTCAGCGATTAGGAAATGGGCTACATTTTCCATTCATATACTTCTTGCTGTTGCTGTTGTTCAGTCGCTACATTGTGTCTGACCCTTTGCAACCCCGTGAACTGCAGCACTCCAGGTTTCCTGTTCTTCACTATCTCCCAGAGTTTGCTCAAACTCGGTCCACTGACGTGGGACCACTGAAGTCAGTCTGCAGTGTAGACTGAGCCTGGGAGTGGGGTGAGGAAAAGCACCCCTCCCAGGGGAGAGCCAGAGAGTTCAGTTTAGAGGAGTGTTCAGTCCTGAGAGGCTCAGACATGCCCACTAGCCTGCAGGCTGTTTAGCCTGCAGAGTCTCTGTCCCACACTGGAAAAATTCAATTAAAACAAAGCCAGTGTAATTCTGAAATAAAACCACATCCAGGGCAAACCATTTACTATTTTGCTTTTTTGAATTTTTACTTTTAAATTTAATAAAGTAATTTACTTTTTGAACTTGAAACGTGGGCTTCCAGTGCGTTTTCATGTAACGTGATGGACTTTGGACGGTGCAGGTTCTGACGAGTCGCCTTCACGGTAGCCTCTGTTGGTCCCCACCCTCCCTCTCTCCCCACCTCCTCATCCCCTGGGCCCCCATCCCGCCTTCCGTAGTTTCTCTGTGAGTTCGAGCAGGTTTGGGCAGAAAGCAGAGTCTTTTCACTGGGACACTGGCCTTGCACAGCCTCCCTGAAATGCTGATGACCAAGCCAGCTCAGTCTAGTCTCTCACCTAGAAAGGGACCTTCCAGTCTCAGCACACATTGGCTTTGGCTTTTGATAGGAAGCTTCCAGGTTCAAGCCTATCTTGGTTGATGGCGACACCACCCTTCCAGTAGCTTAGGTCAAACACCCTGGAGTCAGCCTTGATTCCTGTGGATGAGATTCCTCCACATGCTCCATCCAGTCCCTTAGGGAACCTTGTCAGCTCTACTGTCAGAAGGTCCCAGACTCCAGACACTGCTCTTCACCTCCATCTCTAAATCCTGGTCCAGGCCGTTGTCGTCTCCTGCCTGGATCACTGCCATCCCCTCTTGACAGGCTTCCTGCTTCTCCTCTTGTTTTTCCTGCAGTCTGTTCTCGACACAGCCAGCAGCTGCGTCCTGTGGGACACACGTCAGACCTCGTCAGCCCTCTGCTCCTAGCCCCCGCCACCCCGGGGGCTGCCCAGCTCAGAGAAACTGGGGTCGTGACTGTGGCCCACACCGTCTGCTGCTCACCTCTTGGGCCCCGTCCTCTCCTGCTCACTCCCGACTGCTCCCGCCCAGCTGTCCTGAACAAACCAGGCACGATGCCACCTCCAGGTCCTTGCAGCAGCTCATGCCTCTGCTTGGGACGCTCTTCAACTGCAGGATGGCTCACTGCCTCACCTCTGAGTCCCTGCTCCAGGGTCACGTTCTTAGGAAAGCATTCCAGCCACCATGGTTAAAACTGTGACCTTGCATCACCTCCCCACCCACCACGCTCCTTGTTCCCCTTCCTTGCTTTATTTTTCTCCATTGCACTTACTGCTCTCTCTCACTTTTTCTCTCTCAGCACTGTAGACATGCCATCCCACTGCCTTCTGTCATCCATTAGGTTTTTCTTTTTTGCTTTTTTTGGCCGTGTCGGGCCTTCGTTGGGCATGCAGGTTTTGTCTAGTTCCGGTGAGCTGGAGGCTTCTCTTGTTGCGGAGCGCGGGCTCTAGAGCAGGCTCAGGAGCTCTCATGCGGCTCTCTAGCTGCCACGTGGCATTAGTGTCCCTGTGGCATGTGGGGTCTTAGTTCCCAGACCAGGGATTGAACTCACATCCCCCTACATGGGAAGGCAGATTCTTAACCACTGGACCACTGGGGAAGTCCTGCTCTTACTATTCTTTAACACACAGTTTCACTTATTTATTTGGTTTTTTGTCTCTCCCCTAAACGAGAATGTGAACTCCAGGGTGGCAGAGAATTTTGTATCTCTTTTTTGTCTTTTGTTCTATTCTAGCATATTCTGGCATCTAGGACAGTGCCTGGCACAGGGTGTAGGCACTTAGTAAACATTTCTTAAATGAATTAACTTTCTTTTTTGTATCAAACTTGTTCCTCTAAGTCTCCCAGACCTAAAGGGGAAAAGTCCACTGTTGTATTTTGATACTGGTACTGGGTGTGAATTAAATCCAAGAGCACTTCTCCATATTGTCTGGGGAATCTCACAGTGTAAACAATCTGGCATCACTGGGTCACAGCTTTTATGGAAGGATAAAGTATGATGCATGAAACTCCAGTAAGAAAAGTGATAAATACATCATGAATCCATCTGGAGAAGTAGGGTTAGATTCAGGTGCCACCCTTAAGAGAGCTCTAGACAAATAGGAGCACTTTCAGAGAAGAGCAGTTGAGACGATGCCAGACGTTCCAGCCATGACCCCACGTGCAGGAATGAGAGTGCTTGGCTTGGGTGGGAAAAGATTCTTGGGGAACCGGATTCCTTCTTTTAAATATGGGAGAAGGTGTCATGCAGACGATTAATAAGGTTTCAGGTCATCTCCTGCTCCCCTCCACCCCCTCAAAAGCAGACGAGCTTTGGTGGAACCTGAACATTAGGAGGGAGGGTCTCCTGAGGAGGGGAAAAGTATCAAAAATATAAGCATGGTGGTGGTGCTCAGTTGTGTCCGACTCGTGGCAACCCCACGGACTGTAGCCCGCCAGGCTCCTCTCTCCATGGGATTCTCCAGGAAAGAAGACTGGGGTGGGCTGCCATTTCCTCCTCCAGGGGATCTTCCCAACTCAGGGATTGAACTTGCATCTCTCTGTGTCTCCTGCATTGGCAGGCAGATTCTTTACCACTGTCACCACCTGGGAAGCCCAATATAAGCATACATTTACGAAAATACAGATGCATTCCTCAGAGGGAGCCCATCAAGGGAGGGTCCTGCAAACTTCATCTTCTTCAGCCTTGTGGGACATACACCACATTCAGTCTTCTACCCCAGCAAAACCAAGCTCCTTGGTCTCTCTCCAGACCACGTCCTCTCTTCCCTCCATGGCTTTTCATTAAGTGTTCTGTCTAGAACCCCCTTTTCTTAACATGTCTGCTTGGCAGTATCCACTCATCCTCCAGCCTCTGTTTAAAAGGCTGCCCCTTCTTCGAGGCCTTACCCACGTCCTCTGGAAAGCTTAGGTGGTGGTAAACCTCCTCCTGCACCCTCACCGAGTCCCGTGCATGCCTCCACTGCGACACTTGGCTTATTGTTGATTTGTGTTGATTTGTTTGTCTGGTTTCCCTTACACTGTGTATCCGTCAGGATGGGTTGGATTATGCTGTGGTAACAAGCAACTCCAAAAATCTCAGTGACTTAAAACCACAAAAGTTATTTCTTGCTCATGTTACATGTACATTACAGATCAACTTTTGTTCTCCCTTTAGGACCCAGGCTAACAGAGTAGCTACGATCTGAAACATTTCCAAGTTGCCAGGGCCAGCCAGAGGGTAAATAGTGAAGCAAAGCATGTACTTTCTCTCAGTGCTTTCCCCTGGAGATGGCACATTTGCTTACATTTCACTGTTTACACCCAACTGCAGGTGGGCAAGGGAAGCCAGTGTGTGCAGAAGGAAAGCACGCCCCAGATGGCTGCTGAAGAGCCTAAAGACTCCAGTAACTGATTAGCTTCTGCAGTACAGCAATGACGTCTTTTCAAAAATCCTTTTATACCCAGTACCAAGCACATAGTACTGAGCACATAGGAAGTCTTCAACTATTTTTGAGTGAAAAATTAAACCTAGTGAGTAAAACCCCTAGGAAGGTAATTTTGTGGGTGCTTGCTATAAGGAATCATTTCTAACATCTTTTCAAACCCAGTGGATGCTGAGCTCCCCGTCTCTGGAGACAGTCGAACCTGGGCCAGCCTAACCACCTTGTAGAACTGGGTGGTTAGTCATCCTGACCACAGAAGTGACACTTTCAAGGTGATTCATGTAAAGTCGAACGATTGAAATACGTGGTCTCTCGAGTCCAGTATTCTTGCCTGGTGAATCCCATGAATAGAGGAGCCTGGCAGGCTACCGTCCTTAGAGTTGCAAAGAGTCGGACACGATTGTGCAACTGAGCACACAGCACAGGGTCCCTTTAATTCTGAGGCTGCTGTATTTTTATTGTCATCACTCTTCTGAGCTTGAGAAAGAGTGAATTACTGTTCACTATAGAGGTGACAACATCTGACTGGAGCAGGCTATTTCTGTTGATGACTTGACAGAAACAAGAACTGTTTGAAGGGGAAAAATAAGAGTGCTGGCCCCACGCCCTCCGCTGGGTGGTGATTCCTAAGTGTAGAAAGTATTGTGACCCGCAGGTATCCAGAGAGGTCAGCCCTGGGCTTGACATGGCTTTGACACTTGAGGCCTTGGCTCAGAGACAGACTCCAGTTCTTTGTAACTCTTCTTTGTTTCAGCAGAAATCTGACAATTCCAGCCAGCAGGTCTGCTGGGCTGCCAGGATCCTGCCCACACACATTCCTGAGGCTGGACCGTCTCCCTTATGTTCTTTTTGTTGTTGATTCCTGCTCACTAACCTCAGTCTAATCACTTAGCCCCACCGTAGCAGAGTTCTCTAGTCATGCTCTGGAGGAAACAATCCCTCCCCTCTTCTCACACTCTAAAAATGTTATACATGTGAAGGCTCACAAATGCCTCATCAAGTCATTTATCTCGAAAAATAACACCATCCAACAAATTCCGCTTGTAAAAATCTTTGAGCCCTCTGTAAGAAGGCTCAAAATTATTTAATTAATAATGTGGATAATGTAAAACTAATGAAAGGTAATGAGTTTATCATTCAGTTAGTATTCAGAGTGAACGTGGCCTAAAAAAGAACAGAGAGTCAGAACATCGGGCTCGTATATGAATCTGTCCCCTCCCATTTCTTGCCCAATAGCTCTCCGGTGCTCTGGGTGCAGGAACGATAATAACCGACTCCGGAGGCCACTGGGATGGATTGAGAGCGATGAACGCACTTTGCAGGCCACAGAGCACTTGGCGATAGAGAAGTGACTTCCTTTCTAGCATAGCAGTAGTGCCATCCGTGCAAATTGATCCGCTTGTGTGCGGCATTATCTTACACTTCAGAGGTCTCTGGCAATGGAAGCCATTGATTTAATCCAGAGTTTATGGCAGTGGTTCACAGGTTCACAGTTCCAGCCACTGCTGCTACAGGGATCACCTGATTCGTGCCACAGCGACTCTGAAAGGTCTGTCATTTACAGCCCAGACTGACTTCACAATGAGAACCTGCTGGGTGTTTGGTTTCACTTTGCTTGCACATCTGGCCCCCATACAACTTTCTGACACTTCTGGCACATGGGGTTCACTCAGTTTTTCAGCTATTCTGTGGGACTTCACACAAGTAGGTAATCTTTAGGATGCTTGTGATTAGGGTTCATTTCAAGGGTAAAAACTCTACACTTCCAAGGACTCTGCCTCAATTAAATTGTGCCCTAATGGATTGCAGTGTCAGGGGTCCAAAAAAATGATCACGGTCATTGACGACTGGAAACAGATATTTGAAAACAAGGAGTGGTCAGATTCCCTCCATCTCTCTGACACAGGTAAATCCATGGCAGATGTAATTTATTATTCCAGTTGAATGACTTCAGCAGAACAAGTTTGCCTCGTAAATGATAAGAGTGACGCAAATCAGGGGCTCCATTTTGACACGGCCTTGGGATCTGCGGGGCATCAGGACCCCCTCCCCCAGCCCCTGTCTTGTACCTCTTGTGCACGGGATGGTCATGAGACAGTGAACCCTCCCGGCTGTACGTGAGCAGCTCACCCCCGTTCTGTGTGCTGGCTGCCCTATCTGCAGAGTTTGCTGCTCACTGGCACCATTCATTTTATTTATTTTCATCCTTACTGCTACTTTTAAAATTAAAAGCAACACATGACTGTACAAATTCAAACAATACAGAGGGCATAAAGTTTAAAAAAAGTAAATTCTCTTCTCCTTCCTGATAAAGTCATTATTGTTTAATGGACCAATATTTATCCTTTCTCCTGAATTCTTTTCATATTCAAGCAAATACAAGTCTAAATAGATTATTATATGATGAAATCATATATTTTATTATGCAGTATATTACATATTTTATTATTTAAATATCTTGAGATATATTTACATCAGTACATATAGGTCTTAATCTAATAGCAGAAGTAAAACTGAAAAATTCACAAATATGAAGAAATTACACAACACATTCTTGAACAACCAGTGGGTCAAGGGAGAAATTGCAAGGGAAACTATAAAATACCTTGAAGCAAGTGAAAACAAAAACACAGCATAACAAAACTTTGATATACAGCAAAAGCAATACAACGAGGGACATTTATAGTGATAAATACTTTCATTAGAAAAAAGAAGAAAGGGGATTCCCTGGTGGTCCAGTGGTTAGGGCTTTGTGGTCCATTGCGGGGGAATGGGTTCAATCCCTGGTTGGGGAACTAAGATCCTCAAGTTGCATGGTGTGGCCAAAAAAAAAAAAGAGATCTCAAATCAACAGCTTAACTTTATACCTCAAGGAACTAGAAAAAGAACAAACTTAACCCAACCGCCTTGAAACCAGGTTCGGTGCAACCCCTATCAAAATCCCAATGACATTTTCTTGCAGAAATGGAAAAAAAAATCTAATACCCATCTGGAATCTCAAAGGACCCTGAATAGCCATAATAATCTCGAGAAAGAAAAACAGCTAGAGACCTTGCACATCCTGATCTCAAACATGTTACAAAACGACAGTGACCAAAGCAGCGTGGTACTGGCGTGGAGATAGACAAAGACCTACGGAAAAGAGTACAGAGCCCAGAAATAAACTGTCATACTGGTCAGATGATGTTCAGCAAGGATGCTGACGGGGCGTCTGCCGCATGGCACTGCGTGGGTGAACCTTGAGGACTGTAAGTGAAAGAAGCCAGTCTCAGAAACACGAATTCCGCATAGTCCCTCTTACACGGAGCGTCTGCAGTTGCCAAACTCGTAGAAGCAGAAAGGAGAACGATGGTTTTCAGGGGCTGAGGAGGGGTGGGGGACCACTGTTGTCCAGTGAGTCTAGAGCTGCAGTTCTGCAGGGTGGAGAGGGCTGGAGGCCTGCCGAGCAACAGCGAGGGTGTGTGAGTGACACTCTATGCTTCAAAGTAGTCAAGATGGGAAATTTTATGTCATGTGTTTATTTTACCACAAGAAGAAATTAGAGTATAACCCTATTAAAATGCTATTTTGGTTTCTCCAATTTAGCAATGATGTTAATTATTTTTAGAAATTTCCTAGTATTAAAACATCCTTGCAATCTTGGTATAAACCACAGCTTCCTCTGTGATAGATGATGAAGAGCCAATTTCCTTAATATGTAGAGAACTCTTAAAATCTACAGAAAAAACAGGCAAAAGTAATTATCACAAGTACCAACAACATGTGAAAAGATTTTCAGCCCTCGCTGTACAGAAATGCAAGTTAAAACAGTAGTGACCAGTTTTTCACGCACGTGTGAGCAGAGGCGAGAAGCAGTGATGCCATGTGGTGACGCTGAGGCCACGTCACTCTCCGCTGATGGGAGTGAGTCAGCACCACCTATCTGGAGGGCACTGAGGCCACGTCACTCTCCGCTGATGGGAGTGAGAATCAGCACCACCTATCTGGAGGGCACTGCTGTACTTCACTGACAATATTGTAAATGCCTCAGCAGGGCTTCCCAGGTAGCCCACTGGTTAAGAATCTGCCTGACGACGCAGGGGACACACATTCAGTCCCTGCTTCAGCAGGATCCCACATGCCCCCTGAGCTAGAGCTAGAGCCTGTTCTTCACAGCAGGAGAAGCCATGGCAGTGAGAAGCTCGCACACCGCAACTCGAGAGTAGCCCCCACTCGCCGCAGCCAGAGAGAGCCTGTGCACAGCGACAGACTCAGCGTGGCCGAAAAAAAAGAAGTAATACATGCCACAGCAGTGCTACTTAAAAGAACTTGAGAATTTCAGATACTTTCAAATGCACAAAAAGTATTCTCAGGGATATCCATTGAGCCATTATTTGTAAGAATATAAAAAATTGGAGAAATGCAAAAGTCTGTTAAGAGCTAGATTGATTAAGTAAATTTTGGTGGATGCATAAATTAGAACATTGTTTAAAAGAGTGAGATAAACGGTAGGTTCTGACATTAAAAGATGTTGAAACTACATCATTGTGGGAAGAAAGAGAATCAGAACAAAATACAACTCCATTTTCAGTTTTTAAAAACACTGGTTATAGTAACTTATGCCTCTAAAAGATGTCTGAAATAATGGACACTAGATTGTTAACAGTGGCTCTGTCTGGGGAAAACAGGGAGGATTTTCACTTTTCTTCATTATTTCTGAGAGAAACTTTGTCTCATAAATGTTCTTAAAATATGAAGGGGATGACTGTAGAATATTCAAGACTACCTGTGCCTTCCTCATCCTCATTGTGGAAGTCTTATCCTTCTCATCCTTTCTTGTTGTCTACTCGAGCTTTCAGAACCATGAAGAGTATATTAACATCACTGAGTGTGTTTCTGCAGCTCTGTCAGCTTCTCCCGTCACTCCGGTTTCTATCGGTAAATTGTGTGTCGCGTGTCAAGGAGGGCCGAAGCCTGGCCCCCGTAACACTTGGAAAGCGTCTGCTGACAGTCGCCTTTTCAACATTCGAAATCTTTTGTTGAACTCCTGTTGTCCTTCCAGTTCCTTCCTCAGAATTAAAACAACAATGGAAAGTTCCTGACTTATCTATAAAGCTAAACACTTTAAGAATTTGATCTGCAAACATTTTTTTTTCCAGCCCCACAAATGTGATTATTTGTAGTGTTGAAGTGCAGTGACTTAGCTACAGCTTTGTTACTTTAGGGAACTGAGCAATTCCTGGTTTCCAAAGACAGATTTTGGGGGGAAAGTTATGTACTTTCAGTCTTATTTCCTCATTAAAGAAAAACAATGCATTTACAAGACAAACTTTCAAGACAGGGTGGAGAAAGGATTGTACAAAGAATGATGATGAACCTGGGATTGTCCTCTGGTCCTGTCTGCAAATCTCTTTGGCAGCACAGAACCTCCTGCTTTTCTCAGCACACCTCACTCAGGGCTTGGCTTGGCTGACAGGCTGTTTGCTCAAGGTGATTGTTGCCCCGCGCATCCAGCAGGGTCCATGGGCCGCTTCTGGATGGGGTTTCTAGACAGGGCCTTACTCTTACTACTTTTATTGGATACCCTTGAAAAAAACGTATGACAAATAGACTCAGCCCCTCTTAGCTAAATGGGTGGAATTACTGAAAACAGCTGGATGATGTCACCCAGGTGGTAAGTATGTGGGAATTCACTGGAAAATTCTTTCAACTTTTTGTATGTTTGGCATTTTTCCTGATAAACACTGGGGGGAAGTACAGCTCGGGAAAGTCCTCCAGGCCTCCTTCCAGCAGTGTTGTGCTTGCTCGGAGAGCTCGGTGCGTGCACTGGTGGAGGGCAGACTCTGGAGCCTGCCTGCCAGCCGCCTCTGCCTGCCAGCTGTGCGCCCTGTAGGCGGTTACTGCACCCCCTGAGCCCGGGAGTGATAATAGTTCCTCCTCCAGGGTTTGCTGTGGGAGTGAAATGAGAGTGCAGATTACAGCGCTGTCTACCCATAGTCCGCTCTCAGGGACCTTTGGCAATTGCTGCCCCCTCACCCCACCCCGCTCCTGCTGTTTAATCAGCTTCCTTCGTAACAGGTGACCGAGCCACTCAGAACAGTTGGCAGTGGTGCTCTCCTGGATCGTTGATTTGGAAGACAGTTGGGGGGCTACCTTGAGACTGAATTGTTAATTCAGACATTAGGGCCATCTCCTAAAATCAATTCCATTTCGTGTTGCCCCCTCCTGAGCCTTAGTAAATAAACACAGGGGACATACTGTAACTCTGCTTTGCTGGAGCCCAGTCGCCATCACAAAGGTCAGTTCGGCCTGAGTGTCGGGGACTGGGCTGGGCAGGCGGGCCTCCCGGTGACCATGCTTGCTTCCTGAGCCGCCAGGTCTGCGGTTCTCGTCCCTTTCTCGCCTTGACTAGTGTTCATAGCCACTGTTTTCACCTTCCCCAGGGCAATCATGAGGAAGAGGAAGGCAGGTCAGGAAGTACCATAAATCAGTGAGGTCACCTCTACTGGATCCTGAGATGGGACAGTGATGGCCCTCTTCTACAGAACTGAGGGCTGTAACTTGCCATCCTCCACTTACTTGGGTTTTTGAAGTCCTTTCAGTAGTTTTTAGCATGTTCACAGTTTTTTTTTTTTAATTTTTATTTTTAAACTTTACATAATTGTATTAGTTTTGCCAAATATCAAAATGAATCCATCACAGGTATACATGTGCATCACCCCAAACAGAAACCTCATCCCCGTTAGTGGTCAGTCAGTCCCTATTTTCCCCTCCCCTCCCTGCTGTTGGCAAACACTAATCTACCTTCTGTCACTATGGAGATGCCTATTCTGAGTGTTTCACACAGATGCAGCCACGTGGTACGTGGCATCGTGTGTCTGCCTTCATGATGTTTGTATCTGTGCTGTAGCCCACGTCAGTACTTCGTGCCTTTTTATGGCTGAACAGTAGCGCGTCACATGGACAAAGCCTGTTGTGTCTATTCATTCACCTGTTGATGGCCATTGAGGTTGCTTCTACTTCAGGGCTATCATTATGAATATTTGCATGGACATACTTTCATTTCTATTTGGTATACACCTAGGAGTGGAATTATTGGGCCTTACAGCACTCTTGCCTGGGAAATCCCACGGACGGGGGAGCCTGGTGGGCTGCAGTCCATGGGGTCGCAAAGAGTCGGACACGACTGAGCGACTTCACTTTCACGAATTGGAGAAGAAAATGGCGACCCACTCCAGTGCTCTTGCCTGGAGAATCCCAGGGGCGGGGGAGCTTGGTGGGCTGCCGCCTTTGGGGTCGCACAGAGTCGGACACGACTGAAGCGACTTAGTAGCAGCAGCATGGTAATTCTATATTTAACTTTCTGAGAAACTGCCCAGCTGTCTTCTCAAGTGCAGCAAAGGCTGCCCCATTCTGCCTTCCAGCCACTGATGCTGGAGGATCCTGGTCTCCGCACTTCCTCACCTGTAGTGTCATCATCTGTCATCGTGATCACAATCATCCTGGTGGGAGTAAACTGGCGTCTCACTGTGGTTTTGATTTGTATTTCCCTAATGACTAATGGTGTTGAGCACTTTTTAAAAAAATGTATTCATTTTTGGCTGTGTTGGGTTTTCGTTGCTCCAGGGGCTTTCTCTAGTTGCAGCAAGTGGGGGATTGCTCTCCAGTTGTGGTGCATGGGCTTCTCACTGAGGTGGCTTCTCTTGTTGCAGAGCACGGGCTCCAGGGTGTGGGCTTCAGTAGGTGCCACACGTGGGCGCCGCGGTTCCGGCTTCCGGGCTGTAGAGCATGGGATCAGTAGTTGTGGTGCGTGGGCTTCGCTGCCCCTCAGCATGTGGGGTCTTCCCAGAGCAGGGATCAAAACCGTGTCTCCTGCATCAGCAGGTGGATTCTTTACCACTGAGCCACCAGGGAAGCCCAAGTACTTTTTAAATATGCTTATTCGTCATTTATAGGCCTGCTTTGGAGAAATGTCTATTCAAATTCTTTCAGTTCAGTTCAGTTGCTCAGTCGTGTCTGACTCTCTGCAACCCCATGAATCACAGCACACCAGGCCTCCCCGTCCATCACCATCTCCCGGAGTTCACTCAAACTCATGTCCATCGAGTCGGTGATGCCATCCAGCCATCTCATCCTCTGTCGTCCCCTTCTCCTCTTGCCCCCAATCCCTCCCAGTATCAGAATCTTTTCCAATGAGTCAACTCTTTGCATGAGGTGGCCAAAGTACTGGAGTTTCAGCTTTAGCATCATTCCTTCCAAAGAAACTTCTTTACCTATTTCTTAATTGGATTTTTGTCTTTTTATTATTCAGTTATAAGCCCTTTTATCTGATATGATTTGCAAATATTTTCTCCTGTTCCATGGCTTGTCTTTTTCACTTTGTTGATGGCAGCCTTTAAGGCACAGAAAGTTATTTTAATTTTGGTGAAGTCAGTTTTTTCTTACGTCACTTGCTCATTCGTATATTCTTTTTGATGTCTTCAGTGACTTATCTGAAAATCTGATTTGCCTGCTGAAAACATAACTGTATTATCCTTAGTTTTCCTGATTTGGAATTTAATCAGGTGGTAAAGCACTTAATTTAAAATGTTTGCTGGTACTATATAGAGGAGCTTAGAAATATTGATACTGGTAAATTACCCATTGATCTGGTAAATTACCCATTTCTGTGTGCTCAGCCTCAGGAAATAATTTGATAGAAGAAATACATCCTATATATCCAGAGGTCATTTCATTGTCACCCATGAGAGGGGGACACTGAGGCCTGTGTGTAGCAGAGGAGGCTGAACTCTGTAGGGGTACATTATTAGGCACTATTGAATATTGTAATTATGAAGCTTATTTAATGACACTGTTTATGATGAAATGTTTAATGGAAAAAAAAACGTGTGTGCCCATTAATGATTAAAAATGGGTACAAAATATTTGCAGTATATGGAAAACTATAGGTGGTTTTCTTAAATTTTACTTAATATTGCTATTTTATTTTTACTATTAAAAATTAAGTTTAAAAAATGCATAACATTTCAGTGGAGGAAATGGTGACAGGTGGGTGCACTGGGCATATGTTTATCCTTATCTCACGCCAACTGTTTTTTACTAGCAACTATTTTTTATCGTCATGATCACCAGGTCTTAAAGGGAGAAAAAATAGCTTGCTGTGTTTATTTATTAAGAACTTACATGGAGGTATTTTACCTTTTTTTTTACACTTTTATATCAAATCTAAACACTGATGATAATACGATTCTGGTATTAGAATAACTGTTATTTTAGTCATTATCAGCATTGCAATTTGCTAAAAGAAAGGTAATGATGATTGCGGTTGTATATTAATATCAATAATAGACATCACAGAAAGTTTTCTCCTGGCATCTCATGAAAGAATTAGGAGTACTTTACATGTAAATAAATCATCTCAGCTTTTGAAATAAATTTCAAATGGATCAAAGCTTTCAGGGTTGGGTTTTTTTTTTTAAAGAAACAATAAAGGCACCAGAAGAAATAAAAAGCAAGCCCAACACAAGGTCACGGTCGCACGCACACCCAGGGTGAAGCCACTCAAGGGGCTGCTGCCCCAGGGAGAGAGGTGCAGTCATGGGGCCACAAACTGCGTCTGTGCACCCTCTGACCCTCCGACCTTGGGCTTTACCTGAGCACCAGGAGTCCGGGGTACAGGCAGTAACTAAGGGTCCTCTCCAGCAGCCTGGAGCTGGGGGTGACAGGGCAGGACAGGGAGTCCCCAGAGCTCGGCCCTGGGCAGCAGTGCCCTCTCCCCGGGACACACTGCCACGACGCGGCCTCTGGCCTTGGCGCCGGAGAGGCAGGGGTGGCGGCCTGCGCTCCCGTGTGGGAAGGCTATGAAAAGAAAGCCCTCACTGGCCCAAACATTTAAACAAGAATTACACTAGGGTCTTTTGTTCTCGCTCTGACATGGCCAGAATTCATTTGAAGGTCCAGAGGAGGATTATTTTTATTGTTGTCATTTTTGAATCCGAGTTATTTTATGCAAGCAAGCAGAGGGAAACAAAACAGAAACACGTGGCTGAAGTCCGTCCCTTGGTGTCGGGATGAACCACTCACTCTCTGGGGCACTGTTCTGTGCTTGAGGGGCTCCCGACTGGAATGTTCCATCCAAGGTGCTGCTGCCTTCCTTGGGAGAAGGCCCGGGTGATCGGAGGCAAGCAGCAGAGTGTGTCTGGGAATCGGGGACACACACAGCTCGGGAGAGCCTCACCTCTCTCTCTCTCCTCCCCAGGTTTAACAGGGAAAACCTGCTTTCTGCCAACAACTGAAGAAGCCCTCGGAAGCTGCTCCTTTGGGCCTCACGGAGCAGCTGGAAGCCGTGCTGTGAGACCCCCAGCGGGAGGAGCTGTCGCCCGCTGATCACCCAGCACGACGGTCGTCATGGCCAGCAAGAGGAAGTCCACCACCCCGTGCATGATCCCCGTGAAGACCGTGGTGCTGCCCGGCTCCAGCGCTGAGGCCCCGCCCGCAGAGCCCGGGCCCGAGGGGCCCCCCCAGGAGCCGCCCCCAGAAGCACCTGCCACCAGCACCGAGGCCACCCAGGGCGCCAGTGGTCCCGATGTCCCCTCGCTGGCTAATGGGCACCGGGGCACCTTGGATGGCTACGCATATGCCTGTAAATACTGTGACTTCAGATCCCAGGACATAACCCAGTTTGTGGGACATCTGAGCTCAGAGCACACAGACTTTAACAAAGACCCAAGCTTTGTATGCACTGAATGCAGCTTTCTGGCAAAAACTCCCGAGGGGCTTTCTCTGCACAATGCCAAGTGTCACTCAGGGGAAGCCAACTTTGTGTGGAATGTGGCCAAGCCAGACAATCACGTGGTTGTGGAACAGAGTGTCCCCGAGGGTGCCAGCCCTCCTGACCTGTCAGGGGAGCCAAACGTGGAGGGGATGGATGGACAGGCGGAAATCATCATCACCAAGACTCCAATCATGAAGATAATGAAAGGCAAAGCTGAAGCCAAAAAGATTCACACGCTCAAGGAGAATGTGCCCAACCAGCCCACTGGGGAGGCCTTACCAAACCCTCCAGCTGGGGACACGGAAGTGAAAGAGGGGGACCATGCCTCTGTCAATGGGGCGGCCCCCTCCAGCCAGGCCTCAACCAACCCTGCAAAGCCCCCCCACTCGGCCAATGGCCCCCTGCTGGGGACGGTGCCGGTGCTGCCCGCGGGCATCGCCCAGCTCCTCTCCCTGCAGCAGCCACCCCCGCAGGCCCAGCAGCCCCTCCCCACCGCCAGGTCCCTCCCCAAAGTGATGATCCCGCTGAGCAGCATTCCCACGTACAACGCGGCCATGGACTCCAACAGCTTTCTGAAGAACTCCTTCCACAAGTTCCCCTACCCGACCAAAGCCGAGCTCTGCTATTTGACTGTGGTCACCAAGTACCCGGAGGAACAGCTCAAGATCTGGTTCACCGCCCAGAGGCTGAAGCAGGGCATCAGCTGGTCCCCGGAGGAGATTGAGGATGCCCGGAAAAAGATGTTCAACACCGTCATCCAGTCGGTGCCCCAGCCCACCATCACGGTCCTCAACACCCCCCTGGTTGCCAGCAGCGGCAACGTCCAGCACCTCATCCAGGCCGCTCTGCCCGGGCACGTGGTGGGGCAGCCGGAGGGCACGGCGGGGGGACTTCTGGTCACTCAGCCTCTGATGGCCAACGGGCTGCAGGCCCCCAGCTCCGCTCTCCCCCTGGCAGTCACCTCTGTCCCCAAGCCGCCCGCTGTGGCGCCCATTAACACCGTGTGTTCAAATACGACGTCAGCCGTGAAGGTGGTGAACGCCGCCCAGTCCCTTCTCACAGCCTGCCCCAGCATCACCTCCCAAGCCTTCCTTGATGCCAGCATCTACAAAAACAAGAAGTCTCACGAACAGCTGTCAGCTCTGAAAGGGAGCTTCTGCCGGAACCAGTTCCCAGGGCAGAGTGAAGTGGAGCACCTGACCAAAGTGACGGGCCTCAGCGCCCGGGAGGTGCGCAAGTGGTTCAGCGACCGCAGGTACCACTGCCGGAACCTCAAGGGCGCCAGGGCTGCGCTGTCCGGGGAGCACGGCAGCCTGCTCGTCGACCCTGTGCCCGAGGCGCCCTTCTCCCCGCCGTGCAAGGCCCCCGAGGTGACCTGCCTCCCCACAGCGGCCACCCTGGCCACCCCCCCTTCTGCCAAGCGACAGTCCTGGCACCAGACCCCCGACTTCACACCAACCAAATACAAGGAGCGGGCCCCTGAGCAGCTCAGAGCCCTGGAGAGCAGTTTTGCACAAAACCCGCTTCCCCTGGATGAGGAACTGGACCGCCTGAGGACCGAGACCAAAATGACCCGCAGGGAGATTGATGGCTGGTTTTCAGAGAGACGGAAAAAAGTGAGTGCCGAGGAGGCCAAGAAGGCCGAGGAGGGGGCTTCTCCAGGGGAGGAGGAGGCCGCGGAGACCGAGGGGGAGGAGGGCTTAGCCGGGGAAAACGGCTCCCCAGAAGTGCCCGGTGGCCACACGCTGGCTGAACGCAAAGTCAGCCCCATCAAAATCAACCTCAAGAACCTGCGGGTGACAGAGGCCAATGGCAAGGGCGAGCTCGTGGGGCTGGGCATCTGCGAGCCTGAGGACGAGGCGCCTGGCAAGCTGGCGGAGCAGCCACCGGGCAAGGCGGGCTGCAAGAAGACGGCTCAGCAGCGGCACCTGCTGCGGCAGCTCTTCGTGCAGACACAGTGGCCCAGCACCCAGGACTACGGCTCCATCGTGGCCCAGACAGGCCTGCCGCGGCCCGAGGTGGTGCGCTGGTTTGGGGACAGCCGGTACGCCCTGAAGAACGGCCAGCTCAAGTGGTACGAAGACTACAAGAGGGGCAACTTCCCCCCCGGGCTGCTAGTCATCGCGCCCAGCAACCGGGAGCTGCTGCAGGACTATTACGTGACTCACAAGATGCTGTACGAGCAGGACCTGCAGAGCCTCTGCGACAAGACCCAGATGAGCGCCCAGCAGGTCAAGCAGTGGTTTGCTGAGAAGTTGGGCGAGGAGACCCGGGCTGTGGCCGACACGGGCAGCGAGGGCCAGGGCCCCTGCGCCGGCGACCCTGCAGCCCTTCACAAAGGGCTGGGTGACGCCTATGTGGAGGTGTCTGAAAACAGCGAGTCGTGGGAGCCCAGCGCCCCTGAGGCCAGCGCAGAGCCCTTTGACACACAGAGTCCCCAGGCTGGACCTCAGCTGGGTAAGGAGCCCCCCAGGACTGTGCCGTCCTCTGAGGGTGCCGGGGCACTGGGTGGCGGGGAGCTGAGTCTAGGGCCGGGGTAGCTGCTATGTCTCAGGCCATCTGGCAGCAGGACCACCTTGTTTGGCTGCTTCCGGGGGCACCAGGCAGCAGAACCCATTCAAGCATGTGATGAAAGGCTGATTGTTGGGTCTGTTTCATTTTGTGTTTGTTAAACGTGCGCAGGGAAAGGAAGGAGCACAGTTAATCCACCAGTGAATCCACACTTCTCTAATCATTTCTTAGCCAAAGGAGAGTAAGTCAGAACACCACCTGAGCCAGACAAGCCACCAGGCAGGAGACAGAATAGGCCTGTCTATTCCTGATGAGGAAATCCAACCCAAATTGGGGAACAAAAGCAGAGGGAGCCAAAAAGGGTGAAAATCCTGTACCTTGCATTTCTGTATTTCTTCCTGATGTAGAGGACATGGAGACTCCTCTTCCGTCTTAGATATACAGAATTCAAAGCTTGAATTTGTTTCTCAGCTTCTCTGGATCAGGACACTAGTACTTGAAAGAAAGCTTTAGAAGGTTATTTATTGAAGACAGTTTGACGCCTCAGACACGTTATCTGGTATTGGTTTTCTCAGGTGTTGACCTGAGTTCCTGGCCTCTCCCTCTTCTCCCCCCTCTCCCCACCCTCCGCATGGGTGGCCTTGTCACAGGCTGGCCAGGAGCAAGGTGGTATTGAGTCTTTCAGTCGTGTCCAACTCTTTGTGACCCCATGGACTGTAGCACCCCAGGCTTCCCTGTCCTTCACCATCTCCCAGAGTTTGCTCAAACTTGTGTCCACTGAGTCAGTGATGCCATCCAGCCATCTCATGCTTTGTGGTCCCCTTCTCCTCCTGCCTTCAGTCTTTTCCAGAGTTGGCTTTTTGCATCAGGTGGCCAAAGTATTGGAGCTTTAGCCCTTCCAGTGAATATTCAGGGTTGACTTCCTTTGGGATTGACTGGTTTGATCTCCTTGCTGTCCAAGGGACTCTCAAGAGTCTTCTCCAGCACAATTGAAAAGCATCAGTTCTTCAGTGCTCAGCCTTCTTTATGGTCCAGCTCTCACATCCCTTTATGGGAGGCTGTGGAAACCAAGGAAGTATCTGAATTCTCAGTTTCTGTAATTTGTGGGCTTTCAGAAGTTGGTTCCAGGCCTGGGTTTTTCTGGATGTGACCTTGTTTTCTGCAGGCCCCCATGAGTCAATGGGGTCCCCACGGGGGGTGTCATGGGCACCAGGGAACAGGTGTGGGCCCACAGGCCTGGTTGTCTCAGGCACCTTCTCCAGCATCAGGCCTGCCCACACCTGGCTTTGGCTCTGCCAACAAAATGGCAGACTGCTGGGATGAGAACCCACTAATTTATTTTTTTTTTAATTGCAGTTCCCCTGAATGATATTCTTATAGCTGGAAATAGCATGGTAGTTGTTGCGCAACAATTATGAAATGTGCTCAGTGCCACCTAACTGTACACTTAAAAATGGTTAAAACAGTAGATTTTATGGTATGTGTATTTGACCACAATTAAAAATGCTAACCTGGATTTGGGATAAATGGGTTTGAATCACCATCCCTGGTTCCCCTCAGTGGGTAACTCCAACTGTGAGTGAAGAGCTGGTGTCCTGGGTGGGACAGAGCAGGGGTGGCCAGGCTGGCCGTGCCTTCATAGCATTGTCCTCTTCTGGCCGAGACAGGTATCCAGGGGGACAGGGAGGGCTGGCCTCTGGAGCTGGTTCCTCTGAGCCAGCCTCAACACCGCCCCCCCCACCCCCCGCAAGCATCCTGGATGAGGGTCTCTCTCAACAGCCACCCCCTCCCCCACAACAGATGAAGGCATCAGTGGGACACACGTCAGGAAGCAGACCTGCCGAACGAGCACCGTGTGTTCTGAGGAGCTGGAAGGGGAGGCGGTGTGTGGCAAGGGTTTACTGCCCAGAAGTCAGGCTCCCAGCCCGGCCTCAGGCCTAGGTTTGCTGAGGGGAGGCTCCAGGCCCTGCTAGGTGCGGCCAGCATCCCGTCCTCTGCCCCCACGGCCTGCCCCACCTTCCTTGGGCTGGAGGGCAGGGAGGCTGGTGGGAAGGCCGAGCTTCTGGATGAAGTCCCTGACGTGGGAGGGTGGGCCATCCTGGTGACGCGCATGGAGGTGACGGGCCTGTGTTTCCTCCTCAGAAACAGACTGAATGGGAACTGATGGCTATGAAGGACCGGCCAGCCTTGGGAGGCCGCTGCCGCTTGGAAGGGCCCAGCCCCTCTCTGCTGCCACAGGCCGAGGCCGCACCAGCCCCCGGCCCGCACAGGCCTCCACGCGGCCAAGCCCGCCGCCCCCCAGCCTGCCACCGCTCGCGAGCGGGGAGACGCGTCTGCCAGTTCTCCTGCCCATAATGTAGGACCTCTCCTTTGCCTTCCAGTGAATAAATAGTTCAGATTTCATATTCATAGACACAGAATCAAGTTTTTAACATATAAACTTGCCTATACACGTTTAGTAAAATGTCAGATTGCAGACACTTTTATTACATAGAAACTCTGGTTAGCAGTCCATGGTCTCTTACATCATCTCTGGAAACGCCCTGTGTCTGTTCTCTGAAGATCGCTGGGCCGCGCCTGCCTACACCTTCCACGGTCAGGCTGGGGTCACCACACCCGCAACCGCGGGCCTCCTTTGCGGTCCTCGAGGAAGGCAGCGCCTTTGAAGAGACCTGGGCCCTTTCAGCGGTGACCGGCAAACTGCACAGTGGGCTCGCCTCGCCTCGCCTCCTGGGATGATCACTGCGGAGCCCGTGTTCCCGGCGGTTTAAAAAACAGAGCCGGTATGTGGTTAGTGTCTGATGCTCTCACTCTCGTAAGCTGTTACAGCAGCTCTGCTTTTTCAGAGAGTCTGACTCATGGACAGAACTCTTCAGTGATCAGATCGACTAAAGAGACACCTGTCAAGCCCAATGTCCTGACCTGTGTGCCGCTTTTTTTTTTCAGTCTAGACATGTTTAGAGAGGAAAATTGACAAGAGAAACAGGGATGGGCGATGGGAGTGAAGGCCACAGCCGCTGGGGGGCTTCCACAGCCCTCTTGTTGACACTCACTCCACAGCCGCCTCTGGTTTGGGAAGGAAGACCCAGGCTCAACCTGTCAGAGCAAGAACTGAGTGGCTCGGGGACCTCTTGGAACCATCAGAGCCAGGGTGGTCCTCAGCACAGAGACCTGCGTGTGGGGTTCCCGATAAAGTTCGAGTCCTGGCCCCACGCCTGGGGCCTGGCTGGTGTGCTGGACTTTGCTGGACAGGTCCTTGTGAGGTTTTAAAGTTCTGTATTTATATCCCCGAACTTGAAAACACGATCTTTATGTTAGCTGAACTGTCATATCTGCTTTTTTAATTGAGAAAAGCCACAGGAAGAGGTGCCTTTGTAACACTGAGAAACTTGCCTACAAAGCTGTGCTCAGCGGTAAATCACTGTATCCCCAAGACCAGCCACTCTGCAAGCAGCAGGTAAAGAGTGAAGCTCCCAGAAACCCCCTGCTGCCCAGAGCACCAAGGCCTGGGTGCTCCTCCTGGGCCCAGGCTGGTGGGCAGCTTCAGGAGACCCCAGAGGGAGGGCAGGGGCTGTAGTGAGAAATACTAGGGAGTGGGGTAGCCACGGCCCTCCTCCCCACCCGCCCCCAGAACCAGACCAGGCAGGCACCGCACGGGCTTGGCTCCCAGCATGGAGGTGGTGGTCGCCCCTTCTGCCTCCAGGAGAGACTTTTCTGTGGAAACCAAAAGCCCCAGAGCCACTGTTCCTCCCAAGTGTCTCTTCCCGCTTGCCCGTCCCATGAGGGACCACCTCTCCTTTGATAAACAGGTGGCATGTGAGGACTCGGCGTGCTCTGCAGCCTGTTTTTGTGTCCTTTCCATGTTGGGTGTGAAGCTACTTAGCCCCAAAGCCTCTGTGGAGAATTGCCAAGAATGGCGAGTGGGGTTGCCTTCTATCAGAGAACAGACGCCTGGAACTTTTCCTGTAGTGTTTATGTACGTGCAGATTAACTTATATATATCCATATGCAGTAGATACTCAGTTGACACTTTACTGGTGACGTGTACGCCTCACGTGTACACGAGACCGTGGTGGCACGTGGATGCTGCGGGTGGGTGGGGCCGCCGCGTGAAGCCAACTCCAGTGGCTGTGTCCCAGAGTCCTGTGTGCCCCAGCCAAGGGCTGTCTCTTCTGAGAGGATTTTCTTTTCTTTTGTATTCACATGTCATTAACAACCCAAACAGCAAAGCAGAGAAAATAAATTACATGGTGGACAAGTTCATGGAAGACACAGTGACCCCGCCTCAGCACCAGCTGGTCCTTAAAAGGTGGGAAACTCACAGCGCGGCCTGCGGGCAGGTCTTCTCACAGACGGGGGCCCTGCCTGACAGCCAGGGTGCGCCGCCCCCCACCACCCCCCAAGCAGTGAGACCACCCAAGCTGGCCAGACTCTCTTTGCTCTGCTCTTGGATCTGAGTGACTTAGGTGGGGGCTCGGGCCGCATGCTTGAAGGAGACAGAGATGGCTGGGTCATCAAATGGGTGTCTAAAGATACCTGGGGCCCTGGAGGCAAAAGCAGGAACACTGCCAACTGGGCAGAGACGCAGCCAGAGCCGGGGTGCAGCAGGGTGCAGTGGGAGGGCCCCGTGGCCAGGCGGGTCCCCGCGGGCTTGCACCCCAGCAGAGGGTAGACTGTAATGTTGCCTCTGGTAGGAGGCAGTCTGTGGGCTGCAAAGTTGAGGGAAGTAGGCTGGCGCTAGTCTCTCCTGAAGAAAAGCCTATTTTTGTAAGGTGACTAATCTCTCCCTTCTTCTCTGTCTGCACTTGGACTCGTCAGAGATGGTGAACCATGTCAGTGTTTCTTGTTGCCTGTCTTGTACATGTTTGGTTTATTGTATTTTTTACACGGGGTTGTAGATCCAGTTTGAATAGGTGAGACCAGATCACCATTCTGATACAGGAAACCTGGATTTGTGCTACGTATACTTTCATACTTTGATTACATATTTTAATTCTTGACTGTTGAGGAGCTTTTTGATTTGGAAAGTGGGCTCTCTTTGTCGGGAGCCCTTAGGTCCTGAAGTGGAAAGCCAGGCTGGGGGACTCGCAGCACCTGGGGAGGGTGGCCCTGTGTGACTCAAGCTCCTTTCAAGGCTGACTGCCCACCCTGCTGTGGGGAGCACAGGTGGGAGGTGGGCGAGGGTAGGTGGCACCTGTAGGCACTCACAGGCCTGGGAGGCCTTCCTACCTGAAGTCTCGCGTGTTCTCCAAGTCGAGACACAGATGCTGTGGGCTCTGTCCGCCTCAGTCTGTGGTCTCTTGACAGGTCCTGTGTCCCCTCCCTGGGTGCCAGGCTGCCTTCCGCAGAGGCACAGCATCAGCTGTTCTGTGTACATCTTTGCTGAGAGCTCCCTGCTTCTGCTGCCCTGTCCTGGGCCCTGCTGCCTCTTGTCTTCCTGTCCTCTTCTCGGACCAAATTCCTCCAGCTGGAGCAGCTTTTGTCCATTCAAAGACTGCAGCCCATGTGGATAAAGGCACTTTGCAGGAGAGAAGAGCCAGCCAAGGAAAAAATCATAAAACCTGGAATATGGACTCCTCCTAAAGCTCCTTCCCCCCTTTTCTATTCTTAGACTCTCCCTGGGGTGGGGTGCCGGTCTGACTCACCTTTTGTGTGACGACTAAACTGTCCAAGGCTCAGCTGTGTGCTGGAGAAAAGGCCTCTGGATGCGGGCAGCCCTTGCAGGCCGAAGCCAGCAGCTGCCCTGGTCAGGAGAGTCGTGGGCTGTGTCTTCTCAGCCACTGGTCCCCCCTCCTGTGCCCCCGCACCCACTGCCTTTGCTTCCTTTCCCGGGAGCATAGACCCTCCCCACCTGCCTGCCCAGGCCTGGGGGCTAGAGGGCATCTGCGTGCACAGAAGCGCCAACACCGGAAAACGTGGGGCGAGTGGGGCCCCCTCTCTCAACAGTCCCCTCCCCAAGCAGGGTTTCAGTCTGGCATCCCCCCCACTGTGCTGTGTCCTGGCTGCATTCATAACAGCTGGGCTGGGTGACGTGGGCTGGGGTGGCTACAGGCGACCTCGCGACAGACAGAACGGATGCAGAGTGGAAGGTGAAGTGGTGATTGTGTAGCATGGAGCTTGCTGCCCGGCTCTGGGTCTAGGTGAACCCATGGGCCTCGTGTGCAATTCGTTTCTGCTGGAATCTGTGTCCCCAGCTCTGGTCACACTTGGGGGCAGGGAGGTGAGGGCGGACGCAGCTCCCCATCAGGGCTGACCCGGCATCTGGGTGGGAGGAGGAGCAGGCGGAGCGCTGGCCTGGAGAGGACAGGCTGCCTGCTCTTTGGTTCTTCAATCGAAGAACCTGTGACCGGCGTGCAAACCTGGCTTCCTCTGCACAGAGGCTCTGGCCAGCACCAGACAAGCCCGACAGTGGGAGCCCGCGCAGGATGGAGACCAGAGCGGGTGGGTGCCAGGCGCCGCCGGCTCTGCGGGTGAGGGTAGGGCCGGCTCCCGCTCCTCCAGGTGCTGAAGTCCTACCTGGGTTTGCAGGACACGGGGCATCAGTGCCGCTCCATCCCTGCTGTCCTCGGCCCCGGCCAAGCCCCTCTGCCTGTGTCTCCTGCTGTCCTCTCAGAGCAGGCGGGCTCTTACGGGGAGTCTGGGCGTTTACCTGGAGAGCGCGTCTTCCTCCAGGAGTCCGCTCTGCTCCCTGGGGGGAGAGGTGAGGAGCGTCTCTCAGCTGAGGCTAATTTATGATGTCTGTCCCTCCCCTTGGTGAGCGGACGGTCTGAAGGCCCCCGTGTGACTGGAGTGGGAGGTGGACCATCTAGGAGTTACGGAGGACAGGAAGGTGCAGGCCCACGGTCTGGTCCTTCCCAGCCAGGAGCCTCTCAGGGCACCTGCTCGTCCTGCGATTCGTGTTCGGGGACGCTGTCACTCGCCCTGGGTCCTGCACCGCCAGCTATCCCGTCCGGTTCGCTGCCCCTGTGGCCTGGAGAGCCAGCGCCCCCCTGGGTGGATGTGGCCTGGTCGCAGGCCGTGGGGTGATGCTGAGGGGAGGGGGGTCGCCCCTGAGCAGTGGGTTCCCGCCCACTCCCCAGCACCGCTTCGTTCAGTGTGTCCAGGGGGCCGGGTTGTGCCATCGTTGTTGGAGAGAGACGCCCTCACCCCTGTCCGCGCAGCTGACTGAAAGTGCACTGAGCGCAGCCTCTGTGCCAGGCTGGAGGTTGCCAGAGGCGGCAGGGTCCATCTGCCTCCCTGGTAGCTGGTTTTCTGCTGCCCACTCACGGGCTGGTCTTCAGCACAGACCTTTTGTTCCCCGACGAGGGCAGGCAAGGGCGGCTGCAGGAGGAAGGCCGGGAAGGCAGGGGCAGCTGGCTGGAGGTGCGCTTCCTGCCCCGGAGCCGCTGAAGCAGCCATCATCTTGGTGCTAAGAGGCCACTGCCCTGTTTTGTCTGTCCGGGGCCCTCCTCCTCTGGCGAGGGAGGCGCAGGCGCATGCGGGCTGTCACCAGGCCTGGCGGAAGCAGAGTCCTCACCCCAGGAAGGTGTTTTTAACAGAAAGTTGGAACTTGCCTTTGGACGGCGGCTGTGCCGGGCCAGGAGGAGGGGGCTGCCCTCTGGGCTGAGTCTCCAGGCCTCACAAGGTCCCCTGTGGGGATGCTGCTATTTCTAAGATGCAAATTGCACATTTCCTAGATTTTGTATCTGTGGATTTGGATAAGGGAGGGGAACAGGGCCAAACTGCTTGTACAATTTGAAATGGGCCGAAATGGTACTTTAAATCTTTTGATTGCTCCTAAATAAAAATGTAAATACATTTCTCACCTGCGGACTGTTTTGTGGGGGAATCAGAAAAAAAGCTGAGAACACTGACATCTCCAGACTTACTCTGCAGGCAAGACCAGCAACTCGGAGGGATGAGCGGGGCAGTTTCCCTCGGGCGCTCCGGGTAAGTTCCAGCTCGCCACGTCCAGCCGGCTGGGTCACTAAATAAAGGACTGCAGCACCATGGACTGATGCCAAACAGAGGGAAACTGAGTCAGACGTAGAGCTGTCAGGCATCCAGCGAGAGGACACTTTTCCTGGGAGGAAAATACTGAGAAGCTTGTCATTTGCTAAGGAGAGCTTGGCAAATAAGCCTAAGGCCCTGGGGCCTTGAAGGAATAGGATTAAAGCCCAGCTTCTAATGTTCACAGTGATGAGTCCCCCCCTCATGGGGGGGATCCTAAGGGCCTGTGCCCAAAGGAAAAAGGGACCCTTGAAAAAGCCCCAGGGGCAGAGATAGTAAGGAGGGATCCCAGGTGGACCCCAGGTCCTGGTCCTGACCTGGCCCTTCCGGAGGCGGCCTAAGTCTTAGGGAAGGAACTTTGTGTGGAATCTAAATGAAGTCTTCGGGAGGAAGACCAGCAGAGTGTAGAACCCTGAAGCCAGTCAGCTGACCCACGGTGGCTGCAGGCTTGGCCACTCATATGGACGGAGTGGACAGCAGGGGTGGCCGGGGTCACTGTGGGTGTTCTGGGGCAGCTGCAGAGGCCTCCAGCAGGGAACAGAACCCCAGACCAACCCCAGAAGAGCCACTGAGGGCCCTCGGGCTGAGACCAGACTTGATCAGTTTAACTGATGTGACCTTGTTTTGTTCCACGAGCTCCTTTGGTGCGGTGACTTAATGCCACTTAAGAATTGTTTTCCCCCAAGAACTGAAATGGTGGGAGGGGATGAGCTCAAGCTGAAAGGCCAGTGAGTGTCCAGCCCCAGGCCCAGCCTTGGGCAATGATGTTCAGGATGTGGCTGGTCAGGAGGGAGGCCCTACCCTCAGCACCAAGACCACAGATCCTTGTCAAGGGCGGTGTCCCCGGCCGAGGTCAGAAACCACTCAGGCCTCCTCCTGGCAGGAAAGGTGGGGGTCGGGGAGCAGGGGTTGGGGGTTGCTCCGGATGCAGAAAGCCCCTGCTGTAGCAGTCAGTGCTGTGTGTGAGCAGGTGGAGAAGCAAGCTACTCCCCACCACAGGCCAGGACACTTCCACCCGAAGTGAGGGTCTCCCCAGCAGCCCCCCACCCCCATGCTGGGCCTCCTGGTCGTTCAACCATTGTCAGGTCTGGAGGAACTCGGGTTAAACTCAATCTGTGAATCTGCTCGAATCTGCTGCCACGTTTTCTGCTAGGAAGAAGGATCAAGAAACTTACAGGGAAGGGCAAAGGCAGTCACAGAACCCAGAGGAGGTGTGTCTCCTCCAGTCAGTGGGGCTGCCCGACAGCAGAGCCAGTGAAGAAGCAGACCTGCTGGTTAAAATCAAAGTGGGCAGTCGCATGACAGCACGCCTGGGTCCCAACCCTAAGGCCCCCGCCACACACCCCCTCTCCCATCACTGGTTAGCAAAGCGCTCCTGCCCGTGAGAATCTGGGAACACACAGGTCAGGAAGAGACTGTTAATCCCCGCCTACCACCTTCTTGTCCAAGAGGGAAGACATCCTCCTCTGAGTCAGACTACGAAGCACCCAGAAGAAAGCCAAGGCAACAGTGAGAACCTAAGCAGGGTGTTTGGCTACATCTAGTTCAGGGATGACAGGAAGGATCTCAAACTGGGATCCCAGTTCTCCAAGTGGGTGGTGCTCAGAGGGGCCTGCAATAGACCAGGACTGGCCCCAAATCTGAGAACTTGGGAAATGTATGTCTTTGTCTGACTTGTCATACAGGAAAGGGATGCTCTGAACTGATTTCTGTAAAAAACCTGCCTTGAGCTTGTTTGGGTCTCTCCGAAGCCAGGGACCATACTTGCATACCTACATTGTCACACCAGGGCCGTATGGCACGATGACCATTTTAAGAACCAACTGATTACACTTACCGACGTCTCTTCAATGATCACCCTCAGGCTTCCTGGGCTGGCATATTATGCCCATCCCCACCCATGCATCCAACAGGCAGGCGGCTCTCTCCTCTGTACTGCAGCATTTTTGATCCACACCAGCACAGACCGCTACAAAAACAGCCACAGGAAGGGAAGGGCAGGGCCCTTTAAACCATATTCTAGGCACAGAGATTTCGGCCCCAAGCTCTAGAGGCAGAGTATAACCCAGAAACCTACACTTGAATGCTACATGGGCCTTGTTTTTAAAGGAGCGGTTTCTGCGGAACTGGGAAGGGACTCTGGCTGCTTGCAGGTGGGCAGCACTCTACGCTGCCTCACCCTCGGCACATGGGCTGGGGGAGAGGGTGGCCTCACACCGCCTCGCAGCCCAGAGGGAAGGTCTGCTGGACCTGGGAAGTAAACCTCCTCCTCACCTGGTTCTATTGCAGAATAACCACCAGGCAAGCGGCCCCAGTTAACATGTCTCCGGAGAAGAGCAGGTGTTCCTGCGCCTCAGTAAGAACTCACAAGGGATAAAAGACGTGAGAATAACGTTATGTGCGTTAGATCTTAAGAGGGCAGCAGAGCTAGCGAACGACCAGTCTCAAGCCTGAGTTCCGGCAGCACGTTGGCGCGAGCTCAGGGCTGGCTGTTCTGAGGCAGCTTCGTGCCCACAGCCTGGGACTCTGGCCCCTGTCCTTAGAAATGGGGCTGCGCCCCTCCAGCCTTCCACACCTGCCTTGAATCTTTCCACCAGCCGGGCACAACCTGCCACAGGTACAGCAGGGTCCGTCAACGACCAGTGGCCTGTGCCCTGCAAGGCCAGCAGCTCCTTCATCCCTCCTTCCTTCCTGAGGGAAAGCATCCCGCGTCATCTTTGCCTTTAAAGAAACCTGCGTCATCGGCTGGCTTTGCTCCACGTCCTCTCCTTCTGCCCCTCGCCCACTGGGGCTGAGCAGCAGGAAGAGCAGAACATCATTATGGTGCCATTGAGAAGTAATTCCACTTTTTACAGTCCTTTTCAGAAGGAAAGCTTTTTCAATAAAATTTAAAATTTTTATTAACATTTAAATTATAAACCAAACGTTGGCAACCATATATAGACATGTTTGCTATGGACAGCTGATTGGGAGGTGGTACTTTGAAATACCATTTCAGAATTAGTTTAAATAAATCAATATGTTTTCTGAGAAACCATGTGATTTCCTTCGGTTTACAGTCCATGATATGGAAAGTTTAATATAATGTTAAATAATTTATTGTCTATCCTAAAAGCCATAGAAAATGGAATCACTATTGGGATCGGATAATAACAAGGCTTGAACGGCTCAGTGGTTCTTCTGAAGAGTATATAGAAATCTTAAAAAGGTAACACTGTTAACTGAGCTGTAAAATCCGTAAAAATAACAGGTCTGCCACAGTGCACAGATAAGTTCGTTCATTTTGCTTCCCCAGTCCCATCCCCCCACCAAGCAGCTTTCAGGTCAGAAGTGGAAGACATAGAAAATCATACATCCTACGTGAAGGAATGAAGGTCGTGAGAAACAGAGTGTGCAAAAATAAACTTTACAAGTCCATACTCCAACAACATGTCTGTCTATTGTCAGGATCTGATTGATTTCACAAACGCTCGAGATCACCCAGACAGCGTCCTCTTGCAGGGTCGTCTGGCAGACTCCAATCCAAGGTGTTTTGCTGTGACAGGGAAAATGGTCTCCACTCTGATTTGGGACTCACAGCTGGCCTGCTGAGCTGCTGTGGGAGGACATGTTCCTTGTGTGAGGGCGTTTCCTGAATGCGTGGCGGCCAGTGCCCAGCTGGACCTCTGCCGTGGGGAACTGGCCTTTCCACTCCGGGCCCACAGGTGCCCATCAGTCTTGACCCAGCTGGCGTCTTGCTCTGGCTCTTGGGGGGCTGTGACGCAAACACAGGCCCATCCTCACTGACGATGTGGGAGGAGCCACCTACTGCCCAGTGCCCACAGACATGTGCCCCCTGGTGAGTGGGTCCTTCAGGCTTGTGCCCAGGCTGCAGGCAGGGGGCACTGCGGCCCAGTGGGTGCCCCGGGGCCGCTGTCCTCCCACTGCCCTGAGGCGCTGCAGCTGTGGCCCTGCAACTTGCTGTCGCTCTCCCTGTTCTGGGTGGCACCCTGGGCCACCTCGGCCTCCTCCACGGGCCCCTCACGGCCTAGCTGCCCAATACTGCTACCCTGCACACGAGGCTCTGTGTCGGTCAGGTGGGTGGTGCTCCTGGTCGTGGGCAGCGTGCCCTTGTGCTGTGCCCTCCTCTCCAGGCAGGCCCTGTGCTCCTCCGCCTGGGCTCCAGGACACCTCCTCTCCCTCCCTGCCCGGCTAGGGTTTAAAGCTGCAGGACTGTGTAAACGTTGACTCCCGAGCCCAGCAAGGCTACTGCTGTTCCGCTCCTCTCAGGAATGTCCACGGCTCCGCGGAGCCTCCTGTGCCTCCAGCTGAGGCAGCCTCTCTCTCCGAGAGGCAGTGCCGCGGTGGTCCCAAGATGGAAGGCTCCATCTCCAGAAGGCAGGGCCAGGTGTGTGTGCTTAAAGGCTAGACAGTACAGTTTTTTGCCTTCACCCAGAGCTGGGGCGTGGAGGCCCAAAATAGGAATACATCTCATTAATGGCGTGCTTTTCGTCTAGTGTCCACGGCTGGAATCTGGGCTCTAGGCGGCGAGGCCAGAAGGGCGGCCCCACAGGCCGCTTCCCGGAGCCCAGTCCACGGCCCCCCTCCGTGCGTGGCGCGGCGCCTGCTGCTCTCCGCGAGGCTGCGGCACGGCTAGAGGCGGCTGTCTCCGTTGACCCGAGTCCTGCGTGGGGTCCTGGGCGGGAGGGAAGAGCATCCTGACGGGCGGCGGGGTGAAGCCTGGGGGGACGGGCCAGGGGAACCGAGGGCGGCCGGCCAACCCCCAGCCTCTCAGGACCACTCCTCCAGGCCACCTCGCCCCCACCCCTCACCTGCGATCCCGACCGTCAAAATGGTCTGCGAGATGCTCCTGGGAGATGCGGAAGTCCTCAAAGGGCTGCTGGTAGCGAGCTTCAAAGGAGCCCTCCCGGGCCCGGCCGTGGAACAGCGGGCCCGAGGCGTCACAGCTCCGCTCCCGCAGGGACGCACCCCCGAAGGGGCTGAGGTCGCCGTTCTCCTGCTTTGGCAGGGACACAGGGCTCAGTGGCTGCCCGGCCCCGGCGCCGCCCGCTGCCCGCCCGCCCGCGGGTACCTTGGCAGGGAACACGTCAATCTTGACGAGCAGGGAGGCCAGCTCCAGGCCCTCACTGTAGTTGTTCTTCAGAGGCACCGCTCTGTAGCCTGGGGGAGGAGGCTTGGCCCTTAGCCCAGGGGAACGCCGGCGAGCCGCCCCACCCCCGAGCTGGATCGCAGCGGGCATGGTGTGGAGAAGGGCCCTCACCTGTCTTCAGACCCTTCACTGGGAAGGTAGCCTGAGCTAGGAAGTTCTGGTCACTAAACATGTCCTCCTCATAGACCACGAAGCGCAGGAAGGCGAACTCGGGGTTACTAATCTGGAAGTGGAAGGGCTTGGCTGGCCACACGGGGTTCAGTCCATTGTCCACTGTGAAAGCAAGGGCAAAAGGCCTCAGGCCGCTGCCGGGATGATGGAGTCACAGGTGCAGAGGGGCTGACATGCCCGGGGGCGTGGGGTAGGCAGACGTACCCACGAACTCTGTCTTCTGCTTGATGCTGTCATACTCGGCTCCGGCCACCTCGATCTCCACAAAAGGACACACGATGCCTCGGCCGTTCTTCGGCAGGTGCCGGGCCCCCAGCACCTGTAAGGCAGGCGAGGATGGACCTGGGCTGGTCCCCACTGAGCGGTGGAGGCAGTGCGCCCTCTGCTGGGCCCTCAGGACACTGCCCAGAAGTCCCATGTGAGTTTTTGCAATCTAACCTACCTTAAATTCATGTGCATTTTAACACAAAAATGTTTAAATTACTTCCCCCCCAGGACAAAAAAGTAGAAATCTCTGGAAAGAAGACACGGTCACCCCCACTCTGTCCTTCCTTCTCCTTTAAGACCTGCTCAGGCCCACAGCCCCCGCACCCCACAGCACCAAGCCGCCCGCATCGCAGCTGCTCCCCTGGGGTCTCGAGAGGGCGGCATGGGGGCTCAGTGCTGCTCAAGCCCCCGTCCTAACAAGTGCCATCGAGCTGATTCCTGAGGCAGGGGCACCAGCTCCCTGCCCGTCTCTGCCCACTCCTGCCAGGCAGTGGCTACCCACAGTTTGGTCTTACTGGACCGCCTGACTCCTGAGTGCCAAGAACTGGCCACACTGAGCCCAGTCCCCCAGTGCAGGCCTGAAGCCCACGCCCACCTCAGAAAACGGCTTCCTCTCCCTTGAGCCCCAGGACTGTCCAGCACCCTCCCATGTCGTGTTAGCCAGCCCCCAGGCCCTGGTGCCTGGAAACAGCCCAGCAGAGCGCCCTCTTCCCACCTCGATGCAGATGGCGCACGGCTCCAGCCCACGGAGGCTGCTCTTGTCAAAGGGATCGAAGGCCTCATCGCGCATGACGCTGGGCTGCAGCACATAGCCACAGTGCCCGCCGGCCAGGAACAGGGCCTGGTTCATCTGCATGGGTTTGTCTGCAAGAGCAGGTTACAGTGGGCTCCAGCCCCAGTGCCTGGCGGGACCCCACCCCTGGTCGCTGCCTCACCTGGGGTCTGGAAGTTGAGGGCCACAAGCTGGCTGCCGCAGATCCACATGGGCAGGGGGTCGTAATTGGAGGAGTCCAGCCGCTGGCCCTTAGGGTAGATGCGGGAGAGCTGCAGGCGGTTGTACTGGAGGAACTTCTTGCCTTTGGCCTTGTTCACGTACTTCTCGGCCTTGGTCTCCGGGAAGGACGACATGTCGCGGTAGCAGGCCCGTTCAGTGCCAATCTCTGGGCCCAACAGGGAGCGCGCTCAGAGTCCGCCCACCCAGGTGCCACTGGGGAAAGCCCCCTCCCGCCCCAGGCTGGACCCTTACTCTCTTCGTCGAAAGGGACAGGCCGGCAGTAGACGACGAGCTCTGAGAGCTCTAGGGCGATCTTCTTCCTCCGCTCCATCATCTTGCCCTCGGTGAGCTGGGGACACATGGGCCTTGAGCCTGGGCGGGAGCCCCCAGGGAGAGGAGCCCCCAGCCACCTTGGGCATGTCCACCCGCACCTTCCAGACCCGGCTGTCCTCAGTCTCACCCCAGAAACCGTCCTGAGAACACACCCCTTCTCGGCTTCAGAGGCCGGGACCCTCACACCACCTGCGCCCCAGAAACACTCGAGGCGCTGGGCTGGCTGCACCCCAGGGCCGCTCGGTCCTCACTCAGCTCCGGGCCCGCTGCGGGCACTGACTACACTGGGAACGTGGGCGCAGTCCTCTGGGTCCTCCGGACCATCCTTCCAGCCCCGGCCCAGAAGCCTCACCCCTGATCCCGCAGTTCTCCTTTCTCAACACAACTACCTACCCGCCACAGCCAGACTTCAGCCCCAGCACATCCCTCCCTAGCGCCCCATGCAGCCCTCGGACTCGTGGAGGCCCACTTCCTTCCAGAAGCAGCTCCTGTTCTTGAGCTTTTCCTTCCCTCTGTATACCAGACCCCGGGATCCATCCCTTCAACCACCAGATCCTTCCAGGCCCTGCTCGGCTCTGAGCCCTCCGCACCCAGCCCTCTTGGCTTGGCCTGCGGGCGTCCTTTCTCCAAGGCAGCCACGGTGCGTCCCACAGCCCCTCCACCCCACCACAGGATTCCCGCACCCCGGCCAGCACGGGGCCTCCTCTCGGCTCCAGAAGCTGGTCCTTCCACCGCTCTGTCCTGCACAGGCGGCGCCCTTGCCTTCCACCCACCGAGGCCCACTGCCATCCCACCCAGCCGCAACTGCCCGCAGCTACGGCCGTCTCTGACCAGCACTTTGAGCTTCTGGCCCTGCCGTCTGCTCTGCGCCCGCTTCACGTCAGACATCCCGCCTCGCTGACCTGCTCGTCCCGGCCTCTCTTTCTCAACACCCGCGTCCTCGGAGGTCACACCCTGCTCCCAACCTGTACCACCTCGCCCTAAACCCTGGCACCTACTCCTGCTTCCAGCCCAAGACCCAGCCTCTCGCCTCTGCCCCTGATACCAACTGGTCACTACGCAGAGCCACTCAGAAACATCTTGGGTGTACCTCAAACTCAACACACCCTCGACGTGCCATACCGTGGAGCACCTGTGTCCCTCCGGCCCCTGCCAAGCGGCGGGGGCTGCCCTGTGGCTGGAGAACCAGCACAGGCTCTTACCCTGGCATCCGCTGTCTGCGCCACCTCCCGGATCTTCTTCACCCAGTCCTGCAGCTCTTCCTGCGAGTCGGCAGCCACATCCAGGGACCAGTGTGCCACCGAGGCCATGCTGATGGAGAAGACGAACAGCCGGTTGTTCTTGCCCTCGGGACGGACGGCTGGAGAGAGGGAGGAGAGGAGAGCTGGGGATACAGGGCTGAACCCCCACCCCACCCCAGGCATGAGCAGAGCTCATTCCCTTCCTCTTCAGGGTGGAGGACAGGCAGCCTGGAGACAAGGCCCTGCCCCCACCTCTAAGCCTGTCTCAGCCAAGGACCAGCCCTCCAGAACCGTGGACTTCAGCTCGCCAGCAGCATCATCCCCAGTGTCTGCACGGGGGGAGCATGCAGGCTTCAGAGCTGGGGGATGGGGGGCCAGAGGGTGCCGAGCTGTCTGGGGAGAGCTCAGAACGAGGGCAGCCTGTGGGGTCCAACCCTCAGCTTCCTCTCTCTGGGCATGGAGAGAGCCACCAGGGACAGCCTGATCCTGAGTGGCAGAGAAAGGGCTGGGGCTCACCTATCTGACAAGCTGGCACATCCAGGACCCCCCGGAGCAAGTCCCCGAGTGGGCTGTTCTCGTCCAAGTGCTGTGGGAGGCAAAGCCCAAAGTCAGCAAGTCTGCTGTGTGCACATGAGGGGGTGTCTGAGTGCACGTGAGAAATACACCCTACAGACGAACACGAAACCACACGTGTGCGGCCCATGTTCATCGGACTGCGGCCTGCACGTGGTGATGGGAGCACATACGGGAGTGCTGTGCACACGCAGGCACGTGGACGCCGTGTGGGTGGTGGACACGGGAATCCCCTCCCACCAATATGGCCCTGGTCTCACCTCCCTCTCGGGCTCCAGGGCCGCCGGGCTGACCATTTCCTCCACGTAGTTTGAAGGGAACCACAGCTGCTTCTTCCCGCCGTAGTCACCCCGCCACCTGCGGAAGCCACAGTGTGCTGACCCCCAGGGACGACCCCAAACTCCCGAGAGGAAGCAGCTCTGCGGGTCCATTGGGGCCGACACGGGCCCTTGCTTCCCAAGCCCCTCTTGCGTGTGCACGGCCAGCGCCCAGGACGCCTGGCCTGCACCAGGGGCTCTCAGGGGCTCACCAGCCTCCCTCCTGCTTCTCCACGTTCTGGATGATGGCACTCTTGGTGAATGTCAGCTCGTCCTCCCGCTGCGCTTTGTAGTCGAAGAGAGCTTTGACGGCGCACTGTGGGAGAGAAGCCCCGGTCCAGCAGACAGGCTGCCCGCTCCTCCTCTCCCACCCACAGCTGCATGTGCACCAACCTTCATGACCGCTCTCCCCAGGGCAAAGGGGATGGGTGAGCCAGGGCTTCTGGAAGGAAGCTCCTCTGGGTTCGAGGGGACCTCCCAAGCCCCAACCCTGGGCCCCAGGAGTCAGACTGGGAAGCTGGAATGGGAGGTGCTGAGCGCCTCCTCTAAGACCAGGATGGCTCGGGGTGTGGCTGGCACCCCATCATTCCGCATCTCCGAAGTAGGAGAAGGAATCTGGTCCCTACTGCTGAGGAAAAATAAGGAAAAGGGCCCAGATCCTCACCCCTTAGAAACAAAGGCCCAAAGAGGAAGATCCGCCTGTCTGACAAAGCTCAGGAGTAGCCAGTGTGCCCCACCCGCTACCTGCTGCCACCAGGGAGGAAACCGGGGTTGCCCCGGGGAGGAGTCTGGAAGGGTCAGTGCTGACCCCTGGGACAGTGGCTGGGGCCAGCCCCGAGAGAGCTGTGGTCATACACCAACCACACACTTCGCAACACCTCTTAGGCCTCGGAAAACCACAAATACCACTTCTGCACAAAGACCGCAGGCCGCCCTGCACACCACAGCTGGGGGACCCTCCCCAGCTTCCTGCGCCCAGAGCCCGAAGCTGTACCTTGAACGTGGGCATGGGGTTCGCCTCCACATAGAAGCCAGGGTTGCGGCCCTCGTACAGCGCGCCGTAGTCAGGCTCCTGGAAATGGGATAGGACAGGCCATGTTAATGCCCAGAGGTGAGAGCAGCTGCTGGCTTCCGTGTCCCCTCCTCACCAGGCCGCTCGTCCGCCCCTTTCACACACCTGGTCCGCCAGGGTCCCCAACCTCAGGGGCCTAGAACATCCCTCCTCTCTCCTCACTCTTATCTTGGCCACCTTGTCCATGACTGGAGATCATGCCACTCCAGAAGCCGCCTCCACCCATACCTCCTCTCAGACCCCAGCCCCAGCGGGCGGCTCTCGCCCTGGCCACGTGGGCCCACTGAGGACAAGAGTCTCAAGTGGACGTTCTGCCGGGGCCCCACTGTCTTCGCTGCGGCTGTGATCCTGGCCCCTGCACCACAGCCTGCCTTCATGCTGGCTTCCCCGTGGCTCTGCCCTCCTCAAAC
The DNA here is from genome assembly GCF_027580195.1 of Bos mutus. NCBI lineage: Eukaryota > Metazoa > Chordata > Mammalia > Artiodactyla > Bovidae > Bos > Bos mutus. Next base: position 54,134,080 of record NC_091629.1, on the reverse strand, counting down.
ACATCTCTATAGCCTACGAGCCCCTGCTGTGCTCCCACCCCCGAGGTGGATCCCCTACAGGGTGAACTCTGGGACCTCCCCACCCCACCCCCTAGCCCATAGGGACAGTTCTGCTGAAACCCGTTCCCCACCTCCTCACCCACACAACTGTCCCGGCCTCAAAGACACACACAGACAGGCCCTCCCTCTGGGACGCCTCCCTGGGTCTCCGCTGGGCTGGCTGGCCCCCCAGCAGCATGCGGGCCGCTTTGTCCTTCGCATCCACCCCGGGACTGCTGGCTGCTGGCCTGCCCTGTGGTGAGCCTGGCAGTTCCAAGAGGGCCAGTGGGTCTCCTGAGCCCTGCCCCCAGCCCCCAGGCGCTCACAGCTGTGCCGATCTTCTCCAGAGCCTCCTCGTTGATGGGGTAGCGCAGCTTCATCTTGCGGTACAGTGGGTGCTTCTCGTAGTAGCTGATGAGGTCGACAAGGCTGTCAAACTCTGAGTTGCCCAGCATCACGGTCTGGCCCTCCTGCTGGACGCGGCAGTGCTTGATCTTGCCCTCAGCCCTTGACAGACAGAGGAGCCACACGAGGTCAGTGGGCCGGGACCAGGGGTGCCCTGCATGGCCTCCAGCCCCACAGGGCTACCCCCTCACCGGAAGGAAATGGCGTAGGAGTTGGGCTCGTTCCGTTTCCGCACCAGGAAGGCCCCGTCCCTGGGTACACGCATCAGCATGTGCTCGGCCTGCGCTCTGGTCAGGCTGGCGTGGTACCACCTGCGGACAGACAATCCGAGTCAGCCCCGCCCCGCGCCGCAGCCCCAGGTCCACGCCCCCACCCCGCCGCAGGGCCGCTTCTAACCCACCCCGCCGCAGGGCCGCTTCTGGGTCCGGCCCCAGGCCCGCGTGCCCCGCCCCGCCCCGGGCCCCACCCCCGGGGCGCCCCCTCACTCTTTGCTCTCGTGCGCGTTGGTCTGCGGGACCGGCTCTGAGAGGCGCATCTCAAATTCGTTGCAGCGCAGGGGCACCTGCTGGTAGTGCGTGATGAGGTCATAGAGGGAGTCGAAGACGAGGTTGTCCGTCAGGAAGAACTTGGGGGTGCCTGCGTCCTGCCGGGAGTGGATCCGGCAGTGCTGCACTTTGCCATTCCGCCTGAGGGGACGGGGAGGCTGTGAGCAGCAGGCGGGGCGGCAGCCCACACGCCATCCATAGGAGGGCACCAGGTCTCAAGGAGGAGGCACTCTAAAGATGGCTCGGGTGGGGGCGGCCCTCCAGGGGCTCCACACCGACCGCCGTGTCTGCGTGTGTGCCCGGAACCCACGGCGCCCCTGCTGGTGCCAGACCCGCGTGTGCACATGCCGGGAGGCTTACCAGAAGGACAGAGTGTAGTCGCCCACAAAGGTCTCGCTCTCGCGCACAAGGAAGGAGCCGTCGGGGGCCCCGGTCTCAATGCAGTACTCCGTGAGCAGGCGCTCGGCGATGTGCCGCCCATCCCGGCCCGCCCCAAGCTTCCCGTGGAACCACTTCTCGTTGGAGTGCAGCTCTGTGCTGCCACTGGCCTGCAAAGCGGAGGGGACAGCAAAGCCGCTAGATGACCCGCACCCCAGCCTGGACCCCAGCCCTGGGCCAGCCCCTCACCTCCTTGGGCTCCTCCTCATCCTCGTTGCCCTGGTCGCTGCTGGTCTCCTCCGAGTAGTAGATCTTGCTGCTGGTCAGGACGAAGTAGTGGGGGTACCACTCCTGGAAGAGACGAGCGGGGGGCCTGTGACAGAGTCCTCTGTGTGGCTGCCCCGCCTGCCCCGCCGACCCCGCCCGGCCCAGCGCTCACATGGTTCACAGGGTCTTCCAGGTAGAGGATGCCATTCTTGATGGAGTTGCTGATGTCGTTCTCAGAGTACATCACCGATGTTGGCACCTCCTCGTAGGCACTGCCCTCAGCCAACTTCTTGTGCTGTGGGCGATACGTCGGGACTGGCATCCCAGGCCCCCACCTCCTCCCCCAGGCCTGAACCCACCACTGAAGCAAAGGCGTCCCCCATCCAGACCTACCTTGATAAGGATCTTCCTCTTGAGCTGGTTGGGGGAGGGGAGCCCGTCGGCTGCAATATCCACGGGCTTGGTGAGGAGTGTGTCCCCAAGCACCTTTTTGAAATACTGGGCCATGTTCCTCTGCTGGGCAATGCTGCAGTGGTCCTCGATGGACAGGATGACCGGGTACCTGCAGCAGGGGAACAGCATGTAACACAGGAGACCCCGTGATTCCCAGGGGTCATGGCTCAGACCCTCCCAGACTGAGGTGTCAGGGGCCTAGAGCCCGAGGTCCTCCCTAGAGGGGAGCTACCCCAGAGAAGAGGTGGAACTTATGGGTGCAGCAGAAACCCAGGCCAACTGGGACTGCCACAGACAGGCATCCCCAGACTTGGTCCCTTCGTGGAGCTGCCCCAGCAGCGAGGAGGGACATCCTACACCAAATTTAGCTACTGGGGGCCCCTGGTGATCCCCTCAATGAGGTGGGAGAGGGTAGTGACCACAGTTTGGGGAAACAATAGGAACTGCAAAGTGAAACACGCGGAGGACAGACGATTCTCTGGGTTGTGACAGTAAAGGAGCTGGCAGGACAACCACCTCACAGGCCCAGGGCTACAGGACTGATCTCTGAAGATGAAGAGCTTGAGTGTGTTCCACAGGCTGAGGAGCAGGGCCCAAGGAGCAGGCAGGTGGGCCAAGGGTGCAGGAAGTAAGCAGCTCGGGCAGCAAGGGCTCCAGCAGCTGGCAGGAGGTGGAAGGCAGGGCCGGGACCTGGGGGGCTTTCACAGGGACCCAGGAGAGGTGGAGCCGAGCCCCGGCCGCTCACTCTGAGGCCACAAAGGCGTGCTCCTTGATGGTGTGCAGGACGTCTGAGAACTTGATCTTGGTGGTCAGAGTGTGTCCATGGTAAATGACCGGCATCCCATCCGGGCCGTCCCAGCAGTCCACTGGGGAGCAAGGCGACAACAGTCAAGCGGGCAGGCTCCATCCCCCATCTCCCCACCCATCCTGCCCCGGGCCCCCCGCCCCCGGCCCCCACGCACACTCAATGCAACGGCAGCCCATCCGCAGACAGCGAGCGTAGGCTTCCAGGGAGGACTCGCTGGAGAACTGGTCCCCGGTCAGGTACCTAGACAGGGAGGCGGGTGGCGGGGCATCAGGCAAGCCCCACCTCCTGGGGTCAGGCCAGGGGCCGAGGGCGCCACTCACGTGTTGTGCGAGGAGGAGATCCAGTAGTGGGACAGGGGGTTGTTCATGGTGTCGGGGCACACCTCGTCTAGCTGCGAGTTCCATATGCTGTTCTCCTTGGAGAACAGGAAGGTGACGAACTATCCGGGAACAAATGTGGAGAGGATAGAAGATGAGCCCCTGCCTTGCACCACGGCACTGGCTGGTACAGGAAGGGGGTCAGTCCAGGCAGGCGGGGGGGGGGCGGGCACGGCGGACCTCGTCCAGGAAGAAGTAAGGCTCCTCAATCTCTCGCAAGGGGTCTCGGAGGAAGCTGAGCATGAACTCCTGCACCTGGAGCCGGTCCACCGCCCACAGCTCCTGACGGGGTGGGAGAGAGGAGCGTGAGAGAGGCCTCCAGCTGCTGGGGAGCCCAGACCCCCTGCCGGCACCCCGGCCCAGGCCCAGCCCAGTCCTACCCCTTGGTACTCGAGGAGGAACTGCTGGAACTCAGGAAGGGACACCCGGCACAGCTCCGGCCGCTCCCCCGCCCTGCAGGACAGAAGGGAAGTGCCTGGTGGCCGGATGGCTAGCGTGGACCATGGACAATGGGGGCCCCTCAGAAGGCGGTGCCCAGGATGGTCCAGGAGGGCTCCCCACCCCCACCATCCACAATCTCCCTCCGGCCCAGGGAATCAACCAGGGGAGGGACGGGGGTGCCTGGGCAGAAGCCCACCTCCCCACTTCAGACCAAACCTCAGGGCGCTGGCTTCCAGGAAAGGAAGGTCCATCTGCAGGAGACAGAACCGGGTCAGCGCAAGAACCCAGGGAGGCCCCATGGGCAAGGGGCTCTCGGGAAGAAAGGCTGGGACAACACAAAGGGAGTGGAGTGGGGCGGGGCAGGGGGCAGGCGTGGCGGGGCGGGGGCTCAGGCACCGTCTTCTGGGCGCTGTACATGAGGCTGCGGTACAGCTGTGCAAACTGCCCGTAGGTGATGTCACTGGTGCGCTGCTCCAGGTCCTAGAGACAGAGCAGGGCCGCTGGTCAGGGCCCACCGGGGCTGGGGGCGGCTGAGCTCCCCGCCCGCCTGCAGACAGCCCGCAGGCCCTCACCGTCAGCCGCTCCCGGAGGAAGCGCATGTTGGGGACCCGGTAGTTGACCTGGGACAGCATGTTCTTCAGGTCCTTGGCCGATATCCTGAGGAGACAGAGACACCGCCAGCGGCTTCAGCCCCACCTCTCATGACCTCTGACCTGTGGGCCGTGTCCACCTGCGGCTGGGCAGGTAAACACCACCACTCTGGGCCCTGCAGCCCTGACGGCGAGCCTGGCTCAGAGCCAGAGGTGACCAAGGGAAGGTCCTTCCTCTCCCAGGCCTCCAGGCACAGAGGGAGGCAGCCCCTGCATGGCTCCCCAGAGCCCCTTCAGCCTCGCTCTCAAAGCCCGGTGCCGCCATGGGCAGGCAGCTCGCAGGACTCCCAGCCCACGGCCCGGGGACTTGGGGCCTCCTCAGGGAGGAGAGCAAGGACCCGTCTCAGCCAAGCACCAGCGCTGGCGACAAGCACGGTCCCAGGGTCTCACAGAAGTGCGCTGCCTTCCGAGGCAGCCTGCCTAAGGGTGGGGCAGAGGACCATGCTCGGCCAGGCAACAGGAAGAAAAAGATGGGGACAGGGAAGCCTTCTCTCCTGGGAGGGGGCAACACGGAGGGGAAAGCAGGCACGTCTCCTCCCGCCCTGGCGGTCCTGCTCTCCTCCAGCCAGTGGTCGCCTGGCCTCCGTCACGCAGGAGGGGCTGGTAGGGCCCCCTGGATGGGTTAGGAAACCTGCCCCACCCAGCCTTCCTCCTGTGGGCTCCTTGCCACCAGCATCACACGCAGGTTGAAACCACTCCCCCCAAAACACCCGTCTGCCCTGCTTCCTCCCCAGCGGCTGCCCCTTCTCTGCCCCTCCTCACGGCAGTGCTTCGAAGGAGCCATCCAGGCTCCTCTCACTCCCAGGACCCCACGTCTACTCCTCCACCGTCAGCTTCGAGGTCACCGACAGCTCTCGGTCATCCCCACGTGACAAGGCGTGGCACAGCTGACCAGCCCCTCCTCTCTGGGCTTCCAAGGCTCTGCCTCCTCCGGTTTTCCTCGGCTCCTAACTGCCCCAGGCCCCGGTGGACAAGCCGCCCAGGCTGGGATCGGCCACCAGTGCTCTCCTCTTTCCTTGCTGTGTTTGCCTGTGGGCGCCTCCAGCCTCCCAAACCCCCTGCGTGCTGTGCTCCTCAGGTCCCATCTCTGGCCCACTTTGTCCCCGAGCTCGTTCTACCCACCTGCCTGCTCAACACCTCTACCTGACCATCGACGGGCATCACGGGACTCACCCCCTCAAATGAGACCCTCTCATTGCTACTGCTGCTGCTAAGTCGCTTCAGTTGTGTCCGACTCTGTGTGGCCCCATAAACGCCAGCCCACCAGGCTCCCCCATCCCTGGGACTCTCCAGGCAAGAACACTGGAGTGGGTTGCCATTTCCTTCTCCAGTGCATGAAAGTGAAAAGGGAAAGTGAAGTCGCTCAGTCGTCTAACTCTTAGCGACCCCATGGACTGCAGCCCACCAGGCTCCTCCATCCATGGGATTTTCCAGGCAAGAGTACTGGAGTGGGGTGCCATTGCCTTCTCCGGCGTCCCTCTCATAGCCTTCCCTATTTCAGTCAATGGCAACCCCACCTTTCTAGATGCTCAGACCAAAAACCTTAATATAATCCTCACTCTCCTTCACGCTCCAGAACTGATGTGTTAGCAAATTCCATTGAGCTCTATATTCAAAATATAGCCCCACCGAAATCCAACCCCTTCCTAACGCCCCCACCCTGACCTAGCCATCATCTTCACTGGGAGCATCGGAGTCGCTTCCTAATAAGCGAGCTCTCCACCCACCCGCCGCCCTGTGGAACTGACCCCAGGTCACATCACACTTCTCTTCAAAACCTTCCGTGGTGCCTGCCTCTCCCCCGTCAGCGGTCCTCCTCATCCATGGCCTGGCCTTTGTCCCACACCTCTGTAGCCCCTCTGGCTGTCACACCGTGGCCTCAAAGTCATGAGCTCCAAAGGGAAAAGGAAAGTGAAGTCACTCAGTCATATCTGACTCTTTGTGACCCCATGGACTGTAGCCTACCAGACTCCTCTGTCCATGGGATTTTCCAGGCAAGATACTGGAGTGGGTTGCCATCTCTTTCTCCAGGAGATCTTCCCAGGAGATTGAACCCAGATCTCCTGCACTGCAGGCGGATGCTTTACTGTCTGAGCCACCAGAGAAGTCCTAAGTGAGCTCCAAGGCACCCCCAAACACACTACAGCACACCCAGAGCTGGTTCTGTGCAGCAGAACGGTTCCCACAGCAGCGGTGCACTTGGCTTATCGTCGCTGGCCTCCCCACCAGCTGGCACAGGCCCTCGGACAGCTGACTGCAGGAAGTGCCTGTACCAGAGGCCTGCCCAGCCCTGGCTGTGCATGAGGCAGATCCTCCAGTTCTCGAAGTGGGGCCACTGTTCTGGTCGCCCCAACCCACCCTGCCGGGATAGGGCCCCAGCTCAGCACCCACCGGTCCTCACGGTTCCGGTCCACTGAGTAGAACTGCTTCCGCAGCCACCTGGTGGGAGAGAAGGAGCCTGAAGTGAGGCCAGGCCTGGGGAGGAGACCGGCAGGCAGGCTCGGGTGCAGAGGCCCAGGAGTCCCTGCCCTGCTCCCGAGGGCCCAGCGCCCTGACCTCACCGGTCAGGAGCGGGTTCTCACCTCTCAATCTGCAGGGGTGTGGCTGCCTGCAATGTGTCCTCCATCAGCCAAGTCAGGCCCTTGATCCACATGTTCACTTCGTCCTCAGACGTGGCTGTGAGCAGGGGGTAAAGAGCTGAGCCTGGAGCTGGGCTGCGTCCCCCAACCTCCCACCTCCTCCAGCCCCTCAGTTCCACCTTGGAGGCTCAGGGTCTTAAGGCGGAATTCCATTCCATACAGGATGACGAAGCAGTGGGACTGGTCCGGTCGAAAAGCAGGATCCTCTTGGTAGCGATCGAAGTCCCGTGAGGTCTTCCCTGGGCGGATCTCCTTGATTTCACGAATGTCAACTGTGAGGGCAGGGGAGAGACCAAGGTCAGGCTCAGGCCTCCCAAGGTGAGCAGGGCTGCCTGGGCTCCCTGCTCGTTCCCACACTCTCTTCAGAGAAGACCACTGAAAGAGACAGCCCCTCGGGGGCACTCAAGACCACTCAGGCCCACTGTGGGAGGGAAGAGAGCTGCGCTGAGTCTACAGGCAGAGTTCTGCTAAAAGCTGGGGGTCTGGGGGAACAGGGAGCTCTGTGCTGTGCACGCTGCCTCCCTGACAACACAGGTGGATCACTCTGACTTGGAGAAAGCTGGACTCGAGAACAAGAAATGGGGACCCACGGCTGCAAGTCTGTGAGGACCATTTTCTGACACAAAAGCGCACCAACTGAATCATGAAGCCCCAAGGTTCGGGCTGGGGAGAGGCAGGCCCAAATGGGTCTCAGAGTCCAAGGCGGGGAGCAGGCACTGGGCCAACAGACCTGGTGCAACCCCAACAAGCCCCCTCCCAGACATCCCCGAGCAAGTCCCAGCAAGAGCAGGGCTGCCCACAGACGGCTCCCACCCTGGCCACCCAGCTCAGACCAGGGAAGCACCAGGTCGGAGCAGCAGACAAACCGCCTCAGCTACTAACTCAGACCACGCCGAGTGACTCATTTAACTTCTCTCCATCTGGGTTTTACCATCTCTAGAGCAAAGAGCTTGACTGAATTCCTCCAGAAGGCAGGGTGGTAGAAGAAACCTGCGTGGACTCGGGGGTGGGCCTGCCAGGACTAGACTCCCAGCTCCAGCTCACCTTAGCTGTGTGACCTCAGCAGAGGGACAACCACTCTGACCCTTCTGTGTCCCCGTGAAGGCAGGTGACGGATGGCGGCACTGGGAGGGGTTGCTGAGCTCCCAAGTCCAACAGCCTGGAGCGCCCAGGCCTGTAGGCGGCACGTGGTGGGCGCTGACTCAAGCCTCCCTCCAGCTCCCTGATGGGTCTTGGGGGTCTGCAGTTGGAGCGGGCACACAGGCGGTGACCCCAGGCCTGGAGAGGGCACAGCTGCACAGTCCCCAGGCTGGGACCCTACACAGAGGACAGACTTTCCAGGCCAGATGAAGACACAGATTCAGGGAGGTCAAAAGAGGGAAGCCTGGCATAGCCGCCAGAAATGACTGCGTGCTCCCTTGGCTCCGGAGCCTCTTCAGATGCTCTCGACCCAGACTGGCCCGGAACACCTGGAGCCAGGAGCGTTGCCATCACGCGGCCGGGCCCACCTCCCCCACGAGCCCTCCTGGCCCAAGCACACACCACCCTGGCTGGAAAGTTCTGAGAGGCCCAGTCCCTCTAGCCACAGCCGTGCCCCATCTATCCCCTCACCTCAGACAGCGCCCTCACTCTGGCCCATGCCCAGAACCCCCCAAAGCACTGCTGGTCCGACCCCTACTCCATGCCCTCAGCAGCCCCGGGGCCTGGTCCTCCAGCTGGAAGCCCCTGCTTTCCTGCCGGCCCTCAAGTTCTCACCACCCAGCCGTCCTCCCCGAGCCCCTGAATTTGTGTAAGACATTGTTCTGATCCTCCAAAGGTGACTCACGAGGGAGAACCCACTCCTTCTTCGGCCTTCAGGGACTTCGTGATGGGGCTCAGTGCCCTACCGCTCGCCCATCTTCCCTGCTCCATCCCAACCCAGCTGGACTGAGGCCAAGAACAGTCCTGTTTCCCGTCTATCACTTCACCTTGGTCCCCAGCCAGGGACGGTCTACCTCCCAGACTCCATTCTCTGCCACCAGAGATCTAATCTGGAAACACCCCCTGCAGTAACCGCTAAGGGCGCTTATGTGTGTTCTTCATCTTTCCCAGGGCCGGCAAGGCCATCCAGAGCTTGAACGACTGAACAAACAAGGGAAAAGCAGGCACCCCAACAGGGGGAGGGGTGGAGTCCTTAAAGAGTTATGCTCAGGTGAAAACAGGGGGCAGGGAGGGAGACTGAGTCAGAGACCCAGCCTGAGGAGACAGGGTTCCCAGGATGGGAGGAGGAGCTGAACACGGGAAATGCACAGATCAGAAACTACAGAACCACCACAAACCCTGCCCTTTGAAACAGAAACCAGCGTGCCTTTCCGGTGCAGGGCTGCTGTCATGCCCCCCACACCTCACACAGGCACACAGCCTCACACACAGGCACACAGGCCCACAAAGCCTCGCGGGCCACAGTCTGGGCCCTCTGCGCAGCTGCCCACCAGTCACTAGAGGCAGTCAGCCTACGACGTAGTAGGCTAGCTAGCAGCAGCCAGCCCAGCGAGCAACCACAGAGCCTGCGGCTGGGTGGCTGCCACGGTGCCCCACACGACACACTGCCAGCGGGTCCTGGGTGACCCTGTGGCCTGCCCCATGCTCCAGGATACATCCACTGTGACAGACTGACAGCAGAGGAGGCTCCCACCCGAGACGGGACGAGGCGGGCAGAGCGCAGCCCCAGGCCAGGTGCCTGCGTCTCCCAGGCTCCCGCTGCCCACACCCTGCACTCGCCGTCACTGGAGCTGTCGGCCTGGGCCCGATGCCCTTCAAGGCCATCGAGCCAACTGCAGGCTGGAAGGACGAGACACGGGGGAGAGGCTCTACCAGGTTCTTAAAAGCTGCATCCTGTGCGACCTCTGGCCTCACCCTCCACCCCCACCCCCACCCTCTGCCTCCCAGAATAAATACAGCAGGGTCCTCTTCCTGAGAGCCAGGGATGGCCACCAAGCCCGGGGGTGGGGGGTGGGGGGTGGGTGGTGGGTGGTGGGTGGTGTGACTCCCTGGGACATGCATGGCCTCTGCCCTAGTTTCAGGAAGGGGATAGGAGCCCCCCTGACACAGTCTGGGTAAGACGTGAAGCGGGACAGGACGGCAGGAAGAGAGACCCTCCCAGGACTTGGGAGGTGGGGGCAGGGAGGGCAGGTTGGGGGGCAGGAGACCCAGGACCCAGCACTCATCCCCTCACACAACCTCAGAAAACAACATTCAAGGGACGTGGGGAGAAGAGAGGCTGGCCGCACTGGGAGGTCCTGGCCAGGCTGGAGATGGGGACTCTCTGAGGACAAGGGCAGGCTCCCACACCCAGGGCCTGAAGCCAGGCTGGGCTGGCGTCCGGTAGGAGAGAGCGCGGCTTTCGTTTGTGACGAAGGCCCACCCCCAGGCTCGCCCACCCCCGAGAGGGGCCTGGAGCTGCACCGGCACAACCCAGCCACCTCAGCTGGTCAGAAGCCACGACGGCGAGCTCGCTCCTCTGGGGACCAGGTGTCCGAGGCCCACGCAGAGGCTCCCAGGCTTCAGGAACAGCGTGGGCCTCGCCATTCCAAGCAAGGCCGTGGTAGACAGTGACAAGATTAGCTGCCTGGGCAGGGAGTGGGGCTCGGTCCCTGGCATTTAACCGCCCACAAACTCTCATAAAGAAATAAGAGCAGCCCTCCTCAAGAGGCTCTGGCCTAATGGGGGACCGCCCAGGCCTAGGACTGGCCTCACATGCCAGGCCACCTCCCTCGACTCCTTCAGCAAGCCTGCTCTGACCACCCTCTCTGAAGTCTGCCTGGGCCCAGCAGAGGAGAATCACACAGGGCTTGCACTCGAGCTGTGTGGCCCCGGGCAGTCCGACGCTCTTCTGGCCTCAGTTTCCTCATTGGTAAACTGGGGATTCCTCCCACCTCACAAGGTTGCACAAGGGCCCTGCCAGGAGTCACCAGTCCTGGAAAGTCTGACGGCCCCTCCTGTGCGCCTAGAGTCACCGACACGGGGCCCACGTGAGTCAGCGGCAGGGGAGACAATGGCGGCCACCGCCAGCACTTTCCTGGGGGCGAACCCAGGGTGAAGTTGGCCCACCACTGCCTGGGCCCAAGGAACAGACTCCAACAGCCACTTCCCCAGCCCCGAATGTGGTCTCACAGGGATGGGGCACCGTGAGGGAAGACAGGGACTCGTGGAGCCTCCGAGTTCACATCTGGGCACATGTTCTAAGCCAGAGAACGCTTACCCGGCCCGGTGCAGCCACAGCCCCACACCACCCCCACCGTGCCTATAGTGAGGGACCAGAACAGGACACTAACAGGTCTGAAATCACAAAGGCCAAGTTTCAAATCCTGTTTCCAAGCATACAGCTCGGGCCTCGAGCAAGTCTGTCTCTTCTTGGGTGGCTTGGGGATAAACTGAAGGCCTCAGTGAGGGGTGGGCCTGCTGTAAACCTTTCACATGCAGACAGAGAACTACACAAACAGGAAGACGAGTTTGCTAGAAAGGGACATGAGGACATGCTGAAAACTAAACCCCAAATGATGAAGATCTGGTCAAGAAAACCACCACCACAAAAACGGAAATTTCTGGACATGAAAGATGCATTTGCTGAAATATTTCTCTTAAGAGCATTTTCCCTTTGAAAAGTACATAAGTAAATTGGTAGAAACTGCAAAAGAAACTAACTGCATAAAAAATGCATGTAGGACTGCCCTGGTGGTCAAGTGGTTAAGAAGCCACCTGCCAACCCAGGGGACACCGGTTCAACTGCTGGGCTGGGAAGATACAGCATGGAGCAGCGAGCCCGCGCTCTGCACCTGGAGAAACCGCTGCTCATCACAACTAGAGAAAGCCCGAGCGGTAGCGAAGACCCCGCACGGCCAAAGAGTAAATAACACCAATTTTCAAAACTGCATGCGAATACATTTTACAGCTTAAAGTAACAAAGTCATGATAAACATGAAAGATTTTTTTTTAATCTAGAAAACTTGACAGAGGTGAGCATTACCAGGACAGGTCCCTCCCCCTGGGACTGGCACTGCCCCTGCCTGTGGGATGTGGATGCTCAGCCCCACAGGCACCTGAGGAAGGTGTGCAAGGCCCAGCAGCACCCCTCAACAGGGCCCGAGTCAGGTCAAGGTCACGAGACCCAGAGACCCCCATCCCACCTAAGCTCCAAGCACGCCTCTGACCTCTGAGCCCCTGCACGTGCCAGGCCCACCTTGTCACCTAAGTCTCCGTCGTGCCTGGTCCAGCGGCATATTTGGTGCTCCCTATTCTGGTCACACTGGTGCCTCCTTGGTGTCAAGGTCATTGATCTGTGAGTTCCACAAGGCAAAAACCACACTTGCCTATTCCCAGGTCCCTGAGGAGGCCTCAACATGCTGACCGAGTGCTTAGAAGTGGGAATGAACACGAGAGTTAGACACCAGAACTAATTATCTAAGAGGCCACAGATGCTCAAAGATGGTATCAGGGATGACTTCCTGGAAGAGGTGGTGCAGGAGGGTAATAAAGGCTGAGGTGCTACAACAAATATGCAAGCGCAGTGGTCAGTGAGGTGACTATGCAGACAGGAGAAAGAACAGCCACAGTGGGGTAGGACACTGCCCCTGGGGGCCAGAGCAATCTGCAAACACTGGGAGGTTCCTGTACAAAGGTTCCTGCGGTGGGAACCCTGGGAAGCTAATGGTGCTTTGGGGAAAACAAAAGAGAACAGGCAGGGCTCCCTCAGCACCATGCCCTGCTTGGCTCTATGCCAAGGTCACCAGGAGATTGAAAAGAGCGGGTCCCAGGCGCCAGGAGAGTTGCACAGATCTTCCCAGAAATGACCTGTCATCGCTCACGCCTTCTCCACATACACGGCCGGGTTGTTCCCAGCCCCCACCCCCCAAGTCAGCGGCCTCCTGCACCCCCTCTCCAAAGAACAACACACCGGGGCCCAGGGGGTACAAATGGAGTTGAGCTCTGCTCCCCAGAGGACGAGAGGGAAGCGCCCTGCCAGCCAGCTGATTTCCAGCCGGCACCTCTGCTGCCCACCCCAGGGAGCCAGTGACAGAGGGACTCTGCACCCCAGGGCGCCTGGACCAGCCGGCCGTGTACAGCTCTGACAGAGCTTCATGGCTCAGGAGAAGGACTGAGGTGGCCCAACAGAAGACAAGACAACCAGGGCACAGGCGGGACAGCAATCTGCTGGGCCTGAGACAGCCAGCAATTTCCACATCAGCTGCCTGCTGCCCGAGGACCAGGAGTGAGGGTCCTCACCCTGCCCCTGACCCCACCCCTGCTTTTCCAGCAGAAGTCAGGAGCAGGGAGAAAGGCGAGAGCTGAGGGGTGGGTAGCTCTCAGCCTCTATTTCACAGACGACGAGGATCCAGACTCGGAGACCCAGGGTCACAGGTCAGGCAGCAAAGGGAAGGTGTGGCTGGGCTTTATCCGCTTTCCTTTCTGGTACAGCAGCACCTTCAGACCAGACAGCAAGGGAGAGAGGACTAGACCCCTCTCAGGACACAAAAGGGAAGCCCCAGCGGAACCCTGGCGTGCAAGGTCCACCCCGGGCAGGGCTCGGCCTCTGCTCCTAGCAGGGTTTTGTCCATTACCCTCCCCCAGACACCTGACAGGGAAGAGCAGGAAAAGACCATTCAGGCAGCTGGATGGGGGTCTGCGGACCCTCCTACATGGGACCCTGCCCTCCCCCATGCAACTGCTTCAGTCACGGCTGTAAAGAATCCTTGCCAGTTTGTGAAATGCCTGTAGTCTAGATTCTAGGTGAATCTCCTCTTTGGAGCAACGAGGAAACGTGAGGCTCCCAGGGGTCTTGTCACAGTCACGTGGTAGTTCACAGCAGAATGGGGACCCTCTACCCAGCAGCAGCCACCCCGACACTGGGATTGCAGAGGAGAAGCAGGGCAGCCCCAGCAAGCCCTCACACTATCCAGGCAGACAGCCCTCTTCCCTAGGATGCGAGATGAATCCCACTCATCTTAAGAGGTGGGAACAGCACGCCTGGGCCCCAAAGGAAGGAAGGGCAAGGGGCCCCACCCAGGGAACTCAAAGCCAGGAGAGAGATGAGCAGCTATCTACTGGGCTTATTCTCTCACTCCATCACCCAGATCAAACATGCACCAAACCTCCACCAACTCCAGGTCAGGCCCCAGGGTGGGTCCTGGGTAAACAGAGATCAATAAAGCACTGGAGTTCCTGGCCCTGAGAAAGTCAGAAAGCCCCTGCCCAGTGGAGGAAACAGATGGGGAAGCAGATAACTAGGACGGCCTACAAAGGGTGGAACAGGGAGGTGTCGATGGCGCCGGGAGCCAGAGAAAGTGAGCAGCTGGACTCAGGAGTCTCAGACCACTCTGTCCACAGAAGGCAGGTTGGGAGGACTGGCCCGACCAGGTTCTCCAGCACAGGATCATGAAAGCCAAGGCATCGAATATTTGGGGAAAAGGACATTCAGAGTTTGGTGGATGAGAGGGGAGGGAAGGTTGGCCGGCAATGTCATAGCAGGGCAAGTGCAGCAGGGGCTTGCCTCAACTTTTCTGCCCAGGCCCACAGGACTCCCCAGGCAGCCCTATGCATGCTGACCTCTGTCTCCTCTACAGGCTGATGCTGCCCAAGTTCTTTCTAGATGGCCTGTGTCTGCCAGGCTCCCAACTACAGGAGAGAAGCTGAGGGCCCAGCAGAGCCAGGTATAGAATGTGTCCAGGATCTCAGGAGACCCAATGAAATGCTTCTCACTGTCTATTCAGACCACCTGGAGAAACAGGGTATTGTCCTGGGTGTAAGTCACTTGCCCAATCTCCCCTTTCCTGACCCTCAATCAACACAGCTGACCACACCCTCTCTCCTGCTGAACTTCTGCTCTTGACTTCTAATTTCCTGCTTCTTGGGCTCCATGACTATACCCAGGACACACTGGCCTTCATCAAGGCCCAGGCCAAGGGCATTTCCTCTCCCGAAGCTCCACCTGCTCCCCAGTCAGCGTCACGCAGGCCCATGGCTTTCACTACCAATGACAGACAACTCACAGACACAGCCCTACTCTAGTCCGGCTGTAAGCTTTCAGACCCTTCAAGCCAACTGCCTACTTGCCTTCTCTGCCTGTTCACCTCAAAGTCACAGGTGTGTGTATTCAGTCACTCTGCCATGTCCGACTCTGTGACCCCATGGGCTATCTGTCCATGGGATTCTTCAGGCAAGAATACTGGAGTGGATTGCCATTTCCTTTTCCAGGAGATCTTCCTGACCCAGGGATCGAACCCACATCTCCTGTGTCTCCTGCTTTGCAGGTGGACTCTTTACCACTAGCACCACCTGGGAAGAACGTACCTGAAAGTCAAGCCCTCACCAAAACCAGGCCTACTGTTACTCCTCTTGCCAGTTACCAGCTTCACCTCCAAAGAAGTGCCTAAACTGGACTCCGTACACTCTCACCACTCTCTAATCTAATCCTTGAACAAGCCCTACTGGCTTTATTTATATTAACAATCACGTTTACCACGGACCTAGATGAGTGGGAACCACGTGTATTTTAAGGCTCTTTGACTACCTTCTCCATTGGAGCATAAGGTCCTTGACGCCGTGAACCAAATGCCCCAGTGCCTAGCAGGGAATGGACTGCGTTAGGAGAAGAAAGAAAAAATCTGGGGCCTGTCCCCCACCCCCAAAAGGAAGCAACAGGGGCCTCTGGCTGGGGGCTAAAAAGGGGCTACGGTAGGGGTGGGGAATGGCGGAGGCCTTTCCCCCTGGAGCTCACTGACCCGTGCTGCTTCCCCGCCTTTCTGGTTTCTGTATTACTGCCAGCACGGGCCCTTCTCTCCATGGGGGTGGGGGGGAGGGGGGGCGGGGATGTGGGGCCAGCCCTTAAATCCCCAACAAGGTCAACCTTGAATGTCTCGGTTGGAGAGACACTCTGAACAATGGAAAGGGTCATTACGTCACGGAGGGCTCCCTCGGACGCCCTCCTCTGCCCACTGGCCCGCTCTCCTGGTTCAGACCCGCTGGCCTGGCCTCGCCTCAGGATCGGGCCGCTCCCTCTGGGCCAGAGCAGCCCAAGCCCTGCCACTCGCCTGTCCTCCCTTTGCTTCCAGGGGAACCAAGGCCCCATAAGGTCACACCACACAGGACACTGCCCACTCCAAGGTGAGCGGGAAGCCCCGCTCAGATTATTTGAAATCAACCCCCCTGCTGAGAGGGGTGGCTACCCTGGGACTTCCCCTTCCTGGTTTTAATTCCTTACTTCCACCCTCTTAAGACAGCTCCCGCCTCACCTCCTCAAGCACAGATAGCTGCCTCCCAGCCTCCTGCCCCGGGCTGTAGAGCCTCACCCTTCCAGCAGGGGCCAGTCCTCAGGCCGGGGACCCAGACGCCATCAGGAACAAGCCTGGCATCAGGGGTTCCCACTGGAGGGACCCTCCATTTCACCGCTGGCCTCAACAGGCCCTAGTGACCCCTGAGAGAGCGACCTATGCGATCTGTTCTAACCTCCATCATGGACATGCTCAGAGCTCCCAAGAAGGGCCACAGTCCCAGCTGGGAGCTGACGAGCGAACACAGGCGTGTTACCCTCTTACTGTGTTAGGGTTGGCACGGGAGAGCTACCACCTAACAGCTGGATGGCAAATGGGGGCACGTGGTCTGCACAGCCCCAAAGAGGGTCTCGAAAAGCCCCTGCCGCTCCCCAACCTCCCAACTGACCTCCTGCCCTGGAGTAGGCGGAGAAGAAGCCTTTGGGACCTGTGCCCAGCCCCTCCCCTCCTTCCTAGGGTTAGTCACTCAGGAACCCAGGCCCACACTCTCCAGGCCTGAGGCTGAAGTCACTCATCCCACGGCGTTAGAATTCACCCACCACACCCCCACAGCCAGAGGTCCAGGATGGTCAATGCCCTTCTCCCCCCACGGGCAAGGCCATACCAAGGACATGGTGAACTGGGCAGGCGGGGTGGGGTGGGGGGGCGGCGCAGCCACCTCTTAAAGCACCACTTCCCTTAGGACATTTCAGCTCAGCCATATCCCCAGGTGTCCAGGAAAACAGGAAGCCAACCTCAACATGCACAGCCCGCCCCTGCTGAGTTAGAATTAGATCTCACACAAACAAGTGGTCAAACGTTCCCAGGCCCAAGCCCTCACCAGTCTGGTCGGTTGTCCGCCACCAGGGCCTGGAGCTTTGGTCAGACCGCCGCTCCTCACTGAGCCCACGCCTTGACCCTCCAGCCAACGCCAGCCTGCCAGCCAGCAGGGGAAGCGACCCACAAGGGCAGGCTGATGCTGTCTGGAGCCCCAGGCTCAGCCGACAGCACTCGGCACAACCGTCTCCTGCTGGCCCGGGGCTCTCATGGTTTTCCGCACGTTCCAGACTGCAAGCTTCCCAGGATCAGGGACTGGGTCACCTCCTTTCCTTGCCTCCTAACCTCAGGCTGCTCGGTGCCAGGCCTGGCTCGGCAAGGGAGATGCCAGTCCTGCAGGAGAAAGCTTTGCCCCATTCACTCTGCATCCTGAGTCTTGCTGAAGCCAGGGCCACCGGCCAACACCAGGAAGGGCCCGGAAGGAAGCGCAGAGCCTATATACAAAGCCTACATGTGGGCTATTAAAAGGAGCCCTCCCTGCTTCCCCCAGGACAGCCAAGTTCCTAGGGGGTGACGAGGTGCGGTGCGGAGAGCTAGGACTTGTGCTGGGCACTCAGCCACTGCAGCCTCTCAAAGGCGAGCCAAGCGCCGCCTCAAAAGGCACTGGTCGCACGAGGAGAGGGAGACCATCTACAGTGGAGGCAGGAATGCAAGCGGGGACTCTTGAGCCACACCCCCGAGGCCTCGGCCTCCCCCAGAGCGACCACCTGCAGCATCAGCATGGCCTGGTCCCCTCCCACGTCCTTCCTCCCCTCCGGGGCCAAGGGCACGGTCTCTAGGCAGCCTCAGGCCCACTCCCTCTGGAGACTCAGCACACTCAGCCGTGAAGGGCGGCCCTAAAACCCTGGGCCGACGGCAGGAAGCTGTGGCGGCGGGAGCAGGGGCACGTGTGTTGGGGTGAAGGAGGAGATACAATCAGGCGAGGGCACAGCTGCAACGCCTCGGAGCCGGAACACCAAGTTCCCTGTTTCCGAGACCCCAGCGCCGGCCGCCTCTTGACCCCCACGGGCTGCAATCTACCTGCCACAACCGTGGGGCCACCCTTCCTGTACCCCGTGCCCAGGTGTCAGGAGTTAACTTCCCCCGGCCTCCTTCTCCAAAACCCCTCAGGCCTCATGTGCCCGGGGTGTTCCGGCTTTGCATCCGGGGGCCAACCCGGCGCCACTGAGAACCCTCTGCACAGTGGCACACATGACCTACACGGGGGAGAGCCAGGCCCCGGCCGCTGTCAGCCACGGGGATGAACACGGCACACCCCGCCCCTGCAGACCCACGGAGCTGCCCCGGCCTGCGTCTCTCTCAGCACCCAGACCTTGTCGTCATTTTTCCTTTCTGCCCGTGAGAGCCTCATCCCCTACGTTTACCGTCAGCCTCCACGGCACCTGGCACATCAGTGAACACCAGCGTCCAGTCAGGGGGGCACAAGCGGCGTCTCACCTGTTCATGTGCCGCAGGGGCCCAAGAAAGCTGTTTTCGGACCTTTTTTTTTTTAAAGGAAAGAGTAGCTATGGTGACACGGAAAGCACACAACGCTGGAGATACGGCCTCAGTGAACAGGTCAGAGGTGGGAGCGACCACGTCCGGCTCGGTGTACTCCCAACGTGGGAACGAAGACCACGCTCAATGTGGGATGAACACAGGAACTCGCGGACGAGGGCACACGCTTCAGCTTGTCGTTGGGTCCCGCAAAGGCCCTTCTCAGAGCACCTTGAGCACGAAGCCCCAGGCTCCCGCTTACCCAGCAGGGGCTCAGGGAGGCTGTCATCATAACCCAGGGAGAGCAAGTCAGAGCACAGGTCTCCGGTTACCCAACACACACACAGCAGAGGGGACCGCGTCTCGATGGGGGGACTGCAGAGGG
Organism: Bos mutus; assembly: GCF_027580195.1. Taxonomy (NCBI): domain Eukaryota; kingdom Metazoa; phylum Chordata; class Mammalia; order Artiodactyla; family Bovidae; genus Bos; species Bos mutus. Next base: position 54,115,096 of record NC_091629.1, on the reverse strand, counting down.
AGCCTGAGTCTCTCAAGGGAACCACTGACTCCAGCGTGTGCAGACCGAAGCCCAGGCTGGCCGAACAGGGCATGTGGCCAGGGGGCGGAGGAGAGATCAGACAGCCCTGTCCAGGTAAATACAAACCCTGTTCTTCTACAACACCCACCTGTCACCTGCCCCAGAGTGGAGGGATCAACTGAACACTGCAAAGGGAATCGGGAATTCCAGCCCTGGTCTCAGCACCACCGTGAACTCGCTGAGTGACCTTCACCTTGGGGCCTCGGTTTCCTCCTCTGTAAGGGGGAGCCTGGCATCCCTGCCTCTCTGCGAGAGCTGTGGTGGAGTTCTAACACCCCATGGATGAGAAAATGCTCCATGAACCAATGCACTACTCAAATACCCAATTTTTCTCCTGCCTGTGACCTCTGTGAACAGACTCAGGGAAGGAACAAAGAAGTAAGAAACAGACTTCCAGCCCCTGGCTGTCGGAGAAGCCTCGAGGCCAGCATGGTGGTGGGAAGAACTGATGCTCTGTGGTTAGCTACGGTGAAGGCAAGGGAAACCAAGAGCTGCTAAGTACCCACGAGGGCCCCATGCTGTACTGAGCACGCTCAGGTGCCACCTCTCACTCTCAGACGGACCCCACCTGACCACTGTCGACAGGCTGCTCTGTAAGGGGGAAATGACTTTGACAGCTGAAGATCAGTTTCAGGTGCCTGGTATCCAAAGGCACAGAAGGGCTGAGACTCTCACCCAAATCTGACTGATTCTGGCCCCAGCTGCTGGGGACCACTCCTCACCCTGGACTCGGCCTGGAGTCTTCTCACCTGTTATCAGGCTGCTTTCAAAGGTTTCCCCCTGGGGAAGCTTGAGCACTCTCTGCCCCGCTTGTCCTGGGACTCCCCTCAAAGTCCCCACTGGCTTCTGCAGTTCTCAGAGCAGGCTGGCAGTGGGGGGAGTCTCCTGTCCTCTAGTATCGGGCCTTTGCTACAGCAGGCCTCACCTTGTCCCTCCAGCTCTAGCTCTCACTGACCTCTCTGAAGCCACGTCAGAGAAAAGGGCAGAGCAGAAAGAAACACCATGAGTTAATAGAGACCAACACGGATAGTGAAAGGAGAGGCAAAAACAGGCCCTAGCACAATGAGGTGCCGCCGTTAAAGCCTTTCCTGGAAGTCAGGGGTCTCCCCAAAATGGACTCACATACCGTTTATCAGGGCGAAGTTCTTAGAAACAGACTAATCTGATATGTTCATGTGATACCGAAGCAGCTGCTCCTAGTCAGCTGCCCTGACACCCTGCAAAAGTCAGGGGCGGGAAAGAGCCCTGATGACAATAAATGGGGGCTAAGTGGCCTCCTGGTCCCCACATCGAAGTACATGGCAGCCAGCCCCCTCGATACCACATGTACATTTGTTCCCTTCCACTAACAGGTCCTTCTGGGCCACTTAATCTTCCCCTTCCTCCTCGTCAGGGTTCCCACGTGTGAAGCACTTACATGCTACACTCGATGCCAAGCACCTTACACATTCTCACGGAATCCTCACAAAACCCTTACGAGAAAAATGTGTTTGTTACTATCCGTCTTTTAGAGATGAGAGAGAAAGTCACATGCTTAAGGTCACAGAGCAAGTGAGCTGCACAGCAGGATTTTAACCCAGGCAGTGTGAGCGCTCAGAGCCCTGGTGCTCAGCCACTACGGCTCCTCTGCCTCCTGCCTCCAGACACCACCCCACGCCTCCATCACCGCTCATCCGCCTGCCTGCTAGGAGACAAGGCATGCCGTACTCATTGGCTCTCTCCCGCAGTGGCTCCCAGGTCCCCCTCCTCAACCTCTCCCAGACATCCCACTTCAGCCTCTGGTGACAGCTCTGCTACAGGACAGAGCACGACCCACAAGGCTTGGCACGCCACGGCCCTCCCTATGCTGCCCCCTAACCCACCCAGTGCAGTGGTCCTTGGGGCCTCACCCAGGGCACAGGCAAGGTCCTTAACCACTCAGGCCTGTGCACCAGCCACCTCCCCTCCTGGCTCTCTCCTCTAGACCCCCAGCTTGCTGGGCAGCGCTCATTCCTCTGCACACAGGAAGCTCTGGGCATGGACCTTTATTATGGCATGGAACACGCGGGGTTCTAATTACACGTCCCCACGCCTGCCTCTTCCAAGAGTTGTTCCTCAACAGCCCAGTCCAGGTCTTGTTCATCTTCTGAACTCTCAGTGCCTAGTACTGGGCAAACAGGAGGTGTTCACACAGTATCTACTGAGCAAGCAAATGCCCCTCATTCCAAGGGGCGACCCAAAACAAGCCAGAGGCCAAGCTCTCTAATTGATGACTCCAGCCTGTGCATTTGTGTACGTATGTGCGGGCCCCGGCGCACACACAGGGGAGAAGCTGGAGGTGCTGGGGGCCCCCGGCGTGGTGTGTTCAGCTCTCCCAGGCACAGCAAACTCTGTCCCTAAGTTCACAGGGAAGACAAAGCCCCAGCTGCACAGGGGGCCTGGCCGGGCTGGCCTGGAAACCCACACATCAGGGCAAGCCTGGGGGCGCTGAGGAAACACTGAGAGCTCTGACTTCCCCTGGAAAAATTATAGTCAGACAGGAAACACACAGGCGAGGATGGTGAGCTGTGGATCCGGACACGTGCTCTTACCCTTCTCCCACGGGGACTGACCCGGCAGCAGAGGAAAATCCCCGACGACACAGGCCCGCCCTTCCCGGGCTCAGCCTTCAGAGCTGACCCTGAGGTCTGTCTCCTCCAGGGTCTGACAGCCACAGGGGTCAGGCCTCAGACTGCAGGTCCCTATGTCACCTCCCCCACGAGCCTGACTGCCTTATCCGGGGAGTTTGCTTTCTTCTGCCACCCTGCAACCCCCGGCATCAAAGGGAGCAGGAACTACGGCTGCCGTTGTCCGCTTCAGTCTCCCTGAAGGCAAGGGCCTGTTTTGATTCACCACCTAAGGAGGCCTGGCGTCTAAAAGGGTATCGATTGCAGAAACAAAGACGAAAACCTGGGGCTGCAATTCCTGACGTGCTGGCCCCCCGTGGAGTCACCATCCGAGCCACTGTGCCCACAGTGACCCCTGACTGAACATGTCAACCCAGAAGGCACCAGAAGTGTGGAGCCACAGCTGAGAAAGGCTGGGGCTGTCCGTCAGGTACAGTCTGAACAGGAAGGTTTCTCTTCAGAGGAGCAATGCGGACCCCAGGATTGGGGCCTGAGGCCACTCAGAGCACAACCCCAGGGCGTAGAGTGCCCTTGGGATTGGCCGGCCAGCACCTGCCAGGAGGGCTGGGTCCCACTGAGGCTGTCACGTGGCAGCACAGTTCACTCCCTGCATTTCCATTTCCTCGTCTGTAAAGTGGGGTGGCACTCCAGACCACCCCCTGGGGCCCTTGAGCGGATCTGCCAAGAAAACATGATGACACGTCTCTGTAGCACTCAGCAGGAAGTCTGTAATTGCTTTGTACTCATTTATGTCAGTATCTGTAACACAAAAAGCCAAACACCGACCTGGTTCCTGTCACACCACTGTGACAACCAGTACCAACCCCACCCCTTTTAAACCAAACTCCCACCCGCGACGCGACGTGAGCACCTGCCGGTCGCATTTCACAAAAGGAGGATAAAGAGAGAGGGCACAGAGTCAGGCCAGAACGAGGTCCTCGACGTGAGCACCGTGAACTTTCACTGAACCCCATCTCGTTGCAGGGCCACGGATACCCTGAGAGTCCCACAAGCGTCTCTCTCTTTGGCCAGGTTACAGACACTGCGTGGTACCCTGGCAGGGTCAGCAGGAAAAGGCCAGGCATCTGAGGCACCTGGGCAAGAGGCCAGGTGGCAAGGGGCCCTGCTGGCACTCCAAACTTCCTCAGAACCTACAGAGGCGGCTGCAGGGATCAGAACCCAGCAATGAGGTGCACCCACAAGCAGGTGGCTCTGGGGCAGCCCCAGTGGAAGGCTCCAGCAGCAAGGCCTGACTGAACTGCACACCAGGGTCCACCAGGCTTCTCACCCAGACTCCTTCAATCCCGGGACCCAATTTATCAATGGGCCATGGCCCCTTCTACCTCCTCTGCCCAGGCTCCAGGCAGGCCTCTTAAATCCCAGCTGAGGTCACTGAATTTGCACCCCTCTGACGGACCCACCTGCAGGGGCTGGGGTTATCAGGTACCTGGCACTCCTGCCTCCAGCCCCCGAGACCTGAGACCTGCTGGACTAGCCCCTTGCCTCTCCACACCCCTTCCTTCTGTACAGGCCCCAACTTACAAACAAGAGAGTCACCTACCCAGGAGATAGATGTGCAAGTCTCCTCAAGACAACTCCATACCCTGCTCTATGTGGTAGGGGGGTGACTAGTAGTTGGGTCGGGGCAAAACAAAACCATTTCCTCCCTTTTCCGGGTAGTGATCTCAGTGAAATGAGCTGGGTCCCCGAGCTCCTCCCTTCCTGCTCCCTCACCCTTTTGTGCAGCCATACAGTCCCAGTCCAAGAGGGGCAGTCATAGTCTATTACCATTGTCATGAATAACAGCTTACATTTACTAAACATTTAGAACGTATCCAACAGCACAGCTGTTGAAGGCAAGGTTGGATTTGAAGCCCACGTATGTTGTTTTACATTAATCCTCTCCTTTATCCCCCTAGAATAACCCCATTCGGTGGAGATATCATTACTCCCACTTCACAGATGGTGACACTAAGGCTCAGAGAAGTAGCTGGCTGGGGGCAATACACAACTATTACATACGGGCTTCAAACCCAACCTTGCCTTCAACCACTGGGCTGCACTTCAACTGCCTGCTGGTCCCGTGCATGGTGTGAAACGCAGCCTCTTAGCCAGAAGTCTACCTGGGAACCTCAGCAAGCCGCTACCAATTCAGGAGAGCCCGGGGAATCCACAGACACACGGAAGGGCCATGACTGGAGTCTGATGCCGGGGTGATGCCCCTCCAGTCCTCTGCAGGATCTGTCCTTCCTCTACTCTGAAATCCAGCCTCTCAAATCATCTAACATTTTCTCCCGCCGGCTGCCAGGGCCCGAGGAGGGTCACAGAGGAAGGCGGCTGTCGTGTGGAAGTTCAGCAGCTGTGTGAGATCTGGAGTGTGCGGCTGAGGATGGCTGTCTCACCACAAGACCTTCCTTCCTCCCCGTCTCCTCAGTCATCTACACGCAGGTACACCATACCCAAGGTCTGGAAGACCTTCTCTTGGGGTGTATCACTTCCTGAACCCTCTTCCTCTACACAGTCCTAATTCTGAGCTTGGCTCTAATTCCAGTCTCGGGGGTGGGGGGTAGAGGGGGTTCTTGTAGGAAGCAACCCACAGCCTGGGGTTGCAAACACATCATCTCACACTTGGAGGCGGGAGAATGGAGGGCAGAGCTGGGGGGCCCATCCGGCCACAGCACAGGCGCGTGCTCAGTGGAATCTCTCTCTGAAGGATCTGGGGTTTTTCAAAATCCCCCAACTCTCTCTTTCGCAGAAGCAGCCAAGGTCAGGTCTGGGACAGCAAAGAGGCAGGAAATAGTAGCCGCTCCTGGCTCCCTCCAGCCACAGGACGCAGGACACTAAGGGCTGGACCCCAATTTGGCTGCGTCCTCTTGAAGAGTACCTGACACGCAGCAGCGAGGCTGGCCTTTCTGGGGCCAAGCTCTGGAGAATGTGCTTCCAAAGGACAAGGGGAAGCCTGGCCTCTTTCCCTGCCCTGGCTTTGGGAGTCTGCCCACGCACACAGACCTCCAAAATTCAGCTTCAGGACAAAAGAAGCGGCGGGAAAAACATCCACTGCCTCCTCTCGGGCTTTTCCAAACCAAACAAGACCACCTTCCTCCTTGGCCCCAAGAGAGAGATGAGTAGGCCCGGCTCTGCTCCAAAACCAGCCCTACGCCAACATCTGCCTAAGTTCTACTTGGGGAACCCAAAGGTTCCTTTGTAAGTAGGAGCCCGGCCGGGAGGCCCAGAGGTGCACCAGATTGATCTTTTTTGGAAAAACGGTGCATCTGGTCTGGCCTCCGGTTCCGCGGCTGCCGGGGGGAGGACAATGCCTCGGCCGACACCGCTCCCGGGGTAGGGGGGGGACCCGACGCCTGCCCCGCTGATCTCCAACTCGCTAGGATTTTTAGGCCTCTGGGCAAAGCGCCTGGAACACTCCCCCCCTTACTGGGGGAGGGGGTGTCCTGTCAGGTGACTGAGGACCCGGATGCCCCCCGCCCCCGGTGACCACCCTGGCCGAGGCGGGGGCGGGGACCCAAAGTTTGCCAGAGTCTCTCCAGCGGTGGCCCCAGGGCGCGCGCGAGCCGGGGCGCAGACCCCGCGCCGCCCCAGCGCGCGCGCCCGCGCGGCAGGCCCGGGGAGCCGGGGGTGTGCAGCAATGGGGAGCGCACTTACTGGCCCCCTCTATCTTGTCGGCGCCTCGGCTCCACGTGATCTGCCGCGTCTCCAGCTTGACCTGGAAGGTCTTCCGCTCGGGCCGCTGCGACTTCTTGGAGTAGAACAAAGTCATGACGGTGCCCACCTCGAGGCTGCGGCAGAGGTGCACCACCTCGGCGTCCGAGGGCGCGCTGGGCCCGCAGCCGTTGGCGCAGGGGGACGCGGCGCCCGCCATGGCTCGGGTGCCGGGGGCGGCGGCGGCGCAGGCCCGGCGGGAGCGAGCTGGCGGCGGCGGCGGCGCAGGCGGCGGGCGAGCGGACCCCGGCGGCGGCGACTCCTGCGGGCGGAGACGGGGCGGGGCCTGAGCGGGGGCGGGGCGGCCCTGCAGGCCCCGCCCCGGCCCGCGCGCCGGGAACAAAGGCGCCCGCGCGCCCGTGGGGAGGACCCCCGCCCGCTGCGCCTGCGCCCCGCTGTCCGCCAGCCGGGCCCACGGCCTCGCGGGGCCTCTTCACGCCGCCCCGGACACAGCCCGGCTGCCACGGCCGGTCCCGTCACGCGCGGCAGCCTCGCGCCGGCCCGGCCGTCTGTCGCGCGCGCACAGGCGGCTGCCCAGCCCACCGTCCCGCACAGGCCCGGCCGCGGCGGCTCCTTCCGAAGCCCGCTCGTGGGGCGCCGCCCGCGCGGCCACCGGGAAAAGAAGTGTAGGCCCGGGGCGCCTCCCGAGGCCCACCGGCCAAACCCGGTACCTGGGAGGGCTGCCTGGCTGAGGGAACCAGGCCAAGCCGGGCCGCCTCTCACCGGCGGCGGCGGCGGCGGCGGCGGTGGAGGAGGCGAGTCCTCCGCGCGCCCTCTCCGGGGCGGGGCGGGGGCGGGAACACCCGGTGATTGGTCGGCAGGCTCTGACGGACAGCCTGCCTGTCCCGCCTCTCCCCCCTCCCTTCCCCGGGGCAGCCGGGGGCGGCCCCGCCGGCAGTGCCTTTGACCGTCGGACCCACTATCTTCCCGGCCCTGCGGCCGAAGTGGCCTCGCGGGTGCGTGTGTGTGTGTGGCGGGGGGCGGGGGGAGTCCCGTTATTCGGAGTAGCCCACAGGCCTGAGCATCCCCTGCGAGCCCACCAGTGGTCTTGGCCTGGCCATACCCTTCGAACCCCTACGCCTCAAGTCTCCACGCGAGGACGGGGGCTCAGGCCCTATGGCTCAGCACCATTCCTGCAGATGCTCTCCCGAGCTTTCGTTTTCCCTGGCTGACTCTATCCCTATTTTCCTCCTCGGTCTCTGGCCGCTGCCTTTCGACACCTCAGCAGCTTCTCTTCCTCCGGGGTGGGTCCTGGGTCAGTTCCCAAGGCGGCCTGACCCCTCTGTCGGCGTCACTGCCCCCCGCCCCCTGCCAAATTCAGGCACCCGAGCGCCGAAGCTGTATCCCCACTTGCATCCCGTTACCTGTTCCACGACCCGACGTAGCACAGACATCTCACATCCCTCCTCAAATTGCTTCTCCCGTGGTCTTCAGTTTCTCAGAACATGCCTCTGGTTAGTTGCTCGGGCTAAAACCGTTGGAGACAGCCTTGGTTCCTCTCTCTCCCTCAACCCCACAGCACTCCATCAAGTCCCATTCCCTGTGCCTTCCCATGTCTCTGTTCTGCCCACAACCTCAAGGCCCATCTTCTCTCTTCCAGACTGTTTACCCTCCTTGGTTTTGCCTGCATGTATTCCCTATGCTCTAGTTTGTTTGTATTTTTTAAATTTGGCTGTACCGGGTCCTAGTTGCAGCATTCAGAATCTTTTAGTTGGGGGTTGTGGGATCTAGTTCCCTGACCAGGGATCGAACCCAGGCCCCCTGTGTTGGGAGTGCAGTCTTAGCCATTGGACCACTAGGGAAGCCCCTATGCTCTGGTCTTCAAAATGAAATTAAATCCTGACTCCCTACCTCCAGGCTCAAATCATCCAGAACTTCCCATGGCACACAAAATCCCCTACCTGGCCCAGCAGGTCCGGCATGGTCTGACCCCTTTCTTTTCCCACTTCATCTCTCACCACCTCCCTTTCATTCCATTCTCCAGGCACAAGTTCTTTTGGTGGTTATTCGATTAATCTGTACTCTTTGTGTTGCTGCAGCCACTCCCTAGACGCACCCCGGGCAGTCTAATTGCCCCGTCACAGAACACCGCCCAAACTAAAGACACCTTCAGTCACAGTAGAGCCTGTCTGACGGATGTTGAGCCAGACAAAGCAGGACAGCGTACTGCATTGTAGAGGTAAGAGGCCCAGCAGGGCACCCAGCTGATGCTAGAGAAAGATCCAAGGACTTCCCTGGTTAAGTGACTTCAGTGGTTACGACACCATGCTTCCAATGCAGGAGGCACAGATTTGATCCCTGGTTCGGGGAACTAAGATCTCACATACCACGTGCTGTTGTTGTTTAATCACTTAAGTCGTATCCAATTCTTTGCGACCTCCAAAAAATGATAAAGAAAAAAATTAGGGAAAGATCCAGGCATCCAGGAATGTGTGAGTACGTATATAAGAGTATGTGCTCAGGCAGGCCACCCAGCTGGCTGATGACTAATGTCTGGGGACTGCCTTTGACTTGTCTTGCTGTAGTGGTAGCATGTGTATGTGTGTTGATCCCCTCAAGTGCAGCCCCCAAGGACCTGAGGATTGAGCCTGAGGTTGAGGCAGCTGTTTGTGCTTGGTTGGCTGTGGTCACCCAAGGGGAGGTGGCGTGGCTGAGATGGACTGCCACCTAGTGGCAGGCCTTTGAAATAAGAGGGAGGGAATGAAAGTTGACCCAATGCCCGGCCCAGCATTACAAGGGTTGCAACATGTGGTCACACCTGATCCTTATAGTTACTCTAATCAGCGATTATTGTTCCCAGTTTACTGATGAGAAACAGATTCAGAGAAGTTCTGCGGCTTGCCTTAAGGCCACATAATTAACCAGTGAGGATTTGAACCCCAATCTATCTGACCATGCATTTTCTTCCTCACAGGGGAGCCTCTAGCTTCAGTAGGTGCCGGTGGACAGTGGGCACATAGGCTAGCTGGCTACTCAGCAAGGGTGAGGGGAGGCCCTTGGCATGGCTGGCCCTGGGCACAGGAAGCATGAGTGCAGAGCTTGAGCGCTCATAGTGTGTGGCTTGGGCTTGCTGGGGCTTGCTGTGGTGCTTGTCCCTGTCTACAGCCTTGAGCTTCCCTATGCTCAGTGTTAGTGCCATGAGTTGGAAGAACAAGAGAAACTCAGCACTGGGCCCCAAGGAATTCACAGATTTAAGACAGGTAAGCACTCTGTTGTGTAGGGACAATTGTGATGGAGGAAAAAAACAGAGGGCTATGAGCTAACACATTAGGGAGACCTGCTTCAGATCTAGTAGACAAGGAAGACCTCTGTGGGACTCAGCAGAGGCTGGAAGGATGTGAGGAGATGGCTGGCTGTATTATTAGGGGTGGGTTGGAGGAAAGTCCTTTCTAAACAAGGTAACAGCATATACAAAGGCCCTGAGGCCAGAAAGAGCTTAGTTAAGTTTAGGAATGGAAAGAAGGCTAGAATTTACTAAGAGGGAGCACGGAGAGGGGAGGTGGAGTGGAGGGGTTGGTGAGGCCAGGAAGACAGGAGGGGGGCTAGCTGGGCCCCTCCCTGCTCATCGGACCTTATCCATTTTCCCAGGAGGCCTCCTAAGTGCTGTCGCCTTTACAGCTTGGTGGGCGGTGATGCTTTTTAGAAATCTCCATTTCTCCATTTTCTGAGAGCTTCCCGACATGTAGCCCGGGCTTCCTGGCTTCTGCTTTTGCCTCTGGGGCCGGGCCTCCAGGGGCTCCAGCAATCCCTGCCAACAGGAGCTCATGTTTTCAGCCTGCTGTCAGGCCCTCGATCAGGAAACAGGACCCCATTTCCTCCTGGGACTTCTGAGCCGGCATCCCAGGCCTCAGGTGCCTGCCTCCACCCAAGGAGACTCAGGAAAAGCAGGGCGAGCCGAGGGTGTGACCGGTATGGGCTTCCCCCAGCTCGGCATATATATATGGGGACGTGGGTGTTACTGGCAGTGCCTGCAGCTGCACTGGCTGGGAGGCGCAGCCCAGCACCCACACCAGGCACACGCCCATGACATCACCCAGGCTCGCCTCACTCAAGCCTATTTCTGTCAACACTCATGCTTCAGCATGCTCCGGCGACACCAGTACCTGTGCCTGAAGTTGTGGGGGGAGGTGGAGTCCCAGCCCAGCTGCCCCTCTGGCTCTGTGAGCCTGACCCCATGGGTGTTTACTTACCAAACACTTAGAGCATCACTTGACATAGTAAGCCCCATAGAACTGCTTTACCCCTGGTGACTCATTTACTTTTCATGACAGCCCTGAGATAAGTACTTTTTTTTTTTTTTGAACAACTTATTTATGGCCGGGCTGGGTCTTCACTGTTGCATGTGAACTTTCTCTCCTTACGGAGAGCAGAGGCTACTCTCTGGCTGCAGTGCACGGACTTCTCATCCTGCTGGCTTCTCTCGTTGTCCTGCACAGGGCTCTAGCACTTACACTCAGTAGGTGCAGCATACGGGCCTAGCTGCCCTGCAGCATGTGGAATCTTCCTGGACCAGGGACAGAACCCACGTTCCCTGCATTGGCAGGCGGGTTCTTAACCACTAGACCACCGGGGAAGTCTGAGTATAAGTACTCTATTATCCTCATTTTACAGAAGGAAAAACTGAGGCCCAGAGAGATTAAGCTAAGAGGCAGGAGAGATGGGATTTAGGCCCATCCAGAGTCCACATGACGTTGCCTTCCACCTAGGTATGAACATTTCACTATTTTCTTACCCTTTCCGTAATACCCTTACCTGATGTGTTTTCTATTTTTAGTTGTTTGGTTACATCTTGTTCCAGGTTGGGTTCTTTGGGAAGCCTCTGTGACAGAGGTTAGTGTGCAGGGTGTTTTTTCAGGACAAGTCCTTGGGATCAGCACTGTGGAAGGGAGGGAAGGAAACGCGAGGGGGCACTGGGAGAAGTTGAGCTGTGATACAGGTCTGGTGGCAGCCTCAGCCTGCCCCCAGGGAGCTCTATTGCCGTCCCTCCACCAGCCACTGAACGTGGCCTGTCCTGGGCTGAGCGCGGCTTCAGATGTCTGCAACCACGGTGGTCTTAGGGGGCTGATGGTCTCCTAGCAACAAGCGCTCCCTCAAAGGGGAATCTGAGCGGCACATCCCTGTGTCTGCCACAGATGTCTTCTCATTCTTAAGTACTCCGAGCATTTCTTAAGAAATCAAAAATATGGTACCATAAAAATGGGATATGCTATTATCTGAAGGAGGAATGTAATTTGGTGAATATGGGTTAGCACGGCTGTGGTGATTGAAAATCAAATGTGATTGAAAATCAAATTGAGCTTCCTGGTATCCAAAGCAGAAACTTCGTATTCTGATAACTGATTCCTTGGGGGATAAAGATTTTCCTGGGGTTAAATGATAAGGGCAGTTTCTTAAGGGGACACTTACTTGATTGAAATAGTAGAGAATGTTCTCTGCAGATTAACAGCAAATCCCCACCCAGTTTTCATTCTCCCTGTAATGGCCTTGAGTGACTATAGAAGGTATGAAAATAAAGCGCAGCTTCTACCACAGTTGAAGATAGGCAAATTTATATACTTGCAGCATCTAATTTAATCCACGTATGAAACTTTATCCCTCTTCTTTAAACTTTTAACTTTCACTTAGTAGTATCTTATGTTAGGCGGCTGACCAGCCCTTCTTAGTCAGCCTGCACCTAGGCCTGCACCTGGTGCTTAGTGAGTACTCCCCTTGGTGCACCTTGAACTCCATCCCTCAACCTGTCATCTTGGCTGTTAAGCGTTGGTCCCCAGTATCCATCCATGGCTCCACCTTGGTCAGTGGGCCTCACACTTTTTAGATCTCATCCTCCTGCACACCCATGATATACTCTCAGAGCCTCGTGTTTTCTGTCACTCGAGGGGAAACCAGGCCAGGACTCTGTGCTCCCTGCAGACCCTGCTTCCCCTCTGCTGATGGCCCCTCTCTTGGGACCCAGATGTCGAGGCAGGAGAGCTGGACTCCAGAGACACTGTAATTGCCTCTCTGCAGGCAGAGAAGGGGGCCCTAGCTAGCCACTGTGGCCCTGGCCAGGTCGGACCTGCTATTTTTCCACCTTTTCTGTCCTTCTTCCAGCACACATTCCTACATCCCTGTAGCAGTGAGACAGCAGAAGGGATCAGACCAAGTTCCCGCTCCAGGAGAGCAGAGAGAAATGCCAACAGACGTTTGTCAGCAGAAGACATTTCAGTGTGATAAGGGCCCTTGGAGCACTAGGGAGGGACAGCTGACCTTATTAGACCTGCTGGTGGCTGTGGGCAGAGCCAAGTGAGAGGTATTCTGCTCCAGATACAAGACTGTCAATCACTTGTTTTCAAAATAAGGTCACCACACGTGTTTTGTGGCCATTTTTGCAACTATAGCAGAAAACTTAAAATTATCTGTTTATATATTGTTTTTAGCTGCACTGGTTCTTCTTTGCTGCATCAGGCTTTCTCTTGTTGCGGAGAGTGGGGGCTGCTCTTTGTTGTGGTATGTGGGCCTCTCATGACAGCATAAATAGTTTTAGGGATACATGATTCAGATGTCCACAGATAGCAGTTTATTTAGTTACATATTTCCCACATTTAAAGTCACACATTATTTAAAATGATATATTAATTTATGAGGATTTTTTTCCCACTCTGGTCTTTTCAATAATTATGTTCACACTTTTTTAGTTAATTACGGCTACACTGGGTCTTCATTTCTGCCTGTGGGCTTTCTCTACTTGGCGGTGAACAGGAGCTACACTCTAGTTGCGGTGCGAGAGCTTCTCATTGCGGCGGCTTCTCTTGTTGCGGAGCACAGATTCCAGGGCACGTGGGCTCAGTAGTTGTGGCCCACTGGATCACCAGGGAATTTGCCGTTACAAATCAGCTTTATTGAGGAATACCCTACAGAAAATGCACCCATTTTAAGTGTAAAGTTTGGAAAGCTTTGACAAATGTATAGCCACCTGTAACCCCACTCAGTTAAGACATAGGACGTTTCCATCACCCTAAACAGTGTTCTGGGTGCCCTTTAAGAGTCCGTCTCATGGTCAGCTCAGCAACACATACAGGAAAACTGGAGCAATACAAAGATTAGCATGGCCCCCGCACAAGGATGACATGCAAATTCATGAAGCGTTCCATATTAAAAAAAAAAAGTTGATCTCCCCTGCCCCCAGTGGGCAACCACAAAGTCTACTTTCTGTCACTACAGGTTAGTTTTACCTGGTCTAAAATTTCATGTAAGTAGAATCACAGAGTATGTACCCTTGGGTCTGTGTTCAGTATAATGTTTTTGAGATTCATCCCTGTTGCTGCAGAGGAAATACTTTTTGAATCAGTATGTGATGCTGTCAACTGGAAATTTTAACCTAAGCATAATTACTTTTCTGTATAACATTAAATAGCTTTCTTTTTATTTCTTCTGTAGATACATATCAATGATTGACATAATCCCCACTTAGACTGTATTGCTTTAAAAATATTACAGAAATTTTAAATATATATAGAGACAGGATAGCACGGTGAAATGTACTCATCAGCCAGTTTAATTAGGAACTCTTGGCCACTCTTGTTTCGTGTCAAACTTGACCCACTAACCCATTCCATATAATTTTGACACTAATCTTAGCTCTATAATGTTATCTGTAAATATTTCAGTGTTTTTCTAAAAGACTCTTTAAAAACATATATCAACACCGTATTGCTATTTAAAGTGATCTTGAAGAAACCTGTTCAAGTGCAGTGCTTCGGATTGTGAGAAATAATTGCCCAGTCTGTGGTAAATTTCTTTGCTTCCTTGTTTACTGATTTTGTCAGGGGACTACTTACAATCGTCCAAAACTAGTTTGACTGAGGTCATTTCAGGATAATGTGTTTTCTCCAAAAAGTGCTTTTTGGTTCAAAACAAGTTGAGAGAACAACCTATTATATGAGGGATTTTGTAAAGACTGAAATGTAAGTAAAACTCCTTTTCTCAGAAAGAAAAAATTTTTTTAAGTTTTCTATGGAGGAAATACTGTATTTGATGTATGTGGTATTTAGAAGGTGATATCAGAATTGGTGATTTACCAGATATGAGAAAGGTGTGAAGGATGATGACTGCCCTCAGTTCCAGTTGGGAGACAGAGTGGATGGTGGTGCCTTTCCCTGAGATGCTAAACCAAGCCCAGTGGGCTGGTGGTGGTAGGTTCCGAACATGGTTTTAGAGGCCGTGGACATCCCCGCCAAGGTGTGGCAGTGTGTGTCTGGATCTCAGGAGAGGGTCTAGGCTGGAGGTAGAGATGTGGGGCTCGTCACGTTCAAGCGTGAATGAAATCAGCTGGGCTGAGAAGAGAACCGCAGCAGCTAAGGACCTGATAAAGGAGGTAACAGAAGCCACAGCCTGAGACGGAGGGATAAAATCAGGAGAGGGTGGCACCATGGAAACCAGAGGAGTGCTTTAAGGGAATGATCCTGTTTATGTGAGATGTCCAGGAAAAGACAGACCTATATAGAGAGGGTAGATTCGTGGAGGCTGGAGGTAGGAATGGGGATTAACTGTCCCTGGCATGAGGGATCTTACGGAGGGGACGAAGTTCTAAAACTGACGTACGCTGATGGCTGTACCACTCAGTAGTTACTAGAAGTCACCGTACATTGGAAATGGGTGGGTTTTATGACATGTGAAGTATCACTAGCGATTTTTGAAAAGTGTCTGGTGCCACAACGAGTTTGAGATGCAGGAGCAGCAGAGCCTGGTTAGTGGTTTGGTCGCTCATTCCTGGGTGACTGGTCAGAGTTGAAGAGGGTACTGGAAGCAAGATAGGGCAGAAGCTAGTTGCAGTTGGTGGGGGAGTGACCGGGTGGTAGAGGTGACTCATTCCAGGTGCTTGTTTGTGAAAGAGAGAGAGGGAGGGGGTGGTGGCTGAAAAGGGCTGGGAGTTGTGGTTTCTTTCTTTATTAAAAAAAAAAAAAAAAAAACGTGGCAGAGGCCCGAGGTAGACTTGACAGGGAGAACAGACAGGACCTGCTGACAGGATATGGGGGGTGGCGGTGAGGGAGGAAGGGGCCAAGCCAGCACTAGCTTTCTGGCTGGGGTGGCACATGGAAGCGGTCTCCCTCTGCCCACAGCTGGACCCCAGCATCACGGAAGGGCCAGACAGGAGAGGGTGGGGCAGACCCTACGCTCCGACCTAAGGGCTGGAAGTGGGAGGAGGGAACCTGCCTGCCAGATGACTAGGCAGCAGGGCGTGGTCCTCCTGACTTCATGCTCAAGCATCCTTTGAGGCCCTGCATACATACCTGGCCCTCACCTCTGTCTGGCCTCTTCCTTTGTCGCAGTGGTCGTCAGGTCAGCTTCTCCCATTCTCTGGCTTGCTTTCCCAGGCCTGCTGCAACCACCCAGGATGTCCTACAGCCGTTCTTGACCAGCATCTAGTTGCTCTGCACCTGCCCTCAGAAGAATGGTCTTTGCCAGGAAAGGTAGGCACAGGTTTCTGCTCACCAGTAACATGTGCCTGCAGGGCCTCCTGTCCTGTTTCCAGTGGTGACCCAAGGTTGTCCCCTGGTTGTGACAGGTCCTGCTCAAGTGCATTGATAGGGCTCGTGGACAAGCCTCTCTATTGCTATTCCTTATGTTCCATGGTATAGCTTCCCCAGAACTAATGAACTCAAAATACTTGGCTTTGGTCTCTTGCTCCAAGGCAATAGTGGCTCCGTACCTTCCTTTATTCCCTGGGGTGAATGCTGCCTCCCTCACTGGCTGATGAAATAAAGGCTGCCAAGGACCCTTCAGGATTCTCTGCAGTTGGCCCATCCCCAGCCCAGAAGTTCAGAGACCATCAGGGAGATGGCTGTCCTCCCAGAATACACCCCTAGCTGGCAGGCTAGAGGACTTAAGGCTAGCTAAATGACCGGGTCTGACCACTCTGGCCTTCCTGCCGCCTGCTCCTTTTGACCAGGAGACTTAATCTTTCAACTTCATCGCAGACTTAGCTGTAACCTAGGATGAAAGGAGGAACAACTTTTGTAGGGATCCTGACTGACTCGGGTACTAGAGCACCGAGAAGTGGTTCCAGACCACTCCCTCTCTATCAGCAGGATCTCTTGTCTGTCTGGAGAGAGCTTCTGGGATTCAGTGTTTTAACTGGCTTAGGACTTAATTCCCGCCATCCTGACGGTAACTTAGCCACATAAGTAGGCCCAAAGAAGCTCCCTACTGTTTCTCACCAGCACACACAGAAGTGTTCTAAAATCTGCTTCCCGAATACACTTGTTCCACTTTGCTCAATAAACCTACCCTAGGCTCCAAATATAGTCCTTGCACCGCACCTGTTCTAGTTTTTCTGTACCCGCCCTCACTTCCTGGGCCTGCCTTCTTCTAAGGATGTGGACTTTGGCTCCCTCCCCTTCAGCCCACACCCACGGTGGCAAGACAGATGCAGCCCCAGCTCCTGGGGAGGGAGGCACCCTTGCAGCCGGGAGCAGGCAGACCACATCTCACACCAAGGCCCAGCCCTGGAGCCCTACTCTGGCCCGGGGCCCTGGGCTAACACAGAGGCAGACACCAAGTTTCCGTTAAGTTGTAGGAATTTATTTTAAATAACCTACAGTTGATTAAAAGGGAATTCATGATAAAAATAGAAGATACTTGAGGAAAGATGTGGGAAATGGACTCTGCACACACGCTAAACTAACAATGCCTCTAAAACTAATGATTATAGCAAAAAATGTCTTCACATTAAAATTCTGCTTTTTATGTGTTTTTTTTTCCATTTTTTACACAATTACAAAAGAAAAAATAAAAGCCCTAAAATCTTGATTATTTTTCCTTTTTTTTTTTTTTTGACCAAATACTCATTTTCCTCTAAATTTTTTACCTGTGGAACTTTTATACAATAAAATCTTTCAAGTGAAAGACTGGGGTTTTAAATGAAAAAGATGGGTATCTGAAAGGGCATAGAGAATGCTCAGAACAAAGAATGATGGGAAAATGGTTTCAGTCACTGATTATTTATTATCCTTAGACTCGCTCACCCCTCATCCCTCCCCAGCCCCAATCTACACGATCTTTAAGATCAAGAAAAAGGTTTAAATATTTTAAAATAATTAAAAAGAAATAAAAATTCACATTTAAAAAGGAACACTCAAGTCAGGAAATATTTTCCCATCATGCTTTTCTGTGAACAGGTGTCTGAACCAAAACACTGCCGATGTCACGACTGCTTCAAGTTTAATGAAAATTGATTCCCATGACAATAGATAGTGACAACTCTAACAGGTGCGTTGGGTTTTTGTTCTACTTAATTTTAAATTCCTGAAATGGGGGGAGGGGAGTTTAGGAATTCATTTCTATTAAAATATAGAAGTTATTGCAAAACCCTAACTGTAAAAACGCACCAATATAATCGGACTTCGTATACAGTAGCTAAGAGAATCCAAATGTTTCAGTGAAACAGTGAATTTGCCTGGCAGAACTCTGACAAATTCCCATCCACTTGACCCCTTGAAAATAAAAACAAAATTCAAAACAAATCATACAGCTAGAATTTTGATATCTGAAATATTTTTAAATAAGTTGTCCATAGGACAACTGGCTCAGCTCTCCCTTATAATATCTTTTCTCAAAGATGTTAGTTAAGACTTGCTGCCTCTTTCCCTCGGGTGTGAGGGCAAGTGAGGCTCACAGTTTATCCATCTTTCCCAAACCACACTGTTCCTTTTCACAGAACTCTTGCCCCTCAAGACTGGCTAGAACTCGTAGTCCTCGTCAGCCATGTCAATGGCCCAGGCAAACTTCTCCCGCTGGGTTTTGTTGTAAATTTTCTCAATGGGGACCCCCCACTTCTTGCACCTGCAAATAAGGGAGAGAGAAGGGGGGTTAGTGTGTCTCAGGAGACGTGGGCCAGACCCGGGTTGGGGCCTGGATGTGCTGCCTTCTTCTGTTCCATCTGGTGAGGAGGAGAATTAATAAGGTACACATCTGGTCAAGCTTCATGTGCTTGACTCACTGAATCCTGACATTCTAAAGTAGGTACGATTGCAGGTGTACAAATGAAAAAGGTACAGAAGAAAAACTGAGAAGTTAGGTGATTTGGTTTCATTCTCATGTAGCTAGTGAGCATGGAGCTGAAAAGTGAATCCAAGCACGCTGGCTCCAGAATCCACGCTCTTAACCATTATACTCTATTGCCTCTCAAAGCCAACCAAACCTCCAGCACCAGACAGGACATAAAGGGGATAAGAGCTGGCTGGAACTCCTGGCCCACAGGGGATGGCTGCTCCTCTTAAGCCCAGAAACTAATAATTCAAGTTAACTAATAAGCATCTTCCAAAAAAGTCATTTATTTTGGATATTATTTTATTGGGGAGGGTAGTTTACAGGGAAACAAGCAAACAATGATGCAAACTCTTTGCACAGGTTGCTCAGATCTGTATTCTTTTTTTTTTTTTATTTTCTCCTTATTTGTACCTTCTTTCCTTCACTTAAAAAAAAAAAAAAAACTTTTTTTTTTAAATTGAGAAGTTAAAAGTTTAGGTAGATGGGCTCATTTTATTTTTCCTTCAATAAGGACTAAGAGTCTCCATTTTTGTCCTAAAGTTCCACTAGGGGTGGGGACCATACCTGCCTTAGCAGACATAATACTCCCAAGTGGTGTAACAGTATTGACCATTTCAGACCACCCAGGATGTCCCAATGCATTTGCAGTGCGCACAGCAGAAGACAGAGGACACTCTTAAGTGTGCAATGTAGGAACTGCATGTGAGAGCTGACAATGCTCTTGGAGCCCCATCACCCTTCCCAAGCCAGCAGGTAGCCTTCAAGAAGGGCGTGGTGCTTACCAAGCCACGGTGATCCTTGGGTCCAAATAATTGAGTTTAGAGGTTCCCAAAGCAATCTGTTTATTCTCCTCTCGGTCTGTGGCCTGAACTTCGAGCTTCATCAGCTGTTCCTCCAGCCTCTGGACAGCCTTCTTCTTTGACTCTACAACCCTGGAAGAAAGGAAGTCATCAGGAACTGGGCCTGGCCTCTGGACAGGAGCACCATATCCCCACACTGCCACCCAGGGGCAGTAAAAACAGAAAAGCCACAGGCCCAGACATTTCTAGAATGTTACTCAGAAACCCTAGGAAAGCTAGGACCTCTGGTTGATGCTGTGACACTTTTCCTCTCATCCAACTCCCAGCTTTGCATCACACCAGGCACGTACTTCTTGGTCTTTGCATCCTTCAGGACTTTAGCATCAGCCTTAGCACTTTTCAGGTCTCTCCGGGCATCTGCTAGCTGTTCCTTCTTCGCATCAATCTGGGTAGGGAAGAACAACAGTAAATTCAGGAATAAAATAAATCCAAAGAGAAAACAGGATTCCTTAAGAGAAGATGTCTTCACCAAGTAGGCTGTTCTTGTTAAAACGCCCAGGGGTGGCTTCATGACGGCACAGAGTGGATATGCAGCGGGTGTTGAATTCCAGTGCTACTTGACCGTTTATATTCTTCAGTCACCCTTGAAGAAATGAAGGTTTTATGGCAATGACTCTGGGACCCATTAATCCAGAAACTCAGGGAAAGAACCCACTGGGACTGGGAGTGTGGGTGCTAATCTTTCAATCAGGAAACACTTTGGTTTTAGATACTGCGAAGAGGATGACAGGTGAAAGCTGTTTATCAAATGGATCCTGTGCCAGGTTGTCACCTCCATCCCAAGAATCCTGCAGGAGATACTGTTTATGAAGCTGAGACAAGAGTCCCTACATCTACTGAGCTCAGCTCATTCCTCAGATTCTACCAGCACTCTGAGAAGAGCTGCTAATTCCTCCAGAAAAAAAAAAAAAAAAAAAAAACTGAAGAGAATACCCAAGGGACTAGAAAATGGCAATTAAAAGGTACCCAGGAAGCCAAACCACTTAGCCTCATCTGTTCCAAGCCAATACGTGGCATGGCCTGGCTCTGGCATTCCATTTTTTAAAAGGCGAGAAAGCTGAGACAGAAAGGAAATTCAAATAGTTATCATTCAAAGCAGATTTGAAAACTTTTTAGCTATGGAGCTCTTTCTCCAAATGAAATCTCCTGGGGCCCCAATCTTTAGAGGAAGGGAAAATGACAGTCGCAGCCTCTCTTGCTTGAGAGCGCCAGTTCTGCGTTCTCAGTTCCCACTTGAGGACAGCAGCAGGCAACACCGTGGGGCTGGGGCCCTAGAGTGGTGAGCTCACAGCTGGGGCAGGCAAACCCTGACCTGCTATCACCGTGCTAACCCTAAGATCAGGGGAACCTCTGCAGAATAAATGCACGCCCGACTCATATACACTGGGCTGTTGCTCTCAGCCTGGCATTGTCTGTTAGATTTATACACACAGCCCAAGACTGGAAACAGAGGCCATCATTGTGAGAGAATCATTAAATGCATTTTACTATGAATGGCTTACTTCCAACATCTATGTTGTCCAAAGTCAAACTGAAGGAACTGACTCTACACAAAAGCGTCACAGACACCACTAGCCAGATTCTTCTTAGGCTAGAAATGCAACAAACCACAATCTTTTAACCATTTCTGTGAATACTAAATTGGCAGGCTATGTTGAATTCTCTCAAAGCATTAAAGACCCCATTGATTCACTTGGCAAACAGCGGTGTGTGTTTGTGTTTGCTTTGTGGGCGCACAGGAGAGGGTTCCTGGGCTTAGAGGGCTCGTCTGGCAGGCAGCCTGGACTGCCCAAACAGTGGTTCCAGAGTGAGACCAACAAAAGGTCTCCTCATGCTCCAGGGATGGGTCTCCTGAATTAGGTAAACACCACCTGAATATTCATGCTTTTATTTCTGGCTTGAAATGATAGCCTGAGGAGAGTAAATGGTACCACATGACCACTGTTAACAGAGGTGCAAGGATGGACAGCCTGGACGGGCTCTCTGCCTGCCAGTCACAGTCCAAGGATCTGAGACGTCTGTGGACACATTCTTATGTACTGTGGATGTGTGCACTCCTTCAGCAAAGCCAGGTGGCATGTGAAGCATGAACTGCAGGTTGTATGTGTCTTTTGACCCATAAGTACTACACCTGGGTACGTATCTGGAAGAAATTTCAAGAGAAGGAAAACACTCTGGGCCTGGAAACATGTATGCAGCCTCACTCTACAGCATAGTTTTTGAACTCCAGCTGTCCAGATATAGTATTTTGTGAATACAGATGAAAAAGCAGCAATCTGTAGTTTAATTAAGCCCTAGCTGAAACTCGGAGAAGGCAATGGCACCCCACTCCAGTACTCTTGCCTGGAAAATCCCATGGATGGAGGAGCCTGGTGGGCTGCAGTTCATGGGGTCGCTAAGAGTCGAACACGACTGAGCAACTTCACTTTCATGCACTGGAGAAGGAAATGGCAACCCACTCCAGTGTTCTTGCCTGGAGAATCTCAGGGATGGGGGAGCCTGGTGGGCTGCCGCCTATGGGGTTGCACAGAGTCGGACATGACTGAAGCGATTTAGCAGCAGCAGCAGCTGAAACTCATCATTTCTTCTTCAGTTATGGATGTGGGCAACTAAACATAGTATTATCAGTAATACTTATGACTTCATCACCAAGAGACAGTATGTATATTTTCATATTGTAATTGTTGCAGAAATCAAAGTATCATTTATATCCATTACTACCTTGACATTTATAATTATTAGACACACCTATTAGTAAAACCATGTCTATTACTATATCAGACTTTTGGGTAAATATATTTTAAGATGATTGGTTTACTTTGTAACCCATGTATCTACTTTGTAGTGAAATAGCTACAAATTCTCATGGTGGGTTAATATATTAGAATGGATTAGTTATGTAGGTAACATAGAAATGATCATCATCAAATGCTGAGTGCCTTGCAGCCTAAAAGCTCAGTACCAGGCAGAGTTGGAGGAAGGAGAGAGGAACAGCATCTCGTTGTTTGCATGTCAGTCTCTCCCTCTAGGGCAGCAGCTCTGGCACACAGCCAGTATTCAACAGATGTTTGACGATGAGCTATATAAAAATATGATTCATGTGGAATGTGTAAAAATAAAAATAGTTGTGCTAGGATTAGGGGAAATTAAATATCATTGTTTCATCATCCTTTCAATTTAAAACAATCTAATTTGGAAACAGTTGTATTTCTGGGCTGTGGAAAGGAATTGTGAAGACTATCTTTGTATCCATTATCCTCATGTAGAAGGACAATAATTAGCAGTATTTCAAACAGGCTACATTAAATTTAGCTTTTAAGTCAGAATACTCACTGGACAATGAATACCCAATATTGAGTGTCTCGATCAGGAGTAATTACAATCATATTTCCATATATCTTTAGTATGAACCTTTCTTCCAGAACAGACCCAAGACTGGCCACCTGCCAGCCCAGCCCAGAAAGTGGAGTGTAAATCACCACAGCAGACATGGTTCTTTTGATTTTGCTACCCCCCACCATCCAGATCCAAAATACCTTAGACTGCAAGTTCATCATGGACTTCTCAAAGGTTTTTGGTGGAGCCCTCTGATGGTTACAAAGAATTGCAACAGCTCGGTTGGCACGGTTATAAGACAGTATCTTTGCTGGGATGTTCTCGTCAGCTGGAAAGAAAAATGGTGATGAAGAGTCAGTTTGTGTAACAAGAGAGAACACACAACGCGCCTTCCCCAGCGCTCCATCCTCAGGGTTTACTGGGCCTCATCTCATTCAGATGATCAATTCAGGTTCCCCCAAGGCACAAGGTCAAAATCTGAAAGTCAACAGCATCACCTGCTTTCCCCAGTGCTCACCTCCCCCATCTAACCACCCAAAACAGCTTGGAACTGGGACAAATAGCCTAGAGAGGAGGGTAAAATGAAGGGTCCGTAAGTTTTACACTTTAAAACCACAAGGTACTGCATCTTCCAGAAAGGAAAATATAAAGTGTCACCTGAGAAATGTTTTCACTTGTGTCATGTAGCATTCTTTACCACACCCTAAAATACTGACCCTCAACACACCCACATTTGACTTTTGAACACCATTTTCTAATACCATTTGACATATTTCTAGAGGACAATGCAAATTCATTAGAATTAGACTCCAGAGGAAAAAAGTTTGTGGATCTTGGTGATACTTTCAGCAGCCAGTTTTTAGGAGATTATTATCTACTCTCAAAGGGTGACAAAAAGAAACCTCAGGGAAAAGATCTGCTCCTATGCTGTTTTAGTAACCATGACAACCTTACTCTCTCCAATTTAATAGAACATCATAATACTTCATTCGGTGAGCTCTTAAATAACATAGATACAATACACAAAATACAGGCACTTTCAGAGCAGATAGAAAGCCTCTGTCAGCATTCCTTAAAGCTTACCTAGAAGAACAGGAATGGGGGAGACAGAACTGATCTGTTTAGCCATCTAAATAAGCCTTAGCCCTCTATTTGAGGTGTGGAGGGGAAAAGTCTCCAGTCACAATGTTAAGAAGGAAAAGTGGAACAGATCTAGGACTCAGCCGACTAAGGATAGTGGACATCAGCAGTAAGGCTGTGGTCTCTGTCTGGCCAGGCAGTACTTACGAGCTGTGAGTTCCTTTAGCTGCTGCTGTAGCGTGATGGAGGCGTTGTATGTACGGAACACCTTGGCTGTCAAGCCCTCCATGAGATCCTGAAGATGTTTATTTAGAATACCAGTCTGGAGGAGACAAAGCAACAAAAAGGATGGGATTTAGGTAAAAGCCATACCATCTAGGCTCTCCTGGCAAGCTCTAGGACATTATGCAATTACAAGTTAATTGTCCTGCCAGTGGGATAGGAAAAGGGAGAAGAATTCCAGAATACAGAGATGCATGTACCTCCCTAAGAAGCACTTTGATCTTAAGCAGACCAGTAAAGCATATGTATCCTTCCCTATTAAGATCTTCCCCAGTAAGATTTCAGGGACAGGTGTTGGGTCTCTAGCAGTGGTGACTGAGCTTCCAGCCAAGGCTATGCAGAAGCCAGACGAGGACAGAAGGCAGGGTTCATCCACCCCATCTCAGGGCTTTGGCCATGGATCTGTGTGTGCCTGAGGAAGGGAGGGCATGCAGGGTGCCCCGGGATAGGCTAAGGGCAAAGCCCCAGCCACTCCCAGGCAACCCTCTCCTTCAGGGGCTTGAGAGCCTCTGGCTGGGCCCCTCTTCAACCCAGTGGGCTTTGTCCACTCACATTGAGTCTATCAAAAAGATCATCCTCAGGCTGTTTGTTTTCCATAAATAGTTGTAAGTTCTTAAAAACCTAAAAGAAATAAGCAGAGCCTAATTATTATCTTTGCTTTGAAAATAATTACAACATAAAGCTTGCAAAAAAAGAAAAACCCCACAAAGCAAAAAACAACAACAAAACCAAATCCATATCCTTTACCGAAATCCACCTACCATTAGTATTTTACCTCATTTCCTATTTGTGCAGTGTACA
This sequence comes from Bos mutus, assembly GCF_027580195.1. NCBI lineage: Eukaryota > Metazoa > Chordata > Mammalia > Artiodactyla > Bovidae > Bos > Bos mutus. Next base: position 54,090,285 of record NC_091629.1, on the reverse strand, counting down.
TGTACACTCATTTCGTTTCTACATCTATATGTGTATATGCACAATTATTTGTTCAGAGCCATTTCTGGGTACTTACACAATTATGCCCTTTACCCTTGAGTATTTCAGTGTACTTCCTAAGAACAGAGATATTTTCTTATATACACACAGAACTCCTCAGCTTTGTCAACTAGACAGACACATTTTTATCTAATCTTGTTCATATTCCTATTTTGCCAGTTGACCCACTGATGTTCCTCACCTCCCCAGGGTGGAATCCAACCTAAACTCAGGTATTACATTAATTGTCAGATCTCTTTAGCTTCATTTAATCTGGAACATTTCTGCAGCCAGCAAAACCCAGTTACTGATGAAATATCAGACTGCTGAAGGGCTGGACTGCCAGGGTACTGCACTCTGTAGGGTTAAGCACAGTCCTTCTGGGGGCCATGGCACTGCAGCACCCGATTCAGCTCTGGGCTGAGAGATCCAGAGACTCAAGGGCTACCTTTTTGCTGAATCAGGAGCTGGGGGAAAGTTGAGCAAAGCTACAAGTGACAAATTTGCAACACAACCAAGGGATACTAAAGAGTGCTTATATCATTAAAACAACACAATGGGATAATGTGCAAGTTGAGGTGAGGACCAACTCTTTACAGCATGCTCAGTAGCACAGGTGAGGGGTAAAGGGCAGGGGCTAAAAGGAGGCATACAGGACACCAAAGAGTACCTCTTCACTCTTTCAAGCCATTTTTCCTAGTGTTCAGCAGAACACAGAGCACAGGAAAAGCACTAAACAAGTAATAAGCAGAAGCAGGCCAGGGAGCTCAGGCCACATTAACTTACTCGTTTCTCAACGGGGACTTTGTTATAGTATCTGATTGAGTCCTTTCCCAGGAAGTCAAACTCCACCACATATTCCTGACCATCCAACTCTGGGTGCAGATTGATGTGCTCCACACGAAGCGAGCAGCAACCTACAGTGTCCGCTGTTTCTCCTTCCTCCTTCTCATTGCCTGCTCGCAGAGCAAGCTGTCCAGGGAGGAGATTGCGGGAGGGTCGGGGTGCGGGGAGAAGATAAGCACAAATGAAGAACTTCAATATCATACACTGTCTAGGAAACCCAAATCAGAAGCATCCCAAGTCTCTATGGGGCCAGGGCATTAGTCTGCAAGGTTCAGGAATTCTGGATCTGCACTGTTGCTTCTTCCCTTATCAAATACAGTGTGGAGAGCAAATCAAGGGCTATTAACCTTCCCCCAAAAACATCTCTCTACTCTGTCCTCTCAAATGGGGATGGAGGAAAGAAGATATTTAAAACTGTGGGCAATCAGACTCAAAAAGCTAGTCTCTGAATTTTTCTTAATTTTTAATTCAGAACTTGTGTTAAACCATGCTAAAACCAAGGGAAAACACGAAACCTTTTTTTCCTGAAAGAGTGTGAGAAACTGATCTCGAAAGCACTGTCTTCCAAACTGTAACTGTGATACATTGGCGATCATTTAATTTTCATAAATTTGTGTGTCATCCTTACATAGGGGCCACGCTAATCTTCTCTGTGTCATTCCAATTTTACTCTGTGTGCTCCCGAAGCAAGCACTATTTAACCAGTTTTAAGGATTATAACCATCCTTTTTAAAAATAAGACACTGAGGAAAACCTATCAGAATTTGCTGCTTACACAGAAAGACTGAGCATTGTTTTGTGTGACATTTGTTTCACTTATACACAAACACAAATATACTTTATATGTTGGGTTGTGATATAAAATATTTTGGAGGGTGGCACATGGTCAACGAATTTGAAAATGTCAGTCTTTCTGGCACATTCAGACTCATGAATGTCCTTCTATTAGACAGACTAGAGACAGCAGCAGACCGACAGCAGCAGTCGGTCTGACACTGAACACCTGTCTCTCCACGTCTACCTTCCTTACTAGGCTAGAGACTGGGTGAGCAGGACGACAGATCACTGGCCTGTCACTGCCTCACCAGCAGTACTTAAAACACAGGGCCTGGAGGAATACTTGCTTCCTCCATCTTCATCAAGATGAACATGGTAGGCAGTGTGACAGGAAGATGCCCTCACCTTATCGATGAAGTACAGGGCTACAGCTCTCTGCCGGACTTTCATCTCTTTGGACTTCCAGTCTTCCCGATACTGGTTCCGGATCTTATCCACACACTTCTTCAGCCTCCGAGCAGTCTCATATTTCTGCCAGTCTTTCTCACCCTGCAAAGACACAGACCCAAGGGGGGATTGCTTAAGGATAGTGGAATTAAGACAGACACTGAACATCCAACTTCAGAGCTCTGAACCAAAGAGAAGGAACTTGAGCTTCAGTGAAGCAATGCATTTACCCAGTGACAAAGTACGCTGTCCCATTCCCTGACAGGCACAACTGGTTCCTGTCTGATTGCTAAAAAAGCCTCTTTCATTTTGTGAAATGTTTTATGTTCTTAAGAAGGCCCACATGATATGTCCCCCAAATTAACTTCTGTCAATACAAAGGGTATATATAAACATCCCTAACCCCACATCAGCATCACAGTCTTGCTGCTGAATCTGTGACCCAAGAGCAGTTTTCTGCTAGGACTGAACTTCATTAAATTCAAGACAATCCTTCACAGTTTGATGGAACTGTCAAGGAAGCAGAACCAAAGATTACAGCTTATAATTACTAAGGAACACAATGACTTCCAGGAACAGCTACAATTATTCACCATTTTCTAACTTCTGCATTTAAAAGTATTCTTGATGAGACTGAGGGAAACTGTTATTGTGAAGACGGTTTTTTTAACATTAGAGCTTTTGGTGGCAGGTTTGAAAATTGATTCTAAAGCCAATGTAAGGTTTTTAAAAGCGTGTGAAAAGACAATCTAATCAACAGCGAGGGAAGATTTCTGTGACCTCGTTAAATGGAAAAAGTCACAAGCAAGGACTGATGATAATAGCAAGTGAGAAAGGAAAGGGGAAAAAAAAAAGAAAATTGGAGAAATCCAAAACGGCCAGGGATTATTACAAGGCCAGAAAAAGACTGTATGACATGGACACAGGGATAGAATTTAAGAACTCAAGAATCTCTGCTCTTAATTCCCCCAGCCCACAACCGAGGAGAGCTACAGTGATTTCTACCTATGACACAGACATGTGGTCTCTGAGGCCTAAGAACTGTGGTCAAGGCATCTGGCCGCCTGAGCATGCAGAAATGTGGGACACATGAAGCAAGAAATGTCTGCTACTTCTAGTTCCAAACATTCACAAATGAAAGCTAACCCAGCTACACTAATGAGTCATCAGCACTCTCCCCCAACTGTGTGTGGTATAGTGCTGTGTGCTTGTTTGGCTACAAAACAAGCGATTCCTTAACTACCTGTTGATGTGGGTGGGTGATTGAATGATTGAGTGATACAGGAGAAATTTGGAGAAGGCAATGGCAACCCACTCCAGTACTCTTGCCTGGAGAATCCCATGGATGGAGGAGCATGGTAGGCTGCAGTCCATGGGGTCGCTAAGAGTCGGACACGACTGAGCGACTTCACTTTCATTTTTCACTTTCATGCATTGGAGAAGGAAATGGCAACCCACTCTAGTATTCTTGCCTGGAGAATCCCAGGGACAGAGGAGCCTGTTGGGTACCATCTATGGGGTCACGGAGTCGGACACGACTGACGTGATTTAGCAGCAGCAGCAGCATCCAAGTTCTATATGCTAACAATGGGAAGCTGAAAATTTCTCTCTGGTTCTTCTAAGTGTATTTTGACTGAAGAGGGCAACTAAGAAAAAGGTGTGACAGAAGCTTTCCTCTTGTAAGTAATAAATCTCAAGACAGTAATGAATCTCCCTCACAACCCTTCTTACACACACGAAAGGCTCATCTGCAACAGCACAGTCTCCAGTTGAGAAGCAGGCTCCTTCCCATCATCCTGATGCACACAGGCCTACCAAAACCTGAGTCTGTGTCTTCATTTGCCCATTCCTTAATCACACCACTGAAGCAAAGTTTACAAACCTAACAAGTCAGTCATTCACAGGCCATAACCACCAGACCAACTTTTCTTCACAGGTTGGCTAGGCTCCTAGGACAGGGATCCAGGATTCTCTCAAATAAGGACACAGAGATGGGAATGACGGGAGAAGCCACCCGACTGAGCTGAACTGAACTGAACTAAGTCTAACAGGACAGGGCTGGCTTCTAGGAAGTATGCTTATCCCCGCAGTGTTCAGCTTCCCTGAATAGAATTCAGAGAGTGAATGGCAATCTGAACCCCAAACACACGTAATTTAAACAAAAGACAATAAACTGGCCCTAGGTATTTATACCATGTTTAAAAATAAAATCTAACCAGCTTTCCGTACAATGTCCATTCTTAAATATGTTGGTCTTATTGATTTACAGAGTTCTTTATAGATTCACATCCTTTTGAGATATAGGTAGTATTTTTTCTTGTAATACTTCCTTTCAATCTTTCACTCTAAATCTTCTAAAAAGAGTTTATGTTACACATTTTTAAGTATACAGTTAGATCAGTTTTGACAATCCATAATACATGTAACCCACACCCTATCAAGTTAAGAGAATATTTCTGTCAATCCAGAAAAGTTCCCTCATACGTATATATATGGTATATTCTATGATGACCCCTAATGTGTCTGACTACACTGTACTGTTATTCTGATGGACTCCTGGGATGTTTCCAGTTTTAGACTCACATAAATACAGCATTATGAACACTGCTGTGCAGTCTTTGTGGACATATGTTTTCATTTTATTTGCAGCAGAAATACCTAGAACTAGAAATAGCAGCTTATTGCGGCTTTACTTTGCATTCCACTTATAGTGATGGTGAGTACTGCTTTCATGTGCTTTTATATTGGCCGTTCCTCTGTCTTCTAAAGCATCCCATTTTTGCTCTTTTATTATGAAGATGTTTATCTTTTTTATTATTGAGTGATATGAATTCTCTGTATATACGGGATACAAGCCTTTGTCAACTATACATGTTGCAAATGTTTTCTCCCTGTTACCTGTATATTTCTTAGTAGTGTCCTTTGTTGAACAAAAGTTTTTAAATGAAGTTCACTGTTTCAACTGTTTATTGTTTATTCTGTGTCCAAGAAATCTACTCCAAGGTCATGAAGATGTTCTACCATGACATCATTTAGAAGCTTTAATGGTCTAGCTTCTAGCTTTTTTACGCTTTAAAATTTAGAACTGTATACTAAAAAGTCAGGTCCAGAATGTAATTTTTTAAAATAAGCATGTCTTATTTTCTCCTTCTAATACAACTCACCAAAATCAGAGCTTCCCAAGACTAGTTTTATAAAGGCATTTTTCTTCAATCCAGCCTGTAATCCCCAGATGGTTACATTTAAAAGGTTGTAGACACATACATCTTTGAAACCCCAGAATTATAGGTTCTAAAGAGAAAAAGCAGAGATGTATATTTGGCACTGAGAATATTTTAGTATGACTGAATGCAATGTGATAGCAACAGTGATCCTGAAGGTTGCTATACTTCATTTACAAGGAAAATTATGAATTTTATTTGTAAAGTTAAAACTGGTTTGAGGAGCCTTAATTTTACTAAGCCTGAACCTCAGGTTATAAGACCAGATAATGCTTGGCAGAGGTTGGACTTAGTGGTTGAATACCTACTATAAGCAATCCTTTTGTAGCCTCTATATCCATGGTTTATCTGGGATCAGAGAGTTTTGTTGAAAACACAGGTTCCAGAGAGCTATCATTTCCCCTGCCATTTCAGATTCTATGGGTACCAAGTACAGAGTGGAAGAAGAAAGGAATGGAAACACTTCCAAGAAGATGCCTGTTTAATGGAAATCCTGGGAGAAAAGGCAGAACAAACCAAGATGAGCACACACAGATGTGAATGAGCTCAGGACAATCTTATCAGTAGCTGGACCATGTGTTACTGTGACTCTCAAAAGTCTTGATCCTTTCAATGACCTGTGAGACTGTAAGTACTGTAACCCTGGTTATGACCACAAGTAGACCAATCCAAGTTTCCAGAAAGCGGCAAAGACAGGATACATCAGAAGGACACATTTCAGCTGTGCTTTTTACCCTTCACAAACCAAAAGTTTTCAATTATCAAAAATCCATAAGTCTCATCATACTTGAGTTAAATTCCTTGATGGAGCAGAGATGAAGTAGAAAGGTCTAGCAATATTACATGGGAGAAATTAATGAACAAAATATAGATACAAAAACAAGCAAACAATCTTAGGAGAAATCTCAGGAGGCTGAGCAGAAAGGTGTGCCCCATGATGGTAGCCTCCTATAAACTGGACCCAAAGTCTTCCATGAAGTAAAACCACCAATTACCACCCTTCACCCTCTTTGACAAAAATGTACTCTTTATAGACCTCTGGGTCAGAGCAGGTCAATGAATTCATGCTTTAATCATCACTTTCCTCCAAACACACAGCAATGGAAGTGCTTCATGCAAAAAGGGGCCTTATCATTTTTTACGCAACCTGAAGCCAGGGGCTGTGTCAACTTGGGCTGAGCTGGGCTAGACTCCCTCTAAGACAGGAGGAGTGAGCAGAAAAGTGCAGAGCAAAGAGAAAGAAAAGGGAATGATACAGAAACAAAAACTACTTCCCAGTCAAAAGGGCCTACAAACTAATTCCAAAATATATGAGGAAATGGGTTAGAAGAACTGTCAACAAAAATAATTAGTACATGATTCACTTCAGGTAACATTTTTAAAGAACAAAGATTTTCAGGAGAGAAAAAAAAAAAATCTACTAAAAAGGACACCAAAAGTGATAAAATAAGCACATGCCTTAAATGAAATGAAATCAAGTAAATTTGAAATAAAAATAATTAGAAATCCTGAAAAAATATAATGAAGCAAATTACAGGAGGGGTAAAATTTAGATTAAATATAATCAAATAGAGAATTAGCAGAAGTAAGTCCTTGGGAACTCTCCCCAAATGAAGATCAGACCTAAACAGACAAAGAAATAAAATGCAAAGGAATGGTCTAGAAACTGAGGAAGAAATGATAGTTGAGAGTTTTCTAAAATAAATAAAGCCCTAGGATTGACAGTCTAGACTGAGTATCTTTAAAAAAATATCTGTACTTAAAAAAAAAAAAAAATATATATATATATATACACATATAGGAAATGATAGAGTAAAAATTTCTGTCTCTATTTATAGGTCACTTAACTGTCTATATAGAAACTCCAAAAGACATAGACACTTTTAGAATAAGAGTTCAGCAAAGTTGCTAGATAGAAGATTGATATTAAAAAATCAACAGCATTACTACTCCAGTAATAACAAACAAAAATGTAGTACAACAACAAATACTTGAAATTCAATAGCACAAGAAACTATAAGGCCTCTTAGAAAAGATTTTAAACATATGTAAAACCTCTATGGAAAAAATTAAGACACAATATTAAAGGATATATTTGAAGACATGAATTAATAGAGAGGCATGTAACAGGTTCATGGATGGGAAGATTCAATAAAATAATCTCAATATTTACCCCCTGTTAATCTATAATTTCAGGACTTCCCTGGTGGTCCACTGGCGAAGACTGTGCTCAGAAAGCAGGGGGTCCTGGATTCGATCCTTGGTGAGGGAACAAGATCCCGCATGTTGCACCTAAGAGTTCACATGCCTCAACAAAAGACTCAGCATGCTGCAACTAAGACCCGGTGCAGCCAAATAAACAAAGTACATATTTTTTAAAAATCTATAATTTCAATGCAATCCTATAAAAAAATCTCAATAGCCTTCATTAGAACTTGACAAATTTATCTCAAAATTAATGTGAAAAAGCTGAAAGCCAAGACAATTTTGAAGAGTGAGACAAAGAAAACTTGTCCTACTCAATAGTAAGACTTCATAAAGCTACAGGAGGTCAGACAGTGTGCTACTGATGAAAAAACAGGCAGACAGGACAGGGAGCCCAGAAACAATATGACATCCATGTAGAAACGTGATGTACAAGAGAGGGGTGAACACAACTCACTTGTTCTGGGACAACTGTTATGCATTTGGAGAAAATATATTGTATCTCAACCTCAAACCATCTACAAAAATACATTCTAATGGATCATAGATCCAAACATGTTTTAAAGAGCAAAATTTTAGAAACGATGGCAGAGATATGGAAAAAACAGAAACTTGAGCACAATGTTGGGAGGATGGTGGTGAGGTAAACTGGTTCCAGTACTTCAGAGAACAATTTGGAAATATCTAATAAAGAATCTTTAAAGAAAATTTTCATCTATATACACAAGGAAAATGTGTTTATTCCAGCACTATTTATATTAGGAAATGACTGTAAACTCTAATTAAATGTTTGTTGACAAGAGAACAGATGACTTTTTATATAACAGAATACTATGTAGCAAATAAAAATGGGTAAATTATAAATATGTATCAAGATAATAAACTCTCAAAACCAAAGGGTGGTGAAATAAGTTGCAAAATGATCTCAATAAATATCCAACTTTAAATCAAACCTTGTAAAACAATACTACTTGGTATTCATGGACACATAAGGTACTAAAAATACACACAAGAATGAAAACATTAAATTCATTTTAGTATTTTCCAGGGAAAGAGATAAATGTTACCTAGTGAGCTTCAGCTATGTTTATCACAATACTTTTTATGAAATGAAGCAGTTGAAAAAATACGACATGATGTTAAGGTTTGACACGGGCAGATGGAGGGCACTATATGAATGATTGTTATATCTATTTTTGTATATTGGAAATAAATCATTGAAAATAAAATCCTTACTGCTTGTATCTTTCCACTTTTATCTAAAAAGAGACACTTATCTCCTGCTGGCAATGCACTTAAAAAAAAACTATTTAACACACTGTCAAAACCTCAACCTCTGAAGATCTATTCTGAGTTGGAGATAACTGAGGACAGGCAGAAAGCTTAAGAAATCACATTTATTTCCCCCTCAACAGTACCTCTCTCCAAGCCTTTAACAATTTTTCATGACTCAGGATCACAACCCAGCTGCTGGAGCGAGCCACTCTGCACTGGATATAAGGTACCAGGCAGGGCCTACATCTATGTGACTTTCTAGGTTTACTACCGTAACAATTACTCAAAAACCTGCTTAAAGTCCTTACAATGCATAGGAGGTGTCTGGATACTGTCTGAATGAATTGGCTGGCTCTCCTCAGATATGCAGATGATACCACCCTTATGGCAGAAAGTGAAGAGGAACTAAAGAGCCTCTTGATGAAAGTGAAAGAGGAGAGTGAAAAAGCTAGCTTAAAGCTCAACATTCAGAAAACTAAGATCATGGCATCTGGTCCCACCACTTCATGGGAAATAGATGGGGAAACAGTGGAAACAGTGTCAGACTTTATTTTTGGGGGCTCCAAAATCACTGCAGATGGTGACTGCAGCCATGAAATTAAAAGATGCTTACTCCTTGGAAGAAAAGTTATGACCAACCTAGATAGCATATTAAAAAGCAGAGACATTACTTTGCCAACAAAGGTCCGTCTGGTCAAGGCTATGGTTTTTTCAGTGGTCATGTATGGATGTGAGAGTTGGACTGTGAAGAAAGCTGAGCGCCAAAGAATTGATGCTTTTCAACTACGGTGTTGGAGAAGACTTGAGTCCCTTGGACTGCAAGGAGATCCAACCAGTCCATTCTGAAGGAGATCAGTCCTGGATGTTCTTTGGAAGGACTGATGCTAAAGCTGAAACTCCAATACTTTGGCCACCTCATGCAGAGAGTCAATTCATTGGAAAAGACTCTGATGCTGGGAGGGATTGGGGGCAGGAGGAGAAGGGGACGACAGAGGATGAGATGGCTGGATGGCATCACCGACTCGATGCACATGAGTTTGGGTGAACTCCGGGAGTTGGTGATGGACAGGGAGGTCTGGTGTGCTGCAATTCATGGGGTCGCAAGAGTCGGACGTGACTGAACTGAACTGAACTGCCCTTAGGGAATTCCACTCAGCTTATCTAACAAGGCTCTCAACCCCAGAGACTCCTACAATCAGTGTGAATCCCGCCTACGAGAGTGCACAGTCCTTGTGTATTTGGCATCTGTTCGTGTCTCCTGACCCCTGCTGCCATCATCCTAAGTCATTGCCACTTATTGGCTGGAGTACTGCAACAACCTCCTCTTGGTCTCCCTACTTCCTGGGTCCAATCCAGTCTCCACAGAGCAGCAGTCGGAATGATCAATTATATCACAGGTTTCTAAAACATACATCTGGCATCATTCCCCTTTAAAACCCAGTGGCTTCCTACTGGATTTAGATAATATAAAAAAAACTGAAGGAAGCGTTTTAAGATCTGGCCTGCATCCCTGTCTCCAGTCCCCTCCTCATCGTATCTCTCTTGATCATTTTACTCAAACTACAGTCCTTGAGACCACCCAATTCTTTCTTTCTTCAGGGATTTCAAAAGGCTACTTTGTTTGTCTGAAATGCCCATTCCCCTATCCTTTCCATGGATAAATCCTGGAAAAAAGTGCCCGATTCTTTGCGACCCCATGGATAGTAACCTGCATCAAGCTCCTCTGTCCGTGGGATTTTCAAGGCAAGAGTACTGGAGTGGGTTGCCATTTCCTTCTCCAGGGAATTTTCCCAACCCAGGGATCGAACCCAGGTCTCTCACATTGTAGACAGACAATTTACTGTCTGAGCCACCATGGAAGTCCATGGATAAATCCTACTCACTCTGTAAGTCTCATTTTAAACGTTACTTCCTCAAAAAGGCATTTCCTAGGCCCTGGAAGCCAGATCAGGTGCTCTGGTATACTCTCAAATGGCACCCTGTGTCCCCTGCAGCACGACAACAGTTTACATTCACTAATGTGATGGTCCGTTATGCCTGCATAGCGGATCAAGACACTCCTCTGTTCCAAGCCAATGGTTCTCCATCAAATACAGAACATGGTCTAGTCACTTTAGTGTGGCATTTAAGGTTGGCCACAATCTGGCCTCTCGGAGACTAAATTTATCTGTAAAATGGTGGCACGAGTACATGTCTGGTATGGTTATTAAAAGAATCACATGTCAACTTACATGAAAATACTAACAGTGATCCAGTATCCTTCATTTTGATAATTTTTTTTTTTACTGTGTGAATAATATAAAATTCACACCAACAGTAGCGACATTTAGCATATTTACAATGTTACCTGACCATCACTTGATAATCCTTTTGTTACTCCTTTTCATATCCCTCCTCTCTGTCCATATGACACACTGCTCTTTGAAATACCTCTCTTTTGAGACCTAACTGCAACCAAATTTCCTTTAAAAAGTTGTTCTTATTCTCTAACTGCTGGGAATAACTGCTCCCTTTATCTAAAGCATTTAACATTTATCTTTCTAATACAACTGAATTCTTACCCAATTTGCCCAGCAGGCAGTAAGTTCAGGGCTAAACCACTTTTCATCTACCTTGGTCACCCTATAGCTCTGTGGTATTTCAGAACAGGAATATAACATGTTTCTTAAAGTGATTTTGACTTTTACTTGCTATGGGGGTTCTCTTTCTGAGTCTATGCTCACTTTAAGAACAGTTGTCATTTTCCAATTATACTAAGAACATATACACAGGGGCATTTTTCATTAGGACACAGGACTATAAGCTATAAAATGTGCAGTCTGGTCTTAAAAAGACATATGGCCTTTTGAGCTGCAGCTTTCAAATCTTAACAAGTGTTTAATAAACTATAAGCCAAGATTAAGAGGGGCTTTACTCTCAGTGCCCTGCATGTAAACAGTCAGTCTATGCTGCTGCTAAGTCGCTTCTGTCGTGTCCGACTCTGTGCGGCCCCAGAGACGGCAGCCCACCAGGCTCTGCCGTCCCTGGGATTCTCCAGGCAAGAACACTGGAGTGGGTTGCCATTTCCTTCTCCAATGCATGAAAGTGAAAAGTGAAAGGGAAGTCGCTCAGTCGTGTCTGACTCTTAGCGACCCCATGGACTACAGCCCACCAGACTTCTCCAACCATGGGATTTTCCAGGCAAGAGTTCTGGAGTGGGGTGCCATTGCCTTCTCCGTGTCAGTCTATACAGAACTAATTCTCTGGTGTTTTTTTTTTTTTTTTTTTGTGGAACTCGTCTTAAGTTGACATTCATATTTCCACAGTATATCTGAAGGACTCATTTTATGCCTAGCAGGCTAATAAGAACTAATAGTCCTTCCAAGAGTTTTCTCTTTTCAATAACAGTATCAATAAACAGTACCACATGTGTACACAACAGCTTAAGATATGCTTTCCCAAACACTACCCCATTAAGTCCTGGTGGAATCTACTCAGATGAAGCCTTAGGAAGACAAAGTATGTAAGACTCTAGATTTTACAGCTCTTTCTGGATTCAGAGTAATTATATTCCTTTCTTCAGAGCCCAGAAAGGTGAGGAAGAGAACTAGCTGTAGAAACCAATATACACTTACCACATTTTTCATCAGTCTGACCAGTAAGCAATGTAAAAGCAAGGACTATGTGTCTGTCTTGTTTACCAATGTCATTCCTAGCACCATGCCTACACTGTGCCAGGCTCATACAGGGATTTCAATTAGTATCTGCAAATTAATAAATAAGATTATAATGTGATGTAGAAAATGGAAACATCTTAGGGAGGTCACCAGATAATGCTAACTATGAAAAGTACCCTTTTTTTGTGGGTGGGGATGGTTTTCAATTTGTCAAAGTGATTCTAGAGGCTGAGGACATTAGATTTCAAACAAAATGACAAGAGATTTTCAGCCCCACTAACTGGTGCAGCTCTTGGTTACCACTTACCTTGATTCGTGAGCTGGGGTTCAGCATGATGTATTTAATAGAACCTTGGATGTTCTCTGTCCAGGAGACTAGCCAAGTAACCTTGTTATCGTGTCGGACTTCTTTCCACTTATGACCTGGAGGAGGAGAAGGAACCTTGGCATCTCTGTGGAAATAAAGCAGTAGAGCAGTGAGGTGGGAAGTAGTGACCAATTTCACTTTTCATCACTGGAAGTGGATGAATCTCTGAGCGCGTATTTCCAAGCTTCCTCCTCACCAGTCAATACATGATAAGCACCTGAAGATCTATACATAGAAATACCATGCTGCTCCCAAACAGTCTTGTGTAATGTGGGGAGAAAATCCAAACTACTGAGAACAAAGGAAGCCACCCACTTCATTTCTGGCCAAAGGACGAACTGTGCTCACTTGCTACAGTTGATGATTATATCCTCAGGCATGATTCGTCTCTTCAGCATGCCCATCTTGGGGTGGTTGCCGCGGCCACGGAAAAGCCCAGGAGGTTCTATCTTGAAGTTGGCGATCCTCTCTCTGTGGTTGTCCATAACACAAAAGCCATATTCTTTCAGTAATTTTTCATTCTCCTCTTTGATTTTCTGGAAGACAGACAAAAAGTACTCAAAGGGGATTCAATCACTAAGAAACAAATTCAGATAAAGGAAAACCTATGAAATTCTTCTTTTCTTTTTCACTGCATGGTTTGTGGGATCTTATCGTTCCCTGACTAGGGGATCGAACCCAGGTACCCTGCAGTAGAAGCTCAGAGTCCTAACCACTGGACCACCAAGGAATTTCTGGAAAACCAGAGTTTTTTAAAAGCTTAAATATAATAAAATCCCCATATGAACATTATTTCACACGGGGTTTCCAGCACAAAGAAACCTGCTATTGATTCTTTACTAGTACATGGGTACATATGTTTCACACTGCGATCCTTTCTCCAAAAAACAGAAAGATTTGGAGCCTCCTCACTCTGTGCTAGCCCTTCCCTCATGTTGATGTCACACTCGGCAATTAGATTTAAACTGAGTCCTGCTGCCTTGTGCACAGATAAAGATTCACAACTCGCTGGTGACAGGTATCCTTGGCAGGACTCTGACATGGTGATACTTATAAAACCTCCTGACATGGATTTTAGTTTGAAAAACACCCCTGAAGTGAAAAACAAAATAAATTTCACTAATTTGGAATACTGAGATGACTAAACTGAGACTGAAAAGCATAATGCAGGTATCATTCTTACCATCTCTGGAGTAACTTAATTTTTTAAACTAAAGGTCAAATAGGTACTCTCAAACAGAAAGTTATACAGAGACAATGGCCTAAATTATATAAACATGCAAGCCTAAACTACTGAAATTTAAGACTTCGAGGTGCCAAGAATTCCTTAAAATACTTAACTTCCAGGTATATAAAATACTTAACTTCCAGACCTCTGCTAACCTGTTTTTTTGATCCCAGCCTTGAGCCAAAAAAGTCAAACTCCAGCCTTGAGCCTCTAGATTGGGGAATGGCAAGCTTTTTCTAGATAGAAAATGTTTTAGGCTTGAGGGCCATACGGTCTCTGTTGTAATTACTCAACTTTGCCACTGCTGAAAGCGACCATAGATAATAGGTAAACAAGTTAGATGTGGCATGTTTCAATAAAACTTTTGTACAAAAACGAGCAGCCTATCTATAGTCTGCCTACCAATATTCTAGAGGAAAGTGACATCCTAGAAAGTGACATCCATTTTCAGATACTAGAAAGATCCTTCAGAAATGAGGCTGGCCACAGCTAGAAGATGAAGTTGGATGAGTGTGGCTAAAAACAGATCAAAGAAAGAGAATGTGTGTGTGTGTGTACACATATGGCCAATATGATTTTATCTGTCTTAAGTCCCTAACATCTAGGAGCCACTGTAGGTCAGACCTACTCTTTCTTAAAACACTGTATTACTGGAGGCTACTGGCTGGTTTTTAGGTTAACAGAACACCAGCTTACCTTGAGCCATTTAAACATAATGCCTATTCACAATTTTTAGTCTACGTGAAACCCTTAAGAAAATCGAGACTTCACTAGGCCAAGAATCTTAAATCTTTAGCGCAGAAATCATTAAAGTCAAAACTGTTTTTTAAGAACCAAGAAGAAAATTAAACTAATCACTATTTCAAAATTCTCCAGAGGTTTAAGAAATTCTGCAGTACCAGTTTCTCTTCCTTGCTCATCTGTTTCCGAGCTTCTGTCTGGGCTTTGAAATACTGGCTCATCTGGGTAAAATCACATTTGCTGAGGTTGGTGATAATATTCTTCTCTTCATTGGTCATTTCCTAGTTAAAAAGGGAGACAGAAAAAGACAGTAAATAAAATAAATAAGCCCTCAAGTTTCTCCACAATTACAGCAAAGTATCATGTTCTCAGTCCAAGAGTATCTAATGAGATAGTCAATCTAAATTTGAGAATTTGGGGGGAAAAAAGAAACAATTTTATTTCCTTGTTCTATAATAAAATATGCATGTGGTAGAAAAATATTTAGGATAACAACATTGAAAAGGGTAACTCTCATGTCATTTCTTAGATTAGCACATTGCCACAATCTCCTAAGCATAAATACCAAGGCAGGAGAAACACAAATATATACATCATTTAGTGATGAAAGAAACATTTCGATGCTCCTTCTCTCTTAGAAACATCCTTGCTCTATTCACTTATTAAATCTTATTTTTACAGCTATTCAGAAAGTGAACCTCAGCTCAGCCTCTGTTCACATTCTCCAAATTAAGAATAAAGAAACTGTTTAAAATCACCTAGGAAATGGCAACCCACTCCAGTATTCTTGCCTGGAGAATCCCAGGGACAGAGGAGCCTAATGGGCAGCCGTCTATGGGGTCGCACAGAGTCGGACATGACTGAAGTGACTTAGCAGCAGCAGCAGGCAGACAAAGGATATGTGGTGTTAAGAGCAGAAAGTACCTAAAGCCGAAGAGCATGAATCAAAAGGGAACAGGACAATGCTAATGCATGTCTCTTTGCAATAGCAGACAGAGGGCAGTCCCAAGAGACAAACTTTCCTTTGCTCAACTGGAGCTGAGGTTTCTGTTTGACCTAATCTGATCAAACTTTCCCGGCTACAGCCGTAGGAGAGCCAAGAGGAAAAGAAACAGTTATTCTTATTGGATAGAAAACCTATATAACACAGTAAATGAACAGGGGGGAGAAAAAACCCCAACTTTCAATACAATAAAATTCATGAAACTCAAATTGTACATCAGGGAATTCTTTTGGTAAAATTATCATGTATTTCTTAGTAGAGATCAGTGTTTCTGTTAAGGGGCTAGGATATTAACACATGGGCTACAATACCTTTCTCCAGTCTTTAAAGAAATTTTTCCTAAATATTTCCTTAGTAGTATATTCATGGTCGAGCATTTTTGCAAAGAACGTAGCTACTTCTTCCGCTTTGGGGCTCAGCTTCATGACTTTACCTAGAGACAAAAGTGGTTCCAAAAAATGAGGTGCTGTGTTCATGTTCTGAGGTTAAACACTGAGGTTCTGCAGACATCTTCTTTCATAATGGTTTATTTACCTTCTGAAGGTATATATATAAAGGTCTGGTGACGCATGGTAACAATAACAACAAAAACAGTATTATCGATTAACATCTACTTGTATGAATTTTCCTTCTCTTTAGCAGATATTTACCTGGGTCATTCTCTGGAGACTATGCCAGTAAATTGTTCCCAGGAGCCTGCTCAGGACAGGGATGACCTGGGGGAGGCCCAGTCACTCTTCCTTTTCCTTTCAGCAAGCAGGGTCCTTTACACCTCTTCAATGGTTTTTAAAAATCAAATCCTCAGAGGGACTCCTGCCACTGCTAAGCTAAACAGCTTCTGTTCAAGAAGGGGAGGAAGGGATAGGACAGGGAGTGGAAGAAAGGAATTGTGGGGAAAAGAAATAGGCATCTTTCTTCTTCAAAGTTAGGTGGGTGGAATATGAATTAAAAAAAAATATATATTCATAGCAGGCAAGCCCAGATATCCCATATGAAAAAATCTAAGTAAGACCTTCCTCTAGAACTTTGCTTCTCAATGTATGATCATGGACCAGCAGTACTGACATCACATGAGTTTGGCAGAAATGCAGAATCTCAGGCCCCACCCCAGACAGACTGAACCAAGAACATACATTCTAATGAGACCCCCAGGTGGCTAGTGTACACACCAGAGTTTGAAATGCCCTGGAACACAGGCATTATTATAAAGTTGCCTCTTTCAGAGAAACAGGACTCATCCAGAACACAGGGATGACCGGGGTTCTTGGCATTATACACATTTTTCCACTGCCTTACCTGTTACATAGGTACTAGTAATTCACCAAGGATTTTCACATTTATTACAGAAAACTAAAACTTAACCCAAATTCCATTTATTTCAAAACTCAGAAGACATCTCATCTCATGATAGTTAAGACAGTTTCATCCCTGACTGCAAGGATGGTACAGGGAACTGCAGCTCTAAACTGAAACTTTCAGGGTAGACAGAAAGAACCTGCTTGAAACCTATAACTTTAAAAGGCCAACAGGTGGCGCCACTTCCCCTCTAAACCTTCTAGCTCTTTCCAAAGACGACACAGCTTGGGAAGGACAGGCTGGCTTTTCAAGAGGTTCCTGCACTTCAGAATTCACTCAAATCTGAACCAGTGTTGCCAGTTAAGATGTAACATGCTTCTGATAAAAAGGAAACCAGTAAGTCACTAAGAATAACAAATGAAATAAAAGGCAAGAAAGAATGTAAGCTATTCTTGCATACATTTGGTATACTCTGGGAAATTCTGCTGAATTCTGTCCCAATAGACAAAGAAATTTTGACACCTCCTGTTTTAGATGAGCTGCCAAAAGATGAAATGACAGCTCCCAGCAGTAGAAGGGTAGGAGGATGACTTAGAGGTTCCTGGCAAGAGTAGTGCTTTGTAGGAAAGGCTGAGCTCCAGGAATAAGAAACTGCTGAGTCAGAGCTGAAAACTGCAGGTTCTCAGAGGTCATTCATCGCTTTGGCCAGCCCGTGCCCCTCCTCCCTGGCAGGCACTAAAGGAGTCTGAGAATTCTCTTCCCTAGAGAGTAGGCAGGACTGATGGGATCAACTTGGTAGTAAGTCAAATACGACTGTTTGACTTATTGCAGTGTGGGAGTTTACCTAATCAAAGGGAAGAAATTCAAAGACCAAATGAGAAAATGTGAGAGCCCTGGAGCTGGAGGTCCGACAGGGCAAGAATGTAGAAAGGACCAGGGTGACCTGTGATGATTAGTTCAAGCCTTGGCTTCCCATCTCTGAAAGTAAGGGAAGCCCAAAGGCTAAAGAAAGGAACCCAGCTTTCCTTCAAATCACTTTGGACCTCAAAGTTAGGCTTCACCAGTTGAATCTCCTAAAGTTCAACTCTAAAGGTAAACCTATACTAGGGCTATAGAATATCTGCACTTTTATGATTAGCTAAGGCTCTTTCTCATCACTGGAGTTTTGGCTTTGAGTCACACTGCAGAGTCTCCAGAATGACCACTATGAGGGCTAATGGCAGAATTCTGTCCCATGCTCTCCAGTCAACACAGGTCAGAATGAGGCTATAAAATCCTGCAAGATCACACATTCCATGAGATCAGAGATTGTTCAGTACTGTCCACTGCTGGGTCTTGGTGTCTGAACACAGCACGTTGAACAAATACAGTTTAAAACAACGAATTCCAGTTTTACAAGTCTGCCATGTTCTTCATTTGCAAGACCCAGCCTTTCAGTATAAATTACTACCCCTTGACCTTTAAGCATCCATGGCCCGAGACCACTGCTGGTGGACAGAGACGTGCTTTTCAGCAGTCCTCCTGGCTTAGTTTCTCAAAGTTTGGTCAGCAGACCACTTGGTTCAGAAGCACCCATGATCACTCAACATCAATTAAATGAGCCCAGATCCACCTGGTAAATCTAAAGTACATGAGTGTTTGAGGAATAAAGCTCTGGTCATTTCTGGAGAAAACTCTTGGAATGAGGGAAATCCGTTGAATATTTCTGGAGAAAACCCTTGGAATGAGGAAAATCAGTTGAGTATTACCATCTGCATACTGCTATATGCCAATAAGGGAGCATCAAGAACTACTCTCAAAATTTTCAACCCAAGGACAGAGGTCTAAGAGTGTTCTAAAAGAACTAGGCAGGATATTCCCTCAGATTAGCTCATCAGACTTGACTTCACAAAGGACAACAGCATGGCGTTGTACCATACAGAGTGAGTGACAGACACCTGTCAGCCCCACCTAGAGGCTGATGGCAGGCTTAGTCCCCAACCAAGCACTAATTCTATTTCTAGCAGTGAGTAGCCTGTGAGCTTGCATCATATCACTAAAATAAAATACTACCATTCAAGTAAGACTTTTCTAAGAACTCTTACAAAGAGTAGCTCCTTAGAAACGTCACTCAAATAAAAACATTTAGCTTGCTGACCAAGCACTGGCTGCAACCTATGTAGCTGGACCTTTTTGAGACCACGACTCAAAGGGGGAAACAAGGGAGATAAGACAGCTCCTTTCTCATGGAACTTTTCCTGTACCAAATGAGCTTTTAAGAGTTAATGCCCGATGGTCCTTTCCCCAAACCATACAATGACATGAGAACAAAATGAAATAAAAAGAATAATACAGAACAAGATGCTTCCCCACTTTCTATTCCTAAATAGAAGCACACTCTTTCCTTGGCCAAGAACTGGACAACCTAGGAACAACTCACCATCATAGTAAAACTTGACATTCTCTGGAAGAGGTTCATATGGTGGAGCGAATACAGGACCTTTATGTTCTAGGAATTTCCATTTGATGCCTTCAGGATAGCGTTCTTCTTCCCACCTTTAAAAGACAAAGTACAACCTCATTTAGTGATCACTTTACCTGCTATTGAGATTATCACTGATTAAATACCAAAATAATTATCTGCTCAACTGATTGGTGCTCTGGAATGACTCTGGTTCCCACATTCAAGATCTAGGTCAAAAAATCTAGCATCCTTCACTTTGAAAAAGCCAACGCTTACAACAAAGATGATGGATTACTCAGGTGAATGGAGGAAAACACATTTCAGCAGTTTATTTCAAAGAAGTTGAGTATATGAGCTCATTATTTAGCAATGATCACAGCTGTTTTATCACAATGGTGTAAAAGTAAGCCACAATCTGTACATGATGGAGTCACTATTTTATACACTGATACAAAGGAAAAGGCCTCCTGGGAATGGAGATATTGGGTGAAGGTACAGGGAAAACCATCCTTTGAGAAAGTGGCAGTGGTGGTGCTTTAGTCACTAAGTCATGTCCGACCCAATGTGACCCCAAGAACTATAACCCACCAGGTTCCTCTGTCCATGAGATGTCCCAGGCAGTGAAAGTTCGGAGTCCTAACTACTGGACTGCCAGGGAATTCCCAACTTCAGTGTTTTAAAATTAAGATTCCAACTTTTTATAATTCCTCCTAATTCCATCATGTTCATCCTAAGGGCTCATGATAACTTAAGCATTTAAGCAAATTAAGAGAGTCACTCAACACTAAACCTCAGTTTAAAGAGAAAGAACATATCCTATGACACACGCTGATATCACTGGATCAACAAATACTAGTATAGAAATAAAAATAACAGTGTTGGCCTTTTAGGCCCCCATCAACAGTTCATCAAAAAAGTTAGGAAAAACATGTACTTAATCACACTTAACCCCATCAACAAACTCTCCAGTTTCCAGATCTTATCATGAAGAATCATCTGTTAAATATGGGACTAATGTTCCAACGGCTCAACCCTGACATGAAAGTATACTCAATTCAAAGCAGAGTTGAAACCCTCTAAAGCTATGATGGGTAACAGTTAAAAATGGGGTCATATTTCTCATTTTTTAAGGAATCTCTATACTGCCCTCCATAGTGGATACAGGAATATGGAATGCATATCTATTTGCATTCCCACCAACAGTGCAAGATGGTTCCCTTTTCTCCACATCCTCTCCCGCATTTATTGTTTGTAGATTTTTTGATGATGGCCATTCTGACCAGTATGAGGTGATGCCTCATTATAGTTTTGATTTGCATTTTTCTAATAATGAGCGACACTGCACATCATTTCATGTCTGTTGGCCATTTATAAGTCTTCTTTAGAAAAATGTCTGTTTAGATCTTCTGCCCATTTTCTGATTGGGTTGTTTATTTTTCTGGTATTGCGCTGCATGAGTTGCTTCTATATTCTGGAGGTTAATCCTTTGTCGGTTGTTTCATTTGTAATTATTTTCTCCCATTCTGAGGGATGTCATTTCATCTTGTTTATTGTTTCCTTTGCTGTGCAAAAGCTTTTAAGTACTACTCAGCCATAGAAAGGAAGTCATCGGAACGTGGAAGCAACCTAGATATCCATTGACACATGAATGGAAAAAGAAGTTGTGGTACATACACACAATGGAATATTACTCAGCCATAAAAAGGAAACATATTTGAGTCAGTTCTAATGAGGTAGATGAACCTAGAGATTATTATACAGAATGAAGTAAGTCAGAAAGAGAAAGATAAATATATACTAACATATATATGTAATCTAGAAAGATGGTACTGAAAAATTTATTTGCAGGGCAGCAACGGAGAAACAGACTTAGAGAACAGACTTATGGCCATGGGGAGAAGGGAGGAGAGGGTGAGATGCGTGGAAAGAGTAACATGGAAACTTGCATTACTATATGTAAAATAGACAGACAACAGGAATTCACTGTATGTCTCAGGGAACTCAACAGGGGCTCTGTATCAACCTAGAGGGGTGGGATGGGAGGGAGATGGGAGGGAGGGAATATATGTATACAAGGTCTTGTGCTGTAAAGAGCAATATCGCATAGGAACCTGGACTGTTAGGTCCATGAATCAAGGCAAATTGGAAGTGGTCAAACAGGAGATGGCAAGAGTGAACGTCGACATTCTAGGAATCAGCGAACTAAAACGGACTGGAATGGGTGAATTAAACTCAGATGACCATTATATCTACTACCGTGGGCAGGAATCCCTTAGAAGAAATGGAGTAGCCATCATGGTCAACAAGAGTCCGAAATGCAGTACTTGGATGCAATCTCAAAAACGACAGAATGATCTCCATTCATTTCCAAGGCAAACCATTCAATACAACAGTGATCCAAACCTATGCCCCAACCAGTAATGCTGAAGAAGCTGAAGTTGAGCAGCTCTATGAAGACCTACAAGACCTTTTAGAACTAACATCCAAAAAAGATGTCCTTTTCATTATAGGGGACTGGAATGCAAAAGTAGGAAGTCAAGAAACACCTGTGGTAACAGGCAAATTTGGCTTTGGAATACAGAATGAAGCAGGGCAAAGGCTAATAGAGTTTTGCCAAGAGAACGCACTGGTAATAGCAAACACCCTCTTCCAACAACACAAGAGAAGACTCTACACATGGACATCACCAGATGGTCAACACCAAAATCAGACTGACTATATTCTTTGCAGCCAAAGATGGAGAAGCTCTATACAGTCAGTAAAAACAAGACTGGGAGCTGATTGTGGCTCAGATCATGAACTCCTTATTGCCAAATTCAGACTTCAATTGAAGAAAGCAGGGAAAACCAATAGACCATTCAGGTTTGACCTAAATCAAATCCCTTATGATTATACACTGGAAGTGAGAAATAGATTTAAGGGACTAAATATGATAGATAGAGTACCTAATGAACTATGGATGGAGGTTTGTGATATTGTACAGGAGACAGGGATCAAGACCATCCCCATGGAAAAGAAATGCAAAAAAGCAAAATGGCTGTCTGAGGAGGCCTTACAAATAGCTGTGAAAAGAAGAGAAGCAAAAAGCAAAGGAAAAAAGGAAAGATATTCCCATTTGAATGCAGAATTCCAAAGAATTGCAGGGAGAGATAAGAAAGCCTTCCTCAGCTATCAATGCAAAGAAATAGAGGAAAACAACAGAATGGGAAAGACTAGAGATCTCTTCAAGAAAATTAAGAGATACCAAGGGAACATTTCATGCAAAGATGGGCTCAATAAAGGACAGAAGTGGTACTGACCTAACAGAAGCAGAAGATATTAAGAAGAGGTGGCAAGAATACACAGAAGAACTGTACAAAAAAGATCTCCATGACCCAGATAATCACGATGGTGTGATCACTCACCTAGAGCCAGACATCCTGGAATGTGAAGTCAAGTGGCCTTAGGAAGCATCACTACGAACAAAGCTAGTGGACGTGATGGAATTCCAGTTGAACTATTTCAAATCCTGAAAGATGATGCTGTCAAAGTGCTGCACTCAATATGCCAGCAAATTTGGAAAACTCAGCAGTGGCCACAGGACTGGAAAAGGTCAGTTTTCATTCCAATCCCAAAGAAAGGCAATGCCAAAGAACGCTCAAACTACCACACAATTGCACTCATCTCACACGCTAGTAAAGTAATGCTCAAAATTCTCCAAGCCAGGCTTCAGCAATACGTGAACTGGGAACTTCCAGATGTTCAAGCTGGTTTTAGAAAAGGAACCAGAGACCAAATTGCCAACATGCACTGGATCATCGAAAAAGCAAAAGAGTTCCAGAAAAACATCTATTTCTGCTTTACTGACTATGCCAAAGCCTTTGACTGTGTGGATCACAATCAACTGTGGAAAATTCTTCAAGAGATGGGAATACCAGACCACCTGACCTGCCTCTTGAGAAAGCTATATGCAGGTCAGGAAGCAACAGTTAGAACTGGACATGGAACAACAGACTGGTTCCAAATAGGAAAAGGAGCACGTCAAGGCTGTATATTGTCACCCTGCTTATTTAACTTCTATGCAGAGTACATCATGAGAAACGCTTGGCTGGAAGAAGCACAAGCTGGCATCAAGATTGCCGGGAGAAATATCAATAACCTCAGATATACAGATGACACCACCCTTATGGCGGAAAGTGAAGAGGAACTAAAAGGCCTCTTGATGAAAGTGAAAGAGGAGTGAAAAAGTTGGCTTAAAGCTCAACATTCAGAAAACAAAGATCATGGCATCTGGTCCCATCACTTTCATGGGAAATAGATGGGGAAACAGTGGAAATAGTGTCAGACTTTATTTTTCTGGGCTCCAAAATCACTGCAGATAGTGATTGCAGCCATGAAATTAAAAGATGCTTACTCCTTGGAATGGAAGTTATGACCAACCTAGATAGCATATTAAAAAGTAAAGATATTACTTTGCCAACAAAGGTCCATCTAGTCAAGGCTATGATTTTTCCAGTGGTCATGTATGGATGTGAGAGTTGGACTGTGAAGAAAGCTGAGTGCTGAAGAATTGATGCTTTTGAACTGTGGTGCTGGAGAAGACTCTTGAGAGTCCCTTGGACTGCAAGGAGATTCAACCAGTCCATCCTAATGGAGACCAGTCCTGGGTGTTCATTGGAAGGACTGATGCTGAAGCTGAAACTCCAGTACTTTGGCCACCTCATGCGAAGAGCTGACTCATTGGAAAAGACCTTGATGTGGAGAGGGATTGGGGGCAGGAGCAGAAGGGGACGGCAGAAGATGTGATGGCTGGATGGCATCACCGACTCGATGCACATGAGTTTGGGTGAACTCCAGGAGTTGGTGATGGACAGGGAGGCCTGGTGTGCTGCGATTCATGGGGTGGCAGAGTTGAACATGACTGAGCAACTGAACTGAGCTGAACTGAACTGATGGCTGATTCATGTTTGACAGAAAACAACAAAATTCTATAAAGCAATTATCCTTCAATTAAAAAATGAATTAAAAAAAAAAAAAAGGAACTCATTTTACTGTGTTCGAATAAGGTGGATGAACCTAGAGCCTATTATGCAGAGTGAAGTAAGTCAGAAAGAGATAGACAAATATAATTTACTAACACATATGTATGGAATCTAGAAAGATGGTGTTGCTAAACTTATCTGCAGGGCAACAACTGATACACAGACGTAGAGAAGAGACTTCTGGACACAGCAGGGTAAGGAGAGGGTGGAACGAATTGAGAGAGTAGCATTGAAACATATACACTGCCATATATAAAATGAGATAGCCAGTGGAAATTTGCTGTATGACACAGGGAGCTCAAATATGGTGCTGGAGGGGGAGGGAGGTCCCAGGAAGGAGGGGATGTGTGCGTACCCATGGCTGATTCATGTTGATATATGGCAGAAGACAACACAATACTGTAAAGCAATTATCCTCCAATTAAAAATAAATTCTGAAAAAAAAATGGGGGGCTGGGTTTAAGAAGTTTTTATGATTGAGCCTCAGCATACTGCCACCACCTGTACCGCTGTTTCTAGAGAAGAAACATGACGCAGTGAAGAAACCCACAGGGATCCTGACCATTTTCCCATCCCCACATCACCTAGGAGAGGGGGGAAAAGGCTCACAGTCGGCTTGTGTGTGGCAGGATGAACAAGTCTTCTTTGCCCTGAAGCAAAAGATCTGTACATTTGCCAAACTGGTAAACAGTGTAACTGTTTTAGTGAGACAGCAAAAGGAATAGTAAAAATGAGAGCATCTGCCATTTAAGCTCCCTGACTAGGCTGTCGGGACAGTCACTGAGGACTGGACCACTGACTTCAGAGCCTAAGAAGCAAGCCTACAGTGGCAGCAAGAAAGCACAAGCAATCAGTAAGAGGCCAGTCATTCCTGTTCTCCACCTTTAAAACTTATAGTGGTACATTCAAGCACTGTGCCTAAGAATGTGCACAATTTTACAACCAAACTTGAGAAACATGCACTGGAGATTGTAGCAAAGACTGCTCAGCCCCAGACCTACCGTCTTCAGTGATTCCACTTAAACCAAAACAAGAATAAAAACCATAGGTCACAGTCTCTCAAAATTAACATGTGTTAACAGTGATAAGAAATTCAACCACAGAGCCAAAATTAGGCTATTAGATCCTTCAAGGATACTTACTTTCACACACACAAGGCTGGACCAGAACAAAAGTATATCTGCCTCCAGGCCCAAAAAGAGCCAGGGCTCCAAAGGAAGGGGGAGAGAGCACGTGATGACAAGAAATGAAATCGTTCACTCAACAAACTTACCGAGCACCCAACCACAGAACCCAGAAAGATATAACAGATAACGAGTTACTAACTCACCACTCCCAGTAACAGCTCCTGACTTATATAATCACTTCATGTCATCTTAAAAACAGTTTTTTTATTAGAGGTCATAAAAACCTTTTAATATCCTATCACTAAAAACTTTTGACTAGTTTCAAAGGAAAAAGAAATAAAAATGAGAAAAATGAAAACACACGTTCTTTAGTTTTCTGACCCCAGGGAAGCCCAAATTGCCTTTGCTCTGTATTTTTCCTTTTCTGCACTTCATTTCACCATGTATGTCCACACCAACAATGCTGATCATACAGCTGTGCTGAAGCTTTCTGTCACTGCGGCTCTGCTCCTCTCAGCCACCTCCCTGGTCATGGATGTTTCCTCACTCCTCAGAGGTACTGGCAAGATCACTGCTCTCTATTACAAAAGCCACAGAGTAAGTGCATACCAGTGGGTCTGGAACTCTACATACCAAACTACAAACAGTGGTTCCCTCAAAGCTAGAAAAGAAAAATGGGACTGGGAGAAAGAAGGAAAGGGAACTGTCATTTTTTCTTAACTCGTATACCTCTGAATCATTGGAATTTTTTCAGCATAAATACAAATCATGTATAATATAGATGCGGTAGCTAAAATTTTAAGAAAAGCCAGTATTAAAAATACAAATTTATTTCAAAAATCTAAACACCTAGAAGTAATCTGTTACTGCTAAACTGTCCTCGATTGAAGACAGTCTTCACTGTCTGAATCATTTCCCATACTGAAGAATGTCTGTTTTCACATATTTTGATACTTATTAATTGTTCCTAATCTGAGAGACGTTAAAGATAAGGATGTATTATTTATTATTTTTCTTTGCATCTTTCTTTGCTACTTGTGAGGCTGATCATATTTTAAGATGCTTGCTAATCATGTATATTCTTTAATGAATTGCCTTTTCCTTATTTTTCTATCAGACTGTTCCTTTCACTACTTGTTTTAAAAGACAGAGTAAACTATAGAAACCCTATGTGTGTATGGAAACATGCATATGAATAAAGCTGCATTTAAAATGAGAGGAAAAAGATGGATTATTCTATAAACCACATTGGGGAAATTGCCTAATTTGTTAAAAAAAAAAAACACCTCCACAAGAAAAGCCGGGTGGATATTTTTATAATTGTAGAATAATAAAGACCTTTTGAAACAAGACATAAGGAAACAGAGCCATAAGGAAAATATTTGTAAATCTGATAAATCAAAATTCAAATCTTCTATATGGCAAATACACTCATATCATTAAAAAAAAGAAGAAGAAGAAGAAAGAAAAGAAAACAACCCTAAGGGAAAATGTTTGCAATACAATGGGCTAGGGTTCCTAACACGAAAAAATAGCTCTTCTACAGCTCACTCTGTTCAATAGAGTGGGACCCAGTTTTGAGATCCAATAGGGAAAGAGCTAGTTAATGGTCTCACCAGGACTTGCAAGACTTATTTCAGAATGTTAGCCCACAGAGATTCGTTCAAGTACTTCCCTCCTCCCCAAAATATCAGGCTATTAACTTTACTAACTCAACATTCTTATTTCATTAGGTTGTAGAATCAAAGAGCTACCATTTTAACCAGGGCTGAGATATTACCATTTCCATTTCTGCTCCTCTTCCTTCTTCGGCTTCTTTTTCTTGCTATCTGGCTCAGGAACTTTTTTATCTTTATCTTTATCCTTATTCTTGGGTTTTTTCAATTTACCATCCTACAAAGAAACATGGTGAGAAAGCACTTAACTAAGGACCAATCACACTTCTCAAAGTAGCTCTGGGGGTCCATTAGGAAGAAAAACTGGAATCATGGAATATTAAAACTGGAGAGGTTCTTAAGTTTAATACTTAATGAGGTAAATGAATAAAATTCTACTGGTACTTTTTTCTAAAGCAGTATTTCCTAAAACTTCCAGACATGTGATTATCTGAGGAAGCAGTTAAAAACACTCATTCTGCAAGGGAAGAGCCTGGGAAACTGTTGTTGTTGTTTTAGCCTCATTGGAGTTTGGAACAGCACTGCTACAGGGAGAATAAGCCCAGTGTACTATCCTCACTTAATTTTAAAAGCTACGCATCTTTAAACCTCTTGTAATACCATCAAATAATGGGCAAGGCGAGTTTTTATGTATTAAATACACAATTTGGAAGGAAATTTCTGACCAAGTCTGGGGCGGGGGGAGTACTTTATTAATGCCGCTTGCAAACACAAAATCGGGAAGTAGTAAGCAAGTACTTGGGAAGTACTACAACAATGGCCGATTCCTACCATACTACTTCTTTGAACTGTAACCTGAGATGAGCTGTTACAGTGGCACAGAAAAAGAACAAACATGCACCAATATAAAAATGTCAACACACACACAGACCAAAATGAGCTATTTACCAGGTGAGGGGGTCCTGCTTACAGAATCTGAACTCTGCTGAAGAATATTTTCCTTTGTCCTAACTATTCAATATAATTTAAGCTTTTATTCAGCAAGATTTATATAGTTTTGAAAGGTGGTTTGAGTCATCTTAAAATCAGTTACAGAACGGCAGAACCTGAAAGAACTTTGTAGACAGTTTGGTTTGACCTCTTCCAGTTATAGTCAAGGAAACTCTGAGACAGAGGTTTTGTCACTTGGTCATGGTCAAAAAGCTGCTATTGACCATGATGAGAGCCCAAGTTTACCAGAAAAATAACAGAATGTGACTCATGGGAATGACTGAAATATACAAACATTCTAGGAATATGTGGTAGGATGGCAATCAACATAAATTCAGGGAAAGAAAATGACCTTTGGTGTAGAAAGAAGGGGAAAGACTACAGTACTACACATATTTTAAAACAGAATTAGAGAATATAAATGTGTAAGTATGTCTGGGAGGAGAAAATACTAGAGGATCGCATGAATTCAGATAATGTTTGGTGTTTAGGCTGAAACACCCCACAGGAAAAGGGTAATGCTTTTCAGTTAAGACATTCTCTCAACAGCTTCTGAACAGGCATTCAGGTGGTTCCATCAGGAAACTACTGGCTCCGTCGTATGTTCTCAAGCCTCAAAATGAGATTATCAGTCACTAAGAGACTACAGAACAATTCCCAGAAATGAAAAATTCCATGGCCAGCAGAGAGGCTTAATGACTTCTCTTGCCATCTGTGGTCCCTACCACAGTAAGACTGGGTCTTGATTCAGTCTTTCAGCCTGCTTTTTTTCCTGCCCCTATAGGGAGATGTTTGCTAAGACAATTAAATAAATGAAGTCAACCATTCTTTTCCCAGATGGTTTTAACAGTTATTACCAATCTCTTCAAAATGCAGAGAAAGGTATTATTATATAAACGTAACCTAAGCATACAGGCAATAGAGAACACATAGAAAGCTGAAGTTTTAGTGAATTTCTCATTGACTAGTCTGTACTGACAGTCTACATGAGAGTGGAGTGACTACTATACTCACTACTCAACATTTCATGCTCAGTTCCTTGAGGTGTCTCTCATAAACCTGAACTTGTGCCAAGAGCAGGTTAGTTGTCAGAAAAACTACAATTGCCTAAATCCAGGCCCTGATCTCTCACCTACTCATTCCTGTTTCATATGATTTCATTAGACACTCCTCCTCTCTCCTTGTGAAATTAAAGGGTCAGCAAAGTCCCACAGGAAAGAGGACTTGGCATCTTGCGTGTGGGCTTTAGAATCAACCCATGTGGGATCAAATTCCAGTTTTACCACTTAGTACCTGTGTGGGCTCAGGCAAAAGATTTCACCTCGCCATACCTCAGTTTCTGCATGTGTAAAATGGAAATAATAATAACAATACTTCCTCTAAGGGCTGTTGTAAGGATTAAATGAAATGACAGCTATAAAGCATGAAGAACAGTGCCTGGCACAATGTAGGCACATTTAATTTGATTGGCAGGGGGTGGGATGTGTGCACTGCTCACAGAATCTCAGTTCTCTGATCAGGGATTGAACCCAGGTCATGGCAGTGAAAGTTCAGAATCCTAACCACGAGGCCACCAGGGAAGTCCCCTAATCTGAATTATCAATCCTGCTACTACTACAATATAGCTTACACTCTTAAGACTCACTGTCCCTTACGGTCACTATCTTTACTGACGATACTTCCATGTGGACTTTACATTTGTGAATCCATTTTGCCCAAGACAATGGCTAACCTCAAATAAAGGATGAAAGCTGAGAACTCACTCAACCACTTCTTCCCTTAGGAGTGCAAGATGAAGTCCCCTGTGAATTTCTGACATCTTTTTCTGAATTACTTGCCCACACTCTTCAGTACAAGTTATCGAAAGTGTCAAAAGAAGTAACCATATTACTATATGTTAAATCTACCATAAGCATCATATAAAATGCTTAGAAAAGTACTTGAAACTGAGATTTTAAGGAAGGCTATAAGGTAGGAAACAAAGAAAAGAGGAACACAGCACGTGTTACATAAAGCCCTGAAAATGGAAGAATCTAGTGTGAAAAAGAAACAAAGGAGGTCTGTGAGGCTGGAACAAGGTAAATTAAAGAGGCACAAGACCCAGGGAGCAGCTGTGGTCAAGACCTGGGATTTCAAGCTATGTCCAAGCAATACCCATTAAAAGACTAAATAGAGAGAGTTACCCAAAATGAGTGACGGGCAAGCTTTGCTAGATTAAAAAAAAAAAAAAAAAAAAAAAAACATTCCTAGGGAAAACTCTTCCTGGTTTTAAGCCAAAATATGATTTCTTGCTAGTATTTCTTTCTGTATGTATGAAGATGGTGTAGTTTCTCTAAGAACATGTCAGGTGGCAGCACAGCTGTGAGTGGACACCCAGAAAGCTAATACCTTAAAACTAACAGTGCCAGAGCCACTGTAGCGCACATACATTTTCCCAGTGTTTCCTCTACAACAGAGCAGGAAACTCCTAAAAGCTATTTGCCTTTGAAAGTTATTTTATCAAAAAATTTCCTATTCCAAATTCAAGTCCCAATGGGCCTAAGTCTCTTTACTAACCTCTTCTTCCTCTAGTTTTCGTTTCTTCTCTTTCTTGATATCTTCTGTTTTAATTTTCTTAGGTTTATAATCAGCACTAGAAAGGGGAACATGAATATGCAGTTAACACAACTGTGACTCAGTACTTCTCACCAGTAGGATTAGGACCTCCAAACTCTTCTTGGCGGCCTCCAAGGCAGGCGTGGTTGCTATTATTCTTGGCTGGGCATTCTACAGTTAAGAACAGGAATGGAGAAAGTAAAGAAGGCCAGACGAAGGACCAATAGTTATAACCCTACGCAGAACAAAACAAATAGCTTCATAGTGCATGCAGGCCTGGAAGGGAGGTGGAGCAGAGGTGTAAGTACAGAAACAGACAGTGCTAGAAGGTGGGGATCTGGGAGGCAAACACACAGCGCGACAATGGCCACCACAATGCAATAACTGGACAGGGAAGGGGAAGAAAGAAATTCTTTATGGATTCTAAACACATACAAATGAGCTCAGTATTTCCCTCCTCCCCTTCCAACTACTTTCTACCATAAATCCTTTGTAGATTCCCAAAACATAATAAATTTCACAAGGCTGAAAATAATGAATAGGATTTAACCTCACTGACTGAACCTAAGAGGCACATATAAGCCTCAAAATACGTGTTTTAAGTAAGAGCAATTTTATTACTTCTATACATGGAAACTTCACTAAGAAGGTATTAACGGGCACAGATTCTAGGAAAAATTGCTTTAACAATGAAAACTTCTCTGTGGGAGATGATGACACACTTAAAATAACTTAATTTAAATATTCTTCATGAATTCTGGATTATTTTAAATTCCAACAATAAACATGCATTACCTTATTAATAAGAAAAAATGTAAATGTAAGAAAAGTATAAATACACATTCAAAGAGAAATCAGTCACCCAGCCTATTAATCACAAATTCCTAAAGAGTAAAACTCAACGCAGAAGGTTCTGTGTACTATTCTCTTAACAACTCCTTTTTGTTTTCAAAACTCAAAAGTAGTAAGAAATACTCACTCATCCTCATCCCGAGGTCTCTTTAATGGCTTTATATCCTCTTTAGGAGGAGCAAAATAGCCATCATCTTCAGGTTCATCTTTAATCCGTGGTGGACTGAAGAGAAAAAAAAACTGTTAGCCAGTGAGTGTTGGAAAATCCACATTACAAAAGTAATGCAAAGTTGGGAGAAGCAGCTTAACAGAAGGATAATGACATACATGTGTACATATTAAAAGGTTCTCCATGAGCACTTTTTTCTCATTTAATTCTAACCGAAACAGTGTCCTCATTTTACAGATGAAGAGGTGAGATCAAGGTCAGGAATCAGAGCCCCTCATTCTCAGTCAGTATTCTTTCCATGGCCTCTTGGTTGTCTTTGCCAACACAATCCACATCTCAGTAGGAACAAACCTAAGCTGTTTCTTCCCCTTATTCGAGGGATCTACTGTGTATCTGACCCCACAAGCGATCTAAGTTGATTATTTTAGTGCTCCAAAGCTAAAAAATAGCTTTCGCCAAAAAAGGAATAAAAATATATTCCTCAAACTTGAGGCTAGTCATTCTAAGCCAAATCTATTCACTATTCAACTTCCTCCTTCGGTTTACTTTATACACAGAAGAGTACCTTGTCCTATTTTTGTTAGCATTTTGCCTTCTCAATATAAAAAGATGATTCTGTTAGATGACTATGTTGAACCAAAAAAGAGGAGAGAACAAGTTAAAAAACCAAAGGGGCCAGCCACCACCACATATTGTCAGAACCTCACTGCTCACAGCCAGAAGCATCCACAAGGCTAACTCACTCAGCACAAGAAATGGCCTCCAGACACAAAGAAAGTCACCCCATCTCTAAGGGGGCCAAAGGATAAGCATCCAGATTTAGTTGCCAAATAAAGTCAGCATATTCACAGGGTTTCAATGTTGTCCCTGCCCCTCCCTTCCCCACAAGCATACTGGATGCCCTTGCTTGCAAATGAACTTGAGTATTTAAAGAGATTAACTTTCCCTCCTTATTTATGCACACTCCCCAAAGGCCAACCTCTATAGCTGTTTCTCCCCTCCACAGAAACCACTGATACTGACCCAAGGGTTCAAAATCTCAAAAAGCTTTGCACCAGAAAGAAAGCAACGCTGCCATTTACCCAACTAGTTAAGTAAATGCTAGATCCTAGTACTATCATAAGTGAGGTTAAAAGCACATGGGAAGGCTTACTAGGACTGAAAAAAAAATTTTAAAACCCTAGAAAACTGTTCCAATTCAGTGAGGCATGTGGATTCTCTACCAAGACAAAGATGCAAGGTGGCGAGCAGACCAGCAAAGCGAACACAGCAACCATGGCCTCAAAGGGTGTGCTTCTGATCATCTAACCCAGAAAGTCTGAAATCAAACCCAGGACTCCACACCAAGTCCAGAGAGTCTAATCATATCTTAGTTTAATAAAAGTCCAAGGCCATCTCCTAGCAGAAAATAGTTGCCCTGTGTTCAGTCACTGTTATCTAAGGAATCAGAATGCTTAGCTTACAGCTCTAATGCTTCTTGAATTTTATTATTCTGCATTCCTGGAACAGTTACAGAACATGCCTGGAGAGGGCACTTGCTTCTCCTAGGGTAAGGAACCCAGAGTACATGGCATAAATTTCAAAATTGTTCTCAAATGAAACTGAAAGTTCAAAATTTCAAGAAAGCAAAACTCTCAAAACATTTTGCCCTGGATAATAAGGCAAACACTCCCAACAACTCCTGGTAAATCCATTCTGCCATTCAGTGGAGCAGATTAGAATATGTTAGTTATTTTTTTTGAAACTAGAGGAAACATTTGGACTTATTTTAGGGTGCTACAGTTGATGAGGAAAACAGAATCTAAACGGCCCCACAAAGGAAAGGAAAAGTGACCTCTGCATTGTGGTGACCTCTCTGAAAAAGTGACCCCTCCTTCTGGAAAAGAGATTAAATACTTCTGCTCCTGTAAAATCTACAACTGTCCCTAAAATGCAGGTCAAATCAGTTTCTATATATGAGCTACCAAGGAATACTATCAAGGAATTCACAGTAGGGTTTTTTTAGGAAACTGCAAAATTACTATTGACTAAGAACAGACTTTCTTTTAGGGGTGATGAACATGTTTTGAAATTAGATAGAGGGTAGTGGGGGAGGCTATATAACCTTGTGAAAAACTAAAAACCAATAAACTGTACACTTTAAAGGGGTGTATTTTATGGAAGTGTAAATTATATCTCAATTAAAAAAAAAAAAATTTCTTCCTGCCAACCTTCTCCACTCAAAATAGCCTTCTATAAAATGTGCTGGTCGGTCTTACTAAATGGCACTCTAGAAATGCTCTCATTGGCTAAGACCAAGTCCTTTCACTGCCAACTTCCTTGAAAACCTGGAGATGGCCAGGTCAGTGCATTTTAGGTGAGCTCAAACAACACTGCAACATGGGCAGCTGGCCTGCTGGACACACACGGAGAAAGAGAAGCCAAGACAGCAGAGTCTTACCTAGAAAAGCCATTTTCCTTCTCCTTTTTTATTTTTGCATCCCCAGAAGCTTTAATCTGAAAGGTAAAACAGCAGTAACTGATTAGTACCTTAAAAGGACTAAAGCTGAAGAAGTCTCTACCTTACTTGAGATGATTTGGCCTCTACTCCAGGAAATCTTGATCCTAGACTGACTCTTATTAGCAAAATTGAACAGGTGAACCAAAGGTCTTGACACTTTTCTAAGACTCCTTTTTTACAGTTCTTTACTGGGAAGTGTTTCCCTTCAAAACGGTGGCTTTTTACCTTTAAATAAGGGTAGGTCCCCTCCCTCAATAAATACACTCCACTTCTCAAAGATTTGCCCTTGGCAGTGCAGACAGGAAATAAAAAAACAAACCCAAACGAAAAAGAATACTTTATTTCCCATCTTCACTGACTTAGGCAAAGTATATTCATGTTTGCCCTCCTTCAACTTTTCAGACAAAAATATACACATAGACACACGCATAGGGAACCTATGGAAGAATACCAAAAAAAAAGTACAGTGGCTGCCTCCACAAAGGGAAAGACGGAGGACAGTGAGTTGAGGGTTAAAGGGAGATTATTTTTCACTACTGTTCCCTATTCTATATTGTGTGAATTTACCAAGTCCATCCAGCATTACTTTCTGAGAAACGAATAAACTTTTTTAAAAAGGCCAGGCACAGTACTACTACTCGTTCACGGCCAGATGAGCTTATTTTGAGAAGGCTTGTGCTGGTTATACTGGAACCAAAAGCCACAAAGAGCACCAGTGTCACTAAATTGTCACTCAGGAAGAAGTTTCATTCAACAGAAGACCAATGTGGTATTAAGCCTTCTCTCAAAAACAAAACTAATTTTCCCCATGAAAGAAAACTGACTTTTGCAGAAATCCTACATCCCTTAATTTACCATACAAAGTAAGGTAATGACATGGGTAGATTTGGTACATGAAATACAGTGGTAAAGTTTGGTTTTCATCATTTAAAAAAAAAGGTCAGAGGATCTTACTACTCAATGAAGGTACTTTCATTACTTGCTTTCAAAGGTAAACAAAATGAAAAACACACCCCACACCTCTTCCTTCTCCACTAGCATGTTCTGTACCTTCTCTTCCTTTCGTTTTTCCTTGTCTCTGTCTTTGTGTTTGTCTTTATGCTTCTCTGAACTTCCATCTTTGTGTTTGGTCTTCTCCTTCTCTTTGTGTTTCTTTTCAGAATCTTTATGTTCACTGTGAAAATAAGACACAAACAGTAAGCCCAGAGTAGGGACCACAGGATTCATTTCACAAGATTAACTCACAAGATACCCTGAGATAACATGAACCATGGAAACTCACAATGCTTTAAATAACCAGTCCTGACAGAAAGTTCAAGTAGAAGCTCTTCACTACATCAGACTTTATCTTGCTTAATGTCTTAAGTTTTTCAAAGAGCAAAGGAATCAAAGGGAGAAACACAGTTATTCTAAACGTATCAGGACATTTTTTTTTTTTTAAGTGTTGATGATACAGCAAATCCATAGTATTTCCACAACATTCTACCAGCAAAAAACTGTATTGAAAGCTCCAACTTGAGCACTCACATCTGATATAAGGAGGTAAGAACAGCTCACCAAAAATCATTTAGTGGCTCAGTGCCAGATTGGAGACATACCACAAATGTAGCCATGCCTGGGCAGCCTAACACACTCCATGTTTCCTGCCAGCTGAGGAAAAGCTAGTTACTTCTACAAGGGGCTTATAAATCCTGCTTGGTCCTTTCCTCACAATAAGAAAAGCCCTATCTCAAAGCAAGGGGATGCTTTGAGGGCCTGCTTTTCAAAGCCTTGCTTTTAAAGGCGTTCGACCCAGATAATCGCGATGGTATAATCACTCACCTAGAGCCAGACATCCTGGAATGTGAAGTCAAGTGGCCTTAGAAAGCATCACTACAAACAAAGCTAATGAAGGTGATGGAATTCCAGTTGAACTATTTCAAATCCTGAAAGATGATGCTGTCAAAGTGCTGCACTCAATATGCCAGCAAATTTGGAAAACTCAGCAGTGGCCACAGGACTGGAAAAGGTCAGTTTTCATTCCAATCCCAAAGAAAGGCAATGCCAAAGAACGCTCAAACTACCGCACAATTGCACTCATCTCACACGCTAGTAAAGTAATGCTCAAAATTCTCCAAGCCAGGCTTCAGCAATACGTGAACTGGGAACTTCCAGATGTTCAAGCTGGTTTTAGAAAAGGAACCAAAGATCAAATTGCCAACATCCGCTGGATCATGGAAAAAGCAAGAGAGTTCCAGAAAAACATCTATTTCTGCTTTATTGACTATGCCAAAGCCTTTGACTGTGTGGATCACAATCAACTGTGGAAAATTCTTCAAGAGATGGGAATACCAGACCACCTGACCTGCCTCTTGAGAAAGCTATATGCAGGTCAGGAAGCAACAGTTAGAACTGGACATGGAACAACAGACTGGTTCCAAATAGGAAAAGGAGCACGTCAAGGCTGTATATTGTCACCCTGCTTATTTAACATATATGCAGAGTGCATCATGAGAAACGCTGGGCTGGAAGAAGCACAAGCTGGAATCAAGATTGCCGGAAGAAATATCAATAACCTCAGATATACAGATGACACCACCCTTATGGCAGAAAGTGAAGAGGAACTAAAGAGCCTCTTGATGAAAGTGAAAGTGGAGTGAAAAAGTTGGCTTAAAGCTCAACATTTAGAAAACGAAGATCATGGCATCTGGTCCCATCACTTCATGGGAAATAGATGGGCAAACAGTGGAAACAGTGTCAGACTTTATTTTTTTGGGCTCCAAAATCACTACAGATGGTGACTGCAGCCATGAAATTAAAAGACGCTTACTCCTGGAAGGAAAGTTATGACCAACCTAGATAGCATATTGAAAAGCAGAGACACTACTTTGCCAACAAAGGTCCATCTAGTCAAGGCTATGGTTTTTCCTGTGGTCATGTATGGATGCGAGAGTTGGACTGTGAAGAAAGCTGAGTGCCGAAGAATTGATGCTTTTGAACTGTGGTGTTGGAGAAGACTCTTGAGAGTCCCTTGGACTGCAAGGAGATCCAACCAGTCCATTCTGAAGGAGATCAGCCCTGGGATTTCTTTGGAAGGACTGATGCAAAAGCTGAAACTCCAGTACTTTGGCCACCTCATGCGAAGAGTTGACTCATTGGAAAAGACTCTGATGCTGGGAGGGATTCAGGGCAGGAGGAAAACGGGACAACAGAGGATGAGATGGCTGGATGGCAACACCGACTTGATGGACATGAGTTTGAGTGAACTCCGGGAGATGGTAATAGACAGGGAGGCCTGGCGTGCTGCGATTCATGGGGTCGCAAAGAGTTGGACACGACTGAGCGACTGAACTGAACTGTGTAGACATTGGTAATACTATTTAAAAAAAAGAAAAAAGTGCCACTCCTCAGGAAAACAAAATATGACATTATAAAACAAGAATCATTAAAATATTCATACCCTGGGTTCTAGCTCCTGGAGATTTCTCTGGGAAAAGCATTACAGAAAGATGTTCACTTTGATGCTTCTCATGATAAACAAACAAACAAGAACAAACAAACAAATAAAAAACCACCAAGAAACCAGATAGAGCCTTGGTAAATAATCAGAGGGGGAAACTGTGATATACCAAAGCTATACATCACAGTTATCATTATGTAGCCGTTATGCTATCATTTGTGAGTCGTAAATATACATGATAAATTTAAGACAAGCAAAAAAAAAAAAAGGAATATATAAAATAACTGCAGTTACATAGAAACATGAAAGTGAACAAAAACTAAAGAGCAAAATTCAGGAGCTGTATTTTAAGGTGGCAGGACACTGGATGACTATTTTCTTTAGTGCACTGGGCAGGAAGCGTAGGTCCCTGTTTACTGCAGCAGCCAATATATTCCACAAGTTACCAAAAGAGAATGTGAATTCAAGGGCTATAAATTGAGGGTCATTCCTAGAAACAGGACAGCTGACAACCACCCCAGCTGACAGACAGCCAATCCCACAGGCAGCATAGGCTCTTGCCTTTCCTACCATAGACTGTATTTCCCAGCTGTCACATCTACCACATTCAGCCCAGGAAAAAAACAAACAAACAAACAGATTTTATCAGCAATGAGGTCATTAGGTTACAACCTTTCCATGAAGTTTGTCCTAAAGAGATCTGGCTAGCATTTTCAGCTACACCCAAGGCCAGAAAGGGAGAAACAGATGACGGTACCACTCAAGTGAGAGCCCCAGAACCTGGATCAGGACAGCAAGTGGTATCCACATCTCTGGAGACAAAAGGAGCCCCAACTAATGATGGGGTTTGGATAATTAATCAGCAAAAACTATAAAATCCAGGCAGGAGGGCAGGGGGATGAGTATAAACAGGACTACAGGTTTAGGGAAGACCCAGAACTATCAACAGAGGAAAAATACAGCAATGTCCACTTTCCTTGGTTTATATGTTCCTCCCTTTGTATTGTTTTCATTAGGTTGTTATTTAGATGTGCCACACACTGGAAAATAACAGATTTCTATGTAAGTACAGTTTAAAAAAAAAAAAATCCTAGTGTGCTAGCACATGATGATCAATTTTTCCCACCATGCTTTTTATTCTTAGCATTATTACGAAGTCACTCTCTACTCAATGTGCTCTCATAATCTATTTTCACCACAGCACAGTGTTTTAGAAACAACTTATTCTTTATTTTGTACAAAATGGCTTCCAATTACAATAATGCTCTTACTTTCAGTTCTCCTGAATTCAGCTTTAGAATGGTGAAAAAATAGCTGTCAAGACTGCAACTGATTCTTCAGGAGTTTACATATATGAAATCACAGGCCCATGGTTTTGATACTACCAGCAAAATGTATGAGCTTACTATTTTATATACAAATACTTAAGTTTCAGCTTTTGTTTTTTTTGAACATTAACTCTAAGAGGAATTAATGGTCATCTAAAGAAGTTCCTGCCTAAAAGCAAAAAATCTGGAACAATGACATCCATAATACTAATGGTTAGATATACTTTCCCCCCAGAATAAGAAAAAAGGACAAATTTAAGCAGCAATATGTTCAGTGCTTTCATGTACATTATTTCACTCAGCTCTCACAACACCCCTGTGAAGGAGTCTTTATTATTCCCCTGCTGATTCAGAAACAGAGGAGCCAGTGGTTCAAAGTCTTATTCCAAGTTACAGTGTTAGAAAGAAGGGCAGCTGGGATTTAAACTCAGCATTTCCATCTCTAAGTTCAGAGCACTTTCCACTAGATCAGTATCATTACATTTCCATGAAGCTGACAGCCACCACTTAAGGGAAGCCTAGTGTTAAGAGACAAAAGGCATGGGCATTCTAAGACTTGATGTATAAAGTTAAAAGATTTTCCTCTACCATCAAGTGAAAACTTTCTAGACAAGGCTTAGGACATCAGAAATGATAAAACTCTGGGATAGCTACCTCTTAGATTGTCTTCCCATGAAACTAAATGGCTGATTCAGGAATCTGAGTTTAGGAATGCTCTACGGTCCTTATTCCTTTACGTTCCACCTCCTTGCCGCCACCGCCCCTACTTGTTTTGTTCTCTTTCTCAACGAAAGCGATTCTTAGAACATGATTCTGTTATACTAGAAAACTGGCTTTCTGGTCTCTTGGCAATCACAGCATGGGCACCATGAGTATACACACAGACCTCCAGTTTACAGCTTTGCTATTCATTGTCACGCCACACAGAGATCAGGGAAAAGAAGTCAACAAATGACATGGCAGTGGCACTGATACTCAGGCCAACCCCAGGAAAGTGAAAGAAGTCAGTACTTCCTCTGCCTGCTAACCAGAGGGAAATCTATTCAGGAAATTCAAAGTTTCTGTTAGTGTAGTAATCCCTTTGTAGGTACAATTAATCACAAAGCCCAAAAGAGATGAAACTACCAACTTTACTTTTCAAAGGCATCTCATTCTCCTCTATTCCCAATTGTTTAGACAGGAGAGAACAAGTTTGCGTTTTTATACAGAGTTCAGAAGATTCAGAGTTAAGGAACATCTTGTGGTAACAAGGCATTCCATTGGGGACTGTTAGAAATGTGGGTTTATGAAGCTGTATTAAGTCTCTGAACACAATGCTAACATCTTGTCTACTTGTCGTGTGCTGTTCCTGTTCCTGCCTCCAGAAACAGAGAACAGAGTACTGGGAGTCCTACCCCCTCGTCCACAACCTGACACCAACAGGAAGGCTGCCAAAGAGCAAACCCCAGGGTCAGTCTTTCCTAGGCATCTATCGGAAGTGAGTAGCAGATGCTTTTGGAGATCGAAGTCTTGTGACACAGAAGCACGTTGAAGGCCGTGCCATCCAAGTCAGAAGCAGGATTTGCCCAGTGGTAGAAATGCAGCCAATCTGGGATCAGTGAGGCTGACTCATCATCATTCAGGATTTCCTAACATGTACCTCTTTTTCCAAAAGACTTAAAACTGGCTTGACTTTCACAGCGGCTTAAAGGGCATTACCTTTCCATTGATGATAGTGAGGTGATGGAAATTCTGACCACTGCAGAAGAGGAGTTCATATGTTGACTATCTCTGTTTTAAGAGATGTTACCCATGTCTATGTACTGATCCCACTATTTTTCCATACACAATACACACAATATGTAAAAATCACAAAATGGGTTGTAAATATAACTGAGGGCTAGAATACTGGCCAGTTTGGGGCAGCAGTGCAGGTGACTCCAATACTGAAGAAACTTCAGTGTGGCTAAATAAGAAAAATAAACTAGAAAAGCTTAATAATGATCATAGTAAGGAAACCCAGAGATGTGAAGAACAAATACACTTTAAGAATGAGTTTGGTCTGGGGTACGGTGAACACTAAAATACAGACAGTAGCTGGCATTCCTAGAATATCTGAAATGGTCACACTTTCGGATAAAATATAAATTTCATCATCAGGAACTCAGAAAGCATCCAATTATTGGGTATACACAGAAGCCAACTCCTTGGCTCAGGACTCATATCTGTTTGGAGATAAAATCTACCAAACATCAGAGTCTGGACAAGCAAAACTCAATGCCAAAGAGAATAAATGGGAAGACTCAGCACAGCAAAAACAAAAAATTCAGGGAGAGAGACAGAAGTTAAATTATTTGTCCAACTGGCAACTAGTGGGGCCAGAGTTTGAACCCAGGCCATCTGAAGCCCATGCTCTAACCACTCCACTATACTGCCCTTCTGGCTGCTTCTAAAAGAGATCCAGCTGATATTTCACTGTATCCATCACACCTCTTGTGCGACTCTTGGTGGACCTGCACAGACAAAACAGAGAGTTGACCCAGGCTCCCCTAGGCACTTACGAAGAAGGATGAGAGAGACAGTAGAAGTAGGCGGGTGGCAGCAGGAAGCCCAAGACAGAAAAATATTCTTCTGCCTCTAGAAGGCATTTGCTGCCTCTTTAGGAAAAAAACCCGGCTTGATCCTCTGGGAAGATAGGATGTTGGCTATGGGAAACCATTTAAATCTGCTAAAGAAAACTAAAACAATGGTCTGTCCTCTATCACTAATAAAAATATTTAGCAGACACTTAAACCAGTACAAAGTCCAAGGCACTCTTCTAAGCAATTTAATCCCCATAACAAAACTCTGAGATAAGTATCTTCATTTTACACATATGGAAACTGAGCCACAGGAAGGTTCAGTAACTCACCCAAGAAAATACATCTAATGAGCAGTAACTAGGATTTAAAATCAGGAAGTTATGCCTTTGACCACTCTGGTGCCTTACTCCCCAAATACGGCAAAAAGGAAACCCTGCTAGGAAGAGTAGGGGGAGCCTCTTTATCTTCTGAGAACAAACTCATTCCAGTGACCTGGCCATTTCCTCAAGGCAACAGCCCCCTGCAGGCTGCAGTCAATGGAGTCAGAGGGGATTCCTCTGGGAGAACCTAGAAAGATACTAAGCTGTGAAAGGAAGAAATCCATGGCCCTTCAAAGGAAGGCAGATAATTGAAGCTTAAGTAATGTTTGTTAAATCAAAAATTTTACTTTAGGTAAATTCTAAAGTTGCCTCTGAAAAAAAACACAGAAACTTGTTTTTGAAAGGCTTTAAGAAGTAAAGATTTCTTTATTCACTTTTTTTGGGCATATGGGATCTTAGTACCCCACCAGGGATCAAACCCAGGTCCCCTGCATTGGAAGCGCAGACGTGTAATCACTGGACCACCAAGGAAGTTCCCAGATTTCTTTATGCTCATCCACCATTATAGGTTACTAGGCCAAATCCCAATAATTATTAAAACTTGGGAGTTGAGTGGAATCTTACAGAACTCCCATTTCTCCTCTAAGTTTTTTTATCTCTATTAACAGGGTAAATAGTCACCCAGTTACTCAAGCTAGGTATCCTTTTTTCTTAGACAACCCCCTTCATGTCACTTATGGCTGTCTCATATTTCCCGTTCTCAACTATTTTCAGTGGCTTCTTGCTCCCTTCAGAATCAAATCTCAGCTTCTTGAAATAGTATTTAATAGTTCTGCATCAAGCAACTTTTTGGAGGCCCCACTTTCTAATCCATCCTATTAACCCAGGCAACCACCTAATTGGAGCAAAGTACATGACAGCCCTTCCATATTTTATCTTTTCTCACTGTCTGGAAAGTCACTCTTTCTAGCCATCACCTTCCCTTGTCAAGATCTTAACCATCTTTCCATGGCTAGCTCAAATACCCTTTCCACCATGAAATCGCTAAAAAAAAAAAAAAGACTACAGGTCATTATAACAGGGCTAGGTATCATTGAAAACTAGAGTACCGAATCTGCTATTACCAATAAGTAACTATTAAATTAGATTCAACTACCAAAATCAACAGCTTCAATTTATTAGAATGGCAATTCTATCAGGCTCATCATAATCTCAACTACTGAGTATGTTAGTTTCCAAACAGCTTTTATATGCATACTTACATTGAATTCTCCCCTATACACTTGAAAGCTTGACCAGGCTGCTGCTGCTGCTAAGTCACTTCAGTTGTGTCGGACTCTGTGCGACCCCATAGACGGCAGCCCACTAGGCTCCTCTGTCCCTGACCAGGCTAGTGTTGCTATTAACATTCAACCAAAGTGGAAAAAGTCTCAGAAGTTAAGTGCCTTGGATAACAACACACAGCTAGTAAGTGATAGGACCGGGCCCCACCACTTCTAATTCAGTGTGCTTTTCACCACATCACATGGACTCCCATGTGAATGGCAGTGATACTCAGTCTTATTTCTTAACTACCCAACCTCTTCCACTTACCTATGTTAACTGTCCATTTCCCTGAGACAGGCTGCTATGAGAACATGTAGGTAAATGGAGGGCTTCAGCAATAGCTGCCCCCAACCCCCTCCAAAAAAAGAGGTAAACACATCTTTTTAAATGTGATTACTTTCAGAAAAATTTCCCAAATCTGAGAACCAGGTTGCTTAATTCCAGTGCATTTTCCTAAAAATCTATGTTCTTTCAACTTTAATTCAGGTAGGATCTGGAACTGAAGTGAAGGCAGAAATCAAAAGCATCCTTATTCTCACACTGACTGTATAAATTAGTACTACCAACAGGGCTGAAAAAGCACTTCCCTTACTATATTTCACAGCATTGCTTTTCTACCTCCCCTGGATTTCCACAAATTTTTCACTCCACTCTGAGGGTCAGGTTTAAAAACGACAAGAGGTACACAAGGTCAAAAGTTGGCAGGAGAAATTTTATGTTTCACATGTGATAGTCCTTTATTTTCTAAAATAACC
Source organism: Bos mutus (assembly GCF_027580195.1). Lineage (NCBI taxonomy): Eukaryota > Metazoa > Chordata > Mammalia > Artiodactyla > Bovidae > Bos > Bos mutus. Next base: position 54,046,142 of record NC_091629.1, on the reverse strand, counting down.
CCCCCCAACTGCTTTTAATGATGTATATATGACAGGTCTAGTATTAAAGATAGTTTATGCTAAGAATGCAACCTTTCAAGAGAAGTATCTGGCTGAAATCCTACAAGCTCAGTGATTCTTTAGCTCTAGTCAGAGCATTCCTTTTGTTTCTTTAGAGAGGATTTATATATTGCTTTAAAGGACTGGAAGTGCTAAATATCAATGCTAACAGAAAAAAGCAGTATCAGAGACAAATAATAGAAGAAATTATTTTTATTTGACTTTGGTATAAATTTCCTATAAGTCAGATACTCAGAGATGGGGTTTTCACAGAGTCAGAATTTAATGATGTTAATACTTCTAGTGCCAAAACGTTTAGGGATCTGGGGCCAAAAAGAAATAGGCAGCATCTGAAATGATCTGGCATTGTAAAACCCAAGTTGCCTACCATATGCATGAGAAAGAGGTGCTTGTATTTAAACACAGACAGTTTAGCTACACAACTAACGTTCCTTAGGGAGAGAGATTTGCTTCTTACATCAGGTCCTTTAAAGTCTCACTAGGACTCAGAAGCCCTGGTCTCTCAGCCTCACTCTGTGACCACACTGCTGTGTGACCTGGGGCCTGTCGCCTTAGACTCATGTCCACACACAAAAGACATGAGATAGAATGACCTTTAACACCCCACTTCCCCATGGAGCGAGCACCTCCATGAGAACTGAGAATAATAAAAGGAGAAAGTACATGAATAAGAAGGGATCTCCTGAGAAGTAGGTCTAAATCCCATCTGTCTCAGAAAGGCTTGTTTCCAATTCTCTGACACTCCAAGAATGCAGTACAATATTACTATGCAGGAGAAAGAGGCCTCCTGGACTTGGGTCCTAAGTGTAACCTAATGAAAAATCACTGATGCTAGGATCTAGCAGAGAAGGAAGAAATATAGAAACACATTACTGTAGAACTTGTTTCTTCATAATAGATGGCCACAAAAGTAGGCAGGGTTGATGAGCAAAGTTTTAAAATAAAGCATTTTGGAACAGAACATGCTAAATCTTAATTATTCTGGGCTTCAGAGGTGATTAAACAATCCTCAAGGATTCCTTAATGTGCTGAAGAAGAAAAAGAAACCCAAAACTACCAGAAAGATCAGAAAGTCATTTAAAAAGGAACACGGTGTACAGGATTTTACTGGACCATAACCAATACACTTGTTTTGTTGCAAAGCGGCAGTGTGTCAACAGAGGTCAAAACAGGAAGTACTTAAAAGTCTGCTTACAACACATCATCTGGTTAAACTGTCTGAAATTTACTCACAGGTGAATTAGAGACCCAGGGCTAGATTTAGTCATGTGTAAACAAAACCTAGGGGCAGGTTCTTTCAATGCCTTTTGGCAAACAAGCTATTACTTTTCAAGTATTCTGATTAGAAAATAAAGAAAATATTAAAAGGCACAAAACTGCACAGAATAAAACTCCTGAATTTGCCTATCCTATAATCTTGGAAAAGTATGCTTTTAAAGGAAGACAAGAAAGTTCAGTTGAGGAAGGTTAAGTAAACTAGTCAACATCACAAGACACTTAGGTGGAGAGACCAGAACCAGGAGACTTTCTTCTAGATAGACATAAGAAAGCCATTGTGGACTTCAAGAAAAATGATGTCAAAATTACACCCATGGGTTTCCCTGGTGTCTCAGTGGTACAGAATCTGCCTGCCAAAGCAGGAAACACAGGTTCAATCCCTGATCCGGGAAGATCCCACATGCCACGGAGCAACTAAGCCTGTGCGTCCCTCAACTACAGAAGCCCGCTCACCTAAAGCCTGTGCTCCGCAACGACAAGCCACTGCAATGAGAAGCCTGCATACCACAAACAGAGAAAAAAGCCCACGCAGCAAAGAAGACCCAGTACCAACATAAATAAAAACTTAAAAAAAATAAGATGAATAAAGCTTTTAAAAACAATTACATCCTAAAAATTTTAAAAAGATTTTGGTAAAACAGGACAGGGATCAAACTTCTGTCCCAAAGCCTTTTATGCCACCTCTACCTAATTCTCTTCTTCCATCACAAATGGCAAATTATGGTTGGTGAAGTAAGATGTGTCAGAGAATAAGACATCCATTTTTAAAAGCTTATGGTTTAAATATGAACTTTTATCTTTTTAAAGTCTGTTTTTGGACAGATTTCAGGTAACATAAAAATTACTTTTTTTTGATCTGATCCATGTGTAAGCATTTTCCTTAAATGATAAAGTTCTTCATAGTCAAGACTATCTCATATATTTTTGGGCCTTCACATCAACTAGCACATCATAAATATAGGAAGAAAGATAAAAATTCTTGTTTGACGTGATCAGCAATTCTACTGCTAAGTATATACCCAAAAGAATTGAAAGCAGGGACTCAGGCAGACACTTGTGCACCCAGGTGCACGGTAGCATTATTCACAATAGACAAAAGGTGGAACAATCCAAGTATCCATCAACAGATCAAAGACTTTTTTTAAATGTGGTAGGCATGCAATGAAATATTATTCAACTATAAATAAGAATGGAATTCTGATATTCAATAAAATGGATGAACCTTGAAAACATTATGCTAAGGAAAATAAGCCAGACATAAAAAGGACAAATACTTTATGACTCCACTTACCTGAGGTAGCTAGAATGGAAAAATTCAGAGAGACTGAAAATAGATGCTGCTAAAGGGTAGGAGGAAGGGGAAATAAGGAGGTATTATTTAAGAAGTACAGAGATTATCTGGAATGATGAAGTTCTAAAGATGGATACTAGGGATGGTTGTACAATATAGTGAATGCCACTTCCCCCAAATGACAAACTTTATGTCATACGTATTTGAGACAGAAACACACACAAAAAACGGTGTTTGAAATGTGGGATGGCCAAAGGGAACTCTGCTACAGAATATTGAGAATATGTGAAAAGGAGAGAGACGATGGTAACTGGTGTAACCATAGGTCAACCACTCACTGATTCAATAAATATATACTACTAAGTATCACCTGTCCACCAGGTACTGTATTAAGCCTTGAGGACATACATGAACACAACAGAACCCAATGTTGTTCCCAGGGACCATCAAGAGTCCAATAGGTCACAGAGAAAAGCAGAGAGACAATTACAACACCACCAGAATTTGGTAATGGCTGTGAGAGGGATATACTCAAGGTGCCAGAGAAGACATAAAAAATGGTACTTTAATATGGGGGTTGGGGGGTGGGGGGGAACAGGCAGAAAAGATACCTGAAAAAAGAACTCTAAGCTGCAACTAAAAGAATGTTATTAGGAGGGCTAAACAGAGTCTTCCAGAACCAGTAACAGCATATTTGAAAACCTAGAGGTATTCAGAAGACACTCTGTGTTTTAGAACAGAAAAGCAGTTAAGGGAGAGTAGAAATGGAAGGTGAGAGAAGGGTGAATCACAAGAGATGCAGCAAAGAAAGACAGCCAGACTTAGAGAAGCATTCTGCAAACTGCAATGAGAAGATGAAAAAGGTAGCCAGCAAGTGGAAAGCCAGGGGAAGCTGGTTTCAAAAAGGCCTCAAGCCCAGAATATGGAGCATCTTGGCAAATGCTCCACGTGTATTTTACTGCTGAGTGTAATACTCTATAAATATCAATTAAATCAGGTTCATTGATGATGTTTAAAGTCTTCCATATCCTTAATGATTTTCCCATCGATTGAGAAAGAGGTAGTAAAATCTAAGTATAAATATTATTTCTCTTTGCAATTCTAACAGTTTTCACTTCATCTATTTTGAGACTCTGTTATCAGTTGTAACTGATTATATTAACATTTGTAACTGTTCATACTCTTTGCTCCTGTTCAGTGGTGACCAACTCTTTGCGAACCCATGGACTTTAGTCCGCCAGGCTCCTCTGTTCATGGAATTTTCCAGACAATAATAATGGAGTGGGTTGCCATTTCCTACTCCAAAGGATCTTCCTGACTCAAGGACTGAACCTGCCTCTCTTGCATTGGCAGGAAGATTCTTTACCACTGAGCCACCAGGGAAGCTTTGAAACTGTTATGCCCTCTTGATTAATTAGTCCCCTTTTTTATCATTATGAAATGAACGTCTTTATTCTCGGCAATAATCTTTGCTCTCAAATCTACATAGATATTAATATTTAAGGTAGGTGACTACAAACTGAAGAAAAGATGCATGTGAACTGAATTCAACTATTAGTACCTAAGACTAAATTTACTGGACTAATGGAAACTAGATAATTAAGTGATAAGAAATGCGAAAATTGTGGGGAAAGACCACAGGAGTGGTAGATGATTCCTGAAGAAACAGCCTCACTACAGAAAATTAATCTGTTTATTTTAATGATTCATAAAGACGTCCTCCCTTAAAATTTTCATTTAAAAATTTTTAATGATTACAAAAAGACAGAATTCACTTTATCGTGCCTTTTCCATAAGCCCCATTTTTTAATAATTTTTAAAAATAAAAGTAGCATATATACAGAATGCAGAGTTCAAAGACTTATCACAAAATAAGGCTACAATGTGATTACCACGAAAAGTCAAGAAAAATACTACTGATACCACACCAGAAGTTCCCCTCACATCATTTTACAACTGCTACCTTTCGCTCCTTACCAAAGATCACCATGATCCTGGATTCTAAAGGTCTTGATTAATTTTTGTTTCTGAATTTCAAACAAATTGAAGCATACATTATGTATCTTTTTGACTAGTTTCCTTCAAGCAACACAGGTTTGTGGAATCCACCTATGTGTACTCCTTTCATATTTATTTATATATAGTACCCTAATACACCACACTTTATCCATTTTACTACTCTCGGGCATTTGGGAGATTTTTACATTGGGGTTATTAAAAACAATGCAGCTCTAAATAGCTTTTTACCTGCCCTTTGATACCCATATACACACATTTCTGTTGCGAATATACTTGGGGATGGAATTCTTAAGTTACAGGGTATACATAAGGTAATTTTAGAAGACATAGCTAAGTAGTTTTCCCGAAATGATTCAACAGTTTATAGTCCCATCAGAAATGGGATTGCTCCACATCATTTGAAGGTCTTGGTATTAGCATTATTTTAATAATTAGTTATTACTACAATGTGTAGGTATTAAATTGAGGTTGTATTTTCCTGGTGAATTTTTTTTTCATTTTGATACATTGGTACATTTTATTCTATCTTAAATTCTTAAACTGGTCTTGTGTTTTTACAACAGCATGTATTCTTGTGAACCTATTTATATTTTGAAATTTTAGTAGAAATGCTATCAGTTAATATTTGGGTTGATACGGCATAAAAATATGGAACGCTTCACAAATTTGCGTGTCAACCTTGTACGGGGGCCATGCTAATCTTCTCTGTATCATTCCAATTTTAGTGTATGTGCTGCCAAAGCGAGCACTCCCGATGAGTACTGTTGAGCACCTAGTGTTTTCCCTGGCCATTTGGATATCTTCTTTTGTGAAGAGCTTGCTCCATCCTCTTATGAATTTTTCTGCTGAATTATCTGTCTCATTTTTATTTACTTGTAGATTTTTATACACACTGGACAAAAACTTTTGAGTATATATTTATGTTAAAAATATCTTGTCTATAGACAATAAGCCAACCTAATGAAGTAGTTCTAAGAGACTCTAGGTTGAAGGCACTTTCGTTTTAAGTTCCCTCCCACAAAATTTAGGCCATTATGGGAATATCATATGGCTTTCCCTCAACAACTGCCTTTAATTCAAAATGGAAGTTTAAGTCTTCATTTTCAATAAGTAGTCTTATACCCAAAGATACCCTGTCTTTGGGCTTAACCACCTGCCACCTACACCAAAAAAAGGAGGCAAAACAAACAAGAAAACATCTTTCTGATCCCTCTTGGATTCCAGAGGGCAACACCTCTGAGTTTCATTTACACTGGTGGTCACTGGCTTTTGTGAGAACTGAACCACTCTGGTAAACTGATGAAAGCTAGGAATGTTCTCTTCAGGAATATCTCATATACCAAACCTTTTGTATATGATTTAAGGGACTAATAGACCATGGAAGCCTAAGTTAAGAATTTTTAAACTTAAACCCTTTAAAGTACAGAAAGGAGAAAAATGTCAATCTATATCTATCAGGTTTCCAATCCAGTCACCTTTTATCAAGGCAAGTTCTCTGGACACTTGATGAAATGCCATTCTGTGGTAACAATTTACCATACTTGCTTTGGACATTCTAATCTGAATGAACAATAGCATCCCCAGTAAAGCCTGAATTATCAAGGCCATCCTCTTAACAACTCTGGAATCAAAGTCTGATGAATTTGCTATCCATGTATTTACCTGTGGTTCAAATTAAGGCCTATTCCAAGTAAGCCAAGCCTACCTGAATGATGAGGGACCTGACGGTTCAACCCTTACCTGTTGCTGTGCTTGGACTTTTCTCGGTCTTTCTCCTTGTCCTTCTTGTGCTCTTTGTGCCGGTGTTCTCGATCTTTATGCTTATCTTTGTGTTTATGAGAATCTGCAACCATAAGAGATGAGTCAGTTAAGAGAAGTCATGAGCTATCTCCTGCCCATCTACCTTGATGAGCTGGTCAAGAAGCACAATGACAGGACTTAAATGGCATGGTAGCTATCTGTAATAGCATATTCCACTGGAGAAAAAGACTTGACAAACCAGCCCAGACAAGGCATCCCATCACCCTACCTCTAAAACCAAGATATGTTACAAATAAGCAGGAAGAGAAGGGGGAGCCAATTCTGCTGTAAAAGAAGGTAACAGTTTGGCGTTCTTCTCCCTAGACCTGGTACCAGGAAGACTAAGCCATAAATGATTCAAAGGATAAATCTTGAACACCACCTCTCAAGATCAGATGGTTATCTATGTACCTTGTGGAAAATGCAAACCGTAAGAGATACGCGTTTTTAAATCAACTTTAATGAAGTATGATTTCTACATAGTAAGATACATTTCAAAGATAGAGTAGTAAGTCCAGCAGACATATGCACAGACATAATCCCTACCACAATCAAAATTTAGAACATTTCCATCATCCCTGGAAGTCTCCCTTGTGCCCATTCCTAGCCCAATCTGAATTTTTACCTCCAGCCTGAAGCAACCACTGATCCGCTAGCACAATTGATTAGATTTGTCTATATTTCTAGTTTCACATAAATGGAACTATAGGATATTCTCTTTTGGGTCTGATTTCTTTCCCTTAACATATTTTTGTCATTCAACCATGTTGGATATATCAGTAGTTGGTTAGATTTTACTGGAATGGTAATCCATTGTTGGGATACACTGCAATTTATTTATCCATTCATCTGCTGATGGACATTTGAGCTATTTTCAGGCACTGGCTTTTTTATGAATAAATCTGCTATGAACTTTCATATACAAGTCCTTGTGTAGACATGTTTTAATTTCTCTTGGGTATATACTTAATGATAAAGTTACAGGGTCACCTGTAAGTGTATGTTTTACTTTACAGGAAACTGCCAAACTGTACTGCAAAGTGATTATACCATTATACAGCCCCACCAACAATGGATTAGAGTTCCAACTGCTACAAATTCTCACCAACATCTAATAAAATCAGTCTACTTTTAGCTATTCTAGCAGGTATGTAGTGGTATCTCACTGTGGTTTTAATCCAGTTTACTGATTAAAATGATGGGCATCTTTTCATATGCAGATTGGCCACTCGTATCTTCTTTGGTAAAGTATCTCTTTAAGTCTTTCCTCCACTTAAAAAAACTTGTTTGCCTTATTACTGTGTTCTTTATTTGAATCCCTGGTGGCTCAGCGGTAAAGAATCCCCCTGCAATGCAAGAGATGAGGGTTTCATCCCTGGGTCAGGAAAATCCCCTGGAAAAGGAAATGGCAATCCACTCCAGTTCTTGCCTGGGAAATACCATGGACAGAAGTGCCTGGTGGGCTACAGTCCGTGGGGTTGCAAAAGAGTTGGACACAATTTATCAACTACACGACTACCACCACAAGTTCTTTACGTATCATGCATTACAATTTTTTGGTTAGACATGAGTATTGTGAATATTCTTTCTTCTAGGAGCTTTATACAGAGGTAAGAGGCAGGGAACATTTTAAAAATCTATAATATGTACAGCACCATTTTTTTTGTTGTTGTTTTCTTTTAAAGACTGCCTTTTTCATTCTTTTACAAGTGTTCTAGTTTCATTCTAGAACACTTTCTAACACCATACACAAAAATAAACTCAAAATGGATTAAAGATCTCAACGTAAGACCAGAAACTATAAAACTCCTAGAGGAGAACATAGGCAAAACACTCTCGGACATACATCACAGCAGGATCCTCTATGACCCACCTCCCAGAATATTGGAAATAAAAGCAAAAATAAACAAATGGGACCTAATTAAACTGAAAAGCTTCTGCACAACAAAGGAAACTATTAGCAAGGTGAAAGGGCAGCCTTCAGAATGGGAGAAAATAATAGCAAATGAAGCAACTGACAAACAACTAATCTCAAAAATATACAAGCAACTCCTACAGATCAATTCCAGAAAAATAAACGACCCAATCAAAAAATGGGCCAAAGAACTAAATAGACATTTCTCTGAAGAAGACATACAGATGGCTAACAAACACATGAAAAGATGCTCAACATCACTCATTATCAGAGAAATGCAAATCAAAACCACTATGAGGTACCATTTCACGCCAGTCAGAATGGCTGCGATCCAAAAGTCTACAAGAAATAAATGCTGGAGAGGGTGTGGAGAAAAGGGAACCCTCTTACACTGTTGGTGGGAATGCAAACTAGTACAGCCACTATGGAGAACAGTGTGGAGATTCCTTAAAAAACTGGAAATAGAACTGCCTTATGATCCAGTAATCCCACTGTTGGGCATACACACTGAGGAAACCAGAAGGGAAAGAGACACGTGTACCCCAATGTTCATTGCAGCACTGTTTATAATAGCCAGGACATGGAAGCAACCTAGATACCCATCAGCACATGAATGGATAAGAAAGCTGTGGTACATATATACAATGGAGTATTACTCAGCCATTAAAAAGAATACATTTGAATCAGTTCTAATGAGATGGATGAAACTGGAGCCTATTATACAGAGTGAAGTAAGCCAGAAAGAAAAACACCAATACAGTATACTAACTCATATATATGGAATTTAGAAAGATGGTAACAATAACCCTGTGTACGAGACAGAAATAGAGACACTGATGTATAGATCAGTCTTATGGACTCTGTGGGAGAGGGAGAGGGTGGGGAGATTTGGGAGAATGGCATTGAAACATGTATAATATCATGTATGAAATGAGTCGCCAGTCCAGGTTTGATGCACGATACTGGATGCTTGGGGCTGGTACACTGGGAAGACCCAGAGGGAGGGTATGGGGAGGGAGGAGGGAGGAGGGTTCAGGATGGGGAGCACGGGTATACCTGTGGCGGATTCATTTCGATGTTTGGCAAAACTAATACAATATTGTAAAGTTTAAAAATAAAATAAAATTTAAAAAAATAATAAAGACTGCCTTTTCCCCACTGAACTGCCTTGGGCCTCTTCACTGGAAATGAAGTGTCCACAAAATTGTAGATCTGTTACTAGACCCCAACACAGAGTATATTAACTCCTAAAGCTTCAGAGTAGAGCTTTTTTTCAATAGTAATTTTGAGATCAGCTAATTTAAGTACTTTAACTTTGTACCTTTTCAAAATTGTTTTGGCTATTCTATCTTCTGTATTTCCATATAAATTTTAGATTTAGTTGTTTGATTTCCTAAAGAAAAAAAATAAAAGCTATCTGGGAGTTTGTGTCCATAGGACAATTTGCAGAGAAGTGACATCAAAACATTGTGTCCTTTGATCCATGAACATGGTATCTCTTTCTACTTTTTGAGGTTAGTAACTCTCAAATTTTGGTGTATCAGAATTAACCCAAGGGCATATTAAAAATGCAGCTCACTGGAGTCAGGTCACCTTAACATTGACTGTGAATCAATTGGAAGTTTATGTACTCAACGCATGTGGTAGTTTTAAAATATGTCCAACAGATTCTTTGATACTCCTCCTTTCAAGTTGTGGCCTAATTTCCTTCTCCTTAAGTATGGGCTAGACGTAGTGACTCAGCCCTAAAAACAGGACAAAGTGGAAATGTCAGTGGGCAGGCCATCAAAGGCATTGGATCTTTCTCCTTGCCCTGGGCGAAGACAGTTGCCACAGTTAGGACACTCGAGCAGCCCTATGGAGAGGCCTATCTGGTGAGAAAGTGAAACTTCCTGCTACTAGTTATGTGAATGAACCACCTTGGAAGTGGGTCCTCTAGTCTCAGTTAAGCCTTCAGATGACTGCCAACTCAGACTCAGAGCTAAAACCACCCAGCTAAGCTCTTCCTGGATTCCTGGTTCACACAAACTGTGTGAGAAAACAAATGTTTGTTATTTAAGGTGCTAAATTTTGAGATAACATGTTTAATAACAACAGACAACTAACAATAATGTACAGACAACGCGTGTGTTCCACACTACTCCTTGCTCAAAGCAAAAATAAATCACATTTGGCATAACCCATTAAGTATCTATTCTGTGCCAGGCCCTAGAGAAACAGAATTTGCATGACCATTCCCCTAGCTATAAGAAATTCTCATCTCACCGAGATGGGAAAATAAAATCATGTGGTATCAGAACCCAATCTTTCACATAGCATAGAGAACCCGTCAACTTCTGAAAATCTCAAGTGCAAAATTTTAAAATGCTGTCAATCTGATACAAAGCTGTTAGCCCCTGTTTACCTGATAATAATTAATACCCTGATTTCTTCTGCCCTCAACAAGTACTTACAGTTAAAATCATAATAACTGACAAACCATGCCACTAGCACTACAACCCTCTGTTTACAGGCCAGATTTAACAAACAAACAGAACATGAGCATCTGCTATTACGGCCCAAGGCTATGGCAGCAACATAATTAAAAAAAATTTTCTTCTGTGTATACAAACACATAAACATGTCTGAAAAAGACTAGAAGACACCAACTGTTAAAAGTAGTCTGGGTGATAAATTTATGAGTAACTTGAGTTTTTGTGTGTATGCTTTGCCTTTGTTTTCCAATTTTTTCCCCAAGATGAGTCACTTTCATAATAAAAAATAGAAGTTAAAAAAATTACCAGGCTTTAAAACTATTTTGACAAATACTGGTGTACACAAGGAAAAAGGAGTATTATTAACTCACTAAAAAGCTTTAAAGAAAAAGAAAACTAAGTAAAAGACAAATTGAAAATAATTCCAGGTAGGTTTTAGATAACCAGTCTGCAAAAAACATTATTGTTTTAAGTGTGCAGAACTTCAAAGTTGATTTTTAAAGCCAAATCCCCAATTCTTTCAAAGCTATTGCTAATCTAAAAACATAAAACCAAAATGTCTGGTAAGAAACTTAAAAGTTGTAGCTGAAAATTCCACCAGTGCAAGTAAGACCTGGGTCAAAGATCTGAACCCCAAGTGTCCCTATTTAAAAGTCATCACATGTCTACTGTATGTTCAAACTGTGCTGTGTGTGCTGTGACGGGTACCAAAATACATGTCAATGACTTTACATATCCTAATAGCTGTAGTATAGTTCTACGGGGGAGGCTGGACCTTCTGAGGAGAAATGACAGGGGGGCAGAATGGAATGAGTTGATCTCCTGAACAACAAAAGTGTGTAAACAAGCTAAATAACCAACAGAAAGGGACACCATCACAGAGCAGATCTGCACGAGGTAAACTGACGGATAGCTTTCATAGATGCATACGGACGTACTTCCAGGTGAATGACGTCTGCAATTAGCTTTAAAATATTCTCACCCCGCCCCCCGCAAAATGGGGAGATATGGGGATAGATAAAACAAGACTGGCAAGAGCTTGATATTAATAGTTATTGAAGAGGCAGATAAGACACATGGGAGTTCATTATTATTACTCTACTTAAATAGATTTGAAACTTCAGAATAAAAAGTTAAACACTTATTTGTAAGCTTTGTCCCTTCCAATCCCCTATTTTTTTCTTATTATATAAGGGTACGGCAAGAAGACTAGCCTAGTCCAAGAGAGGATTTGTGTTAAGGAGCAGTAAGAGATAAAGCTTGATAAAATTTACCCAAGAGTCAGGGTGTCCTACTCTCAGGATGACAAGGAGCCACTTCAAGCAGAAAAGGAACTAAATGAAAGCCATACTTAAGGAAGATTAATTGAAGGGCAGTGTGGGTAGAAGGTAAAAGTAAGAGCAAAATAACTAGCTAGTGTTTTTGAAGCAATCTAGAAAAAAGTGATAGCAAAGAGACTGAGAAAAAAATGTAAAAGCATGTTGAAAAAATGGAAGTAGAATCCAGTTCTAGGAACTCATGGGATGTGTGATCAATAAATGCAGAAGGGTTGAAGAAGATTCAAAGACTCTAAGTCAAGGTGGCTAGAACAAGGTGCCTTAGAAGACGACACAGGAAATCTGCGCACAACAAAAATGAGGAAAACAAAAAGACTGAAGAAATGATGAAACTAACTCAAGTCCTATTGTATTTAAGGTAACAGTGGGATATTTAAAAATGATGGACAGTAGAGAAGCCAGTAAGTAAAAACTGAAGCCAATAAGAGCACAATGATGTACGTCCCCCATGGCGAAAATATTTGTAGACAGCATACTAATGGATTTAAAGATTCCTTTTAGTACATACTCTTTCCCTTAACTGGAGTTCATCTAAGAACAGATATTATTGAAAATGTTTTGTAGAAAGGATTTTGCCACTTTATGCACCTGCTAAACGCAACAAGACTTGTCTTGATTTTGACTAACAGAATAGAAATGAAAGGCACAAGCCATTGCATATTAAATCATCAGAAAACCTCATTCACCCTCCTGATAACAAATGTTTCAAATCCTAGAATTCAAAATATTTAAGATGAAGACACAGGAGGAAGACCACCGAAATTCTTGAGAATAAGAAGACATTAACAACTAATTCCTTTCACTCTAACTTAAAGGATAGATATGTAAATGAACAGAGCGAGAGAACAGGAATCAACATCTTTTGTTACAGTTATCTAAGGCATTCCTAAGGTCAACAATGTTCTGAGGTAAAGAGACTTCCAAATGACAAAAGAGGTTAAGTATCTGTGTCTTCCCCAGTTGCAAGAACAGTTGCTAGGTATCACTACAAACTTCCAGATGTGTAAGATGGATTCAGAAAAGGCAGAGGAACCAGAGATCAAATTCCCAACATCCATTGGATCATTGAAAAAGCAAGAGTGTTCCAGAAAAAATCATTTTGATATTTGGCAAAACTAATACAATTACGTAATTATGTAAAGTTTAAAAATAAAATAAAATTTAAAAAAAACAACATCTACTTCTGCTTTATTGACTATGCGAAAGCCTTTGACAGTGTGGATCACAACAAACTGTGGAAAATTCTTAAACAGATGGGAATACCAGACCACCTGACCTGCCTCCTGAGAAATCTGTATGCAGGTCAAGAAGCAACAGGTAGAACTGGACATGGAACAACAGACTCCTTCCAAATCGAGAAAGGAGTATGTCAAGGCTGTATATTGTCACCCTGCTTATTTAACTTATATGCAGAGTACATCATGCAAAATACTGGGCTGGATGAAGCACAACTGGAATCAAGATTGCCGGGAGAAATATCAATAACCTCAGATATGCAGATGACACCACACTTATGGCAGACAGTGAAGAAGAACTAAAGAGCCTCTTGATGAAAGTGAAAGAGGAGAGTGAAAAAGCTGGCTTAAAACTCAATATTCAGAAAACTAAGATCATGGCATCTGGTCCCATCACTTTATGACAAATAGATGGGGAAACAATGGAAACAGTGATAGACTTTTTTTGGGGGGGCTCCAAAATGACTGCAGATGGTGACTGCAGCCATGAAATTAAAAGTTGCTTACTCCTTGGAAGGAAAGTTATGACCAACCTAGAGAGCATATTAAAAAGCAAACCCAATACAATATTGTAAAGTAAAAAAAAAAAGAAATATAAAAAAAAAGAAAAATACGTAAATGAAAAAGCAGAGACATCGCTTTGCCAACAAAGGTCCGTCTAGTCAAGGCTATGGTTCTTCCAGTGGTCATGTATGGATGTGAGAGCTGGACTATAAAGAAGGCTGAGCACCAAAGAATTGATGCTTTTGAACTGTGGTGTTGGAGGAGACTCTTGAGAGTCCCTTGGACAGCAAGGAGATCCAACCAATCCATCCTACAGGAAATCAGTCCTGAATATTCACTGGAAGGATTGATGCTGAAGCTGAAACTCCAATACTTTGGCCACCTGATGTGAAGAACTGACTCACTGGAAAAGACCCTGATGCTGGGAAAGACTGAAGGTGGGAGGAGAAGGGGATGACAGAGGATGAGATGGTTGGATGGCATCACCGACTCAATGGACATGAGTTTTAGTCATCTCCGGGAGTTGGTGATGGACAGGGAAGCCTGGCGTGCTGCAGTCCATGGGGTTGCAAAGAGTCGGACACGACTGAGCGACTGAATTGAACTGAACTGATCTCTACAAAATGACTTGATGGATAAGTGCAAAATCAAACAGCAAAAAACCAACAACCTTCTACTACTAGATTCAGAATTAGACTCTGAGCGTTAATTCAGTTTACAACCATTTTAAATGTATTCTTAAATCCAAAGCATCCTCCTCTAGACTCATCAAGACACTCTGCCCTCAAGGGGTTTACAATCCAGGAAGATAATCCAGATAGGAACCCAACACAGCCAAAAGCAAACAAGAGAAAAGGGGCACTACTACCTGCTAGAGTACTCAAACTGTCTCGTTTGATTTTCTTACTACTCTTATAAGAAAAATTCCCATTTCACACAAGACCAATAGTTATCTCTTTCTAAGGGTGCACTGTGCACAAGGTAGTATGTTTATGTATTATCTCCACTTTTCACAACTCTGAGCAGTACTGATTTTACCAAATCTAATACACATTTTTGCTTCTTAACATCTCTGAAAAAGTGCATATGGTTCATATAACCCCCATAGAGGGGGAATCTGGAAACACTCAGCAGAACTAACTTATTAATACATACTAACTTTTGACCCTGGGCTTCCCAGGTGGTGCCAGTGGTAAAGAAGCCGCCTCCCAGTGCAGGAGACATAAGAGGCGTGGGTTCAATCCCTGGGTGGGAAAGATCCTCTGGAGGAAGACGGCAACCCATTCCAGTGTTCTTGCCTGGAGAATCCCATGGACAGAGGAGCCTGGCAGGCTACAGTCCTGTATAGGATCACAAAGAGTCAGACATGCCTGAAGTGACTTCGCATGCACGCATACATCTTTTGACCCAGCAAGCCATATCTAGGAATGTAGCCTGAAGATACACTTTGAACGATGGTGTGATCACTCACCTAGAGCCAAACATCCTGGAATGTGAAGTCAAGTGGGCCTTAGAAAGCATCACTACAAACAAAGCTAGTGGACGTGATAGAATTCCAGTTGAGCTATTCCAAATCCTGAAAGATGATGCTGTTAAAGTGCTGCACTCAATATGCCAGCAAATTTGGAAAACTCAGCAGTGGCCACAGGACTGGAAAAGGTCAGTTTTCATTCCAATCCCAAAGAAAGGCAACGCCAAAGAATGCTCAAACTACCGCACAATTGCACTCATCTCACACGCTAGTAAAGTAATGCTCAAAATTCTCCAAGCCAGGCTTCAGCAATATGTGAACCGTGAACTTCCTGATGTTCAAGCTGGTTTTAGAAAAGGCAGAGGAACCAGAGATCAAATTGTCAACATCCACTGGATCATGGAAAAAGCAAGAGAGTTCCAGAAAAACATTTATTTCTGCTTTATTGACTATGCCAAAGCCTTTGACTGTGTGGATCACAATCAACTGTGGAAAATTCTTCAAGAGATGGGAATACCAGAACACCTGATCTGCCTCTTGAGAAATTTGTATGCAGGTCAGGAAGCAACAGTTAGAACTGGACATGGAACAACAGACTGGTTCCAAATAGGAAAAGGAGTTCGTCAAGGCTGTATATTGTCACCCTGTTTATTTAATTTATATGCAGAGTACTCATGAGAAACGCTAGACTGGAAGAAACACAAGCTGGAATCAAGATTGCTGGGAGAAATCTCAATAACCTCAGATATGCAGATGACACCACCCTTATGGGAGAAAGTGAAGAGGAACTCAAAAGCCTCTTGATGACAGTGAAAGTGGAGAGTGAAAAAGTTGGCTTAAAGCTCAACATTCAGAAAACGAAGATCATGGCATCCGGTCCCACCACTTCATGGGAAATAGATGGGGAAACAGTGGAAACAGTGTCAGACTTTATTTTTCTGGGCTCCAAAATCACTATAGATGGTGACTGCAGCCATGAAATTAAAAAACGCTTACTCCTTGGAAGAAAAGTTATGACCAACCTAGACAGCATATTCAAAAGCAGAGACATTACTTTGCCAACAAAGGTTTGTCTAGTCAAGGCTATGGTTTTTCCTGTGGTCATGTATGGATGTGAGAGTTGGACTGTGAAGAAGGCTGAGCGCTGAAGAATTGATGCTTTTGAACTGTGGTGCTGGAGAAGACTCTTGAGAGTCCCTTGGACTGCAAGGAGATCCAACCAGTCCATTCTGAAGGAGATCAGCCCTGGGATTTCTTTGGAAGGAATGATGCGAAAGCTGAAACTCCAGTACTTTGGCCACCTCATGCGAAGAGTTGACTCATTGGAAAAGACCCTGATGCTGGGAGGGATTGGGGGCAGGAGGAGAAGGGGACGACAGAGGATGAGATGGCTGGACGGCATCACTGACTCGATGGACGTGAGTGTGAGTGAACTCCGGGAGTTGGTGATGGACAGGGAGGCCTGGCGTGCTGCGATTCATGGGGTCGCAAAGAGTCGGACATGACTGAGCGACTGATCTGATCTCTGATGTATACATGAAGGCAGAGCAAATTAGGTCAGTAGAGAAGAAATTTTTAATTTTAGACTTGCTGGAATGGATTAAAATTCCTTTCCTTCATCCCCAAATCTCAAATGTCAAATGACCTTAAAGCAACAGTGTTTATATTGCATTATGATGTTCCTACATTTAAAAAGGCAATAGACATTTTCCTAAATGTCTGTACATGAGACATGTGCCATTACCTCTGGCTCTTACATGACGGCAGAATTTTCAACTTTTCTGCCCTGCTGTTATTTCTCAGAAAGAGTAGTATGGCAATACGATTATGGGCATTTTGAAAAATAGTATTAAGAGTAAAAATAATGAATCTGGGGTACCTGCCTCTTTTGTTTCCAAGTGAAAAATTATATACTGAGGAGAAATGATTCCACTAGAGAACAGAAATAAAAAGCTTAGGACCCAAGAGGGCAGAGAGGTATTTAACATAGACTTTCTGGAGGAGGAAGAACTTCCCAGGTTGCTCAGTGGTAAAGACCTGCCTGCTGAAGCAGGAGGTGCAGGTTCAACCCCTGGGTTGGGAAGATCCCCTGGGGAAGGAAATAGCAACCCACTCCAGCATTCTTGCCTAGAAAATTCCACGGACAAAGAAACCTGGTGGATACACTCCATGGGGTGGCAATCAGTTGAATGCAACTAAGCAACTAAGCACACACAGAGGAGGCAGTGTTTGAGCTAAGTCTTACTAAAGGCTAAGAGGGAGTTAGCATGGTTGAGAACAGACAAAGGGCATTCTTGGCAGATGAGCCATGAAAGTAGACAACCTATTATTGTCATTATTATTGTTATTGAAAAACTGATCTCATGTTTGAGCAAAACTAAGTGAGATATACTTCCTGCCAGCTAGGAAATGCTAGAGTTGATTCTTATCCATATATATAAGAATTAAAATCCCAGAGTTATATTTAATTTGCCTAAAGCCATGTATCCTAAAAGCAGTTTCTTAAAAAAGATACAGAAACACTCCTACTGCTTGTAGCTTTACAGTCCTAATCCTCTGCTTAGAAGAGAAACAAAACACCTAGGAATAAGAAACTTCAGTATCAAATAAATTCAGCAAAATTTGATACAACTGTTATAAAGTACCTGAAAGGTGGCCTAATCCTAGGATAACAATGAAACTGCAGGTTCGGGAACCAGGTACAGAACCAGCCCCAAGTAGCTAGAACAGCATCAAATGAGGTGTAAGATGAAGAGTTCACTCCTCACAGGGAAACCAGACACATATACAATTACATGAAAAAGGAAGCCAAGCCTATAAAACACTTTGTTAAATATGTTCAAGAATGGGAATTCCCCAGCAGTCCAGTGGTTAGGACTTCACACTTCCCCTGCCAAGGACCTGGGTTTGATCCCTGGTTGGGAAACTAAGATCTCACAAGTCGCTCAGCACGGCCAAAAAAAAAGAAAAAAAAAGTTCAAGAATGATGCTGTTAAAACAAAAGATCACGCTTAAACCCTAACGACAATCAGAGACATCACAGACAAGCACAGCATGTTGGAAACAATCCCTGAAGGAAGCAGACTGGTTCAATAGAGTGGAGAAGATCTGATTCAAATCCTTGTTCTACTGGTGACTGTATAACCTTGGGGGAAAGTCACTTAACTACGGGGTCTGTAAGAATGCAGCATAAGTCAATGAGTAAGAGCTTCAAATATGTTCACTGACTTAAGACCTGTGATCTTGGTAAACTTACCTCTTTTATAGATGAATAAAGTGAGATGTAGAAAATTTAAGTGACCTTAAATAATTTTATTTCAAATTAAATCAAATTCTTTATGTATGGTTGTGACTTCCCTGGATGTCCAATGGTTAAGAACCTGTGCTTTCACTGCAGGGGTGCAGGTTCAATCCCTGGTCAGGGAACTAAGATTCCGCATGCTGCATATAAATTAATTAATTAATTTTAAAAATTCTTTGTGTGTGGTTGTATCAGAATTCTTGGCTAATCTCCAAAAAATTCCAAGCACACTGACAACTGTCAATAAGGTACAATTATTACTGAATCTTCTGCATGATCAATTTATATAAAACTGAAATGAGCCTACCCAATTGGTCCAAATAACTTAAGGTTCAGATTTTATACATGCATTTAAGGCAGCAACCCAGGCCCATTCACTTTGTCTGACCAGCCAATGATGACTAAAAGGCTATCTGCATCCAGGAAAGAGAAGCACTTAAGAAACACCAGTTAACACCCCCAGGCAGAAATATTTGCAAGAGTTTACAATGGCATCCCACTCCAGTACTCTTGCCTGGAAATCCCATGGACGGAGGAGCCTGGTGGGCTGCAGTCCAAGGGGTCCCTAAGAGTCGGACACGACTGAGCGGCTTCACTTTCACTTTTCACTTTCATGCATTGGAGAAGGAAATGGCAACCCACTCCAGTGTTCTTGCCTGGAGAATCCCAGGGACAAAGGAGCCTAGTGGGCTGCTGTCTATGGGGTCACACAGAGTCGGACACGACTGAAGCGACTTAGCAGCAGCAGCAGCGGCAATCAGCAGGTAGCTAACAGTGTTGCCAAGTTTTTCCACCCAGGTTCTCTAATGCAACTACAATCCAACCCAAGCACTAACATTTACTTTGTTAAGAGAGAAAAAACACTAAGAAATTGGCAAAATTTCTGACCCTTTTAACAAATATTCCATGATCATGGGCTTCCCTGGTGGCTTAGACAGTAAACAATCTGCCTGTAATACAGGACACCAGGGTTCAATCCCTGGGTTGGGAAGATTCCTTAGAGAAGGGAATAGCTACCCACTCCAGTATGCTTGCCTGGGGAATTCAACGGACAGAGGAGTCTGGCGGGCTACAGTCCATGGGGTTGCAAAGAGTCAGACGCAACTAACATCAACATCGTGATTTTAAGGATTTCACTTCTCCATCATTCTTCTAAATGATTAGGGTAATCAGATCAGGGCAGGAGAGAGACTCCTTTACTTCCTTATAAACAAAAGCAGAGGTTTCTCTGGTACAGAGAAGGGTTCTTTGCCATGTTTTGAGGCAGACCTCTTTAGATGGACTTTTGACAAAGGGTTTGAGACTTAAAGCAGTAACTGTATAATATGATGGGTTCTTCCTTCAAATATAGTCCAATGTGGAGAGAGAGTGGGGAATGTTTTTCAACCAAAAGATGCCTTCCCCAAAGAGGCCCTGAAACAACACTGTCAACCTTTGCTCAACTCTAACACAAAAATATACTCAGTGCATTAAGAAAATAGACAGTGGAACGATTTGGGTGAAGATACTTGGTGAAAAAATTAATTTTCTAAAGGAGATATTTATCATATGCTCACTTATTAAGCCACTTCTATTGGGATAAATCTTTGCACCTTCTTCCTCCTTGACCTTCAAATCCGTGGATACCACATCCTCAGAAGCTGGAGTTCAAACAAAATCTCTATTCTACACACACTCTACATCTAGTACATTCTAACATTTTAAGACTGTTTTTGCCTAGGACAGATAACAAGCTGGTTTCAATGATAAAGACTGACATCCGGAGTGTGGTCAGTATCAGGGGTGTGTGAGAAACTCTTCAGGAACTTAATGCAAAACTAAAAGGAGTCAGGAAGGCTGAAAGTCTGTCACTGAAGAGGGGATGGGTTGAGGGGTAAAAGAATTCTACCCTTCCCTCTCCCCCACACAGCTGTCTAAATTCAGACTTGACCAATGCTGATGCAGCTTCAGTCCAGGAAACCCAGTCTGTGATCCACCTTAATGGGTGGCTGACTTCAATTTGTAGTCCATGGAGGAGTCTTTATTACTGTTTTTTGAAAACTTTTAATTTTATATTGGATGTAGCTGATTAACAATGCTGTGATAATTTCAAGTGGACAGCAAAGGGATTCAGCCATACAAATACATGTACCTTATCACTATTTTACAGTGACTCTCACTGAGAACATTTCCAAAACTCCAGTGCAGAGTTAATAGCCTTTCGAAGTATTCAGGACGGAGGCTATTCTGGCTAAAAGTTCAAAGAGCTCCAGATTTAAGAGAAAAATGTCAGGAGGATTCAGCTCTAAAGAAAATCCTTCAAAACTCAAGAATGAGAGAAGGGACTAGTAACATTTTCAACTTTTAAAGTCCAAATTATCAACTGTTCTCCCCGGATGTATACTGTATATAACAAGACCTCGTACTCTTAAGCTAATAACACACAAAAAAACAACAGCTGAGAAGAGCAGATGGAAGAAGTTTTTCTTCTTCTCTCCTTTATGAAACTGGAGTTAACAATATTCATCCAATCAAATATTTACTGAGTACCAACTTTGTGTCAGGCGTTGTTTTAGGTGTGGCAGTACAGCAGGAAATAGTACCAAGTCTCTGGTCTCATGAAATTCCATAATAAGCATCATAACCACCCCAACCCTTCCCAACAGCAGCAGCAGCTGTTAAATAAGTAACTTTGAAAAAGGGAAGTTGGAGGGGGAAGGTCTCCACAGTTGCCCAAGTTTTCCTTGGATGCAGCCCCATGAAGTTCCACAATCAGACTTTAATTTTGCAACTGGAAAAGACCTTCATAAGAAGTTATGAAGGGAACTGCCCCCGTGGTCCAGGCTCCCAATTCAGGGGGCCTAAGTTTGATTCCTGGTTAGGAACTAGATGCCACACGCTGCAACTAAAAAGGTTCTGCATGCCACAACTAAGACCTGAGGCAAACAAACTACTGTTGTCACCCAACTCTTTGCGAACCCAAGGACTGCACCACACCAGGCTTCCCTGTCCTTCACTATCTCCCGGAGTTAGCTCAAACTTATGTCCATTGAGTTGGTAATGCCACCCATCCAACAAATTACAAAAAACAAAAGTTATGGACGCCAAGTCAAAGAAAGGGTCAGACAATCAGATGAAGTTGCCAAGTATTTTGCAAAGTGCTTAAGTTTTTGTCCTCAATATTCAATACTTCACAAAAGTCCATCACCAGAAACTTAGCCGTCCACTGCATTAAAAGACTGAGTCTTTTAATTATAGCATTTCCCATTTGTTTTTATCAGCTCTACAACACAATTTCAAATTCTAAAACGGATCATTTTCTCAAATGTCTACATAATCTAGAAGAAATGCCAGAAACTAACTTAAAAACACTTAAGTGAACCTACTTGGTTCTGGAACATCAGCAACCCTTAAGATTAGTGTTCAGCTGTTGTTTCTCGTCCTTGCCACAGAAAAGACACAACATGAAGCAGCCAACTGGTTTGCTTTAGGCCTCAATCTCATACAAAAAGAAGGGTTAAGGTCACAGGATGTTTTTCCTTCCAGTCCACTTCCGCATTTAAAGTGGACTCCTTTTATGCTTTTACAACACTACAATTACCTTAATCTGTCTTTTCAGCCCCTTCCTGTCTCTGTACCCTATTTTAACTTGTTTTATAACCTCCTCTCCCACCCTACTCCTTCTATTATGCTCCTTCAAGTTCATCTTCCTCTCTTCCTCTGGCTCCCATTCCCAGGGACCAATTAATTGAGGACATTAAAAATAAAACATGAGTACCATCTTTCTAGATTCCATATGCACGCATTAATATACAATACCTGTCTTTTTCTTTCTGACTTACTTCACTCTGTGTAACAGGCTCCAGGTTCATCCACCTCATTAAGACTGACTCAAATGCGGTTTTTTTTAATAGCTGAGTAATACTCCATTGTATATACGGACTGTATACAGAATTTCTGTATCTGTTCATCTACCGATGAACATGGTTCCTCCATGTCCTAGCTATTGTGAAACAGTGCTACAAGATGAACACTGGGGTACATGCGTCTCTCGATTATGGTTTTCTCAGGGTGTATGACCAGCACTGGGACTGCTGGGTCACACGGTTGTTCTAGCTTTTTAAGCAATCTCCACACTGCTCTCCGTAGCAGCAGGGCAGCAATGGAGATGCAGACAGAGAGAACAGACTTGTGGACACAGCGGGGAAGGAGTGGGTGGGGCGGATAGAGAGAACAGCGTGGAAACATATACACTACCATATAAGAGACAGCAGGTGGGGATTTGCTGTGTGACACGGGGAGCTACCTAGATGGGTGGGAGTAGGGAGGGAGCGGGAAGGGGGTTCAGGAGGGAGGGGACACGTGTATACCTGAGGCTGATTCATGTTGATATATGGCAGAAACCAACACACTACTGTAAAGGAATTATCTTCCAATTTAAAAAAAAAACATGCAATGTCAAGATGGGGTCCTAGGTAACACTTATTTCTCTGCTCTGGTCTCAAAGTTTCTAATCTGTAAAATAACCTCTACTGATCTCTTACACTTCCAGTCCCAATAATTTTATGACCTTTAAAATTTGTTTTGGTTTAAAAGAGATTAGGATATTAAAAAAAAAAAATCTAAATGCTTGAGAGCAGTAGTTCTTAAACTTTCTTAACTAGTTTCTTAACTAGTTTGCTGCTTAAGAAACAGAATTAGCAGTGGGCTAAGTCTTGGCCTCCTCTTCAAGAGTTTTCCTTTTTGTGACTAACTTTGTCTCGGTTTGCAAGAGCAAGTCGATTTTAACCACTTTTAAATCAAGTTGAATAATAGCCATTCATGGGCTGTTTGAAAGGAGAAAAGAAGTGGGAGCCAGGCTGAGCATGGATATCATTTAGGAAAAAGCCTTAGGTAAAGCTTGGAGGATTCTAGTCACTTACACACAGAACTTCAGAACAACAGCACTGTCTCTGTGTATGAGACCTGGGAATAAGATCATCCTCAGATATGTCTATTTTAACACAAGGTCTCTAGGTAACTATAATCTAGAAATGTATTTTGAAAAACCCTGCGCTGTCGTTTCTTGGTCCTTTCAACAATGATTCATACCAAATACCAGCCACCTACAATAATGGACAGGCTACTGATTTTATTTTCAGTTTCTATGTTAATTAGATCTCTCTGTTCCTTTAAAGGGCAGGCACAAGGTGCTGAGTCAGTTGCTGGGGATTTTTTTTAAATTTACAGCTGAGACTATTGAGTCTCTACAATTGAGGAAGAGAGAGATTTTCACCTGCTACCTTCCTAGCCCCTACCTGAGAGGAAGAAGGAAGAGCTACATAAGGAATGACACAGCTACTGCAACTTAGATAAGGAGTAGGGTAGCAAGGCTCTTTAGAATAGAAATTTTGTTGTTTGAACATCAGGGCAGAATCATGCTTACAAATAGGTAACTCAAGTCCTGCCACTGGGACTCAGTTGTGAAGATGAATGACTACAAAAAAGATGACTTAAAGCAGCCACAGATCATATGTAAATGAGTGAGCATGACTACATTCCAATAAAATGTTATTTATGGACACTGGAATTTGCATTTCATGTAATTTTTCTGTGTCATGAAATAGTAAATAATATTCTTTTTCTAAACTGAAGTATAACTGATGTAACATTATATTAGCTTTAAGTGTACGTAATAAATTTTCCCCAACTAGTTAAGACAAATATAAAAGCTATTCATAGTTCATGGGTCATACAACAGAAGGCACAGTTTGCAGAACTCTGCAGCTACTTAACAGGGACTAGTAACTATCCCCAATGCCCAGGTAGAGACAGTGCTGTTGTTCTGAAGTTCTGTGTGTAAGTGAATAGAATCCTCCAAGCTTTACCTAAGGCTTTTTCCTAAATGATATCCACGCTCAGCCTGGCTCCCACTTCTTTTCTCCTTTCAAACAGCCCATGAATGGCTATTATTCAACTTGATTTAAAAGTGGTTAAAATCGACTTGCTCTTGCAAACCGAGACAAAGTTAGTCACAAAAAGGAAAACTCTTGAAGAGGAGGCCAAGACTTAGCCCACTGCTAATTCTGCTTAAGCAGCAAACTAGTTAAATTTATTTATTTCCCTTGAAGTGAGAACAACATCACACTTGTTTACACACTCCTAATTGCACTCATCTCACACGCTAGTAAAGTAATGCTCAAAATTCTCCAAGCCAGGCTTCAGCAATATGTGAACCGTGAACTTCCTGATGTTCAAGCTGGTTTTAGAAAAGGCAGAGGAACCACAGATCAAATTGTCAACATCCACTGGATCATGGAAAAGGCAAGAGAGTTCCAGAAAAACGTCTATTTCTGCTTTATTGACTATGCCAAAGCCTTTGACTGTGTGGATCACAATCAACTGTGGAAAATTCTTCAAGAGATGGGAATACCAGACCACCTGATCTGCCTCTTGAGAAATTTGTATGCAGGTCAGGAAGCAACAGTTAGAACTGGACATGGAACAACAGACTGGTTCCAAATAGGAAAAGGAGTTCGTCAAGGCTGTATATTGTCACCCTGTTTATTTAACTTATATGCAGAGTACATCATGAGAAACGCTGGACTGGAAGAAACACAAGCTGGAATCAAGATTGCCAGGAGAAATATCAATAACCTCAGACATGCAGATGACACCACCCTTATGGGAGAAAGTGAAGAGGAACTCAAAAGCCTCTTGATGACAGTGAAAGTGGAGAGTGAAAAAGTTGGCTTAAAGCTCAACATTCAGAAAACGAAGATCATGGCATCCGGTCCCACCACTTCATGGGAAATAGATGGGGAAACAGTGGAAACAGTGTCAGACTTTATTTTTCTGGGCTCCAAAATCACTGCAGATGGAGACTGCAGCCATGAAATTAAAAGACGCTTACTCCTTGGAAGGAAAGTTATGACCAATCTAGATAGCATGTTCAAAAGCAGAGACATTACTTTGCCAACAAAGGTTCGTCTAGTCAAGGCTATGGTTTTTCCTGTGGTCGTGTATGGATGTGAGAGTTGGACTGTGAAGAAGGCTGAGCGCTGGAAGAATTGATGCTTTTGAACTGTGGTGTTGGAGAAGACTCTTGAGAGTCCCTGGACTGCAAGGAGATCCAACCAGTCCATTCTGAAGGAGATCAGCCCTGGGATGTCTTTGGAAGGAATGATGCAAAAGCTGAAACTCCAGTACTTTGGCCACCTCATGCGAAGACTTGACTCATTGGAAAAGACTCTGATGCTGGGAGGGATTGCGGGCAGGAGGAGAAGAGGACGACAGAGGATGAGATGGCTGTATGGCATCACTGACTCGATGGACGTGAGTGTGAGTGAACTCCGGGAGTTGGTGATGGACAGGGAGGCCTGGCGTGCTGTGATTCATGGGGTCGCAAAGAGTCGGACACGACTCTGAGCGACTGATCTGATCTGAACCACCTCCAATGAAATTCCTTAGTAAATAGGCAGACTTCAGAGAGCCTTCTTAAAATACGGGGCTGGTAAATCCCTAGTTAACAAAAAGATCCTTTTCCTTGAGTACTTGGAATAAACAGAGGTTTTACTGATTTCTGGGAGTAACTGGTTCCAAGCAGAAGGTGAACTCCTGAAAAATAAATTATCCAGGGGTCTTTGCTGCACAAGTAGGCAAGCTTTCTTTAATAGGAAAAGGATTATACATTAAAGTGCAACAGAGCCTTCTAGTCAATAAAACTAGCCTGGTAAGGCTCCACTGTAAATGAAGGTAAGTGCTCTAAAAAATGCGTTTCCTTGGCCTGGTACCAGATGGGTCACTCCACTACAACCCAGAATTCCCAGGAGGCAACTGAGTCACCCAGGCTCCCCTTTACCTTGTTTTGTGTTACATTTAAGAACTTAAGCAGTGGCATCAGACAGGTTTTGATGAGCCTCCCAATTGAGTCGCTTACTAACTATACAGCCTTGAGCCTCAGTTTCTTCAAAAGTAAAGTGTTCAAAACTCAACTATTTATTTTATACCAATTCCATTTCATCATCCTACACCAAAAATAACATCATAATTTGAAGCTAAAGGTGAAGGAAACTGGATCTGTCCCTGGTCTTTAAGCAATTTACTCAAGTTATTTCCTAAGACCTCACATGTTCACTATATGGCAGTGGTCAAGGCTACAAAATCCCACTTTGTTCCATCAGGCTAAGGCTGTTTGGCTAACGATGGGCCTACTTATAAGTAAGTCAACACTCACTTGCTATGTTCACTGTGAGCATGCAAATAACAGGAAGACTCTAAGTGGGGTGTAGAAGTTGCTCTGATCTGCTTTTACTATAAGCAACACGTGGGGTAAGTTAACATCTTGGGTACTATTTGCTTGCCTAGACAATCTTAGATTCTCTACCACTTATAGTCAGATATTTACTTATTACTGACTAGAACTGAACAAATATGAATTAACTTCTTGGTATTCAATTCAGTTCAGTTCAGTTGCTCAGTCATGTCTGACTCTTTGTGACCCCATGAACCGCAGCATGCCAGGCCTCCCTGTCCATCACCAACTCCCAGACTCCACCCAAACCCATGTCCATCACGTCGATGATTCCATCCAACCATCTCCTCCTCTGTCATCCCCTTCTCCTCCTGCCCTCAATCTTTCCCAGCATCAGCGTCTTTTCCAATGAGTCAGCTCTTCCCATCAGGTGGCCAAAGTACTGGAGTTTCAGCTTCACCATCTTGGTATTGCAACATGCTAAAAACTTGCAATTTCAAATGACGTTGTAGGCTGAAACTAACCATTTTAAAGTACAGTGATCCATAAAGATATATGTAAACGTAAGTTGGGCTTATACTTTGGGCAACACTTTGGCCACCTCATGTGAAGAACTGACTCATTTGGAAAAGACCCTGATGCTGGGAAAGACTGAAGGCAGGAGGAGAAGGGCACGACAGAGGATGAGATGGTTGGACAGCATCACTGACTTGATGGACATGGGTTTGAGCACACGCTGGGAGCTGATGATGGACGGGGAGGCCTGGCGCATTGCAGATCATGGGGTTGCAGAACCGGACACGGCTGAGACTGAACTGAAGCTGGGCTTCCCTGATGGCTCAGCAGGTAAAGACCCACCTGCAATTCAGGACATGCAGGAGACTTGCGTTCGATATGGATCGAGAAGATCTCTTACAGAACGAAATGGCAACCCACTCCAGTATTCTTGCCTGGAAAAATCCCGTGGATAGCAGAGCCTGGCAGGCCATAGTCCATGGGGCTGCAAAGAGTTGAAGATGACTGCGCACACATGTGAATGAAGTTAATCTGTTTTGTCAACTACAAAACAGACATGACTTATCTCACAGGGTTGCTGAGATAAAATGAAAATTTATTCAGTCCAAAGCACCTTAAATGTTCATCTTTGTGTATCACTAAAGGGGTCAAATAAAATGGAAAGCTGTCTGACCTTTGCAACTGCTCTGGTAAACTCTACTTACCAGTCATAAATCCCATTAGCATGTCACCCAGGATAAGGCAATGCAGACATACAGAAGGAAGTTCTTTATTCAAACTCATAACACAAATTCATACCTGTTTTGCATTTTAAAGTTTCAAGAGCCCCAACCTCCCATATTCCAAGCAAAATTTAAATTCAGATCTCTTTGCTCTTACCTAAATTTTACCTAGAATTGTGCTGTCCTGCATGAAGCCACTAGTCACATGTAGCTACATTTAAATACAATTTGAAAATTAAGTTCTTCAGCCACATGAGCCACATTTCAAAGGCTCAACAGGTTCATATGGCCAGCAGCTACCATGTGGAAGAGCACAGATTGAGAACAATTTCCATGATGAGAGAAAATTCTACTAGACAGTGCTAACTGAAAATCCTGAATCCAGGTCAACACCTTCCTTTCACTAGTAAAGAGCATGAGGTACCACGCTGTGTGATTTGCTCATCACAGCTGACAAAACCAGGATTGAGACTTCCTTTGTCCTGACTCCTTACCTAGCATTCTCCTCTCCACCAGAGACTCCTCTTCTGGAGTCCTGTGGGGGGCCTTTGCCCTACATAGCAAGACACTATGCTACGTAGTTCCTTAAGGTCAGCTGAAGTTTACCTGGCTAAACTGCCACCTCAAAAGCAGGCCACTTCTGTAGAGCTCCTGGAGAATCAGAATCTCAGTGAGGGTCACCAAAGGACGTTTCAATTGAGGTATTTGTCCAATAAGGCATCAGTCAAATCAGATAAAGCAGTGATTTTAAGTTTCAGGAGAATGGCAAGGAAGTCCCATTTTACTAACTTGTCTTTGTTCTCTAAATACAAGACAAAGTGGTAATTTTTATCTTTGCCTCTAAAGGTAATTCAGAGAAGACAATGGCACCCCACTCCAGTACTCTTGCCTGGTAAATCCCATGGATGGAGGAGCCTGGTGGGCTGCAGTCCATGGGGTCGCTAAGAGTCGGACACGACTGAGCGGCTTCACTTTCACTTTTCACTTTCATGCACTGGAGAAGGAAACGGCAACCCACTCCAGTGTTCTTGCCTGGAGAAACCCAGGGACGGGGGAGCCTGGTGGGCTGCCGTCTATGGGGTCGCACAGAGTCGGACATGACTGAAGCGACTTAGCAGCACCAGTAGCTAAAGGTAATTAACCAGTACAAGGTCCTCAGGATGGTGATTCCCACTTCACATACTCTTCAGTAGTGAGTAACATTTTCACAAGGGCATCTCTGTAGTGAAAATGCTTCTCCTTTCCCAGGGGGCAGAACTTAAAAAGAAAAAAGGACTTGTCTAACCTGAAAATGTACCTTCTCGGGCCAGCTCAATTAGGACAGGCCCATTCCTGCAGCTTGTCCTCCTTTGCTTCTAGTAAGTAGGCCCTGAACGCCTGGGAAGTAGTGAAAATGACTCCAAACCTCCTGACTATGCTACACTGGAACCCACCAGGCTCAGCCTAAGCTGCCATTGTTTCCAAAGGGTGTGGGCCTCTAATGGCCCCAAGTCCACACCTTGCCTGACCACAAAGGTATCAAGTGGTCACGCATCCTATTACTAATTCAAACGAGGGGCCTTTTTGTCTAGAATATCACTACTGACTGTGCTTGAAATGCATTGTCAAAGTGTAAGCCTGAATATATATATGCTCTTTAGAAGCCTTCCTGGTGCTATGTAATTGGCTCCTTTTTTTGTCCCATTATGAATTACTCCAAATTCCTATGTATATGAAAGCACAAAAATTGAGCAAGTATTAAGGTTCAGCTATAGGCGTTATGAAAAAACAATGAACACTGTTTAAGAGGCTGAATTACTACAAAACTAATTATAGGCTTCATATGAATCAGAGTCGTCATTTGCTCAAGGTCACCCAACTATTGACAGTTGAAACCAAGTTTATCTAACTCAAAAGTCTGTTTCGTCAACTGTCTTTCATTCCTTCTTAAAATGTGAGGCACAATGGGAGATAGTGAACTTCAAATCTTACTCTATTCCATCGATTCTAAAACCTCAGTGTGTATCACCTGGCTGACTTGTAAAACCTAGATGGCTGAGCCCTAGCTCCCAGGGTTTGAGGCAGTAAGTCTGGATGAGGTCCAAGAATTTACATTTCCAACAAATTCCCAGACAATGCCGCTGCTGCTGATCAAGAAACTGCACTTTAAGAACCACTGCTCTATTCAAATCTTGCTACTTCAATCAGTGCCATCAGTAACTAAAGACCCCTAGTTTAATCCGAAGATAGTGAACTCCACAGGTTACATCCCCAGCATCCCACTGAACTATTCTCCACTTAACCTTCTAAAGCCTGTCTTAACCATCCTAGGGATGTTAGTCTGAAAACCACCTCTCCCTCTTTGTGCGCCCCCTTAGTCACCCAATCTTAAAAGATGACATCAGGATCAAATAGTGGCTAGTTAAACATGGAAGCAGGAGGATCAGAAGTTTGATGAGACACATAGTTAAACAGCTGCAAAGTCAGTTAACTATCTCTGCTATTTATTTAAATACTCGTTGAAAGGTAGAAGATATTTAGAGTGGGGATAAGTAACAAGCTTTTATAAACAGATTTGAACATACTATTCTGGTCCCTTTTAAAATATTCTGTAAATTTAATAGCTGGACCAATGGAGTAGTACCTTAATCAAATGAAACAAAGGAGACCTTAGCTAAATAAAACAGATCAATTTCTCCAAAGGTGATTTATGGGTTACCTGTATTAAAATCATTTCTAAATGTTAAAGGTATATTAAACATGCAGGTTTGTCAGTAGCACCACAACAGAATCAATTTCAAGGCAAAGGACCAGGATTCTGTAGTTTTACTAGGCACTCCAGGTGATTCTTATGCAAATTAGCTTGAGAACAATGAAAACAGTGTAAAGCTCTCAGTGTTCCTCAGGTGATCATCTACTAGTTGGTGAGCTAGGAGAGAGGGAGGATCCCATTTCACAACTAAACATTTGTCAGAAGCATCTGTATCGACCATATAAAATGAGATAATGCTCTTGCCCACTTCCTAGTAAGTAATGGGCAAACCATGTAAATTTCTCCAGCCTATGTCTATTCCTCCAGAATGAAAAACTGGAAGAGAACAATAAAGGGCTCAGTGAAAGCCAGAGACAAGTAGTTACTTCTGGCTTGGGTTTAAGTGTTGACTGCAGGCAGATTTCACTGGAAAGGAAACTGAGTATTAAGGCTATGCCTTCAACACTGAAACAGGCTCTGAGATGTTTCTAACCCCCAAGGAGTTTACAATACTTAATGCTTTCCTAAAAACAGGTAGGAAAATGGAGATGGAATACCAAATTCTGGCTTTCCCAGGTGGCACAGTAGTAAAGAATCCACCTGCCAATGCAGGAGATGGATCCCCTGGAGGAAGAAATGACAACCCACTCCAATATTCCTGCCTGGAAATTCCATGAACAGAGGAGCCTGGTGGGCCACAGTCCGTGGGGTAGTGACTGAGCGTGCACACACACCAAATTCTAAAGGCTAAAGAGGTATTCCTGGGTAAAAAGGAACATTTTAACAGAACAAAACATGATTATGGACTTGTGGGAGAAGAACACACACACACTGAACTTTTTTCTGGGAAATATGGTTGCTGCAGAAGGCCTTTAAGAAAAGAAATCAAGTTTTCAATAAATACACTGAGCAAAAATTTTTTTAAACTTTACCATTTATTTCATGTCTTAGGTCAGGCAGTGTGCAGCATGCATTCCCAGCCAGGGATCGAACCAGAGCCCCCTGCACTAGATGTGCAGAGTCTTAACCCACTGGACCACCAGGGAAGTCCATGAGCAAAATTATCTTTGTTTTTGTACAACAACACCTACAGGCGTGCATAGTTACACATGTGCAATCAGTATGCATTCTGCTTGATAGTCCTCTAGTCTTTTTTATGCACTCACTGTTTTCAATCACTTATAAAAATATTTCATCATATTGTACTTTAAACTATTCCCCTAAAAACTTGAGCTCAACACAAACTACTTGACATCTAAATTCCAGGAGTTAGCTCCAGTCCTAAATAAGCTCTTTAGCATTTTCCAGACTATCCAAGGAAAATTTTTAGCCTCTTGTTCACCCAACCAAAATCTCTTTCCTCACAGAGAAAACAAGCACATTTCTGCTAATAGACAACTTCCCTGACATTCTGAGATTAGGAGGATGCTAACATCTGTAAAAGATTATAGTTCTGTGGAAGTGCAGATTTTTATATCACACTGTACTTAAGGGAAGAAGGTGATTTGATTTTTAGGTGGAAAGAGTAATTAATTACGGTCAAACCATCACCTGCAAGGAGATCAAACCAGTTAATCCTAAAGGAAATCAGTCCTAAATATTCATTGGAAGGACTGATGCTGAAGCTCCAATACTTTGGCCACCTGATGCAAAGAACTGACTCCCTGATGCTGGGAAAGACTGAAGGCAGGAGGAGAAGGGGACAACAGAGGATGAGATGGTTGGATGGCATCACCGACCTGATGGACATGAGTTTGAGCAAGCTCTGGGAGATGGACAGGGAAGCCTGGCGTGCTGCAGTCCATGGGTCGCAAAGAGTCATACATGACTGAGCGACTCAACTGACACCATCACCAGCTGAATCTCTGATGAGGCCACCCCATCTGTCCTGGACTTCTGTACACTAAGGGAGTTAACTGGGAGACTTTTCAGAGTTGGGGTGTGTGGCCTTAGAGAGCTTTCAGTTTGAAAGTCAAGTGTAACAAGCTGGCAGTTAAAGACTAGCCAATTTGGGCTTTTCCCTTTTTTTTGTTTTCTTTCCTGGTTAACTAAAACTGAAAATTTTGATGTTAAATAGCAAGAACTACTGTTGCTGCATCTATTCCTGCAAAAACACACTGATTTTAAGAATAAGGCAAAGTAAATCTAACCTTTAGTCTCAATCATTTTTCTAGTGTTCAAATCACCATACATAACACTACTATGTGCTCTGAACCTTTCTCTAAGGAGTTTAATAGCTTTCGTGTATTGCCCATGACACTTCATGGACTAACAAGGAGTAACAGTAATAATGTCGCAGAGGTAAAGAATCCACCTGCCAATGCAGGTAGACGCAAGAGAAGTGGATTTGATCCTTGGGTCAGGATTCATTCCAGTTTCCCAGGACTTTAAGTACCAAGTCTAACCGCTAAGATTTCAGTTCTGCAAATTTAAGAAGATGGTGATTTCACAGCCTTTATTTCAGGCAATGCAGCTCAAGGATTTAAACTATTTCAAGCAAATATATGATTAGCCATTGTCATATGAATCTCCTGCATGGAATGTGAGTGTTTCCTGTCACTGTGGCAAATCTACCTGTTCAGGGAAACCTGAAAACTAATCTTCTAAAATTTATGCAGAACATGTGTCTGATACAAAAATATAACGGAAAATTCACAAACCTTAAAACTAGTTTATTCTTCTATTCCAAGTGAGAAAGGTATAATGAGTTTATAGGTATCCTAAAATTCTTTTCTCTAGAACAGTTACGAGTTTGGACACGTTTGGAAATCTAAGGTCCTAATTTCCCTTTTTTTAGGGAGAGGGAAAAAAAATCTCCTAGGATTGGAAATAAATGGAGACATCACTCTTTTTCATTGATAGTGAAGCATTAGTTGCCAGAAAGCACCTTCCATGCCCACTTACCCTGGTACAACAGGAGCCTTTGTACTGAGGCCCAATGAAAAATATGGAATCCCAACAGAGGAAGTAAGTATACAGGCATACAATTTACTAACTTCAAAGTATTTCTTCTGAGAACTCTATGGGCTTGTCTAGTTCATCTGTATTTAGTCACTACAGGTATATACTTTCTAAATGTTTGAATAAATGAATATGGAAAATTAAAATTTCTATTTGTAATTAAATACAAAACTTTTAGTTTCCTGGATAGATCTCTAAATACTGCCCCATCCCAAGAGCAAAGAGGTGAAAGTTATTCGCTGCTGAAGATTCTTAAACTGTACTTTATGAGAAACAAAGTGGTTTGCAGTCATGAAGCCAAGGCAAGTCAGTACACTCCTGAGTCCTACCCATCTCAGATTCACAGCAACACTATCATATTCAAGGCGCCCAAGTGACTCTTTCCTTGGGTAAAACCTCACAATACCCAAATTTAAAGAAAGTGAAGATGTTCCCTTTGTTCGGAAGACTACTCAAGCAATCTGTGAAAAGGTGCTTCGGTGTTTTTTGTTTTTGTTTTTAAGGACTGTCAAGGAACTCAAAATTCTGTTCTAAGTTTTTACGTTTCCTAAAGTGAACCTCACATACTATTTAATAGACTCAGTTTACAAGAAAAGGACTAAGACTCAGAGATTAACTTGTTCAAAGGCCACACTATTGAGCAGAAGTGCAAGAGCTCAAACTAAAATGTCCTTTCCACTATATTACGGCTACTTGATTTGGCCAGGGTTGGGGGGACCCTCCTGATCCAAGACTATTCAAATTCTCAATCAGAGAAAAATGATATAAAAGAAAGAGGTGAAAGCTCTGAAGACTTTTAAACCCAATCCTATCTTTGACGTGTTGACATACTGAGGGCAACAGAGCCATGCAGTATTATATT
The DNA here is from genome assembly GCF_027580195.1 of Bos mutus. NCBI lineage: Eukaryota > Metazoa > Chordata > Mammalia > Artiodactyla > Bovidae > Bos > Bos mutus. The sequence goes on along the minus strand of NC_091629.1, from coordinate 54,011,453 downwards.
CACTTTCTCACTGTTTTGTTTTTTTTTTTTTTTTTTTTTCCTATGTACTTTAAGAACCACACATTCCTGAGACGTTTATCTTTGCAAGACTTTATCTCTGAGACTCTTTAGACACTATGCTATAATTTTGATCCTACAAAATTATTTTCTCTGGCCTATCTTTAACTGAACATTAATTTTGAAATCTGCTCCTGTTGTGACAGTTCCCTGACAATCTTTTTGACCCATGGTGTAAGATCTCTTAGCCTAAACCTAGATATGGATACACCAACTTGTATTTTACAGTGATTGCTTAATAGTCAGAAGAGAGTCGCATACACCATGCAGTTTGGTTAGGTAAACACTCTATCTACCAACTCTAGTCATGTGCTACTTACTGTTCACTGTGCAAATGTCAGAAGATTTAAAATGTTAACAGAGAATATCAGTGAAAGAAGTAAAGAGCCACCAACTCACTACTTCAAACCTAACATTCAAAATAAATCTCCATCTCAGAGCAGATGATGTTTGATCAAAGTTTAAACTTTAAAATATGGGCACAGAGACACCATCATATACTCATTTAAATCTCAGAAGTCTGTGAAGTATAGAAATACCATCCTTGTTTATAGATGAGAACACAGGGGACAGTGGGGCAAGTTTCCTAGTAAGAACAAGGACTTGTCTAGACGAAAATCAGAAAATGATTTCTATTCCAACTTTCTATTTTACCACAGCTGTTCAAGGGCATAGTATTTCCCCACAGGCTCCCTCTTCATCAACTACACCCCTACTTCAGTAGCAATCTGATTCCAGTCTTAATACCATAGCATCTCTTGAAGATGTAAGGGTCTAAGCTATCTCTACCAGCATATAATTAAGGGCAGGCTATGATACCTCATTAGAAGCTTACCAACTACCACCTGACTGGGATTTCTGGAATCTGGGCCAACACAGTATGCTACCAAAAAGGGGAGATGAGAAGGTATAAAAAGAAGAAGAAAATTTCCTTTTTTGGTCTCTGGTTCTCCCACAAACAAGTACTATTTTCACTAAATTCAGATTTAATGAATACAAAAAACAATGTCTACCAAACTCTCAAAATTAGTTTCCTTCCTAGCACTTACCTTCTGCTGCCCTCAGCTGACTGCAAAGAAATAACAGGGCTACCTTGCAGGAGCTGGGTAAAGCAAGGGGTCTTAGTCAATGAGATTCCCTAATCCACTGATCTTGAAATCTGCTAGATCAGTTTTCTGCCCAACCAGCATTTTGCCTACAGAGCTTTATAAATCTGAGCATTCACATCTGGTAGCAAGCTTAAAATCTGACTTTTCAGTTCAGTTCAGTCGCTCAGTCGTGTCTGATTCTTTGCGACCCATGAATCACAGCACGCCAGGCCTCCCTGTCCATCACCAACTCCCGGAGTTCACTCAGACTCACGTCCATTGAGTCAGTGATGCCATCCAGCCATCTCATCCTCTGTCGTCCCCTTCTCCTCCTGCCCCCAATCCCTCCCAGCATCAGAGTCTTTTCCAATGAGTCCACTGTTCGCATCAGGTGACCAAAGTACTAGAGTTTCAGCTTTAGCATCATTCCTTCCAAAGAAATCCCAGGGCTGATCTCCTTCAGAATGGACTGGTTGGATCTCCTTGCAGTCCTAACTGGCAAAAAGGTATATTTCAGTGTACTCTAATGTAGGAATAACTTTAAACTTAAAAACTTTTTTTGTTTGTTTGTTTTGGTAAACTCCAAATAGCCAAGGATATCTCCTCCAAAGAAGGTTCCGGGCCTCTATCTTTCCTAGGCAGTGCTGAGAAAAATACAAGAAAATGTCATCATGCCCAGGGATCTATTAAACTTGTTCTCAACAGCAAAGACAAATCCTCAATTATGCTGATTGCTTAAACACCTTTCGTTGAAGCTTATCTAGTGTCTCAGGAATGCTAATGAACTGAGTTCTTTGGTTCCTTAAATCCACAGAAATGTTAATTTCAAAGGATCAGAGAGGAATTTTAACAGACTGGTAGAGATGCACCTCTACTCAAATCTGTTGGGGAGGGCAAAAGGGAGTTGTAAATAAAAATATTTACTATACATTTCAGAAAAATTCGCAAGAACATACAGAAAGGTAAAGTTGGCAGGGAGATACTGAGTGGATCTAAAAATATGACAACAAATTCAAAACGAATATCTACCAAAAAGAAATTTAAAACTTACGTTACCAATATCCCTTAACTAAAACTTAGAACATAAATGACAGATAAAGACACAATCCAAAAGTTGATAAAAGGTGGTCTTGCTTGATGATATTACAATCTATGTACCCTAGATATACACTTGAGTCACTTCTCTCCCAGTGTGAAAAATATTTGGAATTTTTCTTGAACATACAAAATAATTATCATTTTAAATAAAACCTGCTGCTGCTGCTAAGTCGCTTCAGTCATGTCCGACTCTGTGCGACCCCATAGACAGCAGCCCACCAGGCTCCCCCCCCCCCGCCCGTCCCTGGGATTCTCCAGGCAAATAATAATAAAAAATATCTACATGCTACTAAATCATTACAGCAAACTATAAGTCATTTCCCACAACACTACCAAAATACCATTAATATTTAACAGATACTCCACTATACGCTTCTTCCCACCTAATAAAACCCAGGCTACACCCACTGTCACCATACCACTCCCTCATCTTTATCCCCCTGCTTGGTACCCAGGCCCTACGCTATCAACACAGAGCACACTGCCTTCACCTAGATAGGCAGGTTGTAGGGGAGGGCAAAGGTTGGCAAAAAGTTCTTCCATACCGATGGCCTCTATTTTAGATTTCCTACTTTAGCTACTGGCCTGAAGCCATGGGGATGGAAAGCTGCTTCACAAACTTCAATTTACAAGGCATGGAAATATTAAAGACTTCTTTCAACTATTACTACTCAAAGTTTAAACACGATGTAAAAGCTTCTTTTAAACACAATATCTCATTCACTTCTAAAGGACCAGATTAGGAAGTTCTTTCATCCCAAACTTTTTACCTTAAGAAGCCAAATTCTCAACTTCTTGCCCAAATGCCCTCATTTTGCAAAGTTAATGATTTCAGAAGTAATTAACGGGCAGTCAGATCATCGTAACTATGAGATACAAAAATGTTAGTGAACTGACTCTCTTCCCTCTTCAAACGCAATGAATGGACCATATTCTACCTTTCTTTCAAAGACAGTTTTTTACTTCAGGAACCCACATCAAACACTCTTTCAAGCATTTCCATTGCCTCATTCGAAAGTAAATAATTACAGTCGAATCTATTTCTCCAAGTGAACCAAAAACTTTATTGGAGTTCAACATAGTTTCATATGGAAAAGATGCAATCCCTCACAAAACACCTCTGAAGAAATAACTTAGGATTTGAAGAAAATCAGTATTCGGCACTGAGTATGGCAAAAGTTGCTAAAGATCTGTAACAGAACATATGCACTCACAGCCAACTACTAACAGGCACAACTGCAGTATGTCTGAAAGAAATACATCCAGAAAGCACAACAGAAGCATTTCCCATATGATCAGCAACAAAAGATAACTGCTACTATCATTAACATACAACACAAACATATTTAGACTCAAAAGTCAGACTTTTTTTGCTCCACTCCTCCACACACATGTGGAAAACAAAAAACCCCAAAGGCCTAATTTTAAAATACAAGCTTTAAGACATGTTAAGGATCTCTGGCATTTGTATAAATGATTACTAACTCACTGAGATCCAGAATAAACTAATGGATTTCTCTTCAAATTCTCACAATTTCCCATTTTTACGCTGATGTTAAAGGAAAAGACCCAGATTTGATTCTTGTTTTGCTACTATTGGTTAAAATGAGATTCTGGAACAGATCCTGAATTCCTATTTTCCATTTTACTTATCCACTGGTGGCTCAGTTGGTAAAGAATCTGCCTGCAACGCAGGAGAACCTGATTCGATCTCTGGGTCTGGAAGAGCCCCTGGAAAGGGAATGGTAACCCACTCCAGTATTCCTGCCTGGAGAATTAACGGACAAGAGGAGTCTGGTGGGCTACAGCCCATGGGGTCACAAAGAGTCGGACACGACTGAGCAACTAACACACACACACACTTACCAAAAACAAGTATGGGTTGATTACAGTAAGCAATATCATCTAGTTTTTACTTTTCAAACCATGAGCTATTTCCGATTTAGTAACTCCTGGATATTGTCATTTTACCGGTAACTTTGGAATTTAAAATGTTTCTGAGTTCTGACATGTTGGTAATCTAAAAAGCACAGTGTTGACAAGCAATTTTGTTTCATCTATAAAGATTCTACAGCAGCTCACTAATTCTGAAAAGGTGCCCCCAAGGAATCTGGCTGCAGTGGCAGGAAAGACAATGTTTTGCTTAAGTGTTTCTGGATAGAGTAGGAAGATGTGCCAGATTTCAGTTGATGGTGCCATCAGTTTGGTTTTAAAAATGTGATGGGAATTTTCAGATAGCCCCATCATTAGCCTTTCCACCTGCCACCCCAACCAGTACCCAACAGCACAGAAGTGTAACTATTAGCATCAAAAACAATTTATATTTAATTCCACCATCCAGTTTGAATTCACTAAACTAATTAGAATCAACACAAGATAATGTCAAACAATGATCCCATATGACATTTCTGAGAATAATCGCTGATGTCTGATGAAACCGAGCATTATACTCTACTCATGCCAAAGAGGGAAGAACCCTACAACTCCAGAGTAGATGGGCAAAAACTTCAAGCCCTTGAAATGGCAAAAGGACCACTGACTCCCAACCTGATGTTACCATTATCAACTCTAAAGACACTTTAGCAGTCTGCTCAGTACTGTAGTAATGACTCAGCTCCACTTCAACTAGTGTTACCAACACTTAGAAAGGAAGTCATTTCTCTTAGACAAAAAGTAGTCTTGTCTTTCATGATTTCTGCTCCCTGAACTCACAGCAATACTTTAAACATAATTCTAAGTATGTTTCAATAACAGACTTATTCCCAGCAGTTGAGTATAGGCCAGAATGTTTAAATTCTACACAACAGCAACAGTTTCAACTATTGTAAAGAATGAACTCTAAAGGCAAAAAATCCTTTAAATCTTAAGAGGATGAGGGCAGGCAAATGAGGGATTTTTGTTTCAACATATGAAATTGGCACAGTCAATCTGTAAGATGGGTTAGGTCCACTTAAAATCATGCTTAAGCAAACTCTTAATACAAAAATCAATAACAACTTCTCTGAGCATAATTAAACATTGATTTTTAAAAACTGTCTTCCATATTTACATAAATCAATCACTAGTTACCAGTGTATTACTTAACAAGCACACAGCTACTAATACCACATCTTCCAGATAATATTTACAAAGATAATACTCTGTCAGACTCTCAGTGCGGTGGGGAAGCAGTTACAGTGCTTCTTCTCATGAAGGAGCAGGCTGAGATAAAAAGCAAGCAAACTATCAACTTTTTCCCTCTCGAATTTTTCAGCTCTGTAATAAAGTAGAGATGTGCAGCTTTTAATTTTTTCATGTTAGAATCATATACAGCATGGCAGCTAAGCTTGTGAGCTCTGTAGTGCCCAACTCACTTCCTTGGGAAAGTCAATAAATACATCTAAGTCTCAGTTTCTTCTTCTGTGGAAAGAGAGATAATAGTACCTAATTCGTAAGGGTTCTTCCAAGGAAGAAATTAAACTAGATGATCCAACGGAAAGAACTGATGAGATTCATGCCTGCCTGGCAGACAGTAAACATTCAATAAATATTTAGCAATTATTGCTGTTACAAGTGAAAAAACACATTCTAAAAGTTTGATCTCTACAAAAATGGCAAAAATCTACCCAGCCTACAATCATTCACATATTCAATAGTTCCCTGGTTCCTCAGTGAGGTTAAATACACTACTGGATACTACTGGATAGATTACTCATCCCAGTCTGAGAATCAAAAAGAACACGTCTTATGTATTAAGATCCTACCTTCCTCCAAGAGAGGTCAAAAGGACTTCTTCCATCCTCACCTGCCACATCCTTTCTCTGCTCCTACATCCCAAAGAAACCTATCTCACACTGTGGCTTTCTGAACTGCAGGGGCCTCACCTCCCTCTTTTAAAACTCAAATAAGGTTGGCTAAACACAGTTAAGAAATACTCCAAGCCCTGACACTCAGCACCTACTCTTGCACAACACCAAGCTCAGAAGCTCCCTCCTCTGAGAAATCTCCCCACCCCCAAAGTTAAATTCCCTAGTCACTCGCACAGCATTTGGGGTACAGGTTTGCCCCAGCACCTACCTTATGATTAACTAATTGTGTCTCCCCAAACAGACTGAAGGCAGGAGCAGCACTGTGGGAGCCAAGGGGCTCAGCTCCAGCACTAAACACAGTGCTTTAGCACATACTAGGTGCTCAAGAAATGCTACGCTTTACCCAGATTCTCTCCTTGCAGACTACATCTCTTGCTGGATGCCCCACTTGGAAATCTGAACATAAGGCTGCTCTCTGTAGAGTAGGCTAACACCATGGACTGCTGATTACAACATCAGAAAAGCTAGTCATCAGCTTCTCCCATTGGAGAGGTTCCCGGAACCCAAATTCAACTGAGCAGGATTATGTACCATTACAATCAGTGGGAATTCCCAGCACAGAAGTTACCTTCTCCTTCAGCAGGACTGCTGAAAAGCTCGCAGAGTGAGCTTTTTAGTGGGGTAAGATTCACAGGGTAACTGAAGTGGAAATACTCAAAGAATAAATGCCTCGATTTGGCTGAAAGGGGTTCAAAAACATAAAGATCTGGCAAAAGCCAGTTAGCTCTCAATTCCTGAAAAACAGTCACTTCTGAAAAAGAATGAACAGGAAGCAGGGGTGGGTACTGGCCACTCTTTGTTTCAATAAATAAAATCTTTTTTTTTTTCCTGCCCCACAGCCCACAAGAAATGGCTAACACACTAGGCCAGATGAGATGTTCAACAACCTCTCCTCTTGACAACTACACTAAACTACATTTCTAAAAAAACACTGCCTTAGGAACCTCAGCCCCACTGAAAAGTTCTGGTCAGTAATACTTTAATTTAAAAAAAAAAAAAAGGAAATCAATATGCCTGAGCCCAACATTGACAATGGATGGCCCATAGAGGACTTGCAAACTTTCTGAAGGGAGGTACCACTACCTTTGCAAAGAACACAACTTGGGGAAAGCAACCTCAAAATACGAAGCACTCCACAAGGAGGGCTTTAGTTTTAGAGCCCTATTTCCTACCATAAACATCTTACCCGGGAAGGGGGAAAGAAAAAAAAAAGCAAAAAAACCAACAGTTGCCGAAGGGCAGCTTTCATTCTGGAAGCAGAAAAGGAAACAAACAAGAGAAGCAGTAAGCAGGACAACCCCTCAAATAAAGTTCTCTTTGGGCAAAAATAGTAACAATTCAGGCTCCCACCCTTCCCTCTGGTGAAGTCTGTGATTTATACGGCTTTGCTCCGCAGAAAGCTCTTTCTGGGCAGCTCAAGGAAGGAGCCGAGGGAGGGAGAGAAAGACACACAGGCACAGAAAGGAGAGGAGAGAGAAAAAGAAAATGGCGCAGAGACTAAGTCCCGACTGTCGACAAGGCGACTTTCCCGGGAGGAATCCGGGCCCGGAAAGACTGCCCGAGGCCCGGCGGCGGGCGACGCGGGGTCTCTGTAGCCCCCTCTTGGGATGGCCGCGATCTGGGGGGTCTGGGGTCCCCGGAAAAGGGGTCCAGAGGCGGCCCGAGGGGAACAATGGGGCCGGTGAGCGAGGAGCCGGGACTTAGTCTCTGGGACGCCATGTCTGTCCTCTACCCGGCTCGGGCCGGGCGCGGGGCCGGCGGCCGCGGAGTCGGGGGTCGGGAAGGGGGGGCGCACTCACCATTCAGTCGGAAATCCGCCTCGATCTGGGGAGAGAAAAAGAGGGACCATGAAACAACAGGCACATTCACCCCGCCGGCGGCGGGCAAGCGCGCGCGGCCGGGAGCCGGGCCCACCCTGCGCCCCCCGGGAAGAGGGGGCCCCCGGGAACGGCCTGAAGGGACAGCCAGCACCCCCAAACTGTAAGTTGGCGGCTTCCGCCCAGGTCCTGGGGAGCCGACGTCCGCCGGCTGGCCGCCCCTGGCCAGGGGCTCTGGCCTGTCAAAGCAGCCGGGCCGAGGCCGGGGCCTCTGAGGCGGGGGTCGTGGAGGGCCGAGGCACGACAGGGGACCCGGGCGGGCCTGGCAGGGCCGTACCTGGGAATCGTTGTGGAGATGGTCCCCACTCATGTCGGCCGGAGCGGCGAGGGGCGCCGAGAAGACGCAGACGGTCGCGGCCGGCCTGTGCGGGCGGACAGGAGACACCCGGAGGCTCCGGGAGGCGCGGGGAAAAGGTGGTGGGGCGGGCTTAAGACTACCGGAACCGCTGAGGCGGCGACAGCGGCAGCGAGGCTGACTGACTGCCGGGCGGGCGGCGAGAGCAGACCCCAGCAGTTGTGTAACAGCCTAAGTTCGCATTTCGGCTCACTGCGCCTGCGCGGCCGCTTTTAAAAGCGACGTCGCTGACGTCAGAGACTCGCGGAAGGAGGCCGACGGTGGCGGGGCCCGCCCCCTCGCGCTTCCTCAGGGGGTACCCGGCTTTGCATCGCAAGCCCCGCCCCTTTAGCCCTCGCGCGCCTCTGCGATTTGCATAAGGAACTGACTCCTCCCACGGCCGCCCACCCGGAGCAACCTTCTCTTCCTCTCCCAGCTCCTTTTCTCGGAACCCAGATCCCTCCCCTGGGCAGTGCGCAGGCGCAGCCCGGACACCGCCTCCTGGCCTGGGCCAGCAGCTCGGCCACGTGGTGGGCCTTTAAAGGCCGCCGCGGGACAGCGTCAGACCTCGGCCGAGCTGGTATCCCAGACGCTTTTGCATCTTCCCGGAGCTGTAAATACCTTGGCAGCCGGGGTCCCCAAGTTTTCACCAGCTATTCTTCGCTCGCTAACCAGAACCCGAGGCTGCTTGGAGGGAGCCTTTGTCCAGGCCTTCCAACTTACGGATGATAGCGCGCCCACTCCTTAAAATGTATTTAAATAGTTCAACCCGCCAAAGGTCTGGTTTAGCCCCAGTTTTCTGCCCCTACGTGTAGTCCCGAGTAACAAGAGGCCTGATTTCGTTTGTGCGTTCTTCAATTATCCCTGAGCCAGGAATTGTGCTAAGAAAAGGAGTGGGGTAGGAGCCGAATGGAACCGAATCACGGGGTAAACACGACCTGACTGTGTACCCCGCTGTGTCCTTAGCGCGCTGCGAAGCATAGCGGGGAGAAATTGGAGAAAGAACCGCGGCTTATTGCGTATCTACTGTGCTCTCCGCTCTTATTTCTCGCAATAGCTCTGTGAGGTCGTCTATTTTGCTAAAGTTAGACTGTGTCAGAAAGTATGTGTTAGTCGATCCGTCCTGTCCGACTCTTTGCAACCGCATGGACTGTAGCCCGCCAGGTTCCTCTCTCCATGAAATTCTCCAGGCAAGAGTACTAGAGTGGATAGCCTTTCTCTTCTCCAGGGGATCTTCCTGACCCAGGGATCTAGCTTGGGTCTCCTGCATTGCAGGCAGATTCATTACCATCTGAACCACCAGGGAAGTCCAAGTGTCAGAGATAAGTAACCTACTAACCTTCCTGACATCAAGGCTTATCTTGTCTTCTTCCTCCACCATGCCTGCTAGCTGAATCGCTAAGTCCTGTCCCACTCTTTGTGACCCCATGGACTGTAGCCTGCCTGGTGTTCAAGCAAGAATATTCGAGTGAATTGTCATTTCCTCCCCCAAGAGATCTTCCCCACCCAGGGAGCTAACCTTTATCTCCTCCATTTGGCAGGTGGATTCTTTACTTCTGAGCCACCTGATAAGCCCCCCCAGCTAGAAAAGCTCCACCCTGAACACCTTCCTCTACATTTCTCAGAAGTCCAGCTGATTGCATTGCTTCAAGCCTCTCTCTCTCACCCACACACCTGTGAAGTGTGCATTATCTCTTGCTTGAATTCTTACAATACATTCCTAACAGGAATCCCTACTTCCCTTCTGGCCCTCTCACAGCTACTCTGCAGCAGTAGACAAAGTGCTCTTTCAACACTGTGTCTAACCATTATCCTTTCCCACAACTTCTCTCATCTTAGGACAAAGTTCAAAGTTCTTAAAATATCTGCCAAGATCCTGAATAACTGGCTTAATTCAAGCGTGACCCTTGTGGATTTTTCTAAATCTATTACTGCTTCCTTTATTATTATTGCTACATATGAACCTTCAAGTTGTGAACTTTCAAAGAGGCAAAGGTGCCCCTGTATGCCAGCTGTTGTACTGTATTACTGTACCTTTCAAGGTGCTATACTGTAAGATAAAAAAAGAACAACATTTTCTTGGATATTTCTGTACCCTGGTGGTGCAGTGGATGGGAATCCGCCTGCCAGTGCAGGAGACACAGGTTCATTCCCTAGTCCGGGAAGATCCCACATACTGTGGAGTCACGGGGCCTTTGTGCCATGACTACTGAAGCCACGACTACTGAAGCCTGGAGCCTGTGCTGCGCAATAAGAGAAACCACCACAATGAGAATACCACTTCTGGAGAGTAGCCCCCACTCTCTGCATCTAGAGAAAGCCTGCAGGCAGCAATAGAGACCCAGTGCAATAAAAAATAACAAAATAAATAATTTGTTTTAATGTTATATTTTTTGTGTTTGTTTGTTATATGTTACTGTGTGAAAAGTATTATAAACCTGTTACAGGACAGTGCTACATAGCCAATGATGTTAGTTGGATACCTAGGCTAAGTTTGTTGGACTCACAAATGTGCTCTCAGAATGGAAGTCGTGGGAATGTAGGGGAATTACTGTACTTAATGTTTTAATTCATCCCTCTTCTTTCTTTAGTTTCATCCTAAGTAATAATATCTATGAAATAATAATGTTTATGAAATCATTTACAAATAAACTATGAAAAGTGTTCATTCATGGACCGTTGAAATCATATCTAGTGGCAAACACTTTAATTCTAATTCATTGAAAAAAATTAATGCTGTGAATGCTTCAAAGCTCAGTCTTAATATTATTTTCTCCCTTCCACGCTCTCTGACTCCTCCTTCCTGACCAAGATCAAGTGCCCCACTCACTGAGTGTCTTTTTCCTTTGTGACACTTGACACTAACTTATTAAGTTAGTAATGGTGGTAACTGGTGATTTTAGGTCTCTCTGCCCTACAGAATGCCAGGTCTGTGAGGGCTGGGACCTTGTCTGTCTTGCTTAGCACTTGATCCCCAGCACCCAGCCAGAGATCCTACAGAATGAGGGAATGAAAGCAGGGTAGTACAGTGGTTAGGACCACACACCGAAGTCAAACCAATCTAGTTTTGAATTCTGCTTCATAATATTGGAGAAGGAAATGGCAATCCACTCCAGCACTCTTGCCTGAAAAATCCCATGGATGGAGGAGCCTGATAGGCTATACAGTACATGGGGTCACAAAGAGTCGGACACGACTGAGCAACTTCACTTTCACTTTCCTATAATATTGACATGTTTATAAACATATAGTTATATATTATTATATGTTTATATATAGCTTCAGAAGGAGGAATCTCTTGAGAGAATTTAGCAGAGATCCCATTATATATATATTTATACACACACACACACACACACACACACACACACATATATATACTCCCTGTTTATTAACTCTTTGACATCAGGCAAGTTGCTTAACTCCTCTGAGTCCCAGTTTCCTCATCTGGACAATGATAATAAGGGTGGAATTTTTTAAATTATTGACTGTTGGTTGTGCTGGGTCTTCGTTGCTGCGCATGGGCTTTCTCTAGTTGTGGCAAGCAGGGGCTACTCTTCATGGTGGTGCAAGGGCTTCTCATTGTGGTGGCTTCTCTTTTTGAGGAGTAGAAGCTCCAGGGCTCACGAGAGCCCTTTGTTGGACTCAGGAATGTGCTCTCAGAATGGAAGTCATGCGCATGTAGGGGAATTACTGTATTTAATGTTTTAATTCATCCCTCTTCTAGTTGTGGTGCATGGGCTCGGTGGTTGTGGCTGTCAGGCCCTAGATCACATGGGCTTAGTTGCTTCATGGCATGTGGAATCTTCCTGGAGCAAGGATGGAACCCATGTTCCCTGCATTGGCTGGTGGATTCTTGTCCACTGTATCACTAGGGAAGAACCTCAAGTGTAGAATTTTAAGAGATTTTTTTTTAAGCTGTTGGAGAACACAACTAGTAAGTGGTGAGTTTTGGATTGACACTTGGGTCCTCTTACCTCCAAAGCTATGTTCTTTCTTTTAAGCAAGTTGCCAGAACCAGTTTCACCTTGCTTTTGGATTCTTTCATCATAGTCTTTCCACCTTGGGATCAATCGCAGGCAGCGAGGTGAGGTATGTGACTCCTACTTGTTAGCTGCCAAAGTAATTTGAGGAGTGCTTTAAGGCAGACAGTGCCTCCTAACACTTCTCCACCACCACCCTCCAAAGCCAGGGAGAATCTGCACTTATTTCCCAGGTACCTCCAAGGAAGATCGGAGTAGCCATGAAAACACAACACACGTGCCAAAAGGGCACACAAAGCACAGTTCCCATGCACAAACATGCAGGTATCTGGGCACCTTCTTATAGACTGAACTTCCCTGCCAGAATGCGTGATCACAGTGCTTTGAGGCTGGCTGTCTTACTCAAGGCCACCTGGCCCCTCTGATTCCTGATACTTCGATCAGGTGTCCCCACGATATGGTCCACCACCCCTAGTACTTGAGAAGACTATAGATAATGCCTGTATAGACATCTTAATTTTAATGATTATGTATATATTTCCATGTGTATGAGAAAAAAATTTTAATCATCACATCAAATCCTGGTTTTAAGAATATCTTTGTTTGGAATGGGGCTTTTTAAAAAGTTGATTGATTTAAATAAAAATGTGAGGGAATGGCACAGAGGAAACATATAAGACAAACTCCAGAAAGGTTAGAGGGAAATAAATGAGGCTTGGGAAACATTACTTTTTAAATCAAGACTGCTCACTCATGGGCCATCCCAGCCCCTGTAAAAATAACTAGCAGATGACAGCTGATGCTGTAGGCCTGTTTCCAATGTGAAAGGTGGATGATTTATCAATATTCCACTAAAAGAAGGGCTCCATATACAAATACATACATTGTTATGATTTAAAGTTAAACAGGTCTTTTCCCACGAGACTTCCCAGAGTCGTCCATATGCTGATACACATGGCAGGAAGCATCTCCAAAATGTTTATAAGCCCAGAAATCTTTTTTTTCCTTCCCAGAGTGCTTCTTAAGACTGGGCTCTCTGGAATGACCAGCCCTCAGGCTTCTTATTCTAGATGGCCACCCAAGATACAGCCCATAGTCATTTGCTTCTGACTTGCATGGGATTGTTCTTATTGCCTTAACCCAAGTCTTGGCTCCCAGAACTGAACATGTCTAGGGTTGTCTGAACAACTTTTGCTTTTCAGGGAACCTGTGCTTCTGCACAGTGTACACAAATGTACAAATATGATGTTGTCCCTCTGGCTACAGTTGTGTGACCCAAGCTGAGCCACTCAGATCAACTTCCTTGAGACTTTGGAACCAGGAAAGAGAAAGTGGTTTGGTCTTTCTTCCTGCAGATGGATCTGTAGTATGTAAATCAGGAAGCTGCCCTGCTGGTATTTTCTGCCAAAAGGGCCAGAGAGAGCTGGGAGCAAGGAGGAAAGAAGGAAGAGAAGAGAAGGCCCCGATGGAGTTCAGTGTCCTCAGTTCCTAGTATCTCTTGAGGCTTTATTTCCCCGGATCTTGTGCCTTTAAATAAATTCTCCTTTTTGCTGCATGGAGGTCTGATGGGTCACTAAAGACCAAGAACTCTACGTTATACCAAGTCCTAATCTACACTCGACTCCTACGCACTCTCAAGGCCTCTGTTTTCTTTTGGTCCTGGACCCGGGCCCCTCTTGTTATGGCACCTGGATGCCCCCTAGAGTTTTGATCTTGGATGTTGGCACAGCCTCGACTGGCAATTCTTGGGCAGCAGCATCTTCTAGTTCTCCTTTCCTATGTGTGCCTTGCCTAAGGACCTGCTGCCCTTTCAAGACTTAGACGATGCTCAGAATAGAACCTGCTTGATACCTCAGAAAGGAGATCCAGGCTGGCCATCACAGTAACAACTAGACACACCCTTTGCCTGTTGGTAATGGCCCAGCAAAGGTTAAATTTTGTGGAATAAAAAAGGAGACGAACAACAGAAAAGCTGGCAGCCCTGGAGTCATGGGATGAGAAGTGAAAGTCACTTCGTTGTGTCCAGCTGTTTGTGACCCCATGGACTTCTCCAGGCCAGAATACTGGAGTGGGCAGCCTTTCCCTTCTCCAGGGGATCTTCCCAACCCAGGGATCAAACCCAGGTCTCCCGCATTGCCCAACCCAGGGATCGAACCCAGGTCTCCAACACTGCAGACGGATTCTTTACCAGATGAGCCACGAGAGGACAGATGATAAAGATGTAGGTCACGTGGGGAGTCTATTTTCACATTCTTACTTTGTCTTCCTGCCAGAAGAAATCTTTTCTGTGGTGAGGACATGTATTGATTCCACCACTATTCTCCAAGAAATGAGGGAGTATATTGGTTATATGTGGGGGCTTCCCAGGTGGCTCAGTGGTAAAGAATCCACCTGCCAATACGGGAGATACAGGAGACGCAGATTCAGTCTCTGGGTTGGGAAGATCCCCTGGAGGAGAAAATGGCAACCCACTCCAATATTCTTGCCTGGAGAATCCCGTGAATAGAGGAGCCTAACAGTCTATATAGTCCATGGGGTTGCACAGAGTCAGACACAACTGACTGACTGAGGACACACACACACACACACACACACACACACACAGGCTATATGATAGGTAGGTACTATGCTACGCCCTGGAGACACAGATATTAATAAGACCAAATCCTTTTGTTGGAGAAGTTCCTAGTCTGATAACAAGATAAACATATTCCCCAACTGTTACCATAAGGTATGAAGAATAACATGGCAGAGGTGGCCAGCTACCAGTTGCTATGGGAACACTGGGAAGGAGGTGTTCAACTCACCAGTGGTGGCAGAGCGGGCAATATGAGAGACTTCTGGTCGGATGCCATTCTCTAAAGATGTGAAGGCGGCCTGTGGAAGAAAAAGGAAGGTATTGCAGGAAGAAGAGCCACCTGGGCCAAGGCAGAGCATCCTGGGCAGGGACAGCTTTGGTCAGGACGGAACAGAGGGTACCTGTGAAGATAAACCAGAGAAGGAGGCCGGGCAGGCGGGGATGCCTCCCTTGGTGACAGTGGAGCTCCCGCAGGACGAGCCATAATGGGGTTTTGAGGAGGTGTGAGACAAACCATGAGCAGCACAGTAGGGGAGAGTTTGGCAGAGCTGATGCTGGAGATGAGCAAGTTATCCAGGAGGCCCATGGAGACCACTGCAAGTGTCTCAGAAGCATCAATAAGTGTGGGGTTGGGAGGTCGTTTGGAATAACTGTGAAGAGGCAGCCCTTGAAGGGGACAGCAGGGTACTGACCTGTGACCAGGGTCCTGCCCCATAAGAACTTAGGACAGCAGCTCTCCCTGAATCTCCCTCTCACCAGATATGCTGCTGGGACATCCTGCTGCCCCTCGGGTCCAGCCACCTCCACATGGAGCACCAGCAGGCTGGGGGCGGCAAAGAGGCAGGAACTGGGGCTCCAGGAAATCCTGGATAATTCTGGGAGTGAGTGCAACCCCAAGCTGACTCAGCATGACTCTCCCAAGAAAATGGAACAGAGATGACAGCCCCGCTCAATAACCAGCAGGGGTTATTGACACAAAGAAAAAGAAACGGGACTTCCCCGGTGGTCCAGTGGTTAAGACTCTGAGCTCCCAGTGCAGGGGGCATGGGTTTCATCCCTGGTGGGAGAAGTAAGATCCCACATGCTACACAATGTGGACAAAATATTTAAAATAATAATAATAAAATAACCAGCAGGGAACAGCTTTGCCGAGATCAGGTTCAGAAGAGATATACCTGCCCATGCCCCCAACAAGCTTTTTGACTCCTACATCCAGTCTCTTCCACCTCCAGCATCTTTTCTCCCTCCTGCCTGGCAACTTCTCCACTTATTCCCCCCTCTCAGCTTTCTCTCTTGACCTTGTTAAAAATAATCTCTCACATTAATCAATTACTTACCACGTGCTCTCCCCTGGACTAACTGCTTCCCATACATTATCTTACTTAGTCCTCACAATAAACTTTATCAAGTTGGTACCACTAGTATCATCATTTTGCAAACCAGGAAACTGAGGCTTAGGAAGATTAAGTTAACTTAGTCACACAGTTGTTACGTCGTGGGGCAATGATTTGAACCCAAGCGGTGTTACTATAGAGCCCACAGTCTCTTAATTCCTGTGCTGCCTCTGAAGGTCCTTAGGTCACTGTTTCTCTTGGCATGCTTGAAATATTCAGAAAGGATAATCCATGCTTGCTGCCTTTTCTGCCTTATAATCCAACCCCTTAAATGGTGTTGATCTGACTTCCATTCTAATCAGAGACTTCCTAGTTTGCAAATAGATTAGCCTTATTCTCCTCCACCTTCCTGCAGTACTCAGTGATGCTGGGCATATTCTTTGGGTCCTTTCCATTTGGCTCCAGTGACCATGAATTCTCTTGGTTTCCCTCCTGCCTCTGCAAATGCCATTATTTCTGCCTCCTCCTCTTCTCCCAGCACAATGTCAGCATGCCCAAAACTTCTGTCCTCAATCTTCTTTTCTCTGCAACCACCCTCCTCCTGGAAGCTTTACGGACTCTATGCCGACTCCTACAGAGAGCCTCTCAAATGGGTATCTCGAGGCTTGACTTCTTTTTGGAGCTCCAGAAACATTTATCCATCTGCCCTTCGGGTGGCTCAGAGGGTAAAGAATCTGCCCACAAAGCAGGAGACCCGGGTTGGACTCCTGGGTTGGGAAGATCCCCTGGTGAAGGGTATGGCGACCCACTTTAGTAATCTTGCCTGGAGAATCCCATGGACAGAGGAGCCTGGCCGGCGACAGTCCATGGGGGTTGCAAAGAGTTAGACACAACTGAGTGACTAACACACACAAACTACTGCTTGTGTCCCTGTGATGGTCCCCTCAGTCTTCTGCTCCTGGGTTCAACATTTCCCCTAGATCTACCCTTCCCTTCTGTGGTCTCTGCTTGGTGATTAGGTCTATCCACCTGCTTCCTAGTCAAGCAGCTCAAATCCTTGGAGCCTCTTGAATTGATCCCTTCTGCCCCATCCCATTAGTGGCTATCTCTGTGGGGTCTGCCAAGACCTACTTCTGTGATTATCTGTCCCTCTTCCCCCTAGGTACGCGTGGCACCTGCCCCTTCCCTGGCTTTTCTGCATAACACACACATACACGTAAATATCACAACACCTATGAACCAGGTGCCTGGTGCCAAGTATTCAGCCACAAATTAGACAGACACGGTCCTTTCCCTCAAGGAACTCAGGCCTGGTAGGTGGGACAGACAAGAGAACAAGTCGTTGCCACTTCCTCTGTTAAATGCTTTGGGGATAATGCACAGCATGTTTGCTACAGGAGCCCTTTAGGGATGCTGTCATGCTGGAATTGAGGAGTCAGACAAAGGCTTCTGTAAATGACGTTTAAACCTGAGGCCTGCCTTACAAGTGGGAGCAGAAGCTAGTCAGTGAAAGTTAGGGAAGACCGAGAACACAAGTGAGGGAGATGACCACTAGAGGCCCGGAGAACAGATGAAATAAAGACTTGGGAATTCCAGAGTGGGGTTTGTAAGACCCCTGAATTACGCTAGTGTGGCTGAGGGGTAGACTGAGAGAAAGGGTAGTGAGAGGTGAGGCTGAAGCGGTAAGCAAGGCCCAACTCATGCAGGATGTTTTTTGTTGGTTAAGAAGTTTACAATATAACCTGAGAGCAATGGGGAGCCACTGATGAGTTGTAAGCAATGGGAGAACATAATCATATGCATTAAAAATTTTTTTTTAAATTTTTTTGTACCTGTGCCATGTAGCCTCTTGGATTTTAGTTCCCTGACCAGGGACTCAACCCGAGCCCCCTACAGTGGACGCACGGAATCTTAACTAGAGGACCACCAGGGGTCCAGTCATATCTATTTTAGTAAATGCTACTTACAATATAGAAAATGGATTTGAAAGTGTCAAGAGGAGAGGCTTGTTAGGCCACAGTTAAGAAGGCTGATGCCATCATCTAGGGAAAAAATGACAGTGATGCTGGCCCTAATCAGCAGAAGAGCCATGAGGGTGGAAAGGAGTGGATTTGTATTTGCAGGATATTCATGACAGAGGGTTGATGTATCAGGTGTCAGAGAAAGGGAGAGGGGAGGAATCGAGGCTATGGATGGGCGTGCCATTCACAAAGGCTCGGGAACACTGCGGAATGACCTAGTTTGAGGGAAAGATGATGAATTCCCATCCTGTACATTCAAATTTGAAGTGCCTGTGGGGTAGCCTGGTCAAGATATCCGGTAGACAGTTGGATACATGGGTTTGGAGCTCAGAAGAGGAACTGGAAGTGGTACCTGAAGTGACTAAATTAGATGAGATCATTTGGGAGGGTCTGGAAGGAACGTCTTATTTTAGGGATGGGCCTGAGAGAGGAAGTAAAGGATAACAAGTTCAGGCAAGTTGTTGAAGAGGTTTAGTTACACACAAGAGGAGGAACACAGTACAGGAACCAGAGTAACCTGGGGTTAAGAGGGTTTGTGTGTGTGTGTTTGTTTGTCTGTCTGTTTTATGATGGAGAAGACACACTTATATCTAGTCTAGAAGAGGATCATTCTTCTAGAATGGATTTGGGTCATTCCATTCCTTGGACAAAGTGATGGCGCAATTGAGTTGATATACCAGGAATTGTGGCTCAAATGGTAAAGAATCTGCCTGTAATGCAGGAGACCCGGGTTTGATCCCTGGGTTGGGAAGATCCCGTGGAGAAGGGAATGGCCACCCACTCCAGCATCCTTGCCTAGAGAATTCCATGGACAGAAGAGCCTGACGGGTTACATTCCGTGGGGTGACAAAGAGCCCGACACGACTGAGTGGCTAACACTTTCACCAGGAATTCTGAATCAGGTAAAGAAGCAGGTCCCTTTGGAGCAGAGACCCCTCTTTGCTTCTCAGATACCACAGGCTGCTTCGACCTCCCCTCCAGGGCTCTGGGGACTTTCCCACCACAACTCGCAGAAGGATTGACTCAGAGAACTTGTTTTTCAGGATGGCTTATCCAGGCCCCCAGGGAATAGTCTCTTCCCACAGGGTCAAGTCCAGCCCTGCAAGATCTATCGCTACCTTTCCAGGACTCAGCTGCAGGTGTCAGAGCAGGGGTTTGACAGAACGGACTCCGACTGGGGTGAAAGACACCCAGAGCCTGGGAGCTGGATTATCCTCCTTGGTTTCTGCCACGTGGCTAGGGTCCACTAACATTTCCTGATGCATGTTTAGTGACAGGTTCTGGTAGTAGTCTTGGGATGAATGAGACAGGGCCTTCACCTGGAGGACCCCACAGTCCAGAAGGGGAGCTAGACAAGTAAACCCTCAGTTACAAGACAACAGTTTAGGAACCTCATGAGAGAGCCCACAGGGCTAGTAAGCCAGGCAGACTCTTTCTCAGAAGCCCGACTTGAAGGGTTTGATGGCAGAAAGCTAAAGATTCCAATGACGATGGATAGCATCACCGACTCAATGGACATGAGTTTGAGCAAAAACTCAGGGAGATGGTGAAGGACGGGAAAGTCTGGCATGCTGCTGCCCATGGGGTCGCAAAGAGCCAGACATGACTTAGCAATGAGCAACAACAAAGACTCCAAATTTCCCACCAGACCCAGAGCTTGGCTCTTCTGTTATTTGGGGGAAAATGGCAACTCAATCTATTTTAAATTGACTTTTTGTTCCTCTGGGGGAATGTCCCCCTTCCTGTTGTGTGTGAGTATTAAGAACTGGGAAACAGAAAATATTTGCACAAAACTTTACAGAATATCCAAGTTGAGCCTTGGAAACCCCAGATGAAAAGCAGGCAAGGCTGTCATTGCTGGGTGTTAGAGAATTCCTGGACTCTGTCCTCAGACCTCCTTTCTTCCTATCTCATCCAACTTGTGGCTAAATACCAGTTACAGACTGACAAGTCCTGAGTTCATATCGGTAGTCAGGGCCTTGGCCAACACACACCACCGCCCTGGCCTCACATTTATATATCCAGCTGCCTACCCACTATCCCTGATTAGGGATCGAATCCATACCCTTGTCAGTGAGAGCGCAGAGTCCTAACCACTGGACTACTAGGGAATTCCTTCCAATGGGCTTCTTAAACACACCTCTAACCAAGTTTCTTTCTCCCCCAACCTCGAACCCACCACTCCCTTGGTCTTCCTCATCACAGTCAATGGCTCAGGTCAAACCTCTGAGTCAATCTTGGCTCTTGGCTTTCTACCTTTTTTTTTTTTTCTTTTGGCTGCTCTGGGTCCTCATTGCAGCCTGCTGGTTTTTGTAGCCGTGGCCCCTTGGATTTAGCTGCCCTGCAGCATGCAGGATGTTATTTCCCTGATCAGGGATCAAACCCAAGTACCTTGTATTGAAAGACAAATTCTTAATCACTGTTCCACTAGGGAAGTCCACGTCCTTGGCTCTTTCTCTTGTTCACCTACCTCCCCCACACCACCGATATCCAACCTGTCAGCAAATCCCATGGACACGGCCTTAAATATCCAGAGGCTAAACTTCTCTCCCCATTCCCTTGGCTTCCATTTTAGCCCAAGACTCCATTGTCTCCACCTGGCTTAGCCTCCATCATCTCCCTGCTTCTGTGTTTGTCTTCCTATAGGACATCCTCAGAACAAGGGATCTTTTAAAATCGTGATCCTTTGAAAAATGTGAAATTCTGTCACTTCTGTGCTCAAACCCCTCCAGTGGCTCCCATCTCACTCAGGATAAGAGTCAAAGTCCTTACCATGGCCCCCAAGGTCTTCCCCTGCCTGCTCCCACCCCCTGCCTGGTCCCTTGACTTCATCTGCTGGTGCTCCTCACCTTCATCACCCCGCCCCAGCCTCACTGATCTCTCTACCACTCACCCTCCAGCCTTAGCACTCTTAAACTTGAAGATATTTCTGCCTGGGACATCATTCCCCCAAATATCTCCATGGCCTACTTTCTCACTTCTTTCAGATCCTTACTAAAATATCTCCTTTTCAGTGAGAATTTTCTTGACCACTCTATTTATCTGTTTAGTTTAATGCCAAATTTCTAGCATCTACAGCAGTGCCTGGCACCTATGGATGCTCAATTAATATTTGTTGAATAAATTAATTAGTCATGGGCTGCAGTGAGCTCCAATGTGTATCAAGTGGGGGCCTGGGATGTGCCAGAAAACTCCCTGGAGTGGTGACACAATTCCCATTTTGCAGATAAGGAGACTAAAGCTTGGAGAAGCATGAGCACCTTTCCTGTCTCTTCTCATAGCAACATGTCCCCAGCACCTATGATTTGTCATTGTCCATTTCCCCAACCAAATGTAAGAATTTTGAGCCCAAGGGTCATCTCTTACTCCTTGTTGCTTAAAAGCACCTGGTAGAAACTTGGGCATGTACAGAATGCTTAAGAGATATGTTCTGTGTGAATGAATGAATGAAATGGCCAAATCAGGATACAACCCCCCAGCTGTCGAATAGCAAAGTCGGATAGCTCACCCCACTCTACGGGGGTGGGGGGGTCCCTAAAACAGCCATGGAGCCAATAGTTAAGAGTCCCTCCCCTTGGCAGAGTACTCTTCTTGAGAGCCAGAAGTATTTCGGATGGAGAACAGTGTCCACTGGCTGACAGTTTTTTCCCATCACAAACCAGGCAAACGGAAAGAATTTCTCCACTCAGTCCTTTCACAGTTCCCAGGCACACAGTCAAGGTTAATCTTCAGACCTCTCCTCTGTGTTCTCCCGACTCACTGTCTCATCTACTCTTGTGGCTTTAAACACCAATTACATACTGAGAAGATCTAAGTTCATATCTGTGATCAGGATCTTGCCCCCATCTGCATTCTGCCCCACTAATTTTCCCAATCTTCGGCTGCTGGGTTGGGCGGCTTGCCCATCACCCACTCACTCAGCCTTCAGCCAGCAGTCTCTGCTGCCTTCCCTGGGCCACACTGAAAACTGAGTTTCCCCTCCCTGCCTTTCCATCCCCACCGTGAGTTGGCTTTTTCCTCTGAGTCTTCATTTGGACAAACTCACTCTCCTTTGCCTCTTCTTTTTATTTCATTTATTTATTTTAAAATTATTGTTAGTCCTTAACGTTAACACGCGTGATCAGGAAAAGTGGCTTGTATAATCATTACTTCTTTTTGGCTGTGTCTTCTGGCATGCAGAACTTCCCCAACCAGGGATCAAACCCATGCCCTCCAGCAGTGGAAGCTTGAGTCTTAACCACCAAAGAACCACTGGGGAAATCCTGTCTCTTCTTTTTAGACTCTCCTCCATCCCCTAAACCCCTGTCTTAGGTCATGGAGATGGCTTACTCCATTCATGGATGATGGTGGCCCACTTATCTCACATGCTTCTCTCTCCTGAGCCTTCAGTTCTCTAGATCAGTAATCCTTAAACTACAGGGAGAGGGCCTACACCCCTTTGGTGGTCTATGGGCCCTCTCCCTCCAAAAAAACCCACATATACTCTTTTTTTTTCAACTTTTTACATTTTTAAAATTAAACTATAGTTGATTTATAATGTTCTAATTTCTGCTGTATAGAGAATAACTCAGTTATACACATGTATACATTCTTTTTAAATATTCTTTTCTATTATGGTTTATCCCAGGAGATTGGCTATAATTCCCCATGCTATCCCTTAGGACCTGGTTGTTTATCCATTCTAAATATAATAGTTCACATATGCTCTTTTTTTTAAACAGTGTTTTATTTTTTATCTAAAATTTCTTCAAAACGTATAATTGCTATACAATATTAAGTTACAAGTTTACGATATAGTAATTCAGAATTTTTAAAGGCTATGCTCCATTTATAAGCATCAAATAACATATGAAGGATTCACAGATGCTCTTGAATACAGCATTTTGCATAGAAGTTCAAATTCATCCCAGTTAAGAGCCCCTCTGTAAGAGGGTCTCTCTGCTTCTCCCCTCCCCTCTAGGTTTCCGATTGTTGTTGGCTCTCCAGTCAATCAGAAGTGTCCTTAGAATCAGAAGTGTCTCCCTACCATATTATCACTAATACCCTTATTGTCATGAACAGCAGCCACAAGATTTGCACAACCCCTTTTCACGCATCAACTGATTTTGTGCTCTTAACAACCCCAAGAGGAAGGAACTATTATTGTCCCATTTTCACGGCTGAGAGAACTCCATGGTTGTATGTTTCGCCAACACCACTTTTAAGTCCAGGCTGTTTTTCCTCTGTATCGCATTGTGTTGCTCACTATAAATTGCTGTTTCCTTTGACCCTTTTATCTCCACCACCTGAAACCTACCTCTGCCCCCTACCCACACCCCATGGTGTGTTGCCTGTTATTCTCAACTGCTGCTTTTTTTTTTAACCTCCTCTCTCCCTGTCACCTGAAAGGCACATCACCTCCCCCACTTCTCTGAAGCTCCCTCCTTCTCCCCCATCCATGCCTTCAACTGACCACAGGTGGCTTCTTTGCAGTTGCTTGAGCACATGTGAGCCATGCAAGGGTTGGTTTCATTTCCCCTTCCACTCAGCCCAGCTGTGCCTGCCTCTGGGATCCTTGCTGGCACTCCAACCCCTTCTGGCAGAAGGCTTTGGCACTTCTAGGGTTGTCATACCTGAAATCCAGGTAAGAGGAAGGAAAGGGACACGCTGTTGAGGACCTGCTTTGGCTCAGGCCTCATGCATGGCCTGGGGGCCCAGATTCCAACCTTTAAAGCCTCCAACTTCCAGGTTCTTCCAGGTAGCCTACTGATGGGCACCTGGAGGCTCTAAGATGATTGGTCTGAATCCATCTGCTGCCTGTCTGCCAATGGCTAAGGGCTCCTCTGGCTTGGCTAACCTTTAACTGCCCCCTGAGCCAGCAAAACTACTGCTCGCTGCCTCCATGAGAAACACCTGGCTGTTGGTTAACCTCTTCCTCTTCAGCTCAAATCTCAGACCAGCCTGATCATTTTAGTTAGGTTAATCACAATCACACTTTTGCTCCTAGTGTGATAAAATAGTCGGTCATTACAAAAGCAGTTTATAAAACTGCTTACCAAAGTGTAACATAGACATAGAAAAGTATGCATATCAAAAGTAGGCAACTTGATGAGTCTTAACCCATCTGTATAACCGGCACTCAGTCAAGAAACAGAGTTGGTCAGCACCCTGAAACACCACTGGCCTGTGTGCTTTCTTCCTCTCCTTGCCCTCAGCATAACCACTATCCTGATGACCTTTAACAGCGCAGATTGGTCCTGCTTGGTTTTGTCCCACAAAAACAATTTTAAGAGAACTAGATCATTCTCTTATCCATACCCCTAGACACATATTTTAATTGATTGATTCAATTCATCATTGATCAGATGTTGACTGGTATAAAATGGATCAAAAATCTGAATTAAAACAAAAAATTCTGGGACTTCCTTGGCGGTCCAGTGGTTAAGACTCCACACTTCCAAGGCAGAGGTTGCAGGTTCCATCCCTGGTCAGGAAACTAAGATCCAACATGCTGTGGGGCATGGCCGAAACCCCCCAAAAAGCAAAAACCAAGAACCTGTGGCCTCAAAGGGTCTTTGGCTGTAAACTGACCCTTCACTGAGCCTGCAGAATCCCAAAGTGTATCCTTCATAAAGTGCCCAGAACATGCAAGCCCATCTGATCACTTCCTCTAAAGGTCAAGTGCTTATCTCACTGGGTTTTTTATTTTTTTGCTTTCTTTCCTCTTGATTTTATTTTATTCGTTTAGTTCTGAAGGAGGGAAATTAGAGATGCTAGGGGGGATTCCGCCTCCCCCACCTCCCCACAACTCTAGCTTTGATCACTCCTAGATGGAGAAATCATCTTATAAGGCTACCTACTGCATTTTCCAAAAAGATGTGACAAGTTAGCTTTAAACTGTTAAACACACACAAACACACACTCAAAACCCCAAAAGCTGTCCTGTTTGTGCTCAGATATGCTGCAGCTTTTGCTCACTAATTCTAGCCCTGCCCGCTGCAATCTCCCTGAATTAGTCAATTCAGTATTCAGGTTTTGGGTGTTTTCCTGAGTGCCAGGCTCAGAGGCACATGAGGTGGGGCTTTCTGAACTCTGAATTCTTCTCATGGAGACCCTGGGGTTGACTGATTCAGGGATGTGGCTAAACCAACATTTACTACAGAACATTCCATTGGACACTAATCCCCAGAAATGCTTTGTGAAAATAGGGCTTGGAGCTCAAAGGAGTTGAGCAAATGCTCCACACTCTCTGGTCTCTTTCTCATATCACATCTTATACTAGCACAGATAAGACTCTGAGAGATCCGGAAGCATAAAAACTGACTCACTTTGTCAGTGTTTTGAAGACTTACATGACTTAGAATTCCTTTTCCTATAGAAGGCCTGTGAGTACTTCTTAGAATTAGTGTCCTCAGGGCAGGATACAGATCAAGTAACTTTAAGCATCCTCCCAAACTGCACTAGCCCATGGTGATACTGAGCCCTTGAAATGCAGCCGCTCCAAACTGAGATGTGCTGTGTGTAAAGGGATTTCCGAGGTGTCGCAGTTGGTAAAGAACCTGCCTGCCAAAGCAGGAGACGCAAGAGACGTGGGTTCAAACCCTGAGTTGGGAAGATCCCCTAGTGAAGGAAATGACAACCCATTCCAGTATTCTTGCCTGAGAAATCCATGGGCCATGGTCAGAGGAGACTGGCGGGCTACAGTGCCTGGGGTGGCAAAGAGTTGGACACGACTGAGCACATAGACACTGCGCTGTGAGTGTAAGTCACACACCAGATTTCAAAATCTTAGAAGAAAATCAAAGGTTAAAAGTCTTTATCTGGCTTATGTGTTGAAATAAGACAATTTTTGAAATACTGGGTTAAAACGTGCTGTTAAAATTAACTTCATCAGGGACTTCCCTGGTGACCCAGTGGTAAAAGCTTCACCTTCCAAAGCAGCCAATGCCGGTTCGATCCCCTGATCAGGGAGCTAAGATTCCCACACGCCTCGTGGCCAGAGACACAAAACATAAAACAGAAAGAGTATGGTAGCAAATTCAATAAAGATTTAAAAAATGATCCTCATCAAGAAAAAAAATTCTTTAAAAAATTAATTTCATCTTTTTCTATTTTGCTTTTTAAAATGTGACTACTAGAAAATACAGAGTTATGCATGTGGCATGCGTTGTGTTTCCATTGGAGGCTGCTACTTCAACATCCTGCCATGCTGTGCAGGCTCTGTGGGCTGGAAGAGGGGCATGGGACAGGGAGAGGGTTTGCAGCCCAGTGGAGGAAGTACAGGGGCACCCTGGGAATTCACTGAAGGGGCAGCTCACAAAGCTCCAAGACAGGCTGGTCAGGAAGTGGTGACTAAACTGAGACGTGAAAGATGAAAAGGAGTTAGACAGGGGAAGGCAGAGAAAACAGCATGAGCCCAGCCCTGGAAGAGAAAGGCAAACTGTGAGTATTCCAGAATGTCTGATGTGGCGGGTGGGGAACAGAGGGTAGGTACTGACCCAACATGAGACCAGAGAGGGCAGCCAGGGTCGAGATTTTTGGGGGCCTGGTAAGCCCTGGGTCAGGAAGATCCCCTGGAGAAGGAGAAGAACATGGTAACCTCCTCCAATATTCTTGCCTGGAGAATCCCACGGGCAGAGGAGCCTGGTGGACTACAGTCCATGGAGTCGCAAAGAATTGGACAGAACTGAAGTGACTGAGCATGCA
This sequence comes from Bos mutus, assembly GCF_027580195.1. Classification (NCBI taxonomy): domain Eukaryota; kingdom Metazoa; phylum Chordata; class Mammalia; order Artiodactyla; family Bovidae; genus Bos; species Bos mutus. Next base: position 53,984,550 of record NC_091629.1, on the reverse strand, counting down.
TGCATGTAAGCCCTGGTAAGGAGTTTCTCCTGAGGGCAGTGAGACACCACTGAAGGGTTTTCAGCTAGGTGAGATTAGGAAGAACTGAATTTTTAGAAAGAATAGGTATTTGGATGGGGCATAGATGAGAGTAGAGAGAAAATACAGGGAGGATGTCTACTCAGAAACTGTTGGAGTCATCGAGGAGTGAGAAGTCTGGAAACTATTCTACAAACCCCAGAATTAAGGAAATCCAGCATCTGGCAAAAGGGTCAGAGATGGGACCACTGGCTGGGACTCCTACTTGGAGGTGGGACCAGGCAAGAGAGTGGTTGTTATTGTTGCTGTTTAGTTGCTAAGTCACGTTTGACTCTTTCGCAACCCCGTGGACTGTAGCCCGCCAGGCACCTTCTGTCTATGGGGTTCTCCAGGCAAGAATAGTGGAGGGGGTTGCCATTTCCTCCTCCAGGGAATATTCCTGACCCAGGAATCGAACCCGGGTTTCCTGCATTGGCAGGCGGCTTCTTTACCACTGAGCCACCAGGGAAGCCCAGAGAGGGTGGAGCCAGGGTTGATAGCCCATGTTATTTTAAATTTTATTTATTTATTTCTTTGACCGTGCCTCAAGGCATTCGGGATGTTAGTTCCATTACCCGGGACGGAACTCGTGCGTCCTGCAATGGAAGTATGGAGTCTTAACCACTGGACCATTAGGGAAGTCCCCTGGTTTTGAATGGTGAGGCTGTGATGGGAAAACAGAAGTCCTTGGGAGGGGAAGATGATGAACTTAGGGTCGTTCAAGTGGAGGGTGGAATGAAGTGTGGTGCATACAGTGGGGATGCCCAAGACGAAGTGGACAGCTGGGTGTGGTTCTCAGAAGAGAGCTATGGGGTGGAGGTAGAGTCTACAGGAAACATCTCCCCACTGAGCCTCAGTTGCCTCATCTGCACTATGAGGCCGTGATCTACTTCCCAGTGTTACTGTGAGGATTAGATGATGTATCGAGTTGAATGTGCCAGGCCTTGCACAGGCTCACAGTAGGTGCTTAGGGAGATTTGGTTCTTTGTTTCAGAAGGTCCATCAGTTCCATTTCCTACATGGTCAAATGTACCAAGTGCTTTGCAGATACCACTTCCTCCTCCAGTACCCATGGAACCCACATCTTTGTTCTCAAAGTCCCCAGTGCGCTGATGGGGAGATGTTGCTGGGAAAAGCTGTGGGGAGAGGGAGTGTAGGCAGCTTCCCCCTGCCTGGGTTATCCTCGAGCGGGAAGGGAAGGGAGAGGGCAGTCAGTGCTCTGCAGTGGAGGAGATGCTGTCCTGGGCAACCGGGGCCGGGGCCACCTGCCCAAACCTGCCATCAGCAAATCAAGAGACCTTGCCCTGTTCTAAGCCTCAATTTCTCCACTGGCTCAAGGAGGAAGCTTCCCTGGTTCAGTCCCTGCCTTCTCCTGGCTCCCAGAAAGCCTCTTCCTTTTTCTTGACCCACAGAAGACATCACTTCCTTGAAGACTTGGCTCGCTGTGGGCCTCCTGGCGTCTCCTTGCTGGGGCAGAGGGCCAATATCTTGACAAGATTAAGAAGAGGTTTTGGGACTGAGCCAGCTGGGAAAACAGGAAAGATGACGAACCAGACTCCCCCCCCCTCTCCTCCTGGGGGTTGTTTATTCCAGTTTTCCCTCAGCCGAGTTTTCCGGATCCCTCGTAATGCTTGACATTTCAGCTGGTGCCTGGCCTCTGGCCCCAGGGCACCTAACGCACCTCTCCATCACAGAGCTCACGGAATAGACTCGCTCCCGTGCCCACTTGGCCAACTGCGCCCAACTCCTGGAAAGCAGCAAGTACACAGATATATCTAAGCTGAGAGCCTCCCACAGTCCAGGGGAGGACTTGTCCTCTCCCACAAGCCTCTCCAGCTCCCGTAATCTTGTCATTTTCAGCCATGGGAAATGAGGTTCAGGGAAGCCACCCACGTCACCCAGCGTGCTGGCGGTGGCTCCAGAAACGGGGAGGGTTGGAAGGGAGAGGGATACCTTATCAACGAGAGGCACGTTTTTCTGGAGGCTGCTGCTGAACCTTGCTTGGTTTCAATTCTGACTCTACAATTTCCTGCCTGTGGAGTTCAGGCAGGTTCCTATGGGGAGGCAGCGTGGGGTGTAGCCGGTTAAGAGCACAGACTCTGGAATTGAAAGTCAGCCCTGCCATCTGCTCATTCTGTGACCTTGGGCAAGTTCCTTCGCCTCTCTGTACTGCAGTTTCCACAGCTGTAAAACACGATAATAATAGCTCTGACCACATAGACTTGTTGTGCGGATTAAATGTGATAATCCATGTGGAACACTTCGCACAGTGTCTGGCCCAGGGGCTGATTCCACTCGTGTCAGCTGCATCTGGATTTGGACCTCGTGGACTCCCGCCCCACCTGCTCCCCAGCCTGTCACCCGTCATCCTGCTGGCTCATTCAGCCCTTGGCATGTGGTAGGTACTCACTGGCGTGCTGACTGCAGGAGTGGTTGGGGATTGACTCAGTGTTTCTGAAAACGAGTTTCTGATAATGTGTGGGAGGAGGATCCTGAAGGAAGATTTTCGGGAGTTTCCCAACCATCCTGCGAGGGATTGCTTTTTGCACGCGAGTATGAACTTGAAAATATTTCCAGACGCCTTTTGCCTCCCTGATGGCAGAAGCCACTCATATGTTCACTGTGAACTGTTCAAACGTTACACACAGATATCAGGCTAAAGTCCTGAGTAATCCTGCTTTGAAAGAAGTGTTCACTGTTTATCTAAGACACGCACCGTTTATCTGAGGAATGTCCTTCCAGATTTTCCCTGTGCCTGGTATTCGAGCTCTGCTGTGTGTCCCACTCCGTGGTGTAAATCTAGATGACTAACTATACCTTAGGGTGGGCATTGTTGGGCTAGGATGCAGAATTTCATGGAACACTTTATCAGCAGTTAAAGCCACCGATGACTCACACCCCTGGCATACAATTAGCCTTCAGGACTCTGAGACCCGGAAATGATGAATCAAGTTCCCACCTGGCTTCAGAGTGAGTCCTCAGATTAAATTTCAGCAAGGAGATCCTCCAGTGTACTTGACCTCGATTATATGCAAGTCAACCAAGCCTTCATGAGGGGGCATAATGAGAGCTGTGGCCCCACTGCCAGAGAATAGCGCCCAACCCCCCCACCCCCCCATCCCCGTCACTCACTTACTGTGTGTAGGGAACTGAGCTGAAGGAGCCAGCCAGGCTGGGCTGGACATGGGTGGTTTCTGTGACCTCAAGCAAGTTGCTTCTCTTTCCTCAGGTTTCTCATCTGAAGAATGAGGAGAATCTTCCTGCCTTGAAAGGCACATCCCCCATCCATCCATCCATCCACCCATTTACACTTCCATCCTTCTAGCCATCCATCCTTAGAAGATGGTATTTCATAAGCCTGTGGGAGGATTACTCAATACACATAGCTATCTAGAGAAAAAAAAAGTTGAGTCCAGTGGTAGATTGTATTATTGTTCAGCAAATATTTACTTCCCCCAGCCCTCCTCACTATGGGAGGAATACACTTCCTCACTGTGTTGACATTGGAATTAGCCATGTGACTTGCATTGGGCAAAAGAATGTGTGTGGAAGTGATGCTGTCTCCATTTCCCCTTCTTGAGCAGCTGTCACTCGTCATGAGAACCATGAGTCCCAGACAGTGGGGGCTGCTTCAGCCTGGATTCAGAATAAGATACATGGGGCACACACCCCACGGCCTGGAGCCCAGCCTAGGAGAGCTGCGATGAACCCCAAACTGACTTGCAGACCCCTGGGTGAGAAATGAATGCTTCCTTTTTGGTAAGCACTCAGTTTGTGGAAGCTGCTAGTTTTCTTCTTCTTCCAGCTTTATTGAGATATAATTGACAGACAGCACTGTGTAAGTTTGGGCTTGAAGGCGGTGCTAGTGGTGAAGAACTCGCCTGCAATGCAGGAGAAACAGGAGACTGTGGGTTCCGTCTCTGGGTTGGGAAGGGCTCCTGGAGGAATACTGGCAACCCACTCCAGTATTCTTGCCTGGAGAATTTCATGGACAGAGGAGCTTGGCGGGCTACAGTCCATAGCGTCGCACAGAGTCAGACATGACCGAAGAGACTTCGCACGCACGCACTGGATAGGTTTAAGGTAAACAGCATAATGATTTGACCTACATACTTCCATGAAATGATGACCACTGCAAGTTTAGTGAATATCCATCATCTCATACAGATGCAAAATTAAAGAAATAGAAAAAAAGTTTTCTTTATGATGAGAACACTTAGGATTTATTCCCTTAACAACTTTCATACATAACATCCAGCTGTGTTAATTATATTTATCATGTTGTACATCACATCCGTAGTACTTACTTATCTTATAACTGGAAGTTTGTACCTTTTGACCACCTCTGTCCAATTCCTTCACCCCCTTCCTCTGGTAACCACAAATCTGGTATCTTTTTCTAAGAGTTTGTTTCTGAAGTATAATTGACCTAGAACACTATGTCAGCTCCTGTTACAGAACATACTGATTGGATATTTCTATACATTTCAAAATCATCACCATGGCAAGGAAGTTGTTTTTTTTTTTTTTTTAATGCAGCATCGTTGTAGCAAAATCTGGTCCATGTGGATCTCTAACTCACTCCTTCTGGCTGACTTAACTTGGGTTTAAGGCAGGATTGTTTGATTAGATGGTATTTGACCTGAGATCTGAGTGTTCAGAAGGACCTAGCTATACGGCCATCTCAGGGGAGATGTTCTGGGCAAAGGGAACCGCAATGCCATGGTCCTGAGGATGGAGGAAATGTGGCCTGTTTAGGAACAGAATTAAGGTCAGTGGGATGGATTGTTTGATAAGAATGGGGAAAGGGATCTGAGGTGCATGTATTCAATGGGTCACTTCACATTTCCACTTGGACATCTCTCAGACACTTCAGAATATCAAATCCAAAGCTGAATTTGTGATCTTCTCCTAAATCCATCCTTCCATTTTCATTTCCTCATCTCAGTCAGTGGCACCACCACCTACTTCCCCAGTCCCCCAAGCCACGAGGCTGGATTTCATCCCTAACTCTTCCCTCTCCTGGAAACCCCACATCCAATCTATCTTCAAATCCTGACAATTCCACCCTCTCGTGATCTCATATTAGTATTTGTCCACTTCTTTCCACCTCCGCTGAGACCACCCCAGTAGAAGCCACTATCCTCTCTTGCTTGGACCACAGCATTAGCCTCCTCCCCAGCTTCCCTGCCTGCATTCTTGGTGCTTCTCCAATCAGTCCTCTACATGGAAGCCAGTGGTCTTATTTAAAAACAAATCATCTCTCTTCAAGTGAGTGGATAAACAAACCCTGATTCATCTGTACAGTGGAATATTATTGAGTAATAAAGAATGAGCTAAGCTTTGGGTTGAATGGTTGCACGACAATGTGAAAAGACTTCTGCAGAACTGCATACTTAGAAATGTTTAAAATGGTAAATTTTATGTTATGTATATTTTACCCCTCCCCCCATAGAAAAGAATGAGCTATCAAGCCATGAAAAAACATGGAAAACTGTAAATGCACATTGCTAACCAAAATAAGCCAATCTGAATAAGCTACATATTATATGAGCCCACCTTCTGGAAAAGGCAAAACTATAGGGACAGTAAAAAGATCAATTGAGGTCAGGGAGGAACTGGAGAGAAAAGAAAAGTCAAGCACAGGGTATCTTTAGGGCAGTGAAACTTTCTGTATGGTACTGTAGTGGTGAACTCTTGTCCTCAGACATTTGTCAAAACTCCGAAGTATTAATATACAGCACAAAGAGTGAGCCCTGATGTAAACTGTGGACATCAGTTAATGAAAAAAAAAACTCACAAAATCAAACAAGTCAAGTTTCATGACCCCTCTGTTTAAGACTTCCAATGTCTACCCTCGACCTGGCTAGGAAGATCTGTCTGTCCTTCCTCCGCTGGTTCTTTCATCCCTAGTCATTCTGTAGGGCTCAGTTTATTTACATTTTAAATATTTTCTTGGCCACGGCACACAGCTTGTGGGATCTTAGTTCCCTGACCAGGAACTGAACCCAGGCCCTCAGTAGTGGAAGCGCAGAGTCCTAACCACTGGACAGCCAGGGAATTCCCCAGGGCTCAGTTAAAATGTCACCTCTTCAGAGAAGCCCTCCCTCATCCACCAGATCAGATCCTCACGGCCCACTCCTTTGTTTTACCTTCCCTGTAGATTCAGTTCTTCAGTTCTGCAGCATTTGCACATTTGTAATTAGATAGTTAATTGTATTTATTTGCACAATGGTCTCATGCCCCTTGAAGGTTGGGGTCGTATATCCATCTTCATCATCTTATCTCTCGAGTTGAGCTGGTGCCTGGTACACAACAGAGGTCAGTACACATGTGGTTGAACACAGTTTGGAATGAAACTGTTCTCTGATTCCATGTATATGAAATATCCCGAACAGGTGAATCCATAGAGACTGAAAGCAGACAGGTGGTTGCCAGGAGAGGACTGGGCAGGGCCGGGGGGGCGGGCGGGGATCATTTTGGGGGAGTGGAAATGTTTTGGGACTTGACAGAGATGATGGGTGTTCAGCATGATGAAAGTACTGAGTGCCAGTGAACTTACACTTTAAAGTAGCTCATGTAATGTCATGTAAACTTAAAAAAAAATAGACTGAAGCATTAATCAGTGTATTTCTTTCCTTCTTCTCCTCCTCTCCTCTCCCCCTCCTTCCCTTCCTCCTCCCCCTCCTCCTTCTTCACAGCCTTATAACCCATTATCTTCCCAGGTTCAGACAAGTAACTTTGGCCTCAGAGGTGGTTTTTGTAGCAGAAATGCAGAAACACTACAAAACAATTAGTGTTAGCTTTTTCCCTTAAGATTTTTTATTAAAGAAATTTAAAAATATATATTTATTGATTAATTTGGCTGTGCCGGGTCTTAGTTGGAGGATCTTCGTTGTGGCATGCAAGCTCTTTAGTTGTGGCTTGTGGGATCTAGTTCCCCTACCAGGGATCGAACCCAGGCCCCCTGGCATTGGAAGAGTGGAGTCTTAACCACTGGACCACCAGGGAAGTCCCTATTATAGAAAATTTTAAGTGTATACAAAAACAGAATAATGTAACGAACCTCCACATACCCATCACCCAGCTTCAACAGTTATCAACTCATGGGTGAACTTCCTATACGCCCACCTCTCCCCCTCCTCCGTTGTATGAGTTTATGTAAATATCACACAGTGTATATATCATTTCATCTGTAAACATTTCCTTGTGTCTCTTTTAAAGATAAGACCTTTCAGCATGTAACTGAAATACCATTATTACACCTACAAAATCAACAACACATTCTTAACACTGTCAAATATCCCTTCAGGGTTCAAATATGCCCAACTGCTGTGTTATTTGAAAACAGATGATGTATTTGTTTGAATCAAGATCCAAACAAGGTCTATAGATTGCACTGAATGATATGTCGCTTAAGACTCTTTCAATGTACGGGCTCTTCCAGTGTCTCTCTATTTTTGTGTAAGAATGGGAAGTAAAACAGAGAGGACTTGGAGAGATAACCCCTTTTTCTTCAATTTATTTATTGAAGAAATGAGATGTTTGTCTTGTAGAGTTTTCTACAGTGTGGATTTTGCGGATCACATCCCTGTTGTGTCATTTAATGTATCCCTTTATATGATGTGACTAGTATCTTAACACCGGAGAAGGCAATGGCACCCCACTCCAGTACTCTTGCCTGGAAAATCCCATGGATGGAAGAGCCTGGAGGCTGCAGTCCATGGGGTCGCTAAGAGTCGGACACGACTGAGCGACTTCACTTTCACTTTTCACTTTGATGCATTGGAGAAGGAAATGGCAACCCACTCCAGTGTTCTTGCCTGGAGAATCCCAGGGACGGGGAAGCCTGGTGGGCTGCCGTCTATGGGGTCGCACAGAGTCGGACACAACTGAAGTGACTTAGCAGTAGCAGTATCTTAACACGGAGAAGGCAATGGCACCCCACTCCAGTACTCTTGCCTGGAAAATCCCATGGATGGAGGAGCCTGGGAGGCTGCGGTCCATGGGGTCGCTAAGAGTCGGACACGACTGAGCGACTTCACTTTCACTTTTCACTTTCATGCATTGGAGAAGGAAATGGCAACCCACTCCAGTGTTCTTGCCTGGAGAATCCCAGGGACGGGGGAGCCTGGTGGGCTGCCATCTATGGGGTCGCACAGAGTCGGACACAACTGAAGTGACTTAGAAGCAGTATCTTAACAGAGTCAGGTTAGATGGTGTTTTAGCAGGAATACCTCACAGGTGATGCTGCACATCTCCACCAGGAAGCATACCATGAATATGTATTTATCTCTCTTTCAGTGACATTCCGAGCCATTGATGATCATGGCCTCAACCTATTGTTTTGTTGAAGGCCACAAAACCCCAAATGCAAAATTCTAATTAAAAAAATTTTTATTTTGGTTATACCATGTGGCACGCGGGATCTTAGTTCCCCAACCACGGATTGAACCCACGCACCCTGAAGTGGAAACACAGAGTCAATCACTGGAACACCAGGGAAGTCCAAAACTCTAATTCTTAATTGTTTTCACCTATTAGCAGAAATACGCCTATCAATAGAAACTTCCTCTAATGAATTAGTTAATTACAGTGAGATTCAGTTCGTATAGGAAAAGTAGAAAAAAAAAATACTGATTCTTTCTTTTTATTTACCAACTTTCAAAATGTTGACTTGCTTCCTTAACATGTTCAAAGAGAATCCAATGAGATTTTCTTTTCTTTTTTTTTTTTTTTGAGTATCATTATGAACTTAAGGACTTTAAATGTGTTGATTTTAAACCTTATTCATACTCAAATTATCTCATCTTAGGCAGATAGAATCTCTTCACATTGATTTCTGAGTCCTTTTGACATGACCTTCTAGCTTATTTGCTTTCTGGAATAGCAAAATGTTCTGGGATCATTTTGTACCTTTTTTTTTTTTGCACCAGACCTGGAATTGGCCATTTCTCCAAAGAGCCTTTATTCTTGGGAAATGATATTTAGATCCTTCACAATCTTTCCTCTAGGCGTGCTCATAGCTACTCCATTGGTAATTGTTTCCAGGTCTTTTCAGTGGATAGAGATAAAAAAAATTTAAGAGGTCTTGAGTTCACACTGATAAATTCAAATTTAATTTAGATTACAGAGTCTTTGCTTAACTTTTTCAGTTTTATATTTATATTTCTTTTCCCTTATACTGAGAGTCTGGGTTTCTAATGGCAATAACACTAAATTTATGTATAATCCAAGAATGTATAGCCAGATTAACATATCAAAATTATTTGAAATGATTCTTCTGTGAGTGATTCCACTATCAATTTAATTCCTAGTTTGATACATCTGTTTCATTTTGATTTCAAGTTTTAGGGGTTACTTTATTTGAAATTCAGTTTTGCTTTAATAATTATGTAGAACAGTGATATAGTTCTATAGCCAAATCTTCAAAATAAAGTATATTCAGGTAAGTCTAGATTCTATACCTATTCCCTCCACTCCGATCTTTCCCTCTGTCATAGGTAGTCATTTAAAAAAAGTTTTATTTTTGTATTTTCTTCAATTCTAAAGAGTGTAAGTGTATACGTGTACATATATCCCCTCTTTCTTACATAACTGGTAGCATACCATATGTATTTCTTTTGAGAGGTAATTGTTTGTTAAAGTGGGTTTTTTTTTTGTTTTCTTCTTTAATTTTTAACTAATTAATTTTTGACTGCACCATGAGCCTTGTGGGATCTTAGTTCTCTGATCAAGGACTAAAACTGGACCAGCAGCAGTGTAAGCATGGAGTCCTTACCACTTGACTGCCAGGAGATTCCCTCTTCTTTAATTTTAAGAAATATAAGCATATAGGTGTATATATATTTATATCCCCTCTTGCTTGCATAACTGGTAGCATACTACATACACTTCTTTCTGTAAATATGTTCTGAAGTTCTCAGCCTGTCTTTAACAATATGTCTCTATGTCTTTAATGATATATTCTGAAACTCACACGATTATAATGTGTAGAGACAACTCATTCCCTTTTCATAGCTGCATAGTACTGCATCAGGTAAATGTACCACGATTTATTTACTTAACCCCCTGTTGAGGGATGTTTGGGTAGTTTCCAGCCGTCTGCTATTACAAAGAGTATAATAACAAAAAGTCTTGTGCGTAATTACTCTCAGGCTTTTGGCAGCATATTTTTGGGATGAATTCCTAGAAGTAGGATTGCTGGGGGATGCAATCCTATGTAGTACTGATTTTTGAAGTTCTAGTCCAAGAATTCCTTCTGTGTGAGCTTTTTCAGAGTTTCTCATCTGCAAAAATGAGAATATTAACCGCATTTCCCTCAGAGAGTTTTTGGGAAGACTAAACAGGCTAAAGGTTTAAAGTGCTTAGAATATGCCTGGCCCACAGGAGGTGTTCAGTAAATGTTAATAAGGGGTGGGAAGGGCAGGAGTATGTGGGCAGGGAGGATGGTATGTAACACTAGATGCTGGAATGAGTCTTTGAGAAGAGAGTCTATGCCTGCTTCACTTGCCCCTGAAGGAGAGGTAAGGATAGTAGAATCCAGAGATGAAGTTTGGAGCTCAAAGAAGAGATTCAATAAAGGATATGGACTTGCATGTATTCCGAGGCAAAAGAAGGAAATCGTCACTTGACTGCATGTATTTGTTTTTGGCTGCTCTGGGTCTTTGTTGCTGCACATGGGCTTCCTCTAGTTGCTGCGCGGAGGCTACCCTTCATTGCGGCAGCTTCTCCTGTTGTGGAGTGCTGCCTCTAGGCGCACAGGTTTCACTAGTCTCGGTGCTCGGGCTTAGTTGCTCCCAGGCATGTGGGATCTTCCCTGACCAGAGATTGAACCCGTGTCTCCTGCGTTGGCAAGTGAACTCTTATTAATCACAGGACCACCAGGGAAGTCCCCACTTGACTGCATTTAACCTGAATTTATCGACACTAAATCTCTACCTGAGGGTGGGTACTTGAGACAGATGTTCCACTCGACGACAGAAAAATCAATTATTTTGCGTGTTTGTTTTGTATGAGTTTACGGCCTGTGAAATTTGTACCCGTTACAACATAATTTTGACCGATTAACTTGAGGCATAAGAAAAGTAGGATTCGAGAGAATGGGAACGATGGGGAGGGGTAAAAAGGAATAGTGGGAAGTGGCTTTGTTCACCTTACACAGGAGCCTGGAGCTGTGCTATCCAATATGGTAGCTACTGGCCTGTGTGATTAGTGGCCGCCATATTGGAAAACCTAGCTATAAAACAACTAATTCATTGCAGAAAGTTCTGTTGAACAGTACTGATCTACTCTACACTCCAGTGGAACAGCATATGTGGAGACTTTATTTGGATGGCCCTGGGGCAGTAGACCCTGGCGCTGAAGGTCTCATCCTAGGACCCCCATTTCTGATGCCCCCTGAAATGGGCAAAACTGGCTCTCTGAAGGTCCAGGCTAGCCGCCCAGAACCACATGGCTATCCAAATCCATGTCTCAAGCTCCCCCACCCTCCTCCCTCCTCCAGAGAGCACCTGCTTGCAGCTCCTGCTCTTCATCCCTTTCCCTCCAGCCTGTCTCCCCAAAGTTATGCCCTGTCTCATCCCTCAAGTCCCTTTCACAGGGTCCTAGTAGGCCCAGACTCAGCTGACGTATTTGCCCTTCATCCTGTGCCAAGGCTGGATGGAGGTGCCTGGGAGACTGCCTGCAGGTGGAGGCAGGCAGGGCAACCCCCCAGCTGGTTCCTACTTAATCTCTGCTGGCTCATATTTCCTGTTCCTGTCACCAGGTCCCTGGCCTATCAAAGGGTGCTGTGGAAGCTGGCCCCTTCCTTCCTCCACCGTGTTTGCTTTTGAAAAAGGGGAAGTGGAACCGCCCCAGGGGCTGTGAACTGGGCTGACAGCACCGCTCTGGTTCTCTGTTCCCCTGCAACCCTCCCGGCCCTAAAACCTCCAGCTCTCAGTCCTACTCACGTGATCACGCCCACCCCACAAAAAGCCTCATTAGAGGCTTCGTGCAAAATTTCGAGGTCTAGGAGGCTGGAGCCCCAGACTCAGAGGAAGCCCCCTGCTTTGCTTGCTCCTGCGGGGATGATGTGACCACCTCATTGCTATCCCACTTCCATTCAACAGACAGCGATTGGTCATCTACTCTGGGCCAGGCCTGGAGAACACCGGGGTCGAGAAGACAAATGAGGCCCCTGCCCTTTGAATGTCCATCTGGTGGGGAAGACAGACAACGAACAAGAAGGGCGAGGGGTCCTATCTGAGGACCCAGTTGGATTGTTGTTCAGTCGCTCAGTCGTGTCCGACTCTTTGCACTCCCATGAACTACAGCACGCCAGCCTTCCCTGTCCTTCACCATCTCCTAGAGTTTGTTCAAATTCATGTCCATTGAGTCGGTGATGCCACCCAACCATCTCATCCTCTGTCATCTTTTTCCTCCTGCCTTCGATCTTTTCCAGCATGAGGGTCTTTTCCAGTAAGTGGCTTTTCCCATCACGTAGCCAAAGTATTGGAGCTTCAGCTTCAGCATCAGGCCTTCCAATGAATATTCAGGGTTGATTTCCTTTAGGATTGATTGGTTTGCTCTCCTTGCTGTTTCGTAGTGGATTCTAATATGGGTGGTTCTTCTGGGCTTAGAAGGAGCCTTGGATGCTAGGCAGGGAGAGAGGAGGTGCGAGGTTGATGTGAGTTCTATGAAGACAGGGCCTGTGGGCCATCTGCCCCCTTTGGATCCTCAGTGTCTGGTTCAGGAGTTCATTAAACACTGTATGAATGAATGAAATAATTCTGACTTGAGATCGGGGACAAAGCTGGGGGCTTCTGAGCTGGCGTTGCTTCCGTGGTCCCCTCTACTGCCCACTGTTCTGCAGGGCTTGGACCCCAGCCCCAAGTGGGCCAGCTCTGTTCCACTCAGATTCATCCTCTGACATTTCCTGTTAGTCATTACCAACCTAATTCCAGCTCAGGGATGTTATGGGTCTAGATGTCTCTGTTCTGCCTGCTACTCACTTAGCAATTTGTTGAGTGGAGACATCAAGTGGTCAGACCCTGGAATGGCAGTGGTCATGCTGAAGATGGATTCTTGATCAACCTGAAGACTTGGGTCTTGACCCTATGTCCACGCTGATGCTTATCCTGCTTTCTAGTCCTGGAATGAGCTCTAACCCTTGTCACAACCTAAAGCCCTGCCCTCCAAAACAGTTCAGTTCAGTTGCTCAGTCGTGTTTGACTCTTTGCAAAGCACGCCAGGCCTCCCTGTCCATCAGCAACTCCCAAACAGTACCCCTAATTTGAATTTTGTACTATAATGACTTGATACCACTTAAAAAAACTTTTTACTGAAGTGTAACATACATTGAAAAAAGTGCCCATAGCATAAGGATTTTCACAGATGAAACACATCCAGGTAATCAACACCCTGCCAGCGTCTCTCACACCCTACCAGCCACAACCTCCCAAGGTTTACCACCATCCTGACTCCTGGCAGCTTGTATCAGTTTTATCTGTATTTATACTTCTATATACAGTTGGCCCTTGAACAACACAGGTCTGAACTGCTCGGGTCCACATATGTGGATTTTTTTTCAATAAATATAGCACCTGTATTTCTATTTACAGATCTTTAAATTAACAAAGAGTGGGGAAGAATTTGTACACGATTAGCGATCACAATCACAATAAAGATGCTGCATGCTGCAACTATAGATCCCGCATGGTCCAACTGAAAAAACAAAGAATCCTGAGTGCTGCAACTAAGTGCCAGGGCAGTCAAATAAAGAAACAAAAGCAAAAAAAAAAAAAGCCCTCAAACCAAACAAAAAACTAAGACCTGAGTTCTGATTCTATCCAAACTCTTTCAACTTCCTGCCCTTGGGTGAATTCTTTATCAATTCCTTTGTCTCTGAAGCAGACACAGCTGTACAGGGACTTTTGACTGTCTGGGAGTTGACACCCACTAATCCTTGCATTTTTCAAGGGTCTCCTGTGTTTGAAATCATACAGTGCGTATATTTTGGTGTCTAGTTTCTTTTGCTCAATGTCATGTTGATGAAATCATCCATATTTCTGTGTGTATTTGTTGATAGTTCATACTCATCAGCATGGAGAAGGAAATGGCAACCTAGTCCAGTATTCTTTCCTGGGAAAATCCCATGGACAGAGGAGCCTGGTGGGCTACCGTCCATGGGGTCACAAAGAGTTGGACGCGACTGAGCACATACACGCATACTCATCAGTGTTTTGTGTTTCACAAATCCATCGAGAATTGAGGCAAAGGGATTGAATTCAAATCTGATCGAACCTCTGGATCCAGCTGTCAACTTGCAGGAAGCACAGAGGTAAAAATTTGCTCATCTCCCAATCCCACACTTTCATTATGGACCACTTCCGCCACGTACCTGCTAATTCTTTGTAATTGCTATCTGAGCAGGTATTTTGTAGCACTTAACCTTGAGGATTCCCCAGGGATTCACTGCTTTTACTAAACCGGCTTTCAGCCCTATGGAGACCTCCTTGGTGGTCCAGGGACTAAGAGTCTGCGCTCCCAATGCAGACGGCCTACGTTTCCATCCCTGCTCAGGGAACGACATCCCACAAGATGCAGCTAAGAGTTTATAAACTGCAACTAAAAATCCTGCATACTGGTGAAGATCCAAGATCCCGTGTGCTGCAATTAAGACCTGGTACAGCCAAATACATTAATAAATAAATTTTTTTGTTGTTTTTTAAAGAAGAGTTATAAGACACAGCCTTAGGAAACCAGTTGCTGGATTTACTGTCTTCCTGAGGACAGGGTTCATTCATTCTGTCCACAGTGGCCTCTCCATGGGAACTCCAGAATAAGTTTCTTCCACATCATTGTACTAGAAATAAGCATTTTCCTTGGAAGGGGAAGGGAATGGTTTTGCTTTTTAGCCGACACAGGCCTTATGAGTCACGTGATGGATCTTGTTTCCCTCTTTACCATGGCTGCTAAGAAGCTGAATCATATCTGCGGGCCATGATTTCCAGTGCCCTGGACTCTGAGCTGAGCTGTCTGCGCTAACCTCACCCCTGGTTGCTCTCAGCTTCCCTTCTCTCACTTCTCTTCTGACTCTATTTCTTTACCTTCTTATTTTTTTTGTTTTAAACCTTTTTTACTCCTGAATTGTCTGTCAGTTCTTGGGGGATACAGGGAGATGGCCATTTCAGGAACACAGACATGAGAGTAACAGGTTGCCTTTGAGAATTGCTGGGACCAGCCAAGTCGGTTTGGAGCAGAAACATGCAAAGGCTACAGGTGGGGACAGGACAGCTCCTGGGCACGATACTTGGTGATGCTCTGGGTTTGTGAGATCCCAGCGGAGTCTCCAGTCCCCAGCATGACCTCCTCTCCACAGTCCTGCCGGGGGATTAACAGACCAGATTCTGATCTTGGCATTTGACTGACTTCCCCCTTGTGACTGTGAAGGTTGACCACTTCCTATGTGTGTGTCTCCCAAAAGCAAAGGCAACAATCAAGCTGTCACTAAAACAAGAGGAAATTTATGACTTCCAGCTAAAAGAGTCATTTTTACAGGAGGCATGCTTGATGGGTCCCAGCTGTGGCGGTTTGCGCAGACTGGGGGCTAGAAGGCCTTCTGCCCTCTGCTGCCTCCTCCTTCCTGCACCGTCTCTGCGACTCGGAATCTAGACGCAGAGCCAGCAAGTCCAAGAAAGTGTGGGGTGGGGGACAGGGGAGACATGAATCTGGGACCCTGGACATTCAGGGCTTTTTTGTTTGGATCTGGTTCATACTTCCTACAGAGCTGGAAGACAGCTTTCAAAAAGATCCCTGGGCCATTGCTTCTTTGGGCCACTTTATTTGGAAAAGAAATAATTGTTTTAATCGTAAGTGAGCACAGAAGGGAGGTATTTCCTGGCCTGGATTTCCCCAGCAGGAGAAGCTTAATGCTGGCCACTGTCCCTTACCCTTGGCTGTCCCCTTGGCTGGTATCACAAAGGTATGTTGGAACCCCAGGGAGATGAGCATAATTTCTTGTCCAAACTCTAGAAGGATCCCAAAGGCTGCTTCACTTTTTTTGTCTTCTTCTTTTAAGTATTTATTTATCTATTTGGCTGTGTTGGGTCTTGGTTGTGGCACATGGGATCTTTATTGTGGCAGGCGGGCTTCTTTCCAGTTGTGTCTTGCATGCAACTTCATTGCCCTGTGGCATGTGGGAACTTAGTTCCTTGACCAGGGCTCGAACCCACTGCTTTGGAAGGATCCTTAACCACTGGACCACCAGGCAAGTTCACTTTTCTTTGTCTTCTGATGGGACATTTTCCCAAGATTTCTTTGGACTGAGAAGACAGCTGTTTCCTTGGTTCCAAATTCCCCCCACCCCAGTGGGTAGAGCCGAGAGCAGGGGAGTCAGCGTCCTAGGATTACAACACTAGGTCTCTGGGCAAGGCAGAATAATGCCCTCTGAGCCCCAACAAGATGGTGCTGTCCTAAACTCTGGAACCTATGAATCTGTTATCTCACATGCAAAAGAGATTTTGCTGGTGTGATTAAGAATCTTGAGATTGGGAGGTTATCCGGGATTATCCAGGTGAGCTCAGTGAAATCACGAGGTTCTGATAAGAGGAGGGCAGGGTCAAAGAGATGATGTGAGAACAGGAAGCGAAACCCTGTGACATAATTGCTGGCTTAAAGACAGACAGGGCCGTCTGGAATGCAGGCACCTACCAGAGGCTGCAAGAAGCAGGACTGGAAGAGTTTCTACCCAAGAGCCTCCAGGAGGGACAGAGGTCTGCCAACACCTTGGTCTCAGTCCAGCTCTGACTTGCAGGACTCTGATGCTATTGTCCCAATGGTTAAGTTATTATAGTAGCAACAGAAAACTAATATAGCCCCAAAATACACGGGCGTGCACACCCACGCGCAGCATTTGAAATATGCCCTGTAGACGTTTCCTCCTCTGGCCAAATGTATTCAACAACATAAAGAAAAGAGGTGGAACTCTCCTGGTGGTCCAGTGATGAAGAATCTGCCTGGCAAGGCAGGAGACACGGGTTCGATTCTTAGTCCGGGAACTAAGGATCCCACATACTTCTGGGCAACTAAGCTCGTGTGCTACAACTTCTGAAACCCACGTGACCTGGAGCCTGAGAGCTGCACCTGCTGAGCCCATGCATCTAGAACCCATGCAACAAGAGAAGCCCAAGCATCGAAACGAGACGGAAGAAACTGCTCCGCAACTAGAGAAACCCCACGGGCAGCGATCAAGAACCTGGGCGGCCAAAAACAGATATCGGCCAATCCAACATTTATTAACTGGTTCAATCTCTCAATGACCCTAGGGGTAGGCATTATCATAACCCCCATTTTAGAGTGAAAGAGCATATAAACATATATATATATATTTAATTGATTGAAGTATAGTTGACTTACAATGTTGTGATAATTTCAGGTGTACAGAAAAATGATTCTGTCATGTGTACCTTACACACACACACACACACTCACTCAGATTTTTTTTCCCTTACAGGCTACTTCAAAACATTGAGTATATTTCCCTCTGCTATACAGTAGGTCCTTATTGGCTATCTATTTTATACATAGTAGTGTGCTTATATGTCAGTCCCAAATGCCTGATCTATCCCTCCCTCTCTCTCCAGGATCCATAGAGTTTGTCCTCTATGTTTGTGGGTCTGTGGATGGTATGTGTATATATATATATATATATATACACACATACATATACATACATAAGGTTTCAAGTATACTTTATTTCTTCAAACTGGATGGTATATTTTAAAAGTGTTGATTGAGCCTTGGACTCTGTGTGAAACAGATAAAAAATGACACAGCAATTCCATTCATGTGGTCATTCAACAAACATAATGTGCTCCTGCTTTCCATAAGGGTGTGTGTGTGTGAGTCGCTCAGTCCTGCACGACTCTTTGCAACCCCATGGATTGTAGTCCATCTGGCTTCTCTGTCCATGGAGTTCCCCAGGTGAGAATACTGGAGTGGGTAGCCATTCCCTTCTCCAGGGGATCTTCCTGACGCAGAGATTGAACCTGGGTCTCCTGCATTGCTGGCAGATTCTTTGCTGCCTGAGTCACCAGGGAAGCCCTGCTCTGTATGAGAACAACTGTCAGATGCTGGAGTGATAGGTCCCAAGGCAGATAAGCGAGGGGCTCTAGCCTGCAGAGCTGATGGCACCGGTTCATCATCACCCCATTTGCCCCAAACCCTTGGTGCCTCCCCCAGGAGGGTTGCGAGCTGACCTCTTAGTTTCAGGCCAGGACCCTTTCCCACATCCTCTCTCTTCTCCAGGGGACAGAACACCCTGGGAAGATGATGAAAAACAGAAGCGAAACTTTATCAGGTGGTCAGGTGAGGTCATTTCCACGTCCAGAGTCTGGGCTGAGAAAAGCTGTGTGGGCAGTTTCTGAGAGCACCACGTGGGTCCCGCAGAGGGGAGGGGCCCTGGGGGGGAGCTGTGGCCACACCCAGCTGGGTACCGAGACTGAGGTGTGTCCCTTACACCTGCCTCCCACATCCCTCCCGTGCAGGACAGGGGGATCTGAAGCCAGACTGTTTTAACTCAGCTCTTTGCCCAACAACCAGCTCAGCAGGTGTTAGCAACTGTGTTGCAAGAACAGATGAGTCTCACATGGGTTTCTAGCCCAGCTGGACGGCTTAGCAGCTGCATGACTTTAGGCAAAGTTCGTCCCTCTCTTGAGTTGTGCCTCTGTCATCCGTCAAAAGAGAACAGTGAGACCTCCTAGGGTGGTTCATTCAATCATTTATTTCAGTCTCAAAAAAAAAACCTTTATTATGAAATGAACTCAGGTACAGAAAACCACACACAATAAATGTATGGCTTGATGAGTCATCTTATGGCAAATATCTTTGTAACTGCATCTCAAGTTAATAAAGAGAACTTTGCAAGCACTCCTCTCCCCTCAACTCTCTCCAGGTTTTCCTCTCCAATCTAAGCTCTCTCATTCCCCTGAAATGAACATGCAGCCTGACTTTTATAGTCATCATTTTCTTTCTTTTTTCAAAAATTTATTTGTTTTTGACCGTGCTGGATCTTCACTGAGGCTCAGGCTTTTCTCTAGTCGCAGCGAGCGGGGGCTACCCTCGAGTTGTGGTGTGCACACTTCCCATTGCGGTTCCTTCTCTTGTGGAACACAGGCTCTGGGGCACACAGGCTTCAGTAGCTGTGGTCCCCAGGCTCTAGAGCGCAGGCTCAGTAGTAGCCACTGGCTCACAGGGAAGTCCCAAGAGCTCTTTCTTGATGTGATTGATACCCTCCCTGCTTTTATTTTAAAGAGAAAGGGAGATCTTCTCTCCTCCAACTTTTTTTTTTTTTTGGTAATTTTATTTATTTTTGGCTGTGCTGGGTCTTGGTCACTGCTTGGGCTTGTCTCTAGTTGCGGCAAGTGGGGGCTCCTATCTCTAGTCGCGGTGTGTGGGCTTTATTTCGTGGCCTCTCTTGGTTCGGACCATGGGCTCTAGAGCACAGGCTCGGTAGTTGTGAGACACAGACTTCGTTGTTCTTCACCCTGTGAGATCCTCCTGGATCAGGGATTGAACCCCCGTTTTCTGCATTGGCAGACAAATGCTTTACTACTGAGCCACCAGGGAAGCCCCAGTAATCATCTACTTGCAATACTTTATCACGTAAGTGTGTATCCCTAGATATGATTGTTTAGACTTGTCTGTTAAAAAATAAAAGATGCAAAAAAAAATAAAATAAAAGATGCATCTTTAAAGTTTCCTTTAATCTAGAGGTGTGCCTGGACCCTTTCTTTTCCTTACACACTATTTGGGAAGGAACATCATTTCCCTCATAGAGCTTCCCACAGGATGGACTTGGCTGACTTCATCTGCAAAACACCATTCAGAGTGCTCCTCTGTCCTCTGTGCTTCCTGGAAGTCGGGAGCTGGATTCAGAGGCTTGACCAGGTCTGGGTTCGATCCCCTGGGCCAGCTCCTCGGGGAGCCTGCGTGCTTGGTGACACAGGGTTGGATGCTCTTTTTCTGTTTTAGTAGCAGTGGATGGTCTTGCCAGGTGCCACGAGCGGTAGAGGACCCACCTGCCAATGCAGGAGATGTAAGAGGTGGGTTTGATCCCTGGGTCCAGAAGGTCCCCTGGAGGAGCGCATGGCAACCCACTCCAGTGTTCTTGCCTGTTGGGCTAAAATCCATGGAGTCCCAGAGTCGAACACGACTGAAGTGACGAAGCACACATGGTCTTATCACAGTCCCTGAATTCACTGGGGCTGAATGTAGCAACATTCCAGTCCTAGTCTTTCTTTACCATTTATCAACTGGCAAGAGACTTTTATTTATTTTTAATTGGAGGATAATGGCTTTACAATATTGTGTTGGTTTCTGCCATACATCAACATGAATCAGCCATAGGTATACATATATCCCCTTCCTCTTGAACCTCCCTCCTACCCCATCCCACCCCTCTAGGTCATCACAGAGTACCGGGCTCGAGGGAAAGAGACTTTTAGAAAGGGCTGCGTCCCCTCATTTACTCTCTGATGCTCAGGGATACAGGTCATCTAGGAGATGCAGGACACAGGTTTACTTCTTTCCCTTTGTTCACCAGTTTACAGGGAAATGAATTGGTTCTTTATTATTCTCCAGAGGAGAGGATCAATTAACTCCTTTTCAATGTCATTGTGAACTCTAAGATTCTAACATATCTGATGGGTTACAATCATTTACAAGCATTTTAAAAAAAATTCTAAAAAATGTCTTCATTGAATCTGTTACTGTTTTGCTTTATGTTTTTTTTTTTTTTTTTTTTTGCCATGAGGCATTCAGGATCTTAGCTCCCCAATCAGAGATGGAACTTGTACCTTCTGCACTGGAAGGATCCTTAAGGAGTTATCACTTCTTGAGGTTAAGGAGTGATTCTTAACCACTGGACCAATAAGGGAAGTCCCCAGCATTATTCTTGAAAAACCTGGTAATAACTGAATATTTTTTCTTTATAAGTCAACTCTATTATTACCTAAGCTGAGCGCTGAAGAACTGATGCCTTTGAACTGTTGTGTTGGAGAAGACTCTTGAGAGTCCGTTAGACTGCAAGGAGATCCAACCAGTCAATCCTAAAGAAATCAGTCCTGAATATTCATTGGAAGGACTGATGCTGAAGCTGAAGCTCCGATACTTTGGCCACCTGATGTGAAGTACTGACTCACTGGAAAAGACCCTGATGCTGGGAAAGATTGAAGGCCAGAGGAGAAGGGGACGACAGAGAATGAGATGGTTGGATGGCATCACCGACTCGATGGACATGAGTTTGAGCAAGCTCTGGAAGCTGGTAATGGACAGGGAAGCCTGGCATGTTGCAGTCCATGGGGTCGCAAAGAGTTGCACTCGAGTGAGCGACTGAACTGAACTGAGAAGCCTGAAGGACTTTTTTCTCTTTCCTTGAAGTCCAGTCATTTTATTAGAATGTCTTTAATATGTCTGATTATTCTGGGTTGATATTTTCAGATATTTGGTATGCTCCTTCAATATGTAATTTCAATTAAAAAGTTTCAGTAGGTGTTCTTGATTAATTGTTTTTAATATTTGTTCCTTGCTTTGGTTTTCTTCTTCAGGAACTTTTATTACTTGTATGGTGGAACTTCTTGGCCTAATTTTAATATTTGTCATTTTCTCTAGAATATTTAAAAAACCTCTGTCTTCATTTCTGGTTGATTTGTAATATTCTTTCCTTTTCACCTTTTTCTATTCTGGCATTATCTCAAGGTTGGGTTAATTTGCTCTTGTGTTTGTTCTATTTTAGCTTTCATTTCTAAAATAAGTTCTTTCCTTTGTATGTCTAATTTGTTCCAGAGTTCTGTTTTCTAATGAAAACTCTCTAATGCTAGTTTATGTTGTTCTTTCTTGGATATTTAAAGATGCTTTTAAGGTCATTTTGAACTAGAAGGTTATGGTTTTGATCAGTCCTGAAGAAATGTGTCACTGGTATGCTTTATCCTATTTTTAGGAGTGCTATTGGCTCCTGATTATTCTTTTGCCTAAGTTAATTTTGTATGAGATCTGACCTCCAGATTCTCTATTGCTCATTTTTATGTGAAATTATGTTTTCCTGTGGGCTTCTCGGGTGGTTCAGTGATAAAGAATCCATCTGCCAATGCAGGAGACTCAGGTTCGCTCCATGAGCGGGGACGATCCCCTGGACTCTTGCCTGGGAAATCCCAGGGACAGAGGAGCCTGGCGGGCTACA
Organism: Bos mutus; assembly: GCF_027580195.1. NCBI lineage: Eukaryota > Metazoa > Chordata > Mammalia > Artiodactyla > Bovidae > Bos > Bos mutus. Next base: position 53,962,274 of record NC_091629.1, on the reverse strand, counting down.
CTCCATGGGATTGCAAAGAGTTGACATGACAACGACAAAGAGTGACTAGACAACGACATAGCAAGTTTTCCTGAACTTGGAGCTGATGTTCAGGATGCATCTCTAACCTCAAGGTCACCCCCTTCTCCTGTCTGCATGTAGTGTACAGGTATGGTGGCCTGCTTTCTGAGGTCTCCTAGCTCTGTCTCCTCCCATTACTGAGATCTGAATATCCTTCCTTTCTCTTGATTGTCTTAGTCAATCTGCCTGTTTTGATCCCGCTCCAAGGCATTTCCTCTGCAGTGAGGAACCTTGTCCGGGAAGGGAACCAAGCAGTTTCGAGAGTTCGCAGTCCTTCCTGAGGGCTTTCACCCTCACTAGGGGGTGGGCCAGGCCCCTCCCAGACTCAGTTGCTCTTCTCGAAATATCCCTCCACGCTCTCCACTGAATATACGTGGTGGCTCTTTGGGGCTTCCTCTTGTCAGGTCCCTCAGACACCCCCTTGCTTCCCTCTGCTGGCAACAGGTGGGATGCTAAAGGCCAGAGGCTGAGCTAGAACAGCCTGGGGTGTGTTGGGGGGGGACCTCAGGACACCTGATAACACGCAGGTAGCTACTGGGGGTTGTGCTCCCCTACTTAAATTCTTTCAGTGTTTTCGGGAGATACCTTTGGCATCTAATTCTGAAGTGACTGATGTCGGTGGGTTTTGTTTTTGCTAATTTGCCTTGCTTATTTTTGTTGGAATTTGGAGAGATTCAAAAATGATGCAGGCATGGCTACTATCTCCCCAGCGAGTCACTATGTTGTTGGTTTTGGCCACACATGCTGTGCAGCTTGCAAGATCTTAGTTCCTCCAGGACCAGGGATTGAACCTGCCCCAGGAAGTGAAAGCACCGAGTCCTAATCACTGGACCCTCAGGGAATTCCCAGCAAGTCACTAATTTAATGCTTATTCCCCTAAAGGGCAGTAGGAAAGATGAGATAAAATAACACATGTGCATAAAAGTATGTAAGGGACCATCTTAAGGTTCCGGTAAACCAGCTGCTCCTTCCTTCTGCTATCTTGCAGCCAGGACTGACCCTCTCATTCAAGGCGTGCAGGTTTGAGATCGGAGCCTGCAACTTCTTCAGAGGATGGGGCGCACAGGCCCCCAAGCTGGCTGCCTTGAAGCTGAGTGAGTCCCTGAGCTTTGTGCTCTTGCCTTGCCCTGATGGGACCGCTCTGGGCATCTTCTCCTAGAACGAGTTTTGGAGAAGACAAGGAAGGACCTCTTTCACACCTCCCACCCCTGCAACCCCAGGAAAGGGATGATCCCGCGGTGAGAAGCCGGCTGTGAGCCCCGCACGCCATCTGCTGGCCATTTGTTTAATTGCAGAGATCAGATCAGATCAGATCAGTCGCTCAGTCGTGTCCGACTCTTTGCGACCCCATGAATCGCAGGACGCCAGGCCTCCCTGTCCATCACCAACTCCCGGAGTTCACTCACACTCACGTCCATCGAGTCAGTGATGCCATCCAGCCATCTCATCCTCTGTCGTCCCCTTCTCCTCCTGCCCCCAATCCCTCCCAGCATCAGAGTCTTTTCCAATGAGTCAACTCTTCGCATCAGGTGGCCAAAGTACTGGAGTTTCAGCTTCAGCATCATTCCCTCCAAAGAAATCCTAGGGCTGATCTCCTTCAGAATGGACTGGTTGGATCTCCTTGCAGTTCAAAGGACTCTCAAGAGTCTTCTCCAACACCACAGTTCAAAAGCATCAATTCTTCGGCGCTTAGCCTTCTTCACAGTCCAACTCTCACATCCATACATGACCACAGGAAAAACCATGGACTTGACTAGACGAACCTTTGTTGGCAAAGTAATGTCTCTGCTTTTGAATATGCTATCTAGGTTTGTCATAACTTTCCTTCCAAGGAGTAAGCGTCTTTTAATTTCATGGCTGCAGTCACCATCTGCAGTGATTTTGGAGCCCAGAAAAATAAAGTCTGACACTGTTTCCACTGTTTCCCCATCTATTTCCCATGAAGTGGTGGGACCGGGTGCCATGATCTTCGTTTTCTGAATGTTGAACTTTAAGCCAACTTTTTCACTCTCCACTTTCACTTTCATCAAGAGGCTTTTGAGTTCCTCTTCAGTTTCTGCCATAAGGGTGGTGTCATCTGCATATCTGAGGTTATTGATATTTCTCCCGGCAATCTTGATTCCAGTTTGTGTTTCTTCCAGTCCGGTGTTTCTCATGATGTACTCTGCATATAAGTTAAGTAAACAGGGTGACAATATACAGCCCTGACGAACTCCTTTTCCTATTTGGAACCAGTCTGTTGTTCCATGTCCAGTTCTAACTGTTGCTTCCTGACCTGCATACAAATTTCTCAAGAGGCAGATCAGGTGGTCTGGTATTCCCATCTCTTTCAGAATTTTCCACAGTTTATTGTGATCCACACAGTCAAAGGCTTTGGCATAGTAAATAAAGATAAACTCCATTAAAATGGAAGCATCAGGCCCACTCCCCTAGTTCCCGCCAGTACCATGGGTTAATACTGTCTGCCTCTGGTTAAAAACGATGCCCAGTTGACCCTTGAAAAACACGGGTTTGAACTGAGCAAGTCCACTCACACGCGGATTTTTTTCACTAAATACACACCACATGCGTCTTAATTGGTTGAATCCCCGGATGTGGAACTCCGACTGGAGGATGAAAGTCAGGTGAAGATTTTCAGCTCTACTGGACCTACTTTGTTCAAGGAGCAACTGTATTTATGTTAAAACAATGACAATAAAGGGAAATAGAGAGACAATTTTCCCACGTGCTCCTACTGTCTAGACAAGCACTATATCTATCTATATATATATATATTTTTAAATAAAGTGTGTGTTAAAGTGTTAGGTGCTCAGTCGTGTCCAACTCTTTTTGGCTCCATGGACTGTAGCCCGCCAGGTTCCTCTATCCATGGGGTTTTCCCAGGCAAGAATACTGGAGTGGGTAGCCATTCCCTTCTCCAGGGGATCTTCCCGACGGAGGGACTTGAAGCTGGGTCTCCTGCATTGCAGGCAGATTCTTTATTTACTCTTAAAGGGGGCTGGGCTGGTATGTCCTACATTTCTGGCTCCTAAAAAGTCATCTGGAGACCCTGGGTATTTGCATTGGCAACAAAGGGCGAGAGAGCTCAGATTCTGCAGCCCCAAAGACTTGGTTTTGAATCCACTTCATTTGTCAAAAGCTGGGAGTGGTAGGTAGGTTAATTCACCTCTGATTTTGAATCTGTGTGTGCTAGGCTGGAAAAAACCTCTCCCTTCCACCTCCAAGATATTCAGGTTCTAATCCTTGGCATCTGTGAATATGTTATCTTGCACTGGAAAAAGGACTTTGCAGGTGTGATTAAGATTACAGACCTTGAGATGGGAGATTATTCTGGATTATCCTGGTGATCTCAATGTAATCACAGGAGTCCTTAAAGGATGAGAACCTTTTCTGGCTTCAGTCAGAGTAATGGGACATTGTCCACTTTGAAGATGGAGGCCGTGGATCATGAACCAGAGAATGCGGGCAGCTTCTAAACTCTGGACAAGGCAAGGAAATGGGATTCTCCTCAGAGCCTCCAGAAGGGGTGCAGCGCAGCAGACACCTTGATTCTAGTGCTTGGGACCTGCATATGACTTCAGATCTGCAGAACAGTGGGAGTGTAAAGCTGTGTTGTTTCAGCCACAAAGTTCAGAGTAATTTGTTACTGGAGTGTTAGGAAAGGAATACACTGCAATGTGGGGTAATAATAGTACCTACTCTGGCTGGTGGGGAGAATGAAACGTGTGTGCATGATCAGTTGCTCAGTCATGTTCGACTCTCTATGGCCCCATGGACCGTAGCCCACCGGGCTCCTCTGTCCATGGGATTTTCCAGGCAAGAATACTAGAGTGGGTTGCCATTTCCTTCTCCAGGGATCTTCCCTACCCAGGGATTGAACCTGCCTCTCTTGCATCTCCTGGATTGGCAGGCAGATTCTTGACCACTATGCCACCTGGGAAGCCCTGAGAATGAGATGAGATCACTGTAAGACATGCCTTGACAGTTGTAAACCCATTTACAGGTGCTTTGCGTTCTCTTCTGGGAAGATACCCATTTATCCTTTTGCTTCCTCTATAGTTCTTTGCTGAGCACCTATTGTGTGCCAGGGGCTGTGCTCAGTATAGGGGTTACAGGGTGAACTTGGCCCCTTTTATGGGGCTTATAGGTTAGGAGGGTAGCCGAATAGTAAGAGGTCACACAAACATACATGCCATGGAATTGCAATCACCATGTGGGCAAGGAATAAACTATCTGGGAAGCTGTGAGCGTGGAGCTAGGAACTTGCCAGACTCCAGGTTTCAGACCTCAGGCTTTGGGCCAGGTCTCCAGGATATGGCTTGTCCTTGCTCACCTTCCCATATGGGCTGGTCTGTCCTGACCAGGGATCAGGGTACCAAGGGCCAGTATCCAGACCAGAGACAGCGTCTTGGGTGCCGTCAGATGGATCCATGCTGGTCCAGAGATCTGGGACCCTGCATGGCGGCCCCTATTTGCTGAGGCAGTGTGTAGGTGGCTCAGGCCCGTGAACTCAGCTGCCAGAATGGTGGGCAGAGAAGGCAGGGCTTGGCACGTGGCCACAGACCACTGATCCTTGGTTCAGGATCTTATGGGCACTAGGTGAAGGAAGAGGCAGAAGCTGGGACAGGGACTCAGTTCAGTTCAGTCGCTCAGTCGTGTCTGACTCTTTGCAATCCCATGGACTGCAGCACGCCAGGCCTCCCTGTCCATCACCAACTCCCGGAATTTGATAAAACTCATGTCCATCAAGTTGGTGATGCCATCCAACCATCTCAACCTCTGTCGTCCCCGTTTCCTCCCGCCTTCAATCTTTCCCAGCATTAGGGTCTTTTCTAATGACTCAGTTCTTCACATCAGGTGGCCAAAGTATTGGAGCTTCAGCTTCAGCATCAGTCCTTCCAATGAATATTCAGGACTGATTTCATCTAGGACAGGAACTCGGGCTACTTTATTTGGTTCTGGAAGCCCTGTCTCTGCTGCACACAGGCTCGAGCCTCCTCCTGCCCCCTCTAGGTTTTCCGGGGCTGTCTGGTAACCCTACTCTGTCTCCAGTGTGATGGGATGAGCAGACTCTCAGGGGCACAGGATTCCTTGTGCCTCAGTACATTGCAGTATCTTAGCCAGCTTAGGGGGTTTCCTAATGGGTACGGGGCACTCAGAGGGAGTCACACAGCTGAGACAGGCAGAGGAACCGCAAGACAGGGTCTGGACACAGATCTGAGGTTCCTGGTGGACCCCCAAACTATTGAGAGACCAGGGCCAGAGCCGGGGCTGTGCTGCCACCTCGTGGCGGAGTTTGGAATTGCCGCTGGGTCCTATATCCGTTTCCAGGGATGCGACTTTCTGTTCAGCTCGATTCATCTGCTTATCTCCTGACGGAATGGACGGAAGGGAGTGTCTGGTGAGTGAATCCGGTAGAGAAGGTGGTGTGTCCTGGCCTTAGAGTCCCTTTCACCCTTCACTAGCCATAGTTCTGAGAATCAGAGGCAATTCTAGAAAAGGGGTTGATGAGAACTAGGCAGGCACCCCTGGTGCCCCACCCCCACCATGAGCCTCAAGGTCTGTGTCACACCTGATGCTCTAAAACTTCTCCCGTGGAGTTTACACGTACACCTGGAACCAGGTGAAGGGGCCATAACACAGAAGGAGATCAGCGGGAAGCGGGTGCTGGTTAACTCAGGTTTTCCCAAGAAGCTCCTCACAGACTGGGCAGGGTACACCCTGGTCCAATGTGCAGAAGCTTGAAGAGAAACATGAGCCCCTCCTCCAAGGGACCACCTACCTCTAGGTAATGTACATCTTCAGGTGACCCGCTGTAACTACAGGGATGCCACTTGCCTGAGACCTGCCAGCCTGAAGGCGACAGAGTACTCAGCTGAAACCTTGAAATCAGGCTTGCAAAAGGTAGTCCCATTTATGAAATGAGTGAGTTTAAAAAAAAAACAACACACCACATCAGGGGCTTCCCTGGTGGTCCAGTGATGAAGAATCTGCCTGCCAATGCATGGGACATGGGTTTGATCCCTGCTCCGGGAAGACCCCACATGCCGAGGAACAACTAAGCCCGTGCGCCATAACTATTGAGCCCGTGTGCTGGAAGCTGGGAGCCACAGCTACTGAGCCCACACCCTAGAGGCTGTGCTCCGCAGCAAGAGAAGCCACTGCAGAGGGGAGACCGTGCACCTCAACTAGAGAGTAGCCTCCACTCACTGCAACTAGAGAGAGCCCCTGTGCAGCAGTGAAGACCCAGTGCAGCAAACTTATATAAACAAAATAAGTCTTAAGCCTCCCCCCTAAAAAATCCCCACATCATTTAAAGCCCTTTGAGTATGTTTTCTAAAAGTTTTCCAACTTGGAAAAATTATACAAAAGAAGGGGACAAAGAACAAAGCCTACAGAAATATGACCTTAAGGTGGCTTCAGCTAAGGTACAGGAACTAGTAAATGCATTTGTTTTTGTATGAATTTTTAGATTTTTGAATTTATTTTCTTCAGAGTGCTCCGAGGCATTTTATTTGCGCGTATGTCAAAGCTATGGTTTTTCCAGTAGTCATGTACAGATATGAGAGCTGGACAGTAAGAAAGGCTGAATGCTGAAGAATTGATGCTCTTGAACTGTGGTGTTGGAGAAGACTCTTGAGAGTCCCTTGGACTGCAAGGACATCCAACCAGTCCATCAAAAGGAAATCAATCCTGTATATTTATTGGAAGGACTGATGCTGAAGCTGAAACTCCAGTACTTTGGCCACCTGATGTGAAGAACTGACTCATTGGAAAAGACCCTGATGCTGGGAAAGATCGAAGGCGGGAGGAGAAGGGGACGACAGTGGATGAGATGGTTGGATGGCATCACCGATTCGATGGACATGAGTTTTAGCAAACTCTGGGAGATGGTGAAAGACAGGGAAGCCTGGAATGCTGCAGTCCACGGGGTCACAACTAGTCAGACACAACTGAGCGATTGAACAAAAACATTACATCCCTAGAAGAAGAATCCAAGGGTTTTCCCTCCTGTGTGATTTAGACTTGTTTCTTTGGGGTTCATAATGCCTGCTGAGGTTGACAATACAATGAAACCAAACTAATGGGATGGGAGCAGGTTTTTCTGCCATTTTTCTAGATCTTGAATCTGGGGCTGATCACTCTGTGCTTATTTAGCTTGCCTGTGAGGTTCCCAACAATTGCCCAGCCCTGTGGTCATCGATGATTTCAAATCCTCCAATGTAACTGTGCTTCATCATCACAGTTAGAAACCTGATGATGACTTTGGAGCACGGCCTGATAAGAACCTGGCGTTTGCCTCTCTTTTCCACATTGTTGATCTTCTTAAAAGCATCAGCCAGGTCATTCACATGTACTATTGTGGCAGCACAGGAGGATGGCAGAAAGATACATTCTTTATTAATACAATGGAAATGTATTTTCTCCCCATTTCAGCCAAAATGATGTTGAAAAGTATTTAAAAGCATACAGGTCCCTACCTCAGGGGAACTCTAACACACGTGCACTTTCTGCTCAGTTGCTCAGTCACATCTGACTCTGTGTAACCCCATGGACTGTAGCCACCAGGCTCCTCTGCCTATGGAATTTTCCAAGCAAGAATCCTGGAGTGGGTGCCGTTTCCTACTCCAAGGAGTCTTCCCGACCCAGGGATTGAATCTGAGTCTCTTGCGTCTTTTGCATTGGCAATCGGATTCTTTACCACTGAGCCACCCGGAAAGCCTCTTTTTGAGATTCACTTTGAGATGCACCCATTGGGAGGTTATTGGCCGTAGCACTGTCTGTAGGCAAGAAAATTTGGAAACAACCCAAATGAAATCAGCAGGGTCGTGGATGGACAAATCTCAGTGCATGTGGCAGGTGTCAATGGCATGAAGGCCTCCTTGGTTGAAGTGAATGGTTCTGTGTGTTGACATCTGTGTGTGAAGATCTGAAGAACAATGTGGAGTAAAAAAGCAAGTTGCAAAAGCAAATATTCTGTGTATTATTTCTGGACTTTTTTTTGTTGTCGTTCACACCATGCAGCTTGTGAGACCTTTGTTTCCTGACCAGGGATCGAACGTGGGCCATGGCAGTGAGAGCACTGAGTCCCAACCACTGACCACCAGGAAATCCCTCTATTTCTGGATTTAACTGGAACCTATTATACAGAGTGAAGTAAGCCAGAAAGAAAAACACCAATACAGTATACTAACGCATATATATGGAATTTAGAAAGATGGTAACAATAACCCTGTGTACGAGACTGCAAAAGAGACACCGATGTATAGATCAGTCTTATGGACTCTGTGGGAGAGGGAGAGGGTGGGGAGATTTGGGAGAATAGCATTGAAACATGTATAATATCATGTATGAAATGAGTCGCCAGTCCAGGTTCGATGCACGGTACTGGATGCTTGGGGCTGGTGCACTGGGACGACCCAGAGGGAGGGTAGGGGAGGGAGGAGGGAGGAGGGTTCAGGATGGGGAACACGGGTATACCTGTGGCGGATTCATTTCGATATTTGGCAAAACTAATACAATATTGTAAAGTTTAAAAATAAAATAAAATTAAAATACAAAAAAAAAAAAATGAAAACAAGGCTGACTGCCATATTGCCTTCATGTGCTAATGAATAAATGAATGCCTCTTTGCCTAGTTAAGTCCCACTCATCTTCCAGATCTCAGCTCAAGGCATCACTTTTTAAGCGAAGATTTTCCTGCTTCCTGCCCCCTACCCACCACCCTGCTCCCACCCTGCCCCCGTCTGCCACCACCCCAGGGCAAGTAGGCACTCTGAAATCCAGTCTCAGGACCTATACCTTTCCTTCAGGTCTGTTTTTGCTCTTGTATATTTATGGCAGAAAGCAAAGAGGAATTAAAGAGCCTCTTAATTAAGGTGAAAGAGAAGAGTGAAAAAGCTGGCTTAAAACTCAACATTCAAAAAATGAAGATCATGGCATCCAGTCCCAACACTTCATGGCAAATAGATGGGGAAACAATGGAAACAGTGACAGACTTTATTTTCTTGGGCTCCAAGATCACTGCAGATGGTGACTGCAGCCATGAAATTAAAAGATGCTTGCTCCTTGGAAGAAAAACTATGACAAACCTAGACAGTGTATTAAAAAACAGAGACATTACTTAGCCTACAAAGGTTCGTATAGTCAAAGCTATGGTTTTTCCAGTAGTCGTTTATGGATCTGAGAGCTGGATAATAAAAAAGGCTGAGTGCTGAAGAATTGATGCCTTCGAACTGTGGTGCTGGAGAAGGCCCTTGGACAGCAAGGAGATCAAACCAGTCAATCCTAAAGGAAATCAACTTGCCTGGAGAATCCCAGGGATGGGGGAGCCTGGTGGGCTGCCGTCTATGCGGTCGCACAGAGTCGGACACGACTGAAGCGACTTAGCAGCAGCAGCAGCAGCATTCATTGGAAGGACTGATGCTGAAGTTGAAGCTCCAATACTCTGGGCACGTGATGCAAAGAGCTGACTCATTAGAAAAGACCCTCATGCTGGGAAAGACTGAGAGCAGGAGGAGAAGGGGATGACAGAGGATAAGATGGTTGGATGGCATCACTGACTCAATGGACATGAGTGTGAGCAAGCTCTGGGAGATAGTGAAGGACAGGGAAGCCTGGCTTGCTGCAGTTCATGGGGTTGCAAAGAGACAGACGTGACTGAGTGACTGAATGACAATAATATTTATTTGTGTGATTGTTTGATTAATGTCCATCTTCCCTACAAGCTTGATTTGGGCAGGGACCCTGGCCACTTTCTTCATCCTCAGCACCTAATGCCCTGTATAGACTGTAGCCCATGAGGCTCCTCTGCCCATGGGATTTTGCAAGCAAGAATACTGGAGTGGGTAGCTATTTCCTTCTCCAGGGGATCCTCCCGACTCAGGGATCAAACCTGGGTCTCCTGTCCTGTAGGCAGATTCTGTACCATCTGAGACACTGGGGAAGTCCCACCTAATGTAGAGTGGACACTTGATAAATGAATTCGTTATTTCTGTATCCCAACTAGGCTGTAAGCTCTGTGAGGCCAGGGGAAGTATCTATTTTCTTTTTCACTGATTCCTCTGAGGCTTAGGGAAGGTTTTGGTGTCAGAAAGTCTGAGCTACAGTCCAGGCTCTGCCACTTGCTGGCTGTGTTTTCTTGGGCAATTCAGTTTGAGTCTCCGAGGCTCAGTGTCCTCACGTGTAAAAAGGGTAACAATACCTTCCTTAGAGTGTTGTTAGAATTCAATGATGTATTGTACGAAAACAATTCATCAACAAGGCTTGGTATCAGAAGGGGACGACAGAGGATGAGATGGTTGGATGGCATCACCGACTCGATGGACATGAGTTTGAGTAAACTGCGGGAGTTGGTGATGGACAGGGAGGTCTGGCGTGCTGCAGTCCATGGGGTCGCAAAGAGTCGGACACGACTGAGCTGAACTGAGCTGAACTGAAACGTCTAAACGCCCTCATTGTGAAGGATGCTGCTGCTGCTGCTAAGTCGCTTCAGTCATGTCCGACTCTGTGCGACCCCATAGACAGCAGCCTACCAGGCTCCCCTGTCCTTGGGATTCTCCAGGCAAGAACACTGGAGTGGGTTGCCATTTCCTTCTCCAATGCATGAAAGTGAAAAGTGAAAGTGAAGTCGCTCAGTCGTGTCCGACTCTAGCAACCCCATGGACTGCAGCCCACCAGGCTCCTCAGTCCATGAGATTTTCCAGGCAAAAGTACTGGAGTGGTGTGCCATTGCCTTCTCCCATTGTGAAAGATGGCGGGGCGGGGGGCGGCGGGGGGAGGGGGGGGGGCGCACCATCTCCCACATTACCACCAGGTGGCGCTGTGATCATTCACACCGGCGATGCTCACTCCATGAGCTCGCTCCAAGCTTCGAAATCGCTTCCAGCTTCCTTGTATCCTTGTATCGCTTCCAGTTATCCTGTCCCGTAGGCTCCAAGTGGCCATTTGGCCTTTGCTCTAATCTCTCTGTGACGGGGAGGTTACTGTCACCAGGCTGGAGACCCTTGCAGGACTGGTCTGAGAGCCCCTGTCCTCTGGGTGGAGGAAACAGAGGACCCCAGGAGAAGGGGGGAGACCAGACGGAAACTAGTGGGCAGACAGACGAGAGTTGGGACTAGGGTGAGGCAGTCAGGCGCCCAGGGTGCCAAAATGAAGGACGCGGTCTTTCTCGAACTTGCGCATGTGTGGAGTCTGACCGCCCTGGGTGGCCTCGTAAGAATACCCTGGGGCTGGGCTGACAGCTGGTTCAAAGCTTCAGTGCTGCCTGCCGTCCACTCATCCACAGTAGGACAGAGCTCTCAGCAGGTGCCAGGCTGTGGAGGAACCCCCTTGTTGCTCTAAAGAATCCTTGTTGATAAGAACTATTATTATTTTAAACATGCATTTATTTCTGGCTGTGCTGGGTCTCCGTGGCTGCAAGAGGGGATTTCTCTAGTTGTGGTGAGCGGCCTTCTCATTGCAGAGCTTTCTCCTTTTGCGGAGCACGGGCTTGAGGACACTCAGGCTTCTGCAGTCGCGGCTCCCGGCTCCAGAGCGCAGGCTTAGTAGTTGCAGTGCATGGGCTTAGTTGCTCCGAGGCATGTGGGATTTTCCCGGAACAGAGATCGAACCGGCGTCCCCTGTATCGCAAGGCAGATTCTTAACCATTAGACCACCAGGGAAGCCCCAAGAGCTATTATTATAGTCGTCTTTCAGATAATGGACGCGGAGACAACTTAAGAAGCTTGCAGTTATAAAGTGGCAGAGCTGGGATCTGAACCCAGGCTGTTTTGGCTCTGGACGGGCCCTCCTGACCATCACCCTGTGCTAATCTGTTGTCCTCTCTTGCGACTAATCCCTCCTTCTGTCCAATGTTTATTATGGACCAGCCGGTCTGTTCCAAGCACGGTGCCAGCGGGCCCAGTGGGAGGCAAGGCTGGACCCTGCCCGTCCAGCGGAGTCCTGACCCTGCCATGTCCTTATCCCGTGACCTTGGGCGAGTCATTGAACGTCACTCTGCCTCCGTGTCTTCATTCTGAAATGGGAGGAGAGTCCTGGCCTCACAGAATTGTGGGGAGGAGGGAGTGACTCAGATCTGCAAGAGCTGTGGCCAGGTCCCCTGGCCCTTGGGAAGTGTCAGCTGTAATTACCACTTGTGTCATCACCCACCTCCTGGCCGCCAAGTGGAAAAGGGGAGGGGAGAGTCAGAATCCAGTGCTCCTGGCTCCCCCACTTTTAAACAAAAATTAGTTTAATTCGAGGATAATTACAATATTGTGATGGCTTTTGCCATACAGCCACATGAATTGGCCACAGTGTCCGCCCCCCACATCTTGAACCCCCCACCCACCTCCCACCCCACCCCGTCCCTCTGGGTTTGCATCTTGGCTTTGGCACTGTGACTGTCCCAGACATGGCATCTTGTACAGGCTGAATTTTTCCCTCTGTAAAACAGGAATGACTAATTCCGACCTTGTGGTGGTCGTTGGATGAAGTTACAAGGTTGAGCACTTGGCACATAACAGGGGCCTTTGAAACATTGCATTTCCTGTCCTCAAGAGGCATCTGGCGGCCACCTCAACCCCGGGCTCAGCACTTTTGGAGTTTTGGCACCTCCCCTTCTCCCAAGGAAGGGCGGGATGTGATAGACTGCAGGATGCTGTTTTCTTCTTCTTTTGTGGGGCGGGGATCCGTGACCAGGGATTGAACCCACGCCCCCTGTATGGGGACCATGGAGTCTTAGCCAATGGACCTCCAGGGAAGTCCCTTCTTTTGCTTCTTTTCTTTGTTCCTGTTTGAATTCTGTTCCTTGAGAGGCAAGTGGGTGTGTTTTGCAGCCTCCCCCCGCCACTCCTCCCCCAGCCCGGGTGTGTGTGGGACTCCAGGTTGTCCCCAGCAGAGGGTGGCCGCGTCTTGGACTCTTGTCACCTGCGCAGTGGAGGGTCAGTGGGGTGTGGAGCGTGGCAGCCTTGGGCCTCCTCTCTGTACCTGAGACTCACGAGAAACCAGAGAGCAGGTCGGGGGGCTGAGGTCCAGCCTCCTCCAAGGTCTCGGGGCTGTGGCTGCCCCCTCTCCCCTCCCACGCTGCTCCTGATGCTCTGCCCCGGGGGTGCTGGGACTTCGCGGTGGTAGGGGTCGGGGGGTTGGGTCGTGTGTGACCCAGGAACCAGAATGAGCCCAGCTGGGCAGTGAGAGGCACTCTCAGAGGTCTGGCCTGGCAGGGAGCATCCCTCTCCCCTTCCACTAACTTCCCCAGGGTCCCGGTGCTGGGGGCCTTATCTTAGGGTCCCCCAAGACGTATTCCCCTCAGCTGGGAGTTCCACGCATGTTATCATTGACCTGGTAGTCACAGCGACCCCTCCATTTCAGAGATGGTGAAACTGAGCCTCGTGTCCTTGGAACTGAGGCCGAGGAGTGACTGACTCAAGGTCTTGCGGCAGGGGGGTGTCAGAGTCCCGGGGGGTACTGATGCCCAGCTCTGCTGCCCATCCCCCGCCCTCCTCCCCCCTCCCCTCCCCACCCTCGTTCCTCCAGCACTTAATTTTAATGGCCCTTTGATTGCTAGCCTCTTCTTGAGGAAGAGACTAATCATTATTAATGAATTTGGGCTGCTCCGGCATAAATGAGCCAAAGGGGCTGGCTGCTGGGAAGCTGGACCAGCAGACAGCCGGCTTTGCGCATCTCGCTTTGGGCCACGGAGAGTCCCGTTAAACCAGATGCTTGTCTGGAAGGGCTGCTGGAATCTTCCTGTCCATCCAGCCCCCTGTGGCCCTTATCCTGGGCCCATAGAACAGCTGGGCTCCCCGGCCACTGCTCGGCCTGGGTGGATGGGATGAGGACAGCTGCAGTGGGGGGATTTGAGGGTCCCCTGTGTGTGGGGTGAGGGTCCCACCTCTCACCCCACACACTGGCCTATTCTCTTGGCAGCAGCTAATCTTGGGAAGGCTCACGGGGCTGGTTTTAGATTTGTTTTCCAAAATGGAAAGATGACAAATAATCCTCATGGGGAAGCAAAAACAACAAGCGAAACCCAGGACCTCTCTGAGGATCTTTCAGTCCTGAACCCTGGCATCGGCCCCTTGGGTAGTCAGAGCTGGAATCTCCCCTCATCCCAGGATCTTGAACTAGCCCCAGCAGCGGCTCTGAGCCTCGGGGTCCTCAGCCGTGGAACAGAGCTCACACTGTGCAGCCGGGGGTTGGGAGGGGATGGAGTGAGTTGGGATGCATTTTGCAAATGAGGCCTTATGCGGGTAATTTTCTCACTGGCAGGAGACAGACACCCTCACACTCCCCCAAATCGCTAATGGGGCCTCCTTGGAAGGGACTCCTTATTTCTGGAGCCGGCGTGATTACTCAGTGGGTTCTGTGTAATTATTTAATCAAGCCTCCCTCCACCAAGTCCTCAGCGTGGAGCTGGGCGGCTGACCAGACCCTGTCCCCCACTCTCCCCCAGGAGGCTAATCAGTTCGAGCTGCTGGGAGGGGGAGAGCGTGGCCCCAAGCCCCCCTTCTCTCTGTGTGGCACAGCTGCGCTGCATGGAGGGGCTGGCTGGAGTCAGGGCTGGGTCACCTTGGGGCTTGCCCGGGCTGAGCGCAGCGCTGGAGGGACTGGTGGGTGCAGCCCTCTTATTTTGCTTTGAGGTCAGGGCAGCATGGAGGTCCCACGGCACCTCTGCCCAGACCTGGCTTCTGGGGTCCCTCCCCCTTCCTCTCCCTCCACCTTCCCTCCACTTTCCCTTCTTCCCTTCTTTCCCTCCTTCCTTTTCCTCCTCTCCCCTCTTTTCCCTCTCTATTATACAAGTAAAAGACAAACGTCCACATTCTTTTTTTTAAGCTTTTTATTTTGTATTGGGGTGCAGCCCCGTCTCATTGGAGGATGAGATGGTTGTCTGCCACTGGTGCAATGAACACAGTGAGTGAAGTCGCTCAGTCGTGTGCGACTCTTTGCGACCCCATGGACTGTAGCCCGCCAGGCTCCTCCATCCATGGAATTTTCCAGGCAAGAGTACTGGAGTGGGTTGCCATTTCCTTTTCCAGGGGATCTTCCCGACCCAGGGATCAAACCCAGGTCTCCCACACTGCAGGCTGATGCTTTACCATCTGAGCCACCAGGGAAGCAATGAGCATGAACTTGGGCAGACTCTGGGAGGTGGTGAGGGACAGGGAAGCCTGGCGTGCTGCAATCCATGGGGTCGTGGGGAGTCAGATGTGACTTGGCGACTGAACAATAGCCGATTAACAATGCTGTGATAGTTTCAGGTAAACAGCGAGGGGACTCAGTCATACATATACATGTATCCATTCTTCCCTAAACTCCCCTCCCATCCAGGCTGCACCATAGCACTGAGGGGAGTTCCAAGTGTTATCCGGTAGGTCCTTGTTGGTTATCCATTTTAAATATAGCAGTGTGTACCTGTCCAACCCAAACTCCCTAACTACCCCTTCCCTCCATCCAATCCTGCCGCCCCCTGCTCCGCACCGGGAAGCCGTAAGTTGTTCTCTAGGACTGTGAGCCTCTATCGAATGTGGACATTCTCATTGACAGGCGTGTGGATGACACAGTGAGGTGCCAGCCTCCCGTGACCCTCCTTTTTTCTCCCATTCATACCCCCACCCCCACCCCAGAGGTGACCCCAGCTCTCATCCAGAAACTTGCCTTCCGGACTTTCTCTGTGCGCTCACAAACCTACCCAAGTCCCAGAGGGAAGGTTGATTCTGGTGTTTGCTTTTGCCCCCGTAAACATTCCTGATGACGCATAGACCACTGGTTCCCCCGGGGATGTGTGTCACTTTACTTCCTGGAGACATTTGGAAATCTCTGGATACGTATTTGATCATCACGGGGTCAGTGCTGCTGGCATCCAGTGGGCAGAGGTCAAGAAGCTGCTAAACACCCTTCAGGGCACAAGGCAGCCCCATAACGAAGAATTCTTGGGCCCAAGACGTCCATAGTGCTGAGATCAAGAAACCCTGGTCTAGAATGTTCTTCGACTCACTCTCTTCTAAAAGCAGCATTTCTTGGAAGTCTTGACAGGTTGTTGTTGTTTAATTGCTCAGTCGTGTCCAACTCTTTGTGACCCCATGGACTGTAGCCCTCCAGGATCCTCTATCCGTGGAATTCTCCAGGCAAGAATACTGGAGTGGGTTGCCCTTCCCTTCTCCAGGGGCTCTTCTTGGACCAGGGATTGAACCCACGTCTCTTGCATTGGCAGGAGGATTCTTTACCACTGAACCACCAGGGAAACCCCTTGACGGGTTAGTGAAGATCTTTTCCTCCTTCCTTTTACTTCAGCATAATTTGCCTGCCTCGCCATCCACTTATCTTTTTATAGATTGCAGGCATCTTCTAATCTTTTTGGGGGTTAACGGGAATGGCTCTTTGGTGGAAGCCCTCGTTCCTACAGCATGTGCTGGAGTCTAGTGTTTCCCTCCTTTGGACGCCTGGGAGCTCGATGGCTCACCCATTTTGTCTCCGTAGATGCCTCACTGTGTGTGCGCTAAGTCGCTTCAGTCGTGTCCGACTCTTTGTGACCCCGTGGACTGTAGCCCGCCAGGCTCCTCTGTCCATGGGATTCTCCAGGCAAGAATACTGGAGTGGGTTGCGGTGCCCTCCTCCAGGGGATCCTCCCCAAGGATCGAACCTGTGGCTCCTGCGTTGCAGGCAGATTTGGATACTGCGCTGTGCTCTCCCACAAAGGTTGTGCCAGCTTACCTTCTGACTTTTCCTTCTACAAATCCCAGCTTTCAGGAATGATGATTTTAAAAGAAAGTTTGGAGTGATAGAGTCTTTGCCCACCAGCTCCTACAAGTCACACCCACCTGTTGGATCCAGAGGGCACCAGAAGGTGGATAGCAGGTGGGCAGAGTGGGGCTGGCCGTGGCTTTGGACTCTGGGAGTTCTGACAGATCCAGTTCTGCTGAACACTCTCCCAGGTCCCTCACGACCTTGCTAGATTTTACAGGACATCCACGCAATATTTGGGACATTCTTGCCCTAAAAGTGGTTCATTGTTTATCCGTGATTCAGACTTAACTGGGGGTCTTGTGTTTCACCTGGGGCAGCAAGGAAGTAGGAAGGGGGCCCTCTGGCAGGTTTCTAGTAGCCTAGAATTTCCTTCTGGGGCTGTTGGCTTTTCATCTTTTCCCTTCCCCAACTATCTATACCCTCCAGATCTTGTCTGAAGACCCCCTTTCCCTCCAGAGACCCGGGAGGAAGCTGGGGGAGCCAAGTTGCTGGCTCCAGGGACAAGGATGCAAGGAAGGAAGGAAGGAACAGCTGGGACAGGACAGCCCCTCCATTTCTCCCCTCTCCCCTGTCTTCTCAGAGCCTCGATACCCATCTTGGAGAATTCATTCTTGCTTGGGTGTGAGGGGCTGGAAGAGAAGGGCGGTCAGGTGGGCGTGTCCTGGGCAGTACTGATGGCCACACAGACCCCACCTCACCTCCATGATCCATCCTCAGAGCCCACGTCCGCTGCAACTGTAATTAGTCCATAAATCACTCCGAGTGATAAATAGAATGATAGATGCAGGTTTCACTTGATCACTTTTTTATTAAGGTGAAATAAATCAGCACCACATTGTTGCTATAAACCTTTCAAACTGGTCAGATCCTGGCTGGTAGAAGCTGATTAACATGGCCACATGGAGGGACCATTTGTAGCTGATCACTGAGATCAATCAAACCCTGTCATTTTCCCTCCTTGGAGGAGGTGGCAGAACAGGTGCTGGTCCTTCATCCACTGTACCCCTGGCATCTTGCTGCTTGGGTGCGGGGGCCGGGGGTAAATTCTGTGAGCTGTGGTGCCAGACAGCCCGGATTCGAATCCTGGCTGTGCCATCAGCCTGCTGTGTGAGCCTGGGGAGCGGTCATCCTGTCCTGTCTCCAAGCCTCAGAGTCCTCTGCCCTGCCTGGAGGTGGACAGCGTTGCTTACAGTCAGTGTGGTTAGGATAGAGTTGTTCCGCACATCCCATAGAGCAGTGGGTACCGAACTTCTCCATCTTAGGGCCCCTTTGTTGTTGTTTGATGGTTGTTTAACCCAGCTCTTTATTTATTTAAAAAAGGGTCCGCTTTCAAGGTCTGTATTCGTACTGAAAATCAAGATCAAGCGAGCTCTTGCCCTTCTGCTCCACGGGAGGTTTCTGTCTCCCCCGAGTCTCGCCTTAGAATACCTGCGTTACCGTTTGACAGGTGTACTGTCCCAGTCAGACTCCCCACGCGCACTGTCCCGAGTGAGTTGCGCCCAGGTGGTACAAGGATCTTTCTTTCTTTCTTTCTTTCTTTTTTTAAAAAGACCCTTTTTTAAAGAAAATATCCTGCAACTAAGGATCCCGCATGGCACAATGAAGATGGAAGTTCCCACAAGCTGCAATTCAGACCTGGTGCAGCCAAAAAAAACCCCCAAACCAAAACCAACCAAATAAAAAAACTCCCCCCAAACATATCTGCTCCTCCAATCAGCGTGTGAACCCTGGGAAGCCAGGGGCCACATTCATTCACTCACTGTCTTGCAGCCTTGGGGTCTAGCACTGTCTCTGGCTCAGGGCTCAAGACACAGTTGTGGAATGAATGATCTGGAGACATGCACGCATGCTGATCACTTTAGTTGTGACCCCATGGACTGTAGCCCACCAGGCTCCTCTGTCCATGGGATTCTCCAGGCAAGAATACTGGAGTGGGTTGCCATGCCCTCCTCCAGGTGATTTTCCCGACCCAGGAATTGAACCTGTGTATCTTAAGTCTCCTGCATTGGCGGGCGGGAGTTGCTTAGAGCCAGGGATGATAGGAAAATCTGTAGCACCATTGAGTTGCAGAATTGTGATGTTCTCTGCATCCTGATTCCTCCCTTGAGGGGACCTTTCCATGCCCTGGGGACCCTCCCACAGCCCACAGCCTTCACTTCACTGAAGCCCCGAGCCCCAGGAATCTCCTTTTCCGTTTGTGTCTCTGGCAGCTGCTTCCTTGGCAGGGTCCTGAGGACATTTTGACGATGCCCATGCCATCGTCATGCCTGCCCATGTTCCAGCCACCCCTGAGTGAGTGACCCTGCTAGGAGTGCAGTTTTCTCTCCCTCTCGCCCTCCTTTGATTTGATCAGGCCAAATCTGAAATGATGTGTGAAAGTAATGATATTTTGTAATTAAATCTCTGGTGACGGCCACCGCAATTTGCGCTACATGCATTGTTCACAAGGAAAAAATGCATCAATTCATTTTCTGACCGGCGACTCCAGGGACTGGCAATTAGGAGAAGCTCATCTCTCGTTGCTTCGCATATTAAAGAGCTACTGAAACGCAGAGAGAATTTGGGAGAGTTTTTTTTTTCCCCTAATAATGTTAGCTTAATTAGGGACGCTCGGTGATAAAGGGAAAGTTTTGGATGATGAGCATATTGCGGTGGAGGGAAAAGAAAGAGCAAAGAAAGGGAAATGAAGGTGTCAGGACGAGATGGGGAGGGCTAGAGGATTAAGGACATTCCCTCCTAAGAGGTTTGACTTTGCTGAACCAGGGCTGGTGAAGGCTAAGGACAGGAGCCCAGGGCAGCTGGGCCGGTGGATCTAAGCGCTAGTCCCTTTGTGTCCTGGCTGGACCCTTGTTAAATTTATTTTTATTTATTTATTTGGCCCTGCTGGATCTTTAGTTGCAGCATGTGGGATCTAGTTCTTTGACCAGGCATCAAACCCAGGCCCCTGCACTGGGAGCACCAGCTCTTAGCCACTGCACCACCAGAGAAGTCCCTGAAAGCATCTTTTTTTAAAAAAAATTTTATGTTTAACTGAAGGATAATTATAATATTGTGTAGGTTTCTGCCATACATCAACATGTTCACCCTGAAGCCATCTTTTTTTAAGAATCACCCCTCAGAGCCCAGGAAAGCCATTCTCCCTAATACTACTCACCCTGCCACATGTCTGAGCCTTTGGTTCTGAGTGTGCACTTGCCAGGGATTGCTTGAAGGGGCAGAGAGGAAGGCATGAGAGAGACAGAGGCCACGGAGGATGAACTGGGGAGAGAGGGCGACCCAAGGAGGGCCCAAAGATCTAAGAGGAAGAAATGCAGAAATAGTGGCCGAAGTATATTTGGTCAACATTATTTGTGCTTTTAGTGTCTGCCAGACAAGGTGCTGGTCTAGGTGGTTTCATGTAGAACTTTTTTCATTTCGAACTTTTAATTTTGTGTGGGGGTATAGCTGATTAACAGTGATTAATAGTTTCAGGTGAACAGTGAAGGGACTCGGCCTCACATAGAACTTTTAAATTGGCCCTTGGACTGATGCTGCTGCCTGAGGTGAGGTGGTTAGTACAGCCCATTTTACAGGAGAAGAACCTGAGGCTTGGGAAGTTTAGGTGCCCTGCCCAAATCTCAGCGAGCAGGGGCAAAGCCAGGTCTGAACCCAGGAGAGTCTGACTCTGGGCCAGAGCCGAACTTATGTGATGATGGGAATGGTCTGTATCTGTGATGTCCAGTACAGTCATGTCTTAGTCTGTTCAGGCTGCATGGTTTGTAAATATAGGAATGTAATTCTCACAGTCCTTGGGCTGGAAGTCCAAGATCAAGGTGCTGTCAGATTTGGTGTCTACTGAGAATCTGCTTCTTGGGTCATGGATGGACGTGTTTTTGCTGTGTCCTCACAGCACAGAAGGGCCAAAGGAGTTCCCTGAGGTTTCTTTTATAAGGGCTGTAATCCCATTATGACTTAATAACCTCCCAAAGATCTCTTTTCTAACACTGTCGCATTAGGGATTAGATTCAACACGTGAATTTGGAGATTGTTTGGGGGACACCAACACATAGCCTAGAGCAGGTAACCAGTAGCCAATGGAGGCTACTGAGCTTTTGAAGTTTGGCTAGTGCAACCGAGGAACTGAACTTTAATTGTATCTAATTTAATTTAAATTTAAAAAGCCACATACCATTAGCGGCTTCCATAATGGACAGCACAGCTCCAGACCCTAGGAGATCTAGACGGGACCCCGGCTGCCCCCAGCCCATCATTTCCCCAGCACTGGGAGTGGCAGCATCACGACTGAGCTGACGTCTTAACATCTCGCCTCCCTGGAAGACAAGGAAGCGTAAGAAACACAAGGAAGCTCCTTTGCTTACCCTGCTGTCACTCAACAAGTCCTCTCCCAACACTTGTTGACTAGGTACCTGCTGGTGCCAAGTGCTTCACCTGCAGGATATAAATGAGTCTTCTCGACAGTGCTGTGTAGTGGATTGCATTAACAGTCCCCCTTCATCATGAAGGAAATAGAGACTCCACAAGGCTGACCAACTTTTAAGTCACACAGCTGGTATGCATTTGGGCCAGGTATAGAGCCCAGGTATCTCTGCTCCAAATGTCCATACTCTCTTCTGCAGTGTGCTCAGAGGCCAGTTTAGGATGGATCTCCATGACAACTGCTGACCTGATGACTCCAAAGGTGTTTTTCTTACCCTCTGTCTTAGTAGACATGGATTCAAATGCTAACTTGTTTATTTGGGACTTGGAAACAATACAGGCAGCCAATAAAAGGTGTGTGATTCTACTGATCATATCTAGTTCCCACAGCGTGACAGGCTTAATTCTGCTGGGAGACTGTGAGACCATGCATGGAACACCACGGGATTATTCCACCCCAGAGGCGAGGGAGCTGGGGTATTTATCCACAAACTCTCATGGGTCTTTGGCTGAGAGCCATGGGGGTGTGGGTGGCACTTCTGACCTGCCATGATGGTGGAAATAGTAGACTCTGTGCCCA
Organism: Bos mutus; assembly: GCF_027580195.1. Taxonomy (NCBI): domain Eukaryota; kingdom Metazoa; phylum Chordata; class Mammalia; order Artiodactyla; family Bovidae; genus Bos; species Bos mutus. The sequence goes on along the minus strand of NC_091629.1, from coordinate 53,940,493 downwards.
GAGAACGTCATCAGGCAAAGAAGCGGCTGCTGCTGCTACTGCTGCTAAGTCGCTTCAGTTGTGTCTGACTCTGTGCGACCCCATAGACGGCAGCCCATCAGTCCCTGGGATTCTCCAGGCAAGAACACTGGAGTGGGTTGCCATTTCCTTCTCCAATGCATGAAAGTGAAAAGTGAAAGTGAAGTCGTTCAGTCGTGTCCGACTCTTTGCGACCCCATGGACTGCAGCCTACCAGGCTCCTCCATCCATAGGATTTTCCAGGCAAGAGTACTGGAGTGGGGTGCCATTGCCTTCTCCAAAAGAAGCGGCAGTTGGCAGCAAAGCCAGAATGTTGTAGAAGGTTGCCTACCCTTGCAAAGATCCTGGGTCCATTGTAAGCCCTGTTTCATCAGAAGGTAGAGGCTGAGCTTTTTTTCTCTTGGTTCCAAGGTTCTGTGTCACCCTTTGAGATCCTGGGGTTGCCTCTTAAGGGGTTTAACCATTAACAGAGCAGATGGGTGCTTTGCTGATCATCTTTGAAAATTGGAATCTATTTGCAGTTCAGAAAGGAAAGCTGGGAATCTTTGCATATGTATAAAGAAGGTGTTTTCTAAGAATCCTAATGGTGTGAATAAGGTTTAGGAGCATGTTTAAACCTACTTTGCAAGCTTTCCCAAGGTCTTTAGAAATGCTTATGTTGTTAGTTGCTCAGTTGTCCAACTCTTTTCAACGCTATGGACAGGAGCCCACCAGGATCCTCTGCCATGAAATTCTCCAGGCAAGAATACTGGAGTGGTTTGCCATGCTCTTCTCCAGGGGATCTTCCCAATGCAGGGATCGAACCCAGGTCTCCTGCACTGCAGACAGATTCTTTACCATTTGAGCTACCCAGGAAGCCCTTTAGAAATGCTTGTCAGCATACAAACAACTCATGGATTACAAATTATCGTTCTGTTTCATTAAAGCATGCCTCCTAACCACTGATCACAGGCAACCCTTGGCTTAGTTTAAATAACTATAAGCCCTTGAACGGAGAAGGCAATGGCACCCCACTCCAGTACTCTTGCCTGGAAAATCCCATGGATGGAGAAGCCTGGCAGGCTGCAGTCCATGGGGTCGCTAGAGTCAGACACAACTGAGCGACTTCACTTTCACTTTTCACTTTCATGCATTGGAGAAGGAAATGGCAACCCACTCCAGTGTTCTTGCCTGGAGAATCCCAGGGACGGGGAAGCCTGATGGGCTGCCGTCTATGGGGTCGCACAGAGTCGGACACGACTGAAGTGACTCAGCAGCAGCAGCAGCAAGCCCTTGAAAAGAGTGTGGGTTTTGTGTATATTCAGTAATATAGGTTTGACTCTAAAGCCAGCATGACCTCCTCGTTCTGAATTCAAGTTGGAACTTAACTCCTTTTGGCCAGATCATCTTCACTGTTAAATCATTGATATTTAGTTTTCTTCTTAGGTTATAACGGAGTCAGAAGCTATAGTGAAGGCTCACTAGACGTTTCATCTTCTTCTTGCTGTTCTCTATTTGGAAGTGAACATTTATTTAGCCTCTGTTAAGTGTTTGACTCTGGATTAGCCCATTTCATCCTTGCTGCAACCCTGCAAGGGAGTATTCACACTATCATTTTGCCTTGAGGTCAAACTCCTTTCCTTTCTAGGGAAATGGGTGGGAAGTGAGACACAGAATGACCAGTATCATGTGATACTGCTTATATGTGGAATCTAAAAAAGGGTACTGACGAACTTACCTACAAAACAGAAACAGTTACACGTGTAGAAAACAAACTTACGGTTAGCAGGGGATAAGGGGTGGAGGAGGGATGAACTGGGAGATTGGGGTTGACATATACACACTGCTGCTGCTGCTGCTAAGTCACTTTGATTGTGTCCGACTCTGTGCGACCCCAGAGACGGCAGCCCTCCAGGCTCCCCCGTCCCTGGGATTCTCCAGGCAAGAACACTGGAGTGGGTTGCCTTTTCCTTCTCCAATGCATGAAAGTGAAAAGTGAAAGTGAAGTCGCTCAGTCGTGTCTGACGCTTCACGACCCCATGGACTACAGCCCACCAGGCTCCTCCGTCCATGGGATTTTCCAGGCAAGAGTACTGGAGTGGGGTGCCATCGCCTTCTCCAACATATACACACTGCTATATATAAAATAGATAACTAATAAGAAGCTACTGTGGGCTTCTCTGGTGGCTCAGATGGTGAAGAATCTGCCTGTAATGCGGGAGACTTGGTTTTGATCCCTGGGTCGGGTAGATCCTCTGGAGGGAATGGCTACCCACTCCAGGATTCTTGCCTGGAGATTCCATGGACGGAGGAGCCTGGCAGGCTACAGTCTGTGGGGTCGCAAAGAGTTGAACACAACTAAGTGACTAACAAGGAAGGAAGAGCCTACTGTGTAGACAGGGAGCTCTGCTCCGTACTTTGTAAGGCCTCTATGGGAAAAGAATCCCCAAAAGTGTGGGTGTTTATATGTGTATAACTGATTCACCTTGTCGTACATCTGAAACTGACACAACATTGTAAATCAACTGTACTCCAATAAAAATTAAAATAAATTATTTATGTAAAAAAAAAAAAAATTTCAGGGAATGTCCACTGGGTGAAGCGTGCCTGGTAACTGGGAGTTAGACCAGTGATTCTCAACACTGAGTCACCTGGGCAGGTTTTGAGAAATACTTATGTCCAGGCTGTACCCAGACCGATGAAGTTGGCGTGTCTGGGAGTGGATCCTGGCTTTCCAAAGCTCCCCAGGTGGAGACTCAGCTGACAACCACGGCATGAGCAAGCACAAGGCCACTCTCCCAAAGCTGAGTCCTGACATCCTGTGTACTGGGAACACCAGAGCATGAGGACCTCAGTTTGAAGCTTGGCTCTGCTCCATATGAGCTGTGATTTTGGACAAGATATCACTGGGAATCCCTGTTTTGAACTGATGATGATAATATTCATCACAATAATTTAAAAGACTTGTAGGGTTATTCTGAGGATTTAAAAAATGTTTATTTATTTGATTGCATTGGGTCTTAGTCGTGGCATGCAGGATCTTTCGCTGGGGCATGTGGGATGTAGTTCCCCAGCTAGGGATTCAGCTGGGCCCCCTGCATTGGGAATGGAGTCTAAGCCACTGGGCCAACAGCTGTTGTTCTGTCACTCAGTTGTGTCTGACCCTTTGTGACCCCATGAACTGCAGCATGCCAGGCTTCTCTGTTCTTCACTATCTCCCAGAGTTTGCTCAAACTCATGTCCACTGAGTCAGTGATGCTATCTGACTGTCTCATCCTGTGTCACCCCCTTCCCCTATTGCCCTCAATCTTTCCCAGCACCAGGGTCTTTTCCAATGTCTGTCACCTGTTTGGCATCAGGTGGCCAAAGTATTGGAGTGTCAGCTTCAGCATCAGTCCTTCCAATGAATATTCAGGACTGATTTCCTTTAGGATTGACTGGTTCGATCTCCTTGCTGTCCAAGGGACTCTCAGGAGTCTTCTTCAGCACCACAATTCTCCGGCACTCAGCCTTCTGTATGGTCCAGCTCTCACATCCGTACACGACTGCTGGAAAAACCAAAGCTTTGACTATATGGGCTTTTGTCGGCAAAGTGCTATCTCTGCTTTGTAATGTCTCTATCTAGGTTTGTCGTAGCTTTTCTTCCAAGGAGCAAGCACCTTTTAATCTCATGGCTGCAGTCACCATCCTCAGTGATTTTGGAGACCAAGAGAATAAAGTCTGCCACTGTTTCTCTTTCTTCCCCCATCTATTTGCCATGAAGTGATGGGACCGGATGCAGAAGTCCCCATTCTGAGGATTTAATGGGACACTCAGACACTCATGATGCCTAAGAAGGAGCAACAATGTCTCCAACTCTTCCAGCCTTGCCCACAGTGACCGGGTCCTCACCCCGCCTGGAAGCCTGTGTCTGACCCCGAGTTCCAGTGCTGGCCACTTCTCTGGAGGCCGCCCCCTTGACCGATGCCCTCGACGTGCTCAGCCGTGCCCATCTTCTCCTGAGGAGGATGGTATCGACATTTCAAAACAGTTTAATTATTCTGCGGCTGCCTGGCTATTAGCTGCGACAAGAGAGCTCAGGGCTATTTTTCAGCATTAATTTTCCATTTGAAATGAATTCCTTTTGGTTACACTTTTTAAATGTTTCTTTTAATTAGACGCAATTACTTCAGAAGAATTGCTTTTATTCCTCAGCCTGAGATCCCAGTGATAAAGTCGCTATCTGGCCCCACCGAACGGCCGGGATGGCTCATTTAGCTGCTGCACTAAAGTATATTGAACTAGGAAATTATACAGCGAATCAACTATTAATTCCTTTTATGATCGCTCCCTCTAACATCTTGAATGAGATCTTCAGGGGGAAATTTAGTCACAATAGGGATCATTGTTCTCCACCTCCAGCCGCAGGCCCAGGCTTTGGGGGGGGTGGGGGGGCGGTTGGCAGTTGGGGGCTGCCCTGGTGCTGGGTCTGACACAGAGGGGAGGTTGGCACAGGGACTCCTGGCTGTCCTGGGCTTGCGGGGCTGGGAATGGTGCAGCCAAACACCTTGGCCAGGCTGGAGGGTAGGCCCTTAAGCTCTGGGAAAGAGGTGGGGGCTGCGGCTTTGCAAAGGGAGAATGCAGGCAGTTGACTCGAGTTGAAGGTTGCCAATTTCGGCAATTTCTTTGGTGGTTCGGTGAACTGGGCGTCAGTAGGTGGCGCTCTTGCCTCTGTGTTGGTCATTTCTGCCTGGACTAAAGGGAGGCCCTGGAAGAGCTTCCGCAGCCAGACTCCGAAGTAGCCTTTCTTTAGAGGCTTCAGTCCCATCCACTCTTAGCAGATGAGGACACTGAGGCACAGAATGCTGCCCAGCCACAGACAGAGGCTGAACCTGATCACTTGAGCTTGCCCAGGTCTTTGAACAGGGCCCCTGGGATTTTCTTGGCTTGGAAAGCCACCCTTCCAATACGGCTGGCTGATGGCTTCTCCTCGAGGGGTTATGTAGGTGAAGTTCATAGTTCTACTTAACGAGGGCTGCTTTGCCACCGTGCACTAGAGATGCTGGATTCCAAGAGCACCGGATGGGGAAGGGGTGGGCAGGAACTGGGGACGTTCCTCGGCATTGGAAACCGCGGGGCTCCAGGAGAGGGGCAGTGACCTCAGGAGTGTCATCACCACCTCTACAAACCCTGTTGGGCCAGCGGCTCTAAACCAGACGTTGGAGGGATGTGACCAAGGAAACATGGCCCTGACCTCTTGGAAACATTTACTCAAAATCACATCATGGGACTTCCCCCGGTGGTCCAGTGGTAAAGAATCCTCCTGGCAATGCAGGGGACACAGGTTGGATCCCTGGTCTGGGAAGATTCTGCATGCCTTGGGACAACCAAGCTCATGCACCCTAGAGCCTGTGCTCTACAATAAGAGAAGCCACAGTGATGAGAACCCCGTGCACCGCAGTGAAGAGTAGTCCCCGCTCGCCGCAGCTAGGGGGAAAGCCTGCACACAGCAATAAAGACCCAGCCCAGCCTAAATCACAGCATGATGAACGTATGGAATTTCTGTTAGAGGAGCTGGGCTTTGAAGGATAGCTAGGAGTTTGCAGAGGAAGGGCATTCTGGGTAGAGGGCGCTGGCGTGGAGGGGCAAGAGCAGGAAGGTGAGGGGAACGGCAGGAGGTCTACATGCAGCTGCCCACCTAGGCCTTGTGTGCCATGCCTGAGCTTGTGGACTTTGTCCTGAGGGCAATGGGGAGCCATGGAAGGTTCTTAGCAGAGAGGAGAGACCTAGTCAGATTTGTGATTTTTGACAGGTTGTGTGGGCTGCTCTGTGGATTATTCGAGACAATAAGCTGCAAAATCTTCTGGGAGCCTCACTCCACCATCCAGGGGAGAGGCAAATACGGCCTGAATAAAGACAGGGTCAGATGGTCAAAAAGGCAGGCACAGGTGGGGCTTTGAACAAGGCTGCCTCATAACTTCCATGGACCCTGGACATTTCTGGCTTTTTGGTCTCCTCCTAACAGAATAGATTTTTGGGTGGGTTCCTAAAAATTTCATTTGTTTCTGATGAGAGAAAAAGGTGGCTCAGACAGTAAAGCGTATGCCTGCAATGCGGGAGACCCGGGTTCGATTCCTGAGTCGGGAAGATCCCCTGGAGAAGGAAATGGCAATCCACTCCAGCACTCTTGCCTGGAAAATCCCGTGGATGGAGGAGCCTGATAGGCTACTGACCATGGGGTCGCAGAGAGTCAGACACGACTGAGCAACTTCACTTTCACTTTTCACTTTCCTAAAAATTTCACTTGTTTCTGATGAGAGAAAAAAGTAAAACATTTTGGTCTACTCTCTCTTTTTTTTAACTTTGTATTTTGTACTGGGGTATAGCTGATTAACAATGTGAACAACAAAGGGACTTAGTCATACATATACATACATGTATCCATTCTCCTCCCAGCCCGGCTCCCATTCAGGCTGAATTTTGATCTACTCTTTTTTTTGTGCTGTGTGGCCTGCAGGATCTTAGTTCCCCGACCAGGGATCGAACCCATGCCCTCCACACTGGAAGTGCAGAGTCTCAACCACTGGACCTTCAGGGAAGTCCCTAGTCTCTTAAAGTTAATTTTCTTTTCTGATTTTAAAAAGAAATGTAAACTATTGTATATACATACAATGGATACTAGAGAGAAGGAAATTCTGCAATATGCAACAAGGTGGAAAAACTTTGGGGTCATTTTGCCCAGTGAAATAAACCAGTGACAGGAAGACATGTAGTAAATGATTCCTCTTATAGGAGGTAACTAAAATGATCAAATTCGTGGAATCAGTGGTTGCCAGGGACTGGGGGCAAGGGGGAAATGAGGAGTTACTCATCAATAGGCATAAGGTTTCAGGTGAGCACATTGTAAATTTACACAATGTTGTATGTCCAATGTAATTCAATAAAAAATGTTTCAGTTAAGGAAGATGAATAAGGTCTAGAGATCTGTTGTATGATGTTATACCGATAGTGGACAGTAATGTCTTGTACACCCAAAAACGTGCAGAGGCTAAATCAACTGATGGTGTTGGGTGTTCTTACTACAGCAAGAGAAGATGAAAAGATATTAAAATATTGTTGGGTGTAAAATATCGTTGGCTTCAGGCATGTGCTTCTGAGCATGATGGCGAGGTCAGTACTGGTTTTGAGGGAGAGCAGATAGAATTGGGAACTTGGGTCTCCTGCTCTGTGTTTAAGGGAGACTATGGGACCCTTCCCCTCCGCTAACTCCTCCAGCTCGCCGCACTCCCCACCCCCACCACCTCGGTACCCTGGAGGATGAAAGTGATGACAATGATGAACATTTACTGAGCACTTACTATGTCCAAAGCATTTTATGGGCTGTTTCATTTACTGCTCCCTAAGACCCCCTGGAATCTTGGGAGAGAGAATGGCTACCTACTCCAGTATTCTTGCCTGGAGAATTCCATGGACTGAGGATCCCTGCGGGCTCTAATCCACGGGGATGCAAAGAGTTGGACACGACTGAATGACTAATACACACGTACACACACACACACATGATTCTTTGAAGGGCTTCCCAGGTTGCGCCAGTGGTAAAAAAACCTGTCTGCCAATTTAGGAGACATAAGAGATGTGGGTTTGCCCCCTGGGTAGGGAACATCCTCTGGAGGAGGGCATGACAACCCATTTCAGTATTCTTGCCTGGAGAATCCTCTGGACAGAGGAGCATGGCAGGCTGCAGCCCATGGGGTCGCAGAGTCAGACATGACTGAAGTGACTCAGCACACACGGGAGGGTTGTCCTGAAGTTTAAACAAGATCATTAATGTGAACTGTAGTTCTTGGCACATAGCAAGGTCTGATGATTTAGAAGCTAATTATTTTTATTTTTAGGAAAAAAAAAAGAGTGAGCAGGAACCTGAGGAATCCTTTGTTCCCCAAGATGTGCCACATTTACACATGGAAAGCAGAGTAGCTAATATAAATTCATCTCGTTGAAACAAAGAATTGTAGCAGCACAGTTAGCTGGTCATACTCTGAAAAACCTCTGGGGCAAGAAACCCTGGGTAGCAGCATTTCAGATAAGGTCTCAGTGCTGCCTACACAGTCATATCACCTGAAGGAATTAAAAAGAAATTACTGATGTTTGGGCCCTGCGCATAGAGATTCTATTTTAATGTGTCTGGAGTGGGGCCTGGGCATTGTACCTAAAAGCTCCCCTGCTGATTCTAATGGGCTGAGAACCACTGCCCTGTGTAGTCATAGATCTGCTTAATGTCTGTCTGTCCCAAAGGGCTGGAGGCTTCCCCACAGCAGGGACTGTAAATATTTGTTGAATCGGAAATGGATGAATGAAGGAGGCTGTTGTAGGCAAGCCTTCTTGGAGGCACTGGGAAGGAACAACTACCTGGCCTGCCTTAGACCCTGACTGATGCGAGCTGGCCTCCCTGGTGGAGGAGCACGCATGGTTAGCTGGGAGAAAATCAGTCAGCCCAGGCTATAAACATGGGTCGAGGGCACAGTGCTGGAGAGGGGCCTTGAATGCCGGGTGAGGAGTCTGCACTTCATCCGCTGGTTACCTCTCCTGGAATCAGTACTTGGTTCCTGCCTCTCCTCTCACAGTGCTCAGCTTCAGGGTGGAGAAGTCTCAGGGGCAGATTCTCCTACTGATGCCTGCCCTGTAGTCCATGGGAGCCAGAGCCCCAGAGGAAATTCCTGTGCTCCACCCAGATGCCCAAGAACATATGGGCCTTGGAAATCATCATCAGAGGAAGCCATCTTCTTCATTAATTGATTAATGTAATTAAAGAAAGATAAGTACGTCGATACCGACCACATTAGAGTTAATTTGTACAGGCAATTAGCTGTGCTCCCTCCTTCACACTAACTGCCTTAGACGTGTGCTTGTGCCCTGGGGGGCATTAGTGGGTGCTGGGTTTAAACCTGGCCCCTGTGGGCTTTCTCCTGGGCACCTCAGCATCTGAAAGGAGCACTTGAGCCCCCAGATGTGGGTTAGACACAAACTCGGTGACCTTGGGAGATGGGTCTCCTCTCTTCTGTGGCCCTCAGTTCTCTTGTCTGTCTAATGGGGATAATTACACTGATCTCAACGTGGAAATGTATGTGCCAGGTCCAGGGGAGAGTGGAATGCTCTCTTCCTTCCTGCATCCTTCCAAAGACACCCTCCTTTTTCAGGCCTGGGGGCCAGCCCTGGGCATAGCTCTGCTCTGGATCCTAAGCTTAAGATGCTCCTGTAAGGTCTCTGGGGAGTCTGTGGGTCTGGTTCTCAGCCCACTTTCCCTCTTTCCGACCCTGTCTCCATCCTCACTCGCCCTGGGGGCTGCCTCTCAGGTTTTCTGCTTCTCTCTCCCTCTGGGCTAAGGCACACATCCCCAGGGAAACCTTCTGTTTCTCTCTCCAGCTCCCTCTCACTCTCTCTATCTCTATCTCTCTCGAGTATTCCCACATCAGGATATGGCACCTCCATCCCTCAGGGGATCAAGCTGGGAACTTGGGGCGGGGGTCACACCTGATGTTTCTTTCTCCCTCCCCTGCGCCACTCCCCCACCAATCCATTCACAAGTCCTGTTAATGTTTTTTTTTTACAGTTTTGTTGAGGTTTACTTGATATGCAATTAACTGCTCATGTTTAAAGTATATAATTTGAAAAGATTTCACATACGTGTACATCTGGAGAACTAACATTACACTCAAGATAATGAACATATCTGTGACTCCCCAAAGTTTCCTCATGTCCCTTGGCAATCCTCCTTCCTGGCTTCCTAAATCTCTCCTCCCTGCCATCCCCAGAAAGCAATCGCTGATCTGCTTTCTGTCCCTGCAGATTCCTTTGCTTTTCTAGAATTTTATACAAATGAAATCATACCGTATGCATTTTTTTTCTGACTTCTTTCACTCGGCATAGCTTTTTTGAAATTCACCCCTGTTGTTGCATGTGTTAATAGTTCATTTCTTTTTATCATTTATCAGTGGACTAAGTATTCCACTGCATACCATGAATGTGCCACGAATTTCTACCTGTTGATGGACACTTGGTTGATTTCCGGTTTTTGGCTATTAGTGCTAATGCTGTTACCTACATTCCTGTGCATGTGTTTGCATGGGCATATGCTTCTGTTTCTCTTGGGTAAACACCTAGGAGTGAAATATCTGGATCACATGTTGGTATATGTTTAACTTTTTAAGAAACTGCTAAAATGTTTCCAGCGTAGCAGTGCCATTTCACACCAGCATCCTGTGAGAGTTCCAGTGGCTCCAAATTCTCGCCCTTATAAGTGAAATCATATCTTGGTTTTAATTTGCATTCCCCTCGTGAATAATGATTTTGGCCATTTTTCTTTTCATGTTTTTATTTGCCATCCATAAATCTTCTTTGGTCAAGTGTTTGGTCACAGTATTTACCATTTAGAAAAGTTAGGTTGGACTTCCCTGGTGGTCTCGAGGTTAAGAATCTGCCTGCCAATGCGGGAGACACGGATTGGATCCCTGGTCCAGGAAGATTCTACATGCCTTGGAGCAACTAAGCCCATGAGCCATGGCTATTGAGCCTGCTCTCTAGAGCCTGTGAGATGTAACTACTGAAGCCCAAGCACCCTAGAGCCTGTGCTCTGCAACAAGAGAAGCCACTGCAATGAGAAGCCTGCTCACTGCAGCTAGAGAGTCGCCCCCACTTTCTGCAATTAGAGAAAGCCTGAAGGCAGCAACCAAGACCCAACGCAGCCCCTCAAACATTTTAAATAAATACAAAGAACTTAAAAAAAGTCACTGATTTTCTTATTATTGAATTTTGGTAGTTTTATATACTGGAAATACAAATCCTTTACGCAGAAATGTTATTTGCAAATAATTTCCTGAGTCTGTGGTTTGTCTTTTCTTCCTCTTAACACTATCTTTCAAAGACCGTCTTTCATGCTTTTTGTGGTGTGTATAAGGAATCTTTGACTTACTTGAAGTTACACAGATTTCCTTTTGCTATGGTTTTCTGAAGTTTTATAGTTTTAGGTTTTATATTTAGTTCTCTGAACTTTTCTTTGGTTAATAGCATGATGGACATAAAATTCATGCACCCTACAATTCACCCATTTCAGGTATATGATTTGGTCGTTTTTAGTATTTAGTTTTTAGAGTTGTACAGTCATCACCACTCTCTAATTCCAGAACATTCTCATCATCCCCCAAAGGTACCTCACATACATTAACAGTCACTTCCTATTCCTCTCATCCCCTAAGCCTAGAAACCGTTACTATCATCTCCTTTCTGTCTCCATGGATTTGCCCCTTCCAGATATTTCATAGCAATGGACTGGCTTCTTTCACTTAGCGTAATGTTTGCAAGGATATTCATGTTGTAGCATGTATCAATACGTCATTCTTTTTTATTGCTGAGTTGTATTCCATTGCATATATTGAAATGGATTGTATACATGATGTATAAAAGTCCATGGAAATATTTTGTTTATCCACTTATCAGTTGGTAGACATTTGTGTTGCTTCCAAGTTTTAGCCATTAAGGATGGTACCAGTATAAACATTTGCATACAAGTTGTTATGAGAACTTATCGCTGGGTCACATATTAACTCTATGTTTAACTTTTTGAGGAACTCCCACACTGTTTTTCGAAGACGCTTCACCAGCAATGTATGCCATGCTCAGGGCCTGTAATGGGACAAATTTTCTACCAGGAATCGAACCCGGTGCCCCTGCACTGGGAGTGCAGAGTCTTAGCCGCTGGACCACCGGGGAAGTCCCTAGCATAATTATGTACTGAAGTGAAATGTGGGGGGTGCTACAAACTTTTTCTTCTTTTGGCTGTGCCGCCTGCCACGTGGGATCCTTGTTTCCCCACGAAGGATTGAACCTGCGCCCTCCACAGTGGAAGTGCAGAGTCTTAACCACAGGACCACCAGGAAGTCCTCACAAACCAAGCTGTAAACAAGGTACAAGAGAGTAATAAGCCTCCTTTCCAATGTGTTCCCAGCTCCAGAGCCCCTTTTTTCTCTATGGAACCAAACATTGCAAAAATTGTCATCCTTTTGGAAGGATCCTCTGTGTATATCAGCGAGGATGTGTATGTGTCTATATCCTTAAAAAACCCTCATGGAGAGCAGCATTCTAATCACACTGTTCAGCACTTTGTTTTTTTTTTTCACTTAACAATATATCTTGGAGATTGTTTCATATCCATCCATAAAGAGCTGCCTCATTCTTTTTTTTAACAGCCATAAAGATTTCCATTGTATGGATGTACGGCAATTTGTTTAAGCAGTCCCTTGTTGATGGACATTCAGGCTGTCTCCAATTTTCTGTTATTATAAGCCGTGCTGCAGTGAATAGCCTTGTACATCCAACTTTGCATACATATATGCAAGTATGTCTGTGGAATATATTCTAGAGCAGTAGGATTTATGGGTCAATGGGTACGTGCCTCAAACAGCTTGATACAATGTTGAATTGCCACCCACGGAGACTGTGCCAGTTTATACTCTCACCAGCCTTTGAGAGCGATGGCTTCTCCACACTCTGGCCAGTTCAGTGTGTGATCAGACATTTTGATCTTTGTCCATCTGCTAGGTAAAACTATGGTATCTCTTTGCAATTTTCATTTGAATTTCCTTTAAAAAAAATTTAAATCATGAAAGTATGATAACACATTTACAGGGGGCTTGGAAAATGCAGAATAAAGTGACATATAGTTCCAGTGTAGGTTGCACTTATTTTTTAAGTGGATAAATTAAGATTCTTAGTTGGAGTTTCAATATCAAACTCTCAAACATTAATTGAGTGAATAGACAGAAAAATAGAACCTGAAAAGCACTGTGAACCAGTTCAATACAGTTAAGATTTATACAATTTTCACACAACAGCAGGATACAAATTCTATTCAAGTTCCCGTAGACTGTAAACCAGGAGACACTGGAACATATCCAGGGTACATACCTTTTTTATTAAGACTAATGTTGAACATCTTTTGTATGCTCAACATGGGGATCGAACTCATGCCGCCTACAATGGAAGCTTGGGCTCTTATTCACTGGACTGCTAGAGAAGTCCCTCTCTTTGAATGTTTTGAGGCCGAGTTTCCTAATTGGAGAACTGCTTGTTCATATCCTTTGCCCATTTTTTATTGGATCGTTGGCCTTCTTTCTTATTGAATTGTTAGGATATTAGTATAATGGTGTAACTTTTGCCTGTTGGTCGATTTCCTCCAGCCTCTGACCCATCACAATGGTTGCAGTGTGTGCATACAGATGTACTCCTTGGCTGACTGGAGGTGGTGGAGGCTTGGAGAACGGAGATTCTTCTTTTGTGAGGACATGACTGATGGAATGGAGCAGTTCTACTCCTCTATGAAGGTGAAGTCGCTCAGTCGTGTCCGACTCTTTGCGACCCCATGGACTGTAGCCTACCAGGCTTCTCCGTCCATGGGATTCTCCAGGCAAGAATACTGGAGTGGGTTACCATTTCCTTCTCCAGGGGATCTTCCTGACCCAGGGATCGAACCCAGGTCTCCCGCATTGCAGGCAGACGCTTTAACCTCTGAGCCACCAGGGAAGCCCTCTACTCCTCTATAGCAGAGGAGCAAATGCCTCTGACTATGGCAGAGACCCTCTCTCTGCTCCTCTGCAGTTCTCTCTTCTTTTCTCCCTGGTTCAATACCGTGCTTCCCCCGCCCCCCACGCCCCAGGAGTTCTCCTTGCTCAGCTTCCCCTTTCCTAATATTAGCACAGGCACAGCCCGGCCCCCCTGTCACAGGCAGTGATTATATAGCAAATTAACCACAAGCTGTTCGGTCCTCGTCCGGTGGCAGTTGGGGAGATGCTACTCTGAGTAATGACTTGTGTAGTCGATGCTCTCATCTGTAATTTGCGTGTGCAATAAACGCAGAAATAAAAACCCGATCCATATGAAAAAGGGACCAAGTAGAAGGAGCAGGGATGGGGGAAGAAATCATGAATTTTGTGGACTGCATCTTACAGGCTGGCTTCAATTTCCTCTTGAGTAATGCAGTCATTGCCGACATGTGATTGATGGCTGTGTTTGCCTAAAAGATGGAGACGGGCAGAGGGAGAGTCAGGGAGCAGGGCTTGACTCCTGATGCCTCAAAGTGTGTCTTTGAGAGCAGGACAGTTATTCTCTAAGCCTCAGTCTCCTCATCTATAAAATGGGGACAATCATAATGATAATAGTGATCTCCAATCAGGTGTTAAAGAGCCTGGATTTCAGAACATGGTAAATCCATGCTGCTGCTGCAGCTGCTAAGTCACTTCAGTTGTGTCTGACTCTGTGCAACCCCATAGATGGCAGCCCACCAGGTTCCCCTGTCCCTGGGATTCTCCAGGCAAGAACACTGGAGTGGGCTGCCATTTCCTTCTCCAATGCATGCATGCGTGCTAAGTTGCTTCAGTCGTGTCTGACTCTGTGCGACCCTGTGGTAAATCCATAGTTAGTATTAATTTTACTCCCTCCCTTCCTTTCTTCCTTCCATCATAGTAAGTTCAGTTCAGTTCAGTTCAGTCGCTCAGTCGTGTCCGACTCTTTGCAACCCCATGAATCGCAGCACGCCAGGCCTCCCTGTCCATCACCAACTCCCGGAGTTCACTCAGACTCACGTCCATCGAGTCAGTGATACTATCCAGCCATCTCATCCTCTGTCATCCCCTTCTCCTCCTGCCCCCATCCCTCCCAGCATCAGGGTCTTTTCCAATGAGTCAACTCTTCGCATGAGGTGGCCAAAGTACTGGAGTTTCAGCTTTAGCATCATTCCTTCCAAAGAAATCCCAGGGCTGATCTCCTTCAGAATGGACTGGTTGGATCTCCTTGCAGTTCAAGGGACTCTCAAGTAGGGGCTTTAAAATGAAGGCTTCCCTGGTGGCTCAGAGGTTAAAGCGTCTGCCCGCAATGCGGGAGACCTGGATTTGATCCCTGGGCGGGGAAGATCCCCTGGAGAAGGCAATGGCAACCCACTCCAATATTCTTGCCTGGAGAATCCCAGGGATGGAGGAGCCTGGCGGGCTGCAGTCCACGGGGTCGCAAAGGGTCAGACACGACTAAGCAACTTCACTTTCACTATAAAATGAAGCTTTAAATTTTGAAATAATTGTTGATTCATATGCAGTTGTAAGAAGTAGTAGATTCTGCACACCCTTCACCCGTAACCCTACAGTGATAACATCTTGTAAAACAATAGTGCAGTGTCACAACCAGGATATTGACACTGATACAAATCACAGATCTTACTACTATTTCCCCATTTGTACTTGTGTGTGTGTAATCAGTTCTGTGCAGTTTATCACATGTATGTGAAAGTGAAAGTGAAAAAAAGTCGCTCAGTTGTGTCCGACTCTTTGCAACCCCATGGACTGTAGCCCGCCAGGCTCTTCCGTCCATGGGATTTTCCAGGCAAGAATACTGGAGTGGGTTACCATTTCCTTCTCCAGGAGATCTTCCCAACCCAGGGATTGAACCCGGGTCTCCTGCATTGTAGGCAGACGCTTTACCATCTGAGCCACCAAGGAAGTCCCATCACATGTATAGGTTTGTGAATTCATCATGACATCAAGATAGGTAACACTTTTATTACCATAAAGACCCTTCCTGTTGCCCTTGAATAACCACACCCACTTCTTTCCATCCCTCAGCCCCAGTCTCCAACTTCTGGCAATGAACAATCTGTTTATTTCTAAGCTTTGTCTTTTCAAAGGTTTTATATAAATGGAATCATATAGCATATAATTTTCTGGGATTGGCTTTTTTTTTTTAATACTCAGCATAATTCCTTGGAGATTCACAGAGCTTCTGTGTGTATAATTCATTCCTTTTTATTGCTAAGTAGTATTCCATGATATGAATGTATCAGAGTTTAACAATTCATCCACTGAAGGATGTCTGGGTTGTTCCTAGTTTTTGGCTATTACTAATAAAACTGCTTTGAACGTTCATGTACAAGTTTACATACAGTTGCACTTATATTTGAACAAAAATTTTCATTTCTCTGGGACAAATAGCCAAGAGTACAATTGTTAGTCATATAGTAATTGTGGGCCTGGACACAACTGAAGTGACTTAGCAGCAGCAGCAGCAGGTGGCTCAGTGGTAAAGAATCTGCCTGACAATGCAGGATACATGGGTTCAATTCCTGGGTCGGGAAGATCCCCTGGAGGAGGAAATGGCAACTCACTCCAGTATTCTTGCCTGAAAATTTTCATGGACAAAGCATCCGGGCAGGCTCATAGGGTCACAAAGAGTTGGACACGACTGAGCAACTGATCACCATCACCACCACCACTTAGTAATTGTATGTTTAGTTTTTGTAACCAATTGCTGAATTGTTTTCCAGTACAACTGCTGAATGAACTATTTTACATTCCCACGGGCAATGTGTGTGTGATTTCAGTTTCTCTGCCAGCATTTAGTGTTGTTGCTACTTTTTATTTTAGTCCTTCTTGGAGGTGATATCCCATTGTGACAATATCCTAAATGTTTGTGTGAATATGTTTTTACCTCTCTTGTGTATTTATGTAGGGATGGAATTTCTGGGTCTTATGGTCAGTCTGGTTTGAGGATATGCTAAACTGCTTTCCAGAATGGCTGCATCATTTTTTATTCCCACTAACAGTATGAGATCTCCAGTTTCTCCACATCCGCACTAACACGTGTAACTCCATTTTTTTGGTCATAGCCATCCTAGTGGGCATGAAGTGGTATCTCTTTGTAACTTTGATCTCCGTTTCCCTAATAACTAATGATGTTGAGCATTTTTTCATGTGCTTCTTGGTCATTTGTATATATTACTTGGAGACATGTCTGTCCAAAATCTTTGCCCATTTAAAAATTGGGTTGTTTACCTTTTTTGTTGTTATTGCCTTGTAAGAGTTCTTTATGTGGCTTAGATATAAGCTCCTCATCAGATATATGATTTGCAAATATTTCTCCCATTCTATGGGTTGTCTTTTTACTTTCTTGACAATGCCCTTGATTGCACAAAAGTTTTTAATTTTAATGAAGTTCAGTTTATTTTTTATTTTGTTGTTTGTGCTTTTGGTGTTGTATCTAAGAAATGATTGCTTAATCCAAAGACATGAAGATGTACTCCTATGTTTTCTTCTAAAACTTTTATGGATTTAGCCCTAACTTTTAGTCTTTAATCAATTTTGAGTTATTTTCCATATAGTGTGAGGTAGGGGCCCAATTTCATTCTTTTGCCTGTGGCTATCTAGCTGTCCAAGTGCAACTTTTTGAAAATACTTTTTTTTTCTTTATTGAATTGTCTCAGCACTCTTCTTGAAAATAAATTGACCGTATATGGGAAGGTTTATTTTCAGATTTTTGAATTCTGCTTGATCTATATTTTTATTTTTATGCCAGTACCACAATGACTTGATTACTATAGCTGTATAAGTTTTGAAACTGGGAAGTGTATATTCTTCAGTTTTGTTCTTCTTTTCCAGGATAATTTAGTCTATTCTGTCTATTGTTTTTGTCTATTTTTGCATTTCCATATATATCTATAAAATTATCTGATAATGTAGAATAATTTTGTCCATTTCTGCAAGAAAGGCAACTGAGATTTTTGGTAGGTCTGTGCTAAGTCGCTTCAGTTGTGTCTGACTCCGTATGATGCTATGGACAGTAGCCCGCCAAGCTCCTCTGTCCATGGGATTCTCCAGGCAAGAATACTGGAGTGGGTTGCCATTTCCTTCTCCAGGGGATTTCCCCGACCCAGGGATCAAACCCACGTCTCTTATGTCTCCTACATTGGCAGGCAGGTTCTTTATCACCAGTGTCACCTGGGAAGAAGTAGGGATACTGTAGATCAATTTGAGGAATACTGCCATGTTAATCGGAGAAGGCAATGGCACCCCACTCCAGTACTCTTGCCTGGAAAATTCCAGGGGCAGAGGAGCCCGGTAGGCTGCAGTCCATGGGGTCGCTGAGGGTTGGACGTGACTAAGCGATTTCACTTTCTCTTTTCACTTTCATGCATTGGAGAAGGAAATGGCAACCCACTCCAGCGTTCTTGCCTGGAGAATCCCAGGGACGGGGGAGCCTGGTGGGCTGCCATCTATGGGGTTGCACAGAGTTGGACATGACTGAAGCGACTTAGCAGCAGCAGCAGCCATATTAATAATAGTAAAAGTCTTAAAATATATGAACAACAGATATCTTTCCATTTGTTTAGGTCTTTAACTCTTTTTCAATGATATCTTGCAGTTTTCAGCATATGAGTCTTGTATCTCTTTTGTTAAATTTATTTCCAAGTATTTTACTCTTTTTGGTGTTACTGTAAATGGAATTGTTTTCTTAATTTTATTTTTGGATTGTTCATTGCAAGTGTATAGAAATACAGTTTATTTTTGTGTATTGATCTTGTATCCTGCAAGATTGCTGAACTCTATTTTTCCATAATAAGTTCTAGTAGACACCTTAGGATTGTCTATACAGAAGATAATATTTATGAATACAGATAATTTTACTTCTTGTTCTCCAACCTGGAAAGCCTTTCTTCTATTTTTGTTTGCCTTTCATTTCTTTTTCCTGTTTAATTTCCCAATGATGAAGCCTCTATACACTCTATGGTTGAGCAAACTTGTGCACAGAAAGACCCGATTACTCATTCAGAGTCTTACAGACTATAATACAGGCTCCAGGACTTAAACTTAGCTCAGTGATTTCAAAGACCATCATCTCCACTGTTATGGAATGCTGAACTCTTTCATGGTGTGTTTCTCAGAATGAGAGACCTTTTCCACTGGGCTGTCCCTGCCAAGTGTTTACTTCTGACCACAGCAAGTCAACATTGCCTTGACAAACACTCAGCCCTCACTGTGTGCAGCATCTCAGGCTGCCATTCAAGATATCACGTGACCCCAGCTAAGTCAACCATCCTAGGACGCTGAGCCTCTGACACATGATGCGAGGACAGAAATGGCAGGGGACCATTTTTTGGCAGACCTGATCCAACTGGTCGTTGATTCCTGATAACTGGGAAACAACAGTCCCTCAGTAGAGCCCAGACTTTGCATTTAATAAAGCCAGACCCCAAGCTCCACAGAGAGTCTAGGGCAGTGGTCCCCAACCTTTTTGGCACCAGGGACCAGTTTCGTGGAAGACTATTTTTCCAAAGACTGGGCGGGGGGTTGTGGTTTTGGGATGATTCAAGTGCATTACATTTATTGTGTACTTTATTTCTATTATTACTGCATCAGTTCCAGCTCAGATCAACAGACATTAGATCCCATAGGCTGGGAACACCTGGTCTAGGGAACTTAGTATCCGTCTTAGTGGGAGTTTATTTCTTTGTCATTTAACATTAGTTGGCCAATAGGAATTTTCTCTTTCTTCATACAAAATTTAATGTTTTTTATTATAAAATTAGTACATCTTGATAGGAAACGTGGAATATATAGAAATTAACTGAAAATCCGTAATCCAGAAAACATTTGGGAAATATTCTTTCTCTCTCATAAGCATTTCTCTGCGTGTGTGTATGTGTTTGGAAAAATCAGGATCACACTGCACGTATTATTTTGTATCTTTTTTCACTTACTATCATATGACCATTTTCTCATGTCCTAAGTCATAATTTATTAATGTGATTTTTAATGGCTATAAAATAGTCTGCTGTATGGATATACTGCAATTCATTTAAATCCACTTTTTTTTAAATAGTAACAACTAATTTTTTAAAAATTTATTTATTTTTAATTGAAGTATAATTGCTTTACCATATTTTATTGGTTTCTGCTATACATCAGCAGGAATCAGCCAAAGGTGTACATATGTCCCCTCCCTCCTGAACCTTCCTCCCACCTCTCACCCCATTAAGCCAGTGTTTCGTTATTGGACGTTGAAGTTGTTTCTGATTTTTCATTATTATAAACCATATTACAATAAATATTTTGGAACATAAATTTTAGCACCTGTTTCTCCGGGGCATTTTTTATTAACAATTTTTTAAAGTGTTTCATTTTGAAAATTTAATGCATACACAGGATGAGAAATATCAAAACAGTTCAAAAGAGTGTTCATTTAAAAAGGAAGTCTTGTTTTCATCTTTCATACCAGGTCCCTATATTCACTCCCCAGAAAAATTCAATATAACCAGTTTCTTGTGCATAGCTCCAGAAGAATACAGACATGGATATAAAGGTAGATTTGTACATATATCTCCTTTTTCTTTTTTTTGCATTTCCTTTTTCTTGTCATCCGCTAAACATCTTTGGCACCTTCTTTTTATCACTTAACAATATATCTTGGAGATCATTCCTTATCACTACATGTTCTACAGCCATCTCATATTTTAAAATTGTGTTTCTTTTCATAGATGTATATATCATAATTCATTTAAGAAGTTTGCAGTTAGTGGGCATTTAGTTTATTCACAAACTTTTGTTATAAAAGAATGCTTTAATATATTATCTTGTACATACATCTTTGCACTCATATATGAGAATATTTGTGGCATAAATACCTAAATGGACTTATACATTTAAAATATGAATATATACTACCAAAGTGCCTTCCAAGGGTGAGCACCAATGCATATATTCCCAAGAACACTGTCTTTGTCTGTTTCCTCATACTTTTACTGACAGCATGTAATTAAACATTTTATCTTTGCCCATTTGATAGATAAAAAGAGGTTTAAAATTATGCTTTTAATGTATATCTGAGAGAGGTTGACCACTCTTTCGTATGTTTAAAAGCCATTTATATTTCTTTTTCTCGGAGCTCTCATTTTTTTCAAGCCTAGTTTTCTATTTTCCCTCTATTGATTTCTGAAAGCTTCTTCTTTTTTTTGGAAAGCTTCTTTACGTAATGGAAAGATTAGTTCTCTATTTTATGTTGCTTATATTTTCCCCTTGAGTTTGTAACTTCTTTTTTCTGTTTACCATACAGTGAGTTAAAATTGTTTTAATGTAGTTAAATTTCTCAATCTTCTTTTTTATTCACTGGCTCCTGAATCTTGTGTACAGAAGGCAACACAAAGGATTTTTCTTGCTCTGAAATTCCAAAAATTATCCCATACTTTTTCCTAGTACTATTCTGATTTCATTTCCATGTTTAAGATTTTTGATACATCTGGAATTTATTTTGGAATGAAGAGAGAGGAAGACATTCAAATTGCTATTTTTCTAAATGCCTTATCAGTTTTTACAACTGAGTAATCCAAAAATGGATTATTTCTAAAGATGGCTTGAGTCTATTTGATAATCCCAGTGGTCACAGGAAGTCAACATGGGGTCGTTCAGGGTCAGCAGGTAAACTCACCTGTCTGCCTTTTTGCAAAGGGATTCTGAGCAGGTAGGCAAAGAGCAGGTTGTAGTGAAGTATCTCTAGGTTTTAACTTTACATCAAGCAGAAAATGGTGAGGAAGGATGATATTGTATAGATCTCTGAAGAATTACTTTTTGAAAATTTTATTATAGTTATCTTCTTGAATCCTTGCATGGATGCTACAAGAAACAGCCTTCTGGAACCCTGTGACACTCTTACCTGAAGGGCTATTTTGTGGACATTGACACAGTGGTTATCAATCAGAGGTTTATTTATTTATTTTTTTTTGGGGGGTGAATAAATGTGTGTAACTTATTTGCAAGATATTTCACAATGGATTTTCACAGGTAAAAAAGATATGAAGCAGAAGATAAACTGCTAGTTACAGGGACTTCCCTGATGGTCCAGTGGGGGATTGTCAGGAGCCAATGCAGGGGACACAGGTTTGATCCTTGATCCTAGAAGATTCCACTTGCCACAGAGCAACTAAGCCCGTGCTCCACAACTACCAGAGCATGGGCTGTCGCGCCCATGCTCTGTAACAAGAGAAGACACCACAGTGAGAAGTCCTCGCACTGGAATGAAGAGTTAGCACTTGCTCACGGCAACTAGAGAAAGCCTGTGCACAGCAACGAAGACGCAGTGCAGTCAAAAAATAAATAAGTAAATATTAAAAACAACCCTGCTGATTACATGTAAATAAATAGAAGCAGTGGAAAAAATCCCCACATTTTCACTACTCAGTTAGTTCAGTTGCTCAGTCATGTCTGATTCTTTGCGATCCCATGGACTGCAGCACGCCAGGCTTCCCTGTTAATCACCAACTCCCAGAGTTTACTCAAACTCATGTCCATTGAGTTGGTGATGCCATCCAACCATCTCATCCTCTGTGGTCCCCTTCTCCTCCTGCCTTCA
Organism: Bos mutus; assembly: GCF_027580195.1. Lineage (NCBI taxonomy): Eukaryota > Metazoa > Chordata > Mammalia > Artiodactyla > Bovidae > Bos > Bos mutus. The sequence goes on along the minus strand of NC_091629.1, from coordinate 53,918,302 downwards.
ATCTTTCCCAGCATCAGAGTCTTTTCTGATGAGTCAGTTCTTCACATCAGGTGGCCAAAGTATTGGAGTTTCAGCTTCAGCATCAGTCCTTCCAATGAATATTCAGGACTGATTTCCTTTAGGATGGACTGGTTGGATCTCCTTGCAGTCCAAGGGACTCTGAAGAGTCCCTTGTCTCCAACACCACAGTTCAAAAGCATCAATTTTCACTACTATACCACTAAAAAAAATCTAGTGTAGGGAACAGGCATCTTGCAGTGTACCATGTCAGGAAGTTTCCTGAGGATCTTCTTCCCATTGAATGCTGTTGCTCATCAGGGGATTACTTGATGAAACACAGGATTCTCAGTTATATTTGAATTTCAGATAAAAATGAATAATTCTTTAAGTATGTTCCAAATATTGTATGGGACAGACTTACACTTAAATATTATTTGTTGTTTATCAGAAGTTCAGATTTTAGTAGGCATCCTGAATTTCTATTTTACTAAATCTGGGTACTCTACCCCGGGGACATTTGACAATGTCTGGAGACATTTTGGTGGTCTCAACTGGGAGGAGGTGCTACAGGCATCTAGTGGGTAGAGGCCACCACCCTATAATGTACAGGACAGACACCTCCCCCCCCACCTCAATAACAAAAATGATCCATGTCAAAACATTAACAGTGTCAGGCTGAGGAACATTTTAACTGGCTTAACACTGTTCTCACAATCTCTAATTAAGAGCTCTCTAATATGAAATTTCCTTTTGAATCACAGCTGAAGAAACCCAAAGAGTCCCTTGAGGAACTGACTTGTTTTCATCTTTTCATTAATGACAGTAAGACCTAAGTAACTGGTTTTGTTTCCTTTTTTCTCTTTGATTATACAGAAATTTAGGCCAAATTAAATGTCCAAGCATAAAGACTGGGATCATTTATTTATTTGGCTGCCCTGGGTCTTAGTTGTGGCATGGAAGACCTAGTTACCTGACCAGGGATTGAACCTGGGTTCCCTGCATTGGGAGCGTGGAGTCTTAGGCACTGGACCACCTGGGAAGTCCCAAGATTGTGAGCTCTTACTTGATATATATAAGTCACTTCATTCATCCTTGTGGATGAACCTTATGATCCGTAGCCCACTAGACTCCTCTGTCCATGGGATTATCCAGGCAAGAACACTGGAGTGGGTTGCTGGGCCCTCCTCCCTCGGATCCTCCCAACCCAGGGATCAAACCCACATCTCTTACTTCTACCTGCGTTGGCAGGCGGGTTCTTTAGCTGGGAAGCCCATACACACACACACACACACAGACACACACGTGTATCAGTTCAGTTCAGTTGCTCGGTTGTGTCCGATTCTTTGTGACCCTATATATACACACACACACACACACACTTGATATATATATCAAATGTATATATCAAAAATATGTATATATATTTGATATATATCAAATATATATATTATTTTTTCCTTCCACTTTTATTGAAATACAGTCAACAAACAGCACGGCATAAGTTTAAGGTATACAGCATAATGATTTGACTTACATACATCATAAAGTGATGATCACAATAAGTTTAGCATACATCTACCATCACATATAGTTACCAAATTAAAAAAAATATATACATTGCTGCATACATATTTTGTTTTTTCCTATTAGTCTTAACATTTTGGCTGATTTGCATTTCCCTGGTCCTAATTCTTATTCTTTATTTGTTTTCCACCAGGTCCTGTACATCACTCAAATCTCTTGTGGGATAAGCTGTGATACGCACGCACACACACACACACAGACACACACAGACACACACCCTAAATGTTTAAATATGGAGTTTACCAGACACTTGTACACAGGCCTTGTATTGTGCCCACAGGACCAGGGAGACAAATGGGGCCTGCCCTTTCCTTCCTCAATACCCTGCATGTCTCAGGAAACACCTCTGCTCTCGGGTTTCCTCTTTACCTTCAGGCCTCGGCCTCAGAACACCCGTGAGGTTTGCCCTGGAGAAGCAGAGCTGCCATGCCAGCCCCAAGTGAGTGGCCACTGGCTTCCTCCAACTTGATCTTGGGAGGCCACAGAGGTCCTTTCTGTTGCCCAGCAAAGGAGAGGCTCCTCGGCAGATACCAGGCTGACAGGGCCGTTTGAGGCCCTGTGAACGGTCCACGTAGACACACACTGGGAACAAGATTGCATCTTCCCCCGGACCAGCGAGATGCTATAAACATAATCAAAATGTAATAGAAACTTTTTGGAAATGCTGTTATGAGGAGAAAGCATCAATCTTGATGGAACTCCGCTCAACAGGCTTTGCGGAGCTAATCAATCATGGTCAGGACTCGGCCTCCCCATCTGTCTGCGCCGGGGACCGCGCCGAGCTTGCTGACTCCCAGGCTGGGGCTGCGTCCCCTCACCAGGCAATCCATCATGCTGCAGGGGGATGGCAGGAGGGGAATAATAGCACGCTAATAAACTAGGAGCTTTTTTCATTCCCAACTAATTTTTAGTAAATGAGCCCAATCCAGACAGAGCAGGAAAAAGAGCCCGAGGAGATGGTGCTTCCGAGATGCGCCTCGCTGGCTGGGGACAATGGCTCATGGGCCCGAAGGGAAGCAAAGAGTCAGCCCATCTCAAGATAACTCTCAGTGTTCATTTAAGACACGAACTGGTCTGCAGAAGCGCAGGGGAGAGTGAGGCCGGAACTACTTCCGGACTGGTGGTGTGGACTTTCGGGGGTGGGCTTGTGGTACTGATTCTGAGGTCATGGCTGTAATACCTGGATCTGGTTTGAGGGTTGAATTTACGAGGGAAGCCAGAAGTCAGAGTTAGAAGTCCAAGCAGTGGGCCAGATGACAAGAAATGGTACCAGGGGCCAGAAGCCAGGGAGTAGAATGAAGAACAGAGTGGAAGACAGGTTTAGACAGAGGCTGTGAAGAATCAAAACTGCATGGAACCCACTTTAACCTGACTGTAGCTACTTTGGGGGTGACTTTCCAGCTTGGGGGGTGCTCTGTAACTTTCCAGGATACAGAGCAGGACTGGACCAGAATGGGATAGTCTCAGAGAGGCCTGTAGTTTGGGAGATTAGGTCTGTTTTCACTCATCCTTTTGTCTCTAGCATTTTGCTAAGTGCTTGACACCTGGTGGGTACTCAGAAATATTGGTTAAATGAATACATGAATGAGAATTGTCCCTGTGATAGCAGCTTTTGAAGATCTGGTCTGATAAGTTCCTGAGTTCTATAAGCTCCTAGTCTGAAACACATCACAGTTTCAGTCCTAGGCTTGCTCCCACCAGAACCCAGGCTTGGACAGGACAGTTTAGAGAAGGTGTATATGTTCTTAATTATTGCTGTATAACAAATTACCCCCAAACTAAGTGACTTTAAATGATAATAAACATATATTATCTCTCACTGTGGATCGGGGATTCAGGAGCTGTTTTTTTTTTTTTTTTCTTGGACGATTCCCAGTCTTGGTCTTTCTGGAGGTGTGATGATGAGTTCTACACTAGGATTTCAGGATATTTGTGAGTTTTTTGACATGACCCTCATCAAGAGATGGAGTCTATTTCTTCTCTTGAATCTGGGCTGGCTTGTGATTATTTCGATCAACAGATGTTATGCCAATTCTGGGTCTAGTTTTTAAAAGGACTGGCAGCTTCCACCTTGGTCTCCAGGAGCCTGAGCTGCCATCTAAGAAATCTGACTACACTCAGGGCATACTTTATGGCCAGGCCCTGAGTCTACTTGAAGAAAGAGAGGCACCCAGCAGAGCCCAGCCCTCTAATCCTTGCCAAGGTCTGGACATGTGAGAGATGCCATTTCGGGCCCTCCAGATCAACCCAGCTGAATGAATACCACCAAGTGACTATGGCCGATGCCACGAAGAGCAGAAAAAGAGCCCGGATGAACCTTGCCATAAAATCATGAGACATAATAAAATGATTGTCATTTTAGGGCACTAACTTTTGAGGTCGTTTTGCATCAAGAGATAATTGGAACACCCAGAGGTCAAAGGAAGGTCAAGGATCATTGATTGTAGATGATCCAACTGTGCATTTTGTATTTGAATAATTTCTTCAGTTGTTTTCCCCTAGACATCATCCAGTCTTTTGTTTAATTGCCTAGAGGGGCAGGACAATTATATCTGGAGTTAGCCCCTTGTATTTTAACTATAGCTCTCATCCCTTCTTCCTTCTCTCCCTTTAACTTCCCTTCCCTCCCTCTGCCTCTCTCTTTCCTTTCTTTCCTTCCCAAATATTTAGTGGGGAGAGAATAAAGAAATGGCCCCCAGAGGATGCATATTAATCAGAATGTTAATTAATCTGTTTCTCCAGAGAAACAGAACCAACAGGATATATTTATATAGGTATATATAACAGGAGATTTATCATAGGAGTTGGCTCACATGGCTATGGAGGCTGAGAAATCCCGCAGTCTGCTATTTGCAAACTGGAGAATCAGGAAAACCAGTGGTGTAAATCAGATTGAGGCCTAAGGCCTGAACTGAAGGGTTGCTGGTGTAAATCCTGGAGTCCAAAGACCTAAGACCCAGAAGCTCTGGTGTCCAGGAGATGTCCAGAAGATGGACATCCCAGTTCCAAAAGAGAGAGAGAATTCACTCTTCTGAATGAAACTTTTTGTTTCATTCAGGTCCTCTAGTGGTTTAGCTGGGGTTTGCCCAAGTGGGTGAGGGCGGATCTATTTACTTAATCTACTAAATCAAATGCTAATGTCTCCCAGTTACACCCTTCCAGACACACCCAGAAGTGATGTTTTATCAGTTGTCTGTATCCCTTAACCCAGTCAAGTAGACACATAGGACTAACCATGGGCTGGTTCTGGACTGGAGTGTAGGAGTTGAGCAGGCATATGGAAAGGAGCTCCTTCTAGGCAGGACTGGTGTTGAGAGTGCATAATATTGGGAGGTGTTAATGGTGGGTCATGAAGTGAGCAAAGGGATAGATATGGCTGCATCACAGTAGACCAACACTGCTTAGGAGTTTAGACTTTACGGCCCAGGTTGAGCGGAAAGATGTTTCTCTTTCAGAAAAGCCACCCTCTGGTTGCCGTGTAGGTGGTCACTGTGGCAGCAGGGTGATGCAATTGAGAGGCTGACTGGGTGAAAGATGGAGTGTGTAGGTGGTGGAGTTACAGGGAAGTGAGTGATTTGAAAAGTATAATATGTATTTACTGTGTTACTTGAGAGTATGTAATTCTTCTGTAAAGGACAGGAAAAACAAATAAGATGGGTGAACTTCCTCAGGAATTTCCTGGCAGTTCAGTGGGTAGGACTCTGTGCTTCCACTGCAGGGGGCATGGGTTTGAAACCTTGCTCGAGGATTTAAGATCCTGCATACTGTGCTGTGCAGCCAAAAAAAGAAAAAGGATGAATGTCCTAAGAAGTATTTGCCATAGATAGTACATAAACTAGAAGCTTATGCAACAGGGATAAAACTTGGAGGATATGAGTATATACCATGAATGAGCTTGTGAGACGGAGAAAAAATTTATAAGATGTATTAAATACAGGTAGTAAGAATGTTAGTAACATGTTAGTCATGAATTAAATGACTTATGTGGTCAAATAAACTAGAGTACCATAAATAGAAATGGGTAGAAAGACCAAGTCATGATTCTGCCACTTCTGGTCTGACAGCTGGGTCATCGCTAAATTAGCCATCCACTGGTGTTACCAATCCTGATCTCATTCTGCCCCCACACATGGTTTGTCCAAGAAATGCAGCTAAAACCCATGGCTGTTGAGAGGTGAGCAGTCAAGCTACAGCAGTGCCGAGGCACGTGTGCTTGGCTTTGTGTCTTCAATAGATCCTGTGTGTGATTGACCCCAGGCACCTTCTGCTTGTTGGACTCCTTTTGCTCAAACCTCAGCTCTGGTCCTTTGAACCACACGTCAGCAGGGCAGGCTGATGTGACAGACAGCATTGTTCCAGGGTCATTTGGTCCTTCCACCCACTGTACCCCATCTTAAAAATGTGCCAACCAATCTGGCTGGTGCTTTTGTGATAGAAGAAGCCACACATGTGGCAGGGACAAGATGGGTTATCAAGAACTCTCTCTCTTTTTAAAAAAAATTAATTAATTTATTTTAATTGGAGGCCAATTAGTTTACAATATTGTGGTGATTTTTGCCATACATTGAAATGAATCAGTCACGGGTGCACATGTGTTCCCCATCCTGAACTGCTCCCCACCTTCCTCCCCACCCCATCCCTCTGGGTTGTCCCAGAGCACCAGTTTTGAGTGCCCTGCTTCACGCATTGAACTTGCACTGGTCATTTATTTTACTTATGGTAATATACATGTTTCAATGCTCTTCTCTCAAACCATCCCACCCTCACCTTCTCCCACATAGTGCAAAAGTCTGTTCTTTACATCTGTGTCTCTTTTGCTGTCTTGCATATAGGGTTGTTGTTACCATCTTTCTAAATTCCATGTATATGCATTAATATACAGTATTGGTGTTTATCTTTTTGACTTACTTCACTCTGTATAATAGGCTCCAGTTTAATCCACCTCATTAGAACTGACTCAAATGAGCTCTTTTAAACTAAGAGACTCCATCTCTATTCCAGAAGTACACATTTAATGCACCCAGGGAGGGAGGTCTTTGGACAGGGGTGGAGTTTCAGGGGAGTAGTCGTCAGGGGCCTCTGCCTCAGCTCTGTGGGTCTGTAACATCCTGAAACAAGTCAAAGATGAATTGCATACTAACCAGACCCTCCCTAGTTTGTGCCTCCTCCACATTTACTTAGATCATTGTCCCAGCTTCCTCCTCATTTTGCTGCCCATAGCCTGGCCTCTTCACCCACCCTCCACCCACAAGGGTTAGTCTGAAACACAGATCTGGGCTATGATGTGAAGTTCATGTGCCTGGAGATAGGGAGGGCTTAGAGTATGAATAGCATGAGGCAGGAATAGGGAATAACATGCTTTGCATCAGTTAGTTTTTGCTACATAACAAATAATCCCAAACTTTTTGTTTTTCTGGTTACAGGTCACCTGACTTTTAGTTAACCTTGACTGGGTTTGACTGGGCGGTTCAAGTCTGCTGTGTCTTCATTTCAGGATTCAAGGTGAAGAGCAAGCAGACTTCACATGGCATTTCAGGGTGTGATGGGAAGGATGGAAGGCAGGGATAGTCAGGGAGTTTGGGATGGACATGTACACACTGCTATATTTACAATGGATAACCAACAAGGACCTATTGTCTAACACATGGAACTCTGCTCAGTGTTATGTCCAGGTATGCCAATGTTATAGCAGCCTGGATGGGAGAAGGGGGTGGTTCAGGGGAGAATGGACACATGTATATGTATGGCTGAGTCGCTTTGCTCTCCACCTGAAACTATCACCACATGGTTTATCGGCCATACCCCGATACAAAATAAAAAGTTTAAAATACCAAAGACCTCAGTGGCTGAAGGCAGCAACCATGTATTATTGCTCCTGGGAGTTACTGTGAAAGTATTTCACCAGGAGACTGCACTCAGGAGAAGGGAAGTTAAAGAAACATGATAAAGCAGATGAAGAAAGTTAAGCCTTAGTGTGGTGTTAGCTGGAGATAAACTTCAACCTGGTTCAATGCAGAGGCAAAGAGAACAGCCCTTGGTTGGTCCCATCTTCAGGCCCTTTGATAGATCCCTCCCTTGTCAGTCACTGGCCACAAGCTGACAGATCCCAGTTTAGGCAACGGCAATTCTCCAGAGAAGGGTGGAAATGAGAGTTATTAGCAGCCAATATTGGTAGCAGCTCGGAGATGGAAAAGGGGATAAATTGTATATGTTGTTTGTTGTTTTAGTCGCTAAGTCATGTCCAACTCTTTTTGCAACCCCATGAACTGTAAATCCTCTGTCCATGGGATTTCCCAGGCAAGAACACTGGAGTGAATTACCATTTCCTTCTCCAGGGGATCTTCCCCACCCAGGGATAGAACCCTCGTCTTCTGCATTGGCAGGCAGACTTTTTACTGCTGAGCCAGAGCAAATTTTGTGTGTATTTTACCACAATTAAAAATGTTTAACACAATCAGTGGCATGGGGAGGTACACTTCATCCACAGTGGGAGGCACTACAAAGTTACAAGGCAAAAGGTGTGGATGGCTAATCTGGAAAAAGTGGAGTAAGAATTGGGACCAGTAATCCAACCCACCATATGCTCAGATTTTCATGACGTGGTAGAGGATGGACTGACCCTTAGCAAAGGTGAGAGAGGGAGAGCCTTGAACCAGGCCAGGGGCAGCACGAGTGGAGATGGAGTAAAGAATGTAATAAGAGCCCTGCTTGTTGAGGACTTAGTGTATTCGAAATACTCTGCCCATGGCTTTGCATCTTTCATCTCTTTTAAGCTTCCAGCAACCTGATGATAGTTCTTATATGAATCCCATGGAGTATTTGGGAGGGAAGTGCTTTGCTTTAGGTTGCACAACTAGTAGGAATTCAAACTGGCCTTGAAACCCCCGTCTGTCTACCTTCAGGACCTAAGTCTTTAATCCGCATGCCCTACCATCCTGGGTGAGGGAGAGAGGCATCTCATTTGACCTTCAAGTTTGAGTGACAAGTGTTTGGTGAGCCCATCAACCATGGCCAGGCACCACAGTGTTGAGATCAAACGGGGATGGTGAAGTGGGAGAACAAAGTGGTGAGAGACTGATTTTACTTGACTCTGAAATAGCAGCGCTAGACTTCTCTGGCAGTCCAGTTTTAAGAATCTACCTGCCAACGCAAGGGACATGGGTCTGATCCCTAGTCCAGGATGCCATGCACAAACTAAGCCCATGCACCACAACTGTTGAAGCCCGCATACCCTGGAGCCTGTGCTCTGCAATAAGAGAAGTCACTGCAATGAGAAGTCCTCGCACTGCAACTAGAGCAGCCCCCTCTCGCCACAACTAGAGAAAAGCCTGCTTGCAGCAATCAAGAGCCAGCAAACCTGCCCCCCACCCCAAGAAAAAAATAGCAGCGTTTTCCTCCAGCCTTGTTTCCCTTCACTTGTTTTCCTGTAACTTCTTCCAACTCCGACTGCTGGGGACAGAGAAGAGGGGAGGACGGGAATCCTCCAGGGGCTCACGCTGCTGTTCGGCTCGCAATGTAGCCTGACAAATCAAGTGGGTAAAACCCATTAATTAGCAGTTTTGGAAACAGTTGCAAAGTTAATTATTCCGTTTTTTGATGAAAGAAAGCTAATTTTTGGCATTTACACCGACAGTGACACGAACTAACATTTTTCGAGTTGACATCCCTCAAGATAAATGATGCCGTGAGGCGTTTGTGCAAACATCCTGACCCACAGCTCACTGACGAAGACGGTCTGCGGTGGGTGACTTCGCTGCCGTCTTTACCTGGCAAGTTTGGGACATGGGAGAGCCAAGAAAAGGTTTTTTTTTTTTTTCCTGGAGGTGGGGAGAGGAGAGAGCCAGTGACCTGCAGAGAAGACCCAGAGATGAACATTTGCATATTCAGAAGGTTTTGCTGTAATTGAGAGAACAGGGAAGTGTATTGACATTTCTGTCCATCTGTCTGTCTGTCTGTGGTGAGGTTCGTACCCAGAGGAGGGACCTAGTCTTTCCAAGTGGTTGCTTCCAAATTTAGATCTCCTCCCCAGACTTTGCTTCTGAGTAGCAGACCTGGGCATCCAACTGTTGGCTTGACATCGCCATTTGGCATCTTACAAGCATCTCAAACTCACTCCGTCCCAAAGGAACACGCACCTCCCCGCCCCTACCCAAAACATTTTCCCTCCATTAAGTCATCCCCATTCGAGGCAATGACACCATCATCCATCCAAGTGCTCAAGCCAGAACCAACACTATCATCTCCGATATTCCCCTTTCTCTCACTCATCCCCGACATCCAATTTATCAGCAAGGTCGCCAGGGCTCCCTCCAAAACACTTCTCAGCCGTTTCTTTTTCCCCTTAGCACCACTATCCCAGTCTCAAGAACCACCAGCCCTTCTCACTCAGTGCTTACCTGGAGAAACATAGAGAGAGTCACACGGGTAAGCTGACCTTTTCTTTCTTCTTCTTCTTAGTTCTGTTTAGACCTGTTTTTTTTTGTATTTTATTTTTCAAATTTATTTTCAATTGGAGTATAATTGCTTTATAATGTTGTGTTAGTTTCTGCTGTACAACAGTGTGAACCAGCCATGTGTATACGGCTCTCCTACCTCTTGAGCCTCCCTCCCACCCCACTCCCCCCATCCCACCCCGCTGGGTCATCACAGAGCACCGAGCTGAGCTCCCTGTGCTGGACAGCAGCTTCCCACTAGCTATCTGTTTCACACAAGGCTGTGTATATATGTAAATCCTACTCTTTCGATTCATCCCTCTCCCTTTTCCCCGCTGAGTCCACAAGTCTGTTCTGTATGTCTGAATCTCTATTCTTGCCCTGAAAATAGATTCATCAGTACCATTTTTTCTAGATTCCATACGTATGTGTTAGTTAATATATACTTGTTTTTCTCTTTCTGACTTACTTTACTCTTTTGTATTTTAAAGTTGAATTTAACTATTAGTAAATCAATCTTACAGGCACACTACCAATGTGACAGGTAATTAAATTTTGCCTAAGTAACCAAATTTGTCTGCCCCTGAATGTGCCTTTTATATTTAAAATGAGATAGAGTTTAGTTCTTTATCTTATCAGAATTGCTACTTGGTTGAGTTTACCGTTTCTGCTGGCCGCATTTTAAAAAAGTGAACAGAAACAGGAGAATTTAATTTTTTAAATGAATGAAACTTAGGTTTCAGAGCAGTTTTAGGTTCACTGTGAAACTGAGTGCAAAGTACAGAGACTTCCCGTACCCCTGTCTCTCCCCAACCCATGATACCTTGGTTGCAATCAGTGGACCTACATGGACATATCACCACCCGAAGTCTGTAGTTTCCACTGGGGTTCACTCCTGGTGGTGTACATTCTGCAGTTTTTGACAAATGTGTAATGATTTGTACCTGCCATTATAGCATCCTGCAGAAGAGTTTCACCACCCCAAAAAAGTCCTCTGTGCTCCATCTCTTCATCCCATCCACCTCCCTAACCCATGGTACCTCTGATCTTTTTACTGTCTCCATAGTTCCCCCTTTTCCAGTGCAATTTGATGGGATGTCTCCTCCTGTGTTTGCCTCGGTCCAACCCATCCCCACCGAGAAACCAGAGGCATCTATCAAAGAGGCAAATTGAACCATATCATTTCCCACCAGACCTAGAATAAAAATAAGAATCCTTCTTTCAGCCTACAAGTCTTGGCATGATCTGGTCCCTGCTGATTTGTCCTCACGCTACTCTCCTCTGCTTAGTATGTCCAGCGACCTTGGCTTTGTTTTGCTTCTTCAAATGCGTCATGCTTGGTGTTGCTGGCATCTAAATTGTGAAGGGGGAGTGGAGTAGGTCCCCAGGCACCTTGCAGGCCAGGTGGTCCTGAAGGTCCATGGGAACCCCACTTCAGGACAGCAGAGGTGAGTGCGTGGACCGGGCTCTGCACTACCCTTCCTGGTTGCTTCCCTCTGCCTCGCCAGAACCGAGCCTGCATCATATGCTCTGGGCAGCATCCCTCTCAACATAGGCAGATTAATTGGAAACAGATGTCAAGTGGTGGGAGTTAAATACAGACATCTCACCAAATGTCAGCCCTTCCCCTGGGCCACGATGGAGTCCTCGCTTCTCATCCTCACCAGGGAATTGGGAAAACGCCTCTTAGATGGGCTGGTGGCAAGTTTGACCTCGAGAGTCTTTCTCAAAAGCTTAAGGCCAAGTTCCAGCTCTGAAAATCAGAACCTGATCAATGAAGTTATTTGTATCAGATGTGTACAAACAAAAGCTCCTCTCAGAACAGCTGACTCTGCAAATAACCACACAACCCTCAGGCTGTAAGAACTGGAGGGGATAGTCTCACCTCCCTACTTCAAAAGCCAAGAACATGGAAGGGACTTGTCACTCAGGAGGGTAGCGTCAAAGCTGGGGGCGGACCACAGCCAGAGACTGTTTTCGAAAGTGCCTGTCTGATGCTGTCTGCCTCCATGCTTCCCTGTTACCTGGAGAATAAACCCAAAGTCCTTGACAGGGCCCTTCCCTTTCACCTCAGCCTCATCTACCCAGCTCTGCCAGGGCAGGGACCTTCCTGTATTGCTAAAGGTGTCACTCTGTAGCCTTTGCCCATGATGTTTCCTCTCCCTCCTCACCTATTTAGTAAACTCCTATTCATCCTTCACAACCCAACTCAAATACGCCCTTCTCCCATAAATCCCCTCAACTCTCTAGGTAGAGTTACTCTGCCCCTCTTCTGGGATCCCGTAGCACTGAACGCATGTTGTTGTGATTGTTTGTGTATTGTCATTGTTTATTTCACCCCTCTATTTTATTTTTTCTTTGCTTCCCTGGGGCTTGGCATGAAGCCTGGCACACAGGAGGCACTTGGTGAATACTTATGACATTGACATTGCCAAAGCCAAGGGATTCCTTTTTTGCTTCCTTTCTCAGCTTTTCTGTAGCATCTGATGACAGTGATTCTTCTTGAGATGCTTGCTGCCTTAGTGCCTACGGTTCCCTCTTGCCTGGTTTTTCCTCTCTTCTCTCTGACTGCTCTGCTTTGATCTCCTTTTTGAATGTTCCCTCCTCTCTCCATCTTGTCTAGGCTGTGGGTGTTAGAGGATTTGGCCTGACCTTCTCCTGTCCTCCTCCGGAAAAGCCTTCTCTGCCTGGGTCAAGTGTCATGGGATTCCGGACCTTTGACTATGTTGTTTTCTCCCCCTGAGACATTCTTCCCATCATTTCTGGAGTGGTCAGCTTCTTCTCAACCTTCAGGTTCCAGCCCAAATGTCAGCCCCAAAGCAGAGACTAAGCATTTAGTGGAATCTTTTCTTTTTTTCCCATAATTTTATTTATTTTTGGCTGTGCTGGGTCTTCACTGCTGCACGGGCTTTTCTCTAGTTGCAGCAAGCAGGACTGCTCTCTAGTTGCGGTGCGTGGGCTTCTAATTGCGGTGGCTTCTCTTCTCGAGGAGCACAGGCTTGCAGGCTTCAGCAGTTGCAGCTCTTGGGCTCTAGAGCACAGGCTCAAAAGTTGTGCACGAGCTTAGTTGCTCTGTGCTGTGTGGGATCTTCCTGGACCAGGGATCGAACCCGCGTCTCATGCATTGGCAGGCATCCAGATACTTTACCAGTGAGCCACCAGGAAAACCCTCAGTGGAGTCTTTTAGGGCAGTTGTTTGACAAACTACGCCACCTTAAGCTCAGTCTGAGGTTGGGTGCTGAGCAGCCGGTAGGACCGCTGAATGAAAGGGAAGGATGGAGGAGTAGGCAGGACCAGGGCAGAGCAGAGCCCAGGGAGGTGGAGGGGCAGGCATCTCTGGCACCAGTGCGAACAGTCTCCCAAATCACTGGCTGGGCAGTCCACCACTCTTCAATTCGGAGCCAGGCCGGCCCCAGCGTTTTTGGGTTATTAACTCCCCTCAGTAAACTTCCAGCAAGTGTGATAAAGCACTCAGCAGAATGTGGCAAGAGCTCATAAAAGCAGGATTTAGTGCCATTTTATAGATGTCAGGGCTGACTTCCACACTCCAGCTAGTGTATATTTAAAATTCATGCCCGGCTCACTGCCTGCAGGGAGTAGGCCCAAGGCCTGGGGGAGCTGACACGGTTCTGCCTGCCCCTCGCAGGCCTCAGGAGCATCCTTCCACCTAGGATCAGGCCAACGCAGATGGGGCCTCTTGTGAGCCCCTTTCTAATGAACTGTGAGAACGAGCTTTGGAGCCAGGCAGACCTGTGCTGGGGTTCTGGCTCAGTGACCAGCTTGGCCTGTTTGTCTAGGGCAGAGGTGTTTTCCGGGTTGTGGGACTTTCAATGCTAAAACCAGGGAAATTCCGGCAAACCAGGGTGAGTTGGTCATCCCAGACCTGATTCTACTATTTCTTTGCTTTATAACCTTGGAATGCTCACATCCTTCTCTGAACCTTATTTTTCCCGGGAATCAAAAGGAACAATTATCCAAGGCCAGTGGTTTGGAGCAAGCCACAGTGTTGTGTGTATGCAATGGCTGTTGTCTGGTTCAGGAATAATACATGGTTGCATCCATACTTAGTGAGCTGCCATTGAATCATCAGTTCAGTTCAGTCGCTCAGTCGTGTCTGACTCTTTTCGACCCCATGAACTGCAGCACGCCAGGCCTCCCTGTCCATCACCAACTCCTGGAGTCCACCCAAACCCACATCCATTGAGTCAGTGATGCCATCCAACCATCTCATCCTCTGTCGTCCTCTTCTCCTGCCCTCAATCTTTCCCAGAATCAGGGTCTTTTCAAATGAGTCAGCTCTTCGCATCAGGTGGCCAAAGTATTGGAATTTCAGCTTCAACATCACCCAGGACTGATTTCCTTTCCTCCAAAAGAGGGCAGAGCCAGTAACCTGTGCTAGAAAGGGCTAGACAATTCATCAGATGCTACAAAAAGGAGCAATTAACTCTACTTTGTTAGTCAGGTGAATTAATGCAAGAGGCTATAACAGACAATTCCCAAATCTCTGTGGCTTAACACAGTATGTGTTATTTCTTGCTTTCATCATGGTACAACTCAAGTTAGCTGGATTTAAATCCCTTCATAGCAGTGACGGAGCCAGGCACTTCCGGGTTGTGGCTTTGCCATCTCTTAAGACCACCTTCTCTGCTAGATCCTTTGTATTAAGCCAGCAGAGACCGAGGTTTTAGTGGGATATTTAAGGGCGTGCATGTGTGCTAAGTCACTTCAGTTGTGTCTAACTCTTTAACCCTGTGGACTGTAGCCCTCTAGGCTCCTCTGTCCATGGGATTCTCCAGACAAGAATACTGGAGTGTGTTGCCATGCCTTCCTCCAGGGGATCTTCCTGACCCAGGGATCGAATCCGGTCTCTTAAGTTTTCTGCCTTGGCAGGCAGGTTCTTTACCCCTAGCACCACCTGGGAAGCCCCATCTTTTAGGGGAGTTGTTGGCAAACTACACCCATAAGGTGATTTAGTCCCTGGTCATTTTTTGTCAATAAAGTTTTATCGGAACAGGCATACTCATATTTTTGCTTTTGGTTGCCTTTGCTCTTTGGGCTTCCCTCGTGGCTCAGATGGTAAAGAATCCATCTGTGATGTGGGAGACCTGGGTTCAATCTCTGGGTTGGAAAGATCCGCTGGAGAAAGGAACACTTCAGACCCCCTGAAGTGGCTACCCACTTCAGTGTTCTGGCCTGGAGAATCCCATGGACAGAGGAGACTGACAGGCCACAGTCCATGGGGTTGCAAAGAGTCAGACACGACTGAATGACTTTCACTTTGCTCTACAGTGGCAGAGTTGAGTAATTGTGACCAAGACTATATGGTCTGCAAAAGGTAGCATATTTGCTACCTGGCCCTTTACAGAAAGCATTTACTGACCTTGGTTTTAGGAGGTAAGCTTGGAAGTGGTATCTGTCATTTTACCTATAGTCCACTGGCTAAAATTCCATCTAATTATCCCAAACTAGCTGCAAGGGAGGCTGGGAAATGGAGAAGAATATTAACATGCATGAATATTAGCAGGCATTCATGGTCCTTGCTACACAAATCGCTCAGGGGCATTATGAAGATGCAATAAAACCATGCCTGAAAAGTATTTCTGGAGGCTCTTGCACATGGTAACTCTTCCATAATGCCACCCAGGCCTCCCCAGGTCTCAGGGATGTACCAAGTGGCTGGATGCAGGACTGTATGGAAGAGCCCTTCTGTAAAGAATAACTGGTTGTTCAGATTTTGGTAACTAGGATGTCAGCTGATACTTGGTTCCATTTGATTTGAATTTGGTGCTCTGGCTATTTCCTTGTGGCTGACTGAGGCAGATATTAGAAAGAACTCAGGAATGCTTATTTGAGCCCTAAACCTAACACCTCCCAGGGAGGTGTCTTTTCTGCTGGAGCAGCAGGGTCACTGCCATGTGTTCACCAGCCCCCAGGACGTTGTTCAGTCTCGGTGTGACCCGGCTGGATATTCAGCCCAGACTGACACAGCGATCCTAGCCTTGGCTTTGGGGGTAAAACTCCTTGGCTTAGGGCTCCATGACTCTGCCCTCTTCTCATTTGCTTTTTGGGGTCCCTGTTTGGTGTTGCCTTCCTCCCCTTGAGGAGTACAATTCGCAATGCCAGTGTCTGAGAAAGGGTGAGAGGCAGGGATGAGACCCAGGGTGAAGAGACATCGGGATGGCGAGTTTCTGCATCTGTGACCCAGCATCCTGGGGGCGACAACATGGATGGGAGAGTGAGAGTGTGAGCTTCCCTGGCCCAGCGCCTGGGATGGGACACATTAAGGCAGGAGGAGGTGGGCTGTGAGGAAGATGAGGAAAGAAAGCAAAGAGATGCAGAGGGGAGAGGTGAGCATTTGGGGAGGGGGAGAAGGGAAGAAGGAGAGCATGGAGGAGGGGAGGAAAAAGACCACAGAGGAAGGGGGAGGGGCAGGGCAGGTGGGAGGTGAGGGGCAGAGGGAGCAAGGGTCCCTGACTGGGGGGCATTCAGGACAGGGTGACACGTGAGTGACGCCCGGTGACTTAAGAGAGAAGAAGTTGGCGACCTGAAAGGGAGGGAGACAGAAAGCAGGGCTTTTCAATATGAGCATTCATGTCATGGTGACAGCAGTCATTTATCACGCCCTGAATGGGAGTGCGAGCCCAGCGCTGCCGTCAAAGGACTCTGGTTAAAGTTTTACCTGAGTGTGAAAGGGGTCGGGCTGGCTCTAACAGCAGCTCTTGATGCTTCCGGGGGCTGCGGGGGTGGCCCCCGGGGGGCCTGTCTGTTTGGAGCAGAAAGATTCTGGCACCAGAAGACGGGCCACGGGACAGGATGTATCCGGGTAGGGGACCCCTCCAGGCATCCCGGCCATTGCGGGGAGGAATCCCCTGTTCCAGGCACTGAATGAGGCCCCTGTCCCAAATCAATCTCCTGAGCCTGCCAGGGGGTGTGGGAGAGGGCAAGTGTGTATGCGAGGGCACTTTTGGGCAAGCCATGTCACTGGTGCCCACCTCAAGATTTCAGAAAAGGTATTATTTAGTATTTACCATGTGTAGGTCATATATATTATTTATTTATTTTTAGGAAAATATTTTATTTATTATTTACTTATTTGGCTGCCCTGAGTCTTATTTGTGGCAGGCAGAATCTTTAGTTATGGCATGTGGGATCTCGTTGCCTGACCAGGGATCGAACCCGGACCCCCTGCATTGGGAGCGTGGAGTCTTAGCCACTGGACCACCAGGGAAGTCTCTAGTTTTGCATTAATGTAACATCCCTGTTTGCTGTCTGGAACTCAGCAGTTTCCTGGGACGTGGACTTCCAGTGTTAAATTTGGGATGTGTGGCTGTGCTTAGTCCCTCAGTCATATCTGACTCTTTTCAACCTCATGGTCTATAGCCCACCAGGCTTCTTTGTCCATGGGGATTCTCCAGGCAAGAATACTGGAGCAGGTTGCCATGCCCTTCTTTAGGGGATCTTCCCAGCCCAGGGATCGAACCTAGGTCTCCCACACTGCAGGCAGATTCTTTATTGTCTGGGCCACCAGGGAAGCCCCCAAATTTGGGATAGTCCTGGGCAAACAGGACAGTAGGTCACCCTCATATTAATTTGTTTGATTTCACAGTAGCACTTGGAAAGAAGCACCGAATTCATCTCCATTCACAAATCAGGAATCAGGCAAGGAGAGGAAAATGATGTTCCTGAGGCCACAAAGTCAGGGATTGAGTGAGCCTGGGTCTGGAGTAAAGTAGTCAGGTGTCCACACGTGAGCTCCCAGCCCATCCACTTTGCTGCCTGGAGCCTGGAGCCTGGAGGTGACGCCAGGATGATGACCATGTTTTCCGAATGGAGAATAGGATCATGGGGGCTGAAGGGTTCTCTGGTCTTTAGGACAAAATGCTTGAGATGGGCTTGTCCCTCCCTGACTTTTTCATCTGGTCCACGGAGGTCAGCAGTGACAGAGCCCAACTGTCCTCAAGGTGTGCAGTGCTTTGAGGGTCTGGGGCCCTGCTGCTTGTCTAGGAACATTGGTAACAACCCTTGAGGTCTTTGCCAAAACTCTCAGGCCTTCAAGGACCAGAGGAGGAAGTCATGGAGGAGACACATGTTGGGACTTGCAGCCCAGAATGGCAGATGAACGAGGCCAGGGGAGGAAACAGTATTCCTGGGTAGGGACCACTTTGGCCTGTTTTCCATCCTGGGATGTGGGACAGCTCTGTCGTCCCTGTGCCACGCTCCTTCCAGAGCAAGGATGCTAATCAGCTCTGTGACTCACACCTGCTGCTGAGAAGCCATTTGGGAGCAAAGTAAAATTTCCCCTCATTCTCCCACTTGAAACCTCTCTCGAGTGGATGGTGGTGATGGAGGCTTTCCATGCAACTACTTTCTGGGTATCTTGTTCATTCCTAGCATTGTGGGCCAAGATCTCAGTCCTGGGAAAACAAAAGGAAGGTGTATGTATGGCGGCAGAGGGTGAGGGGCTGAAGCAGCTCTTACTTCTGCTGAGAGAGCAGCCCAGCCAGGAGCCTGGAACCTCTAGCAGTTTCTCCCAAAGCCCAGCCACCAAGGCCTGGCTGTCTCCGGTTTCCACCCCAAGCTGTGACTATTGTCTCCCATGATCGCCTCCCAGCTCCTGCCAGAAGACCTGGCTCCTTGGTCCCTTCCAGGCCTGGGCCAGACCCCTCACATCTCCGCAGGATGCTGGGACCTCACTGGGTTTGGTAATGACATTTGGAGAGTCAAAAAGCCACATTGTTAACATCCCAGAGCTGACCCATGAGTACGGGTGATGGGAACACAGAGGTCTTGGGTGGCAGAGAGAAAGACCACCAGAAAGAAGTGTAAACTGCTTTGATGACCAGGAGGTGGAAGATTCAGAGAAACTTGACGAGGAGGCTGGAAGGGGAGGCCTCAATCAGGAACCCAAGGCCAGTGACGCTCCCCCCTTCTTTCTCTGCTATAGCATCATCCACTCAATACGTGCAAAGCATGTTCACTGGCATCTATCGTGGGCTTGTTCTGTTGGACTCAGTGTATCCAGAAGAAAATAAGACACGGTACCTTCCCCGTGGAGCTTATATTTCCTGGCAGAAGACAGACATGAATCAAGCAAGTTATATATTGTGGTTAGTATTAATGAAGTAGATAAATGGGAGGCTGAGATAGTGAATGACAGGGGTGGTCTGGGAAGGCCTCTTGGAGGAGGTGACATGTAAGTGGAGCCCGCCAGTGAGGCATGGGGGCAGGGTCCAGGCAGAGGAAACAGTCTGTGCCAAAGCCCAGAGCTCACAGTGTTTGAAGAACTAAAAGATGGTTTGAGAGGGTAGAACCCAGGGAATGGCATGTGGCCTGAGATGGGAGTGGCATGTGGCCTGAGATGGAAGGGCAGTTGGAGACCGGATCCTTTGGGGTCTCAAGGGCCGGGCTGAGCAGATGGATGTTGCGTTGGATGGATTACTTTCCCAAGGCAAGGGTTGTGAGTTTATGGCTAGGTCTGTGTTAGGATAAAACAGTAGGTGCTCAATAAGTGTGTTAGGGAACGAGTTAAGGCAGAACTGAGGGAGGAAGTGGTGCGAGCATGGCCGTGTTGGGGGGTGGGGGCAGAGGCAGCGCTGGCACCAGCTCACTCCCCTGGGGGCAGCCTCTGCCCTTCCGCTCCCCCAACTCCATTCTTGTCCTGCTTGTCTTCATTGTCACGGAGGAACTGAATAGGGAGCCTGGGAGCGGTTTGCGCTTGCGCCTTGCACGGGGGACATTAAGTGAACGGAGTCCCTCTCAGTTTTTCATGTCATTAATTGGTGATCTTCAGACTCTGAAATAGCATTTTCCCTTGCCCATCCCTTATTTCATTATCCTCAGCTCAATACACTTCAGTGCCGCACAAGGCAGCCTGCTTGGATATATTAGGAATTATTTAAATGAGATGGGGATGTATGGGTAGTTAAAAGCGCAGTCTTCTATTCTGCCCTAATTATGTATCAAATTACGTTACAATTATTCCCAAATATAAACTTGCTGAGGACCTCAAAAGGGGGAGGTTCTGGGAGCATCAGGAGAGATGTGAAGTAGGGCCCCGTGGGGGTGACGGCCCTGTGCCCCAGATGGGTTCTGTGTGTGACTTTGTGTCTGTCTGTTTCTCTGTGTCTCTGTATTTGCAACTTCTCTGCCATGCTGTGTCCATTACCTCTTATTGGCTCAGGCTTGGCAGCCACGAGACACCAGAAAGAAGTCTTGTCCAGCCTCTAGGCTCAGTGATCTGCTAAGACTCTGCCATTCCCCAGCCGTGTGATGTAGGACAGATCTTGTAACTTCTTGGAGCCTCAGTTTCCTCCCCTGGAAAGTGGAGGTGATGTTAGTAGTTATACCCTACAGGCCCCGGGATCTAGGAAGCTCCTGGCAAATGGGATGACTTACCGCTGTTAACTCACCCAGTGGGTCATCAACTTCTCTAAGGGGTGGGAACCTCTGAGGCCACCCTGCCCTCTGGCTCTCCCTCCCTGTGTCTATCTGGTCAGGTTGAGCTAAGCCTGGGGAGTCCATGACTCAGGCCTCAAGCTGCAGCCTACCCTGTTAGACCGGACAGCACTGAGCACCTATTCTGCATGGTCCTTTGCAGATGCCTTTACACTTTTCTCACTCGATCTGGGAAGGAAGGCATGGACTTGCCCAAGTTGTCTCAATCAAAATGTGGCAGAGAGGAATTCAGACCTGGGTCTGTCTCAGGCTCCTGGAGGTGATGGGGAGCCACTTGGTCTCCAGGCTAGCAGGTGGATTTCCTCTGAGTTGTTTTCATTCATTTACTTTATGCAAGAAGAAAGCCTCCCCTGAAGCTCTTAGGGCCAGGATTCATCTTTATTAATAACTTATTAGTAATTATTAAGCATCACGAGGCTACTGATGTTGCAGGGCTCCGAGCTGGGCTGTTTCCATTCCTCTTCTCCTGAGACAGTCACCTACAGCTACTCCTATTTCCATCGGGGGACCTATTCTTCTCCATCTCTGGATATTAGGTGGGTGACGTGGTCCAGGTCTGCCCAGGCATTTTTCAGCTAAGACTTCCAAGCCTGCTGAGACCTTGTAATGGGTTGGATTGTAATCTCCCCAAAAGATGCTGGAGTCCTAATTTCCAGGACCTGGGAATGTGATCCTACTTGGAAATAGGATCTTTGTAGATCATCAAGTTAAAAAGAGGTCATTGGGGGTTGACCCTCATCCAGTATGATGTTGCCTTTTTATAAGGGGGAATTTGGACACTGAGACAGACATACACAGAAGGAGGGTAAGAAATAGGAAGGCCAAGTGCAGCGGAAGGCAGAGGTGGAGGTGATGCGTCTCCAATTCAAGGAACACCAGAGACTGTCAGCAGCCCAGCAAACGCAGGGGAGAAGCATCAAACAGATACTGCCTCCAGCCCTTGGAAGGGACAGGCCCCACCTAGACCTTGGTTGTTTAGTTGCTCAGTCGTGTCCGACTCTTTGCAACCCCATGGACTGTAGCTCACCAGGCACCTCTGTCCATGGGATTTCCTAGGCAAGAATATTGGAATGGGTTGCCATTTCCTTCTCCAGGGGATATTCCTGACCCAGGGATTGAACCTGTGGATTGGCATGCAGATTCTTTACCATGGAGCCACCAGGGGCCCATACCTTGATTATGGAATTTAAAACCATGGAATTTCTGCTGTTTAAGCCACTCAGTTTGTGGCAGACTTAGGTTATGAACCCAGGACTCACTAGTGGGTTGCAGGCAGGACAGAGGGGTTGGAGAGCTGCTGGGGTAGCAACCAGGAGCCTCCCCCTGACAAACGTCCAAAGGATACTGGTGGCCAGGCAGGGGTTGGGGCGGGAGAGAGGGGCAGGTCTGGCCCATCTCTGTGAATGGGTGAAATGCAGTCATATGGCAG
The DNA here is from genome assembly GCF_027580195.1 of Bos mutus. Taxonomy (NCBI): domain Eukaryota; kingdom Metazoa; phylum Chordata; class Mammalia; order Artiodactyla; family Bovidae; genus Bos; species Bos mutus. Next base: position 53,896,402 of record NC_091629.1, on the reverse strand, counting down.
CTGGTCCCGAAATAGAAATGAGATGCTTACCTGGCAAACAGCCAGCTGAGGAGTTCTCTTTGAGTCTGGATCAGAAATTCAGCCCTTGGCTGAGGGGAAAGAGAGCAGACTCCAGTCTCTGGGGGAGGGGGCTTGTAGGACCTTCATCTTATGGTGGGCTTTGGAGCAGAGATGCCTGGGACTCACTGGCATCTATTTCTTCTGCTTGTCAAGAGCTTAGCAATGGTCTCTGGGAACGAGGTCTGACTCTGTGCCCTCCGCCCCTTGGTTCTGACTAGTTCTTGCCACTGAGATGTAAGGACAAGTGACGGGAACCACCTGTGGGCCAAGGTAGTTAAGAGGCAGTGTGCCCTCTTACATGTCCTCTCCTGTCTGCTGCCTGAAGGAGCGGACTCTGAGGATAGAACCTGGACATAAAAGCCACCAGGGTCTTGGAGTCCTTGCTTGGAGGATGGCTGTGCTGGAGAAGATTCTGGAGTGGACTGCATCAGCCATGCAGAAAGGTCTAGATGATACATGAGTCTTGGCATAAGGGACATGCCTGGTTACTCTTTATGTTTATTTTCCTTCTAGGGTTCAGCTCCCCAACATGAGAGGTAAGATCACCTCTCTTTCCCAAAAAAGAAACCTTGTCCCATTGAGATCTCTCTTCCAAGTTTTCCTGAATCCCTCAAGAGAAGCCAGGGACCTCAAGCCTCACCTTGAGGTCTCTTTGATTTGCAAGATTGCCTATTTTCATTTTAATAGAAGTGTTTCTAATTAAGGTAACCAAAACCCATGAGCTGTTTTTAGATGCAACTTTTTTTTTTTTTTTTTTTTTTGGGGGGAGGGTAAGGCAATTTGTGCTAATTAGATGTAAAAATCATTCCTGGGAAAATTATATAATTCACATGCAATTTGCAAAATAAACCTTTGCTGTTATTTGTGCTGCTGCTTTGCTGTGAAATAAGTAAGAAGCATAAACACGGGACTGGGGAGAAGGTGCTTCAAGGGAAGGAGGCCCAGTGGTTCCAGATCATGGGTGTGGCCTTCCAGGTTGCGGAGGCCCATTCTCCCCAGAAGCAGCCCAGGTAGGACCAGCTGACTCCAGCCAGGCCCCACTTGGGCTGGATTTCAGTTTCAGGGTGATTCGAACATGGTTTTCTACCCGTCTCAGCTACAATGTGATTCGTGAGTACTCGGGTTTGAGGAAAGTCTCTTGGGAGATGCTTCACTGCTACCCAGAGGCCTCTGTCCTGGGTGCTGGCTTTCTTTTTTGTGGCGGTGCTGGGTTCTCGTTGCTGCCCGGGGGCTTTTCTTTAGTTGCAGTGAGCATGGGCTTCTCTTTAGTTGTGGTGCGAGGGCTTCTCACTGCGGTGGCTTCTCCTGTTGCTGAGCACAGGCTCTAGGTGCACACTTCAGGAGCTGCAGCACGTGGGCTCAGCAGTTGCGGTTCCCGGGCTCCAGGGCAGAAGTTCACCAGTTGTGGTGGACGGGCTTAACTGCTCCTCAGCATGTGGGATCTTCCCAGACCAGGGATCGAACCCATGTCTCCTACATTGGTAGGTGGATTCTTTACCACTGAGCCACCAGGGAAGCCCCCGGGTGGTGTTTTGATTAGTGATTTGAATGAGGGCTCTCGATTGGTTGATCACCCTGGTAGATGGCATGAAACTGGGAGAGATAGTGAATGGGTTGGAAGACAGGATTTGACAGTCTCTAGGCAGATAGGAGCTGTGTTCAAATCTAACAGGAGGAGATGTATCTAGAAAACCTACACAGTGGGGGAAAATAAGATTTAGCAGAAGTCTACCTGTTGGTGTCCCATCAGGAGACAGAAACCACACAATGTATTTTAACAGGAAGTATTTTGTATAAAAAAAATTAGAAAACTGAAAGGGTGGTACTTCCCTGGTGGTCTAGTGGCTAAGACTCCATGCTCCCTAGGCAGGGGGCCTGGGGTTTGATCCCTGGTCGGGGAACTAGATCCCTCATGCCACAACTAAGAGTTTGCATGCCACAAGTAAATGACCTTGCAAGCGGCAACTAAGATCCGGTGCAGCCAAATAAATAAGTAAAAATAAATGATAAAAACCAAGCAAACAAAACATGGGGAGGAGATTCAGAACCAAAGCCATATGAGGAACACAAGATTGGAGGAACTAGAGCCCATAGAGGGATAAATGCTACCTTCATCCCTCAGGCTGCAAGTGGCGAACAGAGCCAACTTGGTTTCGATGGTTCCAGGTGGGTAACAATAAGCTCCAGAAAGGCAGGTTCCAGCTTGGCATAAAGAAGACTGCTTTCCTTAGAAAAGAAAAATAAAACACCTTTTTTCTTCTGATCGTAGAAGCAATGGCTGCACGTTATGGAGGACTTAGAACATGCAGGTTACGGAGAGGTCAGTTAGGGTGCAGGGAGAGAGACATCGTTGAGAGTCTGGGTTGAAATGAGCTGACCCCTTCATTCCATAAAGGGAGGGTATCCCAAGTACTTGCTGAAAGTTCTGTGCTTTCCCACTATGCATCTCTAGTCTCCAAGCCTCCCCTGATTCTTAAATTTTGGACCACACTGCCCCCAGACTCAGTTTCTCCCTTGGGTCAGGCCCTCCAAGCTTCAGCCTCTAGCCCTTGTCCTTTCAAGGCATTCCTCCAAAGCCAGATTCTTTCCTCAGAGGAATTTTGGCACCATCTCTTAAGATAATCATATTTTTCCACCTTGCTGCATACAGAAGCATTTAAAGAAGCAAATAAAAATCATTTGTAATTATACCTCCCAAAAAGGACCACTATTCACATTTTGGCCTTTTTCCCCCTGTGCAAATATATTCATATTTTAAGAAAACTGGGGATTAGTAAATATATAATTTTATATCCTGCTTCTCCTTAACCCCCTCACTTAACACATGAGTATTTCCCAAAAGACCAGTATGTGTTTTTAAAAAAATCTTTTTACCATAGTGACCTAATATTCAGTTTGTTGTCTGTATCATAATTTATTATGGGCTATTTCACTTATAACTGATTTTTTTTTCTCTCATGACCAGTTTTCTTGTTGATATCTCTGTTCATAAATCTTTGTGCACATCTTTGGTCATTTCCTCAGGATAGAAGCGCATAGAAGGATTGGCTCAAGTGATATATTAAACCATCTTTTATTATGGAAAAATTTCAAATTACTCAAGAGAGAATATATAGCTTCAACCATTACCAGCATTCTGATAATCTTGTTTTATCTATCCCTTCCCATTTTTTTTGGTGGCTGGAATATTTTAAAACAAGTCCCAGATGTTATATCATTTCCCCTGTAAAAGTTGTTTTACTTCTCAAATAGGTCAAATAACTTCTTAAAGCATAAACCAGAATGCCTTTCACACACCCAAAATTATGAACAAAAATTCCTAAGTAGCAACTAATATCTGGCAAGGTCCAAATTTCTCCATTGATCTCAAAAATGTCTCTCACAGTCAAATTGCTTGAATCAGGATTCAAACAAAAGTCCACATTTTATATTTGGTTGATGCATCTTGTAAATTTCTCTGAATCGACACCACCTCTTCCTCCTTCTGAAATTCTGCTCTTTGTTTACTTAAAGAATCTGCTATAAAGAATTTTACGGTTCTTGATACATAATAGAGACCGATTTCCTGGAGGGCCGTAATGACTTACACCTCCGCCAGGGAAGAGAGACGTGAGAAAGAACATTTCCCATTCTCAGCATTGAATATCATTAAAATTTTTAAAAATCGATTTGATAGGTGAAAGATGGCACCTTATGGCTGCTTTAACTTGCATTTCTATGATGATGAGCTTGATTGAACATTTTTCCATATGCATATTAGCTGTTTATATTTCTTCTTTTGTGAATTATCTCTTTTGACCTTTGCCCCTTTTAAAAAGGGGTATTGATTATCAAGCTTGAGTATATAGCATAGAGAAATTTAAGATTTTTATGTAGTCACATTCATTATCTTATCCTTTGTGAATTCTTTAATTGTTTTAAAGCTTGGAAAATCCTTTCTCTACCCCCAAATTCCATTTGCTTACATATTTTTCCCCCTAGTGTTCTTATTTGATTTTTTACTGAGTTTTAAAATCCATCTGAGATCTCATATATAGACCGTTGATCTAGTACCATAATCCTTCACTTAGTTTGTGATATGCTTTTATGATGCTCTAGTTTCATTTACGGGCTTCCCTGGTGGCTCAGTGGTAAAGAATTTGCCTGCTAATGCAGAAGATGTGGGTTTGATTCTTGGGTGGGGAAGATCCCCTGGAGAAAGAAATGACAACCCACCCCAGTATTATTGCCTGGAGAATCCCATGGACAGAGGAACCTGGCAGGCTATAAGTCCCTGGGGTTGCAGAGTCAGACATGACTTAGTGACTGAACACCACCACCACCCGCAACAACAACAAAATTTCATTCGTGCACACACACACGCACACACGTTTGTCTGTTCAAGAACTTGTGCAGTCAGCAGTTTTCTGGCCCCTGAGTGGTAGTGAGTGCCCCATTGTGGGAGGTATTCAAGCAGGGAATCTGTCAAACATAAGACCAGGCTGAGATCTTCTGTACCTGGCATTCTGAAGGTTCTGGTTTTCCTCTCCTGGGAGGACCAGTGTGCCCTCACTCAGCTCTGGGAGGCAATGATGATTCCCTTCCTCCTCTTCTTTTTCCTGTTCTTCCTGCCTACAGGGTGGACCTTCAGACTCTGTTTCTGTTCATGCTTGTGGCTGGGGTGTGGAGCCCGGACCTCACCAGAGAGGCCTGGCCTGAAGGGCCTGAGGGTCCCTCAGCTGGATTATGCACTGGTCACTCTGGGGACCCACAGGGTGACTGGGATCTGGGCTCAGCTCTGAGAAGAATCAAGATTTGTCCGTTTTCTCAGATGTACTTTGTCATAGCATTTCCTCCAATTTAACAATTACAGCCAATTGTATTGTTTGCCTCTTCACTAGCAAGTAAGCCCCAAGGATAGACGTCTTGTATTTCCGTGTCTGGCACATGGCAGGCACCTAGGAGTTGAAGGGAAGAATGAATGAATGGTCCTTTGGAACCTGTGGGTCAGGGCTACAGTGCCTTCATAAGCTAAGCCCAAACCGGAGACAGTCATCTGAGCAGAACAAATACTCTTTTGGGGACAAAGGGACAGAACAGCTGAAATGGAGATCCATCCTGGAAAATCCAGTGCAGCTGGTTGTTCAGGGAGGGCTGGGTCTCCTGAGTCTCAGGTCCATGTGGAGCCGTGAAAGTCCCCCGTTTTGACCCTGAGCTGACACCTGACCTCTAGAGCTGATTATTTCTCCTCTCCACCAGCAACATTCCCGACAAAATGGGGTCGGGAGACATTTGCATCCAAACCACCAGGCTCTTTAAATGCTGGGGCCCGGAGGCCCGATGGGTTTATTAGATTATCATTGCGGAAGTTAATAAAGAATTAATTTCTCTTCATGTGACATCCAAAGGCAGTTATTTCAGGAGCCTGTCCATTTACACAAAGCCAAGTATTTGTCAAGTGTCAGAGGCAATTCCCAGGTCCCAGCCCCCCCTCAATAATTCTGGATTAGGGACAGCCTGAAATGACATTACACAAATTTTCTTTCGAGATGCATTGAGCTCTGGGGACCACTCAGGAATTTCAGGTTCCTGAAGGTTATACTGTCAGCAAAAGGGCGGGGGTTGGGGGAAGAGCGGGAGTCGCTGCAGCTTTGCAGCTGGGTCATCTCCGGAATGGGGAGGCGAGGAGAGGGGGGAGGGAGCCCCGGACGGCCATTAGTCTGTGGGGGCTCATCTGCCTCCCGAAAACAACTTACTTACGGCCATTTGTAGCGCGAACCTCACGCCCAGCTTGATGGTTTTTCCTTGTTCTTTGACTCAGGCCCAGGGAGGGGCCGCAGCCTGGTGGGGATGGCGGGGCTGGATCGCGTCCCCCTGGTAATATATTAAGGAAGGTCAGGGCACCATCAATCCCTGTCTGGGGGTTAAGTGCTGGGAAGTGGGGAGCACTGCAGGAAAGGACTCACTCCTAGACCCTAAAAGCAAGTCGTGGAACCGTCACTCCAGGGTGGTTGGAGCACAGGTCTGGGGGGCTGGGCTGGTGGGAAGGTGTCCTGAGCTGGGGCCAGGCTGGGCCCCCAGAGCGGCAAGAGGAGGCCCATGTGGAATAGCTCAGCCCTCGCACTGGAACTCCAGACGTGGGCATTTGGCTGCGTCCTGGACACCATCCCACACGTGTCCCAGACTGAACCTCGCACCTCCAGCCCGTCTCCCCTCACATACCTGACACTCCACCGGGTGGGGCTTCTTCCTCGTTCTTCAAGGGAACCAGCCCCTTTCAGACGTCCTTGCTGTCCTCTCTTTCCTCGGCGTGTCTGCCCCTTCCGGCCATATTTGTCGTTTAAGGTCCAGCCCGGATGTCGCTTCCTCTGTGAAGCCCTTCCTGACTGCTTCGGGAAGAGTCAGCCTCCTGCCACGGTCACAGTTGCCTATACAGAACCTTTGTGCAAATAAAGGACCTCCGCTCACCATGCCCCATCTGTGCTCATGTCTTTTGTTCAGTGAAAAGTGTCTGTATGTGAAATAGAAAAAGGTGCCCTTCCCCTGTCCCCACCCCTCACCATAGCCATAGTCCTCACAAGGGCCTAGAGCTTGGTCAGAGGAATGTGGGCTGAATTTCGACCCCAAGATCTCCTTAGCTGCCTATTTTTGGGTAGGGTACAACCTGGACAACGGCACATGGCAGCCCTTCTCCAGCTGAGGTCCTACAACCCTCTGCAGAACTGTGTGACATGCCTATTTGTTTCCTATTGCAGCTGAAACAAATGACCAAACTGAGTAGCTTAAAATAGCACATGTCTATTATCTTACAGTCCTGAAGGTCTGAAGTTTGAAATAGGTTTTACTGGGCTAAAAATCAAGGTGTTGGCAAGGATGTATTCCTTCTGGAGGATGTAGGAGAAAAATTGGTTTTCTGGCCTTTTTCCAGCTTCTGGAATCCACTTGCATTCTTCAGCTCATGGTCCTCCATCTTCAAAGCCAGCAGCAAAGCATCTTCATCTCTCTCTCTGATTCTGCGCTCTGCTTCCATCATTACATCTTTTTTTTGGATTCTGACTCCTCTCTCCCTCTTTGGCCCACTTGGATGATCAGGGGTAATATCCTCATCTTAACAGCCTCCATTTAATCTCATTTGCAAAGCCCCTTTTGCCATGTCAGGTAATGTAGCCTCTGGTTCCAGGGCTTACAGCACAGACATCTTTGGGGGCCATTATCTGCCTATGATACCATGCAATCTCCTTATATCAAAATAATTTCTTCCTCTAACTGTCAAGTCTCTGAGAGGAGAATTACAGTTGTGTTCACTGCTCTTTTTAGCACCCAGTACAAGCTTAGCACAGAATAAGTGTTCAAAGAATGTTTGTTGATCAAATGCATAAGGGTGTGGACACACAGGCCCTCCTCCAGGAGACAGAGGCAATAGATAGGTGACACTTATTGTCTCAGATTGTCCACAGATTGTCTCAGATTGTCCACAGATTGTCTCAGAAGGTTGCTTGTAGCCCTGCATGGTTTACTTCCCTGGGGTGGTTTTGCCTCCAGAGGATACTTCACAATATCTGAAGACATTTTTGTTTCCCAGAGATGCTGTTAAACATCCTTCAATGCACAAGGGCATTAACAACTCATCCAGCCCCAGTGTCTACGGGGCTGAGTTTGGGCTGTCCCAGGTATACCAGGACTGCATGACTGGAAAGTCCAGAAGGCTGGGGCTTGTGGTAGACGTGTCAACGTGCCACGTACCTTATTCCTCAAAGGGTTGGGTTTATCTGACTCCAATCAGAAGATGAGAAAGTAGATCACTGTAGGCCACTTGCTCAGGCTTTACAGCTCGTCCCTGATGGGGTCAGGTTTTGAAATCAGGTCCCCCTGCCCCAGGCAGTGGGCAGATGGGAAAAACGACGTGGGCCAAGGTGGTGGCCCCTCCACACACACTGGCCTGCCTGGCTGTCCTGCTCCCTCTCTGATCACTCCTTCTCTGCTTCCCTGATCATGCTGCCTCTACGAAACCCCTCTGCATTGTACCATGTATCCCCAGATCCCACATGATCCCACCTCTACCTTTTCTGCTCTACCTTGGTGACCTCATTTACCTTCTCTGTGGGACAGCTCTTAAAACTTTGTGTTAGCAGAATCCTCTTACCTGGGTGCTGGGCCCTCCCTTTGGGCCTGTCTTGTGGACCTACCAGCTCTTGCTATCAGCACAGCCCCACTCTGATCCTACCACCAGTCAAACACCTTCAGTGGTACCTACGAGCATCACCAAGTCCAGCATTCAGGCCCTGCTCTGGCCAAGTTGAAAAGCTCAGTTTCCCAAGCCCACCTTGCACTTTCTCACTCTCTTGCTTTTGCCCAAACTCTGTCCCCCAACCCCAAACACCCCTCTTGTTCCTTATCTTCATTCTGGTGTCCTCCGGAGTGGAATAGATTTGCATCAGATCTGAGGGTCATCTTGTCATTTGGGAGAAGTAGGAGGTTGACTTAATAACTAATTATTTTGTTTATTTACTCTGCCCACGTTCATAGACCACTACTAGGTCACAGGCACAGGGCTGGATTTGGGGAATGTGGAAGTTGATGAGAAAATTGTGTTAGTTGTCATAAAGCTTGCAGCCTCCAGGGCAGACAGACACGGAACAGCTCATTTTATAATCCGTTAAATAGTGTCAGTTGTGGTTGGGGTACTGAGAAGACTTTCAGGAGGAGGGGGTGCCAGGTCAGCAAAGTTGCCTCTAGGAGGTGACATTTGGGTCCAGGATCTGCTGGTCATTGTCTAGACTGAGCAGCGACTTGAGTCGCCAGAGCCTGGACTGCTAAAGGAGCAGTCGCGTTGCTGTGGAGGGTGATGTGGCTGGGGTAGGTATAAATCAAACAGACCTCTGCCAGGCCCCCTGGGCTCTGTGGAAAGGTTACCCTGAGCTGTGGTTCCTGGCCGGGCTTGCTCAGATGCCATTAATCCAGCTTCCAGGAAAGGCATCAGGCTGGGTGGGGGCTGGGGGATGTGAAGGTGGGGGTTGACCAGATGGATGAAGAGCCCAGAGACACCACAATGCTCAATATTGCCGTGCCTGTGTGACTTCTTACCAGCAGAATCACCTGGCGACACGGGTTTCTGATTGCTCATGCTTCAAAGCACCCACTACCATTTGTAACTGAACATTTGCTTGTGTGATGCACTAATGCTTGCCCTCCCCCACCACTTGTGAACTCATAGGGCTGACTCCAGAAGTTCCCTGGACCCCTGAACCTTGTGCTGAGCCTGGTGCGTGCTCCATACACACCTGCCAAGTGAATCCACATCATTGGGTTTGCCTCTCTCCTCAACCCAAAGGAGACTGTTACGGGCTGAATTATGTGTCCCCTGAACTTTGTTTGTTGACGTTCTAATTTCAGTAGATCAGAGGTGATTAAGTTAAATAAAGGCTTCTCTGGTGGCTCAGTGGTAAAGAATCTGCCTGCCAATGTAGGGGATGAGGGTTTGATCCCTGGGTTGGGAAGATCCCCTAGAGAAGGAAACGGCAACTCATTCTAGTTTTCTTGCCTGGGAAATCCCATGGACAGAGGAGCCTGGCGGGCTACAGTCCTTGGAGTCGCAAAGAGTTGGACGCGACTGAGCACACACACACTCCCCAGCCTTCTTCGCACCAGGTACCAGTCTCGTAGAAGGATTTTCCCATGGACTCAGGGGGTGGGAGTGTGGTTCTGGGATGATCCAAGCACATTGTATTCATTATGCCCTGCATTTCTATTCTTATTGCATCAACACCTCAGATCATCAGGTATGAGATCCTAGAGGTTGGGGACCCCTGGTTTACGACACTTCGTTTGCAGTGCTTCATGAGGGCAGCCCTGGCAAACTCATTCCGTTTCCCCTCTGGGAATCCCATGTCCAGGGCTGGGCCTCTGCCTGGAGCAGGATGGGGGGCCATCTGGGCGATGGAGGTCTTATTCCTTCTGCCAAGCTTACCCCTGGCCTGAGGCCCGGTGGCCCAGGCCAAGTAGAGAAAGGCAGGGCCACAGTTCTCGCCCACTCCTGGAGTCTTGATTTGCACATCAAAGGGCTTATTCCTGGCAGGTCCTTCACAGGGGGCCTAAGTGAAGATTCATTGTCCAGGCCCCTGTAGGCCTTGCTTGACTGGATTTCGGGAGTCAGTGAGGTAGCCGGAAGGGAAGTTCAGTTAACAGGCAGGAGCCAGGTGCATCTGAAAGGGGCTCCTTTACTCCCTGCATGGTGGCTGCAGCCCCCACAGACAGACATCCTGGACCAGATTAACCTTTAACCAGGCAGCTCCAGGCCTCAGCTGCTGGGCCTGGGGCTCCTGCTGACCGGTGAGCAGGCCAGCTTTTCTGCTCTTGTCTCCGGGCGAACCGGAGTCCCTGATGAATGGTCCGCACACCCCCCCGCCCCTGGCCCTGCCACCATGTTGAGTGCTGGTGTCCCCAGCCAAGATGAATGGGCCCCACTAATGAGCTGGAGGCGGCGGCTTGGTGACCCCTGACCCCACGCACTCGGAGCCAGCGGCCTGGGGAATGGCTGCCCCCAGCCTGCTTAATGTGTCGGGCTGGCCTCTGAAAGGAAAACACATTTATTGCTACTTAGAGAAAATTGATCTAATTGGGCTGGAAGCATTCTGCTGATGGAACATGGAATTTTTATTAGGAGGGTGACTCAAGTTCAGCCAAGGTATCCTAGTTGTGAGGGGAGGCAAGACAGTGTTTCTAGGGATTTCACCCCCAAATCTCTTTCCAGCTGATGTCCCATGTCTAGGGAGGTCTGGGTTTGAATTCAGACTGTGCTGTTTACAGCCTACATCCTAGAAAACTTTGGCAGCTTCTCCTAGGCCTGATGCCTTAATTGTAAAATGGAAAAAAAAAAATCATAGCATTCTTGCAGTCTTGTTGTGAGAGGGAAATGAGATTATGCATGCATCAGGGCCACGGGACTGCCCTTAGCAGGAGCCTGGATCCAACGGGGCCTGTGTGAGCCAAGACTACATGTGGTTTCAGTCCCTTTGGCCAAATCCCTTGCAATTCAGTAATAAACCAGCCAAATCCTTGTTGGCTGCGATTGAGGTGACTCATTTGGGAGCTATTTTTAGATTGAGCTCTGGTCCCTGAAATGTGGGGGACACACTCGCTGATAGCCTCAGAACCACTCTCTAGCTTCTCCACCAGCTCTTACTGCAGTCGAGTCTGTTTAATATCTCCTAAATACCCTTAAACTTCCCTTGACCCATTACTGCTTTCCTGGCCTCAATGCAGGATGTCAAGACCACTGATTGCACTGACCAAAGGACTATCTCTATCTCCTCCCTGGCCTCTCAGCCAGTTCCACCGTGGTCCACACTCACTCTCCAAACCAGCCCACCCTCCACATGAGCTCACCATGGACACTGGTAGCTTCTCTGTAGATGGATCTTTCTAGAATGCATTTTGATCTGTTCACTCCCCAGCTTAAAACCCTTCTGTGGCTCCCCATTACTTAGAGTCAAGTCCAAATGCCTTATGTAGCCTGCACTCTGGGTTCATCCACAGGGTAACCTTATCTAACTTAACACCATCTAAATCCAGGCAGTTTTATCCAGGGCAAATAGTAAATTTTATGGGGTACCTGGTACACAGGCATAAATCCAAACTGTCCTGGACAAACTGGGATATATGGTCACTCTGTCTATCATGCTCTGGCCCCCACTGCATCTCTAACTACTTACTGTGGGGCCTCCTGTGCTTCCAGCAAAGCCCCCAATACCTATACCTTAGCACACTGTGCTCCATCCACCAGGAATGTATGCCCTCTCTCCCCATTTCGGCCTGTGTTCTTAAAGCCCTGGCTTTGACATAATTTCTACAGTTCTTCCTGACTCATTGACACTGAAAGCTGTTTCTTTGTGTATTTGTCATATACTGCTGAGTAACAAATACCCCCAATCAGTCATAGGAGTTTAAAACAACAAATACGTTATGTGACAGTTTTTGTAGATCTGGAATTTGGGAGCAACTTAACTGGATTGTTGAGGCTTAGGATCCCTCGAGAGGTTGTGTCAAGATGTTGGAAAGGACTGGGGTGGTGGTGGTCTGCTTTCAAGATGATTTCCTCACATGATTGTGCTGACTCTGGAGCTCTGGATCACACCCTCACCCTAGAAGTTTCCCAGCAATTCAGTTCCTCCTCTGCTGCTGCTGCTGCTGCTAAGTCGCTTCAGTCGTGTCGGACTCTGTGCGACCCCAGAGACGGCAGCCCGCCAGGCTTCCCCGTCCCTAGGATTCTCCAGGCAAGAACACTGGAGTGGGTTGCCATTTCCTTCTCCAATGCGTGAGAGTGAAAAGTGAAAGTGAAGTCGCTCAGTCGTGTCCGACTCTAGCGACCCCATGGACTGCAGCCTACCAGGCTCCTCCGTCCACGGGATTTTCCAGGCAAGAGGACTGGAGTGGGGTGCCATCGCCTTCTCCTCCTCGTCTGCTAGACCCTTGGAAATACTGATCTGATCAAGCAAGAGGTGGGGATAGGGGAGGAAAAAAAAATTCCTAATTTTAATAAATCAATCTGATTTCATTTCCCAGCTTTGTGATTTCTAATGAATTTTATGGGTGCCCTTCAGGGACTCCATATCAGAAGGCAGGCACCTCATTAGCAATTCCTCTGGAATAGATCCACTTTTAGCTACCAGGAGTCTAGACTTGGCTCTAAGGGAAGGCCTAAAGCTTGGTATGTGATGGCTGTGGCCACAGGTCCAGAAAGAAACCTTGCTTGGGGTCTTGGGTCCCTGAGAAGCTTGAGCTTATTTTCTTAGGATCCTCATCCTGATCCGTGATGCCGTGTTAATGGCTGTAAAGGATGAGAGAGTTGACTTCATCTGATTTGCTAGTGGCCACTACTCTTGGGTGGTCAGGCTCCCTTTGGGCTTCCCAGGTGGCGCAGTGATAAAAATTTGCCTGCCAATCTAGGAGATGCAGGTTCAGTCTCTGGGTTGGAAAGATCCTCTGGAGTAGGAAACGGCCACACACTCCAGAATCCTTTGCCTGGAAAATTCTGTGGAGAGAGGAGCCTGGTGGCCTACAGTCCATGGGATTTCAAAGAGTTGGATATGACTGAGCTTGAACACAGGACTTCCTTTATTCTCAATTATTGACCTAATATATAGTTGGAGGATAGACTTAGTACTTGTCTTTGATTCCTAGATGTGAACCATTCCTCCATTCTTCCTGCCTTCTCCTCTTCCCTTTATCCGTTTGTACTATCCATATCCATCCATCCATTGACCCATGTATGCATCCATATCTGTCCATCCACCATCCATCCATCCATCCATCCGTATCAATCCATCCATCTGTCCATATCAATCCATCTGTCCATATCCAATGAGTTCTTTTTCAATTTTCCAGATTGTACTCTTCCATCCCAATGCTCAATCTCCCTCACCCTGCCCTGCTTCTCCCCAAACATAATACTTTATTCCCTCCTAATATCCCATTTACTTATTTATTATGCTCCTTGTTGAGTGTAGAATATAAGCTCTGTAAAGAGAGGTCCCTTTATTTTGTTCACCTAGAGAAGTTCCAGTACAGCATAGACATTTGTTAAATCGTTGTCAATAGGCGAACATTTATTTAGCACCTACTGTATCCTAGACACCATAGGCATTGGACTAGGCACCAGGAATATAGTAGAGAATAAGCAGGAGAGGCCTCTGCCGTCGTAGGGCTCCCTATGAGTCTAATGAGTGAGATGGGAATGAACTTAACACAGAAATAAAGATAATTGTTGATCATAATTACTAGTATAAAGGAGGAAAAAAGGAAGATGTATGATGGTCAAAAGAGGGGAGACCTATCTTAGTCAGGGGTGCGTCAATTTCCTGGAGCTGTTATAACAAAGTGCCACAAACTATGTGACTAAAAACAACAGAGATTTATTCACGGTTCTAGAAGCTAGAAGTCTGAAGGCAAGGGTCCACATGCTCTCTCTTCTAGCTTTTGGTGGCCTTGGGCCTTCTTTGCCTTGTGGCCATGTAATGCCATCATCCTTGCCTGGGATTCTCCTTTCTGGGGCCAGATATTCCTCTTCTAATTATAAGAAGTCATTGGTGGAGGGCCCACCCTAATCCAGTGTGATCCCTCCTAATGTGATTACATCTTCAAAGACCCTATTTCCAAATAAGGTCACATTTACAGATCCCGGAGCTTAAAACTTGAACTTATCTTTTGCAGGGGGACATAATTCAACTCACAATAGGGGGTCAGAGAAGCTCTCTGACGTTTCAGCTGATATTGGAACTGGAGAGTGGCTGGCCAAGGAAAAAGGGATTACGACTGGAGGAAGAGGTCAGATTTATGTTACCAGAGGCGGCAGGTGAGGGATGGGGGATTGGATGAAAATAGTTAAAAGGTATAAACTTGCAGCTCTGAGATAAATAAGTACTGGGGATAGAATGCACAATGTGATAAATACATTTAACACTGCTGTATGCTATGTAAAGTTGGTAAAAGGATAAATCCTGAGTTCTCATGAGAAAGAAAAAAATTCTATTTCTTTAATTTTGTATCCATATGAGATGATGGATATTCACTAACTTATTGTGGTTATCATTTTATGATGCACGTAAGGCATCATTAGGCTTTACACCTTAAGCTTACCCAGTTTGTATGTGCTCAGTTGCTCACTTGTGTCCGACTTTTGGGTTCCTCTGTTCATGGAATTTTCCAGACAGGAGTGCTGGAGTAGGTTGCCATTTCCTACTCCAAGGGATTTTCCTGACCCAGGGATCAAACCCACATCTCTTGAGTCTCCTGCATTGGCAGGTGGGTTCTTAACCACGGAGTCACTTTTCTTTCTAAACTTATCCAGTGTCGTATGTCAATTATGTCTCAATAAACCTGGAAGAGAAAAAAGAGCAAAGGAGGAGTGCTCAGGTGGGAGTTCTTACCGAAGCCCAGCCCAGGAGTGGGAGGAGTGGAGCACTGCTGAGCTTCCCAGCAGAGAACTCAGCCTCTCAACCCAGACCCTAGCCTGACCAGGGAAGTGGTAAGGGGTAGACGGGTCTAAATAGACCCCCAGCCTGGCACAGTACCGGCAGCAGCAATGGGCTGAATCATCACGATGGATTCAAATGCATCTCTGCTCTTGTTCCTCCCCTGCTTCCTACTCCTCTATGGCTCCCCACTTCCTTCAGGACAAAACCCAAAGTGATCTCTTTTCTTCTTCCTCAGCCTGTAGAGGTGGGAAGAAGGAGTGCAAAGGGTCCCCACATCACAAGTAGCTTTGGGCAAGCTACCTTATCCCTTGGTGACTCAGTTTCCTCATCTGTAAAGTGGGAAGGAACAGCTTCTGCTCTAGGTTGTTGTGAGAATTGAAGGAGATCCTGGAGGTAAAGTGCTGAGCCTGGCTGACCTTTAGTGCACTCCCCTTCCCTTTCCCCACCAGGTCCTGAGACTCCTGCGCTCAGCCTCCCTTGGGTTGGCATTGCAACCCAAAGCAGAAGGCCTAACACCCAGGAGCATGTCTTTGGTCAATATTCTGGGGATGGAAAATCTAGGTGTCTGTCCCCTCCTGCCCCCATCATGCCTTGATGCTTGGAAAATGCCTTTCATTTCTTTCAGGGCCCCTCCTCACATGGGGATCACAGACACCCAAGTATAACACAGGTAATCAGAAATCACCAGGAAAAAAAACAGAGGAAGAAGGAATGCTGGGAAATCAGCACAAATGATTGACAAGCTATCATCCAGGGGTTGGACCCTGGTGGTCAGGATGCACCATGGTGAGGAGCTCGATGTTTCCATGAAGGGGAGACCTGAGATGAGCACCACTTTCTTTTTGGGGTGGCATCACTTGTGCTGGCTTGCTAGGCTGGAGGTGATGAGAGTGAGAGCTGAGTACCTTGTGCATTTAGTGTCTCGGCACTGTGCTCCCAACCAGCCTGGAGCTCCTGGGGGTGCAGGAGTCAGATTTTTGGGGTCCTCACTGCATCCCCAGCCCCCAGCATGGGGCCTAGCCCTGAGCAGGTGGGTGCTCCCTGAATGAATACCCACATGCCTGAGACTTGCACCCCACACTCTCTGACTAGACCCCACGTGGCCAAGGCATTGCAGTAGTCCAAGTCCCTATAGAAGCAGCCCTCGAAATGAAGATGTGAGGGCAGGCAGTCTGTTTGCGCGGTGATCCCAGATGTGCTTGTCGAAGACAGAGGATGTGAGAACAGAGAGGAGAAGGAAATGCGTGTCTTCCTGGGCAGGTTACCTCTGTGGGCAGCGGGAGCCCAGTCCTGCTGGGGACTTTGGGAGACAGCGCAGAACATGCACATCGGCATAGCCCACCCAAGGAGCGAGACAGCTGGGGCTTTTGTGCGCCTACTCATGCAGTTCCCATTCAAGGTCTGTTTCAAGGGTGTTATGTTTATTCCTCCAGCAGAGGGGCTGGTGGTTCGGGGAGTGGCTACAGGTGGTCAAGGAATCAAGAGTACACGTGGAGAGATGAGCAGGGGACTGGGAAGGATCATAGGCTCCAGGGGCCCCGACTCACTTACAAGTCTTTGGAATGCTGGGCACTGAGTTTTGCCTGACCACGTCCCGACCCCCATCAGCCACTGATGAGGGAGAACCTCCTGGGGTCCACCTGGATCTCAGTTCCCAGAGTCCTGGCTCGGGTCCTCATCAGGATCCCATCCTATCTTGCGTCTGGCCCCCCCACCCTGGCCGGAGGGGCAGGGGCAAGGAGGCGCAAGAGCACCCAGGTGCCAGGCTGGTGGACTTCGACTCTCCCCCGACCAGAGCTGACTCGAGTGCTGACATGGGGATGAAAAACGAGCAACCTTGCTTGCATTAAATATTTAATATTCTCTCCCTGGGAGGTGTCAGGAAAAGGACCCTATAATAAATACCATGTGGGACAATCCCATCACTGAGCTCTCAGTTAATGGCCTCGTTTGCTCTGACAGAAGCATTAATGATGTCGGGTCTATGGCCCGTTTCGGGTGTGTGTCTCCCTCCAGCTTCAGACCACGGAGGGCAGGGGACTGGCTGGAGAAGAGGGTCCTCCAGGTTGCCAGTTTTTATGCTAATACTTGCAGAATTAGTGGAATTATGGTTGGGCAGGAGAAAGGTTCCCGGAGCTTGCTTAAACTCATGTCCATCGAGTTGGTGATGCCATGCAACCATCTCATCTTCTGTCATCCCATTCTCTTCCCGCCTTCAGTCTTTCTCAGCATCAGGGTCTTTAAATGTTCCATGGACATCAGTTATTTAGACTTCGCTACTACTGTACTGGGGCTTCCCAGGCGGTGCTTCAGTTTAGTTCAGTCACTCAGTCGTGTCCGACTATTTCCGACCCCATGGACTGCAGCACCCCAGGCCTCCCTGTCCATCACCAACTCCCAGACCTTACTCAGACTCATGTCCATCGAGTCGGTAATGCCATCCAACCATCTCATTCTCTCTTGTCCCCTTCCCCTCCTGCCTTCAATCTTTCCCAGCATCAGGGTCTTCTCAAATGAGTCAGTTCTTTGTATCAGGTGGCCAAAGTATTGGAGTTTCAACTTCAGCATTAGTCCTTCCAGTGAATATTTAGGACTGATTTCCTTTAGGATGGACTGGTTAGACTCTCAAGAGTCTTCTCCAGCACAGCAGTTCAAAAGCATCAATTCTTCGGTGCTGAGCTTTCTTTATAGTCCAATTCTCACAACCATACATGACTATTGGAAAAATCATAGCTTTGACTAGATGGACTTTTGTTGGTGAAGTAATGTCTCTGCTTTTTAATATGCTGTATAGGTTGATCATAACTTTTCTTCCAAGGAGCAAGCATCTTTTAATTTCATGGCTGCAATCACCATCTGCATTGATTTTGGAGCCCCTCAAAATAATCTCTCATTGTTTCCACTGTTTCCCCATCTATTTGCCAAGAAGTGATGGGACCAGATGCCATGATCTTAGTTTTCTGAATGTTGAGTTTTAAGCCAAGTTTTTCAGTCTCCTCTTTCACTTTTATCAGAGTCTCTTTAGTTCTTCTTCACTTTCTGCCATAAGGGTGGTGTCATCTGCATATCTGAGGTTATTGATATTTCTCCTGGTAATCTTGATTCCAGTTTGTGCTTCACAGCTTGGCATTACTCGTGATGTACTCTGCATATAAGTTGAATAAACAGGGTGACAATATACAACCTTGATGTACTCCTTTCTCAATTTGGAAGCAGTTTGTTGTTCCATGTCCAGTTCTACCTGTTGCTTCTTGACCTGCATACAGATTTCTCAAGAGGCAGGTCAGGTGGTCTGATATTCCCATCTCTTTAAGAATTTTCCACAGTTTGTTGTGATCCACACAGTCAAACACTTTGGCATAGTCAGTAAAGCAGAAGTAGAGTTTTTTTCTGGAACTCTCTTGCTTTTTTGATGATCCACCGGATGTTGGCAATTTGATCTCTGGTTCCTCTGCCTTTTTAAAATCCAGCTTGAATATCTGGAAGTTCATGGTTCATGTACTACTGAAGCCTGGCTTGGAGAATTTTGAGCACTGCTTTGCTAGTGTGTGAGATGAGTGCAATTGTGCAGTAGTTTGAGCATTCTTTGGCATTGCCTTTCTTTGGGATTGGAATGAAAACTGACTTTTTCCACTTCACTACCACTGTGTTGGGGCTTCCCTGGTGGTGCTAGTGGTAAAGAATCTGCCTGCCAATGCAGGAGTCATAAGAGATGTGGGTTCAATCCCTGGGTTGAGAAGATGCCCTGGAGGAGGGCATGGCAACCCAGTCCAGTCTTGTCGCCTGGAGAATCCCATGAACAGAGGTGCCTGGTGGGCTTCAGTCCATAGGGTTGTACAGAGTTGGACACAACTTAGCGACGGACAACGCACACAGGCACTACTGTATTATGTTAATGATTTCCATTTTCAAGGTTGGGAAATTGAGACCCAGAGAGTCTGCTGAACAATTCATTCAAAGTCACATGGCTAGTCGATTCCTCTACCCATGTGACTTTGAATGAACTGTGGTCCAGAGGTTGAGAGTCTGCCTGCCAATGCAAGGGATGTGGGTCCAATCCCTGGTCCAGGAAGATTCCACATGCTGAGGAGCAAGTAAGCTCATGTGCTGCAACTACTGGAGCCTCCGCAACAAGAGAAGCCAGCACAACAGGAAGCCTAAGCACCACAACGAAGAGAAGCCCCTCTCGCTGCAACCAGAGAAAGCCCGTGGGCAGCAACAAAGACCCAGTGTAGCCAAAAAAAAAAAAAAAAAGTCACAAGGCTAGTAAATGGAAAAGGTGGGATTTGAAATGGAAAAGACAAGCCTGTCTCCTGCCAGTGTCTGGGCTATGTTGCCGGGGCTCTGGAGGCAGACAGCTGTGGGTTGGGATCACAGCTCATTGTTTTTGCTAGCTGCGTGACGGTGAGGAATCTGGCTCCCCGCTCTGAGCTTCACTTGCTATGTACACAAAACTGGGGCAATCCTGTCCTGTCTCATGGAAGCTGGGAGAATGGTATGAGGAATCGCATGTAATACTTTAATCACCACACTGATAAAAGTTCATTCTTACCACTGCTTGAAATGCAGTTTTGCCATTTCCTGGCGGTGTGACCTCCTGGCATGTGATTTAACTTCTCCCAGAGTCAGTTTTCATATCAGTAAATGGAGGTAAAAATTCCTATCTCCCAGGGATACTGGGAGTGCCCTTCAACCTCTAAGCCTTGGACTGAGCAGCCTGCATTCTGCTTTGTTCTGGGAATGGCTCTGAGTGGTCCTGAGGGTCAGACCTGAGCCAGATGGTCCCAGTGTGCCTCAGTGGGTCAAGCCTGTATCAGGAGACCCAGGTCACCTGTAGGTTCTCATCCCTGTGCCCCTGGCTGGTGCCAAGCTGTCCTGTGTTACCCAGTGGATGGTTTGCAGCCCTGAATTATAGCTGAATTGTTGAGGATGAGAAAGGGGTGGCCTGATCTGAGCTCCTTGCAGGGAGAGAATTCACAGCCCCACGTGTTCACACAAGCAAGCCGAAGCCCTGGGCAACCCACGGTCCCAAAGCTCTGGGTGGCCCAGGATTGTGAGGCTCTGGCACCAGGCCTCTTTCTGCTTGTGACCTTGACTCACCCACGTGGCTGCTGAGTTCAGGGCACTCCCCGCTCCTAAGGCCGGAGTGGTTCTCTGGATGGCGGCAATGTTCCAAAGGTCGCAGGCTCTGGTCGGGGGGGGGCCCGCCCCTGGCCCCAAGAGTGCCATCACCAGCCAGCCAGCATATTTTGTACCTCTGGGGCCTGGAGCTGGGGGTGGGGGTGGGAGTGGGGAGGGCTGGCGAAAGCAGGGAGGAGTGCTCAGTCAGCAGCGCTTTATGGATGGCTGCTTGCATGTGAGGGGAAAGGGACTCCTGGGCTGTTCCCTGGGAGCCCCAGGCTCTGCCTGACCAGGAGCAGCAGAGATGTGCTTGACTAATTTATATTAATTCAAGACCATTAATGATGAGCTATCACCTCTCTTTCCTCTCTCCTCTCTCCTCTCCCTCTCCTAGCGGGAAGACAGTGCTCAGATTTAAGTGCTGAGCTTTGAGGGCTCCCGACTCCTGCGGTAATGAGTTCAGACTAGGAGTTCAAATTAGGCGGCTCCAGCTCCTGACGCCCACCCAACTCCTCCCCTCTACCAAAGAAACGAGCTCCCAGGGTTCTTTTCTGCCCCAAGGTCAACCAACTAGTCTCCTAATGAAGAAGAGAGCCCCAGATCTGTTATGAAAAGTCTGGGGGTGATGTGGGAGTGCAGGGCCTCCGAGGGCCTCAGGTGAATGTGCAACAACCACACAGTACAGCCTTCAAAACAACTTCCTCCCTTTTGCCTGTTTGTGCCTGAAACTGCTGGAGGAGCAAGAGGGCCTTAGATTGCCCTGTTTTGTGGACTCCCTGCTCACAACTTTTCCTCCTGCAGTGGCGTAGTTGCTTCGGTTGTGTCTGACTCTCTGTGACCCCTGGACTGCAGCCTGCCAGGCTCCTCTGTCCGTGGGACTCTCCAGGCAACAATACTGCACTGAGTTGCCGTTCTGACCCAAGTGGAATTTCCCAGTGGGCCTGTGAAGCAGAGACAGGGCGGATGGAACTAACCTTAACTAGGAAGGAACTGAGCATTTCCCCCAAACACCAAGCTGAGCCCAGGACCCAGGCCTCCTGAAGGCATGAGCAGAGATTTCCAACTAATTATCTGGACATAATTGTTCATTTCCCAATTATGTTCCTTGTCCCTGGGACTGGGGACAAGACCAGGCCACAGAGATGCCTGTTCCCAGGACCGGGTATGATAGGAGTCCCATTTTATGGTGTCTCCAGAAGTAGGAGTAGAGAGATTAAACAGCTGCCCAGGTGCAGTCCTCGGGGAGCAGTGCAGTCCTCAGGAGTGCACAGAAGCTACGGGAGAAGACCTGTGGGAAGGGCCCAGCCAGAATCCAGTGGAGGCCCTGGGGTGATGTCTTTCTCCTTTCGAACCTCAGTCTTCCCGTCTGGATGTCGACTTAATGCACGAAGTGAGAGTTGTGAGTTCAGTTTTACTGAGGGCAAAGTGAGGACCGCAGCCTGGAGACAGAAGTTCTGAGAAACTGCTCCAAAAAGGTGGGCAGGCGGGGGGGCAGGTCGGTATATATGAGATTTTGGTGAAGGGGGAATACATGCAATTGAGCCTATTTTTCCAGAAGGTTTCTACTGGTCTCATGAAGCTTTGCTAGTTATGAGGAACAGTGGTCACCATGAAGGATTTTAGAGCTTTTCTAGATATGGGGAGATATAAGAATTGGGCTCATAAAATCAGCTCCAGAGAATATCTAACTATCTGAAGACCTGTCCTGTCCCTTCCACCCCCAGCCCCCGATCCCAGCTGAGAATGCCTCATTTCTGCTCTCTGCCCCGAACTCTTTCAGAGGGTATTGAAGGTTAGCAGCTGCAGCAGCACATGATTTAATCCTTGTGCAGGTAGATGGCAGGTGCCCATGGCAAGCACCCATTTGTAGTTGACATGGACAGTGGGACTGTCTGGGGGGCCTCCGTGAGCATGATCAGCCTGCAGATGCCTCAGTGGAGGCTTGACGGAAAGAAGGCCCTTTAGGTACTGAGACCATGAGATTCCACTGGGGAGGGGGTACCAGTTGTCTGAGCCTCGGACCCTGGGCCCGGTTGGTGGCAGAGTCCCAGGGCAAGGCAGAGGCCCTCTCCAGCTCCCTCAGGCCTCCCCTGAACAGCAGTGACTCAATTCCCTTGCTTTTTCTCCTGGTTGACGATGGTAAAACTTGGGGCATCTGAAACACTCCCGCATAAACCCACACAAATGATTTCTCTCAGCATTTACATATTTCCTTTTGAAACCCTGCGAGTCTTTTCTCCAAAGTAATGGATTTTCCTCCCCCCTAGCCCCTTGTCTGGGCCAAATGTATTCAAATCTGGTCAGAAGATTCCTATCAGCTCAGCAGGGCTTCCCTCCTGTTTCCTGGCAAATCAGCATCCTTTTTATTCTCCCCCTCAGATCTCTGCGTAAAAAGGAGCCTTTCTATGAGAAAGTTTTACTGGGACAGACAGACGGACTCCATGTTGCCGAGGGGTCTTTGATAGCCCAGAACACAAGCTCTGACTTCAGGGGGCTCAGAAAACTTCATCAGCCGAGGAGGGGGATGAGGAAAACAGGATCCTGCTGAAACAGCCCTTTGAAATCCCCCCAAATGATGTTTGATGTGCCGGCGCCTTTCAGCCTAAGCCATACCTTTGGCATCAAAAGCACCTTTTGAAAAAAAAAATTAGCTATTTTTTAAGGCACAGAAGAAGTAAATTTAATATTAAGTCCTAATGGCACAAGTCTTTGAAAAAGCATTTCTGGACTTCATTTAATACTCTCCCCCCTGATCTAGCAGCACAAGCTTTCTCCCCCCTTTTCTCCCCCTGCTCTTTAATTCTTAATCCTCCTCTTTCCAAATCCTGGGCCTCTGATGGCAGGTCAGGGCCTGGCACCCACAGGGCTGCAATGACATCCAGCAAATGGAGCTAGAGTTTCATTCCCTTTGGCCACCCAGACCCCCTGGCTTTTAAAGCAGTGGCCAACCTCTGAGGTTTTCTTCTGTTTTTGGCCTGAAAGGGAGCGTCTGAAGGCATTGCTAGCACTGAGAGCTGGAGCCACAGCCTGGTTCCCCGTGGTGAGAGCACTGACCACCCAGGGTGGCCTCCAGCCTACAGGGACTGGAGTAGGAGTCCAGCTCTGAGGGGTCGTGGACCACTTCAGGGCCCAGAGGCTCACCCAGCTCAGACTGGTCTAGCTCACCAGTGAGTCACCTGCCAAGTCCTGATCCTGGAGGGGAACTCCCCTGACACCACAGAAGGGTTTCTGACCTGCCTTGGGGAGAGTCTTTCCCTTCTTCCCTGGACCAAGGCAGCCAGGACCACGGACAGCTCTGGGTGTGTCCAGGTCTGGTTGCTGGGCTCACGGTACATCCTGGCCTCCCTCTGAGAGTGGTGAGGACCCCTTGTTGGATTAAAGTGAGCTTACCTTTTGGGGATGGGCTATCCTGTTCTTCTACACACAGAAGCCAGTGTTCAAGTAGGAGGTGTCTGAGGGATCCTAGGAAGTGTGAGGGATGGAAGAGGAAAGTGTGTGGAAGGAATGCTAGATTTCTTGCCTTGGGAATGGGGTTGCTCTCTGGGACCAGGGAGGTTGGGGTGGGTGTGCTCACTTGGGGAGAGGAGAGTTGGGGGATTCCTGGAGAAATGGGGTTGTGTGATGAGCACATGGATCTCACCTAAATCCAGACTGTCCCATCCCCACCAACCCATCCCTCTCACAGAAGGAACTTTCCTGAGTGCGATTGTTGTCCTTACCTCCATCCCTGGCTTAAGACCTTCTTTGGCTCCCTATTACTCTTACAATATAGGACCAGCTCCTCAGCCTGGCAAATGAGACCTTTGAGGATCTGGCTTAGTCAACCCATCCCGTTCCATTCCCTGGTTCTGTTTCAGCTATGCTGGGCATTTCACGCGTGCCCTGCACGTCTCTGCCCTGCAGTCCTCTCAGCCCAGACTCTCTCCCTTCTCTTCTCCATCTGGCAGATGCTCAAGGGTCACCACCTTGGTGAAACCCTCTCTGACCTCAGGCAGTATTCCCAGCACTGGGTTTGGACACGTCTGTCAGCGTTAGCTTCTTGCACTGTGGGTGTTTGTACCTATCTCTCCCAATGCCTCTGAGCTCTTTTTTTTTTTTTTAATTAATTTATTTGGCTGTTCTGGATCTTAGTAGAGGTCTGCAGATCTTCAATCTTTAGTTGCAGCACACAAACTCTTAGTTGCTGCATGTGTGATCTAGTTCTCTGGCCAGGGATCGAACCCAGCTACCTGCATTGGGAGCATGGAGTCTTAGCCCCTGGGCCAATAGGAAAGTCCCTGAACTCTTCAAAGATAAAGGCTGGGTCTTATCACTCTTTGCATCCTCATCACCTACAAATCCAACTCAATCTCCTTTCCCTGAGCATCAATACATTCTATCATCCTTATTTTACAGATGAAGAAACTAAAGCTCAGAGACCTTAAGTAACTTGCTTAAGGTCACACAGTGAATAAGTTAAACATCCCCCTTGGCTCAAGAGATGAGATGTAGTAGAAAAGGAGCCTTTATGCAGCTCAAAGACCATTGTTGAAGCCAGAGTTTACGGAGATGGTCAGGTAGAGCCTTCCAAGCAGAGTCTGCTTCCCTTGGAAATTGTTTCCAGTAGTATGGGTGGCCTCACATGCCCTGATTGTGATGGTCTGAATCTATGCTGTCCCAGGTGTCTGGCTGGTGAAGTTGGGCACCCGAGACTGTGGAAGGGAGAGGAAACTGCAGACAGAGCAGAAATGGGGAAGTGCATTTGGTATTTTCTGAGTCCTGGAAACACTGCTCTTCCTGGTTCTGTGGAAGCTCCGGGCCATGGCTCCCACTGATTCTTGCTCCCCGCTCCCCCCCCACAAGGCATTAGCCCTTTATGACTTCATATTAATCTACAGGCACTTATTGCTCTGCAAGGCTGTTTTGACAAAAGTTCATTATCAAGACTGCTAAATGCTTTTAAAGCATTGATTGGGCAAATTATTACATCACTGGGGTAGACACTGGGTTTGAAGATGGATGGTGTTGCTCAGACCATCTGAAATTTCCCTTCTTTTAATTGGATCGATCCCCAGAATAAACGAAGTTTAATTGAATTTTGAGGAAAATTGAGCAGTTGTTTGTGAGTCTCTGTCGATAGGCATTATTTCAATTACACGGTGATAAGTGAGCAGGGGTGGGTGGTGGTGGTGGGATGGGGTGGGCAGGATAGAGCTTGCTGTACCTAGGGCTGGAGGCAAATTTCCCTGAAGTGCATCTCTCTCCTTCAGTAAATGTTTACTGATCATCAGCTTTGTGCCCCCGCCCACACTGGGCCAGTTCCCTCCTGAGGGCCTGCGACACCAGTCTCTCAATACTGATGATGCTGTTTAGTCGCTAAGTCCTGTCTCACTCTTTTGCGACCCCATGGACTGTAGCCCTGCCCTGACAGGTTTTTCTGTCCATGGGATTTCCCAGGCAGGCACGAATACGGGAGTGGGTGGCCATTTCCTCTTCCAGGGGATCTTCCCGACGCAGGGATTGAGCCCCTGTCTCCTGCATGGCAGGCGGGTTTTTCACCACTGAGCCACCTGGGAATCCCCACTAGTGATGTAGCTCCTGGCAAGTTACACACGTTTGCTGAGCCTCAGGGTCCCAGCTGGTGAAAAAAGCATATGATGGCTGCAGTCACTTGGGGTTGATAGAAACCAGAAGTGTGATGACGTAGGTGCTGGTCCCTCAGTTAGTGCTGGAAGGTTGTGCAAGTCTAGACCCGTGCTGGGGGTGGGGGGCGGGGAAGCAGTTGTGGACACACAGATGGCAGAAGGTGAGGAAAAGCTACTGCGATCGAGGCTTCGCCCTTTATTTACTGCGGCATTCTTTCTTTTCCTCTCTCCATGTCCCCGTGTTTCTCTGTGTCTTTTTCATGCTCTCTCAGGCTTACTTCTTTTTCTTTTTCTCCACCTGCCTCAGCGCCGCCCCCCCACATATTTATCTAACCACGACTAGCTCAGGCTGATGTGCAGTGTACACCATGGAGCCTAAAGGCCCAGAGAGTCAGGGAAACAATCTGTGGGGAAGCAGCCTTTAACCTGAGACCTGGAGAAAGAGAATGTGGGTGAGCAAGCTGTGTATGTTTATGGGCGTGTGTATGTATTTATGAGTATGTATGTGTTTCTGGGTGTGTGTGTGTGTCTTTATGGGCATGTGTGCATATATTGGTTTGTGTGTATATGTATGTTTATGGGTCTGGAGGAGGGCGTGGCAACCCACTCCAGTATCCTTGCCTGGAGAATCCCATGGACAGAGGAGTTTGGCAGGCGACAGTGCATAGGGTTGCAAAGAGTCAGACATGACAGAAGCGGCTTAGCACACATGCGTGTGTTTATGGCTATGTGTGTGTATGTGTGTGTCTTTATGGGCATGTGTGTATATATGGGTGTGTGTGTGTGTCTAGGGGTAC
The DNA here is from genome assembly GCF_027580195.1 of Bos mutus. Classification (NCBI taxonomy): domain Eukaryota; kingdom Metazoa; phylum Chordata; class Mammalia; order Artiodactyla; family Bovidae; genus Bos; species Bos mutus. The sequence goes on along the minus strand of NC_091629.1, from coordinate 53,869,849 downwards.
GTGTATGTGTGGTATATGTAGATAGTGCAGAGGTAGCAGCCAGTGCAAAGGCCCTGAGGTTGAGTGTGAAGATGTTTGCCAGCAGACCAAAGGGGCTTGAGCACAGTAAGGAAGGGAGGATCCAGGTCCCTGAAGGACCGACCATGCATGATCAAGTGAGAAGCCTGGGCTTAAACCCAGCTCCATAGAATTCTAAATCAACACTCACCCCATAGCCCCATGACAGCTGATCAGTTCTTCTTCAGTCTTTTCTGAAGCCTTAGGTAGAGCAAATCTAAGGGGCTCTGTGAGCAAAGCTAAGGAACCTCCCTGAGGTCCATCACAGGAGGGCAGTGGTGGTTAACTGAGGATTAACCACCAGAGGTTAACCCCCAGGGGTTAACTGCAAATCTTTAGATTCTTCAGAATGGAGCTTTTTAAGCCATTAAACCTTTCTCTCATAAGCCCTGGACCCCCTTTTTCAAAAATAACCAAGACTCAGAACTCGTCATCAATGTCTAGGTGAGGGGGTATCTCAACTGGGGGCAATTTGTCCCCATGGGAACACTTGGCAAATTCTGGAGACATTCTGAAGAGGGTGTTACTGGCCTCTAGTGGGTAGGGAGCCAGGATGCGGATAAGCATTTTTCAATACTATACTGTGCATGATCCAACACAAAGAATTATCCAATTCCTACTGTCAATGGCTTTGAGGTTGAAAAACTTCCCCAGGCAATTCTGGACGGCAGCCTCTGGGCTTTTTACCTTCCGCCCCTCACACCTAGTGAGTGGACAAGTCAGAGGCCTCTCTTCTGTGGCCACAGGGCATTTCTTCCCAAAGCTTTCTGCTCAGCAGCTGTGCTGGGCTCCCTAGACCCCCAGCTTGTCCTGTCCTTGGAGAGACATTTCCTTCTCTGGTTTCCTCCTCATCCCAGAAGTCAGCTATACTTCTTGCTTTTATTTTTAAAAATTTACTTAATTTTTGATTGTGTTGGGTCTTTGTTGCTGTGTGTGGGCTTTCTCTAGTTGCAGGAAGCAGGGGCTACGCTCTAGTTGTAGTGTGAGGGCTTCTCCTTGTGGTGGCTTCTCTCGCTGTGGAGCTCAGGCTCTAGGTGTGTGGGCTTCTGTCGTTGTGGCACGTGGACCCAGCTGCCCTGCGCCATGTGGGATCTTCCGGGACCAGGGATCGAACCTGTGTCCCCTGCACCAGCAGGCAGATTCTTAACCATGGGACAACCAGGGAAGTCCCCGTACTTCTTGGCTTTAAATAGAACCTCTACTTTGTTAAGGGCTTGAGGACACCACGTCTTTTCAGCCCCTTTTCTGGGAGCTCAAGTTCTTCATGCCGGCATTCTTCAACCACCATTCTCTCATCAGAGCTAAGTACTCGGTTAACATACCCTCTGTGTGATGTGGCGGGATTTGAATATTTTCCTCCCTTGTCACTAATTGCAAACAATAAAATAAAACATCAGATTGCCACCAAGACTGCATTGCCATTGAAATCAGGTCCATTTCCATTTAAACAAGTTTGTGAAACACACTCATTGGAAACAAATGTGTTCCTTGCACATGAATTCAGATGACAAATGGCTCTTTTTATTTTCCAAAGTACGTCTTTCTCCGTTCTTGGGAACTGTGCACTTCTTGCAAGTGCCTTTGTAACCTCTGGAGTCAGCTTGATGCCTGATTCCATTTCCCCTGCTTACACTTTTGGGGACAGAGTCCAGGAGGGGGCGGCTTGGTTCAGGGGCTGCGGCCATCCTGGCAAGAGGGTTGAGTGGATGTGACCCCATCGACATGTCACTCCCACGCTCAAAATCACAGTTGTCTGTTGACCACAGGATAAAGGCTGAGCTTCTAATGACATTTGAGGTCATTGATTTTTACCATATGGTTCTTGTCTTCCCAATGAGTTTTTGGCTGCTTCTTCACCCTACTAGGGCTTCCCTGGTGGCTCAGATGGTAAAGAATCTTCCTTCAATGCAGGAGACCCAGGTTCCAGCCCTGGGTCAGGAAGACCCTGGAGAAGGGGATGGCTACCCACTGCAGTATTCTTGCCTGGAGAATTCCAGGGACAGAGGAGCCTGGCAGGCTACAGTCCATGGGGTCACAAAGAGTTGGACACGACTGAGTGACTAACACTTTCACTTTCTTCATCCCACTAGACTTTTCACTTTTTCCTAAACACCCTATATCTTTGCAGTTATTTCCACAACCAGGAATGCACTTGCAATTCATGCCTGTAAGGTGAACATATCCTTCTGGATCCAACTCAAGCATTACTCCTCTGGGAAGCCTGGCTTCCTTTTCTGGAATGCTCCCTTCTCCATATTCTTTTTTCAAATTTTTTAAAAAATTATTTTACGTTGGAATATTATTGCTTTCTGAAGCGCCAACCAATACTTTGGCCACCTGATGCCAAGAGCCAACTCATTGGAAAAGACTCGGATGCTGGTAAAGATTGAAGGCAATAGGAGAAGAGGGTGGCAGGGGATGAGATGGCTCGGTAGCATCACCAGCTCAATGGACATGAATTTGAGTAAACTCTGGGAGATGGTGAAGGACAAGGAAGCCTGGCTTACTGTAGTCCAAGGAATTGCAAAGAACTGGACATGACTTAGCGACTGAACAACAAAACAAGAATTGCTTTACAATGCTGTGTTAATTTCTACTGTACAGGAAAATGAATCAGCTATATATACACATGTATCCCCTCTTTTTCGGATTTCCTTTCCATTTAAGTAATCGCAGAGCATTAAGTAGAGTTCCCTGTGCTACATAGTATGTTCTCATCAGTTATCTATTTTATACACAGTATCAATAGCGTATATGTGTCAATCTCAGTCTCTCAATTCCTCCCACTCCCTTCCCCCTTGATATCCATACATTTATTCTCTACATCTATGTCTCTATTTTTGCTTTGCAAATATCTATATTCTTAAAGTGCTGTATCCACACCTCTATTGGAACTTGCTCCACAGGGTATACGAAATGCATATTTACTCATAGAACCCAAATAAAACCAAGGCCCCACGTGGCCCAGTCTTAGCATGGAATTGCATTTAAAGAATCACATAAAGCAGTCGAAGGAATCTAAGGCAATTTAAATCTTTTATTGGTATCTCTCAGTGTCAGATAAGATCCAAATCCTAATTCACAACAACACTTAAAATTCTCTTTCCTCATTCCTCTGACTTTCAACTGCTCTCTCCTTTTGTAGCTGTCCTCATAATTAACTCCTCACTAAAAGTCTCTAATCACGGCTCTTGACTTCCTTGTTACTTCTCTTTCTCTCTCAAGTACTTTCCTCCTCCTAAGTGGATTTTCCTTACATTTTCCTGAATGGGAGTTAAAAAAATAAGAATCCAAGGGAAATTACTGGCAGACTCAGAATCTCCCTGAGATGGCAGCGGAGAAAGAGGGTCAGAACAGCTAAAGATAAGCTTCTCTTTAGTAGTCTGGGAGGTGGGGAGTTGGCAAACCCTTACAATTTAATGTCAGTTTACATGTCTTTCCCCCGGTGCTTGTTTGTCTCTACTGTTGGACTTCAGGATTGGGTCTGCATTCCATTCATCTGTATCTGAGCCCCATGCCTAGGGCTTTTCACTAAATGTTCACTCGAGGTTTATTCCCATAATTCCTCTCATACTGAAAAATTCAAGCATCTGATTGGGTGGATTGAAATTGTGCAGGTTCAGCTCAGACCGTCTGTGTTCCATACTGGGGGATGTGGGGCATGTGTGTGCTAGGACCCTTATTCCAGTCACCATCCACTGGGGTTGCATTCTGATGGAGCTGGCTTTCTTCTATTCCCACCCCTCCCTATTGCTCACACTTATTTGTTTTTGTTTTTCATCTGTGAATGCCTAAATTATTTTTACATGTTCCCTGAATTTTGAAACAGATTTTTAATTATACATTTTCAACTGTTTTAATGTGAACATATGAGCAGCTACCAAAAGTGCAGATAAAAGCACCACATTTCCAATTGTTTGTCACAATATTTGCTCTTTGCGAAACATTCCGGGGATGTGGTCTCCCACATCCACATTTGTAGGCTGTTTTGGAATTACTGCCAACAGCATGGCCAGTGTTGTGAAAGCTGAGAAAGAGAGGGTCTGGAGCTTGTACAGTTATTGTTTGGGTGGGTGGATTCTGGAGCATATCCCTGGCCAAGCTGTGTATACAGCAGGAGTGGCGGTGGGATTGAGCCTAAGTACAAGGCATCCAACAGACCAGTGAACAGTGTTCAAAGCATGGGCTTGGGATTGATCGATTGATCTATTCATTCATTAATCCATTCAATAAATTATTCTTGCATATCTACTATGTGCATGGGATCCCATCCAGCTCAGGCCTGGGATTTTGTGTGGTGACTGTCTAAACCTGGAAACAAGTACTGACCAGAGGCTTTGGGACATGGCCAACTTGAGTCATCTAGGGACTTGGATGGTGCAGAGAGGCAGCGTATACACAGAAAGTAGTCTGAGGCCCAGACTCTTGTGCATGGAATGAAGGGTAGTACATGAGAGGACTGTTCCAGTATCCCCAGAGTTTTAGAGTAGGTGATGGGTTTTATGGTGGTCAGGCAAATATTTTCTCCTTTCTCTCTTTCTACTTCCCTCCCATGTCCATGGGAAAAGTATACTTATCTGCTCTATTAAATTGGATTTTGTCAAATGCCTTGCTTCAGACTCTATGAGAATTCACTTCTTTATTCCTTGACTTTGGGCTTGACTTTGTTGTCTTCCTTGGTCAATGGAATGTTAGCAGAATCTAATCTCTGGTCTCAAAGCCAGCCCAATCTAGAGCAGCCCAGTCTAGAATAGCCAGATCTAAGAGGATCTGAAGACCCATGAGTGAAACATAAGTGGTTGTCATTATATGCATCTGAGAATTTTGAGGTGGTTGTCACACAGCAGTAGCTGACTGATACAAGGATCTGACAGATCAAAGGCTATACTGAAAGGTTGCACATGGTTTTATACCCATGTCTCCTTCAATAAAAGTACAAATCTCCTATGCTCCTCACCCCAGATCAGAGATTATGACACATCCTTGAGGGACTAAGTCCTCTTCTTCCTTGTTGAGCATTACTGTCTTCTAGACATCTTCACTAACCAGGGCATTTGATCAGGTTTACTTGTTCTAGTTTATGCTATGAAAAGAGTAGATGGGATTTTAAATTTCCAAGAGGACAAATCATATTAGGATACTGAGGATACTTTCAATAGCTAGGCAAGTCCCTTGACATGACCTCAGCTGAGCTGAGAGATGGGCTGGGGAGTGGCTCTACCTCAAGATGATTATGGCAGGCCTGGATGTTTGTGGTCCAGGCTAGTGCCTTGACCACAAACAGGGTTAGGGACTAGGGACAAAATCTGATATGTGGAGTCCAATAGGGTCTAGCATGATAGAGATGCTGGGAAATATAGAAGGCAGGAGGAGAAGGGGGCGACAGAGGATGAGATAGTTGGATGGCATCACCATCTCAATGGACATGAATTTGAGCAAGCTCTGGGAGATGGTGAAGGACAGGGAAGCCTGGTGTGCTGCAGTCCATGGGGTTGCAAAGAGTCGGACATGACTGAAGCTACTTAGCATGCACAGGGGCCTTATTGTTCTGCTGACCACAGACTCTGTTCTGCTGCCTTTATTTTGGATTCTTTGAGTGTGTGTGTACTCAGTTGCTCATTCATGTCTGACTCTTTGCAATCCTATGGACTGTAGCCTTCCAGGCTCCTTTTGTCCCTGGGATTCTCCAGGCAGAATATTGGAGGGGGTTGCCATGCCCTTCTCCAGGGGATCTTCCTGATTCAGGGATTGAACACATACCTCCTGCATCTCCTGCATTGCAGGGGGATTCTTTACCCACTGAGCCACCTGGGAAGCCATCTTCCTTGAGGGTCACATGCAAATCCCAAAGGGCCCTCCCATCTCTGAATCTCAGAAAGGAAGTCCTCAAACCTGCTGATAGGATGGGTTAGAGGTCACAGGGCAGTCCTCACCCTTTCCCTGGGAGTAGGGAGGTGGCCAGTGAGAACCAAAAGGCTGTGAACCTCTCCCTTCAATGTCAACATAGCTCCGAGGTCCCAGCCCTGGGACCACAGGATCCTCTCTAGGCCAAGCTGGTCTTCAAGGTAATGTTTGATATTTGCTAGCTGGCCCTGCCAGGCTGTAAGTGTAATTTAGGATAATTAAAATGAAATGTTAGCAAGTAGTGTATCTCTCCACGATGATGAGACTCTAGTGTTGGATATAGCCGAGCAGCTGGGTCCCTTGATCCATCAGAGGGGGATGATGCCAGCCTCTAAGCTCCTGGCCGATCTCCCACGTGGAAGGAATTAACACGGCAGACATAATTTCCCCGGGGTCAACATGCTTCACCCTGCAGATCTGTCTCCTCTCAAGCTTGGGGAAGTCTGACGGCAGCCACCTGCTTGCCTGGCCTTGGAGACCTTGTCTGGGCCTGCTGACCACCCCTCTGCACTCCCGGGTTTTGCTTCTAGCTGAAACCTCCCTCCCCCTTCCAGTCTAATCACCAGGGGGAGGGGAACACAATCAACTTGGGTGTAAAATTCTAAAGTCCTTTGGAAAATGCAATTGGAACATAATCCCGCCTGTGAACATTTCCCAGTTAATTATCATCGGCTATATTTTTGGCATCAGGGCTGAGCGGGTGGGAGGGGGTGAGGGGGATGGGGGTGGCATCTTCATCACAATACCAGTTTTAGGAGTCGTTTATCTTGTCTTTTAGACTAATTATCCCAAACTCACCACTAGGCTGTCACACTTACATGCTCCAATAAATGTAGTTTTAAATCAGCCACTGACTTGGCGGCAGGGTTACTAGCAGCGTCCCTGGCTCGTGTCTAACTAGGGCCATCCATCTGTAATCATGGTGCTGAGGGGAGGTGGCACTGGTCGGGCCTCCATGAATGATCATGCTTATTTATATGCAAATACGTCTGACAAATCAATAATGTATGATTTAGCTGTCCATGGGCTAGCAATCCCAGGTGGGGGCTCTACTGAAGGTCTGTGTTGGCTCCTGCCCTGTCCCACCAGGACTTTGCTTGCAGCTGCCCTTCCCCGCTGCAACCAACTTCTAAGGTTTCCAAGTTCAAGGTGTCTTTGCTGAGATCAAGGAATGTACCCTTGTGAGGGTCTTCATCCCTATCTCAGGCTCTGCTCTAATTAGGACTTTGTCCCTTTCTTAAACTCAGGACATTATTAATTCATTAAATATTTATTGAGCATCTACTATTTATCTATCTCCATCTTTATCTCTACCTATAGAAACAAATCCTTGTATAGCACTTACCGTATTCCACTTACTTCTACTCTTCCATATAGCACTTACTGTTCTTCAGCTGTCTACATATGCTATCATTTAATCCTCCTAACAAGATAGGAGGATACTGGTGGCTTAGATGGTAAAGAATCCGCCTGCAATGTGGGAGACCTGGGTTCGATCCCTGGGTTGGGAAGATCCCCTGGAGAAGGGCATGGCTCCCCACTCCAGTATTCTTGCCTGGAGAATCCCATGGACAAGAGGACCCTTGCAGTCTACATTCCATGGGGACGAAAAGAGTCAGACACAACTGAGCGACTAACCACATTATTGGCCCTACTTTGCAGAGGGAAAAACTGTGTCACTCTGTTGCCCAAAGCCATTCAGCCAGAGAGTATTGGTTCTGGAATTCAAGCCCAGGCAGTCTGGCCCAGACTCTCCACTGTGATCTGCTGGGCTTTGTTGTCGAGTGCTGCACCAGCACTGGGGCTACAGCAGTGAACAAGGCAGACAGCTGCCTTACCTCATGGAGCTTTCATTCTTGTGGGTAGATAAAGAGCAAAAGCAAAATGTAAAACAATGCAAAATGACAACAAAGCTCATACAAGCAAATAACTAGTAATTCACAAATTGTGCATACTTCCCAGGAGGCACTAGCGGTAAAGAACCTGTCTGCAAATGCAGGAGATGTAAAAGATGCAGTTGTGATCCCTGCATTGGGAAGATCCCCTGGAGGAGGGCATGGTGACTCACTCTAGTATTCTTGTCTGGAGAATCCCATGGTCAGAGGAGCTTGGCAGGCTGCAGTCTGTAGGGTCTCACAGAGTCGGACATGACTGAAGCGACTTAGCACACGTGCACGCACAAATTGTGTTAATTTCTTGGAAAGAATCTGGCAGAATGAAGAGCATAAGGAAGTCAGGAAACTCCCCTAATTGAGCACAGCACCTTTGGCACGTGGTCAGTCCAAAAGTAGGGCATTAGTCTGGCTTTGCCAACTCCTGGGGACTTCTAATCTAGTGGAGGGGGCTGGCAGCAAGATTCTTAGGTGCAAAATATTAGGTCATGTTTAAGCGCTTAGGAGGAGGTTGGTGGTAAGGAGAGATGAAGAGGGGGTAGTCTAGGTCCTGGAGAGAAGAGCTTTAACTTGCAACAGGGAAGAACAAATCTGATCTCATATTAGATCTGTTTCTTTTACTTTAACATTTGTATTTCACTGCTTTTGCTTAGAGTTAAGAACCTTGCCTACAGCCCCAAATACAAGATAGCCCATTCTCAAGGCAAGGCTCTGACCTTTAAGAGTACCACTTTTTCATTCATATATAGATAAAACATTGCAGAACAGAGAATAACATTTGTCTTGTTGAGGGTTTACAAGAAATCATACCTGACCTACACAGTATAGGTAAAGGATTCCTATACCAAGAAGTTTGTGATAATGAACCAAGCCCCTCCCTCACTTTGCCTTCTACCTTGCAATGCAGGGGACCCAGGCCTGATCCCTGGTTGGGGAACTAAGATCCCATATGCTGCATAGGACCTTAGCCCATGAGGTGCATCTGCTGGGCCCACATTCCACAACCAGAGAGTCCATGTGTGGCAATGAAAAGATTACACGGTGCAGTGAAGATCCAACACAACCAAATAAATAAATAAACAAGCATTGTTTAAAACAAAAACAGACAAAACTTAAAGAGGGTATGACTGGCTCCTTTAAAAAAAATGCTTTGCTGAAATCTTTCAGGGAGTTTGGAGTTTTTGGAAGGCACGAACTACTCATTTTCCTTGCACGCTCCTGCAATAAACCTTTGTCTGCTCCAGACTCTGATGTTTTGGTTTTGTTTGGCTTCACTGTGCATTGGGCACAGGAACACATGTGTGTTTGGGGACAGACACACATAAAGGCCTAATTTGTTGTTGTTGTTCAGTCACCAAGTCGTGGCCAGCTCTTTGCGACCCCATGGACTGCAGCATGCCAGGCTTCCTTGTCCTTCACTATCTCCCAGAGTTTGCTCAAACTCATATCCATTGAGTTGGTGATGCTATCTAACCATCTCATCCTCTAATTCACTCCTTAAAATTTTACTGAGTGGATACTATGTGCCAGATGTCTTATCTCAATCAACATCCGCAACAAACGTATGAAGTTAGAGATGGGAAAATTGAGGCCCAGGATCATGTAGCTGGCAAGTGAATGGTGGGTGGGAGGCTGGCATTTGAAGCAGAATATGTGTCCAGTTCTCCAGTTCTAACCCTAACTCTAAGTTAACTCTAATCCTAAACTGGATCCTCTAGAACAAGCTATATCTCAGGGCTGACTCAGAGCTTTGTCTCCATGTTTCCAGAGCATCTTTTGAAACCCACCCAGACTCACCATCCTTCATGGCTGTATCCTCAGTGCTTAATGAGGAGCCTAGCACATGGTGGAGAATCATAAGGTAATTGGTAAAGGAACGATTGCCAGGATGGGGGTTCCCAGAGGCATTTCAGGGGGAGAAGAGGCTGGGCAGGGTTTCCTGATTTATCTTTCTGTGTATTCTTAGAAAGGATGGGGGCCTTCCTGGGTGTGTGTTACTGAGCAGGAGCCTATGGGGCCTTCCCTGGACAGGTCTTCCCCCATATCCTCTGCCTTAGCTCCTCTCTGAAGTACTTAGATATATTAATAGTATTTGATGCAAATTCCCTGAGTTGTTTTGCATATGTGAAACCCCTCCCCCCACCAAATGGAAGATGTTAACTACTCGATGACTGTGAGCACATAGCCCCAGGCTTCCTGGAGCCCAAGGACTGATAAAGCTAACCCCTGTGACACCACCTTGTCCCCTCATCATTAGCCAATCAGAGAATTGTGCAGGAGCTGATCATGTGACCCCCATCCCCACAGGCTCTTTAAAAATGTCAAGATCTTTCAGCGAGCTTGAGACTTTTTAGGGCGTAGGCCACTTCATCTCCTTGCATGGCCTTGCAATAAACCTTTGTCTGCTCCAAACGCCTATGTTTCAGATTGTTTGGCCTCATTGTGCATCAGGCACATGAAGTTGCGCTAACAGGTGGACCATGCCATTTTCCACCCTCTCCAGACTTCTGTTCCATCCACGTGGCTTGGGAAGTCAGTCTGTGACAGCTTGAACAAGCTCCCTTCTCTATAGAAGTTTCCAGGAACCAGAAGGTAGAGGCAAAAAGCAGATATTCTGCTTGAAAAAGCAGGAAAAAAAAAAAAAAGCAGGCAGCGGCGGGCTGTGCCCAGATAGGAGGGCTCATCAATTTCAGTTAGCAGCTCTCCTCCCGCCTGGGGAGATTGTTCCTGCCTCATCTCCTGGACTGTTAATGCCAGCGCTCCCTGGCACACACAGCCAGGCCCAGCCCTGGGCTGGGGACCTTCACTTCCAGCTAGGCTCAGAGCCATGAAATATTCAGTGCCAGTGACTTTCTCTCTCATATTTCTTCATATTCGGAGTGGCCACTCAATTGATATGTAAATAAAGTGCACCAGCACCAAGCCTGTCCTGCACTGCATTATTTAAGCTGCAAAACGATGCATCATCCGTCATGGGGCCCATTGGCGGGACCCCGCTGGGTGCCGGGCAATAAAGCCCGCAAGAGCCTCATCAGAAGCAGCGGGTGGCCTAGTGGAAGTTCATTTATGCATGAAATATTCAGCCAGCAACAGTGCCAGCCTTAAACATCAGTAATTGGGGGGGTTTCTATTGCTCCTAACTAGCGCCTCTAAATTATTGCAAAAGACTGGCCAATTTTCAAATTACATATATTTGTCATGCTCTTGTACCTTTCCTGAACTAACTGCACTGGCCCCGTGTTGTGGCTGTGTGCACACTCACCGTGATGAGCTGGGCCCAGTGGAGCCGGGCGCCTCTGCAGAGGAGAAAACAGCAGAGGCTGCATCGGTCCAGCAAGCCCTGTGCTCCCCCTCCGTCTCACTCTCCTGATTTTTGGCAGTACTGCTCACTCTGGTTTCCTTAGTGGGGTCGTTTTCATGCCTACATCAGGTGTCTGAGACCCTGGGGTGGGAAGGCAAAGATTCCCCAGGGTTCCCCTGAGAAGGATCGAGTCCAATATCTGCCCTTGTGTGGACTTGCCTAGTTCTGCGAGGACACGGTTCATTGATGGTGCATCCTTTCTGTCCCAGACCCTCCCTAGGTGAGATGTTGGGGATACAGCAATGAATTAAAAGGCAGGTTGCCCCAGTCTTTAAGGCGCTCACAAGGCTGGTAGCTCACAGTCCCATTTAGATTTACTAAATCATCTTTGGGTAAAGTGTTATTGTCTTGCCCTCCCCTTGAGGCAGATTCTAAGACAAGAATGTGAATGCAGACTGTTTATTTGGGAGGTGATCCAGCAAACCTTGGCGGCAGTGGGGAGGTGAGACAGGGAAGTGAAGGGGAAGAGGTTCATATAGAAAGTGTTCGTGAGCTAGGTGGGGTTCCATCCCACTGGGCTGAGTTAGCATAGAATACATCTCAGACTTTCTCTACACATAGGGTGAGGGAGCTAAAGTATTTGTCCAATGGCCCCTGTCCATCCCTTGAAGGCACATTTCAGAGAGGTGCCCCTGCTTGTGGCGTGGGAGGGACAAGGATTAAGGCAGTATGCTTGGCATCCTCCCAATGTCACCCCTGGGAACTGGCAGCATCAGACAATCGTCTGTATGGGAGTTCCCCACTTTTCTGTCTGAATTCTGGCACAGGTCCTGCATGTATAGGGAGAGAGGGGGGAGAAGTTTCCTGCAAAGGGCTCGGCCCAACCTGCCCAGGGGGCTTGCTGACCTTTTGCACAAAGAGTTCTTTGCCCCTTGGTTGAATAACTGCCTGCGTTAGGTGAGGGTGGAAGGAAGGAGAAAGGAGGAAGGAAGGGGTGCTAAAATCATCTCACAATCAATTCCGGATGATTGCTAATCATCTCAAGAATGCCTTTTCACCTGGCTGCTACTTCTCAGCCTTCAAGTCTTTAAGTGTCACCTCCTAGGAGAAGCCTTCCCTGAACAAGTGGATGGTCATCCCTTTATTCTTTCCCACAGTCTGTTTCATCCACAGCATTTTTCGCAATCTGTAAGGCTATCACTAACTTATCTGCTGTCTTGCTGTCAGTCACCTCCCACTGGGTAGTAAATTCCAGGAGGAAGTGATTGTGTCTACTCTCTTCGCTTTTCTGTTCCTAGGGTCTGACCTGGTGTCTGACTCACAGGGGGTCCTCAATAAATGCTGTTGAGTGGGTGAAACAGTCAAGACAGCTGTGAGCGAGGTAGCATGATCCCTCCTGTCACAGATGGGGAAAATGAGCCTGAGAGACTCTGAAGGAATTGTCCCTGTGGTGAAGTCAGGGCTGGAACCCAGCTTTCGGTCCCCAGGGCCCTCTGGCAATAACTCATCCCCTTCTGTCCCCTTTCTAAATCCTTGGCATTCTGCAATTTCCAGCACTAACACCCTCTCAAACCATACTTGGGAAACCTTGAGGCCAAATTCAGCCTTGAAATCCACAGGAGATAAGATTCCAAGAGCTGAGTTGCCCAGCCATGGGGCAGGCAGGAAAAGGTGGGTTGAAATTCCATTCACCCATTCTGCCAGGCCACACCTGGCCTGCCTGCTGGCTTTGTTTCCTGCCCCACCAGGGACATGAGGTCAGCTCTGATTCCCAAGGCTCAGCTACGAAAGGAATTTAAGATCCTGAGGAGAATAAAATATCCGAATATCCAAGAAACCCTTCAGGGCCAAGACTCTTTTCTGATAAGCTCCTTAAAGGCGTTTCCTATGTAGTAATAAACTTTTCTTTGCTGCTCATTGCAATGGACTGAAATTTGTTTTAATCCTTCTTTTGAAAAATAAGACAGATGAGGTGATTTTTAAAAAAACTTTAAACATGTTGAAAGGAGCTCGTATTTACAAGAAAGTTACACAAATAATTCAAAGAATTGCTGTATACTCTTCTTTACCCAGATTCCTTCACAGTTAACATTTAACCACATGTATTTTATTGTATGTGTGTGTCTGTACACATACAATGTTTTTTCCTGACCCGAACTGTTTGACCTAAGTTTCGAACATAGCGTCCTTTTGCTGTCGATATATCAGTGTGTATCTCCTAAAACCCAGGAAATTCTCATATAACTGTAATCGAAAGAGAGCTTTCAAAACCAGGAAATTAGCATTCATATAGTACATCATCTGATCCACTAACCTTATCCTGCTCTTACCAGTTGTCCGGTAATGTGGATGAAGTGCCCTTGAAGGAGCAGCACGTGGCTGTGGGCCTGGGGTTGAAGGAGACACGGTTCCAATCTTGACTCTTTCCCTTTTTACTCTGGGGACCTTGGATAAATAACATATTCCACCCCAACCATAGGTTTCTTCCTCTATAGAATGGGAGTTACAATAAGACCTTCCTTTTAAGATTGTTTTAGGGACTTGCCTAAACAAGTCATGAGGCTTATTCACCATCCCAAACCTGGAGAAAGCAGTGAAGTGAAAGTCACTCAGTCGTGTCCGACTCTTGGTGAACCCATGGACTGTACAGTCCATGGAATTCTCTCTAGGCAAGAATACTGGAGTGGGTAGCTTTTCCCCTCTCCGGGGAATCTTCTCAACCCAGGGGATCGAACCCAGGCCCAGTGGTTAAGAATCTGCCTGGCAATGCAGGGGACACAGGTTCAACCCCTGGTTGAACCAGGAAACTTCCACTTGCTGCAGAGGAACTAAACCTGTACACCTCAACTACTCAGCCCGTGCTCTTGAACCTGCACACCAAAACGAAGCATAGCCGCTGCTCGCTGCAGCTAGAGAAAGTCTGTTCACAGCCAAGAACACTCAGGGCACCACCTCACCCCCACCAAATAATAATAATAAAATAAATTTTAAAGAGATTGTTTCAGAATTAAGTGAGATAATGCAGGAAAACACCTACCCCTGTACCTGGCAGCCAATCCACATGCAGTAATGGTAGCTCTTGGTGGTGGTGGTGGCAAAGGGATGCCTTATGCGGTGCCACGCATTGCAGTGAGGGCATTTGACGCCCCCTCTGCCTTTTCCCTGGTGGCTCAGCTGGTAAAGAATCTACCAGCAATGCAGGAGACCTGGGTTCTATCCCTGGGTTGAGAAGATTCCCCGGAGAAGGGAAAGGCTACCCACTCCAATACTCTTGCCTAGAGAGAATTCCATGGACCGTACAGTCCATGGGTTCGCCAAGAGTTGAACATGACTGAGTGACTTTCACTTCACTGCCTTCTCCAGGTTTGGGATGGTGAATAAGCCTCATGACTCTACCTGTGTCCACTTCTGACTTTGGTTCCTCTGCGTCTCGACGGTTGTGAGAGTTGCCATTGGTGCCCCCATGACACATCCCCTTATCCCATCTCTGACTTCAGCTGTATATATGGTGGGAGGTTCCCATGCACCTGGAGAAAGTCCCATTTAAAAATTGAAATATGGTTGACTTACAGCACTGTACTAGTTTCTGGTGTACAACACAGTGACTCGATTTTATATATATATATATATATATATATATATATATATATATAATATATATGTATATGTACTTTTTTGGTATTCTTTTCCATTATGGTTTATTAGAGGATGTTGAATATAGTTCCCTGTGCTCTACAGTAGGACCTTGTTGGTTATCTATTTTATACATAGTAGTTTGTATCTGCTAATCCCAAACTCCTAATTTATCTCTTCCTACCCCCCTTTCCCCTTTCATAACTATAAAGGGTTTTCTATGTCTGTGAATCTGTTTCATAAATAAGTTCATGTGTGTCATGTTTTAGATTCCTGATATAAGTAATATCATGTGGTGTTTGTTGAGAAAGTCCCATTTTAAGTGCGCGCTGGGTCTCCCAGCTCTCCTGTCTCAAGCTCTTCTCCAAAGCCTGGGGGAGTCTCCTACCCTCGCAGCATACCCAGGTGCAAAGGCATCAAGCACAGGAGCAAGAACATCCCTGGGGGCAACTGAAAAGAGTCAGTGTATTGATGCCCAACTTCCTGTCCTCTGGGGAACAGGTCTGAGGTGTGTGAATGCTAAGTCGCTTCGGTCACATCTGACTCTTTGCAATCCTATGGACTGTAGCCAGGCTCCATGGGATTCTTCAGACAAGAATACTTGAGTGGGTTGCAATGCCCTCCTCCAGGGGATCTTCCCAGCCCAGGGATTGAACCTGTGTCTCTTACATCTCATGCATTGGCTGGTAAGTTCTTCACCACGAGCGCCACCTGGGAAACCCCCAGTCTGAGGTGCAATCCCACAATTCCCGAGGGTCCCCAGTGAGAATGAGGCTCATCTTCCTGCAGTGGAAAGCACCTTGCATTGGCTTTCCATCCTCTGTGTCTCACTCTTCCCCTTCCTCATTTCAGGGGTCACCTCCCAAGTAAACCTCCTGCATCTAAGTTCTTGTCTTAAATTCTTTTTGGGGGGTTACTCAGATTAAGGGACAAGCCCAAGGGGCTTTGAAAATGTTGGCTGTGTCCCTCATTTATTCCACTCCTCCTTCTAGAACTCAGCTTCCAGCCCCAGGCTCTTTATTCTGCATCTCAGACCCTCCTCTGTTCTGTTTTGCCTCATTGTCTGGATTCCTGGTGATGAGAGAGAAGTGCCAGAGCCCAGGTGAGGCCTGACTCTCAGATCTCCCTCCAGAATACCTCCAGGATTCACCTCCTCTTCTCTAATCATACACTTTCACTTTGGGTTTTCTTGGTGGCTTAGATGGTAAAGAATCTGCCTGCAGTGCAGGATACCTGGGTTCTATCCCTGGGTTGGGACAATGCCTTGGAGAAGGGAATGGCTACCCACTCCAGTATTCTTGCCTGGAAAATTCCATGGACAGAATAGCCTGGTGGGCTACAGTCCATGGGGTCACAAAGAGTCTAACACAACTGAGTGACTAACACTTTCATTTCACTCTTATCTTACAGCCACTGTCCTAGCTCAGGTTTCACGATCTTCCAAGAAGAATATTGAAAGTGTCTCAGCTGCCTCTTGTCCTGAATCTCTCTCCTTCCATCTATTTTATAAAAAAATTTTATTTGTTTATTTGTTTTATTTTTGGCTGAGATAGGTCTTAGTTGCAGCACTTGAGATCTTCATTGAGGCATGCTGGATCTTTTCATTGTGGCTAATGGACTTCTCTCTAGTTGCAGCATGTAGGTTCAATAGTTGTGGTGTGACGGCTTCGTGGTCCCAAGGCATTCAGGATCTTAGTTCCCCGAACAGGGATCAACGCACATCCCCTGCATTGGAAGGCAGATTCTTAGCCACTGGACTACTGGGGAAATCCCTCCTTCCATCTATTTTGTACAAGGCTTTTCAACACACAGCTCTTTTTTCATGTTTCTACTCTGCTTAAAGTGCTGTTGGACCTACAGGATGAAGCCTTCACCCACAGCCTGGC
Organism: Bos mutus; assembly: GCF_027580195.1. Taxonomy (NCBI): domain Eukaryota; kingdom Metazoa; phylum Chordata; class Mammalia; order Artiodactyla; family Bovidae; genus Bos; species Bos mutus. The sequence continues at coordinate 53,853,176 of NC_091629.1, read as the reverse complement.
ACAAAATGTTCTGGCTGGCTTGTTCAGTTTCTCCCACTTTCTTGCCAGTTCTGCATCTCCAAGGACACCCAAAGCCCTGCAGGTCCCAAACAACTCAGCCTGTCTCATAGTCCATGCCTTGCCCCATACTGTTTTCTCTGTCAAGAAAGTGCGTCTGCCCTGGTGGGGTTTGGAAAATTCCCACTGACCTTCAAGTTTTATCTCAAATATCACGGACTCTTGGATGCCCCTGAGCATGTCCTCCCTTGCCTCTTTCTCAAATAACATTTATTGCCCTGAACTGAAGCTGTTTCTTTCTCCATTTATCTAGACTGGAGCTCCTTAAGAGCCAGCCTGGTCTTGTTCACATCACAACCCTCAAGCCCAGCTCAGTGCTTGACTCAGATGAGCACTGGGGAAATGTTTGTGGGTGAATTAGAAGGACAGATTTCAAAAATATGTTTGTTCCCTTATTCATTTATTTGGCTGTGTTGGGTCTTAGTTGCGGCACACAGACTCTCTAGCTGTGGCACATGGGCTCTAGAGTATGCGGGCTCAGTAGTTATGGAGCCAGGCTTGGTTGCTCTGCTGCGTATGTGGGATCTTTGTTCCCAGACCAGGGAATCAAACCCTGTCACCTGCATTGAAAGGTGGTTTCTTAACCACTGGACCACCAGGGGAGACCCAGAATGATGGGCCCTGAGCTTCCAAAACAAGCCTCCTGTTAACGCTTGCCTGATACCAACACTGAATGGGCCTATGTGGATGCTATTAAAATAATGAATGCAGAAGGGGATAGATGAACAAGGCTGGGAATTGATCTTGGACCCCTGATGAGATCATTAAGAACTGGGGGAAGGGGTGGGAGCACCACTCTCACAAGTTGAGATTCCACTAGCCTCTCTCCCTCCATCAACTCCACCCCCACCCCCACTTTGATTTATGAGCTGGATGCCTTCCCCCTCCCCCATCCATTACCCTCATTGCAGCGCTAACTCACCATGGAAAATCTATTTGAGTCAAATAGAATTTTTGTCTTTGCCTGGGAATTAATGCATTTTGTAAAAGATGTTTTAATCATGCTTTCCTTGTGGCAAAAATCATTGCTTAAAAAATATCTACCCCAAAGACTCAGGCAGGTGTCCCATAGATGTACCTCATCTCCTTGACAGGGAACACTTTGTGAGGAGTCTAGACTGGTCATACCTGAGGATTAGGTGTTTTCGGGGAAGGAGGAAGCTGCATGGAGGGGATTTTGGCTGGGTGATGGAGAGGGGAATGGAGAGCTCCTACAACTCTTAATAGTGATCATCTATTTTATTATTGTTAATAAATTCTTCTTGGAATCATGTTCTCACATTCTGGTAAAAATGAAGATTTTCATTCTGATTATTTGATTTAATTAAAAAGAGGCTGGGGAGGAAGCATGCTCTGGGGAAAGAAGCCACGCCCCCCACCCCAGGTCCAAATTCTAGCTGTACCACTTTCTAAATGTACGGATAACTCCTGAGCTGTGGGAAATTGGGAATTACCTTAGTCACCACCTCTCTGCTACCTTGTGAGGACTGAGTGAAAAAATATGCACAAAATCACACAGCTCTGACACGTAGTAAGTCCTCAATAAATGCTGCTGCTGCTGCTGCTAAGTCGCTTCAGTCATGTCCGACTCTGTGCGACCCCAGAGACAGCAGTCCACCAGGCTCCCCTGTCCCTGGGATTATCCAGGCAAGAACACTGGAGTGGGTTGCCATTTCCTTCTCCAATGCATGAAAGTGAAAAGTGAAAGTGAAGTCACTTAGTCGTGTCCGACTCTTTGAGACCCCATGGACTGCAGCCTACCAGGCTCCTCTGTCCATGGGATTTTCCAGGCAAGAGTACTGGAGTGGAGTGCTATCACCTTCTCTGCAATAAATGCTAGCTTTCCTTTACTCTCTTTCTTCCTTCCTCATTTGGAATCAGATGATCTTAAATCAAGTTTTAACATTGCCACTTTGTAGCAACCAGGCACTCTGTAGGCACTCTGTAGGCACTCTGTTAATATATGTTGAGCAAAAGCATAATTTCCTTTTGGGGTCACTGAGAAATTCTGCTCTCTCTTTGGCTTATGGAGATAAAAATTCTACCAAATGGACCTTTCCAAGTGGGTTGTGGATTTTTGCTATTGTCTCTGCAGTCGACCTGGATTTGCTTTTTCTATTCTGTCACTGTCTATTATGTTGCCTTATTTAAATTGAATTATTTTATTATCTGATCAGTTCAGTTCAGTAGCTCCGCCGTGTCTGACTCTTTGCACCCCCAAGGACTGCAGCACGCCAGGCCTCCCTGTCTATCACCAACTCCTGGAGCTTGCTCAAACTCATGTCCATCAAGTCCGGTGATGCCATCTAATCATCTCATCCTCTGTCGTCCCCTTTTGCCTTTAATCTTTCCCAGCATCAAGGTCTTTTCCAGTGAGTCAGTTCTTTGAATTAGGCGGCCAAAGTGTTGGAGTTTCAGCTTCAGCATGAGTCCTTCCAATGAACATTCAGGACTGATTTCTTTTAGGATTGACTGGTTTGATCTCCTTGCAGTCCAAGGGACTCTCAAGAGTCTTCTCCAATACCACAGTTCAAAAGCATCAGTTCTTCGGTGCTCAGCTTTCTTTATGGTCCAACTCTCACATCCATATAATACTACTGATATTTCTATTTAAAATTTACTTGTTTGTTGATTGCCTACCTCTTCTACTGGATTTCAAGTTTCATGGTGGCCCGTGTGTTTCTCACAAATGATTGTATCCCTAGAATGTGGAACATAGGAGGTGCTGAATAAAATAATTGTTGAATATATTCATAAATAAGAGTATAAGAAGAATAAGTGAAATTTAAAAAAAAATCTCTGCGTGATGGTACAGGTACCAAGAGCAATATAGGGCCAGTCTGTTTCCAGAATAGCTTGTGTAAAGACTTAAAAAACTGTAGGCACTAGAGTTGGGGTGGCTGTAAGGGACACTTGTGAAAAGAGGTGCCTTATCAATGTAAGATCTCTGAATGTTGCAAAAAAGGTCTTGGATGGGGAGGAAGGTGGTTTGGAATGTGAAGACCAGTTTCTCAGTGGGTGTGGCAGGAGGGAAGGAGTTGACCTTTGATAATGAGGTAGGAGAAGGTATTACATGAGTCTTCTTGAGATGGGTAGACTATGTACCAGCTTTGAGAGGATGAGAAAGGAGGGCTTCTCTCCCATACCCCCCTGGTTTGATGGTTGAAGGGGAGGAAGTATGGGCTGCTTGAGTTCCCTCCCTCCACTCCTGGAGCTGGTGGCATGGGGTATCTGTCGAGTCTAAAATGAAGTGCTCCAGGGAGACCTCTTGGGCTTCCCTGCGAAGGGAAGGATCTGCCTGAAATGCAGGAGATGCAGGAGACATGAGCTCAATCTCTGGGTCAGGAAGATCCCCTGGAGGAGGGCATGGCAACCCACTCCAGTATTCTAGCTGGGAAAATCCCACGGACAGAGGAGCCTGTTGGGCTACAGTCCATGGGGTTGCAAAGAGTCGGACATGACTAAAGTGACTGAGCATGCATGTACAGGGAACCCTGTCCCTGATGGACATCACTTTCAGAATCTTAGAAGCTTGTGTCAGAGACTCTCATTGACTCACAGGGATTCAGGGTTTCATGGCTCAGAGGTGAAGGATCATCTGCTTTGACTTATCCCTTTGCTGTGAGTTGCTTTGGAAAAGGGCTCTGATTTGGCTGTTAGAGAAGTGGGAGAAAAAGGTCCATGGGAAGAATGAATGGGAACATTCATTTAATTCCCTCATTCAATCACTCAGTTAGTTAGTTTACTTAATGAATTTTAAAAAGATTTTTTATTTGATGTGGACCATTTTTTAAAGTCTTTATTGAATTTGTTACAATATTGCTTCTGTTTTATGTTTTTTTTTTTTTTTTTTTTTTCTATGAGGCATGTGGGATCCTAGTTCCCTGACTAGGGATCGAACCTGCATCTCATGCTTTGGAAGATAAAGTCTTAACCATGGGGCCACCAGAGAAGTCTCCAAACAAATAATTTTTGGGGGAACACTTCCTTGGGGTACCATGTCAGGCCAAGGAATTCAGTAATGTAAATGTAAATTCTATAAAAGACACGCTATCTCCCAACATGAGGCTTATAGTCTAATGGGAAAAAAAAATTATAAGATAAATGCACAAAGAAATACATAATCACAACTGTAACTTGTTAGGAAGGGAAATTTTAGATATCAGTTTTCTGTATTGGTTTTCAATTGTTATAAAATTTTGGATTAAAAAAGTCATCCCAAAATTTGGTGTCTTAAAACAATGAGCATTCATTTAGCTCATGAGTTGGCAGTTAGCCCAGAGCTCAGTGTGACCTTTGGTCTTCCTTCAGGCTCTCTTGTATCTGCTCTTTGGCTGTGGGTTGGCCGATCTGAATGGTTTTCAGTTGGAATGACAGGAGGGGCTCATGTCTGTTCACATTTCTTTTTTGTTTTTAAAAATTAATTAATTTTGGCTGTGCTGCGTCTTTGTTGCAGCACATGGGCTCTTTGTTGCATGCAGCATTTCTCTAGTTAGGGCACGAGCTCAGTAGTTGTGCTTCATTGCCCTGTGCCATGTGGGAATCTTAGTTTCTGGACCAGGGATCGACCCTGTGTCCCCTGCATTGGCAGGCAGATTCTTTGCCACTGAGCCACCAGGGAAGTCCCATCTGTTCACATATCTTATCTCCAGGCTGGGTACATTCCCATGATGAAGGTAGATGAGCAAGAGGGTAAGGGAAAATACACAATGCCTCTTGATGTCTACGCATCACTTCTGTTTTATCCTATTGGCCAAAGTAAGTCCCAAGGCCAGCCTAGATTTCAGTGGTGGGGAAACAAATGCCACCTCTTTAGTGAGAGTTGCTGCAGAGTCATAAGCAGAAGCTACGGATGAAGGGAGAGAGGATATGGTGAAGCACTGGGGCGATCAATCTGTTGCAGTATATCCTGTTCATGTAGAATAGGGCACTTGATTTAAATCCAGTGGTCACAGAAGGCTCCTCTAAGGATGTGACATTTCAGCGGAGTTGGCAGGAAAAATAGGAGCTAGCTAAGTGAAGAAAGAGGCTTCCCTGGTGGCTCAGTGGTAAAGAATCTACCTGCCAATGCAAGAGATGGTGGGTTTGATCCCTGGGTAGGGAACGATCACCTCGAGAAGGAAATGGCAACCCTCTCCAATATTCTTGCCTGGGAAATGCCATGGACAGAGGAACCTGGCAGGCTACTGTCCATGGGGTTGTAAAAGAGTCCGACAAGACTTAGAGAGGAAACGACAACAGCAGCAAGTGAGGAGAGAGGCAGAACTCTCCAGGTGGTGAACATGTGCCCTCTGAACTCTGAAGTGGGAGCCAGCTGGGTAGAGTCAAGAGACTAGAAGCAGAACAGCATGGCCAGAAAATGGAAGAAAGGCTTTGGGGTGAGACAAGGCTGAAGGGGATGGCAGAGTCCAGCCAGGCTTGCTCCGAAGTTGCCTTGCCAGGAGCAGAGGCTTTATTTGAAACAATAATCATAATAATGCCATGGAAGCTCTAGCTGAGCATCTAATTGCTCCTGGTGGGGGTGGTCCTTGTATGACTCAGCCAGAAGGAAACAAAACAATGCCTTTTGTAGCGGCATGGATGGACCTACAGACTGTCATGCTGAGAGAAGTAAGTCAGAGAAGGACAACATATGATATCACTTATATGTGGAACCTAGAAAAATAGAACCTAGAAAATGAACTTATCTACAAAACAGAAATAGGGTCACAGATGCAGAAAACAAACTTATGGTCATCATGGGGGAAGGAAAGGAGGGACAAATTGGGAGATTGGAATTAACATATACACATATACACACTGCTGCTGCTAAGTCACTTCAGTCGTGTCCGACTCTGTGTGACCCCATAGATGGCAGCCCATCAGGCTTCCCCATCCCTGAGATTCTCCAGGCAAGAACACTGGAGTGGGTTGCCATTTCTTTCTCCAATGCATGAAAGTGAAAAGTGAAAGTGAAGTCACTCAGTCTTGTCCGACCCTCATCGACCCCATGGACTGCAGCCTTCCAGGCTCCTCCGTCCATGGGATTTTCCAGGCAAGAGTACTGGAGTGGGGTGCCATTGCCTTCTCTCATATACACACTACTATAAACTAAATAGGTAACTAATAAGATCCTACTATATAGCACAGGGTAGGGCTGGAAGAAGCACAAGCTGGAATCAAGATTGCAGGGAGAAATATCAATAACCTCAGATATGCAGATGACACCACCCTTAGGGCAGAAAGTGAAGAGGAACTAGAAAGCCTCTTGATGAAAGAGGAGAGTGAAAAAGTTGGCTTAGAGCTCAACATTCAGAAAACGAAGATCATGGCATTTGATACCATCACTTCATGGGAAATAGATGGGGAAACAGTGGAAACAGTGTCAGACTTTATTTTTTGGGCTCCAAAATCACTGCAGATGGTGAGCGCAGCCATGAAATTAAAAGACACTTACTCCTTGGAAGGAAAGTTATGACCAACCTAGATAGCATATTCAAAAGCAGAGACATTACTTTTCCAACAAAGGTCCATCTAGTTAAGGCTATGATTTTTCCTGTGGTCATGTATGGATGAGAGAGTTGGACTGTGAAGAAGGCTGAGCACCGGAAGAATTGATGCTTTTGAACTATGGTGTTGGAGAAGACTCTTGAGAGTCCCTTGGACTGCAAGGAGATCCAACCAGTCCATTCTGAAGGAGATCAGCCCTGGGATTTCTTTGGAAGGAATGATGCTAAAGCTGAAACTCCAGTACTTTGGCCACCTCATGCGAAGAGTTGACTTATTGGAAAAGACTCTGATGCTGGGAGGGCTTGGGGGCAGGAGGAGAAGGGGATGACAGAGGATGAGATGGCTGGATGGCATCACCGACTCGATGGACGTGAGTCTGAGTGAACTCTGGGAGTTGGTGATGGACAGGGAGGCCTGGTGTGCTGCGATTCATGGGGTCGCAAAGAGTCGGGGACAACTGAGGGACTGAACTGAACTGAACTGAGGGCTTCCCAGGTGGTGCTGGTGGTAAAGATCCTGCCTGCCAGTGCAGGTAGACATGAGAGATGCAGGTTTGATCCCTGGGTTGGGAAGATTCTCTGGAGGAGGGCATGGCAACCCACTCCAGTATCCTTGCCTGGAGAATCCCACGAACAGAGAAGCCTGGTGGGCTACTGTCCACGGGGTCTCAAAGGGTTGAACATATCTGAAATGACTTAGCACACACACATGCACGTATAGCAGAGAGGACTCTACTCAATACTCTGCAATGATCTATATGGGAAAGGAATCTTGAAAAGAGTGCGTATTATGACTGATTCTCTTTGCAGTATAGTAGAAACTAACACAACATTGTAAATCAGCTCTAATCCAAAAAAAAAAAAAAAAGACAGTCTTTGTCCTTGGAGGGCTCACAGAAAGGTGGGGAGGTGGTCAGAGGAGTGATTGTGCATGTGGAGGGGTGTGATGAAGGGACACGCAAACACAATAGGGAGTCCTGCAGAGGAAGCAGTGTCCTGGGAGGTGGGGGTCCAGGGCAAGGGAGCTGGGTCAGAAAGGTAGGTACCGCAGGGGCTGAAGGTGAAGGGCCTTCTGAATGGAGGGAAGGGTCTGAATGGCCCACGTGGGTATGAGAGGTGGTCAGTGTGGCTGGAGTGTGGTGAGATATCAGGGCAGGAGCTGGGCTGGGGGGAGCAGGCCAGGTCTGTGAAAGATTTTGAGTTGGCTGAGAGGTTGGAGCTTTGAGTTGGGGTTGGGTGGAACCTCTGCTCTGTCAGAAGGTGGAGTGGGATGGAGTTGGGGTTTTATGGAAGGATCACTTTGGTCGTGCAGAGCTGCTGCTGGCATTCAGACAAGTTGGGGAGGACGGAGCACAGCAGTGGTGAGAGATACCGGCCGGGGAGGGGAGGTGCAAGTTCCCTGAAACCCCGAGGGAGCCTTAGAGGAGGTTGTACCCAGGGCCAAGCAGGGATCATGGAGGTTGGAGGAGTCCCTGGGGGACCTGGAGAAGTAGGAGTGGGCAAAACCTTCCTCACTCTTGCTCTCTCCTCTGAGGCTGAGGTCCCTGGAGCTAACAGGTTTTCTATCCAGTCCGTGACCCATGATGGTGCTGGAGTGAGAAGGATGTGACTGAGGACCAGACTGGGTGGAGTGAGAAGGAGCCACGGATGCAGTCCCCACGGAGGGTCCCTTCTGCGAAGGGTCAGGGACAGGGAGGGACCTGAGGAGTTGGGTGGATCTGGGTTTAGATCCCACTGTGTGACCTTGGGCCAGTTAAGTCACCTCTGAGCCTGAGATCCTCATCTACGAAGTGGGTACCCAAAAGAGTACTGTGATTATCTAGAGGTTGTGGGGAGCGGGATAGATGCTTAGCACAGAATTAGGATGCCTTCCAGAAATGTCAGCAGCACTGCTGTATCACAAACTCCAGGGGGCACCTTTTACACGGAAAACGAGGTGAATTATTTGATACAGACATTGAGGCTGGGAGACCTCAACAGTTGGTCTTCAGGGCCAGGTGATTTGGTGGTACTCAGCTTTACGGGTGTAGGGCCCGGAGGGAGGCTTGGCATTTGGGGAGATGCTGGCCTGTCCCCACACTGCTGTCCCATCCCCATAGGAGCTGCCCATCTGTCAGGGGCTCAGGCAGTCAGGCAGGCTGTTGAAAGGGCCTGCAGGCAAGGGACGCTTCCCCTGACAGGGGCGTCCTTCACTGTCAGCAGCCTCGCCTCGGTGGGTTAATAAAGCCATCCATCACCCTTCTCCATGCCAGGTATCTAAATGCCTGTTTAATACCACCCTGGAGGTGGGGGGGGGGGGGCCTGCAATAGGGATGCTCACTTGGCATCCTCACCTGGGTTGAGGACAAGAGGAACCTGCCTGGTGGTTTGGAACCTTACTGCAGCCCCGATGCAAATCCAGTCCAAGACCTCCCTCCACCTGGCTGGCCTGGGACTCTCCGGATCACTTAGTGACAAGTGGCACCAAGGCATCCAAGTTCCCATTTGCTGTCTTCGTGCTCGCAGAGGATACATGTTGGAGCAGGAACAGGTGTCTGGTGACCAGAGCCACACAGCTGATCTGTCCCACCCATCTGCCTCGGCACAGAGTCAGGGATGTTGTGTCTGGCTCTTCAGAGAAAGGCATTTGAGAGGCATGTGTGGTTGCTTTGATGCCTGGGAAGGGGGGGACTTGAGGACTGTCAATCAAATGACAGGCTGCTGTTTACTGAGCACTTACTATGTGTACTTTGCCTGCATATGACCAAACCTGGATGCAGTTATTACCCTTATTGTGCAGATGGCAAATTGAGGTCCAGGGAAGTGAATTGTGTATGATTAAAAAGCCAGAAGGTGCTGAGCTGGATTCTGAGTCCAGGTTCATTTGACTCTGAAGTCTCTCTCTCTCTTTTTTTTGAATACAATTGCTTTACAATGTTGTGTTATTTTCTGCTGTACAACAATGTGAATCGCTCTATGTGTACATATATCCCCTCCTTCTTGAGCTTCGCTTCCCCCCATCCCACCCCTCTAGGTCATCGCAGAGCACTGAGCTGAGCTCCTTGTGCTGTATAATATGTTTTCACTAGCTATTTTGCGCATGAAAGTGAAAGTGAAGGTTGCTCAGTCATGTCCAACTCTTTGCGACCCCATTCGTATAGTCCATGGAATTCTCTAGGCCAGAATACTGAAGTGGGTAGCCATTCCCTTCTCCAGGGGATCTTCCCAACCCGGGGATCAAACCCAAGTCTCCCAGATTGCAGGCGGATTCTTTACCAGCTGGGCCACCGGGGAAGCCCTTTTTACACCTGGCGGTGTATACATGTCAGTGCCTTTCTCCCAGTTCATCCCACACTCTCTCCTTTCCCCTCTGTGTTCACATATCGTTCTCTGTGTCTTCGTTTCCATTCTTGTCCTGCAAATAGGTTCATCTGTGTCATTTTTCTAGATTTTGTGTGTGTGTGAATATACCATGTTTGTTTTTCTCTTTCTGACTTACTTCACTCTGTATGACAGACTCCAGGTCTGTCCCTGTCACTACAAATGGCCCAGTTTTGCTCCTTTTCATTGGAGCCTCATTCTGAACTGGAGCACTTTGCTGGTTTCAGGACTGGTTGGTCTCATAGTTCTCCTAAAATCCCCCCAATAGCTCTGTGAATCAGTGTTATCCCCCACTTTATCTATGAAGAGAAGGGAGTTTGGAGACAGGATAGGAGGAGTGCAAGCTCACCCAGCCCGAGACCTCAGAGCTGGGCTTCAACCCAGGTCTGCGGGACCCCAAACTTGGGTGTGTAAAATGTTTTTTCCCCATCAGACCAGTGGATTTTCAAACCTTTGTAGCCACAGACCCTCTTTTGCTCTCAAAGGAGAAACCTGATTTGGGACCCTGCAATAGAGAGCAGATGAAACAGGGTGCCACTCTGGTTAAGCGGGGGCTTTTCCTCGTTGTCTCCTGCCGTGTAACAAACCATTCCAAAATGCAGCGGGTTTAATACACAATCACTGTGTATTATGTCTCGCGGTTTTGTGGGTCAGGAATTTGGGCAGGGCGCGGTGGGGATAGATTCTTTTCCACCATGTCTGTTGGCAGACTCGAAGACTGGGGCTGGAGCCTGCAGGGTCATTTAGTCTCATGTCTGGTGGGCAATGCTGGCTTTTGGTTGGGGCGGGGGGTTCACACTTCCTCCTCGTGTGGTCTCTCCCTGTGACCTAGTTTGGGCTTCCTCACAGCATGGACGTTGGGTTCAAACCACAGGCATGGAGAGAGAGAGAGAGAGAGAGAGAGAGAGGCAGACAGAAGCCATGATAGCTTTTACGACGTGGCTCAGAATGTCCCTTCCTATCTGAGTTCAAGGAGAGGAGACAGACTAGAAGAGCATGTGGGTCTGGAAGTATTGCTGGAGAGTTTTGGAAAATAGCCATTTGCCATGGAGCTGGCTAACCCCCTTCCTGCCTCCTAGCCCCTGAGTAACCCAGGAGTTCCAAAGAGTAATTAGAAAACTGTCCCATAACTTGTGGCCTAGGTGACATTTTGAAGATCCATCCATTCATTAATCGACAGTCAAATCATTACCTAACTTGCCAGGTCTCTGTCGAAGTGGAACTCAGCCTCATCACGAAGCTCACCAGGCAAGTTCATTCTTTCTTCATTCATGTGTCAAGGTAGGTGCCGCATCACAGCCTTTAGGGAAGTTGTGGTCAGGGGAAGAGACACAGAGGCCAACAGCCTTACTAAGCTGTATGCTGAATACCATACTTGTACCAGTCCAGTACACCTCGGCAGAAATGAATAGACCTGGGGTGGGACTTCCGTGGTGGTCCGGGGGCTAAGACTCCATGCTCCCAATGCAGGGGACCTGGGGGTCCATCCCTGGTCAGGGAAGTGGATCCCACATGCCACAGCTAGAGTTCTCCTACCCCAATGAAAATAGAAGACCCTGTGTGCTGCAACTAAGATCTGGCACAGCCAACAAACAAACAAACAAATAACAAAACAAAAAAACTGGGGGCCTCAGGGATGCTTAGGAGCATCTCCTTTGGTTAACCCCTGCATTCTAGCTTTCCTGGTTTTCCTGTCTGTGACCCCTGGGACCTTTCTACTGTTCCCTGCATTGTCCTGAGGGTGGTGGCTTCTGCTTTAGGTGCCCCTCTTCCCCCTCTGCTCCTGTCCCCCCCTGGCCAGGTCAAAAATATCCCGTCTCTAGCTCTCCTCAGGGACCCAGCAGGCTCAATCCATCCACCTCCAGCTCATTGGCTTTTTGACCAGCAGCTGTATTAGTTGAGATAATTCTGTCAACACATGCCTTTTGTACCCAGAACGTGCCTGGTTAAATTTGTTAAAGAATACCCCAGGCTAACACATCATTATACTCCCAGACTCATCTATCTTTGACTTCGGATTAATTCTTTTTTTCCCCCTCTCTCTTCACCTCCTCCATAAATCCTGGTGCACTTAATTAATTTCAGTTCCACTGTAAGGTCCATAATACAGAATTGTTCAAGCAAACACAAAATTAATTATTCTATTTACAGCCTTCTCATTGAGAGGAGCATTTCATCTTTCATAATTACATTTTGGAACGTCCAATTATGAATTCAGGAGCCTGCTGTTTTGCATACGGGGACAGTCCCTGACTTGTCCTCGAGGTAGAGGAGTCGCGCTGGTGGCCTCTTGTGCCTTTTGCACTGGTCCGGTCCCCGAAGGACCTTTTAAGGAGACACTGAGACAGGGGCAGGATGATGGGATCTGGAAGGGAGTGGAGCCCAGAGACGGGGATTGGAGGGCAGGGGGGAGGAGGAAGGTGGGGATGTGCCGGTTTAATTGGTTTCTCATCATATGAGCAAGAGCCTTCAAATGAGCGAAAACAGACCTCTTCATCTTGCCAGGTTGGCAGGGAGATCCTTGGCTTTTCTGAAAACCTCTGAGCCAGGCACATGAGAGCCGTCTCATGCCTGGCTTTTGCCCTGCTCTCAGTCACGAATCCTGGAAGTCCAGCTTTTCCTCCTTTTCTCTCCAGACCACGTTGTGACATGAGTCTTACAAAACCATCAGGCTCTCATCAGGACCCTTCCAGCAGAGGAGGAAAGCCTCTGTGTTCCCCAAGAGCTGCTCTCTGCCTCTCCAAGGCCATGGGCCAGCATCGCCTCAGATCAGGGTGGGAGGGACGCTTGCTCTCTGGCCCCAGAGGGCATTTCTGTGATGCTTAGCCTCCTGGAGTTTTAAGATACAAAGGAAACCCTGTTTATGATTTTTTTTTTTTAATGTGGACCACTTTTTAAAAGTCTTTATTTAATTTGTTACAATACTGCTTCTCTTACGTTTTGGTTTTTTGATCTCAAGTCATGAGGGATCTTAGCTCCTCGACCAGGGATTGAACCCGCATCCCCTGGCGTGGAAGGTAAATTCTTAATCTCTGGACTGCCAGGGAAGTCCTGAGACCCTGTTCAAAGGTTTTAAAAAATACCATTTTCCAACAGACTCATATTTTGATGAAATTATGCATATATGTTTAAAGAGAGGGTTTAAAACATTTGTTAAAAGTAAGGTCCAGTTTTTGGAATGGGTATGCTCCACTGGCCCACACTAGGTGTTAGGGTTCGTTCCTCCCAGCCTAGTCTCCCATGGTTCTCTTCAGAGACAATGTGGCTTCGCTTTAACATAAGTAGAAAAAAAAAATCTATGAAGTTCCTGCTAAATGCTAGGCATCATGTCAAGCCCTGTGCTGGCTTCTTTGCATATGTTCCTTATTTAACCCTCACAACCACGCTATGACATTCAGAGGTGATTTCTTGACACACAGGAGGGTTATCTCAGACAGGTACATGCAGGTGACCAAGACGAGACTTGAGTTCCAGGCCTGAGTGGGCTCTGAAGTCTCAGGGAAATGATTTACTCCATGAAGGCTGCAAGGTGTGGTGTCAGAACTGGACTCTCTGTGTTTGAATCCCAGCTCCAGTACATTCTAATGTCTTGGGTAATTTATGTAACTTCTCTGTGCCTCAGTTTCCTTGTGTGTTAAACTGAGACAATATTACCCACCTCACTGGACTGTTGCGAGTTTTCTAGGAGACTCTACACATAAAGCCTTGGCTCATATTGGGAAGGTACTCACTAAGAGGCTGTCTCTGTTTCTCTGTCTGTGGGATGAGTAAATTTTGAGTACGAGGGACAACAATGCCTATTGGAAACGAATGTTCTGTCACAGTTCACGAAGGCCTGGGATGCGCTAGGATTTCAAGGGTGGGACAGGAATTAATGTGATGTGAAAGGAGGGATGTGAAAGGTCCGGAAGTTGTGCTGAACCTTCTGCTTTTATTTCTGCCTATCACGTTGCTCTCTGAGTAAACCCTTCTCAGTTTCCCCATTCACTCAGAATAAAAATATACACTTGATGGTGGCCCAGCCAGATTCTGTCTCTCCAAACTTACCTACTTCCCACTTTTTCTTCACTTTCCCTGTCTAGTCTTAATGACCTTCTCTTTGTTCCCCCTGTGACATCTTTCCAACCTTAGGACTTTCGCACTAGCCATACCCCTTGCCACACATGTTCTTCCCTCTGCTCTTAGCATGGCTGGTTTGGTTCAAGTGTCGTCTCTTTGGAGAACCTTCTCTGACCATCCTACCTATGAAGTAGCCCTTAGTCCAACACTCTTAATCACATCACCTCTTAATTATCTTCAGAGCTCTTACCACTCTCTGAAAGATCTCGCTTGTTTCCTTGTTTATTGTCTGTCTCCAAACCACTAGCATATAAAGATGTGAGAGCAGGGGTCATGTCTGTCTTGCTTCACTCTCAACCCAGGTCTCATGATGTGTGTGTGTGCTCAGTCACTTCAGTTGTGTCCGACTCTTTATGACTTTATGGACTGTAGACTGCCAGGCTTTTCTGTCTATGGGATTCTCCAGGCAAGAATACTGCAGTGGGTTGCCATGCCCTCCTCCAGGGGATCTTCCCAACCCAGGGATCAAACCTGTGTCTCCTGCATTGACAAGCAGACTCTTTACCCACTAAGCCACCTGGGAAGCCTGGTTTCATGATAGGTGCACAATAGATACTGTTTACCTTCATCCCTAAAGTGACAGCAGCAAGCCTGGGAACACAAAGACTTTGTAAAGTCTCGGTTTATGATTAACTGTAGAGGAAATGGGCGAGGCTTCATTTTTGCTTTAAATCAGTTTCCTGATCTTGAAGATCCTTCCTCCACTCTAACAGACCCTCAAGATTGGGGAGAGCCATTGATTTATCTCATAAGTGATTTTTTCCGGACCTGCCCACACCGAATAATGACTTGCTTTTGTGGGCTGAGGATGTCTTTCTGTTGTTCCACCTGGTAGGTTTGTTTTGTTTGTTAATTAGCTATTAATTGCAAGGGCTCCTGGGGACTGGGGTTTGGAAGGGAGGCCCCAGAGGAGGGCCAGGGGGTCTGGGGTAAGCGAAGACCCCAGATTGGATTGAGGATGACCTCACTGGGTACTGGGCTAATTTATTTCAAATGCTGTCATGTCCAGATAGTCAGTGAGTTCGTGGGATGATGAGTGATTTTGTTAATTAAGTCCTGTAAACACTACAGCTTAATTTTCAGCAGTGGGAATGCAGCTGGTGGGTGGGAGCTGCCAGCAGCTGTGACAGAGGTTGTCCTTGAAGGAATAGGCCATGGGTGGTTGGAAGTAGGGCAGGGCAGGGCAGGGAGAGGGTTCAAAGACAGGAAACTCATTCTGGGGCATTCTTTTCTCCCTCCGCATTTTGTCCCTTCTCTGTCCCTCTAAGACAGGCCTTGCCCATGGGAATACCCTGGATTAATGAAATGGTAATAATGGCTAGTGGTAAAGAATTTGCCTGCCAATGCAGGAGACATGGGTTCAGTCCCTGGGCCAGGAAGATCCCCTGGAGGAGGAAACAGCAACTCCAGTATTTTTGCCTGGAAAATCCCATGGACAGAGGACCCTGATAGGCTACAGTCTCTGGGGTCACAAAAAATTGAACAAGACTTAGTGACTAAACAACAGCAACAATGCCCATAAATTCTTTGAAGGGAATTTCAGAGAGAGCACCCTATCTCCTTTAAAGCCCAAGCTTCCATCATTTTTTTCATCTTCCTCCACTTTACCTCCCCCAGACCTCACGTCCATCATCTCTTGTATCTTTCAGTTTGTCTCTGAAGCACCGTATTCCTGGCCTTTGCCCAGGTCTCCCCATCTCCTCCAGCAACCCTGCTGTAGCCCACCTCCATCTCTCTCCAGAAAGACCCTGATCACCATCGTTTGGGTCTCCTTACTGGCACTCTTGGCTCTATAATTCTCTCTCCGCACAGCACCCAGTATGATCGCTTTGAAACATACCTTCGACTATGTCACTCCCTTGCTTAAAATTCTCTAGTGACTTCCTATGTCCTTTAGATATAGATAAAAGTCCTTTCCAAGGTCTATAAGATCCCATACTACCGAGTCCTATGGCTCTGTTTGCCATGACTCTCAATTGCATACTTGGGAACAAATTGCTTTTATTTTTTTGGAACCAGATTAAATAAAACAAAACAAACAAACAAACAAAAAAAAACACTTCAGGTCTTTGAACAAGATGTTCCTTCTACTTGGAACCCTTTCTTCTTTTCCTTGATGCCTTTGCTTGTCTCACTCCCCATTGTATAGGTCTCAGAA
Source organism: Bos mutus (assembly GCF_027580195.1). Lineage (NCBI taxonomy): Eukaryota > Metazoa > Chordata > Mammalia > Artiodactyla > Bovidae > Bos > Bos mutus. The sequence goes on along the minus strand of NC_091629.1, from coordinate 53,836,994 downwards.
GTCCCCTCATTAGATCGGGGGATTCTTCCTGACCCCTGTAGCCACTTAGGACTCCCTCGGGTGGCTGACCCCATGGAGGACTTGATGAAAGCTAATATGTTTGTTGTCAGAGTCTGTCCTTACAGGGATGGGACCATGACTAGCTCACTGCTCCCCTCCCCATGCCCAGAATGGTGCCTGCCATCTACATGTTTGTTGAATTGCATGAATTCAGCACTACATTTCTATGATGGACAGAGAGCAGTGAGGTGCAAAGCGATTGCTTCCATGGAGACTGTGAGGAAAGGCTTCAGAGAGGAGGCCATTTGGAGTCAAGTCCTGAAAGAAATGGCTGCAGAGATGACAGGGTTCAAACAATAGATTTATCAATTTCCCAGCAGAGTTAGGGGAGTTAGGAGCATGAGGCAACAAGGTCCACACTGAAGGTCAGGGGCAGGCGAGGATGGGGTCTTGGGAGTGGGGGAACCATCTGCGGGTGATCCCACCTGAGAGCCAGGGATGGCCCTGTGACTTGATGCCGTAATGCTGGGTGCCCTCACCTGGGTCGCCCACCTGGGTTGCCCTCTTAAGGGATGCTCTAGAGTTGTCTGCATCAAAGGATATTCACTGGGAATTCACTTCCAAGAATGCTGGCTTCCTGAGACAGCTAGCCCATCCCCCTGATGAGGACAGGAGGCACCGCACAGGGCTCCACAGCCTCTTACACTCTCGTGACCCTGATTTTATATGGAAGACAGATCAGATCTTCACAGCCACATAGACCCAGGAGGGTGTCACATGTTTTCTTTGGCTTTGACTGGTCCCTCTGCTTGTGATGCTGCTCGTGCTTTCTCCTGCTGTGTCCTCCCCCAAACTTACTGATGTCAAGCACCCAGCGGGTTCAGCTCACAGGTACTGCGGTTCAGGAATTCTGGAAGGGCACAGTGGGAACAGCTCTTCTCTGCTCCACAACATCAGGAGCTTCAGCTAGGATGACTTGCCTGGGGATGGGGGATACCACTTCCAATGTGCTTTCTTCACCTGCATACCTGGTACCCCAGGCAGGGATGGCTGGAGTCTGGAGTCTGGATTCTGGGCTGACTGTCACGGAGGACTTACAAATGGTCTCATTCCTGGAGTCTAGGGTAGTAAGAACTCTTACTTGGATACCTCCTACCATGTTGTGATTGTTACAAACTCCTTCCCTGCCTGTAAATTATTGTGTGGCCTTAGTCAAGTTGCTTAATCTCCTCTGAGGCCTCAATTCCTCATCTGTGAAATGGGGATCATGATGGTGGCAATCCCATAGGGTCTTGGTGAGCATTAAGTGAGATAATGTATACAAAATACACAGAATAAAATCTCAATGCTTCTTAATATTACCATTGCTTCCTTACCTTTAACGTGTGAGAGTAAATGACTCTGTATTTATTCAGTGTCTAAGGATCTCCTTTTTGACACTGAATGTGTATGGAGAGAGAAAGAACAATCTCTCTGGGATCTCTTCTTATGAGGACATTAATCCTATTGGGTCCAGGCCTCACCTTTATGATCTTATTTGATTTTAACTACCTCCTGAAAGTCCTGTCTCCAAATCCAGTTGACCATGAACAACTTCCAGGGTTAGGGGCACTTTCAACCAGACAGCTGAAAATCTGAGTATGACTTTATATATATATATAGTTATACATAGTATATATTTATGTAGAGAGTATATTTATATATACTTGTTTTATTTTATCTCTCTGTATATATAATATATACATAAATATATATATTCTTGGGTCTGGGCAGTCTATTTTAATACATATTTTTCTTCTATACATATAAAATATATTTCTCTCTGTGCATTGTGCATGCATGCCTAGCTGTGTCCAACTCTTTGCAACCCCATAGCACACCAGGTTCCTCTGTCCATGGAATTTTCCAGGCAAGAGTACTGCAGTGGGTTGCCGTTTCCTATTCAGGGTATCTTCCAAACCCAGGGATGGAACCTGTGTTTCCTGCACCTCCTGCACTGGTAGGCAGATTGTTTATCCCTGCACCACCTGAGAAGTCCCATATGTCTCATGGAGAGACATATGGAAAAGAAAAAAAAAATGTATTAAGAAAATAGGGCTGAACTACGCAAACCCAAGAACACACAGATGCACAGCTAGTTAGTGGTCAAGCCAAACTATGAATCCCAGTTTGTCTTACTCCAAAGTGAATTTGGAGGGGGAAGTTAAGAACTACTGGGGGATGGGTATAAGGAGAGGAAATTGTCCATGAACAAGTTTTACTTCCTTGTCACAATTTGTTATGATATGGTTTGTTATTATTTTCTGAAGGCAATTAAAATTTTGTCTGTAGTTTTCGTTTTCTGGGCCCAAGCTTTACCTGTCCTTGGAGAGTCAGGAAGTTCTATAAGACGTGTCGCAAACCTCTCCAGTAGTTTCTCTCCCATCTCGCTTCTCTTAGAGGCAGCCACCCTCCCTTCTTGTAACAGACTGAGATAGTTACCTCTTGTCTCTGCACAATGTGTTTGCATCAGCACTTCTTGCTTCTTCAGGTGGAGGCATTTTGTCTTGACTTCTCATCATGGAAGGTGAGGATCTAACTTTCTTCTACCTGTTCCTTCCACACTTGTACATACTTGTCACCTGCTCCTACCCCCCAGCACAGATATATCTTAGTTGTGTTAAGATTGATGCTTACTCTTCATATTACTGTGGCTATGTAAGCACTCCTCATGACTGAGGCAGATAATAAGCTATTATTAGTTCTCTTTCTCCACACAACTTCTAATTTTCCAAGAGTTACTATTTGTCTTGATTTTTTTTTTTTGCAGTTTGATTTACTATATATTCATCATTGGTTCAATCCCAACTCCTTGTTAATTACCTAAATGACCTATCAAGACACTCACACATATCAGATATTCTATTTCTCCTTCTGAAAGATGTTTCTCCCAGTGGCTCTAACTTGATCTCATCTGGCCTGGATGCCTTCTAAGCTTGACACACAGCTGTCATCTTGAGCTCTCTCTTCCTCATCCTGCTTAGGAGTCCTTGTTGCTCACTCCTTGATTGGATTTCTCATTTTCTGAATCTTGTTTTTCTCTTTCTTGGCTTATATATACCAAGAGAGAGAGCTCCTTGGTATTTTTGGAGAACTCCTTATCTAGCTGAGTCTTAAATTAAAAAAAAAAAAAAAAGAGATACATGAAAGGTCAAAACCCAAAAGCTTCTCATGTCTGAAAAATAGCCTTATTTTATTTTCACATTTGATGAATATTTGCCTGGGAGTAAATTTTTTGCTTAGAATTCATTTTCCTTGATAGTTTTGAAGCAAGTCTTTGGTAACTAGCTTCCAAAACAGGTAAGATAGTTCTTGTCTCTTGGTAACCATGTCCCCCATAGTTCCTTCCCACACTGAATAAGGATGACTTCATAACCAATGGGATAGTATGGAAATGACAGTCACGAAGCACATGTGGCTTCTGATCCTGAGACCACTCTTTCTGAGAGAAGCCAGCTGCTGTATTATGAAGACATGCAAGCAGCCTTTTGAAGAGGTTTACATGGTGAGAAACAGACCTCTTGCCAAGGATCAATATCAACGGGCCAGACATGTGAGTGAGGCATCTTAGACGTGGACCCACCAGCCCCAGTCAAGTCTTCAGATGATTATGACTCTGGCCAACATTGTGACTATCACCTCATGAAAGACCTTGAGCCAGAACCACCCACCGAACCCACTCCTGAATTCCTGATTCCAGAAACTGTGTGAGATATAAATATTCATTGTTTCAAGCTGCTAAGTTTTGGGTTAGTGTGTTATGTGCAATAGATAACTAATACTTGCTCTTCCGCTGTCTTCTAGCTGTTGAGACATCTGAAGCATTTCTGACTTCTGATCCTTTCTTGGATCTATTTGTTTTTTCCTTTTGGAAGCTGGTTGGATCATCTCTTGGTATCCAGGGTCCTGGATATTTTCTTTACATTTCATTATAATATGCCTTGTGTGAGACTATTCTCATCCTTTCTATAAATGTTTTCAATGGAAACTCGTATTCTTCAGAGCTCAGAAATTCTCTTGAATAATTTTAGCAACTTTCTTTCTCTATTGTTTCTGCCCTCCTTTTCTAGAATGCTCATCACTTGGAGTCTGGACATCTTTGGCTGATTCTTTAATTTTCTCATCTTTTCTCTCTTATTTTTTGCTTTGTCCTTTTGCTCTATTTTCTGAGGAGTATCCCCCTTATATTCAAACTCTTCTCTGAGTCTTTTATTTAAAGTGCTGCATTTTAAATTTCTAACACCCTTTTGTATGTGTTCAGAATGTTCCTTTTTATATCATTCTACATTTGTTTGATGAAGAATGTCTTTTTTCTCCTCTCTCTGAAATATATATAAGATAGCATATGTGTATATGCAATATACATATACGTATATGTGTGTGTGTGTGTGTATATATATATATGTATGTATGTATGTATTTTTTTTGTAACAGCTTTACTGAGATATAATTCAGACAACAGACAATTCACCCATATCAGTATACAATTTGGAGGTTTTTAGTATGCCACAGAGTTGTGCAATTGTCCCCACAATCAATTTTAGAACATTTTCCTCAGTCTCTGGAGGAACTCTGCACTTTTTAGTTATGACTTCTCAACCCCTCATTCCTACTGTAGCCTAGACAATTACCAGTCTGCTTTCTGTCTGTCTATATTTTCTATTCTGGACACTTCTTATAAATAGTATAAAACATAACATCCTATAAGTAGGAATTGATGCTTTTGAACTGTAGTGTTGGAGAAGACTTTTGAGAGTCCCTTTGACTGCAAGGAGATCAAACCAGTCAATCCTAAAGGAAATCAAGCCTGAATATTCTTAGAAGGACTGATGCTGAAGCTCCAATACTTTGGCCACCTAATGCAAGGAGTCGACTGATTGGAAGAGACCCTGATGCTGGGATAGATTGAGGGCAAAAGGAGAAGCGGGTGGCAGAGGATGAGATGGTAGGATAGCATTGGCAACTCAATGGACATGAGTTTTGAGCAAACTCCGGGAGATAGTGAAGGACAGGTAAGCCTGGCGTGCTGCAGTCCGTGGGGTTGCAAAGAGTTGGACACGACTGAGCAACTAACCAACAACAACTAACAGGCTGATCTTTTTGTAAATAGGATTGTTTCTGTTTTTTTCCCAGTTGCTTCTCATTCTGCATTTATTTGCCTTTATCTCCATCTTCTATATTAGGACCCTTTCTCAGATGTCTGTTGATCCTTAGTTGCTTATTCTTATTAAAGAAGGAGGCCCTAGACAGCTGATTGGATACTTTGAGTGTGTGAGTAACACTTGTCTGAGGTTCTGCATTGGGTAATCTGTGGCTTATTGGTAGAGCAACTGTAGAGAACATCATTTTTAGGTCTGTGTTTCTGGGATGAGCAGACTCCTAGAGGAGATTGTTTCAGTCTCCCACCTGGAGGTAGAGTTTTGGCTGTCAACACTCTGAGAGTCAAATGGGAGAACAGTATGGGGAGGGCTAAACATCTAATGTTAGAAGTTCACTTTTCCCCCTGTTTTTAGAAAGGAACCCTGCTCTCAACAGTGCCTGCTATCATTTTATTTTATTTTTGGCCACACAGCATGGCATGTGGGACCTTAGTTCTTTAACCAGGAATCGACCCCTGCAGTGGAAGTATGGAGTCTTAACCACTGGACTGCCTGAGAAGTCCTCTGGTGTCCTTATTTTAGAGATTTTTTTTGTCTAATACTCTCTGGAGAAAAATTCTCCATTCATCTGCTGAGACAGGATAGGGGCAATTGCTTCTCTGTCAAAAAGTAGAGAAGAAGCTTTAAGGATCTCACTGCTTCTTAAAGACATTTTAAACCAATTTTATTTATATTTGTTCAACAAATGTATAACCTCTACTAGGTTCCAGGTACCCTTAAACATTTTAAAATGGTAACTTTTTATTGCAGTGAGAACACTTAACATGAGATCTACCCTCTTAACAGATTTGGAGTGGACAACACAGTGTGGCTATCTACAGGCACAATGTTGGACAGCAGATCTCTAGAACTTACTCATCTGGCACAACTGAAGTTTTATACCCATTTGTTAGCAACTCCTCATTTCCCTCTTCCCCAGCCTCTGGTAACCACCATTCTATTCTTTGCTTCAATGAACTGGACTATTTTTTAATACTGCATATAAATGGAATCAGGCAATATTTGTCCTGTGGCTAGCTTATTTCACTTAACATACTGTTGTCAAGGTTCATTCATGTTGCTGCATATGGTAGGTCCTTCTTCTCTTTTTAAGGTTGAATAATATTCCACAGTATGTAATTAATCACATTAAAAAATCCATCCATCCATTGATGAACATTTAGGTTGCTTCCTTATCTTGACTGTGGTGAAAGGTGAATCAGGTTGATTCTCAGTCTTCTCTACTGCTGGGTTAGGATCCAGTTTTCTCAAGTGTGTTAGTTTGGTTCTCTTAGAAGTAGGTGCTATGATTGGATGAAAGGTAGGAGAGGTTTAATGGTGAGAACACTTATGAGGGAGAAGGCTGGGAGGGCTGTCAGGCCATGACGCAGTTCTAACCTTTTTGGAAGAGAGAGGGAAGGAAGCATGGTTGGGTAGTATCGACTGAAAAAAGAAAGTACAACGAGAGTTGTGAGTAAAATTTTTTTAACTTCAATAATAGAACTATTTTATTAAACATATGAACGTACTTATTTTGTACAACACGCATTTCTTTCTTTCCTCTGCCCCAGGAAGCCAGCGCTGTAGAACCCCATGTTTCTAAAAACACACTTTTGGCAGCTACTGGAGAAGGCAATGGTACCCCACTCCAGTACTCTTGCCTGGAAAATCCCATGGATGGAGGATCCTGGTAGGCTGCGTCCATGGGATCGCTAAGAGTCGGTCATGACTGAGCAACTTCACTTTCACTTTTCACTTTCATGCATTGGAGAAGGAAATGGCAACCCACTCCAGTGTTCTTGCCAGGAGAATCCCAGGGACGGACGGGGGAGCCTGGGGGCTGCCGTCTGTGGGGATGCACAGAGTCGGACACAATTGAAGTGACTTAGCAGCATGATAAGGCGAAAAAAGCGCAATTCCGAAAGTAACAACACATAACCAAAGTGGGGAACAAAAAAAAGCAGAGGTGAGTGGGCCCAGTGCTGCTCATCTTCTCTCAAGAGGGAACAATTTAAGAACAGAAACTCTTGAGCATTATTTAAGCAGTACTGCCCAACTCTCTTGGTAGTATCTCTCTTTCAATTCCATTTATCTTGATGTTGTAACTAACTAATCTGTTACTTCTTTAAGAAATTCTGCCCTGGTTTATATCCTTTTCAGTGGCCCATATCCCTTTGAGCTTCAAAAACACAGAAGTCGCTCAGTCGTGTCTGACTCTTTGCGACCCCATGGACTGTAGCCCACCAGGCTCCTTGGTCCATGGGATTTTCCAGGCATGAATACTGGCCTGGGTTGCCGTTTCCTTCTCCAGTGAGTTAAATTCTATTTGGGGCAATATGAGGACTGCAGCCTGGGAGACAGCACTTCAGATAGCTCTGAGGCAACTATGCCAAAGAGGTAGGGAGGAAGCACAGTATATATGTGATTTTGGTAAAGGGGGAATACATGCGACCAAGAATATATTTTTTTGTAGAAAGTTTCTCATGAAATGATCTCGTGAAGCTTCTGCTAGTCATGAGAAACAATTGTCACCATGAAGGATTTTAGTGTTTTTCTAGATCTGAGGAGATACAAGAATTGGACGCATAAAATCAGCTCCTGAGAATATTTACCTGTCTAAAGACCTGTCCTGTCAATTTTCCCAGAGTACAGAGTGCCTTATTTCTGCTCTCCACCCTGAACTCCGACGTGTGTGTGCTTGTGTGCTCCAATGCTCAGTCTCATCCAACTCTTTGTGATCCCATGGACTACCACGCTACTCTGTCCATGAGATTTTCCAGGCGAGAATACTGGAATGGGTTGCCACGTCCTCCTCCAGGGGAATCTTCCCAATCCAGGGATCAAACCCTACAGTGAAAGTAGCACAGGACACTGTGGCAGAATAAATGATGGGCTCCCAACTCAGTCTCTGGGGTTCATGGGAGCCTTCTTGGAGGGGAAGTTTGAGCCTCAGTGGACCACAGATGCGGGGAAGGGTATTTCAAACAGAGGAAGCAACATGTGAAGAAGCATAGTGTGAATGCAAGAGTGCATTCTGGAAGTCCTGAGCAGCTCAGTGTTACTGGGGCATAGGGGACAAGGAGTGGAAGTGAGAGATGTGGCAGGCCTGATCCTGAGGATGGCGGATGTAATCAGGAGCTGGCGGCTTGTTCTGAAGGTGCGGGCTTGTCTATCCATTCCTGCTAGTTTGGGCAGTTCCCTGAGACTGTCATTACCCAGCTCCCCAGCACCCACTCCCCCAACGCCTTTCTGGAGATCGTGCAGACGCCCAGGGTGTTGGCTGGCTGTGGACATCCCCCCATGATAGTGGGTCCTAATACTCTCTCCTGTTAGATGAAGCTGGGGCCATCTCGCCCTGCCTCCGCTCCCTAACTAGATAGCCCAGAAATGTTATCCTTGTTTCGGCATCCTGTCTTTGAGAAATCACATTCCACATTCTACCTTGCAGGAAGCAGGAGGCTGGGACCCCCTGCAGACCCTGCTCTGCTATCTGGCTTTGGGGAGAGAATGCTAGCTCAGATTTCCCCAAGAACCCCAGGAGTCACCTGTTTACAGGAGGGGTGTTGAGAAGGAAGGTGTGATGGGAATCAGACATATCTGGTGCTAATCCTGGCTGAGGCGCTCCCCTGCTGGGTGACCTTGGGCAAATTCTTTCTTTAGTGAGCAGGCACTGGCTGGTGCCCTCTCCATGCACAGCTATCTGCTGGGTTCTGGGGAAATGAGACACTTTAGGGGAGGTAGACAGATAGAGAAGGGGTTGGGGGCGAGATGCTGTGTGAGTCCCGGAATACTCAAGCCCTCACCTTACTCCAGAAGCTGAGAAAGGCTGGAGCTTGAAGAGGTCATGTGACTCACCCAAAGTCCCTGTAGTTCTCCTCTCTGACACCACAACTACTATTCCCAAGGTTTGCCCAATCATGCCATAGCAAGAGCGCAGCAGCCCACAGTCTCACTCTCCACACCATTGCCAGCTTCCTCTTGCCCACTGAAGGACCGGAAGTTATCAGTGAACCTGGAGGGATGGTGGATGCACCCGGCCTCCAGGTGGACCCACCTGGAATGGGCAGGGAGGCTGTGTTGGTGGCCTGAGATGTTTCCAGCCCCTTTTCTTTCTTCCCCTGCAGGACCGTGGCTCCCATGCACCGGAGGCTCTGGGTGGGTGGTACCCACAGTTATGGTCTTTGAGGGGGACCACTGGGGCTTTTCTCCTTGGCACATCTTAGCAGCAGGGCTGGGAGTCTGTGCTGGGCTGACAGGAAGAGTTATCTGCAGACAGCCCCTCGGCCTGCCGGCTTTCTCCTCTGCAGTCCCCTCCTAATTCATTTTCCGCCTTTAATGTACTGTTGTGGAGCTTCCTCTCCCATTAGGGCCTGTAATGCGCACCGATTCCCTTCAGCTTGACTGCCCTTAATAGGCAGCGTAAATAGAATTTAGTGTGGCGTGCACTAACATCTCTATCCATTGTCCAGAGATTAAATACTTGCCACCGATGGTTCATGCATCATCAGCCTCGGGCCCCGTTTCATAGCTCCCAACCAAAGGAGGATATTAAATTAATTTGCAGGTTGCTTTAGCAAAACCTAACAGAAAAAACCTCCATCAGAGAAGGAGGGGGCTTGAGGTGTCTGCCGACCATCAATCACGGGTCGGGGTGGGAGTTATTGGAAACCAGGGCTGGGGTCCTGTCTGTCCAGGGCTGGGTCCATGTGAGGGCTGCACTGCTTGGCTGTCTGCTTCAATCATGGTCCCCAAGCCTTGGTCCATCGCCAGCCCTTCTTTCAGCTTTGGAATCTGTCTGAGGACTGAGAGAGGGATGGAGAAAGGGATGTAGGAGCTGGGAGTCTGAGTGCAAGATGCAGGGGCTACTTCCTCCTTCTTAGTGTGTGAAATGCCCTTGTTGTCCTGGTAAGGGAGATCTTGTAACCATTTTTAAAAATCTTTTGAGACCCCTTGGCATTTCTTCTTCTTTTGGGAGCCCTACTGGCTGGCTGTGGAAGTCTGGGATATGAAATCCAGACTGTGAGATAAATAGGGCTGAGGGTCAGCACACACCCTGCTTCTGGGGTCCAGCTGAGGCATGTACCGGCCTTTTTGCACTGGACGCTGGTCGGTGTCATGAGTCAGGAGAGGCAGACCTGCAAACAGACAATGTCGATCCAGAATCCCTGTCTCGTGGGCTCTGCCTACCCGGAATCAAGGCATTGGGTGAGAGGAGGCAGGTCAGAGGGGTTTGGCTCACTTGAGCATGGTTGGAAGGGAAGGTGCCCCCAGCTGGTGAATGGACCAAAGAGGACAGTCACTCCTCCAACAGGAATGGTGGATACACGACTAGCATGCCTCCGGCCTCCACATCGGTGCCCTGGCAGACGTCCCTAACCGTTAAGCCACTTTTCCCAGGATGGCTTAGTCAGCACAGGGCACAAAGGCAGCCACCACTGCTGGCCTGGAGTTAGCGCAGGAGAGTGCTCCATGGACTCTTGAGCTGCAAACAATCGTGTGTAATCTGGGGCACCTCTGGCAGACTGTGTAGGACCACTCAGGATGAATGAGTTTGGCCTGTAAGCCCATTTTTCCTTAAGGGAACTGATGTGTGCACGGGTGCTCAGTCGCTCAAACATGTTTGACTCTTTCTGGCCCCATGGACTCTAGCCCGCCAGCCTCCTCTGTCCATGGGATTTTTCCAGGCAAGAATACTAGAGTGTGGAGCCATTTCCTCCTCCAGGGGATCTTGCCAACTCAGGGATCAAACCTGTGTCTCCTGCATTGGCAGGCAGATTCTTCACCATTGAGCCAACTGGGAAGCCCATGTGAATGGGTAATAACTGGCCAATTATTTGGTTGCCAGCCAGGCTCTTATTTCTTCCCAGGTTTGAGCAGCGTGGTGGGTGTGGGGAGCCTTTCCTTTCCTCAGATCTTAGAAGATGTTTCTAGTCCCTCACCCTACTGTTCCCTGCATCACGGGAATGTGGGTCCCTGCGGCTTTGGAGGCAAGGGGAGGTGAGGGCAGGGTCCTCAGCAGCGGCGGGAGACTCCACTGTGGGCTGCCAATTGCTCCCTGATGACCCCCTGCACCAGTGGCCTCTGCTCGTGGTGGTTTATTAATAGCTTTTAACACGATCATTTGGACTAATTGAAAACGGGAGCGATGCTAATATGCCCCTTGCATTTCACTCCTCTTTTATTTCAAAAAGATGCTAAAAGCATTTATCGAATTGTTTCTGGGGAAAAGTAAGGAAAAGGTCTCCCCTCTGGCCATTGCAATGGTGTGGTCTCCTGCCAACACCCCACACGGGAGTTCTTGCGGTTTATTAGTGTGATTTAAGGTGTCCAGGTGACCCGTTATAAAGCCATCAACAGGAGCTGCTCGGATACAGCCTTGGCTCATTGGTAAGCTCTGCCTGGTCCTGATGGTGGAGAGTGGGTGGGACAGGATGAGGGCTTCACTCTGGCCCCTCTGTGTGGTTTGGGTGTGATTGTGGTATAGGGAATGAATGGTTATTTTTTCCTTGCTTTTTTGTCTTCCCGGTCGGAATTTAAAGTCCTGAAGAGTACCGTCTTAGCTTAGTGCCCATCTCTTGGTCAAAGCGGACAGGTTGTTTCCCATTTGCTCTCCTTCTTCCCCCGGTTCCTATCTCTGTCCTTCTCTGGGCCCCAAAAGATCACCTCCAGATTTGCATGTAAGCATCCCACTGGGCCTGGCCAATGGGAGCCAATGGAGGAGATGAGAGGGTGGAAGAAGACCGAGGTTGGGGTCTCTCTTCCACACGCCCTTCCCTCTCCGGGTTGCACTGTCCCTGGCAGTCACTGTCCCTGGCAGTCACTGTCCCTGTCGGACTTTATCTCCTGCTGGACAGTCTCTGTCCATAGTGCCAACTGTCCAAGCAGGGGAACAGCGTCCCCCGTATCATCAGCCTCTGTTTGTTTCCTTATACCATCTGTACTTTGACAACTGTCCATTCATTAAAGACTCCTCATTTGTGAGGGAGCTTTGATTCCAGTTATCACAGTGGAAGATGATCTCACGTCTTGAAAAGACATACTGATGTTATCCCAGTAAAGGAGAATGGATGTAGGTTGGCCCTCAAAGCTTCAACCATCCTGCATATTCTGGCCTTACTCTTGGCCGTAGGCTGAGCCCTGGGTCTGACTTCTCCTTTCCCATAAGTGTGTGGTTTTGAGGCTGAGGCTGAGTCTGGCCCTGGGCTTACTCTGGGGACTGATTCTCCTCAACCAAGTCTTCATCCTGCTCCTCGTTCTCCAGCCTTCTTCCCAGCATGGGGACTGTGTGCCTGTGGTCCCAGCTGGGGACAGTTCTGGCTCCCCAGAAGTCATCTCCAGAACCACTCCACAAAAGCTTTACCTCCATCTATGGTTCCTTCTTGGACCCCTCCTAAGAGGGCCTATTGCAGTCTGAGCTCATCAGAATAAATACTGGGTTGGCCAAACATTTTGTTCAGGTTTTCCATTTTATGGAAAAATCTGAATGAACTTTTTGGTCAACCCAATACTACTGCCTGGGAGCTGTTTCCAAAATCACTTCTACCCTCAGAGGATCAACATTTGCCCTTGACAAGGCTTTCTGGCTGCAGAATAAGAGCAGGGCTTTCCAAGGAGACCCCTTTGATACCAACACAGGAGTGTGGATGAGCTGCTGGCTATTGACAATGTAGCCATAGCTCAGGCTGTGGGTTGTGTGCACATGTGCCTGAAGGTGTGTGTGTGTGTGCATGAGTGTGCGTTCTTGACAAGAACTGCTGTAGGAAGAAGAGAACTTACCAAAGGAAAGCCCTCTGGACTCATCTTCCAGGGAAAGGAGGTCCCTAGGACCCACCATCCTAGATCTTACCTCATCCTGGTCTGGGGAGGCAGCTGAGGTTAAGCTGGGAGCCCTCTTGGGCCAGAGAGAGACTGGGTCCAGGAGCCAGGTGCTGTATTAAGCTCTAGAGGTAAAAGACTGGGCTTGGGTACTGGCTACTGTCTAATATTTACTCCAGAGGTAAAATTGGACTTGAATACTGGGTACTTCTACCTCAGCAGTGACTTGCAGGTCTTCTTGGGTTCTCAGTATCTTTATCTGTAATGGGATCAACATCCTCAGACAGTCTTGAGATTCTGTGGTCCTCCGAGTGGGGGAACCTGGGTTTCTCAACCTTGGTGCCATTGGCATTTTGGGCTGGATAATTCTTTGTCATGGAGGACTGTCCTGTGTGCTGTAGAATGTTTAACAGCATTGCTGGTTTCTACCCGTGGATGCCAGAGCACCCTGATCATCAAAAATATCTCTAGGCCTTGTCAAGTGTCTCCTAGGGGGCAACATTACGCTGACTGAGAACCACTGGTCTAGAACGATGATTGAAGCTCACCATATAACTTGGCCAGGGGTGTTCCCAGGGCTGTGTTAGTGAACAGACTTGGACTTGGTTATGGGTCTTATAAGCCTGATTCTGAGGCCTGGGGCCTCGGCCTGCCTTGTCCTAGCCTCACGAGGCAGTGGAATCACAACCTCAAGCCTTTCCAGCTGCAGAGACTGAGGGCTCATTTATTCTGTGATCAGATAAGGTCTGAACCCGACAGCTGGACTCCCAGCCCTGCGGTAGAAGACAGTGAGGTCACACAGGCTAGCAAGAGCAGAAAACCATTTCCTCTCCTCTTTCACTAGGGTGAAGGGGCGAGGGGAGGAATGGTGTTTTCTGAGGCCTGTGAGGGTCAGAGTCTTGGGACCCCTCCTCCAGCCCCCACCTAGAGCCGTGTCTGGAGAGGAATGCAGCTACGGCTAGAATCCCTACAGGCCCTAGTCTTGGGCGGTGCTTTCCATTGCGGGAAACCAGCTCCTGCCTGGAGGGCAAGGGAGCTCCTGGCCCATCAAGCATCTCAGGAAACGTTGGAGACTAGAAGCGGACAGTGGGTGGGGGTGGGAAGGACAACTGTTAGGAAAATGAACCCATGGATATTTGTCCAGTGCTTAGAACAGCGCTTAGCACATAGTAAGCATTTGCTAAATGAAGCCTTGTGCTAGACTCTGGGTACAACATACGTTAAATAAACCTCTGCAGCCTCTCCTAGGCCCAGGGCAGGGCTCCCCTCTGGGAAGGTTCCAGGCTTTTCCTTTAGGAGTTGTGAGAACAGCCTGGGTTGGCTGTGGTTGGCCCCCACATGGAGACTTTAGCTCAGGCTGTACCCCTCCCCTCCCTTACAGACACAGCCATGTAAGCTCAGCTTGGGCCTCTCCACTCATGCCTGTCACAGTCATCTGGATTCACCCACACTTCCCTTGGCCCTGCTCCATCTCCCCACCTCTCCTGGTTTCTTTTGGCTTTGACTCCACAAGTGGGCCAGGAGAAACGTTGGACTGGAAGAAACACAAGCTGGAATCAAGATTGCTGGGAGAAATATCAATAACCTCAGATATGCAGATGACACCACCCTTATGGCAGAAAGTGAAGAGGAACTAGAAAGCCTCTTGATGAAAGTGAAAGTGGAGAGTGAAAAAGTTGGCTTAAAGCTCAACATTCAGAAAATGAAGATCATGGCATCTGGTCCCACCACTTCATGGGAAATAGATGGGCAAACAGTGGAAACAGTGTCAGACTTTATTTTTTTGGGCTCCAAAATCACTGCAGATGGTGATTGCAGCCATGAAATTAAAAGAGGCTTACTCCTTGGAAGGAAAGTTATGACCAACCTAGACAGCATATTCAAAAGCAGAGACATTACTTTTCCAACAAAGGTTCATCTAGTCAAGGCTATGGTTTTTCCTGTGGTCGTGTATGGATGTGAGAGTTGGACTGTGAAGAAGGCTGAGCACCGAAGAATTGATGCTTTTGAACTGTGGTGTTGGAGAAGACTCTTGAAAGTCCCTTGGACTGCAAGGAGATCCAACCAGTCCATTCTGAAGGAGATCAGCCCTGGGATTTCTTTGGAAGGAATGATGCTAAAGCTGAAACTCCAGTACTTTGGCCACCTCATGTGAAGAGTTGACTCATTGGAAGACTCTGATGCTGGGAGGGATTGGGGGCAGGAGGAGAAGGGGACGACAGAGGATGAGATGGCTGGATGGCATCACTGACTCGATGGACGTGAGTCTGAGTGAACTCCGGGAGTTGGTGATGGACAGGGAGGCCTGGCGTGCTGCGATTCATGGGGTTGCAAAGTCGGACACGACTGAGCGACTGAACTGAACTGAACTGGGGAGAAAGGAGGCTCAGCCTCTGTTGTGCCCTCAGTCTCCTGGGCACTGACATTTTCATGATGCACAGAAGGGACTGTCCTCTGCTTTTGTGAGTCCCTTTCGTGCAGCCTTGCAGATATGGGATGGGGAGCCACATCATGGCTCCTGTGGGGCTTGAGCTCCCAGCTGCCTACAGGAGTGCCCTCTCAAGGGACCCAGGGTCAGAGGGGTTGCCAGAAAAGCAGGGAGAGGCAGAGGGAGTGAGGAGGCAGCATCTCATGAGCTTTCATGCTTCATCCATCGTGGCTCCAACCATAGGTTGCCTTGCATGTGGAAGGCAGGCTTCTCCTGCTCCTGGGGCCTATCACCAGGAAGAGATCTGGAGATGCTGTGAGCTGGAGCCTGAGCCCCTTTCTGCTCAGATCCGACAGAGGCATTGGAGGTGGGGGCTGGGCTCAGAGAGGGGAAGCTTTCTGGTCCTTTCACTTCCCCACCACACCCCTCCGCCATCCACAACAAGCTTCCATCCAGGCTTGTTTCTCTGTGTCTAGTGGGCTCCTGGGAGCCCTGGATACTCTCACAGATCCAGCTTGTCCTGACTCTCCACCTATTGTTGCTGGATATGATAAAGGATGCTGGGACTTCCCTGATGGTCCAGCGGTTAAGTCTTCCCATTCCAATGTAGGGAGGGTGGGTTTGATCCCTGGT
The DNA here is from genome assembly GCF_027580195.1 of Bos mutus. Taxonomy (NCBI): domain Eukaryota; kingdom Metazoa; phylum Chordata; class Mammalia; order Artiodactyla; family Bovidae; genus Bos; species Bos mutus. Next base: position 53,820,941 of record NC_091629.1, on the reverse strand, counting down.
TGGGGAGCTAGGATCCCACATGCCTCGTGGCCAAAATATAAAACAGAAGTAATATAACAAATTCAATAATGGCTTTAAAAAATGGTCTAAATCAATCAGTCAATCAATAAAGGATGCCAAGTTAGAACTGATTTTTGATAAAACAATGAATCATTGTTTAGCATAAGTATATCCCAAATGTTGCATGGGACAGATTTATGCTTGACAATGACTTGTTATTTATCTGATATCCACATGTAACTGGGTGTTCTGTTTTTTTTTTTTTAATCTGTTTTGCTAAATCTGATAATCTTGCCCCCAAACTCTCTGGCCCACTTCCCCTCCCCCTACTGGCCCTCAGAAGTAGGGATTTCATGACATCCTCCTCTTCCTCCATGGTTCCCTTACAAGTGAAGTCCAGGATCCGAGCTCAAAGAGCTCTGAAGAGGGGCCATTTCAGATCCAGGGCTGGTAGGCTGAGACCTTGGTTTTTGTTGCTACGTAGGCTTTTCTCTAGCTGCGGGGAGCGGGGGCTACTCTCTAGTTGCGGTGCCCGGGCTTCTCATTGTGGTGGCTTCTCTTGTTGCAGAGCACCGGCTCTAGGGCACGGGGTTCCGTAGCTGCAGCACACGAGCTCAGTAGTTGCGGCTCCTGGGCTCTAGAGCGCAGGCTCAGTAGCTGTGGTGCATGGGCTTAGTTGCTCTGTTGCATGTGGGATCTTCCCAGATCAGGGATTGAACCCATGTCTCCCACATTGGCAGGCAGATTCTTTACCACTGAGCCACCAGGGAAGCCCTCTGGTTGGCGTTTGTCAGGTTGGGGTGGTGGAAGCGTGTGGAATGGGGATGGATACTGCACAGACTCTTGAGCTCTGACAGCACAATGACCCTTCAGGCTGCAACCAGCATGTGAGGTCTGAGCTTATGCAGACTTTGTGTTCAGGACTGGACTTGCCTTATTTCACTCGCCCTCCCACAGTTCTGCGAAGCTGGCACCAACAGTATCTGTGTAATATAGGAAATCAAGGCACAGACAGGTTAAGAGCGAACTCAAGGTCACACAGCTGATATGTAGCAGAGCTGGAGTTTAAATTCAGGGCTGGTTTCTCAGCCACTGGACCGTACTGCCTCCCCTTCCAGGTCCTGGGCTTCTTGTTTTCCCAGGGTATCATCAGGCCTGGGGTTGCTGCAGGGCGGGGGCCGCAGCTCAGGGAAGAGGCTGTCTTGGGAACATTTTTTTGCAAGCCCCCCCGCCCCGTGCAGCTGTGTAATGAGCCCACATCTGTTCCCACCACATGTTGCTCAGTGCTACGCAGATGTAAAGTCTCAATTTTTCTAATTAGCAGCAATACGAAGTCTATCTTCATTTTCTCCTCCCCTCCCTCTAATAAACGTGATATTAACAAGGTTACACGTCTGCGTTTTTGCTGGTGTAATTGAATCAGGTCGCAGATTTGATTAGTGGGTGTGGGGCGCGGGGGTCTGGTCAGGCTGAGGGGCTGGGGGAAGGAAGGGGCTGGGTCCCAGCTACGGACGGACCGTGGGATGGAGAGAAAGGAGAGAAGAAAGTGAGGGAGAGAGAAAGGAGGGAGAGGGGGAAGAAGAGAAGAAGAGGAAAGAGACAGGAGAGACAAAAACAGACAAAGATGGGTAGTAGATGAAGAAAGAGATAGAGAATAATAGAAGAAGTGGGGAGAGAGACAAAGATGCAATGAGATGGAGGGGAAGACAGACACAGAGAGAAAGATACATACAGACACACACATACACAGCACATGAGCAAGCAAGAGACAAAGAGGGAGAGGAGGACAGAGATGCTAAAGGCCAAGGAGGACAAAGCGGAGAGACAGCTATCACCGGGCCTCTGCTCAGAACTTTCTGCAGAGGTACCTGGGCAGAACCCACCTCTGGAGGGCCTGGATTCAGGTGGGAAAGGCAGTCAGAGCACCCCCAACCCCGCCATACCCTGCTAAGCCTGAGAGCTACAGGCAGGAGTCCTGGGCCTGGCTCTGGGTGCCCAAGGGCCAGTCAACTCCCTGAACTCGGCCTCAATTTGTCCATCTGTTAAAAATGGTCTGTATCAGGACTTCCCTGGAAGTCCAGTAGTTGAGACTCTGTGCTCCCAATACAGGGGATACGGGTTTGATCCCCAGTCAGAGAACTAAGATCCTGCATGCCACAAGGCCAAAAAAAAAAAAAAAAAAACAAGTGGTCTGGATCACAGACTCAGAGAATGAACTTACAATTTCAAGGGGGGAAGGATGATGGTTAAAGATAGTTATGGAGTTTGGGACCAACATGTATACACTGATGTATTTAAAATGGTTAACCCACAAGTTTCTACAGTACAGTACAGTGAACTCTGCTCAGTGTTATGTGCAGCCTGGATGGGAGGGGAGTTTGGGGGAGAATGGATACATGTATATATATGGCTGAGTCCCTTTGCAGTCCCCCGAAACTATCACAACCTTGTTAATTGACTACATTCCAATACAAAATAAAAAATATATATAAAATAAAATAAAATAGATAACTAACAAGGACCTACTGTAGGGCTCAGGGAACTCTGCTCAATATTCTATAATGACATAAATGGGAAAAGAATTTGAAAATGAATAGATACATACATTTGTATGTATTTTTAAAAAGTGATCTGCAGGTCCCACTCCCTGTCCTGAAAATCTAAGGTTCTCTGGAGCTGCCCCCTACCCTGCTTTGACTGGGAAACCTCACTTACAAGAGCCTCGTGGTTCATGACTCCAGCCCAGAGGACCTCTACAAGCATCTCTCACCTAGGGGTCCCCTGGACAGAACTGAGGTGGGGGAGTTGGTAAACCAGTGTCTGGAATGGAACCCCCTTGCCTTCAGTGGGCCTCCCAATCCTCCAAATTGCACCCCTCTAGGCACCCCCACACTTTCAGTGGCTTCACAGAGGATAGTCCGAGGCTCAGGGTCACGCAGTCTCTGCCCCACCTGTCCACCATCCTCACAGTCCTCCACTCTGGACCACTGACTGTTCCCAGAGCATCCCATGTTCTTTCACACCCCCAGGCTTTGCTCCTGCAGTTCCCTTCCCCACTTCCTTGCCTTATCCTCTGTCAACCCAACTCAAATGTCCTTCTTACCTGGGCCCTGCCCTGATGGACCCATGAACTGGCTTCTTCTTCTGTGAGATAGCATGTTCTTTGCTTTTTATCACAGCACCAGATTTATTTATGTGACTGCTCCTACTCACCGTTTTTCCCAGTTGCACCTGGCTGGCATCTAGTAGACACTTTGTGTGTGTGTGTGTGTGTGTGTGTGTGTGGCGTGATCAGGTGTGTGGATGTACAAGTGATGGTGTGTGCGGGAGGAGGGCCATGGCAGGGCTGTATTCCTGCTGTGACAATTTCTCCTGCTGATGACTCAGTCCCCAGGGCCTCGGGAGGCGCTGAGAAGCTTCTGTCAAGGGGCAGTGGCTTTTCCCCCTTTGCTTAAATGAGATATGAATAATTGATTCGGCTCCTGAATAATTAATCAGATATTCAATAAGGAAAGTAATTGTTTGCCACATCCCCCATGGATGGTCGGGCTCAGCCGCCACCCTACTCAGGGTGGGAGGCTGGTGGGGGGCTATGGGCCCATAAGGAGTCCAGTGCCAGCTGGGGGAGGTCACCCTGTCCAGCCCTTCTGGCACTCCTGTCTGGCTTACTGTCCCCCGAGAGGCCACTGCCTGTCTCCACGTGCCAGCCAAGACCTGGGTCTTATGTCCTCTCACCCAAGTGTCAGATGGTCCCTGTGCCTCCCAGCTCTGCAGGGGGCCCCCTCACTGGATGCTCTTCCCTTCGGATGCCATCCCCTCCAATGGATGCTCTGGCCTGGGGGCTGGCCAAGGGGACTGTGGGCAGTCTCATGTTCCCACTGCTACCCCTCCTTCACCTTCGTACCACTGCAAGCCTGGGTGGCATTGCCCACTTTCTGTGCCATGGGGCCAGGTGGGGATACGCTGGTGGTGAATGAAGCATGGCTCTGTGCCATGGAGAAGCCAGGAGGAAGATCTCTGAGTGGGGGTCTCATGCGCCTCCTTGGGCTTGCCCTTCTTCCAGAGAGCTGTCTTCTTCTAGGTCTCCTGTGGGACCCTTGTACCCGCCTCTTAGGGACCCCGACCTGCCGACCCCTGCCTGGAGTGTATTTCCTTCTGTTTCTAGGAATGGCTCCCCTTGTGGCTCTGGCCAATGATGATGGCCTTGGACACTCCAGGGCTCCCTGAACAATTTAGGGGTGCCCTGGGGCCCCAGGTCTGCCCTCAGCTGGGTGAGTCCCCTTGGGATTTTATGAGCTGCAGGTAGTTGCACATACTTCTGTGTGTCAGACCAAACGCACTTATGCATGCCACACAGACCACCCAACCCACTCAAATACACACGCCAGACACATACACCTCACACAACACACAGACACATCGCACACACACAAATCCAGCCCCACACAGAAACATATACTCTACACATCACCCACACCACACAAACCACACAAAAGCACATCAGAATCACGTGTAGATACACACTCTTGATACACGAGGTATACACGTTACACAATAATACATATGCCACACTTACCACGCAGGCAAATGTAAACACACACCACGAGACCTACCTGGCGGTGAGCACGGGCTCACTTTCTGGGCCTCCGACTCTTCATAGCCACTTCCCCAGGCAGACAAGGCCAAGTGCTAGGGCCACTGCTCTGGGAGGGGCCTGAGAATGCGCTTTCTCTGAGTCCAAGGCAGGGAGAGCTCGGGGCTACAGACAGAGATAAAACCAGTGTGTGGGACTGACATTTACATGCTATTGATAGTAGGCATAAAATAAATAACTTATAAGAACCAACTGTATGGCACAGGGGACTCCATACAATGATTAGTGGTGACCTAAATGGGAAGGAAATCCAAAGAGGGGATACATGTACATGTGTGGCTGATTCTCTTTGCTGTACAGCAGAAACTAACGCAGCATTGTAAAGCAACTATACTCCAACTGAAAAAAAACCCAGTGTGTGGAGTGGAGCCCAGCTCAGCTAAGAAGGGAAGGGGACCTAGGTGAGCGGAGAGAAAGAGCCTGAGGGATTTCGGTGTGTATATGTGTGCGTGTGTGTAGAGCTGTGTGTATGTCTCCACACGTGTGCACACTGGGTCTCTCGGGTGGGGGAGCAGCCCAGCAGCCCCCTGTTCACCTCCCAGAGGCCTCGCCCCTCCCATTGCTCTCTGATCTGTGTGTCTCCTTCAGGGCAGGGTTGCAAAGCCATTGCCATCACCCTGGGAGACCCCTGGGTGTCCCCCCATAAGTACCTGGATTGTGCCTGCTTGCCCAGCCTTGCCAGGCACACACACAGATGGCCATGTCGGGAGGCTCATGGTGGGTGGGTGGCTGGGGCTGGGCATCAGAAACTGGCTGGAGGTGGAGGGGCAGCTGGTTGGACGGCTGGGGATTTGCATGGATGCTACTGACCAAAGGCCCCTGGGCTGTGCCCTGCCCAAATCACTCAGTGTCTGTGTTAGATTGTGATGGGGACCTCACAAGATGACTGTTAATTGACAATAACACAATTTGACCAATGATAAAACTCAGCATACATAATCAGGGATTTGTCCTCTCGACCAGCCACCAGGAGTGTCCCAGAATAAAAGAAAAATCAACTTTCAGGGTACCTTTTAGCCCCAATTTAGGCATGGCAGGTGTGCCCCAGCCACCCCCAAAACCTGCCACTATGGGACAGTCCTGGACAAAGAATCTTCCTTGGCAGAAGCTCCTTGGAAATCCTCAATGACAGCTCTGATCCCAGTCACCTGGCTCTTTTCATGGGTGATGGTAGTCTGTCCAGCTGAACAGAGCAGTGGCTATTGGAGGCACTTGGTTTACCTATGAAAGAGGAATGGGGGTGGGTGGTCAGGTGGGCCTGGTGGATGCTGAGGTCCGATGCTATAGAGGATGCTATTCATGTCTTGCTCTCTATCCCCTGGGCCGACCAGAGTCCACCTGTGGCTTCAGGCAGTTCCTTGGTCCCTTAAGCCCTGTGTCTCTCCCTTTCTAGGTTTGGGGCTCTCCCTGGTCCCCCAGGAACCTGCCCAGCCTTGAATAGAAGGTTCCAGAGATGTGCTCAATGACATGTTGGGGGCATGGCTTTTCTTTATCACTTGTGCTTTCTTGGTTCACCTAATAAACCACCTTGTGGTGAATCCTTGACTTGGGACTCCATTTATGGGAACCCAATCTAAGACAGGTCTTACGTGCTCCAGGGCTGAGGGGGAGGAGAGAAGGGGTCCTGAGCCTGTCCCTCATGCCTCCTTGACCCCCCCCCCACCTTTGTGTTACTTCTGAGAGTTCAAATTCTAGATGTCCTGCTTCTGACCCCAGGAATAATATCAATACCCAGAGAGTAGAATGCTTTTGCATCTGAGCTCTGTCCCCATCAGTAGAACAAAAACCTTTTGCTAGACTTTGAGTCTCCAATTTCGATTTGAAAGAAGACAGTCAGTGGAGCTAACACAGTCTGCATTCCCCAAGGTGACCATTTCTCCCAGGCTTGTTCTCATCCAAGTGTCAACAGGAACATATCTCAAAGGTCCAAGTTCCTAGGGGGGCTTTTAAAACCCTTTCAACAATTTTGACAACCCATGTCTGGCTGCCCCTCTGACTGCAGCTGAAATCTACTGGAAGGTCTCAGTGTTCGCTTGTGTGGGTGGCTGGGACCGTTCACTGCCCACGGTGGTGCTGCCTCTTTGTTGGGACCGTTGCACGTGCCTGTGAAGTTTGCATGCTGCTCAACTCCAGAGAGGGCCATTTACACGGAATGTGACATGAATGACAACCCCTAGACTTGCACAGTGTACGGCCTGGACAACTGTACACAACACCCCTGCTCTGGAAAACAGCAGGCTGCTTGACTGTGCTCTCTGGCTCCTGTCTGTACTCTACTTATGCCTGGATTCCTGTTCTGGCGTGGCTCCTGACAAGAGGAGAAGACAGTAACTTACATTCTGATGACTGGACTTGGTCAAAATCCTCCCCCGAAGCTTGGAGTCCGAAGCATTTGCTGTTGCTAAGTACAGGAGGTTGGACGATCAGAGGAAGCAGGGACTAGAGAGTGATCAGAAGAGGACATCAAGAAGGCATCCCCAGCCCCTCGACCCTGAGCTCAGGAAACATTTTTTAGCACTGACCTTTCAAAGGCCTCTCACCTGCCCAGAGCAGCCTCAGACCCTTGGTCCCATTTCTGAAGCCTGGGGCTGTCCCTGGCTCTCTGACTCTCCTTGGATCCTACCTAGCCTTTTTCAGATTTGCCAAGACCAGGAGGTCCTTGGAAACATTTAGCAGAAAACCCGGCTGCTGGAACATTCCAGAAGTGAAGGATGCTGAAAAAGGTGGATGGCAGCATTGAAGTCAGCCAGAGGAACTGCCACCCAGGACCTAAGCTCTGGGTTATTTATGCACGTTCAGAAATGGCTTCTTGCATCCGGGTGCAATCCAATGATGTGTCAATGAAGCCTCCCCATGCCCCCTGGCCCTGCCCTGCCTCTGATAACATTTACAGTAAATCTATTGCACTGACCATTAAATCTGAGGCTGCCCCGAGCGATCGCTTCAATGGGGCGCTGACGGCCAAGAGTTAATAATAACGCAGACGCTAACCTGTTTATTGATTTGCTTTTTGTTCCCTTCATCCTCGCTCACTCCTTCTCCCTCTCCGAGGAGAAATCTTGGAATCAGTAATCAGGTGACAGCCTCGCCCCCTCCGGTTCCCAGCCATGTCATCCTGCTTAAACTCTCTGAGATAAATGAGCCCTACCTCCCTGGCCCCTGCCAGCCACTCACTCTCCAGTTACTCAGCACAAGATGCCGCATCTGTCACTGGAGCCAGCAGACAGAGAAAAACATTAACACAGACATGAAAAGCTTTTAACTTGGACAAGAGGGGCACAGCAAAGTTTTATATTTAGCCCCTCCAGCAAAGGCCATGGTCCATCCATTAGAGTGGCTTGTCAGGGCTGGGGACCATGGACCACATATTGGCCCAGGATGACCACCACCTTATCCTTGGGGGCTGAGGAAAGCGTCCATGTGGGGGGCCTCTGTTTCTGGGTTTAAATAGAGATTTTAAACCTCCGTTTAAAGATTTTAAGATGCGGCCTCACATAAAACTGACCTGTTTTGTGGCCACAGAGTTGCCAATATCCACAAATAAGATGAATCTTTTTATGGAAACCTGAAAAACTAACAAAGGTTTGCTTCTCACGAGGTGAAACATAAGCCTTCCCAAGAAAAGGGGGGGACTATTGTTTATTCTCTGCTCAAGAGTCAACCATTTCAGGCTGCGGGTTCCTGACCTCCCCTCCCCTCCTCCCCCCTCTCCCCTTCCCTTTTTTTCTTCTTCTCTCTCTCTGTCTCCCTCTCTTCACAAACCACCTCCCAACTCTCTGAAACTGAGCCCGTGCTGGCTCTTGCACTTCTCACCTTCTCCTGAATTTATCTTCTCTTTCCTTAAGAAAGGATTTTTAGAAATAAAGAAATAACGGGTTTCTCAGCATTTTTGGATCCCCCACCCTTCACGCTTTTCCTCAGTTGGCACAGGCTGAGTTCCCCTCCACAAGCTGGGATGGAAAGGCAGAGAGTGTGCATCTATGAATATATAAGTGCACGCGCGCGCGCGCACATGCACGCGCGCACACACACACACACACACAATGCATTATGGCTTCAGGACAGGAGCAACTGCAATGACTTCGTGGAAGAGACACCTCGAATGTGTCTTGGAGGAAACAAAGCCATCTTTTGAGCAGCATTTGGGAGGAGCACAGGGAAGGGTTGGGATGGAGGCTGCAGGCTGGACCCATGGTCAGGACCAAGGTCAGGGCAGTGATCTTGGTGTATCTGAGGGGGAGGAGGTAGCCAAGTTGGGAAAAGGACTCCTGGGGAACCAAGCAGGCACTGGTGGGTGGGGGAAGTCTCCCAATGTTACTTTAGCCTGGGGTTCTCCCAAAGCAGGACTTGAAAGAAGGCGTCAGGGGCAAGTGGTTACCTTGGGAGGTGAGCCCACGGGTCCCGGCCAGTAGTTGAGCTTGAGCTAGAGAAGGAATGGAGGTCTATACAGGATGTGTTACTGAGCAGGGTGTTGCTTTGGGAGCTGAGGCACCATCCTGCTCGGAACCTCTGGAAGATCACGTGGGACATCACCCCAGTTGCCCTGCCCCACACCCCCACCACTGGGTGGGAGGAAGCTGGAGCATTTAGTCACCAGTCTCCTTCATCACTGTGGAGGGCTACCCTGGGGTGGGAGGAGCTGTGTCTGGTCCATGCTACCTGGGGCTGGGGTTCTCAGGGGCCAGAGAAGGTATTCCAGAAGAGCATCTCTAGTTCCACAGTAAGAAACCTCCAATGTTTATAGACGTGGGTAATGTACCAACACTACCTGCTACAGACTCCCAACCATCGGTACAACCTCCCTGTCCATTGGTACACGTGTCCTTCATTCATCCACTGGACTCCTGAAGAATCTGAAGCAGGGATAGTTTCCGGGATGAACTTGTAACTGAGTGAGAGATTATGTTAATATTTCTTTTTCTCTCCTAGGGATGAGGTCATAGTCATCTTTGTTTTTTAGTTCTTTTTATGATTATGATTTTTTTTTTTGGCTGCACCGTGTGGCATGAGGATCATAGTTCCCCGACCAGGGGTTGAACCTGTGCCCCCTGCACTGGGAGTGATCAGTCTGAACCACTGGACCACCAGGGAAGTTCCTCATCTTTGTGTCATATTACAGGGTCTAGGTCCTCAAAAAAAATGTTGCATGCTACCTTCTCATTGTCATTATTTTTGCACTGATCTCCTTTCTCTAGGAGTTTTAGAGCTTGTGAAGGGCAGAGAGGGAGCCTTGGTTAGTTCTTGCTTCCAGAGCCAAGCATGGGGCTGTGTAGAGATCAGGTGTTCTGGGAGAGTTTATCAGAGGAAGGAAAAATACCCAGGACTTTCCTGGGACTTGGCGAGTGGTTCAAATAGACAGATCCTGTGGATCCTCACCCACGGGTATAGGAAGGAGGCTGTCTCAGCCCAGGTGAGCAAAGGTCCTGTCTCAGGCTGCAGGGAAGGGACTCTGGGTGGGGTGGAAGGGCAGATTGTGGGTGTGCAGAGGAGCCAGGGCAAAGGTGAGCTGGACACACTAGAAGCACTGTCCATGGAGCCCCAACAGAAGGAACCAGAAGCCCAGCTGCAGGTAGAGATGGAGTTCCTGGGGGCAGGAGGTCAGCTGTGGTCAGCAGCAGCTCCTTTCTGCCCATCTCTCTGGTTTCCCTCCTCCTTTCATCCAGCCTCAGGATCCCAGCCAGAGCTGGGAGGACCCGAGGGCTTCTGGGTCAGCTCTGACCGGAGCCTAGGGGTTTTAACACTGGCCCAAGGACTTCAAGTTTGGAGATGGGACCTCCATCCCCAGCGCAGCCATTCTTTTCTGGTGTGCTCAGCTGTTCCTTTTCAGCAGCTGCACAAACTCCCCAGGCCCCTCTGTCACCCCCTAACCCCCACCCCATGAGAGGAAGGAGCCCAGAGTCAAAGGAAAAGCCTCCCCCCTTTTCACAGCTCAGGTAAGATGGAGGAAGCCATAGTCTCCGGAACCCCTTGGGCCCTGTGACAGCCTTTCCTCCTGGGTCCAAACTTGGCTCAGTTTCTCAAAGGGACTTGATTTTTCAGGATGGCTGGGACGGGGGTCTGTGGTGGCTGGGAACCATCTCCAGGGGCAGGGCAGGGCAGATTCCTAGCGGTATGAGTGTTGGGGGTAGGAGGCCCACCCTGGAGGCCGGGGTATCAGGTCACCCCTGCCAGACGAGGTGAGTCCTTGGCCGCCGAACAGGACCAGATAGCTCTCGCTCTCTGTGTGGCTATAAAGGCCCAGAGAAACCCAGCCGCTGCGGACTGGCGTCTCCTGTAGCAGCCACAGCTGCTGAATCTGCTGTTTCTGAGAAAGTGAAATTCCAGTCCCTCCACCCTCCCCTCACCCGCCGGGCTGGCAGGGCCCATGCAGAGGGCATCAGCCAACCTCCCAGGCCTCTTAGGAGAAAATGAGCATTCTTGTGGAGGCAGAGACTGGATTTCCTCTGACAGGGCCCATCTGGGGATGCAGTCTAGGCTCCTCTGGACCTTGGGGTGAGGGAAGCTGTGGACCGCTTCTCCGTGTGCCCAGCCCCTGGCCGGATGGCGTGGAGGCGGCAGGTGGAGGGGCCAGAGGGGACGCAGTTGGTGCCATGCCCCCAAGGACAGTGATGCCACCGCCCTTCCCTCCCCTCCCACCTTTATCCTAAAGAGAAGACCAGTGTCACACAGGGAAGGGTCAAGACACAGAGGAAATGGGCCAGAGGCCTGAAGGAAGAGAGCAGGGGAGGGAGGAAAAGAGTCCACGCAGGTGACAAGTTGAGGGGGCTTCTGGTGAATTTCAGTGTTAGGGGTTGATGGGAAACTCTGGGGTCTTGCCAGGGTCTGCCATGTGCCTCTTCAAATCTGTTTCCTTTCTCTCCTAGACTCACAGCTTTCTTTGCCATCAGGTGGGGTGTGGTCAGCTTCCCTGGTGGCTCAGCTGGTAAAGAACCTGCCTGCCAATGCAGAAGACTCAAGAGATGTGGGTTCAATCCCTGGGTTGGGAAGATCCCTTGAAGAAGGAGATGGCAACCCACTCCAGTATTTTTGCCTGGAAAACCCCATGGACAGAGGAGCCTTTTGGGCTACAGACTGTGGGGTCTCAAAGAGTCGACACCATTGAGCACACACGCACACACACACGCAGGCTGTTGTCTGGTTCTGGCTGATGAAATACAGTGGCAGTGCAGATATCTCTTTGAGATTTCCTTCAGATGTACATCCAGAAGTGGGATTGCTGGATCATACGGTAGTTCTGGTTTTCAGCTTTTGAGGACCCTCTATACTGTTTTCCATAGTGGCCACACAAGATGAAATGAAAGAGCATGCTCGAAATTGCCCAGCACAAGATTTGGCACATAGCAGGGCTTCATAGAGGATGAGGAGATGCTCTGAGCAGAGAAAGCCACAGCCTGGCAGAGGAAGGAAGACCCCAGGGTGCTGTGGGGCTCATGCCTGTTGGCTATGTGTGTGGGCACTCAGTCATTTCAGTTCTGTGGACTGTAGCCTGCCAGGCTCCTCTGTCCATGGGATTCTCCAGGGACAAATACTGGAGTGGGTTGCCATGCCCTCCCCAGGGGGTCTTCCCAACGCAGGAATCGAACCTGCATCTCTTTCGTCTACTGCATCACAGGCGGATTCTTTACTGATGAGCCACCTGGGAAACCTGCCTGTTGACTGGGGAGGTAGAAAAGCAGCCTTGCATACCTGGAGTCCCCAGATGGTTCTCTTTCTTCATCTCAAAGATTTTAGAGAAAACCTCCCCTCCTTTGTGCTCTGGGTAGAACACTTGTCTTTGGAAGAGAAGATATAAGTGGTATACTGTTAGATTCCATCGTTAGTATTCATCTCTTAATTCTCTCTATCTTGTTTCAGCAGCTGGAAATAGAATTTAAAAACTAGCTTTGTAAGATAAGCTTTCTTCTCACTCAGTTAGGGGTCCAGAGCTGCCAGTGGTGCATGTAAAGATGTTTGCCTATTCATTCTTGTAAGCCCTGGGATGATGGGTATGAAGTGGCCACTGGGAAGAAAGCAAGGGTCTCCATGTGTCCCTGCTGTCCCCACGCACCTTCAAAGGATGTCAAAAGTGATGGGCTGAATTACCTCTGCCCTTGCCTTTTAAAATATCAAGTTTTTGGCATGGAGTCTTAAAGTTGTTCCTAATATTTTGGATTTCACAGACTAGGAAATGTTAAAAAGAATAGTTTGGAGAGCTATTCCTTTTAACAGCACAAGGCTGACAACTTTTTATTTTGCCAAGTAAAGACATAGAGAAAAGAGAAGGCAAACCATCTTTCTGAAAAATCATTTTAACATCCCTTGCCCATAGGAAGGGCATGATTTTGTTTTTTGTTTAAAATTTGTTTTATTTTGTATTGAGTTATAACTGATTAACAATGTTGTGATAGCTTCAAGTGGACAACAAAGGGACTTAGCCATCCATAAACAGGTATCCGTTCTCTGCCAAACTTCTTTCAGGAAGGGCATGATTTTGAAATAAAGAACAGTCCATCCTGAGAAAGGCAGTTGACAATTATGTCCGGATATAAAATATGAGGCACGTTTTATTGTGGAAAAGTGACAGTGTCATCACACACCAGCAGTAGTTTGTCACAGACATTCAGGTGCCACGATGTCTCAACTAAGGCTTTGGCACTAGGAAGAAGTCATGCCTTCAAAACATATTTGAGCATCCTATTTGCTTTGTGGCCTTAGGGAACCTAAGTGACTTTGTTGAGACTTACACTTCTCTCCTGTAAAATGGAGACAATAAGACTACTTGCTGTTAAAAGGACTGACTGGGTTAACACAGGGAAGTGCTCAGGATGGTCCCCCACATAAGATTGTTGTTATTCAGTTGCTCAGTCATGTCCAACTCTTTGCGACCCCATGGACTGCAGCATACCAGGCTTCCCTGTCCTTCACTATCTCCTGGAGCTTATTCAAACTCATGTCCATTGAGTCGGTGATACCATCCAACCATCTCATCCCCTGTTGTCCCCTTCTCCTCCTGCTATCTTTCCCAGCATCAAGGTCTTTTCTAACGAGTCAGTTCTTCGAATCAGGTGGCCAAAGTATTGGAGCCTCAGCGTTAGCATCAGTCCTGCCAATGAATATTCAGGATTGATTTCCTTTGGGATTGACTGGTTTGATATTCTTGTAGTCCAAGGGACTCTCAAGAGTCTTCTCCAACACCACAGTTCAAAAGCATCAATTCTTTGGTGCTCAGCCTTCTTTATGGTCCAGCTTTTGGCTTCCCTTGTGGCTCAGCTGGTAAAGAATCTGCCTGCAATGCGGGAGACCTGGGTTCGATCCCTGGGTTGGGAAGATCCCCTGGAGAAGGGAAAGGCTACCCACTCCAGCATTCTGGCCTGCAGAATTCCAAGGACTGTATAATCCATGGGGTCGCAAAGAGTCAGACACAACTGAGCCACTTTTACTTACCTTCACTCACCTTCATACACGACTACTGGAAAAACCATAGCTCTGACTATACATAAGATAATTGCTGAGTTAATCCCCTTTATTTATTTATTTATTTATTTTGGGAAAAGAAATTAGTAAAATGTGTGTGAGGATGCAAGGAAATGAAGATACCACAGTTGTGGCCTCTGGGATTCTGGGTTCCTTCAAATTTCTTTTTTTTTTTTCCTTTTATTTTATTTTTAAACTTTACAATATTGTATTAGTTTTGCCAAATATAACCTTGGGGCTTCAGGGGATGTACACCATTCTCCATCGGGTATCCAGGAGGAGGAGAGTATCTGGTGGTGGGAGCAGAGGTTCCTGGGCTTCTGCTTCTCATTTCATGGAGGGGCATTTATAAGTGGGATACAGGAGTGCACCACTCAAATGTCCCCAGGGATCTTGTCCCAGGTAGCTGCTTTCAGTTCCATCTTCTCTCCTGCGCGTTTGTGCTCTATCTGATGGCCTATTGAACACATCCACTTGGGTACCTCACAGATACCTCAAAGCAGTGTCACCTCCCTCTAAGCTGGCTTCTCTTCCTCTGTTCATCCAATAGCAAATGATACCAGCACCCACTTGCTCTCTTAAGCCAGGAACCCTCTCCTTCTCCACATCCGGCTTTTCTATCTTTCCTCTCCCAAGTCCACTCAGGCATAAGTTCCTCAGTCTCTAGGAAAAAAAACACTCTGATTTGTACGGTTAGTCTCAAGCTACCAAGATGGTGCCTGAAGTGGTATTGGGAAGAGATATACATAATTGGCTCCACGGCACTTGCGGTCCCAGTTCACCACTGTTTTGTCTACTTGAAATGCTTGTGTTCATCCTATAGGAGCAGTATCTTTATCACCTGCTCTGTGAAACCTTCCTGAATCAGCACTCGCCCCCATGTCCTTCAGTGGTGGGTTTCTGCTCTGTCTCCCCACCACACCCCCTCCCCACCGTGAGCTCTTCAAGGGCAGCTCTGAGTACAGCGCTGAGCACAGAGTATATGTCTGCTATATTTACTGAATGAATACACGAACCAGGGATTCAAATCCAAGTCTTTGCTCTGACCTGCCTCCTAGGCAGCACCTAGAATCAAAGTTGCAAACAATGCTGCTCTGGATTCTACCGTATTTCTCACTGAATATTGAGTGGATGGAACTGCTTTCCCTTTGTCCCCTTAAGAGCCATCTTTCCTCTTCCCCTCTGCACCCTATTGAAGCTACGTCTTGGGGTTGTTCCCAGAATTAAAGGAGACAGTAATTGTGAAAGCACCTCGTGACTAGTAGATGCTCCTCCAAACCAGCTCTTCCCTCCCTTCCTTTGGCAGAAATGCTAGCTGCACTTTCAGCAAAGAAAGCCTGTTTAATGTCCTCCGGGAGAAACGCCTCTTTGCTCCTGGCTTCAAAATCCCTGGTGCCCACAACTTAATAGACTTACAATTGGTTAATTTTCTCTTGACATTGATCAGCAACGGGTCACATCTGGCACTTGCTGGTCCAGCCCTGGATTGGGGGAGCTGTGAGATGCCTGGCCTGGCTTCCCTAACCAGAAATTCAATAACTTTTTCATATAAATTGTCCGTAAGAGAAAACTTCTTGTTTTCGGCAGTTGCCGCTGTTTCAGCATTTTTCTGTACAAGATGAAAAACTTTTGCATTGAGCAAAATACAGATTTATGGTCAATAAAGTGAAGTTTAACAGTTTATAGGGGCCATACTTTCTTTCTTAAAAACTGATATTAAAAGCCATTTTTCCCAGTCTTTGTAAAGATGGCTCTTCTATCAATCAGGATCCTGGTTTGTTTAAATGATGGGAAAATTAGGAAAAACCCTCTCATCAGAGGGCCTCCGAATATACTCCCATCATCCCTTCTGGTCCTGGAGCTTTGAAGACAACAGGGGTTATTTCTTGAAATTGGAGATGGTTGAGTTAGAGATAGAAAGTTGTTTGGAGCCAGGAGCGAGCGTGCCGAACCTCAGATGGGGCTTGACGAGCAGGCGAGATCTGTTTAGTACTTTTCATTTATGCAGCAAGTGTTCACTGAGTATCTACTGTGTATTAGAGTCAGAGCTAGGCAGTCATATGACAAAGATAAATCACATCAGCTTCCTGCTTGCAGGGTACCCACCGTTGAGGAACTGAGTCAAACAGACAGCGACAATGAAGTCAGGAATGGTATTATGGGAATGCTGAGGAACCACACTTTGCCCAGACTGAGGGCTTCTGTGAAGACTTCCTGGAGGAGGTGACACCTGAACTCGGTTCTGAAGATGAACGAGAGAGGTAGTGGCCAGGAAGGGAAGCACAGACTGGGAAGAAGGGGTGGCAGGGTGGGATAAGTGCAAGTCCCCTTCCTAGGATCGTCTTTCTCCAGGGTGGATTGGGAAAACAGGTGTTTGTCTCCCAGCTGCTCTTTTTAAAAAGTATTTTATTTATTTGGTTGTGCTGGGTCTCAGTTGCGGAATAAGGGCTCTTTGATCTTTGTCGTCGTACGCAGGATCTTTGGAACTGTTTGCTGGTGCCATGCGGGATCCTTAGTTGTGGCTTGCAAACTCTTAGTTATGGTATGTGATATATAGTTCCCTGACTAGGAATCGAACCCGGGCCCCCTGCATTGGGAGCCTGGAGTCTTAGCCATCAGACCACTAGGGAAGTCCCATCCCAGCTGCTCTTGAACCTCTCATCAGTTTCCAGCTCCCTGCCCAGTGCTCTTCCTGGCTGTTCCCAGTGCCACCACGGACCCCTGCTCATCCCACAGTCCTGGGAGGTCTGGCCCCCTTGACATGAGGCTGCTGCTTGGAGGTATCATGATGGGTAGACCATGCTTCCCTTCCCCTCCCTCACGTCCCCATCCCCATCATGCAAGGTGGTGAGAATGTGACAGACGGGATTTCAGTGTGGACGGCACCTGATACAATGACAATGGAGGGGGAAATGTTCAAAACTCCATAAGCTATGACTGTTCTTGGAGTCCCAGAAAGAATAACCATGAAAAAGATACTCTGAAGGGGTTTTGGAGCCTTGCCCCCTTTCTTCAGCTCTGTTCTTCCTTCTCTCTTGGAGAAAGGACTGTTCTCTAGTCTTCTCTGGAGCCCAGTGTCAGCTACTCTCCATGTACAGGCGACCCCACTCCTATGACCTGTAAGAGTTGATTCCCTTTTCCCCCATTGCAGTTGGAATCCCCACCCACAAAACACTCGTTTACTGAACACGTCGTTCTCAGAGCCACAACCAGCTAGTTTTCCCCTCATTGTAGCCCATTCTGCTCAGCTTGCCTGACTCACAAGGGGGACAGTCCTTGACATTCAAATGCAGATGTTTACAGCCTCTCTTGGTTCTTCTGCTCTTAGTCTACCCAGGGCTTATCAGGAGCCCCCCAGATGGAGGCCCTGTTGGTGGCTACCTCTTAACGGCACTAAGACAGAGGCCAGAATTCTGAAGATTGTTTATTTTTAAGGTCAGTTAAAATTCTTAGACAAGACCTGACTCTGACCCTCGAGCTGAAAAAACTCATAGGTGTTGGTGGAATGGGAGGAAGGTTTTCCTATCCCAAAGGGGCTAAAGCAGGGCTGTCTAATGGATACAGAATCAGAGGCACCTGTATAATGAAATTTTTTCTTGCAGCCACATTTAAAAAGTAAAAAGAAACAGATGAAACAAATTAATTGACCCCAAATTAATAGGAATGAACCAAAATCTTATAATTTGAACATGGGATCAGTTCCAGCTTATCAACAACATATTTTACATCCTTTCTTTCCATTCTAGGCATTCAAAATCTGGTATATGTGTATTTACACATATAGCACCTCTCAAGTTGGATTAGGCACATTCCTAAGTGGCTGACAGCCAGTGTGTGGCTAAATGAAAGTAGAGTGCAAATGTGTGTGTAGGTGTGTTTGTGTAGGTGGAGAGAGAGAGAGAAACACATAGAGATGAGGGTTCAGAGCGATATAGGAACCAGCAGAAGAGTAAGAAGACAAGAAGAGTTTTTGCTGTGGGAAGGCATACACACTTTATCCTGAAGATGGGGCAGACAAGGAAGGGGTTTTAAGTAGAGGAGAGTTGTGATCAGATTTATGTTTTAGAAAGATCCTCTGAATGGGCAGAGAGAAGTTATTCGAGTGAGCAAGAAAGTTTGAAGAAAGACTTAACTAGAATTGCTTCCTGGTGATGAAGTGGGGTTTAAAATTGGGGATGGGGTGATGGACATGGAGGGAGGTGGATGGATTCTAGACTGATGAAGCAGGTACAGCTCACAGGACTTGTAGGATGTGGAGGTGAGGAGGAGCCAGGGGTCAAGGATGCTGTGTCTTGCCCTGTCCAAATGGGTAGATGCCTTGCCATTTACTGAAATGTAGAACAGAGAGGATGCCTAGGTGTGAGGGCAGTTTAGGATATGTGAGTTTGAGTGTCCTGTGGACATTTGAGCAGAGGTGATCATCAGAGGAATGGATGGGTGAGTCTGGCACTCAAGAGAGAGGCATGGGCTGGAGGTGGAGGTTGGGGACGCATTGATGAGTAATGGAGGAGCCCAGTGATGCCTCTCGGAGACGGCAATGGCACCCCACTCCAGTACTCTTGCCTGGAAAATCCCATGGACAGAGGAGCCTGGGAGGCTGCAGTCCATGAGGTCGCTAAGAGTCGGACACGACTGAGCAACTTCACTTTCACTTTTCACTTACATGCATTGGAGAAGGAAATGGCAACCCACTCCAGTGTTCCTGCCTGGAGAATCCCAGGGACGGGGGAGCCTGGTGGGCTGCTGTCTACGGGGTCACACAGAGTCGGACACGACTGAAGCGACTTAGCAGCAGCAGCAGCAGCAGCAGCAGTGATGCCTCTGGCTGCAGTAGACCTGTCTCAGGTTTTTAACTCCTAAGCCTGTCTTGAAGACTGGTAGGGAGGGTACGTGTATGTTGTATAGCACAGAGCTCTGTGCATGTGAGCTGTCAGACAATCATGCTGGTTGGGTGGGATCCCATCTGTTCAGGCACGTGCCCTTCTAGACTTTGCTTTTGCCCAGCCTGGCCATTTAGCAAAGGTTTAAGACAGGTGGTCATTTGGGGGAAACTGAAACTTGAAACCGAGGGACCAAACCTGACTCTGCCACTCTTTGAAGCCAGCTCAGTGGCTCACCCATCACCAACCCTTACCTCCTGGGCTATCTCTGACTTCCCACCCACTTTTAGTTCTTATTACTTCTAAATTCTTGGTGTTGGTGGTAGTCTGCCGCACTGCCCAGACTCCCTGCTCAGGACCAAAGGACTGATTTCTGTCCCCGCCAAACCCTGCTGGGGAAGTTGTCAGCTGATAATTGGCTGTAAGTTGTAAGTTGTCTTCAGGAATGACCTGGCTGAGGAGTGTTGCCTCATTCAAGGTCACACATCCCCCGCCCATACCCCCTTGCCCCGCCAGGGGCAGCCCACATCCAGTGACTGTTCAGGGTGGAGATAAAGGAGTGGTCCCTTTGCCCCAACTCGAAACAACTCTGAAGAGTAATCCTAGCTTCAGAGGCCCCCTTAGGGTCAACTGAGAGTGTGTGGTTGGGATGCATTTTAGGCAGTTTCTCCCTCTGCCCACTCCAGCCACCTTCCCTTCTCCACTGGCCCCACGGGCTGCAAGAGTCCTCACTAATAAATCTCCTGCATGCTAGTCCCTACCCCACCTGTGTCTGCCTCCCGGGGACTCAGCCCATGACCCTTGGCTTTGTCATTAGTTCCAGCCATGAAATCACAACCCCCAAAGCAGTTGGGTCCCTCTCTCTCTCAATCTCTCTAACACACACACACGCACGCACATGCACACACACACTCACACATGCACACACACACTCTTAAGCATTCTCTCATTTGGCTGCTGTTTTATTTCCTGACATCCTACCATAGCGCCTTATTCTTAAATACATCTTTTTGTGCCCTGCCTCCCACCACATCTCCTTCTTCCCATCCCATCTCCTTCTTCCCATCCCTCTCTCCTTCCACTTGAGTAAGCTCTGACCCCAGAACAAAACAACTCCTAATCTCCAGGCTTTTCCCCTTCTCCGAGTTGTCTGCCGCCTGGACTTGGCACCAGCAGATAGAGGCGATACCTCATCCCCAACACTCGTCTCCCCACTCATCACGGCTCCCTCCAGGCCCCCAGAGCCGGTGAGGTGGAGAGGGCATTTGAGGGCTGTGTCCCTGTAGTCCCTCGAGCCAGGCCTCGGGGGCTGGGCTAAGATTTCTGCAAGGATCTCGGAATTGGAAGAGCCTAAGTCGTAGCTCACGTCCCCACCGAACAATGAGGCTTGATGAACGGGGTGTGCTGTGCAATTGCTGATGAATATCAAACTGATTCCTAGGACTCTCCGAGCTGTGCATATGTGACAGCCAAGCTGTGTTGTCCCGGGAGGGCTCCAGAGGGGTCCAAGTTTCCCAACTTCCTGCCCTCAAAATTGATGTGTACCAAGGCAAAAAGGGAGGAAGCAAAACCCACAAAACGCTGTTTCCTGAGGCGAAGCCTGACATTAAGACTGTCTCTTTAAGAACTTGTATTGCACACACACACTCACACACACACATATTTTTCAACTGCATCTTCTGACTGACAAAGCTCTTTCTTGCCACAAGCAACTGTTATAAAATTATGACTTGCGCATATATAATGTTTGCGTTCAACAAGAAAACAGAAATGCCACCTTATTTTGTGGTTACAGCTGCACAATTCACATCCGGCAAGATTGATCATATTAAGGTTATGCAATCATCTAATTGCACAGACAAGCCTTGGGTAATAACTCCGAATGCTTGCACTTCAATCCGCACGGCAGAGTCATTGCCGAGTCCTGATTAGCGCCTGGCAGCGTTCGGGCACCATTATTCGCTCCGGCATTGTCTAAATCTCCATTTTCAGCCAAAGCAATCTACCCACTAACTGATCTATGACAAACAGGCCCATAACAGCAAAGCTGTTTGGGTTGCAGATTCGTACGTAACCCAGTGGGGCTCTTTGGGCTGTTTCCAGCTCTTTGCTGCAAAGTTTCTCCATTTTTCCCAGGAGGAAACAGCCCTTACTCCCTTCCCTTCCTTTCCCTCTTCTGGTTGTCAGGAGGCTGAGGATCACTGGACAAGGAATTTGCAAAAATCTTCACCGAATCAACTCCTACTCAGATCTTGGCCCCAAGGTGACTTTCGTAGAGAGGCCAGTGAATTTTTTGAGATTCACTAGTGATGCACAACACTCCATCCTTTTTCTTAGTAGCATTTAGAATAGCTTGCAACTGTACCTGAATACCCTATGGCTCCAGCTTCAGGCTGTTTCCAGAATGCAATCACTTTCATCACCACAATCACTTGGGCTGCAGCCTCCAAGTCTAATTTTTATTGGTTTAAATGTAAGCGATCATGGCCAATGGCTGCCATATTAAACAACACAGGCTTGGACTATCTGCTTCATGTGAGCAGGAGTCTTCTGGAGGGTGATCTCGAAAGACGCATCTTAAGCCCTAGACCTAACCCTTGGATCCCGTGATCTGATCTTGCTTTCTGAAATTTGTCCTAAGGGATAGCTGTTTGTAGAAGAATGTTCACTGCATTGTCATGGATGGTGCAGTGTGTGTATGCTCAGTCGTGACTGACTTTTTGTGACTTCACGAACTGTATCCTGCCAGGCTCCTCTGTCCATGGCGTTTTCCAGGCAAGAATCCTGGAGTGGGTTGCCATTTCATCCTCCAGGGGATCTTCCTGACACAGGGATCGTGGATAATAATGAAAATTACAAATAATCTAAATGTCCAGCAATAGGGGATTGAACAAATCAAAGTGTCCATGTGATGGAACCTGGGCAACTATAAAGGTTTTTGAAAGTTTTCTTTATTCATTTTTGATTGTGGTGGGTCTTTGTTGCAGAGCGCGTGCTTTCTCTGGTTGCAACGAGTGGGAGCTACTCTTTGCTGCATTGTGCGGGCTTCTCGTTGCGGTGACTTCACTTGTTGCCGAGCACAGGCTCTAGGGCATGGTTTCAGGAGGTGTGGCCCACGGGCTTTAATTGCTCCACGGCATGTGGGATCTTCCCGAATCAGGGGTCGAACCTGTGTCCCCTGCCTTGGCAGACCGATTCTTAACTACTGAGCCATGAGGGAAGCCCCTAATAAAGACAAGCGTAAACATTTGTGATATACTGTTAAATGGCAAAAGAAGCCAATGAAACTGCATTGATGTTATAATCCCCATTTTAGAGAAAATTGTATATGTTATCTATAATGATGAGGAAAAGAATAGAAGAAAATCTACTGGTGGAATTACATGTGATTTTTATATTCTTTGATGTGTTTTTGGTATATTCCAAATCTTCTACAATCAATATCCATCATTTAATTGTCAGAAAAACAAAGTGAATACATTTTTTAAAAAGTTAGCTTCTCCCTGTTCTGATCTGATATATATATATGTATAGCCAATTATAGATATAGAATCTGGGGATGAAGCTGATTTGGACCCTTTGTCCCCAATTTCATTGAATTAAAATCTTCCCTGGGTGGCTGCTGAGGGCTGGTTTCTGCCTTTAAGAGATGCTGTTTCATTGGTCCTTAAGCTTCATTAATCCATGGTTCCTTTTTTGAGCATTGGGTGACCATGAAGTGGTTTGAATTCTCTTCCTCCCCTCCTAGAATGGGGCACCCTGGGCAGTTTATCCACCCCTTGTAGTGGTCAGTGATCACCGAGCCTTCTGGCTTTGTTCTTGTCATCTGCTCAGGACTAGAGCTGAGTCTCTTCTTCTGAACTTCGGTGACTTTGTTCTGGCCAGAAGCATTCTCTCCCACTCAAAGTCCTAAAGACTCATAGGAAAATATGAGGAAATGTAGGAAAATCCTTCTTAGTGTGCACTGTGGCAATGGCATTCCTCAGCCTGGAAACCCACACAGTCTGTCCCCTGCTCACCTCTCCAGCTTCACCTGTCACGTCTCTCCACTTGCACATACAAAATTCCTTGAGATTCCCTTGCTGCTGCTGCTGCTGCTAAGTCGCTTCAGTTGTGTCCGACTCTGTGCGACCCCATAAACGGCAGCCCATCAGGCTCCACTGTCCCTGGGATTCTCCATTAAAACCTACCTTCAGGCCTTTGCACAACCAATTTCCTCTCCCTGGAATGCTCTTTCTGAGTCAACTTACTGCCTCTTTCCTCATGCATTAAAATCGAGACTAATTTTTTTTCACTCCTGTTATGAACACTGTTGTTCTTCAGTCACTTAAGTCATATCTGACTCTTTGCGACCCCATGGACTGCAGCACACCAGGCTTCCCTGTCCATCACTAACTTCTGCTCAAACTCACATCCATTGAGTCAGTGATGCCATCCAACCATCTCTTCCTCTATTTGTCCCCTTCTCCTCCTGCCCTCAATCTTTCCCAGCGTTAGATGAATGCTGAAGACTATTCTATTGTTTGAGTTACTTTGTTGTTTGGTGCAATTCAATAAAGCACTGGCGTGTCTCATGCACAGAGCTAGCGTTTGGTGGGATTGTGGAAGAGAGAGAACAGCATTTGCTAGATTCGCTGGCCGCTCTCCATGCATCCCTCAGTGTATCAGAGGAGACAGACAGACAAACGGTCAGCACGATGCAGTGTGACACATGTCCTAGCTGCCGTGTGGACACGGTGTTATGGGAAAGGTGATTTCTGCTGGGATGCGGCAAGCTTCAGGGAGAAGTTGGTTCCAGCTGGGTCTTAGAAGATAAGCAGCTTTCATTTATACCAGTTGCCTGGCTATATGACAGTGGACCCAGCTCTTTGCCTCTCCAAGCCTCAGGGATCTTCTCTCTAAGATGATCACAGTAACTGGTGTCCTGGCCTCCCCTCCAGGCTGTTTTAAGATTGTTTGAGGGTGGGTCAGGGGTGCTGTGGAATTAGTGCCTCAAGAGGGCCCTTCAACCAGTGATGGATTGTTCAGAAGTGGGATAACTTAGAGGTGTGTTGTCTATACTGGCTCCCTCATTTCCCACGGTGGCAGCTTTCTTGACCACATGCTCTTTGCTGCCATCCTTCCCCTCCCTGACTCACTCTCCCCTCCACCACTGACACTTCTGAGATCACCTTCTAAACACCCGCAAATCCCTGCCCTGCCATCTGCTCCTGGGGACCCAAGCCACGACATCTTGGAGACGCCAGGCGTCGCTCCCCACTGTCTCCCTGTGACCTCTCCTGCCCCCAACACAGTGTTTTTTCATGCAGGCTTCGGTGCATGGTTATGACACGAAAAGCTTCTGGAGCACAAAGCCCACAGACAATAGGAACCCAGAGAACACCAAGGCTCAGCAAAACGCAGAGAAAGGCTGGATTTTATTTTACAGTGTGTGTGGGAGCCATTCTCAAGGGGCTGCCACCTAATGCCAATCCATTACCTCCGAGATATCTCCAGCCGAGGCATTTGAAAGTGATAGGGTGGGGCGGGAAGGCTGGGGGGTGCGTTGGGAGCCAGCTCTATGGGTCCTTTGTCAATTTCTCCCTTCACTTGAGGCTGAGATGAAAGGAAGGTCTGGGCTCCTGGTTCTGTTCCTCCTGGTACCCTCCTCCCTCCCAGGCCAGCATACCCCTCCTGGGTGGGGCCTTCGGGAGAAGGGGTCCAATCTGTGGCCGTCACTCTCACTCAAGGGAAAATTGTCTGCTCAGCCACCCACTTCGGCTCCTCCCATGCAGCTGGCTTTCCCAGCCAGTCATTCATTCCCACCTGATCCCTGGGCCTGGATCTTTGGAATCAATTAGCATCAGCAGAGAGGCACTGAAAGTCTCCATGGCGTCCAGCCCCCAGCCAGGAATGTTGGTGTATGTTGTTTTCAGACAAGGAAACTGAGATAGGTGAAGAAGAGGCTTTCAAGATCCTGACCAGCTGGCAAAGCCAGTCCCAGGAAACGGCATCCCTGAGCCGGGGAGGGAGCTGGCAGGCCAAACCCAGCCTCACCTTCTAGAGCCGGCTGATCCAAAGCTCATTAACTAGGCAGCAGCAGGAGGTTGCGGTGTTCCCACCAGCACCAACATCTGGGGCAGGAGTGGGGGCGGGGCGGGGTCTTCATTAAAATGCACTGACTCCATTGGCACCAAAATAAACGTGACATTCATCAGAAGCTGCTAAATCTATTCAGCGCCTGCTTCCTTCGGAAGTGCAGGGTTCGTGCCGTGGGCCTGGAGAGAAAAGGTCTTTGCTTGTGCGAAAAATGAGGCGGCAGCAGGAAGATGAAGAGAGGGGAGGCTGGAGAAAAGGGCAGACAGAGACGGGGTGAGCCACAGCCCGACTTGAGACCTCACGTCTGTGACTCCCAGGCTGAGGGCAGGTATCTATCTGAAGGCAAAAATCAATTACGTTGTGATGCTTCTCCAGGAAGGAGTGGGGTGTCTGTCACCCAATAAGGCAATAAAACAAAAGTAATCCCCCCCTCCAAACTTCTCAGATTACACTAAGCTTTATGGAGTCCCTAGAATATTGCTGGTACGTTTACATATATTACTTTATTTCTCACAATAACTTGGCAAGTTACTTTTCATCCCCACTCTACAGATGGGAAAACTGAGGTACAGAGAGGCTCAGTAGGCCACTCAAGAGCACTCTTCTAGGGGGTGGCAGCTCATGATCCAAGGTCTGCCAAACCTTGGTGGAGCCACAGTGGTCTCACTGGTGTGGTTTAGAGGTGAGAGCTTGGAAGAAAGGAGATGGAGTTTTGAGTCTATATTTACCATTTGGTTTTGGAAAGTCTCTGCCCCTGAGTCTCCGCCCCTTCTCAGGCCTTGTTTCTCCGTCTGTAAGACCTGATTCCCCTGTGCCTGTGAGTATTTGTGCACTCTGGGTCATCGACTGAGGAAAAAATCCCGAGTCACCATTCCCAGACCTCTTGCCTGGGTTCAGGTCTCTGGGGTGTAATAGAAGCCGATCACTGGACACTTATCAGGCGGAAGCAGGATAGGGTGGTGGCACCCTGGCTCCCTGAATGCGAATCTTACCTTTGCTGCTTACCAGAGGTGTGTCCTTGGGCAAGTTACTTAGCCTGTCTGAGCCCTCTCATATCATTTTTGTTGTTGTGAGAACTATGAATTGTAATGACAGCGCATATTTATCCAATGATTATTAAGCCTCAGGCACTGTGTTAAGGACATGGATTCATTTAATTTTTATAACTGCTTTATGAAAAAGTTCCTTTCATTCTCCCCACTTTAGAGACGAGGAAACTGAGGCATGGAAGTTATGATGTTAGGTGTGATATATCATGATTCCTGGAAAACAGAAGAAACTCAGAAAAGGTTTTATTCCATGTTCCTTCCTGATCTATGAGTTGGTAATTCCTAGGCACCTCCCCACCGTGGGTCTTCCCTGGAGGCTCAGTCGGTAAAGACTCTGCCCGCAATGCGGGAGACCTGGGTTCAATCCCTGGGTTGGGAAGATCCCCTGCAGAAGGAAATGGCAACCCACTCCAGTATTCTGGCCTGGAGAATTCCGTGGACAGAGGAGCCTGGTGGGCTACAGTACATGGGGTCACAAGGAGTCGGATATGGCTGAGTGTTTAACACTTTCACTTTCCTCCATCCTGAATTGAACCAAGAGAGTCAAATAAGAATAGAGAAAATAAAGCAATTTCACCTCAGGGAGAAAGGTATTTATTTTTCTTTTTAAAGAACAGATACACTGCCAGACCCAGAGTCACCTAACACTGTCATTTTGGAGGGACTCTTTTGAGATTACTTTCTTTGGGGAACCTCTCTTGCTGGGGCCACTTGGGGCCTTGGGTGGCAGATAAGCCCACCATTTGCCTGAAGTTACATGGTCCTGTGAGCCTTATTGTAAAAGCATCTGAGAGGCAGACAGCTCTTGGGGAGGAGTTTGGGATTCCTGGTAGAACCTGAACCACCAACATCTGCAGGCTACTCTGTGCCTGACTGTGCTAGGAGCGTTTCCTTGGGAGATTGCTTCCAAGTGGTGGGTGCTCCTGACCCCATTTTTCAGAGGAGGAGATGGAGGCTCCACCATGTGCCATCATCAGCAAGGAGTTGAAAGGCAAGAATTTACTCAATGACCTTGTCCTCCGTATCCTGCTTGCTTTCCTCCCTGACTTGTTTCCTTTTTGACTCTAAATGGTTAACAGTGCGGCGATTGAAAACAAGTGCTCGGTGCAATGATCACCAAACAGTTAGTACATAATTGCGTATTTTTGTAAACAAGTTTAGAGGCTTTTTCAGTGACCTCTCTGTGGCTTTGTGGTTTTGCAGATAAATTCTCTTCCCTTTTACACTCTGATTTTAACTGGGAGCCATGGCTCTGCCGCCATGGCTCTCAAAACCCTCAGCGCTGCTACTGGTGTGTGTGTGTGTGTGTGTGCGTGCTGCACAGGCACACGTGCATTCAGTCATATTGAGTGTGTGTCCCTGTGTGCCTCTCTGTGGCCATGGCAGAGTTAACAACATTGAAAACTCATGGCAGATTTTGTTAAGAACTCCTAGGCAAGGAGCAAGGATTCCCCTTAAGTGTAAGGAAGACTTCATCTTGGCAGAAGCAAAGAATCTAGAGTTTCTAGCCCCTGAGATGACCATAGGATCTTCATAGGGATCATTCATTCATTCACTGCACAAATATTTATTGAGGCCCTGCGTGTGCCAGTTTCCCTGGAGACATAGCCCTAAACGAGTCAGATCCGGTCACAGACTGGTCAGGAAGTGTTCTCAAACTATATTTAATATTTCAACAAGCTGCCATCAGGCCACCCAAGTTACCTAAAACACTCAGCTTTGCCTTAGGCAGAAATTATACCAGTTTGATGGGGTCACCGGCTGGCCAGAGAACTCTGGATGGCTGTGACTAGTCAAGACTGGAAATGAATGAATTATTACTTAAAATATTTAGGGTGTTGTTAGACAAACTTTTGAAATGTGGGTACCTTGGTATAAGGTTGCAATGGGCCCAGTTGCCACCATAAAGGATCCTGGTATCCTCCTCCCCCATCTTCCTAGTATCTGCTTCCCTGTAGGCCTTGGTGGGTGGTGCTAGGTCTCCCCAAATATTTCTGCTGCTGTTGTTAGCAGTGGACAGTGAGGGGCAGGGCCCCAAACAGCCCCACACTCAGAAGCCTGTGCCACCATCAAACCGCTCTGCAGGCTCTGGCCCCCTGCTTCCTACACTCCTACTGCCCTGCTTCCAGGGCCCTGTCCTCCCAGGCTGGGGACTCTGGATCCAGGACAAGCTGAAGTCACTGCAATTCCTCCTGCATTTATATTTGGGGCCTTAGCTATGTTGTGAAAGAGATCCTTCTTTGCTATGTTGTGAAAGAGATCCTTTAATCTGTCTTTAACCTGCTGCAAGAAGCAGAAACCAGCTCCAGGAGACCAAGGAGGCGGTGTGCTGGGTACCCATTGGGGGCTGACCAATGAAAAAGTCCTGAGGGCGGGGGCTTGGGCTGGGTGTCTCACGTACGAAGAGATCAGGAGAGTCTGGGCTCCGTGGCTGCCACCTGCATTCTTCAAGACTCAGGAGATTCCTGGACTTGACACAAGATCCATCCCAGGGTATGGGACAGCAAAGCACAGGTCTGGCTCTGGGATCTACTGGCCGGTGTTACGAATCCCAGCTCTGACACCTGCAGGTCCTTGCATCTCAATTTACCCTTCTGTAGGGAGGGAGTTACCCCACACCTACCTCCCAGGGTCATGGCTGTCGATTTTGCGGAGTAAATTGTAAAGGACTGTTGTGTGTACATGTGAAGGAGTGTAATTATGAGGCTGTGGTAGGATAGGAGAGCTCTGGAGTCAGAATGCCTGAGTTCAAATCCTGGCTCTACCATTAGCCTGCTGTGTGACTACAGGCAAGTGACTCAACCTCTCTGTTTCCTATCATCCCTAGGGATGATGACAGTTTCTAATTCATAGGGTAGTTGAAGATACTTGAACTAATTAATATAAACAACATAACAAATTTCCTGGCACCTACTAAGTGCATAATAAATGATGATGGTGAAGGTGCTGGTGGTGGTAACGGTGATGATGGTGGGGGTGGGGGTGATAGGAGGAGGGGGTGTGGACACCGATATTATCCTCATTCACAGACAGCGGCACTTAGCCATTTCAAATCTCCTGGACTCTGTGGCCTTGACCTGGCTCTGACTCGGTGGGCAACTCATGGTGAAGTGGATGCCAAGTCTCAACTTCAACTGGGTTGGAGGGTGTGAGGCTGGCCCCAGCAGGAGGGCGTGTGGATAAACATGCTCCTTGGGGTTTGTTTTTCCTGGATTCTCTCATAGGGTCAGTGGTGGAGGCTGAGCCTGTGACCTGCGCCTGGACCCTCAGGTGGATCCCTTTACCTTTCAGAACAGGCACAAAGCCCCCGGCACGCTGACCAAGTTGGGATCAATGGGATGCTGCAGAGAAAAAAAAGGAGAAATAAGTTCAACAGAGAAATTCTTCTGCCTCAGTTCAGTTCAGTCACTCAGTTGTGTCCAACTCTTTGCAACCTCACGGACTACAGCACGCCAGGCTTCCCTGTCCATCACCAAGTCCCGGAGCTTACTCAAACTCATGTCCATCAAGTTGGTGATGCCATCCAACCACCTCATCTTCTGTCATCCCCTTCTCCTTCCGCCTTCAATCTTTCCCAGCATCAGGGTCTTTTCCAATGAGTCAGTTCTTCGCATCAGGTGGCCAAAGTATTGGAGTTTCAGCTTCAGCATCAGTCCTTCCAATGAATATTCCGGACTGATTTCCTTTAGGATGGAGTGGTTGGATCTCCTTGCAGTTCAAGGGACTCTCAAGAGTCTTCTTCAATGCCACAGTTCAAAGGCATCAATTCTTGGGCACTACTTCGCAATCAATTCTTCTGCCTACTTGACAATAAAGAGCCGATCTGAGCTGACATTTGGGGAAGCATTCAGAGTGCCTTTGATTATGAAGTATTTTCAGTGGCAGTGAATAAAAAGCTTCTGGGGACCGAGAAGGCAGCACTTCATAGTGTGCCCCATTTTCCAAGGGACCTCGTTTCCTGAGAAAGTGCCCCCTCAAGCTTCATTTCCGGCCAAAGAGCAGCAGCCAGAATCCCAGGCTTGGATGGTGTGGCCAGGAAGAAGGAAGGGTCTGGATGAGGGGCCTGGAGGGAGGACCACTGGACCCTTCCCTTGAGAGCTGATCTGCTCTGCTCTGGCCAGCCCGCTCTTGTTCCAGGCAGGCTAATCAGAGGACCTCATCATTCTCTTGGGTGCAGCCTCCACTCCCTGAAAACAGGGACAGTGATGACAGCCACCGCTCACCTGCCCTGAGGGCTTCATAGGTGCTTCGTAGGCATTTAGTAGGAGTTTAGTAGGCACTGTGTCCAGGTTCTATAGATATTATCGTATTATTGACATGTGGCTTGTCCATCAGCCTCTGGCCAGCTTGGCTTGAGTTGTCAGAAGGTACTGATTGCCCTGGCGTGGGAGGTCAGGGCTTCTGCACCTGCAGAGCTGTGGGCGAGGCTGGAACTAAACCCCACCCCCTGCCTGTTGAGCCCTTCTGTTTCCCATTCTCCTGGGCCTGTAACTCTCCATCCTGACTTCTCTTCTCCATGGAGTCTCTCTCACCCAATGTGTCTCTCGCCTTCTGATGTTTCTCCCTGTCGGAGGCTCTCTTGTCCTCCACTATCTCTCACTTCAGCCCTGCAGCTCCCTCTCTCTAGGAGTTGGTTCTTTCCTACCAACTCCTGCTCCCAAGTCCTCTGGAGAAATAGGAGGTTCTTGGTCTGCTGGGATCAGCAAAAGCCTCCTATTCTGTCCACAAAACACCAACGCTGGTTCCCGTCCCTCCCCAGCCCCAGTGGAGGCCTCCGGTCGTCTCTCACACCAATTCCTGAGCCCTCGGCCCATCCAGGTTTCCTGAGAAAAGCAGGCGTGGGGGTGGTCCTGGCTGGAAGGTTGGGCGGCGGCTGGGTTGGGTTCCCATGGGAAAGCATGTGCCTGTGTGTGTTTGTGTGTTCTCAGCCTGCGGTGACACGGGCCCCCACCTCTGCTGGCTCAGCCTCCCTGGTCGTGGACCACCTGGGTCGCCAGGAGAAGAGAAGTTGGGATCTCAGAGCCAAGGGAAAGGAGGGATGTGGTCCGTGGCAGGACACGGGGGCGAAAACCACGCACTTCCTGGTGTGTCCTTTCCCGGGCTCCCGGCTTGGCCCCAGACACCAGGAGGGATGAGAATCAGCAAACCCCGTCTCCTCCACGGGGCAGGAGGGCAGGACGTGGGGTTGGATGGATGCCCTGGTGGTGTGTCCTCTGGCCAGTCACTTCACCGCCTCCTGCTTTGGGCTGTAACCGTGGTAGTGAAGATACTGGCCACGAGAGTCTTTTTTAGTCATAGTGAAAGTACTGGAAATGTGAGGATGCAGGTGTGGCACCAGGGAGGTGGGCAAGAAGGGGCAGCATCCATTGCTCACCTTGTTCTTCTTGCTCCCTTCTTTCCTGTCCTCCTTTCCCATCAAGTCATTATTAACAACCTCCTAGGCTTGGAAGCGGAGAAGGCAATGGCACCCGACTCCAGTACTCTTGCCTGGAAAATCCCATGGATGGAGGAGCCTGGTAGGCTGCAGTCCATGGGGTCGCAAAGAGTCGGACACGACTGAGCGACTTCACTTTCACTTTTCACTTTCATGCATTGGAGAAGGAAATGGCAACCCACTCCAGTGTTCTTGCCTGGAGAATCCCAGGGATGGGGGAGCCTGGTGGGCTGCTGTCTACAGGGTCGCACAGAGTCGGACACGACTGAAGCGACTTATCAGCAGCAGCAGCAGGCTTGGAAGGGCTTCCAGGTGGTGCTAGTGGTAAAGAACCTGCTTGCCAATGCAGGAGACATAAGAGATGCAGGTTCGATCCCTGGGTGGGGAAGATCCCCTGGAGGAGGGCATGGCATCCCACTCCAGTATTCTTGCGGGGAGAATCCCATGGACAGAGGGGTCTGGTGGGCTATAGTTCATAGGGTGGCACAGAGTTGGAAACAACTGAAGCCACTTAGCACACATGCACAATTAATGTAATGCAACAACAGAAATAATAATAATAACAATAACTAATCAAATGCAGAATCTCAGGCCTTATCCCGGCTCTTCTGAACCAGAAGCTGCAAGACCCCTGGGTGATTCAAATGCACATGGACATGTTAGTCTCGGGAACTCACTCCAGTCTGAAGTTCAACGTGGCTCCACGACAGGTTGGGTAATTCTGGGCAAATTGATTAACTTCTCTGGGTCTCAATTTCCTAATCTACAAAATAAAGAGAATAATCAAAGTTTACCCCCTGGGGTGATTGTGAGAATTCAATAAGATAATATGACCTGAGAGCACAAGCTGGGCCATCAGGAGGGACTCTGTCAGCGTGAATGTGACCAGGCTGTCTTTGTCTGTATCACTCTGCTCCTCTGGTTTGTGGATTAATTCTGACATTAAGTAAGAAAGGCTGAGTGTCCGGTTCATACACAGCGGAAATCCCAGAGGAGTGAAGTTCATGGGACCGGGAGCCTGACATCCAGGGCTCAAATTCAGCCTCTGCCTTTTGCTAACTGGGTGAGCTTAGACAGACAATTTCTCCAAGCCCTTGTTTGTCCACCTGTGAAATGGGGCTGTTGTAAAGTTTAACTGAGCCAGTACCCTGAGAATGCTGACACCTAGCCAGTGCTAGGAACAGTTTTCTAACTCAGAACTGGCACTCTGTCACTTCTGCCACATTGCACTGATGGAAACAAGTCCCAAGATCATCTCAGATTCAAGAGGAGGACAAGCAGACTCCTGTCTTGATGGGAGAAGTATGTACAGGGATGGAAGGATTGTTGGTGGTCACATTGGCAGACAAAGTACCTACCCATAGGAATTGTGCTGCCACCTTTGAACTAAAAAATCTCTCCTTTTTTAAATTAAAAAAAATTAAAAAAATATTTTGGCATGTGGGATCTTACTTAGTTCCCTGACCAGGGATCAAACCTGCACCCACTGTATCCCAAGTGCAAAGTCTTAACCACTGGACCACCAGGGAAGTTCCAAAAGTTTCTCATTTTTTTTTTTTTTTCTAGAGTGACTATTATTATCAGTTGTAGCATCCAGGCTCTCACAGGGGGACCTGTACTGGAAAGCTGAACTAGTTAACTCTACCCGGAAAAGGTAAGGAAGACTCCTTAAAATGAGAAAACTCCTCTTTATAAAATGAGAAATGAACATGGGAGGGGATGGAATCCAGGCCGAGGGACCAGAGCAAAGCTGGAGACAGGAGATTATCCAACATATAAAGGGGATAAAAAGAGGCCACCCTAAGGAGGCCTGTGGGCTTCCCATATCTGCAGGTCTGAGGTTACAAGGATAATCAGGCAGGACATGGATCTACAGGAGTGTGGCAGCATCCCCTGTCCTCCCCCACCCCCCACCAGGCTGGGAGAGAGAGACCTGAGCCCCGCCAGGGCGTCCAGTGGAGGGGGCGGGGCTTAGGCGTTGGGGGTGGGGAGACCAGCTGGCTCTGGGGAGCAGTCTGAGCCATCACTCTTGCGCTGTTCAAGGCCAAGCCAGCTTCACTTCCAACAGCGTTCTCCCCACTTTCATTTGAGAGACCAATTACAGAGCGTTTTGCACCACAATTACCGACGTTAAAACCTCTCAGTTCCGTTTGATGAATTTTAGTAGTAATTGAACAGAGAAAGCCATCACACGGGAGATGGTCCAATTGAATCTGCTCAGGCACTGAACTGTGAATTCCAGCTCTTCCCTGGGTGGCCATGGGGACCCAGGCAGGGGATGACACTTGCCTTCCACTGGGGACTGCACCCAGGCCAGGCAAGCGGCTGTCTGTGCACGGAGAGGTGATGAGAGATGTCTCCAGTCAGGGGCCGCCAGCTCTTAAGATCTGGTATAGAGAAAAGGCTGGAGAGGAGCCTTCAAAGTTCTGAGAAGTTAGAAACTTCGATGTTTCAGGGCTGGGAGCCAGACTGGATTCATGCCTTCATTTCTTATTTATTGAACAAACACTGCTGTAGCGTTTACAGTGTGCTGGCCACTATTCTAAGTACATTACAAATATTAACTTGTTTAAAACCCAAAGCAACTCCAGAGTTAGGCATATCATTATGATTATCATTCCCATCTGCCGGGTGGAGGAAACTGAAACTCAGAGAGGTTAATTAAATTGCTCAAGGTCACACAGCTAATAGGTAGCTGAGCAGTCTCCAGAGCTCCTCTTCCTCTTTTCTCATTCTTTTGTGGCATCCTCTCTTAGTGGTTGGGAAAGCCTCATCAGGATTCCTAAGTGTGCTGGAAGAGGGCAGGGAAGGGGTTTGGTCTTTCCTAACCTGGAGTGACAAAGGAGCCTGCAGGCCTGCTTAACGGAAGGGGAGGAATCCAAGTGAAATCCCTCAGTGGACAGGGAGGGTGAGGGGGGTGATGGGGGGAAACTCAGAGCCCAGAGTCAGGACTGGGTGGTCTAGGCACGTCTCCTCCCCTGAGGCTCAGTCCACACCTGAGCCACAGAGTTCCAGTTCTGTGCTGAGCAGAGGTGGCCATATCACCCTGGGACATATGTGGCTGCCCCCATCCTTTATGACTTCCCTCGTGGCTCAGCCGGTAAGGAGTCTGCCTGCAATGTGGCAGGCCCGGGTTCAATCTCTGGGTTGGGAATATCCCCTGGAGAAGGAAATGGCAACCCACTCCAGTATTCTTGCCTGGAGAATCCCATGGACAGAGGAGCCTGGCGGGGCTACAGTTCACGGGGTTACAAAGAGTCGGACACAAATGAGCGACTTCACTTCTTCACTCCTTCCATCCTTTCAGCTGAAGCTGAAGCTCCAATACTTGGGCCACCTGATGCGAAGAGCTGACTCATTGAAAAAGATCCTGATGCTGGGAAAGACTGAGGGCAAGAGAGAAGGGGGCGACAGAGGATGAGATGGTTGGATGGCATCACCGACTCAATGGACATGAGTTTGAGCTAACTCCAGGAGCTAGTGAAGGACAGGGAAGCCTGGCGTGCTGCAGTCCATGGGGTTGCAGAGTCAGTCATGACTGAGAGACTAACAACAATCAGGGCTTTACTCTCAGAAGTTCTCATTCATAAGATCTTGGAGGAGGTGGAGGAAGGTAGCATGGAGGGGCTGAGAATCTGGCTGACTCAGGTGTTAGGTGCAGTCGCAGGGCTCAGTAGCTCCGAGGCCTGTGGGATCTAAGTTCCCTGACCAGAGATTGAACCTGTGTCCCCTCCATTGCAAGGCGAATTCTTACCCACTGGACCACCAGGGAAGTCTCAGAGAAACTGCATTTCTAACAAGCTCCCAGGTGATGTTGAGACTGCTGGTCCGGGAACCAGACTTTTCACTTGGACCAGAATGCTGCCTTTGGACGTTTCTCCCTGGAGGCCTCCCTTGGAGGTTGCTCCTGCCGGCACTGGGCTGGGTTCCTACCGAGCACAGCCCGCAGCTTGGTGTCGGAGGGGTGCAGGTGACAGCCAGGGCCAGGGCAGCTCTGGCAAGGGCACCGAGTTGACGGGGACTCGGTGGATAGGACCCTGGCGCAGAGCACGTGTGGCCACCAGAGGCAGTCGCGATGCTTGCCCCCGAGAAGCGAGAAGTGACAGAGTCAGAGATGGGGGCCCCATGGAGAGCTCTAGAAAACCCTTCTGATGCAAAGTTAGGAGGCTGAGTGGAGGAGTAGTAGACAGATTACATAGGGAAGACTCTGCCAGAAGTCTCTGGCTCTGTGAGAGAGAGAGAGAGAGAGAGAGGAAGGGAGGGAGCTTTTGAGCAAATGACCTCCCTTCCAGCCTCAGTTTCTGTGTCAGTAAATGGAGCTAATAATACTTTCTATGCTTGGTGTCAGGATATAATTGCGATGATCAGCGAGACAACTCCTAGCATGGGACTGCCAGTACGTGTAGACTCCCCAGCCCAGAGACTTCATATGCTGACTGAGCTGGGGCTCCTCTCTGTCCGCCAGTTTCTGCCCATCCTCTCCAGCCACTGGACCATCAGTCTCTGTTATTATAAAAAAAAAAAAAAAAAAAAAGAGGCTGGATTTTAATTTGTGGAATGTTTCTTTCTTCTTCTTCTTTTTTTTTTTTTAAAGAAAAGCCTAATTAGGAAGCCCGTTAAATGCCTGCAATTCCAATATAATTCTATTAAATTCTCCCTGTAAAGTTAATGTTACAGACTTTTTAACAGATGTTTTAATTAGGCATTGTTATTAAAGAGAATACTGTAGAAATTAAAACCAGACCCTAAATGGGGGAAGAAAGGCAGTTTTCTTGTGCTGGGTAAATGGTGGCAGCCGCCCAGCAAAAAGCTGTTGGCAGCAGGTCATGAAAAACACACACAAAAGGAGAGGAAATGCTTGGTGCGATTCGCAGTGCTCAGCAAGAAGGGGAACATGCGCGTGCCTGGCCCACTCAGCCAGCACAGCCTCTGGCCCAGTCAATGCAGAAAACAGGGAGAGGAGCCAGGCTGGGGGTAGGGGGCGGGGTGGGGGCAGGCAGAGGCTCACTGGCCAGGGTGGACAGGTTTGGGGGTGTCTCTGGTGACTGGAGTTCCATGTAGGTTCATGTTATCTGTCCCTCATGGCAGCCATGACTCTTACTGGCCAGGATGGATAGGTTTGAGGGTGTCTCTGACTCCTGGGGTTGTTCCATGTAGGTTCAGCTTATCTGCCCCTCATGGCAGCCATGACTCTTACTGGCCAGGATGGATAGGTTTGAGGGTGTCTCTGACTCCTGGGGTTGTTCCATGTAGGTTCAGCTTATCTGCCCCTCATGGCAGCCATGACTCTTACCCATTTTACAGATAAGGCAGCTGAGGCTTAGAGATGTCTGATCATCTATCCAGGTGGACGCAGGAGGCACTTGAATTTCTTGCTGGATTGGGTTTCCAGAAGTGGAACTTGGGTTTTCTGCTGTATGGTGCTGCTTCCTTTCTCCACCAGCAGTAGAACCAGTGGTTCTATACAGTGTGGGCTTGCAGGGTACAGAAAGACCTGGGTTGAAGTCCAGGCTTTGCTGCGCACTGGCCATGTGTCCTTAGGTTATTTTCTTCATCTCTCTGAGCCTCGATTTCCTCATCTGTAAAATGGGGACAATAATATGACTGGTTTGTTAGTTAATATGAAACATTGCAAATAAGAGACTAAGTCCAGGGCCTGGCTCAGTGCTGAGGGAGTGGACTTGGACTTGATAAGGACTCTAATCCAGATGGCCTTTAGCCCACGCTGTCCTCCTGTCCCAAACCATTGGCTGCCACTGCTGAACCCTGAGGCGTGGAGAGTGACCTCAACTTTGATGCCAGGGAAACAAAGGATTGGCCAGAGAGTGCGGTTGGGTTCAGGTAAACCATCCTGCCACTGGGGGTAGCGTCACTGGTTGCCATGGAGACCCCCAGTGAACAATCCAGTTCTCTCAGAGGTGAGTCACCCAGTGCTCCATGGCTGCTGGAAGGCAGGGGGAGAGGCGTGAGGTTGGAGAGAACTGGATTCAAGCCCTGGCCCTGCTCGTCTTAGCCTGCACGTTGCCATCGCCTTCTCCGGGGCATCAAGCC
This sequence comes from Bos mutus, assembly GCF_027580195.1. NCBI lineage: Eukaryota > Metazoa > Chordata > Mammalia > Artiodactyla > Bovidae > Bos > Bos mutus. Next base: position 53,783,342 of record NC_091629.1, on the reverse strand, counting down.
AAGGGCCTGGGTGGGAGCAAACACTTCCAGAAGCCGTCGAGGCTGCTGGCACACCCTCTGGGTGCATCCAGTCACATCCTCAGGTTTATCCAGGGGGTAATTTTCCTGTCCATTTTAAGGCTGTCAGCCTGAGATTATTCAAATGATGTTTATTTCGGTCTTGTGATCAAGATAGATCTTCCATGAGCACTTTCTCAGGAGCGTGAGAGGAACTAACAAGTGAAAGGGGAGCCACCATGTGGGTCTCGTCCCTTGGGCCCCCTCCAGAGGAAGGTTCCTTCTGCTTTGTGCTGACCCATGTTCCCCCACTGCCCACACTGCTCCATCACCACCATTCAAGTTACCCTTCCGAGTTGAGGGGGATGCCCCAGGAGTGACTCTTGATCAGGATGTCCTTTTTAGGGGTTGTCACCATGGGAGCCCCGGGGTGTCTGGTGCACAGCCTGGTAGGCACAAGGTGCTTAACAGCTGCTGGATGTTGAAAGCTGGGTTCATCTCCCCAACCTAGGGCCTCCTGAGTCTTTTGTTTCAAGGACATAGAATGATTCTTCTCGGTCACCTCTCTTTGTAGGTTGGAGGGCACTGGGAAACAGCCAGCCTCTGAAATCAGCAGACCTGGGTTTGAATCCCAGTCCTGTTGCTTACTAGCTGTGTGAGCCTGAGAAAGTGGTTTAGCCTCTCTGGGCCTCAATTTCCTTGTCTGTAAAGTGGGAATGGTGATAATGTGTCCAGGCCCTAGGACAAGGATGATGTGAGACAATGTTCCTAAAAGCATCTGATGCATTCAGTTCAGTTCAGTTCAGTCACTCAGTCATGTCCGACTCCTTGTGACCCCATGAACTGCAGCATGCCAGGCCTCCCTGTCCATCACCAACTCCCAGAGTCTACCCAAACCCATGTCCATTGAGTTGGTGATGCCATCCAATCATCTCATCCTCTGTTGTCCCCTTCTCATCCTCCCCTCAATCTTTCCCAGCATCAGGGTCTTTTCCAATGAGTCAGCTTTTTGCATCAGGTGGCCAAAGTATTGGAGTTTCAGCTTCAACATCAGTCCTTCCAATGAATATTCAGGACTGATCTCCTTTAGGATGGACTGGCTGGATCTCCTTGCAGTCCAAGGGACTCTCAAGAGTCTTCTGCAACACCACAGTTCAAAAGCATCAATTCTTCGGCACTCAGCTTTCTTTATAGTCCAACTCTCACATCCATACATGACCACTGGAAAAACCATAGCCTTGGCTGGTAGAGGATGGTTATAAAAGGGGTGGGAAGAGCGGTTATAAAAGGGGTGGGAAAAGCAGTTATAATGTGTGCACACGTACACACACACGCACCAAACAATGCATAGGAAATGTCCATAATAACCCCCAAACTGGTCATATAAGTTACCTATAGAGAGTAGACCTGAGGGTTTCTACTTTTCTCTCCAGTCAGAATCATTTTTAAACATGGGCTTGTATTATTTTTTCATTAATAGGAGAAAATCAGCAAGAAACCCAAAGTGGAAATCCGTGGTGGTTTGGGAAATGCTGATGGGTGGGAATCAGCTGATTTGCAAGCAGCATCATTTAGCCCGCAAGGGGCTGCTGGGCCACCCTCTAGCTCTGGGTACTGAGCACCTGGGTTTGGACCCTGGCACTGTGAGTTCTCAGCCATGTCTCTGAGCCTGTTTCCTTGCCTGTATAATGGGAATAGCAAAACCAACCTGCAGGGCTGTTTTAGGGGAGATGAGAAAGGGTGTGAAACATAAGGACACAGGTACTCACCAAATAAGCAGCAGTTTGGCTGGCTCTAGGTTTTCTGTTGCTGCCTCTGCCCCAGGAGGCTGGACTCCCCTCCCACATTCTGAGGTCAGGCAAGGGACTTAGAAGTAAATCTGGGGCATCGGTCAGTCTTCATCTTACTTAACATCTCAGCAGCATCTACTCTGCTCTTGGGGACACGCTCTGCTTCCCTTAGCTTCTACACCCCATCCTCTCCCAGTGACAAAAGAAGGTGGTGTGGGTTGTAATGACCTTTGTGGGCTCCACAGGGCTGGATTGGGGGTATGGGAACTCCCCTGTCCTTTCGAACTTGCAAGTGAAAATCGTCTGGAACATTCTGCATGTCCATCAGGAAGGATCCTGTTCCATCCCCGGAACCTCAGGCAGCTGTTACGAGTGAGTTGGACAATGTGGTCCAGGTGGACAATTGTCCAGGTGGACAACTCCACAACAGGCTAAGTATAAAATAAATAATGGGAAAATAAAGCCTATAGTATGATCTCATTTTTATGAAAAAATAAGATTAAAAAAATCCTTGGAGTAGCAGAGACTAAGGAGGTTTTTTCTTACTTAATCTGCACTGTTCACCTTACATGAACAACAATAATAAAGATTTTTAAAAATATGAAAGGGGCCTTCCTTGGTGGTCCAGTGGTTAAGACTTCGAGATTCCAGTTCAGAAGACCTAGATTTGATCTCTGGTCAGGGAACTAAATCCCACATGCCACAACTAAAACCCAAATTTGAAAAAATAAATAAAATATATGAAGGGAAGGGACATTTGTACAGTTTGGTGCTAAGTGGGGTGAGTCAGGATGGCTGGGAGGTTGGTCAAGCTGGGGAGATTTAGGGGTGAGTCAGGATTCAGACACGAGTGAGTAGTAAGCCTGGGAGGCCGGACCTCAAGGCCAAGATTGGGGAGACAGGAGATTCTTCTAGTGGCCCCAAAGACAAGCTTTTGATGGTAAGCCCGTTTATTCCCATAGCCTATTCCCTGCCTTCCCCCACCCAGCATATTGGGGAAGTAAATGGGGTCTTCCAAGTGTGGCAGGGGGAATAACGCTGCCCACCCCTTAAGATGTCCACCCTCTAATCTCAAGAATTTGTGATGTTAGGTTATGTAGAAAGGGGGAATTAAGATTGCAGATGGGATTAAAGTTGCTAATCAAAGCCCGTAAAATCGAGAGTTCATGCTGAATTATCAGGGTGCTCAGTCACTCAGTCGTGTCACGGACTCTTCCAGGGTGGGCCCATGTAATCATGAGAGTCCTTAAAAGATGAAAGAGGGAGGCAGAAGAGGAGTCAATGTTGGAGTGATTCCATGTAAGGACTCGCTGGGCCATTGCTGGCTTTGAAGATGGAAGGGGATCATGAATCTAGGAATGGAGGTGACCTCTGATGGCTGGAAAAAGCCAGGAACGATTCTTCCCTGAAGCCTTCAAAAATGATTGAAGCCCTGCTGGCACCTTGATTTTGCTCCATGAGACCTGTTTTGGACTTCCCACCTCCAGTGCTGTAAAACAATAAATTCATGTTGCTTTAAATCACTAAGTTATGTGGTGATCTGTTACAGCAGCTGTAGAAAACTAATACAGGAGGGATCTTGGTTTAGAGAGTCAAGGTTTTAAGGGTCAGGAGTGAGTTGCATCCAGCCCTGTCAGGACTTTGTATGGCACAGCCTCAGCTCCACCCAAGGCCAGGAATGGATGTGGGTCTGCGTGACCCCATAACAAGCATGGAGTCCAGAGATGAAAGAGCCAGCTACCTAGTGGATGGAGATGCAGCTTTCTGGTCTGGGGAATGAGGGTAATGGCAGGTACCAGAGATGCATTGCTCTTCGTCTCCAGGTCCATGACTTGCAGCTGCCTGTGTGAGGAAGGTGTCACTGAGGACCTGGACTTCACCCCCAGTTCCACCTACCTCTGCTGGGTGACTCAACATGAGATCTCATCTCTCCGAGCCTTAACACTTCAACCTGTCAAATGGGTATCACGCTGTCCTTTCTGAGTTGATGTGGGTCAGGTGAGGGCCCATCTATGAAGCACTCAGGACAGTCCTTGGTTTAAAGGGGAAGCTGAGAGAGGGAGACCCAGCGCAGGGAAGGTGGGCAGTCCCCACCTGATCTGTCCTCCCGGGAGTCCCTACAAGGCTCCCCAGAATTTCTGCAGGTGTAATCTGTTGGTTTATTTGATGGACATGTGTTCCACACTCTGCTCTGCCTTGTCATTATATTAACAGGCATGTCCAAGAAATCTCTTTTGCATTCCTGAGCACCTTGACAAAATGTTTTCTCTGGCACACAGGTCCTTGTTTCACAGGGAGGCACAATTAGACATTTGTCACTGCTTTTGCCAGGAAGCTCCGGGAAAACTGCCCATGACTCTCGGTGGGTGATTTTCATGGACTTGCCAGAAGTCATCCCCTTGCTTAGTCCAATTAAACCTCTTCCAGGGAATATGGGTAAATTTTCCCAGCTGAGTTTAAATCATCTAAGTCCTATGAATCAGCCAAAGCTGAACACTCTCTATGGCTATGAACTTTAAGGTCAAAAGTCCAGTGTTGGCTTTTCTTTGAGTTCATCCAATACACATTTATTGAATATTTACTGGGAGTGAGGCAATGTTTTGGGCACTAGAAATACATCAGTGAACAAAATAGAAATCTCAGCTCTCATGGAGCTTCAAAATGGGGGAAGAGACAGAGAGAAAGAGAGAAACCCAAACAGCAACAAAAAGCAACTGAAATGAATATTAGGGGAAACTGGTTTAAGCATATATGAGAACTCTCTACTATTTTTGCTGCTTTTCTATAAGTCTAAAATTAAAACAAAAAAAAAAAAAGTATATATATATATATTTAGTTATTATGAGTGCTATAAAGGAAACTCAGTCAAGAAAGGAAATAGGCAATTAGGGGATCTTATGAGGTGGGATAAAGAGCTGTAGTTTAGTCTGGTCTCTTTGAAAAAATGACATTTGAGCAAAGATTTGAAGCAGAAAAGAAGAGCAAGCCATGGGCGATGGGATATTTGGGAAAAGAATATACCAGTTGGAGAAAATAACTGCAAAGTCTTAGTGGTAGCCAGCCTCCAAGAGGGACCCCAGGGACCCCAGTACTCACACCTTTGTCCAATCCCCTCCTACGCTGAATAGAGCTGACTTGTGTAGTTAATAGGAGATGGGAGAAATGTCACTTCCATGGGTGAGACACCAAAGAGATTACAGTTGGGGCCTTGCTTTCTCTTGGATCACAGGTCCCAGCTGCCATCTTGTGAGGATGGGAAGTGTGACTTCCATGGCTGAGACACCAAAGAGACTACACTTTTGGCCCTGCTTTCCTTGGCACACAGGCCCCAGCCGCCATGTTGTGAGGAAACTCAAGCAGCCCTATGGAGAGGTCCATGTGGGGAGGAACTGAGGCCTCCTGTCAACAACCAGCGTTAATTTGCAGAGCCATGAGTAAGCCACCTTGGAAGCAGATCCCATAGCCTTTAATTTTTATTGTTTAAAAAATTTTTTATTATTTTTTTGTCTGTCCCTCACAGCATGTAGGATCTTTGTTCCCCAACCAGGGATTGAACCTGTGCCCCCTGCAGTGGCAGAGAGGAGTCTCAACCACTGGACCAAGAGGGAAGTCCCTCAGCATTTAGATGACTGCGGCCTCACTGACACCTTGACTACTCTCATGAAACACTTCAAAGCAGAACCTCTTGGCTAAGTTGCTCCTAGACTCCTGTTCCACAGGAACTCTGTGAGATCAAAAAAATTTTTTTAAGCAGCTAAAAACTGTGTTGATTCATTATACCGCAATAAATAACCACTACAGGTCTTGAAGTGGGAGCTGGCCTGGTTGCTTGAGGAACTGCAAAGGGGTCATGTGGTTGGAGTGGTGGGTATACGGTGGAGAACAGGAAGAGATGAGGGTAGAGGGCCTGAGTCAATCTTCCTCCTGAATAAAAGGCTTCCTCTCTGTGGGTATCATTATTATTTATTCAGCAAGTGGCCTCGCCTGAGTGTTTCTCAGGCCCAGACCTTGGGAACGAGTGTGCGATGCCCCTTTGCTTCACTCCTCTGGTCTTTTGAGATGCACTTAAACCTCCTCTTCCCAGGAAGTCTGTGGGGGTGTCCTTCTTCCTGAAGTGGTTTCCATGAGACCCCACGCTGAAACTGGGCCAAGCCCTCTCTGGGCATTTTTTTTTTAAAGGCCAGGTTTATTTTGGTAGAGAACTAACATAGATTTGAACAACAGCAGAAAGAGAGAGAAAGTGAATTCGATTAATTAAGAAGTTGTTCGGAGAAAAGCTCACAGGGAAGGTGAGGTTTGAGGGAGGCTGAAAAGTTGTTAATGGTTGTTGTCATTCAGTTGCTAAGTTGTGTCTGACTCTTTGGAATGCCACAGACTGAAGCACACCAGGCTTCCTTTCCTGTCCTTGACCAACTCCTGGAGCTTGCTCAAACGCATGCCTTTCAGTCGGTGGTGCCATTCAACCATCTCATCCTCTGTCGTCCCCTTCTCCTCCTGCCTTCAATCTTTCAGGTCTTTCCCAAGAGTCAGCTCTTCGCATCAGGTGGCCAAAGTACAATATTCAGGCAAAGGTGGTGAGTGAGGGTATTGGAAACAGAAATAGCGGAGATGAGCAGGTGTGAGGAGGCTCGCTGTTTTCTGGGAATTTGGCGTTGTTGGTGTGAAGACGGGGAATGGAAATGGTGAAGGTGCTGGAAAGGGAGCTGGGTGTGGAGGACTCTGAGGCCAGTCTGCACCCTTCAGGTCAAAGGTTTTTCCTACAATCATTTTCAAATCTTCAGAGGTGGGTTCCCAGGGGTAAGCCATCTGAGACCCAGTTGGGATTATTCTGGTTAGAAAGGTCATAAGATCCATTTCAAATTGGAGCTAGGGAAAAAGAGAATTGATTTACATAAAGAGACCATGGTCTGATGTAAGTAATCAAGACCCTCTTACTTTCTCTTTTGTCCTGCCTTTTCCATATTGGCACATCCCTTAGGCTCTCTCCTTGTGGTTCCAAGGCAGTGGCCAGTCTCTTTCTAGGATTGAATCTAGAAGAAAAGAGTACCTATGTTTGTCCCAGCATCTCACACAAAGTCTTGGTATTTACTTTGGTTGATTATTTGACTCATGTAGATCATGTGTCTACTCTTTAACCGATCACTGCCACCAGTGAATGTAAAAACTTTGATTGGCTAGGCTTAGGTGCCACCTTGTAGAACCCATAGACTGAGAACAGGTAGGGTCTATTGATCAGATGAAAATCAGTGGGTTGATGTGTCATGTGACAAAATGCAAAGAGGCATATTTCGCAGCTAGTCAAGAATTTTCCTTCGTAAGTATATTAGAGAGTATGGTCAGGGCACCAAATCTAATCAAACTGATACATGGTACTGAAAAGTCTCCCATTAAGCTGTCAGATGTTTGTCTTCATAGAATCTGTGAGATATTGTTACATGGTAACCATGATCACATTATCATTATTATTGATTTGTTTCCTATTTTGAGTCTTTTAACCCCTTTGTATCAATATTACTTAAAGTTTTATTAGTTGCTATAACAGATAAACCCTACAACCTCATTAGCTTAAAACAATTTTCCTTTTGTTCATGTTTTTGTAAAGTTCAAAAACATGAATTCTTGATTGGTGGTGCTGGGGCTTTGTTATACAGAGTCATTCAGGGATCGAAGCACCTTCCATTGTGTGGCTCCGCCATGTCTTCATGCCTTAGTCTTTTCTTCCAGCTAGCAGATAGGAGATGGGACGGTAGTATGGGGGCACCTGCTTCTTGAAGACCTCCACCTGGAGGGGAGCTGTACATGTCCCATTCGTGCTCCATTGGTGAAAAGTAGTCACCTGGCTCCATTCAGGTGTGGGAAGAACTTGTAAAACGTCACCCTGGCTGGGCAACCAGGCTCCAGCAACTGCATACTGTGGCAAGGGAGCAGGTATCTTTGGTGGGTAGCTAGCCAACTTTGCCACACTCGCCAAGGATGGTACCCCAAATTCAAGATTTTCAAGTTACACACTAAAAAGGTGAGAATTACTGCCAAAATGGATGTGGGACATCTGAGGGCTTTTAGGGAGCAGTGGCATTGGTGGTAAAGAACCCACCTGCCAATGCAGGAGACATAAGAGATGCAGGTTTGATCCCTGGGTTGGGAAGATCCCCTGGAGAAGGAAATGGCAACCAACTCCAGCATTCTTGCCTGGAAAATTCCATGGACAGAGGAGCCTGGTGGGCTACCGTCCATGGGGTCACAAAGAGTCAGACATGACTGAGCAACTGAGCACGTATATACGTGAAATATCAAGTCAATCTGTGTTCCAGGGACATGGAGATAATGGAAAAGAGGGAAGAGGTTTTGTGAAAACCTCAGTCAGATCAAGTCCCTACCATCCTCATTTGTGCCCCAGTTTTGAATGGGACAATACCCTGAGGTGCCCCACACTTACACCCAACCATCATCCTACTGAGGACTCACCTCTGGAATCTCTTCTGATATCATGGCAATGCCAATGAGGCAGGTACTCTTACCTGCAACTTAAAAATAAAAAACTGAAGTCTCTGGAAAGGAAGTGACTTGTCCAAGGTGCATTGGCCTTTCAGTGGGTTGTCACTGAGGCTGCTGGTCTGGATTTGGATACTTTGGGGAACTCAAAGTATCCAAAGAGAAGGAAATGGCAACCCACTCCAGTGTTCTGGCCTGGAGAATCCCATGGGGAGCCTCGTGGGCTGCCGTCTATGGGGTTGCACAGAGTCGGACACGACTGAAGCGACTTAGCAGCAGCAGCAGCATGGTGCAATACTTTGGCCACCTGATGTGAAGAACTGATTCATTGGAAAAGACCTTGATGCTAGGAAAGATGGAGGGCAGGAGGAGAAGGGGGTGACAGAGGATGAGATGGTTGGATGGCATCATTAACTCAGTGGACATGAGTGTGAGCAAACTCCAGGAGAGAGTGAAGGACAGGGAAGCCTGGTGTGCTGCAGTCTATGGGGTCGAAAAGAGCTGGACACAACTGAACAACAACAATGGTGCCGAGCATGTATTTGTCCCGTCGCATGATGTTTTCTCGGTGTCTTGGTGTCTGAGTATCCAGTGGGGACCAGGGGCTGGCAGGTGGCTTAGATGGCCCCTTGCACCTGTACCTCCTCCAGGAGCAAAGCTTCAAGCACTGCTCTCCCTGACCCCTGCCCATTCCAAGGAATCCCCTCCAAGTCCCTCATGATGCCCTGAACGTCCCCTCATTAGCTCCTAGGAGTCATCGCCATGGCTCCTGGCCCCTTTTGAGAGGGTGACCACAGACTTGCTCCTGGGGCTGCAGGAGCCCGTTCTGCTGACGGCGCAGATGGGGCCCACGCACCGGGACCTGGGGAGAGAGAGAGGAGAAAGTGGCTGAGCGCAGCTCTGCGAGGCCTGGTGATTTATGAGGAGCAGCTTCCGCCGGCCATCTGGACCAGGAACTTCAGGAAGCACATCCTGTGTGGAGGCGCGGGCAGCGTGGAGCCCTGCCAGCCAGGAGGCGGGCTTCCAGGGAGCGGAAGGAGGGAGGGGATGGGGAGGCAGGCCTGGGGCCGAGGCAACGCGGAAGCGGCGGAATCAGAAACTGGAATCACTTCCAGTTTCTTCCGCTTGCAGACCCTTTGGCCACTACTTGACCCTTGCGTGGCCTTAGTCTTACTGACTTTAAAAATGGGACAGTGGCTGCACCTGCTGCTCTGTTGAGAAGCTTAAGTGGACTGTTGCTTTCTAAGTACCCAACCCAGTGCCTTGAAGGAAGAATTCTGATACCATCGAGGATCTTCTGTGTGCCAAATATTCAGTTCGGTGCTGGGAATACAAAGGTTCTCAGTTTGCGGGCTATTAGGGCAAGCAGGCTACTTCCAACGACTCGAGATATTTACAAGGAACTCTGTGAATGGAGAGGTGGCCAGCTCTGCCTGAAGGTGAACTTTGGGCTGGACCTTAAGACATAGGAACCCAGTGGCCACTGAAGAGGGGGCAGAGGGAACAGTCTGGGCAAATGCATGTCACACTGAGGTCAGATGTTGGTTTGTTCATTTACGCGTCCAGCCCTGAGCAATCTGCTGAGCTCCAAACAGGAAAATCCAACTGCCCACTTACACCTTCATTTGGGCATCTAATGAACATCTCAAATGTAGCATAGCCAGACCAGATCTACTGGTCCCCTTCCCACGGCTCCCTTCAGTTCAGTTCAGTTGCTCAATTGTGTCCGACTCTTTGTGACCCCATAAATTACAGCATGCCAGGCCTCCCTGTCCATCACCAACTCCCAGAGTTCACTCAAATTCATGTCCATCGAGTAGTGATGCCATCCAGCCATTTCATCCTCTGTCATCCCCTTCTCCTCCTGCCCCCAATTCTTTCCAGCATCAGAGTATTTTCCAATGAGTCAACTCTTCGCATGAGGTGGCCAAAATACTGGAGTTTCAGCTTTAGCATCATTCCTTCCAAAGAACACCCAGGACTGATCTCCTTTAGAATGGACTGGTTGGATCTCCTTGCAGTCCAAGGGACTCTCAAGAGTCTTCTCCAACACCACAGTTCAAAAGCATCAATTCTTCGGCGCTCAGCTTTCTTCACAATCCAACTCTCACATCCATACATGACCACTGGAAAAACCATAGCCTTGACTAGACGGACCTTTGTTGGCAAAGTGATGTCTCTGCTTTTGAATATGCTATCTAGATTGGTCATAACTTTCCTTCCAAGGAGTAAGTGTCTTTTAATTTCATGGCTGCGCTCACCATCTGCAGTGATTTTGGAGCCCCCAAAAATAAAGTCTGACACTGTTTCCACTGTTTCCCCATCTATTTCCCATGAAGTGATGGGACCAGATGCCATGATCTTCATTTTCTGAATGTTGAGCTTTAAGCCAACTTTTTCACTCTTCTCTTTCACCTTCATCAAGAGGCTTTTTAGTTCCTCTTCACTTTCTGCCATAAGGGTGGTGGCATCTGCATATCTGAGATTATTGACATTTCTCCCAGCAATCTTGATTCCAGCTTGTGCTTCTTCCAGCCCAGTGTTTCTCATGATGTACTCTTCATACAAGTTAAATAAGCAGGGTGACAATACACAGCCTTGACGAACTCCTTTCCCTATTTGGAACAAGTCTGTTGTTCCATGTCCAGTTCCAACTGTTGCTTCCTGACCTGCATATAGGTTTCTCAAGAAGCAGGTCAGGTGGTCTGGTATTCCCATCCCTTTCAGAATTTTCCACAGTTTATTGTGATCCACACAGTCAAAGGCTTTGGCATAGTCAATAAAGCAGAAATAGATGTTTTTCTGGAACTCTCTTGCTTTCTCCATGATCCATCAGATGTTGGCAATTTGATCTCTGGTTCCTCTGCTTTTTCTAAAACCAGCTTGAACATCTGGTTCAAGCTTGAACATCACGGTTCACGTATTGCTGAAGCCTGGCTTGGAGAATTTTGAGCATTACTTTACTAGCGTGTGAGATGAGTGCAATTGTGCGGTAGTTTGAGCATTCTTTGGCATTGCCTTTCTTTGGGATTGGAATGAAAACTGACATTTTCCAGTCCTGTGGCCACTGCTGAGTTTTCCAAATTTGCTGGCATATTGAGTGCAGCACGTCCACAGCATCATCTTTCAGGATTTGCAATAGCTCCACTGGAATTCCATAACCTCCACTAGCTTTGTTCATAGCAATGCTTTCTAAGGCCCACTTGACTTCACATTCCAGGATGTCTGGCTCTAGGTGAGTAATCGCACCATCGTGGTTATCTTGGTCGTGAAGATCTTTTTTGTACAGTTCTTCTGTGTATTCTTGCCACCTCTTCTTAATATCTTCTGCTTCTGTTAGGTCCATACCATTTCTGTCCTTTATCGAGCCCATCTTTGCATGAAATATTCCCTTGGTATCTCTAATTTTCTTGAAGAGATCTCTAGTCTTTCCCATTCTGTTGTTTTCCTCTATTTCTTTGCATTGATCACTGAGGAAGGCTTTCTTATCTCTTCTTGCTATTCTTTGGAACTCTGCATTCAGATGCTTATATCTTTCCTTTTCTCCTTTGCTTTTCGCTTCTCTTCTTTTCACAGCTATTTGTAAGGCCTCCCCAGACAGCCATTTTGCTTTTTTTGCATTTCTTTTCCATGGGGATGGTCTTGATCCCTGTCTCCTGTACAATGTCATGAACCTCAGTCCATAGTTCATCAGGCACTCTGTCTATCAGATCTAGTCCCTGAAATCTATTTCTCACTTCCACTGTATAATCATAAGGGATTTGATCCCCTGCATTAACCATTTTTCTTCCTTCCACCCAGTCACATAAGTCAAAGACCTAGAAAACATTTACCTCCTGTTTCCTGCTTCCCTCACTCTGTCCGGGTGTGCCTTGTTGCACCACTATAAAGTGGTGCTTCCTTTGAGAATGGTTCAATATTACCTTGACCTGACATCCCCAAATCCAGACCATTAGCAAGTCCTGTCTGTTACAGTCTCCCAAGTTCATCCAGAACCCATTTAATTGTCTTGAACCCCACCACAACCATCAATGCCTGACCTGCTGCAGAGTCTTACCCAGGAGAGTACAGGCTTCTAATATTTTTTTCCTATTTCCACATCTGTCTTCCACAAAGTCATCTCCGCGCAGTGACCAGAGGGATTTACAAAAGAGAAATCAAATAAAAACACTCCTCTGCTTGAATTCTTTATCAGGCAGTTATTTTCACAGTAATTCTGTATAACAGTTAACCTTAAAACTCAACACTACACAGCAAGGACACAGACACATTTCCTCATGTGTCTGAAGGCTGGCTGAGTCTCAGCTGATCCAGGCTGATTTTGGCTGTAGACTATAGGTTGGGTCCAGCCCTCCTGTGTGTGTCTCTCATCCTCTTTGGGACACTGGCCACTGAAGGCATGTTCTTCTGATGGTGAAAAACAAGGACATAAAAGTTCAAGAACATTTCAAGCCTTGCTCCCAATATATCCAACACCATCCCATTCTTCAGAGCAAGTCATATGGCCAAGTCCAAGATCGAAGAGACAGAAAGTGACTTTCATTACCATGAGGCCATGAGAAAGGTGCAGATAGATAACTTATTATAATGGAATAAAGAATTAGGACTAACCAATAGCTTGGTGAAGATCGCTCAGTTGTGTCCGACTCTTTGCGACCCCATGGACTGTAGCCTACCAGGCTCCTCTGTCCATGGTATTTTCCAGGCAGTAGTACTGGAGTGGATTGCCATTTCCTTCTCCAGGGAACTTCCCGACCCAGGGATCAAACCCGGGTCTCCCACATTGTAGACAGACGCTTAACCGTCTGAGCCACCAGGGAAGTCCCCAAACTCAGTCGTTAACAAAACCTTTCAATGGCTTTCCATTAAACTTAGAATATAGGCTAAACTCCACCTCCCCCTTCACCCCTGGATCTGGCTCCTGATTTATCTCCACCATCAACCTGTATTGCTCTTGCCCTCACACCTTCCCCTCTAGCCATGCAGCTTTCTTGGCGTTTGGTCCAAATTCCTTTTCCATCTCAAGGCCTTTGACTGGTCACTCTTTGTGTCTGGACCACACTGCTCCCAGATCTTCACCGGGCAGGATCCTTCTGGCCATCAGGTCTCAGATGAAATGACACCTACACCTATAGAGCCTGGTAAAGATGCAGAAGCCTGGGCTCTGCTCCCAGAGATTCTCAAGAAGCTGGTCTAGGGCTGGCTCTGAGGAGTCTGTTTCTAACAAGACAGCCACCATTGACACGGGTGCTGACGTTCCATGGACACATTCTGAGAAACACCGTTGTGTGAGAGACGCATGTCCCAGGAAAGAAAGTGGAAGGCTTTAGTCTGTTGGGGTTTGAGAAGGCTTCCAGGTGGTGCTAGTGGTAAAGAACCTGCCTGCTGATGCAGGAAGTATAAGAGATGCGGGTTCAATCCTTGGGTCAGGAAGATCCTCTGGAGGAGGGCATGGCAACCCCCTCCAGTATTCTTGCCTGGAGAATCCCCTTGGACAGAGGAGCCTGGTGGGCTACACCATATGGTTGCAAAGAGTCAGACACGACAGCACACAGCACACACCAGAAGAGGTAGTAGCTGAGCTAGGGTTTGAAGAATGTGGGGAGGTTGTCAGGCTGACAAGACTCTATGTTTGGGGGATTATCTCATGACTCTGTGAGCTGCCCAGGTCTGAAGTTCCAAGTTATTCTTTCTGGGTCCCTTAGTCCATTCAGCCTGGATCCAGTTGGTGCTGCCTCCCACTGAGAGCCAGAACTGACCATATTATATACGACCACCATCCGAGCTTCTTGAGACAACCAATTCCACAGGAAGTCTTAGAAAGCTTTTTCTCTCTAAATGATCTTTTTTTTTTTTTTTTTTTACTGTCTGTCACCCAGAGTTGTAGAGATTTTATATCATCTATGAAATCCTATTAAGATTTTATTTCCTTATTTTCCTTTTATGATGACCAGGATTTCCTTCCGGAGACGAGGTCCTCAGGAAGTGGCCATGCCTTGGCAGGAGTTAGGCCCTGGGGAGGGTGTGTTACTGGGGCAGCCTCAGCCTCGGTGACAGAACAGGCATTCAGAGCTGGCAGCATCCTTTGAGGTCCTGTGGCCCATTTTCCACTGAAGGGATCCTCTGTGGAGCATCCTGTGGCCCAGGAGAGACAACCGTGGGACTGTAGAGTCAGAGAAATGATTTTAGAGTTGGAGCAGCTGAGTTAAGACTCAGTCCTTCTTAACGGACTGGGCTTTTGGGTTGCTATGTTTTTGGGTGAATTTAGGCAAGCCATTTGCCTTCTCTGACCCTTATTTGTATGTGTGTACATGTGGTATGGTAAAGACAAGATGTGATAAGTGCTCTGTAAACAGGGATTGTCTCAAACAGGTTCAGTGGTGGGGAACATGTTTAAGAGACTTACTACTTTGACAAGCAGAGTATTGCAATCTGGTTGGTTCTGGATGCAGTTAGCCAGCGCATTGGTGGTCTCTCCCAATTTCAAGTGATTTAACTTGAACCTCAAACTTCAGGAGCATCACTGAAGCCACTGACTTAATATTGACCAGGAAAAGATTCAGGGATAGAGACGTATAGACTGGGGACTTCATTTCAGGCTGTTGGTTCTTAACTGGCTTCTTAAGAGAATGACCTGTGATGATAGCATGACCTACCCAAAGCTCAGACCTTCAGTTCAGTTCAGTTCAGTCACTCAGTCGCGTCTGACTCTTTGTGACTCCATAGACTGCAGCACTCCAGGCCTCCCTGTCCATCACCAACTCCCGGAATTTACTCAAACTCATGTCCATTGAGTTAGTGATGCCATCCAACCATCTCATCCTCTGTTGTCCCCTTCTCCTTCTGCCTTCAATCTTTCCCAGCATCAGGGTCTTTTCAAATGAGTCAGTTCTTCGCATCAGGTGGCCAAAGTATTGGAGTTTCACCTTCAGCATCAGTCCTTCCAATGAATATTCAGGACTGATTTCCTTTAGGATGGACTGGTTGGATCTCCTTGCTGTCCAAGGGACTCTCAAGGGTCTTCTCCAACATCACAGTTCAAAAGCATCAAGCTCAGTCCTTATTCCAGATTTATTAAGTAAAACTCAACAAAGGTATCAGTGTGGTTATTGAAGTTCTCCAGTTAATTCTAATTTTACAGCCAGGGTGACAGTCTCCTTTAGGTACAGTCAGTCAGTCATGGGTCCACCCGGGAGCACTAGCATAGCTCATATTTTCCCACTTGTTCACAAGAACATCATCTCAAGAGCATCTGTTGAATGGATGCCTGTTTCATTCCAGACACAGGATGTGGAGCCTGAATTTATCTAGGGCACCCCAGGTTGGGGTTAAACCTGGGACCGTATTAACAAAATTCACCCTTGTTTCCCGGGTTCTGACCCCACTTCAATGGGCCCCTGAAAAGTCCTCCCAGTTTTGTCAAGGAGTTCCTTATACGTTTAGGGAAAATCTCATGCCCCGTGTGATGATGTGTGCTAAATTCTTTCTCTCCTATTCTTTCTTGGTAACACTCACTGACTGTGAATCAGAAAGTGGTAGAGCATCCACTGCTTCCCCTCTGCTGGTGCTCCCTGCTAGGATGCAAATGCCCATATCCAGTGTGCAGCATCCCAGATATTGGTACCTTTCCTTGGCATCCCCATTGATTAAGTTGCACTGGGTCTGGTGCAGAAGTGAACGGAAAGCTTGCCTTGGGGGAGGGTCACACTTTGCCATGTGGGTTTCACAGTAGGGCTGTTTGTTGCAAGTCTTTTTTGAGCTCAGCCTCAGCAGCCTCTTCCTGAAACCTCTCCCCAGGTGACCTAGTCCTGGACCTGATTATTCAGGCTAACTCATCATGGCCTCTCTAGTGTATGTTTTGGCTCTTTTCCCTCCAAACTAAAAAGATGTAACTGATTGCAACCCAAATTGACTTGTACACATCACCTTCTGGCCAGTTTGCCCCAAAATTTGCCTTATGAGCCCAGGGTACTCAGTAGTCTGTCTTAGAAACCCAGGCCCAATTCAGACCACAGTGTGGCCTCAGCTTAGGTCAAAGCTGGGACTTCCAAGTGTGTTACAACTCCCTGGTCTCTTAATTTAGCCCTACCATTGGGAGGAAATAATTATATTAATAGCTGATGTTTATTAAGTTCTTAGTCTGGACTGGCATGGTGCTAAGTGCTGTACATATCTCATTTAATTCATGCAAAAGCATTATGGACTGGGTGCTATTATGACCCATTTTACAGATGAAGGAAAAAAGGATCAGAATGGTAAATTTCCGGTGTCACTTAGCATGGAGGTGGAGAAGCTGGGATCTGGATTCAGATCTGGGTGACTCAGATACCCCAACTCATGAGCTCACTGGGTTGCTCCTACAAAAGTCATGTGGATTCCTGGTGCTCTTTTCCCAAGGGCTCATGGGTTATCCAGAAAATAAGCAGATCTTCAAACTTAGGAGGAGTCCAGGGTCCGTGATCAGAGTTCCATGTTTTCTGTTGTAAAATTGAATGGCTTCTGCCCATCTCTTATCTTCCAGATCCTAAATTTTTCACACTCCCCAAAGGATTTCCTTCATGGCTCAGATGGTAAAGAATTTGCCTGCAATGCAGGAGACCTGGGTTCGATCCTTGGGTCAGGAAGAGCCCATGGAAAATGGAATGGCAACCCACTCTAGGATTCTTGCCTGGAGAATTCCATGGACAGAGAAGCCTGATGGGCTACAGTTCATGGGATCACAAAGAGTCGGACATGACTGAGTAACTAACACACACAAAGATTTCATTTAGACCAAAAGCAGTGTTGAATGTCAGAACATCAGAGCCAACAGTGCCCTTAGAGATAGACTGTGAAGTTCACTTCCTTCCTCACCCAGGTAATGGGGATTTATCTAAGGTCTCACAAATTCACAGCAAACTGGGTTTAAGACCCGGGGTCCTTCTCCCAAAGGCTTGGACTCACCACGTCACCCATGAAACGGATCTATCCGCAGAGGCAGTTCCAGCATTAAGCTAAGATTTTAGGCAGTGGAAACTTTTGACACGAGGGAAACTGAAGTGGAAATCTTCTCTAATTGCTCAAAGCCAAGGTGGTCTATTGGAGAACCCCACGAACAGTGTAGCCTGGTGGACTGTCGTCCATGGGCTGCAAAGAGTTGGATACGACTGAAGCGACTTTAGCAGAGCACAAAGTGGTGTATTGACTCGGGGTGTGAATCTGAAAGATCCGTTCTTGCCCTTGTCATCTTTCCCCACCTCTTCCTTCAGCATTTCTGAGAATGCCAGGTACCTGCTAATGTAGAAAAAAATCATGGCCTTAAACATGTCGGGGGGATGGAAAGAGAACTTGATTGAACTAAATCAAGTCATCGTGCTGACTGATCTCAGAGAAAGAGTTCCCCAACCAATGGTGTTAATAAATGGTTAACAACCTGCTTTCCGGAGACAAACAATACACATTTCCAGGGTGTAAATGATGGCCACTTTTAAACTGTCCACATGATATTGACCAACCTGCAGATTTCCTGAAAATTTAACGTTTGGCTCTTGTGGGCTGGTGTAAGTGGTCTCCTGCACGCTGCTGCTTCTGTATCTTCAAATATATACTTTGCTGGATTCGGCTCATTAAACTTTGCTGCAGTTTTCTATTGCCCTGGGAGTATGGTGAAGCAAATGGTGGGTGGGGCTGTGAAGATAACTCGGATGACTCATTAATAGGTCTTTTCCTGTGATATCACTGTCTCTGTTTCATATCTTGGCAAAAATGTTGCCGTTTCTACCCTGTTATAGAACAAAGAAAAGTGTGACTTGTGGCTCATAATCTATGAGGCTGATTTCACATGATTTTGATAATTCTACCGCATTTCTCACAGATACAACTCTTTTTCCCTCCTGGGATGGCAGAATGTCATCTTGGGATTCTTCTTTCCCGCTGATCCTTTCTGTAAGGCTGCCTTCCTCTGTGCTTTTACACTTGCCCGAGTGCCAGGCTTTGCCGCATGCACTTTATGAACGTTTCTTACCCCTAGCCTGGTGCATCTGGAGGAGGGGAGAAGAGACTTTGTGGTTCTAAATCTCTCCTTGGCACACGTTCTCAGGCTTGAGCGAAGAACCAGCTATTCCATTGGAACAGAGAAACTGCAGACAGATGTGCTGTTTTCACATCTGGCTGCTGGGAGGTACATAGCTGTGTTTGGTCACCTACCCACTCTTTTTTGCACTTATAGGTGGGGGAAGGGACTCATCCCTTCATTGTACTGGTGTTTTTATCTGCATGGGGGAGGTCATGTTCTCGGGAGATGCTAGGTGGACTCCTGGGGTGGGGAAGATATTTTCTTAAATCTGGATGAGCAGGCAATTGAGTAGAAAGATTGAGGGTGGAGGGAAGACATCCCTGTGTCCCTGGTCTGCTCCTCACTCCGCTGAGGTTTTGTGAGAGAAAGCACAAATCCATCTTCGTCCAAACGACTCCTATCACACCTCTGGTTGGGGTTAGGTACACCCACTTCTCAGATGGCACTGAGCCAGAAAATTAGCAATGATCAATGAAAGGGGAAGGATGATGAAATAAAAGTGGTCTCAATTATGTTCTAAATGAGCAAGGCGATGTTAAGCCTTTAACAGAGGAGGGGCTGGGGACTGGAGGAAGGAAAAACAATTACTTGGAAGAATTCAGCACCCCAGTCTGGACTTAGCCATTGATTTCCTATTCTAGTTCCATAGATGGACCATAAAGGCCTTGTAGAGTGCACAGCTCCCCCTGCTCTATTTCTCCACGATCTGCATTGAGGAAATACAAGTTTCTCTGCCTTGCTTTTCTGTCCACCAGCATAAGATCTGGGGTGGATCCAAGGGAAGAAATGTCTGTGGGCATGACGTTAGGGTTTCCAACTTACCAGCTGCTGGGAGGTCAGATTTGTGGTTTAGGGGCACAGGATGTTTCTGTGTGAACCGTGGTTAAAATTGTTTTGTCAAATTATAAGCGTCATTTGTTGTATTTGTATGAAAAGGAAGGCTGCAGTGTTTCCATGAAATCTCAGTCATCTTTAAAAACAAACAAAAAAAACACAACTTTCTTTTCCTGAAACTCTGCTAAAAGACAAAGTAATTGATGTTGAGTTTGGGGATTTGCCCTGAAAAATGCAATCATTAGGACAGCCTGTATTAGTCATTTAGAATGGAAACCAAATGTTTCCTTCCATATCTATCCATAACGTAAAAGTTATCCCCCATCTGGCAAAACCTCTTTCTGTTGAAATGTTCCGAGTGGTGTTGCATTAATAAGTAGACATCAAGTGAAATTTACTATTTATGTCCTTTCAATGGTCTCTGTATGCCCAGTTGCACGTATGGCTTGTATCAATAAACATCTCTACCTGCAGGTTTTCAAGACAGATTAACCGGGAAGGGCCATTATGGGATAAAAGAAGAGGCCATGCTGGGAGAAAAATTCAATCAAACATTCACCCGTACAAACACTTCCTTCCTGGATACTATTCAGATTTTAATTTCTTTCTTTTTTAATATAAAATAAAATACAAGATGTTGGTGCAGCTTGGAGATAGCCCACATCTGTACTGTAATGAGACAATTCTGCAAAGTGGAACTCTCAGTGGGGTATGTATTTAATTCATATCGGTTTTGGACCACAGCCTATAATGAGGAAGGATACGGGTGGAGGCAGGAGATGGCAGTTGGAAGTCTGTACCCTTTTTGAACACGAAAGTACAAAAGGGTCGTGCATATATTTATGTTTTAGTGAAAATTCAATAACTTTAGCTGCAGACACTTTGCTCCGGAACACTAATAAAGATGGGAGACCTAATAAAGGACCTGAATTCAAGCTTCTTGGAGGGTAAGGCTGGAGGATTGCCAGGTTTGGCTGCCCTGATGCTAAAGAATGTCCTGGTGTGTTTTTTGCAAGAGGGCCAGATGAGGACAAGGTTGATTTTTAAAGCATCGTCTAAAAGCGTGTGAGCCCCAAGGTCCTACAAACATCAAACAGATTCTGCATAAAAAGGATTCAATGAAGAGGGTTTCAGAAATGCTCAGGTTTCCTGCCAGCAAATGTCCTGATGAAGGGATGGATAGGCCAAATTTAAGACCAAATTTAAGACTGAGGGTGATGGTGGTTTAGTTGTGAAATTGTGTTCGACTGTGACTGTAGCCTGCCAGGTTCTTCTGTCCCTGGGATTTCCCAGGTAAGAATACTGGAATGGTTGCCATTTCCTACTCCAGGGAATCTTCCTGACCCAGGGATTGAACCCTTGTCTCTGGCGCCTCCTGCATTGGCAGGCAGATCCTTGACACTGAGCCAATATGCTTCCCTAAGTTAAGACTATCCTCTGGCCCTGGATCTTTCCTTCACCTGCAGGGCAGTGGTCTGAACATTGTGTCTGTGATCTTGAGTTTGAGTCAAAAGGCCCAAAAGCTCAAAGAAGGATCCACCAAGTAGTAAGAAGAATGAGAAGCTATAGGTTTGGCCTCTCGAACATTCAGGACTGTCCCTGAACTATCTAATGTCATCCTCATCACCATTGGCCACTTCCCTCCCATTTCAGGACACTCACTTGTCCACTGTCATGCCTCGCAAGTGGCAGAATCAGGGCTTGAACCCAGGCCAAAAGCATGGATGGCATGGTCTTCGCCCAATGAGGCCTTCTGGGGCTCAGATCCTGCAAGCTCAGGAGGAAGGAAATCAGGGTCTGGAAAGAGGAAGAGGAATCAGGGATGAGGTGCAATCTAGGAATCTGCCTTATTCCTGGACTTGACCACGTCTGCAGAGAGCTACTTGGGAACCATCTTGAAATCACCCTTCAGCCTTTTCCGCTGCAGGCTGGATGCCCTCAGCTTACACTGTGGTCGATGCTTTGTGGGTGGGTTTGCCCACATTTGAGGAAGGCTGCCTGAGAACCGTCTGTCTGAGAAGCTCAGCCTTCTCCCCACCAAGCGGGAGATTCTTAACTGGCACTAGCTCTGCCTGAGGTCTAGATGCTCGTTTCTGTGGCTGTGATCAGTACTGATAATTGCTGCAGTGCCTGGCATGGTCCATGGCACATAACATCCCAGTTTACTGGTTGTGACAACTCCAGGAGGTTAGGCTCGCCTTATTTTTCTTTTATAGATGAAGATTTGATGCCAGGGCTATTGCAATTCCAAGCTCATGTAGTTAATGATGACCAAGGAGGCTGTGAGTTGGAATCTTCCTGAAGGAATGTGGAGGATGCTTTGGGCATTTCTGCCAGGCTCTGTGAGCTGAGATATACATGGGCAGGGTGAGACAGGCTGCTTACAGGAGGTACCCCCTGTACCCACTTCTTCCTGATAGCAAATTCTTGCATCCCTGGGCATCTGCTCTGGGCCCTTTTTGTCTGCCTGAGTTGCTTTCCCCTTCCCTGTAGAGTTCTGGAGCCTCTTCCCCAGCAAAGCTGACCTGCCAGTGATAAATACCATTTAATTACAGAACAAGTTTTTCTGCCATTTTTCTCAGCACGGCTTCTATTGCCTAAGATTAAACTTCATTCCAATACCACTGAATTACCTTTTTAAACCTATTATTTCAATGTGATTAACTTCACTTCTTTCCATTTAGCTGTAAGCAAAATCTTGTTTACAAGGCAAAAAAAGTCTTTGCCTTAATATCGGCAATAATAATACAAACGAACATTGCAAGAAAATAATTTATGTGAAAAACAGGAAAAAATGGCATTGATACATGAGGCTCCTCTTCAATTAATAAAAAGGAGGAAATATTTAAAAACAATTTATCAAAGAAATATATACAGTTCATACATCATGCATTTGCAAAGAATGTACTAATATTCATTCCACAAATAGCCCCGTGAGCAAGGATTTGAATTCTTTTGTGTGTGATGTGTGATGGGTTGTGGCTAAAATCCAGAGCTGGGTTTGGTTAATGAAGTGCCGGTCCATACAAGGCTACTGATGGAGAAATAAGCTTATGTTGACTAGACACTTGTCATGCCTTATTATTATAGCATGTGCTCACCTTTGAAGGTGACCAAAAAGGCACCTGAGAATTTTAAAGAAGGGGTTGTTACTGCAAGCCTGGATGGGCACCCCAAAATCTAGGACAGATTTTTGGGGACACCTACAACCATTTTCTCTCACTGGTGTCTCTTTGGGACTGGAACCCAAAGCACTAAAAAAACCCATGATTGTATTAAGAATTGCAAAAGGTAGTACAGGGAACTGTATTCAGTATTCTATGATAAACCATAATGGAAAAGAAAATATAAAAAAGAATGTGTATATATATGTATAATTGAATTACTTTGCCGTGAAAGTGAAAGCATTAGTTGCTCAGTTGTGTCTGACTCTTCGGGATCCCGTGGACTATAACCTTCCAGGCTCCTCTGTCCATGGGATTCCCCAGGCAAGAATACTGGAGTGGATTGCCATGCCCTCCCCCAGGGGAATCTTCCTGACCTAAGGATCGAACTTGGGTCTCCTGCATTGCAGGCAGATTCTTTACCGTTTGAGCCACCAGGGAAGTCCCCAGAAAAATATTTTTTAAAGAGTGGAAAAAAAAATTGGGAAAGGGAGAAATGCTTGGTGATTTAAAAAAAAAAAGAAAATTGTCTTTGAAGCAGATCCCGGCAGACTGTTTTCTGAAAGTTGCCAAGGCCGGGTGGCCGCTGGGAAGTGGTGGCATCTGTCACAGCAGTTATGCAAATCTTCTCCTGTTGGGGCTGGAGTGTGGAGGGAGGGGACCCACGGCTGCGGGCTGGCAAAACAGACACGGTATGCTTCCACCCAAATTTCTCCCTAATTTATTTTGACCATTTTCTTTTACAGCCTTCCACTAGATGCACTTCATAGGGAGTTCCTTTACCGGGCGATGCAGAGAAATTAGCATTTACATCATATTTAACAGTTTACAAGGAGGAGTTTTGCTCACACATAAAACAACATGCTTTTACCTGGAAAATGTAGATATCAGAACACATATTTCCACATATGGTGTCTGTGCCTAGCGGACATTTAGAATCAAAGATGGTTCAAAAGGTAAGACAGAGTCGGCAAGTCTCTTCAGCTCAAGCCAGGGTGCCTTGTCCACTGTGCTATGCCACCAGGTTGACAGAGAGAGAGAGAGGATGTGCAGATCCAGGACTGGAGGGCCAGGGGTGCGGGGCAGAGGGGGAAGAGGGACAACTACTCTAGTCTACTTCCTCCCCGCTCAACACTCAGTCTCCTTGTGACTCACCCTTCAGTTCAGTTCAGTTCAGTTGCTCAGTCATATCTGACTCTTTGCGACCCCATGGACTGCAGCACGCCAGTCTTCCCTGTCCATCACCAACGTCCGGAGTTCATTCAAACTCAATGGACATGAGTCAGTGACGCCACCCAGCCATCTCATCCTGTCGTCCCCTTCTCCTCCCACCTTCAATCTTTCCCAGCATCAAGGTCTCTTCAAATGAGTCAGCTTTTCACATCAGGTGGCCAAAGTATTGGAGTTTCAGCTTCAGCATCAGTTCTTCCAGTGAATATTCAGGACTGATCTCCTTTAGAATGGACTGGTTGGATCTCCTTGCAGTCCAAGGCACTCTCAAGAGTCTTCTCCAACACCACAGTTCAAAAGCATCAATTCTTTGGTGCTCAGCTCTCTTTATAGTCCAACTCTCACATCCATACACGACTACTGGAAAAACCATAGCCTTGACTAGACGGACTTTGTTGGCAAAGTAATGTCTCTGCTTTTTAATATACTGTCTAGGTTGGTCATAACTTGTCTCCCAAGGAGTAAGTGTCTTTTAATTAACCCTTGCCCTGAGCAAATTTTCTTGCCTTTTCCCCTCTATCCTGCCCTCCTTCCTCCCTCTGTTAGTCCCCCGTTTGTTTAAGCCTATTACCTGAGCAACCACACAAGTCCAGGTTCTGACCTGGGGGTTGGCATGGCCAGGGAGAATCTGGTGCGCCAAGATTGCCCAATCCAAGCAGTTTTATTTTTCAGGCATAGGAAACACACCCAGACATGCACAACCAGCCTGATCACCTTTTTTCCCCATGAAGTACATAATGTCGAAATCATGTAGGAACTTCCATGATGGTGACTCCTGCTGACCAGGAGAAGGGGTGATGGATCTGACTGGGGCCTTATTCTTACCCTGGCTAAATGCACCCTTCAGTTTTCCTTGTAAGCTCTCCATCTTGTTCTACCCGGCATCTGATGGATATGCCTTTCCCTTCTCCAGGGGATCTTCCCAACCCAGGGATTGAACCCAGGTCTCCTGCATTGCAGGCAGATTCTTTACCAGCTGATCCACAAGGGAAGCCCAAGAATACTGGAGTGGGTAGCCTATCCCTTCTCCAGGAGATCTTCCTGACCCAGGAATCAAACCAGGGTCTCCTGCATTGCAGGTAGATTCTTTACCAAGCTATCAGGGAAGCCCGATGATCAGGAAATGTGTTTATATATTCTCAGCTCTTACACAAGTTGTAGTTTAGAAGAGAAGACAGAGGCAGAAGCAGGTGTGTGGCTGGCCACGCAGACACCAGTCTTGCTCTCTGCTAGGATTTGCTGGCCTGCAGCTGGCGTAGATCCTTTGAGGACTCTTCATTATGTCGGTGGTACCTCTGGGATCTACACCCTATTTGCTGTCTCAGAAGGGGGCTTGTTGGAGTGATGGGCATCAACAAAAAAGCAGAGCAGACTGAGCCACCGGTCCCTGAGATGGGGCCCCACCCGTGGGGGGCAGCCACCCCTTGAGAATACCCCAGGACACCCTCCAGCGGGAGTGCCAGGAACTGTTAAAATCTGAGGATGGGGCTGCTTCCAGGGTTGGTGGGGGGTGGGGGGAGTGGAGAGGAGAAACTCCAGAAGGCTGGGGGAAGTGCCAGAAACCATCAGGGCAGGTTGACAGATATGTTTCCAGCATCTGCCTCGCTCCTGGTGTTTGGCAGATGGGGCGCAGGGACCAGGCAGCTGAAAACCTGGATCCGTTTCAAATAGCTCCCTTTCCCAGGCTGAAAGCAGAGCGTTTCCAGAGGGCAGCCATGGAGCCAGTGGCCTCAGGGTGCTTCCAGCCAGAGAAAGTCCCACCGCCACCTCACACGAAGCGTGGTTTTGTCGATACAGGGAATTGTGGGTCCGAGTGAACGTCCTCTGGCTTGTGAAACTCCTTGTTCTGCACTTGGTCTCATCATCCTTTGCTTCACTTTTCACCCTGTATTTCAGCCTTTAGAGGCCAGATGACCTTGAGATATTTCCCCTTGCCAGGTGGGAGTGTCAGCCGGAAGGCTGACTTGAGCTTCTAGAGCTGGTGCTGTCTACTATGTAGTAGCCACTAGCCAGATGTGATTACTGAACATTTAAAATGTGGCTAGTCCAAGTACATATAAATAGTGCAGTGCAAAAAATGAGTGTAAAATATCTCAGCAATCTTTCTATATTGTTATATGTTAAAATAATAGCACCTTGGATCTATTAAGCTAAATAGGCTATAAAATATAAAATTCATTTCACCTGTTTCTGTTTAAAAAAAATGTGGCTACTAGGAAATGTAAAATGACATATGGGGCTTGCATTCTATTTTTTTGAAAAGTGCTGTCCTAGAGGGTGGACCTTGTAATACGATTCTCAACGACACTGTACCTGTGTCCTTAGCCAAGTTTGCCCGGAAGCCCTTATTGCTGAGGGTTGCCAGATCCTGGAGGCACCAGCCCATCCCTTCCACTTTTGACCAGAATGTGAGTCAAATGGGGGTCCTTAGGGATCCAGCTGTTTCTCAGGAGGCAGTTCTGCTGATCTGTCACTTCAGTGCTGAGACACAGGCCCTGTGCTGGGCCCCAAGGCTCACATTTCTCCCTCTGGACCCAAAGACAGGTTCCAAAGGGGCTTCTCTGGGCACCCAGTAACCTCTCTTCCTGCTCTCCATGTTGGCTAGGCTCTACCTCAGCTGACTCACAGGACCCGGTCTCCTGCCTTGTACCTTCTCTACCCTAAAGGGCTGCCAAGTTCCACGCAGGAACCCCTGTAAGCTGGAACAACCATGAGATGCAGGTAGGAGGGGTCATCTTGTGGTGGCCGCCTCCATCCTGGCTCACCCTCACCCCACTGGGCACTTTTCGGCTGGGGACAACAGGAGCCACTCATCCCTAAGAAGAAGGGGGCCAGTGGGGATGGGGTGCTCTCTCGGCTCTGTCTCAGCCACAGCCACCCTAAAGCCCACTTAACCAAGCCACCTTATTCCTCTGCTTAGAGGCACATCCTTGTTGGAGTCCCCAAGGGCAGCCAGAATCCTCCATCTTCCATGGCAGCCCCCAGGGCTGAGTGGGGAAGAAGCGCTTTATCTGCCTCTCTTCCTCAGGGAGTAGGTATCTATTGATCACCTGCCTCATGAAAGGCACTGAGCCGAGTGCTGGCAATGGAGCAGCAAACAGAAACACCCATTGCTTGGTGTCTCAGAGCTCCACTCTCATGGGGAAGACACATGCCAATCAGGAAATCACACTCATGTCTCCCCACGACTATAAGAGCTCTTTGGCCAAGGATGCTGGAGACGGACATGCTTGGAGTCAGGGAAGGCTGCTCTGGAGATGTGATGCTTGAGCTGAAATTGTATTAATATTTTCAAAAGCTTTGCTCCTGTTCCTTTCCATTTCAGAGCTGGGGTCAGTCTCCCTAGGAGAAGGTCCTGAGGATCAAGTAAGACCCAGAAAACATGGGGCTAGTTTGCCAGCATGACCTGAGGCAGAATTGTCTGGAAGGGAAATTATGTAATGAGAACAGAGAAGTGATCCAGAAAATCAATGTGTCCCAGGTTAAAATCTAAGAGTAGGGCCCAGGATGCATGTAGGAGGGGGACAGGCCTGGGACTCAGGAGGGGAGAGGCAAGAGGTTCAAGGTGAAGGTGGTGAGGGGTGACTGAGTGTGTCTCCTCTCTGCCCAAGACCCCCACTCTTGCACACGGTCATTTTACAAATCTGTGCTGGTTGTATGTTTCTAACTTGGTGCCTTAATGGACCTTGTGTTTTATCGGATCTCAGAAAAGCATCTAACAGTAGAGTCTCCCTGTTGGGGCACCCCATGTTGGAAAAAGCCCTGAACCAGGAGGCTGGTTCCAGCCCTGATTTTGCCCCCACTCATCCGCTGTGTGACCTTGGGTGAGCCCCTTGCCCTCTCTGGAATGTAGCTTTCTCATCTGTAAAATGAGGGGGCTGGACTGGGTTGACCTCAAAGCCTGCATGCACATCTCAGGTTCCAGGACCCTGGGAGTCAATGATGTGCTTGACTGAGCCGTTCCCAGCTGTAGCCCAGAGGTCGGGGTTCAAGCCTGTTATGAAGCTGCCACTCAGATGCTGCCACTTCTGATATTAATTTCATTTCTTCCCATGAGGCATGGGGTCTTTACGAATGACTCCAAGAATTGTTTCCAGCCTTGGGGACAGAAGCTGGTCCTGAAAGCAAATGGAGCTAAAACCCCAGAGTACCCCCACCCTGGGCTCATGGTGAATTGACCAGAATCAGCTTCTCAATGAGCAAGTTGCAGCTGAACTCCCGAGAACAGGGAGCTGGTGACAAACTTTCATTCTTGTCCTCAGAATGGCGCCCTGCTCCATTCCAGGCCTGAACGAGCTGGTTTCTGCACCAGAGGAAGCCCTGATTTTATCAGAAGTGCAAAGTCACAGATACGGGGTTCCTGAGTTGTGAATTAAAACCTTTTTTTTTTTTAAACTTTTTGTTTTGGGGTATATACGACCAATTAACAATGTTGTGATAGTTTCAGGTGGACAGCAAAGGGACTCAGTCATGCATAAACATATATAACCATTCTCCCCCAAACTCCTCTTCCATCCAGGGTGCCACATAACACTGAGCAGAGTTCTGTGTGCTACACAGTAGGCCCTTTCGGTTATTCATTTTAAATATAGCCATGTGTACATGTCCATCCCAAACTCCTTAACTATCCCTTCCCCTGGCAACCAACCATAAGTTTGTTCTCAAAGTCTGTGAATCTCTTTCTGTTTTGTATGTAAGTTCATTTGTACTATTTTTTCTTAGATTCCACATGGAATGGATGTGATATGATATTTCTCCTTCTCTGTCTGACTTACTTCACTCAGTATGATACTCTCTAGATCTATCCATGTTGCTGCAAATGGCATTATTTTATTGTGAGTTAGACTCTTGTAACTAGCTGAGTAACTCTGGGCCATGAGCCCTGGTTTTTTCATGCCTCAAATGGGGAAAATAAAGTCACCCACCTTCACCATATTATTAGGAAGATTAAAATGAGCTCATATTACATCATATCATGGGTAAGTTCCTGGTAAAATTTAAAGTTGTATGTAGATTATTATAAAATAATGATAATAAAACATATATCCCTTCTGGATTGAAAAAAAAAAAGTTTAGAGCTTCTATTGTTAACAAATGTAGCTTTCCTTTGCACAGGGCTTGCACTTCTAAAACACCTCCCTGTTCCTTTTCTCGTTTTCTTCTCACCAGGACTCATGAGGCAGGTATCATGTGTTTCGGGGTGGGTCATGGCTCATTAAGCTACCTGAGGACTAGGAACCCTCATCTGATTGCCTCCAAGTTGGGCAGTTTTCTACCATCTTGTTCTATTTGGACTGCATGATTTGGGCCACAGCCCTCTGATCCTTTTTTGCTTGCACTGCTTGTGACAACCACCGTCTCTGTACCTTAGATGCTGGTACCTCAGAGCGGTGATGGTTTTGCCAGAAGGGCCTTTGAAAGCAGGTGTATTCACTTTTCTGTGACTGAGGCAAGTGGGCTTAGAATAGCTCTGAGGGATGGGACTTCCCTGGTGGTACAGTGGCTGGGACTCTGTGCTCCCAGGGCAGAGAGTCTGGATTAGGTCCTTGGTTGGGGGACTGGATCCCACATGCTGTGACCAGGAGTTTGTCCTCCACAACTAAAAGATTTGCATGCTGCAACGAAGATGAAAGATCTCATGTGCCACAGTTGAGACGTGATGCAGCCAAATGAATAAATAAATTAGTTAAACAAAAAGACGAATAGCTTTGAGGGCAACTCCTTGGCCAGATGGGTCAGAGGCCCCAGCTTGAACCTCAGGTGAGTGGGGACTGGACATGTGGACTTGCCTGTGTTCTCGGCTGGTAGGTGGGCCCAGAGTGGGGCAGGCAGCCTGAAAAGGTGAAAAACTCTAGAACAGGAGATCCATCACTGGCCTCACTGATTTCTCCAACAGGCCCAATTCCACTCCTCAGATACTGGGCTTAGCTTTTTCTTGCCACACAGCAGGCCAGGGCCCTACACTCATTCACACTAAAGCTTCCTTCCTGCCCTTGAGGTGCTCACAGTCATGACCTGGACAAGGTGTTTAGGAGCCACCAGATAATAAGCCAGGAGCAACGTTTCTGATTTCTTTCCAGCCACAATGAAAATGTCTTTTCAAGAGGGGGGAAAAAAAGTCCCTGGAAACAACACCTTATCAGAATAATAAAATTAAATTATAACAGGGCTGTCAGTGACACAATATCTGAGGGTGACAAGATGTAATCTCAGTAAAAACATCGGATCTGTCTGTTTATAGATCTAATAAATTATGGTGGAATTGTGCTCTTATAAATCCAGGCTGTCGAGGAAACCTAACAACTAATTCATCAGTTGCTCGTACAGAGGTCTGCTTCTCTGTTCCAATTGTTCACCGCGTAGATAACAAGGAGCCTTCCAGACCGGCTGGTTAAATGTCATTTGTTTCAGAGCTGTAACAAGGCACGGATCATTGCTCACACATAGTCACCCAATTATATTAACCTGTGCAGCAATACGGTGTAATGACATGACATTAACGCAGCCGCTACAGAGGGGCGCCAGCTTCCCTCCTCGGAGAGAACCAGGAGCCACGGCTTCCCCCCAGCAGCTCCCTTTTCATTTAAATGCAAAACAAAAGCTCTAGAGTGGAAGGAGCAGAGAGTCACTTTTCTCTAGGAGCCTCTGAAATCTAAAATAGTCTAGGCTTTATCCACTGTCAGCTCTGGGGGGCTTGCCGGCTGAGTCTTTTTTTTCAGCGGCTCAATTTTTTCCCAAGGACAGAATTCCTCTCCCTACCTCCTCCAACCTTTGAAATTCACAGTTCCTTGTCTCCTGGGTGGGGTAGGGACGCAGGTCTGGGATTGCCCCAAAGATAGGGAACAATGCGATGAACTGAACTCCAGAGAAACGCAGAGAGCCCTGTTTACAGAAGTAAATGACAAGATGCAGAGTTCTTCTGGGGGATTATGGTACTTGGGGATATCTAGTTTCCTTTGTCTCGTCAGAGATAGAAGGGGAAGGCAAAGAGATCTAGTTGATTCCGAAGCCTGTGTTTCTCAGTCTCAGCTCTACTGACACGTGGGCTGGATCATTCTCTGCTGTGAGGGATGGTCCCTCTTCACTGATGGGTGTTTTGCATCATCCCTGTTCTCTGCCCACTAGATGCCAGAAGCACCCCTCTGGCTTCCCACTACTCCTGACAACCGAAAGTGTCTCCAGAAATTGCCTAACTTTGGGGGCAAAGTTGCCCCCCACAATTGAAAATCATTAGTCATGGCCAAGACTTTCACTCTATTGAAAATCATCCATCATGGGCAACGTCTATCACATATCTGTAGAACACCAAATCTGTACTGGGTTTGGAACTCTTTAAGTTGCCCTGGAGCCTTCTTAATAAAAGAGCAGCTTGTCTCTGAACTCACCAAATCTTTTTCTCTTCAAAGAGGTGGCTCTGCCTTTCAGCCTTCTCAGATTTGAAGCCCAGTTCCTCCTCTTAATGGGCTTCCCTGGTGGCTCAGCTGGTAAAGAATCCACCTGCAATGTGGGAGACCTGGGTTTGATCTCTGGGTTGGGAAGATCCTCTGGAGGAAGGAATGGCTACCCACTCCAGTATTCTGGCCTGGAGAATTCTCTGGACTGTATAGTCCATGGGGTTGCAAAGAGTTGGATGTGACTGAGCGACTTTCACTTCACTCCTCTGCTTAATAGCAGTGAAGCCTCCAGGCTTCCTTTGTACAATGGGGGAATCATAGCAGTGACCTCACGGGGCTGTTGTGAGGATTAAATGATTTATGCAGGTAAAGTACTGAGGGTCTGGCACATAAGAAATCCTTAGCTTGTGGTGGGGGGGTGTTATTTTCATTAAAGCCCCTCATGAAGGATCTTGGAGATAAGTTGGCTCAGACCTCAGGGACCTCTGGCTTACCAGTGCTGGCCACTTTAAATCAATCAGTGGATCAGTCATGTACACAGCATTTTGTTATGTGTCAGGTGCTAGTCTAAGTACTTTTCAAATATTATATCACTTGCTCCTCAAAATGACCCTACGAAACTGAGATGTTTTATCATTATCCCCATTTTTACAAGTGGGAAAGCTGAGGCACAGGTTTTTTTGTTTTGTTTTTAATCACTTGTCCAGTGTCATTCATTTAGTAAGTGATGGAGCTGGGATTTGAACCAGGCAGATTCCAGAGTCCAATCTTTCAACCAGTTACTCTGCTGATAACTCCAGCACCTGTCCCTGATGGGAATCCGAGACTCCTTGTCTTGCTCAGGGTTGAGGCGGGGGAAAGGCAAGACCAGAGGGCTGAAGGAGGCTGCGGCTGCCCATCCCCCAGGGGGAAAGGCAAGCCACACTGAGCTTGCTTTCCTGTTTCCATTGGAGTTGGTTACGCCTGTTTCACCTTCTCTACTTTTCCATTGAAATGTTTATTAAAACACGTTTTTCCGTGTTTAACTGCACTAGAACCCTGGAATGTTAATCAGTTTCGTATAAAAATATAACATATATACTACATAATGTATATATAATTTCCACCAACCAGAAGTCAGATAAAGTCTTTTTTAAAATAATTAATTAATTAATTTGGCTGTGCCAGGTCTTAATTGTGGCATGTGAACTCTGAGTTGTGGCGTGTGGGATCTAGTCCCCTAACCAGGGATCGAACCTTGGGCCTCCTGCATTGGGAGCGTGGAGTCTTAGCCTCTGGACCACCAGGGGTGTTCCCAGATCGAATCTGGAGGCAGAAAGTGGAGCCACATAAGGTGCAGGCAGTCTTAATCTCCCCAGCCTCGTTCTATGGGAATTTCATTCTAAGGAGGTCGGAGTTCTCAGCTCCTTCACTCCACCCCAGCTGTGCTCTCCCACCAGTCTGGCTCCCAGCGTGATCATGCCACTGGGGTGGGAATACGCAAGGGCGACTGATGGATGTCCTGGGAGGTGACATTGGCTTTGGGAAAGGGTGGACCCTAGGACAGATGTGGGAGTTCAGGAGTGGGAGTTTGCATTTGTACTTTGCTCAGATTTGTCAGGAGTATGTGACCTTCTCACGACCGGTTGGCCACTTCATGGGACTCTCACTGCCCGTGAGCTGAGTCATAGTAAATACAAGAGTGGAAACCACTGGAAATTTGGAGAAAGGATGAGAGAATGCCCTTTGAGCCAGTGGTCTGGTGTATGTACTGAGTCCAAGATCTCAAACAGCAGCCGGATGGACTGTGAAGAGGGACCAGTGAAAAATCTCATTTTATTTACCAGAAAGATCTTATTTCTGGATTGACTTCCCTTTTCTTCCTTCATTTCTTCCTTCATTCCTTTCTTTCTTTGGATCAAAGATGAGTAAACAGAGAAATAAAAAAGAAGCATGTGAAGTCTATGAGAAAATCTCCAACATAAAACAGGAAACACTGTGCACAAGGCAGGGAAAGAACTTACTCTTGAAAAACGCTGATTATAGTAACTGAAGATCATTTTAGAATACATCTAAATCTGTCTCTTCAGTGAAATTTGGGAAAACGTGCAGTTTATGATACAAGAAATTAAAAAATGAGCCGATGGCACACCACTATGAGATGTGAAGGGAGCAAGTGGGGAGGAGTTAGAAATATAATTAAAGATAAGATAGTAAATAAAAGACATAAAGAAGCAAAGTTAACAGCAACATTAGATGCATCACAAACCAGAATTGGTGATGCAGAAAACAGAGCCAATAATCACTTAAACTCCCTATGCCTCAGTGTTGTTATCTGTTCAATGGAGATAATGCCAGTGATTCAAGGAGTTGACCTGAGCAGTAAATGAAATGAAGCACCCCAAACTCTTAGCAGAATATCTGGAGTGAGGCATGCCTTTAATAAATATTAGCCATTATTTTTATAATTAAAAACCTAATATAAAAAACTAATAATCATCACAACATAAATAATTTTGAACTTATTTTAACTGAGCTCTTGGACTAATAATAGATGAGGCAGACATTGGACTTGGAATCAGGAATCTTGGATAAACTTAAAAACTCTAGCAAAAAATGAGAAAAAAAAGAGATTAAGTATTTAATACATAGGAGACAGGAAATGGTGCTTCAAAATACCTATAATTGCTTTTCCTAAAGAAGAGTATGCTCTTTTCTAGATATGAAATACTTTAAAATATTTCAAAAAATTTTTCAAAATGAAAATCAAATTAAAACAAAAAAAGAATAGAACAACAATAAAATAAAAATTGAAGGTGAACCAGAAGAAAACTTTTTTGACCTTAAGAAAAGCCTAAGTATTTTAATGGGATTCCACAGACAGGTTGATTGGGAAATGACCACATCTCCCTCTTAGAGAGTAGCAATGCCCAGTGCGTATTTCCACTGGACTCCAGCTTGGTGAAGGCTGACCTGTACATATCCAAGTTAACTAGACCCTATAGGATCTGACCTCCATGACCACGCTAATCTCATCAGCTTCCACTCTCCCCTCTGCTCATTCAACTCCAGCCACAGTGGCCTTCCTATTATTTCCTGGATAATGTATGCTTTCAGGGTCTCTCCAAATGCTGTTCCTTCAATCTGGAATGCTCTTCACTAGATATCCCTGTGACTAGCTCCCTCATTTCCTTCAACGTTTTCTTGAATGTCACCCTACTGAAGGTGACCCTATTAAAATTGCCATGGGTCCAACCAAGTCCCTATGCTCTTCCTCAGTGGTATTCTTCTAACATGTATCACTCTCAGAAATGCTATATGTTTGATTCATTCACTTTATTTATCATCTGTCTCCCTCCACTAGAATGTCAATGCCATAAAGGCAGAGATTTTGGTCTGTTGTATTCATTGCTGTGTCTAGATCAATATTTCACACACAATAGGTACCCAACAAATATTTGTTGAATATATGAATTAATAAACAAATAAACCCTAGAGGCATACAGAAAGAAAAGAGTTTCCTGTAAAGGACAAAGATCAGAGTGCTTTCAGATTTTGCTATAACTTTGAAAATTATAAGACAGTAAGACTGTATCTATGGAATTCTGAGAGGAAAAGATTACGATTCAGAGCCATGCTAGTCTCAGACTAGTTATTCATTTGTGAAGACAACAAAAAGATGTATGTGCAAAGGGTATAGTTTATGAGCTTACCCTAAAATACAAGAACAAAGCAAATAGAATCCTTGAAGATATACTCCTTTGATGGGGACACAGGAATGGGTAAATCCAGATATTAAGTCAGAGTAGTAAATATTAAAATCAGTTAAACACAGAGCTGAATCTGTTATGTTATTTTAAGGACCATAAATATAGTTACTTAGTAATGCGATTATCTAAAAACAATTCTTGGAAAAGATGAACGTAATATAAACAAACATAAAATTAAACATTAATAATCTGAGTCTAAAGATTCTAGATTATACCAGTGAGAACATGAAAGTGGGTTAGAAAGGAATGGGGGTAAATTTAAAAATGCTTACTCTTCTTATAGAGGAAGAGTCAACGAAAATGACTTAATTCATTATACTGATGAACAGATAAGTTGTGGGTTCAAGTACAGTTGTTACAAAGGAAAGACAATCACTTAGAGGAATATAAGAATATATATACTCTTTAATTAACCAGAGGTGAAAAGAAAAGTAAAGAGAACAGAGTTTATGGTATATCTTGATATATTATTATTGATTGGTGCTTTTACATATTTCAAAAGTTTTTTCAAAATTTAGAAGTTGGGCCAATGGTAAATATAACTAATGGCAAGAAAAGCACAAACCCCAGAAAATATAAAATAGAAATACAAGAAGAATTGTAATACTAGAATTCTGACTCTTTAAACAGAATAAACCTTAATACAAAATTCAGACTTCAGCTTGGGTTAAAGCAAGCAAGAAAGTAAACCACAGAAATGTATGAATTTTGTATAAAATTTACACCTGTGTCAAAATGACACAGAAAGATAAGATCGAATCCAATGTAAAAAGCATTAAACTAAAATAATTTTATTTAATGGGGAAGCATTTTACAATAAAAAGTAGGCATGAACCTTGATGTGCCAAATAGCTTAACATTAAAATTTATAAATAAGAACTGTTAGCCAGACAATGGAAAGTGAGGAAACAGCAGCCGCAGAGGCATTTCATATGCTTGTCTTCACAAGTCATTTAGATAAAAATGTAAGGATATTGACGAGTAGAGAAAGGTATATATATCATGGTATCTGTATGTCGTCATTATGAACCAGAGGAAACAAACAGTGGCTTCACACGAGTCCCCACCGACAGCCACAAAGGCAGACACTCCAAATTACTGACATTAATTTGTAACCAAGCTAATTCTCCATGGTCAATGCCTTATAGTGTGCTACAGGGGAGAAGCAGTGGGGATTTGCTTATTTAACAATGGTCAATGATTTTCTAAAGTAATGTCAATGGTACTGAAGAGTTTATTACTATAATTGTAAGAACAGGTTAAATGTAAAAGTGCTATTATCTTGATGAAGACTGTAAAAGAATTTGATAAGACTCAATATCTACTTCTGACTTTAAAAATCTTAGTTAACATAGTTTCAAAGACTCACTACTCAACAAAGTTTTGGCCTTTAACAGTCAATCCATACATAATGGTGAAACACAGTGAAATTTCATTTTCATTGAGATTAAGACTAAGACAAGAACAGCCCTCTACTTACTAGACACATCTCTTTAATTGTGATAACCAAAATTGTCTCCAGACAGATTGCCAAACGTCCCCCAGGGGAGGAAATCATCCCCAGCTGAGAATCACTGTTCTGGAAGTTTCAGTAAATGCAGTAAGATAAGGGGAAAATTTCACAATGAAAATAGTAGTCATAGGAATCATTGTTTTAGAAGTTCTAGTAAATGCAAGGAGACAATTTAATTTAGTAAATACAATGGAGTAACATAACTTTTTAAGTTACAAATTGTAAATATTGAAAGAATAGTTATTCCTTGCAGATGTTTTTACCACCCTAGAAAATGTAAAAGAATCAACTGGACTGAATCAACAATCCTCTACATAGAAAACCCTAAAGACTCCACCAGAAAATTACTAGAACTAATCAATGATTATAGTAAAGTTGCAGGATATAAAATCAACACACAGAAATCCCTTGCATTCCTATACACTAATAATGAGAAAACAGAAAGAGAAATTAAGAAACAATTCCATTCACCATTGCAACGAAAAGAATAAAATACTTAGGAATATATCTACCTAAAGAAACTAAAGACCTATATATAGAAAACTATAAAACACTGGTGAAAGAAATCAAAGAGGACACTAATAGATGGAGAAATATACCATGTTCATGGATTGGAAGAATCAATATAGTGAAAATGAGTATACTACCCAAAAGCAATTTATAGATTCAATGCAATCCCTATCAAGCTACCAACAGTATTCTTCACAGAGCTAGAACAAATAATTTCACAATTTGTATGGAAATACAAAAAACCTCGAATAGCCAAAGCGATCTTGAGAAAGAAAAATGGAACTGGAGGAATCAACCTATCTGACTTCAGGCTCTACTACAAAGCCACAGTTATCAAGACAGTATGGTACTGGCACAAAGACAGAAATATAGATCAATGGAACAAAATAGAAAGCCCAGAGATAAATCCATGCACATATGGACACCTTATCTTTGACAAAGGAGGCAAGAATATACAATGGATTAAAGACAGGCAAGAATATACAATGGATTAAAGACAATCTCTTTAACAAGTGGTGCTGGGAAATCTGGTCAACCACTTGTAAAAGAATGAAACTAGAACACTTTCTAACACCATATACAAAAATAAACTCAAAATGGATTAAAGATCTCAATGTAAGACCAGAAACTATAAAACTCCTAGAGGAGAACATAGGCAAAACACTCTCTGACATACATCACAGCAGGATCCTCTATGACCCACCTCCCAGAATATTGGAAATAAAAGCAAAAATAACCAAATGGGACCTAATTAAACTTAAAAGCTTCTGCACATCAAAGGAAACTATTAGCAAGGTGAAAAGACAGCCTTCAGAATGGGAGAAAATAATAGCAAATGAAGCAACCGACAAACAACTAATCTCAAAAATATACAAGCAACTCCTACAGCTCAACTCCAGAAAAATAAATGACCCAATCAAAAATGGGCCAAAGATCTAAATAGACATTTCTCCAAAGAAGACATACAGATGGCTAACAAACACATGAAAAGATGCTCAACATCACTCATTATCAGAGAAATGCAAATCAAAACCACTATGAGATACCATTTCACACCAGTCAGAATGGCTGCGATCCAAAAGTCTACAAATAATAAATGCTGGAGAGGGTGTGGAGAAAAGGGAACCCTCTTACACTGTTGGTGGGAATGCAAACTAGTACAGCCACTATGGAGAACAGTGTGGAGATTCCTTAAAAACTGGAAATAGAACTGCCTTATGATCCAGCAATCCCACTGCTGGGCATACACACTGAGGAAACCAGAAGGGAAAGAGACACGTGTACCCCAATGTTCATCGCAGCACTGTTTATAATAGCCAGGACATGGAAGCAACCTAGATGTCCATCAGCAGATGAATGGATAAGAAAGCAGTGGTACATATACACAATGGAGTATTACTCAGCCATTAAAAAGAATACATTTGAATCAGTTCTAATGAGGTGGATGAAACTGGAGCCTATTATACAGAGTGAAGTAAGCCAGAAGGAAAAACACCAATACAGTATACTAACGCATATATATGGAATTTAGAAAGATGGTAACGATAACCCTGTATACTGAGACAGCAAAAAGAGACACTGATGCATAGAACAGGCTTATGGACTCTGTGGGAGAGGGAGAGGGTGGGAAGATTTGGGAGAATGGCATTGAAACATGTGAAATGTCATGTATGAAACGAGATGCCAGTCCAGGTTCAATGCACGATGCTGGATGCTTGGGGCTGGTGCACTGGGACAACCCAGAGGGATGGTATGGGGAGGGAGGAGGGAGGAGGGTTCAGGATGGGGACTATAAAGAAGTAAATTAAAATTTAAAAAGAAAAAAAAGAAAAAGAAAGAAAGAAAAAAAAAAGAATCAACTGGAGTATCTACTGCAAGTAATACAATGAGTTCATTAAGGTGGCTGTGTATGGAATAAATGTACAAAAAAAGTCCAAAATCCTAGCAGAAAAAATAATGGACAAAAAGATTTTATCCTCATAGCAACAATAATGGGATAACTTGAGGAAACTCACTAAGATAGGTGAGATACTGGAATACATGTGAAGAAAACATACAATTTTATTGAATAAGGTGTTCTTGGATCCGTATCTAGAGTGATCTGTTAAAACTGAAAACATGTTGCTATTTGTTTAACACTGTCAGTGGCTTTCCATTGCCTTCAGGATAAAGGCCTAAGTCTCTAACATGCCCACTCTGGCTCTTGCTGATCCATCAGAAGTTTTCTCCTGCTCATTCCCTGGACTCCAAGAGGACCCAGGATATTTGAGTAAAGGGTTACATGCCATTCAGCTCTGCTCTTCTTCAACTCGTACACCCTCAGAACTTTGATCTTATATGGCATAGTTTGCAGCCCCTTGACCACTCACATCACTTTTCCTTGTATATATTCCATTAGCCAAGCAAAGTCTCCCTTTAAAGTGTGCATCTAGAATTGAATGTGATACCCTGATTGGGGGCTGATCAGAGTGAAATGTTGTCCTCTCCCTTGTCTTAATATTTCATTCATTTATTCATTAAAATTTCTAGAATGCATATGGAAATGCATTGAATTCCTGGCTCTACTGTTTATTAGCAAGAAATATAACCTCCTTGAGCCTCGTGGTCTCCTTCAGCAAGATGGGGATAACAGCATCTCCTTCCAGTGCTGTGATGACAAGTATACAGCACTTGTTCTTTTTCTCTTTCTGTTTTCTGATTAGTCATGTCCCAGTCTCCTCCATCCTTTTCCCTTCATCATCGTCACGCTGTCCATACCAACATGGTGACTTTGCTGGGCTGTTGTTGAAGCTGACTTCTTGGACCCCCTTCCTCTATTTGCATCCCCTCCAGTCCTCTTTGCAGAACCATCTTCTTAGAACACAGGTGACATATGTAACTCCTCTTCCTGAATCTTTGATGCCTCTCCACTGCCTCTCCAAAGTTAAAATGTTTTATCTGCAACTGGGCTGTATCTACCTTTCTAGCATTATGGCCTACTCCCTCCTCCTGAGTATCCCACACCCCAAACTGGCTCAGAAAGTCCTTGACTTGCCAAGCTCTGGTCTGAGAAGGTATTCAGAGAAGGTGTTCAGGTATCAGAGAAGATATTCCACGTGGAATATCTCTATACTCCATGCTCCAACTTCCCTCCTCTAGAATTCTCAACCAAGAGAGTTAAGATTATAATAGAATGTCTCCCATTGGAGCTAAACATCAAACTGCTTCTTACCAGATTAAGAACCAAGGTCAGGCTGGGGACTGGCTGGGAGCCATGAGGATTCCAGCGGGATTCCTGTCCCTGAGCTAGAGAACCAGCCCTCGGGCTCCGGAGGCCCCGTTTCTGAGCACAACAGCTTCCTCAACCCAACACCTCATTGGTCACGGACACATCCATTTCACGGTCAATTGGTCATAATTTCAATTATGTAGGAAGCCTTTTATTTTACATGCAAATTCCAAAATGCCTCAGAAATCTGTGGAGAAGCCTAGGTATAAAGGACCAGTTTTAAGCCTGAGAGGTGAGAATAACCTACATATTCTACATAATTATTCCTACTGGCTCTGGCATATTCAGAGGATGTTGTGAGCAACGATTTTTGAGAGAACTTGGAAGGATGGGAGGTATATAGCAGATACGAAATAGGATTTAGTCTAATGGTCTTTTTTCTTTAGCAAAATCCATTTGCTAAATTTATATCTAAGACATGTTTATATCTTACAACACTTTGTAGATCCATAGAGTCACATGCAAAAAGTTTCTATTGTTAAGAGACTTGCGTTTTGATTTGGAAATCCAGATCTCAATTCAAGGGAGGTCTTTAGCCCTGGATAGATGAACTTCCTCCTCCTCCCCTCTGCCTTGGCTTACCAGACAGACTGGTGGCAAAGCCCACGAGGTACTTAATGAATGGCAGAGAAACCCTATGGACAAGAGAGTCTCAACCTTGATTGCCTGTTAGGATCACCCAAGCAGCTTCTAGAAGCCTTGATTCTCAGGCCACTGCCCAGTAGTCAAAGCCTCTTGGAATGGGACCCAGGTTTCAGGGACTCCATTGTTCAGCTGAGTTTGAGAACCATCATCTTTCTCTCCTCTACTGTCCCCTACTATCACGGCTTTGACAATGTCTGCAAGGAGGCAAGAAGGAACCTCACACATGCTGAGGACCTGATATGCATTAGACCCTGTGCTGGGAATTTTCCTTATATGCCATTTTCATAACAACGCTGAGAAGTACATATGATCATCTTCACTTCCAGGTGAGGAATCCAGCTGCTCAGAAGGGCAAAGTGACATGCTTGAGGTCACTTAAACCCAAGTAAGTGGTGAGGTTGGGAGATGACTCAGGTTTTTCTGGCTCCAAGTCTTATGATCTTTCAGTTTCATCAAGGTGCATGCGCTAAGAGAAGGGACCCAACCTTGCTATGCCCAGGGTGGGTGTTAGCTATTACGTCCTTGTCCTAAACTGATTTGAACAATGTTTAGGCTCTCCCTTGTCCCCAGCGGGAGAAGCAGGAGACAAAACAAGAGCTGAGATGTACGAAGTAGCATGTATCCTCATTCCTGATCTTTCTGCATCTCCTGCAATAACTCCAGAACTTTCTGCCTTATGTGCAATTCTAACCATCTGCATTATTTGCCATCCAGCTTGCACACTTGCATACACAAACACTTTCCTTCACACACAAACACAGACACACATTTTCACCCACTCATTAAACAAATATTATGGGGAATCTACTCTGTGCCAGGCACTGGATGTGTGTGTGTTACACCTGATTATATAGGGAGGAGGTTCACTGAACATAATGTTAAATGCATAAGCTCTGCAGATAGATGACTTGAATTTTGAGCCCACTCTCCCAGTTGTATGAACTTAGCCAAGTTAGTTAAGCTGAATTATTTCTTCTTCTGCCATTACTGTTCTGTATAAGAATTTATACACACATCTCCCTGGGTTTGGAGCTAAAATAAAAGTGGGAGCTGGTGGGGGGGTGGTGGACAGCTCACAGGCCAGCGTCCTCGGAGTTTGTCCCTCAAGTCGGCTGCGGCTCCCGTGGCAGCCGCTGTGTCTGCCCTGATCCCTCTCCAGCTGAGGTGTCAGCTTCCAGCTTCCAGGGGGATCAGGTATCAAGCCAGGACCGGCCAAGGCCAGCCAGAGGAGACCTGGAGGCTGGGGGTGTTCGTGCTGAGCCTAGTGCTGTGTGAGCATAAGATAGAACTGCCTGCCACCTTGATGCCTCCTGATGCCTTGGGCAGTAGGAGCAGGTGTGAGAATCCTTTCTCCCTCCTGGAATTTCCCTGGCTGCTCTGAGGGCTCAGACAGACAGACAGATCGACATCCCTTGGGACGTTAACCTGTGCTATGGTTAAGGGCATGGGGCTCTGGCCTTGGGCCCATCTTAGTAACTCTCAGCCTCTATGTTCAGCTCACAGCTGGTGCACAATTACAGATCTCAGATGTTGAGTGATAAGTTTGAACCTACTCCCCTTGTTTTAATACTCAGGTTTGGTCAATTTTTCTGGCTTTAGTCCTTAAAAGAAAAAGAAAAAACACAACAACCCTGATTCAGAGAATGTTTGGACCTCATTGAAAGTCAGTTCTTCCTTGCTGTGACTTAACGGGATTCCTGCAGAATCACAGTGAAGACAAAGTTTACCAAGTTGGACAGATGGACACAGGCCCTTTGCCAGAATCCCTGGAGACCCTGTGGAAACTGCTTTGGCAGGACAGCTGCACAACATGAGGGGCGGAGGAGTCTTTAGACCTGCATTTGAACGTGCATTGTGTTACTGTTCAGCCCTGGGTAAGTTACTTAACCAAGCTGAATCTCAGCACCCTCTTCTTGGCTCTGAGTAAGGGCATCAGATAAAAGTGTGTTGTAATCCACTGATTTTAACTTGACTGCTTCTCTCTGACGCCTGAAACAAGGTCAAAGTTCTCTGTTAGATATGTTCACAATATAATGATCCTTCCCCCAGAGCCCTCATCCCTGCGTCATCGGCTATTTACCTGTGGACGACTTGTTTGCTAGCTACTGCAGTCAAATACGAATTCTGTGAAACAGGCATCTTGTTTAACTTGCTCATTGTTGTACCTCCAGCCTAGCCTGGAGCCTGGCACATAGCAGATGCTCAGCAAATATTTGTTGAATCATGAACTTGGGAATGGCCCAACTCACGCAGTCAGACTCACTGATTTATAAAGTGGCCTGTGCCAAGAGTTCCTGGGGGCCTGATGTCAGTGATGTCCCCATAGACTGACCTGGTTCACAGGTTAGGTAACAG
Organism: Bos mutus; assembly: GCF_027580195.1. Lineage (NCBI taxonomy): Eukaryota > Metazoa > Chordata > Mammalia > Artiodactyla > Bovidae > Bos > Bos mutus. The sequence continues at coordinate 53,740,347 of NC_091629.1, read as the reverse complement.
GCCTCGTGTCTCCTCTGAAAGAGGGAGACAGCTGAGCTGAGCTGCCTCGGAAACAGGAAGAGAGTGTTGGGGGAGAGTCACACTGCCTTCGACCCTGAATGTTCACATGGGGCTTGGAAGGGAGGTTGGAGAATCCTTGGTGAAGCTGTATGTGGTCTCCTGTCTCCCCAGCAAGGACACTGAACAGATAGGGCGCTACCCAGACAGCAGGGTTTTCCGGGACAGAGCCTGGTGCTGGGAGTAAGGAAGCAGAGTCCTGCAGATACAACTATAAGACCTAAGATGACAATATGGGCATCTCTGATAACATCACCCACTTGTCATGAGAATCAAGAGAGATCATGCAATTCAAGCATCAAATAATGATAGCAGTGGATTATAACACATTGAATAAAAGAAGAATCTGCGTCCATATAGTCAGAAATTTAAAAATGAATTCAAAGGATTCCCTGGTGGTGCAGGGTATGGGAATCTGCCTGCCAACGCAGGGGATACAGGTTTGATCCCTGGTCCGGGAAGATTCCACATGCCGAGGACCAACTCAGCCTGTGGCCATAGCTACTGAGCCCGTGTACTAGAGCCCGAGAGCTGCAACTGCTGAGCCAAAATGCTGCAGCTACTGAAGACTGTGTGCCTAGAACCAGCGCTGTGCAAAAAGAGAAGCCACCACAATGACAAGTCTGAGCACTGCAATGCAGATCCAGCGCAGCCAAAAATAAAAATAAAAGAAGCTGTTAAAAAATGAATTCATAAATAGAGGGGAAAAGTCAGAACTCTGTTGTATTCTTACAGTAGAATGCCAAGTGGGAAATGTAGAAGAGGTTTAGAAGTATCCATCATTTTGCACCCATCACAGTAACAACTGATTCAGGTAAGAATCATCAATAGAGACTAAAACGAATGTGTACAAGGATGTTTACGTATCTCAAGGTGTCTCTCCCCCAATTACCCATGGATAACAAAGGGAAAACAATAGCTTTACTGTGGAGAAAACTAGGATCACCACCTTATCCAAGTGATGGGGGTCAGCTTCACCAAGAATGGGACAGAATGCCCTGAGAAGAACACATCACTTCTGTGGTGTTTCAGCTCCAAATTCATCACCTAAATGGTGGCTTAGATGGTAAAGAATCTGCCTGCAATGCACGAGGCCCGAGTGTCATCCCTCGGTCGGGAAGATCCCCTGGAGAAAGAAATGGCTATCCACTCCAGTATTCTTGCCTGGGAAATCCCATGGACAGAGGAGCCTGGTGGGCTACATACAGCCATGGGGTCACAGAAGAGTTGGACATGACTGAGTGACTAACACTTTCAATCACAAGGTCACGAAAGACAAAGAGAAGGGAAGTCTGAAGTGGAAGAAGGAGTCTGAAGAGACACGACCAGTAAATGTCACATGTGGTCCTGAACCAGACTCTGACATAAGAAAATAAATGGCTATACAGAGCACTAGTGGGGACTTTCCTGGTGGTCTAGTCGTTAAGAATCTGCCTTGCAAGGCAGGGGATGCGAGTGCAATGCCTGGGTGGGGAACTAAGATCCCACACGCCCAGAGGCATAAGTCTGCATGCCGTAACTACTGAGCCCACATGCCACATCTAGAGACATGACGAAACAAAGATCCTGTTTGCTGCAACTAAGACCCAATGCAGCCGAATAAGTAAATAAATAAACATTTAGAAGAGAGCATTAGTGGGAGGGCTGGCAACGTTTGACTATGGACCACAAACTAAATAATAGCATGGCGTCTATGTAAATTTCCTGATTCTGACTATTATAATGTTATGTGAGAGAATGCCCTTGTTCTTAGGAAATAGGCCCTGATGTCTTTAGGGTTCAAAAGGGGAAGTGGGACAAGGAACTGGAGGCCTTGGCTGGATACAAGGCTACTTTCTTGAGTGTTGCCAGGAAATCTGCTCCCGGCTGGAGGAACTTAGCCATTGGCTGGTGCTTCTGTGTCCTGTACACAGATGCAGGCTACCTGTAAATGAGCCCTTTGGGCTAGGTCACCCACCCGCCATGGCTGGGAAATGGGGGTTCTTGTCCTTTACAATCTCCAGATCTTCCCTCCCCCACGCCGTCAGCTCCCCATTACCCAGAAGACGAGCCAAAGACATAATGTTCTTCTGTTTATGTACTATCTCTGCTCCCAGTCAAAACCCACTAGAAAATACATCGAAACAAAATTAACTTGACAGGGAAATGGATATTTGAATGAAGCTTCTGCTTAAAACAATAATTCATCATGTTCCGCCGTACATCTCTACAAAACCAAGATCACGGGTGGTTTAGCTGAAATGAGGGAATTCATTACTCCCCGAAACATCTCCAGGACTCATTTCACAGGGACTGGGGGGTATGGGGAATGAGGGAGGGAACAGACCTCGACCGAGCTCCCCACACCTGCACAACCTTTGTATGCATGTCACCCCTGAATCCTCACAGTGCTCTGGAGACAATGATCAGGACAAGTTTCGCAAACAAGGCCCCTGGGACTCTTAATGAGAGCCGAGCCCAGGGTCACCCAGCTGGGAAGTGATGGGCCAGTTTGTTTTTGTTCTGTTATGGAAAATTTTGCAACTCTATTTTTTAAAAAAGAAATTATTTTTAAATGGGAGTATAATTGCTTTACAATGTTGTGTTAGTTTCTGCTGTACAACAAAGTGAATCAGCCACATGCATACAGATATCTCCTCCCTCTTGAGCCTCCCTTCCCACAGCCCCACCCCATTCCACCCCTTAGTTCATCAGAGAGCAGCGAGCTGAGCTGTACAACGACTTCCCAGTAGCTGTCTATTTTACACATGGTGGTGTATGTATATGTCAATGCTACTCTCAGCTTGTCCCACAGTCTCCTTCCCCTGCTGTGTTCACAGGTCCATTCTCTACATCTGTGTCTCTTTTCCTGATGGGCCAGTTCTTCAAGGTTGCTCTCATCAAGGCTGGGATGGACTGCCTTACCCACCTCATAGCCTCCTGACCACCTAGGAGAGTCAGCCTGTTTCTGTCGGGGAGGGAAGTCACAAACCCTCTCATGCAGTTAAAAGCCCTCAGCCCTGTCCAGGACACATATTCCTCTTGGGTGCTCTTACAGATGTCTGATAGATGTTGGGTAACTCGGACAAAGTGTAGTGGCGTATGGAGTCCTGGTTAGAGGGCTCACAAAGGCAGTTTGTATCATTTATTCAATCAGTTCTGTATTAATTGATTCATTCTGCAAACACAGGTTGCATCCCTACTGTGTACTGGGCCCTGGGGATGTGAACATGGAGCTTAGAGTCTAGTGTCTCAAAATTCTGCCCCCAGAATCAGCACTAATACCTGGGAACTTGTTAGAAATGCAAATTCTGAGGCCCTACCCCATGCCTACTGAGTCAGAAATGCAGGGAGGGCGCCCAGCCATCTGGGTCTTAGCAAACACCACCCCTCTCCCCGCGACCCCACCCTCCCCCCGGTGATTCTGATGTGTACGAAGGTGTGAGAGCTCTGCACAGGGCCCGTAAAATAATGGCAGGCTGTGAAAATAACAGCTAGGGAAAGAAGCAGTTGAGAACTATGGGGCTCTGACCATGTTAAACAGTACCCAGGACTGCATGGGGGATAGTTGTACTTCCCAATTCCACCGTGTCTGGAAGTCTGGTCTTTTCCTTGCCCCAGACAGAGCAGCTTTAAATCCAGAATAATAGAATAATAGTAGAATAAATCCAGCAAGTGACCCATGGCCCAGCTCAGCCTGGACACATGAGTCCTGCTGGGAGCCCAGGGATGCCCTGGGGACCTAAGATGGGAAGTCAGCTGGACCTAAAGATCGTGAGCTCTTTTTAGGTTGTGTCTCCCCTAGGGTGTCAGTGAATTAACCAACATTTTCAGGAAAATCAGTGATTCAACCAGATGGCATCAAAAACTGAACTAGGGGACTTCCCTGGTGGTCCAGTGGTTAAGCATCCTGCTTGCAATGTAGGGCACACAGGCTCAACCCCTCATCGGGAACTAAGCTCCCACATACTGCAGAGCAACAAAGCCACGTGCCTCAACTCCTGAGGCTGAGGGCCACAGCTAGAGAGTCTGTGCCTCGCAATGAAAGACCCAGCCTGACGCAGTGAAGATCCTGGGTGCCACAGCTAAGGCCCAACACAGCCAAGTAGACTAAAAAAACTGAGCAGGGAGTTTAGGAAGTATTTGGGACGCAGTTCACAAAATAAATCATTCAGTTTATCCAATATTCAGACTTCTAGCCCACACCCCCCAGATGCTTTTGAGGCAGATCTAGGGGAAGCCCAGACTTTGCCTCTCCTACAAGCTTTAGGGTAGTCTCAGCGCAAATGGTTTGAGGGATACGCATTGAGAAACACTGCCTTGTGAAATGCATTCAGTGGGGCAGGCTCATAGCTCTAGTCACACTCAGAGGCTTATAATCCGACCACCCCTGGCTCCTGGGCGCCTGGAGACAGGTCTGTGGTTTGGGGCAGTTTTCTCGGAAGAGAATGAATATCTACGGTCATCTGATGAGTGATAACAGGGATGAGAAGAGCCTGTAACTTGGCTGGGAAGTGGCTCTATAAGCAACAGAGACGTAATGAAGCCTTTCTCATTTTATAAAAGTTGCTTTGAAATCTAATTGGACTATGAAAGTTGAGATCTCAGACTATTTTTAAGCAAAGCATGAGTTCATCAGGAATAATCAGTGCCAGAGCTCCGCCCATCAGGCTTCACTGGGGCAAGCTATGTGCTTCCTTCAGAAAGGTCCTTGAGGGTGGGACAAGTGGATGGAGAAGAAGGGGACCAGACTCACACACACACTGAGCTCTGTGATGTGGGTGACAGTTAGGGGAGGAGATGGGGAGGTGGAGAAATCTCCAGACCTTCTCAAATGTCCCAGCTGGGCCCTCAGGGGAAGAAAGAGTGGACACCTGCGGTGTGGATGGTGGGTGACCGCCTCTGTTAGAACTGTTGTTTTTCATTCGCTGAGTTGTGTCTCACTGTTTGAGACCCCATGGAGTGTAGCCTGCCAGGCTCCTCTGTCCATGGGATTTCCAGACAAGAACACTGGAGCGGGTTGCCATTTATTTTTCCGGAGGACCTTCCCAACCCAGGGATCGAAAGTGCATCTCCTGTATTGCAGGTGGATTCTTTACCACTGAGCCACCAGGGCAGATTAGAGGAAGCAAATACAATACATTTCCACTCTCTATGGGTGAGAGCTGTGGGGATGGCTTAGTGAGAAGGAGCATGAAGTTTTGGAGCCAGATTCTAAACTGAAGCTCAGCCCTGCTCACTTACTCACTGTGTGATTTGACACATTTTGCAACCGTTCTAAGTCTCAAGTTTCCCCATCTGTAAAATATTAATAATAAGACTAACCTTCAGAGTAATAAAATGAAATCAGAATAGCAATCACAGTTAAGCTGTGTGTACTTTATGTACACGTGTTATTTCAATTGGTCTTTACAGCAACTGTATGAAGTTCAGGGACGTGGCGGGCTTTGCCTTATTAAATGCAAACAAAGCATTCCGGATAGCCTTTGGTACAGAGTAGGTGCTCAATTAATATTTGTTTCCTTCCTGGGGCAAAGGGAAGGGATGGTAAGGAGGCTTGTTTCAGAGAACAGAGCTCTCCCATCAGCTGCACTGCCCCAGGCAGTAGCGACAGCCGATGACTGAAGCCTGCTGAACCAGAGCAAGACTTCCAGAACCAACCGGTGGGATATTTCTGATCCTGCGGCTGACATTCAGCCGAGCAGGCGGGTTTGGTAGTGCCTGCGTGAGCCAGGATGCACGGACTCCGGAGATGCTCACGTGACCACTGCCGGCCCGCTTTGCAGGAACATCTCACCCAGATGTGCCTTCCTTGAAGAGGAGGAATGCAAAAGGCCATTTTTCACTTTTAAATAGCTTTCATTCTATGTCTTAATAAATGCACGTTTGTTGATTTGTGTAAGCATGATGTGGGAAGTCTGCAAATGGATGCAATCTGCGCCGAGGCCACATGTAAGCACCAGTGAGCACTTTTGAATAATGAATCCCTCCCGTAAAAGACGGACGCTATTCATAATAATTCCTTGCTTTTCTCATTTTGCCGCGTACAGTAGCGATTAATCAATTTGCAATGTTATGTCACCCGCAACAAATTGCTAGCACCAAGACAAATTTATTGCTTTATGATAAAAGAACTTGTTTAGGTAGAAATAAATTAAATTTGGGGGGCTTGTTCTTTGGGTTTGATGTTCACATAGGTGACCCATAGCGAGTGGGCTGGGGGAGGATAAGAGGTCTAGATGATTCGGGTAAGGACCTGGCACCCTGGGGGAGTAGTATAAGGGTGTTTGCTCAGTTACTGACCCCGCGACAGAACAGCTGTGATGGGAGGCAGTAACATTGAGAGCTTCTGGTGGTTCTTGGCCTGGCTCTCCATGTTTGGAAGTGTAATTAATTTAGAGTTCTGCACAGAGTTTTGGATAATCAGCAAGCTCCAGGAAAACACACTTTCTTCCCCTTCTATATTTCACTTGAGTGATAAGATCTCAATTTCTTTCAAATTGGGAGAAAGAGACCTCTATTCTAGAAACTTGGGAGAGAAGGAAACCTTCATTAAAGGAACTGGGAACAGAGTTCAGAGACCAGAGTGTGACAGTCTCCGAGGCATCCATTGATCAAGGCTGCTGATGTATTAAAATACTGGGGGAGAAAAGGCCAAAATGAGTTACCAAAATTGTGGTATAGTAAATGTTACCTTTGGCAAACGAATGCTTTTCATCCATGTAACATATAATTCTCTATAATGGTGTCATGAACACAGACAGTGTAAAAAGCTCTCATTTAAAGTCTTTTATGGTATAAAGGCCAGCTTGGCTGGGTTGCCACCATGGCAAGAGTGACCTGGGGACATATAGCCCTGTTCTCTGTATCACATTCGTAGAAAAGACACTCAGGGATGGGAAAGCATTTTGCCCGAGGGGGTGGGAGAAGTGTCTGACTCGCAGGATAGCACACATGTTTGTCATTAATTTCTACTCCATTAATTTGGAATCTGGAGAGGAATCAGAGCCGGATGCATTAATTCTGACCCCTCCCCAACACACACACACACACACACACACACACACACACACACACACGTGGGGGAGTTTTTTCTTAAGCAATCTGATAGTCTAACATGATTTGTGAAAAGCAGGTTTCAATTAGGAAAGACATCAGATCCACCACTTTCGTGAGGGGATGTTTCTGCCCCAGCTCACCAAAATCCATTCTTTTTGGCTCTTAAAGCAGGTGCTGGGACCACCTCCTGCTCACCTTGATACCCATGGTCCACCTGCCCTGGAAAGTGCCCCAGGGACTTTCTTGGGTTACAGTCTCTGTCATCCTCCTTTCATTTCAGCCTTGGCAGAGACGGGGGGCCACGGAGGCCTGCTTGCAGAGGCTTCTGCAGCCTCTCTGCAGGATCTGAGCAGCCTCTTGGCTGCCCCCCAACCCCCATGCCCACATCCAGAGCCTGTGAACAAAGGCCTGCACAGGACCCACATCATTTGCTGGGACCCTTTCTATGGCCTTTTGGCTGAAGGGGCCCCAGGGGTCACGTGGCAGCCCCAGGGGGTGCCGGACTCACCTGGCGCTGGCTTCTTTGTCTTCCACTGTGCCTGCTCGGTGACTCCAGTCGGCCCAGGTCCTGGCTGGGGGAGCCAGCAGCCCCCTGTGTGCCTGGCCAGGCCTGCCCACTCCCTGGACAGCTCCTTAGTGGGGGTCCTGCAGGAGTTCCCAGCCCTCGATGGAGCTCTCTTACCCTTGCTCCCGTTGCCCGCCTGCTGGCTAATTCTGATTATTTCTCTTTCTCCTTGCTCTCTTGGGCGCCTTTATTCCTGACCGTGCATTTTCTCTGGACTCAGAATTAAAAAAACCCACACTGCTAATATCCTTGTCAGCCTTTCCTGAATCATTGCTGTGCAGTGCCTGGAGCCACAGGCCACTGCCTTCTGGCCAGCAGACTCTGTCCCTGAGCCTTCCTGTCCCTGGGGTCCGGCAGCCCTGGCTGGCTCTCTTTACCTCCTGAAGACAACACTCAGAGGCCCAGATCCTCTGAGAAATGTCCAGGTTGGGGAGGCAGATGGTGGGGGCTGGGGATCGGTGAGGAACTGAGAATCCCGCTGAGGTTTTCCATCTTACAGGTGACTTCTCGGAAATGCTATTTAAAAAAAATTTTTTTTAAGTGTTTCCTCTACATTGTCTCATTTTCTATCATCATCTCTGTTTTAAAGATGAGGAATCCAGACCTCAGAGGACTTAGTGATGTCCTTGAAGTCTCACAACTGCTAAGGGTCGGGACTCCAACCTCTACTCAAGTACGGGAGGGAAAATCATCCCCAGATGAGGAGACTGAGAGTCATGTTGCTGAAAGAGCAGATCTCAGATCATGCAGCCATGGAGGTGGCCCTAGAAGTGGAATTCAGGCACCGTAGGGTCCAGGCCAGTGCTGAAGCTGGGCAGAATTTTCTCCTGGTGTGTTGTCCATGAAAAGCCAGGTCAGGCCAGGCTAGGAAACACCCACCAGAAGATACTTGAAAGCCTCAGGTCAAGAGTTCAAGGTGACTGGTAGGCTGTCCTGGGTACACTGGTCTCATCACAGGTACATAGGATCTACTGGGGAGCACACATTTGTATTTCCAGGAAGAAGGCTGTGTGATCTGGGCAATGTCCCCACTCTGTGCTAAGGTATGTGTGTGTATGCGAAGTCGCTTCAGTCGTGTCCAACTCTTTGCAACCCTTTGGATTGTAGCCCACCAGGCTCCTCTGCCCATGGGATTCTCCAGGCAAGAATACTGGAGTGGGTTGCCATGCCCTCCTCCAGGAGGTCTTCCCAACCCAGGGATCGAACCCCTATCTCTTATGTCTCCTGCATTGGCAGGTGAGTTCTTTATCGCTAGCACCACCTTGGAAGCCCCTGCACTGAGGACGATGGACTAAATATGCTTCTGATTGGTAACTGAGGTTTCCAAAATCCTGGTTCATGCCCATCAATTTCATCAGAGACACAGAAAGAAGGTGTCACTTAGCAAATGCACCCTCCTCCAGTCAGTCCTCCTTGATTCCCCACTCAAGACAGAACAGATCCTCTCCCTCCTTGGTCCTGCAGCCTATACTTCTCTGAATGGTCACCTTTCTATTGAATGGGCCAACTGTTCCCCCACCATCCCTCACCTCGGCAGAGCCGTGGCCATTACATTTCTCATGGAGGCCTAGCACCTATACAGATGCGCAGCCAGTTGCGTGGACATCAATTTGCCCAGTTACAGTCAGTTATACACATGCCTACCACCCTCATCCTCTCCTGGAGACACAGCTACACACAGAAACACTGCCCCACACATCACACTCAGACAGTGTCACTTGCCTGCACACTCACATATATACACACAGCCCTGCAGGCAAACACATGCCCTCTTAGAGTCTGCCCGGGTCTGTCCAGGCCAGTTTGTGCAGGACAAGCACCTCCTCATCCTGGTATTCTGAGTGTCCTTCCTAGAACAGAGCCTGTGGCTGATTCTCTGGTCTGTAGGGAATGGGAAATTGGCCTGCTCTGGCTGAAAATTATAGGGCACCAAGCTCTAACACTGGAACTTTCTGTTCAAGAAGCCCATTCCAGCTGGAGCCTGCCTTCTTTGTCCTCTCTGCCAGATAGACCAGTGTCAGCTATCTCCAGGGAGCATCTGCCCGCATCACACCCCTCATCAGATAAGCCCCCTTGCTAAGGGCTCCCGGGGCCCTGTCACCACCCTGCTTTGCCACCTCGGCACTTTCTCAATAACTCGCCAAGGTGAACTGTTGCTCACTCAGTCGTTTTCTTTTCCCATCACAACTGGAGCTTTGTTTTTCCCTGGGACAAATGACCTGTCCCGGGGCTGGTGGCTTAATGGAACAGTAGACAAGAAAGAGAAGGAAAAGCCAGCATCTCTGCTGAACTCTGGTTTGTTCTCACCCCCAAAATACTGCGAGTCCTAAGAGAGGGGCACAGTGACAGACCATGGACCACGGGTCTGATGGGCATGGGCTTAAACCCCAGCTTGGCCCCTTCCCAGCTGTGTCATTGTGGACAGTCCCTGGGTCTCTGTAAGCCTCGGTTTCTGCATTTGTAAAATGAGCATAACCATTTGACACTTACAGGGTTGTTGGGAGGATTCAATGAGATTAAATGCATGTTAGAAGCACTTGATAAATGATAGCAGGCTCTAAAAATGTTAGTGACTAAGACTGTTGTTTTAACTATGAACGTATAGTTCATAGTTAAATGAAACTCTGAAACTCAGGCAGGGCCTGAGTGGTGGTTCATATAAGGCTGGACCTCCAGCTTCTGGCAGAGGAGAGAGGTGAGAATCTGGGCAAGGGGTATGGATCTGTCTTACAAAGCAGGAGAGAACCAGGTGGGTCAGCTGTTTCCTTCGCTGGTGTGAGCTGTCCCTAGCTACTTGTCATTGATCAGCTATGCCTGTAAGGCTTAGGAGATTACCATTTTCCTATGAAACTCAGAGGGAGGGAGCTTATGGATAAGGAGCCCGACATGGATTCAGATCACATTCGTGTTGGTCATTTTTAAACATATTATCCCATTTCATCTCCAAACAATTGGCAAGGGAAGGATTATTACAAATGAGGACATCATGGCTCAGACAGATAACAGCCCCTAAGTGGCTGAGCTGGGAAGTGAACCCCTGATTCCTGACTTCTGGTGATGGTCTGCTCTTCATCCTCTCTGCCACCCTTGGAATGTGAACGGCAGAAAAAGCAAGCTGATTTGCAATGATGAAACCAGCTTCCTTGCCCTTGGAGGCAAGATGCTGAACAAATCCATATTGTAAGCAGTACTTACAGTGAATCTTCCTCCACAGAACAGTTCAGACAAAGGCCTAGTTTATACAGCTGAATATGAAATATGGCTGATGTCTTAAGACATTTATATAAAAAGACTATTTCTTTACTATCACAGCCTCAAAGCCACCTCTTACCAGAGGCTGATCTGGAAGGCAGAAGACTGGGGAGATTTTTCCATGAACTTCTTGGGGTTCCTCAGGTCAGTTTCACTCTCTCTCTGGGTCTCTGTTTTTCCATCTGTAAAAGAATGTGGCTTTCCGGGGTGATTTCTCTGGATTACTTTTTATCTCCCCAAATTCATAGCTACGGTGGCACTAGTGGTAAAGAGCCTGCCTGCCAATTCAGGAGACGCAAGAGACGTGAGCTCAATCCTTGGGTCAGGAAAAGCCCTGGAGAAGGAAATGGCAACCCACTCCAGGCAAGTATTCTTGCCTGGAAAGTCCTAAGGACAGAGGAGACTGGCCGGCTACAGTCCATAGCGTTGCAAAGGGTTGGATATGAGTTAGAAACTGAGCATACACAAATGTAGAGCTCGTGTTAGATCAACAATGTAGGTTTTTCCAACTTGCAAATTCACTGATTGGCAAACCCTTACAGGGGTGGACTACATCAAGGGTGTTTGGTCAATATTTTTAGAAAAACCAAAAATAATTCACGTTGGGTATAGAAACCCAGGTAGAAACGGCTGCTCCTGTCTGACTCCATCGTGTTCACAAAAGAAGAATTTTTGGCCCCTGAAGCCTGTTTCCTTGTCACTGCTTCGAGTTGTGGCTCTCCTTTCTGTAGAGGGAGTGGCCAGGTTCTGGGTCCCAGGTGAACTGCCCACCTTTGTCCTTGTCAGAGGTGATAGGAAACTTTCTCAGGACTCTTCCTTCTTGCAGAAATACGAGTCCCCAGAATGGGCAGCGGGGCTGGCCTCCTGGCTGTGAGGCGGGGGCTTCTGCCAAGATAGATGGAGCAGCCCTGGACGTGTATTCTTCTGGTACTTTCTTTTGGTTGGGGGTGCTCTTAGGAAGGGCCTTAACATCTGCTAACTGCTACCAACAGATCAATCTGTTGACAGAGCTGCTCTTCTTGCGTGTGCATTGAAACACCAGTCCCCTTGTGGGGATTCAGGCTGGCCAACTCCGTTTGCCAAATGCAAATGCATTAACCTTACAATTGGGTAATCTAATAAAAAGGATCAATGGTCTGATACGGTGCTTATGGAGTCATTTACTGCAAGCAAGAGCAATTTAGCTGGGACCCAGAGGAGCGGCTGGGGGATGCGATTCAGGAGAAAGGCTCGAGCTGGCCGGTGGTCCTCCCTGACGTCCCGGGTGAAGCCCCCCGCCACCTCCCCGCCACTGTTCAGAGATGCTGAGTGGGCGAGGGAATGGGCCGGGTGTGTGCCATTCATTCCTGCCACTGTAATCACTTAGAGGTTCAATTAAGTATAAATCATTAGTGGTATTTCAAGTTACTTTATCCAGGCCCGTGCATAACACACTTGACTGGCGGTGGGGAGCTTTCTGCGACTAGATTTAGCGAGCGAGCGAACAAGGCAGTCATATGGGTTTTTCTGCTATGAAATTGATAAATGAAGCGGGCATTGGAGGTGCAGCAGTAATTTCTGTGGTGCAGCCAAGTGCTCTCTCCCTTGTCTCCTCCAGCGATGAGGGCATGGGCCCCTTTAATGCGGCAGCTTTCCCCTGGGGGCCCCAAAGCCAGGCTTCACTGCCGGCTTTGGTTTTATTTCCTTGTGGAGAACTTCCCAGAGCAAGCCCTGGTTCATTAGCGAGAATATACCTGGGGAGGAGAAAAGAAAAAAAAAAAAAAAGAGAGAGAGAAAATGAAAAAAAATAGGATTACTTCACCCTTGTTCATTCTGATGAACACTGATTTTTTTCATCATTTCTTTGGAGTAGGAAGTAGCGCAGAGGACAAAAATCAGGCTGTCTAGGCAGCTGAATGCCTTCTTCCCATGCATGCAGTGTTCCCCGGTGGCCCGCATCCCTGTCTGAAAAGCATATTTTCTCCTAATCGGTTTTACAGCTCTTTTAAAGTAATATGTCAGATCATTTTCCCCATATACATAGTTAATGAAAGTAACCCTACAAATTCATTTTAAATAGATGGAAGTTGTTATAACCCTGATCCAGAATTTATTACGTTCATTACAATCTTGCTGAAGTAGGTAATGTAATGGACTATTACTTTTATTATCTTTTTAATCCCTCAAAATTATTAGGAACTGACTAATATTTGGCATCACCCTGTTAATGTTTAAACAGAAATTGATACTTTAATTCTTCTAATAAACGATGGGGCACTCTGAGTGGAAACAAAAGCCTGATGGGGTTTATCTCGATCAGACCCAGAGACTTTTAAGTGGGACTCAGGGGTTTGAGAGCAATTATTTCCAGGCAGGGTATCTTCATCAAGTACTCAGGAAGGACAGAAGAGCAGAGATGGAGACAGCGACAGAGAAACCCAGACGGAGGGCAACGGAAACAAGGCAGAAAAGTGAGAGGGAGAAAAATTCCACTCACACGTCCAAGTTCTAATTGTGATTCATAAAAAGCTCCGATTTGGGCTGATAACCACGCTAGCGGACGCTTTGTCTTTTTCTCCTTTCCTTCGCCCTCCCCTCCCCTCCTTCTCAGATTAAAAAGATTTTTCTTTCCAACCATCCCTGTGTTAGTAATCAGCTTTATGGCTAAGAATTCTCAAGTGCTCTAGAGTCCGTGCGTCGCCGAGACAAATGATTGGGTCGCATTCTCCTAGTGAGGAGAAGAGGAGACCCTGCTTGCTCCTTGGAAAGTAAGACGGGCTGCTCCATTTGCAAATTACCAAATCTCACCGTGAGATGGGAGGGGTGGGATGGGGGAGCAACTGATATATCTCTTCCAGAAGTGGCTGGGTGATGTGCATACCGTCCTGAACTCCCCGGACCATTTTCTGCCAGGAAGGATGACAGATGGGATTTAGGAGGAATTGATCTTTTGCACTTTCTAGTTTTTACAAGGTACAATCACATAAATTAAAAAAAAAAAAAAATCTGTTAGTTTCAACAGGGCCGAGAGGCCCAAAGTACTTCCCTTTCTGGTTTAGTAATAAAAGATGAAGGGAGATCATGTCTGGGAAAGGAAAAGCTGGCATTTTGCGTCACTCCAAAGCAAGGGTGTGTTTTCTAACAAAGAAAGCTTCTCGTTAGCAAAGTCACTAATTAGCACAGAGAAGCTCATTAGAATTTAAAGCTGCTGTGCTGTGTATCATGGCGTTGCTGTCTCTAAATGTCCCGAGTTTTCAGAGCAAGCGAAGTATCGATGAAATTGACTCAGCATGAAACGTGTCTGGTTTGTGCCAACTGGTGAGGAGGTGGCTTCCCAGCTCTCCTGGCAGCCGACGTTACCAGGTGGCTCATGAGCTGGGCCCACACAGGTGGGCTGGAGACAGCATCTTGCCTGCTTGCCCACCGTAGCTGAGTCCAGGGACTGGCTGCTCATCACTGGGCTAAAACCCGTTTTAATCAGCAGAGGGGAAACTGGCCTTTAACTAAGTTTGCTCCTGATGCCTTATAAATCGTGTTGGCTGCTTTCGTCAACGCTGAGTTGACAAGGGCTACACATAGTTTGGGGCTTGATAAAGAGACGAAGAGACAGCTTCTCAGCATGTTTATTTTTAATAGACATAAAAAATGAAAACAGAGGCTTCTTGCTCTTCTGAATCCTCATTGACAGAAAAATTCTGGAGTAGGAGGGGTATCTTTTTTAATTTGTTTTGTTTAACCAAAATATTCTTGTGGACATGAGGGCAGCTTCAGAACTGAGAATGGCTGAGCTCCAGAAAGCTCCATGGTTTCCTTCCTCGACATGAAGGAAGGTGCTGTGTTTAGGTATCAACACGTCACAGCTGTAGCAACATTCTCTGGGCACTCGGCTCTGGCTCTGTCTTCTGGGTACCATAAACCCCCTCTATTCCTACCTCATCTATTGAAAAGGCAGCATTGAGAACTGGAGCTATGTATTCTGAGATACATCACTGGAAATCAATCTCCATTCTTATTTCTAAATCTTTTAATAGAAATAACTTCTCCCTGCTGTTTTACTAGACATGGGTGGCACTAAGATAATTTCAGAGAACGTCAGCAAGGATATATCTTTAAGAGCCAATTAAAAAATAGCCACAATAAACATGACAATTTTACATGTCTTTCATATAAAAAGAGCTCTTTCAAATTGAAAAGATGCTGGGAGAAAAATGAAAGTGTGTGAGAAAGAGTTTACAAAAGAAAAACTCAAGTAGCTTTTATTTAATGAACATCTACCAGGTGGAATTTATGCAGGATCTCTCATTCATTGTTTATAAAGACCCCATGAAGTAGGTGTTATTGTGTTCATCCCGATTGGAAAATGGAGAACAGGGACTTCTCTGCTGGTCCAGTGTTAAGATTTCACCTTCTATTGCAGAGGGTGTGGGTGTGATCTCTGGTCAGGAAACTAAGATCCCACATGCCTGGTGGCCCAAAGAACAAAAACCATAAAGCAAAAACAATGCTGTAACAAATTCAATACAGACTTTAAAAAAATGAACAATAAAGGTTTGAAAAGTTAGTCAGCCCCAAATCATACAGATTATGGGTGGGCATCCAGAATTCAAGAGCAGGCAGCTTGATCTAGCATGGGCTCTTAACTGCTCTTCTATAATCCCATAAATTCACAGACATAATCATGTAAAAAAGTTGAAAAAAAAAGTTTACGTTTACCAGTGAACACAATATGGTAATTTAAAAAAATAAAAATTTTATTTATCAGATTAACAGAGAATTTAAAAATGTTAATATTCAATGCTGGCAAGGATGGGTTGAAACAGTCATTTAAAAATATGAACTGCAATTTGACAATCTCTATTAAAAAAATCTCAAAAATTTATAAGTCATCTAACCCTGCAAAGCCATTGTAAGTAAAATATCCCAAGGAAATTAAAATGTAAGCAAAGTTTTAGACACATAAGTCTCCACTAGAGTGCTGAAAACTTGCTAACTCTCCCACATGAAGGGTAAGTAGATAATGGTCCATTTATTCAATAAAATATGGAAGCAACAAAAATGATGTTGTGAAAGAATTTCTAAGAATATGGGGAAATGCTTATGCAGAGTGAAAGAAAAGCAGGGCATAAAATTGAAGGTATAATATCAGTCATGTAAAAATACATGATTCAGGGAGTGTTCTCTTTGTAATGGGATTTTATATGGTCATATCTTTTTGTTATAAAGTATTTTCTAAGTTTTCTAAATTAAACATGTTTTACTTGTCTTCAGGTATGGGGACACCAGTGATTGCTTTTAAAAAATCAACTTCTTCACTTAAATTGCAGACCTAATGAACTTCTGAGTCCTGGCACGAAGTTAACCTAAGACGCTGGGTGTGTTGCTCCCTGCATAGACCTGAGACAGCTGAAAGCAACCCTGTGTGTGTTCTTCAGCTCTCTGAATCTCCCCATCATTGATAACATACCCACTCATGGGGTTACTGTGAAGATAAAAATATGTGTAAAAGTGTTAGAACAGTGCTGGCACTGTTCTCAGTAAATGTAAACAGTAATAAGGATAGTCATACATTACTATGGTTTTTCCAGTGGTCATGTATGGATGTGAGAGTTGGACTGTGAAGAAAGCTGAGTGCCAAAGAATTGATGCTTTTGAACTGTGGTGTTGGAGAAGACTCTTGAGAGTCCCTTGGACTGCAAGCAGAGCCAACCAGTCCATTCTAAAGGAGATCAGTCCTGGGTGTACATTGGAAGGACTGATGCGGAAGCTGAAACTCCAGTACTTTGGCCACCTCATGCAAAGAGTTGACTCATTGGAAAAGACCCTGAGGCTGGGAGGGATTGGGGCAGGAGGAGAAGGGGACAACAGAGGATGAGATGGCTGGATGGCATCACCGACTTGATGGACATGAGTTTGGGTGAACTCTGGGAGTTGGTGATGGACAAGGAGGCCTGGCGTGCTGCGATTCATGGGGTTGCAAAGAATCGGACTCGACTGAGTGACTGAACTGAACTGAACTGACTGAATACATTACTGATGTGGTTCTTGGTTTGTAAGTAGGAAGGACAAACTGAGCACCTAACAGGTCTTAGATGTGTACATAGACTGACTTGTCTCGGGATGCAGCTAAAAGCATCTTTATTGGTACCCACCATCCCAGTCCTAGATCTGGGCTTCTGGTGCAGCCCATGCCTTTTGTCAGCTGCTGCAGAATTGAAGGGGATGCCTCTGGGTTTCCCGTGGACTTGTATGGAGAACCTCATTCAATCCCCAATTCTTGGGGCCAAGTACTATGCTTTTCATCTAAAGAAAATTTTCCCCTACAACTAGGAGAAGCAGGTTTCATCATCATCTCTGCATGAAATCGTTCTCCTGGGTCACGAAGCCAGTAAGTGACAGAGCTGGAATTTGAACCTGTGTTGGTCTGCCTCTGGAAATGGTTGAGATGTGTAGCAATCGTGGCTGACAACACAAGCTCTGGAATCAAGACAATCTGGGGTTTTGATTCTCTATGTGGCTTTGAGCAAGTCATAAAGGTGCCTGCACCTCAGTTTGCTCATCTGTAAGATGGGATGATCCTGTATGTCTCTTAGTCCAAGTAGTTGCACTTAGTATGTCTCTTAGTCCAGTATGTTGCACTATTGCTTTATGTCACACCTGGAAAAACAGAATTGTTGCAAATTAAACTATAATATAATAACTCTCTTATCGCTTAGAATTATAATTTTATACTTAGGGAAAAAGCTCTTGGTTTATTTAGACAAAGATTTTTGTAAGGCCATTGTACATACATAAAAAGGAAAATACAAATGAAGAAGTTTGTTTAAGATATTCCTAAAGCTTCTTCATATTCTAAAAATTGACTCAGAATCATTGTGGTCCATGTTTTTCTACACACTAGCATCTTCTGTAACATCACAAACATCACTGGTAGCATTTCTTTAGAAACCACTCGTCTATTTTCTGTGGGATTTTAAACCACAGAAACCTATACTGGAAGTTTTGATGTTTTCCCAGATATGACAGTGACATCAAGACTGCTGCCAGGCTGACAGTGATTGTAAGAAGCATCTCAATCTCACAGATGCTAAAACAGGGGAAAGAAAGCGTCTATCTTAGAACTGATGGTATGTAGAAGCTACCTTATAGGGTTGTTAGAATAATTAAACGAGGCTGTGTTTTTTTTTTATTTTATTTTATTTTTAAACTTTACATAATTGTATTAGTTTTGCCAAATATCGAAATGAATCCACCACAGGTATACATGTGTTCCCCATCCTGAACCCTCCTCCCTCCTCCCTCCCCATACCATCCCTCTGGGTCGTCCCAGTGCACTAGCCCCAAGCATCCAGTATCGTGCATCGAACCTGGACTGGCAATTCGTTTCTTACATGATATTTTACATGTTTCAATGTCATTCTCCCAAATCTTCCCACCCTCTCCCTCTCCCACAGAGTCCATAAGACTGTTCTATACATCAGTGTCTCTTTGAGGCTGTGTTTGTAAAGAACATAAACCAAAGGCAGGACACAGAGAATGCTCAACAGCATCACCAGCACCGGTATCATCAGTATCATCAGCATCAGCATGGCTATTGTATTCTATTCTAGTCTCTGAGAAGTACCGCATATATACACGGCTCAGCTGAATCTTCCTCCAGACTCTGAGCCAAGGTACGGTGTTGATGAACTACAATGTGCTTGCGTAAAGCCCCATATCCTTCTCTATCTCTTTCTCTCCCTACATGCTTTCTGAACCTTTTCTCTCTCCCCTTTACCTCTCCCTCTCCCATCTCTCCTTTTTTCTCTCTTCCTTTTTCTCTCTGCCTCTCCTTTCCATCCCTACCCAGCTCTTCTGCAAATAAATGGCTCTGTCACTCCATCTCTCTTGTGGGTTTAGAGTGAATGGAAGTGTCTCTTTGAAAAGCTTGTTTTAACATCCCTGACTGGCCCAGCAGCAGGGTCTTGCACTCCCCTCCCTTCTGCTAGAAGATCGGCTCCTGTGGTTAATGATTTCTAGGACCGCCCTGGGCCTTGAGTGCTCCACTCACAGCAGAGGCTCCTGGGCTGTGCTGTGCCCTGCCCTTTAGAGGAGGCTGCTGGTTGTCTTGGAGGCTGTGTCAGTCCTGACTCTGGTGGCTGTAGTCAGATAGGCGCAGGATCTGCCTAAAAAGAAACCATTTATTCTCCTTTATGATTCTTTAAAACAGAAGTTCACGGCTTTTATGATGAGCCTTATACATGCGTTTAATGACATTACAGTATTTGATTACGTGCATTAAGAAGAGGTCTGAGAGCTCTCTGGTGTCCTTAGTTTTAAGTGTATTTTAACTGCCTACAATGAAAGGAACAAGACACAAAACGAGCTGTGGCAGCATCTTCATAAATTCTGAGCTGTAACTGACACACCTTTGCTGGCACCAGGAGCAGTCCAGGCAGGTGGGAACAAGGAAGAGAAGCAGTGGGATCTCTATTTTCTCATGGGTCTAGGGCCAAAGGAAAGCAAGATCAGCCATCCCTATGATGCTTTCTCTCTGGCCAGCATCCAACTCAGGAACGTGCATGGGCTGAGACTAACATCACCCTGGACCCAGCACTCTGCTAGGTTCTTGACACACATCGCTGTGTTCAATCTCGGCAGACAAGTGCTATTTGCCGCATTTTCCAGACAAAGAAACTGAGCCTTAGCCCAGTGAGATGACTTGCTCCAAATTTGCACACGTCTGAGCCGTTATCTGAAGCCAATTCTTTCTATGCCTTTGCACGGCCACTAAGGGCAGAGCTCAGAATGGCTCTCCTCTGGAGAAGTTACTGGAGAAAGAGGAAGCAGGTGTTGAGGCCACAGTAGCAGAGGCCTTCAGAGAGAAGCTGCTTTCTCCCGCCCATGGAGGCATGCATGCATCGAGATGGGAACAGAATCAGGACAGAAAAACTCACTTGAAATGAACTGCTCCCAGACAGGCCGCCATGGTGGCGTGATTGATACTGGAGCATGTAGGTGTAATGAAAGTGATGCCGGCTCCTCTGCACCTGTGATTTATTGAGGACAAATTTAAGATGAGAAAGGGCCCCATACCAGGAGCTGCATCTTCCCCTCGAAGGGAGGGTGGTCATCCATCACCAGCCATTACAAGGGCCCATTGCTAGCGGCTCATCAGATGAGCCAATAGTCTCTTTGTTGGGGTTCCTAACAAGTGTTGGATCAGCAAAAGTCTATTTATGCTGGTGGACCTTTCAGGACCAATTTGTAGTGGGTCACTGATTCTGCTGGGGTATTATCTTCTTTACTACTCGGGCCAGTTGGGGAACGCGGCAAAGATTAATGGTTTTGGCTGCCGAGTTGCCGCCGCAATCTACTGTTTCTGGACCAAAGATTAAGTTTTTTTGTGTTTTACCAGAAAGGGCCCACCTTGCGTGCTTTGATTTACTGACTTGCTTGTGGGGAAAGGAGTCATGGAAATGTACTTGGTTGTGGTGAGGTTTGGCAGATGGCTGTGAGACCTGGCATCTACAACCTCCATCCTGAGGCCCTGGGGAGGGAACCCTGAGCTTCTGGTCCCATGGCTTGGGTCCTGCCGGTACAAGGGGGAACTCTTTCTTGAGCTCCCAGGATATTAAAGCCTGTCCAGCACGCAGCTGCTGACTCTGGGTTCAGAGAGGCAGCCAGTGCCCTAAACTTTATCATTTAAAACTACAGTACTAAAAAAAAAAAAAAAATAGTTACGGCTTTTTCTTATTGTTTGGAGAATTGCCTGTGTTCCTTTAATACATGTAGGGAAAAAAAAATTAAAAGCAAATAGAACCAAGCCTGAACCAGATGCGCAGTGGTATGAGTATTAATATTTTGGTTTGCATTTTCATCCAGGGTTTTTGCTAGGTGCAAAAATAACATGTGTGTTATTTTACATGAGTAGAATCATACTGGATTTATGTGGGCTTTTTCAAAAACTTATATGGCTTTGCATTCTGCTTTTTACAACGAACATTTTACCATAAGCATTTCCCCCATCTCTTTGTCATTTTCATAAGCCCTATTTTTTTTTTTTCTTTCTCAGGTTTTGGGTGTGTTGCAATGTCTCCAGGGCCAAAGGTCCATTCTTTGATGAAGTGAATGTTTGTTGTGGGCTTCCTCTGGGTCAGATCGTGTTGTGCTGGGATCGTATTGTGGATCAGATACAGCGCTCCCGAAGCAGAGGTGCCGCGGTCAGCTCAGAGGGCTGTGCTTGTGCCCTGCAGGGGGTGACTGCAGTACTCCTATCTCCGGCAATGGACCGGAGCACTACAGATGGTTTGGAGGCAGGGGACTGTCACTCCCAGGACCTTGTAGAGTCAGAGCTCCAAAGGAACACTGCTTCTGCAGGAGAGAAGGCTGCTGTTGGCTTTGGATAGCTCAGCTTGGCTTTTTTTTTTTTTTAGGGTGAATTGGGAGCTGGGAGCCAAAACCTCCTGCCTGAGTAATAGCAGCCCAATCTTGGAAAACTGGAAAAAAGCCCTGTAGGCCCCAAGGGAGCGGCCACCCTAGGCAGCTGCAGAAACTGCCCAGGGAGGCAGTAAGATATGACAAAAAGGAGTGTGGCCTTCCATGGGACTCCAGGGGCCTGAATTTGGGTCTCCTAGCTGGTGGCCTTGAGCAAGTCATCTTTCCCAGCATCATTTTCCTCATCTGAAAAGTGGGACTCTTATCTCTCAGCTCCTAGGCTTTTGTGCTGGTTCACTACGTTGAAAGTTCTGGGTGAAGAGCTGGCACTCAGCCCATGCCAACCCTGCCCCAGGCCCGTTTTCCGATAGTGTGCTGACTCAATAGATGGATGGGCTCTAATTGTTCCAACAACATGTCTGAGGTTCACAGAGCCTTTCCTTGGGAGCCTTTGTCTCAGGACCATAAATCACCAGACAACTGTCCCCACGGTTGCCTTGGCTGGGACTTCCTTCCCCTGGCAGGGTGGTTGAGGAGGGGCTGGAGGGAGGCGTGGCCACCTCTTCACCGCTGGTTTTTAAATCTCTAATTGGGAGTCTTACTTACTCAGCGATTCCAACATTCCCTTTGTAGAGGCCTCTTCTCCGCCCCAGGGCAGGCTCCCTCCCTTCCTTACCACCCCGCTTCTAGACTAGCATTCTTGAAGTAAGCAGAGCATTTTTTGCTGGATGATGCTTACACAAACTTTCCCAAAGCTTGTCTCGATAACTTGCAGGAGGCTTTGTCTGATAGCTCAAGGCCTATGTCTCTATAGGACTTGTTCTGTTTCTGGGGGAGAAATTTCTCTTGGTTCAAGAGCAGCAGTGAATACCCCAGGCATTCCCAGGCTCCAGGCTCTCCTCTGGTCTAAGCTCCTTGTTCTGGCCTTCAGTTCCAGCCACCCTCACATTCCTGACCATCCCTCGTACCCCAGGACATTCGCTCTTGCTTTTCTCTTGACCTGAATAGCCTTCCCCTGCCCGCACTTTTCACATGGCCATTCCCTCTCAGTCCTCAAGTCTCAGCTGAAATGATATAGAAGCTCCTTCCCTGACTCTCCCTCACCCCAGACTGCGTCATGTCCCCCCAGTGTTAAACTCCCTGAAAGCACACTTTGTTCCTCAGACTTTCCATGGTTTGTGATATATATATATATATATATGTGGATATATTTGTGTGATGGCAGATTTAACAAGTTGAATCCCTTCCTTGCTTCCCACTGTCAAATGACCACCTTTGTTTCAATGTTGATTTCAGTGTCTGACACGTTATAGACTCTTGACAAATAGGGGTGTTGACTGAAGAAATGAATGATTAAATAGATAGATGGATGGATAGATGGAGGCATGAATTAGACAGTGAATTAATGAATCGATGAATGAATGAATGAGTGAGTGAATGAATGAATGAATTCCAGGGCCGCATACAAAGGCTCATTTAAGAGACATGCCACTTCCTTGAAGCCCAAGGGGCTGAGGAGTCTCTCCTGTCCCTCTCGTATTTAAGCCTTACTTAAAACCCATGTTTCAGATAACTGTATGTGCATTTCTTCCTGTGTGGTGATCTGTCTTCATCCTCTGCTCTTCTTTTTCTTTTAAATATTTCATTATGAAAATTCCAAAACAGACACAAAAGTAGAGAGAATTACAATAAACCTTCCTGTGCTCCTTATCCCACCCGTCACTGGAATACTTAAAATAAATCCAGTCATCATCTCATTTTATGCATAAATATTTTAGGGCGTGTTGCTAATAGACATGATTTAAAGAAATAGCCATAATACTATGATCACATCTAACGGAAAGGTTTTCTAAAACACCCATCTCCTTTAATATCTAGTATTTGTATGATGTTCAGATATTCCCAGCTGTCTCAAAAATCTCTATTTTACATTTAGATTGTTCAAATTCGGCCTACAAACGTTGCTTTTGGTGGATACATCTCTTAAGTTGCTTTTCATCGATAACATTTTCCCTCTTATCTCCACATTAAAAAATGTCATTTATTTCTTTTTTTTTTTAATGCCATTTGTTTTTTGATGAGCCTGGGTCATTTATCCTGCAGAATGTTTCACGTTCTGGCTGATTGCCTCCTGGTGGTATGATCTAACGTGTTCCTCTGTCCCCCGTGTTTCCTGGAAACTCAGATTCAGAGGCTGGATCAGTCACATTTGATTTTTGGCCAGAAGTCTTTGTGGATGGTGTTGTGCAACCTCTGTTGTATCAGATCCTAATGTCTACTCGTTCTCCTTTAAAGATGTTACAATTGATCAGTGGCTCGCCCTGCCGTTCTTAATGAACTTCCTACTCCCATCTCTATTTCCGTGGCATGAGAACTTGTTTTGCAAAACAAGTCAGTAGAGAACATTGATCCTATCGAGCAGGTGTGGGAGCAGCAAGGTCTGATGACAAAGGCACTGATTTAGAGCAGCCCGCCCAGAGAAGAGGTTTAATTGCTCTGCGTCTCGGTTTCCTTGACTGTAAAGTGGGCCTAAGAATAGCTTTGGAACTAACAGATGGGGGAGTGTCTGGTAGATCATGTCCACACACAGTATTAAGTGCTAACTGGGGATTAACCTGCTTAATCTTCCCAACAATTCTATTCTATGAGTTCTGTTATACGTATGGGGGAGAGGAGACACGGAGTGTTTAGGTAACTTGCTTGCCCAAGGACAACACAGCTCATAAGTGGCAGAGCTGGGATTTGAACCCAGGCTGTTGGGCTTCAGAGCCTGGGTTTCCACGCTGGATGCTTGTTGAGCCATTTCAGGGAATGGGCAGCTGTTAGTTTCTACACTGTGAGGTATGCAGGGGTGGAGTAAGGCAACCTTCCACGGCCAAAGGCAGATTGCTCTTTGAGTTACACAAATTTATTGTTTCTGTCCTTCACTGTTTTCAGGTGGGTCAGAACCAGCTTGACAAAGCCACCCCTTAGAGAGGGATCAGAGGTATAAGGACCCGCTGTCATTTGAATGAGATTTGACTTTCCCAGAAAAATTTTCCGGAAGCCCAGAGAGGTTAAATGGCTTGCCTAAGATCACACAGCAAGTTTGCCCCTGAGCTTGGATTAGAACCTCAGACTCTCTCCAGCCTTGGGCCACTGTGTCTGGACCGTCCATGCCCATGTAGAGGGGCTCGCTTTACTCCCCACCTCCATACCCACGAGTCGTGTTCATGTGGGGCAAAACTCCTCTGGGAAAATGGACAAACACCCCTGCCAAAGTCACTGTAGCCACATAACACTTTCCTGGCACATCACAGACCTTCCCTTCTCGGTCACTATTGTAGAAGTCTAGGCCTGCTAACCTTGTCCTCCCCAAAGCATTCTGAGAACCAACCTTTCCTCTCCCTTGACCTCCATCATGAAGCCAAAGCAAATAAAAGCGCTGAGACAGGGTTTGAACCCAGTCCTCCTGGCTCAAAGCTCACGGAGGGCTGGAAGTGATGCCAGCACATCTGCCACGACTGCAACCCCATCTTCCAGATAAAGGAAGAGAGGCTCAGAGAGGGGTGGTAACCCAAGGAGCTCACACAGCCTTGCCTACAGCTTGGGCTACAGCACAGGCTGGATCTGTTCCTCCTGCAAGCTAAGAGGAGGTCCCCTGAGGGGTCTCCTGTTGGGCTGATAACGAAGGCCAAGACAATGGTGAAAGGTGCTTCTGGCGCCAGTGTTGGTCGCTCCCCTGCTGCCTCGAGCCCTGGGCACTCGCTCAGTAATGGACTATGGCTGATCCCAGGACTGACTGGCAGCCAGCCTGGAGATCCTCACGGGAAACCTGGAAATTGTGGCCTCCAGCCTGGAGACAGTGTCCCTTTTGGGCACCTGTGGGTGGGGAGGGGGCTTCTGGTTGTCCCAAGGTGGGAGTGCCTCTGAGCCCATGGGATGAGGGGAGACGAACTATGTCCCCTCCTCTCCCCACCCCAACCACTGGGATGGAACACTAGATGAGCCTTCCAGACTGCAAAATACAGAAAACTGTCAAAATGCCAGCTCCTCATTTCCTTTCCCTGCTGTCTCCCTGTCCTGCGCTCCTGGCTGGCCAGCATGATAATCTGCACCCTTGCCAGGGTGGTATTGAAACCAATAAGAGGGTTCAAAGGTGTCCTCAAATACCAGGCTGTGATCCCAAGGTGAGCCAGGCCACCATCACTCCCAAGACAGAAGAGATGTCTCTGAAAGCAGCGTGAACACAGCACAGGCAAGGGCACAGAGGCGCCAGCCAGTAGGGAGCTGCACAGGGGAGAGGAAGGGAGAGCTTTAGGGCAGTGGGGCTGGAAGGGCAGACCTTGAAAGCGAGGCAAAAAGCTCAGACTTTACCTGGTTGGCACAGAGATCCACTGATGGCCTCCAAGGGAAGGCAGAAGAGAGAAACCTGGGGACCACCCAGAGTCCTGGATCTTTCTTAAATACGCCAAGCCAGGTGACAGGCAAATACAAAACGGGAGCATCTGACCTTTTTCTAGGACACCCAATATTTATGTGCTTTGCTCATCACCCAAATTTTATTCATTTACCCAAAGAGTGCAAAAAAGGCGCTTGAGGAAACTGCTATAAATCTAGTGCAAGTCACCATGGTAACCTGATTAGCAGCTAAATTAAGTTCATGATTAAGAAGAAATAAATAAAAATAACTCTCCTCCTTGGCTGGGGCTACCCACTGGGCTACTGGCGGCTGAGCAGATGCTGAGGTCTTGGAGGGCCAGAGCCTGGGCCCTCAGAGATGATTGGGCCTCGGTGGGAGGGATGGATTTACTGCAGAGAAGCTGGGAGCTGACATGAGGGTTGATGAGGCCCCTGGTGGCCAGGCTGGGGAGTGCAGACTGTACCCCTCAAGGCTAAAGCTATGGGTCTCAGGAAAAGGGGCCCATATCCTCCAAGACAGTCTTCTTGATGCCCTGGACCAGTCTTCATGTATCAGAGCATCCTTTCTATGTGTTGTCACCTCTCCAGTTCTCGGTCCCCATGTTCTGGTTGTTAGGGACCCCGATATGACTTAGACCTGGTTCGGGCCCTGGGCAATCCTGGTTTAGATGGTAGAAACAGATAAAACAGGAACTTGGGACACAGTGTGATAAACACAAGGGTGGAGGTCAATAAAATGTACTATAGAATAATGGACCAGTTGGGGGACTTCCTGGAGGAGGTGATGCTGGAAAAAAGACATATGTAGCTGCTGGAGAGTGCCTACTTCAGGTGAGCATTCTGGGTTTTCTGTTTGGAGCTGATTGGCAGGATGTTGGTACCCCAGCACTAACAAGGAATGGGCTGGTATTGTCCCTGATGAGACGTGAGGGGCTTTCTTGGGGGCTGGTGCAGTTAACACAGCTCAAGGATCAGCAGAAAGAGAGAGATGGGCTTCCCGTTTACCCTTTCCAAGTCTCCTTCTGGCCAAAGCAGCCTAGCGCAGTGGTTAGTCAAACAGACTTTGAATCTTCTTCCTGTCCCCTGCCTCTGGCAAGTGATTTTGTTTACTTGAGCTTCAGTCTCAAGGTCTATAAAATGGATGGAAAGTGAAAGTCGCTCAGTCGTGTCTGACTCTTTGTGACCCCATCGGCTACACAATCCATGGAATTCTCTCCAGGCCAGAATACTGGAGTGGGTAGCTATTCCCTTCTCCAGGGGATCTTCCCAGCCCAGGGATTGAACCCAGGTCTCCCGCATTGCAGGCTGATTCTTTACCAGCTGAGCCACCAGGGAAGCCCAAGAATACTGGACTGGGGGTGATAAAAGTTACTATCTCATAAGGTTACCTTGAATTACTGAGATGATGCAGGCTAGATGTGGTGTGGCCCCTCACAGGTAGAAAAGAGTAAGATGCTTTCTGCTGTTAGTTTCCTGCCCTGGGGAGGTCTTGCCCTGATTGGGAGGGAGAAGGACGATGTGGTGGCCATAGAAATGCTCTCCTTAAGTCTCCTTCGGGAGAGATTGCTGCAGGGAGCAGGGGTGACTGACAGCCCCAGCCTCCACCCCTCCGGGTGCTCAAGCTGAGGTTACATTTTCCTCCCCATTGCTGTCAGCCAGTGATGGAGCTCAGGGGTGATGCCGGCTGGCCCTTTCCTACCAGATGTGAGGCACTGTCCCAGGAATGCCCCACCAGCCTGGTTGAACCTTTTCTAGAACAGGGCTGTGGTCTGCACTCCTCCCCTCTCCTGCCCTCCCTCCTCGCCCCTCCCCTCTCCTAGGTGTCAGGTCTGCCTCTGTCGGAAGCTCCCCCTGCCTCCTCCTGCTCCCTCATCCTTCACAGGTGTGTCCCCAGTAAACCTCTTGTGTGTCTAATCCGACAGTTGTCCCTTTCCCCAAGGACCCAGAGGGTCAGGGGACATGTCCCTCCCAGAAGTGGGTGCAATGGAGATAAATAGGAGACCCAACAACAGGTCACAGGGGTGCCTATAGGTGGGGGGTCAAGGCCTTCAGGGACTCCAGTCTCTCTCCATGTCTTGCTTTCAAGCCTGTGTGTGTGCGTGTGTATGTATGTGTGAATGTGTGTATGTGTATATGTGTGTGCACAGTCCATGCTTCCATCACTGCATCGACCATAGCATAGTGAAAAAAAATGTTTTCACCAGAAGATGAGTTCCCGTCTGTCCCCCGACTTAGTCCTGCAGAAGGCCTTGTGCATGGTAGATGCTCAGTTAAAATAACCTGAGTTTCTATGGGAGCTCTATCTAGCCTAAATTTTTCTTTGAACCAATGTTATTTTCATTGTCAGGTATTTTGAATCCCATCACACTTGCTTATTTAAGCTCTTTTATCCTTTGTTTTTGTGACAAAGCATGTATGCATTTGTTCTTTAGTCGCTAAGTCATGTCCGACTCTGTGATCCCATGGACTGTAGCCCACAAGGCTCCTCTGTCTATGGGATTTCCCAGGCAAGAATACTGGAGTGGGTTGCCATTTTCTTTTCCAGGGCATCTTCCAGACCCAGGGATTGAACTCACGTCTCCTGCATTGGCAGGTGGATTCTTTACCACTGAGCCACCAGAGAAGCCCATCTGTGTGTGTGTGTGTGTGTGTGTGTATTAGTCCCTCCGTCATGTCCGACTCTTTGTGACCCCATGGACTGTAGCCTGCCAGTCTCCTCTGTTCATGGGATTCTCCAGGCAAGAATACTGGAGTGGGTTGCCATTCTATTCTCCAGGGTATCTTCCCAACCCAGGGATCGACCCAGGGTCTCCTGAATTGAAGGCAGATTTTTTACCTCTGAGCCACTGGGGAAGCCCAGGACAGCCACACAGAAAGGTGACAGCAGCCTTGCCAGCAGAGCCTTTAACCCGTCCCTCTGTCTCTGCTGAGCCCTCGGCCATTCCCCTTCTAGAAAGGAACTAAAGGAGCTTGGTGTCTCTCAGCTCAGCTGGACAGGATGAATCTTCTTTGGGTCCCCTCCTCTCCTCCCACCTCAGGCTCCCAGCCTCAGCCGCCATCTCTCCCTCCCTGCTCAGCAAGATCAGGGAAGCTGCAAACCGAACCCTTACATCAAAAGGGAACTTGAAAAATACTTGGAGCAAAAACTGCTAACTGTGCATCCTTGCTCCGTGCTGCCTCTGATATTAAATCAGGAAATGGCACTGAACAGTTGCTCCAAACACAGAAACAGGGTTGTCAACACAGAAACCAAAAGCAATCTCTAATGGGCAGAGGTGAAAGGGACCTGGCGTGGGGCTGGGATGGGGGGCTGAGACCGAGGGAGGGATCCCTGAGCCGCACTTGTCCATGCCGTTTCTCCAGCGTCTAGAATGGAGCCAGACTCCCAGTCCTGGGCACGGAGAGCACCTTGTCTCCATGAGAGATAAATAAGAAATCAAGCATGTTGTTTAAACCTTTGGGATGCTCTTTTTAATTTCTACAGATATTTACTGAGTGCCTATGATGTGTCCAACAGTGAAACAAACGAAAAAAAAAAAAAAAAGCATCCCCATTTGGATGATCTTCTAGCTATGACTGGAGTCTGACTCTGGCATGGCACTCAAGGCCTTTCAAGTGTTGGCTCCTGAAATAGCCTCTCTGAAATAGCCCACCAAATGCCTGAGATGGTACCTCTGTTCCATGTCTTTGTTTGGGCTAGGCCTACCCCTGGATCTCCCTGTACATCTATGATACATTTCTGCTCAGCCTTCAAAGCCTTAGTTAAGTGCAGCCTTACCAGCCAACCCTTCCCCTAATCCCCTCCAAGGGCTCATTTGTTGAGGATCTGCCTGCATTATAGATGCATCGTCACCACACTTCTCCATCTGCAATGGCAGGGTTTGCAGCTCCCTGGAGGGGAAGAAAGAAGCCATGCCCATTCCTTTGCCTCATCTCCCAGTACTAGTCACAGAATGGACATAAGCGGAACTGAGACAAAAAATGAGAAACTGTGATAAAATCCATTGGTGGTGTGGCTGTGGGGAAACAGGTTACTTTCATATATTTCTGGTGGAAAATTCCAAAGGGCCAATCTTCTTAGAGGCTAATTTGCATGTTAACATTACAAATGTGGTCATCTTTCTTTCCATCCAGCAATTTCATTCCTATCTATTGCAGAGAAACACTTGCACACATGCAAAGAGGAGCATGTAAAAGCAATTTGTTGCAGCATTGTTTGCAACTGTGAAAGATGGAAAAGAGCTTAAATGTCCATAAATATAAGACTGGATAAAAAACTACAGAGCATCCATTGGACAAATTGTTGTGCATTAGTTAAAAAGAAAGAAGTAGATCTCGATGTATTGACAAAGAAGTTGCTGAGTAAAAATAAAAAGTGAGTGGTAGCTCTAGACATAGATGTTAAAACTACATTGTTGCATTTTTTACAATGAGAAAGTAGGCTTGTATATCTTGTATAATTCATTTTTGAAAGAAGAAAGGGAAGAAAGAGATGGAGCAACCACTGTCACTCCTGGCTGAAATAAGCATGGGCTCCGGATGCAGTCAGACAATATTATTCCTTTCATCAGCCCTCGACAGCAGTTTCCAGCCGTGAGAAGGTGCCACACAACTTCCCCTGTGCCCAGAAGCTTACTCTCCAAGCTGATGAGAATGTGGTGGGAAGCTAGAGTCCTGGACTCCTGAAGAACATCCAGGTAGAGGAGATGGGAAGAGGGGAGGTCAGTGGGATGGAATCGCTCAGATCAACCAGATTTCTCCTGACTTGGTCCTTGCTCTAAAGAGGAAGGGTAAGGATTGGTTTAGGATGATTGTTAACTATGGGAGGGGAGAAGGGCATTCAGGAAAAGCCCGAGGGTTCTGAGATATCATATTGCAAGGAAGCATCTGTGTTTGTCTACTTGTTAATTCCCTCCTTCTTCCTTCCCTCCTTCCCCTCTTCCCTCATTCCTCCTTCCTTCCTTTTTCTCTCTCTTTCTTTCTGTCTCTCTCTCTTCCTTCTTTCTTTCCATTTTTCCTTTCTTCCACAACTGTAATCCTGTCCCTCCTGGTATGAGACCTAGAGATAGCTCCATCACAGCATTTTTCTCTAGGATCTCATGGTCCAGTTCTACACAATTTCTCAAAACGTGTTTCTTGGACCCCAAACATCAGAATCACCTAGGGAACTTATGAAAATGCAAATACCTGGGTTTCACGTAGACCCATAAAGCCGGGCTGTAGTCAGGAATCTGGGTTTGCAACATGTTTTCTCAAGTGAAAGACATTGGGTTGAGTTGACCGAAGCCTCTCCTTGACCTTCCTGGTATTATCTCCTAAGGCCTAGCTCAAACCTGACAACCAGGTCGTGAGGTCAACCCCAATTCAGCTAGGAGAGGGAAGGAATCGAGGGGGGCCCTGCCACGTGACTCTAGTGTGTCTATTTCCCCCAGAGTGACTAAAATCTTGCTCTGACTCCTGGACTTGTCTCTCCACCACCATTCCCAGCTGCATCACAAGTCCCTCTAAGGTTAAGAGCCACAACAGACTACCTCGTCTAAGGCCTTCAGAACCAAGGGACTGGCTCATTTTTGGCAAGGGAATGGCAAGTGCAAACGCCTGGTGGAAGACAGAGCTTGGGCTATGGTAGGGCTTACAGAAGTGTACTTAGAGCATTTGTGGGGCAGTGGGGGGGACAGGTCCAGTGGGGGATGAGGTGGGAGAAGTTGGCAAGAGCAGATAAATCATTCAGGGCTTGAAGCCCATGCTAAGGAGTTTAGTTCTTTGTCCAAGTGTCAAAGGAATCTGTAATTAAACCCAGGGGAGGGGTGAAGTTAGAATAATCAGATTCACATGAAAACTGGTTCTACTACACTGTGGAGAAAATGAAAGTCTGAGCCAAGACCTCTGTAGTTATCTAAGCAAAAGCTTGGATGAGGGTGAAGGCATTGGACAGAGAAACTGAGGTCTTAAGCGATGGTTGGGAAGTAAGGGATGAAAGATCCAGCTCTGGAGAGCAATGATGAGGCTCTAGAATCTCTAATGCTGTCCTTCCGGGTCTTGGGGAGAGAGTGGGCAGGGAGGAGGCCTCCTGGTCCTCCTCACTGGCCTTAAGTGACAGTGAACTTCGAGCTATCTCCCCCCATTCTGCCACCACCATAGGGATGGACGGATGGGGGCTGACGGCCAAACAGGCTGATGGTACAACACAGGACAGAGGTAGGATGAAGGATCAAGGCCATGATTAGAGGTCAGGCTGTCCTTTACCAAAGGACAGGAGCTTGGAGAAGACTCTGCAAACTCTCTCCCCTTTGGTTTGTATCTTGCCCCAGTTTCTAACCTCCATCCTCCAGCCCCATCCCTCAGGGAAGAGGGAAGAGAGCAAGAGTGAGCTCAAGGATGTTTGCCATTGGCCAGAGGACGGACATGTTCATCACTGCCTGGATAACTGAGCTCTCGGCAGAGACTTGGCAAGGTTTAGAGGCTCAGCTGTGACCTGAAAGGAACCACTAGGTCTCTGGGAAGCTGGAAATCCTGACCCAAAGAGCAGCTGAAGAACGGTGCTGACGCTGCATTCCCGGGTTGCCACCCAGTTGAGGTCAAGACCACGGGCTTCCTAGTGTTCGGGGTACTGGACTCAGGGCCTGAAGCTCCAGCTGGTCACCTCTGTGTTGCTAAAGAAACCACTTACCTCTCTGAGCCTCCTTCCTTGTGTAGAGTGGTGATAATCCTCCCCATCTCCAAGGGCAGTTGTGGGGACTGAACAAGTTAATAAAACTCTTTGGACACTGCTATACATCTGTATTTACCTACCTGCCTACCTATCTCTGTAAAACAAGGATAATCATAGTCCCTACATTATAGAGATGTGAGGACTGAAGGAAAAAGTGAAGGATAAAGGCTTTCAGAATCTCTGTACACATGGGTGTGGATATTATTATTAAATATCCCATCTATACTGGAAGCTAGTGGGGCTTCCCTGATGGCTCAGTGGGTAAAAAAATCTGCCTGCAATGCAGGAGACACAGGAGACGTGGGTTTGATCCCTGGGTTGGGAAGATCCCCTGGAGGAGAAAATGGCAACCCACTCCAATATTCTTGCCTGAAAAATCCCATGGACAGAGGAGCCTGGTGGGCTACAGTCCAAGGAGCTGCAAAGAGTCAGACATCACGGAGCAACTTGGAAGCCATACTGCCCAGTGGTCGTCTAACACAGTGCTGTCCAACAAGAAGAAGATATAAGCCACAGATGTAATTTAAAATCTTCTAGAATTCACATTAAATCGAAGTAAAAAGAAGCAGGTAAAACAGTTTAAATGATAAATTTCCATTCCCAGCATG
The DNA here is from genome assembly GCF_027580195.1 of Bos mutus. NCBI lineage: Eukaryota > Metazoa > Chordata > Mammalia > Artiodactyla > Bovidae > Bos > Bos mutus. The sequence continues at coordinate 53,707,322 of NC_091629.1, read as the reverse complement.
AGTCTGGGTCGTGGGGGAGTGGGGGAGTCCCTGTCCCTAGGGAAGGAAGCTAGGAAAAGGCTCTGCAGAGTTGGGGTAACTCTGGCTTCTTATTGGAATCCACTAAGTCCTTTGGATGCATAAGGCCACCAAGACCCAGAAACCCAAGAATGCCTTTTAGGAAGCATTGGGTTGGAATTCAATGGCCACTGTGTGCAGCAGGCAACAGTGGAAATGACAGCTGCCTTTGGGAAAGAGGAAGAGGAAGGGAGAATTATCTGCTACCTCTTCTTGGAAGCCAAAGACCTGGTGAAACTCAGAGGGAGTGCGAGCGAAGGACTCTCCTCTTCCCAATGGGCCTCGAAAAACCTAGGGGAGATTTCCGGGCTCCTTGGGAGAGACAGGTGATCCGATATCTGGGAGATGCAAACGCAGAAGGCAGAAGCCTGGGCGGGGGGGTGGTCCCCTGACTCAGGTACCTTCCGGGCACAACGCACCTTGGGAACACTGGCTTCCGATTGGCGACCGGGATAGTACAATCTTGCAACCTACTTGGCACGGAGGCGCGGAGTTGCCGGTTCCGTGATTCGAAGCATTCCCTGTGCCGGGCTTCCCTACCCAATACACACACACACACACACACACACACACACACCGCCTCCCACTGCACTCAGGCACGCACAGAGACGCCCACTCCCACACCAAACACCTGCAGCCCTCTGGAAATCAGTGTACGGTGCACGTTGGGGCTGAACGCGGCTGCGGGGAGTGCCGCGCTGGGTTGGAGGCGCACTGGAGAGCGCGCGGGCCACTCTTGGGTTAGCGGATGGGTTGGGGAGGGGCGGAGGGAGCCGCGCCGAGAACCTGGGACCCGGCAGAAGGCGGTGGACATGCAGTCCCCTTAAGGAGTAACTTTTTCGCCCATCCCCACTCCGGTGCCCGGAGGCTCCGCTGTGGCTCGGACGCGCACAGCCTCCTTGATCACCATCTGTAACCTGAAGAATCCCAAGGTGGTGCGCTCAGAACGCATCGCTCCTGACCCCACCTGGGGTGGGTAGGGAGAAGGGGGTGAAAACTTCAAAATTAGAGTTTGCGGGGTTAGAGACAGCAAACTGTTCAGAAGAGGTCTCTGGCCGCCACCAGTCCTGCTTGGCTTTCCTTCAAAAGAGGCTTGGGCTCGGCGAGCGCATTGCTTCTGTGTCTCCTGGCCTCCTTCCCTTCACGTCTCCTTCTGGACTCTCCACTAGTCCCATCAGCCCTTCTATTTTATTCCTTTCTTTCCCCCACTCCCTATCCCACTCACCTTTCAGAGATGGGGTGTAGCCTCCAGGTACGCCTTGATGGGGATCCCCGCGCGCTAATCCCTACAACCCCACCCCCCACCTCCAGCGCGCCGGGTTCGGAGAAGGGGCACCCGCGTTGGCTGGCAGGGGAAAGAGGCCACTAGGATTTGGGGCGCCGCGACCCCGCGGCAGAGTGCAGCAGGAGCCAGGGTGGGGAGGCCGGGCTGCCCCGTGAGGTCGGCTGCTCTGCATTGGCTTTCACTCCGGAGTAACACGACGGTCTGCTTCACTTTTATCCAGTTTCCAAGTTTTTGGTGGAGGTGGTTGGGTGCAGGGTGGATAGAGGAGGGACTGGGTATTGGGGAAGGTGGATCTTAAACTGTACAGAGACAGCTAAGCCAGAGCCCAGAGGAAGCGAGGGACCGAAACGGGAGACAGAGGCTCAGGGACAAAGAGGAACGCGACCGCCCGGACAAAGCCCGAGTTCTAGACGCTTGGAGAGCGCGCGGGATGACCGTAAGCGAGCAGGAGGCTAGAACGCAGAGGGCTGCGGGGGAAGGAATCCTCGGGCCTCGACGTGGGACACTCCTGATACTCAGGTTGGGTCCTCGACAGTAAGGGTCAGACAGACCCGAGGGTCCAACAGGAGGGCCCAGACCGGCCGGGCAGCCTCAGTGCTCTCGCAGAAGGCCAGAGTGTGCGCGCGAAGGAGGGAGCTGACGGATAGGATCAGTGGCACCGGGAGAGCCCAGTGCGTGTGTCCGGCTCTGGCCGCCAGGAGCCTGAGCCATAGTCTGCATAGATCCGAGAAGGCCGACCCAGTGTAGCCTCGAACAGTCACCCTGCGGAGCCGCGATCTGAGTGCGCTCTGGCTGCAGGAGAACGAGGCAGGGACCCGCAGGGTGCGTGTCCGGAGCGCCCACCTTCGAGCAGGGGCGGGGCGGCGGCTTGGCCCGGACTCTCCTGGGAAAAAGCCTAATCGTTTCTGCGGAGAGCATGCTTCGCGTAGAGGACTGAAGACTGGCTCTTCCAGCATTACAGCTGCTGATCCAAACCTTTCAGTCCCAGTCTTAGTTCAAATATATTAATTTTATTAAAAATAGGCGGCCCAGGGTCACACCTCACTCCAGTCTTACCGGGGGCGCAAGAGAACAGAGTTTTCAAAATTGACTGGAGGCAAATATTTTACCTTCGCACACTTAAAAAACCACATCTGGCCGTCGCCGCATGAGCGTGCACACCCGATCCTGGCGTCGGTCTTGCGGCGGGGTAGGGTGGGGGGAACGGGGATCCTGCATAGGCGGCGGCCAGGACACACTCACCCAGTGCGCGCTTCTCCTGTCTTTCGCTGCACTCGCGCAAAGCCGAAGAGCAGAAGGCGACGCCGGAGGCGGGTCGTGTCTCCGGTTACAGCGAATTCGCGATTTATCCGGCTTCTGCGCCCGGGCCGGGGTCTCCAGAGCTCATATTTCGGGCCACCCTGTACCCGATAGAGAAGGTGCGCAGCGCTCAGGCACTGTATGGATGCTTCAGTGTGGTGCGCTTAGGGGTCTCCGTCTGCGCTCGGGGTTGGTTTCTCATCGGACAACCCTGGGGCCCCTCGCAGTGGCGTTTCCGCTTTCGGCCATCCTTCTAATTCGGCCTAGGACCTTCCCGTGCAAGGAGCCGCCTCCAGGCATCCCTCCCTGCTCCTCCGACCCCTGACCCCCGGAGCTGGAGCGCGAGTTTCATGAGGGGAGATCAGCGCGGAACTCGGGGCTGAGTCCGAGGACCGAACTGAGGACCTGTGTGTGGCTCTAGAAGAAACTGTCTTGGGCTCCGGTGCACACACAGATTACGTTCCGGGCCGCCTTGGGTTGGGCCGGTTGGGAAGACCCAGCTAGGTCCGAGTGGTCAGTCTAGCCTTCCCGCTGCGGGCCCCGCGATTCGGCGCGTCTTTGCGCACAGTGGCCACTTGGAGTCGCACTTTATGCCTGTTTGAGCCTCTCCTTCTCCGGCTGACGCCGGGATCTGCTTAATCGTTACAAAACGTTCAAACAAAAACAGGGCCGGTTTCCCAGCAGCCGGGAGCCACCCGGAGCACCGTCCTGCACTGGCCTCAGTGCCCAGCATGGAGAACTCAGTGGATTCTCCGCGTTTGGCTGGGGAGAGAGCTTCGGAACCTTTGGACCAGTTCTTCCCCTGCTCCCTTCATCTCGTGCATTTGTGGGTGGGATGTGTGGGGAACCGAGGCCGATCTCAGGATTCGGCCACCGCGCCCGCCAGGAGGGGGACGGCTCCCGCTTGGCCTCGAGGAGGGTCCCCTGAGACTGAGTTGGATTTGAACATAACTCTTGGAGTCCCAACCCCGCCACCCTAACACACAAATATGCGCAGACCTGCAGAAACACAGCCACGCACTGCACACACGCGGCCGCTCGGCACACGGAGCATCTCCCACCGAGCAGGGGACGCTTGGGAACAATGGACTCGAGAGGTGTCGTCCTGGCGCTCATTCTGAGCCTCTGTGGCTTGGGGGACACGGGTTGGGGGAACCAAGGGTAAAGAGGGAGGACAGCGCGCGAAGGAAGGGGTGGAGGTGGCGGCCCGGCCTGGGGCAGGGAGGGGGGCGCGCACCGAAGGCGAGCGGGCGGGGGCCGGGACACCGAGAGGGTGGGGTGGGGGCTGGGCCCGGGCCGGCGGTCCCTCTCGGCTTCAGCCCTCCGCCAGGCCTCGGCGGCTCTCCGACTGCTCGCGCCGCCAGTCAGCTGACTCGGGGGGCGGAGGAGCTGTCAGGCGCGCCCCGCCCTGCGCCGCCCGGCCGCGGGGCCCGTGCAGCCATTGGCCAGCGCGCCGGGCTGCCCGGGCCCCCGCGCCCCGGTGACATCAGGGAGGCGATAAAAGGCAGCAGCGGCGCCGGATCCCGCACAGCTGCACCGCCGGGCTGCGAGCGGCTGCGATCCAGAGAGCCCAAGAGCAAGAGAGCTAGAGAGCGAGCCGCGGGCGCTTGCCCGGCGCCTCCCCTCCGCCCGGCCGCGCGCCCCGCTCGCTTCTCCACTCACTCCCGGCCCTGCCCGGCCCCGGCGCGGCCACAGCCCCGAGCTCTAGGGCGGCGCAGGCAGGCTCGGGATTCTCCGGCGCGCCGCCGCATCCCCAGACAAAGGCTTGGCCGGCGGCCCCGGCCCGCTGCGCCCTCGGCTCCTCGCCTCCCGGGCTCACCGCTCTTCACCCCAGCTCCCGGCTCGGCGCGTCCCGGCCGGCCGCAAAGTTTCCCGGGCGGCGGCGGCGGCGGCGGCTGCGCCTCGCGTCAGCGATGGCCGCGGAGCTGAGCATGGGGCCCGAGCTGCCCACCAGCCCGCTGGCCATGGAGTACGTCAACGACTTCGACCTGCTCAAGTTCGACGTAAAGAAGGAGCCGCTGGGGCGCGCGGAGCGCCCGGGCCGGCCCTGCACGCGCCTGCAGCCAGCCGGCTCGGTGTCGTCCACACCGCTCAGCACGCCGTGCAGCTCGGTGCCCTCGTCGCCCAGCTTCAGCCCCACTGAACAGAAGACTCACCTTGAGGACCTGTACTGGATGGCGAGCAACTACCAGCAGATGAACCCCGAGGCGCTCAACCTGACGCCCGAGGACGCGGTGGAGGCGCTCATAGGCTCGCACCCAGTGCCCCAGCCGTTGCAGAGCTTCGACGGCTTCCGCGGCGCGCACCATCACCATCACCACCACCACCCACATCCGCACCACGCGTACCCCGGCCCCGGAGTGGCTCACGAAGAGCTGGGCCCGCACGCGCACCCGCACCATCACCACCACCACCAAGCGTCGCCGCCGCCGTCCAGCGCGGCCAGTCCCGCGCAGCAGCTGCCCACTAGCCACCCCGGGCCTGGCCCGCACGCGGCGGCCGCTGCGACGGCGGCTGGTGGTAGCGGCAGCGTGGAGGACCGCTTCTCCGACGACCAGCTCGTGTCCATGTCCGTGCGCGAGCTGAACCGCCACCTGCGGGGCTTCACCAAGGACGAGGTGATCCGCCTGAAGCAGAAGCGGCGGACCCTGAAGAACCGGGGCTACGCCCAGTCGTGCAGGTATAAACGCGTCCAGCAGAAACACCACCTGGAGAATGAGAAGACGCAGCTCATTCAGCAGGTGGAGCAGCTTAAGCAGGAGGTGTCCCGGCTGGCCCGCGAAAGAGACGCCTACAAGGTCAAGTGCGAGAAACTCGCCAACTCCGGCTTCAGGGAGGCGGGCTCCACCAGCGACAGCCCCTCCTCTCCCGAGTTCTTTCTGTGAGTCGTGGCCGCTCCCGGCCCCCGCCCTTGCCCCGGCCCGGACTCCCCCGTCCCGTATCCCTAGCCCCGGACTCCCCCGGACCCTGTCCCTGCCACGGCCCCAGCCTTGACCTGTTCGACTGGAGGGAGGAAGGGCGCGCGGGACGCGGGCGACGGGAGGGCGCGCGGGCAGGCAGGGGACCTTGGCCAAATCGAGCGCGGCGCGCGCCAGCGCCGCCTCCTAGACTCGAGCAGAGCCAGAGAGAGGCAAGGGGGTGGGAAGTCCCAGAGCAACTTTTCTCCAGGCTGGAGGGCGGCAAGGCATAGTCGCGAGGAGTCGCCAAGGCCGTCTGGAGACTCCTGGCTTCCTGAACTTTTGCGCGTTAAGCCGGGGCAGCTGCCTCAGTCCGGAGCGTAATCCAGCCCAGCAACAGAGCAGCGAGGAGAGGAAAGGAGAAGGGACCCTGGCGGCCCGTTCCGGCAGGCGCGAGGCGAGGCTGAGCGAAGGAAGGACAGAGGCGGTCCTGGGTCCGGAGAACACTGGCTTTCAGCCCCGAGACGCGGGCCTCAGTTAGGACGTTCTGCGCGCAAATCTCATCAATTTTATTGCCTGCTCGATTATATAGAAAAAAATACGAAAATCTGCATTAAAAATATTAATCCTGCATGCTGGACATGTATGGTAATAATTTCTATTTTGTACCATTTTTCTTGTTTAACTTTAGCATGTTGTTGATCATGGATCATAACCCCCTTGTTTTCTTTGGGTGAGAAGGATCGCAGTTCGGAAACTCCGGCGGGCGGCCGCCTGTCCGGTTGCAGTCTATCGGCTGTCGGCTTGTAAATACCCGCCCCGCCAAACCGCTTAGAGGACGTGGCAGCAAGTGGAGTGTCTTTGTTTGGGTTTATTATTATGGCATTTTTTTTTCTTTTGTAAGTAAAAAAAAGTTCTGGGTATTTGCATCAGAAAACAACTTTGTCTTGGGGCACCCTTGGAAGTTGCATGTTGTCTCCCCCTCCCCCACCCCCTTTGGTCCTCTCTTCCTCCGAGTTTGTTTTCAATTTTGTTTTTGATGGGAGAAGGAGGACTGGGGTCCCAGTTCCTGAGTGCCAGGGCAGGGCAGTTGCTGAGTACCAGTGTGTGCAGAGTTTCACACTCGGGAGGTACAGGAGTGCCTTCCTGTCAGCTGGTCTTAGGGCTCAATTGACACCCCTAACAAGAAAAGGAGGGAAAGCAGGTCTTGTTTGCTTTTTAGTGCAACCAGAATCACTCCCAGGGTCCCCACGAAACCCTCCAGGCCGGCACTCATTGCTGGGGCCAAAGAGCTCCTAGGGCTATCGGCTTCACCAGCCCGGACAGCCCAACTTATGTTGAACCTACTGCCACACTCAGAAAGTACCAGAAACCCCAACACTGGCAAGACATTTTGCAACTTTCAAGTGCGTTCTTTAGATCTATATGTTACGTGTGTTTTCTTTCCCTGCTTTGGAGATGGCGGGCGAGTTATTGGTGGTGTTACCCCCTCCCCCACCCCTTCAGTTGTATAGTAGTTATAGGGAAGATCTGGGTGTTTTTCTTTATTATTACTTTTTTTCTCCCCTGCAGGTCAGTAAGAGGATTTAAGTTGCACTGACAAAAATACCAAAATGAAAGCGTATTTTTTAGTTCTCATTTGAAATTGCTGGCGCTGCTGGCCGGATGCATTTTTGAGTTTGTATTAGTTGATAAATTAACAGTAATAACAAGATTGTATGAACCGCATGGTGCTTGCAGTTTTAAATATTGTGGATATTTGTCCTGCATTGGAAACGAGCTTCGGTTTTTACAGATTCAACTGTGTTGAAATCAAATTTGCCACAACAGAAATTGTTTTTATTTCATGTACAATAAGGGATCAATTTCAAACCCTGCTTATGATATGAAAATATTAAAACCTAGTCTATTGTAGTTTTATTCAGACTGGTTTCTGTTTTTTGGTTATTAAAATGGTTTCCTATTTTGCTTATTAAAACCATGGAAATGGTGTTTATTTAGAGGATTCTGCGTTCGCCTGACTTTTCTTCTCTTGCCTCTTCAAGAGTTGATCCAATTTGAGGGGCACTCTCACCCCTTCCTTGGCCGGTGGAGAAACAGCCCAAGTCTGGGCAGACCTCTCTGTTGAGTGTGTGAGTGTGTGTGTACCTGAGCCTTAAATGTGTTTTCTGCTTCTCACCCTAGGTATAGACACCGGTCAGGAGCCGGTGTTCGTGAGCAGAGAGGGGGCCCATGCCACTTTGGCGGAGCTTTCAGGCTTGGGCACCAGGATTGGCCTGCTAGCCTACTGGTTCTGAGGTTGGCCAAAACCAGGAAGCTGGGAGTTGTCACCCTAATGGGGAAACAGGGTATTTCTGGCAATCAGGCTCGCTGGCCCTGCCATGTCCAGCCTGGTGCATCGGCTGGGGGCAACCAGATTTGCCCTAGAATGCCTGCTCTAAGTGGAGGCCCAGCCCCTTCTCCCCTCAGGGCCTTTGGAAGCAAGTGGAATCTAGTATGAGGTCTTGGGGTGGAAGACCCTTCAGACAGGAAGCCTGTCCCTGCAAACCTGTTTGCTGCCACTTGGGCCTGGAGTGGTCAGCCCCCAGAAGGACTGAAACAGGATTTCAATGACTCCCTAAACCAGGGGTTGGAGGGGGTTGGGGCATCATTCTAGGCCAGCGACTCTGACCCTAAGTCCTTCACTGGGAGGTGGTCCCAGAACCTGTCCTTACCCAGACTCTTAGAGAAGGCAAGGTCACCTGCCTAGGTTGTCCCAAGCCCCTCTCAGCCGTCTTAGAACCCCATCTATAATTCTGGGTAGTAACCACCGCCCTCCCACTACCTCCAGAAGAATTCTCTTGCTGCTTTGGCAACAGCAGGTTCCATGGGATTTCTGATCTCCTTAGACACAGCATCTGCAATTCGGAAGACTCAGCCTTCTAGTCTCGGATCCTAAGGTGGAGCTTTAGTACTTGAATGGGGAGATGCAGGAATCCCAGAAAGTAGAACCCCAGCCAGGGACTAGAGCTGGAAAGAGCCAAGGAGAGGGTGAAACTACCAGGGAATAGATTTTGGCCCAGTCCCTGGAGACTTGGGATTGGTAGCCAGGGTATAAGAAGGGCAAGAATCCCTACAGTAAGGATGCAAATACCAGCAGTAATTTACATTTAGCAGTGCTGTGGTGTTGTTTAGTAGGAGAGAAGTCGAAGATCCTAGCTCGGGTTAAATTCCAAGGCCCAGTTCATTCACCAACCTAAAGAGGTACATGGCAGGGAAGGCTTTGGGTGAGGGGAGAATGGAAGTCTGGCAGTGGGGTGACTGCCCGCGTGCGCTCAGCAGAAGGAGCAAAGGGCTATGATTAGTTGGGTAACTGCGTGCACAAGTGCACATCCACAGAGTAAGAGTGTGCCGCACTTGGACAAGCGTACCCACTTGTCCCTTTAGGGCAAAAAAAGGTCTGGCAGGTGGAGTTCTGGAAGAAACCAGGAAAGGCGTCCCTGTGGGACCAGGCGGGATCCTCAGGACTCCGTGGGGTGGAGACTTGACTTGACTTGACTCTCTTTGGAATGGTCCCAAGCAGACTGGCACCCTCCACCTCTAGAGTCACCTGGACTCTGCCAGAAAAGCCTTGGAGGCTGGGGAGGGTTGCAAACTCCAAAGCACCGGTTTTCTTTCCCCAGAGCACAGACACAGGCACAACCCAGCGACCGATGTCATCACAGTGCCTCCAGAACAACGCGGTGGCTCAGGCCGGTGTAGAGTGGCCAAGTGCGTCTCTGAGAAGCTGGCAGTCCCACGACACAGCCCTAGTGACACACTGACGCACAGATACACAGACATCCTCATCTCGCATCCACACTGATGCCGTCGCAGACATTGTAACTCCCTGCGCCACCCATCTTCGGAGCACCTACCAGCCCGGGCGCAAGCAGGCGAAAGCCGGGCAGAGCGGGCAGCGCGCGGGAGGAGCGCGGGACCTCGGGAGCCTTCAGGGCGGGCTCGTCCAGCAGGCAAGTCCCGGCCCGCCGCCTCAACGCAGACCCAGCGCCCAGATGCTCGGGGAAAGCGACCGGTTCCCGACGTCCTTCGGCTCGTCCCTCCCCGGCGGCGCTTTGCGGACCGGAGGCTCCTTGCGGTTCCCACCACTCCCCGCCGCCTGCGGGCTCCTCGCGACCCTCCGAGGCCCGGGAAGGAAAAAAAAAAAAATCCTCCCCACGCCGGCAGTCCTCCACGCCAGCACGGGTCCCACGCAGACAGCTGGCGCCTGCCCTTGGGGACAGACGCCGAGACAGACACGCGGGCCTCGCGACAGTGGCTCCGCTGCAGCCCGCGCCCGGGGCTGGGGGAGGCCCCGGGCGGGTCGGGCGCGTAGGGCGCGCGGGTCCCCTCTTGCGACCCCCGAATCTAGCGGGTTCGAGGGAGACTGTGCTGGTTGGACGGGCCGCCGCCGCCAACCTTCCTAGAGGCCGATCGGGGAAGGCGCCCGGCGGCTTCCGGGGATCCTCCCCGCACCGGCTCTCCCCGACAGCCTCCTGCGTCCTTACTTTCTTTGCCCTGTTCCTTTCCTCACCCCTTCCTGCGGAAATTACCATCTCAGAAAACTTTCTTTCTCCGTTTCCCCTCCCCCCTCCTTTTCTTTCTTTCCCCCTCTGCCCTTTATCCCGGCGCAGCCTGGCAGAGAAGAGCGATAGCAGCGGGCTCCGAGGTGCCCGGTAAGTGCGGGGAGGAGTGGAGGCCAGAGCCTGGCGTCCCTGAAGCCTCCGCGCAGCGCCTGCAGCGCTGGCCAGCTGCTCTGGCTCCCGCCTGCCTGATCCCGCTACCCGGCCCTTCCCCTCCCTATCTTTCCCAGCGGCTGGGCGGGCGGCTGGGGATGGATCTAGAGCGAGGTGCCCGCTGGTGGTGGTGAAAGGGGGTCCCTGGAGAGCTGGGGCTGGACCCTAAGCCCAGACGCCTCTTTGCGGCACAGCCAGGCTTCCTCCAGTCAGTCCAGGGTCTCTGGGCATTTCTGTGGCAGGACAACCCTCTTCCCTGTCAGAGGTGCCCAGCTGCCCCCCACCCACCCACTCTGGCTGTGCCCTACCCAGGGGGGCCTCCCAGTGGGAGCTGCCAAGAACAAAACCAGGTCCCCCAGCATGGTCATTTTGCTTTTTTTTTTTTTTTTTTTTTTGATCTAGAGAGGCGGCTTCTGCCACACCATGCAAAATCCTCAGCCACTCAAGCCCATTCCTCCAATTCTTTCTCTCTGGGCTCCGGAGAAAACAGCTGGATTGAGAGATTTGACTAGTTCCCTTGCAGGCTTTCAGATGCAAAACCCGCTTCTGAGCCCTTCTGTTTTCAGAAAGGAAAACCCAGAACTGGCATCTTGCGTAACCCTTCCCTCTACAGCCGGCTGTCCGCTGGCCTGGCCTCTCAGCCCTGAGATAGCAGTGTTTGGATTTGTTATGTAAGGAAGGGAGGATTAGAGGTTTGTGCTGCTCCTCCTCCCCCCACCAAAATAAAAGTCCTCACATGGTGCATCGTGTTAAAAAAAAAAAAAAAACAAAACCCATCACAGTGTTTTTTTTTTTGCAGCAGGCGGCAGCTCTCCTGGTAGAATTCAGTCTGGGTAGAAAAGCTGCTCCCGAGTTTGTGCCCAGCACAATACTTGGGGGAGATGTGCCAGATTGCAGTGAAGGGAGAGTCCTGCGTTCAGGGTGTACCCCATTCTCGCAAGCAGCTGGTACTTACAGACTCAGAGGACTAGCCTCCTGTTGGGGAAGGCAGATGCTGCTGCTGTTGGAATTTCACCCTTTCTCCACTTCCTGCCTCTGGGAGCAAGGTGCCCAGACCCTGGAGAGCACGCGTTTCACCTGAGGAGCCCCCATTCTCTCCGCCCTGCACACCTTCACCGTGCACTGCATGCATTTCTGTGCCTTACATGTGTTCTTAATATCTTGTACCCTTTTCCCTTGTCCTCCACGTATTATCTTAAAAGATGCACTTAGATAAGAAAATCAGAGCTAACTGTTCTCACTTGGAGGGAATTAAATACACGAGAGAAGTTGCCACTCCAATTTGGAAAAGCAGCTACATTATTAATAAGGATTTGTTCTGAAGCAGACTCAGTTTTATCTGCCTCTCTGCATTCTTTGTCTGTGAAGTTACTTTCATGTGAAATAGCAGCCACTCATTACACATTCCTTTTTGTTGGTATCAAAAAAAATAAATAAATAAAGGATGATATCCTTTAGACTGGAGGGGCCACCACAGGGGCAGGGGGAGGAGGCCTGCAACTTTCTGGAAGAAGCCAGTTGCCGGGAGAAGAGAGAGCTGAAGTCCACAGAGTCAGTATTTATATTGTTGTATTTTCGTTTTTTGGAGCTTGGGGCCCTTTATTGGGGCTTGTATTTCCTACAGTAATTAGACAAGGGTGGGAAGCTAGACGGTGTCCATTTTGGAGCTGGTGAGGGTGGGTGGACATTGAGCCTGGCCTGTGACTCCACCAGGAATCAGGAACCGAGGTTGTCCTGAGGTTACTTGCAAGTCCTCTAGTTTCATCTGATCTGTCTCGTTCACTGCTCTGACACTGCCGGGGTTACATGCATCTCTGTTCTTCTCAGAGAGGGCATGGACCTGGTCTGGTCCAGGGACAGCAAAGGGCTTCCTGATGCAGGACTTGGCATCTGCCCTCCTTTGTGTCCTGGGGATCTGAGCCTGGCACACTCGTCCTTTTCCAGGGACCAGGGGCAAGCCGATTGTAGCACACGTAAGGCCTGACCAGTTCACGAGGTACATCCCATCACGACATTTCACTTGACTCTCTGAGTGTGGACTGCTAATATCCACACCAGTGAGGGATGGATAAATAGGCCCAGAGCAGTCATCTCTTACACAGGGTCACCCAGTGCAGGATCTAGGACTTGAATCCCCACCTATCTGATGCCAAAATTCGTCTTTTTGCCACCAAACTCCATAAGTCCACTATGCCTTATCTGAAACACTGGGGAGTGGGGGTAGAGCTTAGGGAAAAGTATGGACTGGTGGGAAATAGCCTTTGTGCGGGACACTTTCCTATCTAATTCTCTTTGTAGAGGGCAGTCACTTTCTTGGGGGTATACGTAATGCTCTCCAGCCACAGGGCTCCCTGCCCAGGTACAGGGGATGGGGAGTGGGGCCTTGGAAATGCAGCAGGACTAATGCCACAAGAGGGTGGGAGGGACATTGCAGGTCTGATGCCCATTTCAATCTTTCATGGAGGAGCCAGCAAGTTATGGTGCTTGTGTGTTTGGTGTGTGTGTGTCTATGTGTGTTGCGGGGAGGCCCACTTGGGCATTGTTAGGCTTGGGACACTGGTGCTTTTTGTAATTAGTCAGAGTGCTCTCACCTTTTATCCGTTCTCAATGCAACTTTCCAAAAATTATTTCATAATGATCAGGGCAAGTGTTTCTAGAGGAAGCAGCCTCTAGGTGAGGCAGTTTTGATGGAATTACTCATAGATGAACCAAAGCTGTTTCCAGTATGATATGGGAGCTTTGGACCCTCACTGAGGTGTGCCTACAGTCTCATGCAGGCACCTGCAGAAACGTGTGTGTAATTCACACTTACATACACTGAGGCAGGCACATAGGTGCACACACATTCAAATGCATTATTTGCTACACATTCTCTTGCATGTATGCACACGCAGGTACATTGCACACAGACCCACAGGTATGTCTCCATGCCCATGTGTGTGCCTGTCCAAATGCCCATACATACCCACTTAGGCAGTGTGCATGGAATGTGCACCATTATCCACACGCCTGTATAGACTTACACTTGCATTGAAACACAACTGATTGCATATGTATATACACTCACAAAATATGCGTGGGTCACATCCACACACGCACACTTTGGGTACTGAGCAGTGGCCTTCACATGCATTCACACACGAGCACCGCGTCACAAGTGAAATGTGGCTCTGGTGGGGTTAATGGAGGCCCAGACTCCCATAAATATTTATACGAAGCACTCAAGCTCTCAAAGCAGGAGACGAAACCTCTCCCTCCAAGCCGCTGTAAATCAAGCAGCTGCTGCGTGGTACCTGTCAGATCCAGGGCTGTGTGCTCCTGGACCTGCTCCATGAGGGCGGCCATATACGTGCTGGAGCACACGGGCCTCTCCCCGCCTCCCCAGGCATCCCAGCCGATGTGCCAAGGTCGGTCCCAACACTCCGAGGATTCTTCTGTGAGCAGCGAAAAGAAGCATTTGAACACTGCTGCTACTGCAAGTGCAGGGAGGCTGTGTGTGAATATCTGAGCCTAAGATTCTCCATTGAAGACAGAAGTGATCCTAGAGGGCCTTGGAGAGCTGGTGGGTGCTAAAGAGGGCTGGAGGTCCTGGGCTGACCCAGGTTCACTCAGCAGGGACTCCAGCTTCTGGGGTTGGCTACATTTTGGGCCCCAGGAACCTGCTGCATTGCACTGAGCTATACTGCCTTAACCCTGTGTTCAGTGAGTATTCTGCCTCCAGTCCTGCCACCTCAAAGCTTTCATTCAACTATTGAGCAAATATTTGTTGTGTGCCTTCTCTATGCCAGGCACTGGACTAGGCACTGTGTCTTCCCTCTGCCAGACCACACAACAATGGGCAAGGCCAGAAATAATCCCTGCAAACAAATCTTCGTGAGGTTTACAGTCTAGTAGGAGAGCAAAAGGGCTTCCCAGGTGCCTCAGTGGTAAAGAATCCGCTTGCCAATACAGGAGATCCCTGGGTGGGGAAGATCCACAGAAGGAGGAAATGGCAACCCTCTCCAGTATTCTTGCCTAGGAAATTCCATGGACAGAGGAGTCTGGTGGGCTACAGTCCATGGGGTCACAAAAGAGTCAGACACGACTTAGCAACTAAAGGACAATAAGGAGAGAGACAGATGCAGTTAGATGCTTAACTATCCAGGATATAATTTAAAAAAGAGATAACTGCTATGGAGGAACAAAGCCTAGCCCTCTGAAAGCCTATGTATAACAAAGAAGCTGACACAGACTGGCAAAGAGTGGTCAGGAAGTGCTTCCTGGAGGAAGTGATATTTGAGTGAAGATCTGAAGCATGAATAGGAGTTATCCAAGTCAAATAGATATGGGAAGAACATTCCAGGTCTAAATCTCTTTTAGTCTTAATTTTAAAATAAGTGATCAGGATCTCTGTCTCCCTGCTAAGTTTTTCTTCTGTTTTCTCACCTTGCTCACTGTCCTGCCACACTAACTGTCTCATGTTTCTGAAACCTGCTAGTTACCCTACTAGCTTAGGGCTTTGGCTTGAGCTGTTTCCTCTGCCTGAAACACTCTTCCCCCAGACATAACTGTGGCAAACTCCCTCTTCTTCAAGTCCTTGCTCCAATTTCACCTCCTTGATCAGGCCTATCCTAACCTCTCTACTTGATCTAATAACTTGCTCTCTACTGCCTCCCTGAAAAGTCCTGACCTGCCTTATTCTGCTTTACCATTTCTTTTTCTTTTTTTTTCTTTCTCTCCATAGAACTAATAATCTTAGGACTCTGGATTAACTCTTTATTTATTGCTCATTTTCTGCATCTTCCTGCCAGCAAGTAAACTCCTTGAGGTCACCGCCTGATGGCTGTTTTGTTCACTGATGTTCCTTAGCACCATGAGTGGTACCTGGCACTGTAGCACCTCAATTACCCAATAATGGGTTGAATGAATGTGTGTTGAGTAAAATGTGTTTAAAGAGGAAAGGGTATAGCAGCTGTGAAAAAGTTTGAGGTCCCATGTATATTTATCTCCATCTATCTACCTACCTATCTATCTATTATCTATCTTTCCATTATTCAATTTATGTATCCTTTCATCAGTCATCTATCTACACCTATCTGTCAATTATGTATCTGTATCTGGGGCATCCCAGGTGACACTAGTGGTAAAGGACCCACCTGCCAATCCAGGATATGTTAGAGACACAGGTTTGATCCCTGGGTTGGGACGATCCCCTGGAGGAGGGCATGGCAACCCACTCTAGTATTCTTGCCTGAAAAAGCCCGTTGGCAGAGGAGCCTGATGGGTCCATAGGGTCTCAAAGAATCAGACACAACTGAAGTAACTTGGCATGCATCTGATGATAGTTGGGTGGCATCACCAGGTCCATGGACATGAGTGAAGGACAAGGAAGCCTGGCATGCTGTAGTCCATGGGGTCGCAAAGAGTCAGACATGACTTAGCAACTGAACAACAACAAATCTGTCTATTTACTCATCCATCCAATCTATATATCTATTCATTTATCAGTATCTATAAATCCATCCAATCTATGTATCTATTAACCTGTTAATCATCTATCAATGACCTATCTTTCCATTTATTCTGTTTATTATTTATCATCTATCAATTATCTATCCACCTACCTAATCTATCTATCCATCTAATCTATTTATCTATTCATTCATTAAGCATCTATCTATTCATCCAATATATGTATCTATTCATCTATCAATTGTCTATCCATCTATCAAATATCTATCTTGTATTTAGTTTTTTGATACTCATTAAAATACATACTACTGAAAATGTTTTTTAAAGGTTGTTTGTATATCATGCTCCAAATTCTTGTGTATATCACTGGTGCCCTTTGGAACACATTTTGGTGTTTCTCAGGAGAAAGTCTGACCTCTGATGGGAGAGGCAGATGGGGGAGCCCCAGAGTGGGACAGCAGAGGAGGAGGAGGAGTTGGGGAGGGAGCCAGAGCAGAGCTTGATCTCCTTGCTTCCCCCTACGTGCTTGGTGGGTCTTCGAAGAGAAAAAGGTGGGGTGGGGGATCAGAGAAGGCTCTTGTTCAATGCTGAGGGAAGCGAGGTAGCTAGTCTCCCACCCCTTTCTGACTGCCCTTCCTCCCCCAGTTTATCCTGTCCCTCACTCTAATCTCATGCAGAAAACAAACAAAAAAAAAACTAACGAAAAAAAACCCAGGCTCTTCCTCCCCGTTGCTTTCTGAGCTGAGAAGAAAGCCTCCTAAATATTTTGTCCCCTTGACAAGTTATTTTTAAAAAGAAATAATGTCTCTAGATCCAACATTTGTGATGACTTAAAAAAAAAAAAAAAAGAAAACACGCCACAAATCAACAGCTCTCTTGTTTTAAGCAATTGCTAGGTTTTGGAGAGCAGGCTGCTTGGTAAACATACTTGGTAAACATCCAGAAAGGATTGCATGCAGTGTCCTCCAGTCAAAACCAACCTTCCCCAAGCCCCTGCTTTCTGTTTCATTGATGCAGGAAGAAGCTCTCTAAAAGCAGACCAGAGATGAGGCTGCCGCAGTTACTGGAGGACATTTCTTCTGGGCTGGGAAATCTACAAGCATCTGTGAGCAGCCTCTCCGCCCTCCCGCCCCTGCTCCCTACCACTTTGCATTCTTTATAGGATGTTTGGCTCTCTGCCTCACACTGGAAGGGAATAGCCATTCAGCCCATCTCACAGCTGGGTAAACAGAGTCGGGGGCCTCTTGTTTCCAAGCAGAGCTGGGACAGAAAGTGTCTCAGGGTGCCCATTAATACCACGCAGCCAAGGGAACTCCATCAAGTCCTTGTTGGTTCAGTTCTTGAGAAATAAGCTGATTTCTTGGGGGGCAAATCTGCATTTATATGTCCTCTCAGAGGCATCCTTCTGGCTTCTTCCATACCACACTGTAGCCTGGAATGTCCTTGCTTCTTTTTTGGTCAGTTCCTAGAGTCTTCAAATAAATTCCCCTTTCAGCTCCCACCCTACCCCTCCAAGACTACTAGAGCCCTCTTTCAAAAACTCACCTCTGATCATGTCACTGTCTTATTGGCAACATCAACAAGTCATTGGTTTGTCTTTGTTCCAGAAGAGAGCAAGTTTCTGGATTTCAGTTCCATCTTGACTGTGGCTTTGGCAGTCCAAGATGCTGAGCCCAGATTCTGAGGCAATTTGGGGAAGGTCAGAGGTTAGAAGTGAAGTGGAAAGTCCCCTGAGAAGAGTCTGTCCTGGCATTCAGATGACCTCTAAAAGGAATCCATATTTACCTGCCTGTTGGCCCATCCAGCTTCTGTCTCCTTCAAGGTCAACAGAGAGTGACCTTTCTCTGGGTTTTATATTTTTACATAGTAGGAAAAGTTATCCATCGACTGGATTATAGGCATGATGTATCTTGACCTTTCTTTTGCTTGAGATCTCTAAAAAGAATAACTCTCTTGTGTTCTCTGGGGTGGCCCACTTTCCTCTCTCTGTCTGCGTGACAGAGAAGAGTGACCAGAAGACCAGGAGTCCTGCTTTCGAAAAACAGAAGCATGAGGTTGAAACTTGTGAAACTGTTCATAGGTGATAGATTCATTCCATAACCTGTGGGTCTAGAGTTGGTTCTTGGGACTCTTCCAGGGCGTATTATTAGAAGGATGGCTTGCAGGTAGCAAAGGGATTGGTGATTATTAGGACCCAGAATGGGATCACCAGGAACACATCCGGTCAGAGTCATCCTGCTTTGATCTTTGATGGATCAGGGGCCTTGGCCTTGAAGATCCTTATTTGACAGACACCATCCATGCTCCTGGCACTGTTAAATATTTTACAACCATTCACTCATGCAACCCTCATGGCAAACTTATGAAACAGGGGAAGAGTATGTCTCCATTTTCTGGGTGAGGAAATGGAATCACAGAGAGGTTAATCAACTTGCTCAAGGATGCACAGCGAGAAAGTGGCCATGCTGGGATTCAAAGCCAGGCAGTCCAAATCCAGAGCCTTTGTTCTCAGCTCTTCTACTCTTCTGAGGTTGGGCTTTGGATGATAAGTGAGGTAGAATTGGGGACTGATGGAGAAGCGCTTTTGGGATTTTATCCAATGGAGACTTGACTCTTGAGAGTGCCCCTGACCCCAGATCACCCTGCTTCCTCTCTTGAGCCCTTTGTTGCTCCACTGGGGACATTGCTTTAAAAAAATTTTTTTTGAGATATAATTGACATCTAACTTTGTATTACTTTCAGGCGTACAGCATGATGATTTGACATTTGGTTTGACCTTTGTGTATATTGTGAAACCATCAATGTTAAGTCTAGTTAACATTCGTCAGCCATCCGTAGTCACAAAAATATTTTCCCCCATGAATGATGAGGAAAATTGCCTTTATTTATTTAAAAATTAAATCGTTTATTTATTTGACAGTGCAAGGTCTTTGTTGCTGCTTGTGGGTTTTCTCTAGCAGTGGTGAGTGAGTGGTGGTGATGGTTTAGTCGCTAAGTTGTGTCTGACCCCATAGACTGTAGCCCACCAGGCTCCTCTGTCCATGGGATTCTCCAGGTAAGAATACTGGAGTGGGCTGCTATTATCTTCTTGACCCAGGGATTGAACCCAGGTCTCTCGCATTGAGGGTGGTTTCTTTTTTACCATCTGAGCCACTGGGGAAGCTCAAGAAGACTAGAGTGGGAAGACTATCCCTTCTCCAGGGGAACTTCCTGACCCAGGAATTGAATGAGAGTCTCCTGCATTGCAGGCAGATTATTTACCAGCTAAGCTACCAGGGAAGTCCTGTTATCCATGTACGTATACCCATTCTCTTTTAGATTCTATTCCCATATAGGTCATTACAGAGTTTTGAGTTCCCTGTGCTATACAGTAGGTCCTTATTAGTTATCTATTTTATATACAGTGGTGTGTATGTGTCACTGCTTTTAAATTAATTTTTCTGAAATGTTGGCAAGTAGACCCACTCAGAAACCATCGGTGGCTCCCCTTTGCCATCGGTGGGCAAATTCCAAATTCTTTAGCTTGGCCTTCAGGGCCCAGCACTGGGAGCGCTTGCTACTCCACTCTTTGCTTAGCATCCTGTGCTAGGCCAGACTGACCCCAGAGGAGGACCCCAGAACTGGCCCTGGGTCCTCCAGCCTCCACACCTTGGAGGTGTGTGATTCCCTATGAAGTTCTCTGTCACTCACAGCCCACCCCTCTGTAGATCACCTCCTTTTTCAATTGCTCCTGAGCCATACAGAGGTTAAGCCACTTGTTCAAAGATGCACAGTTAGTCAGAGACAATGCTGGGATTTTTTCTGACATCTTTACTGAAGCTGGAGTGGGGACCTAGAAGGAATTCAGCTTGTAGAGTCAGGTAGACCTCCTCTTGCTGGCTGTGGGGACTTAGGTAAGTCACTTCGCCTCTCTGAGCCTCAGTGGCCTCCTGGCAAAATGGGGAGCATCTTACCCACTTGTTTCCACTCAGGAGGATTTGTCAGTGATGTCTGGTGTGTGGTAGGGGCAGTGAATGGTGCCTGCTGTGGTTTCTGGGGAGTGTGGTTGGGCCAGTGGGAGGGGAGGGGATCTCTCTGCACAATATAAGTCCTGGAGAGAGGGCTGGATCTGAGCCATCTCTCCCCAGCAGTGTCTTTCTGAAAGGGCCCGGCTTGAGACAGGAGCTCAGGAAATGCTCCTAGAAGTCACCCAGAAGGGTTAGGTTCAGCCACAAGTCCAGACTCCCACATTGCAGCTGGGAGACTGTCAAGCAGGTCTAACCGGTCCCATCCCCTGACTAGAATGAGGCTCAATTTGCAAGGAAATTGACTGGCAGAGAAGGCCTGGAAGGGAGTGCACAAACCCCAGCAGGAGCTCCGGGGAAGTGGGATTTACAACTGTGAACTTACTGTGGGAAAGAAGCTGGAGTTTCAGGCCTAAGTGCAAACAGTCTCACCCCCACCAGCTTCTCCCAGATGCTCCAAACCCAGGGAGCCGGGACTCACATGACTCGCCAGCATTTTTCTGGCATGGTCGCAATGCACGCTTGCCTCCTGCCTTGGGAACAGCTTTTTGAAGCGAATGTCTTGAGTCTTTGGGCTGAGGGTTTGGGTCCCTCACTGGGTGACAACGCAGCCAGCTTTTGATGGCCATGCTTTATGCAAGTCTGTGTTGGGTGAGCGCGTCCCAGTACACATGTGTGTGTGGGCACACCCTGGAAGGGTGTATGTACACGTGTGTACAAAACCACAGAAAACAGTATACCTTTGTGGCTGAGATGGGGGCCTCAGAGTCAGGCTGCCTGGGGTTGATGGTCACCTCTGCCTTTGCCGGCCCTTTACTATCAGAGAGGTTACTTCCCCTGCTAGCTTTCAGATTTTGTATCATCTGAAGGGAACTACAATAACGTTGAGGAGTTAAAGGTCTCATGAGAATGTAATCGGGTGTGCACGTAAAGTGCTTAAGACAATCCTTCATGCATCGTAGCTGCTCAGTAAAGAGTGATCCCTATTTTCATGGTATTATATTTACATATAACGTGGGTAATATTGAAGGCCGGAGTGTAGACTCCAAAACCAAAATGCCGGTTCTAACACGTCCTCCCTGTGTGGTTTTGGACAAGTTACTCAACTGCTCCCTGTCTTAGTTTCCTCCTCTGTAAAATGAGGGTGATAATATTGTACCTGTCTCACAGGCTTGCTGTGTCATAAGGTGCTTAGAATAGTCAGAGCCTGGTGGATCCTTGGTGCTGGTGTGTTAGCTGTTACTGGTGTCAGTTTCATGATCACGGTGGTGACCACCACCACCTTCATCTCCATCTTCACTAAGGCGATCATTACCTTGTCCGCAGTTATTGGTACCCACTTACTCTTCTAGAGGAAAGTCTGTTGGTGAGGGGAGCCCTTAAGGCAAATGGCCCACCTTCAGATTGTAGACAAGGCCTGATGGAATCTCCAGGCATCATCCACGTGGGCCGGAGCTCGAGCCTTACCCCTCTGCCCCCTCCCTTGGTCCCTCTACCCACAGCATGTTGTCAGCTCCAGCCTGTGCCTCGCAAGGCACTCTGGATGGTGGGGGAGGAGCTCCCTCTCCACACCCTAGTTGGCCTCCTAATAATGACGCCTTGCTCCTCCCCAGCCAGGAGGGGTGCAAGAGCCTGGCTAGCCCAGCCTTCCAGGGGCCCCGAACAGCTGACTTTGTCCGCACTTGCCTCCTTGGAAAGCCCTCAGGGGAGCAGGGGCTAGCCTTCTTCCTTCAACCCAGTCAGGGGGTTCTTTCTCCCTGGGATGGGGCTGGGATCCTCAGCCTGCCACGCTGGCGAGACCCTACGCTTTCTGCAGACTGCCAGTTCTGGCCTGAAAACTCTGGCTTCCCCACCTGGGTGGCCCAGGAGAGGCCAGGTAATCTTTCTGAGCCTCACGCCCCTCATTTGCAACATGGCTATAATCATATTAATCTGGCGGGGCAGGAGAGGAGAGATGAGGAGTGAATGAGAAAATGCACACAAAGCAGTAAGTGGAGCGACCTGCCCCGGGCAGGTTCTCACCAACATATATGGGCCCTCTCTCGAGCCTTTCCCTCCAGCCCCCTCCCAGTCTTGGGGAGGGGGATCTTTCAGGGAACAGGAGATGGCCAGAAACTTGAAGAGGACAAAGGAGCTCACACCTACTTCCCAACAGGGATTTCTGGAAGCAGGGCCAGTGTGGGTCCCCCTGGGGGTAGAGGACAAGGATGGGTGGGGTCTGAGCCAAGGATCTGTTGAGGCCCATCCCCTCTGCAGAGTCTGCGCATGTGCTGTGTGTGTGTGTACGTGCGTGCGTGTGTGTGTGTGTGTGTGCACGCGCATGTGAGCTCACCACCTCTACTGAGTGGACACAGGTTGCAGATCCAGAGGTCAGAGGCTGCTTGCTGTGCCCTTCCTGGTGTCCCTGGGAACCAAGAGGATCAAGAGCAGGTACAGGGGCCACCGCCCAGCTCTTGGGAGTGACGTGTGGATAAATGAATGACTGCCTGCTGATTTTCAGCCATGAATCCCTTCATTTACTCTCTGTACTCAGCACTTCTGCACCCCAACCTCTCTGATTCCCAGGTCATCCTACAGTCACTCTGAGTGGTTGTGAGTCTGTGCTCCCGTGGCGGCTCCTGAAGAGACTGGGGAATCTGCCCAAGTCCTCCTGCCAAGTGGCTGAGCTAGGGTTTGAACTGAGGTCTGCACACGGGCCCTAAGGAGCTAGAACCCCAGGATAAGGAGTCAGAGGATCACCCTGTGGTGATGGAATCCTGCTGCCATATCACTGCTGTGCCAGGGAGCCTGGGTACACAGCTGCTGGAATTAAGAGTGGACACTCAAACCAGAGCTGGGCCAGGAAGCATCAGGTTCCCAGGAAATTAGAGTTTGGATTCTGGGGTGCTAGTTAGAGTGTGGTGGGAGCTGGAAAGGGGAGGATGGAGAGTTGGGGAGCTTCAGCTGGTCCTTGTGCCTAAGGAACCAGAGAAAGGCTCTCTGCAGAGAGGGAAGGATGGAGCAGGCCTATAGAGTAAGCCTTAGATGTTTAGGATGGCATCATAAAGCCGAATCTAATAGAGTGAACCCAGCTACTACAAAATCAGTGAGATATAGGAGGTAGGACACAAAAGCTGGATGAGCCAGGATAGATTTTTGGTCAGGGAGAGATGAGTAGAGGTAACAGAGTTTGCTCTGGGAGTCTGTATCTTGGTCCTAACTTCATGTGTGAACTTGGGTGGTGACTTAGCCTGTCTGAGACTTGGTTTCCTACTGTAACATGGGGCACTTGCCTTCAAGGGCTCTGAACGTGGACTGACTTATGTGATGGAAATACCAGGCCCACAATTGCTAGTCAGTAAGGCTAGGCTTCCTCCCTCGCTGCCTCCCTCTCTCTGAAGGCTGTTTCCCTTTAATTAAGCTTTTTATTGCTCTCCTGACCTCTTCCTGCCATGGGCTAACTCCTCCCAAGGTCCACCCACTACCCTTGGGACCTCAGGATGGATGAAATACTTGCCTGTGTAATAAGTTGTTTTAACATCCATCTCCTAGTGAGGACACATGGGTCATAGGAATATATTGGTCCATACACAGGACAGTGTTTACTAGAGTAGGTGCTTGAAATATATTGACTAAATGAATGGATAAATTCATTGTAACAGTTGTTCCTGCAGAGTCAGGATCACTATCTCCAATTTACACTTAAGCTGCATTTTCATCTCGTTTTTCCACCTTTTTACCAGGTCAGTTTCTACTCATTCTTCAGGTCTCAGCATTAGTCCCTTAGGAAGGCAGCACTAAAGCTCTCGACTGGATCAGGCACTCCTACCATTATCACTGGCCCCCGCCTCTCCAAGGTTTGCCCAGATTCCTTTCTCCAGACATCCATCTACTGGGAACTGTTTTTTGGGTTCATGACCCTCTTAATTCCATCAGTTTCATAATTTTCAGGGTCCAGGGCAAAATGAAGATAAAGTGCCTCTTGTTTAAAAATTTTGAGAAGTTTAAGATGGCAATGGAGCATTAAAGCCAGCATGGCCTTTTTTAGCTGTGGGGTCCTGCCAGTGCAGGAGACTTAAGAGACACAGGGAAGATTCCCTGGAAGAGGGCATGGCAACCCACTCCAGTATTCTTGCCTGGAGAATCCCATGGACAGAGGAGCCTGGTGGGCTACAGTCCACAGGATCTCAAAGAGTCGAACATGAATGAGTGACAGGCAAGCCCAGCACCTGTGTGGTTACACAGGTCACATGCCCATGTCCTGATTTCGTGACAACATGGACAGTCTCATTTACTGCTGCCTCCTCCTGCCCTGAAACTCACGCAGTGCCTGGTCCTCATGAGCATCTCATTTAAACATCAAATGAAAGAACGGAAAGCAGATATTGTGTAGATAAAAGTTACATAGCCGCTTGGAGCCTTATTTTTCCCATCTGCAAAATGGAAATATCTTGCTTCTCCCCAGCCTCCGCAAGGCAGGCAGTGAGGACCTCCTGAGCCTTGGGGCCATGGGATCACGAAGCACGTGTCCTAGAACTAGTCAGTTATAGGTTGTCAGAGGACAGAGGCCGCTCTGTGTGGGGCAGAGTGAGGCTGGCCTTATCAGGTCAGTGGACTCTGCTCTCTCCAGGCGGCGAGCCCACTTCTGATGACATACTCCTACCTGGCGGGAGCCCAGGGATGAGGGACAGACTGTGAGCCTCTCTTCCTTAGAAACCCGGTTTATTAGACTCCTACCACGTATTAGGCACTCCGCATGTATCATCTTTTATTCTGTTTGGCAGATGGAGACATCAAAGGTCAAAGAGTAAAGATGGCACTTCCAAGGCCACTCAGCAGGCAAGGGGCAGAGTCCACCATGGAAGTCCGACCTGTCATCTCTTAGACGGGTGCCCATGGAGAATGAAAAGTACACCCCATGAGAGACTGGTCTGAAGAACCCTGCATGAATGTGTGTGTGTGTGTGAGTTCCACGCACACACAGGACATTCTGTGTCTTGGCTGGAGGCCCTGCTGACCTTTTCTGAAGCCCATCCAAGCAGGTCTGCTCACTCACCCCTGGGGCTGGGGCAGTGTGGATCCCAGGCAGACCTTGGTCAGTGTCGTGATCACATGTGCCCAGCAGTGCTAGAATCTATGGAACAGACATTGCTGATTTTGCTGGGGGGGCCATTTTTTAAGATTATTTTTTGACATGGACCATTTTTTAAAGCCTTTACAGAATCTGTCACAATATTGCTTTCCTTTCTTGCTTTATGTGTTGCTTTTTTGGCTTCTAGACATGTGAGATCTTAGCTCCCCAACCAGGGATCAAACCCGAAACCCTCCGCCTTGGAAGGTGAAGTCTTTTAACCACTGGACCACCAGGGAAGTCCCCCTGGGGGTGCCTTTTTTGCACACATATTTGATTACATATTGACTTTTTGGCCTC
The DNA here is from genome assembly GCF_027580195.1 of Bos mutus. Classification (NCBI taxonomy): domain Eukaryota; kingdom Metazoa; phylum Chordata; class Mammalia; order Artiodactyla; family Bovidae; genus Bos; species Bos mutus. The sequence goes on along the minus strand of NC_091629.1, from coordinate 53,682,165 downwards.
TATGTTTTATAATTAGGGAAATCTTAATTTTTAAGCTTAAAACTATACTAAGACTTTTGGGATACATATTTAAAACTTGCTTTTTAAAAATTGAAGAAAGGTACAATGTAAACAGAAAAAAGAAAAGGCAAGAAAATTTTCTGTCTCACTACAAAGCCATCGAGAATTTGTACACCCCCTGCCACGTCATTTCCAGGTGGTGCAGTGGTAAATCTGCCTGTCAGTGCAGGAGATGCAAGAGACATGGGTTCGATCCCTGGGTTGGGATGATCCTCTGGAGGAGGAAATGGCAGCCTGTTCTAGTATTTTTGCCTGGAAAACCCCATGGACAGAGGAGCCTGGTGGGCTACAGTGCACGGGGATCACAAAGAGTCGTCCGTGACTGAACAACTGAGCATACGATATACACCCTCCCCGCCCCCCACCTCCACTCGAAGGCCCCAGAGGCCAAAGTCTGACTGCCCACTTTGCAAGCTGGAATTTGAATCTTTTTATGAGGAGGATGACATAAGCCTGACTTCTCCCTAGAGTCTTCCCTCCCCCACTTCCCATCTTGTGCCTTGAGAGCAATTGTGTTTCTGAAACTTGGCAAGAGGGACACTTTGTTTTCAAACAAAAATGGGTCCAACCTATGCCCAGTGTTATGAAACTTTTCTTTTGCTTAACAACATGTTTTGGACATCTTGTCTGTCTAGAGTCTGACCCCACACTTTTAAACACCGTGCAAAAATCTTTTGCACGGTATTCCAAAGATTTGCAGCTTGAAACACTGCTCTGTACAATAAAGCGGCCGACAACAGTCTTTGGAACAGAATGTGTCAAAAAGGAGACTTCAGAGAAATGTCTTTCTTGGGAAAGCTCATTGTGGTCAGGCTCCCAGAACTGTGGGGTCTGTGGATGCAATGGCTTTGGCCTTCAGAGGAACTTGGGTGAGAGGTGTCTGGCCTGTGGGAAAGAGCACGGGGCTTAGACTTTTGTGCAGGGAGGCATTCTCTTACCCACTGATTCCCACCTTCATGCCCATATATTCACACACTTGCTCTCGTACACACACACACATACACACCCTGCCACACACTCTAACTGCTTTTGTAAATGTGAACTGAACTTCCTGTCTCAAGCATGTGGAATGGGTGTATTGAAACATGAGTTGAGCCCTTACTGGATATCAACAGTGTCATAAGAATTTCAGGGTCTTCGAGTGTGGTCCTCAGAATGAGTTGTCATCCACCGGTTTAGGAAACGTCGAGGCTCAACAAGGAAGTGATGTCTCCACAGACACACAGCAGGTCAGTGGAAGAGTCTGATCCGCACCTCTCTGCCCCTTTCAGAGCTGGGAGGAGCTACCCAAGCCTGGCCCGAAATGTAAGCTGGAGTGCTCTTGAACTTGGAGACTTGCTTGTCCACTGCCTGTCTGGCTACCTCCAGCCTCTTCCAGTATCCCGAGCTCCAGGACAGATGCTGAAGAGAGATGCTTATTGATGGATTCTACTCCCACAGATTCAGAACCAGGAGGGTCTTTTTCGTTTGTGGAGGCAGAATAATGGCCTCCCAAGGATGTCTCTGTCCTAATTCTGGGAACCTGTGAACGTGCTATCTTACTGTGACAAAAAGGACTTTGCCTTTACGATTAGAGTTAGTGACTTGGGATGTAGAGGTTACCCCGAATTCTTTGGATGGGGCAACAGTTATCTTGTGGTGGTGGTGCTCAGCTGTGTCTGTCTCTTTGCGACCATGGACTGTAGCCCGTTAGTCTCTTCTGTCCATGGGATTTCCCAGGCAAGAATACTGGAGTGGGTTGCCATTCCCTCCTCCAGGGGATCTTCTCAACCCAGGGATCTCAGCCTGCATCGGCAGGTTTATTCTTTACCACTGTACCACCGGGGAAGCCAAAAGGTGGGGAGCCTTTCCCTTCTACGTGCAGGGGGAGATGTGGTGGGAAGAAGGGCTAAAGAGGCACAATATTGCTGGCTTAGAAGGAGGAGGCAGGGGCTGTGAACCAAAGAGTGTAGGCAGCCTCCCAATTGTCTCCCAGAGCCTTCTGCAGACACCTTGATTTTAGCCCAGTGCAACTGGGTCAAACTTCCAACCTATAGTTGTAACTAAAACTACTATTGAACCACCGTTTCCCCGGGAAAATCCACTTATTCATCCACAGGGCCTTTCCTTGGTTGTTTCACACACACAGTCAATGACACACAGTCAGTACTGCTCTGCATGAGTGTGGCTTATGACTCCAGGTACGGTGCTCTGTAATCAGAATAGTAATAGTAATAGTAATGCTGTGAATACTGATACTGATGGTAGTAGCAAACACGAGCATCAGCCAGCCATGGCTAAGTGCTTATGCTTATGAATTCCTTCAGTTCCCACGACTCCCCACAGGAGTCAGGTAACTTAGTCCATTTTACAGATAGGGAATCAAGATTCAGAGAGTTTAAATAATTCTCCCAAGGGTCACTCAGCTAAGAGGTGGAACTGGGATTTGAACCCTGCCTGTAATGTGGGAGACCTGAGTTCAGTCCCTGGGTTGGGAAGATACCCTGGAGAAGGGACTGGCCACCCACTCCAGTGTTCTTGCCTGGAGAATCCTCTGGACAGAAGAGCCGGATGAGCTACAGTCTATGGGATTGCAAAGAGTTGGACACAACTGAGCGACTAATACACATACACACACACACACACACACACACACACACTTGAGTCATGTTTATCTGCTCACACACATGCAGACACCTACGTTTCCTCACATCCTCACATAAAATCACACAAGAACTTCACAAAGTTCTCCAGCCTCACTGGCCCAAGGGGTGGGCCTGAGAGGGCCCAGTGGAGAAAGCTGAGTTCAGAAATCCTGGATCCCAAAGAGATTCTCGTGGACAGTTCCTATCAAAGCTTCGAACAATATGTTCATAAGAGAAAAAAAAAGTTGCTAATTTCCCCCTCCCACCCAGAATTTCATGTCTCCTTTTGTGAAACTTCACTTGTTTCAACCAGATGATGGGTTCCTTGTGTAATTAAACATGAGTCAGTGTGTCTGGCTTGGCAGAATTCTTCAGACCTGTCAGCTCTCAGAAGAGGCTGCATCCGTGGTGGGAGTGGTCCTGGACTTCAGGGGTCTGGAACTACAGTCTCCTGGAGACCAGGGCATCCTCCCCTGCCCCCTACCTCCTCACAACCCCCACAAGGGGCTGTCAAGGGACTGCAGAGATAATTGGTGTTTTCAGGCAGCCAGCAGCTGGGGTTCTCAGCTCCACCTCCTTACCTGTCTCCTGGGCAGGGCTGGGTCCCCGGGAACCTGTCGGGCTGGTTCGGAGGCTGTTATTACTGTGGCTTTCTGGGATGGGATTGGAGACCTGGAGGAGGGTGGGAATGGGGGGAGGGGGTTTGGGGGATGGGAAAGAGTGGTGGTGGTGAGGTGGGATTGGGGCTGGGGTGGCGAGGAGGAGGAGGGTGTGAGTGACAGGACCCTGGATGGTGGGGCTGGGAATGGGGTGGGGGATGAGAGGAGAAGGGTGTGGCTCCATCTCTGCTCACTCCAGCAGACACCCTCTTCCTGTTCCCAGCCACTTTGGACTTAGTTATTTTTTTTATATATATATTTATTTTATTTATTATTTATCCATTTGCAGCACAGTGGTCTTAGTTGCAGCACATGGAATCTTTGATCTTTATTGCAGCATGCGGAATTTTTAACTGTGGCATGTGGGATCTAGTTCCCTGGCCACAGATCGAACTTGGGTCCTTTGCATTGGGAGTCTTAGCCACTGGACTACCAGAGAAGTCCGCCTGGATCTAATTACTAAAATAACTAAGACCTAACTTATTTCCCACTATTAACCTCCCACTTTTAACCTTCAATCTCACTATCAATCTCAAGTCGCTTGCCTCTTGCTCATTTCATTTTCCAGCTTCCCTCCTGCTCTCCTTCCAACAACACAGTCAACCTTGTTTTTTGGCCTAGGGTCCAGAGGAGACCCCTACCCTCCCAGAACTTGCAGCCCAGGGGGCAGCACTCCGTCTGCTTGTCTGAGAAACTCCTGGAGGCCATCTCAGAGGAGGTGACATTTGTGCTGAGATTTGAAAGAGGAACAGATGGGGACGGGTAGTGATGGTGGGGGCAGGTAGTGAAGGTAGGGGCCAGCAGAGAGAATACATACTGAATCCCTGTGCCTGTCTCTCCTCCTGTCCTTTCTCTGAATTCTCATGAAAAGAGTACGAGGCAGGCGTTGTGGCCCTAGCTTTATGGTCGAGGAAATCAGTGTTCAGACAGATGCGACAGCTGGCCCAAGTTCACACAGTTGGACCCAGGGGCATAGAGATAGGATTCAAACCCAGGTCAGAGTGTCAAAACCTCACGTTCAATCCACTAGAGAAATTCCTCTATCGGGAATGCTCCAGGCTGAGGGCATGGGAAGATGAAACAATGTGGAATTTTGAAGAATCATCAGTGGTTCTGGATGGCTGGAGGGTGCCTGATGCCTGTGGGAGTGGTGGTGGGGGGTGGGTGTCACAAGACTTTGGTAAAGGCTAGGTTAGGACTCGGGCTCGGGAATTGAGAACGGGGGAGTCAGCGAAGAGTTCTTTTTGAGAAGCTGCAGGGGCCTGGTGGGCTTTCCAGGTGGTTCAGTGGGTAAAGAATCAGTCTGCAATGCAGGCAATGTAGGTTCGATCCCTGGGTTGGGAAGTGCCTCTGAAAGAGGAAATGGCAACCCACTCCAGTATTCTTGCATGGAGAATCCCACAGACAGAGGAGCCTGGGGGGCTACTGTCCATAGGGGTTGCAAAGAGTCAGCCACGATTGAAGCGACTGAGCACAGGGGCCTGATGCTTGGAGCAAGCAGAGGATGGAGCCAGCCAGGTGGATTTGAATCCTGATTTGGCCACTGACTGCTGTGTGACCCTGAGCAAGTCTCTTAACATTTATTCTTCCCTACCGAGGCCACAGTGGTATCTACTTAGTGTAATTGTTATGGGCATTGAGTAGTGTTTAGCGCAGAGTCTGGCACTTGCAAAAGTTGCAAATTATTCCTGTTTTCTTTCAGAAATCAAAGACTGGGGCTGGCTGGTACTGGGGATTTCAGGAAGCCAGGAAAGGGTGGTTTTGATTTCTACATCAGACATACAGGAGGCTGAGATGGGTGATTCCAGACCCCAGGAGTTTTTGGGGCAGACAGGGTTCTGGGAGGCCGGACTGGGGACAGGCCCCTCTCCTCCCCACCCTCCCACCTGCCAGTGCCCTCTGCCCTTTTCCAGCAGTTCCCCGGTGATGGGGGCGGAGGAGGTGGGGAGGAGGGAAGACAGAGATCAGAGATGCTAAAGGTCATCCGTGGGGCCCCAGCTCCTCCCAGGGAGGGAGCTCCAGGAAGCCCAGGGTCGGGGCAGAGGGCAGAGAGCAGCACAAGTATCTCTGCTCCTTGGGAGTCGGGGAAAGGGCAGGGCTGGGGCCGGACCTGGAGTAGGCTGGATTTTCCTACTGTTTCTCTCTGTGCACAAAATTGGCCTGGTCTGAGTCCCAGGGGGCAGTTGGGTCTTTCTCCTCTCTGACTGCAGAGCTGAAGAGTTGAAAATGTTTCCAGGAAGAGAGTCTTTCCTTGGGTGATGACTTCCTGGAGGGGTCTGCCATATGCTATGTGGCTTTAAGGGCTACACCTCAAAGAGTCGCTTGGGTTAGTTTGAAAGGGGGCCCACAGACACCACGCCCAGGGTCTACTTCTCTGACTTTTCTGGCAGGCACAATAGGCCTGACTACTGCCCAGGACACTTTAGGGGGCCCAAGAAAATGTTTTTAAAGTCAGAGGGGAAAAAAGTGAATATCATCCAGCCTGGATTATATTTTTCTTTATATCAACACAGTCATGCGTTACAGTTTTAAATATGTTTTTATGGAGGTCAGAGCCCATGAAAGCAATGGTTCTTAGGTCTCTCGAAAGCCGTGATCCAGCCTGGGCTTTGAACTTCTTTCTCTGCAGGACAAAGTCCCAAGAAACAAAGGACTGAGGTGCTGGACTCACAGGAAGTGGGTTCAAGCCCTGATTCTTGCACTCGTTTGCTTTGTGACCCTGGTTAAGCCACTGGCCTGTCTGAGCCTTAGTTTCCTCGTCTGTAGAATGAGATAATGAACGAAGGAGGGAAGGAGAAGCCTTTAGCAAGTTTACCTCTGAGCATATTAAAAATATCTAACATATCAAAGTTATAAAGAAAAAAAAATCAAGGCCATCTGCCTGGTATCCAAGACCATGCACTCAATAGATATTTGGCAAGTGCCAGCTATGGCTCAGGCTCTGTCCTGGGCACCTTGACCGTTCGTCCCCTGCCTGTTCCTCAGACTCTGCAGATTGTCGTCCCTGCCTCGCCCATGTCTGTATCCCCATCATCTGACTCCTCATTCCTGGCTTACAGAGACTCTGAAGCCTGCTAAGTCACTTAGCATTATGTCCGACTCTGTGCAATCCTATGGACTGCAGCCCACCAGGCTCCTCATTCCATAGGATTCTCCAGGCAAGAATGCTGGAGTGGGTTGTCGTGCCCTCCTCCAGAGGATCTTCCCATCCCACGGATCGAACCTGTGTCTCTTGTGTCTCGGCAGGCAGGTTCTTTACCACTAGCACCACCTGGGAAGCAAAGGAGACTTATGGCTCCTCCCAAAGCCTTCCTTCACTTCTGTTTCCTTATTTGCTGCTGGATCCTTGAGCTTTCCCTCCCAGTTTGGCTGGGCAATGCCACCTGGGCCCAGTAGAAGTCAGTTGTCATTGCCTCCCTTTCTGCTCATTGCAGGAGGAGCTGCCCCCACCCCCACTTTGTTCCACCCACAGCCCCACGCCCTAGTGGGCCCTACTTGGATGGGAGATCCCCTTCGCTTCCCCTCTCCTCCACAGAGCCACACCCAAATCCAACCCTGGAGTTATCTACTCTAACTTTTCCCCCAACAATCTGTAGAAACATGGGTTAGGCAACTTTTCTCGTTTGAAATGTTGACAACCTCAGCTTCCTAATAAAATAAAAGCCTGCTTTCTATCTTATCCCCGTCAGAGACATCACGAATGATTGATTGATTGATTTAAAGAAATTAAAACATGTCACATATTTTATAAGCAAGTTAACCACCCTTGTTAAAGCCTGTGTACCTGACATAAAGATTGCAGCTTTAAATGTGGAAATAAATATGTTTCAATACCAAAATCAATAAAAAGAATGAAAAGATGAATAATGAATAAACATAATTTCCTTTCTCTTAAATGACACTAAAACCCTCTGGAGTCTCAGATTTTCTGTGATGGTAATCATGGTTTAAATTAGGAGAAAAACACAGTAAGTATATATGTACCCAATGAACTCCTTATTCTGAGTCCCCAGGATACATCTTGGAGAAAGAAATGGCAACTCACTCCAGTATTCTTGCCCAGAGAATCCTATGGACACAGGAGCCCAGTGGGCTACAGTCCGTGGGGTCGCATAGAGTTAGACATGACTGTGGGACTGAGCAAAATACATCTCTTTTCTTCTGCCTATGCTGTTCTCTCTGTCTGAGATTCTTTCTCCCTGTGATTCTTTTGAACATTAAGTCCCACAGGATAGAAACCTTATATCCTTCATCGATGGATCCCAAGCTCCTAAAAGGCTTCCCAGGTGATGCTAGTGATAAGGAACTTGCCTGCCAGTGTAGGAGATGTAAGGGACAGGGGTTTTTGATCTCTGGGTTGGGAAGATCCCTTGGAGGAGGGCATGGCACCCCACTCTGTTATTCTGGCCTGGAGAATCCCATGGACAGAGGAGCCTGGCGGGCTACAGACCAGAGGTTGCAAAGAGTTGGACATGACTGAAGCGAATTAGCCTGTAGAAATGCAAGCTCCTAAAAGAGTGCCAGCCAATAATAAATGCTTATTAAATATCTGGGAGAATGAATGGTGAGCCTAGAAAACTCCTTTCTATACTTCCAAACTTCAATCAAACATCCTTGCTCTTTGTGCCACGGTCCCTTCCCCCATCTCCTCCTGCAGTGTCTGACACTGTCGTTCCCACACTGCTCTGCATTGACGTGTGTATCTCTGCAATTTAAGGAGCATCCAGGGCTCTGGTACTGGTGGACCTGGATTCTAATCTTGCCTTGGACACTTTTCGCACTCGCTCACTCACCAAAGATTCACTGGGCATCTCTCTCATATGGGCCAGTCACTTAAAAGGTGAGCAAAAACAGATCGGTGCTGGCTGCCCATGGAACCCCGAAGTCATGTCCATTAGTCTTCCTGAGCCTCAATGTCTTCAGCTACAACGTGGGTAATGTCCCCTTCTTTGGTGTGGGGTGGATTAAACTGAAAGACACAGCAGGCACTGGGGCCAGGCAGAGGCGTGTAGGTTTTCCCAGGTTCCTGCTTCCTTGCTGGACTCTGAGCTGCTTTTCAGAGTTGAGGATGGTTCCCACTTACTTTCTCTTCCCTCGGGCGCAGAGGACGTGCCAATTAATGTTGGCTGGCACTGCAGATGCCTGAGCTGATCTTTGTGCCTGTCTCCGTGACTCCCGTGTGCACACGCACACCCACACAGTCAAATCTGGCCTGGCCTGAACTCACAGGCTCTTCCAAGGTCCAGAACCTCCCTCCACCTCTGAGTGGGCCGGTGCTAGGGACAAGCAAGCATGCCAACAACTCAGGATTCCCAGCTCCGGGAGGGAGTGGGTTGCCTTTGGGCAAGACATAGCCAACCTCTGACTGGAAGTGACCAAGGCCCAAGACATGGTATGCTTTTATCCAATTTCTCAGACTCTCTGAGGGCAGTGATGCAAGGCAGATGATAGAATCACCCCATCCCACCTCCCACTCCTGTGCCTCTGTCTGGCCATTCACACTCCAGTGATCGACATGACCAGATGACCATTGCTTGCCCCCTTGAGCAAACAGCAGCGCATGCAAGCAGTGTTTGGCCTCAGGTCTGGGCAAGGCCAGCCAGTCACTGAGGACTCTCACCCCCATCTGCAGGGGAGGAGGAGCACACAGAGATACGGAAACCTGGTTCTCACCCCAACCCCCACCTAAGGCACCATCCGGGACCCGTCCTTTCTTGTTTCCAGGTCTCAATTTCCCTGTCTGTGCCAGGGTTTGGCTGGCTTGCAGGAGAAGCAAGGCTTGCAACCTTTTCAGTCCCTTATTTTGCTATTCAACTCTAGGCTCTGGGGCTAGAGAAGAACCTGTGGACTTTTCAGATTCAGATTCTGCACGCTTTTCTTATGCACCCACCATGTTGGCTTTCTCTTTGTGAAAGTGAAAGTCACTCAGTTGTGTCCGACTCTTTGCGACCCCATGGACTATACTGTCCATGGAATTCTCTAGGCCAGAATACTGGAGTGGGTAGCCTTTCCCTTCTGCAAGAGATCTTCCCAACCCAGGGATTAAACCCAGGTCTCCCATATTGCAGGCAGATTCTTTACCAGCTGAGCCACAAGGGAAGCCCAAGAATATTGGAGTTGGTATCCTATCCATTCTCTAGCGGATCTTCCCAACCCAGGAATCGAACCGGGGTCTCCTGCATTGCAGGTGGATTCTTTACCAACTGAGCTATCAGGGAAGCCCATTTCATATGACGTATCTTAAAATTTGGGAGTTGGGACTTCCCTGTGGTCCAACGCTTGAGACTTCGTCTGCCAGTGCAGGGGGCGGGTTGGAGGGGTATGGTTCCACCCCTGGTTGGGGAGATAAAATCCCATGTGCCTCATGGTCAAAAAACTGAAACAGAAAACAGAAAAAAAAAAGTCACAACAAATTCAATAAAGACTTGAAAAAGTGGTCCAAATGTATTAAAAAAATAAAATTTGGGGGTTATCGGAAGAGTGTGTGGGCAGCTGAATGCTACTGGTGTTTTGAGAGGAGAGAAGGTTCACATTATGGTGATGAGGGGAGAATGAGGCAGTAGATACAGAGATGGAGATGGGACAGTCAGAGGGCCTGACACCCAAGGATCTCCAAGAAGGAGGGTGGGCCACTGTCCAGCAGCTCGATGATCCTGCCATCCAGCCCCTGCTGCCCTGTCCAGCCTCTCCTTCACCATCTGCCCCAGGATCTTTGCTCCTGCTGCTGGCCCTCTTTTGTGCCCTGGGATGTCTCACGTGCTCTGAACCCTGGCCTCCATATGGGCTGTTTTCTCTGCCTGTCGTTCTCTCTCTTTCTTCCCTTGAGCAGACCTTAGAGGGTTACCTTTTAGGTCTTCCCTACTTTCTTTGACAGACACGGTTAGATGCCTTAGTGTTATACATCTCTGTTTCTAGCTGAAAAATCACTTCTGATGTCAGTCTCCCCACCTGGACAGGGAGACCCTGAGGGCAGAGCCTACATCTACTTTTTGGTCACGATATCCCTGTCCCCAGCACAGGCGGGCAGAATCAGCCCTCCAACAGTACCATGAATGGAGGCACCCCCAAATCCTCAGGATGCTGACGTCCAGGTCTCCAGCAAGCTCCACTTTATAGATAGATCCTGAGACTTGGAGAAGCCAAGCGGTTTGCCCAGGGCCACAAGGGATGTGAACTCCCCAAACACTAATTCAGCCTCTGCCTCTGGAATGGAAGTGAAGTGCCCTGAGCATTGGCAGAGACACACTGCATTCTGTGCAGTTCCATCACCCCAGGGATATTCTCATTGAATTCCGCGACACTGGAGTCCGTCCCAGAGACGGAAGGAGAGAGGCCTTGGGGGCTTAGGACCTTAAAGTCATGTTTTGGGGTGGAGGTGGGGGGATGCTTTCCTTATTATGGGAGAGAGAAGGCTGATGGGGAGAGAGCCCAGTATTAGCCTTTCAGAGCTGTCTGAAAATCCATCTGATGCTCCTGTTAAGTACTGAGCTTCCTATTATCCGGGGTATTCAAACCGTGCAGGGCTGTTGAAGGCAAGTATGTAGTCAGTGGACTGCTGGATGAGTATAACACCTCCAGCATGGTGCTAAGCGTTGAGTCAGTGTTTGCACCAGGGGATCCTCAAGGTTTCGGATTAGGGCTGCTTGGTAAGAATCATTTTTTGGAGCCAGGAAACTCTTTGTTTGCTAAAGAGTTAAGAATCATTTTAATGATGACAAAGCATCTTTAATGCATTAGTTCCTTTGAAATGTGTAATAATGCTAATAATTTTGCAGACCTTCTGGACTTAACTACAGTTGAGACTGAAACACAGAGAGGTTAAGCAACTTGCTCAAGGCCACGCAGCAATGGACAGAGCTGGGGTTTGAACAGAGGCCTCTGGCTCTGCTCATTGCTGTCCTTGCCTAAGGATCTCACAGGGGTAAGATCGACCCTTGGAGTTTTTGTCCAATGCTGATAATAATGAAAGGTGTTCCAGGCTTCTTCTTGTGGCTTTGCTTCTTGGATCTTCAGGTTTTTCAGCTGGAAAACTGAGGACCCTGTGGATAAGACCCCTGAATCACTGGTGGGCTTGGGCACCTAACCCAGATAAGACATGATTTTGATTCACCAGATAGACTTTCTGTATCAAGTACTGTGCTGGGCCCTGGGAATACAGCCACAAGCAAAATAGGTGCAGGACTGGCTTACATGAAGCTCCTGGGCTTGTCCAGGAGACAGTGGGTAGAGGCAACCGCGGTGCAGGGGGGTGGGGCTGTGATGGGGTAAGTGGACATGGGTGTGGGCTTACAGGCCCTCGATCTCAGCACTGTAGTGCTCACCACCCGACTTCCAGGGAACTTCCTCTGGCTTTTTGAGCCCACTGTGCTGGCGGCAGGCCAGATAATTGATCTCCATCAGTAAAAGACAGAACCGGTGGTAATTACTACCTGGGCTACTTTCTTTTCTTTCCTTTTTAAAAAAAATATGTATTTCTTTGATTGTATCAGGTCTTGGTTGCGTTACACGGGATCTTTTACTGTAGCAGACAAACTTTTAGTTGTGGCATGCGGGATCTCACTTCCTGATCAGGAATCGAACCCTGGGCCCCCTACATGGGAGCAGAGAATCTTAGCCACTGGACCACCAGGGAAGCCCCTATCCCTGGCCGGGCTAAGGCTGAGATAACTCATCAGTGTGTTCTGTACTGCAGCCCAGGGCTCCCAGCAGGATTAACCCCCAGTTGCCCTCTGTGGTAACCTGCTTGATATTGGCTGTCTTCCTTTCCCTCTCTCACCTCCCCCTTTTTTGCCAGCAGATGTTGGCCTCAGCTCCCAGATAAACTACCTGCACTTGAATCTTTGTTGTAGCACCTGTTTCTGGGGGGACCCCCTGACTAAGTCATGGGACAAGCCTGGAGGATGCTGTGAGTGCAGAAGAAGGATCCCTGGCCCAGCTGGGACAGAGGTCCAGAAAACATCCCCAAGGAAAGAAAAATCTAAGAGACCTCAAGGGTGAAGGGGAGTTAGCCAGATAAAAGGAAGTGAGGGATAAGTGTTCTAGACAGAGGGACTAGCATCTACGGTGGCTCAGAGGCAAGTGAGGGAATGTAGTAGGTGTGGGAATGGGGGCAGGGGGTGGGTTGTCGCTGCTGGCTGGTGGGATGAGTGGGGAGTAGTGAGAGAGGAAGCAGACTGTGGACCACGTAGGTACTTGGAGGCTGCAGGGAGCAATTTGTATTTTGTTCTAAGAGCCTTGGGGAGCAGTTGTAGGATTGTTGGCAGGGGGCAGTGCCTGTTGTGGGGTCAAGTGGAGGACCTGAGAGTTAGAAGGGTATCTGTAGAGGTCTGGGCACCATAGGCCTCCAGGGGGTCTGCTCTCGAAGACCCTCAGATGTGGGGGAGGAAGAGGCCTTGGTGGGAGGATTCTTGGGTCCTTTTCAAGGGACTTCCTCTTGCTGCCTGGTCCCCCATTTCTGGGAGCCCATAAAGCCAGGATTGTGGGTAATTATAGGCTGCGAGAGGCCCAGGGCAGGGAGACTGGGGACATGGTGGGGCGGCAGGGGTGGAGGGGGTGTGTGTCGACAGGAGCTGTCACGCCTGCCTGGCAGCCAGGGAGGGAAGGTGCAGACACCAAGGCCCCCATAAAGTTGCCCAGAGCAGACCGCTTTTACAGGCATTCTGGGTGGGGGCATGACATCATCCGGAGCCAATCGGGGGCTCCCCCAGCCCTTTTTTCTTCCTTGGGACTTGTCTCTGTGGTTGTCGAGGTACATTCCTGGTAAAGTGGATGGCTTCTTTTGGAATGCTTGGACCAGTGGGTTTTGTAGCCACTGGCCTTGCCAGCACTCTTTCAAGCTAAGCCAGCCACCCCCTGAGACTGTATTCCCTTTCAAGACCTCCTGGGCAGACTGAAGGGGCTGCTTGAGTTCCCTTCAAGCCACAACTTCCAACTTCTTTGAATGAATCCACTTCTTTTAAAATATATCCATTTGAGAAAAATCCTTAACTTGGTTTGAGAAACATGACAACAACCAAGGGACCTGGATTTGAGTCCTGGCTCAGTTCCTTAGTTCTGGGTCAAGTCTTCAGAGCATCCAAGCCTCAGTTGTCCCATCTATAAAATGGGGATGGCACTATCCACTTTGCAGAGGTGTCGTGAATGGGTGTTAAGCACTCCACAACCACTAGGCAGTGTTTTGGACAAATCCATTCTTCCTTGTAGTACTTGATTCAAAGACTTTAAAAAGCCTTCCCAGGTCTGTCTTCCTCCCACACGACATTTACAGGGCAGATGATCTTAAGGAAGACGGAAACGAGGAGCAGACAGGCTGAGGGTCTTGTGAAAGCTGTGCCATCTAATTAAGCTCTGTTTGTGGTTCTTCTGTGAAGCATGATCATTTGTTAGCTCCAGTTAAAAGAAACTATAAAACCAATATACAATCCAACTGAAAAATTTAGAAAACAAGGGGAAAAAAGACTTCCCGAAAGGCCACCAGCCTAGCATCACGAGTACAGTGATGTTTATGTTAATCCAGTTTGCACACACTGGCTTTGATCATAAACTTGAAATGTGAACACTGCTTTCCCACTTAACTGTTATCATCTAAAAGTGCCTTTGCCTGCTGCTCCAGCCCTACAGATTATCATATTAATGGTTACCTATCATTTCATCAAGTTGATGCTGGGTATTGTTGAATGTTACTTTCAATTTTTCTCCTATCCCAAACAATGCTTTAGTGAATACTTTTCTTTTTCCACTGGAGTGTTTCTCTTTATTTGTCTCATTTCCTTAGGATAAATTCCCAGAAGTGGAATCACTGAGTCTCAGGATAGAAACATTTTTGTGGTTTGTGATACATAATTTCCAATTTACTTTCCATAAAGGCTGTTCTAATTTACTTTGCCTCCAGCCAAGTTGGCCCATTTAGCAATTTCAGGGCAACCTCACCAGCTTTAGGTATTATTGTTTATAATTTTGTTGGCTATGAGATAAACTGTTATCCCTTTTTCTTTTATTTTCATTCACTTTCTTTGGTCGCTTGTGGATTCAAAGACGTATATATACATTTGAAAGGATTTATATTCTCTTTCTAACAGTGTCTGATATTTTGGGCCATACTGCCTAAGATGAGTCCTTTTCGACAAAATGCAGGGATGCCATTCCTTTGTGCCTGTGAAAGGCAAGTCTGTTCTATCCCATGCCAGACACTAATAATTGTAATACACTGGGGCTGCCGCCAAAGTTGAAATAAACAAATGATTACAGCAGACAATAGAAGTGCAAACCTGACCCTGATTAATGAAGTTGCTAATGTGGCTTCCTGGGGTGGCTGCCAGCCAAGGGCTTCCCCTGTGACTTTGCATTAGGTCCTAGTGACAGGGTAAGTGGTTTGGGGACTTGGGGGAGGTGACAGGATGCTTGGGGGGGTGGCTGGGGAAGAGGGTGTGGTTTGGAGGAGGTGGGTGGAGTTTGGTTTCTACAGAGAGCAGGGAAGGACTGATGTGGAAGGGAGAGGAGTTTGCAGGAGGGTACAGGAATGTACCAGTTGGGAATATCTGAGGCAGTGCCAAGTGGTGAGGTTAGCCATCCCCTGTCAGAGGCTCATAACCCAGCCCAGAACTGAGCACCCAGGTGGCTCTGAAAAATAGGCAGGATCAGCCGGACCCAGGTTCCATTCTTGGCTCCATCAGCCGAAGCTGGTGGAAGATTCCACTGTGGACTGGGAGACATCAAGGAACCCAGGAACATGCCCTGTCCTCTTTGCCTCCCTCCTGGCCAGGCTGGTGTCTTCACTGCATCCTAGTGAGCACGGTTCCATCTTCTTGGTTACGGGCCCGAGGGTTCCCTTGGCTAGCCTTTCCTCCTCCTGGTCTAAAGGCTGACCTCCAGTCCAGCTATCTCCAGGCTTCTTGGGCTTCTGCCCTCAGAGTTCCTGCACCCTTGATGGGTAGCACGCAAAACCTGTCTGGGTCACCCCTCTTGTGACAGCCAAGGCATGCTGATTCTCTATCTGGAGAACAAGCTTGTCGCTCAGACTTGAGGAGTCGTGCTGCCTATTCATCCTTGCAGGGCCACTGCGGTTCCCCCTCCTCCAGGAAACCTGCTCTGACCCCTCCCATCTGCTAATGACTCGCCCCTCTGCCCTCCTCCTCAGAAACTTTAATTGCTGTTCTTATCACACCAGGTCTGTGATTGGTCTGTTCACAGATTGATC
This sequence comes from Bos mutus, assembly GCF_027580195.1. Lineage (NCBI taxonomy): Eukaryota > Metazoa > Chordata > Mammalia > Artiodactyla > Bovidae > Bos > Bos mutus. The sequence goes on along the minus strand of NC_091629.1, from coordinate 53,666,626 downwards.
CTCCTTCTCAGATGTTGCTGGCATCTGTGGCCACACCCGTGCCTCCCTCACACCTCCCCAGCACCTGCCTGGGCACATCACTCAAGAAACATTGGCTGCAAGAGTGAGCGATAAAATCAACACTTGGCTGCTTACTAGACATGTTCCCCATGTTATCTGGTTTGCTGTGACTGCATTGTAAAGGCAGACAGGCTGAGCATGATAATACCCATTTCACAGAAGCTTATCATGAATGACACCGACTAGTACCCTGAGCATCTCAGTGGGCAGGCCACAGGGCTGGCATTTGACAAGCATTTTCCCAGGTGATTGCCCCCAGTAACAAGAGGAGACACCATCTGTCCCCATTCTACTGGGAGGAGACTGAGGCTTGATGAGGACAATAAGTTGCAAAGGGGCCCTTGCTAGGAAAGGACAGGGCTGGAGTCTGAACCCAGTTCTGTGGGTTGCCAAAGTTCCTACTGTACTAGGCAGCACCTCCTAATGGTGCTGGTCCTGGTCCCCATCTCTGGACCTCGAGCTCTGAAGGTGAAGGAACAGCGTCTTATTGTCCCTGCACTTCCAGTGCCCAGCACAGGGTTGGGCGGCAGTAAATGCTGACGAAATGGATGGATAGGTGGATGGACAGCTGGATGTCTGCCCCAGCTCTGTTGCAAGTATGGAGTTTCTGCTTTCATGCAGTGCGGTTGGGAGATGGATGGGGTTGGGTTTAACTTGGGGCTGATCTTGTACTTGAGTTGTTCTGGCCATAAAACACGAGGGCGTGTCCTTGTGGGGACACCGTGAGTGATGTGCCTGCCTACCAGTGCATCAGGGCGATCTTGCCCAACACTGAAGATAAAATGAGGTGGCCTAGGAGAGCCAGCAGCAGCTCCCTCCTGGACCAGGTGAACGGCATCATTTTGCCCTGTCTAACCACCTGCTCCTCTCTCTGCAGACGGCCTTGGAAAATCACGTGTCCCGTGTGTCCCAGAGCTTCAAGGGCCCATGTGTTTGGGTGGGATGGTCTCAACCCTTTTCCAGGCAGCAGCCTCTCTTTTCTCAGCATCTGCCTCTTGATCCAGTTCTGGGCAGAATCTGAGGGTCTGGCCAGCAAACGTTGGCCTACTGATGATGAAGCTGAAATTCGTCCTTCTAAGCTCTGTGTGCAGGGCCCACCAGACTGGACCTGGCGCTTGGTTCTCTATCTGTAGCCAGAGCCCAACTTTCACATGCATTCTGCCTGGCGACCCCATCAGGACACTCAGCTTTACCAACGTGACCTTCTTTGGGCTTCTAGGTGGACCTTAGAGAAATGAGAAGAGCCAGCATTTATTGTGCATTTGCTCTGTGCATATCTCACTGGATGTCAACAGCAAGTATATTACAGGTAGCAAGACTTGGGTGGGCCATAAAGCTAGCCTTGGTAAATTCAAAAAAATAGAAATCATTCCAAGCATCTTTTCTGACCACAATGCAGTAAGATTACATCTCAATTACAGGAGAAAAATGATTAAAAATTCCAGCATATGGAGGCTGAACAACACGCTGCTGAATAACCAACAAATCACAGAAGAAATCAAAAAAGAAATAAAAATTTGCATAGAAACGAATGAAAATGAAAACACAACAACCCAAAACCTGTGGGACACGGTAAAAGCAGTCCTAAGGGGAAAGTTCATAGCAATACAGGCACACCTCATGAAACAAGAAAAAAGTCAAATAAATAACCTAACTCTACACCTAAAGCAACTAGAAAAGGAAGAAATGAAGAACCCCAGGGTTAGTAGAAGGAAAGAAATCTTAAAAATTAGAGCAGAAATAAATGCAAAAGAAACAAAAGAGACCATAGCAAAACTCAACAAAACCAAAAGCTGGTTCTTTGAAAGGATAAATAAAATTGACAAACCATTAGCCAGACTCATCAAGAAACAAAGGGAGAAAAATCAAATCAATAAAATTAGAAATGAAAATGGAGAGATCACAACAGACAACACAGAAATACAAAGGATCATAAGAGACTACTATCAACAATTATATGCCAATAAAATGGACAACGTGGAAGAAATGGACAAATTCTTAGAAAAGTACAACTTTCCAAAACTTGGCCAGGAAGAAATAGAAAATCTTAACAGACCCATCACAAGCACGGAAATTGAAACTGTAGTCAAAAATCTTCCAGCAAACAAAAGCCCAGGTCCAGATGGCTTCACAGCTGAATTCTACCAAAAATTTAGAGAAGAGCTAACACCTATCCTGCTCAAACTCTTCCAGATAATTGCAGAGGAAGGTAAACTTCCAAACTCATTCTATGAGGCCACCATCACCCTAATACTAAAACCTGACAAAGATCCCACAAAAAAAGAAAACTACAGGCCAATATCACTGATGAACATAGATGCAAAAATCCTTTAACAAAATTCTAGCAATCAGAATCCAACAACACATTAAAAAGATCATACACCATGACCAAGTGGGCTTTATCCCAGGGATGCAAGGATTCTTCAATATCCGCAAATCAATCAATGTAATACACCACATTAACAAATTGAAAAATAAAAACCATATGATTATCTCAATAGATGCAGAGAAAGCCTTTGACAAAATTCAACACCCATTTATGATAAAAACTCTCCAGAAAGCAGGAATAGAAGGAACATACCTCAACATAATAAAAGCTATATATGACAAACCCACAGCAAACATTATCCTCAATGGTGAAAAATTGAAAGCATTTCCTCTAAAGTCAGGAACAAGACAAGGGTGCCCACTTTCACCATTACTATTCAACATAGTTTTGGAAGTTTTGGCCACAGCAATCAGAGCAGAAAAAGAAATAAAAGGAATCCAAATTGGAAAAGAAGAAGTAAAACTCTCACTATTTGCAGATGACATGATCCTCTACATAGAAAACCCTAAAGACTCCACCAGAAAATTACTAGAACTAATCAATGACTATAGTAAAGTTGCAGGATATAAAATCAACACACAGAAATCCCTTGCATTCCTATACACTAATAATGAGAAAACAGAAAGAGAAATTAAGGAAACAATTCCATTCACCATTGCAACGGAAAGAATAAAATACTTAGGAATATATCTACCTAAAGAAACTAAAGACTTATATATAGAAAACTATAAAACACTGGTGAAAGAAATCAAAGAGGACACTAATAGATGGAGAAATATACCATGTTCATGGATTGGAAGAATCAATATAGTGAAAATGAGTATACTACCCAAAGCAATTTATAGATTCAATGCAATCCCTATCAAGCTACCAACAGTATTCTTCACAGAGCTAGAACAAATAATTTCACAATTTGTATGGAAATACAAAAAACCTCGAATAGCCAAAGCAATCTTGAGAAAGAAGAATGGAACTGGAGGAATCAACCTGCCTGACTTCAGGCTCTACTACAAAGCCACAGTTATCAAGACAGTATGGTACTGGCACAAAGACAGAAATATAGATCAATGGAACAAAATAGAAAGCCCAGAGATAAATCCACACACATATGGACACCTTATCTTTGACAAAGGAGGCAAGAATATACAATGGATTAAAGACAATCTCTTTAACAAGGGGTGCTGGGAAAACTGGTCAACCACTTGTAAAAGAATGAAACTAGAACACTTTCTAACACCATACACAAAAATAAACTCAAAATGGATTAAAGATCTAAACATAAGACCAGAAACTATAAAACTCCTAGAGGAGAACATAGACAAAACACTCTCCGACATACATCACAGCAGGATCCTCTATGACCCACCTCCCAGAATATCGGAAATAAAAGCAAAAATAAACAAATGGGACCTAATTAACCTTAAAAGCTTCTGCACATCAAAGGAAACTATCAGCAAGGTGAAAAGACAGCCTTCAGAATGGGAGAAAATAATAATAGCAAATGAAGCAACTGACAAACAACTAATCTCAAAAATATACAAGCAACTCCTACAGCTCAACTCCAGAAAAATAAATGACCCAATCAAAAAATGGGCCAAAGAACTAAATAGACATTTCTCCAAAGAAGACATACAGATGGCTAACAAACACATGAAAAGATGCTCAACATCAATCATTATCAGAGAAATGCAAATCAAGACCACTATGAGGTACCATTTCACACCAGTCAGAATGGCTGCGATCCAAAAGTCTACAAATAATAAATGCTGGAGAGGGTGTGGAGAAAAGGGAACCCTTTTACACTGTTGGTGGGAATGCAAACTAGTACAGCCACTATGGAGAACAGTGTGGCGATTCCTTAAAAAACTGGAAATAGAACTGCCTTATGATCCAGCAATCCCACTGCTGGGCATACACACTGAGGAAACCAGAAGGGAAAGAGACACGTGTACCCCAATGTTCATCGCAGCACTGTTTATAATAGCCAGGACATGGAAGCAACCTAGATGTCCATCAGCAGATGAATGGATAAGAAAGCTGTGGTACATATATACAATGGAGTATTACTCAGCCATTAAAAAGAATTCATTTGAATCAGTTCTAATGAGGTGGATGAAACTGGAGCCTATTATACAGAGTGAAGTAAGCCAGAAGGAAAAACACCAATACAGTATACTAACGCATATATATGGAATTTAGAAAGATGGTAACAATAACCCTGTGTACGAGACAGCAGAAGAGACACTGATGTATGGAACAGTCTTATGGACTCTGTGGGAGAGGGAGAGGGTGGGAAGATTTGGGAGAATGGCATTGAAACATGTAAAATATCATGTATGAAACGAGATGCCAGTCCAGGTTCAATGCACGATACTGGATGCTTGGGGCTAGTCCACTGGGACGACCCAGAGGGATGGTATGGGGAGGGAGGAGGGAGGAGGGTTCAGGATGGGGAGCACATGTATACCTGTGATGGATTCATTTTGATATTTGGCAAAACTAATACAATTATGTAAAGTTTAAAAATAAAATAAAAAAAAAAGAAATTCCAACCCTTCTGCTAGTGAGTGACTCTGTGATTGTGTGCAAGGCTCTTCACCCGTCTGAACTGTCTCCCCACCAGTCAAATGTTCTGCGGGGTGACAGTCTTCGCGCCTCACTGGGAGTGATCAGGGGTTGGGGGAGGTGCTCTAGGGGATGCACTGTGGTTCCTGCAGGCCTGTGGCTGTCCCCCGTTCCTCATCCCCTGAGGTCCCCGAGATCTTAGCCTTGGCCCTGGCTCCTTGCTGGCCAGGGCTCTGTGCCTCTTCTTGCAGCTCCTGCCAGTGTCTGCTCTCACCCCTTCTGGTCTGACCCTGGGACCCCTCTGGCTGTTTCTGAATTGGTTTCTTGCACTCTGGCTTCCATCTGGGGCGCTGACTGGGACTCTGTCCTCAGCAGATGTTCCTCTGGCCGTGGAGTAGGGCAGTTAGTGGTTACTTCTTTCTCTTCAGGACCTTTACCAGGCCTGAGCTGAAGCTCCAGTACTTTGGCCACCTGATACGAACAGCTGACTCACTGGAAAAGACCCTGATGTAGGCAAAGGAGAAGGGGGGCGACAGAGGATGAGATGGTTGGATGGCATCATCGATGCAATGGACGTGAACTTGGGCAAACTCTGGGTGATGGCGAAGGACATAGGAGCTTGGTGTGCTGCAGTCCATGGGGTTGCAAAGAGTCGGAAGCAACTTAGCAACTGAACAACAGCAAGGCCTGAGGTTTTTTCTTTTTGTGTCTTCTCTGTGAGTATGTGTGTGTTTGTGTGAGATATCTCTATCTATCTATCTGTAGAGGGAAGCACTAGCTGAGGAGGTGTGTAGAGCTGTGGGAATGGGGATTAGCTGGTGGGATCCCCACTCTGTGCTGTTGGGGGTTCCTTTCTGGGCTGTGCTCAGGACTGCAAGGCAAGGGCAGGACCCCTCCCTGGCAGGACAGGGCCAAGCTCTCCTGCTCTCTGTTCTGGATGGTTTGTACTGAGGTCAATTCCACACTCTCTGAGTAAGAGCTAGGGCCAGGGTCTGGGAGATGGGGGTCTGAGGCTAGGGCAATCAGAGGAGAAAAGAGACACCAGCACTCCAGAGGGTGGCCCAGTACCTGCTTTCCACACTAGGTCAGCTCTCTTGCGTTCCCCCGGCAGGCTCTCTCCAGTCCCCATGACTGTCTTCCCCAGCTGTATTCAGAAGGCCGTGGATGTCTCCTCAGCAACCCCCCAACCCTGCGTCCTTCTCATCAGATGTCCTGGTGAGTATTCTTTTCGAGATGTTTCTTGAATGAATGAATGAAGTGTGAGAATGCTCACGGTTGCCTGGGGAAGGAGAGGTTATTTGAAACAGGCTTAGCGTACAACATGTGGGGCAGGGCGTGGAGCCACTCTGGGTAGTGTGTGTGTGTGTTTACATGTGGGTGTGAAAGGTGGAGGGAAAAAATTAGGCAGCAACTCCCCTGTAGCTGGTGTGTCCTGAGCCTGAGCTTTCCCAGGCAGAGATCTCAGTCTCCCCATTTATCCTTCCGGCCAGGGGGTGGGGTGGGGGCTGGGGGCTGAGCCTTGGTCTGGGGCTCTTGTTTTCCTGGGAGGGGCACCGGTCCTCACTGGGGGATTTGTACCAGCAGCTAAGCAGATAATTGCTTGTCAGATTGATTGAAGCCTTTTCAAAATGTCTTTTCCTTGAAACATCCTCCCATCCCCCCAGTGAGCCGATTATTTGAGTTGGAAGTGTTTTCCCCTCAGCTTTTTTTCCCCTCCTTTCTCCAAGTAGTAATTACTGCCCAGTAGCCCTCCATGGCGTTTCCTGTCATTTGGAGGCTGCAGCCAGCGGCTGTTTCCTTTGCTGGTGAAGGACAAGCGGGCCAATTAGGGAAACACCCCGCCCCCCAGCCTGGCCTTGAGCCCCAGGGCTCCTGGTGGTCTGCATGGGGCCATGGGGGTCTGGCCATCTCCTGTGGGGATGGCAGGTAGGAAGGAGTGGTTGAATGGCCACTTGAGGTGGCCCCTGGCCCTTTTTCCCAAACCCAGGGGCTGCTGTCACCCTCTGCGTCCTGTCCCTTTCTCTGTGTGTGTGTGTGTCCACGCACTCTTGTGGCCGGGAGATGCACTCCTACATACGTGCACACCTGTGTGTGTCCACAGGACCGCACATGGGCTTTTGGGCTCAGTTGAAAACCAAGTAACTGGGTTGCTTACAGTCGTTTTCCCAAGGGAACTCGGCACTGCTCACCTCTTCGGATGTGAACAGTCTGCCAAGGTCTGTCACTTTAAGTGGGTTGACCACTGGCGAGAGGAAGCAAGGACAGGGAAATGTTCCTTGCCAAGTTTAGGTGGTGTGTTAATGGATGTTCATGGCACACCGTTCTTTCAACTTTTCCATATTTCCAAATATTTCCAAACTATTCAGAAGAAAACGCGGCAGAAAGTCTGCAGGTCTCTCTGCCCACCAGCCGCCCACATGCAGGATGCTTTGCAAGTTGCTTTCCTGCTGCTTCTCTCCTCTTCCTCCTGCTCCCTCCCACCTTTTCCTCACGCCCCACCCCCCCACCCCCCGCCACCCCCCTAGGCTTTCAGTTGCAGAAGCCAAAACTGAGCAGGATGCAGTCCAAGATGAGATTAACAACCGCAGAGGCTTGGGAGTCGAAATACTTTGAGTCTCTTACAAGCTCTGTGGTGGACAGGTGACCGAAACACTCTGTGCCTCAGTTTCCCCATCTGAGAAATGGGGCTAATAATAAAACCTTCATAAGGTTGCGATGAAGACTAAAAGAAATGTATGTAAAACACTCAGCCTAAGGCCTGGGCCATAGTCTGTGCTTTGTAGATGTTTGGCAAACAAATAATAAAAACAGATCTCATAAGGCAGTGTACACCATGGAGAAAGATGGGTGGAAATGTGCCTAAGAGATGAGCAAAGCAGGGAATTGAGGGTTTGAGGGACCCGAAGGGTTTCAGTGTGGCTGGACTACAATGCGGATGGGTGGAGTGTGGAAGGACTAGGAAAGGAGGCGCGTTGGGACCCCTTTGCTTTGATGATTACAAGCCTGGACCCTGGGATCAAATGACTTGGTTCAAATTCCAGCCCTGCCACTTACTAATTAGATACTGGACAAATGACTCCCATTGCCATGTCTTTAGTTTCTTTATCTATAAAACTGGAGATTGTAACAGTTTCTGTCTTAGGGGGCTGAGTTAACTGAGTTAATAAACACAGAGAAGGTGAAACGGTGCCTGGCCCATGGGGAAGTGTAATGAGTGTTTGCTATTCTTCTTTCTCATACATGTGTTGCACACCTGTGATTGTCTTACATGTGCACGGGTGCATCTGCAGTCTATCCCAGTGATTCACCTGGGTCTCTGTGTAGGTGTGTGGAAGGATACAGAAAGTCCACAGGACCAATGAACTCCTGGGAGATAAGGCCAAGTATTTTTGTCCATCCTGGGCAAAAAAGCCCTTTGGGGAGAGAAGGAGTCCTGGTGGTCCTTAGCAAGACTGGGAAATATTCCTTATCAATGAGTCACTATCATGGCCCTCCTTAAAAGCCTCCCGTGGCTCCTCATTCTTTCTTCCCTTCATTCATTCATTGATTCATTCAGCCAATCAACATTTCTTAGAGCACCCATTATGCAACAGATCCAGCCTCTGAGGACCTTTGCACTTGAGCTTGGCTTTGTCTAGCTTGTTTTTCCACATACTCTCCTCTTTTACCTTCTGGACTCGAATCCAAAGTTACTTCCTCTGTGAAGCCTTCCTGAATGCAGCAGGCTGTGTGAGTGGGTCCGTTTGACACCTTGGTTTTTATCCCCACAATGAAACCAGTGACCTGAATCTGTTCACCCCTGAGTCCCCAGCATCAGGCACGGCCTCGGCGCATGTGCTTTTGATGAATGAATGAATCGTTCAGTGTGAGAACGCCCCTGGGGGTCCAAAACCTGCTGCCCAGTTCACCAGAGGGGCTGGCAGCTCTTTCGCCAGCTTCTGAATCCCTGCCTCTGTCCCTGCCATCAGTGCCACAGGCCCCCACCAGGAAGGCCACAGAGGCTGGAGAGAGATTGCACAGAAAGAGTTTAAGAGGCAGGGGGCGTTGACTGCCGGGGTGGTGGGTCCCTCAAGGCTGCTGGATGTGCTGGGAAGTACAGCAGGAAAGTTGTCAGCGTCCTTCAGACGACGGGGACAACTGACCTTGGGCTCAGCCCAAGGTTCCCTCCCTGGAAGCCCCAGCGTGCCAGGCCCTGACCTCCAGGGGAGGCCAAGGAGACCGCCTTGAGGGCAGTGGCATGGACACCAGACCCCGCTTTATCTGCTTGCTGCATGTGCCGGCTGCAGCGGTGGGGACATGGAGCTCAGGCAGTTGGAGAGGCGAGAGGAACTTCTATCTCTCTGGGCATCAGAAGAGAGTGGAATTTGGCAGCCAGGGAAATGGCAACTTCCTGTGACATCTAAAGAGCTGAGACTGGCAGCCAGAATCCAGCTGGAGCTGGCAGCCTAGAGATGCTGAAGCTGAGATTTTTATGGCCAGTTCCTCCTGCAAGACACATGGTGGGGCTGGATTTCACCGTATAGAGGAGTAGAGCGTATGTGTGCGTGCACACACGTGCTGTAGCGTATGCGTGCATACACGTGTTTGGTAACTGTATATAGTTTATGAGCACACATGTGGATACCGCGAATGCACACACGTGTATAGTGCACACAGGTGTGTGCAGTGTCGGTGTGGGCAAAAACTCAGGGACTGTGTCTCTAGTGTGTCTGTCTGTGCCCGAGTTTGTCTGCCTGGACGGTGTGCTCTTGGTATAGGTGTGAAGCAGGCAGTTGTCTATGTCTACGAATGTTCCTGTGCTTCCCAGGGCAGGCTCAGTGGTAAAGACTCTGCCTGCCGATGCAGGCAGTGCCGAGACGTGGGCTCAATTCCTGAGTTGGGAAGATCCCCCAGAGAAGGAAATGGCAACCCAGTCCAGTATTCTTACCTGTGAGACCCCAAGGGCAGAGGAGCCTGGCAGGCTGCAGTTCATGGGTCGCAAAAAATCGGACACAACTGAGCGACTGAGCACGCACACACGCAATGCATGCTCTTATACATGCATGTGCCTAAAGGGGGCGGGAGCCTGTGTGTCAGATGCATGTGTATGATGCATAGAGGACAAATCTCAGTGTTTCTGTGTTTGCGTGTCCTGAGAAACCATCCTGCAGCTCGGCGGGGTGAAGTTACTTTGGGAGGGGATAAAAAGGTCTGATGCTGGAAACATCTGGCCCTCCTTTTGGCCCCGGGGTCTCTGGAGAGGGTTTGTGTTTCCTCTTGGCCAATGAACACAATCCTTCTCAAGCAAATATACAGGCATGGGTACTTTCTGTTGAATAACGTCCCCAGGTCTTCTCAGCCTGGGTTGTTAACCAGAGCTGGGCGACTGGAAGGAGTGCTAATAGGAGTACCTTTCTGGGTGAGAGGTGAGCTGAATTTCGCCTCTGCTGGGGTGGGGGGCCTAGGCCTGGCAGCCCCGGTGTGTCTAGTGCCAGAGAGGGGAACTTCAGCCAGGATCATATGAAACATCAATGGTGGATACAAAGCCTGTGTTGGAAAGGAGGATTGTCTCTGTTAAGAATGATCAGCAATGTTCGGCCCACACTCAGCGGCTGGGAGAGCAGAGAGCAAGGGCCACTGACATAAAGATCTCACGGGGAAGAGTTGGAGCAGAATTTTTGCCTTCATAGCACTGAAGGAAGTTTGTTAATTACAGTCATTGGGTATTTGTGATATATATTTTCAATATGTTTCTAACATTAGACTGGGAGTTGACAGATTATGGCCTGTGGACCATATGTGGCCCACTGCCTGTTTTTGTAAATAAAGTTTTAATGGAACAGAGCCACATCCATTCAGTTGTGTATTTTCTGTGGCTACTGTCATGCCATAGCAGGAGAGTTAAGGGATTGTGACATAGGGTCTGTGGGCCACAAAGGCTAAACTATTAACTATCTGAACCTTTACAGAAAAAGTTTGCTGACCTCTATACCAGACCATCAGTTTCCTGAGGATGGGGATTATAAATTTGACACATAGTAATACCTGTGTGCATACTTAGTCATGTCCGACTCTTTGAGACCCTGATGGACTGTAGCCTGCCAGGCTCCTCTGTCCATGGGATTTCCCAGGCAAGAATACTGGAGCAGGTTGCCATTTCCTCCTTCAGGGGATCTTCCTAACCCAGGAATTGAACCCATGTCTCTGGCGCCTCCTCCATTGGCAGGCGGATTCTTTACTACTAAGCCACCTGGGAAGCCCATAGTAAGTACTTAATAAATTTCAATTCAACAAATCAATGACGATCAGTTTTGGAGAGTATATTTATTGGAATTTCAAGGTCTGCCAAGGTTTGGGGTCAAGAAATAGCAAAGGATATGCTGGTAATGGGGTGGGTGGTGTGGATGGAGTACAGAGAACACAGACACAGACACACACACACACACACACATATACACACACACACATATACGAGGGACTGTGGGGGCCAAGAGATTAACACAGCAGAGGGACGGACTCTTCGGGGAAGGAAGCGTTCTCTGAGGAGGTGACCCTGGAGTCCTGCAGGCAATGTAGACATTTTCTAGAAGATGGATAAATAGCATGGTAGGTGGAGGAAGCAACAGAAGTAGAGGCTGGAAACCAAAGAGACCAGGTAGGATGCTGGCTGGAGGGCTGAGCTAAGTACACCCAGCCGATCTTGTGTACAAGATGGGGGCCACTGGGGCCCACACAAAGCTTCAGAAGTTTGAGGGCTGGATTTGCAGGGCCTGAAAAGCATTCCATCAAGGGTTTTGTTTTCTAGGCGTAAGGGAATTGCTGGAGCTGTCAGCAAAGGCGCCAAGGAATAGCCGTGCCTGCCTCCCAGGGCTCTGCTAAGGATTACATGAGACCTGTGATGTGAGCACAGCCAGCCTGTGCCTGGCACAGAATGGCTAGTGAACAGGGTTGCCAGATAAAATCCACAATGCCCAGTTAAATTCGCGTTTCAGGTAAATAACCAACATGTTTTAGTATAAGCCTGGGACATGCTTACCCTCACACATGGTTTGTTGTTTTTCTGAAATTCAGATCTAGTTGGGTGTCTTGTATTTTTTATTTGCTAAATCTGGCAACCCAGCTGCTTAGCGATTTTGGCTGAACCTGGGTCTTTGTTGGTGGCTTTAAGACCTGGAGAACTTTGCCAGTGAAGCCAGAAACCAGAGGACAAGCCTGGAGCTGGACACTGAGGCTATGAGGCAATATGGAGCCCCATCCTCTTAACTTATGGACAATGAAATAAAGGTTCAGAGAGGGAAAAGGGCTGGCTCAAGGTCACCCAGCCAAAGGTGGTCCTGATATTCCGCTTTTTTCTGTGATTGGTCAAGAGGGCTTTGGTTCATGGGTGAGTTGCCCAAGACACCCAAAGGCAGGCAGAAGGATCCTACCAGGGAGCCTGGGGAGGTCTCATTGGAACTTCTGGAATCTTTGGAGCCATCCCTGTCTTGGCAGTAGATGCAGGGTGTGATTTCTGCCACATCCTTTACCCCATCCAGGCCTCAATTCATCCAGCCATCAAATGGGCTAATTACACCCACCTCACAGGGAAGTTGTGAAGATTAATTAATGTTTGTACAGGCTTTGTGATCCTTGGATGAAAGACGCTCCTGACATATAAAGGGTCATTATTTTTATTATTATTATACAAGTGCCAAGTATTATTACCTTAATTAGCTTTTCTAGATATCAAAAGCAATTAGACTGATCACTCGCTGAACTGCACTTTAGACACCCAAGTCACAGAAACTCACACGCTGACCTGTTGGCTCGAATTTCGGCGAGGGGCCAGCACATGTCAAAAGTGAGGACCAGGATTTGCAAAGGAAATTTGTTTCTGTTTCTGGCCAAGTTTCACCTCACAGAAGAATTTTCCAGGCATGTAAGATTCCCTGAAAACAGAGGTTTTTCAGTGGAAATGCTGATCTCAGGGGCTCTAGGGGGAAGGCTTTAGCTTTGTGACTCAGGCAGCTGGGGATGGGGGTAGAAACATGTCCTGTTTTCCCTTCTGTATCCAGAAGCCCAGGCCTCATCACCCCAACCCCATCACCTCACCATGGCCAGCTCAAGTGGAGGCAAGGCAGCCTGACATCTGATGGGGGATTACTGTGTTTCAGGTCCCATCCTGATGTGTACATACGTTTAATCAAGTCCAGAGCAGTAGGTGGGAATGTTATGACCCTCTTTTTACAAATGAAGACACTGTGGCTCAGAGAGGTTAAGTGACCTTGGAAGGTCACACAGCCAGGAAATGTAACGAGAAGGAGACATGCACAGGTCTTACTGACTCCATAGCCTGTATTTAGGTTTATATAGTGTCTTCATCTCTGTGTTACCTGGGGTCTATGTGACCTGGGTCTAAACTTGGTCTACCTTGGGCTTCCCAGGTGGTGTTAGTGGTAAAGAACTTGCCTGTTTGATCCCTGGGTTGAGAAGATCCTCCGGAGGAGGGCATGGCAACCCACTCCAGTATTCTTGCCTGGAGAACCCCATAGACAGAGGAGCCTGGCGGTTTACAATCCATAGGGTTGCAAAGAGTCGGACATGAGTGAAGTGACTTAGCACACACACACACCCCGGTCCATAAGTCATCAAGAGATCTGTTTGTACTTAAGAGAGATGGTTGGATGGCATCACCGACTCGATGGACATGAGTCTGAGCAAGCTCTGGGAGTTGGTGATGGACAAGGAAGCCTGGCGTGCTACAGTCCTTAAGGTCGCAAAGAGTTGGACATGACTGAGCGACTGAACTGAACTGAAGACAGTGGTTGGGACTGGGTAGGACTGAGTGGGTCACTATAGTGCTGGGGCCATCTGCAACCCCAGGCCTTGGTCCAACATGGATTTGCCTATTCAGACTCTTTGGAGTTAGTTCAGAACCCCAGGGCCCAGGCGGAGGAGGGAACTGTGATCTGGATGCACCCCATGGGGGCGGGAAGGACAGGCCAGGGCAGAAATCAGCGGGGTGAGGCTTCCTCAGGGCTGTCCAGTTAGCTGGGAGGGTGCGGAGCTGGCTGTAATTAACTTTACCAGCGTCCTTCACAGAGGCCAAAAGACCTTTCCCCTACTCTCCTTTCTACTCTGGCCAGCTTCTTTAATGGCCTTGAGGACCCTCCCAAGGCTCTGATGAGGCGGCAGGAGCACTGGACTGAGCTACGTTGCCAGTGTGTGCCAAACTGAGATTATATCCCAGGTGCCTGGCCTACCAATCTGGTTTCTTTTCCCTGAACCACCCTGAGGGCTGGACTGGGGCCTTTGTGAAGTCAGTGGGTACTCTGAGAGGTAGCTGAAGTTTTGAGGATTTGGTGGGTGAAAGAGTAAGCGTTGTAGGAAGACGTTGACCCACGAATGGAAGCGTGGCTGGCTGGCTGCGGTAGGTATGGGCCCTTTGGACAGGGAGTTGTATTTCTAGATGGAAGGAAGGTAGCTAATGAATGGGGATCGATAGGGGTGGGTCGGATATTCTAACAGGTGGGTGGAGGATTTGGAAATGGATAGATGAGCCAGTAGGCAGGGAGTTGGTGGAAGTGAGAGAGGTTGGCAAATGTATGGACAAGTTGGCAGATGGCTGGAGGGGTTATTTGATGAATAGACAGTTGGGAAGAAAACTGGAGAATGGTGCATAGGTGGAGGAGGAGGAAATATGAGATGGGGTTGGCAGATACATGGGCTGAATCATGGATGAAGGGTTGGCTGATGGGTAGAAGAAAAGGTGGTGGCGGAAGGTTTTGTGGAGGGTAAAGGAATTGGTAGAGAGATGAAAACAATGGTTGATAAGGGAGGCTGGGTGGATGGATGAGGGCTTGGTAGCTGGGTGGAATAGTGGAAGGGTGGATAAGGAGTGGGCTGAATCATGGGCCTTTTGATGTATGGATGGTTCAACAGATTGGTGAAGCTGGAGTATAGTGGGTAAGTAAAAGTACCTGAATACTTGTTGGAAGGACAGATGCTGAAGCTGAAGCTCCAGTATTTTGGTCATCTGATGCAAACAGCTGATTCATTGGAAAAGTCCCTGATGCTGGGAAAGACTGAGGGCAGAAGGAGAAGAGGGCATCAGAGGATGAGATGGTTGGATGGCATCAACGATGCAATGGACATGAACTTGGGCAAAATTTGGGACATGTTAAGGCCCAGGGAGGCCTCGTGTGCTGCAGTCCATGGGGTTGCAAAGAGTCGGATGTGGCTGAAGTGACCAAGCATGAATGTAGAAGAGATGTCAGATATTAGAAGATGGAGAGAAGGACTCAAAGAGATGGGAAGATGGCAGATGGGTGAAACATTCAGTGGAAAGATGGAGGGATTGATAGAAGGAGGGCTTGGTAGAAGGGTAAAAGTTTGTCAATGATGGAGCAGTTGGCTTTGGGACCCAAGTTTGGACAGACCTCGCTTTATCTCTTCTGGCCTTACCATTTGTCTGTGGGTGCTTTTTGAGAGTCCGTTTCAGGGCAGAAAGTTTTGGTGTCCAGTTCAGTGGGTGGCTGTGACCAATCTCTCCCATGGGTCTGCCCTTCCCCTCCAGCAGCCAGGCTGTTTCTAGGCTCGTAAATCCCCAGATGGGCAGGCTTTCTGTAATTATCTCTGGAATATTAGCCCAAGAGGTGGGGCAGGCGAGGCTTGAAGAAAGGAGCTGATTCAGAGGTGGGTGTCTGTCTTTCGGTGGTCTGCCAAATGTGGCCAGTGTCTGGTGTGCCAGGCCCAGTGCCCCAAGGCACCTCCCTTCCCCACTGGCTGTCCTGGGTCCCACTTTAGCCTCCCCCAGAGAACCTGGGCCCTGGAGGGAGGTGTTCATTTGGGAGGAACTTGACAGGCATCTGTCTCCCTTTCCACTCTTGTCTCTGTGTCTCTCTGTCTGTGTTAGGGCACTCTTTTCCTTCTCTTCTCAGTCCTTCCTTTCCTCCGTCTTTTTCTCTTCCCTCTATTCCAGTTTCTCCAATCCTATTCTTTTTATTTTCCTTTTTTTTTCTGTCTCTGATGCTTTTTCCTCTTTTTTTTTTTATGCCTCTTTCCCTTGTTCCCAGTGACAAAGACCCATATAGTCAAAGCTATGGTTTTTCCAGTAGTCATGTATGGATGTGAGAGTTGGACCATAAGGAAGGCTGAGCACTGAAGAATTGCGGTGCTGAAGAGAGTCCCTTGGACAGCAAGGAGGTCAAACCAGTCAATCCTCAAGGAAATCAACCTTGAATATTCATTGCAAAGACTGATGCTGAAGCTGAAGCTGAATCTCCAATACTTTTGTCTACCTGATGTGAAGAGCTGACTCATTGGAAAAGACCCTGATGCTGGGAAAGATTGAAGGCAGGAGTAGAAGGGGACGACAGAGGACAAGATAGCTGGATGGCATCACCGACTCAGTGGACATGAGATTGAGCAAGTTTGGGGAGATGGTGAAGGACAGGGAAGCCTGGTGTGCTGCAGTCCATGGGGTCACAGAGTCGGACACGACTGAGCTACTGAACAACAGCGACAGCCCTTGTTCCCTGTTTCTGTCTCTTCCCTACTTCTCTTCACTGCTTTGGTTGGTTTCTCCCTTTGTCATTTTCTCTAGTTTGCTCTCTTTCCATTTCTGCCTCCTTTCCTGCCTGCCTGTCTGATTCTGTCTGGTGGGCAGGTCTCCGCACTCGCAACCAGGAGCTGTTCCCACAGCAGCAACATCTTTTTTATCAACACTTGTCTTCTTTGACACAAAAGCAGAACCATTTCAAGGGAGGCTCTCTCCTGGGTCTTGAGTTTCATTTGGAATCTTCCAAGAAAGTGTTTTACCTCCTCCTATTGATTCATGATAAAACAGTGTAATTAATCCATGGGGAACTCTGGTAGAACTGGGGAGGGGGGAGCAGCAAAAAGGAAGGGAAGACAGCCGCCATTCTCTTTCCAGACCATAGGCCTGGACCAAGGATGCCCCTTCCCCTGAGCAGTGGGGAGAGGGGGCAAGACCTTGGCACAGGTACAGGTGAAAACTCAAGTGTTGCCAAGCTTATGGGACCAGTTTTCTTCTCAAGGAGAAATAATGGGGAAGAGCACATTGGAGTTTGAGAGGCCAGGGTTTAAGTTCTAGCTCCCCTCCTCTGTCCCTGGCTGCAGGATCTTGGACAAACATCTTAGCCTCTCTGATCCCCCCTTTTATCATGTCTAAAATAAGACCTTCCTAGTGGAGTGTGGTGAAAATTAAATGAGGATGCTGAAAGAAGACACTCAGTCAAGGTTTCAGAAGAGAAGCAAAATGACTAAGAGTGAAATAAAACAAGGGCTTGTTTTTTTAAAAACTGAAGTATAGTTGATTCACAATGCTTTATTAGTTCCTAGGGTCCAGCAAAAAGATTCTGTTTTAGGGGTGGAGGTGAGGGGAGTGTCAACATTCATGTGATCTTGAAAGTTACCTGTGGATCAGAGCTTCCAATATGTGAGTGGAGCAGAGTGCCTCCTACTCTCAGAAACCAGGAGCACCTGGGTTGAGTGAAAAGTTCCACATGGGAAATGAACTTGCATTGGGACCAGTCATTGTCATTTTGGCATTTGCTATAGCACTTGGCAGGCTTCCCTGGAGGCTCAGGTGGTAAAGAATCTGCCTGCAATGCGGGAGACCTGAGTTTGATCCTTGAGTTAGGAAGATCCCCTGGAGGAGGTCATGGCAACCCACTCTAGTATTCTTGCCTGGAGAATCCCCACGGACAGAGGAGCCTGGCGGGCTAGAGTCCATGGGGTTGCAGAGTCGACCATGACTGAGTGACTAAGCACAACACTTGGCATGACACAATGGTTATGGTACCAGTGGTTCTCAAAGTGTGGGCCCTGGGCTAGCAATGCCAGTGTCCCCTGGGAACCCACTAGAGATGCAAACTCTCCAGTGCCACCTTAGATCCACTCAACTCGAAAGCTCTCAGGTGGGGTCCACCCATCTGGGTCTTAGCAAGCCCCCAGGGGATTGTGACGCATGCTTATTTATGTCCTGGATGGAGAACCAGACTCAAGACCTCTCAGTGGCTTCATGCCCTCCCCCAGTGCCATCCGCACGTCGGCCCCACCCCAGCCCGTTTCCCCAGAGCCTCTTGCAGAGCCATGCAGTGACACCTGCTGAAATTCTTGAAACAAAGGCAGCACAGCAAGACGGCATTCCCAGGAGATAACATTAATTTCTCCCTTGTTTTTTCATTCTCTCGACTGTTACTACTGTCACTGCCATTAGTGTTGGACAGCAGACTGAATGACAAGCTCGGTTTTGGGAGCTATAAATCACAACTGGACCAACAGCCCCACAGTGGCTTTCCTTACCCCCCACCTAGTGGGAGAGATGCGCAGACTGAGGTTCCCAGGGTGCTTGCTGATGAGTGGTGGGATCAGGATCCAAACCTGCCTCTCTCTGCCTCCGTGTTCCACATTCTTTTGGGCACTGTTGTTACTCCCATGTCTGCAGGTTCCAGGGGGCTGGCCTTTCACAGACAGAACTCACCAGATGTGATTGCTTTGCTTTTTTATTTAAAAACTTTTTAAATTGGAAGATAATTGCTTTTCAATGGTATGTTAGTTTCTGTTGTACAACAACGTGAAATCAGTTGTATGTATACGTATATCCCCTCCTTCTTGAGCCTCCCTCCCAACCGTCTAGGTCGTCACAGAACACCGAGCTGAGCTCCCTGTGTTGTAAAGCAGGTTGCCACTAGCTATCCGCTTTGCACATGGCAGTATGTGTGCGTGCAGCTAAGTTGCTTCAGTTATGTCTCACTCTTTGAGACCCGTGGACTGTAGCCCTCCAGGCACCTCTGTCCATGGGATTCTCCAGGAAAGAATGCTGAAGTGGGTTGCCATTTCTTCCTCCAGGGGATCTTCCTACCCCAGAGATTGAACCTGAGTCCCTTATGTCTCCTGCATTGCAGGTGGGTTCGTTACCTCTAATGCCATCTGGGAAGCCCACACGGCAGTATATATGTGCCAATGCTGTCTCTCACTTTTCCCACTCTCTCCATCCCCCTCTGTGACTACAAGTCCATCAACAGCAATCTCTTTGAACCTAAGGAAGAATCACGTTAGGCACCCAGACCATTCAGGGAACATTTGCTTGTTATATTTTTCTGAATACGTTAGACAGGAGTGTATGTTTGCTTATGGCTGTGACTGTGAATTCAGTACATCCTCAAAGACTGAATAGATGAGTTAATTTATTAATGGACAGCTGGGTAGCTGGCTAGAACATTTCATCAAACGCTGCATATCTAGAAACTTCTTGGATTCTTATACATTGAGAAAAACACCTTCTGCAGAGAAGCTGGTACCCAGCTGCAATTGTTTGTGGAGGGCAAACAAATGGACACAATCCTTGTGGGCTCTGAATGACACGGGGTCAATGGTACAAGTTAGAGTCATGGGTCTCAAACTTGAACGTGTGTCAGAATCACTGGTAGAGCTTGCTAAGACACAGCCATCTTCTTCTAAGACACTGGGCCATCTTCTCCCCCTACCTCCCTGCCAGACTTTCTGATATAAATAGGTCTGGGACTGGGCCAAAATTGTGCATTTCTAACTATTTCCTAGGGTCTGCTGCTGGTTGTTCTGGTAACCACGCTCAGAGAGTTACTGGGTTGCAGTGATGCTAACTGCCATGATAAACTCAGACGTCAGCGGCTTAACTCTGGAAAAGTATACTTTCCTTTAACTAATAGGGGAATGGTTGAATACATTGTGGTATTCTATTCTTGTTGTTGTTCAGTTGCTCAGTCGTATCCGAGTCTTTGCGATCCTATGTACTGTAGCCTGCCAGGCTCCTCTGTTCACACGGTTGCCAAGCAAGAATACTGGAGTGGGTTGCTGTTTCCTTCTCCAGTGATATTGTATATAAACAGCAATTGGAAAGAATCAGATACACGTGGAATAATCTGAAGTGTAATCTAGGGTCTTTTGACTGATAAAAGTGATTTGCCAAGTAACTGATAAAATACATTTGTAAAACAAAACAAAAAACAGAAAACAAAATAAAAGAACCCATTTCCCCAGACCTCAAGTCCTATACATGTTTTAGAAATATAGTAAAAAAGCCCATGAGGCGATACAAGGCTATTAGGGAAGCTTCTGAAAGTTAAGGGAGATTATTAGCTTTCTAATAGTGTTCCTGTATTACTTAAGAGGATGAGATTTTTAGAATAATGAAATGCCATGAAATAATGAAACCTACCCAGCTCATAAAAGGATGGACTTGTTCCTGCTTCATTTTTCTGCATGTAGAGCCCCCTGTGGGGGATGGGGCTATGTTTCTCCTGACTACAGGGCACATGCTCTTGGAGCTTATGATGGTTTTGGTGAATGAATGATCATGTGAATGACCATAAGCAAGACTGAGACTCTTCTTGGGATCTGCGCCCATGGAGCCAACCATCTGGGAGGCTCCAGATGTGTTGAGGGGCAGCTACTACAGGTGGTCTTCCAGAAAGTCCTGGCTGTAGATGAGTGAGTAGTGTATGAACACAACCTCCCTTCTTGGATTCAAGCCTCTGGGGGAATCCTGGAGGTTCAATCCTGAAACCAGTGATGGAGGTTAGGGGATTCAGCCCTGATAAGTTGGGGAAGCATCTTTCCAGAGGAGGGACATGAAAGTCAGACTCATTAGATCCATCAGGTGGGGCACATTATGTGTGACCAGCCTGGCTGGCTACTGGCTACCACTCTTATTCTTCTGCCAGGAAATGGAGGTTGAAGACTATGTTTGGTTCCTTGGCTGTTGAGCTTTCTCAGGGCACAAGAAAACTGCTTAAAAGAGACACAGAAGGAAGGCAGTCAGCTCCACAGCCAGAAGGGAACTTGTCCATAGACCTGACCTACTGGCGTCTTCCCAAACTCTGCTCCAATCACACAAGCTGCTGCCTTTGAGTGAGTGGTCAGGGCATGGCTGGAGGTTCCGGCTGCTCTGTCTTCCTTCTTCCGATTGAGGATGGGACCCGGGCTGACAAAAATGGAGGAGAAGTCACAGAGGGCGTGGGATCTGGGTCTAGCACTCAGATGTTCTCCAAATTCCTTCGAGACTTTCAGGCTTGGGATTGGGGTATGTGCTACTTTCCTCTTCTTATATTGTTAGATCCTAACGTTCATCCTGATGGCAGAACTGTCTTTGGTAACTTGTAATCAAACCAATCAGGGTCACTCTGTGACCTCCATTAGAGATCCATCCTCTATTCTTTCTCTTTTCCTTTCCTTTCTCTCTTCTTTCTTGTTTCCCAGTAATCTTGGATCATTTACCATATGCCAGGTATTCTGGTATGTAAACAATGGAAATGCAGTGGTGAGTAGGGTAGCTTAAAAAAATGTATATGTATTTTTGAAATGAAAAAGCTCATTTCTAAATATTTCATGGCTCAAATGAGAAACCATAAAATATGTAATAGAATTAAGATCTGTCAGTGAATAGTAATAAACATTCTACATATCGAAACTTATAGAATGTATCTAAAGCAATCGTAGCTTTGAATGCTTAGCATGAACTTAAGAAGAGAGGAAAAGGCAAGTAGATCAAATCCAAAAAGAGGTTTAGTAACAGAGGAAGGGAATAATCAAATGTGGACAAATGTTAATAATATTGGAAATATTAGGGGGATCAAGCCGCCAAAAGCTGACTCTCTGAAAATGCGAGAAATAAAAAAAAAGAGCCTGATTACCTAGACAGCAGATAGACAGTAACAGGAGAGTATGTGGATCTTTTATTTTACTTTTTGGCTGCGCTGGGTCTTCTTTGCGGCCTGTAGGCTCCTCTTGCTGCGGAGTGAGGCTCTAGAGCATATGGGCTCGGTAGTTGCGGTGCACAGGCTTAGCTGCCCCCCGGCACATGGGATCTAAGTTCCTGGACCAGGGATTGAACCTACATCCCCTGCATTGGAAGGCAGATTCTTAACCACTGAACCACCAGGAAAGTCCCCTGTGAATCATTTATACTGAGATATTAGAAATTATTTTGAAAGATTTTGGTAAAATTAGTTTACCAAACCTGACTTCAGAAAAGAAAAGCCCCATGAGACCTATCTTCAGGAACCTTTTATTGCAGATAAAATTGATAATTTCTATTTTAGGGATAAGGAAGTTGAGGCTCAGAGCGGTCAAGACAGCTGCCCAAGTGTCCAGGTTGGAAGCAGTGGAGGCAGACCACAGAATGCCTTGAGTGCTTTCCCCCCTGGTAGATCCAGGGCAGCCTCTGCTGGGAAACTCCCCCAGGGATGCCTGCAGTGGGGCTGGTCAATTCCCAGACACTTTAAATGCACCTCTAGGAGAGGCATTTGGCACCTGAATTCTCCCTACATGTTCTTTCATCATCTCCAATTAGTGAAGGCACACAGCCGCCCTGCCTGCCTCCGGATCCTCCTCTGCTGCCCGCGTGAAAGAAGCAGGGCTGATCCGCCCGAGCCTCAGCCTGGGGCCCTTTGACTCAGCAACCTCCCTGGCTCACGAACGCCCAGTGCCTGGCTCGGTGCCCACAGCTGCAGCCAGGTCGCCTCTTGTAGGGAGCAGGTGGCAGCCTGCCTCGGAGTGTAGGTGGGTGACAAGAGCCCCATGGTCTGAGATCTGCAGGAAGCCCGCATTGCGTGAATGGCACAGGAGCCTTGGCATGGAAATTGTGGTGTTGGGACCGGTTGGTGGGCCTTCACCTTGATAACCCTTGTGAGGTGGTGTCTATTATCTCTGTTTGGCCTCCTTTCACCTCTTGTATTGAGACTCACCTGTCTCTTCCCTCCTTGGGGTTGTGGTGGAGTTCCCAGGGACAGAATCCAACCATCCCCGGCCACATGCCCTAAGCCAACCTGAGCTCCTCCCTCAGTCTTGATGTACAAAGCTTTTCTCTTTCCTCTGGGCCTGCTAAGTAGGAATAATGTATGCCTGGAGTTTTGGGGGTCCTTGCGATTTGTTCGAGGAGAAGGCAATGGCACCCCACTCCAGTACTCTTGCCTGGCAAATCCCATGGACAGAGGAGCCTGGTAGGCTGCAGTCCATGGGGTCCCTAAGAGTCAGACACGACTGAGTGACTTCACTTTCACTTTCCACTTTCATGCATTGGAGAAGGAAATGGCAACCCACTCCAGTGTTCTTGCCTGGAGAATCCCATGGACAGAGAAGCCTGGTAGGCTGCAGTCCGTGGGGTCGCACAGAGTCGGACACGACTGAAGTGACTTGGCGGCGGCGGCGATTTGTTCGCAGGGCCATATGTTTCTATAAAATTTGCAAAAGTAAGATATTTTAACTGAGATAAGTCAAGGTTTCTGTCTTTTCTCTCTGACTTCTGTACTACCCCTCCATCTCTTACTGTCAGAGCGGCCCCGGGGCATCTGGCTAAGAATGAGCTGGGCATACACTTAGTTTGGGTTTATAGTTATGTGACTTGCAGTTTCTTCAATGTATAGTTAAGTAATAGCCAGTTATTCAGGTGTAGAAATCTCCTCCAGGGAAACTTGTGTGACCTACTGTGCCGACTCACAGGTGACATGTGACATGTTGCGACACGAAGGTTTGGGATCAGAGGCTGTGTCATGACACGAACGTGTCCTGTGATGTCCAATGTATGGAGGAGAAACCAAGTTTGAAATA
Source organism: Bos mutus (assembly GCF_027580195.1). Lineage (NCBI taxonomy): Eukaryota > Metazoa > Chordata > Mammalia > Artiodactyla > Bovidae > Bos > Bos mutus. The sequence goes on along the minus strand of NC_091629.1, from coordinate 53,643,102 downwards.
CACAGAGCCATAAGCTAATCCGTGGAACATTCTCGCAAGTCGCCCAACCCAAATGTGAAAAAACTTGATACTTTGCCAAGTTTTGGAGCAACCCTGAAAACAGAGAGGACATTAATGGTTGTGAAGCAGAGAGACGTTTTCAAAATTATCAATAATAAAAATTTTTTTATCAACCACTGATATTAAGAAATTGTTGTGATATGACTGATGTGTGCAATGACAGAACAAAGCCAAAATACCTAGGGAAAAAGATTATAGATGTATTTACATCAGGAGGTTAATGAAAGCAAAAAGGGCTTGTTTTTCTGGAGGTGGCAATGTTGGTGATATTTGTCAGCTTTAAAAAAATTGTAATTAGTTGTGATTTCTGAATGAATTTTTGTGGGTAAATTTTAATTAATTAATTTAAAATCTTCATTGAGATATAATTTACACACAAAGGAATGCACACACCTAAAGGCAGAGTTTGTCAGTTTCGACAGATGTACATGCCTGTGTAGCTACCCCTTCCGCAATCGAGCTATAGAACATTTCTGACACTCCTTAACTTTTAAAGCTTTTTTTTAAATCAGGGGGTAATTGCTTTACAATGTTGTGTTGGTTTTTGCCATGCAACAGTGTGAGTCAGCCCTAGGTATGCACATGTCCCCTCTCTTGAACCACCCTCCCACCCCTCTAGGCTGGTGCAGAGCACTGGGTCAGAGCTCCCTGTGCTCTACAGCAGCTCCCCACTAGCTGTCTGTTTTATACATGGTACTGTGTATGTTTCCATGCTACTGTCTCAATTCGTACCCCTGTCTCCTTTCCTGCTGTGTCCATAGGTCTGCTTTCTATGTCTGCCCCTCTATTCCTGCCCTGCAAATAGATTCATGAGTAGCATTTTTTTTAGATTCCATATATACACACACACACATGCACACACACAAATATTTGTTTTTCTCTTTCTGACTTATTTCACTTTGTATAACAGGCTCTAGGTTCATCCACCTCACTACAACTGACTCAAATTCATTTCTTTTTTCCTCTTGCTCCTTATGTCAACTTCCTTGCATGCTCCTGCCCAGGCAGTGATTAATCTTTTTTTGTGTGTGTGTCCTGTCTTTATTTTTTAAATTAATTTATTTTAATTGGAGGCTAATTACTTTACAATATTGTAGTGGTTTTTGCCATACATTGACATGAATCAGCCATAGGTGTACATGTGTTCCCCATCCTGAACCCCCCTCCCACCTCCCTCCCCATCCCATCCCTCAGGGTCATCCCAGTGCACCGGCCCTGAGTGCCCTGCCTCATGCATTGAACCTGGACCGGCGATCTGTTTCAGATATGATAATATATACATGTTTCAATGCTACTCTCTCAAATCATCCCACCCTTGCCTTCTCTCACAGAGTCCAAAAGTCTGTTCTTTATATCTGTGTCTCTTTTGCTGTCTTGCATATAGGGTCATCCTTACCATCTTTTAAAATTCCATATATATGTGTTAATATACTGTATTGCTGTTTTTCTTTCTGACTTACTTCACTCTGTATAATAGGCTCCAGTTTCATCCACATCTTTTTTTAACCACTTGAGATTTTGATTGATCTAGAACATTCTACAAGTGGAATTATGCAGTAAGTACCCTTAGCTATCTGCCCCTTATTGGGGGGAAGCAGCTCAGCATTGCCTGTCATTTTGTGTTATCCCTATTTTGTATTTTTTTCCTTAAATAAGATCTTACAATTTGAATACACCTGATCCAGCCCTGCGGCTGCCCCCACATTCTGGATATGGGAGAAGGCCCCTCCCAGACAATAAAAGTCCCTTATACATGCCTGAGTCTGTGTCCTGAACACTCAGTTCCTTCTTTTGGAATTGCCCTTCCCTCTGGTGCACTTGGCGGCTTCTGGCTGATCTGTCATCGTCCAGGTCAAATGCCTCCTCCCTTCTGGAGTCTTTCAGAACTTTCTCTGCCGTAGGTGGTGTCTGGTTTACATGTCTCACGAATGCTTGTTGTATTGTCTTATGCTGGAATTGATTATTTTTGTCCACCTCTCCCTCTAGAGTCTGAGGGTTTAGAGTTTCATGATGTGGGAGTTGTATTGACCAGCATGTGACATCTACTCCTCTCTGCCCTGGGTTCACCCTAAATCAGTGAGTTGCTTTAATCAGAACAACAAATGTGGAATGAAAATGAAAAAACAAAAAACAAAAGTGAAGCTTATCTTCAACTCTTCAAAACAAATAATTCCCTCCTTCTTGTAGCCATTTCTTTCTGATTTCTCATCAAGTTTATTGGGAACAGGGCACTTACTGTCCACCCAATGAGACTGGAGAGAACCCATCATGTATGGAACCTCAAAGGAGGTTCTGAGCTAGAGCCCTGCTCTAGAATGCTGTCCCCCCAAAGACATATGTTCAGGTCCCAATCCCCAAAACCTGTGACCATGAGCTTATTTGAAAATAGGGTCTTTTCAGATGTAGTTTGGAGAAGGAAATGGTAACACACTCCAGTATTCTTGCCTGGAGAATTCCATGGACAGAGGAGCCTGGCGTGCCCCAGTCCATGGAATTGTAAAGAGAAGGACACAACTGAGCCACTAACAACAGATGTAACTGGGGCTTCCCTGGTGGCTCAGCGGTAAAGAATCTGCCTGCAGTAGGAGATGCAGGAGACACAGGAGATGGTTTCAATCCCTGGGTCAGGAAGATCTCCTGGAGAAGGAAATGGCTACCCACTCCAGTATTCTTGCCTGGAGAATCCCATAGACAGAGGAGACTGGTGTGCCCCAATCCACGGAGTCGCAAAGAGTCCAACACAGTTTAGTGCCTGAGCATGCAAAGGATTACATATAAGAAAGTGACATAAGCCAGTTGAGATACGATGGGAAAACCCTACAGAACTGTGGTCTCAGGTTTGTAATGAAGAGTCAAAACTCCAAAGGGTTTTGTGAGCATTTCAAACTGTCCAGATAGCAGGTGGCAAGGACCCTATTCTTTTAGAAATAAATTTTGGGGGAAATAATTTAAATACTGAAATTGTTCAAACACCCTGAATTAAATAAGAACAGCTTTCACCTATCAAATTGACAAACATTAAAAAAAATATAAGACCGAGTTCTTACAGGATGTGGGGGAAAAAGTGAAATTTTATACTCATGGTAGGATTCTAAACCTCCTGTATTTGTCAACAGATAGGAAACATTTTAAAATGTACATATTCTTTGACTAATTAATTCTGAGTCTCAGAATTTATGCTAAGGAAATATCAGATGTAAATAATATAAAGACATATTCAAGGTTATTCATTATGGCATTGTATGAATAGTGGGAGATTAGAAATAACATATCTTGAAAGTGGATTTGTTAATATATCAATATTAAATAGAAATACAAAAATGGAAAAATGCAGCCCTCAAAATTGAGATTATAGAGAGACTCCTAATAACTTGAGGAAATGCTCATGATAAATATTAAGCAGAAAAGTACAATAGAAACCATTATTCAGTATGATCCAATTTACTTAAAACTATGCATAGAAAAAAGATTGGAAGTGAAGCATCAGTAATTATTTTTGAGTGCTAAGATTAAAGTGTTTGTTTTGGTCCATATCTATTTTTGAGAAAACTCTTAAAAAAAACCCAACCAGTAGGTTTTTAGTAATCATGAGATGGAGTGAACAGAACTTTATGATATATCACCGTACACTGGTTAAGAATGGCTGTTACCAAAAAGATTAGCAGTAACAAGTATTAGTGTAGATGTGGAGAAAAGAGAACCCTCCTATACTGTTGGTGGGGATGTAAATTGGTGCAGTCACTATGGATATCAGGATGGAGGTTCCTCAAAAAACTAAAAAAAAATTTTGAACTACCATATCATCCAGAAATCCTACCTCTGGGTACTTATCTGAAGAAATGAAAAACAGTAACTTGTAAAGATATCTGCACCCCCATGTTACTCACAATAACCAAAACATGGAAACAACCTATGTGTCCATCAATAAATGGCTGAATCGGTAAAAAAGTGACGGTATATGTATACAATGGAATACTATTCAGCCATGAAAAAGAATAAAATCCTGTCATTTGCAACAACAGGGATGAATCTCTAGGGCATTATGCTGAGTTGAAATAAGCCATATAGATAAAGACAAATACCATGTGTAGCAGTTATGTGATGCTCACTTATGTGTAGCATCACATAAATAAATAAATAAACAACAAGCTATTAGATACAGAGAATGTGTTGACGGTTGCCAGAGGCAGGGGGTGGGAGTAGGGTGGAAGAAATGGGTGAACTGTTTTTGCTTTTAGTATGAATAAACTGAATAATTAAAATGAAAAAAGTAGTTCTGAAGTATTTCTTTTTTTTTAAATTTTGATTTTGTTACTAAGGTTATAGTTTAATCTCTCTTTAGATGAAAGTGCATGTGCTCAGGATTCCAAAAAGGACACAATAAAAAATACATATTCGCCTATCTATCTATCTATATAATATTAGCATATGGATTTTGTGGGTAGGGGACTGAATCCTAGTTTAATCAGTACAGCTGTCATTCGGCCCGACAGGGAAAGACCAAAGTCTCATGTGAGATGCAGTAAACATGTCTGTGGGTCTCTTTGGTCCCTGACTGAGCAGTGCAGACCCTGCAAGAATAGAGTAGCCCTTCTGTCTTCCTTGCAATGGAGTTGGTGATGCCCAGGATCAGGGTGTCGCCTGGCCCCTGCAGTCCTGCCTTCATAGCACGTCTGGATCTGAGTCTTCTCTATGCTAATCATTCAAAAGAAACTCTACTTCCACGTGGCTACTGTAGGGGAGGTAAGGCCAGCAGGTGGAACCGGAAGACAAGCAAGAACTGGTCCTTTTTCCTTCCCTGGAGCCTGGCCTGAGCCCCCCAGAGCTCCTAGAGTTCCTCTGCAGGTTTAGGGGATGACCTTTCCCTAGGAGAACCTGCATTATGCTTGGAGAGACCATCCTTTCTGATTCTTAATGGGAAGGCCTCGTTTCTGATGTAGTGGGAGGCATGATCATTTGGTTTCCATTTGAATTGTGGACATGTTGACCATTTTCCCCTAAAGAATAATCAGGACTGGTGAATGGATATACTTCAGCAATTACGGGGGCAGAACATCAACAGAAAGAAGGGAAAATAAACTATTGTGTGTTGGATGCACTCTCTTCCTCAGTGTCAGCAGCACTGAGTCTGCAGAGCAAAGTAACATACGCTCTCAAAGAAATCAGCTGGACAACTTCCAGTTTAGAATGGCTTCTGGCAAGCTATAGCTGCCCCAGGCCTGGCTTCTCTTGCTTTCCAATTAACCTCTCTAATATCAATAACCTCAGATATGTAGATGACACCACTCTTATGGCAGGAAGCGAAGAAGAACTAAAGAGTCCCTTGATGAAAGTGAAAGAGGAGAGTGAAAAAGTTGGCTTAAAACTTAACATTCAGAAAACTAAGATCATGGCATCCAGTCCCATAACTTCATGGCCAATAGATGGGGAAACAATGGAAACAGTGACAGACTTTATTTCCGGGGGCTCCAAAATCACTGCAGATGGTGATTGCAGCCATGAAATTAAAAGACACTTGCTCCTTGGAAGAAAATCTATGACCAACCTAGACAGCATATTAAAAAGCAGAGACATCACTTTGCCAACAAATGTCTGTCTAGTCAAAGCTATGGTTTTTCCAGTAGTCATGTATGCATGTGAGAGTTCGACTATAAAGAAAGCTGAGCACCAAAGAATTGATTCTTTGAACTATGGTGTTGGAGAAGATTCTTGAGAATCCCTTGGACTGTAAGGAGATCCAACCAGTAAATCCTAAAGGAAATTAGTCCTGTATACTCATTGGAAGGACTGATGCTTAAGCTGAAACTCCAATACTTTGGCCACCTGATGCGAAGAGCTGACTCATTGGAAAAGACCCTGATGCTGGGAAAGATTGAAGGCGGGAGGAGAAGGGGACGACAGAGGATGAGATGGGTGGATGGCATCACCGACTCGATGGACATGAGTCTGAGCAAGCTCCAGGAGTTGGTGATGGACAGGGAAGCCTGGCATGCTGCAGTCCATGGGGTCGCAAAGAGTCGGACATGACTGAGTGACTGAACTGAACTGAAGTAAGACATAGAAATAGCATAGACTCATCATCATAAAAGTGGGGACACTCTTTCCCTATCCCCCTCTTTTTACTAATTCAGAAATACAGCACAAGTAGCAATTTAAAAAGTGCATGTAAAAGGATGAAATCGGGTCATTTGTAGAGATGTCAATTAACCTAGAGATTGTCATATAGAGTGAAATAAGTCAGAAAGAGAAAAACAAATATTGTGTATTAACACACATACATGAATCTAGAAAAATGCTGCTGCTGCTGCTGCTGCTAAGTCGCTTCAGTCGTGTCTGACTCTGTGCGACCCCATAGACAGAAGCCCACCAGGCTCCCCCGTCCCTGGGATTCTCCAGGCAAGAACACTGGAGTGGGTTGCCATTTCCTTCTCCAATGCATGAAAGTGAAAAGTGAAAGTGAAGTTGCTCAGTCGCGTCCGATTCTTAGTGACCCCATGGACTACAGCCTACCAGGCTTCGCCATCCATGGGATTTTCCAGGCAAGAGAACTAGAGTGGGATGCCATTGCCTTCTCCGATAAAAATGGTGCAGATGAACCTATTTGCAGGACAGGAACAGAAACACAGACTTAGAGAAAGGACATGTGGACACAGAGAGGAAGGGGAGGGTGGGATGAATTGAGAGATTAGGATTGACATGTATACGTTATCATGTATAAAATAGATAACTAGTGGGGACCCTCGTGTATAACACAGGGAGCTCAGCTTGGTATTCTGTGGTGACCTAGAGGAGTGGGATGGTTGTTGAGGGGAGGGAGGTCCAAGAGGGAGGGACTATACATATATATGTAACTGATTTACTTCCTTGTACAGATGAAACTAACACAACATTGTAAAGCAATTATACACCAATTAAAAAAGTGGAAAAAAACCTCATCAAAAATTGCTTGTGTCAATTCAGTTCAGTTCAGTTGCTCACAGACTTGAGGATAAGATGGTGGGATGGCATCACCGACTCAATGGACATGAGTTTGAGCAAGCTCTGGGAGTTGGTGATGAACTGGGAAGCCTGGTGTGCTGCAGTCCACGGAGTCACAAAGAGTCAGACATAACTGAGCAACTGGAAAAACCATAGCTTTGACTAGATGGACATTCGTCTGCAGTGATTTTGGAGCCCCCAAAATAAAGTCTGTCACGCTTTCTGTTGTTTCCCCATCTATTTGCCATGATACTCAAGTCTGTGAGTATTGCTTTTTAAGGCACGTAAGACTTGCCATCCTCTGTATATTTTCGGGAGATTATGAGTGTCTAATAAGACACTCATCCTGGAAGGAATAGACAATACGTGGAAACCTATGTAGGTGAGGATTGAAGCAGAGAGAGACAGAGTAGCAGGGCCTGTTGGAGACTATAGATTTTTATGTGTTCTGTACTCCATTGGTTTTGAATGTCAGAGAATAAGGTAGGGGAAGTTTGAGACCATTCCATCTCAGTGGAGCAGAGTTTTATTAGATAAAAGACTGAAAAAAATGAGTAACCAATTTAAAAATAAAAACCCTCCTTCAAACACACAAACAAATAAGTATGATACTCTCTATTGATGTAGGGCTAAAGAATTTTTAAAAACTTCCCTCAAAGAAAATTCCAGGTTTACATAGTTCCCTGGTGAACTCTTCAAATACTTAAGGAAGATACAACACTAATCTTGACATAAATTTTTTCAGAGACCAGAGGAGGAGGAAATGCTTTTAAATTTCTTTTATGATAGTCATTTATAAAATCATAATACAAAAATCTGACAGACATTCTAAAAAGAGAGAGAAAGAAATAGAATTACTAAAATCCATATAACCCAGGTTCAAAAATTCTTAACAAAATATTAACAAAGTCAATTCTAGCAATATATAAAACAGACAACACATCATGACCAAGTAGGGTTTATCCCAGAAATGCAAACTTGGTTTAACATTTGAAATTCCAATAGTGTAATTCATCGCATTTACCAAATTGAGAAGAAAATAAACCATGAAGAAAAGACATTTCAGAAAGATGAACATCTACCCATGATAAAAATTCAGCAGTCTAGTAAGAAAAGGTAAATCTCTCAATCTGATAAAAACTATTTATTAAAAACTATAACAAAAATCATATTTACGGGTGAAATATTGAGCACTTTCCTACTAAGATTGAAAATAAAGAAAAGACATTCTCTCTTACCATTCCTACTGCATGCAGATATGAAAAGAAAAGGTAAAATTCCATCTATTGTCAGGTGTCATGACTATGTGGAAAATTCTAGGAAATTTACCAAACAACTGCTAGAACTAATGAGTGAGTTTAGCAAGCTCAGAGAATTCAAGGTTAATATACAAAAGTCAGTTTTATTATTGACATATCAGCAACAAATATTTGGTGAAATTTAAAAATCTCTTTGCAGAGCATCAAAAACAAACAAATAATTACTGAGGATTAAACTGAACAAAACATGTGCAAGACTTCCATGTACTCTGAAAGCTCTAAAACACTGCCAAGAACAACTTAAAAAGAACAAACTTAGTGGGTGTTTATGGATAAGAAGAGTGGGTCCGATGGTAAAGCGTCTGCCTACAATGTGGCAGACCTGAGTTTGATCCCTGGGTCGGGAAGATCCCCTGGAGAAGGAAATGGCAACCCACTCCAGTACTCTTGCTTGGAAAATCCCATGGATGGAGGAGCCTGGTTGGCTACAGTCCACAGGGTTGCAAAGAGTCGGACACGACTGAGTGACTTCACTATGGATAGGAAGGTTGAGTGTTGTTAAGATGTTAATTCTTCCAAAACTGACCAACAGATTCAACACAATCACAATAGAAATTCCAGAAGGTCTTCTGCAGAAGTGAATATTTACATAGAAATGCAAAACACCCAGAATATAAAAAGGAATCTTGATAAAGAAAAGCAAAGCTGGAAAACTTAGACGATCTGACTTCAAGATTTAGTTTTTAAAATTATGGTAACCGAGTGTGGTATTAGCGAAAGACGGACAAACTGATCAGTGGAACAGAACACAAAGCTCAGAAGCAGACTCAATTGATCAATTACTATTTGCAGAAGCACCAAAGCAATTCAGGGCAAAAAGGAAAGTCTTTCAACTATTGATGCTAGAAAAGCTTCATATTCACATGGGGGAAAAAAAAGGACTAAATTTCTTCATTCCATATTCAAGACCAGAAAGCTTTCAGTAGAAAACATAGATGCTTATCTTCATGACTTAGAGATAGGTAAAGTTTCTTAGACTCATAAAAGAAAACTTGGTAAGTTAGATTTCATCAGTTTGAAAATTTCTGCTTAAAACGGACACTGTTAAGAAAGCAAGTAAGCAATTCACAAGCTTAGAGAAAATACTAGTAAACTAGATTAAAAGGAAAGAAATGAACTGGCATCCAGGATTTACAAAGAATTCCTGTAATTCAATAATAGAAGAATAAAGTCTAATAAAATGGACAAAGTAATTGGGTAGGTACTTCACAAAGAGGAACACACATGCCAATGAAAACAGGCAAAGTGCTCAATACCATAACATGAGGGAAATTCAAATTAAAGCCCAGTATGATACCCTTTTGGGGCTTCCCAGGCAGTGCTAGTGGTAAAGAACCTGCCTGCCAATGTAGGAGATGTGAACCCCAGTGACCCAGGGTTGGGTCAGGAAGATCCCTGGAGGAGGACATGGCAACCCACTCCAGTATCCTTGTCTGGAGAATTCCATGGACAGAAGAGCCTGGTGGGCTACAGTCCGCAAGGCAGCACAGAGTCCAACACGACTGAAGGAGCTTAGCATGCACGCACACATGATACCCTTGTACAGCTTTCAGAAGGCCTTAATTGAAAAGGCTGACAATCCCAAATGTGTCAAGAATGTGGAGCAAATGGAACGCTCGTACATGTTGGTGAGAGTTTGGGAAAATCTGAAAATTATGAAAAACTTTCATAAATCTAAATTCATATGTACCCTTTGACCCAGTAATCCTGCTCCTAGGTAATTATCCAAGAAAACAGAATATGTGTCCACAAAAAGGTTTGTATGAGAATGTTGCTAGCAGCATCATTAAAAATAGTAAAAAAATTGGAAAACAGCCCAGTTTCCATCATAAGAGAATGTATAAACAGACTATGATATGTTCAGTTAATGGACTACTAATCAGCAACAAAAAGGGATAAATTATGCATATATCAAGGTGGATGAGTCTCAAAATATTTTTTCCTATGAAAGAAGCCATTCCCACAGGTAAATACTGTATGATTTCATTTGTGTGTAGTTCTAAAAAGACAAAACTAATTTATGGTGAAAAAAGTCTTAATAGTGATTGTGCAGAGAGATGGACATTGACCGGGAAGGAGCATGAGAGAAGTTTCTGGGATGATGCAATGTTAATATCCTGATAGAGTTTTGAGTACATAGATGTATGTGTTTGTCAAAATTCAGCAAACATGTAGTTAAGATTTGTGCCTTTCATTGTATGTAAATTTTATTCCATAAAAAATCCTGTAAACAAATATTGGACTCTAGTTAATGATATGCATTCTGAAATACCTCATGGGATATGTACTGATGTAATCTGAAGGATATCAAAACAATCAAGATGGATTGATGGATGGATAGAGGGACAGGGATACGATAAGGCAAGAAAAGTGTTAATGATAGAGTCTATACAAGTGCTCACTATAAAGTTCTTTCAACTTTTTTTTTTTTTGTATTTGAAATGTTTTTTCATAAAATTAAAGATTCAAATCTGCAAACTTTAATTGAGAAATATGAAATATAAGAATGCATGGAAGAGAAGTGTGCACCTAGTTGGAAAGATTATTTTGCAAAGATGTTAGTCTTCTGGTTAATTCATACATTTAACATCATCTGGAATTTTGATTTTTAAAGTGATTCTGAATTACATTAGGCAAAATAAACACCTCTCCCTTGGCAAGAAAACTGAAGTAATAATGTCATTAATTATTAAAGTATTATATATATAATAGTTGAAACAATATGGCACTAAAATATAGTTCCATGAACCAGAAGTGATAGTTTTGAATTACATAATAGGATACCTACGAACTTAATAGAAGATAAAAGAAATGTTAATTATTTGAAAGAGGATGGATTTTTAAATAATGTTGGAATGAAATAAAGTTAGAACTTCAGCTTACATCATCTCTTAAATTAGATTGTATATAGATTAAAGAGTTAATTTTTAAAAATGCAGGCAATTCTTGCTTTGGACTTTAGAGTCAATTTGCCAGTTTCTGTAAAAAAGCCAGTTGGAATTCTATACGAATTGCTTTGAGCTTGTGGATCAAATTGAGGAATATTGCCTTCTTAACAACATTAAATCTTCCAAATCATGAACATGGGATGTTTTTCCAGTTCATAGGTCTTCTTTCATTTTTCAGCACTGTTTTATTGTTTTCAGAGTATCAGTTTGCATGTCTTTTGTTAAATTTATTCTTAAGTGTATTACTCTTTTTGATGCTATTGCAAATTGAATTTTCTTAAGTTTATTTTTGCAAGTGTATAGAAATACAATTGATTTTGTATATTGATCTCATGTTCTGCTATTATTAAAGTGGATTCCTTAGAATCATGTCATCAAAGAAGAGAGTTGCTTTACTTTTTCCTTTCTTTTTAAAAAAAAAATTAACTAATTTATTTTAATTGGAGGCTAATTACTTTACAATATTGTAGTGGTTTTTGCCATACATTGACATGAATCAGCCATAGGTGTACATGTGTTCCCCATCCTGAACCCCCACCTCACCTCCCTCCCCATCCCATCCCTCAGGGTCATCCCAGTGCACCAGCCCTGAGCACCCTGTGTCAGGCATTGAACCTGGACTGGCGATCTATTTCACATATGATAATATACATGTTTCAGTGCTATGCTCTCAAATCATCCCACCCTTACCCTCTCCCACAGAGTCCAAAGGTCTGTTCTTTACATCTGTTTCTCTTTTGCTGTCTCCCATATAAGGTCTTTGTTACCATCTTCCTATTCCATGCATAAGCATTAATGTACTGTATTGGTGTTTTTCTTTCTGACTTACTTCACTCTGTATAACAGGCTCCAGTTTCATCCACCCCATTAGAACTGATTCAAATGCATTCTTTTTAATAGCTGAGTAATATTCCATTGTGTATATGTACCACAGCTTTCTTATCCACTATTTATTTTTCTTTCCTAATTGGTCTGGCTTGAACTTCCAGTACAATGTTGAGTAGAGTGATGAGAGTGGGCATGCTTGTATTGTTCTTGATCTTAGTGGAGACACATTCAGTTTTTTATCCTTAAGTATGCTGTTGGCTGTGGGCTTTCATAGACGTCCCTTATCAGGTTGAGGAAGTTCCCTTCTATTCCTAGTTTGTTGAGTGTTTTTGTTCTTAATCAGGAAAAGCTGATGAATTTTGTCAAATATTTTTTTCTGTATCTATTGAGATGATTGTACAGGTTTTTTAAAATTTTATTGATATGGTGTATTCCACTACTTGATTTTCAAGTGCTGTTAATGCACTTTTGTTGAATGTGTTCTGCGCTAATATGTCCCTTTAGAAATGAAATGAAACTGACCCCACACTGCGGGTGAGAGGGTACAGGCCACCATGAGGCTGTTTTTGGAGGCAAACTGCACTATCCTAGTCTATGCCAGCTCTTCCCTGGTTCTCTTTTCAAAGTCGATGCAATGCTTTGGACCATTCAAGTCCAAACTTACATCTCCAGCCAGGTAGACATGTTTCAGCTTAATTAGGGGCCTCTGTCAATTTAGCTCACAGGCTGTAATTACAAGCACCTAAGACCTGCAATTTCTGTTTTAATTAAAATAAACAATGCGGAGGGGCTGACATCACACCAGGGTAACTGGTGTGCAGGGCACAGGTAATTACATCAGTGCTGAGACTCTTGCTGTGAAGAAGTCTGTTGGGATACATGGTGGAGCACTGGGCCTGGCCATTCTGCTGGATGGTAATTACTTGCTGCCAACCACAGCTGAAACTAGACAGATAGTTGGTTGTAGTGATGACAGTAGAACATCCTTCTTTCAAGTTGGAACTGAGCTGTGACCTTTGGGGCAGGTGTGTGCCTATTGACATATATGATGTCCCTCTAAATAAATTTACCTATAACATGCTTTCAAGCATACAAGCAGTGGGATGAAAAATTCTTATTTTAATTGCTGATTTCAAAGATCTTGGAGGGAGAGTTACCCTTGCATAGGAAAGTAATAGTTCCCTGAGAGTGAATAAGACATATCATAACTGCTCAACCTTAGATGCTATAGAAATTTAGAGATGGAGTACTTCAGGGAAAACAGGAGTGGTAAAAGAGAATGGAGAGATGCCGGGCTGGGCATGTGGCAGGAGGTTAAAGAGAAGAGGTTCTGAGAAAAAGGCAGCTGGTAAAAGAGCCGTGGTGGCCAGAGTGGCTTGAGGACATATAAGAAGAAGGTATTTAACACTTAATTTAAAATTGTTTGTACTGTGTGATGCAAACTCCCTCTGACAGTGCAAATCTTCCATAAAGTCACCAGCATACACTAAAGTTTTGTGTGTGTGTGTGTGTGTGTGTGTGTGTGAAGATCAAGGAAGAAAGATTTAATTCCATATTTGAGTAGAAATATAAGGATCTTACAATTGAGAAAGTGAATCCAGGGAACTAGAGAGACAAGTGACTAAAGATTGTAAGTGAGACTTTTCAGAAATCTTTTGTAGAGAGTTGGACTTCCCACAGGATATAGCAGAGAAATCCAAGATAAATCACATTTATTTTGGCAAAGAAATCTCATCAAAGCACTCTGCCACTTGAAAGCTTCCAATAGCCCTACTGCCACCATGATAAAGTATGAATAAACTTCTTTAAATAGTTCCTAAAGATAGTGCTAATCCCTGAAACCTATAAATGCTACTGCCCACTAACTCTCTTTTTTTTTTTTTTTTTTTTGAAAAAGAGTCTTTGTAGATGTGAATAAGTTAAGGATCTTGAGTTGGAGAGGTTATCCTGGATTATCTAAATGCATGCATGTGTGCATTAGTGCTCAGTCGCTAAGTCGGGTCTGACTTTTTGCAACCCCATGGACTGTAGTCTGCCAGGCTCCTCTGCTCATGGGATTCTCCAGGCAAGAATACTGGAGCGGGTTGCCATTTTCTCCTCCAGAGGATCTTCTCAACCCAGGGGTTGAACCTGCAACTCCTGTGTCTCCTGCATTGGCAGGCAGATTCTTTACCACTGAGCCACCTGAGAAGCCCATATACCGTCACATGTGTTTTTACAGAAGGGAGATGGGGATTTTATGAGACACAGAAGAGAAGGACACAGATGAAAGAGCAGAAGCAATGTGACCACGGAGGCAGATACTGGAGTGATGCGGTCTAAATCAAGGAAGGGCAGTAGCCATGAGAAGCTGGACAAGGCCAGGAGCAGGTTTTCCTCTGGAACCTATGGAGGGAAGGCAGCCCTCCTGAAACCTTGATATTGGCCCAGTAAGACTGATTTTGAATTTATGGTCTCTAGAGCTGGGAGAGAATACATTTCTGTGGTTTGGAAAACTAAACGGAAGGTTTCCCCAGACCCTTCAGGATCTGGTTCCACCTTCTTGTCCAGTTTGGCCACCTTCCATTTAGCAGAACTTCATCTCTGACTCTACCCCCTCAAACATACAATACCCCACACTCTGGCCACATGAAGTGTTCAACCTGGCACACACTTTCAGTCTCTGCCAGCTTTGGGAGATGTGGTGTGCTAACCCAGTTTACAGATGAAGAAACTGAGGATGTAGGAGCATACCCCTCAGATCATGGATAAGCTGGTCTCCAGGTAGGTACCCTCCCTTGCCATGGACTCAGGCTGAGACTGTACCCTGTTGCCCTGGCTAAGGCTGCTTGTCAGGTGGGTTGGGAAACCCCAGCTGTTTCTCCTTTGATTTGACCAGGTGCCCTAAAACTGGTACCTTCTTGGGCACAGTGGAGCAAGCACAAGTTTTGGTGTGGGGATAGACTGAGTTAGAATGCTGTCTTGGCTCCTTACATATTGTATGACCTTGTGTAAGTTACTTTTCTGAGTCTCAGTTCTCTCAATTGTAAAATGGGGCTTACTTACAAAAGTGAACTTTTTTTGCTGATCACTCAGACTTTATTAAGATGGAATCACTGATCATTACATAGAAGTTGCTCTTTGCCTGAGCCCAAATCCTTGAGGTTGGACATCTAGGACTTGTGGACATAGGTTGACACGAACCTAGTTGAGGTCTTTAGGATATATTTATGGAGCATTGGCTTTATATGGACAAGCCCAGGTCCCCATCTTCACAGAGGGCATTTTACTTAGGATACTGAAGACCTGGAGCAGGTCCCTCCTTCCCCATCCCCTCCACATTGTCCAAGGTTACCTTTTCTGCAGAGGGTCAGAGATGGCTCACTTACCGAGTCTAAGGGAAATCTCCCAGGGAATAGCCTTGGCCTAAGACGAGAAAGTGGCAGGCAGGTCCTGGAGCTGAGCACTGAGGTAGAAGGTGGCTTTGGTTTGGAAGCAGCCTTTTGCTCCCATTCATGTCATAGCCCAGACTTCAGCATTTGGGAGGCAGCCACCATCTTCTTGGAAAGAAAGGTTTATACGGATGGCAGGCAGATATGTATAATGAGCGAGCTCTGGATACCTTTCCTGTACCTCTAGTGTATAACCAGAGTCAGGGAGGGAGCACACATGAATTCTGAATCACACATTCACAACCCTGCCTAGGAAACTGCTACGTTCACAGATATACACACACATGGAAGAAATCAATCCTGAATATTCATTGGAGGGACTGATGTTGAAGCTGAAGCTCCAATACTTTGGCTACCTTATGTGAAGACCTGACTCATTAGAAAAGACACTGATGCTGGGAAAGATTGAGGGCAGAAGGAAAAGGGGACGACAGAGGATGAGATGGTTGGATGGCATCACCGACTCAATGGACATGAGCTCGAGCAAGCTCCAGGAGTTGGTGATGGACAGGGAAGCCTGGCAAATTGCAGTCCGTGGGGTTGCAAAGAGTTGGACACGACTGAGTGACTGAACAACGTGTCAGTAGTATACTCAATCATGTTGCATTTTTACTGCATTCATATCTGTTATTTTAGAGTAACTTTTTGTGTTCCTCTTCCAGTAACTGGATATTTCGGGAAAATGATGAGGAAACAGAGGCTCAGAGATGTGAAGTACTTTACGAGGTCACACAGCCTTCATACAGCAGAGTTAAGCTGAGATCCAAAGATTCTCAAATGTCTACACCAAATTAGGTCACCTTTATGAGTGCTTAAACTGGCGTGCATGTGCGCTCTCTCTCTCTCTCTCTCACACACACACACACACACACACAAGAATGCACATCTACATTTACTCATTTGACCAACATTTTATCATAGTGGGACAGTTATGAGCATGAACTCCAGTCAGAACCTAGTTCTGCCATTTTTTAATTCTGTGACCTTGAACAGATCACTTTGTCTGTTGGTGTCTCCGTTTCCTCATCTGTAAAATGGAGATAATAATAGAGCGGGTTTCATAGGGTTGTAGTGAACATTAAAGGAGATAATGAATGTCAAGTTCATGGCACCTTGCTTATCACATAGTAAACAATCAATATTTATTTTACTTACTATTTTTACTATGAAAAATAAATAAATTAATATTTATTTTACTTACTAGGCACTGAGGAGCCTCACCAAGTTGAGTACCTTTACTAGGAATACTACTGAAATATTGTTTCAGACGTGACTTTTTTAAGAGAGGCAATAAACTGCCCAGGAGGTCCTAGTTCAGGAAGAAAAACTGTAAAAAGCCCAAGGACAGAGCCCTGTGGTGGTGTTGAAATCCTTTCCAGGGTTCTATTTCTGGAATAGGGATCTTTTTCTGCCCAACGCCCCAACCTGTAGACTCACGCCTGGGTCATTTCAAAGGCTTGGGTCTAGGCAGGTCTGGAGGAGTAAGTCCCACGGCACACAGGACAGAGTCCTCGCCAGCACTTGGGACAGGAGGGCCCGGCCTTGCCCATCTCATCCCCGAGGTCCGCACAAGCTGCTACAAGCTCAGGGAGGCAGGAGGCGGCAGCGACCCAGACACTTCTGTGGTTTGTCTGGGCAGACTGTCTCCCATACCCGGGCTGCGCTCTGGTCCCTGGGGCTGCTTCCGGGTCTGAGGAACCAGCGTCTGTTGTGCTGGGCAGCCTGTCCCCTGCCTGTCTTGTCCTGCATGTTCCCCTCTAGCCACAAGCCCTAGTGGAAGGATTATTACTGCTTCTGGGGGCAATTTGAGCCCCTTTACACCCACAGTCAAAGGTGGGGGGTTCATGATAACCCCTACCTCATCGGGTTGTCACGAAGATGAAGTGAGATAATGCATGAAACACTGGTCTGGGGACATAATAGGTGCCTTGTAAAGGTAGCAGCAATTATCATTGTTATTATTATTATTAATATCGTCATCATCACCAACATCGTCATCATCACCATTATCACCATTGCATCCTGAAGGCAGCTACCCAGAGATTAGATCCAGCCCCTAGCCATGTGACCTCAGGGAAGTAGCAGCTCTGTGTCTGTTTCTGATAAAGCAAACTGGCTGCCCCCCCTTTTTTTTTTTTTTTTTTTTTAAATACAGAACTTCCTGCTAGTTAGCTGTTTTACACATGGTAAAGTATATATGGGCTTCCCTGGTGGCTCAGTCAATAAAGAATCCCCCTGCAACACGGGAGACCTGGGTTCAATCCCTGGGCTGGGAAGATTCCTCTGGAGGAGAGCATGACAACCCACTCCAGTATTCTTGCCTGGAGAATCCCCATGGACAGAGGAGCCTGGCAGGTTGCAGTCCAAGGGGTCACAAAGAGTCAGAGGGGACTGAGCAACTAAGGATAGCATAGCACAGTGGACATATGTCAATGCTGCTTTCTCAATTCACTCCCCTCTTTCCTTCTCCCTCTATGTCCACAAGTCCTAAACGTCCATTGACAGGTGAATGGATAAAGAAGATGTGGTACAAATATACATGGAATATCACTCAGCCCTGAAAAGGAACGGAATTGTGTCAGTTGACATGATGTGGATGAACCTAGAGCCTGTCATACAGGTGAAGTAAGTCAGAAAGAGAAAAAGCAAATAATGTATGCTGCTGCTGCTGCTGAATCACTTCCGTCGTGTCCGATACTTTGTGACCCCATGGACTGCAGCCCGCCAGGTTCCTCTGTCTGTGGCGATTCTCCAGGCAAGAATAGTGGAGTGGGTTGCCATGCTCTCCTCCAGGGGATCTTCCCCACCCAGAAAATGAACCTGCATCTCTTACATCTCCTACATTGGCTGGTGGGTTCTTTACCACCAGGGCACCTAGTTCAGTTCAGTTCAGTCGCTCAGTCATGTCCGACTCTGTGTGACCCCATGAACTGCAGCATGCCAGGCCTCCCTGTCCATCACCAACTCCCAGAGTTCACTCAAACTCATGTCCATCGAGTTGGTGATGCCATCCAGCCATCTCATCCTCTGCCGTCCCCTTCTCCTTCTGCCCTCAATCCCTCCCAGCATCAAAGTCTTTTCCAATGAGTCAACTCTTCACATGAGATGGCCAAAGTATTGGGGTTTCAGCTTTAGCATCAGTCCTTCCAAGGAGTACCCCAAATAATATATATTAACACATATATACGAATCTAGAAAAATGGTACTGAGGAACCTATTTGCATTTCAGTCCCCTATAATGAAAAGGACTTCTTTTTTGGGTGTTAGTTCTAGAAGGTCTTGTAGGTCTTCACAGAACTGTTCAACTTCAGCTTCTTCAGCATTATTGGTTGGGGCATAGACTTGGATTACTGTGATATTGAATGGTTTGCCTTGGAAATGAACAGAGATCATTCTGTCATTTTTGAGATTGCATCCAAGTACTGCATTTTGGACTCTTTTGTTGACTATGATGGCTAGTCCCATCCAAAACTGGGTATTGTTTTTTCTTTGGCTCCATCCCTTCACTCTTTCTGGAGTTATTTCTCCACTGATCTCCAGTAGCATATTGGGCACCTATCGACCTGGGGAGTTCATCTTTCAGTGTCCTATCTTTTTGCCTTTTCATACTGTTTATGGGGTTCTTGAGGCAAGAATACTGAAGTGGTTTGCCATTCCCTTCTCCAGTGGACCACATTCTGTCAGACCTCTCCACCATGACCCATCCATCTTGGGTGGCCCCACATGGCATGGCTTAGTTTCATTGAGTTAGACAAGGCTGTGGTCCGTGTGATCAGACTGGCCTGTTGTCTGTGATTGTGGTTTCAGTCTGTCTGCCCTCTGATGCCCTCTCTCAGTGCCTACCATCTTACTTGGGTTTCTCTTACCTTGGACGTGGGGTATCTCTTCATGGCTGCTCCAGCAAAGTGCAGCCGCCGGTCCTTACCTCGGACGTGGGGTAGCTCCTCTTGGCCGTGCTTCTGTGCTGCCGTCGCAGCCTCCACTCTTCTGCGTTGCCGTATTATATGCAGAGTACATCATAAGAAACGCTGGGCTAGAGGAAGCACAAGTTGGAATCAAGATTGCAGGGAGAAATATCAATAACCTCAGATATGCAGATGACACCACCCTTATGGCAGAAAGTGAAGAAGAACTAAAGAGCCTCTTGATGAAAGTGAAAGAGGAGAATGAGAAAGTTGGCTTAAAGCTCAACATTCAGAAAACTAAGATCATGGCATCTGGTCCCATCACTTCATGGGAAATAGATGGGGAACCTGTGGAAACAGTGGCTGACTTTATTTTTCTGGGCTCCAAAATCACTGCAGATGGTGACTGCAGCCATGAAATTAAAAGATGTTTACTCCTTGGAAGGAAAGTTATGACCAAACTAGACAGTATATTGAAAAGCAGAGATATTACTTTCTCTAGACCTTTGAAGGACAAAGGTCCGTCTAGTCAAGGCTATGGTTTTTCCAGTGGTCATGTATGGATGTGAGAGTTGGACTATAAAGAAAGCTGAGCACCAAAGAATTGATGCTTTTGAACTGTGGTGTTGGAGAAGACTCTTGACAGTCCCTAGGACTACAAGGAGATCCAACCAGTCCATCCTAAAGGAGATCAGTCCTGGGTGTTCATTGGAAGGACTGATGCTGAAGCTGAAACTCCAGTACTTTGGCCACCTGATGCGAAGAGCTGACTCATTTGAAAAGACCCTGATGCTGGGAAAGATTGAGGGCAGGAGGAGAAGGGGACAACAGAGGATGAGATGGTTGGATGGCATCACTGACTCAGTGGACATGGGTTTGGGTGGACTCCGGGAGTTGGTGATGGACAGGGAGACCTGGCGTGCTGTGGTTCATGGGGTCCCAAAGAGTCAGATACAACTGAGTGACTGAACTGAACTGAACTGAACCTATTTGCAGGGTAAGGATAGGGGCACAAACATAGAGACTGGCTGATTTTTTTTCAGTGTTTCCTCTTCACTCTTGTTCAGAGTCTGAGAATCTCTTGTTGAACAAATTCTTATAACCAGCCCTGTGGGAACTTGGGTACATGACCTTCCTTCTTTGAATCTCAGTTTCCTCATTATATGAATAAGGTAAATATAACAGTTCACTCACAGTATGACAGAGAGGATTAAAAAGACAACAAATGTAGATGACCCTGCACATTGTTTAGCCCATGGTGAGTGCATGCTAAGTCTCTTCAATCATGTCCAACTCTTTGCAACCCCATGGACTGTAACCCACCAGACTCCTCTGTCCATGGGATTCTCCAGGCAAGAATACTGGAATGGTTTGCCATGCCTCCCACCAGGGGATCTTCCCGACCCAGGGATTGAACCCGATTCTCTTACATCTCTTGCATTTATAGGCAGAGTTTTTACCACCGAGCCACCTGGGAAATCCTTAGTCTAGCTAGGCATCCATAAATCAGTGAGTGGGTCCACTGGTCTACCATCTCAGACTGTGTCCATCAAGGAGGCTGGGAAGATGAGTTTTGGCACAAATAAGGTGGAGACAGAAGCAGAAAGATTTCTTGTTTTTGCCTGGGTTCTTCCAAAGCTCTCTGGTCTTTGGTTGTATCTCAGTCCGCAAGGCTCAGCTCTGAAAAGCAGGTTCTGTTCTGTCTGTGAACTTCCGGTAGTTTTCCTCAGTCTTGTTTGTGAGCCACCCTTCCTCTAGTCCTCTATAGATGCTAGTAGACTCCAGGAGTCCGTCTTCTGCTCTTTCCTCTTTTCACTAGGTTGTTTCTTCTACCTGCAATACTCACTACTGTGTCTTGATCACCCCCAAGTCATCTTCCACTGCCCTGAGCTTCTTGAACACTAGATCCAAATATCCAACTACCAGCTGAAAATCTCTGTACTTGGATTGTACCAGAGGAAACTCAATCCAGCACTCTCAAACTGGGCTCACCATATTCTCCTTAAAACCTGACCATCTTCTTTCTTCCATGTCTCAGTGATGGCATTACCATCTACAAATCTGTCCAAGTCAGAAATCTGTACCATCCTACACTCTTTCCTGTCTCATACTATATGCACACTGTTTATCCTTCTTTTGTTCCTCTGTCCCTCCCTCTCTTCCTTCTGTCCTTTCTCTCTCCTTCCCTCTCTCCCTCTATTCACACAATAAGAATTTCAAGATCTACTGAGTGTCAGTCACTGCACAAGGTGTGCTGCTTGGTCACTAAATCCTCTTAATTATTGCTTCTAAATGTCTAAGAATCATCCCTGCTTCTCAGTTGCAAATGACAGAATCCATAACTAGGAAGAAAATCTATTAAGAAGCTCCTAGAATTGGTGGGCAAGATGGAGAAGCTGGCTTGCGCTGAACAATTTAAGTGAGAGTTTCAAATCTCTCCTCCACTGAGCGGAGTCCATACTTCTGGATTTAGCAATTCTGAGTATTGTCCTGATAAATGGCAATCCACTGAGAAGATGTACTCATGAAGGTCCTAAGGCTTTGAAGCGAAGAGTCATTTTGTGTCTTCTCCCTCTCATCCATTTCTTAATTTCTGGGCTGGAACTCAGCACTCAAAACCTTTCCCATGTCTCCTCTCCACCCCACCCCCCACCCCTGCCGCCTGATGCAAATGCCTCCAACAAAAGCTGAAAGGCACCGAACCGAACCCTAAGAACGAGGTGGAGGAGGGATTAGGAGGAGAGCTCGTGACCAGTGAGCATGGGCCACCAACCCTAAGTGGAAGAGGATGAACAATGTTTCAGGACCAACGTCATGATTACAGGGTGTGATCTTACCCTCTGCTATGGCAGAGTCAGAGAAGTAGGGAAGTCTCTGAAGATAAACTTTCCTGCTGTTAACAAGGGGAGGATCTGAGGTCAGAGGGGGCCATGTGCAGTCAAAATTTCCACTCTGCCAGGAGTGACCTGTTTCAGATTGACCGGGGTTGGGACAGCCACACCAGGCATCCGAGGCTCTCCAAGCCATCTCATCCTGCCCTGCCCAGCCCTGCCGAGTTCTCGATCCTTGCTGACCAGTACAGGAAGTGTGTTTGGAACCTCAGCCCCACATTGTGTAGGGCTTTTTTAGACTTTTTATTGTTCCTCGGGGTCCCAGGCTTGGTGTGGGCATTCCCAGGATGCTCAGGACCACCATGCTTTAATCTTGTGTGTGCCTTTTCTTCAACTCAGCTTCTAAGTTCTCTGCTGACTGAGGTCTGTGATGTGATCTGTTCCACTGGACTGGGGTCCCAACACTCTCAAGCTGTCCTTCAAGTTAGAGGCACTCCACATGCTCACATGCCTGTGACCTTGACATTCCCAAAGGTGGACTTTAATTATCACCTCTGCAAATGGCAACACTGGAACAATATCTGTTACAACCATTTACTGGTTGAGAATTACTTACATGTACAGAGCAGGCTTCCTCTGTGCTCTGGAGGTAGTAGATTCACTGACTGAAACTGGTCAAGGTCTAATCCTGGATTACTTATTAGCAGTGAAACGTTCAGAGAAGGCAATGGCAACCCACTCCAGTACTCTTGCCTGGAAACTCCCATGGTTGGAGGAGCCTGGTAGGCTGCAGTCCATGGGGTTGCACACGACTGAGTGACTTCACTTTGACTTTTCACTTTCATGCATTGGAGAAGGCAATGGCAACCCACTCCAGTGTTCTTGCCTGGAGAATCCCGGGGACGGGGGAGCCTGGTGGGCTGCTGTCTATGGGGTCACACAGAGTCGGACACAACTGAAGCGACTTAGCAGCAGCAGTGAAACTTAGCAGCAGTTGGCCATATTGCTCCACATCCTTCCAGGAGCCTCTGTTTTCTCCTCTATGAAATGGGGTAACATTAGTGTATATACATCAGATGACTGCTGAGAGGATTAAATGAGATAATACACATAAAGCACTTGGCACAGTTTTTAGGACATGGTGAGGTGAATAATAATAATAAAACCAACAGCTTCCATCCTTTGCTTATTTATAAAAGTCACATTATTAATAATTAGAATATAATTATCATATTAGAAGGGACTTTTCTGGTGGCTCAGTGGTAAAGAACCCACCTGCCAATGCAGGAGGCACATGTTTGATCCTTGGATCCAGAAGATCCCCTGGAGAAGGAAATGGCAATCCACTTCAGTATTCTCACCTGGGAAATCCCATGGAGAAGACCTTGGTGGGCTACAGTCCATGGGTTGCAAAGAGTTGGACATGACTCACGACTGAGCACACACACATGTGTTTGTATGTGTGTGTTAGTCACTCGGTCGTGTCTGACACTTTCTGACCCCGTGGACTATAGCTCGCCAGGCTCCTCTGTCCATGGAATTCTCTATCAGGAATATTGGAGCGGGTTGCCATTTCCATCCTCAGGGGACCTTCCCGACCCAGGGATTGAAGCTGGGTCTCCCACATTGCCGGCAGATTCTTTACCGTCTGAGCCATCAGGGAAGCACATATATATATATATATGTATATAATATATATGGGTTTATTTCTGAACACTCCTTTGTTTTTTATCAATCTATTTCTATCCTTATTCTGGTACTGCTCTGTCTGGATAACACTAGCTTTATAGTAAGTCTTTTTTAAAAAAAGTATTTATTTTTGGCTGTATCTGGTCTCAGTTGGGGCACGTGGACTCTTCGTCATAGAGCTTGGGCTTCTCTCTAGTTGAGGCCCGAAGGCTCACAAGCTGCAATACACAGGCTTAGTTGCCCCCGCATGTGGGATGTTAGCTCCTCCATCAGGGAGCTGTCCTCTCGTCTCCCCCTGCACTGTAAGATGGATTCCCAGCCACTGGAGCACCAGGGAAGTCCTTACAGTAAGTCTTAGAATAAGATCATGTAAGTCTTCCAAAAAGTGCCTGCAAGATCATTTTAGCTCTTTCAGGCCCCTTGCGTTTTCACATAAATTTTAGAATCGGTTTGTCAATTAAAAAAAAGTCTGCTGAGATTTTGATTGGGATTGCATTAGATTATAGATCAGCTAGGGATAAATTTACATTTTAACAACGTAGTCTTCTAATCCAAGAAGACAGCATATCTTCTCATTTATTCATCTTCTTAATTTTCTTAGCAGTGCTTTGCAATGTTGACTGTACAGTTTTTGTACATATTTTATTAGATGCATCCCTAAGCTTTTCAAGGTTTTAAAATCTAACTCTGTTTTGTAAATGGTATTTTCAATTTCAGTTCCCAGATGTTTGTTGCTAGTATATAGAAATGCAATTGATTTTTGTATTTTAACCTTGTACATTGTGATTTTGCTAAACTCTGTCCTACCGGCATCTTTGCAGAGTCCTTAGGATCTTCTCCATTTCTTAATGCAGGACATGGGGAAGGACTGTGGTGAAGCCTAAGTGAGATGTCACATCTAAAAGACAGCCCAGATTCTGGCACATACCAAATAAAAGGAACAAATCTGAGCCAGGCTGCTTCTTAGAAGCAGGGTTAAGATTACTCGTGGTGGGCAATAATGACTGGAAGGGATGAGGGTGGAGTCTTCTGAAATGCTGAGCGTTTTCTGTTTCTTGATTTGGGTGCTGGCTTCAGGATGTGTTTGTTTTGTGAAAACCAGTGAGTTACGCTCTTAACGATAGATGCATTCTATTAGTTCATCACACTTCAATGAGAAGTGAAAACAGAGTCGAACAACCAATGTCTTTTGAGTTCTCATCAAGAGGCCCTAGTACCCTCTCCTTTCATGGATTGTCTCATTTAACCCTGGGAGCTGGGCGCTACCATCTTCCCATTTTACAAAAGACAACATCAAGGTTCTAAGAGATGGAGCCACTTGTCCAAGCTCACAGAGGGAATGTGTTTTTGAAAGTCAGTGTCTCCCCAGCTCCTGAGCCCTTAACCACTGTGCTGTATGGCCTTGTGTTAGAGTTTGTTTGGGAGGCATGTCACATTCTTAGTGCCAAAGCCAAAGGGCTCGCTGGTGGATTTTGCTTTTCTCGGGAGACAGAAGGCAATTTGTTCCAGGCAGGGTGAGCAGACTTTGGAGTGGAAAGGGAGTGGGAGAGGGGTCTGAGGGGGCTTGGGAAGACCCTGCTGGGCCAGCTGGGTTTCCTCACAGCCATTATTCCTCACTGCTGACCAGGTCGCTCAGAACCAAGCCTCCCACACAAACACTGCATAATTGCCTGATTTGGCCTAGTGAATAGGGCGGAGGTGGGGGGACGTTTATTTTTCATTAAAATGTCAGAAATAGATTACGGGAGGTAGCCTGCAGTCGGGGGGAGCTGCCTCAGAAAATGTGCTGACTGTTCTAACCTTATCTGTCCAAAACACATGTTTCTGGAACCTTCTGCCACCCATCTGAACCTCACTTTCTTCTACTGAACTTATTAATTTTGCCAGCCTTACCAGGGCTCCAGGCATGATTACGTGAACGAATGTGTGGATGAGAGTGAAAGGAAGCACGGAGCTAGGGTTTAAATTTTCTTTCTGGCACTTAGAAAGGAGATTTTGAGCAAGCTTCTTACATCTCCTTGGGCCTCAGTGTCTTCATCTGATAAATGGGGCTATACTGCCTACCCTGCGGGGCTGTTATGAGGAACCAACCTCATAATAAACATTGTACAACCTGGAGAACACAGCCCATATTTTATAAAATGCACATTGAAACTGTCAAAAATAAATAAAATACCCGTGCCCCCTCAAAAGTACTTGGCAGAAACTTGGATCATAAATGCTTAGTGAACATCAAAATGTTTGTGAACTATAAAATATCGTTAAGCAGTTTTTCCCTTCTTCCAACCCTGGGTCTGTGGGTCACATGTCCCTGAGGATGTGACTCTCGGCTGTTGGGAGGTGTGATGCCTCTTAGAAAGCTCTCTTGGGCACCTGCATAGACCTATAAAGTGTCTACACAGTCCACAATATGTGACTGAAATGCAGCCAGTTGTCTCTTCCTTGGGCCATCTGGTGACAACACAGCTTCCCCATGGAACTGGGGACTTCCTAGATAGCTCAGTGGTGAAAAATCTGCCTGACAATGCAAGAGACGTGGGTTTGATCCCTGAGTGGGGAAAACCCCGTGGAGGAGGAAATGGCAACCCACTCCAGTATTCTTGCTTGGGAAATTGCGTGGACAGAGGAGCCTGGCAGGCTGTAGTCCATGGGGTCATAAAGAGTCGGACATGACTGAACCCCCAGCACCACCACGGAACTGGGCCGGCATTTGGGTCTTCTTCCCCTTCCCTCGCCCCACCCCCACCCCAGGATCCTGTCCTGTCCAAGACGGCAGTCCTCTTGCTGGTGATCACTCTGGTAGGAGTCAGGAGGGCAAAGGAGAGGGACAGGAAAGGTCTCTACTCAGGGCTGGACTTTCTTCCTCGGTTGATGAAGGCTGGGAAAGCTCTTCTCTGCTAGGGTCAGGGCTTCAAGGATCACCCTGGCCTTGCAGCTTTGGTGAAGCTGAATCTCCAAGCCTGCAACTGAAGTGAGAATAGCATGTCACGTGGAGGTAAACCCGAGGCTCTCTCTGACTTGCTGGTCTCTTGTGTGGTAACAGGCGTAGATAGGCTGAACCAGGCTGGGTTCATTCTTGGATCTGTCTTTCTCTTCTCACGTTTCCCTCACAAGAGACCATACCCCTCTCAACTCTGGATCTTTGCATGTGTTGTCTCCCAGCTCATTCTGCCAGGAAGATGCCTCTGTTTTCCACTTTCCTCCCTCATTGTCTGATGAGACATCTCAGCACAGACAACCCTCCTCCTGGAAGACTTCCCTTACCCCATTGGTCAGATCTGATGCCCTCTTCTCTGTGTCTCTGTGGCCTCCTTTGCTTCTCCATCCCAGGACAGGATGCACTGTATTTTAAGTTCTGTTCTTGTTCAGTTCGCTAAGTCATGTCTGTCTGTTTGTGACCCCAGGGACTGCAGCATGCTCGGCCTCCCTGTCCCTCACTACCTCCTGGAGTTTGCCCAAGTTCGTGTCCATTGAGTTGCTGATTCCACCAACCATCTCATCCTCTGCTGCCCTCTTCTCCTTCTGCCTTCAATCTTTCCCAGCATTGGGTCTTTCCCAATGAATCAACTGCTCGCATCAGGTGGCCAAAGTGTTGGAGCTTCAGTTTCAGGATCAGGCCTTCCAATAAATATTCAAGGTTGATATCCTTTAGGATTGACTGATCTTATCTCCTTTCTATCCAAAAGATTATCAAGAGTCTTTTCCTTCAGCACCACAATTTGAAAGCATCAATTCTTTGGCACTCAGCTTTCTTTATGGTCCAACTCTCACATCTGTAAATGGCTACTGGAAAG
The DNA here is from genome assembly GCF_027580195.1 of Bos mutus. NCBI lineage: Eukaryota > Metazoa > Chordata > Mammalia > Artiodactyla > Bovidae > Bos > Bos mutus. The sequence continues at coordinate 53,615,319 of NC_091629.1, read as the reverse complement.
ACCAAAGCTTTGACTGTATGGATCTTTGTTGGCAAAGTGATGTCTTTGTTTTTTAATAAGCTGTCTAGGTTTGTCATAACTTTCCTTCCAAGGAGCAAGTGTCTTTTAATTTCATGGCGTCAGTCACCAACTGCAATGATTTTTCTAAGTCCTGGTTGCTTGTCAATATCCCCTAGGCTGTCTAGTTTATTATTTAACCCCGATATTGGGCACAATGTAGGTGATCAATAAGTATTTGTTAAGTTAGTGCATGCCCTATGTGGGCTTTCACATCATTTTTTCATTTCTGGTAGGAGGCACCTGACTCAGGTAATCTTAATTAGTAATGAAGCACTTCAGTTTAGGACTTTAAGACAACCAAAATTTTACCTGAGAATACTGGACCCACATTCTAGAATGAGAAGCCTGTATGTGTAACTTGAGGGCACTAGTATAGGAAAACCTGTTCGTGATGCACAATGGAGTTCTGTGTAAGCTCCCACTTCACTCTCACTAGGCACCTGGTGAAAACTTAGGCGCAGCCAAGAGAACAGGTTATGTCTGGTTCTTCCTGGAGACATTTCTTCTGAGTTCCTTCTGAAGGTATGTTGTTCCTCCTGCTCACACACGTCTGACCTCATTTACCATTTGTTGGCAGAAAATGTTTATGTCTCTGTTTATGTTCTTGCCCAAAGTTTACTCCATGGACCATCAATGATATCCCTAATTATTCCTAAGGAGCTTTGCTTATGAGAGCTTTGCTCTTGTACCCTCTGGAAAATGCCTGCCCTGGCTTTTTATTCAATGGACCAGTTACACCTATGATCCACCACTAGGGCATCTAAACTCCCTGTGGTCCAGCCATGGTTAGAGTTGTTTTGAGGAAGTAATGAAGGGGATGGTTCTAGCGTGCTGCCCCTCTGGTAGGAAGAGTAACTTCCTGAGTAAGGTTGAGTTGAAAATGGATTCCCTCACTGGATGGAAACTTGGCCACCATGGCTCTTCATGGCCAATTTCTTAGCTGTTCCCCTCTCCCACACTCATGGGGAAGCTGGTCCTGGATCATTTACTCTCAGCCTTCTTTTTTTTTCTGACTCTGTTGTAGTCTGATTGGCCCATAGACACTCATTCCACCATGTTGACAGATCCTGAATTATGTGTTGAGAATGGTAAGGTAAGATACAGCCACTGTTTTAGAAGGATTTAACATGTAGATACAAAATACTTAAATTAATAAGAATAAATAAGAATTTAAAAAATGATTAAAAAGAAAAATTAGATTCCAAGAAGCATGTGCAAAGGCACTGGGGCATAAAAGTATCTGATGTATTTAAGAAAGTCTAAGACTTCCAAAGGGGGAGAACTCTGGGGAGCCTGGGAGAAATAATAGCTGGACAGGGTGAAGGTTACACTGGGACCAGAGTTTTGAATACTTTCTCAGGGTGCTTGTAGATGGGAGAGAGCCTTGGGAGTTCTCAGGCAGAGAGTGATGTTATCAAAAGGGTACTCCAGAAAGATCCCTCTGGCAGCTGTGTGGGGTAAGGTCTGAAATAGGGTAAGACCAGAGGCAGGGATGTCGGAGAGGAAGCTATGAAAATGCCCATCCAGGGACAGTTGTTTCCAGAGAGGAGTACCCCATACGATTTAATTTCAGGAAAGGTCACTTCTGCAAAACAGATTTAAATTCCATCCTTGAGTCTCCTTCTCAAGATCATTAAATGAAACCGAAGCCCTTGCCCAGGACAAATGCAGATCCCAGCATCCTCGAGGAGGGAGGGATATGTGACAACCACAGTCTATGGAGCCCCGTGGAGGGCGATCACTTTCACCTTTTCTCCACCCATTGTCCAAAGAGTGCTTCAGAAATCTCCTGGATTGTGTCTCATCCCAGGAGTTGTGAATGAGCTGGAGGACCTGCAGACTCATTCAGTTTTGAATGAAGCTGGTGACACCTGGTTGCACTGGCAGAAAAATTTTGGAAATATTCTGCTTATTAAGACATTTTAATCAATTGGGAAGATTTAGTCACACTAATAGGGTCAGTAGGGTCAGGGTCACAACTGACCTTGAGTAAAAATTTTCCCATCTGTTGGCGTCAGTTTCTCCATTTGGTAATGGGGAAGACAAAAGTAAATCTAAGGGTCTCCCTTCCTTATTTGTCTGGGGGGTGAGTCTAAGGTCGAGGCTCCTGGACTTAATCTCTGCAGGATTTGTAACTGTGATTGATCAACTGTCACGACCAACCCATTGCATTATCCTACCTTCAGCACCACCCCCCCCACCCCCCCCGCCCCCTGGCTGTGTTCAGATTTGTTGACTCAGGTGAGGCTCTAAAGAAATTTTGCATAGGAGTTTTGTAAATGTGATGAGGGTGCAGTTGTGTTTTTACTCATCATTGGAAAGGAAAGACGGACTAGGGGTGGGTATCTGTGAATAGTTGATGATGAAAACAGCCAAGGAACTGGGTGTGGTTTCTAATACTTGGAGGATGGACTTTGATCCCGGGGTGTCCTGAATTTTAACTCTTGATTTTCACTCCATTAAAATTCTTTAAATTTTAGTGCTTCCCTGCTTCTCTTCTGGGTGCTCATTCTAAGAATCCCTTCAACGGGCTCCAACTTGACCACAACCCTCTCCAGGCCAGACTTCACTGCTGACTTTTGAAGGCGTTCCCTGTCTTTTGGGAACTTCTTCTAATTCTCCACTCCTTTAACTTGACAAGTCCCAGCCTGAATTGATTCTTTTTCCTGCCCAACTTGCTCCTCCTCCACTATTCCCTGTTTCAGGAATGACATTGTTCTCCACCCAGTCATTGTGGCTAGAACCCGGGAGTCATGCAGGACTCCTCCCCAGCCCTCACTCCTATGCCTGTCAATCATCACATCTGCCTGCTTGGCTCCTGAACCCTGTCTAGAGTCCACCCTGTTCTCTCCTTCTCAATGACTCCTAACCAAGTTCAATTCTGACTCTCTTTGTCTCCTGCTGGATAATTAAAATAACCTCCTCCTATCTGGTTTCTCACTCATCTACCTCCTCCTCTTCCAGCTTGACTTTCCCTCTGATGCTATAATGATCTTCCTAAAATCTCAGTTTGACCATGTCTCTCTCCTGCTTGAGATGCTACACTAAGTCTTCACAATGTACAGAATAAAGTTCATATCTCCTAGCCTGACACATGAATTCAGTCACAAGAGACCATTGGATGTGTCCCCAGATAAGCCTTCTTTTTTCAAAGGCCTTTGCCTTTCCACGTGTTGATCCTGCTCCTTGGTTTGCCCATCCTCCCAGTGCTTTTCTACTTGACCCTGATGACCTCTGATCTCTCAAGCCTCATATCTTATCACTCACCCCTTACCTTTGAGCAGTTCTCACTGCTGGCACCTAGGGTGGTTACCTTATTCCGTGAACTGTCTCCAGAGGTGGTCATGTCTATCCGAGGGCTTTGGAGATGGTCCATGAGCCCTTCTCACTGCTGTCCTTATCTTGACGGATGACTCATGCTCTCCTCCAAATTGACCTTAGGCCATGTGAACACGGGGCGGAGGAGTGGGACCATTCTTCTTGCTTTTTCCCTGGGTGCCTCAGCTGTGCTCCCCACGGCACCTGTGAGTGGAAGGCAGTCACGTCATCAACAATGAAAGAGGTCACCTTTTAGGACTGCAGTGATTATGGCTGAAAGAGTTCCAGATAAGCTTGGAAGATGGGTTTTGCCACGTGTGTCCTCTAGTATTCCACGTGGTAAATTGGACACAACTGGAAATGGATTATCATTCACATTTTCCTGCATATGCATTTGTGGTCTTCACTGATGCAATTCAGTACCTGCTTTGAGTCATTGGAAGCCAGTCTTCATAGGTGGCACGATGGATGCAGCAGCGTTGTGAGTAATGATGCCACTGGTATTAAAAATGCTATTAGGGCACTGCATAGACACAGGGATCCAATATATTGGTTCCAAATAACCAGGTTCTGAAATGCCATGTTATTGGAAATAAATGCAGTATTTCATCTTCTTAACTAGTCAGAAATGATGCATTTGACAATAAAGAAAACAAAGAGGTGGTTCCTGGACATGAACAGGGAGAGACAGTGCCTGGACCTATCAAAAATCTTCATGTGCAATACTGGACAGTAAACAGGTATGTAGTTACCACTCCTTTATCCATTATTCTAAGTCTTCATTGACAAGTCACTGTATTGCATGGACCCATGCATTTTATAATGTTTTTAAATTAAATTGTTTATTTGACAAGGCTCCACAAAAACGATTTGCTCAGGCCCCCATACACCCTAAGGACAGATCAGTCCTGGAAGATGACTTTATATATGTTTTTGAAATGTTCCCGGCTGCCCACAAGGAGCATATTGGATGCCATATAGCCTATAGTTTATGTTGGACTATCTTGAAGAACTCTCCACATTTGGTGAAGATCTGCCCATCTTCTTTTTCTAACTGAAGTGTAGTTGATTTACAATGTGTTAGTTCCTGGTGTTTTTAAGGGATGTGATAGAAGGAGTTCAGACAGATGAATCTCTGTGCTCGCCAAAGGGAAAACGTCCAAGAGAGATTTACTAAAAGCATGTCCACAAGGGACCGCCACACAAATACCCAGTTGTGCGGCTCTGTGAGGGTGAATATCTTGATTTTAGAGCTGAAGCTCACACTGCTGGTGAGGGAGGCAGATGGAGCTCAAGTCCCCGTGAATCAGTCCAGCATCCATGTTCCTTCCATCGTATAATCCCAAAATGGGTGAAATCGAAGCAATGTGATTTCATAGTGTCATCTCTGTGGGCTTGGGTTTTAAAAACACAAATACTTAGAAAGTACACACAGCCAAACGCCTGGGGAAGTGACCCATCTTTGAAAGAACTGTGTATGAAAGGCTAAACTTGAGAGGAACTAAGACCTTTGAAATGCCACTGAAAATAAAAATGAGGGTTTCTGTTGTGTTGTTCAGAGAAAGATTGCAGTGAAGGAAGGAGAGTCCAGAGCCTGGTGATGATGGTACCATGTCAACAGTTATCAGAGAGAGCTGAGAGCTGCTCAATTCGTCAAGGCAAAAGCCCTTAATCTGAAAAGATGGGAACTCAGGTAGGAGAGAGGCAAAAAGCACACGTCTTTGCTCCTAATTATTTCAAATCTTAATCCCATATGAATTATAGCCCAGGGTCCTGAAAGGACTTGCAGAACTCTTTGTGAAATCTCTGTCGGTCTTATTTGAAGAACTGTGGAGTGAGAGAGATGCCAGAAGACTGGGGACGGGCATGTCTTGTCTTGATTTTCAAAACCTGGGTTCTAGAGAATTTTTCAAAACCTGGGTTCTAGAGAATTTTTCAAAACCTGGGTTATGGCTTGTGACCAGTCTCTGGCAATGAACTAGAAAGGGTTCATTAAATGGTGGAGGGGTTGTGTATACTTAGAAAAGAAAGTAGAAATCAGTTTGTAGCCATCACAAGTTCACTGAGAACTTTTAATACTTCTAAAATATCTGTATTTCTCTTTTGAAAAACCACCTACCTAGATTGGTGCAGTGGATGTTTATTATTGTTTTTTATCTTTCCACCTTTTGGACTACTTTGGGGGAATTTTCCCTTTATGGATCTTGGTGAGATGTGGGATCTTTCTTTCACCATAAAATTAAAAATGGTACATGCTCAACTTCTCAGCTTCCCTTACAGTGAAGGCTTTGGCATAGTAATTCATCCAGGTTGGTCTCCTAGGGGACAAGTTATGGGAGGCGAAATAATGGTTCTCCAAAGATGTCCACAACCTATTCTCTGGAAACTGTAAACACGTTAGGTTACATGGCAAAAGGGTGTTAAGGGTGTAGGTGGAATTAAGGTTGCTAATCAACTGTCCTTAAAATAGAGAATTTATCCTGAGTTATGTGAGTGGTACCAGTATACTCACACATGGGCATGCTAAGTTGCGTCCAATTCTTTGCAACCCTATGGACCATAGTCCACCAGGCTTCTCTGTCCATGGGATTCTCCAGGCAAGAATACTGGAGTGGGTTTCCATGCCTTCCTCCAGGGAATCTTCTCAATCCAGGGATTGAACCTGCCTCTCTTATGTCTCCTGAATTGGCAGGCGGGTTCTTTACCACCTGGGAAACCCTATCACATAGGTCCTTAAAAGTGAAAGAGGAGCCAGAAGAGGATGTAATGGTGGAAGCAGGACCAATGAGATGTTCCATTGCTGGTTTTGATGATGGAGGAAGAGGGTTATGAAACAAGGAATGGTGATAGTCTTTGGAAGCTGTGACAAAGCAAGGAAACAAATTTTCTTTTAGAGGCTCCAGAAGGAAAGTAGCTCTGTCCACCTTGATTTTCGCCTAATAAGATCAATTTCAAAAGCAGGAACTACTAAACTGTAAGATGATAAAGTTGTGCTGCTTAAGTCACTAAGTTTGTTACAGTAGCAATAAGAAACCAATACACATTCCATGCATCTCTCCAATTCACCTTTTCTAATGGAGCATTTATTAATGATATTAGGTAAATAGTCTTCAAAGTAGACTTGGCTAGGTCTTAAGGTCTCAATGTGGTATCTAAAGAATTACAGAGGAGAGGAATGGGAAAGAGAAAGGCAGAGACACTGGGATCTTGGGACACATATCCACACTGCTTTTGTTTGCTTAAATACTGCTTTTGCCTGTTTAAATACCGAGATTCTAGGGAAAATGTTTGAAAGCCACCAGATATCATAGATAAAGATATTAATATAATAATAAAAGATAACACACTCACATTTATATAGACGCAACACCATGTGTAGCAGTTTATATATATTATCTTATTTAATTTTCATAACAAATAATCCTTACAAGGCAGGTATCGTCTCCATAGAAGGGGAAACTAAAGATCAGAGAAATTAAATCACTCAACCAATGCCAAGAGCCTGTAAGTGGCCGAGGTGGTATTTTAACATGGCAGTCTGACTCTAGAGCCTGCACTTTTAGGCAAATGGATCAAACATTTGATTGGAAAAAACTAGCTGAAGCATCGTGTTGATGGCTTAATTCAAAATCCAAATGAATTGTGCATGTTGAAAGTTGTTTAGAGGCAAAATTCTGCATTTGGGTTTCAATACTTGTTGATTTGCTGCAGAGAGGTGTTTGCAATGGGAAGAAAGTCATCACCTTCTGGGTGTATAACACATGTAAGATTCTAGGACTCTGTGATTTAAAAAGTCCTTTACACAGTAGTTTCGGCTGCCTTGCAACATTGCAAACTTCCTGTCATTGGTAGTGGTCAAGAAAAGGTTGAATTTGTGATGCTTGCTTGCTTGCTAAGTCGCGTCAGTCATGTCCGACTCTGTGTGACCCCATAGATGGCAGCCCAACAGGCTCCTCTGTCCCTGGGATTCTCCAGGCAAGTACACTGGAGTGGGTTGCCATTTCCTTCTCCAATGCATGAAAGTGAAAAATGAAAGTGAAGTCACTCAGTCATGTCCGACTTTTAGTGACCCCATGGACTGTAGCCTACCAGGCTCCTCCATCCGTGGAATTCTCCAGGCAAGAATACTGGAGTGGGTTGCCATCGCCTTCTCCGAATTTGTGATAGTGGGAAGTTAATTTAAGGTCCCTTTAAAGACAGCATCACTGACTCAACAGACATGAATTTGAGCAAAGTCTGGAAGATAGTGGAGGAAAGAGGAGCCTGGCGTGCTGCAGTCCATGGGGTAGCAAAGAGTCAGACATAACTTAGCATCTGAACAACAACAACAACCAAATGGAAGATTCTATGATCTAAGTGCTATTGTGTGTGGAACCAAAATTTGGGAAGTTTTAGTTACTTAGCTTAAGCAATGCTATCATCTTTAGACTCACCTGGAAAAAAAAATTCTGGACTGGTAGATTCAGCTTCAGGGTAGGACACCCAACCTGTAGGGCTTGGTTTTATCCTAGGGAAAAAGTGAATTCACAGTAGGTGTTTAAGTGGCAATCTGATATGAACAAATTGGTGTTTTTGAGGGGTGAGTATATCTGAGAGGGAGTAATTGCATCTGGGAGAACAGCTGTTAAAAAGGCCTAGGAGAGAAAGACATATTTTTGGGCCAGAGAAAGGAAAGGAGAGGGTGGAGTCCAGGACAACACCCAGGTAAGGACTGGGCTGGGTGGAGCTGTCCAGAACGGGCGGTGCTGGTGCCTGCAGGCTGTAGGAACTCCAGAGCACAGAGAAGGTCCACGGGGAGGCTTGTCTGGGGAGGAGCCCTGTGGGAAGTGGGTCACAGACTTGGACGACTCCTTAGATGAGTTAGTCAGAAATGGGTCAGGACCTGGAGGTCCAATGTCAAGACAAGTGGAGACCTGTAATCCCTACCCCACCTGTGGTTTGGCGACCTGGTGAGGACAAACAGGAACCTGGCCATGGCACAGACCTGTTCTCAGAAGGGGGCATGGACTTTGGGAGGGCTGGAGAGAGCAAAGAGAGGCTGCCTGGCTATGAATTCCACCAACAAGGAACCCCAGCATGTGTAATTTACCAGACATGAAGGCTAAAGGACAATTCTAAATCAGCTCTCAGAAAGCATTCACAAGTCACCACCTCCCTATGACCTTCAGACTAAACTAGTTTACTTTCTCCAGGAATTCAGCCATCTTCGTGCTTTGCTCTAGGATCATTGTGTTTCCCACAGCTAGTGCTTTAATTAATTAGTCTTTTATTTCTGTTTTATTAACACACTAGTTCTCCTTTCCCTGGTGGCTCTGGTGGCTTGTCCCTGGAGGCTCAGACAGTAAAGAGTCTGCCTGTAATGCCAGAGACCTGGGTTCAATCCCTGGGTCAGGAAGATCCCCTGGAGAAGGAAATGGCAACCCACTCCAGTATTCTTGCCTGGAAAATCCCATGGACAGAAGAGCCTGGCGGGCTACAGTCCATGGGGTCACAAAAAGTTGGACACGACTGAGTGACTTCACTTTCTGACTTCACTTTCTCCTTTCCCACGCATGAAACTGTCCCAACCTTAGTTTGCTTTATCTGTAAAATGGACACAGTAGTCATGAACCTTATTGTACAGACAAGCATTGCATATAAGGTTCTTGGCACATAGTAAATGCTCAGTACCAGTTAGTTGTTGTCAGGGAGGAGACACTAGTCAAACAATGAGGAGTCAGATTATCCTTATGTACTCTCATGGGATTAAATGGTACTGATAGAGCATGACCAGGATTTGCAGGGAGGATGTTAGAGAGAAGAGAGACATAAAAATGGAGGCAAGGCCAGGAGCACAAGGGTACAGACTCAAGGGGAGGTAAGATGATCGTTTGGGGATGCTAAGGCCAAAGGGCAGGGGCTGGCCTAAGACTACAGATCCAAATGCACTGGATCACTTTTCTTCCAGCAGCTGAGTCTGACACCCTATAACCTAAGTGCTAGGCTCAGGGCAAGTCCGTAGATGTGTATGTCTCTATGCATTGCACTCACCTGTGGAGTCTGGAAAACTTAGTTCCATTCCCAGTTCTTGCCATTACACTTTGTACAATCTACTTCCCCTCTCCCTATGCAAATGTTTTCAGTTACAAAATTAAGGAGCTGGGTCAGGTTTATCTCAGTGATTCCTCTCAACTCTGACATTCTAAGATGCTGAGCGAATTCTGTCTAACCCATCATCCTCCCTGACCAAAAAATAAATCAAGCTGAATGACTGCTTCAGACAACCTTTATCAACAGTCTACAATGTGCCAGGTCATGGGCTAGGCATTTTTATACCCATAAACACATTTTGTTTCAGAATAGATCTACAATCAAGGGATTGTGTACCCCATGTTGATAGGATTAATAGTATATCATCATCCCTATTTCTTTTCATGTCTTATTGCAATGGTCGAGTGGCATCACTGTCCTAGTGCTGTTGAGCTCTCTCAGCATTGATCTCCATTCTCTTTCTGGCCTCAAATTGCCTCTTTTCTCAATTCTATCCTTACGTAACAGTCCTTACTCAATTCTATCTATTCTCTTTGGTTTGTGGTATTTTCAGAGGAATCTACTCAGTGTGGAATAGCAGACATGTTTCTAGGCATTGTCAGGTAGTTAACAGTACATAATTCCAGATATCTTGAATCAGGGTCTGTTAGTACACAGAAAACTGGAATTAGGAATAACTCTTGTGTGGTTGTGCTGACAAGATCTGGACAAGAGCCAGAGACCATCCAAGTAGATGGGGTTCCAATGGCCAGTAATAATAATGACAAACATTAATTAGATGTATTTTCCAGGCACTGGGTTAAACCAGTGGTTCTCAAGAGGGATGACGTCAAGGGACTTTTGTCAATGTCTATAGATACTTTGAATTGTATCTGCCAAAGGGGAGTTGTGCTGCAGGCATCTAGTAGGTGGAGGATAGGAATTTTGCTAAGTATCCTACAATGCACAAGATATCCCACATGACAAATAATATCTAGCCTGAAATGTCACTAGTGCTGATGTTGAGAAAGTTTGGGTTGAACACTCTACATGCATTATCTCATTTCATCATCAAACCAACCCTATGACAAGGTACTACGGTTATTACCACCCCCTTTTTATAGATGGGAAAACTATGGATTAGGTGCAAAAAGCAATTCACCAAACTGAAAACTGACAGAGCTCAGCTTTGATCCCAAGTTCGGCGGATTTCAAAGCCTATGAACTTAATTACTTTGTTGGAAACTGAAAGGTTGGACCAACTGAACATACAGGTCAGGACAAGGAGTACGGCTTGGGGACTGATTCTCAGAGATATGTGAGGAACTCTCTAAGGCCCAACAACCACTGAGTTTTGTTGCCATTGCAAGAGAACAAGTTCAGGTCCTACCTGCTGGGGGCAGGATCTCCCAGGGGTCGTTGGATTGACTCAGGGAGCTGACCTTGATTGTTCTTAGCTGAGCTGACCAGGGAGGCTGGGCCACCATCCCAGTGACTTCAACATCTCAGTCCCACCATACTGACCTCTGCAGCTCTGGGATCAAGTGCAGGGAGGAGGCCGGCTGACAGCTGGACGCACTTGCTTGCAGCCAAGTGAGAAACGTGGCAGCTGGCCAGAAACCAGGTCTTCTCCTGATTTTATTTATAAAAATACTCAGAATATCAGCACAATGAGGAGTTGACCAGTGTGTGAACACAGGCCTGGCACATAGGAGGCTCCCAATAATGAGTGAATGAATAAGTCAGATGGGTGAAGAAATACATTTTTTAGGAGGTCAACCTTGTAGTACAGGGCATAGGTCAAAGAGAGGAGGACAACCAGGCCAATGGGGGTGATGCATCAGTGAATGGGGGAGTGCCAAGTCCTCCAAAGGAACCAGCAGAGCAGCAGCTGAAGCTACATCTTCTCGAATGCAAGCCGCAGGAGGCCACGGTGAAGTCTGGCTCCGAGCACCTTGGGGGCTTGACTAATTTTTGGACCGCATCGTTGGAATGCTTTGGCAACCAGGAACTCCGTAACCTCCCACCCTAAGGGCGGCAGAGCCTGGAGCTCTCCTCCCCAGGATCTCCCCTGGGTGAGGGTTGAGGCCACAGATGGACTCAGGAATTTAGTTTATTGTTCTTGAGGTAGGAATAACTTTCAATATTCTGGTTTCCCCTTTCCAGGCCTGTTCAAAGACTATATTTATAAACTGGCTTTGTGGAATCCAGAGAAACCAGCTAAAGGCACATAACTCTGGGATCGTTGTTGTTTTTTCCTCTGTGAAGGAAAGGGGAGGAGGGGACAAGGAGAGGAAGGGAACCAAAACTTGTTGATGGTTTATTTTGGGAAGGGTGCTTTTCAAGGTCACATGGGGGAGGCAGCAGAAAGCCCTGCCTCAAAGCATGGTGCTAGGTAGACCTGGGTCACCAGAGCCCCACTGGCTGTCCTAACCTTCCCAAACTTCAGTTTACCCATTGCTTTTGTTGTTCAGTAGCTAAGTCGTGTCTGACTCTTTGCAACCCCATGGACTGTAGCACTCCAGGCCTCCCTGTCCTCCACTATCTCCCAGAATTTGCTCAAATTTATGTCCATTGAGTCAGTGATGCTGTCTAGCCATCTCATCCTCTGCCATCCCCTTCTCCTTTTGCTTTCAATCTTTCCCAGCATCATGGTCTTAAAATTGGGATAATACATGTACCCACTTTCTGGACTTGGGATGAAGATTTAATGAGCTAATGCCTAAGATGTGTTTAGCCTAGTGATTGGTGCAGAATAAGTGCTCACTAAATGTTAGCCAATATTATTGTTATTTTAAATGTAACCCTCTCAACCACCCTGAGAGATGGGCCTGATGGTCTCTGTTCTATGGGCTCAGAGGGGTCAGCATGGTGCAGCTTTGCTCTCAGTTTCTCTGGCAAATCTCGGCCTATCTCCAAGGCCAGGCCAGGTGTCCCTTCTGTGCTGCCCAGGCCCCTGTACCTCCCTCTCAGTTGTGATTGCTGCATGGTGTGAACGCCTGCTCGAAGTCACAGCCCCATCACACTGAAAGAGCATGAGGACAGCCTCTGGGTCCGTGGGATCATTCTTTGCTGTGATCCCAGCATCTAGCAGAACACGTGGGAAAAGTTGACAGGATATCTGCTGACCAACAGGTAATTTGAGACCGTTCGACCCAGTGGTCTCAAGTTGGTTTCGTTTCTTTCTCATAGTGGGAGTGCGTGTGTATGCGTGTATGTTGTGTGTTCTTTCTTAGGAATACAATGAGTAAAGTGGGTGGCTGGGGACATCTTTTAGGTGTTAGTAGGTCTCTTTTCTTTGGCTTAGTGACCATGGCAAACTCAGCCTTTTTTCCCTCTCTGTGTTGCCCACTCTTTCCACTAAATTGTAAGGAATCCAAGATATAACCTAAGATTTCCAAAGAGAGAAACTAAATTCAATGAGAAGAGATTGGGAGTCAGTTATGCACTTCCTTGGTGTAGTATGATGGATCCTTGCAAGTTACAATGGGAAAGAATGGTTTATTTCAGCAATGGGCTCTGAATCTTTCAGTGACTCAGTTTTCTTTCCTCTACTTTTAGTAATGAAATTCATCTAGTTCTCCCATCTCCAATGAGGACTGCTAAACAAGGGACCTTGGCCAGCTCCTGGAAGGTGAGCCCAAATCCATAAGATAACTATTATTCATTCATTCAATGGTTTGGGCTCCCACTCTGTGCCAGGCACTCTACCAAGCATCGGGGTAGAATGCAGACCCAAAAGAGACAAGTCCCTGCCCTCTTGAGTTTACAGTTTGATGGGAGGTAGAGATGATAGTCCAATGGTCACAACTATGAATCCATAATTATAAAAGTACTCAGGAGGAAAAAAAATAGTTCTGTGAGGACTTGACTCAAATTGGATGATCAAGGAAGATTTCCCTGAGGATGTAAAACTGAGTGCAGATCTGAAGAATGGATAGGAGGTGGTTGGCAGTGGTTGCTCCAGACAAAGGCAACACCATGTACAAAGTCTTTGTGTAGAGCTGGAAATAAACAAAGTTTATAGGATGAGAACTTGGAAACAAGGACCAAGGGGTATGAGTCAGGCTGGAGAGGCAAGTAGTGGCTGACTACCTGAAACCTTGCAGGCTAAGTGAAAGATTTGGCTTCTGTTCTAAGAAAAGTGGGAAGCCATAGAAGGGGCTTAAGAAGCTGTGGGATACAACTTGCTTTATTTTTTGAGAGGATTGTTCTGGACACCATGGGGATAATGAAGGCTGCCTGGATGTATGTGGGGAAACCTGTGAGGAGAAAATAAGGTTGTCCAGGGGAGATAATGGTTGGTTAGACTCAGTGTGGTAGTGGAGATAGGGAGCAGAGTCCTTAGGAGGTGCCATAAGGAGTATGTGGGGATTGAGGGTAGGGGAGTTATCAGTGGAGATGCCCAGGTTTCTGGTTTGGCAGCTGGAAGGATGGTGGCCCCTCTGGGACACTAAGGATGCTGATGGAGGGCAAGATTGAGTAGGTGGAGGGAGGCAGATAATGAACCTGGCCTTGAACCCAGTGAGCTTCAGAGTTTGTGAAACTCTGAGTGTGGAGGCTAGTGGGCAGTTAGATGTGCTCTGGAGTTCTCAAGGATTTTGAGATTCTTGTCTTTCAAATTGAGGTTTTTGAATGAGAAAATGTGGTCCTCCTAAGACGAGGTGAATCTGGGTCTATTTACTACTACCGTGATAAATAGGGAGATAAAATGAAATGTCAGCTTGAAAAGGCTCCTGGGTGAGTCCTGAGGCTATGTGACCTTGAGAGAGGTCTCTGAACCTCAGACTGGAAGAGGTTTGTCTCACCTACATGGAGGTGGTAGAAGGAATTCTATTGGGTTGGAGGTGGCATATACTTTTACTCTACTCAAATAAATACCCATCCTTCTTTTATATTTTTTTAATAATGTCATTTATCTGTTCCCTGATTTACTTAGCCAACATTTATGGGATCTACTGTTTTAGGTATGGAGAATAAGACAGAGGAAGTCTCTTGGGGACTGTTATCCTGCTGCAGAGACAGGCAACAATCGAGGAAACAAATGTGCAAAGAAGGTGATTTTCAGTGATATCAGGGAAAGCATCCCTGAAGAGTGATATTTGAGGGGAGATGGATGCATGAGCCAGCCAGCCACACAAAGGGCTGAGCAGTGATATGGAAGCAGCCGTGAAAGCATCCACAGGTAGGTCCTGAGGCTGCATGTTTGAGAAATAGAAAGGAGGCCAGGGTACCAGCTCAATGAGCAAAGGGAAGAGTATTGGAGATGAGACTGTGGAGGCCACAGGGGTGAGATCGTGCAACCTATGAGAGATTTTGTTCTAAGTGCATTGGGAAGGCACTGAAGGATATGAAGCAGGGGAAAGATCTGCTTTGATTTGTCACCTGAAAAGAACACTCTGCTTGCTGTGTAGGACAGGGGTTGTTGGAAAGTCAAGAGTAGAAGGGAGGGATCCAGTGAGGAAGATGTTGCATCTTCCATGGGAAGAGGTACTGAGGCCTGGGCTAAAATGGCAGTGGTGGGCATTGGCTCTCAAACCTATCTTCTGTGTGCTTATATGGATGACAAATGTCCCATGCCCAGAGGGACTCTAGTTAATCTGTCATGCATTGCTCACCATAGCTACCAGCATGGGTATTTTCCCAAACTAAGAAGGGTAAATGGAGTATTTCTTTCCATTAAGCAATCTGTAAATCTTATTTCTCTTAGTTCCCATCTGCTGATGGGGGGTTAAGCTAGAATAAGAAAGCCTCTTGATTAACCCTGTTAGAAAGCTCTCAGAATCTTTTGTTTAAGGAGTCAGTCAGTCATCAGTGCACTCTTTTCCAGAAAATTCATTTCACCCCCTTGCTGACTTTAATCCTTATTCCTATCACACTGGGGTTGTGCTATGTTTGAAGACACACAGAGTCACCCACTGACCAATGGTCCCAGTTTGCCCAGTTCTTTCCTGGGTTGAGCACTGGAAATCCCACATTCTAGGAAATCTTTCAGTCCCAGAAAAATTGGGACAGTGGGTCACCCTTCACCTACATGTCCCTTTGCTGTTGGCAAGTCAGCTGTGCACAG
Source organism: Bos mutus (assembly GCF_027580195.1). NCBI lineage: Eukaryota > Metazoa > Chordata > Mammalia > Artiodactyla > Bovidae > Bos > Bos mutus. The sequence goes on along the minus strand of NC_091629.1, from coordinate 53,599,862 downwards.
TCTTACTGCCTTCTGACAGCAGGTTGGTTTTACCTGCTTTAAAGACAATGAACCTAAGATCCAGCAAGTCAAGCATCCCCTCAGGATTACCCAGCTTGAAGGCAGCAAAGAGAGGAGCTGAATCAAAGACAGCAGAGTTTATTTCTCCACACCTGCCGCTTTGGGGACAGTGACATGAAAACCTTCTGACTGGGAAGGTGAGGGCCACGTCTTAGACACGCTCCAGCACTGCAAACATTTCTCCGGTGTGATTATCCATAAGTACACCCTGTGAAGTCAGGCACCAGGAGCGAAGGGCCTGGTCCTTATTCTGTTGCTCACTCTCTGCAGAGAGGTGGCTCAGCCTGCTATCAGCCCTGAACCTGACCCTGACCCGACCCACCAAGGCCAGAAAAGCTACAACCTCAGATCTGAAGATGGCAGTGAAGATGAGACTCAGGTCCAGAGCAGGACGTGGGGGAATCCAGGGAAAGATGAGGCAGGGAAGGGTAAGGGATAGGAATAGAGAATCGGCTGCGTCTCTTTCAGGAACCTTGTTGATTCTTTCTCATGAACTCCTTGTTTAAAAAAAAGTAACCCATTTTTCATAATTCAGAAATCCAAGCTGCCGAAAATTTCCTCCTGTGATGAGACGCATTCAGAACAAAAACGTGAGGCCTGATTTGTCTTTCCTTGAAATCAAAGACACTGTTCTAAAGGGGCTGCATTTGCCACACAAAGGTAGCAGATGTTTCCCAAGATTATAGCTGCACAAGCATTTGCACGTTCAATCTTGGGATGTTTCGGCTTTTGAAAAGAGAAACGGTTTTTGTCATTTTGTGATGCGCAGAAGCTTCTGGTATTGGTACCCCAGAGTCAGGCTCAGGTGGGGCGTGCCAGTAGACTGGCTTGTGAACCTGGCCTTCCATGCTCTGAATGGCTCTGCAGAGCTGCAGAGTAAGGCTGGACCCAAGAACAGTGTGGGTAGGACAGGTCAAGTTAGCGGGCACACAATGAGCACCTAGTATATACCCAGAATGGCTTTAGGTTTTCTCTATCAAAGATTCCCAACTTCTGGGATCTAATGTCTGATGATCTGAGGTGGAGCTGATGTGATAATAATAGAAATGAAGTGCACAGTAGATGCAATGCACTTGAATCATTCTGAAACCATCTCCTTCTCCCTGGTCAGTAGAAAAACTGTGTTCCACAAAACATGTCCCTGGCGCCAGAAAAGGTTGGGGACCACTGCTCTGTGCAACGATGTCAAGTCTTCAGGATGCTCAGTCTTAATTCTGGCTCTCACAGAGTTTCCAGTCCAAAGACTTCCTAGACTCACAAATTTAGGAAGTGGATTCTAAAGCTGTTTTTTTTTTTAACTTATTAAACATATTTCTCATCTCTTATTCCCTCCTCTTGATCTTCTTTGCTGGAGATCTGACAATCTCTCAGATTTCTCCCTTTCTCTTGTCCCTGGAATATAATCAGTTACAGGATCTTGCATATTCTAGCTTCAAACTGAAACTGAAAACTGAAACTGAAGTCGCTCAGTCGTGTCTGACTTTTTGCGACCCCATGGACTGTAGCCCACCAGGCTCCTCCGTCCATGGAATTCTCCAGGCAAGAATACTGGAGTGGGTTGCCATTTCCTTCTCCAGGGGATCTTCCCGACCCAGGGATCGAACTTAGGTCTCCTGCATTGCAGGCAGACGCTTTAACCTCTGAGCCACCAGGGAAGCCCTAGCTTCAAAAGTGGAGCTCAAAAGATCCCTACTCTTGTTTGCCTTTGTATTGCAGTTTTAATCCCTTCTCCTCACATGTACCAGAAGCATCCATGTCACTCCCCCCATGCCTTGTGTTATGGTCTGCTCATGGCTCACACTGGGAGCTACTGGAGGCTGGATTAAGCTTTACTACGTCAGTAGCTTGCAAAGGATCTGGTGTCTATTGTGGGTTCATTAATTTCTTTGACCAAAGGAAGAGGTGAGGATGTAAAGCAGTAATGGTGGGATCTTCCTTAACTGCATCCCACCATGCCCCTTCGACCCCTCGGTCTCTGTTGGTGTGGGCCTCGATTTTTTTTTTTTGTTTTGTTTTTAGCATGGCAACTCCTATTCATCCTTCAAGATCCAGCATGCATGTTAACTCCTCCAGGAAGCCTTCCTGATGACTTTCAGCCCATGTGGTTTATTCACGTCTTCCTCTGCATTTCCACAGCACCCTGCACATGTGTGCATCAGAAGGAAAATGTTTCAATGACTATATGTATCTAGTTTCTTTTTGGACTGCGAGGGCTCACAAGTAGATTGAATTTTATGATTTTTTTCTGTCTAATGTTGCTACCTGAACACTGCCTGAAGTGGAGTCCAGATATATTGACTATATGTTATTATATATATGCTGTTTATATATATATGTATGTATGTATGTATACATACATATATAAATATATGTATGTATATATGTATGTGTGCTAAGTCGCTTCAGTCATGTCCAACTCTTTGCAACCCTACAGACTGTAGCCTGCCAGACTCCTCTGTTCATGGGATTTCCCAGGCAAGAATACTGGAGTGGGTTGCCATTGTTTACTCCAGGGATATATGTATATGTGTGTTTATATATAGGGTCTATGGGGTCTCACAGAGGCAGACACGACTGAAGCGACTTAGCAGCAGTGTATATATATATCTGAATATAATGATGAAAAGGCACCTTCTGAATCTGGCTGAGAATCACTTCAGGCAGTGTTCAGATAGCAACATCAGACAGAAGTGTATTGTAAAACTCAATCTACTTGTGAGCCCCGGCAGTCCAAAAAGAAACCAGATACATATAGTCATTGAAGCATTTGTCTTCTGATGCACACACACACACAGGATGCTGTGGAAGCACAGAGGAAGACATGAATAAACCACACGGGGTGAAAGTCATCAGGTAAAGCTTCCTGGAAGAATTAACATGTGCTCTGGGTCTTGAAGGATGTACATGGGGCTTCCCTGGTGGCTCAGACTGTAAAGAATCCTTCTGCAATGCAGGAGACCTGGGTTCGATTCCTGGCTTGGGAAAATCCCCTGGAGAAGGAAATGGCAACCCACTGCAGTATTCTTGCCTGGAGAATCCCCATGGACAAAGGAGCCTGGTGGGCTACGGTCCATGGGGTCGCAAAGACTCGGACATGACTGAGCGATTAACACTCTTAACACTTTCACTCACACACACACACACACACATACACACATATATATTTTCTGTCTACCAAAAGGAGCAGAAGTAAATCTCAAGAACATGACATCAATGATAAAGGGTAATAGTGTAGACAGGTATGTGTGGGTCAGCCTGTCGGCTAGTATGGCTTCTGGACCATTAAGTCTTATCAGTCGCAGTGGCTAAGCCTACTAACCCCAAACCTGGAGGAGGAAGACGCTTGAAGCCATCCTTTTGCATCTGTTCTATTTCCTGTGCTCCGTGGTTGATGACAGGAAGTTCTGATTCACAGTTTCCTCCATGGCAGGCAGATGCTGGGCACAAGACACCACACCCTGATGGCTACAGGTGTAGATTTTGGGTTTACAAAGATAGTTGGAATCTCCACTCCATCACTTCTCACTGTGTGACTGGGGGCAAGTTACTCAGCTTGTTGGAGCCCCAGTTTCCTTTAAAGGAAAAGGGGATTCACACTAAAAGTCAGCCTTAGCAGAGCCCTTGCATGTGCCAGGTGCAGCGCGAGTGTTTTGTGTCGGCTCATCTCATCTTCACAGCCGCAGTGAAGTGAGTACCCCTACTGCCCCCAAGTTACAGATGCGGAAACTGAGGCTCAGAGTGCTTGGGACCCATGTCCAGGGTTACTCTGCTGGAAAGGCTCTGACTCAGGATGGATATTCAGATAGCCTGACTTCACATCCAATACTCTTAGCCATGACACTCACGAATCATTTTCTGATAAGAAGTGATTAACCTCCAATTAAAATAAATAAATTTATATTAAAAAAAAGTCTTGTAAGGGTTACCTAAGTTAATTTTTTTAAATGCAGCTCTGAATGTTCAATAAGTGGTAGCTTAAAAAAATTCTGTTCAGAAAACTTTGAATATGCAAAATGGAAGGAGTCACATTACAAGGAAAAATACAAAGGAATCTCACTATTTTGAGCCCAGAATATTTCAATTATAAGGATAATGTACTTTTAGAGTATGAACAACAAGGAAGAAAAGAAAGTCTCCTTTCAAAGAACATGAAAATTGATTATCTTCAGACTTTTTCTTTCCCAGGTGGCACAGTGGTAAAGAATATGCCTGCCAATGCAGGAGATATGGGTTCCATCCTTGGGTGGGGAAGATCCCCTGGAGAAGGAAATGGCAACCCACTCCAGTATTCTTGCCTGGAAAATCCCATGGACAGAGGAGCCTGGCGGGCTACAGTCTATGGGTTCACAAAGAGTCGAACATGACTCAGGACTGAGTGTGCATGAGCAGACGTTTTACCCTCCAAAATGGAAGAGACTTTAGAGGGTTTTGGAGAGGGAAGGTTGGAACTAAGGAATTTTGACAATTTCACCGTTAAAGGCAAAGGTAGAAACACTCAGATAGACTCACACTAGTGATGGAAGACAAATCAACATGAAAAGACTGTTGGCATGGGGAACTGTGGTATAACAGGACATGCAATTCTTTCTTTTTGAAATGTACACCCAGATTCTGAAATCTAGGAAGATTCTGTTACATTTACGCTCTTAGGTTTAACCTGCACTACTTTCATCTGTCTTTCTGCTTCTGCAGCTTCACTGAGACCAAGAACTGTATTCCCCTCCCCTCCTTTTTTTAATCTGTCCTTTTATACAGATCCTATCATTTAATTCAGGAAAATGCGGTTTAGTAGATCCAAATGGTAAGTGGACTTGCCTGGGTCCCACACGTGAGTGGCAATTTAAGATTCCAACTGAGTTCTCCCAGACAGCATGTCTGCCTGGCACTGGAGTCCCCCATGCCAGAACAGAATTGGGCCTGATAGAGACCCCTGGACCTGTCTCTGTTTCCCTGGGCACCTGGGCTTTCTGTGGTTGGTCTGGGGATCGTTCTCCTGGGAGGTCTCCCCAAGCTCCAGCCCTCTCTCTATGCTTCCTTCCTGATAACACCAGCGCAAGGCTGCCAGTCCTGAACTGAGGATCTCTGGAAGGTTGCCCTACAGAGTAGGGGCTAAGCCTCCCCCCTCCACAGGCCACGCCAGGCCCCAGACCCTTCCTGCCTGGCGCTTTTCTTTAGGGAAGTCCCTCAGATCCTTGGTCAGAAAACCAAGAGTGACCAAGCCTTCCTCTTTCAAGAGAGCCCACTCCATTGGCCGAAAGGCCAAGACAAAGGAAAAGGCTGTGCAGAAAGGGCCCTGACATGTAACACTCAGGGTTCTGGCCTTGCTTTTTTTAGAAAAGGAGCGCTTTCCCATGGTCAGGGGAGAAGTCAGACTTCCCCGTTTCTCTTGGGCCGGGCATGAAGCAATCTTCGGTTCTGATGTTGACACCAGGTCAACCCTCCAGACCTTATCTCGGGGCCTGGCTCCTTGGGTTTCTGAGCTCTGACCTTTCCAACAAGAAATTGACCAATGCACCAGGGGCCCACAGCAGCAAGAACTGGGTGGTGGTCTTAGTGGCAAGGGAGAGGAGCAGGACACAGGTGGGCACCCTGGGACTCACAGCTTGACTTGGCCCCCAGCTCTACCACATGGTGGCTGGGAGGCCTTGGACAAGTTACTTAACCTTTCGGAATCTCAGGCTGTCCACCAGGAAAATGCAGAAATGGTGCTTTATGCAAAAGCAGGCTGTCTATTAAAAAATGAGGAAATCTGTGCGGAGAGCTAGGGTAGGGTTTGTCTAAGCCCTCATTAGACGTTAATTATGCTCAAGGTTATTGAAGGTTGCACCTGAATCTTCAGTTTGAACAATCACCTGCACACACAGTGTATGTAAGGATTGTGCACCTAGAGATGGAAGGCTCTGGATCCAGTTAGAACTGGGTTCAAACTCCAGGTCCCCCACTTTGCAGTAAGCAGTGTGAACCTGCGAAAGTAAATTCTCTTCTTTGAGCCTGATTTCTCATCTCCTGCTTTCTTTATAAGGCTCTTGGAGGCTGATGGTGGCAGCAGATTAACTGAAATAATGTCTTCACACAGGCACGTAGCGGATATGCAGTAATTGTTCCCATTATAACCAAGTGCATGCATGCTAAGTCCCTTCAGCTGTGTCTGACTCTTTGCGACCCTATGGACTGTAGCCCACCAGGCTCCTTTGTCCATGGGATTCTCCAAGCAAGAATACTGAAGTGGGTTGTCGTGCCCTCCTTCAGGGGATCTTCCCAACCCAGGGATCAAACCTGCATCTCTTACATCTGTTGCATTGGCAGGTGGGTTCTTTACCACTAGCGCCAGCAAAGGATCAAGGCAAATCCATTCAACTGTCTGAATCTTTGTGGGTCTCAGCATCATCAAATACGTAAAGATGGGAAAGTCTTCTGGCTTTGTATGAGTGTGGAGAAAATCTAATGGAAAGATTAAGGTCAAAGTAGCTTTCTTCATTAGATCACTCATTTTTTTGTATCTCAGAGCCTGGCACAGTTCCTGGTTTGTTTGAGGTTCTCAATACATAGCTGTCAAATTAAAGAAAGCTTTGCTAAGGCCAACAGAGTTTTGTAGAGACAGGGCTGGCTCTGTGGGCAGGGTCCCATGCTTGGTTCAATGCTCTGCTGTTGCCATCTTGAAACTCTTAGTGGTTTTTGAACAGGGGTCTTTTATTTGAATGTTGCACTGGGTCCCACAAATGAGGCAGCAGGTCCTGTGTAGAGGCAAACCCACTTAGAAGAACATCCAGCCTCCTTATGCAGACTTGCCAGGTATTACCTGATCTGCCCCTGCTGCCTTATTGAACTCTGTGGTCATGCTCCGCTTGCTTCCTGAACTTCAGGCACCCAGGCCTGTTTCTTTAACTGGCCACACCCACCTCCCCTCAGCTCATCCCATGACTGGCTCCCATCACCTTTCCTGTCTCAGCTCCTAAGTCACCTCTATAAAGAAGCCTGCCCTGACCACCCTCCCAGCCACTTTCTGTCTTATTAGCTCGTTTTATACTCTTCCTAGTCCTTGATGCTTCTTTTTGTTGTGTGTGTGCTCTAAGGTGCTCAGCTGCTCAGTCTTTTCTGACTCTTTGTGACCCCAGGAACTGCAGCCTGCCAGGCTCCTGGGATTTTCTAGGCAAGAATACTGGAGTGGGTGATCATTCCCTTCTCCAGGGGATCTTCCCCACCCAGGAATCGAACCTGAGTCTCTTACGTCTCCTGCATTGGCAGGCAGATTCTTTACCACTAGCAGCACCACCTAAAGAGAGCTGTTTGTTTATTATGTTTGGCTGAGCTGGGTCTTCACTGCTGCACGTGGGCTTTCTCCACTTGCAGTGAGTGGGGGCTACTCTCTAGTTGTCGTGCCTGGGCTTCTCATCGCAGTGGCTTCTCATCGCAGTGGCTTCTCTTCTCATGGAGCACAGGATCTAGGGCTCACACACAGGCTTAGTTGCCCCACAGCTTGTGGGATCTTCCCAGAATAGGGATCGAACCCTTCCTTGTCTCCTTGCATTGACATGTGGACTCAACCACTGGACCATCAAGAAAGTCTCCCCGATGTTTCTTTGTGAAATTAAGCGGTTTCCGTATAGGTTGACTTGCTTATTTTCTCCTTCCTCCAGTAGACTGAACTCAGTGAAGGCAGCTGTCTCCCCACCTCATTCTCTGCCTTGTTCCTAATGCCCCTGGTGCATGGGCAGGGTTCCACGAATCCTTACCTACTGAAGAATGAATGAAGTCAGTAGGGTTGGATTTTCATCTCCAAAGGCTATCTCCTGGGACTCACTCATGTGAGAAGGTGAGAGCTGAGTTGGCACCACCCACTGTGGGTGGTGTTGAGAGTGGCTGTCTGGCTCCACAGCCCCTGCAGCTGGACAAGGTGGCCACCATGCCCATATTCTCCTGGCCACAGAAGCTGGCCTCCTGGGTGAGATCTCTCCACTGGGAGTCCACTCTAAACACAGGACTTAGAAAGGTCTGAATGGCTGGTGTGAGCCAAGAGATGGAAAAGCGGAGGTGGATAACACTGGGAACGTTGGATTAGAGGTCACTTAATCCAATGTCCTGTTCATATGGCTTCCCAGGTGGCACTAGTGGTAAAGAACCCATCTGCCAATGCAGGAGATGTGAGAGAAGAGGGTTCAATCCCTTGGTTGGGAAGATCCCCTGGAGGAGGGCATGGCAACCCACTCCAGTATTCTTTCTGGAGAATCCCATGGGTGGAGGAGCCTGACAGGCTATGGGGTCGCATGGGGTCCCAAAGAGTTAGATACAACTGAGGTAACTTACACACGCCTGTTACAGATATTTTGGCCCCAAACAAAAGAAACAGCACAGTGGGAGGCAGTATAACACAGGGTAAAGACTTTAATACAAGTATGAGATTAAATAACTTAATATTTACAAGGTGCTTAGGACAGTTCCTGGCACGAAGACAATGCTAGGTAAGTGTTTTACAAATTGCAGATCAATCCAAGTTGAGCTCTTTTGCTGATCCAGGAAATCTGCAAACTCCGTACTTGTATCATTTCTTTTAATCCCCCAGCCATTTTAAGAGGTAGGTGCAATAATGATTTATGCCCATTGTACAGATGAGGAAATGAAAGGCCAAGCTAGAGAGTGGCAGAGCTGTGACCCAAGGTTGGCTGTCTCCAGAGCTTTCTCAGCTCCTGTGCTGGATGGCAGTTATGGGTAAAGCTAGCCTGGCATCTCCGTGCTCCTTCCCAGTACCAGACCTGGCACTGGCCTGAGTGGGAAATGCCTCTGATTCACATCTGCTCTGCTGGGAAGCTGCCTTACTCATTGGCTCATTCATGCCTCAAGCATCCTCTGCCATCTCCCTCCGCTGTGCAGGGGCCACACCTGGTTCTACAGACAGGCTTGCGAGATTGGGTGTCCTCTGTGTGGTAGAGCAGCAGGCTCCCAGTCTGGAGGGGCTGGCAGGATGGGGGATACACACTGGAGAGCTGATGAGCCCAGGCTTGTTGAGTTTGCTGTTCCTCCTGGGTTGCTTGCCCCTCCCTAGGTGGAGGGTGCTTCCTGTGCTGGGGCCAAGAATGGCTAGGACCCCACAGATACTGGAACTAATGGGTGTGCTCAGCTCCCCATGCAGAGTTCCATGGGTGGGGCTCTGATGGCCCATGGATACATCTGAAAGCCCTGCTCACCTTTGGGCCAGCTGAGCTGGGCAGAGGGGTAAAGCCCCAGCAAAGGCCATCCGTGCAAGACCCCAATAGCTTTTGGCTCTGATTCTAGATTGATCTCTGCTACCTGACTTCTCCTATCTGGAAACTCTGGGTCTGTTCTGTTCTCCACACCCTCTCAGGAGCACCCCAACAAGCCCAGTGGGACTCGTCATGGGTCACTGGAGGTGACTGTTCACTCTTCAAGCCACAGCAGAGATGCCCAACCCTATGACATCCATTGACCTCATTTGCCCATTCATTCACACATGGATACGTTCATTTAACAAATATTCATTGAATTTCCATCATGGGCAAGGCATGGTGTCTGACTCTAAGGAAACAGCTGAACGTAAATCCATCACCGCTTCCACTCTCATGGAACCCACATTCCAGAAGGCTAGCATAAAGAGAGTCAAAGAAGGAGAAAAAATAATTGCACATCTTGAAAGGTGTATGGAGGGAAAGAGTGTGGGTTATTTCAAGTCATTTTTGGAGCTGACTCATAACAGGTTGAAAGAGATGCCTGTTGAAGTTTTGGGGAGTTTTGTGAGCTGATTGTTAAACACAGCCATGATGAAAAAGTAAGTTATGTAAATTTGCAGTGATATAAACTATATTGAAATAAAAATTAAAAATTGAAGCCATCAATTATATGGGGTGGTGTGAGCAGAGAATTGGCAGACTGGGGATGGGTTGGAGAAGCCACTTGTGTCTACTTGGCTTCCTCTCCTCACGCTTGGGGCCTGGGTTTTTCCTTCAGGAACCTCATCCCTGGTCCTGCAATTAGTCTCAGTTAGGGCCAGGCTTCCCAGGTGGCGCCAGTGGTAAAGAGTCCACCTGCCAATGCAGGAGACACAAGAGACACAGGTTTCATCCCTGGGGAGGGAAGATCCCCTGGAGTAGGAAATGGCAACCCACTCCAGTATTCTTGCCTTGAAATCCTGTGGACAGAGGTGCCTATTGGGCTACAGTCCATGGGGTCGCAAAGAGTCAGACACGACTGAGTGCACAGGCACACACAGGGCCAGGCTGATCCCAGGGCTGAGGCCTGAGGGTAACCAGGAGCTAAGTCAAACCCAGTGTCACACTGTGGGGACAGTTCAGAGGCCTCCGGTGACTTGGATTTGGGCTCTTGATGCTGACCATTCCAGGTTGGACCCTCCGCTGTGACTTTGCCTCCTCCCGAGGGCATCCTACCCTCCCATCTGGTTCTAGAAAGTGTGTGTCTGGACCTGATGGTTTGGCGAGTCCTCTGAGAGTTCCCACCTGGTGGCATGGCTGGTCCCCAGTACTGACCATGTGCCTGAATTAGGGTGAGCCACATGGACATACACTCTGCAGGCGACACATTCTGCCACTGGGGAGCTGGTCCTACCCTATCGGTCTAACCCAGGTCAAGTAGGGCAGCTTCCTCAGTCTCCCCAGTTCATTAAGTTTTATCAGTTCAGCAAGTCACATAGCAGGGCAGGCGTCAGGGAAAGTGCAGCTATTGTAGGGGTCTTATGTGTTCAGAGAAGCCTCCATACACACCGATCTGAATCCTTCCCTGCATCGCCCCCCAAAAGACTGCTTCCTTCTAAAACACATCCACTTTGCATGCCCGGTGCCGGCCTTCCCTCAGGACACAGGTTGACCAAGGCAGTGGACCCACTCCTCCTGGGACATTCTTCTCTGGCTCCATGTCTGGGAAACCAGCCCATGCTCCCTCTGCCCGGGGTGACCTGACTCCTTTCCCCACCATCTACCCTCCTGTTCTTCCCTTCTGAAACTCTCCAGAACCTTCTGACTCATCCTCTGACTCAGGTGGAGTATTTCTGTTCCCACGTCCTTTTCCCTGAGAGGCTGGAAATCACAGCTCTCCCCCTGGCTCAGTGTCAGGGAAGGAACAGCTGGATTCCTGTATGTGCTTGTGTGCACGTGTGTGCACATGTGTGTGTGCCGGGGTATGCCCCTCCCCACCCCAGGGAGCTAGGGAGGGTGGTTTTCCTATTCCTTCCCTGATGCTGGGAAAGATCGAGGGCAGGAGGAGATGGGGTCGACAGAGGATGAGGTGGTTGGATGGCATCACTGACCCAAACGGACATGAGTTTGAGCAAACTCTGGGAGATGGTGAAGGACAGGGAAGCCTGGTGTGCTGCAGTCCATGCAGTTGTAAAGAGTTGGACATGGCTGAGCGATTGAGTAACAACCTCTCTGTATATCCCCTGACTCCTCAGGAGCCGACAAGCATCCTCTAAGACACCAGGAGGGGTGAGCGGTGGGGGTATCCGCAAAGAGCGTCATCCTGATCTTGACAAGATGACTGTGTTGTTGGAGGTGCCTTTTTAGCAAAGAAAGTCCAAGCTGATGACACCTTCTACCAAACCCCGAATCCCTGAAAATGCACTTAATAAACCGGCAGGCACCTAGGGACCAATACTTTGAGCTTGAAAGTGACCAAGATTGATGAAGGATCACCTTCAACATTACCCAGCAAGCAAGTAGCCAAGCTGGATTTGGATTGTAATAAATTCGTGCCTTCAGTTGACATTGGATATTCCCCGTCCTCTTTCCCTGCCCCCTACTCCCAGGCAGGACCTCTCCTCTCTCCGCTTCTGCTAAGCTTGAGCTGTCTAGTACAGTGGCTAGCAGCTACGTGAGACTATTAAGCACTAGAAATGTGACTAGTTCAAATGAAGAGGTTCTGTAACTGTAAAATGCACACTGGGTTTCAAAGCTCTAGTATGAAAAATATTCTAGTATAAAAAAATGAGAAATAGCTCATTCATAATTTTTCATATAGGTTGCAGGTAGAAGTGGTAATATTTTGACAGGTTGGATTAAATAAAACATTATTAGAATGAATTCCACCCATTTATTTTTACTTTTTAAAATGTGTAGAAAATTTTAAATTGTGCATGTAATTTAAGTATGTAATGATTATGTATGTAATTCCAATATACAATGGCTCATGTTTGGGCTGCAATTATGTTTCTATTGGAGTTGACCAGAAATCTGCCCCCACCTTGTTTCTATAAATAAAGTTGTATTAAAACACAGCTAGGCTTATTCATTTACAAAGCATTTTAGGGTGATTTTGCTCTATAACGGCAAATTGAGTATTTGTGACTGAGAACCTGTGACCCATAGAGCCTAAAATATTTAGTTCCAGTCCTTTACAGAAAAAGTTTTACTGACTCTTTCACTAGACCACCAATTTCGTGAGAGTGGGGATTATGGACTTGACACAGAATAAGTGGTTAGTAAGTATTGAGCGAATGTATAATTTTGGAGGGTATGTTTGTTGGAATTACAAGCAGAGGGAATAGTATATGCCGAAGCACGGGGCCAAGAAATAACACTGATTGTGTTGGTGATGGGGTGTTTTGGGGGGCCCTTTATAAAAAATTTGCTCACTCTTATTCTAGATACTTCATTGGCTTCCCTGGTGGCTCAGAGGGTGAAGCGTCTGCCTGCAGTGTGGGAGACCTGGGATCGATCCCTGGGTCAGGAAGATCCCCTGGAGAAGGAAATGGCAACCCACTCCAGTACTCTTGCTTGGAAAACCCCATGGACGGAGGAGCCTGGTGGGCTACAGTCCACGGGATCGCAAAGAGTCGGACACGACTGAGCAACTTCACTTTACTTCATTCTAGATACTTAAATATATGTATTTTTTGGTAGACCATCTTTAGAGTCTTTGTTGAATTTGTTACAACGCTGCTTCTATTTTATGTTTTGGCTTTTTGGTCTCAAGTCACATGGATCTTGGCAGTCTGACCAGAGGGATTGAACCCACATGCCCTGCTTTGGAAAGCGAAGTCTTAACCACTGGGCCACCAGAGATGTCCCCTCTAGACATTTGTATCAGCCTCCTGCCTGATTCCTTGCCTCATGTTATTTCTTTCCCAGGCAGCCTCCGTTCTGCCTACCTGCATGCGTGCTAAGTCGCTTCAATCGTGTCTGACTCTGCGACCTTATGGCCTGTAGCCTGCCAGGCTTCTCTGTCCATGGGGTTCTCCAGGCAAGAATACTGGAGTGGGTTGCCATGCCCTCCTCTAGGGATCTTCCCAACCCAGGGATCGAACTTGCATCTCTTACATCTAATGCATTGGCAGGCAGATTCTTTATCACTTGCGCCACCTGGGAAGCCCCATTCTGCCTACACAAATCCCAACAAAGCACTGATCAGCTCCCCAAATCTCCATTGTCCTAGCCATTGCCTGTAAGATGAAGGCAGAACTTCCTAGCATGGCCTTGCAGGCCCTCCCATGCTACCCTGCCCAGCCCCCGAGCCTGCTACTCTGCCATCTCCTCTCCCCTCCAGTGCTCTGGGGCTGCCCCACCTATTCTGGTCTTAATGCCTTTCTTCATACTCCTTCTCTGCCCTGAAACCTCTCCTTGATCTCTGCAAGTCAGATACCCACCCTTCAAGGCTCGGCTCCAATATTTCTTCCTTGAGACACAATATGGCATTTTGCCAGTTTTGGAGTTTCTTTTAAGTCATTGTTAACATAAGATAAATGATAGGAGGTACTGGGTTCCCACAGCAGTTTGTATCTTTATTTATTTTTAAACAGCAGCACTAATAATTTAAAGCTGAAAATTTTACTTTTCATCTAGTACTCACTATACGTGCCAGCTACCATGCTCAGCTCTCCAAATATATTGCCTTTTGCAGTTCTCACACAGCTCTGTGAAACTGGTGCTATGCTACTCCCATTTAACAGATAAGGAAACAGACTCAAAGATGTAATATAAGAATAATGAGTGGTGGTCCTGACATTTAAATTCAAGTTGATTAGATTCTAGAGCCCAAAATGCAAATCTAAGGTCTGTGTTCTTCCCTGAGTCTACTTCCTAAGGCTACCTCACCCATGCCTGGGTCCTGGCGGTCCTTCTACAGGGATTCCCATTCCCAGGTCCTAGATCAGTCCTCACTGGGTCCCCTATTAGGTCAGTCCTGACTAGAGAGAGCTTAGTCCCTGTGCTCAGGCCTGAGTGTGCTGAAAGAAGCAAATCAAACCCATCGCCTTGGCCTGGGGACCACTCGAGAGGCTGTGTCTGCTGAATCCCCATCCTTAAGGGTCCAAGATATAGAGTTAAGTGGAAGTAAACTTGTGCTCACTTTTGCATCTCGATGTAAAGGTCACTTCCTCAGGGAAGTCCTCCATGATTGCCCAGACAGGGAAAAATTCTGGATCTATGTTCTTACAGCATCTAAATCTACTTCTTCTCCTTCCAATAATTCATCCTTTTTTTTTTTTTTTGGTAATGACTCTTTTATCATTTGTTTCCCTGGCTGAATAATAAGCATCATGAGGACAGGGGCTTTGTTTCTCATATTTCCAGGACCTTTCTCAGTGCCTGATTCATTGCGGATGCATGGTGGATATTTGAATGGATGAATGAAGCTCTGCTTGTTCATCTCACCTGGATATCCACCTCGCTGGTCTCCAGATCCATAGGGAAGCAGACAAGCATGTGAATTTCTGTCCCCTCTCTTTCCTGATGACTTAGTGTTGAAGACACTAGTGTGTGTTGAAAAGAGACTGACAGATTGCTGATCACTAGGCCCGTAATATTTGATCATGAGCAGAACTCCAGATAGAAAGCCCTTTCCTCGACCTCAACCGAGGAAACCCATCCCACTGTGTGTCCTCTGGGGGCACAGCCTGTGGCGGCGACCCAGAAGAAGGAGAGGGAGTGGGCGGGTCCCCTGGCATGGGCAGTGAGCCAGGGCAACTCCACACCCTGACCTGTCCCCACTGCCCACCCCTGAAGGGCAGGGAAGCATGCAGATCCCCAAGCACAGCTAAAGGAGTTCCGCAACACCTTCCTGATGCCTTAGTGGCTGTGATTTGAGAATTTCTGTTTTCACCTAATTCAGAAGAGGCAGCTGCAGGTGAGTCCTACAGCCACAGGAATTCTTCTATCTGTTCTGCATGTCCTCAGACATCCTGGGGCGTGGTTGGTGGGTGGGAAGGTCAGCCTAAGAATCAAGTCTCACATGCCTATGTTGGTTTAGGGTGACCAACTGATCCTGCTTTGTCTGCAATGGTCTTGTCTTTAAAACTGAAAGGCCCTCATTCCTGGGCGACTAGGGACAGGTGGTCACCCTGACTAGGTGACTCTTGCTCTAAAGTGGCTAGTTTCAGTGCTGGATGCTACATCACTGGTTTCTGGCCAGTTTGCCATCATTTTGGGCAAAATGCACACAAGGCTGTCATCTTCTTTGAGGCTCAGAGTGAGTCTGGGGCCAGGGACCGACAACAATCAGCTCAGGCCTGCGAATCTGGCCAGATTAGAGGGACTAGTGTTAATCCTTTTAAATCCAGTATTAAAGACCACAAGAGGTACTGCAGGGTTCCTCCAGCTGTGGGGACCTCAGAGAGTCTGGATTCCTAGGTTGTGATGGTGGCCACGTATAGCTGGCCAGCATCTGGGGTAGGGGGTATGTTTATACAGATCAGAATAAACTAGACTCGAGTATGCGTGCTTGCGAGCATGAGTGCAAGTCACTTCAGTTGTGTCTGACTCTTTGAGACCCTATGGACTGTAGCCTGCCAGGCTCCTCTGTCCATGGTATTTTCTAGGCAGGAGTACTGGAGTGGGTTGCCGTTCCCTTCTCCAGCGGATCTTCCCTACCCAGGGATCCAACCAGGGAATCTTCCTGGCCCATGGATTGAACATCGGTCTCTTATGTCTCCTGCATTGGCAGGTGGGTTCTTTACTGCTAGAGCCACTTGGGAAGCCCAGACTCGAGTATACAATAAAAATATAACAGAAGTCATATGAGCAATTTTCAATTTTCTAGTAGCTATGTTGAAAAATAAACTGGTGAAATTAAATTTAATAACATATTCTACTTAACCCAATCATCCAAAATATTATAATTTTGACATGTAATCTATTTAAAATTATTGAGATCTTTTATGGTTCTGTTTCATTCTAAGTGTTCAAAATCCAGTTTGTATTTCATGCACTCAGCATCTCTTGATTTGAACCAGCCACATTTCAAGTGCTGTGGTATCTATGGTTTGGTGTGTGTGTGTGTACACATGTATTATAAAGCCTCCTAATAAAACCTGGAAGATCTGTAACTGCCAGAATACCATCTGACAAGACTGCCATATATTTTGTAAAGGGCGCCATGAACTGTGGCTTCCCCAATGGGTCAGTGGTAAGGAATCCGCCTGCAATGCAGGAGACTTGGGTTTGATCCCTGAGTTGGAAAGATTCCCTGAAGGAGGAAAAATGGCAGCCCACTCCAGTATACTTGCCTGGAAAATCCCTTGGACAGAGGAGCCTGGTAGGCTACAGTCCGTGGGGTCACAAGAGTTGGACACAACTTAAAGATTAAACCACAACAACCACAACCATCTTTTGCTTAAACGGGTGCTTCTTTTGCTTTCGAAAGTTGTGCTTTCTTCCCTCAGAAGACTGGACACCCTAAGATACACATATACTTTTAAATACATTTGTGGGGAGGTATAGAGTCTTCCTGAGGACTTCACAGGTGATAAATAATCCTCTTGCCGATGCAGGAGGCTTGAGTTCGATCCCTGGATTGGGAAAATCCCCTGGAGAAGGAAATGGCAATCCATTCCTGTATTCATGCCTGGGAAATCCCACGGACAGAGGAGCCTGGCGGGCTAGAGTTCATGGGGTTGCAAAAGAGTTGGGCATGACTGAGCGACAAAACAATAACAACCAAAAGAAGCTCCCAACCAAAGGAGCATCCTTTGCTCTTTAGAGCAAGCATTTCTACTGAAGATAAAAAAATGGAGTCCTGAGCTGAGTTTCCTAAATGTCTAGAGTGAAAAAGAAGATGAGAAAGATACAACCAAATGTTGGTAAGTATGTAGAACAACCAGCACATCACAGGTGGAGTATTAATGGTAGAGCTGTTTGTAAAACAGTTTGACATTAAAGGGTTAAATGTGCATCTACTAAGTGACCTAGTCATTTCATCTTTCTGTATTTTTCTGAGACAAGTTAAAAAAATATAACGTCTTTTGGAGAAATGTTTGTAACAGCTTGATCACAATAGCCTATAACTGGAAATAGCCGCAAAGATTTCATCAACAAGAGAACAGAAAAAAAGCTATGGTCTATTTATGTAACAGAATACAACTCAGCAATAGAAATAAATAGATTAGTGATGTACACAACAAAGCCTGTGAATCTCAAAAAAAAAAAAAAAATCACGCTGAAGGAAAGAAGCTAGACACAAAAGTGCCCATCTGCGTGATTCTACTGACGTGAAGTTCTACAACAGGCAACACGAACTTACCAGAAAAGAAATCAGAGCAGTGCTAGCTTCCAGGAGAAGGTGGATTTCGTGGGAAAGGGCACAGGAAAACTTCCTGGGTGAAGGGAAAGTTCTGTGGGTTTTTGATAAAATTGAAAGACTAGTTTACTTAAAAATCTGTACATTTCACTGATGTAAATTACACCAAAAAGGGGACACGGAAACAGTTAAGAAACTGAATGCTTTTGGAGGCTCTTAAAGACCCAATACATCTCTATCATTCTTTGTGACAACAGGGTCTTGGACGATGGATCTGGCCTTGCTGTTTCAAGTAAAATTGACCATATTAATTCATGTTCATGGTTATTCCCAGCTGGACTAGATCTCTGAAGTAGAGACCAGTCTTAACATCATGTTCCCAGGATCTGGTGTGAGGATGGGCCTTCACGGGTACAGAGGAAATATTTTTTGAATAAATGAATGACTTTCTGTATATTTATACATATGTAAATACACACATATTATTTAGTATAATATAAAGTATATATAACATATATTATTATTTAGCATGAAGTGTAGTTGACTTAAAGTATTATATTAGTTTCAAGTGTACAACATAATAATTTGGCATTTTTATAGATTATACTCCATATAAAGTTATTATAAAATATTGGCTGTATTCCCTGTGCTATGTATTTTATACTGTATTCCCTGTATCTTATTTTACATGTAGTCGTCTATACTTGATGCTGGAGCTCTAATACTTTGGCCGCCTAATGTGAAGAAATGACTCATTAGGAAAGACTGATGCTGGGAAAGATTGAAGGTAAAAGGAGAAAAGGGAGCAGAGGGCGAGATGGTTAGATAGCATCACTGACTCAATGGACATGAATCTGGGGAAACTCCAGGAGATAGTGAAGGACAGGGAAGCCTGGCATGCTGCAGTCCATGGTGTGGCAAAGAGTTGGTCATGACTTAGTGGCTGAACACAACAACAACAAATCTATACCTCCTAATCTGCTTCCCTTGTTTTCCCTACATCTCTCCCCACTAGTAACCAGTAATTTGTTCTCTGTATCTGTGTCTGTTTCTTTTTTGTTATAGTCATTTGTTTATTTTTTAGATTCTGCATGTAAGTGAAAACATACAGTATTTGTCTTTCTCTGTCTGACTTATTTCACTAAGCATAATACCCTCCAGGTCCATCCAGGTTGTGAATGACAAAATTTCATTCTTTTTTATGGCTGAGAGATAATAAACAAATGACTCTTAATGGAATCACTTGACAGGAATAAGAAGTTCTTGTATTCTTGGGTGATCCATGGGTCCTACCACTGGATGGGAAAGTGGGTCATTGTGTTTTCACAGAAGGGGTCAAATTTCCTCCCTTCTTTTCTTCCTTCTTTCTTCCTCCCCTCCCCCATTTCTTTCTTTCCTTCCTCCCATTTCTCCTTCTTTCCTTCACTAATCCTCTGCTGTACCTCAAGGGAATATCCATTCATTTTGGGCCCTTTGATTCACTAAGTCCTTAAGGTACAGTGCTTATGGGCTTTCAAGGGATCCATGAAAGTAGCTCTGATCTGAATAAGTAAAGAAAATTGCAAAGTATAAGAATGAGTGTTTAATTAAATGTACATAAAGCATATCATTATGGAAACTAGTTTAATCCAAGTCAACTCCTATAGTTATAGAAAAATTCTACTCAGTGTAGGATGTGGATTTATTTTCATGATGTTGGATGGGGGAGTCTCCCAAAGTCAGGGGGATTGGGGGCTCCCAAGACTCTCAAGTAACTGTAAAATCGATGTATACTTGATATTGTGGGAAACTCATTTGCCAAAACATACAAGAAAGTGGGAGAAGACACAGGAAGAAGAATCAATGTATAAGGTTATGAGGAATAACTTCAAATTCATTTTCTTTTTTTTTACCAAAAAACTTTGCAGGTAATATAAATATGCATGGTAGGCAGAAGAATGACCCTCTAAAGAGGTCCATGTCCTAAGCCTTAGAACTTGTGGATATGTTACTTTATAGGACAAAAGGGAATTTGCAGATGTGATTAAAGTTAATGACTTTGAGATGGGGAGATTATCCCCCAATATCCAAGTGGGCCCAAGGTAATCACATAATCCTTAAAATTGGAGAAACTCTTTTGACTGTGGTCAGGGATAGATGTGATGGGGAGAAATGGTCAGAGAGAGGCAACATTGCTGGCTTTGAAGATGGAAACAAGGGCCATGATTAAAAATACATGATTAAGGATACTAAGAATACAGGTGGCTTCCAGAAGCTGGAACAACCAGGAAAATGGATTCTCCCCTTGAGTGCATAAAAAAGAGCACAGCCCTGTAGACATCTTGACTACAGCCCATTGTCAGACTTCTACCCCCCACAACTACAATACATACATATTGTTTAGGCTACGAAGTTCACGGTAATTGATCGTGCCAGTCAGGGATGCCATCAATGCACATGGCATGCAGCATGTATTGAGTGCTTTCTATGTGCCAAGCACTGTGTTATATACTTTGCGTGTCTGAGCTTTCTCAATTTTCATAACAACTCTGTGAAGTGGGTCCTGTTATCACTCTCCTTTTATTTCACTTGTTTCCTTCCTTTCTTTATTTTTGGCTGTGCTGCACAGCATGTGGGATCTTAGTTCCCTGACTAGGGATGGAACCCACAGGGAAGTGTGGTGTCTTAACCACTGGATCATCAGGGAGGTCCCCACCCTCCTTTTAAAGATTGAGTCTTAGAGAAAGTAAGGAGACATAGGAGACACAGATTCGATCCCTGGGTGAGGAAGCTCCCCTGGAGGAGGGCACGGCAACTCTTTCCAGTATTCTTGCCTGGAGAATCCCATGAGCAGAGGAGACTGGTGGGCTACAGTCCATAGCGACCCAGAGTCAGACACAATGAAGTGACTTAGCATGCATGCACGTGTTCGTTTCTATGATAAACAATAGAATCACAGAGTAAAAGCGCTTTGTAATTTTTTGGCCTTCAATCCAGGATGATGAGGGTCAAATTTACCTTTGCAGAACCTACGAGAAAAGGTGAACACAAGGCACGACAATGTAACAGCTCTTTAGGGCGACGTATTTTAGTAGGGGCAGAACCATCTCCATTCTCATAAATCGTCTACAGGACCACAGGCTTTAGATCTCGAAGGAGCATCACTTTTCACATAAACAATTACAACACTAATCACAAACCGTTTTTATCTGTCCATTAAGGTAGATATAATTAAGGTAACATTTTGTTAAACTAGTTTGAGGATGCGCTTTAGTGTCATAATGATGACTATTATTTCTCGGAGAGTTTCTAATTTGTCTTGGCTGCATCTTGGGCAGTCTCCTGCTCTCTCTTGCGCTTGATGCTCCATCAGAGCATCTTCAGCCCCTCTGTTCTGTGTCCCCTCCACTTTCCTAGTAACTTTCTAGTCATCATTTAGTTGTCCTCTTACATTGCACCTTCTCAGGGAGACCGTCCTGATGCCCCACACTGGAGAAATCCTCTGGAATGCGTTCCAAAAGTGTCCTGTTCCTTCCCTTTATCTACCTCATCACCCTCTATCAGCTATTTCATCTACACACATTCATCACCTCTTTCCTCTGTGCTTTAAGCCTCAAGAAGGCAGAACCTCACATCTGTTCCATTTCCCACTGGGTACCCAGGGATTGGCAACTGGTAACATTCATTAGGGGCTTTCCTGGTGGCTCAGTGGTAAAGATTCTGCCTGCTAATGTAGGTGAGCCAACTTAGATCTCTGGGTTGGTAAGATCCCCTGGAGGAGGCAATGGCAACCTACTCCGGTATTCTTGCCTGGGAAATCCCATGGACAGAGGAGCCTGGCAGGCTACAGTCCATGGGGTCTCAAACAGTCAGACACAACTTAGTGACTAAAATAACAAAAACAACATTCAATAAATATCCGTGGGCTGACTTCTGATAGATTTTAATTGGTCTTTGCTTCTTAGTGGCCACTACTGGTGTCTACTTGGACCTTAACTGGCTGAGATTTTTGTCCCATCCTCCACCTTCCACTTTCCCAACACGTGTACTTTCTACTTCACACACTTTCCACATCATGTGTACCTTCTACATCACACACTTTCTACTTCACATGTACTTTCACACAAGGAGACTCCTATGCGTGTGAGCATGTGAACACACACACATGTGCACACACAGGATAAGCAATGTCTTTTCAAAGCTCCTTTGCGCCTTTAGGCTGGAGCCCCTGGGCCCTAGTCTGCAGGCCTGGCTTCTGAATCGGTCTAGAGAGGGAAGCGAGAGGGGGCGTGATGCTTTTGAGTCAGGCATTACTCTCTGGGACCATCTACCCTCTTGGGAGGTCCTAGGGATTACCTGTGCATCAGTCCAGACCCTCTGGGAAGCCTCGTTTCCCCTGAAGCTCATGTCCTGGGGCTCCATTTCTGCTATTCTTGTCCCCATGTGGGCTGTGCTCAGCCTGGGGGGCCAGTGGTTGAAGCCATGCTTTCTTCCCTTCCTCCCTTCCCCACCATGGGGAGTTTCAGTAGGGGAGTCCCTCCTTCCTAGGGTCCCCAGGAGACTACCTGGCATTTCACAACTGCTGCCCAGACTCACACAGTGAGGGCATGAGGCCAGGTCATGGTCCCAAAGGGGCCTGACCCTTAGAACCCAGCCCTCTGCAGCAACCTTGGGATGGTCATTGCATAACTGGCAGTGAAACCCCTGCCACGGAGCTGAAGCCCTTTGACCGTGTGGAAACTTTCGAAAACAGACTGAGCCACAGTGATGTCCTCTTCTGTTCCTGGTTCCCAGCCTGCTCAGCTCCACCCTCCCCTGTTCATGCCCTGCATTGGCCTTTGCCCTGAGCCTTGCCCCCTCGCAATGTCCCTGGCCCGCTCCACCTACTGCCCAGACCAATGAGAGCCCAGAAAAAGAGTCTGATGGGGTTGGGGGTGGAAATGCCTTTGTGTCTGGAGGCAGAATTGCAACCACCCGGGGCTCCCGGGCAGTGTTTCCTGAACTCCACTGGGGAGGCCTGTGTCTCCCAGCTGACTTCCCCACCTGCCTCCCTAGCCCGGCTCCTTCAGCCCGCCCCTCTGCAGCCTGTCCCTGCTTCAACACCTCACAGCCAGATGACTTTCCTGCTCACCCTCTCCCCATCTTTCACCAAGACATGCAGAGAGTGTTGGTTAAGACTTTGGGAGTCCCTAGACTTGGGTTCAGTACCTGGCTGTTTGACCTTGGACCTGTGACTTCACCTCTTTGGTCCTCTTTTCATCATCTGACATGGATTTGATATTCCCTTTCTCACAGGGTTGTCATAAGTGTGACCCCAGGGGATGCAGCTGTTTAACACATTTTCGGATCACCTGCTATGTGACAGGCACTGAGCTGTGTGCTAGGGTCACAGGGTGATCAAGACAGAGTCTGGTAGGAGGGAGCCTGCAGTCTAAAGGTGGAGATGGAAAACTCTGGCACGCATTCACAGAGATAGGCCAACAAACAAACAGAGCCATGGATTCCCAGCGCACACTGGATGATGAGAAGAAGAAGAAGGACAGGAAACGTTGACAGAAGGCAGCACTGAGAGCATCCTGGGGGTCAGGGGTGGGGGAAGAGGTGTTTCAGGGAATGGTACTAACCAGACCTGGAGGATGGAAAGGGGTCCACGGCTGGAGAAGAGGGTCAGATAGAGGGACATTCTGCGCGATAAGGCTCAGAAAGCAAGAAGCCATCTGGTGGGTTTGGAGATCCCAATGGGACTCTTTGTGGCTTGGGTACAGAGAACCAGAGTTAGGTAGAGACAAGTGAGCATAACACAAACTATCCTGGATCCTGTAGGCCTTTGGATCGGCACCATCAGCATCACCTGGGGACTTGTTAGAAATGCATGTTCTTGGGCACCCGTGCAGGTGGACCAAGTCAGAAACTCTAGGGCTAGAGTCCTACAGGGGATCCAAGTTTGACCGTTTCTGCTAAACTAAAGGAGGGACTTTTCCCCGCAGCATGGGAGAATACTATTAGAGAGCTTTTTTTTTCTTTTTTTATTAATGGTGAGGTCTATTTATTAACTTAAAAAAATACTTATTTGGCTGTGCCACATCTTAATTGCAGCATGCCAGATCATTGATGTTCATTGTAGCAAGCGGGATCTTTATTTGTGGCATGTGGGATCTGGTACCCTGATTGGGGATCAAACCCGGGCACCCTGCCTTGGGAATGCAAAGTCTGAGCCACTGGGCCACCAGGGAAATCCTTAGAGAAGTTTTTTTTTTCTGTCCTAGAGAGTTTTAATCAGGGGAGAGGGATGGCTAAATCGGGCTGATAGTATTGTCTAATGGCTAGGGTCCACACCATCCCACCTTTCCACGCTCCTGCTTTGCTGTCTCCCACTTTGAAGGCTGCTGCCCACCCGATGTCCCTGCCCAAGGCCTCTATTTGCGAGGATTTTACCCTGTAGTCATAGTGGTAGTTGCTCAATTGTGTCTCTCTGTGACTCTGTGGATTGTAGCCCGCCAGGCTTCTCTGTCCATGAAACTCTCCATGCAAGAATACTGGAGTGGATAGCTATTCCTTTCTCCAGGGGATCTTCCTGACTCAGGGATTGAACCTGAAGTTCCTGCATTGTAGGCAGGTTCTTTACCATCTGAGCAGGCCACCTGATTTTGCAAAGACCTATATTTGAGCAACTTCTCTGTGGGAAGACCCAGGAAGTTAAACCCAACAGACCATCTCTTGGGTCTGAGAGCCGACCTTATAGGAAATGAGCTATGCTCTCCAGGGTTCATGCAACCAAGAGGTGAGAGTCCCACCTGGGCTCAGGTATCTCCTATGGAAGTTATCCAGTGGGTGTAGCCTGTGGAGTGTCCATCCCTGTCTAACTCCTGAACTGGGGGGTCAAGAAGCTACAGCTCTGCACTACCAAGAAGCAAATTTCAACAGATGATTTAGGTAAAAATTGCTAAAATATCAAGAAAGCTAGGCAAAATAGCTGAAATACTCAAGCAGTTAAAGCCAAATACCTAAACTACTTGGAAAAGTTCAGGTGAGTGACTTCAAGACTCAGAGGACTCAGGCAAAGCTGTTTAGCAGTCAGGTGGGCAGAGGAACATGCACGTGGGGTTTGGAATCAATTTCCCCATAGACACTGGTTTGCTGTGTGGCCTTGCATTTGGAACCATCAAATGCTCTTCTGTGAAGTGGGGTCGGTATCATCTATCTTGTAGGACCTGGGTCAGTGGGAAGACGCAAAGGGCTGGAGGACTTTGAGGGCAGGAGACTGGGGAGTGGGAATCCATGACTGGTTTCACTCATGGATCTGGTGCCTTGGCAGGGATGGCTGGAAGCTGGACTCAATTCGGGTGGCACACTTCCACTCTGGCACGATGTTTTATGGAGCTTCCTTGGAAGCTTAGACAGTAATCTGCCTGCAATGTGGAAGCCGCAGGTCTGGTCCCTGGGTCAGGAAGATCCCCTGGAGAAGGGAATGGCAACCCACTCCAGTATTCTTGCCTGGACAATTCCAGGGACAGAGGAGCCTGGTGGGCTACAGTCCATGGGGTCGCAAAGAGCTGGACACGAATGAGCGACTAACACTTTCACTTCTTTATTTTCATGATACCTTACATGATAATACAGAGTTCCAGAGAATGAGATGGAAATGACAAGCTTTGAAAGTCACATAGCATTATGCTCGCCATACTCTATTTTTTTTAAATTGATTAATTTATTTAGGCTGCATCGGGTCCTAGTTGGGACATCTTTTGTTGCAGTGCATGGGTTTAGTTGCCCTGTGGCATGTGGCGTATGGGATCTTAGTTTCCCGACCAGGGATTGAACTCACGTCCCCTGCACTGAGAGGCAGACTCTTAACCATGGGACCAGCAGGGAAGTCCAGTCGCCATATGCTATTGATTGCAATAGTCACAAGTCCACTCTGATTCAAGGAGAGAGAAATCAGAGACCACTCTGATTGCAAGGACCTACCTCTCAGTAGGAAGATTGTCAAAGAATTTGTGGCTGTCATTTAAACCCAAAACACTGACAAGCCTTCCAGGATTAAGTCAGTGATGACCAGGCTTGCCACTTAGTCAGAACTATGCTTCCAGCCCCTATGGTTAGCAATAGGGTTGCTGCTGCTACTGCTAAGTCACTTCAGTTGTGTCCGACTCTGTGCGACCCCATAGATGGCAGCCCACTGGCTCCTCTGTCCCTGGGATTCTCCAGGTAAGAATACTGGAGTGGGTTGCCATTTCCTTCTCTAATGCATGAAAGTGAAAAGTGAAAGTGAAGTCACTCAGTCGTGCCCGACTCTTAGCGACCCCATGAACTGCAGCCTACCAGGCTCCTCTGTCCATGGGATTTTCCGGGCAAGAGTACTGGAATTGGTGGCCATTTCCTCTTCCAGGGGATCTTCCCAACCCAGGGATTGAAACCATGTCTACTGCATTGGCAGGTGGATTCTTTACCACTGTAACATCTGGGAGGCCCAGGTCGTTCCTATTGGATGGATGCAAAACCATCAGCTCCTTGTAAGCCTCAGAATTCAACTGACCTTGGTTTGTGACCCGAGGAAGGGTGTCGAGTCCATTTCCTTGCAGGTCAGCTGGGCTGGGGAAGGGATGAATAACATCCTCCAGCTTCTCCCTCTCTGAGCATTTAAAAAGCAGTAATAAATAGATGAGAGCCTGGGAGGTGTGACTGATTTGTTTTATGAATCACAGAAGAGGCTGTAACTCATGGGAGATTAGGGTTGAAGTAAGTTGTACGGCACTTGCATTACACACGGAGATTAATGGCTTATCGCGTGAGGCCCCACTGTTAACCAGCTCACCCACAGGGAATTTAATGGGGGGGGGCACACAGGCTGACTTTTTAATTCTCGAACAAATGCTTCAGGCTTTTGTGCAGCCTGGATTCTCACCTACAAGTGCCTGCCTGATCAGAGCCACGAGGGCTCAGGAATTGGGGAGCAACTTAGTTCATATAGGGAGAAAAAACCAAATATTCCTAAGGATGCTCAGCATCCGTTTCCTTCCTGCCCTGTTTCTTCCCTCAAGGCAATGAGCAGTAATTTCTTAGGAGGGCTAGGAGGGGATGCCTCTTTTCTTGCTACTGTCAGCCAGCATCCACTCATTGTCCAGGTGCTGTGCTGAGGGCTTTATGGGATTCTCATTGAAATTTCACAGCAATTGTATGAGATCGGCATGATTGAATCCATTTTACAGCAGAGAAACACAGGCTGGGGGCTTCCTGAACTGGAGTGAGTATGCGATGGCATGCCATGAACCTAGGCTGGGATCCTGCATGCATGGTTTTTTCACGAGTTTTCTATTGTCTTGGAACTTCAATTGCTTCATCTATAACACAGACAATGTCAGTCCTTCGCAGAGGCGTTCTAGGGTTACATGATCACAGTACCTGGTACTTAGGAGGTGCTCATCCAGAAGTCAGTCCACGAGACTACTGGGGACAAGAAAGGGATAGCAGAGGGAAAATCCATCACGTGCTTCTGAGACAAAACCTGGAATCCTGCGGGTGCCTCTGGAACCATATCTTGGAGGGTCAAAGTGGTATTCAACAGGGTGGGCCTGATGGTTGAACAGATCCAGCCTGGAGAAGAGTGAGGTTAGGTTCTACACTTGAGAACTATGCAAAGCCTTGGGCTAAGAGTACCCGATGATACATGTTGCAGAAGGGCTGGAAGAATTCAGGAGCTGCACATGGCGGGAGTCATTCGTGTTGCCGATGGGCTCCCAGTGGGGCCACAGGAAGCCCTTGACATTCCTTGCCTCAATCGGTTTGACCATCTTCACATCTCAGCTTCTGTCTCTGGTCCCCTGACCAGCATGCCTCCTGCAAGATGGGATTAGAACCTGGGATACATCTGCCATCACAAAGAGTCCAAGATGTTGGCTTGCATCCTGTTGACTTAGGTGGAACTCTATACTTCTATCTACCTGCTTTCCAGTCTTTGTACCCACAGAGAAGAAGACCTTGTTGGATATTTTTGGCTGTCCAGATTCCTACCAGGGTCCCCATTAGAAATCAGGTGGAACCAGCCTGGGTTAATACCCATGAATTTGGTTTATTGATTCCTCATACTAAAGACAGAGAACTCTCCTAAAAGGTTGCTGAATTAACAGGACAAATTAAGAGACTCTCCCCCTTTCATACACTGGGAATCATAACACTGTACTTCATGGCTACTATGATCAGGACACACTCTTCACAGCGTGTTCCCTACCTTTCTTGCGTTATTTATTCCTAGTACTTAAAACTTTCTATTTTATAATATGCATACATGCTCAGTCACATCAGTCATGTCCAACTCTTTGCAACCCTAGGGACTGTAGCCTCTGTCCATGGGATTCTCCAGGCAAGAATACTGGAGTGGGTTGCCATGCCCTCCTTCAGGAGCTTGGCCCGACCCAGGGATCAACCCTGCATCTCCTGTGTCTCCTATTTTATAATATACATTTTGTAAAGTAGGTTTTAAGTTTCTTCCTTTCTTTGCTGTGCTGCATAACATACAGAATCCTAGTTCCCCATCCAGGAATAGAACCGGTGTTCCTGTTGTGGAAGTGTGGAGTCCTAACCACTGGACCACCAGGAAGTCCCATACATTTAATTGTCTGCCTGTCTATCCATCCCTGCTAGCATGCAAACTCCACCAGGACAAGGATTTCTGTCTGATGCAATTCTTGCTATTTTCCCTGCCCTAGATAGTATCTGACACATAATAAATACAAGTGTTGACTTAAAAAATGGTCACAACCTAAAAATTGAGAGTTATGTTTTATTTGGCGGGAATTTTTTAGGACTTCTAGGCCAGGAGACAGCATCTCAAGTACCCCCAAGAGAATTGTTCAGAGGATGTGGAGGGGTGGTCACGTTATATAGAAGTTTGCAACAAAGGGCAAGTAGTCTAAACATCAAAAGTATGTTTGTGAATTATAGAAAACAAGCTATATCAAGTTAAGGAATTTAGCTCTTTTCTATGTATGAAAAGATGCAAGAGTCTGGGCTCACTGAAATCATTCCCTCCATATGCATCTCAGCAATCTGGGGCCAGTATCCTGCATTTTCCCTCAGTGCTCACCCACAGGGAGCAGCTGCTGGATTACAGGTATTGTTCTTCCTGGGTGCTCTTGGGGCTCAGAAATTCACATTTGGAGGGCCGGAATCACGGATGACAGTGACATCCTTGTTTACTGATATAGCAGGAAATACCCCATTTCCCAAGTGGAATTGATTGCATGAAGAAATACTCATGAGCTTTTAGATATCCAGGTCTCCCAGATGGCTGTCCTCCACCCCTGGGCCCTGCTGGGACCTGCTTGGCTCCTAGACCTGATCCCTCGGCAGCTCACTGTGTTAGGGTCTTGTTGGCCCCTAACCTGGACATGAAAATTTCATCCCTGGATTTGGTCTTGGCCTCCAGCCCAGGCTTTCCAGGAAATCCAAACCGAGCTCTTTTCAGTCTTGACTTTGCTTCTCCTAACTCACCTCTGAAACTCTGTGAGGCTCGCGCTCTTCTGAGCGGCAGATGCATGAACGGCCAGTTGTCCTGGGTCTGTGGTCATTGTCAGTCCTATGACCTGATGGCAGAGCTTCAGTGGAGAGTCTGTTAACAAACATTCTATACACTATACTGGCTGGGTTCAAGATCCATCTCCGCCACATATTAACTCTTTGGACCATCTTTCTGCAGCTCTTTTTCATCAGTAAACCCATTTACTGATGTTTAATGATGTTTAATTGGAGGGCTTAACGATGTTTAGTTGGAGGCTTTAGTGAGATAAAGTTTGAAAAGCAAAACTAACTTGGCATACAGTCAGTGCTCAATAAACAGTAGACATTATTATTATTTTGGGTGTCAGACTCTGGAGGCGGGAGGGGACAGAGGGGAATTAGATGAGGGTAGGGTATATCTGCTACAATCTGTGGGTAAATCAAGGGTATTAATAAAGCAGTTTAACATCTATAAAGGACTCACCATGTGTTGGTACTATATGAAGAGCTTTATATAAACTTTGCCTCATCTAATTCTCAACCAGCCTCCTGCACTGGCACTGTTATTACCTCTCGCAGATGCTGAGCAGAACTCAGAGTCGATACGTGGGTGACTGGCATAGTTAATCTGGCACTAAGGCCCAAGCTCTCAGACACTGCTATCCTTCCACCTGAATACCCCGTGGACACATGCATGTTCGGAATCTTGGTCATTTCTGTAATTAATTATCCTGTGCACCTGGTATATTTTAAAATAATGGAAAAAAGTAAGAAAATAAAAGCCAAACACATAGAATCCAAAATGCAGACACAGTGTGACTCTGCTTTAAAAGATTAAAAAAAAAAATACCATTTCTCCAGCAAAATAATGACATTTGACCTCATTTCTCTTTGAGCCATAGGAATATCAAAGGCTTCTGAGTGATTTAATTCTCTAGAAAAGTGATGGAGCTTGGATCCATGGCATGGAACTTGCTGGGATTCCAGCTCTGTCCCTTATCAGCTGTGTGAAATTTTTTAAAAAATATTTTATTTATTTATTTAACTGAGTCAGGTCTTAGATGCAGTACATGGGATCTTCACTGTGGCCCATGGATGCTCTAGTTGTGGCACGTGGGTGCCAGAGCGCTCCAGCTCAGTAGTTGAGGTGCTCAGTAGTTGCTTAGTGGCTCTGCAGCACGTAGGATCTTAGTTCCCTGATCAGGAATTGAACCCGCATCCTCTGAATTGCAAGGATGATCCTGGGTAAACCAAGACTTTTTTTTTTTTTTTTTTAAACCAAGACTTTTGAAGCATATACTGTCAGGCACCAATTTTATTTCCCCAGATCCCTCTACTGTTTTTGTACACACCAGCCAATCAAGGACATGTGCCCTCTGGCTGCAGGAACTCCCTCTCTCAGCTCATGTCCATGAAGAGCTAGAGCTGATTTGTTTGTGTGCATGCTAAGTCAATTCAGTTGTGTCCGACTCTCTGTGACCCCATGGAGTGTAGCCCTCCAGGCTCCTCTGTCCATGAGATTCTCCAGACAAGAATACTGGAGTGGGTTGCTATGTCCTTCTCCAGGGGGATCGTCCCAACCCAGGGACTGAACCTGGGTCTCCTGCATTGCAGGCAGATTCTTTACTGTCTGAGCCACCAGGAAGGCCCGAAGGATATATAGGAGGGTCTTATACTGCTATTGCAATTTTTCTATAAGCTTGAAATTGCATCAGAATAAAAGGAACCTTTGTCTCAGAGTGGGCTTCCAGGGAACTCAACCTCAGATACCTTCTGAGCCTCGGTTTCCTCAATTCCTCAAAAGAGATCAGGGTCTTTACCCACCTAGGCTATTGCCAGGATTTAGAGCAGCAGGCATCTGAGATAAGCCTAGCACAGGGATCAGAGTCTGTATTTCCCCTCCCTGTCCATTAACCACACATCCTGGAATGCAGGGCTTGGGAGGCCCTCGGAGAATTCCCAACATGTACTGCAGGGACCTCAAAGAGACACACTGCTGTCCTCAGTTCTCTCTCTGTGTCCACACTTACTCTGCTTAGCGTGTCTCTTTGCAGAACCCTTCCTGGTCCGCAGCTGTGGTCAGTGATTTTTGTAGATTAAAAGAAACTCCAGGGGGGCAGACATTTTTCCTGGGGAGATCAAAGAGCTAGTCTAACATAAAAGAAACTGTATAAAACTATATATGTTAGGAACAAAACAAAACCCAAAAACCCAACCCAGGACCACACTATTCACATGTCAGAGTCGATAAGCCCAAACTGCAGCGATCTGCTCTGTAGAGTTGCCAACTGAGGCAGGAATGCTGCCTTGTCCAGAAAAGGTAGCCGCATAAAAGGGAGATTTTTATAGACTTTGGCACAAGGATGAGGCAGGAACCGTATGTCCAAGGCTTTGTGAGGAATCTCTAGGACTGATGTGGTTTCTTTTACCTTACTTTTAATCAGTTACTATAAAAGTCAGACTTTAACTGGGGAAATAGAACTAGTTGGAAATATGCATTAATATTTATTGTGAGGCGTTGACTGTTTAGACGGTGAGAGCTGGCTTGGCAAGCCCAAAATCCGCAGGGGAGGCTGGAGCTCTTGAGTGTGAGCTATAGCTTCTGTCCACAAGAAGAATTTCTTCTTCAGGGAAGCAGTTCAGTTCAGTTCAGTTACTCAGTCGTGTCAGACTCTTTGCGACCCCATGGACCGCAGCACACCAGGCCTCCCTGTCCATCACCAACTCCTAGAGTTTATCCAAACTCATGTCCATTGAGTTGGTGATGCCATCCAACCATCTCATCCTCTGTCGTCCCCTTCTCCTCCTGCCTTCAATCTTTCCCAGCATCAGGGTCTTTTCAAATGAGTCAGTTCTTTGCATCAGGTGGCCAAAGTATTGGAGTTTCAGCTTCAACATCAGACCTTCTAAAGAACACCCAGGACTGATCTCCTTTAGAATGGACTGGTTGGATCTCCTTGAAGTCCAATGGACTCTCAAGAGTCTTCTCCAACAACGCAGTTCAAAAGCATCAATTCTTTGGTGCTCAGCTTTCTTTATAGTCCAACTCGCACATCCATACATGACCACTGGAAAAACCATAGTTTTGACTAGACGGACCTTTGTTGGCAAAGTAATGTCTCTGCTTTTTAATATGCTATCTAGGTTGGTCATAGGTTTTCTTCCAAGGAGTAAGCATCTTTTAATTTCATAGCTTCTGTCCACAAGCATAATTTCTCTTCAGGGAAGCAGTAGCTCTGCTTTTGAAATCTTTCAGTTGATTGAATCAGGGCCACTCAATTATACAGGAAAATCTCCTTAAAGGAAACTGCTTATGGACTTTAATCACATCTACAAATACCTTCCCAGCACTCCTAGATTAGTGTGTGACTGAATGACTTGGAGGACAGTAGCCTAGCCAAGTGGACATTAAAACTGACCACCACAGTCACCCAAATCAGATCTTCAGTATCATTCCCACCTCCTTCTCTCTCCATCCTTGTTTACAAGCCCCAAGGTCAATGGCTCCTCTCTGGTTTGCTGGCACCTAAGCCCATGGTCTCCAGTCTATTCCAGCATGACGTATTCCAGGTCAGAAGCCACTTGGTTTTTCCCATCAATTATGGGATACATACTCAAATCCTAAGCTGGGCAGTTACCATCCTTCATTTTGTTCCAAAGCCCTAAACTGCATCGACTTGCTCACTTCTCCTTCTGCACAAAATGGCAAGAGCTGACATGTCTTGGACACCTGCCAGTTCCCAGGTGCTGTATCTGGTGCTTTGCCTTACATGGCCTGATTTGATAATCAGAACAATTGTATTTTGCAGATGGGGAAACTGAGAGAGATTAGAGGAATCCTTGGGTTACCACGGTAGAAACTAGCTTAATGTATAATCCCACAAAGTCTGACTCCATGGTCTATGGCTTTGGGGCATTACATTATTGCTGCCTTTTTGAAGGTTCTCTTCACATTTACCCAGGGATCTTCCACTTAGGCTTCAAAGCCCACCTCAAAAGTTTCCTCCTTTCTGAAGGCTTTCGGATTTCATGGAATGTGCTAGTTCTGGGTTCTCTGTATTTTTCACGCTCCTTTCCTATGATGACCTGCTAGTATAGCTTTGGTTCCCTCCCACTTGCGATGAGCCCTTCATCTGCTTCCCAAGGCCCAGTTCAGGGTCTCACCCCATTATTTACACCAATGGTTGCTTGTTAAGAATTGCCTTCTTTGGAGGCTTACTGTCCCTCTCAAGGCCCAGCTAATGGCTGGCAAGACTGGCAGCCTTTAAGTACTCTGCTCTTCTGTCTATACCAGTGTATGCCTGCCATAAAAGTAGGTGCTGATTCTAATCCTCTCAACTGCCATTGCAGAGGAGTGATGGTGGCCAACCATACATTGTAAACCAATGAACAAAGGTTTGGCTCTGAAAGGAGCTGGGTGAGTGTCTCCACTGTCCACTACATCTCAACTCTATTTCCCCAGGGTCTCCATGGCTCAACATTCCGGCAATTATTGGATGTCAACCCATTTAGTTGCCTCAGAGGTTGTGAGGGTCGAAGGGTCAGATGACGTGGTGCTCATATCTGAAGCGTTCTGGCCTCTCTAGGGTAATTGCAAGGACTCTAATTTTCGTAAAACCTTGAGCTGCCTTCTGGTACCACTGGGCAAGACTCCAGTGCACCAGCATGAAGACTCTTGGATACGATTGTTAAACACTGCTGTCAATCTCTTTAATTTGGATTTTTGTAGGTTAAATAAATTAATGGACTTATTCTGAGGTAGGTGAGCTTCCAGACATCCAGGAGGAGTGTTCAGGGCAGGTGAGATTGGGCTATCAGCCAATTTAGCCTCAGAAGGACCTGTGCCCAAGTCCCCAAGACCCCAGGGAGGATGCTGTATGACTGCTTTAAGAGGGGAATGCCTCTTGTTTGATGAGTTGCCCAAGTGTACCCTTGGTGGGAATGGGGTCCTCCCAACCCAGGGAGGACATCATCATGGGGGGATAAACAGAAGTGCCCACTCTGGCAAGGAGGAGGTGGATGATGCCAAAATGACTTGCCATGAAGGCCAGAGTCTTGGTTAGCCTTCCATCCATGAGGATTGCTACTCATGGAAAGATTTTAATGGTGGTATCCCAGACGCCAAGGAGGGAAAAGAGAAATTTAAGCTCTCCTAGTTTCCTTTATTCTGCTTCGTAGCCTCAGAATAAGTAGCTCGCTTCATCTCCACTGCATGACGGGTTTGCCTCAACTTGTACCATTTCCCTGCTTTGCTCCACCTGTCCCTGCACTCTCCCCCGGGAGCTGCATGCTATGGCTTCTCTGGACTGGGAATTTCCCAAGGGTGGGGACTGTCTCAGTCGTCTGTGTCATCCTGATATCCAGCACAGGGTTTGGCACAAAAGTGGTACCCAATAAAAATCTGATGAATGAAAACGAGGTATAGATCACAGACAAGGCAGGATTGCCTCATCCTTACAGACAAGATGATTGGCTAAGATCTGCTGCAATTTCACTTATGTGCAAAGATACAGCTAAATGTCCTCAAGGCAGTGAAGAAATCTGGCACAATCTAGTTATTAATTTTCTGTTGGCAGTCATGCTGATAATAAGAGTTTCTCCTCCCCTTGCCTAATATTCTGGCTTGGGTGTCTGAGATGGGTATTTTCCAACTCTCCTTTTTGCTCTGT
This sequence comes from Bos mutus, assembly GCF_027580195.1. Lineage (NCBI taxonomy): Eukaryota > Metazoa > Chordata > Mammalia > Artiodactyla > Bovidae > Bos > Bos mutus. Next base: position 53,565,186 of record NC_091629.1, on the reverse strand, counting down.
ACTCTAAGGATGTGGCCTTGAATTCCCAGAGCACTGGCTTGGAAGTTTGAATTAGTTAGATGGACTGCATGGTAGATTAACTGGGGGACTGTAAGAAAAATGTGCAACTTAGGATCAGAGAAACTAAGTCTCATCACGATTATGGCATTTATCATCTATGTAGTTTTGGGTTAAAAAAAAAATCCAAACCTCAGTTTCCACATCTGTAAAATGGGTATAGCCAAATCTACTACATAGAATTATTCAGAGTTTTAAGGAACTGTAGGAAAGATCCTGAGCAAAGGAGCTCAGGCTGATGGAGGAGATCGATAAGTAACCAAAAAATTGACCTGTAAGAACCGTATCCCGGCAGAGGTCAGTCCAAGACCAACTGCAGGGTCCTTAATTATTACTGCTCACCCTGGACCTTGGCCTGTGCAGGGCATAGGGGCCACGATGATTTATGTCCACACCTGCATAAATATGATGTTCTTGGTTTCCTACAGCCCTTGACTTGAGTGGATCCTGGCTTGGAGTCTACAGCTCTGTCAGCAGACAATGAGGAAACATCTCTTTAAATCTGAGGTCCTACACACATGTGTGAATTTAGCTTCTAATGCACAGCACTCACAGGATACAGAAAATGATAGCTTTCAGGAGGCAGCAACTAAGTAGGTGCAAAGGGCACTAGCGTCTGAATACTCAGTGGAATCATGTACTTTGCTTGTAATAATCAAAGCCTGTCCCTCTACTAACCCACATGAAAAAGGGGTACATTCTGTGACCCTGTTCAAGTTGGAGGGTTCAGATGCTGAAAGGAGGTTCATGGCAGAGGCCAGGACTGGAAGTGGCTGCTTTGCCCTGCTGGATCTCTCTCCCTGATTTTTGAAGGTGGTGAACACCAAGAGCCTGCTGAGTGAGGTGTTAGGTGATCTAAACCAGGTCACCTGGCATCTTTCTATGTATCAATTTTCCTCACTGTGGAGCATGGTACTGAGTTGTGTGCAGCAAAAGAAAAAAAAAAAAAAAAGATGGTTGTAAAGTTCTTTGATTACACAAATCACTAAATAATAGCATTTAATTATTTATAACGTGTTTTGAGATCTCAGGTTGAAAGCTGTGGCGGCTGCAGCGTGTTATTAACTGGTTGTCGGCAACCTTTGTTCAGGTAATAGACTTAATTACTACATTAATTGGATACGGTGGAGGAGAGGAGCGAAGGACCTCCGAGCTTCTCTCCACCCACTTCCCAGCTCTCCCTGGCCAGTCCAGCTGGGGGAGTGTGTCCACCTGTTCTGGATCCTTTTCCTTACCTGTGGTCCTTCCTTTCAGCGCACCCGGCCTGCCGCTCCACCGTGGTTATCTTTCAGGAGTGCACTGTGAGCGAGCGTTTCCTGGGCTTCTAGGGGTTGATGAGGCTGCTCTCCTTTGTCCCTGTGTATCAATCACCAGCTCTAATTAGACTGTAAACAAACTCCTCCCCCCACGTCCCCGCAAAGCTTGTTGCAGGTCACGTGGCCAATATGTAAATCTACGACCCTGGAGCAGTTTAATGGCCGTGGTGACCGCAGGTAGTAACTCAGGCTCTCCTATAAATGGAAAATAAAAACAACAACCCATTACGGATGATGGTAGGTCTGCCACCTGCACGGGGAGCATCATAAACTTGACCGATTGCTCTGTACATGGCTGAGGACAGGACTGTGGCGGCGGGCGGGGGGCGGGGGGCGCTCTCCAGGTGGCAGGAGAGCAGATTTGTGACCTGCCATTTTCAGGTTGTCCCTTCTCTCTGCCCTGGCCCGCACAACTGCAGGCTCAGAAGAACTCCACCTACCCTTCCCAGGGGATTTTTATCTGGCTCCGTCTCTCGCCTGTGGGCGGGGCTAGCGTCTTCCCCGAGTCTTCCTCCGCCCTCCTTCTGAAGACGGTGTGCATGCCCAGGGGCTGATCTGGGTTACTGCGGTCCTGTTGCCTCCTTTCCTTGGTGCGACCAGTTTCAGAAGGACAGCCTGACCGAGTGGAAATCTAAGTGCTCTGAACATGGCGATGTTTGCCTGTTTTAGTGACTGCTGTGTCGCCAGCATCTAGAGCCGCGTCTGGTGTGTGCTGTTGTTGAGTCCCTAGGTCGCCTCCGACTCTGTGAGCCCATGGACTGCAGCTCGGCCAGGCCTCCCTGTCCCTCACCTGTCTTCTGGAGTTCACTCAAGTTCATGGTCATTGAATCGGTGAGGCTGTCCAACCGTCTCATCCTCTGCCGCCCTGGTGTGTAGTAGATGCTCAGTAACTTTTTGGAATGAAGCAATAAATGAAGGAATAAGTGAAATCTCTGGAATTGGGGGCTTGGAACTCTGAATCCCACCTCTGCTGCTTACTAGCTGTGGAAAGTGGGAAAATTATTTTAACTCTCTGGACCTCAGTTTCTTCCTCTTTAAAATGGAAATCAGATGCCTATATCCCTGGATTGCTGTAGAGATTAAAACAGGTGGCATGTCTAAACATGCCTAGCCCTGCCTAGTACATGTGTTACTTCAGGATGGCAAATGAAGACATTGAGGCTTCGTGAGGTTAAGAGGTTTGCTAAAGTTTTCAAGAGGAGGAAAATGTAGGAGGGAGAAATCTGGTCTCCTGAGTTTCAGATTCAGATCTCTTCACTGTTCTAGGTGATGTCACAGATATCAGAAAGGGTTTGGTGGTTTCTTTTTCCACCCGTGGGGCATTTGGGGGTCCTCAGATCCTGTTCAGATATGAAGTCTACTTTAGCATGTGCATACTGAAGTCTGTGATCAGTTGGTGGCTTTCCTGGTGGCTCAGTGGTAAAGAATCCTCCTGCCAGTGCAGGAATCGCGGGTTCGGTCCCTGGGTCAGGAAGATCCCCTGGAGAAGGAAATGGTTACCTGTTCCAGCATTCTTGCCTGGGAAATCCCATGAACAGAGGAGCCTGGCAAGCTACAGTCCCTGGGGTCGCAAAGAGTTGGGCATGACTTGCAGCTAAACAACAGCATGATCAGTTGGGCTGGATCTGGGGATAAGAGTGAATAAGACCCTTGTCCTCAAGGAGCTTACGGTGTTTATGCTGGAGAACATAAAGGCAGTGAAAATGGCAATGCAGTCTGGGCAAATCGAAAAGGAGTCACGTGAGAACCCTGTGGGAACTCATAGGTGGGAGTAAAGGAGTCACGTGAGAACTCTGTGGGAACTCATAGGTGGGGGGGTTGATCTTTGTTCAGGGGTTTCTGGGAAAGATTCACAAACAACAGAATGCAGAACAAGTCATGAACAAGGAGAAGAAATGCTTCTCTAGTGGAAAAGGGAGTGGAGTTGAGTTTTAGAGATAGAAAAAAAGGGCATGATTTGAGAGAGTGAATATGCATGAAGTTTTCACAGACTGATGAATGGTTTGGAATAGGGGGAAATGGAAGAGGAGGAGGAGATCAGACTGAGGCAGTTAATGGGTTTATAGGCTATTCTAGAGATATACTTTTTTATTAAGGGCACTGGGGAGCCATAGAGGACTATAAACATAGAGAATGAAATGGCCATATTTATGATTTGATATGATGACTATTGGGGCTTCCCCAGTGGCTCAGCAGTAAAGAATCCACCCACAAGGCAGGAGCCACAGGAGACAAAGGTTTGATCCCTGGGTTCAGAAGATCCATGGCAACCAACTCCTGTATTCTTGCCTGGAGAATTCCTATGGACAGAGGAGCCTGGTGGACTACAGTCCATAGGGTTGCAAAGAGTTAAACATGACTGAAGCTACTTAGAACACACACATGCACGCATGATGACTATTGACTGAGTGGTGAAAGAAAGAAAAGGACTTCAAAACTGGGCACAATAAACTCAGATTCAGATTCAGATGCAAATAAAGTTAGCTGACTGTATACAACATACCTGTTCCCTGCATATGTCATTTTCTTTTTTCCTCCAATGCAGCTACAAGCCAAGGGGTGCCAAGGAATGACAGCAACCAACAGAAGCAAGAAGAAAACCATGAAAGAGAGCTCAACCCTGCCAACATCCTAATTTTGGACTCCTGGCCTCTGGAACTGTGAGAGAATAAATTTCTGTTGTTTTAAGGTACCCAGTCTATGGTTATGTTATGACAGTTCCAGGAGCCTACTACAGTATCCTTCCAAAGCAGCCTATGAAGATGCTAGTATTAAGAAAAATGGATTCTGATAGCAATTGAGAAAAGTATCCATGGTTATCAGCCAGTGGGCTTCAAAATCAGGTTTATCTGATACCAAACTCATTCTCTTTCCAACATACTGGTGAGGATTTTTGTGAGCAGCCTTGCTGGGAAAGAGTTTAGCTAAGTGTGGGAGCTCCAGTTGAGGAAGGTAAAGAATGATGCAACTTTTCTTTGGGAAGCCCAGAGAACATTCTGGAAACTCATTTGAAGCCGTTTGACCAGGCTGAGGGACAATAGGCTCAATGCTTTTTTATTTTTTCCCTTCAATCACTTGAGTCCCCATTTATATTTTCAGGAAGAAGTCCTCAGTTTCCAAGGACCAGCTGGGGTCTTGTTTAGTTAGAAGGGGGTCCATTTCATTACCAGATGTCAAGTGAAAGAATCAATCCTGAATATTCATTGGAAGGACTGATGCTGAACCTGAAGCTCCAAAACTTTGGCCACCTGATGTGAAGCACTGACTCACTGGAAAAGACCCTGATGCTGGGAAAGATTGAAGGCGGGAGGAGAAGGGGATGACAGAGGATGAGATGGTTGGATGGCATCACCAACCTGATGGACATGAGTTTGAGCAAGCTCCAGGAGTTTGTGATGGACAGGGAAGCCTGGCGTGCTGCAGTCCATGGGGCTGCAAAGAGTTGGACATGACTGAGCAACTGAACTGACTGCCTGACTGACACTGAGGTAGTGATGTCCTTCCTGTTTAAATCCTTGCACAGAGGTAGGCTTCAGGTATGAGGAGTCTCAGAATGGGCCAGGCTAAGCAGACTTTCAATGCAACAAGAGCCCAACAGTTGGAATCCCAAACCGTTATGTAAGATTAGGTAGATTGTCTCTAAAACTGTTACTGATGTGAGGTTGTAGGAGCTCCATCCCCTCTTTTATCCCAGGAGGGGTGATGATGGAAGGTGCTTAACCATACCTGGGGCAACCAGGCTGGAGGGTAGTTACTCTCGCAGGGAGGCCTTCCTTCACCCCTAAGTTTAAACTAAAGCCATACATGATGTTCTGTGCTTTAATTTTATCGGACCTGCCACATCTGTGTTCATGTGGTTATTTGTGTGACTTTTTTTTGTATAATGTTTGCCCTTCCTCCCCACCTGAAGGAACCCAGTGAAGGTAGGTACCAGGAATGTTTTCCCACTTCTGTATTCTCAAGGTTTAGCACAGAGACTGGCACTTAAGGAGAATTTCGTTCAAACCTCAGCTGTGTTGCAAACTATCATGGCTGTGAGACCTGGGGCTAGTTGTCCAATCTCTCTAAGCTTCTGTTTCTCCATATGAAAAGATTAAGTAAGATAAACCCACTTTTTAAGGGCTGTTGAGAGGATTGAAGAACATAAAGCATGGAAAACACAGCATAATGCCTGGCACAGAGCAGATATTCAGCATATGGTAATTTAAAAAGTTTTACCCCTCCCTTCCTTTCTTTCCTTTCTTCCCTCCAGCCTCTTACTGCTCACCTCCTCACTCTCTAAGAGTTCTTGTGTATGTGTATATGTGTGTGTGTGTGTGTGTATGTGTGTGTGTGTGTGTATATTTGTCTATGTGAAGATCCCCTGGAGAAGGGAATGGCTACCCACTCCAGTATTCTTGCCTGGAGAATCGCATGGACAAAGGAGCCTGGCAGGTGACAGTCCATGGAGTTGCAAAGAGTCGGATGCGACTGAGCTAAACTGAAGTGATGTGTACGTGTATTTATGTGTGATTTTGTACGCACGTGTATGTTTGCATGTGTGTGCATGTGTGTTTGTGGTGTGTACATTTGTGCATGTACTGTATATGTGTGTGAGGGGCAGCTGTGCTCACCTCCAGCTCAGAAGGCTCTCACCCTTGATGAGTAGGACTGTGAGTAAATCTTGAGTAAAAGACTATGTGCTGTCAGTTCGGAGGCCCCGCTGCTGGGGTGGCTTGGCACTGTGAGGCTGTGTATGGACAGTGTTGGCCTTAGAGCTGTCCTCGCCTGCCCTGGTGGTAGCTCCACCTCCACAAGCCACCTGCAGGGGAGGTGAGCTTGTTTGTGTTGAGGGCAGAGGATCAGGTGCCTGGGTTCATCTTTCATCACCCTGGATCTTCTGTAGCTCTAGGATAGGCACAAGAGGATTGTGAAAGGTGGAGAATGCGGTGGGTTGAGGGGCCTTCTTTTATTCCCTTGGGAATTTCTGAAGGGCAGTCATCAGTGAAGACCCTAGGGATGTCCCCTACTAGTGACCTTGGCAAGTTAAGCTCTTGGTGCCTCAGTTTTTTCTCCATATAATGGGAATTTTTGAGTTCATAGCACAGAAATATACACCCAGGAAGCCACGTAGTGAAATGAGTGAAGGAAGCTACTTTTAGGGGAAAACACCATGGGAAAATATCCCAACCCAATGAGGAAGATGTTCTTTAATTTTAGCCAACTGTTGCTATGTGAGAATTTGAGCTCAGAACTGCCAGCTTTCTGATGATTTAAGAGAAGGTAGAAATCTGTATTTTTTTTATAGGAAATCTGCAAACTTTCATATGGGCAGAACATTCAAGCTTTCTTAAAACATTATAGGTGGCATAAATAAAGCATCTCTATGGTTCAGATGTGGCCATCAGGTTGGTATTTTGTGATGTGCATATATGAAATAGTAAATGTGTGTGTGCATTAGTCACCCAGTCATGTCTGACTCTGTGACCCCATGGACTATAGCCCTCCAGGCTCCCCTGTCCACAGGATTATCCCAGTGAGAACACTGTGAAATAGTAAATAATATATATATTTTCATATTGGATATATTTCAAATATATTATGGAGAGAACTGGGGAGAGGGAAGAACAGAAAGAAGGTGTGGAGGGGGAAGAGAAGCTGTGCATAGTTCAGAGACTATGAGGGGCTGTGAAGGTGGAGATCCAGTGGTGGGAATGTGTCTGGCCTCTGTCTGGTCCCAGTGTGAAGCCCCCAGGATAGACCCAGCCCTCATTTCCATTGATGGAGTAAAAACAGCCCACTGCCTCAGTGCTGGGATGTTCAAGAGGGGATCTGCTGGGGTATCTGAAGTTTCACGTTTCTTTCTGGGATCAGAGAGTAGGGTGCTCCTGTCCTTCCCTCACCCACCTGCAGAATAAGGGGATTCAGTCCAAAGAGGGAGGGATCTCTGAGTTGCTCAGTCTGACATCTGATGTCCCCAGACTAAGCCAGATGGCCTGCAGTTGGGTTTCTAGATATCCTCCAGTACATGGTGAGATGGGGGCCAGGATGGGGGGAGGGGACATGTGTCAGTGAGCTCAACTGCCTATCTCCCCAGATGCTCTCTTTCAAATGCTTCCCAATCACTGTCTGGGGAACTGGAAAGCCCTGGGCAAGTGACCTCAACTTCCTGAGTCTCAGTTTCTTCGTCTGTAAAATGGGAATAATAGCAGCTGACTCACGTTTGTTAAAGTGCCTGATAAGCTTGTTTCATCTTGCATTTGCCAGTGTTACATAGAACTAATCACCATGCCTGGCTTTTCCTCCAAGGAAGGGGATTTGAAAGCCTTCAGAACAGTCCACCTGAGCCTGGCCCTGCTCCTTCTTCCAGAGGCAAGACTCAAGAGGTCTCTGGGCTCTGAACCCTATATTCATGCAGGTTGTCTATCAATGTGGATTGTAGAAATCAGTCCTCTCACTCCAGAAGAGCTTAGGCTTCTTCAGATTTAGGATTGGGAGAAAGAGAAGCAGTAGGGAAGCTGATGTTAACTTCAGTTCAGTTCAGTTGCTCTGTCATGTCCGACTCTTTGCAACCCCATGGACTGCAGCACGCCAGGCTTCCCTGTCCATCACCAACTCCCGGAGCCTACTCAAACACATGTCCATCACATCGGTGATGCCATCCAACCATCTCATCCTCTGTCGTCTCCCTCTCCTCCCGCCTTCAATCTTTCCCAGCATCAGGGTCTTTTCCAATGAGTCAGTTCTTTGCATCAGGTACCCAAAGTACTGGCGTTTCAGTTTCAGCATCAGTCCTTTCAATGAATATTCAGGACTGATCTCCTTTAGGATGGACTGGTTGGATCTCCTTGCAGTCCACGGGACTCTTGAGTCTTCTCCAACACCACAGTTCAAAAGCATCAATTCTTCAGTGCTCAGCTTTATTTAGAGTCCAACTTTCACATCCATACATGACTACTGGAAAAACCATAGCTTTGACTAGACAGACATTTGTTGGCAAAGTAATGTCTCTGCTTTTTAATATGTTGTCTAGGTTGGTCATAGGTTTTCTTCCAAGGAGCAAGTGTCTTTTAATTTCGTGGCTGCAGTCACCATCTGCAGTGATTTTGGAGCCCAAGAAAATAAAGTTTCTCACTGTTTCCCCATTTATTTGCCATGAAGTGATGGGACTGGATGCCATGATCTAAGTTTTCTGAATGTTGAGCTTTAAGCCAACTTCTTCCCTCTCTTCTTTCACTTTCATTAAGAGGCTCTTTAGTTCTTCTTTGCTTTCTGCCTTAAGCGTGGTATCAACTGCATATCTGAGATTACTGATATTTCTCTGAGTAATCTTGACTCCAGTTTGTGCTTCATCCAGCCCTACATTTTGCATGATGTACTCTGCATAAGTTAAATAAGCAGGGTGATAATATACAGACTTGATGTACTCCCTTCCTGATTTGGAACCAGTCTGTTGTTCCATGTCCAGTTCTAACTATTGCTTCTTGACTGGATACAGATTTCTCAGGAGGCAGGTCAGGTGGTCTGGTATTCCCATCTCATGAAGAATTTCCCATAGTTTGTTGTGATCCACACAGTCAAAGGCTTTGGTGTAGTCAATAAAGCAGAAGTAGAGGTTAACTTTGTTCATAGTGATGCTTTCTAAGGCCCATTTGACTTCATATTCCAGGATGTCTGGCTCTAGATGAGTGATCACACCATCATGATTATCTGGGTCATGAAGATCTTTTTTGTATAGTTCTTCTGTGTATTTTTGCCACCTCTTCTTAATATCTTCTGCTTCTGTTAGGTCCATACCATTTCTGTCCTTTATCGAGCCCATCTTTGCATGAAAAGTTCCCTTGGTATCTCTAATTTTCTTGAAGAGATTTCTAGTCTTTCCCATTCTGTTGTTTTCCTCTATTTCTTTGCCTTGATCTCTGAGGAAGGCTTTCTTATCTCTCCTTGCTATTCTTTGGAACTCTGCATTTAGATGCTTATATCTTTCCTTTTCTCCTTTGCTTTTCACTTCCCTTCTTTTCACAGCTATTTGTAAGGCCTCCTCAGATAGTCATTTTGCTTTTTTGCATTTCTTTTCCATGGGGATGGTCTTGATCCCTGCCTCCTGTACAACATCATGAACCTCCATCCATAGTTCATCAGGCACTCTATCTATCAGATCTAGTCCCTTAAATCTATTTCTCACTTCCACTGTATAATCATAAGGGATTTGATTTAGGTCATACCTGAATGGTCTAGTGGTTTTCCCTACTTTCTTCAATTTAAGTCTGAATTTGGCAATAAGGAGTTCATTATCTGAGCCACAGTCAGCTCCCAGTCTTGTTTTTGCTGACATATAAAGCTTCTCCATCTTTGGCTGCAAAGAATATAATCAATCTGATTTCGGTGTTGACCATCTGGTGATGTCCATGTGTAGAGTCTTCTCTTGTGTTGTTGGAAGAGGGTGTTTGCTATGACCAGTGCGTTCTCTTGGCAACACTCTATTAACTTTTGTCCTGCTTCATTCCGTACTCCAAGGCCAAATTTGCCTGTTACTCCAGGTGTTTCTTGACTTCCTACTTTTGCATTCCAGTCCCCTATAATGAAAAGGACATCTTTTTTGGATGTTAGTTCTAAAAGGTCTCGTAAGTCTTCATAGAACCGTTCAGCTTCAGCTTCTTCAGCATTACTGGTTGGGGCACGGGCTTGGATTACCATGATATTGAATGGTTTGCCTTGGAAATGAACAGAGATCATTTTGTCATTTTTAAGGTTGCATCTAAGTACTGCATTTTGGACTCTTTTGTTGAACATGATGGCTACTCCATTTCTTCTAAGGGATTCCTATGAACAAAGCTAGTGGAGGTGATGGAATTCCAATTGAGCTATTTTAAATCCTGAAAGATGATGCTGTAAAAGTGCTGCACTCAATGTGCCAGCAAAATTGGAATACTCATCAGTGGCCACAGGACTGGAAAAGGTCAGTTTTCATTCCAACCCCAAAGAAAGGCAATGCCAAAGAATGCTGAAACTACCGCACAGTTGCACTCATCTCACATGCTAGTAAAGTAATGCTCAAAATTCTCCAAGCTAGGCTTCAGCAATATGTGAACTATGAACTTCCAGATGTTCAAGCTGGTTTCAGAAAAGGCAGAGGAACCAGAGATCAAATCGCAAACATCCTCTGGGTCATTGAAAAAGCAAGAGAGTTCCAGAAAAACATCTATTTCTTCCTTCTTGACTATGCCAAAGGCTTTGACTGTGTGGATCACAATAAACTGTGGAAAATTCTGAAAAAGAAGGGAATACCAGACCATCTGGCCTGCCTCTTGAGAAACCTATATGCAGGTCAGGAAGCAACAGTTAGAACTGGACATGGAACAACAGACTGTTTCCAAATAGGAGAAGGAGTACGTCAAGGCTGTATATTGTCACCCTGCTTACTTAATTTATATGCAGAGAAGGTGATGGCACCCCACTCCAGTACTCTTGCCTGGAAAATCCCATGGACGGAGGAGCCTGGTAGGCTGCTGTCTATGGGGTCGCACAGAGTCAGACACAACTGAAGTGACTTAGCAGCAGCAGCAGCAGCAGAGTACATCATGAGAAACGCTGGGCTGGAAGAAGCACAAGCTGGAGTCAAGATTGCCGGGAGAAATATCAATAACCTCAGATATGCAGATGACACCACCCTTATGGCAGAAAGTGAAGAGGAACTAAAAAGCCTCTTGATGAAAGTGAAAGAGGAGAGTGAAAAAGTTGGCTTGAAGCTCAACATTTAGAAAACTTAAATCATGGCATCCAGTCCCATCACTTTATGGGAAATAGATGAGGAAACAGTGGAAACAGTGTCAGACTTTATTTTTCTGGGCTCCAAAATCACTGCAGATGGTGACTGCAGCCATGAATTTAAAAGACACTTATTCCTTGGAAGGAAAGTTATGACCAACCTAGATAGCATATTCAAAAGCAGAGACATTACTTTGCCAACAAAGGTCCATCTAGTCAAAGCTATGGTTTTTCTAGTGGTCATGTATGGCTGTGAGAGTTGGACTGTGAAGAAAGCTGAGTGCAGAAGAATTGATGCTTTTGAACTGTGGTGTTGGAGAAGACTCTTGAGAGTCCCTTGGACTGAAAGGAGATCCAACCAGTCCATCCTCAAGGAGATCAGTCCTGGGTGTTCATTGGAAGGACTGATGCTGAAGCGAAACTCCAAAACTTTGGCCACCTCATGTGAAGAGTTGACTCACTGGAAAAGACTCTGATGCTAGGAGGGATTGGGAGCAGGAGGAGAGAGGATGACAGAGGATGAGATGGCTAGGTGGCATCAGCAACTCGATGGACTTGAGTTCGGGTAAGCTCTGGGAGTTGGTGATGGACAGGGAGGCCTGGGGTGCTGCGATTCATGGGGTCACAAAGAGTCAGATATGAACTGAACTGAGTTCATGAGTGACTGAACTGAGAACATGAGTGACTGAACTGAACTGAACTAAGAGGTTAACTTCAAAATGGGCAAAAACTTAAAAGAAGTGAAGCTGGGATGGGAATGTATGGGATGTGAATGAATTAGGCTGACACTTTTTTTTTTGATCACTTACTATTATTCTAGGCACTTGGGACAGTGGTGAACAAGGCGGTCTGTGATCTACTCCTAGTGCTCAAATGTCATGAGGGAAGCCAGACACTGAGAAATGACAGATGTGGAGAAAGCTACAAAGGAAGACATTCAGGGTGCTAGAGGAGTGAATTCTAGGAAATCTAGCATAGTCTGGTGCCGTATCCCAAATGAAGTTTGCTAGTATTTTGAATTATGATAATAATAATGACTGACAGTGACTGAGGGCTCACTACGTGCCCTCAGGCATTTTGCATGCATGATCTCATCAAATCCCCAGAGCAAACCATCAAAATACATGTTTCAAAGAAGTTATGGCTCTGGGAGGTGAAGCTATGGCTCTGGGAGGTGAAGTAATGCCTGTGGTCACTTGGCCATCCAGTGGTAAAGTCAGGTTTGGGTTTGAAATCTCATGGTCATATGGTGTTCAGACTCAGGAAACACTGAGATCCAACTAGTTCTGCTTGGAGGTTGGCAACCTGAGTGACACCAAAGGGTAAACCCGAGGCATGAATGGCTTCTCTAGGAAGGAGGAGAGATGCTGGAAAAGTAGACACACTTTAAGGAAAGGCAGAGCATGAGGGAGGGCTACTTCCATCTCTTCTCCTTGACTGGTCACCTTGCTGTCACTTTCCTTCAGGGAAACCTATGGATTCATTCAAAATTCCTAGGAGGCTGTTTCTCTAGGAGGCTCATACCATGTATGAGGAACTAGGTCTCCCCTGGTGTTTTCAACTTTCCTTTTTTATTTGGTGTCCATTGTAGTTGAAGAGGTCCCTGGTGTCTGTTCCTCTAAAGGGTGAAGAATGAAAGAAGTTGCCAGATCGCCGGCTCTCTGAGATGCCACCTTGGGTGTCATAGAATGTTCCATAGACCAGCATATCAACTCACTGAATGAGGAGGGAGCATGTGTTTGAGGTCCCTTTAACACTCAGAAGATGCCAGAGGCTCAGAGGAGGATAAATAGGTCCATGGCATAAAATCTTTCCAGACTTAGAGATAGCAGGAAACATGACCACTAGAAGGATGGTTGGTGTTGGAACTCATTTTATTTCCAGACTCCAGAGTGCTTGTGTGTGTGACTGTGGCTGGGACTTGATCCTCCAGGCAGGGTGAGGGTTGAGTCAGTTTTTACTGGACTTGGTTGAATCTGGATAGGGAAAAGGAGAAGAGGTGCATGCAAGTATCGAAATAGACAACTCTTCTTTGTGGTTCTGAATGTTCAGACACTTTAAAACAAAACAAAACAAAAAACTTCTGTTTTCCATCCTCAACTGGAAGTGGTCAGAATCAAAACTGAAAGTCGTGGCATCTAGAAGTGAGACTGACCTCTCTGTAGGGGAGGCTCCCATCTCAGACTGGCCAAGCTGAGACTTGGGTGTTGGGTCAGCTGGGTGAGGACTTCATAAGACAGCCTGATATTCAGTAGTATATTCAACAAGAATAGACGACCCCTTCTCAATGCCAGGACTTATTCTGGGGGCTGGAGATTCAGAGAAGAGGGTGAAGATACAGCCAACCCTGATCTCTCAGGACCTGGGGGGCTGATGCCAGTGAGAAATATATAGGCAAATAAGATATCCCCAAGTGAAGACTTAAAGCAAGGTAGATATAATAAAATGCTGTGGTTTTACAAAGAGAGGAATGACTAATTCTGCTAGGTCAGAGAAGGTGGTTGGGGTCAGTTTCAAGAGCTTTGATTCAAACTCTAAAGAATGTGCAACCTGAATAAATCTTGATGTCCCACATGGCTCAGTACGATTTGGGGGTTGTAACACAGAGAGGAAAAAAATTAAAGATAAGTTTTGCAAGATCATGTAGGATCTTTAGTTGTGATATGTGGAATCTTTTAGGGATAGATTTTGAAATCATATCATTCTAACCTCAAACCAGCACTCTTTTGATTATATCACCTATTCTTATAGCTTCAAAGCTTGGTTCCTTCAGAGTGCTAGCCAGCTGGGGGTTTGGCAGTGGAGCTGCTCTACCAGGCCTCGGCCACCCTGGTGCCAGCCCAGTCCCTGCCATGAGCCAAGCCTCCAGGCACCTCCACTTAACCCACACTCCCTCCCACACTAATGATATCGACTCTCACCACCCTAGCAGGGTGCTCTACTGCCTAATTACTGTTTGGAAACCTCTCAGGGTGGAAAACAGATGTTCAGCATTTAATGGTTAAAGGATTCACATCAAGTCTGGAGCAGAGTAGGAGACCTGGGGGCTGTTGGCATAGGGCAGGGTGGGCACACTGAGGGTCCAGACCAACCAAGGGACATTGTGTCACGGAAGAGCAGGAACAAAGGCTGGCAGTGTCTGCTCAGCTTAAAGCCAAGATTCTTAGATGATCCGGGTCATGTGATTGTGGGCCGTATCCCCTACCTGTCATTCCTAGATCCCTTTCTGGGGCCAGCCCCTCATTTCTGCTGTATCACTACACATACGGCAGTCCATTCACTGAGCACTGGCTTCTTATGGGCCAGGATCCTGGCTGGGAACCCGATGGTCGTCATCTCCTAGGTTCTTCACTATAATGAGGCTCACTCTTGTCCTCATTTGGGATCTGATGCTGAGAAGCTGAAGTGACTTGTTGAGAGATGCGTAGTTGGTGGGTGGTGGATCTGAACCCAGGTCTGTCTGGCCCCTACACCTGTACTCTTAACTCCAAGCAGTCATATGCCTCCTTTGAATGAAGTATAGTGGGACAAAGGCAGGTATCTTTGAAGTCACAGTGATGTAACTAAGTCCTCAAACCATGAGCCTATGCCTTCTAATCTATCTGAATAATGGTACCCACTTTCCTAAGGTGGGAATTTAAATAAATAAATATTTAATTCATATCTTTCCTGAAGATTCTCGGGTCTAACTTTGGAAGGTAATTCAATGATGATTCTCTCTACCCCAAACTCTCTAAGTCATCACTCTCTTGATTATCTCTCAAGATGGGGAGCTCACCACCTCTCAAGGCACTCTAGCTCAGGATGCTCTGAGTAAAAGGGCAGCCAGAGGAACATCCCTCACTCTCAGGGGAGTGGGCAAGAGTAAGAGGAGGAGGGGTCACATTTAATGGCTGCATCCTGGTGGTTGTCCAGGGGGGGCACGCCTGTGATGGTGATGACTAGTTGGTGATAATGGGCCATTTTTGTAATTGGCATTAATGACACCATTTGGCCTGAACATCCACCTCCTGCTTTCTCTCCTCCTACACTTTGCTGAATCTCTGTTCTGAATGATGACTCCTGACCTGCTGATATCCCAACTTGTCTGGCCAGCCAGTTAGTCCTAGAACCTGGGGAAAAGGGCGTGCCTTGGTCTGGGTCTTTCCAGACCAGAGTAGGCTCTTGTCTCCTTTGACTTGGATACAAATGAAAGTCTGGTTTCCTTTCAAAGTGGGGTTATCATTTCCAGAGGGTATAGGATTCTCATGGCCCAGATAATGGTCTGAGTGAGAAATCGTTCCTCAGTGGGATTTGATATGGTTTCCAGGGGCTGGAGGCTGACTGCCAGCCAACTTAGAAGTGGTATGGAAACAGAGCCTTAATAGAGATCCATAGGAAGAAGGAGACACAGAAAGTCTATGAGAGATGGGAGGGAGAGAAGGAAGGGAGGGAGTGCGGAAGGAAGGAAAGAGGGAAGGAAAGAAGGAAGGAAGGAAGATACAAGGGAAGGAGAGAAGAAAGGAGGGAGGGAAGTAGGGTAGTCCATGCATTAGTTCATTTAATCCAAATAAGACTCTAGGAGACCAGTGTTATTAATGGGCAGGAGGTATACAGATATATATGGTGGTCACTATTGATTCTCATCTCCTTCCAGGCTTCACTTGAGTTTCAGGCACCAGAAGTCCAGTAGCCACATTCTACAGATCCCCAAAGTTCTCTGCATGAGCAGTGAGATGTAAGCTTCAGAAGGAAGAATGGTCCAGGAGCCAATCTTTTTCTCAAGCAGTGATGGCAAGCTTGTGAGCCTGTGTTCTTCCTGCCCATCCTTGGTCTTGGATCAGCACATCCTTGGGCCACTGTGCTGGTCAGTAGTGGCTTACTGTAATATCCTGAGTGCTGCAGCAGGAAGAAGATTGCTGACTTTGGACCACAGTTATGATGACAAGTCTTAACTGAAAGGCAGACTCTGACTTTCTCTCCTCCAACTCTTCCAAAAGTTTTTTAAACACCAAGTTCCCTGAATTAAATTCCTTTCTGCTTCAGTTGCCTGAATCTTTGTATTTGGGACTGCATTCTGGAAGACACAGGAGATAAGAAACTGGTCCAAGATCATGAACTAGCAAGTTGTGGGACTGGAAATCAAACCAGGTCTGTTCTGAGTCCAGGACTTGCATTCGTTATATTGAAAAAGGTTTTTTAACGTAAAATTCATCATCTTAACCATATTAAGTCTACAGTTCAGTAGTATTGTTATTGTTCAGTTGCTGAGTTGTGTCCAACTCTTTGCAACCCCATGGACTGCAGCACACCAGGCCTCCTTGTCCTTCACCATCTCCTGGAGTTTGCTCAAACTCATATCCATTGAGCTGGTGATGCCATCCAACCATCTTGTCTTCTGTCGTCCCCTTCTCCTCCTACCTTCAATCTTTCCCATCATCAGAGTCTTTTCTAATGAGTTGGCTCTTTGTATCAGGTGGCCAAAGTATTGGAGCTTCAGCTTCAGCATCAGCATCAGCCCTTCCAATGAATATTCAGGGTTGGTTTCCTTTAGGATTGCCTGGTTTAATCTCCTAGAAGTCCAAGGGATTCTCAAGAGTCTTCTCAAACACCACAGTTTGAAAGCATCGATACTTTGGTGCTCAGACTTCTTTATGGTCAAACTCTTACATCCACACACGACTACTGGGAACACCATAGGTTTGACTAGGATTGGGTACATTTAATTGTTAGGCAATCATCAGAACTCTTTTCATCTTCCCATACTCAAACTCTGTACACATTAAACACTAACTCCCCATTCCACTCTCCATTAACACTTGGCTTCCTGTTTCTTTGAATTTGACTTCTCTACATACTTCATATAAATGGAATTATACAGTATTTGCCTTTTTGTGTCTGGCTTATTTCACTTAGCATAATGTCCTCAAGTTTCATCCATAAAGTAGCATGTATCAGAATTTCCATCCTTTTTAAGGTTGAATAATATTCCACTATATGGGTAGACCACATTTTGCTGATTTGTTCGTCTGTGAATGGACACCTCGGGTTGCAAGGTTGCTCCCACATTTTAGCTATTGTGAATAATTCTGCTATGAACGTGGGTGTACAAACGGGCTTGCATGCTTAACCTATCACCGTAAGGCTTCTAACTGCTCAGAGGTTTTCATTTCACATCAACCTGAAGACATATTATCACTGTCATGACTTTGAGGCTGAAGGATGGGACTTTGTTTTCTCAAAGTTGGTATGCAAGAGTATCAATCATTCCTTGCAAAAGCACACTGCTGTCCCATCCCTCTCAAGTGCCCATGATAGGTTCATCAGGCTGAAGAAGGGGATGGGTGAAGGAGGTGAGGGAATGGGTGAAATATTAAGGTCATTTCAGAACCAGCAAACTAGCAGCCAATCTCTAAGCTTAAGAGGCAGAGGCCAGAGGCACTGCTTTCCTCTGTTAGCAGGTGGCTTAGGGCACTTCCCAACTGTGTATTAGGAAGTCACAGGTGGGTCTGGAGTGAGTCATGCTACCAAAGTGAGATATCCAGGTTGCCTCAGGTTGGCATATCCTTGCATTATCACTGAATTTCTGCTCTTACCCTTTTAATCCCCATGTTCCCAAAGGCTGGGACTTAACTTTGGCTTCTTTTATTCATTCATTTGTCCAATTCATCTATACAATACCTAATTCCTAAGTTTGGGTGTGTATCGGGCACTGGAGATAGAGCAGCAAACAATCAGATATGGCTCGACCTTTTGAATATTGGGTTATAGCAGGAGAGGCATGGAATAAACCAAGTAGTCAAGTTCATACATAGGATTGCCAATGACATTGATAAATCCCATGGCAAATATAGGGCATCCCAGGTGGAGCTAGTGGTAAAGAACCTGCCTGCCAATGCAGGAAACACGAGACATGAGTTCAAACCTTGAGTCAGGAAGGTCCCCTGGAGAAGCAAGCAGCAACCCACTCCAGTATTCTTGCCTGGAGAATCCCCATGGACAGAAGAGCCTGGAGGGCTACAGTCCATGGGGTCACAGGGTTGGACATGACTTAAGTGACTTAGCACACAGATAGCACACATGGAATAAATAAGGCAGGCTTGTAAGGTAGATACTGACTGTAGAAGAGGTTGAGGCAACTAAAGAAAATGTTTCTTTGAGGGGCTGACACTTGAAATGAGATCTGAGTGATGAGGCACCTGCCTTGCAAGGACTGGAGAGAAGGCATTCCAGGTACAGGAACCAGCAAGTTTAAAGGCCAAGAGAGCAAAGAGCTTGGTGTGTTCAGGAAACAGAAAGAAGGCCTTTGTTCCTGCTGAACTATCATGATTCCCCATGAACTTGTAGGATGTAAACTTTGTACCAAATGCTGCCTACCTTGGATTCCCACTGAAAATGAAAGCAGCTCCCCATGCCCTGCTCTGATCATATCCAGCTTCTCCATCCTCTGCTTCCTGCACATCCCCTCAAGTCTTCTTACACCACTCAGTTACCAGCTTGCCCTATGGCTGAGTCCAAGAAGCCAAAGACCTTTTTTGACTTTGAGCTCAGAGAAGTTTTTCCTAAGTGGAGGTCTGTCTGACCCTGGTGTGGTGTGGCTAAGGGCACCCTTTATCCCCAGGCTCCACAGATTGGGGGAGACCAAACTGGTTTTGGTAAACACATCTTCATTTATTCATTCTATCAATAGTTAACTGGGCACCATCATCAACAGAAATAAGAATAAGAAAATGATGTCAATTAATGAGGGGGGACTCAACCAGGGTGATATTTTTTTGAGCACACTTAACTGGGACCTGGGGCTCTGGAAAGATTTTTAGGAGGAAATGATGCATAAGTTAAAACCCAAAAGATGAGTAGGAATTAGCTAGTGAAGGGACTCATGAGAAAGAAGAGTATTCCAGATTCTGGAAATTGCATGTGCAAAGGTCCTGAGATAGGAGACAGCATGGGGGGGCATTCAAGGAACCCCAAGTTTAGACTGAGTTAGGCGATATTTGAAAAGGAGGATGTGTGTGGACAAATCTGGCTGGGAGACCCTCTAGCCTGTAGTATTGAGATTCTTCAAGGTCTTTTCCACTATATTTGTTTTTGTTTTTTAAACGTATAATCCTTTTCTATAGAGTCAGATCAGTCACAGAGTTACACTACTGAAGAGGAAGGGCAAAGACAGAAGTGGAGTTAACCTTGACTTTCTCTTGTGTTTTGCCTTCACAAGGACAGTGATCTCTGTGGGTGTCTTCTCCCTTCTGTGCCCAGTTCTCCTCCTGTCTTGCGTCCCTATCTACATGCACCCCCCTTCTCCATGTTTCTGGTAGCTCTTTCACCACCTTTGAGCTCTTCTTTAGAAAACTCCACCCACTCTACCAAGTGAGTTCCAAGCTGCAGTGTTTAGGCTTAGGTAGGCAGATCCCTTGGCTGCTGCCAAGAGAATCAATTGGTAGAAAGTATGGGGTGAAAGACACCAGTTAGCAGACACTGCAGTCATCCAGGGCTGGGGCAGTGATGCAGTGGGTGCAGAGAAGTGGAGAGGTTTGGGAGATGTCAGGAGGTCTTTTAGAAGGTTTGAGTGGGGCTTGGATGAACTCATAGATGAGCACAGACACTGAAGGAAGAAACACAGGGAGGAGAGGAGGGGCAGGGGAAGCTCTTGAATCTGTTGAGGCTGAGAAATAGAATGAAGAAGTGAAAGTGTTAGTTGCTCAGTTATGTCCAACTCTGCAACCCTGTGGACAATAGCTCTCTGTCCATGGAATTCTCCAGGCAAGAATACTGGAGTGGGTAACCATTCCCTTCTCCAACCCAGGGATCAAACCTGGGTCTCCCACATTGCAGGCAGATTCTTTACCATCTGAGCCACAAGGGAAGCCCTGTTTCCTGCCATACCAGTAAACAAAGGCTGTCATAGCCATCAATGATTGCAGCCACCACTGGTGGTGAGCTGGTGAGCCCTGAGGGAACTCAGGAGGGTATAGCCTGCCATCAAGCAGCCATCAGACTGTGGCCACTTCCTATGGTGAGCCCTGAGGAAACTCAAAATGTGAAAATACAAGATACAGGCCCCAGATAATTAAGGTGCATATCAAATGATGAATTCAGAAAGCTCAGACTCTTGCATTGTCCCATTTATAGAGAAGCACTAAATTCCTTAACTTGAGATATCTGGTTTTCTTTAACTACCAATAATCTTTGGATGCTCAAATTGCCTGCCTTTCATTGCAAAACTTCTACATAACCTGGCCCCCCACCTCGACTCCTTGGAGCAGTTCTTTCAGGGTTACTTGAGATGTTTCCTCCAGAGTTTGAAGTCCTAAAAATTCCTGCTGAATGAAACGTAACTATCAACTTTTAGGCTGTATTTTTTAAGTCTGCAAGGCCAAGATGTGGAACTCTGGAACCATGTGTGACGCTGGGCAAGTCACATAACCCCCCCTGACCTCCGGTTTCTTCCTTTGTAAAGTGGTGTTGCTAACAGTACCCATTGCCCAGGTACATGCTGAGTTGCTTCAGTCGTGTCTGACTCTTTGCAACCCCATCTACTGTAGCCCGCCAGGCTCCTCTGTCCATAGGATTCTCCAGGCATGAGTACTGGAATGAGTTGCCATGTCCTTCTCCAGGGGATCTGCCCAATGCAGGGACTGAACCCGTGTCTCTTATGTCTCCTACATTGCCAGGTGGTTTCTTTACCACTAGCACCACCTGGGCAGTCGTTGCCTGGGTGGCTGCAAGAATGAATTAAATGAATCAGGCTCAGTATTGTGACTGACACATGCTGATGCTATAACTGCTGGTTAAAGACATTCTGACCCATTTCAATAAACACAGGCATTTCAAATAAATAGGTCTAAAGTCCAAGAGGGAGACCTGGGCTGAAGGTAGACGTGTGAGATTTATTTTCCTGGGTCCTGCCTCCTCTCCTCAGGATAGGTATTTGCAAGGTTAATGTCAAAGCAGTTGAAAGAATAAACTCTTCACCGACTTGTAGATTCTTTGGAGGAACTTATTTGCATCTGAACAATTAATATGCCAATTGCAAACCAAGCTACTCCACTCCTCAGCACTGCCCCAGGGACTACTTGTTGGTAGCATTTTAGTACTCAGTTTGAGTTACACTGTGTGTTCTGGAACAATAAAAAGGCAGTCCATTTTTTAAAAAAGTGCAGTTCACTTCTCCGTATTCTGAGTGGTCTTCTGTCTCATTAGCCTGGAAAGTGAAAAGTGAAGTCACTCAGTTGTGTCCAACTCTTAGGGACCCCATGGACTACAGCCTACCAGGCTCCTCCGTCCATGGGATTTTCCAGGCAAGAGTACTGGAGTGGGGTGCCATTGCCTTCTCCAAGCAGCAGCTGCATTGTGGTTTAAATGACAGGGGATGATGCTCTAAGTTGAGTGGGAGAGCCTGTGGGGGTGGGGGGTGGGGGGTACTGATGCAAATTGTTGTTCACTCAGTCATGTCCAACTCTTTGCGACCCCATGGACTGCAACACACCAGGCTTCCCTGTCCTTCACCATCTCCCAGAGTTTGCTCAAACTCATGCCCAATGAGTTGGTGATGCCATCCAACCATCTCATCCTGTGTTGTCCCCTTCTCCTCCTGCCTTCAATCTTTCCCAGAATCAGGGTCTTTTCTAATCAGTTGGCTGTTTGCATCAGGTAGCCAAAGTATTTGACTTCAGCTTTAGCATCAGTCCTTCCAATGAATATTCAGGGTTGATCTCCTTTAGGATTGACTACTTGGATCTCCCTGCAGTCCAAGGGACTCTCAAGAGTCTTCTCCAACACCACAGTTCAAAAGCATCAATTCTTTGGTGCTCAGCCTTCATTATGGTCCAACTCTCACCATTGGAAAAACCATAGCTTTAACTATATGGATCTTTGTCATATAGTCAAATTAGATAGATAAAAATAAACATGTGATTTTCCCTTAACCAGTCTCCTGGTGTTGTATTTTTCCCATCCAAAGAATCTAGTTGAATAAGAAGATTAAAGAAAGTAAATAGTGAAAGAAGAATGTCAACTGAAAGAAATTAAAGCACAACCTAAAGGCTGAGAATTTATGTTTTATTCAGTGGCCTTACTGAGGATTGTAGCCCTGGAAACAGCCTCTCTGGCAGCTCTGAGGGGCTGTTCCAAAAAGGTAAGGGAGGAGTCAGGATACATAGGAGTTTTTGCTGAAGAAACAAACAAAAATATGGTCAATCATCAAAATGCTCAGTCACTCAGTAGTGTCCTACTCTGTGACCCCATAGATTGTAGCCCACCAGGTTCCTCTGTCCATGGGATTCTCCAGGCAAGAATACTGGAGTAGGTTGCCATTTCCTTCTCCAGGGGTTACTGCTAATCACAAAAATTAGACATCTCAAGTTAATGATTTTAGCACTTTTCCATGTGTGGTAAGATACAAGAGTCTGGGCTCACTGAAATTATTCCTTTGATATGCATTTTAACTATCTATGACCAGTATCCTGTATACCAGGGTATACCGGGGTAGGGGGACGGGGGTGCGGCAGCTGCAGTGGCTAATGACTTGATGGCAGG
This sequence comes from Bos mutus, assembly GCF_027580195.1. Lineage (NCBI taxonomy): Eukaryota > Metazoa > Chordata > Mammalia > Artiodactyla > Bovidae > Bos > Bos mutus. Next base: position 53,542,549 of record NC_091629.1, on the reverse strand, counting down.
CAACATTCTTTGTTTGCTGAAAATGATAGGTGACATTTTTTGTCCGTAGAGGAATGGATAAGAAGGTAGATCAGCTTCAAGCTAATCCATCCTATCAGTGATCTTGTTTAGTTGCTAAGTTGTGTCCGACTCTTTGTGATCCCATGGACTATAGCCCACCAAGCTCCTCTGTTCATGGGATTTCCCAGGCAAGAATACTGGAGCAGGTTGTCATTTCCTTCTCCAGGGGATCTTCCCAACCCAGGGATGGAACCTGCGTCTTGTCTCCTTCATTGGCAGGTGAATTCTTTACTGCTGAGCCACCAGAGAAGCCAGCCCTCTTCGATTTAGCAGTAGAAGGAAATGGCAATCCACTCACCCTAGTAGTTTTGCCTGGAAAATCCCATGGACAGAGGAGCCTGGTAGGCTATAGTCCATGGGGTCACAAAGAGTCGGACAGTACTGAGCGACTTCACTTCACTTCAGGAATTGAATAAAGGTTTAAAAGACTTGCAAATCTCATGTTTACTTTTTTTCACTCTTTCTTGTGTTACAGCCCCCAAATTTTACTGTGCAGTGTAAAATACCACCTCCCAAACTTAGGGGCATTTGGAAAATGACTTATCTGACTGCTGGTCTTATGCTTAGTCACTCAGTCATGCCCAATTCTTTGGGACCCTATGGCCTGTGGCCTTCCAGGCTCCTCTGTCCATGGGGATTCTCCAGGCAAGAATACTGGAGTGGGTTGCATTTCCTCCTCCAGGAGATCTTCCTGACCCAGGAAATGAACCTGCGTCTCCTTTGTCTCCTGCATTGGGATTCTTTGAGCCCTGAGCCATCAGGGCTGGTCTTACCTGGGGTTAATCTTGTGACTCCATTAAGCTGGGTGTTGGGTTCAGGTGGAACATAGGTGCCTGGGACCATCTTCAAGGCCTGGGGTCAACCTGCCCTTCATGCAGGTAAAGTGATCTCATTGGCCAATCTAAGTCACATGTCAGTGTGGGGATAGTTCTACACAACCATGGATTCTGAGAAGGGGTATTCGTTGGGGGTGGTTAATGTGATAATCTATCTTGATAGTCTATGCAACATTTCAAAAATTTATAACTGTGGGTTTGCTGAATTGTAGAGTGATGATGATGAAGATGCTGATAGTAATCATAATACTATTTTAAATAATGCACACCATTTTATTTAGTATTTATTAAGTCCAGGGCCTTAAGTGATACAATGAGGAATTTGATCTTACCAGCAACTCTGCCAGGTCATTACCATCCCCGGCTTATGGATGAGGAAACCGAGGCTCAGAAAAGGTGAGATACATTTCTCTAAGTGCATCTTGTGGCTGCAAGTGGGAGAGGCAGGGCCTGAATCTGGCCAAGAGATCTCAGGACAAAGCTAAATCGCATTTCCAAAGCCAGTCCTTAGACTTGTTCAAGTGTAAGCAGCTTTCACTAAACAGAAGTTTGATGAGCCGAGCAGGAGTGAATCAGAAACACGAGGCTGATGTTTGTCTTCATCTGCAAGGGGGTTTGGCAGTCTCCAGGCTCCCTTGGCAAGCAGGATTTGGGCGCTGCCAAAACCTGGAGCTCTGGCATGATAGCGTGACCCTTCCGGTCAGGCCAGGCCTCCCGCCCGCCTTCCTGCTGTTCAAATCAGAGTCTCGGCCTCTCATGGCCTCTCCTGCTGCTTCACCCTTGAGCCCCGAGGACAGAGTGGCAGGAGGCGTCTCTGTAACCACATCACGTGTGGGGGAAAAATGGCACAGAGCGCTCTTTCCTGGAGCGCGGTCAATGCAGCAGTCCCCCAGGTGCCAGGAAACCCAAGCCTTGGAAACTGTGGCTGCAGGTTCCATCCCCAGGTTGTGGGTAAGATGCTCAGACTGAGGCGGAACGTGGTCCAACAGGAGGGTGGGGCTCACCAGGCAGACAGGGAGGTGGACCTCCCCTGATTTCTCTAAGATCCCTTTTCAGGCTAAAAAAGTTTGGAATTGATCTGGTTAATCAGGCTTTTTTTTTTTTTTTGTAATTGCAAAGCTTCTCAGAACTTTTCCTCTTTTGATGAGACTGCCCAAAATCTGGAGCAGGACTGGAATAGATTCAAGGTCATCGGTTAGAAGAGCATTTTCTTGGGTGTTTTGTGGGACTGCTGTGCTGCGGGAGGAACTCAAAGGATGCTGTTTTAAGTGCATTTGCCCTGAAAGTGCCAGAACACAAGCTCCATGACTGCAGAGATCTCATCTGTTTTTATTCATATCCGTGGAGTCCAGCACTGTGTCTGGCTCAAGATAAGTGGCCAATAAGTAGTGGATAAATAAACAAATGAAGAAAAAAATGCAGGGCACTCACTGCTATCTTTTTTTTCTTCCTGTTTCCTTCTTTCTCTTCCTCCATCTCTATTACCTTCCCTCTCTCCCTCTTCCCCTCCCTCCCTCTCCCCTCCCTCCTTTCCTTCTTTCCTTCCAAGAATTTACTAGGACAGACACTATCCTAGCTCCTAGGGATGCTTTAGTGAACCAACACAGGTCTGCTGTGTGTTAACTAATGACTGTTTTGGATTGCAGGTGTGGACCACATTTGCACCAGCAGCTGGACAAAGGTGAGAGGCTGAGGGCTGCCCAGGCCCCTGGAGGACCAGAGAGAAGCCCGCTTAGGGCAGGCTGGCTACTTGTTTGTCCTGGTCAGTCCCGACTTGCCCCCTTTAATATTCCCTTAACATACTATTGTCCTGAAGATCCCAGATACCCCAGACCTGGCAAAGCAGGCCCTTAGACCTCACTTCTCCTTGCTACTGCTGCTGCTGAAGCCAAGGCTGGCCTGTGAACTCTGGGGGAGCAGGACCATGTCGAACTTGCTCACCAGGATACTTCCAGTACCTGGCAGGGACCTGGCAGTAATGACTATTGGATGAATGATGAAACCTGGGGGCAATGCTCACTGAAGACATAAGTCCACATCCAGAGGGGAGAATGAAAAAAAAAAAAAGGCACTGGCTGGAGTTCTGGGAAGTTCCAGAGTTCTTGGTCATGGTTCTGGCTGGGAGGCTTGGGATGTCCCTCTGATAAGGGCTGCAGAAGGTCCCTGCTGACCTCCCTTACTCATTCCTGAGGCTGCAGCTTGGTCAGTGAGTCTTCTCCCAGTATGACCAGATTGTCTTGGCCCACAGAGATCTCTCAGCCCCATAGAGAGCTATGCAGTTCCCCTGCAAGGAAAAACAAGGTTCTTGTCTCGGAAGGGAGAAAGCTTGTGTGGCTTTCAGGTACAACTAACTCCCAGTTAGCTGAATGTTCCAGGTCTCAGAGACTCGTGGGGGGGTCCCAGGGACCATCCGAATCTCATGTTGGCCCTCAGTGCCTGCACTTGGTAGTGACAGTGGTTGGTTCCATCAAATGATGGAGCGAAGTCCCCTTGCTGGATTCAGGACAGGGATCTGAAACACGGGGGGAGGTCAACATTGTTAACACAAGCGTGGAAACCAGCTTCAGATCAGTATGGAGACTGTGAGGAATTGGGAGTCTGGGCTCCCCCACAATATGCAGGGCTCTGGGCTACTCCCTGTGCTCGTGCCTCAGGCAGTCCTGCAAGGCAGAAGTTGCCGCTCCATTGCACAGATGAGAAAACTGAGTCTCGGTGCACAAAAGCGACACACCCAAGTCCAAGTTGCTGAGATGAGATTTGAAATCAGGTGAGGAGAATCTGAAGCCCAGGTGACTTTCCCGCAGTCCTCTGACTCCTGTTACCAGAAAGGTGCCCTCCAAGATGACTTCCCTCTTCAGGTTTGGTGATGGAAGGGGGAGGCCCAGGGGAGAGATGGGGAGGTTGTGACCAAAGCCCTGTGGGGTAGGAAAGAGGAGGAAAGTTACTCCTTCATTCATTCAAATAAAGAACCCCCCTCCTCTGGATTAAATGCTGGGGGTCCAGCAGAAAGAAACCCAACCATTGACTTAACTCAGTAGGTATGTGAGATATTTTTCAAATATTACACAAATTGCACCTGTGAGCAGTGCTCTGAAGAAGTACAAGGTGCAAAGAGATATTCAGAGAGGCCTCTGGCATGGTTAAGGAGGTCAAAGTGGCTTTTCTGAAGAAGGAATATGTCAACTGAGATCTCAAACATGAGTGCGTACAGCCTAGATTGCTTCAATCGTGTCCAACTCCATGTGACCCTTTGGACTGTAGCCCGCCAGGTTCCTCTGTGCATGGGATTTTTCAGGCAAGAATACTGGAGTGGATTGTCATGCCCTCCTCCAGGGGAACTTCCTGATTCAGGGATTGAACCTACATCTCTTATGTCTCCTGTGTTGACAGGCAGGTTCTTTACCACTAGGGCCACCTGGGAAGCCCCTCAAACAGGAATATGAACTAGCAAAGTGATCGTGAAGGTGGAAGGGGAGGAACAAGAAACATTCCCAAGAGAGTAGAGAGCATGTGCAAAGGTCCCGGGGCAAAAGAGATGTTGGTGATCTCTGGAGGACAGAGAGCAAAGGGCTGGGAGTTGTCTTGAAGTTGGAGCACAGGAAGCCAGTGAGATGGCTTAAGCAAAGGAGAAGACGTGATTGTTTTTGAATTTGGAAAATACTTTCCTGACAATGCTTTCTCTTCACTTCTGGGAGTAACTTGGCAAAAAGAGGCTGGAAGCTCATTGGCAAGTCAATGCCTCTTGACAGGCTTCAGTTTCCCCCTCTCTAGAGTGAGTCTGAATTAAATGATTGACTATTTCCATTTAGTTTAGATACTTTGTGGCTCTTCCTGCCTCTCAGTAGGACACTCAGTCCCAAGGCGAAGAAATTCTCTGTCTTTCTCAATCTTGCTCTTGTACCGACTAACACAAACACTTGGAATTGAGTTCCCCTGTGTATGGGCACCCCTATCTGGAAATACCTACAGACGGGACAGCAGCCGCCAACTTGGGAGAGCCACACAGAGAGATCTATTAATCCTAAGCCTTTGGATGCTGTGATACAGGGAGTCTGCCACTTGGCATCCTCTGCATGTGGGCAAAGGAGGAATATAAGAGGATGTTATTTTAACATTGTTTACAAATAGTGAAAAATCAGAGCCAACTGAAAAGTCCACACCTTGGCAACTGTTAAAAATTATGGCACATCCATAGTAAGGACTGTTAGGTAGCCATCAAAAAAAAAAAAAAAAAAGAAAAGTGGAACCACTATATAACAAGATGGTGAAAAAGCAATTGTAGAAAGATACATATGGTCTGAAAATACATATGGGAAGGCCCCTGATATCCAGCTTTTCCTATAAGCTTCAGTATAATATTGGGTAGCTCAAAAAGTTTGTTTGAGTTTTGCATAACATCGTACTGCTGCTGCTGCTGCTAAGTCACTTCAGTTGTGTCCAACTCTGTGTAACCCCATAGACGGCAGCCCACCAGGCTTCCCTGTCCCTGGGATTCTCCAGGCAAGAACACTGGAGTGGGTTGCCATTTCCTTCTCCAATACGTGAAAGTGAAAAGTGAAAGTGAAGTCGCTCAGTTGTGTCCGACTCTTGCGACCCCATGGACTGCAGCCTACCAGGCTTCTCTGTCCATGGAATTTTCCAGGCAAAAGTGCTGGAGTGGGGTGCCATTGCCTTCTCCGTAACATCGTACAGAGAAACCCAAATGAACTTTTTGGCCAATCCAGTACATACACACCATACAAAACTCAGATCTGAAAGAAATATTTCATGAATTACCCCTGGCTAGGGACCCACAATTGGAGAAGGCAATGGCAACCCACTCCAGTACTCTTGCCTGGAAAATCCCATGGATGGAGGAGCCTGGTGGGCTGCAGTCCATGGGGTCGCAGAGAGTCCAACACGACTGAGCGACTTCACTTTCACTTTTCATTTTCATGCATTGGAGAAGGAAATGGCAACCCACTTCAGTGTTCTTGCCTGGAGAATCCCAGGCAAGTGGATTGGAGTGGGTTGCCATTTCCTTCTCCAATGCATGAAAGTGAAAAGTGAAAAGTGAAAGTCAAGTTGCTCAGTCGTGTCCGACTCCTAGCGACCCCATGGACTGCAGCCCACCAGGCTCCTCCATCCATGGGATTCTCCAGGCAAGAGTACTGGAGTGGGTTGCCAGCAGGGACCCACAATTAGAGGTGAACTCTGTCAAAGGACATTCTTCCTTTCTTAGTAACAATCTAACATTAAAAAAAGAAGAAAATATCTGTATACTTCTTAGATAACTTAAAATTAATTAAAAAATAAGACTGAGTCCTTGAAGATACTCAGGAAGATATTGACCAGGTTTATTGGTGCAGAGGGTGTGATGAAGTACAGAGTAGTTTCTGATTTCTATTTTTCTATATTTAATCGTCTTTACATTTTTCATATTGACAATATATTTATATATTTTGGGGGCAAGAAAAAGGAAGTGCTTGCTTCAATTTGGTTCTTCTGCAAGTGATCTCAGCAGCTATGAGCTCTCAGGGGGAACTGAGGCCCAGGGGGCCATGTGACTGCAGGCCAGGGTGCAGTGAGTCAGTGGGCGAGGGAGAAAATGCCACCTCCGGTGCCTGCCCGTGTCACGTGACGCCAGAGCACAGCAAACTGGCTTGTTTTGCAACCCAGGCAGGTCCTATAACCACAAGCCTGCTGGCTGGCCCCATGCAGTGGGGGGAGATGATGCCAGCCCTCTTCCCTCGAATGACTCATGCTTCTTCCCGCAATAGCTGGGGGAGGATGTGGAGAAGTTGGGCTCCGGGGCAGAGGCTACAGCCCATACGCCTTGCCAGGCTGGGTGATGGGCCTCAGGGACCTTTGGGGGAAGTCCCCATGGGGCTGCTGCTTACATATGTAGATGAACACAGCTGTGGACTTTTATTTCAGACCACCTCATCAGCGCCTGTGTGGTGATGGTGAGGAGCTGGGGCTTTCAAAGGCTTGCATCAAACACTGAGTGTCTATTATGATCAGGGCAGTGTGGTCTTGCATCATGATAACATCTAAGGCAGGGCTTGCTGGTCCCATTACACAGATGCAGAAACTGAGCCTCCATGCAGGTGAATGAGGTGAGTGACTTGTCCAGGGTCTAGGGTCCAAGCTGGTAAGTGGCTGAAATGGAATTGGAAATCAGGTGTGTCTGGAATCCAAGGCCCGGATGGCTTTCATTGTCCTCAGGTGGCTTTCTTTAGCTAGCAAGGTGTGTACTCTCAGAAGCGTGCTCGTGGAGTCCACTTCACGTAGGTCATGCTCTCAGGTTTACTGGTGGAAGGGGAAGGTCCTCCGAGACGGCAGCGAGGCCAATGCACATCATTTCTGGGTGCTTCTCTGCCACGTCTGGACTGAATACTGTGCATTCATATGCATCTCAGTCCCCTCAACAACTGGTAAAACCTCTGTCCTAGCTTTGCAGACGGGCACACGGAGGCCGAGGGAGTGAAATGATTATTGAAGGCCGCAGCCAGCAGAGGAGGCAGGGTTCGATCCCAGGGTTTCAATGTCCAATTCTGGAACTTAGCCTTTGTAGTCAGTTACAAGCCTTTTTAACCTGCAGGCACCCGTTCCCTGTGAGGCCCAGGTCTCAGCTTTCCTTTCACTGTTTTGTCTAGCCTGGTCCACGAGGCAAGATCTCATTTATCCTTCAATACCCCAGGAGCATCACCTTCTCCATGAAGGCTTCCTAGCTCTGCAGAGAGGGATTCCCACTATCCCTCCATGGCTTTCTGCCACAGGTGTCTTTACTGACACACACCAACTGGCTTTGTGACTCTTCCTACTGGTTTATTTAGGGGACTGTGAGGTCCTTTAGGGTAAAGATAATATGATGGTTAATTTTATGTGCTGACTTGACTGGACTAAAAGATGCCCAGAGAGCTAGTAAAATATTTCTGAGTGTGTCTGTGATGGTGCCTCTAGAGAAGATTAGCATTTGAATCAGTGGACTGAGTAAAGGAGATCAGCCTCATCATTGCAGATGGCAACATCCAACTCACTGAGGGCCCTGATTAGGGCACAAAGACAGGGATCTGCTCTCTTTGCTTGAGCTGGGATGTCCATCTTCCCCTGCCTCTGTACATTAGAGCTTCAGGTTCTCGAAATTTCCAACTTGAACTGGAACTCCTCAGGCCTTTGGCCTCAGACTGAACCCCACTGCCAGGTTTCCTGGTTCTTCAGCCTGTAGTGGGCATATTGTAGGATTTCCTGGCCTCTATAATTTTGTGAGCCAGTTCTTATAATAAGTCCTGTCTAGTTTATATACAGCTGTGTATCTGATTGGTTCTGTTTCTCTGGAGAACTCTTGACTGATACAGATGGCATCATGTTCTTCAGTTATTTTTAAAATCCTCTGATCATGTTTTACCATCCATAGGATCTAGGTTTGAATCCCAACTAGTCTGGGTGATGTTGGGTCAATTCCTTGACTTCTCTCAGGTGTGTGTGTAAAAAATGGAGATTCGACTGCCTACTTCTCAGTGATGTTGAATGATTAAGTGAGATACTTATGTAAGGTGCTGAGCACAGCACCTGAGGCACAAAGTGCATTAAAACCATTAACCTGGCATTGGGCCCTTGCCAATATGGCTGCCCTGATGCCATCGTGAGGACTGGACTAGAAGCTTTGGCTGCTACCCATGATTTATAGCTCCATCTCCTGCATATATCATTCTTCCTTCTTCAGAAGGTGGTGATTAACACTCACATCTACAGAGGAAGAGAATGGGTAAGCAGATGAGCTGAACAAAAATCTATAAACAAAAATTTGCATATAAAGGAATGTAGAGAGTGATCAAGCACTTAAAACATGTTCATTTGTAATTCTGACCAAGGAAATTAGCATGAATTATATCTACCACCTAAGAAAAAAAGAATGGTCTTATTAATGCCCACTGCTGGTGAGACTGGGTTGAAAAATCATACACAAAAACACAGCTTGTGATCATCCAAATCCTTACAAACTTCGGGGATATGATACTGTATTGTCACACTCTGATACTGATCTTGAGAAAATTCTCTTGAATAAGCAATAGTTATAAGCAGAAGATGTTTGTTGCCTGTATGGGTGCTCAGTCATGTCTGACTCTTTGTGACCCCACCGAGTGTAGCCCACCAGGTTCCTCTGTCCATGGGATTTTCTCCAGAAGAATACTGGAGTGGGTTGCCTTTCCCTTCTCCCGGGGATCTTCCTGACCCAGGGATCGAACCCACATTTCCTGTGTCTCCAAGACCAACCCCCTAAGTGTTGGTCAGCAGGGGCTGATCTTGAGAGTACTTTGTAAACAGGCAAAAACTCTGCCTGGGAAGGGAGGCTGCATTAGTCCTAAGTAAATTAACAGGGCTGATGAAGCCCCATTAACTTAGGAGCTTAACCTGAGAAGCCCACACGGGCATCATGTATTTTTTCCCACAGGGCCACTTCCAACTTCAGACAAAGCAAAGTCATGGATAGGACTATTTCTGTCTGAAAGGAATTCCAGACGGGCCCTTAAAACAGGGCTGGAAGGCTCCCCTCCCCGCCCTGCGACCCTCTCCCAGGGTCCTCTTTGGCCTGCTGACCCCTAGGGGGAGCCTCAGGCGCAGGATCTTCCCTCTGCATTCACTCCCCTCTCCTTCACCGGTGGTCTCCACCTTTGCTCAGCTGCTGAAGACGAGTTTGTGTTCCAGATCAGCACTCAACCCTGTCACAAATCATGCTCATTCAACGTGGGTAACTTAAGTATCCAGAGAGGAGTTCTTGGGAATGACTTGCCTTCACTGTCATCCATCCATCCTCCCATCTCTCTTTCCATCCACCCATTCATTTACCCATCCATCCATCTGTTCCTCAGCTGTGAACTGCCACATACTCTATACCAAGCACTGTTGCAGATCCTGAAGATATGGCAAGACAATGGTGGCCCTAGCAGTGGATAATACACACATGAATAATAAAAAGCCAATGGAGAACGACAGGCAGGAGTGAGTAGAATGGACCTCCAGTTGCATGGCCACCGGAGACCTGATGAGAACATCTCAGGTCAACAAAGGCCAGACAGAGGAGAAAAGGCCAGAGATGCAAGGAGCTGGGGGAAGATTCTTCCAGGCAGGGCTCAAAAATTCAAGGCAGGAGCTGGGTGCCAGGGCGGGGGGCGGGGTGCAGGGAGCTCTGTACAGCCTGCCTTGCTTCTCTCACCCCTCTTTTTTTTCTGTCTCTGCTTTCTCTCTCTCTCTCTCCCATCTCAGGAAACACAAATTATGGATCTCCATCCATAATTTGGCTCTTGATTTACTGAGTCTGAGTCTGGCTCGGTTTTCTTCACCCACTAACTCTATCAGTCTCCCAAACTCTTAATAACCTTTTCTCAGTCTTTGTCATTCCTCCAGCTCGCTCCTGTATCCTTAGTGGCTTTGCCTCTCTCTCTGTATCATTCTGTCTCCATCTAACTTTGGCTTCATCTCTTTCCGAATGCTTTCCGCTCTTCTGCTGATGTCTCTTGTATTCCTGAGTTGAGGCCACTGGGTGGACCATCTGATTGATATTGCTACTGACAGTTAAAGCCTTGAAATCATTCCCACAGTACATCTCTGGGAGGTGTTAAGCCGGTGGTGTTTTGTCTGTACCCGAGAAAGACAGGGGTTTTTTAAACAAATATATACATTCTCAGAAATCCCAGCAATTGTATTTCTCCATGGATCCATCATGGTGTTGAGTTAGTATAAAAGCTTCACTGATGCCTGCAGGGGGTTTACAGGCTGAGCGGCTGTGCAGGGGAGGGTGAGGAGAGGGAGAAAATGGTTCCAGAGGGCCAAGCGGGAGCCTGTGCTCCAAGGACCCAACAAAGGGGTTCATCTCTAGAAGGGAGAGAGATCACTTCTCACTGAGGGAGTCAGAGAAAGCTCCACAGTGCTCCAGTGTCACCTCTTCTGTAAAGCCCTTGTGACCACCTCTGCCACGGAGAAGTGACAGCTGACTTAAGCCTTTACTGTTTTGGGATGCTCTAGTTCACCACCAGAAATCTGGAGGGTTTTTATTTGCCCAGAAATTCCTCTTCCCCACTGGACTATGAACTTCACGGAAGCACTATTCATGAGGTGCTTAGCTTCACACCCACAGTGGCCATCCCACAGCCTGTGTCTTGCCTGGCTGAGCCAGTTTGCAGTGAAAGGCTCATGGGGTTGGGGGGGGGCGTCTATGCGACTAGCACGTGGTAGATATGACACTTAGTAGGCTTTGGGAAAGTGCCTCACTTTCTTTGTCTCTAAAATAAGGGTATCCGTGACACAGTGCAGTGAAGTGCTTAGAACGCTGTGGTAAACCTTCAGTAACGTGAGCTCTCCTTACTCCCATCGCCAGGGTCTTTGTCATGCCTGCATCAACTCTTCACGGTTGAGTACCATGTGGTTAACTGGCTGTGGAATCCTGGCTCTCTTCATTATGAATGGATAGGAGATGATGATTTGGGGTGCAGAAAATTAGTTTTGACCTGTGTGAACATTTATATTCTCCCAAATATGCTCTTTCACACTCTGGGTCTCTACCCAGTAATATTTGAAGAACTCAGGGATGGGCTTGGATGTAAAGGAATGTTAGTTCTTCTCTCTGTTTGTCTGCTTTGTTTGGAAGGACTTCTCTGCTGTGAGCCTCCTCCCTTAGCTCCAGGCTGGCCCAGGGCCAGATTCCCAGCCCTCACAGGCCTTGGGCAGAGCCAGACAACCCCCTTTCACGTTGCCATAACTGCTCCATCCTCGTTCCATCTGATCATTTGACACAGTGTTTTGGGATAGTTGGTTGATTGATTCTAGAATTTTTTTTTTAATCACTTGTCTCTGAGCTTTAGCTATAAAACAATGAAAATTATTACTAAATAAATAATGATTATTTACATAGATTTCACTTATTTATTTTTTACTTTAAAAAATGTGGCTATTAGAAAATTTTAAATTGTTTATTTGGCTCACATTCGGGCTGCCGTCTATGGGGTCGCACAGAGTCAGACACATCTGAAGCGACTTAGCAGCAGCAGCAGCAGCATAGTTCTTTTGGGAGCTTCCCCGGTGGCTCCGCAGTAAAGAATCTATCTGCCTGCAACATAGGAGACACAGGTTTGATCCCTGGGTTAGGAGGATCCCCTGGAGGAGGGCACGGTAACCCACCTCAGTATTCTTGCCGGGAAAAATCCTATTAACAAAGGAGCCTGGTGGGCTATAGTCCATAGTGTTGCGAAGAGTTGGACTACACTGAAGCAACTGAGCAAACACGCATAGTTCTTTTGGACAGGGCTGCTTTAGAACATGGTAAAGAATCTGCTTAGCTCAAGTGAGCAATACATGTGGAAGGAATAGATAGATGAATAAATGAAGAATAGAAATAAATGAAGGGATATATAAATGAATTAAAGCATAAATGAATAAATAGCAAATGAACAGATGGAAACAGATGAATGGGTAGATAAAGTAATAAATGAATAGACGAATAGGAGGATGGGTGGATGGGGGTGGGTGGACAGAAGAGCAAGAGAAAGAATAAGTAGAACTGGTAATGAAACAAAAGAATGGCTGGAGAGAAAAGATGACCGGTCAGTCGATGAATAAATGATCAAAAAGATGAATTAAGTAAGTACTTAAGTACAAATACAAATACATACGGAATATTTGAGTATAGGATAGATGCCTGAAGATACCAGGATTTGACTTTGATAAAAAGACGTATTCTTCTTCTTGGGCTCATGGAATTTAAGCCTTTGACCAAGAAGAAAGGTTTACCCTTGCTCTTGGGGAATTTATTATTTTAATTGTTAGCCTTCATCAGAGGTTATTGGAATTTTTTTCCCCTCGGACAGTTTATCACTTGTAAATAATTTGTCACATCGCTATAATTCTATCCAGATCCTTAACTTTCTCATCATGCATCTTTTATGGGGTCTCCGTTAAAGAAGCACTATAATTACGTGCCAAGGGTCCCAGTAAATTTTACCAGGCCATAAAATATTATACTTTAATTATTTGGAAAGGGAAGAAAGGCAAATGTTCCCTCTGCAAGACTGATGATCAGTACTACAGGGCTCTGGGTGGCATAGGCAGCTTTAGACATGTTCCTCTTAACTGGTGTCCCTCCCAAAGGATGTGCCACCTGCCTCTGCAGCATATGTACAGAGCAGGGGGGCCTCTGCATGCTGATGCCTCTGCTTTGATTCTCTGGCAGATGTTGGGCTGTGATAAACTCATAAGCATGCATACTTGAAATGATCTCATTATGCCCAGCAACTCCAATGGGTGGTTGGGAAGTTCAGTTCAGTCCAGTCGCTCAATTGTGTCCGATTCTTTGCAACCCCATGCACTGTAGCACACCAGGGTTCCCTGTCTATCACCAACTCTCAGACTTTACTCAAACTCATGTCCATTGAGTCAGTGATGCCATCCAACCATCTCATCCTCTGTTGTCCTCTTCTCCTCCCGCCTTTAACCTTTCCCAGCATCAGGGTCTTTAAAGTATTGGAGTTTTAGCTTCAGCATCAGTCCTTCCAATGAATATTCAGGACTGATTTCCTTTAGGACTGACTGGTTGGATCTCCTTGCAGTCCAAGGGACTCTCAAGAGTCTTCTCCAATACCACAATTCAAAAGCATCAATTCTTCAGTGCTCAGCTTTCTTTATAGTCCAACTCTCACATCCATGCATGACTACTAGAAAAACTGTAGCTTTGACTAGACCGACCTTTGTTGGCAAAGTAATGTCTCTGTTTTTTAATATGCTGTCTAGGTTGGTCATAACTTTTCTTCCAAGGAGTGTGGTTGGGAAAGATGATGAGGAAACTTAGATCCAAGCAATTAGAGATGGGGCTGTAACTGGCTTCTCTTAACTCCATGGTAGTTTTTTTCCCCCTCATTGTGCCACATCTGGTCTTATGAGCTCAAACCATCACACATACATGTACTCAGTGGGTTAGGGCTGCGATATTCTCAAAGGTTTGAAAATAGAAATGTGGTGGCCCCAGGCTTTTGCATCCAACATTTTATTCATCGAAATAAATATTTTAGCTGGGCTCCCACTATTGGCCAGACCCTGTTGCCGGAATGAAGCTATAAGTGACACATCCAGGCTCCTCTGGGGCTTGCGGTCCCATTGGGGAGATGGACATTGGTCCAATCGTTCCATAGACCATAGAGCATGGAGGTTGACCTGCGGTAAGTGCTAAGAATGTGCGGATTTATGAGACTTTGAAAGCCTAAAGCCAGGATCTTTTAATGAGTTGGGAGGTCAGAGAAGGCTTTCCTGAGGGAATAAGTGATCTGTGATCTGAAGGACAAGCAGGAGTTAACTAGGTAAATGGGGAAGACACTCCAGGTTGTTGTTCTGTTGCTAAGTTATGACTGACTCTTCGAGACCTCATGAACTGCAGCATGCCAGGCTCTTCTGTCCTCCACTGTCTCCCAGAGTTGGCTCAAATTCATGTTCATTGAGTCAGTGATGCTGGCTAACCATCTTATCCTCTGCCGCCCCGTTCTCCTTTTGCCTTCAATTTTTCCCAGCATCAGGGTCTTTTCCAATGAGTTGGCTCTTCGCTTCAGGCGGCCGAAGTATTAGAGCTTCAGCTTCAACAACTGTCCTTCCAATGGATATTCAGGGTTGATTTCCTTTAGGTGACTAGTTGATTCTAGGTATAGGGAAGAGCATATGCAAAGGAACTGTGGTAGGAAAGCCTGGAAAGTAATCCAGGGCGGCCAGAGCAGAGTTACTGATGAGAGATTGTGAGCTGAGGCTGGAGAGATATCAGGAATTGCATCACATGAGGCCTATTGGCCCACGTCAAGGCTTTTGGTTTTTATCCTAAGAGCACTGATTATTCAGGCAAAGGTTTAAATGAGGAAAAAGAGATGTTTTAAAAGGTTGTACAGACAAGGGAAGACATTGTCCAGGAGAAGGGAGGAGTGATCTTGTGCTTGGACGGATGTCAGGAGATGAGTTTCTCTAAGCGCACGAGTACGAAGAAGAGGAAGGCAGGGGAGGATGACTAATCTCTGCTCATCCCTCTGGTCTTGGCTTCAATGTCATTTCCTCGGGGAGACCTCCCCTGACCCCCTGTTGGGTCAGGTCCCCCGCCCCAGTTGGTGGTCCCCACCCTCCACTTCCCCTTTCATAATGCACAGCACTATTGCTGCCATGTCTTACTTAATGGTCTCTTCCCTTCACAGGGTGGGGCTTGCGAGTGTCCTGGTTACTTCTAGTTACCAGATCCTCAGCCCGGGACCTGGCATGTAGCTGGCAGGCAATACCCAGGGCTGAATGAGCAAATGAATGAATGGGGCACCCAGGAGACAAAATTTATGAGGGGCACGTTTCCTCCAGACTCTTCCCCACTACTGCCCTTCCCCTGCCCTCCCTCTCCTCCTCCCCTGGCTACTTCCTTTTTTTATCCTAAAGCTGAACGCCTCTAATATTCCCACCCAGGGGCTCTCATCCAAAAGAAGTGACAGACACAGGGGAAAATTACTTAGCTCTGGCTCAGAAATACCAATTTTGCCCAGAAAACGTTGCAATTGCATGTTCATTGTGCAGACGAACTACTTTGATTCGAGAGAAGGTGACTTGGTCAAGACTGATGAGAAGGAAAATGATAGTGCAATTTACAAAACTTCTCCATGTCATCCCTTTAGGGTGACTCATCTTGTTACTAGGTTTGCTGCTGATTAACTCAGGGTGAACACACTTTTTGGTGAACCCTGTGGTTATGAAGCTGGTGAAATCCCTAACCAACTTTTTTTTGCTTGAAGAAAGTTGTATTTATATCAATAATAATACTTGTGCTAAGAGCAAGCATCCATGCCAGGAAGTTTCCCTGTCCTTTGCAGCAGAGAGTCTATAGTCCACGGCCCACAGACCAAATCTTGTTTTTGTAAAAGAGGTTTTATTGGAGCACAGCCATGCCAATTTGTTTATGTATCTGCTTTCTTGCTGCCCTGGCAGAATTGAATAATTGTGACAAAAACCATATGGTCCTCAAAGTCTGAAATGTTCACCATTGGCTCCTCACAAGTGAAGTAGCTAATCCCTGATATGTATTCATTATTGCAGCATAATGACCTAAGTCTCATTTTCTGCATTTTACAGATAATGAAACTGAGGCTCACAGAGGACAAGTAATTTCCTTGAGGCTTTTTGGAGACCAGAATTCAGAGATTCTGTTTTCAAAACTGTTTTCCTGGTGTGCTCTCCTGGAAGTCACAATGTCACTCTGACCTTGAAGAAGAAGGCAGGAGACTTGTTCTTAATAGAGTCCAGAATTCCAAAAACTGAATGCTCCACAAGCATTTTCTTTTGGGGGCAAACGCTCTGATTTATAATTACATAAAGATACCTCCCAACCGGTAACTTGAAAGCAGTAACAGTTGTTTCCTTCACTTCCAAATGAACAACTGGAGCAGGATTTGGAAGGAACGGAAGTTCTCTGCACAGCATCAGCTAGTGGCTCGAGTGGGGCTGAGTATTTAATTCAAAGATGACTCATACCCAACTGGCAAATTGGTTCTGACTCTTGGTCTCTCTTCACAGGGGCCTCTCCACAGTGTGTCTTGGGCTTCCTCACAGCATGGTGGCTGACTTCTAAGAGTGAGAATACTAAGAGGCAGAAGGGGAGATGTGCCAACCTCTTAAAGCCCAGACCTAGAAACTGTACTGGGGAACCGCTGCCATGTGCTATTGGTCTGCTTAGAGTCAAGGAAGGGAGCAGAGATCTCATCTCCTAATGGGAGAAGAGTCAAAGAATTTGGGGGGACATGTTTAAAAAACCCACAGCTCCTAACTTAGAAGCTTGGGATTATCACATACACATTACCGTATAATGAAATAATCAACAAGGACCTACTGCATAGCGCAGGGAACTCTACTCAGTATTCTGTGATAATCTGTATGGGAAAAGAATCTGAAAAAGAGTAGATATATGTATATGTATAACCAAACCAACCACTTTGCTGTACACGTGTGACTAACACAACATTGTAAATCAATTATATTCCAATAGAAAATAAAAGTTAAATTAAAAAGATTATGGCACAAGGAACTATATTTGATATCCTGTGATAAACCATAATGGAACAAAATATGAAAAAGAGTGTATATATATATATGTGTGTGTGTGTGTGTGTGTGTGTATAACTGAGCCACTTTGTTGTACAGCAGTGATTAATACAACATTGTAAAGTAGTTACACTTGGGTAAAAATTAAAAAATAGGAAATTAAAAAAATAATTTTATTTTTTATTTGGCTGTGCTGGGTCTTCATTGCTGCTCAGCTTTTCTCTAGTTATGGAGAGAAGGGACGACTTTCTAGTTGCAGAGCATGGGTTTCTCATTGTGGTGGCTTCTCTTATTGCGGGGCACAGGCTCTAGAGTGTGTGGGCTTCAGTTTTGCGCTGCTAGGGCTCAGTAACTGAGGCTCCCAGGCTCTAGAACACAGGTTCAATAGTTGTGGTGCAACGACTCAGTTGTTCCATGGTATGTGGGATCTTCCCAGACCAGGGATCGAACCTGTGTCTCCTGCATTGGCAGGCAATTCTTTCTTTCTTTCTTTTTTTTTTTTTTGCCACTGAGCCACCAGGAAAGCCCCCAAATAGGAGATGGCATTTGTGGGTAGAGGGACCAGAGGCTATAAAGACAGGTCGTGGTATAGAGTTTGAGAAGCCTGGGGTGCAGCCAGCTATTTGGTGTGTCTGGAGCATAGTTGGGGTGGAGGGGGTCCAGTGGGGTCCTGCCTGGGAAGGGACTTGCATCACAGGGGCTTGGGTCTTCCCTCAGAGGTACTGGGGCTCCTTCTGAGTGTTGACATGTTCAAGGGGAGGAATATTAGATTTGGCCAGCACCAGCCATCTTGAGCTTGGGCGCTTGGTAGTTTGATGTGATCTGTGGACTGACAGCACCGCCCTGGAGTTCCGCAGAAGTGCGGCACCTGGGCTTCCTTGGTGGCTGGAGTGTGTGGAAGTGCCTAGCAGAGGACGCCGCACAGGGGAGGGAGCCACATGCTTCTGGTCCATAACCTCAGACTCCAGCTGGGCCAACCATCCTGGCATGCCAGGGGCAATAAACTGAAGGGTCTGGTTTCATTTCACAAACCACACTTGCCCAGAGCTCCTCCCTGTCTTTCAGGGAAGTGACCTTTCTCACATGCTGAGAAGATGCACATGAGGCTGGCGACCAGACAACCAAAGGATCTTGCAAAACTCCCGATTTTCTCATTGCTGCAGAGGAATGGAGGGAGAGAGGAAGAGGGGCATCCCTCTTTCCAGCATGGTCTTCAGGGCTCTGCTTGCTTTGGGATCTTAAGACTATGTTTAGGAAGATGGACTTGCCCTGAAGGTCTTTCTTCCTCTCCTTTTCCTTCTCCTCCTTTCGTTGTTGCTCTTCCTCTTGTTCTATTGACTTCCTTGACGCTACTCCCCTGATAGTGAGACAGTGAATGCATCCAGGCTCTGCTGAACTTGGCAGGAGGGCTGGGCAGATGATGGAGGGCAAAAAGGCAGGAGGTTGGTTCACAGAACTTTCAGAAGCTTCAAAGACCTAGAACTTATTGGCTGAAGCACCCACGGTGGGGTTTAGACCCATGGGAACAGGTGAGCAAGTCAGGACCCTGCTTGTCTTGCCATTGGCCAGACTTTATCCATCCCTGAATGCTCAGCTCAGGGATGTTTGCACCTTGACATCACCAAGGCCTTCAGTTTCTGCAGCAGGTGATGACTAAAGCTTTCCTGGGAGCAGCCAGGACTCTGCTGTCCTTGAAGAGAGCTTGAGTAATGGGTGCCCTTCTGCATTGTGGCTCTGCCTCCTGAGTGACCCCTGCCACACTCTCATGATACCCACATATGCATGCTCCCTTGCACACCCACTGCATGTGTACGATGCTTTTCACCCATCCACACACTCCCACATAGCCTGTATGTATAGGTACTTGGACTGCATGGTTCCCTCTTCTCACAGGCACGTCCCACCCACCGTCTCCAGCAGGGAACTTCATTGCCCATGCTCCCAGGTGTCTGCAGACTTGAGATTGGCAGTGATGGAGTGGGCCTTTTGGTGACACTTCCATAAAACCCCATAAATCGCCTCTGTGAGACATCATGTGCGGATTTTTATTTTCCTCTATAAATACACACATTCTTATTTCCTAACAGCTCCAGCCTTGGCCGAGTGCCCAGCCAAGGGGTACACTTTCTGTGTGTCTGACTGGGGTGGGTTGTGGACAGGAATGGGGACCACTTTCTTGGTTGTTTGAGGCCTAAGACATCCTCTGGGATCAGAGATAAGAGAAGACTTATTTAAGGGGGACTTTGGTGGGGGTCATCTTCTCCAGTGGCAAATCATACCTTTCATCTTGCAAAGCATTCTTCTTTTTATCTATTGACTTATTCCACCCAAATTTAGAGTTTAGGTGGAATAAGCGAATAGATAAATTCTTTGCCTAAACTCTTTTAAGCATGGGCTACTATTAAACCTTGGAGGAGGAAATGGCAAATCCCATGGACAGAGCAGCCTGGCGGGCCATAGTCCATGGGGTTGCAGAGTTGGACATGACTGAGCATCCACATACTGTTCTTCTCAATGTGGAAAGGATAAAAAAAATTACGTGATGCTCAGGGCCAGGTAAGTCCTTGGAATCTGCATTTATGAAAATGCTCTGGGTCCCTCTGATGCAAGTGGTTTTGGTCACACTTAGGGAATAAAGATCTTTTACGATGTTGACTTGGGTCTTGGGGTATAAACCATATTTCACTCTTTCTTAAAATAAGGGTATCTTGGAAATAATAACTTTGAAGAGGTAAGGAACCGTTCCTAGGGCAAACACTTTTCATGCAGAAGGTTGATGGAACTTAAAAGCTTTAAGAACTTTGGTGTTGACCCTCCGGAGAGGCTGGCTGAGGCCGGGCTGTCTGCCACCTTGTATGTCCAGGGCAGCTCATCACCTCTCCTGGCTTTGCTATTAACATGGATGCACTGTTGTCTGCCCTTTCTTAAAAAATAATTCCATTACTTATGAATTGATAAATCTTTATCTCTTACAAAGTGCTTCGAGGAGGCTGTTGTTATTTCCATTTTATGAACTGAGAAGCAGAGGTGTCAAAGCAGAGTTTCATTGCCAGTGAGTGGTAGAGCCTGAACTACAAATCCAGCTCTCTGACCTCTGGGAAAGCTTGTTTATTGCCTAAACGCTCCTGATTTTGAGGGGTTAGCAGGCGGTGAGGTTCCAGGGGGCCAGTAGGATGTATGCTAAGGGTCCCAAGGCTACATAGCTCTTGCCCATAAGATCTCATGGAATGGAGGGAAGGCAGAGAAAAGGGAAGTGAAGTCTGGGGTTAGGGATAGGAGGGAAGGATAGGAGGGTCTCTCACTCAGCACTTCCTCATTTTGGGACATCAAATAATACTACCTTGTTGCCATGTCTGGAGCAGAGGAGTGGAGGGTAAAACAAAAGAGAAACGGATTCTCTGTGGCTTCTAAAGTTTCAAGTGTGGCCAGAGTGGAAGAGAGGAAGGTATAGAGTTCACACTTTTGCTTTGACTTGATATTCTGGGAAGTCCATTAGGAAGGAGCCACCAGCAGTCTATGAAAGCCACAGAGAAGAGAAGGGTGTAGGTCACAAAAGGAGCCTCATCAGCTCTGATGCACTCGCTTCTCTCTGTGGGTCCCCCAAATCATGCTGCCAGTGATTGGGAAGGGGACAGTTCTTGCCTCTGGGGAACACCCACTGAGTGGGGTGTCTGAGCAGATGCAAAAACAAAGACCAATCATTCACAGAGTCTGTGCTCATCTGAGAGGCTTCCAGAAAACACTGGGAGAAATATGATGTCATCCTAACTCTTCTGACCCACCCACGCGACCGCCATAAGCCATTTCATTTGCTCACAATGTTGCAGGTTTAACATTATGGCTGGGCTCAGATGGAGGATTTTTCTGCTGGTCTTCCCCAGGGTTGCACCTTCTGCTGTGGTCCTTGGTGGGTCTGCTGGGGATAGGTTGTTCTAGAGAACCTCAGATGGTACGACTTTTCTCTATTCCTTTTCATATAGTCCTTCTTGAAGGAAGGGGCTGCAAAGTCACATGAGAAAGTGGGTGGCATGGGGACGTCCCTGGCATTCCAGTGGTTAAGAATTCACCTCCCAGTGCAGAGGGTGCGGTTTCGATCCCTCGTTGGGGAACTAAGATCCCACACGCCTTGCTGCCAAAAAACCAAAACATGAAACAGAAGCAATATTGCAATAAACTCAAGAAAGACTGTAAAAATGGTCCACATCAAGACAGTCTTAAAAAAAAAATAGGTTAGATGCACCCAGGAATGGGAGGAGCTGTAGCATACAACTTGGTAAACAGTATGCTATAAAACATAGATCATAAAAGGAAAACAAGAGGATGATACCCAGCGCTGCTAAGGATACAGCGAGATAAACTGTCTTTCATATATATCTGATGGGCCTATTAAACGTATAATAAAAAAATAATTTGGCAATACATTTCATGAATGGTAAAATGTGAATGGACTTTGATTCAGCTTTTCTTTACCTTGAAATTTATCCTAAAGAAATAGTCAGAGTTCTATGTATGCAATAATTATGTGCCAGACTTTTTATGTATAGCATTATTTGTAAATGAAAACTGGACACAATCTAAATGTGAAATATTAGAGGAATTAATGACATCATCTCCATATGATAGAACATTACATAATCTTTAATGTCATGTTTGAGGATACATAATAATTTTCAAAAGTAGGATTCATGACAAAATAATGATAAGAGTAAATGATATTTTGAGATATACACAACAGTTATAATATAGCATGAAAATAAGGATTGATCTATTGATTATAAAGCTATAAAAATTACTAATATTGGGACTTCCTTGATGATCCAGTGGTTAAGATTCTGCATTTCCATTGCAAAGGACATGGGTTTGATCTCGGTTCGGGAACTAAGATTCTACATGCCGATCAAAAGATAAAATAAATAAATAAAATACTTGTTACAAAAGCTGCTAATACTATGGTTATGGGTTGTCTACATTCATAATAGACAAAAATGTTAATTTTCGGTTAGAGACTGATGAAAATAAAGATATAATTTTCTCTTCATTTCAATTCAAGGATCTTCTGAATTCTTACCATGGACCAATTGGGATCCACAGGCCCCGGGGGGAGAACCCTTGTATTAGGCATTCCTGTTCTTCAACATTGTGCCATGTTAAATCCCATTCTCGTACGATATGGTAGATATGATATTACATTGCTCTTCCTCCCTTTCTCCCCTCACAGTTTGTCTTGGGAGACTTGGAAATCTTCACACTGTTCCTGTGAGTGCTTCTGCAATCTCTGGTTCCTAATTTGGAAATTGGCTCTTGCCTTTTCTCTGATTGTTCACAACCCATCAGGGTGGTTTTAGCCAAAAGAATTGGTCATCGACTCCTTTTGTAATTATAGTAGTCAACATTCACAGAGCATTGTTCTGAAGAGGGCATTATTTCCTTTTATTTTCACAGATGGGAGTCGTGTAGCTAACCTGAAGTGCTATACTGCCTTCCTTTAGTGACACCCAGAAGAAAATTAAATCTTAGGGTCAGCCGTCTTTTGAAGGTAATTGCTATTTCAGAGTACCATTTTGTTTCCTCTGGCACCTTTCTAAATCTTCCATAAGAGTCTGTACATAGGAGGAAGCTGGTACATAGGCAGGAAGAAAACTGCAGAAAGCACTCTGAGAAGCAGAGAGGAGGACTGTCTGGTTCCAGTTTGTTTTGAGGGCTGGCTGGAACCTGTTTTGTGTGACCTCACATGGCTTTCTTTCCTTTTTAAAAAAATACTTATTTAGCTGCACCAGGTCATAGTTGCAGCATGGGGTTGGGGGGGTCTTTGATCTTCACTGTGGCATGCAGGATCTTTAGTTGTGGTATGTGGGATCTTAGTTCCCTGACAGGGATAGAACCCAGGCCCCTCTTCATTGGGACCATGGAGTCTTAGCCACTGGATCACCAGGGAAGTTCTCCCGCCACCAATATGGCTTTCTATCACAGGCCGCTTTAAGAAGCTGGCTTCAGATGGTTCTTACTACTTATAGCCAAGAGGATTCATTTAACAAATGAATAATAGACACACATCACTTTAAGAATCGGGCTTCCCAAGGAGCGCTAGTGGTAAAGAAACCGCCGGCCAATGCAGGAGACATACGAGACATAGGTTCGATCCCTGGATGAGGAAGATCCCCCAGAGGACAGCATGGCAACTCACTCCAGTATTCTTGCCTGGAGAATCCCATAAACAGTGAAGTCTGGCTGGCTGCAGTCCATAGAGTCACACAGAGTCAGACACTCTGTGCAACTTATCATGCATGCATGCACGCACTTTCAGAAGAAGGAGAACACATGTTGCTAGCAAGCATTACCAATTGTGGGAAAAGGATTATTCTCTGAGTCCTTGACCCTGGGCTGTCTTATTCTAGGGGTGAAATAAGTGCTAAGAATGATGGTGGAAGTGATTTTGGGGAATGCTTGGAGGTGGTCGATGCGAATGGCACCTCTATGTGTCTCAGATTAAGGAGAACGCACAGCCTTGTCTGTTTCTTCTGTAGCCAGGTTCATGCATTCCTCTTATCTCAGTCACCCTTCTAGGATGTGCATGTGTTTGAGTGCCTGTGGCTCCATGGACTTGGAGCCCACCAGGCTCCTCTGTCCTTGGGGTTTTCCAGGTAAGATTTCCTCCTCCAGGGGATCTTTCCAACCCAAGGATCTAAACCCTGTCTCCTGTATTGGCAGGCGGATTCTTTACCACTGAGTTATCTGGGAAGCCCTCTTCCTAGGACAAATAACCTTTTACGCATGTAAATGTTTATTTGTTAAGTTTGGGTTTCTGTATTTCCACCTTTTTGGAGTAAGAGAAAAAGTGAAAGTGTTATTTGCTCAGCCATGTCTGATTCTTTGCGACCCCATGGAATGGGGTCCACCAGGCTCCTCTGTCCATAGGATTTCCCAGGCAACAATACTAGAGTGGGTTGTAATTTCCTTCTCCAGGGGATCTTTGTGACCCAGGTCTCAAACCTGAGTCTTCTGGGTCTCCTGCATTACGGGGGATTCTTTACAGTCTGAGCTACCAGAGGTGCCCTTTTTGAAGTATATCCTCCTGCAAAACACAGGCCCTTTCTGTATCTCTGGAACCAAAAGCCCCAGGAAAGGGTGAATACTTGATGGCTACCATGACACGCTTGATACTTAGTGGATCATGATGTTGGTGAGGGCTGTGGCTCCCATCATGGGACTTTGTATTTTTAAAGTCAGCCCCAATCTCTACAACCACAAATGCTGGCCCATAAAGGAAACTTAGGGAAAAAATGGTCTTAGGTCATTTGCCCTTGTTGCAAACCTGATCTTATCCTAATTCTTCTGGGCTTGAAGCTTGCATTGGTATGAACTGACTGCTTTTCTTTAAAGAATCTGATTTCATCCTATTTTACTATGTTTGGGCTTCCTTGGGTAAAAGACCATAGTCAGCCCTTAGAATCTCAACCCCAGTCTCTGGCTTACCAGCTGAAACTCAGCTCTGGAATGCCAACCTTGAGTGTGCTTGGTGTGGGCATGGAGAACACAGATCAGGTGACAAGGGTGGTCATTTTGGTCAGGATTCTTTCATTTTCAAGTTGAAAGAAACCGAATTCAAGCCAGTCCAGGCATATCAGGCAGCATTTTGGCATAAGTCACTGAAAATAGAAACATGGTTAGATCCAAGGAGTCTGATTTTTAGTAGCGCTTCTTTCCTTCCTTCTGCTCTGCTGCTTTCTGGGTGTATTTTGTTTTAAGTAAGGTCCCTCTACCTTAATGGTGGCAGTAAGTGACCTCTAGCCATTTTAAGTTTACTCAGTATATCTTTGTGATCCCAGTGAGAAAGTAAAAACCACAGTCATCTTTCCCAGTATCTGCTAAACAAACAGACTTGAGCCTTGGGCCCAAATTCTGGGCAGTGATGGAACCACACGGGATGCGAAAGGGAGAAAACAGAAGTGTGATGGGAAGATCCAAACAGTAGATGATCCGCTGCAGTGGGGATGGCAGGAAGGATGATGATGGTGGAGAGGATGAGCAGGGAACTGCTGAGGGTGAGAGAAACGCAGGGTGCTGTGCATCGGGTCATGGAGGTGGTGATGCTGGCTATGGTGGTGATGGAGGGTTGGTGATGGTGAGGAGTGAGGGGAATAGATATTCCTTCTTGCTCTGGCCCCACTAATTCCGTGACCACAGTGCAGCGGGATGGTGCCTCCAGCCCCATTAGTGGAGACACATGATTTCCTGTGGTTCTTGCCTTTAAGGGCAGAAAGGGCTGCACACTCGTCCTAGAAGAAATTCAATGGTTCCTGAGTCAGCAAGCTCCCCAGGCTTGTGGAAGCAGATCACATGGTATCTCAGAAGGATACCTATGTATGTGAGCAGAAAAACAGAGCAAAACAAGATTCCACCACCAGGACGGCAGGAAATGTGGTCAGCTTTCTTTGAGCACCGAGGGAGGTGAGGCCAAGATGAAAGGTCATTGGCTTTTACTAACGAAGAGACACAGAAACTGCTGATTTAAAGGATAATAATAATATAAAAAAACCACCCTGGGGGACATTTTATTGCATTTAGAAAAAGTCCAATTTCATCTCTCATATAAAAAAATAAAAAAGGAGCATTTTGATTTCCATAAAAGCCAACAGATTAATATAAAAAGAAAACGTTCCCGGCCAAGAACGGAGCCCGAGTCATGTTCATGTGTAAGCCTGACCTAACTCCTCCAGCCTCATGTGAGCATCTGCATTTGGCACACAGATCCCTTGTTCTGTAAAAACTATTTCAGGAACACTTTGAAAGGGCTGCCCAGTGATGGCTGCCTCATTTGGGATTTATTATAATATCATTAAGAGGGGTTATATCACTTGGTATAATGTCAGACACATTGTAGCCTGTGGTTTTATGATGTGGACAAATATCACACTCAGGAATAAGATGGCTCTGAACAAATCAGTTCCATCTGGGTCCTACTGTAAATAGAGCTTTTCCCTTCTGCTGCTGGAAGACAGATTCTTGTCGGCATCCGGCCCCTTGACCTTCCATCTTGCAGGGTCTGTCTCTTCTAGAATGCCTTCCTCCTCAAGCTCTGCTGCTTAGAAGAGAGATAAAGAAGAGACGATCTGTAAGATCCAAAAACCTATTAGAGGGAGGAAGATGCTTGTCGAGGAAGATGCTTGTCAAGGAAGGCAGGGAGAGAGGGGAATTAGCTTTTCTCCGGTGCCTGCTCTGTGTCTGAACTTGGGCTAGATAGTTCCACCTGTATCACCTCACCGTGTCCTCATAATGGACCTATAGAGGGAGTAGACATCCTGCAGCTACGTTACAAAATAATACTGAAACTTGACATGATTAAAAATAATATCCAGGTCAAAGTTTGTAAACTAATAATGAACAGGGTTTTTAAAAAAGATTTTTTTTTTTTGCTTTTTATTTGTGAATTTATTTTTAGAAAGCCTCAAAAATTAGAAAAATTAAATTTTTGTATGTTCTACATTTAACCAATCACCTTTTATTGACAAAAGTTAATGTACGTGAGAATGAATACAAAATTCTGCAAAAAATTACAGATGGGTTAATACAACTTTTGTCATTTTCATAATCCCTGTTGAAGCTGATAACAGGATTTCACATTTTTATTTTCATTTGTAGAATTCAACTTGGAAGTTAAAATTTATGCTTTATCTTTAAGAAAGATTTTTTTTTTTTAATGTGGACCATTTTTAACGTCCTTATGGAATTTGTTGTAATATTACTTCTATTTTATGTTTTGTTTTTTTTGGTGATGAAGCATGTGGGATCATAACTTCCCAACCAGGGACTGAACACACACCCCTTATAGTGGAAGGTGAAGTCTTAACCACTGGACCACCAGGGAAGTCCCCATTGAATAGGGTTTTGGGGTTTATCTGATTCCAAAGTCTGCAACCTCTTGTGATACTCCTCAAATGTCTGCACATTCATGAGCAAATTATTCATGGGAGAGGAGGGATCAGAAAATGGGGGTGCACGTTGCATTTAGTTAAAGACTCAATCATTTAAAAAGCAAATAGGAGCATGGTGTAATCACTTTGGAACACTATTGGGCAGTTTCTAATGAAGTATCTGCCTTCCTTATGACCCAGCCGTATCATTCCCAGGAGAAATGAGTACATATGTCCACCAAGAGACTTGTCTAAGAATGTTCCTAGCAGCTGTTTCATAGTAGTCAGGAACTGGAAACAACCCAAATGCACATAAGTAAGAAACTGGATAAACAAATGGTGATGTGTTCATATAACAGACTACTACACTGAATTAAAAATAATAAACTCAGGGTAAATGGTGAATCTTAAAGGTGCCCTACTGAGCTAAAAAAGATGGACACAAAAGAGAGCATAAAGCATGATTCTGGTTAGATGAATTTCAAGAATGAAGAAAATTAAACAAAGGTGAAGGAAGTCATATCGAGTTTACCTCTGGGATAAGGAGTAGGTAGACATTGCCTGGGAAGGAGCATGAGAAAACTTTCTGAAGCTGTTTACTCACTCAGTCATGTCTGAGTCTTTGTGAGCACCTGGACGGTAGCCTGCCAGGCTCCTCCGTACTTGGGATTTCCCAGGCAAGAATACTAGAGTGGGTTGATATTTCCTACCCTAGGGGATCTTCCTGACCCAGGAAGATGAACTCTCCTCTCCTGCATTGGCAGGCTGATTCTTTATCGTTGACTCACCAGGGAAGCCCTCTAAAGCTGTAGAAATGTTCTACCTCTTGACCTGGGTGGGTGTTACATGGGTTTATACATAAAATTCATTGCATTGTTTATTTAACTGTTGAGAGACCAAACCTCGATCAACAAGCAGAAAATAATAGTTTAGTAGAAAAATTAGGAGATCCCACTCCAGTACTCTTGCCTGGAAAATCCCATGGACGGAGGAGCCTGGTAAGCTATAGTCCATGGGGTCGCTAGGAGTCGGACACGACGGAGCGACTTCACTTTCACTTTTCACTTTCATGCACTGGAGAAGGAAATGGTAACCCACTCCAGTGTTCTTGCCTGGAGAATCTCAGGGACGGGGGAGCCTGGTGGGCTGCCGTCTCTGGGGTTGCACAGAGTCGAACATGACTGAAGCAGCAGCAGCAGCAGTCCAACTTGGTACTTCCAACTGTTTTCTTTTTAAGTATCTTTTTAGTTCTACTATAGTCATAAAAAAGTAGCATGGAAATATGGAAAGGTTACGTTATGTTATCATATCAGATGTTGGATCTTCAGAGAGAATAAGTAAATGGTTGATTGACTGATTTCTAGAACTTCTTAATAGGGGTTTTCCCAGGTGGCTCAGTGGTAGAGAATACACCTACCAATGTAGGTCACAGGAAACCTGGGTTTGACCTCTGGGTCAGAAAGATCCCCTGGTAAAGGAAATGACAACCCACTCCAGGATTCTTGCCTGGAGAATCCCATGGACAGAGGAACCTTGTGGGCTCTAGGCCATGGGGTCGCAAAAAGGTGAATAGAATGGAAGCATAACACATACTTCTCACATACATTGAGAACGCATACTTCTTAAAGTAGAAGATGAGGTGTTATTCTCTTCCCTTGACAACTGTAACTTGCATCTCCCACATGTCCCCGGCCCATCTTCTTTTTCCCTTCTTCCTCCTCCTCCGATTGCATTCATCTTGGTGTTACACAGACTGTGATAGAACAAGGGATTTTAGATGAAGAGAAAGAAAAGGAAAAAAGAAAAGTGAGCCACTTTCATGATGGTGTGAAAATATAAGGAAGAACTCACCATAGTTTTGTCTTTTTTTTTCAGTTGTAGTTCAACACATAAATTGGCAAGGCAATCAGTTTATTTCTGCCAAAAAAAGATGGTGAAAAAATGAGAGTGTTAATTTATTTGAACAGACAAGTGTCAGATTCAGTCTGAAAAACAATACCATGCTGTTACACTGGTACGTGCTGTCAAGGAATGCAAACATGATTTTATTAACATCCTTCTAAGGAAGTCCATTTACAAACTGGAATGGGTGGTTTATTCTCATTTTATTTTTTAAAAGGATAATATGGTAGAGTTTATTTATTTATTTTATTTATGTCTGTGCTGGGTCTTCATTGCTGTTCCGGCTTTTCTCTAGTTGTGGTGAGAGGAAGCCACTCTTTGTCGCAGTATGCAGGATTCTCTTTGCTGGGGCTTCTCTAGTTGCAGAGGACGGGCTCTAGAGCACAAGCTCAAAAGTTGTGGCCCACAGGCGTAGTTGCTCCATGGTATGTGGGATCTTCCCAGATCAGGGATCAAGCCTGTGTCTCCTGTATTGGCAGGAGGATTCTTTGCCACTGAGCCACCAAGGAAGCCTGGGATGGGTGTTTATTATATTTTTTTCCACCAACCCTATGATCTCCATGGTCTCATTGAAGCTTAGGAGAGAATAGTTCTCATGTAAGTTGAGGTTATGGAGACAGATATTCTGAGCAGTTCGGATCATGTGTCTACACTGCCTTGTGCCATGAAATTGTGTGCAGCTCCTTGCTTCTCTTTATGTGGATCTGGGTTACTTGGACCAGGGACTCTGCTGCCCTGGGTTCTTATCGCTTTAGTTGCCTGAGCATGGCTCAGGCCATCGCTGGTGTCCAGAGTCTGCCTTTGGCCTCCCTGCCCTTCTGTGTGGGGGGAACCAATGATCCCTGGTACCTGGCTAATGGCATCTTCTTATTTTGTAGACATGGTTGTCCTGAATCCACAGGGGAGGATGGCGAACGACAGGGTGGGTGAAAAAGGAATAGCTTGATGGTGGAAATGCAGGGGACTCTTGGGTTAAATTTACTGCCCTATCCCTCCCCACTCCAAACCATGACCTGTTCTACACTTCCCAATTGAAGGGAATGTGAGAGCACAGCTCGTATTATCACTGGTGGGGTGTAAATTGTCTGGGCTGGCACAGAACAGCAGACCCAAATGCCAGTTGCTGACCTCAGCGGCATCCACCTAATTCCTAGTGCAAAAGCTTGGCCTGATGATGGGAGTTGGGTCACAGTTACTCACGGATGCTCGTGGCTATCTGGGCCAGGACTCACACCCTCCCTGTTCATGGCAGGAAGTCATATGAGGCCGAAAGATGTGAAATTAACTGTCCTTCTCTGCACCTCAGTCTGTAAATGTGATTAGTCTGCAAAACATGAGGATAACAGGGCCAGTATTTTTTTCTTAATTGAAACCCTCAGACTTTAATTTCACCCCGTTCTTATAAAATGGATGTTTTCTCAGCTACATGAGGACACTTAAAGTTTTAGTATGCTGAGTTTTTAAACATCATCCAAATGTTTTTATGTTTTCTTTTCCATGTACTGTGGTCATTCTTTGCTTACACAGTACATTCCACAAATATTTATTGAGTACCTAGTATATGCTAAGCATACTTTTGGCAATGAGAGCAAAGAAACAAAGGAAGTAGACCGAGTTCCTATTACGGCCAGGCTTATATTCTAGTGAGTAAACAAAGCATAAAGAAAAAACAAAACAAAACAAGTAGTTGATGCCAGTTAGTGAGATGCAGTATTAATGAGAGACAAAATAAAGTTTGAGGGTGGAGAGGATAGGTCAGGGGCTGTGGTTGTAGTTAGAGAGATAAAGAAAGAACTTGCTAATGAAGACCCAATAATCCATTTGTTCTCCAAGCATGTATAAGTGTGGTAGACTTTAGAAATGGCTTGGCAGCAGGGCTACCAAGAGGGAGGTAATACCAGAGCATCACAAGCCTGCTTTGAGATGACCTGCTTATTCAAAATATCCTTGAGTCCCTAGAACCTGAAGGCTCACTGGCCCTTCCTCGAGCTAATACAACCGCAACCTTTTTCTTTTGTTAAAATTTATTTATTTATTTTAATTGGAGGGTAATTACCTTACAATATTGTGATGTTTTTTGCCATACATCAGTTCACATGGGCCATAGGTATACATGTGTCCCCTCTGACCTGAACCCGCCTCCCACCCCTCTCCCCACCATGTCACTCCAGTTTGTCACCGAGCACCAGCTTTGGGTGCCCTGGGTCATACATCACACTTGCACTGGTTATCCAATTTTACACATGGTAATGTATACGTTTCAGTGCTCTTCTTGCAAATCATCCCACCCTCTCCTTCTCCCACTGAGTCCAAAAGACTGTTCTTTATGTCTGTGTCGCCTCTGCTGCCTTGCATGTGGGACTGTCAATACCATCTTTCTCGATTCCATATATATTTGTTAGGATATGGTGTTTTCTTGATGGCTCTTTAACTCCTTCCCTACTGCTTCTCCATCTCTCCTCTTCATACCTTCTTTCATGTGTTGCTCTCAAAATCTTCAGATTCCTCTGATGTTGTGCAGAAATGTTTGGTTGTCCTTGGCTCCAACTCTATTTTTGGTCAATATTTATACATCCAAATTCATCAACATCCTCAGCAGGACAGGGGCCTTTATTAAACATGACACATTTTCTTTAGTGACTAAAGAGAGAAAAATGCCAAGAACGAGGCACGTATGTATAAACTTTGTATGGATGCTGGGGCAGTGTACTCTGCTGTGTCTGTCTAGAATGTTGAGGCTGGGACTGCATCCTCATAAAGGAAAAGAAGTGAATGTTTTTAGATCAGAGGCACCCAAAGGGAAAGCAGATCCTGCAGAACGATGTGGAAATGTGGAAAGAAAACCTCAGATCAAAGAGATTACCTCTTTGGGTTTTGCTCTCTAGGGATCGATATTCAGGATGTGTTCAAAGGCTTCCAAGAACAGGAGTCTGTGTTTCATCTGGGGGTGCAGCAATATGACCATATAAACTAGTAACCTGGAGACGCTTCTACAAGAGAGAGTCATGTGCAGTCGAAGAACCACAGCTGGCAGTCAGCTTTCAGTAATATTACGTGACAATTCTGTTCTCTGAGAGTGTTCAATAAAGGCACAACCCTTGAGGAAGGCAATGGATCCATCAGCATTTAGTAGGTACATCCTCTTTGATCCAATGATTTTACTTCCAGAAATGTGACCCGGAGATCTGCTTTTATACAGTGTATGTACAAGGATTAGTCATTGAATCCAAGTTTGTGATAACAGATCCCTGGAAACAATCTCAATATATTGGGAGCTTTTTAAATTTAAGAAATGATACTTTTTACAAATTTTTGTTTCGTATTGGAGTATATACTACTAGAAATCAGTGGAGAAATAACTCCAGAAAGAATGAAGGGATGGAGCCAAAGCAAAAAGAATACCCAGCTGTGGATGTACCTGGTAATAGAAGCAAGGTCCGATGCTGTAAAGAGCAATATTGCATAGGAACCTGGAATGTCAGGTCTATGAATCAAGGCAAATTGGAAGTGGTCAAACAAGAGATGGCAAGAGTGAATGTCGACATTCTAGGAATCAGCGAACTGAAATGGACTGGAATGGGTGAATTTAACTCAGATGACCATTATATCTACTACTGCGGGCAGGAATCCCTCAGAAGAGATGGAGTAGCCATCCTGGTCAACAAAAGAGTCCGAAATGCAGTACTTGGATGCAATCTCAAAAACGACAGAATGATCTCTGTTCATTTCCAAGGCAAACCATTCAATATCACAGTAATCCAAGTCTATGCCCCAACCAGTAACGCTGAAGAAGCTGAAGTTGAACGGTTCTATGAAGACCTACAAGACCTTTTAGAACTAACACTCAAAAAAGATGTCCTTTTCATTATAGGGGACTGGAATGCAAAAGTAGGAAGTCAAGAAACACCTGGAGTAACAGGCAAATTTGGCCTTGGAATACGGAATGAAGCAGGGCAAAGACTAATAGAGTTTTGCCAAGAAAATGCACTGGTCATAACAAACACCCTCTTCCAACAACACAAGAGAAGACTCTATACATGGACATCACCAGATGGTCAACACTGAAATCAGATTGATTATATTCTTTGCAGCCAAAGATGGAGAAACTCTATACAGTCAACAAAAACAAGACCAGGAGCTGACTGTGGCTCAGACCATGAACTCCTTATTGCCAAATTCAGACTTAAATTGAAGAAAGCAGGGAAAACCACTAGACCATTCAGGTATGACCTAAATCAAATCCCTTATTATTATACAGTGGAAGTGAGAAATTTAAGGGCCTAGATCTGATAGATAGAGTGCCTGATGAGCTATGGAATGAGGTTTGTGACATTGTACAGGAGACAGGGATCAAGACCATCCCCATGGAAAAGAAATGCAAAAAAGCAAAATGGCTGTCTGGGGAGGCATTACAAATAGCTGTGAAAAGAAGAGAAGCTTAAAGCAAAGGAGAAAAGGAAAGATATAAACATCTGAATGCAGAGTTCCAAAGAATAGCAAGAAGAGATAAGAAAGCCTTCTTCAGCGATCAATGCAAAGAAGTAGAGGAAAACAACAGAATGGGAAAGACTAGAGATCTCTTCAAGAAAATCAGAGCTACCAAAGGAACATTTCATGCAAAGATGGGATCAATAAAGGACAGAAACGGTATGGACCTAACAGAAGCAGAAGATATTAAGAAGAAATGGCAAGAATACACAGAAGAACTGTACAAAAAAGATCTTCACGACCCAGATAATCATGATGGTGTGATCACTGACCTAGAGCCAGACATCCTGGAATGTGAAGTCAAGTGGGCCTTAGAAAGCATCACTACGAACAAAGCTAGTGGAGGTGATGGAATTCCAGTTGAACTATTCCAAATCCTGAAAGATGATGCTGTGAAAGTGCTGCACTCAATATGCCAGCAAATTAGGAAAACTCAGCAGTTGCCACAGGACTGGAAAAGGTCAGTTTTCATTCCAATCCCAAAGAAAGGCAATGCCAAAGAATGCTCAAACTACCGCACAATTGTACTCATCTCACACACTAGTAAAGTAATGCTTAAAATTCTCCAAGCCAGGCTTCAGCAACATGTGAACTGTGAACTTCCTGATGTTCAAGCTGGTTTTAGAAACAGCAGAGGAACCAGAGATCAAATTGCCAACATCTGATGGATCATGGAAAAAGCAAGAGAGTTCCAGAAAAACATCTATTTCTGCTTTATTGACTATGCCAAAGCCTTTGACTGTGTGGATCACAACAAACTGTAGAAAATTCTGAAAGAGATGGGAATACCAGAGCACCTCATCTGCCTCTTGAGAAATTTGTATGCAGGTCAGGAAGCAACAGTTAGAACTGGACATGGAACAACAGACTGGTTCCAAATAGGAAAAGGAGTACATCAAGGCTGTATGTTGTCACCCTGTTTATTTAACTTATATGCAGAGTACATCATGAGAAATGCTGGACTGGAAGAAACACAAGCTGGAATCAAGATTGCCGGGAGAAATATCAATAACCTCAGATATGCAGATGACACCACCCTTATGGCAGAAAGTGAAGAGGAACTAAAAAGCCTCTTGATGAAAGTGAAAGTGGAGAGTGAAAAAGTTGGCTTAAGGCTCAACATTCAGAAAATGAAGATCATGGCATCCGGTCCCATCACTTCATGGGAAATAGATGGGGAAACAGTGGAAACAGTGTCAGACTTTATTTTTCTGGGCTCCAAAATCACTACAGATGGTGACTGCAGCCATGAAATTAAAAGACACTTACTCCTTGGAAGGAAAGTTATGACAAACCTAGATAGCATATTCAAAAGCAGAGACATTACTTTGCCAACAAAGGTTCGTCTAGTCAAGGCTATGGTTTTTCCTGCGGTCATGTATGGATGTGAGAGTTGGACTGTGAAGAAGGCTGAGCGCCGAAGAATTGATGCTTTTGAACTGTGGTGTTGAAGAAGACTCTTGAGAGTCCCTTGGACTGCAAGGAGATCCAACCAGTCCATTTAAAGGAGATCAGCCCTGGGATTTCTTTGGAAGGAATTTTGCTAAAGCTGAAACTCCAGTACTTTGGCCACCTCATGCGAAGAGTTCACTCATTGGAAAAGACTCTGATGCTGGGAGGGATTGGGGGCAAGAGGAGAAGGGGATGACAGAGGATGAGATGGCTGGATCGCATCACTGACTCGATGGACATGAGTCTGAGTGAACTCCGGGAGTTGGTGATGGACAGTGAGGCCTGGCGTGCTGTCATTCACGGGGTCGCAAAGAGTCGGACACGACTGAGTGACTGATCTGATCTGATTGGAGTATAACTGATTAGGGCTTCCCAGGCTAAAGAATCCACCTGCAATGCAGGAGCCACAGGAGACATGGGTTTAATCCCTGGGTCGGGAAAGATCCCCTGGAGGAGGGTCCCCTGGAGGAGGGCATTGCAACCCACTCCAGTATTCTTGCCTGGAGAACCCCATGGACAGAGGAGCCTGGCAGGGCTACGGTCCATAGGGTGGCAAAGAGTCGGCCATGACTGAAGCGACTTAGCATGCATGCATAGCTGATTAACAATGATGTGATAATTTCAGCAAAGGGGCTCAGCCATACATATAGATGTATACATTTTCCCTCAAACTCCCCTCCCATCCAGGCTGCCACATAACATTGAACAGAGTTCCCTGTGCTGTACAGTAGGTCCTTGTTGGTTATCCATTTTAAAAATAACAGTGTGTACATGTCTACCCCAAACTCCCTAACTATCCCTTGCCCCCATCCTTCCCTGCTGGCAACCACAAATTTATTCTCCAAGTCTGTGAGTCTGCTTCTATTTTGTAAATAAGTTCATTTGTAAGAAACAATACATTAAAAGGTGCTTATAATTGTAGCCATTGTAAAGAATGAAGACACTGCTCATGGACTGATAGGGAATGATATTCAAGATAGATTGTTGAGTGGAAGACACTGAGAGAAGGATGCTACCCACAGGATTTTTTTCAGAGATTCTCTCATTGGTTAAATAACAAAGTAAAGAGGCAATAAATATTCTGTGGTGAAGAATCTTTTTAAAAAGGTACTAGAGAATTTTCTTAGGCTTCGTAGAGGCAGTCTTGCAAAGATATTTCCTGTAGAAAGCCTTTGGCTGAGGTATCATTAGACTGAGCTGTGTCTCACCTCCTGGGCACAGTCCCTCCTGATCTGGATGTCCTGGTTCCCCAGGAACTGCTGTGCAAGTACCTAGTGTGGTTCCTGGCATGTAGTGAGTCTCCATCTTGGCAGGAACTTCTCCAGGGAGGGAACGCACCACTGCCCTTCTCTCTTGCTAGACAGTTCCAATTCTTAGGAGAAACCTTATTTTGAGCTCAACTGCTTGCTGGGAGAATCCCATGGACTGAGGAGTCTGGCCAGCTACAGTCCATGGGGTTGCAAAGAGTTGGACATGACTGAAGTGACTTAGCATGCATGCATGCCTCTTTTTAAGCCCCAGCAGGAGTTCTGGCTTGGCTCTGAATGGAGGTCACTCATGTAGGGAATATCATTGCCTTGGATGCACAGATTCTCCAACACTGACTCCAAAGCTGAGACAACCCTTCCACACTTCTGAGATGGGTTTTGCACCAAGGGCATGGTGAGCCTGGTGCTGTTGCTAACATTTTCTGAGACCTCTGAACCCTGAAGCCTCTATCCCTGTACTAGTGAGCTCTTCACTGCTGCATTCTTGGCCTCTTCCTCTAGTTCTGGAAAGTTCAGGAGCTAGATCTTTAAAAAGGCTTCTCTGACTGACTTCATGTTCAAGACTGTTGGCCATCTTAGCTCTGCTTTATGTATTTTAATTAACTGTTATTCTCTTGTGCCCGAGGTGATTTTTTTTTTAATTCAAGAAGAGCAAACATAAGGAAATCAAATAAATAAATACTGATGAACAGAGAAGTGAGGCCTGGCGAGGTTAATTGACTTTCTGGGGCTGCAAACAGCTTGAGAGCAGTGGCTGACTCAGGGAGGGGAGCCGATTTGGTCACCTCCTCTGTGCTCTGACCACTTTGTCATTTTACTGCCCAAATGCGTGCCTTCTTAGTAGCAGAGATAGAAACAAAAGCTACCTTTTCAGCACCTTATTGGGTCTTTTCTCTACTTAAGAGTATTGATTTTTCTCTTCTCTTGGTCTGGGATGGAGCCGAATGGAGTCTTTCTGAGTCTGAACATCGAGCCAGTGGGTGTGGTACCAATGTGCTTGAGTGCCAGTGACCATGAATGCTTGTGCCCATGAGCCCACAGCCTCACTGGGATGGCCCAATTATGTAAAAGCTCTGAAACACCATAACAACCTGGCCTGGTGTGTACAAGGAGGAGGAAGTTATCCAGGGTTCATTATATTGTTCTAATCACACCATTTACTGTAATGAGACACAAAATTGTGCCAGTTTCACAATTATGATATATATCAGAGGTTAATTGTATATACAAGATGGCATATTTGATTGAATCATGGACCAGATTTGATTGTGATGGACCAGAGATTCTCATTTCACACGCTTCCCTTTTCTTCCCAACAAAGAAGCATCTAGAACTGGTAGACTTATGAGCTGCTGGAGAATCAGCTCACCCCACAAGCCAACATCTCCTGGCTTTCAAAATAATGAGGAAACACTGGAACCCCATGACTAGAGAGCAAAGGAGACTGAATAAATAAAAACAGGCATGATAAAAATATCACGGTTTTCGATAGTCCTTGCACACACATCTGGCTTCCATTTGTTGGGATTTTCTCATTTGTTAAATGACCAAAAAAAAAAAAAAAAATAGACAGAGAGCTAATAAAAATTCTGTGGTTAAAGGTCTCTTAAAAAGTACTAGAAAAGCAAGTTCAGTCTTCGCTGCATTTGTTGCTGATTATGGGTAAAAATGGGGAGAGACGTTGACCATTGTGACTTGGATCTGGAACATATTGATGAACTCCCAGCGGCTCGGGTGTTTGTCACTGTCTGATGCTCGTGGAACTTGGGCAGGGGACGGATGGAGGGAGAGGCCCTTGCAAGGACCTTGCTTTGCCATATGAGTTGCCTTCATGAGGGTCACTGTTGCACTCTGGGGTCCATTTCTGGAAATGTCTCCAGTAGTCAAAAGCATGTCACCAAAGATGCATCTCACGGGAGGGAGGAGGTGATGAGGAAAAGATGATGGATAAGACTCTTCCAATATGTCCCGGGTGCCAGGTGTTGGGCAGCAGGACCAGTGGTGACCCCTGCCCCACTGGCAGGCAGAAAGATAGCTGGTTTTAGAGACAGCCTTTTCGACCTAGAACTACCAAAAGACTCCCATAAAAATCTGGGTAGCCCAGGTCTGGGTAGTTGGCAGCTGCTCTTTGTTTATGCTCTGAGACCCTAACTCTAGGGAGAAAGACTGACCTACCTGTTGGGCAAGCAGTGTCACTTGATACCAAGTTATTTTTCCCTTCATTCATTAGTTCATTCATTCATTCTTTGTATTAGCTTCTATATGTGCCTTGACAAGTGTTAAGGCTGCAGAAATACAAAATGAAGTAGACATAATGCTGTCAGGAACTTCTTAGCTCAGTGGGAAAGTGGTCATTGTTGTTTAGTTGCTAAGTCATGTCCAACTCTTTCGTGATTCCATGAACTGAAGCCCGCTGGCTCCCTCTGTCCATGGATTTCCCAGGCAAGAATACTGGAGTGGGTTGCCATTTCTTTCTCCAGGGGATCTTTCTAACCCAGGGCTCGAACCTAAGTCTCCTGCCCTGGCAGGTGGATTCTTTACCCCTGAACCACCAAGGTGTACAAGAAAATATGCAATACTTGGGGGAGGTACTATCTTAGCTGAGGTTTCACAGGGGCAGGTATAATAATTGCTGCCTGGTTGGGAATGAGTCTGTACAGGAGATGATGCTTGAAGTAGCCAGAGAAATTCACCAGGTGGATGAGTTGGAGAGAGAATTTTTTTTTTCTGGTCCAGGGATTTGGGTCATTAAAGGCAAAGAAACCTGAAGTAGTCAAGGGGTTTGAGAAGGCCACAGGCTGAGCACATATAAACCAGTTTCTAATGAAGTGTATTGATCAACCAACTCAGTCCAACCAACTCGATTCAGTGAATGCTTTTGGATTCTCATCTAGGGCTCTGTCCAGGTGTCTAGTGTCTGTTGCAACGATGCAGGTGAATGGAGATGCAAATGTAAGACTCAGGCTTTGTCCAAAAGGAGTTCCAAGGTTCAGGGAGGCAAAAGTGAGCAGATATCCTGTATAACAAGGGTCCTCAACACTGGCCATGGACTGGTACCGGCCTGTGGCCTGTTAGGAGACAGGCTCACTGTAGGAGGTGAGTGGCGGGTGAAACTGAAACCATCTCCTGCCCGCATCACCGCTACCCTCGGCCCGTGGAAAAACTGTTTTCCACAAAACTGGTACCTGGTGTCAAAAAGGTTGGGGACTGAGGTGTACTGTGGGTAGTGTGTTAGGGAGGCCCAAAGAGATAATTATGGGAAACAGAGGAGAGGATGAGGAGTCCAAGAAGTTTTCCTATGAAAGGATGAATTAGATTTGGACCCTGGAGGATGAAAGACAGAAGACATCCCCCTAAGCAGAGGAGAATGCATGAACAAGGTTATGGAAGGTAGGCTATGAGAGTTTATGTTTACTGCATATTTACCTTCCAAAACAGTCTCCAAACCAGGTTATGTACCAGAATCCTCAAGAGAATTGAGGAATTTCTCCCTTCAGAAATTCAGATTTCAGGTGGAACATACATTTCAGTAAAACCCCCAGGGGATTCTGATGTGCAGCACACGGGTGGGATTCCACTGAATGGCGAGCAAGGACAGGGTTTGGGCTTGCAGAGATATGAACCCTACCCAGGGATTTGCTTCCTAATCTGCTGGTCATTTGGGACAAGATGCTCAAATGCTCTTAGGCTCACGTTTTTTGTTGTCAGAAGTGACAGTGAGAACCTAGCGGGTGGTAGTCAAAATAAATGAGATGACGCTGGTCACACTGCTAAAGTAATTTCTGGCCCTAAGAAGGGGGTGGATAAATCAGTTTTCTTCCTGTCCTTGGTTTAGGGAAAAGACATTATCTTCTGGGGAAGTAAAAATGCCCAAGAGGCATAATTCTTGGCCTTAAGAAAGGACCAGTCACAGACCGGCAAGGCATTTGTGTTCTGGAGTAAATTGTCAGGCACAAGGAAGACTCTTGGACCATTGGCATCTTTTCCCTCCCTTAAGCAATGCTATAAACTTTAATCACAGGGGCAAGGAGAGGGTAGAACAAAGTGAAATGAGCATTGACATAGAAACACTACTATGTGTAAAGTAGATAGCTAGTGGGAAGGTGCTGTATAGCACAGGGAACTCAGCTTGGTGCTCTGTGATGACCTAGAGGTGGGGGGGATGAGGGGCTGGGAGGGAGGTACATATGTCTACATATAGCTGATTCACTTCGTTGTATAACAGAAATCAATACAACATTGTAAGGCAATTTTGCATGTGTGCTCAGTCATGTCCAGCTCTTTGGAACCCCATGGACTGTAGCTCACCAGACTCCTCTACCCATGAAATATTCCAGGCAAGAATCCTGGAGTGGGTTGCCATTTTCTCTGCTAGGGGATCTTCCAGACCTAAGGATGGAACCCACGTCTCCTGCATTGGCAGGGGATTCTTTACCTCTGTGCCACCTGGGAGGCCCCTAAACAATTATACTCCAGTCCAAAAGAAAAAAGAAAAAGAAAAAAAAGGGCATTAAAATGGCTTT
This sequence comes from Bos mutus, assembly GCF_027580195.1. Classification (NCBI taxonomy): domain Eukaryota; kingdom Metazoa; phylum Chordata; class Mammalia; order Artiodactyla; family Bovidae; genus Bos; species Bos mutus. The sequence goes on along the minus strand of NC_091629.1, from coordinate 53,502,029 downwards.
TAATGTGTTCAATGAGTGTACAGATACCACTAAGGAATATTCGTGGGTTTAAGTCCTGATGTACTCACACTTTGGTAAGAGTTTGGTAAGTGCAGTAGTAGTGGCTGAATGTAACTAGAACAGGGAGTCAGCTTTCCAAGCTTGCAGTGTAATGATCTAAGTCCAGTGGTTTGAGCTTTCTTTTTTGTGATACTCTATAGATGGAGCCACCATGTTTGATGGTACTCTGAACAACCCTGGGAAGAGTCACCCTCACAGTCTACAACGTGAATGGCATCTCCTAAGGTTGTGCAGTGTGCGACCTGCACAACTGTCTATGGCGGCTCTATCTAAGGGATTCCTTAGATTTTGGAAGGAGGATAGGGATGCTGGCAAGTAGATGTGGCTGTAGTCCTCGCTTGCCTTTAGAAAAGTCCCGTGGTAGTAAGTGGGATTTGGTGGAAGGTTTTTCTTTAAAGATAAAGACAGATATAAGCCAGCACCCTGGTCAGTCTCTCCATTTTGCAGCTGGAGAACAAAAGTCGCATTGTGAGAATGGGGCCCGAACAGGATTCTTTGGCCTGAGGGGATGCGGGTAGGGCAGGCATGTGGGGTAGGGTTGCGGTACGCCAGGGCAGGAAGGAGGCTCTGGCCAGGGCAACCTCACAGAAAGACAACCTTCTCACCGGTAGAGACCTATGCCTACCTGGGGAGAACTTCAGTGACCCCTGCTACCCAAAGTTGTCTAGCATCAAGGCCTTTTAGGCCTACCTGTCATTCTGCCCAGGGAGCAGATTAACAGGGGTCCATCTAGGTTGGACCCCAGGCCTGGAGTGTGCCCATCAAGGCCAGCAAGAGGTTCTGAAGAATCTACTTCTTCTTTTCCTGCTAAGTTATGAGAAATGAAGAGAGCAGAGGCCTAAGAGCCAGGAAGACAGGCTGAGGCAACTCTTGGAGGAAAAGGAAAGTGAGACCCGGGGCAGGAGTGGGTGGGATGGGGCTGCCCCTCCTCCTCCCGCCTCCTCAGAGCTTCCTGCTCGACTGACTACCTCTGAAAGTCTCTCTGGGAGCCCGAGTCTGATCCCAGGCCTGGGCTTGAGCCCGCCTGTGGTCGGCCTCCCAGACTGGGGGCACCTCTGGGCCTGCCTGCGGGTCTGGTTCCCTCGCCCCACAGCTCCTCTGGGAAAGCAGAGGTGAGGCGGGCCGGCCCGGAGCACTTTCGGGCAGCAATGACTTCAGTGTTTGTCCCCAAAATAAATGCGCCACAGACAAGACACTGTGGTCAGGGGCTGAGGAGTTACTGTAAATACCAGCCCTGGGCTTCCTATTTCTGCTTCACTGACTCCCTGGGGGGCAGGCACTGGCCAGCTCCTCTCCAGTGCAGTCTCTTCTGTCTGTTGTATCCAGGGAAAAGGCTTGGCCTGGACCTTCCCCAGTGAGCTGGCCCAGGAACACTTGGAGGATTTGGAGCAGGGACCCGGCCCTCCAAGGGGGTTTATGCTCAGGGTCTGACTTCCCCCGGGGCTCAGACTCTGACAGTTGGGCCCAGTGCTGTCTATACTCTTCCATGAGCCTCAGGACAAGCCCCAAACATTGGAGAACAAAAACAGTTACATCCACAATGTACTTAGTGTATGACAGGTGTTTATTTCAGTCATAGGATGGAGATCAAGACAAGAGCATAAAGGTCCTTGCCCAAGGGCACCCCGTTGGTAAACAAAATTCAGCTCCAGTATCCGGTTTCTAGACCTACATTCTGACCCCCTGCACAGGGAGGATGAGAAAGACCTCGTTCTGCTGAAGGAGGAAAAACTGGCCAAAGAGAAGTAAAGTCATTTGTGGGAGGACAGGGGCTAATGAGTTGGAGAGGTAGATTTGAATCTAAGTTCAGTAGATTCCAGGGCTTCCCTGATAGCTCAATTGGTAAAGAAGCCATCTGCAATGCAGGAGACCCTGGTTTGATTCCTGGGTTGGGAAGATCCACTGGAGAAGGGAAAGGCTACCCGCTCCAGAATTCTTGGGTTTCCCATGTAGCTCAGCTGGTAAAGAATCTGCCTGCAACATGGAAGACCTGAGTTCGATCCCTGGGTTGGGAGGATCCCCTGGAGAAGGGAAAGGCTACCTGCTCCAGTATTCTGGCCTGGAGAATTCCATGGACTGTAGCCCATGGGGTCGCAAAGAGTCGGACACAGCTGAGGGACTTTCACTTCACTTCACTTCAGTGGATTCCAAAGGTCCTCCCACTGCACTAGGGCACCTCCTAGAGGCAGTACAGTAGCATGCCACGGAAGCTCCTGGTCTGACCCCTTCCCAGCTTCTAAGCAGCCCACATTGGGGCTGCAGCTGCCTCTGTCTTCTAGGCGGAGCAAAGGACCAATCAGTATTTGCTGCCCAGGTGGTGCTAGTGGTACAGAACCCTCCTGCCAAAGCAAGAGACCTAAGAGATGAGGGTTCCATCCTTGGGTCAAGAAGATTCCTGGAAGAAGGCATGGCAGCTCACTCCAGTATTCTTGCCTGGAGAATCCCATGGACAGAGGAGCCTGGTAGGCTACCGTCCACAGGGTCGCAAAGAATTGAACGGACTGAAGTGACTTAGTACACAGACAGCATTCATGTACAGCCTCTTGGAGCCTTCTGTGCTGAGTGAGTTTGTTGTTTCCTAGGGGGATGACCCTTGCCTTTGGAAGGTTGCTCCCAGTTGTGGTGCTTCCTGCCTCTAAATTCCCTGGGTCTCCCCAGGGTATATCTTCTTCAGAGTCCTGGTACTTCAGAGGAGGCAGGCTACATTTGTAAAGTGATTCCTGACAGGAAATCTCACAATGGTCTCAGAATGTATCTGGCCCACCCAGGAGATGAGCACTCTCTCATCCTATTCATCACCTTGGCTATAGAAAGGAAAACTATAAAGCCCCAGGTATTCTCCTTCTCAGTTCAGTTCTGTCACTCAGTCGTGTCCAACTCTTTGTGACCCCACGGACTGCAGCACGCCAGGCTTCCCTGTCCATCACCGACTCCTGGAGCTTGTTCAAACTCAAGTCCATCGAGTCAGTGATGCCATCCAACCATCTCATCCTCTGTAGTCCCCTTCTCCTACCTTCAATCTTTCCCAGAATCAGGGTCTTTTCCAATGAGTCAGTTCTTAGCATCAGGTGGCCAAAGTATTGGAGCTTCAGCTTAAGCATCAGTCCTTCCAATGAACACCCAGGACTGGTCTCCTTTAGGATGGACTGGTTTAATCTCCTTTTAGTCCAAGGGACTCTCAAGAGTCTTCTCCAACATCACAGTTAAAAAGCATCAATTCTTTGGTGCTTAGTCTTCTTTTTGGTCCAACTCTCACATCTGTACATGACTACTGGAAAAACCATAGCCTTGACTAGATGGACCTTTGTCAGGAAAGTAATGTCTCTGTTTTTTAATATGCTGTCTAGGTTTGTCATATCTTTTCTTCCAAGGAGCAAGCGTCTTTTAATTTCAGGACTGCAGTCACCATCTGCAGTGATTTTGGAGCTTGAGAAAATAGTCTGTCACTGTTTCCATTGTTCCCCATCTATTTGCCATGAAGTGATGGGACCGGATGCTATGATCTTAGTGTTTTGAATGTTGTTTTAAGCTAGCTCCTAATAGGAAGTAATTGATAGGATTGCAGATAGGGGAAGAAAAACAGGGGTCTGAGTGGACCACATGCAACAGAAGTTGAATGCTGAGTCATTTCTTTCAAGCAGATCTGCTGAGGCCAAGTGGGAGTCATAATACCTTCCTGTTCACCTGAGGCATGGGCTGAGACACCAGGCTGCTTTCTGCATATAACAAACTTGTATCTTATCTGAGTTGCCTCTTTGTCTTGGCTGCTATGATGCTCATACTGCAGATTTATACCCAATTGTTAATTTTTGTCAAGAAAGAAGTTCTTGAATAGTCTCCTTCCATTGTCCTCTATATACTGGTTCTTTTGTTTTGGGCAAATCTTCTGAAAAAAAACCTTTAATTTTTTTCTGATCTCATTATAAATCACCTGGGATTCTGATAAGATAAAATATTACACAGTTCTACTTATATGAGACATCTGAAATAGTCAAAGTCATAGAAGCAAAGAATAGAAGGGTGTTTTCCAGGGGCTAAAATGGAAAGTTGCTAATAAAGGGGTACACGATTTAATTTCTGTATAATGAATACATTTTGGAGATCTGCTCTCCAAGGTTGTGCCTGTAATTAACAATATTGTACACTTCAAAATCTGTTAAGAGGGCAGAGGAAAAACCTTGTGACTAGTATGTGACAAGTACTCTAGAGTTTATGTCCCTATTCAGTATCCATTCATGATTTGTTTACTGATTTCTCAAAATTTGGTGAGCCCTTCCCACATGCCAAGAAGCCATTCTCCGTGCTGGGGAGACTTTGGTGAACATGGCCAAGGTCCCTGTCTTTCAGGGCTCAATATACAGAGTGGGATTCAGTTGCTAAACCTGTAAATTTCACACACACACACACACACACATACGCAGGCACATGCACACACTCTCACATTGCTTTACCAAGAGAAAAGGCCACAGCTTCCAGGAATCAGGAAAAGACAGCGCAGTGGGCTCCGTGCAATAGTAGGTAGGGCGATGGATGCAGCCTCGTTCCCCTAGGACTTTCCTGGGTTCAGCACTGAGAGTCCCAGGTTGCCAGGAAGCAGAGCTGATCCTCTCAATGACCTTGAAGTCTTCTGAAAAGCAAAAATGCGCTGACTGGCAGGTCTCACCTGAGCTACTGCATCCAAACCCCTGGGGTCGGGATCCAGGAATCTCATAAGTTGTCTTGGTGGTTCTGGGGAAGCCAGTCCACTGTCAGGCAAGGTGGTGGGCAAGAGCAGCCCCTAGGCCCCTGCCCATCACGGTAAGAGTTCTGTTCAGAAGCAGGGACTAAGGCATATCTCTAAGATGGGTTTTCTTACGGGAGGAAAGATGGAGGAGGGGTGGACAGAAATTCTGAACACTTCTGTCCTGAGACCCAGAACTGGTAGAGGGTTGGGGTAAGGGTGGCTTGTCAAGCCCATGTTGCCAGCTAATATTAAGGGAACAAGAAATAGGATTTTCTTGTAGGGATCTGTAGGTTTCTACAAGGGGATTCTTGGATAGAAGCTTCAGGAACTATCAGGGCTGGTTTGGAGTTCATCCATTCATGCATTCTGTATTCATCAGGCATTTATTGGACACTTGTTAGGTGCCATGTGCTGGGAACCCACTGTGAACCAGGCTGATGGAGTCCCAGTTTCCTCCAAGGTGGAGTTTCCATTCTGGTGGGCTCAGTAAAGAACAGAAAGGTCAAAACCAGCAGATGGCACGTGATGTCTGAACACTTTCCATGTGCCCCTCTCCAGATCCCTTCCCCACACTGCTCTGTGTTTCAGGAGGCTGTCCAATCACCTGGTGGGGCTTCCTCCTCCTCTCTGGCTCCTGCTTGGATTGGCCGGTGGAAGGCACGGAGACCAGAAGAAATGGGTGTGGAGTCAGTATGATTGATGCCTTGGCTTTCTCCTTGCAGAGACCCTGAGGGCTGGCCACCTCCCTCCAGCATGGCTCCTCCTGCCCAGTGGTCCTCTCTGTCAGCTACAGCTGCTCTCCCCAAGATCCTGCAACTGCTTCCTCCCCTGTAGCTTGGGAAAGTTAAGGCTCCTCAGTGATCCTAGCCCCCCGTGCCGTGCTGCACTAGCTCTTCCAGGACTCCTTCATCTTGCTCTCACTCTTGGGAATGTCCCTTTAATAAACTCTCCTCAATTACCCCCACTGAGTGCACCATCTGTTTCCTCCCAGAGTCCTCCCTGCTGCAATCCTGAAGTGCACCCTCGTTTCAGAAGAGCAGCTCACTTCTCCAGACAAGAGTGCTGCTGAATTTTAAAGAGGATTCCACATCTATGCTAAAGGAACATCAGAGGTACTATTGTATCAGTGAGGTTGGTTTTGTAAAATGATGTGCTGACCATTAAGAAATGTACACGGCTGCTGCTGCTGCTAAGTGTGTCGGACACTGGGCAACCCCATAGACGGAAGCCCACCAGGCTCCCCCATCCCTGGGATTCTCCAGGCAAGAACACTGGAGTGGGTTGCCATTTCCTTCTCCAATGCATGAAAGTGAAAAGTGAAAGTGAAGTCGCTCAGTTGTGTCCAACTCCTAGCGACCCTGTGGACTGCAGCCTACCAGGCTCCTCCGTCCATGGGATTTTCTAGGCAAGAGTACTAGAGTGGGTTTCCTGTACATGGCTAACAAACTGGAAAAATTATCTTCTGTGGAATAAAATAAAGGTAAGTGAACAATGAGATCTGAAAGTTAACCTCTCAAACAAGCCCTGTTCCTTCCTTTCACTTAAGGAAATGTTATCAGGAGCCTGAACAGTTTTTTTTTATTCTTATGCCTCAAACAATTCTTTGGTTAAGAGTTTCCGCTGATGGAAATATTCAGAAACACAGAGATTTATGGATGAAGAGGTTCATCACAGGGTTATTTAACAGTGAAAATCATGAAACAGTACAAATATTCTACCAAAGAAGGTTGGCTAAAGAAATTACTTTACGTCTAGAAGGAAAGTGGTTGTGTATGCAGTCTCAGACAAAACCCCTTCTGGTTACACACTCCACCACAGTGCTAAATGCATTGTGTATGTGGACTCATCTAGGCTTCTCAACGGAAGCCGTGGGAGGCATGGGCACAGGGGAAAATGCTCAATGAATGATCAGCTATGCCTGGGGGACTGTCAGACAGAGAAAGACAAATGCTGTGTGACGTCACTTATATGTGGAATCCAAAAACTAAAACAGACTAGTGACTGTAATAAAAAAGAAACAAACTCACAGATACAGAGAAGAAACTAGTGGTTACCAGTGGGGAGAAACTGGGGAGGGGCAATATAGAGATAGGGGAATGAAGAGGCACAAACTATTATGTCGAAAATAAGCTGCAAGGATATAGTTTACAACACAAGGAATATAGCCAATGCTCTATGATAATTCTAAATGGAGTATAATCTTTAAAAATTGTGAATCCATACATAGAATATCTCTAATATATTGTACATTATCTACACTTTAATAAAATAAAAAAATTAAAAATTACTTTGGAGAAAGACTCATTAAAAGACTCATTAAAGACTATTAAAAGGATGCTTTTAAAGAATATCTAAATATGAAAGAGCATCAATGGTAAAAAATTAAAAAGTAAGAATAAATAAAAAAGAGATTTTAGAATTTGGATATAAAATTATCCTCATTATTTAGCCATGAAGGATGTATACTACAATGATAAGACTGTATATATCTGAATGGTGTGATCGTTGTTGATTTTATTTTTTTATTTAGTTTTCAAATTGTTTGATAGATCATTATTATCATGTTCCCTTATCTCTCTCTCAGTCCAGAGAAGTAAATTGATGACAACACAAAGACAAAATTTCCTGCAATTACATGTCCCATATACCTTCTGTACATATGTACATGGACACACAGACACACACAGAGTGACACATGAGCCTAATTTTCAGTGTAAAAGAGTACAAAAAGGTACACTAATAAAAGCAAGTCTTTCTTCTGATCCATTAGCCTTTGAATGATACCACTGATGAAAAATAACCTTTTGATTTACTGCAGAATATATGTATATGCCAGCAGATCCAAGTTTTTTTTTCCAAATAAACCTGTATTGACTTTGTCATCAGAAACTTGTAGAAGGCATGCATTTGAAACATGGGCATTTTTATTGTCCATCCCTCAAGTGTCAGACTGTGGTCCTAACCTGATTGGGGAGGATCAGGAGCTTAGGCATCAACCTGTGGAGAGGGAGAGGGATCCAGAAACAGGCTTGTGGTCACGGACCTGGGATTTAACCAACTAGGATGGAATCTAGAACCCACACATCTTGCTTCTCAGTTTCCCCACAGAGGAATGGATCAGATCCTGAGCACCGGACAATTTATTTTGGAATCACAAGCAGCATTAAGACATCAGGATTGACTCTGAGAGTTCAAGTCTTCCTGGTGGCTGTAGAGTTTCCATGAGAATGGCCATCAGTCACTTTTCTCTGTTCTTGAAAACTCTGGCTTTAGTTCTTCCCAAGGACACTGACATTCTTGATTTCTTCTATTCCTCAAACCTCCTCCATCTGCTTCCAGATTCTTCACCTCTCCTTCAAACCAAACTGAGTGCATTTCATTTACTCTTACTTTTCCCTATCTCCCCTTTGCCCTAGTCCAACTTCCTTAGAATCTAGGTCATTGATTGCACAAAAAACAGGGAACCATGGGGTTGAACACTCATATTGGGCAATACATATAATGTTCATAAAATTAACTGGAAACTGTTTCTCTTGATGTAGTTCCCTACTCACTGAACTCATGTGACTTTTGGATAAATCACTCACACACTTGAAGCTTCCGTTTGTCCTACGTGCAAAAGGAGAATGCTACATGTCTTCTGTACAAAGTGATCAAGAACGTGTCAACACTTGAGGAACTTCCATTTCCTGAGTTCAGAGGAGAGACACACAGCGGGGAGTTCACAACAGTGTTCATAACCGAAAGTCACTGTCCCCAGAGCCCATAAATCGAGAGCCAGGGCAAGATGTTGACAGGAGTCTGTCCTGAGGTCCCAGGTGGATGCAATGCCAAGCTTTCATCCATAAAGTCCTGAAGTTCATGGTTTTATTTGGGGGTGTTTGTGGAGTTCAGGATTCAAGGTCAGAAAGATTGAGTTGGAGTCCTTGCTCTTTATTAACCTGCTCAATGACCTTGGAAGGCCCTCACATTGTCAGTTCTCTGAGGCATCTTCTATAACATGGATACTGTCTTCATTCACCAGACAGCTGTTGTGACAGTAAGAAGTCATGGCAACAACAGCACTTTATAGATGCTGTGATGTTAGGAAAATGGAAGGCGTGTTGTTAACTCAGGGATTGGAAAGTGAGGTGTATGATGGTGAGAATGAAAAGATCCCTTTCTTGATTTATTTACTGAACAAGCATGAGGCATGTAAACAGTCTTCGTAAGCACCATGCAGTCTTCTAAGTACTTGATAAATATTGATGCATTTAAATTCCTCTAATTACTCAATGAGAAAGATACTAACTTTAATGTTTACCAGTTTATTCTATAATATGGGATGTCAAAAGGATACAGATGAACAGTCAGATGAGGAGACATGTAGGATGAGTCCCAAGAACAGAAACTTTCATCCCCTTAGAGTTCAGGTGTGCTTTCTAATATATGGAAGGCCAGAAGTTCTCCAAATCCTACTTTTGAGATTTTTATGGAGGCTTCATCATGTAGGCATGATTGATCATGAACTCAGCCTGGAGGATGAGAGCAGGCTGGGTGCACTCGAAGTTCCAAGTTTCTAATTAAGGCGTGGCTTGAGAAAGATACAGCTTTTGTCCGTGTTTTACAGAAAGGGAAACGGGGGCACAGGGAGGTTAAGTAACTTACCCGAGGTCACACAGCTACCAAGGGACAGAGCCAGAACTGGAATCCAGGCTGCCTAGCTCCAGGGTCCACACTCTTCACCATTACTCCTGCTACCTTTTTTTATTAAAAATTTATGTTTTAATTGGAAGATAATTGCTTTACAATGTTGTGTTAGTTTCTGCTGTACAACAGCGTGAATCAGCTGTAAGTATATATATATATCCCCTCCCTCTTGAGCCCCACTCCCACTCCCTCTCACATCCCAGGTCTCTAGGTCTTCGCAGGGCACTGAGCTGAGTCCTGCTGCTTTCTCTGAACTTGTGGTGTTTGGCATAGTAAAGATAGCATGAGACCTAGCACAGACAGCTTGTGTATCTCAGCCCAGTGACTTGCCTGTGTGATCTTGGGAAGGTTAATTCACTTCTTGGAGCCTTGACTATCATCTATAAAATGGGCACGAAATTAACGCTCACATCACGCAGGTTTTGCAGATGTTAAATTGTGGCACATTGTTCAGTCCATGCAGGCACCGTGAGGGAGCACAGGGAACGTGAGTCAGGTTTGTAGGTAGGGCTTTACCAGAACCTAGCCTCACTCACACACTCGGTTACTGATAGATTTCAGACTTTCCCACGCTCCTCCCTCCTCCCTCCCAGAGTGACCTCTGGTCCACACCACCTCCTTCAGAGCGTGCGGAACTCTGAACACACAGCTCTGATTACTGCAGATCAGGCTAGGGGACCTCTTGTGCCCTTGAACTCCCTCAAGGATGTCTGTTTTCGGGTCCAAGGAGTCAGTTCTCAGAATCCTGTTTCCTTTGGGCTCTGAAGAGCAAACATGGCCCCACGCTTTTGTGTCCACTTCCCCTTCCAAAAAATTACCAGTTAATTTTAGGGTTGGAGAGAGGCTCTGATGAGGGCCTGCCCACGTGGGGTTAAAGTTACTAGTGGCCTCTGCCTCTGGCCAGACTCGCTGGGAAGAACAGCCGCCACTTCCCGAAGCTCAGTGGGGGAGGCCAGGGCAGTGGCCGGGCACAACATTTCCAAGACATTGGGAGTCCCGCCTCGGCAGATCATGGTTTTTGCAAAAGAGGCAGTGCTTTTTTTTTTTTTTTTTTTTAAATCAAGCGTAGCCTGAATCGGTTATACTTTTCATATGATTATAAGTTTAGAAATGGCTTGACATTTGCTATTGCAGAAAATTGACCACGAATCTGCCTTACATGAGGACCCTTTAAAGAATAAATGCTGAGAGATTATCACAATAATAAAAATCATAAGTCAGGCAAAGTTCTTTCCTCTCCATAAAAGATATCACAAACCACATATTGATTTTTTTTTAAAGAAAAGAAATGAGAAGAAGCATGTACCAATTAAGAATAAAACTAACAACTTATTACCCTTGGAGCATTAAGGCAAAGAGAGGAGAAAAACACTTGCCTTTTTTCCTATATTGAGACATAATAATTAGGCCACTATATAAATAACCTTATGTTCAAACATGAGACAGGCTGTCATTTGCTCAGCTTTCTGCCCTGAATCATAAAGATCAACTAGGACTCTTGGTTCTCCAAATTTTGCAAACCGTTTCACCCTTTTCAGGCTGTTTGAAAACAAAAAATTATCTTTCTCTTTTGCATTGTGTAGACTCATCATTAAGACTCCTTTTCTCACCTGTTTGCAAGTTTTGCTGTTGAATAAACTCCTCATTCATTTATTTAATTCCTCAAGCCTTGAATGAGCACAGACTGTAGGGATTACATACAGCATATTAGCATATTATATGTAAATTAAATGGTGAGAAATTTTACAGAAAAACATTAAGTAGATAAGTGACTCTAGGACTGTAGCACTAAAATGATAACTGTTTTTTTTTTCCCCCATTGAGGCAATAATTAAAAGCAAGCAAAATATTTGAATGCTGACCTGTCACTCATGGTCAGCTAGGCCACCCTGTTTTTTCTTCTTTAGGCGTGCATGTGTGCTTCGATTCTTTGCCCAATACATGTTTACTGAATACATAAGTAAATGTCTGTGTGTCTGGAAAGTCAGCTCAATCAAGGCAGGACTGACCTGTTTGTTGATGCATCCAGCTCACTGAGAACTGTGTCTGACACATTGTAAGCCCTCAGTTAACATACGTTGAGTGAATAAGCAATTGTTTTCTGCTCGAGCATTTATTTGACATTGAAAAGTCTTTCTGTAAGTCTGCTTTATTCTTGTGGACATAGGGTAGGGAAAGAGAAGGTGGGATGAATTGAAAGAGTAGCATTGACGTATAAACACTGCCATGTGTAAAATAGGTAACTAGTGTGAACCAGCTGTACAGCACAGGGAACTCAGCTCTGTGATGTTCTCTCACCTAGAGGGGTGAGATGGGGTGGGGGTGGGAGAGGGGCTTAACAGGGAGGGGACATAAGCCTACATATAGCTCATTTGTGATGCTGTATAGCAGAAACCAACATGACATTGTAAAGCAATTATATTCCAATAAAAAATAAAAATAATAATTAGAAAAAAAGTCTTTCTCAAGGGGCGGACACTAAACTAGGTTCTGGAAATTCAGCCACAGACAAGGCTGACCCGAGCTCTGTCTTTTCTGATCTTTCAGGCTACAGGAGGACAGGAAATTGATCAAGTCAACAAAACACTGCATTTTAAGAGACAGATTAGATGGTTAGAGGGGGATACTGTGCTGGAGGATATAGCAGAGTGCCTCAGCCAGACCTGAGGAGTAAAGGACTGGCAGATGGGTAAATATAGGACTTCTCTGGTGGCTCAGACAGTAAAGAATCTGCCTGCAATGCAGGAGATGCAGGTTCGATCCCTGGGTTGGGAAGATCCCCTGGAGTAGGAAATGGCAACCCACTCCAGTATTCTTGCCCAGAAAATCCCATGGACAGACGAACCTGGTGGGCTACAGGCCATGGAGTCTCAAAGAGTCAGACATGACTGAGTGACTAACACTTTCACTTTTCACTTTCAAAGATAGGACTGGGGTGGGCGGTCAGCTGAGTTTCTGAGGATGAAAAAGGATGTTCAACAACAGGAAGTGAGAGACAGCAAGGAGCCAGGAGGAACTGAGGATGCCATTAAATGGAGGAATTGAAGAACAGAGAGAAGAGAGAGATGGGGCTGGAGGAGAAAGCCGAGGCTAGATTGTTTAGAGCCTCATAAAGGATTTAGATTTAACCTTTAAACCCCATGTAAAGCCATTGATGGCTTTCAGGGGGCCAACGCAGGCAAGTTTTTGTTTTGGAAAGATCACTCTGGTTGCCGGGTATTTAAAAGGTGAATTTAAAGAGGAGATCTCAGGTAGAGAGGCAGCTGGGAGAAATGTGATTTATCAAGTTGTGTCAACACATGTGCAATTCAGCACCAAATGCCTGCCGATAAAGGATGTGGATTGGTGTCCTGGTCTGTGTAAACTGAGGGTCTACTTTGCTAAGATTTGAAGACTTTGATCCAAATCTCTATATGACCCTGGAAGAATAATCTGGTCTCTGATGCTCTAAGTATCAGTCATCTTCTGTTGGCTGAGAATGGAGTGGGTGAGAAAGGACTTTTGAGTACACAGCACATTGAACTTCACCTTGATTTATTCATCTGTAGATCTCATCACTTGGCATTCTCTAAAGGGCTTTATTTCCTTTCATTCTAGTAATTTTGAAAGAGTAGTATTGATATTCAGTTCAGTTCAGTCACTGAGTCGTGTCCGACTCTTTGTGACCCCATGGATGGCAGCACACCAGGCTTCTCTGTCCATCACCAACTCCCAGAGCCTGCTCAAACTCATGTCCATCGAGTCAGTGATGCCATCCAACCATCTTATCCTCTGTGGTCCCCTTCTCCTCCTGCCTTCAATCTTGCCCAGCATCAGGGTCTTTTACAGTGAGTCGGTTCTTCACATCAGGTGGCCAAAGTATTGGAGCTTCCGCTTAAGCATCAGTCCTTCCAATGAATATTCAGGACTGATTTCCTTTAGGATGGACTGGTTTGATCTGCTTGCAGTTCAAGGGACTCTCAAGATTGATATTATGAAGCAATATATTTCTATGTCAAGGACAAGGAAAAACATCACATTTAGAATTCATTCATTCAATCATTCATTATCTATTTATCTACCCACTTACTAATCAAGTGGTTTTCAACTGTAAGTGAAGTTTCTAGTGTCTTGGGTGAGGCCAAGGCATTGATATTTAAAATAAATGTTTGTTTATTGGTTGTGTTGGGTCTTAGTTGTGATTCGTGGACTCTTTAGTTGTGGCACACACACAGACTCAGTAGCTGTGGTGCTCAGGCTTTAGCACATGGGATCTTAGTTCCCCAACCAGGGGTCAAACGCATGTCCCCTGCATTGCAAGGCAGATTCTTAACCACCTGACCATCAAGGAAGTCTCAGCTTTGGCATTCTATTAAAAGTTTCCAAATGATTCTAATGTGTCCCTAGGAATGAGACTCAAGGTACCATGGAGATGAAGACCATGGTTCTTTAACTTCTGCCACATTTCCAGTGCCCTCAGGCAGTGTCTGGCCCAGAAATAATGCTCAGTAAATATTTGTAAAGTATATTAACTTAATCATGCAGAGATCAAACATTTATTGAACATTGCCAGATTTTCTCCAATTGATGATGATGATTACCTTGTGTGATTTTCCACAGACAACCATCAAGCACCATGGTTTAGGAAATTAATGACCATTGAATCACATACTGGAATGAGGTTAGGATATAACATTTTTTATCCTGTCAAGTGATTTCTTCTCAGGTCCTTTGTCCTATATATGATCACCAGGCGCCTTTGGACTGCTCATGACTGGGGACTAATTCTCGACCTGGAAGGAAGCAGGCACGATGCTTCTTCATTGGGAACGATGCCTATCATTGCATCAAGACTCTTTGCATACCTTTAAGGTACCACATCTAGCTGCTTCATCATCTCAAACAAATTGCTTGGGTCACTAGTCCAAGTTTCTGATCTCCTTGCTTTGTCTCGCCTTTCTGCCTCTGGAAAGTCTTGCAATATCTTATGTATCCTTTCTTCCACCTCTGCTCCCCCATCTTAAGTCCCTGTTGCTGTGAACAGTGAATTTTTGGAAGCCCAAATCTCCGAAGTTGTGGAGTTGGCTGCCGCAGCTCTCTTGACCCACAAGGCTGTCTAGCTGATGCAGCAGGAGTTTATTTCACTTGACTCCAATTTAACTGTCCTGAGCCCCTTCCTTATATTGCCAAGAGATTTCCTAATGGATCTGTAGCCCCGCAATTCAGGCAATTATTCACGTATTCCCCCACATCATTAGTTTTATGGAACACTGCCAGGGGGCATATTTTTCTTTCTTGGGACTCCAGAGAATAAAGGAAATAGAACTCTTACCATGAAGTCATATTAAGGAGTTTATTTCTCAGAAAATACCCTATAGCACTTTTATAAAACCTTACATTGAGGGACTGCATTTAGGAGAATTATTTTTACCTCACCTGCTGCCCTGGGATTCACTGTCCAGGCCTCCAGCCTTTCAGAGGACGGCTTTAGAAATTTTCTGTAGTATCTACTGACCATAAAGGGGTGCCCATGGTTACGGTAGGGAGGCTGTAGTTCATGTTGGGTCTTCTGGGGTTTAAGTAGAGTGGCTATGTAATTTAAACATCCAAACGTATGCACTTTAGGGAAGGAGAGTGTTATTTTTAATTATATTGAGGTGTAAATCAGAATTGTGCAGACCCACTGGGACACATGATTACTGTAGACTTGCTGCTCTAGTCCCACAACTTCTGAAATTTCCCTCCCTGGGTCTGACTGATAGAGTAAAAACACAGGAATTTAGCCAAAATATTAGATTGTAACTCAAAGTAGTGGTTTTCACTATTTAACTGGAGAACAAAGGATGATGGGATATATCAATGAGCTTTTGCTGGAAAATGCTGCATAACAAACCATTCCCAAACTCAGTGTCTTAAAGCAACAATCACTAATTCTCACTTTTCTATTTGCAGGTCAGTTCACCTATGCTGAGCTTGAATCCAGGCTACAGGTTGGGGGCCCAGCTCTGCTTTACCAGTCTCTGCTTATCCATGGACCAGTGGGCCGACTGGAACATACTCTTCTCATGGCGAGGGCAGAAGTCAGACAGAAGCACTTGAGGGGAAACCTGAGTTTCTCCTAACATCGAGGCTTGTATTGGTACACTGTCACTTCTACCCACATTCTATTGGCCAAAACAAATCCTATGGACAAGCCCAACCTTAGTCGGGCAGGGAAATACACTCTGTCTTGGGTGAGAAGCACGCCAAAGGCACATCCAAAGAGCAAGCATACAGGAAGGGATCAAGAATTGGACGCAATAGCAATAGTGTAATCCATCTCAGGGGATATTAGGCTAAAGGGGGTTTGCTCTCCCAGACCTCTAGTGGGGGGGTGGTTAGTTGAGTTTATTCAACCAGATGCAGGCTAAGAAGGAAAAAGGAAGTGACCATAGGTCAGTTTTGTCTACTAGAAGCAGGATGCAGAGACAGGGGACTCACTTGTATTGAAAATATGAATATCTTAAGAGGAGAGAGTAGAGGAGGAAGAGATGGACAGAGATCCTCATGATTCAGAATATAATCCATGCTGCTCTGGTAAGTATGGCCCATGGATGGATGGACTCTCTCCATTCTCCAGTCAGATGAGTCATTTTTCTTCCCATAGGATGGGGGCAGCTAGAGAATGGGGAGAGGAATGGCAAACGTTCCTGACTATTGCTCCTTTCTGAGGAGGGGAAGCAGGAATCCTCTGGCTAGGGAGTAAGAGAAGAAGTGCTTGACTCACAGATGTTTCTGTGGGAGGCATGGACCCACAGGACACCACCAGGTGGATGTCTGCAACGTGGCTGGTGAGGGCTGGCATTCCCGTTCCTTGGCCCCTTCTGGACAAGCACTGCTGGGGGCCCTGTGATTCTAAGTCACTTCCTGCAGGGACCACCCCTCCCCACACCCCCCGCCCCGCTTCGTGCTCAGGTGTCTGACCCTGAGACTTTGCCTACCTGTTGTTAGACCCTGCATGGTCTCCTTCCAGGTAGGTGATAACAGAGAGCTTGTTAATCAGACAAACTAATCATGCAGATTAGGCCTGGTTCAAGCATGGATCATCCCTTCCAGGGAATCTCATGTTTAATATTTACACCAATTAAAAGGCTCTGGGGGAATGACTTACATGGCGGGAGGGATTCAGAATCAGAGTAGGGCAGGTTAAAGGGAAGCATTTTGGAAGGGGATTTCAGGGCCAAGCACATCTCACCCAACAGATGACAGGTCTGGTCCAAGTTCTTAGTTCAGTTTAGTTGCTCAGTCATGTCCAACTCCTTGCGACGCCATGGACTGCAGGTTGCCAGGCCTCCCTGTCCATCACCAACTCCCGGAGTTTACTCAAACTTATGTCCATTGAGTCCTTGATGCCATCCAACCATCTCATCCTCTGTCATCCCCTTCTCCTCCTGCCCTCAATATTTCCCAGCATCAGGGCCTTTTCAAATGAGTCAGTTCTTCACACCAGGTGGCCAAAATATTGGAGTTTCAGCTTCAGCATCAGTCCTTCTAATGAACACCCAGGACTGATCCCCTTTAGGATGGACTGGTTGGATCTCCTTGCAGTCCAAGGAACTCTCAAGAGTCTTCTCCAACACCACAGTTTGAAAGCATCAATTCTTCGGTGCTGAACTTTCTTTATAGTCCAACTCACACATCCATACATGACTACTGGAAAAACCATAGCTTTGACTAGACGGACCTTTGTTGGCAAAGTGATGTCTCAGCTTTTTACTATGCTGTCTAGGTAGACAGCACTGGTGTTGGTTATGTAGATGGAGAGTTCAAAGTCTCAGAGGAACCAAGAGGGATGGCTCCTGGTCATCAGGTCCTGTGGATTCTTCACTGTCCCTTTCTCTCTATCCCTGGGTCATTCTCCTGCTTCAGGCCTCATCTTCTCTAACTTGGCCTCTTGCAATGATTTCCTAGTTAATCAGTCAGACTCAGTCTCTACCTACTATGTATTACAGCTAGAGTGGCCTCTTTTATTTTTCATTATTTACATCATTACAATATTAAAAAATACAGAAAGGTATATTATTTAGCTAGATAGATATTATGGCTAACACCCCTATATTTGCCATGCCAAATCAGCAGATGCTCACTTTCTGCCCTGTTCCATCTATCTATCTATCTATTCATTCAATCTATGTCTCTATCCTCCAGCAAGCATCTGCCTATCTATCTATATCATCTATCAATTATCTATCTAAATTTCATCTATCAATTATCTATCTAATCTCTCTCTCCCAATCGTTTTTTATTAAAACATAACATACAGGAGGAAAGGCACTTTTTCTGTGATTGTACACCTGTTGAATTTTCACAGAAAGAACTTAGTCATGTAAGCAACACCACACGTAAATAGAGCATTCCCAGCCTCCCCTTATGCCTCCTGGTTATCCGTCCTCCTCACCCCCACTAGAAGGGAATCACTATCCTGAATCTAACAGCAGAGCCTGGTTTGTGAACTTTCATTCATTATGTAAATGCAGCCTCACAATACATGCTTTGTGTGTTGTATTTATTTTGTATCTTCTTTTTTAGAAAGACATTTTTAAAGATAAGTGGGACATCGCCTACATTTCAGTTCTTCTAATTCTTTTTTCTTCCGCAAAGACAGCCACACATCATCTGTGTGATACATATTCAGTTCATGCCTTTGTATGTTTACATATGTATATAACACTCACATCAGATGTGTTTTGTTTTTATTAAAATAAATGGCTTCACAATGTAAAAATTCCTGCCACTTGCTTGGTGCATAGAGTGGGCTTCCTAAACCACACAGCAGTCCATGTGTTTCTCTCCCTTTTATTTTGCTCCCCTGCTCCCAGACTGTTGGGTCTTGGAAGTGGGGACAGGGTTTGATTCTTCCCTGCGTCCTGTGAGTCTGACACTATGTCTGGTACTCCTTTATAAAAATTGGGTGAATAAATGACTGATGGGATGAATGAATAAAGAGAGGAGCAAAGTCTCCCCACATCATGGAGAACTTGAAAGTCCAGAACACACGGCCCCTCCTTCACTGGTCCCCTTTTTGGGGGAAGGTGTTCTTATTACTCTTTTTCCCTTGTTGGCTGCTTTTTTCAATGTCTGTCTATAAAAGTCCCCGAAGCCTTAAGTCTCTCAGAAAGCCCAGGAGAAACATTTGACTTTTTTAAATGGTCCTTCAGAAGAGGTCAACATTTCAGAGCTGAGTAAGATCTCTGTAGCTGGATTCCTGATCTGTTTTCCTGACACAGGGGACAGTTGCCTTCTTCCTGGTGTTTTCTTTAAACAAAGTTATCCTTGTGGTCTAAGGAAGTTACATCATTAAATTCACGTCTCAGCACATTGATGGAGCATCAGTCATCATCTGAGTTGACCAGCTCTGGGGTTTCTGTTAAATTCTGTTGGCTCCTCCAGCCTCTCCAGGGGTGAGCTCAGTACCCAAGGAAGATGAGTCGTTGATGTTCTGAGGGGGAAATCTTAGGACACATGGGGAAAGAAAAACTGGCCCCATCTAACGAGCTTTACCACCGCTGACAGCACTTGGGACCCCAGGGGTGTAGCCACAGGACTTAGGTTCCTGTTGTCTCTCCTATGTGTGCAGGTATATGTGGTCATTTCAGTTGTGTCTGACTCTGTGACCCTATGAACTGTAGCCTGCCAGACTCCTCTGTCCATGGAATTCTCCAGGCAACAATACTGGAATGGGTTGCCATTTTCTCCTCCAGGGGAAATTCCTGACCCAGGGATTGAACCCATGTCTCTTAGGCCTCCCACATTGACAGGAGGGTTCTTTATCACTAGTACTACCTGGGCTTTCCAGGTGGCTCAGTGGATAAAGAAATCACCTGCAATGCAGGAGACACAGAAGATGCGAGTTGGATACTTGGGTGAGGAAGATCCTCTGGAGGAAGGCAACCCACTCCAGTATTCTTGCCTGGAGAATTCCATGGACAGAGAAGCCTGGCAGGCTACAGTCCATAGGGTCACAGAGAGTCAGACAGGACTGAAGTGACTGAGCAGGCAGGCAGTCCCTCCTGTCTCCTCCCTTCCCCAGGATTCAGCCTCTGTCTTCATGGAATAAGATGTTGGTTGTGCCACTTTCTGGATGATTTGGATAAACCCATGACCTCTCTGGGCTTCCCTTGTGGCTCAGCTGGTAAAGAATCCGCAGGCAATGTGGGAGACCTGGGTTCAATCCCTGGGCTGGGAAGATCCCCTGGAGAAGGGAAAGGCTACCCACTCCAGTATTCTGGCCTGGAGAATTTCGTGGCCTGTATAGTCCATGGGGTTGCAAAGAGTCAGACACGACTGAGCGATTTTCACCATCACCCATGATGTCTTTGATCCCCAGTGTCCTTAACTGGGCTGTATTACTTACTTACACATTTGTTGGGAGAATTAAACTATGAGCGGTAAAGGAGATGAAAATGTCTTGCTCCCAGATGGTACTCACGGTATTTTTCTACTTGTGTACACAGGTAGGCAAAACAATAGAAACACATACAATAGATGTGGTAATATACTGACTTGCCTATTATGTGTTTTTTAGTGTCTGACTTGCTTTCTAAACATTTTTTTCATAAGCATTTTCCAACCTCATTAAAAACACCTGCTGTACATTGCTTTTGATAGTTGCATAATATTCTAACATCTGGTTGCACTGTAAGTACACCTAACCATTTCCACATTGTGGGGCATGTTGCTTATTTTTAATTTTTTTATCAAGGAGAGTTTTGAGGTCAGCCCAGCCTGATTTTGTCTTAAATTTTTTTTTTTTAAAACTCATTTGCAAGGAACATGGTTTTCATTATTTTTGCTTTGCTTTGTTTTGTTTTCTGCTTGGGATACTTATAATTTATTTTTTCGTTTCTGTCAAGCTGTGCATTTCTTTTTATTATTACTAATTGTGCTTGGTACAGCATATGCCATTTTGTTTTGCAGTCTTAGGTCTTTTTTTTTTTTTCAGTTCAGGAATGTTCTACTATAGATTTGATTGGTGTTTCAGTGTCATTACTTTTAAAAAGACTTTTTAAGGATCACATCTCTTTTCTTTTTGTGAATTGGATCACTTTTCTCTCTTCCTCATACATGCCATCTGCAGTCTCATTATTTTCAACTTCAGATTCTCAAAGATATATCTCAAATTTACTATTTCCCTGAAATTCAGTTTTCTGTGGTATAAATTCTGCTGTTTATTACTTCTGATGTAAACTGTGATTCTAAGAGTACATTTACAGTTTCTTGGCCTGCTTGGATATCTCAGCCAGACGTCCCTTCATCTTAGCTTGCATTTGGTTTTATTTTCCGTCTCCTTTCCTCTTCTAGAAGTCATGTTATCTTATAATTTATCGAGAACAAAATATACAGATTTTCTGAGAATTGCCTCAATTTTTTTAAGTAAAGAAATTTAAAGACATGCCTTTTCTCCATATCTTTGGGACACACTTCTACTAGAGCAATACCTGACAAATTATCATCCATGGGCCAAATCTGTGCATTCCCTGTTTTGGTAAATAAAGTTTTATTGGGACTCAGCCATATTCACTCACTTATATGTTGTCTATGGCTGTTTACTTAAACCCTACAGTGTAATTACAACAGAGACTGGGTGGCCCCCCAGATCTAAAATATTACTCTCTGGCTTTTTTATGGAAAAAGTGTGCCAACCCCTGTGATAGTCTCCACTGTTAAATCACTGTTAAAGGAAGAAGTTATTTCTAACTTTATCGTTTGACTCTGGAGGGCTATCTATCAAACTCTGTCTGGAGATGCTGATAAAGTATGTCCTCTCAGATTTAAATTAGAGCAAGGGGCATACCATCAGGATACTTGTGGGAAACACGTAGTAAAGTCATACTGGATAATTGGTAAAAGATTCATTAAGGGACTATTACCAAAGAGTGGGAAGAGTTCAGGGACTCCATAAAGGGGTGATGAAGGACCCCAAGTCCAGTAGCTTACTACCGTAGTCTGAAGGATTAAGGGGAGGAATGGAGGGATACCACTATCCAGAGAGAATAACTGAGTGGAGAGTTGCCTGATCAGAGTTGTGTCTTTGGACTGCCCCAGCGGTCCAGCCATGAAGACTCCGCTGTGATGATCATGGCTTTTTTATAAAAAATAATTTTACTTATTTATTTTTATTTTTGGCTGTGCTGGGTCTTCATGGCTGCTTGCAGGCTCTTCTCTAATTGCATCGAGCAGGGACTCCTCTTCAGTTGCGCTGCGTGGGCTTCTCACTGCAATGGCTTCTCGTTGTGGAGCACGGGCTCTAGGGCACGTGGGTTCAGTGCTTGCAGCTCCCGGGCTCTAGAGCACAGGCTCAGTAGCTGTGGTGCATGGGCTTAGTTGCTCCATGGCATGTGGGATCTTCTCAGACTGGGGATCGAACTCATGTCTCCTGCACTGGCAGGCAGATTCTTTACCACTGAGCCACTAGGGAAGCCCTGAAATGGGCATAGGTTTGATCCCTACTCAGGGAACTAAGATCCCACATGCCCTTCTGGCATGGCCAACAACAACAACAAAGAAAAGAGTTGTAGCTTTTAATAGAGAGATGCCTTTAAATCATAATGACTAGTGGGGAGGAAGCCAGAGTAACAAATGTTCTTATCTCCCTCTTCTGTCCTGGAGGGCCATGCTTCAGTTCAGTTCAGTCCAGTCACTCAGCCACGCTGGTGCCTCCCAAAGGCTGAAGTCAACCAGAGACCAGGGGCAGAGGATTCGTTTATTGCATCTCACACAAGTCTGCCTTCTAGGGGCGCAGCTCAAAGCAAGTGAGTGAAAGACAGCAGCTCTTGGAGTTTATGTGTGTAGGCTCTCAGTCAGAGCTATCTAATAGAACTTTCTACGATGATGGAAATATTCTGTACCTATATTGACTAATATGCTAGCCACTAGTCCTAAGTGACTGTTGAATCCTGGAAATGTAACTATGAGCTTAGAAATGGGATCTTTAATTTTAACTAATTTTAATTTGAAAGCTACCTAGAGTTAGTGCCTGTCCTACTGGACAGCACGACTCTAGGTGGCTGTCTGCTTTCCCGTATGCACTGATTGCTGTGTATTTTGCTGGACTGTCCCAGGGTATTTTATCTCCCAGTTCTATAATTATGAAATAGATCCTTCATTTATGAACATTCTGAGATAGTCTCTCTCTCATTTTCCAGAAATAATATCTGAAAACTCACAACCCCTAAGGAACACAACTTCTGGGCTTCCTTTTATGACTTTGTCTGCCTAACATCCCACCTTAGACTTCTTCCCCTTCTTGCCTCTGTGTGGTCCTATAATAGTCTCTCAGTTGAAATGGAGAAGCATTCCTGATGGTCTCAGGGAGAATAATTTTTAGAAAACTCTTTGAACACAGTATAGCGTGTCTGTTTTTTAAATCAGCAAAGTTCTGGAGTCTCTGCCTGTGAACCAGGATTTGACAGTACCTACACCGACTCGATGGGTGTGAGTTTGAGTGAACTCTGGGAGTTGGTGATGGACAGAGAGGCCTGGCGTGCTGCAATTCATGGTGTCACAAAGAGTTGGACACGACTGAGCGACTGAACTGAACTGAACCAACCTTAAGATTCTTCTTCAGAAATTAAGATGTGCCATCAAGAATGACTTAATTTTATCAGTTCCCTTCCACCAATAGAGTTAGTAAAACTTTTGCTCAGAATTAGAGACGTGGCAGAAATTAACACAACATTGTAAATCCACTATGAAACAGTGTTAGTCTCTTAGTCATGTCTGACCCTTTGCAACTTCATGGACTATAGCCTCTGTCCGTGGAATTCTCCAGGCAAGAATACTGGAGAGGGTTACCATTCCCTTCTCCAGGGGTTCTTCCCAACCCAGGGATAAAACCTGGGTATCCTGCACTGCAGGCAGATTCTTTACTGTCTGAGCCATCAGGGAAGCCCAAGTCAACTATACTTCAATTAAAAAAAAAGAATTGGAGACTTGATTGTTAATTCTTCTTACTCAGAGTGTTCATGTGTATTTTAGCGTAAAACTGGAAGAGGTCGTATCGGGGACTGGCTGTGTGGCTTCTATTAACCCCAGAGTCTCCCCTCCCAATTTTTTCTTTATGATTGTCACAGTTGCTGCTGAAAACAGAGCGTGATTTTGAATGTGCATAATCTCATATCTGATGCAAAATTAATATCAATTGCTTGATTTTCACACTGAGACGTTAATTACTATTTGTTTTGTATTTGCATTCACAGGTATCTGTGGAGGGAGATTAGCATACTCTGTTGTTAGACCATTATTAAAATGACAGTTGGGAAAATATTTGAAAAATATTGTCTTTCCTTGTGTTTTACTTTTAGGCATTGCTGTTATTGTTTTTTATCTTTCTGGTGACTTCTGTTGGTTGCACAATTTTGAAATTTCAGATCATTAATGGAAACCGTTCTGGAACATTTGTACTTAAACAAAATCCACGTTGTTGGAACTGCAGCTTTCTAATGGATTTCGCATTTGTGTGCAAACAAGCCAAACCGGTCCCACATTTGAAAGCGGGTGAATCAGAGGCAACTAGGTAATAATCTTTTGTTGCTTAAATCTTAGGAGAGGCACATCGAATGCTTGTAGCTGGGTGCTTCCTGCTGTTGGGTCTGTCTGTGCTTGGGCTGAGAAGAGCATGCAAAGAAAACGATGGTCTTTTCATCATCATCTTTAAAAGGATCCTGAAAAGGATCCAGTGAGACCACTGGACTCACATGACCTGGTGATGCCACTGAGTAGCTGAAGAAACGTGGACAAGTCATTTTATTTTCTTATCTGTGAAAATGGTACTCAGCCCAGGGTGTCATGGCCAAGTTCAAGTGAGATGAAGCCAATTGTCAGCTCTGGAGAACCACGTAGACTTGACAGGTGACAGCAACTTCAGTTGCCAGTTCTGTTATCTTATGTGGTCTTTTCCTCTGGGGATGGGGCCTCCCTGATAGCTCAGTGGGTAAAGAATCCGTCTGCAATATAGGAGACCCCGGTTCGATTCCTAGGTTGGAAAGATCTCCTGGAGCAGGGATAGGCTACCCATTCCAGTATTCTTGGGCTTCCCTTGTGGCTCAGCTGGTAAAGAATGTCTGCAATGTGGGAGACCTGGGTTTAATCCTTGGGCTGGGAAGATTCCCTGGAGAAGAGAAAGGCTACCCACTCCAGTATTCTGGCCTAGAGAATTCCATGGACTGGAGAAGACCATCAGGTGGCAAGGAGTCAGACACTACTGAGCGACTTTCACTTTCACTCCAGGGATGAGATGTGGGCATACTGTCATGGATGCTCATCTTTCCACTGTCAGGCCACTCATGGTCACAGTCCTCAAGTCCTCACTGGTATGAGAGGGCTCTGCCAACAGCACTTTCCTGCTCCTAGGTGGGTCCCCCCTGTGACCATAAGCTGCTCAGTTGAGGAAGACAATCTTTCCAGGAAAAAAAGAGTTTTCACATTCTTTTTCATTGTATTGGTAACAATTAATTCCTTAATTCTATACATTTATGGGACATCTACTCTGCCATATAGAGGGTGATACTGGTTCTTCCTTCAAGAATTATAGTCCAAGGCAACTCAGGATGTGTGTATTTCCTCCAAACCTGGAAAAATATGTGGATTGATGACTTGATTGATTGATCCAGTGATTAACTGACCATTTGTTGAGATTTTAATGACTTAGGTGCTGTGCTGGACACCGGGGATGTGAAAGTGAACAGAATAAGATCTCTACCCTCAGAATCACCCAACTCTTTGGGTGCTTTGTGGGGTTAGTCACACACTCAGAGTTTGGGGTGCCCTCTCTCCTCCCAAGAGATTCTGGTCAGGCATCTGGATTTTGAATATATATTTTGAATAAGCCCCTTGATGAAGGCAAATAGATGGGGAAACAGTGGAAACAGTGGCTGACTTTATTTTTCTGGGCTCCAAATTGCTGTGGATGGTGATTGCAGCCATGAAATTAAAAGATGCTTGCTCCTTGGAAGGAAAGTTATGACCAACCTAGACAGCATATTAAAAAGCAGAGCATTACTTTACCAACAAAGGTCCATCTAGTCAAGGCTATGGTTTTTCCAGTAGTCATGTATGGATGTGAGAGTTGGACTATAAAGAAAGCTGAGCACAGAAGAATTGATGTTTTTAAACTGTGGTGTTGGAGAAGACTCCTGAGAGTCCCTTGGACTGCAAGGAGGTCCAACCAGTCCATCCTAAAGGAGATCAGTCCTGGGTGTTCATTGGAGGGACTGATGTTGAAGCTGAAACTCCAATACTTTGGCCACCTGATGTGGAGAGCTGACTCATTTGAAAAGACCCTGATGCTGGGCAAGATTGAGGGCAGGAGGAGAAGGGGATGACAGAGGATGAGATGGTTGGATGGCATCACCGACATAATGGATGTGGGTTTTGGTGGACTCCCGGGGTTGATGATGGACAGGGAGGCCTGGCGTACTGCAGTTCAAGGGGTCGCAAAGAGTCAGACATGACTGAGCGACTGAACTGAACTGAACTTGATGAAGGAAAGAAATCTGGAAACACTGCTTTGGAGAATTCATTCATTCTCTCTTTCTCTCTCACACACACACAGACACACACGCATCCCAAAATCAGTGTGAGAGAACCAGAAAATGTTTCTCAGAGTTGAAGTTTATCTGCTTAGCAGAAACATGCTCCCTGGCTCCACCTGGCTTCCTGGACTGCTCTCCGGTCAATATTTGGTCAAATTGCTCCTGTCCCCAGCAGTGACATTAGACATAGATTAGCTCCTCACAATTCTGAAGTTCCAATAGAAGACTAAAGTCCGTGTCTCCTTCATAAATATGCACATTTTTAATGAAAAATATAGATAAATATTGTTATGCGTTACACCATAGCTTTAGCCCGCTTATCAGTAAATCTTTCAGAAAGGAAACTCACTTTGCATTGCTGTATGATTTCAGGCTCTTTTGGCACATCACCAGTTGTGTAACTGATACATTATTTTTGGATATAGTTTTAGCAATGGCTATTTAGCAACCCTCATTCCGTAACAAGTACCCTACAAAGCACATTCCATGTCTTATCTCGTTTAATCTTTGCAGCCAACTCATAAAGCTATTATTATTATTATTTTTCCCATTTATAGCTGATGTGACTGAGGCTTGGAGAGACGGCTGTCTTACCCTAAGTAACACTTTCAATGTTGGCATTACTAATTTTCCACTCTTACAAATGGCACTGAGAAGCCCATCTTTGGACACAAACCTTTGCTGTGTGCTTGATTAGTGCCTTATAATTGATACCTAAAAGAGGGATATTTCTGTGACTCTGGGCCTCATCTGGACAGACCCTGTTCCCTTTTTTCCTCTCTTGGTGGACCTTGTGGTCCAGGAGCCCAGGGTTTTCAATGCTCCACAAGTGCTGTGCTCTGGCCTTTTTGTCACACTCTTCCTGCCACAAAGACAGGGACATGAGCTGGGGCTCCCAAGATTCACCTTCTTAGCCCCCGACGTCCCCTGATGTCTCTTTGGGCAGTGACATGTAAAGGCCAATAAGATCAGGTCAGGGTGATGCTGTGACAAGGTGTCAGCACCAATGGCTCTACCCGGATTGTGACAGGCACCTGGTCAAGTTTCTCCATGACCCCTGGGTGGTGATTGACAAAGAGCATCAGTCACCTTAACAGCCAGTCCAAAAGCAGAAGGAAATGTTAAAGGCAGCTGTGAGAAGCCCCCCAGGCCTCCTGCCACTGTGACCCCAGGGGACACTGTCAGTGGGGAGACCTCCCCAGGTTGGGGCAGCAAAGGGGGGTTGCCTTTCAGAGTAAGACCAGAATTAAGGCCAGGACAGGCTGTGGATATTTGCAGGTGTGAGGGTCTCCAATTCTTGGAGGTTCCCTCCTACCATCATCAAAATCATTTAAAAGGCATTAGGAACTCAAATTAAGGATGCAAGTTAAGATGCATTCAGTAGTTGCCCCTTATGTTATTTTCCAGGCATCTGATGAAAAGTTATTATTATTATTATTTTTTGTTTTACATTTTCTTCTAATGATCTACTGGAGCTGTATTTTTAAGGCTGTAATATTTTTGAAGGCTGTTGAATAAAACTATAAGCCTGAGTCTGTAATACCTGCAGGGAAAGCTCCCCACTCCACCCCTGCTGCCTCCACCCTCTCATGAACTTTCAAGAAAGGGATCTGCTGGCTTCTTTGTGACCCAAGTTCAAACCCTTCCTGTGGGGCCTTCTCTGCTCAGCCCCCACACTCACCTGGTATCTCCTTCCTCAGTACTCTGATAGCACCCAGCTTTCATCAGCACTTGGGAGAGATTTCAGTTCAGTTGTTATCATGTCTGCCTCTTCTACTGGAACCTGAGCTGGGACTCTCTCATGTCTGCATCCCAAAGGCTTAGTGATGGTGCCAAGTGGTGCCTAGCAGGATCTCAACAGAAACCCACTAAATGCACGGAAGAGAAGGTGAATGGCTGGAACTCTTAAAGATGTCTCTAGCTCCAAAGTTCTCAAAATGTGCTCCCTGAACCAGTGAATCAGCATTTGCTAGCAACTTAAGAGAAGAGTAAATTCTCCGGTTCCTACTCTAGACCTACTGAGTCAGAGGCTCTGGACTGGCGTTAGCTTCAGGTGGAATCCATGCACAGAAAATGGAGAACCATCTAGACTGGGGCTTCTCAAACTGCAATGTGCATACTAATCACCTGCTGCTGCTGCTGCTGCGTCACTTCAGTCGTGTCCGACTCTGTGCGACCCCATAGACGGCAGCCCACCAGGCTCCCCTGTCCCTGGGATTCTCCAGGCAAGAACACTGGAGTGGGTTGCCATTTCCTTCTCCAATGCATGAAAGTGAAAAGTGAAAGTGAAGTCGCTCAGTCGTGCCCGACTCTTAGCGACCCCGTGGACTGCAGCCTACCAGACTTCTCTGTCCATGGGATTTTCCAGGCAAGAGTACTGGAGTGGGTTGCCATTGTCTTCTCGGACTAATCATTTATAAGTCTTTTAAAATACCAACTCTGATTCACTGGTTTGGAGTAGGACCAGAGGTTCTGCATTTCTAACAAGTTCTTTGATAATACTGATGCTGGTCCATGGACCACACTTTGAGTAGCAAGGCTTTTGTCTACCTCAGTCCAAGGTCTAGTTGATTCATTGCCAGGCAGGGAGAAAGAAACCTGTACTTGGACAGTGATGTCAGTTCTCTGAGCTTCACTTTCCACATATACCACATGGAGATAATGATGTTTATACTTATTGAGCTAATTATCATGGATAAAGGAAATAATATATGCAAAGCACAATGCTTGGGGCATAATAAATGCTCGGTAAGTATTTTTCCCTTCCTTCTTCCTTCTCTACATGACTTTTTTCATTTTTTTTTTCTCATCGAGATGTTAAACACAAAGACTACTCTTTTATTTTTCTGAAGCTAACAAATAAGGGTAGTTATTTGAATGATATTAAGTAAAGAGAAAAACCTTTAAAATCTCCTTCAATTTTTCTTACAGTCCTTTAGGGTTTGACAGACAGGATAAAAAAAGATGGGGTGAATTCACAAGAGGTCAGAATGAGGAATAGAAAGAAAGAGGTTTTCTTCTAGCAAGCTGAGGCTCAGGGAAACAGAGCTAAGAGAACACCCATGTGGTTCAAAGCTAACAGCTGTCTCCCAGGCACCCACCGCATGCCACACTGCCCAGTATTTGGGCACATGGCCTCACTGGGATGCTGGGGATGAGCAGATGGAGGAATGGAATGTGGGGGCCTCAGAAACACCTTCCTAATTGTGATCATTTGTCTTCCTGCAAGACACAGACCCTCATTTGGACTTGGCTGGGGATTGCGTAGGCAGGGGAGGTATGGGACACGGGGGGAGGAAGTCAGCATGAAATTAATTCCCTGCCTTTCCCTTCTGGAATGCCAATAATGTGCTGAGGACAGTGGGCAGTGCAGTTGGCTGCCAGCCCCCATCCCCATCCTGGGTTCAGAGCCTCTGGGTCTTCTTGTTTGGGGGCACATGGATTCCCAAGCCTGTGGCATCCTGCCCCTTGTATATCACAACCATTCCAGGGAACTTGGCTATCTTCCCTGCGACCCACTCCCTGCTAGGGTTTCTTTCATAATGACACTCACAAGATCTTTAGATGGGGCAGCAAACATTGGTGACAAAACCCAGTGGAACCTGCTCCAGATGGCAAGATTTTGACCAATCAGAGGGGCTGGGAGCCCATCTGCACTGCCCAGAGCTCACCAGAGCCTCACACTGTGGTACCATAGTGCTCCCCCCAACTCCCTTCAATGTCTCTGGAGCCAGACTCTAAACTGGTCAAGGCATCTGGGGCTTTATTTTGTCATGTACTTGATGGCTTTGAATCAGCATTAAAATGTTTCTCACTTAGATTTTATCACATTCACATGAGCTTATGTTTATACCATCTAATGGTAGGAAATGGGCCTTGGTAGGTTCCAGGCAAAGGCTCTCATCTGATGGGTGGAGCCATGCAGGGCACGGAGTCCAGGTGACACACCTGAGATCCCATGGCCAGGTGCCCCATGTAGGACCAGCACTGCCTCTTAGACCAGTGCCCTTTCAGCGGCACCATGAGGCGGGCACACTCAGCTTCAGCTTCCAGGAAAACCTGCTCACATTATTGCCCAGGAGTAAGCTTGGGATTGTCAAGTTTAAGCTCTGAAGACGAATGATTGCAGGTATTTCCCCACTGCGGGTGCTTCTAGAAACCAGATAGAAAAGTCTGTGGCCCACAGGGCACTGCTCACCTGTGTGACAAGGAGTGTCTATTCTCTGGTCCGGGAAGCTCTGTGGCAGTGAGAAAGATGGACAGAGAGGAAGAGAAGCCCCCAGGAGAGTGGGAACCAAGCTCCCAAGGGGACTCAGTGGACCACGAACTCAGGAACTAGGGGACTCAGGAAGGACTAGGGAGGGAGCCAGAGAGGTGCTCTCAGGCTGTTTGGTGTTTCCAATTAAGATGGTGAGGCCTCCTTCACATTCGCATCTACTAAGTAGCACAACACCTATGTGTGAACGACATATATATGCACACACGCATATACCTGTCCATAGAATTCTTCTGTTTTAGAAGTAACTCGTGCTTGCTCCTGATAGCTCGGAAAATACGGAAAATAGGAGATGGGACTTCCCTGGTGGTCCAGTGACTAGGACTCCACGCTTCCAATGCAGGGGGGCCCCCAGGTTCAACCCCGGGTCAGGAAACTAGCTCCTGCATGCTGCACCTAAGAGTTCACCTGCAGTACTAAAGATCCCACATGCCTCAACAGAGATCGAAGGATCCCGTGTGCCACAACTAAGATTTGGTGCAGTCAAGCAAACCAGCAAGTAAATAAATATTTTAAAGACGTGAAAAAATAAAAGAAAGAAAAGAGAGAAAAGGAGATCACTCATACTTCCAGCAGAGATGAACATTCTTAACCTTGCAGGTGTATTTTTTCTGTGCTTTTCTCTGTATCACTTTACCCAGTGGAGTCCATGCTGAGTCTGTCCTTTGAGGTCTGACGTGTTTCACTTAACAAGTGCATTTTCCTTATGATTATGAATTGTTTCTCCACAGTCCCCTTCTGAATGCACAGCAGTTCACCACTGTTCGCTTATGCTTTTGACGACGATTGGATCTTTGGATTGTTTTTGAATTTTTCACATGATAACGTGAAAATAAGAACCAACTTCATACCCAGAACTTTCATATATAAAGAGTTAATCATAATAAGGACCTGCTGGATGGCATAGGGAACACTACTCAATACTCTGTAGTGGCCTATATGGGAAAAGAATCTAAAAAAGAGTGGGTGTATGTGTGTATACCTGAGTCACTTTGCTGTGCGCCTGAAACTCACACAACATTGTAAATCAACTACACTCCAACAGCAACAACAAAATGACTGTACTCACAGCTAATAGAGACCATAACGGTATTGAGTTGTTTTCAGAAGAGATTTTTAAAAATGGAAGACAACCCGATCAAAGGTTGATCAAGTTCCCAATGTGCTGGCAAAGTATTTATTAAAAGGGTAGTTCCAATTTTCCATCCCATCAGCCCTGGTTGAGAGGCACACGAAGGGATCTGAGGTGCTACCTCGAGATATCAGAGCATATAGGGGTCGTTCAGAGGATAGAAGTTCTGGGTTTGTGCTTCAACAAGTTCAGCTTCACCAAACGCAAGCCTAACATGACTCATTTAGCCTTTATGGGCTTCAGTTTTCACATTGTTGAAATGGAGATGTTAGGAAATTCCCTGGTGGTCTAGTGGCTAAGACTCCATGCTCCCAGGAAGGGGCCTGGGTTCAATCCTTGGTCAGGGAGCTATATCCTGCATGCCACAACTAAGAGATGTAGAGTGTCACAACTGAGATTGGTGCAGTTAAATAAATAAATAAACACTAAAAAAAAATCCCCCCCCAAGCCCCACAATGGAGATGTTATATGGCTCCCTCATAGGATCATTTCCAGAATTGAATGAGTTACTGCATGTGACAGGCTTACAATGGGGTGGGTAGTAAGCACTCAACAATGTAAAGCAACTAAAAAAGATAATAATAACGGCCAGGGTCTCAGAGACCCAGACCCCTGGTTCATGCTTTTGGCAGTTGCAGGGAGCCAGAGCTGACCCTAGGCTCAGGGAGTCTGGGCACACGCCCTCTCCTAGTGCGTTCCGCTGAACAAATTCTTATAATTTAATCATGACTTTTAAGGTTTGGAATGGTGGCTTTTACATTTTCTTGAAGCACCATTGCTGGCTGCTCTGTGTTATACTCCCTGTTTATATTGCAATGCAAATTATTCCTGGTGGAGAGTTTACAAACTGCACTTCCATTATTAATAGGGTTATGATTTTCCCCATTCCACTCTTATCTCTATTGCTTGTGTCATACATAATTCATGCTCACTACCCTTCGCTGGT
Organism: Bos mutus; assembly: GCF_027580195.1. Lineage (NCBI taxonomy): Eukaryota > Metazoa > Chordata > Mammalia > Artiodactyla > Bovidae > Bos > Bos mutus. The sequence goes on along the minus strand of NC_091629.1, from coordinate 53,469,653 downwards.
CTCAGTGCCAGGGCACAGCGGTCTCTCTCTCTCTCTCCCCCTTCTACTGAGGACAGTAATTGGTATTCAGTGAGAGTACAATGGCCATAGCCCCCGCCTCAGACTCTCTTGGAAGGCGTTCCCTGGAAGGGCTCACTTGCAGGGGAGGTAGATGGTCTAGGCTTGAGATCCAGCGCCCGCTGAGCTCTGAATCTTTAGGCAGACCACGTGGGGCTTCCGGGGTTCCCAGCACAGAAAGGGTCGGTCAGGAGAAAGCTTGGTTGAGGATGGGTTGCAGGATGACTGGGAGCACTGAGCTGGCTTCTCACTAGTGGGGTCTGAGTGTATTTGTGGAAAAGGCAGATTCTCCATCCTCACCACATATTCCCCATTGTTGCTGTTCAGTTGCTGAGTTGTGTCCAACTATTTGTGACCCCATGGACATGGCTCTGCTGTCCATGGGATTTTCCAGGCAAGAATACTGGAGTGGGTTGCCATTTCCTCCTCCAGGGGATCTTCTGGACCCAGGGTTCGAACTCGCGTCTGTTGCATTGGCAGGCAGGTATTTTTTACCATCTGAACCACCAGGGAAGCTCATCACTTATATTTGGAAGCTAGCAAAAATGATACAAATGAACTTATTTACAAAACAGAAATACTTACAGACATAGGAAGCAAACTTATGGTTATCAAAGGGTGGAGAGGATAAATTAGGAGTTTCTGATTAACAGATACACACTACTATATATAAAATAGACAAACAATAAGGATTTACCGTATAGCACAGGGAGCTATACTCATTAATTTGTGATGTTGTTGTTGCTGCTTGTTTGCTAAGTTGTGTCAAACTCTTGGCGACCACATGGACTGCAGCACACCAGACTTCCCTGTCCTTCACCGTTTCCTGAGTTTTCTCAGATAATAACCTCTAATGGAAAAGAATCTGAAAAGGATACATATATATATATATATAAAACTAAATTGCTCTGCTATGCACCTGAAATTAACACAACATTATAAATCAACTATATACTTCAATTAAAAATATTTACACAGATTCTCAGAAGTCAAAGCAGAAGTACAGAAAGGTACGTATACTCAGAAACCCACACGGGAACACACACACACAGGGACCCATCCACACACCCATGGACAGACACACAGAGGCACATATAAACAAACACGTATGTAACTAGACTCGGGCGTAAACACACACAGATGCAGGCGGTGTTCACTTCCAGGAAACCTCGCTTCCTCTCTCACTTGCTGGGTGCGTGGAAAGCCACAACTGACACAGTCAGACCCACTCACTCCTCAAGGGCCTGGGCTACCCACTGAATCATGAAGCGCTTTCCTGTTGAAGTTTATTTTCTTCTGGCAAAAGGGAGCAACTTATTTCCAAGAAGTGGAGCCAGGGAGCTTTCGGAACCCGCGCTGCGGCTGTGGCACATTTTGGTGTCCCGTCCTCCCACGATGCTCTGTTTACACAGCTCCTGTTTCCCCAGGGCCCTAAGAAGCACCACCTCCGGGTGCCACACAGAAGACAGCTGCAGTCTTTACAGCTTCTGTTTGTTGGCTGTTTGCAATAGCCCTCTGGTCATTGCCAAGGATAAGGGGGTGACTTTTGCTACCCTCTTTTTTGGAGGTCTTAATTCTAAGCTCTGGGAGCTGATAGCTTGCTTCAAGCCTCCTCTTTATGCCAAGTCTCCATGAAAAGTGTTCTCCTTGGCCACCTGGAGCAGTCACTTTGTGCTAGAGAAGCTCCTTTCCATGAATTAACCCTCTCTAAGTCAGGATTGTTTGCTGGTTTGTTTTCCGTTGTCTTCTTATCAGGAGCAGTGCCAGGCACACAGGAGGAACTTAATGAATATTTGGAGGTGCTATTGTTTTTTTTTTCAAGTCTTTATTGAATTTGTTACATTATCGTTTCTGTTTTCTGTTTTGGTTTTTTTTGGCAGTGGGGCATGTTGGACCTTACTTCCCCAACCAGGGATTGTACCAGCATCCCCTGCATTAAAAGGCAAAGTCTTAATAACCACTGGACCACCAGGCAAGTCCCAAAAGTTCTATTGTGTTTTCTCATTTTACAGATGGAGGAACTGAGGCTTACAGTGGTGTCAACCTCAAACCTATATTTACGAGGTGAACATGAAATTGAACCCAGGTAGCTGGCCCCGCAGTGCAAGCTCACAACCACTGTTCTGTGAGGTCAGGAGAGTTTGGACTTGCTGATCTGAGGGGCCCTTAATCTTGGGAACTGTGTAACTTCTGATTTATGCCACAGTCCCTTTAAGGTTAATGGAGAGCCTGACTTATGGAAGCTGAACCCCATAATCAGGGTTATTGGGTCACTCCTCTGACTAGTTCCACCGGCTTTTGGGGTTTTCCTATTCCTTGTCTGTCCAAGTCTGGCTTAGTCTCCACCCAGAGCTTCCTGGAATCACAGGTTCCTGTTTCTCAGAGACAAAAACATACTCAAACCAAGCCCAGTTGAGGGTCTACTCTGGGCCCATCAGGAAGGTCTCATCCTTGGGAACTCAATGGCTGTGTGATGATGCAGATTGATTCATTGACTGACTGATTCATTCATTCAACGCATATTTCCCGTGTCATGGGTCTCAAGTGAGATTCCTAGGAGACAGAGTTGCAGCAGAAGTAGCCGTTTTTCTCTAGAAGTGAGTCTAGTGGACGGAACATGCACAGGACTGAATAAATCCTGGGACACTAGATGAATGCAATAGGAAGCTGGGGGACATTAAAGAGAAAAAATGTCTATCTAACCTCAAATTCTCAAACTACAGTGAGCAATAGAATCACCTTAAACTATAGATTCAGGGGCCCCTGATATTCCACCTTGGAAAGTCTGGGAAGAGGTCCAAGAATCTACATACTTATCCATCTCTCCAGGCGATTCTGGGACAAGTGGTCTGGGATGGAAGGACCACACACTGAGAAAATCTGTACCAAGAAATCAGAGAAAATTTCAAGGGGACAATACTGTACTTTAAAGGGGATTAAGACTTGTCAACAAGCAAGAGCAGAAAAGAACTTACAGTGCTATAAAGTAATTTTAAAAGTATATGTTGTAAAAATAATCAAATTATGAAGAAATAAATGAAGTAAAAAATAAAAATGACGCACTCAGGGTAACCAATATCCTTAGGTTAATAAGCATCCTATGAGATATTTTTCTATTAACGTAAAAAATTTGAGTATAACCCCCACGTATCCTTATAGCTACATCAGTTACTCTTTTTGTGCATTTACAAATATGGCTCAGGGAGAGGGTACCACTGTCAGCTTCGCCCCCACTAATGCTGGGACGTATACTTACACCCTCAAATGCTCTAGCACACAGCAGGTTCCTCTTTTTCTGTTCTCCTAGGGTTTAAAGGATTCTTCTTCTTAGGTCCTCCCTATCTTCTGTGCTTAAAAAAAAAAAATACAGCTTTTTCTATTTTATTTAGTTTATTTTGTAAATAACTTTCACTGAAGTATAATATATATGTGTCCGTATCCTAAGTGTGTGTGCGTGCATGCTCAGTTTCTCAGTTGTGCCCGACTCTTTGCGACCCCATGGACTGTAGCCCGCCAGGCTCCTCTGTCCATGGGATCCTCCAGGGAAGAATACTGGAGTGGGTTGCCACTCCCTTCTCCAAGGGATCTTCCTGACCCAGGGATCAAATCCAGGTCTCCTGCACTGCAGGTGGATTCTTTATCATCTGGGCCAACAGGGAAGCCCACATATCCTAAGTATATAGCTACTCAATTTTCTGAAACTGACTACATTCATGTGACCAGATCCTAATCATGACAAAGAATGTGAGCAGTGACCCATCCATTCCCACTCATTGTGCCCCACTCACACTGGGACTCAGGAGAATTTGGGGCGGGATGAGGGATGGATTTGAGATCCAGATATAGTACTATATACCAGGCCATCCCATTTTCCTTTTGCATGACTTCTCCTCCAAGATGTTCACTTTGAACTTCTGTCTTTGAAGGATGCTCCCAAAGGTCACACAAAAAAGGCTTGGCCCCAGCAGGGGCAGATACAGAGCTGATGGCTCTAAGCAAAGTCCAGAAGATGGGTCCTAAGAGACAGGAGACAAGGCAGTCTGGAGTGATCCTCAGAGCAGCTCAGACACTGCTGACATGTGGCTCTCAGTCAGTTCCTGTGCCATCTTGCTGCTTCTTTGCACAAACATGCCACTGGAAGTACCCAAAAGGCTCCTTTGTGTTGAGTTCCAGCACAAATGGCCCTTCTCTCCCTTCCTCCACTCCCTGCACCAGCCCCTTTCAGATCTTGGGGAACCATCTCTTATGTTCTTTGAAGCTTGTTTCTTCTTGAACTTCTTGAATTGTCACAGTGAACTCTGGGCCCTGGAGCCCTCTAAAGATTTTCTTTAATTGTATTTCATTATATATGTCTTTTTCTCATTTTTAAGGAGTACATACTTGAGGGAAAACATGCTGATTATAAGGCAGTGTACAAAGGCTAACTCTTTCTTATTTGCTCACAGTTCTCCCTTCCCATTTCTCCGGGAAACTACCCTGAGCAGAACTGATGTGTATACTAGATCTGTCTCTATATGTCTTTCTCAGTTTTCACCAAGAGTGGGATCATACTGTCCAATTTTACAACTTCTTTTGCTTCTCTGGCATTAACAATGATCCATACACATTCTTCCAAATAAATCTGCTTCATCTCTTTGTCCATACAAATTTATTTCCTTCTTTTTAACAACTTCATAGAGGTCAACAGATTGGATGTGCCACAAATGACTTAGCTCTTCTTTTTGGCATTTGAGTGGTCCCTACTTTTGTTACAACAAATAAGGGTGCCGTTAACATGTTTTATATATATCCATGTCTGAGGACTTCAATGGGAAAGAATCTGGAAGTTTTTTGGCTGAAGGCAAAGCACATCTGCTTTTTAAATGTTGTGTTGCAGGGACTTATGCTCTTATCAACAGAGTAATGCACAGCCTCTTGTCTCTCTTTAACCTCTGGATATTCTAAGTCTTTTAAAATGTTTAGCAACTTTTAGGTGGAAAAGATTATCTTGTTCTAATTTTTGTTCCTCTGGGTGCTGATAGCATCTTTCCAAATTTTTTCTTTTAAATATAAACCAGCTTTTTCAAGAAAAGAGCCAAGGGATGAAGTTGTGAGGACCTGGAAGGTTTGGGGAACTGGGAGAAAGTCTGAGTCTGAAACTCAAGGTGCATGGGTGGAGAAGATGGTGGAAAAGTTGGCAAAGGCCAGATCATTACAGGGAGCTTCCCAAGTGGTGCAGTGGCAAAGAATCCATCTGCCAGTGCAGGAGACCCAAGAGATGTGGGTTCGATCCCTGGGTCAGGAAGATCCCTGGAGTGAGAAATGGCAACCTGCTCCGGTATTCTTGCCTGGGAAATCTCATGGATAGAGTAGCCTGGCAGGCTACAGTCCATGGGGTCACAAAGAGTTGGGCACAACTGAGTGACTGAGTATACCCATAAACGAACACATAGATCATAAAAGGCCATGTGTGCCTGGGTAAGGAGATGGACTTTACCTTAAAAGCAATGGGAACCAGTAAGGCTTTTCAGAAGGGTGGTGGGATGATCAGATTTGTGTGTTAGCATCCCTGCAGGGATTAGATTGAAAGGTGAGGGGATGAGATAATGGCTATTTGTGGGAATGGGCAAAAGATGTCATGTTCAAGAAGCTTACTGACTTTCTTAATGGCATATTTGACTTGGGTTAGGTGGGGGTGGTGGTGGGACTTGGCCCAGAAGAAGGTCGGTTTTCTGAGGGATTATTTCAACTTTTTACAGTTTCCACTTAGTGAAGGTGACACCAGGCCCATCACCATTGGCCACGGCCTCTCTTGGTCTAATCATCTGGATGCTGGAAGCAATGCTACTAGGGTCTTCTAATTCCAACAAGGTGAGGGGCTTGAGAGGGCTTTCTTCTCTCCTCCTGGCAACGACAAGCTCTATGTGCCCCTATTGGATGACGATCTGAGCTCAGCTGACTGCTTCTTTTCTGAAATGTTCTGAGTTAAACCTGCGAAGCCATGGGTTTGGCTGCATACATACCCTTTTGGGAGGCATGAGCTGTAGTCCTGGGGGTTTAGGAGGTTTACAGTCAGTTCCAGCCCTTGAGGAACAAATTGTGAAGATAAGGCCTATGTCCATGAAATGGAGATTCCATAGCTACAAAAGACAATGCCCTTAAATCCTTGGGATTTCAGACTAAAGCAGGAGTGATGGTGGTTTGTGTCTTTATGCAAATGCACGTGCAGGCTTTTCACAAATCTCAAGGCCTCCCACCCGACCGATTCCAGTTTGACACCTCCTGAATCTTAGACATCTACAACTTAATAGGATAAAGACCAGATATTTGGTTATTTTTTCCCATGGCCTCAACCAACACCTACCAAGCCGTCCCCAGTTTTGGACAGTGGTGCTGTGACCCATCCACTTGGCCCAACCAGAACGCTCGCAGGGTCTCTGGACCCCACCCTCTCTTTCATTCCCTTTAATACTTCATCCTATAGGTCATCTGTATAGATATCCCATAGATCCTTCCTCCTAAAACAGCCACAATCCTCCCACCTTTTCCATTTTTATCACCACTCTGATCCAAGCCACCCGCATGGCTCAGCTTGGAGAACACAGTAGACTGACCCTGTCCTTCCATTTCTGCCTGCCTAAAATCTACTCCTATAGCAACCAGACGATTAAAACATGGATGGTTCATGCGACTCATGTGCTTTAATCCCTTTAATGGCTTCGTATTGCTGTGAGAAAAATAACCTTAACTTCTTGCTTAAGAGACTATTTGCTCTGGCCCCTGATAACCTCTTGGACTTCATCTGGGGCCAGTCTCCCTAGCTTGCTGTTTTCACTTCCTCAAAGAAGTCAGCCCCTTCCCTGTCCTTTGACTGCTCTTCCTTGTCTCTGAAACCCTCTTTCATATGCTTGACTCCTGCATGGGAGCCCCATCTTCTTTAGGGTTTCAGGGAGGCATTTCAAGACCACCCTACTGAAGGAGGAGAATCGATCACTCTTTAATCTCAGAATCCTGTTTTTTCCTTTGTATTGTGCCATTTTCCCTTTCATTAAAGTATAACATGTACACAATGAAGTATCTTAAGCCTATGAAATTTAAGTGTACAGTTCCATGAGTTCGACATGTGTCTACCTTCCTGTCCACACCACCAGCTCCTTCATCAGCACCCACATACTTACTATTATTTATTTGATTTGCAAAGAGAAAAGATCTGATAATATACCGTTATGGCACTATTGTGGAGAAACAGATACTGACCACTGGCTGAGTGTATACATTTTTACAACCCCTTCAGGGGGCATTTTCGCTCTATCTATTAGATGTTAAAACACACATACTTATCGAGGCAACAATTCCTCTTTCAGAAATTAATCCTACAGATACATGCTTATCTATGTGTGAGGGTGAATGTACCAGGTATGTATCACACCGCTTCAGAGTGAGAAAATGTTGGTAACACCCTAAGTTGCTGCACAGGGGGTAGGTTAAAGAAATTGCAGTGTGGTTATGCCATGGAATACAACAGAAGCTGTTAGCAAGAATATATGATACCAAGGGAAAATCCTCATGCTGGGTCAAATGGGGAGAGGTGCAGGTGGTTAGGGCATGCAGATGGGTAGGGCATTTGCATAAAAGGAGGACATGCTCAGCTGTCCATACCCGGGTAGAGACCCGTTAACCCCAGAATCTAGTTAGAGTTATTCTTTAGGGAAGAGAATTCAGGAACTGGTGACTTGGGTGGGAGGGAGATGTTTCCTATTTTATCTTTTTGAATTGTGGGACTTTCTTCTTCCTATATATGTGCAACACCTTTTGAAAAACATAAAAAAATAAAAGTCTCTGGGCTCTGAGGGAGAGAGTGCAGCAGGACCAAACTCTGAATAGACCAGGCCAGGATGGCAAGGATGACTTGGGCTGACTTGGTCTCCAGGGCATGGAGGATAGGCTGGCTGACAACCTGGTTTTCAGGGCACCCTGGAGGGGCCCTCTGGGGGAGAGCAGCTGCCCAAAGCTGCAGTGGAAGCCAGTAGAGGGTCTGTTGGGGAACCGAGTGAAGGATGCTCCCTGGGGCATGTTATATGGGGAGCCCACACCATTCCCCTCAACAGTGTATGTCATCCTTGTCTCAGATGGAGGCATGGTCACTGAGAATGACCCAGGAATTGTCCTTTCCCAGTTCCTAGATCCATTGGTGGGCATTTTTCTTTTTACATAGAAAGAGGCCAAAGCTTCAGAACAAACATTTGCTCCAACAGGCAACCAGCTGTCCTTCTGCTCAGCCATCAATGACCAGAGTGAAGATCAGGGGCTTGGGAGGGAGCCAGAGATGAGTTTGAGTCACAGAGCAGCCACGAGCAGCTGTGCATCCTCGGGCAAAGCACAGCTCTGTGCCTCAGTTTCCTGGTTCGTAGCCTGGGATCAGAATTCTTGCCCAGGTAAGGAACAGATCAGATGACATCTGCATGCTTCTGTGGTGAAAAGCCAGGGCTCTGCGGATGGGAAATATTTATTCTAGAATGCATTGTTTTCTTGGGACTGACATATCAAATTACCACAAGCAGGATAGCTTAGAACAACAGAAATGTATTCTCTCATAGTCCTGGAGGCTGGAAACCTGAAATCGAGGTGTCAGAGAGCTATGCTATCTTTGGAAGCTCTAGAAAAAAGTCCACCATTGTCTTTCCAGCGGCCACAATATTCCTTGTGATTGCCTCGCTCCAATCCCTCCTCTGTCTTGGAGGCCTTCTCTTTTTCTCTCTGTGCTTTCCTCTCTTATCCTTGGGTTTAGGGCTTTCCGGGTAGCTCAGCATTAAAGAATCCACCTACAGTGTAGGAGATGTGGGTTCTACCCCTGGGTTAATAAGATCTCCTGGAGAAGAAAATGGGAACCCACTTCATTATTCTTTCCTGGGAAATCCCATGGTCAGAGGACCCTGATGGGCTACAGTCCATAGGGTCACAAAGAGTCAGAAGTGACTTAGCAACTGGACAACAACAACAATATGGGATTTAAGGACTATGTAGATAATCAAAGATGGAGAAGCTCTATACAGTCAGCAAAAACAAGATCAGGAGCTGAATGTGGCTCAGATCATTAGGCAACTCCTTATTGCCAAATTCAAACTGAAATTGAAGAAAATGGAGAAAACCACTAGACCATTCAGGTATGACCTAAATCAAATCCCTTATGACTATACAGTGGAAGTGAGAAATAGATTTAAGGGACTAGATCTGATAGAGTGCCCAATGAACTATGGACGGAGGTTCATGACATTGTACAGGAGACAGGAAGCAAGACCATCCCCAAGGAAAAGAGATGCAAAAAAGCAAAATGGATGTCTGAGGAGGCCTTACAAATAGCTGTGAAAAGAAGAGAAGCAAAAAGCAAAGGAGAAAAGGAAAGATATAAGCATCTGAATGCAGAGTACAAAGAATAGCAAGAAGAGATAAGAAAGCCTTCCTCAGCGATCAATGCAAAGAAATAGAGGAAAACAACAGAATGGGAAAGACTAGAGATCTCTTCAAGAAAATTAGAGATACCAAGGGAAAATTTCATGCAAAGATGGGCACAATAAAGGACAGAAATTGTATGGACCTAACAGAAACAGAAGATATTAAGAAGAGGTGGCAAGAATACATAGAAGAACTGTACAAAAATGCTCTTCATGACCAAGATAATCACGATGGTGTGATCACTCACCTAGAGCCAGACATCCTGGAATGTGAAGTCAAGTGGCCTTAGGAAGCATCACTACGAACAAAGCTAGTGGAGGTGATGGAATTCCAGTTGAACTATTCCAAATCCTAAAAGATGACGTTGTGAAAGTGCTGCACTCAATATGCCAGCAAATTAGGAAAACTCAGCAGTTGCCACAGGACTGGAAAAGGTCAGTTTTCATTCCAACCCTGAAGAAAGGCAATGCCAAAGAATGCTCAAACTACCGCACAATTGCACTCATCTCACATGCTACTAAAGTAATGCTCAAAATTCTCCAAGCCAGGCTTCAGCAATATGTGAACCGTGAACTTCCAGAGGTTCAAGCTGGTTTTAGAAAAGGCAGAGAAAGCAGAGATCAAATTTCCAACCTCTGCTGGATCATGGAAAAAGCAAGAGAGTTCCAGAAAAACATCTATTTCTGCTTTATTGACTATGCCAAAGCCTTTGACTGTGTGGATCACAATAATCTGTGGAAAATTCTGAAAGAGATGGGAATACCAGACCACCTGATCTGCCTCTTGAGAAACCTATATGCAGGTCAGGAAGCAACAGTTAGAACTGGACATGAAACAACAGACTGGTTCCAAATAGGAAAAGGAGTACGTCAAGGCTGTATATTGTCACCCTGTTTATTTAACTTATATGCAGAGTACATCATGAGAAACACTGGGCTGGAGGAAGCACAAGCTGGACTCAAGATTGCCAGGAGAAATATCAATAACCTCAGATATGCAGATGGCACCACCCTTATGGCAGAAAGTGAAGAAGAACTAAAGAGCTTCTTGATGAAAGTGAAAGAAGAGAGTGAAAAACTTGGCTTAAAGTTCAACATTTAGAAAACTAAGATCATGGCATCTGGTCCCATCACTTCATGGCAAATAGATGGGGAAACAGTGGCTGACTCTATTTTTCTGGGCTCCAAAATCACTGCAGATGGTGATTGCAGCCATGAAATTAAAAGACGCTTACTCCTTGGAAGGAAAGTTATGACCAACCTAGAAAGCATATTAAAAAGCAGAGCATTACTTTGCCAACAAATGTCCGTCTAGTCAAAGCTATGGTTTTTCCAGTAGTCGTGTAAGGATGTGAGAGTTGGACAATAAAGACAGCTGAGAGCCGCAGAATTGATGCTTTTGAACTGTGGTGTTGGAGAAGACTCTTGAGAGTCCCTTGGACTGCAAGGAGATCCAACCATTCCATCCTAAAGGAGATCAGTCCTGGGTGTTCATTGGAAGGACTGATGTTGAAGCTGAAACTCCAATACTTTGGCCACCTGATGCGAAGAGCTGACTCATTTGAAAAGACCCTGATGCTGGGCAAGATTGAGGGCAGGAGAAGGGGATGACAGAGGATGAGATGGTTGGATGGCATCACCGACTCAATGGACATGGGTTTGGGTAGACTCCGGGAGGGAGTTGATGATGGACAGGGAGGCCTGGCATGCTGCAGTTCATGGGGTTGCAGAGTTGGACACGACTGAGCAACTGAACAGAACTGAACTGAACTGATGCAGAATCTAGGATGATTCCACCTCAAGATTCTTAATTTAATTACATCTCCAAAGGCTCCCTTTTCCAAAGAAGATTACACTCACAGGATCTGAAGGTTAGGACCTGGGCAAGGTTTTGGGGAGGCCACCCATCAGCCCATATAAGCAAAGCAAGTGGCCATAGAAGCCATCAGGTATGTGTCAAGATCTGACTCCACCTGTGTGCCCTGTTGTGGCTGATTCACAGAAGGTGTCAGGTCAAGTTGCATTGTGTCTGAGCCACATGGTTTGGTTACAGTTGTGACAGAGGCATGACAGCTGCTTGCATTTGTTTTTCTCTCCTGCCCTCTGCCTCCCAATCAAACCAACATTAACCTCAGTTACGGGTGAGGGAGGTGGCCCAGCACTATTTTGTAAATGCCAACCATTGATTTAAAGCTTCATGGACATTTGAAACTGATGAAGGACTGTAGTCTAGGTAACAAGATTTTATCAACATTATTTTTCTGGTTTTGATATTGTATAACAGTGGTAAGAGGCTGCCATTTGGGGGCAGCTAGACAAAAGTCCAAGGGACTCCATATACTATTATTATATTATTATTGCTGTTATTACAATTATTATTATAACTTCTGGTGAGTTTGTAATCATTTTAAAATAAAAAGTTGAAAAAAAATCAAACAACTTGATAATATTCAAAACTCTTACCAGAAAAAATAACCTTTATGGGCCTTTCTGGATTGGATGGTAGAAGGGTGCCCCCCTCAAGCCCTAGCCTGACATGGGCTGAATTACTACTCCTAGGGTGGCCTGGGATTCTCATCCTCCCAGGCCACTGGGAAGCAGCCTCACCCTGGCCTAGACCCATCCCCACCCCAGGCCTCCTGGCAGCCTGTTCGACCTCCTCCCTGGGAAGGCGGTCCTGCCAGGCCCTCCCCAAGCCTCCCCAGGCCAGGGCTGGTCAGGTTTACAGACACATGGCTGGGTTGTCCTGGCACCACCTCACCCTGAAGCCCAGGTTGCGCCCTGCTGTTGCTTCCACTTGCACACAGCTCTGGCTCCTGTGGGCCTCTCCCTCATGTTTCCCTGGAGGCACTGCGGCCTCAATGACCCTGTCCTGAGTCAGAAGCTCTGGGCTCCTCGGAGGTGTTCCTCCAGCTGGGGCCCGGCCCACCCTGCCGTGACTCTGGTTGTCACCCGACGCATGTTCCTCCTCCCCTTCCTCCTGCGACAGCGTGCTTCGTGCCTGCCTTCCTCCCCCAGCAGACTCCGGCTTCTACTAGCCTGGGCAAGTTGCAGGCACCTTCCCTGGGCCACTCTTCTGGTTCTTTCTCTCCTCCCTCCTCACCCACATGGAAGCTGGCCGTGAGTTCTATCATGTGGTCTGCTGGTTTGGTGCCCTAGGGGTTATAGACTTGGGAGTCCATGGACGGACTCTGGGGACTCTAGAAACCCCTGAACTTGTGTGCAAAATGTCTGCACATTTTCCCAGGGAAGAAATAGATTTGCAGATGGATCCAAGACCCACAGATAATTAAGACTCTCTGAAGGGGCTGTAGCCTAATTATCAGGTATTTAGTCTCTGGCATCAGTCCGCTGGGCTGTGATACTGTTTCTATCAAGTTGGTTCATCCCCATGGCCCAGTTTCCTCTCATGTAAAATGAGCTAAATGAGAGCCTTGATCATGTCTGGAGGTGATATGGAATAAGTGAAAAAGTCACAGCAAGTTCTTGGCACCTCCCCAGGAAGAACTCAGTGTAGACGCTCTGTGAATATTTTTAAATTAATTAATTAATTTTTGGCTGCACTGGATCTCCATTGCTGCCTGCGGGCTTTCTCTAGTTGCAGTGAGCAGGGGCTACTCTCTAGCTGTAGTACACAGGATTCTTATTCTGGTGTCTTCTCATGTTGTGACTCGGGGGTTCTACAGCTTGGGCTGAGGAGTTGCAGCACTCAGGCTTAGTTGCCCTGCAGCGTGTGGGCTCTTAGTTCCCTGACCAGGGATCGAATCCATGTTCCTTGCACTGGCAGGCAGACTCTTAGCCACTGGACCACCAGGGAAGTCAATGATCCGCTATTATTTTAATCTGTCTTGAGCACCTAAAAGCCACGCAGGGTAGCAGTTATCAACCTGTTTTGAGAGACTTCCCTTACCCCACATCACATAGACATGAAAAGGCGGAGCTGGGATTTGGACCCATAGTTTCCTTCCTTTCTGCTACACATTACTGTCACTCAACCCAAAGAGAATGAGAAGATATAAAGGTGATGGGGTCAGAAGGTGTCTTGTATTTTGAAACCCCTTTATGTGTTCTGGAAAGTCTTTCTGGTCCTGTTTTCTGGGGTGTACTGTGTTTGTATGGGGTAGTGATGAGACAGGACTAGAATGGCCTGACTCCGGGTGATGTACTATGCTGGAAACCCTTTGCCTTTGAAGATGCTATTCCTCCCTTTACCTAAGGTCTACCTGGTCATTGGTCACACCCATTGCACATGACACCTGCCCTGGCGTCATCTGACCAAACTCCGTCTCTGACCTTGTCAGTACTTGTTGCCTTTCAGCCCTGACCCACTTTCACCCTGTCACTTACTACACTGCACTGTGACTTCTTTGATGACCCTCTATTCCTGTCTCTTCGACAATATAAAGTTTGTGCTAAATGCACCTTTTTGCCCTCTGTGCTCAGCTTGGTTCCTGGTATCTAATAAGGGTCTGATGAGCAGGAATGAATCCTCTCTATTCCTTATCAGGATTAAATCCAAAGTTTTACCTTGATCCACAGGCCCTGCCTGAAATCCTTGCCCTCTACTATGGATGCATCTCATGCCAATGTCTATCACCCCATGAGCCCAGACATAGCTTCTCTTTCACTTTTTAAATATAATAGCCTCTAGACCCCACTCCAGTACTCTTGCCTGGAAAATCCCATGACGGAAGAGCCTGGTAGGCTGCAGTCCATGGGGTTGCTAAGAGTCGGACAAGACTGAAGTGACTTAGCGTAGCATAGTATAGCATAGAATGTCCATAGCTCTAATCACAATCTCAGTGTATTTGGGGCTTCCCTAGCAGTCCAGTGGTTAAGACTCTAAGATTCCAATGCAGGGGGCACAGGTTGATCCCTGGTCAGGGAACTAAGATCCCACATGTCCTGTGGCACAATCAAAAACATAAAAAAGCAATTTCAATATAACTGATTATGTAACGATAAGTTGAACTATGTGCAGCATCTGTGAGATAGTCAAGTGTAGGTAATTTCATAGACTCAAAAGAATAATGATTTGATGATGGTTCATCCCTGGACTTAAAGCTCTGTGAAGGATACTGCCTAAAAGGGTCCAGCAAATAATAGATACTCAACATTTTCATAATCGATGAACAGTCAACCACCTACATTTTTACCATCTAATTCCTTGACCACACACATCCTAAAGTGTTGAGAGTTGTGTAAGCATGCAGAATTTCACACCATTCTCTGATTTAAACCAGTTCTTTGTTACAAAGAGGAAGTAAAGAATTCTATCCCCCTAGGCTTCCCTTGTGGTTCAGCTGGTAAAGAATCCACTTGCAATGTGGGAGACCTGGGTTCGATCCCTGGGTTGGGAAGATTCCCTGGAGAAGGGAAAGGCTACCCACTCTAGTATTCTGGCCTGGAGAATTCCATGGACTGTGTAGTCCATGGTTGCAAAGAATCAGACAGGACTGAGTGACTTTCACACACACACAAATCTAGATGTTCCAACGAAGCATCTTGCCTTCCTGAATTCTCTAGCCACCCGGGTCTAGGCTCTAGTTTTGATTTAAGCAATCATGGTCAGAGTGAAGCACTGAGAACCATCAGGGCTTAGGCACTTCTCAGAGCTTGTCCTTCTACCAAGGAAGGGAGAGCAGTTTTTTGGCAGAATCTCAGATAGACCATTTATAGTAGCTGTTAATGGGCAAAGTGTTAACCTCTCTGAACCCCCGCTTCCCCATGGGAATATTTATATAGTCAGTCCACATTCCAGAATTGTAAAGACTAAATGATATAACAAGTGAAGAGCCAGTGTAGAAGTCCTTTATTATTTTTGCACTCACTGTGGTCAGGAACAGGCAAGAAGGCAGCCTCAGACCTGAAGGTACTGGGGAGTCCATGGAATAAAGTTGTTGAGCTTGCGTCCCTTGCTGCTACAGTTATCTCATACCAGGCAGCGGACTTGGGACTAAACACTCATCATCTCACTTTGTCTTCAAAATCCCTGCCTGAGTTAAGAACTGTGTTTATTTTTTTACAGATGAAGAAACTGGGCTCAGAAAAGTGAAGTTAATTACCTTATCCATGTGCCCAGTCAGAGGAGGAAATAGGATTAGAACCCAAGTCACTTTTTCTTTTTTAACTTTAACAATGTTGTGTTGGCTTCCACTATACAGCAATGGAAATCAACCACAGCTGCACACATATCTCCTCTCTCTTGAGCCTCCCCCTTCTCCCCCCATCCCTTCTCTCTAGGTCATCACAGAGTGCCAGATTGGACTCCCTGTAGGACCCAAGTCTTTTTGTAAAAAAAAAAAAAAAGTTAAAAGCTTATTTATTTGGCTTCACTGGGTTATAGTTGTGGCATGCAGGGTCTTTAGTTACAGCGTGTGAGATCTAGTTCCCTGACCAGGATGGAACCCGGGCTCCTTGCATTGGAAGCGCAGAGTCTTAGCCACTGGACCACCATGGAAGCCCCCAGAACCCAAGTCTTTATTCCAAGAAAAACAGATATTTCTCTCTTTGGGGCCTTCCTGTAGACAACAAATATCACTGCTGTTTATGCTCTTCATGCATTTCTTTCTTGGCCACTAATCTAATGATAAATAAATAATGGATTGCTACTGTAAAGCCTGATTTCTTGGCTACACCCAGGTAAGTGTCCACTGGCTTCAGTAGCAATTAGCTTCAATGAGAGGTTGCCTGATTAATAATAATACCACCACCTGCTATTTATAGATGACCGTTCTCCAAGGAGTCCAAAATTCTTAGCAGACATTATCTAATCCAGTCCTGCTGTGTTACCGTAAATCTGGTCTGGGCTTGTGGTACTTCTGCCTTTTCACAGAGAGGGCTCATGTTCAGAGAGGGTTTAGATCTTGGCTCTCACCACACAGAAGGCTGGCATCCCCTACTCGTGGCCCATAAGTGCCTTTTTTGACCTCATAGTACTTCGTTCTCCATGGAAATTAGACCAGGTCTGTTATCATGATTTCTGCCTTCTGTGGGCCTCTGGCATTGCTCAGACCACAGGAGCTGGACAGACAGCTTCAAGAGAATTTCTAAGGTTGTGCACAGGGTTTGTCTGGACTCACTTTCAGGCAGAGGCATCTTTGAATCGCTCCTGGGATCTGCATCAAGGTTGTCTTCTCCTCCTCTCCTTCCTCCTCTATGTTCTTTTTCACTGTCTGCACTCTTTTCTTGTTTTCCTCCTCATCCTTCTTCTTCCTCTTCTTCTCCTCCTCTTCCTTATTCTTCAACACACACTTATTTGGAGCTAGTTTTATGTCAAGTCCCAAGCCGAGCACTTTACAGGAATTGCTTGACATATTCCTCACAGGAAATATTGATTGATAGCTATCATTGCCAATCCCATTTGACGGAACAGAAAACTGAGGCTCAGACTGGATAAATTCCATTCTGATTGTTGACAGTCTAAACTTTCCCAGATCAACTTGAGAAACTCTGTGGTATTACCACCCAGCACAGTGTCTGGCATGCATAAAACGCCCAGTGAATAGATGCTCATCAGAATAAAAGAATAACTGTCATTGATTAAGTATAGGTATATTATACATCATAATTTTCAATCCTTATAGCAATCTGATGAGGTAGGTCCTATTTTACAGAAAATGAACGAAGGCTCATAAAGGTAAATAATTTGCAAAGTTCACACAGTTAAAAAATGAGGTTATATTGTATTAATTAATAAATAATTAATTCTTGGTTTTCCAGATTCCTGAATCTTTACACTTAATCCATAAGCTCATTGGAATCAGTGAAGGGTGGGCTGGTGCACGGATGGAAGTGAGAGAAGTAGATGGGACCAGGATTCTCCTCCCATGCCTTTCTGTCTCAGATGCTAAATTCTTGGAGAAAACAGGGTAATGATGATAAAGACACATATGCAGCACAGTCTGCAACCTTCAAGGACTTGTGTAAATTGTCCTGGAGTTGCTTACCCATGAGAGAGTTTCACTCTAAAGTGGGACACTTAAAAACATTTGTTATTGGAATATAATTGATTTACAATGTTGTGTTAATTTCAGATATACAAGAAAATAAATCAGTTGTGCACATACATATAGCCACTCTTTTTTAGACTCTAAAAATATGGAACACTTCATGAATTTATGTGTCATCCTTGTGCAGGGCTCATACTAACTTTCTCTGTATAGTTCCAATTTTAGTATACGGGCTGCTGAAGCAAGCATTCAGTTCAGTTCAGTCACTCAGTCGTATCTGACTTTTTGCTACCCCATGGACTGCAGCACACCAGGCTTCCCTGTCCATCACCAACTCCCAGGGGCTTGCTCAAACTCATGTCCACAGAGTCGGTGATGCCTTCCAAACATCTCTTCATCTGTCGTCCCCTTCTCCTGCCTTCAATCTTTCCCAGCATTAGGGTCTTTTCCAGTGAGTCAGTTCTTTGCATCAGGTGGCCAAAGTATTGGAGTTTCAACTTCAGCATCAGTCCTTCCAATGAATATTCAGGACTGATTTCCTTTAGGATGGACTGTTTGGATCTCCTTTCAGCCCAAGGGACTCTCAAGAGTCTTCTCCAATACCAAAGGTCAAAAGTATCATTTTCTTTATGGCCCAACTTTCACATCAGACATGACTACTGGAAAGATCATAGTAGAAGCAAGCACCAAAATGTGACATTTCAAGTGAGTGCTTGCTCTTGGAGTTCAGGTCCAAGCCCTGGTGACCTAAGGGATGTCCATGGGATACGTGTGCTCACGGATAGAAAGAAAGCCTGATTGCACCGAGATTAAGAAGAGTAGAATGATGAGAGTCTTATATCTCAGCATTTAAGGTAATGAACTTTAAGAGTCCAATCTGGAGTAGAAGAAGTTAAGGGCATGGAGGAAGACACAGGAGTGTTGGTGCTAAGTATCTGGAACAAGACATCGACAGCTTAGAAATGGGATACAAGTCTAAAGGCAGGAGATGGAGTTAACAGAGCCTGGGAGCTAAGGCCATCCTGCACCAATGGGAGTCATGGAAGAATTCCAGTCTCTGGTCTGAAAGAGAGAGTCATAGAGAGAAATACCGTGGTTTCTCCCTTCCTTCTCTTCTCTAACCTCCCCCTAGTACCTCTGATTATGGTCTGTCAACTCTAATAGGAAGCCAACTTTGTGAGATTTATGAAGGGCAGTTTTTAGGACATGGCTCTGTATAGTAAAGAGCTGAAAATAGAAGTAGAAGGCTGGAAAATTCATCTGATGGGCTAATGACGGATATTCTAGGTATATCCTGGAATATTTATTTATTTCCCAGACTAGAGTCAGATGTCTGGTCCAGATGGACTCTTAGGTTCGCTTTGCCACTCCAGAAGTTAGAGACCTTGAAAAGAGAATCTACTTTGTCAGAATTTTATCACAATTCAAGGAGAAGAAGGAATCTACCATTCACATGAGCATCTTATACAAGAATGTCACTTTGTAACCAAAGTCCAGCTTCCTTTGGTCGACTGCTTGTGGCAGCAGGTCACTGGGCACTGGCTTACCTGGAGGCAGAGGCCATGGGATTTATGCTACTCAGAGGAGCTTGGCGGCCCCTACATCACCATCATCATTCAGTACATGGTGACTGAAATTCCAAAATGGATGAAAACTTCCCTGCGGTTAAAATGACAAGTCTGAAAATTCTTTTGACAGGATAAATAAATAAATACACGAAAAAGTGTAGAAATAAAACTTCTGCCTCTCTGCCTGGATAAGGGTAGGATCACACTGGGAATTCAGTTCTTTTGCCATTCTGAGTTTGCTGAAGACAAGGAAAGCAAACCAGAGGGAGCCTAACGCAGAGCCAAAACTATACCCTTCTTTCCCTGGAGGACCGTAGAGGTCCAGGAGTCAGGGTGCTTTTCTCACTAGGAGAATTTTATTCATTCATGAAATTTTCTCCAGAGAATAAAGTGGCAAATACTTCTTCCTTGTTCTCTCCCTTGCTCCATCTATCCCTTCTTTCCTTTCTTCATCACTTGAGAAAAAAAGTATCCACTATTCCAGTTATCTATTGCTACATAGCAAATGAAACCACACTTTGTGGTTTAAAACAACAGCAATCATTTATTTTGCTCATGCAGCAGCAAGGCTTGGTGGGTCAGCTCTTCTTTGCACCACATGGTTACCTGGAGCCTTCTCCACATGGTTTCAGCTGGAGCCTGAGGATTCTCTTTCTAGATGGCGCACTTGGGACGAGGTGTTGTTATACTGGGGCTTCCCAGGCGCTGTCAGCTGGGGAACTCAGTTCCCTTGTGGACCTCTCCAAGAGACTCCTTGGGCTTTTTAAGAACAGGCTGGGAGGATTCCAAGAATGTTCCAAAAGATCCAGGGGGGAGCTCAGGACATCCCGGAACCCCAGAATCTCATTGCTACAGCATTTATTTGGCCTAGGAAGTTTGTGGCTTTCTTTAATTCATCATCCCCACCTCATTGGAGGTGGGCCTGTAGTGTGAGTAACTTCACAGTGAAAGAGCAATGGCAGACCTTCAGGACTCCATGGAACTCAAAATAAAATTCCTAAGGTTAGCAGCAGAATTCTGGCAGAACCAGGGATCTGGGAGGTCCCTAGCATTAATTAAGGGTGGTGACTTCATATCAGGCTGACTTCTCAGCTCTGATCATTTGTAGCTCAGTAAGTTTAGGTGTGCTACATAACTTACTCAGACTTCAGTTTCCTCAACTGTAAAATGAAAAGAATCCTGTCTCACTTTATTACTTTGAAAATAGTAAAGATGGTAGCCAAAGAAAGGAGAGGGGTAGGGGGACACATTAAAATATCTGGGTTACAGTGGGCATTCAGTGAGTGCAAGCTATGTATTAATTTGAGTAGTAGAACATTTTCCCAGGAATCCTTTGAGATCCTGAATTTGAGTTCATTATCTTCTCTTGGTTTTTCTGTTTTTCTATTGTTTTAGATTATTTATTTTTATTTTCAATTCATTTATATATTTTTGGCTGTGCTGGGTCTTCATTGCAGTGCATGGGCCTTTTCTGGTTGTGGTGAGCAGGGTACTCTCTTGCTGTGGAGCACAGGCTCAGGACTTGTGGTACACCGGCTCAGTCCCCTGTAGCACGTGGGATCTTCCTGGACCAGGGGATTGAACCTGTGTCCCCTTCATTGGCAGGCAGATTCTTAACCACTGGACCACCAGGGAAGCCCCTGCTTCTCTATTTATTGTAACTCATTTTTGACTTATTATCAGACTAATACACGTACACTTTATCCAGAAAATAAATTAGAAGAAAATAATGAATATCTTTAACAATGCAATCCTAATTTTTAGGTATTGCTTCAGATACATGTCAACTAATTATTGGCAGAAAAATGTGCCACCTCAAATCTCAGACCTTAACACAGCAATTACTGATGAATCTGAGCAGCGGGTGTCAGCTGACCTAGGCTGAATTTGGTTGGGTGGCTCTGCTCTGCCCCACGTGGCTCTCATTCTCCTCCTGAGAACAAATGTCAGCTCAGTTACAGTCTTCTCGTGGAGGTGGGCAGAAACCTGATAGAACAAGTGGGACTGTACAAGGGCTCTGATGACTTAGGATAAAATTGGCTCACACACATTGTTTTCACCCCTTTTATGGGTCCCAGCAACTCGCATGACTGAATCCAAGGTCTGGGGGCCATGGGTGTAGAATCAGAAAATAGTCAAGAAGTGGGGCCAAGAACGTCATCTATCATAACATATAATTTTGTTTTGAAAAAATTGGCTAAATTGCATGTTCTTTGTTGTTGTTAGTGTAGTCCTAGCTTTTTTTCACTTAATATAGTACAGGAAAACTTCCATAGTCTTCTGCACCAGTATCTTTATTTCATTGGGTGGATGCTTTATATTTTGTTCAGTTTTTTTTCTATTATTAGCCATTTAGGTTTTAGCCATTTCCTGTGTAATGGTAACTGTAGCTCTGAATTGATTGCACCTGTGTTCATACTTTTATATTGTGGGGTCAAAATTTTATGCAAAAATACAGGGTTCAGATATATATTGCCAAACTGTCAACATTCAGAAAAGTAATACCAACTTACATGTCCCCACGAGCGGTGTATGTGAGTACATACTTTCTTGAATTTTCGCTTACTTTGGGAATTTGTATGTATGAACATGTACATAGTATAAAGTAATTTTTAAATTTTGTGATACTAGTATAAAAAACCCCTGTTTACATTTTATACAGATTCATCAATTGCTGCCATTCTTCACATTTGTTTCATAAATGTGTGCATGTGAGCATTATCCATGTATCTCTCTCTTTCTACACACATACACATACTTGTATTTCTGTATATGAATTTCCTTCCCCCTCCCTAATTCAGATAAGGGTTAGTTTGGAGACACTATTTACTAAATATTTCACTGTGTATTTCATAAGAAAAAGACATTCTCATAGAAAACCATTGTGTAACTATCAAAATCAGAAATTTAATATCGATACAATGCTATAAGCTAATCCATAACCTCCATTCATATTTAATCCATAGTCTAATAATATGCTTTTTAGTTTTTCCCAGTCCAGGATTTAATCCTGCAACACAGAACTGTATTAGTTGTCATGTTTCTTTAGTTGTGTTTAATCTGGAACAATTTCTTTGCTTTTCTTGATGGCTTTTGATCTTGATATTTATGAAGAGCCCAAGTCAGTTATTTTGCAGAATGCCTGTCAAGTTGAGTTTCTCTGATATTTCTTCATGATTTGACTCAGGTTATGCATTTTTAGCAGAAAAAAAACTAAAGAATTAATATTGTGTCCTCCTTGGGACAGCATATCAGGCTGCACGTGATGTTCATTTGTTGATTTTTAGAGATATTAACTTTGATCATTTAGTTCAAGGAATGTCTGCCAGGTTTCTCCACAATAAAGCTCCTGGTTTTCCATTTATACTCTCTTTGTAGGTACATATTTTGAGACTATGCAAATACTGTTTCATAGCAAACATTCAGCCTCTAGCTCTAGCATACACTGGGGCTTCTCTGATGGCTCAGTCAGTAAAGAATTCACCTGCAGTTCAAGAGACCTGGGTTTGATCCCTGGGTCAGGAAGATGGAGAATGAAATGGCAACCCTCTCCAGTATTTTTGCCCGGAAAGTCCTGTGGACAGAGGAACCTGGCAGGCTTCAGTCTATGTGGTCGCAAGAGTCAGACATGGCTTAGCGACTAAACCACCACCACCACCTGGCATCCTTTGATGATTTCTACTTTCTATTATTAGGTTTGGGCTTCCCTGATAGGTCAGTTGGTAAAGAATCCACCTGCAATGCAGGAGACCCGGGTTTGATTCCTGGGTAGGAAAGATTCCCTAGAGGAGGGATAGGCTACCCACTCCAGTATTCTTGGGCTTCCCTTGTGGCTCAGCTGGTAAAGAATCCACCTGCAATGTTGGAGACCTGGATTTGATCCCTGGATTGGGAAGATCCCCTGGTGAAGAGAAAGGTTACCCACTCCAGTATTCTGGCCTGGAGAATTGCATGGACTGTATAGTTCATGGGTTGCAAAGAGTCGGACACGATTGAGCGATTTTCACTTTCATCATTAGGTTTACATTACTAGTTGGTGATCTTCTGTAAGGAATAGCTTTCTTATCTCTCCTAGATATGTATGAATGTATATATATGTATGAATGTATATATATATACGCATTCATATATTTATATTGTTACAGACGGATTCTTTTTAAACATTTTTTATTGGCATATACTTGTTTTATGATGTCGTGTTATTTACTGCTGTACAGCAAAATGAATCAGCTCTGCTGCTGCTGCTAAGTTGCTTCAGTCGTGTCCGACTCTGTGCGACCCCATAGACTACATATACATATATCCCCTCTTTTTTTTGATTTCTTCTCTAGTTAGGTAACCACAGAGCATTGAGTAGAGTTCCCTGTGCTATCTAGTAGATTCTCATTTAGTCATCTATTGTATAAATACTACTGTATATATCTCAATCCCAGTCTCCCAATTCATTCCATCCCTTTTCCCTCTCCTTGGTGCCCATGCATTTGCTGTCTAAGAATGTGTCTCTATTTCTGCTTTGCAGATAGATTTATCTGTACCATTTTTCTAGATTCTACATATATATGGTAATGCATGGTATTTGTTTTTCTCTTTCTGACTTACTTCAGTCTACATGACAGTCTCTAGGTCCATCCATGTCTCTGCAAATGGCAAAACTTCATTCTTTGTTATGGTTGAGTAGTATTCCATTGTATGTATGTGCCACATCTTCTTTATCCATTCCTCTGTTGATGAACATTTAGGCTGCTTACATGTTGTGGCTACTGTAAATAGTGCTGCGATCAACAGTGGAGTGCATATCTCTTTTGGAATTGTGGTTTTCTCCAGATATATGCCCAGGAGTGGGATTGCTGGGTCATATGGTGGTTCTATCATAGATTCTTATTTTATTTGCTGGGTTACAATCCAATTTTGCTGCTGAAATTGTTGCAAACATCACTAGTGAGAGCTACTTCTAGCTAGCTTATGTGTCCCTATCATTCTTTGAGGCTTTCTTCTCTTTTCCCTGCACCATCTTTAGAACTTGTCTTTTTTTTTTTTTCCCCTCAAGGAGCCCTCACTCTTTTTAGGGGAACCTGGTGTTTAGAAGCCAAGATCTGAATGCTATGAGTGTGTCATTACTTCTTGCCCTCTCAGTGTAAACATACTACTCTCTGCATTTTTATATTTGAAAACTTTCATGATAGTAGGAGAACTGGCTCCCAGTATTCAGACATAGGTGGAAAAGCCACTTTTGTTTCCATGTAAGGTTTAACATTTGTCTTCACCTTTTACATTTTATTTTAAAAACACCTGATCAGATGGCTTACACATTCCGTCCGTTGAAGAGTTTGTTTTCCTTCTTCTGTTTGGAGTTCTTCAATAGATGTTCAGAGTATTATCAATAATTGCTTTCTTGTTATACAAACATGAAAATCTTTTGTTCAAGTTTGTCATTTGTTTTAAAATTTTCATTCTGCTTTGTTTCTCATAGAAAAGCATAACTTTTTTCTTTTTTACCTTTCAGATTTCACTCAGCTGCACAGAATAAATTAATTATAATCCTTGGTTCTGACACATTGTTTTATTGTTCCTATATGGCTGAAGAATTGATGCTTTTGAACTGTGGTGTTGGAGAAGACTCTTGAGAGTCCCTTGGACTGCAAGGAGATCCAACCAGTCCATTCTGAAGGAGATCAGCCCTGGGATTTCTTTGGAAAGACTGATGCTAAAGTGAAACTCCAGTACTTTGGCCACCTCATGTGAAGAGTTGACTCATTGGAAAAGACTCTGATGCTGGGAGGGATTGGGGGCAAGAGGAGAAGGGGACGACAGAGGATGAGATGGCTGGATGGCATCACTGACTCGGTGGACATGAGTCTGAGTGAACTCCTGGAGTTGGTGATGGACAGGGAGGCCCGGCATGATGCGATTCATGGGGTTGCAGAGTCAGACACAACTGAGGGACTGATCTGATCTGATCTGATATGGCCTCTGTATTAGACTGGATTCTCCAGAGAAACAGAACCAGTAGAGGATATATTACTATCTGTGTATCTATATCTCCTCTATGTAAAGAGATTTATTATAAGGAATTGGTTCACCCTGTCTTGGAAGCTGAGAAGTCCCAGGATTTGCAGCTGGCAAGTTGGAGACCCAGGAGAGCTGAGTCTCAAGGCTGAAGAGACTGATATCTGAGATCAAAGACAGTAAAGCAGAGAGAAACTTTTTCCTTCAGCCTTTTTTTAAAGAAAGCAAGAATGAATTTTATTTATTTGTTCTTGGCTGTGCTGGATCTTTGCTGCTGTGTATGGATTTTCTTTAGTTACACTCAGTGGGCGCGGCTCTCTGGTTGCGGTGCACAGGCGTCTCTTTGTGGTGGCTTCTCTTGTCATGGAGCAGGGGTTCTATGTTCATGGGCTTCTATCGCTGCAGCACACAAGCTCAGCAGTTGCAGCTCTAGACCTTGGGCTCAGTACTTCTGGGCTATGAGTGTAGCTGCCCTGCAGCACGTGGAATCTCCCCGGACCAGGAATCAAACCCGTGTCCCCTGCATTGGCAGGTGGATTCTGAACCAGTGGACCGCCAGGGAAGGCCCCCTTTCCAGCCTTTTGTTCTATGCAGGCCTTCAGTGGATTGGATCAGGCTCACCCTCAGGGCGGAGGGCCGTCTGCTCTACTCAATCTGTGGATTCAAATATTAATCTTACTCTGAAACACCTTCACCAGAAATAACGTTTAACTGAATATCTGGACACCCTGTTGCCTAGTCAAGTGGACATATAAAACTAACCATCTCAGCCAGATTTCATTTACTTGCTTTCTTTGTTGTTTTTTGTTGTACAATAAACATCCATGAATTGCTTCCCCAAATTCAGTTTATCCTTTGCAAAAAATCTACGCATGATTAAGGCTGTCTCCCCTCTCCTAATCCACTCCATGCCTCCTGTATTCTGAAGGCTCCATTGTCCTGAATCTTTTTACTGTTTTATTAAATAAAGCTAGAGTTGTAATTTTTAAAGGTAGATTTTTAAATGTTGTGATTTTAAATTTCATAGGAAGTGTACGCAATCCTTTTAAAGACAATTATTATTAATTTATAATTATATAAATTATTATATTATTATAATATAAGTATAATTGTTATATTATTATAATATAAGCTGTTATATTATAATAATATAATTATAATTGCTATATATTATAATATAAATTATTATATCATTGTAGTGTATTAAATAGTTCTTGTTTTTGGTTAGTCGCTAAGTCATGTCTGACTCTTTTGCAACCCATGGACTGTAGCCCACCAGGGTCATCTGTCCATGAGATTTCTCAGGCAAGAATAATCGAGCGGGTTACCATTTCCTTCTCCAGTGGATCTGCCTGACTCAGGGATTGAACCTATATCTCTTGCATTGGCAGGCAGATTATTTACTGAAGAGCCACTGGGGAAGCCCAATTAAAATCATTATATATATTAAAATACACAAAGTACTATAAGAAAGAATATATATGTGTATAACTGAATCAATTTGCTGTATACCTAAAACTAACATATTGTAAACCAACTATATTTCAATAAAAAATTTTAAAAATGAAAAACTTACAAAGTAATAAGTATATAGTTTAATAAGCAGGGTGACATATAATATACAGCCTTGACATACTCCTTTCCCAATTTTGAACCAGTCTGTTGTTCCATGTCTGGTTCTAACTGTTGCTTCTTGACCTGCATACAGATTTCTCAGGACGCAGGTAAGGTGGGCTGGTAGTCCCATCTCTTGAAGAATTTTCCACAGTTTGCTGTGATCCACACAGTCAAAGGCTTTGGCATAGTCAATAAAGCAGGAGTAGATGTTTTTCTGGAACTCCCTTGCTTTTTCGATGATCCAATGGATGCTGGCAATTTCATCTCTGGTTCCTCTGCCTTTTCTAAATTCAGCTTGAACATCTGGAAGTTCACTATATATTGAACATATATAGTTCAATAAACTCTTGGTGGAGAAAAAATTATTTATGTAAAACAGTATAACTATTATGTAACAATTTCCCATTCCAACATAGAAAACTTTTCCGGTCATCTAAAGAACTTTTTTGTAGTCTTTTGGTACTTTTTTCATTTCATATAATTTTACTAAAATGTATTCATATGGTTGCATGTCATGTCATTATGCTTCATTCATTTTGACTACTATATCCTATTCCATTACCTGTTGTCGCTGTTCAGTTGCTCAGTTGTGTCTGACTCGTTGCTTCCTCGTGGACTGCAGCATGCCAGGCCTCCCTGTCCCTCACCATTGTATAAATATACCATTTTTTGTGAATCCACTTTCTCACTGATGGATGTTTGAATAGTTTCTAAGTTTTTGCTATTGAGAACAATGTAGCTCTGAATATTCTTTGCTTTGTGTCCTGATTATACATGAATAATTACATCCATGAGTGGAATTATGGGACCATAGAACATATGTGTAAGTTGCTTCAGTCATGTCTGACTCTTTGTGACCCTAGGACTGTAGCCAGCCAGGCTCCTCTGTCCAAGGGGTTCTCCAGGTGAGAATACGGAGTGGGTTGCTACTCCCTTTGTCCAGAGGATTTCTTGACACAGGGGTTGAACCTGCATCTCTTATGTCTCTTCCATGGGCAGGCAGTGTCTTTACCACTAACGCCACCTATTATTAGAAGACACTATGACTCCTCTTCTGAAGAGATAATATCATGTTACACTCCACCAGAAGTGTGTGAGAGATCCTGTAGCTCTAAATCCATTTTAAAACTTAATATTATAAGCTTTCTTTTTATTTTTTGCTGATTGAATGTGCCTAAAATTATAGATCCCCCTGTAGAAGGGCATGGCAACCCACTCCAGTATTCTTGCCTAGAGAATCCCATGGACAGAGGGGCCTGGCAGGCTACAGTCCGTGGGGTTGCACATAGTCGGACATGACTGAAGCGACTTAACACACGCACACAAAATTATAGATCACAGTTGTCTTGACTTGTATTTTCCTAATCACCAGTACTGTTGGAAGTCTTGCCAAAAGTCTATAGACTATTTATGCCTCTTCTGTGAGATTCCTGTTCACGTCTTTTGCCCATTTTTAAATGATTTACCCATGATTTTATTTTTGATTTATAGGATAATCTTGGGATTTTTCATAAATTCTGTCAATTGTTGCTTTTATGTGTTCTGCCTTTGCTTTTCAATTTATCAGTTTCCCTATCCTACAGTTGTTTAAATGTTCATCTGTATTTTCTCTTCTAGGACTTCCTGGTTTTCTCTGTGCTGTTTTCATCACTAGCAGGCCCCACCTAAGCCACATTCCTGAGCTAAAGGTTTGCAGCCTGGGACGTGGGACTTTGAACTACATAACCAGGCACCCAGGCTGCTCTGAGTCTCCACCCTTACCCCTGTCAAGCTCCACCCAAGCTTGGCTGTCACATGTCCCAGGG
Source organism: Bos mutus (assembly GCF_027580195.1). Classification (NCBI taxonomy): domain Eukaryota; kingdom Metazoa; phylum Chordata; class Mammalia; order Artiodactyla; family Bovidae; genus Bos; species Bos mutus. The sequence goes on along the minus strand of NC_091629.1, from coordinate 53,441,217 downwards.
AACTGCCTGGAGCCACCTGGTTTATTTCCAGCAGATATGAGTCATTTTCCTTTCCAAGAAACCAAGGAGTATAACATTTACTGGATACTCTGGGAGATTCGGCTAAACTGCTTTTACAAATGAAGACACCAAGGTTCTGAGAGGTGATGTAATGTGTTCAAGACTTCACAGCTCAAAGTAGGAGAAAGGCGTGAGGACACCAAAGTTTCCTTTGGCCAAATGGACCCACACTTGAAAACTTGGAGGTAGTGAACATGCTTCCTTCATCTGAGTCTGAACTCTGATGAAAGGAATTCCATGCAACCATTCAACTGTCTGGTCTCTCTCCTACCTTTCCAGTCCCTATCTTCTGCTCTCTGCTCAACTTTTCTCTGCTCAGAAGAGGAAAATTTTTGCTGAAGCCTGCTCCTGTCTCTCTGTGGCTTCAAATGTGTCAATGACTTCCCTTGGCATTTAAAATCTTAACTCTTTATCATGCTTTGCTTCTCTCTTCGTCTCCTACCTTCATTCTTGACACTCCTGTAGCCACACAGACTTCCTTTATGTTCTTTGAGTGTGTTGAGTTCTTTTCCATCTTCAGGCCTCCACTCCTGCTATTTCCTTTGCTGGGGATGCTTTTGTCCTTTGCATGATCACTTTCTTCTCATCCTTGTGATCCTGCATTAAATGTCACCTCCTCAGAGATCTCCTGTCCCTCCTACATAATATCCTTCCTTTACAAGGAACTACTACACATTGTTTCCTTCCTTACTAGAACTTATTAAAATCTATAATTACAGTGTTTATTGGCTTTTTATTACTTCTCTTAGGTCCAGTTCTCCAATGGATTGCACATGCCAAAATTTGTCTCATTCGTCTGTAACCTCGGGGGCTGGGCCAGTGCCTGGCACCCCATTCCACCGATATTTGTTGAATCAGTGAATGGATCCAGAGGCTACTCAATAATTAGTGGTTTTCATTTCCTTCTCTCTTCTAAGCGGCAGTAGCTGTGCAGCACCACACAGACTGGCACACTCAACCTGGAAGAACTTGAATAGGACAATGGAAATAGCAGCTTAGTGGATGTAGCTCCTTTGTATCTGAACAACTGGCTGAACCAGTTGGGCTAGCTACTGTTTTCTGTTTTGCTTAACTTCAACACGTTCCCTGGCCGCTGAGCTTCTCCTGGCTTGGGTCCCCATATTCATGAAGAAGTGGCGTTCACGTCAATGATGATATAATAGGATATATTAACATAAAGAGCAGATTCTTTAGATAAATCACTACCAAAATGTGCCTAATTGGCTATGATAGCAAAATGATTCTTGAAGAGATTCTGATACATTTTGAAAGGGAGGTAGGAACCAAATAGGTAAGCTTTCCAATACTTTATGTTTATGGACCCCTTTTTCTTTTTTAAGCTTTCTAATTTTGAAATCATTTTATTATATTTTAATTTTTAAAAGTTAATTACTTTGACTGCACCAGGTCTTTAGCTGCAGCATGCAAACCCTTAACTGTGGCATGTGGGATCTAGTTCCCTGACTAGGGCTCGAACCTCGGCCCCCTGCATTAGGAGCATGGAGTCTTAGCCACTGGACCACCAGGGAAGTCCCATATTTTGAAATAATTTTAGAAGTACCTGTGAGCCACAAAAATAGTGCAGACAGTTCCTATATACCCTTCATCCAGCTTCCTGTAATGTTACCATCTTAGGGAACCATGGCCTGTTGGTCAAAACTAGGAGATTGATGTTGGTACAATACTATGACCTTGACTACAGACTTCATTTGATTTCACTGCTTTTCCCACTAGTGAATGGAGCCCTTCCTTAGTAGTTGGTCCTCAATGAAATGATAGGCCTTATGGTTCTAGTGGCTTTCCTGTGCTGAATGAGGAAATAGACTCAGCATTGTTCATTCTCAGGAAATATTCTAAGCAAAACTGGGATTTGCCATTTTGATTGGGATTGAGATGTCTTTTCAATAATAGCCTCATTCTACCTTCCTGACCAGTCTGGCTGGAAGTTCCAGAGACTGAAGTTCCAGTGGTTCCTCTGCAAAGGCTTTTTCTTCTTAGGAACCAGAATTGAGGAAGCTCTTGGTGATGCCTGGAGAATTTCATGCTCCTAAGAATTGGCTGCAGTTGATATTTAGGGATAATTGGGCACTTTTATTCTATTGGAGGAAATAAAATAGTTATTTTTCCTTCCTCTTCTTCTCTTCCTTCCTCTCTCCTTCCCTCCTCCACTTCCTTCCATGAGTCCTTCTTTCCTTCTTCCTCCTCTCCTCCTTCTATCAACTGTGTGTTTGGTACTGTGGTGTGGGTTCAAGATAAATGGTCTTACCTCCTAGGTGCTCACGAATTAGTAATGGGAAAAAAATAAAGTTAAACATTGTAATGAGCGTCCTTGGTGGCTCAGCAGTAAAGAATATGCCTGCAATGCAGGAGATGCAGGAGACGTGGGTTTGATCCCTGGGTCAGGAAGATCCCCTGGAGGAGGGCATCACACCCAATTCTAGTATTTTTGCCTGGAGAATCCCAGGAACAGGAACCTGGCGGGCTACAGTCCACAGGGTCACAAAGAGTCGAATAAGACTGAAGTGACTTAACGAGCATGCATCCAAGGATTGTAGTACAGAATGACAAAAACCATACAGAGGATAGTGCACAGGCTTCTAGGAGCAGAAACAACAGTGTGTTGATACATGATTCACAACTGGCTCCGAGGTGGGGGGTAGGGTGGAAGATGAGGGGGACTTGATCTGATTTGTAGCTTTTCCTGCTTCCCATGGTGCAAATACTTCTACCTTGGCAGATTTCTATCTAAGCAGAGATTTACATGCCCTGCTTTTTAGCTCACAGGAGCTGGCTCAACACATCACTGGGGAGGGCATCTAATCTGGTCCACACGGGAGTGGGATTTGTAACAACAGGGGAAACTTCCAAGAAGAGGAGACACTTGGGCTGTGTGAATTTCTTTGGGAATGAGCAGAGCAGTAAAGGGAAGTCAATATAACTCTTGTCTTTGTACAATTGAAGGAAACGGAGAAAATTTGGGTAAGAAAATAAAACTCATATGTAATTTACAAACTGAGAGATGACTACTCTTAACTTTTTAAAGAGATGATTATTTCTCCTGTCTTTCCCTTTTCTTCTTTTTGTGGGTGGAACTTTTACATTAGTAAGTGAGCTTCTCTACCCCGGTTAATCTTTTGTCTGGTGATGATATTGTGACTATTGTTTCTTTTTAAATTTCATTTTAAACTCATAATTCATTTCTTAAAAGTCTGCTTAAATTTAGATTGTGATTAAATTTAAGAATCTTTCTTTATATACATATATTTTTTCTAAGGTATTAATATATACATATATTTTTTCTAAGATATTAAATATAGCTCCTGTGCCATACAGTAACTCCTTGTTGTTTATTTTTCTATTTTACATGTAGTAGTTTTGTATCTGCTAATATGAAACTCTTTATATTTTTAAATTGGAAAATATTTTATTTTATTTTTTGTTTTTAATTTTTTAAATTTTATTTTGTTTTTAAACTTTACAAAATTGTATTAGTTTTGCCAAATATCGAAATGAATCCGCCACAGGTATACATGTGTTCCCCATCCTGAACCCTCCTCCCTCCTCCCTCCCCATACCATCCCTCTGGGTCGTCCCAGTGCACCAGCCCCAAGCATCCAGTATCATGCATCGAACCTGGACTGGCAACTCGTTTCGTACATGATATTATACATGTTTCAATGCCATTCTCCCAAATCTTCCCACCCTCTCCCTCTCCAACAGAGTCCATAAGACTGTTCTATATATCAGTGTCTCTTTTGCTGTCTCGTACACAGGGTTATTGTTACCATCTTTCTAAATTCCATATATATGCATTAGTATACTGTATTGCTGTTTTTCTTTCTGGCTTACTTCACTCTGTATAATAGGCTCCAGTTTCATCCACCTCATTAGAACTGATTCAAATGTATTCTTTTTAATGGCTGAGTAATACTCAATTGTGTATATGTACCACAGCTTTCTTATCCATTCATCTGCTGATGGACATCTAGGTTGCTTCCATGTCCTGGCTATTATAAACAGTGCTGCGATGAACACTGGGGTACACGTGTCTCTTTCCCTTCTGGTTTCCTCAGTGTGTATGCCCAGCAGTGGGATTGCTGGATCATAAGGCAGTTCTATTTCCAGTTTTTTAAGGAATCGCCACACTGTTCTCCATAGTGGCTGTACTAGTTTGCATTCCCACCAATAGTGTAAGAGGGTTCCCTTTTCTCCACACCCTCTCCAGCATTTGTTTCTTGTAGACTTTTGGATCGCAGCCATTCTGACTGGTGTGAAATGGTACCTCATAGTGGTCTTGATTTGCATTTCTCTGATAATGAGTCATGTTGAGCATCTTTTCATGTGTTTGTTAGCCATCTGTACATCTTCTTTGGAGAAATGTCTATTTAGTTCTTTGGCCCATTTTTTGATTGGGTCATTTATTTTTCTGGAGTTGAGCTGTAGGAGTTGAGATTTTTGAGATTAGTTGTTTGTCAGTTGCTTCATTTGCTATTATTATCTCCCATTCTGAAGGCTGCCTTTTCACCTTGCTAATAGTTTCCTTTGATGTGCAGAAGCTTTTAAGTTTAATTATATCCCATTTGTTTATTTTTGCTTTTATTTCCAATATTCTGGGAGGTGGGTCATAGAGGATCCTGCTGTGATGTATGTCAGAGAGTGTTTTGCCTATGTTCTCCTCTAGGAGTTTTATCAGCCCCCACTTCCCCTTTGGTAACCATAAGTTTGTTTTCTGTGTTTGTGAGTCTATTTCTGTTTTGTAAATGAGTTCATCTGTAAAATTCTTTAGATTTCATGTATAAATAACAAGTGATATTTGTCTTTCTCTGTCTGATTTACGTCACTTAAAATGATAATCTGTATGTCCATCCCTGTTGCTGCAAGTGGCATTATTTTGTACTCTTTTAAGGCTGAGTGATATTCCACATCTTCTTTATCCATCCGTCTGTCAAAGGACATTTATGTTGATACATTGTATATATATATGTACAACACATCTTTATCTATTCGTCTGTTGATGGACATGTAGGTTGCATCCACGTCTTGGCTATTATAAATGGCGCTATTATGAACACTGGGGTGCATGTATCTTTTCCAATTGGAGTTATCTCTAGATATCTGCCCAGGAGTGGGATGCTGGATCACATGGCAACTTTATTTTTAGTTTTTTAAGGAACTTCCATACTATTTCCCACAGTGGCCACACAAATTTATAGTCCCACCAACGGTGGAGGAGGGTTCCTCACATCCTCTGTAGCATTTTTTTTTTGGTGGAGAACTTTATCCTAGGTTTTATTTTTATTAATTTATTTTAATTGGAGGCTAATTACTTTACAACACTGTGGTGGGTTTTGCCATACATTGACATGAATCAGCCATGGGTGTACATGTGTCCCCTATCCCAAACCCCCCTCCCACCTGCCTCCCCATCCCATCCCTCTGGGTTGTCCCAGTGCACCGGCTTTGAGTGCCCTGTTTCATGCATTGAGCTTGGACTGGTCATCTATTTCATCTAGCATTAATTTTTATAGACTTTTAAAATGATGGCCATTCTGACTGATGTGAGGTGACACCTCATTGTAATTTTGATTTGCATTTCTCTAATAATTAGTGACTTTGAATATCTTTTCATTTGCTTATTGGCCAACTGTATATCTTGTTTGGGGAAATGTTTATTTAAGCCTTCTGCCCATTGACTGGCTGTTTATTGGCTACTGAATTGTATGCACTATTTGCACATTTTGGAAATTAAGCCCTTGTTGATCACATCACCTGCAAATATTTTCTCCCTCTCAGTAGGTTGTGTTTTTGTTTTGTTTATGGTTTCCTTTGCTGTGCAAAAGCTTATAAGCTTGATTAGATCCCTGTTTTTATATATTTTAAAGTCACACTTAATATAACTATTAAACTCTTTGTTCAATCATCTTGATTTCTCTTGCTTTTTATTTGGTGCTTTTAATGCATCTCATTTTTTTTTCTTTTTCTTTTTAACCACTTATGTACTCTGTATTAAATTTAGCTCTTCTTGTTTGAACTAAGGACTTTTAACATAATTTTGCCTTTTTTCCCCCTACCATTCTCCTATTTTTCTCTTCCACTTCACAGTTTTTGTTAGCAGAAATTTTAGCTACAAAGTACTGATATAGAATTATTATTGTTATTGTCATTTACTCCAAATATTGAGTCTTCCAAATGCAAGTCTGACTTTATTATATGGTCTTAAGCTTAAAACAGTGATTTAATCTTTTTTGTATTTTTAACTGATTTTAGTGCTCATGAGTAGCCATTTTACACCATTTTTGAGTTCTGGTTTTTGCTTTAGCATTCAGTTAAGCAGGGCCCATTCCAAGTCAGTTTCCCAAAAAAAGTGCATCAGTGATCTATTATAGAACCCCCTGAATATGTATGGATGTGAGAGTTGGACTGTGAAGAAAGCTGAGTGCCAAAGAATTAATGCTTTTGAACTGTGGTGTTGGAGAAGACTCCTGAGAGTCCCTTGGACTGCAAGGAGAATCAACCAGTCCATTCTGAAGGAGATCAGCCCTGGGATTTCTTTGGAAGGAATGATGCTAAAGCTGAAACTCCAGTACTTTGGCCACCTCATGCCAAGAGTTGACTCATTGGAAAAGACTCTGATGCTGGGAGGGATTAGGGGCAAGAGGAGAAGGGGACGACAGAGAATGAGATGGCTGGATGGCATCACAGACTTGATGGACATGAGTCTGAGTGAACTCCAGGAGTTGGTGATGGACAGGGAGGCCTGGCGTGCTGTGATTCATGGGGTCGCAAAGAGTCGGACACGAATGAGCGACTGAATTGAACTGAACTGAATATGTGAAAGGAAATGTGGTTTTATTAACCTGCCTCACAGATGAAAAGTTAGCTGATGGGAGATAAGAAACACAGTCCAGTCAAGGATCACACAAGAAACCACTGCCAGCCAGGAACCCTGACTCTGACTCTGGAATTGCACTTCAGCCGCAGGTCCTGGTTGCTCTTTGCTCAGGTATGCTTTCGGACCCAGGTGTGGGTCTTGACATTCCTCCTTGCTAAAGTGCATCATGTACTGCTTGGCCTGCCACTGGGCTACAAGTCAACCTTGGTCTCTTCTAGACCTGGACCCTGGACTTCCAGGGTCCACTGGGCAATGTCATGACATCGTGGTTCTGGAAGCAGCCAGAGAAGAAAACCAGCGCCATGGTAGGTGGACCCTTCAGATACAAACTCCTGGAGACCCTGCTAGCCTATCATCCTGGCACTGCTTATGTCTGCCCATATCCATGGGGGCTTCCTCTGGGCTCTCAGATTATTATTAACCACATATAGCTTCATCCTCTAAATCCTTCAGGATGCATGTGTTCAACCCACCTTTTAAGTAATGATTTAACATGATGTTTATAGTCTCATCATGGGCTTCCCAGATGGTGCTCGCTAGTGGTAAAAAACCCGCTTGCTAATGCAGGAGATGTCAGAGACCTGTGTTCGATCTCTGGGTCTGGAAGATCCCCTGGAAGAGGGCATGGCAATGCACTCCAGGATTCTTGCCTGGAGAATCCGATGGACAGAGGAGCCTGGCTGGCTATGGTCCACAGGGTTGCAAAGAGTCGGACACAACTGAAAGGACTTAGCACACATGCACGCATAGTCTTATCATGGTGATAAGTTGCTTTGCATTGACTGTCTTATGCCTTCATCCAGATATTAAATATTTCATAATCCTCATAACAGATGAGGAGACTGAGGCTGAAGGAGGTTATGGCACTTGCTCAGAGGCACTGGCATGGTAAGTGACAGATCCTATAGCAGAACCCAGCATTCTGAGTCATGACCCTTAATGTCACCCCTGGAGTTATTTACCTTCTTGATGACAGAAGACTGGCTGCAGAGTCTCTGTTGGCTCCTCCTAGGTCCCTGCACTGCCCCCGGCCCCCCTGAGATCGCCCCTTCTCTAGTTTTCACATACAAGTTGGGGTTCAGGGTTTCTGGGCTCCCAGCAGTTTTAGCTCTGTGGGTTTCCCCTAAACTCCCCTCCTGTGCAGGATGAACCAGAGAGGGGCCTGCCATAACTTCAAGCTGGGTTTCAGCCTGAGGCTGGGAATAGACCCACCCTCACCTTGAGGTCCCAGGGCTCACCGCCTTCTATGTTTTATTGCTTTGGAAAGAAGGATTGAGGGGAATTGTTTGCAGGCCTGGAAGGAGCAATAAAGTTTGCAAGCATTTCTGCCTCTTACTTAATAAATCTTTATGTCTCCTTGTGCACCCATTCACCTTAAAAAAAAAAAAAAAAAGAACACACATATACACACTCACACATAGAAAAAAATGGAAGGAGGGTTTTTTTAGTTTTAGGATCATTGAGTTAAAAATCTCTTGAACTCCATCCACATGACCCTCAACCTGAGCCGTGCAGTTCTTTGAATAGGGAGCAGAGTATGTGGCTGGAAGTGACTTCCAAAGACATGCAAGCCTTCCTGTGCTGCAGAGAAGCTACGGGGCTTGCCCCAGGGCCACCACACTACACCCCGCTGGGCTTGCTCCAAGCTCTCTGAGGTCTAGGAGGATGGGGTGGTGGGTGGCATGAAGCAAAGGAGAGCAAACCTCCTCAGCCCAAATCCAAGAGTATGCCTTAGGGAGTCAAGCAAAATGAGAAAGCACTGATGGCAGGCTAGAGAGAGAAAAATGTTAGTTCTTGGCATGAGTTTAGATTTCAAGTAGAGATTTATACACATGACATAAGAGTTACACTAATTGAACAGTTATAAGTCCAGACATTATTCTAAACTCTGTGTTCACAAAATCCCTTCAAGGTAAGTACTATTATTATCTCCATCTTTTAGATGTAGAAACAGATGCTCAGAGAGGCAAAATAGCTTACCCAAAGTCTCACAGCTATAAGGAACAGAGCTAGTATTCACCTGGAAAAACAGTTGATTTTCAGAGCCTGGGATCTTAAGGGCCCTCTTACATGGCTCCTTCTGGTCAGCACTGACCTTGGCTCAGTGATACCAAGTATCAGGGGGACATTCAGATAAGGGAATAAGTATCACCAAGTCCCCTCCCCAGACCCCCCCGTGTGCTAGGTAATTTTTATAAAATGCTGCTAAGTCGCTTCAGTCATGTCCGACTCTGTGCGACCCCATGGACGGCAGCCCACCAGGCTCCTCCGTCCATGGGATTTTCCAGGCAAGAGTACTGGAGTGGGGTGCCATTGCCTTCTCTGTTTTATAAACTAGCCCTTCCCATATTCACAGTGAGCTTTGAGATGGATTATAATCCTTTTTATTCAAATGAGGAAGAAGTTTCAGAGAGACTAAATCCACCCAAACTGGGATTCATAGCATTGCCTGACATCTGGTTACCTCCAAGGAAGAGATAATCTGTGTTTATAGAGATCAGAGAGAACTTCTCTGGTGGCTCAGCAGTACAAAATCCACCTGCCGATGCAGGAGAGGTGGGTTGGATCCCTGGGTCAGGAAGATCCCTGGAGAAGGAAATGGCAACCCACTCCAGTATTCTTGCCTGGGAAATCCCATGAACAGAGGAGCCTGGTGGACTCCATGGGGTTGCAAAGGTCTGACATGATTTAGTGACTAAACAACATCAAGAGGTCAGGGAAACAATGAAATTCATTCATTTAATACTTACTGAGAACTTTTCACATTGTGCTTCTGGGAAAGCTAAGACACTCAAAGCCCTGAAGCTACAAAGACATGGAATTGGGGCAATCTTGGTTCCTGTCTCCAATCCTGAAAAGCCCGCTTACATGACCTTTGAGGACTCCTAAGTGAGGCTCAATTCCCCACACTGCTGAGGGCCGCAACACCTCCACCTTGGCTCTGCTTCAGTCATCACTAGACTGTAAACTTGAGCTTGCCTCCCTCACAAACCACGAGGTCAGTTGTATGCTTGTATAAGTAGAAGGGTGAGGAAAAGATCTGTTTTCTGGGTGGAAGAGTTAAGTCTTGAGAACCTTCTTTAATGCGGCAAATGTACTGAGGATCTGAGAGGATGGGGGCCATTTGCGAAGGAATGAGAGCCCCAGGGAGGGTTGGGGTCTTTGGGAGAGATGGGCACACATTTTGGGGGCACAGCGGCCAGTGGGGAGTCCCTACCAGTTTAGTAACTCTCTGATTCCACGAATCCAAGCCCTGCTCTTTAGAGCTCTTTCCTTCTTTCTCTAAGATTGTATTTATGTGTGTGTATGTGTGCACAGTTGCTTTAGTCACGTTTGACTCTTTGCAATCCTATGGACTGTAGCCCATCAGGCTCCTCTGTCTATGGGATTTTTCAGGCAAGAATACTAGAGTGGACTTTTTACCATTGACCCCCTGGGAAAGACTGTATTTATAGATACCTTCCCCAAAATACTTTCCAGGATTAGTACCTGTACTTTCAAGTCAGCTCAAAGCTTTTAATAAGATAAAATTTAAGTCAAGGCTATAGTTTTTCCAGTAGTCATGTATGGATGTGAGAGTTGGACTATAAAGAAAGCTGAACGCCAAAGAATTGATGCTTTTTAACTGTGGTGTTGGAGAAGACTCTTGAGAGTCCCTTAGGCTGCAAGGAGATTACACCAGTCCATCCTAAAAGAAATCAGTCCTGAATATTCACTGGAAGGACTGATGCTGAAGCTGAAACTCCAACGCTTTGGCCACTTTTCTTATTTGGCGAAAAGCTGACTCATTTGAAAAGACCCTGATGCTGGGAAAGATTGAAGGCAGGAGGAGAAGGGGACGACAGAGGATGAGATGGTTGGATGGCATCACTGACTCAATGGACGTGAGTTTCAGTAAACTCTGGGAGTTGGTGATGGACAGCGAGGCCTGGTGTGCTTCAGTCCATGGTGTCACAATGAGTCGGACACAACTGAGTGACTGAACTGGACTGAACTGAAACTCTCAGTTATTATTCCTAAAACTCAGTTTGTTCCTTTCTTCTTTCTTCCCTTGAAAGTATGTTTCAATTTCTTTATCTTTGTGTGGAGAAAAAGCTCCAGTGAAGTTGTGGGGTTATAGCTTTAAATGCATAAACATGTGTTCTAACATACTGCTGTGTGTATAACTTGTGTCTGTCAGCATACACACCAGGAAGATTCTTAACAGTTTGACTCTTGTATTTATGATAAGAAAATATTGTAAACAATGCATACATCATATATAAACTAGGATTGCATGCCAAAATATAATTAAATATACATGTCTATCTTCATAAAAACAAAGGCATTCTATAACAAATAGAGAGTTATTTTAGAGTGGTTGCATGATGAGTGTTGTTTTTTCCTTTTACTTCTTCTTCTAAGTTTTTTAAAAGGTTTATTTATATAACACATACTTACTGAGCAACTACTGGTCAAGAGGTTGGAACTAGCACTGTGCAAAAAGTGGTCTCTTTTTCATGGGCATTATGGTTTAGTTGTTTTATTGCCAATAAATACAAAGGAGACTGTAATCCAAAATGATAAAGGTTTTTTACAGGGGATTAACTTTGGCCACCTCATGCGAAGAGTTGACTCATTGGAAAAGACCCTGATGCTGGGAGGGATTGGGGGCAGGAGGAGAAGGGGACGACAGAGGATGAGATGGCTGGATGGCATCACTGACTCGATGGACGTGAGTCTCAGTGAACTCCGGGAGTCGGTGATGGACAGGGAGGCCTGGCGTGCTGCGATTCATGGGGTCGCAAAGAGTCGGACATGACTGAGCGACTGATCTGATCTGATCTGATCTAACTTATCAATGGGTTTAACCTTTAATGAGGCTAAAATGCAGTATTTTTTTCTTTTTCCTTTCTGAGGAGAGGAAGATGTTGGTATCAAGTACGATGATTTTCTTGCCTTCCAGGCAGAGAAAGGCTGGTGACGCTGAAAGCTCTTAGGTACCAGAAGACTAGATACGGAAGATGCTGAAATCACGGTGCCCTCCAGTCATCAGAAAGAGGACGGCAGATATTAGAGGCATCCAGTTATAGGAGCCCCTGACTCGGGCTTCCTCCTGGTTTCGTGGGAGGAAGCTGGGAGGCTGGTCTTGGAAGTCCACCTGTAAGGATGGTTGATGTCCAGCTAGCAAAAGACCTTTTGAAAGATCTTTTTGAAAATATCTTTTTGAAAGTGCAAACTTGATTATGTCATTCTCTAACCACTTACATCATTTCAGTGGCTTCTCATTGCTGTTGGGCAGAAGACCAGAATCCTGAAGAAGTCCTACAAAGTCTCACACAATATGAATGTTGCCTGCTTGTCTCAAGAGTCTCCTCCTCATTTCCTGGGTGCTTCAATAAGTATTGCTAAGTGAAAGTCGCTCAGCTGTGTCCGACTCTCATGGACTGTATCCATGGGATTCTCCAGGCCAGAATACTGGAGTGGGTAGCCTTTCCCTTCTCCAGGGGATCTTCCCAACCCAGTGACTGAACTCAGGTCTCCCGCATTGCAGGTGGATTCTTTACCAACTGAGCTATCAGGCACACACCATAAAACCGCTTGCCTTAGGATTTTGAATATCGATTTCCTTTACCTGGAATAATCTCTCACCTCCACCTTTGCATTTACCTCATGGAGTTCATGTTCCTCATCTTTTAGATTGAAGCTCAAGGATCCCTGGCTTGGACAAACCTTCCTTGATATTTTGGACTGCTCCACTTCCCCTTCTTATTTTCTTTGACAGCTTTGTGTGCATCTTTTCCATAGCACATTCACACAATTGCACTGTCATTTATTTGATTAACGTCTGCCTCTCCTATGAGGGTAAGGATGGTGTCTTTTATTTCTCTTTTATCATTGATTCCTTTAGAGCCTGTAACTGTGCCTAGCATTGTATAGACCCTCAGTAACTGGTTCTTGAATATGTATGAATAGCAATGAGGGTTTAATGTTATCATTTAGGACCACAGAACCTAAGAGGACAGGCTACCCCTGGGGCCCACTTGGGGAGTGAAACTGAAGAGGACATCAGATGAGTGTCTGTCCACTGGACGCAGGAAGCAGGACTTGAGAATAAATAGTGAGACTAAAGACCACTCCGGCCTGAATGGGCATCACTGCTTCCTCCAGTCATAAAATTTAGGGCTGAGTTCCCTGGTTTCTGTTCTGCGTGATGAGAAGAAAAGTATTCTGTGCATGTTTAGAAGACGAATCTTCTAAACTTTTTCCATTAATATCCTAAGTGGTGAAATTGTAGTGCTCTCAAGTTGTCACCAACGGGGCTGTAAGTAAGAAGCTATAGTTGAGTTAGTGATGTCACGTTTTAAAAACCTAGTGAAAGAAGCGTAAAATCAGTGAGGAGACACCACCGCCACTTCAAGGACAGCTTTGCCAGTGACAGTGGAGTTTCCGTCAGGTGGGTCCCTTCTAGGCTGCCGTGGTCAAGGGAAGCTGGACTGACAGATTGTGTAAAGGCCAGAATTTCATGAACAAGTAGGTTAAGGGAAAGACCTTTGTGGACCCCATATGGAGAGAGGAGAATATTTAGTTATTTGTAATCATAGTGGTGATAATAAATACCACTTACTAAACACCTGGGCTTCCCCGGTGGTTCAGCGGTAAAGAGCCCACCTACCAAAGCAGGACACATGGATTAGGATGATGCCTTGGAGAAGGAAATGACAACCCACTACACTATTCTTGCCTGGGAAATTTCATGGGCAGAGCAGCCTGGAGGGTTACCGTCCATGAGGTTGTGAAAAAGTAGGAGACGACTTAGTGACTACATAACAACCGAACATCTACTACGTCTAGGGACTTTAAAACTTGGCTTTAACGCTTCAAAATGCCTTTAGATTTTCAGTTTTATTATAAATAATGCAATCTGTATCTTATAAGTAAGGAAACAGAGGCTGAAAGAGGTTAACTGCCTTGTCCAGGACTCCACAGATACTAAACGATGGAGCTGAGACTCAAACGTGGCCCGTGGCCTTAGACGTGCTCCTTCTTCATTGACAGAACTGGCTCTGGGGGCTGCCCATGAAGGCAGACAGATTTTTCCATCAGGTCCTTTGGTAGCAATAAGCCACATGTACCTTGCAACCTGCTTCTCACCAGGTACATTCTCAAGGCACTGGGCTTTCTTCCTCCTCAATTCCCTTTGATGTTAGTGGGAAGTCAGTACCTGGAGGCTTCAGAAAATCACAGTGGGACTTTGTGCTCAGTAGGGTTTCATGACATCTACATTTCTGATAAAAGAATCCAGTATTTGTCTATCTATCTATCTATCATCTATTTCTATTTAATTAGGGGCCATTAAATAATTTTCTAATTTAATAATAGAAACTAAATTTTCTGTATGTAAAGTAGGCAAAAGATACCTGCTTTAATTATTTAAGTAATATCCAAACATCAAAAGAAGCCCAAGTTGCAACACAAAGGAGAAAAAAATTCTTTAGGATCAGCAACTTTTAAAAGGCATGCAAGATGGTCTCAGACACACACCCAAGCTATGCTTAAGGCTTAATTTTTTTTAAATATTGCAGTTTTACTGATGACAAGATTATGAATAATGCCACTGTATGTCCACGGCATACTCTTATCCACCCAGCATACCTGTCATATTTATATACAAGCTACTTATTACTATGGGGTTTCAATGAGGAAAAATCAATTAATTGGAGGCCTGGAAATTAACAGGAGGGACTGAGATGCTGATGAATTTTCTTCACCATAAGCAGGGCTGGCTCAACAGTTAGCTCTTGAATATAGGCAAGAGAACAGGTGGCATTTTCACCATTAAGCACTGTCTCTATTATTAATAATCTAATAATCTGCATTATTTAGTCCACACAAAATCTCCTCCTGTCCAACTTTCCTCTTTTAATGTATGAGCATTTCTGTGTCCTGTTAGTCCTTTCTTGACTCTGAAATATTTTCTACCTAATTTGTAATCCCTTTTCTCTCCTTCTCAGGCAAACGTCTCCTAAGCATCAGATGCTGTATTGGGCATGAAGAATAAGCTGATTCCTACTTTAGAGTCTCTTTGGTTTGATGGCTTCCCTTCTTAAGCTTCCAAAGGTAGAGCCTGGGAAAAAAAAAAAAAAATATATATATATATATATATATATATATATATATATGCTCTCAATTCCCACTGACCTAGACTGCCCTGGACATTTGGAAAGTCAAAGCCCCAGTCCTGGCATTCACTCCCCAAATGGTGAGCTAAGGAAATTTGCTTCCTTCTCAGGACACTTCTGCTGTTGGATAGAGCTCTTCATATGGGGAATGGAGAAGTAGTGGCTTATCAGCTCACCATCCGATTCTATTTTACTGAGGCACGGAAAGAGAGAGAGAGTTGTTTTTGTTCAGTTGCTAAGTTGCGGCTGACTCTTAGCGACCTCATAGACTGCAGCACATCAGGCTTTCCTGTCCTTTACTATCTCCTGGAGTTTGCTCAAACTCATGTCCATTGAGTCGCTGACGCCATCCAACCATCTCATCCTCTGTTGCCTCCTTCTCCTCCTGCCCTCAGTCTTTCCCAGCATCAGGGTCTTTTCCAATAAGCTGGTTGTTCACATCAAGTGGCCAAAGTATTGGATCTTCAGCTTCAGCATCAGTCTATACAAAGAATATCCAGGATTGATTTCCTTTAGGATTGACTGGTTTGATCTCCTTGCTGTCCAAGGGACTCTCAACAGTCTCCTCCAGCCCTATAGTTCAAAAGCATCAATTCTTTGGCATTCAGCATTCTTTATGGTCTAACTCTCACATCCATACATGACTATTGAAAAAAAACATAGCTTTGCCTATACTTACTATACTTTGACTATACTTTGTTGGCAAACTGATAGAGAGAGAGGCGCTAATGGACATCTGACAATGAAAGAAAGGAGTTTGATGAATGCATCTCCTTGAGCGGGGCATAATGAGTACATGAGTACAAATGTTGTCAGACACATGTGGTGAATGGCATGCAGATTGGGCTGTGAACTAGTCATGAAGAGCAAGGCCATACATCAGTCCATGGAAAACTGGAAATTAAATGGCTTAAGAAGCACTATTCTATAGGACAATGATTAAATAAACTGCTGAAAAAAGCTCAGTTGGTCACTGATTTGGGGGGAAAAAATGAAATTGTCTATTCCTATCTCACTGATAGATTTATATCTCACAGCACATTCAACTTGTAAGAAATTCACCATTCAAGAAACTTCTCTACTTCCGCTTAAGCTGGTGTTTCTCCAGTTGAGTTTGGCATGAAATAATTTTCTCCACTGAATGCCTCACCCTGTGGGAAAGGTAGAGAAAGAAACTCCCTAAAAGTGAAGGATGTCAGGCAACTCCTCACCTGCACTCCACACCTAGAAAAGTGGAACATCTGGTTTTCCTAGTTAAACCATTCCCTGCAAGCTTCGTCTGCCAGACATGCCCTTGAGCCCCCAGATTCTGGGGCTGGAGAAGGCAGGAAGAGATAATATCTCATCACTGTCAAGGTTTGCAGGGTTGGAAAAGAGACAGTTCTAAACTCAAGTCAAGAAGATTTTATGATGCTGAGACTCTATGATGTGGAACTCTGAAAAGAAAATCATTTTATTTTCAGATTTTTTTTTTTGATGTGGACCATTTCTAAAGATTTTACTGAATTTGTCACAATATCCTGTTGTTTATGGTTTTTTTTTTTTTTTTTTTTGTTTGTTTGTTTGGCTTCGAGGCATGAGCTACAATCTTAGCTCTGACCCGTACTCCCTGCATTGGAAGGTGTAGGCTTCACCACTGGACCACCAGGAAGTCTCTGCAAATCAAGTAATTTTTCCTCTGGATTTTTGTCTATCTACTCCTCTCCTTCTTTGTGTTCCTTTTACAATAATTATTGAGCCTTGAATGTATGCCAGGCACTGTGCTAAGAGGTTAAGGATGTAGTTGAAAATAAAATAGACTGCATTTATACTCTTGGGCTTCCCAGGTGGTTCTAGTGGTAAAGAATCTACCCGCCAATGCAGGAAATGCAAGAGACACGGGTTAAACATCTGAATGGGGAAGATTTCTTGGAGTAGGAAATAGAAGACCACTCCAGTATTCTTGCCTGGAAAATTCCATGGACAGAGGAGCCTGGTGGGTTACACTCCATAGGGTGGCAGAGTCAGACACGACTGAGTGACTGAGCACAGCACATTCCTACTCTTAAGGCACCCACAGTCAAGCAGAGGGTGGGGGTCATAGACAAGGAATCAAGCTATTTTGCTAACACATATTAAAAGTATGGTGGAGAGAAGAGAGTTATGGGTGGTCAGAGGTCAAAAGTGGAACCTACACAATGAGGTCAGGAGGAGAAGGGGGTGACAAAGAATAAGATGGCTGGGTGGTATCACTGACTCAATGGACATGAGTTTGAGCAAACTCGGGGAGATAGTGAAGGACAGAGAAGCCTCGTATGCTGCAGCCCATGGGGTCGCAAAGAATCCGCCATGACTGAGTGACTGAGCAACAACACAATCTGTAAGGTTGAGGGAAAAGCCAGGAAGACTTCTCAAAGGAAGAGAAACCCAGGGTGAGTACTGAAGGATGGAGAAGAGTCAGCCAAGGGAAGGGAGGCAGAGATGGAGAGGAAGCCCCAGGAAGATCCTTGTTACCGGATGGTGCACCATTGAAAATTCTAGTGATGGAAGGATGCTTCTGAACCAAGGAGGGCACTCTGGCTCAGGTGGGAGAGTTGATTTCCATTCCCTCCCTCCCAGCTTTCCTGCCTTCAGTGTCAGAGTATAGAGTCCTTACACCCAGTCCCATTTTTGCTGAAGGAGGCCATGACTTTAATGGGACTGTCTTCAACAGCAGAGGTCAGAGGCTCTGGCAACTTTTCTTAAAATTTGATTGATCTCTAAGGTCAGGACGTGGTGAGTGAGGCTCACTAGAAAAAAAATAATTTCTTTGAGTAAAAAGACCTTTGAGGTCCTTTTAGGATCTTGCCTAAATTTAGTAGTTATGTCTGACTCACTCTTTAAGCAAACAAAGCAGTGAAAGAAGGGTGCTCAGAGAAGGGGGACAAGGTGGAGGAGATTCAGCTGAACCTGGCTGGGATTTCGTTTCAGCTGCAGTCATGCAGCAGGACTAGACTCAGTCTTCTCTGGCTATATTCTGGTGTGTCACAAAGTGATTGTTGATGTTTCCATGCTAGTGGTCACCAGCTCCTAGAGAACCTGCATGCATAGAAGGGGTCAGTAAATGTTTGCTGGTGTTATTGTTATCATTATTGTATTGGAAGTTGTGTTTATCCCCCTGACATGCATTTTTATAAAAATTCCAATTTTTATCCAGATAGCAACACCTCTTCCATTCAAATCCATAGGCTTTGTGGGGAAAAGATTGAATGCTATATATGGTTCAGGGATATTTAATTAGCAAAGCCACATTTCCTGGCCATGGTGATTGGTTCAGGGCTGGGCTCATGGTCCCATTTGGATTCATGAAATGAGAGGAGATGTTTTCTAGGAGTTTCTGGAATTGTACTTCCTCATTCTTGTCAGAGAGCTTCTAGTAGCAATTTGTCTCCATTGCTTTTTGTAAAATTCAAGAAAGTGTGGATCTTTGGTAGTAACAACAGGCAGCCATCTTGTAGCCATGGAGAGAAACCTGGCTTAGGCTGAAACAGACCCCACGGGAAGCAGAAGAGAGATGGAAATGATGAGATCATTGACAAAGGCTGTGAAAGCTTTGAGGTAACACAATCTTGGGATTCCCTGGGCTTTGTCTTTAGAACAACACATCCCTTATTATTGACTCATTTCTCTTTGCAGTCTCTGTTCTACTACCTACTATAAAAGCCATCTGTGTATATAGTGGAAGGAACACTAAATGTGGAATAACATGGATCTGGATTCTCAGCTGGCTTTTGCTGTGTGAATTTAGGAAAATGACTTCACTTCTCTGAGTCTATTTTCTCACCTGTGATAGTAGGATGATAACCCTTTCTTTATAGTGTTGTTAAGGTAAACAAGGTAATGTGCATATAAAGGGTCGAGCACAATTCTGGCCTTATGAGAAGATGCTCAGTGATATTAAGCACTGCTCACTAGAGGGGTAAGTGTCAGAGTATGGGGGCAGCAGGGAACCTGAGCCTTCTTGCTCTGCTACTCAAGAAGAGTGGTGGGTCAGAGGTGAGAGACTACATCCCTGTGGGTTCTGTGGCCATTGGCCTCTTCCCTGGGCTTCCAGGTTCTTTTGCCATGAATTAAAATATTAACAAATGCAACTACTTTAAATTCTACTCTTTCCCCTAATTTTTGGAGAACCACAATAAATATTTTATCATGTATTTGGATGCTCATAAAGGGTGGGCTGAGGTTTTAGAGCCAGAGATGGTATAAGTGGTCCAGCCTGCTCCATGGAGCATCTGCAGAGGAGGGAACCAAGGCGCTGTGTTGGGAAACAGCTAACTCAAGGCTTTGGCAGGGATGGGTGGGCTCCCCTGTCTCCTTGTTGTGGGGCAGGGTGGCCCTGCCTCAGATGTACCAGCCTGATTCAGAATTCGACTAATCATTTTGGAATGAATTCAGTCTGACTGGTTGGAATAGGAACCCTGCTTTCTGGAAGCCTGATGTCTGTCAGAAAACATTTAACAGGAGGCTTCCTGTGTGCTGTTTTGGATTTGTCAGGAATTCTCTATTCCTTATTAATTCCTGAATACTCAGGAATTAAGAGGAGAGGCAAGCCTCTCCCGGGGGCTGAGGAATCCAGGCATTTCTTTCATTAGTTTTTCTATACAGTGATAAGTACCCTCTTCCTTCTTGTGAACCATACAGTAAAAGTGATTGCTTACAACTCTCTCTCTCTCTTTAATATGTATCACCTATGTTTTGTAAGTCTGGAATTTTCATCTTTATCTTTGCTGAAAATAACTACCTTGTAAGACAGTATATATGCCCACACCATGTTGATTAAAACACCTTTTCTCCATCAGAGCTCGGGTCCCCGTGAGCTCTCTTTCTTTCTCTTTCTCTCTCTCTCTCTCTCTCTCTTTCTCTCTTTTTCAGGCTGATCCCCTGGAGAGCAGAGGCTCTCTGAGTTCACTTTCCTGCCCGGCTTCTAAGACCCTCTTGAGAAGGCGCTCTGGGCCTTCACCCCATCGAGAGGGTGCCTGAGGCCTCCGTGAACAGAGCAAGCCCCATGCCAGGGGCTTTATTGGCTTTCTGTGTAAACCAAGGAATATCAGCCTCTTTCTCTCCTTTACTTTCTTATCAGTTGACTCTGGACCACCAGGTTCCGGTCCATTAAAGGACCTCAACAGATGTCCTCCTCTGCGGCCTTCCGTGATTTTCTTTCTTTTCATTTTTGGCGAGGCTGGGTTTTCCGTGCTGCGCTCAGGCTTTCTGTAGTTGTGGTGAGCTGGGACTAATCTCTAGATGTGGTGTGTGGGCTTCTCATTGCAGTAGCTTTTCCTGTTACAGAGCGCAGGCTCCACGGGCTCTATAGCTTTGTGGCACGAGCTTAGCTGCTCCGTGACGTGTGGAATCTTCCTGGACCTGGGATCAAACCATGATCCCTGCATCAGCAGGCAGATTCTTAACCAGCTGGATACGAATTAGCAGCATGAATTGCTCTGTCTTATTCCATCCTCCTAGAACACCCTGTGTATCGTCCTTCTGATGCCTGCAATGGCTCTGTTTTCACTTCTCAGCGACAGTAGGGGCTGTGCTTTGCTGAGATCAGAAACCCATGCCTGGTACAGATTAGGGCTCTACTTGCCCATTTGCTGACTGTATTGAATTTATAGATTTTATGCTGGCAAGTTTCTCAGGGAGAATTGGGCAGTAGATCAGAGGGCAGAGGACAAGGTTCCAGTGGTTCATTTCACTTGCTTTGGGAAGGACTTCTTGGTTGTAGACACACTCCTAAGAAAGACCTTCAGCCAGGAGAAATGAGAAGCAGGAGAATCTATCAGTTAAGAACCCAGAGCTAATTTGCCTGAGTTTGAATTCTCATTCTGCCACCTACTAGCTATGTGACTTTGAGCATGTCATTTAGCCTCTCTGGATTTTGCCCAGGAAGAGGACTCACAATCAAGTCAGGTGGCTGGGATATGGGCAGATGTTTATGTCAATGTGCATATGTCTATTACAAATGCAAGTATACATGTAGATGTGCGTGCATATAGATAGCTGTGCATTTAAATGTCTGCTAGCACCTAGAGTGCTCACAACACTGTCACTTCAAAGTTGTGTGGTGAGTTTAGTAGCATCAGTCATTCACTGAATGAATAAACATGTGCCAAGCACCTTTAAGGTGGCAGACCCTGTTAGGAGCTGAGGAGAGGGCCATGAATTAAACATGTTCCCTCACTTGAAGGTACGCAGTCTATCACCAGTGAGTAACTGCGAGGCTGTGTGTTAAAGGCAGAGTCCTTCGGAAGCAGGGAGGAAGATGCCACCAAGTGTCCCAGCAGAGTGGAGGAGGGGCGAGAGGGGCGAGAGGGGCTGGTAGGGTGGCGCTCGAGCTGTGTCGTGGAGATAGGAGCTGTGTGTCAGGAGCAGACTGGGCAGGGGCAAGGGGCGCCTGAGGCAGGGAGGAGTGGCCGAACAAAGGTGGGGTGATTGGGACTGCAGATAATGGAGGTGATTTGGGACTCCCTTTAATTTATGTAAATTATTTTTTTCCCCAGTGGCTGCTACGTTGTTAGAACATAACTACTTATTAAGCTGTTTGGATCTAACTATTTAGTGAAGGGAGCAGGTTTTTCCTGTGGCCTAGGGTTGTGGTGAAATTATTACTGAGGGACTTCCCTGGTGGTCCAGTGGTTAAGACTCGGCCTGCCAATGCAGGGTACGTGGGTTCAATAGCTGGTTCCAGAAGATTTCACATGCCATGAGGCAACTAAGCCTATGAACCATGACTGCTGAACGATGTGTGCTCTAGAGCCTGCGCTCCACAACAAGGAGCCACCGCAGTGAGAAGTCTATGCACCGCAACTAGAGAGTCGCCCCCCACTCTCCACAGCTAGAGAAAGCCCTCCAGCAGCAATGAAGACCCAGTGTAGTCAAAAATGAATACAGAAATACAAGTTAAAAAAATATTACTGAGACACCAAGTGTATCGTCAACTGAGAAAATGTGGAAAATTCTACCCTAGACACAAGCATGAAGATTCCAGTATTTTCTCCTTTTTTCTTCCTGTACCAAAGCGTTCCCAGCTCTCTTCACTTGCGTAGTGTTAAGACCGTGACAATTATCTTTGGCCAAGAAGGAGAATCACAGGTCATTATAACTGCATGTACACATTTATTTGTACAAACTGCATACTCACATACACCTATATACATATACACAGAGGCAGGCAGAGTGATTCAGCCATGATGGAAACTTCAGAGGGGAATTAACTTTGAGAAATGACAATAATTACACGTCCATTAAGATATCATTACTATAGAAGAGGAGGGAATCAGGATCAGGAATTTCCAGGGAGGAATAATTTCCTCCGCAGTGTGGCTTCCTCTTGAGGAAAATCTGACTTGGAGCTTTCCTGCCCAGTGGGTGAGCTGTCCCTTCTGGGCGGATGACAAAGAACATGCAGAAATCCCATGGACCCTGGTGTCTTCCTGAGGGTTTCTCACCTTTGCAATCTTATCAGATTTTCCAACATATCCACAAAATTTCCAGAAGAAGACCATATCATCCTGGCTTTGGGCTGAGTTCTGTCCATTCTGATTCCTTGCAATATCCTCAACCTTCCACCATCCTATAAAATTACCCTGTAGCTCTTTAAGAATCTTAAACAACTGTGCCTCTTAAAACAATTTTTTAAAAAAATTTATTCATTTGATTTTGTCACGTCTTAGTTGCAGCATGCAGGATCTTTAGTTTTGGCATGTGGGATCTAATTCCCTGACCAGGGACTGAATCTGGGCCCCCTGCATTGGGAGCACATATTCTTAGCCACTGGACCCGCTTAAGGCATGTCCCAACTTAAGCAGTGAGGCAGAAGCAAAATGTTTGATTCTTCCTTTTTCCATGTTGTTCTATTCAAGCATTAATGGATTAAATGATGCTCTTCTGTGTTGAGGGGGGCCATCTGCTTTACAGAGTCCACTGATTCAAGAGTTAATCTCATCCAGAAACACCTTCACAGACACACCCAAAAATAGTGTTTCCAAATGTCTGGACTTTCCATGATCCAGTGAAGTTGGCACATAAAATTAACCATCACAATCGCCTTCAGATTTCTGTGATGTCTAGCATTCCTGGACATCTCACTGTTTTTCTGAGTGTTCCTCTCAGGCTGTCAGTAATCCTTCTCCATTTTTTCTGGGTCCTTTTCCTCTTGATGGTCTGAAACCTTGGTCTATGACCATCATGAAGGCTGATTTAGAGAGTATATCTCAAACCTCTGACTTTTCTCCCAAGTTTTTGACTCCCAGGTAGGTCACACCATCACCCACAAGCTCCAAAGTACCTTTCAAATTCATTGTTGTTGTTTAATTGCTAAGTTGTGTCTGACTCTTTGTGACCCCCTGGACTGTAGCCCACCAGGCTCTTCTGTCCATGGGATTTCCCAGACAAGAATACTGGAGTGGGTTGCCCTTTCCTTCTCCAGGGGATCTTCCTGATCTAGGGATAAAACCTGTGTCTCCTGCATTGGCAGGCAGATTCTTTACTGCTGAGCCATCAGGGAAACCCTACCAAATTCATTATCTCTTGTTTAAACTTGATCATTTTCCTAAATTGTTGCATTTGTTAATAGTCATCCTACCTTCTTGGTCTTTGGGCTTTAAAAACTTGAGTTATCTCTCATTTCTTTCTTTACCTTATCCTTGATCTATAATACAGTAATACAGTCTTCCTAATATAATGAAGAATAAGACTGGTCTACCTCCTCTCCCTCTATCTCTGTCTTCCTTTTCTAGTTTTATTGAGTAAGAATTGACATGTGTGCCTGCCAAATTGCCTCAGTCATGTCTGACTCTTTGCGACACTATGGACCGTAGCCTGCCAGGCTCCTCTGTCCATAGGATTCTCCAGGCAAGAATACTTGAGTGGGTTGCCCTGCCCTCCTCCAAAGGATCCTCCCAACCCAGGGATGGAACTTGCATCTCCTGCATTGGCATGTGGGTTCTTTACTATTAGTGTCACCTGAGAAGCCCAACAATTGACATACACCACTACATAAGCTTAAGGTATATAGCATGATGGTTTGATTTACATGTATTGTGAAATGATTACCAAAATAAGTTCAGCTGACATTCATTTTTTCCTTATTAAAATTTTAATAATAAGAAAAGATAAAAAGTAAACGAAAGAATTCTCCTTGTGATATGAACTCAGGACTTATTCTCTTAAGTTTCCTCGATACTGCACAGCAGTGGTAGCTTTAGTCATGTTGTATATTACACCTCTACGACTTATTTGTCTTGCGACTGGGGGATTGTACTTTTGGCCACCTTCTTCCATTTCTTCCTCCCTTCCTTATTCCCTGCCTCTGGTAACTACAAGTCAGATATATATTTTTCCATGAGTATTTTTTTTTTAAATTTAGATTCCACACATTGCAATGATATTGGTCTGCAGTTTTCTCTTTTACTGTGGTGTCTTTGTCTGGTTTTGGTATCAGAGTGATTCTGGCTTCTAAAAATGAGTTTGGAAGCATTTTCTTCAATTTTTGGAATAGTTTGAGAAGGATAGGATAACTCTTCCTTAAATGTTTGGTATAATTCAACTGTTAGGTCCTGGACTTTTGTTTGGGGGGAGTTTTTTTTAATTATTGATTTAATTGGTCTGTTCTTATTTTCTCTTT
The DNA here is from genome assembly GCF_027580195.1 of Bos mutus. Classification (NCBI taxonomy): domain Eukaryota; kingdom Metazoa; phylum Chordata; class Mammalia; order Artiodactyla; family Bovidae; genus Bos; species Bos mutus. The sequence continues at coordinate 53,416,463 of NC_091629.1, read as the reverse complement.
CTTTCTTGTTCAGTCTTGAGAGATTGTGCATTTCTCGGAATCTATCCATTTCTTGTAGGCTGTCCTTTTTGTTGGTATATAATTGGTCATAGTAATTTCTTATGATCTTTTGTATTTCTGTGGTGTTGGTTTTAATTTCTGATCTTTCATTTCTGATTTTATTTATTTGTGCCCTCTCTTTTTTTTTTTTCGCAGTGAGTCAATTATCAATTCTATTTATCTCTTCAAAGAACTAGTTCTTAGTTTCGTTGATTTTTTCTATACTTTTAAAAGTCTCTATTTCTTGTTTGATACTTCTTTCTACTCACTTTGGGCTTTGTTCTTCCTTTTCTAGTTTCTTTAGGTATAGATTTAGATTGTCTATTTGAAAGTTTTCTTGTCTGCTGAGGTTAGCTTATATTGCTATGAACTTCCCTCTTAGACTTGCTTTTGCTGTGTCTTACACATTTTGGATCATGTGTTTCTGTTTTCATTTGTCTTCAGGTACTTTTTGATTTCTTCTGTGACCCATTGTTTGTTGGTTCTTTCTGGTTGAACCCTGACAGAGAGTCCAGGCCCCATGTTCTCATCTCATCTGTCTCTGCTATCTCTACATGGTAGCAGCATAGATATCAGACTGTGTTCCAGATAACTACACGGGATTTGTCGTGTTTTATGCTCCAGCCTAACTGCATCTTCATGAATATTCTATTTTATTACTTTGTACTTCATGCTTGCTTCTTCTCCAGCATACTTTGCCTAACTCTGTATTTTCTACTTAAAACTATCTAGATGGGTGGGAAGGGGCAGGACATGGGAGGAAGGTTCAAAAGGGAGAGAATATATGTATATTTATGGCTGATTCATGCTGAGGTTTGACAGAAAACAACAAAATTCTGTAAGCAATTATCCTTCAAAAAAATTTTTAAAAAATTAAAATTTTACCTAACCTTTGAAGCTACCTCATATTATTTGTCATCCATGGAAACCTTCCTAATCCTACTATCTTCCTCCTTTGCACCTTATAATATTATCTATCTCCTTGAAAATCACTTTATAAACTCTAAGGGTGGTTGGAAGGAATAATAAAATGCATACATAGAAAGTATCCACACAGAGTACCTGGCACATGGCAGATGATGAGTGAGGGCTTATTCTATTTATTTTCCATCCTTGGAGTATGTCAAGAGCTCTGTAAATAGTGGTCTATGTCTTCCAATTTTCTAAATTTGGCAATGAGGCCAGGAGGCTCAGATGATTCATGTTTCTGTGAAGTGTCTTCTTTTCTGTGGCTGAGAGATGCTTCTGGGACACCATGATCTTTGTGTTCTGGGTTCCAATGCTGGGCACACCTTTTTTTTTTTTTTTGTAAAGGCAAGTGTTTGTGAGATGATGGTACTGATGACTGTCAGCTATAAAATGTTTCCTTTTATCCAATCAAATAATTGGAAGAAGCTGTGGATTCAATAAATAGCTGTGGATATAATTAATAGCACTGGATCTAATTTATAGCCATGTCTCATGTTTGCATCATGCTTCAGAGTTTCTCCCATTGGAAGCTCCCAGCAGCCCTTGCTGTGAAATAAGCAGGGCGGTTGAGGACATTCTGCTGGTGATGACACTGAGGCACAGGTGGCTCGTGTGATATGTCTAAAGGTCACAGTGAGTAATTAGAACTCACAGATCTTGACTCCCAGGCTAGGGCCCCTCTCTCTGCACTTGCCAAGAAGCAAAGTAAAAAGGAAACTTTAATTTGTTTCAGTGCAAAATCCAGCTAGTTAGCATCTATTACTTATCCTGAATTTGTCTCTGCTCGATAGTTCGGGTGGTGGCTGCGGCTTTGCTTTACCCTCCCCTGATCATCTTCCTTTTTCTCCTGGTGCATCCACTACCCCTCTCCAGAATCCAGGATGCTGATCACATAGGTCGCATATAAGAAACAGACCGTGTTTGCTAATTGCTTTATGTGCCTATCTCTATGTAACAAGCCAGGCTTCCCAGGTGGCGCTAGTGGTAAAGAAATGCACCTGCCAAAGCAGGAGTCTTAAGAGTTGTAGGTTCAGTCCCTGAGTGGGGAAGATTCCCTGGAGGACGGCATGGCAACCCACTCCAGTATTCTGTCCTGGAGGATCCCATGGACAGAGGAGCCTGGCAGTCCATAGGGTGGCAAAGAGTTGGGCACAACTCAAGTGACTTAGCAGCCACACATAAAACAAGTCACCTTAAAACTTAAAGACTTAAAACAACAAGAATTTATTTTTTCTTACAATTCTGTGGGTTGGTTGGCAAGATTCTCTACTGGCTTCAACTGGGCTCACACGAGTGACTGTCTTCGGCTGGGGCGGGGTTTAGTTGAGCTGGAAGAAACTTGATGGCTTCATTCTTCAGTCTGGCAATTGGTGTTTTAGATGAATGTCATCTGGTACTCTCTGGTTTACCTGCATGGAGACTCTTACCTTTCACAGGCTAGACTGGTGGTCTACCTGGTGGTCTCAGGGCAGTAATCCAAGAGCACAAAGCCAGAGAATGCAAGGTCTATTGAGGCTAGGACTGGGATCCTGCATAGCATCACTTCCACTGACATTCTATTGGTCAAAGCTGTCACAAGCCCAGCCTGACTCCAGCTGAAGGGTAAGAGAAATAAACTTCACCTCTTGGTGGCTCAGTGGTAAAGAATCTACCTGTCAATGTAGGAGACACAAGAAAGGTGGGTTCAATCCCTGGGTCAGCAAGATCCCCTGGAGAAGGAAATTGCAACCCACTCCAGTATTCTTGCCTGGGAAGTCTGATGGACAGAGGAGCCTGGAGGGCTACAGTCCGTGGGTCACAATGCTGAGAGTGACTGAGAATGTGCACACACTCGATGGCAGGAAATCCACATTCATATTGCAAAGGGGAAGAGAATGAATTGTGGGGGCCATCTTTGGAAACAATAGTGCATGGAATTATTGTGCATTAAATGAATTTGAGAAACTGGTGCTGCTGCTGCTAAGTCACTTCAGTCGTGTCCGACTCCGGGTGACCCCATAGACAGCAGCCCACTAGGCTCCTCTGTCCCTGGAATTCTCCAGGCAAGAATACTGGAGTGGGTTGCCATTTCCTTCTCCAGTGCATGAAAGTGAAAAGTGAAAAGTGAATGTGACCGGTTTTCTCATTCTTCCATGCAGCAGGAATTTCATTTAGGGCTCATCTGATATCATCAGTGTTCTCACCATCACACCCTTTTATCTTTCTGCTTCTACATGGCAACCAGAAAGCATCTCTCTGTCTCTCTCTACTCTGGATTAACTCAGCGCCGGGCACTGGAAGCTGATTCATACTCACTTGGGAATTCTCTAGTGTATTGGTCAGCTTTTCTTGTATCCCAGAGACGTGGTTTAGTGTGAAACCAATTGGAACTAACCATCTTTAAAAAAGTATTCTCCACCTGCTGCACTACAAGTTAATGTGATTCTCTGCCTTGTGATTAGGGGCAAAGAAATGCGTTTCCCACCTGCTTTTGTGCTCTGGAGCACTGCTGTTCTTTAGGAAACCCAAAGGAAGAGAAATCTTGATTGGTAAAGTCTCTAGATACTTTGAGATTCCCTTGTCATACCAGTAATAAGCTCCCCATTTCACTAATATTTTTAATATACTAATTTAAGTATATTAAATTACTTAATATAATTTAAATAGGGAAGGCTGAGCCTTGAGGCTTGTGGGATCTCAGTTCCCCAATCAGGATTGAAATCTGGCCCTCAGCAGTGAGAGCACCAAGTCCTAACCACTGGGAAACCAGGGAATCCCCAAATTGTTTATTTCTTATCTGTGAGTGAATGCAACTATTTTTTATTTTCTATCAATGATCTCTCTTGTTTTCAAACCGCAGTCTTGATTGCAGCTTGTGATTCATTCAGCCTGGCATTTTGCATTGTTCTATGTCTGGTTCTAACTGTTGCTTCTTGACCTGCATACATGTTTCTCAGGTGGCAGGTAAGGTGGTCTGAGAAATATACCAAAATGTTTTTAGAGAGCAATACAATTAACATCACCATCAAATGTTGCTAGAGCTTAAAATTGATCAAGGGTGCACTTATGATTGTTGGCATCTTTCACATTTTACTCAGGTTTTTGTTCCAACTTGTGTATGTTATAAGCACATTTGTTACTGTAAAATTAAAAAAAAAAGACACCTCATGAAATTTTGAATGAAGAAGAATTTTTTGATGAATTTTATGCCGATATTTTTGAGAAGGGAATGGCAACCCACTCCAGTATTCTTGCCTGGAGAATCCCATGGACAGCAGAGCCTGGAGGGCCATAGTCCCTGGGGTCACAAAGAGTCAGGCCCAACCGAGACTAACACACAGGCTGATCGTTTGTTTGATTGTCCCAGCAACATATATGTAGTCTATCAGAAAAATGATAACTTTTCACAATATCCTTCTGATTAAGATGATGTGAGTATTAGACTAGCAAAAAGACAAAAAACTTTGATGATTGATTCTGAAATGGAAACTGAAAATGAAAATCATGAGGCTGGCAAACGTTACTTTGCTTCTGCAGAAGAGTGGATTGAAGACAACATTTCATGAAAATTAGAAGATTTTACAGGTGTGTTAGAGGTAGCTATTGGATATAATAACCCAGAAAAGTGTTAGTGAAATAATAGAATTAATTCCTGGCCAGTCAAAATAAAAATCGTCAGCCACAGGTGTTAGTTTCTGCAAAAATCCCCCAGTCAATAATGTGTTAAGACTATTTGCTATGGACTTATATGTCTGGATTAAAATTTGAGGCTGAGCAATGAACACTGTTTTCCCTTTCTTGGTAGCAGTAAGCCAGCCATATGGATAATCTGAAGGGCTGCAAAGAAACTAAATCTCTAAATCAGTTGATATTTAACTATGTTTCATAGCTTAGGGAATTATCTCATTCAGATAGGATCTTTATTTGTTTCTGTAAGTTGTCACACATTTACTCTGGTGGAGTAATTTTTTCCCCATTCTTTTCTGTATATTTTGTTAAGGACACTTACGTAATTATTATTTTCCATATCTTCATGAAGTTTCAAGATTGGTAGGAGAAACCTACATAGCAGTGTAGCAAAGACATTGAAGTCACTCAGCAAATCTTTAAAGAAACCATGTGGGCTGCTTGAAACTACATAGAACAGTTTTATATATATATATATATATATATATATATATATATATATATACAGTCTCCAGTGTTCTCCAGTACATAATGGATGCCCTGCACTTAAACAGTATTTGTTTATTGACGAAAGTATGCACCAATGAATGAGCCCCTTTCACAAGCAGTGCCATGCCTCAAGGTTGGCTTGTTTTGTGGGAACAAGGACTTTTCAGGGAATCAGTCACGAAGCCTGACTATGGGATGATCAACTCTATCCCCATTCTATTTTGGTCTCTCTCTCTTTCAGGAGTCTTTCTGCCTGCCTGCCCACCTGACGGACTCAGCCTGACTCATTGCCTCACTATGGGGACCTGAGGGATTGCTTCCCACTAAAACATGCTTTCTTTGGCAGATTGCAACTGTTTTTGAATTAGTTATAGTTTCAAAGGCAAATGGCTCCCATTATTAGAATGCATGTTTTAAAATTTCCTCATGTTGCCAACTTGGCAGCTTTACCCTGTCATCAGAAAATTCAGCATGTTCATGGGAAAAATAGACTTGAAAAAAATCAAGCCGAATGAACCAGTATGGTCAAGGAGTAAAGGAAATGGCCTTTGAAATATCTTTCACTTATATAGACATGCCTCGTTTGTTTTACCATCTATACAATGGTGACGAAACTTTGTATTCTGTTTTTTAGAATAAGTTGAGTAGTCAATGGTGTGGTATATAAAACAGTTCACTGAGTATAATACTCCACTGGATTCTCCAGATTTGTCAACATATTTTTAGTAAATCTTATTTTCATGCACAAACAACATGGCCTTATGCCAGATATCGAAGGAATGTGTCTGGTATAAATGGCATTATTTTCCAGCTTTATGGATGTAAGAGTGACAAATAAGAGTTGTATATATTTAAGGTGTACAATGGAGAAGGCAATGGCACCCTACTCCTGTACTCTTGCCTGGAAAATCCCACGGACGGAGCAGCCTGGTAGGCTTCTGTCCATGGGGTCGCTAAGAGTCGGACACGACTAAGTGACTTCACTTCTCTGAGCAGCCCCACTTTCACTTTTCACTTTCCTGCATTGGAGAAGGACATGGCAACCCAGTCCAGTGTTCTTGCCTGGAGAATCCCAGGGATGGGGGAGCCTGGTGGGCTGCCGTCTATGGGGTCACACAGAGTAGGACATGACTGAAGCAACTTAGCAGCAGAAGCAGCAGCAAGGTGTACAAAGTGATGATTTGATACACGTATATATTGTGAAATGATTACCACAGTCAAGCAAATTTACGCACGCATCACATCACGTAGTGGTGGACCCTCCTTAAACCCAAATGGCAGATTACCATGACAAAAATCACGGCCATGCATTTGACCTGAAAACTAGTCTTGAATAAAGTTATATTATAAAGAGAATATCATAGCTCAGTTGGTAAAGAATCCGCCTGCAATGCAGGAGACCCTGGTTTGATCCCTGGCTTGGGAAGATCTGCTGGAGAAGGGAAAGGCTACCTACCCTGGTGTTCTGGCCTGGAGAATTCCCTGGACTATACAGTCCATGGGGTAGCAAAGAGTTGGACATGAGTGAATGACTTTTACTTTCACTTTCACTTTCATAAAGAGAATAGTTTTCAATCAAAATACAAATAGTCAACTATTACCATAAATTTAAATACATACATTCAATTCATCTCCTATTGCTGATCTTTAATCTATCTACAGATCTACCTACCTACATATCTCACTATATTGACTTTTCATTGCTGCTTTAGCAAATTTTCACAAATATAGGGGCTTGAAATGACAAAATTTGTCATTTATCTTCTTCAGATCAGAAGGCTAAAAATGGACCTTACTGGGCTAAATCAAGATGTCAGAGCCTTCCCTTCTGGAAGCTCTTGGAATTCATTTTCTTGCTTTTTCCAGTTACTAGGTACTGCCTGCATTTCTTGGCTCATGGCCTCTTACATCTTCAAAGCAGCAACAGCTGATAGAGTCTTTCTGACTTTGCATCATTTCTACACTGACTCTTCTACTTCTTTCCTTCATGTTTAAGAACCTTTGTGTTTGCTTTGGACCCACCCAGATAATATAGAATTATCTTCCCATCTCTGGGTCAGCTGATTTGCAACCTTATTGTCACTATAAATTTAATCCCCTTTTGCCATGCAACCTAACATATTCAGAGGAAGTCGGCATCTTTGGAGGGTCACTATTCTTTCTACAACTAACCCCATGTATAAATGAGAGGAAACTCAACATAATGCTGGAGATCCTCCACAAATTAATTTTTTTGGTTAAATGCAATTTCAGTGACAATTCCAATGGGAATTTTGTTTGTTTACTAGTTATTGAACTTGATAAATTGATCTTTAAGTTTATATAGGTGAGTAAAGAGTCGAAAACAACATAGCAAACCAAAGCTTGGAACTAAACTGACCAGGATTCAAGACTTAAGATATTAGTAATGAAAATAGTGTCATATTACCTTACAGATAGACATATTGGACAGATGTAACAAAGAATATCAAAATAGGTTCACGTATATAAAAATGAAATTGGACTTTGACAGAGATAGCATTTATGTCAGTGATAAAGAATCCATAAAGTTCGAACAATTGGCTAACCGTGAGGCAAAATAAAATTCTTCCTTTCCTATGAAACTATAAATTCTAAATGCATAATGACCCAATTATGAAAGCAAAATATTTAGAATATCTTTATGATTTTGAAGAAGGAAAATTTTCTTAACAGGATTCAAAATGTACAGAGTATAGAGAAAAATATGGATATATTTTATCTCAAAAAAAAAAAATACATTGACATACTGTCATAAGCCAACATATAAAGATCATTCACAAACTATTAACTCAAAATCAGCAAAGGATAAAAATGTAGAACACGACAGAGCTTCCTACAAGTCAATAAGATAAACAAATCTTGTAAGTAGAAAAATGGGCCAAAGATGTGAATAGTTAATTTACAAATAAAAGGAAACTCAAACAACACATGAAAAGCTCAGCCGCATTGTAATCAAAGATATGGAACAAGGCACTGTCATTTTGTAAGGATTACAGCAGTAAAAAGTACTTAGTCTGATTACCAGTGAAGATATAGGGAATCAAGATCTGTCACCTACAAAAAATATTTGCAACCAAACCACTTTTGAGAGCAAGTTGACGATAGGTAGTAATTTTGAAGTTGCACATATATTATGACCCAGCAATGTTATTTCAAGATACATTTTCTAGAAGAGCTATTATATATGTACTGAGGAAGTATAGTCTCTATAGCATTTGTTTTAATGTGAAAATATACCCTTTTGGAAGGGTGTAATGCAGAAGTTGTGGTTTGTATACATACTGAAATTCTGTGTGTGTTTGTGTATTCTCAGTTGTGTCCAACTCTTTGTGGACCCATGGGCTGTAACCCAAAAGGCTCTACTGTCCTTGGAATTTTCCAAGTAATACTGGAGCGGATTGCCGTTTCCTGCTCCAGGGGATCTTCCTGATCCAGGGGTCAAACCTGCATCTCTTGCATCTCCTACGTTGGCAGGCAGATTCTATACCACTAGTACCACCTGAAATTCTGCAAAGCCATTAAATAATCTGACTTTTCAAATCTCAAAACAACGTTGAGGAGAAAAGGAGTTGTGATAGATTATTGTATTGGTTTTACAACAAATTTCTTTGTCATGTGTGCTTCTTAAATACAGCCACTTCTTCATGGCAGATGCTTCTTTAAAGCCAGCAAGGGATAAAAAGACTGTAGCAAGATGGTGTTGCTGCTGCTGCTGCTGCTGCTAAGTCACTTCAGTCATGTCCAACTCTGTGTGACCCCATAGACGGCAGCCCACCAGGCTCCCCCGTCCCGTGTAATGGCAGTAACAAAATCACATACTTCGCATCACCTTTGCCGCATTTCATGGGTTAGAAGCAAGTTGCAGGTCCTATTCACGCTCAAGGGGAGGGAATAATACAAACATCTGAATAGTGGAAAGTGCTGATTATGGGAACCACCTTAAACTTTGTTTCCCACAATTTTGTATCATTTATGTAAATATTTCAAAGCGCACACAGCAACTTTCTTGAATCTCCAGGAAATTATGATGCGTGAAAAGAGCCATCCTTCAAAGATTGCATAATTTATTTGCTGTTGTTTCTCAGTTGCTAAGTCGTGTCTGACTCCGAGGCTCCACGGACTGCAGCCTGGCAGGCTTCCCTGTCCTTCACTGTCTCCTGGAGTTTGCTCAGATTCATGCCCATTGAGTTGGTAATGCTATCTAACCATCTCATCTTCTGCTGCCACTTATAAAATATTCTTATAGTGACAGAATTATAGAAATGAAGAATAAGTTAATGGTGGCCAGGGTTCAGCAGTAAAGGAAGGCAGAGAGAAAGCAGTAAAGGTTGGTGTGCGTATAAAAGGAACAGGAATGGTACAGAACTGTTCTGTGTTGTGACTGTCAATGTCAAAATCTCGGTTAAGATATTACATATGGTTTTGCAAGATGTTAACATTGAGGGGAAACTGGCCATAGTGCATGGTGTTTCTCTGTATTATTTCTTAAAACTTCAATGAACCACAATTATCAAAAATGAAAGGTTTAATTAATAAACTACAACAAATAAAGCAGAGAAAAAAAAAAAAACAGAAAGCCCAGTGTGAGCCCTGCATGGTGAGCATAAAACCATACAACAAAAATAAATGGAGAGAAACATTGCAAAGATGCAAAAAGCTGTTGGCCTAAAAAGACAGCTAAACTCATCATTGGAGGGTGTAGAGGGTAGAACTGCTCTTCAGTAAATCAAGTCACTAACTTGGAGGGCAAAGTTGATAAACTCAAATACAGAAGAAAAGAACAAACATTAAATGACTTTATTAGTTTAAATCAATCATGAAACTTCTGTTTATATTTCCTTACATAGAAAACCTGTGAATATTGCTTTATATGTATTTTATGCATATAAATATGGGCTTCCCTGGTGGTTCAGATGGTGAAGAATCTGCCTGCAATGCAGCAGACCCAGGTTTGATCCCTGGGTTGGGAAGATCCCCTGGAGAAGGAAATGGCAACCCACTCCAGTATTCTTGCCTGGAAAATCCCATGGACAGAGGAGCCTGGATGGCTATAGTCAATGGGGTCACAAAGAGTTGGATACAACTGAGTGACTAATACTTTCTTTTCACATGATTTATTTGTACATTCTCTTGTTACCTTTCAAAGAAGACATGTGACTATTACTCTATAAGATATTATGCCAAGTTATTAATAGTGATTTTCTTTGAACTGGTATTCTTGTTAGTGATTTTATTGTTCATTTTATAGGTTCAGATACACAATTTTCTACCATGAGTATGCATTAATATTAGGTGAAAAGTGATTAAAACCAACACAATTTTGTACATATTGCCCATCTGCAATTATGTAAAAATCTATACAACAAAAACCTGGAAGGAAATCTTATACAATAAATGTTAACAGAGGCTCTGCCTGGGGGGTTGGATTTAGTTGTTTTTACTTTTTCCAAGTAGCACTGAGCAGTCTCCAGATTTTATACAGTGATTAGTTGTTCATTTTATAATCATATAGATAAAATTTAAATTAGAATATAAAATTTTATAGATACTATATGATAGCAAATATTGTAAAAATATAAGCTGCAAATTGATGGGAAGGAAAACAGTAAAACATCGAAATACTAAAGATGACCTTTTTTATTCTTTCAGCTTTCAAATATTTCCAAAATTTGTATCATGAACATATATTGTTTTGATAATGGAAATACTTCAAAGAATATAGAAGGGATTAATTAGCTGTTATAGGGAAAGCTGGGTATGAGGAAATTTTTCCCAAACATAAAACATTAGGACAACATAAAAGAAAAAAGAAATAGTCAAATAGCCAATTAAAACACAGGAAAATATTTAGTCTCTGAAATGAAATTTCAAAATTTGAAGTTATTTTGGGCATAGATTCATTTCTTTTTTCTCTTATGTATACATCAACATTTAGATGATTGAATAATATTTCATCCTTATGAAGGAATAATATGCATATATTAAAGGTCCTTGAGAAAATATGTAATATACTGTAATCTGTGAAAAAAAGAAGAAAAAATACTGCATTTACAGTGTGTCTTAAACCTACCAATTATATATTTTTAAGAATTAAGAAAACGAACCAAAAATATTCATAATAGCTATATCTTAGGATTGGAATTTTAGAAGACTTTGTTTTCTTTCTTAAGGCCAATATTTTTATATTTTCTAAAATCAAACCAGAACTAAGATGCGTGCTGTAATAAATGTAACAGAACTACATCAAGGACCAGTCTGTAACTTTAAAAGATTCTGTGCTTGGTAGTGAACTTTCAATAATATAAAGTTCCCTGGAAAATCTAATACAGTTTACTCATTATTTATAGCTGAAGCTCCAATACTTTGGCCACCTGATATGAAGAGCCAACTCATTGGAAAAGACCCTGATGCTGGGAAAGATTGAGGGCAGGAGGAGAAGGGGGTGACAGAGGATAAGATGGTTGGATGGCATCATCAACAGAATGCATATGAGTTTGAGCAAACTCTGGGAGATGGTGAAGGACAGGGAAACCCGGTGTGCTGCAGTCCATGAGGTTGTGAAGAGTTGGACAGGACTGAAGAACTGAACAACAAATCAGTCAAGGAGTACTGGAGATGTTTTGGAAACAAGCCAAAGATCTTGAATCTCTGCAGCTTATACTCAAAGATGAAATTTGGAAAACCATGAATTGCACGTCCCATTTGGATTATTTTGCTAGGGCTTCCACAAAAAATACCACACACTGGGCACGTGGCTTAGAAAACTGATATTTATTTTCTCACAGTTCTGGAGGCTGGAAGTCCAAGATCAAGGTGCCGCCAGTGCTGGTTTTCTCTGAGGATTCTCTCCGTGGCTTGCAGATGGCGGACCTCCTGCTGGTTCTTCACACTGATCAGCTCTCTGTGCCCAGTGCCCCCATCTCTCACTCTTCTTGTAAGGACACCAGTCATATCAGACTAGAGTTCCATGCCCCTGACACCATTTTAACTAAATCACCTTTTTAAAGACCTCATCTCCAAATATGGTTATATTTTGAGATATTTGGGTTTGAGTCTTCAACATGCCAAAACTCTTCTTTAAAAAAAAAGAAATTTATTTATTTATTTATTTTACTTTACAATATTGTATTGGTTTTGCCATACATCAACATGCATCCGCCATGGGTGTACACGTGTTCTCCATCCTGAACCCCCCTCCCACCTCCCTCCCCATACCATCCCTCTGGGTCATCCCAGTGCACCAGCCCCAAGCTTCCTGTATCCTGCATCGAACCTAGACTGGCGATTCGTTTCTAAGCTCATAAAAACACACCTCAGCTCATAACACTACTCTGTCCTTTAATTGTCTTTTGTGATGCCTTATATCCTGTGCAGGGTCAGTTTGAATATCTCCAAGGAGACAGCCATACTCCCCAAGGTCATCAGGGGATAGAGTTTAAATCTGTCCCTAGAGAGAAGGTCAGAGGACCCAGACTTCCTGAGGAGAGTGTTGGAATACTTGGCATCTTGATTCTGCAACTCCCTTGACTCTGCAATCGGAGAGCGAAGTGTCCAACTGTGACTTACCTTCTGCATCCTGCAGCCATGGCAGGACACAGAGGCATGGGTAATTTCCATGTGGTTGAGCTCTTTACCCTTCTTTCTTCCCTTTACAGAGAGCCTGTGACATTTTGTTTGTTTTGTTTTTAGAAGGGATTCCTTACCTTCAATTCTCTCTCTCTCTCTTTTTTTAAACTGATCACCCTGAAAACTTTCCGGACCTTTCACAGATGGGATTACAAAGACAGTTTTCCTGAAATGGACCAGTTCAAAAGAATCAGCTTACTCCTTTCTCCAGTAGCCAGCTTTTCATCCTGGGTCACATGTCACTTCTAATTGTGGGCATGGTGTTCAAATTCCCCTGGGGCTGAAATTTCCCCCAAGTAAATCCTCTCCTTCAGCAGCTGCAGGAACGTGTCAGCGAGAGTGATTTTCAGATGCACCACCTCTGCAGGAGGGAGCAGCTCTGACTGGCACCAACCCCAGGGATCAGTCATCTCTAATCAGTGCTGACACAGCCTTCCTTAGCTGACACTAAAGGATGCAAACCTATGGACGTAGGAGGAGAGATGGAGCCCTGGGGATGGGGTTCTTGCTGTATGTGCATGTGTTAGTTGCTCAGTCGTGTCTGACTCTTTGCGACCCCATGGACTGTAGCCCACCAGGCTCCTCTGTCCATGGAATACTGGAGTGAGTATCCTTTCTCCAGCTGATCTTCTCAACCCAGGGATCAAGCCAGGTGTCCTATATTGCAGGCAGACTCTTTATTGTCTGAGTCACTAGGAAAGTCCGGGGTTCTTCCTACTTCTAAGTTGATGGGCTGTGTTTTCAGGGGAGGAATGTGCTGGAACTGTTGAGGTTGATAAAAAAAAATAATTAGAATTTTCACCAATTGTAATCTATTTGGTCAAATGGTATTTGGGATTCTTATGAGACAGGGACCATACCCCAGAAAGTCTCAGATATAATTTGCTCACCCTGAGAAATGTTCTCAAACATCTTCAGAGGGCATCAGGGTTCTTTCTAAGTGAAGCCTCCTGACAGGTGAACCAGAAATTTCTTTTTATCCCAGCATTTTATTATGAAAAATTTCAAACATAGCAAAACTGAAAGCATGGGGACTTCCCTGGCAGTCCAGTGGTTAAAACTCTGCACTTGCACTGTGGAGGTTGTGGATTCGATCCCTGGTGGAGGAAATAAGATCCCACATGCCCAAAAAGTAAAAACAAAACAAAACTTTAATATATATAATGAAAATAAATATTAGTTTTTAAAAAACTGAAAGCATTTTACAATGGTCACCTGTATACTCATTACCTACATTCCACCATTAACATTGTGTTGTACTTGCCATAGTTTATATTGAAATATTCTTTTTTTTTAAATTTTATTTTATTTTTAAACTTTACATAATTGTATTAGTTTTGCCAAATATCAAAATGAATCTGCCACAGGTATACATGTGCTCCCCAACCTGAACCCTCCTCCCTCCTCCCTCCCCATACCATCCCTCTGGGTCGTCCCAGTACACCAGCCCCAAGCATCCAGTATCATGCATTGAACCTGGACTGGCATCTCGTTTCATACATGATATTTTACATGTTTCAATGCCATTCTCCCAAATCTTCCCACCCTCTCCCTCTCCCACAGAGTCCATAAGACTGTTTCATACATCAGTGTCTCTTTTGCTGTCTCGTACACAGGGTTGCAAACTAGTACAGCCACTATGGAGAACAGTGTGGAGATTCCTTAAAAAACTGAAATATTCTTTCTAGTCATCAATCCATTTTCTTTCTCTCTCTCTTTTTTGGTACATTTCAAAGTAAATTGGAAATATCTCAATACTTCTCCTAAATACTTCTGAATGTAACCAGAGTTCAGTATTTGTTTACAGATTTTCTTCTTACGAGGTAAAACCTGCTGCAGTGAAACACAGTAATCTCAAGTGTATGTTTGCTGCAATTTGGCAAATACATATGCCTAGGCAACCCAAATAACCCAAATATCAAAATACTGAACAAGATCATCACTTAGAAAGTTTCCTCATGTCCCTTCCCAGGCAATCCCCTTTTTGTATGTTTTTCCACCCTAAATTAGTTTTGCCTGTTTAGAGCTTCACAAAAAAGGAGTCATATAGTACATATTCTTTTGTATGTCTTCTGCTACTTAGCATGACAGTTTTGAAATTTATCCCTGTTGTGTATTAGCAGTTCTTCCTTTTTTAACGCTAAGTAGAATTCCACTGGGTAAAAGATAACACAGTTTGCTTATCTAGTCTCCTATTTGGACACATTGAATGTTTACCTATTCTCTTATTTGGACACATTGGACTTTTCAGTTTTACCGAATATGAATGAAGTCAATATAAATGTTCTTGTACAAGTGGAAGACTTAAGATTTTCCTCTCCATATATATACCATGCAATATTTCCAGCTGTATAATCCATCCATCCACTCATCCAACCATTCATTCAATCATCCATCCATCCATCTATCCATCCAGCTATCTTTTCTCTTTTTTAAAAAAAGTTTTAATTTTATTGGAGTATAGTTGATTTGCAATGTTGCGTTAGTTTCAGATGTACAGCAAAGTGATTCCGTTTTACATATAGTCATTCTTTCTCAGATGCTCTTCTCAGATAGGTTATCACAGAAAATTGAGTAGAGTTTCCTGTGCTACACAGTAGGACCTTGCTAGTTACCTGTTTTATATACACTAGTGTGTGTTCATTCCAAGCTTCCGATTTGTCCCTCCCCACCCTACACCAGCTCTCCTTCTTGCCATTCTTTCAAACACAGAGTGTACGTACTGCAGGCCAGGTAATGTATTTTTCTACCACTGGGAAAATAAAGTTAAAAAATACATTCCAGGTCCTTTAAAGAATCTAGTGAGAGAACAACACAAACAATTACAGAAACATTGGATTAGGGCTGAAAGGGAGGGAGGCTTCTAGAAAAGAGAATAGCTCAGGAAATTTAGACAAGACTTCCCAGAGGTTAGATACATAAATAACTGTAGTAATGGCAGCCATGGTGCTCTTTCCTATGGCTTCCTTCAGTAAAAACCAGTCTTGGGACTTCCATGGTGGTCCAGTGGTTAAGACTTTGCCTTCTGTTGCAGGGGTTGCAGGTTCGATCCCTGGTCTGGGAGCTATGATCCTGGGTGGCTCTAGACCAAAAAACCAAAACATAAAGCAGAAACAACATTGTAACAAATTCAATAAAGACTTTAAAACTGGTCCACACCAAAAAAGAAATCTTAAAAAAAAAAGACTGAAGTCTTCACCATAGAAATCAGTTCAAAAAAAGTGATCTTGCAAGGGGCTTTATTGAGTTAATTTCCTGCTTATAAACATCCCCCGCCTAGAGCTTATCATATCTATTAGCTTACTTGCAGGTCTATTTCAAGTTTTGATCTAACTTGACTTGAGCCTTTCGGAGGGAGGTTAAAGTTTCAGGAGTTTATTCTGTCTTAGAGTTTACAGACTTCTTTTGAAAAGCTCTGTGGAGCTGACTCATAGAATCAGCCAGGCTTTCTCCAGTATAACAATTCCAGAATGTACTAACCCGGAGATGCAACGCTTGGTTCCTTTTGAGTCATTGATGAGGTTGCCAGATAAAATACAGGACACTCAATGACAATAAATTTCAAATAAACAACAATTTTAAAAAATATAAGTGTGTCCCAAATATTGCATGTTACATAAGTATTATATCCCAAATATTAGTTGCTATTTATTTATACAAAAAAGTAATTCATTTAGTTGAAATTCAAATTTAATGACATGTCCCGTACTTTTATTGCTAAACCTGGCAGCCCTAGTCATTGGAGAAAGAGGCTTTCTGGCCAAGTGAATTTTACCCATGAAGGAAGCCAAACCCATAAAATATGAAAACTTTCAAAAATAATCATGAGGGAAATGTTAATTGCCTTATATATCTCCCAGTCTTTTGAATTAGAATATATGGATACATCACAAAACTTTCTTGATGACCTAATGTCATTGGTGTGAATATTAATTATTGCAGTGTGTGATGTAGTCAAATTTACTAGAGGATATTCAGGCTGCTTGTCTTTATATTGAATGCTACCAGACATCTGTGACTTTAGAATTTTAAATGCTTTTTTAATCACTTTTTCTCCACCCCCATCATTATTAAATTATCAATTAAATCCCCTGTGTCCATCAAAAATTATTTTCGCAGAGTCTAGAAACACTTAACTTTTCTTCTGCCTAGCCTGATGTCAGTAAAAAATGAGATAGCACTAATTCTTGCTAGCAGTGTGTGTAAACAAGAATTAAGGTCTAGTATGAAAAGGTACAGGGCTTCCCAAGTGGCTCACTGGTAAAGAATTCACCTGCCAGTGCAGGAGATGCAGGAGATCCAGATTTGATCACTGGGCCGGGAAGATTCTCTAGAGGAGGAAATGGCAACCTACTCCAGTATTCTCGCCTGGAGAATTCCATGGACAGAGGAGCCTGGCAGGCTCCAGTCCATGAGGTCACAAAGAGTTGGGCACAACCTAAGCGACTGAGCATGCATGAAAAGGTTATTGAGCTCATGATAAATATTTAACATTTCAGAGATTTTAAGAAACGAATTTCTGGCCTTTTAATTTTACTTTTCCCAAACATGTGTTCACTCACTTATTACAATAACAAATATTATTATCGAAAAGAGGTTTATATAGACCTCTAAGCTTCAACATTTAAGACATAACATTTAGAATTAATCTTTAGAAACATGCATCTTTAAATGGTTCGAGGGTGATTTTAAGTTGAGTGTTTCCATCTGAATATTATGTCGTCTCCAAATGGTGTATTCATTCAATTTACGCAATTGCATGGGTCCTGTAGGTGAATTCCCACCTGGTCTCATGTTCCCTCCAGGGCATCTTCCCAACCCAAGGATCAAATCTGGTCTCCTGCATTGCAGGCGGATTCTTTACCATCTGAGTCACCAGGGAAGCCTCCCATGTTAAGCAGTGTTGTTTAAATGTGAAAGCACCATTCCCTTCTCACCTAGATCTTTCTTTGGATGTCCCAGGATAAACACTGGATCTTAACCTATCCTGCACATTTATTTTAGATTTCAACGTTTTGACCAATGGAAAAGGAAAAATACATTTTTTTAAAACTACATATTGCAAGGAGAACACTTAGCTTCTAGTGGAGTGTTGACTCTAATCCTTAGCACTTCACTGTTTATTCGTCTGAGAATCTTTGTGCTAAAGAATCTAAGTCCTCATGACACTTGTCAGGGCACAAAGAAGTCCCTGCTGGCAGATAGTCATAAAAATTGGGGTTACATTTCTGCATCAAAACTCTTGGAAGTTTATCCACCAGATTTCCCTAAGGATGAAACTTGCTGTAAACATCCGTCAAAGTCCATTACCTGCAAAGGTACTTTCTCCCTTGAACTTTTCTCCAGGAAATACTCTTCTGCCCATAAGTTCTTTGAGAATGTGGACTGTGTTGTTCTTGCTTACTATTTATTCCCTGCACTAGCCTAATGCCTGCCTCATAGTAAGTCCTCAAGAACTATTTGCTCAATGAATATATTAAGAAGGACTGAAGATTGATGAGTGGCATACTGGCTCCAGTGGCAGATATAAGAATTCTTAAGTGAAGGAGTTCTTATTAACACAAGGAGGACGGTTTCTTTGAGGTTGAATTAGCATTTTTTGACTAGTCAATAAATGTATGTTTTAAGTATGAAAGTACCACACCGGGAAGAAATACAGTCTATTGTGGTGGTGCTGGTTTGGTTGCTAAATTGTGTCCAAGTCTTGTGAACCCATGGACTGTAGCCTGCCAGGCTCTTCTGTCCTCTGTCCTCTCCCCATGGGATTTCCCAGGCAAGAATACTGGAGTGGGTTGCCATTGCCTTGTCCAAGAAGTCTTCCGGACCCAGGGATCAAACAGAGGTCTCCTGCATTGCAGGCACATTCTTTGCGGACTGAGCCACCAGGAGTCTTTTCCTTTCGTCTTCCACTCCTCTAGTCTCTCTCAGTCCCTTCCTTCATCTACTTTTATATATAAATACAGATGTAGGAAAATGATTGTTCAATGTTCATTTTTCAATTGTGGAGTTTTTTGGGGGGGATTTTTGGTAACTTTAAAAATTACTTTTATGTATTACATGAAAAAAATTGCGATAATCTTATATTGTCAAAAGAAATTAAAGTCAATAGTCATTTTAAAAAAATGCTCTTTGAAGATCACTTGATATTTACAGTCAGTTAATATGTCTGGTCTCAAAGCCTACTGAAGATGGGTGAGAAGACAGAGTGGAGGCCTCAGATCCGGTTGCCATGATTTGCATCTTCTTCCAAAGAGTTCCTTTGCAAAGGTCCCTGAACTGTATCTCAGACCTTACTTCCATCAGACTTCAAAATTCCCTGTTCTGAACCCAGCATCTGGGATCCACTTGGAAGCTGTCCAAACCCATGACTCAAGGACTCAAGTACACGTGACTTTAGGCTCTCCAGGTGCACACCAGGATGGGGAGCTTGCAGGAGATTCAGGGTAGTGGTGAAAGCTCCTGCTCTGAGGGGTAAGTCCTGGACTCACTGGAAGGTCTTTAGGTCTCTGTTTTTGGGATCTGGATATGTGAAAATTAAAGGAAAGAATAGTTCCTGCTTTTAAATAGACCAAGCCATCTTTTGTGGGAGCTTTTATGGGGACTTGTCTGATAGTGCAAGGAATGGAGGACACATGGGCTCTTTAGGAAAGAATTGGTCTCATGAGAACTTAGCTTATATCTCAGCAGACCCCAGGACCAACTTTCCACTTTACCCTTTGCAACCCCTTTACACAAAATCTCAAAT
This sequence comes from Bos mutus, assembly GCF_027580195.1. Lineage (NCBI taxonomy): Eukaryota > Metazoa > Chordata > Mammalia > Artiodactyla > Bovidae > Bos > Bos mutus. The sequence continues at coordinate 53,396,908 of NC_091629.1, read as the reverse complement.
CTTGCCTTTGGTTTTCCTGGCTGGTTTCCAATATATTTTTTTCTAGAGACTGTTCTACTCAGTGCTTTCATGAGGTAACCACCCATGTGCATTTTTAAACCTTCAGTGGAATGTCTTTCCCTTTCTTCTTGGTAAATTCCACTCTGGCACAACCAGTAGTATGAATTAACCAGACCTGTTTTTCTACTCCCCTTGGTATACAAGAGAAGTACATTTCCCAGCTTCCTTTGCAGTTAGGTGGAACCATTTCTGGCTAGTGGAATGTGGATAGCAGCGATGTAAAGCAATGTTTGACTGGCTCCTAAAGTCTCTTGAGATGTCTAGAGTCTGTGTCTTCAATGTGAAGAGGTCCCATCACTTCATGGCAAACAGAAGGGGAAAAAGTGGAAATAGTGACAAATTTCATTTTCATGGGCTCCAAAGTCACCTTGGACTGCAGCCACAAAATTAAAAGGAACTTGCTCTCTGAAAGGAAAGCTATGACAAACTGAGACAACATGTTAAAAAGCAGAGACATCATTTTGCCAACAAAGGTCCATCTAGTCAAAGCTATGGTTTTCCCTGAAGTCATGTATGGATGTGAGAGTTGGATCATAAAGAAGGCTGAGCACCCAAGAATTAATGCTTTCAAACTGTGGTTTTGGAGAAGACTCTTAGGAGTTCCTTGGACTGCAAAATCAAACCAGTCAATCTTAAAGGAAATCAATCCTGAATATTCATTGGAAGGACTGATGTTGAAGGTCCAATGCTTTGGCCACCTAAGTGAAGAGCCAATTTATTGAAAAACACCCTGACGCTGGGAAAGACTGAGGGCAGGAGAAGAAGGGGGCAACAGAGGATAAGATGGTTAGATAGCATTACCGACTCAATAGGCAAGAGTTTGAGCAAACTCCAGGAGATAGTAAAGGACAGGGAAGCTTGGCATGCTGCAGTCCATAGGGTTCAGACATGACTTAGTGATGAACAGCAAGTTGTGAAGAGGAAGAGGATGAAGTGAAAATCCAGAGGAAAAATTCTGAGTCCTTGGGAATAATCAGATCAGATCAGATCAGATCAGTTGCTCAGTCGTGTCCGACTCTTTGCAACCCCATGAATCGCAGCACGCCAGGCCTCCCTGTCCATCACCAACTCCCAAATGTTGTAACCTAGAATCTTAGATCACTACAGAGAAGAGCTACCTGGCTAGGAGCAGCTGAATTAGACTGTGCACAAGCAGGAAATAAACTTTGATTGCATTTATTCACTTACACTCAGAGAATTTTTGTTCCTGTATACATGAATCCCATTTAAAACATCCTCATCTCTAACTTTGCAGAGTACCATAGGTGAGGTTAACCCAGATTCATGTTTCTCCAAAAGGTTCTTTTCATAGTATAAAATTTTTCTTTTTAGACCCCTTCCTCTCCCAACAAACTGAAAGCATTTCAAGAGCAGAGCTTTGTCTTTATTCATCTTTGTAAACTTTTGCAGATTATTGTATCTGGAATATTCTAGGATCTCCTGGATCCTAGGACTCTTTGACCAAAATTTGTGTTCTTGTATATTGCTTGTCAGACAGAGCTGGAGGGGAAGGAATGCAAGAATCAGTGGATTAGAAGTGCATGTCCAAGTCGTGGCAGTGTTTTGGTGGTAAATAGGTCTGAGATACTCAGGGAAGTATTTATACTTTCTTCCTCCTATAAACTCCCATGGACATGGCTACAGACAGTTGGCCAAAAGAGGCCAAAATGGGAATGGGTCATTAGAAGGCCTGGATGAGAGGATGACAACAGCAAGTTGGGGTAGATGCCAACTTCCCTGGATACCAAAGTGGGGAAGTGACTATGATCTCCATTTCTGCCCCAAGATTAGGTACCAAGAAGTCAGGGCATAGATTTTCTGCCCATACATTTTCTGTTCCAAGAACAGGATGCTTTTTAAAGCAGACCAGAGGGGAAGAAACTTCACTGCCCAGCTGAAGAGCTAGGAGAGAGCACGCGGCTGTGGTCTGGGAGGACCATTTTCATCCTGCTGCCTATATTCACTGTTCTGGGAAATGTCTTGCATGACTCCCTTGGTGTGGAGACTTCAAAGTATAAGTATTCACACACAGCAGTTTTCAAGACGTACTTTTCTCTCTCTCTCTTTTTTACTGTAACTCAAAGAAAGTCAATGCATTTAGAAACTAGAGTGGTTTTCTTCAGATGTTCAAGTTACATTTTTACTTCCTCAGTTCAGTTCTCAAGCTCCTCATCCTCATTGGTCAAGAAGTTGTGAAAAAAATGGAGAAGGATTACTCTGAATCATTTATCTAGAACTTGGACTGGGTGTACAGAGTCCAGTGTAACTTCTGAGAAATCAGAAAGACGTGGGAGTGTTGGAATGCTTTGCCCCATGGGTATGAGGTTCATGTGCAAAGACAGGTTGATGAAGCTTGGAGACTGTGAGCACCAATGATTATTTGCAATAAAGTCCCTAAGATCAGTCCTTGGACTACACTCTGCAAACTCCAGCAATGCTCTATTTTCTTACTTAGGAAAAAGGTGAAGGGAGTCACAGCCAAGAATACCTACGATGTGTGAGTTACTGTTCATTCACTTTGCAACTGTTAACTAAGTGCTTCCCATGAGCTAGCTGATTGAGATTTGATTTCTGATTGGGTTACTGACTCCAAGCTCATAATACTTGCTGAACTACAGGCTAATAATTTGAGACACAAATTGCTGGGATAGCAACTTTATTCTGAAAACCAGCAGGCTGAGAAGATGGTGGACTAGTGTCCCAAAGAACCATCCTACCTGAGTTAGAATTCAGGCCTCTTTCATCCTAAAAGGGGAAGAGTGGTGATTGGTTATTGCAAACTTCTTGGTGCTGGAATCCTTTGCTCTTGCCACTGTCCACACAGCTATGATCACAATGTTCTTATGAACGTCCAACAAGACAAATATTATTCTCTACTTTGCAGCTTTTTTCTTTATGAATGAAAAAGTATTATATTTGTTAAAAAGGATTATACTTTTAAAGGTTAGAGCCTTGGGAATGGGCTATCTAGTGCACTTCAAATTATAGGCAACATTCATAACTTGTAGCAAAAGCAGTGAGTACAAAGGTTAAAATAAAAGAAACGTATCAGCATGGAGTCAGATATGTTCTTCCCTATTACAATTATAAGGAGCTCAGATTCTCCAGTTCAATTTAATTTATATAGGTTTTTAAGACACAGAGGTTATCAGTCTACATCACGGGAACTAACACCAAATACTTTTGCACTGGAGGAGGATATACTTTTGCACTGGAGGAGGATATACTTTTGCTAGAGAGGATGACTTGATGGTAGAAGATGGAATGAAGGGTGTTCTTGCCACGAAAGGGGATCTGCTAGCAAGTTTAGGCGAGGGTCTGAGAATCCCAGTGGTCTAGGAAGTGGAGACAGTTTGAGTCATGCTCAAGCTACTGTGTTTTCTGAAGAGTATTCTATAGAACGGGCTTCCCAGCTAGTTCAGTTGCGAGGAATCTGCCTGCCAATGAAGGAGACATGGGTTTGATCCCTGGGTCAGGCAGATCCCCTGGAGTAGGAAATGGCAACCCACTCCAGTATTCTTACCTGGAAAATTCCATAGACAGAGGAGGCTGACTCCTCTGTCACAAAGAGTTGGACATGACTGAGTGGTTGAGCACACATTCTATAAAACACCACAAGATTCTCTAGGTAAAAGTGTTCTACAAACAGATTTGGAAAGCTTTGTATATAGTATAAGAACTTTCTTATACTAAGAAACTATACTTCTTATACGAAGTATGTTTCTTGTATAAGAACTTTCACATGATATAGTAAGAACTCTAGGAAATCTTACAGGAAAGAAAAAAAAAATAATGTTCCCCAATTCCACTGCCCCCAGTCCCAGGCCATTGCAGACTTAATTCACAGCATATTGTTTTGTAATTTAATATTTTTCCACATTCCATGAATTTGGAATTTTTTTCATCTGATTTCATAAAATATGGAAGCAGTTCAACCTGGAACACTACCCTGCCCAAAAGGAGTGGTCAAACATATAAAAGGAGTGGTCAAACATATATTTCACAATTATTTTTATTAATGTACATATTTGCTTAGAGCTGTAAGTCTTTTGGGCTTTTCTGGTAGCCCAGCTGGTAAAGAATCTGCCTGTAATGCAGGAGACCCCGGTTTGATTCCTGGGTCTTGAAGATTCGCTGGAGAAGTGATAGGTACCCACTCCAGTATTCTTGGGCTTCCTTGGTGGCTCAGTTGGTAAAGAATCTGCCTGCAATGCAGAAGACCTGGGTTCGATCCCTGGGTTGGAAAGTTCCCCTGGAGGAGGGCATGGCAACCCACTCCAGTATTCTTGCCTGGAGAATCCCCATGGACAGAGGAGTCTGGCGGGCTTCAGTCCATAGAGTCGCAAAGAGTTAGACAAAACTGAGTGGCTAAGCACAGTACAGCACATAAGTCATACATTGTGGATATATTGTGATTAACGTCTAAAGACATGTTTTACATTATAAAATATATCATATGTGTTATATCAAGTCTCATGATTGTATCTGTAATCAGGAGGAAATACTTATTATATTAACAGCTTGCACTATGAAAGGAAGGGGTTTGAGAGAAGACTTTTGGAAATAAGATGAAAACCAAATCAAGCATCATGGTCATCAAAGAAGGGAAGTGGTGACTAATTCATTTTGGGAAGAGAGAAGGAAAAAATATATCAAGGGAAAAAGTACACCAAATTATAAGGGAAGAAGTACGCCAAATGATAAGGCGAAAGTCTGGTACTCAAACTTTAGCTTTTTAGTAAACTTTAGAAGCTTAATAAATTCAGAGTCAACTTCCAGCTGCTTGTGTTGCTATAATATGAATCCTTTGCATCTTCTCAAACTTGTCATTGGGCCTTCCCCAGTGACTCATTGGAAAAGAATCCGCTTGCAATGCAGGAGATGCAGGAGACTCAGGAGACACAAGCTTGATCCCTGAGTCAGGAATATCCCCTGGAGAAGGAAATGGCACCCCACTTCAGTATTCTTGCTTGGAAAATTCCATGGGCAGAGGAGCCTGGCCAGCTACAGTCCACAGGGTCACAAAGAGTCAGACACAAATGAAGTGACTAGTGCATACACATACACAAACTTGTTATCTAGGGTTTTTATACACTCACATTTTGCATTAATGTTTAACAAGATGGAAGTTTAAAAGAGTTGTGTGAATTGATGAAAAATGAATGTATGTAAAACACAAATGGGATGTCCCAAACTGAAGTGTTTGGTAGAAGTGGGAGCCCACGGTTCTCTAGGGAAACTGGGTTTTTTATGGAGCTCTGAATGTGCAATGGGGGTTTGATAAATTTTGTCTAACTGTTATGGACAGGAAATGAAAATCCACATTCAGTATGCATATATAATGGGTAGAGACAGAGATAAAGAGAGGAACAGAGATACAGATATGGAGTTGGAGGTCTTTATAGCACCTTGAAAATCTTATTTTTTAATTATAAATGTTTTGTGTCTTAGATAATTTGTAAAAAGCGGTCTGCTCTGATGCCCATACAGAGACCAGTAGTAGAAGAGGAGGCAAAAGGCTTTGGCACTCCATCTACAGAAGTCCCAGCAGCTGATTGAAAGTTGGTGGCCATAGTTAAAGGTGGGGAGAGCCAGGCTCCCTTGTCTTCTCTAACCTTGGAGTTCTCTTGGGGCTGAGATAACTGTGAAGTCTTGTTCTGGAACCAGAAAGCCAAATGGTCACAGAAAGTTTTGGGGAAAAATGACTAAACAACACTGAGACAGAGGGAAACATCAGCAGCAGTTCAGTGAGAAGGGACTGCAAAGAGGCAAGCATTGAGAGCCAGGTCTGCTGTCTAGAGTGACTGTTCTTTTCTGATCATGACTGGCCAGTCCACTTCCTTTCTGAATTTGTGCTTCTTTCTGGGGCTTGGAGAAAGCTCCAGCTGCGGGGTGCTGGAGCAGCCAAGAGGAGATACCCCATGTTCAACATCAGGAGTAGCAGCCGAGAGGAAATACCCCAATGTCCAAGGTAGGAGCGGCAGCTGTGTTTTGCTGGAGCAGCGGTGAAGAGCTACCCCACGTCCAAGGTAAGAGAAACCCTAGTAAGACAGTAGGCACTGAGAGAGGGCATCAGAGGGCAGACACACTGAAACCACAATCACAGACAACAGGCCAGTCTGATCACACGGACCACAGTCTTGTCTAACTCAATGAAATTAAGCCATGCTGTGTAGGGCCACCAAGATGGACGGGTCATGGTGGAGGATTCTGACAAAATGTGGTCCACTGGAGAAGGGAATGGCAAACCACTTCAGTAGTCTTGCTTGAGAACCCTGTAAACAGTATGAAAAGGCAAAAAGATAGGACCCTGAAAGATGAACTCCCCATGTTGGTAGGGGCCCAATATGCTACTGGAGATCAGTGGAGAAATAACTCCAGAAAGAATGAAGGGATGGGGCCAAAGCAAAAACAACACCAAGTTGTGGATGTGACTGGTGATAGAAGCAAGGTCTGATGCTATAAAGAGCAATATTGCATAGGAACCTGGAATGTTAGGTCTATGAATCAAGGCAAATTGGAAGTGGTCAAACAGGAGATGGCAAGAGTGAATGTCGACATTCTAGGAATCAGCGAACTAAAGTGGACTAGAATGGGTGAATTTAACTCAGATGACCATTATATCTACTATTGCGGGCAGGAATCCCTTAGAAGAAATGGAGTAGCCATCATAGTCAACAACAACAAAAAAAACTAGACCATTCAGGTATTACCTAAATCAAATCCCTTATGATTATACAGTGGAAGTGAGAAATAGATTTAAGGGACTAGATCTGATAGACAGAGTGCCTGATGAACTATGGACAGAGGTTCATGACATTCTACAGGAGACAGGAATCAAGACCATCCCCAAGAAAAAGAAATGCAAAAAAGCAAAATGACTGTCTGAGGAGGCCTTACAAATAGCCGTGAAAAGAAGAGAAGTGAAAAGCAAAGGAGAAAAGGAAAGATATACCCATTTGAATGCAGAGTTTCAAAGAATAGCAAGGAGAGATAAGAAAGGTTTCCTCAATGATTGGTGCAAAGAAATTGAGGAAAATAATAGAATGGGAAAGACTAGAGATCTCTTCAAGAAAATTAGAGATACCAAGGGAATATTTCATACAAAGATGGGCTCAATAAAGGGCAGAAATGCTATGGACCTAACAAAAGCAGAAGATATTAAGAAGAGGTGGCAAGAATACACAGAAGAACTGTACAAAAAAGAGCTTCATGACCCAGATAATCATGATGGTGTGATCACTCACCTAGAGCCAGACATCCTGGAATGTGAAGTCAAGTGGGCCTTAGGAAGCATCACTACAAACAAAGCTAGTGGAGGTGATGGAATTCCAGTTGAGCTACTTCAAATCCTGAAAGATGGTGCTGTGAAAGTACTGCACTCAATATGCCAACAAATTTGAAAAACTCAGCAGTGGCCACGGGACTGGAAAAGGTCAGTTTTCATTCCAATCCCAAAGAAAGGCAATGCCAAGAATGCTCAAACTAGCACACAATTGCACTCATCTCACATGCTAGTAAAGTAATGCTCACAATTCTCCAAGCCAGGCTTCAGCAACATGTGAACCGTGAACTTCCAGAGGTTCAAGCTGGTTTTAGAAAAGGCAGAGGAACCAGAGATCAAATTGCCAACATCTGCTGGTTCATGGAAAAAGCAAGAGAGTTCCAGAAAAACATCTATTTCTGCTTTATTGACTATGCCAAAGCCTTTGACTGTGTGGATCACAATAAACTGTGGAAAATTCTTCAAGAGATGGGAATACTAGACCACCTGACCTGCCTCTTGAGAAACCTATATGCAGGTCAGGAAGCAACAGTTAGAACTGGACATGGAACAACAGACTGGTTCCAAATAGGAAAAGGAGTATGTCAAGGCTGTATATTGTCACCCTGTTTATTTAACTTATATGCAGAGTATATCATGAGAAACACTGCATTAGATGAAGTACAAGCTGGAATCAAAATTGCCGGGAGAAATATCAATAACCTCAGATATGCAGATGACACCACTCTTATGGCAGAAAGTGAAGAACTAAAGAGCCTGTTGATAAAATGAAAGAGGAGAGTGAAAAAGTTGTTTTAAAGCTCAATATTCAGAAAACTAAGATCATAGCATCTGGTCCCATCACTTCATGACAAATAGATGGGGCAATAGTGGAAACAGTGAGAGACTTTATTTTTTTTGTTTCCAAAATCACTGCAGATAGTGACTATAACCATGAAATTAAAAGACGCTTGCTCCTTGGAAGGAAAGTTATGACCAACATAGATAGTATATTAAAGAGCAGAGACATTACTTTGCTAGATGGACAAAGGTACATGTAGTCAAGGCTATGGTTTTTCCAATAGTCATGTATTGATGTGAGAGTTGAACCGTAAAGAATATTGAGCTCCGAAGAACTGATGCTTTTGAACTGTGGTGTTGGAGAAGCCTCTTGAGGTCCCTTGGACTGCAAGGAGATCCAATCAGTCGATCCTAAAGGAGATCCTTCCTGAGTGTTCATTGGAACGACTCATGCTGAAGCTGAAACTAATAATTTGGCCACCTGATGCGAAGAACTGATTCAGTGGAAAAGACCCTGATGCTGGGAAAGATTGAGGGCAGGAGGAGAAGGGGATGGCAGAGGATGAGATGGCTGGATGGCATCACCGACTCAATGGACATGAGTTTGGGTAAACTTTGGGAGTTGGTGATGGACAGGGAGGCCTGGTATGCTGCAGTCCATGGGGTTGCATAGTCGGAGACGACTGAGCGATCGAACTGAACTGAACTGGGGCTTGGACATCATCAGCTCTGAGAAAGATCTTCAGTTCAGTTCAGTTCAGTTCAGTCGCTCATCTTGTATTTCCCTCCATGGGCCTGTAGACTTCTGTTCATCTATTAGATCTCAGGGTAGATGTCACTTTTCCAGTTAAGTTTTCTTTGACCTCTAAGATCAAATTGTGATATCTATTCTCATTTCATTCTGCGTGTTACCTTCTTGGTATTTATTCCCTGAGAGACTTCACCCTGCACAAACATATGTTCTGAAGAATCCACAAGGGAGTCGTTCAGTTTGAGAAGGGAGGGGGTTTGAGTAACACTTATCCAGGTGGCCTCTCTCCCCATGTTGAGAGATCGGCATGCTGGAAGGAAACCAAGGATATTATCAGTCTCTGGAGTTGAGTAGAGTGCTATTTAATCTTCAAAGTCCATGGACTTTAAACTGAGGTATATATACCTCCAAATACTAATAAACATTTTTCCAAAAGATACCTAAAGAAACTTGGTTTTGGATCACCCACTTCTGTATGAACTCATTTCTAATATTGGCCCAACTGAGTTGGTCTTTGAATGTCTCCTCCTTATTTCATAATCTCCCACTTTCAAAGAAAAACAAATAAACAAAAAAAGCATACCTTTTACCCACTGAGATTTCTTATTATGGTGCATTGTGCGAACATGAAAGACTTCCATGGAACCAAGCAAAAGGATAATTCAAAACATTAAAACTAATTTTCAACTCTAGATCATTGTGAGATACTTGTTATCTAACTCAGTTGTAATAATTTGAGTAACAATGGTTAGAGGAGAAGCTTCCGTTTTTATATACTTGTTTTTGTGAGCAAATTTTCTAAGCATTTGATGTCTATAAAACAAATACGCAAAAAGGGGAATAGAATCAATACAAAATCCTCTTTATTCCATGTAATTAGTCATAATCATCCTCGGAAACATCAACAGCCTCATGGATCTATCTCATTAAAAGATGCATTTCCAGTACAGTTGTGTTATTTCTGCTTAATAAATAGCTACCAAATTTTGTAATGTATTTTACATGGATTAGTTTAATCCAATGTTTAGTAGTCATAAGAATGATGTCTCCACCTAGGAGAAATTCTTAATGCTTAGCACCATATAGCTCTAGCAATTGTGAAGTTTAAAAGCCAATTTATATACGTATGTTTGGTAGCAGATAAACATGATCAATTAAAGATTTTTAAGCAATAAAGTATGAGCTTGCATGAACTTAAATGTCTGTTTGGGAAATGAAATGAAATAGTTTACAGAAAAAAGAAAAACGGAAAGTATCTGATTGTTACAAGATCACTTGTTCTTTTTTTTAATGGATGTTATGGTTATGAAATTACAATGATTTTTTTAAAGAACCCACAGATTATATTTAAAAAGCTGCTTCACAGTTTTGTTTAAAAATGTCCATATTCACTGTATATCCCAAATAATATCCTTTGACAGGGGGCACTGAAGTTTTCAAAGTTGTTTTGGAGAATAAATAAGCAAAAATTGTGAAGAGCCGTGCTCTAAAGCAGAGGTCCCCGACCTCTGGGATCTAATGCCTGATGATCTGAGGTGGAAGTTTATTTCTATTATTTAAATATTATGCAATAATAATAATATAAATAAAGCACATAATAAATGTAATGCACTTGAATCATCCCCAAACCATCCTCCACAACCCTGGTACATGGAGAAATTGTCTTGCACAAGACCAAAAACATTGAGAGCTGCTGCTCTAAGGAGCCACTCCTGGAAAATTGGAAAGTCGGCTTAGTTCCTCATCTTGGTAAGGGGTATCACTAACATGTGGGACGGCGACCTTCCAGGGCATCTCTCCCAACCAGAATGCTATTCTTTGTCAACCATTTTAGCTCCGGAGTAAGCTCACACTGGAGAATCTGCCTTAAGCTTGAGTTCACAAGTCCTTCATTCTGGAACTCTTCCCTGCCCAGCCTGGCTAGACCCAATGAGGTTGTCTTGATAAACACTTTCAGGGACCCCATGCTGCTTGCTTTCTCAGATCCTGTGTTAGGTTTCATAATTAAGCATTTCAAAGGACTTGACCAAAATCCAAAGGGGTTGCTGTGTGGCTGGCTCAGTGAGGGCAGGACCAGCCCCACTTTCCTCAGTCTTTTCTCTCTAGCTCTGAGCATAGGGGTCAGAGGTTCACAGAAGCCCAGTAATCATTATTTGTTGAATGATTGGAAGAACCAAACAAAAGGAAAGTCTTTAAAATGCAAATATTAAGAAAAGCAATGCTTTCAGGTATGTATGTTTATTTGTTGCCTGTTTTCTTATTTTTAAGATTAATTATGCAGTTACTATGAGCCTGTGTATTTGGCTGTGTTATTGCACGTGGTGGGCAGGAAAGAGTTAAAGATTTTACTCAGTGAGACTGGGAGCAATGGTGACTCCCCTTGTGGCAGCTACAGTGGTGTTGTTCTGGTATAAGATCTAGGGAACATCTCTGAAAAGAAGGTACTGGGGTCCTGAGGACTTGGGTCCATTCTTCCAGGGAAATCTCTTGAATCTAGAAGATGTGGAGATGACTCTTTCCATAGTAATAGACATGCAAGAAGAGATCTGAAGTTGTTCAAAATTGTGCAAATATAAAACAATAAGATGGAATAAAGATATAGAAGCTTCTGCCGTAGCAGCAACAAGCATTTCTGCCCTTTGGTGTGATTCTCTCCATTTCTCAGTGGCGGGGAAGCCCAGAAAACAAGAATGCTTCTTTGAACTCTGACATTCAGAGGGCCTTGGGGGCCTTTGGATGGAGAAAACTAATTTAAGAGCAAGCTATTCAAAAGAAAATGAAGTGGTAGCAGCCAGGAGAAAGACATCTGAGGATGATTTAGTGAAACTTAGGCTTGAACTCTGACTCTGCAATTTCCAGCTGTGTAAGATTGGCAAGTGACTTAACTTCTCTGAGTTTCAGCTTCCTCATTAGTAAAACGGGATTTTGCAATACTCTGTAAGTGAAAGAATGGATATGAAAGTGTTAGCTTGGTAAGAGGTTGTCCAGTAAATGTTTGTCGAAACTGTTGAAAGATAGAGATTTTTAGAATTAGACTGGTACCTGGACATTCATGAGCAGAGTTTAGAGAGTTGGATAAACAGAATGACCTTTGGGTCTAACCATAACGTGAACACGTGTGTACATGCATCTAAGTCTCTGGATGTGCCACAGGGTTGCCCAGTCTTGGCACTATTGACATTTTGGGGTGGACAAGCCTTTGCTGCTGAGGGTGGGGTGGAGTGCATTTTAAGATATTTACCCACATCCCTGACCTCTACACGCTAGATGTATTCACACTCCTGTTTAAAGTTGGAACAACCAAAAATGTCTCCAGACATTGCCAAATGTCTTCTGGAGCGGTGGGGGCAGGGGGGCAAAACTGCCCCTGGTTGAGAACCACAAACTTAGATGAACTCACATGTAGGAAAATCTGATGTGTCTGGAGGGGGGGATGTTGGGGGTTGGGGAGAGTTGTGGCTAAAATATTAAATGTGTCAATGTCATAATAAGGCAAACCCTGAGCTTTTCCTTTTAAAGGTACCTCAGATGACTTACTGTTCAAAAAATAAACTTTGATAGGATGACATAAATTACACAAAGCACTTAACATATATTCACCTTACAACATTTTTTCATGCTATACTGTCATTGTTGTTGTCGCTAAGTCATGTCTAACTCTTTTGCGACCCCATGGACTGTGGCCAGCCAGGCGCCTCTGTCCATGGGATTCTCCAGGCAAGAATACTGGAGTGGATTGCCATTTCCTTCTCCAGGGGATCCTCCTGACCCAGGAATTGAACCTGGGTCTCTTGCATTGCAGACAGATTCATTACCGACTGAGCTACTAGGGAAGCCTTAAGATGTCAGATATTTCTAATATGGCTTCAGTTCAGTTCAGTTCAGCTCAGTCGTGTCAGACTCTTTGAGACCCCATGGACTGCAGCATGCCAGGCCTCCCTGTCCATTATTAACTCCCAGAGTTTATTCAAACTCACGTCCATTGAGTTGGTGATGCCATCCAACCATCTCATCCTCTGTCATACCCTTCTCTTCCTGCCTTCAATCTTTCCCAGTCTTTTCCATTGAGTCAGTTCCTCACATCAGGTGACCAAAGTGTTGGAGTTTCAGCTTCAGCATCAGTCCCTCTAATGAATATTCAGGACTGATTTCCTTTAGGATGGACTGGTTGGATCTCCTTGCTGTCCAAAGGACTCTCAAGAGTCTTCTCCAACACCACAGTTCAAAAGCATCAGTTCTTCGGCAATCAGCTTTCTTTATAGTCCAATCCTCACAGTCATACATGACTACTGGAAAAACCATAGCTTTGACTAGCCAGACATTTGTTAGCAAAGTAATGTCTCTGCTTTTTAATATGTTTTCTAGGTTGTTCATAACTTTTCTTCCAAGGAGCCAGCGTCTTTTAACTTCATGGTTGCAGTCACCATCTGCAGTGATTTTGGAGCCATGAAGTGATGGGACCAGATGCCATGATCTTCGTTTTCTGAATGTTGAGCTTTAAGCCAACTTTTTCACGCTCCTCTTTCACTTTCATCAAGAGGCTCTTTAGTTCTTCTTCACTTTCTGCCATAAGGGTGGTGTCATCTGCATATCTGAGGTTATTGATATTTCTCCTGGCAATCTTGATTCCAGCTTGTGCTTCATCTAGCCCAGCGTTTCTCATGATGTACTCTGCATATAAGTTAAATAAGCAGGGTGACAATACACAGCCTTGACATACTCCTTTTCCTATTTGGAACCAGTCTGTTGTTCCAAGTTTATAATAAGGCTTAGAAACCATTATTATGACTCTTACAAATCTATTGAGTAAGAATAATGGTATGTAATATATAAAAAGATGCCTTCTAAAATACTTGGTAGATAGACTTGTTCACCTGGATAGTTATGGAAGTTCACAGATCCAACCTTGATCCTGACTATTGGGTCAATTTTTTTCTAACTGGATGAATAGATAGATGGATGGGTGGATGAATAGAGAAGGGGATGGGATAGATAAGGATGTACATAAATAATTCTTAAATATAGAGGAAAGTATGGAAAGAGGGTAACTCTGAGGACAGCAGGAACAAACATGTATTGAAGTTTTACTCAATCCTCAACGCTGTCTTGGTGTTCTACATAAGTTATCTTATTTAATCCTCATAATGATGGTTTTATGACTCCCTTGTTAAAACCCAAGCTTAGCAATATTAAATAACCTACTCAAGATGGAAGGGTAGTCCTAAAAGCCCAGCCCTCAGTGTCTCAAATACCGGGAGACCTCTCCAGTTGCACAGTTTTACAGAAATATTCTGCTTCCAAAATACAGACAGAGACCTATGAGGCCTCTGTGTCTGTGGCCTTCCAGATCCTCATCTCCCGCCAGTGCTGTGGATACAGCCCGGCCCAGCTCTGAGCCCAAAGCTTCCATGGCAGAGCCTTTCACTGTCTGAACCTGTTTACAAGGTTGACAGGCTACAGCCATGTGGCCTTGGCTGGGTGCCCACCCCACAGAGGGCCCCCACACTGTCAGGAACCTTCCACAGGTGAATGATATGGAAATTACCTCTCACCATGTCTGCAAGGTGCCTGTGGCTACGTTCATCACCAGGTGAAGAGATGCCTTTTTCACTGGAAGCCAATCAGTCACCAGTCGAGCCAGGAGGAAAACACAGATGGTTAAACAATCTTCCTTCTCTCTTATCCCACCCACCGTGTGTGTGCATTTGGATACCCCCTTTTATAGACATGATTTCTGTCACCATTCTAAGGAGACCATTCTCATGTCATTGAACTCCACAGTAGGCTTTTCCTGCATCTGGCATGTCCCAGTGAGGTGTACATTCATTCATTCATTCCATAAACCAAATGTATTTATTAGGCTTCTACTATATGTCAGACTGGGCTTCCCTGGTGGCTCAGTGGTAAAGAATCTGCCTGCCAATGCAGGAGATGTGGGTTCAATCCTTGGGACAGGAAGATCCCCCAGAGTAGGAAATGACAAGCCACACTAGTATTTTTGCCTGGGAAATTCTATGGTCAGAGGAGCCTGGTGGGTATAGCCCATGGGGTTGCTAAAGAATAGGACATGACCTAGTGACTAAAGAACAACAACAATTGTTAGACTCTGTTTTAAGAGTGGGAAGAAGACAGACAAGGACATGAAACTTGCTTTCTAGTGGGAAGAGAAAGTAAGTGGACAAGTAAAATAGATCCTTGGAAATAATATGGGGGATGGGATAGGGAAGTCATGGGGAGTAGACGGGGCTATATTAATTCAAGTGATCAGGTAAGTCTGTTCTGGGGTGAAGTAGATGAAGAGCTCTGGTTTGAGCCCTTGCAGAGGGGGATTGTGGTGCAAACTAGTTAAGGCCATAGACAACACTGGGTTTAGAACCAGCGGTTGTGTCTTGCTGCATATATATATATCAAATTGTAGAATCAAGAAAATTAAAATGCAAAAAATAGAATGAGAGAGAGAAAAATGAGAAGGTAAGAAAGAAATCAAGATTGTCATATACCAAAGAAAGTTCGAAGAGGATAAGCTTGGGTTCCTGTGGAAAGGAAAAAATGAGAGCTTGGGTTCCTGTGGAAAGGAAAAGAAACATAAGACACAGAAGGAAATTGAACTAATATTTACTTAGTATCAGATACTGAGCCAAATGCTTGACATATTTGCTTGATTGAATATGAAATCATACTGAAATCTTGATTGATTGAATTAAAATCTTTGCTTGATTGAAATCTTTGCTTGATTGTAATCTTTATCGAAGCAAAGAAACCAACAAATTCCCATAATATATCATGCTGCCTATTTCAAAGATGGGAAAACAGGCTCAGGGAGTTTAAATGCTTTTTTCTCGGTCTTCCTATTGTGAGTCAGGGGTGGGATTCAAACCTAGAACTTCTTGTCTCCAAAAAACATGTCCTATCTATGATGTAATATCATATCCCTATCAGAATGAGCAGCTGAGTATTTTGTCTGGGGTAGTGTATATGGAAAATTTTATGGGATGAAGAAGGGAGAGGGTGATATACCTGTAGACTAGTCTTGGAGGTGAAACATTTGGTGGGGAAGAGAGTGGGCAGAGAGTAGGTTGAGTGAGTGGGGACCTGAATTCAGGTTTTTTAGTTAATGGAGCACATCCAACAGCTATTGAGCTGTTGCAATATCCCCCTTAGAAGGGGACAGTGGGATACTGATCACATTTTCATCCATTTTGATCTATATACCTGTCTTATCCCTTAGACTTGAAGACAAGGATCATTAACTTTAAAAAATATATATATGTGTTTAGCATGTGCACATGGTGTATTCAGACAGTATGATGAGTTATACAGTGAAAATCAGTCTCCCTTCTCCTGTCCCCACATCTTACACCTTGAGCCAACTACCCTTGTCAGTTAAGTGTGTGTAAGTTACTCAGTCGTGTCTGAATCTCTGCAACCCCATGAACTGTAGTTCACCAGGCTCCTCTGTCTATGGAGTTCTCCAAGCAAGAATACTGGAGTGGGTTGCCATTCCTATCTCCAGGGTATCTTACTGACCCAGGGATTGAACCCAGCTCTCCTGCATTGCAGGCAGATTCTTCTCCATCTGGGCCACTAGGGAAGCCTTATCAGTTAAGGACCATTTCGAACTTTAAGTGTGAGTTTGAAGACTTACAAGCTTTGTTCCTTTGGAGGCTCTGGGTCTGGAAGGCCTCCTGGAGGAGGTCATGGCAATCTGCTCCAATATTCTTGCCTAGAGAATCCCACAGACACAGGTGCCTGGCAGTCTGCAGTTCATGTGGTCGCAAATAGTTCTATACAACTGAAACGATTTAGCATGAACTCATGTACCTTTCTGAGCCTCGTTTCTTTATTAATTAGCATATAATCACTAAATACCTATTATAGGCAAAGACTTACTTATTCTGTATATTGCCTATCGTGCTGTAACAAATTATGACAGACAGTAACAAAGCATCATTTATTATTTTATTGTTCTGGACATCAGAAGCCCCAGGTGAATTGGTAGGGATGCATTCCTTCAGAAAGCTCCAGAGGAGAATCCATTTCCTTGTCTGTTCCAGCTTCTAGAAATCACCTGTGTTCCTTGGCTTCTGGTCCCTTCCTCCATTTTCAAAGCCAGCAGCAAAGCACATTCAAATCTCTCTTTCTTTGACTCTGATTCTCTGGCCTCCCTTTGTCCTTTATAAAGATGTTTGTGAGTTGACTGGGCCGAACTGGATCATTTAACATCATTTCTCCACCTCAGCATCCTAAACTGCCTCTTCAAAGTCTCTCTTGCTATATAAAGTCACATATTCATAGGTTCCAGGGATTAGAATGTGAACATCATTCTCGGTCATCACAGGAAGACCGAGAAAACACCATCTAAAATGAAAATGAGTGTTTATGTCCAGATTTTAAAAAATACTGTATCTCCAAAGTAAGTTAAAATTCATCTGGTTCTCTCTGTTCCATTGACATCACCTAGCTGTGTTATCCTTGTCTCAGGTCATTGCAAAGACTTCACACTAGGTTCCTGATGCCTGGGCCACTGTTCCTACCAGGTCTGCACCCTGCTGCCTGGCCACCTTTCCAGGCACACATGCCAATCATCCCATTCCCTTTTTAAAACACCTCAGACTCCCCACTGGCCTCCATGTGATGTAAAATCTCCTTTGCAGATTGAACGAGACTTCTCACGATGCTACCCTGGAGCCTCCTAAACTTCATGTAGCTCCTCAGGTCTGGTCTTCCTGCCCCCTGGCCTTTGCACCTGCTCTCACTCATCTTTCAGATCTCAGCTTAGGTGTTAGCCCCTTAGGGAAGCCACCCTGGCTTCCACGTCCAGACTAGATGAGATCTTGTCTCTGTGGGTCCAACAGCAATCCTGCATCACCTATCAAACTCTCATTGTGGGGAATTGACGTCAATCTTGCTCACCTGTGGTCGTTTAATGAATAGCAGTTGTCTCAGTGGCTTCATGAATGAGTGAATAAGTGAGACACACTCTCACTGGAGACATAGACTCTCTGTCTGATCTCCACTTCACTCTGATATTCATCATCAACCTCGATTCTCTGAGTGTGAAATCTTTTTGGAGAGGTAGTAACTGTTATGTAGAGTTGTGGGTTTCATCTTCTTATTAGAAAGATAACCGTATGTATGTATCCAGCATGCATTTTATTTGAGGGTTTGGGGGTGCATCGAAAAACTTTAGAGCTTTTATAGGTGGGGCTTTGCCTTCCTCTCCTGCTCTAGACAGATCAGTTGTGCAGGGCTGGAAATCATCAACATCTAGAAATAGTCAACAAGAACTACAGCCGGTGTAGACTTGTTAAGACATACTACGTGCTCACAAGGTTTTAATGGACAGGCCTCCAAAAAACAGTTCTCTGCACCAATGTGCATTCTATTTTCCTTAACCTTCCCCTTCCACAGAAGATTCATGGCCTTCTTGAAAGTAAAGGACTAAGTTAAGTGATCTGAAATTCCCCAGGGAAGAGGGGAGAGTCAAGCAGGGGACTCCGGCAGGGGGTGGGGACACTTTGCTTCCTCCTCCCGGACATGCCATGGGGAGGCAGTGAACCACACACGTGACTTGTTTGGCTGGAAACAGCAGATCCAGGGCAAGGCATGACGTGGTGACATCTCTCTGGGAGGGTTGCAGCTTATAAGATTCCACTATTCTAATGCCAACCTGGCAGCTGAGATGGCCAGGCAGGCTTTCCTTCCAGGAGAAGTTTCTGCTTCACACAGGAGGTGGATTATAGGAAGGATGTGGACGTGCCACCATTCATATCAGGAATTCTTCGGCAGGAGAGAGCACGGAGGGTTGTTTGTCAGCAGATCTTGCCAAATAGACTGGGCACATTTGATACAGGCGGGCAGGTCACCCAAGCCCTAGGAAAACTTTGTCCTCCCTCCCTCTCTCTTTCTTAACCTCTCCTGGTCAGCTTGTTTGTTCAGCTCTCTAACTGGCCATCCCAGCAGGTAAAGTAACCTGCCGTGTGCCCAGGCAGGGCACAGCTTGTGGATTTAGTTCCTGACACTTTCCAAGAAGTAGTCATTCCAGAGTAGATATTTCGTTCTCTTTCTTGTCCCCAAATTTTATGTTCTGGTCATTCATGAACAGGGAACTCAAAAAACTATTAAAAACCCAGAGGAAACAAAGTGGACTCGATTCACTCTTGGTCTGACGGTCGGTCTTCCTCACTAAATCCTGGCTTAAGAACAGAACTCTCCAGATCTGAGGGTCTCATGGTTAATGAACATAGCAGTCACCTGGCAGATTTGTGAAACTTCAGTTTTCTGGGTTTTTCCCAGACCTCTGGGTGTAGGCTTTCAGAATCTGTGTGATGCAGGGATTAAAAATGGGACAGAAGATAATTTAGAGAAAATTTGCCCTATACTTAGGACGGTGATGGGATGTGTAGATCAATTGTTTTGACTTCAGACACGAAGAAACTTTGGATGTGAATCTTAGCTTACTAAATGTGTGACCTTGAGGAAGCTACCTCTTCTCTTTTAGTCTCAGCTTTCTCATCTGTAAAATGGGAACAGTAACAATATTTCCTGTCAAGGTTGCTGTGATCATAAAGTGAAGTTGTGTAGGTAAAGCATTTGATGCATAGTGAGTGGTCCGTAAATGGCAACAGGCCCTAATGGTGTGGTTTTGAGTAATTATGTCTGAATGGGGAAAGGATCTCCCATCTTCTCTGGGCCAAATGCCCAGTTTTTCTCTAGGAACAGATGGGCCCCTGGAGTCTAGTGGAGTATGCTCCCTACGAGAATTGACTTCAGTGGGACTTCCCTGGTGGTTCAGTGGCTAAGACTCTGAGCTCCCAAAGCAGGGCGCTGGGGTTCGATCCCTGGTTAGGGAACTAGATTTCCACATTCCACAACTAAGAGCTTGCATGACGTAACTAAGACCCACTGCAGCCAAATAAATAAAATATTAAGAACAAAATATTAAGAAAAAAGAATTGACATAAGTGATGAGAAAGTGACATCTAATTCATGGGAGAAAGGCAGGAGGTGGCAGACAGAACTGGGTTTGAGTCTTATCTCGGACTATGAGACGGTGGGCAAACTTTTCTATCTTTCTCAGCCTCCTTTTAAAAATTTACTTTTTTTAGTGAAGTGTAGTTGATTTACAATATCGTGTTAGTTTCAGGTACAGCCAAGTGATTCTGTTGTATTAATATATACACATTGTTTTACATTTTCTTTCCATTACAGATTATTACAAGATATTGAATATAGTTTGTTGTGCTCTACAGTAAATCCTTGTTACTTACCTATTTCACATACAGTAGTTTGTATTTGTTAATCAAGTTCCTTTATTTGATTTATATAACTAATATTTGTCTTAAAATTTTCTAGGGCGATCAGGTGACACATCTATAAATTTAGTGCTTTCATTTTTTTTGACCTAGTCTAGCTCCAAATAATATACTTCCCTATATATGGAAGTGTCCATGGATTAGTGACAAATACTATTTAGAGAAAGTAAGCAATTTGATAGTATTCATCTCTTGCGTATTAAAGAAATGTATGCTAACCATGAAAAAACTGGGGAATCTTTGCCTGTCTTTGGGGAGATGGAGTTCATTGATTCATAGTATAGTCATGACACATAAAAAGTACTCACTAAAGGACCACTTAAAAATTAATATTGTTAATATAGTAAAATTCATATTAATAATCAAATCAGTTTGGGCTAGTACATGAAGAAAGTAAGTTGAGAGGAAGTCAGTTATGAGTTCGTATTCCAGTGGTTAGAAACTGTGTGACCTTGACTAAGACACGAAGCCTCTCTGAGGTCAAATTGTGTCATCTGTAAGAACGGAAGGTTATACTCGATTGCTAATTTGTAGTGAAGATTAAATAAGGTACATCATGCTACGAAGAACCATAGTTGACATTCAACAGAGTGTATTACGGCACGTATCTTTCTAATTTTCTTAAATATCTTATAAATTTTTTAGTTGCCTCTTGTATTTACCATAATATAGATAACTTTATCTGCAAACAATGATACTTTTGGCTATTCATTATCCATAGTCAAACTTCCTTCCACTGCTCCCCCACCCCCCGCCCACCTTATTGTGGGGAATAAGACTTCTGGAACAGTGCTAAACTCTAGTGGTGTCAGCTGCTTCTTCTGGTTTTCATCAGTGGGGATGATTCTGATATTTTATCATTAGGTATGATTCACCTGTAAAACTCTAGTAGCATTGTCATATTCTAAAGTTCCCCCTATTTTACTATAATAAGTTCTATTTGTTGTTTTTCTCCTAATCAGGAATTAACCCTTATTAACTTTTGTTTTTTATCAGTTCTCAAAGTGATGCTATGGTGTCTTTTCTTTAATTTGCTAATCTGTGTGACTGATACTACTAAGATGCAACCATCCTTGCCTTACTGGAATCAATTCTACCTGGTCCACTGAGCACAGAGGAAATGCTTTCCTCTTTCTCTTCCAGCCCCTGGTCCTGCAGCGGTCCATTCTATTTTTCTCTGTCTGATGTCTGCATCCCCTGTTCCATGGCACAGTCCTTTTAGAGGGAGGGGGAAATGGAGAGGGGGGCCCATTTGCAAGTGCGCATGACAAGAGAGTCATAAGACTTGCTGGACATTGAGGGAGAGAAACCCACGAGTTCCTGGTTCCTGTTGATGGCCAGTTTAGGGGCCTTTGGAGTCTGTTCTCTTGTGCCACCCCATTCCCTGCAAATTGCTGCAGCAGCAGCCTCTGACCAGCTGCTAGGCACCTGATCTCATGTCCCTCTGACCACAGAGGACCAAAGCCACGTCTGCCCAAGGCCGTTTCCATAGAAATGCAAATACATAACCAGTGCTTCCTCTTCAAGCCACCTTGTCCCTCTCTTCCCTTTTTGTCTTCTAGATCTTTAATGACAGTAGCTCCGATTTCACAACACAGAGATGTGTCACTCAGTCACGCAGTTCCTTATGAAGAAATAGATTTGATTTTCTTCTCTCTATTTTTTTGAAAGCATTCAAAATAAACTTCTGGGTCTTGATGAGGATGTCATGTGCACTTCTACAGGTGACTGGAGAGAAATAGGGGCTAAGCCCGGTGGAATCTTTGCACATGGATCTGATTTCAGGTTTGCCAGACAGAAGGGGAGTCTTCCCAGAAGGAAAGGGATGGCACTGCATCAGCTCAGACCCAACTCTGGGTCAGCCTTGAGGGTGGGGAATAGGATTTCTGTCTTCCTAGAATAGAGGCAAGACTCCTTCCACCCTCCAGCTTCCCTCTTCTGTGTCAAAGACTATTAACTCAAAATCTGTATGGTTCTAGGGATTGATGGAGAATCCACTTTTAAGCTTCAAGTTGCATTAATTTGGAGTTGAGTAATTTATACTCTTTGGTGGCTCAGATGGTAAAAGGATCTGCCTGCAATGCAGGATACCCGGGTTGAATCCCTGGGTTGGGAAGATCTCCTGGTGAAGGGAATGGCAACCCACTCCAGTATTCTTGCCTGGAGAATTCCATGGATAGAGGAGCCTGGTGGGTTACAGTCTAGGAACTAACAGACAGATGCTGGACTAATTAGCCCAGATTCTCATGCTGATCCTGCTCTCTAGGTAACTTTCTGAAAGACCAAGCACTGGGAAGGTACCTAGGCAGATCATAAGCAACAAAGGACTGAAGCCAGGAAATGTATGTTAGGTTAGATGCCCAGAAGCAGACTCTGAGATGAGGATTCATTTGCAGGTGATTTACAAAGGGAAGCTGGGAAGAGGGGAAAATCATACTGGAGCAGACAGGGGGTCATACAAGAGTGTCATCTCAGGCCAAGTCCTAGAAGGTTGACTTCAGTTTGATCCAGCTATAATATTGGTTGCTGTTGTTTAGTCAAAGTCATTGCTGACTCTTTTGTGACCCCATGGACAGTAGGAGCCTGGAAGGCTCCTACTGTCCATGGGATTTCCCAGGCAAGAATACTGGAGTGGTTGCCATTCCCTTCTCCAGGGAATCTTCCCAACCCGGGGATCAAACCTGTGTCTCCTGCATTGGTAGGCAGATTCTTTACCCCTGAACCACCAGGGAAGCTGTAATAATACTAGAGTCTTAGTTAAACCTCAGAGGTATCCTGATTTGAATAAGGGAGTTGAGTTTCAGGTAACTTCATGCCACTGCCATTAGTTAAACGTTCTCAGGGGTACACGCTTTCCCAGGCACTTCCAGCTTTCAGTGCAATTGGACAAAGTGGGCTCAAGTGGCACAAGAATGGTCTCCTGGAAAAAAAGTCCACAGGTGCCAAGGGACAGACACAGAGACAGGAAAAGGGACTCTGCAAGCATCTGGCTGTACCACCCAAGTTGATCCCATAAAGGGATCCATCATGTAATGGACCTGGGATAAACCTACAGATGCCCAGCTCTCACCGAGGCTGACAGGATCAATATTTCTGGGAGTGGAGCCCAGAAACCTGCACATTTGTCCAGCTCTCTGTGTGATTCTAATGCCTTCTAATGGTGGGGAACTGCAGCTTTAAGTGTTGCAAAGGGCTGAGGATTAGATAATTGCAAAGAGCAAGTGGGGGGCCGAGGCAAGAGGAAGCGCTGCTCTTTAAATAGGAAGAAAGAACCATGTGTGAGGCTGAAAATGATGCAGGCTCTGCAGCCAAACCCACTAGAATCCTTCTCCTTGCCCTGGGATTCTGAGACTCGAAGAAATCCACTTTACCTCTGTTTCTTCATCTCTATGAAGTCAGAATACCTTACTTCGTAGAGCTCCGTGGAGTTCATTGATTCATTTGAGAAGTATTTATTGAGTGTCTTTGCCTTTTCCCAAATTCTGAGGGTGTAGGATGAGATAAGATAGACAGGATTCCTGTCCTGGTGGGGCTCAGGGGCTGGACTGTCACATCCCTACTGGATGAGGTCAAAGCCTTGCTTTCTCTATAGAGAATGGGCATGTGGACACAGAGGGAAAGGGGTGGTGTGATGAATTGGGAGATTAGGACGGACACACATACACAACCATGTGTGAAATAGAGAGCTAGTGAGAATCTGGGGTGTAGCACAGGGAGCTCAGCTCGGTGCTCTGTGATGACCTGCAGAGGTGGAACGGGGTGGGGGGAAGGGAGGGAGGTCCAAGAGGAAGGGGATACACGTACACATATAGCTGACTACTTGATTGTACAGCAGAAACTAACACAACATTGTTGTAAAGCAAGAGAAACGCAAATCAAAACCACTATGAGGTACCATTTCACACCAGTCAGAATGGCTGCGATCCAAAAGTCTACAAGCAATAAATGCTGGAGAGGGTGTGGAGAAAAGGGAACCCTCTCACACTGTTGGTGGGAATGCAAACTAGTACAGCCACTATGGAGAACAGTGTGGAGATTCCTTAAAAAACTGGAAATAGAACTGCCTAATGATCCAGCAATCCCACTGCTGGGCATACACACTGAGGAAACCAGAAGGGAAAGAGACACGTGTACCCCAATGTTCATCGCAGCACTGTTTATAATAGCCAGGACATGGAAGCAACCTAGATGTCCATCAGCAGATGAATGGATAAGAAAGCTGTGGTACATATACACAATGGAGTATTACTCAGCCATTAAAAAGAACACATTTGAATCAGTTCTAATGAGGTGGATAAAACTGGAGCCTATTATACAGAGTGAAGTAAGCCAGAAAGAAAAACACCAATACAGTATACTAACACATATATATGGAATTTAGAAAGATGGTAACAATAACTCTGTATACGAGACAGCAAAAGAGACACTGATGTATAGAACAGTCTTTTGGATTCTGTGGGAGAGGGAGAGGGTGGGATGATTTGGGAGAATGGCATTGAAATACGCATAATATCATATATGAAACGAGTCGCCAGTCCAGGTTCGATGCACGATACTGAATGCTTGGGGCTGGTGCACTAGGACGACCCAGAGGGATGGTATGGGGAGGGAGGTGGGAGGAGGGTTCAGGATGGGGAACACAGGTATACCTGTGGCGGATTCATTTCGATATTTGGCAAAACCAATACAATATTGTAAAGTTTAAAAATAAAATAAAATTAAAACAAAGCAAAACAAAAAACAAAACCCTTGCTTTCTTTCCAGCTTTCCTTGACATTTTCCTCTCAGACTCCACTGTGGCTCCTCTATATTTTTGATCTTCTCCAGTTCTGCAGGGCTAAGAACACATCATAAAAGATCAGAGGTGTTACAGTAAATTTTGGGGCAAATGCTGCTGTAGAAATCCCACTGATATGAAATGTAGAATAACATAAGACAGAAAGAATTGTCTCTGTGAATGAAGGACATATTTGGAAAACCTGGCTATATGCATGAAAGTCAAAGGCATTAAGAAGTGCAGTATCTAGAAAAAAAATGATAAAAGTACCCAGATACATCAAAAGATACTTTATAATGCAGTGAAAAGGATCTTGAGCAAGCAGTGATTCATTTATTTCTTCAGTTTTGATATCTGTAACCCAGGTGTCAGGCAACCCCTTGGGATTGGGACAACACACCCTCAAATCCCCACTTCTGTGGTCCTCCTCAAGATCTCCCTGAATCATTTCCAGCTTTCTGACTCATGACCTCCTGCTTTTCATATGCAATCTTTGCTCTGAACCATACTGATTTCCATGTCAGACAAAGGTTCTTCAAGTCTTTTCCCCAAACAAAATCAAGTGAGACACAAACCAAAATAACCACAAGCAAACTGAGCCATGTACTTTGGTCAGACTCTGAATGGAGGAAGGGTTTCCATACCAGGAACACAAATTTAAAAGGATAAGAGCATCTCCATTCTCAAATGACTGGTATCCATGATGAAGCTCGATTAGCTGTGGATCCACTAGGCTGCCTCTTCTTCCTTCCTCCTTCCACACACTTTCTTCTCCTGTCCCTCTTCACTGAACCTTTTGTGACCAGAATAAATGCATCCCTACTCCTTGCCTTTGCACCTTAAGGAGTTGTCTCATCCTACAAAAAAGCCTACCAAGTCTTTTCTCACACAGAGATAGTTACCTTCCTCTGATGAATTCTGACATCCCCTGGTGGATATGCAGTTGTTTCCGCCTCCTCACAATCTTTTAAATTCAATAGACATCCATGGATCCCCGTGGTTGTGCTTTCCATTACCCTCCCTCATAACTGGGAATTTACTTTATTTCTTGGGACGAGTTTTCTCAAATAGGAAACTTGCTCACTTCTTACGCTTCTTAAGAACTTGAAGAAAAGTTGAGTGTGTGAGAGGTTTTGAACACTTGCAAGCATCAACAACTGCTCATCGGTTCTTCTGACCTGAGTCCATTTGTGAATTCATTTCTATAAGGCTTATGTCTGGATTTCTAACATGACGTCTCTTCTGTACGTTTATTTGACTTCTCACCCACTTTGTAGCAAAATGCGTTTCTTAAAACTTCTTAGGACTTATATGCTTCTCCAGAACAATATTTCCTCACTGAATTGTTACTATTCATGTAGCTGGAAAGTTTCTTGAGAGAGTCAATTCAGTCTCCTCCTTCTTCTTCTTCCATCTCTTCCTCTAGGAAATCAGAGAGAATGGCAAGGTAATCTCCTCTTCTTGTTCTGGGAGAACAACCAAATCCAAGAACCTCAGACAGGCAAGCATCCCCTGATCCCAGGGAGTATCAGGACCTTTGGTTTAGGACACTGAGTGTACTTGAGGCTGGCTTGCCTAAGAGTAACTCCCTTTGGGGTCAC
The DNA here is from genome assembly GCF_027580195.1 of Bos mutus. Taxonomy (NCBI): domain Eukaryota; kingdom Metazoa; phylum Chordata; class Mammalia; order Artiodactyla; family Bovidae; genus Bos; species Bos mutus. The sequence goes on along the minus strand of NC_091629.1, from coordinate 53,370,339 downwards.
GTTCTAGGAGTGGTGGATTCCTATATCTGCAGAACATGCAATTGGCATGACTTCTGCTGGGGGTAGTACGTGGCTACCTGCTTAGTGGACAGCAGTTATTTTAGCCTGTCCAGCCTCTATGCCCCCTAATTCTGGTAACAGGATCACAGCATTCCTTGGGGAGCCACCTTTCCCCTATATTTAGTCTCACAGGGGTTTGACTTCATTGTTATTTTCAAGGATGGGCTTATCATCGTGTGGCCAATCAGTGTTGTTCATACTTTTGGTCTCATGAGTGGGTCCAGGGATGGGTATAGGACTGAAGCCAGATAATGAGGCTTGTTTCTCACATGGGAAAGTCCTACTCATCTCCTGAGATCAGAAACTTGAGTGGCTTCCACAGAGTACTTCACGCCCTCCCAGAGAACCCATCACATGGGCTTGCTCTTCTTTTTTTCTTATCTGTCTTCCTCGGGGCTGAGAAGTACAGAGACAAAGATGATTTTTAACTTACTGCCATTACCTAAGAGGAAAATAGGCCTGTTATAGGTACTTAGTTAACCTTTACGAAATGGCAGCAGAGCAAGGTTCAGGAAGGAGGGTTCAGGCTTGGAGGGTCAAGTTGAATAAGGACAGGGCCAAGGGCTCTGGGTTTTGGCAAGATCACACTTCAGAGCTGTTCTCCAAAGAGCCTTATTAAGAAAACAGCAAAACTGAGAATTGCAGCGATGTCTCCGGCAGACCTCCAGTTCCCATTAATGACTCCTATAATAGCTTTTCATTGCCTTCTCTTTCCTTAAGAAAGTCTCACATTGTCATCCAGGCCTGTTAAACGTTCTGTGGGCCATTATCAAAATAGCATTTTCAGCTTCACTGAACACATGTAGGAAATGTTGTGTTTTTTTTTTCTTTTTTTTTAAGACAACTATGAGAATAAGCACAGATTGTATTGGGGTAATTATCTCCTCTCCAACAGCATTTTGGAAAAAGAGGATATTTCTAATTTTTGGAAAGCTGTACATCTAACAGGGTAAACTGTCTGATTAGATTAGCAACTCAATAATTGAAACCCAACATCAAATTAATTTCTCCTCCCCCTCTGCCCTCCATCTCTCTGGTCAACCCTTCCTTCCCCATCATAAAGAGGGAAATCACACAGATTTCTGATGGATGTATTCATTTTGGACTGCATTTCTGTGGGAGTATAAAGCAAATCTGTAAATCTAAGTGGTGAAAAAATCCCATACTTCTAATGGTGACACTGGTATCCAGACCAGGGTCACCCTGGGTCAAAGGCCTGGCTGAGAGTCACAGATGTGCTGTGGGCAAAGAGGGGGTCCTCAGGAGCCCTACATGCACAGCAGAAGAGTTGAAGTCTTGGGCTTATCATCAGCCATTTGATGACCACTGTCTCCAGCTCTCAGTTAATGTCGTCACAGTATCTCTGCAGATGAGTGGAACTGAACCTGAGACCCAGTTCTGCCATGTATCAGCATCACAGTTACCAACTGAACTTTTGCAAGCTCCATCTCCTCACCTGTCAGATCTGAATGACGATACTCACCTCATTTAGAAGGAAAGTGCAAAGCCATCCATGAACACAAATATGTACATTGGCTGCCCAAACAGGCTCACCTTCTTTTCAGACCATTATCTGACCCTCCTCCCACCCTCTCATCTGATCTGAAGTGTAAGACCCTGCCTGGGTGACTCCAAATCCCCAGGTCCAGGGATGAAGGTGGTCCACACCATACAATGACAAGCAAATTGCTGTGAAATACACAGAGAAAGGCATGAGCAGCTCAGCTTTCTGGAGCCAAGGAGGCTCCCTAAAAGGAGTGGTAAGGGAGCTGCTGTGGGAGGAAGGACAAAGATTTCCCCAGAGGAGAGAGGAGGAGGGGGCTCCTGGGCAGGGGGCTCAAGCAGCATTTCACAGGCATGTGGGGAAGATGAGGGTGGAGGTCAGACTCACTCATGCTGCATCACGTGACAAAGGCTGATGGGCTGGTGGCTCGCAGACTTTGTAGACCTGCAGATCATTTGGTGAGTTTGCTAAAAATGTGACATCCTGGTGGGGTCCAGGAATCTACATTTCCCCCAAACTCTTGGGTGATGTCATGCCCGTGATCAGAGGAAGACATGGAAAAACAAGGCTACAGATGATGGAGGGTGAATATAGGGCAAGGGCTTGGGAATCCCCACCCTCCCTGGGTAAAGCAGTCTGGTCTGGGGTGTCGGGATCCTAGGCGAAGGAGTATTCTAGACCACGGGCCCTGGCATTAGTGGGTGTGAGGGGTATAATCTGAGAAACAGGAGATGGGGGAACCCTGGAATAAGAACCCCAGACAGATGATCACATGTATGTTAGGAATCATCAGGGGCTGGGTGGTGAGGGTAGACTCAGTCATGAGGCTTTCAGTTTTGAGATGTGAGCTGGAGAGGAAAGGAATGACCAAGAGCAATTTCTGTAGTGATGGGCATATAGCAGCAGCCCCTGAGGCTTGAGAAAGGGAGGTAAACAAATAGTGTATACTAAGTACCTGAGTTTATTCTATTTTTTAACCCATTTAATTCTCATAATCATTCTAATTAGAAAAAATTGAACGATTTTCAATGAATGGACAAAGAAATCAGCCCCAGAAAGTAATCTGCTCAGTGGAGAATCAGAGGCCGAATTCCAGCCCCTGTGAGTCCAGATCCTACGGGGGATCTCCATCCCTACGCTGTGCGGCACTGTCTTTGACCATGCACGTGGTCCTAGTTCTGTGGCAGGACCCAGAGTCCCTGGAAATAGTGAGGTTGGAGTCAGGGAGGCCAGGGAGGGTCGGGCCCCTAGCCCAGGTGAGAGATGCTGCAGTCTGGACTGGGGCACAGGGCAAAGGCGTTGAGAGAGTTGGACCGGAAATGTCTAGAAGATGGAGTGCCCCCAGGGGCCTCTGAGGGACCAAGCTGGAAATTACCTTCATTTTCAGGGGATTGATCATTCTGACCCCAATGTAGCCTGGCAGGTCTTTGGTGGGAAAGTGAGAACACTGAACTCAAAACTTGGGATACAAAGGAAGAGGTGAGAACCCTAGCAAGCTGTGTGGAGTTGCTGGGAGAAAAGACTGAGTCTGCTCTCTCTTGTTTAGCGAAGACTGGGAGCCAAGCCCTCTGACTCTGGACCCTGAAGCCCCCTCTCCTGTAGCTCTCTAGGAGGGTGGGGCTCAGGGGTACAGGCTTGCCCCTCCAGAAACCTCTCACCTTCCCTTCAAAGGTGAGCACAAGTTTGAACATATGTGGAAAACACAATTCTGTTGCTTCTTGACTGTAGGATGTTAAACAAGTTGCCTCACATCTCTGAGCTTCAATTTCCTCATCTGTGAAATGGACATCATAACTGACTAGGGATTGTCTTGTCTGTCTCAGGAGGCTGGAGGAGGTGAGGTGAGGCCGGGGGAGGGAACACTTTGGCTGCACAGGTGACAGGAAACATCACTGCACTTCCTCCGGAGTGAGTTGCAGCTGGGACTTGGGCATCAGACACTGTTTAAATTCAGAGGTGTGGGCTCTTCTGTCCCCCAGTAAGCTGGTGATGCTGCCCATACTTGGGAACTAGACTAATTGGGAGAATCCATGGGAATTTCTGGCAAGTGAGCATCTGAGTACCGTTGAAGAAGCTTGAGAGGAAAGAGCAGTCTTGCAGGCGTGTGTCTGTGCTGGTACACGGTGTGTGAAGTCACAGTGAATAATAATTGGACACTTTGTGTGATCCAACCTGGATGACAACCGAGGAGGTGAGGACAGACAGTCAATAACAGAGACAGCCCACGAACTCCTGCCACTGTCTCAAAGCAAACACCCAGCCCTGCCGACTCCCCTGTCAGCCAGCAAGATGCTTGTGGGAGGGCAGAGAGGGGGAGGAGAGAGGGCCAGATGGGCTCAGAGACCACGCTGAGCATTTGGGTCTTTGTTTGCAGCACCGGGAATTCACAGAAGCAATTTTAAGTAAGGGGGGGTGTATGATCAGTTTTGTGAGTCTAAAGAAGCTGGTTCAGGTGGCCATGTGGAGACCAAATTGAGTGATATAATCCATGGCAAGGGCTTTGCTCAGTTTCTAGGCTGTAGTGAGTGCTCAGCAAACATAATCCAAAGCTGTGATGAACCTGTCAGGTACCAGGTGCCTGTTGGGAGTGCACGATATTTCAGCAAATGGACCTCAGGTACTTCCTGTCTCTAGCAAAGGGACCGGGTGGTTCCAAGCTCTCTGGTCCAGCTTGGTAGCTTTCCACGCTGTGAGCTGAAGACATTCCAAAGGGGAAGCCCAGGGCTTTACCGGTGGTCCAGTGGTTAAGAATCCACCTTGCAACGCAAGGGACACCGGTTTGACCCCTGGTTGGGAAAGATCCCACATGCTATGGAGCAACTAAGCCTGAGTGCTCTAACTACTGGAGACTGTGCAGCTAGAGCCCGTGCTCTGCAACAAGAGAAGCCACTGTGATGAGAACCTCGTGCACTGCAAGGAAGCGTAGCCCCCGCTCACCACAACTAGAGAAAGCCCTTGTACAGCAACAAAGACCCACCACAGCCAAATCAATCAATTGATCAATCAATCTTCGAAAACTTGGGTGTTGGGGGAGCCCAGCCAGGCCTGGGATAGGGGTGAGAAAGAGCTTCCAATATGGAGGCAGGGCTGACACGCAGTGGGGAGGAAGGAGTCCTTGCACTGTGGGCTCTGACCCACGGTTGCAGGCTCACAGCCCTCCTGCTGGTCTGGGCCACTCGGCAGCCTGGGGAGCTGCATTCTCAGGCATTTCTGGCTACCCAGGCCCAAAGAAGGAAAGGGAGGGTCAACACACAGGGACAAACCATGTGCTCCCAGGAGAACCTCAGCTGGGATTCAAAGATCTCCTGGGTTAATTTGAGGGCTTCCCAGGTGGTGCTAGTGGTAAAGAACCCATCTGCCAATGCAGGAGATATAAGAGACATGAGTTTGATCCCTGGGTAAAGAAGATCCCTTGAAGAAGGGAATGGCAACCCATTCTAGTATTCTTGGCTGGACAATTCTGGACAGAGGAGCCTGGCGGGTCCATGGGAACCGTGGGGTCACAAAGAGCCAGACAGGACTGAAGCAGCTTAGCATGCATGCACGGGCTGATCTGACACTTCTGTGGGGAAACGAGAAGCCCTGCAAACTACTATTTGGAGGGGCTCTCTGACCCTCCCTGGAAATCTGAATAGGAGGCAGCCTGCTGTTGGGGGTCACCCTACCAGGCTACCAGCCACCCAAGGTCAGCTGTAGCAGGGGCCCATGAGGCCAGGACTCCAGGGACAGTGCCTCAGGCTCCTTGCTATTTTTCATTCCACCCTCAACACTGACCATCTGGAGGCTGAGTCTTATCTAAGAAGGGGTTCTCTGTCCCACAGGACTTCACTTGGAAACTGGCTTATCCAGCTTGAGATGTGCTGGAGGGTAAAGCACACACTGACTATCCAAAACTCAGTTTGGTATTAATAATGTTCATGATCCTACTGATGATTTTCCACCATGGTTACATGTTGAAGTGACAATATTTTGGATATATTAGATGAAGTCAAACACATTATTAGAATAGATTTCACCTTGTTTGTTTAATTGCTTTACCGTATTATGTTAGTTTCTGCTCTACAACAGGAATCAGCTATAAGTATATATATATCCCCTCCCTCCTGAGCCTGCCTCCCACCACCTGCCCCACCCCACCCCTCTAGGTCATCACAGAGCAGTGAGCTGAGCTCCCTGTGCTATATGGCAGGTTCCCACTAGCGATCTATCTTACTCATGGTCATGTGTATCTGTCTACGCTTCTCTCAGTTCATCCCCTCCTCCCTCCCCGACTGTGTCCACAAGTTTGTTCTCTGCATCTGCATCATGATTCCTGCCCTGAAAATAGTTTCATCAGTGCCATTTTTTCTAAATTCCATGTATATAAATTAACACGTGATATGTGTTTTTCTAAGTTACTTCACTCCGTATAATAAGCTTTGGGTTCATCCACCTCATTCCAACTGTCTCAAATTTGACCCTATTTATGGCTGAGTAATATTCCATTGTCGCTTTGCTTCTGTTGGCTTTTTTTTAAATGTGACCACTAACAATTTAAAATTTGTATATTTATCATTATATTTCTATTGGATAGAGCTGGTCTAGAGTGTAGTGAGGTGAAAATGGTCCAGTGAAACAAAGACCAGCAGAAACCCCTTTAGTTCTCTCTAGGGTATAAATAGAAGAGAAGGGCAAGGTGAATCCTCTTGACTGCTAAGATGTGAAGAGGGGTCTCCAGTGCCTTGGGGTGGTGTGGTAGAAAAGAGCACCTGCATTGGATGGAGAGCTTCAGAGATTCATAACCCAGTTCTGTCTTCTCTTTCTGTGTCATGTTGGGTAAATCACTTAACTTCTCTGAAGTACGCCAGGCTCCTTCGAATAAAATGAAGCTTGGGATGTACACCTAGTAGAGCTGTGAAGAGGAGATTTAGAGGGAAAGTGTGTAAGTTTCCTAGCAGTGTACTTGGCTGTAGGAGGCATCAACCTTATTTTGTTTCCCGCAATAAGGTGTGAGAAGGTCACTCCTGTCTGAAATTTCAGAACTGGAAGGATCCTTCTGCAACCAAGGCTGAGAGTCCTTCTGGTCATTGATTCATTCAACAGCTCGTCTTTGAGCTGGCTAGAATGGTAGATGAGGTGGACAGGGTCCCCGCCATCAGGATAAGGACCATCCGTATGACCTGTGTTGGTGTGTATGTTGGGGCTTAGGGAGGAAGGAGTGTGCCTTCTGTGCAAATGCCGGGCGCTTTCTGTTTTCCTGGCACAACATTCAGCTCCACTCCCAGCTCAGCCAGGCTCCTCCATCCCCGCTGGAAACAGCTGAAACCCGGCCCAGCTTACTCACTTGTAACCAGCCCTCTTGTCAGCACTGTGAAGCTCAGCATCCCAGTCTCTGTAAAGCCAGGCTGCAGGCAGCCTGTAAGTGACAGCTGGGCCCTTATCCCGCTTCATCCTGTTTCCAGCTCTTGAAGCCCACTTAATGCCACGAAGGCAGTCCCTTGGGACTGCTCCCAGTTCATGGTGATGCCCTAGCAATGACAGTCTCTTGTCTAGCGGTTCACCTCTCTGCTGAGCTGAGCTGAGCTTCAGGGGAAAACAAAGAGAAGAGAAAGCAAACGATTGGGGTCTGCGAAGGAGCAAATGGGTCTGGGGATTCTCTAAGCATAGGTAGAAATGAGGATGAGTGTGAAGGTCAGAGTGAGGGGCTGTGAAGTCCACCAGCATCCTCATATCGAAAACCTAGAGTATGTTGGATGTGTTGCATGTAACATCTCATTTGAATTTTCCTAAAACCCTTGGAGGTAAATGCTATTATCATCCAGATTTCACCTGATTCATTCAAGTTCTTTCAGAAAATCAGTGACAGAGGCTTGTTTTGAATCCAAGTCACCCTTACTCAAGAACCCTACACCAGACACCCTATTCCTTACATGCATCGGCAGAGGGTTGCTAAGAACGTCCTTTGCTTTTATCTGACTATTTCATCAAAGACTTAAATCCTCCAGTCAAAAGTTCAGGGGACAATATCTAGGTCCTCTTAGGCCCACCCAGGCCACATTACTCTATGTGGTGGATTCCCTTCTTCTCTGCTCTTTGTCCAGACTGGGTGGATCCACATGGTCACTCTTGGAGGCACAAAGCTGTACAGACATAGGACCTACTGCTGCTGCTTCCCAACTTCAAACTGTGCAGGAGGAAAAGATGCCTTGTGGGGTTTATTCTTATTCAATGCAGTTATCAATACAGTTGGTGGGAGAATTAAAGGTAGTGATGTTTGAACCTGGCTCAAACCAGGGTACAAATTAATGGCACGGTCCCTTTATTTTTAAAGTTTTTTTTTTTTTTTAATGTGGACTATTCTTTAAGTCTTTGTCAGATTTGTTACAATATTACGTCTGCTGTTTATGTTCTGGCATTTTGAACATGAGGCATACGGGATCTTAGCTACCTAATCAGGGATGGAACCTGCACTCTCTGCATTTGAAGGCAAAGTGTTAATTTAACCACTGCATGGCCAGGGAAGTCCTGGGAATGATCACTTTTAAAAAGATGATATATATGAACATTTTCACAGAATGCTCAAGCTATAGATGGTGCTCAATAAACTCCCAGGAAAGACAGGCTGTTAGAACTCTTGTGACCTTAGCAAGGGCAAGGGCCATAGTTCTCCATCTTGGGTGTGCAGAGAAGTTGTGGGGAGATCTTATGAAAATGTAGACTCCTGTAGTCTCCTCCCTGCTCTTCTGACTCAGAAAAACCATGGGTGGGGCCCCAGACACTGCATTTTTAATAATCTCTCCAGGTGGTTCTCATTAGGGTGTTTCCTTTGGGCAATTCTTTGAAATTCACTGGGCTGGACCAGTGGATTATATGGTAATTAAGACAGAGAGGCTGGGATACAGGCTAAGTAACTCATACTGGGAGAAGTAACTGGGGTGAAAGATGGAAGCCTGGATCGTGGGATGGAGGCATAGAGGTATTCTAGGAAATGAGGTGGGAGTGAGGGGCGGGATGGTCTTGGGAGGGGGGGAAAAAGTATTTCCAGGGAAGCTGATGGTATTAGAATGCACCCACTTCTGAGGTTCTCTGCTTTTATGCTTGGGAATCCCTGTGCCTTTCATAAACTCTCCCGGCTCGGCTGAAATAAATTTTAAGATCCAGTTCAGCTGTGATCTCCTTTAGGAATTCTGCCCTCAGCCCCTAAGGTAATTTAATTACTCTGCATAATCAACATAAGACAATCTCCTTCATGTCTGTATCTCCATGACCAAAAAAGAGCTGACATGGAGGAGGAGCTTAGTTAATCAGTGATGGTGATCGAATGGACTGTTTTTTTAGAATAGCTAGTGAAGACTTTGAGAGGTTAAGCTTTAGCAGTGTTATTCTGTGCAAGTCTAGGGCAAGCCACCAGCCATGTGATGAGATTCCCTGATCCTATAGGTTTAGAGCTGGGGGCCAACATTTATGCTTTGGGGGAAGAGTTGAAATATTCCTGTTCAAGTGGAAATCGTGTGGGGATGGGTAATTGGAGAAGCTGAGGAATGAAAGAATGGGATGACCACCAGGATTCAGAAAGTATAAAGGGAAAAAGAAAAAGGGGAAGGGAGAGAAAGAGGAGGAGAGAACGAGGTGGGAGAAGAGAGAAAGAGAGATTTGATACCATTAGTCTATGTCTAAATTATGTGTATTAATTTCCTAGAATGTTCAGAGCAGCCCCCATTCATAAAAATGAGGAATCGGGACCTGGAATGGTGGGTATCTTGTTCAAGTCACTCCATCCATTAAGGGGCCAAGTCAGGACTCAATCCACTCTTTTGACGCCAAGACATGTGCTCTGTCTTCTACACCACGTGGAAAACAAATGATTAGCATGTTTGTTTATTTGTCAATTTCCCATTTCTGTGGCTGTATTGGACATCACCAGTTGATCATCTTTTTTCCCCCCGTTGAGCCCAAGTGAGATCTCAGAATCTTTTGCCATGTTCCTACAACATACCACTTCCTTGCATTTTAGATCAGACCTCCTTGCTATTTTCTTTTCAACATTAACCTGTTCCTGAACTCAAATTTGTTTTCAGTGACTCTTACATTTGAAAATGCTGGGTATACATATATCAATCATTATGTTGTATACCTTAAATATATAAAATGCTGTATGTCAATTATATCTCAATAAAGCTGAAAAATTAATATTTGTCTTTTGTCAAATTAAAAGAAAAATAAATTCTCACAGAAAACTCTAGAACTCTGATTATGGGGAAAGAAGAAAGAAAGAAACCTGGTAGTGTTCGTTTCTCTAAACTAAGACTGTGAAAAGACAGAAGTCATGGAGAAAAGGTTTAAGCTATCTAGGCAGGAGAGCTGCCAAAGATGATAACAAAATAAAAATATCAGTGATCATCATTATTTATTGAGTGCTTACCTTGAGACGAGTAAGTAGAGCATAGTTATTTCTTGTGCTCTTATCAATAAGATTACATTTACAGGTGAGAAAACTGAGGCAGAAAAAGGCTAAAAGCTTTGATCCAGGTCCTACTCCTGAAAAGTCAGAATCAAGATTCCAAGCTGGGTTCCAGAGCTGAGATGTTAACCAGTAAATTATTCCCTGTGCAGGTTTAGAAGGAATTGGTGATTTCAGATACCCCAGATACACAAAAGTCACCTCTTCTGTGGTTAATTCCCCAACATCCCCACTCAGAAAAGGTCAAGGAATTATGGGATGTGGGTAGAAATCCTGGTCCCGGCACCCCCAAGACTTATTCAGCAATTAGTCACAATGTCATGTCAGCCCTGGCCACTCCCTGCCCTGCTGTCACGGGCGAGGAGCCTTGTTACTGGGCAGCATGGAGGGGAAGTTAGCACATGCAGGAAATGACTGGGCAGTGGATTTCTGGGACCAGGAACAGTGATTTCGGGCTCCTGCCCTTCCCTTCCTTCTGCCTCCATGGTTGAATGGAGAGAGCAGAATAAGTTTTAAGTCCCTTTGTAGGAGATCCTTGCAGGGCAAGTCCCTTAAGTTGGTTCTTACATCAGCTCTATGAAGTAGACTTCATGGATACCCACTCTTTAAGAAAAAAGTTGTTTGTTTATTTTTGGCTGTGCTGGATCTTCTTTGCTGCATGGGTTTTTTCTAGTTGTGGCAAGTGTGTGTGTGGGGGTGTCCTCTCTAGTTGCAGTGCAAGGGTTTCTCATTGTGATGGCTTCTCTTGTCGCAGAGGGCTCATGGGGTCAGCAGTTGCAGCGTGAAGGCTCAGTAGCCACAGCTCCCAGGCTCTAGGGCAGAGGCTTAGTAGTTGTGACACACAGACCTAGATTCTCCATGGCATGTGGGATTCTTCTGGACCAGGGATCGAATTCATGTCTCTTGCATTGGCAGGTGGATTCTCCACCACTGAGTCACCAAGAAAGCCCTGGATACCCACTTTAAATGGGAGCAAGCTGAGGTTTGCAGAGGGTGAAGATGCAAACTTGCTTGCTGTCTGACTCTAATTGGGTACCCACAAAGAGAAATCAGTCTAGAACATCAAAGAGGAAAAACCAATGGTGAACCAATTAACAGAGGCCATGAGTACAACTGTGTTCCAGTGAAATAATTTTGGCACTTAGACCTAACTTTGGATTTCTTTTCCCTGGGCCTCAGTTTCTCCATCTTTCTCGTTGGGTTTTAATGAAGGTTCAATGCATCTGCAAGGATGCAGATCCCAGTATGAAACCTTTGTCCCACTTCCTGCCATAATCATTGCAAAATGACAAAAATCTTTATTTTTCCTAGAATCGCAGGGTTTTATAGAAATTATGTAGTTAGTGGTAGAAACTTGGTTGGCATGAGTGCCAATTTAGGAAAACATAACCATATTTAAAAACCCTCACTTCAAGGGTTCAAGTTGAAGGTAGCTTTGTAGACTCTTATGGGAAGCATTTTTCTTGGATGGTTTCCTGTATTGACTAAAGGGGATCAACATGGCAGTTGGCTGTCTCATGACTTGGACACACAAGCTCCACAGTGAGCAATTCTGCAGATCCTTGATATGGTCAGGGGACAGGCAGCCACACAACACCACCTAGGATCTTGTGAGGACAGCAGATTCTCAGGCTGAAGCCCAGACCTGCTGAACACAATCTGCATTTTATCCAGATTCCCAGGTGGTCTGTGTTCACATTACAGCTTGAGACATGCTAATGCAGGTGGCTTTTTCTTTTTCTGAGCCCTCAGCTTTGAGTGGAAGTTTTCTGTTTAAACTAGGCTGCAGGACTTTCAGGGAGCTCCTTCTCGAACATTGCAGAGTTTAAGAGTTGGCCACACCAACTGCCAAAGGTTGGCAGGGCATAGGAACTTCCAACTTTCATTACTCTGATGCTCAATCTATTTTTCTCTTTGCTGCATCAGAAATTATTGGTCAGACATGTCTAGCAGAAGGATGTGTTTTCTAAGATGGAAGGAAAATATCTTCACACCAGGAAGGTAACTTAGTCAATGTTTATTACTATTTTTATTATGACTTAAAAAAATGATGGAGCCCTTCCTACATTTGCTGAAGGGGAACCCATTTAAACTCATGTCTTAAGCATCATTTGGTTCCTCTGCATGCATGCCAAGTCACTTCAGTTGTGCCCAATTCTTTTTGACCCTGTGGACTGTAGCCCTCCAGGCTTCTCTGTCTGTGGGATTCTCTAAGCAAGAATACTGGAGTGGGTTGCCATGCCCTCCTCCAGGGGATCTTCCTGATCAAGGGATTGAACCCAAGTCTCTTCTGTCTCCTGCACTGGGGGAGGAGGAGGAGTTTTTTACCACTAGCACCACCTTGGAAGTCCTTTGGTTCCTCTATAAGCCACCAAAGACTGCAGAGGGGAAGGAGAGAACTAGCTTTTGATGTGGGTGAGAGGGAGATAGGCTGGGGAGCATGGAGGAGTAGAGAGTTGGCAAAAGGTAGAGAATAAGGCGTCTGTCTGGGAGGTACTAGGAGAAAGAGGTGAGAAAAGGACCTCTGGGAAGGGAGAGTTTTGGGTACCCAGCACTTGTGTTAGGCTGGAGGTCCAGTCTTCCATGAGCTGGTCTGCTCTGCTGAATGCTTAAGATTATCCGCACCCAGAGCTTTCATATCCATGCGAATACAACTACCTTCTTCAAATGCCCCCTCTAGCTAGTGAGAATAATGCCTAATAGCCTAATCTATGCCATGGGCGGGTTCTTCCTTTTATAGGACCCTTCCACAGGACCTTGACCTACACAGGTAGAATTATGTTTCCCAAAAGATAAGTTCAAGTACTAACCACTGGTACTTACATGAATTCGACCTTATTAGGAAATAGGATCTTGACAGACAGATATAGTCAAGTTCAGATGAGGTCATATTGGATAAGGGTGGTCCCTAATCCAGTGATTGCTATCCTTGGAAAGAGAGGGAAATTCGGACACAGAAATCCAGAAGGAGAAGGCCATGTGCCAATAGGGGTAGAGAGGAGAGGAGAATAAGGCAACCATAAACCAAGGACCACCGAGGATGGCCAGCCACCAACAGAAGCCATGAAGAGATAAGGAAAATCCTCTCCTTGAGTTTTGGGGAAAAGCATGACCCTGCCTGTACTTTGATTTTAGACTTTCGGATTCCAGAACAATGAGAAAGTAAATTTCTGTTTTCTAAAATTTAATTTTTTTTTGAGATTTTTAAAAAAATGTGGGCCATATTTTCAATTAAATTTGTTACAACATTGCCTCTGTTTCATGTTTTGGTATTTTGGTCTCAAGGCATGTGGGATCTGAGCTCCCTGACCAGGGATCAAACATGCACCCCTGCACTGGAAGCACAGAGTCTTATCCACTGGACTCTCAGGGAAGTCCCATTTCTATTGTTTTAAACCATGCAGCTTGTGGTAGTCTTTATGACAGCCCCAACGGACAAATACAAATTCCTCAGAGGACCCATGGGACTCCAGCAGGTGGTGACAACATCCCCCAAGCCTAGATTTCAGGAGGGAGATTGAATGGGGGGACTTGCAGCACTCGGAGAGGTGTCCCCTTCATCAGGACCCTGACCACAGCACAGATGTTTAACCTACTCAATTCTGCATTCAGCCCAACTCAGCCTGAGAACACCCATCATTCTACCTGTTCAGTCTTGCATGTAACTCCCAAATTTTATTGGCAGTGATTGAGAAAAAACAACAAAGCCCCAGTCTCTAACTTTCCCTAAAGTTTCGGTCATCTCTACCCGGCTAGAGGGATGGCCTCAGGACCCAAAAGTTAGTTATGATTTTGGAGCAATTTCCCCTATTCACAATTTTGCAATTGCCAAGTGCAACTTGGCGTGCATTTGCATAAACCACTCTAGCCTTTTTCTCTGGGACTCTGTCAGCCACCCAGCACCCTCCATGCGTGAGTCACAGAGCAGTGGCCCCTGGGGTGGGGGATAGGTGCCTCCTGCGGATCCTGCACCCTTCCCAGCAGATCTCCTTCCCCTTCCCAGGCTGTGCCTCATTTGCTGCTGGGCAAAACTCTGTCTTGCTGCAAATTCGTTGCCTGCCTGCGTGTGTGTAATTGGGTTGGATTTACACTAAGAGGGTTCCCTGTGGTGAAAACTGCACCGCTATTTCCAATCTGAAGCTGCATCAAACATTCAATTTTCTAAGTATCCGTCAGCTGTTAGCACTATGAAAAATGGAATCTCCTCCGATGGATGGATTGGGGGGGTGCCCACTCAGTCCTGTAAACCCCAATTACTTGTGCTCCCAGAGGGGATCGTATTCTATGGCTGTGGATAACGAAGTGCTATTCACCTAAGGATCCATTCACAGCTTCAACAAGCATCTTTGAGAAGCCAGTCAGAGCTGAGAACTGAGTGTCTGATCAGACACATCCTGCCTCAGTTATAAACCCTTCACACTGGCTTCTTCTTATTAAACTTTTATTTTGTATTGGAGGATAGCCAGTTAACCATGCTGTGACAGTTTCAGGTGAACAGCAAAGGGACTCGGCCATACATGCACATATGTTCATTCTCCCCCAGACTCCCCTCCCATCCAGGCTGCCACATAACAATGAACAGAGTTTCATGTGCTATACAGTAGATCCTTGTTGGCTATCCATTTAAAATATACCAGTGCCTACCTGTCCATCCCCAACTCCCTAACTATCCTTACCCCCATCCTTCCCCCGGAAACCATAAGTTTGTTCTCTAAGTCTGTTGCATCCTTTAAACCAGGGGTCGGCAAACCTTTTCTGTAAAGGGCCAGAGAGTGTATGTTTCTGGCTGTGGGCTATGGGGTGTCTGTTGCACATACTTGGCCCTGCCACTGTAGCCTGAGAGCAGCCCTGGACCATTTGTAGATCTGTACAAATACGAATGGGTGTGGCTGTGTTCTAACAAAGCATGATTTACGGAAACTGATGGCAGGGCAGGCCAGTTTTGGCCTGTGGGCCAGGGTTTGCTGACCTTTAATCTCAGTACCTTACTTTGTCCTACTGAGCCCTGGGACTGGCTTCCTGCCTCCTTTCCTTGTGTTTGCCACACACAGTCTCCCGGCCATTCATTCTGCTCTGGGTACTATAACTTCCTTTTACTCCAAGAGCCGTCAAGTTCTTCCCAACCTCAGGATCTTTGCATATCCTATTCCCTCTCCCTGAAGAAATTCTCTCCTCTTGGCTTTTGACCAAGACAATGCTTCTTCATTCTTTTTTCATCGCAGGAGCCGCTCAGAGTTCACTTTTGTGTCTCATGTGACATTCTGGTTGAATAGAGCCTCCTTGCAAAGCTTTTCCCACCTAAAGCTACTTCCTTCAGTTTCTCTCATTTCAGTCCTTTGGTTTCCATCTTTGGAGGACATATTACAGATATTAATTATCTTATTGTTTACTGATAACTTTCATCTTGGTTTCTGTTTCTCCACCTCCCCCGACCCCTTGAACTTAAGTCCTAAGAAGGCAAGTTCCTTGTCTGTCCTGTCTCACTTGCTGCTCACTCCTATTTTTTTTTTTTTAATAATTTTGGCCTTGCCATGCAGTATGTGGGTTCTTGGTTCCCTGACCAGGGATCAAACCCACAACCCCTGCAGTGGAAGTACATGCATGCCAAGTCACTTCAGTCATGTCTGACTCCTTGTGACCTATTGGACTGTAGCCCATCAGGCTTCTCTGTCCATGGGATTCTCCAGGCAGGAATACTGGAGTGGGTTGCCATGCCCTCCTCCAGGGGATCTTCCAGACCCAGGGATCGAACCTGCGTCTTTTACATCTCCTGCATTGTCAGGTAGGTTCTTTACCAGTAGCACCACCTGGGAAGCCCCTGCTGTGGAAGAGTGGAGGCTTAACCACCGGATTCTTAACCACTGGACCACCAGGGAAGTCCCTGCTCTCTCTTGTTTTTTGGCAGAGTGCTCAGCACATAGTGGTCTCTGGATTTAAAAAGCAAATACTTAAGACCTCTCAGTGAATGATTACTGGATCAATAAAAGGCAGTCCCCAACTTCAGGGAGTTTTAAATCAAGTAGGAGAGTGAGACAGATGAATAATCACAACTCACAAGGTGAGCAGGATTATGACCATCGTATGTCTGAATACCAGGGGGCTGGAGGGATCTCTGAGCAAGAAGCCTGCCAGAGCTAAGTGGACCCAGAGCGGATGAAGAATAAAGTCAGGTAAAGAGATAGACCCACAGTGGGGAGCAAGGGTGTGGGGCAAGGCAGGAGGGCAAACAGTTCACATTCCATAGATGGGAACAAGAAAAGAAGCAAGAAGGTAACAGATATTTATGGAGCCTGATGTTGGTATCAGCTACTCAAGGATTTCACGTGATTTTCTTGCAAATAGTATTATTGTACTAATTCTACAAATATAGAAATGGAGGATAAGAGAGGGTAAGTGACCAGACAAAGCTCACACAGCTGGCACGTCAGGATTGGTACTAAAGTCTTCTTTGGTCCATATCACATGATCCAAAATGTAGGGTAGGGGTAATGTATGCATTAATTGGCCTGTGGTTTTCCTTAGGAAAGCATTTCCTTTTCTCCAAATCTTGCCCTAGATTTAACGATCTTCATTGTCATCTTGGTGAACCCCTTGGGAGCTCTTTGGCTCCTCTAGATGCTCCTTGATTGGGCCCAGGCAATTCCACTGGATGAGAGTGGAGGGACAGAGGGAAGGAGGGAAAGAGAGACCTTCCATGAGCGTTTCATCAGCTATGTACTCCTGATTTCACTTGAACCTCATGGTAGCCACACTGGCATGGAAACAACTGTCCCATTTTACAGAAGAGTTAACTGTGGATGGAGAGGATTATCAGCCCACAGTCTCCCAGCAACTAAGAGCTGGACCTCCAACCCCTGTCCTGTGTCCCCCACCCCACACGGCCTCAACACCCTGAAGGCAGCTCCAGTTTCTAGAGAACTGATTGGGATGCGGCGCTCAGAAGGGTCATCAGGGAGCTGGTTCATCTGGCCTCTCTCAACAGTGACAGCCTCTCCTAAGCAGCGACTCAGAAAGGGAAGATGAGAGCACACCTGTCTAAGCGGGCCATCAAATTGCCGGGGGAGAAGCTATTAGATATATGAGGAATTTTTTAGGCAATTCTACTGGGGAAAATAAAAAAAGTGCTTACCGCTTTCTTTTTTTTTTTCTGTTCTCCCCACTGAGTGTTCATATAAACCTGGGCGATGGAGAGGAGAGGAGGCAGCGTCTGAAAGCCCGCCGGTCTCCTTCTCCCCAGGGAGACTGGGAGTGATTTGATTCTGCCCGCTAACGTTGTTCGAGCCCGACTTCATCTCCCCCAGTCCTCATCAGAGCTGCTAATAGGCCCTTCAGAGCTCATAAAGAGATGACCAAATCTGGGGCTGGGGGACTCCAGCTCATTTATCTTCTGCAGGCCCGATCAGATCTGATTTTCTACGCTGACGGCTGGATGCTCAAGTGTGGTCCAGCCTGTGTCTCAGACATCTGCTCAGCCTGGCTGGGTGTGAGGATCCCAAGGAGGGGCTGGGGCCCATTGACCCGCTGGGGTCTCACTGTTCTGACATGGCAGACAGACAGTTCCCTGCCAGCCGTATCGATCTGTGGACGAGAAAATAAAAGTGTTTAGGCTCGGGAAGAAACGATGAAGCCCACTAATGGGAGTGTCAGTTACCACTTTGGGTCCCTGGCATGCTGCAGTGCCTTCTGTGAGTATATGGCTGTGTACATCTGCACGATCCCTGGGCCTCTTGTTATGTCTATGTCAATCAATTTGTAAGCTTCGGCCTGGGGAGGATGTCAAACAAATGTGGAGTCACAGCTACACATAGATACCACCCCCACCACGAATACATTTACCAAATCTGTATTAGTACCTATTAAGGACTAATAACATTCTGCAGCCTTGCAAACCAATTATTTTTAGCTGAAAGTTGGGTTCACCTTTCCCACGAATATTTCTTATTTCTCTAATTAGAAGAGGCTGTTTGCACACACACCAAAAAAAAATAATAATAATTTGGGGATTCCCATCAAGTATATTTAACCATATGCTCTTCAATTAAATGCAACAGTGAATGTGGTGATAATAATAATTACCATCGTCTGAGTGCTTCTGAAGTTCACCAGATGCACAGCCACCAGTGACGTCTCATAGAAATGCTGCAAGGCAGGCGCCCTTAACGGCACCACGTTAGATGAGAAAACTGAGGATTAGGGGATGTTCTGGTTAGCTGTCACTGTGTAACAAACTGTCTCACAACAGCATAAAACAACATCCATTTTAGTTGACTCACAGATTCTACGGATCAGAAATTTGGAAAGGGCAGAGCAGGACAGTACTCCCCTGCTCGATGAAGTCTGGGTTCTCTCCTGGGGTTTCATGAGTGGTTGGAGTAACCCAAACAACTGGGGTTGGGATAGTTGAGCTGGGGAAGCCACTTTTAAGATGGCTTCTCCACTTCCATACCTGGTGCCTAGGTTGAGCTGGCCAAAGACTAGGTTCAGCTAGAAATATAGACTGGAGCATCTGTCATGGCCGCGCCAACACGGTGGTCTCAGGATAGTCAGCCTTCTTATATGGTGGCCCAGGACTCCAAGAGTGAGTGCTCCTGGACTATTATGATCTATCCTTGGAACAGTGACATTGGTCAGCTCTACTACGCTCTATGGGTCTAAGCATTCCCAAGTCCATATAGACTTGAAGGAAAGGGACACAGTCTTCAACTGTCAATGGGGAAGAGTCAAAGAACTGGGTACTGTGTTTTAAACCTATCCCAAAGAGGTTAACTAACCTTCTCTGAGATTTCACAGTGTGGAAGAGACAGCCCAGGGATATGAAGCCAGGT
This sequence comes from Bos mutus, assembly GCF_027580195.1. Lineage (NCBI taxonomy): Eukaryota > Metazoa > Chordata > Mammalia > Artiodactyla > Bovidae > Bos > Bos mutus. The sequence goes on along the minus strand of NC_091629.1, from coordinate 53,351,510 downwards.
AATCTGACCCCAAGAGCCTTCTCTCTTAGTGGCCATATGGTACTTCAAGCATTGATGGACATGCAACAGATGGTAAGTTTATGTGCATAACTTATCGATCTGTAGGACAGATCAAGAAATGGACAAGGAGCATTTTTTTTAGGGAGTAGGTGAGAGTGGTGACAATCTGGAATCAGGTTGTGAAAGGGAAGTTTCAAAAGTGTTTGCTGTCAGGAGTGCTTTCACAATCAAAATAAAAACCATGATACCTTCAGACTACAGAGGAATTGAAGAGTTTTTCTTGAGCTAAGTTTTTGCATTTACACTATGGAAAAGTCCCTGCCCTTATAGTTGAAATGACCCATGGTGGTCAGGAACCAGATAGTTGACTCAAAGAGTTTGTGGCTTTATTTCCACGAGCACTGGGAGAACCCAGAAGACATGAGGCTGAAGTTTGCCAAGAACTTATGTGATTCTTCAGAGCCTGTGCTTGCAAGTGCTCAGTCTGGATCCAGCCTCAGGGCTTCTCAAAGGAATAAAGACTGTACATCCAGGATGGCTGGGCTGGGCTGGGAGTTTGCAGGGTTTGCAACCTGCCTACAAAATTGAAGAGTCTTTGGTGATGACCCCTCCTGTTTCTCTTTAAGGGAGATAAAGTTATAAGGAGTGATTTCTGAGGATCTAAAATGGGCAAGAGGTCATGGGAGTGTCCAGTTGAGGCTCTGAATCCAAGTTTTGGACAAAGTGTCCTGGCTTCACCTTTGAATGACATCTGGACCAAAGAAGCAACAACTGGCCAGGCGTGTTCTGGCTGCCAGGGCAGGGCAAAGAAGCTTCTTGCCTTACCTGAAGAGACAGGTTTATTCTCATTTGGCCTCCCTGGAGGGTGGAGGGTGGTGCCAGGAAGGAACACCCTGGTGGTCTGCCTCTGGAGGTGCTGAGCTCACAATACATGGAGGTAGCCTGGCTGATGATACATGTGGGCAACACTGGGCTTTGTGGATAGACCCTGGCTGTTTATTCACTCTGATGATTGGTGTCAGTGTTTGGGAGGCATGAAGTGAGGTCTCTCCCACTGAGAGGAGATGCAGGCTTCTCTGGGAACCCTGATAGCTGAGCCATTTAACTCTGAGTGTTTCCAAATGCTGAGGGTTTGTCTTAGGGTGGGTACTCCCTGAAGCAGATCCCCAAGGCCAAGATTCCAGTACAAGTAGATTATTTGGGGGGTCCAACACAGACAAGGAAATGGGGAAATGAGACAAGGAAATGAAGGCAATAAGGAAGAGAGTGATATCAAGTGAGGTATAGTGGGGGATTGGAGCTGACTCCTGTGGGGAAAGTTTAGAGCTCCGTGTAATACAAGCACTTAGAGAATCATCCCATCTGAGGAGTCAGGGAGCTGGGGTATTTATATACCAGAGGTCAAGGGTTACTAGTTGAAACCTATTGCTGAGCTTGTAATTTTTTTTAACATTTCTAGAAAACAACCAAACAAAAATTCAGACTTACACACCAAGTCTCTGATAAGCAGAGGACCTTCTTCCTGGACAAAGCACATATGTACTTCTAAAAAAATTTGGTGTACAATTTCAGGTGACTGTTGGATTCCTGAAGACCCTCCATGGACCCCACATCTCCCTACATGAAAGTTCAGGTAATAGTGACATGTATCTAGCCAACTGGGCTGGAATACCCTCCAGCCTCCTTCTTTCGCTGCCTCAGATTCTGACCATCTTTTTTAGAGGGTCATATGGCTCTGGATCCAAGATTTTAAAATCTATAAGCTAGAAACTTATGCTGACTGTCCTTATTCTAGAAATCTGTACCTTGAAGAGCGGATGGCAGTAGCCCCCTTTCAGGCAGGTTTATACATAGTCTCTAGTCTAAGTTCTCCAGGGACAAAAAATCCAAGCATCTCCTCCAGGGGTCCCTGTGGTGTCCTGCCATGATTAAAATGCAGTCCCATCCTGTCCCCATTCGTTCAGTCTCCTGAGTCAGGGATGGACAGTCAAAGTGAAGCCTTGAAGGAACATGGAAATATGAACACATGTGATTAGTAGGGTAGAGGTATTTTGGGTCGTTCTTTTCTAATTTTTAGTTGTCTGTTTTTCTGGTATAACACTGCTTGAACAATATGTTTTAAAAAGAACCCCAATGAGATCAGAGTTTAGAAATCATCTCTATTTTCAGCTTGAACAAACAAAAGAAAATGAACTATCCCAACACAATCAGTAAGGCTTTTATTGTTCACCAGTAGACTAATTTTGTTCTCTGTTCCTAAATGTTTTTTGTAGTGTCTCCTTCCCATGTGTCTTTCAAATGCAAAAGGCAAGACCACACATTCCAAGACATACATGATATCCTCACCTTATGCTTTAACCACCAGAACCTCTTGCCCTTCCTCTTTTGCAAGGCTTTTAATGACTCTGTGCCTTGCAAATGCTGTTCCCACTGCCTATAATGCCTTCCCACTATGTCTTCCTGAGAAATTTGTACTTTTCTATTTTAGGCCCAATAGCGAGGTTGTCTCTTGGTGAATCCATAAACAGAGGTGCTCCTGTTTTCTCTACTCCAGTCTCCTTTTGCCCAGCCTCTGTCTTACTATGGGTCATATTTTATTTTTAATTATTTGTTTCCACGTTTGTCTCTCTTTCTGGATCCTTGAGGGGAGGGATGGAGATTTATTTATAACTTAATTGCAAAACCCAGCTAAAACCTGGCATGTAGTCTAAGCCCAATAAGTGCATGCAATAATTTTGTGGTGCTAATGCAGAAGCGTCTGAGACCCTTCCTAGCAGTTGCAGTGTCCTGTTGATATTGTAAGGAAATCTTTTGGATTGTGGGGTGGAGTCCTTTCTCAGTCTACCATCACGTCTACTGTCTACTGTCACAGCCGCTTCTTTCTACCCACTTGTGTGATTTTGATGTCCAAGGCTAAGACTGCTAATCATAGCCCTTTGGTTCCAAAGCCCATCCTTATCTCTGTTCCTTTCCTCTCCACCGTACAGAAATGAAAGAAAAGGGGACCTCCCTGGTGGGCCAGTGGTTAAGACTCTGGAGTTCCAAGGCAGGGGGTGCAGGTTCCATCCCTGGTCAGGGAACTAAGAGCCTACATGCCATATGGCCAAAAGAAAGAAAAGGCCTTCAGTCTCAATTTTCCTGTTCATAGTTAGGTATATTTGTTGAGTGCTTACACTCTGACACTGTACTAACTGCTTTCATCGATTAACTCATTTTATTTTCATAAGAGCTCTATTCACATAGCCTCTCGCATATTTGAATACTTCAGAAATACTAATCAAGGAGATGGTGTGGTCAAGATTCAAGGCAGGGAAAGAAGGAGGCTGGACAATGGTACAGCCCAATTGCTATATAAATGTCACCCTACATTTCATTTGCCTAGAAGTAGTCACGTGGTCACATCTAATGACAGGCAGGCTGGAAAGTACATTTGCTGGGTGACCCAGAAGAGGAATATAGAAAAGGATATAGCGCCATTTCTGACATTTCAGCAGAGACTATAAAGTGGAGATGGAAGAGTTTTCAAGCGAGAAAGAATCCCACATGGAAAGACTATAAGCTGGGGAAAAAAGTTGGCCTTTTGATGACTAAAAGGATGTCATTATGTCTGGCACATAATAAGCAAGGAAGAAAAAACTATGAGACAAATTAGGAGAGGTTGGCAGGAGCCAGGTCATTTAGGATTTGCTTCCGAGAGGTGTAAGAAACCACCAAAATGTTTTAAGCCAGGGACTGTCATGACCATTTTTAGAAGCTCACCCTAACTGAAGCATGGAGAAATGTCTATAGGGGAGAAATAGGAGCAGGGAGACAACTCAAGAGGTTGTTACAGAAGGTCAGGAAGGAGATGATGGTGGCTCAGAATGGGTGATAGGGTCAGCGATTGTATTCCCACTTTGTAAATCACAGAAGTAACAAGTGTATGCTGCAACCTAAAATTTGCTCCTTACAGTTCAAATATTCATTCCTCTCATGCTTGCTTAATAGGTTGTTTATTGTGTTGTTCTTCTGTGTATAATACCATATTGGTTTGTGTCTGTTTTCTAAGCACAAGCATCTATTACCAAGCTTCTGATCAAGGGACATTCAATGTAAATGCTAAGGAAGTGAAGAGAAGGAAGAAGGGACACTGGGCTGGATTAAACCAAGGTGCAATTCACAAACAGTGCGGAGATTCTGGCAGGGCTCTGGTGGATGAAGAAGCCATAGGAACCATAGAAAAAATGAGGACTCCAGAGACAGTGCTCTGGTTTTTTTCCTTGGAAGCAGCCTTATATGAGTTACTTGAGACTCCCTGGACTTTGTAGAAAGGTTTTGAAACGCTAATGAAAAGGATGCAGACTTTTAAATCCAATAGAAATGGGTCTAAATTTCGGTTTTTATCTCTACAAGTTATGTGACCCGGGAAAGATATCTTCCAGCTTCAATTCCTCATTTATAAAACACCAATTGTATCGGTCAGCTTGGCTGAATTAACAAGCATCACCAAGATCTCATTGACTTAAAACAAACTTTCATTTGTCACTAAGTTGTAGGTCCCCTGCTATGCCTCTGTTCAATGTGCTTTCTTATCCCAGGACCCAGGCTGTGACCTATTCTTGGAGCAGAAGGAGAGAGCAAGACAGAAAGCAGAAACTTGTTCTGAGAGCTTCATAGGGCAAAAAGCACATCTGTTTTCATTCATTCGGTCCAAGACAGTCGTGTGTGCTTGCTAAGTCGCTTCAGTCATGTCTGACTCTTTGCGACCCCATGTACTGTAGCCTGCCAGGCTCCTCTATTCATGGAGTTCTCCAGGCAAGAATACTGGAGGGGGTTGCCATTTATTTCTCCAAGGGATCTTTCCAACCCAGGGATCAAACCTTTGTCTCTTGTGGCTCCTGCTTTGCAGGCAGATTCTTTACTGATGAGCCACCAGGGAATCCTGAAGACAGTCACATCACTCAATCTGTTATTAGGATAGGAAAATATATTCTGTCTACAAAGAAGCACAATGAGTCACATGACAATGGGAGAGACTGTATAATTGGGAATATTATTATAATACAACCTGCCACATCTACCTGCAGAATCACCGCAGGAATTAAGTAAATGAAATACAAAGCACCTGACAGTGTCTCCCAGTAAGCACTCAGCAAAGGCCCGTTCTTATGAAGTAGCCCGACTTCGACATGTATTTGCAAACACAGAATTAAAATGTGATTCTCTTTGCCTTCTACCCTCCTCTTGCCTCTCAATAACTCCTTCCTTACACACTTGCTGCTGCTGCTGCTGCTAAGTCGCTTCAGTCGTGTCCGACTCTGTGCGACCCCATAGACGGCAGCCCACCAGGCTCCCCCGTCCCTGGGATTCTCCAGGCAAGAACACTGGAGTGGGTTGCCATTTCCTTCTCCAATGCATGAAAGTGAAAAGTGAAAGGGAAGTCACTCAGTCATGTCCGACTCCTAGTGACCCCATGGACTGCAGCCCACCAGGCTCCTCCATCCATGGGATTTTCCAGGCAAGAGTACTGGAGTGGGGTGCCATCGCCTTCTCCCCCTTACACACTTAGGAGCATAAAAATTGCCTTGTGCAAAATATACAGTTTTCAGTGGCAGGTAGACCTTGGTTTGAAACTCAGGTGTGTTGGACACTCTTGTGTGACTGGCTGAGATCAGTTGTTCTTTCTGAGCCCCAGTCTGCTCATCCATAAAATGGGGAGAAGAGGCTGTCCCATTGGATTGATGTAAAGGTTAAATTTTTCCCGAGGAACTCAGAGCATTCTCTTTCATCAGTAGATTGCCCTCAGCTTCTGGTAAGTTCTTAGAATTAAGTGTCTTCTATTTCAGTGTGAGGCAAGAAAAGCTTATCTTCTGCCAGATACTTAGAGAAAGTAAACCTCGGTCTTTCTCCAGTAGTTATTGCCATTCCCTTTACTGGAAGAAGACTTGGGACTTTTCCCTGACTGTTAGATACATGGAATTTCTTGAGGGCCCATGGATACTCCAAATTTTCCCATAACTCGATGCTTTTATTGGTGCTGGCCCTTCTGCTTGGGATGTCTTCATTTATCTCAAAGGAAATTCCTTTGGTGAATGTTCCCATATCCTTCTCATCACCCTTCCCCCATCATCGGAATTAGTTAAATAATTACCCTTGACTCCATACTTTTAAATCAAACTTACCCTCACGTGGTAACATATATTAGTGGGTTAGGGCACCAACTTTTGGATATTGTTACTCGGATCAAGGGTTTCCTAGGGGATTCAGTGGTAGAGAATCCCCCTGACAATGCAGGAGATGCAGGAGACATAGGTTTGATCCCTTGGTCCAGAAGATATGCTGGAGAAGGAAATGGCAACCCATTCCAGTATTCTTACCTGGGAAATCCTATGGACAGAGGAGCCTTGGGGGCTACAGTTCACATAGGGTTGCAAAGAGTTGGACATAACTGAGCGAATGAGCACTTATGCACACACTTCGATCAAACCTCATCCCTCCAGCCTTAAACCCTAGTACTGAGGCAAGTAGGGGCCAGTTTGTTATGAATGAAATGCTGAACAGTGCCCAGGTCATCCTGAGCAATCAGAAACCTACCTGAGGTCAGGTAAGAAAGCAACATGATCATGCTTGTCCTTGAAAATGATATCTGTGACTCTGAGTGAAATGTACTGGAAGGGAGAAGGCTAAAGGACAATGTGACCATATAGGCAAGAGTTGGTGTTCTTGGTCTTCAAGAAACCTTGCTGGTAAATACTCCCCACGTTTCTCGGCTGGGTTTTGTCTTGTTTGCTAGATGCCTGGGTTCCTGGGGTGCCTGGGTCTCTGGTAGATTCATTCCCCTCCCTTTGAGCATTTCTCAAAGTGTGATTTTCTTGTGACTGGTGCTTGTCTGTGAACTTTTGTTATCAACCCTCTGTAAGAGAATTACAGAAGCCAAGTATAAGCATCATAAGCTTCAATAAGAACTTGGTATCCAGGTTCATGATCATTCTTTTCTAGTAACTGATTTTTATTTTGTTTTACTCAAGTAGTGGTTGGTAATGCAGGAGGATGAAATGAACAGACAAAGAGTGCCTTCAACCAGCTCTTCACCAGAGACGTTCAGGAAGCACGGACGTCGTGTTCCCTGTGATGTTCTCTCTCTCTTTTCCTTTGCTGGGGTAGGAGGGGTTTAGTTATTTTCTAGATTCTAGTGAAATCAGATTACAAACCAGTGGCATGTCAGACACTTCTAATTTTTTACGTTGAGGGCATTTCTTGGGCCCTGCTATCCTACTTTCTTCTAGTTACAAGCCTGTCAACATTTTGTCTGGATGGGGAGGGGCTGTTTAAATGTTTAATCCCACGTTTCCACCTGCATGTCTTTCTCTCTCTTTAATTACTAGACTTTGTTTTTTAGCACAGTTTTTAGTTTACAGAAAAGTTGAGCAGGAACTTCCGTGGTGCTCCAGTAGCTAAGAAGCCACACTTCCAGTGTAGGGGGCTAGGGTTCGATCCCTGGTCAGGGAACTAGATACCATGTGGCCAATGAAGCCAAATAAATAAATGTTTTTAAAAGTGCCTCATCTTTAAAAAACAAAAGCAAAACAAAGCAAATGAAAGTTGAGTAGAAAGTTCAGAGAGTTATCATATAACCCTTCCTTCTCTGTCATGCAGTTTTCCTTACAAATGTTTTGCACTAGTGTGCTATATTGGCTGTATTTGTTACAACTGATGAGTCAAAATTAATACCTTAGTATTATTATTAACTAAAGCCTGTAGTTGACATTAGGGCTCACTCTTCATGTTGTATATTCCATGACTTTTGATAATTCCATAGTGGGAGGTATCTACCAATACATGATCAAACAGAAGAGTTTTATTGCCCTAAAATCTCCCGTGTTCCACCTACTCATCCTTCCTTCCCTCTCCCCAAATCCCTGGCAACCTGATCTTTTCCCATCTCCACAGTTTGCCTCTTCTATAGAGGGAGTTAGAATAAGACGGTATATAGTGTTTTCTTTTTAAAAATTTTATTGGGTTATAATGTCTTTGCAATGTTTGTTGTATTAGTTCCTGCTGCATAGCAGAGCGAACCAGCCATATGCATACATATAGTCCCTCTTTTTGAATTTCCTTCCCATTTAGGTCACCACAGAGCACTGAATAGAGTTTCCTGTGCTGCACAGTAGGTTCTCATTACTTCTCTATTTTATGCAGAGTATCAATACTGTGTCAGTCCCCATCTCCCAGTTCATCCCATCCCCCGTTCCTCCCTTGGTATCCGAACATTTGTCAGGTGTTTCAATTTTTGCTTCAGTGTCTCTTTTTTGTTTCTCTTTCCCCCAAATCTTCATGTCCTCTCCATCATCTTAAAACACAGACACAGACACACACACACAATTCTTCTAAAACAGGACAGAAAACCCTAGAAAATGAGAAAAGTCCGTAACTAGCCTGGCTCACAAATTTGTAAGTGTGAAAGGGCATCTGGGGGGCATTTTCTATCTCTGCCGGCCTTCCTATCAGGATGTGAGCACAGAATTTTCACCCCACTCAGGAGAGTTAGGCCTCTCCTCCCTGTTCAGTCCGCTCGTTTCTCTAGAAGCAAGGGCCTTTTCGTCTGCGCTGTGTCTGAGTGGTAATTACCTTGTGTCTGTTCTGCTGCCTTCAAATTATTTTTCCCACCTCCAGAGCAATTGCCTCCCACTACTTATCTCAACTGTGATCTTCAACAGGGCGCAGGGGACCTGTCTCTTGACTCTCATATTTTTACTTCTGATGTTAGAAAGTCCCCTTGAACTTACATTTACAGACACCTGCAAAGCCCGCGTGCCTTCACGTCAGCGGACACGTCCCGGGGGCAGGGTGTTTGCAATTACAGCTGGAGCTGGCTGTGTGATCAGAGAGCTGCCAGGCCGTCGAGACCCGCCCCGGGGAGCATCTCTGATGAGTGACGGGGTCATTATTATCAATGTTATGCGGGGTTTCAGGTAAAGTCCTGTAGCAGGAACGCTTTTTTTCCCTTTATCCTTTCTGAGCTGTAAAGACAGACATACATATATTAATACATACATATTTGCATAGTGGAGAAGGCAATGGCACCCCACTCCAGTACTCTTGCCTGGAAAATCCCATGGATGGAGGAGCCTGGTAGGCTGCAGTCCATGGGCTTGCTGGGAGTCGGACACGACTGAGCCGCTTCACTTTCACTTTTCACTTTCATGCATTGGAGAAGGAAATGGCAACCCACTCCAGTGTTCTTGCCTGGAGAATCCCAGGGAAGGGGGAGCCTGGTGGGCTGCCGTCTATGGGGTCACACAGAGTCGGACACGACTGAGGTGACTTAGCATAGCATAGCATATGCATAGACCCAGATACAGCCTGGCTGAAGAACAGGGAAATGAAGTTAGACCAAAGATTTCTCACACATTCTGGAACAATCCTTCTGCAGGGCCTCTTCTCAAAGTCTCCCCTTTTTTGCTGTCGGGTGGTCACAGAGTCGGACACGACTGAAGCGACTTAGCAGCAGCAGCAGCAGCAGTCCTCTTCCCGGGAGCAAGAGTGTGGCTTAGTCTTACACAGGCCTTCCTCGGTGGCTCAGTGATAAAGACTCTGCCTGCCAATGCAAGAGAACCTGGGTTTGGTCCCTGGGTCAGGAAGATCCCCTGGAGAAGGGAATGACAAGCCACTCCAGTATTCTTGCCTGAGAAATTCCACAGACAGAGAAGCCTGGCAGGCTACAGTCCATGGGGTCACAAAGAAACAGACACGACTGAGTGACTTAACAACAGTAGTGACCACAAAGTCCTATACTGGAGGGCCGATCTCCTTTTTTGGCTAGCTTTTTGGTTCTAACCTCTAATAATTTATGTATTTTGTTGAGCGTAGCATTTCTCTTAATGGAGATATTTTCTTCCACTTTTGTTTCTTGCAGGGAAGATTAAAAAAAATACCGAGTTGATCCTAAATCCTTGCATCAGTATAGGGCTTCTTGGGAGAGCCCACTTTTCTCCTGCTTCTCACTGTGGATGTCTATGTTCTGTGCTGCTGCTGTTGACAATCATCCCTTCAGGCCTATTCCATAAATTATGTCCCTGTGGGTGGGCCTCATGTCCCCTGAAGGAAGAAGGCACACCCAGTGTTAATCATCTGGGGACCAGGCCATGCTAAGCTGGAACATTCCATCTTAGCAGGCATGGAAGGGACCTCCCAGTCTCTCCACTTTAGTTTCGGCCTTTGAGGAGGCTTGATGTTTTTAGGGTGGTCTAGAGTGTAATGGGTTCAGCATCACTTCCTTGATGGTGAGGTTTGATGAGAACTAAGAACAGGCTGGTCTGCTCTGGGCCTTAAGTCAGCTGTGGGAGACCTCCTCCATCTTGTAAGTGAATATTTCTGGTTATTTCTTGCCTGTTCATTCCCTTCAGTTGGCCTAAGGCCTTTAGAAAAGACTCCTTGGAGCCTTAGAAACTTGTCTCCAAAACACTGCTGAATTCAGGGGAAGACCTCGCCTCGCCACTTCAGGGGAGCTGCAAAGAGACCATAATGGCTCCCAAGATCAACAGAAACAACAAGGGATGTTACAGAGTCTGTGTTTTCAAGCCAGGACTCATATTTTAAAATAGTCACCATAGCCCATCATTATCCTCTGAATCTTAGCGCATCCTTACAAAGTGACACTACGCTTGCTTCCATGTTGCAGATGACGAAACGGAACATTTGAGACTGTATTCCTGCTACCCATCGCCTTTGGCATCCTCTATTTTCTGCTCTCTTTGGAGGACCTGTGCTGCATAGTAAGAGAAGAAGTTGAGTATTTTTATTGAACAGTTTCGCAGCATGCAAAGCGCCATTGCAAAATTGGTCTAGCGGGAGAGTGGAAGTCTGTGTGGAGAGCAAGACAGAATTGTTTCTTCCTGTTCCTTTCTTTCTCCTTCCCTTTTTCTTTCTTCCTTTCTCTCTTTCTTTTTTCTTAATTTTCAGAACAGGATGCTGCAGCTCCCAGGAGCTGTGCGAAATAGATGGAGAATAAACCACATGCCAATAGATGAAGGACATGGGACTCAGAAATATTTCAGGTCTAGGACTGTTCTCTCTGGTGCTTTATTTTGACCAAATTCAGAAGATGACCAGGTATGGAAATGCCCGGGATGGGGACATAGTGGCAGCACAGAGTCAAATACGGAAGGATTCCCAAGCCCCAGGGGGCGACAATCCTGCTAAATCAGGACTTTCTGTACGTTTGCCTGGCACATCTCCAGGCCTTTCTGGAAGTGACCATGAGGACTCCTGTGGATGTTCAAGTATCTCAGTGTATCAGTTAATGGGCTCTGACAAAGGGCCAACACACTGTGGAGAATGGAAACAATTCTGCAGATGCCTTGGCCCTCTACCTGATTTTACCAGCTCACAGAAAACCAAGGGAAGTTTTGACGCTTTTTTATGCTTCAAGGATCCCAGCAATTGTTCTCTTTCTCTGTTTCAGCCACCATCACAGACCCTGATGCTCTGACAACTCCTGAACACTGGGGGTGAGAAGGATATTCACGTCTGAGGACCTCGACTCCACGGTGGGAAGGAATTACCTGCGAAGTGTGGTCTCGGAAAAAATTTCTCTCAGAGGTTATATGAGGACAAGCCGAGGAAACATAAGCCATAGCTCTTTGGAATTGTAACAATATTCCAAGACAAATGTTTCTCGGAGGCTGGGTTTTTTTTCCTACATCTGTCACACCCTGGGTGTGACATGGGGGAATGCTCTTCCCCTCCCTAAGCCACAGATCCTCATCTATAAAGAAGGGAACTTGGAATGCCAAGAACCCCAATATCATGCTTTGAATGGAGACATGTCGGGAATGCAGAAGCTCAGGCTGGTTGGGGAAGGATGGACCCAGGTCAGGGCAGGGCTTGTACTGAGTGATGAGCAAGGGGTGTGGTGACCAGGACGTGAGCCAGTCCGGAAAGAAGGTCTAAAATTGTCTGATCTGGGGGCCCGAGAGGACAGGAGGGATTCTCCATGGAGTGGCAGTCAAGCCAGGTCAGGCTCTGGGCAGGCTGCCTGGCTTGGGGAATGGCATCGATGTGTGGGGAGAGGCCGGACAGGTGTCAGGGCCCAAGCCAAGAGGACTGGAGGTCAGGACGGTGCATTCGTACTAAACTAATCGACTGAGTGCAAGGCAGGCCCAAGTCAAAATCCATTCACCCAGACCACACAGCATCACTGGGTGACCACAGAGAGACCCAGTTTTAAGACAAAGAGTTGGACACGACTCTTAAAAGACGAGTTTAAGACAACAAGAGTAATTCTAGGCTCACTTGCTTTCTCAGGGCAAATACAAGGCTGTCTTGGCTGGAAGGCTGGAGAAGCTGGACAGACTCCTTTAGAGCGGGATATGGTACTTTCATTTTAATCTAAATGAAAATATTACAAGCCAGCACACATGGGGTGCTTTCTCTGTGCTGCACTATTCTAAGTGCCTTCCATGAGTGCACCCATGGGCAGGTTGATTTTAAAGTCCGTTCTTATTAATCACTATGGTAGAAAAATATATATATATATATTTTTGCCAATATCAAATTATGGTGATATCTATCCCTTCAGCTATAACCTCTGTCACGGCTGAAGAATCTAGGCAAACATATAGAGAGTGGGGAGGGGCAAATGGAAACCTAAACAGACTGAAGACTCTCAGGAAATGGGGGCCCTTTCAATGACAGCATCTGTGTGAATTTCATTGTCAGGCCTTCCTTTTCAGCAGGATCAAGGAAGGAGTCATGCTTAAATGCTTCCCCAGTCACTCCTGTGTCTTTCCACCACAAAGTCCGTATCTCTAAGCTGGAGGTGACTGCAGGCAACATTCTGCAGCTTCTACAAATGTCTCAGTTTCCTCTAGGTTTGGATGTAAGGTGACTGTGGGAGAAAGCCACTTGAGACATTAGAAGTGCTACTAGAAATAGTTTTTAAATGTTTTAATCACATTTGTGGGTTAGTTGCTAAGTCGCGTCCAATTCTCTGTGACTCCATGGACTATAGCCTGCCAGGCTCCTCTGTCCATGGAATTCTCCAGGCAATGATACTGGAGTGGGTTGCCATTCCCTTCTCCAGGGGATCTTACTAAAGCAGGGATCAAACCCGAGTGTCATGCACTGCAGGCAGATTCTTTACCGTCAGAGCCACCAGGGAGTAAAAAGAGTGAAGCACATTTTCTTATAATGTTTGTCCTTTCTGACCACATTCCTTGGGAATACCAGGCTGCTGCTAAGTCGCTTCAGTCGTGTCCGACTCTATGCGACCCCATAGATGGCAGCCCACCAGGCTCCCCGTCCCTGGGGTTCTCCAGGCAAGAACACTGGAGTGGGTTGCCATTTCCTTCTCCAATGCATGAAAGGGAAAGTGAAGCCGCTCAGTCGTGTCGGACTCTTCAACGACCTCATGGACTGCAGCCTACCAGGCTCCTCCATCCATGGGATTTTCCAGGCAAGAGTACTGGAGTAGGGTGCTATCACCTTCTCAGGCACATTCAGCTTTCTAATCCTTATGATGTATTTCAAAATTTAAAAAAATTAATTTTGTATTGGCATATAGCTGTTTTCAAATGTTCTGTTAGTTTCAGGTATACAACAAAGTGATTCAGTTGTGGGTGTGTATATATATATATTCTTTTCCCATGTAGATTATTACAGAATGTTGGGTAGAGTTCCCTGTGCTATATGGTAAGTTCTTGTTGATTATCATTTTATATGAATACAGCAATGTGTACACGTTAATCCCAAACTCTTAGCGCACCCCTCCCTAGCCCTGACGATATTGACCCCGTAATCTCTCTTAGCGCACCCCTCCCTAGCCCTGACGATATTGACCCCGTAATCTCTCTTAGCGCACCCCTCCCTAGCCCTGACGATATTGACCCCGTAATCTCTCTTAGCGCACCCCTCCCTAGCCCTGACGATATTGACCCCGTAATCTCTCTTAGCGCACCCCTCCCTAGCCCTGACGATATTGACCCCGTAATCTCTCTTAGCGCACCTCCCTAGCCCTGGCGATATTGACCCGTAATCTCTCTTAGCGCACCCTCCCTAGCCCTGACGATATTGACCCCGTAATCTCTCTTAGCGCACCCCTCCCTAGCCCTGACGATATTGACCCCGTAATCTCTCTTAGCGCACCCCTCCCTAGCCCTGACGATATTGACCCCGTAATCTCTCTTAGCGCACCCCTCCCTAGCCCTGACGATGTTGACCCCGTAATCTCTCTTAGCGCACCCCTCCCTAGCCCTGACGATGTTGACCCGTAATCTCTCTTAGCGCACCTCCCTAGCCCTGACGATGTTGACCCGTAATCTCTCTTAGCGCACCCCTCCCTAGCCCTGGGACGATATTGACCCCGTAATCTCTCTTAGCGCACCCTCCCTAGCCCTGACGATATTGACCCGTAATCTCTCTTAGCGCACCCTCCCCAGCCCTGACCCCGTAATCTCTCTTAACGCACCCCTCCCAGCCCTGACGATATTGACCCCGTAATCTCTCTTAGCGCACCCCTCCCTAGCCCTGACGATATTGACCCCGTAATCTCTCTTAGCGCACCCCTCCCTAGCCCTGACGATATTGACCCCGTAATCTCTCTTAGCGCACCCCTCCCTAGCCCTGACGATATTGACCCGTAATCTCTCTTAGCGCACCCTCCTAGCCCTGACGATATTGACCCGTAATCTCTCTTAGCGCACCCTCCCTAGCCCTGATATTGACCCGTAATCTCTCTTAGCGCACCCCTCCTAGCCCTGACGATATTGACCCCGTAATCTCTCTTAGCGCACCCTCCTAGCCCTGGCGATATTGACCCGTAATCTCTCTTAGCGCACCTCCCTAGCCCTGACGATATTGACCCGTAATCTCTCTTAGCGCACCCCTCCCTAGCCCTGACGATATTGACCCGTAATCTCTCTTAGCGCCCCTCCCTAGCCCTGACGATATTGACCCGTAATCTCTCTTAGCGCACCCTCCCTAGCCCTGACGATATTGACCCGTAATCTCTCTTAGCGCACCCCTCCTAGCCCTGACGATATTGACCCGTAATCTCTCTTAGCGCACCCCTCCCTAGCCCTGACGATATTGACCCGTAATCTCTCTTAACGCACCTCCCTAGCCCTGGCGATATTGACCCGTAATCTCTCTTAGCGCACCCTCCCTAGCCCTGACGATATTGACCCGTAATCTCTCTTAGCGCACCCCTCCTAGCCCTGACGATATTGACCCGTAATCTCTCTTAGCGCACCCCTCCTAGCCCTGGCGATATTGACCCCGTAATCTCTCTTAGCGCACCCTCCTAGCCCTGGCGATATTGACCCGTAATCTCTCTTAGCGCACCCTCCCTAGCCCTGACGATATTGACCCGTAATCTCTCTTAGCGCACCCCTCCTAGCCCTGACGATGTTGACCCGTAATCTCTCTTAGCGCACCCCTCCTAGCCCTGGCGATATTGACCCGTAATCTCTCTTAGCGCACCCCTCCCTAGCCCTGGGACGATGTTGACCCGTAATCTCTCTTAGCGCACCCCTCCTAGCCCTGGCGATGTTGACCCGTAATCTCTCTTAGCGCACCCTCCTAGCCCTGACGATGTTGACCCGTAATCTCTCTTAGCGCACCTCCCTAGCCCTGACGATGTTGACCCGTAATCTCTCTTAGCGCACCCCTCCCTAGCCCTGACGATATTGACCCGTAATCTCTCTTAGCGCACCCCTCCCTAGCCCTGACGATGTTGACCCGTAATCTCTCTTAGCGCACCTCCCTAGCCCTGACGATGTTGACCCGTAATCTCTCTTAGCGCACCCCTCCTAGCCCTGACGCGATGTTGACCCGTAATCTCTCTTAGCGCACCCCCCTAGCCCTGACGATATTGACCCCGTAATCTCTCTTAGCGCACCCCTCCCTAGCCCTGACGATGTTGACCCCGTAATCTCTCTTAGCGCACCCCTCCCTAGCCCTGACGATGTTGACCCCGTAATCTCTCTTAGCGCACCCCTCCTAGCCCTGGCGATGTTGACCCGTAATCTCTCTAGCGCACCCCCTCCTAGCCCTGACGATGTTGACCCGTAATCTCTCTTAGCGCACCCTCCTAGCCCTGACGATGTTGACCCGTAATCTCTCTTAGCGCACCCCTCCCTAGCCCTGACGATGTTGACCCCGTAATCTCTCTTAGCGCACCCCTCCCTAGCCCTGACGATGTTGACCCCGTAATCTCTCTGATGCTACTCTTCCATCTCTCTAGTCCCACTGAAAACGCCCTAGTTCTAGCCTTCAATGTCTCTTTTTAAAAAGTATGTATTTACTTGGCTGCACCAGGTCTTGTTGCGGCACACAGGCACACAGGATCTGGTTGTTTTTCTTCCAGCTGGGGCATGTGAACTCTTAGTTGCAGCATGTGGGATCTAGCTCCCTGACCAGGGATCAAACCTGGGCCTCCTGCACTGGGAGTGTGGAGCCTGAGCTACTGGGCCCCAGGTGTCTGACTCACATCTCTGCTTCCCTGATTTACTCTCTTCAGTCTGTCCATCACTCCCTCAGAAGCATCATCTTCTTGCTCAGAATAGCCACAGGCTCCTGTCACCTGCAAATCAATACCCAGAACCCACATCCCACATCTAAATCCCCTAAGAACTCCCCTAAATCCCCTCTCTGATCTCAGCTTTCATTCGAGTTCCATGCTCTTTGAGATCAGCAAATATGATCATGTTCTCAATGTCCCCAACTCAGTATCTTCCATCTGTCAAAAATATCCTTTCCCCATCTCCATTTGTGAGCAATTAATATTGGAAAGTCCATCCTCCTTTTTAGTGTTCAAATCAAAGGCAAATCACTCCAAGAAGGGTTCTTGTAACCCCAACCTCAGACCTCATAACTCGTAAGGATCACGCCCAACTCTAAGTCCCCAATGCCAACTTTCTTACTTCTATTTTACTTCCTCTGAGAATTACAGGCTTCCTTGCTGAGAGTAGAGGGTACCTGTGAGACCTTTTGTACACTGGAGCGACATTAAGTGAAGAAGCAATTATCTTAGGACACATCTTGCTAACAGATGCACAAAATAAGTCGAGATAAAACAGAGGTGCCATGGCAGCTTGACACTGAGATGCTGAGTGTCATTCCTGGGGAAGCTGCCTTGGCGGTGCCTCTCTCTCTGCTTGGGGTGCATGCTGTCTCTAAAAGACTTACTGCAAAACCAACACTGAATGCTATTTTTGCTTTATGCCTTTTTTTTTTTTTGTAAACGTGAAAATTCTCTTGGGTTGTCTTTCGGTTCGTGAAAACAGGTTCTAATGTAGGTCTTTCATAAAGTGAACTTTTGAAAAGCGGGAGAGACCTGTATCTGTGTTTGTGCCGACATTAACCACTGGCTGGGAACCCCATGAATGAATCAATCACAGTATTCCAAACTGAAACTGCCCCGGCACCCAGGGAGTTCATGGCAGCCTGATAGGTTGCAACAAAGAAGCCAGTTCTTCATCTCTATCTATCTTCACCCCTTGCCTTATGATTTCAGAGTGCCCACTGAACTCAGAGTGCCCACTCAACCCTGACTCTGGGCTTGGCCATGCCATTCACTTTGGCCAACAGAATGAGGTGGAATGATGATGTGCTAGTTTTAACTTCCAGCCCAAGAGGCATTACCGTGCTTTCTTGCAGCTTGCCATAATCTTACATGCCTGGGCCAGCCTGCTGGAGGGTACGAGATACATGGAACAGAGCAGAGCCACTCAAGATCATAGTAGGTAAGTTAGATGTGTGAGTGAGCCCAGTCAAAAATCAGTAGAGTCTCTAGATTACTTCCCAACTTACCCAGAAGCATAAGCAAAAAATTCTTTTATTGAATGCCACCAAGGTATTGTGGACCTTGGCATTATTCTAGCCAGACATAACAGATGCAGGTGAACCAAAATGCATCCAGCCATCTGCAGGTGTCAGTAGATAGCAATTCTCCTCCCTTAAAGTCTTAGATACAATGATGAAAAAAAATAATACATATATATATGGCATTTATACACACATATATATATATACATACACAATTGTACCAAATTTTATGTGTAGTTAGATTAAAATACTATATATGCACACATACTATAAATATAAAACACACATATGTATGATGTTGCTATACATATATGACATTTGTGTATTTATATAGATTTGTGCCTAAAGGCACACATGAGATGTTGAGGTGAACTTCTGGAGAATAGGACAGGGGCATGGGGTAAGGGAGAGAATTTAGAGTTTGTGTTTTATTCTTTCATGTATTTCTTGACCTTATAATGAATATATCATAATTTAATAATTTACAATCTAATTAAAATAAGTAAAACAATTCATGCTAACTGTAGAAAATTTGTCTATAAGGAAGAGTAAAGCAAATGTTTTTAAAACCTCACATGCATATTCTTTATGGATTCTCTCATGAGATGCCACAAAGACTATGTTTTTGTCAATTCTTTTAACATTTCATCTTTACTCTTTGAAATTTTAATCAGTTTAAATCAAATTAGGTCAATTATATGAGGTAAGTGATGGTGGGGGGTATTTGCCTTTCTCTAAACCCCAGAATATTTAACCCATCATCCATGCCATGTTTATTTAATAACCCCACCCCACACTTTGAATTATTTAATACTTGTATTTTTTATTCTTCATTTGAATTACTGTAGCTTTTTAGTATGTTTTGACATCTGGTAGGGCAGATTTCGCCTTTTTCATTTTATTTTGTTTTTACATTTTGAGTCACTTTCATGCATTTCTTTTGTCTAGCTGAATCAGAAACAGGCTGTCAATTTTTCATCAGAGATACACACAGACTTTTGAAATTTTTGTCTCTCACTATGATTTGAGAGTTTCCTTTCTTCCTCCTCCTCTTCTTCCTCCTTCACCTTCTTTTTCTTCTTCCTTCTTCAGTGTTGTTCAGTTGCTAAGTTATGTCCAACTCTTCTGCGACCCCAAGGACTGTAATCCGCCAGGCTCTTTGTCCGTGGGATATTCCAGGCAAGAATATTGGAGTGGGCTGCTATGTCCTTAATTTTTTACTTTCTTTTAAAAATCTGTACTTCTCTCTCACACCCCCTCTCCTTCTTCTCATCCTTCTTCACCATCCTCATTTCTTCACCTTAATCTCCATTTGTTTATTGATTGCTATTTACATGATAAATATTCAAGCGTACAGAAAATAAAAGTATCAATCAAAATTTGACAGGTTGTATTTTGTGTATGCATTAGATATTTTAAGATGGAGATCTAAAATGTTACAGAAACAGGCATATTCCTCGACCCAAATTTCCCTCCACCCTCTGCTATAACCACAATTATGCAACTGGAGTATAGTTTGTCTATGCATGTATTAACCTTTATTTTCACAATACGCATTTACTCATAATCATATATAACATTGTTTTGTATATTTAAAACTTTTGTGCAAAATGCTCCATGCTAAGCATATTCTTTTGCATCTTAATTGTGTTTAGGGGAGGGATGACAATAGTATGTAACTTTTCTTCATAAAAATCCTGTATATTTTTTATTTAGTTTACTCTGAGCTATTCAGAATATTTTCATGGTCCTGATGTTAAATTTAGGCTTCCCAGAAGCTCAGTGGTAAAGAATCCACCTGCTAATGCAAGAGACGCAGGGGATGCCTGCTTGATCTGTGGGTCAGGAAGGTCCCCTGGAGTAGAAATGGCAACCCATTCCAGTATTTTTGCCTGGAAAATTCTATGGGCAGAGGAGCCTGAAGGGCTATAGCCCATGGGGCCAAAAAGAGTTGGACATGACTGAGCACAGCATGGCATGGCAACGCTAAATTTACTTGACTCAAATTTTGTTGATGGCTAGTGCAACCAAACACCAGATGAGATCAGTCTTCTGTTGAATTCTGATTTCATCATGTCAACCTGGTATTCAAACTATGAGGGAACCTGTTCTGTCTGGAGAATGCGCATGCTTCAGTTTCTCCTTTCCTATTAGGGAATTCCTGCAGGGAGTCTTTTCTGTGATCTTCATCTCAAAGACTAGTCCCTAACCACTGCTTGGTCCCTATACAACCCCTGACCATTGAGCAGAGGACATTGTGCCCATTTGAGCAGAACTGTGGTCACAGTCTTACCCTGAACTTGGTACCAGTATAGTATAACTCTTAAGCCCCTAAATTATGCTCCAAATACATTTCCCCAGATGTGTCTCCATAGACATCCTCAGCCTCCTCTTAAACCTAAATTGAACCTGTTGTATTCCAGACTGGCTGTTGTCTCAGCAGATATTAGGTTGGCCAAAAGTTTTGTTTGGGTTTTCCCATGCAATGTAACTGGAAAACCCAAATGAAAGTTTTGACCAATCCTATATTTTTGTGGTACAGTGATTTATCTTGTTTTCATGTATTTCTTTGAGCTTCTAACACCCCTAGGATCCAGATTCTTTTTCTCCAGCTTCTAACATCCTGGTTCAGCCAGATACAGAAACTATACTGAGATGGCAAAAGCAATTTCCCCCACATCATTACCATGAACTCCTGGTAGTGATTTCATGAAAAAGTGGTGTTAAGAATAATTTAGAGGTAATAACTGGATTTGTTCAGATTGGGTAATGTCTGTCAGGGGCAAGGGGATCCTTATGTTCTTGTCTTCTGCCACCCAAGATGAGAATTAATGATTGTAAAACTTTTGACTATAAGCGAATGCACATCCAATAAGGGAGTAAGAAAACAGCAGTTACAAAAAGAAAAAAACTAGTTATTTTCTATGTGTAAGATAATCACACTATAGTGGGTATACAGGGGTGGAAAGGTGGAAGACAGTCCCTAAAGTCATTTCATGTGGCATATTATGTCTTCCAAAGATGGTTGCCACTCTGTCTCCCATATCTCAGGCTCATCTGACACGCTGGAATTCTGCCCAGCGTGGTGGTGTCTATGTCGAATCCTCTTGAGTCTGCCTGGGTCTCTGACTGCTTCAGTACATGGCGTACAGTAGAAGTGATGCGATGTGGCTTTTGAGGCTAGATTATAAGAATGCCATGCCATTCACTTTGCTCTCTGAGGGATTCTCACTCTTGGAACTCAGTCACCATATTGGTAGGAAGCTCAAGCATCTGTGGAGACGTTCTCACAGAGAGGAACCAAAGGCTGCTGACCCACAGACTGGGTTGAGTTTCTGGGCCAACACCCATCATCAACTTGCCAGTGATGTGACTGAGACACCTTGAAAGCAGCTCCATCAGCACCAAGTCAGTTGCCAAAGAACCCCGTTTTCCTAACATTTTTCTTCTGAGACTGCTGTAGAGCTAGTTTGGAAGCTGTAGTTTGCTCCTGAAGATTGAGGATAAGAAAGTACTATTTAAGTTCTGATTGATGCAGCTGCTGACGTAGTCTCTTGTGGTGACTTTTCCTCCAGGAATCCTTGACTATTTGCTCACGTACATCCTAAGCCTTCTTATGTCAGCATCCTAAGAATACTTCTTGTGTGGTTGTTTATTGTTCTCTAGCCTCCTCAAAGTGTTCCTTTTTCTGTCAGCAAAGTTTTCATGCTTTTTGCCAATGTTCCTTCAAAGGTACAAATTCATATCACTAAGTGTTCAGTAAAGCAATCAAATAAAGTATTGCTAAGATGTGTAACGGAATTCACGTTAAAGCAAGACCTTGTCAGTTAAGAAAACGGATATAAGTGAATGCCTTGAAAATTCATGCGTAGAAATATAAACTTCTGCTTTTGTGTTAAGTGTGGTCTTTTATCTTTCTTGATGGAAAAAATATCTAATTCATACATGGCAACTCAACTTTTAAAATTGCTTGTAAAATCCAGGCAAAATCAACTATAAGTAGTGTCAAGACTGAGGAAGGTGAAAGTCCCTGTGTTTGGCCTATGGCAGGCCAAGTTTGGATTTATGTGTTTATTCCTCAACACCACAAGCTCAGGGGGCATCTTAAGAAGGCGTGATGATACTGGAATGAGTTCCCATTCAAAGCAGTGAACTCCTGTTTTACTAGAAGCCAAAATGTTCTCCACCAGCAATTTTTTATAGTTCAGAGGAACAAATACATTTTCAGGCCCTTTCAAACACTGTGATATTCTATATTAGAATTTAATCCTGGGCCCAAGTGCCAGTTCTTCACTGTGCCACACAAGTCATCTTCCTGGGGACCAGGTCTTCCAAGAACATAGTGATCCTCATGCCTCAAGTGTGAAGCATAGGTATCTTGTTAACAAGGAGTAAGATCTGAATTTTCATAGGCAAAGTACTCAGATGTACAAAAATGTAACTTTATTAATTATATTATTAGTGAAGCTAGCTGAGGTCTTTAGCCCTATGTCCACTCAAACCTTAATTGCTATCCTAAAGCAATTTGCCACTTTCATTTTAAAGTTTAGTTCATCTTGTGCAAAATACTTAAATTCACAACGTTATTTCTGACCTCCTTCTTTCCTTTACACAGAAATTATTTTAACTTTCTGGTGAGTTTACTTTTATTGCTGTCATTGTATCTTTATTTTTTTTAAAAAAATGATTGATTGGTGTATACTTACTGGAGTCTTACTGACAAACACAAAATCCTCCCATGGTTAGTGAACAGTTGTCAATTTCTACACAAATGGTCTCTGGGGGTTTTGACTGAGATGGTGTTGAATCTATAGACTGATCTTGGGAGAATTATTATACCAATATTGACTCTTCTAATCTACAAACATGGTATATCTCTTGTTTTATTTAGGGCTTCTGTCATATCTCTGAGCACTGCACAGTGGTTTTAGGTTTAGAGGTTTTGCACGTATTTTGGGAGACTTTCCCTAAACATTTAAAGTTGCATATACTTTCAGGAAGTGCTATGTTTTCTGGCTATATGTATCAGTTTTTCATTATGGAATGCCAAATTTAATCTCTGATAATATTGCTTATCCTGTAATCTACATTGCATAATATGAATATAGATATTTTAATTTATTCCTTAGTATTTATATGGTACAAAATTTTTCATTCCCTTACCTGTGACTTTATGTTTAAAGTGGGCTTCGTTCTATTGCCATATATTTGGGTATTGTTTTTTCACCTCCTCCCACAGTGTCTTCTCTTGGAGTGTCAAGATGAGTAAACTTCAATATAATTACTGATATGGTAGGTTTAGATATATAATGTTCTTTTTTCTATCTGTCCTATACGCTCTTTTTTGTTGTTGTTCTATTTTTTGCCTCCTGTATTAGTGTTTTCTGTGTTAATTATTAGTATCCTATTATTTCCACTATTAGCTTATTAGCTATTTATTGCTTTTATTATTACTAACTGCTCTAGGGAATACAATATGCTTCTTTAGTGTATCTCTACCTTTAAATAATATCATATGTAATTAACTGAATAATGTAAGAATTGTACAACCACACACTTCCAGTTATCCTCTCCCATCGTTGCTTTCATTCAGTTATTTACTCATCTGTTGTAAGTAGTATTATTTTTACTTTAAAAATATGTCTTTTAAAGAAACAAAAAATGAGAAAAAAGGTGTTTTATGTTTGCTCAAATGTATACCATTTCTAATGCTTTTCATTCCTACTGTATAGATTCAAGTTTTCATCTAGTACCATTTTCTTTTTATCTGAAAAACTTTCAATATTTCTTGTATGGAAGTTCTGCTGGTGATAAGTTGCTTCAGCTATTTATCTGGAACTATTTCATCTTTATTTTTTAAATATAATTTTGTTAGTATAGAATTTTAGATTGGCAGTTTTGTTTTGCACTTTTCCGTGGAAGGGAAGTTGAAGGTTTATATAATATATATATATATATATATATATATATATATATGTGTGTGTGCCATGACTATATTTGTGTTTCAGGAATATTTCATGGATAGTATCATAAAGAATTGTTTGACTTTGAGAAGGTGTAAAAGCAACAGAAATAGGAGATTGCTAAAATAATCCAGAGGAAATTTGATGGGGTCTTAAATAAGTCAAAGCATGTGGGGATGGTGCTAAGAATACTTATTTGGAAGATATATTGTATTATCAGAAGGCGGAGGTCATATATAAAAAGCGGTGGAGAAGATGTACCTTTGCACCTTGGTTGTGGTACATGAGTGAGGAGAGGTCCCACTTACTGAGATGAGGATTTACAGAAGAAAGAAGAGGTTTGTGATGTCAGTGGCAATCATCTCCACAGTGGCTTAGGTTCTAGATTCAGGTGAATACCTCGGATTCCATGCCTGGAATTCAAATCCTCCACTGGGATGAAGCCCTCATTTATTTGGGGACCAGATCCACTTCTAGCTCTTGCTCCACTTCTCTGACAGAGAGATAAGACCCTTATTTTCCTCCAAGCAACCAAGCATGAACTTTCATTTTGGAAACTGCATACACAATATTGAGGGTGTCCCCTTTCCAAGCTAAAGAAGGCTGAGCACCAAAGAATTTATGCTTTCAAACTGTGGTGCTGGAGAAGACTCTTGAGAGTCCCTTGGACTGCAAGGAGATCAAGCTAGTCAGTCCTAAATGAAATCAACCCTGAATATTCATTGGAATTCATTGGAAGGACTGAAGCTCCAGTACTTTGACCACCTGATGTGAAGAGCCAACTCATTGGAAAAAATCCTGATGCTGTGAAAGATTGAGGGCAGGAGGAGAAGGGGACAACAGAGGATGGGATGGTTAGATCGCATCACTGATTCAATGGGCATGAGTTTGAGCAAACTTCAGGAGGTAGTAAAGGAGAGGGAATTCTGAGTGCTGCAATCCATGGGGTCACAGAGTTGGACATGATTGAGCAACAACCCTTCCAGTACTCTGGCTCTGATATGTCTCCTTCTAACCTAGACTCGGTAGTTCGGGTTAACATCCTTAAGGTAAACCCAGTTCGGGTCAGTACCTCTGAACGTGGTGCTTGTCCAGGGGTTACTAGTCAGAGGTATCTCTAATCATGTCAGCCTCTCCAGGCTCTCATTTTGTCTGCTTCGACTCTCTCACTGGTTCCAACTCGCATATCTGAGTTCACCCCAAGTTATGACATTATTTATACTTTTCCTTTCAACTTAGACTATGAAACGAGGATAAATCATTCAACCTCTGTTGCCCATTTAACCCCTGTGTAAACTGTCTGAGGGTTAGAGTGATAATTACCTTTTCCAGGGACAGAGTTGAGGAGGGGCGTCAATTAAGTCTTGCCCTGTGCTTTGAGATCTTTCAATGAAAGGCTCGGGGTTATTACTGTTAACAAGATACCAAAGGGCTATTTGCCAGCAATGACTCCCTTCGAGCCAGCATGTCTGTCATTAGTAATTTGGGGGCTTGGCACACAGTCATGGGAATGTTTTAATGGCTTCTGTTCAACCCCAGAAATAGATCTCAAAGTTGCAAAAAGAAATGCTTGTTTTCTCTGTTCTCTATTTCTGTACACGTGGTGACTCTCAGGGGAGATCTCAGGTTCTCTGGCAGAGGCTAACAAAGTGGGCAACAGGGTCTTAAGCTGCCCCAATAATCTCTGACAACTGACAGTGTTGGGATCAGTCCCTGAGATGGGTTATACCACCAGAGAGCAACTGTGGCCTAAGTTGAATTTTTGGAGCCACCTGGAGACTTTGCTAATGCCGTGAGGTTTGGGAATGATACGTAGGAAACTCTTTCTTTAAGAAATATTTGGAAAATGTTTGCTAATTTGAACAAGTTATTTTATTCCTTAGCCAGCTCCCAAATGCTTTTTCAGAGCTGCCTTTATGAGTCAAGGAAAAAAAAAAGCATTTTCTGTCTGGGAGGCCTGGACTTGTTTCTAGAAAAGAGGGCAAAGAATATGTGTGTCCAACTAGGCTTGTGTTTAGCCCTTCATTGGGTAAGTCCATGATCTAGTTTCATTTTCAATTAATTCATTACATAGTTCTTTAAAAAAAAACTCCCTCTTCTTCCTCTACCCCAGTTTTTTCCTTCAGTTTTGCTCCATTCTTTGCTTTATATTTAATCAGTTCTTTTCTCTGCTTGCCAAGGTGTGATTTTTTACTAGAAAAAGCAGTAGCTCTGTTGAGATGAGAAATAACTTTCACTCTTACTGATGGTGAGCTTGGGCAAGTTGCTTAATCTCTATGAATTTCATTTCATTTCATTTTCTGAAAGAGAGGTGGTAACACAGGGGCCCAGCAGGATGTCTGGGATGATTGAGCCAATGTAAACATAGTTATATGAGGTGTTGCAGATGCAAAGGGTCTCACAAACTTGTCAGATTGCTGAATATAATCAAAAGGGTATGGTGGGGACTGTGGCAAACTGGAGCATCCATGCCTCAGACTCAGGGAGCTGCCATTATTCTGCTATAGCAAACGTTTGCCAGACTTCCTTCCTTCCTTCCTTCCTTCCATTCTTTCTTCCTCTCTCTCTTCCTTTTTCTTCCTTCCTTTTTCCTTTTTCTTTTCTTTTTTTAACAAGTAGGAAACTTGGAAATTTACACCAAATTTCCTGATTTTTAAGTGTTAAATTCATTTCCTTTTGAAAAACAGTCTTGAACAGTAGAAAGATTGTTGTGGTCTGGGTTTGGCTAACAAACCACCAGTTTAACATTTATGGTTTATTTTACTCTTCATTTATAAATTTCTGCCTTATCCTCTTCTTCACCCTTCTCTAATACTTTGATTTTTTCCTCCCATTTTCCCCCTGACATCAACAATGTTTTCTCTACATGCTCTTAAAGTGACACCAGGTTCTTTGCTTGGGGTGTATTCATATAAACCACAATTTCTACATTCTTCCATCAGGCCAACTCAAATTCCCATCTTTTTTCATGGCCAACAATGCAAAAACAACAGCAAGCCCAGAGTTTTGAAAGAGTTAAGCCTACTCCTCTATTCCCAAGAGGAAAGTAAAGAACTACCCTTCTGACTTTTACTCAAAAAAAAAGAAAAAGAAAAAGAAAAATCTTGGCTGTTGATACGATCACCAGGAATGCTAACTCATCAGCCACTTGGGGCCATAACTGTGGCTGCATTCACCAATCCTTGGCCACATAAACGAGGCCAATCCTGAGCCTGGTAAGGAGTTGGCCTGAAGAAGTCATGACAGTGTGGCTCCATTGCCTTTCTGGAAAAATATGCTAAAGACCACTGGTTGTTTAATAATAAAATGTACCCTACAAGGTATGTTCTTCACCAAAAATGAGGCGATTCTTCCTAGTTGCAATGTCTTGCCTTTTTTAAACTCTTTTCTAGGGAGAAATGTGACTAGCCCATTTAGGACAAGAAATGATGTAATTATGATTTGCATGCATGCCTCAATTTTCTACTCTCTGACCAGGGGGCAGACATCACTAATTATTAAGGGCACTTCTTCAACTGAGTCTAGATGTAGTTCAAGGTCTTTAATACATGTCACATGCATCACCAGTCATGTGGGGTTGAAATGTGAGTAAAAGTACGGTAGACCCAAAGCGAAAATAACCCAGATACACATTAACTGGTGAATAGATGGTAATATATGGCCATTTACTTAATGGAATACTATTTGCTAATAAAAATGAATGGAGCGTGAATATTTACAATGGGGATGAACCTCTAAATGTCATGGTAAGTGAAGGAAGCCTGACGCATAAGACCACATATTGTATCATGTTGTCCAAAAAGTTCATTCAGGTTTTTCCATACGATCCTACAGAAGAATCTGAATGAAATTTTTGGCTAACCCAATATGGGTTCACATATATGAAATGTCCAGAAAAGGCGAATATACAGACAGAAAGTAGTAATTATCCAGTGCTGGGGTAAGAAGGAAGAGTGACTGCAAGTGGGTTCAAAGTTTCTATTTTGGGGTGATAGAATGTTCTAAAATTAGATGGCGATAATTGTACAGCTTTGTAAATGTACAAAAGGTGATTGAACCATACACTTGAAACAAGTGATTTCAACATTACGTAACTTTTATTTCAACAAAGCTGTTAAAATGCACACATGATTGGCTTGCAGACATTAGCTCTTCAAAGTCAGGGAGCCATGGAGGACGCATCACTCCAGAATCGCCCACTGACTTGTCATCTGATGTTAAGAAAAGGACTTTCTTCCTCTGTGTGGTTTTCTTCATTTGTAGTTTCAGGTGCTGGAGCTGATGCTCTCTTGGGAACTTTTAAGCTTCAATAGTCCCAAAGAAGAAACTTTTGGCTAAAACCAAGTGTAGTACGGGGGCATCCCTGGTGGCTTAGTGATAAAGAATCCACCCGCCAATGCAGGAGACACAAGAGAAGTAGTTTCTACCCCTGGATCAGAAATATTCCCCAGAGTAGGAAATGGCAACCTGCTCCAGTATTCTTGCCTGAAAAATTCCATGGACAGAGGAGCCTGGTGGGCTACATACAGTTCATGGGGTCAAAAAGAGTCAGACACAACTGAGCAACTGAGTCCCCCTCCCACACATAGTCCCTAAGAAGAAGGAAAAGTAGGACTTCGCTGGTGGTCCAGTGGTGAAGAATCCACCTTCCAATGCAGGGGATAAGAGTTGGATCCCTGATTGGGGAACTAAAATCCCACACACTTTGGGCAACTAACTTTGAGTGCTGCAAC
This sequence comes from Bos mutus, assembly GCF_027580195.1. Lineage (NCBI taxonomy): Eukaryota > Metazoa > Chordata > Mammalia > Artiodactyla > Bovidae > Bos > Bos mutus. Next base: position 53,323,009 of record NC_091629.1, on the reverse strand, counting down.
TATTGAGCCTGTGAATTCTGGAGCCCATGTGCCACAACGAAGACCTGATGCAGTCAAATTAGTAAATTTTTAAAAAGAAGGAGAAGCAAGAATGGTGACTGCTATTGTTGGGCACAGTCACCTACCAGGCTGTGAAGTTTTGGGGGACTTGCTCTCTGCCAATGCCGTACACTGAATGTTGAACAGTGCCTGACTATTGGTATAAGATCAGGATTACAAACACCTAAGCGACTCCAAGGGCTTCCCAGGTGGCACTAGTGGTAAAGAACCTGCCTGCCAATGCAGGAGACATAAGAGATGTGGATTCAATCCCTGGGTTGGGAAGATCCCCTGGAAGACAGCGTGGCAACCCAGTCCAGTATTCTTGCCTGGGAAATCCCACGGACAGAGGAGACTGGCAGGCTACAGTCCATAGGGTCACAAAGAATTGGATATGACTAAAGCAATTTAGCATGCACACATGCAAGGGACTCCAAAAACAATATGAAAGTTATTAGAGTTTCATATACAATGTGATGGATGACAATGTTTTTTGGTTTGCTGTTTTCTCAGAGGGTATAAAACATTGGATATGAAATATCACCCATGATCACCTGTTCTGGTTGGGTAAGTAGTTACAGTGAGAAGAGGTGTGTGTGTGTGTGTGTGTGTGTGTGTGTGTGTGTGTGTGTGATGTTGGGTGTGTTGTGTTGGGTAGGGATGGGCTTTGGAGAAAAACAACCCAAAATTTCCTTTCTGGTCTTGCCATTAAATCCTGTGGAACATGTGTTTAACCTTTCTGAGTCATCTGTAAATGGGGGAAATCTAACCTACCTCACAAGATGCTTTGAAAATTTTAAGAAATCTTCTCCATTAAAGATCTAGGGTAGTTCCAGAAACATATTGGGTACCTCCTCAATGTTTGTTTCCTGTGTTCCTGTTTCTGTAACCACCATACCAAATTCAGGGACTGCGTGGAGATGGTTTGGTCTACAGAGCAGAGACAAGGAAGTCCTGCAATTGTCTGTTAATTAGATACACAAATGCAGTCAATGGAGGCCACGCTAGCTGTAGGAGAACACAGCTCTTCCGAGAGACTGTTAGCTCAGCCCTCTGGCCTGAGACTCAGGAAATCACTCCTGCTTTGTTAAGTAATTACCCTTTTTTCTTGTCTCTTTGACCTTCAGCTTCTCAAATTGAAGTTATAACTTTTGGTAAGGATTTTTGGAACAATGAATATTCTTTTACATCAAGTCCAGGCCAAAACCTCAGAGAATTCTAAGACAAATGGCCCAGGAGCCCACCCAAACCTTTGACTTCACATTTGGCCAAAGCATCCAAGTTTCTGTTTCTGCTTTGGGGCAAACCAGTGGCTGTGCTTTCAGCCCATGCGTCCTTTTAAGACCAAGCCAGAAAACTCTGGAAGGCTGGGTGCTGTCGGATTTTTCAGGGCCACACACTGAGGGACAAAACCAACTGAAGCAGAACTTTGCAAATCTTTGCATGTCTCATTCTGATCACAGTGATACAGGGCTGTGATAAATGTTCTTTAGGAGCAAGGGAGGAAAGGGATTGAACATTTGTGGGGCCTACTTTATTCATGGTGCTTAAAATGTTTGACAGTATGAATGTGTAAGTTGCTCATTCATGTCCCACTCTTTGCAACCCCATGGACTACAGCCTGCCAGGCTCCTCTGTTCATGGAATTCTCCAGGCAAGAACACTGGAATGGGCAGGCATTCCCTTTTCCAGGAGATCTTTCTGACTCAGGGATTGGACCTATGTCTGCTGTGTTGCAGACAGATTTTTTACTGTCTGAGCCACTAGGGAAGCCCGCAGTCTTCTATTCACTTATCTAAGATGTAAGAATAAGTTTGATTGCACTTTTATATAAGCAAAGTGTCCCAGGTTCTTTGTTGAAACAAATTAAGCAATGCTAAATGCACAGGGTAAAAAGTGAAAATACCCCCACACCAACAACAATATTTCCTTCTCTACTTGTCCTTCCTTGTTGAAATTTTGCTATGTATTTACCATTTGTGAAGTATAGTTGATTTTGAATGTTGTGTTAATTTCTGCTGCATAGGAAACTGATTCAGTTATATGAATATATAAATATATATATGTATACAAATATATATACATATATATGTGTAAAGTGAAGAGTACTAACTACTGGACCACCAGGGAATTCCCTATATATATACATATATATTTAATGTTCTTTTCCATTAAGGTTTATCTCAGGAGATGGAATATAGTTCCTGGGCTGTACAATAGGAGTTTGTTATTTATCCATTCTATACATAATAGTTTGCATCTGCTGATAACAAACTCCCAATTCATCCCTCCCCCTTGGCAACTACAAGTCTGTTCTTTATGTCTGCAAGTCTGTTCATGTTTCATTTATAAGTTCACCTGTGTTATATCTGTGTTGAAATTTTCATCTCAAATGGATTTCAAGAATGTGACTGTAAGGGCACACTGCTGTACAATCTTCCTATTGGTATACTCTGCTGACCTTTCTGTATGATTACATTCGGAGTTGCCCCCATCTCTTTAATGATTGTTTACCAGCCTATTTCATACAAATCCTCAAATTTGTTTAGTCATGCCCTGTCCATGGTCATATGTATTGTTTCCTGCTGGTTATATATGTAACCCTTGACATGTTTATTTGTGCATCCTTGCATATTCATCCTCCAACAGAAATTTTTTGAGCAAATTATTTATCAGGTGGAAGACTAGATGCTATGAATACAGCAGGGACAAGACATAACTGCTTCCTGCCTTCACAGAGTTTGCAGTCTAGCTGACTGTTGCATTTCAGATGTACACTCCACCATGTCCCCATTCTTGCCCTGCACACTAATGTAATAACTACCCCTGGTTTGTAGATACAAAGCCTACAGCTTAAAGAAGTATATGAACATTCCCAAAGCCGTGTAGACCTCCTGTGGCATGGCTCGGAAGTATCTCCATACATGACAACAAAACTCCCATTCTGTCTGTTAACTGGCTAATGACTAATATTTGGTCAGTTTCAAATACCCAGTGAAGATAGATCAAATTTACAAATCTGGCATTGGATCTAAAGCTTTTGAGGTCCAGGTGAGAATAACAGAAGCAAAGAGGTTAGTTTCCGTTGCTTGTAGAACCATGACCCTACAGTCCACAAGGAGGAGCAGGGAGATTCCTGCTCCCACTATTCACTGAGGGTCTGCCCTGGAGTTTGGCATATTGGGTTTGCATGGGAGCATGGATAATGCATTGCCATTATCAATTTTTTTATTTTCAGATTTTTTTTTAGTGTGGACCACTATTAAAGGCTTTATTGAATTTGTCGCAATATTGCTTTAGCTTTAATTTTGTTTTTTTTTGGCTGTGAGACATGTGGGATCTTAGCCCCTCAACCAGGGATTGAACCCAGACCCCCTTGTGCTGGAAGGTGACGTCTTAATCACTGGATTGCCAGAGAAGTCCCTACCATTTTCATTTGAATGGACTTGGGCAAGGCACTTCTCTATCAGATTCAGACTTCCTTGTCTATAAAGTGGAAATTATCAAGATCAACTTTCCTGAGTGGTTGTAAGATTTCAATGAGTCCCGCATGTAAAATGTTTGACATAAAATATCAACTATTATTATTGCTCTTATATTATTATGTCTTCTGGTGCTAAATCTGATTGCCCTCCAGAGTTCCCAGCTTGTTCTGCCAACTCTGGGCCCAGCACCTGCTTCCCCACCACCTTGGCTGTCCTCAGGAGCCCTTGAGTATTTCTCAGCAGGGCCTTAGTTTCCATCTTAAGAGAATGTGAACATGATCTGGCCTCAAGATAGTCCAGGCGTGCAAGGAGCTTGCTAATTAGAAATGGAAGAGCAGGCACAGCAAATGGTTTTTGAGGAGCCATTTACACTCACCGTTTGGGAACCGGGTGTGATTTCTTCTTAGGATAACTCCATAGAGATCTGTGGCCCGTTGTCGTGTAGTTTCCAGAGTCTTTTCTGTCCTTTGAAGACCTAGCTTGGAACTTGGCCCTTTGGCTGGGCTCTCACTGCCAGGCTAGACAAGCTGCAGATATTATTTGTCAAGCTGGGGCTGGGTTACCCGGCTGGGACACTCACCACTGGGCTAGCCCAGCGCTTTCCCAAGCTGGGCTCTCTGCCATGGCTGGAGAGATGCCAGCAGGGAGGAGGCAGGGCCTGTGCAGGGCCGGGATGGGAGCCCGAGGTGGCCCGCAGCTACACCGGCGGGATGACTGACATCAGTTCCTCCCAGGCAGCAGGTTCAGACAGGAGCAGAGAGAGGCAGCCCGCGCTGGGTCAGAGGGGGCACGAGCAGCCAGGAGAGGCCCCCCTCCACCAGTCTGGGCTCTTTAGGGGCCTGCCAGTTTTGGTGTGGCTGTTGGGGAAACCTGTTGGGTAAGCTCCCATGTGTTTCCCCATAAGGCTGGGTCTTGCAGTCTAGGCTGCAAAGTGGGGGTGAGGGGCGGGAGCTCTTTATTGACACTGACATTTACTTGAGAAGCTGCCAAAGGGTGGTTTATGTTTCTTAAACAGAGATATGTTATGATAGGGAGGCTGCTTCTGTGGAGGTGACGGTGAACCATGCCCGGGGCTGGGCCTCCCCTGACGTGTGTCCCTCCACCAAGCCAGCGGTGGGGCGATGGAGGGAGCAGAGGGCCGGGTTTAGTGGGGAGTTCGGGTAGCCACCCCCAACACAGAGCATGTGACCTTGGGGGAAGTCAGGTCACCTCCCTGGACTCCACTCTCTGCATCAGCTAGGTGAGAATGATGCCCCCTCACCCCCTGCCCCCCAGGGCCCTTTAGCGAGTGTCCCTTCACTCCATCCTCCCCTTGCACCAGTCCAGGTATCTCACAAATATGATCTCACTTAATCCTTTAAAGACTGCATGACGTAGGTACTATTATTAGCCTTGTTTCACAGATGAGGCACCAGAAAGACCAAATCGTTTGTCCAAGGTTTCTCTAAGAGCAAAACAGGCAGAGCTGAGATCTGACCCCATGACGACTGGCTCCAATGTCTCCAAGCTTAACCAAGATGCTCTGCTTCCCAGATCTTGCCTAGCACCCTTCTCTGTTCAAATACATCAGCCACTCACTTTGGAAAATCTCAGTTGTAGATATGATGATCTGATGAATACAGGTCTCTTTTATTGGATTCTGAGCTATGTGCCTTGAGTTTTTTTTTTTTTAATTAATTTTTATTGGAGTATAGTTGCTTTACATTGTTGTATTAGTTTCTTCTGTAGAGCAAAGGGAATCTGTTTACATTTATCCCCTCTTTTTTTGGATTTCCTTCCCATTCGGGTCACCATGAAGCATTGAGCAGAGTTCCCTGTGCTGTACAGTAGGGTCTCATTAGTTACCAATTTTATGGTTGTTTGTTCAGTTGCTCGGTTGTGTCCAACTCTTTGGGACCCCATGGACTGCAGCCCATCAGGCTTCCCTGTCCTTCACCATCTCCCAGAGTTTGCTCAGAACTCATGTCCATTGAGTCAATGATGCCATCGAATCATCTCATCCTCTGTTGTTCCCTTCTCCTCCTGCCCTCAGTCTTTCCCAGTATCTGGGTCTTTTCCAATGAGTCAGCTCTTTGCATCAGGTGGCCAAAGCATTGGAGTTTCTGCTTTGGCATCTTTCCTATCTATTTTATACATAGTATCAATAGTGTATATATGTCAATTCCAATCTCCCAAGTCATCCCAACCCTACTCCCCTTTGGTATCCATGCATTTGTTCTCTACATCTGTGTCTTTATTTCTGCTTTGCAAATAAGATCATCTATGTCATTTTTCTGGGCTTCCCCAGAATGGTTAAAGATGTCTCAGTGGTAAAGAATCTGCCTACAATGCAAGAGACACAGGAGATTCAGGTTTGATCCCTGGGTCAGGAAGATCACCTGGAGGAGGAGGAAATGGCAACCTATTGCAGTATTCTTGCCTGAAAAATCCCATGGACAGAAGAGCCTGGTGAGCTACAGTCCAAAGAGTCAGACATGACTGAGCAACTGAACACACACACAGCATTTTCCTAGTTTTTGTTAACCACCACATCACCGGGACCTAACTCTGGGTTTAAGATGAAACTTCTTCATAGCAGCATGTCTATGAGAGACTGAAGGGAAGATCAACTGAGATAAAGAAAAAAAAGGTGGTTCTCTGGGAAGCCATCCTGCACTGCTCTGAGCTCACCAGAGGCACTTGGGAAATGTATGTACCTGGGACAGACTCATTGTGGGGCTAAACTTACCCAGTGATGTCATTCCTCAGGGCAGCTTGCTTGGTCATGAGTGGAGTCACCCCCATGTGGCAGCCACTGGAGGGATTTATTTGCCTCATTTGATCTTCCCTTCAGCCTCTCATAGAGGTGCTGCTGGGAAGTTTCATCTCAGCCACAGACAAGGAAGAAGGGCAGGGAGCATGTTTTGCAGACAGGCCAGCACTGGGCATGAGCCTCATAGACCTTCCAAAGCTTTCAAGGGTGGCCTCCCCCAGCGTCTCTCCAAGGTATCTCCTGTGGAACCTTGGAAGGTGGCTCGGACCATCTTCCTGCCTTGGGGAAGAGTATTTCCATCACTCAGCCATCTAGTCTTACCTTCAGCTTCTGCATCAGCCCTAATGAGAAACATCTTTCAAGTGCCAAGTGGTTGAAGATCAAGAAGGAGGCGGGAAAGAACTTGGCTTCTGGATTGTATGTTCTCCCTTCACTTCTCTGCAGTCTGGATTTCTGGAGCCTGCGGGCATGAAAGGAGTCGAGAGCCAGTCCTGAACTGTGGTCCTTAGATGGATACACTCTGCAGCCCGTTTGTGCCTTTTCCCAGCTCCCGGAGGCAGCATGGGGATGGTACATGTGTGCATCTGTGTAAGGAGACACTCTGCATCTCATTTCCAACTCTGAGGACTCCCATGTTTGTGGGAAATCTGATGTCTTTTAAAAATTCTGCAAAATTTGGCAAGAGTAATTCCCTCTTCCATCATGCTCCCCCTGAGCCTCCTAGTCAAGTTCTGGAGAACATTGAATGCTGCCTTGGGGCATGGCAGGCTTTGTGGTGGGTTGGCTGGTATGGTGCAAATGTGCTACCAGTCTGACTGACGGACGGACAGACAGGCTGCAATAAAAGCCTCGATCTCATCGCTGTCTAAATTAGAATGGAAAAATCTAGTTAGATGACATCAGAAAGAAACCTGCCAGCATATTATATTTAGATGTATTTGGGTCTTGTTAGCAAAGAGGACATTGGAGGAATTGGGTTTGGAATAACAATTTATAGAATAGCATCAGGTAATGAATAAATGACTTTGGTTTGTTTGCCCAAAGGGAAGCTTGCTGCTGCTGCTGCTAAGTTGCATCAGTCGTGTCCAACTCTGTGAGACCCCATGGACTGCGGCCCACCGGGCTCCTCCATCCATGGGATTTTCCAGGCAAGAGTTCTGGAGTGGGGTGCCATTGCCTTCTCCGAAAGGGAAGCTTAGTTAATCAGAAAGTCAACACAGATTTCTGGAGAGCCCTTCTCTAGCACTAGGAAAGCTCTTTACTGGGACTCTCTTGCCCTCATCCTAAATTCTGCATCTGGGGTGGTAATAAAGCCAGAGAAAAAAGATGTCAGTAAGAGAAATTGATTGAATTTTTTTCCTTAGCAAGTGCCTTCATCAACTGTTTGGAGAGTTTGCCAAGGCCGGTCTGGGGTTATTTAAGTTAGAAAGTGATCTCACACTGGGGCAAGATTGTTCTCAGCTTTTGTGGCTGAGATCTTTACTTTCAAGGAGGTTGTCCATACTTGCTAAAGACAGTTTCTTGGTTCAGACAAACCAACTCAACAGTCACGTGGATCCTTGGACGGGACTGTCGCCTCCTAATATTGCCACACCTGGGGTGTGTGCGGGTGCCCCCGATTTGCAGCATGAATGTCTTTATCCATTTAGGGTGGGGTGGCGGCACTTTCTGCTACACTCCCCACAGGTGGCTTGGCTCTTAATCAAACTGCTTTTGATTCACATGGGGAGTCATCTCCAGGAATTTGATAGCTGCTCACAAGTGTGTGCCTCTGTCCTGTTGATGTGGGCAGTGTTAAGTCCCAAGAGATCTGGGGCTCTGAGAGTTAGCAGACTCTCAGCTGCTAACACGAGGCTGTGATCCTGTCAATAGAAGCAGCATGTAAATCCACGTGATTGAATTTATGACTTAGACTTTTTATACAACCCTCTTCCAAAAAGGACAAACAATAGTTTTGGTTAGATTAGGTTGATTTAGGGCTTCCCTGGTAACTCAGATGGTAAAGAATCTGCTTGCAATGCAGGACACTCAGGTTTGATACCCGGGTCAGAAAGATCCCCTAGAGAAGGGAATGGCAACCCACTCCAGTATTCTTGCCTGGAGAATTCCATGGCCAGAGGAACCTGGTGGGCTACAGTCCATGGGGTCACAAGGAGTTTCCACTAAGCCCAGGACGTTTTTCTAGTAAGGAGGCCCTTCACTTCAGGGTGACTTGGTAAGTAACTCACCGGCAGGGACTGCTTGCCTTCACTGGACTTGAAGCAAGGCAAGGAGGTCCTCATTTGGAGGCCTGAATCTACAGGCCAGATTACAAGCAGGTTCTAGGAGGGAAAAGATGGCAAGCATCCACGGGGAGAATTAGAAAGAGTGGGATCAGATCCTGGAGTTTTGGGCCATATATAAGCCACCTTGAGGGATGTTTATATGCCTAATAAGCACATTAAGCAGGATCTTTGGGTTTCAGGTTGATTCTGAAAACTATTCCTAGCTCCAGTTGATGGAGAAACTCCTGGGATACCATCTGTAGTATTACATAACACTGACAATATAACTGTTATGTTGATTAACTCTAACTGTTTGCATGGCAAGTGTGCTATTCTCTGTATTAGATTGGCTTATTTAACCCTTGCATCCACCAAATGTGATAAATGAGTATTCCCATTTTATTAATGCAGATGTAGAAATTAAGGTCCAGGTAAGTTAAATAATTTACTCAGATTTCCAAAGCTAGTAAGTGATAAAATCAGCGTTTAAACCCAGGCAGCCTGACTCCAGAGCCTGTGCGTAACCATAATGCTAGATGTCCCAGGATGGTATAAACCAGAGATTGATACATCTGTTGTGTAAAGGACCAGGTAATAAATGTTTTTGGCTTTGTGGGCATGTGGTCTTTGTGGCACAAGACCTGCTTTGTAGCACGAAAGCCTTCCATGGACTATGCAAATTAACACTGTGGCTCTATTCTAGTAAAGCTTTATTTATGAAAACCAGCCATGGGGCAGACTTGACCTATAGACCACAGATTGCTGACTCCTGGCATAAACCAAAGAGGGGATTGAAGTTTCATAGTCAACAAACATTCATTGCAACACTTATTAGGTGTCAGACACTTCAGTTAATTTATTTTTATTGAATCCTTCAAGAGCTATGAAGTAGGGAAAGAATGCCCAGTTTACACATGAGAAAACCGAGGCTCAGTGAAGTCAACTTTTCTAGACATGTATAGCTAGTAAATGGCAAAAGAGAACTGAATATAACTCATCATAGCTCATGTTCCTTTGTCATTTCTCTCTGTAGGCTTTCCAAGTAGACTGAAGCCCCATAAATCATCAAGTCTCCAGAAGCTGTATTGCTGCCTTTTTCAGGGCAGTGTGAATGTGTCATAACTTGGCCAGGATTGGCTGCCAGGCCTGCTGGGACCTCAGAAGCCTGAGGCATCTGGAAGAGGAATTGGTGCTGGATTGGAATGGAGGGAACCTGCCCAGCCGGAAAGCTGCCTGTTGGTGGAGAGAGGGGTCCTAGTTGTCCACATGGACGTGGGAAATTCTTTCAGGTTCCCGGGGTGGTCTCATTTCTACAGTGGGGCATGTGGGCTTGTGAGCAAAAAGCGGACATGTGAGCAAAGAGATCAGAAATCTGTGGGCACGATTATGCTGGAGTGGCATCCTTGTTTGGAGCAGGGCCCTGCTTAGGAGCTCCAGGGAGGAGAGACCTGGGACACACCGGGCACCATTGGTGGGGTCTGTTTCTCAGGAAGGAGTCCTAAGCACAGGAAGCAGTTAGAATCAGAAACAGAAATCCTAAAAGGAACACAGTCAAGTAACAGAGAGAAGCACTGCCTTGGTCTCCCATCTCAGCTTAAAGATTATCTCCCCACAGAGGCCTTTGTTGACCATGTCAAATGAATGTCCCTGTGCTTTAAAAATTTTTTAAACAAATTCCATTTATTTTATTTTTCAAAATTTATTTGGATGAACCTGGTCTTGGTTGCATCATGTGGGCTCTAGTTCCCTGACCAGGACCCAACCCGGGCCCGCTGTGTTGGGAACACAGAGTCTCAGCCACTGGACCACTGGAGATGTCCTCTGCGCGTCTTTATCGCTGTGCTGTGTTTTCTTTACTCAGATACACTCATGTCAAGCCTTTCCTACTTGCCATTTCCTCTTCTAGGAATGCTCTTCTCTCAAATGTCCATAGGCCTTGTGATCTCACTGCTTCAAAGTCTTTTTTTCAAAAATCACTTTCAGGGAGGCATTTCCACCTCATTTAACAATTTAACACAATCTTCCCCAATCTTCCCAATATTCTATTGGCCCCTTTTTCTGTTTTACACTTTTACTCCTTACTGTGCATGCATGTTTAGTTACTCAGTCATGCTTGACTCTTTAAGACCCCATGGACTGTAGCCTGGCAGGTTCCTCTGTCCATGGAATTTTCCAGGCAAGAATACTGGAGCGGGTTGCCATTTCCTTCTACAGGGAATCTCCCTGACCCAGAGATGGAACCTGTGTCTCCTGCATTGGCAGGTGGATTCTTTAACACTGAGCTACCTGGGAAGCCCTTTTCCTTAGCACTGACCACTAAATTATGACACATGTTCCCTTTTATTTGTTTATTTTTAATTGGTCTTATAATTGCTTTAACAATGTTATGTTAGTTTCTGCTATACAACAAAGTGAATCAACTATATGAATACATACATCCCCTCCCTCTTGAGCCTCCCTCCCACTCACCCCACCTCACTCCTCTGTGTCTTCATAGAGAACTGAGCTGAGGTCATGTGTTCCCTTTTTATCTTTTTTCTTAACTGCTCTCTAGACAGTTTAGGAAGTTTGGAAATGGATGTCATTTTGTCCCCATGTCCACAGTGTTTAGAACAATGCCAGAGACACTGCAGGCCCTCAATAAGTATATGTTGAAATTCATCACAAGTTGTAATTATATGAGGCTTCCCTGCCAGCTCAGATGGCAAAGAATCCACCTGCAAAGCAGGAGACCCAGGTTTAATTCTAGGTTGGGAAGATCCTCTGGAGAAAAGAATGGTAACCCATTCTAGTGTTCTTGCCTGGGAAATCCTATGGATGGAGGAGACTGGTGGGGTACAGTCCATGAGAGTGCAAAGAGTCAGACATGACTGAGCAACTAACACCTTTTTTATCTCCATCTCTCACTAGACTATAAACTCTGTAAGAGTGAAAAATGTGTCTGTGATTTCATTACTGCAGCCCTCAGTTCAGTTCAGTCACTCAGTTGTGCCCAACTGCTGCCCATGGACTGCAGCACTCCAGGCTTCCCTGTCCATCACCAACTCCCGGAGCTTGCTCAAACTCATGTCCATTGCATCAGTGATGCCATCCAACCATCTCATCCTCTGTCATCCCCTTCTCCTCCTGTCTTCAATCTTTCCCAGGGTCTTTTCCACTGAGTCAGTTCTTCGCATCAGGTGGCCAAAGTATTGGAGTTTCAGCTTCAGCATCAGTCCTTCCAATGAATATTCAGGACTGATTTCCTTTAGGACTGACTGGTTTGATCTTCTTGCAGTCCAATGAACTCTCAAAAGTCTCCAACACCACAGTTCAAAAGCATCGATTCTTTGGTGCTCAGCTCTCACATCCATACATGACTACTGGAAAAACCATAGCTTTGACAAGATGGACCTTTGTCAGCAAAGTAGTGTCTCTGCTTTTTAACATGCTGTCTATATTCGTCATAGCTTTTCTTCCCTAAGGCCTAGGATATATTCAGTCCTTGAGAAACGTTTGTCAAGTGACAGAATGAGTGGGGATTAGGAGAAGATGTAGCTACTAACTGGCAAGAGAAGCCCAAGAACTTGTACATCTCATTGTCTGAGTTGTATAAGTAATACAGCTAATCAAGTTGTGTTGTGCTTATTATTTGCAAAATATTTGATCTTTTCCACTAATTTAATAGTTACTTTTTATAAAATTTAATTAATTATTTTTAGCTGTGCTGAATCTTGGTTGCTGTGCCCAGGGCTTTCTCTAGTTGCCGTGGGTGGGGGCCACTCTTCCTTGCAGCGCACGGACTCAGTAATTGTGGCTTGAGGACTTAGTTACTCTGTGGCAAGTGGAATCTTCCTGGACCAGGGATTGAATCCATGTCCTCTGCATTGACAGGCAGATTCTTATCCACTGGACCACTAAGGACATGTTCTAATAGTTCTTTAAAGGGCATATGTTGTGTCTTACTAATCTCTGAACTTAAGATCCTTGACACCAACTTAGTAGGTGATGGTTAATTATTTACCAAATGGAACTCAGCAGCAAAAGTCAGGTGTCAGAATGCAAAATTCATTGGTGAGCCCACTCCCCAGTGAGGCTGAGTCTGCCTTGTTTGGAACTGACCCAGGGGAGACAAGACTGTATTTGCAGGTGGTGAGCGTCAGATATACCACCTGGGAAAAGCTAGGAGGACCGGACACAGAGGACTCTGAGAGACCTTATCCCAGAAGCTGAGGTCCTTCCAGGTGAGGCTGGTCCTGGCTGGGGAGGCAAGGGCAGCCAACGGAGGGAAGGCAGGCAGGTGAGGAGGAGTGAGATGGGATCGTGGAAAGACTGGCCAAGAACCCATGGCCACCAGGTCTTCTCACATTCATTCGGGATTGATGACAGGCAACATGGAAGACTTGGAGCCCTAGGGCTCCAGAGAAGAGGCCAGGAGTGAAATTGTCCTTCACAAATCTCAAAATCAGAGATGTGACACTAACCCCATTCTCCACTCCTTCATGAAGCACGTGTCCTAATTTGCTTTTCTTAACAATCTTAAATCTGTAGAACACCCTGCCCAACATAAGATGTTTACACCACTGAGTTGCTGAGTTGCAAACCATCCATGGGTTGGATCCAGGATGATTTCTAGAGTAAGCATTAATTTCCAGGGATACCTTTGTGTGGTTATTTATCTTCAATAGGTGAATATCTTAAATGAATGCATCAGGGAATGAATGACCACATGGGCAAATGGATTCATGAATGAAGGAAACAAACTTCCTGCAATTTTTTAAGATGCGACACGAGGGAGGAAGTGCATTTAGGGAGCATGGCAGCCCTCCCAATGAGAGGCAAGGCCAACTGGGTTTCAGAAAAGCCATTATGTCCACACTTCCTGCAGCCCTAGAAGAAGGCTTTTAGAAAGTCCTTGAAAAGAGGAAGAATGTGAGCTGGAATCTGAATAGTGCCCACAGTTTTTTGTTGTTGCTTGATTTTTGAGTTTGTTCCTTATGGAGAATTTCTGTGTTGGCTAATGGATGCTATTTGATGGCCCATAGATATTTTACAAAACCAGTATTTTCTAATTGGAGCCTATGTCTATTTCCTGCAAAGGCATATTGGGCTGAGGAAGATGAGGCTATGTTTCCTGATCCTCTGAAAGTGTTTCCATCGATGTCTCCTTCTTATTTCTGTAGTTGTTTCATTGTACATTTTGGTTATATGCTACTTGGTGTCCAAAAATACAACAATGTTTACTCTGAGTTTTCTTTTTCCCATTGTCATTACAGAGTGGATTTAAAGTGAAAGTTGCTTAGTTGTGTCCAACTCTTTGCGACCCTCCATGGACTCTACAGTCCATGGAATTCTGCAGGCCAGAATACTGGAGTGGGTAGCCTTTCCTTTCTCCAAGGGATTTTCCCAACCCAGGGATTGAACCCAGGTCTCCTGCATTGCAGGTGGATTCTTTACTAGCTGAGTCACCAGGGAAGCCTGAGAATACTGGAGTGGGTAGCCTATCCCTTCTCCAGCGGATCTTCCAGAACCAGGAATCCAACCAAGGTCTCCTGCATTGCAGGCAGCTTCTTTACCAGCTGAGCTACGAGGGAAGCCCACAGAGTGGATTGGTTTAAGATAAATAGTTCGTAGGAAAAAAAGAAGAACACGAGAAAAAGAGAGCTGGTGAAGCAAAGAGGCGACACACAATGTGAGCTGTGAGGATACGATCCCTTCTCTGATGGACAAAAGGCAACATGAAAGTAGAAAGAAGGATGAGTATTCGTTGAGCGTTTTCCATTGGTCAGTGGGTAGTTTGACCCTGTGCTCTTATGTAGTCCCCCCAATATTATCTAACATGGGTGTCATCATCCTCATTTTATAATAATGACTGGGAGATAAGTGACTTTATAGCTGTTACTCCTTAGAATTGAGATTCAAACCCTAGTCTCCATGGATCAAATGATCAGATTCTTTATCTGGTGACATTTCAGTGCCCATTCTTTTCCTTTAACGATAATATCCTTTATTTTATTATTATGTTTTTAATTTGGCTGCATCGGGTCTTTGTTGGAGACGTGCAGGATCTTTCGTTGTAGCGCAGGGGCTCTCTAGTCGTGGCACGAGGGCCCGGAAGTTGTGGTGCATGAGCTTAGCTTCTCCACAGCGTGTGGAATCTTAGTTCCCCGGCAGGGATTGAATCCATGTCTCCCTCATTGCAAGGAGGATTCTTAACCACTGAACCACCAGGGAAGTCCCATTTCAGTGTTTTAAGATGGAAGACTCTCTGGAATGCAAAGACAAGACTAGAAAAAATGGGAAGTAAGGAGAGCAAGATGGGCCAAGATTATGGGAAGTCTAGATACCAGGGTAAATTTCTTGAGGTGGGGGGGGTCTCTCTGACAGCATGCCTTAGGTGTGCTTGGCCCAGAGGCACCCTGGGCACCACGCTTTGATAGATGCTAGCTCAGAGAACTGGGTGGGGAGAGCTGAATCTGCAAGGATAAAACTCAGACCTGCAGCTAAGAGTGACCTTGAAGGGTTGGGTGCTGATCCTAGAGCAGGAATAGAATGCATAATTTAGAGAAATTAATCTAACACAAAAAGTTGAAGATGAGAAGCTGAAAAAAAATCACTCAGAAGAGTATTTTAATAGTTCAGAACTAAGCACTATGACCTTGATTAAAAAAGGAGTAGTAGAAATGAGATCATTTGCAAGACATTTGGAAGGAAGAATTCATTCGATTTAATTGCTGACTGGATATCTGAGACAAAAAAGAAATAATATGCTTTGAGTAAAAAAAAAAAAAAAAAATCCGGTAGGTAAGCACTGCAACAGGCCTTTTTCATTCATGTTTTCATTTTATTTTTGTAATAACCCGGAGAAGTATATGCTGTGAACCCTATTTACAGATGAAAAAACTGAGGCTTGGAGAGGCTAAATAACCAGGATGTTCAGTTAGAGGTGGAATTCAAGTCCAGTTACTTCTAATTTCAAAATCTACCTTCTTTACTCAGTGACCTGAGAACTGTAGGAGCAACTTGCTTAAGGGAAGCATGCATGAATATCTAGTGATTATGACATTGCAGGGACTATGTTAAACAAATATCTGGTTTCTTGAACACACACACACACACACACACACACACACAAAGAAAATAAGGCAGAGTGCTGAGTCATTCACCCCAAGAAGCCAGAGGGAGGTGATTATAAACAGCTGGAATCGGCATCATGGGCTTCACTAGAAAAACCAGAGGAGAAGCAGGAAGGGACTGGCTTCGGAAAGGAGAAGGAAAACCGAAGCAGGGAAGTTATTTCAGAGGACAGAGCACAGCCAGACAGAACCGGATAGAGCCAAGCAGAGCAGGGGCCTTTGGTCCTGCAAGAAAAAAGAAATCAAATGCTAAAAACTCAAGAGTTCTTTGAGTTAGATGTTGTCTCTCTGTACTAACAGTGAAGTAATAGACACAGGGGGGGCCTTCCCTAGTGGCTGAATGGTAAAGAATCCACCAGCCAATGCAGGAGACATGGATTAGATTCCTGGTCTGGAAGATCCCCTGGAGAAGGAAATGGCAACTCATGCCAGTATTCTGGCCTGGAAAACCCCATGGACAGAGGAGCTTGGTGGGCTATAGTTCATGGGGTCACAAAGAGTTGGTCATGACTTAGTGACTGAACAGCAACAATAGACACAGGACCTGAAACTCTGATGCTCCATCACATGGAAATAGGTTTGAGTAGAGACAGTAAAAGGAAAAAAAAAAAAAAAAAAAAGTAAAAGTGTGAAGCTGAAGGGCTCCACTTGTCCCTAGCACAGGAGTCCCCAGCCTCCAGGATCTAATGCCTGGTACTCTAAGGTGGAGATGATGCAATGATAATAGAAATAAAGTACACAATAAAGCGATACACTTGAACAATTTCCCTCCTCCCCACCTCCTGCACTCCGGTCCACAGAAAAATTTTCTTCCATGAAACCAGTCCCCAGAGCCAAAAAGGTTGTAACCTCTGCTTCGAGGTTTTGTTTCTAAGTCTCCTCTCCTGCAGCGGCTTGCTTCGTCTTCCGAATCTGAGTAATTCACTTTTTCAGCGATCAGCAACCACTTGGCTCACTTGATTTTGATACACAAGCACTGAGTAACTTTCCCCTTCCTGAAACTGCTACACCTCTGAACTGCCAAGCCTGCTAAGCTATCCCCACTGATGACCCTAGGACCTTCTGGGCAGCTCCGGAGCTCCAGGCCCTGGCTAAGAGAGGACTTGCATGAGCACTAGTGGTGGGAAATCAACCTGTGGACCAAACATTTGGAAGTGGTGCTGGAAGTGGATTGGGAATGTGAGGTGAGACCCGCTCATCTTCTGCACCCAGTCAACATCTGTCACACCTCCTCTACTCCACAGACTCAGCTCAAGGACAAGTAGGATTTGGGGCATTTAGATTCAAGTGAGATTGAAGAAGTGTCCTCTATAGTCCTTTAGACCTGGATGAGTGGAGATGGATGAACAACTGGGCATGAAGACATTACTTTGAAAATAATGGGCCCAGTTGAGCAAGCAGGGTCCATTTGCAAATAAAAGTAATGCAGAGGGAATGGCTCAGTGGTAAAGAATTTGCCTGCAGTGCAGGAGACACAGGCACGTGGGTTTGATCCCTGGGTTGGGAAGAGCCCCTGGAGAAGGCAATGGCAGCCCACTCCAGTATTCTTGCCTGGGAAATCCCATGGACAGAGGAGCCTGATGGCTACAGCCCATGGGGTCACAAAGAGTCAGATATGGCTGAGCACTCACACACACACACACCATGAAGGATAAAAGAAGTCACCTCTTGTTTCTGATGTGAGTGTAAAAATGTCTAAGTGTGATGCCAAGAGTCTGAGAGAGCTTGAACAATAGCATGAGATAGGCTTCACTTCAGAGCTGTCTGCAATCAGATAGCATTCAAAACTTCTCTGAAACTTATTTATACATAGAGTTGAAGATATGCAGGATGAGGATGAAACTGGATTAGTGCTTGCAAAGTATCTGATATGGTACCTGGTACAGAGTAAATTCTCAGGATTAATTTTCCTTGCCCTCTTTCTGAGGCTCAATATGAATAATGACGGTCCTATGGTAGCTGAAGTCTATACTCAGAACTGGGTTAGAAAAGCCCATGTGTGTAACAATTTAGATCAACAAGAATTATTAACTGCTGGCCACATGAATGGTGAAACAAGCAGAGCATGATAACAGAGCTTGTTCGAGGTCATGAAACTGTTAAGGGCAGACTCAAATTCAGTTTTCCTAAAGCTGCCTTGAAGGTTGGTTTTGAGTTCCTCACTTTTAGTTCATCTTGTTAAGGTCAAGGTATCTGTGTTTTTAATTAAAAACAAAGTGCATTCATTCAGCTAACAGACCTCCTATCTTAGGGGCCATTAGGAGCACTGTGGGTCTTTCCCCAGTCTGCTACTGCTGCTGCTGCTGCTGAGTCGCGTCAGTTGTGTCCGACTCTGTGCGATCCCATAGACGGCAGCCCACCAGGCTCCTCTGTCCTTGGGATTCTCCAGGCAAGAACACTGGAATAGGTTGCCATTTCCTTCTCCATGCCCCAGTCTAATAAGATCAAAAAAGAAACATCCCCAGTACCCACCGTCTGCTCCATCCTCCTTGGTTCCACAGCCTGAATCTCTTTCTCTCTGAGACCTCTGCGAATCAAGAGCCATACCTAGGGATGTCCGCCCAGGAAGCGGCCCTCACCTTGTCCGTGTGTGCAGAGAACTGGGATCTCTTAGACTCCCACAATGAGCAAGGCGCTTGACCTTGGTTGGCGTGAGTGCTGAACTTGGTTCTTGGTTACAGTCTGCCTTTGGTCCTCCAAATGTCGTCCTCCTAGCTCAGGTCACTCCTGCCCAGGGCACATTTGGGATGATGGGATGCCTGAATCCCATTCCTGGTCATTCAGTAAGTGCCTTTTGCATTTGCTCAATGAGGAAGGTTGAAGTAGGAAATGACAACCCACTCAGTATTCTTGCCTGGGAAATCCCATGGTGGGCTACAGTCCATGGGGTCGCAAAGAGTCAGGCACGACTGAGCAGGCAAGCACTTCTACTAATGAGGAAGGTAAGTACTTTCTGCTGAGACCGGAGCAGAAGGAGAAAAGATTTCCTCTCCCATCTTTTTCATCATTCGGAGACACAGAACAAAGAGCCCTGGCTTAAAAGTTCTTTTCTCTTTTCTACTACTTACCAACTGACAAGTTCAGTGGTCCACTTGCAAAAATGTCAGTTTAGTGAGCTAAACCTTGTTATTGGAAGTTCTGATGTTTGATGACATGTAGACTAAGACTCATGGTGACACAGAACCTCCTATGAATCCGATAGACCTGAGTTAAAACCCCCAACTCTCATACTCACTAGTTCTGAAAATGTCCCTTAAAGTTTTCATTTCATCAAAGCATATTGCATCATGGATATAAATATTTAATGTATAGTGCTGGTATATAGTACATGCTCAATAAAGGGCAGTTTAAAAAGTCCTCTATAAACCATCTTGGTACACATCAGTGTAAAAAAAATACATATATGCCCTGCCCTACATTGTTAATAAGAGCCCTTTAAAATCTTCCCGGGGTCATTTGCTGTTGTTTAGACCAAACACAACATATTATAAATTCCCTGGGTTCCCTCTGAGAGAGCCCCAAACAGAAGACAGAGCTGCAGGGGACAGAGGAACTGGGCAGACAGACAGCATTTCTGCTCCTGAGGTCTGTTAGGCAATAGGAAAACACCCTTTGGGGCCGATTGCTGACAAAAAGCCCCTCCTGTTCCAAACTGGAGGCAGACTGGAGCAGAGGGAGGAAGCAAGCCAGCTTTTTGGTTTAGCTTGGGCCCAGATGGCTCATCGGATGGAGGCGGGGACCCACAGCTGAGCTCTCCTTTCCCCACCACTAGCGATCTGTGCGGGAAGCCATCAGAATGGGAGGTCACCCTACTGGCCAGAGACGTGTCCCGCGGGGCTTGGAGGGCGACAAAAGTGGCACAGAGTTCTCATTTTCAGGGTGGTCTCTGACGGGAACAGAGCATCCAGGGAAAGTTTTGACGATAGAACATTAAAACAGAAACACATTTTCGGGGCTGGGATTTCCAACTTGGGGTCCAAACCCCCACCCAGTATGTAAGCCTGCAACACAGAGAGAATGCATGCTCTTTGGGATTCGAATTGCAAAGGTCTCCTCCCTGCTTTCTTCCGGAAACACAAAAGAGAGTTAAGCTCTGGGCTCCAGGATGGAGCTGGAGAAAGAATGATCCATTTCTTTCCGAGCAGAGAAGATGGTGTCCAGAGGATTTGTAGGAAAATGCCCTTTGCCTGAAGTCCCCGCTGCCGCCCCAGCAACCAGGCTAGGCTAAGCTGATTAAAGCTCTATTCAGAATTGCAATAAACCCAGAAGATACGCCGGGGCCACTGATGGGCCTCAAGATTAGCCACTAAACTGATCGCTCTCTCTGGGATCGTGGCTGCTGTATTTTTGGAAACTGGGCACTTAGAGAAAAAAAAAAATTTCTGTTTTCTCATGGCTCTGCGTGAGGACCTCATTAATTTCCCAAAGTCTCTGCAGAAGAACAATTGCTCTAATTCCATCTGGCAAGGTTCTAAAGCTTGAAAATTTCTCCTAGAATATAAAATATATGGAAAATGAATAGACACGCTTGTATATGACCTCGGTAATAGATGACCCAGTATGCATAATAGGCTACGCCCTGTATGCAAACACGCACATATGTGTACATAAATATTTTTTTTCCTTGCCTTCTTGCCCTTATCCTGGAATTCTTAGCAATTTGGCCTGTCCCTGCTTATTAATGATGTTTCCAGAGCAGAGCTCATTGGTGCATTTTCGGCAATGGGTTGATTAATAGGGGGGCACTGGGGAGCTCTTTGGGAGCCTGGGCATTGCTGGCTTGTTGACCTTGATGCTCAGGGGATAGTCTCGCTTCCAACTATGGAATCTCAGTTAGCATCATAAATTGTGGAGCCACTGGTTTTATGGCCCTTCTGCCTCCTGCTGGGAATGTTGTTTCTCTTTAATAACTGGCCAAGCAGCAGCAATGAACCACTTCCCCTCCTCCCTCCAGGTCTTGCCCGTCATCCCCTCCCTTCCCCCACCTCCACTCCCCACCTCAGCCCTGGTCACACACACAGACACGCACATGTGCTCACAGGATCACACACATGTATAGACATCTTGCATATCCATATCACTACCCCCCATTTTTTTTTCCAGTTTCAGGTTTTAGTAAGGAGACAATTCACTCCCCTCCCCCACCCCCACCCTGACTTCCTTGGCACAGCTAAATAGGGCAGGAATTTTCAAAAGGCACTTTTTTAAACATCAAAGAGAAACAGAAAGTAACCAATCATAGAAAACATCGAGAGCATAAAAATAGTCTTGTTTTCAAAATAGAGATTGCTGGAATCTCAGTGGAAAGAGAATAGATGGTCTGCATCCTGGGTGCTGCTGTCTGAGCAGAGGTAGCTCTCCTTTGCTTCCTCATTTACAATTCCGCCTGGCCTCAGGGAGCCATCCCACTCCTCGGGTCCCAGGGACAATCTCCATATGCAAGCTCACCCTGGAGGCAGACTGCTGGGAAGATTCACTTCCCTGCCTGGAATCAGTGCCTTCCCCTTCTCACTTTAGTTCAGTCGTGTCCAACTCACTGTGACCCCATGGACTGCAGCACGCCAGGCCTTCCTGTCCATCACCAACTCCTGGAGCTTGCTCAAAACTCATGTCCATCGAGTCGGTGACGCCATCCAACCATCTCATCCTCTGTCATCCCCTTCTCCTCCTGCCTTCAATCTTTCCCAGCATCAGGGTCTTTCCCACTGAGTCAGTTCTTCGCATCAGGTGGCCAAAGTATTGGAGTTTCAGCTTCAGCATCAGTCCTTCCAATGAATATTCAGGACTGATTTCCCCTTCTAGATCCACCCCATCCCCACACCTAGAGAGCTCCAATGGGCCTTTTCAGATGGTTCAGTGGTAAAGAATCCACCTGCCAATGCAGGAGACACAGGAGACATGGGTTCAATCCTTAGGTCAGGAAGATCCCTTGGAGAAGGAAATGGCTACCCACTCCAGGATTCTTGCCTGGAGAATCCCCATGGACAGAGGAGCCTGGCGGGCTACAGTCCATGAGGTCACAAAGAGTTGGACACAACTGAGCACACAGTCAGGCAGAGAGCTCCAGGCTCTTCAGATCTCTGCTCAGCTGTCACTTTTTTGGGGAGATCCTCGGGGATCTTCCTGTCTGTCAAACCCCTCTCTCTACATCCAAGTGGACAGTCAATCCTAGGTGTCCACAAGGGATTGGTTCCAGGACTCTGTGGGGGTTCCAAAATTCAGGGATATTTAAGTCCTTGATAGAAAATGGCATAAAATCTGCATTTCACCCATATACAAACTTCTGTACACTTTAAATCATCTCTAGCTTAGACTTTACATACAATCTAAATGCTATGTAAATAGTGGCTGGCAATAGAGCATATCCAAGTTTTGCTTTTTGGAAACATCTCGAATTTTTTTTTTCAACAATTGATCCCCCTTGGCTAAATCTGGTGATGTGGAACCCACAGATATGGAGGGTGGACTGTACTACTTTCTTATTCCCTTTCATAGCAACCATCATGACAGTTGTAAATATGTTTATTTATGCCCAGGATTAGGTTCGTGTCTGTCTCCAGGGCTGGAATGTAAACTCCTTCAGTACAGGGATCCCACATCTGAGTGTATCATCCCTCAATCTTCAGCATCTATCCCGGTACCAGGAATGTAGTCCATAAGAAGTAAATGTTTATTGATGGAATAAACAACCTTTCTGCATTGCATTACACACATAGGAGAGGTTTCCCAAACCCATCCCAATTCAAACGTCTAGAACAATGCACAGTTTTTCTTAGTGCGGTGGATATTGTTCATGTCCTGTTCAGGTCCTTTTTTTACTGAGCTGGGCCATCAGTCTCTCAGCAATACAAGATGTCAGTGACTCACAGCTAGACACTGCTCCAGAGAATTACTCCCAAGATCAGGAGCTGTCTCACCCAGAAAAGTCTGGAAAGCTACACCCCACCCAGAAGGTGGTCAGTAGCCAATGGCCAGTTAATATGAGAGTGGAAAATTCTGGCCCCTTAGTCTTAGGATGGGAACTCTGAGGTACCTTTCAGCCTGCAGAGCTGTCTATGGGATCAGTCTGAGACAAGCCTTCAGCTGAAACTACCGCTTAGTCTGGTTTCTTCCCTATGCCCAGCTTCTCTCACCCCTTTGCAGATTTTACTTGGGAGCACACCCTTAAGAACTTATTTGTGTATAAATGTCTATCTCGGGAACTGTTTCTAGAGGATCTAAACTAAAACACCTTCAAAATTCAGAACCAGTGGGATGATAGTAAAGTAACTTTCTGGAAATAAAAACAAACCAATAACTCTGATTTGTGGAATCTGCCAACTTCTGTGGTGTAAATAACTTCCTCATGGCTGATTTCAAGCTACCAATATGTCATGGAACATGAAATTAGAAAGAGATGTGCACAACTGTCTTATGGGAGTCAGTACAAGCCATACATGGCACACCAGAGCTCACAATATGCATGAAGTAAAAGTTGCCCACAATCCTGATATTATTAGTAACATCATCTGGATTGTCAACTAAAGCCTCACTCTGAATACATTTATCTTAGTTCTCATGGTATTTCCAGGAAGTTTGTACTATCATCCCATTTTACAGATGTAGTGACTGTGGCTCATAGAATGACATGATTTATCTAAGGTCTCACTGTTAATAAAAGCTGCAGCTGAGATTCAGACTCAGACATGACTCTAGAATCTTAACGCATGACCACATTTGGTGTCATCAATGGCACCCCACTCCAGTACTCTTGCCTGGAAAATCCCATGGACAGAGGAGCCTGGTAGGCTGCAGTCCATGGGGTCGCTAGAGTCAGACACGACTGAGCGAATTCACTTGCACTTTTCAGTTTCATGCATTGGAGAAGGAAATGGCAACCCACTCCAGTGTTCTTGCCTGGAGAATCCCAGGGACGGGGGAGCCTGGTGGGCTGCCGTCTCTGGGGTCGCACAGAGTCGGACACGACTGAAGTGACTTAGCAGCAGCAGCACCATTGTGGTTGCTGTTCACTCACTCAGTCGTGTCCGACTCTTTGTGATCCCAAGAACTGAAGTGTGCCAGGCTTCCCGTCCATCACTATCTCCTGGAGTTTGCTCAGACTCATGTACTAAAAGGTAATACATGCTGTCTTCATGTGTATAGACTTCCATAGTTGGCATAGCGCCTTTTTTTCCACATAGTGATTTGCAATCCTTAGCATATTTGATCATTTAAATAATGTAAGCTACTCAGGGTAAACACAGCAATTGTCCAACCAGAACATTGAGGCTTCTTGTGACTTGTCCAGGGTTCTGGGAAGTGGACTTGGAGCTGTAGATCGGGGTCCTCATGGTCCATGTGTCTTTCTAGAAGACCCTGTTTCTTTCCTCTCCAGAATCTATATTCTCAGTGGCACCCTCCCTATTTTCCACATGTGAAATCTATTCCGGTATATCCAGAGAAGGCTGGAATTCAAGGGATTGTAAGGAATATAATGCCTCCATTCTTCAGCAGAATGAACACCCATATTTATCCATCTATAATGGAAACTCAAGTAAAGAAGGTATGATTTATAAGGATTTGGGGTTAAACCAATCCGGTTTAGCTTAGCATATAAAGACCAAGCACCTGCCAGGGAACTCTAGGGAATTTCTGAGACATTGCTCTGACGCAAAACACTTAATGTAGAACATGGCACATGCCAGGTAATAGATTTGTCTAACTAAGTCCCTTGTCCTTCTTTGCTCCCAACCTGTAAGCAGATCCTGCTAAAGAGTGATGAGACATTTAAGCTATAGCAGCACTCTGCACTTAGGCCATCCAGATCTAGGGGTGTTTGGTTCACCCCTCAATGCCATCTTGTGGGCAATGGAAACTTTGCCAGGGTTTGGGGAAACCAGCCCAGCCGTTGTGTGATCGAAACTGAATAACCTACATGGCTCTGGGAGGAAATCCAGAGAACTTTCAAAATGCAGAAGCAGAGTTTAGGAATCAAGAGTAATGGTGTCAGTGGACCTAGAGACCATTGTACAGAGTGAAGTAAGTCAGAAAGAGAAAAACAGATATGTGTAATATCACTTCTATGTAGAATCTAGAAAAATGGTATAGGTGAAATTATTTGCAAAGCAGAAATAGAGACCGAATAGAGAACAAATGTATGGATACCAAAGAGGAAAGGAGTGGTGGTGGGATGAACTGGGAGATTAGGATTAACATATGTACACCATTTTTTGATACTATGAATATAATAGATAGCTAATAACCTACTATATATAGTGTTGGAGAAGGCAATGGCACCTCACTCCAGTACTCTTGCCTGGCAAATCCCATGGAGGGAGGAGCCTGATAGGCTGCAGTCCATGGGGTCGCTAAGAGTCGGACACGACTGAACGACTTCACTTTGAGTTTTCACTTTCATGCATTGGAGAAGGAAATGGCAACCCACTCCAGTGTTCTTGCCTGGAGAATCCCAGGAACGAGGGAGCCTGGTGGGCTGCTGTCTCTGGGGTCGCACAGAGTCGGACACGACTGAAGCGACTTAGCAGCAGCAGCAGCAGCAGTATATAATGTAGGGAGCTCAACACAAAACTCTGTAGTGACCTGAATGGGAAGGAAATCCAAAAAGAGGGGATATGAATATATGTATAGCTGATTCACTTTGCTGTACAACAGAAACTAATGCAACATTTTAAAACAAATATACTCCAATAAAAGTTAATTTTAAAAAATGGAGCATCAGGAAATGACTAAGGGGTGATCTCCTTCAAAGATAACCATTATCATTCCTATCATTTGATAATCTGATGCACACCATCTGTTCATTTTCTGTTCTGGGGGCCAGAGAGAACTATACAGGCTTTTCCATACACTGTTTTACTTATAATTTCAGGCTAAACTCAGCCACAGACTTGGTCATTAAGAACTTCAGATTCCTCTGGCATTAGTTGAGTACTTGCTGGGCACCTGGCATTGTGCTAGGTCAGTGGTAGCTTCAGATAAAATTCATGCTCTCAAAACACTTACACTATTTAAAGGCAGGAAACCATGAACTTGATAGACTGCAGACCACAACCTGAATTAAACAGGGCCACACACAAGGGGCCCTTTAATTCAAGGGCTGTGGACCATCCATAGTGGGAGAAAACATTCTTGCCTGGAGGTGGAGAGATTTATTCATCACCTGAGATCTGTACGGATACCCAGTTCATAGGCCATCTGGGTGAACTTAGCATATGGTGGCAAAGCCTCAACTTTATACTTTTTGTGTGTCTAAACTATTCAAGTCAGCTTGAGCCCAAGCTTCCTCCTCATCTCGGCTTGCCTTGGATGCAGCAGAGCAGGCAGAACTGTAGCTGGATTTTGCAGAAATCCTTCAAAGAATCAAGCAAACTGGCAGACATACACACACACACATATGTTTTTTGTATGCTTATCTATTTTTTGCCGTGGTCATTATAATATCTGGGTTTCCCTGGTGGCTCAGATGGTAACGAATCTGCCTGCAATGTGGGAGACTTGGGTTCGATCCCTAGTTCGGGAGGATCCCCTGGAGAAGGGAATGGCTACTCACTCCAATATTCTTGCCTGGAGAATTCTATGGCCAGAGGAGCCTGGCGGGCTACAGTCCATGGGGTTGCAAAGAGTAGGACACGATTAAGCGACTAACACTAACCATATCCACTCTGCTGATAAAACTAAGGCTCAGAGAGTTTGAAAAAGTCAGAGTCACATGGCGGGGAGAGTGGTGGTTTGACTTCAAATTCCCAATTTTTTCCATCACACAGGCTTGGGAAGGTAGGAAAAACATCTCAGTGCGGATGAAGTTGATCAATGTCCCTGCCCTCAAATAACTCGGAGTCAAACAAAGAGGTTCTTAACCTTTAAGGGGGAAGGCCCTGATGTGGAAATAATTATGTAACTTTGAGAATCGCCCCAGAAAAATACTGGAAATCTTGCATACAGTTTTAGAGGAACACTTGGACTCCACCCACCATTCCCAATCCTCAGCTAAGGCTCTGGGCTCAAAAATACCCTAAAAGCAGATTCCTTAGTAATTCCAAGGTGCCCACGTCCTGTAAAAGGAAATGGCTCCCAGGACTCCATTGGAACCCGCATGAAAAGAATTAAGTGCCAGCTGCAGAATTTGTTCCACATTGGCTGCTGCCTCAATTGCTGAGAAGGATGCTGTGATGACAATTCATCAGAAGGACTCAGGCCATTCAGCCAGGTTCAGGGCCAACTTCCCAGTGACCGCAAAGCAGAACAGTTACCGGGAAGGGCTGTGGGTCCATTTCGTGTCAAAGCAAACCTCTAGGAGCTTTGCTGGGCAAGTTTGGAGATGGGCACAATTCCCTTCATAGGGTAAATCTGTTTGGGAAGCATGGGGGAGGGTGAAATCCCACATTGTGTAGAGAGTTTCCTTGTTTGTTTTCAATCTAAATCAGAAAGGTATTTCTTGGAATTGACAGAGTGGATTATATATATAAATATGTGTGTGTGTGTGTGTATTTAGAATTGTGTTATAGGGATTTTCAGGGTGTTGGTATGTTCTGTTTCTGAATCTGAGTACTAGTTATATGAATGTATTCAGCTTGTGAAAATGCAGCGAGCTATATACTTGCTCTCGGAGAAGGCAATGGCAACCCACTCCAGTACTCTTGCCTAGAAAATCCCATGGACCGAGGAGCCTGGTAGGCTGCAGTCCATGGGGTCGCTAAGAGTCGGACACAACTGAGCGACTTCACTTTCACTTTTCACTTTCATGCATTGGAGAAGGAAATGGCAACCCATTCCAGTGTTCTTGCCTGGAGAATCCCAGGGACCGCAGGGCCTGGTGGGCTGCCTGCCGTCTATGGAGTCGCACAGAGTCGGACACGACTGAAGTGACTTAGCAGCAGCAGCCGTATATGCTACTGCTGCTAAGTCGCCCAGTCGTGTCCGACTCTTAGCGACCCCATGGACTGCAGCCCAACAGGCTCCTCTGTCCATGGGATTTTCCAGGCAAGAGTACTGGAGTGGGGTGCCATTGCCTTCTCCAGTGCTTTCCACTAGGTATGTATTAATATACTATTCTTTCTATTCATTTATTATACTTCAGTATATCTATGCTGTGTGCATATATATATATATATTAAAGTGTTTTTAAAGAGAATGAAGCAAGTGAGCTAAAACTTGAAACTTTCTGGGTGAAATGACGCAGTTATCTAGCATAATTAGACGTTTAAAGCCACAGTCAGCCAAATGTCAGCCATAGTAATTTAAAGATTCTGAGAGCAAGGACCGGGACAGTGTGACACGTGTGGACACGGAGATGCATCGGGATCTGGGGGCTGCTTTACAGTGCATCTGGCAGCAGGATACTGGGATCTCGCTGGGCCCTGAGTGATGTTCTCCCCTGCCCCTCTCTGGGGCCCTGCCTCCTTGCTCCTCACCAACCTGCTGAGTCCCAGCTGATATGAGCTACAAGGTCAGATCCATTCATCCTGACTTGAGCCATCTTGTAGGCCCACTGGGTTGTGGAATGTGGAAGGAAGCTGCTGCTGGGTTCTTGGCGTCATTCGCATGGGGTCTCCCCATCCCTTGGCTTTCTGATGGGCTCCATTCATTCACAGGTGCATCAATGTTTGGTTAGAGCCTGCCCCTAACCCACCCCTTGACCTTCTCTGTCTGGTAAGGGGCTGGACCCAGCTCCTTCCACCCGCCCTGGTCTGCTTGCCCCAAGTTTCACTTCCTTTGCATACAAGCTGGACTTGAAACACGAAGTGTCAGCTGGACACCCAACCGAGCGGCTTTTGTGCCCGACACCCTCAGTTTCCTCCTCCCCAAGGCTCCAGCTCATATACATGCCTTGTTCAGCTCACCCACCAGCATCATTCCATCCCTACCTCTCCTCCCTGGCAGCTCCTGCTGTTTTGGCATCGGAGGTATGACATCCTGTGTCTCTAAGCTTTAGGGAAGCTACTGACTTGGGAAATAAGAAGGTCTGCCTGAACTCCAGGAGAAAGAGAACCTGAGCAGACTAAGAACCAGATCTGAGCTCCTAAGTCAGCAGCAGTAATATGTGAACCTAAGAGAGGCAGCAAGAGCCCTGCACCACTGGACGGAGGAAACGGGAGCCCCAGGCAAGGGAGCAGGTGCAGGGGGCTGCCCAGGGCCCCGGAGACTCAGCCTGGTTGCTTTGTCTGTTGGGGGTTGCTGGGGAGGGTGGGACACAATGACACATATAGTGATGTGTGTCTCTGCCTTTCACCCTCTGTCACTGTGAGCACCCGAGTCCCTTTTACATTTCTTCATTTCTTTATTTACTTTCCAAAGGATTTAACCAAGTCAGTTCTCCATATGTCTTGGATCATGCCACCACAGAATGCCCCACAAAGACCCCGCCGAGTATAATTTCTGCAAATGGATCTCAGAAGACACAATTCTCCAAGGCCAGGGTCAGGTGAAGGCCAAGGCCAGGGTGAGAGAAGGCCAAGTATGTTGCAGGATGTCAATAAATCCTCAAGAC
Organism: Bos mutus; assembly: GCF_027580195.1. Taxonomy (NCBI): domain Eukaryota; kingdom Metazoa; phylum Chordata; class Mammalia; order Artiodactyla; family Bovidae; genus Bos; species Bos mutus. The sequence continues at coordinate 53,293,868 of NC_091629.1, read as the reverse complement.
CTTCGGCATGATTTAGCCTCTCTGAACCGGTTACAGAATCATCTGTAAAGGGTGATAATGATCTGCCTGATTCTTGGTGGAGAGGCCCAGGCTAGGCCCAGGGAGAGAGCCCTTAGTGAACTGTTAAGGTTTGTTCTGAGCAGAACGTGAGCAGCCTTGAGGAAATGAGAGGCCGCTGGATGGAAGGAGTCTTGTGATACGGGAAGTGTCTCCAAGTGGAGCTTTTAAAAGTGCTCTCAACATGCACGCAACCAAACCCGTGTGACTGTCTCAGCTGCTGATAGGTGTGTGCTGTCCCCTTGGGAAGGCATTTTCTCCCATCCTTCTCCAGTTTCTCTCTGTTCCTTGCAGAATCCTGGATCTCTCACTTTTCTAATGTTTTTCTCAGTCTCCATCATTTAACTTTCTTTTTTCTCTCTTTGAATCTGAAAAAGTGTAGTTATCAAGAGTGCCATTCTTCACCTTCCATTGCTTCTGTTCGCTCAGTGAGTGATCTCACTTCCCCGAATCATAATACACCTCCTGAGAACCCCAGGTCCATAATGCACCCCCTTTCTGCTCCCATTTCCAAACCCAAGTACCTTCCTGTCGAGGAACCTCTTCTGTTACCCTCCAGGGCTTCTGACTGACCACGTGAAATTCCCCTACCAAATTGTCCTTCCCTTTAATCTTCTGCATCTGAGTGGGCATCCCTACTGCATTGGCTGGCTGAAAAAATAAGCACCCCGATAACATCAACCACATTTGTCTCTTTTCACTGTGGAATCTCAGTGCCTGGCATATGAGAAAGGCTCAGCAAAATCATTTTTTCCCCCTTTAATATATAAAGAATTCATTATCTATCTCTGCCTCATTCTCCATTAAATAATAATCAAATAACAAAATTATACAAATTAGGCAGATATAAATTGGCTTAGCACATAACTCAAAGCTGCATGAGCACTCTCTGGGTGTTGGGCTCTGTTCAAGATTTCATATATTTATGTTATGCACATATCAGTATGTAATAGAAATATGCACATACATATTTAGATATATACATACCTGTGTATCTAGATATCTCTGTGTGTATATGTATGCCATGTATATATGTGATACAGATACATATATATGAATATATGCGTGATTTAAATGGGGCTTTAGTGGCTCAGATGGTAAAGAATCTGCCCGCAATGCAGGAGACCCGGGTTCACTGTCTGGATCAGAAAGATCACTTGGAGAAGGGAATGGCAACCCACTCCATTATTTTTGCCTGGGAAATCTCATGGACAGAGGAGCCTGGCGGGCTACAGTCCATGGGGTTGCAGAGTCGGACAAGACTGAATGACAAACGCCCACACACCTGATTTAAATAATATACATAATTATATATGTGTAATCCCGAGATGTGTAATTTACCCGTTTTGCAGATGAATAAGCTGATAAAAAATAAATGGCAGAACGACATTCATGTTCCGTTTCCAAATGATTTACAGATACTAGTTCATTTAATTCTTATAACAATCTTATAAAAAGTGTGGGAGGCTACCAATTCCCCACTTTATAGTTGGAGAAGCTGAAGTTGAGTGAGGTTAAAAGCCTGGCTCAAGGTAACACCTGGCAATGGTGAAGAAGGCAATGAGATGCTGCTGGGTGGAAGGGGCCTTGTGATACGGGAAGTGTTTTCAAGTCAAGAGTAGCACATGATTCCTGCCTACACAGCCCTGATCTGGAGTCTTTGCTCTGCCGCCTTGCGAAAGTTGCCGCCTGTATCCTAACTACTTGACATCTCCAGGTCCACTCAAGTGCTGCTCCTCTGCATATTATCTCAGAGTATTCCTAGTTCCTAGTTGGTCTTTTTCTCCCCAGTGTCATGGAGAGTTCATTCAGCACAAATCAGTGCTTTCTGTTGAACAGGGAATAAGTGGGTAAAAAAAAGGAAATGAAGAGATGCAAATTCACTTTAGCTTCAACTCCCTCACTGGGACTGCTTCTTCCACTTTCACTTTTTATAAAAGGCATTCTTTCTCCCACTTAATGTCTTCTGTAGTTCAGCATCTCTTTCTGAAGATAAGCCTCCTCATTCCTTCAGGTCCTCGCATCCATTACCATTTTTCCTTCAAACAGCTGATTGGAAAGGATTTGTTTGCCTCATACAGGTCATTTCTGTCTGGTGGTAAGGCCAAGTGTTTTATCCCATGGGAATGCATCTTCATTTTTATAATGGAAGTCCACGGGAGTTAATAAAGGGAATGGAAAAAGCCCACTGCTGCCAACTGCTTAAGTACGTATCCATTCCATCCTGAGAGCCCACCTGTCCTCACCACGTGCCTCTCGGGGAATCTGAGGAGCAGTTGGATGGACACTACAGGAGACAGTGGTTATGTGACTGCTTGGTCAGAGGCTTTCACGATCCTGGGAAAACTGGAGTGCTTAAGGAATCTATCACAGACCCCTGGGATACATCACTGCAAACGGGGTCCCTGGTGGTCTTGGAATGTAGACCCTCAGTCTTCCTCTTAAACTCACCCCAAAACACTTGTGAGGTTGGAATTCACTTTCCAGTTTTTTTTCTGTCCAAACCAATTCACAGCCACTGCCATGCCCTGGAGCCAAATTCTTCAACACATGTTTCTGAACGTCCACCAAAGATAAGTGTGAGACGAGAGGCAGAGTGGCGGTGGAGATATGACCCTGTGTAGAGCCAGATGCCCTGGGGATTTAGTTCTAGAAGTGAGGAATTAGAAGTCACTTAGTTTATCCATGGATCCATATCCTCATCTGGAAAGAGTGAGGGATAATGAAACCTTTCTCGTGGGACTTTAGGGAGAATGAAATCAGATCTTTTTATTTTGTTCAATATTTATTTTTATTTATTTATTTGGCTGTGCCGGCTTTACTTGGATCAGAAGGGATCTTCCATCTTCATTGCAGTGACTTTTTTTTTTTCTTTTAGTTGTGGCCTGTGGGATCTGTAGTTGTGGCATGGTAATCTTAGTTGAGGCATGTAGGATCTTGTTCCCTGATCAGGTTTTCAAAGCAGTGAGCTCCCTGCTTGACAGAAGGTAATTGCTTATTGGGTGTTACCTGGGATGATGATGGTAGCCATGGTGATAACAATGATGATGATGATGTTGATGGTGGTAGCAGGATGCTGTGTTGGGGAAGATAAAAGGCTAACTCAGATATGGTTCACCCCGCCCTTTTTTTCTGAGACATTCACAGAACAGTTGGAGATATAGACATGCTATCATAGAGTCATACATGCTGCTGCTGCTGCTGCTAAGTCGCTTCAGTTGTGTCCGACTCTGTGTGACCCCAGAGACGGCAGCCCACCAGGCTCCCTCATCCCTGGGATCCTCCAGGCAAGAACACTGGAGTGGGTTGCCATTTCCTTCTCCAATGCTTGAAAGTGAAAAGTGAAAGTGAAGTCACTCACTCGTGTCCGACTCTTAGCGACCCCGTGGACTGCAGCCTACCAGGCTCCTCCGTCCATGGGATTTTCCAGGCAAGAGTACTGGAGTGGGGTGCCAATTGCCTTCTCCGGAGTCATACATGAGACAGGTATAAATAACAGGTACAGCAGTCTGGCTAGCAGAAAGCATTCCCGCCTAAGGTTCTTCATACAAGTGCTAATATCTAAGTTGGGACCTTGAAACATGTAAGCTTTGAGGGTGTGGGGACAGACTGGTAGAACCAATGCTGATGAAACTGAATCAAATCTGGCAATAACCCCTAAAAAGCTGAGATATTTTCACATTGTCTTTGCTGCATATTCTGCCATGAAAAATTGTGATTAAAATTTTACATTCATATAGCACATTTATTTTTAGAGGCTCCAGTGATATTATTAAAAACTAAACCCTTCAATTTTAATGTTGGTCTGTCTTACAAAAAAATGTGCACCCTTTCTTCCAATGAGCTCTCTCACTTGTATGAGAGTTAGTGGGATGTTTGGACTAACTGTAAAATCTAAAATGATTCAGATATTAAAAATAAATTTTAAGAAGTCTTTCAAAAGTAAAGTGTGTTGAAAGAGCCCTGGTAATAAAGCAACACCAATTATGCTCAGAATTGCCAGGGAGTTGGAGAGAAAAACATTTCAGGAAAAAATGTTGAAACAAAGGGTATGTTAAATATGCCACCAGAAAATCCTTAGACTATCGTCCACTTCACAGGCACAGAGCTGAGGCCCTTGGAATACAGCCCAACCAGTGGCAGAGAATATCCATTGAGAAGTGTGAAAAAGACACTTCTCAGAGTCCAGTGCTGCACTATGGACCCTGGATTATCAGAGTTCTATACTAGTAGGGCACTGTGGGGCTTCCCTTGTGGCTCAGCTGGTAAAGAATCCACCTGCAATGCAGGAGACCTGGGTTTGATCCCTGGGTTGGGAAAAATCCCCTGGTGAAGGGAAATTGTACCCACTCCAGTATTCTGGCGTAGAGAATTCCATGGGCTGTATAGTCCATGTGGGCTATGACGTGGTGATCACACCCCATTATTGTACTTGATGTCCTCTTTCAGGGAGTATTGTCGAAATCCTATCTTCCTATTGGTGAAAAGCAGACTGCTGGTTTGGGACACACTAGCATCTTGAGTTTTAACATCACTAATTGTACAGGAGAACTTAATGCTAAGAGCCCAAGACAGGGAAACATGATGATTATACTGTTGAAAGTAGCCCCTCTAAAAAGGCCCTCACTAATGTCCACTTATGATGTATCTTACCACCTTGTTTTGTTTTGATTAATTGTTTTTCCTCAATGAAAGTGTTTAGTCTGAGAGGTTGTTTAGTATCCCTCTCCTCCATGGACTATAGCTTTTGATGTCTTTAACACTTACAGAGTGTTGATGCATCTCTTATCTTGTGTGTGCTCAGCTGTGTCTGATTCTTTGTGACTCCATGGACTATACCCTGCCAGGCTCCTCTGTCTGTGAAATTTCCCAGTCAAGAAGACCGGACTAGGTTGCCATTTCCTAATCCAGGGGATCTTCCCAACCCAGGGAGCAAACCCCCTTCTCTTGCATCTCCTACATTAGCAGGCAGATTCTTTACCATTGTGCCATTTGGGAAGCCTGACAAAAACTGAATGAGTGGTTGGATCCATAGTGTGCATGCATGTTGAGCCACTTCAGCCATGTCTGACTCTTTGAGACCCTATGGACTATAGCCTACCAGGCTGCTCTGTCCATGGGATTCTCCAGGCAAGAATATTGGAGTGGGTTGCCATGCCCTCCTCCAGGGGATCTTCCTGACCGAGGGATCAAACCTGGGTTTCCCGCATTGCAGGCAGATTCTTTACTGCTGAGCTACCTGGGATGCTCACACACAATGTATTACTCATTTAAGTCGCTTCCTACTTAGGGCTATGATGACTAATGCTGCTATACAGTCTTGTACATGATTTTGGGTACACCCATATACACATAGATGTTGGGCATATATCTGGGAATGGAATTGTTGGGTCACAGGACCTGAAGATGTTAAGTTTAGTGGATATAGCCAAAAGGTTTTGCAAAGTGGTTTTATCAGTTGTTACTTTCAGTAATTGTAGTGTATGAGATTTTTGGTCACTCTCATTACTTATTATTATTTTTTCTATCTTTTTCACTTCATTGCAGTAGCTCTTTAGCTCCTCTGTCCACATACAGTCTCATGCCCTGTTACAGGCAATACCTTTTTCTCCTGGTCTCAGAAGGGATTTGAAGTCAATATCTGGTAGAGATTGTCTTAGCAACTTACTAAGACTGAAGCAAGGTCGCACATTCAATGTTGGAGTGGGTTGCCATGCCCTCCTCCAGGGGATCTTTCTGACCCAGGGATCAAGCCCACGTCTCTTACATCTCCTGCATTGGCAGGCAAGTTCTTTACCTCTAGCATCACCTGGGAAACATTATGCTGGGGAATGCCACTTATTGTGTCAGATGGTATCAAATGTACTAAAAATATAAAACACAAGATGAAGCTTGGGAAAACTGGAAAGAGGAAGATCGGGATGGGATTAAGAAGAGAATATAGGAAAGAGGGTTTGACTAGCAGGACTTCCTAAACAGGGAGAACTACTCCTAACAAGACTAGTTCCAGGCCTTGTTACAGTGCTTGCATGTTTTATAGAATTTAATTTTCATAATAATTCTATTAGAAATAACTTTCCTTTTACAGATGGTGAAGCTGAGCACAGGAAAGTTGCGTAAACTTCCTCAGTGTTTGAATCCTAAATGTCTGGTTTTTCTCAATGTCTAAATCGTTTTGCACACTGCCTCTAAACTACTTGTATTTTGGGACCTCCCTGGTGGTCCAGTGGTTAGGACTCTGCCCTTTCATTGCAGCAGGCAAGCATTTGATCCCTGGTTGAGGAACTAAGATACCACATGCTGCACAGCATGGCCAAATAAATAAATAATAAAACCCTCTTTAAAAATAAAAAAAAAAGAATACTTTAAATAAATAACTTCTATTTCTCCCAATAATCCAGGAACAGAGGCAGAGCAAGCATCAACCCAGTTTACTAGGCGAGAAGCTCAGCACTCATGGACTTGTGTAACTTACCCATGATCATAGCAATTGAGTGAAGGAGCCGGTGTTCTCTGAATCCAGTCTTCTTTTCCATTACTCCACACTGTAGGTGAGCTTTGAAGGGGGAGTGTAGTTCCATAAACGAATCTCGTAACTCCTTCATTGGCCATTGAAGAAGCAGCAGGAACTGGTCTTGATCAGCACTGAGACCAGAGCAGAAACAAGTTAGGAATCTAATCTTGGGCCTGGAGCCGGGCCCCCTCCTCGAGTCTCCTCTCCCCTGCTGGGATCCTCAATGTTTCCCAGTGTCTGACCACTGCAGGCATTGTGCCAAGCAAAGCCAAAGGTTGAGTCTCTAAGATGCCTTTTGGGAGTCCTTCTCTGGGGAAGGCCATTTCAAAACAAATCCAAATCATTTTGTTGGAGACAACCCCAGGAGAGATGAAGGTTGTGTTATGGTTCCCATCAGGCTGGGTGCCTGTTTTGAACTTGGCAACGGCATCGTCACACAACAGACACACATTTGAAAAATCATGACTTACAGCCATTGTCACTCGAAGAAAAACAAGTTTTGGATTTGAAGAATTTGTCATTGTCTGAAACTGATTTGAAAAATAACTCAGATGATTCTAGCAAGAAAATTTAGCATGACTACAAATGTATGCCCAACTTTGTCGTATTTGTCATTATAGGAATAGTTTTCTTTGACTATTCATGAAGTGAAGTGAAAGTCACTCAGTTGTGTCTAACTCTTTGTGACCCCATGGACTATACAGTCCTTGGAATTCTCCAGGCCAGAATACTGGTGTGGGTAGCCTTTCCCTTCTCCAGGGTATCTTCCCAACCCAGGGATCAAACCAGATCTTCTGCATTGCAGGCGGATTCTTTACCAACTGAGCTATCAGGGAAGCCCCAATTATTCATGAGGTTTAGCATTTCCTCATCTTTGTTTGGAGAAGGCAATGGCACCCCACTCCAGTCCTCTTGCCTGGAAAATCCCATGGACGGAGAAGCCTGGTGGGCTGCAGTCCATGGGGTTGCTAAGAGTCAGGTGCGACTGAGTGACTTCACTTTCACTTTTCACTTTTATGCATTGGAGAAGAAAATGGCAACCCACTCCAGTATTTTTGCCTGGAGAATCCCAGGGACAGAGGAGCCTGGTGGGCTGCCGTCTATGGGGTCGCACAGAGTCGGACACGACTAAAGCGACTTAGCAGCAGCAGCAGCAGCAGCATCTTTGTTTAATGGTCGTAGTTCACATTCAGTGATTAGCCTTTTTTTTTTTTTTTGCTGTCTTTGTCCTTTTATCTATTAGTGTGTTGTGTTTTTCTCATTGATTTAGAAGGCTACTTAGTAAATTAAGCATTCCATTGTGGAATATTATGTACCCAATAAAATGATGTTAAAGGGATTTTTAATGATGTTAAGTATTACTTATGGTGTTAAGTGAAAAAAGTAATATGGTTAAGTTATATATAAAATACAATCTTGGTGACATAAAAAGGAAATATGAAAACACATTTTCCCCTCCAAATAAATGAAAGCTTTAGAGGAACATTTATTGAAATATCAAGAGAAGATTTATTTTGGTTGTTGGGGTTATTGATGATCTTAATTTTTTTCTTCTATTTCATGTATTTTGGTGTATGTGCTAGTTATCAGTTTTGACCTTCATTGCCCTGCTTCTGACATTGGAATCCCATTCCTTTGTCAGCCAACTCACTGGCGAGAGGTTTCAGTAGAGGGCGCTGGAGAGACACTGGACTGGAAAGGGGCTGTTCATCTTGGTTCTGTTATTGAGTCTTTGCTTCTCTAGAGGAAGAAGGCCAGGGGACACCCGGTGGCACTCACCACCAGGGGCATGGCATTTTACCATGGGCTGCTTACCCCAGCACTCAAGATGTGCACACTTTGGCAAACTTCTCCACTCCCTGGTGGGCCAAAGCAGCACCATTGTGAACCCAATCTGGATCTCTGCTCTGAGCTGTTTTCTAGATTCGTTCCTTCCTTGGACTTTCTGCCTCAGCCCTAGAGCTCATGCTTCGTCCTACTCTGCTATTTCTATTGTTCTTGGAATCCTCCTTACTCCACACTGCAGTTAATAACATGGAGATATTACTTGGGGAGATATAGTTAATAACAAAGAGATATTACTTTGCCAACAAAGGTCTGTCTAGTCAAAGCTGTGGTTTTTCCAGTAGCATGTTTGGACATGAGAGTTGAACCGTAAATAAAGCTGAGCACTGAAGAACTGACGCCTTTGAACTGTGTTATTGGAGAAGACTCTTGAGAGTCCCTTGGACTACAAGGAGGTCAAACCAGTCCATCCTAAAGGGAATCAACCCTGAATATTCATTGGAAGGACTGATGCTGAGGCTGAAGCTTCAATACTTTGGCCACCTGATGGGAAGAACTGACTCATTGGAAAAGACCCTAAAGCTGGGAAAGATTGAAGGCAAGGGGAGAAGGGGATGAGAGAGGATGAGATGGTTGGATGGCATCACCAACTCAATGGACATCAGTTTGAGCAGGCTCCGGGAGATGGTGAAGGATGGGAAAGCTTGGCGTGCTGCAGTCCATGGGATCACAGAGAGTCAGACACGACTGAGCAACTGAACAGCAATGGTTAATAATTCTTTGTATTAAACTTTTCCTGGTCAACTCATAGCATAGTTTTTGTCTGCTGTTTGGACTCTTAACTTCTGGAATCTCCTCTTGGTAAAGATGCTATGAAGATGGCTGAAATGACAACAAAGTATCTGGAGTATTACATAAACTTAGTGGATAAAGCAGCAGCGGGGTTTGAGAGGACTGACTCCAACTTTACAAGAAGCTCTACTGTGGGTCGGAGAAGGCGATGGCACCCCACTCCAGTACTCTTGCCTGGAAAACCCCACAGACGGAGGAGCCTGGTGGGCTGCAGTCCATGGGGTCACGAAGAGTTGGACACGACTGAGCGACTTCACTTTCACTTTTCACTTTCATGCATTGGAGAAGGAAATGGCAACCCACTCCACTGTTCTTGCCTGGAGAATCCCAGGGATGGGGGAACCTGGTGGGCTGCCGTCTCTGGGGTCGCACAGAGTCGGACACGACTGAAGTGACGCAGCAGCAGCAGCAGCAGCAGCTACTGTAGGTAAAATTCTCTCAAACGCCGTTTCATGCTACAGTGATATAGGTTGCAAAAGTAAGAGCTGATGTCGTAGAGTCAGACAGGACTGAGTGGCTGAACTGAACTGAGGTTGTAAACTTCATTATTGTCTTATTTTAGAAAATTGTCACAGTCACATCGCCACCTTAATCAGTTAACTTTCATCAACATCGAGGCAAGACCCTTGCCAGCAAGAGACTACAACTCATTGAAGGTTCAGATGATGGCTAGCAATCTTAGCAATAGTTTTTTTTTTTTTAATTAAGGTATGTAGATTGTTGTTTTTAGACATAATGCAACTACACATTTAATAGACTGCAGTATAGTGTGATCATAACATTTATATGCATTGGGAAACCAAAAAACTCAAGTGACTGGCATTATTGAAATATTTGTTTTATTACAGTGGTCTGGAACCAAACCTGTGACATTTCTGAAGCATACCTGTAAATAATAATACCACTTTTTCGTAGACCATTCAGCAATTGTGACAAATTTTGGTGTAGCGCTCTCATTGGCTATAATCATAAAACCTTCTTTTGGTCAGGTTTTGGCATGATGGCTTCATTTGCTTTATTGAATTTGTAATTTTTTAATCAGTTTTTGTGTCCAGGGAAAATGAATATGCTGTAGAGATTGCCATATGGAAATTTTTAAGCGATCACCGGTAAAACCATCTGGGTTCTGGGATTTGGGGGAAGTAATTTTTCTTCTTTGGTTGTCGGCCTGACCCTTCATCAAGCCACTGATGGAATCACATAGTGACCCAGAGCCGTGACGCACTGTCAAGAAACTCAACTCAGATTATGATGGATATCCAAAGAAAATAGTGGAAATCCAACTTTTGTCTGTTGTTCATGGACTTGCCCTTCTCTCTACCGACCATTTTTGAGACAGCTCAAATCAGCAATGATTTTGGGTACCACTATGAAAAAGCCATGAGAGATGTTAAGTCATAAGGCCTGAACTTACCCTCAAGGAGTTAGCTGTCCAACTGATGAAAAAGGAACTACGTTGTATTCACCAGGAGCCAAACAGAGTGGTAGAGGCTTTCTATCTAGCTTCTCATTTAACCCTCTACCAGTCACGAGAAGTTTGGGTCATTGTTCCCTTTTTGTGGAAGAGAAAGCACAGTTGTTTTTTTTTAATTAATTTATTTTAATTGGAGGTTAATCACTTTACAATATTGTATTGGTTTCGCCATACGTCAACATGAATCTGCCACAGGTATATCATGAACCCCCCTCACCTCCCTCCCCGTACCATCCCTCTGGGTTGTCCCAGTGCACCGGCCCCAATCATCCAGTATCATGCATTGAACCTGGACTGGCAATTCGTTTCATATATGATATTATACATGTTTCAATGCCATTCTCCCAAATCATCCCACCCTCTCCCTCTCCCACAGAGTCCAAAAGACTGTTCTATACATCGGTGTCTCTTTTGCTGTCTAGCTTACAGGGTTATCTTACCATCGAGAAAGCAGTTTCAAAGGTAAAGGAAACTGTTCAAAATCATTTAGTTAGCAAATGGCAGAGATGAGCTGTGGGCTTCCCTGGTAGCTTAGCTGGTAAAGAATCCATCTGCAATGCAGGAGACCTGGGTCGGGAAGATCCCCTGGAGGAGGGCATTGCAACCCACTCCAGTATTCTTGCCTGGAGAATCTGCATGGACAGAGGAACCTGGTGGGCTACAGTCCACGGGGTCGCAAAGAGTTGGACACTAAGCACACCACAGCGAAGAGCTGTAAACAGGTCTGTTGTCTCCAAATCTCCTATGATTTTCCTGAAATATCGTGTTTCCTAAACAAATCATTATCAAGCAATACATCTGTTTAAGTAATTGATGAAGGGCTTAGAAAGCCAGAGGGACATCAGGTGAGCTGGGAGGGGTTCATGGAAGAGACAGAGGGTTTCTCTCCTCTGTCTCCCTGAAGTATTACTTTCTTGTTCTGCTGATTTGACAGTTCATCAGGTGCTCTTTGGGACACTGCTCTCATGCTGGTGTCTGGGGCAGATATTCCACCTGATAGCAGGGACTAGCTATTCATGTCTCATCCCTCCACAGTGAAGTCATCAGCACACAAAGGCTTGAACCCAAGTCTTTGGGTTTCAAGTCCTGCGCTCCGTCCATCCAAGGAAACTCAGCCTGAGGGTCAGAATCAGAAGAGGAAGGGACTGGGTCCTTTGGAAATATTAGGGGGTCATTTTCTGGCCATCAGATACTGGGATAATATTACTTTACATCTGTAAAGAAGAAAAAGAAAAAAAAAATGCCTTTACATTTTTAAAGCTAAAGAGAAGATTAACTTTTACTCTGCTCTAATTTACTACGTGATCTTAGGCAAGTCATTTCTCTTTCAGGGGCTTTAATTTCTAGATTTGTCAGTGATGGATTTGATTTCATGGTCTGTAAGTCTTTGAATTTTTCTTGCAGATTCCTTGATCTAGGAGCACTAGAATTCCCTTACAGAATTAGAATTGGGAGGACCTCCCACCTCACCACCCCACTCTCTCTAAAGGTTGTAAGGGTTACATTGTCTACAGGGCTTCCCTGGTAGCTAAGACGGTAAAGAATCTGCCTGCAATGCAGGAGACTTGGGTTCAGTCCCTGGGTTGGAAAGATCCCCTGGAGAAGGAAGTGGCTACCCACTCCAGTATTCTTGCCTGGAGAATTCCATGGACAGAGGAGCCTGGTGGGCTGCAGTCCGTGGGGTTGCATGGGGTGGCAAAGAGTCAGACACGACTGTGCAACAACTTAAAAGAAATCATAAAACTAATCAAAAGCCACCTTCCTTTTCAAGTCTAAACAATGTTAGTAATAAAAACTTATCTCCACCGGGGCAGATGGCTTCCTCCCTTGCCTTTTGATTGATCGCTGCCTTATGCACAAAGCACACGGCGAGTGCAGCTAGACACTGTTACACCCTATCTTAGAAATGAATGGGTTGAAGACGCAAAGAAGGCAAGGGTCAGAACCCATGTCAGGCCAACGGTGCCTTTGGATTCCTAGTCCTGGCTCTTTCCTCCAACTTATATCCTTTGTGAACTGATGATGACAATGACCTTGCCAGGTTGGGCCGAGGAAAATCTCCTAGCCTAGAGGAGAGCATTTCCTGCCTCTTCCAATAGAGAGAAGTCTCGCAGGTGGGTCTGGTTTTCTAATTTTAAAAAGGCACTTGAATATCAGTGCAGACACCCTGAGGTTCATCAGTTAGAAAGAATCAGTTCCCTAGGCTTCAGACCTAAGAGAGCTGGGCTCAAATTCCAAACCTGGCCCATAGACAGCATGCAAACCCAGGCAACATTTGTAACCCAGGCAACTTTGGTAAAATGGGGATAATATTACTCTGGACAAAATGTTGTCAGAAAGAATGGATAGATAATTTTCATTAACTCTCTAGTTGAGTGCCTGGCCCATGCATGTTTGTTTTCTGTCTCTGATGCTGTTGTTAAAATGAACAGCGAGCTTGTTCCAAGTACTCAAGCATATGGAGGGTGAAAGGCCCTCTTGCCCCAGGGTTCAGGGTGTGGGAGAGGGACAGCAGACCTCGGCCCCAGCAGTTCCATAGCTTCCATAATTCACCCCATGTGGGTAACGCGGTGTGGTGCAGATACTAGCTGTGCCGAGGCTGTAGCGCGTGTGAGCTGAGAGTGTGGCTGGGGAGCCAGCTACAATTTTAGCTCCAGTGGAATTTCCTGGTTTTGGGGGGTCTGGAGTCCGAACCTTCTCTGGTGCTGGTGCTGCTTTGGCTGCCAGAACCGGGCGGTAGACATGCTTTCTTTCCATCCGACCGCCCAGGGTGAGACAGGAGCCCTCCTCCTGGGCCCTCTAGCATGTGGGGCTGGCTAGGGCCTCCTGAGCAAGTTCCAGCAACTTCTTCCTGTGCGAACGCCTGTGGGCTCAGACCATTGCATTGCTCAGTCAGGCCTGGGTGGAGAACTGTTTGTCTCTGCCTGGAGAGGAGGAGGCAGGGTTCACAGCTTCCCTAATAAAAGGTTAGTTATCCTGCCCCTGGGTCCTGAAATCCAGTTAAAGAAGTTGTGGCTTTCATGTACCTTGATTTGTACCCCAGTGGAAAAGCCCTCATGGTTCCTGAATGACTTATGGTCCCCAGGTTGCAAGAAAGAGAATTCACATCAGGCTAATGAAAGCAAAGTTTTTAAACAGTGCTTTTTTTTTTTTTTTGGAAGTATATAGTGGATAGTTAAGAGAAGTAAAGGAAAAGCTGCATTTCCCAATCTTGAGAAGGACGGAAAGCAGGAGAACTTGAAGGAATCCCAGCAGTAGGAATGCATGGAAAATCTCAAAAAGTACCTCTGGAAATACAGTTCTGATGACTTATGATTTTTTTTTACATTTGACTCAGGGCTTCCCAGGTGCTGCTCATGGTAAAGAAACCCCTTGCCAATGCAGGAGATGTTAAGACACACGGATTTGATCCCTGGGTCGGGAAGATCCCTTGGAGGAGGACACGGGAACCTACTCCAGTATTCTTGCCTGGAGAAGCCCAGGGGCAGAGGAGCCTGGTGGGCTACAGTCCATAGAGTGGCAAGGAGTCAGACATGACTGAAGCAACTTAACGCACACACACACACACTTGACTCAACATTCAAATTCTCTCAAAGAGGGAGTCCAGTGGGCTAGGACAAAGAAGTGGCAATCTCCAATCTCTCAATTTTGGATGTCCTGAAATATAACTGGATTGATTGCTGTTCATTTGATGCCCAAACTCGTGGAACCAACTCACAGTAATCAAACTCATAAACAATTGATGTATAAACCAGATACCATTGAAGCAATGTACAGTCAGTCACCTTTACTTTCCAGGTGAACTTACTGCTTCTATTTATTACCAAGGATCTCTTCTACTTTTTCCCTGGTGTCAACACTCAAAAAAATGTTAGAAAGTTCTTCACTGAACTTAAGGGGTAACTTTATCCAGTCTGGAGAATAATTCTGGCCATTGTTTTTTTTTCTTGTTGCGTTTTCTTTTTTCCTAGGCTTCATTCATATTACTCTTCACTGCCACTCTACCCACTTGGTAGACATAATACCAGTTGGGTGTCTGAATTTCTGGTCTGGAGGGCTCACCACGGCTACACCAATAGGGTTCCCACTTTATTATTTTCACCCTAAAAAAGTCAGGAATTCTACCTCTCCCTATAACTGGAAAATGTCTACTTTAACCTAGTTATTCTTTCTGCAGTGAACGTTGTATATAACGAACACATCTGTGAGTGTTGGGAGCCTTCAAACAGGGTTATAGAAACTATTTTACTGACAGAAAGAAGAGACCTATATGGCAGAGAAAGAAAAGAAAATGTGTCATTGTTATCAATAACATCACTGAGCTGTTCTGTAAACCACATCCTGCTCCATACCATCCCATGTCGAAACAGAAATAAAAATGAAATGAAAAGATCCTACCAGACCATAAGTCTTAAACACATGTTAAATAAAATAACTAAGAGTAGGTGTTCTTCAAAAGGGGCTTCCCAGGTGGCGCTAGTGGTAAAGAACCCACCTGTCAATGCAGGAGACATAAGAGACTCAGGTTCGATCCCTGGGTCAGGAAGATCCCCTGGAGGAGGGCATGGCAAGCCCATTCCAGTATTCTTGCCTGGAGAATCCCGTGGACAGAGGAGCCTGGCAGGCTACAATCCATAGAGTCGCAAAGAGTTGGACATGATTGAAGCAACTTAGCACGCACACATTGCATGCATGCATGTTCTTCAAAAGGCATGAAAAATACTCTTCTGGGCTAATGCATGTGTTCTGAAATTTTACTTGGTCGTTCAAGCCAGTGGGGTCCCCATTACCACAGCCTGCAGGATTTCTCTGATTCAAATCAGACTCAGATTATTTCAAGAATCGCAAGACTATTAAAGACATATTGATAATATGTAAAAGAGACATTTGTGTAGGTTGTTAAGTTAAACAGGAAACATAAGGCCTTAGGCTGTGTCTGGTTCTGTATGGCGCCAAGATAGCAGATCTTTCCAAATATAGATAGATTGGGTGACACTTCAAATCATGTTGAATGAAATAACCCCTCACCCGCTCCTTTCTGAAAATCGGAGTTCAGACTTCTAGCAATTCCAAACATCTGGATGAGTACGCAGGTAAGTAATGTGGGAAACTGAGAGATAGATGGATATGGATACAAGATCAGCAGGTGAGGAAATGTCCACAAATCAGCAGAGGGGGGATATTAGCTCAGGGGCGTATTTGTATAATATGAAGAAATGAAAGGAAGATGGGAAGCCAATTAGGAGAATACCGTAGATGATAAATGAGTTATGGGAACAAAATTCCCCTCTCCGGGGAGTCCTCAGGAGGTTAACCTGAAGAAAACAGTGGTGGCGGCTGCAGGCTCTGGACACCCACTGCCCTTTACTCTGCACTTCGGGTCTTTCTGTTGCTCTCTTCTGTCATCTGATGCCCAAGGCAATGGATCACAGTCATAAAGTCTGCAGCTCAAGGAAGTCTATGTTGTGCTGGGATCTAGGAGGATTGGGAACAAGCTAAATGTTGCTCATGTCTCAGATGATTTCAATGTGTTCTGGACGCCTTACACTGAGGGGACACAAGCCAGTCCATGTTAGTCATCTGGGGACAGGGTTGTGACACATTTCAACCTTAATCCCCTGGGAAAAGACACAATCCTGATGTTGCATGTATGATGCTCAGGGCATATTTCACTGTTCCACAGGAATAATTCAAAGATGAGAAAGCCAAGCCTCCACAAACACAAGGAAAAATAGTAAATGATGCAAGTACCCACAAAGGCAGAACTTTGGGGGAACTTTGGCAGAACTTTTGGGATCATAAAATGATTCTTTGATGAGCACTCCAGAATTTTTCCAGAGAGAATCTGCTGTCATTAATTTATTAGAAGGCTATTCTTGACGAAAAGGTGACAGTGAGAATAACGCAGCAGTAACATCCTTGGAAGTATGTAAATGGTTGGCAAAGAAGCAGTTTACTGGCCCCCACTCATCAGTCAGAGAAAGCTCAGTGTATCGATGTAACTTTGATGGAAAGACCATAGCTAAAGGGAATAATCAAAATAGCTGTGGAGGTTAAGTCAAGAGTATAATGGAGGGTCTTCCCTGATGGTTCTGTGGTTAAGAATCTGCCTGCCAATGCAGGGGACACAGGTTCGGATTCCTGGTTTGGGAAGACCCCACGTGCCATGGGGCAGCTGGGCCCCTGGGGCACAACCACTGAGCTCGTGCTCTAGAGCCCTCAGGCTGCAACCACTGAAGCGCCCTTGCCCTAGAGCCGTGCCCTGCGACAAGAGGAGCCACTGCACTGCGAAGCCTGCACACCGCAGCTAGAGTAGCCCTGCAAGCAGAGAAAGCCAGCACACCGTAGCAAAGACCCAACATAGCCAAAGACGCATATATAAACTAATACATTTTTTAGAAAGAGTATAATGGAGAAGAAAATGTGGAACCTAAACTTGGGAAAAGACAGTAAAAGCAAAATTGGGAGAAAATACAAAATTATCATTGGAATATCTTGGGGAGGGTGGAGTTGAAGGAAACAAATGGTTAGAGGACAGTGAATCAGAAATTCAGCCATGCACAGTGATAAAGATCTGTTTTTATGGAGAGCTTAGTGTCTGGAACTTAGCCCCTGTCTGGCTTTAACCCCAATTCTATTATTTAGAGGTAGGGAGGCAAGAACTAGGCATAGAGGGACGGGACTCTTAGTAAATGGGTCACAACTACGAAAGGACCAGTAGAATGCTTGGTTTAGCATGTTGTGTTATCATGGATGGGAAAAGATTCTGAATTCTCTATGTGTGGGTGATAGAGGCTACCATCTTAGCTTCCTTCTTTAACTCCAAGTGATCAGCAAACCATTCTTCAAGTTACATTCTTGCTAACTATAGAACCTAGGTTGACATAGAAGAAGCTACTTCCATTGTAAACTAAATTTGATTTTGCAATTAGCAAAATGATAGGTTGCACTCACCCATTCTAATTGCTATACTTACCTACTGATTATTATTTCTGGGTGTCTGAAGACAGACTTTTCTGTAGTGTCTTATGCATTTTTGTACAATAAAAAAGAAAATGCTCTTTTCATAGGCACAGGCTTCGTAGAGCAGAGATTTTTCCAGGATTCTTGGGCCCAGTCTCTGGAACTGGCATATGATGTTCCTTCTTATCCCATTACCTCATGATGTACATATGAGGCAAGGGACCATGGACCAGAAGGGGAGATACCTGGCAGCTTGAAATACGCTGAATACAAGAGGCATTCCTGCAAAGTAAAGACCTTACAAGGGGCAGGGGAGTAGTTTTTCTGGCTTAAACAATGCATGTTTGTTAAGAGATGGTCATGTGATCATGACTTCACCTTTATGAGGAAGATAAAGATGATTGGAAAGTCTTTCCAAGAGAAAGGCTTTTTAAGGAAGCAAGAGTCAAGGCAGGGAGGTCAAACAGGTTTTACTCCCCAGAGAAAATTTAATGGATCCACAGGAGGGTCGTAAAGAGGCAGGTTATGCTGTGATGGATTAGTGGTGTTGGCACGAATGCGAAAATAAGAAGGAGGTGCATTATGTCTTGCTACAGGGCCATGGCATCCTTGGGCCAGTGTGGGTGTCTGGTCCCACTGAATCTGAGAGCCACTCTGTAGAGCTTTAGCTCTTATGATTTTTTTTTTTCTAAGAAAATAAAAATGTGGAAAGTCAAGACAAGACATTAACATGTACTGAAGACCTACCAAGTTCTGGTCATGGGAGAAAGTGTGTTGAATGGTCCTTTTTATAAGACAAGGGTAGATTTCTTCATTAAAAAAAAAATCTGTGGGACTTCTTTGGTGGTCCAGTGGTTAAGAATCCACCCTGCAATGCAGGGGGTGAGGGTTCCATCCCTGGTGGGGAAATGAAGAGCCCACACTCTTCAGGGCAACTGAGCCCAGTCCTGTAACTACTGAGCCTGTGTGCCTCAACTAAAGAGAAGCCTGCCGGCCTCCATGAAGAGCCCACATGCCGCAACAAGTCACCCTGCATGCCACAACCAAGACCCAACACAGCCAAGGTAAATAAATAAATTCCAGATACACGTGAAAGTGAAAGTCTCTCAGTCGTGTCCGACTTTTTGCAATCCCAAGGACTATACAGTCCTTGGAATTCTCCAGGCCAGAATACTGGAATCGATAGCCTTTCCCTTCTCCAGAGGATCTTCCCAACCCAGGGATCAAACCCAGGACTCCCACATTGCAGGCAGATTCTTTACCAGCTGAGCCACAATGGAAGCCCAAGAATACTGGAGTGGGTAGTCTATCTCTTCTCTAGCAGATCTTCCAGACCCAGGAATCGAACCGGAGTGTCCTGCATTGCAGGTACAGTGAAGTGAAGTGAAAGTCGCTCAGTCGTGTCCGACTCTTTGCCACTCTATGGACTGTATAGTCCATGGAATTCTCCAGGCCAGAATACTGGAGTGGGTAGCCTTCCCCTTCATCAGGGGATCTTCCCAACCCAGGAATCGAACCAGGGTCTCCTGCATTGCAGGCGGATTCTTTACCAACTGAGCTATGAGGCAATAATTTAAAAAATCATTTGGGTAAAATTGGCTATGGGGAGTTGGTGCTGAAGAGAAAAAGGAGATGGAATAATAAACCTATAGATAATAATGGCTTGGTGATAAAGGAAATGAAAACAACTTGTCTTGGCTATAAACCCTTATCCTGTCATTTAAGAGTAAGGGCATATGTGAGTGCTCAGTAGCTCAGTTGTGTCAGATTCTTTGAGACCCCATGGGATTTCCCAGGCAAGAACCTGGAATGGGTTGCCATTTCCTTCTCCAGTGGATCTTCCCAACCCAGGGATTGAACCCACATCTCCTACCTTGGCAGGTGGGTTCTTTTACCACTGTGTCACCTGGGAAGCCTGGGGTAGGAGCAGAATTAGGGAAGAGGGCTGGGACACTGTGTGAGTGGCAGCTGAAGAAGTATGGGTGATATA
Source organism: Bos mutus (assembly GCF_027580195.1). NCBI lineage: Eukaryota > Metazoa > Chordata > Mammalia > Artiodactyla > Bovidae > Bos > Bos mutus. The sequence continues at coordinate 53,274,233 of NC_091629.1, read as the reverse complement.
TGTCTCTTAGTGCAGTGGAGGGTCTGGTTCTGGTGTGTTCAAGTGCTAGGTCACCATGGACGGGGCAAGGTTCTTGCATCATGCATCAGGAGGAAGGACCCCGCAAGTCAGGAAGGCATGAGCTTTGAACTCTAAGAGAAATTCCTTGAGAAAAATTTCAAATAAATATCTTTGGCTATTTGTGTACATGTCAACATATTAAAGCTCTTTGACTCCTCAATTCTATGTAGTAAGAAATCCCTGGTTAACCTTTTCCACCAACTTATTTCACTAATGAACTCTTCCCCACCCCCGCCCCATCTTCTAGAATGCTGACATAAGCAAATGGCACCCTGATAAGCAGAACACAATTGTTTTGTCATAACTATGTTGTCTAGGTCCACTTGGACTGCTAGAATGAAACACCGCAGACTGGGCAACTTATGTGTTTATAACAACAGAATCTTATTTCTCACCATTCTGGAAGCTGGAAGTTGGACATCAGGGTGCCTGCAGGTTATAGTGACAGCCATCTTCTGGGCTTCCCTGGTGGCTCAGATGGTAAAGAATCTGCCTACAATGTAGGAGATGCAGGTTTGATCCCTGGGTCAGGAAGATCTTTTGTAGAACGGAATGGCAACCCCTCCAGCATTCCTGCCTAGAGAATGCCATGGACAGAGGAGCCTGGTGGGCCACAGTCCATAGGGTCACAGAGAGTTGGATATGATTCAGTGACTAACAGTTTCTTCCGGGCTGCAGACTTCTGATTTCTCACGTATTCTCATCCAGTGGAGGACCTAGGGATCTCTGTGGGGTCCCTTTTATGAGAGAGCTTATCTCATTTATGAGGTTACTTTTGGTTATTTGCTAAGGCATGTCTGACTCTATGCTACCCCATGGACTGTAGCCTACCAGGCTCCACTGTCCATGGGATTTCTCAGGCAAGAATACTGGAATGGGTTGCCATTTCCTCCTCCAGGGATCTTCCCAACCCAGGGATCGAAACTACATCTCCTGCACTGGCAGGAAGGTTCTTTACCATTGAGCTGCCCAGGAAGCCCATCATTTTTGAGGACTCTACCCTAATATCCCAAAGGCCCCACCTCCTTTTACTGTCACACTGAGGATTAGGATTCTAAGGTGTGAGTTTTGAGGGAGACACAGACATTCAGGGGCTTCCCTGGTAGATCAGAATCCACCTGCAATGAAGGAGACCCTGTTTTGATTTCTGGGCTGGGTAAATCCCCTGAGAAGGGATAGGCTACCACTCCAGTGTTCTTTGGCTTCACTTGTGGCCCAGATGGTAAAGAATCCACCTGCGAGGCAGGAGACTTGGGTTCGATCCCTGGGTTGGGAAGATACCCTGGAGTAGAGCGTGGCAACCCACTCCAGTATTCTTGCCATGGAGAATCTCCATGGACAGAGGAGCCTGGCGGGCTGCAGTCCATGGGGTTGCAAACAGTAGGACACGACTGACTAAGCACATGGACATTCAGACCACAGCACGTGCCTACTGATTCTATATCACTGGGACAGGCTCTGGCTACCCCAAATGTTTGATGGCAGGTGGATGGTAAGGAGAGGTGTCTTGCTGGCGGAACACCTCCATATCAGGAAGAGTTTTTCACTTTTTATCCCAGTGTGCTCAGTATCACCTTACAATGTTCATCTTCTCCTTTCCTCTCGAGTTCCCACCTTGCTCAGCATCAGCACCAGGAAGGGGCAAAGTGTGGCACTTGGGGTCAGAAATAGGTGGCCGTGACATCACAGGATCTGACTGACCCCTGACGCCGAGGAGCACCCACCCAGCATTTCATCTCAGAGCCGTTTCTGTGGGTTAATGAAGACGTCAGCTCCCAGCCTCAGCCACACTGTGTAAAAGAACTACTTATTGCCTGTTCCATCTCACTGACTTTTATGGTGATACTTAAACCAAAATGGTGAACTATTACACTTCATAGCCTGCAAATAAAAGCAGGATGTTAAAAAGTAGGGGCCGTAACCCCTGATTGGGCTGAAATGGCTTGTAATCTTGAGATGACTTAGTTCGGCTCCCCTGGGCCAGAGCTTGGGGCACTGGGTCAGAGCCAGACAATGAATCGCAGGGTGTCTGGGCCCAGGCCACGTACTTGTGGGAAGCAAGCATCCTTAGTAATGGCATGGTGATGAGCAAAAGGCGTGTGAAATTGAAGATGGTTGTGAGAGGGGGTTGGGGTCGGGAAAGCAGAGAAACAAGTCATGCCGCTGCTTTGCAAGGCAGTGTGCTCAGAATCCTTCCCTCCAAGCCTCACTGGAGAGACCCTGCCCAGATTCCGGCTTTCCTTAGACACAAATGTGGCCTTGGATTGTGTTCATGTTCATTAGGAGAAGCCAGAAGGCTACTCAGAGCCTCAGCCTGGAGCCCAGGTGTGCTGAGGGACAATCCAGCCCACACTGGTGCCTGAAGATAGTGTGCTATTTGATCATGTTATTCATTAAATGTAGAGGTTCTTTGTTTGCTTAAGTGAAAGTTACATGAACACAAAGCAAAAAGTTCAAATAGTATTTGTCCTAGTTAAAGGTCTCTCTAAAGCAGATACTGAAAGAAGGATTCAGGTGCAGGCCGTCTCTTTGAGAGGTGATCCCAGGAAGTGTGCTAAGTTGGAGAGTGGGGCAGGGAAGGGGTATGACAGTAAAGAGGGTGTGAAAGGGGGACGGGGGACTGCTGTGGAGAACTGGGGTGCACATGTCTGTGGGGATGCATGAGAGGCTGTGAAGAACACACTGCAGAGAGCTGAGAGTGTGTACTGCTGTACATCAAGAGTTGAGATCTGCTCCCAGGGGCTTCTGACCTGACCCGAGCCAGGACAGCAAGAAAAATCCTGGTGGCAAGAGAGAGAGAAAGAGAGAGGAGGTGGGGAGAGGGAGAAAGAGAGAGAGAGAGAAGGTTGAAGTGAAAATAATACATATGGGAACAGTAACCTTTGGTGTGGGCTGAGCCAAGCCAGCATCTGCTATGGTACTAAGTAATAAAGTAAGAAAAGGAAAAAGGGCTCTTTGTTTTTTTCAGATGAACCCAATTCCCTTTTCCCAGTATGAACTACATATAACAGTTTCTAATGTACCTTTTCCTGGAATCTCATTTACTGTATATATATGATATATACATAGAAAGTAACTTTTATGTGTATACATATATATTATGCTGGGAAAGATTGAAGGCAGGAGGAGAAGGGGATGACAGGGGATGAGATGGCTAGATGGCATCACCTAGTTGATGAATACGAACTTGAGCAAGCTCTGGGAGTTGGTGATGGACAGGGAAGCCTGGCGTGCTACAGTCCATGGGGTTGCAAAGAGTTGGACACGACTGAGTGACTGAACTGAACTGATATATATATATATATAAATACATGTATATATCATGTATATCCTACAACTTTGTTTTTAAAGTAATACATAATTACCTACTTCATCCTTTGTGACAGTTGTATAGTATTCCATAGAGAGGATATACTATAATTTTTTGTGGTCTATTTTAATAAACAAGAATGAAATTAATTCATGACATGCATAATAAAATGTAATTTAACATGCTATCTTTACAGATTTTTCAACCACATGGCAAGATGTAAATCAGTCACTGCTATTAGCTAGATTGGGTAGCTCTCTTCCATTTGGTACTAGATGCTGTGTGATCCAGAATAAGTCACAAAATTCTCTGTGCTTTAGTCTTTAGTGTGTGAGGAATCCAAATACACAGAATACTTACCTAAAAGGTTTGTGGCAAGGATCATGTTAGATCATTTTTAAAAGAGCTTAGCATATCAGAAAAGTTCAATAAACATTAGCTGTTCATATTAGATTCCCCAGGTGGTACAAGTGGTAAAGAATCTGCTTGCCAATGCAGGAGATACAAGAGACATGGGTTCGATTCCTGGGTCAAGGAAGATTTCCTGAAAAAGGAAATGGCAACCCACTCCAGTATTCTTGCCTGGGAAATCCCATGGACAGAGGAGCCTGGTGGGCTACAGTCCTGGGGGTCTCAAAGAGTTGGACATGACTGAGCATGCACACACTAGACATGCTAGATTAGATTCTCCAAACAAAACAAAGCCATCCTTCGTCAGCCCACATGTGTTAAAGAAAGTAAGAAAAGGAATCAGTCATTGTAATCACAGAAGCTTTGCTCAAACTTTAAAGTATTTGAGTGCATGGTTCTTTATATTATCTAAGCACGGATTATGTCTTAGTGATAGGATCAGCTGTTTCAGATGCACTCCATCAGTTAACTCATACAGAAGTTGATGACTATCGTCAGTGTCTTCTGTCTATATATACTTGTGATGCTCCTTGCACTGAGAGATGGAGTCTAATTCTCATTCTCTTGGATCTTGACTGGACCTAGCGATCTTCTTGACCAACAGGATGTGGAGGAAGCAACTTTCTGGGACTTCCAAGAGTATGCTCTAAGAAGAAAACTTACAGCTTCCATTTGAATTCTTTGGAATGCTCATCCTGGGGGAAGCCAGCCACATGGAGAGGTCTGACCATCACGGGCCCGCCATGCTTAAGGGAGACAAGCTAGTCTTGCAGGGTAGCTGCTTGAAGAGAGAGATGCTGGCCCAGCACCCAACCATTTCAACCATCCCAGTGATCTTAGAGACCAAGCATCAGACACTTGAATAAAGAAGCCTTCAGATATCTCCAGCTGCACCTGCATTTGACTGCAACTGCTCCAGGGACCCTAAGTAAGAACTGTTCAGCTGAGGATTTCAAACACCAGAATCATGCAAGATTAAGAGTGGTTTGTTACAGAGCAAAAGATCATTGGAATTGATACACAGCTCAAGATGCAAAAGAAGGGCACCTCAGGTTCTGCTTTCCTCATCATCAAACTCATTTTTCAATCTCATTTAATCCACCAATTATACAGCAGTGTTTGATGCAATCTAGAAACCATCTATCTTCCATAATGCCAATTAGTAGCTTTACAAAATAATTGGAAGGAGTTGCCCTCCATGTATTCATGCAAACACTTCAAATTCCACTATGAATTTTGGTCTGGAAGAATTTTGTATAGGTGAAACAACTCTTAGGTATTTTCAAATATATAGACAGAGCTCTTATAATTAGTGCATATACATGGGTGGTTCAGACAGGAAAGAGACCTGGATTGACCTGGGTCAGGAAGATCTGCTGGAGAAGGAAATGGGAAGCCACTCCAATATTCTTGCTTGGAGAATTTCATGGACAGAGGAGCCTGGCAGGCTACAGTCCATGGGGTCACAAAGAGTTGGAAACGACTCAGTGACTAACACTGTCTCTTTCATATTATTTTAGCAACAAAATCTTATGGCAGAGAGGATGTTTTCCAACATCCATTTTCAAAACACTCTCCATGGCCTGTTTCATTTACTTAATAGATACTTTGTTTCTTATTTTTAAAATGTCACCTTACCCTTGAAGCGAGAGATTATACTTATTATTATTCTTAACATTGTGATTAGTATTATTATTTAATCATCTGATAAGTGATAATATACCAACAGACATTGCAGTAGCAGCAAAACTGTTCAGCAAACTTAAAACACTTCTCTTTTTAGAAAACAGAAATAAATAACCTTAAAGTTAGCAGCTTTTGGAAGTTCTTTGTGACATTTTGAAAATAATTTTTATTGTCACTGTCTCTTATAAAGGTAAATATTCTTTTGTATTCTAAAGATCTTTTCTCTTGCAAAATTAAGCACATGAGGACAAACTGTAGACATTTTTGCATATCTACAGCTTCAACTACTTTTTTTGCTATAGATGTAATGGTCTAGCCTATGAATTTCATATCCAGAGCTTTCTTTGTAACCTTCCTTGGAATTAAAAAGAAAACTAAATCCAAGTCAACTAGTCACTGTATCAGTAGATCCACTTATAGTCATTTCATAAAATAGCAGTTTTATAAGAAAGTCACGTATTACTGAAACATTTTTTCTCCCTTATATATATTTAGTGTTAAAAAAAAGTTTATCCTGTATTTCATGTTGCAAATTCCACAAGGAAAGAAATGTTAGAAACATCTGTACTTTCAGCCAACTGTATAGCAACCCTCACACACCAAGTAATTTCTTTTAACACTTGACTCTTCAGATCGTCAGCAAGGTTTTCTCTGCATCTTCTAATGGAATCTGCTGACAAAGGAATGCATTTTTATTTGTCGCCGTATTGTTTTCTGTGTAATCTTTCAGCTGTTTTTCTTGTGTTGGGAAGATTGAGTGTTATCCTCAGTGGCTTTTATTTATTTATTTTTTTTGGTTTTGCTAATAAACAGTAAAACTCAAAATAGGTTTCTAAACATTTAACAATAAGTTTAGTGAATTTTTGTCAAACATTTCATTGGCTATTGTGTGACTTTAAACATGGCTGGGAATATATAGTCTTGTTTCCATGTTCTGGATACTTAGTTTCCAAATGTCTTGAAAATTATGTTTGATCATGTGAATTTTTTTGGCTAATCTTGTAGGTGACAGATTAAAAGGGAACAACCCAAGGTTTAGGGAGGCTGGGAAAGAGACAGTCACAATAATTCAAGCAGAGCTGATGGAATTAAAGTTGAACAGAAGTTTGGGGGATAAAGAATACATCTGAGAGAAGTTCCCAGATAGTTCTGGCTTTGTTATGTAAATCATATTTGATAATAATAGTTACTGTCATCCTAAAAAGGCATTTTGAGATTATAAGAAATAAATAAGTAAAAGTAATTCAAACCTCTCCTCACTTTGGAATTATAAACAAGAAAAACAATAGGCATGAGATATTAATCCTTTACAGGTCTCTGTAGAGCGTGATAAAGTGGAACAAGGAGCAAAGTATTGGAAAACGTTTCAAAAAAATTTTTTTTATCTAATATTTTCAGTGTTTCCCATATCTGTAGCAGTTTATCTTTCGCAAATGTCTCCTCTTTCTGAAGTCAAAGGAGACAGTATTGAATATTGATGGCCTTTTATTTTTTGAGAAATACTGAAACAGTGAGGGCTTTCAGTGTTCATTGCTGTAGTTCCTTTATATTATCATTATCTTTTAAGCTAATTTTTACTGGAGTAGAGTTGCTTTCCCATGTCGGGTTAGTTTCCCCTCTGCAGCAAAGTGAATCAGCCACACGTGTACGTATATGCCCTCCGCTTTGGACTTCCTTCTCATTTAGGTCACCACAGAGCCTTGAGCAGAGTTCCCTGTGCTATTCAGCATGTTCTCCCTAGTTATCTGTTTTATATGTAGTATCAGTGGTGTCTATGTATCAGTCTCACTGTGACCTTCACCTGGTAGTGTTGTCTTCATCTTTCCCATTGGCTTGAGGTCATCTCTTGATTTCCCTCTCACTTCAGTGTCTCTCCTTCTGTCCTTCAGAGAACGTCCCCCTCTGATCTTCATACTAGGACCCAGGCAAGAGAGGGCAGGGGGCTTGAGGGAGCTGTGAAAGAAAGGGACATCACTAGAATTCTTCTTAACAGGGGAAGGCAAAGAGGCTGGAGACCCTCTTGTGTTGTTTTATTTTCTTCTGCCTTATAAGAGGCAACACACAGACACGAAGGTCCTAACCTTGACCCTCCTCAGAGAACGAGCCTGTGATTGAAGCAACTGGGAGGTGGAGGGGGAGGTGTGGTTGACCAGGAGTCCTGGAGGGCAGCGGCCTCAGATGAAGGAGCTGAGCCTGGGATCTCATCTAAGACTTCCTTCAGATAGGTCTCTGCAGGTTGAATCTAATACCTGACGAATGTAACAAAAGTTCTTCTCTCTCTCTCTTTCTTATGGCAGGAAAGGATCACATTGGCTAGGGGAACGGGGATGGTACAGAGAACTTCCAAAGCAGTGGGACCGTCATTGTGTGCTGTTCCTGGGTCCGACTCTCATTCTGGGCCATAAGCACTCCGTGGACAGAGATGCGCTGACATCATTCTTATACTCCTGGTGCCTAGCAGTGGAGGTGCTTAAAAAAGAAGATATCTTCTTCACACATTTCTTCACTTTCCAAATATTCTTTGTTGTTTTTTTTTTAAATAATGTTATTTATTTATTCTTTTTGGCTGTGCTTGGTCTTCGATGCTGCGTGGGCTACTCTCTAGGTGCGGTGTGCAGGCTTCTCGTTGCGGTGGTTTTTCTTGCTGTGAGCACGGGCTCTAGGTGTGAAGGCTCTAGAGCAGAGGCTCAATAGTTGTGGCTCATGGGCTTAGTTGCTCTGCGACATGCGATATTTTCCTGGATCAGGTCTTGAACCTGTGTCTCCTGCATTGGCAGGCAAATTCTTTACCACCAAGCCCCCAGGGAAGCCCTCTTTATTTTTATAAATGTAAAAATGTGTGAAATTTTCTGTATTTTCCATTGCTTGCTATAAACTGATGAATAACTGAATGAATGAAAATAAGGAAAAGAAGAGACGTCTGAATGTTCGCATCAAAAGTAAAGGCAGTTCCACGTAGCCTGCCTGCATCCAGCTTTGTCAAGCTTCCTGTTCCTTCCTCACACCTCTTGGTTGCCTTAGGCAAAATCCAGGTTGCACAGGTACCTGGCTGCTCCATCCAATTGGCTGACAGCCAGAAGGAATAATTTATTTCTTAAAAATCCTAGCTCTCTTTCTGCACACCCCCCCACCCCCATCAATATACATTTATTCCGTCCCATCCACCCATCCAGCCTCACTTCTTTCTTACCTAATGAGCACTTTCCTCTACTAGGTAGATTTAGAGTTTTGCCAAGCTTGCATCTTATTTCTAACCCACATCCACCACCCCTTTCCTTCCTGTCTCTCCATTTCTTTTCAGGTTAATTTATCTGATTATATGCAACACACTGCAGCCATGTTAAGACACCAACCGAGTTTCCACTTGGAGGCTTGGAGAAAAGATTACCATTAAAACGTGACTTCCATCCACTCAGCTGAAATTACTATTGATTGCCAAAGAAAAATATTTGTGCTGTGAAGCTGGGAGCTATGATGTTGAACCATATTAACATAATGTTAGCATAGCTACGGGTGTTTAGTAGCACGCAATCAGATTTGAAATGAACGTTGATTATAGATGGAGATTAATGTTCACATATTCATAGGAACACAATGAGAAGAGCAATTTCCTTTCTACTACAGATCAATGGTTTCCCCATTCAATTATACAGCTGTAATAATTGCATTATGCTGAAATATTTCTTAATGGCTAATTTCTTTCCTTTTGTGTGTGTGTGTATGAGATCTTTTGTCACTGATAGCTTCTGCAGCCCGGGGACAGCATAAGATGTTTTAATCACTGGTGTCGTTTTGCAAGCTTTGACCAAGCCAGTAATTTCCCCCTTCTCCTCTTTTTTTGCTATCCTCTCTTATTATCATCTAGAATCACTTCCTGGATGATTGAAAGAGAGGGACTTGCCTCGAGTTTTTTCTTGTTCTGAGAGTGAAGACAAAACTAGAAACCCACAGGGCTGTGGAATGCTCCATCCTTTCCACACATTTGCTGGGGGAGAAAGTGATGAAGAGTCAGAAACACAATGTGTAGGATGCCCCTCCCCAAAAGATTCCTGTTGTGTCTTTATAGAGACACATAGAGAAAAGAATTTAGGGGCTGTTCCCTGATTGAAAAGCAAATGAAAACTCTAGTGTCTTCTTCAATACTCAAATCTCTGAGGACATGAAACAGCAATGTTTATATTGTAAAGATGTAACATCAACAGGACAGAGCTCACCTTTGTTTCTAGAGATAGTGATGTCCTGCTTCCGAGGACCGATCTTAGAGGAAGTCTGCCTGGTGTGTTCTTTAGATGAGCGCCGTCATATTCCCAGCTCCCTTCTCGTCTGTTCTGAGGATGAAGGCTGGGCTTTCTCTGATCTGGTTTCTTGCATCCTTGTGCCTGAAACCTCATTCAGACTCAGTTGAACAGAGTGTGGCACAGGAGAAAGGAAGCCCAAAGTACAGGTGCATAAATGGAGGCTGGAAGGTCACCACCTGCTTGGGTGTTCTTTGTCGAGTCGCTGATAATTGATGACCTCAGTCCTTCCCCGCTGGGAGGTAGGAAACTTAACACCTAACTCACAAGGTGGTGGTGGGCAAGAAACAAGACTGAACTTGAGTCACAGCAAGTGGAAGAGCTTCCTTGGCCGGGACTGTATCTCTTAGCTCACCTGCGATTTCAGGTGTTATTGTGAAGTCCAGTTCATGAGACTTATGCTAACAGCACCTTGTCCTAAAGCACTACATGAAGTTCTTTCTGCTTTTCTGACTCATGGTCTTTTTCAAAGTCTCTGGAGCATACTCAGTCCTCTTGGGGCACATACTGAAAGGGCAGGAGAATTAACACCCTCAGGAACAATCCTTAATCACTGGGGAGCTGCTGCAAGCGAATAAATGCCCCAACCTCCCAGAGGTCTCGCAGTTGAGAACTGAAGGCTTCGCACACACCCTTATGTTGGCATTTCCTCTCTTCCTGACATCCTCCATCTTCCGAACTCCTTCAATCCTGCCTCCGAGATCACTCTCCAAATAAACATCCTGCACCCAAACTCTTTCTAATTCTCTGCTAATTAAGGGGAACCCAGACTAAAGCAGTAAGTTTAGAGACTTACTTAAGGCTTTGGAGACAGACTGACCTGGCTTAAATCCCGTGTCTGTCACTCATCCACTGTGTGATCTTAGGCAAATGACTTCCCACCCCAAGTCTCTGTTTCCTCATCTATAAAATGGGTACACTAATAGAATCTGTCTCAAAGACTGAATGAGACCTTGCAGGTAAGCACTTAAATAGTCTTATTTTCTATCATTAATATTTTTATTAAAAGTGTGTAGCACAACATGGACACTCAATGAAATGCAACTTCTTTTCTGTCTTTCTTGCTTGAGATAAAATAGACCTGAGGATAATAATGACAGTAATAACAGAAGAATATACACTTCTTCCCCCATGGTCTGCTGTGTACAAAGACGCAAGGTGTGGCCACAACTTTCATCATCAGGGGTGTTCCAAAGTCTTGGCTGTCAATTTTATTCTCTAGAGCTTTTCTAAACATACCTCCAAGGAGAGAGAGGATTTTGTGTTTCCTGTGATCTCTCCATGGGGTACAAGCTGTGTAGGAAAAAAAAATTCTTTTGCTACTCAGTGATGGACAGGATATAAGAATACTATCTGGGGACTTCCCTGACTGTATGGTGGATAGGGCTATGGGCTTTCACTCTCAAGGGCCCAGGTTCAATCCCTGGTCAGGAAACTAAGGTCCCACAAGTTGTGTGGTGTAGCCAAAAAGTAAAAACAAAATTAGAGAAAAAATACTGTCCAGTCTGTATATTTTTACATTACTTATTTTCATTTTTTGGAAATCATGGAAACCTAGGGAGCTGGTCCAGGGCAGGAACATGAGACTGGAGATAGCTAGGATTTGATGAGCTGTATTAGGTAGTGGCATGTGATTCCCAGGAAAGATGTGTCTTTTCTGTGGCCCCACCAGCAGCCAATATCTCATGTTATTTAGTTTCTTATTCCATTACTCAAAAAACATTGATGAAGTGGCCACTATGTGGTGTGCAATGTGCTCATTCCTGGAGATGGACATGGACTCACTTCCTGTTTTTGTTTTTTGCTTCTTATGATAAAAAGGAGGATAACTAAACACTCAAATATATACAGGATTGCAACTCTGGTGATAAGAAGTTCACATAAAAGAGAGAGCTTCAGAAGCTAGGAAGACCCCAAAGGATTGTGATGTGTAAGCTAAAACCTGAAAGAAGAACCTGAGTTAATAAGTCTGGGCAAATAGTGTGGAGAGTGGGCTGTGGTGGAGAAATCTTTTTTTTTTTTTTTCAGTTTTTTAGAGAGGTCTTTCCAGTTAGGAGGATGTACATTCTTTGTTACAGTCGATCTTCTTATTGCCCTTTATTTTTCTTTATATCACTCTTTCAGTTCAGTTCAGCACTCTTTGCAACCCCATGGACTACAGCATGCCAGGCCTCCCTGTCCATCACCCACTCCTGGAGCTTACTCAAACTCATGTCCATCAGGTCAGGGATGCCATCCAACCATCTCATCCTCTGTCATCCCCTTTTCCTCCCGCCTTCAGTCTTTCCCAGCATCAGGGGCTTTTCCAGTGAGTCAGTTCTTCATATGCAACCATATAAATTGTATGCTTATTCTTTGTTTTTTGTCTCTTCCACTAGAATTTAAAGTCCTTGAAAGCAGGGACTTTGTCTTTGTGTTTATCTCTCTTAACTCCAGAGTATGGATCCACGTGTAACAGCCCTAGGGATTGAGGGAACATGGCACACAGCAGACAGTGTTGTGCTCTGCCAAGGCTTAGGTCCTCTCCCATGGGGCCTCTGCCTTTGGGTGGTGAGACACTGGGCCCCTTGACTTAACATTCAGTAAGTCTGCGAGTTCATATATTTAGCAGAAGCACCATCTTGGACGTGGGACTCAGTGTGTCAGGAGTTTTGGAGGAGCCATCGTTGTTTTACCCTCAGAACACGTTTCATCTCCAAGGGTCAGTTTAAGTCATGGAGGTCCACTTCTCTTCCCAGGAACTGGTGCAGAAATAGGTCTGTGGTTAGTTTTAACTGACACAGAGAGGAAGCTGATGGTGGGTTCTAGAAAGGCTTCCTTACCCTCCAGGGGCGTTCATAAGAGTAGATGGTCTTCGTCTTCCTCTGCATGTTTTCATGTCCAGATGTAAATTCTTCAACTGCCTGGCTTGAGGGGAACCATCTCGAGGACGAGGTGCATAAGCTGAAGGTGATAGAGCTAAAATATGGAAAGAATTTGGATCTTTGGTGGAGTGGTTTAGCCTCTGAATTAACCAAACTTCAGGTCTTCTTACCTCTAGTCTATTTATCTAGTCCCCTTGGGTTTTCTCTCACAGCTGAAAGTGTCCTTAAAATTCACCTTACCTGCTACCGACATCTCTTCACTTTTCTTTCTTTCCTTCCTTCCCTAGGTAGGCATGAACAAAAGATTGATCTATTTCCATGCCAACTTGTGGAGTGAGCCACGAGATTCCTCTCTCTCTTTCCCTCTCTCATTCTCTGTATCCATGTATACAGAGAGGTTTCCCTCGTGGCTCAGACAGTAAAGAATCTGTCTGCAATTCAGGAAACCTGGGTTCGATTCCTAGGTTTGGAAGATTCCCTGGAGAAGGGAATGGCTACTCACTCCAGTATTCTTGCCTAAAGAATTCCATGGCCAGAGGAGCCTGGTGGGCTACGGTCTATGGGGTCGCAAAGAGTCAGACATGACAGAGCAGCTAACATGTATACAGACATAGTGTGAGTATGTTCTTAGATTTCCGTGTTTGGAAGAATTGGGGCAATTTTCTTCTCCATGAAACACCTATCAGGCAATAATACCTGGTATCTGCACTGCCAGAAACGTCACAGGAAAAGGAGTGAGAAGGTAAGAGGAGAAGCAGCAAATGAAGAAGGTAAATGCTCTAGATTAGCAAAACGTACATCATGATCAGTTCAGTTCAGTTCAGTCGCTCAGTCGTGTCCAACTCTTTGCGACCCCATGAATCGCAGCACGCCAGGCCTCCCTGTCCATCACCATCTCCCGAAGTTCACTCAAACTCACGTCCATCGAGTCGGTGATGCCATCCAGCATGATCAATGCTTCATTAAAAATCTAAAAAAAAAAAAACAACTTCCACAATAGCCTAGACTTGCTTGTTCATTACATGTGGTTGATTTTTTTTCCCAAGAGAAGGATGTAAACTGAATACAAGCCTGCTCTGGTCCTTGCCTCTGCCATCGACATTTATACCTTAGGTGAGTTCCGGGAAGGAGGCTCCACAGGACCCAATGCAAATACTTTCTTTTTTTTTTTCCCCCCCCCTCACCCCAGGGGGTACAGCAGAATTTTTGAAAGCTTCAGTTGGGACTTGGCTAGATTTGAGTTTGTTTCTAAATCCTGCTGCTTCCTCACTCTTTGATCTTTGACAAGCTACTTAAACTTTCTGAGCCTCTGTTTCACATTTGTCAAACAGCGTGCTAATCGTTCCTACTTTGTCCCTAGTCACTGTGCAAAGCACGTGAGTTGAACCACCTTGCTCACAGCCTAACATTTGGCAAATGCTGAATTATGACAAGAGCGCTGACGCTCACTGGATGCGGTGCTCACCACCACTGTGTCTTTTTACAGAAGAGGAAACTGAAGCACAGAGAAGCCAAGCAAATTTGTCCGAGATTTTATACCTGGTGACAGATGGAGATTGAATTTGGAACCAGTCAGTCTGGCTCCACAGTTTATCTTCTTAACCATGAAACAATCCCTTTTCTGCTTTAAGTGGAGAGGTGATTTTTTTAAAAAGGAACACATGTATACCTGTGGTGGATTCATTTTGATATTTGGCAAAACTAATACAATTATGTAAAGTTTAAAAATAAAATAAAATTTAAAAAAAAATAAAAATTTCAAAAAAAAAATTTTATTTTTGGCTGTGCTGGGTCAGTATTGCTGAGTGTGGGCTTTCCCTCGTTGCAGTGAACAGGGGCTACTCTCTGTTGCGGTGCATGGGCTGCTCATTATGGTGGCTTCTGTTGTTGCAGAGCACGGGTTCTAGGTGCTTGGGGTCCAATAGCTGTGGATAAAGCATTTACTAGGGTTTCCCTGGTGGCTCAGCAGTAAAGAATCCTCCTACAGTGCAGGAGACATGGGTTCAATCCCTGGGTTGGAAAGATCCCATGGGGAAAGAAATGGCAACCCACTCCAGTCTTCTTGCTGGAAAATCCCACGGACAAAGGAGCCTGGTGGGTTACAGTCTGTGGGGTCATAATCAGGCGGACATGACAGAGTTAAAGTGTTTAATGTCCAGAACTTAGTGGCGTGAAGAATGCATATACTCAAACAGTAAATCTAAAAGATGTCATTTCTTCTACAAAAGCCTTTGAAAAGTTAAGGGTCCATAAACATCATTAGTGATACGGGGAGATTTGGGGACAGAATCCTCATATTTTTATGGACTCATTTATATGAGTTTCAGTGTTGCAGTTTTAAGGTGGCTGTGGTTTACTTGCTAAGTGGTGTCCAAATCTTGTGACTCCATGAACTGTAAGGTAGAGGCTGACAAAGTTTTTCTGTAAAGGGTTAGATCATAAATATTTTAGGCTTACTGAACCATCTTATGTCTGTTGTAACTGCTTAAGCTTGCTGTTGTAATGCAAAAGCAGTCACAGATGCTATGTAAATGAAGGAATGTGTTTGCATTCCTATAAAACTCTATTTAGGAAAACAAGTTGTTGGCTGGCTTTGCACCAGTTTGCCAGCCCCTTTCCTAAAGCCTAGCAATCTTTTAAAACAATCATCACTTTAAACATAATAGAATTTTAACAATACAGTATACTGTAACTTGTGTATTTTAACATATTGTAGGGTACATATGACATAGTATACTTTAGTAACAGAACACAATAGAGTAGAATGAGATAGATCAAACCTTCTGACCACAAAAGATTTCAAGTAATTCTGGAAAAACTCATTTTTGTTCCATATCTAATAGGACATATTGGTTGTTTCAGAGTTAAAACTTTAATCCCAGGTTATTTAGAAAGGTAATTTTCTATGGATTTGCATAGAGGTATGGAATTTGACCTAAGGCTTGGTTTTCTGAATGTGGAAGCACATGGCATGACCATCAACCCCAAGGAAGTCAGGAGCAGTCAGCTTGACAACTCGAGGTCAGAGGTTGTGTCTGGAAAAGCACAGGTAAAATTTAAGACTTTATTACAAACGAAGGGTAGATTACCTTTCTAATGGTGTATCTTCCTCTTACAGGCAGAGAAGAATTCATGGAGATTTCTCACAAGCTACAGGCATCCCTTCAAAAAGAAAGTTCTTTAGGGCTGTGTGCCTGAAGGCTAAGTCCTTTCAGCTGTGCCTGACTCTGTGTGACCCCACAGACTGTAGCCCACCAGGCTTCTCTGTCCGGGTAATTCTCCAGGCAAGAATACTGGAGTGGGTGGCCATGCCTTCTCCACGGGATCTTCCCAACCCAGGGGTTGAATCCACATCTCTTTTGTCTCCTGCATCGGCAGGCAGGTTCTTTACTACTAGTGCCACATGGGAAGCCCTCTTTAGGGCTAATTTTAGTTAAATAATGTTAGGATATAGGTGTATTAAAAAAAAAAACTGCCATTTCTTCTTGTTTTTCTCCATATCCACCTATCTCTACTTTGACCTAGTTCCATATCTTATTCACTAAACCAACATCCTGATGACAATACTTGGCCATGAGTGTTTCATAGCTGATGAGCTTGTAGAAGAACTCAGCCAAATACATATATGGCAGCAAAGGCCTTACATCAATGAGTGCTAGGAATACTGGAGAATGCTCTTTATTTTTCTTTCTAATCATTTAGCAATAGCAAAAGAAATCTGTTTCTCCTCTGCAGACATGGCCGCCCAAAGATAGATAGACTTCACATCCAGTTTTCCTGACAGTGGGCAGGGGAAGACTTAGGTTGAGGTCAAGATGCTGTCTTGGATTTTGGAGTATATATGCCAGGTTCAGTGTCCCAACTCTATAGCTAGCTGATTAGGGGACCCTGGATCTGAAAATAGAACCGCTAGTGTTCAATGTGAAACAATCTAGTTTCTAAAACCTTATGAGCATTGAATAAATGATTGTTAAAGATAACAATAAAAAATAATGTTCACTGCTATTTTTGTTTAAATGTTTTACACCTCTCTGTTTCCTGATCTTCAGGCCTCAGTTTAAGAAAAGTCCTTTAGACTCATGAGCCACAGTCCTGCTTTGAGATAAACTCTTACAGAGTGATTCTCTTCTATCTTCCGTCTTCGATGCCATGAACCCCATCTGCTTCCTTGCTTTTTAGAGTCCGTATCCCACAGACACGGCAGATCTCATAGAAATACTTCCCTTTCCTCATAATCCAGGAGCCATTTCCTTCTGGATGTGAGAAATTTAGTCTTGACTGATTCTCCCAGAGTCTTCCTGTGAAGTGCAAGGATTCCCTAGAATATGAATACTGAAGTTATGACTCTGTGCTATGGGGGAAAAAAAAAGAAAACATTTCTCCTTAGGATCACATTGGTTCTGCAACACTCTAGTTTGGATTTTAGAGAAAATTATCAGACAGAAATCATGATTCCAGCTTGAAAGAATACACAGCATCCTCTTATACCCTGGGTCATTTAATCCAGATAGCATCTTGTCTGATGTATACTGTGAATTGTCCCCATCTTATACAACAGATGTGGGAGAAACAAGCATTCGTTCACCAGTCTCCCTAGTTCTTCGATTCAGCGGCTTGTGCATCGCAGTAGCAGCTTTCCTAACAGCTTATTGTGGGAGACCCTTCCCATACACTAAGCATCCCCCATCTAGCTGTGCTGAGTCCTCTCTCACTGTGTGACCCCATGGACTGTCACCCACCAGGCTCCTCTGTCCATGGGATGATCCCGGCAAGAAGACTGGAGTAGGTTGTCATTTCCTTCTCTGGGGGATCTTCCTGACCCAGAGATCAAACCTTGCATCTCTTGTGGCTCCTGCATTAGCAGGTAGATTCTTTACCACTGAGTCACCTGGCATGTTAAATGTCAAAGTTTGAAACACACACAAAAAACTCTACACAAGCCAAGCCCTTTTGTCTATACACCAAGCCACGTACATGGCATGGGCAAAGTACTAGGTGTGATCTGAATGCTTTCCAAGGGCACCTCTGTCTATGTGATTTACACCACAGGTTAAAACCAAATTTCAAGGCAAATCCCCTCTCTAAAACGACTGCTCTGCACCAAGCTCCAAAGCCATGAATTGTGGAGATACCCATTGATCTTTCCCCAAAGTGCCCTCAAGTGCTAACAACATGGCAGGGGTGAAAAAGCCTTGCGTTTCCTGGACTCTTTAGGTTTCCAGAAGCAGAGTGTTGTCATAGTTGCTTCAAGGAGTGTGAAGTTGACTCTAAGTCAGGGTTTCTCAACATCAGCACTATTGACATTTTGGACTGGATGGTTTTCTGTTCTAGGGGCCGTCCTGTGTATTGTAGGGTGTTTAGTGACCTCTCCACCCTAGTTCTAGTGACCAAAACTGTCTCCAGACACTGCCTGTCATCTACTGGGAGCAAAATCACCCTTGATGGAGAACCACTGCTCTCAGGTTACAAATGGGCCTGAACCAGGCATCTGGGCATGAATAAGGCTGGGCCTCAGGGGCCTCAGGGCTCAGGGAATGGCCAGGCCTCAGGAAGGACAGGGACCATGTGGTGGAAGTCAGTGTTAATGACCTCCGTGGAAGAGACTCCTGTTCTTGCTCCAGCACTTCCTCTGGAATCCGTTCACCCTGGGATTTTCCTGGTTGTCTCCCACAGCCTGGGTGGCTGCTTCGCAGGCTGTCCTAGCACTTCTCTAATCATGGTCTTCCAGGCTCATAGTCTTTTTCCTTGTTTTAGCTCCTGACTTGCTATTGCTCATTCATTTTTCCAATTCAGCTTTATAATAGGGAGAATCCTGTGGGCCTACTTCTTCCCATTTGAGATTTCATGCACTCAGCTTCTCAAAGGTCCTGAGCCAGACTTGGCCATACCCATGACTGATCCCATCAAGCAGGATGGAGCAGTCTTACATGACATGGGCTCCTTGAGGGATGTTCCATGTTATGGGATCACTGGCCTGGCGGGGTGAGCACGTGGTGAATGTCCAGTGAAACTGATCATGGGGATATGGAGCAAGGAAAAAGTCACAGAAGGAGGGGTATTATGGGGTGCTGTATGCTCTACGGATACCAGATAACACGTGTTTTAATTCTCCTAGCAATCAAAGGAGTGATGAGGCCATACTCCGCTGCACAGGTGAGGAATGAAGTGGGAGAGTTGAGTGAGTTGCCTAAATCTGCTTGCCCGGAAGAGGTAGGTTGGAAATTCACATTGTGCTCTTTGCTTTAGGACTCTGTCCTATGGAGTTAGAATTCATGTTAGAGATTAGAATTCACTTCAGTAACCTCATCCCCAGATGAAATCTAAATGTAGAAGTTAACCTGTAACAGTTTCAGGAAGGAAGGGGTCAGGCTAAGGAAAATGATTAAGGGATGGTCCAAGTGAACAAGTATCAGATTATAAGCAAACCTCTTTCCACTGGAATTTTAGTGTCCATTCAGACGTCAGCCACCCTCTCTCCCCAAGAGAATTTCTTGAGGACTCATGTTACACAGAAGCCACATGTGTCCTTAGGACAGAATTTGTGTTTCTCTGTTATGTTTAGTGGAAATGCTCTCCACTGTGTATCAAACAAAGATAAACCAGCGTGTATTCTATGACCTTACATGGCACGTTGTAGATGATCAATAAGTGATATGTCTATCTCTCTGACTTAGCTGCGCAGATCTTAAGACTATATTTATATGTTTCTTAATCTCTAGAACTTGGCACAGATTAAGGGATAATGACAACTAACATTAAATGAACACTTAACCCAAGTCATGTACTGGTCTAAGAGTCTGATGTCTATTGACTTCCTGAGTCCTTTTAACATGGGCTTGCCATGTGGCTCAGTGGATAAAGAATCCACATGCAATGCAAGAAACGCAGAAGACCTGGGTTCAATCCCTGGGTCGGGAAGATCCCCTGGAGGAGGGCATGACAACCCTCTCCAGTATTCTTACCCGGAGAATCCTATAGACAGAGGAGACTGGTGGGCTATTGTCCATAGGGTCACAACAGGTCAGACATGACTGAGCATGTACGTGCAACAGCACTGTGCTAGATACTCTTTTTGACTTTAACTTACAGGTGAGAAAACTGAGGAACAAAGAGCTCCAATATCATAAAGTTAGGAGGTGGGAGTGCCAGGGTTTGAATTCATCTCAAATGGCTCTAAATCTGATCTTATTAACCTGTCTACTGTTATTTCATCAATAGCAGAAAACCTCATGGGTTGGCAAAGAACATGTGCCCCTTCTATCTTTTAAAACATTGAATCTCAATAATCCTAGCTCTTCCTCCTCTGCCTGCTCTTGAGATTGAGCCTGTTGCTGTTTGCCTGTGTGGCTGAGCCACACCACAGCCCGCCCTCCCCCCCCCCCCCCCCCGCCGACCCCGCATCGTGCTTTTCTGGTTTGGGAGGGCTGATGGGGCATGGCCCATTGAGCTGTGCAAACAGCTCTCCGGCAGCTTTGGGAGCAGCAGCATCAATCATAGCTCCTCCTTCTCCATCTGGACATTTGACATGAAGCCACCACAATTTAGCCTCGGGGAGGTGACATCATAGGTTCCTGTGAGTGGGAGATGGTTTCTACCCACAGACCAGGGAGACAGAGGGCCTAGGGGGAAGGACTGGAAGGTAGGTAGAAGCTGTACTTCAGGGAAGAGTACCTTGATTGCTAAGCAGCTATACAGCCAGAGGAACATTTTGATGCTATCCTGCTGTGTGCTTGAATTCCACCGGATAGAATCAGAATCTCCCACAGTCCTTCTTTACAGATCACTGCCATTCTGCAAAAACCCACCTCCTGGCTCACCACACCCTCAAACTGTGAGCCACCCTTCCTGTCTAGTTTCTCTCTGGCTGCTGCTATTTCTGTCCCTCATGAGATTTCTTCTCTTTCCCCCCTCTCCTCTCTATTCACATGGGTGACACTTTTTCTAGAAAGCCTCATCTGGCTATGTCTTCAAAAGCCTTTGAACCTCCCCAGTGGAGGGACTCATTGCGCTATAATGAATTATCCATTTGTTGACCTGTAAATCTCACAATCAACCCTGAATACTCGTTGGAAGTTCTGATACTGAAGCTGAAGCTTCAATACTTTGGCCACCTGATGCAAACAGCTGACTCATTGGAAAAGATCACTAAAAAGCAATGCACTTTATCTTGGGGGCAAACTCTGGGAGGTGGTGAGGGGCAGGGAGGCCTTGCCTGCTATATAGTCCATGGGGTCACGAAGAGTCAGACACAACTTGTGACTGAACAGCAACAGCAACAAAACCCCACAAAACTCTAGACCAAGGCAAGGACTGTGTATATTTTATTCATCACTGCAGCTTCAGGGTCCTGCCAAGTTCATGACCATAGATGAAGCACAATTATTTCTTTTGGGGTAAATGAATAATGGATGGTCCTTAGAATGACAGATAGTAACTTTAACTTGATCATCTGGGATAGCAGTCGTGTGGCATCCAGGGTGGTCTCTCTGGAAAGTAAATGGAGACACGTCACAGCCCTAATGGTTTTTATAAACTCCTTAGAGTGGCCTGTGACCCGTCCCATGCTGACCCTTCTCTCCTCATTCCCACCATTGTTCCCATATTCACTTGAGCCACGGTGGTCCTCTTTCTGATTCTCAAACACCAACCCTTTTCTGCCTCTTGGCCTCTCTGATGAATCAACAATGACTGGTCTTCCACCTGATCTTGGCACTGCTGCGTCCTTTAGCAGGAATATAATCTCTACCATGAAGCCTCCTCTGATTATCCCTTCTCAGTTGGTTCTATTCCACCCTCTGCTATCCCTAAGAACATTCAATCACATGACCTTGTTTTATTTTCTTTCCAGAAATTATAATCTGAAATAAATTCATTTATGAATTCTTTCTCTCTCTCTCTTTTTTCTGACTGTCATATTTTCTTTTGCTTGGATGTCAGCTTTCTTAAGGCAGGGGCTTCTTATGCCTTATTTTCTGCATAAATATGAAGCCTAGAGTAGTGTCTGTACATAGTATATGCTCAATAAATACTTACCAGGTTAATGGACTGCCAAGATCAATGTATTTGTTTGTTGTTCTAATTACGAGACTTGAATGGAATTGTTCTTACTGTCTTTCCATATCTTTAGAATTCAAGGACTTTGTTGGAAGTAAGTTGCATAGGGGAGAGCATTTAGCAAAATGTTTCCTATATGGTTGGTGCTCAGTCTCTCTTCCAGATCCCTTAAAGTTCTAAGGAAAGAACCACTAATTGAGCAGGGATTGAAACTCGGTCCTGGAGTCCTGACTGCAAAGGGTTATTCCAAGCTCTAACCACCTATCTCAGTACCTGGCACATGTGTCTGGCTCTCCAGCCTATACCTTCAAAGTAGGGGTGGTGGCTTGTCCCAGTAAATGACACGGTGGCATGAAGAAAATGAAAAGAAGCCTAGAAGGTAGAAAGCAAAAGGCAAAGTGTGATACACTTGGTATATCCTGCAATTTGCAGACTTAATTGAAACAACATCCAGATGTCAGATAATCTGTTCATAGAAGGTTGGAAAGTCAGGCACAAGCTTTGCTCTTGATTTGAAACTGAGATGTTTTTAAAAATTATTTAATATTTCTATGCAGTTCCTAGAGATCTACCCCTTAGTTATGGGTTGTTTACTTTGTGTCCAGTAAAGAAGGCTCAATTATGGGCAGCTTGCAGGTCTCATCGCAGCATAAATTTCTAACCTGTCATGTACAAGGGCCAGACGTCGCACAGGTGAAGCATGGGCCTCCACAGAGGACACCATGCTGCATTCCAGAGCTTCTCGGAGCAGAGCCAGTTCCAGCAAGTCTTGATTGGATCCTTGTGCAAATACATTGCTTCTGCCTTCAAGGAAGCCTTTCTCTAGACTAATGCCTCACTAGCAAACGCAGTCCCCACTGTTCACCAAAGACCATGCTAGACACAGTCTCTGATGTTAGTCTATTTCCATCTTGGCACCTACTCTATGGGATAAACTGTTGCTCATCCTATTATACTGAGGATAAATTAAATTTAAACATATGATGTATTGGAGCTTCTATTATGTCCCAGGCATCAATGTGAAACATCCACCTGGGTTGGGACTAAAGAAGAATTCAGTAGGAACTTAGGAAGATCTGGGTTCATGTTTGTTTAAACAAGAATCCACCCAAATCAGTTTTTACAAATGCTAACCTAGGTGTGGCTTCTGAAATTCCTCTAGAGGGACTCATGTCCTAGGACACTTTGAATCATTCCTGGGCCATTATAATCCATATTTAACAAATGCCGGTTTTCCCCTTCTCTTCTAGATGAAGATCACAGCGCTAACCTACACATGCCCTGTGGAATTCCAGCCTCCATGGGCCTCCTGGGCCATATCATGGCTTTGGGTGGTCTACGGGAAGTAGAGGGAACAATGAGAGTGGGACAGGACCAAATTCTACCCAGAAGCCTCTGAAATCAAAGGATCGTGTGGTTTTACTTTGGTAGCTCTACCCTCTGCTGAATTTGATCTCTTCCAGAAGAGATCAAATTTGATCCTTTCCAAAAACAGCAAACCTGCCCCATTTTTAAAGAAGTGCTAGTATAGTCTCTTCCCTCACTAATGACTTTGTCAGATGGGTGAAGCCATAGTCTGTGGGCACAAAAGGTAAGAAAGCTGAACAACGAATGGGATCTATACCTTGTTCCTGTAGCTTTTGAATGTTTTGATTTCCACCTTGGCAGCCATTGGGGAAATCCTATCCTTGGATTAGAAACGGTGCTTGTGGTGAATTTAGAGGAGAAAAATATTTAAACTGAAGTTAAGGTAAGTGAAATCTTAGCAAATTAGTTTCCTTTCTTTTGAGGGAAGGCAGGGAAGGGGTTTGTGGAGACAAGTTTCATTGTGAGTGATGGGGACAGAGTTTGCCTAGATTGTGACTTTCATGCCTTCCTTAAAAGACTGAATCAAAAGAACTAGACCAAGTGAACTTTAAAACAATGACGATCCAGCAGAACACTGCCTTTTCTACTTGGAGAAAAATTAAAATGTGAAAAATGAAATTAATTAAGAACTACAATGCTTTTGAACAGTGGTGTTGGAAAAGACTCTTGAGAGTCCCTTGGACCACAGAGGGATCAAACCAGTCAATCCTAAAGGAAATCAGTCCCGAGTATTCATTGGAACACTGATGCTGAAGCTCAAGCTCCAATACTTTGGCGACCTGATGCAAACAGCTGACTCATTGGAAATTGGAAAAGACTCTGCTGCTGGGAAAGATTGAAAGCAGGAGGATGAGATGATTGGATGGCATCACAGACTCGATGGACACGAGTTTTAGTAATTTCTGGGAGTTGGTGATGGACAGGGAGGCCTGACATGCTGTGCAATCCATGGGGTCACGACTGAGTCACTGAACTGAACTGAACAAAGTTTACTAGCAATTCTCCAAAGTTTCTCCAAAATTCTCCAAAGAACGAAGTTTACTAGCAACTGAGTTGAAATTTTTTTCATCTCAATGCCAGTGATTTAAATTGTAGCTCTATTTCCACACACAATAAAAGGCCATTTTAGACTCCTGCCACAACCTCACAGGTTTGGTTAGATTGGGATTTCTCAACCTTTGTATTAGTAACATTTTGGCTCAGACAATTCTGGTTGTAATCCTTTGCATTTTAGGATGTCCAACAGTATCCCTGATTCCATCTATTAGATGCCAATGGAAACTGCCTTCATCCTAGCTATAACAACCAAAAATGTCTCCAAACACTGACATATGTCCATGAAGGAGAAGGTAAAAGTAACCCAGATGCAGGACCACTAACATTTAGTTTATCATCGTTCAAAATGATCAAGCCAAATATTTCCCCTATTTTCTTGGGAGACATAGAATAATAAAAACCATTATTTCATTTACTACAAAATATATTACATGTGAATCAAGTGCCCACCGTTAAAATCCAATTTATTGTAGTCTTTACCAAGGGGTTCTAAATAAATTTGTTATTCACTGTTAGGAGGAGCACATGTTAAACATACAGCTGTAACTGAAGGAACAATTAGGCATCTACAATGAACAATTGTTTCAGACTGATAACTGCTTTGTGTTATGTACCCACTGGTTATTAGAAGCTGGTTTATTGAGACTTGAAAAGTAGAGCCTTGAAAAGGCTTGAACAGTAGTACCTGCTAAGTCGTTTCAGTTGTGTCCCACTCTTTGCAATCCTGTGGACCACAGCCAGTCAGGCTTCTCTGTTCGTCCAATCCTTTAGGCAAGAATACTGGAGTGTTTCCTTCTCCAGAGGATCTTCCTGGCCCAGGGACAGAACCTGTGTCTCTTGTGTCTCCTGCATTGGCAGGCTGGCTCTTTACCACTAGTGCCACCTGGGAAGCCCCCAGGTAAAGCCTATCATGCCGAAGGTGATGTGGGAATGAGATCCTGACTCAGCCTTCCCCCTGCTCCTCATGTCCATGGATCACCTACTGACAGTTGCTAATATTAGGGGATAACTCATTCTGTGCCAGGCATTGTGCTGAGAGCTTTAATAGCGTCATCTCATGGGCTCCTCCACTCAATATGAGGTGACTATTGCTGCTGCTGCTGCTAAGTCACTTCGGTCGTGTCCGACTCTGTGCAACCCCATAGATAGCAGCCCACCAGGCTCCCCTGTCCCTGGGATTTTCCAGGCAAGAACACTGGAGTGGGTTGTCATTTTCTTTTCCGATGCACGAAACTGAAAAGTGAAAGTGAAGTCGCTCAGTTGTGTCCGACTCCTAGCGACTCCATGGACTGCAGCCTACCAGGCTCATCCATCCACAGGATTTTCCAGGCAAGAGTACTGGAGTGGGGTGCCATTGCCTTCTCCGGAGGTGACTATTATTAACCCCATTTTACAGGGCTGGCTCTGTGTCCCAAAAGGTGACATGACTTGCCTAAGGCTATCAGGTAGTAAGGGGGTGGACAGAAATTCAAATCCAGATCTAGATCTTACCCACTCTTAATTAGTATACATGACAGCCACTGTTGTAATACATGTTAGGTGCCTTCCCACACTAGCAGATTCAGTTTTACTGTATATGTATAACGCAGATGCTGAAAATTCCATCAGTATGCTCTTAAAAAATAGCAATGCATTGAGTTTTGAGAAAAAAAAAAAAAATCACCTGAGTATCAGGAGTATTTTCGTTCTTTGCTCTGTCTGGGAGCTAAACTGTTAGCTTGTTCCATAGGGAAGCCTTTGCTGTCAGACCAAACAATGACATCTATTAATCACATGAAGAGCAGGACCAAAAAAATAAAAAATTCCTTTTCCTGTGAATTGAGTCTTAGGGCTTCATGGTTTGTATCTCAGGGCTGCATGGTTTTATTCCTCAGCTTAACAGGGTTGAGCCTCTCCTCTGGGGCTTTCACAGTTTACGGAAGTGCTGAGAAATGGCTGGGGCTCTTGCATCTTTAATCACTGGAACCAAAGCAGAGAGGGAGGAGCCAAAGGAAGAAAGAAGCAGTGGACAAAAGAGTGAAACTGACTTAGATGGATGGAGTCATGGGAGGCTGAGCTGCAGACTCTACCCCCAGACTGTCTCTGTGGTCATGCGGGCTTGGGATTTATCAACTGACTGAGCTGTGGTGCAGGGTCTGGCCTGGTCTCTATAAGCAGGAGCCCTGCACATTAACCTCTCAGCTTCCTAATCAGGGTCGCATTAGTACATCATTTATTGCCTTCAAGGATGGGCCAGGGTGGGGCTGTCAGAGAGCTGGGAAAGAAAACAGGTGCAGGGGGTGGAGAGCTACTTCTATTTTGGCCTGAAGAGCATCACAATTCTTTCATTCCAGTAAACAAGAATTACAATGAAAAAAATAAACCTCTGGATCCTTCTAATATCTGCAGTTGCTGTCCCATTGGGACCCTGTGAGTCGAGAGATAGTCCACCCACTGAAATGTGCTGGGATCATTAAGGAGGCTCACAAAGTTCAGAAGCTTTCCTTACAGGCTTTAAGACAGGACCAGAAACCCCTCATGTTCTCCTTCGTATTAAACGGAGTCGTGATGGTAATGCATCCTTCTGAGCGCCTTTCTCTTTCTTTCCCTCTGACAACCTGAATTTGGCACACTTCCCTTCCCCTTTAACCCCCACAAGCTAAAAATAATATCTTCTCGGAACCAGCCAAAAAGTGTCTGCTCGAGGGGTTTAATTAGCAGGAGTGGGTAGGAGACAGTTCTCGTCTTCCCAATTTGCTACATTCTCTCCAGGGAGCTGGAACCAGTGCAATGGGAAAATTCAGGTTCATGTGTGAACCCGACATAGGGGTTTCTTTCTTGCAGGGAGTCTGCCTGGCAACCAAGCTATGTTTCATCTCTGTAATACGAAGCAGGGTACTGAGGAGGGATGGACTGAGCTTCTACACTTCGGAAACAGGATTTTAAAGCATGGACTCCTGGCCTAGATTTGGATGTCTGCATCTTGCATCCCAGTACTGGCTTTGTGACTTAGAGTAACTGGTCATCCTATGCCTTGGCTCCATCATATGTGAAATGGGGATAATTATAGTACTCACCCGTTAGTCGGTCTTGAGAATAAATAAGGCCAGTGGAGTGCTCAGAACACTGCCTAAGACAGAGTGAGTGCCACATAGAGCATTTGCTATTGTGCTGTTGTTTAATTGCTCAGTCGTGTCAGACTCTTTGTGACCCATGGATTGTAGCCCGCCACTTTCCTTTGTCCATGGGATTTCTCAGGCAAGAATACTGGAGTGGGTTGCCATTTCCTTCTCCAGGGGATCTTCCTGACCAGGGATCAAACCTGCATCTCCTGAATTGGCAGGTGGGTTCTACACTGAGCCACCAGGGAAGCCCAGAGCATTTGTAGCTAATATTATTATTTGCCCACCCTTTTTAACATTGGTGAAAAAACTCTAGACCCATCCAGCTGACAAAATTTTGGTTGCTTCATCTTTTTTATTGCTACCAACAAGAAGAGAAGATTTTACATTGAATAATATTGAGTTAATGCCAAAGACAGAGTTTTACCTGATTTTCATGGGTCTTGCTTTATTTTTTTTTCATGGAATTCAGTGTTCAGTTCAGTTCAGTTCAGTCAATCAGTCATGTCTGACTCTTTGCGACCCCATAGACTGCAGCACGCCAAGCTTCCCTGCCCATCACCAACTCCTGGAGTTTACTCAAACTCATGTCCATTAAGTCAATGATGCCATCCAACGATCTCATCCTCTGTCATCACCTTCTCCTCCCACCTTCAATCTTTCCCAGCATCAGGGTCTTTTCCAGTGAGTCAGTTCCTCCCATCAGGTGGCCAAAGCGTTGGAGTTTCAGCTTCAGCATCAGTCCTTCCAGTGAATATTCAGGACTGATTTCTTTTAGGATGGACTGGTTGGATCTCCTTGCAGTCTAAGGGACTCCCAAGAGTCTTCTCCAACACCACAGTTCAAAAGCATCAATTCTTTGGTGCTCAGCTTTCTTTATAGTCCAAATCTCAAACCCGTACTTGACTACTGGAAAAACCATAGCTTTGACTAGACGGATCTTTGTTGGCAAAGTAATGCCTCTGCTTTTTAATATGCTGTCTAGGTTGGTCATAACTTTCCTTCCAAGGAGTAAGCATCTTTTAATTTCATGGCTGCAGTCACCATCTGCAGTGATTTTGGAGCCCCCAAAAATAAAATCAGCCACTGTTTCCACTGTTTCTCCATCTATTTGCCATGAAGTGATTGGACTGGATGCCATGATCTTAGTTTTCTGAATATTGAGTTTTAAGCCAACTTTTTCACTCTTCTCTTTCACTTTCCTCAAGAGGCTCTTTAGTTCTTCTTCACTTTCTGCCATAGGGTGGTGTCATCTGCATATCTGAGGTTATTGATATTTCTCCGGGGAATCTTAATTCCATCTTGTGCTTCATCCAGCCCAGCGTTTCTCATGATGTTCTCTGCATATAAGTTAAATAAGCACAGTGACAGTCTACAGCCTTGATGTACTCCTTTTCCTATTTGGAACCAGTCTGTTGTTCCATGTCCAGTTCTAACTGTGAATTCAGTGTATCCACAGGATTTTCACTTCTTAGACCTAGAAGGCTCCTAGAAATCCAGTCTCCCTTTCAAGAAGTTCCCGAACACGGCAGCATCTCTTGGCAGGAAGGACTGGATGATAATGAAATAATCATGATGATAACACTGAGACCTTGTAGAGTACTTTGCAATTTATAATTAAAAAAAAAAAAAAAAACTCAAGCAACATCCAGTCTTGACTTTTGAGTACCTTTTCATGAGATGTGTTAGGACCTCCTCACTGGCTGAGGGAAGAGACTCAATGGTCTATAGGTTTGGCAGAGGTGGGGTTACAGAAACAGATTGGATGTAGGTCTGGACTCCTGGGTGTCACAGGGGACAATTCCAATCACTATGGCCATTTCAGGGGAATGAACACCAAATGGTCTAGCTTTGGTGGTCAAAGAGCCCAACCAAATTATGAGAGCTATGTCTGAACAGAATCTAGGTTCATAGCTGAATGTTGCTGGTGTCCAGTTCCAGGGAAGGCTATCTAGAGTAAAGAGAGAAGAAAGACCACAACTGTTATCTGAACAGTCTTGGTTCTGTGGGCCAGGCTCAACTGACATTGGCTGGGTCTTGTTTTGGGTCTGAAGCCATCAGGTTGGTCTTGGATGGTCTTGACTGGGATACACAGGATGTTGAGACTTCCTCTGTGGTTTCTCATTCTCCATTAGGCTAACCTTGGCTTGTTCCCATGGCAGTCACAATAGTCCAAGAGAGAAAGCAGAGGTTCACAGCATCTTTTGAAGCATAGGTATAGAAATGGTACATCATTTCCTCTTCTGCATTGTATTGAGCAAAAAAAATCACACAGCCAGCCTGGGTTCAAGGGTTTTGGAAATGGATTCTGCATCTTAAAGGAAACAGTAGCAAAATCATATTGCAAGGAATGTGGATATAGGGAGGAGAATAATTGCAGCCATTAAAAAATAATGTACCATCCTTTCCTTCTTCTCTGTTAATAATTCATTAATTAGTCCAATAAAGTAAAAACACTGAGTTACACACCAAGGAATAAATGTTAGAAAAGAAAATACATAGTCCTTGCCCTCTTGCACTTTACATTTTCGTGGGGAAGAGAAAGACAAATAAAATTATCTCACTAGTACATATGGATTTACAGATACACCTAGTGTTCCCCAGGAGAGATATAGAATGTTATGAGAGATTAAACAAGGGAAGCCAATCTAGTCTGGAGAGATGGGTCTCATAGGGGAAGATTTTTCTCCAGAAGTGATGGTTGACATGAGATCTGAGCAGCAGAATGAATACCTGAAGTCAAGTTTGAGGCAGGAAAGTAGTTCAGTGTGGCTAAAGTCAGGAAGGAAGGCAGAGAGAATATGATCCTTGATGATGTTGGTGAGATCAGCTGTGAACAGACCTTGTAGGCCATTCTGAGAGATTTACTCATTAAGCTAAAACCAATGAAGATCACTGAATGGTTTTTGAGCAGGATAGATGGGTAGAAAGGAGGTGACATGATCAGTGAATATTATGTCTATAAAACCAGTGCAGAATGAGATGGAAAGGGAACACATCTGACATTGAACAGTTGCTGGAGAGGAAAGATATATTTGCCGGTTTATAAATTGTTTTGGAGACTTGGAAGATGGACTGGAGGTTGCATATTACAGGAATGTGAATCAGCCACTGAGAAGGGCTCTGGACATCTTCTCCAACTCCACATCATCGTTTTGTCCTAAAAATACATTGCTGCATTTATTTTGCTAATATTCTATTTAAAAAGCTGGAGCCTGTGGTTAAGAGCAGAGGATATGAAACTTGACTGTCTGGGGTAACTTTTGGGACTGCAGCATGATCTATCTGGGTGACCTTGGGTGAGTTAGTCACTGTTTCTCTGCCAAAGTTTCCTCATCTGCAGCATGGGGATGATCATATTCCTTATCTCATAGATTCGTTATGAGAAAAGTTTATACATGTCAGTTCAATTCAGTTCAGTTGCTCAGCCGTATCCGACTCTTTGGGAACCCAGGACTGTAGCAGGCCAGGCTTCCCTGTTCATCATCAACTTTCGGAGCCTACTCAAACTCATGTCCATCGTGTCAGTGATGCCACACATGTAAATCACTTTTAAAAGGCTCATAATACATGTGTTCCCCATCCTGAACCCTCCTCCCTCCCCATACCATCCCTCTGGGTCGTCCCAGTGCACCAGCCCCAAGCATCATGTATACCTGTAGCAGATTCATTCTGATATATGGCAAAACCAATACAATATTGTAAAGTTAAATAAAATTAAATTAAAAAAATAAAAGGCTCATAATAACTTGAAGCTATTCTTGTTATCAATATCTTTATTTTTATTATTATTTATGTTTCTCGTCCATTTTTGGTTTTGAAGTTATATGTCTTATAAAAGGACTTTAAAGAGTCTTTCTTTTTTTTTTAAATGTTCTTCTGTAATTTGGACAGTTTATAATATACAGATTAGCTATTCTTTAAAGGATAGTCATCTCTAAAATCAACTGAAATTTGTATTTAATTATATTTAAAAAGAAATTGTCCACTTCACATAACTTTACAAAATTATTGGAGTCTACTATGTTCTCTTAAAAATTTTGCCATGTGTGTATATATGTCTCTCTTTTTTTAATGTGCTCATTTATACCTTAACATTTTATATGTTTCATTTGTTCTGAAGGATATTTGTCTATTTTATTGATCATCCAGGAAATTAGCTTTTGGATCCATTGATCTTAGTTTTTCTGTTTAATTAACTTCTCCTCTGATCATTGTTATTTCTAGCTTCATATTTTCTTTAGTTTTAATGTACTTTTATTTTTTCTAATTTGTTGCATTGAACTTTTAGTCCATTAAATTTTCATCTTCCTTTCTTTCTAATGTTTGTGTTCAAAGCTCTCCATTTTTCTCTAACACTTGCTCCAGCTACTTTTCACAGATTTTATTTGTGCTGCCTTCATGGTCATTCAAGTCTAAATGTTTTGCAATCTCCATTTTTTATTTCTTTTTTGACTCTTTTTTTCATACCTTTAAAACATTTTTACAGAAATGTGTGGATTGTTTTAGTTGTTATTTTTATATTTCCTTTTAATTATACTATTATCAGGGAAAGTTAATTCATAGTATTGGTTATTTGTTGTTATGAATATTTTTTTGTAAATGACCTATGTCTTTTTGAAATGACTACTATTCCCCACCTTCCATTTTATCACTTCTCTCTTCAGCTGCATCCGATCTCCTCTTTAATTCACTTATTAACTTTTAAAAAGCCTTTCATGAACAAATTACTTTTTATATCCATAAATTCTAGCTGGTTATCTTTAAAATTCACTAGTTTTTTTTCATAGGGTTCTGTTATTTAAAAATCATATCTAATGCTTTATTGATTTGGGTATTTAAATATTTACATATTATTTTATTAATTCTTGGATGGCTAAAGCTTTTTTTTTTTTTTTTTTTAGCTGGGTCATCAGGACCTTTTTGGATCTTATCTTTATTAGTTCATTCTTCTTGACATTAAACTCATCTTCAAACAGGATGAACTATTCTGTGGAAGTTCTGCATATCTTGCCTTGTGAAGCCTTTGCTATCATATGACTTCAAAATTGCTTATGATGAGGGCCCTCCATAGGAAGCTCAGGGGTTTTACTGGCTGTGAAGCAGTTTTTAGGTTAATTTCTGGACCTATTGCATATTAAAAAGCAGAGAAACCATCTT
The DNA here is from genome assembly GCF_027580195.1 of Bos mutus. NCBI lineage: Eukaryota > Metazoa > Chordata > Mammalia > Artiodactyla > Bovidae > Bos > Bos mutus. Next base: position 53,241,868 of record NC_091629.1, on the reverse strand, counting down.
GCTAACAAAGGTCCATATAGTCAAAGCTATGGTTTTTCCAGTAGTCATGTACTGATGTGGGAGTTGGGCCATAAAGAAGGCTGAGTGCTGAAGGATTGATGCCTTTGAATTGTGGTGCTGTAGAAGACTCTTGAAGAGTCCCTTGGACTTGAAGGAGATCAAACTGGTCAAACCTAAAGAAAACCACCTAATATTCATTAGAAGGATTGTTGCTGAAGCTGAAGCTCCTTGCCATTTCCTTCTCCATGTGACCCCATTGACTGTAGTCTACTAGGCTTCTCCATCCATGGGATTTTCCAGGCAAGAGTACTGGAGTGGGTTGCCATTTCCTTCTCCAGAGTATCTTCCCTACCCAGGGATTGAACTTGGGTCTCCTGCATTGTAGGCAAATGCTTTACCATCTGAGCCACCAGGGAAGTCATATACTTTGGCTACTTGATGCAAAAATATGACTCATTGGAAAAGACCCTAATGTTGGAAAAGATTGAAGGCAAAAGGAGAAGGGGGCCACAGAGGATAAGATGGTTAGATAGCATCACCAACTCAATGGAAATGAATTTGGGCAAGCTCCAGGAGATAGTGGGGGACAAAGGAATCTGACTTGCTGCAGTCCATGGGGTTGCAAAAGAGTCAGATATGACTTAAGGTATTGAACAACAATGTGGACCTACTGCTAATGGGTTATTCATCTAGTTTAAAGTTGGACCACATATTTATTCCTGGTGTGGGTTTGGAGTTTTTCTTTTTTTTGCCAGTGACTTTTCTTTTTCTTGATCCAAAGCCCTAGACATCAGGCTAATTGTCCTGGGCTGATGGATGGAGCTTTTATAAACCATGAGGACCAGGTGAAGTTTGAATTATAGCCACTCCACATGGATGGGCATTAGATCCTCAGCACCAAACTCTTAGGATCTATGCCTCTTCTAATCCTTGAATCTTGTCCCTGAAACATGTCCAGATTATCACTCTGGCATTAATTTTATTTTTCCCCTCTCACACATGGAGATCTCTCTTAGCTCATTAAATATGATTTATTTAATATTTACTTTATATAGAATTTCTATGGGCTTAAAAGTATGAAGTGGGACAAACTGTTAGTTTAATTGTCATGTTAAAGAAAATCAACTTCAGGTGTTTCCACAGTAATATTTAATGCAAGAAAACAATAACAACACAAAACATTGTCACTAGAGGGCTAAAGTAAATAAAGCATGATCAATGTGTTGGTACTTCCCTGGTGGCCCAGACAGTAAAGAATCCACCTGCAATTCAGGAGACCTGGATTCAATCCCTAAGTTGGGAAGATCTCCTGGAGAAGGGAATGGCTACCCACTCTAGTATTCTTGCCTGGAGGATTCCAAGGACAGAGGAGCCTGGCAGGCTATAGTCCATGGGGTTGCAAAGAGTCTGACATGACCTTTGAAACACCTTCAATGTGTTGAACCCAACTTGTACTGACTTTCCAAGAGCCTACTGTCAAAATTTTAGGAATGTCACCAGTCACTTTCAGTCATGTCTGACTTTTTGTAACCCCATGGAATTCTCTAGGCCAGAATACTGGTGTGGGTGTCCATTCCCTCCTCCAGGCAATCTTACCAACCCTGGTATCCCACATCGTGAGCAGATTCTTTACCATCTGGCCACCAGGGAAGCCCAAGAATACTGGAGTGGGTAGCCTATCCCTTCTCCAGTGAATCTTCCTGACCCAGGAATCGAACCAGATTCTCCTGCATTGCAGGCAGATTCTTTACCAGCTGAGCTACCAGGGGAGCCAGTTGTTAAATAGATATTATTAAAAATTAAATTATATAAATTTATACTTAAGTGAATTATTAAAAAAAAAAACAAAAATAATACTACTCAAGACTCAATTCAGTTCAGTTCAGTCACTCAGTCATGTCTGAAACTTTGCGACCCATGGACTGCAGCAGGCCAGGCTTCCCTGTCCATTACCAACTCCTGGAGTTTACTCAAACTCATGTCCATTGAGTTGGTGATGCCATCCAACTATCTCATCCTCTGTCATCCCCTTCTCCTCCTACCTTCAATCTTTCCCAGAATCAGGGTCTTTTCCAGTGAGTCAGTTTTTTGCATCAGGTGGCCAAAGCATTGGAGCTTCAGCATCAGTCCTGCCAGTGAATATTCAGGACTGATTTCCTTTAGGATGGACTGGTTGGATCTCCTTGCAGTCTAAGGGACTCTCAGGAGTCTTCTCCAACACCACAGTTCAAAAGCATCAATTTTTTGGTGTTCAGCTTTTTTTATAGTCAAACTCTCACATTCATACATGACTATTGGAAAAACCATAGCTTTGACTAAATGGACCTTTGTTGGCAAAGTAATGTCTCTGCTTTTTAATATGCTCTCTAGGTTGGTCATAACTTTTCTTCCAAGGAGTAAGCATCTTTTAATTTCATGGCTGCAGTCACCATCTGCAGTGATTTTAGAGCCCCAAAATATAAAGTCTGACACTGTTTCTATTGTTTCTCCATCTATTTGCCATGAAGTGATGGGACCAGATGCCATGATCTTAGTTTTCTGAATGTTGAGTTTTATGCCAACTTTTTCACTCTCCTCTTTCACTTTCCTCAGGAGGCTCTTTAGTTCTTCTTCACCTTCTACCATAAGGGTGGTGTCATCTGCATATCTGAGGTTATTGATATTTCTCCCGGCAATCTTAATTCCATCTTGTGCTTCATCCAGCCCAGTGTTTCTCATGATGTACTCTGCATATAAGTTAAATAAGCAGGGTGAAAATATACAGCTTTGATGTACTCCTTTCCCTATTTGGAACCAGTCTGTGGTTCCATGTCCATTTCTAACTATTGCTTCTTGACCTGCATACAGATTTCCCAGGAGGCAGGTCAGGTGGTCTGGTATTCCCATCTCTTTCAGAATTTTCCAGTTTATTGTGATCCACACAGTCAAAGGTTTTAGCATAGTCAATGAAGCAGAAGTAGATGCTTTTCTGAAATTCTCTTTCTTTTTCTATGATGTAGCAGATGTTGGCAATTTGATCTCTGGTTCCTCTGCCTTTCCTAAGTCCAGCTTGACCATCTGGAAGTTCATGGTTCACATACTATTGAAGCCTGGCTTGGAGAATTTTGAGCATTACTTTGCTAGCATGTGCTGCTGCTGCTAAGTCACTTCAGTCGTGTCCAACTCTGTGCGACACCATAGACAGCAGCCCACCAGGCTTCATCGTCCCTGGGATTCTCCAGGCAAGAACACTGGAGTGGGTTGCCATTTCCTTCTCCAATGCATGAAAGTGAAAAGTGAAAGTGAAGTCACTCAGTCCTGTCCTACTCTTCAACCCCATGGACTGAAGACCACCAGGCTCCTCCATCCATGGGATTTTCTAGGCAAGAGTACTGGAGTGGGTTGCCATTGCCTTCTCCATTGCTAGCATGTGAGATGAGTGCAATTATGCGGTAGCTTGAACATGCTTTTGGCATTGCCTTTCTTTGGGATTGGAATGAAAACTGACTTTTTCCAGTCTACTCTCTAATTAATTTGCTAGTTTTTACCATTATCTGTGATCTTGAGGTTATTTATGTCTATTATTCCTTTACAGTGTAGATATTAAATAATGTAATATAATAATATGCTTCTGAGCATTTCTTCTCAAGTCTGTATTCAGAGACATCATGTTCATAGCTTGAAAAGTCAGTCATGATGGGATTATGCATCCCAGGAAAATTGGCAAATGCTAAAGAAGTCAGATTTTATGTATATATATATATATATATATATATATATATATAAAAAACTCAGAGATTAGAGCACCTTTCAGAATCTTTGAGAAAAAAAAAGATCAAAGATAAAACCATAGAATAAATAACAAATATTGAATATAGGCAAAGAATATTCAACAAACATATAATAACAGTCTCTGTGGAAGAAAAACTTTCCTAAAAATTAAAATGCATAGTATCTCACAGTAAAATATGCAATATAAAATTAAAATTACATATTGAAAAAACACAGAACATATGTTAAAAAACTGTCTTAGAAGAGCCAGCATTAATATCTCAGTAAAATGTCTGGATTTGAAACAAAAATAAACAATCCTTTTGGAACCTAGGGAAAAACACAAAAAACTTACAACAAAAATAATATTATACTGGCATCACACTTATCAGCTGCAATTCTCTATGCCAGAAACAAAGACATGGACTAACATGTTTAAGGTACTCAGGAAAAGAATAAGTCAAAGATTTCTTTCTTATCTATCATAACTGAATTTCACATGTAAAAATATTTCATTTTATGTATCATATTCTTAATATCTCTTAACTCATTTAGGAATAATCTGTCTTTTGTTGCGAGCAGGTCTTTTGTGTGTATTTGTTGTCTACTGGGAACTAGTTCTTACGGTTTTTTAAATTCTTGTTCACTTTACGTGAAATTATTAGTTTTTTCAAACTTTTAGAGGAAGTCATAGTTTTTTTGACATTGTTATAATTTTTCTAACTTTACAAAGCCCCATTTCTGTTGTTAAAACATATGCCAGTTTGATTTCTAGCATCTATCCCTGGGCCTTGTTCATCTCCTTTACTTTGATATGAAACTTGAATTTTCCTCATCTCAGTTGTCTTTGCTCTGATCAATGAGGATTCTGTCCCAGAAACTCTTCATCATTGTGCTCATTTGTCTTCAACGGGAGCTTGGCTAGTGTTGAGAGGTTACGATGCCCAGAATTCTTCATCCTTGCCTGCAGACATTACCTCGTGCTTTACGCTCACCCACTGTGGGGCTGGCAGAAACCACAGCTCTCTGTGCTGTACACTGAGTCTCTGATGGCCATTTTGGTTTTTCTCTTCTCTACTTTGTCAGATGTTCTATTTCTTTCTTCTTTTTCTTCCCACAGAAGCAGCAGATGTTGGTTCTACTCATGTTGTATACCTGCCTGTATACCTTTGACCAATCCATTTTAATTTTGTGCTTCATGGGGATAGCTGGTCATCTGGTTTGGTTATATATGATTATTAGTGGCTTAGATTTTTGTTATGTAGCTTTGCTGTCAGTTTGTGTGTGGGATTCACAGAGATTGAAAAATTGTCATCACCACTGTCATCACCAACTTACAGACTCCACTGGGACATCACCTTAATTAATTATAAATAATTCCAGTGAGAGCAATAATTAAATAATATGTAAATAATATTTAATAACATCAATACAACTTGAAAAGACATTTAAAAATGTTAACACTTCATTATATTTCTTAGAAAACTTAGAAGATCACATTCAACATGATTTTAAAATCTACTTTAAAGTGTAATTCACCATCAAATGAATATTGAAATATTAAAATCACTTTCATACACAATTAGGAACATTATAGTTATTTCTGTTGTTGATAAAAGTAGTAGTAAAACTAGAAGATGCACTCAGCTTTATTGAACATAGGAATACAGTTATATGTTTAATTACAAGTTTAACCACCAAATTCACCTAAGAGTGGGACATGTAGTATATTTGTTCCTCATCCTCCTCTGGTTTCTTTCAGGCTAAAAAGTCAGAAAAGATAGGTGGAGGTGGGCTACCGTCTATGGGGTTGCAAAGAGTTGGACTAGACTGAAGCGACTTAGCACACACATGAGACCAGCCTCATTTCCAAACTCTCTATTATTCATATTATTTGCATGCTTCAAGTCTTCTGGGGCTTTCCCAGTGGCTCAATGGGTAAGCAAGCCGCCTGCAGTGCTGGAGACACAGGAGACATGGGTTTGATCCCTAGGTTGGGAAGATTCCTTGGAAAAGGAAATGGCAACCCATTACAGTGTTCTTGCCTTAAAAAATCCCATGGACAGAGGAGCCTTGTGGGCTACAGTCCAAAGGGTTGCAGAGTAGGACACAACTGAGTGTAAGCATGATAGAAATTCAATTTAAATTATGTTAATTTGTGCCTGGTTTGGAGCCCTGTTTTGATGTCTGGCTTTGCTCTGGTTCCACAGTTTCAGAAAGCAGAGACATTTGTTAAGAGTATTTATTCGTTTTTATTTCAGGAAATAAAAAATAAATAAAAAGGCCATGAGGCTCTAAAGCACATTTACAGGTCTATGTTTTAAGTACTAAAATCATTCCAAATGCATCTTAAGGAAAGATACATTAAGAGCTTAAAATATAAAAGTTTTAATAATGCTAAGGAGTGGGCTGAAAAGAAAAAAAAAAGGTCAGTTCCATATGAAAATCAGTGAAGACAAAACATTTCTTAATTAATGTGGGCACAAATATTTTGGCCAGTTTTTCTTGCTTCCCCTCACAGGCAGAGGCTTGGAATGCTGCCTGTGACATGCCACTCCAAGTGCGTACTCTGATCTGGTGTCAGAATGTTGGCTTACAGGTCAGAGAAAGATCCGCCGTTTACTGAAGCGTACACGGAGTACTTATTCACACAAATTTTTTTTTCCCACCCTCGTTTCCTCCTGCCAAAATGGCATATCAGAAATAGTTGAAAGAATGGAAAATGTTCAACCTGAGGAACAGAAGACACAGGAAAAGGATAAGAGGGCATGATCTCTGAATGCAATTAATTGAAAGCTTGTTACGGGGAAAGAATCTCGCTTGGCATTATTTCAAAGGGAACAGCAACCACAAATGGGCAAAAGTTATAAAGGAGTGAATTTCAGCTCAAAGATGGAGGAAGAGAGCCTTTCCACTTCACAAGCTTAGCCTGGCTCACCTTCCTTCCCACCCAGGTTTACTCCAGAATCCCGTGCTTCTTCTAGGGAAGAACTCTCCCAAACACTTACATTCTTCTTCCACTGAAATTTCGCTTTTAGCAATGGACGTCCTGCTTGCGTTAAAGGGATGAACCCATGTCTCACTTTAAAGCACAGAGGGGTTTACATCAAAGATAGTATCAAATGCAATGAAGTCACTTTCACATCGGGTTTATTACACCAAGATGTAATTATATTGCACTTGGCTTCATTGTGAGCTAATGAAAGAAAAAATGACCGAAAGACAGAACTTCTTCAAAACAAATGGAAACACCTTGGCCCTAAGAGTCAGTCAGACTAATTACATACAACCACAAATAACTTGCCTTCAAGTGTACCCTCAGAGTCAAACTAGACACAGCTACGAAGGAGACTTAGGAGGATGGGAGGCAGGCCAGGGGCAGGTACCATTTCAATGGGTTCCATCCAGGCATTTGAAGACATGCAACCCTCACTTAGTCATCTGATCAGTTTGGCTCTAACTCATGTTCAGAATTTGAAAAATAAAGTGCATACATTTTTAAAGACTTGGATGGATCTCTTTCTTGGGTCAGATGTTCTGGCTCTCTCCTGCCAGGCATGCTGAAGGGCAGATTCCTCTAATTGGCAGGGCTTCTGCTCAGCTGTCATGTCTCTGCAGTCTGGGTTGTGGCCAAGGGAAGTGGAGAGCTGGAAGGTTCTGGTGGAATGGGGTCTTAGAAACTAGGTCAGTTTAGCCCAAAGTAACATTATTGCTCAAAGATAATGAGGAGTCATGGAACAATTGCCAAAGCTCCTCTTTTGCATTGATGGCGTAGACACATCTCTAGGAAATCTGAGAACTCTAGACTGGCCTCAGAAGCAACAGCAGGCCTCATCTATGACTTAGACCCTTTGCCTTCTTTATGGGTCTTCTATGGATCTGAACCTTTGTCCCAGGGTGATAAGCTTGGAAACACAACCTAAGCCTGTGTCCGTGTGTCTCCATGGTCCAGACGGATAGGAATTACACCATTTAGTCCACCTCAGTTCTTAGCAATGCCAGTAGAACCCAGTACTTGTTGAGACAATATTTTTTCAAGGAAAGAAAGAAAGAAAGGGAGGGGTAGGGAGGGAGAAAGGAAAGAAGGAAAGAAAGGACAGGAAGAAAGGGAGAGGAAGAGAGACAGAAAGAGATAGATATTGTCCTTCCACTCTCTTAGTGATCTTTAGGGCTGCCTTCTTAACATCCTTTGAATTCCTCATATTCATTTCCATGGTGGCAGAGAACAATCCAGAGGAGAGAACAGGAATGAGAACTGAGATTAGTTAGCATGGATTGACCACCCTTGGTGGAATAAGGCAGTTCTCTATGGTCAAAGGAGAGTAGAGAGAGATTAGAAGATCATGTTCAAGAGCTGATGTTTTTAGTTGGATCAGAGAGCTCAGATTGGTACCTAGGGTTCAGGAATTAGAAGACTTTGGGAGGTCAAGAGTATGAAGTCAGATTGTCTTGTTGAGAAAGGAGCTAAACACAGGCTAGAGTCAAAAAGTCCTGAATTCAAAACTGACTCCAATATCTGTGGCATGCATACATTTTGAGCTAGTTATTTACTTTAAAACATTTATCTATTTATTTATCTTTGGCTGTGCTAGGTCTTTGTTGCTGCTCATGGGCTTTCTCTAGCTGTGGAGAGTGGGGACTGCTCTCTAGTTTTGGTGCGGTGGCTTCTCTCGTTGCAGACCACAGGCTCCGGGGCACAGGGGCTTCAGTAGTTGTGGCCCATGGGCTCTAGAACTCGGGCTGAGTAGCTGTGGTTCATGGGCTTTAGTCGCTTCATGGCATGTGGGATCTTCCTGGATCAGAGATCAAACCTGTGTCCTTTGCACTTGCAGGCAGATTCCTGACCACTGGACAACCAGGCAAGCCCCTGAGCAAATCACTTTTAAAGCCGGTCCTTGATATAAACTGAGATAAATAAGAATATCTGGACTATGAGGTCTTTGACTTTTCACCTTTCATCCTTTTGTTTGCTTTTCTTTATTCCCTTCTTTCATTATCTTTCCTTGTCTTTCCTGCCCAGGAACTCTTAACTGTTCAGCTTCCAGCTTGGTATTAGCTCATTTGTCAGACCTTTTAATCTAGAAATTATATTATCAGCATGTCTTTCCATAATCCTCATGAATATTGAAAGTTGGCTTTTCCTTCTTCCAGACCACGACATGCTGATCAACATCCCTTCAAGAACAACTATAACAGCTAGAGTGCTTTTAAAATCTGAAGAATTGAGAGGCGAAAGGATCTCAGAGAAGTATAGCTTTCTGAACCACCTGAATGGGTAGCAGAGAGGCTGATGAACAGCTGAGCTTTTATAGCCTAATGGAACTGTAGGAACACAATTAGGAGTTCAGGGCTGTCCAAGATAACCTCCCATCACAGTCTGGTTTGAGATTTGGAAGGGTTATATCTATAAGTAAGATTAAACCATGAAAAAAGAAAAAAAGATTCAGTCCTTGTGGAGATTAAAGTCAAGCTTTAAAAAGTCTCAATGCCTTTAACTAGAGTAATACACCTTCAGCAGAAACCCCTTAAACTTCATTGACCAGACTGGGACACATGCCAGACTGATTTCAGGCAAAGTGGAACAGGATTTCCATGTTTGATCTTGACAAAGCATGGTTCTGTTAGCAAGAAAGAAGAGTGAACATATAAGAGCAAGCAACCAATAGATTATGTCACCATCACCTCAGGTATCATTGGTCTTCACTGTGTATCAGGCACTTCTGTAAGCACTCAGTCTGTAGACCCATTTAATTCTCATAACCACCCTATAAGTAGAGTCTCTCTATTTAATGGAAGAGGAAATTAAGGATCAGAAATGCCAATATATCATATGTAGGAAGTAGCAGGGGCAAGATTTGAACCCAGGTCACTGTCCTGATTTATTAAGCATTCACGATGCACTATTAATTATTCTGGATACTGTGTGTGCTAAGTCGCTTCAGTCATGTCTGTCTCTGTGTGACCCCATGGACTGTAACTCTCTAGGCTCCTCTGTCCCTGGAATTCTCCAGGCAAGAATACTGGCGTGGGTTGCTGTGCCCTTCTCCAGGGGATCTTCCTGACCCAAGGATCAAATCTGTGTCTCTCAAGTCTCCTGCATTGGCAGGTGGGTTCTTTACCACTAGTTTCCCCAGGAAGCCCCAGTCAGCTATACATGTTCTGAACACTGGAATTGTATAATCTCTTTCCTCTAGGAGCTCATAGTTCAGTTATCTAGGAAGAATCAAAAGGAGATGAGCCAATTTACTTTTTTAAAAAAACTTCGTTTATTTTGGCTTTGTCTTGCGGCCTGCAGGATCTTTATTCCCCAACCTGGGACCAAATCCGTGTCCCCTACAGTGGAAGCATGGAGTCTTAACCACTGCGCTGCCGGGGAAGTCCCAAATCAACATGCTTTTGATGGATTTTGTCTCATGTTGATGGCCCTACCCTGAAAAAGTAACTGTGCTTTGGAGCAAATGTTTAAAGCTTCTCTCAATCTTATGGGAATAATTCCCATTGCCCTGAGTCTGTTGTGGTCAGTTTCCACTACATGAGCCTCAAGTCTAAATACCCGCTGATATGTTCGCCCAAGAGTTTGAAGGTGGGGAGAACTTTCCTATGAAAAAGCTACTGCTCCTTGTGCTTGAAGTTTCTGTCCACCTTTTTGGAATTACTGATCATAGTATAAGGGTGTCTTTAGGAAAGGCATATATTTTTTCTTTCTTACAGTATTGTACTGGGCTGGGATCATTGTAGGCTCACATCTTTCTTTTTTTTTTTTTCTAATTTTAGTTACTATTTTTTGAGGTCTTACTTTGTCCTTAATAACTCATTATGTGTTCTATACAGGTAATTTTATTTATTTGAAATAATCCTAAAATGTATGTATTATTTGCTCCAAGAGCAACTGAGCTGAACTGAACAGATATATATATATATATATAAACTTCAGAATGCACTGTATAGAGTCTAACACTGCTCTATTATGAGTAGATTGATAAATTATCTAGATCAGTGTTATAAAGGAGAGGCAGGGTCTTAAAGTTCTAGTATCTACACTAAATGAGCTATGTAAACTATTTCTCCAAGAGCCTCTGGGTTAGAGTTTGCCACCTCTAGCTTGGGGAGCCCAGTGAGGGCTCCTGGGCTTTAATTGTGATAAAGCTGAGATCTTTTTGAGGGGCACTAATTCAAACCATTTCTTCATAGTGGTTATTTACCCTAACCTGACTTTTTTCCATTTTAGCCTCTCTCTGCTGAAGCCCCCGCTGGGTTGCGTTCAGCCTCAGACAGCGCAGTCATGCCAACAAATAGCTCTTCTTTTGGCTCTTGTGTCCTCTACCTCGTGGTTTGTTTAACTGTGGCTACTCTTTTCATTAATAGCTGTTTACACTTCACGATGATACTTGTTGAGCTTGGCAAAAGCCCTTCATTCTACACATTTTTTTTTTTTTTTGATCCCAGGGCAGACTGTCATATTTGACAATATTTTTGCTATGTAATAGCAAGTGAAGAACAGTTAATTAAATAGGCTATGTTGTTATACTGGGAACAGGGATTAAAAATATTGGCACACTGCTAACATGTTGCTTTTGGAAGAATACTTTCTGGTTGACCTGGATACAATTAAATATAGAAGGAATGTGGGAAGAAATGGGAGTATAGATTCTCCAGTACCTCTCTTCATCCTCAATCAAACATTATCACTGCAGAAAAGAAGACATTGTCAGCGGCCCTTGCTAGTGAACACTTTCTTGGCACCGCCACCAATTCCCAGCTTCTGGGGAGGCACAGTCCAATCGAGACTTGGGTTCACTTTGTCCCCTTGCTGTTTAGCTACTAGTCCTAGAGGAAGGGCTGGCCCCTGGGAAGGTAGCACAGTTAAGCCTCACACCCTCAATCCCAGGGCCAGACTCACACATTTGCAAGCTTTCAGAGCGCCACTTAATAGGGCCTTCGAGCCAGCCGAAGAGAAAGTGCTGCTAAACTGCTCGGCTGGCAGAGCTGAGTTTATACAGATGGGAGAGTTAGCAGAGACCACAGAACAAATACCAGCAACCAATCCATTTCACACTTCTGAAAAAAGAGAAAGGAATGGCAGAGGCGGGCCAAAGCAAACAGGCTTTGGAAAACTTGAAGCTGTGGGCTGGAATTTTCAGCTGTTCCCGTTCTCCTAACACTCAGTTTAGGGAGTTGGGTCCACTCAGAAAAGCAGAAACTTTCTCCATTTACACTTCTCAGGTTCAGCCTCCTACAGAAAAAGGGCAGTTCGTTCCCAATCACAAAATGAGAACAGTTTCCAACATCATCAGCATAGTTATCCTGGAGTCTGTTTTTTTCTTTTTTTTGGTGGTGGTGGTGTATGTGTGTGTGTGTTTGTGTGGGGGTGGTTCAAAGGTGTTATTTTTTCCAGAGAATTCTATGCTGTTGGGATTCCCTCAGCTTGTGTCTCTGTGGCATGTCTCCATCTTAGTCTTTATTTTCTCCTGTCTCTCCCTCTCACTTTTCCCTGTCTTCTTCCAGGAAAGAAAGCCATTTTCTTTTTTTTTTTTTTCCCCCAGAGTATGCTGAAACATAAAACTTCCCCACAATTTGCTACCTCACACAAATGCCCTTCAGTTTCAGCTAAAGCACTTATTATTGTTCAGCCACTCAGTCGTGTCCAACTCTTTACAACCTCATGGACTACAGCATACCAGGCTTCCCTGTCCTTCACTATCTCCTGGAGTTTGCTCAAACTCATGTCCACTGAGTCAATGATGCCATACAACCATTTCATCCTCTTTGCTTATCAAAATTCATCATAAACATGGATATTGCTCCTGCCTTGGGGATGGGTAATGTTTCTAGTTCCAACCACAAAAGGAATGAAGATGATATTTGGAGACAAGCATTAAAGAGAACTTTTGCCTAAGTGGCTGTGAACCAGTCAGCAGCCGTCCCCAGTGTGGTCACGTAGAGTTTATGGAGAGTGGTTGGGAGAAACTTTCCTGTGGGCTGGCATCACACAAAACAGCAGGGTGGCTTCAGGTAGGATGCTCCATTAGAGAAAGGAAGAAAGCTATGTACCCATGACCCAGACAATAGTGCAACCATCTAGCTCTGGATGGTTTGGGAAATGGCTGTCAGGTTCTTTTGACGGATTAACCAGGTCACCCAACTAATTTCCCAGAATGTGTGGGTATGTGTCTGTGAGGAAAAACTCTGCAACTGTGTTTAAAAACAGTTCCATCTGTTCTTATGTATTTAAAATGCTTAGATGAGGGGGGTTGGGGTGGGGGGAGAGGAGTGCAAACACAAGAATCAGATTCTTTAGGAAATAGATCATCTCAATTCAAGTTGTTAACAAAGGCTCCCAGCTGGAACAGTGGTAAAGAATCTGCCTGTCGATGCAAGAGACTCAAGAGATGCAGGTTTGACCCCTGGGTCTGCAAGATCCCCTGGAGGAGGAAAAGACAATTCACTCCAGTAGCCTTGCCTGGAAAATTCCATAGACTGAGGAGCCTGGTGGGCTACCATCCATGGGGGTCATAAAGAGTCAGACATCTGAGGGACTGAGCACACACACACACACACACACACACAAAAAAAGACATACAGATCAGTAAACAAAGAACTCACAGAAATTAGGAAAATGGCTCGATAAAGTCAATGGCTGTTTACCATGAGGACCATCTTCTGGCTAGATGAGACCCCCAAGGGCTGGTACACTGAAATGTGGACATGGTTGGTTCTCTGTTTTTGCCGAACGAGGTTGAGCCAAAGAAAAGTACTGGCATCTGGACAACTTTGAGTAAAAAGAAGAGAAAGTCCTGAAGTTGGCAGAATAAAAAGATAATAAAGTCATCTTGGTGTCTGTTGTTGTTCAGTCACTAATTCGGCTCTTTGTGACCCCATGGACTGCAGCATGCTGGGCCTCCCTGTCCCTTGCTGTCTGCTGGATTTTGCCCAAGTTTGCTTGGTGTCTGGATCAGGGTAAATAAGGAGTTCAAAGCAGTGCACTTGAATGGACACTTGGCTTTCAAAGGTCTGAAAACCCTTTGAGAAGCAAGCAAAGAAAATAATAGTAACCACCCTATTTTAATAAACTGAGGTTGACAGCAGAGGAGCAGAGGGTATGATCAAGGTAAGATATATGAGAACTATGACATATCCCAAGAGTTAAGTCTCCATTGGTTATCTCTTGATAAACAGTGTCTGGTGTGGTATGTGCAGCTTCCATCACCAGATAAGGAATGGCAATGCCAAAGTCAAATAAAGCAGGTGATGTTCTTCTCTCTACTAATGGAAACATAGCCTGGAAAACTTGTCTGTAATAAGACGTTCCTGAAAGTCGGTTCTTTTGTAATTGACCAAGATCTGGACAACCAAGCATAATTCATAATATACCCCCAATATATCTTTAATATGTCATCTAGATAAGTCAGCTGACATTGCTAAATCTCAGTTTCTCTATATGAAAGCCAAAAGTATTGGCGAGCTTTGTCAAAATTACTCAGAACCAGGATAACTGTGCCAAATACAGCTTCCCATGGGTGCGTGCTAAATCACTTCATTTGTATCTGACTGTTTGCAACCCTGTGAACTGTAGAGCCCTCCAGGCTCCTCTGACCATGGGATTCTCCAGGCAAGAATTCTTAAGTGGGTTGCCATTTCCTACTCCAAGGAATCTTCCTGACCCAAGGATCAAACCCGTGTCTCTCATGTCTCCTGCATTGGCAGGTGGGTTCTTTACCACTAGTGCCACCTGGGAAGCCCCACAGCTTTCCATGGTACCCTCCTAAATATACCCAATGTTAAGTGTCCACAAGCTGGCTGAATGAGAAGAAGTGATGAGGCAGTTGGAGTTCTGCTGGCTTTTCCTCTTAACCAGCAACTCTCCAGTTGCTGATGTCCTAGGGCTCTCTGGAACAGAGAGTGAACACCACTGGACTTGATCATTCTAAGGCTCTTTACAGTGCTACCTTCTTTAATCTCATATTATCAGATCAAAAAAGAAAAGCAGTGAAACTTTTAAGCAAATTAAATCACATAAAAGAGGAACCAGAGATCAAATTTGCCAACATCTGCTGGGTCATAGAAAAAGCAAGAGAATTTCAGAAAACCATCTACTTCTGCTTCATTGACCATGCTTAAAGCCTTTGACTGTGTGGATCACAACAAACTGGAAAATTCTTCAAGAGATGGGAATATCAGACCACCTTACCTGCCTCCTGAGAAACCTGTGTTCAGGTCAAGAAGCAACCATTAGAACGAGACATCGAACAATGGACTGGTTCAAAATTAGGAAAGGAGTATGTCAAGGATGTATATTGTCACCCTGCTAATTTAGCTTATACACAGAGTACATCACATGAAATGCTGGGCTGGATGAATCACAAGCTGGAATCAAGATTGATGGGAGAAATATCAGCAACCTCAGATATTCAGATGATACCACCCTAATGGTAGAAAATGAAGAGGAACCAAAAAGTCTCTTGATTAAGGCAAGAGAGGAGAGTAAAAAAGCTGGCTTAAAACCCAATATGCAAAAAACTAAGATCATGGCATCCAGTCCCATCACTTTATGGCAAATAGAGGGGGAAAAAAATGGAAATAGTGACAGATTATATTTTCTTGGGCTCCAAAATCACTGCAGATGGTGACTGAAGCCATGAAATTAAAAGATTCTTGTTCCTTGGAAGAAAAGCAATGACAAACCTAGATAGTATGTTAAAAGTCAGAGACATCATTTTACCAACAAAAGTCCATATAGTTGAAGCTAAAGGTTTTCCAATGGTCATGTACAGATGTGAGAGTTGGACCATGAAGTAGTCTGAGTGCCGAAGAATTGATGCTTTCTAACTGTGGTGTTGAATTTTTGAACTGTGTGGTTTTTGTGGTGTGGTTTTTGTGAACTTTGTGGTGTGGTTTTTGAACTGTGGTGTTGGAGAAGACTCTTGAGAGCCCCTTGGACTGCAAGGAGATCCAACCAGTCCATGCTAAAGGAAATCAGTCCTGAATATTTATTGGAAGGACCGATGCTGAAGCTGAAACTCCATTACTTTGGCCACCTAATGCAAAAAACTGACTCATTGGAAAAGACCCTGATGCTCGGAAAGACTGAAAGCAGGAGGAGAAGGGGACAGCAGAGGATGAGATGATTGGATGGCATCACAGACTTGATGGACATGAGTTTGAGTAAACTCTGGGAGTTGGTGATGGACAGGGAGGCCTGGTGTGCTGCAGTCCATGGGGTCACAAAGAGTTGGACATGACTGAGCGACTGAACTGAACTGAACTATGGTGCTGGAAAAGACTCGTAAGAATGTCTTGGACTGCAAGGAGATCAAACCAGTCAATCCTAAAGGAAATCAACTCTGAATATACATTGGAAGGAGTGAGGCTAAAACTGAAGTTCCAATACTTTTGGCCACTTGATGCAAAGAGATGACTCATTGGAAAAGACCCTGATGCTGGGAAAGATTGAAGCCAGAGGATGAGATAGTTGGATGGCATTACCAACTCAGTGGACATGAATTTGAGCAAACACTGGGAGTTAGTGAAGGACAGGGAAGCCTGAAGTGCTGCAGTCCAAATGGAGTCACAAAGAATCAGACATGACTGAGCCACTGAAAAACAAAAATGTAAGATTTTGCCTGGGGCCATATCTGAATCTTCCCCACACAGTTTTTTAATCTTCCTCTCTCTTTTCAATCTTCTACTTCTTGTTAGCATTGCTCAGGCCAATGGCTGGAGTCTTTTATGCCTTATATTCATATTCAAGGATACTTCCACAGTCAGATGAAGCCTGGCTCCTTTAAATGCCACATGATCTGGTTAACAAGAATTGCATGCTGGTTCTGCTTTCAGGCTTGTCTCAAAAAGAGGACTCATATGTTGGCAACGTCCTTCCCGCTCTCCTACGTCCTGGGCCATACCAGACACTTTTCTCCCCCTCTGCCTTCTGCCATTCTCTCATTGGTGGTTTTCTTTACCAATAGTTGTCATTCCAGGTGATGCTGCGTCCTATACAAACTTCCACCTTTTGAGTGGCTCTACTCTGAACCACATCTGAGTTAGGTGTTACATACACAGCATATAGATCAAGCAGTCCTTGAATTAAAGGAGCCTAGGCTCTAGTGTTGGAGAAGGCAATGGCACCCCACTCCAGTACTCTTGCCTGGAAAATCCCACGGATGGAGGAGCCTGGTAGGCTGCAGTCCATGGGGTCGCTAAGAGTCGGACATGACTGAACAACTTCCCTTTCACTTTTCACTTTCATGCATTGGAGAAGGACATGGCAACCCACTCCAGTGTTCTTGCCTGGAGAATCCCAGGGACGGGGGAGCCTGGTGGGCTGCCATCTATGGGGTCACAGAGAGTCGGACACCACTGAAGCGACTTAGCAGCAGCAGGCTCTAGTGTAGTGAGGTTCGAGCTTTGGTAACCATGATTCACAGTAAATATATGTAAACAGTCCAATAAAAATAAACATACACATAAAAAAGTACTATTTCAAAAGTTTAAGAAGCAATACTTATTTGAGTGACATTTTCTATTCTATTCTAGAATGGATTAGAATGGATTTTAGAATGGATTATTTTATTTCATGAACAAAATCTAGTTATGACCCACTAAATTGATTCCACACCGCAGTCGTTATGAGTTACAATTAGTTTTCAACCAATTACACGCAGCCAGTTTGAAAAAAGACCGCTCTAGGACAGGAGAGGGTTTCTAAAGTCACTATAATAGAATAAGAGGGATACATGAGAGGAGACGGAAGCCACAGTCGAGTTGTCACTGTAGTCAAGATGATACCAGTCAGGACTGTACTTCTCAAACTCTGCCACGTACGTGAAGCACCCAGAGATTTATTTAAAATATAGACTCTGATTCAGGAGTTGGGGTGAGGGTGTGTGTTTCTAACCTATTTCCAGGTGATGATGGTGCTGCTGGCTCATGGACTACACTTTGAAAAATGAGGGTCTACAACAGGGGTCCCCAACCTTTGAGCCACAGACTGGTTTTTCTCGTCACATCAGCGGCAGCATTAGATTAGAAATAAAAAGCATAATAAATGCAATGTGCTTGAATCATCCTGAAACCATTTCACCCCCTCCCACCCCCACCTTCTAGTTCATGAAAAAGTTGTCTTATGTGAAACTGGTCCCTGGTACCAAGAAGACCGCTAGACTCTAGAAGGTGATGTCTAAAGGATGCCCAGGAAGTATCCAGGGCAAAAAGGGCTTTCTGGTAGAGGAAAGGGCATTTGTGATGTTAGCTATGTAAAAACACCATGGGCCATGCAAGAAGCTGCAGGCACCCACATTACCGTAAAATCACCTATGCTCATGTTATAGCTAAACATATGGTCTGTCTCTAGCAATGAGGCATAATTTGGGCAAGATGAACAGTCTTTTACACAATGATAAATTCAGGAAAAATGAAAAAATTTACTGATCGCATTTTAAAAAGAAATTGTATATATTTATTTATTGTAAAACACAATAATGGCAACCATGATTTAGAATTATTATTGCATTTGTTTTTTCACTGGAGGCGGAGTAGAGGTGAGTAGAACTATACTCTCTCCAGCAGGTCCTGCACCATTTGACCATAATACAAGGACTTGGAACATTTCTATGCAAGTTGAAATCTGAGTATGCTTGCAGGGAGCTGCAGGTGGAGAAACTTGAGGTTGGGGTGGCAATTAAGGGTCAAGATCAAAAACTAGCCTTCCATCAGGGGATCCCTGGGCACTGGAGAACAGGTTTTAAAAGAGAGACGTTCTGGAGTCACATAGAATGAGGCGGGGGCCAAGGAAGAGGAGGACAAATTTTAAAGAAAGGGCTGAATCTCCTTTTTCATCCCCACCTGTAAGGGAAGGGAAGACTAGGCTTCTCAAGCCTTTTTCCAGCCAGTATATCTCTTTCTCTAAGCTCCTCCTTTCAATCGGGCCTCCTCTGAAAATTTTGTCACCTCTGCAGGGGTTGTGGGGTGGAAACAAAACAAAAAAACTCTTCTAAGCTTAGTGAACATAGTCTCAGATGCCTCATCCCCAGTGGAAGCCTCAGTTTGTGATATGTTCCTTGATGAGGTCAGAATCTGAAGTCCCCATTTGGCAGCAAGGATGGGAGAACTGCCTGGAGTTATGTGGTTCCAGGTGAATTTCTCAGGGCACCAATTTGCATATGTGGGCAAAACTAACTTAGATATTGTTCTTTCAGTAAATACTCATTTCCTGACTACCTCTCTGGAAAGGCATAACCTTCAGTTCAGTTCAGTTCAGTCGCTCAGTCATGTCTGACTCTTTACAACCCCATGGACTGCAGCATGCCAGGCCTTCCTGTCCATCACCAACTCTGGGAGTTTACTCAAACTCATGTCCATGGAGTCGGTGATGCCATCTCATCCTCTGTCATCCCCTTCTCCTCTTGCCTTCAATCATTCCCAGCATCAGGGTCTTTTCAAATGAGTCAGTTCTTCACATCAGGTGGCCAAAGTATTGGAGTTTCAGCTTCAGTATCAGTCCTTCCAATGAATATATAAGATGGATTTCCTTTAGGATGGACTGATTGGATCTCCTTGCAGTCCAAGGGACCTCAAGAGTCTTCTCCAACACCACAGTTCAAAAGCACCAATTCATCAGTGCTCAGCTTTCTTGATAGTCCAACTCTTACATCCATACATGACTATTGGTAAAACCATAGCTGTCACTAGATGGACCTTTGTTGGCAAAGTAATGTCTCTGCTTTTTAATATACTGTCTAGGTTGGTCATAACTTTTCTTCCAAGATGCTGGGTATATGATTGTGCTTCAGACAACCTGGTTCCTGCCATTAGTGAGCTTACAGTGATAGCTTCATGTATATTAAGGGATGAAGCATGAAATGATTCAAACATGGTGTGAATTTCACTGATCACTCCTGAGCTGGAGAGTTCATTGCCCAAGACTTCCCTGTTTATTACCAGCATGGAGCTTGTATGGAGAAAATATGTTTTCAATAAGATGATGAGGGCATGCTGACCAACCTGGGCCAGATCCTGAGGCCAGATCCTGACACTGATTCTTAGTGCAGACCATCTTTTCCTGGGAAGTCATCAATGGATGTGTTCATCTATTGGGGTAGTTGGCTATAATGCAGAGAAGAGAGCCTAAAACGTAAATTTTAAAGCATTTCTCTTCCCTCAAAATGTGGTCTGCAACACACTGCAATAGAATTATCTCAAATGAGGGCCCCATTCTATTAAACAGATGAACCAAAGATGACCACTGTCTGCTGGCCCTTTGGTTGTCCTTCACTGTAGGCTGAGAACTGTCAGCTCAAAAATCTTCCTGGGCCACACCCAAAGTTTCACACAGCCAGTTATTTAAGAAATAGCTCAAACAAGTAGATTCATAGCCACATAGAACCTGTCTTCTTTGCATATCTGATGCTGAAGCTGAAGTTCTAATACTTCGGCGATCACTGGGAAAGACCACTGGGAAAGACTGAAGGAATGAAGAGAAGGGGACAACAGAGGATGAGATGGTTAGACATCATTGCTGAGTCAATGGACAGGAGTTTGAGCAAACTCAGGGAGTTAGTGAAGGACAGAGAAGCTGGCATGCTGCAGTTCATGGGGTTGCAAAGAGCTGGACATGACTTAGCAACTCAACAACTACAAAACCTCACATAACAGGTATTCTCCATTGATAAGATAAGATTGTTGTTATAAGGCCCTGAACCACTGCTGCCCTTTGGAGTCCTGGGACCCAGGGATTCCCTGCCATGATGCTGAGAGAAATCACCTAGATACTGAAGCTCCACTTCAGATCCTCCTCCCCTGGGAGTTCTCTTGCTCTCCTCTCTGCATGGTGGCCCTTGAAAACTCTGGGTGGTCTCAGTCTCTGACAGGTTTTTCCTTGCATCAACCCTGTCTAATTACTGTCCAATAAAACTTGTTGTATGGTCCTGCCTCTGGTGCTCTTAGCTTTTTCTTTAATCAACTCCAAATCTTCAAACACTCTACCACTGAGTCCACGTGGATCTGGAGTAAAATTTGGAGGGTGTGGGTGGCTGGAAATGCACATTTTTATGAGCTTCCCCACATGAAATGTGTACATGTGTGCATGTGTGTATACCTACAAGAGCATTGAAATTGAAGAACCACGAGGTAGAAGGTTTGGCTTGAATCCTGCTGGAGGGCCTTGTTACCTAACTTTGGAACTTGACCCTGACATTCTCCAAGCATCAGTTTCTTTTCCCCTACAAGGTTAAAATGCAGATGTTTATAGCAGAGAGATCTGTGGAATGCAGCAGAGTGTGTGAAAGGAATTAGAGCAATGGTAGATGCATGTCAGGTGCTCCACCCATAGGTACAGGAATCTCAGTTTTTGTTTTTCTTCCTTTCTGAGTCTCCTTGAATCTAGTCTTTCTCATTCTAAAATATTCTCTACTTTAACAGGTCCTTCGGAATCAAAGGTCTCCTTGGGCCCTGTCAGTCTACTAATTCACTTGTAAAGCTCATTTGACATACCACTGTGCCCACCTGACTTTGTCTTTTAATTTTTTTCTGTCCGCCTTCTATTAGATCTCTCTGTAACTGCATTATCTACTGCTATCAAGTATCTGAGAGCCAGAATGAGATGACAAATGCTACACAAGGCACATTTGTATTGTATCGTTATAGTCCTTATCCCTAAATATAGATGGGACCCAAATGCTATTTTTATATATGATTTTGCTCAGTTCCACTCCACTGTCTGTTGGATATTTCTGGTTTTGCTAAATACATTTTTTCTCCCTTTCTGCTTAGAAACATCTACTGAAATATAATTATTTTTAGCAACTTTGCTGAGTTGTTTGCAGTTTCGCATGCAAATCTTTGGTCTCAGGGGACATAATCAATACGCAGCAGCCCAGCATCCCAGTGAATGTTGAGAGAGATGTGTGAAGTCAGGGTGTGATATCCCAGTGATGGTTGTTAAATGAGATCATTTACCAAAGGTACCTTTGTGTACTGTAGAAATCTTTAACCCCTAATGCATGGGTCTTGCTTCCCTTAACTTGGATGTTTTTGTGCAAAGAAGATGTGTTAGGCAGATGGATAGATGTCTTTTATTTCATCTCTGCTCCTCACATTCTCCCAAGTGTTTAAAGAAGCAAGTCTACTTGCTAGTCTACTACTAGAGTAGACTGCCATTCCCTTCTCCAGGGGATCTTCCTGACCCAGGGATCGAACCTAGGCCTCCTGCATTGCAGGCAAATTCTTTACTATCTGAGCCACAAGGGAAACCCCAAATGAAGTCACAGCGTGAATCAAATTTACATGGAATATCAAGAATACTTATTTTTTCTTCTAAGGTCAAGGCCAAGGACAGATGCAATGAAAACATAGCAAGAAAATTGTATGCGGATGGGATTGTAATTCTATGTGGCTGGAATGAGGAAAACAAAAATACTACTCTGGTTTCCATATGTTAACATTGGTAGTGAGCAACTGGGAGGTGACTCACAGGAAAGTCTGCTAGCAGAAGCCACTTACGTGGGCCCTGGGGGATGGGTAAGTAAAATGATGAGTTTGAACAAATATAAAGTTGTTGAGGGAAGATAGACAGACATAATAAAAATTTAGGGATCTCATCTAGAGACAAGTTAGGTGGACACTGTAAGAAGTGACCATTAAAATATTTTAAGAGAGGTAGTTCTAGAACCTTGACTAGCCAAAAGAGAAATACTCCATACCACATTTATAAAAAGAGACAAGATAAATCAATTAGCTTTTGGAAGAGCTGCCTCATTCATATTGCCAGGGCAAAGTCTCAGTAATCTAGAGGGGAAAGGAAAGTCAACTTCTTAATTTCAGGGAAGGCAAAGAGAAAGAAGGAATTTCATTTGGATTGGGATTAGAGCTAAATTATATTGAGCCCATGCTAGACTTAATATCATGGAAAAATAATATTCACCATTGTGCCAAGGGCTTTGCATAGATTATCTCACTTAATAGTCACAACAACCATATTTGGCAGATACTTTCATCACCTCCATTTTACAGGTGGGTAAGTTGAAGATTAGAAATGTAAATTAATATGCTCCAGATCAAAGAACTATTAACTGATACAGTCAGGATTCAAACAAGCTGTCTGCAGTTGGATCCCTCAGATGTAGAAATTCAAGGGGAGCTGGTAGCTAATGTTGAGGAGCCACACTGATGCCCCAAGTGTGAACTGGGGTACTGTGGGCACAAGGTAGTGTGCTCTGTGATTTACTTATTTGCTCATAATATGCACTTATTTCCTTATTTCATCCTGAAGCACTTCTAACACTAGGTTTGTTGCTCTTTAGCAATCGTTTGGCCTCAGGGAAATCAATCCATATGAACCTTTATTCTATCTGTAAAATGGGCATAAAAGTAATGCTTAATACATGTATATCCAGTCCAGATACAGCAACAGAAACTGGGTTTGTCCTTCTACATTAAACAGCCTAAAACAATTTAAAAAAAACTTGATAAAATATATCAAGGAAAGGCAAAGAGAAACAATTAGATATATTTTATATATATATATATATATATATATATATGTATCAAGGAAAGGCAAAGAGAATATATCAAGAAACAATTTGCAAGACACTAGACATCAGATAATGAAGGGCAGTGTTCTCTGAGGGCTGAGACCTCTTACATTTCTCCAGGGTATTTCCCTGGTGACTCAGATGGTAAAGAATCTGCCTGCAATGCAGGAGACAGTGGCTTGATCCCTGGGTTGGGAAGATCCCCTGGAGAAGGGCGTGCCAATCCAAGACAGTATTCTTGTCTGGAGAAACCCATGGGCAGTGGAGCCTGACAGGCTACAGTCCATGGCATCGCAAAGACTTATTGCTGTGAGTGAGATAAAAGGCCACAGTGCAGGGAGAGGGAACCAAGACAGAGCCGAGTGGGGTTCTTGAGTTGGGGGAGGGCTTTCTTAATTATCAAGCTGAGCACTGATAAATGTACCCATGCATGTGTATGTATGATCAGAGGCTAGGCAACATCTGAAAGGATTAGAGTACAAGGAATGTTGACTGTTCCTACCAGACAAACTGGAAAACCTCAAAACTCAAGAAGCATTGGATAGAGTTCATAGAGAGGTATTGCCTCAATAATTCAGTTCAGTTCAGTTCAGTTCAGTCGCTCAGTCATGTCCAACTCTTTGCGACCCCATGAATCACAGCACGCCAGGCCTCCCTGTCCATCACCAACTCCCAGAGTTCACTCAGACTCACTTTCATCGAGTCAGTGATGCCATCCAGCCATCTCCTCCTCTGTCGTCCCCTTCTCCTCCTGCCCCCAATCCCTCCCAGCATCAGAGTCTTTTCCAATGAGTCAACTCTTCGCATGAGGTGGCCAAAGTACTGGAGCTTCAGCTTTAGCATCATTCCTTCCAAAGAAATCCCAGGGCTGATCTCCTTCAGAATGGACTGGCTGGATTTCCTTGCAGTCCAAGGGACTCTCAAGAATCTTCTCCAACACCACAGTTCAAAAGCATCAATTCTTCAGTGCTCAGCTTTCTTCACAGTTCAACTCTCACATCCATACATGACTACTGGAAAAACCATAGCCTTGACTAGACAGACCTTTGTTGGCAAAGTAATGTCTCTGCTTTTCAATATGCTATCTAGGTTGGTCATAACTTTTCATCCAAGGAGTAAGTGTCTTAATTTCATGGCTGCAGTCACCATCTGCAGTGATTTTGGAGCCCAGAAAAATAAAGTCTGACACCGTTTCCACAGTTTCCCCATCTTTTTCCCATGAAGTGATGGGACCGGATGCCATGATCTTCGTTTTCTGAATGTTGAGCTTTAAGCCAACTTTTTCACTTTCCACTTTCACTTTCATCAAGAGGCTTCTTAGTTCCTCTTTACTTTCTGCTATAAGGGTGGTGTCATCTGCATATCTGAGGTTATTGATATTTCTCCCAGCAATCTTGATTCCAGCTTGTGCTTCTTCCAGCCCAGCATTTCTCATGATGTACTCTGCATAGAAGTTAAATAAGCAGGGTGACAATATACAGCCTTGACGTACTCCTTTGCCTATTTGGAACCTGTATGTTGTTCCATGTCCAGTTCCACCTGTTGCTTCCTGACCTGCATATAGGTTTCTCAAGAGGCAGGTCAGGTGGTCTGGTATTCCCATCTTTTTCAGAATTTTCCACAGTTTATTGTGATCCACACAGTCAAAGGCTTTGGCATAGTCAAGAAAGCAGAAATAGATATTTTTCTAGAACTCTCTTGCTTTTTCAATGATCCAGCAGTTGTTGGCAATTTGATCTCTGGTTCCTCTGTCTTTTCTAAAACCAGCTTGAACATCTGCAAATTCACGGTTCACGTATTGCTGAAGCCTGGCTTGGAGAATTTTGAGCATTACTTTACTAGCGTGTGAGATGAGTGCAATTGTGGGGTAGTTTGAGCATTCTTTGGCATTGCCTCAATAATGGAGAGTAATTATTCCTAGACTGAACTGGTCCCATCTAATAAATGTTAAAAGAGAGACCTCCAAAGATTAAACTGTTTCCTAATAACTTATAGCATCCCAAAATAAAATTCAAGAACAAGTATAGTAACACAAAAATAATTAGTGCTCAACAACATAAAATTCAGTGTCTAGCACTCACTTAAACATTACTTAACATACATGAAACAAGAAAGATAATGAAGAAATATATTTATAATATAAAAATGGCCCAGAACTGACACATATGCTATTACTGGCAGATAAATGACAACAAAACAGTTATTATAACTCTACCAGATATTCAAAAAGTCAAGAGAAGACATGGAAGATTTAAAATTGATCCAAAAAGAAACATATAGCAAAAGCAAATGTGTAAAAAGAAAAATATTCTTGATGAGATTAATGGCAGACTAGGCTTTGCAGTGGAAAATATTATCAAGCTTGAAGACACAGCTGTAGAAACCATCAAAACAAAGAAACAACAACAAAACAAAAGCACAAAAGACAAAGAAAGCAACAATAAAAACTAAAAACCAAAACCACATACAGAAAATGAAAAGAGAATCAGTGAGCTGCAGGACAAATTTAGGTGGCCTAATATATATGTAATTGGAGTTCTCAAAGGGGAAAAAAGGCAGGAAAAACATTTGAGGATATAATGGTCAGTGTTTCCATATTTGGTGAAATTATAAACTCAAATTCAAAAACTCTCACAAAGCCTCAGGCACAAGAAACATGAAGAAAACTATACCAAGGCACCTAATAACTAACTTATTCAACACCAGTGATAAGAAGAAAATCTGAAGAGCAATCAGAGGGAAAATGTATATATACTAATATATCTAGAAAAAGAAACATAATGATAACAGTAAATTTCTCATAAAATATAAAACCACAACAGGAGAATATAGAAAAGCAATGTCGTTAGAGTACTAAAAGAAAAAAAAAAAAAAAGTCAACTTAGAATAGGATATAAGAGTAAAAATATCCAGGAAAATATCTTTCAAAAATGATGACAAAATCGCTTGAAAACTAAACAAAAAATAATTCATCACTAGCAGATTTTCACTACAAGAAAAATTAAAGGAAGTCTACAGGCCAGAGGAAAATGGTATCAGATGGAAATGTGGATCTATACAGAAGAATGAAGGGTGTTAGAAAGGCTTTTACATGGGTAAATATGTGAGATTTTTTCTTATAACCTAAATATCTTAAAAGATCATTGACTGTTCAAATAAAAATGATAACAATGTAATGTAGCATTGTGTTTATGTAAAATGGATAAGAATATTCCCCAAAATGAGAGAGGATACATTTATGACTCTTACACTATACAGGCGGTGGTATGATATCACTTGAAGATAGACTGTGGGGTGTTAATAATGTGTACCATAAGCTCTAAAGCAACCACTACCTAATAAAACAGTCTTGTAGCTAATTGTAATCCAAAAAAAGGAGAGAAAATGGAATATTTTTTTAAATATTCAATTAATTCAAAGAAAAAAAAAAAAAAAAAAGAAAGAAACAGAGAAGAAAAATCATATGGGATAACCATAATATGACACTTTTAAATCTAATTACATCAATAATACAATTAAGTGTCAATGGTTTAAATATCTTAATTAACAGATGCTAAGTCACTTCAGTTGTGTCCAATTCTTTGTGACCCCAGGGGCTGTAGCACGCCAGGATCCTCTGTCCATGGGATTTTGCAGACAAGGATACTGGCCATGCCCTCCTTCAGAATTAACAGGCATTGTCAGATTGGGGGAAAAAGGGAAGATCCCACTCTATCCTTGCAAAGAAATACCTTCAAGTATAAAGTTACAAGTAAGTTAAAAACAGAATAGACATATGTTAATATGTTAACAGCCATCAAAGGAAATTTGGTATAGCCTTCTTAATGTCTGTCTTCCAAGGTGGCTCTGTGGTAAAGAATCCACCTGCCAATGACTTAATGACTGAACAACTATCTTAATGTCACATAAAGTGGATAGCAGTGTTAAGAATATTGGCAGAGTTAAAAGGTTTTATTTTATAATTGTATAATGGCTGATTCATCAGTGAGTGTGTGCTAAGTCGCTTCAGTCATATTTGACTCTGTGTGACCCTACAAACTATAGCCTGCCAGGCTCCTCTGTCCATGGGATTCCCCAGGCAAGAATACTGGAGTGGGTTGCTGTGCCCTCTTGCACGGGAACTTCTTGAGTCAGGGACCGAACCTGTGTCTCTTGAGTCTCCTGCATTCTTTACCACTATTGCCGCCATTACATGCCTAATACAGCTTTAAATACAATTCGGGAGACCCGGGTTCGATCCCTGGGTGGGGAAGATCCCCTGGAGAAGGAAATGGCAACCCACTCCAGTAGTCTGGCCTGGAAAATCCCATGGACGGAGTAGTGTGGCAAGCTATAATGGGGTTGCAAAGAGTCGGACACGAGTGAGCCACTTCACTTCACTTCACTTCACAGCTTTAAAACACGTGGAACAAAAATTAACCAAGGACATCAGGGAGAAACACACAAATCCTCAGGTATAGATGAGGCTGTCAATACTTCTCTCTGAGAAACTGATTGACCAAAATAGATAGAAAAATCTGTAAGTAAACAGATCTAAATAAAGAAAATCTGTAAGTAAATAGATGTAAATAATACCATCAAGAACTCTGATTTAATTAAGATTTATAGAACACTGTACTCAACACCAGTAGAATACACATTATGTTTAAGTGCATTAAGAATATTTACCAAGATAGAACATATCCTGGACCAAAAACTAAGTCTTAGTGATTTTAAATATTTAAGCCATACAAAATAGCAAAATGGGATTAAGTGAAAATTTGATAACATTAAGATCTTTTGAGAATTCCCAACTATTTGTAAATTAAATAAGACATTTCTAAAAAATCCCTGGATGAAAGAATAAATCAAAAAGGAAATTAGAATGCATTTGAAATGGAATGTCAATAAAAATACAACATGAAACTTCTGTAAAGTCACTTTAGCAATATTGAGGGGGGAAATTTAGAGGATTAAATGCATATATTAGAAAGCAAGAAAGATCTCAAATCAATACCTCAGTGTCCAACTTAAGAAAATGGCAAAGAAACAAAGAAAAAAGAAAAAAAGAGCAAACTGAACTTACAGTAAGTAGAAGAAAGGAAATAGAGATTATAGCATAAACAAACAAAATAATACATAGAAAAGCAATAAAGAGAAATCAATGGAACCAAATCTTTGTTCTTAGATAAGATCAATAAAACTGAAGACTATCTAGCCAGGGTAATTAGGAAAATAGATCAATGACTCCTAGTTAGCAATATAAAAAATGAGAGAGGTGATCGAACTGAAGATTCTACTGATAGTAAAATGATGATAAGGAAATATTACAAACAACTCTATGCCAGTAAATTTGACAACTTAGGTGAATTGCAAACGTTCTTTGGAACACACATATTACCAAAGTCCATTCATGAAGACATAGGTAATCTGAATATCTCTTTATATAGTAAATTTACTGAATTTGTAGTTAAAGACTTCACACAGAAACTTCAGGCCAAGATAGTTTTACTGGTGATTTTCCCCCAAATGTGTAAGAAACAAATAATACCAATTCTATACAAACGTCCATAAAACCTGGAGGGAGGAACTACTTCCCAACTTATTTTATCAGCCAACATTGCCCTAATTTTAGAAAATTACATTATGATAAATGAAAACTACACACCAATATCTCTCATGAACACAGATACCAAAATTCCAAACAGAAAGACATTTGAAAGAAAGAAGCCAAATTGTTTTATGTACAACCGAAGTAACTGTCTATGTCAAAAATCCAAACAATCTATAAAAAGTTCTAGAACTAATAACTGAGTTTAGCAAGTTTATAGGAAATGAGAGCAATATGCCACAATCAACTCTATATACTAGATGCAAACAACCAAAAACGGAAGTTAAATAAAACAATGAAATTCATAGTAACAAGAAATATATTAAGTGCTTAGGGTTAAATCTGATAAAAATGTGAAAGATATGTAATCTGAAAGCTAAAAAAATTTCTGAGTGTCATAGGTCAGAAGAAGGAATGCTATTAAGGTGTTGCATCTGTGCGTGCTCAGTTGCTCAGTCCTGCTCTGTGTCTGACTCTTTGTGATCCCACGGACTGTAGCCCACCAGGCTCCTCTGTCCATGGAATTTCCCAGGTAAGAATACTGGAGTGGGTTTCTATTTCCTTCTCCAGGGGATCTTCCCGACCCAGAGATCAAACCCATATCTCCTTTATTGGCAGGCATATTCTTTACCACTGAGCCATCTGGGAAGCCCTGTTAAGGTGTTTATTCTCCCCAAATAGAACTACAGATTTTATAGAATCACAACAAAAAACTCAGAAGGATATTTTGTAGAAATTGACAAACTCTTTATAAAATTTGTACAGAAATGCAAAAAGACCTAGAATATCCAAAACTACTTGGAAAAAGTAGGAACAAAATTGGAGGAGTAACACTATGTGATTTCAAGATTTACTATAAGGCTACAATAATTTAAGACAGTGTAGCAGAGTGTAAAGATATATGGGTGAAATAGTAATTCAGAGAGTTCAGAAATAGATACACACATATATGGACAACTACTTTTCATAAAGGTTAAAGTCAATTCAGTGGAGAAAGGTTTGCGCCTAGATGGTGATGCCATCCAACCATCTCATCCTCTGTCAGCCCCTTCTCCTCCTGCCTTCAATTTTTCCCAGCATCAGGGTCTTTTCAAATGAGTCAGCTCTTCGCATCAGGTGGCCAAAGTACTGGAGCTTCAGCTTGAGCATCAGTCCTTCCAATGAATATTCAAGACTGATTTCCTTTAAGATTGACTGGTTTGATCTCCTTGCAGACTCAATGGACATGAATTTGAGCAAGCTGCGGGAGTTGGTGATAGGGAGGCCTGGCGTGCTACAGCTCTTGGGGTTGCAAAGAGTCAGACACGACTAAGCAACTGAACTCAAATGAGTCTAGAGTAGGGCTTCACAATCTGTTTAACAACATCACTCAGTGATTCTGGTACCCATCCAGGTTTGGGGACTTCTTGTTTATTATTTTTATTTTTTGGCCATGCCATGTGGCATGTGAGAACTTAGTTCCCTGATCCAAGGATTGAACCTAGGCTCCCTGCATTGGAAATGTGGAGTCTTAACCACTGGGAAGTCCCTAGACTTCTGTTTAAATGGTGAGTTATCTCCTTCATTCCCTTAGTATCTGCCTTTGAGAATCTGGAGTGTTTAAACCACCCCCCCCCATCTTAAGTACATGGGTATTGGGATGAATCCATCTCCAATTAAAGGAGAGGTCTAGAAAATAACAATAATTCTGAGTCTTAAATAGAAACACCTACTCTCCAGGTCCAGAGATGTGCATCCAATCTGGGTGTTTCTAAATTATCCTGAGTCATTGGGATAGATTGTCAGGTGAATCCTTCCTTGCTGAGAGTTTCCTTGCAGTTCGGCTCCATATAGCTCAGTTGGTAAAGAATACGCCTGCAATGCAGGAGACCCCAGTTTGATTCCCGAGTTGGGGAGATCCGCTGGAGAAGGGATAGGCTACCCACTCCAGTATTTTTGGACTTCCCTTGTGGTTCAATTGGTAAAGAATCCGCATGCAATGCAGGAGACCTGGGTTGGAAAGATTCCTTGGAGAAGGGAAAGCATACGTACTCCAGTATTCTGGCCTGGGGAATTCCAAGGACTGTATAGTCCCTGGGGTCACAAAGAGTCGGACACCACTGAGCATCTTTCACTTTCACACCACCATTCTTAAGTCCTTATAGGTGTTCAGTCACCTTTATCTTGACACTAAATTCTGATTACAATCCAACAGACTTTGACTTGGAAAATTCAACTAGAAATAAATAATTCTATTGGTTCTTTCCCGCAAATTGAAATCAATAGGATGGTACAGCACTTATCTCTTATCCTGTCTCACTGGAGCTTGGCTGGTCTTTGAGTTCTTTAATTTTGATATTTATCCTCTGGAACATCAGAGTTTCATGGTACACAGTTTCTAGGGAGAAAACACAATCTTTTCCCCCCAACTCAGTGTCTAGATTTTTGGGGTTAGCACAATGCTATAGGTACTTTTAGAACATTTAGTCCTACATTTGAATAAAGGTGTTTCTTGCACAAAAATACAGCTGGATTTGATTGCTCACATATTATTTAAGGAGGAGCTGATAAAGTTTATGATTTTTCATGACAGATTCCTGTTTTCCCTTCAAGCCATCCTAGTCAAGACAGAATTACTTCTCAGGCTAATACAAGCCACAAGCCCAACATACATTTGTCTGCCTCTATGCTATGCAGTGTATCTGTCTGCTGTGAATTATTTCCTGGGTCATCAGGGGTCTTGTTTTGAGCTGGGAAAATAGTAAAAGTCCTGCCTCTCATCTTCTACTAGTTGCCAGTCCATATTCAAAATCATGAACCAACAGGTAGGGTCAAGTCTGTCAAAATTAAGGAAGTGAGTTAATGTGGTCTGGAGAACAAAATTCACTCTGATGGGCCAGAAAGAGGGTGATGGTGTGAAAGAATAATGCAAAATGACTATGTTTACTGCAGTGTTAACAGCAGGCCACTACAATTACAGTGTTTGCTTAGTGTGTTCACTTCACTTGTTAATCACAGTGTCCCAGTCAACTCTTTTCAGACAAAGCTTGTTATCTCCTGTGTCAAGCCAAGCTACAGGTCACCTCCGGTCAGTGTTGGAAGAAAGAGAGCATGCACATGATAAAAACCCAGATGTCACAGTTAGTGATTTTGGTGGAAGCACAAGGTTAGTCGTCAGAAGCTGATAAGGTCAGGCAGTAAGGGGTAGGGGGAGGAATATATTTGGAGATTGACAATGACATATACACATTACTATATATAAAATAGATACTAATAAGAACCTACTGTATAGCACAGGGAACTAGCCTAAGTATTCTGCAATGACCTTTTTGGGGAAAGAATCTTTTAAAAAAAGGTGGATATATGTATATGTACAACTGATTCACTTTACTATACAGAAGAAACCAACACAACATTATAAATAAACTGTACTCCAGGAAAATGTTTTTTTAAAAAAGAAACTGATCTTGGTAAGGCACCATGTTCCCGGGTCCTTTATCACAGTGGAGAGATAAAGCTATCTGTCAGTTTAGACAAACTTATGCTCCACTCACACTTTATATAGAGTTCTCACTGTATGCCTGGACCTATGATAGAAAATGGAGTTAGACATACAGAAAACTGAGTCCTTGAATTTGGTAACTGAAGGGGATTTCTTTCCGGGTAGGAGTATGGAACTCAGTTTAGTTTTTGGCTGTTTTGTTTGTTTGCAATGTCAAGAAGATTAAGCCAAACTGTAGTTGAGGAAATTACATTCCGTCATTGAAAATAGATACATATATAAAAATACTGTGCCTTTGTCATCTGAGCAGCAAAAAGCTATTAATAATAGCTAATCTTTGTTGAGCATCCATCCTAAATGGGGAACTGTGCCAATTGTATAACTTTTCTTAGGTAATCCTGAATATTCACCCTATGGCAAGTGAGGGCCATGGCTATACCCAATTTCCATCAGAAGAAACAGAGGCTCAGAGAAGTTGAGTGACATGTCTGAGATTACAGAGCCAATAAGGGCGATTGTAGACTCAAGTTCAAATCTGTCTCATAGCAAAGTCTCAAACCTAATTTTCCGTGAGTGATTCTAACTGATTCCATAATGGAAGGAAGGGAAGAAGAAGGCTTAATTTTCCTTTTAAAGAGTGTGCTGTTTGTGACAGAAACCAATATCATCAGGTAAGGTCTGAACATTTTGAAATGTCATGTGGATATAGCTTTATTATTGGCTCCTGGATAATCCCAAAGGTTCAGAATCTTCATTTGTGGCACTTTGGAACATTTGGGGAGAAAGTCACTCTGTGAACATAAAACTAATCACTGCCTATCTGAGAGCTTTCTGGAAAAAGTTAAACATTTCAACAAAGCCCCTTCACTTTAAGTGCATTCAGCATTTTCCCTCCTCAGAAATGACTTGTAAGTTTGTGCTTTTAATTATTATCATTCTCCCCTAAAATTACAGGCAAAGCACTCAGTGATATTTGAAACATCAATTACTGGCCTGCAGCCCTCTGCTACTGTTTCTCTGCCTGCTGCCAGGGCTGCAAATCCATTTTCTGCATTTCTTTCCGATTTTCTGAACAAAATTATGGAAAATCGCTGTTGGCGCATGGCATTTTTCCACAATGGTCAGAGTTATTGAATTGTGCCGTTCTGTGCTCTTTCAGGACGGCATTCCAACTTAAAATGCCAGCCTTGAAACGATCAGAACATTTTCTCCAATCTGGGCTTCATAAATTTTCCACAGGAAAAGGCTACGAAATCTGCCCTGGCTTTGCCTGCAGTTCCTGCTGAGGGTAACTATGTGCTTGAAATGGTCAGGTTACTGAGTTTTAGTTCCTCGCACCTCCAGGATCTCTGATACAGATTTTTCTCCAGTCTCCTCATCATGACAGTTCCCACTGTGTGACCTCTGAGCCCCCAGGGGCTGCCCTCCCCGCCGCCGGGACCCTGAGGCCAGAGGGAAAACAGCGATGGGCTGGCACCCATTTTGATCTCTTTTCTCTGTCACTCATATCAGGCCCTCCAGTCTATGCAGTCATATTCCGAATTCAAAATGCCCAACTCCACCTCTCTTTCTGTATTCCCCACTGAGACTTCAGATGCTCATAGGAATTCTGGAAGTAATTCCCGCAATGTTCTCTGTCTGAACCCACGTGGTCTTTTTGTCTCTAAGATCTATCAATTCTACTTCAAACATCTCTCTCACATCAACTCCTTTACTATCACTGCTGTTTCTTCTATATTTTCCAATCAGCTCCTGACTTACATTTTGCCCCTGGTCTTTTCCTTCTCCAATGTATCTTCCACATCGCTGTCCAGGGGCTTATTTTAAGAAGATAGATGTATTTATCCAACCATTATTGAGCACCACCTTGTACCAGGTACTACTGTGGGCCCTAGGGAAATAGACGTGGTAAGGCTGTGTCTCCACACTCTGAATGTTATGGATCTTTGTTATTCCAATGCCTAGAATGGGTCAGTGGCTCTTCCTTATGAAAGAGTCATGACCCTTTGACCCGGCTGGTCCTCAAGGACAATGATGATCTGGTTCCATTGCATTACTCTGGTCATATCTCTCCGCATTGCTTCCAATGTACCCTAACTCCCAGTTGCACTAATCTCTCTGTTCCTTAAAAAGGCAGACATTTTCTTGACCCTAAGCTTTTATCACAGTTCTCCACTGCTCCTCAGCATCCATCTTTTACAACTTAGCAAATGTTGACTCTTTTTTTAAAGTCCTGTCTCAACTCTTGTCCTCCTGTGGAGCCTTTCCATTCTTCCCCATCTGGCTCCTGGGTCCTCTGTGCTCTCATTGTACTACACACATATTTCTGAAAATCTAATGGGAGGTGAGGAAGGTGGATGGCAGTAAGAAGCTTTGGGGTCAGATGAATCTAAGTGGACTAGTTGTGAATTCTTGGTCAAGTAGCTTATCCTACCTTAGCCTCAGTTTCCACATCTATAGATACGGGAGGTGAAAAGATAGCTTGTTTTTTAGTTGCTCAGTTGTATCTGACTCTTTTGTGACCCACGGACTGTAGCCCACCAGGCTCCTCTGACTGTGGGATTTCCTAGGCAAGAATACTATAGTGGGTTGCCATTTCCTACTCCAGGGGATCTTCCTGACCCAGGGATTGAACCCATGTCTTCTGTATTGGCAAGCAGAGTCTTTCCCACTGAGCCACCAGGGAATCCTGAATATGTACCTTATAGGGTTGTTAATAATATTTAATGAGGTCATTTAGTATAAATGTCTATCTTAGTATAAGTGCTGAATAAATTATTACTATTGTTACTGTCATCATATTACAGTAGAGTAGCTTATGAAATGTTATTATAACTATTTCTGTGCCTCGCTCTCCTGCTAACGTGCATGCTCTTACAGTACAGGGACCATATTTTTTCACCTCTGTTTCCTCAGTGCCTAGGGTAGGGCCTGGTTTATATTAGATGCTCAGTTAGCATTTGCTAAAAGAACAAATGAATCTTTATCAGGAAATTCATAAGTATTTCACAACCAACTTATAAGGAATCCGAAACCATTAATCCCTCCCCCTGCAATGTATGTGAAATGCCTAGAATACTGCCTCCTATGTAACAGTTGGTAAAAAAAAACAAATAAGTTACATTATAGTTTAAATTAATTCAGCCAAACACATTGATGAATCACTCTCTTGACCAGGTGGAAGGACTATAAATATGAATTTCTGTGGGAGTCAAGACACTTGACTAAACTTTTTAAGTCAGAGATGCCCCAAATATCCATAAAAAGTCAAATGAACCACATGTATTTCAAGTTTTGTCTCCAGGAAACTAGACTATAGGCCATGCATATTACTTAAATTTTGCTCTTGGCACCCACTGGCTGGCAGATAGGAGGAGCCTAGAGAGACTGTAGGTTCCACCTTAATCAAGAAAGCCCTATGGTTGATTTATGTGTGTGCTTTGAGATCCACGGTGAAATATAATTCCCACATTCCATAAAACATGGCTGCAATCATATGCTTTATATTCCCTTGATCTTACCTCATCAAAGGTTAGCCCCAAACTCTGCATTCCTAATCACAGGCTGATGATACACCCAAGTACCTCTTCATTTCTCTGAGTGGTCTGCACATGGCATGCTGTTATTTTCAGGGTCCTGCATATAGTAATTATGCTTTCTTATGCTATACTGCTGTAGGCGTGCCTTCTCTTCCACGGATTGGATGGGCTCAGGACTTGACCTCTTCTTGATGCATTCTCCCAATGTTTTAGAAAGAAGCTCTTCAATGTTATATTAAGAAGCTAGAATAATAGGTTTTGTTAGAGTCAAGCAAAGAGGAAAGATAGACCCATTGGATCCCTGATATATATAAGGAAGACAAAACTACTAATTTCTCCCAAAGGATGTAAAGTTCCTAGAAGAGTATCCAACAGGTAGAAGTGAGTGGAATGAGCCTGCCTTTGGGTTGAGACAAGTACAAATGGAATCACAGTCTTGTTCACCTCAAGGGCTCCACAGAGGCTGCCTTTGTACCAGGGGTCAGCAGACAGCTAACTTAGAATCCTGTCCTGACCGCCCAGAATATACGTGGTTTTGGTCGAGAGTTTCAACCTCTACAAACTTCAGTTTTCTAGATAGAGATACCAGCACTTACACTTTCTAGTCTTAAGTGGGAGACTGAACAAGATGTTTGTATGGAAATAGCCTGGACAGGGTACTCTTTCGTCCATTATTCAAAAAACAGTTTTTCACTCTTCTATAGATCAAGCCTTCTGTTAAGCACCAGAGACAAAAATGGTGGTGAAAGCAGTCACAGACATGGTTCTTTTTATTACATTCTCATCTAGTGGTTGGCAAGCTTTTTCTGCAAAGGAGAAGATAGCAAGTACTTTAGGCTTTGCAGGTCGTGCAGTGTTTGTGACAACTCTGCTGTTGTAGCTTCAAATCAGCCACAGCCAACATGTAAATAAATGAAACTGGCTATGTGCCAATAAAACTTTATTTACAAAACAGGTGGAGGGCTAGAATTGGTCTGTGGACCTTAGTTTGCAACCCTAGTCTAGCAGGACAGATAGAAGGCAACAAAGCAATTATACTAATAAAGGAAAGGAACTGAATCCAAGAATAACTAAGGATGCGCACACAGACTGAGATCTTAAAGACTTGTGGGGACAGAAAGAAAAAAGACAAAGGAAATATGATTGAACATGGAGGCAGAGACAGAATACACAGGATTTTGTGGGCTCTATCCAGGGTCTTACTTTTATCTTTATTGACACAGAGAACCCCTGATAGGTGTTCATGCCTTCCCTTTCCCCTCTCCCTCCATGTAGCTGGTCCTCTGCAGGAGGACTGCTGACCATGGGTGTAGACCTCCTCTCAGAAACTCACAGAAGGGAAACATTCATAATCACTTTACCAAGGTCTTGTATTAGTGCTGAGAGCAGTTGAATGGAGAGGGCCCCTTCTCCCGCCCCCTCATCATGAATAATGAGAGGAAAATCAAATCCTAGAGAAAATCAAGTTTGGTTTTGGTGTTTCCCTCTGGAGTCTTGGGTCTCAGGAACCCCATAGCCCTTCCCTGGGGTCCCTTCATGCCCTCTCTTGGCTATAATCTTAGGGCATCTAGAGGCACAGCAGATTTGAACTTCGCCATACTCCTCTTTGCTGTATGCCCTGGCGAGATCGCACGTCTCTTTGAGCTTCAATTTACATAGCTATGGAATGATAGTTATCCTCCCTACCTCCACGTGGTACATTGGGATGCAAATATGAACTTTTCTTTTATCATCTATAAGATACAAAATATGAAATGCAAGGCTGATGATGACAATGGTGGTCATGATGACAGATGGAATGGGACACCATCTCTGAGGCATTTATGGAACATGCATTTATTGAGCACCTGTGTGCCAGGTTCCAGGTGACAAGAACACAGGAGAGAGGAAAAGACAGGCGGAGCCCTTGCTCTCAAAGATCTTATAGTGGAGGGAGGATGGTATTAAAAGACTAGTCACATAGTTCATGATATGCATGTATAGTTATGAAATATTATCTTCATAAGCATGATTAAACAAAGGGAGCTATCAGAGATGTTGTGCACTCATGAATGTTTGTGTGGTGTGTATGTGTGCATGTGGTGACAGCAGGGACCTCACTAGGGACATGGCATTTAAACACAAACTTGAGGACGTCCCTGGTGGTCCAGTGGTTAAGACTCCATACTTCCACTGCAGGCGCCACAAGTTCGATCCCTAGTCGAGGAACTAAGATTCCACGTGACATGTGGTGTGGCCAAAAAAATAAAAATAAAATCAGAAAAATGAATAAATAGAGACTTGAAGTGTATGGAAAGTTGAGTTAGGCAGGTGAAGAGTGTAGATAAGCATATTCCAGGTAGGGAGGACAGCGTACAAGTAGGACTGGAGGTGGAACATGACTGAGGTGGTCAAGAACTGAGAAAAGGCAGGGAGTGTTGAGAAGAGTGAGCAAAGAGGAGCGAAATTCAGAGTGACGGGGGAGAAGCTGGCACGGGCCAGGTCCTTCAGGTTTATTAGTCATGTTTCAAATAGTGGTCTTTGTCCTGAAAAGCTTGGGGAACTGGTGAAAGTTTTCAAGCAGTAGTGTGTAATCAATTCTACTGTTGTTAAATAAAAATCAAGAGGTGTGCCACGTGGGAAATGGAGAATGGAAGGGGGAGGGTGGGAAGGCAGATGAGACGGGGGTGTACCCATGAGAGATGATGCTGGCTGGGTCACAGTGCATAGTGGAGGGAGACAGAAGTGGGCAGAGATCTATTTTAGAAGTAAGGCTGAGGGTATCTGGTAAAGAATTAGATGTGTGGGTAATCAGTGGGGGCTGGGGAAGAATCGAGGAGGGCTCCTAAGTCATCTATAGTGAGAAACTGGTGGGGAGGAGTCTAATTACCTGAAACGTGGGTAGAGACTAGAGGTGAAACTATGTGTGTGTACACTGGAGTGACTGATCTGTGTGCATGTGTGTGTGTTGGGGGTGAAAAAGATAGGAGACAGAGAGAGGCATTAGGGTAGAAAGAAATGGGGAGGGGGCATCTGAGTCTAAAATAGCTTTCAGTCTAAATAACGTTGGTTGGTATGACAAGGTTACCTCCATGGGACTGAAAAGGAACACACTGGGAGAAGGCAGTAGGGTTAGTATGTCTGCCCAGTGGTCACTTTTCACTTAGATGTGCCTTGCACAACCGCATGGGTTTGTGTGGATGCTGTGTAAATGGTCACATGTCCTAAGCAGTTGCTACTGTTTCCTAATTAAGAGCATGGATTCTGGAGCCAGATTTTTTTGGGGGGTTCAGTTCCTTACCTGTCCCCCTGTGTTAGGAAGAATAATGGCCTTGCAAAGATGCCCACGTCTAAATTTCCGGAACCTATCTCTATCTTAGTCTTCAGGACAAAGGGGAATTAAGGTTGCAGATGGAATTAAGTCTGCTAAACAACTGGTCTTAAGATGTGGAGACTGCCCTGGATTATCTGGGTGGATCCAGTGAGATCACAAAGATTCTTAAAATTGGAAGAAGGGAGCAGAAGAGATCAGAGTTGGAGAAAGAAATGTGATGATGGAAATGGGTCAGAGAGATGCTGTATTTCTGGTTTTGAAGATAGAGAAAGGCAGCCAGGAGCCAAGGAATGTGGCCTCGAGAAGCTGAAAAAGCAAGCAAATGGATTCTCCCTGAGCCTCCAGAGAGGAATGTAGTTGTGCCGACACCTTGACTTCAGTCCTGTGAGACCTGCATTATACTTCTGACCCACAGAATTGTAAAACCATAAATCTGTGCTGTTTTAAGCCAAAAAGTTTGTAGTCATTTGTTACAGCAGCAAGAAGAAACTAATCCACCCACTCACTAGTGTTCCTTGGAAAGCCATTTAAGTTCTCTGTACCTCAGTTTCCTTATGTGTTAATCAGGACAATTAAAATACTACCTGATAGAAATGAGATTTAAGTGGAGTAGCTAATGTAAAACCCTTAGCACAGAGCCTGTGGTCAGTGGTAGAGCTGCCCCTTTGTCAATGTGTCCTGGCCTCAATATGGAAAAAGACACTGCTTGACTTAAAGGGAGGCCACAGATGTGCAGCAATGACTTGTCAAGTCCAGTGGGCTATGGTTTACCCGAGCCACCTGGAGAACTGCGTAAGTGTCAACCTTGTGGTCTTAGTGGCCCCCTAGGACCTGGCAGAAGTTACATCTGTCTCTTATTATTGAAAGTGAGAGTGTCCGTCACTCAGTCGTGTCCGACTCTGTGACCCCATGGACTGCAGCCCACCAGGCTTCTCTGTCCATGGAATTCTCCAGGCAAGAACACTGGAGTGGGTTGCCATGCCCTTCTCCAGGGGATCTTCCTGACCCACTGATTGAACCTGGGTCTCCCCCTTTGTAGGCAGATTCTTTACAGTCTGAGCCACTACGTCTAGTTATTGACCCAGACTAAACTAGACTCGCTCCTACTGTAGTGAAAAAGTGGGAGCCCTAGCAGCCTCTTTATCATCCTTTAACAGGCTGTTCCTTTTCTGAGAAGTAAAACAAAACTCCAAGATGAATATGGCTACCGCTCAGATTATCAGTATGCTTTCCCCTGTGCCGCGGATCATAATATTCAAAGTTTTGGCAAATAAAGGTTATTATAAATTATTCACTGTTTGTGAGTGGAACAATTTGCATATTTTAAAACATTCTCTTTCTATTCAGTCTTTAACACACCTTCTCTCCTTTGCGAATCATGAAGGATTACTGGGATGGCAGGCTTTCTCCTGGCTTCACGATGCTTCTCGGGAAGTTAGGGAGTGGTTGCTGCCTGAGCTTGTGTTGGGAGCCTGGCTTACTGCCCTGGAGTCCTCTCTTCCATGCCCATGGGTCTGCATGCTCAGACCTGTGGCCTCAGACCTGCCCAGGCGCACATCCCTGCTCCGGCCCTGAGCTGGGAGTTTGGAAGAAGTTGGCTCATTCACAACCTCAAGAGCCGTGGATCTCTCTGGTCGGCTATGGTGCACCTCTTTCCTGAGACCAGTTGGTTTTGCCCCAGTTATGGTCTCACTCTCCTTCCTCCAACTTCAGTTCTGTGCTGTGCTCTCAAGTTTCTCTGTGTCCCGTCTTCTAAACTGAATTTCATTCTCTGCTTTTCGGTTAAATGCCCTGGAGATCATTTCTCGTATCCTTAACCCAGTGTCTGGGCAACACAGTTCTTATATTCCCAACCCCTGACTCTTCACAGTCCCTGAAACCTGATCTCCCAAAGTCTTTTTCCTGCCTGAACTTTCCAATAAGGTCAAATGGGAGGAGTGGAATTGGTTTGCCACACAGTGGCCTGCACACATAGTTATTTGGGTAGAGGGGAACAAATCAACAGGCCAGGCAGTGGCCTGATTGCACGGCAACCTTCCTTTAAAAGGATGGATGTTTGGGTTGATACTTGACCGACAACATAGAGAACAAGGTCACAGCTCATATTTTTTACCCCTAAAAAAGGAATTGCTCTTCCAAAACCCCAGAGGAAAGTGGAGTCTGGCTTTTTGATTATACGTTTCATTGCAATGAAGTGATGTAATGTCATACATGATAAAACTAGGGAGCTGGACTTGAATTGAAGTCAATTGAAGCTTACAGGCTTAATCCAGGTTTGGGTATTTCGAATTTGTCCAGCCATGATTTCTGGGGCGAGTATTTGAGGTTAGAATAGCTTATGAGTGACATGGACCATTGGTTGGTTTCGTTTGCAATTCAATGGGCCGCTGCAAAGGAAACTTTGCTTGTATGGTTTGGAAAATGTCATTTTGAAGGGAAAACTGAGCTAAAGTCTGCATCCTGAGAATCTTGGAAAGGA
This sequence comes from Bos mutus, assembly GCF_027580195.1. Lineage (NCBI taxonomy): Eukaryota > Metazoa > Chordata > Mammalia > Artiodactyla > Bovidae > Bos > Bos mutus. Next base: position 53,200,190 of record NC_091629.1, on the reverse strand, counting down.
GGCTCTTCCACTGCCATTTTATCAGAGGCTAAATGAATGTGAACAGGTAGAGACTGTCTCAGGGATTATGAAGGGCCTGGCAGGTTTGGTTCTGTGTGAGTTTATGGGTAATCCCAGGTTTGTTTAACTGGGTGATTCTGGGTCAGGGAGCAGTTGACACAAGTTCATGGAGACAAGCTTACAAAAGAAGGCCCTGAGCTTTGGCAGTGTTTTCACTATTGTCTGTCACACGTTGGCTCCTTCCTGAAGAGGTGGCTCCCAAAGTCATAGCCCTTTTGCAGTGACAGTCCAGGACTGCTCATGTGGAGAATGAACGGTTCCCACTGTACTCTCCTGAGAGTGGTGGAATTTACTGGAAACTAGAAGAGTATCTGGGGATAAGAAAACCTCTTTGGGTAAAGTAAGGACTGAGTTTTACTCTCTGACACAAACCAAAATCTTTGTTGGCTCTCACCCACGAATGTGAGAACCTTTTAGTGTATGTATTTTTTAATTTTATTTTTTAATTGAAGTATAGTTAATTCACAATGTTGTGTTAGTTTCAGGTGTACAGCAAAAGTCATTCAGCTAAAAAATGAGATGTGTCTTTATGTGTTGGTGAGTCTGGCATTCACCAAATGGGAAGGCAGCTTCCTTTCATACAATCCATAAATAATAGTGCTGTTCCAAGAATACTGGAGTAGGTAGCCTTTCCTTCCACCAGGAGATCTTCTCCACCCAGGGATTGAACGCGAGTCTCCTGCATTCCAGGCAGATTCTTTACCATCTGAGCCACCAGGGAAGGCAAAGGAAGTGGAGACAATGTTAAATAAAACCTAAGGATTCAGGTCCTGCCCTTATCATGCTTGCAGTCCAGTCAGTCTGGTGGGGGAGCTAGCTCATTATCAAGTCATCACAGACTCACCTTCATCTATATTTAGTGCCATGGAGGAAACTGTAACCAATGAAATGAAGACACTGGAAAGGGAGGAGTCGATCAGCTTGGATTCAGGCTCAGCCTCCCTAAGAAAGTAGCACATGTCCAGTGGGAAGGCACAGAGGGCAAAATCATTTCTGCTGAAGGAACAGGACACACAAAGAGTCCAGGGCTATAGGGAGCGAGGGATGGTCAGGGCCTTTGGGGAAGCATGGCTGTAGCAGAAAGCCAATCGGCAGTTGGAACAGGGCAGGGCTCAGATGGTAGAAAGAATTTAGCTTTGCTAAGGACTTTCTAAGACTTCTTCCTTTTCAATTCTCCTTCTATCCCTATCTTCCCATCTTTGATGAGTTAACACTATTTTTTTTTTTTTTTTTAGATTTTTTTGATGTGGACTATCTTTAAAGTGTTCACTGAATTGGGTACAATATTGTTTGTATCTTATGTTTTGTTTTTTGGGCCATGAGGCACCCGAGATCTTAGCTCCTCAGCCAGGGACTGAACCTGCACCCCTGCATTGGAAGGCAAAGTCCTAACCACTGGACCACCAGGGAAGTCCCTGATGAGTTAGTACTATGTAAGGTGAGCTGTCTTAGGAATAGACTCTGCTCATTTCTTGGCTCCATAATTCTTCCTGCTCTATATGGCTTCTTATCCTAGGGCTACTCCCAACTCCAAAAATAATTCATCCTTCCTGAATCTTCTCAAACACTAGAAAACCTGGGTCTACCACTTCTTTGAATGCTATCCACAGAATAACTGTTGAGCATCTGGCCTTAGTCTATATCATAATATCCAAATCTGTTTCTCTTTCCCCTTCTAAGTCTCTGGCATTTCTGGATACTTAAGGATCCAATCAATGGACTTACAAAAGATATCAGAGGATGACTGTGGAGACTGACCAGGGCCGAACCCTGAGAAGAGCCAGCTGTCTGTCCTTCTGGGGGAAGACCTGGAACATTCTCTCTTGCAGCTTACTGCCCTGCCCTAATCCCCACCAGTCTCCCTCTGGCTTTTTCTTCCCCTAATTATAACCTGAGTTGAGTCATCTGGTATAGCTAGTGGTGGTTAGGGCTTAATGTCTGCTCTAATAGTTACTTAGTCTTCAGGATAAGTAAGGAAAGTGATGGGTTTGAAGCAGCCTAATTCTCCTCAGGACTGAGGTCATTCATAGAGCTTCATTAAGAAGACACAGAATATCTTTAAAAGCCACTAAAGAAACAGTGCTCAGAGTTTCCATTTAGCCATCCCCCAAATATCTGTCTAATTTTAATGCAGATAAGTAATCAAAGCATAATGCAACCACTGACTATGCTGCCTGCACTACTGGAAGGGGTTTATCTTTCATTCCTCCATGTAATCTTCTATATCCTTCCAGGAAAAAAATAATTCTAAATCAGAGATTCTCAAATGTCTATGCATCCAAGATTTATTTGGGTTACTTATAAAAATGCAGATGCCTGGACTATGCCCTTGGATGATTCTGGTTCATCTGGTTTGACGGTTGAGCTTAAAAACTGTGTTTTAAAAAATCACCCTAAAATGATTCTCGTGCCAGTGGATCATGACCATACTGTGAGAATCAGGGCAGCAGCCCTCTTGCTCTTACTCTGGAGTAGGAGCTGGAGAAGTGATGCAGGTGAGCACCGGTCTTGTGGGGAGCAGGGAGGAGGTAAGGGCGTTTGGGAGTTTTCTTAGGGATTGAGGGTCTGGTGAACCTTACCATGACCATTCACCCCCGTATTATATTGCTAATAAAGTCCCAAAGGGTCTTACTCTGAAGGTTCAGATTATCTTCCATGATACCAGCCTTAAGAGATGGGATATAGTCACAGGTTCTTGCAAACCTCTGAACCTGGTTGAGAAGCTAGGCCTATTTATAACCTACTGAAGTAAACCAAATGTGATAAACGTGAAGGAGAGGGGATGATCTGTAGAATTCCTAAAGACAGATAATAACATGGCTGAGGCTGTGGATTAACAAATTACCAGGAACAACTAAGTAAAGTCCAGAATCTGAATAAAACCTGGTAGAAAGAAAGAAAGAAAAAGAGAGAGAGGGAGAAGGAGAGAGAGGAGGGAGGAAGGAAGAAAACACTACTATTTGAAGAGTAACAATCTATTTCTGTATGATTTCTTACAGAAAACGTCAAGAAAGTAGCCTATAAAATAGTTCACAGAATTCAAAGTTCCCCAAATTATTGTTCATGAGGAAACACAAGAGAAATGTCCACAGTTTTAAGGAGAAAGGCTTGTTATTGAGGAACCAGATCAGATGTTCCTTTGATTCTCATTCATTTTCAGCAGCAATTGAAAGATACGTCAGTATATAACCTCCAAAAAATAAACCATTCATATGCCAGTCCTTTAAAAGAGTATCTTAATAATAGGTTCACACAGTTATAGATAAACAAAAAGATAAGTAAATAATGTAAACAAAAATGTAGCATAATTATCTGTTCCAAAATTCTATAATTTCCGTAACATCATCCTAGAAATTATTTGGGTGAAAGTTCAGGGGCAATAAGGGAAGAGCAGTTGCTTCATCTTAGTGGGAAAACTGAGCGTTACTTATCTGTTTGTTATATACAGAAATCAGAAAACTAAAAATCAATTAAGTGTATGCTGCTGCTGCTGCTAAGTCGCTTCAGTCATGTCCGACTCTGTGCGACCCAGAGACGGCAGCCCACCAGACTCCCCCGTCCCTGGGATTCTCCAGGCAAGAACACTGGAGTGGGTTGCCATTTCCTTCTCCAATGCATGAAAGTGAAAAGTGGAAGGGAAGTCGCTCAGTCGTGTCCGACTCTTAGCGACCCCATGGACCGCAGCCTCCCAGGCTCCTCCATCCATGGGATTTTCCAGGCAAGAGTACTGGAGTGGGGTGCCATTGCCTTCTCCAATTAAGTGTATAAATACCTGAATACATCTTCTGAATTACTAGATAATAAAAGGGCTTTGTGTTTAATTAAGATTTTCCCTGGTGGCTCAGATGGTAGAGTCTGCCTGCAATGTAGGAGACCCAGGTTTGATCACTGGGTCAGGAAGCTCTTCTAAAGAAAGAAATGGCAATCCATTCTGGTATTCTTCTGAAAAATCCCATAGACAGAGGAGCCTGGTGGGTTACACCCTGCAAAGAGTCAGACACAACTGAGAGACTAACTCACACACACAGTGTTTAGTTAGAAAATGATAGAGAACCACACGCACACACAAAAGAAATAAAGTGTAAAATTCTAGTGAGAACAATATATTATACAAAGCAAATCACTCCTTTTTAAAAAAAGGTTTCATCTGGGGTCTAGATTAAACTGCTCTTATTTGCTATGTAAAAGGAACATAGCTAAAATAAAGTTATTTTAACAGAGTAATTTATCAACATATTTCATATTCATTAACCCAGTAATTTTTGGTTTTAAACATTTCTTCCAAGAGAACAATCATGCATGTACACACGGATATCTAAAAATATTAACGGAGGCATTATTTAAAATATAAAAAAATTAAAAACAGTACCTAAGATATGTATGAAATTAAAATGTAAGCATTTCTAATGTGAAATGCTCCTGCATGTTTAGCAAGTTCCTGGGTCATACTGCTACTGCCAGTCAGGAAACACATTCTAAGTAGCAATGCATGGAATGTTGGTTCTCAACCTTGGCTGCACAGTGACACCTGGGGAGCTTTCATAAATATTGCTGAGTTCCAACACTAGAAATTATGATTTAATCACCTGAGGTATGATTAGGGTATTAGGGGGGAGGATGGTTAAAATCTCCACGCCCCTCACCCCCTGCCAACCAGGTAATTTGACTTTGCAGCCCAGGCTGAGATCCACTACTCACTGTGCATGCATGCTCAATTGTGTCCAGCTCTTTGCAACCCCATGGACTGTCAGGAGGAGCTTGTCAGGCTCCTCTGTCCATGGGATTTCCCAAGTAAGAATACTGGAGTGGGTTGCCATTTCATCACCCAGGGGATCTTCTTAACACAGGGATCGAACCCGTGTCTCCTGCATTGCAGGTGGATTCTTTACTGTTGTGCCACCTGGGAATCCCTCCATTGCTCTATAAGACTGTCCAAACTGATGGTCCTGCATAATCTTCATTATAAATATTTACTGGTGATTAAGTGTAAAGCTCAACGTTCAGAAAACTAAGATCATGGCATCTGGTCCCATCACTTCATGGGAAATAGATGGGGAAACAGTGGAAACAGTGTCAGACTTTATTTTTCTGGGCTCCAAAATCACTGCAGATGGTGATTGCAGCCATGAAATTAAAAGATGCTTACTCCTTGGACGAAAAGTTATGACCAACCTAGATAGTATATTCAAAAGCAGAGACATTACTTTGACAACAAAGGTCCCTCTAGTCAAGGCTATGGTTTTTCCAGTGGTCATGTATGGATGTGAGAGTTGGACTGTGAAGAAAGCTGAGCGCCAAAAAATTGATGCTTTTGAACTGTGGTGTTGGAGAAGACTCTTGAGAGTCCCTTGGACTGCAGGGAGATCCAACCAGTCCATTCTAAAGATCAGTTCTGGGTGTTCTTTGGAAGGACTGATGCTAAAGCTGAAACTCCAATACTTTGGCCACCTCATGCGAAGAGTTGACTCATTGGAAAAGACTCTGATGCTGGGAAGGATTGGGGGCAGGAGGAGAAGGGGACGACAGAGGATGAGATGGCTGGATGGCATCACCGACTCGATGGATGTGAGTTTGAATGAACTCCAGGAGTTGGTTATGGACAGGGAGGCCTGGCGTGCTGCGATTCATGGGGTTTCAAAGAGTCGAACACGACTGAGCGACTGAACTGAACTGAAGTGTGATGTTCCCATCTCTGACACAATCCATCTTAAAAGATTTCATGGACATAATAATGATTACTCTTTATGAAGCAAGTAAACTATGCAAGGCATTTTACATATACTGTCTTAAATGCTTGAAGAGCATTCAATCTTCAAGGTCAACTTGGTTTCCCTTACCTTTGGTTCAAAAATAGAGGCATTTTGGGGGAGAATGGATACATGTGTATATATGGTTGAGTCCCTTTACTGTTCACCTGAAACTATCACAATATTGTTAATGGGCTATACTCCAGCACACAATATAAAGTTAAAAACAAACAAACAGAGGAAGTATAGTGAGTATGACCAAGCCTGGTTTTCCCTGGACAAAAGGATATTCTAGGATGTGGAATGTTCAGTGCTAAAACCAGTAAAGTCCTTGGAAAACATGAGAGGGTGGGATGATTTGAGAGAATAGCACTGAAACATATATATTAACATATGTAAAATAAATAGCCAGTGGGAGTTTGATGAATGACACAGGGAACCCAAAGCTGGTGCTCTGTGACAATCTAGAAGGATAAGGTGGGAAGGGAGGTGGGAGGGGGGTTCAGGATGGAGGGGACCCATGTATGCCCATGGCCAATTCTTGTTGATGTAGGCAGAGGCCATCACAATATTGTAAAGTAATTATCCTCCAATTAATATAAATAAATAAATTTAAAGAAAAGAAATACAAACTCACAGAGCCTGAATCAGGCCTGTTGAATCAGCAATACTGCAGGTGGGACCAGCAATCTGTGTTTTAAGAAGTCCTCCAGGTGATTCTGACATATGCTCCCTTTAAAGAATCACTGATTTAGAGGGTTGTGGTGAAGACTGGGATGTTTGCAAAGTTCCCTGGATTCCAACACGCATGCAGGGATGAGAAGCACAACTATAGCCCTCAGAGCAACAGGTCTCAGCTTTAGCTGTACATTAGAAACACCTGGAGAACTTTGTAAAAGTCCAGATGCCCAGGCTCCTAGACCAATTACACAGGAATCTCCTCTCCAGGGTGGCATCAATATTTTCCAAGCCTCCCTGGATGACATCAATATTGATGTCATGCCAAGACTGAGAATCACTGCCCTTTAAGGCTGTAGAACTCCACAGTGATTGTAGCAGGTGTGTTTCCTCATTGTCAAACTGCAGAAATGTTTCCATGAATATGGGTCCCTAGACTTGCAAATGGAAAAATGCTAACTTCACTCTGTGCCTGTCAGTTACCTGATCTGCCTGGGGTATGTCTATCAAGAGTGAGTCTATGGAACTTTCTGGAAAGTCAGGTGGGAATATAACCCTGGGGATCACCAGAGTCCTTTGGAAGATTTGAGCCTCTTTATGGAAAAAGGAAAAGTCAATAGGTATGAGAGTGATTTTTCAATGGAAAGAGAAAGACTGCTGTGAGGGTGTGAGCACATCTGCCCTTTGCTGAGAATATTTCAGGGCTTTGACTGTTGACTTGAATACAGACATGGGCCTCACCTGGAGTCGGTCCTTCTGGACAGTGGACATTGACTTTATGGCCCCAAATTTCTCATTTGGATTTCCAAAAATAACATTTAATATTTCCCAAAGACTAGTAAGCAGTGATAATAGGGAAAAATAACCTTCACATATTGCTTTTTAGGTCAGAAAAACACTTGAAATAAAGAATGGTTTGAAATGAATCCTGCATTCTGCAGTGTTGTGGTAGAGCATGGAAAGTACTGGAACTCAGACTCTTTCACTTCGTTTACTATCCGAGCTGTGAATTTCAAGAACTAAATAGACATTTCTCCAAAGAAGACATACAGATGGCTAACAAACACATGAAAAGATGCTCAACATCACTCATTATCAGAGAAATGCAAATCAAAACCACTATGAGGTACCATTTCACACCAATCAGAATGGCTGTGATCCAAAAGTCTACAAGCAATAAATGCTGGAGAGGGTGTGGAGAAAAGGGAACCCTCTTACACTGTTGGTGGGAATGCAAACTAGTACAGCCACTATGGAGAACAGTGTGGAGATTCCTTAAAAAACTGGAAATAGAACTGCCTTATGATCCAGCAATCCCACTGCTGGGCATACACACTGAGGAAACCAGAAGGGAAAGAGACACGTGCACCCCAGGTGTTCATCGCAGCACTGTTTATAATAGCCAGGACATGGAAGCAACCTAGATGTCCATCAGCAGATGAATGGATAAGAAAGCTGTGGTACATATACACAATGGAGTATTACTCAGCCATTGAAAAGAATACATTTGAATCAGTTCCAATGAGATGGATGAAACTGGAACCTATTATACAGAGTGAAGTAAGCCAGAAAGAAAAACATCAATACAGTATACTAACGCATATATATGGAATTTAGAAAGATGGTAACAATAACCCTGTGTACGAGACAGCAAAAGAGACACTGATGTATAGATCAGTCTTATGGACTCTGTGGGAGAGGGAGAGGGTGGGGAGATTTGGGAGAATGGCATTGAAACATGTATAATATCATGTATGAAACGAGTCGCCAGTCCAGGTTCGATGCATGATACTGGATGCTTGGGGCTGGTGCACTGGGACGACCCAGAGGGAGGGTATGGGGAGGGAGGAGGGAGGAGGGTTCAGGATGGGGAACACAGGTATACCTGTGGTGGATTCATTTCAATATTTGGCAAAACTAATACAATATTGTAAAGTTTAAAAATAAAATTAAAAAAATATTTAAATTAAATTAAATATTTAAATTTAAATTAAAATTAAAAAAATAATTCCCAGGACATTTTTTCCTGGGAAATAGGAATGAAACTTCTTGCTAAGTTCATAGTTTCTTTTTTTTTTTTTAAGGGAGATGGGGAATCAAATAAAATGATAAATTTTAAATTATTCTACTGTTAAAGCCATTCAGAGGATCTAAGATGGAGTAGAATGTGAACTACTATCTCAGAAGGATAAGGCATGGAGGCAACAGATTTTTCTTGAAATCATTTCAAGAAATTGTGTGGATCGCCTGTGGATAGTCTCACCCACCCTACATGACTTCAGTTCCTTTTTTCTCCCCATTTTTCTCACAGCCCAGACACTCATGCTACCATGTCTCTTACATGTTTTCCATCACTCAGGAGAAATATTTGCCTAATCTAAAGTAACCATCGGCCCTTCAAGCTGGGCAAGGTGTTAGAGATGATGCTGTCTGCCTTCTAATCTTAACATGGAAAATTCCAAGTCTAGAACCCAAGTCCCTGGATTCCCAGGTTGGGCTCTTCTGAATGATGGGGTTGGTGCCCAGTTACTCCCACCATGGTGGACAAGGATACTGCCACCCCGACACTGGCCATGTTCCCTTGGTGTCTCTTGTTCTCTGTTTGGGATCATGTAAAGCCAGGGGCTATTATATTCCAAGACTCTGCTAGGGAGCAGCTGGCCATTTCCTAAAGAACATGCAGCAGCCAGCCAGCAAGGGTCCTTACCCACTCTCTCATCTCAGATGCACGTGAATTTGCCATCTTCCAATGAGCTCTCTCCTGACATCAGACCCTTCTCCAAAAGGTGTCGGTGACTGAAAACAACAATAAATTCTGTCTAGACACTCTTGGGGATTTCCTTTAATGAAAAAAAAAATAATAATAATAAAAAATAAAAAAAATAACAAGTCATTGTAAAAGTGAAACATAAGATTCTTCACACCCACTGTTTTAATCATTTAAAAACCTTCCATAACTTGACTTATAACTAAAACATTTCTTTTTAGTAGTTAATGCTCACTGCATTTTTAGTGCTTTCTGAACATAAAAGAAGACAACACTAATATCAGGTTCTAGGTACCATGCAAAGCATTTTGCATTTATCCATTCAACACAGACTGTGTGTTAGAAACTGGAATGGTTGCTGAAGGTCTGGAGATTAATGACACATTATTCCTGCTTTCAAAGAGCTCACAGTCTAATGAGATAATTAAAGAGTGATGTAGTATATGCAGTGAGGAGAAAAGTACACCAGAAGAGCACCTTGCCCAGTTCGGCAGGGCCAGGGTGTGGACAGGAACTATGAGAAGCTATTGGAAGAGGTGACAGATGATCTGAAGCATTAGGAATGAGCAAGCAAAACTTAGCTGAAATATACTGTGACTTGTAATCTTCACAACTCTAGGAAATAGGTATTATTAGTCATATCTCATGGAATTTTGTAAGTAAAGCAACCAGGCAACTGAGTTAGTGTCAAAAAGGGTTATGGGAGGGCATTACATTAGCTAACTTATATAAAGGTTAGTTATCATACGTATATAATAGATATGCACATATAATAAAGTCTATATAGGCTAACTGCTAAATGGTTTACGTAACTAAGCAATAATACATATATGTATTTTATAGTAAATATACGTAATATGTCTGAGCAAACTCCAGGAGATAGTGAAGGCCAAGGATGGGGTTGCAAATAGTAGGACATGACTTAGCAAACGAACAACAACAACGTGTAGGACAGTCTGTTCCCAGTGTCTGATTCTGGGATCTACATTTTCCTCTGCAGATGTACCCTCTCTGTTTTTATCAGCATGCATGAAGACAGACCCCAGCTCTGGACTGAAATAATCTTTCAGCTGATATTCTCACCATTCACTAAGTTGAGCATCATGTCACATGTGCTCAATGAATTTGAGCATTTTAGTCCAAATGCAGGAGATGGAGCATCCGAGAATAGTGGAGAAGCCATGGGTGTGTGTGCAAAGGCTACGTGAAATTTGAGGGTGAGAACAATTCAGCTATCATCTGAACACTGAGTCCTTGTAAATGTGACCTGCTGCTGCTAAGTCGCTTCAGTCGTATCCAACTCTGCGTGACCCCAGAGACGGCAGCCCACCAGGCTCCGCCGTCCCTGGGATTATCCAAGCAAGAACACTGAAGTGGGTTGCCATTTCCTTCTCCAAGGCATGAAAGTGAAAAGGGAAAGTAAAGTCGCTCAGTTGTGTCCGACTCTTCTGTGACCCCATGGACTGCAGCCTACTAGGCTCCTCCGTCCATGGGATTTTCCAGGAAAGAGTACTGGAGTGGGTTGCCATTGCCTTCTCCAAATGTGACCTATGCTTCATCAAATATCAGGATCATTGTCCTCATGCCCAGCCTGGAAATGATTCTGCTCCAAATGGACTATTTCAGTGCAGCAAATAAAAAAGCTTGATAAAAGCTCTGTGTACTTTCATGAATTTTAATGTACATCTCTTTGATTAGACTATGGTGAACATATTCAGATTGGACACAGTGAAAGCACGTGGTGTGTCTCAAAGTCCTCATTAAGATGTCTTTGAAAAAGTCACTTAATCTTTCTGAACCTGTTTCTTTATTCGTTAAAAGGGTTACTATACTTGCCTCAAAGCATGATTATGAGGATGACATGAATGATACAGGCAATTAGAAGATACTTTAAAAAGTGTTAATTTCTCGCCCAACCTTTCCATTATAGGTTGAGATCATAATCCCCTCAGGCTTCATCTTTCAGATGCCCTCTTATGCTTATTCTAGACTATAAGAGTTCACACTCACACACAAAAAAACACATCCTCCTTTATTTCTGAGATTCGTATTTGACCCTTGGATCAGCTGAAGGTACTGGTTAATACAGCAAATGGCCCAGGTGGTAATTAAGCTTTCAGCCTTATTATTGAAATCAGTGAATTATTGACTTATTTGTAACATCAGCAATAACTTTCAGCAACTTTCACATGCTCAGACCTACATCTGGCATTGAAACAAAATGTAAAGCTTTTAAAGCAAAATAAGTCTTTATAAAATGTTGTCCATCTTGCCTCTTCCCAGAACCACGTAGAAGACAGTATCATATGACAGAAAAATGGGGGAGAAAGGCTGAAACTATTATTGGCCTCCCTCGGAATTCTAAATAAGTAATTTGAGCTACTCTAATAATTCAGAATTTCAAAGGTCCATTTTATTTGAAAGAAAGCCTCTTAGGTTAATTTGGGATGGATAGAAAGGACCAGTCTCTGTGGCCAGGAGTCCCAAAGCATGATTTATTCTTGCAGCATTTCTATGAGATGTTTTTTCCTCTCTTCCCAATTCGGTGGAAATGCCAACTCTCTTTCTTCAACAATTCAATACGATTTGGCTCAGAAATACAAGGCAGGGGGAACAAGATACTAGGCATTTAATCCTACACTCCTTCTCTCACCCCTGACTAACCTTTTATTTAAAAGATTTGAAAATAATTTTTCCATATAGAAATGTTTTACCTCTTGATTTTTTTGGATATTCCTTAAAACCTCCTCTAAAGCACTGAAATGTAATACAGTATTCACAGGTGAAAACTACTTACTCTTTGAAAACAGCATTTCTTTTGGCTCAGCCAAAAATACAGGAATGTTTTCACTTACTTCCCACTAAAGAGAAAAACGATTTCACGAAGTCAGTCTCACCTTTGAAGAATAACATCAAAAAAATGTCAACCTTTAGCTTTGAGAGGTCACCAACTGTAAGTTAATACCAGTACACAGCCCCGACTTTGAATCATAAAACCTCGCTAAACACAACCGCTGATTGATGCCAATGGTGCGGTGCTGTGGAGAAAGCTTGGATTTTTATCTCTTTGGGATAACTGTGTGTTTTGGAAATATCTTGCAAACTCTCTGAGTCTCAGTCTCCATATCTTAAAAATGGGACACCTCCCCCTCTTTTCCCTTGGATGCCGTGATGCAAAGTAATATAGGCCTGGCAAAAAAAGAAAGCTCCCCATCAGTGCTAAGGACTAACTGCTTCACTTTCATCCTCATTTCCCAGATTTACATCCAGATCATAACTTTGCCTTTGCATCTGTGGTAAAAAGAATAATTGCCCCGCTATGGTGTCTTAGCTACCAGGTGGCTCAGACAGTCAAGAATTCGCCTGCCATGCAGGAGACCCAGGTTTGATCCCTAGGTTGGGAAGATTTCCCTGGAGAAGGAAATGGCAACCCACTCCAAAATTCTTGCCTGGAGAATTCCATGGACAGAGGAGCCTGGCGGGCTATAGTCCATGGGGTCACAAAGAGTCTGACACAACTGAGTGACTAACACACTGATGATGTCTTAATCTCTGAAGCCTATGAATACATGATGTGACATGGCAAGAGAGACTGCAAACATGATTAAATTAAGGATCTTTTAGTTCAGTTCAGTTCAGTTGTGTCTGACTCTTTGCAACTTTTTGCAACTGCAGCATGCCAGGCCTCCCTGTCCATCACCAACTCCCAGAGTCCACCCAAACCCATGTCCATCGAGTCAGTGATGTCATCCAACCATCTCATCCTCTGTCGTCCCCTTCTCCTCCTGCCCTCAGTCTTTCCCAGCATCAGAGTCTTTTCAAATGAGTCAGCTCTTCACATCAGGTGGCCAAAGTATTGGCATTTCAGCTTCAACATAGGTGGAAGATCTAAAGCTGCTTTAAGCCACTAAGCTTGCACTAATTTGCTGCAGGGAGAATAGAAAGTGAATACAGCCTCTTTGTGGGCTTCCCAGGAGGCACTAGTGGTAAAGAACCCACCTGCCAATACAGGAGACATAAGAGATGGGTTTGATCCCTGGGTTGGGAAGATCCCCTGGAGGAGGGCATAGCAACCCACTTCAGTATTCTTGCCTGGAGAATCCCATGGACAGAGGAGCCTGGAGGGCTATAGTCCATGGCAAAGAGTCGAATAAGACTGAGGTGACAGAGCACATAAGCCTGCACGCACGTATAGCCTCTTTGTAGAGTCCTGTTCTTGCTTCTGGGTGGGACATGCTCTCAGTAGCTGAGGAAATTAGCTCTAACAATGGCTACCTACTCCTGAAAGCCCTCAAAAGTGACTGATGAAGCCATTGTAACAGATCATTTCTCTTTGGTAGGTAAGAAGGCTGAATCTTCCAAAGCAGAATGAATAGATTGATGTATATCAAACAATTAAGCACCTTTTTTTTTTCTTCACCAACTTCATAAAAAGGCCTTTTGTGTGTTAGCTAAGTCAAGTAAGCATAATTTCTGGGAATATGAATTTACAGACTATAATAGTGTCCATTTTCCAGAAGTCCTGAGACTTTTTTACCCCAAGCCTCTGAAAAACTTCAAGCTGACACCTTTATGTCACCTTCTACAGCAAATCCTGATGGAACTTGCAGCAAAGCCACAAAAAAAAAAAAAAAAATGATCTCTGAAATTTTGTACCTCTCAAGGGAGGTGTGTACTCCAAAACAAATGGAGGTAAAACCTTCTGGATTTGACACTGACACCCTGAACCAGGGCTATTTAAAATGGTGGCCTCAAGATTTGGAGATCTAGAAAAGCCTTCCTTGTTACCATCGAGAGAGAGACAGAGAGGGAGAGTGACCAACCTGGGACTAGAGGAAAGAAAACCTTTTTGCTATTTTGTGGAGGTTTTTTCCCCAGAAGCATCCAGAGTGAACACCTATGATATGCTTGTTTGAACTCTATCACTTGATCATGAGACATTTTTATGCAACACTATATAAAGTGTTAGTACATTCCAGTGAGTGACGACATGGTGGAGTTGGGGAAATGCCATTTGTCTGTGTGGTCCCCAAACTTTTCTAGCCTTTTAGTCAATCATATTTATTTTATAGTAGCTCTTATGATAAGCGCTATTATATAGCTATTATATGACTATTAAATAGCATTTTTATGAGATCAAGAGGTCTCTCTTCTTTCCTCTTCATGAACAAATCACAAGGAAGTTCCCTGTTTCCTACATCTCTGGAGTCCATCTGTGGTGACTGCAAAGGGGTACTGTTGACTCTTGAACAACACAAGAGGTTAGGGGCACTGATCTCTATGTAGCCAAAAATCCAAATACCACTTTACAGTGTGTGCGTGCTCAGTCGCTTCAGTCATGTTTGACTCTTTGCTTGAATGGCAAAGAAGAAGTAGGAGTCACATCTTTCATAATGCTGCAAATATAACAGTATGGACCCCATGGACTGTAGCCCACCAGGCTCCTCTGTTCATGGGATTCTCAGGCAAGAATACTGGAGTGGGTTGCCATGCCCTCCTCCAGGGGATCTTCCCGACTCAGGGACCGAACCTTCATCTCCTGCATTGGAAGGTGGATTCTTTACCTACTGAGCCACCTGGGAAGCCCAACTTTACAGTAGGCCTTCCATATAGGGGTTCCTTTATATCCCTGGCTTTGTATCCATGGACTAAACCAACTGCTGATTCTATAGTACTGTACTGTTTACTACTGAAACAGAAAACCTGAGTGGTTTAAGGATAAACTGTATTTCCCACTGAGAGTGGATTTGAAAAGCTAATGGCTGCTTGCAGATCTCTGAAGCCACTGCATACAGAAAAACAATTAGATTTTTTAAAATATCTGGCTAATAGGACCACAAGCAATAAGGGGAGGGGAGAGAGAGAAGAGGAGAAAAGAGTAAAGAAGAGGAGAGAAGGGAAAGGAAAGGAAGGGAAAGGAAGAGAGAGAGATCAGTGATAGCTCAGTAGAAAGCAGACTTCTCTAAAGTTCAGAACTTGGTAGAGTATTCTGATTTGTTAGTAACCCAGCTTGAGGTAAGGATTCCAGGGACCATCTCGGTGCCCCTATTGATTTATGTAGCTTGCTATGGGATGAAGGCTAGAAAGTGGCTTCACAAGGCACATATCTGCTAAACCTACTATAGATGCAATTGAGGATTTGGACTTCATCATTCATTCAGCAAATCAACATTTATTAGGTCTACAACATTCAGCTCTTATGCTGAATACTGTGTTTGTTTTAAGGATCTATCTTAAATGTTTACAATTTAGTAGTTTATTAATCATTCTGAAGGAGATCAGCCCTGGGATTTCTTTGGAGGGAATGATGCTGAAGCTGAAACTCCAGTACTTTGGCCACCTCATGAGAAGAGTTGACTCATTGGAAAAGACTCTGATGCTGGGAGGGATTGGGGGCAGGAGGAGAAGTGGACGACAGAGGATGAGATAGCTGGATGGCATCACTGACTCAATGGACGTGAGTCTGAGTGAACTCCGGGAGTTGGTGATGGACAGGGAGGCCTGGAGTGCTGCGATTCATGGGGTTGTGAAGAGTCGGACACGACTGAGCGACTGAACTGAACTGAATTAGTCTATTAATTATATGTATTGTTCTACTAATTGTGATATGAATGGCTAAGAATAGAGGTAGGAGTCACATCCTTTGTAATGTTGCAAATATACAGAAAAAGTTCATAAAGTAATAGACAATTTTTAAAAACCCAACAACAACTGTAATGATTACTATCTGGACTATTACTATCTGGGCTAAAATACTATTACATGTGTATGTAGCATGTAGTTTAATCTTTCAACAAACTTTTATAGAAAATATGATTACTCTTATTCGTCATATATGGAAACTGAGGCTCAGAAGGATCAAAGAGCTAGTAATGTCTGGAGCAAGTACTCTACCCACTTCTACCCAGCATATATAATAGGTAGGTAACAAGTTAGCACACTGCCTTTTGCTATAGAATTATAGCAATTACCCACAAAAATATTTATTTGAAGGCAAGTGGAGTTGTTTTCCGAAATAAGTTAGCTGAAAGTTATTCATTTTATGAATAGAGATTTGCAGACTCTCATCCAGGGTGACATCAGTGACAAGTCAGTTGGCCCTGGGTGCTTGAAAGACATCACTTATGGCAAATTGGTTCATACACACAAAAAGTTGGTTCTTAATGTTGATATTTTGTTGATGATTTAAGAAGCTCTCCAATAGATAGAGTTAGGGTTATTTCTGACATTCCAGTGCCTTAGTAATTCTTTGGAGATGCATCAGTGGGGAAAACATCTACCTAGCACTGGCCCAGGCACCACCATACACATCAGCTTACATAATTTCCTCAGTGACCAATGTTACTAACCTCATGTTTGTAGAAAAGAACATTGAAATTCAGTATTTTGTTCCAGATCATCCTAATTATTAGACGATCATGGCTGGTTATTTGGTCAATGTAGCAAGAATGACTTTTTTTTTTTTTTACCAATTAGATTTAGACTCTTGAGAATCCCTTGGACTGCAAGGAGATCAAACCAGTCAATCCTAAAGGAAATACACCCTGAACATTCATTGGAAGGACTGATGCTGAAGCTGAAGCTCCAACACTCTGGCTACCTGATGCAAACAGCTGACTCATTGGAAAAGACCCTCATGTTGGGAAAGATTGAGAGCAGGAGGAAAAGAGGGCCTTAGAGGATGAGATGGTTAGACAGCATCACTGACTCAATGACATGAATCTGAGCAAACTCCCAGAGATAGTGAAGAACAGGGAAGCCTGGTGTGCTGCTAAGAGTCGGACATGACGTAGCGACTGAACAATAACAACAACCAACTCTATGGTGAAGGAGATCAGGCATTCATCACTCTACACTGAACCATTTGTCAATAAATCTGGGTAAGAGCTCTTGGGAATCAGTGAGTAGTGATGGTATGTGGATTATTCATATTCCAGGACATGGGAGCCCGTATCTTCTAATCTGAGCTCCAGTCCGACAGTCTCTGTCTCAGACTTGGGTAGGAAAGGAATCTATAGGTAATGAAAGAACAAGAGTCCTAGGTTAGCTTTGGTTCTATGTCAGCTTTATCCCACAGAGAAGGCAATGGTAACCCACTCCAGTACTCTTGCCTGGAAAATCCCATGGGCGGAGGAGCCTGGTGGGCTGCAGTCCATGGGGTCGCTAAGAGTTGGACACAACTGAGAGACTTCACTTTCACTTTTCACTTTCATGCACTGGAGAAGGAAATAGCAACCCACTCCAGTGTTCTTGCCTGGAGAATCCCAGGGACAGGGGAGCCTGGTGGGCTGCCATCTATGGGGTCGCACAGAGTCGGACACGACTGAAGCGACTTAGCAGCAGCAGCAGCAGCTTCTTCCCAGGGAAGAGGAGCAACTGCTGGGTCAAGGAGAGGAACTGACGGGCAGATGTGGCTCCTCTTTCTGGTGGTGACTGCCTTCACACACTATCCCCGTGAGTGTGCTCTGTGCCCTGCACACTTCTGTTCTCTTCTGGTAAGGAAGCTCCACTAGAGGAACAGGATTTGGGTCCTCCGTGAAGTGCCTACTGCACCAGCAAGCCTGAGAAGCCAGAGTTCTTTAATGAGGCCATGCATGGAAAAGTGATCAAAACCAGTCGCTGCTCTAGGACAAGGCCACAGCAGGACTCTGGCTTTAACCATGATGCATCCTTACTTGTGTCTTGGCCTCTGGCATTCATAGTTAGTCCTCACTCTCCATCATCCCTTACTAGAAGCAACTGTTTAAAACAGCGAAACTGATGAACTTGGAAACCTCATGGAGAGTAGCAGAAACAAAAAAGGGGCTCAAAATCTAAGGAAGACAGGACATTTGAGAAAAGCAAATTTTCAAGCTCAAAGCCAGCTTAAGCCCATGTAGTCACAGTTTATTAGGAAGCAAATGTGAAACCACAAAGCCAGGACTAGCCCTGTCCTATTTTAAACAGAATTTCCATTTCCTTTGTCCTGGTCAAATGTGAGTTGGTAAAGATGGAATTGTTTGTGAAACTTTTCTTGTCCTAATTTTTTTTTTAATATCTTATGGAGCTTGTATTTTAGTATAGAAGTATAAAATTTCTTATTTTGTTTTTTTTTTAAAAACTATTTTATACAGTTTTCTTTACATATTGAACTTTAAATACTTACTGCTATTTTAGCCCTTTTGCTTCCATCCATTTATTTTTAATGCATTATTATTACATTATTATTACTAAGTATTTTTGTTTTCTTAAATTTATTTATTGCTATTACATTGATTGAGGTTTACCTGGTGGCCTAGTGGTAAAGAATCTGCCTGCCAATGCAGAAGATGCGGGTTTGATCCCTGGATCAGGAAGATCTCCTGAAGAAGGAAATGGCAACCTACTCTAGTATTCTTGCCTAGAAAATCTCATGGACAGAGGAGCCTGGCAGGCTACAGTCTGAAGGGTCACAAAGAGCTGGGCACGACTTAGCTACAAAACAACAACAACAGTACATTTGTTACTATTAGTAGTAATAGTATTAGCGATAGTAATAGCAGTAGCAGTAGGGGTGGGGTTGTGTGTTCTAGCTTTGGACCCAAATCCCCATTTGACGTCTTATTATAGTGAGCTGGACTGGAATATATTTGGGAGATGAGAAAGCTCCTTAGTACAGCTGCATAGTATACATATAACATCTGTTGATTCTAAATCATCCATCCCAGTCCCACAATCCTTAAGTCCTACCCTATCCCATTTTAAAAAGATAAATAAAAAATTAATAGGCACTCATGGAAAACAAATAAAACAATACAAAAGTATGAATGAAAAGTAAAAGTTTCTGTCCTTCCCCTATTTCTACTCCTCCTAAGTTAACTATTATTATCAGTTCCTTACATATTCAGTGTTTATTTATTCCAACATATTTAGATAAAATTTTCTCATGATCAATTGAATAATTTACACACAGAAAGACATTATTGTGTCTTGCTTTTTTCCTTCTCCTGAACATTACATTTTGGTGATTTTTTTATCAAACCACAGGCATGTTTTATTTTTAAAATAATTAACCTAGTATTTAATTATAATGATGTACACCTTTTAAAAAATTATAAATTATGGGATCACAATGTACTTCTTGCTTGTGCAAATCTATCTATAGGTTAATTTCTGTTTTTCTTTCTCCAGGAGGACTATGGCTGGTACTTGCTTCTCAGGTGAAAGACACTCTCAATATAGTGGCCAAAGGAGAGAGGCAAGAGAAATACCTACATGCCTAGAAGAGGAAAAAGCCAAGGGAGCAAAGGATTCCAAAAGAGAAACCAAGAGCTGTGAAGAGAAGCTACCAAGAAACAAAAGGCTCAGGAAGGTTTGCTCCAGTTCAGCTCTACTCATAATCCCTTTCAGTTATTTAGCAGCAGCCCAGTCCTTGACACCTCATTGGGCAGCTGGCTCTCCTTGGAGACCTTCTCTATCTTTCCTGTGTGGATAGAGGAGGCCCGGTAGAAGAAGACCTGAGCGCCCCCTAGAGGTTGGAGAGCATAGTCTGAACAAGAGAGTGCACATTTCAAAGAGGGATGGGATGGGGAGGGAGGTGGGAGTGGGGTTCAGCATGGGGAACACATGTACACCCGTGGCGGATTCATGTCAATGTATGGCAAAACCAATACAATGTTGTAAAGTAATTAGCCTCCAATTAAAATAAATAAATTAAAAAAAAAGAACATAAAAAAAAGAAAAATACACCAGTTAAAGCAGCTGGTCACATGCATGCCTCTTCCCTGGTGTCTTGATTCATGTGCTCACATTTTTATTTAATTGCAGTGATGGCCTAGATTCAATTTTGTATTCTGCTTTTTTTCTCCCACTTAATATTATATAGTAAATGTTTTTCCATGTGGCTACATAATCTTTCTAATTACCATTTTAATGACTTTATAATACTCCTTCCAGTTCACATATTGTAATTTATTTAAACACTCCTATTGGTGGGCATTTAGATTGTTTCCAGACTTTTACTAATATAGAAAGTGGTGCATACAGTATCTGTTGTTTTCTCTTTTTGAATGAGTTTCTTAGATAAAGGGGTGAGTCAAAGGGTAGAGTTGATTTCATAGCTCTTGATAAACCTGGTTCTGCTGATTCTATAAGCAGCAAAACATCTGGCATGGTACCAACATACTAATTTGAGAAGTTTTTTTTTTTAACTTCTGCAAATGTAATAACTTAACCTGCCACTGCTTTTTACTTTCTACTAATTATTCTTTACTTTCCATAGAGTCAACTCATGCAACCCTTTGGTTAACCATGTATTCATTCCATACCTTTTGAGAACCTACTATCTACCAGGAATTTATTATTATAGAATCACGTTTCCTTGGTAACACTGCAATTCTTATAGAAAACAGTAGAAAATAGGAACAAAGGATGAAAGGCATCATGTTAATGAACTCATTTTTAAAAACTTAAAAAAAAAAAGAATCATACTTTGCAAAACCCCAGGTATCAAATTTAAGTTAACTATGAATGGGAGAGAATTTGCTAGCACAACTCAGCTCCATGAAATGCATAAATGCTGAATTAAAAGAGAACTGAGATGAACAAAGAGTGCAGAGCTGGATAAAGCCAAGCCTTGTTGGGTGAGTAGTACAGCTCAGTTAAGTCTGTCAAGTCGTGTCCAACTCTTTGCGTCTCCATGGACTGCAGCACACCAGGCCTCCCTGTCCACCACCAACTCCCGGAGTTCACTCAAATTCATGTCCATCAAGTCAGTGATGCCATCCAACTATCTCATCCTCTGCCATCCGCTTCTCCTCCCGCCTTCAATCTTTCCAGCAGCAAGGTCTTTTCCAATGAGTCAGTTCTTCACATCAGGTGGCCAATGTATTGGTGTTTCAGCTTCAGCATCGGTGTTTCAGCTTCAGCATCTGTCTTTCCAATGAATATTCAGGACTGATCTCCTTCAGAATGGACTGGTTGGATCTCCTTGCAGCCCAAGGGACTCTCAAGAGTCTTCTCCAACACCACAATTCAAAACCATCCATTCTTAAGGGCTCAGCTTTCTTTATAGTCCAACTCTCACATCCATTCTACTGGAAAAACCATAGCTTTGACTACACCTTTGTTGGCAAAGTAATGTCTCTGCTTTTGAATATGCTGTCATGGGAAATAGATGGGGAAACAGTGGAAACAGTGTCAGACTTTCTTTTTTTGGGCTCCAAAATCCCTGCAGATGGTGACTGCAGCCATGAAATTAAAAGACGCTTACTCCTTAGAAGGAAAGTTATGACCAACCTAGACAGCATATTCAAAAGCAGAGACATTACTTTGCCAACAAAGGTCTGTCTAGTCAAGACTATGGTTTTTCCAGTGGTCATGTATGGATGTGAGAGTTGGACTGTGAAGAAAGCTGGGCACTGAAGAATGGATGCTTTTGAACTGTGGTGTTGGAGAAGACTCTTGAGAGTCCCTTAGACTTCAAGGAGATCCAACCAGTCCATTCTAAAGGAGATCAGTCCTGGGTGTTCTTTGGAAGGACTGATGCTAAAGCTGAAACTCCAGTACTTTGGTCACCTCATGCAAAGAGTTGACTCATTGGAAAAGACTCTGATGCTGGGAGGGATTGAGGGCAGAAGGAGAAGGGGACGACAGAGGAGGAGATGGCTGGATGCCATCACTGACTCGATGGACGTGAGTCTGAGTGAACTCCGGGAGTTGGTGATGGACAGGGAGGCCTGGCGTGCCGCGATTCATGGGGTCGCAAAGAGTCGGACACGACTGAGCGACTGAACTGAACTGAACTGAAGGTTGGTCAGAGCTTTTTTTCCGAGCAGCAAGTGTCTTTTAATTTCATGGCTGCAGTCACCATCTGCAGTGATTTGGGAGCCCAAGAAAATAAAGTCTGACACTGTTTCCACTGTTTCCCCATCTATTTCCCATGAAGTGATGGGACCAGATGCCATGATCTTCGTTTTCTGAATGTTGAGCTTTGAGCCAAAAAACAACAACCTGAAACAAAAAACCAAAAGACTTAACAGTGGGGTCTTAGAATCATGAGATTCTAGGTCAGCTTCATACAAGCCATGAGGATGTAAATAATTTCTCTTTTTCCCTTTTGTCTCTTCTTTAAACTTTTCTTTTAGGTTACTATTTGACTTGTGGTGCTGGAGAAGACTCTTGAGAGTCACTTGGACTACAAGGAAATCAAACCTATCAATCCTAAAGGAAATCAATCCTGAACATTCATTGGAGGGACTGATTCTGAAGTTGAAGCTCCAATACTTTGGCCACCTGATGCGAAGAGCTGACTCACTGGAAAAGACCCTGATGCTGGGAAAGATTGAGGGCAGGAGGAGAAGAGGATGACAGAGGATGAGATGGCTGGAAGGCGTCATTGACTCAATGGACATGAGTTTGAACAAGCTCTGGGAGATGGTGAAGGACTGGAAAGCCTGGTGTGCTGCAGTTCATGGGGTCTCAACGAGTAGGACACAACTGAGCATCTGAACAAAGAGCAGCAACAACTTGACTTTTAAAACTCAGACTAATTGTCACCTATGTAATTTACTTTCCCAACCCCCTTCAGGAAACAAGTCCTTTTTATCTGGTTTTCTTAGCCCATTGGTGACATTCCTCTCTTATAGCACCCATTACCTGATGTTGTCTACACTAGAATATGACATTTTTGGAGAAGGAAGCCATAACCTCCTCTTCTTGGTGTTTCCAGCATCCAGCACAGTACCTGATACATGCTAGTTACTTTCAAATGTTTGTTGAATTTAATGACTTAAATTGAATGTTTCCATAATTATGGCACATCAACAGGAGGAAATATTATGCGACAATTAAAAAGTTAATTAGGAAGACTGCCTAGCTTGGTGGAAATATGCTTAATATGTTTCATGTGAACATGCAAAGGGGTATCTGCCTCATGGTTTGCCTCAAAAAATTCTCAGGCAAGGTGCTAAAAGAGAGAAAGAAGAATGAGAAAAAAAAAATGTTTATCTCTCAGCAGCTCCTGGCTCAGGTTACACTGAGGGAGATAGGGGTGCAAAAGAGTTATCACGGTGTAAGTGCAATGATGGTAGTACGTGTGAAATGCTGAGAGGGCCAAATCTGTCTGGGGAGGTTGGATGAGAAAGACATGACACTTCATGCAGGCTCAGAGATTAACTAGGAGTCAAATGACCGTATAGCAGAGATGGAATTTTCTTAAACAGAACAACATGGGAGAATGAAAAGGCATTGCCTTTTAGAGAAATTGTTAGGAATTTCTGTGGCAGGAGGCAGATGAAACAAGAAGAGAGCATCCATTAAAAAAATTTTATTTATTTATTTTTGGCTGCTCTGGGTCTTTCTTGCTGTGTGCAAGCTTTCTTTCTCTAGCTGGAGCGAGCAGGGGCTCCTCTCTGGTTGAGGTGTGCGGGCTTCTCACTGCGGTGGCCTCTCTTGTTGCGGTGCCTGGGCTCTAGGGCACAGGCTCAGTGGTTGTGATGCATGGGTTTTGTTGCCCCACAGCATGTGGAATCTTCCTGGACCAGGGATCAAACTCATGTCCCCTGCTTTAGCAGGCAAACTCTTAACCACTGGACCAGCAGGGAAGTCTGAGAGCATAAGGTTGAGTTCCATTGTAGATGCCTTGCTAAGGTGTTTTCATCTTTAACATTGTAGACAGTGGGAGATGGCTCTTTTTTATGACATTTGCTTTTATGACAATACCCTGGTGCACCAGAAAGGATGATCAGAGGGCAAACACCGAGCACAAGTACACCAGGGCAGGGGCTGCAGCTACTGCTTCAGGTGAGAGATAACCTGGAGGAGGGGCACATTGGACATCCATTCAAAAGGAGAGTGGATAAAACTGTGGGATGTTGGGAGCTGAGTGAAGGGAGGATGTTAGGGTGACTCATGGTGGCAGACGATTTGAAGCAAATATAAAAGGAACAGGTCTATGCTAAGAACGGTTGGGAATGGCGGAGTAGGGAGATGCTGGGCTGAGATTTCGGATGTGTTGAGTTCTTGGTGCCCGTAGACCTTCCAGAAGGCTGACATGCGGTCAGATAAATGGTTTTAGATTCTTAGGAGATAATTTCAAAAAGATGTCCGTAAACTGGGTCTGACAAATAATCCCACACCCTCTGTCCCCATGAAAAGCAGGGAGCATGCTACAAATGGAAGTATTTGGGCAGTGACTTCAAATCCAGGTTCTCCCGCAGCAGCTGTAAGCGAATGACTTAGCCTTGTTAAGCTTCAAATTCCTCATCTGCAAATTAGGATAATAACTCTTGCCTCATAGGGTTGTGTGAGAAAGAGATGAGATAAAGCAAGAAAAACATCTGCAGGAAGGACTCAGTAAGTGTCCATTCCACCCCCACCCACACTCTACCCCTCTCTTCCACAGATTATCTCAGGACAACGAACTAAAAGAGAAACAAACATAGTTTCCTTTAAAACAAGCATCAGAGAGATTTCTGTCCACTGACTGTTGATTTCTCTGGTGCTGGTCCAGTCTTTGGAGTCATGTTGTTGGTGAGATTCAAGGACCAGGCCTCCTCTGGAGTTTGAGCCAGGCTGTTTTCCAAATAAAGATTTCTCCAGAAATGAATTATGGACTTTCTCAATATGAGCATCATTGAGGTCTAATCTTTATCAGCCTTCCAATATTGTGGCTTCATTTCTCTCTTGGACAAGAGAGCAAGACTTTTGATTTTCTGTTCCTGATTTTATATATATATACTTTTTTTCTGTATATATATATGTATTTTCTGTTTCTGATTATATATATATATACACATACACACATGTATATATATATAAGGTCATAACAGAAAATACATATATATATATATACAGAAAAATATATATACATATAATATATATCAAATTACATATCATATATTAGATATATATAGCACCTATATATCCATTCAATATAGTAATAATACTAGTGAAATTGTAATAATAGTTTTTTCACTTTGAGGACTTGCTTTACGTTACTACTTTAGGTGCCTCCCTTCTACTAACCCCTGCAACAAACCTATGTGATTCTATAAATTACAAATGACTAAGCTAATAGAGAGAAGTGACCTGTCCAAAAATGCACAGAATGTAGATGAAAGAGCTAAGATTTGAAAGCAAACCATTTGAAGCCAGAGCCCTTATTTATAACCACTTCCTCTCAGCCAAGAGAGCATTCCCTGTGCCACTCATCACTCAAGGGTGGGAGAAGGGGAGATGGAGAGAGAAGTTAAGAGAGAGAGATATGAGAAGCAAGCAAGTGTTGAGTGTACATGTGTTTTAATTGCTGTTACACATGAATCATAAGTCACTCTTGTTTCTCCATCAAGGGAGGCACAAGGACAAGCAAACAGAATGGCATTTATCTATGATTAAAAAATTATGACCATTTATATGCAAATGAGGGCTGGTCCTCTGCTTCTGGAAGACAAAAGAGGATTATACAGAGTCGTAAATTTGCAGTGTTTCTTCTTTTTTATACACTCCCAGGCCAAGCACAGCATTTCAGCAGCATCTGCCAGGGTGACCGGGAGCAGCTGAATACCCTGGGTTGTTTCAGATCACACAGTGACAACTGCATCATTTTCCTCATGCTCTTTCCTCAGCCTTTAGCTGACAAACTCTCAGTCTTCCTGATCAAATGCAGTCTGTTCTGAGAAGCCTAATGATTTAGTTTCCGTCGAGTTAGTCTCTGTAATGACATAGATCGTGTTCATTCATTTATTCATTTAACACATGCTCGTTGAGCACCTTCTTGGTACCAGGCCATTGTCCTAGTCACAGAAGATCAAGTTTCACCCAAATCCAGAACGAATGAATGAAATAAGGTTAGTATTCTCCTGAGGAGCTTCCACTCGATGGGAGGAGACAAGTGAATAAATATGTAGGCAGACAAATGTGGTATAATTTCAGATAATGATAAAGCGAATAACTATGTTAGAACTGGAACTATACAGAAGAGCAGGAGCTGGGTCTTCTTGACATTCAGGTTTCTTGGGGCTCTTTGGACTCATTTGCAGGATATGAGAAGGGAAATTTCTGAGGAAGAGTGTCAGATTTCACTTTAACCAGAGTGGGAAAGGAAATATAGAAGCTCTCACCCCTGCTTTCTCCTCTGGGCCAGCATCGTGTCTTATTTACTTCTCTTCTGCAGGATGGTGCATCCTCGGGCTCTGTGGCTTCTGATCTCACCGGGCCTTTCTTGTCCGGGATTCCCCAGGCCCGGTCATTCAGGGATGATCTGGCCAGTTGATCCAACTCTGACGTCTATGCAGCCTTCCCCAGGGGGGCTGATTGGGATCTCCATAATTAGGAAGGGCTTGGCCCTCCAAATTAATCTGGCATTCATATGGACTTGATTTTTCTGAAGTCCCACTAGAAGCCATGCATTTCTTTAGGACCAGGCTACAAAAACCATCCCTTAAAGATGTTTCTTTGCTCATAATTGAGATTCAAGCCTCTGATACTGAGTCAGGAGTTACTTCACAAAGATCAGAAGCTATGTTGAGGGATTTTTGAAATTATTTCTGGGATGTATCTGACAATGGAATAATAAGTAAGAAAAGGGAAGAATATTAGAGAGAGGGAACCAATATTTCTGAAGTCACACAGTAAGTAGGAGGAAGCAGGCAAACTGGGAGAGGAAGGAAGGGCCTCGGGCTGGCTGCTGACAGAAGTTGGGGGCTGTGGAAGCGGGGAGACTTTCTGGGTACCCAAGGAGTGAAGTGTCACAGAAGGGATCAGTTCACCTGCATCTGTGACTCACCTTGGTATACCATCTTCTACTTTCTGGGAGCAGACATTGTGCCTTCTAATGATCTAAATCATCTAATCTTCAAAATATTCCTTTGGGAAGAGGTACAACTAGAACTTGAAACTTTCTGAACTCTGTGCTAGAACTCTTGACTGCATTACCTTCTCTTTTGGTTGTGCTGCTGCTGCTGCTAAGTCGCTTCAGTCGTGTCCGACTCTGTGCGACCCCACAGACGGCAGCCCACCAGGCTCCCCCATCCCTGGGATTCTCCAGGCAAGAATACTGGAGTGGGTTGCCATTCCCTTCTCCAATGCATGAAAGTGGAAAGTGAAAGTGAATTCGCTCAGTTGTGTCCGACTCTTCACGACCCCATGGACAGCAGCCCATCAGGCTCCTCCATCCATGGGATTTTCCAGGCAAGAGTACTGGAGTGGGGTGCCATTGCCTTCTCTTTTGGTTGTAAGTACATTTCAATGCAAGTACTTAGGGCTTCCCTGGTGGCTCAGATGGTAAAGCATCTGCCTGCAATGCGGGATACCTGGGTTCGATTCCTGGGTCGGAAAGATCCCCTGGAGAAGGAAATGGCAATCCACTCCAGCACTCTTGCCTGGAAAATCCCATGGATGGAAGAGCCTGATAGGCTACAGTCCATGGGGTCGCAAAGAGTCGGACACGACTGAACAACTTCACTTTCACTTCACTCACTTAGGGTTTAGGGCTTCCCAGGTGGCACTAGTGGTAAAGAACCTGCCTGCCAATTCAAGAGATGTAAGAGACGTGGGTTCGATCCCTGGGTCAGGAAGATCCCCTGGAGGAGGGCATGGCAACCCACTCTAGTACTCTTGCCTGGAGAATCCTATGGACAGGGAAGTCTGGCAGTCTACAGTCCATGGGGTCTTAAAGAGTTGGACATGACTGAAGCGACTTAGTACACATGTATGCACACATATTTAGGGTTTAACAAACTCAGTGGTTTCTCATGTGTGTGTATGTGTGATAAATGCTACAAATATCAATTCTCATAATAGGGAGAAATCTGCTCTCACTCTATTAACAGCATCACTAACCATTTATTGATTTTTCAAGGGGAAATCAGAAAAAAAAAGATGATGCAAATTATTGCTATTAAGTCCCATTGGAGAGCTGATACACTCACTCCTGTGTTGGTGAGAGTGAGTAGAAATATGAGTCAGACAAAGAGAATAGAGATCTTGGTGTTTGCATTGAAAGCTCGAAAGTAACAGGCACAGCCAATTAAGGGCTGCTCTTATACCTTTAAGCAGCCTCTTCTTTCCTGAGGACCTTGATGAACTCACATGATACAGTAGAAAGAGCAAAGATCGAAATCCTTCCTCTTCTGCTAACTAAATGAGTGGCTTGGGGCAGGTAGCTTAACCCCGGTGACTCTCCATTTACTCATTTGTACTATCTGGATACTAGTAACGACTTCACAGGGTTTTTCCTGAAGACAGAATGATGATACTGAGCATAGCACTGTGCCTGGGACACTCGAGGGCTGTCATGACCTGCTTGATTCTTCTCATTCTCTTGGACTCTTCTCCATTTGGCAGGATCCCAAGGCCTGCCTTCTTAGTGATGGCAGAGAAATCATGGAACCCTGCTTTTAGTCTCTAATTCATGTTACATACGCTGGAAAATTAATCCTTCTGAAGCCTTGCACTTTATTTGTATGAAAGATTGGTCTTCACCCAGCTGATCCCCGAGTATCCTTTTGATGTGACATTGGGGGATTCAAGACAGATGGATGGGTATTGGTTTAGATGTAGTTGTGAGGAGACTATGAAATACACAAAGAGTTAAGGTTTTCTCATTGAGAAATTAACAGAATAACAGGATTTTTAGAATCCCTGAGACCAGAAAAAGGAGAGGAACAAATATAAGAGGAGACAAATAATCTAGGGAAAATGGTAAGCATCCAGCATGGTAAGTTTCTCTTGAAAAAGGGACTAAATTATCTAATATTAAATTTTAAGTGATTTTCAGTGCTATTTAGATAAACTTAACACACAGAAAAAGTCTGTTGAATGTGAGTTAATATTTAAAGTCCTTGGAATGGAACAGCTCCCGGCATGTACTGTTGTTATCATTATTAATGTTATTTTATATGGTCATTATTATCCAGACTTGTGTTGGACACATGGTACTTTGCGCTGTGAATGAATTGAAGGAATGGCAATGTCCAAAGTGGATTGCTACAGTGGATTGCTATAGAATATAAGATTATTGTTGCTGTTCAGTCACTAAGTCATGTCCAACTCTTTTGTGACCCCATGGACTGTAGCCCGCCAGGCTCCTCTGTCTGTGGGATTTCCCAGGCAAGAATATTGGAGTGGGATGCCACTTCTTCTCCAGGGGATCTTCCCAACCCAGAGATCTAACCAGAGTCTCCTGCTTGGCAGGTGGACTCTTTACCACTGACTCACCAGGGAAGCCCAAGATGTAAGATTATATGGAGACAAAACTACAGCTGACTCTTGAACAACATGGGGTTAGGGACACCCATTCTCAACCACAGTCAAAAATCTGCTTGTAATTTATACTCAGTCCTTTTATCTGAGGTTGTTCAGAAGCCACAGTTCAGAATCTTCAGATTCAGCCAAATACAGATCATGTAGGACTATAGTACTCACTACAGAAAAAATATACATGTAAGTAGACCTGCACCATTCAAACCTGTGTTGTTCAACGGGCAACTGTAGTTCAGTGGAAGCAGGAAATGATGATCCAACCTGCTTGAGAAGTCAAGGGGCGCTGGGCCTCAGGTGGTGATTTGAACCACTTTCTCCTGCTTCTCTATAAAGGGAGGGATGACTAAAACTAAAATAGAGTCACATC
Organism: Bos mutus; assembly: GCF_027580195.1. NCBI lineage: Eukaryota > Metazoa > Chordata > Mammalia > Artiodactyla > Bovidae > Bos > Bos mutus. The sequence continues at coordinate 53,170,351 of NC_091629.1, read as the reverse complement.
TAATTCACGAGTCATGAAAGTTTCCAGGACACTGTTACTCTCAAGCCCAAACTCCCAGGCTTAATGCTGCATCATTTGCCCCGATGACCTGGCCATTGAGTGTTTGTGGTCTTCTCCCCATCATTTCCCAGAAACACCCTCTCTAAGTCTCTGCAGGTCTTCAGTGCTGAACAGACAGTTGCTCCCTCTGTAGGTTGGGCCAGGCCATCACCCCTACCCTGAAGAGCCGACCCTGTTTTTTCTGTCCACCCAACCCTGGTCCTTTTCTCAGCTCAGCCCCAGCTCCAGCTCCCCCAAAAGCCTTTGCCATCCCTTCAGTCCAAAATAGATTTCCCCTTCCTGGCACTTCCTAAGGTCTCTGAGCCCATGTCCCCATTTTCAGTGGGATTCAGTGATGCTCTGCCACCGTCCCACTCAATGTACAGATGCATAGAAATGTCAAGGGTTCCATCTGCTGAGGTTTTCGTTTAGTCTTTAACCTCTGGCAATAGGAAATTACAGGAGTTCTGATAAAGCATCATCACATGGTTCTAATTGTTTCAGAACATGCGTTGGCAAACTTTTCCTGCCAAGGACCAGATATTCAATATTTTACACTTTGGGCACCATAGACAATCTCTGTTTTCACTTCTCTTCTCTGCCCTGGTAGTGTGGACAAAGCAATAAACAATAGGTAAACAAATGAGCATGGTTGTTTTCCAATAAAATTTGACTTGCCAACATATGCTGCTGTGATTATAGTTGCCAACCTCTGTTTTAGAAGACGACTCTATCCCAAGGGAGAGATGGACCTTTGCTACCATCAGAAACCCTATCCACAACCTGACATGCTTTTGATTTTTCTTATTTCGGCCCTAAAGAAAACAGACTTAAAAATAGCTTGATCACTCCCATCAGCATGTGCGTGCGTGCTGCTTGCTCAATCATGTCTGACTCTTTGTGACCCAAGGAGTGTAGCCCACCAGGCTCCTCTGTCCATGGGATTTTATAGGCAAGAATACTGCAGTGGGTTGCCATTTCCTCCTCCAAGGGATCTTCCTGACCCAGGGATCAAACTTGGGTCTCTTGCATCTCCTGCATTGGCAGGTGGGTTCTTAACCCTAATCCATCATCATGGCTACCATCAAAACAAACAAATGGAAACTAACAAGTGTTAGTGAGGATGTAGAGAAATTGGAACCCTTGTGTCCTGTTGGCAGAAATGGAAAATGGTTAAGTCACTATGGAAAATAGTATGACACTTCCTCAAAAAGTGAAAAACAAACAAACAAACCAGAATTACCCTGTGACCCAGAAATTCTATTTCTGGGCATATATCTAAAAGACTTGAAAGCTGGGTGTCAAAGAGATGTTTGTAGAGCCATGTTCATAGTAGCAGTATTCACAATAGCCAAAAAGCGAACGCAACACAAATGTCCATGAAGGGTGAGTGATAAACAAAACACAGTATATACATACAATGGAATAGTATCATCCTCAAAATGGAAGGGAATCCTGACAGATGCTACAGGATGGATGAACCTTAAAGACATTGTTAGTCGTCAGTCATGTCCGTCTCTTTGCTACTCCATGGACTGTAGCCCACCAGGCTCCTCTGTCCATGAGATTCTCCAGGCAAGAATACTGGTTGCTATTGTTCAGTCGTCTCCAACTGAGTGGGAGTTGGGTTGCCATTCCCTTCTCCAGGGGATCTTCCCGATCCAGGGATTGAACCTGGGTTTCCTGCATTCCAGGCAAATTCTTTACCGTCTGAGCTGCCAGGGAAGCTAAGTGAAATAAGTCAGCCACAAAAAGACAAATAGTGTATGACTCCATTTCCATGGGGGTACCTAGAGTAGTAAGATTCACAGAGATAGAAAGTAGAATCGTGGTTGCCAGGGACTGGGGCAGGGTGGTTATTATTAAACAGGCTGGGTTTCAATTTTACAAGGTGAAAAAGTTCTAGAGAGTCTTTTCCTAACAATGTGAATTGTATTTAGCAATACTGAGCTGTGTACTTAAAATGGTGAAGATGGTACATTTGATGGTACACATATTTTACCACGATTTTTAAGAAAGTAAAGTTGACTACATTAAACATTTTTTACATAATTTTATTTATTTATTTACTTATGCCTGTGCTGGATTTTCCTTGCTGCTTAGGCTTTTCTCTAGAGGGGGCTACTCTCTAGTTGGGGTGCACAGGCTTTTCACTGAGGTATCTTCTCTTGTTGAAGAACACGGGCTGCAGACTTCAGTAGTTGCAGAGCATGGGCTCCAGAGCACACGTGCTTAACTGCTCCATGGAATGTGGGATCTTTCTGGATCAGGGTTTTGAACCTATGTCTCCTGCATGGGCAGGCAGTTTCTTTACCACTGAGCCACCCGGGAAGCCCTGCATTAAATATGTTACAGGAAAAAACAAACAAACAAACAAAAAGCCTTGACTCTTTAGCTCCTGTCCCTTCTCCATCCTTTGCTCTGGCTCCCTCTGCATGGAGGCTGGCAGCTCCAAGGGGCACCCAGTGGGCAGAGGCACATATGTTGGTCTCCTGCATTGGAGAAACCAGTCAGGAAGGTCTTTTCCCATCAGCCTTTCTATAAGAACACAGACTATCCCCTCAGCCTGCTACAATATGGTAATTGCTCCTTCTCAGCTGGGGAGGGGGGTCCCCCAGGAGCTTGACTGAGGCATCATTGGGGGATCTGTCATGTCCTATAGCTCAGCGCTGGGGCCGCACAAGTGTCCTCTTCTGCTTAAGTTATTTATATAGGTGGTTGAAAACACTTTGCTTGTACAAACTAGAAACTATTAGATTAGGCCAGCAGAGACAGCCAGAGGCAATCTTTTAACAAAGTGAGTGGGATTCAAAGTAGGCATGGAAAGCAAATATTATTTCACTGGGAGTCGATTAGAGGGAGCTCTGCCGATGAGCTGTAACTGCTTTGTTAACTTAGCGGGGCGGCGGGGTGGGGGGGAGGGTGGGGAGGTGAGCGGGGCCAGGTAGGCACCAGCTGGGTTTGAAGGGGAGCAGCCTGGGATGCAATGGTAATTCAGGGGTAGGTGGATGCATCAGGCACCCCTCCACACACACTGCCCCCCTGTTTTTTATTTAAAGTGCATGATGGAGCTTAGCAGCTGAGAAGCCTCAGTTTGCTCTAAAATTTCTCATTTTAATTCAGGCAAACACTCTATAAATCCAATGTATCGGAAAGCAAATATTGAGGCTGAGTAAGAAGGTCCATTAGATGGAGTACTTAAGTTCTAGGGCCTGAGTGTGTGGGAGGGGTGGGCAGAGAAGCCTAGAGAGGATAGCTGAGCCACAGGAGTAGGAGCCCGGAATGTGGGTGCTGTAGGAAAGGGGTCTGGGTAAGGTGGACTCTGAGAAGGAGTTTCGGGGAGAAGCAGAGGGGAGGGGAGGATGTGGGGGCCACAGAGGTAGTCAGTTTGGAAAAGGCTGGATTAGAAAGAGACTTCTGATGGAAAGAGAACTGGAAAGGAAGCTTCGGATGCAGACTAACAATGGGGCATAGGAGAGGAGGGTCTAGGAAAGAACAGAAGGGGCCAGAAGGGGACGTAGTCGTTTCTGCTTGCCCAGTGAGTGTCTTCTCATAAGCAAATTCCAAGAAGAATGACCAGGGGTAGGTTGAAGAGTTTGGATGCTTTAAAAAATTTTTTTTCACTGTGGTAAAAGTCACATAATATAACACATACTGTTTTAACCATATTTAACTGTACATTTCAGTGGCGTGAAATACATCCACACCATTGTGCAACCCTCACCATCATCCATCTCCTGGATTTTTCACTGGCCTAAACTGAAACTCTGTTCCCATGAAACACTGTCATTCGCCTTGTTTTGCAATAAGGCTGCTGGGGATTTTGTAAAAAGTCCCAAACTGACCCCAGGGGTGGCTGAATCTCCTCAAAGATCCTGAGCCTCAGGGTGGCCAGGGAACTGGTACTCAGGAGCTCCTAGACGTGGGCTTTTTCAGGGGTGTCCACAGGAAGCAGGAGGGTCTTTTACACATGGAGGTGGAGTGCCCCATGGTGAAGGGGATGTGTCCTGGAGTCAGGAAGACATGGATTTAAATCCTATCTTGATCATGTGCTAGCCGGGTGAACTTGGAGGTCACCTTGCCTCCCCAGCCCCCAGTTGACCTCTTCACATTTACTGGAATCAGCCAAACGAAACACAAATATGACCTGTCACTATGTTTCACTTCTGTAACAAGCCTTCCTGATTCATGAGGTGAAGTCTAAAGTCTCTTGGACTCTGTTTACCCCTCTGTAGAATGGGCACAATTATATTTCCCTGGAGATAATTACACTTTCTTCGTGCGGAGATGAAATGAGGTAATCCAGTTAGGCTTAGTACAATGACTGGCACAAAAAGGGAGATCAATTTACCTAAGCTTTCTTTTCTTTTCCTTTTTAATGATGCTGTTGTGAGAATAATTTTCAAAAGCAGTGCCTCCAAAACACTTCCAAGGACTCTCCAGATGTGTGAGCAAAAGTCTTAAAAGTCTCAGAATATCCCACTGTCTAGGCTACAAGTGACCTCCATGTTTTTTCTCTTTTTCCATAGGAGCTCTGAGAAGTTTTGACCCTGAAATCTCCATAGGCATCCATTGCTCAATGTTCTCTGCAAAGTTCTTCCAGAAAGGGAAGTAGCCATGTTCAGTGATTCACCACCTGAATCTCTCTTGGATTATATTAATGTCAGCACTTTGATTTTTCAGTAAACGGTAAAGATTAGTAAAGGCAATCTTCTAAGGCTTTTCTTACAACCCTAAGGTTTTAAGAAGAGATATGAGAACTGCACAGTCTTAGATCATTAGCATGAGGGAATAAGAACCATAGCTGATATTGATAATAACCACCATTGACTCAGCTCTTGTCATGTACCAGGCTCAGAACTCACTCTCTTACAGGACTTTCCCCCTTTGGTGATTGTCGCAGCCCTTAGGATAGGGACTCTTTTAATCAATATACTATAAACAAGGAATCTGAGCCCAACAGAAGGTTTTTCTTTGCTCAGGTTATGTCTGCCAAATGACAGAACTGGTGCCTGAATGCCTTCAACCAGATCTGAAGCCAGAGTTGAAACTGAAGACTGCCATCCCTAAACTAGACTCCGTGCTGTGCTGTGCTTAGTCGCTCAGTCCTATCTCACACTTTGTGACCCCATGGACCATAGCCTGCCAGGCTCCTCTGTCCATGGGGATTCTCCAGTCAAGAATACTGGAGTGGGTTGCCATGCCCTCCTCCAGGGGATCTTCCCAACCCGGGGATCAAACCCAGGTCTCCTACATTGCAGGCAGATTCTTTACCATCTGAGCCACCAGGAAAGCCCAAGAACACCGGAGTGGGTAGCCTATCCCTTCTCCAGGGGATCTTCCTGATTCAGGAATTGAACTGAGGTCTTCTGCTTTGCAGGCTTATTGTTTACCAGCTGAGCTACCAGGGAAGCCCAAGGAGACTCCATAATGGGAGTCAAAATGGGAACAAATCACAAAAGTCTTTACTCCCAGGTAAGAACCTTGGTTATTAGAAAAAATATGATAATTAATCTCCTGGGATAAGGGAAGAACAGATTTAATTTTTGCCCAAAATGAAGTTGTCCTAATTGTTACTGATATATAGCACTTTGGACTCTTAATCAATGATGTTAGCAGTTTTAAGTGTTAATTTAATTAGTACAAGAGACCCTGCTGGTAGAAATATTGGATAATTAGTGTTTTATGTAATAGCTTATGAAGTACACAGTTAAAAAAACTCCAATAATCACAGATTCTCAGCAGAACTTTTATCAAAGCACAATATTTAAGTGGATAAATCCTTGCTTGGAGGCTGGTCTGATTAACCATCGGTTGGGGCATCAAAATCCCCATTTCTGTTGCACTGCTCTGGTTTTCAAAAGGTTAAGAATGACACACGGGCTTCCCAGGTGGCACTAGTGGTAGAGAACGTGCCTGCCAGTGCAGGAGAGGTAAGAGAGGAGGGTTCGATCCCTGGGTCGGGAAGATCCCCTGGAGGAGGGTTGGCAACCCACTCCAGTATTCTTGCCTGGAGAAACCCACAGACAGAGGAGCCTGGCGGGTTACAGTTCATAGGGTCGCAAAGAGTTGGATACAGTTGAAGTGACTCAGTGACTTGCAGGAACATGCTTTTAGCAGGTTAGACTGCAGGTTTGTTTCTTCATTAATTACTTTCTAAATCTGTATATATATATATATACAGATTTATATTTATATTTATATATATATATATATATAGGTTTTTTTTTTTTTTTTTTTGCCCATCAATAATATCACTAAATCGTTTAAACTTTTCATCAGCTTTTGCCTTGGCTATAGAATGGTTTCAAAACTGGATGGGATACCAATCTCGCATCCCCAGCCCCTACTTGGCCTCTTCACACTCTCTGGAGTCAGATATATGAAACACAAATATGACCTGTCACTATGTTTCACTTCTGTAATGAGCCCTCACGACCCATGAGATAAAGTTTAAATACTCTGCCTGGCAATGATGGCCCTTCATGGTCTGGTCCATGCTTAAACATCCAGCCTTGTCTCCTACTGCTGCCTTTCTCAAATATATGCCCGCCCCACTTTTATCTTACTAGTTAACTCTACATGTCATTCTAATTGCTGTCACTTTGCCTTTTCGCTCTTTTTCTTTTTCCTCTCTCTTCCTCCTCCTGCCAGGAGTATCTTTCACACCCCTCCTCACATAGCCTCCAAGAAGCCAACTCCTCAACAATTCTCTCCACCCCAAACCCACATAGATGTTTTCATGGATGTTTTCATAAGACATTATAAATAGATAGTTCTATTTTCCCAACACACCAAATAATCTTTTATCTATCTGATTAATGTGATCTAACCCCCTTATAGACTGAGCTCCCTGTAGCCAGAAACCATGCTTTCTGTTTTTTATCATGAACACCTAGGACAGAGCCAAGCAATTAGCAGATATACACCACATGTTTATTCCACACATAAATTAATGAATGTTACTGAATAATTTATCCAAGGCCAAAAGAAGAACTTAAACCTAACCCCTGTCTTCTTATTTAAAATTGCATTATTTTTATTGTACCTTATTCTCTTGTTTAAATATCAAGCTCTGCCTTGATTTTCGCCTTTAGAATTTGATCATGTGTTTGCATTTCCTTGGACTACTGATGAATATGAAATAAGGCACTTTCAAGAACACACACACACACACATATTCACAGACAACTGAGAAAGTTTACCACGGATAGACCAAGACTAAGGGAATTGATAAAGAAATGCTCTTTAAGAAAAAAAAAATTCAGGAGGACTCTTTGAAGTAAGATGCCGTAGTGAACAAATAAAGTGACAAATATAAATATAAACAATATAAAGAATGATTACCTCCATACACTAATAATAACATTTAATGTGTGTATTTAAAAGGGCAAGGTTTAAACCAGTGGACAAGAGCAGTATTTAAATTGAGAGGGCATTGGCTGAACTATGAGTCCTAAGATTCTTCTATTAGTTACAAAGAAGGTTCATATTTCCTTCTGAGAGGAATCCTGGGCCTGAGGTTGGTTTCTAGGGGAAGGTCGGGGTTTGATTAGTGATGTCTGCATGAGTGTGGCAGTAAGAGTCACAATTCATGTGCAGTAGATTTATCATTCCTGGTCTAAGTGATTTATTCTCATGGAATGGAGCTTTGCCTTTATTGAGGGGACGAGAAGGGTTTGAGCCAATTTAAAGACACAGAGCTGCATTTTTGCCTTCCTTCATCCTCAGGGATCTGCCTGTACATTGGCAGGAGTTTGATCTGACTAGTGAACAGGATTCACCAATGATCCACAGGTAAATATCTCCTTTGAGAAGTAAGAAATCATGACCTCATCTTCATTTGAGCCTCTGCTCATGAAAACCAGGGATTCATGGACTTCTGTAACCTGACCTCAAATCCCTCAGTGTGCAAATTCCCCTCTAACTCCATCCAGGGAAATGGGAAGGAAAGGAATCCTTGGAATAGAAGAGCAAAAAGGAAGGGTAAGAAAGGGCAAGGGAATCAGATAATGTAAGAGGGGATAAAGGCACGAGGAGGGGGGTGGGCTTGAAATAAAAACTGACTTGGGAGAAGGGTAAAAGGGAGGGAGAGAGTGCCCAGGAATTATTGATTAGATCCCTGGGGGTGACATACATCAGCTCTTGATTAGGTGTGAGAAGTTGACAGGCCTGAATTGCTTACAACTAATTAATGGCTGTGAGAAGCTTTGAAATCCTGGGATGAAAGCTAAAGGCTCTGCCTACAAAAACGAGATGGCATCCATGATTTAAACTGTTCACTGCTTCTGTGGATCCTCAGTGCTGGGAGGAGGCTGCTCCGTCGGCATCCTGACACTGTAGTTCGCTCCTGAGGGTGGCAGTTGCCTTCCTCTTCTGTTGCCCTGTCTCCCCCATCTCTCAGACTCCTCGTGGAGAGAGCTCAGTGTCTCCTGCTTCACTGAAAGAGCCACGGGTCTTCAGGATGCTCCAACATCAGATCCCCAATCTATTGAGGATTTGTCCATTTATTCTGGTTTTAATTCATTGTTTTTACTTGTCCCCCCCCCACCACACCCTGAATCCTGGATTCTCCCCTGTTTCAGTTAGAAGACCATCTATTTCAGTCACTGGTAAGCCATGAAGTTCTTAAGGAAGCTCTGGCCTTCTGAGCCAGTGGGGTGGGGAGAGTGCTGCCAATCTGATGTCAGATTAATGGCCAGAAAGTTTCCCTGATCAATGTGGTTGAGTGGCAGGGTGGGTAGTCCTGTTTTCTCCACAAGCCAGTGAAGAGAGGTGTCTTAGGCCCAGCCTAGATGTTAATTTCTCACTTGCTGTGGATTGAGGCCAGCCCAAATAGCTACAGAGCAGTGGGGATGGGAGAAGATTTCTCTTTGTTTCAGAGTGTCCGTTTCTGTTTTTGCACATACCAATCTGAAAACAGCCTCCTCAGGGAAATTCTGCAGTAAATTTGTCTGCAATGAAGACAGGGCAAGGCAGCAGGGTTTGCCGTAACTTTCTGGAGGAAATTAGCATGAACTATAGCTGCTTTAAGGACGAGAGGACAGGCAACAGGCAGGGAGATGCAGGATAGGCAATAAAGTGAGGATAAAAGGGAAAGCTTGTGCATGGGTTTCTGAATTCAAGTGTGAGAGAATTCCAGTGAGAAAGTGCTAGGCTGTCTTCAGACCTGTTCAGAAGATGGGGAACCTTATGCACATCTGGTGAAAACCACAGCACCTGAAGGACTTTACATACCACCAGGGAAATATACGTCTCTGTATAACGTCCCACGTACCTGCAGAAACTATAACACAGCTGGGGAAACCTCTATAAATCTGGAGTGCACGTGCATGCTAACTTGCTTCAGTCATGTCCAACTTTTTGCAACGCTATGGGCTGTAGCCCACTAGGCTCCTCTGTCCATGGGATTTTCCCATGGGTAATATGACAAGAATACTGGAGTGGGTTGCCATTTCTTCCTCCAGGAGGTCTTCCCAACCCAGGGATTGAACCCACATCTCCTATGTCTTCTACGTAGGCAGGTAGATTCTTTACCACTAGTGCCACCTTAGAAGCCCCTAAATCTTGAGAACCATGAACGAAATTGGGGAATCTTTACAACTCTTTGCAGCCAAGAGCAGAACTCAAGGCTACACACAAAAGCAACCCTAGTTACCTGCTTGACACAGCTAAGCAATGCTTTCTCACAGCTGCTTATTTCAATGCTGGTACACACTGGGAAGAATACTAAGCCATCTGCATTGCCTAAGATGGGGGAGAGGCTCTCAAACTTTCTTACCCATCAGTACTACCTGGGAAGGCTGTTAGAAATACAGGTGCCAAGGTACCACCTTCAACTACTGAACCACATCTTTAGCCCTGGGATTGAGGGAAGAATATTTGTAACAGATGAGCTTCCTGCATGACAACATGGGTTCAATCCCTGGGTCAGGAAGATCTCTTGGAGAAGGAAATGGCACCTCACTCCAGTATTCTTGCCTGGGAAATCCCATGGACAGAGGAGCCTGGCAGGCTACAGTCCATGGGGCTCACAAGAGAGTCAGACATGGTTGAGCAACTAAACAGCACCAACACAAAAACACAACAAAGTCCGAGAAGCTCTTTGCACTTGTGTCTATTTTGAGGAAGATAACTGCCTCATTTTTCTTCAGCGGATTTTACAATCAGAGAGAAATTGATGTAGAGACAGATCCCAGATGACTTCACAGTTTGTTGTAGTGGAGTCAGATTCCCTGGTCTCCCTGCTGATCCCCTGTCCTCTCTGCTTAGGACACCATCTCCTAGGGTATATAACACATAAAGCCCCAAATCAAATCACGAAAGGAATAAAATAGAGGAGCAATGCTTGGAAACTCCACAAAAAATTAACTAAAGCATACTGGACCTGTCATCCATGTATGACACTTCCAGGGTTCAACCCTTGAAATCTGGCGTCACTCTCCCCCAAATCTACCAGCGACAGTCTTGTGCTAAAGCCAAATTTTCTTTTTTTAATCTTTCAAAATTGTTTGTCGATGTTGATCCTCTTGACAGCAGTCTGACTTTGGGCTTTTGTAATGCTCACTGATTGATTCGGGGGTTCCCCAGCATCTGAACCCTATCTGTGTTTCTCAGTTTAATTTTCAAGATTTCCCAGTAATTCCCTGAGTTAGCCAGGGTTTTTTCAATAAATCCATTGTTTTCTCACATCAACCAGAGTTGGATTCTGTTGCTTGTGAATCGAATTCTTGACTAACATACCTTCCACACCCTCACATTCTTGGTTTTATTGCTATTCTTCTGTCCATTCTTTCTCAGACTCATCTGGGTGTTCCCCTAATCATTGTTGCTGTTGTTTAGTCACTGAGTCATGTGAGACTCTCTTGGGACCCCATGGACCGTAGACCTCCAGGCTCCTCTGTCCATGGGATTCTCCAGGCAAGAATACTGGAGGGGGTTGCCATTCCATTTTTCAGGGGATCTTTGCAACCAGAGATTGAACCCAGGTCTCCTGCATTGCAGGCAGATTCTTGACCTTCTGAGTCACTAGGGAAGCCCACTAGAAAGTCCAAATAGAGACGAAAATAATACCTATATAGAACACTCCTGTTTAGGTACCATACTACCTTCTTTTGCAGAGATTACTTCGTTTTATTCTCAAAAAATATTTTGAAAATCTACGCTTATCATTTTTACTTTATAGTAAAGAAGCTCTAACTTTAGAAGACTAACTCAGTAGTTAGTCAATGTTGCCATTATCTTTCAAGACGAGGGTCTGGGGCTTGAGCTCAGGTCTGCCTGATGTCAAAACTGCCCAGCATAAACTCTTCCACAGTGAATGATGAGTCAAAAAAAAAAAAAAAAAAAAAAGAAAAAAAACTAAAGCTCACCATTATCTCCTTTTTGTCTAAGAAGACACAGATGGAAGCAAGTCTAGTTCAATTTGTCCTAGGAGTGAATGTCAGGTACTGTAGGCAAAAAAACTGATCAACCAAAATGAAAATTTTGATTTTTTTCCCCAATAGATCTTTTTATACAACACTCTACTAACAGGGTGCTTCTATTCTGGGAATAAAGATTTACAAAGATGAATATATAATTAGAAAATTGAATTTACAGTAACATCTAGCATTTGTTACCTTTCTAAAGAGCTTTTGCATATAGCCGCTCATTTAGAGGATCCACTAAAAGGGTTCAGATAATTCAGTTTGCAAATGCAGGGACCAGGAGGTGATTTTACAAGTATTCAAATACACTCAAGTTTCTGACAAAAGAAAAGAGTGACACGCTTACTTCTGGGGTTGGAATTCCATCACAGGGGGCCTCCAGCGTGCAGGTCCCATCATTTACATGAATTATCCCACTTCATTTGGCAATAACTTGGTGACACAGGCATTATTATCTAACCCTCAGGTCACCCCCACTGTGAGGTGTCAAACTTTAATTAGATCCTTTTTGGAGCTTCTAGGAAAATATGCTTTACTAAAAAAGCAGCAACCTCCATTGCTCACCATTAGCATCTATGCAAGCCTTGCAAACACAGTTGGGAGGGAGTTACAAAGCAGGATATAAATAAGATAAAACAGATTTTAAATCCTCACGAAAATGTCCATTTTTCTCTGGGAGGATGGGTATCGTCACCGAACTCACAAATGAAGGAATGGAAAGGGAGGCCCTGTGGGTCTGCTGCTCTGGGAGAGAAAATAAAGCTCAGAGACGTTGGTGAAATTGCTAAAGGTCACATGGGTAGAAAACGGAAAACTTGAGACTGAAACCTTGATCTTCTCATGGACTTCAGTAGCTGCCTCACAGTAATGGATTTTAATATACTGGAGTGCTTAATCTAATTAAATTGGAATTTGAGCAAATCCATGTCCGATGAGGACTCCTACGAATCAGAAGAAGGGGGTGATGTGAGGCAGGAAACCCCATTCCCGTCATGCACAACTCAAAGAGAATAGAGATAATTATTAGGAGGCAAGAGAGCAAAATGAGAGACACCACAGGGGACAAGGCAGAGTAAAGAGAAACTGTTTTCTTTGCAATTCTGTGACCGGTACCATGAGCGAGTTGAGTGACAGTAGCTCAGCCCTGTCCAACTCTGCAACCCCATGGACTGTAGCCTGCCAGGCTCCTCTGATTATGGGGTTCTCCAGGCAAGAATACTGGAGTAGGTTGCCATTTCCTCCTCCAGGGCACAGATACCATAGAGTACCATAGAGTAACACAAACCAGGCTACTTCAAAAAACACGACTTTGCTATTTGATAGTTCTGGAGGTCAGAGGTTGAAAGTCAAGGTGTTAGCAGGACTGTGTTTCTTCTGGAGGCTTCAGAAGAATCCATCTTCTTGTCTTTCCAGTTTCTAGTGCCTGGCCTATACCCCTTAGCTCATGGCCACTTCCTTCATCCCAAGAGACAAAAACGGTGCATCTCCCTTTGATCTTAGCTGGGAAAGATTTTTTGCTTTTAGGGACTCACGTGATTTGCTTGGATCAACTTATATAATCCAGGATAATCTTCCATCTCCAGGTCCATAACCCTGAGCACATCTACAAGCCATTTGCTCTCTCAGTTCACATGTTTGTAGCTTCCAGGTATTAGACTATAGGAATCCCTGAGAGGTCATTATTCTGTCTGCCACATACATATAAGCAGGGCCTGAGAAAATTGAAAATGAAAAGGGCAGGTACTGTTTGACCCTGTAGAAGTGAAAGGAAGGAAAACAGGGGAAGATGGAGGAAAATATGAGGCTGGACAAGATGGATGGACACATCTGTTAGAGCTAAAATGGGCCAAAGCAGGGGTGGATCCATGTTCTGTAGGACTGGAGGTTAAGTACGTTTTTGAAGCCCTCTAAGAAAGAGGATAAATAAATGTTAATGAAACTTGCTAAGGTCCGTTTCAGGGCCTTGGAACAGGTTGCTGCATATGAAGTTTCTGGGAGCTTAAGTTTCATGAGCATTACAGCAAAGTCACCTCTGAGCCAGGGATAGTGGCAGACACTCTGCAGATAACATCTTAACTTACACTCTGCATCACTGGAAAATCTGATAAATTCCTGATAAAATCTGCAGCAGGAATCCAGAACCAGGCTGTGCATGTTGGCAGCACACCCATCACGTCCTGCTACACCCCCAAGAATGGAGCAGAGATCTCCAACCCCCCACCGAGCTCCACTGCTCATGCATGTTCACACCAAATCATCGGTTTTTTGTTTTGTTTTGTTTTGTTTTTTCCTAAATTTTGCAATTATCTTGAAACACATACTCAAGCAACATTCCCTGTTGCAGAGGTGGGGAATGAGATAGAGGCCCAGAGCTCAGCTGTGAAGTGGGAAGATGAAACTCCAACAAGGAATTCAAGGCCAAAGCCCCTGGGAGCCCACAGGAAGCCTGGATGTCAGTAGAACCTTGGCAGTCTAGACCTTTCCCACTGGCCTTTTCTTATTACCATGCGGTCTTTTCTCGAATATTCCTCCTTTTATCTCCATCTCTTCCTATTCATCAGACTACCCCTGATTACTTGGTATTTATATATTCCCAGTTTGAAGCAGGGATATTTTGTTAGGCCTGATACATTATTAAGAGTTAAAAACAAACATCCCTAACTCCAAAGCTGAATTTTACCTATTGCCACATTTTACCCCAATTCTGACTTTTACTTTTTACTTTGAACCTCAACCTGGCTTCTAAAAACAGGATTATGTTCTAGAATCAGATGGAAGGAAAACATGGGATGAGGTTTACAGATAGAGCTTTCAAAAATTTTAATCATTTATTTATTTATTTATTATTTAGCCCAATGTATCCAAAATGGTATCATTTCAACAAGTAATCTATGTAATTTACTTTCTTGGGTGCTGAGTCTTACAAATCTGGTGTGTATTTTATGCTTCTAACACACCTTGATTAGAGCTAGGCATATTTCAAGTGTCCAGTCTTGATCTGTGGAGAAGGCAATGGCAACCCACTCCAGTACTCTTGCCTGGAAAATCCCATGGGCGGAGGAGCCTGGTAGGCTACAGTCCATGGGGTTGCTAGGAATCAGACACAACTGAGCGACTTCACTTTCACTTTTCACTTTCACGCATTGGAGAAGGAAATGGCAACCCACTCCAGTGTTCTTGCCTGGAGAATCCCAGGGACAGCAGAGCCTGGTGGGCTGCCATCTATGGGGTCACACAGAGTCGGACATGACTGAAGCGACTTAGCAGCAGTCTTGATCTGTGTCTAGTGACTGCTAGATGGAACAGCACTGATTTAAAGATTTGGCAGATTCAGGCTTGGGGTGTGTGTGTGTGTTTGTCAGGATATAAGGAATGCCTGGTTGCCTCTTTTGGGCGATGTCGACAGCCATTTATGATCATTGTTTAGATGTATTAATTCACTAGGGCTTGCAAAGTGGTGATATTTCATCCTTCGACCTTCATTTATTATCTACAATACTGCTCTAAAGACATACGCCCCAACCTCGACCTGAAATAACAGTTCACATAGGAAAAGAGCAGCATAAATAGTATTTGATCTCTGTCCTTTATTTACCATTTTGAAAAAGCAGATGCAGTTTTTGTAGCTCTCCTTAGAGTGTGGGGCACATGTGAGGGCTGGGCTGGAGGTGAGGGTGAGAAGCCAGGTGGGAGTGGGGGTGACGGGAGGCTCCGGAATGATGGGGGTGGGGGCAGAATGGAAGGGAGAGAGGGTCTGTTCAGTGTGGGGTGAGGGGTGTGGAATAGCTCCAAGAGGACTATCCCACAATTATCAGCATTAAAGATGAGAAAAATGCTGTATATTCACCGTGGTTGAGTAGACCAGGTATTTTCTTTATCCCAACCCAGGAAGGAAGGATCTCATTATCTTCCACTTGCAAGTCCACAACCAGAAGGAAGGAAGCAAAGGGCATTGCGTTTCAGGCTCCCCTGGGGAGACAGTTCTGCATTTTCACTGAGGGAGAGGGCTAGAGACTGGGGCTTTGAGTCCAGGATGGCATAGCCATAGCTTCAGATCAAAAGGTCGGTTTGTGAGCTAGGGAAAAGTTGGTAACCGGGGATATCCACAAGAGCCGGAGACCCAGGCCCTAGTGCACACCGTGCCCTTATCAGAGACCTCAGTGGGGTACGGAGAAAACTGGACACCAAGACCCATGGTCTTTAACCAAGGCTCTGTGACTGGGCCTGTGGTCAGTGGGAGGGCCCCATGAGGAGATGGAGGTTCAAGATGGCGGAGAATTCAGGGGCAGCAGCCACCCCATGGAATAGGAGGTGGAGGCTAACGGTAGTGGTACGAACCTTGGATTAACAATTTAAGGCCCTGCACCCTTTTTCCAGATAACTTCTAAGTGCTAGGATTTCTGTTTTCCACAGTTGTTAAGAGCACAGATTCTAGAACTAAAACTCCTGGGTTCAGTGTCAGCTTCTCTGTTTACCCTGTAGGCTTAGCCTGAAAACCTCTTGTGCCCCCATATCTAGCAAAACAGACAAAAATAATAGGACTTACTTCACAAAGTGATTCTGATGCTAAGTGAGTTTATAGAGATAATACAGTGTAGTGCCTGAAACTTAGCAAGTGCTACGAGTTTATCATATTTCATTAATTATGATACAATAATAATATTAATAGTATCACTTCATAACCTTAGGGAGATGAAAGTGTCACTAAACATAACAGACATTGATGTATCTTTTTGACATATTGAAGCTAGGTTTAATTTAACTTGGAAAACAATGTAATTAGCTTTTGTCTCTGGCAATTGTGGATTAAATTCAAGGCACTACAGCACATTATCTGGCTACAAAGCACCATTTATATAGTTTGCTCCCACATCAGAACTGCAGAATTAAAACTGCTCCTTCAGAATGCTCTGATCTGTGCACCAAAATATCTCAGGGGCCATCACTGGAGTCTGGGGAAGGGGAACATCCTGATGATCCAAAAATGTCTTTAGAAAAAGAATATTGTGTGTGTTGGAGTGGGGGTGCGGTAAGATTGAGGGTGGATCGAAAGTGGGAAGACATCATGTACTAAAAGATAGAAGGAGTGAGTCTGAAATGTACAGAAATTTGGGAAAAAATTGTGGGATTCTAAGAATGGTTTCATGCCCAGGAAATTGCAGTGTGAGGGCGTAGAAGAGGAGCTCTAGGATTTCCATCGTGCGGTTGACAAGTAGAAGCGTTCACTGCAAAATCACGACTTAGGAAGTGGCTCTTGTGGAGCCTGGCCTCACAGCTGACTTTTACAAGGTCTTTGGAGAATTCCATTTTTGACACTAGTTTTTAATAATATCTGGATGAAAGGGTAAAGGACCAAGACAATGCCACCAGGGGGTACTAACAGTGGTATTTAAAAAGGACAGAAAGAAGGTCTTAACAAATGGAGGCAGAGGGCTCTGTTTCACAGAGATGAATCCCCCATCCACCCCGCCCTGGGTTCTGCAGGAAGACAGGAGAGTGATGGGGCCTTGGCATGCACACAGAATGAACCCCGTTTCCCCTGCCCTTCCTTCTGCAGCCTCACCTTCCCTCAGCTGGAGCTATAGCAGCTTAGAGCTGAGTGTCTATACACAGTCTCAGTTTGCTCGTATCTATTACTTGGAATCAATAAACAATGATAGATCCAGCTTGGGGGTGAGCTTAGGCATGGTTGTTTGTTGTTGTTTAGTCACTAAGTCCTGTCTGATTCTTTGTGACACTATGTGCTGTAGCCCACCAAGCTTCTCCGTCTGTGGGATTTCCCAAGCAAGAATACTGGAGTGGGTTGCCATTTCCTTCCCCCAGGAGATCTTCCTGACCCAGGGATCGAACCCACATCTCCTGCACTGGCAGGCAGACTCTTTACGGCTGAGCCATCAGGGAAGCCAGCCGTAGGCGTTACTCATACACCAGTGCCTGGTGGTTGAGTCCATAGGGTTGGGAATCTGCCCAGTGTCCCTGTTTGATACTCTAGTCTTTTATCACAGTTAGTCATTTGTAGGGATGTTAACTCCTTATCAGCCCTTGCCAGTGTTCTCTCTCAATAATTGTCCCAGTATTCTTGGGACAACATCGGTAAGCCAATCTTCTTGGCTATTGTCTTCAGTTCTGCTGGGAGTACAATATCTGTCTGGAGCCAAAGGACACTGCCTAGTGATCTCATGCATTTGCTTATAGAAACCTGCCAAGTCCTCAAAGGGATACTTCTCCAACCACTGACTTGACTGACATAGTTGTAGGAGGCTCTGTCCAACTGAATGGTCCTACCCCTAGGACTCGGCCTTGCCACTTCTGTTCCTGCCCCACTCTCTCCTTCATGTGGGACTCCTACTTGTTATCAGTGCCCTGGATTTGAAAAACTTGACCTTCATTTGCTTTCTGGTCTCTCTGAAATCTAGGATGCAAAGGTAGTTTATTTTCCTCCATGCTCCTTGGTCAATGGATTCTAAGATCACTATCTCCCCCTTCCTCCTAGGAAAGAATGCAGTATCCAGTGAGTGTTTGTTGAGTGCATGAATGAATGAACATTGAATGAATGAATGAATATTGAATGAATAGATTAGGGGAGTTGATGGAAAATCAATTTGATCAATAGCCCAAAGAAGAAGGTGAAGTAAGATATACTAAAAACATTAAAAAACAAAAGCTAAACAAAATTCCATGATTTTAATTCCTTCCAGACTTTGAATTGAGTGCATGCTGCAGCGTCCTTATTAAATCAAACCCTTAGAATTATGGGGAAAAATATACAGCAATGATTTTTAAACCTCTGTAGCACTTTCCAGGGAACAGAAAGTACTCACAGCCAAAACAACAGCCTACAAAGAATGGCATCCAGTGACCCAAGTCCTTTCACTCTTTCCCGAAATTTATGGTCTGAAATTCACTGTACCCTTTCTGAGAACTTGCTATTTCTCCCATACCCCACACTTCTGTGGGTGGGTAAGAACTTGCAAAAAATGCAGTGAACTGTGAGAGGATACTCAGAACTTTTGCCTACCCTATGGAAAATATTGAGCTATAAGACGAAAGGGATTATAAATCGCAGGGAAGAAGCGTCCTTGAGCATTTCAGGTTGGTGAAGAGAGGAGGAGGAAGGGTCCTGGGGCAGGAGGGAGCATGACAGTGGGTCTTAGTACAGAGAATGAGGAAAGGGCTAGAAAAGTACCCATAGGCTTGTTCTTGTAGGACCTGTTAACCTCTGCCAATGGGTGAATTTTAAGAAAGGAGGAGGACTGGCAGATATTTCCATGGTTAGCTGGGCATGTAAAAACTCACTCTCTGCTGTTTAGCAATGGATTGGCCATGGTACTCTGCAATTACAGAGAAGGATGATCATCTAGGCCAGAAATAAGTGATCTTAGTGAGTGTGGAGAGGCAGAGATAGAAATATACTAGAGGGTAGTCAGAAGGTAGAACGGACAAGATGGTGGAAGGAGGGAAAAGTGTGTTCAGAGATTGTGGAGATGAGGTTGTCAGAGAAGACGGAGAGAGGAAGCCAGAGGGGGAGGCAGGGTGAGATCTCAGAGTACCTTGCTTTCCATGCTGACGTTTGAACTTTATCCTGTAGGCAACAGGGAGCCATTTAAAGGTTTAGACCAGAAAGTGATTTGCATATTGGAAAGGTCACTCTGACAGGGTACGGAGGATAGAGAGCGAGAACGCAGAGCCAGGGAGACCTACTGGCAGAGTCTTATAATTGTCTGAGTGTGGAATGACAAGTGTCTAAATTATGGCAGGAGTGAGGAGATGGAGACAAGAAACTGAGAGCAGAAGTGTTAAAAAGATGGAGTTGTGTTGACTGGCGAGAAGATTAAACACGATGGTGACACCATAAAACTCGATGGGGAGCCTGGAGAAGAGGGCCAAAGAGAAAAAGTTCATTTGTTCAAAACGTTATGGACAAGACACTGTGCTAGGCACTAGGAATATGTGTTGAATAAGGAAAATACTTCTTTCCCTCTGGACCTCATAGTCTAGTGGAAGAGACAGAGATTGGACAAGCAAACACATGTATTAATCATGAGTTGCAAGAAATTCTGTGAAAGAAAGCAACTATACAGTCCTTGGAATTCTCCAGGCCAGAATAGTGGAGTAGGTAGCCTTTCCCTTCTCCAGGTCCTCTTCCCAACTCAGGGATCGAACCCAGGTCTCCCACATTGCAGGCAGATTCTTTACCAGCTGAGCCACAAGGGAAGCCTAAGAATCCTGGAATGGGTGAAGTGAAGTGAAATGAAGTCGCTCAGTCATGTCCGACTCTTTGCAACCCCACGGACAGTAGCCTACCAGGCTCCTCCATCCATGGGATTTTCCAGGCAAGAATACTGGAGTGGGCTGCCATTTCCTTCTCCAGGGGATCTTCCCAACCCACGGATCGAACCTGGGTCTCCTGCATTGCAGACAGACACTTTACCGTCTGAGCCACCAGGGAAGCCCCAGGCTACTGGAATGGGTAGCCTATCCCTTCTCCAGGGGATCTTCTTGATCCAGGAATTGAACCTGGGGTCTCCAGCATTACAGGTGGATCTTCACCAACTGAGTTATCAGAGAAGCCCAAAGAAAGCAACAGGTGATATAATAAAGGACGACAAGGAGTAGGAGTAAGTGGCCTATTTTAGACAAGGTGGCTGGAGAAAGCTCTCTGAGAAGGTAATATTTAAGTTAATACCTGAAGAATGTGAAATATTCAGGGAAAGGACTTTCCTGGTAGAGAGAACAGCAAATATGAAGGCATGTAAGCTGGAAAGTGCTTGGCTGGTTTGAGAAACAAGAAGGCCCTGTGCCTGCTGAGGATTGAATAAAGGGTGGGGAAGGAGTGATGGGATGGGTGGGTGGGCAAGAGTTAGATCACTCAAGAGGGTGAAGGCCACGGATTTTGTAGATTGTGTATTTTGCTTTCAGTGCTGCTAGATGCTGGGCTTCCCCAATGGCTTCAGGGTAAAGAATCTGCCTGCAGTACAGAGATGATGGTTCAGTTCCTGGGTGGGGAAGATCCCTGGAGAAGGAAATGGCAACCCACTCCAGTATTCTTGACTGGGAAACCCCACAGACAGAGGAGGACAGAAGAGCCTGGAAAGCTGCAGTCCACAGGGCTGCAAAGAGTTGGACATGACCGAAGCTACTGAGCATGCATGAATGCACTACTAGGTGTCATTAAACTGAATTAAATCGCAAAGTCGTATGAACTGATTTAGATTTTAAATTGATCACTCTGCTTACTCGGTGGAGAATGGGATTAAGCAGGACAAGGGAAGAACAGATTTTATTGCAATAGTGAGAGATTTTGGAGCTTGGCTTGGGTGGTGACTACAGAGCCGGAGAAAAGAACATGACTTAACAGAGATCTAAATGTTACAACTGAAGGATCTTGGGGTGAATAAATGGATGGACAGACAGATGGAGAGGGGGAAATCAAGGATGAGAACATGAGAGTCCGGGTTGAGCAACCAAGTGACTGTAATCCTTCTAACTGAAAGGAAAAAGACAAGGGAAAGAACACTTGAAAGCTAAAAATCTGCATATCTAATGTGATATTTTCATGGGAAGGGGTAGCATGGGAATCAAACATACATAGCTTAGATAAGGGAACTTGATTAGAAAACATAAGTTAATTGTGAACTAATATTTGTTAAGTAGGTGAAGTAATAAATCAATGAATCATTGGGCAATAGTTATTGAAATTCCTGAAAACAGAGACTGTTGCTCAGGGAATGGTTATCAGGTTTTTTTCTATCTGTGAAAAAAAAAGCTATAGAGAGCAGTACTAGACTCACAATATGGGATGTGTTTATTGCTGAAGGATTAAAATGTTGCTGAGAATAAAGGGGGATCTGAGTTTGGGTTCTCAGCAAATATGCAGTAAATGTGAATATTATATTGATAGTTATAATCTGAACCAATTTTCACCAGTTTTCATCTTTTGGGCTATTCCTTCTTTCCTTCTTTATCACTAGAAAACTTTCCCTTACAGACTTGATGCCTTCCTGTTACAGGGCAAGAGAGCAGGGCCTGGGCTAGGTATTCCATGCTGTTGCTGCTAAGTTGCTTCAGTCGTGTCCGACTCTGTGCGACCCCGTGGACTGTAGCCCACCAGGCTCCTCTGTCCATGGGATTCTCCAGGCAAAAATACTGGAGTGGGTTGCCATTTCCTTCTCCAGGGGATCTTCCCAACCCAAGGATTGAACCCAGGTCTCCCTCATTGCAGGCAGACACTTTAACCTCTGAGCCACCAGGGAATCTAAGCCATATTCAAAGAACTTCTGCTATCAGAAGTCCAGTCCATCTAGCAAGTTTTAGGAAAGGTTTGAATATCCTTTCAGTGTTCAGGCTGTCTGTTAGTAGCCATTTGGCAAACATCAAAGCAGGAAGCAACCCAGTGGTTCAGGCAATGTGCTTATTTTCACTTATACTGTGTTTTGTTAGGCAACATAAATAGGAAAATGTTATGCATAATTGCAAGACAAGCCTTTTAGTATCATTGTCACGTATATGACTGGCTTCAATTAATAGTTTTGTGGCAAAATGCTCAACAGGCATTTGAGTTTAAGACCCCTGATAAAACTTAACTGGCATCATAAACTCAGATTAGATATTGGGGAATGAGATCTGAGGAAACCTGAGTTTAGAAGTTGGGAATTCAGTAGAGCAGAGTCACTGGAAACCCGGTATTTGCTTTCTGGGTTTGAAGCCTGTACCAGGGGATCTGGGACACCAGAGTTTGAGTAGGACCACCTGCAGCTGAATGTGATCTTGATCTACCTATGTACTCTTTCAATGTCCCTTGTCAAAGTCAAGGTGAGTTACAGTGTCTAGGCTGGATACGGGTAAAGACAGAGAGGTTAACAGTTGTGTAGGGGTCAGCAACCGGGTTATCCAGAAGCAGACATCAAGACAGAGGTTGGGATGCAAGGGGTTTATTCGAGAGTAACACCTGTGAAAGAAAAGAAGGACACAGGTTGGAGCAGAGAGAAAAGTCAAACTACCATGTAGACTTGACTAAGACTTGGCCAACCCAGCAGAGAGCTCTGGAGTGAGTATTGTGCATCAGTGTGTAACACATTGGACCCAGATGGTCAAATCTTTATTTTCTGACCTTGTCCAGTCACTGGATTCAGGCTGCCCTGGGAAGAGGGGCTGGAACTGGAGCAAGGCAGCGTGCTGCAGTGGAAGCGGACCCTGGAGAAGACTACAGCTGAAAGCTCTCTGCTGACTGTGCTCCCTGCAGCTCGACAGCAAGTCTTTCCTTAGAGAGGGATCTGGAGCACCTTCATGTTCACACAAAACATCAAAGAGGGAGATGATTCAATTACTGAAGCTTTAGCGTGCTCTCAGAGGTGGGCTTCCCTGATGGCTTGTGGTAAAGAATCTGCCTGCAATGCAACAGCTGCAGGAGATCTGGGTTTGATCCCTGGGTCAGGAAGATCCCCTGGAGGAGTGCATGGCAAGCCACTCCAGTGTTTTTACCTGGAGAATCCCATGGACAGAGGAACCTGATGGATTCTTACAGTCTACAGGGTCAGACAGGACTGAAGCGACTTTCTTCATTCATAAAATGGGTGTTGTGAAAATTGCTTTTATAATTGTATTTGAAAAACTGCTGCTTTGTACTTGGTCCTATTAGAGAAACAATAAGTTCAGATTTTGAGATCACTTTGCAGCCAGTGTCATCAAATGTCAAAATTGGTTCCAATGCAAAGTCTAGTATTAACCTTCTCAAATTCATACTCACATGCCACAAAGCACTTCTCCCATTGTGGAGAAAGAGTACACTTAAACAAGAATTAGGGTTTTGAGCTTCTCAGTGCTCTTAAAGCTCCTGGGTACATGGAGGAGATAGAGAGAGGAGGGATGAGGGCTTTGCTTTCGTAGGTGAGCAAAATTCTTACCGAGAGAATGACTTGATAGTCAGAGAAGACAGTCTTCACAGCTCTGAGTGCTGTAGGAAGTGATAGGGTCTCCAAGTTAACACACATTTTGAGCTTATTCTTCTAGATGGCTCGATGTCTCTTTCTCCACCTGAGGCAAGGACTCATGCTTGGAGTCTCATAAAATCCATCTGTCTCTTTCCTGTTTTCTTTTTACTCTTTGTTAATTTCTTCTCATGGACCTTATAGTTTGTATGGGGAAAGTCTGTGTGGGGAGAAGTTACCAGGCACTAAGTTTCAAGTTTCTTGTGGTTGTGGTGAGTTAGCCCCACAGCACCCATTGGCCTTGTTGTCATTCAGATCTGGGACTGGATTAGCTTTGCCACTGCTTCAACCCCTGTTGATTCAGCCTGATCCTTCTGCCAGGATGGGTATCTGGCATGAGCATAGAGTTGGTAAAATGAGCTGAGTGGGATCGCGTGAGTATGCTAATGGGGACGATGGGAGGGGATGATTACAAGGGATGTGGGTGTTGTGTAATTGGAAACATTGTTGGAGGAATAGTCATTGGGATTTTTGTACAGATGGATGGGTAGAAGATGGTTTTTGAAAATTGTAGATACTTCCAGACTCTTGTTAATGTAATCTTTTTTTTTTTTTCCATCCTTCAAGTACAGGGCACATGATGACAATTATTTCTACTCTGCAGCTGTTGCAGAGAAATGATTGATATGAGTGACACCTGAACAATGATTTTTACTTAAAATTTTTCCTAGTAAACATATTCTGAGCACTTACGGGCAAACTTTTAAAGTTGAAAGAAAGCTATTTTTTTTTTTTTTTTTGAGTTTAAAAATATCAGTAGGTTAGAAAGGACACAAACTTAAATGCAAGAAGACTACAGGAGCCAAGACTACAGTAAGCCAAATGATTTCTTTGGATATTGCTGTTACGCGTTTGTGTTGTATAAATTCAGTATTTATCCAATATTTTATAAAGACAAAAGTAAAAAAAAATAGGAAATTATATTTTTCTACAAATAAGTATGGTGTTAAAGAAGACAGCAAAAAGAAATGGCTCAGTGTTTGGACGTAATATTTCTAAAGTCAACAGTCTCTTCTGTGCATACCATAGTAAGAGGATGACAGAAAAAGCTCAGGTTTGAGTTACAAGTCTCCCTCAATTATGGTCTTAACCCTTCCCTTGAGGCCCAATAGGAAGACTCACGAGTGGAAGTAAAGACAGTGGACTTGGTTTCTTGCCCAGTTTATGCCCTTACTCAGTGTGCAATGCACACTGCTTCCTTGGCCTCCCATCTGTAAAACAGAAGGGTTGGGCTGTGGAAGTGCTAGTCGCTCAGCAGTGTCTGACTCTTTGCAACCCCATGCAGCCTTCCAGGCCCTTCTGTCCATGGAATTTCCCAGCAAGAATACTGGAGTGGGTTGCCATTTCCTTCTCCAGGGGATCTTCCCAGCCCAGGGATCGAACCCAGGATCTCCTGCTCTGCAAGCAGATTCTTTACTGTCTGAGCCACCAGGGAAGCAGCCAGGAATCATACATTTCTTTCAGAGTTGCCATTTTTGAATCTACAATGCATGGTGCATCTTTGGAGATGTTTTGTGGAGACGCCAACCTAGAGGGAAGAGAAAGGGTTTTGGAGCAGTGAAGAAAGAACTCAGAACCTTACTCTGTGTTTCACTTGCTGAGTAATTAGTCTCTGGCTCTCAGATCCTCAAGTCCCTCATTCTGAAAATGGAGAAAAGCACAACTCCTTGAGAGTTGTTCATGAAATGTTACATATAAAGCAGCTGGCACAGTGTCTGGTACATGAGAGCTATGCCAAAAAAGAGGCTGTTCTATGCTTTAATATTCCCATAAATCCTCCACGGAGTCCAAATCACATAGCCATCTTTCTCTCTCCCTCTCTCTCCTCCTTCTCATTCTAGATTTTCATGCTTTCAAACCCTCTCCTCTTCTACTTTAAAAATGTGCTTCTCCAATTTTTCTCATAAGGTACCTTATTTCTGTGGAAGCTGAAAATCATATATATTGGCTAAGGGAGTCATCCTTCTCAGACATTATGGCAAGTTGAGATAGACAAGAAGAAAGGCAGGAAGAATAATAGCTTGGTAAAAGACTGTTAAGAAAATCTTTGGAAAGTAACAATAACCCAAAGAAATAATGAAATTCCAGATACTAGCATACTAGTGGTGGGAATTTGAAGGCAAAAGGAGTCTCCCTTCCCTCCTTCAAAACATATGGCATAGGCCATCCCCCATTCTGCTTTTGCAATGCACGGTCTTCCTCCACCCCACCAGAGATCAGCCAAGAACAGAAAAACAGAGGGTCGAAATTCTAGAAGGTACATAAAGGTAAGGTACTGTGTCTGGGGCAATTTAATTGAGAATAGTTCAACAACACGGATCTCATTCGGAACAACTCAGACTCCCACTACTAAGACCTCAGGTCAACAGGGTGATATCTCTGCAAGGGCACCTAGAGGTTTTGGGTGAGCCCTTCTGCCACTGGCTTGGAAGCCAATAAATGGGTTTATCTGAGCCCTTTTTCTGCAATACTCCATCTCCCCCACCGCCTACAACCCTGCCACTGGATTTCTGAATGTACTCCCTGGTCAGCATTCTATTTCCCTCCTGAATTTCTTGAGGCAATCCTCCCCTGACCTCTCTATCTGGTTCTTTATAACCTCCTTCCTAGACAATCTTCACAGGTTTGTTTTTACCTGAGGCCACAGAATGACATCCTGATGCCATGGATCTATCTCTGAGCTGGTTCCCAGCTAATTTCAGTTATGAGCATTTACCGAGATTCTTGTCGTGTTTACTGTTCCACGGATTTGACCTTCTCTCTTGGTTCATACCAGTCTAAACCAAGCCTAAGTCTGATAAACTCTTTTTAGTTGATACACAGTAAACTATTAGTTACATCAGGTACAAAAGAAAGTTTTTCAATGTCTCGGAAGAGCTTTCTGTTGTGATGGAGAAGGCATGGACTCGGAAGTCTAGGTTTCAATCCTAACACTGGTATATATAAAGAATATGATTGGTATTCTTTCACTTAAACAGGTGCATGTGAGCTTCACCATTTCCTTATCTGTACTGTGTATTTTACTTTTGTTAGTTTAATGTTTCCTCACTGAAGGCTATTAAGGCTGAGTATTTTCAATATTTATTCCTAAGTACCATCATCTATCGAGTGATAATCTTTGTTCAAACTTCTCTTGCCTATAGTGTCTCAAACTGTGAGATCAGCTTCTCATAAGGCGGTAATTGTACCTGGTGCTTAAAATGTGAGTCATTCTATACAAAGCCCATTTCAAGTTCAGAAACTTTAGGATCGGAATGCTTTCTCATTGAAGTTAAATGAACACTATGGAAGTATTTCTCTCCCTGTGAATCTTGAGCTTATGTTGGAGGGTGGGGGAAGTACAACATATATGGAGAAGTGTTCTTTCTCTTAAATAGAAAAATTTGTCAGCAACCTGAAAAGCATGACCTCCCACCCCTCACTCACACAGGTTAAACAATTTCAGGACTTTCCATAACAAGTTTGGCTCATGTATCGCACAATGTCAAGATCCCGAGGTCCACTGATCACTTTCTTTTACATCATCATCAATCATTTTATGTTTTAATGCATTCTCTGATGAAATAAGTGATTACTTGGCTCAATATTTCTTTTGACTTATATAAACATTTCATTACTTGCTCTTAGTCTGTGGGTTTAGCAATTTAGTTTGTGTGTTTGTGTGTGGGATGATTCTTGGCGTAGATTGATTAAGGGATAATTCAATACTTTGTATTAAGAATATATAATAAAGAACCTAGTGTTTGGAGTTCAAACCCTATATTTGTACTTTACCAGTTGTGTAACTTGGAGCAAGTAGAAAACTCTTCTGGTCAATCTTTGTCATCTGTAATTTACAGATATGGATATCTGACTCAGAGATTTCTTGTTGGGATTGAATGAGCTAATGCATACAAAATTCCTGGTGCAGGGTCTACCACATTTTCAATAAACCTGATACTTTTCTTATTTCTTAATAATTTGTGCATTTTGAGTGCATTTTAGTTAGTCTGTTCAAATTGTGTTGTCCCCAAACTCACTTCAGAGGAGGTTGCTGCTCTCAAAACAGGCAGAAGACTCATTAGACCACGGAACCATTGTCTGCTAAGGTGTAGGGGTCCTTCCAGGAAGACCAAACCATATTGGCTAATCTGGAGCCTTCTGGATAATTAACCACATGTAATGTACACATTGTTTTTTCATGCCATTCACTTGCATAATCTTTAAATCTGAGAACAGACTGTATTCCCTAGGTGAATAATAAAACAGACTTTATTCTAAAATAGTTTTACTTGTTTTTAAACTAGGTTACTCTTATTTTAAAGGGCTCCCCAGGTGGTGCAATGGTAAAGAATACACCTGCTAACGCAGGAGATGCAAGAGATGTGGGTTGGATTCCTGGGTCTGGAAAATCCCCTGGAGTAGGAAATGGCAACCTGCTTCAGCTTTCTTGTCTGGAGAATCCCATGGACAGAGGAACCTGGCAGGCTAGAGTCCACGGGGTTGCAAAGAGTCAGACATGACTGAGCATGCATGCAATGAATTCTTATTTTAAAAACATAATCATAATTTATTGTAAGTACCCTTTTAGACTTATTTAGATATAGATATGTCCCATATATCATGCCTGCACATATATTAAAAGAGAAAAGATTACACAATAAATTGGTTAAGGTGTTCTTAAAACATTTTATACTTGAATCTGAGTCTTGTAAATCACTCTCTGTCTCAAATCTCTGTCATCTGGTTTTTTCTCACACAATATTGGCTTCTGGGCTTTCAAGTATATTGGTGAATAAACATTTCTTGAAAGAAGCTCTACTCTTGCCCTTGGAATTTTCCTTCAAGCCACTGACACTGAAAATTTTGGTGGTCATTCACAAGCAATAATAAGTATGTCCATTGGCTACTTGGTTTCCCCAAACATCTGACTTCAGAGATGTTTAAATGTGAGAAAAGCACAACAATTGTATCTTAGAGTCAATAAAATGCTGTGAGGATCAACAAAGATATGTTGAGTTAATGAAAGGTTGATGATGCTTCTGATTTGAAGTCCACACTGCAGGTTAACTTATAGAATACTAGAATCAGGGTGCTGATTGATTACATTTATAGCTTCCTAAGTGTCAACATTCAGAAAACTAAGATCATGGCATCTGGTCCCATCACTTCATGGCAAATAGATGGGGAAACAGTGGTAACAGTGGCTGACTTTATTTTTCTGGGCTCCAAAATCACTGCAGATGGTGATTGCAGCCATGAAATTAAAAGACACTTACTCCTTGGAAGGAAAGTTATGACCAACCTAGACAGCATATTTAAAAGCAGAGACATTACTTTGCCAACAAAGGTCCGTCTAGTCAAGGCTATGGTTTTTCCAGTAGTCATGTATGGATGTAAGAGTTGGACAGTGAAGAAAGCTGAGCGCTGAAAAATTGATATTTTTGAACTGTGGTGTTGGAGAAGACTCTTGAAAGTCCCTTGGACTGCAAGGAGATCCAACCAGTCCATTCTAAAGGAGATCAGTGTTAGGTGTTCATTGGAAGGACTGATGTTGAAGCTGAAACTCCAATACTTTGGCCACATGATGTGAAGAACTGACTCATTTGAAAAGATCCTGATGCTGGGAAAGATTGCGGTCAGGAGGAGAAGGGGACGACGGAGGATGAGATGGCTGGATGGTATCACCGACACAATGCACATGGGTTTGGGTAGACTCCGGGAGTTAGTGATGGACAGGGAGGCCTGGTGTGCTGTGGTTCATGGGGTTGCAAAGAGTCAGACACTACTGAGCGACTGAACTGAACTGAACTGAACTGAAGTGTCAGATACCTTAATGATGGGAAGGCTTGTGAATAGCTTGGGATTTTGCTTTTTTGAAGAAATATAAACAGACTCCAGCCTCTTCTGAGGCAGCCCCCAGCAGCAAGAGACTCTTCTAATAAGAGATTATGTGCTTTGATTCCTGGTTTCTAGAAATCTTTAGTGAAACACATTTAATAGGTGGTTTTCAGAGTAAAAGGGCCTAGAGTGTGTGGAAGATATTTATCAATGAATCTGAATCTTCTACTGAGGATTTTTTTGACATATGAAAATACTATATAAAAGATATCAATTGAGAGCTGCCAATGTTCACTTGCTTTGGAGATTGGACTACTTGGACTGACCCCTCTAGGATAGCTGGCATCACAGAGGTTAGCAAACAGAAACCTCCTTCAGATTTTTCTAACAAATGTAGTGGTGCCAAGGTGGGCACCTCATGAAATGCGTATTCTTGCACATTCCTCTTTTTACATCATTCACAAAGACACTTAGTCTGTTATACTTGTTTTTTAAAAAATTAATTAATTTTAATTGGAGGCCACTTAGTTTGCACTAACTGCATCTTGCAACACATGCAGCCCACCAAGAGGAACTGGGTTTGTCAAAATTCATTCAGGTAGACTAATGCAAACCAGGATGGTGATTTTAGTAATGGAAAGAGGAAATATCCAGCGCTGAAGCTGACCGCCACTCGGGAAACCAAGAGAAGGTCAGCCTGGCTCCAGTTGAAGTGAGTACTACTAATAGTGATGATAGTGAAGACGACAGGGTGGTCTGCTATTTGCCAGGCACGATGCTAATTGTTGTCCATTATTAATTCATTTATTCTTCATAACAATTTTGGGGGGATTGTTGCGGCTGACGATCACACCCAGCTCTCTCACAAATTCAATCTACTAATGAAAACTCAATTCTATAAGACAGATGGCTTTTTGATCCACTCTTTAAAAACATTTAAAATCAATAAAACAGCAACACTTAATGACACTGGACAAAATATTTTCTTGTGATGTCTTAAAAGTCTTAAACTTGAATGAACTATTTTTGTGTTGGCAAATTCTATCCTTGTCTTGTCTACCTGCATCCGTATTTGAAATTAGGAGGTTCACATTCTCATTTTTTTTCCCCACTTAATTTCATATTGTAAACATGTTTTCATGTGTCT
The DNA here is from genome assembly GCF_027580195.1 of Bos mutus. NCBI lineage: Eukaryota > Metazoa > Chordata > Mammalia > Artiodactyla > Bovidae > Bos > Bos mutus. Next base: position 53,139,929 of record NC_091629.1, on the reverse strand, counting down.
TGGTTTCAATGAACATTTTAAACCGGAAGTCCCCGAATGCTTTCTTATGGTAAACAGTGAGTTGGTCTCTAATTCTTGCTCTTGCAGATGTCAGTTGCATTTGTTTCCAGACTCTGGAATCCCAGGGGCATATTTTTCAAAGGTCCATCCTGACAGCAATTCCTGAGACGTGAGATCTGACTCTCTGTGTCCCACCCTGGCTTGGGAGCCTCTTGCCATAAATAGTACCAACTCTAGTGAAACAAGGGGTCCTGAAGGGAAAACCTGAAAGTTATGTTTAGTTTTAGTCTTCAAAGTGGTGACTTATCAAAGACTTGTACTGGTTGTGCTTGAGAAGACGGTGCCTGATACACGTTCAAATATGTCTTGCTCAAACTTTTGATTGTTTTCTGAATTATTATTGAGCATTTTCACCAAGAACACTGAGTGGTGAAATTTCAAGTCCCACAGCCCATTGCGTCTCTAATTATAAATAAATGGTCTCAATTCTGCTCCTCCTAGAGCACTGCTTTTATGAATTAATCAGCACAACCATCCATCCCTGACTCCTCTGTGTCTTTTTCCTGGAGAAACTACAGGACTTAACTCTCCTGGGAAGGGCACTGGTATCCATGGAGACAAACCCACCCTTTCTACATCCTTTGAGACCCCGTCTGATGACCTTGGCTTCCCTGATAGCTCAGTTGGTAAAGAATCTGCCTGCAATGCAGGAGACTCAGGTTTGATTCCTAGGTCAGGAGGATCCACTGCAGAAGGGATAGGCTACCCATCCAGTATTCTTGGGCTTCCCATGTGGCTTGGCTGGTTAAGAATCCGCCTGCAGTGCAGGAGACTCACGTTCAATCCCTGGGTCAGGAAGATCCCCTGGAGAAGGGAATGGCTACCCATTCCAGTATTCTGTCCTGAAGAATTCCATGGACTGGATAGTCTGTAGGGGTCGCAAAGAGTTGGACATGACTGAACTGAGCAACTTTCACTTCTCTTATGACCTAGCAAATAGCCTGAGCAGAAAGGGAGCTTTCCTGCAGCTTAGTTGGCACCTCCCCTGAAACTCTCTCCATCAAATAACAAATGCTAAGCCATCTCAACCATTAACAGCTCCTGGCAAAATTCCATCTTTTGTTGGTGCAATTCTGAGCATGCTTCACTCTGTTAGTAGAGTTCTTTACCCCGTAATGACTCTCAAAGATAGTGTAAGATCAGAGGTAACATTATTTTGCTTCGATGAATCTCTTTTCTTTCTTGCATCCTTTCCTTTCTTTCTTTCTTAAATAAAACACTGGAGTCATATTACATATTTTAGTAGTTAAAATTGGAGGGAAGGAGCTGCTTTGGGGCATTGACTTAAGGACAAACAACTGAGGAAACAAAGGGAAAACCCACTTTTCTTAGAAATGCGTGTGAGAAAGATTTTCCATGACAGTTTACTAAGGTCCTGTGGTCTGTTTCTAGATGACTGGAATGATGAAGGGAAAAGGTCATATTGATTGAAAAGATGCTATTTGTCTGTTGCTAAATTTCTTTTTGCTCCCTCTATCCCAGTGCATCTGGATGGCATCATCGACTCAATGGATATACATCTGAGCAAACTCTGGGAGTTAGTGAAAGACAGGGAAGCCTGGTGTGCTGCAGGCCATGGGATCACAGTGTCAGACACGACTCAACAACAACAATCCCAATGCATCTAGCTCTTTTGGCTGAAATAGTCTTCCTAAAACTGAGGTCATTGAATTACTTCTTTAACAAACAGTTACTAGGATTCCTTATTGCCTTTGATTCAAGCTTGAATTCTTCATTCCAACATTCACAAACTTACACAGATGGCTCCTGGCTTACCCTCTGAGTCTTACACATATTTCTTCCTCGGAGTAGCACACTCAGCCCCACCACTTACTGCTTATAAAAGCCCAAGAGCTATCAGGCACTCATCCCAACTACAAAGATGACTTTAACTTTAGCGAATGCTCCTCTTCCATTGTACAACCACTAGCAGGACTCAGTTACAGTGTGCCAATTGGATCTCGGTTCTCATGTGCACCTTCTGGTCATTCAGTGATGGCATGTACTTACACATAACACAAACACGGGCAAACCCCAAGTGACTAACATCATTATCAGCTGCCTTGTTCAACCAGGACATCACAACGTCTGTGTGGGAAATTCTAGTTAGTAATGTTTTCAGTCCTTTGGCTAATTGTGAAACTCTCTAGTTCACAGTAAATTGAACCTCAATCCCATGGTATGTTTTTGACTTAACACTGAGCCCCAAAATCCCCAGGTCTTAACCATACCTCTACTTCTACAAACAGTTGCACACCTGTGATTCGGATGGAAGCACCTGAGAACTGAAGACAGAGAGATGATGAAAACAGAGGAAACGATGGCAAGGTTAACACGTGAGTGAACTACAGCTTGCTCACTCTGTAAGACCTATTTCCAAAGCCTGGGCACTTATTTTAGAAACTGTGAAAGATTTTCTAGAGATTTACTGCAAGAAATCGGTCCTGAGGCAGAGAGGGTTCTGAAACGCTTTCTATCATGCCTTATGTAACTCAGGGAAAAAAATATTATTCCCTTGAATTGGGGGTGAGACAAGAGATGGATTTGTACAGTGACTAACTGCCTAAATACTTCAAGCATTGCTGCCTTCCCCTGTCTTTGAAGAACAGGAAATAATAAACCAGAAGATTAGGGATTTACTTCCACTTCAAGGTGCCAATAGCCAAGCAAGTTAGCTGGCTCCATGCCTGAGGTTTTTCATGTGGGAGGTGGAGTCAGAGGGAGGGAGGCCCCAGAAACTCATGCAGTATCGAGGGCTCTGAAGTCTGGTGATACAGAATAAAAGGGATACTCTTCACTGAAGTCACTTATTTTCTGAAGGTCAGTGGAATGGTGAGAAAAGTAGAAAATTAGAGCCTCATGTCTCCAGGTCTGTTAGGTGAGTCCCCCTTGAAATCAGAAAAACATGTTTTCTAGATTACCTGGGTGTCTGGGGAGGCATCTCCTGCATTAACCTGGATATTATCACAACAGGCAGTAATGTGAGGACAGTCAGGAAGGGCTCCTTGGGGTGTTCTCTGGTATGGAGTTCCAACAGCGCTTGCATTCCACTATGTATGTAAGTGAAATTCCATATTTCCTTCATTGGAAATCCATCTCCTATTCTCATTCCCCACCTGCAGCCCCTTGCTGGGGCTGTCGTTGGATTCTGAGCTATAACATTTGCCCCTCTGAAGACAAAACCAATCTGCTGAGCACCGACGAATGACTAAGGCTGTTAGGAACAAGTGGACAAGAAGATAAGAAGCCCCACTAAGTGAAGTGCTCTTACCAAGCTCTCAGAGGTTCAACAGAAAGGAATCTTTCTGACTCTATAAGCCAGGGTCCACCCTGTCCCCCAGGAGCCATTAACCCACCCTGTCCTATTCCGGCAGTCAAATATTTGTGGGGGCAGGGGTGTGGGCAGGATTATGTAAGTGAATAAGGCAATCACCCTTCCTCTGGAGACAGGAAAGCCTGGTGTGGTCGTTAAGTTGCAAGTCCTGACTTTGTTGATTGCCAATCTTGAGTCAAGGTTCTGTGGTCCAAAATGCCCATCTACTCCATCCTTGAGTGCTTTCATGGAGCTGCTGGCACCTCATTTTTCTTGGAATTCATGAGCCCTTTCCTAACTCAGGGATGGATCCCGTCCTGACTCCCATTTGCCTACTCAGCTGCTGTTCTCGCGTTCCCCACAAGAGCCTTTCAATCTCTGTATTTCACAATCAGTCTCCCTAAGCCCAGCTGGATTTTCCTCTCCCATGGATGGGACTTGGCCCATTGCCATTTCTCTTCTGACTTTGCACATCTGCTCTGTCTTAACCCACTTGTAGATCTGGGCAAGAGAGGCTGCCTCTGACAGTTCCTGCCTAGGACCCACAAGAACAAGGCTAGACACTTGACCTTCCCATTTGGAGAGCAGTGGTTGGAAGTTCAAGCTGGAAAATCCAATCTCTTAGGCCAAATGCACCACTTACTGCCTTATGAGCTTTGGAAAGTCTTCTAACAAGTGCTCTGAACCAGCATTGCCCAACGCCAGACTGGAGCCTGAAGGCAAAGGGAAAAATCATCAATACTGACCCTGTCTTTATTTAAAATTTTGAGATTTTGCTCATCGTTATTTTTTTTTTACATTACTTCTGGCTTTTAAAAATCTTGATTACTGATTTTTTTTGCGGGGGGGGGAGTTCTCCCTTAATTTACACTCAAGGCAAGTGCCTCGCTCACCTCACCTGGTTAGGGTTCAAGCAATGTCTTGAATCTCAGTTTCTTTATTTATAAATCTTAATAGTGTTGACCTATTTTTAAAGTATTTTTTCAAGTAATTGCATTTTTTAAAAAAAAATGAATGTAAATTGTGTGCACAAAGTGTGAGCAAAATGCTTGACTAATGGTAAGTGTTCAAAAAAGAAAAAAGTAATTACGATTATCATATGTTACCTTGTTTTATTATTATTTGTTAATATGTTCTAGTTCCTTACGAATGTTACTCAAGTCCTGTAAATTCCTTGAGGCAAGGATTTGGGTTGCTGTCTTTGTTTTTTTCTGTAGCAGTGTAGTGTTTTGCATATAATATAAAAATTTCTCTATCAAAGCTGTTGCCTTATTAATTAGGAAATTGGAAAAGATTAGACCAAAGATCCATTCCTTCCACCAGTCCCTGGAAATCTGTCTATGATTCCTTCAACATCATCGAGCTGAAAACAACTTACCTGTAATCTGCATAATATCCTTGCTACCTGTTTTATAACTTTTCTTCATATAAGACCTACTTTCAATAGTTACTATTTTTTCTCCCTGACACTCTGGTTCATCATCACCACACGTATAGGAGATGACCTATACATCTGGGAAAGAGCTCCAGCTCCAAGATTCTTCACCCACTGTGCTGGCAGCATTCCACAAGCTCGTCTTGGGAAACCATAATTGATTACTCTGGAGGGAAAACTCCAACTCAACACCAGCTGGCAGCCAGACTCTGCCCTAGAGCCCTTGAATTAGTCTCCAGCAACATCCTCGGCAGGGATAGTATAAGAGTGAATGGGGTTGACATTATCTTAACATCTAAAATGCCACTATGAGCCTGTTCTTTCTTAAATACAATCAAGACTGTGTTAATAAAGTCCCAGAGTGGTGAATTTTCCACTGGCTACCTTTGAACCTCCCTAGTGGCTCAGCAGTAAAGAATCTGCCTGCCAGTGTAGCAGATGCAGCTTGTTACATGGACTGGGAAGATCCCCTGGAGAAGGAGATGGCAACCCACTCCAGTATTTGCCTGAAAAATCCCATGGGCAGAGGAACCTGGTGGGCTACAGTCCAAGGGGGTCACAAAAGAGTTCAACATGACTTAGTGACTAAACAACAACCCTTGGGAATCCCAGCCGTACTTTTTTTTTTTTTTGTATATTTGAACAGGCAGTGTATTTTTTCATCCATCAGCTCTTGAACAAATAAGCCAGGTAATAAAGAAACAATCCAGGGATGCAGCAGCATTGGGCTAGTAGCAGAAAGGAAAGCGGAGACCAGCTTTGAGAGATGGTGAAGTGGAGGTGAACATCGGTATCCTGGGATATATGGATGCTCTAATTGTGAGAGCTGAGTTGACTGTTAGCTGTTGGGTCCATTAAGGCTGCCATTCTAACTTTCAGGAATTGAAAAGGAAAACAAAAATGTTGATTATCTTTCCAAACTCTTCAAATGAAAATGAGTAAGAATTTAAAAACATGAATGTGATTTCCATTCCAAGAAGTGCTTCCCGGATGCCAAAAACATATGTTGGTGCTTTGCTTGAATAAAATTCTTGAGAGTTTTTCTACTATCTATCTGTGCACTACATTCATCCATATGAACCCATGCCTAGCTATCCCAACATACACCAGATCATGAGAAGCTAAGATCTCACCCAGCATGTGGCGATAACAGCAGGAAATGAAGGGCAAGACAGAAAACAAAATAAGTGATTTAAAAAAAAAACAAAAAAACTCTTTGAAATCTCAAAGTATACTTTTTCCATATCTAATATTTTAGTAATTGATATATATTTGTAATTGCACCAGGTTTTAATAAAATTGCACAGTCGATAAGGCTGCTATTCCCAGCTTTGTTGACCTTATCCTCAAAGCAGTAGCACAAAAGAAGGACTCACCTTCAAGTGCCTTATAAATAGATGTGCGTTCTCTCTCCTTGGTCATGATTACTGTCAAGGTTGCGTGTGGTTTCTATTTTGGGCCCAAATGGCAGAAAAGCCGCTTCTGCAGCCAAGAAGCAGCATTGTAGGATGCCAATAAATTCTGGGGAAAATTACATTTTAAAAAGGAAAACTTTGACATACATCTGGCAATCGAACGGTTCTGAACATATGGCAGCCTGGTAGGTAGGAAGCTGTTGGAACATGGTAAGTTCGGGCTGAGCGCTGCCCCCATCCTGTTCCAGGGTGCATTTGGGAGAGGTCCTGTGGTGAGGACCACATCTCTTCCAACCTGGCGTGGCACTTTCACTGGGGAGGGGAGCTGGATGTACCTCGTGTTTGTGTGAATGACCTTCTCCTGGCAACCTCTGATCAACTCCTTAGAACTATTTTTAGTAATGCAATTGGGTGAAAACTGGACTCGCTGTGGGAACTGGCCATGCCATCATGACTCTGCCAATAAATGAGACAGACACTGGATGACTAGAGAAATCCAGGGTGTCAGAATCATGGAATCCTGGTGCTGGGGGATGGCAGATGCCCAAGGTCAAAGTACTGCTGGCAGGCGGGGCATGAGTCTCCATGGTCCAGTTTCTGCTAAAAGAGATCATGGCATCTGTTAAGGAAGTCCATGACTTGATGGGTCACTCCTGTTGCAAGGGACAGGAAAAAGCCAGGCTTTCATGAGAGGAAGGAGAGATGTATCCTTTCACTGTGAACTCAGGACAGAGAGAAGATGGAAGGAGAGAAGATGTTCACTGTGAACCCAGGAATTCAGGCTCAAGACCCTCAGAGACATATTTTTGCTGTCGTTCAGTTGCCCAATCACGAACAACTTTTGCAACCCCATGGACTATATAGCATGCCAGGCCTCCTGGTCCCTTACCATCTCCCGGAGTTTGCCCAAGTTCATGTTTATTGCATTGGTGAAGCCATCCAGAGACATATTTATTAGAGGGTAGTCCTCCATTATCCTGGCTCTCCCTCCTCAATTTCTGCCATTTTGCATTCCTTCAAGTCTTATCCACCTGGTCATCGGAGCTGCATGACACATTGCAATGTCATCGAGATATCCTGAAGGATGTTGCTGCCACTCTTATTCTTCAGACAGAGACAGGAAGGCTCTGAGAGCATGTTTCTTGACCAAGATCACACAGGTGATGAGCATTGCAGTCTGAACACAGGTCTAGATCCATATGCCTCTGAATACTGCTGTTGCTATAACACACTGATAGCATCAAAATCTTCACTCATTTTCTATTCCATGAATTGCAGACTAACCTTAAAGACAAAGTGCTTCTTCATACCTCTGATCCTTAAGCTTGCTCTGGATGGAGCGTGAGCCGTTTTCAGTTTCAGAAACTCAAGGTACGGTCCTTTGCTCTCCCCTGACTAGGTAACTGAGCACAGAGGATAACTGTGCCTACTGCCAGGCATCACCACAAACATTCACAGGTGCTCGCGAATATATTTTCACAGCATGTCCTCATGGCTTTAACATGTATACATACACATAGCTTCACTCACTGCCACATACACACATTCACTATCTTATTTAGAGCCAGAGTCTTAGATGCCTCCTTCAGAGCAGTGGTTATTACGCTTTCTGTTCATACCTATGAGAAAGCGACTTGTTAAAATATAGATTTAACAAATCTAGAGTGGGTTCCAGAAATCTGCATTTGTAGCTTGGGCCTTCAGATGATTCATTTTTAGGTAATTTATGCATCATTTTTTTGGAAGAACTGTCTTGGCTGTGAGACCCTTAAAGATGAGAGATGTTTCATGCATTTTTATCTGCCCAGCACAGGTCACAAAAAGAAGTCCAGGGCAGATAGTATTTGGTGAGAATAGATTGAATGAATGACTCCATCACTCAATAAGAGACCATTATTTCAGACAGGCAAGAGGTTGAATTTTTAGGAGTTACTGAAATCCCACTTGGCCCTCTGGGGTCCAGCTATCTGGACTATTTGTGAAGGAGTTTTGAAAATCCAACAGGATCTTCTCTTTTACTTTGTTACCTTCTGTTGAGCAGATTCTGTTCTTAAAGAGCTCTACAGCGCTATGCCTACAGTGTCTGGAGGTTTCCCTTTCTTCTCCATGAAGCTCACCCCAAACTAACAACCTAGGGGATCAAAGACCCTGAGATAAATCATCGCTGCCCCACCACCTGCCTGGCATGGAAGGGTTCGCCCCTCTTCCTGCCTTTCCTCCAACATTTTCCACCCTCCTCCTGGCTTCCTATCATTGACAATGACCCTTGCTTATTTTTGCTTGAAGAATTAAAGAGCCTCTTGATGAAAGTGAAAGAGGAAAGTGAAAAAGTTGGTTTAAAACTCAACATTCAGAAAACTAAGATCATGGCATCTGGTCCTGAAAGGTTGTTGTTGAATCACACGAATACACCGGGATTCTTGGCCCCCAGAGGAGAAGAATTCAATCCGGGGCCAGAGACGAGGCTTGATCGCTCGGAGCTTTTGTGTAATAAAGTTTTATTAAAGTATAAAGGAGATAGAGAAAGCTTCTGACATAGGCATCAGAAGGGGGTAGAAAGAGTACCCGCTTGCTAGTGTTAATAATGAGGTTATATAATCCAAAGAATGTCTGGAGGTTGTAAAGACCTCCTCCGACCTACTCCCATAATTTACATTTTAAGATAACAGAAGGTTGAATCCAAAGACTGTCCTTAGGCAGGATACATTATTGGTATATAATCCTAAGGAATGTGGAGAAAGAAAAAAAGTTTGTCTTTTTTTCCTCCTTGAGAATTCCAGACCCCTCTCTCCTTGGGGACCCCTAGACTCCCTATCAACCTGCCTAGGAAATGACTCTCTCAGTCCCATCACTCCATGGCAAATAGATGGAGAAAAAGTGGAAGCAGTGCCAGACTTTATTTTTTTGGGCTCCAAAATCACTGTAGATGGTGACTTCAGCCATGAAATTAAAGACTCTTGCTCCTTGGAAGAAAAATTATGACCAACAGCATATTAAAAAGCAGAGACATTACTCTGCCAACAAAAGTCTGTTTAGTCAAGGCTATAGTTTTTCCAGTAGTCATGTATGGATGTGAGAGTTGGACTACAAAGAAAGCTGAGTGCTGAAGAATAGATGCTTTTGAACTGTGGTGTTGGAGAAGACTCTTGAAAGTCCCTTAGACTGCAAGGAGATCCAACCAGTGCATCCGAAAGGAAATCAGTCCTGAATATTCATTGGAAGAACTGATGCTGAAGCTGAAACTCCAATACTTTGGCCACCTGATGGGAAGAACTGACTCATTGGAAAAGACTCTGATGCTGGGAAAGACTGCGGGCAGGAGGAGAAGGGGACAACAGAGGATGAGATGGTTGGATGGCATCACCAACTCAATGGACATGAGTTTGAGCAAGCTCTGGGTGTTGGTGATGGACAGGGAGGCCTCGCGTGCTGCAGTCCATGGGGTCGCAAAGAGTCGGACATGTATGAGCAACTGAAATGAACTGAACTGATCAGCTCCAAAACATATGTCTTGTATTAATAATAGGCATCCCACTATTTCAGTCTACCTAGGGTTTTTGCATTCTTTCAAGAGTAGAATTCTCAGAAGACCTCTCCCTGAGGGTGTGTCATCCACAAGGTCCCATAAATATCTCAGCAAATCTTGAGGCACACCACTAATGACCTATGTCCAGATTTTCTTAGAATAAGTGAAACTAAATGAAATACTATCATACACTCAAGAGTTTTTTAAAACCCTTTGCTGAACTCCTGATCACCTTTGTTCATAGCATTTTCCTTGTCTACCAGTCTGGTAACTGCACCAGAAAAAGGAATATGGTTTCTGGGGTATTGAATGGAATCATTTTGGTGACTTCAGGCTGGTTCCTCTATACCTAAGTGCTCACAAGTCTGTGTTTCACTCAGATCAGATCAGTCGCTCAGTTGTGTCCGACTCTGTGACCCCATGAATCGCAGCACGCCAGGCCTCCCTGTCCATCACCAACTCCTGGAGTTCACTCAGACTCACGTCCACCTAGTCAGTGATGCCATCCAGCCATCTCATCCTCTGTCGTCCCCTTCTCCTCCTGCCCCCAATCCCTCCCAGCATCAGAGTCTTTTCCAATGAGTCAATTCTTCGCATGAGGTGGCCAAAGTACTGGAGTTTCAGCTTTAGCATCATTCCTTCTAAAGAAATCCCAGGGCTGATCTCCTTCAGAATGGACTGGTTGGATCTCCTTGCAGTCCAAGGGACTCTCAAGAATCTTCTCCAACACCACAGTTCAAAAGCATCAATTCTTCGGGGCTCAGCCTTCTTCACAGTCCAACTCTCACATCCATACATGACCGCAGGAAAAACCATAGCCTTGACCAGATGAACCTTTGTTGGCAAAGGAATGTCTCTGCTTTTGAATATGCCATCTAGGTTGGTCATAACTTTCCTTCCAAGGAGTAAGTGTCTTTTAATTTCATGGCTGCAATCACCATCTGTAGTGATTTTGGAGCCCAGAAAAATAAAGTCTGACACTGTTTCCACTGTTTCCCCATCTATTTCCCATGAAGTGATGGGACCGGATGCCATGATCTTCGTTTTCTGAATGTTGAGCCTTAAGCCAACTTTTTCACTCTCCACTTTCACTTTCATCAAGAGGCTTTTGAGTTCCTCTTCACTTTCTGCCATAAGGGTGGTGTCATCTGCATATCTGAGGTTATTGATATTTCTCCCGGCAATCTTGATTCCAGCTTGTGTTTCTTCCAGTCCAGCATTTCTCATGATGTACTCTGCATGGAAGTTAAATAAACAGGGTGACAATATATAGCCTTGATGAACTCCTTTTCCTATTTGGAACCAATGTGTTGTTCCATGTCTAGTTCTAACTATTGCTTCCTGACCTGCATACAAATTTCTCAAGAGGCAGATCAGGTGATCTGGTATTCCCATCTCTTTCAGAATTTTCCACAGTTTCTTGTGATCCACACAGTCAAAGGCTTTGGCATAGTCAATAAAGCAGAAATAGATGCTTTTCTGGAACTCTTGCTTTTTCCATGATCCAGTGGATGTTGGCAATGTAATCTCTGGTTCCTCTGCCTTTTCTAAAACCAGCTTGAACATCTGGAAGTTCACGGTTCACATATTGCTGAAGCCTGGCTTGGACAATTTTGAGCATTACTGTACTAGAGTGTGAGATGAGTGCAATTGTGCAGTAGTTTGAGCATTCTTTGGCATTGCCTTTCTTTGGGATTGGAATGAAAACTGACCTTTTCCAGTCCTGTGGCCACTGCTGAGTTTTCCAAATGTGCTGACATATTGAGTGCAGCACTTTCACAGCATCATCTTTCAGGATTTGGAATAGCTCAACTGGAATTCCATCACCTCCACTAGCTTTATTCGTAGTGATGCTTGCTAAGGCCCACTTGACTTCACATTCCAGGATGTCTGGCTCTAGGTGAGTGATCACACCATCGTGATTATCTGGGTCATCTACTCTCAAATTCTGATAAGCTACAACAGGCCTTCTGGTCTACCATCAAGGAGCCTTCTTTTTCTAAAAATCCAGATATTCCTTGTTTGTCTTTAGCTCTCTGGAAGTCCTGCTGTTCTCCACTGGAGACCTTACTGACTCTCACAATAAATAGTAATATGTAGGATGGAGTGGGTTTTGTGAGAAAATAAATGTTTTCTACACCACCTAACAAACAGTCTTTCAAGTCTCACTGTGAATTGCCAAATGTGAGCTGGAAGATTCCAAGCTACAAGATCCCTGGACAGAGCTCTAAGCAAGCATCTTGTCCTCTCTTATCTCCTCATAGCCGTGTCACCTATTCTGGAAGTTGTTCCTAGAGTAAGATGAGAGATGAAAAACAAGTATCCCCAGAAATAGTGAAATAGGGGTGAGAAGCAACATGGTGTTGGATAAGAGAGTCCAGGAAAACACTGGGCTGATTTAGAGAGTAATGGAGAGCTTTGTCTCTGCATTTGTTGCATTTTAAGAAATTTATTTCTATCTAGAAGCTTTCATCCTTACTTGCATGATGATAATGTCCATTAGTCTAATTTCTAAGTAATATAAATAAGAGCATTACAGAATGGAAGGAAGAAACAAGCGGTATACTGGAAAGGATAAAAAGTCATGGTAGTGGATATTTGGAGTTAAAAGTGGACATTTGTCCCAGGATATAATTTAAGTCAAAATAACTAGTTGCCTAAAGTGAGTATTGTGTTATTGCATTAGTGAAAATGAAATGCATTTCTAGCAAATACATCCAGCAAATTTCTGTGCACACATGGCTTCTAGAAGGACACAGAAGAAAATGACAATAATGATTATTTTTGGTGAGAGAAATTAAGTATAGAATCATGCTTTTAAATTTTACCTTACACAGATTTGATAATTTTTTGAAGCTTTTATCTTACAAAAAACCTAGTTATCACCGCCACGTGTTTACTTTTGTGGAATAAATTAAAAAACAAGTAACAATTGCTTCACTCAGAAGTAAGCCCTAAGGGATTCCGCCTGAATGGCTGCATACTGGGATTCTTGTTTTTCATTGTGGAGGTTGGGGAAGTCTAGAGGTGTTTGTGTGTCTCTGGGACCTACTGTTCTGGAAGGAGACCTGGGCCACTTATAAGGTCAGCCCTTCCATGCTGATTTCCAAATCCACAAGTTTCAACTGAGTTCATTTTCTGCAGAGAATTAACTCCCCTTGGCCTACCCACACAGTCTGGACAGGAACATGCTTGGTTTTCCCAATCGTCTGTTACTTCTCTCCCCCCGATCTTGGAGGAAATTGGAAATTGTGTATTCAACCACTGGGTTTGGAGCCTCAGGCAAGACAGCTGATGGATTGGAGTTGAAGTTAATTTAGTGATTGGTATTCCTCCTTTCCTAGCTGTCTTCCAGCCTGGGATCAGAAGGAGGATATGAGGAACTCTGAGGGCAGGATCCTAAACTTCATGTGCAGAGCAATCACAAGTTATTGTTATTGTTGTCCTGTCACTAAATAGTGTCTGACTCTTTGCGACCCCGTAAACTGTAGCACGTGCTGGGCTCCATGGGATCCTCCAGGCAAGAATTCTTAAGTGGGTTGCCATGCTCTCCTCCAGGGGATCTTCCCAACCCAGGGATCGAACCCCTGTCTCTCCTGCATTGGCAGGCAGGTTCTTTACTACTAGTGCCACCTGGGAAGCCCCATACTCTGGGGCAGGAGCTGGCAAATTATACCTACAGACCAAATTCCACCTGCTGCCTGATTGTGTCAAGCCAGGTGGTGGCTCTTCAGTGAGAACAGACGTTGGAAGAGTTGAAGACATTGACTCTTGGTCCACAAATCCTAAAATAGCTACTGTCTGGTCCTTTACAGAAAAAATCTGCTAGCTCCTGACTGAGCAGAGAATAGACAGAAGGCTGGTTTCTCTAAGCAGCATTGAAGACTGAGTCCTAAATTGCTTCACTTAGGGGGCTGTGCTAGAGTTTGTGGATCCAAAAGCATCTTCCCCGGCTTCACCACACCCTGGCACTCTTACCTCGAAATTGAAGCTGCCAAGTCTGGTGCCAGAGCTTTGGATGATTTAGTAATTGTCATTTAGGATCATTGTAACTAATGACATTCCTTGAAACATGATAACTGGGGCACGATGAAGAAATCCTCACATAAGGAAAATGGGCAAAAATATGCCCTTGCCCCTCATTGCAGTCATATTTATTCTGTTTGAGTTATTGCAACAATATCATTGGTTCTCTAGTGCTGGTGAAAGCAAAGGTACCGCTGAAGTAACTGGGGCTGACAGAGATCCAGTAACTTCCCAAAGTCACAAAGCAAGTGAAGTGTGGTCCTGGGTGAACCTCAGGCAGCCAGATTTCAGAACATGCGTGCTTAAACTGCAGTACAGGTCAGCCTCCCCAGAAAGTCCCTGAGAGCTAGTTAGCATTCCTTTCTCCATTTTACAAATAAAGAAACTGGAGGTTAGAACACGTAAAACAATTGTAGGAGGTCAGGCACCCCTTCAACCTCTCTGAGTGCAGATTTGACAGAGTCAGAATTCCAGGCACTTTCCAGTGTTTCATTGGATCGTGAAATGACCCTCTGAGGGCAACCCTGGTCTGGTGGCCAAGCCCTGGCTCCAAAGTCTGAGACGTGATGTGTGCCCTTGAGGGGAATCACAGAGCATCGTAAAGAGGTCCTCCAGCTTCATTCTTCACTGAGGAACTTTGAACAGCCTCATGACTGCCTTTCCCCACAGCACAGAGCAGGCCTAACAGGGCTCTAAAAATTCCACTTCCTTCCTACTTACATCAGGACTTCTGCCTCTCCACTTCCTCATCTGTGAAATGGCAGGGATAGTCACACCTCTCTTCCAAAGGTACTGAAAACATTTAATGAGAGAATCCATGTAAAGTACTTGGCAGTTCATAGCATACGGTATGTGCTCAAAAAATAGCAACTATCACAATAATGAGAGAGAAGGACCTGAGGCTGTTATTAGATTAGATGGTATGAGGAAATAATAAAATACAACTTAACAAGTGTATATGATCTGCCAGATGTTACATTAAGCTTTTTAGGTCATTATCTTTTTAAATCGTTTCATTGATCTCTTATTATCCCCATTCTATAGATGAGGAAAGCAGAACATGCCCAGAAAGGTAAAATTACTTGCTGTAGATTACATAGATATGTTTGGATCTTAACCTGGGTCTCTTTAATTCCAGAGTTTACCTGGAATTCTTATCTACAATGCTATGCAAGTTATCTAAAATTTCTATCACTTTCTGGAATGCAAAAACGTAGAACAGAGGCTCCTAAGTTGTAAAATTCATGCTAAACTTTATTAGACTTTTCTATTAAGAAGAAGCTGTGTTCAGTGAAAGCCTATTTATTAAAAATGAGCTTGAATAATAATATAATAAATGAAATAAAAAATCATGTCTCTTACTGTCAAACCAAAGATGGATTATGATGTGTTGGACGAGTACAAATGATTCTATAGTCCTGATCCAGGAAAAGATTTGGAGGCAATTTTGCCTCTTAAGAAAGTATTGTACGACGCTCACTCACAGAGGATTTATGAGAAATGAAATGGAAACTCTTTCAAGATTTTATTAAGAGATATAGTCTTCCTGCATAACTTCTTTCCCTCCTGGACATTTATGAATGTTTGGCTGGAAGGGTGGTCTGGGAGCTTGGTTTTGATATATGTGGTTCCTACAAGAAGGTGCCAAGGGAGACATTTTTCCGTCAAAAGCCATATGCATGAGGATCCTGGAAAGTCTTCCAGCAACAGTGGACACTGGCAATAAAAATGATCTAGGAAGAAAACACGCCGGCAGTGCCAGTCACTGCAGATGCTGAAGGACCAGGGGCCAAATACGTAAATACCTTCAGAACTTTGTGTGGAAAACAAAGCGGGTTTAAATCATCTTTCTCCCAGATTCAGAGTTTTTCAGGACACAGTCACAGCTAGAGAACGGCCAGCACAGTGATTTGGTAATACAACCTCCAAGTGCACTGTTGAAACCCACAAGAGACAGGAAATGAGAAAGGTGTGTGACCTTGCAGTCATGGACCCCACCACACTGGGCCCACGCCATTGCTCAACAAATAGACTGAGGGACTTCCCTGGTGGTCCAGTGGTTACGACTCTGCACTTCTACTGCAGGGGGTGCAGGTTCAACCCCTGCTTTGGGAACTAAGATACTGCAGGGCCAAAAAAATCCCCAAATAGACTGAGCTTCCCACAATGCCATGGGCAGGATGACCTGAGTGTAACCAAGGCAGCCTCATGTCTCTCAGCATTCTTTATGGTGTATGTGGTTGGACACTAATATTAACAAAACTCCTCAAAGCAGGAAGAAAGAATTTGTAATGGAGTATACCAAGCAAGCAAGCAAACACAGAATATACACACACCACTACCATCATCATCAACAACAACAGAGTGTAACTTTTGTATTTCTCTTTTATCTTTCTTTCCAAATTAATCTTGAACTATACTCTCCTTTCCCTTCTGAACATAGCACCCACTGATAATTTTTGGTTCCTTGACATTCCTATTTGCCACAGGAATTTTTGCACAAGATGTTTGGAAAATTTTTGATTTGTTTTCTCGATGCCCATTCAACTTCTATTCACCCTTTAGACATCAGTTCTGACAGCAGCTTCTTAGGAAATCTGTGATACCCGACTCATACCTCCTACATTAGGCTACATTCCTTGTCATCCATAGGCACAGTTTTGTATTCCTGACACCTATAGGACTTATTATAAACATACTGTGTATGTATGTGTGTGATGATTATTTGATTAATATTTGTTTTCCCTACAGGATGAATACTTTCCAAGGAAAACAACTATGCCTGTTTTCCTTTACCATTTTATTTTTAGAGCTTTTTCTGGAATTGGGCCAGAGGAGCACCCAATAATTATTTGTCAACTAAGTGGCTAAATGTGATGTTGTGATGTATAATAAGAAATATATATATTTCATATTCATTCCCATTTCTGGAGCAGAGCTAACCCCCTTGGAATTTCCTAAGTGATGAAAGTGATAACAATGTCTAGTTATGTGAATGAGGGGACTTTTGGAAAGTCCCTGAAGATGGGAGCTGGTTGCCAAGGAAACCAACCTGTGGTTAGAGGGTTGGAACCTTCAGTACCACTCCCTCAACCTCCAGGGAGTAGAGAGTGCCTGGAAATTGAGATCAGTCACCAGTGGTCAATGATCTACTCAATCTTGCCTATGTAATGAAGCCTTCAGAAAAACCCAAAGGGAGAAGTTCCAGAGAACTTCCTGGTTGGTTACTATTGAGGACTGGGGAGAATGGCCCATCTGAAGAGGGCGTGGAAGCTCCACCCTCCTTCCCCATGCATTGTCCTATGGATCTCCAACCTGAGTTACATCCTTTTCTGATGAACTGGTGACCTAGTAAATAAAATGTTTCTCTGAGTTCTACGTGCTGCTCCACTACTTGGTTGAACCCAAGAAAGTGGCCATTGGAACCTCCAACTTGTAGCCAGAGGGTCAGATGCACAGAAGATAAACTGGGCTTGTGGCTGGTATCTGAAGTCTATACGTGAAAGTGAGAGCTGGTGTCAAAATATTATTTGCTGAGCACGTTGCCACTTCCTGGCAAGTGATGCAGGTGCTGCTTATCTGGAAACCAGATTTTCAGAACCAGTGAACCAATGGTGTTCCATTTTAGCTGTACATTATAGAATCACTTGGAAGGCTTTAAAAAAAATTCAGTTGCCCATGGGGCTTCCCTGATGACTCATGGTTAAGAATCTGCCTGCCAGTGCAGAAGACACAGGTTTGATCCCTGGCCTGGGAGTCACATGCCATGGAGCTATTAAGCCTGTGTGCCACAACTATTGAGCCTGTGCTCTAGCACCCGGGAGCTGCAACTTTTGACCCCATGCACTGCCACTGCTGAACTATATGTTCTAGAACTCGTGCTGCAAGAGAAACCACTGCAGTGAGAAGCCTGCTTGCTGCAATTAGAGAGTAGCTTGCTGCAACTAGAGAAAAGCCCATGCAGCGATGAAGTCTCAAAAATAAATAAATAAATGAAATCCTGATGTTCACACCATACCCCACACAAATGAAATCCTAATCAATGGGGGTAGGTCTGAGACATGAGTATTTGCAAAGTTTCCTAGGTGATTTCTGGACCATAAAGACAGCTGAGTGCTGAAGAACTGATACTTTTGAAATGTGGTGTTGGAGAAGACTCTTGAGACTCCCTTGGACTGCAAGGAGATCAATCCAGTCAGTCATAAAGAAAATCAGTCTTGAATATTCATTAGTAGGACTAATGCTGAAACTGAAACTCCAGTGCTTTGGCCACCTGATGCGAAGAACTGACTCGTTGGGAAACACCCTGATGCTGGGAAAGAATGAAGGCAGGAGGAGAAGGGGACAACAGAGGATGAGATGGTTGGATGGCATCCCTGACTCATTGGACAGGAATTTGAGCAAGCTCTGGGAGTTGGTGAAGGACAGGGAAGCCCAGTGTGCTGCGGTCCATGGGGTCACAAAGAGTCAGACACACTGAGCGACTGAACTGAACTGAACTAGGTGATTTCAGTGAGCAGTTAAGGCTAAAACCATTGTGCTTGCTGGAGTTCATTTTCTCTCCTCCTTCTAGAATAAGTGAGGAGAGATAGGCCAGACAAAGACTTCTGAAAATATGGCTGCTCAGAAGACATCATAAAGAATCTGCCTTTTCCCATCTCTCTTTTTAAAAGTAATAGATATATAAGATGTGTAACACAATACACACCACACACACACACACACACACACACACACACACACACACACCATTTCCAGGCTATACTTTGTGATGAGGCTGCTCAGACAGATTGTTCATCAAAATCGCACCAGAGGGCTTTTGAAATACAGATTGATAGACTGGGCCTCCAGAGTTTCTGATCCGGTAAGTCTAGGGTGGCATCTGAGAATCTGTGCTTTTGCCAAGTTCTCAAGTGAGGCTGATGCCACTTGTTCAAGGACCACATTTGGCACACCACTCTGCCTGAGGAAAATAATAAGAATGGGAGGAATACTTCCAGCTTCTCTCTTTCCTATTCATTCCTTTGCTGCCAGTGACTTTGTGTGGAATGATGCAGAAAGAAGGAACTCATAAATACCTGTGACTCAGCCCTTTGTGAGATTTCTCTTTCAACTTGGCCCTCACTGAATGTTGGCATTCTGGACCCAGAGGCCAGGGACCAAGGCTGGCTTTGAAAACATATCTAAGGCTCTGATTCTAATAAGATTGTCTGCTCCCCAAACCCCTCAGGTGACTGATCCTGAACACTAGATTTTAGATCCATCTAGAGTTTATTAAGGGACCCAGCTGACTATACATAGATCTAGTTCAGTGTTATCAGCAGTTTTTCGACATATCATTCAGTTTCTCATGTCTATTCCTTAATTGGTTACTAACTTGGGGAGAGGTGAAAGGTGTAATTAATTTTCACTACTCAAATCCCATCAGCAACTTGAAATTAACTTAAAACTTTGAGTCTTGTCACATCTAAAAATCTCTTCATTAATCCCTACATGTGATTGATAGTTTGACAGGAGACACAAATCTGTGAGGAGACACTTTCCTTATAATCATTGAGTTATTAGGCCTAGAGTTAGAGAATTTGCAAGACTTTCAGCATCTTTGTAGATCCTAAGTACTCTTAGGGTTGGAAGCCCCGCCCCTCAGCATATGAAACATACAAACAATCGTCACATAATAATATTACATTTCACATTCATTTACTTAATGACCTCTCTTTTTTTATTTTTATGTTTTTGATTCCATCTCTATGTATACACACACATAAACACTACATACGGATACAATATTTCTATGTTATATGACATATATCCTGCATTATTTATAATATCACATATTATATAATACATTATATGCTATATGCAGATATAGATATAATATATATCTTTATAAGAAAGTTCCTTTCTAGAAAACATTTTCATAGAACTTAAGAAACTCACGAGACCCTAGACTCTCTGTCTTATTGTCTAAAGGATAAAATAACCTTAAGATACAATATTGGTGAGGAAAAGCTTGAGGTTAGTTTAATTTTTACTTCTTTATAGGCAACTATTCTACATCTTGGGAACTTTTTAGATCTGCTCTTTATTCTTAATGCTTGAAGTGTTACAGCAATGTATCTAGGTTTGGACGTTCCTATTGCACTGGACTCTTAATCTATGCCTTCAATATGAATGGTGTGACCTTTATTTCTCTGGGAAGTTCTCATATATTAAAACTTTGATATTTTTACTCTTAGCATTATTTTTTCCCTGGATCTTTATTAATGGGGAAGAATCCTATTAACACAACATTTCATTAAATAGATAGGCATTGGCCCTAATGTTATAAACTTCAGTTCAGTCACTCGGTTGTGTCCAACTCTTTGCGACCCCATGGACTGCAGCATGCCAGACCTCCCTGTCCATCACCAACTCCTGGAGTTTACCCAAATTCATGTCCATTGAGTCACTAATGCCATCCAACCAACTCATCCTCTGTCAGCCCCTTCCTCCTCTCGCCTTCAATCTTTCTCAGCATCAGGGTCCTTTCCAATGAGTCAGCTCTTTACATCAGGTTGCCAAAGTGTTGGCGTTTCAGCTTCAACATCAGTCCTTCCAATGAATATTCAGGACTGATTTCCTTTAGGATGCACTGGTTGGATCTCCTTGCTGTCCAAGGGACTCTCAAGAGTATTCTCTAACACCATAGTTCAAAAGCATCCATTCTTCCGTGCTCAGCTTTATTATAGTCCAAATCTCACATCCACACATGACTACTGGAAAAAATATAGCCTTAACTAAATGGACCTTTGTTGGCAAAGTAATGTCTCTGCTTTGTAATATCCTGTCTAGGTTGGTCTTAACTTTCCTTCCAAGGAGTGTCTTTTAATTTCATGGCTGTAGTCATCATCTGCAGTGATTTTGGACCCCCCCAAAAATAAAGTCTGCCACTGTTTCCACTGCTTCCCCATCTATTTGCCATGAAGTGTTGGGACCAAATGCCATGATCTTAGTTTTCTGAATGTTGAGCTTTAAGCCAAGTTATAAACTTAGACTGCTGTAAATAACATCTTTGCTTATCCTTCTTTTGAATTATTTCTTCAGGAATTATATTTATTAGGCCAAAGACTGGGAAGCTTTATATAGACTTTCTTGAGACCTCTGGTATCAGAAGACCCCTTTAATGAGTGTTTTCTAAACTGAAGAAGCAAGTCTGGGGCCAGTGACTGTTCCTGGATGGAATTTAGGTCACAAAGACTCAGCCCCGGGGCTGTTCTGGAAAGGCAGACTTCCTCTGGTTGGGGCAGTTCAGGTGTACTGCAGACAGACGCTTGTGAGGATAACCCTTTTCTTCCCTGTTCTACCACCTGTCTGGCAGACGATATGCCCGTGTCTGGTCCTCCCAGGGACCTTATGTGAAAGACTCTGCCCTGTGCTGCACGGTTCCAAAGAACAGTGTCTTGAGTGAGAAGGTATTTGTGAGATAATTGACTGTGTTGTGCGCAGGCCTCTTTTGAATTCCTTGATCCATGAGGAATCTGGACAGCTGTGCCTTTGGAGCTGGGAACAATTCACAGGGCCCATCCCAGCTCATTCCACTGCCTGGACTTGTGGAGCCACAATGTTGGCTTGCAGCCAGCATATCCCTGGCTGTGGGCTAGAACAAGGTTGCAATTTTTGTTTGTTTTAATAAGAAAAGAGACAAATCACAGGGCTTATTTTGTAAGCTATAAAGGATTATTCAGTGAAAAAGCAAATGGCATTTTCCCAGTGAAGAGTCAGGGTGAGATTGGGATCTACATGATTTATGTCAAATGCTGCTTAGGACTGTCCTTTGATTGCTCCAGGTGAGTAAGTGTGGATCATGTGAGCAAGCCTGGGATGTCAGTAAAAATGTGAACATACACTGGCCATGGTGACACTCACCTACTAATGTCCACCTCCTTGTTTTGTTTTGTAATATTTCAACACCGTCGCAACATAGGTATAAGCTTCTAAGGGTGTCCCACTCACCTGTGTCCCAAGATTAATGTCTCCTGCAATATCTATACTGTAAGAGTTTGGACAGATTTTGCATGCTCAAGAATTCCAGGTCATTTAGTCACCTATGCAGCACCCATTATTGTGTCCATATTATGGGTCAGTATAGTATGGTGGACAGAGGATGGAATCTGAAATCTATTTGACTTCATTGGATCAATTCTTAGGTGTGTGATCTTGAGCTAGTCACACAGCCTCTTTTAGCTTCAATTTCTGCATCTATGAAATTCTTAAAATACTTGATTTATGGTATTCATTCAGCTGATAACAAAATCAGACTCAAATATCACCTGGATGTTGAAATAACTGGAAATGTAAAGTAAATATTCTTAATGTACCAGAGGTGCTAGTGAAAAAAATGGATGACATGTCTGAACAGGTGAGGAATTTCAGCATGGATGTTTTCATTTTAGAAATCAGAAACATGGGATCAAAGAATGATATCTTTAGTGAGTTCATTAGTACACTTGGCACAGTCAAGGATGGATTCAGTGAACTAAAAGGAGGTCATATCAATTATAAAAATAAAATTGGATGCACATGTAAATGGACATAATAAATGGCTGTTGACCAGTTTGTTGCTGGTTTATTCGCTAAGTTGTGTCCACTCTTTGTGACCCCATGGACTATAGCCCACCAGTTTCCTCCATCCATGAGATCTTCAGGCAAGAATACTGGAATGGGTTGCCACTTCCTTCTCCAGGAGAACTTCCCAACCCACAGATCAAACCTGCATTTTCAGCTTTGGCGGGTGGATTCTTTACCACTGAGTCGCCTGGGAAACCTATATGGAACACTTTATCCAAATGAAAACACAAAAAGAAACAAGAACCAAGAAAAAAAGATTATCTAAAAAGCATGGGACTCTGTCTGATACATATGTGATCGATGTAACTGAAATCACAGAAGCAGAATCCAAGATGCTCAGAGAACATGAAGCAGCCTAAGCAAGGAAATGCATGTATGGGATACAGAGTCTTGCACACACACACAACACACACATACACACACACCCTTAAACTATCACAGTCAAAATCTTGAAATTGAAGGAGAAAGAGAAAATATTGAAAGACAGAAGAAAAAAAAGGATCTTTTATATACAGAGGAACAGACACAAGAGTTAAAGTCAACTTACAATCAGAAACTACAAAAGCAAAAAGAAAATCAAATCACATCCATAAAATACTGAAAAAAACCAACAAATCAAATGCAAACAAAAACACCACTATAGACTTCTACACCCAGCCCATCTCCCCAAAATTCAGTAATGAAGGGGAAGTAATGCTTTATCACACAAACAAAAATGAAGAGAATCCATTATTGGCAAAACTTTGGCACTAAAAAAATGCTAAAAAGTTCTTCAGGGAGAAGAAATATCCTAATCAGAAACTTGGATTTACGCAGAATAAGATAATTGTCTGAAGTAAAAAACGCAGCAATATATTGTTTCTTTATTCCATTCGTAGAAGTCAATTTATGACAACTGTGTAAAGGATGAAAAGGAAAAATCTGGAGTATCATTTTGTAAGATCGTAAAGAAAACTAAAAGAAATTCTTTGCAACCTTGTAATAAGAGATGATTTCTTAGGACACAAAAATTACAAAATAAAAAAATTATAAAGTAGACTTCATCAAAATTAAAAGTTGCTGCTCATTTTGTTTAACAAAATGAGATAAGCCAAAGTCTAGGAGAAAATATTAGAAAACACATATTTAATAAAGGATATTCATACTATGTAAATGACTCTGAAAATTCAGTAATAAAAGCACCCAATTTTAAAAGGGTGAAACACTTTCACAAACATTCCACCAAAGAAGATAGGACATCAACAAAGAGAGGATATTAAAAGGTCATTAATAACCAGCAAAATGTAAACTAAAATAACAATCAGACACAGCTACGTACTTATTAGAAATGCTTAAAAGAGCTAATCATAGCGTGTGCAGGTATGGATATGGGAGAAAAGGAATTCTCTTGCACTGCTTATAGGAATGAAAAATAGTATAGAGACACTGGAAAATTTGGCAGCTCCTTAAGTGAAATATGGGGCTTCCCTGGTGCCTCAGATGATAAAGCATCTGCCTGTAATGCAGTAGACCCGGGTTCAATCCCTGGGTCAAGAAGATCCCCTGGAGAAGGAAACAACAACCCACTCCAGTACTCTTGCCTGGAAAATTCCATGGAGGAGCCTGGTAGGCTACAGTCCATGGGGTTGCAAAGAGTCGGACACGACTGAGCAACTTCACTTAAGTTAAATGTACATTACTGTAAGACCCAGTAATTCTACATAAGAATGCTTATATGCACTTTACTAATAATTATCAAATACTGGAAACACATACTGAAAATGCCCTTCAATTACTGAATGGATAAACAAAATGTGACACATCCATATAATGGAATACTGTTCCACAGTAATAAGGGACATACCATTGATATACCCAAAACAGTGGATGAAGCTCAAATGTTCTTAAGTCAGATTCCAAGGGAAAACTTATGAGGATAGAAATCAGGTCAGTGGTTATCAGGGCTTGGGTCGTGGGAGAGGCTTTTTTACAAAAAGACACTGTCTTTTTTCCCACAAAAAGACAAAAAGACCTTTGGGAGCGATAAAACTATCCCACATTTCCATCATGGTGGTGTTATAGCTTGTATGTGTGCCTTTCTCAAAACCTGAGACTGTTTACTAAAAAAGAGAAGTTGCAGTGTGCATAAGTTATACCTAAAGTTTTCAAAATTGCCTTTTTTTCAAGCATTTTAGGATTTTTATTTATCTTCGTTTAACTGGTTTCTAGCTTAACTTCTATGTTTGGAGAACATACTTGATATGACTTCAATACCTTGATTGAGACTTAATGGCACAGCATCTGGTCTGTTTTGATAAATGTTTCATTTGCATTTAAAATAAATGTATATTCTGCATTTATTGGAAGCAGAACAATAGTAACAAAATAGGCCAAAATCTATGTGGCTTCTTGTTACCTTAACTAGCAAACAAATACCTAAACCCTTCAAATCACCCACCTTCACCTTTGTGACTTCAACTGTCTGATTCCTTAACAAAGGGCATTGGCTTTTGCAGGTCCAGTTTAGGCAAAATTAGAAATTTAGTGATGATTCTATGTTTCTTTACTATTGTTTACCCTTTTTCCCATACCCATCCCCCTTTCTACCTTAGAATAAGAAGAACCTATGATATCGAATATATTGAATATATTCGATATTGAATCGGGGCAGGAATCCCTCAGAAGAAATTGAGTAGCCATCATGGTTAACAAAAGAGTCCAAAATGCAATACTTGGATGCAATCTCAAAAATGACAGAATGATCTCTATTCATTTCCAAGGCAAACCATTCAATATCACAGTAATCTAAGTCTATGCCCCAACCAGTAATGCTGAAGAAGCTGAAGTTGAAAGGTTCTATGAAGACCTACAAGACCTTTTAGAACTAACACACAAAAAAGATGTCCTTTTTATTATAGGGGACTGGAATGCAAAAGTAGGAAGTCAAGAAACACCTGGAGTAACCGGCAAATTTGGCCTTGGAATACAGAATGAAGCAGGGCAAAGACTAATAGAGTTTTGCCAAGAAAATGTACTGGTCATAGCAAACACCCTCTTCCAACAACACAAGAGAGGACTCTACACATGGACATCACCAGATGGTCAACACTGAAATCAGATTGATTATATTCTTTGCAGCCAAAGATGGAGAAGCTCTATACAGTCAACAAAAACAAGACCAGGAGCTGACTGTGGCTCAGATCATGAACTCCTTATTACCAAATTCAGACTTAAATTGAAGAAAGTAGGGAAAACCACTAGACCATTCAGGTATGACCTAAATCAAATGCCTTATGATTATACAGTGGAAGTGAGAAATAGATTAAAGGGCCTATATCTGATAGATAGAGTGCCTGATGAACTATGGAATGAGGTTCATGACATTGTACAGGAGACAGGGATCAAGACCATCCCCATGGAAAAGAAATGCAATAAAGCAAAATGGCTGTCTGGGGAGGCCTTACAAATAACTGTGAAAAGAAGAGAAGGGAAAAGGAAAGGAGAAAAGGAAAGATATAAGCATCTGAATGCAGAGTTCCAAAGAATAGCAAGAAGAGATAAGAAAGCCTTCCTCAGAGATCAATGCAAAGACATAGAGGAAAACAACAGAATGGGAAAGACTAGAGATCTCTTCAAGAAAATTACAGATAGCAAGGGAACATTTCATGCAAAGATGGGCTCGATAAAGGACAGAAATGGTATGGACCTAACAGAAGCAGAAGATATTAAGAAGAGGTGGCAAGAATACACAGAAGAACTGTACAAAAAAGATCTTCACGACCCAGATAATCATGATGGTGTGATCACTGACCTAGAGCCAGACATCCTGGAATGTGAAGTCAAGTGGGCCTTAGAAGGCATCACTACGAACAAAGCTAGCAGAGGTGATGGAATTCCAGTTGAGCTATTCCAAATCCTGAAAGATGATGCTGTGAAAGTGCTGCACTCAATATGCCAGCACATTTGGAAAACTCAGCAGTGGCCACAGGACTGGAAAAGGTCAGTTTTCATTCCAGTCCCAAAGAAAGGCAATGCCAAAGAATGCTCAAACTACTGCACAACTGCACTCATCTCACATGCTAGTAAAATAATGCTCAAAATTCTCCAAGCCAGGCTTCAGCAATACGTGAACCATGAACTTCCAGATGTTCAAGCTGGTTTTAGAAAAAGCAGAGGAACCAGAGATCAAATTGCCAACATCCGCTGGATCATGGAAAAAGCAAGAGAGTTCCAGAAAAACATCTATTTCTGCTTTATTGACTATGCCAAAGCCTTTGACTGTGTGGATCACAAGAAACTGTGGAAAATTCTTCAAGAGATGGGAATACCAGGCCACCTGATCTGCCTCTTGAGAAATCTGTATGCAGGTCAGGAAGCAACAGTTAGAACTGGACAAGGAACAACAGACTGGTTCCAAATAGGAAAAGGAGTACATCAAGGCTGTATATTGTCACCCTGTTTATTTAACTTCTATGCAGAGTACATCATGAGAAATGCTGGACTAGAAGAAACACAAGCTGGAATCAAGATTGCTGGGAGAAATATCAATAACCTCAGATATGCAGATGACATCACCCTTATGGCAGAAAGTGAAGAGGAACTAAAAGGCTTCTTGATGAAAGTGAAAGTGGAGAGTGAAAAAGTTGGCTTAAAGCTCAACATTCAGAAAACAAAGATCATGGCATCTGGTCCCATCACTTCATGGCAAATAGATGGGGAAACAGTGTAAACAGTGTCAGACTTTATTTTTCTGGGCTCCAAAATCACTGCAGATGGTGATTGCAGCCATGAAATTAAAAGATGCTTACTCCTTGGAAGGAAAGTTATGACCAACCTAGATAGCATATTGAAAAATAGAGACATTCCTTTGCCAACAAAGGTTCATCTAGTCAAGGCTATGGTTTTTCCTGTGGTCGTGTATGGATGTGAGAGTTGGACTGTGAAAAAAGCTGAGCGCCGAAGAGTTGATGCTTTTGAACTGTGGTGTTGGAGAAGACTCTTGAGAGTCCCTTGGACTGCAAGGAGATCCAACCAGTCCATTCTGAAGGAGATCAGCCCTGGGATTTCTTTAGAAGGAATGATGCTAAAGCTGAAACTCCAGTACTTTGGCCACCTCATGCGAAGAGTTGACTCACTGGAAAAGACTCTGATGCTGGGAGGGATTGGGGGCAGGAGGAGAAGGGGATGACAGAGGATGAGATGGCTGGATGGCATCACTGACTCGATGGACATGAGTCTGAATGAACTTTGGGAGTTGGTGACGGACAGGAAGACCTGACATGCTGCGATTCATGGAGTTGCAAAGAGTTGGACATGACTGAGCGACTGAACTGAACTAATGATATCGAAGTTCTTCTGACTTTAATTCATGGAGAATGAAAATGTGATCAGTCAATGACTCCTGGTTTGTCTTGTAGCAAAGTTATGTACATTTAAATAAAAGTGCATAGAAATTCCAGTGCTTAACCTAAGGAGATACCTCATTTAAAGAAAGAAGTATGGTTCAGGTTTGACCTAAACTCACAACTCAGTTTCATAATTTATACTGCGTCATCTGAAACAATTTGCTCCATCATCCTGTGATTCAATACTTTTTCCCCTGTAAAATGGGGATTAAAATCCAGTCTGAATCACAGGATCATCACGAGGATCTTAAGAAAGAAGGCTTTTAATACCTCTACCTCCACGCAGCCTGAATACTCGTGAAGGGCTATGTGTAAAGTCAGGATGACTGGCATGAGATTTCCAGTAGAATTTCTGGGCTGGGATATTGCCTGAATCTGTGGGCTGATGTATGCGTTGGGAAAGACTAGGAGCTATCTCATGGGGTTTGATAGAAACTGGAGGAAAAAAATCCCCCCACCCACCAAAACAAACAAACAAATAAAGAAGCCAACCAAACTATGAAACACCTCATGCCATTCCCTCTTTGCTTGAAGCTGATTACTCATAAGTGCTTAAGTGCTAGGCCTATTTGCAAAATTTTCACAGCAATGTTTGGAGATAGGACTCAGTAATCAGCAAACCCCATCCCCACACCTATAGAAGGTATTTGCACCCCCCTCCCCCAAATCTGAGAATATCTAGAAAAAAGGAAACTTTTTTCTTGAATTAAGACTAAGTAAAGATAATCCCAGAACCAAAATCCCCTTGGCCTTGGTCATGTAAATTCTAGTTTAGCTAAACAAATGTGACGTGAGCCCCTTTTGTTTGCAGATCTATGATAGGCTTTATCTATGCTTCTGCCTCTTAGTGCCTGGTTGTTGTTGATGTTCAGTCACTCAGTCATCTGACTCTTTGTGATCCCATGGATGCAGCATGCCAGGCTTCTCTGCTCTTCACCATCTCCTGGAGCTTTCTCAGACTCATGTCCTTTGAGTCAGTGATGGCCATCCAACCATCTCATCCTCTGTCATCCCCTTCTCCTCCTACCTTCAGTCTGTCTGAGCATCAGGGTCTTTTCTAATGAGTCAGCTCTTTGCATCACGTGGCCAAAGTATTGGAGCTTCAGCTTTAGCATCAGTCCTTCTAATGAATATTCAGGATTGAGTGGTTTGATTTTCCTCCAGCCCAACGGACTCTCAAGGAGTCTTCTCCAACACCACAGCTCAAGAGCATCAGTTCTTCAGTGTTCAGGCTTCTTTATGGCCCAGCACTTACATCACTACATGACTACTGGAAAAAACATAGCTTTGACGATACGGACTTTTGTCAGCAAAGTAATGTCTCTGCTTTTTAATATGCTGTCTAGGATTGTCATAACTTTTCTTCTAAGGAGCAAGCATCTTTTAATTTCGTGGCTGCAGTCACCATTGGCAGTGATTTTGGAGCCCAAGAAAATAGTCTGTCCTGGAGCATATGTCAAAAGGACTTGATAAAGTTTTGATGATTTTGCATTTTGTTTGGTTCAGTGAAGCTTTGCTAAACTCTGTAGCCATATCTGCAAATGCAGGTGATGGGAAGGAGTGATGGCCATGCAGAGAATTGCTTCATCTTGAGGTCAAATTAGAAAAATATGATAAGTGTCCAAGAATGCATGTTTTCTGTCTTGACTTTCTTTGTACTGAATGAAAAAAAAAAATCAGGGTATAAAGCAGCATTTATTAAATTGCTTCTGAAAGCCAGTGTGCTAGGTAGAAAAGGAAGAAGTAGAATACTGACCCCAAAATCAGACCTTCTAGGTTTTAATTTCCTCTTGGTCACTAAATAGCTACTTGAGTTAACTTCCCTATGCCTTAGTTTCCTCCTTCGTAAATTGGTGATGGTTGTGGTAGCTATCTTAAAATACATTCTGTGAAGAGCACATGAGTTCTTATATATAGAGGACACAGAATAGTGTCTGGTACACAGTAAGCACTGGAAGTATTTGTTGTCATGTAATTTCATCCATACTTGACAATAACATTATGTGGGAGAAATTTTTATCTATTTGATAAATTAAGAAACTGAGGCTTAGAGAGTTGAAATGACTTGCCCAAGGCCATACCATCAACACACAAAAGAGCTGACTCTGAATTAAGAACAATGCTGTTTTATTTCCTAAACACAGTAGCACATCTCTAGGAACTAGTAGGTTGGATTCACCACCAAGTGTAAGAAGGATGCTAACAGTGAGAAGGGGCTGTCACAGAACAGGGTTGCAATCATTTGGTTCTGATACTAGCTACTCCAAGGATCTCGGGTTGTCACTAATCTTTGACTTAATTTCCTTATCCAATTAATGGAAAAGAATGACTGGTTTATATTAGGTATTCAGATTTCCTTTCCTTGGGATAAAGCTTGATTTTTTCCCTTCTTTCCTAGCTGGGAATGGGTGGAAAGTCATTCCAGCTCTCTGTCTTTCCTCAAAGACATCAGGGCAGAAAGCTCAAGGAGGACAAGGAATTTGATATATGGTGACACTGGTGGTAAAGAACCAGCCTGCCAATGAAGGAGATATAAGAGATTCAGGTTCGATCCTTGGGTTGGGAAGATCCCTTGGAGGAGGGCATGGCAACCCATTCTAGTACTCTTGCCTGGAGAATCCCATGGACAGAGGAGGGGTCAAAAAGAGTCAGACACAACTGAGTGACTTTCACTGTTACTTTGATGCAAACCAAACATCTCTGGAGTTGTGATACTGTGATTTATAATAAGAAATATATATTTGGTCTCTGATCATGTTCCTGGCAAAGAGCTCTGGAAACCCTTGGAATTTCCAGTGATGAGTGATAAAAGTGTCCTTGTTATGTTAATGAAGACTTTTGGAGAGCCCTTTTGGCAACCCAAAGATGGGGGTTGTTTGTCAGGGGAACGAATCATGGGGTTAGAGGGTTGGAACTTTCAGTAACCAGCCCTAAGCCCCTCAACCTCCAGGAAGCACAGAAGGACTGGAGGTCAACTCAGCTGCCAATGACGATTTATTTAATCAGCCATGCTTATAACAATGAAGCCTCCATAAAACCCCCAGCAAAGGACAGGGTTTGGAGGTTTCTGGGTTGGTGAACACACAGAGATTCAGAAAGAGTAGACAGGGCATAGCAGCCCCACACAATTTCTCCATACCCTGTGCTACGCAACTCTCCCATCTGGATGTTCCTGAGCTGTAGCTTGTATCATAAACCAGTGATCTAGTAAGCAAAATGTTTCTTGGAGTTCTGTGAGCTGCTCTAGCAAATTAACCAAACCTGAAGAGGGGTGATCTCAGGAACCTCTGATTTACTACTGGCTGATCAGAAACACAGGTGATGACCTGGGTTTGTGACTACCATTGAAGGGGGTGGGGCTGGGACTTGGAGGACTGAACACTTAACCTGTGAAATCTGATACTACCTCTGGATGAATCGTGTCACAATTCATTTGAGCGGTAGGACGCCCAACTGGTGTCTTAAGAATTGTTTATTGGAATCTAGAAAAATGGTGCAGATGAACTTACTTGCCAAACAGAAATAAAGACACAGACATAGAGAACAAATGTATAGATACTAAGAGGGAGAAGAGGGGTGGGATGGATTGGGAGATTGGGACTGAAGTATATACACTGCTATGTATAAAATAGATAATTAATGAGAACCAACTGTATAGCACCGGGAACTCTACCAAAGGCTCTTTGGAGACATAAATGGGAAGGAAATCCAAGGAAGAGGGGATATATGTACACATGTGGCTGATTCACTTTGCTGTACAGCAGAAATTAACACAACATTGTAAAGCAACTATACTCCAGTTTAAAAAAAAAAAAAAGATTGTTGGTAGGAGAACTCCCCCTCTCCAACTCATGTTGGAGTTGGTCTCAGAGCTCAAGAGGGTGGTAGCTGGTGCTCTGGCCTGCTCCCAGGGGTCAGTGGCATTTCTGAATAGAGTTCTATGTAGTAACTTTGTAAAACTTAGAGTCTCTAATCTGTCAACCCACATTCCTTAACGCCTTGTTCTAACTTTATACCTTTACAAGTCCAAAGACTATCTTATTAAATTAACCTGGATCTAGCTAATTATTTTGAATTTAATGTCTAATTTTCTTAAGGGATATTAATGGTTATTCATCTCTGGCAACGCCTGTAACCACACCCACTGAGATAAACCAGGCAGGGGTGTGTGTGTGCATATGTGTGTACACAAGCAGTACCTGCAGGATTCTATTCTATTTTGCCAAAGTTATAACCTAAAAGCAAGGTCTGTTTTTCTACTCACCCTCAAAAAAGCATCAGATTACCTTCCTTTGCCAACTAGCAATCACTTTTCTGGGTACAATGTAAAAATCAGGTTCAATTACAGGAGAGAAATCATCAACATGTGCTAAAATGTGGATATTTCCATTTCAGCAGGACTAATAGTTCTCAGTTGTTAATGACATAACCTTAAGAAAGCCCTTTGCCTTCCCTGCTGGAGACAGGAAGGAGTAAGGTTGTGTCCCAGGCACTAGTAGAGAGAAGATTGGTCTTGAAGCCTATACAATGTGGTTTGACATTTGACAAGGGTAGTGCTTTTCATGAAGGTGCTTTTATCTATGACTCAGGAAAAAATATACTCCTGAAACTGGGGGACCTGAACTTTTAACATGAAGCTGATGAGCTGTGCCTCATTGGGAAAGTCTAGAGGGATTATATTGGTTTCCCAGATGGGTTCAGTTGTAAAGAATCTGTCTGCCAATGTATGAGATGCAGGAAATGCAGGTTCGATCCCTGGGTTGGGAAGATCCCCTGGAGTATGAAATGGCAACCCACTCCAGTATTCTTGCCTGGCAAATTCAATGGACAGAAGAGCCTGGCAGGCTATAGTCTGCCAACGGGTTGCCAACAGTTGGTCATGACTAGACAACTGAGCATGCATGCAGGGTGATTATATAGTTTATCTTCCAAACCAGGACACTTTTGAGAATAATAGATGATTCTATTAATGACTACATTGGGAAAAATGAGCATAAGAACATGATTGTCCTTGACAACTTAGTATGTATGTTTTTTCTACATAAAACCTTCTACTGCCTTTCCTGTACCTTCTCATATCCCAAGCATCTGACTTAAATTGCAAATGCAAGAAAGCTGAACCTGTGCAGATTTAGTCAAACTGTCTGAGTGCTGGGTATTCTGGTGGTGGTGGAGGGGTAGCAGACCAGTTTTAACACCAGTAGATTTATAGTACACATTTGACCATGACCTTTCCAAGCAAAGTTAGGCACCTAAAGTGGTCACATGTCCTCTGAAGTATGTGGAATGTTGGCAGCCAGACCCAAGCAGTTTACACATGCCATTTGCATGGTCTTTGGTGGGTGAAGGAGGGTGTTGGTATCCAGGAGAAGAATGTAGGAGACCATCAGAAATTTCCTGGTCTTGGCTGAAAATGGAGAGCCCCACTTGGGTTTCTGCAGCTCCAGACCACATTTTAGGCTTGCTGTGCAGGGCAGTTCCACAGGGATCAGAAGGCGTGTGTTACCAGAGTTCAGCAGGCAGGGCAGGAAAATCAATACCCTACTGCTAAAGGTTAAGAGTTTATCCAGCTGAAAATAAATTAAATAGATAAACAAAATAAAGATTTGGCTTTTCTGTAGGCCTCCAAGGTGACTGGGAATGGGCTTCATTCTTTGGGCTCCAGCTTTTAGCGTCTTGGTGGTGGAAGCGTACATGAGTGAGAAAAAAATATCTGTCAGAAACAAAGACTTCGGAAAGAACTGGAGTCACAGACTCAGGGAGGCTGGGCCTTTGTATCACCTAATTTACTTTAACTGACAGACGAAAATGCTGAGGTTCTGGATAGAGGGTCAAGGAGCCCAATTCTGTTACTGTGTAATATGGGAATGCTCTAGATATCAAAGTATTCTGGGTCTCAGGACATTCTCCCATAATGTATTTATTTAAGGCAACAATATCCACTCCCTTCTCTGCCTTCCATTTAGCTCCTTTGTGTCCTTTGCAGAATTGTCACAAATTTCTTTCTTAGGTATTAATGGGACTCATTTCTGGATCTGTTGTTGGTGATAATAACAGAGAACTTCTTTTCCCTTGGGGTAACTGAGAGAACAAATGTGAGTGGGGAGATGATGGCAACCATCTTGCCATTAACATGACACCAACAGAGAGGAAAGCTGAGACGAAAGAGGGAAGGAAAAGAGACTAGGATCTAGCAATATTATTTGAGTTTATCCATACAACCACGTATGATTCACTGACCTTAAAATGTTTGTTGAATTTGCGAACACATTCCCTTTTCAGTTTGAACTTCTTTGAGCTGGCTTTTCTGTAATAATCCAGAAACCTACTGACACAGAAAGATGGCAATCCACCCAAGGTCACATAGTAAATCAGAACTTCCCAGGTGGCACTAGTGGTAAAGAATCTGCCTGCCAATGCAGAGACGTAGGAGACATGGGTTTGATCCCTGGATTGGGAAGATCCCATGGAGGAAAAAAATGGCAACCCACTCCAGTATTCTTGCCTGGAGAATCCCATGGACAGAGGAGTCTGGTGGGCTACAGTCCACAGAGTTGCAAAGAGTCAGACACGATTGAAGAGACATAGAATATACACATGTGTGCATATAGTAAAGAAAATTTCCAGTACTTAAAAGCTTTTTTCCTCAAGTAGAATTATTTTTCCTATATACTTCTATCTATCTTCAGGAATACATATGTAAATGGATAGCAGGTGAGCTTACCCAAAGTTCACTGACTGCGGTGATACCTAAACCAGAGCGTGCACTGGTAGAATGTTTCAATACTTCTCTAAAGTAATGGTCCTGTTCTTCTTAAACTCTTCTTAGAAAGCAAGAGAGTAAAGAAAAAAGCAAGGATAATTTTGTTTTCTTCCAAATCCAAATTGGAGTATCCTGCTTAGTTATGATACAGGACACCACATTCAACAAAGATCTTGCAAAGGAATTCAATCTGCTTAGCTTGGAAGAGGAAAAACCCAGGAATCATGCATTGACTGAACATTTATCAAACTCTGACTATGAGAGGAAGGACAGCCACGTTCCAGCTATTCCCAGAGGTGGAATTAAGGTTAAGGGTAGGGAAATATGGGGAGATGGGTTTTGAATCAACAATAAACTGTTTATCAATTAGAGCTGTCCAATAACTTATGAGGTAAATCATGATTGGTTTTGTTTAAGAGGAAATCTTCAATTTGATAAAAGTATATATTCATAATCTTTCAAAACTCTCTCCACTCTTCCCAACTTCTTACTTTAGAATTCTAAGAGTTAGGTGGTAAATATTTCAGGACAGGGTAATAGGAAATTAGGCAGGGGCATATGGGGAAGGAGTGTGACTCCTAGGAAGGCTGATTAGAAAATGTTTTATGTGGGACATAAGCTTGCCTTCTACCTTATATTCAAAAATTCTCCAATCTACATTAAATATCTAGAATGGGTACTTTTCTCTTGAAGTGTAAAAGTGTGTTAGTCAGTCAGTCATGTCTGACTATTTGTGACCCCATGGACTGTAGCCCATCAGGCTCCTCCGTACATGGAATTCTCCAGGCAAGAATCTTGGAGTGGGTAGCCAGTCCCTTCTCCAGGGGATCTTTCCAACCCAGATCAAACCTGGGTCTCCTGCACTGCAGGCAGATTCTTTACCTGGGAAGCCCATTTCTCCTAAAGGGTTCCCAAAAAACATTGCAGTTATTCTATCCTACGCAGTGCTCTTGAGTTTGATTTATATTAGCAGAGTAACTTACAAAGGTGAAAAACAAACAGAATGGCCATGGGTGGTGGAAGCATTACTGGTGTATAGAAGAAAAAAATATGACTAGTGGTCAGACAAACATGAGTTCAAACCCAGACTCATATACAAAGCAAGTTGACCAACTAAAGGAACATTTTTTTTTCATTAATAAAGATGAACTAATATATTTCTGTGTGTAGGGAAACTTTTAAAAATAAATATCATGAACATATATAGAAAATATGTTAGAAAATAAACAGAAGCTAAATATTTCCTTCTACACTAATTTTAATCCTTAGAGATAAATTCTTAACATCTTTAATAATTTTCTTCAAATTTTTAAATGTGTATAGATAGGCTTGGTTTTTTACAAAACTGGAATTATGTGTATTTTATTTTTTATTTAGCTTTTGCATTTAAATCATATCAGAAGAATTTTCCAGATCTTTAGGTATTGTTTTTCTTAATTGAAGTATACAGCTGACTTACATTATTTTCAGATACACAACCTGGTGATTCAGTATTTTTATAGATTATACTCCAAATAAAGTTATAAAATCTGACAATATTTCCCGTGCTGTACATTACATCCTTGTATCTTACTTTATTCCTATTAGTGTCTACTTCTTAATTCCCTTTTCCTATCTTGCCCCTCCTCCCATTACCCGCTGCACTGATAAAAATAACCACTTGTCTGACCTCTATAGCTGTGAGTTTGTTTCTGTTTTGGTACATTTGTTCACTTGTTTTATACTTTTAGATTCCATATACAAGGGGAAACATGCAGTGTTTATCTTTCTCTGAATTACTTCATTAAACATAATACACTTTCAGGTCCATCCATGCTGTTGTAAATGGCAAAACAATACCAATAATTCCAATCTATTAATGTTTGTTGAAGCTTTATCTATGACCTAGCCCATAGCCAAATTTTGTAAGTACTTCAAGTGTATGTGAAGGAAAGTGTCTTCCTGAACTATTGTGTGTAATGCTTTCTATATGCCAATTTAACTAAAGTTTTAATTATGCTTTTTAAGTCCTCTGTATCTTTTATCATTATTTAGTTCAGTTCAGTTCAGTCACTCAGTCATGTCCGACTCTTTGCAACCCCATGAATCGCAGCACGCCAGGCCTCCCTGTCCATCACCAACTCCCAGATTTCATTCAGACTCATGTCCATCGAGTCAGTGATGCCATCCAGCCATCTCATCCTCTGTCATCCCCTTCTCCTCCTGCCCCCAATCCCTCCCAGCATCAGAGTCTTTTCCAATGAGTCAACTCTTCCCATCAGGTGGCCAAAGTACTGGAGTTTCAGCTTTAGCATCATTCCTTCTAAAGAAATCCCAGGGCTGATCTCCTTCAGAATGGACTGGTTGGATCTCCTTGCAGTCCAAGGGACTCTCAAGAGTCTTCTCCAACACCACAGTTCAAAAGCATCAATTCTTCGGTGCTCAGCTTTCTTCACAGTCCAACTCTCACATCCATACATGACCACTGGAAAAACCATAGCCTTTACTAGACAGACATTTATCAGCAAAGTAATGTCTCTGCTTTTCAATATGCTATCTAGGTTTATTTGCTTCCAAATGATTAAATTTAATTGGGATTCATTGCATATTTCATTTGCTATAATTACTTCTATATCATGAGAATTTTATTTTCCTGAAATTTCTAATAGCTCAATGGAAAACATAATAGTCCAAGTTGAACCTTTAACCCTCCCGCTCCACTTCCATCCTGCCACCATTTTCCCAGGTCTGTTTAGGCTTTTTAATTTTCTTAAGCATGTTTGGCATGCTTCATGTTTTTCACAAAAAATAGTGTTTTCTTTGACATTAAAATTTGTTTACATCTTAGGATGCATGAGATTCTTACTATTTTTTCAATCTAATATCTGGCATACATTTAATTTTATGTATTTGTATGGTTGTTTTCTTCTCTTTCCCTTTCTCTCTTAGGTAGGGATATATATGTGTGTGTGTGTGTATAAGTATATATATATATACATATAGTTTTCTTTGTTTATATTTTAATTCACTGGTCTCCACTTTTATATACTTCATCTTTCTTATTTTCTTTAAACTTACCTTGTTGTTTTAATAAAATTTTATTTTATTTTTTAATTTTACAATATTCTATTGGTTTTACCATATATCAAAATGAATCTGCCACAGGTATACATGTGTTCCCCATCCTGAACCCTCCTCCCTCCTCCCTCCCCATACCATCCCTCTGGGTCGTCTCCAGTGCACCAGCCCCAAGCATCCAGTATCATCCATCGAACTTGGACTGGCAACTTGTTTCATATATGATATTATACATGTTTCAATGCCATTCTCCCAAATCATCCCACCCTCTCCCTTTCCCACAGAGTCCAAAAGACTGTTCTATACATCAGTGTCTCTTTTGCTGTCTCATATACAGGGTTATTGTTACCATCTTTCTAAATTCCATATATATGCGTTAGTATACTGTATTGGTGTTTTTCTTTCTGGCTTACTTTATTCTGTATAAGTTTCATCCACCTCATTAGAACTGACTCAAATGCATTCTTTTTAATGGCTGAGTAGTACTCCATTGTGTATATGTACCACAGCTTTCTTATCCATTCATCTGATGATGGACATCTAGGTTGCTTCCGTGTCCTGGCTATTATAAACAGTGCTGCAATGAACATTGTTTTTTAGGTCATATTGTATTCTTTTTTATTCAATAAAAACAAATATAGATGTGACTTAGCCTGAGAGAAGAGCTTTGGTTATAGACCTTAACTCTTTCTTTCTTGAAAGAATTACTTGGAATATTTTAATGCCAACTTACATAAATTCTTAATAATTACTAAGTTAAGATTAACAATCTTATTAATCCAGTGAAGTAATCTTGTTCTTGCAATACAAACCTCTTAAAGTCTCTGCTTTTGCATATTTACTTATGCTGGGTGAATTTCTACAAGAAGGTAGTCACTTTCCTTTCCCACTAAAAACTACCCATCTATTTGGGTCAATACCAAAGAGAGTTTCCTCCTTCAATTGTTTCCTGACTAAATCAATTGAATGAGATCTTCTGCACATTTGAGCAATTTGTTAATTACTAAATCTGATTATGGCACCTACCTTGTCATATTTTATGTATTTTTGAGTTGGTGAAATTTAATCTTCTTGAGGGCACAATGAAATAAAAGGAGTGGGAGATTCTACATAATAAGTCCTCAGCTATTTGTTGAGTCAGAGTCAATAGAGTTCAGAGTATCTTTGTTCCTAAATGAAAATAACTTCCCCACAATGTTACAGCTGGAATATAAACCCTAGACTTGGTGGGTTTGGTAAGTTAAAATGGATTAATACAAAACTGTTCTCTATGCAGGTGGAAAATGTTGCAGTTAATAATGAATAGGACTACTGGGCAAGGAGAAATTGGAGCCACCTGTGCCAAGTTACCCTTTCACCTCCTCCTCTGCCTCTTTCTGGGTCTCAGAAACACCTCCTGTATCTTGCTTCCTCTACCAGTAATCCTTCCCCCGGGAGTGTCAATTCTGAAGGCAATTTTCCAAGACCATTTGCGGAATTGGCTGGGGCTTCAGCTGCGCCGTGAAAGGGCATTTATTCTGGGACCTCAAAATGGCGTTTGAAGGAGACTGCTGAACTTGTTTCAAAAATAGATTCTATATTCATCAGTTTTATTGCTTCAGGTACAAATGTTAAAGCTAATAGTTCGCCTAAAATAATGCTTGTTTGTGTGTGTACATGTGCACACTCTGAGCTGGGTGTTGTTTTCGTACATTTCTGTGGGTATTATGACCCTTCCATAGACAAACTAGGAATGTAGTGTTTTGTCCTGAGTCACATGTCTGTACAAGCAGCTATTTGTGTTCTCTTGCTAGACCATGTGCCAAAACCATAATGTCCTACATTCTAGAACCTTGCAATGCAATAAAATACTCAACTATACTTTGAAAAAATTAGAAGCTTTATTCTGTATACGTATATATCAGGTTGTTGTTTAGTCACTAAGTCATGTTGGACTCTTCAGCAACACCATGGATTATAGCCCACCAGTCTCCTCTCTCGGAGAAGGCAATGGCACCCCACTCCAGTACTCTTGCCTGGGAAATCCCATGGATGGAGGAGCCTGGTAGGCTATAGTCCATGGGGTCGCTAAAAGTCAGACATGACTGAGAGACTTCACTTTCACTTTTCACTTTCATGCGTTGGAGAAGGAAATGGCAACCCACTCCAGTGTTCTTGCCTGGAGAATCCCAGGGATGGAGGAGCCTGGTGGGCTGCCGTCAATGGGGCTGCACAGAGTCAGACATGACTGATGCGACTTAGCAGCACCAGCAGCAGTTTCCTCTGTCCATGGGATTTCCTAGGCAAGAATACTGGAGTGGGTTGCCATTTCCTTCTCCAAGGAATCTTCCCAACCTTGGAATTTGGGCCCATGTCTCCTGAATTGGCAGGGAGATTCTTTAACAATCAGCCACCAAGGAAGCCCATAAACCAAGTTTAGCATCAATATACTTGAATTTTGTCAACTATGACCATTTCAGGCTACTATTTTTGAGACAGAAGAGAATTAGCAGGATTATACTAGGTAAGGAAGAGTCTTACCTTCCAATATAAGATTTTAGGATTTATACTTAGGATGTAGTAGAACTAATCTCATAGGGTGACTGTGTCATATGCTATCCAAACTGGGACACTTTTGAGGGTGAAAAGACTGCAAGTACCAAGGCGTTTGCCTCGGGCAAAAGTGGCTTATGATCACTTTCCATTCTGGGTGATCAGGGAATTAAACATTCTTTCTGGATATATCTGGGTTCTAGCCATATTTTTGCTGCATCCATGGAAGCTTGTATTCCAGGCATGAAATGACAAATATTTGGCACTTACAATAATACTTTCCTCTCTTGAAGTCATAGCATATGTCTTTCATCAATCATATTCTTTCACATTGATCTTTAGCAAAGATTGAACTTGCTTCTATGCTCAAACAAATCTGTTAAGACATTCCTACTTTTTTTTTTTGGCAAAGGTTGAGACTGACAGAGGCTCCTTCTTAGGTAATTAGGGAGTGTCTGAAGTGGTTCAATGATCTGGGTTGTAGCAGGTAGCCCAGCAGTTGGGCCAATATTCAAACAAGGATCAAAAGAAAAATGGGAACCACATTATACTTTATTTCAAGCTAGGCAAATGCTTGAAACTTCCTCTCTGTTCAAATGCTGAATTTATTTGTAAAAAGATGAATTTACAAACTATTTTTAGGCTTGGAGACATAAATGGGGCCTTCTTCTTCAGGCTCACTAAATCCTAAATGGGCAAGCACCCATCTCAGGGCCGATCTTTCCTAATCACAGGCAAAGCAGAGAGCTAGGCGTGACAAGGTGGGTCCTGCCTAGTCTATTCACCATATAGGAAGGCACAAATATGAAGATTTTTCCTGTCTTCAGCTTTCTAAGCACTGTATTACTATCTACTGGAAAACTTTCTCCAAAGAACATCATGGACTCTGAACACTCAGGTTAAAGGGTCTTTAACTATGGAGGTGGAGGAGTGGTAATAAAGGGTAGAGAGAGAGCAGAATTAAAGTGGAGGTTGTAGGAGATGTGGCTTCAATCCCTGGGTTGGGAAGATCCCCTGGAGGAGGGCATGGCAACCTATGTCAGTGTTCTTGCTTGGAGAATTCCCATGGACAGAGGAGCCTGATGGGCTACAGTCCAAAGGATCGCAAAAAGTCAGACACAACTGAAGTGACTTAGCATGCACGCATGTATCCCCAATCCCAAGAGCAAAGTTATGAATTTGAGGTGAGGAGTAGAGGTGTCTCTTCTCCAAGATATTGACTTTATTCTAAGCTCAGGGAAATGTTTGGGCTGTGATTGATCTAAATGACCAGGCTGATCAATATTGGCTCAAAATGTGAAGAATACTGAGTTCACTTGTGTTGGGGCATTAGGGACCATAGCTCTAAACAGTTAGAAGCAGATGATCTTGGGATCTTGGGAGCAATTAGGTAGACATTATATGAAAAAAAAAGAAATACAAATGTTGAATTTGCTGATTACCATTAAGTCTAATTGGTCATTGTTAGTGTGATATTAATAGAATCTTATTTGAATTTTGGTTATGTATCAGAACATTCTTCTCTGTAGTGAAGGAGAGCCACTTCTGAAGCTTGGTGGAAGGGCTTCTCTGAAAAGAATCAGTGCTTATAATATGCTCAACTTGCCATCACAACAGTAATGGAGAAACACCACTGCCAGTGTGGTTATCCTGAGACTTGCCAGATTTGGATCAAGGCATCCAACTGCTTTCTCTGACCCTGGTCTGCTGAGCCAAGATCACTAAAGAATTAAATGTAGCCAAAGCCAAGATTGTGAGTTTCATTGGGCCATCACAATAAAGATTCCCTTCTTAATAAGCCCTCAGTGGAATTCAGTAACTTTTTCTCCCTCTGTTCTGTCCCCAGGGACCTTGTCCTGCCCCATGCACTTATTCTCTGAGTCAACTCAGGGTGCCTTCTCTTCTACGTGCCTGCCTTAGCAGCAAGCCTTTCACCAGAGATAGAATGTGGGTTTCATTTAACTGTGATCTATTGGCACTAGCTGTATAAAATAATAAAGTAAGAAAATCCCTGTGGCTATGTCTGGCCTAGAT
Source organism: Bos mutus (assembly GCF_027580195.1). NCBI lineage: Eukaryota > Metazoa > Chordata > Mammalia > Artiodactyla > Bovidae > Bos > Bos mutus. The sequence goes on along the minus strand of NC_091629.1, from coordinate 53,097,774 downwards.
GTGAAAGTGCACGCTAATTGGTTAATTAGAAAAGTCTGCTTAGATCCCTGCTTGGAAACAAGCAGTGTCACAAGTGCTGGGTGTTGGCCACCCTTTGCCTGGACACATTGAATGACTCCTCTCCCCATTGCAGGAAGCTCTGGCATAAACAAGTTGGGCTGCAGCATCAGATATACTAAAACCTGAAAATGAGCAGCTGAGCATTTTGGGCCACAGGTTTGCAGAGATTACTGCAACATGGGCAGTTGGCCAGTCCCAGACACAAAATAGAGAGCGAGGGGCTGGCCTGTACAAGTTCCAACACCAGGAGAAGACTCTGAAAGCAAGGACTCCGGGGTGCTGCGAACTGTTTCCAGGAATGCCCCTGTATCAGAAAAACTCTAAGTCAACCAGACACAGATGTTGATATCTGGGCAAATTTCCTATTCACACGGAGCTTGGGGGCCTGGGGAGAACCCAGGTCATAGAGAAAGAGCTGGGAGGCAAAGACAAGAAAGCTAGCGTCCAGGGTTTCAGACCTCTAAGCTGGACTGTCACTATGTACTGTACTGTACCTGGTCATGTCTGACTGTTTGAGACCCCATGGACTGTAGCCCGCCAGGCTCCTCTGTCTATGGAATTTTCCAGGCAAGAGTACTGGAGCAGTTTTGCCATTTCCTTCTCCAGAGGATCTTCTCAACCCAGGGATCAAACCTGCATCTCTTGCATCACCAGCACTGGCAGGCGGATTCTTTACCTCTAGCACCACATGGGGAAGCCCTATCAGACCTCTAAGAGAACAGGGGAATTTGGAACCTGAGGTCCCTGTACAAGCTGAACTAGCATGGTAAAAAGATAAGCTTCGGGGACTCAGATGTGTCTCAAGAGAATGAGGAAGATGTGTGTCCAACATGAGTATCCTGTAACAAACAGCCTGGATGTCTCACCTGGCCCAAGGCACAATCAGGCAAGCTCTATCGGTGAATAGCTCAGTACGTTAGCTTAAAAGAGTGAGACTTATAATTCAGGTTCCAGAATATTTCATTAAAATTGCACCCAAACCTTACTCTTTCTTTAGGACCCTGAGGACCTCATGCAAATCTCCTCAAAATATACAGTCAAGATATCCAGATATAAAATTACCCATTTGATCATTTTAGTCGTTGCCACCACAGCTCTGTATTACAATGGACACTTTGGATAAACTGTGGACATTTTTCCCCTCTAGTTTGCTTTTTATCCTCCAGAAAAATTAAGAAGTGGGTGTTGGAGAAAAGCAGAATGAAAGACTTTTCGCTGCACATTTTTCCAATGGCCCCAATGCTCTGGTTCACAGTTTCACCTTGTACAACGGTCGTAAAGTCAAACAGTCCCATGGCAACCTGAAAAAGATCGTTCTTTTCCTATCAAACCGAGATCCTATTGACACTCAGATCCTCAGATTCATCCCTGAATTACTACCTTTGAACTGAGCACTTCTTTGACAACCTGGGGGTTTCCTGGGGTTTTTCATCCCTTTTTTAAAATATCGATTTTGGAATTTTTAACTAGGTTTGTGCCTCTGATCTTTTCTCAGCATCTGTAAAATCCTTTATTTCCCACAAGTTTGACAGAAGCTGACTGTTGGAGATATAAAAGGATCAGGACAGACAGCCTTACAAAAAGTTATCCATAAGTTTATCTCAAGAGAAGGTTGGGGCAAAGACTGAAAGTGTTACAATGCATGGGAACCAGATGGAGTTTGGCTGGCTGAGTCCTGCAGCGGGTACTGAAAGAAGTAACTGCAGAAAGAGTCAGTAAAAGGCTCTTTCCTGATGCTCTCCCTTGAACCCACATTTGGCAGGACTGCTGTTAGTAGCTGGCTCCCCAGAAGTCACACTGTTAACAAGAGGCAAGAGGAATATATGGCGGCCACACGTCTAAGATGTGTTTTCATTTGACTTTGAAATAGGTTCTTGCTATTCTTGCTACGCCTAAAAAAGCTAAAACAGGACACCATTATTCTAACCTTGAACCACTGGTCACTGCCTGCCTGTTCTCCAAAGCAAACTGAGTATCAGTTACCAAATTATGCAAAGGATCATACAAGAAGTACTGTCTTGAAGATGCCTTTGTCTCCTGTTCTTATTCTCATTCCCTGTGGCAGTCTTCCTTGGTGTCTCATCTCGGTATTCCTGCCAAAGGCTGCCTCCTCTAATGCCTGCAAGGCCACAGAGAGCTTGGGAGAAACTTGGCCCCTACGTGGGGCAGGCTGTAAGTGTCCCGGAGTCAACAATCCCTTAACAGCCCTCAGTCAGTGGGAATGATTTAAAGTATACAGGAGGATGTGTGTCAGGGAGTGTGAGTCAGACTTGGGTCTGTATATCAGAAAGTCTCTGCAATTACAATAGCTGGGCCGTAAATTTGGTTCTAATTTTCCTCGAGGAAAAAAGCAGAGAGAATGGGTTTTCTTAAAAGCCCAGAAAATTAAAGGCATGATTGTATATGCTTTTATAATTATATGATTTATATTTATGATTGTATATGATTTATAATGTTTTAGTTACTTAGTTTTCTGGCTCAGTTTTGGCCCTGTTCAAAACATCTTCATTGTTTCATTTGTGACTTCCTTATTTAGGGTGAGTTCCTCCTCTCTTCCCTGCTGGGAAAACAAAGATTTCCCCAATTTTAGGACCTATTTTGTTCATTTCCATAGTTACTGAGGGTATACACACACACACACACACAAATACATACTGAGTTCTGACAATATACAATAACCTTTATGATTCTTAAAGGAATGATAATTTTAAAAAAATATTTCACTCCTTCCTGTGACGATGTCCGAATTTTGGCTCAAATAGTCATTATTAAGGCAGGTCTTAGGGACCTGTATTATATAAAGTATCAAAATTAATAAGTTATAGAGTGGGTCTGTTCTAAAAACTGATCATTGGCATCCTTTAACTTAATAAATTATTCTTAGTTCACATAACTCTATACCCCAAAGACAAAACAAATATGAATTCCAATAACTAGTGAAGATAAGGATCATAAATCTTTTGCAATTTCTTCTGGAAATGAATTTTTTGTAAGATTTACTATGTTTATCTCTTACTATCAAAATCCAAAGTTTAAGATGCAAGTTCTTAAAATGAAGTAGGAGAGGAGTTTTCAAACTTTGGTTCAGCACACAGTAGGTATCTTAGCTTCTGAAAAAGACTCCCTTAGCTCAGACATTCTGTATGGAAGTCTACCTCACAGGAGAGAGGGCTCATTCATCTTCAGTGCCAGATAAACTAAACCAGAGACGGTCAATTGAAGTTACATTTTTCAACTGGGCTGGAAGTACCCAATAAGTTTTCAATCAAACTTCCCATTCTCATAACTAATGTCACTAAATTCATCAGGCTCCACCCCCCTTGCCAGTCCTCAATTACTATTACCACCACTCACTGCAGAAGGTTACAAATCTAAGCTCAAGCCTTTCTAGCCAAACAAGCCTTGGACTGACAATGCGTCAAATCAAAGCTTTTCAATCTATGAAGTTTGAGGACCCTGGATTATTACAGCTACAGATGTGAAAACCATCCATTTGTGCACTAACAATAAGCATCTTTGGTAATACTTTTATTTACTTTCCAGCATGTTTCTTGCTTGCCCATGGGAATACATTCACTGATTTAAGATCAAAGCCAACTTGCAATTTGGAGAAAAACAGAAGAAAATTGAAACTTTGGGCACAGAAATAATGCCAACCAACATACTTAAAATGAGACCAAATTCATACATTTCTCCAAACTGCTTTATAATGCTACTTGCAAAACAATCCCTGGGAAATAAGCATGCTTTTTAGAAGAAAGGATGGCTTCTGTGTGGTAGTTGGTTCAGTTAGATGAACTTTAATGTTCCTTCCAAGTTTGTAGTAATTCTTTGTTCAGGCAATGTGTTTCTTTGGGCAAGGCTGAGGAAGTGGTGTGGACTACAGTTTACTTAACAAATAAGTTTCTACAAGAGGGATAATTTGGGGAATCCAGTTTCCTAGACTCAACAATGACATGAAATATGTTTATATTAGCTACATGGGAGAATTTCCTCAAACTGCCACATGTGTATAGGAAAATGCTATTTTTCTCTTAGAAAATGAAAAGAAAGCTCAAGTGAAAGTTTTAATCACAACTAGAAAAAATTATTAGGGTATGACTGTAATATTTCTAATTGACCTTATTTGATCCCCAAAAGGTATCACTATATGTTTTTCTAAAAAGTGATTCAGAAGTGAGGCAAGGTGTACCATTTGGAAGAAATCACATACACATACCTTCCAGGTGATTCCTTCCAGAAGAAACTTTTTGTTAACAATATGATTCTTAAAGAAAATATTAAGTTTTCAAAAAAAAGCACACCCTCTCTGTGATAGTTTGAGTTATGGAAATGCCTATCATCAGGAGAAACTAAGATTACTTAAGGATATAGCAATTTATCGGAAAGGATATACAGCAGAAAGTGACTTCATTGATGAAAGATTTACTGATTGCTGCAGAAAAACTATCCATGCAGTGACATTTGAGGGGCTCTGACTTGCAGACTGCACCAGATGCTACTTCTACATTGGCTAGTAATTCTTTCATAGAATTTGGGCAATTAGCACCCTACTGTTGCTGATGTTTCAGCTGTTAAAGGAGGTATAGTTGAACTAGTATGGCAAGAAACTATTAGCCCATTGCATTTTATTTTCTGTAAAATAGAGGCTCATTTATTGAGGTTTGATGGGCAAAGAGCAAAGGCAGTATAGCCTTGCTTTTGCCTCACCACTGGGCCCCAGTTTAGCATGTCCACGCACACGTGAGTCTCTAAAGTTTGGTATTGCCTCCGCCTGCAAATAGCAGAAATATGAAAAAGTATTCCTCTTGTTCAGCTCCTCAGATGGCATAGTGGTAAAGAATCTGCCTGCCAATGTGGGAGATGCAAGAGTCCTGAGTTCGATTTCTGGGTCAAAAGATCCCCTAGAGTAGGAAATGGCATCCTGCTCCAGTATTCTTGCCTGGAAAATTCCATGGACAAAGGAGCCAGGTGGGCTACAGTCCATGGGGTCCCAAAGAGCTGGACATAACTGAGCACACATTCTTCTTATATTGAGTCTCACCACTTGACCACAATTATGGGATTTCTGGTGCCTAGAAGAGGCACTGAAGAGCTAGTTTAGGTTTCTGAGGTCTCTGGAATCTTTATGAGATATCCATGATAATGTTTTTATTACCTATCTATCTGCTGTAAGGGCTTTTAGGCTTCAACATACTGCTTCTTTGTACTCAGATACAAAGGAGAGATTGAGATCAGCCAGCTCTTTATCTCAAACATGTGTAAAGACTTATTTACAACAAGCATGCTCTTTTAAAGCAAAATGAAAACTGTTTTACCAATACCTGCAATATTCCATATACCCAGCTTGCAAATTCTGACCCATATGAAATCCTCAGAAGCCCCATGAGAAATCATAAACAAAACCGAAAAAATAAGAGTAGACAATAAAGGTAGAGAGAGGTACTAAGTTATAGATTAAACAGTAACTATGGTCCAATTGTTAGAGCCCTGAGTACACTGTAGAATCATTTGGGAATCTTTGACAAAATACAGATGCCTAGACCCACACCTGACTTGTATTTTTACATCTTTTAATCTGTGTTTGTGTCCAGATAACAGTGTTTTGGGGCTTCCCTGGTAGCTAAGTTGGTAAAGAATCTGCCTGCAATTCAGGAGACCCTGGTTTGACTCCTGGGTCGGGAAGTTCTGTTGGAGAAGGGATAGGCTGCCCACTCCAATATTCTTGGGCTCCCTGGTGGCTCAGATAGTAATGAATCTGCCTACAATGTGGGAGACCTGGGTTCAATCCCTGGGTTGGAAAGATCCCCCTGGAGGAGGGCATGGCAATCCACTCCAATATTCTTGCCTAGAGAATGGACAGAGAAGACTGGTGGGTTACAGTCCATGGGGTCGAAAAGAGTCCAACACAGCTAAGCAACTAAGCACAGCACAGCACAGCACAACTGAAATCAAATCACCTTATATCTGCTGCTGCTGCTGCTAAGTCGCTTCAGTCGTGTTCGACTCTGTACGACCCCATAGACGGCAGCCCATCAGGCTCCACCATCCCTGGGATTCTCCAGGCAAGAACACTGGAGTGGGTTGCCATTTCGTTCTCCAATGCATGAAAGTGAAAGTGAAGTCATGTCAGACTCTTAACCACCCCATGGACTGCAGCTTACCAGGCTCCTCCGTCCATGGGATTTTCCAGGCAAGAGTACCTTATATCTACATCCAAATAAAAAGGAAGACTAAAAGATCCACTGTCCCCATCTTTTAAACTCCCCAAAACAATGCTACATCTTAATTTATAATATGAACTCTAATTCCATCAACAGGTAGCCAAAATAGCAATGTGAAGGGTTAAGAAAAATTATCATAGGAAAAAATGTGACCTGTGTAGTGAGTTATACATTTGGCACTCTGTATTCATGGACTCTATACCTGCACTGTTAACTATATTTGCATAACATTTGCATTGTATTGACAATTAACAGCATTTACATTGCATTAGGCATTATATGTAATCTGGGGATGATTTAAGGTAAACAGGAGGGTGTGTGTAAGTTACATGTAAATACCATGGTATTGTATATAAAGGACTTGAGCATTGGAGAATTTTGGTATCCATGGGGATACATAGAACGTGGTATCCATAGAACCAATCCCTCTGGGATATTGAGGGAAAATTGTATCTGGAGTTCCCCCATTAAAAAGATGAGCTTATGTCTCAGAGTGCTGTGGTAGGTAGGTGTTAGTTGCTCAGTCGTGTCCACTCTTTGCCTGCCAGACACCTCTGTCCATAGTATTCTCCAGGCAAGAATACTGGAGTGGTTTGCCATTTCCTTCTCAAGGAAGTCTTCCTGAACCAGGGATCAAACTTGGGTCTCCTGCATTGCAGGTGGATTCTTTACTGTCTGAGCCACTAGGGAAGTCCTATGCTAACACCCACTCGATGGACATGAGTTTGAGCAAGCTTTGGGAGTTGGTGGATGGACAGGGAAACCTGGCGTGCTGCAACAGCCATGACTGAGTTACTGAACTGAACTGATGCTAACAATATTTAGAGTATAACCTACCTAAGTGCCTTGAACACTCCCTATTATATCCTTCTCAGAAACTCAAGAAATAACTATAAAGGAAGGAGGGAATTTATGAAAGAATCAATGGTAAATAGGTCTGAAGAACTGGTACGCATTTATCTGTTCCTATAGTGTATGTCTATGACTATGCCAGAGCCCGAGGCAGGGAATTAAAAGAAGACAATTTCTGGCTTTGGGGAACTCATAGGCTAAGTGAATATGCGTTAATCAATTGATGGAGAACTTTGAAAGAACTGAAAGATTGAAACATTAATTTCGCAGTGCCTGGTAATCATTACAAATAAAAAGGAAGTAAAGAAAATTTATAATTAGAGAATAGTTAGGAATTAATGAAAGTGAAATTATTATATATCAAAAATTGTGAGATACAGCCAAACTGACAAAAATCACAATAAACTAATTCCCTTGTAGGAAAAAAACCACATCTTTACAAATGATCGCTGTATGATCACCATAGAACACTTTAGAAAAGGAATCATATCAAATATAAATTGTCCTCTAAATTGGCACTGAGTTCATTGCAATGCCAATCCAAATTACACCAAAATTTTTCTACATGAAACATGCATGCTAATTCTAAGATTGGCATAAAATAATAATCACAAATTGAGGACAATTCTGAATATAAAAAGTAGTAAAAGAAGAAAAAATGAAGGGGAAACTGGCTTGATCAGATGTCAAGACATTATAAAATTATAGTAAATAGAATGATCATATCCAAAGTCTTAAATGAGTAAGGCAGCATTAAAAAATTGGGGGGGGATGACATATTCAGTACACTAACTTGTGTTAATAATAAGAAATGCATCATTCCATAGCAATTAAATCTTATATGTGAAAAAGCAAAACAACTGAATCTTTCAAGTGGAAAGGCCTATATGATATTAAAGTAGGGAAGGACTTAAACATGAAATGTAAAGTGTGAACTACAAAGGAAAAGATGTAGACATCTGATAATGTTAAAATGAAAAATGTAAGGAAATGAAAAATAAAAGTATAAACAAAATAAAGAAAAAAAGGCCCACTATGTAGCAGATAACATTTGCCTAGCATGTAAAAGAAATATAGTTAATATCTAGGCTATACCAAGAACTTCCAAAACAGATCTAAACAAAAAAAAAGTGGAAAGAGATAATAACCCTGCAATTTATGGGGAGTGGGAGAGAGGAGAAGTTGAGTTAGGAGCCTTAGGACTAAAAATGTATTAGAAAATGTACAAATTTATTAGAAGTGAATAGAATAAAAATCAGTACAACATTGAAGTACATTTTACTCCCATCTGAATAGGAAAAATTTTTTTTTAAAATAAAAAATTCAGAAAAAGTGTGACATCCAGATTTAACCAGGCTGTGAGGAAAGGGACTTTTCATACTCTGCTGTGTGAGTTGGTACAACCATTTTGAAAAAAACAATTTGGCAGTATGTAGAAAACTGAAAATAGGTATCTCTTAGAGCCTAGCAGTTTTGTTGCTAAGTATATACCTTAGAAAATCCTGGAGCACATGCACAAGTATATATGGTGTAAGAATGATTTTGAATAAAAAAGAATAAATGTAAAATGCTATAAATTTTAGCATGATTTAAAACAAAAGCACAAAATATTAAAAAGTATACAGTGTGTGCTATGTCACTTCAGTCGTGTCTGACTCTTTGAGACGCTATGGACTGTAGCCTGGCAGGCTCCTCTGTTTATAGGATTCTCCAGGCCAGAATATTGGAGTGGGTCGCCTTGCCCTCCTCCGGGGGATCTTCCCATCCAGGGATCAAACCCTCACCAGTTAAGTCTACTGTATTGGCAGGTGGTCTTTTCTGGTGGTTCAACTGGCAAAGAATCCACCTGCAATGCGGGAAACCTGGGTTCGATCCCTAGGTTGAGGACTGTATAGTTCTGGGTTGGACTATATAGTCTGTGGGGTCGCAAAGAGTCGGATATGACTGAGTGACTTTCGCTGTTTTTTACCACTAGCGCCACCTGGGAAGCCCCAAAAGTATATCGTCTATATTAAATCTGTAGTTAGAGTTGGAAATATATTCCAATGTGACTGGATCTTAGATATGTGATTTTTTAAAAAGTGAAAATTATTGGTTAATACTGGACAGGGGAGTCTGGAGGGCTACAACCCATGGGGTCACAAAAAGTTGGCCATGACTGAGTGACTAAAATGACAACTGTTAATAATATAACATGTTACATTGCTGTAATAATAATTAAAAAAAACACAAAGAAACTCTATGTAGTATTAGAATAATTACATACAAATTTGAATACAATGGCTCAAAAGGTTATACATTGAATTTTTTAAAGGGATTGCTGCTCAGTTGCTAATTCGTGTCCAACTCTTTGGGACTCCATGAACGGTAGCACACCAGTCTTCCCTGTCCTTCACTATCTCCTGGAGTTTGCTCAAACTCATGTCCACTGAGTCAGAGATGCCATCCAACCATCTCATCCTCTGTCACCCCTTTCTCCTCATGTCTTCAATCTTCCCCAGCATTAGGGACTTATCCAAAGAGTCAGCTCTTTGCATCAGGTGGCCAAAGTATTGGAACTTCAACATCAGTCGTTTGAATGAAGTGGGTTGATTTCCTTTAAGATTGGTTGGTTTGATCTTGTTGTTCAAGGACTCTCAAGAATCTTCTCCAGCACCACCATTTGAAAGCATTAGCTCTTTGGCGCTCAGCCTTCTTTGTGGTCTAACTCACATCTGTACCTGACTACTGGAAAAACTATAGCTTGAAGTATATGGACCTTTATCGGCAAAATGATGCCTCTGCTTCTTAACATGCTGTCTAGGTTGTCACTGCTTTTCTTCCAAGGAGTGAGCGTCTTTTAATTTTGTGGCTGCAGGCACCATCCTCAATGATTTGGGAGCCCAAGAAAATAAAATCTGTCACTTTTGCTACTTTTTCCCCATCTATTTGCCATGAAGTGATGGGACTGAATGCCATAATCTTAGTTTTTTGGATGTTTAATTGTAAGCCAGCTTTTTCACTCTGCTCTTTCACCTCCATCAAGACGCTCTTTAGTTCCTCTTCATTTTCTACCATTAAAGTGGTATCATCTGCCTATCTGAGGTTGTTGATATTTCTCCCAGCAATCTTGATTCCAGCTTGTGAGTCATCCAGCCCAGCATTTTGCACGATGTACTCTGCATAGAAGTTAAATAAGGCAGGGGACAATATACAGACATAGCAGACTGCTTTTCCAATTTTGAACGAGTCCATTGTTCCATGTCCGGTTATAACTGTTGCTTCTTGACCTGTGTATAGGTTTCTCAGGAGGCAGGTAGAGTGGTCTGGTATTCCCATCTCTTTAAGAATTTACAGTCAGAGGCTTTAGGGCAGTGAACGAGGAAGAAGAAAAGGGAGCTAGTATAGTGAGAATGTGTGTGTCTCTGTGTCCGTGTGTCTGTGTGATGTGGTTGTGGTACTCCTTTCATAGAAAAATGAGACTTATGTGAGAAACAGTTATATTTATCGCTTCTAGGAGGCTTCATACTATTCTTTCATTCATAGTTTTTTGTAGCCTTAAAATCTCTCAGAAGCTATAATTAAAAACAGTATTACAATAATATTTTCACATGTCTAAATGTTATTTAGAATATAATTTTTAAAGACTGTGCAATATCCTATATTATTGTTTTGTTATAATTATTTTAGGATTCTTTTACTGTACATTTAAAATTTACCACTGTCATAAATAGTGATGTTAGAAATATTCTTATATGTAAAATTATTTTCATATACTTGCTATTTCTTATATACAGTATATTGTGTTTAAGGTTGTTAGTATAATTTTATTTCCCATCATCTCATTTTATTGCTTATCAGTTTTGCTTTATATAGTTTGATATTATATTATTTGGCACATAAAGTTTCATAACTATCGAATCACTACTGTGAATTATGTTTATTTTTAAAACTCTCTTCGATGTTTTTATTGCCTTAATTAAATTGTACCTGATTTTAGAAAAATCACTGCTGCTTTTTTTTTTAAACAGGAAATTTTAAGTTCGAAAGAACAGATAATTTCTAAATTACATAAATTATTTCAACCACGTAAGACAGGCTTTTTAATTAATTTGATGAAGCTGATATAATTCTGTTTTAAATACTGAGAGAAAATAAAAAAACAGTGGCTGCTGTGTGTTAGCAGGGGGAAGAACAGAACCTCTGAGCACGTGATCCAACTTTAGGACAAGTTTCTCCATCAGGGCGCAATCTCAAAACAGCAATTTTTTGTTGCTGTTTAGTCCCTGAGTCGTATTCGACTCTTTTGTGACCCCGTGGGCTGTAGCCTGCCAGGCTCCTCTATCCATGAACATTTCCAGGCATGAATACTGGAGTGGGTTGCCATTTCCTTTTCTGGGGGATCTTTCTGATCCAGGGATCAAACCTGTATCTCTATCACAGGCAGGCAGACTCTTTAGTGCTGAGCCTCCTGGGAAGACCCAAAATAGCAATAGCTTGGGATAAAAGGGTCAATGAGAAAGTTCACTTAAATTATCTGGACCAACAGGTTAATGCAAAGCTAATCTGGCTCCTTATCAATACAAAGAACTCCAAAGAAATCAGACTCCTTATCAATATATCATTTATCTCTTTATCAAAGCAGCTTTCTCACTGAGACAACAAAATTTGGAAAATTTTACTTCTTCAGTAAAAGGAATATCTTTTTCCTCATTTTCTTCTGTTAGAATGACCAACGGTATTTGGCCATTACATGTTTCAGTCAAGAATTCTGGTTGCTGAAATAAATTCTTCTGTAAAAGAAGAACCTACTAGAATCACTTCCTATTTTTGGAAAAAAGGGGGTTTTTGGATTCTTCGTCTTTGGAACACATTTAGAGACAGTTTATCAAAGATTTAGACTAATTCTGAACTGTTCCTTGTAGGGAGTTTGAAAATTGAATATGTTCAGTTTGGAAATGAATGTGAACATTATTGGCCTGTATTTATGCCAAAGACCAAGAAAATGTTTTAATACATGTACTATAAGATAATACTATGTATTTGGTGCTTTAAAAATTCAGGATCTGGCCTGAAGTAGATCTAGGTTTCATTCCAACCCCAACACTTGGATTTTGACTAATATTCAGTTCTTTCATCTGTAAAATATACATCATATTATCATTAAGTTCAGAGTGTTGTGGCAAGAAAATTTTCTAGAGATGATAAAGTTAATACAGGGCTTGCATGAAGCAAATGAAAATAAATATCAGCAGTAAAAAAGGATTGTTATAAAAAACAATAAAATGTCTAGAAACTGGTTACATTCTGCTACAACAAATCTGATTTCATGTTTGTTTCATGTTTCAAGATTTTAAACATGGGTGTACGTGTGCTCCCCATCCTGAACCCCCCTCCCTCCTCCCTCCCTCTACCATCTCTCTGGGTCATCCCAGTGCACCAGCCCCAAGCATCCTGAATCCTGCATCGAACCTGGACTGGCGATTTGATTTTTATATGATATTATACATGTTTAAATGGAAGATTCATGTTGATGTATGGCAAAACCAATACAATATTGTAAAGTAATTAACCTCCAATTAAAATAAATAAATTTAAATTAAAAAAATAAAACAGAGATAATCACAAAAATAAAAAAAGATTTTAAACATGATTAAATTATGACAGAGTAATCATACAACTAGATAAATTATTTATGTTTACATAAATCATTGTTGTTGTTTTTTAGTTGCTAAGTCATTCTGAATCTTTGCAACCCCAAGGCTTTAGCCCACCAGGCTCCTCTATCTATGGGATTTCCCAGGCAAGAATACTGGAGTGGGTGGCCATTTCCTTCTCCAGGGGATCTTCCCTACCCAGGGATCAAATCCACATCTCCTGCATTGGCAGACAGATTCTTTATCAGTGAGCAATCTGGGAAGCCCGTATTTACATAAATACATTATATTATATGATATATATTAACTTAAATATATATAACATCATATATGATATATAATGCATATGTTTATATTATAATATTATATGTTATATATATATAATCATATTAAAGTATATATATATATTATACACATATTTTTTTCTGAGTTTCCTGGCCAAGAGCCCTGAAGGATCTCTGTCATAATAAAGTTTGTACAACACCAAATCAGACAACTGAGAATATTAAATTTACCCTGCAAATGATGGCTAAGTTTATACTGATCTAAGTTTCTCCCACCTGTTTGACCTGACCTGACCAGGATTTCTCAGGGAGTAAAATTGTAAAGTGCTAAGAATAAGAGCAGAGGATTCTCACTTGAGACAATAAAATACATAGGTCAAAGATGGAAGGTGATATAAAGAGAGGATTTAGTTCTCTGGATTCACTTCATGGAGCATGTGTCTGAAGAAGAAGAAACTGGTAAGTAACCCTCTATGAAATTGCCCTGAAGCTGCAGATTGGAGCTGGTGGAGGAGTAAGACGAAGGTAGATCATCTTGGCTTGGGATAGGGGAGACCAAGATGACCTGAGATTGAATTTAGCTATTTGAACATGGTGTTGGCACCTGATACCAGGACTAAGGAAAGGGGGCAGGACCCAGAAAGCCAGAACTGAAAGAGGGGTTCTGACCACGACTCACCTACCCTTCTCCCAAGCTTTAATTAGCTGCAGTGGTCAGGTTCATCTTCTTGTATCGATGGTGAACCTGGACCAATTTCTAATAATAGCTTTGTGTTTTGATGTTTAACGATGGAGGTACTAGGCATTCTTAACCCACTGTAGTGTCTCAGTCATACTCCTTTCCAAATGTGTCCTCAAGGTGATCTCTTATTTCCTGATCCACTCCGGTTGTACCATCAGTGCAGGGTCTCTGGCATACCATCAGGGACTGGACACTTTGACACGTAAGAGAACGGTCTCTTCTGCTTCAGTGATCTTACTGGGTCTTTGGTTTTACCAGTTTCATGGCCTGTCAAGTTACAGTGGCCTCTATCCCTTTTATTTTTAGCAGAAGCCTTAGAATGACACAGAATTTCCATCACTTTCCTCATTTCTGTTCTTCTTTCCTCTGCCCCTGCTTGTCTCCTACTTGATCTTCCTGTAAGTACCAACTTACATGCAATCTACCAGGAAATCCTATTAGCTCTACATTTAACATATACCCACACCACAACCACTTCCTTTCTCCTCATGGCCACCATCTTGTCCCACTACCCCCACCCCCTGCACCTAGATAAGCATAGACGCTTTCTAACTGATCTACCTCAAATCTTGCCCCTACTCATCCAAGAGAGCCAGAGCGATCCTGATAAGATGTCACTGTGTTGCTCAAGACATTTTCAATAGCTTTGTATCTCATCCAAAATAAATGTCAAAGATCTTCATGACCAACAGTTCCCATAATTGGGCCCTCTATTACCATTTTGACTGTATCTACTTTTCCCCCTGTAGATTTCTTGGTTCCTGACCCACTCAGTTCAGTTTAGTTCAGTTGCTCAGTCGTGTCCAACTCTTTGCGACCCCATGAATCGCAGCACGCCAGGCCTCCCTGTCTATCACCAACTCCCGGAGTTCACTCAGACTCACATCCATCGAGTCAGTGATGCCATCCAGCCATCTCATCCTCTGTCGTCCCCTTCTCCTCCTGCCCCCAATCCCTCCCAGCATCAGAGTCTTTTCCAATGAGTCAACTCTTCGCATGAGGTGGCCAAAGTATTGGAGTTTCAGCTTCAGCATCATTCCTTCTAAAGAAATCCCAGGGCTGATCTCCTTCAGAATGGACTGGTTGGATCTCCTTGCAGTCCAAGGGACTCTCAAGAGTCTTCTCCAACACCACAGTTCAAAAGCATCAATTCTTCAGTGCTCAGCTTTCTTCACAGTCCAACTCTCACAATCATACATGACCACTGGAAAAACCATAGCCTTGACCAGACGGACCTTTGTTGGCAAAGGAATGTCTCTGCTTTTCAATATGCTATCTAGATTGGACATAACTTTCCTTCCAAGGAGTAAGCGTCTTTTAATTTCATGGCTGCAATCACCATCTGCAGTGATTTTGGAGCCCAAAAATAAAGTCTGACACCGTTTCCACTGTTTCCCCATCTATTTGCCATGAAGTGATGGGACCAGATGCCATGATCTTCGTTTTCTGAATGTTGAGTTTTAAGCCAACTTTTTAACTCTCCTGTTTCACCTTCATCAAGAGGCTTTTTAGTTCCTCTTCACTTTCTGCCATAAGGGTGGTGTCATCTGCATATCTGAGGTTATTGATATTTCTCCCGGCAATCTTGATTCCAGCTTGTGCTTCTTCCAGTCCAGCGTTTCTCATGATGTACTCTGCATAGACGTTAAATAAGCAGGGTGACAATATACACCCTTGACGTACTCCTTTTCCTATTTGGAACCAGTCTGTTGTTCCATGTCCAGTTCTAACTGTTGCTTCCTGACCTGCATACAGGTTTCTCATGAGGCAGGTCAGGTGGTCTGGTGTTCCCATGTCTTTCAGAATTTTCCACAGTTTGTTGTGATCCACACAGTCAAAGGCTTTGGCATAATCAATAAAGCAAAAATAGATGTTTTTCTCGAACTCTCTTGCTTTTTTGATGATCCATCAGATGTTGGCAATTTGGTCTCTGGTTCCTCTGCCTTTTCTAAAACCAGCTTGAACATCTGGAAGTTCACGGTTCACGTATTGCTGAAGCCTGGCTTGACCCACTAGCCTTCTTCAAAATTCTCCAGGCACACTCCAGCCTTGGGGCCTTTTCCACTTGCCATAAATCACTATGGATCTCTCTGTTCTATGATAGTGATAAAATAATACAATCAAGATGAAAACTAAAGGCCTTGTTTCTGATTTCTTTCTTTCTAAATTGTCTCCAAAACTAGAGATTACAGGACTAAATGAAACTACTGGCCAAGAAGTTTCTAAGTTTCTGGGGACCCAGGAAAGACAGGTGGTCCTTACAATAGCAGGTGTAACATTAAAGTCCTCATCTTACCTGCCCCTCTCCCTGACTTCTCTGTGCTTCATATATGGCCCAGTTATTTTTCCATGATTCAAGTTAACAAGTGCATCCTACACCTAAAGGTTTCTCAACTAGATGCCATTCTAAATGTTAGAACATACACTCGACCTGAGGGCAGCCATAAGCTGGTGGGAGAAACTGCATGGAACAGACATGGAAAAATTCAACAAAACACAAGAACTTCAGTAGAACTATGTCCTAGTTGAATATCAGCACAGGCTAGAGGGATTTTTGAGAAGGAGATGCAGGGAAGACTGTCTAGGGGAAATGGAAGATGAAAAAAGTTAGGAATAAAAAGTGAGAGGTGGGAATAGACAGGGGGAAGGGCACCTTTTGTAGATGAAATGGCACAGCTCTTCTACGGCACTTGTGACAGTGAAAAGTCAGCAGTTGCAGGAGACCAGACAGGGCAGAGGGGTGTAGACCATGTCTTGCCTAGGAATTTGGTTCTCACAAGGTAAACAGGGAGAACCAGTGCAGAGTTCCAAGCGAGTGAGCTGCACAAGGAGATTCATGGGTAGAAAGCTCACTCTGATCATATTATGGAAGAACTATTTAAGGGGGTGGCAGGAAGACCAAGGTTGCAACACTAAAGTATGATGAACAGTGAAGTATTCAGTGAAGTATGAATATATTTTTCTGCCTCAATGACTGGAAAAATTATTTTTCCTGCTTATATTTCAACAAGTTGTCAGTTATGACTCTATTTTCACCTGCAAGCACTGACTTGTCTTCAATTCGGGGAGAGATTTCCTTCCTTCCCTTCCTTTCTTCTGTCTTTCTTTCTCCTCCTCTCCCCTTCCCTTACTCCCTCCCTCCTTTCCTTCTTTTTACTTTCTCTCTTTCCTTGACATATGTATCTCATAAATACTGCTCAATCTTTCATCTTCTGACTCTGCTTTGTCTCTTTATTTTTGCTGTTTTGTCTTTAGATATTTAGACTTTGTTGCTTTTAAAAATCATTTCTAGGTACAAACATGTACTGAGGTCTTCTACACAGATACTGTTTGTATTTGGATATCTGAAAGTGAAAGTGAAAGTCGCTCAGTCATGTCCGACTCTTTGTGACCCCATGGTCTACACAGTCCATGGAATTCTCCAGCCCAGAACACTGGAGTGGGTAGCCTTTCCCCTCTCCAGGGGCTCTTTCCAACCCAGGATCGAACCCAGGTCTCCCGCATTGCACGCAGATTCATCACCAGCTGAGCCACAAGGAAAGCCCAGGCATACTGGAGTGGGTAGCCTACCCCTTCTCCAGGGGATCTTCCCTACCCAGGAATCGAACCAGGGTCTCCTGCATTGTAGGTGGATTCTTTACCAACTGAGCTATCAGGGAAGCCCTTAGATATCTAGGCACTAAGTATTCAAAAGAGAATGAATCAGGCATGAATTTTTATTTAAGAGAATGAGAAGTAATTGTCTTCCAGGCTTACAGGAAGCTTAGTGAAAATTTACCTGGGGATTGAAAATTATATGGGGTTTACCTGTGCAATAGAGCACCCTCCCAACACAACCATCCTTTAAAATATATATATATTTTTTAATTTATATATATATTATATATATATATATATAATATATATATATATAAAACCTTGGCCCTGGTAGTGAAAGCACTGAGTCTTAACCATTGGACTGCCAGGGAATTCCCCAAACATCATTTGCTTAATATTGTAAACATTTGTTTTTTTTGTCAGTGCCTAAAATGGCCACCATCAGAGAAGGCAATGGCACCCGACTCCAGTACTTTTGCCTGGAATATCCCATCGATGGAGGAGCCTGGTGGGCTGCAGTCCATGGGGTCGCTAAAAGTCGGACATGACTGAGCGACTTCACTTTCACTTTTCACTTTCATGCATTGGAGAAGGAAATGGCAACCCACTCCTGTGTTCTTGCCTGGAGAATCCCAGGGACAGGGGAGCCTAGTGGGCTGCCGACTATGGGGTTGCACAGAGTCGGGCACGACTGAAGCGACTTAGCAGCAGCAGCAGCAGCAAAATGGCCACCATGGTTAGTTAACTTACCCCACTGGGCTGCCTGGTCTCCCCAACCTCCACTCCCTACATAGGGTCTCAAGCCCAGCACATCTACTACTAAAGTGGGGCAAAATGAATTTTTAGCAGTTCGGGCCATCAATTCCTTTAAACCTGATTTGCAGTGGTTGCCAATCTTTCTATTACTGTAATTGCTGGCTAAATGAACTATAATTGTATTAAGAAGTAACTCTGAAATATGTATGCGCTCTCTGCTAATTCTCAGAATATGCAGGGAGAAGGAATTGATTCATTGTGCTTGGAAGAACCATTCAGAAATGCTCCCTCTGGGATCTGTTAGTTGGAGGCCTCTTTTGCATCCTGGGGAAAGTCAAGGCCAGATGCCCAAGAATCTAGGAGATGGAACAGGAATTTCAGGGGGTTCCTCACAGCATTTCAGGTTGGTGGCAGAAATTTCTCACAACTGTCAAAAGAGCTAAAGATCAAGTCGGAATTCTCTGTGGTCTTGGACACAACTAATTCTGATTAAAGCTCATATTCTGATTGTTTATAATGCTAAGAGCTATGCAGAAGCTTTTCAAATATTCCTTTCCTTCAAATAACCTCTGCAGTATGATACAGCACTAAAGCTTGGGGATGGTAAATGGCTTGTCAGCGTCTGCTTGTTGGTAATCAAGAAAATGGACTCTCAAACCCCAGTCCACTGAGCCCAGGTCCACTGCTACTAAAGAGACATATCTAGTTATCATGGAAGGTATTTTTAAAAGTACATTCAGGCCTGACTAAGGCCAGAGGATAGTAGTATAGATTTATGTGTAGAAGAGTGCATATACCGGGAAATGAAGAAAAATTCTATCCGAAAAGGGCTCTGTGCAGTATATTTGTCTATTTTGAAGAATTCAATATGTCAAATAACCCATAATTTCCATCTCTAGGGCCCACCTGCTTTTTTGATGAAGCCCGAAATTGAGGTTTGGGAATTCCTGACTTTTCATTATGACTAGTTATTGGGTATCTTCACTCTCCTCTTTAATTGGAGTAATGATACTGATTTCCTTACTTGAAAAGCCAAAATGAATAAAGTAGGCTAGACTATGTTGGGGAAAAATAAACCTCAGTGTGTGAGTCATAGTGAATAATAACACAGCAAACCTAACCCAGTTCCCATCTTCAAGGAACTAGAAATCTAGTGGGTGGTACATAAGACTGATAAATAAAAAGGAAATTAAAACCCTGACTTAAGTGTACTTTTATATGGCATGGCAGGGACTGCTGGCTGCCATCCAACATCAATTTACCCTTTCTAGCTTCATAAAAAAAAATCATATTTTTATGTGGAGCGTTAAAGTGCCCAAATAAAATATTATATTTCCCAGCCTTCCTTGTACCAAGATTTGGTCATATGACTAAGTTCTAGCAATTGAGACTTTATGTGATACTTATAAGAGATCTGATTAAATGCAGTGGGCTCTTTTAAATGGAGTCCTTTTTGAGTCTTCTTTTCCCCACACAGTAGATATGATAGCTGAATTCCAGCAGCCATCATATTGTCAGGTGACCTTGAAGTTGGAAGTCACTTTCAAGTACCTGGCCCTTGTGGGTACTTGGAGTCGCTGTTACTTAGATTCCTACTACAAATCCCTTTGTCTACTTCTAAGCTTGTCTGAGGCTTCAGTAGGTGATTCCTTGTATAATTCTAGTGCTAACATTTCTCTGTTTCTCTTCCTGAGAAAGGTCAGAGGAGTTTGCTCTACCCAAGCACGACAATCCATAGAAAAGGGAATTTAAGGCCCCTAGAGACAATACTCCACCAGTTAGGGGCTGCCGTCACTGAGGATGATCTCAACTTTCTCCTCCCTCCCTGGGGGCAACTGTAGATCCATTCTGCAGATGCCTCTAGGGGGATCGCTTGCTCACTATGTGCCTCTCACTGACTCTTCTCCCATCCCTGCTTCACTGTCCTCACTCTCTCCCTGTTCTTCCTGGGATTACCTCCCAAATAAACCATGACTACTGTTGAGGTTGGCTTTTTGGAGGAACCCAAGAGATGGGAATATAGAATAAGAATCAGCCTTTGGTTGACCAAACTTCCTATCAAGTCCTACTTGACCATCACCCTCCTCATTCTTTCTGTAGTGGCTGGCATCATTGATCTTCCCTTCTCTATTCAAATTGGTTTTCCTTGACTCCTACTATGCCCTGGGCCGCCGCCGCTGCCGCTAAGTCACTTCAGTTGTGTCCGACTCTGTGCGACCCCATAGACGGCAGCCCACCAGGCTCCGCCGTCCCTGGGATTCTCCAGGCAAGAACACTGGAGCGGGTTGCCATTTCCTTCTCCAATGCATGAAAGTGAAAAGTGAAAGTGAAGTCGCTCAGTCGTGTCTGACTCTTAGCGACTCCATGGACTGTAGCCCACCAGGCTCCTCCGTCCATGGGATTTTCCAGGCAAGAGTACTGGAGTGGGCTGCCATCGCCTTCTCCGCATGCCCTGGGCATCAGAGCCTTATTTGTTCAGTTTAGATCACTGTCATATCATTCTGCCTGGTGGTCCATCTTTAAGATCTTTCTGTTTTAATAACAGCATACACATCCTAACAGGCCTTGAACCATTAAATACCATACTTCTCATCCCACAGCTCCAATATACCTTTCATCTCCTACACTTCTTTGCAGTATCCTAAGTGAAAAGTTTTTTCTCTTCCTTGAGCATTACCTACTCTTTCCTTCCTATGAACATATGGCCCTGCTATTTCTTGTCACTGACATCTTCCTTTGAACATCTATTTATACCTATCTAAATCTTACCTATTTGGAATGGTCTGCTTTGTCTATTGCTTCCTCCAAGACACTTTCATATTCTACATCAGGAAGTGGTACATGCTCCTTGGCACCATGCTTGCCACTCATTGTATCTGTTTACCTTTCTTTTTTAAAAAAAATTAAAAATATTTTTGGCCATGAATGAGCTTTTGGTAAATATTTATTGAAAATTGTTATATTTATTCGTTACATGATTAGCCTTTTCTTTTGCCAATTTCTAGACAAAATTGCCTTGCCCTCAGAGCTTTTATTATCTAAATTTTAAAATGACATCTGGGCAAATCATATTTCATTATATTAAACAGTAGTTTTGAAACATCAGCACATTAAATCCTCTTCTGGCTTTTTCGAGGGTTAAACTTACTTTCATTTAGACATTCACGACAAATGTCTTCCATGCATCTCTTTTTATTTCATCTTCTGCTTCCACTTACAATGGACTAACGCTAATGATCATTCTGGTTCTTTCATTAAAAAAAATATGCAGAGTGAAGCTGACAGATGATAAAAAACAAATTTCATACCCAAACATCAGCAAAACATTTGAGTTTTAACAGTTCAGTTAAATGTTCCACATCTTTAGATATCCAGGATAGCTAGAGACAGAACGCCTCTTGGTCAGTTTTTAAATGAGTGCACTTTTGTTATTTTCCTTTGTGTCTTGCATTTCTGGATTCTTTAAGAATTTTGAGCATCACACTCTGGGATATCTGGGAACTGTGTGGTCTATGAGAGAAATCAATTTTCTTTTCATCTGACCTTCCTTCTCAAATGCAGCAAGTAGTTTCCAATTAAGATCTCTTCAATTTCCTTGTTCAGGGGTTGACCCTTGCTGTGAAATATTATAAATTATTTTAAGTGCATGTTCCTGGTTAAATTGAATACCATCTCCATTGGTCACTGATTCTCCAAGGAATGCAGAATATTTCCTCTCCTGGCTCTGGACTTCTGTCCATCCTCCTTGTGTAGGAGTAGCAGCGCTGGCTAAATATGTTAAAGGGAAAGAGTTTCTATTGTTTGAAAAGAATACAAGGAGAAAGAAAAAGGCTTTGGTGCTCAGATGGCAAAGAGGCACTGCCATTTCAGAGGGACACCTGTAAACCAAAAGCTGAGTGGGACTCAGAAGCTAAAGTCAAGAATCCTATGAACTTTGGCTTAGAGCTTTGGCCTTGATCAATTCAGAACTGTGTATAAAGTGATTTATTGAGGGACTGCTTTCAAGAGAAACCTCCAAGGTAGTGAGGGAGTAGGATAGACAAGAGAGTTCAGGAAAAATCTCACCTTATTCTGATCCCACCGAGAGTTCTGAGGATGAAATACACTCTCTGCTCCTCCCCTACTCCCAGTCCACCCCCAGGCAAAGGAGTCTAGACTGCTATGCATCAGCGTCAGTTATTCGTAATGGGGCACCTCCAGGAAAGGAGTATGACTTCCTAGGCATCTGGACAAGGCAGCCCCCATCAGCCAAGGAAGAGTCTCCAGAAGAGGGTATGAGTCATTAACAGTCCATACTCCCAGTAGATAAAAGATAAGGACATCCTTTGGATAAGATGGAGTCGAGTAGGAGTCACTAACACCATCTGTCACAATAGGGCACTGCGGAAATAAGCTGGGCAGAGTGAACTCATGTAATGGAACATACCAGGCCTGTTAGTGAAGCTCACTGGTAGTTGGAGCTACAAGGAGCTAAGACATCAATAATAACTAGCAAAACTGTTTGCCCTCTATGACAGCAACTTACCATCTGAGGAGTTCATATGGGGGACATCTCTGTGCACACTGGGAGGATCCTAGGAAAGTGATTTATACCACTGCTCTGCCAGCAATGATTTGTAACTTCCCACATACACAGAAGCTGTCAATCTTTCTAAGAATGTGTGCTTGAACCACTGACATTAGAATTCCCAAAGCTGATCAAGGGCCAGGTTCTAGTTCAGGGCATGGTCAAGTCAGTGTTAAGCCATCTGACTTCTGTTATTGTGCCTTGTCTCCTGTGACAGCCAAAAGTTGTGACTGATCTGGAGATGTTTGCCAGCTGGTCATAAAGACAGCCCAAACTTCATCGAGAAGACCATCCTCCAGTATCCAGGAAGAAACCATTTTGTCACAGGTCTGTCTTTGGGAAGTGATTCTAACTTATTTACCAGCTATACTCACATGGATTACAAACTGAAGTTTTAGAAAAACATAGAAGGAAAAGGCTGACTTTTTTTGAACTGAGAAAAATATTCATGGTAGAGACAGCTATTAAAGCTAGTACTCTGTAACAGCATATCATCAACCAATCAACCAGTCATTAGTAAAACCAGAAAGACAATATTATTCACAGCTCATAGAAAGCCAGCAGTGACAGAAGTTTGGAGATTATCCATGGTGATCTTCTCATTTTGCAGATAAGGGTATTGGCATTGAATCTGTTACTAGGTGTATGACTTCTGGTGTTAATAAGTTACTTAACTGCCCAGGCCTCAGTTTCCTCTTGTCTGAATGGAGTATATAATTCATTGACTTAAAATCTGAATTAAATGGGCAATAATTTGTAGAGTCCTTGGGACAGAACTTGACACAGAGTTAAGGCCATATGTGTTAATTAAATATAAATAAATATAAATAAATAACTTGCCAAGGGTCAGTAAGTTAATTGGTTCATATTATTAAGTTTATAAAGGGTTTTATTGAATTAACATAAAATATGACTAAACATCAATATTTTGTAATAATTTAAGTGTAAATAATTGATAGAAATTAGCCAACATACAAAGATGTAAGGATATTTTTATACTCACATCCCTAAAGGATAGCAATAGTTGAAAGTTTTTACTTTAGATTAATGCAAGGAAGAATTTTATTTCTCATTCCTATTACTCACTGGGTGATCCTGAGGAAGGGACTTAATTTCTCTAAGACTCAATTTCCTCAAATGTAAAATAGAGTAATAATAGTAATAACAATAATAATAAAACAATAATAGCTACCTCATAGGATTGCTTGAAAATTAGATATGAGTATGCATTTAGTTGGGCTTCCCAGATAGCTCAATGGTAAATAATTCACGTGCCAACACAGGAGACACAGGAGACGTAGGTTCGATCCCTGGATCGGGAAGATCCCCTGGAGATGGAAACGGCAACCCAATCCAATATTCTTGCCTGGAAAATTCCATGGACAAAGGAGCCTGGTGGGCTGCAGTCCATGGAGCTGCAAAGAATCGGACTTGATTAGTATGCACACATGCATTTAATGTACAGAACAAATTCAATAAATATTAAGTAACAGCCAATGTTATTTCTAACATCTTTTCAAATAATTTTTTTCATTACCTATCATTGAGGAAGAACTTTGCATTCTTAGGTGCTCATCATTTGGGATAGTAAAATAAGATAAAGATTTTGTGCTCAGAAACTGACCATATAAACTACTGCTCTTTTGGCTTATTGGTGCTGAACTTCCTATTCAAATAGTAAGCAAAGGGTTAAGTAACCAAATATCACTTTCCTTAAAACTCAGAGAGAGTCAGTAGTTATCGCTCTAACCTAGAACAAAGGATAAGGTCACTTGTGTGCCTGTATTCCCATGAGGAAAAGTTGTGTTAGGAAACAAGGCTGGCTATGAGCTGGTCCTTTAATACAAATAAATACTGGCCTTGTAAGTATTTATGGTAGAACAAATTTGAATTCATCCCATAACCATTTAAATCTCCTACAATGACAGAGAGAAGGCAAGGGCTGTCTACCATAATGTACAATCAGATGGGAGAAAGCCACTTTGGGCCCTCAAAAGCTTACCTGTGGCTGACAGTGAAACAGTGAAAAATAAAAATGACCTTTGTTTCCAGGAAAGACATTGTTACACACACTGCATTCAATCAGCAGAGTGTTTTTCAAATGGCCACTTCATCTTAAACATTGTGCCCATGTTTAGGGCAGGAAAAAGAGGATAAGCAAAGGCTTATGCTAGCTACCTCCAACTCTTTGAAGAGTTTTCCCAGAATCCCCTTGGGTCCTCTCCTTAATCTTGTTAGAACCAAATTCAGGACCAACTTAGTTGCAAAGGAGATTGGGAAATGTCGTTTTCTCTCTGGGTGCATTGCTACTCTTAGGAAAAAAAAATAAGCATGCCTTATTAATATCGAAAGTTAAGAAGCATATTGGGTTGGCAAATAGCAATTTATAAGTATGTGTTTACTTTACACATGTGTTTGCTTTAATGTGGTTTTTTAAAATCTTATCTTTCATTAATGATAATGAAATTACATATCCTTCATGGACAAATAAAAAGGTTAAATTTTGAGGTGGTTTCAAGAAAAAAGTAATTAATTAACAATGTTGATGTGTGTGTGTGTGTGTGCTCAGTCATGTCCTACTCTTTGTGACCCCGTGGACTGTAGCCCTCAAGGCACCTCTGTCCATGGAACTTTCCAGGCAAGAATACTAAACTGGCTTGCCATTTCGTTCTCCATGGCATCTTCCTGACCCAGGGATGGAACCCACTTCACCTGTGTCTCCTGGACTGGCAGGCAGATTCTTTACCTCTGAGCCATCAGGGCAGATAGAATGTAGAAATGACAGATTTATGGAGATTGTCTTTGGATGACTGGAGTTGAATAAACAGATCCCATCAGTAAATAAGGACCCTTGTGGGATTCTAAGAAATACAAAAACCAAAAGACCTTCACATTTATGCTCTGGTCTTGTTTGTTTCTGAGACAAGCAGCAGGAGAGCCATCCACAGAAACAACCACTTCTGCACTATACTGGGGAGAAGAGCAAAACGTCTGAGGGCACAGGCTTTTGCAAACAGGCAAAAACTAAAACCTCAACCAGCTGGATTTCTGAGTCTACAAATCTGTCAGTGAGTGCATGCATTATGACAGAAGGCCAGCACCTGGCTAATGGAAATGCTTGCCCAGTAATTTCCATCTTCATTGGGTAGCCAGGGATGCTGCTAAATCTTGATAAGAGGTAATGGAGAGGTTCTCTTCATTAGCTCGGCCTGGAGAGGTATCATCCAGTCACCTAAAGTGTCAATAAACACTAGCCTTTAATGGTGTTGGCTTAGTGATAATGATACTGCACATTTCTGTTTGTTATTACGAGATTTAACGCTCACTGATTCTCCTGGGTTGGTGCTCATTATCAGGTAGGGGAACAGAGCAACTGATGTATGTTAGAATCAGTCATTGGCCTCTTCTAGTCTATCTCTGGGAGAAGGCAATGGCAACCCGCTCCAGTACTCTTGCCTGGAAAATCCCATGGACAGGAGCCTGGTAGGCTGCAGTCCATGGGGTCGAGAAGAGTAGGACACAACTGAACGACTTCACTTTCACTTTTCACTTTCACGCATTGGAGAAGGAAATGGCAACCCACTCCAGTGTTCTTGCCTGGAGAATCCCAGGGACAGAGGACCCTGGTGGGCTGCCATCTATGGGGTCACACAGAGTTGGACACAACTGAAGCGACTTAGCTGCAGCAGCAGCAGCAGCAGCAGTCTATCTCTGTAGTCATGAATTTGTAAAAAGGAGCCAAGAATGTGTTTTTCATACTCACAGACAAAAACTGAGACACCTAAAATGTGGTGGTCTTAATAAAATCTGAGTCAAGAATAAAATTCAAATTGAGCTTGGCCAGTTTCTGAATATATGGTCTTAAGAAAATGGCAAGCACTTCATTAAAGGGGTACAATAAAGATAGTAAGTCAAAAGTGCAACTAGAGTATGCAGAAGCAAAGAAAATAACAAGATTAGCTGACCACATGCTTAACAGAAATCAAGTATAAGCTGCTTAATGGGAATGAACAGTATTATTCTGAATCATTACTGGAGGAAAACAGCTCCATCTCTGACAGGGCTTCTAGATCCCACTTAGTCCCTGCTTTAAAACAAAACAAGTATATACTATAACAATCACCAATTTTATTATAATATATAGTTCAATGATTATTAATAAATGTATACAGTTCCACAACCATCACACAAGCCAACTTTTGGAAAATTTGGCATCATTCTAAACATCTCCTTTTGTGTTCATTTGCTATCAATCCACATTCTAAACCTCAATGCCAGGCAACCACTATTTCCTTTTTTTATAGATTTGTGTTTTCTGGAAATTTGTTATTATAGCAATCATACAATTTCAAGTTTTATGCCTGATTTCTTTCACTTAGCATAATGGCTTGAGGTTTAACCATGTTTTAATATGTATCAATAGTTTCCTTTTCTGCTGAGTATATCATATTTGTTTTCCATTCACCAGTTGATGACAATTGGATTGTTTTCACTATTGTTTGGCTACCATGAATAATGTTGTTGTCAATATTCACTTACAAGTCTTTCAGTGAACATATTTTTATTTTTCTTAATATATGCCTAGAAGTGGAATTATTGGACTATAAGGTATGTGTAAATATGATATTAATTTTTTTCAGAAACTTCCAAACTGTGTTCAAAAATGGCTATAATGTTTTACATTGCCACCAAAAATATATGAGATTTCCAGTTTCTTTACACCTTTACTATGTATTATTATCAGTCTTTTGGATTATAGTCATTCTAATGTATATGAAGTGGTATTTCCTTAAAGCCTGATCATGTCCATCACCTTTTCATGTGCTTGTTAATCATTTTTGTCTTCTTTGGTGAAATGTCTATTCAAATGTTTTGTTCATTTTAAATTCAGGTTGTCTGTCTTCTTACTGAGTTGTAAATCTCTTTATGTGTTCTATCTGATACACAGCATATTTTGTTCTTTGACTTGTATTTTTATTTTCTTAATGATGTCTTCTGAAGAATATAATTATTCATTCTGATACCTTCTTAAGATAATTATAGATTCTCTGGGAATAGTTCTAATTGACTCATCTTGGGTCATGTGTCTTTGCATAGACCAATGAAGTGTGGCCATATATTCACAAGAAAATGTGTGTAGTAATTTTGTCAGTTACTGTGCTGATGGGCACAGATAGGAGAAGAGATGAAGGCAATTTCAAAATGAAGTGCTGGAAAGGTCCTCAGAGTTGTTAGAGAGATGTGGAAAGAAGTAGAAATCCACTGAGAAGTTGGATCAATAGAATAAGAATGTGAAATCCTGAAAGCTGAGATTAGGGATCTGAGACTAGAAGCTATGTTTAAGATCAGTAGAGGAGAAGGAGGCACCAAGTGGAGGTACGAATCCCAGTATGAAAAGATAAGGGCACAGGAGTGGTTAATGGCAGTGGGAATGGACAGGAAGAGAAACTGACCAGGAGGTCTATGTGAATATGAGTGAGACTCTAAACTGAGTGATGGAGAGAAAGATGCTGTTTGTATTTAATAATTTGATAAAAGAAGTAGATAATTAATCGAGAATATAAAAGGGCATTGTAAATGACCTGCCTTTATAAAGTATGAAAATTCCAAACAGGAAAGATGGCCCCATGTTAACCATGAATAAAAATTATAATTTCTTCTATTCATTGAAACTTTGTAGTTGCCTGCAAAGAACTATACATATATTGTCTTGCTTTATCTCATCTAAATTTAGAGAACCAGTAAATGGAAGATAAAAGACTTAAAACAGGCTAATCTGACTTTAAGGAGCTCCAATCCTCCTTGAAAACAAACCATCCTCACTGAAAACAAAATTATGGCCTTTTTAGCATATCAATCCTGGAAGTAGGTCCCCTGGGAGGAAACTGCCACTGGTTAGGAGAGGATGTCCTCTTTGTGTCAATGCTGCTAAATTCAGACTAGGAAGCTTCAGGCAGCTTGCTGCCCTGAGGGGTTCAGGATGGACAACCACAGGCCTATGATAAAATGTGCTTTTTTTTTCAATTACCAATTTACCAAAAGGCAACAGCCATCTAAGGACATGAGGATATGGCTAAGGATAAGGTCATGTGGAAAGGAAGAGGTAGAGAGATGGCCACAAGAATGCCAGCTCTTTCGCCAATGGCTCATAAATCTGTCTGCGTGGTGACTCTGCTGGCCTGGAGACCAGAGGTCTCTGGCCCAGGACCCTGTCTCTGGGGTCCGGCCCAGACATCCCTGAGTTCTCTTTAAGGCCAGCCTGGAGGGGCTAACCCCAGAGCTTGGCCTGGTCTCAGGGAATGTCAGAGGACCCAGTGGGGAAACAGCAGGGGCAGCACGCAGCTCTTGCCCAGGGAATGACAAGAGTCTAATAGCAGGTTTTGCTTCTTGTCATTTGGTTTGAGTGGATGTTCAATCTTGAAAGCCCTCCAGGCCTGAAAAAGGAGCACCGCAGACAGGCCAGAATTGGAAATTCAGTGTGACATACTCTTTGTGAGAACAGAGAACATCAGGAAATTTAGCTTCAGTTTAAGGGCGGTTACATTTCTCCATTGGTGCTAGTTCTGTGGCAGGAAAAGACAGGAAGAGCCCTGTCCATTCAGCTAGACAGAAGAACCAAAGAGACGCACCTCTAAACTCCTGGTATTGGGGCATCTCTGCCTCAGTGGGTACCACATTCACCCACATCCCTGAGACCCGAATGCTGGTTTCACTAGCTCTCCCTAGACCAAACTCCAAAGATGTTACTTTTTATCAATTTATTTTTAATGGATGCATAACACACATATAGTAGAGGATTCAGATCTTACATGTATGGATTGCTATGTTTTTATGTGTCCATACAGCCTAGTAACCTAGATCATATCTAGAATATTCTCATATACTTTCTTTGTCAATACCTTTCCCCTAACCAGAGAAGACTGCTGTTTCTATCATCATAAAAATTTTTGTCTGTTCCCAAATTTCAAATAAATGAAATAATGTTTTTTTTTTTAATTTGACTTACTTCACTCAGCATAATGTCTGAGATGCATCCATGTTATGGCATATATAAGTAGTGTCTTCATTCTTATTGTTAAATACCAGTCTATTATATAGCTATAACATCATTTATTTATTCATTCCCTGCTGACAGCCATTTTGATCATTTCCAGTTTTTAGCTATTATGACTATGGTTGCTAGGACATTTTTGTATATCTCTATTGGAGGACATATACTCTCATTTCTCATGTATTTATACCAAGGTTTGGAATTTCTGGGGCATAAGGTAGAAGTACGTTTTTCAATAGATATTACCAAACAACTTTTCAAAGTGGTTAAACCAATGCATATTCCATTAGCAAAGTATGAGTTAGAATTGCCTCATATCCTCACCACACCTGAAAAATACATGTTATATATTATATAAATTATATATATATTAGAATATATACAAATTTTAATTTTATATATTTTATAAGATGTTCTTCAAACATCTAATAGAGATCCCAAGCTACTGCCCTCTTTCTTTCTTCTTGACAAATAACTTTATTTCCCTGTGGCTTTTTTTTTTTTCTTTTTTCCATACTGGGTAACAACTGAATGCTTTCATCCCAGTATAATTTATTCATCTTTGTAATCACAGTGTAACATAAAATAGAAAAAGGTGCTATTTTGTGAATACAATGTTTGATAAATAAAGAAATGAACCACTAATTGAATGGACCTTGGTATGACAGAAATCAAAACAAAAGATTGTCTGCCAATATGCTATTGAGTTATACCAAAGGAGCATCCAAATTTTCTTCTGAAATAAATCTTTGTCTTTTTCTTTGACAAAAATCTATCAGATCAATCCTTGAAGAGAAATGTCACTGTCCATTACATCAGAAACATGAGTAAGAATTACAGTTTAAATGCTACCACATGTCTCATCAACTATGATAAAGCTATACATAAGTTATATTTAATTCTCTCAATGACACTGTGAGTTTGGAGTTATTTCCCTCAATTTATACAGGAGGTTTAAAGAGTTTAAGGGACCTACCAAAGGTCACTCAGGTAGAGTAAAATAGAGCTGAAATTTGAACCTAGGGTTCACTAGCTGCAGGATAAACAACTTCAGGTTTTTCACACTGTAAATGTAATCATTCAATTTCAGAAAAAGCAGAAGGAGTAAAAGAAAAAGAACCTTTATTATGATGTTGCTCATGGAGATGCAGTCATTATGTATCAAGTGGACACATGATCAGATACTTTGGATAAATATATATATTAAATCAGTTTCATGAAGCTTTAGATCATTTTCGAGCAGTTGTAGCTATTACCAGTGAATTGCTTTGCATTGTAAATGGAGAAGTTATTGCTTCAATTCTGTTAAAAAGGCTATCATAACACATTGTGGATTGATTATATATCATTAAAATATACACAGTGATTTCAGTTATTTATTCAGTATAACAAATGACCCCAAAACTTAGTGCTCTGCTGGGTGTTCTTGTTTTCTTTTTTCCCTGCAATGCACAACTTGGATCAACCTGGACTCCAGCAGTGAGAGTGCTAAGTCCCAATGACTGGACCACCAGAGAATTCCCTCAACTGGGTATCCTGACCCTGCTCTATGGGTCCATTGGCTGGACTCACTCACGTGTTTGCACTAGCTAACTGGAGGCACTCGCACACCTGGGTGATCTAAGATGCTCTCACTCACAGGTCTGGCACGTCAGCTAGAATGGCTGGACTTGTGGGAGCCTGTGTGGGTTTCTTTCTTCCCTGTTGATCTTTTATCCTTTAAGTCCTCCCTATCGATGTGGCCTATGGCATCTAAGGCATCCATCCCAAGTTTCCTCATGAGGCATCTCGGAGCCGAACAAGAGTACAAAATGGAAATGGCGTGCCTGAGCATTGCCAGCATCACTTCCACACATTCTCAATGTAACGTCTGAAACTTTCACATACAGCACACTTAAAACAGCTGTGAGACCCCTGATTTTTATTTAGGGCAAAGGCCAGTAAGCACATCATTTGTAACTAAAGTGGTTCTAGGTCTTCCAGGAAAGAAAGGATCCCATTTTCACATACTGTGTCCAGCCATGAACAAGGATCTATGGAGCAGAATATTGTAACTCCACCTGTCCCATCGTGACCCCATCTCCATAGGTGTCAGATGCAAGGGGATGACTGTATCTCTTCCTGCAATGTAATTACAACAGGTTGATCAGCAAGGCAATGATACCAATTTTCACCTGAAAATGCAATTGATATCATCATTATGGGCAATATAACCAGCATATCTCTACCATAAATGTAATTAACACACTGTCTTTTGCACACTAAAGACTCCATTTCTCAGAGAAATGCAATAACATTGTGATGCCATGATCCCATCTATTTGTGCAAGTTAATTATCGCTTTTCCACTTGCCAAGCTATAATGATAGGTATTCCTGTAGGGCAGTGTTTGCACCTCTGCCTTCCGGGTAACGATCACATATGCAACGAGAGATAACAAAACTGTCTTTAGGGGCAATGATCAGATTCCTCTGCACAAGGTAATGATAACATATCCACTTTAACCAAAAGATAGCAGGTCTCTTGTCAAGGTTCTCGTCAACTTTCCCTGCAGAGAATAAGCAACAGCTATTGATGCAAGACAGGCGGGGAGTGGGGGGGGGGTGTTCCAAATCTACCTGGGCACAGTGGTGGATCTCTTAGGAAGCAGAAATCCTACTGAAGGGTA
Source organism: Bos mutus (assembly GCF_027580195.1). NCBI lineage: Eukaryota > Metazoa > Chordata > Mammalia > Artiodactyla > Bovidae > Bos > Bos mutus. The sequence goes on along the minus strand of NC_091629.1, from coordinate 53,065,338 downwards.
GCGTAAAAGACAGGAGCAAGAGTGCCAAAGACAAAGAGACGTAAGTTTAAATAGAGGCCACACCAGAGTCCGTAGGGCTTCCCTCATAGCTCCGTCAACAAAGAATCTGCCTGCAATGCAGGAGACCCGGGTTCGATTCCTAGGCCGGGAAGATCCCCTGGAGGAAGAAATGGCAACCCACTCCAGTATTCTTGCCTGGAGAATCCCACAGGCAAAGGAGCCTGGCAGGCTACAGTCCATGGGATCACAAGAGTCAGACACGACTTAGTGACTAAACCACCACCCCCAGAGTCTGTGTGGCTTTGGGGAGCTGATTCAGCCTTTCTGAATTCAAAATGAAAAACAGGATGGTAACAGCTTTTTTGCAAGAAGATTGACATGAACATAGCATTTCTCAACATAGAGCCTGGCTCTTTAAAACTGTTCTTTGGGTTTCCCTGGTGGCTCAGTGGTAAAGAATCTGCCTTCCTTATGCATGAGACAGGGGTTCAATCCTTAATCCAGGAAGTTTCCACATGCCTTGGAACGATTATGCTTGTGGACCAGAACTACTGAGCCTGAGATCTAGAGCCGGGGAACTGCAACTACTGAACTCCTGGTGCCCTAGAGCCTGTGCTTCAATAAGAGAAGCCACCGCAATGAGAAGCTGCTGCTGATGCTGCTAAGTCGAGTCAGTCGTGTCCGACTCTGTGCGACCCCATAGACGGCAGCCCACCAGGCTCCCCTGTCCCTGGGATTCTCCAGGCAAGAACACTGGAGTGGGTTGCCATTTCCTTCTCCAATGCATGAAAGTGAAAAGTGAAAGTGAAGTCGCTCAGTCATGTCCGACTCTTCGCGACCCCATGGACTGCAATGCACCAGGCTCCTCCGTCCATGGGATTTTCCAGGCAAGAGTACTGGAGTGGGGTGCCATTGCCTTCTCCAATGAGAAGCTAATGGACTGCATTTGGCAAGTAGCCCCCATGGGACACAACGAGATAAAAGGCTACATAGCAACAAACTCCTAGCATAGCCACAAATAATAAATAAAGAAACAATTTAAAAATATATAAAAAAAGAGACGTAGACATAAAAATGATATTACAGGCAGAAGGGAGAGGTTTTGCAAAGGTGGGGATATAGAAAAGCTCATGTATGTAACATGAAAGATGCTACACAGAGAGGACTAGCAGACAGCTTGTAAGAAAAACATCCTATGGGAGAAAGAAGAAATGCCCTCAATTACCCGTTCTGAGACTGGAGTGAGAATTTAATGAGGCTGTGGCTATGTAAGCAGGTAGCAGAATATCCAGCCCTGAGTGTGTACCCCAAAACTGTGCAATTAAAAATGTTCATCTAGGACTGGAATCTTGGTTTCTAAATATAATTCTCCAATAAAAGGAACCAGAGCTCCTTATAGAAATGGCTGATTCTAAAAAGTGGGGAAGGAAACTCCAAGATGAGCCTGGAGCATCTTGAAGGGCCATAAAGTAAGAAAGTACTCAAACAAAAGGATGAAATTATATTAGAGATGTAGGAGCCAACCCGAAAGAGCTCTTAATAGCTATGCTGGAACAATTTGAGCAATAAAATAAATAATGATAATATTGGATTATAACCCCCAAATAAAGTAAAATACCCATGAATTCATTCTGATACAAATAAATGATGAAGTAAATTATAAAGTGGTGTCACCATCAAAGAAGGCTCACAACGGAAGCAGCAGATCCAATCCATCCAGCAGTCCACTGAAAGGTTCTTAGTCTCATCAGGTGGCCTCACCCACATTCCCTGCTGACTCCTCCCCTAGGGGTTATGTATTGTCTGTTAGCCTGTAATATCTCCAGCTACCTACGTTCTATCGTTATAAAATATTGTAGCACTAAATCTGGTTTGGGGCCTTCCCTGGTGGCTCAGTGGTAAAGAATGTGCCTGCCAATGCAGGAGACGTGTGTTCAATACCTCGATTGAGAACATCCCCTGGAGAAGGAAATGGCAACCTTACTCCACTATTCTTGCCTGGAAAATCCCATGGACAGAGGAGCCTAGCCTGCTACAGTCCATGGGGTTGCAAAAGAGTTGGACACGAACTAGCGACTAAACAACAAAAGAAGGAGCAAATCTTCCTTACAAAAGAATTCTAATTAATATATGCAGAAGAAAGAGAGAAATAAAAATCACCATTGGAACACCAAAGTAATGACTGCTGCAGGCAAAATCCACTGGCAAGTGCTAAAACTAGTGAGCATAACTTTAAGGAAGACCAGACACAGGCACTGCCTCAGAGTATCTTCCCCCAAACTTGTTCATTACCATGGCATTTTGACATACGATCACAAATTCCTTAATACCCTTCCTTGCAAGAAGTGGGGTTAATTCCTCTTCCCTCAAGAGTAGCTAAACTGAATGACTTGCTTTTAAGGAACAGAGTTCAGAAAAGGAAAAAAATACCAACTCTACAGTGGAGAAACTAGGAGACATCACCTTAACCAAGTCTCCAAGGCTAATATCACCAGTGATAAGATACACTGTTACTGTGTGTCCCTGATGGGATGTGATAAGAAGTCTACCACTGCCATAATTTTCTTCCCCCTTCCCCCCTCGCTGCAAATCAGTACCTCAGTCTACTGATGAGAAAACACCAGATCAACCCAAACTGAGAATCAGACTCTTTGACAATAAAAAGAGAGGCACTCTATAAAATACCAGACCAGTATGCTTTCAAAAGGACTAAGGTCATGAAAGACTAAGGAAGACAGAAACTCACAGATTGGAGATGACTAAGGAAGCATGAGGGATAAATGCAATGTGGTGTCTTGGATTAGATTCAGGAGCAGAAAAAGCAAAGGCGGAGAAATCCAAAGAAATCTTATAGTTAACACTATGTATGAATGTTAATTACTTAGCTTAGATAACTATTCCATGGTCACACAATACATTAATATTAGAGCAAGGTGAAGGTTATAAGGGAACTCTGTATTATTATAAGACAACATGTAAAATGAGCTCTCATTGGAAAAGATTCTGATCCTGGGGAAGACTGAAGGCAAAAGGAGAAGGGGTCCCCGGCAGAGGATGAGATGGTTAGATAGCATCACCAACCCAATGGGCATGAATTTGAGTAAATTCCAGGAGACAGTGGGCTTCACTGATAGCTCAGTTGGTAAAGAATATGCCTGCAATACAGGAGACTCTGTTTCAATTCCTTGGTCAGGAAGATCCCCTGGAGAAAGGATAGGCTACCTACTCCAGTATTCTTGGGCTTCCTCATGGTTCAGCTGGTAAAGAATCTGCCTGCAATGTGGGAGATCTGGGTTTTATCCCTGGGTTGGGAAGATCCCGTGGAGAAGGGAAAGGCTACCCACTCCAGTATTCTGGCCTAGAGAATTTCATGGACTGTATAATCCGTGGTGTCACAAAGAGTCAGACACGACTGATTGACTTTCACTTTCACTTTGCAGGAGACAGTGGAGGACAGAGGAGCCTGGCATGCTACAGTCCATGATGTCACAAAGAATCATATATGACTTAGTGACTGAACAACAATGTATTATCTTTACAACTTTTTCATAAATCTAAAACTATGACCCAAAATGTTTAAAGTGTGTGTGTGTGTGTGCTCACACATGCCTGTGTATCCCAGACTTTCTCCTACCACCCCACCTGAAGCCAAGAAGAAGGCATCTTTTAATAAAACCACTTCTTAGAAACCAAAGAACCCTGCCCGGAGAGCCAAGAAGGACCAGCCAAAGAGTAAGTTTTGTGAGCTGCTTCTTTATAACTTTTCTCACTGCGCTCTTTATTATATGTATGTATATGTATATATTTTTCTTGTCTTTTATTTTATTTAGGCGCTTTCTAGAGTTCAACTGTCGCTCAGGGCATCAAACTAATTTTCTCCTCAGCAACGATGGCAGAGCCGCATGCATAATGAACCCCATTATTGCTCTTGCTATTAAGTAGGCTGTTGGGGATGTGGACAGATGGGAGAGAGGCCACAATCCAAAGGCAAGAGTTCTGCTAATGCAGCCTGCCCTCCCTCATCGACTGAGACTGCGGGAACGAGGGGAAAAAAGCACGTGTGGAGAAAGATGCAAATGAGCCCATGCCTTGATGTGGGGAAATGTCAGAGGTCTGGACTGGCTTTGAGGCACTGACTTTTGTCATTTATTTAATGCAAAATAAAGTCATTCCTTATTGATCCCTTGAAAGAACTGCATTTATTGAGAACCGATATTCATGTACCATCCTGGGTTATTTTATGAATGTTGCCTCATTTAATCCTCATGACAATTCTACGAAGAGGATGTAGTCATCCTCTGTTTATAGATAGGAAACAGGCTGGGAGAGGCTAAGTGACCTGCTTATCATTCCCATATAATATTTTAGCAAGTGGTGGAGCTTCAAATTCAGGTATAGTTTGTGTTGGATCCTGTGCTCTTTTGATGACCCCACCTTTCTTCCTGGCACAGTTCAGACATTCCAGGATACACTTACACACCTTCATAGGTACCAGAGCAGGAAGCTGGTTTCCTATGCTGTCAAAGGCAACAGGGTTCCCAAATTTCAATATGCATGTGAATAACCTGAAATTTTATTAAAATGAAGATTTCGATGCAGTAGGTCTAGAGGGTGTCCAGGGAGTCTTCATTTTTAACAGCTACCAGGTGATGTTTGATGCTCCTGATCCTTGGATCCCACTTTGAGTAGCAAGAAAAAGGACAAGATTGGAATCCCACTGTTATGGAATCACGTCTCAGGCTAAAAACAGAAATGTGGAAATCTTCTGCTTTTCTAACTCTGCTTTTGTTGTGTGTGTTTATATGTATCACAGACATTTCCTTTCAGTCTATAGATTTATCTTCTCACTGTCTTTTAATGGCCCTATTTGAAAAGAACTCTTACTTTGATGAAGTTCAATTTTTTTATTTTATTTTATGGTTAGTGTATACCATTTCCTAAGAAATTTTTGCCAAATTTAAATGTTAATTTTTTCTTTATATTTTGCCTAGATCTTTTAGGCTTTACATATATCTACAATCCATTTTGAATGAACTTTTATATAGACAGTAAGATTTTAATTTGTTTCCATATGGATTCTCTTTCAGTGCTATTTCTTAAATGACTGTCATCTTCTCATTGAATCACTTTGGTATCTTTACCAAGATACTTAGCCAAAAGTCAATAGCCTGCATACAGCGGGGTGTATTTCTGGTCTCTCTATTGGTCTATTGATCTAAGTATTTGTACTTACACCAATAATTAAGACTATATAGTAACTTTATAGTAAATCTTGAAATCAAGTAATGTATGAAGTAGCCCTCTAACTTTTATGTTCTTTTACAAAATTACTTTTTTTTTAAATTTTATTTCATTTTTAAACTTTACATAATTGTATTAGTTTTGCCAAATATCAAAATGAATCCGCCATAGGTATACATGTGTTCCCCATCCTGAACCCTCCTCCCTCCTCCCTCCCCATACCATCCCTCTGGGTCATCCGAGTGCACTAGCCCCAAGCATCCAGTATCGTGCATCGAACCTGGACTGGCATCTCGTTTCATAAATGATATTTTACATGTTTCAATGCCATTCTCCCAAATGTTCCCACCCTCTCCCTCTCCCATAGAGTCCATAAGACTGTTCTATACATCAGTGCCTCTTTTGCTGTCTCGTACACAGGGTTATTGTTACCATCTTTCTAAATTACTTTGGCTAGTCTTTGAATTTCTATATAAATTTAAAAATAAACTTTTAAATTTTTATGAAAAAAACCATGCCTATTACTTCTGATATTCTTATGTATGCAAGACAAAACGGTACATAGAGAGTCTCTACTTGCTGAAGGCCAACCTGCAAGCTGAGATTGATCACTCTACTTTCAGTATTTGGACAATAAGCATTTGTTAACTGAATTAATAAATGTATGACTGGTCAATGAAAGAACAAACAAATAAAGACTTTTTAAAATTCTAGTAACAGCAAATAAAATGTTATCTGAGAAATAAATAAGAATCAACAAATTCATAAATGAGGATTTGTAGTCAAAGAACTTAAAGAAATGAAAAAGTATACACACTTTCAAAGAAAAATACATGATTATGGCTGAAATCACAAGGAATCAGCTATTCAGCCTTTGAGATTCAGTTTACTTTACAATATAACTTAGATGGTATACAAGTGTTTCAGTTATTTGTAAGTGAGAGTATCGGTGCTTGCAGCCAAGAGTCTTCCGTGTACTTTTCATCTAAGATTATAGTAGGTGATAGCTACATGTATTTTCCCTTTCTCTCTTCCAAATAATCTTGAATTTATTGCTACCAGGATGTACACATCTATTTTTCGATCATTGCTATGAACATGGTAGGCCTTTTTAGTGAATACACATTTACAACACACCTGACACTCCCTTACCTTCACAGAGACACAGCATATGACATTTCTTAAATGTGTACCCCATTTCTCCCTGCTCTTTTATACTTCTAGATGAAAGGGGTTATCATGCCCGGACTTTCTTCTTTTTCATCAACCATGTTTATTTTTAAATCAGATTACGTGATGACTGATGTCTAGTAGTTACTCAAATGACCTGAAAATTATGGATCCCACCCAGCACCACTTTTGTTATCTCCACACATGAAAGAATCAAAGAAATGTCTCTCTTTGGGTTCTGACCTTGAAAACACAACCCACAGTTTTTGTCATCTCCCAAAGCTTTTCCTGCTGTGAATAGCACATCAGAGTCCCCCAGACAGCTGTTAGAGCTCAGAATCAATTTACTTTGGGGTGAGGACTTGAGGGACACAGATGGGTGAATTACAGGTGTTCAGCTTAGTGGCAGACCCTACTTGGCACAGTTTAATATGGGCTCCAACCTGTTTCAGCTGCAGGGCAGCAAAGCTGTCACTCTTTGCCCTGGAGAGGCTGGTGGGTTTTGGCTGGGTGCCATATGCAATCCTAGTTACAAGGTCAATTGCCTGTTTTTGGTTTTGGGAAGCTGTTACAGTTTGAACTAGTCACTGACTGTACCATTATCCTGGGTCGGGCTTCTCTCTTTGGATTTTAACTGAGACACTAAAGTGACTGCTAATCCCATTCAGTTGCTCTCTCCAAGAGCCCATAGATATCATTCATATCCCATGCTTGTTACTAATGCTCACTTGCCCTATTGCTTTTTCTTCTCTTTATTTATCATTTCTTATCTTTTTGATTGCATAATGCCATTCAGTTCCTCCTTACCATTATTTCTTAACTTTTCAGACATTCCCTTGGTGCATAATCACAAATTGATAAAAGCTCAGAAGATGAGGAATTCAGTAGTATGGAAACTTATGACAAGATAAGTTAATCTAGGGATGAAGGGGGACAAGTTTGGGTTCCAATGGGTTGAGCACTTTTCCAAATCAAAGTCTACAAAGAAGTGGACAGTAGCAATGACAAAATAAAATGCCCCAATATCTTAGCCATTCTAGACCTGAGCAGATCTCCTGAGTATACAGAGACTGGGTTCCAGGCAAGCTGTTCTAAAAACCAGAACTGCCTTGGGAATGGAGGAGTCATTTCTAAGGCAATGAGGATCTGGGCCTTGGGAAAATAATTCATTAGACTAGATTTGAGTGCATTTACAGTTTGAAATTATGCCAGGTGTACCCCGTCCAGACCGTAGCATGACCTCTGCAAATTCGTATCCATCATTGAAAAGGCTATGCTTTCCGTAACTCCTTCTGATATGCTGCCAAAAACTCAAACAGCTATTCCGATTACACTTTAATTGGTACTTTATATTCAACACATAAGAAAACTCACTATAAACAGAAGTTGTTCTTTCCTGAACTCTGTGAAGTTAAAGTATCTGGCCTGTGTGTTAACTATATAATATTTATGGAGTTCAGCATATGAGTGAAGTCAGCCAAGGCCCATTTCTTCTCCTTAAGGCCTTATATATTAAGGAATTCTTTATATATGATGATTTTTTGAAATAGCTTTGAAATACTGATCCCCATGAAGTCCTTGCAATGGTAAAGGATAGAAGGAATAATAAATAGTCAATTCAGCTATTTTTTTTTATTCTTTGAGAAATCAATACTAATGTAGCTGGCATTTATATAATCAACCTTCTTTCAAGAATCTCAAAACATATATAAACTCTGCTAGTTGGTTACTTAAAGTAATCATTTGCCTTGAAACCATCAATCAGGTCACATATGGAACTGGTTGTAAGAGTTAAATATTAAGACTTAAAATTTTTACCAGTGGTTTATGATCACACAGTATCCCCTTCCATTCACCTACATCCATGCATGTAGGTGAGACCACTGGGGAACTGAGATAAAGAGAGGAATCTAAGGCACATGTATCCAACCAAATAACTAAACCTCTCCTCTGTGCTAGACTCTGTGGTGTCCATAAAGGACATGGTGATTAAAAAAATCCGAGTTTTAGAAAAATTTTTAGATTAAAAAAATCAGATTCTAGACAGCTCTGCTGTCTAGAAATGCACTGTGTCTAGTAAACAATTATAAACAGTCGACACATAGCAATGACATAGAGAACATACTCTGTTCTAAAAGCCCTTCAAGTGTATTAACTCAGTCTTCACAGTTAATCTATTAAATAGCCTAATATTACATTTAATAGAACCCTCCACCCAGATATGAAAGTGCTTTTATTGAGCCTTAGTTTTTCAAATTCATTTTAAAGACACAAATACTTTTCAGACAGACTGTAGGTCCTCACTGTACCTTTTTTGGATCTCAATTCTTACTTTCCCTCCCTAAAGGAAATTTCTCTTCTACAGGGGATGTATCTTTCCTGTATATTTTTAAAATAAATATGCTGCATATATGCATAGATATATGCATATTAACTGTTTTATGTGTTTTAAAAATTTGTGCCAATGCTGTAGTCTCTTCCACCTTGGTTTATTCATTTGATGGTGTGTTTTTGGAATTTATGAATGTTGAGTCATACAGAAAAAACACATTAATTTTAACAGTTATATATAGTATTTTTTGTATGAATACATATAACTTACCAATCCATTCCACTGTTACTGGGCATTTCTATTGTTTACAATTATTTTTTATTATGTTAATACTTTAACGAACTCATCCTTCTGTGGATTTTCTATGATACATTCCTACAAGCAAATCTGCTGATTCATAGGATAGGTGCATCTTTAAGTTTCCTAGATATTTCAAACAGCTTCTGAAAGTGGTTGTTGTACGCCTGCTGCCGATGGAAGAACATATAGGTCCCCTACAATTTCAGCAGCACCTTGCTGATATTAGAAATTTAATTGTGTGAGTTTGATGGATATGTATGAAATATATCTTACTATTATTGTAGGATGTATTTATATCCTAAAAAATACTGACTGGTTCAAGATATATATATACATATAGTTGTTGTTTAGTTGCTAAGACATATCCAACTCTTTGCAACCCCATGAACAGTAGCCTGCCACGCTCCTTTGCCCATGGAATCTCCCAGGCAAGAATACTGTAGTGGGTTGCCATTTCCTTCTCCATGCAATCTTCCCGACTCAGGGATCAAACCCATTTCTTCTGTTCAGCAGGCAAATTCTCTACCACTGAGCCACTTGGGAAGCACACATTAAGATTCCCAGGTGGTGCTAATATAGGTCTTCCCTGATAGCTCAGTTGGTAATGAATCCACCTGCAATGCAGGAGACCCTGGTTCAATTCCTGGATCAGGAAGATCCCCTGAGGGAGGGATAGGCTACCCATTCCAGTATTCTTGGGCTTCCCTGGTGGCTCAGCTGGTAAAATCCGCCTGCAACGCTGGAGACCTGGGTTCAATCCCTGGGTTGGGAAGATCCCCTGGAGAAGGGAAAGGCTACCCACTCCAGTGTTCTGGCCTAGAGAATTCCATGGACTGTATATGTTTTCTTAAGTAAATGCTAGTGTTTATTTAATATTATAAAATTTTCTCATATAATATATCAATTTATTGCATGTCTGTGGTTATGTCATGTTTCAAATAAATTTCTAGCATTTATTTGCGCAAATTCCTTATTTTTTTTTTTCCTCCCTTTACTTGGATAGGTTTCCAGGAAGTTGCCTATTTTATTAGTAATTTCAAAAAATAAAAATTTGGGGGTACTTTTCTCTATTGTTTTTATTATTTTCCATTTCCTTATTTTCTGATCTTCAGTTATTAGTAGCTTCTGTACATTTTGAGGGAGAATTTATTCTGCTTTCATTTTTAACTCTTTGAGTTCAATGTTCAGGTCATTAATTGGTCATTTCTCTTATGTATAAAAATATGTATAAAGGTTATGAATCTCCCTCTATGTACCAATTTATCTTCATTGCACAAATTTTCACGTGCTATACTTCTGTTATTATACTAGTATTTTTTTAAGAGAAAGGCTCCCAAATCATACCTGATAAGTCACTTTACTCAGGAATTTATTAAAATATTTGCACAGTGCAAAGACTACCCCATTTTCATTTCATAGGTATATGACAGCATTTCCAAATTATATTTGGTATATAACTTTTGGAATTTGGGAACATTTCCTATATTACTGAATAATATAAAAAATCCCTAGGAAACCAAATGTCCTTCTATAAAAAAGGGCCCCATATCTACTTATAAAACCTTCCTAGGAAACCAATAGACTATAACAAAATTGAGAAACTGCACTAAAACATGTTAGCCAATAGGACGAGCCTCTTGAGGAAATAGAAGTGAAACACGTCCATGATGTTTAAAAGTGGAAAGGATCTTACAGATCACATAGGACTCTACTTCATTATACATAGGCAGAGAAACTGAAGGACTTTCACAATTTCACAAAATAATCGGTTGGGGATTCAGGACTAAATATCCCCTGTTGCTTGGTCATGATTGTTAAATTTTTACCATATTGCTCCTGCCTTCTTTCCTAGGAAATGATGATCAATAGGTTTGTGCATCTACAGAAAATTTTTGAGTGTTACTATATATGGCTCCTTTATGAATAGGGATGGTGACCCACAAAGCCTGTTTCTAGAGCATAGAAACCAGTCATGGACAGGTAATCCACTGGCCAGAAAAGCTCACCTATAGCAGCCTTACTGAGACAGCTTCCTCGGACCCCTTTTCCCATTTCCAAAGTGTAAGTCCCTTTTACATGCTTCTTATCCATTCTACTCACTGTTGTTCTTTCTCATTCATCAGGTTTAACCTTTACATATCACCTCAGGGATGACTTTCCCGACAATATCATCTAAAGAGGATCCGACACCCACCCTCCACTATCCTCCCTTTCAATCTTACCACCTTTCACTTCTTTCTCAAAAACCACCATGTAGAATTATTTTATTTATTAATCAGTTTACAGTTTGTGTCCTTCCCTTAGAATAATATATATATATATATATATATATATATATCAAGTCTAGTTCTTCACAACAGCACATCACAGTTGTGGTCATAGCAGAAACTCAGTGAATGCCAAAGGTTTGAATGAATGCATAAATGAAAAAAATATAAAAGTGTCTAATACACCTCTAATGAATATGGAAAACCTCAGTGAAATACTTTGCAAAACACAACATCTTGCATTCATATAACAACCCTAAGCTAGATTGGAGAAATCTAGGTGAGATTCTGCTATTGATCACTATGCTGCTGCTGCTGCTAAGTCACTTCAGTCGTGTACGACTCTGTGTGACCCCATAGACGGCAGCCCACCAGGCTCCCCTGTCCCTGGGATTCTCCAGGCAAGAACACTGGAGTGGGGTGCAATTGCCTTCTCCGATTGATCACTATAACCAGAGATAAAAACTTTTAAAGAGTGATGGGTAATTTAATTTCCAGTAATGACCCACTCAATGGACATGAACTTGAACAAACTCTGGGAGACAGTGAAGGACAGGGAAGCCTGGTGTGCCACATTCTATGGTATCTCAAAGAGTCAGACACAACTTAGTGACTAAACAACAACAAAACAGTGATGGACTAAGTCATTACTACATTTTTTTTCTGTCTTCCTGAGGAAAAGCAAAATAGCTAAGTGAATTACAAATACTATATTTTAAAAACTAACAAGATAGTGAGCTATCTGGAAGAGATCTGATGGAGTTGGAGAATCCAGAGATAGAGTCTAGTAATAGAGGCTGCTTCTCCCCTCATAATATGAAGATTCAGAGTATTAATTGGTGGCTTGGGCTTGCATGTTGAAAGGATGAAAGTCTGAATGCAGGTTCTCTCAGGAGCCTGGATTTTGTAAACCCCTACCACCTTGGGCTGAAACTCTAAGGGCTACAGCTAGGTAGCAAAAGTAACAGCTTTGCATCATTTTACTCTCCAGAAAACATCAAGTATTAAACTGGTTTAAAATGACCAAAAATTATATGCCTTGCATTCTGGCAAAAGAAAATAAAAATCTTTGGTGCAAGAAGACAACATCAGTCACGTCTTAAACAATTACTAAGAGTCAGTTTTCAAAAAAGATGCCCAGTGAACAATCAGAGATAATCAGACACATGAAGAGATGGAACACCATAAAAAAAAAAAAAAAAAAAAAACAAGGCAGAATAGGGAAAGATTAGGTAAAGTCCAAATAACAGAATTACCAGCCAGATTATATAACCACCCTATTCACTATGAGAGAAAAAATATGAAGCTATAAAATGTTAGCAGAGAATTAAAAACCATAAAAGTGACATTTAAAAAAGAACCAAATATGCATTCTAAAATTATGAAAGAACATAACTGAAATAAAAATTTTAATTTTTTCATTAGATTAGGTAGAGTTGGATAAAAAAATCATTAAATAAGATAAGTCAGAAGTCTTTGCGAAATGAGACAAGGAAAGAAAACAAAAAATTAGAAAATATAGAAGAACAGACAATAGATACACAGTGGTGATGTTCACCAGAAACTGGGTATGTCTGTGGTGTCTAATGTAGTGACTACTAGACGCAGGGGGCTCTTCAGTACTTGAACTGTGTCTACTGAGACTGAAGGATTGACATTTTAATTAGAGTTAACTTTTAGTGAAAGTAAGTGTTAGTCACTCAGTCATGCCCAACTCTTTACAACTGCATGGGCTATAGCCCGCCAGGCTCCTCTGTCCATGGAATTCTCCAGGCAAGAAGCCTGGAGTGGGCGGATTGCAGGCAGATTCTTTACCAGGGCTTCCCTGGTGGCTCAGAGGTTAAAGAATCTGCCTGGAATTCAGGAGACCTGGGTTCGATCCCTGGGTTGGGAATATCCCCTGGAGAAGGAAATGGCAACCCACTCCAGTACTCTTGCCTGGAGAATCCCATGGAGGGAGGAACCTGGTAGGCTACAGTCCATGGGGTCACAGAGAGTCGGACACAACTGAGCAAATTCACTTTCACTTTCACTTTCTTTACCCTCTAAGCCACCAGAGAAGCCTATAGTTAACATTCAGTCAGTTCAGTTCAGTCACTCAGTCGTGTCTGACTCTTTGCGACCCCATGAATCACAGCACGCCAGGCCTCCTGTCTATCTCCAACTCCTGGAGTTCACTCAGACTCACGTCCATCAAGTCAGTGATGCCATCCAGCCATCTCATCCTCTGTTGTCCCCTTCTCCTCCTGCCCCCAATCCCTCCCAGCATCAGAGTCTTTTCCAATGAGTCAACTCTTCACATGAGGTGGCCAAAGTACTGGACGTTCAGCTTTAGCATCAGTCCTTCCAAAGAAATCCCATGGCTGATCTCCTTCAGAATGGACTGGTTGGATCTCCTTGCAGTCCAAGGGACTCTCAAGAGTCTTCTCCAACACCACAGTTCAAAAGCATCAACTCTTCGGCGCTCAGCTTTCTTCACAGTCCAACTCTCACATCCATACATGACCACTGGAAAAACCATAGCCTTGACTAGACGGACATTTGTTGGCAAAGTAATGTCTCTGCTTTTCAATATGTTATCTAGGTTGGTCATAACTTTCCTTCCAAGGAGTAAGCGTCTTTTGATTTCACGGCTGCAGTCACCATCTGCAGTGATTTTGGAGCCCAGAAAAATAGTCTGACACTGTTTCCACTGTTTCCCCATCTATTTCCCATGAAGTGATGGGACCGGATGCCATGAGCTTCGTTTTCTGAATGTTGAGCTTTAAGCCAACTTTTTCACTCTCCTCTTTCACCTTCATCAAGAGGCTTTTTGGTTCCTCTTCACTTTCTGCCATAAGGGTGGTCTCATCTGCATATCTGAGGTTATTGATATTTCTCCCGGCAATCTTGATTCCAGCTTGTGCTTCTTCCAGCCCAGCATTTCTCATGATGTACTCTGCATATATGTTAAATAAGCAGGGTGACAATATACAGCCTTGACGTACTCCTTTTCCTATTTGGAACCAGTCTGTTGTTCCATGTCCAGTTCTAACTGTTGCTTCCTGACCTGCATACAAATTTCTCAAGAGGCAGGTCAGGTGGTCTGGTATTCCCATCTCTTTCAGAATTTTCCACAGTTTATTGTGATCCACACAGTCAAAGGCTTTGGCATAGTCAAAAAAGCAGAAATAGATGTTTTTTCTGGAACTCTCTTTTTTGATGATCCAGTGGATGTTGGCAATTTGGTCTCTGGTTCCTCTGCCTTTTCCAAAACCAGCTTGAACATCAGGAAGTTCATGGTTCACATATTGCTGAAACCTGGCTTGGAGAATTTTGAGCATTACTTTTCTAGCATGTGAGATGAGTGCAATTGTGCAGTAGTTTAAGCATTCTTTGGCATTGCCTTTCTTTGGGATTGGAATAAAAACTGACCTTTTCCAGTCTTGTGGCCACTGCTGAGTTTTCCAAATTTGCTGGCATATTGAGTGCAGCACTTTCACAGCATCATCTTTCAGGATTTGAAATAGCTCCACTGGAATTCCATCTCCTCCACTAGCTTTGTTCGTAGTGATGCTTTCTAAGGCCCACTTGGCTTCACATTCCAGGATATCTGGCTCTAGGTCAGTGATCACACCATCGTGATTATCTGGGTTGTGAAGATCTTTTTTGTACAGTTCTTCTGTGTATTCTTGCCACCTCTTCTTAATATCTTCTGCTTCTGTTAGGTCCATACCATTTCTGTCCTTTATCGAGCCCATCTTTGCATGAAATGTTCCCTTGGTATCTCTGATTTTCTTGAAGAGATCTCTAGTCTTTCCCATTCTGTTGTTTTTCTCTCTTTCTTTGCATTGATCACTGAGGAAGGCTTTCTTTTCTCTCCTTGGAACTCTGCTTTCAGATGCTTATATCTTTCCTTTTCTCCTTTGCTTTTCACTTCTCTTCTTTTCACAGCTATTTGTAAGGCCTCCCCAGACAGCCATTTTGCTTTTTTGCATTTCTTTTCCATGGGGATATTCTTGATCCCTGTCTCCTGTACGATGTCATGAACCTCAGTCCATAGTTCATCAGACATTCTATCAGATCTAGTCCCTTAAATTTATTTCTCACTTCCACTGTATAATCATAAGGGATTTGATTTAGGTCATACTTGAATGGTCTAGTGGTTTTCCCTACTTTCTTCAATTTCAGTCTGAATTTGGCAATAAGGACTCTGATCTGAGCCACAGTCACCTCCTGGTCTTGTTTTTGCTGACTGTATAGAGCTTCTCCATCTTTGGCTGCAAAGAATATAATCAATCTGATTTCGGTGTTGACCATCTGGTGATGTCCATGTGTAGAGTCTTCTCTTGTGTTGTTGGAAGAGGGTGTTTGCTATGACCAGTGCATTTTCTTGGCAAAACTCTATTAGTCTTTGCCCTGCTTCATTCCGTATTCCAAGGCCAAATTTGCCTGTTACTCCAGGTGTTTCTCGACTTCCTACTTTTGCATTCCAGTCCCCTATAATGAAAAGGACATCTTTTTGGGTGTTAGTTTTAAAAGGTCTTTTAGGTCTTCATAGAACCTTTCAACTTCAGCTTCTTCAGCATTACTGGTTGGGGCATAGACTTGGATTACTGTGATATTGAATGGTTTGCCTTGGAAATGAACAGAGATCAGTCTGTCATTTTTGAGATTGCATCCAAGTACTGCATTTCGGACTCTTTTGTTGACCATGATGGCTTCTCCATTTCTTCTGAGGGATTCCTGACCACAGTAGTAGATAAAATGGTCATCTGAGTTAAATTCACCTATTCCAGTCCATTTTAGTTCGCTGATTCCTAGAATGTCGACATTCACTCTTGCCATCTCTTGTTTGACCACTTCCAATTTGCCTTGATTCATGGACCTGACATTCCAGGTTCCTATGAAATATGGCTCTTTACAGCATCAGACCTTGCTTCTATCACCAGCCACATCCACAACTGGGTATTGTTTTTGCTTTGGCGCCATCCCTTCATTCTTTCTGGAGTTATTTCTCCACTGATCTCCAGTAGCATATTGGGCACCTACTGACCTGGGGAGTTCCTCTTTCAGTATCCTATCATTTTGCCTTTTCATACTGTTCATGGGGTTCTCAAGGCAAGAATACTGAAGTGGTTTGCCATTCCCTTCTCCAGTGGACCACATTCTGTCAGACCTCTCCACCATGACCTGCCCGTCTTGGGTGGACCCATGGGCATGGCTTAGTTTCATTGAGTTAGACAAGGCTGTGGTCCTAGTGTGATTAGACTGACTAGTTTTCCGTGAGTATGGTTTCAGAGTGTCTGCCCTCTGATGCCCTCTTGCAACACCTACCATCTTACTTGGATTTCTCTTACCTTGGATGTGGGGTATCTCCTCACTGCTGCCCCTTCTGACCTTGAACATGGCATAGCTACTCTAGGCCCTCTTGTGTCCGTGTAGCCACCACTCCTTGGAGGTGGGGTTGCACCACTTGAATGCAAATCAGAACCAAGAAGGGTTCTGAATGACTAATGGGCAAAGTATGCTGGACAAAAGAAAGATTCATGTCCTGGGTGGGATGAGTGGGACAGCATAAGATGTCATCACCCTCCTCAGATAAATCTTACAAACTGTATATTTCTGAAATTTTCCATTTAATATTTCCAGACCATGGATGACCACAGGTAACTGAGACAAGGGAGGGCTCCTGTATTTCCTTTATCATTTATCCACCTTTATCCTTTATCCATCAACGAATTCATCACAGTTTAGGGAGCATTTCAAAGAAAACTGTGGACACTTCCTCCTAAATACTTCTGCATGCATATTATTGGAAAGAGTTTATGGTTTGTTTACAACTCTTCTTTTTCATGTAAAATTTACATGCAGTGGAACACAGAAATCTTAAATGTACGGAGTTGTGCAAATGCACACAAGGAAAGACTGTTTGGCCCCATTACAAGGGAACATTTTTAGGATATAATAGTCAGATCAAAGTGGAGGAGGGGCAGTTTCCTTCAGAGAGATCTCAGGGCTAACTCAGTTTCCCCACTACCTTGGTGTGAGGGTAGAAAGGGGAATCTTTCTTCCCTGAGGTTTCTTAGATTTTGCACTTCTGACACAGAATTTAGTGTTCAGGAGTGTGGAGGATAAAGAGTCAAATGGAGACAGAAAAAGCCATGTCATCATTAAAAATAAACAGAGACACAAATATGTCAGAGGGCAGAGGCAGGCATTTCATTGTGCCAGTGATTTATGGTGGAAGCTAATTTTAAACAAGCTCCGGCAGCTTGCTAGGGTGCCTTGCAGCCAAACAAACAGTCAAAGCAGCCAGTTCGACAGCAGTCCCGAGCTGCTGGCCTCCTCAAGGAGTAATCTCATTTTCCACGGTGGTGTAAAAGGCAAAAAGTGACTGTTTACTGTCTAAGGAAACCCTGGTTGAGTCATTGAAAGCAGATCCTGTTGAATGTCACAGAGTTACAAGGATCACGGCTAAGAGACAATGGCCTCAGAGTCAAATCCACAGGACAAAATGCGGGCACATTCAAAACAAATAAAGCAGGGGCTTTCCCTCTGTTTATTCCTGGCTGTCGACATCTTTCAGACAGGAGAGAGAGAGAGAGAGAGATGGGTGGCCCAAGAAATGACCGAATGGAGCTCTGGTCTTGTTATTCACATCTAGTTTGTGACAGGGATCAGGCAGGCACTGAGTTCTGCCAGCACGGAGCCGGCCAGGTCACAGGGCAAGTGGAAACAGGAGAGGCATGAGGGTAGCCTCATCTGGCTCCCCTCCTGCGGAGGAGACACTACAGGACTACACAACTTGGCCAGGCCAGGATTAGAAGACCCTATTTTTAGATTGGAAGCCTTGGGCAATTAGTTTTCTCTGCTTTCAGGTTTGAAGCTTTTCCAAACACCAGTGTTGAAAATTTTGTAGTTCAACAGTCTAATCCTATGGAAAGTCCTAGGCAAGCAGAGGGAGAGGTTTGTATGTGTGTGTGTTTATTGGGGGCGAGGGGGAGGTTGGGTGGAAAGAGTGGAGGGAGATTGCTTGTCAGCAGTAATTTCAATGAATGAAAATTTAATATGGCCCCTCAATATATATGGTTCAAAAGTCAACCGAAAGGTAAAAGAAGGTTGAAGTGGTAGATTAAAGAGAGAATTTCTTTGGGAAAATGTGTGAGTATTTTCCCTCCTGCCTTGCCAAGAAGGGGGGGTGGGTGTGGGTGTGGTCTTGTTGCCTCAAGTCTGGTGACAGTTTTGAAAGACTCAACCAGGGAGCTAGATTGTTTTCCGGGATACAATGAACAGGTCTGACACTCCAAAGGGTTTCAACAATGAATGAGGCCTGCACACTGAGAAATGAGAAGTGACATCAGCTGTGCAACCGGGGTCTGCTCCTGCAGGGTCCTGTTTTGCCAGGTATTTCAATTCTTAGATCCCTGAGTGGAGGCTGGGAAGGGGAGGGCATTGGTAGAGAGGGTTTGAGGGGTTCTTAGAGCAAAAGCTATTTACCAGTTGTTAAGGGAGCACTTCAATGCACACACAGTTAGTATACTCTCCTAGTACATACAGCTGATTAGCAGACCCGAACACGGTAGATGAACAGGGGCTGTGGTTAGGGAGTACCTGCAGCCCTGTGGAGCACTGGCAAATGTTTCCCATAGGGGCGATGTCAGTCATGTGTACAGAGGAAAGAGAACTAGCCTTTATCACCACCATAAAGGGAATTTGTCCAAGAAGGCTGCTTGGAAGGGAAACGGGACAACAGCAGAGAGACTATATGGTGGATGGGAAACTCAAAAAACAACGGTATTGTGGCTATAGACCCTTTAGATAGTCTATATCTATGGAAGACCCTTTCTTTGATTACTGCTTGCAAGTGCAAAAATCAAATTCATAGAATTGGAAAGGAAACCAACCATATCTCAGTTATCATTAAAAAAAAAAACCTTAACACGTTAAATAACCAGATCTAGAATCAGCTCTAACAGCATCATAATTTTTGTAATTTTGAAACAGTGATAAGTATAAACAACATTTTAAAATATCGTCATAATCGCAATATAATGTGAAACTCTGATTTCACTGGTGACACAGTCACAAGTACTGCTAATAAACCATATTCTAAATAGCAGGAAATGCTAAATTTCCATTCGAATTTGCACCTTTATGATTGATGGACACAACAAATTTCAGTTAGAGATCAGTGAAAGCATATTACATACATATATAAATACACAAATACTTTTTATTCCACTTAAGTTGAGGGACCTCTCGATAAGTAACACTAGGGTTAAAGGTCCCCTTACAGGACCAACTGGAGTATATACCACCTATAACAAGGACCTGAAGATGAAAACCCACAAAACACACCTCAACAGACAAGAGTTAATTTTAAACAAAGGCCTTGGCCAAAGGAAACCAAATATATATGAATGCTCTTCCAGTAAGGCACTTTTGAGCCTTTGGCTCTCTTCCTCCCTCTGCCCCAACCAGGAGGTTCAGAAGTCTACACCAGGGAATCAGAGTGGATGGAGGGAGCTGGGAGAGCAAAGAAATAAGAAGTCCCTCTTGCCCTTTGGTAGATTTCCCAAACTGCTGCAAGATCAAGGTGAGAGGCTTAACTCTGAGTGAAGTTCAGAGATTCAGTGATTACACTGAACTGGGCCTGTTCATCTCTGAACAGAGGCTGTTTTACGCAGCTCAAGTGTCTGGAGTTCCTTTTCTTATCTCAGAGGGAATTGGGAAACTGTGCAATCTTCCTGGAGTTCAGATAGTGTTAAGGAATGGCCTGGCCCCATAGGGCAGGTTGGAAAGGGCATTTGTGGCGGGAAATGGAGCTGCTTTGTGGTTACAGCCTTTGAGTCTTGATAGCTCAATACACACACGTGTGTGTGCTCTCACACACACCTTAGAAGGTGTTTTTAAAATATTTCTCTGCCTGGAAAAAAAAAATGCTACAGTCTACAAAACTAAACTGCCTGTGGAAGAATTCCAGCAAACCACTTACTATATCACCTTGAGTGAGTTCCTTAGCCAATCTGCATCCCAGTTTCTTCATCTGTCGAATGGAGCTAATGTTATATGTATATGGAATATGTAACACATCAAGATGAAAAAAAGGATTAAATGTGTAAATATACACAAAATGTTTAGAACAGTGCGTGGCACTACACAATTATTAGCTGTTGATGTTGTTATTATTAAATTACATACTCCTTTGCCATTCTCAGTTGATTCTAAGGAATATCCACTGAACTCTAAAAAATAAAAGTTGGAAATCATAGCTTCAGAATATTTGTTTCTGCCTCCTAGATGGAGTATTTGGGTTAACTCCAGTGAAAGAAATGGCTCAACCAGCTGGGTAATTCTTGTCCTCAGTACTTGCCAAGGGTTAATACCTGATCAACCTCTCCCAGGCAGCCACCCAGGATCACACCCTGGGCCACCTCCTGTTGCCTCATCTGGGATAATAGCTTTCAGGAACCCACTATGGTGTGAGGTGAAATCTTTGAAAGCTGCTTCTGTAGAAGGTAGTTGTTAAACATCACGGGTAGCTAAGGGTCTTTTCAGTTGCTAAGGGAGGTGTTATATTTAAATTTCAGCAACAACAAACAAAACAGCTGGTGGATACACCACACCTGATGTGCGTACATGTTTCTGGCAGTTGTAGTAGAACTGAAAGATTATTGGGCAGTAGTCAAGCAATCCTAGACTTAAAATATCACTTATCACTCACCAGCTGCCTGAGATTCAATACATTTCTTAATGTCTCTTAAAGTCAGAATGTTTTTAAATATAGTGAGGATAACTGATAATGCCCTGGTATGGTTGCTCTGAGAATCACATGAGACAAGGCTTAGGTGTTCAGTTGTGTTGATACATTCTCTTCACAGGGGAGGAATGTTATTCAGACGTCAACAGGCAGATCTCTGCTTTACAGGAGAGGAACTTAAACATGGCTCAACCTGTTTCCATCTGACTTTACAGATTCAGTCGTTCCTGGAAGTCCTTAATGCTCTTTAGTTGCTGTTGCTGTTGGTGAGCTCCATCTGAGGGGGCAGAAATGGAGCATGACGTTCCTATGGCTCACTCAGCATCCTAGTCTCTGACCTCCACGCATACCATCTTTACACCACATCACTTCACCCAATAGAAATGAAAAACGTACACTCTGATTTCACAAACAACCACAATATGTGCTGCATTGTTTACACAAACAACTTTTTAAATGTCTGAGTCAAGATGAATAAGCTCATTTCCTGGCAGCAAACTAACTCACCATTCTTCATTACTCTTTAGTGAGCCTGCCACCACGAAACGTCCCAGCCCTCCTACGCACACTCACAGGTGCCTGCGCTTTGTTGTTCCTTCTCCTCTTCTCATCCCTTCTCTATTGTCTTCACACCATTTGTCCTTGAAGCTCACTCTCAGCAGTAAAAAAAAAAAAAAAGTCACTCCTTAGTATCCATGGGGGATTGGAGTCACATGCTCCTGGGATGCTAAATTCTCAGACACTGTAGTGGCCAGTTCCTCCTCCTGTGGGTTCTGCCTTCCGCGGGTTCCGCCTCCCACAGATAGTAAACACTACACAGTCAGTGTGTAGTTGAATCCACTGATGCAGAAAGCTTAAGTAAGGAAGGCTAACTGTATGTTCTTGCTTCTGCAGAGCAGCTTCCTACAGCCTTTTATGTCCTGATGTTTGGTATTCCTGCTTGTGAGTGTGTGTTTGCTATGGCCAAGTAATAAACCACACCTAAATCAGTGACTTGAAGATAAACATTGTTGCCCACTAGCATGTTTCAGAGAAGGCAATGGCAACCCACTCCAGTACTCTTGCCTGGAAAATCCCATGGATGGAGGGGCCTGGTGGGCTGCAGTCCATGGGGTCGCTAGGGGTCGGACACGACTGAGCAACTTCACTTTCATGCATTGGAGAAGGAAATGGCAACCCACTCCAGTGTTCTTGCTTGGAGAATCCCAGGGACGGGGGAGCCTGGTGGGCTGCCGTCTATGGAGTCGCACAGAGTTGGACACGACTGAAGCGACTTAGCAGCAGCAGCAGCAGCAGCAGGATATTTACCTGCTAGATGGTTCTACTGATCTAGGCTCTGCTGCTCTCCTCATCTTGTCTGGCTTTGCTCATGCATCTGCAATCAGCTGGTTGGTCAGCTGGGGGTTGCTTGGTTTAGAATGGCCTCACTTGCATGGGTTACTGGTGACAATGGAAATGAAGGTGCTTGATCTATACGTCTACATGGTAGCCTGAGCTGATTCACATGGTAGAGCAGGATTTCAAGAGAGACAAATGAGCACAGCTTCTTGAGGCCTAGCCTTTACACAGACTGAGTGTCACTTTCACAGCCTTTGGTCATATCCTATTGACCAAAGCAACTCACAAGATCAGTTCTGATTTAACGGTGGACAAATATGCCCCACCTCTTAAAGGGAGGAGCTACAAAGTCATTTTACAAAGGGGAATAGGTTCAGGGAGGGAAAACATTTACACTATATTTGCAATCAATATACCATACTCATTCTTATTTTCACAAGGATAACTACTGCCCTGAGAGAAGTTATTGTGCTGTCTGTCAATATAGTACACACTTTGTTTTCAGCATGTAAGAGGAAAATGACTCAGCTTCCTTTAAGAAAAACAATTGCACAGGGCACTTTGCTTGCTGGCTTCCCTGGTAGCTTGGTGGTAAAGAATCTGACTGCCAGTGTAGGAGATGTGGGTTCAATCCCTGACTTGGGAAGATCCCTTGAAGAAAGAAATGGCTACCCACTCCAGTATTCTTCCCTGGGAAATCCCATGGAGAGAGGAGCCTGGCAGGCACAGTCCACGGGGTTTCAAGAGTAGGATACGATTGAACGACTAACCCACCACCACCACCTCTACTTTGCTTGCTATCTTGAGTCCCATTTCCCGAAAAGAGAAGTTGTCTTTTCCTGAGGTAGGGATGGCCTGAGAAAAGTACATCAAGAGTTTAAGAATAAGTGATTCTGTGGAACTGGGAATACTAACTACATACAGCCCCCAAGGATGATCTGTGAGGCACAGGACAATGATTTATGGGTTTGAAGGATGACATAATAGCACTTTATAAAATTGTAAAGAGCCACTGAAATATTCTGTCTTCTTCCTCTAGCTTGAAGCTTAACGTAAAAGTAGATATTAGATACTCATAGCCAATAAGGTACCAATAGGGATGCTGGGATCTATTGCTTTAAACTTTTGCTCTACCTGTTTAATAATTGAATTCAAGTATTTTATGAAAGAAAAAAGTTATTTGATATATGGTTATAAATTAGTAATAAGCCATAATAAATAGTCTCAATGAATTTTATGTAAACTATTAAAAAACTTTTGTTAAGACAAAGATACTCTCTTTGGTCTAAGAAATAATTTAAAGTGGGTGTAAGCAAATTGGCCCTCTCATAGATAAAAAATAACAAACTTATGGGGAAACAATTTGGCTATAAACTATTCAGCTAAAAACTAGCACAGTAATTCAAGATCTGATTATATATAGGAAATATATCTAAATATGTAAATAAGCTATATGCACTCAGATACTATATCCTGAAAAATAAATTCATTAGTATGAAAAAGTATACCATGACACAGAGTTTAAATCACACTTTGTTATAATTTTAATGTGTAACTTTTATTAGACAGAATAAATTACCTAGAATTAAGGATATACCATGAATTTTGAAACATCTATTCATGCCGGCAATGTACCGAATATTTTTCCATGGTGAAAAATGGTTTCCTAAAGATAGAAACAAATCTACTCATACATCATTTCTCTGTCTTATTTATTTCTATCATTCATTTATTCACCTGTCCATTTACTGTTCATTCAGTTCTCATTGAGTCCCTACTATGTGCTAAGCATTGTGTTTTATATTTATATATATAAATAAATAAAAACATAAAAATATATATATATATATAAAAAAGACTGTTTCAATATGTAATATATTGTGTATGCTGCTGCTGCTGCTAAGTCACTTCAGTCGTGTCCAACTCTGTGCGACCCCATAGACGGCAGCCCACCAGGCTCCCCTATCCCTGGGATTCTCCAGGCAAGAACACTGGAGTGGGTTGCCATTTCCTTCTCCAACGCATGAAAGTGAAAAGTGAAAGTGAAAAGTGAAAGTGAAGTCGCTCAGTCGTGTCTGACTCTTCACGACCCCATGGACTGCAGCCTACCAGGCTCTTCCATCCATGGGATTTTCCAGGCAAGAGTACTGGAGTGGGGTGCCATTACACATTATATATATGAAACTGTCTTAATCATTTTAATAACTGAAATTTAGGTATTATTTCTCCATTCTGGTGATGAAGAAAAATAAAGGCTTAGAAAGTTTAAAAATAGTTTCCTTACCTGGTAACTAATTTAGCCAGGAGGCTAATTTAGATATTACTGACTTCACAATATGAATTTTAACCATAAGCTCATGGAAAATGAGCTAAAGTTTACATTATATTACTATTACTATGTCACATGAAATGCATTATATGTAAAATCAAGAGAATGCCTCAATAGCCATGAATTTTTCTGGACCTCGAGTGTGGTCTTATAAATAAAAATGCAAAATTGGTGCCTATGTCAAATGTGTAGCAAAAGTTCTTTGTAAATATAAGTTCAGTGTAAACATCTTGGTCTCAGTTTTCATTTTCCATAAAAATTACCTTCAATGGTCTACTTTCCAGTTGTTTATGTACCAGTTTAAGAATCACTGACCAATTCATGACCTTTATAAGATATTCAATACTTACTTGCCGAATACAAGGAACTCAATGAAAAGTTTGATTAACTTATGTTTTGTTAGGTACCCATATCTATCTATTCTTTTGTGTGATGTAGGTTCCCATAGAAACTCCAATACTTTGGCCACCTGATGTGAAGAATTGACTCATTGGAAAAACCCTGATGCTGGGAAAGACTGAAGGCAGGAGAACGGGATGACAGAGGACGAGATGATCAAATGGCATCACTGACTCTATGGACATGAGTTTGAGTAAGCTCCAGGAGTTGGTGATGAACAGGGAAGCCTGGCATGCTGCAGTCCATAGGGTAGCAAAGAGTCAGACACGACTGAGCGACTGAACTGAACCTATATTTACCACTAGAGCTTTCCAGGTGGTGCTAATGGTAAAGAACCCGCTTGCCAGTGCAGGAAACTTGAGAGACGCGGGTTTGATCTGTAGGTGGGGAAAATCCCCTGGAGAACGAAATGGCAACCCACTCCTGTATCTTTGCCAGGAGAATTCCAAGGACAGAGGAGCCTGGTGGGCTACAGTCCATAGGGTTGCAAAGAGTCGGACAGGACTGAAGCAACTTAGCACAGCACCCAAAATTTACTCATTTAAAATCATGAGTACTATCACTTCTGACTTGTATTTTATTGCTATTATGGTGGTATTCCTGGAAGTTTAGCAAATTTCCCAGATTTTACATATTTCTGTATTAATTTATTATTTGATTACTCTTTCTAACTTGATTTCCATTTTTATTCCTTTGACTTCTCTCTGTTTAATAATCCTACACACGATGTTAAGATAACCTCACTGGTGTTCATCCCTTGGACAGACATTATTTGGTCAGATAATGAGAAGATTTTGCACTTAGGGTCCCAAATACTATTAGCAAACCAGGATCTGGACCAAAAATTATATGACCTAATCAGAAACAGATATTTCTGGAAAAATAGATTCAAGGAGAGACTCAAACTCCCTGATACATCAGAAGATCCAGAAAAGAAGCAGCTGGAGCCAAGGAAGAGCCAGAAGAACCTGAGGCTCACACCTTCTTTTATTTTTCCTTAAACACTAAGGATAGGTCTCCCTTGTCTGCTGTCAATGCAATTCCTCAATCTCTCTGATTCAATGCTAGTTATTCCAATTAAGTATTCACATTTTGAAGGTAGAGAGCATGTTTTTTCTCCATTAATATCTTTTTAAGAATTTTATTTATTTTTTAATGTGGGATAATTGCTTTACAGAATTTTGTTTTTTTCTGTCAAACCTCAGCATGAATCAGCCATAAGTATACATATATCCCCTCCCTTTTGAACCTCCCTCCCATCTCCCTCCCCATCCCCTCCTCTAGGTTGATACAGAGCCCCTCTTTGAGTTTCCTAAGACATACAGCAAATTCCTGTTGGCTATCTATTTTACATATTGTAATATAAGTTTTCATGTTATTCTCAACATACATCTCACCCTCTCCTCCCCTCTCCCCATGTCCATAAGTCTGTTCTCTATGTCTGTTTCTCCATTGCTGTCCTGTAAATAAGTTCTTCAGTACTGTTTTTCTAGATTCCATGTATATGTGTTAGTATATGATCTTTATCTTTCTCATTACTTCACTCTGTATAATAGGCTCTAGCTTCATCCACCTCATCAGAATTGACTCAGATGTGTTCTTTTTAATGGCTGAGTGATATTCCATTGTGCATATGTACCACAACTTCTTTATCCATTCATCTTTCAGTGAACATCTGGGTTGCTTCCATTTTCTAGCTATTGTAAATAGTGCTGCAATGAGCAATGGGATACATGTGTCTTTTTCTTTTTCAATTTTGGTTTCTTCAGGGTATATGCCTAGGAGTGGGATTGCTGAGTCATATTGTGGTTTTATTCCTAGTTTTTTTTTTTTTTTTAGGAATCTCCATACCAGCCTTCCATAGTGGCTGTATCAATTTACATTCTTCCCAAGAGTGCAAGAGTATTCCCTTTTCTCCACATCCTCTCCAGCATTTATTTTTTTTGTAGACCTTTTGATAAGGGCCATTCTGACTGGTGTGAGGTGATATCTCATTATAGTTTTGATTTGCATTTCTCTAATAATGAGCGATGTTGAGCATCTTTTCATGTGTTTGTTAGCCACCTGTATATCTTTTTCAGTGAAATGTCTGTTTAGGTCTTTTTCCCATTTTTTGATTAGGTTTTTTGTTTTGCTGGTATTGAGTTGTATGAGCTGCTTGTATATTTTGGAAATTAATCCTTTGTCAGTTGTTTCATTTGCGATTATTTTCTCCCATTCTGAGGGTTGTCTTTTCACCTTGCTTATAGATTCCCTTGCTGTGCAAAAGCTTGAAAGTTGTTTACTTTTGTTTTTATTTCCATTATTCTAGGAGGAGGTTCATAGAGGATCTTGCTTTGATTTATATCATCACATGCTCTGCCTATGTTTTCCTCTAGGAGTTTTATAGTTTCTGGTCTTACATTTAGGTCTTTAATCCATTTTGAGTTTATCTTTGTGCATGGTGTTAGGAAGTGTTCTAATTTCATTATTTTACATGTAGCTGCCCAGTTTTCCCAGAATCATTTATTGAAGAGGCTGTCTTTGGCCCATTGCATAGTCTTGCCTTCTTTGTCAAAAATAAGGTACCCGGAGGAGCATGGGTTTATTTCTGGGCTTTCTATCTTGTTCCATTGGTCTATATTTCTGTTTTTGTACCAGATCTTTTAGTCCTGGAAAATGACCAGCTTCTCAGTTTAATTTTTTTAATATAAATTTATTTATTTTAATTGGAGGTTAATTACTTTACAATATTGTATTGGTTTTGCCATACACCTGCATGAATCCAAAATTTAAAAAAAGTCACACAAAAAATCACCTTGGGTTCTATTGGTCATAATGTGATTATATGTTCATCTCTGAATGAATTTCAGTGATAACAGAGAAAAAGAAGTAATATGATTAATTTAAGCCAGTCTGGACCCACATCTACAATTGAGGATGGGGTCCATCCTTATCTAATTATAAAGGTGAAAATGGAAAAGAGGTTAATTTCTCAAAGTAGAATCAAGACATTATGAATAGTTGGAGAGAAAGAATAGTTTACAATGAAGCATGATGCTAATAAAACTACTCAGATTTGCATACCCCTAGGAGTATCTGATTTTGTTAGCATTTGAAACCTGCATGCCCCAAACTGCTATAATCTGATGTCCAAATTCTCATGCTTTGTAAAACTTAGTTTTATGTAAGTACGTATTCCCCACAAATTATAGTTCCTGAGCAAGTTTTACATTAGTTATAATTTGCAAGAAGGCATGATTACCTACCTTGTCTCTGGTCTGCCTTTGGCCTGGTATTCAACATCTGACTGCAGCTCTTTGCTGGTTAATATGCATCCCTGTTCTGCCTGATGGGAGGCTTATTTGTTGCTCTGTTCCACTGGATCAATCCTTGTCCTTGCCTGCTAGTTGACCATCCTTAAGAACCAATGATCTACTTTTAAGGAGCCATCTAGACCATGGAATGTCATCCCAAATCAATCTCTGTGACTCGTTACTTCATTTATTAGTTAAATGTTAGTCACTCAGTTGTGTCTGACACTTTGCGACCCCATGGACTATAACCTACCAGGAATTCTTCAGGCAAGAATACTGGAGTGGGTAGCCATTCCCTTCTCCAGGGGATCTTCCAGACCCAGGCATTGAACTCGGGTCTCCTGCATTTCAGGTGGGTTCTTTACTGTCTGAGCCACCAGGGAAGATCTACTTCATTTATAATGGGAAATAATAACATTTTCTCTACCTATATATTTAAGATGACATCAGATATAGAAATGGTATTTAATAATCTTTCTAGTTAATTTATAGTATCAAGTTAAAATGATCCATGTGAAATTTAAATATTAAAGGTTCATTAGATGCAAATACTGATGTTTATAATATAATAATATGACCCTGGAGTCTGTGGTATGTTTTAAAACAAAAGATTATTGAAAATAGAAGTGTTACTATTAGCAATAGTGCAATAGGAAAGTGGTATAAGAAATGAAGAACTTAGAGTGGTGGGAAATTTCCTTGGAAAAAGAAAAGGGGAGATTTAAAAATGCAGTCTTTCAGCTCATGATGATGGATGAATCTTTTGAAGCTGTATTACAAGCACAAGGTGGCAATGGCATGAGGTGAGCCTGCAAATGAGACTAGAGATTTTGCTGGTGAGGATTCCCAACACACTTTGGAAAAGGGTGTGTGGATGCCATGCTTTCAGTCTTTGGATTTGATTCTTTGGGCAGGAAGCCTTAGTAAACATACATTTCATGGGAACCTAGGAGGATCATTTGCCCTTTGGAATGAAGTTTTGATGGACAAAACCTTGTTTCTCAGGGTAAGATGTGGTTTAAAACATCCTGGAAAAATACACCTACACCTGATTCATTGGGGCAGCTCTGGCCAGGATACAGTTTCAGCTTGGCTTGAGCTGGCAGTCCAGATGTTCCCTGAGAACACAGCATATCCCCCTGGCTCTAGAGGAATCACTCACTATGCTTAACAATCCAAACAAAACCTTCTTTGTGAAAGGGGAAGGGAGAGTCAAGTTGCGATCCCAGCCCAGCTGCCAATCCCTCCCAGTTTGGGACCCTTTCTTGCTCTCCCCAGAGCTCCATCAAAAGTTGAGCAGAAACATTTGCCTCCCAGCACTGACTGTGTCAGAAGTCTGACAGCTTGTTTTTATATATATTTTGTTACATTTAAGTATGGGTACTGTTTTAGGGGAGAAATAAAGAAATAAGATGAAAAGTCCATTTGTTGGCTTTGCTTTGTAATTCTTTCTGTAGTCTTTTTTTTTTTTTTTTTTCCAGTCCTAGCCAAGGCACAACCATCAGATGACTTTATTCCAAAGAAAGTCTTATTTGAGGAGTGATCCATAGAAAGGATTAGAAAGTAGGAGATATGATGAGCGAGTTTGGTATCTAGAAAAAAGAAGTTCTTCCTTCAAGTAAGGCTTTTCCTTAGACCCAGACTGAAGAAGTATCAGAGGGAATATTTGATCCCATTCCCCAAGGTCTTCATCATCTTCTGATGGTTCATTAAACCAGAGAGAAGCTGGTGGGAACTGGGCTGTAGTTATAAGCTACAAAGTCACAGCAATAAAAGTGGCAATATTTATTTTTCTCTATTGTGTCTACATCTTTTTGATCTCTTAGATCTCTGGGAGTGTATCAGTTAGCTATTGCAGTGTAGCAAACCACTCAGAAACTCAGTGGCTTAAAACCATTGCATTATCATTTACCAGTCTATGGTTCAACAAGGTGATCCTTCTGATTGTATCTCTGCTCACTGATACATCAATGGTCCACTGTGGGTCAGGTCAGTAAACCTCTGCTCATCTGTGTGGACTGTTATCTGTGTTTGGGAGTTCACCTGGCTGAGGTTGGTCTGGAAAGACTCTGGATAGGACAAATGGACTCTTCTCCTTAAGCTTTATCATCCTTCAGCCATGTAGCTCAGGCTTCTTACAAAGTAACAGCATTATTGAGAGTATGTAGAAGAAGAGTGTAAGATTTCTTGAAGCTGAGACTCAGATCTGACATACTGTCTCTTCCAGCATGTCCTGTTGGTCAAAGGCTGACACAAGACCAAGTCCAGAGTCTTGTGGGAGAACACATCCAAGGGGCATGGATACAGGGGCCAGGGAAAAAATGTGGCCTCAGTTCTGTCTGACCTTCTGAAGTTGGATATGACTGTACCTGAAAAGAACCCTTTTGCTTCCTACTGCCCACCTGTCACAGACTAAATGTTTGTATCACCCCCAAATTCAGATAGAAACCCTAACCTCCAATGTGACAGATTAGGAGGTGGGGCCTTTGGGAGGTTACAAGAATTAGTTGGGTTCATGCAGGTGGAGCCCTCACAAATGGACTTAATGTCCTTATAAGGATCATGAGAGAATTCGGTTGCCTCCTCTGCTGCCCACCATGTGAGGACATAAGATGTCTGCAGTGTACAGCCCAGAAGAAGATGCTCACCAGAACTTGACCATGCTGGCATGATGATCTCAGATTCCAGCCTCCAGAACCGTGAGAAGTAAATGTCGTTGTTAATGAACCACTCAGTCTACTGCAGTGGTTGTGTGTGCTGTGAGCTCCATCACTTCAGTTGTTTCCAACTCTTTGTGACCCTATGGACTATGGCCTGCCAGGCTATAGTCCATGCCAGGCTGTAGTCCATAGTACCATGGTACCATAGTGAAGCCTCCTGACTTAAGTTAATTCTATAGTAAGTGTGGAAAATAGAAAGAAATCTGTGTAACTGTTGATTGGTCACAATTACTGTTTTTTTTTTTTTTTTTTACCATGTTATTCCTGCCTTATTTCCTAGGAAATCTGTGTAGGAGGAGAATTTCTTACAGGTTTGCTTACTTCCAGAACTTGAGTCTGCATCCATTGCATCCGAACCTGGCAATATGGCATCAATATGCGAGAGACTTGGTCTTGTGTCAACCTTTGACCAACAGGGCATGCTGGAAGAGAGCAGCAGTTCTTAAACTTTAAAGTAAATAAGAATAACCATGGGAAATTTTAAGTCTGTAATTCCCAAGCCCCATTCCAGAAGTCTGTTGTGGTATATGCCTGGCATTAAGCCAGTACTTTGCATTAAACTGTCTACCTAGGCATTTCTGATCCTCTGACTCTATGTTGAAAAATACTTGATAAATCAATTAATACTTAATCAACCAGAGTACTACCTAGTCAGTTATTTTTAATCTTGTAAAGTATAATGCTAGTTTCATGTAATTTTGATTTAAATAAGCAATCAGGGGGAAAAGATAGCGTATTCCATAGGTTTTTTAATTTTAGTCCTGATGTTATATATCTTTACATTTTTATTCCTTTGGAAAATGAACAAACTAAAAATGTGGGGCATTTGATATACTTGATACAATAGTTCCTTATCTTTTTGTTCAAAATAAGCTGTGATGGCTTTATGCAACAGCTTTTTGAGTCTGATAATTATTTTTAATCATTTCTTAGAAGAAAAATAGCATAATTTCTCATGCTCTTATGGCCAGAGGATGGAAAGAGAGTTGAATACAAGTTTTCTGTAATGCTATTGCTACATCAGGAACTCTGCTTGTGTGGGATGCATTGGTGAAGTGTGGAATCTGGGCTGGACTTGTAGCCTTGACTACTTTCAGTGACAGTATCTGTGATAAGAGTCTCAGGAGACAGTCCCACAAGCAAGTCATTGGGGAAAAACGAGGCCCAGCACAGTGACTCACTAGGAATGTTTCTTATGCAAATAGATCTCATGATTTTTCTGGACAGGACAGTGAGGCTTTCAACTTACAATCTGGCCCCCAAGTCAAATAACTTCCAATAAAGAAAGGCGGCAAAAGCTTCCCCAGAAAATAAAGGAATATCCAATTGAGTGGAGTCTAATCTTGACAGAGGACCAGGCTGAGATGTCCAAGGTCAGTGCTAAATTCACTCATAAACGTAGAGAATGCATATAAGACCTGACCCCCAATATGCATGTTGACTAAGGAAGATTTGTAGGAATTTCTGGGGAAGGAAAATTCTTGAGAGTCCCTTGGACTGCAAGGAGGTCAAACTGCAAGTCTGAGATCAAACTAGTCAATCCTAAAGGAAATCAACCCTGAATAGTCATTAGAAGGACTGATGCTGATGCTAAAGCTGAAACTCCAATAGTTTGGCCACCTGATGCGAAGAGCTGACTCACTAGAAAAGACCCTGATGCTGGCAAAGAGTGAAGGCAAAAGGAGAAGAAGGCGACAGAGGATGAGATGGTTAGACAGCATCACCGACTCATAGACATGAACTTGAGCAAACTCCAGGTAATAGTGGAGGACAGGGAAGTCCTGCTGTAGTTCATGGGGTTACAAAGAGTCAGACACAACTTAGAGACCAAACAATAACAACAACTGGGGAAGGGAGGTTAAAAAGGAAGAGATGTGAATTGAAAGTTGAGGGAAGGAGATGATCTACAGGGTGACTGAGGAGAGTGAGCAAAGCCTCTGGATTCAAATGACCTGGGTTTATGTCCACAAATGGGCTGTGTGACCCTGAGAAGTATTTTAAGCCTAGTATCCTTCTGCTTCATTACACTCTGAGTGTAATAGGGATGGGAAGACTAAAGAGATAACCTATACTAGAGTGCTTAGCATGGAATAAACTCAATTATTACTATTATTATTCTCATTATCATCATCAGGAGCAGAAGCAGCACTGATGACATGTTGGTATTCTGGAAAGGAATCCTTGAAACCCTAAGCATCCCTGTCTTGCCAGACCTAGAGTCCATTCCTGAGAAAGTAGCCCCAAGCAGCTAGAGGGATGCTTCTCTGCTGATTTTTGGAAGGATTTCCACATTTATAGCATTAACCTTGCCTCTTCAAATTAAGGGGTTTTAATGGAGTTCTTCAGAACTGTCTACCTCACATTCAACAGCACTCAATCACTGTCTTTTAACCTGCAGCATCACTTCCCACTCCACAAAAGATACTTTCCAGCTTCAAGCATCCTCTTCCAGGTTGGTCCAAGTTGCATTGTCTGGGTAGGATTCTTTGAAGTTTATAGAATCAAGTGGAGTTGTTTTCCTAGGGTCCATATAAGGAATGCTGCTTTTTAACTGCTCTTATTATTATGACATTGGATATCATAAAGAGTAAGGGCTGAAGAAGATTTTAAATGTGTCTAATTTCTAGACCTGGCAACCTTTTCTTGAAGTTGGTCCATTCTTACGGTGATGTTGTGGGGTTGTTGTTGTTGTTTGGCTCCACTGGGTCTTTGTGGCTATGTAGGCTTTTCTCTAGTTGCAGCAAGTGGGGGCTACCCTCTAGTTCTGGTATGCAGGCTTCTCGATGTAGTCGCTTCTCTTACCGTGAAGCACAGGCTCTAGGGCACATAGGCTTCAGTAGTTGCAGAATGTGGGCTCCTGGGCTTTAGGACACAGGCTCAGTAGCTGTGGTGCACAGGCTTAGCTGCTCGCAGCATGTGGGATCTTCCTGAATCAGGGATCAAACCAGTGTCTCCTGTATTGGCAGGTGAATATTTATCCGTGAACCACAAGGGAAGCCTCAGTGATGTTGTTTTGAAAACCAATGCAAATGTTTCTGGAGAACAATGTGACAACAGTAACAGAAGCCACAAAATATTAGTTTTCTTTCACTCAATCATTCTTCTCAGTGTAATTTTTCCTAAGGAAATAACTCACCAAAACCAAAACTTGGCTTCACAAAGAATATGTGTGTCACGGACACAACCTAAAAAGCTAACGATTAGAGAGTGGTTTAGTCAATGGAGGAATTGCCACTCATTGGAAAATTATGTATCAGTGAAAATTGGTCACTCAGAAGTCTCTTGTAAGCACAAAAACATACAAACTCTGAAGTTAAATGAAAGAAAAGGGCAACAAAAAATAGAGCAGAAATTTTATTTATAATTATTTTAAATATGTGTTCACATACATATATATGAACTCAACAGAAAATGCAATTGTCAGGTTACTATTGTGCTAGCTTAATGCGATTGCATATTTTTCTCTTTTTAAAAATCTCCCTTTGGGACTTCTCTAGTGATCCAATGGTTAGGACTCTGCTTCCACTGCAAGGGGCATGGGTTTGATCCCTGGTTGGGGAACTAGGAACCCACATGCCATGGTGTGGCAAAAAAGAAAATAAAAATAATAAATAAAATGATCTTTAAACACATCAAAAATGACTCAATTTAAAAAAAATCCCTTTAATAAGGAATAAACCTTATTTTTGACATTAAAAGTGGCAATTAATTTTAAAAAGCTAAGAGGACAGTTATTTGAGTTTACCTTTGCTTCTGCTTATGAATGTGTATCCACCGAGATGGTGTTACCATGGCCTTCTCAAAAGCAGTAACACAATTCCGTGAAGATAGCTCTGTCTGCTCCTGGTTTCCTGTCTCTATCCTTCCTTCTCTCCACCCCTCCGCCTCACCTCCACCAGGTAATTTGGTCTCATATCTCTTCTGTCTATAGACCAGCTCCAGGCCAGCCCTTGGTCGTCTCCACTGAGGCTGTGCAAATGGGTAACTCAGCCGAGCCCCACTGAGGGCAAAGCTGGATGAAATGATATGGGAGCAGCAATTGTCTCGGGTTGTGTGTGTGTGTGTGTGTGTGTGTGTGTGTGTGTGGGTGGGAATGGAGGATCTTTTCTCTTTCAAACCAAAATGTTCCCATTTCTCCGCTCCATTTTTTCCTAGAGTAACACCGGCCACTAGGTTTGCACAACTCAGAATGTGCAAGCGGATTCTGCTCTGATGTGTGTAAGGCCTCAAGGGAGCCTGTCTCCTGGGAACGGGACTCGGGGTGGGGGAGGGTGCTTTCCATATGCGGGTTTGTCTGCTTTATTTACTCACGTCTGCATCTGCTTTCTTTTTCTGTTTGGTTTAAGGGCTTCTGGTGTGGATCTTCAGGGATCCAGACCCTGCCTCAAGTGGCTGACGCTGGGCTGGGTCTTGGGAGGAGGAATCCAGAAGTCTCTGGCCCATCTTTAAGGTTGAGGATCAGTATTCGAGAGACACACACCTCTGCCTACAGGAATCTCACTGTTTTTGCTCAGCGCCGCGGTATCCAAGAACGTGAATGCCTCTGTGCCAAGAGAGAGAAATGACATAATAAGGGGCTTTCTAATCGGGATAGACTCCTCTAAATGTTAGAATCCACTTAACGTGCTATAATGCATGTTTTCTCTATTACAATTCACTGGGTAGACTGTAATGAAATGGCGATGGCTTCCAGGCTAAAAGGTATTGAAATTTGCAGGACTGGGATAGAAAGAATATGAGAAAAAAGAATGCCCAGCAGAGTGCCTTCACAACAACGGAATATAGTACAATTCAAAATATATATATTATGAAGTGAAAAGGATGGGGAGAGTTGGGAGTCGCTGGCTATGTGTTTAGGAGCAATGAAGCCTCTGGGAAGCCCAGCTTGTTCTCTGAGCCTGGGCAGCCGGTGCTGAGAGGGTTAATGCTGCTCCTGCTCTGATGGAAGGGGGAGGGAGGCAGCTGGTGGGTGCTGGGCTTGGCACAGGGCATCAGGCCTTACTCCACCCTCCTCCTCTGGGGCTACTAGATCCTTGCGTTGCTGAGCAGCTGTTGTGCTCCGGCTGCCAGCACAACCTTTGGAAACCGAGTCCCAGAAGTAGCAGGGGTTTCTGCTATTCTGACCTAGGAAAGGCAAGTTAAAGAAGACTTTGCAATTGCACCTTCCAGGGACGTGTAAGGGCGACATTTATCAAAGAGCCTCAGCCCCAGAACCCTTCGGTATGGCACAGCACTTGGGCTGCTGGCACAGAAAGGAGAAGTGAGGGAGGAACTTTCTAGGCGCCCGATAATGCTGACTGGCTGGTGATCAACTCAGAATAGAAGGGGTTTTCAGAAGCAGGAAACATTTACCAAGAAAGCTCTGAGGCCGCTCCTCACCCAGAGGATTGGTTGGTTTCATAGTGACCAATAGAACTCTCTGGACTTCCCTTCTGGGCAGTGATCTGGATCTGGTCCACTACAGTGCTCCGCTTGAGCCAGCCGAGGAGACAAGGGAACGGACTCACAGCCAGGCCACTTCATTTGAGTGTTGGCTCCACCATTTACTGACTGTGTGACCCTTGGAAAGATGGTCCTGAAATTGCACACTGGCTCTCGGTTTCTTTAGAATCAAAATGTAGGTAAACATCACATCTATCTCAAAGGAGGTACATTGGGTACATGAATTATGATGTGTAGTAGGCTTAGACCGGGGCACTTTATTACTGCTTCTGAAAAGAAAGTAAAAATCACCTCGTTATACAGGCAGTA
This sequence comes from Bos mutus, assembly GCF_027580195.1. NCBI lineage: Eukaryota > Metazoa > Chordata > Mammalia > Artiodactyla > Bovidae > Bos > Bos mutus. The sequence goes on along the minus strand of NC_091629.1, from coordinate 53,028,453 downwards.
ACGATAAATCCCTCAGTGGAGAAAAAGAGATGGAATCAACACCACTTGGGCTGATAGGACACCCTGAAGTAGCCAGAAGAAGGCTTAGCATGGTATGAAAATAGCCCCAGTGAGGCACAGCTGGAACCCAGTGGTAAGAGCCAACAGTACACCTTCCTTTCCTAACTCCGTGTTGAGTGACATCACCTTGGGGACTTGAGATCAGCCAGGGTGGCAGCATTTACACCACAGAAACTGACAAATGCTATACTTAGGTTTTTGTTTTGTTTCAAAAGGTGAGTTGTTAAACATTTATCAACATGCCAGGCTTCCCTGATGGCTCAGTGGTAAAGGATCCGCCTGTGATGCTGGGGCCCCAGGTTTGATCCCTGTGTCGGGAAGATACTCTGGGAAAAAAAAATGGTAACTCACTCCAGGTAAGCCTGGTGGGCTACAGTCCATGGGGTCACAGAGAGTTGGACAAGACTTAGCAACTACACCGCCACCACCAACATACCACTGTCTTTATAATGTGTATTTCTAAACACCAAGGCTAAAAAAGATGACCTGTCTCCCAGCAGATTTTAGTTCTGCACCAAGCATCCCTAGGATGACAAAAGGAATTCCAAGTGTCTATTGGAATAACAGGTAATATTTCCTGAGCACCTAGTATAGACCAGATAGCGTGCAAATGCTTTGTATGCATCAGACAATGGAGTGATTAAAGCAACCTTAGTAGCAGTGCCATTTTACAAATGAGGAAAATGAGACTCAGGTCGGGTACATGACAGAAGAGAGTGGCAGAGTAGGCTACAAAGTAGAGTGGCCCCTTAATATGAATCAATGGGTCAGCAAATGTAAATTCATTACCCACTCAAAACTTCATTAACCGATGGTGTCCCAAGACTCCATGAACACATTCCTTTGTGGCTTAAAAGAGAATTAAAATTATCTTCTAAGGAAATACTTGTTTTCTTTTTAACTAAGCTAAAAATTGTTAACATAAGTCATCCATTCCAAAATAAATACATTTGACCTCTTCCATGTGAAGGATACTGTCCTCAGAACAGAATAATAAAGAGAAGCATGGCTTAGATGGTGAAGAATCTACCTGCAATGCAGGAGACGTGGGTTCCATCCCTGGGTCAGGAAGATCCCCTGGAGAAGGGAACGGCTACACACTCCAGTATTCTTGCCGGAGAATCCCATGGAGAGAAGAGCCTGGTGGGCTATGGTCCACGGGGTCGCAGAGAGTTGGAAAGCAGAGTGACTAACACTTGCACTTGTTTTTTCTCACTTCTCAAAAGTTGTTGTTAACATAAGTCATTCATCCAAAATAAATGTATTAGAATTCTTCCCATATACTGTCCTGGGAACATATTAATAAACAGAAGCATGTGACTTGGTTTCTGGTCTTAACACATTATTGACCAGGGGATTTTTGCAGAAATTAATGCCAGTGGCCAGCGGTTTGTTGTGTAAAGGCACACCGAAGCATCTACAGTCAATAATGTCTGGGTGACAAAAGGTGTATTAATGTATCTCTGGTCAATAATGGGAGCTGACAGGCTTCTCAGTGAGAAGTTGCTTGAAAGGGCATTCCTATCCCATGGTAAATCTTTGAGGAAATTGTTAAGTGGAGGATTTCCCTGGGAGCCATAGTAAGCAAAGAAATTCTTCAAGATTCAGGTCCTCATCAACACAGAAGCATCTCCATAGTACCATTGCCTCACAGGTTTGTTGTGAGGAATTAATGAGACAGTACATGTATCAACTTAGTTCAGTGTCAGGCAATTGTAAGAAGCTCAGAGGAGTGGTAGTGTTAGTCACTCAGTAGTTTCTGACTCTTTGTGACCCCGTGGACTGTAGCCCACCAGGTTCCCTTGTCCATGGAATTCTCTAGGCAAGAATACTGGAGTGGGTTACCATTTCCTTCTCCAGGGTATCTTCGTGACCCAGGGATTGAAGACCCTGGGTCTCCTGCATTGACAGGTGGATTCTTTACCATCAGAGCCATAAGGGAAGCCCTAAGACCCTCATAGACCATCAATATTAATTAATATTCTGATGACAGTTCAATAGGGTAAGAAGTCTGTAAATGCTTCTTGTGTTGGAACAAAGACAAAAAGGTACTAGACCATAGCAAGCAGAAATTAGCACACCCTAGTCTCCCTATTTGAAATTGCAAGCCATCACACACATCTATCCTGACACTCCAGGTCTCACTTCATTTCCATAGCATATTTCACTATTTAATTATCCTATATAAATTAACTTATTTGTTATAGTTATAGTTTGCTTTCTGCTTTCCCCTGAAGAATATAATCTTCATGAGAGCAGAAGGATCTTGACCTATTTTGTGTGTTGATATATTCCAAGTCCTAGAAGAGTGACTGACACACAGCAGATAATAAATATTTGTGAAATGGATAAATGAATTCCCTAACTTCTGTGAGGGCTTCCCTGGTAGCTCAGCTGGTAAAGAATCTGCCTGCAATGCAGGAGGCCCTGGTTCAATTCCTATGTTAGGAATATTTGCTGGAGAAGGGATAGGCTACCCACTGCAGTATTCTTGGGCTTCCCTGGTGGCTCAGTTGATAAAGAATCTGCCTGCAATGTGGGACACCCAGGTTAGATCCCTGGGTTGGGAAGATTCCCGGGAGGAGGGCATGGCAACCCACTCCACTATTCTTGCCTGGAGAATCCACATGGACAGAGGAGCCTGACAGGCTACAGTCCATGGGGTTCCGGAGAGTTGGACACAACTGAGTGACTAAGCATGGCAGCCTCTGTAAATCTCAAAGTCCTCTTTTTAAAGATAGGAGTACTAACACTAATTGCTTTAGAAAACTATCATGAGAATTACCTGAAACAATACATATGAGGTATTAGCACAGCTCTTGTTACTTGGTAAATATTCAAGAAACCGTTAGTATCATTATTATTTGGCAATCATTTTAATCTCAGACCATAATAATAGTTTGGGGACAGTCTCCATTTGTAAAGTAGCTCATCTCTTAGCCAAGGATTGCTTTAATTAGTCAATGTTATTGATTGTTTACCTGATAAATTACATGACCATCTAAAAACAAGAAGGAACTTTCGGCCAGACCACAGAGCTCTCAGATTGCAAATCAGGGAGTGAAGCTACTGCCTTTATCTCTTGTGCACTGCAAGGTACTTTTAGCCTCTGTTCTGCTTTGAGCATGCCCTCATGCTTCTGCTCTTTTGGGCAGGCTCATAGTTCTCTCTTTTCCAGGAATGTGAGGCACACAAATATGACCTGAATGTCAACTCGTCATTCACTCACATCATGGGTCAATTCTGAATTCCAGGAGTGAACATATGGCTGATCTAGGTGGGCTAATTGTCCATCACCATGTTATTGGGTTGGCTTGCTCATTTATAGCTTCCATTGGGGTGCTGGAGAATAAGCCACAGGATTTGGAAGTGTGAAAGGCAGTGACTGTCCTGGCCATCATGATGGCAGCATAGCACAGCACTCAAGAGCCCAGACAAGCGTTCACCTATTGGCTCTGCCACTGCACTCAGATGGCACATTTCACAATGTATGATTCAATTCCCTCATGTGTATAAAACTGGATAGTGATAATCATAGTAACCATAACCTCATAGGGTAGCTGTGAAATTAAATGAGCTGATGTTTTATTGAGTGACTCAGAATAGAGACAGATGTACATATGTATGTTTGGAGGGGTTAACCAACAGCAACCAGACTGTACCCAGGATAGGAGCTGTTACAATTCCAAAAACTGGCCACAAAGAAATGGGAACAAATGGACCCTGGAACTGAAGATTAACTGTACCTAAAACAATCAAGATGATGCTGGTCAGACCACTGAGGACCAATTTGAAGATGACTGTTAGAGACGACTGTGCTGTTTCTACATGTAGCTGCCCGCCACTGTGTCTATAAAAGCTTTCACCCTCTGCTTGTCGGGAGTGGGGTGGGGTGTGGGGAAGTAGGCCTTTGGACAGATGTCTGCCACCCTCCCCACACCAGATGCTGGCATCTGAAATAAAGCAAACTTTCCTTTCCACCAACTTGGCCTGTTTATTGGCTTTTGAGGGGCAAGCAGCCATACCCCACACACATACTCTTTTGGTAACACTCTCTTCACGTCCCTTTGAAGGAGTTTTCACCTGAATATGTGTCTAGAGAATCCAAGGATGGAGGCCCCTGATCCTTATTGCTCTCAGAGATTAATATGTCCCCCAGTACCCTCTACTTTTATGGGAAAGATCAGGCTTCTGAGTCAAACTGTGTGAGTTTATTGGGAATCGCCTGCTGGAATATCTGCGTCATTAGCATCCTTCCCTCCCAGACTAAATACTTTGTTCGCTTCTCCTCAGTCAGCTCAGACTCATTATCTTTGAATCACTGCTCTGTATCCTAGACCTGTGCCTCTCTTGCTGACCTAAACTTAATCTCTGCCTCTGAAAGTCATCAATTGCTCCAACAATCCCAGCTCGGCCAGCTGTCCCTGGAATGGTGATATCCACAGTGTCCTGAACTTTACTATCCAGGAATTCTAACCCTGGAAGGAGTCAGAGGAGGTCAGAGACCATGCATCCATATATCCATCCATCCATCCATGCTGACCTTTTAGCAGATGGCAGCCAGCCCCCAAGGGTCTTCCTACCGGCAGCGCTGTGTCCCTGATACGAGCACCAGCTCATGAAGTCTATGCCATGGCAGCCTTTGTATTCAACAAGTGGGTGTCGCACCCCCCTGACAGGGGTCAAGGCTGGTTACCCTAGTGCCTGGGAAGGGATTCAGACCCCTGCTGCCGAGCCCTAGGCTGCAATTAGTCAGAGCCCAAGGCCAATTCAGGATCTGGATATTAAATCAGGCAGTTAAGCAAAGGGAGCAATTAGGAGCCAGGATCAGGGTGCTTGGCCAGGGACAGAGATATGGAGGTCAGAACCTGGGGGAAGCCCAGGCTAGAAATGGAATTCAAGGTCAGGAGTGTAAGAGAATGGAATTGGGATGTCAGTCAAAGAGGAAAGCAGAAGGAAGCAGAAGGAAGGAGGGCGATGGTGACAGCTGTTCTGGAAAAGAGCAGAACTAGGAAAGCAGAGGCCAGGCTGAAGAGGGGCTGCTGCACTGTTGCCCAGCAGGGTGCCCTCCCCTCTGAGAGTTCTCGTCTTGATTTCTGTGTCTCTTCTGTAACTCTGCCATTGGGTGCTGCCCATCTGGCTCTGTCTTAATCCCTCCACCGTGGAGGACGCGTGATAGAAGGATGGGCAGTGATGATGAGCACAGACTTGAATTCTAGACCACCTGAGTGTGAGTTCTGCCACTGCCCTGTGCTAGCTGATTCATTCTGGACAAGTTACTGATACTAAACCTCAGTGAGCCTCAGTTTCTTCATCCACTGAATGGAGCTTATAATGGTGCTGAATTGTAGGGCTGTTGAGGGGAGTTGGATTTTAGTCAATGTATGGAAAGCACTTAGAGCAGAGCCCATGATATGCATCATATAGATGTTTGCTTATTACTGTTATGAAATGAATGCCTTGGTCCTTGGAGAAGAGGGTCATGCACAGGCCATCAGAGCCTGGAAGATTTCCAGATCTTTTGGAAGCCAAACTCTGCCAAGATCGGGGGGGAAAAGTTTCAAATTTGGGATATTGTTATTGTACATACAAGGGGGGAATAAAAAAAAGTTCATTTTTCCAAGATTTCGCCTGATTGCCCCAGAAAGAAAACATTTTCATTGTGTGGTCATGATTGGGAACACATGTGAACCACACCCCACTTAGCTCAGCCCCTTTGCTTCCTTAGTCTCCATGTCTCTCCCTTGCCCCTGCTCTCTGTTACTAATTAGAAAGAAACCAAGTAGAATTTGGTGTTTCCTTCCGGTCTTGGTAGGGGTGTCTGTAGTGGATTAATTACCTCAAGCAATTTTGGCTTCCTTGAGGAACAACTGGTGATGGGACTTGGGGTCCAGTGGCTTAGGGAGGCATGACAAGTTTACAATCTCCACCCAAAGACACCAGAATAGGAGGCAGTGTGGTCTGAAGTTCAGCGGAGGAGAAGTAATCAGAATTATGTTTTCTGTCTTAGCTCGATCACTAACTTCTTGTGAGACTTGGTTCTGTTGTAGAATCTAGCTGGTAGGGGAAATAAATCTACCTTTCAGCTAGGGAGGTGGTGAAAGAACAATGACAACAGCTATCATTTAATGAGTTCTTACTAGTGAGAACCAGGCATGGTACTTATCATTTTATATATATTCTATAAGTATATATAAATATATGCATGTGTATAAAATATATATGATACATAAAATACATGTATATATTATATATGTATACATTATATATTATCTACATGTGTGTATATAATGTATACATATATAATGTACATATTGTATACAAATATTGTATGTATTATATATAAAATAGGACTTCCCTGGTGGCTCAGTAGTAAAGAATTTGCGTGCCAAGCAGGAGAGGCGAGTTTGATCCCTGGGTTAGGAAGATCCCCTGGAGAAGGAAATGGTAACCCACTCCAGTATTCTTGCCTAGGAAATCCAGTGGACAGAGGAATCTGGTGGGCTATAGTTCATGGGAATGCAAAAGAGTTGGCCATGACTTAGCAACTAAACAAAACAACAATATATAAAATTATTTATGTTATATATATGTACGCATGGGTGTGTGCATGTGCACACACACACACACACACACACACACATATATATATATATGTTATATAAAACAACAAATGCTATTCCTGTAATCCTCCTTGGTAAGACTATGATTATCCCCATCATACAAATGAAGAAATGGACCAGTAAAAGATGTATGTGATTTTCCTAAGGACACAATGAATGGGACAGCATCATACGTCATACTCAGTTCTGATTTACCCTTAAGTTCCAGATTGTAACTGCTCCTTCACACTGTGCATTAATGCAGGGAGGCACAATTATGCATTTTAGAATTTTTTTTAAATAAAATTAAGGATTACTTTTAAAGGGTTGCTAAGATGATTCAGTTGGCTGAGAGAACACCTTGATTATTCTGTTTTACTCTACCAATTTACTTTGGATATGGCTGCATTTTTGGCTTTGAGCTTTTAATAAATAAAACTAATTTTGAGAAAAATTTCCAGAAATCAGCTAGTTGTTCCCATCTCTACAGACATGGTATTTCTCCTGGAGGGTTGTGGAGTGGAAAGCTGGAGCAGATTCCAGCAAGGTGCTCTGTCTGACATCAAGCGGGCAGTGGCGTGGGAGGGCAGCAGTGGACACAGCAGTACTCCCAGGGCCTTCCTTAGTTGGGGAAGACCCTGACGTCCCATGGTGCTTCCCTGGCAGCTCAGCTGGTAAAGAATCCATCTGCAATGCAGGCGACCCAGGTTCGATTCCTGGGTTGGGAAGATCCCCTGGAGAAGGGATAAGCTACCCACTCCAGTATTCTTGGGCTTCTCTGGTAGCTCAGCTGGTAAAGAATCTGCCTGCAATGTGGGGGACCTGGGTTCAATACCTGGATTGGGGCTACTCACTCCAGTATATCCAGCTACTCATTGGGGCCTGGAGAATTTCATGGACTGTACAGTCCATGGAGTCACAAAGAGTTGGATATGACTGAGCAACTTCCACTTTCACTGATGTCCCATGGCAAATCAGAGAAGGAAGTCAGAGAAAGAGTTGGGCTGATCATCAAGAGAAAGGAACCATAAAAGGGTTGATTAGAGTGTTTTCAAGATATGATTAATCCTGCTGCTCCCAGAATGACGACAGTTTGGCTCAGTGCTGTGTGCTGTGCTGCGCTCAGTCATGTCTGACTCTTTGCAACCCTATGGACTGTAGCTACTACAGTCTACCAGGCTCCTCTGTCCATGAGATTTTCCTAGCAGGAATACTGGAGTGGGTTGCCATTTCCTCCTCCAGGGGTTCTTCTCGATCCAGGGATGGAACCAGTGTCTTCTGTGTCTCCTGCATCTCAGGTGGATTCTTTACTGCTGAGTCATCAGGGAAGCCCCAGATTGGATCAGCTTCACTTGCAAATCCATTGCCCAGCCCCTGCCATGATCTTTTTGGGTGGAACTTGGGCAGCCCTGGGTCTTTATGATTTTGCCATGGCTCTAGATCTGGAAAGAATGACCAATAGCCAGATTCACAGTCTCCCTAACCCCCCCTGTAAGGATAATTCCCATTTCCTTCTTATGCCAAAACCATGCAATAAGAATATTGTACAGGTACTCTGTTTTCCTCACACTGCCCACTCATGCACTCAGGAGAACTCAAATGGAACATTATTAAGGGATAAGGAATTCCCTGGGGATACTGAGGGAAATGAGGTAATTTCTTTACTGGTGGATATTGTGTGCCCCCATTGAACAGCAGCAAGAACCCCGGAGAAGAAAGCATACTTAACAACCTAAAACACAGCTCCAAACGAAGGGGAAGGCAGGCTTGTTTCAATCATCTGCCCCTTGTTCTGTAATAAAAATGTATTTTTTTTTCCTGAGAACAATTTAGTGTGGCCAATAAAAGCCCAGCTAATTTCTAAATCAGCATGGAGCCAAGTCAGCCACCCAGGAGCTCTCTCCTAGGGCAATATTTCTGAGACACACACAATCTATACTAAAGCGATCAGCTTGCCTCCGTCCTGCCAAAGGGATGCGTTAGCGGAGCCCAAAATATGACAAGAGGAAATTTATGTGCAACTTTTACACATAATATCTCATTATGACTCTTCTCAATCTTTCAATTTTAAAAATAAACGGCCTTTGTAATGATTTTACCAGGAGAACATCTAAACTAAGATTAAAAAGAAAGGAGGGAAGTGGTTCAGCTGCTGTGATTTCTTTCATTTCTCCTGGTCTTTCTGGAAATTCAGCTCTTCCTTTCTCTTCTCTTTCCCTCCATCCCTGACTTTTCTTTCCCTCCCTCTCCTCCTTCCTTCCTTCCTTAGTTCCTCCCTCCCTTCCTCATTCGCTTCCTTCCTTCTTCTTTTTCTTTTCCTTTCCCCTCAACCAAGAAGTAATAGAAATGTTAGGATCTGACATTTTATCTAAAGGAACAAGATGTCTCTTAGAAGCAAAAATGACTCTGACTCATTGGTACATGATACAAGTTTCCACTTAGAACTGGCTGTTGAAGCAGGGTACCCAAACCTGGTGCTCTGGGACAAGCCAGAGGGATAAGGTAGGGAGGGAGGTGTGAGGGGGTTCCAGATGGGGAGGACACATGTATACCTGTGGCCAACTCATGTTAATGCATGGCAAAAACCATCACAATAGTTATCCTCCAATTAAAATAAATAAACTAATTTTTTAAAAAGAGCTGAATGCTTTTTGCCCAAGAATCTGGTGTTAATTCATATCACACTCCCAAACTCTCTTACCTCTGTTTCCTCCTCTCTCCCACTCTTATGTCTTACAGCATAACTGTCAGCAGAGACACACCCACAAACACAGGAGTAGATGTGTTGGGCTTCCTCATGTCACACATCCCCATGTCATCTGCTCTGCTCATGCTGGGCCTGGGATCGCTGGCTTGACAACCCCACGCTTTGTGGGGCATTCAACAGAGTAGAAGACAATAGACGGTGATCCCTGTCCATAGTGGGGCTCAATCTTCAGAGAGATCCAACATTTCTTCCCCAGTGGTTGGCCTGAAGCTTTATAACATTGTCCATTCTTTATCTGGTGGAGATATCCAACTTCTGGGCTCCCGTCTCCTCGTATATACATCTCTTTCTCTTCTACTAGAGAACCCATCTCCTGTGGGCTGTTTCCTGGAACACAGCTGCCCTTGGCAGTATCTCCCAAAAGTAGGGCTCTGCAGTGGTTGTTTATAGTCATCCATTTGTATGTTCCAGCACTTTCCATGAAGCATTAACTCTACCCAGATTTGGAATTCACAGGTGAATTCAACAGTGTAGCTGTCCTTGAAGAACTCATCCCAGCTGGGGACACATTAGTTCAGTTCAGTTGCTCAGTCATGTCTGACTCTTTGTGACCCCATGGATTACAGCATGCCAGTCTTCCCTGTCCATCACCAACTCCCAGAGCTTGTTTATGGGACACATACCGATAAACAGCTAAAGCCATTTCATCATGAAAGTGTCAGAATGGAGGGTAGACTGTGGAGGCAGGTGTGGCTGGCTGTGCTTGGGAGTATCAGGCCTGCCTTGATTCAGAAACTATGTGCCTTGAATTCAGGCCAGAGTAGAAGGTCTTTCTGAGGAAGAAGTACTATTGGGAGGTTTCTAAGCATTGTGTCTTCCTAACCTGAGCTGAACTTCTATGAAATGGAATTCTATTTCAGGGTGACAAATATGCACCCCGAATTCTATTTCCTGTGTGCATGAGAAGAAAGGGTCATTTCAAGGGCACCTAGGCATCAAACAGATCCAGTAAACCAGAGACAGAGGACTGAGGCAGAGACCCAGGTGCTTTGACCCTTGACTTGAAATCCAGAGAACTTGGTTGAGGCCATGAGAAGAAGAGGAATTACCATGGTAAGCTGGATAATGGATGTTAGCCTGAGCCTATGAGGGATACTCTAAAGCCCTACAAAGCATGGTCTATCTTCACCACAAACCCCACCTATTCTGTCTGTTCCCTGTTGTCAATAAACATTTTCCCCATAGTTTATTGAACATGTGTCACATGAGTAGTACAATCAAGATGGTACTTGAGTGCATGATCTTATTTAGATCTTTAGAAGGAGACACTCTCGTTTCTGTGACACTGATGTAGAAATTAGGGTTCACAGATGTTCAGCCACTTGGCCATGGCCCATAGGCACAAATGGCAGAAAGAGGACTCAGCTTCAGGGTGCATAAAATGCAGACAGTACTTCTTGGGGCTGCTTGCCACTGCATCCAGGCTGTACACTTCCAGCCTCGACCTTTGACTGTCTGTGTCTTCTCCCTGCCTTCTATCATCCATCTGAGTTCTGTCTCTTCTCAGACCTCTGAAAACGTCCCTGTGTGCAGTGACCTTCTCCTCTGGGAAGTCCTTTCATGAACATATACTGAGTATCAACCATATGCTAGTGTCTAGTTTAGGTCTTTTCACAAGTGGCTTGGCTTTAGTCTTCATATCGAACTTGAGAGGTGTATCAGAAAGCACACTTTCACCAGCCACTAAAGAAAAATAGAGCCTGCAATTCAGAGAGTTCAACTAACAGGCAGAATTCAACTAGCAGGCAAGACATCACATCCTCGTCAACGAGACCAAGATGTGAGTCCACTCACCCAGAGAAACTTCACTGCCTTCTCCTCTGTGACCCTCTAATAGTTTTGCCTTGTTTCAACAATCCCCATGATGCCCAGCATTCATAGATAATCAACCAATATTCTGAACAATAAATAAGTAAATGAATGGACTGCTTATATTAGGAAGGAGACATAGGTTAGTAGAAAAGCACATGGATTCTGAGATTGGATTCCTAGGGCTTAAACACAGAAGGGTATGTCCACGTATCCCTGATGCTGTGACTGGTCAGTAACAGAGCCTGTGTTTAAGCCTCACAGAGCCCCTGCCTACCTATGACCACGTACGTGCTCAATCAGCTGCTCAGTTGTGTCTGAATCTTTGCAACTGCCTGGGCTGTAGCCCACCAGGCTCCTCTGTCCATGGGATTTCCCAAGCCAGAATACTGGAGTGGGTTGCCATTTCCTTCTCCAACCTATGGTCAATCACTAGCATATCCATGAAACAGTACCAAACTGCCTCTCTGTTTTGAATATCTGCCTTTTTTTTTTTTTTCCTATCACAGAGACATGCAGTATGGCTATTTGTTTATTTGCTTTTTAAAGAGAATATGCAAGTCGATGTTTTTCTGAGAATGGGAAAATGGGAACAGCTTGGAGGTGAAAGGAAGGAGAGCAAGAAGATGGTGTAAAATGAAGATTTGGTATAAGCACTTACTGAGTTCAGGGCCCCGGATTTGCACATTGATGTGTCTTCTTCTTGAAACCTCCCAACCACATTTCAAGTGGAAAAGTAAAGTCAATGCAGAAACAGAGTCACTGAGAATGCACTTCATCTATTCAAGGTCACCCAGCTGTTGAGTAACTGGCCAAGATGAATATGTCTTCTGATTCTAAATCCATAGTTATAGTTATTCATAGTTATAGAATTGGAAATCCCTGGTCTCAGACAAATTCAGCGTCAGAGCTTGGGTTCAAAATTCAAGGTCTGGGTGAGACTCAGAGGAGAGTGAAGTTTGACTCTCTAGACCCCTTTGTCAGAGGGTGGAGAAACTTCAGGACATGCCATCCAGAAGCGATCTGTTGAACTTTTACTTCCTCACATCTCTGTCTCTCCAAACTAAATGGCAATATCAAAACAGTCCTGCTCTTTAAAATACTTGATGTGAAAAACCCCAGAGAGAAGGAGTTAACTGTCTCTTTTCTTTTCTTTTTTTCCAAGTATAAACAGTTTTTCTCTTTCTCTCTCCTTAAGTGATAAATTTGAGTCTAAAACACGAAGTGGAACACATTATGAGGAAAGTGCTTATTTTCTTCTGATGTTTGATAGGAATTAGGATTGGTAAAACCCAAACTCCATTTCCCTTTTTACGCAGCCTGTCATTTTTGTCAAACAAGAAGCTGATTAAGTTTCCATCAAAAGAACAAAAGGCTCCAGAAAGATTCTTCTTGGAAAAGCAGTGGCTTTAGCAATTACCCCATGGAAAATACATTGTGTTGAGCCTGTGACTTAACTCTAAAACGGGTGTATCCTTTCTGTTTAGATGCAGAGTATCAGAAACATGTTGACCAATGCCACTGAATTCACCCTCTGACATATAAGAGAACCTTATGAACCACTGACACCAAAATCTCTGAATATTTATCATACCTGTTGGGGTGATTTCTTTTTACTGGATGTATTTCAAGTCAGTAATTGTAAATGGAAAAAGGAGATGATTCTGTCAGGAACAAACAGGATAGAGGGAAGGGAGAAAACACTTGTGACTGATTGTAAAAATAGCGACCCATGACTCTTCACCCTCTCTCCATGGCCCTTGGGAGTGTCTTCCTATAGTCTGTCTCGTCTGCCACCATGACTTGCTTTGGTCAGTGTGACCCAAACTGATACTTGGACAGGGAATGGACTTCAGGCCCTCTCTGGCCACCCTTGAGAGTCGTATGACCAAATACAGGGAAATGAGCCTGAACCAGCCTCTTGGGTTCTGAGAGATATGTGGTTGAGTCAACCCTGTAGTCCCAGCTGACTTTGCATCAACCACTAGATGTGTGAGTGGGGCCATCCTTGCCCACCCAAGCCACCCCAGACCAGAAGAACCTCCCCCATCCCCACCCCCACCAGGGAGTCATGAATCTCACAAATCTCAGCCAAGTGTGACAAATAATAAATATTTATAGTTACAGAGATTTGGGAGGTGGTCTGTTCTGCAACAAAAGCAAACCAATCCAACAATTTTCTCTTTCCAAATTCAAGTCTCAGTCTATTGATTATGACAGGGTATGATTCTAATCATAATTCAGAATGCCCTCCTCTTTGAGATCGACCATCAGAGGCTTTCAGGCGTAGAGCCTGTATTTAGCAAATTCAAAAAGTTGACTCCATTGTTTACATGGCTTGTCTTCCAGCCACCCACATGTGGCTTTGACCTAAGATTTAAATTCTTGTTCACTAGCTACAGAGCACTCCCCTTTTCAAATCTGAGGCATTTTGTTTGTTTTATCATTGGACTGTAACCCATCCAGTTTTCCATTATATAGTTCAGTCTTGGCACTGCCAGGTAGAAGAGAGTCTAACTAAGTGGAAAATGTTGGTGAGATATCAGAGTAGCCAAGAAGCCTCTGTTTTGAATTTTCTCATAATCACTGTCCTCCTCACACTTCTTCCCATTCCTTTTTTTCTCCTCATCTCCAGTTTATGCGGAACTATATTAAAGAGAGGAAAGACCTAAGCCAAACTTTTTGAACTTCTCTTCAGTGAGTAATTCAGACGTGTTTCATGGATACAATAGTCCCTCGTCTGGTCCCCAGGGAATCTGAATTCTGGTTTACTTTGACAAACTAACTTTTCCATATAGATTTGCATTAATAACTAGTCAAACCTGAGATATCTTCTCTTGCTGTCTTCATTTCATTCAGTCATTATAATCAAATGTGTTGTCCTGAGCTTAAATCAACTTGCATTTGAGAGTCATCACTGGCCTTGGAAAAACCCCAGAGATGGTGAACTTCAAGCAAGTTAAGAAAATCATCAAACCCACACAGCTTTGCTGTGTACCAAAAGCCTCCTGCATTTTCTGTGAAATGAGAAGCTCCAAGCCCCAGTGCCAGACCAGATGAACCCACTTTCGTATAGATACTGGGAAAGAAGTCGTCACTCATGCTTTCCTGCTGGCAGCCAGCCCTGCCCGTCTTTGGCCTCACCACAGACTACCTCCTTGAACTCAGCCAGGAAAACACGTCTGCTCACAACCTCACTTCATTCCTGGCTTTTTCATTTTTTTTTTTTTTTAAAGAAAGTCAAATAAACTTAACCTGGGGTGACTCAAGGGATGTTTCATGCGCTTGTTGTTGTAAAGCACAGAGTGTGCCAGTAACAACATGAGAAGGTCACAAGAATTATAACAGAATGAACGATACCTTCTTATTAGTCTAATGGAGGGGGTAAATAATGGTGTTCTGGAGACATGGAAGACCTCTAGTCTTCATTTCTAGTGCATAAAGTAAAACCCTCAACTACATATTCCAAGAATTCCAGTTTTGTTATAGCAATGACATCATGTTGTTGGTTGTCCATACTGCTGCTATTTAGGAGCTGCCTGGAGAAAAAAGCATTTGATCCAAGACAACATCTAGGACAGAAGCGTCTATGTGTCCAGCTTTGAGGACTCACTTTTTCTCCAGTACGCTTATTTCTTTGATTCAATTATTTCTCAAAAGCACAGTATAGTTTGAGTTCTGAAACAGGGGCAGCTTTAGGTGGCAAAGTCATTGGGGTCAAGGTTACGAGTCAAAGCTGCTCTGTCTCTTATAGAGGAAACCTAACATCTTTCTGGCTTTAATTTTTGCTTTAGATGTAATTTTGTGATATCAGTAAGTGAAATGGGAGGGGACTGAGCTGCTGAGGAACAGAGTTTGTATGTTACTGAACTTAAGTTGATATAAATTCAAATTAGAGTACTATAGCTTTAGTATATTAAATGCAATGCTCATGATAACCACAAGGAAAATCTTTATAGAATACACACACTAAAAGATGAGAATGGTATTAAAACATTTCACTATTAAAAATAAATTAACTAAACAGCAATGAAGACAGTAATACAGGAAATGAGGGACAGAATAATACAG
Source organism: Bos mutus (assembly GCF_027580195.1). NCBI lineage: Eukaryota > Metazoa > Chordata > Mammalia > Artiodactyla > Bovidae > Bos > Bos mutus. The sequence continues at coordinate 53,013,144 of NC_091629.1, read as the reverse complement.
GGCATATCAAAAACAATTAACACTGCTACAGAAGAAGTTTCTCCTTATTGGTAAGTAGTTTAAATGTAAATGGATCAAATTCTCCAATCAAAAGACAAAGATTGACAGAATGAAAAGAACAAACAAAAATCACCCAAACATGACCCAAGTGCTAGTTTCAAGAGATTCAGATCCAAAGACACAAATAGATTGAAAACAGGTGATAATGAAAGGCTGGAAAAGACATTCATGAAATAGTGACAAAAAGAGAGCAGGGGTGGCTATACTAATGTCAGACAAAATGGACTTCAAATAAAAAAAATTAAAGAGAAAAAGGACATTTTATGTTAAGAAAATGTACAACACAGATGGAAGATATAAGTTATATATGTTTGTGTAACTAACAACAGTCAAAGTATATGAGATAAAAATTGAAAAAAAAATGAAGGGAGAAATAGACAGCTCTCAATAATAGCTGAACACTTTGATACCCCACTCTCAATGCATAAAACAACTATACAGAAGAAAAATGAGTAAATAGAAGATCTGAACAACACAATAAATCCCTAAATACCCAATGGTATGTACCCTTTTCTTAACTGTACTTGGGACATTATCCAGGATAAATCATAAGCTAGGCCGCAAGTTAAGTTTCAATAGATTTAAAAAGATAGACCATATAAAGTGTCTTCTCTGACCACAATAGAATGAAGTCAGAAATCAATAATAGAAGAAAGATTGGAAAATTCATGAATGTGTGGAAATAAACAAACCCAAACAGCAAATGGATTGAAGATGAAATCACAGGAAAACTTAAAAAAATATTTAGAGGATAAACAAAATAAAAACATGCAAAACCTGACAGGACCTTTATCTTATACCACACACAAAACATAATTCAAAATAATTAAAAAATCTAAATGGAGAGCTAAAACTGTGAAGATCTCACAAAAAAATGGGGTAAAATCTTCACAACTTTAGATTTATCAATTATTTCTTGGAATTGAAACCAAAGGCAGGCAGAAAAGAAAAATATTGAATTTCATAATAAGAAAACATTTTGTTCCTCAAAGGACACCATTAACAGAATGAAAGTGCAGTCTATAAATGGGAAAAAACATATTTGCAAATAGCTTACATGTGATAAGGAATTAATATTCAGAATATATATAGAACTCCTAAAATTCACCAACAAAAATACAAACAATCCAATTAAAAACTGACCAAAAAATTTGACTAGATACTTTTCCAAAGAAGTTTTTGAATGTCTAATAAACACATGAAAAGATGTTTAACATCACTAGAGACATGTACATCAGAACCATACTGACATATCACTTTACACTCATTGGAAGAACTGCTATAAAAACAAAACAGAAAATAACAAGTGTGAGGATGTGAAGAAATTGGAATCTTTGTACACATTTGGTAGGAATGTAAAATGATGCAACCACTGTGGAACATTTTATGGCATTTCCTTAAGAAAAAACTAAAAATAGAATCACCATATGATCCACAAGTTCTACTTATGGGTTTATACCCCCAAAGAGGTGAAATAGCAAAGAGATATTTGTGCACCCATGTTTAGAGAAGTGTGGAGTGCCTAAAATGTGGAGGCAACCCAAGTGTCAATTGATAGATAAATGGATAAATAAAATGTGGTACATACAAAAAATGCAATATTAGTCTTAAAAAGGAAAAACATTTTGACATGTGCTCATTGATGAACTGTGGGTGAATTATGCTAAGTGGAATAAGCCAGTCACAAAAAGATAAATACTGTATGATTCCACTTATATGAGGCAACTGGAATAGTCAAATTCATAGGGACAGAAAGTAGATTGGTGGTTACCTGGGACTGAGGGGAGGAGAGAATGGAAAGTTGCTCTTTAATGGATACAAAGTTTTCATTTTGCAGGATTTAAAGAGTTTTGGAGATAGTGATGTTTGCTCAATATGAATGTACTTAATACCACTGAACTGAATGCTTAAACATAACTAGGCTACTAAATATTAGGTGATATATATTTTATTCTAATTTTAATAAATGTAAAAAAAATGTCAGAGTGCAGCATCCTGTGCCTGGAGAAGAGATCATGGTTGTGTGTAAAGGAGTCAGGGACGGAACTAAAGTGTCTGCAGTTGAGGACCACTGAGTGCATAGCCCCTGATTTAGGGGAAAGTCTGATGCATTTACTTCATTTTCACTGGGACTATGAGGGAACATGGAAGTTCAGTGGACACACAGGGACCAGTGATTCACCTTGGAATGACGCAAAGGCAACCAGACTTTGAGCTGAGAAGCTTCAGTTAAAGAGGTTTGGGAAGCAGTAGTTAACAGAAACCTCCTCTAACTGGAGCCAGGTCTGTGACCCTCAGTGCTCAATGCCTGCTCCCAGTGCTGTTGCACAGCTCTGTTTTATTTCAGGCAGGAAGGAAAAAATCCAGAGATGCATTAGACTTGAAGGAGTTGGGTATTTCAAGAAACAATAACTCTATCCTGTAAATGTCCTCATTGCCAAGGTGTATGGAAGGGCTAGAGTGGGGCTGGCTGAACCAACTCAGCAGGGAATTGTTTAATGAAAATTCAGACTCCTACTGAGATTGCTTGTATTCAGAATTCATTCAAACAGCTGCAGAAACATCAATGATGGGCGTGAATCAGAATGATATGATTCTGTATTCGTTCCCTTGAGGAAGACATTGGTTCTCCCGAGGGCTTTTCAGAATTGGATTTCTTGAACCACCACGCATAGTTGCTGTCTGGGACTCAATCATTTTTTGTTTGTTTGTTTACAGCAAATACATCATCCTTTGTAGCTGCGGTTTTCCCTCTGTGAGTTGACCCGCTGTGTAGGGTGAGGGTGTTCTGGAGTCTGGGGGTGGTTTTGCATCTCCAGATGTAGCACAGGGGGAAGTAAGAGTGGGAGGAACTTGTTTACTTCCTGTAGGGCGCTGCTGCTGGATGCTCACCAGCTATGGATTTAGACTGCTAGAATTTCACTTCAGCTGACAGTGGTTGAGACAAAGAGTGTTCCCATCCTATCTGCAACCTGCCATCTTCAGGTTCTGGGAAACAAACAAGCAATAAACAAACAAATGCATCAGGATTATTGTGGACCCATGAATGAAGGAAATTACATATTATAATTGTCAGTAATGGATCCTTCAAAGCCAGGAGTGGGGTTGGTTTTATTTCAGGGAAGGAAACATAAAACAAAACAAAAAACTGAACTGATTTGGGCTTCCCTGATGACTCAGTTGGTGAAGAATCTGCCTGCAGTGTGGGAGACCTGGGTTTGATCCCTGGGTTGGGAAGATCCCCTGGAGAAGGGAAAGGCTACCCACTCACTATTCTGGCCTGAAGAATTCCATGGACTATGGTCCATGGGGTCACAAAGAGTTGGACATGACTGAGAGATTTTCACTTTTATTTATTCAATCAACAATAATTGCTTTTAGTAGATATACGAGGTACGAAGCATGTAGTTGAGGCCTGATAAGAAGCAAAGAACTTTGTATACATTTGCTCATGGAATCATTACCCCACCAGCTTGGGAGAGGGACTGTGACATTCTGTATAGACATGGAAACTGAGACAGGGAGATACTAAGTGACTTGCCCAATCTTTGCTGGTAAGGCTTGAACCCAGACCATCTGATTGCAGAAACTGCATTCTGAAAAACTCTGGCATCTGGTCAATCTGACTCTGGCTTTGGAGAAATTCTAATATTAAAGTTGCCAAGGCACACGTGTAATTCATGTGGTTCATGTTAGATACAGAGGGTTTTTGGTTTGGGTATTTTTGCTTTCATTATTTTATTTTAGCTGAGCTGTTGAGAGAGCAGAATTCTTTAAAGTAAAATATTTATTTCTAACCTTGATTTTTACATTACAGTGAAAAATCCAAAATGACTATCTTTAATCAGGTCATGGGCAAAGTGGCAAAGAGACCATATTAAATGCTGGAAGCCTCAGAAAGACAAATCAGCATTTGGAGACAAGATGGCACTGACTTGGCTCTGTTGCTCCAGACCAAGCCTAACTATTAATACAACCTTGGGCTGGATGGGCAGGGGTGATGAGAAGTCGATATGGCCTTCCCTAAGGTGATGGAGATCCTGTGCCTGGGCAGGTTGGGGGAAATAGTGAGAATTAGTGCTACAAGGATAAGAGAAAAACAGATGCATTCAACTACCATCTAAGAGGGAACTCAGGGAGAGCTGTAAGAATTATAAAGAATGTAACATCCCCTTTTTGTTCCTACCATTAAAAAAAAAAAAATCCTCCTTACCCTATTGAAAACTGTGTCTGTCATCCAAGATGCTCCATTCTTATTTTTTCTGCACTTGATAAAACATTCTCAGAGAAATGTTAATGTCTCACTACGATTATATATTTTTTCTTTCCCTTATATTTTTGCTGAGTTTTGCTGTATATTTCCTTGTTGTGAGGTGTCTAATGGTTTATGATGTCTATCTTCTTTTTGAATTGTACCTTTTACCTTTAATTTTAAAAATAAAATCAAAAATATCTTTTTAATTTTGCTTTTATTTAAAAATATCATCTTGTTTCATTTAAAAATAAATAAATGAATAAATTTATAATTTTTTTTTAAAAAAGAAAACTATGTCTGATTCCCTGCTCATTCTTCCTGTTAATTTAATCAAACAACACACATCAGGGACTTCCCTTGTGGTCCCGTGGTTAAGAATCTGCCTGTCAATGTCGGGGGGGCATGAGTTCAATCCCTGATCAGGGAACTAAGATCCCACATGCGGTGCAGTTTGGCCAAACTTTAAAAAAAGAAAATCAGATACAGACAGGCATCAGTAGGGCTGGCTGACTGGCACACATGTTAGTATAATACAGGATAGGGAACGCTTCTATGGATAAGTTTGATTGAATTTTCTGTTAGAAATATTGGAGGCTACCATGTTTCAGTGAAAGGAGCTATTCATTCATGATTCCATTTGTTTGTCCATTCATCCATACCCCAACCAGTGTTGATGAAACATTTACTATGTACTAGTGTTGGGGAGCAATGGCACCCCACTCCAGTACTCTTGCCTGGAAAATCCCATGGATGGAGGAGCCTAGTGCACTGCAGTCCATGGGGTCGCTAAAAGCCGGACAAGACTGAACAACTTCACTTTCACTTTTCACTTTCATGCATTGGAGAAGGAAATGGCAACGCACTACAGTGTTCTTGCCTGGAGAATCCCAGGGACTGGGGAGCCTGGTAGGCTGCCATCTATGGGGTCGCACAGAGTCAGACATGACTGAAGCGACTTAGTAACAGCAGCAGCAGCAGCAGTGTTGGGGAGAAACCAGGGTTAAGGTAGAGCCCTCACTCTCTCAGATCATACATTCCAGGAGGGGAGCCAGAATTTTATTATTATTATTATTATCAAATATGTAATAATATTTGATTATTATTGATTGCTGTACAAGGCATTTAAACGAGGTGACACTATAGAGAATTAGGTTAGATTGCATGGTCAGGAAAGGCTCCAAGGAGAAGTTGTTGAATCAAAACTCTGAATGATGAAAATGAGCCAGTAGTTGTAAAAGGCAGAGTACAGACTGTTCTAGGTCAGAAAGTTGCTTGCCCAAGGGCTCTGAGGCAGACCCTACCAACCATGTTTGAGGCATTGAAAGAAAATCAGTCATCTGCAGCACACTAAGCAAAAGAAGTAGGGAGTTAGAAAAGACCAGGAATTTGGGGGTGCTAAAAGCCTACCTAAGCAATTTGGCTCTGATTCTAAGCCTGATTGGAAACCAATGGTGTATTTAAGCCTAGGAGTGGGATCTGATTAACATTTCAGAAGATCACTGTGGTATATAGATGTAGGACTGTAGGAAGGGTAGAAGTCTAGACAGGCAGCTGGAGGACTATTTCTGTGGTCATGACAGAGGGAAGACATTAGAGATGCTTATCAGTGGATGAATTATGGAGAAGCATGAGATAGAAGAGGGAGGATGGTGATTGAAATCATGAGTCTTCTTTCATCCTTTTATTCTTTTCACAGAAATGTATCAAGCATTCATTTTTGCTATGTACCTGGTATGCAAAATTCAGTACATTAAAATCCCTGACTCCAAGGAACCCAAAGTCCTAGTGGAAAAGATTGAGAGCAAAATAAATAATTAAAATATATTTTAATAAAATTGTAATCAGGGGGTATACATATGTGCCATGAGAGTCCAAAGGAAACTCTGATTAATATTAAATGTCAGTCTTTTGAAAGATGTTATTTTTATTGAAATCTACCCATTGATCCATTGGGTTGTGTTAATATAAAAAACTCAGTATAATTTATGTTAGTCAGATGTTTGGGCTCCTGTGTTCTGGACATAAACTTGTTTGATAACTCTGGATGACTCACTTCCACTTCCTTCACATTTGTAAAACAGTTTAAGTTATTACTACCCCAATTGTGGATCTGGGGACAGTTTGTGATGGTCACACCCTCATGTCAGCAACTTGGTGACCTCCAGGTTATAATAGAGAGCTGTGCATGTCACCTGGGCCTGGGGGACTCTATTCCCCCTTTGGACCACTGATGAGGAACAAGACAGGTGGTACTATTTTTAAAATGTCCTCTTCCTTCACATTACTTCTTTATTAAATGATACTATTGCACAGGGTAAAAATCACTTTTTTGTTACACAGTTCTACTTTCAGGAAATAAACATTTAAAGACCACAAAAATCGAGATTTAGACCATAAACAACACCCCAAAACTCTGCCTACCTCCAATTCCACAATCTCTGATTTGTTTTCTGTTCCTCCAGTTTTTGCCTCGTTCAGAAGACATCTGTCTTAGTGTGTTCAGGCTATTATAACAAAAATACCATAGACTGGGGGGATTATATAAAACAGAAATATATTTATCACAGTTCTGGAATCTGGGGAGTCCAAGAAGGTGCTGGCTCTATGGAAGACGGTATGGGGATTCCTTTAAAACTGAGGGAAAAAAACAATATATGATCCAGCAATCCCACTCCTAGGCATATACCCTGAGGAAACCAAAAGTGAAAAAGACACATGTACCCCAATGTTCATTGCAACACTATTTACAATAGCTAGAGCATAGAAGCAACCTAGATGTCCATTGACAGATGAATGGATAAAGAAGTTGTGGTACATATAGACAATGGAATATTATCCAGGCATAAAAAGGAATGTATTTGAGTCAGTTCTAATGAGGTGGATGAACCTAGAGCCTATTATACAGAATGAAGCAAATCAGAAAGAGAAAGATAAGTATTGTATACAAACACATGTATGTGGAATCTAGAAAGATGGTACTGAAGAATTTATTTGCCAGGCAGCATTGGAGAAATAGACACAGAGAACAGAATTATGGACATGGGGAGCAGGGAGGAGAGGGTGAGAAGTATGGAGAGAGTAATGTGGAAACTTACATTACCATATGTAAAATAGATACCCAATGGGAATTTGCTGTGTGTCTCAAGGAACTCATACAGGGTTTCTGTAATAACCTAGAGGTGTGGGATGGAGAGGGAGATTGGAGGGAGGTTCAAGAGAGAGGGGACATAAGTATACCTATGGATGATTCATGCTGAGGTTTGACAGAAATAACAAAAATCTGTAAAGCAATTATCCTTCAATTAAAACATAAATTAATTTAGAAAAGAAGGTGCTGGCAGATTCAGTATTTGGTGAGATTTGTAGACAGACGTCTTTCTGGTTTGCAGACAAACCTCTTCTTGCTGTGTCCTCCCATGATGGAAAGTGAGAGATAACTCTCTGGGGTCTCCTTTTTAAGTACTAATCTCAACCATGAGGCCTCCATCTTTACCTAATCTTTTGCAAAGGCCTCACTTCCAAAAACATTGCCAATGTTTGGATTTGTGTTTATGATCTTTTTTGATAATTCTAGACAACTATGGATGTCAGTTGGGTACATTCTCTGGACCATTACTGATGAGATTGAGGTTGCACTATTTTTGAAATGTCTTCTTTCTTTTCGTTAATTTTTATTGAAGTATAATATTGCATAGAATAAAAAAGAATTTATTTGGTTATACAGGGATTAAGATTCATTATGTGAACCTGGGGGCTTCCCAGTGTTGCTAGTAGCTAAGAACTTGCCTGCCAATGCAGGTGACATAATGATATGCAGGTTCTATCCCTGGGTCAAGAAGATCCCCTGGAAGAGGGCATGACAACCCATTTCAATATTCTCCCTGGAGAATCACCAAGTACAGAGGAACCTGGTGCAGTCCATAGGGTCGCAAAGAGCTGGACACAACTGAATGATTTAGCACTCATGCACACATGTAAATCTGGGGGACATATTCAACCCATAGCATCATCTAAACAGAACCATATAGTACGAAGCTGCTTGAATGTGACCTCTTTCACACAGCATCATGCACTGAGTCCAGTAGTTGCACGTATTAGCTGTTAGCTTCTTTTTTTATTACTGAATAGTAATTCAGTGTATGAATTTACCACAGTTTATTGATTCTGCAGTTGAAAGACTGGTGGGTTGTTTCCAGTTTTTGATGATTCTGAATGAAACCACTGGAACATTTGCAGTTATTTTTTGAATATATAAAAGAATAAACTTTTATTTCTCTTAGGCATACCTAGGAGAGGAATTGTTGGGTCACAGGATAAGTATATGCTTAACTTCATAAAAACCAGTACACTGTTTTCTAAAATGCCCATATTATTTTGCTTGTATATTAGAAGTTCCAGTTGCTCTATCAATTTGCCAGCACTGGATAATGTTAGTGTTGTTTTTTTTTTTAATTTAAGTTATTCTAGTGGGTATCTCATTGTGGTTTTAGTTCACATTTCCCTAATGAATTAATAATATTGAGCATATTTTCATGTGCTCTTCTTATACATGATGCATTATATAAATATATGTCATGTCCTGTTATTCAAATAAACCTATATGTGTTTGGTCTTCTCTTTGTAGTACTAGAGATGCAAAAAAAAATAAGTCAAAGTGTCTGCCCTCAGGAATTTCCTGCCATGCATTGTAAATAAATATATTATCTCTGCAAATGTAATATGAGTGGTTCTGTGGGAGTTCTGAGTCAGGTAAGATTATAAGCTGTTAGGACAATTGGAAAAATCTTCAGAAAGCACACAGGTTTTGAGAGCGCTTCAGAATTTAATTTTGAAAGACAGACTGGGACAGGGGCCATGGAGAGGGGGATCTCCAGGGAGATACAGGAATTAGACTTCAATGATGGGGAAGAAACCAACAAAACTGGGAGAAAAGTGCTTTGTGAAGGGTAAAGATGAAGAAAAGAAAGTTGTGCAAGCATGGGCACAGAAGTCTGAATTGATGAGCAAGAGCTCACCAATGTAAGATAGAAAAAGGAAGAGTGGACATATAGATCATTTCAGAGGTCAGAAGAAAGAACTTTGAGGGGATTTGATTTAACAAGCAATTGACAACATTACCCACCCAGAGTGAGGAGGGATGAGGCAGGTTTCAGACTTGAATGAAGAAAAGGACAAGTCGGGGGTGGGGGGTGGGGAGCTCAGAGCTCTCCTGGCTGCATTTCCCCCTTCAGACTAATATTCTTGCGCTGACTTCACAGCCCAGGACATCCCAGGGGCAGAATGGAAGTTTCATCCACAACTAAGATTCTCTCTTCCTTCTCTGTCTCTCCCCTATCCTCAGCCTCCCGTCTGGGTGTTTGCTACTTGGCTATTTTGCAACCTCCTCCACACACCATCTACATATACATCTTCAGTTGGCGGCTAGTTCAGAAGCCCCATCAATATGGAAAATTAATGGGGCACCTCCAAGCCCCTTCTCCATTGGAGTATTCACCATTATATCAGGGTCAAGGCAGGGCTGGGGGAGAACCTGCCCCAGAGCACTGTCTGTTGTTACAAAATGGTCCTGTAGTTCACAGAACCTCCGCTGCCATAGTGCAAGGATTAAAGGGCAATGCAGCAGAAGTAAGTTCAGAGAGTGATGGCATGATGTCTGCAGTAGGGGAGCTTCTTTCACCCAGAAAGAAGACTTAAGCAGAAAGGTAAAGCATGAATGGTGCAGCAATTAAAGGCACGCTCTGAGCCTGGCCACGTCAGCACAACCACAGGTCTGCCCCGATCACTGTAGAAGCATCACAGATGTTTCCAGAACCTGGTTCCATGACAGCAAGGGGAAACAAGACAGTCATGTACAGTCTTGTCAAACACGTGTGATTGGATTTTGCAGCCAATTCAGAAGTGTGAAACTTTTTCATTTTCTTTTTTTTTCAAGGTAGTTGGTTTTATTTATTTATTTTTTTAATTTTATTTTTTAAATTTAAAATATTGTATTGGTTTTGCCATATATCAAAATGAATCTGCCACAGGTATACATGTGTTCCCCATCCTGAACCCTCCTCCCTCCCCATACCATCCCTCTGGGTCGTCCCAGAAATATGTAAGAGATACTAATATTCTTAGACTATATCACTGTGTACTTGCTATATGTTGGTCATTTCATGAAGCATTTTATTTGGCCTTCAGAAAAACTTTATGGGTAAGATTTATTTCTCCATTTTTTAAAGATGTGGAAACTGAGCTTTAAAGAGGTCAGATAACTTGTTCATAGTTATCACTAGAAAGTAACATGTTGAGGTGTAAATCCAGAAGATCCGATTAGAGAAAATGCATTCCCGACCTCTACATACAGCCACTTCCTTTTGATACAGTAGAACAGTCACCTCTAAGACTGTTTTTTCCATTTGAAACAGCATTACAGTAAATTTGAGAATATTTTGAATAATATTTGCTACTTTCATTATGCCCTGGCTAACTGTGACACAATCAGAAGTATGCATTTGGTCTCTGCCCCCTGTTCCTGACACAGAACTCTTAAAACCCTTGTAATTTCCAGAGTCATAGGGGTGATAGGAGCACTTTGTGTCCTAATATTTGGTCTTTGACCCCAGTTTCTGACAGAGTTCCCAAATCCCTTGGAATTTACTGGATGATAAGAGTTTCTTTTATTCTATGGTACATATGTACAGTGGAATACTACTCAGCCATTAAAAAGAACTAAACAATGTCATTTGCAGCAACATGGATGGACCTAGAGATTATCACATTAAGTCAGACAGAGAAGGACAGAAATTGTGTGGCATCCCTCATATGTGAACTCTAAAAAAGAAATGATACAATGAACTTACCTACAAAACAAACTTAGGGAATGAACTTTCGGTTGTGATGGGGGTGGGAACGGTGGAGGGAATGGATAGTTAGGGAGTTTGGAATGAACATGTACACACTGCTATATTTAAAATGGGTAACCATTAAGGACCACTGTATAGAGCTCTGCTCAATGTCATGTGGCAGCCTGGATGGGAGGGGAGTTTGGGGGAGAATGGACACCTGTATAAGCTTCACTGAGTCACTTCACTGTTCACCGGAAATTATCACAACATTGTTAGTTGGCTACCATGTGAAAGCGTTAGTTGCTCAGCCCTGTCTGACTCTTTGTGACCCCATGGACTGTAGCCCTCCAGGCTCCTCTGTCCATGGGATTCTCCAGGCAAGAATATACCTCAATACAAAATAAAAAGTTTTAAAAAATGAATTAATGAAAGAGTATCTTTTATTCTATGATGCAATTTTTGGTGGGCTCCCTGAATAGCTCCTGGATGGGAACTGTTTACTAGAAACACCAAGCCATGATTAGAAGCTTGGAACTTTTATCCCTACCACTAGCCTTTTGGGGAAGGGAGAGGGGAGGGGAAATTTAGTTAATAATCAGTAATGCCTATGTGATGAAGCTTCCATAAAAACTTCTAAAGTAGAGCATTTGAAGAACTCCTGGGTTGGTGAACAGATCCATGTACCAGGAGGGTAGCACAACCCAACTCTATAGGGACAGAATCTCTTTTGTTCAGAACCCTTCTGGACTTCACTCCATGTGCCTCTTCATCTGACTGTTCATCTATAGCTTTGCAATACCCTTTATAATAAACCAGTAAACTGTATAGTAGATATTAAAGCTTTGTAGGTTTTTTGATTGGCCAAACTCAATATCCAGCCTGTGGCCTGTCATTTCTTTCTTTGTATCCTTCGCATTCTGCACAGTGGACTTCCATTTTAATATGTTTTAATACATCAACTGCTTTTCATTATTGGTATCGAAGAGAACCTGCCATAAATGTCTCTTACGTGTTTTTAAAGGTGTATTCTTAGATATCTTTTGTTCTCTATTGCCACTGAAAATGATACCCTTGAAAATTAATTACTGTAACTATCTCTTGCTGGCTATGTGGATAACAGTTTTTTAATATATTAACTGACTAGTCAGCTATCTTGCTCTACTCTTACTGCATCCGTTAGGCTCAGCCAAAAATACATAAACCACTCCAGGTTTTCAAGCAAAAGTGATTTTATAGAAGGGATTGGATGGCTTACAAAATCACTGGAAAAGCTGAAGGATGTAATATGAGGATGGAGAGGCAACACTAACTTTCAGCTTCGGGTTCAGAAGAATATTGAAGAAACACTTCCTTTGCCAGATACTGAAATATACTATAATGCCAGTGTAATAAAAAATTTGTCATTGGCATAAAAAATTGTCAAAGGGATTAGAGAAAACAGAATAGAGTGCCCAGAAACAGATTCCAGTATATATGACCATTTAATAAATGAAACAAGTGGTATTTCAATTCAGTGGAAATTTCATAAATGATGCTAGTGCAAGTGGTTTTCCATCAAAAAGGGAAAAAAAAATCTTAGGCACCTACTGCATGCCATATTTTGTTGATATATGGAAAAACCAATACAATATTGTAAAGTAATTAGCCTCCAATTAAAATAAATATATTTATATTTAAAATATTTTTAAAAAATTCTATCTGGGATGAAAACATAAATATTTACTAAAAAATAAATAGAAAGTTAGGGGACATGTTAAAACCTGAGGGTTTAAGAAATCATTATAACTAAGACAGTAAAACCCAAAACAAATTTAAGGAAAGGCAGACTTTTGATTGTTTAAAAATTAAACCTGTGTTTAAATATTTTTTCAAAATCAATACTTAAGCAAAGCAAATCATGCATTCTACACATGTGTTAGATAAAAGGTTAGAACATGTTAAAAATAAATTGATAACAAATTGACAACAAAAATGCATACAAATCTGCAGGAAAAAAAATGGACAAAATATGTGAATGATAACAAGCATAAAAGGCAAATGGAAACAAAAGAATGAATACTCAATCTCTTTATTAGTAAAAGAATTTTAAGAATTAACAACAAGATCATCTTTTATACCTAAGAGATGAGAGGAAAAAGTGTTATTTATGGCAAATAGGAATATAGACAACATGGAATTAATCCACTGTTGTTGTCAACATGAATCAGTAGAATAGCTTTTTTTTTTTTTTGGTCAGCAATTTCAAAGGTTTTTTTAAAATTTTTCTAAAAATGTATTTGTTGACCCAATAATCCCACTCTTGGGGATCTAATTTATAGAAATAAAAATACCAATGTGTAGAGATCCAAACATGGAAGCAAATATTTATTGCAGTATTTTTTTAAAAGAACCTGAGGTGAGTGAGCAAAAGTTTTTTTGAGATATACTGTTTGAGTAGATTATGCTACATCCACAATAGGAAATATTATGTTACCATTAAAAGAAGATGTTGGAGTCAGACCAAACACTTTGACAAGAGTACTATCATCTATGGTGAAGGGAGAAAAGCAATATGCACTATGTACTGTGGTCATTTTTAAAATAAAATAATAGCAAATTTTTTACTATCTATATTCATATCAATACTTGCAAAAATATCAACAGTTAAAGCTACAACTATAGGTACTGGATCATATGAGCATTGAATAGGCTATGGAATGTTAGCAAGAAGTGTTTAATATAAGTCATGTGGGGCAGGATGAGGGACCAGGAAAGGGAAAGCAGGAGACATTATTTTTTTTACTGTATTAAAATATCTAAAATAGGCAACTTAATATTTGTATTATGTGCATACGCATATATCAGAGAAGGCAATGGCAACCCACTCCAGTACTCTTGCTGGCAAATCCCACGGACGGAGGAACCTGGTGGGCTGCAGTCCATGGGATCACTAGGAGTCGGACACGACTGAGCGACTTCACTTTCACTTTTCACTTTCATGCATTGGAGAAGGAAATGGCAACCCACTCCAGTGTTCTTGCCTGGAGAATCCCAGGGACAGGGGAGCCTGGTGGGCTGCCGTCTATGGGGTCGCACAGAGTTGGACACGACTGAAGTGACTTGGCAGCAGCATATACACACACACACAGACACACACACATATAAAAAGGTGCATGAAAAGATAAACAGCAACATATTGATTTTGATTATGCTGGAATACAAAGCAGGATTTCAAGAGACATTAAATTTTATATGCCACCTTTGTTTTTACAAGTAAAACATTAACTGCACAATCCTAGGAACTAGTGATGGGCTTCCCTGGTGGCTCAGATGGTAAAGAATCCGCCTGCAATGCCGGAGACCTGGGTTTGATTACTGGGTTGGGAAGATCCCCTGGAGGAGGGCATGGCAACCCACTCCAGTATTCTTGCTTGGAGAATCTCATGGACAGAGGAGACTGGTGGGCTACAGTCCACGGGGTCACAAAGAGTCGGACACGACTGAGCGACCAAGCACAGCATGAATTAGTGAAGCTAGTTTCATTGTTGAAAAATGAAGAAGGAAGAAAATTTTGTCTCTTCTAGGTGTCTACATAAGCCTTCTTGGCCAACTCAATATGAACCAAAAATAAGTAATCACGGGTACCCAGAAAAAAAGTCTCTAAACATCTAGTCGTTCATGTCAGTGGGTCACAACAGATCTTCACACGGTCCACTTACCACTCTTCATTCTGCTCACGGTCAGCTCTTAAGAGAGGGTTTTCTTGGCCACTTTATGCATTTTACCCACCACAGATCATCCCCTAAGCCTTTATGTTGACTCAACATAACATTTATTGTGTACAGTTAAAATCAAATTTTAGTTTCAGCCTTCCTCTTTTAATAATTTTTGAAAATGCAATTCGGGCTCTTTTCCTTTGAAAAAAAAATACAGCTTTAGCTGTGACCCACAATTTTTATTATGAGGTTTGGGTTTTTCTTTCCCATTCATTCTTTTAAAAAATAACTAGTAATTTTCATTTTCCCCTCTTCATCAGGTGTTGTTTCAAAATGTTTTAAAATAGAAATGTGCTAGTTACATTTTTCAGGGGCAGACATCATTTGTTATTGATTTACATATTTTTGAAGAGGAGGGGGAAGTAATTCTAAAATGAGACCTATAAAATATGTCCTTTGGAAATTTACTGAGCATTTTTGTGGCTACATATACGATTATTTTTCGCCATGTTCCAAGGACATAAAAGGACATATATTTCCATTTTGTTAGGATAACATACTCTTTATAAATCTATTAAATTGTGCTTACTGATTATTTTTCTCAAATGTTCTACTACTACCCACATGGGTTTTTATATCCCAAAATAGTTAGACTGAAAATTTCCAAATAAATGCATTTTAACAAATTGCCATGTTAAATTACCAAATTGCCAAATTCTAACCCAACGTTTACATTTCACTGCAGTGTTCTTTGCTGTGTAAGGATGTACATCCTTTGTAAGTCTCTTATGGACTGTTGCATTTTATTATTATATAATATCCTTCTTTATCCTGCTTAGTGCCTATGACTTTGATTTTCCTTGTCCTTATATTTGTATTTTCTCTAGCACTTCATTTTATTTGTATTTATCTCATAGCCCACAATAATGATTTTTTTTCTTCCTTCTCTTCTCTCCTGGTAATTTAGAAGCTCTATTATATCTTTAAGTCTGTTAGTGGTTCCCACTTCTAACTGTAAAAATCAAAGCTGTGTTTCTCCCACTGTTGCATCACATACCTACTCCTCCATTTCCATTGAGAGGAATGCTTTAGCATAGAGTCACTTTTACCTCCATATTAAACCTTCAGGACTGTAGTAAACTGCAAAAACTGCCAAACATGATCTGAAGATTATGCAGTTAGTCAGCGTCTCCTGACCTCTGGCCAGCTCCAGTTTTCAAACTATGGTGGCTTGGTTAAAGTTCTTGCTTTTTTGGGTTGTGGTTGGAAAGGAACTGCTTGTGACTAATTGGGGCATTCTCAGTGGAGGCAACATTTTGTGAGATTTCACTGTCTTTTCTTTCCTGATCTTTGACCATCCAGATCTACAAATAACACTGTATTACATATTTCATTAAATTCATAACACCAAGGGCCTGCATCTTTTGACAGTTGGGTTATTTGGATACCACATATCCCATGATGGTGGAATTTTATCATATTTTAATTTTCTGCTCTTTGCAACTCCCTCCCTCCCCTCCCATTCTCCCACTACTGGATTTTGCTGAGAGTTGTGTTTTTTGTTTTTGTTTTTATGAGGGCAGTCTATTAAAAGTCTTCCCTTGTTTTGGGTGTCATTTTTTCCAGGACTACTTACTTTATACCTGTGCTACAAATTCATAGTAGCATTGTCATAATCAGTTATACATAATTGCATACATATATGGAGTGCTCACCCTTCTCTACCTGCTATATATTTATTTGTTGCCTATTCCTATTTCTTTTCCTTTTATGTCTTACAATAGGTTGAAGTCTTTGGTCTTATTGAAATTTAACGTTCATAACTACAGTTACCTCCTCTGACATTGAACATGGATTATACTCTCTGACACCTTTCCTGATTTTTTTTCTTTTCTTTGGCTAATAGATGTATTATGTGTAGAATATTGACACTGTACGGGCTTCCCAGGTGGCTCAGTAGTAAAGAATCCACCTGCCAATGCAGGAGACCCCAGGTTGATCTCTGGGTCGGGAAGATCCCCTGGAGAAGGAAATGGCAACCCGCTCCAGTATTTCTGCCTGGGTGATCCCACAGACAGAGGAACCTTGCAGGCTATAGTCCATGACGTCACAAAGAGTCAGACACAACTGAGTGACTAAATAACAACAAAGCAACATAGCAGCCAAGAGTCTACAGATGTTGCAGAGCAGTTAGCTTCCCATACTGGGGAGAAATCTGACCGGTTTACTCAGCTATGTAAAACAACAAAAACAAAAAAACAGCTACTTTGAAATAGAAACTTTAAGGACTTTTGTGTGGCTTCGAATTTAGGAATTTCAAGGGCTTAGATTTTTTTTTGGTAAGTTTTGAAACCCAGTGAGAGATTTTAAGTGCAAACTTATCTTCCTTCAGCTCAAGTAAATTGCCTTATGTTTCTTTTAAAATTATTACTTTCCCCTCTTATTTTTCCTTTTCTTCTCTTGTTAATCCAGTGATTCCAATTAGATTTCCTGATTCTGTCCTCAAAACTCTTATTTTTTACTCTTGAACTTATGGCTATATGTTTCTGCTTTATTCATGACATTTTTTATCAACATCAGCTTTCAAATTTTTAATTACAATCTTGGCAAGGTTATGCTTTCTTATAATTTATGTATTGATTTTTGAAACTGGAAAATCATTAACTGGTGAAACTATTTCCCTAATTTTATCTCTTTGAGAATTCTTTCCTAGACTATTTCTCCTTCCCCCAAACTGGCATGGAAATTAACCCCTCATATGTGGAGAACCTTGATCAAGTCATTCCTACAGTTGGACAGACAGATGCAAGTATCTAAACTACTCACTCATGTCCAACTCTTTGTGACCCCATGGACTGTAGCCCTCCAGGCTCCTCTGTCCATGGGATTCTCCAGGCACGAATACTGGAATGGGTAGTCACCCTCTTCTCCAGGGGATCTTCCCAACCCAGGGATCAAACCCTGGTCTCCCGCATTGCAGATAGACTCTCTACTGTCTGAGCCACCAGGGAAGTCCTTATATCTAAATCACAGAAGTTAAGAAAGTTTAAGCAGAAATCTGACCCCTGCTATTCCCAGGTCTTTTTCTTAACAAAAAAGTGAATAGATTATTTAAAACAGATTTAAGGATTCATTTTTAACTCTTAAACCCTCTGGAACTACTAAACCAACATGGAAATAGGTGTTGTCATACTTCTATGACAATGCTGGGGTAATAGAAATAAACATTTTACATAATAATTCAACAGAGATAAGAAGACAGACCCTCTTGGAGCATCATGATGTATAGGAGTGATGCTGGCAGAAGTGCTCATTTCCACACTGCGAAAGGTCTATCTGTGTTGCGGGTACCTGATTCAGGGACCAGACCAAAAAGGAGGCTACTTTCCTCTCCCTTCCAGAACCTCAACATCTGTCCCCTTTGCAATTCTGTCCTTTGTTTAGCTTTAGAACCAGGCATAATCATCACCGCCTGGGCATGCTAGAGGCCAGTACCCATCGGTGTGGGAGCTTCTAGGCAGGAGGGGAGAGGGTGAGGGTCAGAGAGGACTGCTAGAAGGGTGGAGAGAAGAGAATGGAAGGAGTGCGGGTGAGAATGAATTTCTCTGTTGACCTCAGTACACAGGAGGCCGTGCTCAGACCCTGTACCTATGAAAAGAGCTCGGTCAAGAGCATCAGACTCACCACTCCAATTCTCACCTTCTTCCAGATCTTCAAAGTTTATATTATTTTGTTCCAACAAGTCAGTTACTGATAAAACTTTCTCCAGAATCCCAGAAAGATATTTCTGTTACCACTTTTTCCTCATTTTACAATGAAGAACCATTTCCTGACTTCTACACAAAGCTTTGCAAATGAAGTTATAATAAATCACGTCTAAAAATCCTGCCGTAAGAGAGAAAGATAGTAACAATGGAAAGAGCTGGCACTACTCTAGCCAGGTGATGAAGGTTAATCAAGTGATGAAGTTTAACACCATTGACAACGCCATGTGGATATCATGTTTTCCTTGTGGGATTCTTTCCAAAAATCCATAAGCATGAGGAAACTTAGGCAAACTCAAACTGAGGGAACTTATGGGTTTTTCTCAAAATCCTAAGATCATGAAAAACAAGGGAAGACTAAGAAAGCGTCGCAAACCACAGTACACTTAAGAGATACGATGATAAAATGAAATGCTGTGTTCTGGATTTGATCCCAAAACAACAACAGAAAAGGGTATTAATGGAAAAACTCGTGAACTTTAAGTAAAGTCTGTTTTAAGTAAAACATCGGTGTTGGCTTCTCAGCTTTGACAAGTATATACAGTGGTAACATATGAGAGTAACTTTAAGGAAAATTGTAACTGAGAGGAGTAGGGGTATCTGTACCTTCCTGTTATTTTCATCAATCTAAAATAGCTCCATAATTGAACATATTTTTTAAAAGTTCCCCAGATTCTAAAAACTAGTTTACCTCCTTAGCTCTAGGCTAGATAAATGTAATTGCTTCTCCTTCAGATTCAGTTACCTAGAAAGGCAAGTATGCCAGGAATATAGTTCTGACACTCACAAATACTTATGGAGCACCTACAGTATGCCAATGATCTGACGGCTTAACTCTCATCTATAGATATTACATACAGGATGCATCCAAGTCATTGTCACTGGAGAAACCATTTCTTGGAGCCTTGTTTTTTTCTGCTGGTGTCCTTTATGTCTATACCTCTCCAAAAGTTTAATCAAGATATTGAGGACTTTGTTTCCTTATATCTTCTTTAGTAGATAGAGAGTTTAGTAGCTCTCTCAAGACATTCAGTGACTCTCATTTGGGTAATGTGCTGAGCTTGCTACCAATATTTTGAGTAAATGGGAACGGGCTCTGAATCGGTATCTCTGTGCAGAGACTGCGTTGTTCAAAGGACATGGAACACAGCTGGATGCACACCTTCATTCCGCCTTCAGTCAGGTCCAAACCGGATGGTGGGCAGAACAATAGGAGACAGATAGCATCAATTTCTTCGCCAACAAAAAGTGCAAGAAATAGTATTTCCCCTTCCCCTGAAACCTGATGGGAATTCAAGAATCAAGCTTGATCTTGGGGTGAGAGGAGAGGGTGTTTGGGAAAGGAAAGAGGAGAAAAGGCATGAACTGAGCCAAGGGTCTCGCTCTCTCTTGCCTTCTTCCTCTGTAGGGATGTCAGTGGGGAAGGAAATAGGCCATTAGCAAGTGTGTGCTCATTCCTGACACAGTTGAGACAATTCCCGTCAGCCATGGTCTCATCATTGTCGGATGGGCCATTGGAAGGCTAGTGTGTAGTCTCTGTTCTCAAAGTCAGAGGAGTGGGTTTGGGTTGCAGCCAGATCCTTTCTGGCCATCAATGCATCCCACCTGGGATTGCAGCAAGAGAGAAGGCAGGATTTTCTGTAGGACGCCAAGGTTCTCAGAGTTCGATAGGCATTCATATGCTCTCTTTGCTATTGAGTCTTTAAAAGTTACATAAATTTAGGCCCATTTAAAATCTCTGACCCATAACACCTTGTTTTTTAATTTTATTATTTTTAAAATTAGTTTTATTGGCATATGGTTGCTTTACAATACAGTATTAGTTTTACTGTACAGCAAAGTGATTCAGCTATATATATACATATGTCCCCTCTTTGGATTTCCCCCCCATTTAGGTCACCACAGAGCACTGAGTAAGGTTTCCTGAGCTATACAGTGGGTTCTCATTAGATATCTGTTTTATATATAGTATTGATAACGTATATATGTCAATTCCAATTTCCCAATTTATTCCACCCCACTCTTTTCCCTCCTGGTGTCCATACATTTGTTCTCTACATCTGTGTCCCTATTTCTGTTCTACAAATAAGACCATCTATACCATTTTTCTAGACTCCACATATGTGTTAATATATGGAAAGAGGAAACATGGTGATGCCCAACTTCTCTCCAAACTGAAAACTTTCTGGGTTCTACATCTAAGTTCTCAAGTTTTGCACAAAGTAGGTCTTCAGTGGGGGAAAGAGGTGCTGATTTCTGTAGCAGTTAATTTTAAAATATAATAAATTTTTGAGATTAGGAGAGTATTGTTAACCTTTTATGAGTTAAAACATGACACGGGCGGTCCAACTTAGAGGTGAAAGATAGTCTGGATACATTTCCAAATATTCAAGCAAATGCAAAAAGAGTACCTTGGAGTCATGACCTGCATAAAATGCAGAAGACAAATACCACTGTAAACCATACAGTTATTAAAACTGTGTTCTAACTTGCTCTTTCTATCTAGTACATATACACTGATGCAGACCATCACTGGACAAGACTTAGACACACGGTGTGCTTTAGTTGCTCAGTCATGCATGACTCTTTGCGACCCCATGTCTAGACACTTTGCTACCCGGTAATCCAGACTCCTTCCCTTGTAGCTCAGCTGGTAAAAAATCTGCCTGCAGTGTGGGAGACCTGGGTTCAATCTCTGGGTTGGGAAGATCCCCTGGAGAAGGGAAAGGCTACTCACTCGAGTATTTTGGCCTGGAGAATTCCATGGACTGTATAGTCCATGGGGTCACAAAGAGTCAGACACAACTGAGTGACTTCACTTCACTTCAGTCCAGATGTCATGGACTGTCACTCACCAGGTTCCTCTGTCAATGGGGATTTTCCAGGCAAGAACACTGGAGTGGGTTGCCATGCCCTCCTCCAGGGAATCTTCCTGACCCAGGGATCAAACCCACATCTCTTATGTCTCCTGCATGGGCAGGTAGATTCTTTACCACAGGTAGATTCTTTCCCAGGTGGCATTAGAGGTAAAGAATCTACCTGGGAAATCCCTCTTTTATGTATGTATTCCCTATATTCCTTTAGGCTTCTTTTTTTTTTTTTTTTTGCCTCTAAGTTTCAATGTTCTTTTCTCCTTCTCTCTCTTGTGATATATATTATCTTTAACATAAAATCTATTACCTCTTTTATCATGGGTCCCTGATGTAAAAGTTGTGCTTCCCAGCTGGCACAAGTGGTAAAGAACTCGCCTGCCAATGCAGGAGACCCAAGAGCCATCAGAGAAGCCCAAGAATACTGGTGTGGGTAGCCTATCCCTTCTCCAGGGGAATCTTCTCAACCCCTGGGGTCTCCTGCATTGCAAGAGATTCTTTACCAGATGAGCTATCAGGGAAGCCTGACTTAGCATGCACACATACATAGAAGAATATGTGAATATATACATACATATATAGAAGAAATACCTCAGAGAAGGATAGAAAAAATTGATTGGAAAGAGTAAAGAAATAGGGAAAAAAAAAAAACAGTCAAGTAAAAAATAATCTGCTGACTAAAGCAATTCATTAATCCCTAGAAAAATTAATAAAACAGAATAAAATCCAAGATTTACCCAAACAACATTCAATTTAAGTATGATGTAAGAATTAACTCAAGAGTCCAAGGTTACAAACATTAAAGCTACTACTTACATTCCTATACACCGATTATATTAATCAATACACTCCCAGGGACACAGTAGGTAAGGGATATGGAAACTTAGCAGCAAACATTGGCCCAACAAGTGAAAAACCCTTCACCAATACAATTTCTAATCAATCTTTTAACTGCGCAAAGGAATCTGTATTTAGACAGTTTAGAACATCTCACGGAGAAGGCAATGGCACCCCACTCCAGTACTTTTGCCTAGAAAATCCCATGGACAGAGGAGCCTGGTGGGCTGCAGTCCATGGGGTCGCCAAGAGTCGGACACGACTGAGCGACTTCACTTTCACTTTTCTCTTTCATGCATTGGAGAAGGAAATGGCAACCCACTCCAGTGTTCTTGCCAGGAGAATCCCAGGGACGGGGGAGCCTGGTGGGCTGCCATCTATGGGGTCGCACAGAGTCGGACATGACTGAATTGACTTAGCAGCAGCAGCAGCAGCAGCAGAACATCTCATGCCTCTCATGGTTGGGAGGCTGTGAACAATCACATGTAGCTGGAAGAAACTTCAGAGGAGTTTGTAGGTTGAAACATTCTTGTCACGCCCAGGAATTTTATTAACTGGAGCTGTAAGTTAACTCTTTTTCAGAGAGAGGTGGTGGGGGACAGCCCCTGTAAAGTCAGAGGTGTAGGTGAGAGCACAAAGCAGTAAAGTAGGCAGACTCTGGTTTTGGGGGTAGATGCTCGAGAATTTCCAGGGGGACTCCTGAGGCTCAATCCTGCCTTTGCATATGCCGAGCCTCCTTCCTCATGACCTTTGCCATGGGCAGATTTCCTCACACTGGCTCCCGGCATCATATACCTTCCCTGGTGGCTCAGATGGTTAAGAATCTGCCTGCAATGCAGGAGACCTGGGTTTGATCTCTGGGTCGGGAAGATTCCTAGGAAAGGAAATGGCTACCCACTCCAGTATTCTTGCCTGGAATATTCCATGTACAGAGGAGTCTGGCAGCTACATTCCATTGGGTCACAAAGAGTCAGACACAACTGAGCAACTAACACTTTATACATTCTAAAAGGAAGTCTGAAGAAAAGATAGGTTGGTATAAATAGACACCAAATCACGGTAGCCACACACGTGCCTGAATAAACAGAAACCACTGAGTTCTGAGGGGGAAATATGCTGACCGCCATGTCCTGTGGCCAGTGATTGTGTGAGGGCAGGTGAGAAACATCCTTAGGGAGGCGTGGGCTGAGAACTGAGGCAATCTGTGATGCCTGGCTGAGAAAAGTACTCTCAGTCACTCTACCTGAGCAAAAGATGAATCAATATCAACAACTCAACAATGAGGAAGTTGTGGTAATAAGGAATTGATGGTATCCCTTTGGCCACTGTACTTCTTATTGAGTTCTCTCCACTGCTTGACTAATGGTGGGGTACATGGCATATGGCAAGCTCTTCCTTTTAAGAAAGAAAGGCATTGCACTTGTAAAACAGGACAAATGGACGTGTCCCCTCCCACCAGCCCCAGAGGGAGAACTAACAGAGCTCCATCAGAGTATACTCTGTGGTCAGCAAGGGTAAAATCAAAGGCAGCCCCAGGAGTGAGCCCTGGGTATTACTTGTTGGCTTTTTGGAACTCTCCTCACAGATTTGGCAGCATCCCATTGAAACAGGAAATGAAAGTGCAAGGGATTGATTCTGTATTTGCCATTCTCTATCTGCAACTTTTATTTTTTACATTAAAAAGAACAAGTTTTCTGGTTAAACTGTTGCCATCAGAGCTCAACTTTCTCCTCCATTTCTGGTTTCTGTTTTAAAAAAATATGGATTATATAGCTTCACAATGTTTTGTTATTTTCTGCTGTACAGTAAAATGAATCAGCTGTATGTATACATATATCCCCTCACTTTCGGATTTCCTTCCCATTTAGGTCACCACAGCTCATTACATAGAGCTCCCTGTGCTATACACTAGGTTCTCATTAGTTATCTATTTTATAGATAGTAGTGTATATAAGGACATGAGTTTGAGCAAACTCTGAGAGATAATGAAGGACAGGGAAGCCTGGTGTGCTGCCGTTCATGGGGTCGCAAAGAGTCAGACACAACTTAATGACTGAACTACAGCAAAGTGTATATACGTCAATCTCAATCTCCCAGTTCATCCCACCCCTTCTTTCTCCTCTGGTGTCCATATCTTTGTTCTCTATGTCTATGATCTATTTCTACTTTGCAAATAGGTTCATCTGTACCATTTTCAACAATTAAATAAGTTGGAAGTTTAAATATCAATAAGAATCATATTTACGAGCGTAATGTAAGCCTCATTTTTCACACTCTGTCTGAAGTTTTCTTGTCAAAACTCTTTCTAATAAATGGGAAGAGGTTTTGATACTGGAAAAATGTCTAGTTTTGTCCCAAACCCTTTTAGATTCTACCAATGTTATCTTCAGTGTGAAATTTTCCTAGGATTTCAGTAAGAAGGGGATAAAGCTGCCTTATGAAAGGTGCTGAAGAATTTATAAGCATCCTTTTTAAAGACACATGTCACAACCAATCAGGGGCCATATGATAATCAGATGACAAAAGGTTCATACACCAGGAGTATGAAGAAAACCCACATGTAGTTAAGTCCCCTGTAAATAATGCAGAGCGTCAGGCTTGCCTCTAACCAGCTGGGATGGCATGACATACAGACTTCTTTCTAGTCTATGATTCTTCACTCAGTATTTATTCTGTAATCATCTCACAGTACTGAGAATTTGGCATTTTAATTTTATCTCTCAGGGGAATACGTGGATACAGGCACCATGACAAGTATAACAGTATAACAGAAGGACAGTTACCTTAGGCTTATACTCCATCCTTATTTTTTTTTTCAGATTTCCAAGAAAGAAAGATATTTTCAAGGTTCATAGCAAAAAATTTTACTGTGACTTCATATGCATCATCTTTCACTACATGAAATCTAAAAAAAAACTTGTGTTCCAAACTCTATTTCTTATCTGGATAGTCTAACCATAAGTCATTCATTTTTAACCATTCCACAAATGTATGTTCTGCATTCATTGAATGCCAGACACCGCGGTGGCCATTGGGAAGCAGTATAGTATAGTGGTGAAGAATGGGAGCTTTGAACACAGATAGGGCTTGAATCCTAGTTGTCATTTACTGTCTTGTATGCCTTGTATGTGTTCTTTAACTTCTCTGAGTCTTATTTTCTCATTATGAGAAGAGTGAAATATTCAAGCCAATTTATCAGATAGTCGTGAGGGTTAGGAATCCCTGATGGTACAGTAGTTAAGTTTCTGTGTTTCCAATGTAAGGGCTACAGAATTGATCCCTGGTTGGGGAACTAAGATTCCACATGCCATGTGTGCAACCAAAAAAAAAAAGATTATTGTGAGGATTATAGGAGCATAAACACAAAATATGCTCAGATAATGATGGTGATGATGAAGATGATTTGTATTAGTTTGTTCAGACTGTCATAAAAAAAAAAAAATCTTAGCCTCAGTTGTTCAAACAGTAGAAATTTATTTTCTCCACATTCTGGAGTCTGAAAAGTCCAAGATCAAAGTCCAGCAGGTCAAAGTTTCTGGTAAGAATTCTCTTTTTCACTTCAGATGATTACCTTCTGCTGAGTCTTCACATGGCCAAGAGAGAGTGAGCAACCTCTCTAATGCAAAGGGCACTAATCCCATCAGATCAGGGCTCCGCCCTCATCTAACCCTTATTACCACCCAAAGTCCTCATCTCCAAATACCACTGGCACTCAGGACTGCAAAAGATAATTTTGGGGAGACACAGTCCAGTCTGTAGCATTGATATCATTATTTCCACTTTCCTGAAGCAATGTTTCATCATTTATACCAAAGGAGTAAGAATACTTATCTTTTTTAAGATGCCAGAATCCCTATGGAAATCATACAATTCAAAAAAGCCACCTTTGGGCCTTCTAGAAATGACTCAGCTTCTCTCTTTAAGGACTCTCTAAATTCAAGTAGCCTCTATATTTTCAAGATCCGCTTTCTGTCCAACCACACCCTCCAGTCACCCGTAGCAGATGTTGGCTCTGGTAAATACTGTAACCCAAGGATTGTAAACATTTCTGAGGCAATGTTTAGAATGGTTACAGGCACCCCTCTAATTTAGCTAAGACATTTTTTCACAACGTCAGGATTAAATAGTCAACTTAGGTCCTGTGCACACAAATGACTCCAAACAATAGGGTCCACAGCTGACCCAATAATGAACTTTCTTAACCTATCCTTGAAAAGAAAAGCAGTCGTATTACTGACCTTCAGATGGGTTTTTCAGGGTTTCTGAACCACCCATCTGACTTACTCTTTATGTCAAGACACTGAAAGTTCCTGTTACTAAGGAAGAAGAACATCAGATCAGATCAGATCAGATCAGTCGCTCAGTCGTGTCCGACTCTTTGTGACCCCATGAATCGCAGCACGCCAGGCCTCCCTGTCCATCTCCAACTCCCAGAGTTCACTCAGACTCACGTCCATCGAGTCAGTGATGCCATCCAGCCATCTCATCCTCTGTTGTCCCCTTCTCCCCTTGCCCCCAATCCCTCCCAGCATCAGAGTCTTTTCCAATGAGTCAACTCTTCACATGAGGTGGCCAAAGTACGGGAGTTTCAGCTTTAGCATCATTCCTTCCAAAGAAATCCCAGGGCTGATCTCCTTCAGAATGGACTGGTTGGATCTCCTTGCAGTCCAAGGGACTTTCAAGAGTCTTCTCCAACACCACAGTTCAAAAGCATCAACTCTTCGGCCCTCAGCCTTCTTCACAGTCCAATTCTCACATCCATACATGAACACAGGAAAAACCATAGCCTTGACTAGACGAACCTTTGTTGGCAAAGGAATGTCTCTGCTTTTGAATATGCCATCTAGGTTGGTCATAACTTTCCTTCCAAGGAGTAAGCGTCTTTTAATTTCATGGCTGCAGTCACCATCTGCAGTGATTTTGGAGCCCAGAAAAATAGTCTGACACTGTTTCCACTGTTTCCCCATCTATTTCCCATGACGTGGTGGGACCAGAACATATTGCACCCAAAGTCCATTTTCATTAGCAGAGCAATGATGTCATCATGCACTTCTTCAGGGGGAATTAAGGATGTGAACAAAATTTTGCTGTAACTAGCTCCAGCCAATTGCTAAATACTCTGGACTTGCAACCTCATTGTTGAGTGTGAGTTTGAAACTGGCTGAGGTGGGAACATTTACACCTTGAAAATCAGAAAATACTATAAGTCAGGGCTTTTTCCCCTTCTAGAAGTTTATCAGTATTCAGTGGACTTTAACTTCTCCCATTTTTAAAAGTCCTAGACTGGGATAAGTCTTCACTATATCTGGGGATATAGATCATATACTTTGCTTTAATATATAGATTCTTGGCCTCCACATAGTATCTAATGCATAATACTCTCTACTACTGTCCTGGCACTTGGTACTTTCGAAGACCAAAAGTTGCCACAAAACTGGTTTTGAAAGTATTTATAAAAACAAAAACATATATCTGATAGATATTAGGAGGAGATTGAGAGTGAGGAGTGGAAATAAAACCAAACAAAAAATAAGTAAATCTAGTGAGAGGTCTTGCACAGATGATAAAATCATGCCAAGTCCTATGACATTTAAGTAATTCTATCTCCTGTACCTGAAGTATAAGGGGTGGGGTGAGAGTACATTGCAGAAAAGTCAATGTTGAGTGTAATATGTGTACATATAATTGTAACAGTACAAAACTACTGCAGGAAGGAATCGTGTCTCACTAATTTCTGCACCTTCAGTATTTACTGCAATGCTTGTCATTGAGAAAGAATTCATAACATGTTTCAAAACATCTAAGTGAGTTATTGAATAAGTGAATAATAATAATAACAGAGTTTCCCCCATGGCTCAGTGGTAAAGAATCTGCCTTCAATGCAGGAGACATGGGTTCAATCCCTGGGTCAGGAAGATCCTCTGGAGAAGGAAACAGCAACTCACTCTGGCATTCTTGCCTGGGAAATCCCATGGACAGTAGCACCTGGTGGGCTACAGTCCATGGGATTGTCAGAGTTGGACATCGTGGCTAAACTACCACCACCACCAATAATAATAGCAATGCTAATAATAGTAAAACCTCACTCTTTCAGCATGGTTACCTTTCACTATGGATACCAATAAAATTGTTTCCAATACACATTAGATGCCATCGCTGACTTGTTTGGAACCCTCCAATGGCTTCCTATCACACCTAAACTCACTAACCCTGGCCCAAGTCCTTTCTAACCAGTTACCCACCTAATTCTCCTTTTGTACTCCTCTGCCCCTCATTTACTTGGCTCTGTCTACACTAAGCCTTCTCTCCTCTCCTTCAATGTCTCATGCCTTGCTCAGACAGCTTATACCTTGCTCTCTCTTCCTGTAGACCTTGACTCGGCTTACTCTTTGACTCATGCAGGTCTTTTCCCAAAGGTCATCCCCTCATAGAAAATATCCTTTGGGTGATGTACCTAAAACAGAACTACCATCACTAGACAGTGTTTGATCTTTTTAATGTTTTATTTTTCTGTACAGTACTCACACTTTCTGACATTTGTTTACTCGGTGGTTTGTTCATTGTCCTCATCTTATTGAAGATTGAGTCTAGGAGACTGGGGACTTTGTCCACCTTGTCCTAGATAGTACCCTTGATTTCTGGAACAGTGCCCATCACCGTAGGATCTCATTAAACTTTTGATGATCTTTTGATAAGTGATGAATGAATGAGGGAATGAGGGAATGACTTCATTCACAAAAATTCTAGAGTAATTGGCCCAAACACCATGAAGTACAAGGGTATCTCAATCTACAGAGGTCATAACCCTGCTAGCTGCTCCTGGAGGCAAGCTGATGGTACTGCGGTGGTAAGCATGGCAGCTCTCCAGTCTGAATCTCTAATTATAGGCCAGGTTCTGAGTAACAGAAACAGAACATATTCACATGCCTAATGCAGACAATTATAACTCAACATCCAAAAGCTAACTGAATGTATCCCCTCATCCCCAACTTTTCATTCCTTTTCTCAGCTCATGATATTGGCAAAATCAAACAATGGGGTACCATCCTAGATTTTTTTTTTTTTTATTCTCCACACTGCCACCCTCAGAGATATCATTCTAAAATTCCATGTCCTCAGTGAAAAAAAAAAAAATTTCTAGTACTTACAGGTTAAAATCCAGACCTCTTAGAAAGGCTTCAAGGCTACTACTCCTCTGACTCAGGTCTAGTTTCCCAATTTCATTTCTAGAGTCATATATTAACTTCCGGCCACTGGCTAGATTTTTCTTACCCCACCCAAGCTATGTCTAGCTTTCCATTTCTTGAATCCACCATGCTCATTCATGCCATCAACTTTATACCTCTGAGATCCTCTGACTAGACTATCTTGCCTCTCCCAGCCTGGCATATGAATCATTCAATGCTCTCACAGGAAGCCTTTCCTGACAACCACCAAGCTGATTTAATTCCCTGCTCCTGATGTGTTCTTTGGAAATCCTAAGTGGGCTCCTGGTTCTAACTGTTTCCCTCTTGAAAAAGCTCCAGCAAGAGTGCTAATCTCCAGGGTACACATGTTTAACCCCATCACTGAACTGGCTAAGTCTGCAAGGAAATTCTTTACAAATACTGAGAAGAGAGGGCCAAAAACCTAATTAATTTTTCAACACTGAAGTCTGAGTTTTACAATTTGTCTCTTTTTTACGATAATAAATTTCTCTAAAACAAGCAGGGCCTGGTGGTTGGGCAAGGGGCCAGCAATCCTCATTTGGCAAAGGGTTGCCTTGACTCAGGCTGTGTATATTTGGAGAACAATGCCATAGGTCAAATGTCAATATTAGCCCAGTTCCCTTCCAATAGAGAATGTAGAACCCCCCATGTGTGCCAACTGCCAAGAGATGGCCATGGATGTCCTTCTGGTTCTCACTCTAAGGGCACTTTGGACCTTTGTGGATGCCAATATTTTCAAACTGGATTCACAGACTTTTAGAACTCATGATCTTGAAGTGACCTTAGAAATGATTAAGTTAATCATCTACTTATTCCATAGGTAAGATGTATCCCTGCTTCTAACACTAGCTTTCAGTCCACTGACACCGTTTATCCAGTCCTAGCTGTTCAGAAAGATAATCTGCCATTCCTTCTCTTCCTATTCCAAAGTCAGGAAGAACTCAGGTATCAATACTGTAAGAAATCAAACAATTAATTGCAAACTACCACTGAGGGTAAAAACAATTACTATCTCATTTCTAACAGCAGAGGCAAGAGGCTTCCCTGGTGGTGCAGTGGTTAGAACTTTACCTTCTGATGCAGGGGGTACAAATTTGATTCCTGCTCTGGGAGCTAAGATCCCACATGTCTCGTTGCCAAAAAGAAAAAAAAAAAAAAAGTCAAAAAACATAAAATGGAAACAATATGGTAATAAATTCAATAAAGACTTTAAAAAATACAGACATAGGTGACATGCATCCCTCCATGCTTTAGGCAGCACTCTGGATTAAAACTTCACAGTGGTAAAACAATGAAAAGTTGCTTTCTTAATTCTCAGGTGTGTGTGTGTGTGTTAAGTTGCTTCACTTGGATCTGACTCTTTGCCATGCTATGGACCGTAGCCTTCCAGGCTCCTCTCTCCGTGATTCTCCAGGCAAGAATACCAGAGTCTGTTGCCATGCCCTCCTCCAGGGGGTCCTCCCAGCCCAAGGATTGAATCTGTGTCTCCTGCATTGAAGGCAGATTCTTTTCTGCTGAGCCACTGGGGAGGACCCTAATTCCTACATACCTAGACCTTTTGAAAACTGCATTTTCTTTTTGCTTCAAGTTTTAGTTTTCTATTTCTGTATAGCAGCTGGAAATGATATATATCTATGAGCTCACACTTTGTATAGGTTGGAAGACTTGGTGCACAAGACTAGATTCTCTGCCCAGAATCTCATGAAGCTAGAGTTGAGGGGACAGCAGGGTTGATGTCCTTGTTTGATGTTCAGGGTCGTCTTCCCAGCTCACCATTGCTGGTAGAATTCGATTCATTGCAGTTGTTGTATTGAAATATCTGCCTTCTGGCTGGCTGCTGGCAGAGGCCATTCTCAGCTCCTAGAAGCTGACCATGTCTTTCACCATCTTTAAGCCAGCAGTGATCCACTGAATCTTTCTTGTAGGTCACATCTCTGGCTTCCTCTTCTGTGATGCTGGAGGAAACAGTATACTTTTTAAAAGGCTCATATGACTAAGTCAGTCTCACATGATGATTTCCTGGTCAGTTGATTTGGTACCTTTATTATATCTGCAAAATCCCGTCATAGCAACACCTAAATTAGCCCTTGATTTAATAACTTGGAGTAGGTGTGTATAAACCAGAGGCCAGAGGTCTTGGAGAGACATCATAGAATTTTGTCTGCCCCACCTTCTCAGAATCATCAAGAAAGTAGATTTCAGAAAGAACACTTAACTTCTTTCTTTATCCTCACCCCAAGTTTTCTCTTTGTATATAGCTCATGTTTTTCTGCACATTTTTGCCTGGGTGTCCTACAGGCACCTTGAACTCAGTATGCTATCATTTCAGATGGCACGGCAGAAAAGAATGGAATGAATTTAGAGAGATGGTCAGATGCAACCAGAGCCACACTGGTCAAAACAAAGAAAGGTGGCTATACTTACATTGTAGTGGCATGCCATTAAAGACATTTAGCTAGACATGTAATATGATCAGGTGTGTTGGAAAGGTGAATGAGTGCATGTAAGGAGACCAGTGTAGAATAGTTGCAGTGCCCGGGTAAGAGGTGGCGGTGGTCTGAACTGGTGTCAGGAGTGTAGGACAGAGACTTTTCCCATTAATACAGTCTAACTAGATCTGCACTCAGCATTCTCCACACTTCTCTCTCATATTACTTGTTGCATTATTTTGGAGCTGTCACTTGGGTTGTCTCTCCCCCCTTCTTGACTATCTTAGAGCACTGTGCCCCCAGCACAGTGTTGGCACATAGTAGGCAAGCAGTAGATGCTCATGAACCATCTGTCCTGTTCCCTATGCCATTGCCCCAGATCCAGCTGCCTCCTTGTGGAAACCTCTGTTGGACTTGATCTTACTTTCCCTGCCTCAGTTCATATGCTCTGCCCTGCTTGACTCAGTAGCATCTGGGGTTCTTTTTGTCTTCCCTCTGTACTCCCATGGTCTAGTCCATTCAACCCAAGTTGAAGTCCCCTCCTCCCAGCTCATTTGGCTCTCAGTTACTGGCCAAGATTGAACAAGTTCCCTCTTGTCTCTGGCTGAGCTGAATTGAATATTTTATCATCTCCCTCTACCACGAATTCTGGGCTCCCTGGTGGCTCAGTGGTAAAGAATCCACCTGCCAATGCAGGAGAAGCAGGCTTGATCACTGTGTGGGGAAGTTCCCCTGGAGAGGGAAACGGCAACCTCCCCAGTATTCTTGCCTGAAGAATCTCAGGGAGAGAGGAGCCTGGCGGGCTATAGTCCATGGGGTCACAAAGAGTCAGAGACAACTTAGTGATGAAATGACAACAAGCCCAAAGTCTACAGCAGACACCACTTTTGCTACATTCTCGATATTCCAGGTCCGTGTCTCCCCTAGTCTGCCACATAGCCCCTCCCATGTGCCTCTCTTAACCTTCGAGACCAGTCCACCAAGGAACAAGGGCTGGAGCTTCCACAGCCCCAGACATATTAGGACAGAACATTTATATTTAAGAGCCCTTTGCTCTTCTTTCCACTTTTAGGATTCTAAAATGCCCTTGTGAGGTCTAATGAGTCCAGTTGGAAATATTTCCGATTTCTTGTGATGGCTCTTTGGTCTGACTGCTCCTCTCTGCTAAGTGAGTCCTGTGAAAATTGCTTTAGTCACAGGTTTGACTTCACTTGAATTTTACTTTTAGCCCTATTAGAAGACAAGCCATTTGCTCCCGCACCCCACCCTCCCCCTTCAAATGAGCATCAGGGGGACTGCTTGTGTTTTGTTCCTAAGAGTGCAGTTGAACTTGAGGCTCCAGGAAGAGCAAGACCCTCTTAGGTTTTGGCAACCAAATCCTGCACGGCCTCCCTCCATTGGTTTTGTCCTCTCAGTCCTGGTACCTTGTGGACAATTTGTAAAATTATGAAATTAAGAAAACAGAGACAGAAAAAGACTTAGGAAATGCTTAGTAAGGAAAACCCCTTCATAGAGATGAAACCTGAACAACAAATTTGCCAAGGGAATTTGAACTGTAGACTCTCCTATGGAGCGCTCTAAATAATAAATATTCTGTCTCTCTTTCCTTGAAAACTCAGTAGATGTTCAGTGAACATTAATTTTCTCTAGAGGGTCAGGAGGGGAAAAAAATATCTTTGATTAACAAATGGCAATTTATGAATAAACATCTTCCACCAAAGACAAATTCATACGGAGAGCTGATTCCAGCTCTGGTGGCTCGGATAATCTGGTAAAGACTCCACCTGCAAACCTGGATACCTGGGTTAGATCCCTAGGTTGGGAAGACCCCCTAGAGAAGGGAACAGCTACCCACTCCAGTATTCTTGCCTGGAGAATTCAATGGACGGAGGAGCCTGGCAGGCTACAGTCCATGGGATTGCAAAGAGTAGAACACAACTGAGTGACTTTCACTTTCTTTCACTTCTTTGCTGTAATTTTTCTTGGAACCCTTCATTGTACTCAATTCCTTCCTTTTCTGGACCCATGAACTTCAGACTTGTGATCCCAGAAGAATGAGGGATGTTGCTTGAATGAGGTGGCAGAGTCCCCCTTTTCTCGCAGTTAATATGATCCTTTCCTCTATGTGTGAAATATCACACTTATAAACATTTTACCAGGAGGTTTATTTGCAAAAGAGAAACCATTTTCAGGAGAAGAGATGGGGTCCTGGTTCTGATTTTCCCCATGAATGTTCTGAGTCAGCCAAAAGGATACCTATACCCAATGGGCATCCAGAAATGGGAAAAAAAGGAATTCCACATAAACTTTTGTAAGGAAAATAACAAAGATGGATTGTATCTTCAGTGTGACCACAACTTTCACTTTAAATAAGTTTTACTTAAATCACATCGTTTGAAATTTGCATCCAGTGTCTGCCAGGCATTAAGGCTCTCTACTCTTATAGGAAGATAGTTCCTTCTTCACTGCCTTGCAGGGTACCAAAGGAGGCATCTGGGCACCATGTGAGGCACAGATACTCTTTAATGTCACCTCTCCCAGGCTGCGAAGTCAGCTCTGCACCCTGGTGTGGGTCTCAACTCCACCTCCTTGGCTATAAGCTAAAGAAATGGTGAGCATAAACTGCTCTCAGTTGCAATCTTTTAGTGGCAGAAGAGTTGTATCTTTTTCAGGGTTATTCATTAGTCTTGTCTCCACTGTCTAGAACTAAGGCATGAATGTGTATGTGTGTGTGAGAGAGAGAGAAGAAGGAGATGAAGAAACAGAAGCAAGAGGAGGAAGAGGAGGGGAGGAGAAGAGAGGGAGAGATAAAAACAGAGAGACTCCCTACAAAACAGGCTGCTATAGAGGATATGAAAGTAAAAAGGGCACACAAACAAGTTCAGCTATAAAATTCCCTAAACCTCCAGCAATGCGCTGCTTCCCTTCTTTGAGCAAATCAGCTGAAGAGAGACTGTCACCATGAAAACCATGAGACCTGCCCAACTATCCTTGTTAGATGTGTCCTGAGGTCAGAGAAAACCCACTACCTCCTCCACCCCAGGAGCAGGGGCTGTGAGAGTTGTGAGCTTGTTACTAACAAGGCAGAAAGCAGCAGGGAGAAGTGATATTAATGTATGACATGCAACTGTTCATTTAGTGGACAAATTAGTGGACATGATGTATTTTGCTCATTTTGGTAACTTATTCGAGAGTTGAGACTGAGAGATTTTGTTGACATTTTACATATCACAATGAAAAACAAACATCCATTATACAAAGAAACATCAATAGTCTGAATTATTGAAGTTCCTCAGGTTCCCAGAAAGTCTGCAGGGACCTAGGCTTAATTACTATTTTCATGAGGGGTGAGTGAATTTCAGCTATTTGAACTACATGGAATTTTTAGAGTGCATTTTATGGCTAGCAGCTTTCCTTTTCTCTTCTTTTCTTTTCCCTTAAATCATTTGACTTGTTCAGGAACCATATTCTGATACCCTGTACCCATATTCAATTTAGAGATGAAAAATTGGAGGCTTAGAGAACTGAAATAATTTGTCCAAGATCACAGAGCTACATCTGGCAAAGTTGATCTTTGTAATTAGGTCTATATGCTCTCAAAGCTCTCTTTTTCCATCACACCATGAACCTGAAGTAAAACACCAATTGGAGCTTAACTGGGGTGTGTTTCTACATGTCCCTGAAGGACAAAGACAAATGTTTTAGAGTCAGGGACATAGAAAGCCTGAGAGGCCCCTGAACGGTGATCACTTCTAGACTGCAGAAACCACGCTTACCAAGCTCACTGTCAACTTTGTTGTTGACAAATCCAATCTTTCTCAGGAAACCAGTATTCTTATGTGTAAGTACTGGGAACTCAACATGGAAACCTAGGAGCAGAACCGATCTTAGACACACAGTTCAAAGTGGATCCTGGAGTGAAAATAGCAATCTCCTCCCCTTCCCCCCTTCTTCCTTTTCCTTCCTTCCCTGTCCTCTTCCCCTTTTCTCTGTTCCTTTCCTCCTTCCTCTCTGAACATCCCTTGCTTCTTCTGCTATTAGTCACATTCCCTCCTACTGACAACATTTTCCATTTATGTAGATAAGAGTGAAGCAAAAACACTACAGAATATTCCAGACTTACATCATGCCAGCCTGGCAGCAGCAGAGGACAGAGACACTGTCTTCTAGTCTCAACATATGAAATGATTTGAATGATCTTGATCGACTCTTTTGGATCATGACCTCTGTGGTCAAGCCAAGAAAGTAATTGACACAAATCCATGAAGATGTGTTTTGAACCTAACCTCACTTCAATTCCCAGAAGCATGTGTCCTCTTCCTCCTAAATTTCCAAAATCTTCAGTTCTCTTCTAAGCTTGAAATTCCTCTTTATAATCAGTTTTATTATAACCTTCTCATAACTGGTGTAAACCCTCTAGCAAAGCATGGAGGGTCTTCATGGTTTGGTGAGTGGTAGTGATGAAATGATAGTAGTGGTGATAACAGATATCCTTTGCTGAGCACCTAGGATGTGCCTATGAATTTGGAGTCTGATGTCATGTATAAATATAGCTGATTTCAAACCAAGACTCATAACTTGCATATTATTGGATTTTGTTATTGCATTTCAGTTTCCACATTTGCAATATGGTGGAAGGGGTAAGAAAAACATTTGCCTCAGAACACTTTCAGTTCAGTTCAGATCGGTTGCTCAGTCGTGTTCGACTCTTTGTGACCCCATGAATCGCAGCACGCCAGGCCTCCCTGTCCATCACCAACTCCTGGAGTTCACTCAGACTCACGTCCATTGAGTCAGTGATGCCATCCAGCCATCTCATCCTCTGTCATCCCCTTCTCCTCCTGCCTCCAATCCCTCACAGCATCACAGTCTTTTCCAATGAGTCAACTCTTCACATGAGGTGGCCAAAGTACTGGAGTTTCAGCTTTAGCATCATTCCTTCCGAAGAAATCCCAGGGCTGATCTCTTTGGAGTCTGATGTCATGTATAAATATAGCTGGTTGGATCTCCTTGCAGTCCAAAGGACTCTCAAGAGTCTTCTCCAACACCACAGTTCAAAAGCATCAATTCTTCGGCGCTCAGCTTTCTTCACAGTCCAACTCTCACATCCATACATGACCACTGGAAAAACCATAGCCTTGACTAGACGGACCTTTGTTGGCAAAGTAATGTCTCTGCTTTTGAATATGCTATCTAGGTTGGTCATAACTTTTCTTCCAAGGAGTAAGCGTCTTTTAATTTCATGGCTGCAGTCACCATCTGCAGTGATTTTGGAGCCCAAAAACTTTAGGGAAGTTTAATTAGAAATATGCCCATAAAGTACTGGCACAAGGCTTGACACATGTGAAATACATCAATAAAACACAGCTACTATTTATATGTCCCAGTCAGATCTCTCAACACTTTATTTGATCCTCAACAATTGAGTAAAGATGAAAGTATCAACCTGATTTCTTTCACAGGTGAGGGAACAGAGGGTTAGAAAGAACTGGATATTCGCTCAAACACTCCTAGCTCGTCAGTGACAGCCTGGGACGGGAAGAAGCCTCACAGCCTTCAAAGCCCTTACCATCTGATCACCGAAGGCTCTTTCTCACTTTTGGACCAAATTTGAGGTCATAATCTGGTAATATCTGAAACTGGTTCTGCACCCAAGTACTCAATGTGCACAGTTGCCAGAATGGACAGTGAACATCCCTGGGGTGGTGTTCAGGGCTCTGCTGTTTCTGTCTCAATATCCCTCTTTCTTTAGTGTTCCATTTATCATCTCACAGACGATCTCCAGGGCTGTTTTAGAACCTTCCACAGCGTTGCTGCCCAAAGACTCCTGGGAAACAATGACACTGACATCCCATCTGGCGTTATTACTTTTTAAACACACTGTGAGCTTTTTATGGGATGAGTGCATTGAATCTATGGCCCATGCCGGAGGCCTGTGTCTTCCTGGTAGAGAGTAGTTTCTCAGGGCTACCCAGATGAGGGTAAGGATGCCTTTGAAAACGCTTTCTGTTTAATGAAGTCCCAAGAAGGGGCCTGGCTGGCTCTGTCTTCCTTCAACTGCTGCTTGAGGCTGTGTCCGATCCCAGAATAAGCATCCCCATCTGTGTTATTCTGTTAACTGAAAAGGAAGGAATTAGCGCATGGACTTGTCACATCTTATGACCTGTTGCACACTGAGATGCGAGGTGGCGGCAGAACAAATGGCATTCTTTCTCTCTGCACCTTTCAGACTCACTGAGGAGACCCAGAAGAGCAACTCTGACTACATGAAACACACCAACGCCATCCCTAAAAATCAGACGGGGCCTCTCCAAGCTGCACCTTATGCAGAACTGATGGGGAAGGGGTGGCAGGGCCTCAAAGGAAACTTCCCCTCTCTGCCAAGCTCCAGATGGAGGACCTTCCCACGGAAATGCTTGCTGGAGGCGTTTGCTGACACAGAGTGCTGCCAGGGAAAAGGGCCTCTGGTGGGGCTACTCTTGCCCTTTCTCACGGGAGAAAACCAGAACACTCTGAAGGTGGGAAAGGCCCTCAAAGGCCAGGTCTTGACGGAGGGGCCGGATGGGAGGTCCCTCATGAAGCATCTCAGGGAAGTTCTGATCCTGGACTGGTGGCTTGCCACTGACTCCTGGCACAAAGATTTTCAATGCAACACGACAACACACCGAAGGTGTGTTTGATCTGCGTTTCTGTTTTCCAAGGCTTTCACAGGAATCCACATTGACTAAGTGTTGGATACAGATTTAGAACAAGAATCCACTTGGGTACCAAGTGTTCTAGAACTTGGGCTTCATCTTGGCTCTCCCAATAGCCTTTACCAGTTTGCCTTGGCAGAGACTCAGGAAATGAGAGAGAAAAGAAAAAAGAAATTCTTATTTTTTGAACCCAACTAAATAACACCCCTCTGTAGAGAGGGGAGGCAGAGACCAAGGGTCAAAACAATCATAGGCTCTCTCTCCAGGGAGAGTGGAGGCAGGATCCATCTCATGGGTGAGGTGGTCAAAACTGAGGGAAGGCTTTGTGTTCCCCAAAGAAATTTTGTCCAGAAGAAGAGGCTCCCCGCCAACCCAGATGGTCACTGAGAGCCATTGTCTGCTTCCTACTTCCCATGTCCTCTCAAAAAAGAAACACTCGGCTACATGAAGACAAACAATGATTCCGGGATCTCACTGACCCAGCCTATGTTATGACCTCTAGAAATAATTTCTCTATCAGCAAAAATATAAATATGCTTTTTTTTTTTTTCTCCTTGATTTCCTCTGTTTCTACATACAGGGAGCCACAGTTTAGGTATTTCCAGGCAGCTTGTTCCTCACCTCAACTCTCACCAATAAGTTGTGAATCAGTAAGTGAGGGTTGAGGCTGGAGTCTCGTTTTCAGTAAGCCTCTGATCCACAGGACTCTGATACGGCTGAAACACGGATTCCATCATACCTTGAATTCACAGATAACACATGATTCAGCTAAATTCTCTAAACCTCACCTTGAACATTCTGTGGAAAGGATGTATTGGATCCCAACATTGTCCACGATATGAACCAAGACAAAAGAGTGTGCCATCTATACTTCTGTGCCCTTTTTGTGTGCAATGGCCTCAGATTTCAGATAAGTAGGGACCCCAGTAAGATGAAATCAAAGAACACTTTATCAAGCACATGTTTCACAAAATACTGCGGTGGTCATTGGTAACATGCAGATGCTCACAATGAGTGATGGTATGGTGGAGTTTCAGCATTGTAATAAATATTTTTTATTGAATATAACAAAGACTTAGATAACATCTATTATTTCTTGAATATGGCTCGGGGGCTGGAAATAAAATAAAAAATTGAATCAACTATAGGAAATAGGGACTATCATTATCTACATTTTACTGATGAGGAAACTGGAGCTCCAAAAGTTTTGAAAATTAATTCACAAGTGTCATATTGGGGATGCTTTCTTGATGTGCAACCAGGCAATTCAACTCCAAACTGCATGTCCTTTAAATGCTATCTTGGTTCTCTGGGG
This sequence comes from Bos mutus, assembly GCF_027580195.1. NCBI lineage: Eukaryota > Metazoa > Chordata > Mammalia > Artiodactyla > Bovidae > Bos > Bos mutus. Next base: position 52,973,186 of record NC_091629.1, on the reverse strand, counting down.
GAAGCAATAAATATGACTGAGATAGAGAAGGCAAATGATGACAATTATTTCACACACTGCATTTTTGTTCTATGTGTTGTTTGGTCTCTATACAGACATGACCTCATCTCCAAGTCTCTTGCCATATCACCATGTCCAGCATCCACTGCTCATTTGTACCCACAAAGCCAAAGATACCAAATATTCAGCATATTTCAATATAAACTTATTATTTACCCTAAATCTCCCTTTCTTCTTAAACTTTCTGGTCAAGAAGAAAACCTGTATCTCTTCTGAGAAAAATAAATAATTAGAGGCTACCCACTATGGTCTAACTCCAACCCCAAAATGAACAGAGCCTAGGCTAGAGTGTCAAGAAAACACACCCTTCTTCCAACAAAGGTAAGTCTCCAACATACAACTGAAGGAAAATAAATATTAATGAAAGAATTCCTGTTTCCATTCTTATTTTCCCTATGATGGATTCCATACATGGCGTTTGCTGATTCTTCATGAACTTGATGCGATACCTACTGTGTGCCACGTATATTCTAGGTATTGTGACTGTAGAGCCAGATAAGACAACAACTTATCCTTAAGAAGCTTATAGTTTAGGAAAGCCAAAGCTTTCTTTTAAAACTTAGATCTGGTCTCTGCTCTGCTTGAAACTCTCCAGTGGCCTCCCATTGCAAGAGTAGCATTCAATCTCCTGATCTCCCGTATGGCTTACAAGGTGCTCCCTGACCTGGTCTCTGCTTCTCACTTCATGCCACCTTCCTTCTTGTTAAATGTCTGCAAGTTACACTGGCCTCTTGATCTTCCTCTGCCTTGAAACTGCTAAGCTCAGTTCCCAATTTGGAACTTGGTACCATCTGCCTCTTCCCTGAATTCTCCTTTCCTGATCATCTCCTACCTGCATCTGTCAGTCATTCATTTCTAAGCCTTACTGACTGTTTCTTGGCTAAGATGTCCCAGAAGCTCCAAAAAATAGTCTCCTACTCTGCATACCACAACCACATATATTATTTCTTTGTATAGTGTTCCTAGCTACCTAATACACTAGCGTTTATTTATTAATCATCTGTCTTCCCTATTACAGGGACTTCCCAGTGGCTCAGTGGTAAAGAATTTGCCTGCAATGCAGGAGACACAGGAGACAGGGGTTCGATCCCTGGGTTGGGAAGATCCCCTGGAGGAGGGCATGGCAACCCACTCCAGTATTCTTGCCTGAAAAATCCTATGGACAAAGGAGCAGTTCACAGGGTCACAAAGAGTCGGACATGACTGAACAGACTGAGCACGCACCCCTATTATAATGTAAGTTGTAATAAAGGTGATGTTCAATGGCTCATTTACCATTTTATCCCATTATTAGAACAGGACCAGGTGCATTGTTGATGATCAATAAAAAGAGATGAATTGAATTATTGAATAAACTTCCACTGGACATGATCTTCCCTTCTCTCTTGTTCTGCAGCAGGTTAAAGGAGTGAGTTTTGTTTGTTTTCATTTTCAAGAATCTATATGCTATGTTTTCTAATCTATTGATGACTTTGGGGGCTTTGCTACATTGTGTTCTAGTTGTTGAAGCACCAGAAATTAGAGAAACTTTTTTCATCAATAAAAATTGGATAGATAACAAAATAGAGAACTCTGCCTTCATTAAAATGCTAATGCATGCTTTTATTTATTGATATGGAAATGTTGTCAAAACATACTATTGATTAAAACATTTATGAAATATTATTAATCAGTTCATTGAAATCATACATGTGCATTATGAGAGATGTTCAGTGAAATGTTAGTGGTTGCTTCTGCAAGGTTGTGAAATCTTAGGTAATTTAAAACTATTATTTATAATTTTCTGTAGATTAATATTTTTACAATGATTTCATATTTCACTTACTAGAAGGACATTTTGATAAATTCCTTTCATTCAAAAACTAAAGTAAAAACATCAAATAAATAACAACAAAGACAAAAATGATACAGTTTATTGTGCTTGAAAGCCTTTTCTGGGTCCTGATTGCCCACAAAACGACATCTGAATTCTTGAAGGCCCTCCTCCATGATACCATCTTTCTCTCCAGTCTTGCCCTCTAACAAGATCTGATCAGAATTCTAAATCTCCCTCTCACAGTTCTCTGAAACTGCCATGCTTGGCCACGCTGTCATCATTTTCATGGAGGTTCCCTTTGCAAGTGATGCCCTTCTTCACCCACCCTCATAAAAACATCTGTGTGTGGGGCTTCCCTGGTGGTCCAGTGGTTAAGAATCTGCCTTGCAATGCAAGGGGTGCTTGTTTGATCCCTAGTCAGGGAACTAAGATTCCACATGCCCATGCTGTGGAGCAACTAAACCCATGCACCACAGCCTACTGAGCCTGTGCATTCTGGAGCCCACGTAGCACAACTAGGGAGTCTGTGCACTGCCGCAGAAGGTCCCGAATTATGCAGTGAAGATCCCAGGTGCTGCAACTAAGACCCGATGCAGCCAAATAAATAAATGTAAAAAAAAAAAAAAAACCCGTGCATGTTTAAGAATTTAGCTTCATACTTCTTCATATTTCTCTGAGACTTTTCTGTAAACCTCAACAATGGCTGTGTCAGCTCCTAGTTTCTCTCTTCTGTTTATATCTGGGTACCTCCCTGTTTACATTCATGTCCCGTCTACTAGCTGGCTGCTGCTGCTGCTAAGTCACTTCAGTCATGTCCGACTTTGTGCGACCCCATAGATGGCAGCCCACCAGGCTCCCCCATCCCTGGGATTCTCCAGGCAAGAACACTGGAGTGGGTTGCCATTTCCTTCTCCAATGCATGAAAGTGAGAAGTGAAAGTGAAGTTGCTCAGTCGTGTCCGACTCCTAGGGACCCCATGGACTGCAGCCCACCAGGCTCCTCCGTCCATGGGATTTTCCAGGCAAGAGTACTGGAGTGGGGTGCCATTGCCTTCTCCGACTAGCTGGCACTATGTCCTAATGATTCAAACATGCCTAATAATCATGCAAAACACTCTTGTTCTGAACTCTTCTCATACAACCCTGCAAATATTGTGACTCCCTCCATTTGACTACACTAAATGTTTAAATGAGTTTCCCAATTTGACACAGTCATTGGTAGTTCCAGGATTCAGATTTAGCCAATTCAGCTCAGCTCTATACTCTTAACTACTATGCTTTGCTGCCTCCCAAGGCACACTGTGGGCCTTTATTTAGACTCATAGACTAGACAATGCCACTAAGTCATAAATTCTTTCATGGGGATGACACTCCAACATAAACACACAAAAAAAGGAAAAAAAAAAAAAAACCCCTCAACATTCACATATCTACACCTTTTGTGATTTGGGTTATTCATCTTATATTATAATTATTAAAGCTTCCTCTGAAACAAAATGTTTTGAAAATTCACCTTCAATAACTTGTCTCATGGTGCGTGCGTGCTCAGTCACTTCAGTTGTGCCTGACTCTTTTCGACCCCATGTACTATAGCCCACCAGGCTCTTCTGTTCATGGAATTCTCCAAGCAAGAGTACTGGAGTGGGTTGCCATGCCCTCCTCCAGAGGATCTTCCTGATCCAGGGATTGAACTGGCATCTCCTGCATCTCATGCATTGCAGACAGATTTTTTACCCACTGAGCCACCTGGGGAGCCCATGTCTCACGGTGAATGGCCTCAATCATGGCACTTTGTTTCTATTTGACACTTTAATTAGAACTTTAGAAGTACACAAAGGTAGAGTAGAGCCTTGCTGTTTTCAGTGGCCTAGTGGTGTCTGACTTTTAGCAAGCCTATGGATTGCAGCACTTCAGGCCTTTCTGTCCCTCACCAATTCCCGAAATTTGCCAGCCAGTCATCTCACCCTCTGATACCCTCTTCTCCTTCTGCCTTCAATCTTTTCCAGCATCAAGGACTCTTCCAATGAGTCAGCTGTTTGTATCAGATGACCAAAATACTGGAAGATTAGATATTCAATGATATAGAATGCTGTTCATTTAGAAAAATGTCATTTGTAAGAGCATGGAGCTCTGAACTCCAAATTCACCTCTTACTGTGAGCCCTTGGGCAAGCTGCTTTTCTTTTTTTATATCTCCTTTGCCCTGTTAAATGGACATGCTAATGGTACCTTCCCCATGGTGTTTTTAGAATGCAGTGAAATAACACAGGCAAATGCCTGGTATGGTCTGCAATATAAGTGCTCAATCAAGCCTCAGATCCAGAAATTAACTCTGATTGTCACAATTTTCCACTGTCGAGACCGTATTACATTGGGAGGAACAGAGACCAAGTCAGGAACTCAAGGTTGAAGTATTCCTAAAAGAAATGAATTTTGCTTACCAAGCTCACATAAACATATCTTTGGTAATGTGTGATAATCTCCCTGACCCCGACTACTGGCACATTCCTCCCAAAAGTTTATTTATTTATTTTTAATTTTTAAATATTTTTATTGGAGTATAGTTGATTAACAATGTTGTATTAGTTTTAGGTGTACAGCAAAGAGAATCATTTATACACATACATACATGCACACTTTTTGAAATTCTTTTCCATATAGGTATTACAGAGTGTTGAGTGGAGTTCAATGTGTTGTACAGTAGATCTTTATTAGTTATCTATTTTATACATGGTAGTGTGCAGAAGTGTGTGATTCGTGTGAGTTCAGTCGCATCTGACTCTATGAGACCCCACGGACCAAAGCCCATCAGGCTCTTCTGCCAATGGAATTTCCCAAAGAAGAATACTGGAGTGGGCTGCCATGCCATCCTCCAGGGGATCTTCCCAGCCCAGGAATCAAACCTGCATCTCCAGTGTCTCTTGCATTGCAGGCAGATTATTTACTGCTGAGCCACTGGAGAAGCCCATAATATGTGATAACTTATAGAAAACATCATGGTGACTATAATGATGATGATGATAGGAGGAAGATAACAGGGTATAAAATTTATCAGAAATGCTTCATTCTGATCAGGGTGGGAAAGTCTAAGAGTTCTCATGACACAACTAAGATTCCACAAGCTACACTAAAGATCCCATGTGCCACAGCTAAGACTGGCACACCCAGATAAATATTTCAATAATTTTTAAAATATTTGAGAAAAAACTTTTCTGGAAAGTTCTAAAAAGCAAAACTTGAATTTGCCCCACAATGACTTTCCAGGTTGCTCAGTGGTGAAGAATCCACCTGCCAATACAAGAGATGCAGGTGTCTTGGATTTGATCCCTAGGTTGGGAAGATCCCTGGAGAAGGTAATGGCAACCCACTCCAATATTCTTGCCTGGAGAATCCCATGAACAGAGAAGCCTGGCGGGCTACAGTCCATGGGGTCACAAAGAGTTGCACGTGACTGAGCACACACTCAGAGGCAACAATTTGCATAGCATGCACTTTGTATTTACAACTATTTACATAGCATTTATATTGCTAGGTATTATAAGTAATTTAGAGATGATTTAAAGTATATGGGGGGATGTGCCTAGGTTATATGCAAATATTTTGCCATTTTATATCAGGGAGTTGAACATCTGACAGGTGGTGGTGGGGCAGGTCCTGGAACCAATCTCCTGTGGATAGTGAGGGACAACCGTATATTCCAAACAAAAAATTTCTTTTGAATTTCTAAAAGATATTTATTTAATACTCTGTTGTTGAGAATATAAGTCATTTATTCATAACAGAATATAACTCAAAGTAAATTAACTCTTTTCTTGTTTGTATATATTTTTCACTCCAAGATTCTACTCTATCTGATACAAATACTGGCATATATACATGGTTCTTATTTGCATTTCCCTGGTACACGTTTTCCAGATACTTTACGATTAAACTTTCTAAGACACTTTAAAAAAAAAATGTGTATCTTCCAAGAGGTGTATTTTTGTTTTTCACCTGAACTGAAGGCTTCTAGATATTATGGTATTACAATCATTTGCATTTATTGCCTTAAGAGATAAATTTGCACTTCCTTCTCTGATCTTATTTTATGTTTTCTTTATTTCATGATTTCCTATCATTTCCCTTATTTCCTGTCATTTGTTAGTTGAACTCTGCTTTGATTTCTTTAATCTCCTCCAGTAATTTGGGAGGAATCATCCTGTTTTTGTTTCTACTAAATTTTGCAAAAGAACATACTTGATCTGATATTTCTCTAATTATCAAGGTCAAGAAGAAACAATAGCTTTTGACTCTACCTTATTTCAGTGGAGAAAGTTAGCACTTTTTTTTTCCTTCCTTCTCCCATTGCCCAATATTTCATAGCATAATATGTAGTTTTAGACATCCGTTATTATTTCAATATGGTGTATTTTATTTTTTAAGTTACATTTATTTTAAAATTTAAAAGATCTTCCCTCTTGTTTGTTTAAAAAATATTCTTATCCCTGTTCACACTAATTTCCACTTTAAATGTGCTGCTCAATTTTCTTTTCCACTGTCTTTTCAGGGTCTTCTTATGTGGTTCTCAAATGGTAACATCCCCATTCCTGTTCTCTGTCATTTGTCCCTTCCAAACTCTATCATCCACTAGACTTTCTCATGTAATCTTAGGCATCTCTTCATCACTTTTTTGCTTATGACCATTGAACTTCTGTCATCAAATTTATCTCCTGCCATTGAGATTTGTATAACCAACCACTTACTGAATATCTTTTCCCAGTCTTGAAGGAGTGGCCTTAGATAGGAGATGAACAATATTGTTCAATCTCATCCTAATTCTTGGTGTCTCTTGAACCACTGGGATTCTCCAAGCAGCCTTTTTCATTTTTAAAATTATGCTGGCGCATGACACAAACCAGCACAACATTATAAAGCAATTATCCTCCAATCAAAAATAAATAAAATTTAAAATGAAAGCATTTAAAAATTATTTATTTTATTAAAGTTATAGTTGATTCACAGTGTTGCGTTAATTCTAAGTCACAGCAGAGTGACTCAGTGGCATGGAAGCAATCTAAATGTCCATCCACAGATGAATGGATAAAGATGTGGTACGTATATACAGTGGAATACTACTTGGCCCTGCAAATGAATGAGATAATGCCATTTGCAGCAACCTGGATGCAACTAGAGATGATTGTACTAAGCGAAACAAATCAGAAGGAGAGGAAATACCAGCCTATTTGATTTTTGATAGTTTTCGGTTGTTAAGGGTACCAAGGCCTTTCAGTGTCCCAAAAGGGGGAAATTTTAGTTAGTTAGTTAGTACTCAGATTTAAGCTGATTGGAAGCCAGATCCTCATGCAGCAGCTTTTGAAGTATGCTGACATATATGGCAAGCCCAAGCTCTTCTGGCTGGCCACCAGACCAGGGGATCCAAAGATGTCCCCTGGGGGACAGTAGCAAAAATCAGGGCTCCAGCTGTAGGAGGCAGAGGGAAACCACAAAGATGACACCTGTTGGTTAAGGAGAAATATGGCAGCCATGGAGAAGAGAGAGAGAAAAAGGGAAGAGGGGAGGAAGAAAGGAGATGAAAAAAGGAAGAAGGAAGAAAAAGAAAAATGAGAGGAGAAAAAAAGGAAAAAATTAAAAAGTCACCACCAGCTTTAGCCAGGTAGAGAAAGAGCACAAAAATGAAAACAGCACCCACCAGTGCCTTTTCCCTGGAGATTATATCTCAACAAGTCCCTGTCCCTCAGACCAATGCTCTAAAATTACCAAACGAATCACTTTCAAGTAAAGTCTTGTGCTTTTCAAATGGCTATCTCTTCACCAGACCTGGGTTCAGTGAGTCCACACTCAAGCACTTTGACATTTCTCACTTTGCCACTCAAGGTTTGGGTCTTGTGAGCCTCATTGGTTTTCAAAGTCAGATGTTTCTGGTGTTCCTTTCTCGGGTGACAGTCTTAAAAGTTGGGGTGCTTGATGCACCCTTGCTCCCCAGGGAGAAGCTCCAAATTTGCAAGTGCCCTTACAGTTGTGAGTCTCCCGGCCATTAGTGAAGTTTGTGGTAAGAGCTATTTTGGCTACCTGCCTCCTTGTTTGCCCAATTTGATGGAGCAGCTTAACTAGTTCTAGGCTCTTATGTAGCTGTAGGAATTGTGCCATATTTAGCTGTAGATTCGCTGTGGCTGTGGGAGGGAGTGAGTTTGTGATCTTCCTTTGTCTCCTTCTTGGACTACATTTCCTGGATATCTTCTTTAATATCTCAAGACACCCACAGATCCTCAATAGAAACAACTACAGAAATAAAGGCTTCTAATCTTCTTTTACTCTTCTGTGTAAATCAAGGGAATGTGGTCCCAAGAGCTAAACAATAAAGAGGATGCTGCACAAGGCATTTTCATACTCAATCTTCAATATTCTGGTCTAAGGACTTAGGTGCCACATCATCAAAGAGGGAAAACTAAATCTTAGATACGTTAAGATACTCACCCAAGACTCAGTTTAGATTTTGAAACTTTGAATTCTCAATGTTACCTACATCAAAACTTTGCTGTTTCTTCCCTTTATCGTTATGGCTTGATTACTTTCTTTAAGGAGATATTAGTCTTCCAATTTGGAGAAGGCGATGGCATCCCACTCCAGTACTCTTGCCTGGAAAATCCCATGGACGGAGGAGCCTGGTAGGCTACAGTCCATGGGGTCGCCAAGAGTCGGACACGACTGAGCGACTTCACTTTCACTTTTCACTTTCTAGCATTGGAAAAGGAAATGGCAACCCACTCCAGAGTTCTTGCCTGGAGAATCCCAGGGACGGGGGAGCCTGGTGGGCTGCCGTCTATGGGGTTGCACAGAGTCGGACACTACTGAAGCGACTTAGCAGCAGCAGCAGCAGTCTTCCAATTGAACTTGTTATTGGGTTGTCCATTCTTTCCTGTGTGTATCTCCAGGGTTTATTCAACCTAAAGAAACTATGAAGGAGGAATGGTTTATCTCCTTTAGCTGGCCAAGGAGAACAGCTCTGCTCTGTAGTGAGGGAGAGCGTATCCTAGACAGTAACTCCTATGACTCTGGTGGAACAATCTGTTGCCAGAAAATGGATCTTGAGATGAATGAGACCAGCCATCATGGGAATGCTATCCGATGGGATTCTGCCTAGGAGAGTCATTGGCATTCAGAACTGTTATTCCTTTGGTTCTTCCCACTTTACTTAAGAAAGTGACAACTTAGAGGGGTGGAATGGGGTGGGACGTGGGAGGAAGGTTCAGGAGGGAGGGGATATATGCACAAAAAAAGAAAAGAAGGTAAGTTGAACAAGAATAGTACAGAATTTTATGAAACTGAACTACTTTTCATGTGGAAGTTTCTGGTTTAGTGTTAATCCACATGGATTCTTCCACTGGCCTTGCTTGTCTCCAGTGAAGCTTCCTGTCAGAGACAGGCCAACCTAAAAGATGGCAGAGCATTACAGCAATCAAATTAAAGGAACTCTTAAGTTTCCACATAAGTGGAATGTAAAATGGAACATTCTTTTACCTATACTTTGGTGGTACAGAATGCCTACCTTCCTGTAGACCTGCTTCTTCAGACCAAGGCAAACATATTGTCCTTTGAATGTCTCAAAAGTTCTTTTTTTGGGGTGTGTGATGCCAAATGCAATATTTGTTTGAGAGGACTACACCAGAAGTTTTCCAGCTGAGAAAACAGGCTTGTGAAAAATGGCTTCAGAAAATGAAATAAACCATGCAAAAGTTGTTCAGGGTGTGTTTGAAATGAACATCTGGATATGAACTGCTAAATTACCTCCTTCCTCCTCCTTTTTCTCACAGCTGTGTGAAAGAGTCCTGAGGGCAGGGAAACAGGTCAATGGACCAAATTGCACCCTTTTCCCCTTCTTCTAATCCCTTTTGCACCTATGCAAGGAATCTATCTCACATATGTGTTTAATAAGTGGGTACAAATACAAAAAAAAAAAAAAAAAAAACTCAATTCTTATTGATGCTCTGTAGCAATACCAAAGGAAAATAAACTCTGGGTTTTCAAATTTCTCAAACAAAACTTATGGTTCTAATAAAATATTGCTTTAAAGTTGACTTTTTTTATATCAAGAACTGAGCAAACCACTCATTTCTCTTCATTTCTAAAGTAAGAAGGATTGAAGGATTATTACATCACACTTGCCCCAAAGTTAAGAAAATCCAGTTCCCCAAAGTTTTGCCTTTTAACTTATAACTGAGAAACATGAATGGTTCTATATGTTACTGAATTTCCCATTGCATCTGTTTATTACACACTCCCTGCATGACCACCACTTCAACAAATACATGATACTATAATAAGAAATATACATTTGGTCTTTGACCTAATTCCTGGAACAGAACTTTTCAAACCCTTGGAATTTCCTGAAAGTTGAGAGCTATCAAGGTGTCTCTTGTTATGCAAAGCAACTTTTGGACCCCACCCAAGGATGGAGGCTGGTTGCCAGGAGAACCAGCCCTGTGGTTAGAGAGCTGGAACTTTCAGTTCCACCACCCTGACTTCGGAGAGAGGGACTGGAGGTTGAATTGATCACCAATGGCCAATGATTTAACCAACTGTGCCCATGTAATGAAACCTCCATTAAATAACCTAAAAGGATGAGGTTCACAGAGTTTCTGGGCAGGTGAATATGTGTAGGCACTGGAAGAGTCCTGTATCTGGAGAAGGTATGGAATCTCCTCTGCTTTTCTCCACACCTTGCCCTATGCGTCTCTTCCATCTGCCTGTTCCTGTATTATGTCCTCTTATGATAAATCAGTGATGTAGCAAGTAAAATGTTGCCTGAGTTCTGTGATCTGCTCTAGCAGATAAACCCAAGGAAGGAGAGGTTGGTGGGAACCTCTGATTTATAGCCAATTGATTCAGTTCAGTTCAGTCTCTCAGTCGTGTCCGACTCTTTGCGACCCCATGAATTGCAGCACACCAGGCTTCCCTGTCTATCACCAACTCCCGGAGTTCACTCAGACTCACATCCATCGAGTCGGTGACACCATCCAGCCATCTCGTCCTCCTCCGTCCCCTTATCCTCCTGCCCCCAATCCTTCCCAGCATCAGAGACTTTTCTAATGAGTCAACTTTTTGATGAGGTGGCCAAAGTATTGGAGTTTCAGCTTTAGCATCATTCCTTCCAAAGAAATCCCAGGACTGAGTTCCTTTAGGATGGACTGGTTGGATCTCCTTGCAGTTCAAGGGACTCTCAAGAGTCCTCTCCAACACCGCAGTTCAAAAACATCAATTCTTCGGTGCTCAGCTTTCTTCACAGTCCAACTCTCACATCCATACATGACCACAGGAAAAACCATAGCCTTGACTAGACGGACCTTTGTTGGCAAAGTAATGTCTCTGCTTTTGAATATGCTATCTAGGTTGGTCATAACTTTCCTTCCAAGGAGTAAGCGTCTTTTAGTTTCGTGGCTGCAATCACCATCTGCAGTGATTTTGGAGGCCCCCAAAATAAAGTCTGACACTGTTTCCACTGTTTCCCCATCTATTTCCCATGAAGTGATGGGACCAGATGCCATGATCTTCGTTTTCTGAATGTGGAGCTTTAAGCCAACTTTTTCACTCTTCTCTTTCACTTTCATCAAGAGGCTTTTTAGTTCCTCTTCCCTTTCTGCCATAAGGGTGGTGTCATCTGCATATCTGAGGTTATTGGTATTTCTCCCGGCAATCTTGATTCCAGCTTGTGCTTCTTCCAGCCCAGCGTTTCTCATGATGTACTCTGCATATAAGTTAAATAAACAGGGTGACAATATACAGCCTTGATGTACTCCTTTTCCTATTTGGAACCAGTCTGTTGTTCCATGTCCAGTTTTAAGTGTTGCTTCCTGACCTGCATACAGATTTCTCAAGTGGCAGGTCAGGTGGTCTTGTATTCCCATCTCTTTCAGAATTTTCCAGTTTATTGTGGTCCACATAGTCAAAGGCTTTGGCATAGTCAATAGAGCAGAAATAGATGTTTTTCTGGAACTCTCTTGCCTTCTCCATGATCCAGCGGATGTTGGCAATTTGATCTCTGGTTCCTCTGCCTTTTCTAAAACCAGCTTGAACATCTGGAAGTTCATGGTTAACGTATTGCTGAAGCCTGGCTTGGAGAATTTTGAGCATTACTTTACCAGCGTGTGAGATGAGTGCAATTGTGTGGTAGTTTGAGCATTCTTTGGCATTGCCTTTCTTTGGGATTGGAATGAAAACTGACCTTTTCCAGTCCTGTGGCCACTGCTGAGTTTTCCAAATGTGCTGGCATATTGAGTGCAGCACTTTCACAGCATCATCTTCCAGGATTTGAAATAGCTCAACTGGAATTCTATCACCTCCACTAGCTTTGTTCGTAGTGATGCTTTCTAAGGCCCACTTGACTTCACATTCCAGGATGTCTGGCTCTAGGTAAGTGATCACACCATCGTGATTATCTGGGTCGTGAAGATCTTTTTTGTACAGTTCTCTGTATTCTTGCCACCTCTTGTTAATATCTTCTGCTTCTGTTAGATCCATACCATTTCTGTCCTTTATCAAGCCCATCTTTGCATGAAATGTTCCCTTGGTATCTCTAATTTTCTTGAAGAGATCTCTAGTCTTTCCCATTCTGTTGTTTTCCTCTATTTCTTTGCATTGATTGCTGAGGAAGGCTTTCTTATCTCTCCTTGTTATTCTTTGGAACTCTACCTTCAGATGCTTTTATCTTTCCTTTTCTCCTCTTCTTTTTGCTTCTCTTCTTTTCACAGTATTTGTAAGGCCTCCCCAGACAACCATTTTGCTTTTTTGCATTTCTTTTCCATGGAGATGGTCTTGATCTCTGTTTCCTGTACAATATCACAAACCTCCGTCCATAGTTCATCAGACACTTTATCTATCAGATCTAGGCTCTTAAATCTATTTCTCACTTCCCCTATATAATCATAAGGAATTTGATTTAGGTCATACCTGAATGGTCTAGTGGTTTTCCCTACTTTCTTCCATTTAAGTCTGAATTTGGCAATAGCCAATTGATTAGAAGCACACATATAACTACCTGATTTGTGACTGGCATCTGACAAATGTGATGGAGGCAGGGTGACGTTTTATAGACTGAGTCCTTAATCTGTGGGATTTAATAGCATTTCTGGGTAGACAGTGTCAGAAGAGCCAACTCATTGGGAAAGACCCTGATGTTGGGAAAGATTGAGGGTAGTAGGAGAAGGAAGCTACAGGATGAGATGGTTGGATAGCATCATCAACTCAATGGACATGAGTTAAAGCAAATTCCAGGAGAGAGCGAAGGACAGGGAAGCCTGGTGTGCTGCAGTCCATGGGGTCACAGAGTCGGACACGACTAAGCGACAGAAGAACAGTGTCAGAATTGAATTACAGGACACCTACATGGTGTCTGGAGAATTGCCTTGTTGGTGATGTGGCAGAATGTTGAACACCAAATTGGGTCCAAGAATACCAAACATGTGTCTAAAGAAGGCAACAACTAAGTACACTGGAAAGAACAAGTTAAAATTTTACTATTGCCTCATATCAGAAGAACAGGTAGGCAAATTTGGGAGGAGTCATGTTAGATATTTTCTCATAAAACGAGGCTGACTCTTATAAAAAGGAATATATTTGAGTCAGCTCTAATGAAGTGGACAAACCTAGAGCCTATTATACAGAGTGAAGTAAGTCAGAAAGATAAATATGGTATACTGATGCATAAATATGGAATCTAGAAAGATGGCACTGATGAATTTATTTTCAGGGCAGCAATGGAGAAACAGACACAGAGAACAGACCTATGGACACGGGGGGAGGGGAGAAGGGAGAGGGTGGAGATGTATGGAGAGAGTAACACGGAAATTTACATTGCCATATGTAGACTAGATAGCCAATGGGAATTTTCTCTATGACTCAGGAAACTCAAACAGGGGCTCTGTGACAATCTAGAAAGGTGGGATGGGGAGGGAGATGGGAGGGAGGTTTGGGAGGAAGGGGACGTGGGTGTACCTATGGCTGATGCTTGATATATGACAGAAAACCACAAAATTCTGTAAAGTAAATATCCTTCAATTAAAAAGATAAAGTGGCAGAAAAAAAAAAGAGGCAGACTCTTCGACTCTACTGTCAGAAGCCAATGAGAAAAGGAGACTCAGTATTTAAAGAGGCTTTATCCTCTATTTCAAACATCTATCTCCTCCACTAATTTCTCATCTTTTCTAGGATAGGAAAGGAGTCTTGCTCATCCCAGGCTTGTGGTGCTCTGCCAATAACAATTGTACACAGTATGTTACACATGCTCTTTTGATGACTGACTGGTGACATTCTCTAGCATAGGTTTTCCAACAACAGCAGATGAAGAAATAACTAAATACTTGCAAGGAAAGTTTGAGGAGCACAGGGAAGGGACCTATTTGGATTAGATGGACTCCAAGTTCCTCCCATCCTTTGCAGTCTGAAATTCTAAGTCCTTCTTCTAAATTGTTTGGAAGATTCCTGTCCACCTGCCAAGATGATGTCTCAGCAATTCTTCTTCCTTGTACCCCTGCCCCCCTTGCTATTCTCTCAGACACTTCCCTAGTACTTACTAGAACCATTGTAGAAACAGTCCTTGAATTTGACCCCTGCCTCAAAATTGCATGTCTTCCATCTACACATCTCTTTCCAGTTGATTTCATTTTGTTTACTTTTGTTTGTGAGCTCTAACTCTGTCCTAATCACTGTGCATAGCAGTGGATACGTGCTAGGGAACTACTCAAGTGTATAGTAGACAGAAATTACCCAACCCAGGATATCAGGGAAGACTTTCTTGAAGGAGCAAATTTGAGGTCAACAACAGTGAACTAGATGAAGAGAGCATCCATAAAGAGGGTATTCCAGTGTGAAAAAAATCATGAGTGGTATTGTTGAGTTGAAACAGGTATATGGGAGATAGAACTGTGATGTGTATAAAAAAACTGCAGCTGGAGAGTAAAATACAGGGAAAGAAGGATCAAAAGTCATGGTGGGGAGTCCATAATGCATAATAAGGCATTTGAACTTTACAGCAGTCCAGCCCAAATCAGTTAACTGAGAACCCAGACTCATCACTTATTCCTCACCAACACCATTTACTAAGCTGTTCCCTCTGTCAGGCATAATCTTCTTATCATTTCTATCTCTTTAATATTTTCTCACCCCTCAAAAGCAACTCCAAATCTCCCTTCTCTGGAAGCCGCTGACAATTTCCTTGAGTAGGCACACCTCTTCGCAGGTACACGTACCTCTCAGACCACTTCCGTATTCAACCTCACACCTGTGCTGATTGGACTTGTGACATCCCACCCTGAACACTGCAAGTTTCAGGCCAGCAGGGGGTGTCTCCCATCCTTTTCCCCTGATCCATTCAACTCAGTAAACATTTGTTTATGAACAGTGCACAGCGATCTCCTCAAAATAGAGTATTGCTCAGGAAGAGCATGGCTCAGACTTCCTGGGTTACAGTCTCCACAGAATCACCTGCTTGACACGGAATCTTGAGCAAGTCGTTTCATCTCTTCCAGTGTAATTTTCTTCAGCCATGAAATGGGGAGAGTGATAACATCTATCCTAAAGGACTTACATGACTCAGAAGTAATATGTGTGATTGGGACGTCCCTGGTGGGGTAGTGATTGAGACTTCGCCTTTCAATGCAGGAGTTGAGGGGTCCTTGGTCGGAAAACTAGTGTCTCACAGGCCTCAAGGCCCACTAACCAAAACAGAAAACAGAAGCAATATTGTAACACATTCAAAAAAGACTTGAAATAAATATATATGTGTGATTAACTTATCCAAATCTCAAAATGTTAGTTCTTATGATAAAATTCTGAGGAAGGATTAGAGAGACTGAATTGCCTGATTCACACTCATTTTCTCCCACTTAAGTCAAGATCTTCAGAGGTTTTTGTATACCTTATGTGTGATTCTACTGTCTTTCTCCTTAACCACCATACGATAATACAACTTGGGGAAAAAAAAAAAAAAGGCAAAAAAAAGGATGACCATAGGTTTTAGAGTCTTCATATGCCCATACACACATGAAAAAGTTGGCTGAAGGAAGAACCTGGATGAAATTACTGAGCCACACAAGGGTACAGAATGCTTGAGGAATGGTGAGAAGTTGCTCTTTCTTGAGCCTCCATCCTACCTCCTGGTTTATATCCCCCTCACTACCTGAAACTGTTGTTTAGTTGCCAAGTCTTGTCTGACTCTTTGTGACCCCCATGGACTGTAGCCTGCCAGGCTCCTTTGTCCATAGGATTCCCCATGGAAACATCCCATGCAATACTGGAGTGTGTTGTCATTTCCTGCTCCAGGGGATCTTCCTGACCCAGGGATCGAACCCATGTCTCCTGCGTTGGTAGGCACATTCTTTACCACTGAGCCACCTGGGGAGACCTGAAACTAGATCTTTCTCACCGCCTGTTTTGCCCTTATTAAACCATGCCCCATCCAGTCTCTTTTCCTGTGGAATAACTTGGATGATAATACTGACTATGTAATTTATTGTCCAAATCCAGACACTTTGGGGAGGTGAACTGTTGCTCTGTTAACCATTACACCAGGACCACAGATATAATTGGACAGTCGCTGGTAACTCAAGCTGTGTGGTCATACAAGTTAGAACCAGCAATCTTGCTGACTTGAATCTCACAGGTTTCAGCATCTTTCAAGTTCCTTCAGCTCCCAGCCAAAGAAGTGTACAGGCTCTTTCTGATCCAATTTATTTTTAATTGTCTCAGAATGTTTTCAACTCAGTGTTGCACATAGGTTTCCTGGAAGGCCATGTCAATATATTGTGAAACATCTGAATCTTTAGGTATTAGGATGTTGGAATATAATGAGCCATTTTCAACCCAAATCTTTAGAGTCTTGTAGGTAAACCGATTGGTTTCGATTCAAGGAACTGAACTGCCAGCTTCAATTAGCCAGGCTTCTTTAATATATTCTTTTTCTAACATAGTAGGCAACTCCGATAAATTATTATTTATAGAGTACTTATTAAAATGCTACAGGGAAATCATTCCTGGAAACATCTCACTGTGTAACTGTAAATGATCAAGCCCTCGCTTGCTGATTGAGTGTTTGGGGACTAAAGTGAGATCACAAGATCACAGCCACTAAAGGAGACCTCACATGTCACCCATACCATCTCCACATTTGCTCCCTGAGCCCCTTTAACAACATCACCAGTGTGAAGGTACCCAGGAAACATTTGACATCCTGGTGATGGAAGGATTCGTTCTTGCCCAAAGTAACCCTCGGCGGGATGTGGCTTCCAGATAAAAAACTCACTCTCGGTTTTAAGCAGAAATCCATTTCCCCAAATACCCCACATCAAGCCCTGTTCCCTCATGTGGGCTCCATTCTCTGGCAAGATTCATCTTTTTAAGCTCCTGTCTGCTCTCACACTGTACCAAGGAGTGAACCAGCCTCATTCGAGCCTGTGAGAAACACGCACAGCCCAGGAAGTAACAGACAGTACAGCGAAGTGGGGTGCCCCATGAACAAAGATCGATAGGCCTGAGTGTTTAAGTTTGAGCCGGCTCCATCTATATCATAGCAAAGCATTTAACCTCTCAGAATCTTAGTTTTCCCATCCGTATAATGGAGACTATTCCTAAGGATCCACTTCAGGGCATTCTTGAAAGATTGCAAGAAGCACTGTATGTAAAGCATTGGGATAGAGTTTCCTGGCACATCTGTTCTGTAGCTCTTATTGCGTTGAATCCCAGCAAATCAAGGCTGGAGACTGTGCTGCAATTGTAACGTAAGTACACAGTGGGCTGCGGTTTAAGATCAGGCACTGTTTGACCCAAAACGCAGCATCCTCAAAATACTCCATCAAGCCTTCTTTGTTCTTTGTCTTGAATGCTGAATTACTTTCTGGGGGGAGTAAATCCTAGTAACTAAGACCCTAGAAAATCATACTTAGTCCTGGATAGATATTAAATTCACTAGACAGCTTTTTTTAAATTTAAACTTATTTTAATTAGAGGCTAATTACTTTACAATATTGTATTGGTTTTGCCATACATCAACATGAATCCGCCACGCGTGTACACGTGTTCCCAATCCTGAGCCCCTCTCCCACCTCCCTCCCCATACCATCCCTCTGGGTCATCCCAGTGCACCAGCCCCAAGCATCCTGTATCCTGCATTGAACCTGGACTGGTGATTCGTTTCTTATATATTATACATGTTTCAGTGCCATTCTCCCAAATCATCCCCCCTCCCCCACAGAGTCCAAAAAACTGTTCTATACATCTGTGTCTCTTTTGCTGCCTTGCATACAGGATTATCGTTACCATCTTTCTTAATTCCATATATATGCATTAGTATACTGTATTGGTGTTTTTCTTTCTGGCTTACTTCACTCTGTATAATAGGCTCCAGTTTCATCCATCTCATTAGAACTGATTCAAATGTATTATTTTTAATGGCTGAGTAATACTCCATTGGGTATATGCAAAAGCAGTGAAATACGAATTTTTGAAGGTTAATAAATTGATATTTTCTGAAAGCTTCTCAAGAAATTCTAATGTGCAGTGAGGTTAAGAATAATAGATTTAAAGTGGGTCTTCATGAGTTAAAATTTGGGCTCCCTCAATTACCAGCTGCACAACTGGGGAAAGTTCCTTAATATCCTCAAGCCTCACCTTCCACATCTATAAAATGGAGATACAACAAAAATTCCTTTCTTAAAAGCTATAATAATAATATTTAAATGAAGAAGACATGTGGAGAGAATGGAATGCTTGTTTGGTATTCTGGATAGCTCACTTTATTCATTTGCTCATTTATTTACTACTTTAATCATTTTATTTTTATTGGAATATAATTACTTCACAATGTTGTGTTAGTTTCCACTGTACAACAAAATGAATCAGCTATATGTATACACATATCCCATCCCTCTTGGACCTCCCTCCCTCCACCCCTCATCTCACCCATCTAGGTCATGACAGAGCACTGAACCGAGCTTCCTGTGCTAGACAGCTCACTTTAGTAGGAATCTTCTATTCTTACCCATCCCCATCTATCCACATTGTCTCAACCTTTCAGCAGGTATCAAAGAGCCTTATCTTGGCTATAGGTATAACCCAAGGTCCAAGACACCTATCAAGAAGCCCTTATCTAACCTGGGTATATTCCTGGTTGATGGTGACCCAGTTTGCTTTTTAAATAGTTAGAAATTATATTTGAAGAGCATTAGAGGAGACATGGGTCCCTAGTGGGCAGAGCCATTAGAAGAGATGGCAGACAACTTGCCAGCCTGGGTTATGACTTATACCAGCATTGGAATCTTCTGGCCAATATGGATCACTGAAGGAGCTGCTCCAAGACTGGTAAAAACTCTACATACTTGCTGCTCAAAACTACAGTCCTCAGACCACCAGGGAACCTATTAGAACTACAAAATCACTGGTCTTATCTTAGACCCACCATATCTGAAAGTGAAAAAAAATCCCCGGGTGATTGGCGTGCACATTAGGTTTAGGAAGCATTCTTCTTTTTTCTTTTTTTCCCCCTGCCATGAGGGATCTTAGTTCCCTATCAGGGGTCAAACCCCCGCCACTCTATGGTAGAAGGTCAGTCTTAACCACTGTATCACTAAGGAAGTCCCTGCATTGTTCTCTATTAAGATGAATCCTTACCCAAGGTATGTGACATTTTCCAGAAGCAACTTGCAACCGGCCACCCACACAAGTGGGTTGATGCCTAGATAAGTTCTTAACATCCCTCGACTCAAACCCCTCTAAACTATCAGCCTCTGTCCACCTCTGTACCACCCTGCAGCACTGGTTTAGCATTCGAGTCATTTTCTGGTTTGGATCCTGGACCCTGTGTGGACATAGCACGTGATTATTTGTCTTAATGGGGATCGAAAGACCAGTTGCCTATTCTAGATGCAGAAAGAGCTGATTTCTATTCCAGCTTCTCTCAGTGGTTGATGTCACCTCCCTCTGCTTTTTCACTCTAGGGTTCTATCATCTTTAGGGAGTTAGTGACTGTGGAGCCTGGATTCAGGTTGGCCTCAGACAATATGTGCTAAAGGCATTCCCTGAACAACAACAACAACAAAATCTCCAAAGCAAAGTCAGAGACTAGTTTGTCCCAATTATCATTTGGCTTTACATTGTCATTAAAGCGTAGTGTGTGGATCTGTGTGTGTTAAGTCACTTCAGTCATGTTCGACTCTTTGTCACCTTATGGACTGTAGCCTGCCAGACTCGTCTGTCCATGGAATCCTCCAGGCAAGAATACCAGAGTGAATTGCCACGCCCAAGGGGATCTTCTTGGCCCAGGGATCGAATCCGTGCCTCTTACGTCTCCTACATTGGCAAGTGGGTCCTTTACCATAAGCTGTACCTGGAAATCCTGTAAAGCATAATGAAATCCTGGATTAAACTGGTTTTCAAACAGCTGGAGAAGACAGAGGTAAGTCAGTGAATAAAAAACCGAGGTGAATCTTGGGGTGTGAGAGGCAGCTGTTACGCTTACACGCACGCACACACACATACACATGCGCACACACACACATTCTGAGCATCTATCATTATGCAGGAGAATATGAATCCAAAGGTGAGCAAAACTGAGTCCTGTCACCACCTCTCATCCCTGGCCCTTATGGGGCTTATACCTTGAAGGGAAATGGGTATGAATCAAATAACCACAAAGATTTATCTTCTGTCCTAACAGTGATAAATGCTCATAAAAGAGAGCTACAGTGCTATGAGAACGTGAAAAAGGGGATGGATGATTTGTTCAGAAAGTTTTCACTGAAGAAGCAACAACACTAAAGGGTGCGTACTGTTAACCAAGCCAAGGCGGGTGTGACGAGGAGGGGGAGCCCAGCTGGTGTTAAGTCCTGTGACCGGGGTTGCAGCAGGATCAGTGCTCTTTGAGGAACTGAAACAAGCTGGAGTGAGTAGAGCCCAGAAAAGGGAGGAAGGGGAAGAAGGATGGAAAAACTGAGTCTGGAGTGGTCGTGGGGGTGTTTGTTCTTCCTTCTAAGAGCACTGGGAAGCAATGGAGGGTTTCAAGCAGGGGGATGGTGAGGCCATAGGTGTGTTCCTAAGAGAACAAGTCCTTCTACTGATGTAGAGAACAGATCAGAAGGGAGATCAGAAGGGAGGATGTGAAGAGCAGACCAGACAGGGTGGCATCGCACTCCCCCAAGGCAGGGAGCATGGCGCTTAGACTTTGAAGGTGGTGGGAGCAGTGATAAGAGGTGGGATATTTTGAGAGGCAGGCAGATCAGGACACTGGAAGAACTCGGATTAGCTTGGTGGGCAGAAGCAGGGAGAGGAGGGTGTTGAGGGTAATGAGTAGTTTGCAAAATTTCCTGGGTGCTATTCTCTTGACCAAATCAGAGAGGGCTGGGCCAATACCAGATTGGGAGGGCAGGGTGGTCATGAGATGTGTTTTGCACATTTTGAGTTGGAAGCCTTCCTTGACCTGCCAGACAGACATGCAGGTTTGCTCTTTGGATGTAGGTTCTAGGTTGGAAGGGGGTGGTATTTTATAATAATAATCATTAAATAAGCAACAAACTACCATTTATTGACTATTTATTCTGTGCCAAGGCTAACCATCTATTACCTAAGTTAATCTCTGCAGGACTCCCTGAAAAGATTGATCATCCCCATGTTACAGGTGAGAAAGAGGAGGCCCAGGGAGGGCTTACCGTCCAGGCTCTGAACCACTGTGTCATACTGCCCCCTGCTGAGCACCTACTAAGTGCCAGGCTCCTAGAAGACACTGGGATTTAAGACATTCCAAGGAGTTTGTATTCGGCTGAGCCCACAGATCTGTGGGTCTCTCAGAGCAAACTGAAGGCAGGGAAGCCCTGAGGTAAGAATTTTGCCATTTTCTAATTACTCTGCTATTCATGTCTAAGTCATATCCCACTTGTGTTCACATACATGAGTACTACCTGCACACAGCTTTCCCTCCAGTCTTCTTTCTCAACTTTTTGAGAATTTTTTTTTCTTCTGATCCCTGACTTTAGGTTGCTCAAGTGCAGGTAGGTTAAATAAGAAAGGCTTCACCAGGCTTCCTCTGAGCATCACACTCCATCAGCCTTCAATGTCAGGCTTATAGGCATGCAAGAGGGGAGGGGAGCCCAACACAGATGTCCTTTTGTAAGACAAAGGCTCCTCTCTGCTATAAGCAGCTGCCCCTGTTTACCTGCAGTCTTATGAAGACTGCAAGCATGACCCTCCTAAAACAAGCTGTGAAGTTGGCTGACCAGAGCAACCCAAGAAAGCAGAGTGTTTATACACAATAATCACTTGGAGCGTGTTCTGCTTTCACCAAACGTCGAACTTAAACACGGAAGAATTTTCCTGCTCCCATTACCCAGAAGAATTTGCGATCTGAAATTAGCAAATTTTCTATAGTTTACATGGAATGAAGCATATGGATCAGTACTAAAAACATAAATCGCCCTTAAATCTTTGTTTCTTATTATTTTTAGTAACAACAGGATTAGTCAAGTTTAACCAATGGAGCCACTGTGTGTATACATATGTGGCTATAGGCACAGAAAAAAGGAATATATTTTCAATAATCCACTTTGGACTTAACTACAATCTTATCCATGACGAAGTGTGTTTTTGCTGCCTGAAATAATAACAATTAAAGAGCTGTTTAGGACCAGGGCAAGGGATGATGGCAACTGATTTTATCATGAAGTGAGAAGTGATCTGGTGAGAGATCTCAAGCAATTGAGCATGCTCTTGTGTTTTATTCCTATAAGTAGCATAAATGTTTTCATCTTTGTGCTCAGTCACGCCTTTCATATTTTCTAGTTTTCCTTAAACTTACATCCCAAGATGCTATTTGGAATGTCTCCTAGAGAATTCAGAACAATGACATTTTTGAGCAGGTAATCAATATTATCCTCAAGGACCCTCTGAGGTTATTGTCCTAGTCACTCAGTTGTGTCCAACTCTTTGCGACCCCACGGACTTTAGCCCACCAGTCTCCTCTGTCCCTGGAATTCTCCAGGCAAGAATATTGGAGTGGGTTGCCATTTCTTTGTGCGGGGGATCTTCCCAGCCCAGAGTATCAGACTCAGATCTCCTGCATTGCGGGAAGATTCTTTACTTTCTCAGCCACCAATGAAGTCCCTGAGGTTACTGACTTTCAGCAAATGAATGAGAAAACATAAGGCCAAGCCAAAGAAGAGCACCTTGTCTGGAACGTATTTATTTTTTTCCCCAGAAGTATTATTATTTTACTCAAAGAGTAAAATGTGTTCATTATAAATCACTCGACTATTAGTAAGTAACAGGAAACAGTTTTATGAGGAGGAGGATGGGAAAGAAATTGTGAGGTGTTCTTCCCTCCTTTTGCCACCTGGTACCTCAAAGCAGAGTTCAGTATCCCTCATGTGAAAAAAAAAAAAATCATACAATTGTCCACTCATTGGTGTGCATACAATGTTGATAATTCTATCAAACCCAGATTGAAAGCAATTCTAAGAGCTTCTATATTTCTACCCGAGGCAGTTGCTTCACCTGTGCCCTGGATATCATTCATTTCTGAGTTTTCAATAACTATTCACTCTCTGGAGTGAAGATCCTTCCAGAATGTCATTTGCTTAACACTCTCCATTCTTAAGAAAAATTTCCCTTTGATTTTGCTCTTTTTTTATGTTTTCACTGTGTGCCCTCTTTCAACATTCCTCAGAAAGTTGTCCACACGCCTACATCCATTTTCTCTCTTTATTTATTTATTTTTAATTGGAGGATGATTGCTTTACAGTGTTGTGGTTGTCTCTGCCCTACATCAACATGGATCAGTCATAATTATATATAAATATATAAACCTTTCCCTCTTGTGCCTCCTTCCCCCTCTCCCCCACGCTGTTCCCCCTACTCCCTTCTAGATTGTCACAAAATGCCAGCTGTGTTATATAGCAGCTTCCTGATGCTAGTTATCTATTTTACACATGAAAAGTGAAAGTGAAGGCCCTCAGTCATGTCCAACTCTTTGTGACCCCATGGACTGCAGCCTACCAGGCTCCTCCGTCCATGGGATTTTCCAGGCAAGAGTCCTGGAGTAGGGTGCCCTTGCCTTCTCCAATTTTTTTTTACACATGATACTGTATAAGTATCGATGCTACTCTCCCATTCATCCCACCCTTCCTTTCCCCCACTATGTCCATCTGTCCCTTCCCTATGTCTGCATCTCCATTCCTGCCCTGTAAATAGGTCCATTCCCTATGTCTGCATCTCCATTCCTGCCCTGTAAATAGGTTCATTTATACCATTTTTCCAGAGGAGGCGATGGCACCCCACTCCAGTACTCTTGCCTGGAAAATCCCATGGACGGCGGAGCCTGGTAAGCTGCAGTCCATGGGGTCTCGAAGAGTCTGACACGACTGAGCGACTTCACTTTCACTTTTTACTTTCATGCATTGGAGAAGGAAATGGCAACCCACTCCAGTGTTCTTGCCTGGAGAATCCAGGGATGGGGGAGCCTGGTGGGCTGCGGTCCATGGGGTCGCACAGAGTCGGACACGACTGAAGCGACTTAGCAGCAGCAGCATACCATTTTTCCAGACTCCATACAAATGCATTAATATACGATATCTTTTTCTCTTTCTGACTTACTTCACTTTATGTAACAGGCTTTAGGTTCATCCACCTCACTACAATTGATTTAAATTTGTTCCTAATATAGAGCTTTGAGGCCTTAAAACTGGATGGAAAACTACCTTCCAAATACCCACTTGGCTTTTGGGTGAGTTAGAAATAAATGCCATTAGTTTAAGCCTCGAAGATGTGGGGATTATTTGTATTAAAGATACTATTACTTTTTTACCTCAAACAATAAATTAGGATTTAAGTACCCCACCATGTGTCTTCATCTCTAAGCTATTTCACTTTCTGTTCATGAAAAAAAATATTTTTTTAACTTCCTATATCCCTATCTGGATAGAGAGTGGCAAAATATTTCAGCTGGAAGGCCACTGGACTATGGTTCTTGCAGCAATCTCGAGATTCAGAGACTTGTTCATTTCGATGGGCAATAAGCAAAGTTGTTAAAACTGGAACATTGGAATCTCCCTAAAGTGCTTTGATTGCGTGACGGCCTGCCTGTATCCACATCCTTTGTCCTTTGCTTGATAGTCCCTTCCCACGCCAACTCTGGGGTTCAACCATGCAATTTCCTTGGCCACTGAGTTGTTTGCAAACATGATACTGCAGTGTCCTGAAAAGCACAAGCATGTTTTTCTGACACTCTTGCCTACCTGGGCATGTTCATCCTTACACTTCTTCCTTGCCATGGGAATGTGCTATTCTAACTTTCTAACCTCCCTAAAAATGTGAGAGATATGTAGAGGAAAGTCAAGGTCATTTGACTTTGTCTGTCACACTTCACAGACCCTAGCCAACTCTTCCCCCTAAATGTGAGAGACATCATCCAAAATTTGCAGAACCACCTCTCTAGCTCACAGTCGACAGCAGTAACACAGTGAGCCAGGCAAGACCAGAGTAAGGGCATAGCCTTCCCTGATACTCATTAGTAATAAATGGTTACTATTTTGACCCATTCATTATTATTCATCTTGTTGCAGAATATTATGAAAGTGATAGATAATTGATCATTGTAAAAATCCCAGTGCTAATTTTGTTTTTTTAGCTCTGTGACCTTTGACAAGCTACTTAATCTCTCACTGCCTCAATTTTTGCATCCAGTAAATGGGACTGAGCATCACGTCTTCCATAAGATTTGTTGTGAGGTGTGATCCCAATAATGCATGCCAACCATGAAGTATAGTAATTGATGTAAAGAAGAAATCAATAAATCTTAGATATAATGAAGAGGAAAGGAGAAGGAAGAGGCGAAATAAAAATAGAAAGAAAATGAGACCTTTTGTAAACCAAGAGTTTGGGTTCCTATTATACACTCAGCATTTCTTGTGAAAGGGTATCGGAGAGAGAAAAAAATGTTGAAGAAATGTAAACCAATAGGCAGCTTCTTAATCCATCACTGAATAAAGTCTATTCTTTATTTTACAAGATACTGTCCCTTGGAAATTGCATACGTAGTCCATGTGAGCTCAATCCCTTAGAAGACATTTTTTACTCAAATATTGTTTCAAGATTTTACCCTTGGTATTTATCAAAGCTGCTTTACCAAATGACCATTTAAAAGCCCTTTCTGTCTTGATTTTAATGTTGCTATAAGGGCACTCTCTATTGTACTTATTAATGTCCCCATTAGAAGTTTTTGTGTAATGTATTTCTTTTAAAATGAAACAAAATACATAACATGAAATGGAATCTATTATTTCTCCCTAGGAATCAATCTATTTCCTCCTTTTGGACAGGCTTTTCTTTTAACCCTGACCACCAGGAAGCTCAAATGTATTATTCAATCATAACAACTATGTTACTCTTAAGTTTAACATATTTACTTAATTCTCCAAAGACTGAATCCTTATGAACACAAATCTGATGTTCTTTCTTATATGCCATTTTTTTTTAGCCAGCTCAAGTTCATTTTAGAATACATTGTGCATAAGCAAATAGGCCTTTTCTAGTGCTTAGCAACAGGCTAGAACCAAATTTTCACAAATATTTGTCAAATCTAGAGCAGAAACTGTATCCTAAGGGCTTCAATTCAATCTCTGAAACCTGTTTTATGGTCTTTCAGCCTTGGCTTTGGAAAAGTCATCAGGTCGGTAACTGCTCTAGGGATCATAAAACAACGCTTGCTCCTCAACAGAGGAAAAGGCTCTAAGATGGAGAAGTGTGTGCATAGGACACAGGGTGGGAAAAGGCCCCTCAGAAGCTTTGCTGGCATGAGTCCCACGCTCATGTTACCAGGAATATTTACATTAAAAATATATCATCTCCAGCTTGACCACTAGCTCTGAGGTCAAGCTCAAAATCCTGCTTGGGAGTTCTTCAGTTTTATTACCATTTGTCAGCTCAAGCTCTGGCTATGATTTTTCTGCCTTCTGAGGCATGAAGGCAAACAATGCAGCCTGAGGGCTGGAAATATTAGCCCTGATAGTATGAGGTAGAAATGAGGGGCTTCTGAGAGTTTTCAGCAGCAACTGTCTGGTTGAAGTTCTGGTGACCAAGAACTCACCTCTTACATATCAGCCTTTCTATACACAAGGAAATATCCACCAGGAGGGGAATAGGACTGTATCTTGCCTTTTCTTCTGGGACTTGCTTCTGGAGATAAATGTGTTTTATTGCTTTCCCCACCCACCTGGAGCCCCCTGAGAGAGCTTGCCAGCTGTAGGAGTGAGAGATGGAGAGATTTATGAAGTTTCCACTGTAATTATAGCCATAATTATATTACAGTTTTTACTGGGTTGCTACTCAGTCTTAAAGATTTTATCCTAAGCCTGACATTACTGAACACCTGTTTGGAAAGCATGTAAAATATACTCTCATTATTATTATGGTTTTGTTTTAAAACAATTTACAGATCTACATTTTAAGAAAAATTAAATGAATACACAATTATGATTTCCATCTCTTCAAGCAATACCAGTCAAAGTAATTCTGTGGTAGTAGAGGAAAAAAGAAAATGGTTACCCAAGGTTGTGGATGGGAAATGCCATCAGTAAGCAACAACATATAAATAAAGCCCCAGCTCCCACTCACATTTCATCTCTCTAGTGCTGAGCATCCTGTCCCAAATCACACCTCTGTCTTAGTGCAGTGCATCTCTTGGATCTCTTAGGAGATTGCTGTTTTAGCAGTTGGGTCACTTTTTGCAGTTTGAACTTGACATTAGGCACCAATCATCTTGTTATCTTTCACCACTGCTTTCAGATCTATTTTCCTGTTTGTGGATTCTCTCTTCAGCTGTATCTATGCTGGTATTTCATTTGTTTGTTAAGGCATTTTTCTGTTTGTATGTATTTTCTTTTCTCTTTTCTGGAAGTATTATTTGGTACTTTTTACAAATACACCTATGTTGTATATCATGTTTTCATTCTGTTTTCTATGATGCCATTTAGTCTTTAATCACATTTAACAAAATTTTACTTTACAGACTTATTCTGACTATCAAATTATCTTCAATCTTTAGAGTTATTAATGTGTGTGTGTGTGTGT
The DNA here is from genome assembly GCF_027580195.1 of Bos mutus. Taxonomy (NCBI): domain Eukaryota; kingdom Metazoa; phylum Chordata; class Mammalia; order Artiodactyla; family Bovidae; genus Bos; species Bos mutus. The sequence continues at coordinate 52,945,215 of NC_091629.1, read as the reverse complement.
GTGTGTGTTGACTCACTCTCCCTTATGAAGTTTTAGGCTGACTCCTCATTCTGCTACCCTTCTGGGCAGCCCTATGGGAGGAATACACCCCTTCTGGGTGCTTTAAGGGAGAGAGAAAGCAGACTCCCAAGATACTTCCAGTTCTTCCCATGGAGAACAAGCCTTTTGTTCTTTTTTTTTTTTTTTCATTTTATTCATTTTTAAATTTTATTTATCTATTTTAAATTTTTTATGTTTTTTAACACCCAAAACATTTTGTGTTGGGATATAGCCATTTTAAAATGCTGTGGCAGTTTCAGGTGAACAGCAAAGGGACTCAGCCGTACATATACATGTATCCTCTCTCCTTCAGGCCCCCTCCCTCCAGGCTGGCACATAACGTTGAGCAGAGTTCCATGTGCTATGCCATAGCTCTTAGTTGGCTCTCCATTATAAATATAGCTGTATGTACACGGCCTTCCCAAAGTTCCTAAGTATTCCTTCCCCTCAGCAACCATAAGTTAGTTTTACAAGCCTGTGAGTCTTTCTCTGTTCTGTAAGTTCATTTATACCATTTCTTTTCAGATTCCACATATAAGGGATGTCATATGATACTTCTCCTTCTCTGTCTGACTTACTTCACTCAGTATGACGCTCTCTAGGTCCTTCCATGTTGCTGCCAATGGCATTATTTCATTCTTTTTAAGGGCTGAGTAAGACATGACTGAGCGACTTCACTTTCACTTTTCACTTTCATGCGCTGGAGAAGGAAATGGCAACCCACTCCAGTGTTCTTGCCTAGAGAATCCCAGGGACGGGGAGCCTGGTGGGCTGCCGTCTATGGGGTCACACAGAGTCGGACACAACTGAAGTGACTTAGCAATATTCCATTGAATATATGTACCACATATTCTTTATCCATCCCTCTGTCGATGGACATTTAGGTTGCTTCCATGTCTTGGCTATTGTAAACAGCGCTGCAGCAAACACTGGGGTGTATACATCTCACACCACGATTCCTTCTGTTCAGTCATATGCATGAGTTGAAGTGGGATAGAACATGGGTATGCAAATCTATGATTAACTGCTTACATCCTCTTGAGATAGCAGGATAAACAACAAATAAATGATACCCAGAATCTCTTTTACGGATATGACTTCAAGTTAATGCTTAGGAACAGAAATGATCTCATCCCTTTGTCTGCACCACAGACTCTTCTCCAGTGCTTCCCCTAGGTGGCGCTCCCCAGATTACAAGCGCTTCTTCCTTTCATAGAGGAAGGGAGGCCCCTTCATCCGGAAGGGAAGCAGTTTCCCTTGAAGCTTCCTTTGGTCCCTCTGCTGTATTTGATCAGACTTCAGGTGCGACCTTGGTTCATGCCACTCTTGCGGGTGCAGGAATAAACACATTAGGCAGCTTTCTTCTTTTCATTTTGTCTTTGTATCCTGAAGTCTGGGTTCCCTGAAGAAATTAGCCTATTTCCAAAGAAACTAGGTTCAGAAGAACAAAATAATTTTTCTAGGTAACACAGGTAAGTAGAGGAGCTAGAATTTTAATAGTGTTCTTTCTGAGTCCAAAATTTTTGTTTACTTTCCCATTAGTGCATGTCAGAGGGGATTGAACACATAAGCCTGACTAGAGATCTTACGAAAAATACGCATAAGCCTTTTATCTATCTTAAAAATTGGTATAAGCTTTGTGTTTTAATTTGTAAGATTTTGTGTCAGTTTTAAAATGAAAATGAGATGGTTGATATTTGGGGTTATATTGCCTAGTTTTTATTTTAGCTTGCTGTCCACCAAGAATTCATGCTCTCTCTCCAGAAAAGAGCTGCTATTGAAATGTGGCTACCGAATCAGGAGGCAGATTTCCTGGCCTTCTTTGGGTAACATGACTAAGTTACACCCTATGGCAGTGATCCCCACCCTTTTTGGCACCAGGAACTGGTTTCATGGAAGACAGTTTTCTCATGACCAAGAGACTGTGAGCAACAGGGAGTGGCTGTTAATACAGGCGAAACTTCACTCCCTTGCTCACTGCTCACTTCTTGCTGTGCAGCCCAGTTCCTAACAGGCCATAGATCGGTTATAGCCCATGGCCTGGCGGTTGGGAACCCCTATACTCTGGGACGGAGGTAGAAATAATAAATGCCATGGACAAGCTTGACCTGTAAAAGCCCCCATTTGCAATCTTCCCCTCTCTCCATCTGACATCTGGATGTGATACCCAAGAGGGCTAAAGAAATGATGCTTTAAAGATGGCTGAGTCTCCATCAGTTGAGTTCTTCTCTTGAAATAGAGACTTCACCCTCTCCATTACTGCCAACAGGATTTCAGAAGATCAAGATGTAAATGTCTAGTGGGTCAGGACATTAAGATTTCCTAGGGTAACAATGATCTATCACCTCACACTGATCAGAATGGCCATCAACAAAAAATCGACAAACAATAAATGCTGGAGAGGGTGTGAAGAAAAGAGAACCCTTTTGCACTGCTGGTAGGAATGTAAATTGATACAACCACTATGGAAGATGGTGTAGAGATTCCTTAAAAAACCTAGGAGTAACACTACCATATGACCCAACAATCCCACTACCTGGCATGCACCCTGAGAAAACCATAACTGAAAATGACATGTGTACCCCAGTGTTCACTGCAGCACTAGTTACAATAGCTAGGACATGGAAGCAACCTGGATGTCCATCTACAGATGAAAGAATAAAGAAATTGTGGTACATATACACAATGAAATATTGCTCAGCCTTAAAAAGGAACGCATTTCAGTTAATGCTAATGAGGTGAATGAACCTAGAGCCTATTATACAGAGTGAAGTAAGAAAGAGAAAAGCAAATATTACATTTTAAAGCACATCTATGGAATCTAGAAAGATAGTACTGATGAACCTATTTGGAGGACATCAGTGGAGACGCAGGCATAGGGAACAGACTTATGGACATGGGAGGGGGAAGGAGTGGGTGGGACAGATGGAGGCAGTGGCGTGGAAACATATACACTGTATATGTAAAGTGGACTGCCAACGGGAATTTGCTGTAAGACTTAGGGAACTCAAACCAGGGCTCTGTGACAACCTAGAGTGGTGGGATAAGGTGGGAGGTGGGAGAGAAGTTCAAGAGGGAGGGACATATGTATATACCTAATCACTGCAGATGGTGACTGCAGCCATGAAATTAAAAGACGCTTACTCCTTGGAAGGAAAGTTATGACCAACCTAGATAGCATATTCAAAAGCAGAGACATTACTTTGCCAACAAAGGTCCATCTACTCAAGGCTATGGTTTTTCCAGTGGTCACGTATGGATGTGAGAATTGGACTGTGAAGAAGGCTGAGCGCCAAAGAATTGATGCTTTTGAACTGTGGTGTTGGAGAAGACTCTTGAGAGTCCCTTGGACTGCAAGGAGATCCAACCAGTCCATTCTGAAGGAGATCAGCCCTGGGATTTCTTTGGAAGGAATGATGCTAAAGCTGGAAGTCCAGTACTTTGGCCACCTCATGTGAAGAGTTGACTCATTGGAATAGACTCTGATGCTGAGAGAGATTGGGAGCAGGAGGAGAAAGGGATGATAGAGGATGAGATGGCTGGATGGCTTCACCGACTCGATGGACGTGAGTCTGAGTGAACTCCGGGAGTTGGTGATGGACAGGGAGGCCCGGCATGCTGCGATTCATGGGGTCGCAAAGAGTCGGACACGACTGAGCGACTGAACTGAACTGATGGCTGATTCATGTTGGTGTATGGCAGAACCTAACACAATACTGTAAAGTAATTATCCTTCAATTAAAAATAAATTTATAAAAATATTTCCTAGCTTATCTCTTACACATGGCTGGCTTTATTTTACTACACATTGTCCTTTGCCCTAGACTCTCTTCTGGCCTGATGAGCTTTTCCCAGACCAAGTCCTAACCTCTGCTCCAAGAGGTAAGGCATGTTAGCTTCGCCCCCTATTCATTTCCTATGGCTGTTGTAATAAATGACTACAAACTGGGTGTCTTAAAACAGCAGCAATGTATCCCCTCACAGTTCCAGAGGTTATAAGTTCAATATCAGTTTCACTGGTCCAAATCAAGGTGTTAACAGGGCCACGCTTTCCCTAGAGGCTCTAGGTTGGGGACTCAGTTCCCTGCCTCTTCTAACTTTCCTTGGTCTCTAGCCTTCCTTGGCTTCTAGCCTTCCTTGGCTTATGCTACATCATTCAGATCTCTGCCTCCATTTTCACGTTGCCTTCTCCTCTGTTTATCAAATCTCCTCTACTTCTCTCTTATAAAGACATCTGATAAATTGAGGAATCTTCTGTGTGATAGAAGATATTTCCTCCACATCAAGATCTATAACTGAATCAAATTTGCAAAGACCCTTTTCCCTACAAGGTAACCTATAAGGAAAGGCTCAGGATCCAATACCTTTGGAGTGCTTTTTAGCTTACCGTGTGTGTGTGTGTGTGTGTGTGTGTGTGTGCGTGCTCAGTCACTCAGTTGTGTTCAACTCTTTGTGAACCCATGGACTATAGCCCACCAGGCCCCTCTGTCCATGGGATTTCCCAGGCAAGAATACTGGAGTGGGTTGCCATTCCTTTCTCCAAGGGATCTTTCCAACCCAGAGATTGAACCCACGTCTTCTGTGTCTCCTGCATTACCAGGAGGATTACTATCCTATCTGAAATAGCTTGAGTGGAGCTCCAGAGCCACAGACTATGCAGAAGCAAAGAGGTCTTGAAATTGTGAGGATGGTGAGTTGAAGGAATACTAATATCTCTCATTCACTTCTTTAGTGAGGACAAGAAAATATGTTTTGCACACACACAAATATACACAGTGATGAGAAAAGTCCAGAAACTGAGTGGAGACTTGAGTCACACAGTGACCCTCACAATCCCTTGGACCACATATTGTAATCTTGAAGAGCCCAGGCATGGGGACAGCTGCGAGCTCATCTCTCTTGCTCCTTTTTTTAAATCAGTCAACAAACATCATTCAGAACCTACTAGAAAGCAGACACAGTTCTGTGTGCTGGGATACATCAACAGAGAAGATGAAAGAAAAGTTTCAGTCCTGGTGGGGCTTTTGCTCTAGCTGGGAGACAGTTAACAATACACTTGATGAATAACTAAATTACGTGTAAATAAAAACAGTCCACTGGCCCAGTTTCCAATCTTCTGGCGTCATTCCTGTTTCCTTGACTCCCCGAAGATTAAAACTAGAAACCATTAAATCATGGCTGGGAGTTCTCTCATCACCTGGGTTGCATTTGGCTTTTCTCTTACAATATTTCTGATTCCTTTTCATTTGGGGGACATTTTTGAAAGCATATCGTAGGTTGTTGCACCGTCATTGATTTGCAGGTTAGACATTCTTTTGCCCAGGGCAAAAATGCCCTTTGCACCAGACAGCTTTCCCTGCAGAGCCTTGCGTTTTGGTGTTTATATTTTTGTCCCTCTTTCCTTCCATACGTATATTCACTCTGCCCTCTGTCACCCCATTTCTCCCAGTAAAGCTCACACTGGGCTGCACAGGCAGCCAGGAGACAGACAACCTGTCACAGGCCCACCAACACCCCAGTCGCTGCTGTCTGGCCCTGCTCTCAGCACCATCTGATGAAAAGATGTCACGGCAGACAAGCGTCTAACCTCCTCACCTCTCCCCTTTGCCCTCTGCCTGGTCAGGGGGCAGGTGGGAGTGAGAGAAGAGATTAAATCAGGTGGATGAAAGCTCAGACCCCGTCTCCAAGCAACCCTCCAAGAGAGTCCAGGAATTTAAACTGTAATATTATGCCCCCCAGGAGCAGAAGCAAGAAAATGAGAAAGTCGGGGCTCGGGGTTGGGGTGCCCGGGTCAAAACTAGCGACAGGGATAGGACGGCAGCCGGTGATCGCCGAGGTCCCTCTGGGAGAGGAAAGAAAAGTGAGGCTCGCACAGACTTGCATGTGGGAGCAATCAGGAGCGCCTGCCGAAGGCTCTGGGGGCTCTGGGGGACATTTGGAAACTCCAAACAAGTGCGTGGAAAAGACAGAGCTTGTTTTCTTTCTACCCCTGCTGAGAAATGCTGCCCATAGTGTTTCCACGGGAAGCTTTGGTGGCTAATTTTGAAAAATGAAGTGAGCAGGTAAACTGGAGTTAATGGCCTCAACCCCGGGGCAGACATCTGGGGCGATGTTGACTTTGTTGCGGAGAGCCAGCTGGCCTTTGCACAGCTCCCCCCTCCAGCTCCGCTCCCTGCCAGCCTCCAGGGGGGCTCCAGCTTCTAATGAACCAACTGAGGAGTCCCTGACGCTGGGCTGCTGCCGCTGCCCGTCTTCTCACCAAAGCTCCATAAATGTTTGTTTTATGAATGAGTTTGCCCTGGGCCCACTTGAGGCTGTTTTCTCCCTTATCCTGAGAGAGGCCACAGCTTCCCAACAGCCCTTCCTTGGCCGGGGGGAAGGAGGCGTCGATCCAGGGAGAAGTAGTCTTGGCAGAACTTGTGACAGAAGCAGCTGCCACGAGTTTGTCTTAATGACCAAGATGGTGAAGAGAAAAGCAATCTCCTTCGTGTCTGACACTGCTCGCCAGGCACACAGGGCTCCCTAGTCTTATGACTGCATGGCACAAGAGTTTTGTTTCTCATTTTATAGATGAGAAATTGGTCTTACCCAGTGGCTCAGTGGTAAAGAATCCACCTGCAATGCAGGAGGTACAGGAGACACAGGATTTATCCCTGGGTTGGGAAGATGCTCTGGAGGAGGCCATGGCAACCTACTCCAGTACTCTTACCTGGAGAATCCCCTGGACAGAGGAGTCTGGCAGGCTACAGTACATAGGGTCGCAAAGAGTCAGACACGACTGAAGACTGCATGCACGATCGTAATGCATGTAAGGCATGGGACAGACCTAAAGCCACAATGTAACTAGAGCCAAAGTTAGATGTAAACACAGCTCTAATTATTGAATGCAAGGCTTAATAGTGTGCTCGGAAAGGTCCCGGCTGGACATTGTACCAACTCTGCCACTGACTTGCTCGGAACCTCAGGCAAGTTAACTTACCTCTCTGAGACTTAGTGCCCTATGTGTTAAAAGAGAAAGATACCAGCCTTTGCCTCTTGGATGGTGGTGATGGACCAAGTGAGGTAATGAATGGAAAAGATTCTTTTTCAAAGTGTCCTATGCAAAGAAATGTTCAAAAACTCTTTCCTATTGATATCACAGCATCAGTGATCTTTCCACTGTACTGTGGTTGGTCTCTAGAGAGTAAAGAACTGCTTGGTTTCTAATACAGACAGCAGAACCCTGGGGCATGTGTGGATATGCCAGTTGATCTGGTTTTTCTGATTTAGATGGCTTTCAGGGGGTAGGAGGAAGCGGCCTTCTCCATTCCAAATCACGGCTGCCTCCCACCACAGAGTGTGTGTGTGTAAGTTGGCGAAGGGCTCCCAAAAGGACTGGCCATACCTGGGCTGAGGAGTTTGAGGTCTGGTTTCCCTGGATCGCCGTGTGCTACTGGAGGCTTACCATCCATGGCCACAGGTCACCTTTCCAGGATTGGCAGGAATCAGAGTCATCAGGAAGTGGGAGTCTCCAGGGTCATTCTAGAATGGAGTTCCCAAGTGCCTCTTCCCAGGCTATCTTTTGTCTCAGTCAGGGGTCATGGACAGAAAACTCTCACTCTCAGTGAGAGTTGGTAGTTCTCTTCTTCCTGCTAAGTGGCCCCACTCTCTGATTGCTCACTCATTCATTATGCACTCATTCATTCAGCAATTTTTTCAGCATCCGCCACATACCAGGCATGGTGCTAGGTACTGCAGAACAGAAAAGAAAACTACCTGTAGAGTTGTTGTTGTTTAGTCGCTCTGTCGTGTCCGACTCTTTTGCAACTCCATGGACCATGGCCTGCCAGGCTCCTCTGTCTATGGGATTTCCCAGGCAAGAATACTGGAGTGGGTTGCCATTTCCTTCTCCAGGGATCTTCCCAACCCAGGGATCGAACCCAGGTCTCCAGCATTTGCTGGTGGATTCTTTGCCATGGAGTCACCAGGGAAGCCCTACATGTACAGTTACACATGGATATGCTTTCTGCAGGAAAATGGTCCAGCTCCTTCCTATCCTTCATTGCAGGTCAGAAGTTTGGATGTATACCCCGAAGCAGGAGGCACACACAAACAATGATATGCTAAAACGCAGGCTAGGGAGTATCCTGTTGATGTGGATCTGACTTGTCATTTCATGTTAGCCACACATAGAGCTCTTGAATCTGTTTTTATTCTTTCACTCTTGCTCTGAGTCCCCAAAGTCCCTACCCCAACACTCCATAGCTCTGCTTCCCCCATATAATTGTATTCCCGATTCCACATCTGAGCTTGCAGAGAGCGACTGTCGGGCAGGGGTTCAGAGGGAGCCCCGTGCTTTCACAAAGAGCAATTCTGTGTTTCCTTCTTCCAGAACATCAAACACAGTGCCTCCCCCGGGGCCCCTGATATCCATGTTACCACCTCGTTAATGACTATCTGGGGGGAGGTTTTATGAGGTATCAGGGCAGATGTGAACAGATATGGGAAAACGGATGTCTTCTAGCCTCATGGAGTAAAAGCCATGCTTATCTTTTTTGTGTATCTTCCCAAGTCATCAGCATGAATTTACTGGGTTTTTAATCCTGTGCCCACCATTTGCTCTGTGAGTCTTGGAGACACAAGAAAGCATGGTTACTTTGCTGGAGGAGTTTGATGGCTCAGCCTCAAAATGCACTAGAAATTCATGGGAGGGCAGGTTTCCAATTCTTCCTGCTGTCTTCATGGCTGCAGGGGGAAGTCACAGCCTCACAGTACCCAGAGAGACGAAGACATGAGGTAGTGTTATCTGGTGGCTGTGGGGAGAGTATCTCGCACAAAGTGGTTGCTCAATAAATATTAATTGAATAGATGATTCAATAAATAAATGAATGAGTGATGGGAAAGAGGTAGCAGCTGATGTCCCCAAACAATGATGATGCAGTGCTGTCTGGAGAGAAGAGGGAGGAGGAACAAGAACTCAACTCAGGAGATTCTTAGCACACGTTCAACTAAGTACTTTAGATTCTGCTTCAGGGCAGATTTTTAATCATTGTCAAGAAATGGAGGCACGAGCTCAGTCATCAATACACAAATGACTGGCATGAAAAAAGAAATAGCAATAAGTGGCCAAAATACATTGAGCTCTTCCTTTATGTCAAGAACTTTCTGAATGCTTTACCTTTACTCTTCATAACCAAGCACAATCACATAGATGCTCTATTTACTCCAAATTTGCAGAAAAATGGAAAAGAAGACAGAAGATAAAAACACTGCAGCCATTTCCCTCTCCAGGGGATCTTCCCAACCTAGGGATCAAACCCGGGTCTCCTGCATTGTAGGCAGGTTCTTTACTGTCTGAGCCACCTGGGAAGCCATCCTTGTATGCACAGCTGAGACTCAAATCCAAGCAGTCTGATTCCAGAGGCTGTATTCTTAAGACAACCACTGAGGTAGGAAAAGAATTCAATTGAATGGGCAGGTGAGTGTCCGGAGCTCCTCCCACAAAGAGCAAGGTCATGTCCAGACTCCACCTGTGGGAGGAGCTAAGTCAGTCCTACAGGGTTGACTCAGGGACTGGACTGAGATGTGACTGCTGGTAGACTCTTCATTCATGAGCAGGCAGGAACAGGCTGGGTCAGGCTGCAGCTGTGGACAGTGCTGGGCAGGGATGCTCATGGGTTATATGTCTTAGACCGTTTCTTGCCTTTCTCTCCCTACTCTCTAAATCCATACTTCCATGCACCCACAGAGCTTCAGATCTCAGCTCCATACAGGTGGATCCAAACCTGCATCTCCTCTTCTCATGTATCTTCCAGTTTTTCATTGCACGTTCCCAAGGGCTTTCTGGTTGTGTGCCCTCCAATGCCTTGCCAGCAGTACACACTTGCCTCAAGGCCAACATTGACCTTTCTTTCCAACTCAGTCTGGCCTAGCTTCTCCCCTTCCTTTCATCTGCTCATGACACCATCATTTTTTCAGTTTCCTCGGGTGGGGGGAAATTGAACCTCTAAATCCATTTCTTTCCCTTTGTACAATGTGAAATCACCTGTAAATCCTCATTCATTTTCCTCTTTTTAAGTTTCTTTAATTTAATATGAGTTCCTTTATATCAACATTTTCTATTTCTTTTTAAAAAACCTTTTATTTTGTATTGAGGTATAAACCAGTGAACAATGTCGTGATAGTTTCAGGTGAACAGCGCAGGGACTCAGCCACACATACGCATGCATATCCATTCTCCCCCAAATTTAATTATCGTGATAGGAAGTTGCATGAATTGTCTACCTCTGCAGCTGCTTATCCAGCTGCATTGCCATCCTTACAGTCCTATAACCCATCCCTGAGTTCAGTTTTTTCTTGTTCGAAATGGTACTTGAATTATTGGTTGATGCGTGCATCCAGTTTCTCTCTCCTTGGTCCCATCCCCCACATGCTGCCAAACCAATCTCCCTAAAGTGCCCTTCAGAGCTCGTCACTCCTCCAAGCAACAAGCCTCGACGTCTCCTCATTGTCTGCCAAATAACGTCCAGATTCCTTATCATGGCTTTTCACATCCACTTAGATCTGGTCTCAACCCAGTGCACATTTATTGAGTCCTGACTTCGCCCCAGGCTCTGTGCTAGGTGTTGTAAATGTAAAAATGAACCCCGGATGTTTCCTGCCCTTGGGGGAAAAAAGAAGATAAGCTGGTCCCCAAATCTCCAGCCAGAGCTCCGTCTGGTTCAAGTCCGCAGCTGAAGGTGTAAAGTGGGATTTTTGCTGCTCTCTAGAACTTCCTCAGCACTTTCTTGACTCTACATTCAGACACTTCCTCACTTTCATCTCCATCCCACCCTCTCCGGCTTTGATATTCCTTCCTCCTTGAAGCCAACCACAGGTGTCTTTTTGGAAGATGAATGATCTTTAGTTTTTCATTCTGCACCTTTGTCATGATGGATCGCGATCATTTGTGCAATACAGCTTTGCATTTACCTGTTTTCTCTCCTGTATCTTCACTCCCAAAATTGATGTGCAACAGAAAGCTATTCCAGAGAGTGCTAATTAATGTGTGTTCTTAGAAGAAAGTTCAGCGATCTTTGGTGATGCTTGTCTTCAACAAAATCTGACAGTTTTATCTTCTGCCTGCCTTCTCAGGGACTTTACCAAGTGCATATTATACATTAAGAAGCTCTAAGAAGGGCTTCCCTGTTGGCTCAGTGGTGAAAAGTCCACCTGCCAATGCAGGAGACCAGAGTCCCTGATATGGGTGGATCTTACATGCCAAGGGGCAACCAAGATTGGATGCCCTAACTAAGCTTGTGCACCACAACCATGGAACCTGTGCTCTAGAGCCTGGGAGCCTCAACTACTGAACCCACGTGCCACGACTACTGAAGCCTAGAGACTGTGCTCTGCAACAGGAGAATCCACAGCAATGAGAAGCCACACACCACAACTCGAGTGTAGTCCCTGCTCACCACAACTAGAGAAAAACCCGTGCAGCAACGAAGACCCAGTACAGTCAAAATTAAATAAAATGAATAAATAAATAAAAGTATCTTAAAAAGAAGCTCTAAGAAAATGGTAGAATATACACTTTCAAAACATATGAAAATATGAGATATATTCCTCACGGTTTTTTTTTTTTGTAAGACAGTTCACATCTGCTGAAAATAGTGTTCCATGAAACCCAACTGAGGAAAATACTTCTCTAGAAAAGAAGACCACTGGGTAATAATAATAGTAATACTAAGAAAAACTATTGTTTGTTGAGCATTTATTCTGTGGTAGCTACCACTCCCAGAGCTTTTACATCCAGTCTTTTGTCTAATTTTCACCAACATCCAAGCATGGGTGCTAATTTCAACCTGTCTCACAGATTAGGAAAGAGAGGCTCAGAGTTGTTAAGCAACATTCCCAAGGTCATTATCACCAAAAAGTAGTTAACTTGCGAGAAGAAATCAGCTTATCTAACCCTGAGCCTGTGCTGTCTGAGGGTGGGGGCCTGTTTTTAAAATCTTTTTGATTCCCTCTCCCCACAAACGCATAACAGTTCGTGACTTGAACATGCTTATGATTGGGGTTTTTACAGCCTGATTTTACATCCGAGCTTTGATGCGTTACAACAGAGAGAGTAGAAAGAACCACTGCTTCCAGGCTCAGGAGACCTGAGTTTGTGACCCCAAATCTGCCTTTAATTAACCCTGTGTCATTAGGCAAAGAATTCCTTCCCTCTGGGGCTCAGTTTCCTCAGCTGTAAAACCACAGTGAGGCTGGACTCAATATCCAAGCGCCTTTACCCTCTTTGGACGTGCTCTTCTCTCTGCCAGCTTTCTGTGATGAATAGAATTGGATGAGCCCTTTGTTGTCCATTGTGCTTGCCACTGAGAGAGCTGAAACTATCCCTCAAAGGAGTCCAGCACATGGCCAATTCACTGTGTAGACTCTGAGGCCAACTCAGTGACCCACAGTCACTGGCAGCCTGAGGGAGAGAAACATTGCCTTTTACCAAACATGTTCTTCGGTTATAGTATATTTTTTAATGTGGAACATCAAATAAATTTCAAAATTTTATTTGGATAAGAATAAATGAGTGAAAAAAAAAACAGATGGGATACATTTCCTTTGCAATATACATGTGATTAAAAATTGAGGAGAAAAATGTTTGTAGAAAATATGGTTTGGATTTCCTGAACCAAAAGCTCTCATTGAATCTTTTGAAACTTTCAAAGCACCAATATGTAGCTGCTTTGGCCATCCTTCAATGAGCCATCAAACCCCAGTTGTCCTGGAAACCTGCCTGCATCCTGGGATGTGATCTCCACTGAGCAGCTAAAATGGCTTAAACTTGTCCAAGGTGAGGTGCTTTGACTATGGTTCAGCCCTTGGGAAACTGCATACAAATGAGATGTCTGTCTCCAGACCCCAGAGCCAGAAGTGGCAGAGCTTAGAGAAAGAAGAACAACAATAAAGGCTCATGTTGGTTTAGGGGTTTTTGTGAAGCAAAGCACAAAATTTCAGAGATGGGAAATGAGAGTCTATAAAAATGGTTCCCACTTAATTATCCCTACCCAGAGAACAAGGAATTAAAAATTAGTCGAAGCAGCCATAAGAGTTGGCAGTGGCAAGGAGAATAACCAAAAAAGAAACCTGAAGATTCTCTTGCTAATTAAAATTCTTGGAGACTTGGTCTCCCAAGGGACTTGGGTTTTAACGTGAGCTTGCACTAGTTAGGATAATGCTAATGTTATCATTTGAATTATGGTAGCTAGCATTTATTGAGCATTTATCATGTGATTTCATTTATCTTTTTAACATCTGTAGCAGATTCTGTTGGTGCCTGCTATCTATTTTTTAATTTATCCTTTTAACATCTGTCACAGATCCTGTTGGTGTCTAGTGCTGATAACTCAGAGGTCACCAGTCAACAATCTCCAATGATGCCAAAGGAAAAAAAAATGTTTTTCTGCCAGGCAGTGTCCTCTGGCCATGGGAGAACTTTGTCCCACTGCAGTGGGAAGCCAAAAAGCCAAGATGTTAAAACTACCAAGAGTAGTCAGCGATAGACATTGGTGAATAAATATCCCAACTTCCTTGCCCCTCAGCATAATTCTGAGATTTATTCTATAGAGATTGCCAGAGGGTCCCCAGTGAAATCCCTGGGGGAAGTTTAGTGACATATTCCAAGAACACTGAGTTGTTCAGTGGAAGAGAAAAAAACACCCATGAGACATTCTATGAGGAGAAGCTCAGAGAGTTGGAGGCATTTTCACTGGCGTACTATCTAAACTGGAGGTTCAAAGAGCTAAGAGCAGCCGCTGCTCTAGCTTTGTTGATTCTCCATCTAGGTCTATGTGCCACAGGATACCTGGGAGAACAGACTTAGGACCCTGGAGAAAGGCTCAGTAGAGTTGCTGCTGCTGCTAAGGCGCTTCAGTCGTGTCCGACTCTGTGTGACCCCAGAGACGGCAGCCCACCAGGCTCCCCCGTCCCTGGGATTCTCCAGCAAAGAACACTGGAGTGGGTTGCCATTTCCTTCTCCAATGCATGAAAGTGAAAAGTGAGAGTGAAGTTGCTCAGTCATGTCCAACTCTTAGCGACCCCATGGATTGCAGCCTACCAGGCTCCTCCATCCATGGGATTTTGAGGGTTTGGTAAACGTCAAGTTCAAGAACCTACTTCTTGTTTTCCCCCAAAGGAATAGAACCTACTCTTTTCAGGATTTTAAAAATCACATTCATTCTATTTTCTTATTATAAAAGCAAAATATGCACATTCATATAGAATATGAAATTTTATGAAAATATCCAGAAATGTATACCCATAATCTCTCCACCCAAAGACAAGTATTAGCAGTTAATGTTTTACTATGGAACCAGAATTTTTTTTTTTTTTTTGGCCACACCACATAGCTTGCGGGATCTTAGTTCCCCAACCAGGGATAGATCCAGGCCCCCAGCAGTGGAAGCACAGAACCCTAACCCTAGACAACCAGGGAATTTCCAGCTAATGCTTTTAAATGGATTTCTTTATCTATAAAATTGGGGTAATAAAAAAAAAACATACCTTGCTGATTTGCTATGAGAAATAAGTGATTTAATGATTATATTTTGCTTAAGACAGTCCTGACACAGAACAAGTGGTCAACAGTGATTAGTTATTATATGATTTTCAAAATATACCAAACATTTTCCTTTGCAATTTACATGACATTTCATTACATCTTCAAAAAAATAGTAATCATCCATGCGAGGTGCTCACCAATTTACTGGTGTTGCAGTGGAACTGAATAAATAATCTCAGAATAAATCATTTTTTCTGTTTCACAGCTAGTATATGGCAAAGCCAAGATTTAAACTCCTGTTTGCCTTCCTATATTTTTTTTTCCCTTTAACACACCATGTGGGTAACAACATGAAAAGATTCTTGAAACTTTGTTACTTCCATATGTTTGTGATCCTTGTGCCTTTCTCATAATTCCTCTCTTGTTAATAATTAGTAGTGAAACCACTAACACAAAAATGACCGATATTCTTCTCGTTGTTGACAACAAAGCATATGGGAACAGAGGATCCTGTTCTGGGTCACTTCCTTCTGTGCTTCAGGGAACTTGCCTTAATGACCATACACTCTCTCGTTTGCTTTCTCAATTTATCTTCCACAGCATCATCCCCCCAGCCACTAAATATAGTCAAGTCTTTTCCATTCTGAGAAGATGTTTCCCTTAAACGACATACCATATATATTAGACAACCTGCTTTACCAAAGAGTTCCAAAATCTCTGTGATTTTTAACAACAATAATGTACTTCTCACTCGCATAAGAGTCCAGCAGTAGTCAATGCGGAGGGTCTCTGTGTCATACGGTCATTCAAGGATCCAACATCATTCCATCTCATAGTTCTGCTGTGTTCTTAGTCCCTGGGATCCTCTTCATTCTGCTGCAGTATGGGGGGGCGATGAAATAGAGGCCCTTCAGTGGACAGTTTTGTGGACCAGGATTGTAAATGATGTGCATGCATCATTTCTGCTCATATTAGGTTGGCCAGAACTAATTATTTTGTCCTACCTATGAAAGCAAGCTGGCGTATGTAGTCAAGGACTAGAAGAGACCCCAGATGTAAAGGCACCATCTGTCTCAGTCAGGCAATTCCAAGCAACACCTCATCTTTCTGTCTTTTTGCTTCTATAACCCTTGAAATAAAAACAAAAGTGACCAACCTTTGTATAGCGTGTTACATTTAACAGAGCATGTGATCCACCTCAGCTCTCTTTCTCCTTAACAGTTTACAATTTTTTGTTATCTCTGACCCTGCCCTGATTCACCACTCTCAAAGATAACAAAGGTCAACTCAAACTATGTCAAAATCGAGTGTATAGAATAGAGCTTGGCACACACTAGGAAGATACTTACATTTTATTGAATGGATGAATACAATGTGCAACTTTGGGGATATTCAACTTCTTTCTCTACACAAAGATCCATTGATCTCATTTGACCTTAGGCTGTGTTCTAAATACTGCCTGAGCCCTCCACAAGCAGATGTGAGAAAGAATATGATATACAGTGTTTCACTAGGGATGGACACTTTTGGAAAGGAGAGGCAAGATATAAGATTAGGTTGACAGAGAAATCAACTTTCACTGGAAGCCTGACAAGACTGGGGAAATCATAAGTCCCCTAAAGTCCAAAGTGTGTATAGACCCTTGGCGTTACCCTTCATTGGACTTGATCTATCATTGGCTAGGGTCTGTCACAGGAAAATAATCTCCTTGATAAGCTGGAGCAACTGGGGCAGACCATGAAGGAGCAGAGAGCTACGTTCTTTTGTAAAGGACAATCTCTGTGTGGCACAGTTCTATGCCAACCAAATGGGAGGGTTCTGATGGTAAAAATCTGCCTGCAATGGAGGAGACCTGGATTTGATCCCTGGGTCAGGAAGATTCCCCTGGAGAAGGGCACTAGATACCCACTCCAGTATTCTTGCTTGGAATATGTCATGGACAGGGGAGTCCATGGGGTCACAAAGAGTTAGATACAAATGAGCAACTAGCACTTTCACTTTCACAGTATGGACTTTGCTTCAGGATCTAATAAGAGAAGTGATTATTCAAACTGTCATTTCAGAATAATATGGTAAATATGTCAATAAAGATATGCAGAGGGTGCTCTAAGTCTTCTGGGGTACATTTTGACATACTTGGATAATAAAGGTGTGGAAGTGAGATGATACTTCCGGAAGCATTTAGTTCCTGCTCTGACCTTTGAAACATGCATAGGAGTCAACAGAAAGAGAAAATGGATAGAGAGTTTTCCAGACTCTCTATGAATTATTACTATTTTTTAGTACATGAAGACAAAATGAAATGTCATATAAATTGCAAATAAAAAATGTTTGGAAATTTTTGAAAATTATACAGTAGCTAAAAAAAGCAAAATGGCTGTCTGGGGAGGCCTTACAAATAGCTGTGAAAAGAAGAGAAGTGAAAAGCAAAGGAGAAAAGGAAAGATACAAAGATCTGAATGCAGAGTTCCAAAGAATAGCAAGAAGAGATAAGAAAGCCTTCTTCAGCAATCAATGCAAAGAAATAGAGGAAAACAACAGAATGGGAAAGACTAGAGATCTCTTCAAGAGAATCAGAGATACCAAAAGAACATTTCATGCAAAGATGGGCTCAATAAAGGACAGAAATGGTATGGACCTAACAGAAGCAGAAGACATTAAGAAGAGATGGCAAGAATACACAGAAGAACTGTACAAAAAAGATCTTCATGACCCAGATAATCACGATGGTATGATCACTGACCTAGAGCCAGACATCCTGGAATGTGAAGTCAAGTGGGCCTTAGAAAGCATCACTACGAACAAAGCTAGTGGAGGTGAAGGAATTCCAGTTGAGCTATTCCAAATCCTGAAAGATGATGCTGTGAAAGTGCTGCACTCAATATGCAAGCAAATTTGGAAAACTCAGCAGTGGCCACAGGACTGGAAAAGGTCAGTTTTCATTCCAATCCCAAAGAAAGGCAATGCCAAAGAATGCTCAAACTACCACACAATTGCACTCATCTCACACACTAGTAAAGTAATGCTCAAAATTCTCCAAGCCAGGCTTCAGCAATATGTGAACCATGAACTTCCTGATGTTCAAGCTGGTTTTAGAAAAGGCAGAGGAAAGAGAGATCAAATTGCCAACATCTGCTGGATCATAGAAAAAGCGAGAGAGTTCCAGAAAAACATCTATTTCTGCTTTATTGACTATGCCAAAGCTTTTGACTGTGTGGATCACAATAAACTGTGGAAAATTCTGTAAAAGATGGGAATACCAGACCACCTGATCTGCCTCTTGAGAAATCTGTATGCAGGTCAGGAAGCAACAGTTAGAACTGGACATGGAACAACAGACTGGTTCCAAATAGGAAAAGGAGTACGTCAAGGCTGTATATTGTCACCCTGTTTATTTAACTTCTATGCAGAGTACATCATGAGAAATGCTGGGCTAGAAGAAGCACAAGCTGGAATCAAGATTGCCAGGAGAAATATCAATAACTCAGATATGCAGATGACACCACCCTTATGGCAGAAAGGGAAGAGGAACCAAAAAGCCTCTTGATGAAAGTGGAAGTGGAGAGTGAAAAAGTTGGCTTAAAGCTCAACATTCAGAAAACGAAGCTCATGGCATCTGGTCCCATCACTTCATGGGAAATAGATGGGAAAACAGTGGAAACAGTGTCAGACTTTATTTTTCTGGGCTCCAAAATCACTGCAGATGGTGACTGCAGCCATGAAACTAAAAGACGCTTACTCCTTGGAAGGAAAGTTATGACCAACCTAGATAGCATATTCAAAAGCAGAGACATTACTTTGCCAACAAAGGTCCGTCTAGTCAAGGCTATGGTTTTTCCTGTGGTCATGTATGGATGTGAGAGTTGGACTGTGAAGAAGGCTGTGCACCAAAGAATTGATGCTTTTGAACTGTGGTGTTTGAGAAGATTCTTGAGAGTCTCTTGGACTGCAAGGAGATCCACCCAGTCCATTCTGAAGGAGATCAGCCCTGGGATTTCTTTGGAAGGAATGATGCTAAAGCTGAAAGTCCAGTACTTTGGCCACCTCATGCAAAGAGTTGACTCATTGGAAAAGACTTTGATGCTGGAAGGGATTGGGGGCAGGAGGAGAAGGGGACGACAGAGGATGAGATGGCTGGATGGCATCACTGACTTGATGGACATGAGTCTGAGTGAACTCCAGGAGTTGGTGATGGACAGGGAGGCCTGGTGTGCTGCAAATCATGGGGTCACAAAGAGTCGGACACGACTGAGCGACTCATCTGATCTGATCTGAAACCTTATTAAACACTTTCTCTGTGTCAGTGGGGACATTGTGAACAACAATGGAGAATACATCTTCTCTTGCTTTTTTTGCCACTCTTAATCTCACTGAGCTACCAGTTCTTTTATTCCCTCTTACTTCCTAAACATTAGACCTAACTAATCTTTTTACCTAAGGTCCCTTTTGCATGAGTTACGTTTTTCCTAGCATTCTCACTAACCTCCAGTTCTAGCAGCCATTACTTCTAAACTAGCCTTTCTCAAGTGGGATCATTTGATGCTTTGAATAACATTTCTCAATTATCTCAAGGATGGTACATAATATCATTCTCAATGCAGAGGAGGAAAGGGATTCCACCATGTACAATGGATGGCTTAAGGCATTAGGTTTTAACTCTTTTGGAACCCTGGTTTAGAGGGGCGGCTCTAGACAGAAGACCCCAAGATGTTATCTGCATCCTCAACCTCCTTACTGATACTCAATGCTGTTGAGACATTTTCCCAGCTTCCCCTAGTAAATCTCTGGTACCAGAGAGTCCGCATGTCCTAAGCTTTCCCCCCCTTCCCCTGCTCATACCCACTCCTAACTTTGATCTTCATCTTTGGTCCAGTGACACCACCGTTCACTCAGCCACCAGAATCCTCAGTATCCCTAAGTGGGATACCCCGGGGACCGTGGAGTCCTCTAAAATGCCCTTCCATTTTTGTCTTTCTGTTTTTAAATTCAGGTTTTGTATTTGCTAAACTGTTATTTTCTCCTATCCAAATTCTTGCAACAACCCCTCTAACACACACACAAACACACACACACACACTGTTCTTTTTTCTCCAAAATCTCTCAATTCCAATCTCCTCTTGCCACCACCACCCATACCAACTTATTATAGGGAAATTATGTCATGCCTCTGTTTAAAAAGCTTCAGAGCTTCCTTGATTCCTTCACACAACAGTTCTTTCATCAAAAGCCAGAGGCAAGGTAGGAACCTCCACCTTGTTGCTGTGGCAATGTTCTATAAAGCTCCCAAATAAGAAAGACTATTTAACACCATCCTAACAATTAGAGGGCTAGAGGTGTCCTTGGTTACTCACAGCTGCCATTCACATAAGCAGTTTTTTAAACTGGAAACTATTTATATTTCATGATTATCTTCATACTTAGAGACTTAGTATGTGTTCAACAAATGCCCTATAAATATTTATTAATGAATAAATAAGTGAATAAACAAATGAATATCATTAAATGCATACAACTCCTCATTTGTATATTCAAAGATCTCCACCATGACATTTTCACTTCCTTTTTCTACCTAACACCCTGTGAAACCATGATTTATAATCTACAATCCAGCCAAACACCATGGGTGGTCATGCTCTTAGATAGCTTTTCAGGCATTTGTCAACACCATTCCCTCCCTCTCAGAGTCCTGGTTTTACACTTTCACTTGTCAAAATCCCACCCATCATATCATGTCATATTTTCTTATTTTCTTGATGTTTCTTCTTTCTGATTGATCACCAGATATTAATTCTCTATTCCTAGAAACACTATAGCTCAGAACTGTGTGCCCTTATCATATTCTTTCTGGTAATATGATTGTCACTACACAGGTAATGAGGCCCCATCTGCATATCTTCCATGAGAATTCCAGTGTGAGATCTTAGCTGAGGTTGTATGAGTTCCTATTTAAACAGAAACACTATGAGCCTTGTAGATAAGATGATACTGATGATACAGAGTTCAGCTCTTCATTTTCAGTTAATCCTGAAGCCAGCAATATCTGTACCTTACCTGTACTTGGTTCTTAGTTATTCTTTTATTACATGCTATAATCCTACATTTTAAAAATACATTCAAGTTTTTATTTAAGTAGTGTGAAATGGGTTTCTGTCATATGAATAAGAAAATATCCTAATTCATAGGCAGGGACAATGTAACATCTTGCCTTGGCTTCTAAAGAAGCCTTGACTATCCTTCCTTCCTTCCTTCCTTTCCTTTTTTCCTTTCCTTCCTTCCTTCTGTTACTGAGTCCAAGCTCACACAGGTCAATAAATTTAGAGACAGTTTGTTGAACAAGGAATAGAGACTTTATGTGCAAGTGTCCCATAGAACCATCTTGCCTGGAATTCCAAAGCACTTACCAACTCTCTTCAAGTTCAAGTTTATTAGTTTGTAAAAGATTCACGTGACTGTGAATATTCCAGTCCCACAACTCTCCTAGGGTCGGGTGAGTACTAGAGGAGGCAGGTGGGACATCCAGGGTGCCTCACTTTTGAAGAAGGCATCCCTCTTCACAACTCTGACAGTGAGCATCGGGCACCTCCTTATATTTTGTCCCCAGGAGCCTTACTCACCTTATCTTAGTCCAGGCCTTCAGAATCGTGGTGAAAATTGAATGAGTTATTACATATAAAGTTTTTATAATATGAATTGATACATAATAAGTGTTTGATAAAAATAGGGTATGGTTGTGCTGTTGTAATTATTATAACTGCCATTCTTCTTTATTATCATCACTGTGAAAACCACCATTATATATTTCTACTACCATTAATAGCAATCATTTATTGATAATCATTTGACACTATGATTAATTATTTTAGCTCTTTTGTGAGGAAGGTCTTTCCCATGCTTCATTTTTTTTGAGCAAAATGATGGCCAAACACACAGCCTTAGAAAGATGTAGCTTTAGAGAAGAAAGCATGACTACAGCAAAACTGGGAAGAGTTTAATTGGCGCAACAGTGACACGGAGCAGACACACAGCTCAACTAACTTCAGGAAAGAAGTTTCCTGGAAAAAGAGAAAATTAGACTGAGACCACCCTCCCGCCCCATCAAAGGACAGGTGACATGATGGTTAACTGCTCAGGCTTTGGGTCTCCTGGATTCAAGAGTTAGCTTTGCCATTTTCTGACTGTGTGACCTTGAGCAAGTAATTTCCTTTCCTTGATGATTCATGTGCTCACCCATAATAATAGAACGTAGTTCAGCTGGTTGTATGACAATGAAACATGACAATGCCTCTGTCTGGAGAAGGTAGCACAGCTTGCATGCACTAAGCATCCCATTTAAAGGGGCTGTTCTTTCTTTGGATGCAAACCTAGCTTTAACTGCTGCTGCTACTGCTGCTAAGTCACTTCAGTCCTGTCCGACTCTGTGCGACCCCATAGACGGCAGCCAACCAGGCTTCCCGTCCCTGGGATTCTCCAGGCAAGAACACTGGAGTGGGTTGCCATTTCCTTCTCCAATGCATGAAAGTGAAAAGTGAAAGTGAAGTCGCTCAGTCGTGTCCGACTCCTAGCGACCCCATGGACTGCAGCCCACCAAGCTCCGCCGTCCATGGGATTTTCCAGGCAAAAGTACTGGAGTGGGGTGCCATTGCCTTCTCCGAGCTTTAACTAAATATCCTTAATTATTAACCTTCTTCATTTTCCACCCTTTCCCAACTCCACTCCCTTAAAAGAAGTAGAATACTTCATTTACAATTACTGTCATTAAAGACTCATGAGAGATCAAAAAATAAAGTAGGCATTCTTTTTTTTCTTAGATAATGGGGTAATAGGTGAGTTTGTCTTTCTTTCTTCTTTCATATATTTTCTAAGGTTGTTGTTTTTTTTTTTTTTTTGCCACTCTGAGCGGCATGAAGGATCTTAGTTCCCCAACCAAGGATCAAATGTGGGCTGCCTACAGTGGAAACACAGAGTACTAACCATTGGACTCCCAGGGAATTCCTAAAGGCCTGTTCTATCTTCCCATTCTTTCTGAGTCTCTTGTTATTGTCATGTTAGTAGGACATTGCTATCCCTTGTCCCTTTACCCCTAGCCCCCATCTAAGGATTATCTGCTCTAGGCCAATGTGGCCTGGAAAATCATGAAACCCAAACCTCCTGTCTTTGATGAAGTTGAGTTTTTTAAGGCAAGACAAGGGGGGCTTCATCATCATCTTCCACCATCCTCAGGATCTGGTCAGCACTCTCAAGGGGAGCAGAGGGCTTAGATTTTAGAATCCAAGTTCTTCAATCAAGACAAAGAAGCATAGTTTCCAATATTTCATTTTCTAAGCCTGTCCCAAGACTTTCATTCTCTGTTTTTTCTATATATCTCTCAGCTCTGCTTGATTAAGTAGCTGACACCTTGTTGATAACTTTCTACCACTGCCCTTCATCCTCTGATTTGGGATTGATGATATCTCCTACAGGCTCCCTGTGGAGATCCTATGCAGACACCACACCCCTAGGTAAGATGCCTTGTGTCTGAGCCATAACTGGCAAGTTTGATACTTTCAGATTCAAACTGGATGGAGGAAAGCAAAGCTGAATGGGACACGGGACAGGACTAGATGGGGCTGTTTTTAGCAAGAAAAGAATTATAGCCTCCCTGGCCATTACACGTTACCCCTTCCATGGTCACTTTGGGGAATACCTATTATCTATAGATCTATAGATCTATCTATGGAGTGGGAAATGGCAACCCGCTCCAGTATTCTTGCCAGGAGAATCCCATGGACAGAGGAGCCTGTTGGGCTTTATCCATGGGGTTGCAGAGTGTCAGACATGACCGAGGCAACTTAGCATAGCACAGCATAGGTCTATCTACAACTGAATTCCTTTCTTAAAAGATAACTCAGGTACTAATGCCGATATCTCTGAAAGAAGCAGTCACTGACATGAATCTAGTGAAAGGAGAGAAAACATCAAATGTGGTCTCAGAACCATTGCCTCTGAGCCTTCAGTCTGAAATATAATCTTGCTCCCTAGGAGCAACAGAGGAGGTGGTTGGCCTTGAGCAAGGCGGTGCAATACCTTTTGGCTGAAATTCCATTGACACCAGGGTGTTCCTTCCCTCCCACATCGCTTAGGGAACTCACACAGAGGAACATCTGGCCAGATGCAATCTACAAAACATGCTGTGAAACATATTAGCTCCCTCAAGCCAATGGGAGCCCACCTAGTAAACGAGCAGGGAAGGGCCCCATGGTGAATTCTGGAAGCTGAAATCCATCTCACCCAGGACTCGTCTTTCTGGAAAGAGCAAAGTCCAAGCCAATAATTCACGCTGAGGTCTGACCACATCTGGGAAGCTGTCTTGGGAGTCAGGGCCATTAACACACAAGGGATCAGTCAGGATGCCAAACCACCCTCTGTCAGTTTGTCGCAACAGAGAGGAGCAAGGAGATAGGGGTGGGAAAGCCCTGGGTTGTCCATAGCAGATTGTTCCCAAGGAGCTGGCCCTGACTCAGTAATTGCTATGTCTCCAAGTTCTGTGCTAAGTGCTTTAGATGCAAAGCTTCATTTGCTTTTCATAACAACCACAAGATCTATGCCTCAGTCCCATTTTGTGGATGGGGCATATGAGGCCAGAGAGGGAATGAAACTATCTCCAGCACACATAACTTGTGAGTGCAGAGCCAGGAAGAAAACCCAAGTCTACCTGCTTATAACCACACTAGGATCCAAAGCATCAATTTTCTGCCTCCAGATACCTTCTGCAGCTTCCTGCCACAGGGTAGAATCCTCTAGATTGCGGGAGGAACTGAAATGTCACAAGCTTTCTCATCTCTGAAGCACCATCTGTAAGAACACTAAGAATGTGTGTTTGCATTTTCTTGGCTGCCCACAATCATGAATAGGCTCTCTCAATCTCTTGGGCTAAAGGTGAAGATCTGTGGGAGGAAAGGGCACTTTTCTCCTTGGTCATTGCTCAGGTGTGAAGGCAAGAAAGGGGAGTAGTGGGAGGAGTCAAAAGATAATTAGTTGAGCAACTTCACAGGTTCCAAACTTCTGATTCCAATTAACCTCTGTGCTTAGTTCTGGCCCAATTGTTGACTCTTCCCATGATGGACCCAAGCCCCCGAACTTGTTTGATACGTATTTCTAGCAGCTTCCCTGGGGGCCTGATGAGGAAAGGACCAATTGGATTCATGACCAGGATTGCTATGCAGGAAAATAAGTGAGTGATTACAGCAAAAGCTCTCAGACTCAGGGAAGCTGATCCAGGGCCAGCACTTCCATAGCTTTTGAGCACAGAACATCGGAGGATAAACAGATGACTCAGACCTGCAAGCTGAGACCTGAATCAGCAACACCCACGAATAAGCAACCACCTGTCCATTTGGGCTTCTCTCTGCCACTTAACAGCTGCATTGTCAACATCCCCCTTTCCGTATCTCTTATTACTTCTCATTTTCCAAGGTTGATGGGAAGTAATAGCTCCTTGCAGTGATGCTCCTGAGCTTCCACAGAATTGCAAAGTGAGTTAGGCCACTGGATTTTTCATTAAGATGGTTCAAACGCTTGCTGCACCTCTTCCTATCTGTGCAATCTTGGAAATGCTCCTGAAAATCTCTGATTGCTTATCCACATAAAGTGTTAGTCGCTCAGTCATGTCCGACTCTTTTCAACCCCAGGGAGTGTAGCTCACCAGGCTCCTCTGCTCATGGAACTCTCCAGGAAAGAATATTGGAGTGGATAGCCATTCCCTTCTCCAGGGGATCTTCCCAATCCAGGGATCGAACACAGGTGACCTGCATTGCAGGCAGATTCTTTACCATCTGAGCCACCAGGGACCTCCTTCATAGGGATATTTTGGAGGACAAAATGAAGCATTGTACATAAAGAGACCTAGCACATAGCTGGTACATAGTTATTGTTCTCTGAGGAGTTTATTATTATTACTACTACTGTTATTATTATTACTGAGTATAAATTACAAGTGAATGAGCCTGCCATAATAAAACCAGAATTGGGAACTTAAACAAAAGAAGTTATTATATCACAGTTCTGGAGGCTGGAAGTTCAAGTTCACACAGCAGAGTCCTGTCTGAAGGTTGCAGGAAGAACCTGTTGCATGCCTCTCTCCTAGCTCCCAGTGGTGTGCTGCTCATCTTTGGTGTTTCATGACTTGCAGATGCCTCCACCATCTTTGTGTTCATCTCTACTTGGCATTCTCCCCATGTCTGTGCCTATTTTCAAATTTCCCTTTGTTATAAGGACATCAGCTCTGTTGGGTTAGGGTCTTACCCTGTGCCAGTATGCCGTTGTTCTTTAGTTGCTTCAGATCAGAACAGATCAGTCGCTCAGTCGTGTCTGACTCTTTGTGACCCCATGAATCACAGCAGGCTAGGACTCCCTGTCCATCACCAGCTCCCGGAGTTCACTCAGATTCATGTCCATCGAGTCAGTGATGCCATCCAGCCATCTCATCCTCTGTCGTCCCCTTCTCCTCCTGCCCCCAATCCCTCCCAGCATCAGAGTCTTTTCCAATGAGTCAACTCTTCACATGAGGTGGCCAAAGTACTGGACTTTCAGTTTTAGCATCATTCCTTCCAAAGAAATCCCAGGGCTGATCTCCTTCAGAATGGACTGGTTGGATCTCCTTGCAGTTCAAGGGACTCTCAAGAGTCTTCTCCAACACCATAGTTCAAAAGCATCAATTCTTCGGCACTCAGCCTTCTTCACAGTCTAACTCTCACATCCATACATGAACACAGGAAAAACCATAGCCTTGAGTAGATGGACCTTTGTTGGCAAAGTAATGTCTCTGCTTTTGAATATGCTATCTAGGTTGGTCATAACTTTCC
The DNA here is from genome assembly GCF_027580195.1 of Bos mutus. Taxonomy (NCBI): domain Eukaryota; kingdom Metazoa; phylum Chordata; class Mammalia; order Artiodactyla; family Bovidae; genus Bos; species Bos mutus. The sequence continues at coordinate 52,918,815 of NC_091629.1, read as the reverse complement.
TTCCAAGGAGTAAGCGTCTTTTAATTTCATGGCTGCAGTCACCATCTGCAATGATTTTGGAGCCCCGAAAAATAAAGTCTGACACTGTTTCCACTGTTTCCCCATCTATTTGCCATGAAGTGATGGGACCGGATGCCATGATCTTCATTTTCTGAATGTTGAGCTTTAAACCAACTTTTTCACTCTCCACTTCCACTTTCATCAACAGGCTTTTTGTTCCTCTTCACTTTCTACCATAAGGGTGGTCTCATCTGCATATCTGAGGTTATTGATGTTTCTCCCGGCAATCTTGATTCCAGCTTGTGCTTCTTCCAGTCCAGCGTTTCTCATGATGTACTCTGCATAGGAGTTAAATAAACAGGGTGACAATATACAGCCTTGACGTACTCCTTTTCCTATTTGGAACCAGTCTGTTGTTCCATGTCCAGTTCTAACTGTTGTTTCCTGACCTGCATACAGATTTCTCAAGAGGCAGATCAGGTGGTCTGGTATTCCCATCTCTTTCAGAATTTTCCACAGTTTATTGTGATCCACACAGTCAAAGGCTTTGGCATAGTCAAGAGAGCAGAAATAGATGTTTTTCTGGAACTCTCTTGCTTTTTCCATGATCCAGCGGATGTTGGCAATTTGATCTCTGGTTCCTCTGCCTTTTCTAAAACCAGCTTGAACATCAGGAAGTTCATGGTTCACATATTGCTGAAGCCTGGCTTGAGAATTTTAAGCATTACTTTACTAGCCTGTGAGATGAGTGCAATTGTGCGGTAGTTTGAGCATTCTTTGGCATTGCCTTTCTTTGGGATTGGAATGAAAACTGACCTTTTCCAGTCCTGTGGCCACTGCTGAGTTTTCCAAATTTGCTGGCATATTGAGTACAGCACTTTCACAGCATCATCTTTCAGGATTTAGAATAGCTCCACTGGAATTCCATCACCTCCACTAGCTTTGTTCGTAGTGATGCTTTCTAAGGCCCACTTGACTTTACTTTCCAGGATGTCTGGCTCTAGGTCAGTGATCACACCATCGTGATTATCTGGGTTGTGAAGATCTTTTTGGTACAGTTCTTCTGTGTATTCTTGCCACCTCTTCTTAATATCTTCTGCTTCTGTTAGGTCCATACCATTTCTGTCCTTTATTGAGCCCATCTTTGCATGAAATGTTCCTTTGGTATCTCTGATTTTCTTGAAGAGATCTCTAGTCTTTCCCATTCTGTTGTTTTCCTCTATTTCTTTGCGTTGATCGCTGAAGAAGGCTTTCTTATCTCTTGCTATTCTTTGGAACTCTGCATTCAGATATTTATATCTTTCCTTTGCTCCTTTGCTTTTTGCTTCTCTTCTTTTCACAGCTATTTGTACGACCTCCCCAGACAGCCATTTTGCTTTTTTGCATTTCTTTTCCATGGGGATGGTCTTGATCCCTGTCTCCTGTACAATGTCACAAACCTCATTCCATAGTTCATCAGGCACTCTATCTAACAGATCTAGGCCCTTTAATCTATTTCTCACTTCCACTGTATAATCATAAGGGATTTTATTTAGGTCATACCTGAATGGTCTAGTGGTTTTCCCTACTTTCTTCAATTTCAGTCTGAATTTGGCAATAAGGAGTTCATGGTCTGAGCCACAGTCAGCTCCTGGTCTTGTTTTTGCTGACTGTATAGAGCTTCTCCATCTTTGGCTGCAAAGAATATAATCAATCTGATTTCGGTGTTGACCATCTGGTGATGTCCATGTGTAGAGTCTTCTCTTGTGTTGTTGGAAGAGGGTGTTTGCTATGACCAGTGCATTTTCTTGGCAAAACTCTATTAGTCTTTGCCCTGCTTCATTCCGTATTCCAAGGCCAAATTTGCCTGTTACTTCAGGTGTTTCTTGACTTCCTACTTTTGCATTCCAGTCCCCTATAATGAAAAGGACATCTTTTTTGGGTGTTAGTTCTAAAAGGTCTTGTAGGTCTTCATAGAACCATTCAACTTCAGCTTCTTCAGCTTTACTGGTTGGGGCATAGACTTGGATTACTGTGATATTGAATGGTTTGCCTTGGAAACGAACAGAGATCATTCTGTCATTTTTGAGATTGCATCCAAGTACTGCATTTCGGACTCTTTTGTTGACGATGATGGCTACTCCATTTCTTCTGAGGGATTCCTGCCCGCAGTAGTAGCTATAATGGTCATCTGAGTTAAATTCACCCATTCCAGTCCATTTAAGTTCACTGATTCCTAGAATGTCGACATAGCCATGTCTAACTCTTTGGGACCCAATAGACCAAAGCCCACCAGGCTCCTCTGTCCATGGGATTTTCTGGGCAAAAATACTGGATTGGGATGCCATTTTCTTCTCCAGGGGATCTTCCTGATCCAGGAATTGAACCCTCTTCTCCGTGGCTCCTGCATTGCACATGGATTCTTTCCCACTGAGCCACCAGGGAAGCCCATGCCAATATGATCTCATCTCAATTTTAATTATACCTGCAACAACCCTATTTTCAAATAAAGGCACATTTTGATGCACCAAGTGTTAGGACTTCAACACATAAATTTTGAGTGAACACTATTTAATCCATAACAACCTGTGTGATATTTACTATACTTATTAGACCTCTGCATTTATAACCATGTGTTTTTTTAAGGAGCAGCACATTCAACTTCCTTCAGTAAATATATCTATGAAACAGAAACAGACTCATAGACATGGAGAACAGATTTCTGGTTGCAGGGGGTGGGGTGGGGGGAGAAGGATTGGGAGTTTGGGATTAGCAGATGCAAACTATTATATACATGATGGATAAACAACAAGGTCCTATTATATAGCACAGGGAACTAAATTCAACATCATGAATAAACCATAATGGAAAAGAATATGAAAAAGAATATGTGTGTGTGTGTATATATATATATATGGATCACTTTGTTGTATAGCAGAAATTAACATAATATTGTAAATCACCTGTACTTAAATAAAATTAAAAACTAAAAAAAAAAAAGAAAAAGAAAAGAACTTCCTTCATACTGCCTGGTCAGTCACACTTTCTTCCAAATGGCCCATGTTGTCATGTTGAGACCTAAGGAGCAAGGGCTGGTCAAGATGGGAAAAAACTAGAATCTGAGATTGAATCAGAGCTAGAATCAGCTAGAAATGCTGGGTAAGTGCAGAGGCCACTGTTCAACAGAAAATGTACAAAATGATATCCCTTTCTTTATGTAACAGAGCTGGCTTTGCTCTGAACTATCCATATTTGTATCATCATGGGCCTTGAAATTAGCACACGTCATTGATAAAGCAGTGTACCAGGTGCAGTCCATAGCTTGTGATAGGTAGAAGAACCCCAACCAGTCCGTAGACCTCATTTTCCCATCCTGCCCCCTTTAGTCCAATGAATTGACTTTTAGGGGTCCAGCCACACTGTAGTATAGATCACTGTCCCAATAACTGACAGCTTTGGCACACTTTCCATAATCAATAGCTTCCATCTAAATTTCCTTCTCTAAAGATTGCATAAATGATCACATATATGCAAATATGATTATGACTTAATTACTAGGGCTGATTGGTGATTAATTTTTTGATTATGATCAATCACTCCTCACGAATCATAATAAAGTATTCAGGGCAATCGGCAGGATGCTAATAATGCAGTTTTCTTCAAAAAGACCCCCAAAGCAGTCAGAATAAGGTCTTTGCTGAAATCTTCATTTTGGAAAGAAATGATCTGAAAAAGGCAGTTCACATGGGGAAAAAAGTCAATAAAACTATGAAAAGTGCTTAATATTACTCATAAATAAACGCAGTATAAAGGGAATAATGATCTTAACCCATCAAAGTGACAGTTAAACATTTATAATAATGCCCAATATAGAAGTAAATTTCAAGGATTAGACCTATTAATGAACACCAATGCAATATTTTTTAAGAGAACCTATCAAATTTGCCCAAATTCAAAATGCAATTATTTTTGACCCAACTATACTACTTCTGAGAATTTCTCCTGAAGCATGTTCATAAAGTTTACTATTTATCTACCTATCTTTCTAGCTACCATACATGAACGCAACACAAAGCTTTTCATTTTAACTTTGCTGATGATACTAAAGACACCTGGAAACAGACATCAATGTGAAACTGTTTAATGAAGTGTGATATACACACATGATAAAGTCCTAGGTGGCAATTTGAAGATTACACAGATATATATACTTAATGACATGTAAAGGTGTCCAAAGTCTACCAAGTGGAAGAAGCAAGCTGCAAAATGTACACAGAGTCAAATTTTATCATGTAGCAGAATCATACGCTGGTTATGTTAAAACGCAGTTTGCTGGACTCACCTTAGAATTTCTGATTCAATAGGTCTGGGGCAAAACCTGAAATTCTGCATTTCTCAGAAGGTCCCAGTTTATGCTGCTGCTGCTGGTCCTAGGACTAAACTTTGAAATCCTTTCATATTGAGTATGATACTACTGAATGTCTTTGTTGCTATTGTTTAGTCACTAGGGTGTGTCGGACTCTTTTGTGACCCCATGGACTATGCCCACCAGGCTCCTCTGTCCATGGGATTTCTCAAGGAAGAACACTGGAGTGGATTGCCATTTCCTTCTCCAGGAGATCTTTCAGACCCAGGGATTGAACTCCCATCTCCTAAAGATTGGCGGCAGGATTCTTTACCCCTGAATCACCAGGGAGAACTACTGTATGTCTACTTATATATGAATATATACATTTTGAAATAAAATAATATTTTTGGTTTGGAGGCATGAGACTGGTGAACAGAGGAGAGTTTAAATTTTGTTTTTTATTTACACTGCTTACATTGGTACTAACATTTATGACTAAACCCATATTAATAATTTTGTTTTCAAAAATAATACCTGTAAGTCACTTGAATATCACATCCTCTTCTATGTAGAAAAATTCCATTGAATGACTTATAAATTCCAAGTATTTCCTCCTTGTCTGTAAGTAGAGAAGGCACTATAGACAAGCACTGTTTTAGTTATCTACTGCTGTATGACAGAGGACCCCAAACTTAGCAAGTTATTTTCAGCAGCAAAGATTTATTATCTCACATAGTTTCTGAGGTTTCCCAGTCCAGAAGTTTAGCTGGGGGAGTTTGGCTCTTATAAGGTCACAGTCAAGCTGCCAGCTGGGACTACCAACCCTTCAGGCTTTGAACTGGGGCTGGAGAATTCACCACCAATTTACTTACATGCCTATTGGCAGGGGGCAGCTTGCTTTCTTAGAGTTCCACACCAAGTAAGACAAGTCATTTTTAATTACGATCTGGGATCTCAAACAGCTTGAAATTTGTAATATGATGGCTTATCACTAGAACAAAATATTTCTTTTTTGCAGTTCATCTTAAGGGAAAAAGAGATACTAATTTTACTAAAGCTTTGCAGCATGAGGAAACCGAGGCACAAAGCTTCCTTTTCTTGCTTGTCCATATGTCACTCACAAATACTAAAGTTGAGATTCCATCCCAGGCCTTTAAATCCACAGCCTGTGTCTTAACCACTATATAACACGGAAGTGTGATGTCATCTTGTTTTAAACACAGATCTCCTTGGAGGAAAGGGGTAAGCATGAGACTCTTTGTTGAGATGGCAGACAGTCTTAAACTTCATTCAAGGAGGTGCCAACGAAGTATCTAGCTCCATCATTTATTTTCAGAATAAAAGATGATGATGCTATTCAGAAGTCACAGATTCAGGATGGCCTGTTCTCGGTAGAGACTTGTCTTTCCAGCCCCCTTCCCACACGAATAGTGAAGATGCATTTGCTCTGAACCATTAACTCTCTCTGGCTCCGTTACCCTGGTGACCAGCGGCATTTGCAAGGCAGCTGGCTAAGGTCATAGGTCAGGCTCTAGCTATAGAAAACACACCCTGGGCCTTTGTCTCTTGAATAACCAAGCTGATCTCACCAACAGAGAGGGCTAATTGGCCCCATCCCTTTGAAACGAGGACCCAGCATAGCTGGGAGTTAATAAAATGTATCTAGAAGGCCACAGGCTCAAGTTAAAATCACCAAGGAGAGGTTGGGACCTACAGATTCCTGAGTCCTAACCCAGGCCTCCTGAATTACAATCTCTTGAAGCTCAGGAATCTGCATATCTTTTCTTAAATTTCTCAGCTATTTTTGTGCACGGCTTTGAAATTGACTCCCTTCTTGTGTGCCTCTGAGGATGATCTAGTGGAATGGGGGCTTTGGGTGCTGAGCTGGGAAAAATATGGAAAAAGGAATTAGTGTATATATCTTGTTTCTCTCAGGAGTGCTTGTGGCCAGTGGAACAGATGACAATGGTGCGGGGAGGGGCACAGACAGGAAGAGAAGACAATATTCCTGCCTTGGGAATATTGTAACAGTTGTTCCTGGATTCCCTCAAGACCCGCAGAATAAGTACTGAGATTCTAGCTATGTTTACATAAGCAGAAAAGACCTCCAAGGGAGATGCAACACCACCCCTCAACTTCCTGAACAAGGACCCCCTTTGATTGAGGGGATGATAACTAGAGCTTTGGGTGACTCCGTAGGAGAGTTAGGGTGCAGAAACGGAAGGCTTGACCCTACTGGGTGTAAGTGTCATCCTTGACTCTGGGTTACCCCATTTCCCAAGCTGCAAGGGGCCATCTGTGCAGATAACTGGCATAGAGACTGGCAGCCACTGGAACTCATCCTTGCCCTGAGTTCTTTTGGAAGGCAGCCAAGATGAAGCCTACATCTAAATCTAGATCTGTGTCCACCTCTCTCAATATCTTGGTTTCCCTTAACATCTCTAGATATTGGGAATCATATTCCTGTGATGGTCACTAGCTAAGCTTGAGTTTACATCGGGACTGGCAGACTGGCCCCATTCCAGCTACTCCTTCAGTCATGTCCATCAAGAGGCCACATCCAGTATCTCTTCCATCCAGTATCTTTGCTAGGCATTTTCGTATGTTATTTCTAACTTCTGAAGGCATCGGCCTGGGAGCCCGGCTCTTACCCTTAGGGTACCTTCTTTTCCCTGGAATCGGGCAGACTCTATGGTAGCTGTGACCAACAGGATAATGCCATAGTGGTGCAAAGCCAGAGTCCAGGCTCAGATTGTGAGGAGCTGACAACTTCCACTTCTGTCTCTGGAAACACTCCCTCTTGGGTCATGTAAGTTCAGAGCCCTTCTGGAGAGACCACTAAAGAGTCCCTGGGAAGCATGATGAGGGAAAGGAGCCTGGATGAGCTGAGCATCCTGCTAAGAGAACCTGTTTTCATGTAGACATGCATCCACCTGGGATTTTCAGACCGAGCCAGTCACTGCCTGAATGCCACCTGGAGATCCCAGTCGATGCCACGAGCAGCAGCAGAAGAGGACCACTGAGCCCTCCTTGAATTTCTGACCCACAAAATCCTGAGATTTTTGTCAGTTCAGTTCAGTTCAGTTGCTCAGTCGTGTTTGACTCTTTGCGACCCCATGAATTGCAGCCGCCAGGCCTCCCTGTCCATCACCAACTCCCGGAGTTCACTCAGACTCATGTCCATCGAGTCAGTGATGCCATCCAGCCATCTCATCCTCTGTCGTCCCCTTCTCCTCCTGCCCCCAATCCCTCCCAGTATCAGAGTCTTTTCCAATGAGTCAACTCTTCACATGAGGTGGCCAAAGTACTGGACTTTCAGCTTTAGCATCATTCCTTCCAAAGAAATCCCAGGGCTGATCTCCTTCAGAATGGACTGGTTGGATCTCCTTGCAGTCCAAGGAACTCTCAAGAGTCTTCTCCAACACCACAGTTCAAAAGCATCAATTCTTCGGCGCTCAGCTTCCTTCACAGTCCAACTCTCACATCCATACATGACCACTGGGAAAACCATAGCCCTGACTAGATGAACCTTTGTTGGCAAAGTAATGTCTCTGCTTTTGAATATGCTATCTAGGTTGGTCATAACTTTCCTTCCAAGGAGTAAGCATCTTTTAATTTTTGTAGATGTAATCAATTAGATGATTTTTGCTCACAGCCACTAGATTTGAGGTTACTCATTTAGATGGCAATAGACAACTGGAACAGAATCTCAAAGAATCTAAGTGAAGCCATTCTAAAATGGTGAGTGGTTAATACTCTAAAGGCCATCTATCTCAAGAGCTATTGTCAGCCACACTTGACCACACAGAGAGAGTCAGCACATTCTGGGAGCAGAGAGGCCATCAGCTCTGAGGGTAGGGCAGTGGTACCTGATACACGCAAGAGACCAATGGATCAATCCAGTTGGCGAAACTGCCCATTTCACACAAAGGCCTCGTCTCCTTCCTTTCCCCGCAGCAGGTGAGCCTTTAAGAAAAACTAATACAATTATGTAAAGTTTAAAAATAAAATAAAATTAAAAAAAAAAAAAAAAAAAAAGCTGTCAAACACTCCACTTAAAAGAGTTATTTCTATTTCAAACGTTTTTGTTTTAATGGGGTCAAAACAAAGGAAAGTCCCTGGAAGACCAAGACACAGTGACTTGGGAGAGTAGAAGGCAGAGGCTCCTAGCCTGATGATTGAGCTGATTTGATCCTTGTCCTCAGGAGTAGCCTGGGTCGGGGAGGTGGCGGGGGTGGTGCAGTGGGTGGGAAGAAGACAAAAAACAATGAACCCTGGAAACCCACAGCTGTAGGTAGAGGTTTTCAATCAGAAGCACTGCCAAACCCAGCTTTCAGCACCAGTGCTCCCAGGAAAAAATGCTAGCGATTTTCCAGCTAAAACTCTCTCTCTCTCCCCCTACTCCCCCCTGCTCCTTGTTGGATGAAACCAGGAGCCTCCAGATCCTCTAAAACCTCAGTCCCAGAAAGACAAAGGCAACCCCTGACGTTACGTCCAGGGAAAACCAGGCAAAGAGGAAGTGCCGAGGCCAGGGCCCCACTAAGATTACGGGCTGTTAATAAGGAAAGACAGAAGCCAGGAGATTTGATGTCCAAGTCGACAAGCAGAGGTTAAGGGGAGAGCCGGGCAGGCTCATTTGCAAACTTGGTCCTGTTTCATTAAACGAGAGCCGAGACAGCCTGTCTCAGTCCAGCAGAGAAGGACCTCATTATCCACGTAGGGAGCAAGAGATAAGAATCTTTTAATAATTGCTGGGAATTTTTTTATTATGATGTGGAATGCCAATTTAGGCCTCTCCTCACAGGCTGGATATAAACAGCCTCCTTGGGAGTTAAAGCCGCTCCCCTCTGGCTGTGGTCATTAAGCACAAAGAGGAAAGAGACGGATGTTTGCTGGGAGAAAAGGGGCCCAGGGGCCCCTCTTGGCTGCCAGGAGCTGGCTTTTTCCACCAGGCAGCCTTGGGGACTGACTGCGCGATCTCCAGCACCTTCACGGAAACCTTGGCGGTCAGTTGTCCAGGTTGGTCATCGTGGGTCCTCCTTCCCTATCTTCACCCCGAGTCTCCTTGAGACATTCAAAATATCTGCAAAAGGCTGAGTGGTTGTTTTCTTCCGCTTTTCAAAATGTCCAGTGTAAAGATTTCAGCAGAGACTTTATGACTAGAGAGAGAAGGCATGCTTCCTGTTCTGAGCAGCTATTAACAGTCCAGTGAAAATGAAATGAAATGAAAACACGACAACATTATTATGTTTTACTGGGATGCCCTTTGCCTACCAGAGATAGGCTCGTTCTCTGTTTAAATGGGAGCTTCAAAAGGAGTTAGGAGTTCTAGATTCTGTAGAACTCATCTGAGGCATTGCCTTTAAGGTAATCTAGGAAAGGAAAGAAAACTGAAAAAGAAATGACTTGTTCTTTTTTGAAATTTTATTTATTTTCGACCATGCCGGGTCTTCCTTGCTATGGGCAAGAATTCCTCTGGGCATTCTCTAGTTGCCGAGAGTGGGGGCTGCTCTCCAGTTGTGGCGCATGGAATCTTAGGGCACAGGCTTAGTAGCTGTGGCACAGGGCTTAGTTGCCCTGCAGGAAGTGGGATCTTCCTGGACAGGGATCAAAACTCTGTGCCCTGCATGGACAGGCAGATTCTGTGCCAATGAGCCCCCAGGGAAACCCTGACTTTTTTTTTTTTCTCTTGATATGAGTTCACCCCAGGATTGGTGGAAGAATCTGGATTTATGACATTCCCCTTAGGGACCTCTTGTTGGAAGCCCCAGATTGGAGACCTGCCTCCAGAGGCAGTATTTCATCAGGCAGGGGCTGCAGTTCACCCTCAAAGGCTTAGGAGAGGGACGATCAAGGCTCAGCAAGGCCTGCAAGGCACTGATCCTCCGGCCCTGGGCTGTGCCCGGGGCTCCCCTCTGATCCCACACAGCTGGGCTTTTAGCCCAACGCACCAAAAGAGTCCCACGAGTGGGTCCTTAATTCTTGCCACCGGCCTCTCCTCCCCTCCAGCCCTCGCCCCCCAACTCCCTTCCTTTTCCCTTCCCTCTCCCTCCCTACATCATGCCCTGCAGGTAGATACTGAATGACAGTGATGGGGAGTCTGAAGTCCGAGGTGTCAGGACCAATGAGGTGTCAGAGGGGCCTTACTGTTTCCATCCCCATGAGCGAGGGCACAGTGCCCAGGGCTGGAGGCTGGGGGAGCTGTCTGAGCATTTTCTCAGCGCCTGCTTCTTGGATGGATTTCAGAGAGGCCCGAGGAAGCCCGGGTGGTGCTCAACCCCCGCGGGGGCTGTGTTGACAGCTCCGATACTCCCCAGGGTGCCTGGTACCCCAGAAGCTCCCAGGCAGGCTGGCCGCCTGTGCACCTTGCTTGCTTACTCCTTGCTGCTCTTCCAACATTGCCCAGAGCAATAATCCATTACTATGAACGATAATAATTATCTGACAATCACAACTAGAGGGTCCTGTGGGCCAAGGAATGTGTTGTTAGGATCAGGAACCCCTGGTTTTAAGTAATGTGTTCGCTACTTCCTAGCAGTGTGGCATTGGAGGACGGGTTTAATGTGTGTGAGCCTCAGTTTGTTTACCTGTAGTAATGGGATGATCATGGTACCTAACTGGGCCCTCACACAAAGGGATACAGAGGCCAAGCTGCACACAGTGAGATGAGGCAGGACACAGGGAAGGGAAGGATGGGTCTGTGGTGTAGCTTTGATGACACACGTGGGACTTCACCACCCCTCAGCTAATTGCAGAGTCTCAGTCTCTTTATCTAGTAAATGGGAATAATCATACCTGCCAAGGTGGTTGAAAGAATTCAGTTTCTCTGTGAAATGTAGGGAGGATGGAGAACAAGTCTCATTCACACAAAGAAAGCAGAGGTGGAAGGGCAGGGTGCGCATGCTCAGACTTGACTTTCAAGGCCTCTTATTGTTGGCCTTTGAACTTCTTGTTCCTGACCTTGACTTCTTTCCAGCCCAGGCCTTCTCCAACCTGGCTTATCTCCATAGGTGCCTAGTGGTGGTCTAGTCACTAAGTTGTGTCCGACTCTTGAGACCCCATGGACTATAGCCTGCCAGGCTCCTCTGTCCATAGGATTTTCCAAGCAAGAATACTGGAGTGGGTTGCCATTTCCTTCTCCAGGAGATCTTCCCAACCCAGGGATTGAACCAAGGTCTCTTGCATTGCAGGCAGATTCTTTACCAACTGAGCTACCAGGGGAAGCCCATATGTGCCTGGACCATTTGTATGCCCTTCTAAACCTAAGGAGCTTATTTCTTTTATCTGGAATGTGTCTATTTCTCTTTTTTCATCAACTGACATTGTATGCACCCTGAAGTCAGCTACTCCAAGGGAGTTTTCTTGTTTATGAGTCACAGAATGATATACAAGGAGGAGAACTCAGCATTTTCATATGAAATTGTTCGCTTCTGTGAGTAATGTGTTAAAAAGAGTTGGCCCTGGACAAGGGAAGCTGCCCTGTTCTCCTGTTCCTTGCAAACCTGAATCAGAAGCCTTGGTGACTGCAGAAGGCTTCAGAGTCACCATCCATATCGTTCTCTTAATCTGGTCATTTTCCGCTGAGGACATTCTTGAGCAGTGTGTTCTCAACTTGAATGCACACCAGGGATAAACTAGAATGCCATGATAGGAGACCTAGCTCATGGAGTTAGAGATGGAGGTGAGAATGGCAGCCTGGTCTCTAGTTCATTTGGTGCACCAGCAACATGCTGTTCAACATCAAGTTTCAAGGCAATATTGACTTCATCCTGATCTTGAGCACCCTCACACACATGCTCATCAACTCTGCAGCTGCAAGTCTAGTCTTCTAACTCCCTATGCCTGAGCCCTCCTTCCCACCACCTTCAGATGCCTGCCTTCTCTTTCTTCAGGTGTCTGCTTAAATGACACTTCCTCCAGGAAGGCTTCCCTGACCCTACTATCTAAAGTCAAACAACTTCCATGATTTTCTTCCCCTGCCTCCTATTAAGTTTTTTTGGTAATACTAGTTGCAATAAAAACTGTTTTACTTTTACAATTATTTGCTTGAGTATTTCTTGTCTCTCCCTGTGTAATATGGTGTTCACAGTTTTAAGAGCCTTCTTCTTGTTTGTCACCCTAGCCCAGCGCCTAAAATGAGGTCTGGTAAATTAGGTGTTTGTGTTTGTTGAATGAATACAGGAAGGTCCAAAGGACCTCTGGGTGGATTATGAGATAGAATTTGGAGACAAGGAGTTTCCTGAAGAAAAGAAACCCACGAACTGCTCAGGGATCCTTGGTAAGTGACATAATCCCCTTATCTCCCTTTACCCTTTTGCAATGTTTTCAGACATGAATAATTGCCTCCAAATCAAAGCCAGGACGAAATTAAGGCTTTAGGATGATAACTAATTGGGCTTCCCTGGTGGCTTAGTGGTAAAGAATCCACCTGCCAATGCAGGAGACTTGGGTTCAGTCCCTGGGTTGGGAAGATGACCCAGAGAAAGAAATGGCAACGCACTCAAGTATTCTTGCCTGGGAAATCCCATGCACAAAGGAGCCTGGCGAGCTATGGTCCGTGGGATCACAAAGAGTCGAATACGACTTAGGGATTAAACAACAAAAGCAACCGTAACTAACTATTAATAGCTACAATTCCTTCTGTATCTGAAACCCTTCTGCACAGGAAGAAAGAATCCTCCTTGGATGGTGAAGTTGATAAGGATGAATTGGAAATCTAAACAAAGCACTGGGCTAAGCCACGTGGGTCTCACTCGTTCTTGCACAAAGTGCTTCGAATTGATGACATCCCAGAGAAGCAAGTCTATAAACATTGTTGTTAGAGGCAGACACATTGCAGATTCTGCCACAACTGCCTCTCTTACATAACTCCTCAATTCATTGCAAGTCCAACCTCAGAGCTAGTCAAAGACAGGCCAACAGATCTGCCAAAATGGGAGCAGGTATTTCTACAGTGGCTAAGAGCTCTTGTGCCAAAGCTGGATGGAGTGGTCTTTAAATTCTGGCTTCTACACCACAGGTGACTTGTCAGACCTTGGACGATTCAATTAATCTCACTAAGCAAGCTTTAGTTTGATGTCTGCAAAATAGGGATAAGAGTACCTCCCTTGTGGGATTTATGTGAAGATGAAATGAGTCAACGATGGAGAAAAACTCACTAATATTATTATAATGCATCTGGGACCTTCCTCCCTGTAGTTGTGACTCACTGAGTTTCATACTCTTCAATCATCTACTTCACCGAAATCTACTTACTAAGACTCTCTGCAACCAACAATACATTCTGTGCATGACAATGTTGAACAGCTGCTGCCCTCAGAGAGTTGACACCCCAGTGCAAGGGAATGCCACACGCACAGATAACTGGGAAACAACTCAGGGAATTTTAAAGAAAGGTGGGAAGATGCCTAAGGCACCCAGAGGAATGAGTGAGCTCATTTTCTTGGCCTCAACATGGAAAGTTTGATGGGAATGTGGCTTTTAAACTGAAGGCTAGGTCCAGAAAACGACAGGAGAGAGGGTGTGTGCGAAGGCACAGGAGTGTGTGAGAGTAACCACATCTTTCTGGGGGTGTTGAGGATTCAGGCTGTGGGGTAGAATGCACAGGGGTCGAGTCATGGCAAGTGCAAGATAAGTAATACAGACTTGATTGTACAGCTAGATGGAGAATCTGCCAATAGAGAGGGTCAACTGCAGGGGACTTGACAATGGGTAGATTTTGGTATTCGTAGGGGGTCTCGGAACCAACCTGCTGTGGATACCCAGGGATGACTACACTTTCTTGTGAGGCCCTTGGAGAACCAAAGACATCAGGAGGTGGGAGCGGGGAGCTTTGCTTGGCTGGTTTGCATTAGAAATGGGACAAGGGTGACGGCAGGTAGAACATTCAAGCAGCTGATGCATTCACCCATTCTGGAGACAATAAAGACTCATCCGCTGCAGGGCACTGGAGCAGAGGGAGGAAGGCCAGAAGCCTATTGGAAAGGTTCATGGAAAAGCTCAGTAAACGGGCAGCATAGCAGACGTCTGCATGATGGAGGTTTTTGGAGCAACAACGAAACTTAATGGAAATCATCAGAGTGGACCTGCGCGGCTATCCCTGTCAGCTGTTCGTCAGTCCCCAGAGGAGCTGAGGAAGCTGAAATAAGCTCTGCCCCATTGCCTCAAGCCCAGGAAGGTGGGGCCAGTTTGTGACCCGAAGTCTCAGTTCCAAGGAGTTTGGCTAATGTTCCGTTCAGACTAATGGAACAGTCCACAGCCTGCTAGATCATGCTCTCCAACAATATTGTCTTTGGGATACATCCATTCCCACTTTTTCCCTTTGGTTGTTACTTTGGCCATGACAACTCCTTTGGGGTAGGGAGGAGAGAGGCCCCAGAACCCAGCAGTTACAGCAAAAGATGTCCACTGAAAATGACCTTTGTTTGCTGACCTCTCCCTGGAATTGTTGGACACCTGTAGGTTAGTCTGACCTTCCAGTGAGTCAAGGAGCCATGAGGAGAGTAGGGAGAAAGACGCCCCATGGCTTTGTATGGGGGTTCAAGCCTGCCAGGAAAAGCTTTGCTTTTTTTTTCCCCCTGATTTTTTTTTTTTTTTTTGGTTGCACTGGCTCTTCACTGCGGCATACGGGTTCTCTGTTGCAGCTAGTAGGCTTTCTCTAGCTGCAGTGCGTGGGAGCTTCTCTTGTTGCGGGGCGTGGGTTCTAGTGTGAGTGTGCTCAATAGTTTGGGCACATGGGCTTAGTTACCGCACAGATTCTGGGATTTTAGTTTCCTGACCAGGGATTGAAGCTGCATCCCCTGCCTTGGGAGGCAGATCCTTAACCTGTGGACCACCAGGGAAGTCCCAGAAAAGCTAAGCTTTTGACTGGACATCCCCCATCATTAGTACCAACACAGAGCATTCAAAGATGTTCCCTTCGACTAGACTGATTCTCTGATGATCCGACAGCACTGCTGTCACAGATGAAGGGCAACAGGGTGCTTTCAGAGAAAAGCACTGGGAAGACTGGGACAGAGGTCCTGCCTATGCCACTGGGGCAAAAGGCGAGAGATAAACACACACACACACATACACAGACACACTCATAACACACACACATACACAGACACACTCATAAGGGAAGTGGAACGTGTGCACGGTCAGTCATGTCTGGCTCTTTGCAACCCTATGGACCATATCCCACCGGGCTCCTCTGTCCATGGAATTCTCCAGGCAAAAAATACTGGAGCAGGTTGCCATTTCCTTCTTCAGGGGATCTTCCCGACCCAAGGAGCGAACCTGCGTCTCCTGCATTGCAGGCAGATTCTTTGTCACTTGAGTCATCAGGGGCACTATAAGGGGGATTAAATAAGAATTAAATAAGGATAGATAGCATTTGTTGTGTTCTTAACTTGTACCAGACAATGTAGTACCAGACAACCCTACAAGGCAGGAACACTGCCATCCCTATCAACTTTCCCCTGAATAGCTGCAAAGAGGCCCTAAGACGTCCCATTTCACCTTCTAGACCGTGGTCACAGCTACCCTCTCAGGTGGTAAATCCCATCATGGAGTCGCTGTTCTCAGAAACCTCCTATTACTTACCATCTTCTTTTAGAATAACACCCAAAGTCTTCACCAGAGATGTCAGGCCACCCGCACTCACTCGTCTCCACCCCTCTCTCCCTTGCTCACTTTGCTCTAGTCCCTCTAGCCACGCTGCTGCTCCTTAAACAGAAGGCCTCAGGGCCTTTGCACATCCGTTTGCTTTGCTTGGAACCTTCATCCTGCACGACTCTGCAGAGCTTGCTCTCTCATTTTGCTCGTGTCTTTGCTCAAACTACTCTTGGAAAAGGGCTTCTCTGACTGTTTTAGCTAAACCAGCATTGCTCTCTGTGGCCTTGCACTGTGTCTTCATCGTAACACACACCTCCTGACATATCACGTGCTCTTTTGTCTACTGTTGACTCTGACGTCCCGACTAGAACATAACTTTGTGAAGGCAGGAGTGTGTTGCAGTGTTTGCCACTCATATTCTTAAAGGTAAAAAAAAGTGGCTGGCTTCGGGAGGTTATCCAACAAATACTACTGAATATAAGATGACTGCAGAAATGATTGTGGACCAAATTCAATGCCCTGAAGTTATTTAATCCTTCCATCAACTCTATGAAGGAGCATCCGTTCTTCCCACTATTTTGCAAATGAGAAAATGGAAGTTTTCAGAAGTGGGATAACTTGCTTGGTGTGGCAGGAGATGCTAGTGGTCAGGAGAGGAGGGACTGCAGCCCAGGTGGTTGGGCTCTCGGATCCACAGGTAAGTTGACTGACCTGGAAGAAAATGAAGATCAGTGAAGGTCACCTATCCCTGAATGATCCAGGTAAAGAATAGTTACAGGCCCAGGTATTTGCCATCTGGACTGTGTACAGAGTAGATTCCTTTGGTAGGAAAAAAAAAGTCATGATAATGCTTCTGCCCCACAGCCCAGGGATGGCAGGGGCTGCAGAAATTGCTCCAGAAGAAGAGAGACTGCAGGTTCGCAGTATGTCCTCAGCCCTGCATCCCCGACTCACCCTGTGAGCTCAGCCTCAAAGCCAAGACCAACACAAAGCAAAAGTCACTTCCCGACTTGGCGGTGGGCACTGGGTCTGCATTGTGCTGATGCTGCTTCAACCTTGTGGCCATCCCTGGCATTCCCATGTGAGACCCTTACTTTGTACTTGTGCTCAGAATATGCAGTCTTCTAGAGCAAGTCCAGTCTAACCCTATTGCAACATCGCCAAGACATTTTTTTTTTAATATGACCCGGCACCTTCTACCTCTTCCAGATTTCTCAGTCCCACCTGCTGCCTGCCTTTTTCTCTTTGCTCCCTGTTTCTACCTTCCATGATACCCTCTTGTCCCACCTTTATCTCATCCCCTGTGACTCCCTTCTTCAGGTCTTTCTCATTTCTATCTCTGGATTCCAATCAGCACACAGACCCTGATGCCATTCCAGGACCTCTCGGTGTCTTAATAGAAATTCAAATTCCATTGTTTAAGATCCTAGAATTTGGTGCCATTAACCAAAATAGCAGAGCCCAGGCAAGGGGGGAGGGGTCCTAAGGCGGAGCTGATTTAAAATTTAAATTATTTGCACACTTTGAGCCAGCACGTATATCTTGGTATTGATCGAAGCTCTTTGGAAGCTATTTACGTTTTCAGCACACCTATAAGACTGAGATTTATACTGCATTTGGTGTTTAACTAGCCTCTTAATGCATCTTGTTGAGCCATAGTATTGGTGGGCATATTGTAAATTTTAGTGTTGGTGCTGAATTGATTTGCTTAGTGGAGTTGAATTTAGGCTATTAAAATAAATAAATAAAACAAATAAGAAGGACCTCCAGTACCTCATATCATATTAAAATCAATCAAAGGCATAGAGCCACCGCCTCCAGAGTCAGGATTCAGTATGTTTTGTGGAACCGACTTAGAGTGCGAAGGATTTCTCTCAGGGTGGCCTCTCGTAGTAAACACAAACAGTGTGGAATTAAGGGTGAGACCACAGTGTGGCCTGTCTACATGATGATTTGAAATTGAGAAAACTTGAACTCACACCCTGACTTTATCCAGACACCCATAGCTGGATCTTCCTGTTCTTGGTTTCCAAAGGAGTGGCCCAGCCAGTTTCTTAGATTTCTAGCTTCCTTCTAGGCATCTAGACAATTGCAGCTGGATTCTGAGATGTGTCCAGCCCTTGAGGTGGAACAAGATGGGAGCAGCTCTCAGCATCCAGGGCTGGTCTTGGTGGCATCTCTTTATCTTGCAACCCCTCAGAATCATGGGTGGGTCTCAGTTATTTTCATATTCTAGTGACTCTAATGAACCTTAGTGCATCTCAGAAACCCGAGGATCCAAGCTGATGTCAACACAGGGCAAATACTTTCCAAAAGATTCACTCCAGATAAGAGGTTTATTTTGTCTTCTAGAGCTCGGGCAGGGTAGGGGTGGGGGGTTCTTTTTTTGTTTGTTTCTTTGAAGCTCATTCCATCAGACTGTTTCATTATTAGTATTGTTTTTTATTTTAAAAAAATTTAGCAGGGAAAGTTCTGAAATCAACAGACAATTTACAATTGTTGTCCTGGTTCTCTGAAAAGGTAGTTTCGTTTTCGCTTCAGTGCAAGGGTGCTGGTTAATTGGGCTGGATTTTTATTGAGACTCAACACATACTGGGGACCAGGCATGATCAAGAGTAGGTTGCCATCAAAAGTCTTCTCTGAAGGAGGAGCAGGTTCCTAGAGGCTGGCTGTGACTCCAGGAGCAGCTCTGTGGGGGTGAGAACACCAGAAACCCTCCCTGTTTCCTGAGCTGGGACAGGCTAGGTCTTTCTCACTCACAGTCAGCCTGGGTCTCTTGATTAGCCCTTTCATGATTTCCCACAGATGGGGCAATCTTCTCATTATACAATATGAGCTACTGTCTCTAACAATACCTGACCTTGACATGAGAAGTACACTTGATTTATCCACGCTTTCAATGTCCCTCACTCTAACCTTGACTGACCTGCTCTTGGGTCCCATCAGAGAAGTTATGTCTTCTTGAAAGTGTTGAAACCACAGGAAAGCAAAGGAAAAAAAGGAAAGAATATAAATAGATGTTTGTATTTGTGTACTTCCTTCATAATCCATTTTCTTTTTTCAATAGAAAATATTTGTGGGGCATCCTCTCAACAAAGTAACTAGGTCTTTGGCAAATAGACATGTTCAACATTTAAGATAAAATATTCAGCAGGCCCTGGAGATCTCCTCTAGCTGAAATGTAGAATGTTGGGGTCCATTAAGTGAAGTAAGGGGCTTTCCCAATGTCTCAGTAGTTAAAGAATCCACCTGCAATGCAGGAGACCCAGGAGACTCAGCTTCGATCCCTGGGTCAGGAAGGTCCTCTGGAGGAGGAAAATACAACACACTCCAGTATTCTTCCCTGAAAAAATCCCATGGACAGAGGAGCCTGGTGTACTACAGTTCTTAGGATTGCAAAGCGTCGGGCATGGCTGAGAGACTAAGGACAGCACAAGATGAGGTAAAGAGAAGCTGTTTGGGAAGACATACAAATACTGTCTTAGGAGTTTGAGCAATATTCTATAGGACATTGGCTTATCCTGAAGGAGTTTTTGAGCAAGAGAGTGTGTTGTACAATTTTTATATTAGAAAGCCCTTGCCGAAGAAATCTTCGGATAGATTGGACACAGATGAGCTTTGAGGCACAGGGACTAATCAAGGGACAGTTGCTCTGGGTGATGGGTGAGGAGGTCTCCAAATCATGAGTAAATTGTAATGCTATTCACAGGTGAGATGACCGAAGGGGTTGTTTCCTGAAATTCATAATCAA
Organism: Bos mutus; assembly: GCF_027580195.1. Taxonomy (NCBI): domain Eukaryota; kingdom Metazoa; phylum Chordata; class Mammalia; order Artiodactyla; family Bovidae; genus Bos; species Bos mutus. The sequence continues at coordinate 52,899,139 of NC_091629.1, read as the reverse complement.
TATGTTACTACAGTCACCCACCGTACAACCACAAACACATATTCCTACCTCACATCATATTTCCATACCAGAGTGATTGTGCTCATTCATTTCTGAAATACCATTTCAAAACAATAGAAGTCACCATGACTCTTCTATTTCTCTTAGAATATGATCTCTTTAACATCCTGGACCCAAGTGAGGAACTGGAGAAAGAATCAACATTGCTGATTCCACAGTTTTTCAGTCTTCCTCACTGTAGTCCAGCATCCATCCTCCTCTTTCCTCTGACTGTCAGCAGTGCCAGGGAGAAGTTATCACAAGCCTCCTCTACGAACCTCTGTCCCTCTTCAAAGCAGTGATACTATTTCAATAAAAAGTCTGTGCAAAAGATCGCCCTGTGGTTAAAAAAAAAAAAACAACCATTTAAACAGGCTTTGGTTTATTGACTGTAACCAGGACAGAGAGAAATTGGATCTGGGATAATTAAAGTCAAATTCATCAACACTTTGGGGAACAGAAATTTTGGAATGGAGACTTTCAAAAAGAGATGATGGCTAGACTAGGGCAGCTGGCCTTGGCTAAATGTTGAGAAAGGGGAAACATTTCCTCGAGTATCACACTGATACTGAAGTATACAGCCCATGGAGTGATCAAATCCAAACACCAGTTACCCCAAGTCTCGCCTGTTATAATGCCATCACCTGGATTCAGGGCCCTGACGGATCAGCTGGGTTAGTAGAGTAGTCTATTCTCTTGGAGATTTCTGTGCATCCCTCATAGTTGGATGTAGGGAGAGGAAATGATTTGGGGAAAGCATTCTGCACATTTTTTTGTGCGTCTGGTGTTTTGCTATTTTTTAAAACTAAAATTAGATTCTAGGTGCCATGTCAATTCCAATCTTGCCAAAAGGGTGTGATGAGAAAACAGCCATTCTGAGTGGCTGCCCAGGCATTTTGCAGGATAACAACTCTGCTCGCACCAAGTCCGGCCATTTAGTAAGGACGTGAGTTTAGGATTTCCCCTACAATTCCCACTTTGCTTTCCCCAGGACACGTTTAAAAATAACTACTTAGCGTTGAGCCCACTAAAAGTTGGTGATCACTGTGCTAAGTGCTTGCTACCCCGTCTCTATTTCCTGCTCACTTTCGAACTGGTGTAGAGGACTGCCCCTCCTCCAGCTCATTGCACCCTTGTTCTGGGATCTGTACGTAATAAATCTTGTGAGTTTCCTTCCTTTGTGTGAATGTAATGAAACTGTGCCACCCATCAAAATGGGCCTGGGATTTCCCTTCCCCAAAATGGGAGCTCTGATGCTGAGGGAGCCCCCAGGGGCAACTAATACTTCCTCACTGAGTAGGTCATCATCTGAATATTATTAGCTTCATAGAGAAGTTTTAGGTTTTCCAACATAGAGGGATTAAAAGACATTTGTTTCCAGCCTACTCTCCATACACATTTTCTGCCAGTGTCTCTGATCCTTTCAGTACTTTTCTAGGTACTCAAAAATACCAGCAATTTTTGAGACAAACCAAGGCTTTCCAGCTGCCCTTTGTACATACATGCTCATCTCTCAGCTCTTTCCTGCATCGCACAGAGAACTCCTATGCCTCCATTAGATTACTCCAAGCATTTTCTTCTCTGTGACTCTCCCAGGAAGAATTATATTTTTCACCCTCTGCCCACTTCAGTCTTAATTCATTCATTCATTAATTCATGCAGTCAACAAACATTTATCAAAATGTTTAATTAAGACATAGATCTAGGTGCTGGAATTACAGCCATGAACAAAATAACATCTCTGCTCTCGCAGAGATTACATTATAGAAAGGGAAAGAAAAGTATAATATTTCAAACTAGGCAGAAAATGAAGGATAAGGGGGATAGAACATAAGGGAGTGGTGTTACTTTATATAGGGTGGTTGGGGAGCTGTCTATGACAAAATGATATTGGGGCAGAAATGAAGAAAGTTAGGGAACAAGATTTTTCAGGAACATCTTATGGAAAAAACCCAAATGAAATGTTTGGCCAAATCAATATAGATAAAATATATGATATAGAAAGTATCACCTTTCTATAATTTCTCATTTACCTTTGCCACGGCATGCAGATCCCTGGAAATCAAGGACAATGATGTACTCATATCTTTCATAGGGTCACACAGAGTCTGACACAACCGAAGTGACCTAGCACAGTATGTATGTACAAATATCCAGCCCCAAATGTCAAAGTAGTAGTATTTATCTATTCAATAAATGTTTGTTAAGAGTTCAATGAGTAATCTCATAAATCCTCTGAATAATCATGTAAAGAATATATACCATGACAGCTTAATATATGAGGAAACTGAGACACAGAGAGGTTAAAAACATTCACACTTGCACAGCCAAGAAATAAGCAGTGTAGTTTAGATTCTGACCCACGTCTGTAGGACCCAGAACAAAAATGTTTCCACAATAGTCTTACTGATGGAGTCAGAGTAGATCCTCCTACAAGCCTGGGGTCAGGTGGAATTTACACGGTATCAACAGACATCCATGCACTGACCCGCCCAGGTGCATGCCTACCTTTCTGGCTATCTTCCGTCATGCCCTTGGGAGTCCTAAATGCTGCATCTGTGACATTCGGTGTGCCATGCAGCCCATCAGAGGGTGTTGCGTGAGCAGAGCTTGGAGAGAATAGAGCTTGCATTGGGTCCATCTTCATAGATGATTGATGAAAAGGAGAAGGGAACACGAGGAAATCCTGGTGAACAATGGAGCAGGGCGCAGGGTGTAAAGAATCGAGGAAGGGTCTCAGGGAAGGAGGATAGAGAGATTCACTATGTGCCTGCCTCCAGCTAACAGCGCTTTCCCTGGGGCCCAGGTCAGGAGTGAGAAGGGAAGAACAAAGACACCACTCCTGGGTGGGGCAGGTGACAGAACCAGAGTTTTCTGGGAGCAGGGGCAGTTGGGCAGTGCCTGCTGTGTCTACAGTAGGCAGGTGTGGGCACCAGCCACCACAGTCTAGTGGGAGGCCCCGGGGCCCAGGCTCTGGTGGATTTACCCTGGGCCTGGATGTTTGCCTTGGCAGTCCTGAAGCGTTAGCCTTGGCCTTGACATGATTCCCCAGTGGCCAGAGAGCCAGGCCAGCACACCTGAAAGTCATTAGCTCGGGGTCCCATTTTGTTCTCACATTTCCAAGCAGCGACCTGCAGCCATGTGTGACGGGGCAGGCACTTTATCAACTGGCTTTCCCAGCCAACCCCACCCATTGACCTTCCTGTCTCCATCAGTCTCCGCCCAAGAACTGCTAATCCCCCAAACCCAGAGCTAACAAGGACCTTTTCTTTCCTCTTTCAAAAATATTTATAAGATTTGACTATTATTTTTACAACCCATTTAAGTAAGTCTTCATCGTTTTTCCATTAATGAGAACTCTGAGGCTCAGAGTGGTTAAGTGATTTGCCCAGAATCACACAGCTAATAAGGTACAGAATCTAGGCTGCAGCGGAGGCCTTTCTGATATCAATAGACTACTGAAGTGTGGGCCTCACACAACCATCTCCCCCAAGCACTCTGGTCAGTTCGCCATGCTTCTTCCCAGCTACGACATGTGAACCTACCTTTCTCTTATTGTTGACTCAGGCTTGATTTGTCTAAACAGTAGTGACCCAAAACCATTCCTCTTTTTGTTATATTTACGGCTACATGGGTATCTTAATTTTGCATTCTTTTAAAGATATTTCCTCTAGAAACATATTTTTCTAGCTTATCTTTATATTTCTCTAAAGCAATGCTTCTCAGTCAGGAACATTTTGTTAGGGGATATTTGGCAATACCTGGAGATATTTTTGGTTCTCACAAATGAGGCCAGAGGGTAGCTCCCAGTGTCTCATAGGTAGAAGTTAAAGATACTGTTAAACATTCTATAATGCACAAAACAGCCTTCCACAAACATATATATATATATATGCTTCCCAGGTGGCTCTAATGGTAAAGAACCTGTCTCCTGGCAATGCCGGAGACATGAAAGATGCAGGTTTGATCCCTGACTCAGGAGTCAGGAAGATCCCCTGGAGGAGGGCATGGCAACCCACTTCAGTGTTCTTGCCTGGACAATCCTATGGACAGAGAAGCCTGGTGGGCTACAGTCCAAAGGGTCACACAGAGTCTGACACAACTGAAGTGACCTAGCACGGTATGTATATGTGTGTGTGTGTGTAAATAAATATATATATTTATATACACATATCTAACCCCAAACGTCAAAGCACCAAGCTGAGAAAATGGTCTGCAGCCACCAATAAGAGCACATGAAGATGCTTTCTCCAGACTGTGCAGTGCTAGAAATAAATACTTTCAATGACATTACGGCTCTAGAAGTCATTTATGTAGTACATTACAGCCTGCTGGCACCAGACCACTAGAGCTTTTCATGTACATCAGCTTGAAACTGACCATGATGAAAATGTTTACACCAAGGAAATTGGCAGATGCGACATAGTAGGATTTTTTTTTTCCTGAAGCATTTAACTTATCAGTGCATTATTATCAACATTTTATGTGAGAGGATCTTATATTAGCATATTTAATCTTCACCATAGTCTGAAATAACTAGTTTCATTATTCCAATTTAACATTAGTAAACTGAGGCAGAGAAAGCTAAAACAACTTGTCATGTGCAATATCATTAGTAAGTGATGGGGACAGGATTTGAAACCAGGTGGTCCCACTCCAGAGCATGCATGTTGAAGCCTATTCTGCCTGGTCAAACATCAATCACAAACAACTGTAATGCACTGTGTGTTCCTGAGTTGGTCCATTTCACATGGGAAAGTGGATATTTACATTAAATGTATCAGGTTTACAAATTCGGTAACTTGATAAATGATAGAATTTGAAGTATTTCCTTTTAGGTGAATGTATAAATTCTAAAGTAATGAAGATTAAACAAACTCACTAAAGATTTTTTAGAATCCTAAGTTTTTCTTTAAATTTTGCTTAAATGTCACTTTTCAGTAAGATCTTCCCTAATCAATACTTTAAAACTGTTTCCCCATTACTTCCCCCAGAGGCCCACTTTACCCCAGCTTCTTTCTCTATTTTCTTCACAGCACAAATTCCTTAAGACTACATCTGTTTCTTCTTTTTTTTTTTTCACTTCAACAACTCTAACACCTAGAACAGCATGTGGCACATAATACACTCTCACAAAAAGATTTGTTGGGTGAATAAATAAATGACAAATACAGTCTTCTCCAAGAATAGAAAATAATCCCATCACTCACGAAAAGTTCTATGTTTGATACATATTTATGAGAAAGGCAAAGTTAGGTGGCGTATGCCCTTAGCAAATTTATTAAGCGTCTTTTTCAGTCGTCAAAAATGGAAAAGACAAATTGGACACCTAAAGCAATTGAGTTTGTTTAGCTGAATTGACCCTGCTCTTCTGAAATAGATGGAGTTTCTCCCTCAGTTCATTCCAGAGCACTAAGTATTTGTCTCCAAGATCTTTGAGGGTGGACTTGGGGCCCTTAGAACAGACACCCATATATACTAAATAAAAGTGCACAAAATAGAATCTACCAGTGCTAAGGCTTCCAGGGGTCATGTTTTCTGAAGAAGGCCTCCTCCTCATCACTGGCTCCATGAGTGACACGCAAAAACAGAGTTCAAAATATCCTCTTAGACAGCAGCATGGTCATGGTTAATGCTTCAACCTGCCTGATGTTAGTGGAGAAGGAAATGTCAACCCACTCCAGTGTTCTTGCCTAGAGAATCCTGTGGACAGAGGAGCCTGGTGGGCCGCTGATCATAGGGTCGCACAGAGTCGGACACGACTGAAGCGACTTAGCATGCATGCATGCATTGGAGAAGGAAATGGCAACCCACTCCAGTATTCTTGCCTGCAGAATCCCAGGGATAGAGGAGCCTAGTGGGCTGCTGTCTATGGGGTCGCACAGAATCAGACACAACTGAAGCTACTTAGCAGCAGCGGCAGCAGCACCCTGATGCTAGATTATTGCAGAGAAGTATATAACAACAAAAAACACAGGTCAACCATTTAAATTTGAACTTCAGACTAAATGTTTTACACACACACACACACACACACATATATCAAGTCACGAAGTTGTGTTTTACTGTGATCTCATGGACTGCAGTACACCAGACTTCCCTGTCCCCTAGCTATATGTATGAAAGTGAAAGTGTCAGTCACTCAGTCGTATCTGACTCTTTGTAACCCTATGGACTGTCAGGCTCCTCTGTCCATGGCATTCTCCAGGCAATAATACTGGAGTGGGTTGCCATTCCCTTCTCCAGGGTATCTTCCTGACCCAGGAATTGAACCCAGGTCACCTGCGTTGCAGGCAGATTCTTTACCATCTGAGCCGCAAGGAAGCCCATCTGTACGTATATAGACACAGATACATAGGCTTTATATATAAAGTATTTGTTGCTCATTTTTTTCTTCTGAAATTCAAGCCTAGCTGGATAGTCTATACTTTACCTGACAACCGTAACAGGGAGCTTAGGCAAGACTCTAGCGTTTCCTGGTTACTGTCAGGAACTCTGCCACACAGAGCGCTGAGGAAGCAAGAATAGACACCTGGGACAGGAAACAGTCCCGGGATATGATCAGTCAACAACCATGAGCACAGGCAGTCTCTCCCTTCTGCTCCAGCAAATCATGATGTTTGAGAACCAGACAGCCCCATTCCCAGCAGTCACCTAAAACTTGGTTTTTTCCTTCGTTTTGTTTCCGCATCTACCTGCATCCAGCGATTTCCCTCTGGTCGGTTCTACTGTGGTAGCAGTGAGAGTTGTTCTGAAGCCTGGCTGACTCACAGTATGCAAGGGACCTCCTTAAAGATAGATCCTCCAGGTTTCACCAAGCAAGTAGGTTAGGGGTTGAACCTGGGAGTCTGTTTTCTTCTTCTTTTTTTTTTTTAATCTGTTTGAGAGATTCTGATAATTAGCCATTTGGGGATACAATGTATTTTGAGCCTGTGTCTGAATATCTCAGGTCTCCCGGACACTACACAGTTTCACAGAGGCAATGATAAAGGCTGGAATGAAAGATGGTCCATTCATGGGATGGGAGTGATAAGGGGAAATAGAGCTCAGAATGTTGTGGAAGGAAGGCTCAAAAGCCTAATAAAGGGTTCACACAGTGCTGGGGAAATAATGAGTGGAAGGTCTAAGATTAAAGAGGTTGGCTTTCACCATGAGGAATCTGGGTCACAAATTGAAACTCCATAGGAAAAAAGCAGATAAAGGAGGTACTGCCCTGGGCCTGTTGGCAGTACAAAATCAAATTATTTGAAAAATCAATTCATCTCTCTGGATGTCTTTATATGTAAAATGAAGATTCTTTTTTTTTTTTTTTTAACATTCATTTATTGGAATGAGTATCCATGAGCCAATCATCTAGAGTATTAGAAGAGCAGCATGAATACAGTAGGGAAGATGCCTGCCTTCACAAAGCATACAGGCTATCAGAGAAGACAGACAGTAAACCAGGAGAAGGGAACAAATAGGCATGTTTATAACTAGTTATAGTTAGTGATTGCTAGTTAATGCTATAAATGGAACAAATAGTTACAGGAAAGGATGCTTTCAATAAATTAAACACACACACACACACACACCCCACACACACAGAGGTGTGAGTGTAAAGGACAAGAAGAAGATAAGCGTATCAGTCAATGTGTAGCCAGGAAAGAAAATCACAGGCCAGGTATTTCAATAGAGAGAATTTAATGCAGGGGACTAGCTTTAAAAATATAAGAAGAGTTAAAACAGCAAAGAAAAGATGAGAAAAATCCAGAGATTAGCAATTGTAGAGAGCCACTGCCTTATCTATGACTAAGGGCCAAAGGAAGTAAGTCCAGGAGGCTTGTGGACGGTGGAACTGTGGCAGGCTTGCTGCGACCATGAAAAGATAGACTGTGCAGGGGGAGCTGGTGCTGCAACAGGAGTACAGTTGCTGCCAGAGATGTAGCCCCAGCTGCAGAGAGGGAGAACGTTACCTTACCTGCCTTAGTCCTGCCCTACTAGCTCCTGCCAAGTCCTTCCATTGGCAGGAGCTAGCTGTCAAGAGAGCCTGGAAATGTAGCTCCCTGTACTACAGGGCAGGTGAAGAGAAGGGTAGGAAATGCATCTGACTGCAAAGCAAATGGCCTGCACGAGTGGTAGGTGATAGACCGGAGGATGAAATAGGGATGGTGCCAGTATCATCGAATTGCTATCGTGGAAGACAGGATGGCATGTGTGAAATCCTTGGCCCGGTCCTGGTGCATGATACACACTCAAGTTCCTATCAGTCTGATGACCTATTTTTTAGTGTTATTTTTAATATTTATTTTCATGTATTTCTTTGGCTGCACTGGATCTTAGTTGCAGTACATCTTCACTGCAGTATGCAAGATCTTTAGTTACAGCAGGCAAACCATTAGCTGCATTATGTGGGATCTAGTTCCCTCACCAGGGAACCCAGCTTCCCTGTATTAGGAGCATGGAGTCTTAGCCACTGGCCCACCAGGGAAGTTCTCAATGACCTACTACTGACTCACCAAATTCATGCATGGGGATGGGACATCGGGCAAAGAAAACTGTCGGACTGGAGAAAGATGTGCATGAGAGCAAGGCAAGGACCCAGAGAGAACTGCAGTGCCAGAACAGGATCAGATCAGATCAGATCAGTCGCTCAGTCGTATTCGACTCTTTGCGACCCCATGAATTGCAGCACGCCAGGCCTCCCTGTCCATCACCAACTCCCGGAGTTCAAGAGACTATGAAATAGCCTTAGCAGGTGCCTGGTTTCTTTACAGGTCCTACAGGACAGACTGTGTCTAACATTGGATCTGAGACCCGGCTCTCAGAGCAAGGCATGAGTCATGTTCAGCCAATGGGCCTAGGTGACGTGATCGTACACCCACCTGAGTGGATAAAGTTGCACTTGGGAGTAAAGAAACTCTGTCTTGGGAAAGCTAATTGTCTCTATCCCCTTTCCCCTACTTATGGCTGGTAACTGGTCAGAGAGAGTGATATTCGGGACCTCCTGGATGTGACTGGGCGAGCATAGTGAAAATATTGCATAGAAAAGTGCTCCCTCGCATGAGGAATCAGACGACTCCGTTTCCTAGAGACCAGTGCAGCTAGATGTATCACCGGGTGATGTACTTGGTCGATCATACAGGGTGCGGGGAACTCACAAGGCACACTGCAAAGGAGGCCACAAGAAGCAGGAAGATCTTTACGTATCAACAGTTCCCCCTTATGGGAAGATTATGCTGGAAGAAGGTGAGTTTAGAAGTTAGACAAACCTGGATTTGCACTGCTTAGAAACATGGTATTGGGAAAAGTTTCTTCTTGTTTCCTTACCCACAAGCTGGAGATAATAATGTATATATACCTCATACATAGAGTCAAAAATACAGAGTGATAAAGTATATAAAAGAAACTGTATATAAAACAATCCATTCATTTATTAACTCACTGAGCATTTATTATCCCACTACATTGAAAGAACATGGTGAAGAAAATGAACATGGTCTGCTTTACGGACACTGCAGGAGAGAAATACATGAAACATTGTGCTTAAAAATAATTTCACTATGATGAAGAAGCTGCTAAAGGAGAGCTAAATTCTGAAGCATCAGGAAAAATGTGGGTCCTGTGTAACTTTGGTGTTTTCTTTCACTATTTCATCTTTTCCTCCTGTAGCAAGTAGTGTCAGTGCCTACCCACATGTCCTGGGCTATATCCCTTCAGTGTGCTCAGAATACACACCAGTGTCTGCAACTCTTTGCTTGTAGCTTTTTTCCAAAGCAGCTGAAGGCTGCCATGCCCTCCTTCAGGCAGACAGGAAGGGCTAGAAATAACACCCCTGGGAGCCATCTTCCGCACCCCCGCCCGCACGTGGAGGAATTCTGAGGCATTCATTGTCTGCCAGCACGCCCTTAGGGGAATTAAGTTCCAGGTGCCCACAGTGTGGTTTGCTAGCTTACCTTTTTTGGCTGCTGTCCCTTTTTCTCACTTCCACGTTCCCCTACAGGTGTTTTCTGCACCTCCTAAATACACTACTTACACCAAATTCCTTGACTCGGTCGTTCTTATGAGGACCTAAACCAAGGCAAGGGCTTCCCTGGTGGCTCAGTGGTAAAGAATCCACCTGCCATTGCAGGAGATGTGGGTTTGATCCCTGGGTCGGGGAGATTCCTCGGAGAAGGAAATGGCAACCCACTCCAGTATTCTGGCCTGGGAAATCCCATGGACAGAGGAGCCTGACAGGCTCCATTCCATAGCGTCATAAAAGAGGTGGACACAACTTAGCAACTAAACAACAACACCAGCAAAAAAAAACGAAAGAAGTCTTCACTCAAACTCATCTGAGTCCCTAAGCTTTGATATCCTCCCACGTTGGGCACAAAATGCATCCATAAAAGTATAAACAGAGTTGTTGGAATAGATCGATCTTATCATATAGGATCTAAACCAGGACATTCTGGAGCATGAAGGGGGTGCCATTAAAAGAACATCAAGAAAATATTGTGCTGGACAAACTGGTTCATGGTTTTCCAGTCTCAATGATGCTTTGAACTTTCCAGTAAGATGTCCAGGCCAGCATCCTGGTGGCTGACCAGTGGGGTGAGCACTCCTCAAAGAGAAGGCATCATGGCTACTTAGCTGACCTGTCAGAACCTCGGGGCCTCACAATCCCAGAGCTGGCAAAACCGAGGCACCCTGGACACCAGGAAGAGCCTTTGTACCTAGCACACTCGCACAAACTCACAGCTTTTAGGAGAAAAATAACACAGGTTTGTCGACCGTCACCTCCTTTGGGTGGCTGCAGCTTTTTAAGAGCCAAAGGGTCCCCAGTGAATGTGGATCACAACAGCACACAAGAAATGATTGACTGGAATAGCTTTGCAGGGGATGAAGGCTTGATGTTGGAGTCCTGCTCGGCTGGCACATTTCCTCTGCTCGGCTGGCACATTTCCTGTGCACGGGGGCTGCTCTGGGTGCTTAGGGGGCAGGGAGGAGGGGTTCTCAATGAAGGAAGTTTCTATGCAAACCCTGCAAGCCCTCACCGATCAGGTTACAGCTTCGCTTCGCTAATTCCCATTGAGTTTTTCTTTCCTCCCAAACATTTCAACTCAGATAGCTATATAAGTTCAAATGTTCTTTTATAGAGGGAAATAAACAGCTTTTATAGCCTGAAAACAGCAAGCTTAGGGATCAACTGCTCACCGCTGAAGCAGGCATGTTTAAGTTGAAGAAAGAGATGGCATTCTTTCCTTATTGTTAGCTGTATTTTTCCCCCAAAACTAATAGGCAGTAGAGTATAAATTAGCTGCCTTCTAAGTTGCCAGGGAGAGAAGTGAATGCATTGAACTCTGGGCATTTTGCTACAAGGCTGCCCCCGTCTGGTTCCCACCACAATGCGATTTCTGGAGAAATCCAACTGTTGTAAGAAAGAGCAGTTCAGAGTTGGGGCAAGTCAAGGTCAGGGGCCTGGCTGCTGCTTACTCTTTTTCCACCTTCTAGTTACCATTTCTGTCTTCTCAACACATCCTACACTTGTTTCTAAGAGCCAAAATATATAACTGAGGTTAGAGAGAATTTGGACAACCCGCAGTTCCAAACTATGATGGACGGGTGAGGTTGAAAGGCAGAGGAGCGTGGGAATAACAGGAACAGACGGGACCCACACTCTCCTGTGCTAACACTGGCCGTTCCATTCCAGGAGTAACTGCAGAGTCTGTCCATGTCCCTCCCTTAGCCTCTGGTGGTTTGCTGGCCATGTTTGGCATCCCTTGACTTTTAGAAGCATCGCTTCGATCTCTGCCTTAATCTTCGCATGGTGTTCTCCCCATATATATGTCACTGTGTCCAAATTTCCCCCTTTATATAAGGACTTCAGCCGCATTGGATTAGGGCCCATCCTAATGACCTCATTTTAACTTAACTGATTATCTCTGCAATGATCCTGTTTCCAAATAGGTCACTTTGTGAGGTACAGCACTGGGGTTTGGGATGTCAGTATATGAATTGAGGGGGGGAGGTCGCAATTCAATGCCCTTAACCACGCCCATTCTGTGAGTCAATGCAACAGAGTTGAGAGCTCTCCCCACCTTCCTGGGCACACATTTAATTTTTTATAAAAAATGTTCATTATATAGCAACAGTATCAGTGAACTTCAACTGTCCAACGATCTTCTACACTGGTCTGTTAAGTTACACAAGATCGTGGCCCTTTAGTCCACGGATGTTCAGGGAACGTTTCTGGGAGAAACAAGAGGGAAAGCATGAAGAGCAAAGTCATAAAATTGTTGACAGCCATCTCCTTTCACAAAAGGAGGGCTCTAGAGGTACACTTGTAGGGCCCCTTCTCCACTGCCTTAAAACCATGATTCATCCACTCACTTTTCCTGCTCTTTCTGGTTTTTTTTTTCTTTATTTTAAATTTCCAACTCTCCTTACTCCCCGCTGCCACCAAGACACTTAGCACCTGCATCCCCACTCTGTGCTGAGTCTCAACAGCTATTGTCAAGAGGACGAAGGAAGTACGGAAAACTGGGAGTTTACCAAAGCATTCCTAATACAATTCATAGGCTGTCAGCAGTTGTTTATGCCTTCATATTAATCCGGGATTTATATTTATTTTATTCGGATGATATCATATGATGCCTAATTGCTTTGGAGAGTTTAGAATTGCTTTTGTAGAACTACGGGGCTTGAGTCATGAATCCTAATGCCTTGCTGCTAACAGGCTTTTGTCAGGCTTTTGTCATGCTCCAGAGGATGTTTCCTGTCTCTTCTCATTCAGAAGAGAGTGCTCACACCCTAGTGAGTTAATAAAAGTGGAGAGAGAGTGTGATCTTGATCTTGCAGCAGGCTTTCGCAGAAGCTCTTAGTTGGGGCTGCATATGCCAGACGCATTTGAAGCACTTGCCAGATCCCTAGCCCTTAGCTTGGAAATGTTTCTCCCAGCCCATCTTTTAAGAGAGACCATTTTAAAGAAAGACCAAGATAGTGTCACCTACAAATTGGCACTTGCCATCTACCTCTACAAGGATGGAGGAGCCTGGTGGGCTACAGTCCTTAGGGTCACAAAAAGTTGAGCATGACTGAGCAGCTGAGTATGTCGCCCATATATGCACACTGGTCTATCTGCCAGGCACACTTTGTCTCCATACGTGTGTTCACATTGTTCCTCCAGTGTTAATGCCCCTCCTTCCCTCTCTTCCTTAAACTCCCTGCTCATACTCACCCTCCAAAGTCCTGTATGCATGTCGCCTCTTTTCTGTTTAACTTCTCCTAATATGCTGGTGGGGCTTCCCAGGTAGCACTAGAGGTAAAGAACCCTCTTGCCAATGCAGGACACTGTAAGAGACCTGGGTTCAATTCCTGAATAGGGAAGATCTTCTGGAGGAGGGCATGGCAACCCACTCCAGTAGTCTTGCCTGGAGAATCCCATGGACAGAGGAGCCTGGGGGAATACAGTCCATGGGGTTGCACAGAGTTGGACACGACTGAAGCGACTTAGCATGCACTCACTGCTGATACCGGGAAAGCATCTTGTACCCCTCCCAATGTTTCATGTATCTCCTGCCTAGCTCTCTTGTCACATTTATCCCATTCTGTGGTTGGACCAAGAAACAAAAACCATGCTAAGGTGTGAAGACAGAAAATAAAAACCGAAGCTATGCTAAGTATTGAAGACAGGAAACTATGCCAAGTATTGAAGACAGGGAAAGGTTGTATAGGTGCTGAAAAAGCTCAGAAGCCAAGGAACATGATCTGAACCCTGGCTAAGGTGTGAATCCCTGAATTTCAGTCTCAGCCTCTGGGTTAATCTTAGGACTTCCCTAGAATCACCAACCCCAGCTCAGAACAGCACAATCCGCTGAATGCTGAAATGAGCAGTGCTCAGTAATTCCAAACAAGTGATGGGAACATCTTAGACTATGTGTTCTTTCCCTAGCCCTTCAAATTACTAAGTTCTTCTCATCTGTCACTTGGTGGTGAGTAATTCCGAGTGGTTCCCTGGAAAGACTGAATTGCAGCTTGTGTGCTGTTGGGCCAATGACCATGGATTTTCCCTTGCCTTCTCCACTCAGCCTCCAAGGAGGGAATGTGGATCAGGACATTCTCTTCTGGGAAACAGAGAAAGAAATGCTCTGGGGAGTGGTGTGTGTGTCCCTTGTAAACAGAGTATCAACCAGGCCCTGGGGATAGGTGACGTGGTTCTGTTGAAGGTGTGTTTAACAAAGTCTTGATGCAACTTTCCATTGGTCTCTCTTCATCCTTGAGAATTAATCCTATAAACTAACATCTATTGCTACTTATTATTTACCAGGGCTTCCCTGGTGGCTAAGCAGTAAAGAATTTGCCTGCTGTGCAAGAGACACAGGTTTGATTCCTGCATCAGGAAAATCACTGGAGAAGGAAATGGAAACCCACTCCAGTATTCTTAACTGGGAAATCCCATGGACAGAGGAGCCTGGTGGGCTACAGTTCATGGGTCACAGAAGAGTCGGACACAACTAAGCAACTAAACAACAATTATGTACCAGGCACCAGGCTAACTCATTTGTACACGTTATTTCATTTCAAACTCATAATGCTTGGCAGAGCAGGTATCATCATCAATATTCCCATTTTACACATGGGCAAACTGAGGCTCAGAGAGGGAAAACAACTCAGAGCAAACAGTGGTGGCGGAATTTGAATCAAGGAGTATCTAAATCTAGGCCCCCGGGGTTATTCTTGACTCTCCAGTTCCGACATTTGCTCACATCTTAAAGAAGAGTATGACAGTGAACAATTTTTGACACCTATCATACATTAGTCAGCCAACAACCACTGCCCTAAGGGCATGGAGAGATAGGCAAGGCCACCATTCGCCCCAGCTTACCCAGTTAATGCCAGGTGTCTCAGCACTCCAGTGGGGCTGGCATTGATTCCACTCCCATCATTCTTAAAAATCTCAGGTTTGGGACTTACCTGGCAGTCCAGTGGTTAAGACTCCACATTTCCACTGCAGGAGGCATGGGTTCAATCCCTGGTCAGGAAACTAAGATCCCGCTGGTGGCATGGCCAAAAATAGAAAGAAAAAGGTCTCAGGTTTAATGACACAGTACGTGATCACTCAATATAGAGGCAATGTTTGCTGCGATGCCTGGAACAGAGTAACTTCTTGCAAAGTATTAATTTAATTGAAAGATACTCAATTCCCTGTGGAGCAGTATCATCCCCAAACTGAGGTGGCACCTCCTACACACAGTCTGCGTCTCTTAGAGGAGGCAGGTGAGGTTCTCACAACCAGAAATGACCCTAACCCCTAGTCCCCTGCCCCACTATCCCAACACATCCTCTTCCAGGAGCAACAGTGCATCCGGAGATTGAAGCAGCCGTGGTTTAACCCCATGCCTCTGAACCAGAGGGCCCCCCACCCTCGACCCTGGAAGCCTAACACTGTGATGTGGTGTCCACTCCCTGGTTCTCCCACTTTCCTTACATCCTCTCACAATCTGCACATGTGGGCTCTTCCCTCCCCGGAGTGTGGTCACTAATAACTCTCACTCCTGATGAATAGCCCCAGCACTGTCGGAACCGCACAGTCAAGGAATGTCCGTATCTGCCAGGCCTGGGTCATGCTGGTGTCAGTGGCCTCAGCCCTCTCTGTGGTCACTGTTGGCACAGGTTTAAAGGCATTCGTCAGTCCCAGCTACACCCCTGTCCTTGGGGGACCCCACCTTTGATCTTTCACAAGCCTCTCTCCATAACCACATCCCAGCTCTCGCAAGTTGTAAACGGCCGTGTCCATCCTCTGCAGAGGCCACTGGTCTTCTGGGCATCTCTTTCTTCTGTGGCACAGCTGAAGCCTTTGTGCATGTTGGTCCAGGTGCTGGCACGCTTCCATCTCCTGTCCTCTGCCTGGCTGAGTCTTTCTCACACCTTATGTCTCAACTGACAAGCCATCCATCTTGAGAGGCCTCCCAAGATCACCTCTGCTGAAGTATCCCTAAAGTGAAAGTGTTCGTCCCTCAGTTGTGTCTGAACTCTCTGTGACCCCATGGACTGTAGCCCGCCAGGCTCCTCTGTCCATGGAATTCCCCAGGCAAGAATATTGGAGTGGATAGCCATTCTTTTCTCCAGGGGATCTACTCCACCCAGGGATGGAACTTGGGTCTCCTGCATTGCAGGAAGATTCTTTACCATCTGAGCCACCAGGGAAGTACAAGTTAAGTTACTATATTTAGCTTCATTGTTTGGTTTCTCCACTGGAATATAAGGCCCACAAGGCCAGGTCCAATGCCTGAATTTCCAGCACTATCTCCCCTGACCTCCCAGCACTATCTCCCCAGGTTGGGGGCAGGCTGGCCCACTATTGTGAGAGGTGACTGTGTGTCCTCTGTACCACGCTCTATCTCCCAGGCTTGTGACTATATATATTTGTCCAAAAAGCATCACTTGGGGTTTCACTTTTTCATCCAGCTGGTAAATGATTCAACTTTAAAAAAAAATATTTTCCATCTAATAATTTATTTTATTTTATTTATTTGGCTGTGCTGGTCTTAGTTGTGGGATCTAGTTCCCCCATCAGACCTCAAACCCAGAGCCTGTGCATCAGGAGTGCAGACTCTGAGCCACTGGACTACCAGGGAAGCCCCTGATGCCATCTTAAACTCCATGAATTCTTTAAAGTTGCAGATAACAGTTCATGCTTATATGTGGTTATTTTATTATTCTAATTCAAATGGTTCATTGTTATGCTTGAAGGGTCTTGGGTAAAAGTGAAGTTATGGAAATTGTTGTTTACTGAAGGCTACTCTGTGCCATGAAACTGGGCATGAAACTGTCACAGAATCCAGAGCAACCGTGAAAATATTCAGAGTGTGTGTGCTCAGTTGCCTCAGTCATGCCTGACTCTTTGTGACCCTATGGACAGTAGCCCTCCAGGATCCTCTGTCCATGGAATTCCCCAGGCAAGAATACTGGAGTGGGTTTTCATGCCCTCCTCCAGGCGATCTTCCTAAGCCAGGGATCAAACCCCCATCTCCTGCATTGCAGGCAGATTCTTTACTGCTGAGCCACTGGGCCACTGCAATGTAAACTATAACCTGGGTGGCTTTTACACAGCAAAACATTTTTCTCACATTTCTGGAGGTTGGGAAGTCCAAGACTCAGTGTCTGGTAAGAGCCCACTTTCGGATCTGTCAACAGTGCCTTCTCACTTCATCCTTCCATGGGTGGCACAGGAAGCTCTGTGGGGTCTCTTTTAAAAGGACACTAATCCTATTCATGAGGGGTCCACCCTCATGACCTAGTAACCTCCAAAGACCCCACTTTCTGATATCATCACCTTGGGATTTAGGTTTCAACTCATAAATCTTGGGGGACACAAACATTTGATGTATGGGCTTCCTCGGTGGCGTAGTGGTAAAGAATCTGCCTGTTAATGCAGAAGATGCAAGAGACACAGGTTTGATTTCTAGGTCAGGAAGCTACTCTGGAGTAGGAAATGGCAACCCATTCCAGTATTCTTGCCTGGAAAATTCCATGGACGGAGGACCCTAGTGGCTCATGGGGTTGCAAAGAGTTGGATGTGACTGAGCACACACACACAAACATTTAATGTACAGAAGCAACTAAAATATATACATATGGGAAATTGCTTTGCGAACAGTGGTGTGGTATCTAGAAAGCTGTCTAGCAATGCTGCTTTCTGTGGTTTGGTGATGGTTAGCTTTAGTCCTGGCAGCTATAATTGACCATTACTTTTGATGGTTAAAATTATGATAAACCTCAACTCAAACTAGTTTAAATGACAAGGGGGAATTCGAAGGTCCATGCAACTCAACAGTTTAACAGTATCCACTTCCAGGCTACAGCCCATGGGATCATAAAAGAGTCGGACACAACTTAGTGACTAAACAACAATGGCAATAACTCCCAGTGCAGTACGACCCAGGATTTAAATGTGATATTAAGGAATGGAGTTCTGTCTCACCTATTTTTGGCTTTGGTTTTTCAGGGTGGGCAACATTTTCTGAAAAGCTCTTTTTCAGGTCTGATTAGAACCACCACCAACTTCTGAGATTTACCTTCTTCCTCATTCACATCCAGTGTGTGCTGGGGGGAGGAAGGAGGGATACAGACATCACAGAATTCAAAGCAACTGTCTTAGACTATTCAGACTTCTATAACATAAACTATAACCTGAGTGGCTTTTGATTTCATCAACCTAAGGGACCTTCTGATTTCATCCTCTGAAAAAAGAGGCTGTCTTCTTACAACCTCAGAACATGTCTCCTTGGGCTGAGGATGTTCACCTGAGGATACATGCTGGATCCTGAAGTCTTCACCATGGCCCGAATGGACTGGTTGTCTTAAGTCAATCAGATATTTTGGGCTGACCATCAATCCCATCATAAAGGCACAGTGAGGGGATGGGAGAAGGGTGAGTTCCCTGTTGGCAGTTAGCACAATCTAAGAGGAGAAACCAGTCATGAGAGCTGGGGAGAGAACCAAGAAACGTTCCTGCTATAACTTAACTCTATAGTCATGATGCTCTGCTTAGAGCTCAGTCATTCATTTGCTCTTTGAAGGGACTCCATTCTAGCATCTGCCTTTTACCAGAGGAGCTAAAGATACAGACATGATCATGACTGGACCACGGCTTGTGTATGAAGAGCCCAAAGAGGAGGTTATTACCTATAGGCTACACAGCAGAGGTGGCATCTTCCTTGGATCTTAAACAATGTCTGGTTTTCCTGGCAGAAAGTGTGGGGTGAGGGTGGGGAGTGGAGGGAAGCCACTGCAGCAGTCACGTGTCATTTCTGAACAAGCCCCAGGAATGGAGGAAAGTTGCATGAAGACAATCCAGGAGGAAGGGATGAAAGTGACAGGAGGGAAGAAGAAAAAGAAGGTGAGCCATGTTGAGATGGGCCAGATGTACCACTGTTCAAAGAGCTAGTGAGGTTTCATATTAGTCGATCTTAACCACAGGTCTAAACAATTGACTAAACAATTAGAAAGATATAAGTTTTCTTCTTAAATTTTAACATAGAAGAATATAAATTCTAGGAGACTTCCCTGGTGATCCGGTGGTTATTAACCCATCTTGCAGTGCAGAGGACGTGGGTTCAATTCCTGGTTGACGAACTAAGATCCCATGTGCCAGGGAGTGACTAAGCCCGAGCTGGAGCTAGTAAGCCCGCAACTATGAGCCCACATATCACAGCTAGAGAGCTCGTGCTACATGACAAAAAACGCCACATGATGCAACTAAGACCCGAATCAGCCAAATAAACAAATACTTTAAAAAAAATGTAAAAAAGAAATACAAATTCTATATGGCCTAAAAAGTTAAAGAGCAAGATGAATACTAGTCCATTGTATTACTCAGCCATTAACAGTCACACAATAATGCCATTTGCAGCAACATGAATGGACTTAGAAATTATACTAAGTGAAATAAGCCAAAGACAAATATTACATGATAAGATGTATGTGGAATCTAAAAAAATGATATGAATGAACTTATTTACAAAATAGAAATATATTCATAGATGTAGCTGACACACTTACAGTTACCAAAGGGGAAGGGGGTTGGAGATAAATTAGAAGTGTGGGATTAGCACATACACACTACTGTATATAAGATAGATGACCAAGACCTGCTGTATAGCACAGGAAACTATATTCAATACCTTGTAATCTGTAATGGAAAAAATCTGAATGATAATTTATATATATATATGTATAACTGAATCATATTTATATAATGTTGTACACTTGAAACTTACACAGAATTGTAAATCAGTTACACTTCAATTAAAAAGTAAAGAAAGAAATATCCAAATGAAAACATAAAATATACTCCTGCCCTAGGAATAATGCTAATATTGTAAGTATTTCACCAAGGGTAAAAAACATGACTGAAACTGAGGCATAAATATTTGAACTCTCTCAAAATTAACAACTAAGCATCTAAAATTTGAAAGAAGAGAATGAAGAAAATATTAGCCACATACATGAAGGCAAATATTTGATATCTTCAATAATAAACAAGAGCTTATGAATTAATTAGGAAAAAATACAGAAATGGTCAAAAATCGGAGAAATGATAGACAAGATCATGAACATACGTTTAATCTTTGTGTTCACAAAATAAATGCAAATGAAAGTAATTATAAGTTTTCTATCAAAATGACAAGGAACTTTTGGTATTCTTATTTTGTTTGTTTTACATGATGCTTACCAACGCAGGCATGTTTTGGAAACATTGTCCCTCCACTGGCTCTTAAATATTTATTACTCACACATATAGAACTTGGCCCAGCATGTTTCTGAGCACTTCTAAATGTACTAATCTGTTTATTCACACAAGGAAACTTAGTTACAATGCAGGTATGTGATGGAGATCCCATCTGTTAAGGCGGAGAACGGGGGACTTCCCTGGTGGTCCAGCGGTTAAGACGTGGCCTTCTAATGCAGGGGGGTGCAGGTTCTATTCCTGGTTGGGGAGCTAAGATTCCTATATGCCTTGCAGCCAAGAAAGCAAAACAAAAAACAGAAGCAATATTGCAACAAATTCAATAAAGACTTTAAAATAGTCCACATCAGGGGAAAAAAAAAAAGTAGAACAGGCTTTTGAATGTGGGCATTTTGACCCTGGGAATTTGTGCTTTAACCATTACTATCCCTTACTGTGTGTTTAATCCCAAACAAGATGGATGGACAAAGAAAGCCATGAGGATTAGGTCGGAGGAGAGAGGATGATCATAAAGTCCACACTGTGTGGATGACAAGCAATAATGAGGAGACATTTTAAAGGCGAAGCAATCACTTCCACTATATTCACCATGCATTTGTCCGAGCTCTTGTATAGCAAGGAAATATTTGATGTCTTCAATAATAAATGAGATTTTATAAACAAGTTAGGAAAAATTATACATAAATTGTCAAAAATCAGAGAAATAATAGATAAGATCATGAAAATATGTTTAATCTTTTTGTTCATAAAATGAATGCAAAGGCCAGTAGGGGTTAAAAAAAAAAAGCTAGAAACTTTTACTTCTGTTACCAAGGAGCTGATGGAGAGAAGCTGTTTCCAGTAGTCAAGTTTGCTCCAATAATCAGGGAAGATTCTGTTTAAAGAATATTTTCTCTGTCATACATTCACAAACGATTCTGGTCTGCCTGGCTCAGAAATGTGGGACTTGACCTTGCCAGGAGGGAGAGGTGCACCCTCAGGGCCCCGAGGCATCCCTGAAGGCAGAGGGCATGGCCTGCTGGAAGAAGCCCTGCTCCACAGAAACTGCAGAAGTGAAGCCTGGGGTCTGAGGGTCTCCAGCTCAGAGGTCTATTCTCGGACCCCCTCCCTACACTGGTACTATGCTCCCCTGGGTGCTTAAGGATTCTTTACTCAGGGACTTTATCCACAGGGCAAGTCATCCTGCCACACTGCAGTGGGGAAGGCGGCCTCCATTCCGGGACAAGAATGGCACAACTTGTTTTAGGAGATGCTGAGAAAAAAACCAGCTGTATCTGTTGTTTCTTGTTGTTTAGTCGCTAAGTCGTGTCTGACTATTTTGTGACCCCATGGACTGCACCCGGCCAGGTGCCTCTGTCCATGGGATTTCCCAGGCAAGAATACTGGAGTGGGCTGCCGTTTCCTTCTCTGGGGTATCTTCCCGACCCAGGGACTGAACCCATGTCTCCTACATTGACAGGCTTCCCTTGTGACTCAGCTGGTAAAGAATCCACTTGCAATGCAGGAGACCTGGTTTGATCCCTGGGCTGGGAAGATCCCCAGGAGACGGGAAAGACTATCCACTCCAGTATTCAGCCTGGAGAATCCCATGGACTGTATAGTTCATGGGGTCACAAAGAGTCGGACACGACGGAGCAACTTTTACTTTCACTTCACTTTCTCCTGCATTGACAGGCAGATTCTTTACCACTGAGCCACTTGCAAAGCCTGATCAGCTGTATATGTTGAACCAAATGGCCCAGCAACGCTATTCCTCGAAATATACCCAAAAATGATGAGTGTTGATGTTCACCAAAGACACGGACAAGAATAATCAAAGCAGTTTAATTCAAAAAACCCCAAACTGGCAACAACTCTGAGGTCAACCACAGAATAAAAGAAATTATTGTGGTGTATCCACACCATGGGCCAGCTGACACACACACTGACACTTGCCTGAGCCTCACAGATGTGCTGAAGGACAAGAGCCAGACACCAAGATAGCACACTGAGTGGTTCGTTTAGATGAAGTTTAAGAACAGAAAAGGCTAATTATATGGCCAGAGGTCAGTGAGTTCCCCCTATGGACTGTATCAATTGGGAAGGAACAGGTGTTTGGGGGCTGCTAGAAACATCCTCCATTGTGATCTGAGTGGTGGTTACACAGATGTCTGCATAGGTAAAATTTCATCAACCTGTACTATTGATTTGTAGACTTTACTGTATATGAATTATATCTAAAAACTACTAAGATACTTGGACAGAAAGGCTTCTACTGTCTTACTGTGTTCCTGAACAGTATGCATGGAATTCAAATGTTTAGAGGTTGAATAATCTATTTTTGTATCATAAAAGTGATTCAATTCCCCTAAAGCCAAAGCATATCATAAAACTCCAGATAATTTCACATTCCCGGTATTGCACACAGATTCACATCTGAATATAGCATTAAGCCAAATGAGGAATGTCTGATTAAAGGTAACAATGAAAGCTAGTGTTTATATAACCCTTACTGTGCACTGGGCATTATCTAAGCCCTTCAAGTATTGACATACGAGTGGTCACTACCACCATGATCATTTCTAGGCTGTATATTTGAGAACAAGAGGGCAGAAAGTGTAGGTGATTGCCTAAGGTCCCACTGTTAGTAATTAGCAGCACTGGGAGCCCAAATCCAGGCATTCCTGGCTCTAAGAACCATGCGCTCAACCCGACCTCATATTTCTCCTGTTCAAATAGTCACCTCTTTTCAAGTACGGCGGTTGCCATCTTTATCTCAAGAATGTTACTCTTAGCAAAGTCTCGTTCTCAGCACTAGCATCAGCCACTGACTTTGCCTGGGTTCTATTTATGTTGAAATGATACTCTATGCAGATTGCAATAAAGACTATTTTCTAAAGACTGTTTTGAATTCTGTGTTTTAATAACAGAATTCAATCTTTCAAATAAAAATTTATCCCAGGATAGATAAAACGTTGACTTCTGTCAACTGACATGGGAGGTGTAGGTGGGGGCCCCTGGAAGAAGATGAGGTTGGGGGAGGGGGAGGAGGCAAGGATCTTGGCAGCAAATCCCTTCCCTGGGACTGGACCGCACCTGGATTTTCACCCAAGAAAACTTCAAACCATAGAATCCCAATCATACCCTCATAAAAGTAAGTGAAAACAGAGATGGTATTTTTCATGAAGATGGAAACATTCTGAAACAGATAGTTATAGACTGGCAGGCAGCACCCCATAATGCCAGTTTGAAGTTGGCTTTCACCAGCTGCTGCAAAGTGACCTGAATTTGATTCAGAAATAGTGCTGTATCGCATCCCACTATAATATAACAAAAGGTATATTGATAAAATATTGAATGTGGTCAACCCAAGGACCATGCCCACTTTAGGATTTAAAGAACCATTTTGCAGCAAAATTCTCCAGGCCTCAAGTCTTCAAATGACACTCATCTACCTCCCTCAAGGACTGTTCCTTGGACTGGGATGCAATCTGTTTTCCAAAGTGTGAATATCCCTTGACCTTCCTGTGATTCAGTTTTGAAAAATCTTCACTTTCGCACTTTATATATTGACAATCCTGAAACAGGAGCTTCCCAGGTGTTTCAGTGGTAAATAAACTGCCAATGCAGGAGATGCAGGTTTGATCCCTGGGTCAGGAAGATCCCCTGGAGAATGAAATGGCAACCCACCCCAGTATTCTTTCCTGGATAATCTATGGACAGAGGTGCCTGATGGGCTACAGTCCAAGGCGTTGCAAAGAGACAGACATGACTGAGAGATGGAGCACACAATCCTGAACCAACTGTTCTATGTCAATATTGTTTTTAGCTTTTGATTTAATTTTAAAAATTAATACACATACACGAAAAAAGAAAGAAATTAAATAAAAATTCAAACATCAAAAAGAGTATCCTAGAGGTAAATTTTCTTCCTATCCCAGAATGGCAGGTGTAACTATAGTTATTTCTCTTTTATCTTCCCCAAATTCCCTCTGTAAGACTGGCATGTATGTCTGTATGTGTCCTTCATGTTTCACTTTACACACTTCTCTGAATCATGCCATTGTTCTCTTCATTTGTTTGTTCTTTGGTTTTACTAGAAAATACGTCTTACAAGGTTTGCTAAAGTTTTACTAAACTCTATGTAAAATTAGCTTTACCTAATTTCCCATGTATTGATGAAAGCAGCTATTCAACTAGTTTCCATCAATAGGTTTTTAGGTTGTTATCAATACTTGATCATTATAAGCAATGTTACAATAAGCCTCCTCAGTTATTTCATGACACTCAGATGCAGGATACATTTCCGAAAATCCAGTTGCTGGAGCAAATTTTATGTGCACTGAAAAAAAAAATAGATGTTGGCAAACTGCCTCCTACTCACACTCCAAATAGTTAAGGACAATCCCCAGCACTGGGTATCATTAATTTCAAATAACATTTAAGCTAAAGAAGGAGGATTTAGAGGTATGGCATGCGGGTTGCTCTATGCCAGCCATGAGTGCAATTTATGCAGAGGTACCATTTCATCAACAGTACAGTGGTTATTTAATCAATAATCCAACTCCTGTAGACCAAACACAGGAGTTCTCCAAGGTGTATAAGAATGGGAAAGCTGAATCAGGGTCAGTCATTGACCCATGCTGTCTGGTAGATATCTGGAACCTAGGTCTGTGGTCAGTGCCAAAGCTCTTCTGAACCTTAAAGACAGAATCAAAATCAGCCAGGATGCCAATCTGCCTATGAACTGGATTCCAAGGTGAGAAAGGCTTAAGAGAAGGACCCAGTGCCCTCCAACCCAGACACTGGATGTGCGCATCAAGGGGCCAGGCTATTTAGAGAAGGACCTTAAGTGTCCGTGGGCAGGCCTGCTCCTCAGGTAGGTACAGATGTGACACCTGCAAGACCAAGGCAGGCCAAACCTCAGGCGTACGTGGCCTTCATTCACGTACGCCTAAGAGATAAGGTGACTGCCTTAGAGATTATTTTGAAGAAAAGCCTTAGTACGAAACCTTTGGTTCAACTCACTAAGTGAGTTTACATTATCAAGAAGAGACTATGCCTCTGGTTCCCACCCCAAAGTCAACGTTCATGGAAATTGAATTCTTGGGGATTTGTGTAGGCAGAGCTCTGAGTTCACAGGATAGATGATGAATCACTGAGGGTTTAGGGGAAGGAATAAAATTCACTCCAGGGTTAATTTAAGAAGCTTTCTCTGGACTTACATTAAAAATAAGATTTGATTTGCCAGGGCAGCTGAGGTCCAAAGAATGAACCAAGACTTGATTTCCTGGCAGAGTTGCCATTTACGGGCTGTGAGACCTGGGAATAATAATACCTACCTCAGAGGTGTCAATGTGAGCCCTGAAACAGATGGTGTACGAGAGGGCTTTGGGAAACAGGAGGGTTGTAACAATTGTGTAAACTCAGCTTTCCAGGCCAAGACAGCCCCAAGAGGAAAAGTTGGTCACACACACAGACCCACATCTGTCCAGAGTGTGGAAAGGCCAGCCCATATTCATACTCGAGCAGGGCTGTACAGGGGGTCTTCAGATTCTTACACACATGGAAGTGAAGTGAAAGTTGTTCATTCAGTCATGTCCTACTCTTTGCTACCCCATGGACTGTAGCCCATCAGGCCCCTCTGTCCATGGGATTCTCCAGGCAAGAGTACTGGAGTGGGTAGCCTATCCCTTCTACAGGGGATCTTCCTGACCCAGGAATTGAACCAGAGTCTCCTGAATTGTGGGCAGATTCTTTACCAGCTGAGCTACCAGGGAAGCCCTTTTGCACATGTGGGATTCTCTGTTACTCCACATCATTCATTCTTGATGTTCAGGCTGCCAGTGCCCTCAGATCATGGAGAATATTGGTGCTGCCCATGCTGAGGCTGCCAGGGACACCTCCTCCTAAAGCCCTTGGAAAGTGACTTCTTCTTGATCCAATCATGGAGCTGGCTGGCCTGTAGAGCTGTATCCTCCCCAAAAGAAATCCATCCTCAAAAAGAAATGTCCATCCCTCAAAAAGAAAATGCTTTCTTTCTGGTTCCCTGTGGCTACATAAAATATCACCCCACAGACCTGAAACTGAGCAAGACCCTGTGGGGCTCCTGGGCTTGGAAGCCCTTCGGGGTCCCGTTTCCTGTTTGTAGGAAATAGGCTCCAGTCTCCATGACCCTCCCTGAGTTCCAAAGAGCAGATTCAAATAGTTGCTACTCAGAGAAGGGAGGGGATGCAGAGACAAGGAAGGAACAGCCAAGGAATCCTGAATACCCATTGGAAGAACTGATGCTGAAGTTGAAGCTGCAATACTTTGGCCACCTAATGTGAAGAGCTGACTCACTGGAAAAGACCTTGATGCGGGGAAAGATTGAGGGCAGGAGGAGAAGGGGGCAACAGAAGGTGAGATGGTTGGATGGCATCACCAACTTGAGGGACATGAGTTTGAGCAAATTCTGGGAGATAGTGAAGGACGGGGAAGCCTGGTGTGCTGCAGTCCATGGGGTCGCAAAGAGTCAGACACAACTTAGGGACCGAACAGCAACAATAGAACTAAACTCCCAACAAATGGAAATGTTAACTATTTGATGAAGCATTCTTCATTCCAGAGAGAAGGTCACAGTTTGATAACCTTGAGAACCACGGAAGTTCATCAGGAGATCACATGAAGTCAGATTAAAGGAATTGAGGTCCTGCATACACCCTGATCCTTATCAGCAATGCCCCACCTCCTTGAACCAATGCTATGAAACTCCTCACCAAATACCCCTGGGTTGGGACATACAGTTTTTGAGGGCACAAGCTCGCTGTGTCCTCTTTTGCCTGGCAAAACCATAAAACTTTTACTTCACCCAAAAACTCTGTCTCTGAGATTTGATTCGGCACTGGTGCACTAGTTTCAGCCTCAAACCTGGTTAATTAAGCACTGACATCCATTTTGCTAATGAATCTGCAGTTTGAAGAGAGCTCAGGGAACAGATCACTTTGGTTCCTCTCAACATCACAGGGGACTGGAATCACCTGGAAGGTCATTCACATCCATCCCTGACAATTAATGCTGAGGATTAGATAGAATCTTAGCTGGAACTGGGACTGGACCACCTTGATGTGGTCTTTGCATGTAGCTGGTTGGCTTCTCCATGCCCTGGTATGTGGGCTCCAAGGGCAGAGGCACATATATTGGGGGAAAGAGAGGAGGAAGAGAGACAGGGATGGAGCTGTATCACCTTGAATGACCTAGCTTTTGAAGCCACACATTGTCACAGAAACATCTAATATTTATTAGAAGCAAATCATTTCTAAATACTAAGACTGGCACATAATCAAGGGAGCAGGGAATTAGACTCCACCTTTTGGTGGTAAGAGTGTCAAGAATTTACAGACATATTTTGAAAATGCCACACCCTTACACTCAGTCCTGTAAGTATTATATTCTCCAATAAGGGCTAAAACCCTGCTTTGCCTAGCATTAGCAGGTTCTGAATCTTTATTACGATTTATTAACGAAACACTTCTTGCCATTTTATTGGCAAGTATTTGATCTCAGTCCCCTTGCCGTGGAATGGGAAAATGACAGTCTTCTGTATTCAGAATCACACTTTCATTTTGCAGCTAAGGTTTTTGTTGGTGGGACTGTCTTGTAGACTCCTATTGTATAACAAACTATTAAGACTTACACATCTCAGAGAGGCTGGAGTTCAGTTGATCTGGTTGGGCTTGGCTAGAGAAGCTTGGCTGGGGCAGCTCTGTTCTATCTCTCAATGTCCTCCTGGGACCAGGGTGTTAGCCAGGGCATGTGTCATCCATCGTGAGGGCAGAGACAGAATAGGGAGAGTAGAAACAGATAAGGCTTTTTAAGTCCTGGTCTTGGAATCAGCCAACTCTCACTTCTACCCACATGTCACTGGTCATTCCAGATCTTGTGGCCAAGTCCAAAGTCAAGGGTGACAGGAACGTATTCCACCCATGATGAGGCCAAGACACGTAGCGGTACAGAGAACAGTGAAGAATAAGAACTATGATGCTATCTAACCCATGAATCAATATTTTTTTTTAGTTGACTCTCTTGTCCTTAAGGGAGTTCCCAGGTGGCACTAGTGGTAAAGAGCCTGCCTGCCAAAGCAGGAGACTTAAGAGATGCAGGTTCAACCCTTGGGTCTGGAAGAGCCCCTGGAGGAGGGGATGTAACCCACTCTAGTACTCTTGCCAGGAGAATCCCATGGACAGAGGAGTCTGCCAGGCTATGGTCCATAGGGTCACAAAGAGTTGGACTTAAGCACTGCATGTACACTTGTCCTTAAGGCAAAGATTGCAAATGTCCCCATGGCCACTTCCTACCTCTGTGACATTATGGTTCACAGTACCAGCATGCTTGATGGAGAATTTGAAACACACTTCAGAACTCCTCTCAACACAGTACCGCACAGTAAACTGATTGGATCTGGAGAGTGAAATAAACCACATTTTGAGAAAATCCTATCCCAAGAGGCTGCTTTATCTTTGATCCGAAGTCTTCATCCCCACCATGCAAAACTCTTACAGCTTGCCTAGACATGTCAAAGTGCTAAGTTGAGAACAGCCAAGGCCACTGACACAAAAGTGTATGAGAATTATAATTTGAACCACACATGTCCCTTTCTGTTCATTTATTTCTTCTATAATAAGGGAGGTCAAATGTATTATCATGCACACAAACCATGAGCCAAGGAAACGCTGTCCTGAGTTCCACAATAAGTCTATTCTTAAATAAGAGGTCTCTTAAAATCATCTTTCCTTATGAACGGGAGAGGTCAGACTCTGTTTAGGATGGCTGACAAGCCAGAAGTTATACACTAATGCACACACTGACACACACGGCATACACTCAGGAAAACACCTGGATTTAGGCACTCAGGGGTGATTCCAAGGAATCATTCATTCTTATTACAGATGCTGGTGGTGGACACAGTCCTGTGTTCCTTTTTCTCAATTTTTATTACCATTCAATGGATATTACGCACTGAACATACTGGCTAAAAATAAATCAGAAATTTGTTTCTTGACTATTTGTTGTTACTGTTCAGAAGTAAATCATTTCCTCAGATAAATAAATAGCTCTTAAAACATAAAAGGAAAAACTAATGAAGCAGAAGATACTTCAGGGGATGTCCTCTCCTCCTCAGCCACAGGCCAACAGCTGCCAACAGGGGAAGATGGGTGGAGGCAACTTGCACAGTGAGGGTAAGAGGCAGAGTTTCTCAGGGAAGAAAGCAGTGAGGTCAGGTGTCTAAGATTTATAGAAGGGGAGGGCAAGGATGCCCCTGTAGATAAGAAAATAAAACCAGTTCTGGACTCCGCCTCAGAGGTGACAATGACTCATATTGATTAATATGTTGGCCAGGGAGATATTTACTTTGCAGACTTCCAGGAGAGCTTGCTTTGTTTTGCCTTTTCACTGTGGAAGGGTTGGCCCAGTCCACCTGCCGCAAAGCATGATGGTCATCTCTCGGGAGACGATTGCTACCTTCTAAAGAAGACTAACATTGTAGGATTGAAATCTCCCTGGGAAAAATAATGTTTCTAGGGCTAAAGCACCCCCTTTTCCAGAACAGATTGGATGACCTGCAGAGATAGTGGGAGGACGGGGCATAGAGCTGATTCTTGTTGCCAAACATTCAGTAAAGAAGTCTCTAAGACAGACCAGCCAATCCAGCCCAAGTGCTAATTGGTTCGCAGTTCCCCTAATTAGTTTGTCATCTACCTGGACAGTTGGCAGTTGGCTGAAATCCCAGACCCTGCCCAGCCAAATTCACAGCTCTAGGATTTGGAAATGTAGCGGCAGTGACAGTTCTGCGCCCCGTCCACACGTGGGCCCGCCCACTGCACGTATGCGACCTCTTGCTAAAATGCAATGGTGCTAACAGGTCCTCACGATGCTGCTAACAATCTCATCAGGCTGTTTGGTGTGAGAAGGAAGCAAGAGCCTTTCTAACTTTGCTCTAACGCTGGGAACAAACGACACAGCTGCTTAGACCTGTTTCGTCATTAAGCAAAGGCTACAGCTACAGTTGAAGGGGTTCACAAGCTCAGTTCAGTTCAGTTCAGTCGCTCAGTCGTGTCCGACTCTTTGCGACCCATGAAATCGCAGCACGCCAGGCCTCCCTGTCCATCAACAACTCCAGGAGTTCACTCAGACTCACGTCCATCGAGTTGGTGATGCCATCCAGCCATCTCATCCTCTGTCGTCCCCTTTTCCTCCTGCCCCCAATCCCTCCCAGGGCCCTGAAATCTCTCTTCCATCAGAGTTATGAGACAGTGCTCCACAAGCTATTAGCTCATTTGGATTAAGAACTGCCTTCCCAAATATTCACTATGTAGCTGAGACATTGCTTTCAGCCCCAGAATTTTGCACTTGGGTAACATAATGACTCTTTTCTGAAGGAAAAAAAAATGCATGTATCCCCAGCTTTGATATAATTTCTATCACAATATATCTTCACTGTATACAAACATAAAGCTTTGTATTAGCTGTTTAACCTCGTAGCTCATATACAACTATAATACAAAACCCATTCATAACTGAAACAGAAACAAAGCAACAATAGCCATTACATTTGAATTAAAATATTAATTCAATGTGGTATCTTGTATTGTGTTCCTGAAACTAAATTGCCACTTGAAATCTAAACATGACACACTGATTGCTCTGTTTCAATGGTATCATTTCTGTTGGGTGAGCTGATACTACAACGCACTGTGTGATGATTCAGTATCCATCCCACTCTCACTGTTTGCCTGTTTGAGCTGCTACTGAAGCTTGGTTCTTCCAAATGAATCAAGGGCATTAATTGACCTTCACTTGGAATGGACCCCTCGGTTATGCAGTAAAATCCCCTCTCATCTTTTTGTTTTTGGTAAAAACACAAATGGGACTATAAGGAAATAAAGGTGTCTAGCAATATCTAGATACAGAGTATCATCTATATGACCCAGAATATATTTGTATTGATGCCTTTTTATTATCACTATTAAAATGATAAAGACAACATTGGTCAAATAATTAACATTTTATCATTGTGGAAAATTGGACATCTGCTTTTGCTCTCTCTCAGAAGTCTCATTTACTCAGCATATAAACTGGCCCTCAGCAGTCTTCTAGGTACCCCTCAATATTAGGTTAAGCGTGTCTCAGACTAAGATACAATTCTAGCTATTCTAGTTTAGCAATGTCTTTGCAAGATTCCTTTTTCAAACCAAACCTTTGCAAAGCCCTATGTTTTTCTAATCTAACCTATTATTGTCTAAAGTTACTAAGAAGGTAATAACACTTTGAGATTTTTGAAATATCAAAATCTGTCAGTAGATCCCAGAAGAGTCAAATAGCCAATAGCAGAATTCCCTTCAATGTACAGAAAAGTCTGGAGATGTTTCTCTGGAAGCTGAATGTGTGTCCTGAGCAAGGGCCAGAACTAAGGTGAGGCAAGTGAGGTACTCAACTCAGGTGTCATTGCAGGGGTGCCAAGAAACTCAATATTCAAAATAAATAATAATTTCATGCACCATTTCTGTAAGAAATCAGCTTTAACCCAAACAAATCTATGGTGAACAAAACATCAAAAATTTAATTAAATACTATTGCTCCATTGAGCCATATTGAGCTTGAGGCAAAAGGGAAAATACGTGTCTCTATACACATTTGTATCTATTTTAATACTCACTGTTTTTTTTTTTTTCCTTTTTGCAGAACTTTAGTTGGGAAAATATTGAAAATTGAAGTGTAAGTGGATTAAAACTGACATTATTTTCAGTTTAAGTACTTTATTTATGCCAACAGAGATTTTATGGTCATTTTGCTTCAGCTTAAGTTAACTAAAAATTGTGTAAGATTGTCACTTGGTGAAGAGAAATCATCAACATGGGACTGTCTCCATTGAGAAAGAGATAAGCAATGAAGTCAATTTGGAAAATATCAAAGATATGTTTGCTTCTATTAAATCCAGGGCATACATGTTTCCTTCCGTCTCAAGTTCCAGTATAACTTGGTACAGCAGTCCTCTGGACAAGGCAGAGATCTGAAGATTAATTAGTGTTTGGAACAGAATAAATATTTTTTAAATGTTAATTGTTATCATTGTTATCACAATTCCTTCTCCTGAGCTCCAAAGCAGAAGCAGGACTTCCGGCTGACTCTGCCAAATACAGTTCTGAAGAATCAAGAGGAAGATGGTAAAAGCACACTGGACAATACTCAAAGTTTTTCAGAAGTCTCCAAGTGCTGCTCCTAACTCATGATGTTGTGCTATCTCCATGGCAACCTCAGAAACAGTGTCCCCACTGCTCACCTGCCTCCAGATTCTTCAGCCCCACTCAACCATATAAGCAGAAGAAAGTTCAAATCTTATAGGAAAAGGGGAAAGTGGAGATAGCATTGTGTTACAGAGGTTTTGAGTGACAGACCAAACAGTTTCCAAAATTCTAGAAACCTATGCTATTCCTTGGGTGCTTCCCTGGTGGCTCAGACAGTAAAGAATCTGCCTACAATGTAGGAGATGCAGTTTTGATCCCTGGGTCAGGGAGATCCCCCTGGAGAAGGGACTGGCTACCCACTCCAGTATTCTTGCCTAGAAAATCCCATGGACAGAGGAGCCTGGTGGGCTACAGTCCATGGGGTTGCAAAGAGTTGGACATGATGTAGTGACTAACACACACACACACATGCTCATCCTTGTGAAAATGGAGATGTGGAAACTCACTTCTTTAGCAGTGCTCTGTGAATTAAATGCCCTGATTTTTATAGGGTGTCTGAAGCAATACCCAGCATTTACTATGCCAAGAATGAATGCTTACAAATGCAAGAAAAAAGGAGGAAGGGATGTGTGTTGGTTTTCTACCACTATATAATAAATTACTACAAACTTTAATGCCTTAAAACAAGACTGATTTTATCTCAAGCTTCTGTAAATTTTAAAGTCCAGGTGGGCTCAATCGGTTTCTCTGCTGGATATGTCACAAGTCAATGTGAAGTTAATGTGTCAACTGGGCTGTGCTCTTACCCTAAGACTCTGGAATGAAACCATTTCCAAGTTATTTCAAGCTGGTTCCATGAAAGGTCCTTTCTTTTTCTCTTAAACTTAATAACAACATTATGTGATAAGCCATGTTCCCATTTTACAGATGAATAAACTCTTCAGCCATTGATCAATTTCCCCAATGTCTCAGTGTTAGTAAGTCTAATTGATGGCTCCAACTTTTTTTTTGTTCAAAAATAAGGAAAAATACACATTAATGTGGAAATCAAGCACTAATTAAAGGCTTGATTTCTTTCTTGGAAAATAATGTGACCATTGGCAAGCTTACCAGAGACAACTATATACCACATTAACCCTAATTCCATATTTCCACTTGCCTTTTCGAAAACCTTTGGCAATCTCAGGTCTTAGAATTTTATACACAGTGAGCTGTAAAGTGGCCTGAGCCCCTCCAACCACCTACAAAGGAATGTATTCGGTAGGCACCAGGCTGCCTAGCGTGGACCTGAGTTGTTTTAAGTTTCTGATCCCAACTGAAAGTTCCTATTTGAATATAGCTTTATTTTCTAGTCCTCCAGTTTTAGAAGCTAAAGTCCCAATGCCTAAATATTGGAAATTCAAGGATATGTGAAAGTTTGGGGGAGGATGTTCTAGGAAAATCCAAGAGGACATCCACTGGGTCACCTACTCTATCCCAGGCTTTATAGAGCCCAGGTGATTTGTCTTTGATCATCATAGGCATTCACTTGGCCCTCAATGAGACTGTGAGGCTACACTTTTGTTGCTTTTCTAGAAATTGGGACCAGAAAATACTCAATAATTCAAAAAGACATCCCCCACCAAAGGGTTTCCCTAAAAGATGAAAATTGAAGGATGGTGTGGTTATCAGTATAATGGGTGCCTGTCTTCTAAATTGGACCACTTAAAATATAACCGGTGATCAAAACATTTGGTATGAAACTTGGGGTCTCTTTAAACTGTTTACTTGTTTAATCTTTTAGTCTCTGTTTGTCTTTATTCTTCAGTGGAAATTCTTTTGGAGAAATTCTAATCTCTTTGGAAGAACCAAAAGGGAAATGGGTTTTTCCCCCTTTCAAGTTGGGATAGACAGGGAAGCAATGTGACCCTAGCTCATTAACCGGCTGTCCTTGGGAGAGGGCCAGTGGCCCAGAAGAGAAGCCAGATGGGGTCAGAGACCTCAGACTGACAGATGTGGCAGCGGAGGATTCCAGGAAGAAAGATCAGAGGCTGGCCAGGAACTAGAACCATTTGCCCAGATGCAAAACCCCAGAGGGGTGAAGGTAAAGGCTTGGGCAGTGTGTTTGGGTTGAGTCATGGGAGAAGCTGGTCAACAGCTAGGGTCAAGTTTAGGACAACTGAGCACAGTCCAAGGAACTTGAGAAAAGAGAGGGAGGGCAGGCAAGAAGCTGTTTGCAGGACTCTGAGGAGTTAGTTGCATCATCTATAGAAATGGCTTTATTTAACCCTCTTGTGGCCCCACCATGTATGCCTAAAAGTGACAATATGTTTTTCAAAGGATGATGGGGCTACATATAGATCAACTCCAGTGTATATGGGTCAGGGAGAAACAAAAAACAAACAAAAACACATGAAGCTAAAGAACAAAAGGAGTTAGTAGAAACTGTCTTTGAATTTTGCCCATTCTTCCTCAACTCTGCCATGTCAAGTTTCACATGGGCAATTTACTCACCTACAAGAGAGAGATGGTGCCTGGTGGGATCCAATCTTCCATCTCTAAGAGAGTCAACACCCTCCTGGGAGAGGAGATAATTAAGACTTTACCCTGAATTCTTTGCTCAGCTTGGAAAGGCAGTCTTGGACCAGTTTATTTTGACAACTTCTGCAAAATGCCTTTATCCGTGCTAATTTTTTAAAGACCCACTTAAATTGCAATCCATTTAAACTTTATTGAACAGCACATCCTATTATGTTGACAGAATTTCCTCTTTAAACTAATGTTCTTGCTTCAAATATTGTAATGATAAGACCAAGCAAGTAACTAAAATAACTCAGAAAATAATGCCTTCATTGAACCAGACTGAACTAGGCAAAGGGGACATGGATGAAAAAGACATGCCAGAATTCCAGCTAATAAATAGAGAAGAAAAGATGGGATCAGAAAATTATCCCTTGGCTACCACTACAATAATTGTTTCAGGCAAGAATCATTATTGGATGCTAAAATTAGTGGGTGTGAGTAGTACGAGAAACAAGATATTTATGTAGTCTCAAAGTATTTCCCCAGAAGATACTAATTAATTACAAGAAGAATAATAGTAATTTTAAGAGGAGAAGTCTGACAGACACCATTTAAATAAAGCAATGAAAGTAAACATCACCCCAAAATGGGGGGAGATAAATCAACATCATGTGTCCCGTGATATGACGCCCTAAGAAGGACATAACATCATTTCTGTGGTTTTCCTACCAAAATTGCATGGCCTGAATCTAATTATGAGGAAACCTCAGACAAACCCAAATTAAGGGGCATTCTACTGAATCACTAATTTGTACGGTTCCAACATGTCAAGATTATGAAAGACAAAGAAAGGCTAAAGCACTGTTCCAAATTAAAGGAGAACAAAGGGACAAGACAGATTAAAGGGGCAGAACAACTAAATGCGGCAGGGCAACCCAGATCGGATCCCGAGTCAGCCCCTGGATTTAGAGAGATGAGTGCCGACCCTTGAATAAAGCTGCAAATCCGGTGATAATACTGAATAAGCGATCATTTCCTGATTGTGAGAACTGAACTTTGTAAGAAAATGCCTCTGATATTAGGAAATTCATACCGAAGTCTTTAGAGGTAAAGAGGTATCCCTCATTCAAACATTCAGAATAAATTGTGTGTGTGTGTGTGTAGATAGACAGCGACAGAAAGGTAAACAGATAAATAGAAAAGTAGATGATAGGTAGAAAAGAGAATGATTGACAGAAGGATAAAGAAAACGTGGTCAGTTTTAACATTTGCAGATGATCTAGGTGAAAGTCATATGGAAATTATTTATACACTTTTTGAAACTTTTCTGTAAGTCTGAAATCATTTCAAAACAAAAAGTGAAAATAAAAATAGGAAGTCTGGGGACTTCCCTGGCGGTATAGTAGGCAAGAATCTGCCTGCCAGTGCAGGGGACACTTATGTGATTCCTGGTCCAGGAAGATTTCACACACTGTGGACCAACTAAAGCTGGTGCGCCAGAACTATTGAGTCCGTGCCCAAGAGCCTGTGCTCCAGAGCCTGTGCTCCGCAACAGGAGAAGCCACCGCAATGAGAACCCCAGGGTCTGCAAAGAAGAGTAGCCCCTGCTTGCCACAACTAGAGAAAGCCTGCGTGCAGCAACGAAGACCCAGTGGAACAACAAGACAGAAAGTTTGTAAAAGAAATTTTGGTCTCTCCCACCAAGTATCTCACAGCATCATGGGCAAGTCATCATAAAGAGATAAACATTGTTCAGTGAACTACTGGATAGGCAAAGGGGATGGGATGTAATTCCTAGAAGTAAAAGAGAATAGACATTTTCTAGAAAAGACATTAAGTTTGAATCTGACTCATTGCCTTCTTAGCCAGTAAGGAAGATATTTAGGCTTATCATTTTGAAAAGCTAAGTTAGTTGTTCCGTGTAGATTCAAGTAATGCTTTAGCTTATAGGTCCAAGAGTCCATCCATGAATCTATCCAGTAATATGTTATTTATCCATCATTGGCTCCCCCAGACTGTAAACACCAAGTCATTTTATACCCAAGCTACAGCAACACTGACCCTCTCTTTCTTTGCTAGCAAAGATTCAAGTCCTTTTAAGAGTTTGTCTCTGTTAGTAGTTTTGAGATATACCATAGGGATAAGTTTCTATGGAGGAGTCCTCAATTTCATTTAACTTTGTTCTAACAAATCCAGTTATGTGACCCTTCTTCTCTAGGAAAAGAGAAGTAAGTGCCTATAGGCATTAAAGCAGGTGCCTATGTAAGTAAATGGAGAAGGAAATGGCAACTCCAGCATTCTTGCCTGGAGAATTCTATGGACAGAGGAGCCTGACAGGCTACAGTCCATGGGGTCATGAAGAGTTGGACACGACTGAGTGACTTCATTTCACTTCGCTTCACTTCATGTAAGAAAAAGGGCTTCCCAGGTGGCTCAGCAGGTGAAGAATCCACCTGCAATGCAGGAGACACAGGAGATACAGATTCAATTCCTGGGCCAGAAAGATCCCTTGGAGGAGGGCATAGCAACCCACTCCAGTATTCTTGCCTGGAGAATCCCATGACAGAGGAACTCAGCCTATAGTCCATAGGCTTGCAAAAATGCACAGATGTAAAGCAGTATGAAATACTACCTCATATGAGGCAGAGCAATGGATATTTAGAAGTCAAAAGAGGAGAAACATTTTAGGAAGTGACACAGAAAGTTTTCCGAGATGATGGTACCTGGGCAGCAATGGAAGGCCCCTGGCAAGCTTGAGCCACTGAACGCAAAAGAACTGAGGATCCGCCTTATATTTGGGGTTCCCTGGTGGCTCAAGCAGGAAAGAAACTGCCTGCAAAGCAGAAGACCCGGGTTCCATCCCTGGGTCAGGAAGATCCCCTGGAGAAGGGAACCGCAACCCATTCCAGTATTCTTGCCTGGAGAATCCTATGGACAAGAAGCCTGGTGGGCTATAGTCTGTGGGTTTACAAAGAGTCAGACACAACCAAAGAACTAACACATTCTTCTTGTATTCAATCCAATAACAGTTTTACCTTTCCCAGAATCATTGGCATTGACTGAGTTAGTGAATCAATTAACTTCAGAATTCACAATGTAGATAACATTGCATACAAGATTTGAAATCAAAGCAGAATCAGAGGCTGCCTGTTTTGTACTGACCTGCTGCTGCTGCTGCTAAGTTGCTTCAGTCGTGTCCGACTCTGTGCAACCCCATAGATGGCAGCCCACCAGGCTCCCCCATCCCTGGGATTCTCCAAACAAGAACACTGGAGTGGGTTGCCATTTCCTTCTCCAATGCAGGAAAGTGAAAAGTAGAAGTGAAGTCACTCAGTCGTGTCTGACTCTTTGTGACCCCATGGACTGCAGCCTACCAGGCTCCTCCATCCATGGGATTTTCCAGGCAAGAGTACTGGAGTGGGGTGCCATTGCCTTCTCCGTGTACTGACCTAGCTCCAGTCATTTCCTGAACGAGACCCTCATTTTTATCCCTGAGAACTTTCATGAAAATCATATCTGACCAATGACTGCTGACCGTGAGTGCTGCTGTGGGACACGGGATGGATGTTTCACTGAAAACCAAATGTGTGGGGAAAACATTCTTGTTTACTCATTCAGCATCCACTTATTCACTCAATAAGAATGCAGAGAACGTCTGTATAAATTTGGAGCCATGTTCTTTCACCAAGAGTGGTGAAGTGGAGGCAAGTCGGCATGTCATCCCAATTGAGAAAAAGCTGAAGTGAGAGTCGGGAGGTCTGGTGTGGACTTCGGTTGTGCTAGTGTGTTCTCACGTGGCCTGGGATAAACGGTGTCTCCTCTCTCAACCCTGGTTATCTTAC
Organism: Bos mutus; assembly: GCF_027580195.1. Lineage (NCBI taxonomy): Eukaryota > Metazoa > Chordata > Mammalia > Artiodactyla > Bovidae > Bos > Bos mutus. Next base: position 52,860,338 of record NC_091629.1, on the reverse strand, counting down.
CTGTAAGGTGAGAATGTTTTAAAAGTATCTCTTGGGTACCTTCCAGAACTATGTTGTTAATAGGCAGCATTGATGGTCCACCTAACGCACCCCCCCCCAAATATGACCTCAGACTGAAGAATTCATTCAGAGGAAAGAATACTAAAGGGGGAAAAGATAGTCACTGTCACAAACTTACCCAGTACAGGTAGGAGTATAGTTTTGCCAAAGGTGGGGTAAGATTCTTAGAGTGGAGATTATAAGAAAGATACATTTAGGGAGAAGAGAGACCCTAGTTCTGGCAGAGAGAAGGGAAGATCTTCTCTGGTGAGGAAGTGGTTGTCTTTTCAGGTTACCTGGGTGGGATGGCTATAGACAGGAGTGTGGAAATAATGAAACACAGACTAATGTTTGCTTGCAGTGGATGCAATTAGCCTTTAACATTTTTACAAGGGAAACGTTAGCCTTTGTTTATAAACTAAATAAAAAATATTGTTGACTTGGGGAAAAAAAAAAAAAAAACTGAGGGATGACTTGTAAAGTATTTTCCAGGTCTAAAACGCTATGATACAACTCACCAGGCAAGCATGTTGTTAACATTGGATTCACAGCTCCTCGGGGAAAAGTGTTTTCCTTAAAGACACCTAGGATGATTAGACACTTGATCTGTCTCCTTTTCCAAATGTGACAAGATTTTGAGTTATTGCTTCATGAAGGAACTGGAAAACATCCTGATATGCTGTTTATTTCTTAACTGCTTCACTGTAAGCTGCTGTCTTAAATTCTAAACAGCTTAATAAAACTTTCCAACAATTTCAGCATTTTCTAAATTTGAGAGGCCATCTTTATAGCTTTTAGAAGAAAGGCCAGGGGTATTGTCACTAAGCAATTTCAGGCGAAAATCTAATTTTAACAGATGAAATAATAACAATTGAAGTGATGAAGTTGAAAATCTCCTAACTACTCAGTGTGCGTGTGACTAACACCCCATTGCCTCACCCAGCTGATTCAGAAAGATGAGTGTGTTACACAGGAGGGTTCATCTAAATGTCTATTTCAGCTGCTTTGCATTTCGTCAATAGAGAATCTTACTAAATCAGCTAATGCTTTGAAACCATGACCGTGGACGACTAGGGGCCCCTATCGCTCTGGTCCTGGAGAGTGAAGGGGATGACAGAGGACCTAGAGGAAAGCTCTCATGAGTACCTTTTCATTCTTTAAAACTAGGTGTTTGCTGGGAATTCCCTGGCAGTCCAGTGGTTAGCACTGTGTGTTCTCACTGCTGAGAGCCCCAGTTCAATCCCTAGTCAGGGAATTAAGATCCAACAAGGTGCCTGGTGTAGCCAAAAACAACAACAACAACAACAGCTAGATGTTCGCTAAACAGATCTGGAAGCAAGTGAAGGGCTCCTCAACACTTATGGTAATCTTCATTACCCTTCACTTCATCCTTGTAGCCACACCAAGTAGACATTATGACTTCCATTTCTGAAAAGAAACTGAGTTTCACAAGGGTAAAGTGATTTATCCTAAGACTCAGAACTTGCAGAGCTGGAGCTTGAACCCAGCCCAGACTTCAGAGTTCTTTTAGGGAGCCCAGGGGTGCTGCTGCCTTCTGCCTGGGCTTCAAACTGAGACCTTGCCTCCATCAAGAGGACTCTGCCCCTTACCTCTTTTCTAGTCATCCCTACTCCTTTCCTGGGCTTCTGGCTATCATCCATCTCCTCTGGGCTATGGTTTCTGCACTTATTCACTTCTCCTTGGCCCTGTGATAGGTCATGTGCAGAAAGCAGAAATGCAAGTAAGCTTTCAATGGCTTCTCTTAGCAACAGACCCATCACAGAATCAGCCCAGAAGCTGTTCCTGTGCAAATTAACAGCTAAAGCAGACAGCCCAGCAAGCTCTGTCCACTGTGCTCACTGAGGGGGATCTTGCTTTTCATTAGACTTCTCCTTCCTGTTGCAAATGTCGTCACTGACACAGAAGAAGAGAGGCATAAAGGTTTGCCTTGTGATTAGGACTTGTCAGGGCTCAAATTCCTTTGAGTTAAATATTTAAATGTCCCCTCCTGTTTCAGAGTTGATGGTTATTTTCCTCTCAATTAAAGACCATATCAAGCACCTGGCAAGAATGTCTACCATTATGGGGAACTAGGTCTTTCCCCCTTTCCTGTTCACAGGACACAATGCAAGTACATCATGAAACTTCCACTGAATCATCAGCCATAGTTTCTGCTGCCCGCATCATATGATAAACCCCCCAAATCCAGGATCAAGTCCTCCACACTATCTCCCTCATCTGCCCTCATCATAGCCTAACCATGATGGATAAAGCCCTGTGGATTTTACCTCCCAAACCTTTAAGTTTACCTATTCTTCTCCAACTCCATTACCAGTATCCTAGTCCCTATCCCCAGTATCACTATACTGCCTGACATAGTTCTCTCCCAGCCAGTCTCTCTGCCTTTACTTTGCTCCTGTGATGATCCATTTACCACCCAGTGGCCAGAGTTCAGTTCAGTTCAGTTGCTCAGTTGTGTCCAACTCGGCAACCCCATGAACTGCAGCACGCCAGACTTCCCTGTCTATCAGCAACTCCTGGAGCTTACTCAAACTCATGTCCATTGAGTCGGTGATGCCATCCAATCATCTCATCCTCTGTCGTCCCCTTCTCCTCCTGCCTTCAAACTTTCCCAGCATCAGGATCTTTTCCAATGAGTCAGTTCTTCACATCAGGTGGCCAAAGTATTGGAGTTTCAGCTTCAGCATCAGTCCTTCCAATGAATATTCAGGACTGATTTCCTTTAGGATGAACTGGTTGGATCTCCTTGCAGTCCAAGGGACTCTCAAGAGTCTTCTCCAACACCACAGTTCAAAAGAATCAATTCTTTGGCACTCAGCTTTCTTTATAATCCAACTCTCACATCCATACATGATTACTGGATAGGGAGGACTTCTCAAAATGCACTTGGGGGCTTCCCTGGGGGCTCAGTCCATAAAGAATCCACCTGCAATGCAGGAGATCCAGGTTCGATCCCTGGGTTGTGAAGATCCCCTGGAGAAGGAAATGGCAGCCCACTCCAGTTTTCTTGCCTGGAAAATCCCACAGACAGAGGAGCCTGGAGGGCTACAGTCCATGGGGTTGCAAAGAGTCATATACAACTTAGCGACTAAAGCACCACCAGCACCACCACAATTTGCTGTTCTAATGTTGACATTTTAGTGATTCCACACTTATAATGAGATGGAAACATCAACTCAGTAACATGGCCTGCCTGGACCCAAAATGTGCAGCCTTACCTGCCTTTCCAACTCGGTCACACACTGCAGTGCTTATCTGTACTCTCTTAGCTCCTGGCGCACCATCTGCCAAAATCTCTCTGAACTCAGGCCTTTATACAAGCTCTTTCCTCTGCCTGGATTAACTGCTGCCCACTTTGATGAGTTCTTAGCTCATCTGCTCCTTCCTTGGAGAAGCTTCCCAGATCATTCAGATGGGGCTGAGCTTCCAATTCTATTCATTCATTGTGCTCTAGATCTCTTTGTCACTGCAGCTGTGACAGATGTAGCTTTAGTTCTTTCTTTATGCGATTATTTCTTTGATTTTTGTCTCCTCTTGTCAGACGTTTGGGTTCAGAATTATGTCTGATTTCTTCTAACCATTGAAACCCTAGAGTTGTGGAAGAATTTTTAAAACATCTCGTAATCTCCCACAGCTCTAGGGTTTCAATGGTTAGAAGAAATCAGACATAAAACGAGATGTTTTAAAAATTAATCTCCTTAAGATATTTTTGAATATTTACTTATATAAATGGATGCAAGGCGGAAAACCTTGAAAAATATTTCTCGTTCAGTAGGACTGTTCTTCACAAACTTAGTGAGGTTTTAGTCAGTGGATTAATAAATACAAGATAGGTAAACATACCTCAGTGTTGATGACAAAGTATTTAAATTGTAAGTGAATAAATGCAATTCTCTATAACACATACTCAAGCCAACATATAACTTTATTTTCAATAGTCAACAAAAAATTCTCAAGGTTGCAAGTTAGTATTCTTTGCAGATACATTTCAAACAAATCACTCAATGTTATAGGAAAACTCTTGTACTTTTTAGTAAATTCTGCTTAGGCAAAAAGCCAAACATGACAATGACAAAATACAGAATAAGTGTGAATTTAATTTCAAATACAAATTTAGTGACTGCTATGGACACATTCTTTATTTTTTTTAATTTTATTTTATTTAACTTTACAATATTGTATTGGTTTTGTCATATATCTAAATGAATCTGCCATAGGTATACATGTGTTCCCCATCCTGAACCCTCCTCCCTCCTCCCTCCCCATACCATACCTCTGGGTCGTCCCAGTGCACCAGCCCCAAGCATCCAGTATCGTGCATCGAACCTGGACTGGTGACTCATTTAATATATGATATTATACATGTTTCAATGGCATTCTCCCAAATCTTCCCACCCTCTCCCTCTCCCGCAGAGTCCAAAAGACTGTTCTATACATCAGTGTCTCTTTTGCTTGGACACATTCTTTAATCTTCTTTTTTATCTTTCTAAAAGCATGGAAAAGCTGGCCCAACATGTTGCATTCTCACAAATATTGGCTTGTCAACCACTTCATCACAGAACATTCCTCCATTACACACCCTTTACATGTGAAACTTACAAGTTTCAGCTACACTTTTGACAAATAATGAATCAAATCATTTAGTATTTTAATGGTGGTGGTTGTTTAGTCACTAAGTCGTGTCCAACTTTTGCGACCCCATGGACTGTAGCCCACCAGGCTCCTCCGTCCATGGGATTTCCCAGGCAAGAATACTGGAGTGGGTTGTTCCCCATTTCCTTCTCCAGGGGATCCTCACAACCCAGGGATTGAACCGTGTTCTCTAGCACTACAGTCAGATTCTCTACTCTCTGAGCCACCAGGGAAACCCCAGTGCTGCGTGTCTATAGAAACCAACATGGTGTTAGCCATTTTGTTCGTGTTGAATAAATAAATAACCAACCAACTATGCTGTAAAGTGGCCTGGGTGGGACAGGACCAGGTAGGTGATCGCTTAGATAGCCAAGCCTTTCCTCTGCAGTAAAGTTTCTCAACTTCCATGCATTGGGGGCTGAGTAATGCTCTTACACACAGGGCCTGTCCTACTCATTGGAAGATGTTTAGCAATTCCTTGAGCTCCACTCAGAAGGAAATGGCAACTCACTCCAGTATTCTTGCCTGGGAAATCCCACGGGCAGAGTAGCCTGGCAGACAACAGTCAATGGGATCGCAAAACAGTCAGATACAGTTTGGCAAGTAAACACCTGGGAACTTCTCTGATGGTCCAGTGCTTAGACTCAGCACTTCCAACGCAGGGAGCATAAGTTCAATCCGTGGTCATGGAACTAAGATCCCACATGCTGTATGGTGCAGCAACCCCCCCTCTCAATTTTTTAAGTGTACTTGTGAAGAATTCACAGTCTCTGATGCAAAGCGCAGACAGTGGTTACTGTCAAGATTATTTTGATAGCACTGCCTGCCATCTCCACCTTCCTTTTCTTGCTTGATTTCCTCTCCACCCCTCTTAAGACCGGCCTTCCCACTTCACCAAGTACATGGTGCTCCACCCCTTCCCAATCCCTGTCTCTGACTGCAAGGACCATCATATTTATGCTTTTGGGAACATTGCACATTAATTTCCTGAGGATTGAAAGATAAGGCTGTGCAATGACACCCCTGTCTTTGGGGCCCTGGAACACTCCCTGCTGCCACCACTATTGACCGGCCTCTGGTTGCAGTTTCTGACCAAGGGTGGTGTCGTTGGTGTGCCTTCTCTTATTAAGGGTCTTTCTGTAATAGACTGTCCTCAGACTTAGCCCACAGAGCTGCCTTTTAGCAGTTGGCAATAGGCTGTGGATATCATTAAGCCAAGCGTCTCCCTCCCCAGTCATCACACAGCCAGGCTTCTTGGTCACTGCTCCTTGCACAGAGGTGTAGGCATAAAGAGAACCCACAGAATAATCTCAGGATCCACAAGATCAGGGAAGAGAGTGCCCTTCGACCAAGTTCTCAATGGACTGGGGAGACAGGGTGCAGCCAACTTAACTGTGGTCCAGTGGTTAAGAATCTGCCTTGCAATGTAGGGACGTGGGTTTGATCCTTGGGTGGGGGAACTATGATTCCACATGCTGTGGAGAAGCTAAACCTAAATGCAACTACTGAGCCCCTGTGTTCTGGAGCCTGCGTGACACAACTAGAGAGGTCTGCTGCTAAGTCACTTCAGTCGTGTCCGACTCTGTGTGACCCCATAGACGGGAGCCCACCAGGCTCCCCCATCCCTGGGATTCTCCAGGCAAGAACACTGGAGTGGGTTGCCATTTCCTTCTCCAATGCATGAAAGTGAAAAGTGAAAGTGAAGTCGCTCAGTCGTGTCTGATCCTCAGCGACCCCATGGACTGCAGCCTACCAGGCTCCTCCGTCCATGGGATTTTGCCAGGCAGGAGTACTGGAGTGGGGTGCCATTGCCTTCTCTGAGAGAGGTCATGTGCCACAACTAAATATCTCACAGGATGCAATGAAGACCCAATACAATCACATAAATAAATATTAAAAAAAAAATCAGGCCTGCCCCGAGGAACCCAGTCACTTCCACGCAGTCTCTGTGCTCCTGCAGTTGTGCACAGAGAGAGGTCCACAGACCCCTCACTGAACCATCTCATGGGGGTGAAGGAAGCATCTGTGATGGAAACATCATAACACGTGTGCACTCACAGGTGCCAGTACGGTAACAGTGGCCACGGTTCCATCAACATCTGAGACCTCATTGAATGATAAGTTCTCCCCATTTAGATGGTTTGGTCTGATTTTCCATGTTGTCTCTTTAGAGAAGAGGGGCTTTTATGTTAATCATTGGTTTTTCTGAATCAAGCTTTACCATCAGTTTTCTAAGTCAAACTTAATCTTGCAGATGAGTCACATTAATTTTTCTTCATCTCACTCTAAGTGGTGAGCCTAATTCCATTTCAGTTCAGGTCAGTTCAGTCACTCAGTTGTGTCCGACTCTTTGTGACCCCATGGACTGCAGCATGCCAGGCCTCCCTGTCCATCTCCAACTCCCAGAGCTTGCTCAAACTCATGTCCATTGAGTCAGTGATGCGATCCAACCATCTCATCCTCTGTCGTCCCCTTCTCCCCCTGACTTCAATCATTCCCAGCAGCAGGGTTTAATTCCATTTATTTTTTTTTAATTTTATTTTATTTTTAAACTTTACAATATTGTATTAGTTTTGCCAAATATCGAAATGGATCCGCCACAGGTATACATGTGTTCCCCATCCTGAACCCTCCTCCCTCCTCCCTCCCTATACCATCCCTCTGGGTCATCCCAGTGCACCAGCCCCAAGCATCCAGTATCGTGCATCGAACCTGGACTGGCGACTCGTTTCATACATGATATTATACATGTTTCAATGCCATTCTCCCAAATCTTCCCACCCTCTCCCTCTCCCACAGAATCCATAAGACTGTTCTATACATCAGCGTCTCTTTTGCTGTCTCGTATACAGGGTTATCATTACCATCTTTCTAAATTCCATATATATGCGTTAGTATACTGTATTGGTGTTTTTCTTTCTGGCTTACTTCACTCTGTATAATAGGCTCCAGTTTCATCCACCTCATTAGAACTGATTCAAATGTATTCTTTTTAATGGCTGAGTAATACTCCATTGTGTATATGTACCACAGCTTTCTTATCCATTCATCTGCTGATGGACATCTAGGTTGCTTCCATGTTCTGGCTATTATAAACAGTGCTGCAGTGAACATTGGGGTACATGTGTCTCTTTCCCTTCTGATTTCCTCAGTGTGTATGCCCAGCAGTGGGATTGCTGGATCATAAGGCAGTTCTATTTCCAGTTTTTTGAGGAATCTCCACACTGTTCTCCATAGTGGCTGTACTAGTTTGCATTCCCACCAATAGTGTAAGAGGGTTCCCTTTTCTTCACACCCTCTCCAGCATTTATTGCTTGTAGACTTTTGGATCGCAGCCATTCTGACTGGCGTGAAATGGTACCTCATAGTGGTTTTGATTTGCATTTCTCTGATAATGAGTGATGTTGAGCATCTTTTCATGTGTTTGTTAGCCATCTGTATGTCTTCTTTGGAGAAACGTCTATTTAGTTCTTTGGCCCATTTTTTGATTGGGTCATTCATTTTTCTGGAGTTGAGCTGTAGGAGTTGCTTGTATATTTTTGAGATTAGTTGTTTGTCAGTTGCTTCATTTGCTATTAGTGGATTCTAAATGGAATTAGATTGTCAGCAAATGAAGCAACTGACAATCTAATTCCATTTAGAATCCACTAGTTCATAGTTTGTGAGTGTGTAGCAGGGGCAGGGCTATGTGAGGAAACATTTGGGGGAAATTGATATTTTAGGAGACATATTTAAATAAATAATAATATAAACTGTTCTCATTGTATTAAACATGCTATTTACATATGAGTAGTAGGAAACTGTCCTTATAGTTTCATGAAAGAAAGCTGTAGAGCAGCACTGCCCATAGAGATATAATGGAAGCCACACAAGTCATTTTACTGTATTGTACTTTTTGATATTTTTAATTTACAGTGCTGTGTACAACAAAGTGATTCAGTTATATATATATATATATGTACACTTTTATATATACACATATATATTCATATTCTTTTCCATTATAGTTTATTGCAAGGTATCAAATATAGTTCCCTAAGTTATACACTAGGACCTTGTTTGTCATGTATTATACAGTCGTTTTCATCTGCTAATCCCAGCCTCCTAATGCACCCTTCCTTCACCCCCTTTCTCCCTTGTCACCATAAGTTTGTTTGTGTCTATGAGTCTGTTTCTGTTTTGTAAATAAGTTCATTTGTGTCATATTTTAGATTCCACACAAGTGATGTTCTGTGATGTTTGTCTTTCTCTGACTTACTTCATTTAGTATGATCATCTCCAGGTCCATCCATGTTGCTACAAATAGCATCATTTCATTTCTTATGTCTGAGTAATAATCCACCTTCTGTATCCGTTCATCTGTCTATGGACATTTAGGTTCTTTTCATGTCTTGGCTATTTTAACACATATGTAATTTTAAATGTTATAGTAGCCCCGTTTAAAAAGTGAAAATAGCAGATGAAGTTAATTTTTTTTTATTTTACTTTTAAACTTTACAATATTGTGTTAGTTTTGCCAAATATCATAGTTATTTAACTCACTAAATGCAAAATATTTAATATAATCATATCAATATGAAATTAACATAAAAATATTGATATATTTGACACTCCTTTTCTCATGTTAAGTCTCTGAAATCCGGTATGCATTTTATTCTTACAGCATATTTCAGTTCAGACGAGTGACACTTCCAGTGTCTCCTAGCCACATGTGACCAGAAGCTCTCATTCTGAATGGCACAGAGTTCTAGAAGGATCTATCCAGTGTGATGCATGTCTTTCTGTCTTCTTCTTTCTCTTCTTCCACCTTATTGCCTCATGAGTCATCAGTGTCATAGATCTTCTGGTCGTTCTCATTCATCTGTTTACAAAGATAACATATATTCACTTTGGTACATGCATTCTGTTTCTGGAATCCTCAGTGAGAATTACCCATAATGTATACTAAGCCTATACTTTTCATTTCCCAAATGCGAGCTCAGGATCCGTCAAGTTCAAGTGAAATAAAAGGAAAAATGTGAATTTTTGAATTGAAGCAAATTTTGAAACTCTAGAAAATGTAAATTTTTATAGCGCCTTTGACATTTACAGAATAGAAGTTTAATCTGCCACACTGAGTTCTCCCACAGCTTTGGATGTGAGCAGTCTAAAACTTGAGCCTAGTTGGGCTGTCACTTGAGCTACATTCCCAGACATCATTCACAAGACCAGTAGCATTGTCCCCACTGGCCCAGCAGACCAAAGCACTAATCTATTGAGAAGGAGCAGGTTCTTAGACACCAAGAAACTGAACAACAGAAAGTAGCTTAATTTTCTCCCTTTCGTGAAGCCGATGAACACATTTCATTCAAGAAACAGATTTTTTTTGAGTCTTATTTTATTTGCAACATTCTTGTGACCACTGTATAAGTGTAATTAAGCCACAGACAATAAAAGTTACCAGGCAGAAGCTCAGATTAATAAGACTAGTGTTCAATCATTAACAATAATGAGAAATGCCTGTGAAACTAATAGGTGAAGATGTCCATGATGTTACCAGAGAAGCAAGTTATAGGTCACTGTGCATTGCGTGGTCCTTGGCAGAATGTGTGTTTGAAGATGTAGCTCAGTTATACGGACGTGGCTACATCTATAAAGCCAGGGAGATGAGGCTCCACAAATTGCCTAGAATGGCACTAGGGAGGGTGAAATTAAATGAGCAGGTGGACACATTTACTTCTGTGTAAATTTCAGTAGTACAGCTAGTCGGTTATTTCTTTTTTATGTGATTTTTGGAATTATTAATATTATCAATCACCATTGGGAGTAAAGGTGAAGCACAGTGCTAATGGGATGAGAGGAAGTCAACATTCTTTAAAAAAACTCACTTGGCAGAGTCTCTGGTCCTAAAACATCTACCCATTTGCCCTGACCTTGCCTTGATCTTGACCCTTCTGATGCTGACCTCAAGCCCTAATTCAGCTACTATAAACTAGGTGATAATTAACATCCACTGGTTTATTCAATAAGGTCTTCACTTGTCTTCCTTGAACTGGCTTAACAGTCTCATGGAGTCGGTACTACAATTTCCATTTTACAGATGAACAAACCAAGATAGAGAAAAATTGAGTCATGTCACCAAGGTCACAAGAGCTGGCCAGCATTAGAAGCATGGCATGGTTTGGCCCTTCACTGGTGGCAATGTTCTTTACTCTGGTATTTTCACACCATCCAAGGGCCTATGAGCAGCCCACCCCTGGGATGTTGAATCTTCCATATATAAACCATTTGAATTAGGTAAGATGTGTGTTTCATTTGTAGGAAAAAAATCTCCACTTAAGCTCACTTGAGGATGGGTGATCGCCAGAATCAACAGCCTCCTAAAATTGCCCATAAAACCAGGTGTCAGCTTGCTGAAATGCAAGCCAGAAAGAAGGGGGCACAAAGGGAGAGTGGATGTGGGTGTTTTCAGCACATTGTCACGGTTGTAATGACTACAAGTTTTGTTTTAAAGAGGATTTGAGCTGCAAAAGGTGTCACCACCAACAGGCTGCAGTTTTAATGATTTAGCTCTAATTGCAAAAGTGAACCTTATGCTTGTGAGAAGTGTGGATTGCATAAACAGATTGAGGGAATTATCTTGAGTGCTGCTTTTGTCTAACAACTGGTGGGGTTTCTGTTTAGGAACTGCTTGTTTAGCATTGACTTTGATTAAAACTTTTAAATTAGTATTGCCACCCCAAAGGGCTTCAAGTCACAAACGAACACCACCAAAGGCAGTGACTGATGATGAAGCATTATTAATGTCTTCTTTCTGTCCCCTACTAATTTCATAATATCTTCACAAGCGTCACCAGCCAACATGTATCACCCTGAATGAGCTTGGGTGTCACGCATTTTTCCCACACTCTGACACATATATGTTTTGAAACTTCAAATAAAAATGTATGCAGTGAGAAGAGAAGAAAGATAAATAAATGGAACACAGAGGATTTTTTAGAGCAGTGAAAACACTCAGTATGATATTAATATGTTGGATATATGTCATTTTCAGTTGTCCAGACCCAGGGAATGTACAACACCGAGAGTAAAATGAGAAGGAAGGGAAAGTCACTCAGTCGTGTCTGACTCTTTGCAAGCCCATGGACTATACAGTCTGTGGTATTCTCCAGGCCAAAATACTGGAGTGGGTAGCCTTTCCCTTTTCCGGGGGATCTCCCCAACCCAGGGACCAAACCCAGATCTCCCACATTGCAGACGGATTCTTTACCAGCTGAACCACAAGGGAAGCCCAAGAATACTGGAGAGGGTAGCCTATCCCTTCTCCAGCGAATCTTCCCAACCCAGGAATTGAACTGGGGTCTCCTGCATTGCAGGCAGATTTTTTTACCAACTGAGCTATCAGGGAAGCCCTTATTCATTAGAGTAAACCCTAATGTAAGCTATGGACTTTGGGTGATTGTGATGTGTCAGTGTATTGGGTTGGACAAAAAGTTAATTCATTGAGGGTATTTTTTCCTCTTCCTTTCTTTTCTTAAGATGTAATGGAATGAACTTTTTGGCCAACCCATAGGTTCATCTGTGGTAAAACAAAACAAAACAAAACTATATGTATATATATATACCACTCTGGTGAGTGACGTTAATAAGTGGGGGAAGCTATGCATATGTTGGGGTAGGGGTGCTATATGCAACTTCCTCTTAATTTTGTTATAAACCTAAAACTTCTCTAAAAAAATAGTCTTTAAAAAAATCTATATAGCTAACAATTTTAAAAGATTACCCTCAAACATTTTCTCTTAATTGTAAGATTCAGTACTTGCTAAGAGTAAAGTCAAGCTGGCCATGTCAATGCTATCACCTCCTCGGCTCCATCACAGCACCCTTCCCCACCTCCAGATTAATTATAGGCCAAATGTAACCCCCAGGCTTGGAAAACTCATTGTTGGCATAATTGTTAGGGATAATGGATGGTTTGTGAGCAAGTTTCTTGTACAAATCACTACATTTTAAGTATCATGGTCAGCCTACAAGTACTCCAAACCCCCTAACTGTTTTTTGATTAGTCTAAGACCCTTCAGTTTCACTGCTGTTTCCTTAATGTGTTTGAACAGAACATCTGGTGGCATCTAAAATGTACCAGTTCTGTGATTTCTGTTAAGCATATCACTTTTCTCTCCATGTCTTCCTTTTTTTCATCTGTGAAATGGGGATGATAATTCATATTCTGCAGAATTTCTGTTATAATTACCTGGGGTGACAGATATAGTGTATGTTTAGCCCAGATCATAAATGGTTTCTTTCTTCTACTAGAATATGCTTCGGAAAGACAGAAATTGATTCAAGAAGGAAGAAGTAGAGTATAAAAAGCAGTGTTATGAAATAAATTGGTAAACAGCATAAATCTTTTAAACTTTGCTATAAAATTTAATAGTTGTAATAATAGTGCCTTATTTAGAGGGTAGGGTTTCCCAGGTGGTGCTAGGGGCAAAGAATCCATCTTCCAATGGAGAAGATACTAGAGATGCAGGTTCAATTCCCTGGGGGAGAGCATGGCAACCCATTCCAGCATTCTTGCCTGGAGAATCCCCATGGACAGAGGAGCCTGGTGGGCTATAGTCCATGGGGTGGCAAAGAGTTAGACAGGACTGAGCGACTAAGCAGAGCATAGCACACACAAACAGTGTATGTAGTAATCTTAGAAATACCATTAAATGGTCAGGAAAGATAAACAATTGCAGAATAATAGTTGCCTTTGGTTTTGAGAAGGCAGTGATCAAAGGAAACAAAAATTTAAAGGAATAAAACAACTAGGAAGAATTCTATCCGCCAGCTATATTAACATGTGGAATTAGAGTATATCCACTATCTCTTTGTTGATAATTTCAAGTTGATAAATATGAAACCCAGCATTCCCATGGGACAGAATTTTAACCCCTGCCTGTGAGTTAAGTTCAGACCACTCAGACATGTCTGATGAGCTGCTTGGAACTCCCTCTTGGCTGACTATAAACACTCTGCTTGAAGGTAATAATTGCCAACAGAGAAAACTCTTAAAAGAGAATTGCCACTTTTCCTAAGGACTTCCAAAGAATCAAAACCCTTCAGAAATTTCAGGGATTAAATCCCAAGATCCAAGGGTACGAGGCTCCATGTCTCGCTATTTCTAGAATCACAGCCCTCTTCCACCAAGGTTCCATTGTTGATTGGGTCCAGAGTGTTATCCTCTTCTTACTTTTATGCTGGAAATATTTGTGTTTTTCTCCTCCACTGTTGTTTCCGGAAATCTATTTCCCAATGTTGCACCTGCCATTCCTATCTTGTGACTCCTGACTCTCTCTTGAAGACTTCATGTCACATCTCTGATAGCTGCAACTATAGGTGTGTTTGGGGCTTCCCAAGTGGCTCAGTGGTAAAGAATCCAGACTGCCAATGCAAGGGATATGGATTTGGTCCCTGGGTTTGGGAGGATCCCCTGGAGGAGGAAATGGCAACCCACTCCAGTATTCTTGCTTGAAAAATCCTATGGACAGAGGAGACTGGCTGGCTACAGTTCATGGGGTCACAAAGGGTCAGATGCAACTGAGTGACTAAGCATGATAGGTATGTTTGCTTTAGTTAATGTGACCTCTTCCCTTTGTGATGTCCCACAAAATGCTTCTCTAGAATTGCAAGAGTTAGTCACAAATTCCAATGCTTTTGGGTAGTCAGAATAACTAGATGAGGCACCCTGATATGGGAAAGGGGTAGGAGGTGGACATCTGGCAGTTCATCCTAAGCTAAGTTTTATCACTGTGAAATTATGGCATCAAATAAACAGAAGTAAGGCAGGGGGGTCACAGGGGACACTCATCATCAAGATGACTGAGACTTCCCTGGAGACTACATCTAATCAACCTCTTTCAGTTCTCTTGGGCATAGTCCTGGGGTAGAATGGCTGAATCATGCAGTAAATCCACTAATTATTTTGTGGAGCCACAAGACTGTTATTCAAAGCAGCTACATCATTTTACATTCCCACTCGCAGCATATAAATGATCCAATTTCTCTACATTTTCACCAACACTTGTTACTGAGTGTCTTTTTTATTATAGCCAACCTAATGGGTATGAGGTAGTATATCAGTGTAGTTTTGATTGGCATTTCCCTAATGACTAATGACGTTGGCCTTTTTTTCGTGTGATAATGGCTCATGTATGTTTTAACATTGGATATGGATAGTTTCCACCAAAAGGGATAGCTCCTTCTTCAGGGGGCCCCATGTGTCTGCCCAGGGGTATGATACTCATCCAGGCTTTGAAACTCACTAGTTATTCATCTCCTCACGTCCAGGCTGGAGAGAACAGATTCCCAAGAAAGAGGAAGAAAGCTAGAGATTTATGCCTCTGTCTCTCTTTTCTCCCTTTCCTGTCAAGGGCAGCTGGGTCTCTCCTAAAACAAAATCTGTCAGAAAAATTCTCCACCAGACCATCAATGCAAGGGGGATACATGAGGAGCTTGTTAAGAGTTTGGGCCAAACGACCCAGAGCTTCCTGTGCCAGGTAAGCATGAATAGGGGGCGAAGTCATCCATTACCAACCCCTCACCCATGACTGCCTGAGTGGTATTTCTCAAGCTTTAACCATGAAACCTGTTTCCTCTCTCCCCTAGAGTCTAAGCTTAGAGAGGCCTGATAATATCACTCAGCAAATGGAAAATATTTATTTTATGCTTATTCTAAGAAATGCAATCCGTCAAAAATGAGCTGACAAGTCCTTTCATTTCCAAGGACAGTGTCCACACATTCCAGGCTGCCTCTGGACCTGGAATCAGACAAATCTGAGCCAGAGGCCAGTGAGGGGCACACAGATACCTTCCTGAGAGATACTATAGCATGAGACACCATGAACTTTGAGACACCATCTACGGACTTAGACACTCAGGTTTCAGCCCAGCTGTCTTACCCACTAGCTATGAAAACTGGACAAGTTGCTTTCCCATCTCAATGCCATTTCTCCATGATAAAACACCCATAGAAATATTCCCTTCTTCATAGGATTGTTTTGAGAATTGAATAAGGCAATAACTGCTTGGTTGTTAGCAAAGGACATGAAACATCAATAAAGAAAAATTAGATATTCATAAGATGATGACACCGCCCTTATGGCAGAAAGTGAAGAGGAACTAAAAAGCCTCTTGATGAAAGTGAAAGAGGAGAGTGAAAAGGTTGGTTTAAAGCTCAACATTCAGAAAACTAAGATCATGGCATCTGGTCCCATCACTTCATGGGAAATAGATGGGGAAACAGTGGAAACAGTGTCAGACTTTATTTTTCTGGGCCCCAAAATCACTGCAGATGGTGATTGCAGCCATGAAACTAAAAGATGCTTACTCCTTGGAAGGAAAGTTATGACCAACCTAGGTAGCATATTCAAAAGTGGAGATATTACTTTGCCAACAAAGGTCTGTCTAGTCAAGGCTGTGGTTTTTCCAGTGGTCATGTATGGATGTGAGAGTTGGACTGTGAAGAAAGCTGAGCACCAAAGAATTGATGCTTTTGAACTGTGGTGTTGGAGAAAACTCTTGAGAGTCCCTTGGACTTCAAGGAGATCCAACCAGTCCATTCTAAAGGACATCAGTCCTGGGTGTTCATTGGAAGGACTGATGCTAAAGCTGAAACTCCAATACTTTGGGCACCTCATTGGAAAAGACTTCCACATTTGGAGGGATTGGGGACAGGAGGAGAAGGGTATGACAAAGGATGAGGTGGTTGGATGGCATCACCAACTAGATGGACATGAGTTTGAGTGAACTCCAGGAGTTGGTGATGGACAGGGAGGCCTGGCATGCTGCGATTCATGGGGTCGCAAAGTCGGACATGACTGAGTGACTGAACTGAACTGAACTGATGGTTTGTCAACCCTGGAAGGGAAGGTCATTGCATGTCTCAAATCTGGTAAGTTTTGTCAAACTCTTGAGCTCTCATTAAAGTTGAAACATAGGCTATTAATGTAATTTCTTTTGACCAAATTGCACAGCTCTTGAGCTAACAAATTCATACTCAGTAATCTGAAGGCGTTGGTAAAATGTACATTTGATTCCCTAGGATGCAACACAACAACTATGGGATTATAGAGATGGATCTCCATAGTCCTAAAATCAACTCTGAAAAGGATTTAGAATCTGTGTAAACCTGGAATTCAATAAGCAGCCCACAGTCCATGTGACTGGTCTGCACAGTGACTAGCTCTGAGTGGGGCTACTTTTGTTGCATATCTCCTTTGTTAGGTCACAATCAGAATAAAAATGAAGACAAAGTTGCAGGTACCCATGTATTTCCATCTGGATAGTGAAACCCTGTTTTTATAGTATCAGGAAACCATGCTAAAAATGAAGCCAGGTGTAGCAAAATGCAGTTTGTTTGAAAACAGAAAATACAAAGAAATAATGTAACTCATCTCACTCTACTAGTTTCCTTTTTCTTCTGAAACAGATTACCACAAATTCAGTGGCTTAAAACAATGTAAATCTACATCTTAGAATTCTGGAGATTCAGTTCATTTCAATCGCTCAGCCTTGTCTGACTCTTCAAGACCTCCCTGTCCATTACCAACTCCCGGAGTTTATTCAAACTCATGCCCATTGAGTCAGTGATGCCATCCAACCATCTCATCCTCTGTCGTCCCCTTCTCCTCCTGCCTTCAATCTTTCCCATCATCAGGGTCTTTTCAAATGAGTCAGTTCAGGTATTAAGAGTTGTCAATGGGTCTTACAGGCTAAGAGCCAAGCACTGACGGAGATGAACTCCTCTGATGCTTCTAGGGACAATCAGTCTCTTGTCTTTTCCGGCTTTCAGAGACTGTCTGAGTTCCTTGGCTCCAGGTCTCCTCCCAGCAGTCTTTATCACTGTAATCTTTGCTTTTCTTACCACATCTCCTTCTCTGATTCTGACCCTTCTGCCTTCCTCTCGGGTGGACCCTCGTGATTACATTGGGTCACTCAGATAATGCAAGATACCCTTCTATCTCAAGTTTTTTGAGATAATCACATCTCCAAAATCCTTCAGGTCCTGCAAGGTACATATTCACAGGTCTTGGGGATTAGGATGGGGACATCTTTGAGCACCAATATTCTGCTTGCCATACTTCCCTCCTTGAAGGAAAAAGGGATAAAGGCAGAACTAATACCAATGGGAAGAGGAGGCAAGAAGGGAGAATTTGACTCCAAACAGAAGGATCTCAGTAATGGTAAGGGTGAGTTACGATAGTAGGAGCTTTTGTGGGGGCTGTGGGCTCTTTCTCACTGAGACTGCACCCCTCTTCTACACATTTACCCACTGAACCCATGCTGGGCCATTGGATCACCTGGTCTCTGAGTCTTTCAAATTCTACGTGCCTTGTTCTTTGTGAGTGCCTCAACACGCGTTGAGGATTTGGAAGATGTATCAGTCAGGCTAGGCTAGGCTATGCAGGGTAACAAATAGCTCCAAGAATCTCAGTGGCTTCAATCAACATATTCATTGTGAGACTGCAGAGGGGGGCTCTAATCTTGGTAGCCCCAGGGACTATGAATCAACCACCATCTCAAATGCAGTTAGCCACTCTGTCTGTGGGAAAGAGAGCTCTGGAGGGTCTGTCTGTAAAGAACAATACTCTGGTCCTAAAGAGGCATGCAGTGCTTACAGCAACAATGCCTCAGTCATAGTGCTTGCATGGCTCAAACTAACCAAAAGGAAGACAAGGACATTCAATTTGTAAGGCAAAGAACCAGATATAGTTGGTGAACAGAAACAATGACCACAACAGTAAACAAGCCCCTTTCTCCTTTCCCATCTTTTCATGAGGTTTAACCATGAACTGGATTCCTTTTAACCTCCATCAAGATCCTTTATAAAGGGTTACTCTCTGTCTGAATGTTGCTCAGTCATGCCCAAATCTTTGCAACCCCATGTCTGTCTATTAGCTCTGGTTTCACTGATGAGACAGGATTGTCTTATGCATGCTCTTCATCTATCCTGGCTCTGTGGTTAGGATTTTATTTCTAAAAGATTAATAATAAAATGATAACAATGATACAACAATGAATGCTTTTCAAAAATTCATGACATGCTAAACATTGTACTAAGAACTTTCCATATCTACTTTCTCAGATATTAGGTAGGGAGTATAAACAAATCATGCTTCTCATTTCAAGCATGCTTCTATCATCACTTCAGTTCAGTTCAGTCGCTCAGCCATGTGCGACTCTTTGTGACCCCACGAATCACAGCACGCCAGGCCTCCCTGTCCATCACCAACTTCTGGAGTTCACTCAGACTCACATCCATCGAGTCAGTGATGCCATCCAACCATCTCATCCTCTGTCGTCCCCTTCTCCTCCTATCCCTAATCCCACCCTCATCCAACGAGTCAATGCTTTGCATGAGGTGGCCAAACTATTGGAGTTTCAGCTTTAGCATCAGTCCTTCCAATGAACACCCAGGACTGATCTCCTTTAGAATGGACTGGTTGGATCTTCTTGCAGTCCAAGGGACTCTCAAGAGTCTTCTCCAACACCACATTTCAAAAGCACCAAATCTTTGGTGTTCAGCTTTCTTCACAGTCCAACTCTCACATCCATACATAACCACTGGAAAAACCACAGTCTTGACTAGACAGACCTTTGTTGGCAGTGTAATATCTCTGCTTTTTAATATGCTACCTAGGTTGGTCATAACTTTCCTTTCAAGGAGTAAGCATCTTTTAGTTTCATGGCTGCAATCACCATCTGCAGTGATTTTGGAACCCCCCAAAATAAAGTCTGACACTGTTTCCACTGTTTCCCCATCTATTTGCCATGAAGTGATAGGACCAGATGCCATGATCTTTGTTTTCTGAATGTTGAGCTTTAAGCCAACTTTTCACTCTCCTCTTTCACTTTCATCAAGAGGCTTTTTAGTTCCTCTTCACTTTCTGCCATAAGGGTGGTGCCATCTGCATATCTGAGGTTATTGATATTTCTCCCGGCAATCTTGATTCCAGCTTGTGTTTCTTCCAGTCCAGCATTTCTCATGATGTACTCTGCATAGAAGTTAAATAAGCAGGGTGACAGTATACAGGCTGTTGTTTTTGAGATTGCATTCAAGTACTGCATTTAGAACTCTTTTGTTGACCATGATGGCTACTCCATTTCTTCTAAGGGATTCCTGCCCACAGTAGTAGATAAAATGGTCATCTTTAAATTCACCCATTCCAGTCAATTTTAGTTCTCTGATTCCTAGAATGTTGACGTTCACTCTTGCCATCTCCTGTTTGACCACTTCCATTTTGCCTTGATTCATGGACCTGACATTCCAGGTTCCTATGCAATATTGCTCTTTACAGCATTGGACCTTGCTTCTATCACCAGTCACATCCACAACTGGGTACTGTTTTTGCTTTGGCACCATCCCTTCATTCTTTCTGGAGTTATTTCTTCACTGATCTCCAGTAGCATATTGGGCACCTACTGACCTGGGGAGTTCCTCTTTCAGTATCCTATCATTTTGCCTTTTCATACTGTTCATGGGGTTCTCAAGGCAAGACTACTGGAATGGCTTCTATCATCAGATTCATGCAAAGACTGCTCTGCTTTATTCATGTGTCCCCATTCTTCATTTTACCAGTCATAATTAATGCCTTTATGTGAATATTTTAATCTTGGTTCTATCTTTGCAAAATGTGTAATGTTATTGTTGTTGTTTTAACCACTAAGGTCATATGTGACTCTTTGTGACACCATAGACTATAGCCCACCAGGCTCCTCTGTCCATGAGATCCTCCAGGCAAGAATACTAGAGTGGGTTGCCATTTCCTCCTCCAAGGGATCTTCCTGACCCAGGATTTGAACCATCCTCTCCTGCATCTCCTGCATTGGCTGGTATATTTTTTACCACTGAGCCACCTGGGAAGTCTCCAATGTTATTGTTATGCAGGTACTTTCCCAATGAATGAAAGTTACAGCACTGTGAACTTGGTTCTTACTTTCATACACACAACATCATTTTTATAAGATATTTTCATGTTTGTAGGTATATGCTCACACAGTTTATGCTTATAAGAGCTGCATAGTATTTCATAGTGTATGTCCACTATATTTTACTTAACTTTTCCTCAGCAATGGGACTTCCAGGTTGCCTGGAACAATAGTTCCCTGATACTTTAATCTTAAAGCTGGCAAACTTTGTCTATAAAGATCCAGATAATAAATATTTTGGGCTTTGTGGGTCTGAAGGTCTTAGTTGCAAGTATTCATCTTTGCTACTCTAGCATCAAAGCAGCCATAGATGGTACGTAAATAAATGGCTGTGACCAAATTTGGCCCAAGGACTGTAGTTTAAAAAGTCTTTCTACTAACAAGGCTGTGATGATCATGTTCTATACATCTTCTTGTGGAATGTGCCAAATTTTCTCTCAAATATACTGTAAAAACAAGAGGGAGATTGCAACCTCCTGGAGTAAACACCATCAGACTAGAAACTTCTGAAGTTTTATTCTAAACAGTTGCATCAGTCTATTCTTCAGACAACGGTTTATAGGAACAAAAGGTGTTTACCACATCCCTCCCAACATGACCCAATACGTTAATTTTTATCAATATGATGGGGTAAAGTAATATATCATTACTTTTTCACTCATATTTCTCTTTTTAGTCATGACTTTCAGTGAACCTTCAAGTTGAAAACTTTCAATGATGTGAACACGTATGCCAGCCCCTATACATCAGCTGCTGCACTGTACTACTATAATTTTCAAGTATAGTACTATATTATAAGATTAAAAATGTTTTCTCTATTTTTTGTATTTTTTTTCTTTTTATGTATATATTATTTGTGTGAAAGGTATTATAAACCTATTACATAGATGGTGACTGCATCCAAGCAATTAAAAGATGCTTGCTCCTTGGAAGAAAAGTTGTGACAAACCTAGACAGAATATTAAAAAGCAGGAACATCACTTTGCTGACAAAGGTCTGTCTAGTCAAAGATATAGATTTTCCAGTAGTTATGTACAGATGTGACAGTTGGACCATAAAGAAGGTTGAGCACCAAAGAATTTATACTTTCGAATTGTGGTGCTGGAGAAGACTCTGTAGAGTCCCTTGGACAGCAAGGAGATCAAACCAGTCAATCCTAAAGGAAATCAATCCTGACTATTCATTGGAAGGACTGTTACTGAAGCTGAAGCTCGAATACTTAGGCCACCTGATGTGAAGAGCTGACTCATGAGAAAAGACTCTGATGTTGGGGAAAATTGAGGGCAGGAGGAGAAGGGGGGTCACAGAGGGTGAGATGGTTGGATGACATCATTGACTCAATGGATATGAGTTTGAGCAAATCTTGGAAGATGGTGAAGGACAGGAAAGACTGGTGTGGGGTTGCAAAGAGGTGGACACCATTTAGCAACTGAACAACAATAACTATATAACTGATTGTGTTAGTTGGGTACCAAGGCTAACTTTGTTGGACTTATGAACAAACTTATTTTACGAACTCACTCTCAGAATGGAACTCATCCATATGTGGTGGGTTGACTGTATATTCTGTGTTTTGTCCGTTTATGCATGCCCTTTGTCTTTGTTCTCTATTTCTTGATGAAGTGTTGGAGCTTCTTATATAGTCTACATATTAGTTCTTTTACAGTTCTAAAGCTTGCAAGTAATTTTCAAGTAATCTGTCCCAACCTGTTAACTATCAACCATGTCAGTCATGCTTTATACTCAAGAATTCTTAATTTTGATAATTTTGATAGCATATGATTTGGGCTTTTCAAGACTTGGTTAAGAAATGTGTCAACACTTCTAGGTCACAGTAATAGTATTTTCTTTGATTAGCATTAGAATTTGTTTTTTTACCTTGTGCCCTTTAACCTATCTGGGGACACTTTTATTTATAGTGAAGGCATATCCACCCTAATACATATAGTAAGTCAGATTTCCAAGAACCATCAGTCAAAACTGATGGATAAAACTTTTTCCACTTGAGAGTCCCATGGTTAGGATTCTTGGCTTTCACTGCATGTCCACAGCTCAATCCCTGGTTGGAGAACTGAGAGGATTTCCTTCTACTCCACCAATGTATGTATCCTTTTTGGGGGCCTCCATCACGTTGTTTTTACTTCTATGGCTTAGTAATATACCTTATTTGGTACAGCTTATCTCTCCTATTTGCTTTTCTTTTCCAAAAATCACTTAGCTATATGTGGACTTTTATATTTCCAGCCTTATTACAAAACCCCAAAGTTTTACTCACTTTGTCTAATGATGAAGAGGAGTAAAGTCATGATGACCTTAAACAGTAAAGATTCACCTAGAATAGTCTTACCACATTGGATTTTCATAATGCTAAATTATTTTGAATAAATTCTATTTAATGTGAGCAGAGGGTGAGGGGGCTTTCCACGTTGGACTAGTGGTAAAGAACCTGACTGCCAATGCAGGAGACATAAGGGACGCAGGTTCAGTTCCTGAGTCAGGAAGATCCCTGGAGGAGGGCATGGCAACCCACTTCAGTTTTCTTGCTTGGAGAATCCCATAGGCAGAGGAGCCTGGCGGGCTGCAGTCCACAGGGTCGCAAAGAGTCAGACATGACTGAAGCAAGTTAGCACACGCGTGCACACACAAACACACACACACACACACACACACATTATTATCCACTGAGCAATATTGGCTAAAGTCTTTTAAATGGACTAATTTAGACCCTTACAAAACTTTCTCATGCAATCTCAGTGAGCCTGGTAGGCTACAGTCCATAGTGTCGAAAAGAATCAGACATGACTGAAGCGACTTAGCAGTCATGTGCAATTGTGTGCATTTTTAAAATCTCTAGATCCTTAAAAATATCTAGGTGGAATTTTTATTGAGACTGCATTGAATTCACAGTTCAATTTAAAGATAATAGATATCTTTTCAATATTAAGACCTCTCTCTCATAATTACAGAATATCCCTTAAATCATCTTTTATATCCTTTAATAGACTTTAATATTTTCTCCAAAGGTTCTGTGCAATTTTTGTTCAGCTAGACACTTAAGAATTCTCATAGCTACTTGGAATAGAATCTTCTTCTTTTTCTTTGTTTTTCTTTTCATCTAGTTGATTTTTGCTGATATAGAGAAAAGCTATTGCTTTTGTGGGTTGATTCTGCTTTCCTATCATCCTTACGAGAGTAATACTCTCATCCCCTTTCATAGGTGAAGTTAGGTAACTGAGCTAACGAGGGGTGAAGCTACTGTACGATGCTAAATGGTATTTCCCATCACAGGGAGTTCTGACTGTGTAGCAGGTGAAGTAGTGACAGTACGTTTGAAACTCCCTGGCACACGAAGGAGTTCTCAACTTACAAAATGGAAACTCCCCATGCAGATGCTTCTGCTATTCCTCTACTGACGCCTGCTGACTCCCAGGAACACGGCTAATGCAAAGCATGTGGTCCATGGCCCGGTTAATAACAGTGCAAAGAGAAACACTGCTTCCCTTTCCTATGGGACATTCTAACGCATTCCTCCACTAAGTTAAAATCAACCCTGTCAAACAGCAAGATGCTCTGAATAGGGCTTCCCCAGACTCCCTGGCCAGGCTGGCACCTCCTGTCATTTCCCTTGTCATTTTTGCTGAAACCTTGTCCTAGCCCCCGCACTAGCTCCCCGCTTGGAAGTCTCCTGTCTGGAGCCAGTGAGGTTTGTCTGCTTTCTTGGGTTTGGCTAATAAATTGGGATCATGGGGTCAGGCAGCAGGGGACCTGGCACCCAGGGAGCCCCTGACACTGATTTTATTAGATTTCTCTTTGCAGGGCCAGTGATGCCATCCCAGCAGGGAGCCCACAGTCACTCAGTAACCAAGATTTTGTCATCTCTGGCTTGACAAGGTCATTTTTTACTAGAGAAGGAAAATCCCACATTAATTATACAAGCAAACTGGGGCCAAGGCTGTTAGAGCTGGCCTCCCGCTTGTGGGAAGGGGGAGATGGAGAAGAGGTTGGTTTCCTCTACAAGGGGGAAGTGGAGCCAAGAGAGAAGGGGATGTATGTGCCAAGGTTGGTTGGACTTCCCAGACCCCTCGTCTCTGAAATGTGTGTGAACTGTCTCATTCAAAATGTGTGTTTATCTAAAAGAAACTGCAAGGCGATTGACCCACAGAACATGCACAATCACACCCCTACTCATTCATTCACTCAAGATATGTTCATAAAGCACCTGTTAGTTGCCAAATACACAGGTAGGCACTCGGAAAAAAATAAGAGGCATACTTGCTGCCTTCTTAGCTATTCTCTCAGTATCACAGAGGGCTGGTACCTCAGGGTCCTATGCCTACCTATGCAAACCTGGAAGGTCAAGGTGAGCACACCATCACTCTTCAGCCAAAAGTTAGGAAATTCTTGCACCCTTCCTAGTAGACCCCCGTGATGGATGTGCAAATTCTAAACCATTATGCATTATGCCTTTTTAGTTAGGGAATGATGTATACACTGAATTAGCAGTGGTAGCTATGAACTCAAAACCTGAATTCTTCTTGAAAACTTGGTATCAACCACGTGGTTCATAAAAATGGAAGCATCAATGAAGGCTCTTAGGACGGGCCATGCCCTGTCCAGCAGTCACAAAGATTCAGTCAAAGTTAGGAACATTTACATTATGTTTGATGGAGTGAATTGGGCAGGTTTTCCATAACTCTTGCCTGCATATCCCTGTTCACTATCTTGTGGCATGATCTGCCTTGAAATTGGAGTGAGTCCTTCATCCCCCATCATTGCCACTCTCTCTACTGAGCTGTCTGTTTTGAAGTCACTGGGAAGCCCATAGTTTCTTGTGTGAAGATGCTCCATTAGCTACAATATCTGTCATAGGGTATTTCCCATCTCAACATTGCTTCCTCTGCTTGTATCTATCACCCACTCCTCCTCCCCCACCTGTGAGACCAGACCTCCCCCCGCAATCCCCCTACAACAGTCTCCAAAACACTCTTGATATAAAACCTCAAAATAACTCTGGCAGAGAACACATCTCCCCTGTGACATCTGCCAAAAAACTTCCAGAATATCAATGAGACACCATGACTCTAGGACCTGGGTCTGTTTCCCAGTTCTGCTGTATTTGACCTGAGTGACTATCAGCCAGTAACTTCATCTCTGTACTTTTGAATCATTATCTGTAAATACAGACAGAAATAAAAGCTCTCACAAGGAGAAGGTTCATGGACAGCTACTGATGACTCATTGTCTTTGTCAGTATTGCTATTCTAGAAGCCCTCTTCCTGTCTCACTTTCAGCAGATAATCTGAGCATTTGCTTTGGCAAAATGATCAAGGCTATCTGGGATCATCCCAGCACCTCCCCTTTATTTCTTTCTAAATGATGATGGAGTTACATTTGGATGAACTTCAGGCTTGTTGGGTCCTTGGCTTCCCGGTGTCTCAAAGTACAATCAAAAGTGTCAGCAAGGGTTGAGATCTCATCTGGAGGCTGGATCAGGGAAGGATCCAATTCCAACCTCATGTAATTAATGGTAAAACTCAGTACAAGTTCTGGATACATATCAACCAATGAGCCATCTGGAAAAAGCATTTAGAAACCCGGATGACCAAGGAGAGGGACATTGTGAATGTCTAGGTAAAAGAGGATCCATGGGGAAACATTGGACACCACCAAGTTTAGCAACTAAAATCTCCTTCTGCCTAATTCCTCCTCTGTAAATGGTAATAATAGTGCCTACCACATAAGGCTAATGGAAGAAATGAATGAATTAACCTTTTAAAGTGTTTAGGATAGGGTCCAACACAGAATAAGTCTTCTTTAGGCATTAGCTAATTTATTATTATTATTTATAATCGAGTTCACCTGGCTTTGCCTGCTCTGATTCACATCCTGTTATTTCTCTGCTCTTCTGTGGTCTTTCCTGGCTCAAAAGTAAGTGTCTCTTCCCTGCTGACCCTGGGATCCCCTCAAGGCTGCTTTGATGGGTATGCCTTTCTGCCCAACTTCTCTGCCTCTGATGTGGTTCTGCAGGAGCAAACCAGAGCATCCCCAGCCTGGTCATCACCTCCAAGCTGAGATCAGCGCTGGGGTTTGAGGGTGAGTGACTGACTCCCTGGTCGGCACTTTTATTGTGGTTTCCTGATTGGTTCAGGATGACTGGGCCTTTGCTACCCACCCCCATCCCCAAGTGAATTCCCAGTCCTGCCAGAGGCTGAAAGGAGAGTGACTTAGTCATTAGCTCCTTTGGCAACAGCGCCTGGCAGCAGTTCAAGGCAGCTTAGAAAACAGGGCAACAAGTGGCTGCAATATGTATTTTCAAAAGCTTAGCAGACAAGAGAAGGAAATGAAAACCAGAAAAGCAGGGATAGTAATGTCTGAACCTAGAGGTGCATCTAGACACCTCTAGGCACTGCAGACAATGCTCTCAGGTTCTCCAGGTGAGGGGCACAGGAGAGAGTACCATCAAAGGAGCTGAGATTGAATGGCAAGGTTGCTGCCCAGGGCCTCTCTCACCTTTTCTCATTTGCAAGTCAAAGATGAAGGAGGATTGCCTATGCATTCTGGATAATCATGATTAGGTACACCTGGCTTGGTTGGGGTCTGTGTTTAGAGCAAAAGAAGGATGCTTTGTGCTGTGCTAACCTCTTGTAGAATTCTTTGATGCAGCCATGTTAAGGTCCAAGGACTCACTGAGCTGGACCACCAGAATCCCATCTTTCTTAAGAAAAATCAGTTCAGTTCAGTTGCTCAGTTGTGTCCAACTCTTAGGGACCCCATAGACTGCACACCAGGCTTCCCTGTCCATCATCAACTCCCGGAGTTTACTCAAACTCATGTCCATTGAGTCGGTGATGCTGTCCAGCCATCTCATCCTCTGTCATCCCCTTCTCCACCCACCTTCAATCTTTACCAGCATCAGGGTCTTTTCCAATAAGTCAGTTCTTTGCATCAGGTGGCCAAAGTATTGGAGCTTCAGCTTCAGACTTATTTCCTTTAGGATGGACTTGTTGGATCTCCTTTCAGTCCAAGGGACTCTCAAGAGTCTTCTGCAACACCACAGTTCAAAAGCATCAATTCTTTGATGTTGAGCTTTCTTTATAGTCCAACTCTCACATCCATATACAACTACTGGATAAACCGTAGCTTTGACTAGATGGACCTTTTTTGGCAAAGTAATGTCTCTGCTTTTTAATATGCTGTCTAGGTTGGTCATAACTTTTCTTCCAAGGAGTAAGCATCTTTTAATTTCATGGATTCAGTTACCATATGCAGTGATTTTGGAGTCCCAAAAAATAGCCTCTCATCATTTCCACCATTTCCCCATCTGTTTGCCATGAAGTGATGGGACCAGATGTCATGATCTTCGTTTTCTGAATGTTGAGTTTTAAGCCAACTTTTTCACTCTCCTCTTTCATCAAGAGGCTTTTTAGTTCTTCTTCGCTTTCTGCCATAAGGGTGATGTTATCTGCATATCTGAGGTTATTGATATTTCTCCCAGCAATCTTGATTCCAGCTTGTACTTCTTCCAGCCCAGCATTTCTCATGATGTAAGGAGAATATACATGGGGAATAATAATAAACAGTGATAAATGAGCTGGGATATCTCCAACTGATTCCATCTTAGGGCATTTGACTCATGAAAAAGGTCAATGCTGTCACTGCTTCCATTTCATGGATGAGGGAGGAAAAAGGTAAGGAGGTGCTATGTAGCCATTGAATTAATGAATTTGCTATATGTCTTCTTCCTCTCTAACCAGAATAGAGGTTTCTTGAGAGCTGGGATTTTCTGTCCTATTTATCACTTTATTTCAGGTGTCTAAAACAGTCCCTGAAATACGGCATATACTTAAAAGCAAGTTGTTGTTGTTGTTGTTGTTTTAATAACAAACTTATCAACACTCTTACCAGTGATTTTTTTAAAACAATATGCTCCCAACTCCTGTAGGCTACACTATATTGTCTGTAATTTGACATGCCCTAATGGAGGTTGTGGTGTTGGCAAAGTCTGGGGCAAGGAGATGGGAATACCATCCACAATCACATTTCCCCAAGTGACTCTCAAAGTTGGGATCTAGAGGGAGGTGGTTCTTTATCCCTCTGCATCTGTATATCCACTCCAGGGAAGGGTTTGATTGGTTTTGTGAAGATATGCTCATCCTAAGAAGTAATTGCACCTACAAGGGAGTGGGGAATTGATAGCAAACTTCCCACTAAGAATATTCAGATTGAGATTGTGGGAAGAATAGTTTCACATAGGGATTCTAGGTTTAAAACAAACAAGCAACAGCAGCAGCAAAAAAATATGCCCAGCAGGATTTTATACCACCAAGGTCTTAGTCATGATCTTTGGAAATGTGTCGGCATAATGGCCTCTATTTACACTCCCTCACCTCCCTTCCACCATGCTCAGAACGTATATTGATAGTCATTCAGGGCGTTCTTTCTTGTTGAGCTCAGACGTACCTTTAAAAATAGTGCCTATGCATCTCCTCTATGACTTTATCTTTTATAAGTCCTGGCACACCCGCACACTGCTGATCCCTTACTTCTCAGCTTCCCTTTTCCAGGTCTGGCCCTAACCTAGTATGGCTAGATGAATCATTTGCCCACATAATGTAGCTGGGGGACAGTGAGAAATTCCTTTACATCTCCAAATAACCTGTTAATTGTCAGTCATTTTTCTGCCATCTCTGCTACTACACTGGCACTTTTAAAAATAATGTTAACATCAGTCTAAATGTGACACAAACTTTCTTTCTTGCATTTACATCTGATTGACCTTAAACCAGTCATTTAACATTGCTTAACCTCACTTTCTTTAAAATGTTGATAATATTTTGAGGCTTCTCAGGTGGCACTAGTGGTAAAGAATCCACCAACCAATTCAGGAGGCACAGAGATACCAGCTTGATCCCTAGGTTAGGAAGATTCCCTGGAGAAGGAAATGGCACCCCACTTTAGTATTCTTGCCTTCAAACTTCCATAGGCAGAGGAGCCTGGCAGGCTACTGCCCATGGGGCCACAGAGTCAGACATGATTGAGCAACTGAACACAATACAATATCTTCAGCCATCTTTCCTGCCGTCATCCTAATTGGAGGATTCCAGCTTCTTAGGGAAATTTCAAAGTATTCATTTTTGTATGGTACTTCATTCTTTGTTCTTTAGCACATTAATTTCTATAAAATGAGTTACAAATAATGAGTAAACGTCCTGCCATTCCCATCTTCTGTGCATGATAAACACAGTTGGTAAATTATAACAATCTCTCTTTCTGAACTCATAGAGGTCTTCAGTTTTCTTCTTAACATAGGGTCTGGCCTTAGTAATGGGTAAAATGTTAGCCCTATAACAAACACTGCAGTAGTGATGTCAAACATATCTTAAAAGCAAGATTCATATAATCTATCTATTTGAATACACACACATTATGAAGTAAACTTCATAATGTTTGCCCTTTTGTTAAGAATTACCAGAGCATGCAAATGAAACAAAATAATGAGAAAAATCAATCAGTTGAAACTTACTGGAACTGACACAGAGATTAGAATTCACAGACAAGGACATTAAAAGTTATTATAACTCTATTTCATATCTCTAAACAATTAAATAGAGACAGGTAAGATATTAACATAAATCAAATCAGATTTTTTATTTAATCTAAAATGTTTGAGAGAAAAATCTACACTGTCTGCAGATTGAACATAACTGAAAAGATTAGTAAACTTCAAGACATAGAAATAGAAATGAAGCCAAAATATACAAATCAAAAAGTCTTAAAAAATGAAAAAAAGCATGTGTGAGCTGTATGAAAAAATCAAGTGACTTGATAACACTGAAGCGTAGTACCCAGAAAAGGAGAAAGGAAGGTGGAGAAAAAAATATTAGAGAGAATTATAATGCTTTATTAAAATTATAAATACACAAACTGAGAAACTCTAGGCACCCTAAACATACTAAATACAAAGAAAATTACACCAAAGCACAACATCATCAAATTTCTCAAAACCAACAGTTAAGAGAAAATTGTAAAATAACTGAAGAAAAAGGTCATGTTAACCACAAAGAGGCAAAAACATAAGTATTACATCAGATTTCATGTCAGAAACAAACAAAAAAAAAAACAGTGGAACAGCATTTTGAAGTACTAAAAGGAAAATAAAATAAAAGCAAAAAAAAAAACTTGTCAGTGTAGTATTCTATACCCAGCAAAATATCTTTCAAACATGAAGGCAAATTGAATTTTTTGAGACATACAAACACTGAAATATTTATCACCTGAAGATGGTAGTTACACTATAAGAAACAATAAAAGAAAGACTTCATACAGAAGAAATGTGACACCAGGTGGAAATATGCAACTAAACCAGCATTTCTCAACTGTTTTCATGATCATCCCCCTAAGGAGTCTTTTTGAAGGCAAAAGGAGGAGAGTGACAGAGGGTGAGATGGTTGGAGAGCATCACTGATTCAATGGGCATGAACTTGGGCAAACCCTGGGAGATAGTGAGGGACAGGGAGGCCTGGTGTGCTGCAGTCCACGGGGTCTCAAAGAGTTGGGCACAACTCAGTGACTGAACAACAAGGAATCTTTTTAGATTTTTTCCCTAATTGCCACGGCATAAAATATTAATGCCACAGACACAATGTACATCTATTTATTTACCCCATGTTTATCTGGGCTTGCTACATTAAAAGTGATATTTTCTGTCCCCATCCCCAAGAATCGATTTCACCCATTTGGAGGTGATACTATTGTTATATATGGTATAGCACTTTTCTACTGATGCTGTAAAAAAAAAATTATCACAGACTTACTGGCTTAAAGCAACATAAACATGTTAACTTAAAATTCTGTGAATCAAAGGTCTGAATGGACCTCTCTAGACTAAAATCAAGATGTCAGCAGGACTTGTTCCTTTCTGAAGTCTCAAGAGAAGAATACGCTCCCTTACTTCTTCTAGTTTTTGGAGCTCACCCACATTTCTTGGCACATTAAGGCAATAATGCTACAACCCTCTGAGTAGCCTCTCTTATTTATATCACTGACCTCAGCCTCTAAATTCAGCCAAGAAAGTTCTTAACTTACAGGAAATCATATGATTAGAATAGGTCCATCCAACTAATCCAGGATAACATTCTCGTCCCAAAGTGTTCTTAAACTTAATCACATCTGCAAAGTCCTTTCACTGTGTTAGAAAAATATTGACAGGTTGCAAGACATCTTTTATTTTCTGAGGGGCAG
This sequence comes from Bos mutus, assembly GCF_027580195.1. Lineage (NCBI taxonomy): Eukaryota > Metazoa > Chordata > Mammalia > Artiodactyla > Bovidae > Bos > Bos mutus. The sequence continues at coordinate 52,828,454 of NC_091629.1, read as the reverse complement.
GGGGTGGGCATTATTCTGCCTACCACACATAATTTAAACAAAGAAATAAGTAGTAGGGGAAGACAGTGACTATGTGGCTTTAAAAATGTGATTTTGTTCTTATTAATTAAATCCTTAAAATACAATTAATTATTACAACAAAATACTAATCATGTAGTGTTTGTGTATGGTTTATAACTTATATAAAATAAAAGTATATTATAACAATAATACAAAAGCCCAGAAGGCTGAAATCTAAGTTATTTTAGGGTTTTTGGACATAAAGTGTACATTGTATAAGTTTGTATACCACAAACCCTAAACCAGCTTCTAAAATACAATAATGAAAAGATATTTATAGAAAATACCTAAATGAAGCAAACCCCAGCCATAAAGATACTTAGATCAAAAGAAAGTAGAAAGAAACAGAACAATGAGATAGGACAGAAAATAAAGAACAAGATAGATTTAATGAATCATATATAATTAAATGACTGAGTGACTGAGCAACAATATAACTAAACACTATAAATGTACCTGGTTTATACACTTCAACTAAAATGCTGAGATTGTCAGGTTGGCTAAAAAGGTTGTTGTTGTTCAGTCGCTGAATCATATCTGACTCTGCAACCCCATGGACTGCAGCATACCAGCCTTCCCTGTCCATCACTATCTCCCAGAGTTTGCCCAAGTTCATGTCCGTTGAGTCAGTCATGCTATTCAACCATTTCATCCTATGTTGCCCCTTCTCATCCTGCCCTCAGTCTTTCCCAGCATCAGGGTCTTTTCCAATGAGTCAGTTATTTGAGGAATGCATTAGTTGTTTGCCAGGCAACATGTTAAGTGCTTGTACAGGCTAATTCAACTTTCCTAGCATTCCTTTGAAGTTGGTGCTATTATGATTACTATTTTCCAGATGAAAAGATTGGGGTTCCAGAGGGGTTTATAAGTTTATCAGGTGGCCAAATATTGGCGCTTCACCTTCAGTAAGAATCCTTCCAATGAATATTCAGGTTAATTGCATTTAGATTGACTGGTTTGGTCTCCTTGCAGTCCAAGGGACTCTCAAGAGTCTTCTCCAGCAACACAATTTGAAAGCATCAATTCTTCGGCACTAAGCCTTCTTTATGGTCCAGTCACTTTCACTTTTCACTTTCATGCACTGGAGAAGGAAATGGCAACCCACCCCAGTGTTCTTGCCTGGAGAATCCCAGGGACAGGGGAGCCTGGTGGGCTGCCATCTATGGGGTTGCGCAGAGTCGGACACGACTGAATTGACTTAGCACAAGACTAAAAAGCTCACTAAAAAGACACAACTAAATTCAATGTGCAGATTGAGTCAGGCCTAGGTCACATTATAAACCAGAGTTGTAGCCCCCAAAGTACATGGTCTTAGAGTAGAAAGGATGTAGTTCCCCATAAGGCAATCTTGGTAGAATTTCTATAAGCGTGAAAGGACACTGGGAGGAAAGAGTCCATAGATATCTTTCTCAATGTCTCTTTCTAACGTGAAAATAATATATTCTTCCCTCCCCCCTTTTTTTCCCAACAGAGGGAAACTTTGAATTAATTTCTCTTTTATTTAGTTTAAGAGATTCTCATAAAATAATCTTTCTTCTCCTCTTTCCCTGGATCTTTCTCCCCTCCTTTCTTACTAGATCATTTCTGTTCGTCAGTCTGGCTACCTTAAGAATGAAAAAATTATCTAGTTTAACCAAAGGTAGCCTAGAAAATGTTCCAAAAGAGTAATATCCCCAAATACCTCTCCTCTGGACTATCAACTACACAAGCTATACTATTGATCCATTTCCCATTCATTCATTCTTTCACTCATTCATGACCAAGCTCAAATATCACCTCCTCTGTGAACCCCCATATGGTGGTAAACACACTTTCCTCTGTGTTCCTGCAACATGTTTGAAATCCTATTAGAAGTGATCTGTTCTTTCTACCTCTCTTCCCCATGACAATAAATCATTTACAATAGATATGAAGTTTTTTTTTATCTTTATCAACTATCTAGCAGGAAGCCCAATAGACGGTCTAGTAGTAGAATCACAGATTCTTAGTAATTATCTTCTCATCAACATAGAGACGAATGAATAAATGAATTAATGAATGAATGCTCTGCTGCATGGCAGGGTCCCACTGTCCCTCCCTGGCTCTATTTCCCAGATGGCTAACAGGTTTCATCTTTAGGGCCTACAGTGAATGACACATAGTGTCTCTATTGAGCTTTGTCTTAATAAGGATAATCGGTGATACTTGAGCTCAGTAGAAAGAATGCCACACTTAAGGCACCTCTGCAGATGCTGTCTTTTGCCATAACTTCTGATCTGTTCACTGGTCATATTCCAGGGTTGAACCCAGCAGGGCACAGTCTAGCCTCAGAGGTTCTGACCAAGGAGTGACAAAGCTCCTCAGAAAAACAAAAGCCATATCAGGTCAATTTTCTTGTAAACTCCTAATCAAGAAAGGTACTGGGGTCATGGATCTTGACATCACCGATCAATCAGTCCGATCCCTTGACCTCAGAGCCCGGTTGAATCCTTGCTGGCCCCTTCCCAGTCTTACCATGACCCACAGACAAAGGCAATTACAGCTGGACCCTCACATGTTCCTTCTTCTCCATCTCCAGCCAGTTCTAACTTTTTACACACATTACAGGGCACAAAGCACTTCCTGTGAATACCAACCTCTGCTCAAATTTCTTTTCCCAAGAGGGAAACATTTGGTGACTTCCAGCTGAATAGCTCTCCCCTTAATATCAATTCCATCTCATGGAGCCAAGCAGAAAACTCCAAATACATCTAAACCTTCCCAGTGTGGACCCTTCTAAGCCAAGAGCAGACTCGCCATAGATGTTCCTCCCTGCACCACATAGCATCTCTGTCTCCGTGGTGATCATTACCCCTTCTTACCTTCTTTTGAGTCATACCTGACTTTCTGGTGCTGAAAAGACCCCCCGCTTTTGCAGCTTCCCCTATCATTCTGTCCAGGAGGCAGTCTGGGGTGTCTAGCTCTGTACACAATCCACAGGCCCATGGAACTGCTGGCACATCTTTTGTTTCTGAAGGATATAATGGAACAGTGTAGACCTTGTATTCTGTGTGTCCCTCACCTCCCTGGATTTCTTGGGTGACTCTATTCCCTTCTTTAAAAAAAAAAATAATTTGTTTATTTTTTGGCTGCACTAGGAAGGTAATGGCACCCCACTCCAGTACTCTTGCCTGGAAAATCCCATGGATGGAGGAGCCTGGAAGGCTGCAGTCCATGGGGTTGCTAAGAGTCAGGCACGACAGAGCGACTTCACTTTCACTTTTCACTTCCATGCATTGGAGAAAGAAATGGCAACCCACTCCAGTGTTCTTGCCTGGAGAATCCCAGGGACGGGAGGCCTGGTGGGCTGCCGTCTATGGGGTCGCACAGAGTCGCACACGACTGAAGCGACTTAGCAGCAGCAGCAGGACCTCACTGCTGGGCATGCAGGCTGTCTCTAGTTGCAGCGAGTGAGGGCTACTCTAGTAAGTGAGGTGACCTTTGTTGTTGCAGAGCACAGGCTCTAGGATGCTCAGCTTGAGCAGCTGCAGCTTGCAGGCTGTAGCTCGTGGCCTCAGTAGCTGCGGTGCACAGGCTTAGTTGTCTCTGGGCATGTGGGATCTTCCCAGAACGGGGATTGAACCCATGTCCCCTGCATTGGCAGGTGGGTTCTTAACCACTGGCCCACCAGGGAAGCCCCTTCTATTCCCTTCTTCACTGCCGCAGTAGGTGTTTCCTAAGAGAGAGTTCCCCTTTCTGCCTGTGGTCCCCAGTTCCGTCCTTTTTTGGAACTAGCACTGCCCATCTCAGTGGAGGCGGTCCATGCTCTGTGGAGCACACCCGCTCTGTATCCTCCAGACAATAGTCACCATGGTGTACCCAGCAGACACCAAGGACCCCTCCAGATCTCTCACTTTACCCTGACACTCAGATGTGCATTTCTCATTTTCAACTAAATCATCACTATACACAGGGAAGAAGAGAGAGGATGCAGTAATAGGCACTGTGGATGCTCTAGAACTCCCACGTTTGCTCCACCGCGAAGAGTCCTGGACCCTGAAGGACAGCAGAGCTGTGTTTTCTTCCTACTGTTTGGATTGGGACTTCGCTGAAAGATGTTCTCTGATATCCCTGATATCCCTCCACTGATATCCTACATCCAACCATCCCTGTAGGTGGCGCTAGTGGTAAAGAACCGACTGCCGATGCAGGAGACACAAAAGACGTGGGACACGGGTTTGAGCCCTGGGTGGCGAAGAGCCCCTGAAGGAAGGCATGGCAATTCACTCCAGTATTCTTACCTGGAGAACTCCATGGACGAGGAGCCTGATGGGCTATAGTCCATAGCGTTACAAAGAGTCGGACATAGCCGAAGTGATTTAGCATGCATGCTAGAAATAAACTTCTTATTTTCTTTGATCGGAGAAGGTAATGGCAAGCCACTCCAGTACTCTTGCCTAGAAAATCTCATGGATGGGGGAGCCTGGTAGGCTGCAGTCCATGGGGTCGCTACGAGTCGGACGTGACTGAGCGACTTCACTTTCACTTTTCACTTTCACACAATGGAGAAGGAAATGGCAACCCACTCCAGTGTTCTTGCCTGGAGAATTCCAGGGACGGCAGAGCCTGGTGGGCTGCCGTCTATGGGGTCGCACAGAGTCGGACACAACTGAAGCGACTTTGCAGATAGAAGTGAATGCAAACTAGTCCGGCCACTATGGAGAACAGTGTGGAGATTTCTTAAAAAAACAGGAAATAGAACTGCCATATGACCCAGCAATCCCACTGCTGGGCATACACCCAGAGGAAACCAGAATTGAAAGAGACACATGTACCCCAATGTTCATTGCAGCACTGTTTATAATAGCCAGGACATGGAAGCAACCTAGATGTCCATCAACAGATGAATGGATAAGAAAGCTATGGTACATATACACAATGGAAAATTACTCAGCCATTAAAAAGAATACATTTGAATCAGTTCTAATGAGGTAGATGAAACTGGAGTCTATCATACAGAGTGAAGTAAGCCAGAAAGAAAAACACCAATACAGTACACTAATGCATATATATGGAATTTAGAAAGATAGTAATGATAACCCTGTATGCGAGACAGCAAAAGAGACACAGATGTATAGAACAGTCTTTTGGACTCTGTGGGAGAAGGCGAGGGTGGGATGATTTGGGAGAATGGCATTGAAACTTGTATATTACCATATGTGAAACAGATTGCCAGTCCAGGTTCAATGCATGAGACAGGGTGCTCGGGGCTGGTGCACTGGGATTACACAGAGGGATGGGCTGGGGAGGGAGGTGGGAAGGGGGTTCAGGATGGGGAACACATGTAAACCCATGGCTGATTTATATCAATGTATGGCAAAAACCACTACAATATTGTAAAGTAATTAGCCTCCAACTAAAATGAATAAACTAAAAAAAAAAAAGTGAAAAAAAATTAGTGTTATTTTTCAAAAAGATGAGACTCTTGGGGCTTCACATGGAAATGCACCCAAGGAGGGTCTAATCAAAGTTTAGAAAAGCAGACCAACACTAGAAATCTGTGTTGACACAGGAGCTGGCACATTGAAAAGTACTTAATAAATGCTTGTTCTGTGAATGAATGAATGAATGAATTGGCTTTGCCTGTTAAGTGTCTAAAAAAATCTATGTATGAATCTGACTTACCTCAGTCTCTTTGAATTGAATTTTGCATGGCTACACACACACACACACACACACACATCTTGTATGTAGAATTGATTAAATGAGTCTTGAACCTGACTACACAATCTCCCTGGTTTTTCCTTGACTAATGCAGTCTACACTTTTTGTGCAGCTAAGGTTTTCTATACTTTGATTCTGGCCTTCCACCCACCAAATATTTTTGGTTTTTCTCTTCCCAAAGAAATACCTATCAGCCCCTGGGAGAAATGTGTGGATAGCACCCTGTGCATTCAGGAGGTAAAATGCCAGGCTTTTGTAAGTACTTATATGTGGAAAGAAGGAGATTACGCAGATAAACTCTTACACTTTGCATTTTGGATCACTCCAAGACCTACTTGCTGTTTTAGATCTATTACCTGGCTCCACTGTCATTTTCCTCTTGATGCTCTGAAGTGTTTAACCCTGAGCTAATTCTAAGATTACCATATGGCAGCCTTGTTAACACAAGACGCTAGACACAGTGTAGGAAGAGAAACTGTAGGCGTTCAAGGGTAGCACTCTGCAAAGCAGAGGCCTTAAAACGGAAACATCAGAGAAAGCAAATGTGTCTTCCAAGTAGAAGACTGGGTTCAATCCTGGTCTTACCACTTACTAAATGTTTTATCTTGGGCAAGTTACAAACCCCTCTGGAACCCAATCTTTTCATCTGGAAAATAGTAATCATAATAGCCCTAACTTCAAAGGGATGCTGTGAAAGTTGAATTAGATAGTCTGTACAAGCACTTAACGTGCTGCCTGGCACATAACTAATGCATTCCTCAGGCAAAGAAATTTGCTAGTTAGCCACCTAGTTGAGTAAAGTCAGAAACATTTCTCATAAGAATATCAAGTAGAACCTGAACATCCTGACCACACCCTTAAGAGAGAGCTGAAATGAAGATACTAGGAATAGACTGTTTGGAAGGGAGAATGTTCAAGTCAGAGCTCAAATTCCAGACTATTTTAGTAGACACAAAACATTCTAGATCAAAAGGCAAACATTGACACATTAAAAATCAAATAGACTAAACGCAATGTGGAATCCTGGATTAGATCCTAGAACCAAACATGACAATAGTGGAAAAACTGGTGATATCTAAAGAGAGTCTGGAGTTTAGTTAATAGTAATTTACCAATATTGGTTTCTTTGTTCCAATACATGCACATGGTTATGGAAGATGTTAATATTAGTGTGTGTGTGCGTGCATGCTCAGTCTAAGTCGTGTCCGACTCTTTGTGACCTCTTGGACTGTAGCCCGCCTGGCTCCACTGTCCATGGTATATTCCCACGGAGTGAGTTGTCATTTCTTTCTCCAGGAGATCTTCCTGATCCAGGGATTGAACCTACATCTCCTGTGTCTCCTGCCTTGGCAAGTGGATCCTTTACCACTGAGCAATCTAGGAAGTCCAATATTAAGTAAGTAGACTGAAAGGCAAAGAGAAACTCTCTACATTAGCTTTGAGACATCTCTGTAAATCTACTATTTTGGGGGCTTCTTTGGTGGCTCAGATGGTTAAGAATCTGACTGCAGTTCAGGAGACCCAGGTCTGATCCTGGGGTTAGCAAGATTCCCTTGGAATAGGGAATGGCAACCCACTCCAGTATTCTTGTCTAGAGAATTCTTTGGACAGAGGAGCCTGGCAGGCTACAGTCCATGGGGTCTCAAAGAGTTGGACATGACTGAACCACTAACACACACACATACAGTTATTCCAAAATTTAAAAGTTGTTTTTTTTTTTAAAAATAATTAAATAGGACTTCGGAGAACTTTCCAAAATAGACTCACTTAAAGTCATGTCTTTAATATTTAGCTTTCCGGGTGATAGATACCTGGAGGAGATGAAAGGTCTGAGATCCTTCTACCTGGATGAAACCAACATAATAGTCATTTATGCTGCCTTATCCTAGCTTATTTTCTCCTTCCTTCAGATCTGGCTTAGCAGGGGCCAGAGCCTGGTCACCAGCTTAGCTTAATCTGAAAGAGAGATGAGGTGTCAGAAAGGAAAAGTGGCCAACATTTGTTTTTCCTGAGCTCATTTTTCTCAGAAAAGTCAATGAATGTCTTACGACTATGCCCCCTCTTCCCCTCACACATTGTCCCCATTGGACAATGTTCTTGGCTGTAATTGAGAGAATTCATAATGGTTTCTTGAAAACCCTGATGCAGGTCCCTGAATCTCCAGCCCTGGGGGCTAAAACAAGAGGTGAAGACAGTATTTCATTCAGCAATGACACTGATTCAAGAATGGCTTTGAAAATTTTACTTAATTGAAGTCACATCCCATAAAGTGAGGAAACTGAGGCTCAGCGAGGCTAAGGGATTTATCCAAGGCCACATAAATAGATGTGAAGACCCACACAGAGATGGAGTTACAGAGAAATTCCAGTTTCTCCCTGCTTCCTTCATATATGTACTCACATGCATATGTACACACACACACACACACACCTTCCCCAGAGGCCAAACCATCTCTGACTTCATGAAGTATGGACCAGACAGGTGTACTAAGTGCTTGACATGCATTAATCCTAACAACACATATCTGGTACAAACCTCATTTTACCTAAGGGATAAATAAAGCCTAAAGAGGTTTATAGCTTCTGCAAGGCTTATATCATTTACAGAGTGGCTGAGCTAGAATACATGCTCATCCGATCTGATTTCAGAGTCTAAATTTTCAGGTACTCCATCACCCAATGGATAATCGTTGAATGAATAACTGAATGAAAGAATAAATGAATGAGATAATGGCCACACAACTTTAGGGGATGAGTGCATAGTAGTCTCAGTAATATTGTACCCTGCATTCTATGTCTAGAACCTGAGATAATCCCAGCCTCTGTTAGAGAGTGAGGTGGAAGCTGTGGATCTTATTAGCCTTGAACAGAATTTGAGGGGGATATGGATAAAGGTGAAAGCACAGGGAGTGAAAAAAATAAAGGAATTGTACCACTATTGAATTAAATAAGAAAATGACCCAAACAGTGTTGACAGCTGTCAATTTAGTACACCTAACTATTGAGTGCAGAAATAGTGGAAAGAGTAAAAGGAAGTCAGAAATCCCCATCTCTCTAGTCGACACTCCTATCATGCTCCTCACCAAGCAATATATAGAAAGGACTGAAAAGCTCTGTAAGAGGAAGGTTCCAGGGTATCTTTAGCAATGTAGTGGAGATGGATAAAGCATATGGACTTGAGGTCAAACCTCCGCCCTGCAAATCAGGTGGCCGGGAGTTAGGACAGCAGACGGTCTTATCTGAGCCTTATCTCCTGTAGGTTTGCCTTTCATTTCCACTGGAGTGGACAGTCCCTGCAAGACTAGTGAATATTCCACACACCCCCCACCGGTTGCTTGTGTCTTTTTCTCTCCTCTTCCCTCTCTTGGGAACTTGACAGGTACTTAACGTGTGGGAAGAAGAAACATACCACCAGAAAATATTTCATTAGACAGAGACAAACATGAAACATAAAGAAGCTCTTAGTTCTGTCTCTCACTAGCTGTTGGTTGTTTGATTTTGGGTAGGATGTTCAGCCTTGCTGGGCCTCTTTCTTTATCTAATAAATGAGATAACAGTCTCTAACTACCATGGTTAATAGGAGAATTAGACATCATCTCTCCAGACTCCTTAGTGCCAACAGAATAGATGCCCTATACAACTTGTTTTTATGTTTTTATCTTTATTGTCATCATTGTCTATTTTATAAAACCTGTTTACATCAGCAGAGTCTCACAGCTACATGCCACCAAACACAAGGACCGAGGCCACATGTCCCCCAAATCCTGATACCACCCAGAGAGATGAAAGCTTGAGCCGTAATAGGGTTTATCACCAGAGTGGAGAGATGAGAGACTTCAGCTGGGCTAGAAAAAGAAATAGCGTGTCCAGCTTGGCTGAAGGGGGCCCTTTTTGTGCCTCCAAGTCCATTGCCTGATCCAGTCAGCTAAAGGGGGAGATGTCCTCTCAGACTGGGCTGCCGTCAAAAGATGGTCTTTGCTCTCTGTAGTCAGATTGTCAATGAAATTCAACCTGAGCTCTAGATATGTACAGGCTGATTAGCAGAACACCCACCATCAACAAACAAAACTAAATTAAACCTTATCTTTTGGGGATATTACCTTTGATTTTTTTTTTCCTGCTGCTTGCTCCAACTCTAATGGATGTGGTTTAAAAATAGGACCAAACAGTTTATTAAAACCCAAAAGCCTCTCTTGGGACTCCAGGAGAAGTGGAAAAGGCTGGAGGCAGCCAAGTTGCTCTCATTAGGAGCCCCTCCTAGCAAGAACTAAGAGAGTAATCAGTGGGATAATGACTGGAGCCTTGATCACCCCCGCCCACGCGAGATGCAAGCAGAGTACACAGGGCCAGGTTTTTGATGGGGGGATATTCCCCAAAAGACCTCCTTGAGAGTGGGGTGGGCATCCTTAGAGATCAGGGTAGGAGTTTTATGAAGAAAAGAAAGGAGAAACCTGCATAACATCAACCAGCAGCAATCATGGTGACTGAAAAATAGTGGTAACAACAACAGCAATTGTATTAAATGTCTGCTAAGTCGCGTCAGTCGTGTCCGACTCTGTGCGACCCCATAGACGGCAGCCCACCAGGCTCCCCCGTCCCTGGGATTCTCCAGGCAAGAACACTGGAGTGGGTTGCCATTTCCTTCTCCAATGCATGAAAGTGAAAGTGAAGTCGCTCAGTCGTGTCCGACTCTTAGGGACCCCATGGACTGCAGCCTACCAGGCTCCTCCGCCCATGGGATTTTCCAGGCAAGAGTACTGGAGTGGGGTGCCATTGCCTAGATGGAGTTTTAACACCAGACCCAAGGAGAAAAACAGCAGGAAAGAAGGAAGTAAAAGCAAGGCAAAGGAAGTGATGGAAAGAGGGAAACTTTTTTAAAGTCTTAATTGTATACAAGACAACAGCACAAAGTTACTTGATTTTTATTGGAGTATAGTTGTTTTACAATGTTGTGTTAGTTTCTGGTATATGGCAAAGTGAATCAGATATATATATATATATATATATATATATATATATATATATATACACACATCCTCTTTTTTGGATTTCCTTCCCATTTAGGTCACCACAGTGCATTGATTAGAGTTCCCTCTGCTATACAGTATGTTCTCATTAGTTATCTATTTTATACATAGTATTAATAGCATATATACATCAATCCCTACAATAGCCAGGACATGGAAGCAACCTAAATGTTCATTAACACTGGATGGATAAGGAAGAGGTGGTACATATAGGCAATGGAATATTGTTGCTGTTTAGCTGCTAAGTTGTGTTCAACTGTTTTGCAAATCAGACTTGCAAATCCCATGGACTGTAGCCATCCAAACTCTTCTGTCCATGGGATTTTCCAGGCAAGAATACCGGAGTGGGTTGCTCTTTCCTTCTCCAGGGGATCTTCCCAACCCAGAGACTGAACCCTAGTCTCCTACATTGCAGATGGTCTCCTGCATCACAAGCAGATTCTTCACAGCTGAGCCACCATTACTCAGCCATAAAAAGGAGCAAAATTTGATTATTCGCAGAGACATGGATGGATCTAGAGACTGTCATACAGAGTGAATAAGTCAGAAAGACAACACAATGGTTCTTTTACATTATTATTTTTTAATCCTATGAGTTGTCTGCCATTTTTCATGTCAAGAAATTGAGACAAACAAGTGGGACAACTTTTCCAGTCTCATGGCTAGTAACTGTGAGAAGTGAAACTGTTGCTTTGGCCTCCTGGTACATTCTCCTAGACTGGTCCTGGGACTGAGTGTGAGATGGGACATCAAGCTGGGCAAGGCTACTGTCTTCAGAGTCTGGATCCCACTTTAATGAGTGAGGGCCTGATTTTCCTACCAGTTCACATGGCAAGCAGAGATTCACAGCATTTTGTCATATCCCACCCTACTGCTATTATTTTTTTCTTTATGTACCAAAACACGCTCAGGTACATACATATGCAATGGCCCCATTTCTGGGTAAAAGAAGGACAGAGGCTAGGGTACCCTGGACTTGCATTCTGTTGGTCCACTTTCTGCACGATTGTACCCTTTCTTTCTTCTTCTTTGTTTTACTTTCTGTGATTCCCATCTGGCTTGCTTTTGTGTCCCCTCATCTTCTTTATTCTTATGCCGGAGTGTCTTTCTCTTTCTCTCTCTCTCTTAAGGCAGTTGTTTCCAATAAACCCTCACTTGTTTTCTTTTTTTTTTTAAGTTGTTCAGTTATTTTAAGTTTCCTCTTCCACAATCCTCTGTCTGAATTTCTGCTTTCCATCTGGGCCACTTGATCCCCTCCATTTCTGGAATGAAGACAAAAGAAGGTTCTTGTTGTTGTTGTTCAGTCTTGAAGTCATGCCCAACTCTTTGCAACCCCATGAACTGCAGCACGCCAGGCTCCCTTGTCCTTCACTATCTCTCAGAGTTTGCTCAGATTTATGTCCATTGGGTCAGTGACGCCATCTAACCACCTCATTCTCTGCCGCCCCCTTCTTTTTTTGCCTTTAATCTTTCCCAGCTTCAGGGTCTTTTCCAATGAAAAGGTATAAGGAACTTTCAGAATCTGGCCTGCTTTGGAGAATGGAAAGGCATCCAAAGGAGCAAATCACAGTTGCTGATATTTTCAGCGTTTTTATTATATCTCAGGTCAGCTAGTAATGCAGTAGGACACACCTTGACTGGCCACTAGAATAATCCATGCTCCTGCTTTCCTAGCTCTCTGTCTACACACTGGATAGGAACCTTCAGTCTGAGTGCTCCCTGTGCATGTCTATCAGTTGGGATCCTGGAAGAAAGCAGAGAACACACTCAAATCGTGCAACATAAAATGAGTTTGAGATAAGGACAACTTACAAAAATATAGGCAGGCCGTGGGCATACCACAAAGGGTGGGGCGGTGTCCTGGGGATAGTAACTTATCTTTCTTATTCAAAGAACGTATTTATTTAATTCCACTTTCTAAGGAGTTATAGATAGCTGAAACAGGAAAAGGAGATATAAATATTTGTTGCTATTTAATCCTTGCCCTTCCATCTCTGAAACCACTCCACTGTTACCATCCTCATCTTATACAGGATAAGCTGAGCATCACAGAAATAAGATGACTTATCCAAGGTCTCATGGTGAGTCAGCAGCAGTTCTGCAATTTGAACAATGATCAATCTGGGACTAACCTGCATTCCTTCATTCTTTCTGTTCTGCAATAATGATGGCGCTGGCTTGATTCTAAGTCTTCCCGTGTCACTTTCAAAGAACTGAGAGGGAAGGACGGCACAACTGTCTTTCCTGGGCAAACCTTGTTTCCATTAGAATTTAATTTAGATTTAATAAAATGCTTAATGAATCTTAATTAAATCCAAATTGAAATTAAAAAAAAGGTTTAACAAGGTTTAATAGTGATGTGAGAGATCACACAATTCCACTTCAATAAATATTTTCCTAATAACAAATAACCATTTCATTAGTGAGGAAAAATGTTGCCATTAAGTCTAAATTAAATTATCCATAATTTACTGGCGTAGTTAACAGTATATGTTAATGAAAAACATATAAAGTTTTTTTTTTCCCCTTCCTGCTTGTTATGAATGACTCTGGTATAGAGAATTTTAAAAAAGACACTTGAGTAGGATGGATTGGGCAGGTGGTCTAAAGCCAATGGAACCATCTCTGAGTTTCTGTCTTCCTACTAACAGAGAGAATGAGGTAAGAGAAGAGAAAATATGGGCTTTCCACAAGTGCCACCTGGACAGAGTGGGTGGAGAGACTGTGAAGCTAGGCGATAACTGGCTCAAGAAAAAGGTAGAGAGAAAATTCAGATTCATATAAAGTGGCACATATCAGATGTGCTACAGAAAGACTGAGGATTCAGGATGTGAGAGAGGAAAAATGGGTCCAAAATGCATTCCTGTTGCTTGCGTGAATGTGTGTTTATACATCCAACTTTTTATTTCTTCAAGATTGAACATGACGCATGTGAGGGAAAAGATTGGGGTGGGAGCCTGTAATAGGGTGAGAGAGACAGAGACAGAGATGCAGATGGATTTCTGGAGCAGGGGATCAGGTTCCAGAGTGGGAGGTGAGTTTCCAGTAAAGAAGATAAGTCTTTAGGGAAAGGGCAGTGGGTATCTATATGGGGTCCTAATTTTGTGTTCCACTCCACAATACTGTTGTGATTGGATACAGAAGGGGCTGTGACCTGAATGGTGTAATTCTGCAGCAATTTGAAGTGTGTCAGAGACAAAGTATTGCCAACCAATATTGTCACTCCAACATGTAATCAATATAAATATATGAATGCAATATTTTGCATTTTATTTTATATTAAGTTTTTTAAATCTGGTACAGCATGTCTGAGTTTGGACTGGACGCATTTCAAGTGCTCAGTAGCTACATGTGGCCACCATATTTGACAGCATGGATCTAGTCACTTCCAAAATACCATACAGACGTTTAGGGACATAGGGAAAACACTCAGATTTGTAGATGAATATTGAGCCAGAAATTATTGTTTAGCTGCAGTTATTGAATGTTGTGAGAAAACCTGATTTAATAACTAGAAAAATTATTCATGCATCAGTTCATGGTGGATACAAGTAGTGAAAATGACCAAAAAGCAAAATGAGTTAATAGGGAGTCATTTCACAGCAGTGGATTCTATTAGAAAGGCTAGTGATATTTTAACTTTTGAAAAATGAAAGCATAAAAAATATCACAAAGATTATAGACTGGGAAGTAGCATCATAATTAGAAATTCTTCTGACTTCCCTGGTGGCTTAGTGATTAAGAATCCACCTTGTAATGCAGGGAACACGGGTTCAGTCCCTGGTTGGGGAGCTGGAATCTCACATTCTGCAGAGCAACTAAACCCTCACGCTGCAATTGTTGAGCCCAAGCGCTACATCGAGAAGGTCCATGCACAGCAATAAAAGATTCCATATGACACAACGGAGATTTCCATGTGCTTCAACAAAGACCCAACACACCCAAATAAATAAATAATTTTTTTTAAGAAAATTATCTTACTTATCCCAATCCCAAGAGTTGCTGTTGGCATTAGAACTCTAGAGCAGGACTCCTTGATGTCTTAGGGTTTATAAGCAGTATGAGGGTGAGTGTCAAATCTGTCTTACCCATTAGAGTACCTTAGTGGATGCTCAAAAAAAAATAAAAATAAAAAAGTTTCTGAAGTGCGTTAAATGAAAGAGAGGACAGTAAACAGAAAAAGCACATGAAAATTTCCTGAGAGCTGAATACAGAGATGCAAAGCCAGAAAGGGGAATCCTACATGAGGAGAGGGGTTAATGCCACCTTTCTCCAGCTGTACCTCATCTTCACTCTCATCCCGAGGAGGTGAGATGATTAAAACATGTACAACTTCCCTGCCCTGATATGTGTCACCAACTTCCCTGGAGCTGCACAAAAAGATTATACAACAATCTGTGTTATTTCTCCAACCTTTTGATTTCTATAGTTTTACTCTCCCCAACCTATTCTCCAAACTGCCTGTGGAATATAATTCTTGATAGCCTATGACTTCCTCCAGGGCAAGTTTTGTTCATCTCCATGCACCCAACTAAGTGTCTAGCACAGTGCCTTTAACCTAGCAAGCCCTTCAAAATAGCAGTTTTTTATATAGGAAGACATACAAGAAAGAAAGAAAGAGAAAGAAAGAAAAAAAAAGAAGATAAAAAAAATGAAGGGAGGAAGAAAGAAAGTTAACAAAAGGTCACATCAGCATTTTTAAGACATCTTTGTAATTTAATGGGTCATTATTTTGGCAGAACATAAATTTGGTATTCTTGATGGTTATTTTAACTATACATTCAGGTCCAAAGTATTTACCCGCCAGAGCAGGGGGAATGCATTTGCGTTGGTTCACATATGCAAACCCAACATTTCTGTAAAGGATTTTTCCTTCATCAGGACCCAGTTCTTAAGTCCACACAACACATCACTAAGACATTTTTTAACATGATAATGTTTCTGTTTATTCTGCCTCCCAGAAGTTAGAGACTACTTGATGTTTACAGTACGAGAGATCCGCCTCTTAAGGCTCAAGGGTCCTTAATGGTTCTCTGTTCTCAGACTCAGATGCTGTTTTGTATGGCCATCAGCTCTGTGTTGGAGGAGTCAGGCTGCAGACCTTTAAAATCTTCTTGCCCTAGATAAACAATACTGTGTGTCTGAGCCTTCCTGAAAGGGAAAACAGAGTAATCTAAAAAGGCATGTTTGTAAAAGATCAATTTGTAGAAGTACTAGGTGATTTCTCTATTTAAAAAAAAAAAACCATGTCATTTATTGGGAGGAAAAGGATTCAGGGCCCTTCTGTCTGGGCTTTGTTATCTATTATTAGTTTTTCTGTTGGAAAGAAGTGAGTATATAGAGATTTAACATTAAAAAAAATACTAATAAGTATTTCAGCTGTCTGGCTATTGTGAGTTGAAGACATCTGTATTTTTAATTAGCCCTTTCATAAGTGTGATTATGGGATGTCACATGGTCACCCTTGAAACCAACACCTGGAACTCTGAAAGGACAGCCATTCAGAGTCCGAGGGCTTAGCGCACACCGGGATGTCCTGGCAATTGCATTAACTGTGTTATCAAGAGGTCTCCAGACCCAAATGATTTTCCTGTCTGTAAATTAAATAATAAATGAAAACAAAATCTACTGGGTCCAACAGGAAAGCACAAATATAACAGTGAGAATTTCCTGTCACAAGGATATTTCAAACCCCTGTTATCAAAAAAAAACCTACTGAATGGAGTCCGATAAAGCCCTCAGCCGTGGAGAATGAGTCACAGGGCACTCAGAGCTTCTCTCGGTTTCACCAGCATGAAGAGCTCAAGGTCCCACTGGAGACAAAGCTACATTTGAAAAGAGGGTGGAGGGATCAGTGTTGATTCTATGAAAAGCTCTGTTGGACACTCTGGACTCTAAATTCTCATGGAGAAAGTATTCTATGCAGTGGCTGATAAAATGCAACCGTTCTTCAGACTCATGGGAAATTATACACTTTAATTTTTAGTTAAGAGCCACAATTGAAAAAGGCAGATCTCCCCATTGGCTGGAGTCCGCATTGCCTCTTAGCCCTCTTCTCTTCGGTCACAGATGATCAAAGGCCACCATCTTAACCACACAGGCTGGTGATTGCTCACTGGGGTTCTTGCAAGTCATGCCAACCTGATGGGGGAGAGAGAAGCATGATCTAGATTCAGCCATTGCTGATTTCAAATCCCTCAGTTTCACCAGGACTTGATGGCAAAAGCTTAGCGTGCCAATTGCCTTCAATCTATTCTTTTTCTTACATGATGAGTTTTCTTCTTTACTCCCCAGTTCTTGTCCTTAGTATTTTTAATTAATGATGATTAACAGAGAAAAGTCTATGCAAACTCACATTAGGTGAAGGTCTCCTTCTGGTCAATTTCCCATGTCAAGGTGTGTAACTTGGCATCAATGTTATTAAACTCCCAAGAGATTTGGGAAATGTGTCTGGGGATGAGGAAGCCTAATCAAGTATGATGAATAACTTATTCACTTCCCCACATGAATGGTGGGAGGGGTTTAAAATTCAAGTATTAAAGGCAGAAAAAGAGGGACTTCCCTGGTGGTCCAGTGGTTAAGAATCTGCCTTGCAATGCAAGGGATGTGGATTTGATCCTTGGTCAGGGAACTAAGATTCCATATACCATGGAGCAACTGAGCCAGCACATTACAGCTAAAGAGTCTGCGGGCCACAATGAAAGGCCCCATATGATGCAACTAAGATTTCATATGCCTCAACTAAGACTGACCCAGCCAAATAAATTAATTAATTAAAAAAAAAACAACAAAATATATATTTTTGAGAACTTAAGTGTTTATTCCCAAAGCAATTATTTTAAGTAAAGAAAATAAAAGACATTTTGGATATGCTATAGCTTACATTCACATTTGTAAAAACCTGCACAAAGATAGTATATATTTTGCTGAAATGAGCAAAAGCTGCTCAAAGACACAAGTCCAAAATTTACACTACAGTATTCAGTTTTGATCTGCCAAATACAGCATATATTGACAGAACTGAAAGAGAGTTTTGTGGCTTTTCAATCCTTTACTCAAAAACCTGTCAACGTGTTTCAGGAAATAAGGGTAAGAAATTCTGGGAGTATCATAAATGTTCTCAAATTTAGAGGGATGTTGCTGGAGACATGAGAATGGGATTCGAAAGTCAGAGGGCATCCCTTAGAAGTCTGTGCTCCAGTCCGGGCGTTTCATGGCTCCATTTCCCCCATGGTAGGTGGGTTCTTCTCACCGAAGTTAGGACGGCAGAATAGTCCCTAGGAGTAACACCTACTGGCTGGACCCAGACCCCACCAATAAAAGCGAGAGGTTCTGCTTTATTAATATCCAGGCAAATGTGCAAGCGCCACTCTTCTTTCGTAGACACACAAAATACAAAGCTCGCTGGCTGTATGGAGGGTTAAAATAAGGCTGTCTTCACCTCTGCCCTAAATCTAAGACTTACCTTAGCCAATCAGCCCCTAAGAGGCAATCAGTTATCATTTGTGGAAGCACTGAGACAGGGTAAGAGCTAAAGACAAAAGATGGAAGGTCAGTAGATCTGCTGTGACTTGGCTTATTACCTGAGAGCCAGAATGTGAAAAAAAAATCAGGGTCTCAGTGTCCTGACCTGTAACTAGTAGTCACCTTCCTTATTCATAAATTGTGGTCCCCAGAACCAAATTCTTGGCTCCTCAAAACTTAGAGTTTGTAAGGAGGACATGGCCAGAGATGCAGCAACAAGAAAAGAAACACTTTCTTTCCTTCTCTTACTACAATGGATCACAAGTGACAGTGACCCACACAAGAATGAATTAGCACAATGCTTGGATATGTTATGTTATATCACTTTGTCTCTCATTTCACAAGCAAGGGGTTCATTCATTCTTCCATTCACTCATGTTTCCATTTAAAATAAAAATTTCTCATTCAGAAGCCCCTCCCGCCCTCCTTCTCGAGAACTTCAGAGACCCCCACCCTCCCTCTCATGTCACATAAAAACAATAGGACTTTTATGTGACATGTTCAGCCCAGATTAAACTGATTTAAAGGAATCTTAACTGTAAGAGCAACTTGCATCTTGAGGAGCACGGTGCAGGTACTTTATAAAGTGATAACTTCATACTTTCAGTTATGAAAGCACTTCTACCCAATCTTTACTCAAAACTCAGCCTTGGATGACAATACCAATATTTCTCTTTCTAGGGAACTAAAGAGCCATAATTTGAAATAAAGATACTCTTAATTTCAAGGGCTAACCGATACAACTTTCCACCAGTCGTACTTATGATCATATTAGAAATAATAGATCAGTGTCACTTAAAATGCATATTCTTTCCAAATAGCATCATAGAATAATTATGTATTCACATGAACTTAATAGACTGATTTTTTTCACAGTAACAAAAAGAACTAAACACATGGTAAAACAAACATTCATTGGAGACAGCTATTCGATATACACTTCCAGAACAATACAGCAGAATTAATGTTTGGCATCACCTACAGAGAGCATCTTTTTTTTTTTTCACTTTGCATTTAAGTGGCTACACATATCTAAGTTCTTTTCTTGTGAAGCAATAAATAATGGAGATGATTTATACAATGTCTACAGAAAATCAGCCCTCAAAAGTGACAAGAACATGGCCTGGTGCCACAATTATGAATTTTTATTAAGAATCAATTCAAAAAATTACAGGAGAAAGAGGAAGTGAGTGTTGTTCAAGACAAGGAGGAAAGGAGACTGAAATCGAGCAGACCCAGAACAAGTGTAGTTTTGCTTCAAGTCTGCTAGAGAGTAAACAATGCAATCATTTAACAAACACATTTTTGTATTATATTCATAGTCTTCTTTCTTGTGGGATTTTTCTCATGCCTTCCCTCTTTGAAGTGAGTTGAGAGAGTTATGTCAAGGATAAGTTTAATACATGAAAGCCTTCTGACATAAATCTACAGGAAGCTGGCCACTGTTTCAGGCTCTTGAGTTGCCTACACTGGGAGAAACCTGAGTAAGCATATAATTCAAGCATTTTAGGTTTTAACTCCGATCAGTGCATCACCCTCATTTATTATGGGTGTGCTGAGACTGTACTTTGGCTTTATCAGAAAGAGAAGGTTATTGATTAGCAATGTCTGCTACAGACATAGCAATCATGAGTGATAGTGTGCACATCGCATATTTGGCACTTCTGACTTAGTCCTTTGTACAGATGTAGAAACCAGGGCTCATAGATCGCTAAATGCTGAGCCCCAACTCTCACAGGAGCAGAACTATGACAAGAGCCCTATCTTCTTTGCACTAGAAACAGGTTTAAAATTGGATCCAAGACACCTTGATTCTCAGTCCTCTACTTTTTCATTCTTCACTTATCTTCCCTTTGCAAACATATTATACTAAACCTGCTGTTATTTTTTCTAATAAAAACACAGTGCTGATTGTATACTGTGATTCAACCAAAACAAACAAACAACAACAACAACAAAAAAAGCACAGCCAAATATTGCTCTAAAGCAAAAAACATCTATAAGAGCAACTCTTAAAAAAATTGAAAATTACATCTCACTTTAAACATCTCTCATTGTGAAAATAGGGAGTGGGGGCAGATAAAGGACAAAAGTCATCTCTATAGTCTGAAGTAGAAGGTATTGATCTGGCAGGGCCAAGAGCATGTCAATGTTATATATGGCAGTGAACCGGATTGGTGCACAGCAGATAGTAGTGTTCAATAGTAATAAATAATAATTATGTACAGGGATTGTCTCACGGATGCGCCATTCTCCCGCCTTCACTAATAATCAGAATCTGGTTCCTTCAGAAACCTCCTTTCACTCTTATCCTAACAAGGCAGTAATTCATTCTAGGTCCATGGAAGGCCCATACATCTCTTCTAAATGTCCCTTCTGCACAGGCACATAAGATGATCGTAAGTTTAATTAAAGGTCATGACGGCATCCTGCCCTCTGGTCCTCTTAATTCCATTTTGTTCCTTGTGACCTGCCCTGACACTGTATACCTGGCACATCCGGGGATAAGAACCAACCAGCTTCCATGTCTATGCTGTGATTTTTTATATCCCCAGGGTTGGGGGCGGGGGGAAGATTCTCAACAGACTTTAACCGTAGACATTGGGTATGTAGACTTTAAATCACCATCTGGATGTTATGTGTTCACTGAAGGACAGCAGTGGCAAATTCTTTCAAAATATTTAGCACAACTGTAAGAGCCCTACGGGAACTAAATGAGGGCTTTTAAGTTAAAACTCCTTGTGCTGGGCCAGCACTCAGGTGATGAACTCTTGTGCTACTCACCACTTGAAAAATAAAAGTTTCTAGTGTCTCATAAGCAGTATCAAATATGCCTATAATACAGCATACTTTAATCAGATGAAGGCCACAAATCTAAAATATCATCATATATGCAGCTTTTCATATGGAAAAAAGAAGTTGCTATGTCAGATGGCCTACCTTGTACCCTGTCTACAGTTTGGCTAGATTTATGAATTATATAAGTCATTTCTTTTTCCTCCCCTGAAAATGGGCATAATAATAGTCATCTCGCAAGACTGGTAAGAATAAAATAAGAATACATACATTTAAGGAATTTATAACCATACCTTCTGCAAAATCCCGGAATCATTTTTAACTATTTTGATTACCTGTAAACTGTATCAATATTAATATAATTGGCAATCATGTATTAATAAAATGAGGTCCTAGTAGCACAATACTGCAAAATGCCCCATAGCTGGTCAACATGCCAGCTTCAAAATCAAACTTTCATATCATCCATGTCTCCTAGATCATACCCAAGCTTGAAATCACAAGAAACTAAAATCCAGGAGAAAGTAGTGTTTAACAGAGACACAGGCTTTGCCAGTCTAAAAATGATTTTCCTAAGGGGACATCCACCTTCCCAAGAGACAAGAACCGCTGTCTACTTTAACTTCAGAATCATTATCCCCTGCCTCCCCCAAAGAGAATGCCTTACATGTGGGAGGCTGGCTCTTACAGAGTATTTGGGAGCTCAACCATGGGGTGCTGGTGGGGGAGGGGAGGAGAGTGGGCAGGAGACAGAGAGTCCGCAGATCAATAGAACCACCTTAGGATGATGGCTTCAGCTGCAGAGGATGAGCAGGGCTGCACCGCAGGCCAGTTCCATCACTGCCAGGAAAGACCCATTTGCAGGAACAAAGGGCTTTATCTGTCCTACCGGGCACAGGACCTCGCTCAGCGACTCTACTGCAGGACACTTCTCTATGTCCCAGACTACCTGTCAGTTCTGCCCTGGGCCAGCCTCACAGTTCGTCTTTAGATGAACAAGGAACTGGGATGGGGAATAGGGTGGGTCAAGGAAGCACTGACACAGGGGACAGACCAGAGAGAGAGGGATTAACATCCCAAACCTGCAAGGTTGGAGGGTGGGATTGATAGATGCCTACAGTCAGAACGAGGTGGCTCAGTGGTAATGAATCTGCCTGCCACTGCAGGAGACGCTGGTTTGATCCCTGGGTTGGGATGATCCCCTGGAGGAGGAAATGGCAACCTGCTCCAGTATTCCTGCCAGGAAAATCCAATGGACAGAGGAGCCCAGCAGGCTACAGTCACAAAGAGTCAGCTCCAACTGAGCACACACAAATGGGCAGGAGAGCCCCTACTTTAGCCAAAGGATGTCAACTCCTCCCCAAGTGCAACCTTTTGACAGAACTGGTTCTAAAAAGAGGGAAAACTGACTGATTTGTTCTTCAGTCTTTGTTTTTTCCCAAGTCCCTCTGTAGAGTGTGTATCTGAAAAGGAAACCAGCTCTATCCAGCTTGGGAAAAGGAAAGAGAACAGAGGCAGGGCAGCCCCATACACTGGAGGAAATGCCAACTGGGCAGCAAACTGTCCATGTTTCAGGAATAAGTAGCTAAAAGCTCTGGATCACATACCATGAACCAGCCGTAGGGGTTACATATTATCACTCTCCATCATTTTCTAAATGAGGACAAGCCTAGCGCTGCAGTTCATGAGGCTGCAAAGGGTTGGACACGACTGAGCAACTAAACAGCAACTTATGTATATGAGAGACAGAACTTCAGCCATCTTCTGTCTGCATGTCAAGGACCCAGGAGTATTGATGTAGGTTCTAGTCAAAACCTGAAAGCCTGAGAACCAGGGAAGCCCATAATCTAAGTTCCAGTTGAAGTCTGAAGGCCCCAGAACCTGTAGTATCAATGCTCAAGGGCAGCAGAAGATGGATTTCCCAGGTCAAGCAGAGTGTAAACTTGCCCTTCCTCTACCCTTTTATTCTATTCAAGCCCTCATGGGATTGGATGGTGCCTGTCCGTGTTGGTAAGGGAACACTTTTTCACTCAGTTTACCAATTCAAATGCTAATCTCTTTCAGAAACACCCTCCAAGACAAACCCACAAATAATGTTTTACCAACTATCTGATCATTCCTTAGTCCAGACAAAAGGACACAGGAAATCAAACAATCACACTTTCTGCAAACTCAAGTGGACTTCATGGCTGTAAGTTTTGAAGAGTGCAATGCAGGTTTCTGGAAAAGATCACTGTTGTGGAGGGAAAGAATCATACTAGGGGAATTTGTGTCCTGGCACCAGACATCTTGGGGAGATGCTCTGGACTAATAAATATAGGAGTGCTCCTAGTGAAAAGTATTAATGAAGCATCTGTGCTGAGCTGTGCTTAGTCGCTCAGTAGTGTCTGACTCTTTGTGACCCCATGGACTGTAGCCCACCAGGCTCCTCTGCCCATGGGGATTCTCTAGGTAAGAATACTGTAGTGGGTTGTCATGCCCTCCTCCAGGGGAATCTTCCCAACCCAGGGATCAAATCCAGGTGTCCTGCAGTGTGGGTGGCACATTCTTTACCATCTGAGCCACCAGGGAAGCCCTTAATGAAACATCTATGTACTAAGTACTTGACATCAAATTTCACATTGAATCTTCACAACAATCCCTCTGCAGTTGATACTATTATACCAATAAGGGAAGAGCTTTGTCGTGTTTAGTTGCAGAAGCTCTTTCAGCTGATGACCAAGATCCAAATGCTAAGGCAGCCTGACTTCAGAGCCTAGGCTATTTATTTATTTAGCTTTCATAGATGTGCAGGCTTTTCTCTAGCTGAGGCAGGCAAGGGTCTGCTCTCCAGTTGCTGTGAGAGGGCTTCCCATTGCAGTGGCTTCTCTCATTGCAGAGCACAGGCTCTAGGGCACTTGGGCTTCCGTACTTGTAGTTTCCGGGCTCCAGAACAGGGGTTCAGTAGTTGTGGCACACAAGCTCTCGGCACGTGGAATCCTCCCAGCCCAGGGATCAAACGCGTGTCTCCTGCACTGGCAGGTGGATTCTTTACCACTGAGGCACCAGGAAAGCCCTGAACTCTATGCTCTTAATTGCTGTGTCTTACTGAAACTGAGCAGGATTGTATGGGGCCTTCCACCATATCCTCTGCTTTAGCTTCTCTCTGAAATACCTAGATTATAGTATTTGCACACTTCCTCAGTTGTTTTACATAGGTAAAAAACCTCCCCCTCTCCCCGAAGTGGAAGATGTTAACTACTTGAGGATCATGAGCACACAGCCCCAGGCTTCCTGGAGCCTAAGGACTAGCAAAGTTCACCCCTGTGATCATGCCCTGCCACCTCACCGTCAGTCAATCAGAGAACTGTACACGAGGGAATCACCGGCCCTGGGACCTTGATCTCTCACTAGGCTTTTAAAAGTGCTTTGTTGAAAACCTTTGGGGCATTCAGGGCTTTTTAGGGCATGAGCCACTTGTCTCCTTGCATGGCCTTGCGATAAACCTTTCTCTTCTCCAGACTTCTGACGTTCCAGTTTGTTTGGCTTCACTGTGCATTGGGCACAGGAACTTGCATTAACAATACTGCCTATTATTGGTCCATGCATCTCTCCTCTTGGTCATGGATGTGCCTGGCAAGTGAATGCTGCAAGAAGGAAACAAGTGGATTATCCCAAGAGCAAGGGGCTAGGCTGTCTCTCTTCCACATGGAATTCTGCTGTGTCACTTTGGGCTCTTGGAATGGAGGACCAGCCTTTCAATACTTTTCCTCAAATGATCTTTCAACGTTCTAAGAACTCATAGCATGGTGGAAATTATACTAAAGGCTGAGGCAAGATGAACCAAAAGAATGAAGCATCTGCCTTCAGAGACCTCACAGTCTAGTGGGAGATACAGGCATATTAAGAGATACTTGTCATAGGTATCGAAGAAGGCAATGGCACCCCACTCCAGTACTCTTGCCTGGAAAATCCCATGGATGGAGGAGCCTGGTAGGCTGCAGTCCATGGGGTCGCTAAGAGTCAGACACAACTGAGCGACTTCACTTTCACTTTTCACTTTCATGCATTGGAGAAGGAAATGGCAACCCACTCCACTGTTCTTGCCTGGAGAATCCCAGGGATGGGGGAGCCTGGTGGGCTGCCGTCTATGGGGTTGCCGAGTCGGACACGACTGACGCGACTTAGCAGCAGCAGCAGTCATAGGTATAACAATAGAGGTTATACATAGTAACAGTACAATATACGATGCACTGTGGGGATACACATACTTTTATCAGCTGTGTATAGTTGAATATTTTCTTACAAAATTAAATGATAGGCTTACCTTACAACTCAGAAATTTCCATTCTAACCAGGTGGCGCTAGTGGTAAAGAACCTTACTGCCAATGAAGGCGATATAAGAGACGCGGGTTCGATCCCTGGGGTTAGGAAGATCCCTGGAGGAGGGTATGGCAACCCACTCCAGTATTCTTGCCTGGAGAATCCCCTTGAACAGAGAGCCTGGGGAGCTACAGTCCATAGGGTTACACAGAGTCAGACATGGCTGAAGCTACTTAGCACGCACATATACAAGTGAAATGAAAGCATACACTTGCAAAATCTTTATACTGTACTCACTCATAATTCCCTCCAAACTACAAACAGTCCAAATGACCTTCAATAGATGAGTGGATAAACAAGCTGTAGTACACATATAAAATGTAATACCACTCAGCAGTAAAATGAGTCAATTACAGACACAGGCAACAAAACAAACTTCAAATGCATCTTATTAAAGAATAGAAACCAGGTTCAAAAACTACAGAAAAGTCTGGAAATTTCAAGGCCAAGGGACTGAAAACAGATTTGTGGTTGCTGTGGGCATCAGGTGGGGAAAGGGGGCATGAGGAACTTTTTCAGGCTGAAGGAATTGTTCTGGTGGTTACATGACTATACAATGAAAGATGAATTTGACTGCACCTAAATTATATCCCAATTTAAAAGATACTTTTAAAATGCAAAGATACACGTGTGTGCATTGTATCGTTGGAGAAGTGCGAGACACTTTGAGTGGCGGATAGTGCTGTCTATGAGTTATGGAGGGCTAGGAAGTATGCTGACTGAGAATGACCTTCGATTAACTTATCTCTTAAACTCAACAAGCATTGTTCTCAGATATAAAACTTTGAAAAGGACGAAAGCAAGAGATACACACACGGGGGGAATGGTTTCATAATGGCTTTGATTATAAGGAAAGTTAAATATCTGAGATTCTACAAATTTCTAATTTACCAGTTAAACAACTATAACATCTGTAGCACAGGCACGTATTTTTATGTGCATAGTAGTGTGTTACACAAAAAAGCATTTTATAACTCTATTAATAGTCCATAAGTAGTGTTATTATTTCCTGATAAATTTTGTTTTTCAACTCTACAGCTCTTTCGTGCTTCAAAAATACCTCAGATAGGTCTTGAGTAATTTAGCTGTTAGTGAGTTGATGATATATGTCTCTATTATGAGCATGGTTATTATATTAGAATATTTAATCATTTCTTTCCATTGCTCCAGTATTGATCATCCACTTAGCTATATCATCTGTAGGAGATTCTGCTATTTGCATATTGACACTCCATGCTCAGTGTCAAATTTTCTAACATGCCTTTCATTTCTCTGTTTATTATTTATTTGTGCTCTTGATTTATGTCTTGAGTTTAGCTTCTGCTTAGCTAATTCAATTTTCCACACTGTCAATTCTATTTGTTAATATTTCTAGTGATTATTTTAATCATCTCATACAATTTTAGTTCTCTTCCATTGCAGTTTCCCTCCATATCCTCTTGCTTAATAAAAGTGATATCTCGATTTCTATCTTAGGGAATGAGTCACAGCATAGTTTTTTAATGAGAGTGTCACGTGTTAAAATTAGATTTTATTGCAAGCTATAGTTTCTCTGGGCTGCTACTAACTTAGAGCCCAAGGGACTCATGTTCCATTGTTAATTCTGCTTCTTACCAGCTGTGATGATCTGGGGAAGGTAAACTCTTTGCATTTTAATTCTGCCTCGGTAGATGTTGTTGAGGCCCAGTTGTTGATTCTTCAGCCCACCGGAGTTCCCAGCTACACAGATAAGGTACTTATATCTTTCACCTTCTCTGCTTGAGGTCTCTCTGCAGGCCACAGGAGCTCTTTACCACACTCAAGCTCAATGCAGACGTGACAGTGTGTGGGTGGGACAATGAACACCCCCAGAGCAAACCTTAATACATGAGGAATGAGAGGCCGTCATCTGGTGGGATAATTCTGAGAGAGTCTATTCAGAAGACCTTCAAGAGGAGAGTATTTATTGACTTTTTTTTTAAATCTTTTCTGTCTTGCTTTTTCCATATCTACACCTGTGCATTCTAGAAGCACCTTGCAAATAAACCATCTGCATCCAAGCTTTTGTCTCGGGATCTTGGAGAAACTTAAATTAAGACATGCAGCTCTCTCCAACCCAATTCTCTGAAGCTAAACTGGCTGGTGGCAGAGAAATAAAATGTCTTCTTTGACCTGTCCATCTTCCCTGTGGAACTCCAGAAATCACTCTCTATCATGCAGTATTCAAGTGGGACATTCCAAGATACCTGATAATTCTCTACGAGACTGGATGGTGAGGCTCCCAAATTCCTATGACTAAGAATCAAGCTATGCCCAGCTCATTTAATGACAGTAAGAGTAGGTAGCTAGTTGTTTATCAGCTAATACAACAACCTCTTTTGACTTAAGGCACACTCTCTTCTCTCTCATTCTCCAATTGAATACGCTTCTATAAATCTCTGTAGGATTCCACGTAAATGGCTCTCATCTTTTGGTAAAATAAGAAATAGAATACCTACAAATTATACCTTTCCAAAGAGAACCCCACTGTTGGCTTGTTTGACAGGGATCACACTTGGAAATCTGTGTGTGTGTGTTTGTGTGTGTGTGTGTGTGTATGTGTTTGCTGAGCACTGAATGAAAAGGATAGGAATGAAGAATCTGAGGTTAAACTTTCTTACTCTCTCCTTGCCCCTAAAATACGGGAAGTGGGTTGAGAAGGTATGAGTTAATATCTCCAGGATACATCAACTAAGAGGTTTGTGAAATATTCTATATGTTCCACTTAATCTAGGGAATCAAGAATTGTAGATAGGGTTGTACTGGGCTTCAGTTCTTGCCTTGATCTGTTTTTTTTTTTTTTCCCTAAAGGAATATGTCTTCCCCAAAGAAACTGCTGGAACTCATGATGGATAATAGTGATAAAGTTTATGGATTCAACAGCCCCAGCCTTAGCCTTAGTCTTCTCTTTCCCATATTTAGAGAGTGAGGGGAAGTGATGGGACCCTAAACCCAGCTTGATCTTTTTTTTTTTCTTTTAATTTAAAGATGTATATAAATACAGACTCTTCCAGACTAAATTCAAAGCACATTCTGTTTGTGGCAATAGGCAATGGAGTCCAGAAAATAATCATAATATTGCCTAAATGTTGGTTGCTAGTAACTGCTGTTTGGATTATATGGTTTGTGTATGTACTCACTCCAGGATTGCTCTGTGTTGTTGCTTTGTTTTAGCCTCTCGGAAGAGAGCTCTTTACCTTTAGAGTGTATCACACCCCTCTGTGGCTCAGGCATTGTGTTGTGTGTTTTAGGGAAGTTGTCTGATTTCATCTTTATAGCAACTCTGAGGTGTAAATGTCTTTTCTTTCATTTTAACAGATGCTAAACAGAGACACTGAAAGTTAAAGTGAGAGAGTTCGAATTCGTGTGTAATTCCTCTTGCTCCAAAGTTCATGCTCCACACTGTTCTTTTGTCATGAGAATTCAGGTCCACTTTAAGTTCACTGGTTCATTTACTGGTAAGGCCATGACTAAATCTCAAGATCAACCTTAAGCTCAGCTTCTCTTGACCCAGTAGGTAGATAGAGATGAAAGAGCCGTTAGAATTGGAACTTTGAGGGTATATACTTTGGATTTCCGTATATAAACCCAGGAGCTATGAGAACCCCTCTACTCGCTGACTCAGCATTGGGTTAGGATTGTGATAGAGGAAATAAAGTACTTTCATAGATTCTTTTCCATATGGATTTCTGTCTTCTACTTTGTAGGTTGTCCTACTGATTGGTTTGTAAAGAAAATATGTCAAATGTTTTTTGAAATATTTGCCCCCTAGGCCAGCAAGAGAGTTCTAGAAAAACATCTATTTCTGCTTTCTTGACTATGCCAAAGCCTTTGACTGTGTGGATCACAATAAACTGTGGAAAATTCTGAAAGATATGGGAATACCAGACCACCTGACCTGCCTCTTGAGAAATCTGTATGCAGGTCAGGAAGTAACAGTTAGAACTGGACACGGAACAACAGACTGGTTCCAAATAGGAAAAGGAGTTCGTCAAGGTTGTATACTGTCACCCTGCTTATTTAACTTATATGCAGAGTACATCATGAGAAACGCTGGACTGGAAGAAACACAAGCTGGAATCAAGATTGCCGGGAGAAATATCACTAACCTCAGATATGCAGATGACACCACCCTTATGGCAGAAAGTGAAGAGGAACTCAAAAGCCTCTTGATGAAAGTGAAAGTGGAGAGTGAAAAACCTGGCTTAAAGCTCAACATTCAGAAAACGAAGATCATGGCATCTGGTCCCATCACTTCATGGGAAATAGATGGGGAAACAGTGGAAACAGTGTCAGAATTTATTTTTGGGGCTCCAAAGTCAGTGCAGATGGTGATTGCAGCCATGAAATTAAAAGACACTTACTCCTTGGAAGGAAAGTTATGACCAACCTAGATAGCATATTCAAAAGCAGAGACATTACTTTGCCAACAAAGGTCCGTCTGGTCAAGGCTATGGTTTTTCCTGTGGTCATGTATGGATGTGAGAGTTGGACTGTGAAGAAGGCTGAGCGCTAAAGAATTGATGCTTTTGAACTGTGGTGTTGGAGAAGACTCTTGAGAGTCCCTTGGACTGCAAGGAGATCCAACCAGTCCATTCTGAAGGAGATCAGCCCTGGGATTTCTTTAGATGGAATGATGCTGAAGCTGAAACTCCAGTACTTTGGCCACCTCATGCAAAGAGCTGACTCATTGGAAAAGACTCTGATGCTAGGAGGGATTGGGGGCAGGAGGAGAATGTGATGACAGAGGATGAGATGGCTGGATGGCATCACTGACTCGACGGACGTGAGTTTGAGTGAACTCTGGGAGTTGGTGATGGACAGGGAGGCCTGGCATGCTGCAATTCATGGGGTCGCAAAGAGTCAGACACAACTGAGCGACTG
This sequence comes from Bos mutus, assembly GCF_027580195.1. NCBI lineage: Eukaryota > Metazoa > Chordata > Mammalia > Artiodactyla > Bovidae > Bos > Bos mutus. The sequence goes on along the minus strand of NC_091629.1, from coordinate 52,798,101 downwards.
AACTGAACTGAACTGAACTGAGGCCATAATTGGAGAGACTGGGCAGGTAACAGCTGTACATGACTGATGCCAATGGGAATTCCCTCTCTTATTTTCCAAAAGATGAATTCTCAGACTTCAACCCCAAATCTGTTTAGTACTAAAGTGAAAAGTATTAGTCTCTCAGTTATGTCCAACCCTTTGGGATCCCATGGACTGTTGCCCACCAGACTCCTCTGTCCATGGAATTCTCCAGGCAAGAATGCTGGGGTGGGTTGCTATTCCCTTCTCCAGGGGAATCTTCCCAACCAGGGACCAAACCCATGTCTCCTGCATTGCAGGAGGATTCTTTACCATCTGAGCCACCAGGGAAGCCCTTATTACAAGAGAGGCTTCCAAATGATATTGACAAATACCCATCATGTATTATCTGATCCTTTTCTCTAAGGAACCTGAGTATCAGTGTTTATTATTCTGGGGACTGCGACTTTAGCAATTGTGTTAAACTGTAAAAATAATCTCTATTTTTTTTCATGTGTTCGGTGCTTGTACTGTGTGTGTGTGTGTGTGTGTGTGTGTGTGTGTGAGTGATATAGGGTCCAAACTTTATTTTCTTAAGGAAGCCTATGGCATAGAGTGCTTCAGCAAATCAGTTCCCTTTTCTTCTTAGGCACACAGGTGGGTTATAACCTTGGCCTTTCTTGCATGTAGATGCATCCGTGAGACTGAGTTCTAGTCAATGGAATTTGGGCAAGTGATGTGCACTTCTTTTTAAAAAAAATTATTTTTTTAATTTTTTGGCTGTGTCCTGAGCCATATGGGACTTAAGTTCCCCAACTAGGAATCGAACCCACACCCTCTGCATTGGAAGCATGCAGTCTTAAGCACTGGACCCACCAACGAAGTCCCCAGATGTATACTTCTTTCAGCTTAGTCTATAACATTCCTTTGAAGTCTTCCATTCTCTCTCTTCCCTCATCTGGTGGATGAATGTCCATATGCAGGGTATTCTTGGGATTCCTATCTTAAATAAAACACACATATACTGTGAGTGTTTATTGATTGCAGTGGCCAGCATTACTTTATAGGACAAAAACTCAAAGGAGGTAAAAATTCAATGCTCGGTTTCTTTACCACTTCAGAGCTCAGCCTGCCATTCAACCATGACCAATGCTCTAGGCATTTACCCCACAGATACAAGGCTACATTTGGGGACTTCCCTAGTAATTCAGTGGCTAAGATTCTGCAATTTCAATGCAGGGGGCCCAAGTTCTATACCTGGTCAGGGATCAGAGAACTAAATTCCACATGCCTCAACTAAAGATTCTGCATGCCATGACTGAAGATTGACAATCTCACATACCCCAACTAAGACCTGCTGCTGCTGCTAAGTCGCTTCAGTCGTGTCCGACTCTGTGCGACCCCATAAACGGCAGCCCACTCGGCTCCCCCGTCCCTGGGATTCTCCAGGCAAGAACACTGGAGTGGGTTGCCATTTCCTTCTCCAATGCATGAAAGTGAAAAGTGAAAGTGAAGTCGCTCAGTCGTGTCTGACTCTTCACGACCCCATGGACTGCAGCCTACCAGGCCCCTCCATCCATGGGATTTTCCAGGCAAGAGTACTGGAGTGGGGTGCCATTGCCTTCTCTGACCTAGCATAGCCAAATAAATAATTGTTTTTTTAACCAAAAACTATATTTGGCCAATTTTACCCAGCTGGTTTGGGAAGAACCTAGACCTCCTCATGTCCTATAGTTCCTACATGCTTTCCATTGTACTTCCTATTTACCTGTAGTTTCAAAGGAAAAATCAGGAGGGGAGCTCCTGACCATCAGAAAAATGGGCATATCAAAAGAGGAAGAACACTCTAACCTATTGAAAAGGGTTATATTTGAGACGCTTAAGGGATTTTAGGTCATAGGGTGATATTCATCATGATCAGCATCAATAAGACTGGGATAAAATCTGTTTTGTTCACTATCAGTCACATCTATGAGGACTTAACTGGGTGCAGCAATAGTATAGGTACTCAATAAATATGTGCTGGATGAAATGCTCACATGTGTATAAAGTATGTCAGGGAAGACTTGACTCCCACTGGTTAGGTCTGAGTCTCCTGTGGCTGGAAAGATATTGGCACAAACTCTTAAAGCACAAAGGAATCCTGTCTTTCCTGCCTTTACTCCTAGACTGAAGTGTTTACAGTGGATCTCCAAACCCTGCCATGGAATGGATTCTGGAGGAAGGGCAGAACACTCACAATTGCCCGTTATCCCCCCAGAATGCCATCATGAGGTCAAGAGCAGTGGAAATAGAGAAGGGTGGACGTGAAAGGGCGCTTAAGGAATGAGAGTGGACAGTTGGGGGGAAATTAATTAGAGGGAGTAGAGAGAAGGGGAAGAGAAAAACGTAAAAATAGAGGCCTTTTTTTTTTTTAATTGGGGTATAGTTGCTTTACAATGGGCTCGATCCCTGGGTCAGGAAGATCCCCTGGAGAAGGAATGGCTACCCACTCAAGTATTCTTTCCTAGAGAATCCATGGACAGAGGAGCCTGGTGGGCTACAGTCTATGGGGGTTGGAAAGAGTCAGACACGCCTGAGTGACTAATACTTTCACTCATATATATATATATATATATACACACACACACACACACACATATATATATATATCCTCTTCCTTGCATTTCCTTCCGATTTAAGTCACCATAGAGCACTGAGCCGGAGAAGGCAATTGCACCCCACTCCAGTACTCTTGCCTGGAAAATCCCATGGAAGGAGGAGCCTGGTAGGCTGCAGTCCATGGGGTCATGACTGAGCGACTTCACTTTCACTTTTCACTTTCATGCATTGGAGAAGGAGATGGCAACCAACTCCAGTGTTCTTGCCTGGAGAATCCCGGGGATGGGGGAGCCTGGTGGGCTGCCGTCTATGGGGTCACATAAAGTCAGACACGACTGAAGTGACTTAGCAGCAGAGCACTGAGCAGAGTTCCCTGTGCTATACACTAGGTTCTCATTAGTTATCTATTTTATACATAGTATTGTATATATGTCAATCCCAATCTCCCAATTCATCCTGCCCCTCTTTCTCCCCTTGGTAACCATGTTTCTTCTCTACATCTATGTCTCTATTTTGCAAGTAGGTTTATCTATACCATTTTTTTATAGATTCCAAGTCTATACTTCCCCACACGCCCGTTTAAGTGGCTTGAATCTAGGGCAAATGCAGAGGTTTCCATAGGAGCAGCTGTAACAATTGCCCAAGAGGCCTTTTCCCTTGCCAAGTACACTGCCTCCAGCTCACACCTGACAATTTCAGCACTCAGGGATGTGGTTAAATGAAATATGTGGTCTTGCTGGAACTGCTTAAGTGTGGAAAGGAATTGTAGGACATCATGCTGGAAACAAAGGCTGAAATTGGAGTTCAGAAGACCTTGAGTGTGAGGGAAGATGATTTCACATGAGAGGTTCATGGAGGAGAAAGCTGTCCTAGTTCACAAGGTGACTGCATCTGGGTTTGCAGTGTCTCACTTCAGAGTTCATGTATTCCAGATATCCTGTGGCCAGAAAGATCTCTGTGTGTTTCTACCCCCAACTAAGAGGGAAACAGCAAAATGACTTCTTGAGCCCCTGAATTGTCTTGTGGCTTCATACAATCTCCTTTACTCTAAATGTGCACCATTCCAACTATCCATCCAAAAATCATAAACCCAGGGATCGACTGTTCTTTTGAAAACGTCAGAACATGCAGCCGCTGAGCACTAAGCTGAAACGTCTGGTTATTGCCATTTAAATTGGGTCACATGTCACAGGAGTAGATGTACTAGTGAATTAGTCACAGGAACTATAGCAAGGGCTGAGAAAAACTTACACGTCTCATATGAGAGATTGCGTGACAGTGGAAATAGATGTGGGCACCATCTGCCAAGAGCTTGAAACAAGACTCTTTGACTGACCAGTTAAGTCCCTCATATTTGAACAACATAAACAATGTAGGCAGATAATAATAACTTTAGGAAACAGTAATGGCGACAAGACTTAGACCTCCCTATGTGCCCAGTCCTGCTTTAAGTATATTGTATGAATGATATTACTTAATCTTCCTAACAGTAATATACTGCTAAGTCGCTTCAGTCGTGTCCAACTCTGTGCAACCCCATAAACGGCAGCCCACCAGGCTCCCCGTCCCTGGGATTCTCCAGGCAAGAACACTGGAGTGGGTTGCCATTTCCTTCTCCAATGCATGAAAGTGAAAAGTGAAAGTGAAGTCGTTCAGTCGTGTCTGACTCCTACCTACCCCACGGACTGTAGCCTACCAGGCTCCTCCTTCCATGGGATTTTCCAGGCAAGAGTACTGGAGTGGGGTGCCACAGTTGTGTACTTTCATGGTTCCTCTAGTAGTGTCTTATACCACAAATCTGTTCTGAAGATTAATTTAAATAATACAAGTTGAAAAAGAAAATAAATTGCCAAACATTGTTTTTATAATTATAAATGACATTCTGTACTTGACTACATCTATCTATCAAAAACATCTGTCTTGACTTTCTACAACCCTGGTGCATCTACTCTGCAGAGCATATTTTAAGTGATAATATTATAACACCTAAAAGCATTATTATTAATTCTGGCCTAAAGGTGTTCCCCGTGGTAGTACATTCCACCAGTTTATTGAACAACCATAGTTTATATATCTTCATACCTCCAGTAATGGGAACACCTTAAGTTTTCTACAAATGTTTGAGATCTTAGTGTGGTTTATCATATATTAAGTACTTACTATATGTCAAGCACTGGCACGCATGCTAAGAACTTTAAAAAGGTGATTCCAATATAGTCCTTTTTACAATACTATCAGTTCTCACATTTAAGTGTGTATCAGAATCACATAAGCCTGCATCAAGGCTTGTTAAGACACCAATTTCCGAATCTCACTCCCAGAAATTCTGATTCAGTAAATTCAGGATGGGGACCTGAGAATTTACATCTCTAACCACTTCCCAGGTGATGCTGATGCTACTGGTCCAGGGGCCACATGGAAATCACTGCTAATATTACCACTTGAATTTTAGGGATAAAAAAGTTATAGTGATCCAGTGGTTAAGAATCTGCCTGCCAATGCAGGGGACACAGGTTCAATCTCCCCTCTGGGAAGACCCCACATGCCTCAGGGCAACTAAGCCCCAGAACAGCAACTCCTGAAGCCTGTGGCCCTAAAGCCCACGCTCTGCAACAAGAGAAGTCACCACGATGAGAAGCCTGCGCACCACGATGAAGAGTAGCCCCCAAACTGTGAGTAGAGAAAGCCCACACAAAAGCAACAAAAAACGGAGCACAGTCAATAGATAAATAATTTTTTTTATGGAAAGAAAATTAAAGCTCAAAGAATTGAGTAACTACCTATATTGGCTTTCTATAATAGCTGTCACAAAGTATCATAAACGGAGTGGCTTAAACAACAGAAATCTATTGTCTCACAATTTGGGAGACTATATGTTCAAGACAAAGGTGTGGGCAGGGTTGGGAAGAATCTATCCAGTCCTCTCCCAGATTCTTGTAGTCTTTAGACAATCTTTGACATTCCTTGGCTTGTAGAAACATCACCCCACTCTCTCCCTCTGTGCCTGTTTGTATCCAAATTTCCCCTTTACTTAAGGATACCAGTCATATTGGATTGGAGTCCACGCTAAAGACCTCATATACATTTGATAACCTCTGTAAAGGGCATATCTCCAAGTAAAGTCAAACACTTAGGTACTGAAGGTTAGGAATTCAACATATGAATTTTGGGGAACACAGTTCAACCATACATGCAAGACAAGTTACTTCAGTCCTGTCCAACTCTTTGCGACCCTATGGACCATAACCCACCAGACTCCTCTGTCCATGGGATTCTCCAGGCATGAATACTGGAGTGATTTGCCATGCCCTTGTCCAGGGCATCTTCCCAACCCAGGGATCGAACCTGTGTCTCTTACACCTTCTGCGTTGGCAGGCAGGTTCTTTATCACTAGTACCAACCACCATGAACTTTGGGGGAATACAATTCAACCATAGCATTAGACTAATCAAAAGGTCACACAGCCAATAAGTGTTGGAGATAGAATTAAAATCCAAGCCCTGTTTTTATGTCAAGTGACAACAGAAACCCTTTTCCACGTGCCCTGTAAAATATAGGAGAGATACTCTTCACTTCTGGCATTCTAATCGTCCTGATGGATAACAAGGCGATGCAGATGCAGACTTAACAGTCCCTGGCTTACAGCTGCCATTCAAAAGGCCCCAGTCAAGAAGTGAGACTTTTTCGTCTTGCTTGTAAGGAACACGGGATGTTCAAATGAGAAAGCTTTCACTTTGCCAGCTTTTTTGGACCTTCCCTCATCTAATCCGAAGAGACACCTGCCTGGCTGTTTCAGCTGAGCCTGATGCAGTGCTAAAGGTAGTGTCCAGTATCGTGTCCTTTCTCTGGGATAGCTAGGCAGGAGTGAAATGGCAGTAAGAGAGGGAACAGGCAAGGCAGGGATAGAGCTAGCTAGGTCAAACAGCATGGTCGCCTTTTCTCCCTGACTCAAGCCTGAGATTTGTGGATAACATAAAAGGTTACAGCCCCTCTTTGGAAGCCACAAATAACCCTGCTTGGTCTCTGACAGCTCGGCAGCCCTTGGCGTGCCATTACCCATTTGTGCCTGGGATTCCAGTAGTACATTTGAGCAGCTGGCCCCAAAGTGTGGTCTCTTCAGAGCATGTCGTAGGAGCTCTGGGTCACTGAGGAGCTGTTTCCTCTTTCGACTCAATGCCCGGAAACAATGCTCGATCTAATGAAATTACGTACTTTCTGGAGTGATTAATAAACATGGCCTATTTCTGCATGTGGGATGAATATACTTAAGTAAAAATAGTAAGTACATAGGAGTGCACTCATGTATAGATATACCTCTACCTAGCAATGGCTGAAACTCCATGACTTTGGCATAGAGACACTAAGGAAGGAGTCCCCCAAACAGAGGTAACTCCCCACTGTACCAACACACATATACACACACAAAAGAATGCATGTAAAACCTGGTAAAATCTGAATGTTTTGGACTCAAGTTAACAGTATTATATCATGTTAATTTCCTGGTTTGGACACTGGGCCATGTGGGTGTTAGTCACTCAGTTGTGTCTGACTTTTTGCAACCCCATGGACTCCTCTGTCTCTGGGATTCTCAAGGCAATAATACTGGAATGGGTTGCCATTTCCTTCTCCAGTGCTATGAAAGCGAAAGTGAAAGTGAAAGTGAAGTCACTCAGTTGTGTCCGACTCTTTGCGACCCCATGGACTATAGCCCACCAGGCTCCTCCATCCATGGGATTCTCCAGGCAGGAATACTGGAGTGGGTTGCCATTTCCTTCTCCAGGGGATCTTCCTGATCCAGGGATTGAACCCGGGTCTCCAGCATTGCAGGCAGATCCTTTAACCTCCAAGCCAGCAGGGAAGCCCCTCCAGTGCTATAGTTATGTGCAATATTATTACTGGGGGAAGCTGGGTGAAGGGTACACAGGAGCACTGCAATACTTTTTCAGCTCTAATGAGGCTTGTCGTTGTTTAGTTGCTAAGTCGTGTCTGACTCTTTGAGACCCCATGGACTGTAGCCCGCCAGCCTCCTCTGCCCATGGGATTTCCCAGGCAAGAATAGTGGAGTGGGTTGCCAAGTCCCTCTCCGAGAGATCTTCCCAAGCCAGGGATAGAACTCCCATCTCCTGCATTGGTAGGTGGATTTTTTACTGCTGAGCCATCAGGAAAGCCCCTGAAAAGGCTTGAACTATGTTAAAAATCATTTTTACAGTGAGAAATGATATGATGCTGCTGCTGCTGCTAAGTTGCTTCAGTCGTGTCCGACTCTGTGTGACCCCATAGACAGCAGCCCACCAGGGTCCCCAGTCTCTGGGATTCTCCAGGCAAGAACACTGGAGTGGGTTGCCATTTCCTTCTCCAACGCATGAAAGTGAAAAGTGAAAGTGAAGTTGAAATCGCTCAGTTGTGTCCGACTTTTCTCAACCCCATGGACTGCAGCCTACCAGGCTCCTCCGTCCATGGCATTTTCCACGCAAGAGTACTGGAGTGGGGTGCCATTGCCTTCTTCTATGATATGATGACACTACTGCAATTACTGCAACAGCAAAGAGGATGAGGTGATTGGATGGCATCACCGACTCAATGGACATGAGTTTGAGCAAACTCTGGGAGATAGTGAAGGACAGGGAAGCCTGGCATCCATGGGGTTGCAAAGATTCGGACACAAGTTAGCAACTTAACAACAACAAAACTATAATATCCTTAACTGGCATTGTCATCATTCATAGAAGTTATATTACAAAACATTTGTTAAAGAGTTACAATAATTCCCAAGTAGTATATTGATTTTGAGAAATTGCCAGTGTCATCTTTTGTTAGAATGTGGGTCTCTTGCTAATGATGTCCCTGTCTGAGCCAGGGTTTGACATAAGAAATTGGAAACCTGTCCACTGACACCCCAACGTGGGTAAGTGTCATTGTGTTATTGACGTTCAGTTCACTGCATCCGGAAGGCAGCTGAGTGCTGACCTCATGACACAGCTAGGCCTACCCCTGGGTGTCAGCACTTTCCACATGACCCAGACCCGGAGTGCCTGCCCTCTGACCCATCCTTGCAAGGTCACTGCCAATCTGGGTCAGTGTGGAGCAGTGAATGGGGATCTATGTGGCTGTCACCTGGATCCACTGAGTAGCCAAATGGGGTTGCCCGAATCCATGCCCACACTATTCTCAGGACACTGTTGACTTAAAAGATACAAAAATAGACTGCCATCTGTTTCTCCAGCAAAGATGGGTTTATTCAAGATCAATACAGAATTGCAATTTGAGGTCTGCAACCATGGCAAGCCGCATGCAAGTCCCGGAACAGCAAGGGAAGAATGCTTTCATGGAGAGGAAAAGGAATTTGGGGAGGGCTACAGAAAACGAACAGTCCATGGCTTTTCATTGGCTGAGTCCTGGCCAGGAAAGAAGAGGCTCCTTTCTTCTTCCTGCAGGGCTCCTCTGTCCCCGAAGGGCATGAGAGCGCCCCCTTCTGGTCTCCTGACTCTATTTAATTGAGATTTCACTGTTAGCTTTTTTTGTACAACCTGATTTCAAGACCATCACTATCATTAGGTATTTTCAGAATCACTAAATAGATAATTTCTCTTTACCAGAATGAGATATTAGGCATGGCATAGAAGCCTTTCTACCTTCTACTGAATTCATAATTACTTTCAAAGTTTTCTAATCCTTATAAAATGTTTCTGAAATGTTCTGTTATCCAATACCTTTATATTCAATTAAATCATTCAGTGTCAGGAAACCTGTTTAACTATGGTCATTGGAATACCCTAAGATAATCATCTTGAGCTAATGAATGTATACTAGACATAATATTTGGAGAAGGCAATGGCACCCCACTCCAGTACTCTTGCCTGGAAACTCCCATGGACGGAGGAGCCTGGTAGGCTGCAGTCCATGGGGTCTCGAAGAGTCGGACATGACTGTCACTTTCCCTTTTTCACTTTCCTGCATTGGAGAAGGAAATGCCAACCCACTCCAGTATTCTTGCCTGGAGAATCCCAGGGACGGGGGAGCCTGGTGGGCTGCCGTCTATGGGGTCACACAGAGTCGGACACGACTGAAGCGACTTAGCTTAGACATAATATTATAAACTAATTATGTAGTGTCTCACAGTTACTATTAAAGTACTTATTAGCTGAAATGGATCTATTTCAAAATTTAACCAACTGGTTCACTTATGTAAGTGTCTATCAGCTAAATTTCAGCTTTGCTGGTGTTGCTTGAACCCAACACATGGTTCTTCTAGAGCTAGTCACTACTGTTTTCTTTCTCTCTTTTTGTGCAGCTTTTAAAACGAAGATTTATTTGACAAGTTTCACTTAGCACAATACACATAAAAGGAAAATCACAGGACAATGAAAAATGTAAATCAAGGACTCACAATTTCATACAAACACCAAGACCAAAATCCTAAAGTATTGGTATGTGTCAAATTTCCCCCTTTCACTTAAAAAGAAAAAAATAAAAAGCTTAAGCTTACATGCTATAGAGGTTATTAAGTGAAACTAGAATTACCAAACATGCCAAATGTGTTTTCATTGTGAAACTACTCTATGGAATGTTCTCACAGCATATCTAGAATATTCTTCTTACTCTGCTAAATGCCTGGGAATTTCTATAACTTGAGCTTGAATGAATCTTACGAAAAAGACAATTGAGCAAAGAAAATAAGGTAGCACTTTAATGCACTGTCCACAGTATTTTGAGAAAGCATACATGATTTCTGGTTTATACAAGGTGACTCGGCCATGAAGAACCACCACACCTTGGACTAGCCCATCAAAAAACAGCAGGGAGCCGACATTTATTTGTCACTTCTTCCTGTCTCCTATTTCTCTTTAGTTAAGTTTTCCCCACGGGGCACTAACAACTCTGCATTTCAGGGTTGTGTGACTCAGCCTTTCTAGACACAGAAGACGTGAACTCCTGCCTCTTACATCCCATGATATAGCACTGCATCTGGGAGGGAGGGAGTCAGAGCCTCTGTGATGCTGGCTCTCTTGGCCCTAAGCTCTCACTATGGAAGGTTCACTGAGTACGTGTGTGCTAAGTCGCTTCAGAGTGTCCAGCTCTTTGTGACCCTATGGACCATAGCCTGCCAGGATCCTCTGTCCATGGGATTCTCCAGGCAAGAACACTGGAGTGGGTTGCCATTTCCTTCTCCAATGCGTGAAAGTGAAAAGTGAAAGGGAAGTCACTCAGTCGTGTCCGACTCTTAGCGACCCCAGTGGACTGCAGCCTACTAGGCTCCTCCATCCATGGGATTTTCCAGGCAAGAGTACTGGAGTGGGGTGCCATCGCCTTCTCCATCTGAACCATTAGAAAAGCCTAAACTGTGTAAGAGAGTGTGGTCAAATGTTTAGCCTAATCAACTTCAGTGTTCAGAAGCCAGTTTGGTATCATGGGTGTATATTTTCATTGAGTTTAGTTGACATAGATGCCATTAGTCATTTCTATCCAGACATTCAAAGAAGGAAAAAAACAAAAACAAAACTGAGACTCAGAACACAAAGAAAAATCTAGATACCATTATAGGTAATTGGATGCTTCTAAATGCTGTGGTGTTTTAGTACTGACCCTGAGCAAAACGGAGAAGGCAATGGCACCCCACTTCAGTACTCTTGCCTGGAAATCCCATGGACGGAGGAGCCTGGTAGGCTGCAGTCCGGGGTCTCGAAGAGTCGGACACGACTGAGAGACTTCACTGAGCAAAAGTGAGGTAAGCAGGGAATGAGAATTCTATTTAAAAGATCTCTATCAGCTGTAAAGTTCTGCCATGGTTAACTTTCTGTCAGTTTGATGGAGCTAAGAGATGCCAGGATAGCAGGTAAAACATTCATGGGTGTGTCTGTGAGGGTTTTTCAGGAAAAGATTAGCATTTGAATGGGTGAACTAAGTAAAGCAGATGGCTTTCTCCAAAGACTGTGAGCATCTTCCAATCCCTTGAGGGCTCAAAAAGAACAGAAAGGCAGAAGGGTGAATTTGCTCTCTCTCTGCTCGGGCATCTGGTTTTCAAGCTTTCTGACTTAACTGGGACTTATCACCAGGCCTCTGATTATCTGGCCTTCAGACTCAGACTGAATTATAGCTACCAGATTTCCTGGCTCTCCAGCTTGAAGACAACGACAGATCCTGGGACTTCCTAGCCTCCATAACACCATGAGTCAATTCCTATAATAAGTTTACTTGTGTTTATATCTCTGTATATCCTACTGGTTTCTGTTTCTCTGGAGAACCTTGCCTAATATAAGCTCATGCCCACTTTCACATAAATAACACACAATGACACTAATCCCTACCTTGAATGTCTAGTCAGATTGATGCCTGTCCAAGACTATAAGGAATCCTCCCTAAGACCCCACAATCCTCCTCCATCCCTCAAACCTATTTCCCAGCCTCTTGCTGCTCCACCCCTTCATCCAGCTTCCCTGGCTTCTTCCCAGCCTTGACCCCACTGGCCTGTTGTCCCTATGTTTCATTCCCTCACACCCCCAAATGTGTCAACTACACCATGGTATAAACATCCTACTTAAAACAATGGCTGTCAATGATGGATGTTCATTTGAACCACCGATGGATGTCTATAAAAATACTGATTTCCAGATCCCACTCAACACTATTGAACAGTTCTCCATGGTTAGAAACAGGACAATCTGTCTGTAGTTTTCGAATCTCTATAGCTGATTCTGGAGAACAGACAAGGTCGTGAACCAATGAGTTAGAGCATGAGGTTTGTCTCCTTTCGTTTCCTCTTTGAAATTGCTTCAGTCTCCTTCCCTTTGCCTCATTCTTCTTGCCCCACTACCAGCATGATTTTCTGGGCAACAAACTTCTTCCTTGATAATTGCTCCTCATTTCTATCCATTTCATTTGATGCCTTGATCTTGGACTTGGTTGCATCATAGCAACCTAGAATCAAAGAATTAGATAGTACCCAGGAGATTCTCACTCTTACCATCTTCTCTACTGAAATGTTTTGATAGCCTCTGCAAAGAAGTTTCTTAACATAGGGTCTGCAAACTTTAGCTTAAAGAGGTTTTCCTGGTGGCTCGGATGGTAAAGTATCTACTTGCAATGCAGGAGACCTAGGTTCAATCCTTGAGTTGGGAAGATCCCCTCAAGAAGGCAATGGCAACCCACTCACTCCAGTGCTCTTGTCTGAAAAATCCCATGGATGCAGGAGCCTGGTAGGCTACAGTCCATGGGGTCACAAAGAGTCAGACATGACTGAGCAACTTCTCTTTCTCTCTCTCTCTTTATTATTACTAACTCCTATGTGAAATCTGGGCTTCCCTGATGGCTCAGTGGTAAAGAATCCGCCTGCCAATGCAGGAGACACAGGTTTGATCCCTGGGTCAGGGAGATCCCTTGAAGAAGGAAAAGGCAACCCACTCCAGTATTCTTGCCTGGGAAATCCATGGACAGAGGATAGGAAGCTACTGGCAAGCTACACTCCAATGGGTTGCAAGAGTCTGGCATGACTTAGTGAATAAACAACAACAACAAATATGAACTTAGCATTTCTTTCTATTATGATTATAAGCTATAATTACAGTTGTATTAGTTGTACCTTAAACTTGGTCACTAATAGATGTTACAGATAGTTTTATACCAATGCCGTCATCACAGCTGTTTTTAAACACAGGTTCATGAGAACCCCATGAGCAATTTTTAAACACACACCCCATTTAAAGCTTAACTTCAAGACTGATCTACTTAAGGATCTTCTCATACAACTTCAGCTACCTGAATGCACGTCCACTTTTTGGAAATAGACATTAGATGTATTACTGTGTGTCCTCCGTTGCTCAGTCATGTTGGACTCTTTGCAACCCCGTGGACTATAATCTGCCAGGCTCCTCGTCTGTGGAAATTTCTAGGCAAGAATACTGGGGTGAGATGCCATTTCTTACTCCAGGGGATCTTCCTGACCCAGGAATCGAATCTACTTCTCTTGCATCTCCTGCGCTGGCAGGTGGATTCTTTACCACTCGTGCCACCTGGGAAGCCCAGCTGGGTTACTTTCCAATACCAAATCCCAGCATTCATTCTTTGGCTACCCTCTAATGGAGCTCACTGTTGCCCTTACATACTTCTATTGTTGTAACATCAGATTAATCTTCCAGGATATCAGACTGTCCTGGTCCAACTGACTTCTATTATAAGCCTAAATATAATGGTTGACATCTGAACGACACTCACTCATTGAGTGTCTTCTGTCCAGTTTCCTATGCCTCACCCTCAAATCAGGCCACCTCTATTATCCAGGCTTCCCAGATGGCGCTAGCAGTAAAGAACCTGCCTGCCAATGCAGGAGACTTAAGAGATGCAGGTTCGGCCCCTGGATCAGGAAGATCCCCAGGAGAAGGACGTGGCAACCCACTCCAGTATTCTTGCCTGGAGAATCCCATAGACAGAGGAGTTTGGTGGGCTGCAGTCCACAGGGTCATGAAGAGTTGGCCACGACTGAAGCAACTTACCGTGCACTCACACACACACACACACACACACACACACACACTATTATCCACTGACCAATACTGGCTGAAGCCAGCAATACTGGCTTTAAAATGGACTGACTTAGACCCTTAAAAAACCTTCTCATGCAATCTCAGTGACACCACAAATGACTTGATAAGAAAGGAGCAACATGAAGTGTTTCACATCCTTTCTAAACTTCTCAACACTTCATTCTTCAGTTCTCATTTAAAACAAATGTTTCACAAAAAGAGGTAATTACCCTACTGAGAACTCCTTTTCAAACATCCTTGGCCCAATTTTAAAATGCTTTTCTCTCTTTAACCACTCTTCTTTTAAGTTTCTTTTGTTTTCAATAAAGAACTTTCTTAGAAGGAAAGACGGTGGGTGGAATAAAGAAAATATGCTTCTAGGGTACCTTCTACTACCAGTTTCCATGTTGCATTTGCAAGCAAGTATAATATATTAGGGGTTTCCCCAGTGGTTCAGGGATAATGGATTTACCTGCAATGGAGGAGATGTGGGTTCGATCCCTGGGCTGGGAAGATCTCCTGGAGAAGGAAATGACAACCCACTCCAGTATTCATGCTTGGCAAATTCCATGGACAGAGGAGACTGGCAGTCAATAGTCCATGGGGTTGCAAAAGAGTCAGATACAACTAAATAACAGCAAATAATATATTAGAAGTTTATTCAGTGTTGGTGACAAAGATGTAAATGCAGCATATATGAGACTGAAGATCATTTCTGTTTCAGATAGAGGAGTCCATAGGTAGACAATCTAAGACTGGTATAACTACCCTACACCCTCATCAGAGACCCTAGAGTTTATCTTTAGCCTTTACCATCCTTTACATGCAGCCTCTAGGTCTCAAAATTGCTGCAGGGGCTCCAACTATTACCATCTTCATTCCAGACAGCAAGAAAGAAGCAGTAGGGAGGCACTTGCCAGTGGTGTCCATGCTCTTTAAGAAGCCTCTATGTCATCTTTTGGCTTGTGTCCCTTTAGGCAGTAACTCTAGGTGGGCACTAGCTTCCTAAGCGGAAAATTGTTGTTTTTCTTAAGAAAGGAGACAGTGGACCTCCAGTGGGACATAGGAGTTTCTGCAAAGGAGCAGATTCCAGAATTAGGCCAACTTATACTAAAGCCATGTTATTTCAGTATCACTAGAGCTCCCTAGTGTGTTATATACTTACGGCCTTGGAGAACTGCTAAGTAACTTTCAGGGTGTTGATCACTGACTCCTTTTTACCACACCTTTGCTTTTACATCTCCTTCCAGCATTGCAGACATCTGGGCACATTTCTTTCCTCCTTATATTAAAGTATACCAAGAACTTCTCTGGTGGTTCAGGGGTGGAGAGTCTAGCTGCCAACGCAGGGGACACAGGTTTGGCCCCTCCTCTGGGAAGATTTCACACGGAGCGGGGCAACTAAGCCCATGCACCACAGCTATGAAAGCCTTTGCACCCTTCAGGCCGTGCTCCACAAGAGAAGCCACTGAAACGAGAAGCCCACACGCCATAACCAGAGTCATACCCACTCTCTGCAACTAGAGAAAGCTCGTGCATAGCAACCAAGACCCAGAACAGCCAAATCAATAAATAAAATAAAATGAAGTACAGCAAGGGTCTGTTTAACTCATATTTTTATCTTTACAACAAAGTACAGAACCTAGTCCACGGTTTTGATAAAGGTCTGATAATTGTGGATTGCAGATCTCTAGTAGATAATTGTGCCTGGAGAATCCCAGGGACAGAGGAGCCTGGTGGGCTGCAGTTCATGGGGTCGCTAGGAATCAGACACGACTGAGTGACTTCCCTTTCACTTTTCACTTTCATGCATTGGAGAAAAAATGGCAACCCACTCCAGTGTTCTTGCCTGGAGAATCCCAGGGATGGGGGAGCCTGGTGGGCTGCCGTCCATGGGGTCGCACAGAGTCGGACACGACTGAAGCGACTTAGCAGCACCAACAGCAGCAGCAGATAATCGGAGATCGAAAATGTTCTTGTCCCTATTTGTCCAGCAAATGCTCCAACCCCTCAGTGCCAACTTATAGAAAAGAAACGGTTTCCTTCTTAGCTACTCCCAAGCCCATCTGTTCTCTTATCATCAGGGGTATACTTTTATTTTAATAAAATAAATACATATGTGATGGCTTAGTGGTCATCAATTGGATTGGGCGTTTTGCCAAGCTTTGTACACCCATTTTGCTCTCAGAATGTCAGTACTGCATGGATATAAGGCTCTTTACTTCTCACAGCTCATTCTTAGGAGACATTATCTCATCCCACTCTGAAAGGTATAACACTTTAGTGTTGTTACACTTAAGAGGGAAGGGAGAGAAAACAGAAGGGCCTAGGGCTGTCTAACTAATGCCATTACAATAGATTACAAGGTGAGAGTGTTCATGTAGCTTTTTATAACACAAAACTCACTCATAACACTATCTGAGATTGCAAAAGGAACACATTAATGGCAGGAAATGCTAGAGTAAAAATATTCTCTATGCTTTGGACCACATTATGGAAAGATATGTTTTATAAGGATAGGATTACACTGGGTGTTTGCTGTCGTCTGCAAAACGGTGTGAGTTTGTTGAGAAGTTAACTCTTACTGTGCCTCCAAAAGGAAGATGATGGAAATGAATTAGTTTACACTGTAAAATACATAAGCTGAGGCATGAACTCAGTGACTAAATGTTGCAGAAGGATAGAGACTCAGATTTCAGCTGTGCTTTCTTGTAGACCCCAACTTTCAAGATGATAAGGATACAGGTCTGTCAGCCAAGGACCTTCAAAGGAGGGTGCCCAAGATAGGGGGCTGTGGCTAAGACAATGCCATAGGATAAAGGAGCTGGGAGCTGGAGATGTTGATTTTGGAAACGAGGAGATTCAACAGGACATGTTCTCAAAGGAAAGGAGCAAGATTTGGATTTAATGAATTCAAGGGGTGGGACCAAAATAATGAAAAAGAGAAACCTACAAAAGACAGATACCAGCTCATTGAAAAGCATAACTGAAATTCTAAGCATCTTCAAAGCAGACCAGGTCAGCTCAGTAGGGAGAGAGTTCCCTGTGGCTGGAGGAAATCAACCAGACAGTAGATGTCTATTTTGAAAGAGCAAAAATCACTATTACACTGGCTCAGTTCTCCATTATTTCTTACCAGGCAACTGCAGTAATCTTCTAATAAGTCTTTCTGCTTTGACACTTACCTTCCAGGAAAAAGAAAAATCTATAGGACCCTGAATGATCCTTCTATGAGAAATTAGATACTCAAAACCATCCTAAAGATTCCCTTCTCACCTCATGTGAAAGGCAAATCCCCTCCAATTTCACTCTAAAGAATCTATACAATATGTTCCCCAGCCACCTCTCTGAATTCAATTCTGTTACTCTCCCCCGCCCCCATTCTACTCCTGCCACACTGACCACCTTGTTATAACACAAACACATCAGACATGTTCCTTCCTCAGGGCCTTTGCACTTGCTCCTCCTCCTGCCTGAAACATTCTTCCTACACAGATATTCCCTTCTTGGCTAGATCTGTCACCATTTACTGATCTCTTTCCAGTTGTCATTTTTTCAGTGACCCCTTCACAGACTACCTTACTTTTATATCCCTTATTTTATATCCCTGCTTTATTGTTTTTCATAGAACTCTCCCTGATGGCTCAGATGGTAAAGAATCCTCTTGCAGGGCAGGAAACTTGGATTCAATCCCCAGGTGGGAAAGATGCCCTGGAAAAGGAAATGGCTACCTACTCCAGTATTCTTGCCTGGGAAATCCCATGAACAGAGGAACCTGGCAGGCTACACTCCAAGGGATCGCAGAGTCAGACACAACTGATTGATTCACACTTTCACTATTTCAGCATCATCTGACATATTACAGTTTTCACTTGTTAATTTACTATCCCTCCATACTAAGAATGCAAGTTCCCTGAGAGTAAGGGGCTTTCTCTCTTTTGTTTTTAAGATATAGCCAGAGTACCTGTAAGAGTGATGATTCCTGGCCTGAGGTAGGTACTCAGGAAATGTGTTGATCGAATGTATGATGCTTCTCCAAAACAGTGTTCTAGACTTTGAGAAATGAGGTTGTTGGCTATGGAGAGCCACTGAAAGAGTTTAAGTAAGGTTATGATATTGTTATATTTGAGTCTGAAATGATTTCTTCAACAGAATGAGGATGGGAGGACTTGAGTTCTCAGCCATGTCCATAACAGATGACCATAGAGAAGACTAATCTAAAGTCCAGATGAGAAGCAAAGAGGGCAAGATGGGTGTGCATTGAAGAGATGCTTTAGGATTTAAAACTGAGCAGAGAAATTCCCTTCTGAATGCCTAGTTCAACTGCGCAGGGCTTTTCAGTTGATTGAGAGCCCTTTCTCTGCTGGGCCCTTCATCACTACAAAGCCACATGGTCAAAGCTTTCCTTTCTAGTGACAGGGGGCATAGGAATGTTTTTCTTGGCTGTCGTAGCTCCAAACAAGGATCAATAGGATAAAATCCAACTGGAGCCCAGATCTTGCCCTGTTCCAGAACAGACCGGACACTTACTGTGTGTGAACAGACAGCCCAGATACCAACTCCCAGTTTCCATTACAAAAATAATAAAAGTTCGAGGGAAATGAGATTGGAAAACCAAAGTAAGTAGAAGACTCAAGACATCCTCCTATTTGTTTTTCTTCTGTTTCTAGGCCCCAAGCCAGGAGAGCCCTCTTCCCCATGGTTGCTTGGTTACAGCCTGAGAGGTTCGCCAGGGTAACATCTGGAATAAAGGTGGGTGGGCAGGGAGCCAGGGCCTGCTCAACTTGAACGGGATCTGAGAAAGAAAGGAAAATAGGATTTTTATTTTTTTTCTAATTACTGCCCAACCTTGAGGACAAAGGAAGGAAATATTTGAGATAAACTGAAAATATGTTAAAAGGTTTTCTTTTAAAGGATTGTTACAACTCATTAACATAGCATAGGAATAGAAGGCAAGAGAGGACCTCTGGAAGTTATGGCCATTTTTAATGCTTTGGAGTGGGCATTTTCTTCCCAAGACCCTGAGCAAGTCCAGGTTTGGGGCTATTTAATATTATTCTTGAGTACAGCCTGGTTCAGAATAGAAGGAGCTACATTCAAATATCTAATAATAAAAATGGTAATATTAATAATAAACACTTAATGATTGCTTACCCTGTTTCACTGAGGGATGTAGATGTACTATCTTATTTAATTCTTGTATGAGGTTTCCCTGGTGGCTCAGTTGGTAAAGAATCCACCTGCAATGCAGAAGACTGCCTGCCATATAGGAGACCTGGGTTCAATCCCTGGGTCCAGATGATCCCTTGGAGAAGCGAATGGCAACCCACTCCAGTATTCTTGCCTAGGAAATCACATAGATAGAGGAGCCTGGCAGGCTATAGCCCATGGAGTCACAAGAGTCAGACACGACTTATCAACTAAACCCACCACCACCACCACGGGACACGTCTGAGCCCTAGAGATGGTAGTGAGAGAGTCAGTTCCTAGGCAGGTTGATAAGGAGTCTAGGGGTTCCCAAGGAGAGAGCGATCTGGAATTCTCAAGCAGGAAGAAAGGACAAACTTTTTTTCCTTCTCTACATTCCTTAGGATTATATAACAATAATGTATCCTGCCTGAGAACAGTCTTTGGATTAAACCTTCTGGCTAATTCTGTTATCTTAAACTGTAAATTATGGGAGTAGGTCTGATGAGGTCTTTACAACCTCCAGACATTCTTTGGATTATATAACTTCATTGTTAACAGTAGCAAGCGGGTACTCTTTCTGCCCCCTTCTGATGCCTATGTCAGAAGCTTTCTCTATCTCCTTTATACTTTAATAAAACTTTATTACACAAAAGCTCTGAGCGATCAAGCCTCGTCTCTGGCCCCAGATTGAATTCTTCTCCTCTGGGGGCCAAGAATCCCAGTGTCTTGGCGTGATTCAACAACAACCTTTCAGTAGGAAACATCTTACTGCACATGTCATACTCATCAGGCAGTCTGAGTCCAGGACTTGCTTTCCTCTGCAGGCTACTGTCTCGCCTCCCACAGGTTACCAACCCCTCATCATCTATTGCCTCCCTTTCATGGATTAGAGAGATGGTTCAGCACCCTGGTTAAGCATCATATGGAGACTTGCTGCAATCAAATCACAGCTCTGTGTTACCTTGAGCCAATAACTTATTCCAAGTCTCATGTTCCTCATGTGTAATAGGGGTTAATAATGACATTTATTGCTTGGATCTGTTGGAAGAATTTAATGAGAAAACATGTAAAGCTCTTAATGCACTATGATTACCAGGGTTTAATAAACAGTTACTTGTTGATAGAATTATGGTTATAACTAATATCTTGATTCTTCAGTTGAAAGCACATACATTGATTGTGCCAAGAATCAGGGTAATGAGTAAAAGACAAGCATTCACTTTGTGGTAAACCCACATTCTGCTGGATCCTATCTCATCCCCTATGACTTCAACTTCGCTGTTTCAGAAAGAAAGGGTGTATGGTTGTCCACTGAATCAACCATTCCTTCTCCTCCCACAGTTGTACTTGGAAAAATGCGTGTAAACAAATCAGCCCATTTCCCTGAATACTTGTTGTGAGCTTTAGTTTTTAGATATTATGGGAGAATATTAAAGAAATTAAAGACATGGTTCTTCTCTGAAATGTCTCCGGGAGGAATTGAGATTGAAATTAAAGCCAGAATGATTCTTATGTGATAGAATGCCTCTTCTTGCATATTTCAATTAAGAATAGATCTGAACACCAGTATGACTGGAGCAATTTGGTTATTCTAAGTACTTTACCTCTGCCTTGGGGATTCCCTGGTGGTCCAGTGGTTAAGACTTCACCTTCCAATGCAAGGGAAGTATGTTCAATCCCTGATCAGGGAGCTGAGATTCCACATGCCTCAGGGCCAAAAAGCCAAAACAGAAGCAATATTTTAACAAGTTGAATAGAGACTTTAAAAATGGTCCACATCAAAAAACAAACAATTTACCTTTTTCTGTATTCCCAGTTAAAGATAAAAAATTAAAGAATTACATTGGAATAACATTGACCTTAGTTTTTAAACAAGTAACTTTACCCCTTTGTTCCTTGGTTTCTTCATTTAATGCATCAGAATAATGATAACTGTACTGTTTCCAGGCCTGTTAAAATTATAGAGAAAATGCAGATAGGTGCCTAGCACAGTGATAGGTATAGCTTAGTCAGCTAGGGCTTCTAGAACAAATTGTCATAGACCAGGTGACTTAAACAATGAACTTTTATTCCTTTTAGTTCTGGAGGCTGAGGAATCCAAGATCAAGGTGCATCAAAATTAGTTCGAGGTGACAACTTTCTTCCTAACTCAGAGATGGCCATCTCCTTGTATCCTCACATGGTGAAGAAAGCAAGCTTTGGTGTTACTTTCTCTTCTAATAAGGGTATTAATCTTATTGTGGGGGCATCACCCTCATGACCTCAGCTACACTTAATTACTTCCCAAGGGACATACCTCCCAATATTATCACACTGGGGATTAGGGCTTCAACATATGAATTTCAGGGGAATACATTTAATCTATAAAAGTAAGTGTACAATTAATGTGATCTATAGTAACTTTAACAATAATCATAAATCTTCTGATAATTATAGTTTGAGTACCCGATTTTAACTGAAATAGGACACCTGAAAGTGGATGTTCTACTCCTCAAAAAAAAAAAAAAAAGTCTAAATATTTTTGTTCAGGCAGAAATGACCACATGATTAAAACCTGGAAGCAAATGGTAACATTAAAAACAAGAGAGCCAAAACCAGAATGTAAGCATAAAAGGGCAAGGCACGTAACTGTTCTCTTTATTGCTGTACCTGTAGCACACAGCACAGATGGTGGCATCCAGTAGGAGCTTAATCAGTGTTGGTGAATGTGCCAAAGTACTAGTGATTTCTGAAAAGAAATAACCAACAACTAAATCCAAGAAGGACTCTGCTGCTGCTGCTAAGTCACTTCAGTCATGTCCGATTCTGTGCGACCCCAGAGATGACAGCCCACCAGGCTGCCCCGTCCCTGGGATTCTCCAGGCAAGAACACTGGAGTGGGTTGCCATTTCCTTCTCCAATGCATGAAAGTGAAAAGTGAAAGTGAAGTTGCTCAGTCGTGTCCGACTCCCAGCGACCCCATGGACTGCAGCCCACCAGGCTCCTCTGTCTACTTATTGAAATGGACTCAAGAAGAACTCTTGTTGAAAAATAGTCTATGCAATATTCTACTCAGTAAACACTGTGTTCCCGTCTCAGAGTCCATCAGGTCTTTGGCTCAGAAGCCATATCTTTGCCATTTCCTTCTCCAATGCATGAAAGTGAAAAGTGAAAGGGAAGTCGCTCAGTCATGTCCAACTCAGCAACCCCATGGACTGCAGCCTACCAGGCTCCTCCATCCATGGGATTTTCCAGGCAAGAGTACTGGAGTTGGGCGCCATTGCCTTCTCCGTTTTATCAGTCAGATAGGTGCAAAGGACTGCTATGGATAGTAATATGAAGATGCATACAATTCAAGCCACATGCTTATTTTACACCCACAGAATGCCAGGTCCTCTTGCTCTAGGCACTATGGATTCAACCATACATAAACCATGGTCTTTGCCTTTAAGAAACCCAGGGCTTAGCTGGAGAGATGGGCATAGAAACAAAGAAACAGACCTTCCAAATTAAGTACTAAGCCAAAAACACTGTATATATGTGGCAGAAAGAAGTAGCTTGGTAGTCAGGAAGAAACTCAAGAGGTGACATGGTTGAGTCTTGCAAATGTGATCATCGGGCACCCAATTAGGAAGAGTATTCCAGGTGCAGGGACCAGCTTGCACAAAGATAGAGAGATGTGAATGTGTGTGCAGGGCAGGTGGAGTTGGCCTGATGATGAAAGATAAGATAAGAATCACTCAGTCAAGGGCCCCTACACCTTATTTACAAATTTGGATTATGTCCTCCAAGTAACAAAACCAAAAGGTGAAGGGATTATCAAAAACAGAGGTAATAGTATCAGGAGTTAGTGACAGGTTGACTATAGTGGTTAAGAAAGGAGTATGAAGGATTTTCTTCTGTACAAAGAAAGGAGCACAAGTTTGAGGAGAAGATGAGAAGCTCAAATTTGGGGTGTGCTCATAGATGTGTGTCTCCAAAGCAGACAATCAAACAATAGTGATAATAGTTAAGCACTCAGGACAAACACCACGTGTTTGCTGGGGAGAGTGTTTGAAGACATTCACTGATGAAGATGGAGACAATGTGCTTGCTTGGGGCTGAGAAGGGGCCATGCTATGCAGAGCAGTGATCTTTTCCTCCTTTCTAGGTCGTAAATCTTTTGAAAATCTCATGTAATGATATGAACTATTAGGAAAATGTCACAAAACTACATATGTACATGTTAAGGGTGCATTCAATTGCAGAATGTTCTGAGATTTTGTAGAGAACCAAGGAGCCCCAGTTAAGAAATCAGGGAATACAAGGAGGATGAAGAGGGGCCAACTTGCAACCCTAGCCATTTGGGTGGTGAAAAGCTAGGAGACAATACAATAAAAGAGTTGACAACAGCATCTCAGTCTCCAACTCCCAGGGCACATGCCTCCCAGAAAGCCAAGTAACTTTTGCTTCTGAGTTTAAATATCCAGGTTTAGCAGAGTAGACTTGAGCTCCTGTCCATAGTTTAAAATATTTGACAAATGTCCCTTTTCACCTTCCCACCCATATTTCTTTCTCCATGTGCCTTTAATGGAGCTACGTGAATTCACAAAGAAAATACTGACCGGAAATTCAACCTTTGGATGTCTTCACAACTAGGAGTCACTAACTTGGATGGTAGAGAAATGTCTGCCCTGGTGCTAATCTACACTTTCGGTTTTCTGTAGAGCTTCACAGGCCAGCAAGAGTTACTTGGAAAGAAAAAAAGTATATGATAATGAGAGAAAACAGCTTCTGGTTTTATGAGCCTTCTTGCTCTTCTACAGCCAGTACTTGAAGTCTCAGTAATGAGGCTTGTTGGGGATTTTGGGGGATCATTTGTCAATCAATAAAGCAGTTACAGAACAGTAAAGCCTGAATCGTTCTTGAATTTCTCTGAAATGTTACTTGTTCCTTCTTTCTCCTAGTCTTGTTGTGACAATGCAAGTGCCCTGTTCACTGGTCTCCCTCTACCCAATACTACCACCTGCCTTTACCATTGATCCCTCCTGTTCGCATTTGGCCATCGCCCAGTGACATGTTCACACTGTTATATTTAAAATAGATTACCAGCTAGGACCTACCGTATAACATTATGAACTCTGCTCAGTATCCTGTTACAACCTAATTGGGAAAAGAATTTGAAAAAGAATAGGTGTGTGTGTGTGTGTGTGTGTGTGTGTGTATGGGCTTCCTTGGTGGCTCAGATGGTAAAGAATCCTCCTGCAATGCAAGAGACATGGGTTTAATCCCTGGGTCAGGAAGATCCTTTGGAGAAGGGAATGGCAACCCACTCCAATATTCTTGCCTAGAGAATTCCATGGACAGAGGAGCCAAGTGAGCTATAGTCCATAGGGTTGCAAAAAGTTGGACATGACTGACTCACACACACACACATACACTCACACACACACACATACACTCACACGCACATACATAACTGAATCACTTTGCTGTATACCTGAAACTACACTCCAATATAAGATAAAAAGTTCTTTCTTTACTCCCAGAAATGAAAGCTTTGATGGTGAGCCCAGCCTAGACCAACATGCTCACAAGTCTGATGTCACTTTTAAGCACAAACTGAACAAACTATTAAACTTCAGATTTCAACTTTAAGACATTCAAAAAATAATTAAGGGAATCTCATTTGCATGGCTTGAAAATAAATTGAGAAGAGGGTAAATTAAGAGACAGAATGACTTCCCAGAAATGTACCCAGAGGTGAAGAGGCTGAGGCTTCTTCTTACAGTCATCAAACTGGGTACCACAAGAAGCTTAAGAGTTTCTACAGTGGAGAGACTGTTAGGAAGGAAACTGACAAAGTCTTAATAGCTAACTATGGGCTCTCTCAGGGAGTACCAGAGAAGAGAAAGGGATATGGCAGAACTCTGTAAATTTCCCCCCGAATCTATTGCCATGTTAAAGCAGCATAAAACCAGGAAAAAAAGGAGGCTGGGAAAATGAACAAAGTTTATTTACAACCACCTAGCCTTGTCTCTGCTTTAGAAGCTGAGATGTATGAAAGAACAAAGGTCCTTGCATTCCCACCTACCAAATAGCAGGTCAATGATCTTTCTGGTTCTTTGCTTAAGAGGTTGTTTATTTTTACCCCTAATTGTGTCCCGTAGATTATTAGTTATTTGCCCCTCCCAGATTCATGCAATCATTCATGCATTTGTTCAGACATGCATTCTTATATTTCATCACTCAGCAAATACTTATATCTATCATGTACCAGACACTGTATATACGTTTTCACAAAAGGTAGTGCATATAAACATAAAATAAGGCAAGATTTAGGGTAGAGCTTCTCCTATTTGCAGCTGAGATTAATTTGTTTATAGCATACTTTGACTACTGTTAGCTAAAAGTCCCAGCTTCAATGCCATCCATAACATATCCCTCCATCTTGTCCACAAGTGTATCAAAATTTTATACACTTTTTAAAGAAAATTGTTTTGGTATATGATCAAATGTCCAAGTCCCTAGAACTCAATTGGCATAAGTGTAAAATAAATAGTACATCTCTCCATCTCTCCTATGCTGTGGATCTCACTCCACAGAAACAACCACCATTAATATTTTCTAGGGAGGAGTTCTTAAATGAGCATTTTTGTAGTATCATTTTTAAGGATTAAACAATAAATAATTGCATAATACTGTGATAAACAATAAGAGGAAAAAAAATGTTGGGAATCTCCAACATATCTGAACAGGGAATTTCACATTTCAAATCCCCTATTTCTATTTTTTTCTCCTTAAACTACCAACCTAAAGACTTATTTTAACCTAATTTCTGGTTTATTTTACTGAGTATGGTCTGGGTCCTGGTGAGCATAACTTTCCTGTCAAAATGCTCACCAATTATCTCTTTAGTAACTCATTCTCAAATGGTGCCTCAGAGCAAGTAAAATCATTGCTGCAAAATTTGATAAACCCTTTAAAGAATATGACTATCTTTGTCTGCCTACAGTCCTTCCTTGTTATTCACCATTCCTCAAAAATCACTCCTATAAGTTTAATACCTACATTCCCTACCACATGTAGATATTAGTAGAAAAAGTGAACTTCTCAGAATTCCCTGTTCAGATATGTTGGAGATTCCCAACATTTTCCTCTTATTGTTTATCACAGTATTATGCAATTATTTATTGTTTAATCCTTAAAAATGATACTACAAAAATGCTCATTTAAGAATTCCTCCCTAGAAAATATTAATGGTGGTTGTTTCTGTGGAGTGAGATCCACAGCATAGGAGAGATGGAGAGATGTACTATTTATTTTACACTTATGCCAATTGAGTTCTAGGGACTTGGACATCTGATCATATGCCAAAACAGTTTTCTTTAAAAATACCTTCTATTGAATGTGATAGATATGAACCAATAATGGTAAAACCTGGTAATAAGTATTCC
Source organism: Bos mutus (assembly GCF_027580195.1). NCBI lineage: Eukaryota > Metazoa > Chordata > Mammalia > Artiodactyla > Bovidae > Bos > Bos mutus. The sequence goes on along the minus strand of NC_091629.1, from coordinate 52,771,379 downwards.
TATCGTCCCCATAAGACCCAGGCCATACTCACTTTCACAGGAAATGACAAAGCCACAGAAAAGAGCCAGCACCCACAGCACTGGGCAGGACTACCCACCTCCCCAGCCTCCATCGCCTGTCCCTACCTCCCCAGTGACAGCTTTGTTCTCTCCCCTGACCTTGTCTGCTTGACTTTCCATGGTGTCTTCATGCCTTTCCCCTGGGGTATTAACCTCTGCCTGTGTCTCAGTTGCCCTAGCTCACTGCTTTGTTCTCATCTGGGCTTATCTCCTTCCTTCTAGCACAACACCTTAAGACCAACTCAGAGTGACAGGCCACTCAGATGGACTTGACCATTCTTGGATGAGATACTTCAAGAGAAAACCAAATGGCTATGAAATGAGTTGTCCCAGAGTTTTAGATGTCCTCATAGCGGGGCTCAGGGACATGTCGGAGTAGACCTGCTCTTCCCTTCCCAAGTCATTATTTACTCTTACTAAGTTTTTATCATCCACCTTTACCGCACTCCATTTTCACTTTTCTTTTTTCATTTTTTAAAATTACTTATTTATTTTTGGCCTCGCCAACCGACACGTGGGATCCTGGCTCCCTGACAGAGATCACATCAAGCCCCCTACATGGGAAGTGCAGGGTCCAAACCACGGGACCGCCAGGGAAGTCCTTTATCATCTTCACCTTCACCACAAACATATTTATGATTACACTTAAGTTCATAGAAGGAGTTTCTCTCTATCTTTCTTATACACCTAGGGGAAGATGGTGTTAGTAAGCTAAGCCAAAACTTCATTAGACGTTCTTCTTTTGGTCAAAGAAAGGTACTCAGAAGATCATCTAGCTCCTAATACCATGGCCTAGAAATCATCAAGTGAGAATACTCAGTGGTCAAAGAAGCCACCCTGTGTTCTTGATCACCTGCCCAGGACTGAGTTCAGTAACCCAGGCTCTGCATCTCAACTGTTGCCTCGTCAGCAATCTCATTACATCATGACTCCACCACCCACCTTGTATCTTTCATCTCTGCCTCTCTGTGGTGCTTACACGTGGACTACAAGCAATTCAACTGGTTTTCATCTTAAGCATAAAATAAAATAGACAAAACAAGTCCCCTCAAAAGATCAGTTAAACCAGAATCTCTGGGATGGAGCCTAGGCATCAGTTTGTTTGTTTGTTTGTTTGTTTTTTTAATGCTCCAGAGGATTCAAATGCCAAGTTGAAAACTGACGCTCAAAAGCAAATCCCTTGAAAAGGTAGTATTTCCTCTTTTTTTCCACTCCCACCCACTTCTTGATTTTGACCATCACAACCCTATTCAGTTGAGAAAACATCAATTCTTAGCCTAGTGGCCTAGACTAAGAACCATCTTCTGAACAATCTTCTTAAGGAGGTCTAATTTGACACAGTTTCCCTCCCCTCACTTCATGAAACACTCTCCTCTAGGATCATTTCCTGCTTTTCTTCTAAACTTGGACTGCTTCTCCTCATTTTCCACCATGGGCTCCTGTTTTTCCAGTTTTGGGGTGGAGTGAGGACAGGAAGCAGCCTACATAGCAGGATTCTCCCAAGAGCTTTATAGGGCTAAAATTCTTATATGGATAATACTTTTCAGAAAACAGTAAGAAAAAAAAATTTAAGAAAACTGAGCTGATTCCAAAAAATGCAAGCAAACACCAGGAAACAGGGTAGAGAAGATGCCAACCAGATGTCGCTCAATGCCAGCTGTATGAGCTGGGGATCAGACCCTAACTTGGTTCAGATGGAACACAAAGGCCAGATTCATCCAGAACAAAGCTCTTGGGACACTTGGGATCAAGCTTTTATTCAGTCAGAGGAACTTTAGGATAAGTGGGGAGAACATAGTGACATAAATTTCAGTCTCATCTACCCTAAATTCAAGAATTTACCCTTCCTTCATCTTCAAGTCAAATTCGGGGAGGGCAAACCCACATCATACCACCTTGACTCCTGGGAAAAGTGCAAAGGATTAAGAGCAGAAGGCAAGTTGGGAAGGATCTGAGAGCTGGGCAGCTGTAGTAACAGCCCCTCCCAGTTTTCAGGATCTGAGCCGTTATGGTTCTGTTTTAAAATAAACGAAGATTCAGATGAACAGAAAGTTTGTGTTTCACATTAGCGTTGTGGCTTTTTCTCAGCTGGGTGTTTTTATTTTCTCTGTCACTTTGCATTACAGGAATAACACAGCTTTCCAAGGGAACAGCTCCATCAGATAAGTAAACAGCACAAAGTAAGGAGTATAGCTTGCAGAATTTGAGGCTCCTTGACTCACGGAAGACTTGGCCGTAAAGGTCTGTCTGTGGCTGTTGGCCCAGACCATGAGCTTCAGGCTCTGCTCTAAACTGGGCTGGCAAAGAGGCCAGACCCTATGCTTTGCTGCCTTGCATTTTCCCATGGGCGAGAAAAGAAGCAGCTGGGAAAATGGCTTCATCATACTTGCCCTGGCCCTTGCCAGCACAGTTGTGGGCACTGCCTACTGCCACCAGCATCCTCAGCTTTGTCCAAGCCAAGGGTAATGGAGCCACAGCCTAGGAAGTTATCAGCACCTCCCTGTCCACCAGGAAGGTGAGTTTCAGGAATAGGAATGGGTAGTTTCTCTACCCTGTTTCCTGGTGTTTGCCTGGTGTTTCCCTGAGCTAATTTTTTGGAATTAGCTGTTTTCTTAATTATTTATTTTTCCTGAACGTTTTCTGAACAGTATTATCTAAACGAGAATTTGGGTCCTATAAAATCCTGGGATGAATTCTTCTATGTAGATTGCTTCCTGTCCTCACTGCATTCTGTAAATGGTGGCCAACAAATGTGGGGGTAAGAGGGAATACACCCTCAGATATTCATCTGAGCCCTTCCATCACAAACTCCTATAAGTTGTCTACAGCCTGATTGACTAGCTGTTCTCCTCTACTTGCTCCCAATTCTCACTTTTGAGGCTTTGTGTCATGTACCCCAGGAAAGTATCATGGCCTCACAGCCTAGACCTTCCCTCCACTAGGACTGGTACCCATGTGAGCAACCCTACAACATCCTAAACGGGCCTCATTGAGTGAGCCTGACATTATAGGATAAACAAACTCTGCTAAGACACGGACCATCTGGTGGTCCAGTGGATAAGAATCCACCTACCAATGCAGGGGACACAGGTTCCATCCCTTGTCTGGAAAGAGCCCATATGCTGCAGGGCAGCCACGCCCCTAGTGCGCCATGACTACTGGAGTCATGTACTAGAGCCCAAGAGCCTCAACAAGAGAAGTCACTTCAATGAGAAGCCCACGTGCCACAACTAGAGAGTAGCCTGCATGCAGCAGCAAAGACCGCCAAATAATAATGATAAATAAAGGAATGGTCTTCAGATCAAATTTTTTTAAAAAGACACAGACCCTCTACCATGGTCCCCACTCCAAGAATAAGACTTCTACCACACCAACCTTGACCCAGCTGGAACTTGACTCTGCTTTACTCTTGAGGCTGGTTATTTGAGTGACTTTTCTCTTTCTGAAGCAAGTCTAGTGTGTTCCTCCAAAGCCCCATCTCATGCTGTTTTCATCTCACTTCCTCCTTCCTGTGGGGAAATCCCAGCTGGCCTTTATCTTGAACCAGCCACCATTGGAACAGAAAGAGTTACTATGGAAACTCTTAATTTTATCACACCAATGTCACTTTGGCAAACACAAGCTTGCTTTTGAAATCTTCTATGCTAATCACATGTTACAAAACTGCAATATTGATCTCAGGCCAAAAATTCACATACTTTCATAAATCAAGGGGTAAATCCAAATCCATTTTCAAAATACAAGCTACCATGACAACTAACTATAAGAGCACCAGGAGATATACCTGCAGCCACCCTTCCACCAGCATTTTGCTTCTGCATGGGTAATCTTAGCAAACTCCTTTCAAGTAAACTAGAATCTGGCTACTAGGGCAAGAATCTTGCTCAAAGTCATGTTTTCTGCTTCAATATCTTAATTCATTGATAACAAAACATTCAAAACCTTTATCAACCCTTGTGTTCATAGAATGGGCCTGACTAACCACTTGCTTTTAATGTTTCATTAAACACTTTTAATGTTTCATAATTTAAAAATTTGAATTTAGACAAATACCCATCACTCAACTTCAGCAATTAGAGACACATAGCCTATCTAGTTTCATTTCTACTATTACTTTTTGGCCTCTGATTTTAAAATAAATCCACCATATCTATCACATCAATACATATTTTACTATGTATTTCTATGAGAGTAGAGCTTCCATTAACTTTTTATTATAGAAATTTCAAATGTAGATAAAAGTAGACAATACAATGAACTTCCATGTATCTATCAGCCTCCTTCAACAATCACCAGCTTATCGTCAACTGTGTTTTATTTATGCCTTCCATTGATTCCCTTTGCTCCATATTATTTTGAAGCAAATTTCAAACATTATATCATTCCATCTGTAAATATTTCAGTATGCATTTCTTAAATCTGACTTTCTTTTCCTAAATATAACCAAGACACCATTATCACATTTGAAGAAAATGTTTCCTACTGTTATCAAATACGTAGTCAGTATTCACATTTTCCCAATAGGTCTTGTTTTTAAATATAATTACATTATCAACCTGAAAATTAATAATAACTTGTAAATTGTTTTACTTTGCCAACAAAGGCCCTTATAGTCAAAGCCATGGTTTTTCCAGTAGTCATGCATGGATGTGAAAGTTGGACCATAAAGAAGACCGAGCACCAAAGAATTGATGCTTTTGAACTGTGGTGTTGGAGAAGACTCTTGAGAGTCCCTTGGACTGCAAGGAGATCAAACCAGTCAATCTTAAAGGAAATCAATCCTGAATATTCATTGGAGGGACTGATGCTTAGGCTGAAGTGCCAATACTTTGGCCACCTGATGTGAAGAGCCAACTCATTAGAAAAAAAACTGATGCTGGGAAAGATTGAAGGCAAGAGGGGAAGAGGATGACAGACGACAAGATGGTTGAATGGCATCACTGACTCAATGGACATGAGTTTGAGCAAGCTCTGGAAGATCGTGAAAGGCAGGGAAGCCTGGCATGCTACAGTCCAAGGGGTTGCAAAGAGTCAGACATGAACTGAGTGACTGAAAAACAACAACAAATCAATTACTTCAAATCCTCAATCTGTATTCAGATGTTCCTTGATCTCCTTTTAATATTTTATATAGTTTTGTTTCTGGCTATGCTGGGTCTTTCATTGCAGGGCAGGGCTTTCTCCCCTGTTATAGCGCACAGACTCAGTAGTTGCTGCACACAGGTTTCTTAGCTTCAGCATGCAGGCTTAGTTGCCCCATGGCATGTGGGATCTTAGTTCCCTGACCAGGGATTGAACTTGTGTTCCCTGCATTGGAAGGCAGATTCTTAACCACTGGACCACCAGGGAAATCCCTATATAGGTTTCTAATAAAGATAGAGATTGAAATAAAACCCATACATTGTAATTGTTGATATATCACTTGCTGCTGCTGCTACTGCTAAGTCACTTCAGTCGTGTCCTATTCTGTGCGACCCCATAGACAGCAGCCCACCAGGCTCCGCCATCCCTGGGATCCTCCAGGCAAGAACACTGGAGTGGGTTGCCATTTCCTTCTCCAATGCGTGAAAGTGAAAAGTGAAAGTGAAGTCGCTCAGTCGTGTCTGACTCTTAGCGACCCCATGGACTGCAGCCTACCAGGCTCCTCCACCCATGGAATTTTCCAGGCAAGAGTACTGGAGTGGGTTGCCATTGGCTTCTCCTCCCTTTTAATCCACAATCTTTCTCTCCCTACCTTCCTTTTATTCCTTTCTCCACTTCCTCTTTCTGTTTTCCTCTTTTTTCCTTTCCATATATTAGTTGCAATGAATCAGGTGTCTGAATTTTGTTGTTTGCACTCCTGTGGTGCTGTTTAACATGTGCCTCTTTCCTCTGTACATACTTAATAGTTATTCATTTCACCCTTGACTCTGATTCTTATATCTATTTCATGACTAAGGATACAATAGAACTTCCTGGTCTCCGCTTTTAACCACAGGCTTCTATCTCCTGAATGATGGGAACATGAGGGTGTGTGATGTATGGACCTAACAGAAGCAGAAGATATTAAGAAGAGGTGGCAATAATACACAGAAGAACTGTACAAAAAAGATCTTTATGACCCAGATAATCACAATGGTGTGATCACTCACCAAGAGCCAGACATCCTGGAATGTGAAGTCAAGTGGGCCTTAGGAAGAATCATTACCAACAAAGCTAGTGGAGGTGATGGAATTCCAGTTGAGCCATTTCAAATCCTGAAAGACAATGCTGTGAAAATCCTGCACTCAATATGCCAGCAAATTTGGAAAACTCAGTAGTGGCCACAGGACTGGAAAAGGTCAGTTTTCATTCCAATCCCAAAAAAAGGCAATGCCAAAGAATGCTCAAACTACCACACAATTGCATTCATTTCACACGCTAGTAAAGTAATGCTCAAAATTCTCCAAGCCAGGCTTCAGCAACATGTGAACTATGATCTTTAGATGTTCAAGCTGGTTTTAGAAAAGGCAGAGGAACCAGAGATTAAATTGCCAACATCCACTGGATCATCGAAAAAGCAAGAGAGTTTCAGCAAAACATCTATTTCTGCTTTATTGACTATGCCAAAGCCTTTGACTGTGTGGATCACAATGAACTGTGGAAAATTCTGAAAGAGATGGGAATACCAGACCACCTGACCTGCCTCTTGAAAAATCTGTATGCAGGTTAGGAAGCAACAGTTAGAACTGGACATGGAAATAGGAAAAAGAGTACATCAAGGTTGTATATTGTCACCCTGCTTATTTAACTTCTATGCAGAGTACATCATGAGAAACGCTGGGCTGGAAGAAGCACAAGCTGGAATCGAGATTGCCGGGAGAAATATCAATAACCTCAGATACGCAGATGACACCACCCTTAAGGCAGAAAGTGAAGAAGAACTAAAAAGCCTCTTGATGAAAGTAAAAGAGGAGAGTGAAAAAGTTGGCTTAAAGCTCAACATTCAGAAAACGAAGATCATGGCATCCGGTCCCACCACTTCATGGGAAATAGATGGGGAAACAGTGGAAACAGTGTTAGACTTTATTTTTCTGGGCTCCAAAATCACTGAAGATGGTGACTGAAGCCATGAAATTAAAAGACACTTGCTCCTTGGAAGGAAAGTTATGACCAACCTAGACAGCATATTCAAAAGCAGAGACATTACTTTGTCAACAAAGGTCCATCTAGTCATGGCTATGGTTTTTCCAGTTGTCATGTATGGATGAGAGAGTTGGACTATAAAGAAAGCTGAGCACTGAAGAATTGATGCTTTTGAACTGTGGTGTTGGAGAAGACTCTTGAGAGTCCCTTGGACTGCAAGGAGATCCAACCAGTCCATTCTAAAGGAGATCAGTCCTGGGTGTTCATTGGAAGAACTGATGTTGAAGTTGAAACTCCAATACTCTGGCAACCTGATGTGGAAAGCTGACTCATTGGAAAAACCCTGATGCTGGGAAAGGTTGAAGGCAGGAGGAGAAGGAGACGACAGAGGATGAGATTGTTGGATGGCATCACCGACTCAATGGACATGGGTTTGGGTGGACTCCGGGAGTTGATGATAGACAGGGAGGCCTGGTGTGCTGTGGTTTACGGGGTGGCAAAGAGTCGGACACGACTGAGTGACTGAACTGAACTGAACTGATGCCCTGGAAAGAAGGCAGGGTTTTAATTTGTCATCAGTACACTATATGATCTTGGGTAAGTATGACTCACCTTCCTAGGTTATAAATGTACATGCTAATATTGCCTCAAATGGTTTATCTGAGACTTAAAAAGTAGTTATTATAACACAGAGTATGTTGAGTAGCACACAATATGGCTAGTTATACACCTGAGTTGGGTGCAGCATGGTGGACGGAATACAGATTTTAGAGCCAGACATCCTTGAACACAGCCCTCTGTAGAGTGAGGATAAACTATTTAATTTTGTCTTAATGATTGAAGAGAAGCTGTATGTAAAAACACAGTCCAATGCTCGGGGCATGATATATATGGCAGCTGTAGATAAGGACAACGGTGTATATTTATCAAAGAAGGCAGAAGATAGGAACGATTGAGTTCAATATGTTTCTTCTCAAAATTATCTTTGACAAGCTTCTTCCCAATAATTTTTTATACCTAAAAAGCAAAAAGCCAAAAATGTGGACAAATGCAGTATGAACACAGAAGGGAGAATAAATAACTTTTCTTGCAAATACCAAGAAATATTCTGCAGGAATCATAACAACTGGATTGGGTCTTAAAAGATAAGTAAAGGTTTGGTGTTTGAGTGAGAGGAAAGCACATACATAGGGAGAAACCATACTGGCAAGGGCATGGCTGGGTTGCAAGCTCAAATGACTTTAGAAAAATTGGTTGGGGTTCACCTTGTTGGCCGTGAACAGTTATGATGTGGCTCAGGTCTGATAATCTTGATCATAGTGAGATGGAGGGATTCAAAGGGAGAGCCCAGATGATACTCTAAGAAAAAGAAGCAAATTAGGAAGCCATGCTAATAGAACAGGTAAGAGACAGAAAAAATCAATGTAGTGGCAAACCATGTCAGGTCACCACAAATGTCAACAAAGTGTTAGATGAACTATCTCTGAAGGTTGCATAAGAAGGTAACTATTTTCCCATAGTAATCATGGATGAAGTAGCATTTAAAACTAAACTGATAAATCAAAATTTTATGTAGAACTTACTCTCAACAAGTAAAATGTGGGCAATGGCCTAGAGGAAGGACGGCAAAGTTGTGAAGCAGTGTTCCTCGGGACAGATGCATGGAAATCACAACCTCCCATTATTGTTTCTGATTCCCTGAAAGTGAAACAGTACGTGCACACACACACACACACACACACACTCACACTCACACACACACTCACCACACACACACACACTCACACGTGCGCCCCTCCCCTACCCCATATCCCATGTCATGATTCTGTCGTATTTGCTCTAGTGATTCCTACAGTATTACCTGTAGAGCTTTATTTTGCAGGTTTTTCATGAAGAAATGAAACCAGAGAGGGGGAAGGAAAGGAAGGAAGGAAAGAAAGAAGGAAGGGAGAGAAGGAATGAGGAGGAAGGAAAGAAAATACTTTCTAAACAGTTTGGGAAATTCTAGCCTAAACAGAATTTTTTAAAGTTTCTTTACTGCAGGACTTCTCAGAGACTTTGTTTAAAGTATTGCAAATCTCCAACGTAAGCCCAGAGTACTTAAGATTTTAAAAGAGATTCCCCTCCTCCCACAAGGAGCATCTTGTACAAGTATTCTATATACAAGCATTTTCGAGGGAAAGCTAACATCAGTGGTGGCTAGCTGCTTCTTGAGATACCTCAGGAGCTGATTCTTACGGCAGAGACTGAGCTGATGGGGACATTTCTGCTGCAATTATTGCTGAGGGAATATAGACCTTGCTGGAATGTAAGTCCTTTACATCCTTTAGGTCTTTTCTATTTGGTCCAGACTAGTATGCATAATTATATGTGAGCTAGATGGACTTTTCAATCATGCATTTGAAGAGAAAGCCTTTTACAGCCTTAGCTAACTCATCTCCTAATCCCATGAGAAGAAAGCTTAAAGCGGACACGATCCTCCCAGATAAAGGAGGACAATAAGAACTGTTTGGACGCTAAAGCATCTCTAAGACTCAAATTCTAATCTAATGTTCTCACAGGAGGGTTCAAACTGGGATCCAGGATATACACGAAAACAACTTTTCAGTCAAAGCTTAAAACATGCTTTGTTTTGCCCTCCCAGCATGTGCATGCACACACACACACACACAAGCATATGTGTGTGCAATCAAAACGTTAACAACAAATGAGTTGCAGGCTTTTGTTGTCAGCCTCTCCTTGCCCCAGCTTTGCCCTATTGTTATTGGTGCTTGCGTAACAGTCTCTTATCCAACTGGGAGCAAAGCTGACTAGATGTCATATTCCCCTTGACAACCTTCAAGATATAAGGATAACCTCAAGTCTGACTGCAGCCCTGCACGCTGAGCAGCATCACCTAAGTAATGTCCTCTAACCCCTCCATCCTTCAGTGTTGGGGAGAGGTCAGCCACTCTGCTGCCGGGTTGGAACCCTCCAGAACTAGTTTTTAGGGATCTTAAAATACGGAGCTCTGCCCAACTCCTGGAGCCCCAGTGATGCTCTGCTTCAAAAGCATCACTTGAATTCCTATCAAATCTCTTATGTTTTCACCTTCTATTGCCTGGGAAAGTTTCAATCTGTTCTGTTTTCTTGAGAACACCATTGCCCAACAGAGCTTTCTGCAGTGATAAAAGTATTTTGCACCCACACTGTCCAATACGGTAGCTACCCACCTGATCATCTCTCCAGAGCAATACTCTGCAAGCCACATCAGCAGCCTTTGACACACATATCAGCCATGTGGAATTGAATAGTCACTGTACTGAGCTTCGTATCCATCCTCTTTAGTGGGATAATTATTCATGCTTCAGAGGGTCATTGTTAAATGGTATCAAATGAGACAACATGTGTGTGCAGCACCTATCACGGGGCTTAGCACACAGCAGGTGCTCAATAAATGCTTATTCCCTCTCCCTTCATCCAAAGGTTAGTTGGAGACTGAAGTACCCAGCTAGTTCATGTTTCTCTGGGTAACTCCAAGACTGCCTTGTTCATCTGCTGAAACACTAAATCCTATAAGGGTTTGAAAAGAAAACTTGGATCAATGATTGGAAAACCTTTTTGGCTTTCCTCTACTGCAACATGGCTCAAGCCGGTCTCCTCATCCCAACACTGGTTTCTGAGAAGCCTGGCCTTGATTCCCTTCCTGCCCCCATCAAGGAACAGCCCCTCTCTGGGGGAGGCTGGAAACGGGACCCATTGTTCATTTGTATTGTGCAGCCTTTCCTCAATTAAAAAGAAAAAAAAATCCCTTAGAATGTGTAGGTTGGAGGCTTTGCTTCCTCCTTCTTAAAAGAGGCCCCAGGGACAGCTGGCAGGGCAGCTGCAGCACAAGAGGAAGGGAGAAATGGGCGGAAAGGCATTCCAGGCTTCTCTCATTTCAGAGGGAGAAGCTGGTCATGCTGTAGTCCAGAGGTCTGCTGGAACCTTCCTGACACGTGACACAGGGGCAGTTTTCTTGAATCCCTAGTATCTCGCCTATGGCCTCACCACATTTCTCCAAATTCCAGGGTGTTTATAATTCTTATAATATCATGGTTTTCTCTACCTTTGGGTTCCTGAGTGCCTCAACACAGGATGAATGTCAAGCTTTTTATCAATTAAATATCTATATATATTTAGATATATATAAATATATCTTATATATTTATGTATATAAATATATCTTATATATTTATGTATATAAGTATATCTTATATATTTATGTATATAAGTATATCTTATATATTTATGTATCTAAATATATCTTATATGTTTATGTATATAAATATATCTTATATATTTATGTATCTAAATATATCTTATATATAATATGTATATAAATATATACATATTAATAAGTAATATATGTTACATATGTATTACTTATTGTAAATATATTTATACATAATACACATATTTAAATATATATATAAAACTTGATGGACATAAGATTGAGCAAGCTCCAGGAGTTGGTGATGGACAGGGAAGCCTGGTATGCTGCAGTCCATGGGGTCGCAAAGAGTCGGACATGACTGAACAACTGAACTGAACTGAATATATATGTATGGGCTTCCCTGGTGGCTCAATGGTAAAGAATTGGCCTGAAATGCAGGAGCAGCAGGAGACTCAGTTTCTATCCCTGGGTTGAGAAGACCCCCTGGAGGAGAAAATGGCAACCCTCTCCAGTATTCTTTCCTGGAAAATCCCTTGCACAGAGGAACCTGGCGGGCTACAGTCCATGGGCTCACAAAGAGTTGGGTGACTTACAAACCCTCACAAAGAGTTGAAGTGACTTAGCACACCATATATATATGTATATATATATATAACACACACACATATAGAGCAAAACATAGAACAGAAATCACTCACACACAGCATTTTTAATGTACTAGACTTCATATCAAGCTGGACTTTCATCCAGAGATCATGCAATAGGAACTTGAAAACTAACAGGCGTTTTGTTTGCTGAAGGAAAACGCACCTGGAAACCCCTTCTGGCCCTCCTGCCTGATGAGCACCGCCTCCTCCTTTCTCCTCCTCACCCTTCCATCTGACTCTCTCTTCCTTACCTTCTGTCTCCTCAAATTCCCAGAAGACTTCAAATTATTCATCCTATACCTTGATGAAGAGTTCTGCCACCTGTAACTCCAGCTTCTATCAATAGATCTGTATTGCTGAACGAATCAAGACAGCTCATGAAGTAGCTTCTCATTCAACAGAAGCATTCTTAGAAGACAATGGAGATGTCAAATGGTAATTTCTTTTCTGATGCAAATGGAAGCGTAACTGGGAACTAACCTAGTTCTCTATTAGGACACCTAAGAATCTTTTAGTTGTAGTGTGTGCTGAGGGAGTGTTCAGATCAGATCAGATCAGTTGCTCAGTCGTGTCCGACTCTTTGCGACCCCATGAATCGCAGCACGCCAGGCCTCCCTGTCCATCGCCAACTCCCAGAATTCACTCAGACTCACGTCCATCGAGTCAGTGATGCCATCCAGCCATCTCATCCTCTGTCGTCCCCTTCTCCTCCTGCCCCCAATCCCTTCCAGCATCAGAGTCTTTTCCAATGAGTCAACTCTTCGCATGAGGCGGCCAAAGTACTGGAGTTTCAGCTTTAGCATCATTCCTTCCAAAGAAATCCCAGGGCTGATCTCCTTCAGAATGGACTGGTTGGATCTCCTTGCAGTCCAAGGGACTCTCAAGAGTCTTCTCCAACACCACAGTTCAAAAGCATCAATTCTTCGGTGCTCAGCCTTCTTCACAGTCCAACTCTCTCATCCATACATGACCACAGGAAAAACCATAGCCTTGACTAGACGGACCTTTGTTGGCAAAGTAATGTCTCTGCTTTTGAATATGCTATCTAGGTTGGTCATAACTTTCCTTCCAAGGAGTAAGCATCTTTTAATTTCATGGCTGCAGTCACCATCTGCAGTGATTTTGGAGCCCAGAAAAATAAAGTCTGACACTGTTTCCACTGTTTCCCCATCTATTTCCCATGAAGTGGTGGGACCCGGATGACATGATCTTCGTTTTCTGAATGTTGAGCTTTAAGCCAACTTTTTCACTCTCCACTTTCACTTTCATCAAGAGGCTTTTGAGTTCCTCTTCACTTTCTGCCATAAGGGTGGTGTCATCTGCATATCTGAGGTTATTGATATTTCTCCCGGCAATCTTGCTTCCAGTTTGTGTTTCTTCCAGTCCAGCGTTTCTCATGATGTACTCTGCATATAAGTTAAATAAACAGGGTGACAATATACAGCCTTGACAAACTCCTTTTCCTATTTGGAACCAGTCTGTTGTTCCATGTCCAGTTCTAACTGTTGCTTCCTGACCTGCATATAGGTTTCTCAAGAGGCAGATCAGGTGGTCTGGTATCCCCATCTCTTTCAGAATTTTCCACAGTTCATTGTGATCCACACAGTCAAAGGCTTTGGCATAGTCAATAAAGCAGAAATAGATGTTTTTCTGGAACTCTCTTGCTTTTTCCATGATCCAGCGGATGTTGGCAATTTGATCTCTGGTTCCTCTGCCTTTTCTAAAACCAGCTTGAACATCAGGAAATTCACGGTTCACATATTGCTGAAGCCTGGCTTGGAGAATTTTGAGCATTACTTTACTAGCGTGTGAGATGAGTGCAATTGTGCAGTAGTTTGAGCTTTCTTTGGCATTGCCTTTCTTTGGGATTGGAATGAAAACTGACCTTTTCCAGTCCTGTGGCCACTGCTGAGTTTTCCAAATTTGCTGGCATATTGAGTGCAGCACTTTCACAGCATCATCTTTCAGGATTTGGAATAGTTCAACTGGATTTCATCACCTCCACTAGCTTTGTTCGTAGTGATGCTTTCTAAGGCCCACTTGACTTCACATTCCAGAATGTCTGGCTCTAGGTCAGTAATCACACCATTGTGATTATCTGGGTCATGAAGATCTTTTTTGTACAGTTCTTCTGTGTATTCTTGCCATCTCTTCTTAATATCTTCTGCTTCTGTTAGGGAGGCTTAACAGGTGCAAAATTTTGGCCTCAATTGCCATCTCTTCTTAATATCTTCTGCTTCTGTTAGGGAGTGTTAACAGGTGAAAAATTTTGGCCTCAATTATAAATGATAAAAATATGTATCATTGAAATGTAATATATTATAGTATAATATTTTTAATACATTATATTATATTATTATATATATTATATTGTATTAAATATATAATATATAATCATTATATTACACCACTAAAATGATATAATAAAATACAAACAATATAAATATAATATAATATACAATTATCATTTTATTATATCATTATGTATAGTATAATACATAATTTATACTACATAATTACTACATAGTAATTATTATTATGTAATATAATACATAATAATTACTATATAAAATGTATAAATTATTCTACAATTATCATTTAAATATAGCCTTACAATTTATATTATTAAAAAGAAGAGTGAAGGAATCCTCATCTGGGTGAATTGCCCTTTTGAAAATCATTCAGGATTTTCAAAGGGCAATAATAAAATTATTATTTTATTATTAATAACATAATAATAATTTTATTAATAATAAAATAATAATTTTATTAATAATAAATTAATCACATAATTTAATAATTAATATATTTAATTTATATAATTAAATTAATTTAGTTCTATAAATTAATAAATTAATTAATAATTTATTAATAATAAACACCATAATAAAATTATCTAACACTCACAACTTATAGACATTTCAGGAAAAATAGTGTCTTGAAAGTTAAAACATTAGGTAGGAAAACTTGAAATTGAATAGTTAGAACCCCACAAACAGAGAAGAAAGTATTAGGAGGTTATAGTAACTAGATTTGATTTTCCAGGAGCAGATTATTGGTAGACGAATAAGCCAGAGGGATCAGCTGAGAAGGTGTTAGAACACCCATGAGTCACGGGGCACCTGTAGAGAACGCTGCCAAGGAAAGGTGTAGACTCGGCTTGAAACACAGAATGTTCTCCAGAATCAACACTCTCGGTCTTTCATTTCACAGATGGACAAAATGAAATTGAGAGAAGGCAAGTGGCTTATGAAGCCACAGGTAGGACTGAAACAAGGTCTTCAGAAAATTTTGTACTCATGCTCATAAAACCCAGGTCTTCTGACTGTTAATACAGAACTTCTCTAAGACATAGGAAGTCCTGAGGTTCTAATTAATTTCCCTCATCGTCAAAATTAGCCTTTTAAATTAAAAAACTCATGACATGGTGCTAATGAGCTATAAGGAGTAGAGGACTGACCAACCTTTTTTACCTTTAAATGTACAATGGACATTTCTAGAATCATTTTTTTCTATTAAAGAAATATAGACTCAATGTAGAAACTTAGATAAATATAAAACTTAAAATTAAAATGAATAGAGTTCATACCTGTATTGCATTCTTAGTAAATTTAATGCATTTCCTTTGTACAGCTTTTTTTCTTATGCACTTTATATTGTCGAAGTCATAGTACCTATATGATCTTGTTATTTTCTTACTTAAATTATGGCATAAACTCTGCCCATATTACCCTCATTATTTTAAGGATTCTGCATGACATCATTTTCATGGCTGCGTAAACTTCACTGCATTTAATGGGGTATAATTCACTTATTTCACACTCTTACGTGTTAATAAGATTTCTAGTATTTTGCAATGACAAATAGCATTTTGATGAATGCCTTTATGCGAAAAAAATTTTTTTAAAAAAATTTAGATTATGACTGTTCTGGTTTGAATTGTGTTTCCCCAAAAGATGTCCAATTCTTAATGCCTACTACCTGTGGCGTGCATGTGTGCTAAGTTGTTCCAATGGTGGCCAACTCTTTGTGACCTATGGACTGCAGCCCACCAAGCACCTCTGTCTATGGGATTCTCCAGGCAAAATACTGGAGTGGGTGCCATGCCCTCCTCCAGGGGATCTTCCCAACCCAGGGATCAAACCCACGTCTCTATGTCCCCTGCATTGGCAGGCAGGTTCTTTACCACTAGCACCACCTGGGGAGGTGACTTTATTTGGAAACAGGGTCTTGGCAGATGATCAAATTAAGATGAGGTCATTAGGGTGGGCTCTAATCCAATAAGGCTCATCTCCCTATAAATAGGAGCAGTCTGGACACAGAGATGGACATGCACACAAGTAGAATGCCACGTAAAGATGAAGTAGTTCAGTGTGATGCATTTCTAAACCATTAGAAACTAGGAAGGAAACTTGAAACAATCTCCCTTTCAGCCCTTGAAGGAATCAGTCCTGCCCATACCTTGATCCCACACTCCGGCCTCCAGAACCAAGACAGTTCATTTCTATCATTTAAGACCCCCAATTTGTGGTACCCCATAACAACAGCTCGTGAGAAGGCAATGGCATCCCACTCCAGTACTGTTGTCTGGAAAATCCCATGGATGGAGGAGCCTGGTAGGCTGCAGTCCACAGTCAGACATAACTGAAGCGACTTAGTAGCAGCAGTAGCAGCATAACAACAGCTCAAGGAAACTAACATGATGTCCTCAGAAAAAGTCCCCAAAGTGCAAATATCTGATCAAAGGGGGTGAATATTTTAACTTTCATGATTCATTTTGCCAGGTTGCAAATTTTTCCCAATTTTATGCTGATTTCTAACTCCGTTAAATGTGAGTGAGAATATTGCTTTCATCATAATCTCCCCAGAATATTGTTTTTATAAACTTTGCTAATTTATGTGACCAACTGTATCACACTGGATTTGCACTCAAATGTCTTTGATTACCCCTGAGATGAAATATTGTCTACATTTATTAGTCATTTTTTGTTTTTCCTATTTTGAGCTCTATATCCTGTCCATGTCTTTGGAAATTATATCCATATTTAACTTTTGCATATTTAGCTTAATGGACATCTTTCCTTTTCTATTTGCATGAATTCCTTTTATAGCATAGACAGTAATTATCTTTCTGCCATACACAATACAAATATGTCTCCAGTGTGCTTTGTCATTTTTGTTTTCTTTCTTGTCTTAAGTGTGTATTCTGACAGAACATTTTTTGAGGGTTTTTAAACCTAAATAGCCTAAAGAGCTGATGTCATTTAGGCTAGGATGGAATTTTGTAATAAAATATAATTTTTTCATTCTATTTTAATTGAATTCTATAAGTTAAAGTGTTAGTCATTCAGTCGTGTCTGACTCTTTGCAGCCCATGGACTATAGCCCACCAGTCTCTTCTGTCCATGAAATTCTCCAGGCAAGAATACTGGAGTGAACAGCCATTCCCTTCTCCAGGGGATCTTCCTGACCCAGGGATCGAAACTGGGTGTCCTGCATTGCAGGCAGTCTCTTTACAGTCTGAGCCATGTGGAAGCCCCAATTTATAAAATATAATTCTTTAAGTAGTCTAGAAAATAGTATTTGAGGATAGCATGTTAAGTGAGGAGTTGCTTAGTTTTATTAACAAATTACTAACCCAGTTAACCCTCAGTTCAGTTCAGTTCAGTCATGTCCGACTCTTTGCGACTCCATGAATCACAGCAAGCCAGGCCTCCCTGTCCATCACCAACTCCCTGAGTTTACTCAAATTCATGTCCATCGAGTTGGTGATGCCATCCAGCCATCTCATCCTCTGTCATCCCCTTCTCCTCCTGCCCCCAATCCCTCCCAGCATCAGGATCTTTTCCAGTGAGTCAACTCTTTGCATCAGATGGCCAAAGAATTGAAGTTTCAGTTTCAGCATCAGTCCTTCCAATGAACACCCAGGACTGATCTCCTTTAGGATGCACTGGTTGGATCTCCTTGCAGTCCAAGGGACTCTCAAGAGTCTTCTCCAACACCACAGTTCAAAAGCATCAATTCTTCGGCACTCAGCTTTCTTCACAGTCCAACTCTCACATCCATACATGACAACTGGAAAAACCATAGCCTTGACTAGACTGACCTTTGTTGGCAAAGTAATGTCTCTGCTTTTGAATATGCTATCTAGATTGGTCATAACTTTCCTTCCAAGGAGTAAGCATCTTTTAATTTCATGGCTGCAATCACCATCTGCAGTGATTTTGGAGCCCCCAAAATAAAGTCTGACACTGTTTCCACTGTTTCCCCATCTATTTGCCATGAAGTGATGGGACCAGATGCCATGATGTTAGTTTTCTGAATGTTGAGCTTTAAGCCAACTTTTTCACTCTCCTCTTTCACTTTCATCTATAAACTAATGATTTTTCTTTCTGTTACCTACATGATGAAACATTGTATATAAATATAAAATGTCATGTAGTTTTACCCATGAGAGTGTTTGTAGGAAAGAATGCCTTGTTGAAGAGTTCTTCTTCAGCTATTTCTGGCCAGAACTTAGATTTAACCAGTAAGAGCCTAAAGATTTCACTGAACAAAAAACATCAAGAGGGGAGTTTTGTTCTTAATCTCTGTGTCCTGTGTCTGTTCAATATTGAAGGAAGCCTCAAACCATCCCCTAAACTCTTGAATATCCTTTACCTGCCCCATTCTCCATCTGCTATTTCTTCCTAGTTTTCAATAATATCTGTCTTTGGCACCTGCCTGAAAGTTCCCTGAAAGAAAACCTTTCTGACATCTTTGTAGCTGCACCCATGATGTCTAGATAGTGATAGACTTCCCAAAACATAATTAGTAAATTAGGGACTGTTTGCCCCCACTAAACTGTAAACTACTGTCTCGTCATCAAATGTCCTTCTCTTTCCCATCACCTAGTTAATACAGAGTTGTGGTTAAGAACATGGCCTCTAGACACAGCTGCCTGGGCTCAAGTCTAGGGCCACTCATCATTCTTTGGCCTCAATCTCTTTTTCTGTGAACCAGGAGTAAAAATGGTACCCACTTCACTGGATTATTCAAGGGTGAAATCAGTTATGAGTATAGACACCTGGTTACTATCCTTGGGATTCTATGGTAAAGGACAGCTCCTCAGAAAGGTTTTTGCCACCCTCTCCCAGACTAGATTAGGCCACCCCAGACCTCCTCTAATTTTCTGTCCTCTGTGTCATGCATTTATCCTAACAGTTACTTGTAAATTGCTTTCTTAGGTCTCCTATTAAACTTTAAGCTCCAATATGGAAGGATGGTGTCTCTATAGTTCATTGCTGTTCTTTAGTCGCTAAGTGGTGTCTGATTGTTTTGCAAAACCTCTCCTATTCTCAGCAGAGTTCCTAGTTTGCAGAGATCCTTCATACAATGGAAAACAAAACAAATTGAATTACTGAGTGAATGAATGAATGAACGTATTCTGGTGGACAGGGAACTCACCATAAGGGCAGAAATTGTGATCCTACATGTGCCTACGCCAGAAGCTGACACACTGTAGCCTTGGCTATAAAAGCTTTGTTGGAACACAGCCACACCCATCCACTGACATAGTCTATGGCTGCTTTTGCACTACAGTGGCAGAGTTTGAGTACTTGCAACAGAGACTTAACTGATGGGCTGCAAAGCCTAAAATATTTACTCTCTAGCGCTTTACAGAAAACACTGCAGAGGGGTGGGTTCTCAAACACGAGAATGCATCAGAATCACCCGGAGATCTTATCAAAATACACATAGTTGGACTGCACCTCAGAGTTCCTGTAGGTTTTAGGGTGAGGTCCCAAAATGTGCCTTTCTAACAAATTCCCAATTTAGCCTTCCCCTGCTGGTACAGGGACCCACTTTGAATCACATCAGTCTTTAATATTCAAGCACACCTGTATGACTCCCTGTGCAGCTCTGAGAACACACAAAGCTGAAATGCCAGGACCTAACATTGACAATTCCTGACAATGAGGTGATCCATGATTCCCTTCAGTTTTAATCAAGTAGAAGACCCATTGCCAAGACAACTTAGGGGCTAATTTTGTGGCTTTGATCATCCCCAGGATTTTGAGGAAGAGCTGGCCCCAGAGATTCTGCTGAAGTACCTGGGTGACCCTAACAGGACTACTGCCCGCAAAGCACAGGCTGAGACTTCTGTTGTCATCACACTAATATCAGCATGAGAAAAGGTGAATGAGTGGAACCTCTCCCTTCTCTGACATACCACCAAAGATACAAACAACAGCAATAAAGGCTAACTTTGAGAGCATGCTATCTGCTCTAGAAAAGAGCTTTATGCCAGCATGTGAGGTGTGTGCAATATTATTTTCATTTTACAGGGGAGAAAACTGAGATTCAGAGAAGTCACACCACTGTTTCAGGGTTGGACAGCTGGGAAGTGCCTTAGCCAGGCACAGAAGTTAGTCTAGCTCCAGAGTTCATTGTTGTTCAGTCTCTCAGTCACGTCAGACTCTTTTTCACCACGTGGACTGCAGCATGCCAGGCTTCCCTGTTGGAGAAGGATGGCAACCCACTCCAGTACTCTTGCCCGGAAAATCCCATAGATGGAGGAGGCTGGTAGGCTACTGTCCATGGTGTTGCTAAGAGTCGGACACGACTGAGCGACTTCACTTTCACTTTTCACTTTCATGCATTGGAGAAGGAACTGGCAACCCACTCCAGTATTCTTGCCTGGAGAATCCCAGGGACAGAGGAGCCTGGTGGGCTGTCGTCTATGGGGTTGCACAGAGTCAGACACAACTGAAGCAACTTAGCAGCAGCAGGCTTCCCTGTCCTTCACTATCTCACAGAGTTTGCTCAAACTCATGTTCATTGAGTCAGTGATGCCATCCAACCATCTCATCCACTGTCGTCCCCTTCTCCGGCCTTCAATCTTTCCCAGCATCAAGGTCTTTTCCAACGAGTCAGCTCTTCACATCAGGTGGCCAAAAGTATTGGA
This sequence comes from Bos mutus, assembly GCF_027580195.1. Taxonomy (NCBI): domain Eukaryota; kingdom Metazoa; phylum Chordata; class Mammalia; order Artiodactyla; family Bovidae; genus Bos; species Bos mutus. Next base: position 52,750,426 of record NC_091629.1, on the reverse strand, counting down.
TCTTCAGCTTCAGCATCAGTCCTTCCAATGAATATTCAGGGTTTATTTCCTTTAAGATTGACTGGTTTGATCTCCTTACTGTCCAAGGGACTCTCAAGCATCTTCTCCAGCACCACAGTTCAAAAGCATCAGTTCTTTGGTGCTCACCCTTCTTTATGGTCCAACTTCACATCCATACATGACTACTGGAAAACCCGTAACTTTGACTCTACGGACCTTTGTCTGCAAAGTGATAACACTGTTCTACATAGAGCTCTTGTGCTTGCCAGGGAGTGGGGGGTTGGGGGTGGGGGCAGAGATTCCACAGTAGTCTGGATGACTGAGAGGAACTTATATATGCTTCAGTTCAGTTCAATCACTCAGTCATGTCTGACTTTTTGCAACCCCATGAATTGCAGCACACCAGGCCTCCCTGTCCATCACCAACTCCTGGAGATCACCCAAACTCATGTCCATCGAGTCAGTGATGCCATCCAGCCATCTCATCCTCTGTCATTCCCTTCTCCTCCTGCCCCCAATCCCTCCTAGCATCAGAGTCTTTTCCAATGAGTCAGCTCTTTGCATGAGGTGGCCAAAGTACTGGAGTTTCAGCTTCAGCATCATTCCACCTAAAGAAATCCCAGGGCTGATCTCCTTCAGAATGGACTGGTTGGATCTCCTTGCAGTCCAAGGGACTCTCAAGAGTCTTCTCCAACACCACAGTTCAAAAGCATCAATTCTTTGGTGCTCAGCCTTCTTCACAGTCCAACTCTCACATCCAAACATGACCACAGGAAAAACCATAGCCTTGACGAGACGGACCTTTGTTGGCAAAGTAATGTCTCTGCTTTTGAATATGCTATCTAGGTTGATCATAACTTTCCTTCCAAGGAGTAAGTGTCTTTTAATTTCATGGCTGCAATCACCATCTGCACTGACTTTGGAGCCCCAAAAATAAATTCTGACACTGTTTCCACTGTTTCCCCATCTATTTCCCATGAAGTGATGGGACCAGATGTCATGATCTTAGTTTTGTGAATGTTGAGCTTTAAGCCAACATTTTCACTCTCCTCTTTCACTTTCATCAAGAGGCTTTTTAGTTCCTCTTCACTTTCTGCCATAAGGGGGTGTCATCTGCATATCTGAGGTTATTGATATTTCTCCTGGCAATCTTGATTCCAGCTTGTGTTTCTTCCAGCCCAGTGTTTCTCATGATGTACTCTGCATAGAAGTTAAATAAGCAAGGTGACAACGTACAGCCTTGATGTACTCCTTTTCCTATTTGGAACCAGTCTGTTGTTCCATGTCCAGTTCTAACTGTTGCTTCCTGACCTGCATGTAGGTTTCACAAGAGGCAGGTCAGGTGGTCTGGTATTCCCATCTCTTGAAGAATTTTCCACAGTTTATTGTGATCCACACAGTCAAAGGCTTTGGCATAGTCAATAAAGCAGAAATAGATGTTTTTCTGGAACTCTCTTGCTTTTTCCATGATCCAGTGGATGTTGGCAATTTGATCTCTGGTTCCTCTGCCTTTTCTAAAACCAGCTTGAACATCAGGAAGTTCACGGTTCACATATTGCTGAAGCATGGCTTGGAGAATTTTGAGCATTACTTTACTAGCGTGTGAGATGAGTGCAATTGTGTGGTAGTTTGAGCATTCTTTGGCATTGCCTTTCTTTGGGAATGGAATGAAAACTGACCTTTTCCAGTCCTGTGGCCACTGCTGAGTTTTCCAAATTTGCTGGCATATTGAGTGCAGCACTTTCACAGCATCATCTTTCAGGATTTGAAATAGCTCAACTGGAATTCCATCACCTCCACTAGCTTTGTTCATAGTGATGCTTTCTAAGGCCCACTTGACTTCACATTCCAGGATGTCTGGCTCTAGGTGATTCTCACTGAAATCTCTAGCATAGCAAGGAGTCATTGAATCAATTAGCAATTGGGTCTTATTTAGAATAATCTATTAGATAAACCCCTGTCAAACTTCCAATCAACCAAGAAAATGGCATTCCTAGTCCCCTAGCAAGATCCCAGTGGACACTGTGATGCACCACCCAAACCGTGTTTCACGGAAGGCCTTGCTGCCTTAGCTGTTAGGCAGGCCTTCAGCTGCCGAGTTAACCCATCTCACTCAAACTTGCCCTGAATACAATGACAAATCAATGCCATCATGCTAAAAAAAAGACCAGCCCCTTAGCCCGACTGGGGACAATTCTGAAAAATCATTCTAGCTCCAGATTTCTCCATGTGGTCAACCAAGGTTGTCCCTAGAGGGCATCACAGCTGAATTCTTCCCTCTGCCCACCCCTGCTTCTATCACCCACTGTCCACAGATGCAGATCCCAGGGGCATTGCTAACGAACATCATCCTTGTCTCAGCCTGTGTCCCAAGGAACCCAACTGGCAATAGAGACACCTCCTGTCTGAAGCCACTTACAGCACACTCTTACCTTCTACTGATAATAGTAGCTCCATATTCAGTAGCTCTATGAATCCAGCAAAACTTTCCAGCTGAAACTGCTTCCTTCTCTCCTTTTCAAAATATTCACCCCATTATCATCATTTATGGTCTCCTATTTCAGCAGGAAGCCCTGAGGAGGGTTAGTTCAAATGGTGCCCTGCCATGGAAACTCACTCATAGATCAAGGCAAAAACTGTCTGGAGTTTGCAGCCAAATATAGTAAAAAATGTTGAATATATCACTTTTCTTCACCAAAATGGTACTGCGTTAGCAAGTCTATTTCTTCCTCCACTCCTTGATTTAGTGGCTTCCTCCGGTTTATGAAATATTTTTCACCCAGGGCCCACTGAAAACATCTTTATAAAATAGAGTTCATCTCTGAACAGGTCACTTTCCTATTGAATTTTAACATTTCAAGAAGGAAAAGGGGAGTCTTTCTGACCCAGATATTATTTGAACAAGTACTTAAGTGGGTTCCTAGATGCCAGGATTTAAGCTCCATTGACAGCCAATATAATCATCTGCTTGTAAAACAAAATCTTAAGTTCAAGCCTGTATAGAGCACAGTGAACAGGCCCTGCTCAAATCACTCCAGTGATGTGACACTAACAATTTCATTTCTGCCTGTGACCATAGCACCAGTCTTGAAGTCAAACAGTTAGTAAGTGACAAAGCCAAGACTGCTAAGAGACGAGCCTGAATACCTAGGCCATGATATTTTAACCATACTGTGCAATTCAACCAATATTTATTGGACACCATTTATGTGTGGTTAAGTATAGTATTTCTGAGATACCTGAGTATGTGCTTTTCTCTGTCTCTCTCTGTCGTTATTTCTCTGTCTCTCTCTTTCTCTCTCTCTCTATCTCTGTTTTGTCACTGCAGTTCCAAAGCAGCTTCTCTGGTGGCTCAGTGGTAAAGAATCTACCTGCAATATAGAAGACATAGGTCAAGAAGATCCCCTGGAAGAGGGCTTGGCAACCCGCTCCTGTATTCTTGCCAGGAGAATCCCATGGACAGAGGAGCCTGGTGGGCTGCATTTCATGGGGTTGCAAAGAGTTGGACATGATTGAAGCAACTGAGCATGTAATTCCAAAAGAAGGAGCCCGAGCCTCTTTCCATTATGAGCAGGAAGAGAAAGCCAGTTTACTCTTCCCTTGGGACTCTGAGATAAAGGTGGAGGGTAGCTTTTCTGTTTGGACCTTGGAGGATTATGGAAGAAAGAAGGGTAGTGGCCAGTGGGAGATCGGATTCTTCTTTCCTTCTTTGCACCAAGTAGGAAAGTTAGAAAGCTAAGAAGAAACTTTGACCTGACCCTCATCATGGGATACTTGCAAGAGTAAACCTAACAGGCTGCCCCCACAAGGGCCTGAAGATGCCTGATTCAGAATTAATGTAAATGAGTGAACAAAGAGAGTGCTTCTCGTGGTACTCCTGGCTACCCTGACTCCCCTGTAGTGGAGCAGAAATCCAGAAGTTTCTGCATAGTCCAGGAGGTTAAAAATAGCTAAGAGTCTACCAGGGAGGTCTAGCCAGAGGGGTCATGGAATGGTCCTTCTTGCTGGCAAAGCCCAGCCTTGGCCCTCCTGTTGTTGCCGGTAGATGGTGCTTTCCACTTAGTTCCCAGTCCAAAAGCCCACCGGGAACCCTCGCACCACTCCACTAGGGAATCTTTGGTCCATCACCCTGAAAGGTTACTGACAAATAATTGCTATACTCCATCTGTTCATAGTTACTTTTAGAAATACTTGTGATGTGGCAATCTCCTAAATGTTTTACATGTATAAAGTATTTAACCTCAACAACTCCTTGAGTTGGGCATTGTTTTCAACACCTCCTTTCAGAGAGGGGGAATCAAGGCAGGGGGAGAAGTGGCTTGCCCAAGGTCACGTGTTGGCAAGAGGCAGACCTGGGATTCAAACACAAGAATCCGTGAACTTGACCATTATGCTACATGGGCTCTCCTTCATAGGAGCTGCTCAGGAAAGCCAAGTATACCAAGGACCGAAGCCATCAATATCAAAGTGTATTTTGATAATATACTTTCACTCTGCATTAAGAATTGCAGAAACAGCTTATTAAAACTCAGGTTCCTGGGACCCTCCTAAACAAACTGAATCAAAATTGGGGCAGGTGATTCTGAGGCAAAAACTCCAAGTAACAGTCTTTGAGTAACTCTCTCTCACCTCCCCCTGTGTCTTTCCCTTTCTCTTCCCTAAATAGTAACTAGGTGGTTAAGGCCATGCCCTGTGGACAGCTCAGCTCCTAAGCTGCTCTATTAATATAAACAAGCAGAATTCTGAAGATGGGGACAAACAGCTTCAGCCCAGGTAAACATCTCTCCACAAGGAATATCCACCTGTTCCAGGAAGTGTCCCACAGCTGGCACAGAGGAGCCTCAGGTTTGAGGGCAGGATCCCTGCAAAATCCCTAACTATGTAGGGATGTTCACACGGGCCCCACGGAGGGACCCACCTACCCTGCGCAAGTGATACACATCATCCTTGGGTGTCACATTCACACATCACTGGGCTCCAGGTCCATCTTTCTGCTCAGCTCCCTGGACCCTCAGGCTGTGCAAGCCAAGATCTCAGTTTGTATCCCTCTAGGGAGTTCCCAGAGAGTGTGCTGGTGATGTTTATTACTGGTCACTGCCTCACTGATGATTGTTCAGTGAACCTTTGCAGCTCAGCTTAAAAATCTCAGACAGGCAACTTCTGAGACCTGGGTGGTTTAGGGAGGAAGAGAAGACCAGGAACCCAGATGATGGTGCAGGGGCCTGGGTCACCCTGCCTCAGTCTCAACTGAGTGTGTACAGTCAAGGAAGTGAATGAGAGATGCAAGATGAGAGATGCCCTCATTCACCCAATAGCCTACTGAAGCAGGTAGCCCTCCCCATGGTCTTCCTCTCACTCTGCCTCAACTTCTCAAGGAACAATCCGCAAAAGTAACCCTAGAAGATAATAGAGACCTTGGGAAAATGAAAAGCTATTTTGAGGACTTCTCACCTTCCTTGGATAGAGGAGCAAACCAAAGCCCAGAGAGGAAAGAAACTTGCTTGAATCTTGCAACCAAAATCAGGAAGGATCCCAGAGCTCTTTCCATACCTGCTTCTGTCTGGAGGATATTTTCAAGAGTCCAAAGAGCTCCAGAAACAGAAGAAACCCTTGGCTGAAGTGGAGATGGGAAGGGGCAACAGTTTTAAAAAAGGATGTATCCATTTGACAGCATATTTCCCCAGGAGTGTTTCAGACCTGAGAAAAAATGCTAGGCTGCTCCCGGCTTATAGCACGACCAGACTGCAATGGTTTCCTTCAGGTGACCGTGAAAGGCCAGGGTGGTCAGAGGTCAATACCTGTTGTGTGTAAGGCCAAGGGAGCAATTTGAGAGACGCTTCCTTGGGGAGAACTGAAGCAAACACCAGAAGCTGTTGACCCAAAGCAAGAGGAAGAAGAGCAAGCTGGGTACCAGTCAGAGAGACATGGAGGTGTCCAGAAGGAGAGGGTGAAGTTGAAGCAGATGGTGAGCTTGACCAGGACTGACTTCCCGGGCCAATGAGTGCAAATTCAGCTTGGCCTGTGATGCACTCACCATTGCCAAAATCATGATAACTATTTTAAGGATACTGTTTCAAGTACAGGTATGCTTCAAAATCCAAATATGTCTGGATCCTGGGTGCAGGGAGGGGTTGAGGATAAGGAGGGACATCTCCAGTTTTCCTCTGAATTTCAGAAAATGAGCAGCAAGAGTTTGGATGATAAGGAATTTATTCATAAAGGTATCTGGATCTGTTTAGTTCCCATATTTAGATAGAAAGAGTTTGGATAGTCAGAGTCCAATGAGTGAGGCAGACCTGTACGGTGATTCTTTCCAGTTTACCAATGAAGAAAGTGAAGGTCACAGAGACAATATAATTTGTCCAGATTAACCCATTAGGGATGGAACCAGCATTGGTGCCCAGATGTTTCTGCCTCCAGATTCCAGTTTGTTGTGCTTCCTCCTAGCCTTGCAGGAATGGGATCTCAGGGTTAGTTGGGAGCTGAGCAGGGGATTTGGGTGGGATCTGAATGGGGGCTCCCTGAGGGGCTCATGAGTAACTGTGGCATCTGAGAGCATGGAATTGGGGCCGATGGCTGAAGACAGACTGTTTTTAGCCTGATACCCTTTGGGCTTTTCTTATTTACTTTTAAATTGGAATATAATTGCTTTACAATGTGGTGTTACTTTCTGCTATACAACAATGTGAATCAGCTGTATGTATACATATGTCCCCTCTAGGTCATCACAGAGCACCGAGCTGAGCTCCTTGTGCTGCCAAGCAGCTCTTTTGACTTTCTCAACCACATGAAGTATGTACTGAAGCATCTTTTTTTCCACAGATCCCAGGCACACCAGTGTGCATCGTCCCAGCTCTTAAAACCCTCGTTCGTTTTTAACCAGGCCCAGTGAATGAAAGGAGGGGGGAACTACTTTTCTGACTGGCAGAATTCATCAAAATGAATTGGCAACACCTATCAGCCTGAAACAGCAGTTTGCAACTTGCCCAGTAACAAATCTTTCTAGGGACGTTATCTCACAGGAAACGACACTGGATAAATTCTTATTTCAATAGGATGCCTCCCTCCCCTTACCTCCTCCCCACTTCACAAAGATTTAACATCTAATTCAGCTTTTGACGAGCCGCTTCATCTCTGTAGAAACACTGTTGATCTCTGTCGGACCCCAACGGCCTTGGGCAGAACAAACTGAAGAGATGGGGGAGCGTGGACCGTCAGCAGTGATAAATAAATACATTACCCACCGCTTCTGAAGGAGCACCGTGACCTCCAACACAACTGGCAGATGGCAGCGGTTTAACAAAAGTCACCCTATTTTCCTACAACCTCAGGGTCTTTGAGAGCCAAAGTAAGAGAAAGATGCTCAGGGAGGCAACCCCACTCGATCAGGATGCAGAAACAGCTGGGCTTGCTGGCTCTTGTCAGAGCCTTGCCTTGGATTTCCAGAACAAGACAAACACCTCCCAGGAGATAAAGAACAGAAGGAAGCCTGTGCCTGCAAACTCTTCCCAACCAGGAAACAAGCTCTAAAGAACCAGGTAAACTGGCCAAGGCCAGGAAGCTAGAAAATAGTTGAGTGAGAAACCCAGTGCAAATTGTGCTTAAAAGTAATTTCACCGGAGGAATGGGTTTCATGGGGCTCATTACAACTGTTGTTGTTGCTTTAAAGAAAATATCACTTTTTTCCTAGTGAACTTGATCCATGGTACCATTTGGGAGTTTCAATCTTTGCATACACATGAATATAAAATAAATATAAAACTGATTGTGGGAAATAATGGCTGAATAGTAATTACTTAAATTAATTAAAGGATTGAGACTTTCAGAATAGGACCATAGTACTGCTGTAATCTCAGGGTAATTGATAATCCTTACTGGAAAAAAAAAGGAAAGATATCCATTTCTAAGTAAAATATAAACTCATGAATTGATAAAACAAACAGACTTGTTTGAATTCCCCAGAAAAGCTACCTTGTGTGTGCAGTTACCTGGGAGCTGGAAGAGACGTCAGCTGTCATCTCATCTTCACCTCACAGACTGAAAACGGAGAACCAGAGATATGGATTGAGCTGCCCGAGGTTGCAGAGCTGGTTCACAGCAGAGCTGGAAAAAAGCAGCCGTACCTTCACTCTCTGCCAAAGACATTTCCTTTGACCACTCCAAGTTGTCTTTTTTTTCACAGAAAAAAATAAAACACAATGAACTTGAACCATGGAATGCTTTTGTTAACAAGAAATGCACCAACCCGTTTGTGACAAGCACTGTTTTAACAGAGTCAAGTGGGTCTGAGAAAATGACCAGAAGGAAGGCTTTTGTCCATGAGCTTGACTAAGAACTCACTTAACCTAACAGATAGCACCATGCCTGGCACACAGTAAATGGGCCATAAATATGTGTGGGGCAGATGAATGACCCTTCACATCGGACAAATGAACAGTGCAGGGAATATCTCAGCAGTGCCCACGCTAGACAGTTCTTTGACACTGAATCTTGTTTATCCCCTACAAGTGTCTGCCATTGTTTATTTCCCGACTTCTCTTCCTTTCTCTCTCTCTACTTGAATATTTCTCTAGAAGGTCAAGAACCATATCGTTTATTCACCAGCCCACCGGAAGCATCAGCCATCTCTGGATACTCAATAAATGAGCAGAGGGAATGAGTGTGCCCGCCGGACTTCCTTGCTGGGATTGTCCTCCGATATTATCTGTATCTCCTGTTTGATTTGTAAGAGCGATCCATTTATTCATAAAATGCTAGCATCCAAAGAGATCTGAGTGCTGCCTCTCTAATTATTCAGTTTAAAAAGGTTAAGTTTATAGACAGGGATTTTTTTTCAAGGTCATCTATCTTGTCTATAGCAGACTTTAGACTAGAATTTAATTCTGTGTTTATTTCATGATAATATGTATATGTCTATATATGAATATATGTGTGTATAAATGAATATGAATATATTCATATGAATAAATACTTCGTGGCTCAAATGGTAAAGAAATTGCCTGCAATGCAGGATACCTGGGTTCCAAATTCCTGAGTGGGGAAGATCCCCTGGAGAAGGGAATGGCGATCCACTCCAGTATTCTTGCCTGGGAAATCCCATGGACAGAGAAACCTGGAAGGCTGTAGTTCGTGGGGTCGCAAAGAGTCTGACACAATTTAGCAACTAACACATATATGTGTGTGTGTGTATGTATCATCTATTTGTGTGTGTATGTATCGTCTACATATGTGTGTTTATATATATATATAAAAATCTGTGTGTGCATAGTTTATGCTTGGTCATAGTCTTATAGTGAGCAAATGTGTGTGCGTGTCTGTGTGTGTTGGGAAGCTTGACCACTGGCTTTGTCACAGACACTTTTATGACTGAGGTTTCCAGAAAGAAATCATCTCCGTTGTGGCCGCCGTGGAGCTAATCTGCTCAAATCTCCCGTCATGGAAACCTGCCGCAGGGACCATGGGTCCCCGCAGGGACCAGGCTTCAGCTGCCACACCTTTGAGTCCATCTCTTTGATTATGTCAGGTCAAGATTCTGGGGCTACTCCCAACAAATGCCAGCACAGCAGGGAGTATTGGAACCAGGTTTCCCAGATGCCTCTACTGGGCAACTGCGGCCCTGAAACTCCCCGCAGATCGGACTGGCTGGAACTTCATCAGCACCATGCTCTAGCCCGAGGCCCCAGCCCTTCCCTCCCTCCATCCTTTCTTAGACCTGCAGACAACTGCAGAGAGGATGTGGAAGTCCCTTCCCCATGGAAATGAAAGGACCTGCCATGGCCTTTCTGCCTCCCAGGACCACTCACATCTCTGGCCACAGCCTCAGGATGCAGAGAAGGGCTCTTGTCTCTATGAGAAAGGAGCGGGGAGGGACATCGCTAAGCCCAGAGCACCTACTATGTGCCAAACACTGATACATAGTGGAATAAGAGGCTGCATATCCCCCAAGGGTCTTACAGGCTAGTGGAGTGTACTGGCATGCAGTTACAGAGCAACAGCAGGCCCCAAAGGGGCTAAACCCAGACAAGTCATTTGTTTAAACAGCCCATTCATTCCTCAGGAATCACAGTAAGCCAGGTACTGAGTTAATCACTTTGCCTGCATTCTCACTTTTACTAATTGCATCCGTTGCTATCATGTCCATCTGGAAGCTGAAGATACCTTTATGAAGCTAAATTCTTTACCTAAGGACACCCCACTAGCAACTCGGTACATCTGACCCTAATATTTATACTTTTAACCACCAACATTAAAAGGATGCATTCCTAAAAAAATCAGGAGCTGGTCACAGGGCAAGCCGAGTGAAGGGCAAAAGCCAGTTGGCACTGGACCTCATGTGGCTCCCTCAGTGGACAAGGAGTGCAGAAGGAGGGAGCAGAGCCACAGGCCTGGAGAAGAGGGGCCCTTCCTCTATAAGTCTAAGGTGATGTGTGTCCTTATCTGGACCCCAGGAGGCAAACCTGAAAAAGTCTTGGAATCAGATCCACAGAGTGTCAGAGCAGCATCAAGGGGATGGAGACACTGAGACCAGAGAGGGGAAGGCAGGCTTCCCCAAGAACACAGCTCTGGGCAGGGACTGAGCTCAGGGCAGAAGCTGAACCACTAACCCAATCATTGCCTTAGCATCCTTAGGGCTCTTATAGACTGAGGTTGTAAATTGGGGTAAGACTTTTTTTAAATTTTATTGGAGTTTAGTTAGTTTACTATGTTGTCTTAGTTTCATTGTAATGTATGTGTGTGTGTTCAGTCACTAAGCCGTGTCCAACTCTTTGAAGTCCCATGAACCGTAGCCCACCAAGCTCCTCTGTCCATAGGATTTCTCAGGCAAGAATACTGGAGTGGGTTGCCATTTCCTCCTTCAGGGGATCCTCCAACTCAGGGACTGAACCACGTCTCCTGCATTGACAGGTGGATTCCTTAGCACTGAGCCACCTGGGATATATCTAACAAAGGGTAAGTCTTTAAGTGAGAGCCTGACCACAGAAGATCTTCTTTGGCCTGACTCTTCCCGGGGCATATTTGTGTGGCTCAGAGGAGATTAAGTGAGACCCTGCTCGAATTACTTTTCCTTCGCTTCCTGTGCTTAGTCACTCAGTCGTGTCCAACTCTGCAACCCCATGGACTGTAGCCCACCAGGCTCCTCTGTCCATGGGGATTCTCCAGGCAAGAATACTGGAGTGGGTTGTCATGCCCTCTTCCAGGGGATCTTCCCAACACAGGGATAAAACCCAGGCCCTGGTGATTCCCTGAGCCACCAGGGAATCCCAAGAATACTGGAGTGGGTAGCCTATCCCTTCTCCAGGGGATCTTTCCAACCCAGGAATCGAACCAGGGTCTCCTGCATTGCAGATGGATTCTTTACCAGCTGAGCTACCAGAGAAGCCCTAGGGCTTGTCATGAAAGGGCTCCTGAGTTTTCCAGCTGCTCATAGGCCTTCCAGGGTCCTCCTGTGCTGCCTTATTGCATGATCCCACCCCAGAAGGGGAGCTCACATCCCATTACCACCCTTGACTTTAGACAATTTTCCCAACTGTCAGAACAGAAGCCAAAGGTTGAATCCTGCTTCTGAATCTGAGCTGAGCTACTCAGTACTGACCCCTTCATCATCCACCTGCACATACACACACATACACACATGATGTGCACACACTTGTATACGTACACACATGCACACACCTACACACACACACACACACACACACACACACACATAAGCTCACACTCCAGGGTTCTGGCCACCCAGCCTGGCACAGCTCAGCTCTCACAAAGATCCTGCCTCCAGATTTCCGGTTCGCCTGGCTTCCTGGATCAACGTATGAACCCTGCCTGCACAGCTGGTCTACGCCTGCCTTCAAGGCTGAAGAAGCCAGTAACAGGAACAACAGTCCTCAGTGAGCACTAGCATTAGGCTTGGTGCTGCATTCCTTACATAAACTCTCATTTAATCTGCTGAAAACAACCAAAGGGGCTGAAATTATTATGCCACTGAAGGGAATGGCAACCCCCTCCAGTATTCTTGTCTGGGAAATGCCATGGACAGAGAAGCCTGGTGGGTTACAGTTCACAGGGTCACACAGAGTCAGACACGACTGAAGCAGCTGAGCATGCGTGGATAAGGAAACCAAGACTCAGAGAGGTTAAGAAACTCAGTGAGGGTCACAGAGCAGGAAGGAGCACAGCTGCATTTGGCTTCTTTTTAAATTTTATTCACTTATTTAATTTTTGGCTGTGCAGGTTCTTTGTTGGGTCTTCCTCGCCGTGCGTGGGCTTTCTCTAGTTTCAGTTCACAGGCTTCTCACTGCAGTGGCTTTTCTTATTGCAGAGTACATCTCTAGGTGCCCGGGCTTAGTAGTTGTGGCACACAGGCTTAGTTGCTCTGCAGAATCTTCCTGGACCAGGGATCAAATCCATATCCCCTGTGGCTATGGACAGGCGAATTCTCAACCACTGGACCACCAGGGAAGTCTTTGCCTTTGTCTTCTTAACCCCAAGACAGTGTGGATGTGCCTGGAGATTTAAGAAGTCCCAAAGCTGTGACAGATCCCTGATAAAATTACAGAGATAGAAGAGTCTGGTTTCAGTGATTTCTTTCCAGGAGAATGCGTTTGTGAAAAGATCCAAAGGTGAAACATATTTCCCCCAAATGCAACACTGTAAGGAATTTAGTGGATTGACAGCATGTCCTCTGTGTCGGATCCAGTGCAGGAGCCTGAACCATGCTGGGCTCTGAGGATGGTGTCCCAGCTGCATGACCCCTGGCCTGAGTCTTGGAAAATAAATATTTGACAGAAAACTTTTTAAAGGGATGGGGAATGCTCCAGACAGAGGAAATGTCATGAACAAAGGTTTAGAGGGAAGACACAGATCAGTATTTTAGGGAAGTAGGATACGGTGAGTATAGCTGAAGGTGAGACCAAGCAAATAGCAAGAGTTCAGGGTTCAGGCCTTTAAGGGAATGAAAAAAAATATGAATCTGATTCTGTAGGCAGCACCTGGGCCCCATGGCAAGAGTCAGCATGAGTGTAATCTGTTCAGATTGTCACTTTCAATAGCTCACTCTGGCAGAGATTCTGATTACAACAGGGACACTGGTGATCCAGTCTATCACAGTGATCATGATGGAAGAAAATGAAGCCTGGGGAAGGGCAGCAGGATCAGTAACAGAAAGGAGCCCGGGGTTTGAGAGCCCATGACCTTACAAAAATAAGTCTGCAACAATTCAGGAAATAAATGCAAGTTGACTTTACATATGGAGAAGGAAATGGCAAATATATACAGTACATGCAAACCTTTCTGAAACAATCCTGGGACAGGCATAGCAGTGGGCATTTATATTTATTTATTTATATTGGGGTATAATTGCTGTACAATGTTATGTTGGTTTCTGCCATAGGACAAAGTGAATCAGCTATACTTAAACGTATATCCCTTCCCTCTTGGACTTCCTTCCCATCCAACCCCCCCATCCCACCTATCCAGGTCACCACAGAGCACCCAGCTGAGCTCCCTGAACTACACAGCAGGTTCCCACCAGCTATCTGTTTTACACATAGCGGTGCACATTCAGGGCCGCCCAAGTGGCTCAGTGGTGAAGAATCCGCCTGCAATGCAGGAAATGTAAGAGATGTGGGTTGGATCCCTGAGTCGTGAAGATCCCCTAGAGAAGGAAATGGCAACCCACTCCAGTATTCTTGCCAGGAAAGTCCCATGGATAGAGGAGCCTGGCGGGTGACAGTCCATGGGGTCGCAAAGAGTCAGACACGACTGAGCACACACACAGGGAGGACGGCACATACATCAATCCCAAATCTCCCAATTCATCCCACTCCCCGTCCCCGCTTCCCCCAAGTTGGTGCATCCGTTCTCTAGTTCTCCATGTGAGTGCTTATGACTACATAAGGATTAAACTCCACACAGAGACCCAATGATGACTACTGTTACTACCACTTTGCAGACGGGAAAACGGAGGCTTGGAAACATGCACCGATTTTCCCAGGGTCTTTTAACTACTGAGTTACAGAGCAGATTTTCAAGGCAGGAAATTCTGACTTCAGAACCCAGATATCTTTTTCTCTGTGTTTTCTCAGGGCCAGAAATTGGAGGCAAAGGTAGATGGAGGGTGGGCATTCAGAGAACCTTTGCATTCAGAAAGAGTGGCCTGAGGGGAGATCACTTTCCATCAGTCTACACCAGGGTTTCTCAGTTTCAGTGAAATTGACATTGTGGGAGGGGAGTGGTGAAGATGATTCTCTGCTGGGGGGTGGGGTGGGGGGTGGCCTGTGCATTCCTGACCTCCACCCACTAGGTGCCAGTAGTTGAAATAACCAAAACTATCTCCAAACTTCCCAAATGGCCCTTTAGGATGGGGAGGGGGACAAAATCACCCCTAGTTGAAAATCCCTGGTCTAACCTTACCCGAGGAGGTCCAGGCAAGAGAAAGATGCATTTGAAATCCATTAAAATTAGAGGCTGACAAGGAGTTCCCAGAGGCAATCGATAATTTGTTCTCTCACCGAGAGCCCTCTGCTCTGCATATTATTACTGGAATATTCCTGGGTGGTGAGATCCACTCTATTGCAGCTCCCTCAGCCCTCTACCCCAGCCATCAGAGAGGACCAGACTTTGAAGAGGGGGTGAAAAAAAAGTCTTCTCTAGGATCCAGAACATACTTCTATGAATTAAAGGGTCAGAGATTAAGTGGGCAATTCTGAGCTAGCCACCTGAGAGCCCAAATTAGCTTTGCTTCTCTGCGTATTAACTCCCCTCTGGTGTACTGTTTAATGATTTAATGATGGTTAACTCTGCGGTTCTTCAAAGCTGAGGAATTTGTACACCCCCTAAGGCAGTTTCTACCTCCTTGGAGCTGGAAGTCCATTGCAGCACCATTCTGGGACCCTCTCCTGCAGGTCTTGCCTGTGGGGCGACCACAGGCAGAGTTTGGGCAAGCCCAGGGCTGTGGGTTAAGTTCCAGGAAGCAGGTCTATGAGTCAGAAGAAGAGTTTAGCAGACGAGATGGAGGAGAGAGTGAGTGATGCCTAATGAGATTCTACTGCTCCATTTCTCTGCTCTAAGGACTTTCTTTTTATACTTGATCATTTCTGTAACAAGAATTCGTTTTATATTAAACATTTACATTTAAAGCAGCAATATGTCTTTGGCCTCAGAAGACCCGCTGTTAAACTGACGTTGGTCAGGAAGATCCCTTGGAGAAGGAAATGGCAACCCACTCTAGCATTCTTGATTCAGAAATCACATGGACAG
This sequence comes from Bos mutus, assembly GCF_027580195.1. Taxonomy (NCBI): domain Eukaryota; kingdom Metazoa; phylum Chordata; class Mammalia; order Artiodactyla; family Bovidae; genus Bos; species Bos mutus. The sequence continues at coordinate 52,735,168 of NC_091629.1, read as the reverse complement.
AGGAGCCTGGCAGGTCTATAAGATTGCAAAAGAATTGGACACAACTAAGTGACTAAATTACAACTACAAGTAACAGCTCCTTAGAACGGAAGAAACGTGGCAGAGACCAAGTACATGTAAACATATAAATATACTTTTGACACAGATAAAGATAAATGAGTTTTACATGTAAATGCATTTAAACATATAATATACATGGGAGGTAGGTCAGTTTACCTCCATTTTACAGGTGAGAAAGTTGAAGCTCAAGGCACATAAGTTCTACTCCCAAGGTCACAAAGTAGACAAAAAAAGGGATTTTGTAATCCCAGATGGTTTTGGTCACTGTATCCCATTATTTGGGCTCCATCTTTACTCCCCCAACCTTCCAAACCTCAGCATTTTCCAGTCCCTAGCTACCTAATGGTGTTCCTCTGCCTGCCCAAATTGGACTCTTTGTCTTCATATATGCCAAGCCTCCTTGGGCACAAATACACAAGCATCCTTCATCCTCAGCATCTCCTTCTCTGAGTGTGTCTTTGCAATGTAGGTTAGGGCTTCCCTAATGGTTCAGTGGTAAAGAATCCACCGGCCAATGCAGGAGACATGGGCTCGATCCTGGATCCAGGAAGTTCCCACGTGCCGTGGAACAACTAAGCCTGTGCACCACAACTATTGAGCCTGTGCTCTCGAGCCCACGTGCAGCAGCTACTGAGCACATGTGCCTCCACTACTGAAGCCCGCACCCTAGAGCCCGTGCTCCACAACAAGAGAAACCACCACAGAGAGAAGCCTGCACGACACAACTAGAGAGAAGCCTCTGCTCGCTGCAACTAGAGAAAAGCCTGAGCAGCAGTGAACACCCGGCACAACCAAAAAAAGAAAAAGCAGTGCTCTCTTAAAAGAAAAATAAATGTAGGCTAAGTAGCCCTGACCCAGTTACTTAAAAGGCAAAATGAAATATCCCATGATGGTCCCTAGGATAGTACATGTCATCTAGCAAAAATAGCGATAACTTTATCTAGCCCTTAAGGCTTCCCTGATAGCTCAGTTGGTAAAGAATCCACCTGCAATACAGAAGACCCCAGTTCAATTCTCGGGTTGGGAAAATCCGCTGCAGTACGGATAGGTGACCCACCCCAGTATTGTTGGGCTTCCCTCGTGGCTCAGCTGGTAAAGAACCTGCCTGCAATTCGGGAGACCTGGATTTGATCCCTGGGTTGGGAAGATCCCCTGGAGAAGGGAAAAGCTACCCACTCCAGTATACTGGCCTAGAGAATTCCATGGACTGTGTAGTCCATGGGGTTGCAAAGAGTCAGACGTGACTAAGCGACTTTCACTTTCACTTTTCACTTTATATGCTGCTGCTGCTAATTCGCTTCAGTTGTGTCTGACTCTGTGCGACCCCATAGACGGAAGCCCACCAGGCTCCCACGTCCCTGGGACTCTCCAGGCAAGAACACTGGAGTGGGTTGCCATTTCCTTTTCCAATTCATGAAAGTGAAAAGTGAAAGTGAAGTCGCTAAGTCATGTCCGACCCTCAGCGACCCCATGGACTGCAGCCTACCAGGTTCCTCCATCCATGGGATTTTCCAGGCAAGAGTACTGGAGTGGGGTGCTATTTATATAGCCCTTAAAAATGTGCCAGTCCCTATATTAAGTGTTATGAGTATATTAACTGATTCTATCCTCAAAACAAAGTTGTGAGACTTCCCTGGTTATCTAGGGGTTTGGACTTGCACTGCAAGGGTCATGGGTTCTACCTGTTAGGCAGTTAGAATAGGGAAAAGGAGTCCAGAATGGCAGTGGCTAAAAGATAAGGAAGAGAAAAGCCCGTGAAAATAGAACAAAGGAAGGTCTGAGGACCGGAGTGAGGACCTCAGGTAAAAACAAACAACACTCCTGGCTGGCCCAATTTACATAGGATAGGCCCAGGGAGGGGGAAAAAAAAACATATAAAAAGAGGAGCTAAAGCTCGCTCGCCCTCTCTCTCTCCCGCGTGCTGGGACGCTCTTCTCTTCATGTCTTTGGATTGACGTGCCTTCACGCCTCAAAGATGGATTTTCCTACTATCTTCTAAATAAAATAGAGCTGTAACACTAAGCTGTAACACTGATTTGTCTAAGAGCTATAACATGGTCCATTCGAGACCTGAGAGCTATAACATGGCCTGAGAGCTCTCGGTCTAGACCTGAGAGCTGTGACACGCCGAGGGGGGCTTTAATGTCCGTCACTCCAAATTCTTGTTGTAATGAGACAGAACCGAGGAGCATACACTCACGTGACATACCCCTGGTCAGGGAACTAAGATCCCACATGCTGCAGTGTTCCTAGCCTGCCCACAAAAAAAGACAAAAACAACCAAACTTGATTATGTTTATTTGACAGATGAGACTGGAGCACAAAGAGATAAAATGACTTGTCCAAGATCACAAGGCTTACAGGTGACAGAGCTGGCATTTGAGCCCAGACCCTCTGGTCCAGCATCTACAGCGTTCAGTTTAGTTTAATGCAGTCACTCAGCCATATCTGACTCTGTGATTCCAGGGACTGCAGCACACCAGGCTTCCCTGTCCTTCACCATCTCCCAGAGTTTGTTCAGATTCACATTCATTGAGTTGGTGATGCCATCCAAACAACATCCTCTGCCACACCCTTACAGCCCTGCAACTCTACTCAGTAAGTATCGTCCCCTTCTATCACCCTCCCTTCCCAACCTCCTACAGAATCTCTCATCCTCAACAGTAATTTGACAGCTACTGCATAATGCCTTACATTACAATTTCATGTGATCGTCTCACCTACCCAACCCCTCCAAAGTATTTGTATTCTGACAGCAGCATAATATCTTTTTGGAAACCATGCCTGAGTTGGGCAGTGAGATGTAAGTTAGATGTGAATTAGATGTAAAAGTGAGTTAGATGTAAAAGCACCAAGGTGAGACTTCAAGTGGCCTCAGCAAGCCTTGGACACCCTATCATTCTGCTGTGTTCCCAGGAAGTTGTCACATTTGAAAAGGTTTTTATAAAAAGTTTTATTTATAGCTGCACTGGGTCTTGGTTGCTGAGTGGACTTTCTCTATTTGCAGTGAGTGGCCTTCTCATTTCAGTGGCTTCTCTTGTTGCAACGCATGGACTCTAGGTGCTCAGGCCCAGTAGTTGTAGTGCATGGATTTAGTTGCCCCCCCACATGTGAGATCTTCCTGGACCAGGGAAGGAACCCACGTGCCCTGCTTTGGCAGGAGGATTCTTAACCACTGGATCACCAGGGAATTCCCTGGGAGGTTTTGCCTCTGCTTACAGGCAAGATATCTTCCTGCCTAAATTATGAGAGTTTTTACAGCCAGACAGCAGGGGTTGACTATCCGAGGGGAACCCTGAAAAAGAAGCAGCTTCAGCATGAGGCCACCAAAGTATAATGTATACAGAGTAGAGGCAAGGAAAGCAAGACCAGCACGAGTAGAATAGAATACACGTTTCCCTCACGATCTGAAAGTAAAGCGTTCCTTTGAGATTTCTCGTAAGCTGAAATAATTGCTTCTGGATACATCTTGCTAAAAGACACATGAAACAAACTGAGATAAAGCACAGATGCTCACAGACACAGTTCAAAGCCATAGCAGCTTGATACAGAGATGTGGAGTGCGGTTCCCAGGAAAGGATTTAGGGGTGCCTCTCTTGTTGTTTGGGGTACATGCTACATGCTATTTTGACTTTTGTCTTTTTTCATAAAAATGAAAAATCTCTTTGGATTTCTTTCAGTTAGTGAAGACAGGTACAGATGTAGGTCTTTTGTGAAAGCAGAGCAGCAAAAAGCAAACTTTTAAAAAGTGATAAAGACCTGTATGACACTACTTAAGACATTCAAATATAGCAAGGATTTAAAAGACACTGGCCGGGACTTCCCTGGTCATCCAGTGGTAAAGAAGCCACCTGCCAATGCAGGGGACAGGGGTTTGATCCCTGGTCTGGGAAGATGCCACATGCCGTGGGGTAACCAAGCCTGTGCACCGCAGTTTCCGAGTCCATGCACTGCAACAGCTGAAGCTCTCGGGCCCTAGAGCCTGTGGTCCGCAATAAGAGAAGCCAGCACAGTGAGAAGGCTGCAGAGCACAGCTAGAGGAAGCACGAGCAGCAACGAAGACCAAGCACAGCCAAAAATAAATAAATTAAATATATATATATATACTAGCCAGTCCATTCCAGTTGAAAAGATGACAGAAGATGCATCTTTACTTAAAGGGCAACACATGGGCATCAGTTTTCAAAGCCTTGCTCCAGAGAATGAACCGTAGACATCACCCTGTATGCAGGTCAGATCTGGATGCTTCTACATTGTAAAGTATAACCAAACATAGGTTCCAACTTCTAATGCGCTGTGAGCAGGACTCACTGGCTGGCCGAGGGAAGTGTATACAGCATGCAGGTATATAATAACTAACATTTACTGCTTTTTTAACCATGAGCCAGGAACTTCTCTAAGCACTTGGTACACATTAACTGGTTTAACTGCCACTTCAGCTCCGTGATGCAGGGAGGCATGACCAGCGCTGCCCTCAGACCTGAGCAAAAGAAGATTATCTCCTGACCCTGCCATTTAGACACTGCATTCCACACACATATACACAAAAATAGGCTTGTTCAAATCTCATGGTGGGGCTTCTTGGAGAAATAGCTGATTCATGGACAGAGACAGAAAATATACAAAATGAGCCTGTGGCATCTTATATAGAGAGGGAAAGAAAGGAAGTGCTCAAAAAGCTTAAACATACATACACACAGTAGTGGGAGTATGTCGAAGGGTTATAGAAGACAACTGGAAGGGATTGCAGGGACCACAACTAGAACAATTTGAGGGGAAAAAGTAGTATTAGACTATAACCAAAATATAAGATAAATACCCATGAGTCTACACTGATATCAATGCATGATTTAAGACAAGAATAAATGGAAGAGAACAGATGAATCTCCTATGCAGAAGACGTTCAGATAATTTATGTAAAGACTTCATCCTTAAGGAGGCGAAGCCATCTTCCCACACCTGAAGTCTGGGCAGTTTATAGTGATTTCTTTCCAAAGAGCACAGAAGAGAAAGGGGGAGGGGGATAAGTAACTTGATACGGAGGAAACTGACAAACACTACCTGAGTCAGTGACCAAGGTCAACATCAGCAGTGATAAGTCCTGTAGATACTATGTGCGCTTAGTATCACTGGATGAGAACGGTACACCACCTGCAGAGTCTTCTTCCTAAAATCGGTAAACCCAGTATAAATGTTAAGTAAGTAAGTAAGTGTTAGTTGCTCAGTCATGCCCCACTCTTTGCGACCCCATGGATGCAGCCCACCAGGCTCCTCTGTCCATGAGATTTTCCAGGCAAGGATACTGGAGTGGGTTGCCATTTCTTTCTCCAGGGGATCTTCCCAACCCAGGGGTCGAACCCGGTGGTCTCCTGCACTGCAGGCAGATTCTTTACCGACTGAGCTACAAGGGAAGCTAAACCCAGTATAAACATAAGAAAAACACCAGACAAATCCCAATTTTGTCTCAAAATTCAAATCTCAGATTTCTCTAGGCCATCAGGAATAAGGAAAACCTGAGACATTCACATGCCAAAGAAGCCTCAGGAGACATGACTCCTAAGTATAATGTGATATCCTGGAGGGCACCCTGGAACAGAAATAGGATATTAGGGGGAAATTGAGGAAGCCTGAATAGAGTATAATAATGCACCGATATTGAGCTTTTAACTGTAACAAGGATACCATATGAATGTAAGATTTTTAAAAGAGGGCAAACTTAATGTCTATGAATTTCCTGTATTATCTTCGCAATATTTCTGTTAATCTACAACTATTTTAAAATCAAAAGTTTATTTATGTAAAAATTTTAAATACCTCTCAGCGCTCTGTCATGTGGGACACAGTGCGTGTCAGTGTCACTCTCATCATTTACACTATTTAGATCCCAGAGAAATGTTTGCCACCATCCTCGCCCGATGGATGACCTTGACACCAAAGAACACTGTATTTGAATGTCAGTAGATCTGAGGGTTCCACTGTTTCCATCTTCAGAGATGGATGCTGCTCTGGAGTTGGGAAGAATTTGAGAGGAGAGAAAAGATAAATGAATTAGCTTGTCAGATCTTTCCTACCCACTTGAATGCTATACCCAAATATTATTTCCTGGTGGTGACAAGTACCCATTTTCTTGCTTTTCATGTTCCAATTTAGAGTTTTCAAGCTATTCACAAATCAGCGCAGTATTCACAACCATCGCACATAGCAGCCATGGAATGTTTTGCAATGTTAAGCAATTTGTATTACTCTGAAATTTGAACACACATAAGTCTAGACATTGCGTGCATGAAGCATGATACCACTTCGTTACACAAATAACTAGATGAATATTGAATCCCAGGGTGGTGATTGTTTTTGCAAATTTCTCCATGAAACTTTAATCAAATTTTTCATAAATAAAAATGCAACTTTATTGAAATGTTATTAGATTATTGACATTAATTCAATTTAATATGTGTTTGCCCTTGTTTTTATAAATAGACTTTTAATTTTGCTTTTAATAAGTACTTTTCAATATCCTAGAATATTGTTTTGAAAATATTTAAAACTATTTTTATATTTTATATTTACTTTTTTAAAATTTATATTGACATTTACAGCACTGACTTTGTTTGCATTTTTCATGGATATAAAATATTACTATATGAAAATATATACTGTAAATAAATCATATTTTATGTTATAGTTGTTTAGGTCATTATTGCCAAAAGGACAAAAATTATGTGAAAATCCGATTATAATAGCATCATTAGAGATTTTGCTGACAAAATTGAAAGGATAAATAAATTTTACAGAATAAATATAAAATAGTTTATGAATCACATTATCCTTAGTTTGTTACTCACCAACATCCCTATTCCACAAACAGCACATTCAAACCCATGCAATAATAATTATGTAGCCATCTTTTCTATTTTGATGTCTTTTAATTATTTAAATAGGACAACTTTACACATTTTCATTTGGAAGGTATATGTATCAAAGTTGAAGGATAGAAAATACTTGTGTTAAGAGCTTGCTGGCTCGACGCACAGCTTTTAAATATTTAGTCATTAGTGTGAAGGTCTCATGGCAACCCACTCCAGTGTTCTTACCTGGAGAATCCCAGGGACGGGGGAGCCTGGTGGGAGGCTGTTGGGGGCCAGCGTGAGGCACTCCGCCCATGGCAAAGGTCATGAGGAAGGAGGCTCGACATACACAAAGGCGGGATCGAGCCTCAGGAGTCCCCCTGGAAATCCTCGAGCATCTACCCCCATAACCAGAGCCTGCCTACTTTACTACTTTGTGCTCTCACCTACACCTCTGACTTTACGGGGGGCTGTCCCCCACCACCTCTTTCGGAGAAGGAGTTAACTTAGAGCTCCAGTTAATAAAAGCTCCCGGGCATGACAAGAGTGTTTTAACCTACAAACTCCTCTAAAGGTTCTCTAGCCTGCCTGACAGGCTTGTCCGGCCACATGTGATTGCTCACAGCCTCCCAACCGTGAGAGGCACGAGATGCTTTAAACCTTCTAAAAACAGGTTCCTTAGAAAAGTTAGAAAACCATTAGTGTAAGTATAGTGGGCTGATTAGAAATTGTATTGGTGAAGGGTTTTTCATTTGTTGAGCCAATGTTTGTTGCTAAGTCTCCACATCCCCTGCCCTTACACACATTAATGAATATATAGAAGAAATAAGTATTAACCTTTGATATCAATCACGTTAGACCTTAGGCTAACTAAATTCTTTCCTTAATTAAAACCCACTACACCCTCAGCCTATAGGAATGTAACCTTATCTGGTACCTTCGGAAGGTGGAGTCTTTTTTAAGAATAATCACCCCTGGAGAAATAAGTGTCCTGGTTGACTGACCGCTGTCACAAGGAGAGGGTCATAAACTGTCAGCAGGCCCCCTGGCCAGAAGATGATGTAACACCCCTAAGACCTCTGTATACATTTGTATGAAGCACCTGACTTTGATAAAAGTCAGGACTGCTGACCCCACGTGACTTTTGCATAACACCTCAGTGTATAAAAGTAGACCATGGAAAATAAAGAATTGGGATCAGGTTCTCGAAATACTGGTCTCCCCATGTCGCTCTCTCTCTCAAACTCTGGCTGAGTCTCCATCTGGAGCACGGAACCCACCAAGCTTACTAATTTTGCCTGGGCTTCTAAGATCCGACCGGGGAGGCTTCAGTGTCTCTTCTCCTTCAGGAAAACTGAAGGACGCCTGCGGCCTACGTAAGTGGTGCAAGCTTCTTGTCTTGAAGTTTTATTGGTCTCCCGCGTAAACCAAGCTACTCAGCCTCTTTTCTCCACTGAATTTTCCTACTGAGCTATCCTCATTCTATTACTCTTTACATCTCTAATTAATATCTAATTGACGCTATTGTATCCTGATCCTCGCCGACGCCGTCCCCGTTTCGAACTCCCTGGATCAGCCGGGGCTGGACTTTGGCAGGAGGCCGTCTATGGGGTCGCACAGAGTCAGACATGACTGAAGCGACTTAGCAGCAGCAGCAGCAGCATGAAGATCTCTGGACCCATGTCCAGGATCTGTGAACATCAGGGGTTGGGACTGTAAGGCCATTTTACAGACCAGAACACTAAGGCACAGAGCAGTTACAGTACTTGCCTGATTCCCCCCAGCAGGGAACCCTGACAGAGCTGGATCCAAACAAGGGGCAGCCCAGGCTCTCAACCAAGACACTGCCTTCAGAAGTAGTTGCTGTGGGAGCCCTGATTCCAGTTAAAACACTTGCCTCCTGGAGACCCTGAGTATTCTCTGGAAGGACTGATGCTGAAGCTGAAGCTCCAATATTTTGGCCACCTGATGCAAAGAGTTGACTCATCAGTAAAGACCCTGATGTTTGGAAAGATTGAGGGCAGGAGGAGAAGGGGACAACAGAGGATGAAATAGTTGGATTACATCATTGACTAAAATGGACATGAGCTTGAGCAAATTCCTGGAGATAGTGAAGGACAGGGAAGCCTGGCATGCTGCAGCACATGGGGTTGCAAAGATGTGGACATGACTTAGCGACTGAACAACACAGAAGTTTCTCAAGGCTTCCTTTTTAATAGGAATTGTGAGTCCAGGGGAAAAATACACAGAGAAAATATCCCGGGGCTGGAGCAGAGGGTGAAGAACACCCCTTCAGCACCACTAAACCACAGCCTCTCTCCCCCATCTTTACAAAGTTTAGAGTCCTATCTCAAATAGTCCTAGAGAGAATATAAAACAGCAATGACAACAAAAAAAGCCCCTAAGATCAACCTTGAAGTGAGGAAAAAAACATCTCTCATCTAAAGACAAAACATATATTCTCTCCTTTCACTCCCACGATAAGACCTACTGCCATCTCCTTTCTCCCAGACCCATCTCTCTGGCCATCTCTGTGAGAAAGGAAGCAGAAAGTGTCCCTGCTCCATCCCCACACCCTCTGTTTCCACTTTCTTTTCCTGACAGCACTGGCAGTAGCAATTGCTGTCAGGCTGTAATTTAAAGCAAACCAGTGCAAACTTGAACCAGCTTTAAGTGGGTGATTGATGTGTCGAACTGGATTTTTTTTCCCCCACTTGCATGAGACTCTTGCAAGTAGGTATTATGATCCTAACACCTCTAATATTATTCCTTAATCTACTAAACAGCAATGTTTGGCATCTAGCTTTATAATAAAAGGTATCAATTAGGAACTGTCGATGTTTTCCAAGGCAATATCTAATTATAGTCACTTGCTATAGGCTATCTTGTTAGAAAATTTGAGCAGAATGAGTAAGTATTCCTGACAAGTTCAATGCATTATTAAAGGTGTAATTACTCAATTATTGCTCATGTAATCCTGAGTTAATTATGTGACTTCAAAATTCATCACTTTTATGTTTATTGAACTTGATAAGTTCACCCATATCTGATTTATCCCAATGATCCATTCCTTTCCTTATTTCAAACTGAATCTTTCAGACCAATTGGTGAGAAAGTGAATAGACTTTGGAACATGCTAGACCCAGAATTGACCACAGTGGTTATCCTTGGACTGCTGAGGCTGTAGCCAAGATGGGACTGACCTGTCGCAGTGGCCAGAGCTTTGCTCCTGACATTAAACTTGAGAGAACTCAAGAGTCAAAATGCTGTTAAGTAGAGATCTTAATTCTGACTCACACAAGCCTTGAGGAAGGTGGTTCCAAGCAGCTTGCAGATAAGTGCCAGGTGAGGAACACAGCACAGAAGAGGAGGGAATGGGCTGCAGTCAGATGAGGCCATACACCACCTTCTCCTGGGTGCAGCATGAGAATTTCCTGTTCTTCCTCTGCTCTTGAGAGCAGATTCCTGTACCTTAGCTTGTCTGAGCCTGAGTTTGCACACCTGAAAATGGGGTTGAGCATCCCTGCCTTGCCTGCCTTTGAGAGTCCTTGTGAAGCAGAGGTCTTTACACATGGCTGATGAGGAAAGCCTTCCCTGGACTGTGGCCCACAGCATCACATTCACATCTCCACCCGCCCCAAATACCCTGATGTCTATTCTAGAGCATAGCAAGCAACTCAGAGGGTGGGAGGCAGCCTTTAAAATGCCCCCCATGACCCACCTCCAGTACTTCTCCCCCAGGATAGTTCTCTGGTTTGAGTGGGGTAGATCCCAAGTTTCATTTCTAACAGAAGGGACAAGATGTCCTTTCTGAAATTAGGGTACCAAAAGATTGTGACTTCTGTCTTGCTCACCTTGTTCTCTCTTCCTCTCTTCACTGGTAACTCAGAGGGAAGCCTGCTTCCATGTTATGAACTGCTCCATGGAGAGGCCCCTGTGATAAAGAACTGATGCCTGACCAACAGCCATGTGAGTGAGTTAGGGAGGGCACCCTCCCTAGTCAGGCCTTCAGATGAAACCACAGCCCAGCCCCAGCTTGATGCAGCTTCAGGAGAGACCTTGAGGCAGAGGCACTCAACTCAGCTGTGCCCACAGACACTGGGAGATAAAAAGTATTGCTTATTCTAAGGCACTATTTCTTTGTTTGATTTGTTGGGCAGAAATAGATGACGAATACACAGGTCCATCCAAGAGACAGGTTTCTAAAGCCAACTTGGTTGATCTCAGGAGATAATATTACATAGTACTGAAAAAAATTACATTTTATGTCTGATCTGAGTTTAAACCCTAATATTGTGTGGCCATAGATGTAAACTCTGTGAGGCTTCATCCTCTACTTCGTAAAATAGAGGTTGTTGTTGTTCAGTTACTATGTTGTGTTGGACTCTTTGCAACCCCATGGACTGCAGCACGCCAGTCTTCTCTGTCCTTCACTGTCTCCCAGAGCTTGCTCAAACTCATGTCCATTGAGTCAGTGATGACGTCCAACCATCTCATCCTCTGTCATCCCTCTCTCCTGCCTTCAATCTTTCCCAGCATCGAGGTCTTTTCCAATGAGTTGGCTCTTCACATCAGGTGGCAAAGCTGAGCTTCAGCTTCAGCATCAGGCCTTCCAATGAATATCCAATTAATATAATTAACAAGGTTTTAGTTCTTATCTCATTGTATTGTGAGCATTAAATAAGATGATATCTGCACAGCATTTCACTGGATAGCAGCCACTGTGTTTTCCTCAATTAAATGATAGCTGTTATTTGTTACCTTCATCTCCTGGTCTTCACAAGACACCCAGTGACCTTTCATAGCTCTTCCTCTGTCATGGCAGCCCCACTGGATGCCTCTTGGGCAAATCTAAAGTCCCTCTCACTCTTCTACTTGACATTCATCTCTTTCTTATTTTACTCACAATATGAACTCATTTCTAGTCACATATTTCTTGATAAAAACACACTACAAGCAGTGACTACCTCTTCAAACAGGACTTGTAGAGATCATTTTTCCAAATAAATAATAATATATGATAATTACCTTTGAAGAGGACCTTATTCTAGAGGGTCAGACACATAAAAGTTCAAAGAATACTATAATGAAAAGCATGAAATGATATCCTGAGGCGCAGAGGCAAAACCCACAATTTCTGTCTTGAAAGATGAATGGATAATTCCCAAAAGAATAGGAGAAGTTGTCTTCAAGGAGAATAGGTTTGTCAGAGGTAAGTTAATGAGCAAAGGGCACCACATTCTTGGGGAAGGAGTGTATGTCGCTGTGTCTGCATCATAATGAGGTCTTATAGGAGGGGCAAGAGAAGGAGGAAAACCAGACTGGAGCCAGATTGTGAGGGACATAGTGTTCCCTTCCATGAGTTCTCTATTTCAATTTCAGAAAACAGAGTAATTAAAGTTTAGATAGAGGCTAACATGGCCTGACTTTTCCAGAGACTACATTATGAACTTCTCAAAGAATATCTTATTAAAATCCCTGTTAAATTGGGATTTTCTGTTCAGTTGATGTGTAAAGATAAATGATGATGATGATAGATAGATAGGTGGATGGATGGATGGATAAACAGATAGATAGGAATTTGTTTTGTTTTGGAAAGAATTATGGGAAACTTAGGGCCTCAAAAATGTTCATTCCCTTGAATCCAGGCTTATTGAACACAATCCTAAACTTTTCTAATCAGTTCTGCTACTAATTCCTTGTTTGTTAATTGTACCATTATCTCTCTTCCTATGTGAGGCACCTTCATTCTGTCCATTTCAGTAACTCTGAAGGTCGTTCTCACACATCCTTTGAACGTTCCTTTCTCCAAACAAAATGCTCTCAATTCTTTAATTGGTTCTCAGATGCTATGGTTTCTGGATGAGTCTTGATTCTGGCCATCACTCCTGGAGTGTCAGGACTCCGATATGATCCCCACAGGTACTGAAGGCACTCCAGGTTTGTCCCAGCAGATTCTGGGGCCCTTGGTTTGGCACTTTCTAGGAGTTTCAGTGCTGTGTGTGTGTGCACTCAGTCATGGCGGACTCTTTGGGACCCCATGGACTGTACCCTACCAGGCTCCTATGCCCATAGGATTCTCCAGGCAAGAATACTGGAGTGGGTTGCCATTTCCTCCTCAGGGGATCTTCCCTACTCAAGGATCAAACCTGAGTCTCTAGCATCTCCTGCATTGGCAGAGGGATTCTTTTCCACTGCACCATCTGTGAAGCCGCTTAATGCCGTAGGCAATGGCGAAGGCTAAAGATAAAAAGTAGGCCTGGGAAGAATTACTTTATTTTAAATTGCCTGCAAAAACAGATGAGTAGATCAGACTTGCCTTTATTTATCCTATTTCTCAGAATAATTTCTCATCATCCTTTGCTGGAGCAATCTTTGCCCACATCCTGAATGGATGTATCACTCAGGTTATTGCCTGCCTGGACCTCCTCAAACCCTCAAAAAGTCAGCACATGTGGTACTACTGACCTGGATCCCGGAGACATCTGATCTACCAAAGAAAATTCAGGCAGACAAAAATGTGGTTATTACCCAGGCTGAGGTGATAAATCCTACTTTGTTCCTGTTTGGAGGAAGAATCTTCAATTAAGTAAAAATTGATTTTCTAATGATTTTTTTTTTTTTCTCCCTCTGGCCATTGGTAGAGTGCTTGAATCAGCTCCAGCTCTGCCTCAGAGGAGAAAAATTAAGTCGCTGCCACCACTGACAAAAGAACTGACCTCAAGTATGGGAAACAACTTAATCCTTTTGTTTTGGGCAAAATAGAAGACACTGCCCATCATAGAAAGGGAAATGGTTCAGTTGACAAAAACCAAAAATGCCAAGCCCTTTGGTTGGAAATGTGAAACTATGTGGGTGCTAAGGTCCTTTTGTGACCCGGTGGTCTCTGTCTGAGCCACCTAAATACTATCAGGTACGACTAAGAATCTTGTTGTAGAGACTAAAGGACATGGCAGAGCAAGGAGAATTGGATGCAAATACTTTTTAATGTGTCTGTAAACGGCATTTCTTCTGAGAATCTAAAATCTGGACAAAGAATATTGAACTTTTTGGAAAAATCCTATGTAGGATGTTGTTTCTTCCTAATCTAATAATAAAGAGGAAAAATAAACTTTTAAAAAATAATATCGTTTCAAGTTGTCTGCAGTTATGTGATTTAAAATGTTCCTGCTCTGTTCAGAGATATAAGTAGCAAACTCATAAAGTAGTAAAGTTAGAAAAATATCCAATCAGTCCAAAAAAATACAAAGAACCACAACCAAATCCTAAGTTACAACTTTCCTTTTATATCTATAGTAAGTATTAAAAAATCATATTTAGGAAAAGTGTTTATAAAACTATTGAGCCATAAGCTGTCATAAGCCATTTCTTGTTTCCATTTGCTACAGGAAAATGCCCTCTGCCACTCAGGCAGCCACCAGATCTGGATTTTGACGTGTGTGCTCACTCATGGGCCCAGAGAAGTGAGAGAGAAGACAGGAAATGCCAGCTAGACCTCTGTTAGAAGAGGCAGGTCAGATCACTGATCATAGGACAGGTTAGATGTAGAAAGTTCTTATAGCCTGCAAAACATGAAGGCAGAGTGGGGTCTTCTAGAACAGCCCTTGGGAAAAAGGGTGCCGGTGCTGAGAGGGGTGTCTTAGGACTTAGGGCATCGAACAGGCATATTGTATGGATGGGTACAGACGGCATCTGCTGCTGCGGGCTAAGTTGGAACTAGGACACCAGGCAAGGAAACCAGGACTGTTTTGGAACATGGAGTCCAAGGTGCATTTAAGACTCTAGGATAATGGCTTGAGAAGTGACTTATTAACAAAACAAATGTAAGAATCCAGTCTTAATAAGTATTAGGTATATACCCGAATGAGGGATGGTATGGGGAGGGAGGAGGGAGGAGGGTTCAGGATGGGGAACACATGTATACCTGTGGTGGATTCATTTTGATATTTGGCAAAACTAATACAATTATGTAAACTTTAAAAATAAAATAAAATTAATTAAAAAAATAAACATAAACATATACATATATACACACATGTATATATATATATATACATGCAAATATAAAATATATATGCAATTAACCCATATAATATATAATCCTAATATATAATAACCTGATGGGAAGAGCCAACTTATTGGAAAAGACCCTGATTCTGGGAAAGATTGAAGGCAAAAGGAGAAGGGGGTGGCAGAGGATGAGATGTTCAGATAGCATCGCCAACTTAATGGATATGAGTTTGAGAAAACTCCAGGAGACAGTGAAAGACAGGGAAGTCTGGCATGCTGCAGTCCATAGGGTAGCAAAAAGTATGGCATGACTTAGCAACTGAACAACAATAACAACAAATAATTTAAGTATATGTTATATAATAAAGATTTATATTTATAATTTATAATATAGTATTTATAATTATGTATTATAATTTATTTAACATATTTGATGTTATAAATACTATGGCATAATTGTAAATGTTAAATGTCTATATTTAATATTATAAATATATATTCTAGTATAAATATATAAATAACACATATAAAGGCTTCCCAGGTGGCATAGTTGGTGGAGAATCAACCTGTCAATGCAGGAGACACAAGAGACTAGATTCGATCTGTAGGTTGGGAAGATTCCCTGGAGTAGGAAATGAAAATCCACTCCAGTATTCTTGCCTGGAAAATTCCATGGACAGAGGAGCCTGGAGGGCTACAGTCCATGGGGTCACAAAGAGTCAGACGTAACTGAGCATGTATGCATGCACATACATATAAAATATATATGTAAGTTAGTATCCAGCCAGTCTGGACACACAAGGGAACCATATTTCAGGCTCTTCTACAGAGGGAACCCGCAGCAGCAAATAGAAAGACCCTGCTTCTGGCAGGTCACACCCTTGGGGTCACACACTCTCTGCTGCCACTTGCTGGGATCTGAACTTTATCCTCCTGTTAAATCCAGAGCCTTTAAGTTTCGCTTCAGAAGGAGATACTTCTCTTTGTCACCCTTTGAGGCACACTGCATTTCCTTAAAGTTTTTTTCTCAGCTGTCAATCAAGTTAACATCCCAGGCTTGGAGTTCAGGGACCTCATTGTCACCCTAGTGAGCCAGGTGAGTGTGCCCTCCTGGGAACAAACTCCATCTCATTACCAAGTTTAACTGTTCAGCCATAGCCCTGACAGCCCCGAAACCTCCCAAGCAGGCACAGCCAGCATGGGAAAGACTGTCTTTCCCATGTGGATTCAGGTGAGCAGAGGGTTCTCAGGAGAGAGGTAATCTCAGTCTCACTGTCTTTTCCATAAGATTCTGAAAATGTCACTGCCTATGGAACCCTTTGGGGCTTCCCGCCGTGGTTCAGTGGTAAAAAAAAACAAAAACAAAAAAAAACCCTCCTGCAATGCAGGAGACCCAGTTTGATCCCTGGGTCAGGAAGATCCCCTGGAGGAGGAAACGGCAACTCACTCCAGTATTCTTGCCTGGAGAATCCCATGGACAGGGGAGTTTGGCGGGTAATAGTCCATGGAGTCACAAAGAGACATAACTGAAGCGACCGACTTAGCACACAGGAATGCATGGAACCCCTTGAAGTCAAAAGACATGGGCAGGAAATAGAGTGCGGGGTCCTGTGGCCAACACTTCCAGAGCGCCTCCTGTTCTGGCAACTCCAGTCAAGTCTGGATGGTAGTTTTTGCCTTTTCACAGCCCAGCCTCGTTCGGGAGTGCACACCTGAGCCTGTAAAGGAGGATGACTCTCTAAATGAATCTGATTGCCTTTAAGATGTTTGACAAAACAGACCCGTCCTTGTTTGATCCTCCCGTGGACTCCTCTTAGAATCTGCTCTGACACTTTCAAATACACATCCCTCAACCTCAGTTTCCAACTATGCCCATTCCTCTTGCCCTCCTTTTCGTGACAAGTCACTGATTATCGTGGTGCCAATGAATCACACTGGACCTGTGCCCCATGTAATGGGATTTATAGCTTCTATCACTGAAAGGTGGAGCTTATTTCTCTACCTTCTTGAACATGGGCTGGTCTTGTGAGCTGATCTGACCAATAGAATGTGGTAGAAGTGACCTTGTGTTCCTTCTAGGGCTTAAGAGGTCTAGAAGCTTCTACTTTTACCCTCTTGGAAACCCCAGACTACCAAGTTGTGAAGAAGCCTGGGGTGAAGGACAACACCTATAGAGAGAGAGAGAACTGGCTTGAGTAGCTCTCCCAACTGTCCCATCAGCTGATGGAAACTGGAGAAGTGAATTGTGGTAAGCCACTGTTTTGTGGATGGCTTGATACGCAGCAGTGGATAAATGATATTTTCCCAACTGCAGAACTCAAAGTTTCAATGACAAAACTCCTCCCTCTTAGCTTTCCTCTCTCCTACATGTGGCTCCCTATATGAAAATGTATCCTAAGTCTTCACCCAACCTCTTCCCCATCCCAAAGAAGAGATATTTTTCTTCGCCAAAGGTAACTGATACTCATGATTCTATCAACTGGTCCTGACCCATGGACCTGACTCCTGTGGTCATACCTGTTCCCAGATGCCACCACCACCCTCCTCTCACCACCTACTGGCAGCAGTGGCCTTGCTTTCTTGAGCAGCTAACATTGAAAACAAAACAGGGCTGGACCACAACATAGCTTGAGCATCAATAAAGCCTTTGCCCTTGATACCATAGGTGACACATTGCCTCAGAGAAAGAGAGAGTCCTCATTGGCCCAACCGAATGGTACAAACACCTGTCCTGAACCATTTCATAGGTGAGACTGGCCTCTAGTTGGTGTCCCACTAGCTTGGCTTCAAAATAGAAGCCTTGCCTCTCTCTCATCTTCACTACAGAACTTAGCACAAGGCCTTACTTCTATAAGGAAAAGAAAAGAATGGATGGCTTGTAGACGTAAAGGAACCCTTGTTGATGGAGTGAATAACTGACATGGCATACGCTGGGTCCCCTGTGACCCTTGTAAGTGTTTACAGCATATAAATAAGTCAGGTGAGTATCTCTGCTTCACAGATGTGCTCCTTTTTTTTTACCTGAATTATTCAGTCTTTTGGGGACACGATTCCTAATCTTGACCATATGTTGCTAAGGGGTTTGGGGACCTATGATTCCCCTTAGAAAGAGAATAGGAATGAGGAAAGGTATGGAAATCCCAACGCTCATGCCTGTTTTTTTCCATATTTTGTTCAAGGATGGGACTCAAGAGGGTAGGACTACCCTGGGAAGGGGGGTGAGTGGAATGTTGTCTGCACAGCTGTATAGTGTGTATAACTCAGAAGGGTGAACCCGCTCAGACCACCCACAATCCAGAGCAGAATAAGAATAGGAACCTTGAGGATTTGGTCTGACTGAAGAAAGGCCAGTTTCTGGGGTTTGGCGCTCTCCCCCATTAAACAAACATGGAGCTCCAGCTCCTTTTATTAGGTGAATGGGAAGAGAGAAAATTAAAGTGTAATAGAAAAGTAGCTCTGCACAAATTTTATTTCGGCTACTAAAGCGCTCTTTAATTCCACCCTTTTTACTCTGAAGCCCAGTATCTGGAATAACTCAAGCAATGATGGCGAGCTCAGGTATTTCTTTTAATTATTCCAGCGCTACCTCACAGGCCAGCCCTACTGCGAGCACTCAGCTACTCCAAGCAAAACCATTCTAACAACTTCAATTAAATCCTGGCCTCTTCCCAATTGCACACAAATTAAAAGCATTACTGGACGATTCTAGCTCCAGCTCTTGGAAATGTTGTTATATAAAGAAAGAGGAAGGTTGCCAAAGGCTTGTTGGCATTTCCTTAGCCACAGGGGAGGATTAACCCCCCTGGGTTTCTTTAGGATGGAGAGATTCTCTTTTCCTCCCCATTTCAGCAGTCCTTTTTTTTGTTGTTTTGGAATTGTTCTTAACTGTTGTTTTAGCAACTGTTTTTAACTAATGTCTTTAACTGTGCAGACACACTTTAAACAGATTTGTGATGTGGGAGGCACCAATGAGATCTTAAATAGCACACATTTTGCCCAAATTTTGGAGTATAGCCCCCAAGACTTCATGTTTCTAAGATAGTGTCTCTGCTTGGCATGAGTTGACCAGTTTCATATTGTAGGGGATGTCTGGCTTCAAAGACCTCCCCAGGTCACTGCCTCATTTATTTGGGGACTTGAATAAGGGCTTCTGGGTTTACTTGACTTGATTGTCAGTCTCCCTTAGAGACTAGAGGAATCCAAAACCATTGCTCAAAGCTCTGCTCTCCATGGCCACCTGATGCTGCAAGCTCACAGCGCCCACCTCTCTCCCCTTTGGGGCAACAAGACTGACAAAAGGCAAGAGGTGGCAGAGAGGGCACCCAAACACACCTCAAGGAGAGACTGAGTCCCACTCACCAGACCTTCGAACAAAGTTGAGGCTCACAGATACAGGAGGTCAGTTTGGGGACACACATCCCACATGTGGCAAAACCTGAAATCAAGTCCAGGTGTTTGGACTCCTCTTACAACTTGTTTTTTCACTTTGCCCTGTCGCCTCACGGTAGAGAAATGCCCACTGCTGGTCACAGGAAGATGTGATGAGTCAAGAAGGCAAAGGTGTGAAGCAAGGAAAATGGAAAGAAGGATCCAAGATGACAGGAATTCTTTCTGGCAGGTATGCCTCTCTTTATAAGACTTTATAAACTTTTTATTGATGTGCTCTTATCACAAGCGTAGGCTTCCCAAGTGGGGCTAGTGGTAAAGAATCCCCCTCCAATATAAGAAACACAAGAGGTGTGAGTTTGATCCTTGAGTCAGGAAGATTCCTTGGAGTAGGAAATGGCAACCCACTCCAATATTCTTGTCTTGGAAATCCCATGGGCAGAGGAGCCTGGTGGGCTACAGTCCATGGTGTCGCAAAGAGTCAGACACGACTGAGCACTCACTCATTCACTTATGACAAGTGCACTGCTGGATAAATGTTCCCAAAACTAAATGCACTCAAACTAGAGCCAATCAAAAAGCAAAACATGATCACCCTCCAGAAACCGTCCTTACCTCCTCTCCCAGCCACAACCTTGCCCAAGGTAGTACCACTCTAATATTTAACACCATAGAGCGGTTTCATCTGCTGTTGTGACTTAGCTCATAGGAACCATATGATATGCCCTCTTTTGTGTCTGTCTTCTTTCATTTATCATCATCTCCATTTATCCTCATTTAGGGATGTGGCTATAGACTTTTCTATCTCGTTGCAGTATAGTATTTCACTGTAAATAAAACACAAACATAGAAAAGGTAAAATGTATCTGCTTACTATAAATGACCACTTGCAATTCCAAATATGTTTGATTGGCTCAATGCTTATTTTGTGCCTTCAAATTTTGCCCTGTGCCACCATCAGGCTTTTCTTAAAAGTGAAATCATCTCTGCATATTGTCAAGTGGATGCCATTCTAAGACTTTCCCTCCAAATTCTAGGCTGTAGTGGGGATGCTTTGTTTTTCCAGTAATTTTCTTATCCCTTAAAGGGATAAAATTCACTTGGATTTTTTTTCCCCCAGCTATCATCAGAGACGTGCTTAAACCTGAAAAGAATCATTGATTCCAAGGATGAGGAATAGATTTCAACTGTCCTGCCCCAACTCTCATCTACTGAAAATGGCATCCTGGACTCTGCAATGAGAGCTGGAGTCTCCCTCCTAGCTCAGCAGCTACGGTTGATTAGTAGTGTCTGCCACTGATGAGAGTAGAGGGGAATGGTTATCATCTGATGTTTTGTTCGACTTTCATTATGCAGACAAGTATCTGGGCAAGTCAAGGAGTGAGCTGGGTGTGGACCCATTCTCTCAGTTTGTCACTGCAAAATCATTGAAATTGTTGATTTGTTATATGGCACAATGAAGAATTGTTAAAACCTATTAGGGAAAGATTTTGGAGGCATGAACTATCCTTTCTTCTAAGAGAAGTTTCATCAGGAAATAGAACAAAAGAAGAGGGGGAACCTGCAGACTGGTACCTCGGCTGCCCCTTTGCTACCCTCCCTCCCCATTCATCAGTGCCCGTGTCCAGCCTGGCTGCTCTCGAAGGGCAGCCAAGCTCTGTGGCCCAGGGCCAGAGACCAAATCACTGCCTCCCGCACTTAAGAAAACACTCTCCTGTCTCCATCAATCAGTGGGCTCCCACTCAGAGCCCCTCCGCCATCCCCTCCCCAGAAAGGCCCAGATGTTTTATTTATGGGCTGGTCTCTTTAGGAGGGAGCCGAGTCAGACACATATCTTGCTTCCTATTATTCATGAGCTTTAGGTAGAGGGAGGCTACAGAGGCAGATGAGAGAAGCCTTCAATCAAATCTTGATGAAATAAACTAATTAAGGAGATTACACCTCCATAATGATGTTAATTGTGCAGACAGGAAATCACAGGCTTCCTGGCCAATTCTGGTGCTGCCTCCACAAAGGCATCCTTCAGCATCTTCAGAAATCAGTGGTGGTCCCTGCCTGTGTGTGCAGGGGCTGAGCCCCTGCCTGGAGGCCAGGGCTTTCCTCCATGAAGACCAAAAGCCTTGGTTCTGAAATTCTCTCACTCATCCTGTTGTAAGGAATCGGAGTGTGTTCAGGGCCCTAGAGAAGACTGATTTATTACTGTTGTCCTCATCATTGTTAATCAGCTAGAAGTAGAGTGTCAGATGACATGTAAGAGTCAGGCTTATAGGAAGCACCCTAAAGCAGACAAAGTGTTTCAAACCTCACTTACCAGTTCTTGCCCAGCCCAGTCCCCACTCCAAGGCCTATTGTAGCTAAAAGGTGTCCATACAAATTCCCTAGGTGGGGGATCAAAATAAAACCTATTCACTCATTCATTCATGCATCCATTCATTCACTGCTTTATTCAACAAATATTTATTTGAAGGCTACTCCATGCCAGACCTCATTCATAGGAGTGAACAAAACAGTGTTCTTACCTCTGCAGATCTTACACTTAATGAAGGGGAGAGAAAAGAAGCACACAGGTACCTGAGTCATGAGCTGGAGAGAGTTAAGTGTTACAGAGAAAAGCAAAGATGAGAGAGAGGCAGTTAGCAATCAAGGATATGAAGAGGAGCCTGGCAATATTTTACTAGAGGCTCTCAGAAGTTTCCCTGCAAAGATGACGTCTGCACCAGCCATGGGGTGAGGAGGCTTCGGGACAGAGGGACAGCATGCATAGGTACCTCAAGCCAGAATGGAGCTGTGTGAGTCAAGATCATCACAGGTTAAGACAGAAGTGGTGACACGCAGTTGCGGGTGATAACTTAATAAACATCTTCCTCTCCCAACGGGCTGGTAGATTCATGTGGGCAAAGTCTGTTTTGTCCTTTTTCATTTCAAGAATGTCCTCATTCTTATAGGGAAAAGAGTGTTTTAGCACATTACCTGGCATATGGTAGGTGTTCAATACACGCTTGTTGATTGAATGAATCATTAGGGCTCCCTGTGCAAACGTAAGGATGGAGACAGATGCTGAAAGGCAGAGGCTGAGATGTGGCCCCACATGGGCAGAGTTAGAAGGTAAATGTCCCAGTGCCTCTTCTAGGCCCTGGCCCAGGGAGCAGAGAAGCCTCCTTGTCTATCTCATCTAGTCTCCTTAGCATCTTGCCAGCCTTAGTGCTCGAGATGGCAACCTTGAACACGAAGCAGCTGGCTGAGGAGAGAACCATAGTGGTATTCTTCTTACCTGAGGCAACTGCTAACATCAACCCTGAAAAGGCATAAAGGACAGAATTCTACGTGTATCAAATTGATGGTAATACGACCACCCAGGAAGTGTATGTTGCATGCAAAGAGTATACATGTGTAAAATACAGCCTGGAGTGCTGCAGTCCATGGGATCACAAAGAGTCAGACACAACTGAGTGACTGAACTGAACTGAAAGTATGCTTTAAAATGCACATAAAGCAATTATGAAGTACCACCGTTAACTATTAAGTTAGTGAAAATACAAAATAAAATATTTACACTCCATGCTGGAAAGGAGGCTACGAAACTGTCATCAATTACTGGTAGGCAGAGTATATTTTAGCAACATTTTTTCAGAAACAAAACTAGGCAATAGATTTCCAGACAAATAAAAAAGAGTTTATGTATTTAACTTGGTGGTAATTCTAAGAATGTACTCAAAGTAAAATTCCTAAATATAGAAAGGCTATATGTTTGAAGATACCAGTATTATTTATAACACTGAAGAAAACATGCAAGCTACCTAAATATCCAAAAATAGGGATATGGCTAATTTAATTTAGGTTTATATTTATAGTCACTGGAATTGTGTGCAGTGACCACAGTGAACATTTTCTAGCTGAAATGGGAACACACACACATGCTTATAAAACAAGTGAAAGTGTTAGGCACTCAGTCTTG
The DNA here is from genome assembly GCF_027580195.1 of Bos mutus. Lineage (NCBI taxonomy): Eukaryota > Metazoa > Chordata > Mammalia > Artiodactyla > Bovidae > Bos > Bos mutus. Next base: position 52,711,912 of record NC_091629.1, on the reverse strand, counting down.
TCCAGCTCTTTGAGACCCTGTGGACTATAGGCTTTATATATAAAGGCTTTTATATATAGCCTTTATATATAAAAGCTCCCTGTGGAACCTGCCAGGCTCCCTTGTCCATGGAGCTCTCCAGGCAAGCATACTGGAGTGGGTAGCCATTCCCTTCTCCAGGGGTCTTCCCCATCCAGGGAGTGAACCCCTGCCTCTTGCATTATAGGCAGATTCTTTACCAGCTGAGCCACAAGGGAAGCCCAAGGATACTGGAGTGGGTAGCCTATCTCTTCTCCAGCAGATCTTCCTGACCCAGGAATCGAACCAGGTCTCCTGCATTGCAGGGGGATTCTTTACCAACTAGCTATCAGGGAGCCCTTAACATAGATGTCCATACCAAAAAATGCTGGATAATTTTCATTCAATAAGGCCAAAAATTTACACTTTTAAACTGCTTCTCGGGTGATTTTGACATCAGCCAGCGCTGATAAACAGGAACAGAAGTAGCAGAACAATCAATGGGAATCCAGGTGCTTCAAATCTTCTAGCAAGGGTGCAATTTACTCAGTGGTGACCAGGCACCAGACACTATTCCAGATGCTTTGTGTGTGGATTGTTCATATTTTCCTTCCACTCACCTGGAGGTAGGAACCACTGTGATCCCATTTTACAGATGAGGAGACTGAAGCATGGGGCTTCCCAGGTGGCCTTAGTGGTAAAAAACCCACCTGCCAATGCAGGAGACACAGGAGACTCGGGTTCAATCCCTGGGTTGGGAAGATTCCCTGAAGGAAAAAAAAAATGGCAACCCACTCTAGTATTTTTGCCTGGAGAATCCCTTGGACAGAGGAGCCTGGTGGGCTACAGTCTATAGGGTCACACACAGTCAGACACAACTAAAGCAGCTTAGCATGCACACACACAGACACAAGCATAAGGCAGCACAGAAATTTGCAAAGTATAGATGCTTACAGCCACTTGTACAACTGGACCTCCCTTCACTGAGGACTTGGCCATACCAGGGATGTTTCAGGTACCCATGAGTAAATCCAACGGCGACGACTGCATTTCGAGCAGCCATTTCCACAGGTCTGGACACTTACCCATTGCACCTTTCCTCTGGATGTGACCCCTTCCCTGATCTGACTTATATCCTCCCCTTATCTAGCCTCCACACAGGTCCATTGGAGTCTGACTGACAAGGGAAGAATAACTCACACAGTGGACCCTTAGAGGGAAGGGCCTGCAGGGATTGTGGACCCTGGGGTGTGGAGGAAGGATCCTCGGCCATGTGCCGAGTTCATAGCAGCCAGGGTGACATGCCTTTCTGGACCAGACGGCTCTCAGCCGCTGAAGATTGATTACATGCAAACAGTTTTCGTAGCAATCGGCACTTGCTTTAACAAAATCCAATGCAGCCCAAGTCAGGCTAATTGTTTCAGAGCACAAGCCACACGCTCTTGGTGACCTAGCAGCCCCATGAAGCCCCCAAGGTGGTTTTGAGCTATGGGCAGCTTTTTGTCACTCACATCATAGGATTTGCTGAGCAAGAACAGGAGAGGGGGGCTTTTAAGGTTTCCAATCCAGGTCACAGACCTGTTTCACATAAGGAGTGCCTCTTACTCATTCATTAGGCACAATCAGTAGAAATAAAATGACCTCTCTCTATGGGTCTGGCATAGCAATGGGCATCAGGGCAAAAATAAGGGCAAAACTAGACTGGTTCTTGCCATCCTGGATCTCACAGTTGGTTTGGAGGATACAGGCAGCAATTTAAAAATCACGTGAGAAATGTATATTTATAGCCAGGGGAAAGTGTTATACAACACTGTGAGCATTTAACAGGGTTTTCTGGCCAGTTGAGGGTTTCCCAGCTGGCTCAGATGATAAAGAGTCTGATTGCAATGCAGGAGACCTGGGTTCAATCCCTGGCTCAGAAAGAACACCTGGAGAAGGAAACGGCAACCTACTCTAATATTCTTTCCTGGAGCATCCCGTGGACAGAGGAGCCTGGCAGACTACAGTCCATGGGGTCGCAAAGAGTCGGACACAACTGAGTGACTTCACTCACTCTGGGCAGTTGGGAGGAGGGGTTACCTGATGAGATCTGAAGGATGCACAAGACAGTGACCAGAGGAAGGGAGAGAAGAAGTATGGTCCTTTCTAGAAATGTGAAAATATCCAGCTGAACTTAGAAAAGTCCTAGTTGACAGGGAAAGTGGAATTGGAGCGTTCACAGGACCCTGTCACGAGGGGAGCTTGTAATTGTTGCAGACGATCCAAAGTTCTCACAGTGGGGTTTAAGCTGGGAATGACATAATCAAATTTGCATTTTGGAAAAGATGGCTCTGGCTGCTTTTCAGGGAATGAACCTAGGGTGGGGACAGGAAGGACAAGGGACAGAAATAGGAGGCTGAATTCCTCTTTCAGCCTCTGGAGAAGGAAACCTGGGCCACAAAGAAAAGTGGGGATATGGAGAGAAGTAAATGACGTTAAGAGATCAGTGGACTCGGTTGGGAATTAGAGTGAAGAAGGAAGTGTGTCATCTCCAGAGATTACAGTCTACCTCACATGGAGCCCCACCAGAGTAAGTACTCACTAGATCTTTAATGCAAAGAACCCACTCCAGTACTCTTGCCTGGAAAATCCCATGGCCGGAGGAGCCTGGTTGGCTGCAGTCCATGGGGTCCCTAAGAGTCGGACACGACTGAGTGACTTCACTTTCACTTTTCACTTTCATGCATTGGAGAAGGAAATGGCAACCCACTCCAGTGTTCTTGCCTGGAGAATCCCAGGGACGGGGGAGCCTGGTGGGCTGCTGTCTATGGGGTCACACAGAGTCGGACACGACTGAAGTGACTTAGCAGCAGCAGCAGCAGATCTTTAATGACTGGCTTCTATGTGATTGTCTTTTCTTTGAACTTCAGAAACCTTGGGAAGAAAGTTCTAGAAGATTGGCCTCAATAGTCAAGACTCGAAAGTAATTCCTGGTGTTCATTAGCCTTCATACCACTTTTTGGTCCAGAGGTATTAAGAGAGGGAAGGGGTTGGTTCAAAACAAAAAGAACCTGTCAACTAAAAAGATACACAATGTGAGAGTTGCAAGTTAAGTTTTATTTGGGGCAAAACGAGGACTCAGCACCTCAGATAGCTCTAAGACACTGCTCCAAAGAAGTAATGTGTTCAGTCACTTCAGTCATGTGCAACCCTATGGACTATAGCCCTCCAGGTTCCTCTGTCCATGGGATTATCCAGGCAAGAGTACTGGCGTGGGTTGCCATTCCCTTCTCCAGGAGATCTTCCTGGCCCAGGGATTGAACTTGGGTCTTCTGCATAGCAGGCAGATTCTTTACCCTCTGAGCCACCACATGCCAATTTGTAGCTGATAAACCTTTCCATATCCTGCAGAAATTGGCTGGTGGTCTGTGCTGTGGGGTGAACTGTTCTCTATTGGAAGTGCAGAAGCCCCAGAACTGAGTCACTGGGGTGGATATCAGAGGTGGGTCTAGCTGTGTCACTAACTCATCGTGGTTGGAGCTGTGTCAAAGTGACCGGTTTTGAACCTGGCACTTCAGGTAGAAGGCTTTCTGCTCAGGGTCCTCAGAGTCACTTAACAGCCCCAAGCTCCCTGTACCAAGCCAACCCTGAGGGCTCTGGGGGCTTGTAAAGAATAAGCAAGCACACAAACTCCAGAATTAACAAGGCTGCAGAAGGCCAAGGAAAAGGCAACTGGAGCTCCGGCTGCCCCGAAACAGAGGAAACTGCAACCCTGACCTAAAGGCCTCGAGTCTGCCTTGGAAACCGAGCCCCAGGGGCTGCTCAGAATGAAAGCCTGTCCCAAGGTTTGAAAAGAGCTCCAGAGTTCACATTTCCCCACAGCCAGCAGCAGTCCCAGTCATCAAGAACAATGGAAACAGGGCTGGCTCACCAGACAGAATGAACCCCAGGGAAAAGGCCACGTGACAAATCCATCCCCTTTGCGCACCTGCAGAAGGGCAGCCTCCCCGGCCCCACCCCGCCAGCTCCTCCAAGCTCCACTCCACGCCCTGCCACGAGATCCCAGGAAGATTTCCACCCAAGACTTTCAATGTCACCACAACTAGGTGCTGGCATCTTGACAATCAGGGATGTCCCAAAAGGATGTGTGTTTAAAAATGCAGATTCCCAGATGGGACCTGCCAGAGAGCCAACTCTAAGCTGGAACCCAGGAATTTACATTTTTAATAGGACACCGTCTCTAGTCTGTGGGTCACTGCTGTGAGAAATATTTTTGAAGAGCCTGGAAACATTTTTTTAACCTGGTACAGAATTCTTTCCGCGCGCATCACTCAGCCAGGATGGATTCCAGAGAGAAGTATTCTGGAAGGTTGACAGATATACGGACCGGTGGCTCCTCCCTCCTTCTGACCTTTCCAAAAGTCTTCCTAGTGGTAGCTTCTTAGTTCTGAATTCCTTACCAAGACCTCTTGTTTAAGATAACTCATGCAAGTGGTTGCTATGGTGCTTGGCCAGGTGGGCAGCTTCAGACAGTGGTTCCCCTAATAGAGGGAGCATTCGCTAGGTTTTAAGAACAAGCACATCAGACCTTCTGGTGCTGCATCTCGGTTCTGCCCTTCATTATCTGTGGGACCCTAAAGACGTTGTCTGCCTATAATGCAGGAGACCCAGGTTCGATCCCTGGGTCAGGAAGATCCCCTGGAGAAGGAAATGGCAACCAACTCCAGTATTCTTGCCTGGAGAATCCTAGGGACAGAGGAGCCTGGCGAGCTATAGTCCATGGGGTCGCAAAGAGTCGGATATGACTGAGCAACTAAGTGGCGGCCAGTGCAGGAGACATAAGAGTTGGAGGTTCCATTCCTAGTTTAAGAAGATCCCCTGGAGAAGGGAATGGCAACCCACTCCAATAATCTCGCCTGGAGAATTCCATGGACAGAGGAGCCTTATGGGCTACAGACCATGGGGTCAGACATGACTGAGTGACTAACACTTTGACTTCAAGGATTTGACAGATGCTTAAAAGAGGTAGGGAGGAGTTGAAAGAGAGAATGAATGAATGAATGAATGACAATCCTTAAGGACGCTGGAGGAGGATCTTCATTTGGGGCACCTGGTATAAACACTTTAGCATCATTACTCCAGATCAAAATTACATTTTCCAAGTGGAGCTTAGGCTATGTTTTTCAGGCCTTTCATTTGCCAAAGTGCACAGAGGTCACTGAGTTGGCTGATTCAGGAAGCCTTTTACCGTATTTCAAGCAAAAGACTTGCCATAAGTTCCCAAGCCACCATGGACCCCGCCTGTCTCAGTTTCCTGCCATTGACAATTAAGTGGGCATTGTTAATTAAACTATCATCACACTTAATTGAGAGTCAGATAACTGTGATTTTAATGAACTTGGATTGCTTTGGGTAAGACTACACACTGGTTGGAGGAAAAACCTTCTTGCTATATTGCTAATGGAATTCAATTGTATCTGTTGGAGTAGATGACAATAACATCACCAATACCCTGGACTTTTGTTCTAAGGAAGTGAAGTGGATTTAGCATGAAGGTGGGAGTTAGTTATCCAGAACCTATGTGGTTGAGATGGAGGGGAGGGGTTGTTCAGAGGCCTGAACTTCAGATTGAATAAAGAATTCTGAATTTTCTAGCAATCCATAGTAGCCCTCCAACCAGACCCAAACTCAGTCAAGTCATAAATGCCAGTATAAAACATGTCAAAGTCTAGGTTCGTGGATAAATGAATGAATGAATTCATTAATGTCAGTTGCCCATTCCAAAAGCACAACTACATTTTTCTGTCAGGAATGACAGAGGAAAAGACCTATTGGAGGGATCTGGAGTCAAAGTCAATGAATGATAAAGCAGGGGCTGGTGAAGGTTCTGTAATGAGCCAGAAATTAAATATTTTAGGTTTCACTGGTCTTATGATTTAATCAACTCTGCTGTTGTAACACAGTCTTAAATAAATGGATATAGCTGTGTTCCTATAAACCTTTATCAACAAAAACAGGCAGTGAGCTGGATTTGGTGGCCAGAGGTTGTAGTTTAAACAAAGGTAATTTCATTGAGGATACCTAGTAGAAATAGGCAAGATTATTTAACACTTACACATGGAATAGCAATCAGTGCTTAACTAAAGAACAGATCAAAATGATTTGCAATTTTTCATCAATAAACAGATAAATAAATAATGCTACAGGTGTGTTTTTTTCTATTTTAAATTAAAAAAAAAAAACTTTTTACAAAGAAAATTCAGAAGCAGAGAGGGAGAAAGAGCTTTCATCAGAGAAAACACAAATATTGAGTTGGCTAAAAATTTTGTTTGGGTTTTCCTATAACATGGTATGGAAAAACCCAAATGAACTTTTTGGCCTAGCCAATACAAATTACCCTTTTGAAGTATTTCCTTCCAACCAGATTTCAGTGAAGACTTAATATCATTGTCATCATGTCACCATTTAAACATGTTCCTTTTACTTAATGTCATATTTCAAGCATTTCAAAGTTGCTTTATAATGTGCAAGGTCATTCTTTTAAGAAGCTGTATAATACTCTATTTTATTAATATTCTATAGTTGTTAACTAAATCATTCCTCTAATGGACAATTTGCTTAATTTCTGTTCTTGTACCACTATGACATCATGATGGTAACAACTTTGTCCGCATTTTGGAGTTGTTTTCAGGGTAGTTTCCTTGAAGTTGAATTACAGAGTCAAAGCATCCAAATATGTTAATAGATACAGGTAAAAATGCAAAAATTTCCCCAAAAGTATATGCTAATAGAATCTGTAAATAGCAGTGATCTAGAGTGCTACCCCAAATGGAGTATCTATAGTCATAAAAATCATTCTCTTTAATAGTTTTGAACATACCCGCTATGAGATCCAGGCCTCTTCCGAAGCAGAGACGTCAGTTAACTGTTTTGGGAGAAATGGTAAATGCAGACTTTACTTAGAATCCATCGTAAATTAAATCCATCAGTCCACAGATGTTAGCGAGTGCCTGGCCTCTGCAATACCTCTCCACCGTCTTGCCCTCACCACATAGAGACAGAAAAAGTGAAGTCGCTCAGTCATGTCTGACTCTTTGGGACCCCATGGACTGTATGTAGCCCACCAGGCTCCTCCGTCCATGGGATTCTCCAGGCAATAATACTGGAGTGGGTTGCCATTTCCTTCTCCAGGGGATCTTCCCGACCCAAGGATTGAACCCAGGTCTCTCTCATTGCAGGCAGACGCTATAACCTCTGGGCCACCATGGCTCAGATGGTAAAGCGTCTGCCTACAATGCGGGAGACCTGGGTCTGATCCCTGGGTCAGGAAGATCTCCTGGAGAAGGGAATGGCAACCCACTCCCGTATTCTTGCCTCTCACCCACAAAAAAAGGGGCTCAAAGAAATAGAGACAGAAGTGAACCCCTAATCCAAAACTGAATCCAAGAAGAGTTTGGCAGGGAGTCATGGGCAAGAAAAAGGTCTGGAAGTCATCTTACTCCCAGCCTAATTCTCAGTTCATTTCAGTTAAGTGGCTCAGTCGTGTCCGACTCTTTGCAACCCCATGAATCACAGCACGCCAGGCCTCCCTGTCCATCACCAACTCCCGAAGTTCGCTCAGACTCTTGTCCATCGAGTCAGTGATGCCATCCAGCCATCTCATCCTCTGTCTTCCCCTTCTCCTCCTACTCCCAATCCCTCCCAGCATCAGAGTCTTTTCCAGTGAGTCAACTCTTCGCATGAGGTGGCCAAAGTACTGGACTTTAGCATCATTCCTTCCAAAGAAATCCCAGGGCTGATCTCCTTCAGAATGGACTAGTTGGATCTCCTTGTAGTACAAGGGACTCTCAAGAGTCTTCTCCAACACCACAGTTCAAAAGCATCAATTCTTCTGCACTCAGCTTTCTTCACAGTCCAACTCTCACATCCATACATGACCACAGGAAAAACCATAGCCTTGACTAGACGGACCTTTGTTGGCAACGTACTGTCTCTGCTTTTCAATAAGCTATCCAGGTTGATCATAACTTTTCTTCCAAGGAGTAAGAAATTTACTTTTAATTTCATGGCTGCAGTCACCATCTGCAGTGATTTTGGAGCCCAAAAAATAAAGTCTGACACTGTTTCCACTGTTTCCCCATCTATTTCCCATGAAGCGATGGGACCGGATGCCATGATCTTCGTTTTCTGAATGTTGAGCTTTAAGCCAACTTTTTCACTCTCTACTTTCACTTTCATCAAGAGGCATTTTAGTTCCTCTTCACTTTTTGCCTTAAGGGTGGTGTCATCTGCATTTCTGAACTTATTGATATTTCTCCGGGCAATCTTGATTCCAGCTTGTGTTTCTTCCAGTCCAGCATTTCTCATGATGTACTCTGCATAGAAGTTAAATAAGCAGGGTGACAATATACAGCCTTGATGTACTCCTTTTCCTATTTGGAACCAGTCTGTTGTTCCATGTCCAGTTCTAACTGTTGCTTCCTGACCTGCATATAGGTTTCTCAAGAGGCAGGTCAGGTGCTCTGGTATTCCCATCTCTTAAAGAATTTTCCACAGTTTATTGTGATCCACACAGTCAAAGGCTTTGGTGTAGTCAATAAAGCAGAAATAGATGTTTTTCTGGAACTCTCTTGCTTTTTCAATGATCCAGCAGATATTGACAATTTGATCTCTGGTTCCTCTGCCTTTTCTAAAACCAGCTTGAACATCAGGAAGTTCACGGTTCACGTATTGCTGAAGCCTGGCTTGGAGAATTGTAAGCATTACTTTACTAGCGTGTGAGATGAATGCAATTGTGTGGTAGTTTGAGCATTCTTTGGCATTGCCTTTCTTTGGGATTGGAATGAAAACTGACCTTTTCCAGTCCTGTGGCCACTGCTGAGTTTTCCAAATTTGCTGGCATATTGAGTGCAGCACTTTCACAGCCTAATTCTAGATCTGAGAAAACACTAAAATACAGGCACCATGCATTGTGAATCAAAATTCTAGCTGGGGGCATGTCATCATTTCCCAAGGCTGCTGAGACAAAGTGTCACAGACAGGGAGGTTTAAAACAATTGAAATTTACTCCTTCACAGTTCAGGACACAAGAAGCCTGAAGTCAAAGAATCCACAGGAAGAATCTGAAAACTCTAGAGCAAAGTCCTTGCTTGCATCCCCTGGCTTCCAGTGGTTGTCAGCAGTCCTTGGCTTGCAGCTTCATCTTTCCCACACCTGTCTCCACCTTTGCGTGGTCTTCTCCCGCTGTGCTGTGCCTGCCTCTCAACATCTTTGTGTTTTCATATGATCTTCTTATAAGGATAATTGTCATTGGATTTGGGGCTTACCCCAATCCAGTATACTGCCATCTTGATTATATCTGCAAACATCCTATTTCCAAATAAGATCACCTTCACAAGTGCTGGAGATTAGGACTTGGACATATCTTTGGGGGGCATACAAGTAACCCACAATTGGGGGAAACAAGAAAGTGGATACAATTAAGACTTTCTTGGGAAATTGGGAGTTCTAGTTATTGTACCTTCATAGCACCAGGCTTCATCAAATCCCAAGCTCATCCCTCAAGGAGAATCAGACGATGTGCCTGGGGGTGGGGATGAAGTAGTCACATCTTCTAGGATACTTTCCTTGACATTTCCTGCACTTCATGTGTGTCTCCCATAATGAAAGCATGGCCCTGAACTGTCATGATTTCTTGTGCATTTATAGACGTTGAGTTCCCTGAGGACAGAGGGTAGGGTATTCTTCATTTTGCCAAGCCCTGGTTAGCTGGCACATAGTAGGTACCCAGCAAACTTAGGTTGGGTGGATAGAGGGTGATCAAGCATTCTGCAACATCAGTTTGGACTTATTTTTCTTTAATCACCTTTGTGTCCTACCAGCACTAGACCAACTGCAAACCGGAGAATTAAGTTCATTAATATTCATTATTCCAGCACCCCCACCACCATCCCTTTGTTTTCTGCAATAGCTTCTTAGCCTGCAGTCAAATGAGCTCAGGGAAAATGATGTGACTTGGCTTTGCAGATAGATTCCTCCGGCTGCCAGAATGGATTTAGCAGACTCGGAACTGGGTCCGTCACTCCTTCCAGGACTGCCTCGGTGCACACAAAGTGCTGCGATGTCCCTGAGCTAGGAGGGGCCATTCCAAGGCTCTGATGGATTTGACTGCTTTATGCACTGACTTAAGATCTCATTTCCTGCCACATTCACAAGTGCTTTCTGGGCTGCTGCAGGAAAACCCCTCATGTTAGTTTTGTGTTGCCCCTACCTCCATCCATCCCCACTGGGGCCAAGATTGCAGAGCTCTGAGTTTCTCATCTGAGGAAAAAAAAAAAAAAAAGCCTCAGAAAGATCAAATGATTTAAGAGTTGCCAAAGGTGGTTGCTGTATCTCCCAGCCAACCTTCCTCCATGTGAGTATGTGTGTGTGGATGTGTAATGCTCTTTTTCTTTTGGTTGAGTCCCCCTGGAAATACATCGCAAGAGATGTGAAATCGAGGCATAAATGACTCTATTAGGCAAACAACAAGCTGACATCCATGGGGCACTCCTGACCAGTTTGCAAAGGGAAAGGAAATATTCTTTGCTGAAATGCCCACTATGAAGTAGGCAGTCTCCTCACTGTTTATCAGACAGATTTAATATCTATTTACTCGTTTCTCCATCATGTAGACAAACTCAGTTACATTTTCCCATCATCAATTTGGCAAAAGCAGCACTTGCGCCCATTTTCAGAGTTACTCACATTTATTCTCACCGCATCGATGCGTCTCTTCCCAGGTGGAAGGTGGGTTCCCTGAAGGGAGGGTCCACTTTGGCTTTGTTTACTGCTGAATCAATAGGACTGAGCTTCTGGACTTGGTTTGTAATGAACCCTCTACCTGTAATTTAAGAAGAAATTATTAGTGTCCCCAGTGCTAAAGAGGGCAGCCACAAAAAGGAAAAGGAACCCCTGATTGTCCGACCCAAGTTAAGAAAGGAAGGATGAGTGTAGAGTAGTCATTTTCAAAGAGGTGTCCCAAGACTAGCAGACTTGAAATCACCTGGAGATTTAGTAGAAATGCATATTTTTCATCCATCACAAACCCAGTGAATTAGAAACCTGTTGATGGGACCCAACAACCTGAGGGCTAAAAAACCTCCTAAGTAATTCTGATTCACACTTAATGTTTGAGAACTATGGAGAGATAAAGAATATATATACAAGGAGGCACGTCCACATGCTGGGAGTGGAGGAGGCAGCTCTTAAATTTACTCCAGTAGTTTTGAGACAAGAGAATGCAAAATGTGTTGCAGAGACAAATGAAGTTCCAGAATACTCAAGTGGGAGACAAAAATAGTAGCTTTGAGCAAAATATCCCATCTGGCAGCCAGAGAAGAACAACTACTAAGTGTCATAAACACGACGACTCTGTCAAAGGTACATAACATATGCGGTCATTCAGGCGTATGGGTCAGTTTGTGTGGGGGGATGATTAAAAATACTTTCATTCATTGGTACAAAACATTAAAACCTATCACCTACATGCTAAGCCGCTTCAGTTGTGTTCAACTCCTTGCAACCCTATGGACTACAGTCCGCCAGGCTCCTCTGTTCATGGGATTCTCCAGGCAAGGATACTTGAGTGGATTGCCATGCCCTCCTCCAAGGGATCTTTCCCATCCAGGGATCAAACTCACATCTCTTGCATCTCCTGCACTGGCAGATGGATGCTTTTCCACTGCACTGTCTTGGAAGCTGCTTATCACCTACAACCCCAAGTAAACAGCACCCCCTTTTCTCTTCCTTATATACACAAACTCTCTCCAAAAAATCTCAAATGCCTGCAGTGGTTCATGGGAAAGACATAATTTCAAAGTCCAGGAATTTGGTGAGATTGGAATTATACACTCATAAAGACAACTATTTGTTCATATGTATATGCTTTTTCTCTTCCAGAGGTCATAGAGATGCAGGAGTAGGAGCGGGGAGAGAAAATGGCAGGTCTGATTCTGAGCTGGAGATGAGGGACCAGTAGATAGAACAAGAGGCTGATGGGAAGGAGGCGGGTGATGGGTTGAAATGACTGGTTATAGACCCAGGTTGAGAGGCATTTCTTTCTTTATTCACTTTTTTCAAAAAGATTTTTTTTTTTTTGGCTGTGCTACAAGGCATGCAGGATCTTAACCCCTCAACCAGAGTTTGAATTTGAGCCCTCTACAGTGGAAACAGGGAGTGTAATCCCTGGACCACCACTAGAACCATTTAAACCAAAGGAGACAGATGTCCCGAGACACTGGAGAAGATCTCTGTATCAGCATTCTCCCATGTGTGGATTGTGTGTGTTATCTGAGGCTAGGTAGAGATGATAGAGAGGGTGGAGGTCACAGCCAGCCACACTGAGTGCATGCTCCAAGACGTCCTTCCGTACATGATCAAGAACCATTTACAGTGGGTCTCTTTGGTGACAACCCCTGCATCCAGTACTGGATATGTGACAGAGACACGAGTACTGCTAGGATCCCACCAACAGCATGGCTTGTCTAGCTCTCTTACCAAGATAGGCCTAACTTGAAGAGAACTACCTCTTCCACCCAGAAGGAAAGTTAGAATGCCTTCTGACACTCCATGTCCATGAAGGATGCTGAGAAACACCCCTTGCCTGGTCTGGATGGCTGAGCTGCACATTTTCTGGGCAGTAGAACAGAGTGATGATGAATCTGCCCTGGAGACAGAGAGCTGGGTTTGAGTCCTGGTCCACCTCTTCTTAGCTACATGACCTTGGGCTCCGTGGCTCTCAGCTCCTCCTCCTCATCAGCAAAATGGGGGTTTTGATGACTGTTAAATAGAGCAAAGTAAAGTACTGAGCCAACTCATTGGGAAAGACCCTGATTCTGGGAAAGACTGAGGGCAGGAGGGGAAGGGGGCGAGAGGATGAGATGGTTGGATGGAATCACCAAATCAATGGACATAAGTTTGAGCAAATTCCAAGAGCGAGTGAAGGACTGGGAAGCCTGGTGTGCTGCAGTCCATGGGGTTCCAAAGAGTTGGACACGACTTAGCAACTGAACAACAAATAACAAAGCATTTCATAAATGCTATCATTATTATCCTTAATGAGGACAAGACAGTCAAACTCAAAATCTCTCAGCTACAATTGTCTACATTCTATGTAACCCCCATCCCTCCCTCCAGGCCACCTCCTACCTCCTCACTTGCTCCCTACCCTTCTCCCCTCCTAGTGAATGCACAAGACTAAAATTGCACCTCCACTCAGCAAGCACTTAGTAGCACTAAGTTACTGCTTTCGCTCCATTCGGACTTCGTGGTCCACATTTGGGCTTCCTGCTTCATGACAAACTTAGCTATCCCATAAGAAACCTTCCGCAGGAATTGGCCTGGGCCTGAATTCCCTATACCCCCTATATTCGAAAGCAAAGCTTCCAGATCTTCCCAGGACTCTCGTGGCACTACCATTGGGCCCAGGGCTTCCACCTCATCCATTAATGAAGATGATTGTCTTGGGAATGAATAGGGGCTTTGTAGGAAAGCTGGGATGCTCAGAGGGAAGCTGGGGGAAGCAACTCCAGGCAGAGGGAACAGGGTACAAGGCGCCAACACATAGAGATGTCCTTAATAGCTGGAAAAGAGGACTTCCGGAATGCTGGAACACTGGGATGAAAGCAAAATGCGGGGGACCTGACCAAGCTGCAGAGAGGACAGACAGTGGGCAACAAGGAGACAGTAAATGGTCAATGTACGCAGGATGGAATTTTCTTGTAGTTAACACCCTCCCTGCCCTTGGGTGTCATCAGCAAATCAAGAAGCTATATTGGATTTAAGTATATATTTTCTTCATTGTTTCTCTCTGACATCTTTCTACCTTTCTAATCTGCTGAGAAGTCACAGCCCACTTGCCCTAAGGTGGATTGCTTTCCAAGGAGACTGTACTGGGGTAAGCCCACCATGCCCCTCCAGGGTTAGGGGCAGCTGCTTCTTAAGGCTCCACTCTGATCCTCTGGCTCCTGCATTTTCATGAAGGCATGTGTAGTCTGCCAACTTCATTGTCATTTATTCCTGGACAATTTGTTAACTTCAAGAATCCTTGAATGCCAACCTGGATGTCTTTATAATTGCTGTCTCTGTCAGAGCCTGTGTGAAAAATGTCACTGGGAGAATGAAATCAGAAAGCGAAGTTGCAGCTTGTTCCTCAGCAAGGTGACAACGACCGAAAGCATTACTTGCTTTCAGGACAGTTTTGAGAACATTTCCAGCTCCTGAAAGAAAAGACATTTGTGAAATTGGCAAAGCTAGGCTGCTGACATTGACAGCAAATTCATAATGCGCATGCTAATCTACTGGAGAGGAGCAGACACACGCCCCAGAGGAAGGCTCTAGAACCAGTTAGAAAAGGCTTTCATCAAAGGCAAGAAAGTTTAAAAACTTTTACAGACCAGAAAAACTAGCGCTGCCCACCCCTCCCCCATCTCTTGAATATTCAGGTAAAGGGAAAAGATCTCTTTCTGCATAACTATGTCTACTACCCAGTCCTACGTTTGGGGGTGACTCCCTCTTTACCCCTGGGTCGGGAAGATCCCCTGGAGGAGGAAATGACTACCCACTCCAGTATTCTTGCCTGGGAAATCTCATGGACAGAGGAACCTGGTGGGCTACAGTCTATGGGGTTGTAAAGTGTTGAACAGAACTGAAGTGACCTAGCATGTATGCAAGCATGCCTTTTCTTTGAGCGTGGGGGTTAATTTTCTTATTTGTAGGAGAATTGAATGAAAGTATTCTCAATAAAAAGTCAAGTTTTCCGCAGAGACTGTCTACACTTACAGTTATATTCTCTTACAAGGATCATTTTAGTGCAAATGCTCAGAGCTGCTCAAATAACTTCAGAGGTGGAACTCTCACCATCTGCAACTGACTCATATGAAAAGACCCTGATGCTGGGAAAGATTGAAGGCAGGAGGAGAAGGGGACAACAGAGGATGAGATAATTGAATGGCATCACCGACTCAATGAGTTTGAGTAATGAGTTTGAGTAATCTCCAGGAGTTGGTGATGGATAGGGAGGCCTGGCATGGTACAGTCCATGGGGTCACAAAGAATCGGACACGACTGAGCAACTGAACTGAACTGAACTGAACTGAACTGAACCCCCTGTCTGTTTTTGCAGATAAAGTTTTATGGAAAGAGCCACACCCATTTGTCTATGGTCTGTGGCTTCTTTCCTGCTATAAGAGCTGTTTGGGTAGTTGCCACAGAGACTGAGGAGCCCACAAAGCTGGGTATCTTTATCTAGTCCTTTCCAGAAAAACTTGGCCAATCCAGGTGCTAAAACAGCCTCTTAACCTTTTTGTTTTGTTTTGGGCCATCCTGTACTACATGGGGGACCTTAGTTCCCAGATCAAGGATGGAACCCTGTGCTTCCTGAAGTGGAAGCACAGAATTTTAACCACTGAACCACCAGGGAGTTCCACTTCTTAACTCCTGACCACTCTAAATATTACACAATGCTTCCTTCACTAAAAAGCGGTTTCTTTGGTCAGAAAATCAGATCTAGTGAGTGCAAGAAATGCTATAGCAATCCCACTTCTGGGCTTACATCCCTAATCTCAAAGACATATCTTCAGTCTCTTGTTGAATGCAGCATTATTCACAATAATCAAGAGATGGAGACAATACAAATGTCCATTGGTGGATAAATAAAGAAAATGTTATCACTACAAGCACTGGACTGTTAGCCCTAAAAAAGAAGGGAACCCTGCCATTTGCAACAATGTGGATGAGCACATTATGCTAAGTGAAATAAACCGGACACGGAAACACAAAACTGTATGGCCTCATTGGTATCTAGAATCTAAGATAGTCCAACTCAGAAGTGGATGGTAGATTGGTAGTGGTCAGGGGTTGTGGGGAGAGGGAAATGAAGAAGTGACAGTCAAGGATGCAAAGTTGCTGTTATGCAAGATCAGTAGGTTCTGAAGATCTACTGCAGAGCACAGTTCCTGCTGCTGCTGCTGCTGCTGGTGCTGCTACTGCTGCTGCTAAGTCACTTCAGTCGTGTCCAATATAAGTTTTTCCTTATATTCCTCAGAGATCTGTGGACCTGGGGATTCTGCCCTTTGGACTCAGCTTTGACCCCTAGGGTCCCAGAGTTCAGTTCCTCTTCCACAGGCAGTTCTCTGAAGAATTAGCTGAGAAATGTTCCTGGGAGAAGCATCTCCAATTCCTCCAAGATTCTCTCATGGGTTATAGTTTAGCACTTCCCCTCCCTGCTAACCCACCTCTGGGCATCCATTGTTCCTTGTGCCATCTGTTCTGTGAATCCTAACCCTGAGCATGAGGACACAGATATCCTGGGACTTTTAGACATTCTAAGATTGAGTCTGGGCAGGGGCCACTTCCTACCATTGACATGTTCTGTGTGTGCTTCTGATATTAAGCCACATCCTCCCAGCCTGTTAGAGTGTAGTTGGGTTCCAGGTCAAGCATGGACGTTTGCATGTAAAATGCCAAATGTCATCATTTATTTCAATATTTCCAGCTAGATTTGGATCTAGGCATTGCACCTTCTCTACCCAATCAGTCCTAGAATCATGCTTACATTCCGGCTTAATAATGTCTCAATAATTTCCCCTTCCACAAATGCTATTCATCCTGAACTATTAAACAGTTGTCTGAGCAAACTATGTTCCCTCTTACTGCCATGTCCTTGTCCCTGCTGTACCCTGTCAACTTGCTGTGTGCTATCACGATTGCCCCTCCCTTTCTACCTGACTAATTTCTCTTAATTGTCCCTCAGATATCACATCCTCCAGGAAACCTTCCCCAATCCCAGCATTTGGAGTTCACCTCTGGACAATGTTCATTGTATCGAGAGCTTATGTATAATACATTAGGTACCGTACAATTGTACAATACAATTGTTCATTGTATTGAGAGCTTATCAATGGCAGGAATCGTGTCCTATTCATCACTGCATCACCGTTGTCCAGCACAGGGTTTGCGCACCACAGGCACGAAGTACATTTTGTAAATGAACAAATAAATGAATGAAAGAGTAATTCAAACTGAGAGAGCCTCGAAGGCCGTTCTGAGGAATCCAGAAATGGGGAGTGGGAACAATGTTTAGCTGGGTCATGGCCCATCACATGCCGTGATCAGCTGAATCTTAGAGAGAGAGGTAAAGTCACTGTGAAAGTGAAAGTATTGGTCACTCAGTTGTGTTCTACTCTTTGCAAACCCATGGACTGTAGTCCACCAGGTTCCTCTGTCTATGACATTCTCCAGGCAGGTATACTGGAGTGGGTTGTCATTCCCTTCTCCAGTGGATCTTCCTGACCCAGGATTAAACCCGGGTCTCTCTTGCAAGCGGAGTCTTTACCATCTAGTCGAGGCTGAATATATTGAAGGGGCAAAAATGAGAGGTAGTTAACTCAGGAGTAGGATGACAGAATCCAAAGGGCACCAGTGGAGATGGAGAGGGGGAAGTAGAATCAGAATGACCACCTGAGGCAGAACTGGTAGGACTTGGTGATGAATTGAATGGAGATAATGGTGACAAATTACTCCTGAATGACTAGACTCTGTTCAGAGTTGAGTTCTGTGCTGCCCAAGTGCCTGAAAGCTCTTTGCTGCTTCTATCCATTGTGCAAACAGGTAACTTATTCCCAAATCTGGCTGACAATTCAGAATCACCTCAGGTGCTTTTAAATTAATACAGATGCTGAGGCCCCAGGTAAGACCCACTGAATCAGAGCTGTTTATAAAGCTCCTAGGTGATTTACATGTCTTGCCAGGTTTGCAAACTCCCGGCTTAAGTGTCTAGTTCGTCAAAAATGTCCTTCCCTGCCTTCTTCTAAGCTTAGGCTGTTGTCTTCTCTAAGTCAGGATGGATGTGACCTCCCTTTATATTAATCCTCTCTCAAATTTTATTTTTTTATCTTGACTGGTTTACAAGATGATGTCTCTTTCAGGATGTTTAGTTTCTCTGCACACATCTCCTCACTTCTGGCATTTACTAAAAGTAATGTGTGTTAAGCCGCTTCAGCTGTGTTCAACTCTTTGCGATCCTATGAACTATAGTCCACTAGGCTCTTCTGTCCATGGGAATCTCCAGGCAGGAATACTGGAGCGGGTAGCCATGCCCTCATCTAGGGGATCTTCCTGACCCAGAGATCGAACCCCACATCTCTTATGTCTCCTGCATTGGCAGGCGGGTTCTTTACTAGCGCCACCTGGGAAGCCCAGTAGAGTAATAATGAACATGTTTTCCTTAACCTGTCTAAACTCAGTATTCTCACCTGTAAAATGGAGATAACACCACCTCCTCTTTGCCGCTATTGTAAGATATATCGAATACGCAAGTATACAGTACATGCATGAAACAGACTGGCTGCTGAATAAACATTTGGTCTTCCCATTTCAGCTAACTGCAAGGACTTTTAAGAGAAGAAGCATGTCTTAGGTAAACGTCTTTTATATCCCAAAGGAGTCTAGACCAATGACTTGTGCATACACAGGGGATATTAAGCTAATGAAGAATCAATCAACCAACTGATAAATAAATCAATGGATGAAGAATAAATTAACAAATGAAAATATTGGTCTCTAATAACCATTGGTTGTCTATAAATGACCATCTCTGGTTGTCTCTAGGCTCATGGCCTCCAAAGCCAGCTGTACATTATAATTTTCAAGGGCCCTAAAAGTATATAGATCTCAGTTCTAATCCATGGGGCGATTCCCCCAAATCACCATCACCACCAAACAGTTCTCTGGACACCAACTGAATGCCCTACAATTCGACCCAATTCTGACACTATCTACCTGGAAATAGCATCAAAACCCCCAGGTTATGGGTTCAGTCCCACAAGACAGCCCTACTCAATCCACCCACTTAAGATACCAGTTGAAAGCCCAGGTTTGTGAATCAAACCATCTGGTAAGTGGAGGCCCGAGAATCTGAATTGTAAAATATCCTGTCTTGGATTCTGATGCACGACTGATCTGGGGAAACCAGATGGGTTTCCCTGTCACCTGTGTTTCTGACCAACTGGTTATACATCAGAGATTTCCATGACCCCCTCCTTCCTTGGGTTCCATTAATTTACCAGAGCAGCTCACAAAAGTCAGGAAAGATTTTACTCTCTTGATCACTGTTTTTTTAAAAAAGGATATAACTCAGGAACAGCCACATGGAAAAAGGGCATAAGGCAAGATGTGGGGAAAGCATGAAGGCCTTCCATGCCTTCTGTAGATGCATCAGTCCCCCAGCACCGCCCTGTATTCACCAGTCCAAAAGCTCTCTCAAGTCCATCCTTTTGGGCTTTTCAGAGGCTTCATTACATCAGCATGTTTGACTTCACTGGCCTTTGGTTATTGATTCAGTCTCCAGTCTCTCTCCCCTCCCTACAGGTGGGGGTGGGGCTGAAAGCTCTGACCCTTCAATCACAAGATTGGTGTCCTAGCATCCAGCCCCCATCCTTAGGTGGGGTCCAAAAGGCACTTCATACCTGTAACAAGAGACATCTTTGTGGTTCTCATCAGTAAGGAAATTCCAAGAATTTTAGGAGCTATATGCCAGAAACAAGGACCCTAAATTTCTTATTATAAATCATAATATCACAGAATCCTTCAAAAATTCAGATGCCTAAGTTCTGTCCCAGGTTTGTGAATCAAACCATCTGGTAAGTGGAGGCCCGAGAATCTGAATTGTAAAATATCCCGTCTTGGATTCTGATGCATGACCCATCTGGGGAGACCACTGCTCTAGAGAACCAGTAAGAGGCCATATTGCTTTGTTTAATGTAAGCAGATATGTTTTCTTGTTCTACAGTAGTTATTGAAAGTTTCATTTCAATTGATTGTTCAAAACATGTCCATTAAGGTCCAACATCTGTTTAATAGATATATCCCATTACACTCTTGTGCTTAGGGCCGCAGTCAAGACCTGACATAATCGGAGACATGGTTTAAACAAACTGATTACATAAGGGAACCCAGGGGTTGTGCTGAGCAGGGGTCATTGAACATGACATATGCCTTTAATCAAAACCAGGCACCGGGGGAAAATAAGATATCCCAAGCTGGAGTTACGCAGCACGGGGATTCTACAGCAGGTATTCCTAGGGCCAGCCTGGTGTGCGGACTCTGTGAACAACATTGCTGCCACCACCACCTCCCACTGCCTCAACATTCGACATTTCCGAAACCAGGCTGGACAAAGATTGACTGACAGACGGCAGAAAAAGGGAGCGATCTGGCAAATAAAGAGACTCTCACACCTTTTTGCCAGGGTGTTCTGAAGCATAGTATTGAGGAAAAGAAATCTCTGGGGTGGCTGAATGACCAGTTCTGGCCCTTCATGAAGTGGTAGTCACAAAGGTATTTGCTTCCATTTTTCC
The DNA here is from genome assembly GCF_027580195.1 of Bos mutus. Taxonomy (NCBI): domain Eukaryota; kingdom Metazoa; phylum Chordata; class Mammalia; order Artiodactyla; family Bovidae; genus Bos; species Bos mutus. Next base: position 52,691,540 of record NC_091629.1, on the reverse strand, counting down.
CCACCTCACTCTCACAACCTTGGGATTTGTACTTTCCAGTAAGACATTAGCATTTTGTCTCAGATTCTGTTCTAGGGCATCCAGGCTAAGACATTAATTGCTAGGCACTTTTCTGTGCACTTTATATACACTACACTTTCTTTAAGTCCCTAACCATCCATCTAACATGAGTATCAATATGCCTTTTTATAGAAAAGAAAACTAAGGATAACACAGTTAACTTACCCAAGGCAATTCACCCAATATGTGGCAGGGACAAAATTAAAACATACACTCTTGCACTTCACTGCTTATGTTCCCAAAAAGTATACATGATTCCATACTCCAACTGGTGATGGGGTTTTCTGCAATCAGTTAAATATGGCGAAGCTTGTCAGTAAGCTTCTCCCAGCATGCTTCCATAAACTACAGCAAAATGACTTGGATCAGCCTCATTAGGTTGGACTATACAGGAGATATTTTCTGTTCCATACACTGTGAACATTTGAACCAGGACTGCCCTTACCAGGTAGGCTTCCTCAATGGCTTGGCAGGTGAAGAATCCACCTGCCATGCAGGAAATGCAGGAGACAGGGGTTTGATTCCTGGGTTGGGAAAATCTCCTGGAGGATGAAAGGCCAACCTGCTCCAGCATTCTTGCCTGAAAAATCCCATGGACAGAGGAGCCTGGTGGGCTACAGTCACAGAGTCAGACATCACTCAATACACAGAGCACACGCACCCTTGCCAGGTGGATTCAGTTACAGAAGGCACATATTCACTTACATGTCTGCCTGCCCTATACCTAAGCTAAGAGTTTCTGATGGAAAAAAAATGTTATATTTATCTTTGTCTCCATGGAGTCCATCACTGTGTGTGTATTAGTCGCTCAGTCATGCCCGACTCTTTGCAACCCAATGGACTGCAGCCTGCCAGCCTCCTCTGTCCATGGAATTCTCCAGGCAAAAATATTGGAGTGGGTTGGGGTTGCCATTCCCTTCTACAGGGGGGTCTTCCTGACCTAGGGATCGAACCCACACGTCTTATGTCTTCTGCATTGGCCACTACTTAGTCGCTCAGTCATGTTTGACTCTTTGTGATCCCATAGACTGTAGCTCGCCAGGCCCCTCTGTCCATAGGATTCTCCAGGCAAGAATACTGGAGTGGGTTTCCATTCCCTTCTCAAGGGGATCTTCCTGACCCAGGGATCAAACCCAGGTCTCCTGCATTGTAGGCAGATTCTTTATTGTCTGAACCACCAGGGAAGCCCTGGAAGGTGGATTCTTTACCACTAGCACCATCTGGGAAACAAATGCTTAAGTAATAAACTGAACAATGAATTAATATAATATTTTAGAAAAGGTACTTTCACTCTGTGTATGCCTATAACATAATAATTATTTGAAAATGAGTTAACCACAGAATGAGCTTAAAAAGAAACTACATAGAGTTTAACTTAACCACACCTTAAAAAGTTGACCTGAACCTACAGTCCTTCCTTAACTAGCAAGAGCCACATTCCCCAGCCAATTGTGTCACGGCTGCACATGACATCCTGGTTTGCTGGGCCTCTTCTTAGATCCTCTTCCAGAATTGTTGATGTCACTTATTAAGATCTTTACCAAAACTCTACCAGGTTCAGAGTCAGTTTCAAATGTCTGTGATGTTTTGCAGAGTAAATGACTTTGAAACAGACCAAAACCTCAAGTGTTCATACACAACTCAAACATCCCTTAGTGTAAAAGCGTTTCCTGTAGGTTGACATTCAAAGTGATGTTTGGCTACAGCCAATCTAGGTTTCACTCCCACCATGTGCTGCCTTTCCGTTCCTCTTTGGTCCTCAGGTTAGTCCTTCCAGAATGAACTCTCCCTTGACTGGTCTTCTGGTCCCACGCTCTCCTACTGCTTGCTGGTGAATACCTACCTTCTGTAAGGCGTTTCTCTTTACTATTTCTCTCCACTTTCTACTCTCATCAGATGCTATGGTTCTTATCTAGAATGAGCCATTTCTTTTTGAACACCCCCTGCCCACCATAAATTCTTCTAAAAGATGAACAATTTGACCTTGATTTCCTCTTGTAATGTGTTATTTTCACCAGACTGGAAATCACATTTCTAACTCACCTGCAAGAGAAAGAACCCTTGTTAGGGGATATGGTTTCCCCAGGGCAGAGCCCTAAGCAGAGAAAGGAGTCCAGCACAGAGGCTGTGACTCATACAGACACTTTGTAGCTGAGGAGTTGTGCCTTTTTTGGTTTGAAATATTTCCATCATATTCAATAAAATGGATGGCAGAAATTTTATTAAATTATCTCTTTACACACTAAGGCTTGGTGTCTGATTCAGTATTTTGGTTCTTGTTTTGTTTTGTTGGTTTTGGTTTTACTCTTCATTCAGTTACATATACTAAGTCAGCAAGTACACCTGTTAATTGTTACTACACACTTGGAATGCTTCTGGGTTTTACAAGATTTGCACTGGAGGAAAATTAAGGAAAATTATGCAGTGATTCTTGACCCCTCCTTCCCATCCAGCCACACAGTAGAAGCACTGGGATCCCAGCCTCAAAGCTCCTTCTCTTCTCTTAAGTGACTCGGGCTTCCCCACATTCAGTGGTAGGATTCTCTTCTCATTTATCTATGATACGATGACAGGCTGATTAATTTTTTAAGAAAACACCAGACAGTATACTGCAATAAAAGGTCTGGGAAAGGAGGGGAAGTCCTAGTACAAATGTTCATGTCCAGAGCTCAAGCTACCAATCAAGATTGTTGGAAGAGCTGTTTGAAGGAGGAAATGCAGTGAGTGTGATACTGCGAAAATCTGCAACTTCTCTGAAACTAACATTCACCACCTGTGAAATGGAAACAATACTAATAACAATAACACACTTTCTTTCTAGTGCTTCATAAGTCAGTTATAAGGGAAAAAAAATAAGATAACATGTGTCAAGTGCTTGATAAACTGCAAAAGTTCTAAGCAGATGTAAGTTATTACATCACACCCAGAGTTCAGAAAGACAATTAGGCACCCACATTATACCACGGATTCAACTGTGATTAATGCATTCACTTTGGGAAGTCTAGGAATTAATAACCATTTGCCATACATTCATTATGATCACATTAATCATTATAATTGATTGGTTAATTAGCTAATTATGGTTATAATGTAGATGTCATATGCATTTCCATAGGAATTCTTTGGTAATTCAACATTAATTAATGCCTGACCTTATCTTGATGCTAAACAGATCATGGGAATGACCTTCTAGCATCTGATTTGGTCCAAAGGGGAATTCACAGAAGAATACAATGAAGCAGGCATCATAATTTTCTGAACATTGGGTTTTAGTTGAAGAATAAAAGGAATTTTTGAAAAAGTAAAAAGCTTAGAATCTTTTCTTTTTTTAACAGGTACTTTCAAATTTTCTCTTTGTACAAACCTCAAGCGGGAAATAGAGGTTTATTACTACTGTCCTAGTTCCTCAAAGCAAGATTTTTCTCAAAATGGGAAGGACAGTATCTGAGAGAGAAAAGAGAAACAGTTACTAAAAGCTAACTACCTGTCCACTGCTTTGCTGGGAACCACAGAAACACGAGAGTCCCTATTCTCTGTCCCCAAGAATCTCGCCATTTTCTAGGAGTCTCAAATGTGTATAAGAAACATAGAAAAATATCAGGGATGTTTGGGGGAATTTTTTTATTTTATTATCTGTTTTATTTTATATTATTTTATATTATTTATTTTTTATTTTATTATATGTTATCACTTGTGATAGTTTACAAATTTGGGAATAATGGTAAGGTGTTTAAGGGAAGTCAGAAATAATGTTTAAATGAAGCAGGGGAAATCAGTTATTTACCATGGTGAATTGGCAAAAATTACTATATTTTGAAAACCCTCAAAATTTGGAAGTTAGCTAAATGTAAATTAATTGAAAGCTGGCAAGTACAGCAAACAAAGGAATTACACATACTTTCTGTGAACCCATTGACTGCTGTTGTATACTTCTGGGTGTGTATTGTCCTAAAAGTGAAATATCTTAAAAAAAAAAAAAAAGAAAGAAAGTACAAACATTGATAATCAGGGTTTCCTGGATGATTAAATCACCTTGGTCACCAGTGAAATTTAAGTCATGTAACATTTGGAACACATTACAAAACCCATGAAATGTGATGTCTTACAAGATTAACCTCTGAGATTCTAACTGCTACTATCACAAAAGCACGTTTTTTAAAAATTATTTGAATGTATCCATTAGCACAAAATATTCATTTCTTCCTAAGACAGAAAGTTCAAATTTAATTATGTTTAATGCATTAACAGAAGAATTTGGTGATTTTTACTGTGATTAAGGGATTTGAGCCAAAACTGCTTTTTTTTTTTTTCCCCCTAAAGGAAAGGTGAAATAAAGCTCTAGTAATACATTTGGAATAGTCCCAGTTAAATTAAGAACTTGTAAGTAGAGTCATTTAGGGTGATAAAAGGGCACACATAGAATTAATCAGCTGATGGAAGCCAACCATGTGTAAGTTACTCCCTTGAGAAGGGATTGGCACTGGCTCAGGTTCTTAGAAAAGTAGGTGCTAAGGCAGGATCCAAAATACAAGAGATGCATTGGAAGTAAAAGTAGAGTGAGTTAGAGAAAATAGAGTCTTCAGACCATGATTCAGATCTGATATCTGCAAAGGACTGTAGGAAGAAAGAAGGATTAAGCAGTAAAGACCTCAAGACTTCTGAGCAGTTTCAAGAAAATTCTCAAGTCAGTTAGGACTAGGATAAGAGCCCACCCCAATACCTCCTCCGTTGTGAAGCCAGTTTCTTGGTCGCTAAGCACCTATGAGTGGTACTGGCTGAAGATCTGTGGGAAGAAAAGGCAAACTCTGACTCAGAATAGGTGTCCATCTCTGCCAGGAGATGGCGGAGATCTGCTGACTCTTCTGGGAAGGAAGGAGCCACATGAAACCAATTTGCTAACAAATGACCATTTGGTCTCCTTAAGAAATAGCACTTCAGTGTTGATTGTTGTTGCTGGGAAAGTTGGACATATGGGGGCAGCCACAGCTAGACTGGCTGGGTCCATAGTAAACTCCCATCTGTCACCATGGTTACTCTGTCCACATGCTCAGCTCTGGGGTGGCCAGTAACGAAAGCTGTTTAATGTCACCAGGCTGAGTCATTTTGTCTACTTGGTTGTTCCAGGGCTTCTTGCACAGTTAATGCTTTTCTGTTTGGGACTGAGGTGTGACACGGAAATCCTTAGGCTTTCTGCCCACGCTCCCACGTCCATCCACATGCCTCTACCTAAGACTTCCTTGGCTTAGACTGTCTAGGCCATTTCATTCCAGGTCCCTGACCATATGGCCAAGCCATTCACCACTGCCTTGGAGTCTAGATACACTCTCCCCTCGGGCTACTTAGCGTTCCACACAAAGCTGATGACTGGGTGACTGGATTATAGGCTGAACTGTGTTCTTCCAAAATCCACATGTTGATGTCCTGACTCCTGGTGTCTCATTAGTTCAGTTCTGTTCAGTTGCTCAGTCGTGTCCAACTCTTTGCGACCCCATGAATTGCAGCACACCAGGCCTACCTGTCCATCACCAACTCCCGGAGTTCACTGAGACTCACGTCCATCGAGTCAGTGATGCCATCCAGCCATCTCATCCTCTGTCCCCTTCTCCTCCTGCCCTCAATCCCTCCCAGCATCAGAGTCTTTTCCAATGAGTCAACTCTTCGCATGAGGTGGCCAAAGTACTGGTGTTTGAGCTTTAGCATCATTCCTTCTAAAGAACACCCACAACCATATTTGGAGATAAAGTCTTTAAAGTGATAATTAAGCTAAAATGGGGTTTTTATGGCCTTAACCCAGTCTGACTGGTGCCCTTTTTTGTTTGTTTTGTTTTTTAATTTTTACAGTGTTATGTTAGTTTCTGCCATACAACAACACAACTCAACCATAGTTATACCTACACCCCCTCCCTCCTGAGCCTCCTTCCCCTTCCCCCATCCCATCCTCCACATCATCACAGAGCACCGGGATGCTAGGGCACACTGGGCTCCGTGTGCTACAGCAACTTCTCACCAATTGTCTATCTAACATACAATACGGTGTCCATAGTTGAAAATACTGTACCGTAACGCCAAAATTTGCTAAGAGAGTAGAACTTGAGTGTTCTCACCGAAAACAAAACAAAAAAGGGAAACGTGAGCTTACAGATGCACTAATTAACTGGGTAGTGGGAATCCTTTCATAATGCAGCCATATATCAAACCATCACGTTGGACATTCTCTGCATATGAATGAGGTCCATTCCAAGAGTGTGTTCCTATGTTAAGTTTGTTTGTAAGTCCAAAAAAGTTAGCCTAGGTTCCCAACTAACACAGTCAGTTATATTGTGTCCGACTTTTTGTGACCCTTTGGACTACAGCCTGCTGGGCTCCTCTGCCCATGGGATTTTCCAGGCAAAAATACTGGGCTGGGTTGCCATTTTCCTCCTCCAAGGGATCTTCCCGACCCAGAGATTGAACCCACAGTCTCCTGTGTCTCCTGCATTGCAGGCAGATTCTTTACCCATTGAGACTTTGGGAAGCCCCAGCTATATAGTGCTGTATTGTAATAGGTTTATAATACTTTTCACACAAATAATACATTTAAAAAAAACAAACATAAAGAAAACATTTTAAATCTCACAGTACAGAATCTTGAAAAGTACAGTACTACAGTACAACAGCTGGCACACGGGCTGGCACTGAGTGAACAGTCAAGAAGAGTTACTGACTGGAGAAGGGAGAGGAGGTGGGAGACAGTAGAGCTGAAGGATCGTCAACAATAGGAGATGAAGGGCAAGCCGCAGTTTCACTCACACCTGACGGTGAGGGAACACACGTTCGCATCTTTGAAAGTCTGCAACTTGAAGATTCATGTATAGGGGACTTATTGTATTATAATTTTATTTGCCAATTATACCTCAGTAAAGCTGAAAACCAAAACTAAGATCATGGCATCTGGTCCCATCACTTCATGACAAATAGATGGGAAACAGTAGAAACAGTGTCAGACTTTATTTTGGGGGCTCCAAAATCACTGCAGATGGTGATTGCAGCCATGGAATTAAAAGACGCTTACTCCTTGGAAGGAAAGTTATGACCAACCTAGACAGCATATTCAAAAGCAGAGACATTACTTTGCCAACAAAGGTCCGTCTAGTCAAGGCTATGGTTTTTCCAGTAGTCATGTATAGATGTGAGAGTTGGACTGTAAAGAAAGCTGAGTGCCAAAGAATTGATGCTTTTGAACTGTGGTGTTGGAGAAGACTCTTGAGAGTCCCTTGGACTGCAAGGAGACCCAACCAGTCCATTGTAAAGGACATCAGTCCTGGGTGTTCTTTGGAAGGAATGATGCTAAAGCTGAAACTCCAGTACTTTGGCCACCTCATGCGAAGAGCTGACTCATTGGAAAAGACTGTGATGCTGGGAGGGATTGAGGGCAGGAGGAGAAGGGGACGACAGAGGATGAGATGGCTGGATGGCATCACCATCTCAATGGATGTGAGTTTGAGTTAACTCCAGGAGTTTGTGATGGACAGGGAGGCCTGGTGTGCTGCTATTCATGGGGTCGCAAAGAGTCAGACACGACTGAGCGACTGAACTGAACTGAAAGCTGAAAAAAAAGTCATTCATTAAAGGAGTCCTAAACCTTGCAGGAATGAACCTGCCTTAGCACCCCCTACTGCAGTGACTCATTGGTGTCTCATGGGAAGCATGGCCAAGGTGCCACTCGGGGCAGATCCAGAAATGCCGCAGCTGGAAGTCATCAGTCAACAGCACCCCCCACAGCAGGGGATGTGAGCACAGCGTTTTCATGGCCACCTCCGGGCAACAAAAAGGTAGAGACAAGATGCCACATTAGTGCCCCCTACTCCTCGGAGGACACAAATGGTACTGTTTACCAAGTGGCCTGATCACTAAGTCCTGGAAAGCTTTAGGACTAAGTCTTGAGTCTTGTGAGAGAGCTAAGGCATGGGGGAAAACAGGATGACTTCTCCAAAGCACCCTTCCTTTGTTCTTCCATCAGCTAGGATCAGCTGTTTGACAGGGAGAAGAGAAATAGAGAGAGAAATGAATGAGAGTGAATCGTTGAACTCACTCCCACCTCAGGGAAGCATTTTATTGGATTTGTTTCTCTTTGATGCCAATTAAGCCCATGGGGTAGAACACGTCAGTGAGTGAACATGTGGGCTGGGGGAGTGGATACAGGATCTGCCTATGGTTACTGCACCATGGTTATAATTTATTATTAACTCTCTCTTCTGTGCCATGGTCTGTTGGACCCGTCCAGGGGGCCAATTCCTGGGGCCAGGACTGTGGCTCATCCAGGCAGATCAGACAGAACATTTTATTTACTTGCTTCGCTCCTTAAATCTGGGATGACTCAACCTGGCCCAAGGCAGAAAAAGTTTTCTTGACCTTGGATGAAACAGTGAGCTCTGGGAGAACTCAGAGTTAGACTACCAGCTACCCTGCTTCACCTGTCATTTGACAAATCAGAAAGATCTCGGTGGGAGAAATTCATAACTTTGATTCCATCGCCTTGTCCTAAGAACCTAAATAAACATTTTTTTAAGTGTTCATTTATCATGTTCCAGATGTAGTGTTACACTCCCTGAGTTCATTCATTCACTCAACAAATATCTACTGAGGGTTGCTAGTGGTCCAGCCCTATGCATACGAAGTGTGAGATATACAACCTTGAACAGAACAGACAAGATCCCTCCTTGGGTGATGGCGAAATAAGGAGTACAGAATATCAGCAATATCAAAATATCATAATTTCAGATGGCGCTCACCTCTATGAGGTAAGTGAGAGCCCTACGTTATAAAATTTAATCTCCTCAAATCATCATGGTAGACAGGGGCTAATATTCCTATGTTATCTCTGAGGGAAAGGATGTTCAGAGGGTTTATTTAGCCTACAGAAGTTCCAAAGAACAGACAGGAATGGGGATCTGACCAATATTTGAGCTAATATACCAAACTTACTTGGGCCAGAAGAGTTTAAAATCTCAGATCAGCTTTCAATTACAGCAACAGTCCCCTCTCCCTGGTCTTTCTTTTTTTAAAGTGTTTATTTTTAGCTGCACTGGGTCTTTGTTGCTGTGTGTGGGCTTTCTCTGGTTGCAGTGAGCGAGGGCTACTTTCTAGTTGCGGTGTGCGGGCTTCTCACTGCAATGACTTCTCTTGCTGTGGAGCATGGGTTCTAGGGCCCACGGGCTTCAGTGGTTGTGGTGTACAGGCTTAGTTTCCCTGAGGCATGTGGAATCTTCCCCGACCAGGGATCGAACTGGTGTCCTCTGCATTGCAAGACGGATTCTTAACCACCGGACCACCAGGGAAACCCCTCCCTGGTCTTTCTTTTGCACTATATGTTCCAGCTAGGTGGCATTTTGCAGTTTCTGAAAGAATCCCAGCATCCTCTTCCTCCAGTCCTAGGCACAGGCTGACCAAGAGCTTTCCCAGGCTTGGGGTGCTCTTGTATGTCACTCTGGGTGATGGATTTACATGGCACTCGGCCACATCTTTGAGCAACACTGACTCACATAGAAAGTAATTCTCTTTTCATCTCTTTTTCTCTACTTCTAATTTTATTGAGAAGAGAGTTTAGTACTAGACAAACATTTTTGACCACTTGCTGAATCCCTCTTCTAAAAAAAAAAAAAAAAAAAAACTTACTGAGGCACAATTGGCATACACTTATCACAACTTTTTTAAATGTGTTTGCTCCTTTTAACATCTGTGTGAGTTCTGGCTGGGTTTCAATTTATCTTTTTCCTCATCATGGGTCATAATTTGTTACTTCGTTGCATGCCCAGTAATCCCTAATTGGATACAAGACATTGTCCATTTTACTTTGTTACAACTGGAGATTTTTATATTCCTAAAAATATTAGATTGTTCCTGGATATAGTGAAGTTATTTGGAAGCAGTTTAATTTTCTGGGATCTTGTTTCTAAAATGGGTTAGGTAAGATCCGAGAGGGCTTGTCAGGTGGTATGAGTGGGAAAGAACCCACCTGTCAATGGAGGAGACAGACGCGGGTTCGATCCCTGGGTTGGAAAGACCCTCTGGAAGAGGACACAGCAACCCACTCCAGTGTTCTTGCCTTGAGAATCCCATGGACAGTGGAGCCTGGTGGGCTACCGTCCATGGGATCACAAAGAGTTGAACATGACTGAAGCGACTTGGCACACATGCCCACACAAGATCAGAGATGTACTGATTCCCTGCTTCTGTTACAGAAGCCGTTTGTGTGTTTAACCCCTTGTTCCACAAATCACAAGGTTTCCAGTCTGGCTGATGGGACTAGGCAGTCCTCACACAGGGCACGCTTAGCTTGAATCCCTTCTTCATCTAGGTGTGGTGATCACTACTTAATTGAATGTCTAGGGGAAGGGGAGCCCTCTGCAGATACCCGGGGTTTCCTCTGCAGCTCTCACCCTCCCCCCAGCCCCCCAGAACTCTGCTCTGTGAGTTCTAGCTGCCTTCATCTCCCTGGACTCTCAGCTCTGTCTCCTCCACTATCAGACTCCACCTGGGCTTCTCCTCCCTACGCTGCAATCTGGTGATTTTTATATTCCTATAAATATTCTTTAGCTTTAGAATGAAGTTAAATTACTTGGAAACAGTATGGTCCTTGGAGGTCTTGTTTCTAAGATTTGTTAAGTGGGATCAGAGCAGTTCTCACTGGCAGGCAGATTATTCCCTAGACAGGAAGCTGGGGCAATCTCAGAGATCACCTCATTTTGCCTCTTGCCCAGGTCTTGAAAAATATTAGTGAATATATTTTATCTTTTTTTTTTTTTGTTGTTTTAATAGAAAGCAAAAGCATAACCCTCATACTCCATCTTGGTTTGAAGAATCCTCTGTTTTGTTTTGTTTTGTTTTTTAAGTGAAGATAAAGTTGACCTGAAAGCTTAGGCAAAAATACAGGACTAAAATTGAATAACTTTGTCTTCTTTGCTTTATATTTCTTTTATGGTTAATTTATTTATAACAGTCTGTCCTGATTTTCCATTAATGGTAACATTAAAAAGCTGCAGAGTTAGGGACTTCCTTGGTGATCCAGGGGTTAAGACTCCACACTTCTAGTGCAAGAGGCATGGGTTCAATTCTTGGTCTGGGAACTAAGATCCTACATACGATGATCAAAAAAAAAAAAAAAAAGTTTAAAAAGTTCCAGAGTTAAATGGATTTGTTCATGTTTAAAAGTATATTCATTGAATCCATTTAAAGAAAATAATCAAGAAACAGCTGGGCAAGAAATCAGAACATTCATCACTAGGGGAGTAAGAGGTAACTCAAGTTCAGGGAGGGTGGATCTTGATGGCTCCGGACTTCCAACCTGACTCCATCCCAGCCTCCTTCACTCTCCTTGGGCTGAATTCACCTTCCTGGCTTTGAGCTCCTCACTTCACCACCTACACCCACCCTGTGCTAATCTTTCTGAGAGCAAATGTCACACTCTAGTTCCTGCATCAGCCCCCGTTGTTTTCCTCTAAATCTATGCCAGCCGGTCCAAGAGCCACGAGTCACACTTAGACACTGAGCACTGGTCACGTGGCCAGTCCTTACTGAGACGTGTCAGTGAGGAACACACACTGGGTTTAGGAGACCAAACAAAAAGAATTTAAACTACCTCATGAATGATGCTTATATTCACTACATGAAATAGAATGTTTAGTATCAGTTCAATTCAGTTCATTTCAGTCACTCAGTCGTGTCCGACCCTTTGTGACCTAATGGACTGCAGCACGCCAGGCTTCCCTGTCCATCACCAGCTCCCGGAGCTTACTCAAACTTATGTCCATCAAGGAGGTCATGCCATCCAATATCTCATCCTCTGTCATCCCCTCCTCCTCCCACCTTCAATCTTTCCCAGCATCAGGGTCTTTTCCAATGAGCCAGTTCTTCGCATCAGGTGGCCAAAGTATTGGAGTTTCAGCTTCAACATCAGTCCTTTCAATGAATATTCAGGACTGATTTCCTTTAGGATGGACTGGTTGGATCTTCTTGAAGTCCAAAGGACTTTCAAGAGTCTTCTCCAACACCACAGTTCAAAAGCATCAATTCTTCGGTGCTCAGCTTTCTTTATAGTCCAACTCTCACATCCACACATGACTATTGGAAAAACCATAGGTTTGACCAGACAGACCTTTGTCAACAAAGTAATGTCTCTGCTTCTTAATTTGCTGTCTAGGTTGGTCATAGCTTTTCTTCCAAGGAGCAAGCATCTTTTAATTTCATGGCTGCAGTCACCATCTGCAGTGATTTTGGAGCCCAAGAAAATAGATTAGGATCAGTTCATTTCAGTTCAGTCACTCAGTCATGTCCAACTCTTTGCGACCCCATGGACCGCAGCACTCCAGGCCTCCCTGTCCATCACCAACTCCCAGAGTTTGCTCAAAATTATGTCCAGGCTAAAGAAATTACATTATTAAAATTAATTCCACCTTTTTCTTACCTTTTTTTATAATATGACTCCTAGAAGTTTTGACATCACATATGTGGCTAGCATTTCATTTCTTTCAGATGGCACTGTTCTAGCTGCATGATCCATGGACACCTCCCAGCTGTCAGCAGTCCCCTTATGGCTTCCCTGGAGGCTTCCCTTATGGCTCAGCTGGTAAAGAATCTGCCTGCAATGTGGGAGACCTGGGTTTGATCCCTGGGTTGGGAAGATCCCCTGGAGAAGGAAAAGGCTACCCAGTCCAGTGTTCTGGCCTAGAGAATTCCATGGTCCATGGGGTCACTAAGAGGCAGACACAACTGAGTGACTTTCACTCTCACAACTGTCAGCACAACACCTGACGGGCCAGAGGAACGTACCAAATAGGTGTCGAATGTTAGTGAGTGAATGCAAACAAATGAGTGGCTTTAACTGGATTGAAGTTCAAAGAGGGAACATCAGAGCCTGGGGACAGCCATAGTTTCTTCATCCCTGTAATGGGAGTAATAATTTATGCCTCATAGAGACACTGAAGATAAACGGAGGTCATTTGTCTTAATGGAGAACTCTTAACACTGAACCTGGGTCGACGGGCAGCTCAAGAGAAGTTAGACATTGTAGGGAAAACGTTCTCTACTTAGACTCACGCCTTGTGAAGGACCTTAGCAGCTGTGTACAAAGAAAGATGAGAAGGAGATTCTTTTGGGTGAGTTTTCTCTTGCTTGTTATGCAAATGTGCTTTATACACTTCTCCAGGCTCTTGTATAAGAGCCCAGCTTTGTGGCTTATGAACATTTGCCTCTGGCCCAGCCCCCCCTACTCACTGGTGTCCTGATAACTGGTTCCTTATAAGCCATGGGGTGTGTGTATGTGCGTGTGTGTGTGTGTGTGTGAGAGTAAAACACTTTCTCCCAGGTCTTATCTTATTGCTAAAAATAATGTACTTGTAAATTGCTTTATAAATTATTTATCATGAGGGGCTTCATCATGGAACAAGTGCTACAACGTACTGTGAAGTGGGGGGCAGGGAGGACTGGCAAGGAAGGAGGGAGAGAAGGAGGCATTGGAATCACTTATAAATAATATATTCATTGGTCAAAGAAAGTTATCGCCTTTTATGAAGTGTTTGGATTCTGTCTTGCATACTAAGCGAGCATCCTCTTGCGGACTCCTTGGTGGTCCACCCCAGCCTCCTTGCTGCTCTATCCCTGAATCTGGTGATTAGGATGCTGTGTATTTATTTCAGCCAAAAACACAATTGCCACGTCTCATCATCTGGAAATAAACAACAAACAGGGCTGACTGGTACCGCCGAGGAAACGCAAAGATGTGTTGGCAACTCCTGGGAACCGAGTCTGAGTTGCTGAGTTGGGCTCTGCATTTGGTATTCATCGCGTAAGTGCTGCGCCTAATGAAGGCATTTGGTATTCATGTGGATGTCACATGTATTTCCAGAGACGCTGGGCTCTAATTTAGCATGGGTTAATGGACACCTCTATTAAAGTGTTATCGAAAGTTTGACATTCAAATAACCCAGTTTGAAAATCAGACAAACCTAGACATTAAATCTGAAGGGGAGAAAATGTAGGAGAAGTCAAGTATATAAATGCCAACTTTATACAGAAACATTAATCTACCGTGGAGAGGGACGATGGGTTGGTCCAAGTGCTTCTTGCCCTTTCGCTTTGCCTGGCTCCTCCCATACCTAAGTCTTGGCATCTTCCCTGACTGCCTTTGCCAATATTTCTGTGATAAGTGAGAAAGAGGGGACGGAAGAAAGGACACAGTTATATTAAATAAAAGGTGCCACTCACCTCCTAAAATTCCCCACCATATCCTTGGCTCTTGTGTTCTAATCTTTTCAGTAACTGTCTAAGGCACATTTTATTATTCCCAGATAGAATGAAATTGGAAACCCATAGAACGTAACTGATTCTCGAAGGGTCACACTTAACTAGTAAAATAGTAGGAAAAGGTTAGAATAGTCACTATACTAATATTTATGTTCTCTTTTCATTAATTTCACAAATATTTATTAGACACTAATTTGGTGCCAGACTCACTAGCCGGTTGATGTTAGTGAATAAAATAAACTCTTGTACAACAACTTTGGGGATGTTTTACTTTTTACTGTATTCATTTATTTATTTTTGGCTGTACTGTGTCTTCATTGTTGTGTGAGGGCTTTCCCTTGTTGTGGCAAGTGGGGCCTACTCTCTGGTTACAATGTGCTGGCTTCTCATTGCAGTGGGTTCTCTTGCTATGGTGCTAGGGCTTCAGTAGTTGTGGTCTTCAGGCTTAGTTGCCTCACAACATGCGGGTTCTTCCCGGACCAGGGATTGAACCCATGTCCCCTGCACTGGCAGATGGATTCTTAATCACTGGACCACCAGTGAAGTCCCTCCAGCAGTATTTTATAAAACTAAACTTATACTTACTTTATGACCCAGAAACCTAACTCCCAGCTATTTACCTAAGATAAATAAATGTAATCTGTGGCCTTTTTATTTTAATCACCAAAAACAAAATAAATGAATGTATTAGAATATAATAGAATGCATAGAACCTCTTTATTCATAATAGTCAGAAATAAAAAGTAGCCCAGATGTCTATCAGTAGAACAGATTGTGGTATAAACATATATCCATACAATGGAATACTACTCAGCAATAAAAAGAATGAGCTATCGATATATGTCACGACTTGGAAGAATCTTAAAAACACTATGTTGAATGAAAGAAGTCCTACAAAAAAGAATGCATACTCAATCAGTCCATTTATATGAAATTCTAGAAAAAGAAAAACTAATCAATATCAAAAAAGATCAGAATAGCAGTTGCCTCAAGGATGAGTGGAGTTGAAGTTTAACTAAGAGAGGACACAAGGAAACTTTTTTGGGTGGCATTAAAGTTTTCTGTGTTGACAGGGACTTGGGTTATATTGGATTATATAGTCGCTAAGTCATATCTAACTTTTGCGACCCCGTGGACTGTAGCCTGCCAGGCTCCGCTGACCATGAGATTGTCCAGGCAAGCATACTGGAGTGATTTGCCATTTTTCTCTCCATGGAATTTTCCTGACCCAGGGATCGAACCCAGGTCCCCTGCACTGCAGGCAGATTCTCTACCAGCTAAGCTATCAGGGAAGCCCCTTGAGTTATATCGGTGTACATTTTCAAAACTCATCAAACTGTACACTTAATACTTGTGCATTTAATGCTATGTGCATCTTACCTGAAGAACAAAGAAGAAATCATAAACGAATATTGAACTGTGGTTCGTAATGACGGACATGCTGCAGTGCTTAGGGATGAAGTATACTGAAGTCGTCACGCTAGGTTGAAATGCATCAAGTAATAAGAATGATGGATGGAGGGAGGAAGAGGGCACAGATGGGTAAACATGTGTTAAAGATATAATATTAAAATATTGTATGATATAAGGGATGTGTATACGGAGGTTCATTTTACAGTTCTTTCAAAGATTCTTTATGTTTAGATTTTTCCATTTAGCCGGTTGAGAAAAAATATTTTAAAATATACAAAAAGACTCTTTCCCTGTGTTCCTGTGGCTGACATTTTAGCAGTGAAAAAAAAAAAATTAAACAAGCTAAACACCCAGGCAAATATATACTTGCATATTTTGATGGCTGTTATGAGGAACATAGGCAGGGTATGGTTTGAGAAATATATTGAAAAAATTGTTAAATGGAAGATCAAGGGAAGCTTCTTTTGGAAAGTGGGGTTTAGAAAAGTGTGACATGACAATGAGAAAGGAACAATGATGAAAATTATGGGCATCCAGGTGAGAAGGAGGAGCATACCACAAAAAGAGGACAGTAGAAGTGAAGACCCCAAGGTAGGAAAGAGTTTAGCATAAGCACAGACATAGAAGAATGTGAACATGAATGGAGTGTGGCCAAAAGGAAAGAACCAGTGAGAGATGAGGGTGGAAAGGTAGGCAGAGACCAGGCCATTCACAACAAGCTTATAGACCTGATGAGTTGGGAATCTGGGGCAGTCAGAGCACACCTGGGGCATTATGTTCAAAGCCCAGTGACAAACAGCAACGGTAATGATCACTTATATGCAGAGCACATCATGAGAAACACGGGGCTGGAAGAAGCACACGCTGGAATCAAGATTGCTGGGAGAAATGTCAATAACCTCAGATAGGCAGATGACGCCACCCTTATGGCAGAAAGTGAAGAAGAACTAAAAAGCCTCTTGATGACAGTGAGAGAGGAGAGTGAAAAAGTTGGCTTAAAGCTGAACATTCAGAAAACTAAGATCATGGCATCTGGCCCCATCACTTCATGGGAAATAGATGGGGAAACAGTGGAAACAGTGTCAGAATTTATTTTTGGGGCTCCAAAATCACTGCAGATGGTGATTGCAGCCATGAAATTAAAAGATGCTTACTTCTTGGAAGGAAAGTTATGACCAACCTAGATAACATATTCAAAAGCAGAGATATTAATTTGCCAACAAAGGTCTGTCTAGCCAAGGCTATGGTTTTTCCAGTGGTCATGTGTGGATGTGAGAGTTGGAGTGTGAAGAAAGCTGAGCGCCAAAGAATTGATGCTTTTGAACTGTGGTGTTGGAGAAGACTCTTGAGAGTCCCTTGGACTGCAAGGAGGTCCAACCAGTCCATCCTAAAGTAGATCAGTCCTGGGGTTCATTGGAAGGATTGATGCTAAAGCTGAAACTCCAGTACTTTGGCCACCTCATGCAAAGAGTTGACTCATTGGAAAAGACTCTGATGCTGGGAGGGATTGGGGGCAGGAGGAGGAGGGGACGACAGAGGATGAGATGGCTGGATGGCATCACCGACTCGATGGACATGAGTCTGAGTGAACTCCGGGAGTTGGTGATAGACAGGGAGGCCTGGCATGCTGCGATTCATGGGGTCGCAAAGAGTCGGACACAACTGAGTGACTGTACAGAACTGAATGATCACTAATATGTATTAAGTGCCTCTTAGATGCCAGGCATTGTCTAGAACCTTATAATTTAGCTCATTTAACTTCACCTCTCTCCAAGCTACATACAATTTTAAATAGATATATAAATATGCATGCCCCATTTTTACTTAAGAAAATTGAGATTTGGGTGAAGTTAGATATTTTCCCCAACATCCCACAGCTTGTCCAAGGTGGAGATGGGATATGAGTCTGAGATAAAGAGGCCTGGGAATGCTTAAGTTGCCAGTGGAGAAATCTCCCCAGAGCCACAGCAGTCTTCTTCCAATCTACAAAGCTACCATGGGTAAGAGAGCTTTTAGTTGTACCTGGTAATGACAAGAATCTGAATTAGCATCAATGAGACGATATTCTGAAAAAGCAAATTTAAAGCCAGTGCTAGGGAAAAAAAAATTATAATGAACAGATTTTCCCAGAGATGGAAAAAGCCACAATAGGAGCTATAATTAAGGAGAGATTCCCTTCCCTTGGAGTCACTGGAGCCCAAGTGAGATGGCCCCAGGACAGTGGGCCTTAAACATCACAAATGGGCTAGACCTGAGGACTTTGCAGTGCCTCCCAGCCCTGAAACTGTGGGACGACCCATCAGACTCTGTTTGTGGCTGCAGTTTCTCCAGCAGGTTGGCAGCAGCTGTCTTCTGAGACTGTATTAATAACATCTTCATTGACGCTGCATGCACAAACAACATTTTCCATTTAAGCCACATTCATTGGTGGCCTCAGGAGAATCGCCGGTGAGACTGGAGTGCAGGCTAAATAGAGAAGTCTGAACTGGCAGCGCAAGCACAATTACCACTCACAAGGGGGAATCCACGAGATGCAACCCCGCCCTCCCCCCACTGTCTGGCATTTGCTGGTTTACGATGTTGTTCTATGAGGGCTAAAGACAGGTAACCAGGAAGCCTCCAGTGCCTATGGACAGATCTCCATGGACTCAGATTTCTCAGGGTTTGGGAATATAGGGTATATAGTTGTTGTTTAGTCACTAAGTCATGTCTGACTCTGTAACTCCATGGACTGTAGTCTGCCAGGCTCCCCTGTCCATGGGATTTCCCAGGCAAGAATGGCTCAGTGGGTTGCCATTTCCTTCTCCAGGGGATCTTCCCGATGCAGGAGTCAAACCTGAGTATCCTGTATTGGTAAACAGATTCTTTACCACTGAGCCACCTGAGAAGCCCAGGGTATATAGTTACCCAAGTGGAAAAAGTAGTTAAGGAGGCCAGCCAGGGCTGTCACTGCCATTGTTGTGTTACAGGTGTCTCTTTATTGCACTTATCACTTGCCAACATCCTAACTCATAAGTGGATGAGAAATGAAATGGTCTGAGGGTGTGCTGCTATGTGCCAGGCTCTGGGTTTGGCACTCTATCATAGCATCTCATTGAATCTTCACAATGACTCTGTGAGTCTGCTTCCACTAATATCCCAGTTTAAGGGGAAGACAGAGCTATTGAGTAACATTTTTGCACAATGACGAAAACGGGAAAACTGATATTCTAACCTACTCAAGTCAGACTCCACTGCTTCAGCCTAAGCATGCATGCATAAATGAATGAATATCTGCCTGAAAAATCACAAAGCCAAGGGACTTCCCTGGTGATCCAGTGGCTAGGACTCTGAGATCCCAGTATGGGGGACCTGGGTTTGAACCCTGTTCAGGGAACTAGATGCCCCTGTGCTGCAGCTAGAGATCCCATGACACAATGAGGATCCCACATGCCACAACTAAGACCCAGCAAAGCCAAATATATTTTTTTTTTTTTTAGAATGTATTCTGTAGACCACGTGCTCTCATGCATGGACACAGACTTCATTTCTCTCAACTGAATGGGTTTGAAATGGTATTTTGTTATAATCTTTTTTTTATTTTTTTAACTAAGGGATAATTGCTTTACAGAATTTTGTGGGTTTTTTGTCATACATCAACAAGAATCAGCCATAAGTACACCCATGTCCCCTCCCTCTCAAACCTCTCTCCCATCTCCCTCCCCATCCCACCCTTCTAGATTGTCACGGAGACCCTGTTTGTGTCCCCTGAGGCATATAGCAAATTCCCATTGGCTATCTATTTTACATACAGTAATGTAAATTTCCATGTTACTCTCCCCATACATCTCACCCTCTCCCTCCTCCCCTCCCCGCATGTCCATAGGTCTGTTCTCTGTGCCTGTTTCTCCATTGCTGCCCCAGAATATAAATTCATCAGTGCCATCTTTCTAGAGTCTTCCATGTATATGTGCCAGTATCACTCTGTATAATAGGCTCTGGGTTCATCCACCTCATTAGAACTGACTCAAATGTGTTTCTTTTTATGACTGAGTATTATTCCATTGTATACATGTGCCATAGCTTCTTTATCCATTCATCTGTCAGTGGACATCTAGATTGCTTCCACGTTATAGCTATTGTAAATAGTGCTGCAATGAACACTGGGGTACAAGTGTCTTTTTCAATTTTGGTTTCCTCAGAGTATGTGCCTAGTAGTGGGATTGCTGGCCCATATGATGGTTTTATTCCTAGTTTTTTAAGGACTCTCTATACCATCTTCCATAGTGACAGCCAAATAATTTTATTTTAGTTACAAAGCCAATAAACCAGAACCATTACTTTGAGATTTAAAAAAGTAAATAACATGGGAGGGAAAATTATTTCCAAAAAGAGCAAGAGTGAGGAAAGCAAAAGAGCCTCTCATGTAATTGCTTTATGCTTCCTAGTAGCCAAGCTGGAGAGAAAAGGAAAGAAATAGGATACCTGGCTGTCATGCCCACTAAAGGGAAGAAGATGAACTCATCTGGAGAGAGTAGCTAGCATCCTAGCTCTGAGCCTCATGTGGGTGGACATCTCTGAGCAAGGTCCCAGCTCCCAGGATGAGCAAAGTCCAGGCTTAAAATCCTATGTCTGCCCATCTAGTCCATTTAACTGCCCTGCAAAAAAATTTTCATGTCCAATTATGAAGTGTATTATTTCTTATCCAGCAGTGGTCCTGGCCTTCTTAGGTATGATTTGAATTCAGTGACACAAAATGATTACCATTATCTGGAAAGGAAAGTTGGTGTAGTTTGACCAGCACATCTATGCCTCTATGGGCAAACCCTAGGGTAACAACGAGTCCAAGACTGCTCTGTTTATTCTGTTCAGCCTCCCCTTAGGTAGACAACTGAGAATCCATTGTCCTACAGTAGAAATGATGTAACTGTAAGTGCCCTAATAAAATCTAGTCCCCAGTTTCCAATTTGTTCAGCTGATTCTAAAATAGACTTTAATTGCTCGATCTTGGCTCTTGTCATTGAGATATATATATGTATATATATATATATATACACACACTATCTCCTACATTTCTGTTTCAATAAGATGGCCTCTGACTCACATAATATCTTGGTCCCTTTGTCTTGCTGGAGAAATGTCATTTGAAGAATTTAAACAATAACAAGTTGTTCCAGCTTCTGTGGAAAGGAAACCAAGGCTTAGGAGAGGTAAGGTAATGGCCTCAAGTTCATATATATTGTGTGATGAAGCTCAAGTTTATATATATTTCAAATCCAGGTGTACCAGACTGAAAATCTCTTTTCTCTGCACCACCCTCTCTCTGCAGAGCAGACAATTAATAGCGACTTTACTATGGTGCAGTCACAGTGACGACCTAAACTTTTCTGTTAAGGCTCACATTTGCCACGTTATTTCAATGTACGTGAAACTAAAAGATCAAACCTCACACCAGAGTTTATAGTCTGTGTTGCTTTTACTTTAGGCAAGGTGACTACTAAAACATCAGGCAAACGTCTTATTTGCTCTTTTTTTTCGTACACTCACTATTATTGTATTTCCGACAAAAGACTGTCCCTTTAAGAGTTAAGACCCTGGCACCTTGGAGATTCTGCACTCTTAGCATCTGATTAAATATAAATAGGGAGGCAGGGTGCTCCCTCACTCGCGGTCCTTTCCCTGGACCACTGAAACATAGCTGAAGAGGGCCGGAAACAGGGCCAGCCCATTATCTATTAATTCTTAATAAACTGGTGGATTATAACGATACATGGATGATGAAAAAGGATGGGTAGACAAGATCCTGTCGGTACCTAAGATCTATTTTGAATGAAAGCCAAGAAGCTGAAATGATACACCAGACGCCTGAGGAGACAGTGGGAGTCCATTTATAGTAAATCCAGACAGATTTGAGTGGGAGAATCCCTGGCCATGTCTGAGGGGCTCCCTATGATCCCAGTCTGACCCAAAGCAATCGCCTTAAACAGGTGCTGTTACCAACCCTTCTGCAGGCACGTGCCCAAAACTTTTACATATGCCTCTGTCCTTGCAGCTCATATTATCTCACACTGGGTCTGAAAATCAAGGCTCAGACCACTTTGTCTCCCACTACTGGAGGATCCTAAGGTTACATTCTAAAACGGACTGTAGATGAGACAACCCAGAAGCCAGTTTGAGAAATCAGTTACCTCTTAAGCGCCATCTTTAATGGGTTGGTACTGGCTGCTTAGAAGGCTGTATTGCAGACTCTGAAGCTTTGTCCAAGCCCAGCGGGAAAGAGGCAGTAATTGATTAGTGTTGTCTTCCACAGACACAGCGAGTAGGAGTGAAAGCAGCAAGTGTGTCTAACACTTGCCACATCTGAAAGAAGTTCTCTGTCTTTCTGATGTAGAGGAGAATTTCCCATCAGTGTAATTAGTTTAACTGCCTGCAGCAAAGCTATGAGGCAGGCAAAGTCTCTGTCTCCTGAAAGCAGCAGATTATGGGTGGGACTTGGAGGAATTAACCTTGAGATGCAACCTCACAAAGACGCATGTGCCTCACGGACATACTTCATTGCCCTGTCGGGTCTCACCAACATTCTCTCTCCCCTGATCAATCCTAATATGTGACACTTTAAGTCCATTTTTAAATCCTGGTTCCTAGAGTTGGCTCCTGTCCTGGTATCTTTCTGTGTACACGCTCAACATAATTATCTAATAACCTTCCATCCCCTGATGAGAATCTGACTTCTCCAAGGATCTCAAAAATATTCTCCGGGGCCTTTTTTGTTCTTCAGTCTTGGCACAGTGGGTAATAATCCTTCACAGGCATTTATTTCGGTCTCTTCGGTATGCAAAGGAGAAGTCTAGGATGTAGAAAAGGCAAGAGATTTTTGCAAGTTCACCCAGAGATACAGTGATAGGACAGCAGTGATGCTGAATCCTGACTACCAGTACACACCTTCCCGGTGTGATGTGTGTGATGGATCTGCTGTCAGGATCAGCACGGAGGAGTAATGCCATTCCTGGAAGGTAACGCCTGATACTTGTGCCACACTGGGTGACATACTCTTGCTGTCATAACCACAGTGGAAGCCCCTAGGCAGACATAAGCTTTGTGCACTCAGAGGTATTGGTAGGAGAGAGAAAGAATTCAGGATGCAGTCTACCTGGGTTTCAAGCCTACCTTTAACACAGGCTCTGACAAGTCACTTCACTTCCCTATCACTCAGCTTCCTCTTCTGTACGATGGATATAATATAGTGCCTACTTCTTAGAGTTCAGAGGATTAGCTCTCAACTGTGTGGAGCACAGAACCCAAAGAACAGCCACTCCAGGCTGCAGTTAAGGATGAACACATATCCTAAGTCTCTCTGATGAGGAAAACCCTCTGACTATATGGCTATGACCACATAGGACTCCTTTCCAGTGGACATAAAGCTAGAAGGAGCTGCTAGCAGCCACTTGACAGGAGGAGAGTCTACCTGAGGATGGTAACAGAACAGAAAAATCACTTACTCAAGTTGAGAGGCACATAGATATATATATATACACATGCTGATGACATCATTTGACCTCCTAAATTGAGTCACATCTGAAGGCTGTTACTCATGGAGTTTTGAGTTATATAAGCCAATAAATTCCCTTTTTGCCTAAGCCAGTTTGGACTGGGTTTTCTGTGACTTACAACTGAAAAAGTCTTCAGTTACAGATACTTATGAGTTTAAGAGCAACATCTGAGTCTTTGGCTTTGGGTACCACTTGGAAGAGCTATTGCCAAGCCTAACACCTTGGTGTGATTAATAGCTCATCAAGGCTTTGGGAACTTTATTCAACCTCTGGGACACTCTTTTTCTTGCTATGGGAAAAATGGGAATGATAAAACCAACATTAGGGGTTGCTTTGAGAATTAAATGATACTTTGCTCTACATTTGAAACCAACACAACATGGTTAGTCAACTATACTCCAATATAAAATAAACAAATTTTAAAAAAGTAACAGGCTCACAGATATAGAGAACTAACGAGAAAAAAATTGATACAATATAGGGAAAATGCCTAACACTGTAACCTCCACATTTTTAGGGTCTCAATCAACATAGAAGAAGGTGATGGCACCCCTTCCAGTACTCTTGCCTGGAAAATCCCATGGACAGAGGAGCCTGGTAGGCTGCAGTCCATGGGGTTGCAAAGAGTTGGACACAACTGAGCGGCTTCACTTTCACTTTTCACTTTCATGCATTGGAGAAGGCAATGGCAACCCACTCCAGTGTTCTTGCCTGGAGAATCCCAGGGACAGGGGAGCCTGGTGGGCTGCCGTCTATGGGATCACACAGAGTTGGACACGACTGAAGCGACTTAGCAGCAGCAGCAGCAGCAGCAATCAGCATATGGGAAGATGTCCCAGAAATGTGGTGGTTCATATGAAAATACACTGGCGATTCAGATCACAATTATTTCTGCAGGAGTTGTGTCTGACAAGATAACAGAAGAGTGTGCTGAAAGTAGGGGTTACTTGATGAGGGGCAGAATTTTTTTTTTTTAAAAAGCAAAGGAGACAGGATGTAAATTGTTTTCCTTCTAAGAGTATAGTAAAATAACATAGCATTCTGGATTATCATCAAGAAGTTTTATATTGTAAAGCAGTATTTGCCAAATTTTCCTGCTGCTACTGCTAAGTCACTTCAGTCGTGTCCGACTCTGTGCGACCCCATAGACGGCAGCCCACCAGGCTCCCCCGTCCCTGGGATTCTCCAGGCAAGAACACTGGAGTGGGTTGCCATTTCCTTCTCCAATGCATGAAAGTGAAAAGTGAAAGTGAAGTCACTCAGTTTTGTGTCTGACCCTCAGCGACCTCATGGACTGCAGTCTACCAGGCTCCTCCATCCATGGGATTTTCCAGGCAAGAGTACTGGAGTGGGGTGCCATTGTCTTCTCCACCAAATTTTCCTAGATAGGAATTAAAAAATAGTATCCCAGGTGGCACTATTGATAAAGAACCAGTCTGCAAATGCAAGTAGACATAAGAGACTCAGTCCCTGGCTCAGGAAGGTCCCCTGGAGGAGGAAATGAAAATCCACTCCAGTATTCTTGCCTGGAGAATCCCATGGACAGAGGAGCCCAGCAGGCTACAGCCCATGGGACTGTAAAGAGCCCTTCACGACTGAAGTGACTTAACAGGAGCAGCATGATGGTTCATAGCACAGATCCCTAGGCCCCAGCTGGTGGTGGTGGTGGTTTAGTCACTAAGTTGTGTCCGACTCTTGTGACTCCATGGATTGTAGCCTGCCAGGCTCCTCTGTTCATAGGATTCTCCAGGCAAGAACACTGGAGTGGGTTTCCATTTCCTTCTCCAAGGAGTGGTTTGAGGTATGCCCTTCTGCTTGTTTCCCCTGGTAAGGAAAGAGCCAACTTGATGTATTTCCCCCTATAACTGGCAATCTCCCATCCCTGCACCCCCCAGGGAAGACTGGCATTCCTTGATTGGTTGATGGTGAGAAAACAGGGTGGTTTCACAGGGGTTAACATTATCAGTCCCTGGGCACCGGGAGGCCTTAGGCTATGTACTCATAGTCTTAAAGTAGTTAACATCTTCCTTTTGGTGAGAAGTTTTTCACATCAGTAAAACAACTCAGAGAGAGGATATCTCCTCAGAGAGGAGATAAAGCAGAAGATATGGGGGAAAGCCTGTCCCAGGAAGGCCCCTTAGAGTCCTGCTTGGTTACATCAACAAATCATCATCCTAAAAGAAAAGCCATATCTATTCCTAAATAATCACTTTTGCCTTACACATAGTTTTTTCTACCAGTTTAGCCTCTTTGGTGGGCTTCCCTGGTGGCTCAGACTGAAGAATCCGCCTGCAATGCAGGAGACCTGGGTTCAATCCCTGGGTTGGGAAGATCCCCTGAGGGAGGGCATGGCAACCCACTCCAGTGTTCTTGCCTGGAGAATCCCTGTGGACAGAGGGGCCTGGCAGGCTACAGTCCACGAGGTTACAAAGAGTTGGACCTGACTGAGGGATTAAACACAGCCTCTTTGGTATTAGCATTTACTAGGCTCCCAGAAATGCCCTCTTTTTATGAATTCAATTGCCATTCAATCTCTGACCCCAGGAGACAGCTGCTGTCTTTCCCTGCAGGAGTCTTCTTCACCATTTGGATGCTGACAGCCACTCTGACTGCATATCTTTCCCTGGAAGACCCTTAGTAGCAGGACTCATTTGGCAACGACCTTTCTGGTGTGCCCCTTGCCCAGGACTTCCCAGGGAGCTGAGCTCATTAGAAAAGAAACTCAAGAAAGATTAAGAGAGGCACACTCTTGTGTGTGCGGTTTCTTAAAAAAATTAAACATAGACTTAGCATGGGCCCACCAATTCCACTTCTAGGTCTATATCCCCCCAAAATTGAAAGCCTGGACATAAATGGATACTTGTACACAAAGTTCATAAAAGTAGTATTCACAGTAGCCAAGAGGTAGGAGCAGTCCAAATGCCCATTAATAGACACAGGGATAGACAAAGTGTGGTTTGTACACACAATGAAATATTATTCGGCCATAAAAGGAAAAGACATCTGACACATGCTACAATACGAAGCTTGAAGGCATTATGCTAAATGAAATAAATTGGTCACAAAAGGACAAATTTAGTGTGATTCCACTTATCCAAAGTACCTAAAGCCATCAAATTCATAGGGACAGAGAATAGAATGGTGGTTGCCAAGGATCATGGGGAAGTGTGCGTGTCCTCAGTCACTGAGTTGTGCCCAACTCTTTTGCAACCCCATGGACTGTAGCCCACCAGGCTCCTCATGGTATTTTCCAGGCAAAAATACTGGAGTGGGGTGGGGGAGGGGTGCTTCTCCAGTGGTCCAGTGGTTAAAAATCCACCTTGCAATGCAAGGGACTCCGGTTCAATCCCTGGTCCGGGAAGATCTCTCATACCTAGGAGCAACCAAACCAGTGCATCACAACGACTAAGCCAGCGCTCTAGCCCAAGAACAGCAGCTACTGAAGCCTGTGTACCTAGAGCCCATGCTACACAAGAGAAGCCGCCGCAATGAGAAGCTCGCACACCACAACTCGAGAGCAACCTTCAATCACTGCAACTAGAGCAGAGAAAACCTGCCTGCAGCAATGAAGACCTACCGTGGCCAGATAAATAAATAGACCTTTAAAAAAAAAAGAATGCTGGAGTGGGTTGTCGTTTCCTTCTCCAGGGGATGTTTCCCACCCAGGGATTGAACCTGCATCTCTTGCATTTGTAGGAGGATTCTTTACCACTGAGTCACCTGGGAAACCCCAGTTTAATGGATATAGAGTTTCTTTTTCTTTTTAAATTTTATTTATTTATTTAGGGTTGTTGCTGGGTCTTCGTTGAGGTGCATGGCCTTTCTCTAGTTGCGGAGAGCAGGGCCTACTCTCTGGTTGGGGTGTACAGTCTTCTCATTGCAGTGATGGCTTCTTGAGCACAGGCTTAGCTGTCCCGAGGCATGTGGGGTCCTCCTGGACCAGGGATCGAACCCATGTCCCCTGCAGATGGATTTTTAACCACTAGACTACCAGGGAAGTCCTGGGTATGGAGTTTCTGTTTGAAAACCTGAAAAAGTTCTGAAGATGGATGTTTCTGATGCTTGCACAACATCATGAATGTATGTAATGTCATTACACAGTGCACTTAGAAAGTGGTTAAAACGGTCAATTTTACGTTGTGTATATTTTGCCAAGGTTGAAAAAATAACAATAAATGGAAAATAAAAGGAACGCACACGCTCTTCCCTGCTTCTGCTCTTCAGTAAGCTGGTGACCAAAAATAGACGCCCGGCGTTAGCATGTGTGCCTGTCTCCTTAACTGCCTTGTTTTAGATGCAGATGTTTTCACTTGCAGTGTTTCGGGGGGACTAGGAACTCAGAATGTGCTGCTGTGGCATTTCTGAACCCAGTCAAACTTTGATTGGTTTGAATGGCGGTGCTCGGCTGGAGATAAACATCAAACCCAGGAAAACTGCAGTCTTTCTCTTTTGCACAAGCTCTAGCTTAACAAGATGTCTTTCAAGCAGGGCTGCCTGTGGGATCAAGCATTTTCTTTGTTCCCTGAAATACTATTTTTTAATGCTTATGAGGGATGCATGTGTGTGTTTTCTCTTTCATTTTTCTCTTTCCCCCCCGCCTTTTTTTTTAAATGGCTTTTTGCCTACCTAAGATGAAAAAGCAGAAATGATCAGTGAGTTAGTTACTGCCCGAGTCTCAGAAGGGATGAGAAGGGGGACAGCCCAGCAGAGTCTCTTATCCAAAAAACCAAAGAAGCTCATCCTGGGGTTTGAGACTTTCCTATTCCTCTGCCCCGCTGCTCTTCAAAGACTCTGTGGACCTGTCAGGACCCAGAGAGAAATGAAATTAGAGGTGCTCCCCTTAGGAGAGGAATGGGTATTGTCCACCAAAAAAAAATAGTCACAAACTGGAAGGTGAGAGTTATGTTTTCTTTGGTGGGAATTTTTAGAAATTTCAAGCTTGGGAGACAGCATCTCAAGTAACCCTGAGATAACTGCTCCAAGGAGGCAGGCGGGTTGGAAACGGGAGGGAGGAATCAGGTCATATAGAAGTTTGCAGCAAGAGGCAGGTAGTCTGAATATCAAAAGATTACCGTTGATTAAGGCAAATCGTATATCTCAAGTTAAAGAATTTAGCCCTTTTCTATGTATGGAAAGATGCAAGAGTCTGGGCTCATTGACATCATTCCTTGCATATATATCCCAGCTATCAGGGGCCAGTATACTGCAGTTTTTTCACATTCTCTACCCCACCCCCACCCCCAGTTCCTCGGTGCTCACCTTACGGAGTGGAAGAAGTAGTAGGCATTGCTCTTCCTGGGTACCCTTGGGGGTTCAGAAATTCACATTTGGAGGGCCGGAATCCCTGATGACTGTGACATTCTTGCCTACTGATATAGCAGGAAATACTCCATTTCTCAGTACCATAAGTTGAAAATCCTGGGTTTGACCCTAAGTTGGGCTTCCCCAGTGGCTCTGTTGGTAAATAATCTGCCTGCAATTCAGGAGACCTAGGTTCAAGGCCTGGGTAGGGAAGATTCCCCAGAGAAGGAAATGGCAACCAACTCCAGTATCATGCCTGGAGAATTCCATGGACAGAGGAGACAGGAAGGCTACAGTCCATGGGATAGCAAAGAGTTAGACATGACTGAGTGATTGACTAACTTCTGTTACTAAAGCCAAATCCACCCACTGTATCCTAACACCAGATTAAACCTTGGAGCCACAGTGGGCTAATGCCCGCAAATCTGTGTGTCCCCATCCTGGAGGGGGCTCTGAGGAGTCTTCTGGTCCAGGAGTGTTACTGATAAGAGTCAGGCTAGGTGCAGAGCCCCCGCTCCTTCAACCCAGAGACCACCTGGCATCAGACGATGATGGATGAACTGTGACCTTCTCTGGAATGAAGAGTGCTTCATCAAGGAGTTAAAACATTCCATTTGGTGAGGGTTTCCTGCAGAAGAGCTCAAAGATGACATGCATCCCTTGAGGAAGAGCCAGGACCTTGCCTCCAAGGCTGCACTACTGTTTCTTGACTGCTCTCTTATCTCCACATCCCCTCCCTTCCCTGATTAGCAACTTTTGAATCTGCCTTTGGGAACTCGGAGAAGAGGGGACACAGAAAGTCTTTTGTGCCCTGGAGCCCCATAGGGTTCATTTTGGTCTCATTCAGTTCGGTCGCCCAGTCATGTCCGACTCTTTGTGACCCCATGGACTGCAGCTCACTAGGCTTCCCTGTCTATCACCAACTCCTGGAGCCTACTCAAACTCATGTCTATCGCATCAGTGATGCCATCCAACCATCTCCCCTTCTCCTCCTGCCTTCAATCTTTCCCAGCATCAGGGTCTTTTCAAATGAGTCAGTTCTTCAAATCAGGTGGCCAAAGTATTTGGATTTGAGCTTCAGCATCAGTCCTTCCAAGGAATATTCAGGACTGATTTCCTTTGGGAATGGAATGAAAACTGACCTTTTCCAGTCCTGTGGCCACTGCTTAGTTTTCCAGATTTGCTGGCATATCCTGGAGAAGGGAAAGGGTACTCACTTCAGTATTCTGGCCTAGAGAATTGGGTTGGTTTCATTACTTACTAGCTTTTGACTTGACTGATGTGCTAAGTTCCAGTTTCAGCATCTGTGAAGTGGGAGTAATAATGAGATATACTTCACAAGGTAGTAAAGTGAAAGAAAGTGAGAAAGTGTTAGTTGCTCAGTCTTCCAAATCTGCATTGCAGGCAGATTCTTTACCATCTGAGCCACCAGGGAAGCTTCACAGGGTAGTGGTGAAAATTAAATGAGATAATAACGTGGACAGAGAATGTCACCTGCCATACCAGTAAACAAATGCTATTGCAGCCATGAAGCCTTCAGCCACTGTAATCTGCCCTGGCTAAGCACCCTAAGAGGATTCAGGATAGGAAAAAAAAAAAAAAGAAGACACTGTTTTTTAGAGGCCCTAGATACTTAAGTTGCATATCAAAAGAATTATTTCAATGAGCTCAGACTCTTAACAGCTTCCCTTAAGTAGAAAAGGGCTAAATTCATTAACTTAAGATGTCTTTTTTTCTTTAATTAACAGTAATCTTTTTTATGTTCTTACTACCTGTTTATCTGTTTTTGCAAAAACTATATTTCTTGTCTCCTCCCTCCCTTAGTTCTTTGAAATAGTCCCTCAGAGCTATCTGACGGGCTGACTCTCGAGCTTAAGTATTCAATTTGTCCACCAAATAAAACATAATTCTCAAATTTTAGGTTTTGCACTTTTTTTCAGCGAACAATAATGAAAAAGCACCTAGTATGCACAATGGCTCACAGTAACAGCTCAGTGAAGTTTAGATCATGGGACAGGAAAGAGCCTTTTACATTACTAACTCCTGATTCTGCAGAGGGAGAGAGAAGTTTATGGTTGATCATGGAAGAAAAATTCTGTGACGCCTATAATTTGAAAAATCCAAACGTGCCCTTTAAAAACACAACTCACTCCGATGGCTGCTAAAGAGATGTCCAGTGGAATACAAGGAGGCATATCTTATTTTCAAAAGGGTTACCTCATCCCTGATGTTTGGCAATAGTGATTTTCCACACACAGGCAAGAATTTTATAGACTCCCTTTAATAGCGATGTGTCAGAATCAGGAACAGTGACAATATATCGTTTCATGACTCCAAATTCAACTCTTCTTAAAAGTACTGTAGCAAAATGCCAGCTAAGTGTGGGATTTACTGATTTAGCTGTGGAGGAAAGAAATTCTGCAGATCAGATCAATACAGCCAGTAAAAACAAACTGCACAATCCCCATTTTCTGCCGGAGGTCTATAAGTGAGGGCATTAGATGAGGCACCTGAATTATTCCCGAACACTTCATCTTGAGTGGCTGGAAATGGTACTTTACAACCATTACAGGGAAAGTATGATTTTAGGTCACCATGATTAAATTAAATGTCCTGTACAAAAAAAAGTTATAGTTAACATTTGCGGGGGGTGTCCAAAGATTAGAAGCCATAAGAGAATAGTTTTAATCATTCAGAGTATCGGGACAAACCCAAACCCCCAATTAATTAGTTCAATGACTTTTAGGAACCACATCTCCTGCAATAAGAAGATATAAATTTAGAATATAATTTTTTTGGACAACCGGCAGCCATATATGGAAACATGATTACTCACGACTACTTTTAAAATTATTTTATCATTGTCATCACCTTATCTTTATATTTTTACTAATAGTGATACTTTAGCATAAGAGTAATTTCTTTTATCTACCTCGAGAACTAGCCAATTTCCAAGATCTGACACGTACTATTATTTTTTTTTTCTTTCATTAATCATTTCAATTTATTTTAATATTTTAGTTTTTTTTTTTTTTTTTTTTTTATTTTTAACACGTACTATTATTGATAAAGGTGTACATTAGCGGTTATTTTGAAGGACAATTTAACCTTGCCCATTATAATGGAAAACTTATATTTGCTTCAGTCCAAGAGTACTACTACTAAATAACTCTCTGAGAAAAGTATTCACAGCTGTGTCCAAAAAATGAAGGAAAAAAAAACAAACAAACCCATGTGGTTCACTGAAGCATTGTGTGTGCAAGTGAAAACAAGGATATAATGTGAACACACTTCATTCAGGGAATCACAAAATAAGCTGTACATGTCCACAATGTTAAACAGTTTGCAACAATTAAGCAAATAAAATAAGTGTCTACCAACAGACATAAGACAATATCTATACTCAGCAGAATACGTTTAATACCTGGCTCATCAGGGAAGAAAATCCTTGACTTGCAGTTTGCTTCTTCCCATGATGTAAATACTCCCACCATGGTCAGCTATGCTATGCTATGCTACGCTAAGTCACTTCAGTCATGTCCGACTCTGTGTGACCCCATAGACGGCAGCCCACCAGACTCCCGGTCCCTGGGATTCTCCAGGCAAGAGTACTGGAGTGGGTTGCCATTCCCTTCTCCATTGCACGAAAGTGAAAAATGAAAGTGAAGTCGCTCAGTCATGTCGGACTCTTCGAAACCCCATGGACTGCAGCCTACCAGGCTCCTCTGTCCATGGGATTTTCCAGGCAAGAGTACTGGAGTGGGGTGCCATTGCCTTCTCCAACCATGGTCAGCTACAAGCTATCAATGTGATGCTACTGAATGTGGAATTGGAAAGACACGTGCACATTGGCTCTTACCAGTGTGTGCTGATCACCGTCAATATATTACTGTGCAGGGCAATATGGGCTTCCCAGGTGGCGCTAGTGATAAAGAATCCACTTGCCAATGCAGGGAGATGTAAGAGATGTGGGTTTGATTCCTGGGTTGGGAAGATCCCCTGGAGGAGGGCATGGCAACCCACTCCAGTATTCTTGCCTGGAGAATCCCATGGACAGAGGAGCCTGCTGGGCTATGGTCCATAGGGTCACAAAGAGTCAGACACAACTAAAGTGATTTAGCATACACTCATGCGTGTGCAAGATACTACAGAACTAAACTACCTACCACTATGCACTTGTTTGTGTACATACATATCAAACTAGATAATGGGTCACCTCTGGGGCAGGATGTGAGCCTGCTAGTGGAAAGGATGTTCGGTAGTGACTTCTGCTTCATAATATTTGAACATTTTTAAACTGAAAATATACTAACTGTGAAATTAAACTACATTTAAAAGAACAATGGAAATTATATGGACTATGTCCTTGAAAAGGTGGATGTGATTTTGATAATTTGGGCTGAGACAGGCTTGAACTCAGAGGGATTGATAGATTAAAAGATGGAAAGAGACTTCATTAGATTGGAGATAGATTGAGTTCAGTTCAGTTCAGTCGCTCAGTCATGCCTGACTCTTTGTGACCCCATGGACTGGAGCACCCCAGGCCTCCCTGTCCATCACCAACTCCCAGAGTTTACTCAGACTCATGTCCTTTGAGTCAGTGGTGCCATCCAGCCATCTCATCCTGTTGTCCCCTTTCTTCTCCCACCTTCAGTCTTTCCGAGCATCAGCATCTTTCCCAACAAGTCAGTTCTTCACATCAGGTGGCCAAAGTACTGGAGTTTCAGCTTCAGCATCAGTCCTTTCAAGGAATATTCAGGATTGATTTCCTTTTGATGGACTGGTTGGATCTCCTTGCAGTCCAAGGGACTCTCAAGAGTCTTCTCCAACACCACAGTTCAAAAGCATCAATTCTTCAGCGCTCAGCTTTCTTTAAAGTTCAACTCTCACATCCATACATGACTCCTGGAAAAACCATAGCCTTGACTAGATGGACCTTTGTTGGCAAAGTAATATCTCTGCTTTTTAATATGATGTCTAGAATACCATGGACGGGGGAGCCTGGTGGGCTGCCATCTCTGGGGTCGCACAAAGTCGGACACGGCTGAAGTGACTTAGCCCAGCAGCAGCAGCAGGTTGGTCATAACTTCTCTTCCAAGGAGCAAGCATCTTTTAATTTCATGGCTGCAGTCACCATCTGCAGTGATTTTGGGGCCCAAAAAACTAACATCTCTCACTGTTTCCATTGTTTTCCCATCTACTTGCCATGAAGTGATAGGACCAGATGCCATGACCTTAGTTTTCTGAATGTTGTGTTTTAAGCCAACTTTTTCTTGCTCCTCTTTCACTTTCATTAACAGGCTTTTTAGTTCTTCTTCACTTTCTGCCATAAGGGTGGTATCATCTGCATATCTGAGGTTATTGACATTACTCCTGGCAATCTTGATTCCAGCTTGTGCTTCATCTAGTCCAGCGTTTTCTTATGGTGTACTCTGCATATAAGTTAAATAATCAGGGTGACAATATACAGCCTTGACATAGTCCTTTCCCAATTTGGAACCAGTCTATTGTTCCATGTCCAGTTCTAACTGTTGCTTCTTGACCTGCATACAGATTTCTCAGGAGTCAGGTCAGGTGGTCTGGTATTCCCATCTCTTAAAGAATTTTCCACAGATTGTTGTGATCCACACAGTCAAAGGCTTTGGCATAGTTAATAAAGCAAAAGTAGATGTTTTTCTGGAACTCTTGCTTTTTCGATGATCCAACAGATGTTGGCAATTTGATCTCTGGTCCCTCTGCATTTTCCAAAACCAGCTTGAACATCTGGAAGTTCATAGTTCATGTACTGTTGAAGCCTGGTTTGGAGATTTTTGAGCATTATTTTGATAGTGTGAGATGAGTGCAATTGTGTGATAGTTTGAACATTCTTTGCCGTTGCCTTTCTTTGGGATTGGAATTAAAACTGACCTTTTCCAGTCCTGTGGCCACTGCTGAGTTTTCCAAATTTGCTGGCTTACTGAGTGCGGTGCTTTCATAATGTCATCTTTTAGAATTTGAAATAGCTTAACTGGAATTCCATCACCTCCACTAGCTTTAATCTAGAGATAGATTAGATGGATTAAAAGTGAAAGTGAAAGATTTATAAGTAGACGATAAATAAGATAGGTGGATGACAGTTACATACATAGATAAATGACCGATGAGATACTAATAGAATATATAGATAAGATAGATTTGATATATTGAATAAATTAGAGAGAGAGAATTTTGAGGAGCAAGGGGGTGAGGGCAAAAGAAACAGAAAAATATGGACACCCATGGGTGTGTGTTCAGGTGGGGCTGGGGATTGATTGAGGTATCGGACAGTAGAATGGATCAAGAAGATGAAGGAGAAGGAGATGCTAGAGTTGGGAAAGGAAACTCAGGTAAGAACAAAGTCCAGATCAAGAGCTCCTTTGTGGATCAACATAGCAAGGGAGATGCTCTTCCCTGGTGGCTCAGATGGTAAAGAATCTGCCTGCAATGCAGGAGACAGGTTCGATCTCTGGGTTGGGAAGATCCCCTGGAGAAGGAAATGGCTACCCACTCCAGTATTCTTGCCTGGAGAATTCCATGAACAGAGGAGTCTGGCAAGTTACAGCCCAAGGGGTCACAAGGAGTCAGACTGAACAAATTTCACTTCACTAGTAAGGGAGGAGAAGAAAACAGAGGGTGGGGAGCAGTCGCAGATTCAGATCACCATGCGGGACCAGTGCAATGGGCCCTGTGTTTCTCTACTACGGAGGCAGGAAAGCAGGGAAGGGCCCTTAGCCTGTTGGTATGTCCTATAATTGGATGGTGAGGAGCACAGAGCTGATGCTTTATAAATCAGCAGAAGAGATCATTGGCTGATAGCTACGGCTGAGGAGCTGGGATCCAAGCTTTGGGGGAAGTGGAAAAGGCTTGAAATAGTCCTTGAGAAGAATAGGCGTGTGAGCTGAGCCATTGCACAAGTGCAGGAAATGTTAAGGTCCAGTCTGAGTTAGGGGATATGAATTTATATTGAAATCCATTTTTGCTGTTATGTGAGCTCTTATTTTGGAACCCTGGAGTAGACATGAAGAAAGGAAAAATGGGTGTGTTCATCAGGCAGAGGAAGCCAGATTCACAACTCTATCTCTCACTCACAGTGAGACCAGGGGGCATCCTTTATCAAATCTAAGCCCTGGTTTCAGCATCTGCAAAACGGGGAGAAGAATAGCACATACCCTATGGCTCTACATTGTTGTGCTGCTAGAGAACCAGAGGAGACAGCAGTGGGGGAGACCTGGGCATAGTATAAAGTGCAGGGCGTGTCTTAAAGCACCAGGGCCCCTGTCTCTCAAGTCCTAATAAATCTCAGTGGAACATAAAGGGTCAGTTGATAATGGAAGGCAGCTAAGTGAACGTGACCCAGTCCATGCTCAGGGCACGAGAAATTCCCAATAAGTGGTGTTCTGAGAAGTGTTTGACCTCACTCAAAGACACCAGAGAAGGAAGGTGACTTTTCAGAAATACAGGGGAGGAGCTCTGGCCCTAGGCTCCAAGTTTGACCAGCAGACCCTTAACCAGGTCCTACAGATGGTTTGAAAAAGAAGTTTGAGAAAAGAGACTCAGAATTCTTGCACCCACTCCCAGTGAACTCAGGTGGGATCCTAGGCTCTGGCCAAGTTCTTTCTTTACTGGGGGAAAAAGTCATGATATAAAAATATCCTAGGGGACCACCTGCATCACAAGGATAATGATTAACATGCTCTTCAAAACACCTGGAATCTTCCTTCATAATAAATCCTGGGTGAATGTTGAGTGTGTGTTAGTCATTCAATTGTGTCTGACTCTGCAACCCCATGGACTGTAGCCCACCAGGTTCCTGTGTCCATGGAATTCTCCAGGCAAGAATACTGGAGTTGGTTGTCATGCCCTCCTCCAGGGGATTTTCCTACCCCAGGGACCAA
Organism: Bos mutus; assembly: GCF_027580195.1. NCBI lineage: Eukaryota > Metazoa > Chordata > Mammalia > Artiodactyla > Bovidae > Bos > Bos mutus. The sequence goes on along the minus strand of NC_091629.1, from coordinate 52,655,044 downwards.
ACCCACATCTCTTATGTCTCCTTCATTGGCAGGTGAGTTCTTTACCATCTGAGCCACCAGGGAAGCCCCTGGGTGAATGTTCAGGACAAACCCAAATAGGAAAGGGTGTTTCATAACTGATTGGTCATTACCTACAAACCCCTTGTCATCTCCCCTAGCCTGGCAACACACTGTCTTTCTGTTTTTTGAACACTCTGTGGTCTTTTACACCCCGGGGTCTTTAAATTTGTTTAACATTTGCTTAGAATGTTCTCCTTTCATGTTTTCCCAGGTGTAGCTCATTTCCATCTTTCAGGTCCTGGCTGAAATGTCTTTGTGGGGATATCAATGCAGTTAGGGCTAAATCATGACATGTCTTAAATTGGGCACTAAGGAATTAGGGCATCATCCTGAAGGCAATGGGGAAGATCTGACAGATTTTTGAGTAGAGGAGAGACTTGTCCGAAACAGAGCTTCAGATAAATCATTTTTGTGGTGTGTTGTGGGATGAATCGAAGAGGGATGAGATTGAAAGCAAAGAGACCAATTACAAGGCCATGGTAAAAGTCGAAATGAAATATGAAGATCAAAAATAATGATGGAGAAGACTGATTGAAGCAAGACTTATGAATCAATGAAAGAATAAACACACATAAACACATACACACAATTTTTGCACACATGCCTCAAACACAGAACATCCTTAGATCAAAGCACAGGGAGAAAAGATGTCCAACAGGGTGAAATGTGAAAATTGGTGATGAGATCTGCATCTTGCAGGCTGCAGGTGGATTTTGGGGTTTTAGGTCCACTCAGCATTGAGTGGGAACAGGGCAGAAAGACAGATCATCATCCCCTTCCTTTAATCTACACACGAAGTCAGGTTTGCATCTGAAAATCAGCTCCTTATTGATCTTAACCTTGTTAATATTCATGAGGCTCTATCAAGAAGTAGGAGATTTTAACATGGTCGCCCCCACACTCTAAATCAATTCTCATTGATTTCAATAGACTTCATCCACCCAAGCATTGATGTTGCCCCCTCCCATGAAAACCTGTTCCCAAGGTCCTTTGGAACATGTAAGTGGTACAAGAAGCTGGTCAGTCTTGCTTGCCATCATCTGGACTTTGGGGGTACTCAGGGCGGTGAGAGATAGTATTTGAGCAGCCTCTGCTCCTCTTTGGGGCTACGTGAGACTGATCATCTCTTAAATCCATTCAGCCACAAAGCCATGCTCCCCTCAAGTCTCAGCCACTCAGAGGGAAGACAGAGTCCTTCCTACCTTTAGACACATGTCCATTTCAAGACAAGGCTGACTTTTCCTAAAATTTAGAGGCTGCTGCTGCTGCTACTGCTAAGTCACTTCAGTCGTGTCCGACTCTGTGCAACCCCATAGACGGCAGCCCACCAGGCTCCCCCGTCCCTGGGATTCTCCAGGCAAGAACACTGGAGTGGGTTGCCATTTCCTCCTCCAATGCATGAAAGTGAAAAGTGAAAAGTGAAAGTGAAGTCGCTCAGTCGTGTCTGACTTGTAGCGACCCCATGGACTGCAGCCCACCAGGCTCCTCCATCCATGGGATTTTCCAGGCAAGAGTACTAGAGTGGGGTGCCATTGGTTACCTGTCCTTAAAGGCCTCTTACAAGTTCAGGTGACAACCCATTCTGTCCTCAAATACAACTGAGTTCAGAGCAGAATCTCACAAACCCATAGCTCTGGCTCAGAGTTCTTCTTCTTTTTTTTAATTAATTAATGTATTTATTTATTTGGTGGTACCAAGTCTTAGTTGCATGTGGCACGTGGATCTTTCAGTTGCAGCACGCAGGCTTTCAGTTGCTGCATGCGGGCTTTCAGTTGCTGCACGTGGGCTTTCAGTTGCTGCATGTGGGCTTTCAGTGGCAGCATGTGGGATCTAGTTCCTGGACCAAGAAGCAAACCCAAGTCCCCTGCACTGAGAGTTCAGAATCCCAGTCACCAGTCCATCACAGAAGTCCCTCCAGCTCCGAGTTCTTTTCTCTCCTCAATTTGTGCAAGGAAAGGACTGAGCCTTTCTTCACAGCCAAGGTTTCCTTTGAAGGACTGGGAACCCAATTCAGGTGACTTTCTTTTATTCTTTTTAGTATCTTTCCCTCTTTTATTTCTGTTTATATATATATATATATATATATACATAATTTTTTTTTATTATGGTTGTGTCTTATTTTATTAACAAAAGTATTCACCTCTTGTATCAGGGAAAATGTCCAAATGGTGAGTTGTAGTGCAGCATTAACTCCGGATTATACCCCAAAGAAGAAGAGTCACAACTGAACTTGGTGAAGTTTGTGAACACCAGCCACATGACAAGAAAGTGAAGGCAACCTCTGGCCAATGGCCAGCGAGAAACTGCATAAGCCGATTCTTCCCCAGATGAACCTCAGAGGAGACTCCAGCCCTGACTGACGGCTTGATCACAGTCTTATAGGAACCCAGCTAAACCCTGCCTATGTTCTGTACCCACAGAAATTGTAAGATAATAAATGTGCACTGTTCTAAGCCACTAAGTTGTGATAACTTGATACACAGCCATATATAGCCAATGCAGTGCTTGTGTAGTTTATATTCCTGAAGGGATATCACAGTTTAGTAGCTGAGATAGCATATATCAAGCCCACCTAGAATCAGCTATCAAACTCCATTTATTAACGGAGCTGGGTAGGGAATTCCTTGGTGATCCAGTGGTTAGGCGTTCACCTGCCAATGCAGGGGACACGGGTTTGATCTCTAATTCAAGAAGATGCCACATGCTGTGGGGCATCTTGGCCCCTGAGCTACAGCTACGGAAGCTCACATGCCTACAGCCCGTGCTCGGCAACAAGAAAAGTCACTGCAGTGAGAAGCCTGTGCGCTGCAACAAGGAGTAGCCCCACTTGCTGCATCTGGAGAAAGTTGGTGCAGCAACAAAGACCCAAATACAGCCAAAAATAAATGATTAAAAAAAATTTTTTAAAGAGAGTTTGTAGGTACTTGGCACTGACGATACTTTCTGATCCTCCCCAAACACGTGACGTATATACAATCATTATCTCCATGTTTCATATGAGAAGACTGAGCCACAAAGAAGTGAACTAGCTTTCCCAATGCTGCCCAGATTTATATTAGGAGTAGTGGAGCATTACTTCAAACTGGGTTATTATCTAACTGCAAAGGATGCTCTTAAACACTGAACTGTCTCAGGTGCTAAAACTACCCCCGCAGAGTGTGTGGCACCCCAAAAAAAACAGAGCAGGTAAGCCTTTGCTGTATAGATGGCTATACTACCTTCTTAATCTAGGTATTACAGATGAGGAAACAGAGGCTCGTGGATTTCAAATGTTTCATCCTAGCCCATCTACACTGGATGGGACCAGGATTGGAACCTGGGCAAGTTAATGTCAAAGTGAAAGTGAAGTTGCTCAGTCATGTCCAACTCTTTGCGACCCCGTGGACTGTAGCCTACCAGGCTTCTCCGTCCATGGGATTTTCCAGGAAAGAGTGCTGGAGTGGATTGCCATTTCCTTCTCCAGGGGATCTTCCTGACCCCAGGAATCAAACCCGGGTCTCCCACATTGCAGGCAGACGCTTTTACCATCTGAGCCACCAGGGAAGCCCAACAAAAATCCCATGCCATTTCTCTCTCTTCCCCTTCTTCTTTGTTCTGCATAAAAGTATAGCCTAAACCCACCCTTTCTTTTTTTAGTTAATTTTTTAATGTTGATTGATTTATGTATTTGTCTGTGCAGGGTCTTAGTTGCAGAATGTAGGATCTCTAGTTGTGACATGGGGACTCTTAGGTGCAGCCTCTGGAATCTAATTACCTGACTAGGGATCAAACCCGGACCCCTGCCTTGGAAGTTCGGAGTCTTAGCCCCTGGGAAAGTTCCCCCTCCTCTTTATTTGTCATCCTGATTTAGCAAACTCTTCTGAACTGTTCTTTCCTGTGTTCAGCCAACATTTATGGAGCATTTGCTTTGTGCCAAGCACATTTCAGGCCTTGGAAACTCACAGACAGACAAGACAGCACCTTTGTGCTTGTCTCACTGGAGATTATTCAAGCTGCCAAGGTTCATCTATGCTATTTGCTGTTGTAACATGGTGCCTGGGAACTTGGTAGATGCGATGCTTTTTTTCATCAGTAGCTCTGCATGTCATTGGGAGAAAGCCTCATTTTGCCTGTTTTAGGCAGCTGCTCCTTTAACTCCTCAAGGTGGTCCCTAAATATGCCCCTGGTTTTCATAGCTCCAGACATTTTCCAGGCTTCCCGGATGATGTAGTGGGTAAAGAATCTCCTGCCAGAGCAGGAGACCCCAGAGACGCGTGTTCAATCCCTGGGTCAGGAAGATCCTCTAGAGGAAGAAATGCCAACTCACTCTAGTATCTTGCCTGGGAAAATCCCATGGACAGAGGAGCCTGGCAGGCTACAGTTCACAGGGTTGAAAGAGTCGAACACAACACAGGCATTTTCTTGGGATCCCTTGGCCCCTTTCGACCTGGAATGCCCTCTCAATACCTCTTTGCCTGTCTGAACATTCCTGTTCCCCTTCAAAGCCTTGGAACGTCACCCTCTTTCTGCATCTACTCCTACTTTTACCATCACAGTTAATCTTACCCTGGTCATTTTTCTCCCAGCAATTTCACACATTTTGATTATAGCACCTAAAATATTCCATTACAGTTATTTGTTTTCTTTTTTTCTTTTAATTTTTTGGCCATGCCATATGGCACATGGGATCTTATTTCCCTGACCAAGGACTGAACCCAGGCCCCCACCATTGGAAACACAGAGTCTTATGTGGTTATTTGCAAATTTCTTTCCTCTATTAGGCTGAGAGTACTTTGCAAATCCACCTCCCAACTCAGCACATAGTAGCAATTCAACAAATGCTGGATGAACAGAATTCAGTTCATTCATTCCACAAATATTTACAAACCTCATTCCCTGTGCCAGGAATGAGATTCAGGGATTCAGCAGAGAACAAAATACACAAAAATCTCTGCCCTCTTGGAGGTAATATTATATTGATTCTACTTGTGATGCCTGGCTCTGCTGGGTCTCGTTGGCCAGGTTTTAATGAGCTTCCTTTGTGCTGTCTTTCAACCTAATGCCAGCCCTTGGCTACATGACTTGGGATTTATCTTGGGAAGCCAGTTTGTGCAAACATCTCTCCAAGCCCTGGGAAATCTTCAAGAAGTCTGTAAACCGAGGAGACCATGTTGTTAACAGACACACCAGCGCAAATCTGTCCAAATGAAGTTGTCTTCTCAGAAGCAGCCCCCGCGGGAAACCGCAGTCTCAGTGAGGCTGCCAATGTCTGGACTATTTTTGGCCTCTTATTTTGGAGCTGTATATGGAATTTACAGCCCATTTGCGAACAGACTCAGTGGGGGGAAATGTCCCTTTTCAAGGCTTCATTTGTCACTAAATATGCCTAGCCATGTTTCATAGATGAACAGGTGAACGAGCTCACCAATCCATCTATGTGGAAGCCAGAAAGAGAAAACGAAGAACCAGAAATGCACGCAGGTGTGTTTACTAGGCAGCTATCCCATCTCTCAACAGATACTGCCTGCAGAGCGACCTATATCTTGATTGGTAACCTCTCATACCCGGTTACAAGTTACTTATCCATTCCCCATTGGTTGTCATTAATGTATTGATATGTGTTGATATTGATAGGATGTCATTGATATATGTCACTGTTGCAGTTGGTGAATCCAATGTTCCTTATTTGCAAGCAATGCTTCTTTCTGTCTTTGTGCACATATGCAAAAGATTATTTACCCAGCAATTGAGGTTTCAGGTCATAAAGTATGCACATCTTCAATTTGACCCATTATTGCTAAATTGATCTCTGATGAGACCTACCCACTTACAGTCACTCTGCAGTTGGTGAGAGCATCCCCTTCTTCATGTACTCAGCGAAAACCGGCATCACATAATGGGTGGGAAGTGATGTCTCATGTTAACTTGCATATCTATGACTTATTAATGTGGTTGAGCATTTTTTCCTATATATGTATGGCTGTTTGACTTTCATATTCTGTGCTTTCTCTGTTTGTATCCTTTGCACATTTTTTCCTAGTAGACTCTTTGTCTTTATATTGTTGATTTATAGGAATGTTTCTTACATTCCAGAGAGGAACCTTTTGTCAGTTATTTATACAAATGCCTGTTGGCATATGGAAGACTTTATTTCATTTAGTCAAATTTATAAGTCTTATCCTTTATGCTTTGCATTTTTTGTTTATTTAAAAAACGTAACGTCTCTACTTCAAGATCATAAAGATATTCCCATAAATTTTCTTCTAAAAGTTCTATTATTTTAGTATTTATTACTTGAAGATTTGATGTTTGTGTATGGTCTAAAGTAGAGACAAATTTTTTTTTTCCTATAAAGATAGCCATTTTCCCCACTGCATTTACTGAATAAAGCGTACCCCCTCCCCTCACTACAACTGTTTGTTATGCCACCACAGTCTTGTGCCGAGTTTCTGGGTATGTTAAGGACTATTTCTGCACTATCCTTTTCCTTTGATTGATTTGTCTATCTCTGTACCAAATTTACATTGCTTTAATTACCCTTAAAATAAATATTATCAATATATGGATATTGAACAGCAAGCCACTGCTCCTCCTACTTCACAGATATCATTTGGATATTGTAGCTGTCTCTGGACCTTTATATTTCTAGGAATAACTTAGGATTCGTTTTGTCAATTTCTACCAAAAACAAGCAAACAAAAAGTCTGCTTGGATTTGGTTAATTTTTTTTTTATTACTTTAGACTGACTTTGTTTTTCATCAAAAGATAAAATATGCTTTTAAGAAAAGGAACTAGGAGAGGCACCTTCGGGCCTCAGGACACGGGAGCCAGGAGTCTCCTTTGGTTCTTGTGCTACCACTAGGGACCTTCTCAGCATCACCCTTCCAGATGATGCAGTGGTAAAGAACCTGCCTGCCAACGCAGGAGAGGCAGGAGTCTGGGGTTCAATCCCTGGGTCAGGAAGATCCCCTGGAGTAGCAAATGGCAACCCACTCCAGTATCATTGCCTGGAAAATTCCATGGACAGAGGAGCCTGGTGGGCTGTAGTCCGTGGGGTTACAAAGAGTTGGACACGACTGAGCATGCACATTTGGACACACATGCACCAGCTCAGTGTCACCATCACGTCCCCAAGCTGGATCCCAGGCTGATGGGGTCCGCCAGCATGGGAACACTCCTGCAGCTTGCCACTGGACCCCAGCTGCAGTGGTCCTGCCCCTCCCAGGGCTTAGCCCCAAACTTGACGCTCAGTGTGATACCTCCTTGCCAATGTCCTGAATCACGTTCAGCATCCCTGATCCTAAAACATCAGCAACCTAATTATTCTCCCCCACAAATCCACAACCCTCTCATCACGCTCTGGCCCCAGACTGGTCTTCCAAAAAGATGGTCATGGCATCTCTCCAGAGATGCAGGCCTTGACTTCTCAGAGCTGGGCTGATACAGTAGCCACTCCCTCAAAGAAGCATTTAAATGTATGCCTTCAATCAGTTCAGTTCAGTCACTCAGTCGTGTCCGACTCTTTTTGACCCCATGAACTGCAGCAAGCCAGGCCTCCCTGTCTATCACCAACTCCCGGAGTTCGCTCAGACTCACGTCCATCAAGTCGGTGATGCCATCCAGCCATCTCATCCTCTGTCCTCCCCTTCTCTTCCTGCCCCCAATCCCTCCCAGCATCAGAGTCTTTTCCAATGAGTCAACTCTTCGCATGAGGTGGCCAAAGTACTGGTGTTTCAGCTTTAGCATCATTCCTTCCAAAGAACACCCAGGACTGATCTCCTGGGTGGAAAATGAACAACCAGAATGGACTGGTTGGATCTCCTTGCAGTCCAAGGGACTCTCAAGAGTCTTCTCCAACACCACAGTTCAAAAGCATCAATTCTTTGGTGCTCAGCTTTCTTCACAGTCCAACTCTCACATCCATACATGACTACTGGAAAAACCATAGCCTTGACTAGACGGACCTTTGTTGGCAAAGTAATATCTCTGCTTTTGAATATGCTATCTAGGTTGATCATAACTTTCCTTCCAAGGAGTAAGCGTCTTTTAATTTCATGGCTGCAATCACCATCTGCAGTGATTTTTGGAGCCCGAAAAATAAAGTCTGATACTGTTTCCACTGTTTCTCCATCTATTTACCATGTATGCCTTAATGAATTACAATTAAAAAAAAAAAAAGAAAATTCCTATTAGCCACATTTCAAGAGCTCAGATCCACAGTATCCACATGTGGCTGCCATCACACCTATATTTCTACCATTGCAGAAGGTTCTAGGGGGCCGAGCCACAGAAATTCAAAGCATCTCTGGTTCCCTAGAGTGAGAGCCAAGTGGTGTACATGATACACACTGCTCCTGCCCTCACAGCTCCCACCTATCCATTTCTCTCCCTGCCTGCCTACTCAGATGAATTACCATCAGAGCATTTTCTCAGCCCTGCAAGCACCTTAGACCTTCCTGATCTGAGCTATGGCTTAGTCTGTCCCTGTAGTCTAGAAGGCCCTTCCTTCTCCAGCTCTTCTCTCTCCCAAGTCGATTTCTCCCGTCAAGGTTCTGCTTAAGCTTATCACCACACCTCTAAGATCTCCTCCTCCCTAGTCTCCTTTTTGCAGCTTCCACAGCCTACTGTGTCCCTGTGGCACCCAGCCACTATGTTATTAAACTCAACTCATGCAGGGCAGCAGCTCTCCACAAAGTTCCCTCTCCTTGGATCCCAGCTCAGAGCCCTGCCCCAAGAAACTGTCAGGGCATAATTACAGAGCCTGCTGCTGCTGCTGCTAAGTCGTTTCAATCATGTCTGACTCTCTGCAACCCTGTGGACTGTAGCCCATCAGAATCCAAGAGATTCTCCAGGCAAGAATCCTGGAGTGGGTTGCCATGTCCCCCGTGTGTTAATCTGCTGGCTCCCAGCACCCCTCATCCTATAACTTAGCCCCCACCCCTTCTCTTCTACTCACTCCCCCATGTTTAATTACACTTAATTGCAAAATGGTCTGCTTGCCTTCCCTGTGCCGCCAAAAGTGTTTGTGTAAACAGCAGAGAGATCCTGTTCATTATAAAGACTTCCTCACATTCATCGCAGCCAGTTCCGGTCCCCTCTGATGGCAGAGGAGATAGGACCAGCCACTTGGAGACAGGAAGGAGTTTATTGAAAGGGAACACAGCCATCCTGAAGGGAGAGAGCAAGATAGACACGTGGTGCATGAGGTACATGCTTCTGTCCCTTAGGAGAGACAGACAAGGACAGGGAGAGATGGAGAAAGAGCAAGAGGGGTGGGAAGAAGAGACAAATAGAGAGAGAAAGCAGAAAAGCAAAGTCAAAATAGAAAGACACAGACAAGATTTATAGATAGAGGTAGACAGACAAAAGTGGACCCAAGAGCATGGCATCAGAGACATTGAGTGGGGGGTAAAGGTGCCCAAGCTGCTACATATTAATACATCCCTCACTTCCCACAGCATGCTTGCTCTAGGACAACGCAGATTACAACAGGCATGACAAATAGCACAGACACACAGAACATTGAGAAGCCATCAAGAGATCCAGTGGAAACCAAACTCAACTTCAGCCACCAGAATCTCAACGACCAGCATGATCGGCCTTGGATGCCATCCATGTTCATCTGATCCTGCCTCTCTGAAAAGATCCAGAGAGAAAAGTTTGGACTGTGGCCTGTGGTTCCTTGGGAGTCCCCTAGCTGGAGTTCTTAGCAAAAATCTGGATCTTTGCTGTGAACAGAACCAAACTGAGGCTATAGTAGAACAGGCGAAATATAACCAAAACTTTTTTCCCCCTAAATTTATGACTTCTAAAGGTTTTAGAGTTTGGAATGTGCCCAATAAAATAATTCCTGGTCACTGGAGAGGGACAGCTTTTTCATGACAGTGAAAGGCTGCTTTTGAGCCACATAAATAAAACGAGTCTCTTTCCAGATTCCTCAACACTCTACTCTCAAGTTCTATCAGCCTCTGCATCAATCTGGGCAACTTACTTCTTCATTCGCTCATCTGTTCACACACATTTATCAGGTACCTCTTGTGGATCAGGTTCGCACCAGGTGCTACAGTGGCCAACAGCACAAAAGTTCCGAGCCCCCGAAGGGTTTGATACATTGTGTGGCTAGTGAGTCAGTGTTAGTCACTCAGTCGTGTCTGACTGCGACCCCATGACTGTAGCCCCCAGGCTCCTCTGTCCGTGGAATTCTCCAGGCAAGAATATTGGAGGGGTTGCCATTCCCTTCTCCAGGGGATCTTCCTGACTCAGGAGTCAAATCTAGGTCTCCTGCCTTGCAGGCAAGATTCTTTACCATCTGAGCCACCAGGGAAGCCCATAGTATAGATAAGCAGATACTAAAGAAAGAATAATACAAACAGGAAGTGCACTAGGGATATGAATATGAGCAACAGATTAAAAGAGCATGGGCCCTCCAAAGAAATGAAAGCAGAGTCTGTCTTAGTCAGCTAGGGCTACCATAGTAAAGTGTTAGTAGCTCAGTCATGTCTGACTCTTTGCAACCCCATGGACTGTAGCCTGCCAGGCTCCTTCGTCCACAGAATTCTCCAGGCAAGAATCCTGGAGTGGGTTGCCATTCCCTTCTCCAGGAGATATTACGGACCCAGGGATCGAATCCGGGTCTCTCGCATCGCAGGCAGATGCTTTACCATCTGAGCCACCAGGGAAGCCCTTAGGGCTACCGTAACAAAATACCAAAGATGGGGTGCCTTCAAAAATGGAAGCATATTTCCCACAGTTCTAGAAGCTGGAATTCTGAGATCAGGATGCAGCCTGGTCAGGTTCTCGTAAGCTCTCTCCTCCTGGCTTGAGGATGGCTGCATTCTCACAGTGATCACACAGGGCAGGAGGAAGCTCTGTGGCTCTTTGTCTTATTCTAAGGGCACTAGTCCCATAAAGCGAGCCCCACCCTCACAACCTAGCCTAAATCTAGTTATCTCCCAAAGGCCCCATCTCCTAATATCATCACATCATGAACACAATCATTCAGCTCGTAACAGACTCAATCAGGTGCTTATATCATACATGAATGTTCATAGCAACCCTATCTACAATACCCAAAGGTGGAAACAGCCCAAACGCCCATCAGAGGATGAATGACAAACACATCACGGCACATATTGATACAAACAATACAGTATTCAGCCTTGAGAAAGGAATTAAGTACTGATGCACGCTGCAACCTGAATGAACCTGAAAATGCCATGCTAAGTGAAAAAAATAGTCACAAACAATTACAAACTATATGATTCCGTTTATAGAAAATATCCAGAATAGATAAATTGATAGAGACAGAACACAACAGGTGGTTGTCAGGGTCCGAGAGGAGGGGCAATGGGTAGGAACTGCCTACTGGGTACACTGTTTCCTTTCAGGATGTGAACTTTATCATAATAGAAAAAAAATGTAGTCCTAAGAGATGGAATTTTATGAGGTGAGCTAGTTTAAACTAGGCTTCTTCAGTGGCTCAGACAGTAAAGAATTTGCCTGCAATGCAGGAGTCCCAGGTTCAATCCCTGGGTGGGGAAGATCCCCTGGAGAAGGGAATGGCTACCCACTCCAGTATTCTTGCCTGGAGAATTCCATGGACAGAGAAACCTGGCGGGCTACAGTCCATGGGGTTGCAAATCAGTCAGACAAGAAGTGAACGACTAGCATTCACTTTCGCTTAATTTAAACTGGGAGCCAAGGAAAGGCAACTCTGAAGAAGTGGCATGTATATGAAACCTGAAGGATGAATAGAAGTTAGTAGGGGGAATACTGGAGGCAGCAGAATCTGGGCAGAGTGAATAATATCCAGGAAAACCATCCAGTGAGAAAGAGCTGACTGGCACATTCGGGAATGAAAAGGAGCCAGGGTGGCTGGAGGACAGGCAGCAAAGAAAACTGGCTGCAGGTGAAACCAGATAGTTAGTCAGTGGCAGATTTTATGGGCATTTTGATTTTTGTTTTGTTTTGTTTTATCATTGATGGGAAAGAGAAGTGACATGATCTGATACACATTTTAAGATCAATCTGGATCCTTTGAGAATGGATTGGAAGTAACAGAAATGGTATCAAGGTCTCAATTATAATCAATCTCTCCTTCTCCCCCTCTCTTCCTTTTTTCTTTTCTTTTCTTATTTTTATATATGAACAGAATCTGGGCTGAATTTAGAAGTCCTGTGTCACAGCTTTCTTAACATCAAAGCAATACAGACTTTACTCCATTTTCTCCCTAACATTTCTGGTGCCAGAAAAGAAGTCCAGAGCTGGCTGGATTTCTCATTCTTTCCATTTAGCAACGCTTGCCATTCTTAGGGGCTTCCCAGGTGGCACTACTGGTAAAGAACCTGCCTGCCAGGCTCGAGCTCGATTTCTGGGTTGGGAAAATCCCCTAGAGGAGGGCACAGCAACACACTCCAGTATTCTTGCCTGGAGAATCCCATGGACAGAGGAGCCTGGCGGGCTACCATCCATAGGGTTGCAAAGAGTTGGACAAAACTGAAGCTACTTAACACACACCCCTTCTTATGTTCACCTCATTCTCTCTTCCTTTTTCCTTAAGATAAAAGCAAAATTACCAAAAATATTTAGGTATTTCACTCAGGCTCACACTATGGCTTTTCCAAAAAATTCATTTCTCTTTTTTGGCTCAGAAATGTCTCTTCTATCATATCTCTGATTACTACTTTCTCCTTTTTCTTCCTGGATCTTTTTCAGGAACAAATTAGATCTGTTCCATCTCCTGTCTCCTACTCCTCACTTCTTCTTTCTCATCACCATCCTTGTTTTGGCTCTTTGCTCCCCACTCTGAAGTGAAAGTGAAAGTTGCTCAGTCGTGTCCAACTCTTCGCAACCCCACGGACTATAGAGTCCTTGGAATTCTCCAGGCCAGAATACTGGAGTGGGTAGCCTTTCCCTGCTCCAGGGGATCTTCCCAACCCAGAGATCAAACCCAGGTCTCCCGCATTGCAGGTGGATTCTTTACCAGCTGAGCCATAAAGGAAGTCCAAAAATACTGGAGTGGGTAGCCTATCCCTTCTCCAGCAGAGCTGCCCAACCCAGGAATTGAACCGGGGTCTCCACTCTAATAACACTTTTTTTTTTCAAATTTATTTGTATTTATTTTTTTGGCTGCACCATGCAGCATGAGAGATCATAGTTCCCCCTCCAGGGATCAAACCTGTGCCCCCTGCTCTGGAAGCTCAGGTTCTTAACCATTGGACCACCAGGGAAGTCCCCATTCCAATCACTCTTGATCAATTTAGATCAAGCTCCACATCTCCACATGGCAAAGAATCTGACATGACTGAGCGATTTCGCATACATGCACATATTTAACCCTTGCAGTGCTGCTTTTCATTTTAGGATTTCTAAAACAGATACTGAAGTCTGTTCTTATATCCCTCTCTCTTAGGTAATATAATTTCCTTTTTTCACCACCTACATTTTGCCCATGTCTGTTTACACTTAAATCTTATCATTATTTCCCTTCTCACCCCCGTTTTCAGAGACCCCATTTCTTCCATAGTATTAAAACACAGGAAGACATTCTCGACACTGTCTTTGTTTCTTCCATCCCTTGCATATTGCATGCATTTTCTCAATCTTTTGTAATTTGAAATGTTTCACAGAGCTGATGGTGCCGCTTTAGATATTCATCTTTAAGCCATGGGATATGTAAGCAGGGCTGGTGTTTTTCCATAAACATTTTGAGTAAATTGTCTTTGCTTCCCCTTCTGGTTCCCTTTGGTTGTTCTTGGCTTCACAGATCTCCAACTGGAGGGCTTCTTCGGTGTAAATTTATAACACTCTCATTGTTATTGAGCAGCCGGAGGGGAGTTGGGAGGAAGCCTGAGCTGTGAGCGGTGTTCACAGGAATATTTATCTCTGCAGCAATTCTTTCCATGCCTGGTGAAGCTGTTGTTGTTCTCAGCTCTGTGTTTTGCATTCACTTTTAATTTGGCACAGCCTCTACTCCAGTGTAAACTTTGGCGATGCCCAGGCTCCTTCCTGGTGCTACTGCTTGACACTTGGAGGAAATGCCTCTATAATCCCCCGGGAGGACTTTCTTTGATGCAGCAGCTACTTGATGCTGGGTCTTCCCAGTGCCCCTGGTTCAGAAGCTTCTGATCTTTTTCAGTGCAAGTCACAGAGCCAAGATGCCACCAGGGGAGCTTCCTTTACCTTCTGCACCTCCTATAGCTAATTAGGAAAACCTGAGGATTTCCCTCAGGGTATCCACCCAAATCTTTCCATGCTGCACAAGTTCTCACCACTGTGGCCCCTTTCTTCTTCATGTGGCCCCCACACTAATCCTGGGCTCTCAAAGCGCTACTGGCACAAATGATGCTGATCCTTAAAATTCAAGTGAAGCCCAAATTTAGGAGGTGATCTTCCACAGACTTAGAGAACAGACTTATGGACATGGGGTGGGGAGGAAAGAGAGGGCGGGGTATGGAGAGAGTAACATAGAAACATACATTACCATATGTAAACTAGATAGCTAATAAGAATTTGCTGTATGACTCAAGGAACTCAGACTGAGGCTCTGTAACAACCTACAGGGGTAGAATAGAGAGGAAGATGGGAAGGAGGTTCCAGAGGGAGGGGACATAGGAATACCTATGTCTGATTCATGCTGATGTTTGGCAGAAACCGAAACAATACTGTGAAGCAATTATCCATCAATTAAAAATAAGTAAATTTAATTATGAAAAAAGGAGGTCGCCCTCTTCCATGTGGCCTATCCATGCATGCAAGTCTTACTCCTCCAGGTAAGTGTGTAAGATTCCATTAGAATCCCTGTATGTCACTTGTGATGTGAATGCCCTTTCCTAGAAAGAGTTATAAGTTGACCCCTTGGTGTATTTCTCAGTCCAATGCCTTCTGTCCTACATCTACCCACGTTTTCTCAGTCTCCCATAGTTGTATTGGGCCATTTCCTAGTTTTCAGCTCTCGCCTGCCCACTCCTTCCTTGTTATTTCTAGAATGGGGATTTGGCCAGAAGTGGAGTAGAGAGTTTAAAAAGAGTTTAAGAGGAGATATATGTGTGTGCTCACCTTGATGTCTAGTCAAAACATCTAATCTTACTTGATGAACCTTGCTTCTCTTGTGTGGACACCGTTTTTGTCTTAAGCTGACAGCATGTGGAAGTGAACACCTGTGCAGATTGTAGGGCCTAAGGCAACAATATTTAGTATGATCAGAGGATTACAGAATCAGATAAGATCCCAATATGCAGACTTCCTGAACAAACACAAAACCTACCAAATTTAGAAAAAGAAAAAAAAAACTCCTATTTGGATTCATTTAAGCAATTGAATCAGAGAAGACAATGGCACCCGACTCCAGTACTCTTGCCTGGAAAATCCCATGGACAGAGGAGCCTGGTGGGCTGCAGTCCATGGGGTCGCAAAGAGTCAGACACAACTGAGCAACTTCACTTTCACTTTTCACTTTCATGCATTGGAGAAGGAAATGGCACCCACTGCAGTGTTCTTGCCTGGAGAATCCCAGGGACAGGGGAGCCTGGTGGGCTGCCGTCTATGGGGTCGCACAGAGTCAGACACGACTGAAGCAACTTAGCAGCAGCAGCAGCAGCAGATATGTACTATAGGAAAAAGAAACTGACGATGGAATGAAGACAATGGTGTTTTTTTCATGTGATTGATAAAATGAGTGAGTACACAAGGTTGGGGTTAGTGGTGAAAGTCTTGCATTTTATTTTCTCTAAAGTAAGGCTGTGAAAGCAATCTAAGTGTCCCTCAATGGATGAATGGATAAAGAAAATGTGATATATACACTCATATATATATACATATATATATACACACATATATATAAATACTACTCAACCGTATAAAAGAATGAAAATGTCCCATTTGCAGCCACATGGATGGACCTGGAGGCCATCATCTAAGCGAAATAAGTGAGACAGAGAAAGACCAACACTGAATGGTATCACTTACATGTGGGATCTAAAAAATACAACAAATTAGTGAATATAACAAAAAAGAAGCGATTCAGATATCATCTTTATAAACTAGTGGTTACCAGTGGGGAGAGGGAAGAGAGGAGGGGCAATACAAAGGAAGAAAATTAGGAGGTACAAACTATTAGGCACACACCCAAAAAACCTACAAGGTTATAATGTACAACACAGGGAATATAGCAAATATTTTATATCTATAAATGGAGTATAACCTTTAACAACTGTGAATTACTATATTACACCCGTGGCTTCTCAGGGGGCTCAGTGGTAAAGAATCCACCTGCCAAGCAGGAGACGCAGGTTCCATCCCTGGGTCGGGAAGATCCCCTTGAATAGGAAATAGCAACCCATTCCAGTATTCTTGCCTGGAGATTTTCACAGGCAGAAGAGCCTGACAGCCTGCAGTCCATGGAGTCACAAAGAATTGGGCACAACTGAGTGAGCATCCATGCCAACTTATCTCGCACTTACGTCAACTATACTTTTTAAAAGTGGGCTGTGAAATATTTCCTTCTTATCTTAGGGTGTGTCCAAGAATCACGCATGTCATGACATTCTATCCTCATGTTCTGATTTTAATAACAAAAATCAGTGCCATCTTTTGTCAGACCAAAACGGGCAATTATCATGATGATAGTGCTATTTCTGCTGAAATGCTCATCGTTGCTTTATTTAAAACCCTCCTTCCTTTAGGAAGCGTCTGCTGCTGTGCCGTGTGGAAAATGGTGATCAACCCTTTCCTCCTCTTTGGACTGGGCTGTGGGAAGTTTGTGCTCCAAAGAAGTGGGGTCCTGTCCACCTCCTGTCATGCAGACAGCCCAAGCGATGATTATTTATTTACAACAGTTACTACAATTGGTGGTAACGACTTCATAGGCAGCCTCTAAGTGCAGGCGGAATGAAAAATTTACTAAATTGGAGAATAAAATGCATAAGAAAATGTACAGAATCAATATTTCATGGCCTTTGCTTTACCTTGCTGTTCACAAATCTATTCCCGAGTTCGCATTAAATTTTAAAGCGACAGTCATGCGACAAGTTCAAACTCTGGGTTATTTCACGTTAGTTTAGCTTTAGAGGAGTTTTGTTGTTGTTTGTTTCATAAAGTCATGAGGAGCTGAGGAGGGGGGACACTTAGGAAGCCACTTAGCCAGGTGACTCTGGTTTTGCCTTTTTTTTTTTCCAAGCAGGAAGACAAAAATGGTGTCTGGCATTCATAAAAAGGTCACTTTAGTCGTTCGGTTTCTGAACTAAGCCTTAGCAGTCTTTCTGTTCAATCTTGTACCAGATTTTAAAAATTGTTTTTAAAACCTTTGAAAATCAATTATTTTGTCAGAAATCAAACCTTTATTGACTTGCTACTATGAGCTAAGCACTAAGCAATATACATTAAACTTGATGGTCCTGGAGGAGAACCATATTCCCTACATTCTCCATGTTTCCATGAATTTATGAAACTGACACTATGCTGAATAAACAGCTAGAGGAACAGACGTGCAATTGATGCAATCTGGATACTGAAGGCTGAATATCTTTTGTGTGTGGTGTAAGTTTTGAGTAAATGCAGACCGAAAGACAGCCATGAATAGTTCCTTTCTCAATGCTTGACCAAAGATTTAAAGACACATTGGTCTAAAAGGGAAAGCAGTTCATGAAATCTACAAAATGTTACAGTTATATCCAATGATTTTCTCGTGTTTGTTTGCTTATTTGTTTATTTTGTTTGGACCAGTATACAAGGAATTTGGAACTTACTAATACAGCATTAATTTCACTACTTACCATTCATATTCCTAAACTATAACTTCTTACTTTGTCAAGATTCATGTTTGGATTGCACATGGATATAACTTTAATGAGAAAAAGAAACAGTCTTTTGGCTAGAGAGAGAATCTTGAGGACCACCCAGAAACTGCTTCTCAATGAAGCATTATTTTTCAGAGTGTCAAGTATGTGAAGATTTGTGAAGGGTGTTTGTCCATGAGATTATTTTACATATGGAAGCCTTGCAACCTCCAAAGAAACTCAGCTCTGACCAGTGCGCAGTGCATATCACCAAGAGAGAGCACAAGATGGCCAACAGCCTTTCTGCTTGTCTTAAATTATTTCTAATCCATGTGGCCAAAAAGTATTAGCTCTATGGTTTCAATGTCCCCCACGCCACATTTTTATCTTCTCCTAATCACGCCTAAAAACCGATGTTTCAGTGAAGGTTAGAAATCTGTTCAAAGATTTAGAGTGAGAGCACAGAAATCCCAGCGCAAGTTTTGTCATTAATCATGTGCGCTTCCGTTTAGAGCTTAAGCCAGTGATAGGATGAAAAGGTGAGAGGTGGGATGCTAAGCCCACTGCTGCAAAAGCACTACAAACGCCTTTTGAAGTGTTTTACCCTATATAGATTCAAGTTGCTGAACAAACTCAAGTAGTTTATAGTATATGACTAGTAGGAGACAGGAAACTGAGGGGGTGTCCAACTGAAGATCTATATTTTCTTAGCAGAAAAGGAAAATAAATATACCTAGTTCAAGTGGAAGAGGTAAAAAGTATACAGCCCTCCTCCTTACAGGGTAGTCTTGGGACCAGCAGTTGGAAACTATTATTAGTGCAAATGCGAGCTTCCCAAGTGGTGCTGCTACTGCTGCTGCTAAGTCATGTCAGTCGTGTCCGACTCTGTGCGACCCCATAGACGGCAGCCCACCAGGCTCCGCCGTCCCTGGGATTCTCCAGGCAAGAACACTGGAGTGGGTTGCCATTTCCTTCTCCACTGCATGAAAGTGAAAAGTGAAAGTGAAGTCACTCAGTCCTGTCCGACTCAGCGACCCCATGGACTGAAGCCCACCAGGCTCCTCCAGCCATGGGATTTTCCAGGCAAGAGTACTGGAGTGGGGTGCCATTGCCTCCTCCAATGTGTGAAAGTGAAGTCGCTCAGTCGTGTCCGACTCAGCGACCCCATGGACTGCAGCCCACCAGGCTCCTCCGGCCATGGGATTTTCCAGGCAAGAGTACTGGAGTGGGATGCCATTGCCTTCTCAAGTGGTACTAGTGGTAAAGAACCCACCTGCCAAAGCAGGAAACATAAGAGACATAGGTTCGATTCCTGGGTCAGGAAGATCCTCTGGAGGAGGGCATGGGAACCCACTCCAGTATTCTTGCCTGGGAAATCCCATGGACAGAGAAGCCTGGTGGGCTACCGTTGATAGGGATGCAAAGAGTTAGATATGAGTGAAATATCTTAGCACGCATATCAATACAAATGCTGCTGGCTTGCCCAGCTCAGGCCTCTGGATCAGAATCTACTTTTGATTTCTTTATCAACTAATTGTGAAATAAATCACATCCATTTAAACTGCAGAATTTAATGCATTTTGGCAGTCATTAACGCATATGAAACCACCCTGACAATCAAACCCTAAAAAGTTTCATCACCCCAAAAGGTTGTGCCCCTTGGCGATCGTTCCTTCTTGCTTCCTTGGCTCCCAGTAACCACTTGTCTGAATTTTTTGTCACTATAGACTAGTTGACATTTTATGGAAATGGAATCACATAGTATATGCTCCCCTTTGGGCCTGGCTTTTTTCACTGGGAAGAATGCTTTTGAGATTCACCACTGTAGTTGACCTTATTAGTTGCTCATGGAGTGCTATCCCATGATGTATATGTACTTTGTTTTGTTTCTCCATTTACCAGTTAATGGGTATTTAAGTTGTTTCTGGATTTTTAATATTTATCTTTATTTATTGATTTGGCCACACTGGGTCTTAGTTGCAGCTTGTGGGATCTAGTTCCCCAACTAGGGATTGAATGGGGACCCCCCAGCATTGGGAGCACACGGTCTTAGCCACTGAACCACCAGGGACATCATTGTTTCCTGATTTTGACTACTTTGAATAAAGCCACTACAAACATTCATTGTTAAGCCTTTGTGAAAACATTTCTTTGGGGTAAATACCTGAGACTGAAACAGCCGGATCATATGCCAGGTGTATGCTTAACTTTTTAAGCAAATACCAGTTTTCCAGTGGTATTACCATTCCACGTGCCCACAAGGAGTGTATGTGAGGTGGTGTTGAACTACACCCTCAGTAACACTTGTATTCTCCTTCATCTCCTTAATTTTCATGATTCCAGTGCTGTGTGGTAGTACCTCTTTGGGGTTTGCATTTTCCTGCTCACTAATGAAGACAGAATCTGCATTTTAACAAGATCCATACCCTTTGCTTTACATACACAGTACAGTTTGAGTAACAGTGATGTAGAGAACTTGAACAGAGAAGCTTCAGTATCAGTGTTGGTGGAGGCCAGAAACGATGATAAACTTAGTGATGAGTGATGAGCATACATTAGTGGTAACTCCAGTCTGCATGGTTGGATACTTTCTACAGCTGCATAAGAACAAAACTGGTAGGATTTTCCTGGCTTTCCAGTGGTTTATAATTCACTTTCCAATGCAGGCGACACAGGTTCCATCCCTGGTCAGGGAACTAAGATCCCACGTGCTGCAGGACAACTAAGCCCATGTGCTGCAACGACCGAGCTCACCTGCCACAGCTAGAGAAGCCTGTGTACCGCACCAAAGATCCTGTGTGTGGCAACTAAGACCCAATGCAGCCAAATAAATAAATTAAAAAAAAAAAAACAACTAGAACTGTCATGCGGTAGGCATCTGTAATTGATCATTAACTTCTTAAACTCACATTTTCTTTCTTATTTGGGAAAACAGAGACAGTTTCAAGAGGAAGAAAACTAAAATTTTTCATAAATCTATGATATAATCTTTTCACTTATAGCTTTGATGCTATTCTAATTTCTTATTGCTGTTATAACAAATTACCACCCACTAACTTATTATCTTGGGCTTCCCTGGTGGCTCAGATGGTAAAGAATCTGCCTGCAATGCAGGAGACCCAAGTTCAATCCCTGGGTTTGAAGATCCCCTGGAGAAAGGAATGGCAATGCTCCAGTATTAGGAGCATTGGAGCCTGGTGGGCTACAGTCCATGGGGTCGCAAAGAGTCGAACACAACTGAGCAACTAATACTTTCCTTTGTACTTTCAACTTATTATCTTATCTTATGGAGGTCAAAGGTCTGAAAATAAGCCTGATGGGGAGAAAGTCAAGATGTTGGCAGGATTGAGTTCCTCCTGGGGACTCCAGGGCAGAACCATAACTTGCTTTTTCCAGCTTCAAGAGGTTGCCCACATTCCTTAGTTCATGGTCACCTTCTAGCAACAGCATCACGCTAGCCTCTACTCTCATCTCTGTCGTATCTCCTTCTTTGATTTTGACTGTCCTATGTTTTTCCTTTCATTGATAAGGACCCCTGTGATTACACTGGGATCACCCAGATTATCCAGGATAATCTCCCATCTCAAGGTCTTTGATTGATTACATCTGCAAAGCCCCTTTTGACATGTAAGGTAACACATTCACAGGTTTCAGAGGTTACAATGTGGACATTTGGGGGCTATTATTCTGCCTATGGAGAAGGCAATGGCACCCCACTCCAGTACTCTTGCCTGGAAAATCCCATGGACGGAGGAGCCTGGTGGGCTGCAGTCCATGGGGTCGCTAAGAATCCGACACAACTGAGCGACTTCACTTTGACTTTTCACTTTCATGCATTGGAGGAGGAAATGGCAACCCACTCCAGTGTTCTTGCCTGGAGAATCCCATGGACAGAGGAGCCTGGTGGGCTGCTGTCTATGGGGTCACACAGAGTCGGACACGACTGAAGCGACTTAGCAGCAGCAGCATTCTGCCTATTGGCCTCCCCAGGTTGTGCAATGGTAAAGAACCTACCTGCCAATGCAGGAAACATAAGCGATGTGGGTTTGATCCCTGGGTCAGGAATAGCCCCTAAAGGAGGGCATGGCAACCTACTCCACTATTCTTGCCTGAAGAATTCTATGAACAGAGGAACCTGGTGGGCTACCGTCCATAGGGTCATAAAGAGTCGGACACGACTGAGTGACAAACACACACACACACATTCTGCCTATCACACATGCATTTCCTTCCAAGCACTTTTTTCTACCTATTATGATAGTATTTGAATAGATATTAAGTCAGAATGATTCAAAAATCCTCCCTCTCCTTCCTTATAATAGAAGAGCCATTTTTATGGGTAGAGAGGAAGGCTGAAGAAGCTGAGAGACAGTCAATTTATCCACATGATAATAATAGCAATAATAACAATAGTAAACCACTGTTCAGTTAAGACAAAGCTCTATGAAATTCACATACACTCACTAATTTAATCTTCAAAACACCTCTACATGCTCTGAATTTTCCCCAAATGATAAGCAACGGAATATTTTCCCTAGTATCCCAACAAACATAATAGAGGCCCATATTGCTGGTCAATACATGTGCAGTTAGCTGTAGCTTTGTCTCTTTGTGTTTTCCCTTCGATACTTTGCTGACCTGAACCTCAAGATGAAAGAAGAGAGGCCTAGTTGAACTCAGAGATCCACTCTGGTGATTGTCTCTGCTGATTTTGATTTGCTTCCTGTTTGTTGTTGTTGTTGTTCTTTTCATGCCCACAACATGAGCATTTTCCTGTAATAAAAATATTTTTCAAAAACAGCGGATTCATTTAGATATTTGGCAAAACCAATACAATATTGTAAAGTTTAAAAATAAAATAAAAAAATATATATAGGTAGAATCTAAAAAAAAAAAAAAAAGATCTCTAATTAAAAAAAAAAAAAAAAAATGACTTGAATGGCTGCCTAACATTTGTCATCCGAATGGCTCATAACTGTTTATATAAGTGACGGTAATCGTGCCAGGGCCAGGATGAATGGTCTCATCAAAGAGCAGGCTGTCCTTGCAAATTGGGGTGGGACTGCCCCCCTGTGCCCAGTTGACAGAGCCTTCTTCCTCCTCCGGCCTTGTGGTGTGTTTGAAACAGGGTATTTCCTGAAGAGGGGGTTTGGGGAGAAGTAATGATTGACATGCAGCAACTACTGCTTCTTCTCTGCACCTCTGGGGCAATAAAATGGGCTCTTTCCCTCTCAAGGTTGAAACGTAAAGGTTGTACACAGTGTCCACATTGTTAGAAAAGCCGCACAGGCTCTTTGCACGGGACTCGTCCAAGCCTCAGGGCACTTATAACTGTACCAACTTCCCTTGGGAAGGAAAAGGTACCAAATGAATAGTCCCAAACCAGACATTCTCAGAAACAGAAATAAAGCAACCTGGCCACCATCCATATTTGCAAGCTCTTGCATGCTTTCAATAAGCTATCTTTTTTCATCATCATAAGAAACTCTTCAGGGAGAAACTATCCCTATTTTACAAACAAGGAAACTGAGACTCAGAGGTTGTTGCCTAAAAGCTCACCTGATAAGCAGATGGCAAGTTGAGCCTCAAGTTCAAGTCTAACTGATCCCAAATTCCACACCCTTGACCTTGGGTCTGGTGCCACCTGCATTAGGGCCTAGTCTGAAAGACACATACGCGTAATTTATGATGTGCTCGAGGGGACTGCTCGGGGCCCTGTGTTGCTCAGATCAGGGCTCCCCACCCCTTCCCACCATTCTCCGAAAATCCACTTCCAGGGGCTACTTCTTCACTCTCCACACCGCCCCCACCAAGGAACAGCATCTTCCTAGAGTGGAAGGGCAGTCCAAGAACTGTCACATGGACATGTTCTGCCAGCCCTTCCCAGCCCCACAGGGCACTGTCAGATGTCAAAGCCTGGCTGAGCACACCTGGGGTTTGCCTTGTTCCTGCAGAAGGACCAAGACAACCCTAAAGGACTAGACCCCAAGCCAGGCCTCTTCCACTTTCCCCATCTGTACTGGGGTCCAGGGTCCCGTCCAGCCTGGCTTTAGGTTTTTGTGCACCAGACCAATCACAGCCACACTCCCATCCACTCGTGTTTTGAGTCTATTAACACGCGTTCTACTTCAGTATTTAGAAATGGTTTGCAGGATAGCTAAAAAATATCAGATATTTTTGTAGTTAACATTTTTAAAGCACTCCCATAATTTTCCAAGTAAAAAATCTTTATTACTCACATGCTCTCTAGCTGTATGCATTTCAATACTTTTTTATTTTCAAAATTGACTATAAATTGTATTCTTTATGACTAGATATGGTAGCCAACACTCATTAAGAAGTTTGGAGTGTATCTTATCTGTAAGAAAAAAAAATCCAGTATCATTACACTAGAAGTCTAGAGTGCCAAGATCTTAGGAAAAAGTGGTAATCACTTATTACTTATTATAATTCATTAAGCTAGTAGGAAATATTTAGATACTTAATTGGCATTTAACAAGATAGCTATAGAGAGTAAATGAGACATTAAATTCTCTTCTTAAATGCCCATTAGGTTTGCTTTAGAAATTAATTGATATCTAATTCATTTGCTATCAACTATTTTACCCTTTGCCAGCTGAGAAGTTCAACATATTCATGATAAATAGACGCAAGAGAAAGGGGGACTTGACTTGCTGAGTTCTGCGTCAGCCTAATTTAAAAGGCAAAGGTCTTCACTGTCCCATCAAAGGAGCATTGTCACTAGGTTTAAAGGGAGAGGGTTTCTAATCACATGCCCAACTGGACCTGTCCAAACCCTTAGCATCAAAGGCCCATAAGAGGATGGTGGCCTCCTCCACTGATGGTCCAGTGGCTAAGACTTGTCTGTGAAGTATTGGATAGCAAATGTCTGAGGCTTTGTGAGCCTTTTTCTTTCTGTTGCAATAACACAACTCTGCTGCAAAAACAGTCATAGAAAACATGTAAATGAGCACACAGGGCTAAATTGGGCCCTTGGTCACAATTTGTCAACCCCTGCTCTAGACCTAGACAGCATATTAAAAAGCAGAGATATTACTTTGCCAACAAAGGTCCAGCTAGTCAAAGCTATGGTTTTTCCAGTAGTCATGTATGGATGTGAGAGCTGGACTATAAAGAAAGCTGGGCACCAAGAATTGATGCTTTTTAGTTGTGGTGTTGGAAAAGACTTTTGAGAGTCCCTTGGACTGCAAGGAGATCTAACCAGTCCATCTTAAAGGAATTCAGTCCTAAATATTTCTTGGAAAGACTGATGCTGAAGCTGAAACTCCAATTCTTTGGCCACCTGATG
Source organism: Bos mutus (assembly GCF_027580195.1). NCBI lineage: Eukaryota > Metazoa > Chordata > Mammalia > Artiodactyla > Bovidae > Bos > Bos mutus. The sequence continues at coordinate 52,629,921 of NC_091629.1, read as the reverse complement.
TGCAGAACTGACTCATTGGAAAAGACCCTGATGCTGGGCAAGATTGAAGGCAGGAGGAGAAGGGGATGACAGAGGATGGGATGGTTGGATGTCATCAATGACTCTAAGGACATGAGTTTGAGTAAGCTCCGGGAGTTGGTGATGGAAGGGAAGTCTAGCGTGCTGCAGTCCATGGGGTCAGAAAGAATCAGACACAACTGAGCAACTGAACTGCTGTAGACTAATATCAATAGAATCTGTAATAATTATTTCTGTTGAAGGAAACAGAAAAGAGAGGAACTGAGTGGATCCTAATGAACAAGAAACTAATATTGATATGGATTGACAACTATGATATTCCTGAAAGGATCTAGTGTAGGGTAAGGCAAGGGACAATGCAACATTTAAGGAAGTTCTCACTCCCATAAACTTGAACTTGGGCAAACCTGGGCACTCTGATGTATGTTTAAATCTATTGCTTGATTGAATCCCCAAAACCACAAAAAACTCATGAAAAAGTAAAATGATTGAATAGTGAGGTGAATGAAATTGTTATCATCCAGGTGGTGCAGTGGTAAAGAATCTTCCTGCAATGTAGGAGACCCAGGTTCAATCCCTGGGTCAGAAAGATCCCCTGGAGGTGGAAATGGCAACCTATTCCAGTATTCTTGCCTGGAAAATTCTGTGGACAGAGAAGCCTGGAGGGCTCCATGTGGTCCATGGCATCGCAAAGAACCAGATACAACTAAGCAACTGAGCACTATTACTATGCTACCACCAAGCCTTTTTACAGTTGAGGATTTTGAGGTTCAGAGAGGTCGAGTGCCTTGCTCACTGTCACCCACTTGCTAATGGCTGCACCTGGAAGGGCATGACCTTGAGGAAGCAGCCCTTTGCGGTGGAGGCGGATGCTGAGCTGGAGGTTCTCTGCTGACCACATTCCTGTCCTTCCTTGGAGGAATCTGGATGATGCATCTCTACATAGTCTACCATACTTGCTCTAGAGGATAAGCCACAACAGGAAAAAAATATGTCTGATTCTGCCCACCACCGCATGCATGGTCTATACCAGAAAATGGGCCATTTAGGAGACACTCAAAAATCTTTGTGGTTAATAAATTACTCAAAGCAAAAGACCTGAGTGCATACTGCCTTCATGAATTCTCCTAAATGGAGACTTCCACTGGTCTTTTCTAGGTGTGAGATGGTAGGGATTCCCCCTTCAGAAAATCAATTACAGAAATTTAAGACAGAAATACGCATGTTATAGGGAAGTGTACCAGACCACCTGACCTGGCTCTTGAGAAACCTATATGCAGGTCAGGAAGCAACAGTTAGAACTGGACATGGAACAACAGACTGGTTCCAAATAGGAAAAGGAGTACGTCAAGGCTATCTATTGTCACCCTGTTTATTTAACTTCTATGCAGAGTACATCATGAGAAATGCTGGGCTCGAAGAAGCACAAGCTGCAATCAAGATTGCCGGGAGAAATATCAATAACCTCAGATATGTAGATGACACCACCCTTATGGCAGAAAGTGAAGAGGAACTAAAAAACCTCTTGATGAAAGTGAAAGTGGAGAGTGAAAAAGTTGACTTAAAGCTCAACATTCAGAAAACTAAGATCATGGCATCTGGTCCCACCACTTCATGGGAAATAGATGGGGAAACAGTGGAAACAGTGTCAGACTTTATTTTGGGGGCCTCCAAAATCACTGCAGATGGTGACTGCAGCCATGAAATTAAAAGACACTTACTCCTTGGAAGAAAAGTTATGACCAACCTAGATAGCATATTGAAAAGCAGACATTACTTTGCCAACAAAGGTCCGTCTAGTCAAGGCTATGGTTTTTCCTGTGGTCATGTATGGATGTGAGAGTTGGACTGTGAAGAAGGCTGAGTGCCGAAGAATTGATGCTTTTGAACTGTGGTGTTGGAGAAGACTCTTGAGAGTCCCTTGGACTGCAAGGAGATCCAACCAGTCCATTCTGAAGGAGATCAGCCCTGGGATTTCTTTAGAAGGAATGATGCTAAAGCTGAAACTCTAGTACTTTGGCCACCTCATGTGAAGAGTTGACTCACTGGAAAAGACTCTGATGCTGGGAGGGACTGGGGGCAGGAGGAGAAGGGGACAACAGAGAATGAGATGGCTGGATGGCATCACCGGCTCGATGGACGTTGAGTTTGAGTGAACTCCAGGAGTTGGTGCTGGACAGGGAGGCCTGGCATGCTGTGATTCATGGGGTTACAAAGAGTCAGACATGACTGAGCGACTGAACTGAACTGAACTGAACTGAGAGGGCTTCCTAAGTGGCTCAGAGGTAAAAAGTCTGCTTGCCAAGCAAGAGACTTGGGTTCAATCCCTGGGTTGGGAAGATCCCCTGGAGAAGTAAATGGCAACCCACTCCAGTAGTCTTGCCTGGGAAACCCCATGGGCAGAGGAGCCTGGTGGGCTGCAATCCACAGGGTTGTTAAGAGTCGGACACGACCGAGCAACTAAATAGCAACAGCAGGGAAGCATGGTACAGGGACACTTAGGCCTGAATGGAAGCTTGAGGTAGGTGTCCTGTGGAAAACTCTTGGAGTAGGTGGATTTTGTGTTGAGCCTTAAGAGATCATTTGAATTGGAAATGTGGAGGTGACTGGATATGAGTGAAAAGGTGGTGAAAGAAAAGGTGAAAGAAGGGACTTCCCTAATGGTCCAGTGGCTAAGACTCAGCTCCCAATGAAGGGGGCCCGGGTTCGATCACTGTTTGGGGAACTAGATCCCACATCCCGCAACTGAAAAAGAACTCTCATGCTGCAACTAAGACCCAGCCCAACCAAATACATAAATGTTTTTTTTAAAACAGTTATATTTTAAAAAGAAAAGATGAAAATAACTCTGGCTTGAGCAGGGAGGTAGTTGATGGCACCATTTACCAGCAACCACTGGCAGTGGGCAAGTTCAGTGTTGCTCATGTTCAGTTAGAATGGGGCACCCAATGACCAGATGTGTGTGTGTGTGTGTGGAGCCCAGAGGTGAGATCCAGAGCAAAATCATTGAACAAGGGATAGCACTTCCATTTCTCCAGTTGAGGGGGAAAAAAAACAGACCACAGAGGAAAACCCAACATGTTCAGTATTTAGGGGTCTATTATTCTAGGAGTTCTCAGTTACAGGTGACTGGAGAAACTCAATTTGAACTAACACAGCAACAGATCACTACCACTTCACATCCCTCTTTTCTGAACACCGGCCTCTTGCCTCTTCCCTGCACAGACTCCTGCAAAATGTCAGTGAGACTCTTAGTATTCGCAAACTGACAGTTCCGTGACTAGAGAGGAAACATTTTCTCCTGTCAGTTCAAGTTAGAAACGTCCAGGGAATGACTCCGAAGATGAATCACATGCTGTCTTTGAACTGATCGCTATGGCTGTGAAGATAGGGGGGAACCAGGACTGACCCAGCCTGGTCATGTGTCCCAATTATCAAAGCAGTGGCTTCAATCTCTGGAGCAAGGGGAAGAGGGTGCTAGATGGACAAAAAGCAATACACCACAAGGATGGAGAAAAGATACAGACAGAGAAGAAGGATGTAAACACAGGAGAATAATGTCTAGCAGCCGGGTGAGTCTCAAAGGTAGTTAAATACATACTCACACAAATCACATACACACACACACACACACACACACACACACACACACACAACTATAAAACAAACAGAAACATAGGGCTGTGTTATGACTAGAGGGGTGTATTAGTTTCCTATGGCTACTAGAGCAAGTTAACACAAATCTGTTGGCTTAAACGAAAGCAATTTATCCCCTAACAATTCAGAATCCAAAATCAGGTCTTGATAGACTGTGGTCTCTCCAAAGGCTCTAGAGAAGACTCTTCTCCTAACTCTTTTAGTTTCTGGGGGCCCCAGGCCTTCCTGGGCTTATGACAGGATCATGCCACTCTCTGTGTTTATCTTCACTTCACCTTCTCTGTGTGTCTCTTTGTCTCAAATCTCCCTCTGCCTTACTCTTAGAAGAAAATATATCTGCCATTGGATTTAGGGTGTACCTAAACCCAGGATGAGCTCATATCGCCTTAATTATATTAATTATATCTGCAAAGGCCCTTTTTCCAAATAAGGTGATACACATGGGTTCCTGGGGTTAGGGCTTGGACATATCTTTGGGGATCCACCATTCAACCCACCACATGTAAGACAAATCTATGAAGCAGACTGGGCACAAAACAATAGGGAGTGTTGGAGACTATGGCTTATTGGAGAGTATGTGTCCCATCCAAAGCCAATCATGCTAATCTATGTGGCCAAATAAAACGCATCCAGCATCAAGATATGGTCCATGGTTGCCCCGTTTGGAACCCAGGGCAATCCTGGATGGTCCTTTTCATGGGTGATGCCTTCATAGTTAATGTCACCATAAACCCCTAAAATGCCAATCACAACTGTAATGGTAGCTAAAGATGCTGGATTTTTCTTAATGTCTGATGTTTAGTTCAAAATGCAGAACAAGTGATTCACCATCCACTCCTTGCTTGGGAGAAACTAGAAAAAATATTGTATCCTCTATGTAGAGTGACAAATGGAGTAAGTGTGTCTGGGGGGCCACTGCAGTTCTGCGTACACCATAAACCTGATTCAAACAAAGCTCACTATAGTGGCCTGAGTCAGGGCTCAGAACTGAGTCTTAGAGCTTCCTTTTCTGGCTGAGTTCGAGGTGGCAGGGGGCGGGGGGCACATCCTGAACCTTAGCTACCTGCCTCAAAGTAGAAAGGAGTGATGTGAGACCTTGTGTTTGGCACTCAAAAAATAGTGAGTTCCTGGAGCTTCCCTGGTGGCTCAGTGGTGAAGAATCTGCCTGCCAATGCAGGAGACATGGGTCTGATCCCTGGTCTGGAAATATTTCACATGCCATGGGACAACTAAACCCGTGTGCCCCAACTGCTGAGCCTGTGTACTAGAGCCCTGAAACCACAACTATTGAGCCTGTGTGCCACAATTACTAAAGTCCATGCACCCTAGAGCCCGTGCTCTGCAACAAGAGAAGCCACTGCAACGAGAAGCCCTCACACTGTAACTAGAGAGTAGCCCCCACTCACCACAACTAAAGCCTGCATGCAGCAACGAAGACCCAGCACATCCAAAAATAAATACATAACTTTTTACAAAATAGTTCCTAGGTCCTGGACCATCTTCTCAGTGTGTCTCTCTGTCTCAAATCATCCTTTTCCTAAGCCTCTGATTAGCAGCAAACACGTGGTATCAGTCATTTTGCTTGTAGAGAAACTCTTAGAAAGATACACAGTATAGTTGATTTAACAATTGTGTGTTAGTTTCAGCCATGCGCCAAAATGAATCAGTTAAACATATCCATACATCTACTCATTTGTAGATTCTATCCCCATAGAGGCCATTACAGTGTACTGAGTAGCATTCCCTATGCTATAGGTCCTTATTAATGATCTATTTCATATACAGCAGTGTGTATAGAGGAAGCTCAAAGCAGTTCTACAAGAATTAGCAGAGGAGGTCACCCATTCAAGTGAAAATGCTCCGACGGGGAGTGAATCAAGATGGAGAAGTCCCGGAGGGAAAGAGGTTCATTAGCATTCGATGCAAGTCTTGTCAGGGACCAGAGGATCCGGAACACTGGGTTACTCGTCTGGTGGCAGGTGGGTGTCCGAGCTGGGCTGAGGACCACACCGTCTGTACCCAGTCAGCCGCAGCTTTCCTCTATGGCAAACGCAGAGCCAGCGTGTGGTGTGATAAAGCATCAGTGACAAATCCAGTGCAATCAGGTGGGAAATCCCTCCCGAGTAATAACACCTCCGCATCCCTTGCCCCGACCTCCTCCCTTGCTGAATGCCTGATGCAGAGAACTTCAGCGCTGAGCTCTGCACAGGTGAGCCTTTGAAAGTCTTTTCTCCCAGAGCCCCAGGGCACTGAGAGGGTTAATCTTGTCATGTCAAGATTCTCCTCAGATGCCAGCCCAACTCAGCATCAATTTGACACAGATTTCTTTGGGGGAATCTGGGTTAATCTTTCTGGGCGGGCTGTCCATTTGACGAACGGAAACCGTTCTGGAATTCACAGGTACACCTTCCGCATGTCTCCCCCACTCGCCCTGTCTCTAGATGAAAAATTCAAAAGGGCAATTAAATTTAAAAAAAGCAATCTGATGTTTACAGGCCCTCATAGGTAATTTATAAATGCTGTATTCCAGGTCCAGTTTTGCTTAAAGAATTGAATTTGGAGAGAGACTTCGGGTGGGAAAGCAGGATCTGTCTCAGATGCCCACTGGAGATGAATTGAAAAATGCAACAGGCCTGGCTGACATCAGTGGCTGGCGCAGTAATGGCTGTCCAGTTTCCTAAGGATTTCTCTGTGCATGTGAGTGCACAGACTACCTATGCAAAGGATGCTTTACTCTCAGTATCTGCTTTTGTATCTGTGTGCTAAATAAAGCACGGGTGCATGAATACATAAGGATTCCAAAGATGCTAGGCTAAATGCAATATGTTCTCCCTCATTAGATTTTGGAACAGAAAGATAGACAACAGTGAAAAAGCTGGTGAAATCCAAATAAAGTGGGCAGTTTTGTAATTAGTGATGTGCCAACTTTAGCTTCATAGTTTGGACAGAAATACCCTAGGTATGGGCTTTCCTGGTGGCACATTGGTAAAGAATCCACCTGCTAATGCAAGAGACACAGGAGACACGGGTTTGATCCCTGGGTTGGGAAGTTCCCTTGGAGGAGGAAATGGCAACACGTTCCAGTGTTCTTGCCTGGGAAATCCTATGGACAAAGGAGTCTGGGGGGCTACAGTACGTGGGGTCATAAAGAATCGGACACTATTTAGCTAGTAAACACCACCACCCTGGCTCTGTAAGATGTTAGCATTAGGAAAGGCCATGCAAAAATTCTCTGTCCGTTGTCTTTGCTACTTTGCTATAAACCTAAAATCATTCCAAAGTGAAAGTTTCATTAAAAAATGCTAGAGGTCCTCAGTTTAATATTTCTAAACTATTCTTTGGTCTGAAGAGCTGAAAAATAACTATTTACACTTCCCAAATGGTGCTAGTGGTAAAGAACCTGCCTGCCAATGCAGGAGATAAGAGACCCAGGTTCAGTCCCTGGGTGAGAAAAATCCCCTGGAGTAGGAAATGGCAACCCGCTCCAGTATTCTTGTCTGGAAAATTCTACGCACAGAGGAGCCTGGCAGGCTACAGTCCATGGGACCAAAAAGAGTCAGACATGACTGAGGGACTAAGCACACACACACAAACTTAACCACCTCCCCGTGTAAGGAGAGCAGCCTTGATTCCTTTTATTCTCTCTCTTGGCCATTTATGTGCTTCACAATTTGCAGTTACTTTATTAATCTGTTAACCAATTTTCTACCTATTTCTCCCAGTGGAATGAAAGTGTCCAGAGAAGAAAGCACATGACTATGTCATCTTATCTCAGTATCTCTGTTTCCTCACGGGGTACCTGCTACAGAGTATGGAGTAATAAAAACTTAAAAGTCTAAGAATGGAAGTTTCTGCATTTCATTTTCCTTCCTTTCTTCTAAGATCACCCCCTTCTGGAATCAGTGGCTCAGGCAGCTTTTTAAACAGCCACCAAGCAACACTGAGCCTCTGGAGAGCGTGATGTCTTCTTTGCTAGAAGGGATGAGCTCCATGAGGAGAAGAGCATGTATGCTTTCTTCCTGCTGGGAACATAGCTGATTCTTAGTAAACATTTTGGAGTTGGATGCCAGAGAAATGTTGGACACAGAAAAACACAGGGATGGGGCTGCAAGATGTCACAGGAACTGAAGGAGGAATCTGGATGGAGGAAGTGGGGGCAGAGAGAAACAGCTTTGGGGTACAGAGGGAGAAACTTTGAGCATGAGTTCTGCAACAGGAAAAAAAGAAAAAGAAAGCAAGACACAGGAGTCTAGAGGATTTCAGTCAGTGGTCAGGAAGGAGTACCTAGAATGCCTACTGGTTGCCTCACTCCAGATGGAACATGCACCACTCATGCCTTCTCTGCTGCGCCCTTTCTGACCTTCCATCACTCTTGCCTCAGAGAAGGAACCGTCAAGCAGCCTCTCAAGGCTGCTTCCCTGTGGTTGTCAGCTAATCTCTTCAGTTCTCCCACTGCTACTCAGACAGAACATGACCCTGTGGTCCCTCCCCTCAGGTCCCCTGTCTGCCTTTTGTCTGCGGAAAAACTTTAGCCAAAGGATAAGCTTAAATGTTTTTTGTTTTTTCAGCCTCACCACCTGCTCCACCTGCAATGGAAGTGCAGAGTTTTAACCACTGGGCCACCAGGGAAGTCCAACCCGAGAGTAAGTTTAATCAAAGAAGTGAGAAAATGAAGACGCAAAGGAAAACAGTCAAGCAAGATCAAATAATAATAATTTAGTCATTAAACAAAGTCAAGGACTTTTTGTTCCTCCTCAAGGGCCTAGAAATGATATTCTGAGCCATGTCTTGTGAGCTCTTTTGTAGATATTGAAACATCCTCCGGGTAGAAGAAGTTAACTACATGATGACCAGGTTGTAGCCAAGACAAAAGCTTCCATGGTTCCAAAAACCTGGCCCTAAAGAAATGGAAACAGATGGACCCTGGAACTGAAGACTAACTGTACTTGAAACAGTCAAGATAATGCTGATGAGACCACTGCAGGACCAATTTCAAGATGACTGTCAGAGCTGACTTCTTTTTCTTCATGTAGCCCCCTCTCTCTGCCTATAAAAGCTCTCGCTCACTGATTGTCATTGAAGGGGCAGGAGTTGGCCTTTGGACAGGATTCTGCCCCCCACCTACCCCCTTTGCCTGCCTCTGAAATAAAGCAAAGTTTCCTTTCCACCAACCTTGTTTCTTTCTTGGCGTTTGAGTGGCAAGCAGCCAGGCCCCACTTTAATAACACTAATAATAAAGTAATTACAACAGCAAAAATTTACTAAGGATTCATTATGTAAAATTTTACATCCATTCATTATCTCACTTAATCTTCACAAGATCATTATGAAGCAAGAATAATTACTAACCTAATTTTTTTAGATGAAGAAATTGACAATAGGGAAATTTAGTAACTTGCCACAAGTCACACAGCAAGGAAGTTGCCGAGGGCAGGCTTTGTGCCTAGGCTTCTGTAATTCCAAGGTCAGTGCTATTATAACATAACTAATGACCAAGACCAAAGGATCAACTACCTATTCCAAGAAGGTGGTGCCTGGATCTCTGTCCACCTCTTTAAGGAATCTCTTATCTGTGGTCTTACTGCCAATATCTTGATTCAATTCACCATCATCTCTCACCTGAACCATTGTGTGAGTGGTATGATTTGAGTCATGTTCCTTCACCTTGTTGGGTTCCATTTTTCGCATCTGTAAAATGTCCTTGTTTGGGTTTTTTTTTTTAATTCTTTTCTAAATTAAAAAAAATTTTTTTTGGCCACATCATGCAGCACATGAGATCTTAGTTCCCCCATCCAGGGATCAAACCTGTGCACCCTCCAGTAAAAGTGAAGAATCCTAACCACTGCACTACCAGGGAATTCTGTGTTCAATTTTTCTTGATTAGGCTTGCACATAATCTAAACTTTTTTATTGTTCCCTGAATTTGCTCTTTCTTTAAAAAGAAAAAATATTTGTTATTTTTATTTGGCTTCACCGGGTTTTAATCAGACCATTTGGGATCTAGTTCTGTGACTGGGAATTGAACCAGGGACGTCTGCATTGGGAAAGCAGATTCTTAGCCATTGGAGTTGAATTCTTTTTTCAAAACTCTTTTTAAAATTTCTTTTCTTGAGCTACTTTCATGATGATTTTGCCAACCTCCAAATAACCTCAAGTTTAATATTTTCCTCTAATTCTTGATTATTGAATACTAATATTATGATTTTCTTATCTAGTGTAGTTTTGACTATATCCCATGAGGTTTGGTATGCACTAAGTCCATTGTTTTCTAAAGAGTTAATGCTAGCTTTTAACTCATTTGATTGAGGATTTTTCTTCTTCCACACTTTCCAAGCGGTTTTCATTCAAATCTATTCTTTCAGTTTCTAGAATCTAGTGTACTTTGGTTAGAGAACAGGAACTGTCTAATTTCTACTCATGAGAATTTATTGAGGATTTCTTCATGGCTAAGGGCTTCACTGGTGGCTCAGACGGTAATCAGCCTGCAATGCAGGAGACACATGTTTGATCCCTGAGTCAGGAAGATCCCCTGGAGAAGGGAATGGCAACCCACTCCAGTCTTCTTGTCTGGAGAATTCTATGGACAAAGGAACCTGGCCGGATACAATCCATTGAGTCACAAAAAGTCAGACACAAGAGAGCATCTGACACTTTCACTTTCATGGCCAAGAATATGTTAAATTTTAGTATATTTCTGTGGACATTGGAAATAATTTTTTTTTATGCAACCTAATGTTAAACACTCCTATACTGAGCCTAATAAATTTTAATAGAAAATCCCATAAATAGACCTTTGTCTTCATGATCTATGAAAAAATGAAATTGTTTTGTTTCATATCCCATGTAATTGTATTTAAATTTTTTTAGTTTATTTTAAACATTTTTATATCATTTGATAATGATATATATGAAATATAGTTAAACAAACTATGACAGCATAATTTGTGGTCACACATTTTATCACATAAACTATCCATTATCCTATTCACTGCATTGTGCTTTAAATTATACTTTGGGTAACATCAATTCTCTGTCTGCTTTTTGTTTGTTTGCGTATGCCTGGAATATCTTTTCTAATACTTTGAGCTTTAATATTTATTAGTGAACATTTAGATATAACTCCTGTAGGTGGCACAAAGTTGGATTATTTTTTAATTCATCTTTTAGTGAAAGGATTTTACTAAGTCCTTTATCTTTTAGTAAAAGGATTTGAAACATTTGCCTTTATTATAATAACTGATATTTATTCTCTTACTCTTTGAATGCTTCATTTCTGTTTCTTTGGGGAAAGGTAGAGAATGAGAAAGTACATGAAATTTCAGAGTTGTACCAGATGTTTGGGCTTCCCAGGTGGCCCAGTGGTGAAGAATCCTCCTGCCAATGTAGGAGTCACAGGAGACGTGGGTTAGCAAGTTGGATCCCTTGGTTGGGAAAATCCCATGGAGGAGGAAATGGCAACCCACTCCGGTATTCTTGCCGGGACGATCCCATGGACAGAGGAGCCTGGTAGGCTACAGCCCATGAGGTGGCAGAGTTGGACACAAGTGAGTGACAGAGTAACGAGCATGATACACCGGATGTTCAGCTCACACAGTGACAAATCTGCTATGGCTAAAATTTCCCTTCCTTCAGTCTTTGGATTAGACAAACTTTTGGTCTCCTGTATATTTACATGACCCTTGGGCTTACTTTATCAATTGAATAAGACCACCCATTAATAAGGGAAGCTCATTTAATATCTTATGGTGCTTTTAACTTTCCCCTGAAGATATATGAAAACATAAATAATTTGAGAATTAAACTGATCTATTACTGTTAGGTGAGGGAAATGATGGAAACCATATAATTGCTACTGAAGTATCTCATAAAATCAGAATGCTTCAGTTTATAAGGGTACGACAACTCTCACTAGGCCAGAAACTCATGAGGAAAGACAGAGACCTTCTAGAATAAACATCCTCAAATTCAGGAAGAAAGCTGCCACCTTTGATGATATTTCCTGATAAAGTTGTCTCTAACATCATCATATGATTGATGTGAAAGCCTGTTGTATAGAGAAAACCCATGTCAAAAACACATCATAAAATAAGCACTGGATAAATGTGACCTAAATAAGTCCACATACAAACATGGACACGTTTGAGACAGTTTGAACAAGTTTACTTTCTCTTTTTCTCATTCAGGTCCGAGTTTGATTGATGTAATCAATGTGTCATCATTTGTTGGCATAAAATAATTTTTAGGGGTACTCTTTCTGCCCCCTTCTGATGCCTATGTCAGAAGCTTTCTCTATCCCCTTTATACTTTAATAAAACTTTATAAAAAATAAATAAAATAATTTTTATATCATTTACTACTTGATTTTGCCAAGTACGTATATACTATAACCATAGTTAAAAAAATTTTATGCTTAACTCTGTATTTTGCAGTTTTCGTTGTTTTCCTCCAATTCTTTAACACCATGATTTTTTATTCTTGAGTCTTTTTTTTTCCCCTTGTTTTGTAGTTTTTTTTGCTATGTGAAATCTTCTCTACAAGGTTATTTATATGAGAATTTTTCCTTTTAAATGAGTGTTGACTTTCTGAGCATCTGTCTTTCTGAAAATGGATTTCTCTAGCTCTAACCCAGGCATATCCATTGCATCTAAGTAAAATGTGTTAAATCTCAGTATTTTTTCCTCAAAACTCTATAACTCTATAACCACTGTTTTAGCATTTAGAGCTCCCCAGAAGATCTGAGACCATTCTGGTATTTGTTCCTTTCTAAATAATCTGTTTATTTTCATGCAAGAGGGCTTGTTGCAAAATTTATTTTAACTTTCAAATTCAAGATAATTTCATTAGGCTACATCTCAGCATTGCTGCCTTTTCATTACCTTTTGATAATACTATCATGGTGAGTCAGTTCAACTAACAAAGACACTTTTTAAGACCTAAAATGTTTTTTTTTTTTTTTCTTTCCTTCCTTTATTTTGTCTCTCCTCTGTCTTTCCTTTCCATCCTCCTAGAATTCTCCTTGGATCTGTCCTCTTTTATCTCATCATTATTCTTTTATAATTTTTTCAAGATATTTGCTTCATTCAGTTTCTTCTGCTTTTGTCTGATGGAGATTCACTGCCTGGTGGATAGAAACATTAAAACAATGAAGCTGTTGTAGTGGTCAAAATCATTACATCTTGTTAATAAAAGCTTAAATTTTTTTCTTCCAACATTTTTTCATGTCAGTATGATACAATTCCTCTGAATGGAATTACTGATTTCATATTAAACCCATTCAGTTCAATTCAGTCGCTCAGTCATGTCTGACTCTTTGTGACCCCATGAATTGCAGCACGCCAGGCCTCCCTGTCTATCACCAACTCCCAGAGATCATTCAAACTCATGTCCATTGAGTCGGTGATGCCCTCCAGCCATCTCATCCTCTGTCGTCCTCCTCTCCTCCTGCCCTCAATCCCTCCCAGCATCAGAGTCTTTTCCAACGAGTCAACTCTTCGCATGAGGTGACCAAAGTGTTGGAGTTTCAGCTTTAGCATCAGTCCTTCCAATTAAACCCATAGTGTACACAATAATGGGCTTTGCATGCACAATAATGTTTTATATCATAATTATAAAGGCCCATTGGAAGGAAAGTTATGACCACGCTAGATAGCATATTCAAAAGCAGAGACATTACTTTGCCAACAAAGGTTCGTCTAGTCAAGGCTATGGTTTTTCCTCTGGTCATGTATGGATGTGAGAGTTGGACTGAAGAAGGCTTAGCACCGAAGAATTGATGCTTTTGAACTGTGGTGTTGGAGAAGACTCTTGAGAGTCCCTTGGACTGCAAGGAGATCCACCCAGTCCATTCTGAAGGAGATCAGCCCTGGGATTTCTTTGGAAGGAATGATGCTAAAGCTGAAACTCCAGTACTTTGGCCACCTCATGCGAAGAGTTGATTCATTGGAAAAGACTCTGATGCTGGGAGGGATTGGGGGCAAGAGGAGAAGGGGAGGACAGAGGATGAGATGGCTGGATGGCATCACTGACTCAATGGACGTGAGTCTGAGTGAACTCGGGGAGTTGGTGATGGACAGGGAGGCCTGGCGTGCTGCGATTCATGGGGTTACAAAGAGTCGGACATGACTGAGCGACTGATCTGATCCGATCTGATCTGATTGGATGAAAGGTTCTTTATTCTTAAAATTTTTTGCTTAAAAACATGAAGAATATGTAATGGAGTGTATGTTACCTCCAAAGACTTAAATACCATCTGATCCTTTATATACACAAGTGTGCTAACCCTTAATTTAGAATATTGTCACCATTACAGAAATATCTGTTGGACAATGCTCTATCTAATGGGCTAGTAGTGACTCAGCTGTGGTTTTAGATTCAGCAATCTTATTTTTCACCTGTATCCATTCTTTTTTTTTTCTTTACAAAATGACATACACCTCTATATTTGAGCATATAAACCTTGTATAGGAGAATTTTAAACATTTCAAAGTTAAATCTAAAACATTCAAGCATGACAGCATAAAAATATTCAAAATAACTTGATTTGGGTTACTATATAATTCCATAAAGCTAAAGTTACATTTAGGTATAAACCTTCGGTAAATATGGCAACAGCAACCATCAAAAGCATAGTTGCCAGCAGTTTCCCATACCTCTGTATAAAATAGTATTCCAAAGAAGCACGACTAGATAGCAGCCCAGTGCACTAGCCCCAAGCACCCAGTATCGTGCATCAAACCTGGACTGGCATCTCGTTTCATACATGATATTTTACATGTTTCAATGCCATTCTCCCAAATCTTCCCACCCTCTCCCTCTCCCATAGAGTCCATAAGACTGTTCTATACATCAGTGTCTCTTTTGCTGTCTCGTACACAGGGTTATTGTTACCATCTTTCTAAATTCCATATATATGCGTTAGTATACTGTATTGGTGTTTTTCCTTCTGGCTTACTTCACTCTGTATAATAGGCTCCAGTTTCATCCACCTCATTAGAACTGATTCAAATGTATTCTTTTTAATGGCTGAGTAATACTCCATTGTGTATATGTACCATAGCTTTCTTATCCATTCATCTGCTGATGGACATCTAGGTTGCTTCCATGTCCTGGCTATTATAAACAGTGCTGCGATGAACATTGGGGTGCACGTGTCTCTTTCCCTTCTGGTTTCCTCAGTGTGTATGCCCAGCAGTGGGATTGCTGGATCATAAGGCAGTTCTATTTCCAGTTTTTTAAGGAATCTCCACACTGTTCTCCATAGTGGCTGTACTAGTTTGCATTCCCACCAACAGTGTAAGAGGGTTCCCTTTTCTCCACACCCTCTCCACCATTTATTATTTGTAGGCTTTTGGATCGCAGCCATTCTGACTGGTGTGAAATGGTACCTCATAGTGGTTTTGATTTGCATTTCTCTTATAATGAGTGATGTTGAGCATCTTTTCATGTGTTTGTTAGCCCTCTGTACGTCACCTGTATCCATTCTTTACTAGTCTTATATTGTTTCCTGCCTCCTCACACTTTTTACATGCACTATCCTCTAGAATTTTGTTGAAAATGCAAATTATAACTTTTCTAAACTTTTCTCTTCTTAGAATAACTATTTAACACAGAGGTGTTTTCTTGAATTCTTCAAATAAGTCCTCTTTTTGACATTAGGGCTTCCCAGGTGGCTCAGTCATAAAGAATCCGCCTGCCAGTGCAAGAGCTGCAAGAGATGTGGGTTATCGAGTTTGATCCCTAGGTCAGGAGGATCCCCTGGAGGAAGAAATGGCAACCTCCTCTAGCATTCTTGTCTGGAGAAATCCATGCACAGAGGTACCTGATGGACTATAGCCCATGGGTTTGCAAAGAGGTGGACACGACTTAGCAACTGAGAACTGAGCACTATTTTTGACATTATCTACCCTCTTCTAGGAGAAGGCAATGGCACCCCACTCCGGTACTCTTGCCTGGAAAGTCCCATGGATGGAGGAGCCTGGTGGGCTGCAGTCCATGGGGTCGCTAAGAGTCAGACACAACTGAGCGACTTCCCTTTCACTTTTCACTTTCATGCATTGGAGAAGGAAATGGCAACCCACTCCAGTGTTCTTGCCTGGAGAATCCCAGGGACAGAGGAGTCTAGTGGGCTGCTGTCTATGGGGTCGCACAGAGTCGGACACAGCTGAAGCAACTTAGCAGCAGCATCAGCATCCTCTCCTATGCTTGAAGAACCTTCTCTCTGCTCACCCTGAGCACTAGGAGCCAAGATAGATTGGGTAAATGGTGTAGGTTCCTATCTGGCTCTTAGGTTTATTTTTCAGGAATACTGCCAGTTCAGAAATCCAGTATTATGGTGCAAGTGGAAATGGGGCCCAGGTTAGACACGTTTCATCATTTCACCATTAGGCTGGATAGTTTCCTTTGTTTGAAAATGGCCAAAAGTTAGTTTCACATGGCCCACCCTCTTTGACAGCAATAGTTACGCAACTGGAATTGGCCCTGGTGGTGCCAGTGTCCTTTGTCCCGCTTCCTTGCCGAGAATAGGTTTCTAGTGCTTGGCATGACCACCCAGAGTGATTGGTGGGATTCAGACAAGCCTCCCCAAATATCCAGAGTCTTCCCTTTCAATCATTCCTTGTCCAGTGATAAAGTCACTCTATGTCCTGTTTTCACAGACTCTTGCTTCACATGTGGGAAGCAACTGCTACGTGTTTTCACCTTCAGTCCTTCCTCCTCTGAACTATATCTAGCAGGAACTCTTTGATAATTCTGACATATAAATGGCACCTTTCCCTCACTTCCACTGCAGACATAACAATTTGTCATTACATCCCATTGGTAATTAATAAGACCCTAGATACTAGAGTAAGCTGTTCAGGCTCACGATGTCATTTATCCATAAATCCCAATGTAGATTTCATATTTATAGTTTGGAAGAGTGTGTCATTTAGAAAAACGATGCTTACTCTCAACTATCCATATCTCTAGAAACCCTAGAGGTTCAAAACACTAGGATAGAAAGCAGACAGCACCCACCTTCTGGCACAAGCTTAGCGCGATTCCAAGAAAAACTGCCCACAAGAAAACCAAAACCTTTAAACGAATAACAGATGTCGCAGATGTTATAAGAAGCATTGTGTTTTCCCAGTACCCAAATTTTTAGCTGAATTAGGGAAAGGAATCTGTCTTTCATCTGCATGTTTGACAGCATGTAGATGAAACATCCGTCGAAGACAGTAGGCACTAAACAAATATATGAGGAAGATGTCTGGCTGTGCTGACTTGCTGAAAGACTGGGTTTTTCACTTCTCATCCAGATGTTTTGGCTTCGTGGAGGCACCGGCAGAGTCTGCCAAGCTGATGCATGATCTTTGAATGAAGGGTGATACATGAGCGCAGAGCATTATCCTGGCAAATGAGTACACGGGACCGTTGTCTGTGAAATGAGGTCTCACCAGCTGCATCCAAGGCATGCGACAGACCCACCAGTCCACTTCCAAGTGCTTCTGACAGACGAGCCCCCCATTTGCATACATCGCCTCATGACACATGCTGAAACTGTTAAGTTATTATTAGTACTGATAATGGAGCCTTCACCAGGAATGTATTCATATTTTTAATGTTGTCACTGCAGATTGTGTTGCTGTTAAGGAAAAAGTCTATCAGGCATAAATATTTATGCCTGAATGGATGTCAGACTCTTTCATCAGGGAGGGATTTGGTCTTAATTGAATCTTGGGGACAAATTTAGGCTCAATGTTGATGGTAGGGCTTTTTCACTCCATGTGAGCAGGGCTTTCTCAGACTCTCCCCAGGATTCCAGAGACATGATCCTCTGTTAGGTGAACAGATAAGTTCTCTCTTAAGGGGTCCTGGAAACTTAGCTATGTTGGGAAGTGATTGCTTGGGGGGAGACTGGGCAGGGCTTCATGAGACCAGATAAAGGGAATGCCACCCAGCTAGAGCGGGACTCCCAAAGGCAATTTACAAATAGAGATTATTTCAAGCAGGCACTGGGCTGTAATTGCCATAAAGACAGGGCATGCATGCTGTCACTTCTGTCTTGTCTGACTCTTTGTGACCCTATGGACTACAACCTGTCAGGCTCCTCTGTCCATGGGATTCTGCAGGCAAGAATACTGGACTGGGTTGCCATTTCCTCCTCTGGAGGTTCTTTCTGACCCAAGGATCGAACCCGGGTCTCCTGCTTTGCAATATTATAGGACCATCTCATTTGTGCATCTTGTCTGTCTTGGAGCAGCAGACAGACACTGGAAGGACAATTGCCATTGGGATAAAGACAGGGACCTTGGCCCAATGGCAGTTGTTCTTCCAGTGTCTGTCTGCTTCTCCAAGACAGACAGATGCCCAAACAAGATGGTCCTATAAACAGTTGTGGATGAATAAAGACACTGATGGTAAGAAGCTATGGTGGGGAAAATCCGTAAAGCAGCTGACTCACTTTACAGATGTGAAACATGTGTGTCGGGTCCTGTGATCCACAGAGACAAACAGATTTAACAGTTTCAGAGACAAAGAAGATGCAACCCAGGCATTCAACTGAGTCACAGCCCAGTGGAGTCTGGACGGAGGTGAAAGAACCCTGCTCAGCAAGGACAGAGGTTACACAAGCTAAGTGAAGTCCAGGAAACCGGATTCTGAGACAAAGAACTGGGGCAGCGCTGGTGACAGGTGAGCAGGTGGGCCAATGTCAAGAGCAGGAGGAGTCACAGGGTGGCTTTAAGCTGTCACAGGGTTCCCAAAAGAGTGCCTATTCCACAGCAGTAAAGATAAAGTCCAAGAAAACTGCAGCTTAGTGAGACAGAAAAACACGTCCATTTGAGGGTCCAAATGCCAACTGGGCCACTCTCTTCACTTAGCTTCTTAGTTTCCTGACCTGTGCAATGGACAGAATAATACCCAGCTCAAAGAGTTACTCTGAAGATGAAAATAAATCAAATATGTAATGCACTAGGCAAGAATACAGGAGGGAGTAACCATGCCCTCCACCAGGGGATCTTCCCACCCAGGGACCAAACTCATTGAACCCGTGTTTCTATGTCTCCTGCATTGGCAGTCAGGTTCCTTACCACTAGCACCAGCTGAGAAGCGTCTAGGCACTTGAGAAGTACTCAAAAAATACACACCTATATACTTTCCTGCTAATGGTACTGTGCTACCCGTGTGATGTGCAGAACAGAGACTTCAATAATCGGTACCGCTATTTCATTCAGGAATCAAGATAGAGGAGATAAAGGCCCATGCTCTCCTCTGCATGCTCATAAGACATAGACTACCCAGCTTCTTATCAAGTGCCTTTTTGAATTGTTTTCTGTCTCATGCGAGATCAAGTGACCTATTTGAGAGCTCTTACTTCTGTCCCCATCACCAAGTGCAGCACTTGAGAGATGATGGTGCTTTGTAAAGCTTCCTTGCTTGAATGGCTGGGGAGATGGAGTCCTGAGTAGGCTGCTAGGTGGGGGGAGTGTGTGGGAGAGAAACAAAGAAGCGAGTCCCAGAGAAAGAACTGGTCCCTAGTTCTAGTCAATCCAGGCTTCCTGAGAATGCTCTTCTGCTAAACCATCACACCTCAAGTCCCCTTTAAATAAAGTAGAGAACAGCATATTTGCTGAGGGGCGTGAAACTAGGCTAACAGGATCCATTTGAGGTCTAGGCCTTAGATGAGGGATCCTGGCTAAGAGGAACTAAGAAGAAACAATGTCTCCTTCCATCTTGGGGAAAACAACTTCCATGGCCCCCAATTCATCACATGACCAAAAACTGTCACAATCTATACCAGCCCCTAAATTGAGCCCTACATTTTCCCTTTCATTTATCACCCCCTACTTTTTTTATAAAACACTCTAAAAAACATCTTCAGAAAAACTTAGATTGTGCACTTTCAGACAAAAATGCAGCAAAGCACCAAAGACAAGACCCCCCTCCACGGCACCCCCCCCCACAAAGTCACATTTGCAACTGACCTGGCCTTTGGGCGGTTGGCAGTTCCCAGACCAGCCCAGGCCAGGTGGTCGGCACCTCTGATGTCACAGTCCCACAGCTGCATTGTTCAGAGCTGGGCAAGGAAGAGCTGTGCGCTGTTTTCTTCTCATTTCCCAGCCCTTTGGGGCTCCCAGATGTTTTAATTACAGAGGAAAGGGAGCGGATGATTCTGCCCATATGTCTCCATTCCACACAAATAAATCTCCTCGCCGTCCCACGTAGCTGTGTGGTGTTGCGACTGTCCCACCGAAACGGATGCTGTCGAGTCTAATCACCATCCTCAATCCTTCAGTGAGCGTGTTAATTCAGGGAACACCGGCTGGGACTGCTGTCCCAGGGAAATACTCAATCTAGAAACAATTAGACACCATCACAGCAAGAGGCTACCCCTCCTCCAGGGAACTGGGCACTCTCCCAGCCTGAGCTTGGAGAAGCCCACAGGGAGTTGAGTAGGACGAGCTAGGCAGGGTGGGCTCAGAGCACAGGGCAATAATTGATAGCTGGCACTTAGGCTGGCTTCCCAGGTGACTCAGGGGTAAAGAATCCACCTACCAATGCAGCAGATGCAAGAGACTTAGGTTCGATCCCTGGGTCAGGAAGATCCCCTGGAGAAGGAAATGGCTACCAACTCCAGTATTCTTGCCTACAGAATCCCATGGACAGAGGAGCCTGGTGGGCTATTGTCCATGGAGTCACAAAGAGTCAGACAAGGCTTAGCAACCGAGCATGCATACATGCATGTAGCACATGGGCACTAGGTCATGATCTATGGCATGCCTGGCTGCAAAGGTGTCTGCCCTCCTAAGAACTTTGGGAGGAAATAAAGGTTCCCAAACATGTAGCCATAGTATGTGTGTGTGCGTGTGTGTGTGTGTGTGTGTGTCTGTGTGCATACACACACACAGAGATTACAGTGAACTTTTCCAAGGAAATAGCAAAAGCTAGAATTCTGATTCTGTTTCACTAGATGCTAAATTTGCTTTTAATCAGAGCATCATCACACATAGATTAAGAAGAACCAATCCAGGAAAATTCTATATGATTGGGGGTCACCAATAGAGTTCTCTGTTGTTGTTTTTTTTTATAAACCAGTTATACCTAGAAGGAAATATAGAGGATATTCCAAAGGGACAAATATGTTTGAAGTGTAACTCATATGGTAATGAAGCAAATGCATCCTCTGTGAGCATTTTTTTCCTTAGTGAGGACTGCTGCTGCTGCTAAGTCACTTCCGTCATATCCAACTCTTTGTGTCCCCATGGACTGCAGCCTGCCAGGCTCCTCTGTCCAAGTGATTCTCCAGGCAAGAATACTGGAGTGGGCTGCCATTTCCTTCTCCTAAACATTTCTATTTATTTATTTTTGACTGCACCGAGTCTTTGTCACTGCACATAGGCTTTCTCTATTTGTGGTCAGCCAGGGCATCTCTTGTTGCAGAGCACAGGCTCTAGAATGTGCAGGCTTCAGTGGTTGTGGTTCATGGGCTCAGTTGCCCCACAGCATGTGGAATCTTCCCTGACCAGGGATTTAGCCCTGGTTATCCCTGCATTGGCAGGCAGGTTCTTAACCACTGGACCACCAGAGAAGCCCCAGCGAGCACCTTGATGTCTCAGCACAGAAGATACAATAGGGTTGAAGATGTAACCTTCTTTAGAGACCTACAGCCCTTATCATTGTGTTCTGGACCCAACTATCAGCCTTGTTCTGCCCTTAAGCTGCCAGAGATGAAACGTCCCTTATGGTTGTCAAGGAGGTCCTCTGATTTTCATTCTTTGTGCTATACTGGTGACTAATCACCTTCAGAGCTTCAATTTTTTTTTTCCTAATGCATCGATTATGCCAGTCATCCCAGTCCATTGTCCTTAAAATTATTACATCCCTTAAACATCTTAAAAATCTACAGGTATCATATTCACCAGTGTGCCATCCTATACTAGTTTCCCACCCCAGTTCACCACTGATGCATTTTAACAGGTGCACCACTATCCCCTGCCAGGAACAAGTTAGTTCTCCTTCCAACACCACTGATGTGATCAAGGGGACCCTTGATTCTGGAAGCAGTGAAAAGCCACTGTCCATTTGAGAGCATAGGATGACATGCTTCAGAAGATGAATCCATCAGCCCAAATTCTGTGTGGTGTGATAGACAATGGCCTCTAACTGGAAAAAAAAAGTACTGGCTGTGATAATAGCCCTTGTAAGTTGAGAAAATAGCACAAATTCCCTGAATTTGTAATATATTGCTGTAGAACAAATCACCTCAAACTTAGCAGCTGAGAAAAATACAAATTTATTATCTCCCTGTCTCCATAGCTTAGGAATCTGGTGCATTTTAGCTGTGTTCTTTGCTCAGGGGCTCACAAGGCTGGAGATCAAAGTGCCAGCCAGCTGTGTCCTCATCTGGAGGTTCAACTGGGGAAAGTCAGTTCTGAATTCCCTGAGGCTGTTCACTTCCTAACAGTTGTATTACTGGGGACCCCTGTCCTCTTGCTGCTTGCCAATCAGAGGTTACTTTGTCTCCCAGAGGCCACTCACAGGCCCTTGCCACGTGGCCCCTTCCATAAGTTGGTAGTTGGCTCCTTCAAGGTCAACAAGGACAGCATTTGCTGCAGTTTTAAATCTCCCTGACTTTGTTTCTTAACCTCTAGCCCCTTGGTTAAAAAGGCTTCCTTGATTGGGTCAGACCCACTGCACTCTTGGGGAGAGTATTATCTAGTTTTTTAGTTATTTTATTTATTTATTTGGCTGCTCTGTGTGACATGTGAGATCTTAGTTCCCTGACCAGTGCCCCCTGAACTGGAAGCACAGAGTCTTAACCAAGGGCCTAGCAGGGAAGTCCTGAGTGAATATTATCTAGGGTGTATCACCGAGAGCGCAGGAATCTTATGGACCACCTTACAATTCCTTGACACTTCTAATCCAGTGCTAACTATTGAGCTGTGAGACTACTGATGGCTCCAGAAGTCTTACTTGAAAGAGTCTGAGGATGGCTTCTCCATTTAGACATGTCTTAATTTATCTGTTCCAGGCTTTTCTCCAGCAGACTCCTCCATGGATAAGACAACAGAAATATTCAAAAGTATAATTTTCCTTCTAGCCAATGATCTGACCCTATCTGACATGAAAATCTTTCTCAATTTGCCATATTTTTTAAAAAAGTTTTTTCATCTTTGTTACAGATTTACTTCTCACAGTGTGTACATGCATGCTAGATCACTTCAGTTGTGTCCGACTTTTTCAGCTCTATGGACCATAGCCCACAAGGTTCCTCTGTCCTTGGGATTCTCCAGGCATGAATACTGGGGTGGGTTTCCATGCCCTCCCCCAGAGGATCTTCCCGACCCAGGGATGGAAACCACATCTCCTGTGTCTCCTGCCCTGGAAGGTGGGGTCTTTACCACTAGCACCGCCTGGGAAGCCCTACTTCTCACAAGTAGAACATATAAAGAAAGTTCAGCTAAGCAAGTCTGTCCCAGGAGTGGGGTAGACAATAATCATTGAAGGGAGTGTCCCAGGAAGCCATGCATGGTGGAGCCTCAGCCCCCAACTTGGGCTAGCCTGTGGAGTCAGTGCAGTAAGGGATAGAGCTGAGAAGATGAAGTTGCAGGGGTGGGGTAGTAAGTTTCCAGTTCCTAACTGACTGCCTCCACGGTTTTCTGCATACATTAAAGAAAATGTATGGGTACAAGAGTCTGGAATTCAACAGCTCATAACTACAATTAACCACCATTAATTAATGGCTGCGAGATAAATGAGCCATGCGATCCGTTTATTCCTGGGTTGTAAGTATTTAAATTCACAGTAGGATGCAGGCCCATTTTTCACCAGTGTGAATTTAAAACAAGTTTGCATCAGGGCTGCACGTTGCAGGAAACAGGCAACAATTTCCTCTCTCAGCCGTTCATGCTTTAGGTTCTAGGAAATGGCAAGAGGTGGACAGAGCAAGGAATCCCCATGCACAGCAGAAGTAGGAAGTGAAGTTCAGGATCTGAGCATGCCCCTTCCTAAAATCCTAAGGGCAATGACGATGTCATGAGACTGATTCTGTTCAGGGCGCTGTGCGGGGAAATGTCTGGGCAGCATTTGATGTTAATCTTCACTACATCCCTCTGAGAGTTATTATTATCCATATTTTCAGCTGGAGGAAACATGCTCAGAGGTCTTAAGAACTACTTCCCTGGTGACGCACTGGATAAGAATCTGCCTGCCAATGCCACAGCTACTGAGCCCACAAGTCGCAACCGTGAGCCACACAATGCAATTGCTGAGCCCACTTGCACAACTACTGAAGCCCGCGTGCACCTACAGCCGGTGCTCCTCAACAGAAGCCACCGCAGTGAGAAGCCCGTGTACCACAATAAAGAGTAGCCTCCGCTCTGCAACTAGACAAAGCCACGTGCAGCAGCAGACCCAGGACAGCCGAAAATAAATACATAAATACATTAAAAAATTGTTAATAGCTTTTTAAGAACTACTTTAGAAATAAAATTGTTCTTCTCATTCCTATATTTCTTCCAGGATGCTCCCAAAGTGTGTCAGATGACCTTCTTCTAATTTTCACATATCATCACGGCCTGTGTCCTGACATCAAAACTCCCCAAATAATAACTGAATATTCTGCTTGCCCTTACATAATCAGTCCACCCACCGGACAAAGATAAGGTTCAAAAGACAAGGAAAAGAAAAGATGTCATCTCACTTAATAGAAGACAAAACGAGATGGAGTTGTTATCTTTACCATCAAGATGTTTATTCATCACAAAGAGAAAAAATAACTTTTTTTATTCATTACAAAGAGAAAAAAGTAACTTTTCAGTCAAGAAGTTTAGCAATCACCATCTTTAACAAGTTGTCAAAGCCAATGGAATTTTGAAATAAAATTTTGGGTAATATACAATCAGAAAATATACATTTTCTGAAATTATACATAATCTGAAAAATTCTTTTTGCATAGGCATAAAGAAACCACTCTATTTGAAAATATTTCATTTAGCTAAATTTCCTAAACTTAATAGATCAGAAATGGTTTATGTGTGGAATCTTAAAAAAAGGTGGGGGGGCAGGGATACAAATGAACTTATATACAAAACAAAAATTGACACACAGACATAGAAAACAAACTTAAGTTTACCAAAGGGGAAAGGACAGGGGGATAAATTTGGGAGTTTGGGATTAACAGATACACACTACTAAATATAAAATAGATAGTCAAAAAGGACCTACTGTATAGCATGAGGAACTCTACTTAATATTTGGCAATAATCTATAAGGGAAAAGAATCTGAATATATAAAATATATAGACAGATGTATATAAACACATGTATATATTCTGAATAAACTAAATCATTTTGGTGTATACCTGAAACTAATCCGTTTTAAATCAACTACACTTCAATTTAAATACTTGCAGAAAAAGATTAATAAAACAGAGTCCATAAAAAGAAAAAAGATCAGAAGGAAATATGTCCTATTGATTCACAAAACTGTTTGAAAACAAGTGTAAATTCTGTCCAATAACTGCTTGTGGAAGCAGCACGGAGTTAGTAAATAATACGTTCTCGACTCTGTATCATGGCACCCACGTGGCAGCATTTTGCTTGGTGGACAGCTACTATGAGATCGGAGGGGAAACAAGCAAATAGCAAATGAGACCCTTACGAGCTGGAAGAGAAGAGATTGAAGAAAGAGATAGTCTGAGATCTTTGCAGGAAGAAATAAACAGAATTTGCCCAGTTTATCGACCATCTAATTAGCCATCTCTTTGTCAAATAGCATGCCAGTTGTTTATTTTTACTCAGCATTTCATGGAAGACAAATTGTAAAGAAAAAATAAATGTCCACATTTTGAGGGTAAAGTCAAGGAAGCAGAGAAGGGTTATAACTTTTTAAAAAATCTTTTAGAGTTAGAGAAACCTGAGCAAGTTAGCAATGAGGAAGAAGAAAATGCAGGGAGAAAGATAATAAAGGTAAGATACACACAAAATTACCTGCAATGGTAAACCAAATCTCGGCCTCAGAAGTATTCAGCCACTTGTACTCAACATCTCACAGGACTAGAATCACTGAGGTCACAGGCCAGCAGAAATTTAGCAACTCCTTCCTAACCTAGACAGACTTGGAAGGAATCATTTTTCTGCTGGGCACTGGAGGACAGAGGACCAAAGAAGCCAGCTCTCTCTGTACCTCTGGAGGGTTAAGCGATGGCTGGAAGGTCAAGCAATGGCTAGAGGATCAAGTAATGGCTCCAATTTTTATCTGATCCTACCTGTCCCATGGGATGGGCACCCCCTAGGTGCCAGTCTATAACTGTCTTGATGGGTCAAGACAGCCGTTTTTCAAGATTGGGATGCTCCGCCAATATGTTCTGCTCCCATGACATTCATTGTGTTGCATGCATCAGATGTGACACGAACGGTGAAGGGTATATTGTAGAGTTGGGCGGCAGGGGGCACAGTGATGATTCTCTAAGCAGTTTTACTATGAAGGTGGCACAGTGGTAAAGAATCTGCCTGCCAATGCAGGAGACGCAAGAGACGCGAGTTCAATCCCTGTTTTGTGATGATCCCATGGAGTAGGAAATGGCAACCCACTCCAATATTCTTGCATGGAAAATTCTATGGACAGAAGAGCCTGGAGGGCTATAGTACATTGACATTGAAGTCGCTCAGTCGTGTCCTACTCTGCGACCCCATGGACTGTAGCCTACCAGGCTCCTCTGTCCATGGAATTTTCCAGGCAAGAGTACTGGAGTGGGTTGCCATTTCCTTTTCCAGGAGATCTTCCCAACCCAGGGATCAAACCCGGGTCTCCCGCATTATAGGCAGACGCTTTACTGTCTGAGCCACCAGGGAAGTCCCTGGTGTATTGGGCTATAGTACATGAGATCACAAAGAGTTGGACATGTCTGAGTGACTAAAACTTTTCATATTCACTCTCAAATGCATCATGTCCGTCTGGCAGAAGTATGTGATGTCACACCTCTATCCTACACTTTTACAAGCTTGGTGTGCCTGTTATGTCTGGCCCAGGATGTGCCTGGTTCTTCTTTCATCTTCCTAGCTCAATCACATTTAGTAATAATACCTCTAAACAAGGGTAATAATCCAACAGGAACAAGAGTCTGATGAAGCTGGTAAATATTTCTGGTCACACTGTAAGCTTGTACCCAGAAATATTTTTAGATCATTCTGCAAAATTTGAGAGTTTTATTCAAAGACTGTGATCTTTTAAAAACAAACACCTAAAAATGATAAAAGCACTGTGTGTGAGGATATTTATTTCTGTGTGAGCTTAATGTATAATTAAAAATAATCCTAAGTAGCATAAATATCTATGGAGAAATGATTAAGTAAGTAAAATTATACCAACTTGATGGAATAGTATGCAGCCAATAAAAATGTTAATTAGCAATATGACAAAGAAACTCAACATTTGTTTATGATATAGTGTTTAATGCACAAAGCAGAATACAAAATTATATGTACACTGTGAGTAAAACTATAAAAATTATGTCTGCATGGGAACAGGGTCTGGAGTAAACATGAAAAATGAAAACAGCTTTATTTGCGGTTTTTGTTATTGCCATTATAATGCTGTTATACAGTAAATTAAAAAAAAAGAAAACCTTAAAAATAAAAGATGAAAGAGTTCAACCAAAAGGAGAAATTTTCAGGGTGGCAGACACTTATTTGTGGTACCCTTTTGTGTTTTTATTCCCAGGGGAAAATATTACAATTGGCAAAATGGATTATGTTTAGAATCATGAATAAAATACCTAAAGAAGGATACTAAGCTTCTTAAAGCTGATACCTCCAAATGCTACAGTGTGAGATTTCCCAGCACGACAATGGGATCCGTGGATGGGAGAAAGGAGTGGAGGGGCAAGGAAAGAAAGGATGAATCTTAGTCTCTCAGAGAGACTTTTTATACCACTGGAGATTTGGGTGCAGTCCTTGAACTTAGAGAAAGCTCCCAAAATAATCCAGTCCCCTCCTGGTATTCCACCCAGAGCCACAGATCTGGGGCCTTTCATCATTGCATTCACATCACAAAAGGGCTGCCCTGAAGGGCAACTCAGAAATGCGTGGAGAGGCTTCGTCCTGCCTCTGCGAGGACTGTCAGATGCCCCAAAGAAGGAAGAATCTAGTGTTCTCTTGGCATCTTCCTGTTCTTGTGCTTGAACTCGAAGAAATAGAAATAAAGAGAAGCTGGAGAGCATGATGTAGGACACACTCCCTTTGCACAAAGGTTGAAGCCTGACTTAGTGGGAGCTTGTTCAAGGGTTTTACAGTTAGAGAAATTAGAATCTTGCTCCTCTCCACATATAGCCTTGATATTCAGAAGATATCAAAATTTCACTGATCTCTTAGAAAGCTTAAATATTCTATCCCTTAAATATCTGCCCAATTTTTACATTTCTGTCACATCGTATTTCCCCATGTGGTGGTGTTCAGTCACTCAGTCATGTCCGAATCTTTGCTAACCCATTGCCTGCAGTACTCCAGGCTTCCCTGTTCTTATCTGTCTCCCAGAGTTTGCTCAAACCCCAATTTGAAAGCATCAGTTCTTTGGCACTCAGCCTTCTTTATGGTCCAACTCTCACATCCATACATGACTACTGGAAAAAACATAGCTTTGACTAGATGGACATTTATTGGCAAAGTGATGTCTCTGTTTTTTAATATGGTATCTAGATTTGTCATAGCTTTCCTTCCAATGAGCAAGCATCTTTTAATTTCGTGGCTGTAGTCATTGTTCACGATGATTTTGGAGCCCAAGAAAATAAAATCTGTCACTGTTTGCACTTTTTCCCCCTTCTATTTGCCATGAAGTGATGGAACCAGATGCCATGATCTTAATTTTTTGAATGTTGAGTTTTAAGCCAGCTTTTCCACTCTCCTCTTTCACCCTCATTAAGAGGCTCTTTCTGCCATTAGAGTGGTATCATCTGCGTATTTGAGGTTGATATTTCTCCTCCAATCTTGATTCCAGCTTGTGATTCATCCACCCTGGCTTTTCACATGATGTACTCTGCATATAAATTAAATAAGCAGGGTGACAATATACAGCCTTGACATACTCCTTTCTCAATTTTGAACCAGTTCATTGTTCCATGTCCAGTTCTAACAGTTGCTTCTTGACCTGCACACAGGTTTCTCGGGGGACAGGAGTATGGTGGTCCAGCATTCCAACCTCTTTAGGGATTTGTTACAGTTTGTTATAATCCACAGAGTCAAAGACTTCAGCATAGTTAGTGAAGCAGAAGTAGATGTTTTTCTAGAATCCCCTTGCTTTTTCTATGATCCAATGAATGTGGCAATTTGATCTCTGGTTTCTCTTCCTTTTCTAGATCTAGCTTGTACATCTGGAAGTTCTTGGTTCACGTATTATTAAAGCCTAGCTTGAAGGATTTTGAGCATTATCTTGCTAGCATGTGAAATGAGAACAACTGTATGGTAGTTTAAACATTCTTTGGCATCACCTTTCTTTAGGATTGGAATGAAAACTCATCTTTTCCAGTCCCATGGCCACTGCTGAGTTTTACAAATTTGCTGGCATATTGAGTGCAACATGTTAACAGCATCAGCTTTTAGGATTTTAAATAGCTCATCTGGAATTCCATCATCTCCTTGAGCTTTGTTCATAGTAGCAATCCTTCCTAAGGCCGACTTGACTTCACTCTCCAGGATATCTGACTCTCCAGGATATATTACTCTCCAGGATACAGGTGTGTGAGTCATGGTTATCCATTATGGCTACCCAGGTTATTAAAAAATTTTGTGTATAGTTCTTCTGTGTATTTTTGCCATGGACTGTTGCCTGCCAGGCACCTCTATCCATAGGATTTTCCAGGCCAGAGTACTGGAGTAGGTTTATCGTTTCCTTCTCCAGGGATCTTCCCTATCCAGAGACTGAACCTGCCTCTCCTGCACTGGCTGGCAGATTCTTTACCACTAGTGCCATCTGGGCAGCCTTGGAAGTGAATCCTTCCCCACATTTCCATAATAAGATGTTCCCTCTTCCTGGAAAGATTTCACCCCTTTTATTTGTATTTGAAGCTCCTATTCCCTCCCTGAAAGGTGAGTATTAGTATGCGCATCTCACAAATGACAAAACTGAAGATCAATAACTTTCTTGAGGTTTCACAGGACCCCAAACAAAGCTCTTTTCCTTTTTTGTGTTTACTCCAGAGCCTGTTCCCATGTAGACATCATTTTTACAGTTTTACTCACAATGTACATGTAATTTTGTATTCCACTTTTTTCATTTCTTGTGTTTGAGCTGAAAGTCAAACACAAATCTGTTCAACTTAAAGCCTCAGCTTGGTTCTACTACACTATGCCCTGTGCCTAAAATAAGCATATAATATAAGGTCACAAAGATCCTGGTTTATCCCCAGTCCCAGGTGGCTCAGTGGTAAAGAATCTACCTGCCAAGCAGGAGATGCAGGTTCAATCCCTGAGTTGGGAAGATCCCCTGGAGGAGGAAATGGCAACCCTCTCCAGTGTTCTTGCCTGGGAAATCCCATGGACAGAGGAGTCTGGTGGGCTACAGTCCATAGGGTCGCAAAGTGTAGGACACGATTTAGCAACTGAGCATGCACTCTTCATAAGGTCACAAGCTTTACGAAGCTTTTTATTATCATTAGTTATTTACATGCTCATCTTCCCTGCTGGGCTGTTACAAGACTGATGTCTACTGAATGAATATGAAAGCTTAGTGATGCTACATATATACACTCATTCCACTATCCTCTTCACCAGAGGCTGAGGCCCAAGCTCTGGCAAGGAGGATGCTTTTCAGTCTGCCCATCACAAGTTTCAGCATTCACAAGCCAAGGACCAGACTGACTTTCTTTCCCTCTCAGCAAAATGGTGAGACCAAAGTTTCATAATATTCACATAGTCTAGAAGGAAAAAAAATGCCAGTTGCAAATATTGTTTCATTTACCTCATGAAATACATATTTCCAAATGTAGAAAGATGACCAGACACCTCCTTTTTGAATGCAAGGATCAGCCTGCTGGCAGGAGGAAAAGCCTTCAACACTGATACATGGGTCATGGTGAATGGAGGGAGGGAGTGCCTCGAGCACTTGGCTGAAATCCTGATACTGACAATTACCTGGACTCCCCGTTGTTCACCCAGCCAGTACATCAGTCCTGCAGACAGCAGGTGGGCAGACCAAGTGATGAGCACTTTCCAGTGATGTGCTGGGAAACGATGAACAGTTAGCTTTTTTAGGCAGGTATGGGGAAGGTGAGGAGAGGGCAATGGCACCCCACTCCAGTGTTTTTGCCTGAGGAATCCCATGGACGGAGGAGCCTGATGGACTGCAGTTCATGGGGTTGCTAGAATCAGACACACTGAGCAACTTCACTTTCACTTTTCACTTTCATGCATTGGAGGAGGAAATGGCAACCCACTCCAGTGTTCTTGCCTGGAGAATCCCAGGGACGGGAAGCCTGGTTGGCTGCCGTCTATGGGGTCGCACAGAGTCGGACACGACTGAAACGACACAGCAGCAGCAGATGGGGAAGGTGTACCCTGACTTGTAGCATTTGCCAATTTCCATGGTGTAAATAGTCCCAACCTGGTCAGTTTCACGCCATCAATAGGACATCGACTAGTTTGCACAATTCCTGGAAAGTCAATAATAGACTCTTGTGAACTCAGTTCAGTTCAGTCACTCAGTCGTGTCCGACTCTTTGCAACCCCATGAATCGCAGCACGCCAGGCCTCCCTGTCCATCATCAACTCCTGGAGTTCACCCAGACTCACGTCCATTGAGTCAGTGATGCCATCCAGCCATCTCATCTTCTGTCGTCCCCTTCTCCTCCTGCCCTCAATCCCTCCCAGCATCAGAGTCTTTTCCAATGAGTCAACTCTTCGCATGAGGTGGCCTAAGTACTGGAGTTTCAGCTTTAGCATCATTCCTTCCAAAGAAATCCCAGGGCTGATCTCCTTCAGAATGGACTGGTTGGATCTCCTTGCAGTCCAAGGGACTCTCAAGAGTCTTCTCCAACACCACAGTTCAAAAGCATCAATTCTTCGGCACTCAGCCTTCTTCATGGTCCAACTCTCACATCCATACATGACCACAGGAAAAACCATATCCTTGACTAGCCGGACCTTTGTTGGCAAAGTAATGTCTCTGCTTTTTAATATGCTGTCTAGGTTGGTCATTACTTTCCTTCCAAGGAATAAGTGTCTTTTAATTTCATGGCTGCAGTCACCATCTGCAGTGATTTTGGAGCCCCCAAAAATAAAGTCTGACACTGTTTCCACTGTTTCCCCATTTATTTCCCATGAAGTGATGGGACCAGATGCCATGATCTTAGTTTTCTGAATGTTGAGCTTTAAGCCAACTTTTTCACTCTCCACTTTCACTTTCATCAAGAGGTTTTTGAGTTCCTCTTCACTTTCTGCCATAAGGGTGGTGTCATTTGCATATCTGAGGTTATTGATATCTCTCCCGGCAATCTTGATTCCAGCTTGTGTTTCTTCCAGTCCAGTATTTCTCATGATGTACTCTGCATATAAGTTAAATAAGCAGGGTGACAATATACAGCCTTTGATGTACTCCTTTTCCTATTTGGAACCAGTCTGTTGTTTCATGTCCAGTTCTAACTGTTGCTTCCTGACCTGCATATAGGTTTCTCAAGAGGCAGGTCAGGTGGTCTGGTATTCCCATCTCTTTCAGAATTTTCCACAGTTTATTGTGATCCACACAGTCAAAGCCTTTGGCATAGTCCAAACTAGTACAGGCCAACTCCAGCTCAACCCTGGGGATGGCTACCCCTTTTATGGCCACTATTTTACATTAGGGCTATTGAAGGGGTCGGGACAAAGGGCTATCAGAGGCAATGCTGGAAATTCTCTTTAAAGTCAGATTGGCATTGGCATTACAGAACCTTTACTTAACACATGGATATCATGGATCCACCAAAACACGTGATCCACAGCAATAAAATACAAAGTTAAAAATACAAGCAAATATTTATCTATATTTCTCTATCTCTCCATATTAAAAGGGGATTATTTGGTTTTATTTTTTAGAACTCTTTTGGATCAGTGTGCATGTCCCTGCCCACTTCCTCTGAGTCTGATGACAGATCAACCTCTTTCATTGGGAGTTGTTGTTGTTGTTATTTGGTCGCCAAGTCATATCCAACTCTTTGCAGCCCCATGGACTGCAGCATGCCAGGCTTCCCTGCCCTTCACTATCTCCCAGAGTTTGCTCAAACTCATGTCCATTGAGTCAATGATGCCACCCAACCATCTTGTCCTCCATCGTCCCCTTCTTTCCCAGCATCAGGGTCTTTTCCAGTGAGTTGGTTCATAGGTATAGAGACAGGAAAACAGCAAGGAGAGAAAAAGGGAAGGCCACAGAACATTCGCTAGTCTGTGATGCTAGAAAGAAGAACTATGTGGGCACCAGCACTGCCACCAGCCGTGAGGCTCCAACCTTATTGGAGCCCAATAAGATTAACTTGCAGGCACATGAGGAACCTCATCTCCCCAATATTTTTCACTTTACAAAGTCATTAAAATGGAGAGAAATGATAAGTTGCAGTTCTAAATCTACCATGTTTTATTTTTCCTTTCCCTCCACCAATGTATCCTTGCTTTTTTGGCCAGGCAGCTCCTTGACTTCAAGCTCTCCTTAGAGACTTTCCCCAGATCTCTTTAAGGAGTGAGACTGGGGTCAGGTCTCCAAGGACAACCCTGAGACAGGGAATGTGCATACAAGTGACTTACAAAGGCAGCACTCCCCAGGGAAACTGAGCAGGGAAGAGGAAGCAGGACAGGGAAGCAGGGAAACCAAACAAGAGTGTGATTTCCGGCCAAGTCCCACAGTCTGGTCCTTGATCCTCCAGGGAAGCCTGCCATGTAAATCACGCTCACAGTGGCCAGCCTCTCCCCGGGAATGGGAGCTTCCCTGCTCCTGAGCCCCCTTAGTCATTGGATCAGGCCCACCTGGAGGACGCAAACTCTAAGGCACATCAGACTCACTTCTGGTGAAGTGCTCTAGCAGCCAGGTAGAACCCATCAGATCCCAGAGCTCGGCCCTTCCATTCTGACATTGATTTCCAAATCCTAAACCCGGCCCTGCCAGACAGGAGGCTCCTTAGAAATGAGGGACAAGGGAAGCCCCGACACAAATCAGAGTCCTAGTTCGTGGGCCTCCTGGCTCTGTAGTTTCTACACAGGGAAATTTCCACCACAATGAAGGGCTTCCCTGGTGGCTCCAATGTTAAAGAATCTGCCTGCAATGCAGGGAGACTCAGGTTCAATCCCTGGGTCGGGAAGATCCCCTGGAGATAGGAATGGCTATCCACTTCAATATTCTTCCTGGAGAATTCTATAGACAGAGGAACCTGGTGGGCTACAGTCCACGGGGTTGCAAAGAGTCAGACACAACGGAGCAATTAACACTTTCACTTTGGGACAGACGTTTCAATAGCCTTGGGGCTGTTTTATTAATATTTCATCTCTCAGTGCTTTGATTTCCCCATCTGTAAAAATGGGAATAATAATAATTACAGTATCTATCCATTATATAGGTTTGTTTTAGGATGAAATATATTAATTCCTGTAACATGTTTAGATCCATATTGGGCCCATGTATCTCTATATAAATGTTTGTTTAATAAAATCTTATCTTTCCAAACTACTAGATCTTATCATTGAGGTCAGAGCCACTAGAATGGGAATTTTATCAACTCTAAAAATATTTTTTTAAAGTAATAAAATATTCCAAAGCCATTGATATCTTCAAAGAAAAAAATGTGCCAAGGGAATAATGTATAGTGATAAAATAGTAAAAACTTAATGGGGTGAAGTCATGATACCATTTTAGAGCTTACTAAACAGAAACACATTGGAAAGAATCAATTACGGTTTTTAAATCTGAGGAGGTACCCAGGTCCCATGAATGCTACTGTGCTTCCAGTACCATCATAGGCACTGAGTTATCTGCTCCAGGTGGCAAATGGAGACCAGTTACTAGTAATAGCGTCCTATGGTTCTAGTACTATGTCCCAATTTCTTCTTCTAGTGAAAAAAAAAGAACAATAATCTGTCTTTTGTGGACAGTCCCTAAATAAGCAAATGACAATAACTGATATTGACAAGGGCAAACAAAACATGTGGCTCTCTTTCTGTCTACGAGAACTCCAAGACCTCACCCTTAAGGTCTCACACTATTGGAGGAGGTGTGTTTAAATGCCAGGAGGGCATGCAGCAAATCCACCTCCCTACACATTATAGCAGACAGGCAGCCTTGACTCTGGCAAAGGAGGGGACCAGCCCACACAGCATATGGACCTGCAGCAGAGCATATGGGTCTGGTCCTAGAGAAAAGGCTTCCATATGGTCCCGGAGCTGGGCTTGCCTTGCCCAGTCCCAGCCTCCCCGCACTTTTGGCTGGTTCATAAATCAGCCACTTCCCACCATCCCAGCACACCGGCTGATCCATGTGTGATTAATGCACACATTTGCCTGCAGCCTGGAGAGAACCCCAGGTACAGGTGGAGAGGAAGGAAAAGGATTTAATTGGAGTGGGGGTGGGAGAAGAAGGAAAGAGAGGTCATTCCTCATTGCCATTGAGCCAGTGCTATCTTTAGAAGTCCTGGCTTTGTAAGAATGAATTTTCTTGGAAATCTGTCTTGCGGACTCCCCAGGAACCCCACGGTAGCCCAGGCTTTACCTCCCAAGACTCAGAAAGATGATTGCTCCATTCTATCCTGTCCCACCCTCTATGATCCTCCAGGGGTTCTTCATCTGAGTTTAAGCATGCCTTCAGATCCTTTAAGAAAGGCTAGGGTCACTGAAGACAATAAGATTAGATGTGCCGGGAAGCAAATCCACTCAACTGTGTTTTAGACCAATATTTTCCAACTGTGCCCAACAGAGGGCAAAGTGTTTTATGCAGAAGGTGCAGGAAGGGTTCAATCAGAGAAATTCTGCTTTGACTTTGTTCTACCTGTTAGGCTGTTCAAATCTGATTCAGTTGTGATTTTGTTAAGGATCATATGGCTGAAAACAATTGAGACCCACTCACTCAAATTAAAAATGCTGCAGATACAATGAGGAGTGTCCACTGTGGGGAGCATGATTATAAAATGAGCCATGGTTGCCATTCACAGGGCAGGAGAGGCAGCAGCACTGTAATAGACAAAAGAGATGCGAGGTCACGTTTCCATTTGGTGGTTGAGTGACTGATTTTGGGCAAAAACATTTCCTTTCTATGCCCCAATTTCATCATCTGTGAAATGGGAATTATAAATGATAACTGACTTAGATGGACAAGGGGAGACAGAATGAGATTCATCCATGCCCTGCATTTCCACGATGTTGGAACATAATAAAGGACCAAGACATGTTTGCTATAATCTTTCTTCTTCCTGTGTCACTCACCCCGCTGAACATATTATTGGTGTTATCTTTGGTCCTCCCATCTCTATGAAGGTCCTCCCATGTCTATTATTCCACTTTAATAGATTAGGAATCTAAGGGTAAGACCTGGATCTTGAACAAGGGTACTCAAATATCTCCTCATGTGGAGGACATTGGTGTTTCGGGACCAGTCTGAGAATCATCCAAATAGGTGACTTTGTTTTATTCATACTTCTCTGAAAACACTATGCAATTTGACGTGATTAGGCTTTCTGCACTCTTTACTTTCATGTGTTCTCCTGTATGCATTCACCCATCCATCCACTGAACTACAGATTCAGTTCAATAAGCATTTATTGAATGCCTACTTAGTGCCAGGAACATCAAAAAATCACTTCGATTCTCTGAAGATTAAAGAGCCCTTCAGGTAAAGCATGGGTGTTAAGATGAGCTACAGTGTAGGATTTTTACATAAAATGAAATAGATTATCTCAAAAGCTTTTGTCACCTACAAGTGTTCTTTCCATATTAGGACTTCTTAGAGAGAGAGAAGCCATATACTTCAGTTCGCTTGGACATTTCTGGCAGAGTTATTAGCAGCATCCTTTTTATTCTCAAAAAGGTCCTGTTTGTAAGTTAAATCCTAGAGTCACCCTAGATGTGAAGATGGTCATAATGATCGTGTATATTTATGTAGGTTCATCTAGAAGAAGGGGCTACTTGTCCCTCTGCAGAAGTTTTGAGACTAGATTAGGGATAAAATGGTTCTCTCTGTGTTTTGAAGTATGGGTTTCATGCCCATTAAAAAGATGGAAAATCCAGTCTGCCTCTCCGTAGGAGCATAGCAGCCTTACATTGTGAGGGCTTGGCAGCAGGGAGGGAAAGAATTTATAGCCAGCATTCCACCACCAGCAATGAGTGAGTTATATGGGAAAACTTTTTATAAACCAGTGTAACCTGATATTTGGGGCTTCCCTAGTGGCTTAGACAGTAAAGAATCTACCTGCAATGCTAGAGACGTGGGTTTGATCCCTGGATCAGGAAGTTCCCCTGGAGAAAGGAATGGCAACCCACTCCAGTATTCTTATCTGGAGAACCCCATGGATAGAGGAGCCTGGTGGGCTATAGTCCATGGGGTCGCAAAGAGTCAGATACAACTGAATGACTGAACAGGCACACGCAACCTGATATTTAAAAACTCACATTTCCTGGAAAGAAGGGCCCCCTCCAAAGGATTTGAGGGAACCCATAAAAAAAAAAGTGTTTCCCATGTGCTAATTAAAGAACATCATCAGCTATGTCTGCAAATTTACTCCTCTTCTCCAGGGCTCTTCCCCACCCCACATCGTTTCTTGATTGTCCTCAGTGACTAGTACTTCCCCCAAGCCACAGGGCTTCTGCTAACAGTACGGTTACTTCTGCCAGACATGGTGAGGTCTTCCCCAGGGCCCTTCTATCCACTCTTGGGGCCCCGAGATCCTACTCTGTCATCCTGGGTCCCAGAGCTTACAGAGTGGGAACAAATGTCTCCTCTTCTCCTTTTATTATCACTTTCTTTCAGGGGAGTTCCACAGTCAGTTTTCTTGGGTCCTATATCTCCTGGCATCTTCTAGTCAAATAATTTTATCCATTCACACTCATCATAGGTTCCCAGCACAAGATTACAGAGAGACAAGCCCACAGACAAATCTAAGACACTCACACAAGGAGGTACCCTCAAATAAGTCCCTAAATCATACTTCCTCAGTGTTTTATGGGGCAAAGCTTGGTAAACCTGACATCCTATGTCTATACGATGAGTTCAC
Organism: Bos mutus; assembly: GCF_027580195.1. NCBI lineage: Eukaryota > Metazoa > Chordata > Mammalia > Artiodactyla > Bovidae > Bos > Bos mutus. The sequence goes on along the minus strand of NC_091629.1, from coordinate 52,592,059 downwards.
TCCTGGGAGGTTCCCTAGGATTTCATTCAAGGAGATTTGAGCCAGCTTTTCTGTTCTATAAAATACAGCACTTAAGAATACAGGCTCTGGGGGCAGATACATATGAACCTAATTCCAGGCTGGGCGTCTTACTCACTATGATCTTGAGCAAACTGCAAGCCCCACTAAGCCTCAGTTTCTTCATCTGTGAAATGGAAATAATAAAAGCACCAGTTAGGACTGTCATGATGGCTATAGTACACATTGTTGTAAAGTCTTTGAACAATGTCATGAAACAATACACATTCATCTTTATTTTGATGTCTTCATTATTATTATCCTAATAGCAAGTCAATCTTAGTCTGCAATTGGAAGGATAGGTGCTCTCCTATGAAAGGTAGAGGGCTTCCCTGATGGCTCAGTGGTAAAGAATCTACCTGACAAGCAGGAAATGTGGGTTCAATTTCTGGGTCAGGAGGATCCCCTAGAGAAGGGAATGGCAACCCACTCAAGTATTCTTGCCTGGGAAATCCCATAAACAGAGGAGTCTGGCAGGTTACTTCTACGGGGTCCCAAAAGAGTCAGACACACTTAGCGACTAAACAACAAGAATGAAAGGCAGAACAAATGTGTTTTATTTCTTTTTTTTTCAGCCCTCAAGCCTTAGCCCCAGAGCAAGCTACTCTCCAGAACTCAAATTTCATGGATGCAAGGCAGAATATTGACTTCCTTCTGTCTTTCCACTAAAGTTCATTTGTAAGGGGGTGTAGGTGCCCCCCCCACCACGTCCATCTAAATATTTCAATTTCTGTCTGAATGTTTGCCAGTCCGTTAGGAGAGCATTGATAACAAGGAAGATAAAACATGTATTTAGAAAGAATGTGAGTGAGTGTGTGTAGATGTGCGGGAGTTTCTAGACATCTGTGTAAATGAACTCCTGATTCAGGGTATGTCTGTGCTGGGGGCAAAGGCTGTCTTACGCAAGTCTCGTTAAGAGAGTGACTGGTTGAAAGCCAGACCTGGATTATCACAAATGGATGCAGAGGGAGGCTGAAAATCAGGCCTCCTGCCCACTCAGCAGTTCTCAGCGCTGGCCCCATCTCAGCCATCTAATGCTGTTCCTGCATTAGATGCTGCAAACACAATTGACTTCTATTACTTATAAAGCCAACCACTTTACTTCATTTAAACATTTAGGCTGGACTTGAGAGATTTCTGAGGGGCTGGACAGCACAACCAGCCCCAACCAGTCCAGCGCTCCAGCTCCCACTCAGACTACATAACAAGAGAAGAATATTCCTTCATTCTACAGTCAGCATCTAGTCTCCATTAGCAGATGGCTTTAAAGGTTGTTGTTTCTGCACTTGAAAGATCTGATCCAAATACACATCCTCAAACACATTGTTCATTTCATTCATTCATTGGACCCATGTTCAATGCACCCGGTCTCCATTGGGCCCAGGAATATATGCAGAGATCGTATATCAAAGAAATCTTTAGGATGCTCACAGTCGATCACAAGAAATAGAGGGCAAAGAAATGAGAAAGATATAGCAGTATTAATGCTGTATGTGATGATTGCAAAAAAAAAAAAAAGGAAAGAAAGGAAAATAGTACTGCTGCTGCTGCTAAGTTACTTCAGTCATGTCCAACTCTGTGTGACCCCATAGACGGCAGCCCACCAGGCTCCCCTGTCCCTGGGATTCTCCAGGCAAGAGCACTGGAGTGGGTTGCCATTTCCTTCTCCAATGCATGAAAGTGAAAAGTGCAAATGAAGTCACTCAGTCATGTCCGACTCTTCGCGACCCCATGGACTGCAGCCTACCAGGCTCCTCCATCTAGAACTCAGCAAAGAAAGTATGAGATAAATCAAAATGGCTAGAGAGTTGAGGACATGTTCAAACTAAACCCTGAGGAATGCTTTGTTTTTCAGGAGGAATATGGAATGAAAGAGATGGGAATACCAGACCACATGACCTGCCTCTTGAAAAATCTGCATGCAGCTCAGGAAGCAACAGTTAAAACTGGGTATGGAACAACAGACTGGTTCCAAATAGGAAAAGGAGCACACCAAGGCTGTATATTGTCACCCTGCTTATTTAAATTATATGTAAAGTACATCTTGAGAAACGCTGGGCTGGATGAAGCACAAGCTGGAATCAAGATTGCCGGGAAAAATATCAATAACCTCAGATATGCAGATGACACCACCCTTATGGCAGAAAGTGAAGAGGAACTCAAAAGCCTCTTGATGAAAGTGAAAGAGAAGAGTGAAAAAGTTGGCTTACAGCTTGACATTCAGAAAACTAAGATCATGGCATCTGGTCCCATCACTTCATGGCAAATAGATGGGGAAACAGTGGAAACAGTGACAGACTTTATTTGGTGGGGTCTCCAAAATCACTGCAAATGGTGACTGCAGCCATGAAATAAAAAGACGCTTACTCCTTGGAAGAACAGTTATGACCAACCTAGACAGCATATTAAAAAGCAGAGACATTACTTTGCCAACATAGGTCCATCTAGTCAAGGCTATGATTTTTCCAGTAGTCATGCATGGATGTGAGAGTTGAACTATAAAGAAAGCTGAGCACCAAAGAATTGATGCTTTTGAACTGTGGTATTGGAGAAGACTCTTGAGAGTCCCTTGGACGGCAAGGAGATCCAACCAGTCCATCCTAAAGGAAATCAGTCCTGAATGTTCATTGGAAGACCTGATGTTGAAGCTGAAACTCAATACTTTGGCCACCTGATGCGAAGAACTGACTCTTGAAAAGACCCTGATGCTGGGAAAGACTGAAGGCTGGAGGAGAAGGGGAGACAGAGGATGAGATGGTTGGATGGCATCACTGGCTCAAAGGATATGAGTTTGCGCAAGCTCCAGGAGCTGGTGATGGACAGAGAAATCTGGCATGCTACAGTCCCTGGGATCACAAAGAGTCAGACATGACTGAGTGACTGAACTGAACTGATGGGATGAAAAATGCTCTAGGCAGAAGATATTGGAGAAGAGGCACAGACGTGGGGTTCAGGCAGATCTTTGGTTAAATTACATGACTACTTGGTAGACCTCGGGCAAGTTATTCCATCTCCCAGAGCTTCAGCTGCTTCTCCATAAAACCAAGCTGATTGAGCTCCCTCTGATTATGGTGGAGCTCAGAAGCTCATATCAGCAAATGGCTGAGAGAATGTAACTTATGCTGGATATTCATGACATGATGTCTGTTTAATATGACTAGAACTGCAGGAGGGGCAGACTATAAAGAGTCTTAGGGGGACTGATTCTGCAGACAAAAGGCTCCTGTTGATGGTTTTAAGCCAAGGAGTAACACAGCCATTGTTGGCTTAGAATAGGTGTCATTGATGATGAGGTTAAAGATAACCTGAAGGTACTGCCAAAGGAAGCAGGTGACAAAACCTGGAAAATAGTCAGGAAAAGTAAATAGTAAGAAAAATAGGCAGCTTATCCTTGGTTGTTAAAGGGTAAATTTCCTAAATAGAAACCTTCAGTCACAAGATCTTTATTCTTCATCGTGAAGCAAGCACCCATCTACCTTTAAGGTTGCAGCATAAATCCTGTTGCAGGCCTTCTCAGGTGGTGCTGGTGGTAAAGAATCCACCTGCCAATGCAGGAGATATAAGAAATGCTGATTTGATCCTCAGGTCAGGAAGATCCCCTGAAGGAGGGCATGGCAACTCACTCCAGTATTCTTGCCTGGAGAATCTCATAGACAGAGGAGCCTGGCAGGCTACAGTCCACAGGGTTTCAAAGAGTCACATATGACTGAGAAACTTAGCACACATGCATAAATCCTGTTACATGTTTTGATCAACATCTGAATCTCACAGAAAAATGGACTTATAAATCAACATCAAAGTCATGAGACAAGAGTCACTTTCTACTTAGTATTTCACCCTCCCTGCTTCTTCATTCCAAAGCCTGCTTAGAGTCAGACAAACAACATGATTGAGAGAAAAGACATTTTTCCTGACATTGTGCTCCTTACCTTTTAAAAGTCTCAGTGGGAGAACCAAGGAAAAATGTTCTCCCAACATTTCCCCACTGTATCCTCCCTGCAAAGAAAAAAATAAATTCTAAAGACAGCATATGTGCCCAAGTGTGATGATCCTCCACCATGAAGTCCAAACATCATCTCCTGGGAAATAATCAACCCAAGCCCAGATGACCATTCCCTCCCCTGTGGACCTACCACCTACCCTTCATCGGTTGCATGGTATCAGTCTTCTCAAGTGGCTCAGTGATAAAGAATCCACTGGTCAAGTAGGAGACATGGGTCCAATCCTGGAAGATCCCCTAGAGAAGGAAGTGGCAACCCACTCCAGTATTCTTGCCTAAGAAATCCCATGGACAGAGTAGCCTGGCTACAGTACATGGGATCACAAAAAATGTCAGATACAACTTAGCGACTGAACAACAACAGCATTGCAATTAATTCCCCATTCTTGTCTGTCCCCATAACTAAGCTAAGAGCTCGTCTAAGTCGAGATAAGATCTTATCTACATCCTTATGTCCCCCACTTGGTACAACACCTGGCACCTAACGGATAGGTGGCAAGGTTTGCTGAGTGCATAAATATGGGTCTAATCTCATTTCAAAGTCTCCTAACTTCCAGTTTTCTCTAGAGTGATCTGGGGCCTTCATGAATACACAAGTCAGAGATATGAATACACATGTCAGGGAACTCCAAGGGGCAGGACAAGATTCTAATGACTCCACCCACCACTGACTGTATATGTGAATAATCTGTTCACTTACTGAGCCCATGGGGATTAGTCAAGACTAGATATGTGTAAATTCTATTTCTGGCAGCAACTCAGGAGCTGTAGGGAGGTTGCTCTGTGCATCCTCCATGCCCTCAGTCACCCAGGGGTAGGGCTACGTAAGTTGTATTTGAATTTACCAGGTTCGTCTGGGAAAGAGGTGTTCTCCATGTATATATATGAGCTTCCTTTTGTTGTTGCTGTTGTTTAGTTGCTCGGTCATGTCCCACTCTTTTGAGACCCCATGGACTGTAGCCCGCCAGGCTCCTCTGTCCAAAGGATTTCCCAGGCAAGAATACTGGAGTGGGTTGTCATTTTGTTCTCCAGGGGATCTTCCTGATCCAAGGATCAAACCCGCATCTCCTGCATTGCAGGCAGATCCTTTACCACTGAGCCAGCAAGGAAGCCCTATGAACTTCCCTTGAATCTAGGTATATTTATGTCTGTATTCTCTCTGTGGAAAGCTGTTTCCCCAACTTTTTCACTTCCCAGAACAGGTGTCAACAAACCATGGTGTACAGGTCAAATCAAATGCACAGCTTATTTTTATAAATAAAGTTCTATTGGAACACAGCAACCTTCATGTCTCCATAGATTGTCAATGGCTGCTTTCATGCTAGAACAGTAGAGTTCAGTAATTTGCCATAGAGACTGCAGGTGCTGCAAAACCTGAAATATATACTCTCCAGGCCTTTACAAACATCTGCAGCCCCCTGTTCCAGGGTTTAACTTCAGTGGCAGTAGTTGTAGTAACCCGTGCAGGCTCAGTGCTAAGCAACTGAGACCCACAGAGCTCAAAGGTGGCCACTATGGGGACTTCTCCAGCAGTACAGTGGTTAAGATTCCACCTTTCAGTGTAGAGGCCACAGATTAAATTCCTGGTCTGTGAACTATTTAATAAGAACCCATATGCAGAGAGGTAGGCCCCCCCAAAATTTTTAAAGGTGGCCACTGCCATGATGCCCATTTCATGGATGAGCTCACTTAGCCTGCACCTCACTTAGCTAAGCACTGATGCCATCACAGTAAGCAAGGCACACATGATGCCTACCTCAAGTCGGCTCCCAATCTTGCTTCACTGGTTCAAGGCCTCTGAGCTGTGGTCCAGAATTATTCTCATGTATCACCTTTTGCTAACTCCTCCAAATGATCCTGTATATACTTCTTCTGACCGCCTGTTCCCTCCTGCCTCCCAAGAGCCCAAATCAGAGCCAAAGCACTCATGGAAAATCCACGAATTTCCAAACTTCCTCCATGAGATGTTTAGGCTGTGGGAGAAGCATCCTTCTCCAGGTTGTGCTGCAGCCAGAGCTCCTCCCATTCTATAAGTGTGTGTGGTCTGGTCCACACCCATCTGCTGGGCCAGGGTCAGACCCGTGGGTCACCTCCACCCAGAGGCTGATGACGCTCTGGGACTAGGAACTGAGAAAGTGCCCTGGCTGGGTCTCCCGTAAGTGGCTGGATCTCTGGGCGCCACTCAGGGCAGGGTCTTCCGCTGGCCCCTGACAGGTAAAGATATTAAACAAGGCCTGCATCCTTCCAAGGGGGCGTGGCCAGGACGTCTTCCATCAGCAGTGCTATGGGTTTGGGCTTCTCTTCCCTTCCTCCAGTGCGTCCCCGGGAGCCCACTGTTCTTTCTGTTATTTTAAATGGGCCACGATGAAAAATGCTCACGATGGGACTCTGCTGCACAGGAGGAAGACCACGGAGGGACAGAAGGGCCACAGAAAAGTCCTGACCGCCCCAGTTCGGGCGGCTCCGAGAGGATTCTAATTAGGAGAATGGCCGAGCATCTCTCTGCAGGAAGCCCGGATCGTTAGCGATGGCACCGCATACACTCTGCCTGCGGTCTGCCGCCATGCGACCGTGCTGGCACCACGCAGGCCCTGTTGTTGGCTGCCGCATCAGAACAGATGTCCAGAGAGGGCTTTCGTCTTTGTTTTTCGTTTCTTGTGTTTGAGAGATTTTTTTTTTAAGCATTACATGACCCTCTGCCAGAGACTTCTTGTGCCAGGATAAAGGGTTTGGCTGGGTCAGGAAAGCATGACAAGAGGGATTTCAACAGGGCTTGTGTGGGCTCTCGGGGTGAAAAACAGTGAGATGTGGAAAGAAGCTGGATTGCTCCTTTGCAGTCTGAGAAGTCGACCAAGAGGTGCCTTCTGGCATTGTCCTTAGCAGCCACCAGCTACTCCTGCAGAGCCCACCCCTCTGTGTAAACCACTAGACCCACAGTCCAAGGCACTGATATTGTGTTGTGTATCTACAAGGGCTTGGCAAGGATTCATGGCAATAGTGTGTTCTTGAACACACAGACACAGTGTGTTTATAAGTGTATGTGTTCACACATCTCTAACACGTGGTAGATTTACCCAGAATGCCTTCCCCCAGCAGCAGAAAATGACACAGTGACTCCTCTGTTTTATCAATGGGACACCTGATGAGAAGTTCCATTGTATGTTTTAGAGTAAATGGAACCAGATCCAAAATTTCGATGTAGGCTTTCTCATTCTTTCTGGGATTCCATGTAAATATGGACTGTGACAAAAAATTGGGATGTGTCAACTGGCCAGCAAAAGGATGGATTTAAAAAAAAAAAAAGGGCTATTGGGGAAAATCCAAGATATACCATTGCTGTAACTATAACATGAGAATTTAGCAAATTTTCTGCAAGTGGATTGAGACAGCAAACCCAACCCACGCAATTTGGCCTAGAAATTCAAGGTATGTAACTTCTATTTGGGGACTGGCTTTGAAAAGAAGACCACATGACATCAAAAACTTTCAATTAAAATGCCGTTGGTCCAGATGTTTGGCCATACAATGCCAACAACTAGTTTGACTGTTTTGAATTTAATTGACCAGATGTTTTAGTGGTAGGTGTCTTAATGAGTAGGAGAAATGTTTGCAGAGTTGAATCAAATTTCTCTGGGAAGAGCCAGACTCCCTGGAAACGGACTTAAATGCTATCACTGCCATTAACCAGAACTTGTCAGAAGTTCCAAAACTGTCTCACCCCCTTCTTACCTAGTCCTTTAGGATACTGTGCTCTTCGGTTGGCTAAGCTCAGAGAAGATGGACAGTGCCTTAGGATTCTCCCAGAAGCAGATCCTAAAACAAAAAGGCAAAGGCAAATTTAGAAGCAACTGGTAAACCAAGCACAGATTAAACACAGGCAAAACAGTTTTTCAAAGAGTAGAAAGTGGATGGATATGAGGGTAGAGGTCTCAGATTCAGTGTCAGGCCTGCTGCTTTCTTTGAATGTGATGATAGAAGCATCAGTTTACTCTGTGCCCAGCACACAGCATCCTTCATCTGTTTCACAGATGAGAATGTCCAGGACCTGAAGCATTAAGTCATGTGTCCAAAGGTACCCAGCTGGGAAATGTCAGAAGTAAGATTAGTTCTCAGACATCGGCTGGGAGCCGGGGCTGTCAGCCACCCCTCTATACTGTGTGATTCAGAACTTGTTAGAATGTCAGTTTCCCCACCTCTAAGTCCAATGTCTGTCTTAGAGGGCAGTCATAAAGGGGTTAAACAGGATAAACTAGGAGAAGATAGAGAGTTTGTATGGAACTCCATTCTTTGTGAGTTGAGTTCCCCACAAGTGCTAGTTATGACACCCTTAAAAGAGCTGATTGTCAGTGCTTATATGCTCCTGCCTCCTCTTTACAAGGTCTCTCCACGCAGATGGCATGACATGGATCCCTGAGACCCAGTAGCTCTTCCTTTAACATAAAAGCACCTCTCCCTTTGAGACTCAACACTGTGGCAGAGGAAACCAGTGGCCACCCTCCCATGTCTCCACCCTCAGCAGCTCCTGCTTTTTCCACAACCTTGGGTTTCCCAAGCCATTCGCATGATTCATATTAATGTGGAGAATTAGGACACACAGGCCTGGCATGGCCAGGCAGCCTGAAACCCGCATACACACAGGGTGGAGCAGACTGTAGGACAAAGCCAGGTGGCCAGCCAGTGAGAGCCAGGATCCAAGGTGAGACCCCCAGGAGGTACCAAGGGGCGTGTGGAACCTGCACTGGGAGGCACAGGGCAGCCTTATTTGTAAGTTTGCACAGGTCTGAGATCTCAGGAGCTCTTCCCACTGGATTCACCCAGTTTTATTTCTCTATTCTCCTAATTATGTGCTGGGCAGGAGGGAAAGGTCAGTAGTAAATGAGGTTCCCTCTGTATCAAAGGCCAGGCCAGACAACACACAGCATTTTTGTTGTTAATATATCCACTAAGATGATCCAGAAACACAGCAAGAATTCTGTCTTTCCTCTAAAATAAACAATCCTTGCAAACTTATGGTTACCAAAGGGGAAATGTGTGTGTGCTGGGGGTAGGGAGGGGGGGTCGTGGAGGAGGGATAAATCAGGAGCTTGGGATTGACATACACCCATTACCATATATAAGATAGATTACCAACAAGGACCTACTGTGTAGCACAGGGAACTCTACTAGATATTCTGTTATAACCTATGGAAAAAGAATCTGGAAAAGAATGAATGTATGTATATGGATAACTGAATCACTTTGCTATACACCTGAAACTAACTCAACATTGTAAATCAACTATCGTGCGTGTATGCTCAGGGGCTTCTGTCATGTCCAACTCTCTGTGACCCTACGGACTGTGGTCCACCAGCCTCGGAGATGACTCTTGCTTTCAGGCTGTGTGGACAGCGTTTGTGCAGAAGCCTTGTTGGGGCCAGTGACGATGTGTAGGCCAAGAGTCCCTCTATGGGAAAGATCGGTTGAGGATTTCTCTCTGGTCTAGAATGTGAGGGGAGGGAGGAAAAGAGTTATCTTCTCGGGAGCTGTCCCCCGGGGGCCCTCTGGAACATTTAACATGTGACAAGGGGATGAGGTGGAAGATCAGAGCCTGAGCCACCAACACTCTATTCTAGCAGGAGGGATGAATCTAAGGCACCAGGACTTCTCTCTTGTTCCTCAGGGAGGAGCTGCCTTTTCAGGATAGAATTGACCTGATCAGGGCTCTTTCTCCTAGGGCCCTGATCTGAGAAAATTGCATTTATCCCACAGCAGGCAGGAGACTGAATCCCCATCTCTTCACAGCCTGATGCTCCTCCAGATCAGGGATCTGGTCATCTAGAAGGTTCCCTGGCAGTCCCAGTGGACCTCTGCCAAATGCTCATCTGCCACAAAAAGATATAAGAATAATTTTCAAAACCTTTGAGTATCTCTCAATATTTTTTGTCTCTGGGATGTATACTGTTTCCTTAAGTTATGAAGGTGTCTTTCAGCCAACAGAGCTTTCATTATCTGAGATTTTCTCTCATGGGAAATAAGCTGGCTTCCGTAATAGCCAGAGATGCTTTCAAATTTTTCTGAAAGAATTTTTATTTGCATTTTATAGGTGCCCAGCTCATCATGTACATTGCTGAGCTTGTCACCTGCTTTTGAAAGATTCTTTTCTACTTTACAGGGTGAAACTGCAAGTTGCTCAGTCGTGTCCAATTCTTTGCAACTCCATGGACTGTCTCCAGGCCAGAATACTGGCGTGGGTAACCTTTCCCTTCTCCAGGGGATCTTCCCAACCCAGGGATCTAACCCAGGTCTCCCACATTGCAAGTGGATTCTTTACCAACTGAGCCACAAGGGGAGCCCAAGAATATGAGAGTGGGCAGCCTACCCTTCTCCAGTGGATCCTCCCAACCCAGGAATTGAACCAGGGTCTCCTGCATTGCAGTCAGATTCTTTACCAACTGAGACATCAGGGAAGCCCTTTACAGGGTAAATTCTCTCTAACTCAAATATTTGGTGAGAATTTTTTTCCCCCTTGATGCAGTTCTAAGAGAACTTGAAGTACCCATAGAAGCTGTTGTCTCTATTTTCTGTTTTTGTTTTGTTTTTCTGTGTAAAGCCTTATTAGTTTAGAGAATTTGCATGTAATTTTCAGTTCAGTTCAGTTCAGTTGCTCAGTTGTGTCCGACTTTTTGCGACCCCATGAATCACAGCACACCAGGCCTCCCTGTCCATCACCAACTCCTGGAGTTCACTCAGACTCACGTCCATTGAGTCAGTGATGCCATCCAGCCATCTCATCCTCTGTCGTCCCCTTCTCCTCCTGCCCCCAATCCCTCCCAGCATCACAGTCTTTTCCAATGAGTCAACTCTTCGCATCAGGTGGCCCAAGTACTGGAGTTTCAGCTTTAGCATCATTCCTTCCAAAGAAATCCCAGGGCTGATCTCCTTCAGAATGGACTGGTTGGATCTCCTTGCAGTCCAAGGGACTCTCAAGAGTCTTCTCCAACACCACATTTAAAAGCATCAATTCTTCGGCGCTCAGCTTTCTTAATAGTCCAACTCTCACATCCATACATGACCACAGGAAGAACCATAGCCTTGACTAGACGGACCTTTGTTGGCAAAGTAACGTCTCTGCTTTTCAATATGCTATCTAGGTTGGTCATAACTTTTCTTCCAAGGAGTAAGCATCTTTTAATTTCATGGCTGCAGTCACCATCTGCAGTGATTTTGGAGCCAAAAAAAAAAAGTCTGACACTGTTTCCACTGTTTCCCCATCTATTTCCCATGAAGTGATGGGACCAGATGCCATGATCTTCGTTTTCTGAATGTTGAGCTTTAAGCCAACTTTTTCACTCTCCTCTTTCACTTTCATCAAGAGGCTTTTGAGTTCCTCTTCACTTTCTGCCATAAGGGTGGTGTCATCTGCATATCTGAGGTTATTGATATTTCTCCCGGCAATCTTGATTCCAGCTTGTGCTTCTTCCAGCCCAGCGTTTCTCATGATGTGCTCTGCATAGAAGTTAAATAAGCAGGGTGACAATACACAGCCTTGACGTACTCCTTTTCCTATTTGGAACCAGTCTGTTGTTCCATGTCCAGTTCTAACCATTGCTTCCTGACCTGCATACAATTTTAAGAACATCACTTATTCAATCTTTGTCAGTGAGTTTAGTGTATATTTCATTTCCTTATTTTTTGAGAGTTTTTAATATTTAACTCAATCACATGAATCGCTGATTTCAAAACTTGGTTTTTCACTCGTTCTATGTGTTCTCTGTATGCTGATGAATCCCAAGCTCCCACCACACTGTCTCCTCCAGGACCTGCTGCACAAGCTCTCATACTCTCGGATTCCAATGTCTACCCAAAGACTTGGCCTGACTCTCCTTAGAATTTTCTGATATTCTCTTCTGTATAGTAAATTTATCATTCTCCCTTTCATTCCTTCAGCTTCTCATGAAAGAAGGTTTAGACATCCCTTAAAAATTGGAATCTTTTTTCAAAGCATCCTTTAGCACTGCCTGATGGATTTTGAAAGATGTCATGATGGCAGCTATTTGATTTTGGATGTATCCTGATTTATCTTAGAAATACCAGATCTTTCTGGAAAGGTCAACTTGCTCTTTGTTAATTATCTGTTTACCCATTCACTCCCTAGGTAGTAAAATAATATAAAATTTAAATTTTAACCATTTTAAGTGTATAATTTAGTACTCTTGCCTGGAAAATCCCATGGACGGGGGAGCCTGGTAGGCTGCAGTCCATGGGGTCGAGAAGAGTCGGACAGGACTGAGCGACTTCACTTTCACTTTTCACTTTCATACATTGGAGAAGGAAATGGCAACCCACTCCAGTGTTTTTGCCTGGAGAATCCCAGGGACGGGGGAGCCTGGTGGGCTGCGTCTCTGGGGTCGCACAGAGTCGGACACGACTGAAGTGACTTAGCAGCAGCAGCAGGTACATTCATATTGTTGGGCAATACCTCATCACTATTCATCCCCAGAACTTTATTGTCTTCCCAAACTGACACTCTGTATCCATTAAAATACAACTCCCCACTACCTCCTCCCTCTATTCCCTGCCAGCCACCATTCTACTTTCTGTCTCTATGAATTGAACTACTTGAGATACCTCATGCAAATGGAATCATACAGTATTTGCTCTTTTGTGTGTGGCTTATTTCGCTTAGCTGACCCTCTGCACAGTTGAAAATCCACATGCAACTTTATAGTAAGCCCTCTCTACTGATGAGAGGGCCCACTATCCTCTATAGAGATAGAGATAGAGTTTTCTCTATGATGAGGAAACCATCATACGGATGTTTCCCCACCTGCAGATTCAATCAACTGTGGATTGTATAGTGCTATAGTATGTATTTGTTGAAAAAAAAATCCACGTGGAAGTAGACCCACCCAGTTCAAACTCATTTGCTCAAAAGTCACTGCATTTAATAAAGCAAAACAAGTGATGTAAACTCCTTAGTGACCAAAAAGTTTAAGGGGGTGTAGATGGCTTCAAGTATAGCTTGATCTAGGGTCAAGCAGTTCATTGCCAGCATTCTCTCTTGTATCCCTTGTCATTTCCTCATCTCTGAAAACATGTATTCGCACAAACAATTGTATGTGAATGCCCGTATCAGCTTTATTTGTAATAGCCAAGAGCTGGGCAGGAACAGGGATTCTACTCCTGATGAGGTTTCCATGGAGATGACAGTGGAAGGCGTGGTATCCATGACTGACTGGCAGGGATGGAAGGACCAGCTCCCCATCTGATCTCCTCTGACATCAATCCAGTGGAGGTACTAGGACACCTCTTACTGCCACCCATGGATGTGAGTCTATGCTCCCCACCAGCCTTTGTGTCATCCTCTGTAGTATGTGACTGAAGCAGTTATTGTCTGAAAGTTTTACATCTTGACAGTCTGCGTCTTCTTGGTCTCTGGCTAGAGAGAGCAGGCGTTGATGTTTCCAGCTTCTTCACTGCCATGTCTAGAGTGTATGAGGTGGAAAGAAACTCAGAGGAACTCACCACCATGTCCTTCCTCGGGTTCTGAGGTTTTAGTCAGAACTTCTCTTCTTTTCTTCTTTTCAAATATCCGTGTATTTATTTTATACACAATGTCCAGGATTTCTTTTTGTGCTTAATGGGAGAAGTATGACACCTACACACATTCTATCTTCCCACTCTGGGCATGTCTTCATGTGCAGGACAGTCCAGGGTGCCAAGGAATGAATTCCTCAGGAGCAACCCTCAGTTAGTGATGGAGAGACGTTAGTGGAAAAATACCCCAGAGCCCTCAATCCTGGGTGCTCCAGGCAGGAGCTCTGTAGTCTCTCAGAAATTTCTAGTAAGAATGAGCCCAGTTGCCCCCAACAATAACTTGTTGGGAGTTTGGGATTAAGAGGTACCAACTACTAGGAATAAAATAAAGAAACAAAGATGTAATACACAGCATAGGGAACACAGTCAATATTTTATAATAACTTTAAATGGAGTATAATCTATAAAAATACTGAATTTATATGTTGTATACCTAAAGCTAATATTGTAAGTCAACTATTTTGTTGTTACTGTTGTTGCATAGTCACTAAGTTGTGCCCGACTCTTTGCAAACCTATGCAAGGTAGCCCACCAGGCTCCCCTGTCTATAGAATTTCCCAGGCAAGAATACTGGAGTGGGTTACCATTTCCTTCTCCAGGGGGTCTTCCCAACTCAGGGATGGAACTCATGTCTCCTGCTTGGCAGGCAGATTCTTTACCACTGAGCCACCAAATAAACTATACCTCAACTAAAAAAAATAAAAGAATTTATCAACCCCCCCAAAAAAATGCCCAGTAAGCTCAAATTTTAGGTCTAAAATTGAAGGAAAATCCTAAAATGAAAAGATAGACTGAACTTGAGGGCAACATTTGCAAGAATTCCACAGAATTTAAAAAAAAAAAAAAAAGTGTTATTATTTTTAAAACTCTATCTGAAACTTTTTGGTAAGTTTAGACTTATTTCAAAATAAAAATACATATATAAGTGCCTTTGATATATGAAGAATTCATACAATTTGATAAGAAATCACTAAGACCCCAGTAGATGAATGAGTAAGAATATAAACAGGATACACAAACACACATGTACTCACAAAAAGACAAAAAGGTGGTTAACAGATAAGGCAGAAAAACATTCAGCAGCAAAGAAATGCCAATTAAAATAAGATTTCAAGGAATTCCCTGGCGGTCCAGTGGTTAGAACTCAGGGGGACTTTCACTGCAGAGGAGCATGGGTTCAATCTCTGGTTGGGGAACTAAGACCCTGAAAGCTACATGCATGGCCTAAAATACAAATAAATAGATAAAAACAATTGTTTTTAAAAAGTAAAATAAATCTTCAAAATCTGTCAAATTAGATGTTGACTTTCTACTTTTCTCTCTTCTTCTTTGCCCTCCCCTCACTTCTGCTGGAGTGTTTCCTGGTACCCCACCCCAAATCAACTACTTACACTCACATTCTTATCTCAGGGTTTGCTTCCGGGAAGCCCAACCTAAGACAGTTGGCTAAATGAGTAGGAAAGATGGCAGGGATCATCCTCCCAGTAGAAAGAAAGAGTTAAGGGAAGACGTAGGCAGGAGATAAGGGGGAAAGCCAACGAGGGTTTGAGATGCTTCCTGCTTCAATGTAATCAGTCTCTTATCCTCATCTTCCCCCAAAGAATTTCAGATGCGAAGACTGGGTATCGCTGTGTCCTTAAGTGGCATCTGCCTTCCCAGCAACTCCCCAGTCGGCATTGTCTGCAGACTTCATTAGGGAGCCACAATTCCCATCCCACCATCCTCCTATTTCGTGCAGGCTTCAGAAAAGCCAGGCAGAGGCAGGAGCTGCCATCTCCCTCCCAGTAACCTGGAGTTGGCCCTGGGGGCGGGGGCCGGGGTGTTGGAGGCCTCCGAATGTGCTGTGACTGACTTTTAATAAACATTAACACGGAGGAGGAGATTGGTTAGAGCAAAATTTGCTTCAAATTAGAGCTGCCAAAGCAGGATCCAGTTATCCACGGGAAAGAGCAACTTGTGAGCTGGCCAAGATTATCACGCCATCATCAATCAGGGAGAAAGAAAAACACGCCTTCCCTGGCCTCCTCCCTCCTCCTCCTCTCGTTAATGCTTTCCAGCCCCAACCGTGGAATGTTTTGTTTAAGGAAAAAGTTGTTGGGACATAATTAGTAATTCTATTAGAGTAATACATCTTTATCTAAATAAACACAACCTGCTTTTCCACCATGAGAAATTACGTGGCAGGAATGGGGGAGGAGAGAATCGGGCTGAGGTTTTGAGGGCATTGACTGAATCTGCCCCCCGGTCACATGAGAGTCCTGGAGTCAGTCTGTGGATAAGCAAACGGGCCGATATGAGATGTGTTATCGGAGGCTGAGTCAGCTCAGCTGCTTTGCTCTGACCCCTGGCAACATCCCCAGCCAGCATCGCTCCCGCAGCCCCCTCTGTTAAAGATGTTTCCTCCTTAGCAGAGAGCCCAGAAGGATGTACAGGACTGAGAGATTAATACCAGTGAGCAACCCACCTTCTTTACAGAGAGCAGAAAAGAGAGCATGGGAAGAAATCCACAGTCCCAAATACCTGCCTGGGATCTGGAGTTCAAATCATTTTCACACTGAGGATTATACTAACCTGTGTAACATCCCCTGTCATTTGCCCCTAAAGTTGTTGCTGGTGAGAGGTGAACAGAGCATCAGGATGTAAGTCAGAGAGGTTGACATACATTCTCAAAAAGTGAAACCAACAAAGCAGTCTCTGAGAGCAAAAAATCATCTGGTACTTCTCTCCAGCTAACCTCTTTCAGGGAGTTCTCACATTTGCCTCTGGGCAGTGGAAGACAATTATGCATGCATGCTCAGTCACTTCAGGTATCTCCAACTCCTTGTGACACTATGGACTATAGCCCACCAGGCTCCTCTGATCATGGGATTCTCCAGGCAAGAATACTAGAGAGGGTAGCCATTCCTTTCTACAGGGAATCTTCCCTATCCAGGGATCGAACCCACGTATCCTGCATTGCAGGCGGACTTTGTACCACTGAGCCACCAAGGAAGCCTGGAAATTCATTAATTTCTTTCAATTAATGAATCTTTCTTTTATGCAAAAGGGATTGTTCCATATTATAAATAAATTCACTACAGGCTCATTCTAGAAAGTTTTAGAAGAAAAACTAAACTTATGTGTTGTTGTCAAGCAATTCTTCATCACAATGAACTGTAGAGAAAAACTTGGCTACATTTTCTTTCAGTCTTTTTTCTATGCAAGCTATTTTGGTTTATTTGTCTTATCTAGTTATGACCAAACCATGTAGACCATGTTTGTTGAATGGCAGCTGTATACTGATCCAAGATGAATCGGGATCCAGGTGCCCTCTGAAAGGCAGGAACTACCTGAAGATCTGTAGTCACCATGATCTGCCTACCCAGGTCAGGTAAAGACAAAAAATGACACTCTGGCTATAGTCATTTTTATGGATTGGTGGTTATCTGTGTGCTTTTGTTTGCAAAGCCAATTTTGGAAGATGAGATGAGCAGAGAATATATGAATGGGATGAAGGTTTACGAACACAACCAATAACATCATCATCATCAAAATAATAAAACATAATGACTGGCCCAAATTCTTCTTAACAGATACCAACTCCCTGGAGCATTAGTTGTGAGGGAATGGATCCACCACTTATCATTCCATGAGGGACCAACAGGAGAGAGTTCACGTTCTTATCAGCAAAAAGGAAAGCAAAGATAGATTTCTAAGCTGCAATGCCTCCCATGCCTGTAGCTCGTCTTTCTAAAGCAATAATAATACCCAACATTGTTAAGCACTTTCTAACAGCAGGCTAAACAGATTCTGGTACCAATTCTGATGGGGGATGGTCCTCATACCAACAAGCAATTCTTGGGATACCAACCAAGTGTCTTACAGGTCAACCAGGTCAACCCAATTCTGACACTGCTTACCCAGGGAGAATCAGATTCCACAAGTTCATGGTTCGGTCCTACAAGACCGCCCACCCCTTCCAGATACCAGTCACTAGTCCAGACTCGTCACCTGTACTTCTGGCCAACTGGCTATAAATCAGAGGTTCTCAAGAGCCCCTCCTTGGGTTCTATTAATTTGCTAGAGCGACTCTCAGCACTCAGAAAAATTTTACTCTACTAGAATGCTCGCTAGATTACTGGTTTGTTGTAAAAAGATATAACTCAGGAACAGGCAGATGGAAAACATGCATAGGGCAGGGCATGGGGAAAGGGACATAACGCTTCCATGCCCTCTCTGGACTTAATCATTCACATGTACCCATACGTACAGCAACCCAGAAGCTCTCTCCAATCTGTCCTTCTGAGGTTTTGTGGAGGCTTCTTTACATATCCATAAATGATCAAATCATTGGCCACTGACAATTGATTCAACCTCCATCTCCTCCACCCTCCCCAGAGGGGTGATAGGGTAGGTACTGACAGTTTCAACCCTCTCCTCACTTGGTTGGTTTCCTGGCAACCAGCTTCCAGCCTTAAGTTACCTCAAGACACCTTTACAGAGCTCATTATAGGAAATTCCCAGGATTTAGGAGCTCTGTGCCAGGCACATGATGGAAGATTAAAGGCTTCCCTGTTGGCTCAGATAGTAAAGAATCTGTCTGCAATGCAGGAGACCCCGATTCCATCCCTGGGTTGGGAAGACCCCTTGTAGAAGGGCATGGCTACCCACTCCAGTATTCTTGCCTGGAGAATTTCATGGACAGAGGAGCCTTGGGGCTACAGTTCATGGGGTGGCAAAGAATTAGACACAACTGAGTGACTAACACTTTCACTATTATAAATCACACTATGATTATTATGCCAAACTCTTCATGTGCTGTATCCCCTTTTATTCATACAACCACCCCATAACTTAAATACTATCATCCCCATTTTTAAGGACTAGAAAATATAGACTCAGATGAAGCTAAGCAAACTGCCTGGTGGAAATTTCCAGCTTTTATTAACAATATTTTGATCTGTTCTGAGGGTTGCTGTGAATGGAGCCCAAATGTCCTCTGTCAAGTTGAAAGTCAGCCTTTAATATGGGCCCTGGAGCCAGTTCCCAGCCTCTTTCTGCTGTTCATCATATGATACATGTGTACACTGGTGACATTTTTATGGCCATTGCACTTTCCTCAACTAGAACATTCCTTTCCTTCATAGATTTTCTTAATACTTAGTGTCAATATTGCCCACTAGCCTGCAAATTCCATGAGAGCAAGGACCATGACTCTCCTTCCACAGTGTATGGCATGTGGCAGGAACTGGGTAAACATTCACTGAGTGAATGTACCCCGTGGATAGAGATGGTGCCACACATTTCCGCTTTGCACCTTGCTCAGGTAGAACCCAGGTATAACCCAGTCAGAGTCCAGAAAAAACCTGCTTCACCCATGTTTCACCCCCCACAGTAGTTCCTTTGTGTCTCTATAAATTCTACCATCTGTTAAGGTCAACTTCAACTTCCGTCTTCTCTACAAAGTTGTTCATAGACATTGCAGTGTCATGAAGAGCATAGGCTTTGATATCAAATACGCACAGGCTGTAATACCACTCCATCACCGAGTTGTGTGACATCTGCTCAGGTTCTCAATTCACTTAGCCTCAACAGTCACATCTGTAAGGTGGAGGAACGTTAGTCCCCACCATACAAGGTGATGATTTATGAAAAGTGCTTACAACAGAATCTAGCTTGTCATAAATGCTTATTTAAGGCAAGTTGTTAACATTCAAACTTAATAAATTGCCTGATTTTTTTTTAATCCATTCAGATCAGATCAGATCAGTCACTCAGTCGTGTCCGACTCTTTGCCACCCCATGAATCGCAGCACACCAGGCCTCCCTGTCCATCACCAACTCCTGGAGTTCACTCAGACTTATGTCCATCGAGTCAGTGATGCCATCCAGCCATCTCATCCTCTGTCGTCCCCTTCTCCTCCTGCCCCCAATCCCTCCCAGCATCAGATTTTTTTCCAATGAGTCAACTCTTCACATGAGGTGGCCAAAATACTGGAGTTTCAGCTTTAGCATCATTCCTTCCAAAGAAATCCCAGGGCTGATCTCCTTCAGAATGGACTGGTTGGATCTCCTTGCAGTCCAAGGGACTCTCAAGAGTCTTCTCCAACACCACGGTTCAAAAGCATCAATTCTTTGGTGCTCAGCCTTCTTCACAGTCCAACTCTCACATCCATACATGACCACAGGAAAAACCATAGCCTTGACTAGCCAGACCTTTGTTGGCAAAGTAATGTCTCTGCTTTTCAATATGGTATCTAGGTTGGTCATAACTTTCCTTCCAAGGAGTAAGCGTCTTTTAATTTCATGGCTGCAGTCACCATCTGCAGTGATTTTGGAGCCCAGAAAAATAAAGTATGACACTGTTTACTGTTTCCCCATTTATTTCCCATGAAGTGATGGGACCGGATGCTGTGATCTTTGTTATCTGAATGTTGAGCTTTAAGCCAACTTTTTCACTCTCCACTTTCACTTTCATCAAAAGGCTTTTGAGTTCCTCTTCACTTTCTGCCATAAGGGTGGTGTCATCTGCACATCTGAGGTTATTGATATTTCTCCCAGAAATCTTGATTCCAGCCTGTGTTTCTTCCAGTCCAGCGTTTCTCATGATGTACTCTGCATATAAGTTAAACAGGGTGACAATATACAGCCTTGAGGTACTCCCTTTCCTATTCCATGTCCAGTTCTAACTGTTGCTTCCTGACCTGCATACAGATTTCTCAAGAGGCAGGCCAGGTGGTCTGGTATTCCCATCTCTTTCAGAATTTTCCACAGTTTATTGTGATCCACACAGTCAAAGGCTTTGGTGTAGTCAATAAAGCAGAAATAGATGTTTTTCTGGAACTCTCTTGCTTTTTCCATGATCCAGCGGATGTTGGCAATTTGATCTCTGGTTCCTCTCCCTTTTCTAAAACCAGCTTGAACATCAGGAAGTTCACGGTTCACATGTTGCTGAAGCCTGGCTTGGAGAATTTTGAGCATTACTTTACTAGCGTGTGAGATGAGCGCAATTGTGTGGTAGTTTGAGCATTCTTTGGCATTGCCTTTCTTTGGGATTGGAATGAAAACTGACCTTTTCCAGTCCTGTGGCCACTGCTGAGTTTTCCAAATTTGCTGGCATATTGAGTGCAGCACTTTCACAGCATCATCTTTCAGGATTTGGAATAGCTCAACTGGAATTCTGTTACCTCCACTAGCTTTGTTCTTAGTGGTGCTTTCTAAGGCCCACTTGACTTCACATTCCAGGATGTCTGGCTCTAGGTGAGTGATCACACCATCGTGATTATCTGGGTCGTGAAGATCTTTTTAATCCATTAGCACTATCCTATTTTCTATAGCAGCAATGTACTTGTTTGGGTTTTTTAAAAAGGTGGCAGGTCCTTCCAGGTAAGTCCTGGACATGGATTCTGATTCCCTCCTAAATCTTTTAGTGCCACATAAATGGTCATGAGGGCATCCCTGGTGGCTCAAATGGTAATGAATCCACCTGAAATGCCGGAGACCTAGGTTCAGTCCCTGGGTTGGGAAGATCCCCTAGAGAAGGAAATGGCAACCCACTCCAGTATACCTGCCTGGAGAGTCCCATGGACAGAGGAGCCCGGTGCACTACAGTCCGCAGGGTCACAGAGCTGGACACAACCGAGCAACTGACACTTTCAAATGGTCATGACATGAGAGTAGGTACCCAACAAAAGTATGAATACTTCTCAAGGCTTTATTTATTATTTTGGCTTTGGTTTGCTAGAGAATTTAGGAAATGTTTGAAAATAAAAGAAAAAAAATTTAAATTAGCCACAACTTCTAGAACCACTCAGAAATGACCTAGGCGCTTTCCTTTTCATCTTCCCAAATATGCGTGAGATTACACTGTAAAAACAACTTCGTGACCTTTATTCTTCGTGACCTTTATTCTTTACACATTTACTATACATTTTCTCATAACATTAGAAATAATTAACACCATTTAAGTGACTCTTAGAGGAAAATGCAGAAGGAAACGGCAACCCACTCCAGTATTCTTGCCTGGAGAATCCCATGGATGGAGGAGCTTGGTGGGCTTCAGTCCACAGGTCGCAAAGAGTCGGACACGACTGAGCAACTTCACTTTCACTTCACTTTCACTAAGTGACTCTTATTGTATGCCACAATTTGACATCGTTTATTTAGTTATTCCCTTGTGGTGTGTACTTCAGTTGCTTCCAACTTCCTGATACTATGAGTAACACTGAAATTAGCAGCTCTGTGCTTAAACTGTCTGCATTTTAGATAATAATAGATAAAATAGAGGATCTTATATTAGAATATTAGTTAAACCATTTTTGATCCCCATTTCTTGTTTTCCTTTCTATATGCTTCCAAAAGACCCCTCCTGTTGTTGTTCAGTCGCTCAGTCATGTCTGACTTTTTGCAACCTCATGGACTGCAGCACACCAGGCTTCCTTGTCCATCACCAACTCCCAGAGCTTGCTCAAACTCTTGTCCATTAAGTTGAAGATGCCATCCAACCACCTCATCCTCTGTTGCCCCCTTCTCCTCCTGCCCTCAATCTTTCCCTGCATCAGGGTCTTTTCCAGTGACTCAGCTCTTGACAACAGGTGGCCAGAGTACTGGAGTTCTAAAGACCCCTCTGCTTCTCCTTTATAGCAGCACCACACTCACGACTACTTGTTTAAGCTCTTCCTTCCCTGATAACAGTAAAAACATCCCCCTCCATATCTGGCACAATGACTTGCTCAAAATACTGGCTCAATAAATATTTTCCTACAAATGATTAATAAATCAGTCAGATCCAAGCTGGACTACTGTACTTACTATCTGCATAAACTCAGACAAGCCCCTTAACCAAGATCCCCCTTAGATGGAGATGCTCAGAAAGCTTAAATGACCTGCTCATTGTCACACAGCTGGTGAGTGCTAGACCGAGAGCTCGCACCCACATACTCCGGTTGCACAGACCAGCTCTAACCCTCGCGATGCTCTCCTCTTGGTTGTCCCAGTGCAGAATCCTTCCCTCTCACATGCTGAAGCCACACTCACATCTCAGTACATGACACCAAACTCAGTCCAGAAAACACGTGATAGGCTGCCAGCTGGAGGGGCTGACAGTGAGCTCTCCATTCCCCTGTGCCTTTTAGCCAAAGGCACGGGAACAACCAAAGCTGTCATCGCCTCTGTTCAAACCAGGGAAGACAATCAAGAGCCCATCAGACAATGAACGACCAAGCACAGAAATCAAATAGGAGGAAGGTTGGCTATACAGCCTGTATTTATTTCTTAGCTGCTTTAATAAAGTATTACAAATGTGGTAGCTTAAAACAACAGGAATATTTTCTCCAACAGTCCTGGAGGCCAGAAGTCAAAACTTAATGTGTGTTGCAAGCTCAAAAAATTCCTCAACATTCCAGGCAAAATCCTTGACTCTTCCAACTTCTGGTGGCTCCAGGCACTTCTTGGCTTATGGCCATGTTCCTCCAGTGTTTGCATGCTGGCCACCTCACCTTCTCCTCCGTGTAGCTCTCCTAAAACACCCTCCACTTCTTTCTTATAACAGCACATTTCATGGCATTTAGGGCTCAGGTAGATAATAGAGGATAAATACCTCCTCTCAAGATGCTTACATCAATCTCCAATTCTACAGTATAAGGCAACATCCACAGGTTCTAAGGATTTGTTATGGTTTGAGTGGGCAGCATTTTTCAGTCCACCCTATGGCCATACTTCAGTAACCCCACTATCACCCCCACAAACACTGAGGACAGCCAGGCTGCCAGCTCCTCCGCTCTTAGAACTGGATGTTTCTCCTGTTGCTGTTGCCATCACCACCCACCCCAAAGTAGTTTCTCCACTGCCACTGTGTCTTAGCTTCCCCACATCCAAGTGCAAAGCCTTGAAACAGTATGTCTGGCTGAGCAGAGGTCATGTGCCCCAGCACTGCCTTAAAAGAAGCAGGGATAGTGAGTACACATCCTTTGTGATTCTCCAGGCAGAGGAAGGCTGGGCCTTTCCCCAAGTCTCATACAGTGGGGAACGCCCAGCATCAAAGGGAGTTCATGCCCTGGACATGGAAAATGACCATGTCCACTAGCTTCTCCCAGATCTTCTCAGGCATCCACAAGCTTCTTGCAGGATCACACAGGCAGATCTATCTGGTTCTTCTGTGCTGATTGCTCATCAGGGTTCCATGATTGTGCTTGAGGGTAATGTCTAACCACAACCACTATGGCCACTATCTGCTCTAAAAGTGCTAGAATCTATGAGCTGTTCACCTTCTCCTTATAACCCCAGAGCTACAAATACATGTGATAACAATGCATCACAAGATATAAAGCAGATATACCTGCCTGTCCTAGGTTATCCCACAGGCAGACTACAGTATAAGCAAGAGAGAGTATAAGCCCTTTCTCTTCTTTCTTTTGAGCAGCGCTGTGCCCCCTGAGCCCCCAACAACTCACTCCTGGATTTCTATGGAGCTGCACATTCTTGGCCCTTCCTACTTCCCCTCTCCATGATGCTCAGATGTGAGTCTTTGGATTTGGCCCAGGAAGTCTCTCCATGGAAGTCTCTCCATGAAATCTCAACTCTTCTACCATCCCACTTTAGGACAGCTGTGTGTGCCATCTCTTCCCTCTTTCTCATTTAGCCAAATGCCCTCCTGTATAACATGGACCTTCACTCCTGACAGTCTTCCTTCATATATAACTCTGCAGTGCAGTGCTCAGACATGCCCAACTCTTTGCAACTTCATGGACTGTAATCAGCCAGGCTCCTCTGTTCATGGGATTTTTCCAGGCGTGAATACTGGAGTGGGTTGCCACTTCCTCCTCCAGGGGGTCTTCCCAGCCCAGGGATTGAGCCTAAGTCTCCACATCTCCTGCACTGGCAGGCAGATTCTTTACCACTGAGCCACCAGGGAAGACCCAAACCCAAGATAGTCATACGTTTTGTGGTATCTCGTTCTTTGGGAACTTCTTTCCCAGGTGATCAGTGTAAACCCCTCAGCAGGTACCTTATTCCAGACTAAACTTTCCTTGCCTTTAAACCCAGTACCTGCCATTCCTTCTACCTACAAGGCCCCTCCCTTGTGGAAAAACTCAGCCTGCCGAGGAGCTCTGTTAAGTGCAGCTTTTAACACTTGCTCCCTTTTTCCTGGAGGCAGCATTGTATATGATTCTAAAACAGGGTAAAACTAAATACAGGCCAAGTAAAGGTACAGCCAAAGGCTAGGGAAGCACAAAGAAAAGGAGTGACTTGCAGGGCATCATAGAGGGTATAGAATGTAAATTACATTTAGAATGTGCATGACTGGTCCTGTCTGTTTGGGGCCAAACACATCTGGATACACCCACTTATCTCCAAGTCAGCTGCCACCATCATCTCACACCTGGAAGTCTAATCCCTGGCTTCACCTGCTTCATTTTCTAACAGAAACCAAAGGGATTATCCTCAAAGTAAAATAGAAAGAGTTGCCCACTCCTGAAATCTTTTAAAAGCTTCCCCTATCACTTTGGGTTATGGGTCAAATTGTGTTCCCCACCCTCTCAATGGAAAAAAAAAAAGAACAGTATATATGTGTGTGTGTGTGTGTGTGTGTGTGTTGACGTCCTCACTCCCAGTACCTGTGAAAGTGACATCACTTTATTTGAAAATAGATTCTTTGCAGATTTAAGGAAGTGGAGATGAGGTCATGAGGGTGGGCCTTAGTCCAAGACTGGTGTCTTTATGAGAAAAGGGGTGTTTGGAAACAGATGTAGTCACAGAGGGAAGACAACCATATGAACACAGGGAGGGATTGGAGTAATGCTGCCTTAAACCAAGAAGTGCCCGGGCTACCAGAAGCTGGACAAGGCAAGGAAGAAGCCTCCCCTAGGGCTTTGGAGGGGGTATGGCCCTGCCAGCACCTTGATTTCAGGCTGCCGGCCTTCAGAACTGTGCGGCAACACATTTCTACTGTTTTAAGTCACCTGGTTTGTGATACTTCGTTTCAGCGGCCCCAGGAGGCTTCCCAGGTGGCGCTACTGGTAAAAGAACCTGCCTGTCAATGCAGGAGACAGAAGAGACATAAGTTCAATACCTGGATCTGGAAGATCCCCTCGAGGAGGGCATGGGAACCCATTCCAGTATTCTTGCCTGGAGAATCCTATGGACAGAGGAGTCTGAGGGGCTACAGTCTATAGGGCTGCAAAGAGTCGGGCACAACTGAAGTAATTTAGCACACACATGCAGGAAACCAACACAGTTGGGGTATAATTCAGACCCCTTCCATGGCCTGCACAGTCCCACATGACCTGGCACTTGACTTCCTGCCTTCATCCCCTGATGTTAAAAAACAAAAAATTCCCTATATTCTAAATGCATTGGATTTCCTAGAGTATACTGTCTCTCCCACCTTGGCTTTCTAGAATCACTGTCCCCTCTGCCTGCTCTGCTAACAAGTCTTAAATACACCACCCTCCAACCTGTGCCCACATCCTTCCCAATTCAGGTTAAAGGCTCTCCCTTTGAAATCTCATCCCTGCCTTCATGACTGGATACCACCCCTTCAACCCTGCCCCAACCCTACTTTTCAACCCTACAAAAGTACCACATTCTGTAGGCTTCCCAGGTAGCACAGTGGTAAAGAATCCACCTGCCAATGCAGGAGACACAGGAGATGTGAGTTCAGTCCCTGGGTGGGGAAGATCCCCTGGAGAATGAAATAGCCACTCCAGTGTTCCTGCTGGAGGAATCCCATGGATACAGGAGCCTGGCAGCCTATGGTCCACGAGGTCACAAAGAGCTGGACACGACTTAGCAACTAAATAACAGTACTACAGTCTTCATAACACTACTACTACTTCCTTTCTTTATCTACTTTTAAATAGCTTACCTCCTCACTGGAATGTCAGCTCCAGGAGAGCTGGGGCCTCCTCCATCAGACACACCACCTCTCCCCAACTCACATAGCATTGTCCAAATGAACACTTGTCAAGAGAATAAATGTTGGTTGGAGACAGGGTAACTAGCGTGGGCACAGCCACAGAGACTAGGAGAGTGCGGTGGGGTCTCAGAGTGCTGAGGGTGGAATCTGGAAGGACAGGAGAGAAGAGTGTCCTCCTGGGAGACAGGTAGCAGGTGTTACTTGCTGGAAAGGACATTACTTGCTGGAAAGGGCATTACTTGCTTGATTACAGATGTCTCAGGATGCCCCCTGGGGCATTTGGACTCAATTCTGTATTAAAATCGGAATCATCATAGATTTTTGAGCAGCAGTGACCCAAGATGACCTTGCTTTAAGGAGATCTCTCAAGTCAGAGCACAGACAGTGGATTAGACAGGTGGGCAACCATAGCCAGGGAGACGAGCACAGAGTCTATTAAAATGTTCAGGTGAGAGGTGAAGGGGGCTTGACCCAGGGCAGGAGCCATGGGGATGGAGAAGGACAGACAAGGCAGGGGTTGAACTGACAAGCTTCAGCAGATGATGGCACGTGGAGGAGGAGGGTTTGGGAGGGCAGGACACAGCGCCAGCTTCTCTGACAGGAGTGACTGGATACAGAGAAAGGACCTTCAGCACCTGTAGGAGGCAACTTTTAAGGAAATGTGTCCCAAAGTAAGGAAGTCAATTTTTTTATTGGTTCCCAGTAAATGAAATGGCTCAGGCTTAACTAGAATGGCTGGTTGCAATTTTAGAGCTTTCCTGCTCAAAAGGCAAGCAATGAGAGTTGACTTTTCCACGTGCCCTCCCTCTCTCAGGGAGGGCTTGGCCGTCTGGACCACAGGGGAAGGCACCAGACTTTGGCCAGCTAAGCAAGGCCAGTGAAGCCCAGCCCGCCTCTCAAGCCAAGACCCCTCCACTCAGGACGTTCAGGACCTCTCCCCCACCCCTCACTGAGCCAGGATGAATTTTTAACTCACTATTGATCAGGCAATTTTAAAATCAATTTTAATTAAATGAAAGATTTCTATCAGGATTGCTTCTTTCTGGACAGTAAATTGAACCTTGTAATAACACTTACATTGGAACATCTCTCATGCAAGTAACAGAGTTCATCATAAATAAGTAAAGACCCTTCTCCTCATTATGCATTTGGGGAAAATCTGAGGTTAGAGGTTTTGCCGAGGCCCAGCAGTCATGGGGACAGAAGTGGCGAACCTGAGTTATGAGGATGGTGACATCAAATCCCAGTTGTACCACCCTCAGCCTCCAAAATCCCTCTCCTTCACATGGAATAAAGAGAAAATAGATCCTTGTCAGTTACCGGAGAAGGTAAATAGGGAGAATTTAACTGACAAAGATGAAGCAAGCGCACTGAGTGGTATGTATAGAAGATAGTTCATTACCGGAAGGCACTTTCCTGGTTAGAAATGGTCACGCTTGGTTGGCTCATAGAAATACTGTCCCAACAGAGAGAGCGCCTGAGCTCATCACTGCTTCATATTGCCTATATCTCTGTTTCTTACCTTACATCATCGCCTATATCTCATACTGGGGAGACTGGGAAACACAGGCCCTCGGTCAGGACATCAGCTGTCAGGTTTTGTCTTCTCCAGACTGCTTCAGCTGGACTTTGTCTCATCACCTGTTTGCAGATTAAGCACTTTCCCAGTTCCTCTACCATTCTTGACAAGGACTTGACCAACTACACATAGGGTACAGACTTTATCTTGGTATCAAAAGCCCAGACTCTGTGAGGCAGGCATGAGGTCTGATTGCCTGCTCTCTGGAATTGCATACTGTCCTTCTGAACTGGATGGCTCGGGAGATGGTCCTTCATCGGGTATCCCAAGATACAAGATACCCATGACTTCACTATAGTGAAACTTATTATGATACATTTTTAATATAAAGTGTTTCCCACTTTTAGCAACACTGTCAATCATCTGTCCAGCCATTTTTCTTCTCCTTTGGTAGGAGAACCCAGATTTTGTTCATCCTCATCCTAGAGGTCATATCCTTCAGGGTAAGCCCAATCCCAGTCAGTTTGTGAATCCTGGTTTCTCCTCTTGGACTTCAGTCGTGGCTCTGATGCTTACTAGTTGTAGCCCTGCATAGCTACCTAAATTCTCAGAGTCTCTGGTTCTCGGGGATAATTGTAGAACCTACACTGAGAGTTGCTTTAAGAGCTGAATGAATCAATGCGTGGAAGGTCTTCGTTTCATCCCCAGTACATAAATATTATCATTATTCTATTATCAAATGATTTCTCATTCACTGCATTTTCCTGACTAACTCTAGTATTGAAAAGGTTAATATCCCCAGGCAAGAGGTATTTAAAGACAATTAACCAGATTAAAATCTCACACAGATTTTTCAAGACCATTTACTTGTCTCTTGAACAAATAAACTAACAAATTTAAGAGGGCTTTGTTCTCTGAAAAAGAAGTCACCATCCTAATAGGCTCATTGAAGAGATGCCTGGCTAGTTCCTCTGCATCGACTGTTTCCCTGATACGGGTCTGCACAGACATGCACACGTGGCAGCCACATCCGACTCTGACATCACGGACAAGGCTTGGTCTGCAGTGGTTTCTCCTCTCACCACAACCCCAACCTGGGCCCACTCCTGGCCTCTGGGACTCTTGCTACCCATTAGAATGAGGACTCTCCTCTTAACTAAAGAACTAAAGGGGCATAATTTCATTTTTGGACCATTTATCTTTTAACCTGGGTGGGCGATGAGACATCTGTCTTCTTAAAACAACTGTCTAATCCTCCCATTCAATTTAACTTCTAATAATACCAAGACTATTCCAGATACCATCCAAATAAAGGGAAAGTACTTATGCCAGGGTAAATAGGATATCAAGAAATTCTGACCTCTGCTTGTTGAGGCTCTTGCCCTATATTTCAGGAAGAGTTTTTCTAGAAGAGTTGCAGGTACCTCCCAAGGGTAACTAATTCACCAAAATATTTTAGAAGTGTCTCTCAAAAAAAAAAAAAAAAAAAGATCACTATCTTTATTAGAGCCATCAGGAGGAGGGCTCAGGAATCTGAAATTTAACCTTATTGTACATACTCACAGTTGAAAACCACTGCTTTAGAGCAGTTGGTGGGCTTCCCAGATAGCTCAGTAGCAAAGAACACACCTGCCAATGCAGGAGATACAAGAGATGTGGGTTCCATCCCTGGGTCAGGAAGATCACCTGGAATAGGAACCAGCCACCCACTCCAGTATTCTTGCCTAGGAAATCCCGTAGACAGAGGAGTCCGGCAGGCTACAATCTATGAGGTTGCAAAGAGTGGGACATGACTGAGCAACTGAGCACTCACATGCATGCGTGCACACACACACACAGCAGTTGGTGAAGTGTGGCCCATGGGTGAAACACTGTCAGTTGCTTGTTTTTGTAAATAAAGTTTTATTGGCACACAGCAGCTTGTTTGCATATTGTCTATGGCTGTTTTCATGCTAAAACAGCAGAGTTGAGCAGTTGTAACAAAAACTATACGGCCCACAAAACCTAAAATATATACTATTTAGGTTCCTGGCCCTTTACAGGAAAAGTTGGCCAACCCCTGCTTTCAGGGAAAGTCCTGGTGTTATCTGCAATTAAATTCATAAGAAATAGAAAGATAGTCTAAGTCTATTACTAGTGTATTGTCTTCCCTTCTTTCATTCTTTTGTGCATATATTTTAAATAACTATGTCAGATAGCCTATATATACATATGGCATCCACTAAGGACCAGACACTCTGCTATGTGTTAAAAAAAATACAGTGATCCCCTTGGAGCCCCTGTGAGGTTTGTAGTTATGACTTATTTTATCAAATCTAAGTCATCATTGATTAAAGACATCATTATTTTATGCACTATTAAGAAAGAAAAAAAATGCCACCAATTAAATCATGGCACAGTATTCCCTGATGCCTTAGAAATTTTATTTTCTAATTATTAAAAAGCTCTTTCAGATTTATTTTTATGGCTCTTGGCATACATAAAAAATTATATGCAATACTACTGGTTAAGAGCTACAGTCTCTGGGGTCTTCTTCCAGGTTACTGACCACCCCCACTCTGCCAGTGACTTGCAGACACTCTCCTGATCTTATCAGAAAGTATCAACAGAGTTTTCAGACCAGGTTTATGTATGTGAAGGCAATGACAGCTATGTCCCAACTGTTACCTGGCCAAAAGTGTTTATAAGAGGCAATCAATCATAACCTGTTTTCAGATTTGGTAAATGGCTTTTAAAATATGCACAGCATAGAATTGATAAGATAGGGTTTATTACTTGATGAAAAAGAAGTCAAGGGAGACAGAGTGGGTCCTAGTGAATATGACCTCCCAAAGATGGGTTGAGCCAGAAGGAGCAGGAGGGGTTAGATCTCCTCTGTAACCGGGAGAATCAAGGATGGCCTCTAGCTACCCCATGTCCTCACTATATTGTGACACATGTACTTCAAGAAGTGGTCTGTTTCCACTTGACACTGTGATGCCTTTCAGGGTCCGTGTGACCTCATCAATCTCTGAGCTCTAAGAGACATCACAGAGTGTCTGGGAAATAGCACAGAGCAGCAGTTCTTTTTCCTTAAATGAGCAAGTGAAGAAACTTACACAGGTGGGCAGAGAGGAGAGGCTTTCCCAGTGAAAGCTCTAGAAAACAATCCTCAATGTCACCACATGTGATCAAGGATGTCTGAAAGTCACAAGTGGGAAGATGTACCCCTCCAGGAGCCTGACCCAGCCTAGAGTCTGCTCAAGGGAGGAATGTGGAGGAATTTCTCAGGATAAGCTTGGGCCTGTGGCATAACAGGGCTGTATCTGCAGCTAGACCTTGGGCTCCAGCCCCTGAGAACCCTAGAGGGCTTCCTGGAAATTCCCTGATTTTATCTGCTCAGCGTCACTATGTGAGGGAAGCAGCATTTCATGTGATTCCATGGGGAATGCCAACCGCAGGCCTTGCCTTTTCCCTGAATGACCTCAAGAATGGGCATGGCCAACTTATTTCCATAAGTCACAATAGGTACTGAGTCTACTGCCCAGAATACCTTTGGGAGACCAGGGAATGTTATGACCTCTATGGAAATCAAGAGAAAAAAAAAAAAAGGATATAAACCAGACTGTATTACATTTGTCCTTATAACAATACAGTAGTAAAATAGAACTCTCAGTTTTTTTCTGATGGAAAATGGAGCCCTCAAAGGCATAATCGCTCCAGGTCCATAAAAATTATGAGGGGCCCTGAGAGTAGGCATGTGACAGAAGTCATGCCCATCAGAAGCAGTCCCAAGAACCTGGCTCTAGGGACATGAGTTATACAGACAGTAGGGCCAAGAGAGGGACTTGTCTGCCATATTGGTCTTAGAAATGCATGTAAATCAGGAATCCTGGAAGGAGGCACAAGCTCATACCACTGTTTACCTCTGAACAGTAGATAGAATAGGACTAGAGCCTGGGAAATTAAGTTGGTTTTGTTTGTTTATTCAACCAAACAAAACAGGAACAAAATAATAATAAAAACTCCACCAAAAGCAAATAGCAAATATAGTAAATGAATACTATTATCAAAACTGGATTGGGAGAGAGATTAATGTTTATTTAGTATGTCTGTGTATATATTACATTACATTATAATATGTTTCTGTGTATTTTTAATTTATCAAAAAAAAAGTGCCCATTCATTCACCCTTGAACCAACAATCACAGGAACCACTCTGGGCCCTCTTCTTTCTGAGGTTTGGTGGCTTAATTTTTCCTTTGATTCTGCAAACTACTTTTATAATTAGGTTCTTTCTTCACTTCCTTCCATTTAATCAAGATGCTGTTTCTGCTGCTTGTAGTCAAGAAATCTTAATCCAATCAAGTGTACTTGTACTGCCAATACTGATGATAGAGATGAAAATTTTTCTAGGGTAGCAGAGGCCCTTTAACTTGGCTTTCACTCAGTCTGGAGGCCCTTAAAATGCCAGGCTTACTGGTCTACCTTGACATCATCTCAGGCTGCATCCTGAGCAAAGAGTTCCACAAGCAAAAGGAGCCTTCCTGACCAGGGGAATTGGGATTGGAAAATACAAAGTTGCATGCAAAAGGGACAGTCACATTTACTAAGTACCAGGTGGTTTTAGGGGTACTTCTCCAGCATCTCCTGAAAATCCTGAACATCTTGTGATTCAGATCTGAAAGTAATGCAGAGTCATCACACAATTTATCATTCAAACCAGGATTTCATTTAAGAATGAAAGAGGGTTCTCTTATAATTATGTTGGGACAATAGATATAAACAAAAAATTCCAGGCAAATTGAGACCTGTGGTCACCCTAATTATGAAGCTGAGTTACTTGCCTTGTGTAAGGAGGTCACACAACTACCATTGGCTGAGTTGGGATCTGAGTGCAATTGGTTTTATCTCTAAGGAAAGAACACTTCTTGGGAATTCTGAGAATCTCATGTATTTGTATAGGGCTTCCCAGGTGGCACTAGTGGTAAAGAATCTGCCTGCCAATGCAGGAGACTAAAAGATACAGGTTCAATCCCTGGGTTGGGAAGATGCCCTGGAGGACAAACAGCAAATGGCAACCCACTCCAGTATTCTTGCCTGGAGAATTCCATGGACAGAGGGGCCTGGCAAGCGACAGTCCGTAGGGTCACAGAGTCAGACACAACTGGAGCAACTTACCACTCAAGCATTTATGTGCATAACTGTGTTCCTCCCAAATTCATATGATGAAGCCCTTGTCCCCAGTACCTGAGAATATAACCATATTTGGAAATACAGGTGAAAGGGGTGGTTAAATTAAAATGAAGTCTTCAGGGTGGGCCTTGAACAAATCTGACTGGTGTCCTCATAAGAAAAAGAAATTTGTAAACATGAAGAGACACAAGGGATGCGCTTGCCCAGAGAAAGAGACAATATGATCTTACAGCCAGCAGTCACCGTATACAAACCAGGGAGAGAGGCCTCAGGAGAAACCCAACCTGCAGATATTAGTACATTGACTTCTAGCCCTTCAAGAAGGTGAGAAATAAATATCTGTCGTTTAAGGCACTCAGTCTGTAGTACTTTGCTCTGGT
This sequence comes from Bos mutus, assembly GCF_027580195.1. NCBI lineage: Eukaryota > Metazoa > Chordata > Mammalia > Artiodactyla > Bovidae > Bos > Bos mutus. The sequence goes on along the minus strand of NC_091629.1, from coordinate 52,558,457 downwards.
GGTCTTAGCAAACTAACACACCACGTATGAGTTGGACACAAAAAGCAGTGCTAGAGCTTCCCTGGTAGTCCAGTGGCTAAGAATCCGCCTTGCAATGCAGGGGACACTAGTTCAATCTCTGATCTGGGGAGATCCCATATACCGCATCCCACGCCAGTACTCTCGCCTGGAAAATCCCATCGACGGAGGAGCAGGCTGCAGTCCATGGGGTCGCTAAGAGTCGGACACGACTGAGCGACTTCACTTTCACTTTTCACTTTCATGCATTGGAGGAGGAAATGGCAACCCACTCCAGTGTTCTTGCCTGGAGAATCCCAGGGACGGGGGAGCCTGGTGGGCTGCCGTCTATGGGGTCGCACAGAGTCCGACACGACTGAAGCGACTTAGCAGTAGCAGCATATACCGCAGGGCAACTAAGCCTGTACACTACTAAGCCCGCGCTCTAGAGCCCGTTCTTTCAACAAGAGAAGCCACTCCAGTGAGAAGCCTGCACACCATAACTAGAGAGTATCCCCGTGCGCTGCAACTAGAGAAAAGCCTGTGCAGCAATGAAGACCCAGCGCAGTTAAAATACTACTACTACTGATACAAATAAAATAAATTTAAAAGAAAAAATTTAAAGCGATGCTAGAGAATCTCTGGGATTCTAAAATCTTGGCCCCTCACCTTTGCCTGCATCCCTATGGATCAACAGCAAAGTCCAGTTTACCATCAAGAGACCCATGAGCTTGCATCCTTAGACAGCAAAGGAGGGGGAGCGTGCCCCCCAAACTGTAGCTGTATCAGGTGCCAGGAACATCCAAAGGGACAGGATGAGTGGTGGCAGTCCTAAAGAGGAAAGAGAAAGAAGCTGTGGCCAGGGAGCCGGCTTAGCCCCAGGCAGTGCGGCCCCCTCCCCGTCCCTTCCCTCCCCTCCCCGGTCCTATGTCCCACACCCCACCCCCGCAGACATTAAAGTCAGAAGGTCTGCGCTCCATCCCCCGCCCCCACCAGACACCAGGGAGATTCAATTACATTTAGAGACACAATGTCTGCCTCCCCTGGATTAATTTCCGGATCCTGCCAAAGCTTGTCCTTATCTCTTTTCTCTTGCTGAGAGTAAGAACCCTATAAAATCATCTCTATCAGGGACCAAGAAACGAGCCAGGGCCAGGCACACACAAGGATCAGGACCCTGTATCTCTCTGGGTTCAAACCTTACTTGTCTCCTCACATAGATCTGGGAAGGGCCCAAGCATGACAGTTGGCCACAGGACTCACATACCTCCTTTCTGTCTGAAAGTCCATCCGGTCAGGGCAGTGGGTAGGAGTTTGACAGACTTCGGGCACGAGTTACATAGTAGTATTGGCTAAAAGTCCCCCAAACGCCAGCCCTGATGCCATTCTCCTTTCACAGAGCTTTATTGTTGTTATACAGTAAGTTATATCTGACTCTTTACAACTCCATGGACTCAGCACACCAGGCTCCTCTGTCCTCCACTGTCTCCCGGAGTTTGCTCAAATTCATGTCCATTGAGTCGGTGATGTTATCTAACCATCTCATCCTCTGCTGCCTCCTTCTTCTTTTGCTTTCCATCTTTCCCAGCACCAGGATCTTTTCCAATGAGTCAGCTCTTTGAGTCAGGTGGCCAAAGTATTGGAGCTTCAGCTTCAGTCCTTCCAATGAATATTCAGGGTTGTTTTCCATTAGGATTGACTGGTTTGGTCTCCTTGCTGTCCAAAGGGACTCTCAAGTGTCTTCTCCTGCACCTCATAATAGTAATTAAAACAGCAGGAGCTAGCACTTACAAAATGCTTAGGAAGCAACCACTCACTTACATTGCCTTGTTTAATCCTTGCAACAGCCCCATGAGACAGGGCTGCCTATCTACCTATGATGATATGTTCAACCCCATTTTGCAGATTGGTAAACTGTGGCATACAGAAATTAAGCAACTTGGCCCGAGTCCTGTAGCTAGCAAGGAGAAAAACAAAAATCCCTTTAATGCTAACACCAATGTATCAGCAATTGTCATAAAAATCAGAGTGTAAGTCACTCCAGGGGGTAGCAAGTGATGTCCAAATTTTGATTGATATTGTGAATCAAAAAGTAAATAAATAAAACATTCTTTGAGTAAATCTATGTAGTCACATTTTCAGGCATTATTTTATTTAATCTGCACAGCAAGCCTATGACCTGAGTACTTTTATCGCTACCACCACCATTTTACAGATAAAAAAATTGAAGCTTCCCAGGGCTCCCCAGCAGAGAAGTGGAAAAGCTCAAATTTGAACCAAGGTATCCTGAGTTCAGAACTCCTGTTCTAAGCTCGACACTCTCTGACCCTTCCTGTGACTGAGATGTTTTGCTGGCTGAGCAGTGAGCTCTGAGTGTGAAGCCAGAGATATATGAAGTGGTAGGAGCAGAGCGCTAAGTTGTAATATGTACCCTGGGGCTTAGCTTCAGAGTCTGAGATACCCCAACTCCAATTTAAGACATGTGTCTCCCCTCCCCAGCTCAAATTCCCCAGGCTGGCTGGATGGGATTGGATTCTTGGATGTTGTACTGTTTAATGTTCTTTCAAAGTGTGTTAGACCCCATCGCCCGCAGTTACTCCCAGGTGCAAAATTGTATGCACAAACAGTTACAGCAGCAATTTACTGACTGTGAGCTCAATCAGCCAATTGTGAGCACAATTAGCTGCTCTCTGCTCATTTGGAAGGAGCCAGGGTGATGATTGCCTCTGCAATTAGCCAGTTGTGGGCAGCTCTGTTTGCTCGTGCAATTGTGCACCCTCAAACATTGGAATGTGCAAAAGTGGTACATGCTCTTTGGGCTCCAAGCATGCAAGCTGATGTCCACTCACCAGTCTCTGTACTTATCCATGATGGCCTGCCTCCTGAAGCAGTTTGGAAGCTGCAGCCTTAGGGAAAGATAAGATGCCATGACTGAGATCAAATCTCAAGGAATATACATAACCAAAAAAAAAAAACACAAATCTTTCCATATTTTGGCACAGGACAAGGGACAGAGATGAGACACTAACTTGGGCTGGCTTAGGGAAAGTCATGGTCAGGGTTGGGAAGACCTAAACATGAATATAAGGTACTCTTGAAAGTGAAAGTCGCTTAGTTGTGCCCAACTCTTTATGACCCCATGGACTATACAGTCCATGGAATTCTCCAGGCCAGAATACTGGAGTGAGTAGCTGTTCCCTTCTCCAGGGGATCTTCCCAACCCAGGGATCGAACCCAGGTCTCCCACATTGCAGGCAGATTCTTGTAGCTCAGAGGGTAAAGGATCTGCCTGCAACACAGAAGACCAGGGTTCAATCCCTGGGCCAGGCCAGGGTTTGATTCCCCAGGTCGGGAAGATAGCCTGGAGAAGGGAATGGCAATCCACTCCAGTATTCTTGCCTGGAAAATCCCCATGGACAGAAGAGCCTGGTGGGCTACAGTCCATGGGTCACAAAGAGTTGGAACCAACTTAGCAACTAATACACAAACATGAATAATCTATGTCCAAGAGAGATCCATCCAAAAATGTATCATCTCAGAATGCGGAGCCTTTAGCATTATCAGAAGGACTTAAGTTCAAGAGTCTGAAAATACTAGAAACTGAATCAATTGGGGGAACTGAAGTGTCATGTAAGTCACTGGTGCAATCAACAATTTTTCTCTCCCCTCTTCCTGTTTCCTGCTTAAAAAAGAAAACACATCCTCCCACTAAAATTGGGCAGATTCCTGACCACCTGTTTCTACTGAGGGAAACCTGGAAATTTAGAGACATTTTATTGCAGGTGTCCACAAAATGAGCTACACTGTGACTGGATTTGTTCTAGTTTTCCCTTTGCTTTGAATTAATTAAAAAGAAAAGTTCACTATATTTTAGCAAGATTTTCTACATTGATAGTCTTTTCTATCTAGAAGCAAGGCATCTGTAGGTTTGTGAAGGAAATCAAAAGGAAATGAGACTCAGAGTTTGGTTAACCCAGCTGTTCTGTGAGCCTTCTGTAACTTGAAGGGTACATGTCTACTCACCAACTATTCTTAAAACTGCAAGAAAAATGAAACACTTTTTATAATAGCCAAAATGTGCAAACAACCTAAAAGCCCATCAACTGACAGTGGACAAATAAAATGTGGTATATCCATACAACAGGATATCATTCTGCCTTAAAAGGGAATGAAGTAATGATATACCATGCAACATGAGTGAACCCTGAAAACATTGTTAAGCAAAAGAACCCAGACATGAAAGGCTACATAAGGTATGATTCCATAGAGAAGTGTTGTGAAGAAGTAAATCCATAGAGATAAAAAGTAGATTAGTTGTTGCCACCATGTAGGAGGTAGGACTAATGAGGGACTCCTAATGGATTTGGGGACCTTCTTGGGGTGATGAAAATGTTCTGGATTTAGGCAATGAAATTCGATAATTGAATAACCTTTCGAATATACTAGCATTGTGGAATTGCATGTTTTAAAGGGTTGAGTTTCATGGTAAGTGAATTATATCTAAGTTACAAAAAACTATTAGAGTAGAGAAAATTTGCGCCTTGGAAGTAGACTGAACCAGTCTGAGAACATTCTTGCATTGACTTGTCCACCAGCCACTCAGAGAACCCTGGGAAATAGCCATTGCAGGGAAGAAAGAACTTAAAAATCATTACCAGTGTAGGTCACAGCCCCAAATCATTAAAACAGTTACTATATACCAGATTATTTAGTAAGCACTGAGAAGAAAGATTCAATGTCTTTTGATCTAGTGGTAAAGTCACAGGGTGGGGCAGATTTCAAAAACATTGGTAGACTACTCCCTGGGTCAATATTTCCAAATTTCCATTCAAAATGTTGAGGCACGTAAGACAACATTTTCCTGGACCAGAATGGAAAGCAAAGGTTTACAAGAGAATTTTCCTGAGCCAATGCCTTTTAGCCAGGACCAAGCCAACTCAGTCAAGAGGGTGTTTTGGGTTTTTTTATTTCCTATATTGAGTATGCTGAGCTTTTTACTCTTCTTTACATGATATGGATTCTAAGATAGGCAGACAAGCAGACAGTTGGATAAGCCAGGAGTCTCAAGTTAAGTACAAAGGGAGGCATAGGTATCCTAAATTAACATTCACCTTCTCCTGTTGAATGGCTCCCCAAGGAGCTATAGACGCAAAGGACAACAGTCAAGTGCAAAGCAAATGCTGTGCTATTAATAGCTAGACAAGCCAGCGTCCCAGTTCTCCCTACATCACACCATTCTGAAACGTACTTCTTGAAAGTGGTACCTTTGCACACTACTCCATTTCTTCACTTCACTGTCATTCACTGTTCCCTCTGACAACTGCCCTCATGACTCCCCCATTCAGTATTTGGTTGATTATGCAAGAAACTCATGAATCCTACTAACCTTACCCCGTCACCACTGTGCAATTCATGATTCAGATCTATAATCCCTGTGTTCAGTCTCTTAAATTTCCCTCAGACACATCTATTCTTGTGCCACCTTAATCCAGGCCACCACCAGCTTGTCCCAAATGACCTCAGAGACTTTCTCGTTGGCCTGATCTCATCCACACTTGCCCTGCATCATAACTGATTCAAGTTAAAATAATTCATTGGTCCCTTGGCTAAAACTCTAACCAAGAGAATCGCCCTGACATATACACACTACCATGTGTGAAATAGCTAGCTAGTGGGAAACTGCTATATAGCACAGGGAACTCAGCTCACTGCTCTCTAATGACCTAGAGGGGCGGGATGGGGGTGGAGGGAGGCTCCAGGAGGAGGAGATAAATATATATACATACAGCTGGCCAATGGAGTGTGAGCAGAAGTGATATAAGCTGCTGAGTCTTACATTCAGCTACACATTGGAATCATCTAGAGAAATTTAAAACATACTGATACATGAACCTCAACCTGAAATTCTGATTTAATTGGTATTGGGCACAGCCTGGATATTGAAAAAAATTTAAAGTTCCCCTGATGATTCTAAGATGCAGCAAAGTTTGAGGTCTGATGAAAGTCACTCCCAGGTCTGGTCCTTAAAAGCATCTGTTTTTTTCATACCCTCCTTTGGAGACCTCAGAGACCAGCCAATCCAAACACAGTAAGCTGTCAGCTTGAGAATCTGAGCAATGTGTATCTCTTGATTGGACTTGTAGTCTGAACAAGGAGTACATCTCCATTCATTCTAAAATGAATCTGCTATCACAGCACAGCCTTCCAACTAATACAGTGAAAAATCATAGAAAGTCAAAACTACCTTTATCATGCCTTAAGGAATTGTCCTCAATGGAGTGGCCAACACAGCCCTGTTTTTCTTCACCACTGACACAGATCACTGCTTCTTCAGAGCATAGAATTGTTGGCTGACTTTTAGAAGGTATAGTCTATAAAACATGAATTATAAATACTAAAATCACAGTGAGATATTCACAGCATAAAGAAGCAGGTAGAAATTGCAGCCTGCTAAAAGAACAGTAAGTTCACGTTGCCTTTCTCACACTCATGACAGGATAGTAGTTCTCCACCTGGGTTATGTTATTTAGACCTTTGGAGTTTTTAAAATACACCCATGGTCATGGCATTACAGATATTGCAATGACACATTAATACTGCAGCTACTTCTACAGGGCTTGATTCATGGAGATAAAAATGAGAAGCATCTATCCCTTTAACCAAGTGTTTCTAAATCTTGATCTGGATACTTACCAAATCGGTACCACGCTTTGTCTCCAAGCCACTCAATGAGCTTAGACTATATTCTTGATTTACCTTTATCGTGTTGTTAGGTATTGAACAAACACAAAATACAAGGAGGGTAGCTGAATTTCATAAATAGTATTTTTAACAAAAGATGTCATAAAATGTACCTACCATACAATGTCATTTGCATGAAGTTCAAGAACAGGTCAACTGGTCTATAACAATAGTAATCAGAACAGTGGTTGCCTATTTGGGGGATAGGTTGTAGATATGACTGAAAAGGGGCATGAAAATTTTTTTCTGGGGTAATGGAAATGTTATTTTTCTTGATCAAAATGGGTATATTCCTATACACATGTGCATCAAATATCAATTGACATTTAGTGGATTGTTACACTTCACTTAAGATCTATATATTTCACTGTATATAAATGTTATCTTAATTTTTTAAAGGAAAGGAAAATTTGAAATAAATAATACAATGAGGATTATGTGTTCCTTGAGACCAGTGACCTTCACTGGTTGCTCATCATCTTTTTTTTTTTTTTTTTCTGTTAAATCCTTAGGGCTGATGCCTCTTTGTGGTCCGTAATCAATGTATGTCACCTAGAGTGACAAGCATGATGATTTACAAGTCACAGTCATTGGTCATAAGGAATCAGAAACAAATTGAGAATAAACTCATCTTTGATACTATTACCTGCTGTGCACGTGTGCTGAGTCACTTCCACTGTGTCCGACTCTTTGTGACCCCATGGACTGTAGCCCACCAGGCTCCTCTGTCCATGGGATTCTCCAGACAAGAATATTGGAGTGGGTTGTCATGCTCTCCTCCAGGGGATCTTCCCAACCCAGGGTCAAACCTGCATATCCTGTGTCTCCTGCATTAGCAGTGGATTCTTTACCTACTGAGCCACCTGGGAAGCCCCACCACCTGCTGTACCTATATACAAAAATTTGAACACATATGGAAAAAAGCAAGACAGAGGAAGATTTAGAGAAGGTTGGCTAAAATGACTCTTAATGAAAGCCCTCTACAAAGCTGAAGGCTAAGACCAAATGGAGTTACCATCTATAAGTTACAGTAGAATTGTACAGAGAAAGAAGGGCCAGCTTTGTTACTTGGAGAGCACAAGATAAGAAACTGATGTTTTCTTACCAAAAAGACTTCCCAGTGCTGGTTGAAGATCACCAATTGGAGGTTTGTTTGGGAAAAGATATTTTTCTTAGGGTTAGGAAGAGAAAGAAATTTTGTTATTAAGTTGTGCTATCAGTCATTTACACCTTAGTATAAAATATGTTCATCAATCAACTGATTGCCATTTAACTCCCTTGAATCAGCCTCACTCAATTCACTCACCACCTGTAACACCAAAATAAGGACTAGCTCTGCACTCAGTCCTTCATAATGACTCTTCCTCCAGAATATCCATTTATTTATTCATCTACTGTTAATTGTTCTCTTTACAGATGTATCTCCAACAAATATGTACCTGGCAGGACTTATCTGGCAGTCCAGTAGTAGAGACTCTGTGCTTCCAATGAAGGAGGCATGTACTGTGTCAGGGAACTAAGTCAGGGAACTAAGATCCCACATGCGCTGTGGCACAGACAAATGAATAAATAAGTAAAATGTCTGATTTGCAAAAAAAAAAAAAAATACCTGGCACATAGTATGAGCTTAGCAAATATTTGTGGAACAAAAAAGTAACTTTCTGAAACATAAGAGTTTCAGAGATCTGATGGGAAACTTAATAAAGGGAGATAATAAATGCACCCCTGACTGTAATAAAGTTCCTAAATATAAGCCATAAGATTATAGCTGGGGACAGGGGGCAGGAAGGGGTAGAGAAGAAGTGGGGTGGAAATTTTCTTCAGGAGAGTCGATTAGGAAAGAAGGCAAGGTCAGACAGATTTTGCAATCCTTCCTTCAGAGATCTCTTTGCCTCCAGGGTCTAGATAAAGAATGGTAAACTAAGAAAAGGGGGTCTGTTATTTTTATCTGAAGAAGCAGAAATAGAGGGTCAAATAATTTGGCCCCCACAGACTTCCCTGTGCTTAAGACTGTGCTTCCATTGTAAGGGGCATGGGTTTGGTCTGAGAACTAGGATCTCGCATCCCCTGCAATACCAAATTTGGCCTGACCAAAAATAAATAAATTAAAAATAATAACAAAATACAAATCATTGTGCCTTTAAAAAAAAAAAAAAAAAAAAGACAAGGGATTTTCTAAAAGAATAATAATAATTTGACCCCCAACCAAAAAAAAAAAAAAGAAGAAGACTGATATGAAAGAGGCAATCAGATTAAGGCATACATTTTACATTTTAAGGTATATTTTGGTCACCAACAAGATTAAACTGATTCTTGCCAATTGGGTTGGCGAGAGGAGGTGTTAGGTGTGTTGCAGAAACCAAATGAAGACCCCCGATGGTGGAGAATTAAGTTTCCAGGCTCATCCACACCATGACTGCCAAGTTGGTCTTCTCAGGCTTAGTTTAGAGCCCTCTGGCTTAGTTTAGAACTCTCAGAGATGAATTTAAGTTGGTATCTGAGCCCAAGGATGACAAGCCCAGAGCTGGGTTGCTGCTTAAGCTGGCTTGGCTGTTGGAAGGTTCATCCCTGCCCACTTTTAAATAACACTTGAAGCCGCTCCTTTCTCAGACGTAATTTCTCTTTTAATCACTTTCAGATTCTGCAGAATGTTAAAAAGAGCCATCTTTAGCTTGACTTTGAAGTGTGCTATTTGTTTTTGGCTAGCTGCAAATTAGCAGATATTTTAATTGTTAATGTTTGTTATTACGGTTGTGTTCAGTGGTGTGTGCGGTTGCTTGGCTGAGTGAGAGCAAATGCTCTGTGAATAAAACTCTAGTCCTCAAACAGATTTGAGGAGGGGGTACCCCAGCAGCAGTGTGGGTGCTATTCATGACTCAAGCTCCGTTTCAACCACACTTGGGACTGGAAAACCCAAAACACATTTGGCCCTGAGCATTTTTTCCCCCGATTTTTAATCTTGCGAGCAATTTAAAGGAAATTTAATCCATATGTTTCTTATTCATTTAAATCACAAAAACATTGAGTTTTTAAGAGTTATTTGATGTCCAAATGTCTTTTGAGACTTTTTAATAAACTTTCCAAGTCTTATTGCTTTAAAAACACATACTTACGTTTTTTCAGGAGTGAATGGATTCAGTTTCCAAAAGATTTGGATTGAATTTTAAGTCCTGAACTCGTAAATTATGGCCATGTTAAGATAAGGCCTGTGTCTACACAATACCAAACAGCCCCATAGAAAGCCAAAATCCTAGGTTGTCATCCAGACGTTGCACAACTTCTAAATGCATGGCCAAGCATCAACAAAACATCCGGATGGTTTACTGACTCTTTCCCTCTTGATTCAGATGTTTGCTGTTACAGAGTTAAGGACATGGATAGCAGCTGTGATCCCGGCACACTCCAGGGAGTTTATTTGAAAAGGGTCTCTTTATTCATATGCGGACCACAATGTTCATGGGATGGGGGTAGGGGTACAGATAGAACCTGCTTTCCTTTGTAAAAAACAGGTTGTGCAGAGTATGTTGCTGAGATTTGGAGGGAGGAGAAAAGAAGCTATCCAGATGTGTCTGATCATCCCTTCAGGAGAGTGAAGAAAATAGATGAATTTAATAGCAGGCTCACTACATTTTTCTAAGTGGAAGGAATATATGCTAAAGCAAAACTGATGAGAATTTAATTCTTTATGATCCTTTCTCCTTAAAGGGAGAAAGTACATGTGTAAAATCAAGGCAATTTCAGGTCTTTCAAGAGATGAAAGGAATGACAATAGATTAACAACAACTCACTTCTGTATAGACAATTCATGAGATAAGGAGACTAATAATTCAAACAAATGGTAATATTAACAATAACTGACTCATAATAGACCTTTCATGTTCTATGTCTTATTCATTTACAATAATAACGAAAATATTAATAATAATACCTAACTCACATGACAACTTTGATAAGACACATATGATTCTAAAGATGTTCCAGTGTTTACATTGAATCCATCCAAACATATTTGAGGTGGCCCTTGTTGTTTTTTTATAGGAGACCATTTACTTTGTGAACATTGAGAATGCTCAGTAAGATAAACTCTCAACTAATGCAAATAGATCAAGAGTCCTCCCCCAGCGATGATCTTGCATCCAAGGGGATATTTGACACTGTCTTGGACTGCCGGGAAATCAAACCAGTCAATCCTAAAGGAAGTCAACCCTGAATATTCATTGGAAGGACGATGCTGAAGCTGAAGCTCCCCTACTTTGGCCACCTGATGCGAAGAACCAACTCATTGGAAAAGACCCTGATGCTGGGAAAGGTTGCAGGCAGGAGGAGAAGGGGGAGACAGAGGATGAGATGGCTACTTAGCATCATCAATTCAATGGACATGTGTTTAAGCAAACTCTGGGAGATAGTGGAGGATGAAGGAGCCTGACACAATGTAGTCCATGGGGTCACACAAAGTCAGACATGACAACAACAACAACAGAGACAGTTTGTCACAACTTGGGGTAGGGGGGAGCATTGTTGGCATCTAGGAAGTAAAACAGAGAAGGCAAATGGCACCCCACTCCAGTGCCTGAATGGGAACTTTTGAAGGAGATCACCATTATCTTCATTCATTATCTCCACCATAGCTTGACCTCAGCTCAAATAATAGGGAGGGGACACAGCCCCACCTTCAACAGAAAATTGGATTAAAGATTTACTGAGCATGGCCCCACCCATCAGAAAACCCAGATTCCCCCTCAGTCTCTCCCATTGAGAAGTTTCCATAAGCCACTTATCCTTCTCCATCAGAAGGCAGGCAGACTGAAAACCACAATCACAGAAAACTAAGCATTCACTTCAGTTCAGTTCAGTAGCTCAGTCGTGTCCGACTCTTTGTGACCCCATGAATTGCAGCATACCAGGCCTCCCTGTCCATCACCAACTCTCCCAGAGTTCACTCAAACTCATGTGTATCGAGTCAGTGATGCCATCCAGCCATCTCATCCTCTGTCGTCCCCTTCTCCTCTTGCCCCCAATCCCTCCCAGCATCAGAGTCTTTTCCAATGAGTCAAATCTTCACATGAGGTGGCCAAAGTATTGGAGTTTCAGCTTTAGCATCAGTCCTTCCAATGAACACCCAGGGCTGATCTCCTTCAGAATGGACTGGTTGGATCTCCTTGCAGTCCAAGGGACTCTCAAGAGTCTTCTCCAACACCACAGTTCAAAGGCATTAATTCTTCAGCATTCACAGTCCAACTCTCACATCCATACATGACTACTGGAAAAACCATAGCCTTGACTAGATGGACCTTTGTTGGCAAAGTAATGTCTCTGTTTTTCAATGTGCTATCTAGGTTGGTCATAACTTTCCTTCCAAGGAGTAAGCGTCTTTTAATTTCATGGCTGCAATCACCATCTGCCATGATTTTGGAGCCCCAAAAAATAAAGTCTGATGCTGTTTCCACTGTTTCCCCATCTATTTCCCATGAAGTGATGGGACCAGATGCCATAATCTTCGTTTTCTGAATGTTGAGATTTAAGTCAACTTTTTCACTCTACTCTTTTACTTTCATCAAAAGGCTTTTTAGTTCCTCTTCACTGATTCTGCGTCTGATTCCAGAGTCTGTGTTCTTAGTCAAAATAGGAGATCAATAAATAGTTGCCGATTGATTGATTGATTGAAGCAGAATTCCAGAATGAGGATTGTCACCATCTGTCCTCATCTGTCATTAGGTTGGCATGTGAAATGAAGATTATTTCTCTTTCAAGAGCCAGTCCTCATCACTGATCTTTCAGAAAAACTCCCATCTAACCTGTCACATTGATGTTATTTTTGCCGCTCAAAGTTTACCAAGTAACAAAGTAGTACTGGATTCCAATTATATGCCAAAAAAGAAACCATCTCCGTGGAATACTGTGTCTTCCACAGCTTTCGGATGCCTAGATGAAACTTCCAATGGAAGAGAAAGACAACTAAATTCAGATGTATCAATGTCTTTGTTCATGTAGCTTCCCAAGGAACTAGAAAGCAACAGGACAATCTGATTTAAAAAGTCAACTTTGGTTCTTGCCTTTTTATTTAGATTTCCCAGAAGCTCTATGACCCTGGGACTTTGGCCCAGGGATAGGCAAGGTTGACCTTCAGGTAAAAAGCATTAACAGTAAGCCCCTGAGAGTGTTTCTTTAGTGATTCCAAGCTTGTCTTTATCAGATACTTGGACTGATATGGTTTGAATGAAGAACATAGTCATCTTTAAAATGTAAACATTCCTGGAAGGATCAGCAACCTGGCCCCTGTCCACTTGGTCATCTCTTCTCCATAGATCTCTCCTGGACCCATGACTTTTCTCGGAGAAGGCAATGGCACTCCACTCCAGTGTTCTTGCCTGGAGAATCCCAGGGACGGGGCATCCTGGTGGGCTGCCATCTGTGGGGTCGCACAGAGTCGGACACGACTGAAGTGACTCAGCAGCAGCAGCAGCATGACTTTTCTGCCTCCACCCATGGATTCTCACTGTTGTTGCTTATTTGCTTGCTTCCTTTCTTTCTCTCATAACAATCTTTCTCATACCATTTTCTGTTTAGTCTCACCAAAAAAGGCGATCTTGTTAGTCATAGTTTCTGTAACTTGTTTTATAAACATTAGCTGTATTGCTGGAATATGCTTGAATGTTATGCCCTCTCTATTCTATTTTGTTTTCCCATCACTCTTCTACAAGCTGCTCTCTGGATGATCTCATCCATTCTTATTGTTTTCATGTTTGGTGAGTTTCTGAGAGTCCCAGATCCCTATCTGCAGCACAGATCTCTGTGGTAAGCTGCAGACACCCAACACATGCCAACTGGTGTCTCAAAAGCACCACAAATGCACGGTTGCATCACATTCTGCCCAACCTCCTCTCTTGTGCTGTTCCTCCTCAGTTCTCCAAATCAGCCAATGAAACCTATATTTACCAATCCTTTGAGCCAAAATCTGAGGATTCAATTTCAACATCCAATCAGGCACTGCATGCTAATGATTTTTCCTCCACATCTCTCAAGCTTCCTCCTCTTCTCCACTACCTTAGAGGAGACTATCATCACCTCTTCCCTGGACCACTACAGTTCTTTCCTACCTGATCAGACCCTAGTCCTGTCTTTCTGCCTCAAACTCACCCTCAAAATGATCATCAGAGCATTTTACCTAAGTCTTACCTAGATCTTTGTTTAAAAGCATTCAACTGATTATTTTAACAGAACATACTCCAAACTTCTTAACATGTGATGCAACCCTCCGTGATCACATACCTTCGGAATGCACCACCTCTTGCTTGGGTTGCCCTGTCTTTCATGTTCCAACAATACTGAACTTCTCAGAGTTCTCTGGATCCTCTACAATATTCATACCTCAGCACCTTTGTTCATGCACTTTTCTTTACCAAGAATATCTTTCTTTTTTTTTCCCCCGTGGTTACCTCCACATCTTTTGAGGTCAAGTTCAGAATCTCCTCTTTCTAGAAGCCTTCTTTATGTATCAGCCTGTTTGTGAGGTTAAATGACCCTCCTCCTGTCTCCCATTATGTTCTACACTTTTCTTAATCTCAGCATTCATCACGTGGTATGATCATTTTCTATTATTGCATAAGATAATTAGCTTCTTCAATGAAGGAAATGTGCGTATATTTTTATATCCCCAGGCCTGGCACATTTGCCTCATAGCCAAAAGCACTAATTTTGGAAACAGGAAAACCAGGATTCGAATCTTGGTTCTGCTACTAACTAACCATGTTGCCAATGAGCTTTACATCTCTAGGTTTCATAATACTGGTATGTAAAGTGGAATCATGAATAGCCCTCAGCTTATTGTGTCATTGTAAGGCTTCAATGAGAAATGTATATACTATATAATATACACGCAGTCCCTAGCACATGGTAAAGATTAGATATTCAATAATGGGGTATTATTATAATTACAATAAACATTTTGAATTGAATGTAGGATGAATCTATTTAAAGTGGTAATGTCTTTCATGAATGACAAAGATCATACTATTTTCCACACCCACTGGGAACCTCTGCCATGTGCTAACAGGCCACCATGCGTCTATGCGAACTTTGAATCTCTGACCACCCAGGAAGAAATGGCACCGAAAATTAGGTTCATTCAGGCTTCTGATCCCATATGCCCTCCCCAAAGAGGCCTCCCACTTCCCACATCCAAAATTGCAAACCCTGTCATTCACTTGCCCTTGTGAGCTTTGTTTTCTTTGTTGCATTTTTCACCACCTGAAATTATTTTCTATTTTAAATTGTTAACTTTTTATTATCTTCCTTCCCAGCTGGAATGTCTAGAAAACTGATGGCTTTGTCACATTCTCTGCTGTTCTCCCTAATCCATAATAATCAGGGCATGACATACAACAGATATTCAGTAATATTTCTTGAGTAAATGAGTATATCAAAATCCATTAAACTTTTTGGTTCAAGACTATTTACATCTTTAAAAAACATTGAAGACATTAATACTTATGGGGATTATACCTATGTATATCATAATAAAATTTTAATTGAGAAAAAAATTAAAATGTAATCTCAATGACAGTAATTTGAGAGAAGAATTGGAAGATGTGGCTCACATGAGGGAGAATAATTGGAAGAAGCAGGGGGAAAAAGACAAAACTTTAGTAGGGAAGGAACATTCTCTCTCAGAGAGATGTCATTGAGGACAGACAAAGGCTTTGTAGGGGAAAATGTCTCCAAATTGAAAAATTCAATGGAAGATTTGAAAAAGTGGAGAGTTGCTCCTGAAATCAAAATTCATGTTTGGAAAGACCACTTGGAAGAAATATCTTACAAATCAGTGCAAGGACAAAGGCAAAAATGCGTAAGAGAATTTTTAAAAGGAGATTCAAGAATGAAACGGGGAGAGACCTAGAGGACTGATCGGGGGTCTTCATAAGTAATTAGCAGGAGAGCCAAAAGAACAACTGAAGATGGATGGGAGAAAAGTAGTAATCAAATAACTGAAGAAAACTGTGAAGTGGAGCATGTGACTGGTCTAGTCTTCAGCTGGAAAGAGTTCAGGGAGCCTCAGGCAGAACTAAGGAAAAAAGACATACACTCAATGTGTCTTGTGAAATTCCCAAACTTCAAAGATATAGAGAAATCCTTGCAAGTTTTCAAAAAGAAAACAAGATTTTTAAACCATTTTTACTTATAGCCCTCAGGCTCAAGCAGCTTGGGGGAGCAAATGTTAAACATTTAACTAGCTGTCTCCTGAGCTGGCTGAGAATAGGACTAAAAGATCAGATAACATATGGCCAGTCCAGGTTCAATGCAAGAGACAGGGTGCTTAGGGCTGGTGCACTGGGATGACCCTGAGGGATGGGATGGGGAGGGAGGTGGGAGGGGGGTTCAGGATGGGGAACACATGTACACCCATGGCTGATTCATATCAATGTATGGCAAAGACCACTACAATATTGTAAACGAATTAACCTCCAACTAAAATAAATAAATTTTTTTAAAAAAAGACAGGAAAGCAAAAGGGGGTGGTGCAAGAAGAGTTGTTGGCAGGAGAATTTATCTGCTCTTAAAGTAGCACGTGAAATTATTTGAGGAACTTTTCTAAGATAGTGTATGTGTACCCTTGACGAAATGTCTCCCCATTTGAAAAGCATTGCTTGGTGAGCCTCAATTACTGATGGGAGCGTTTTTGTCTGTGCAGATCTTCAATTATTTATTTACTCAACTTTTGTTCATTGAGTCAGTACTCTGTCCCAGGCATTGGGACTTGACTCCGGCATGGAGCTGTGAACAAGCCAGAGAAATCTCTACATTTAAGGAGATATTCCAGTGGAAGCGACAGATCAGCAAGTGAATGCATTAGCAGACAAGATAACTGAAGTCAATATTATTTAGGAAATAAGCAGAGTGATGTGAAGGAGAGAATGAGGGGCTACTGACACGGGCTAGGACGATCAGGGAAGGAGGTGACATTAACCAGAGTCCTGAAGGACAGGAAATGAATCAGCCGAGGAAAGAGCAAGGGTCACAGGTCTCCAGGCAGATGGAACAGCAAGGGGAAAAGCCAGAAACAAGGAAGGTTCTGGTGTGTTTAAGAGCAGAAGGAGATTTTTGAGGTTAGGGTAATTAGAGAGCCAGGGGGCAGGAGATGAAGACCGAGAGGACAGGGACAAGATGGTCTCATGGGTGAGACAAATCCAGATCCAGGCTGCAGAGGGTCAGCTACCTGTGAGCCCGAGACCCTCGCGGCTGGCAGAAGGGGCGTCTGCCCTGAGCTGACTCCATCCTGAATCCAGGACTGGGGTCTGGAGGGGGAAAGCCAGCAGTGAAGGTGGAGACCGCCAGTGGCGGCTGTCACACCTGGTGAAGCTGTCATCACGGAGCATTAGCATAAGAAAGGGAGGCCCTCTGTGTTTGGGCTTGTCACCCTGCGGTGACAGGGTGCACACATGTGGGCCGGCACCAGGAACTGTGCGCTGACAATGTTGGGTACCACAGCTGTCACCCTGCCGGGGCTGGCCTGCCCCCTACCCACGCTGCCATTAGCAACGGCAGCCACTGCCACCGCTCTTCTTTCCACACAATGTGTCAGTTGTCACTTGGCAGGTCTTTGCTGAGAGACAGGGGCGGGGCACACCTGCTCACTGGGGCAGAAGAGGCTGTTGTAGCCTCCCACCTCCTCTCCACTCCGGAGCTGGGGCCCCTCTGCCCGCGCCCCCCAGGGGCCCAGCCCGCTGTGCTGTGGGCTTAAGACCAGTGCGGGGAGGAAGTGCCTTGACTTTACCTCTCGCTCCCTGGTTTTCCTGCTGAGACAAAAACACACAGGCAAATAAACACCAGGTTCCATGGGGCCAACCATGATCCCAGAAATGAGTTTGTTTAGAGAAGAAACTTTTAAATGACTCAAGAAATCAAGTTATGTTTTTGTTCTGCTTTGTTAATGTTGAGATTTCCCTTGAGCATTGGTCAAAATCCTCTTATAAACAACAACAAAAAAACTAAACAATGATGTCTAACACTCTAGGAAGCTGGAAAAGCATAGAATAGAATAAAGATGAATGGAGAAAACCAATATTCACTAATCATTTGCTATAACCAACAGTAGCAAGAGTAGCAAATAGACTACTGTGGTAATATTGCTAGTGCTCACTAACATAATATTTACAGGCTGCTTACTACATGCAAAGGACTTTGTATTATCTCTTTGAGCCTCAAAAAACCCTAAGACGGGAAGCACAGGCCCAGGTTAGGTAAGGAACTTACTCAAAATCATGGTGAGTGAACAGCCAGGCAGGACTATAATTCAATTCATCTTCCTTCATTGCTTTGCTCTTTCAATCCTCGGGTGACCTGGTGAGCTAGGAGTTAATGATGAAGAAACGGAGATCAAGTGAGGTTAAGTGGCTGGTGCCAGGAATCAAACCAGACCTCGCTCTTTCGCTTTTCCTGGCAGCCTCTTGATTCTTCACATTTTACCAGTTGCTTAAGGCACCAGCTCCCCTGTGGCCAGTTTCTTGCTTGGATCTTTGATTTTGTGCTCTTTTTTCAGATGTTTGACAATAAGCAAGCTTCAGCTTGGGATTGAAACAAGGGGCCAGTGCAAGCAAGAACTGGAACTCCAGCTGAAGCTGTCCTGCATTCATCCATGCTACAGACCACCCCATTTTGAAATCAACCCTGAAAATTCATTGGAAGGACTGATGCTGAAGCTGAAGCTCCAATACTCTGGCCACCTGAGGCAAAGAGTCAACTCATTGGAAAAGCTCCTGATGCTTGAAAAGATTGAAGGCAGAAAGAGACAAGAGTGACAGAGAACGAGATGGTTGGATGGCATCATTGACTCAATGGACATGAGTTTAAGCAAACTCCAGGAGATGGTGATGGACAGGGAAGCCTGGTGTGCTGCAGTCCATGGGGTTGCAAAGAGTTGAACACAACTGAGCGACTGAACAACAAAAACACATTCCTCTTGTGTGTAAGATGAGGGCATTGAGGTATGAAGAGGGAACACACAATTTTGAGCTTGCAAAATTCACCCAGAGCTGGCAGGCCCACTGGGACCAGCCAATGCAACCCCTCATTTTACAGCTGAGGAAACAGGACCCCAGGGTTAAGTAACTGCCCTAAAGTCATATAACCCATTAGCAGCAGAGCCCAGATGGGAATCCCCAGACCCCAGTTTGGGCTTGAAGGAGCAAGCAGAGTGGAAAAATAGATGCAGATGCCTTTGTGTGCCTCTGGGATCTGGGGCCTGGGTGATGTCCTTAGAAGGGATGGAAACCACCCCTTCTAAGGCACTGCCCTAAGCGTGCTTCCTGCCTGCTGTGTCTGGCTGCAGCATCGCACCCAGCACCAGCATTTTAGGGTATTCCTTAAAGAGCTGCTGCTGGGCGTGTGTCCCAGAAGCTCATAGATTGGACACCGGCTATGATGGGCAGAATCAATGAAGGTAGCTTCCAGAACACCTATTCCTGAAAGCTTTAGGGTTCTCAGCAAATCTTCAACAGTCAACAGCAATGAATATCCATTTGAGACAGGAAGGGAGCAGGACAAAACCTTTAAAAGGAGGACAGTCCCTGAGGACACAACATAAACTGGTCAGAACCAACTAGGTCCAAGTTGCTGAAGGATTTGACTTCCAGTGGACCTTGAGCCTCATTATCTGCTCATTGTAATACATTAGCTAAATGACACACTCACGGGTGCCATGACAGTTCCGAGGTCAACCAAAAAGGCCCAAAAGTGGGCAGTGGCCCAATTCCTGGAGACCTTGTCCCCTTCTCCAAAATAGCTAAAATAGCCCACATTAGCCTATGGAATTAACCTGTGAAATTGCCCAGCCCATAGGTAATCACCCCACATTTTGGGGCCTCTTGCCTTCTGAGATGCCCACATTCTGTCTGTGGAGATGGCTTCTCCCAAGCCTGTCCTTCCTTTTGAGATGGACTGCACTCTGTCTATGAAATGTGTATCTCTCCAAATAAATTCTGCTTTCACTTGACTATGGCTCACTCTTGGATTCTTTCCAGCATGAAGCCAAGGCTCCTCACTTGGCGACCCGTCCTAGACACTCACTCAAGACCTAGGACATGGCCCTCTTCTAGCACCCCATTATTTTGTTCCTACAACACATTGACAGCTTCCCCTATGCCTTACAACCCAGTGTATTATGATTTTCCCTAAAAGGAAGGGGAATATATGAGCAAATAAAGCTGTAATGTGTGAGTTTAATGTGTTTTTTCCTTTCTTCTTGGTCTTATAAGACTTTTAAGAGGCTTCAATACAGTAACCTTAGCATGCTCAAAAGGGGAGAGGGTGTGCAGTCTCTCCAAAACTGTTTGGACCACAGTTTTTTACTTTTTTCTTCCAAATTCCATTCAGAGATGTTCTGGGGCCCAGTTTTAGGGTATCCTGGACCAGACCAAGAGGAAAGGTTATGAGCAGGTGGAGATGCAGGGGCTAGTCATATAGGAGACACATTCTTAACCAACATACACAAGTACTCAGGTTTATGGTAACACAGCTTCCCTGGTGGCTCAGATGGTAAAGAGTCTGCCTGCATTGCGGGAGACCCAGGTTCTATCTTTGGGTCAAGAAGATCCCCTGGAGAAGGACATGGCAACCCACTCCAGTATTCTTGCCTGGAGAATCCCACGGACAGAGGAGTCTGGCAGGCTACAGTCCATGGGGTCACAAAGAGTTGGACACGACTGAGCGCCTTCACTTTCTTTCAAGACAGAGCTTTCTGCAAAGGCACCCCTTCTCTTCCCCAGAAACATTCTTTCCCTTCATACTTCCTTTCTTTCTGAATGGATGAATTCTATTGCTATGAAGGTATGTGTTGATATTTTTGTTTAGTCACTAAGTCATGTCCAGTTCTTTTGCAACCCCATGAACTGTAGCCCACCAGGCTCCTCCATCCATGGGATTTCCCAGGCAAGAATACTGGAGTGGGTTGTCATGTCCTTCTCCAGGGGATCTTCCCAACCCAGAGATCAAATCGGCATCTCCTGCATTGTAGGCAGGTTCTTTACTACTGAACCTCCTGGGAAGCCCCCAGAAGGTGTGGCTGAAATCAAAATTGGAACCTCTGAGGTCACTGCATGAGTCTTGACCTGTAAGTGCTCAATGCCATAAGCCATGTTTCCTCAAGCTAAGAGAAACTACAAGTGCAGAGAACTACACTGATCACACTTTATAAAACTGTACAGCTCTGGTTGTGCTAATGGCACTTCTCTCAGCATGAAGCAGCTCAGTATGACGCCAGGAAGTAAGCCCACATTCTGACTCCCATCCTCCTCTCAGCAAAAGCAAGATGTCGTTAAGGAAGAGATCTGCTGCTAAACACCAATATGCTGTTATTTAAACTATCTCCTGCCTCAGGTTCCCTGAAAAATAAAATCATAGTCCCTCTAACGTAGAGTTTGCCAAGAGAATCAAGACATCAAGCACAAAATGATGGACACACCCATATTGTCCATAGAGAGACACAACTTGGAACAAAAAGGAAAAAAAAAAGAGTGAGGGAGGGAGAGAAGATAAATTCAGCCTTGCGTTGTAACTTTTCATGAACCTGTTTTCTTTTTCTTCTGAGCTGGAAGGTCTCAAGGGCAAGGACTGTTTCATTCATTGCTGAATTCCCACTGTGCGCACCTCGTGTCTAGCACACAGCAGGCACTCAATAAATATTTGTTTAATGATGGAGCTGAGAAGCAAATGAAGACAATGCAGAAAGCTCTGTTGCACCCAGTGGTTGATGTGGCAGTAGGAAGGAGAATGGAATGAAGGCAAAGCACATGTCCAATTCAGTAACTCCGACTAATCAGAGTTACCTGGCCATGTTGGTATGCAGTAAAACGAGACTTCAAAAGATTGTACTTGGTTGCTCAGAGTACACAGCTATACAAGCAAAGCAAATACGCAGGCCCTCACATCTATTTAGGACTTATTCTCAGATGAGATCCTGCTTTCTCTAAGACAGTTCTGCAACAGACACCAAGACCCTTTTCCAGAAGGCTCTGTTCTGGTCTGGTCACAAGTGGACTAAAGCACTGAAATCATTGATTCCTCAGCATTGATTCTCATTGAATGGAGACTGAAAGTGGACTTACTACCGTAAAAGCTTGATGGAAGGCTACTGCAGTGAGCTGGTCTTCTCCCTTCGCCTCTCCAAACCCATTCTTTGCCCTCTTCCATCCTTCTTTAAGCTCTCCCCAACCGTCCCATCTGAGAATGCTGTCCATACCCTATTAGGCCCCTGACTATTTGCAATGGGGGCTTCCCTGGTGGCTTAGAGGTTAAAGCATCTGCCTGAAATGTGGGAGACCTGGGTTCGATCCCTAGATCAGGAAGATCCCCTGGACAAGAAAATGGCAACCCACTCCAGTATTCTTGCCTGAAGAATCCCATGGACAGAGGAGCCTGGTGGGCTATAGTCCACGGGGTCACAAAGAGTCGGACATGACTGAGCAACTTAACTTTTCAACTTTCAACTTATTTGCAATGGGACCACCAGAGCAGTAGCTTTTCTTTTCCCACTCATATTTACACAGTCCATATAAGTGAGATTATTTGGGGGACTTCCCTGGTAGCTCAGCTGGTAAGGAATCCACTTGCAATGAAGGAGACACCGGTTTGATTCCTGGGTCAGGAAGATCCCCTGGAGAAGGGATAGGCTACCCACTCCAATAATCTTGGGCTTCCCTGGTGGCTCAGACAGTAAAGAATCTACCTGCAGTGTGGGATCGAACTGGGTTCGATCCCTGGATTGGGAAGATTCCCCTGGAGGAGGGCATGGCAACCCATGCCAGTATTCTTTCCTGGAGAATCCCCATGGACAGAGGAGCCTGGTGATTACTTTTAGTTCCTTTATTTTCCTACTAGAAAGTAGAATTTTATACACTAGCTCTATTGTCTTTATCCACTAAACTTTGGCCACCTTCTCACTCCAGTTATCATTACCTGAGGTCCCAACTGCTAATTTCTTTCTTTCTTTTTTTTTTTTAAAGGAAGTTCTTTTTTCAAACATTATTATTTATTTATTTATTTATTACCATGCTGCATCCTCGTTGCTGTGAGTGGGCTCGCTCTATTTGCGGCATACGGAGGGCACACTCTGTTGTGGTGCGTGAGCTTCTCATCGCACTGACTTCTCTTCTTGTGGCCCATAGGCTCTAGGGCACACAGGCTCAGTAGCTGCAGCACACAGGGTTTGCTGCTCTGCAGCATGTGGGATCCTCCTGGACCAGGGATCGAACTTGTGTCCCATGCGGTAGCAGGCGGATTCTTATCCGCTGGACCACTAGCAAAGTTCCCCAACTGCTAATTTATGGAGACGTTGATGCTGCATTAAACTGGCTAAAACCACTGTCCAATCCTTATGCTTCCAGTGCTGTGTTTTCCCCAGAGGTTTAGTGTTCTTTGGAAATGACATCTTTACTATGGATCTTACTATTCATGAACATAATAAATTTCTCCTTAGATTTTTTTCTGTGATGTTCAGTAAAGTATTAAAATGTTTTCCCAAGGTATTGCACATTGTATTCCTAAGTTGTTTGTAGTTTTTGTTTGCTGATAAAAATACTATGCATTTTATATTACATTTTCTAATTAAGACATAATGAAGTTTTAAAATTTTTATACATTGCTTTTATATACAGCAACATTGCTAATCTTTCTTATTTGTAGTAATAAGTATAAGTAGATTATCTCAGTGTCATGTGAGCAATCATATTCTTTAAAAATAATGACTTTTTATCTTCCTTTTTAATCCTTATACCTTTATTTCTTAACATTGTTTTATTGCGCTGGTTGAAGCTTCCAAGATGGTGTTGGGCAGTGTGACAAGAATAGGTACCCATATATTTCTCATAATCTTAAAGAAAATTGTTTTATGCTAGCTACATTGATTATGATGTTTGCTGTCATTTCTAAGAAGGTATTCTACTTTATCTTAACACAAAAGAAAAGGTGAATAACTTTATCAAATTTCATTTCTACATTTATTTGTATTAAAATATCATTTTCTCTGTTATAGCATGTTAATGTGGTGAATTAGATTGAGACTCAAAGTCAACATTCTTCTATACTGTAATATGTCACATTAATTTACATTGATCACAGTCACAGATGATACAATACTTGAATAAACAGTGAAAATGGTGAATAATTAGAATTAATCTCCAAGTACATCCACTATTGTATTTTCAGTTTTAGACAAAAGAATAGGTACTTGGCATATCTTTGTTGAACAAATGAATGAACACACAAGTTAAAAGAATACTTAAATGCATTAGAAGAATGGATCAGATCTAATACTGATAATCAGATCTAAGTAAAAGCAGATGATAAGGACTTTCCTGGTAGTCCAGGGATTAAGAATCTGCCTGCCAATATAGGGGACACGAATTTGATCCCTGGTCCAGGAAGATCCCACATGCCGTGCGTGCCGGAAGAACCATGCACCACAACTACCAAGCCTGCCTTGTGCAACTACAGAAACTACGAGCCCTAGAGCCTGTGCTCTGCAACGAGGAAGCCACTGCATCGAGAAGTCCATGCACCACAATTAGAAAGCAGCCCCCTCTCGCTGCAACTAGAAAAAGTCCATGCACAGCAACAAAGACCTACTGCAGCCAAAAATAAATACATAAATAGATTTATTTAAAAAATAAAACAGTTGAGATAAACAGAAGATAGAAATGTAAATTACTGCACCTAAGTCTGTCAGTTGTGAATGGACAGAACAGGAAAGCACAGCTAAGAAAAATGTGAGTAAAACTGCTAAGGAACTTAAGCTGATGGTAACAAGCTAGCTGTGAGACCATCCCATGATTACATGTTGAAGGAGCTGCTGCTGGTGCTGCTGCTGCTAAGTCGCTTCAGTCGTGTCCGACTCTGTGCGACCCCATAGACGGCAGCCCACCAGGCTCCCCCGTCCCTGGGATTCTCCAGGCAAGAACACTGGAGTGGGTTGCCATTGCCTTCTCCAATGCATGAAAGTGGAAAGTGAAAATTGAAAGTGAAGTCGCTCAGTCGTGTCAGACTCTTAGCAACCCCATGGACTGCAGCCCACCAGGCTCCTCCCTCCATGGGATTTTCCAGGCAAGAGTACTGGAGTGGGGTGCCATTGCCTTCTCTGGGGTGACTGTTTACTCCTTTGCTATTAGTACCTGTGCCAGCCATAGGACTCCAGAACATTCCATTTACATTTCAAAATAGCTGTTGTTAACACTCAGCATCAGTTTGAGGTAGATGAAGTGTCTGGAAACCATGAAGGAACTGTCACTGTTTTGCAGGGAGTTCATAAGACTTGGCATCTTTAGTAGCATTATTGAAATAATTAGGACCATCAAGCAGGAGAAGAATCAGATACTGTTACAGAAATCCAAAGGGTCAATAAGAATGCTTAACAGGGAAATTGGATTTGTTTAACATAATGAAAACCTCTTAGATAAGTGAAGTGCTTTGTAATGAACTGAACCATCGTACATGGTGTTGAGTTTCCCCGTATTAGATGTGCATTCTTCATCGCTGGGCTTCCATTTATCCAAGAGGTATGCATGCTAAATGGCTTCAGTTGCGACCAACTCTTTGCAACCCTGTACATTGTAGCTCAGGGATGTGGGTTCAATACCCTACCCAGGGATGAACCCACATCTCCTGTGGCAGATTCTTTACCGCTGAGCCACCAGGGAAGGCCTTTATCCAAGATGTTATGGCACAAAGGCACACCCAGGGTGGAGTTCTGAAGATGGCTGTTCAGGCTCCTTCGAATTCCCAAATTATGCGAACTCACAATACATAGTTGCAATCATGTACCTACACATCACATATGATACAAAAAAAGTCCTAATCAGCATGGACTCAGTGTCATGGCCCAACCATGGTTTGTAGGCTGTTCAACAGATTTAGTAGCAAAAAAAAAAAAAAAAAAAATCCTGCATCTGATTTAAAGATGCAGACTGTCTGCTAGGTAGTCATTCTGAAAATTCATTCCAATCTACTTCCTAGGGTAAAGGTTTAAACTTTCAGCCTGAGGGACATATTCAATCCACAAAAATTTTGACCCCCATAATGTGTGTGTGTGTTTGTGTGTGTGTGTGTGTGTGTGTGTGTGTGTGTGTGGAAACAAGGTATATACAATGGCCTCCCCTGGTGGTTCAGACATTAAGAATTTGCCTGCAATGCAAGATACCCGGGGTCGATCCCTGGATTGGGAAGGTCCCCTGGAGAAGAGAATGGCTACAACAGAATAAAACTATTAACCATAATCAGATAGTCCCAAGTTCATCAGAAATACAAGTTCTGCGTGTCTTCAGCAAGGAATCAATGGGCTGATATAAATCCACTTTTGACAGCTAAGAACAGCTCTATTAAAAAGCCTACCCTTGGATGTTCATTTTGCATTGCTAATAAACCTTAGCCCTACAGCCAGAAATGCTTTGGCTCTGCCTGGAATGGCTGGAAGGGGAGGAGAGAGAGGACTTCATTATACTCTTCAATCAGTGCGTGTCTTCACCTCAAGAACAACCGCACAGGCAGGAGATTCTAACCACCCGTGGGATTTTCCCTGGAGACAGGACCACACTCAGAGAGGATTTGAATTCCTTGAGTCTTTAACAGATGACGCTACTTTAAAATGATAATTTTAACTGCACGATAGCTTTTTTATTTTTAGATTTTATTTTAATCATGTTTTTTTAATACAAAAAAACTGGGGGAAGAAAATCTGCTTAGAATTCCCTGTGCCATTCTGCTCTGCGCTGTGCTCAGTAGCTTTAGTCATGTCCCACCCTTTGCAACCCCATGGACTGGAGTTCACCAGGCTCCTCTGTCCATGGGATTCTGCAGGTGAGAATACTGCAGTGGGTTGCCATTTCCTCCTCCAAGAGATCTCCCTGACCCAAGGATCGAACCCGTGTCTCCTGCGTCTTCTGCATTGCAGGTGGATTCTTTATCCAGTGAGCCACCAGGGAAGCTGCAGGATTCCCTAGATCAAACTGGTTTTCTCTTTCTTCCAAGTTCTTCTCTTAAGGAGTTAATGAATCTTATCAACAAAATGAAGATGTATATAATTTTCACACAACAGTAGGGTACAGATTCTATTCAAGTTCCCATAGACTAGATAAGTTAATGTATTTTTAATCCAGAAAATATAGGTATAATTGAGACTTTAATTAAAATTATGACCTACATATGTTCCAACTGGCTATTGTCTATAAAGCAGTTTTTTTATAATTGTGAAATAATTACTACCCACTAAATTAGATGTTGGCAAACTTTTTGTTAAACAACCACTTGGCAAATGTTTTAGGTTCTGCAGGCTATGTGATCTCTATACCAAATACTCAACTCTGCTGTCTTAATATAAAAGCAAATATAATGTGCAAACAAATAAAAAGGCATGTTTTATTTACAAAAAATAAGTGGAAGGTCCAGAGCTACAGTTTCAACACCAAAACCATAATCAATAAAAAGGGAAAAAAAATCATAAATTGGACTTCATCAAAATTAAAAATGTTGCTCTGTGAAGTAGGCTGTTATTATTGTTGTTCATTTGCTAAGTTGTGTCTGACTCTTTGTGATCCCATAACTGCAGCATGCCAGGCGTCCATGTCCTTCACTTTCTCCCAAAGTTTGCTCAAACTCATGTTCATTGAGTTGGTGATGTAGTCCAACCATCTCATCCTCTGTATCCCTCTTCGCCTTCTGCCTTCAGTCTTTCCCAGCATCAGGGTCTTTTCCAGTGAGTCAGCTCTTCACATCAAGTGGCTGAAGTATTGGAGCTTCGGCTTCAGCATCAGTCCTTCCAATGAATATTCAGGGTTGATTTCCTTTAGGATTGACAGGTTGGATATCCTTGCTGTCCAAGGGACTCTCAAGAATCTTCTCCAGCACCACAGTTTGAAAGCATGAATTTTTCAGCACTCAGCCTTCTTTACGGTCCAACTCTCTCATTCATCCATGACCACTTGAAAAACCATAGCTTTGACTAGACCGACCTTTGTTGGAAAAGTAATGTCTTTGCTTTTTAATATGATGACTAGGTTTGTCATAGCTTTTCTTCCAAGAAGCAAGCATCTTTTAATTTCATGGCTACAGTCACCATCCAAAGTGATTTTAGAGCCCAAGAAGAGAAAATCTATCACAGCTTCCACTTTTTCCCTTTCTATTTGCCATGAAGTAATGGGGCTACCATGATCTTAGTTTTTTTAATATTGAGTTTTAAGCTGGGTTTTTCACTCTCCTCTTTCACCTTCATCAAAAGACTCTTTAGTTCCTCTTCACTTTCTGCCATTAGAGTGGTATCATCTGCATACACCAGATTGTTATTTTTCCCAGCAAACTTGATTCCAGCTTTTTACTCATCCAGTCCAGCATTTCACATGATGTATTCTGCGTATAAGTTAAATAAACAGGGTGACAATATACAGCTTTGTTGTACTCCTTTCCCAATTTTGAACTAATTAGTTCATTCCATATAAGGTTCTAACTGTTTCTTCTTGACCCAAATACAGGTTTCTCAGGAGACAAGTAAGACGGCCTGGAATTACCATTGCTTTAAGAATTTTCCACAGTTTGTTGTGACCCACACAGTCATAGGCTTTAGTGTAAGTCAAGGAAATAGAAGAAGATGTTTTTCTGGAATTTCCTTGCTTTCTCTATGATCCAGTGAATGTTGGCAATTTGATCTCTGATTCTTCTGCCTTTTCTAAACTCAGCTTGTACATCTGGAAGCTCTCAATTCAATACTGTTGAAGCCTAGCTTGAAGGATTTTGAGCATAACCTTACTAGCATGGAAAGAGAGCACAATTGTCTGGTAGTTTGAACATTCTTTAATACTGCCCTTCTTGGAAATTAGGATGGAGACTGACCTTTTCCAGTCCTGTGGCCACTGCTGGGCTTTCCAAATTTGCAGACTTATTGAGTGCAGAACTTTAGAAGCACCATCTTTTAGGATTTTAAATAGTTTAGCTGGTACTCCGTCACATCCACTAGCTTTATTGGCAGCAATGCTTCCTTAGTCCCACTTGACTTCACACTCCAGGATGTCTAGTTCTAGTGAATGATCACACCATCATGTTTGTCCAGGTCATTAAGACCTTTTTAATGCAATTCTTCTGTGTATTCCCTAGTGGCTCAGACATCAAAAATATGCCTGCAATGTAGGAGACCTGGGTTTGATCCCTGGGTCGGGAAGATCCCCTGGAGAAGGAAATGGCAACACACTCCAGTATTCTTGCTGGGAAATCCCATGGACAGAGGAGCTTGGCAGTCTGTAGCTCATGGGTGGTAAAGAGTCGGACACGACTGAGCAACAAAAGGTTTCATTTTCTGTGTATTCTTTCCACCTTTTCTTGATCACTTCTGCTTCTGTTAGGTCTTTACTATTTCTGTCCTTTGTTGTGCTCATCTTTGCATGAAATGTTCCTTGGGTACCCCAATTTTCTTGAAGAGATCTCCCCCTTCTGTTGTTTTCCTTTATTTCTTTGCAATGTTCATTGAAGAAGGCCTTCTTGTCTCTCCTCGCTGTTCTCCTGAACTCTGTATTCAGTTGGGTATACCTTTCCCTTTCTCCATTGCCTTTTGCTTCTCTTCTCTCCTCAGCTCTTTGCAAAGCCTTCTCACACAACCACTTTGCCTTCTTGCATCTCTTTTTCTTTGGAATGGTTTTGATCACTGCCTCCTGTACAGTGTTACAAACCTCTGTCCACAGTTCTTCAGGCAGTCTGTTTACCAGATCTAATCCCTTGAATCTATTCGTCACCTCCAGTGTATAATCATAGGAGATTTGATTTAGAACAAATCAAACAACAGAAACGTGCTGTTAAGAGGATGAAAAGATAAGCTACAGACTGAGAAAAAATATTTGAAAAACCACATAGATGACAAAGGATTAACATCTAGAATATATATTCTCAAAAGAATAAAAACAATAGTCAAATAGAAAATCGGCCAAAGACGTGTACAAATATGTCAAAGTACATAAGATGACAAATAAGCATATTAAAAGATGTTCACCCTTATTAACCATTATGGAAATGCAAACTAAAACCGTGATAGGATATTACCACACACCTATCAGAATTGGCAAAGATTTTTTTTTTTAGTGTTACAAGATTAGATGCTGGCAAGGATGCAGAGAAACTGGATTACTCACACTTTGCTGGTAGAAATGAACAGTGGTGCAGCCACTCTAAAATACAGTTTGGTACTAGATCTTAAATTAAACATGAAAGTATTTTATACCCTAGCAATTGAACTCTTGAACATTTATCCCAGAGAAGTGAAAATTCACTTTCACACAAAAATCTGTATATGACTATTTATAACAGGTTTTTTTTCATGATAGAAAAACTGGAAACAAACCAGATAACTATCAGTGCGTAAATGGTTAAAAACAGTAGTACATCAAAAGCATGGACTACTCATCAATAAAAAAAAGTATGCACTATTGATACATGTAACAATTTGGATGAATTTACAGAGAATCATGCTAAGTGCAAAAAAATTATAATGGTTATAAACTGTATGATCGTATTCATATGACATTCTTGAAATGAAGGACTTACAGGGAAAAGGACAGATTGGCGGTCACCTGGGGTTAAGGATGGAATACAAGGTGGGTTGGGGCAGAAGGACATCTATGTGGTTATAAAAGCAACAAGAGCCTTGTGCAGATTGACTTCTATACCTTGACTGTGTGTGTGGTGGATACACAAACCTACACATCTGATAAAACTGTGTAGAACTAAATAAACACACAGGAGCACAAGTGAAATGGAGGAAATCTGAAAAAGATCAGTGGATCGCATCTCTGTCAAAATCCTAGTTGTGGTATTGCACCATAGTTTTAGGCTTCGCAGGTGGCTCAGTGGTAAAGAATCCACCTGCTGAGCAGGAGATGAGGGTTCAATTCCTGGGTCAGGAAGAGCCCCTGGAGAAGGAAAGAGCAACCCATTTCATTCTGAGTCCTCTTTTTTTGGCTTTCAAGTGACTTCCTTCTCATCCTGGGAAAGGAAATAGCAACCCACTCCAGTACTCTTGTCTGGGAAATCCCATGCACAGAGGAGCCTGGCACGCTACAGTCCGTGAGGTCACAAAGAGTCAGACATGACTTAGCCACTGAACAACAATAAACCATAGGTACGCAATATATTATCACTGAGGAAATGGAATGAAGAGTACATGGGCTCTGTCTGTATTCTTTCTTGTAATCACATGTGAATATAGAATTAACTCAAACTTAAAAATTTAAATAAAAGGGGGGATAGGGGATACCCAAAGAAATAGATTTTTTTATTGCCAGTGATGAAGAGATATGGACATGCGGTGGGGGGCTACTGTTGTCAAGCAGATATTTGATAAACAGTATCTGCTAGACAATTCATTACACTAACCCCACATTTAGGCTTGCATTTTTATCTAATATTTCATGTAATCTTTATACTGAGAATTGCATTATAATCTCCATTTTATGAATTACAGAATACAAACTTAGAGGCAAGGAAACTCACTTGAAATTCACAGCAAAGCAACCATGCAGACAGTACTGACACCCTGATCTTTCTGGCTACCAAACCTAGAGGCATTTTTTCTTCCTTGTAAACGGCACATTCACTGAGATTACTATATTCATTTGCATGGTCTGCCATAATAAAATGCCACAGACAAAGTGGTTTAAAGAACTGAAAATTCTTTCTTACAGTTCTCAAGGCTGGGGAGTCCAAGATCAAGATCTTGCCAGCCAGACAGGTTTCGTTCTGAGTCCTCATCCCTTGGCTTGCAGGTGACTTCCATCTCATCATGCATACACAACCTCTTTGTATGCAGGAAAAGCCAGCTCTCTCTGGGCTCTTCTTAAAAGGACAATAATCTCTTGGGACCACGATTCCACCCTTATGACCCCATTTAACCTTGATTACTTTTGTAAAGTCCTCATCTTCAAATACACCCACAGTGAGGCTAAGGGTAAGTATACAAATTGGGTGTTGGGCTTCCCTGGTGGTTCATTTGGTAAAGAATCTGCCTGCAATGTAGGAGACTGCCTGCGATGCAGGAGACCCGAGTTCAATCTCTGGGTCGGGAAGATCCCCTGGAGAAGGAAATGGCAACTGACTCCAGTATTCTTGCCTGGAAAATCCCGCACACAGAGAAGCCTGACAGATTACAGTCCATGGAGTCTAAAGAATCAGACACAACTTAGCGACTAAACCACCATGGGGTGGAGGTGGAGGGACAAACATTCAGTTCATAAAAATTACCCAAGTTTAAAAAAAAAATAAAAGAAGAAGAACCAGTTCATGTTTAGAAACTCAAAAGTCATAACCATTATAAAATTTTTCAAATTTCCAAATTCAAGTCTTGCGCTCCCTTTAACACGTTGATAAGAAATCCAGTCTTTTCCTCTTGGGGTTCTTCACTTTTCTCTTTCCCATTTTTTCACACCCTAGAGGCTCAAGAAGTCCAGAGGAGATCACAACTGAATAGGGAGCCCCTTGGCATGAGACCAGCCCGTGATGCCCATGTCTTTTCATTGCCCCTCAGTGATGATGTTGAAAGCTGGCTGAGCACCCACGTTCCGGAGATGCTGAGGACCCACTGCATGGCGATGCATCACAGGTGCAGAGGGCAGGCTGGAAACCATGGGTGTCCTCACTCTCCATCACCATGAAGGAGGAAAACACTCAGCTTTCTGCTGATGTTCTGCTAAAGTCACCCACACTCAGACCGTGTCTGAACTTCTGTTACTCCTAGAAAAGAAAAAGGAAGTGGTTGAAGAAAGGATGGAGTCCAACGCAAATCAGCAAAAAGAAGAAGAAAAAAAAAAAAAAAAACATGGGAAACAGCTGTGTTTTAGAAAGCCAACCTCAGAAGCATGGCTTTTATCTTCAACAGACCTGCTCCAAAATCCAAATGACCTGGTCATAGAGTTATTAAGAAAAGTATACAAAAGGGTACCTTGTTCTGCAGAGCAGAAGTATCTTGTTTTTGTGATCACATCTAAGAGTCAAAAGACACTTGATCTTATTCCTGTTCAGTAACTGAGAATAACTGAGGTAAATTTCAATTAATCAAACTCTCTCTCTCTCTCTCTCTCTCTCTCTCTCTCTGTCTGTCTCACACATGCACATACCATTAAGAGAAGACATTTCTGAATTCTGGGTGGCAGAAAGAGGAAACAGAATGACAAGGTCTTTAATAAGAGGTGGACTCATCTCTGTCCAAGAAGACCCAACCCTCTTCAAACCCTCTACTATAAAATTGCACAGAGACAAAGCACGCTTGAGAGTGTCCTAGTTGACACAGACCAAGAAGCCTGGGTAAACTTCTGAGTGACACTGTCTTTGGCTGTGCGCTAGGTTCTGGGTGCTACAATGAAGAACTTGTCTTTGTTTGTTGTAAGCTGTCAGACAAGTAAGGGTGACAGCTATGGACAAACAAATCTCCAAACCACACAGTCAAAGAATCTAAAGAACAAAATGATCTGGGGAACCAGAGGCAAGAGTTTCTACCACCTCAAAGACATTTGTTTAAGACAAATCTTAAAGGATGAATAGGAGTTCCTTTCCTATGAGATTCTTGTCTTTGTATTGCTTGAGAAATTTACTGAAAGAAGTGCGCGCACACACACACACACACACAGAGCAACTAAATACAAGCACACCTGAACTAAACATACACATACACACACACCAACTAAACACAGATGAGAGTTTATGTAGCTCATAAAGCTAAAGGCCCTGCTGTTTGCTAATCATCCAACCCTTCATGGCGCTGGGACCAGATGAAAATTTCTCCCAGGAGTCCTCATAAAGAAGACAATGTATGATATAATAAACACCATTTTATAGCATCATTAAAAGGAATATAACTATAAGCTTCACAGATTTGATTCATACAAGAACCTTACTACAGACTCTCAAAGACCACCTAGTATCAGATGTACTGGGAACCAGCAGAATGTCCAGGTACCCAGCTTTCTCTTGGCCTAGTTTGTTCCAAGAAAATATTTTAGACTATTTGAAAAAAAGAGGTGGATTGCAGAGCCTCCAAGCAAGCAGTGCTTTTTGAATATTACTTCTCCCCAGAGACTGTGAAAGAAACCGAGGGCCATGATCACTAGATCATACTCATTAGTAAATGCTTAGGATGAAGCAACCTGATGGTGCCCTTTAAAGATGCCCCCAAGTGCCACAGAGAGTCACACTCAGAAGAGTGTTGACATCGTTTTGTAAAAATCAAGGAGGTGAGGAGGGAAATGAGCTTCAGTGGGTGGGGAGAATAGTCAAGAGTCTGTTTAAAGACTAGATGAAAGATGATGAGCTCAATGAGATGGGAAAGCAGTGGGGAAATAAATATAACAGAGTCTGCTCAGGTTACTCTTCGTGCAATAAAATAGCCTCTACCACTCTTATCCAAGCAATGGCAAGGAACGCACTGCCTCCCAAACAGTCCAAAATCCCGTTCACTTAATGAGCGTTTCCTGGGACTTCCCTGGTGGTCCAGTGGTTAAGGATCTGCCTTGCAATGCAGGGGATATGGAGATCCCTGGTCAGAGAATTAAGATCGCACTTGCTGTGGGGAAACTAAGCCCGGCCGCCACAACCACTGAACCTGAGGGTCACAACTAGAAAGTCTGTGGACCACAGCAAAAGATCCCACATGACACAATGAAGATCCCACGTGCAGCAACTGAGATCGGAGGCAGCCGAATTTTGAAGCAGGCTGTACATCACAGAACATGCCAGTTACTAACATACTAAGAGCTTGATTTCTGCCCTTAAGAAATACAAGTAACTTACAGCAAACATCTCTAAGACTTGCCTTTTGTAGTTCCATTGTTAAGCATGGACCAGCAGACACCATACACCTGGATAGAATCCCCAAGGTCTTCCATGGAGATCACAGAGACATCCCCAGATTCCTAGACATTTCCAAGGGTAAGCATCAGATCCTTGTGTACTTTGAGTAATAAAACTTCACCACGAGGAAGACAAATGAAGGATTATGAGTTCATGGGAAAACATCTCCACCTGCTTCCCCAGTCCCAATTTTTACCCTCATAAAGCCTCTCTCTAATTAATCATCCATGCTGGTAAGTGTCCACTGATCCTATTAAACAATAGGGCCAGATGGAAATGATGGGCCAGCCTCACCACTAAGACCTCCCAACTCTCATTAATAAATTTAATAGAAGCACCAAGATATCTCAGGAGTGCAGTAGGTTATAGGCGGAGTCTTTCCTTGGGGTATAATTTTATGTTCTTGCTCTGCATGGAAGTAATGTATTTATTCCAAGTTAATTTTTTTCTTCCCAAAGTCGGTGAGTTGTGCTCCTTGGGTGCTATCCTAAATTGACAAATTCCAGGCTGCCGGGGCTTGTCATCTGAAGGAAGAAAAATTAGAGAAGCCAGTAATCAATCTGTATTGTGTGAAAATTAACATGCCTGTCCCTCAGGTTAACCAGCCCTAAATGCAAATTGAATTGAAATGTTCAGAAAGTCCTCCTAATCATGCATGCCGTGATTATGAATCCGATGTTTATTTATCACTCTTTGAATTGCCAAACACCAGGCAAGTGGAAGAGACAGGGGTCAACAAACCAAAATGAACTATTCTCCTGGGCTTGGCAGCAAGGCGACTGAGTAATAGAAGCAAATCTAGGAGGCCTCACATCCAGGGAAAAAAGCAAATGATTCCTCCACTAGAGGTCCTGAGCTGATGTGGTCCTTTCTCGGGACCAAATAAGACTACATTTTTTTTTTTAACTTTTAATAACATTTTGTATTGGAGTATAGCCAATTAATGGCTTCCCTGGTAGCTCAGGCAGTAAAGAATCCACTGGCAATGTGGGGACCCAGGCTCGATCCCTGGGTCGGGAAGATCTCCTGGAGAAGAGAATGGCATCCCACTCCAGTATCCTTGCCTAGGAAATCCCACGGACAGGGGAGCCTGGCAGGCTACAGTCCATGGGGTCACAAAGAATCAGACATGACTGAGTGGCTAACACTTTGACTCTGACTTTATACCAATTAATAAACAATGTTGTGATAATTTCAGGTGAACAGCAAAGGGACTCAGCCATACGTACTCATGTATCCCTTCTCTCCCAAACCCCCATCCCATCCAGCCTGCCACATAACATTAAACAGAGTTCCATGTGCGATATAGTTAGGTCCTTGTTGATTATCCATTTTAAATACAGCAGTGTGTACGTGTCCCTTTCCAACTCCCTAACTATCCCGTACCCCCACCCTTCCTCCAGCAAGTATAAGCTCGTTCTTGAATTCTGTGAGTCTGTTTCCGTTTTGTAAGTTCATTCGTATCATTTCTTTTTATATTCCACATATAAGGGACGTCATATATTTCTCCTCTGTCTGACTTACTTCACTCAGTATGACATTCTCTAGGTCCATCCGCTGCTGCAAATGGCATTATTTCATTCTTTTTATGTCAGGCCACAAATTTATTCCAAGGACTTTAGGGAAAAGAGCTCCTGGA
Organism: Bos mutus; assembly: GCF_027580195.1. Classification (NCBI taxonomy): domain Eukaryota; kingdom Metazoa; phylum Chordata; class Mammalia; order Artiodactyla; family Bovidae; genus Bos; species Bos mutus. The sequence continues at coordinate 52,522,225 of NC_091629.1, read as the reverse complement.
AGTGGATATGCAGAGACTGATGGAACACTGCACTGTTGGGAAGCACGACTCAGCTTAGTGGCTGTGCTGGATCATTCGGTTCGGTTCTACATGGTTCTGGATGCCGTGGGTGTCTGTGTGTGCATGTACCATCCCTTGGTGTGGGGATACGACATTCCCACGACTGTGAGAATGACTGATTCCACAGGCAAGTCGAACCTGTGCTCCGTGTCCACATAAGTGGATAAATCATTTGTGTTAATTATTTGTGAACTAGTAATGCCTCACTTCAATTTGACTGTGTCTAAAAAATTTAACCTGAGTCAATAGTTTGTGTCTCTAAACATGTTTTCCCAAAGAAATAATGCTCCACTCAGCTTCTAATTTTCTCAGAGGTTCATAACTTACCTGAGGGACACAGTGTTGAGTCACATTGAGGGTAGGTCCAATTATCATACAATTAGAATAGGATTCATCCAATACAGCATCCCGTGTTTAATGCCATGCTAAGCAGCTTGGATTTCATTATGTGGGTCAGTGGTTCCCAGACTTTTGTTTCAAGTACCAGAATTTTTTTTTTTTTAAAGAAACAGGGGACTAGCATTCAGTGACCAACTTTTTATTTTGCCTAGTAAGGAATTTAATAACACAAAAACAACAGCAGCAGAAACAACAGAATAAGCTATGCTCATTATTCCATTTTTAAAAAAGGACATTTTTAGCATCAAAAAGTAGGAGGGATATAAATTTTAGGGGGAAAAAATGGCAGGGAGATCCAGTTCTAAAACCTTAATGAATTTACCTTTAAGAAAGAAAGCCTTACCGGTTATACTCCACTTTTTCACCTTTTTTTTTTTTTTTTTTTCCTGTGAAACTGTGAAACTCCTTCATGGCCAAGCATACTACTGTTTAGACATGATTTGGGGGAACCAATGGCTTCAAGGAACCCTAAGAAGTTCCATAAGTCTGGTCAGTGTTTCATGGCAGCTGGCAGATCTAAAACAATCATTTATCATGCTCTCAGATTCCATGGGTCAGAATTCCAAGGACAGCTTGGCATTGCTCCACAATCTTGAGGGTCTCAAGATCTCTGAAGTCTTGCTCTCTCACATGTCTGGTCTGGACATCAACTGGGGAAACTCAACTCGTCTCCTTGGTCCCTCCAAGTGGGCTAGTTTAAGAGTTCTCACAGCACCAAGCCTGGGTTCCCAGGGGCCAGGAGTTGCATTCTCTTTACAACCTAGCCTTGGAAGTCACAGGATATCATTTGCACCATTATCTATTGGTCAAAACTGCCACAAACCCCTGCCCAGATTCAAGGGGTTGTGGGGAACATAAACCCAACCTCTCCGGGGAAGTGTGTGTGTGTGGGCATGTGCGTGTATGCAAGCAACCATGTTTGGATACAAAGGGCCCATACAGAAAGTCATTCCCTTCTAAAATCTCTCTCTCTCATGCATACATACACAGGCATATAATAGGAACAAAGAAATTTATTTAAAAAATAAGCACAAGGAAGATAAAGATTAACTATATATATATATGTATAAAGTAAAAAGAAAATGAAGTCGCTCAGTCATGTCCAACTCTTTGCGACCCCATGAATTGTAGCCTACCACGCTCCTCTGTCCATGGGATTTTCCAGGCAAGAGTACTGGAGTGGGATACCATTTCCTTCTCCAGGGGATCTTCCCAACCCAGGGATCGAACCTGAGTCTCCTGTATTGTAGGCAGAAGCTTTACTGTCTGAGTCACCAGGGAAGTCATCTATATGTGTGTGTATATATATATATGTGCATACATATAGGCAAACCATTCAATCTCACAGTAATCCAAGTCTATGCCCCAACCAGTAACGCTGAAGAAGCTGAAGTTGAACGGTTCTATGAAGACCTACAAGACCTTTTAGAACTAACACCCAAAAAAGATGTCCTTTTCATTATAGGGGACTGGAATGCAAAAGTAGGAAGTCAAGAAACACCTGGAATAACAGGCAAATTTGGCCTTGGAATACGGAATGAAGCAGGGCAAAGACTGATAGAGTTTTGCCAAGAAAACGCACTGGTCATAACAAACACCCTCTTCCAACAACACAAGAGAAGACTCTATACATGGACATCACCAGATGGTCAACACCGAAATCAGATTGATTATATTCTTTGCAGCCAAAGATGGAGAAGCTCTATACAGTCAGCAAAAACAAGACCAGGAGCTGACTGTGGCTCAGACCATGAAATCCTTATTGCCAAATTCAGACTTAAATTGAAGAAAGTAAGGAAAACCACTAGACCATTCAGGTATGACCTAAATCAAATCCCTTATGATTATACAGTAAAAGTGAGAAATAGATTTAAGGGCCTAGATCTGATAGAGTGCCTGATGAACTATGGAATGAGGTTCATGACATTGTACAGGAGACAGGGATCAAGACCATTCCCATAGAAAAGAAATGCAAAAAAGCAAAATGGCTGTCTTCCCAGGCCTTACAAATAGCTATGAAAAGAAGAGAAGCGAAAAGCAAAGGAGAAAAGGAAAGATATAAACATCTGAATGCAGAGTTCCAAAGAAAGCAAGAAGAGATGAGAAAGCCTTCTTCAACAATCAATGCAAAGAAATAGAGGAAAACAACAGAATGGGAAAGACTAAGGATCTCTTCAAAAAAATCAGAGATACCAAAGGAACATTTCATGCAAAGATGAGCTCAATATTATAAAGCTTAAAAATAAAATAAAAAAATTTTTTAAATGAAAAAAAAAAATGAGCTTAATAAAGGACAGAAATGGTATGGACCTAACAGAAGCAGAAGATATTAAGAAGAGATGGCAAGAATACACAGAAGAACTGTACAAAAAAGATCTTCACGACCCAGATAATCACGATGGTGTGATCACTCACCTAGAGCCAGACATCCTGGAATGTGAAGTCAAGTGGGCCTTAGAAAGCATCACTACCAACAAAGCTAGTGGAGGTGATGGAATTCCAGTTGAGCTATTCCAAATCCTAAAAGATGATGCTGTGAAAGTGCTACACTCAATATGCCAGCAAATTTGGAAAACTCAGCAGTGGCCACAGGACTGGAAAAGGTCAGTTTTCATTCCAATCCCAAAGAAAGGGAATGCCAAAGAATGCTCAAACTACCACACAATTGCACTCATCTCACACGCTAGTAAAGTAATGCTCAAAATTCTCCAAGCCAGGCTTCAGCAATATGTGAACCGTGAACTTCCTGATGTTCAAGCTGGTTTTAGAAAAGGCAGAGGAACCAGAGATCAAATTGCCAACATCCGCTGGATCATGGAATAAGCAAGAGAGTTCCAGAAAAACATCTATTTCTGCTTTATTGACTATGCCAAAGCCTTTGACTGTGTGGATCACAATAAACTGTGGAAAATTCTGAAAGGGACGGGAATACCAGACCACTTGACCTGCCTCTTGAGAAACCTATATGCAGGTCAGGAAGCAACAGTTAGAACTGGACATGGAACAACAGACTGGTTCCAAATAGGAAAAGGAGTACGTCAAGGCTGTATATTGTCACCCTGTTTATTTAACTTATATGCAGAGTACATCATGAGAAACACTGGACTGGAAGAAACACAAGCTGGACTCAAGATTGCCGGGAGAAATGTCAATAACCTCAGATATGCAGATGACACCACCCTTATGGCAGAAAGTGAAGAGGAACTAAAACGCCTCTTGATGAAAGTGAAAGAGGAGAATGAAAAAGTTGGCTTAAAGCTCAACATTCAGAAAACGAAGATCATGGCATCCGGTCCCACCACTTCATGGGAAATAGATGGGGAAACAGTGGAAACAGTGTCAGACTTTATTTTTCTGGGCTCCAAAATCACTACAGATGGTGACTGCAGCCATGAAATTAAAAGACGCTTACTCCTTGGAAGGAAAGTTATGACCAACCTAGATAGCATATTCAAAAGCAGAGACATTACTTTGCCAACAAAGGTCTGGCTAGTCAAGGCTATGGTTTTTCCTGTGGTCATGTATGGATGTGAGAGTTGGACTGTGAAGAAGGCTGAGCGCCAAAGAATTGATGCTTTTGAACTGTGGTGTTGGAGAAGACTCTTGAGAGTCCCTTGGACTGCAAGGAGATCCAACCAGTCCATTCTGAAGGAGATCAGCCCTGGGATTTCTTTGGAAGGAATGATGCTAAAGCTGAAACTCCAGTACTTTGGCCACCTCATGTAAAGAGTTGACTCATTGGAAAAGACTCTGATACTGAGAGGGATTGGGGGCAGGAGGAGAAGGGGACGACAGAGGATGAGATGGCTGGATGGCATCACTGACTCGATGGACGTGAGTCTGAGTGAACTCCGGGAGTTGATGATGGATAGGGAGGCCTGGCGTGGTGCGATTCATAGGGTCCCAAAGAGTTGGACACGACTGAGCGACTGACATGATCTGATCTGATCTGATATGTATGTGTGCCTATAGATGTATCTCGTAAACACACATACACACACACATAGACACACACAACACCATAACTTTGTGTTTCAGTGGGTCCAGGCAGTTCACATTCCCTGAATGTCAGTATGAATCTCAAGACAGGAAACCCTGCCCATGGGTTTGTAGATTGATATTGCTGTAGGCAGTTGCTCCAATGGTATTCTAACAGAATCAACGCTGGGCTTAGAGTCCAAACCACCAAATTCACATTTCGATCCTCTATTGCCCTGATAGTGATATCACACATGTAATGTAACTTCCCTAGGTTTTCATTTGCTCATCAGTAAAATACACATCATTGTATTTATTTTATAGAGTAGCAGCCTTTGCTCCCTTACTTCTTCTCCCTTTTGGCCTTTCTTCATCACCTTCTCCCTACTCAGCAAGTATTTTGCAGCTGGTCCCCGCCTTATACTCCTCGACACACTCGTTTCTCCACCACAAACCTCGCTGGCTGCAGATCCGGCCCAGGAAGTCATCTCTGGCTTCACTTCAAGAGAAGTGAAGGCAGGGTTTGAAGGGTTTGAAGTCTTGCCACCACCTCAACCCCCACAGGCTAGTTCTGGACTAAAGGAGATGAAGCCGAGTAAAAATCAATTGCAGTTCCATGTCGTAGGTGGTGGATGGGTTGTTAAAGAATTTACTACACTTTTTTTTGTACTTCAGAGAATTTGTTAAGATAAGCAGAGATGTAGATACTGACTTCGTTGAAAATGTGATCTGCTGCAACCAAAAAATGCAGACCAGAGTCTAGCTACAGCCCAGATAAGCTGTGTGACCTTGGGCAAGTTACTCAACTTTGCTAGGTCTCAGTTTTCTCAAAGTGAAGCTAATAAGGCCATTTTTCGAGGGTTACTATGAAGAATAACTGAGATAAAGCCTCAAAAGCCCTTGGCACAGTCTAGCAGAATGGTTCTCAAGCTTTGGCATGTGCCAGAATCACCTGTAGGGCTTATGAAAACACAGATTTCTGGGTATGACTCCCAAAAGTAATAATAATAATGAGGGTTTCTGATTTATTAAGATTAGGATGGGCTCTGACATTTTGCACTTCTAACTGGCCGCAGGTGACGCTGATGTTGCTGGTCATTATCTACTGCGATGATGATGAAAACGACAATGATGGTTATGATCAGGACTTCAGCTTTACATAAATGATATAGTAATATGTCAGTTTGTTTTCTATAACTTGAAAAAACATTTTGGTATCCCTCATGTGATAGCCTGCAACTATTCATGAAATCATCTAATGTATTTACTAGTTCAAATAGGTTAGATTTTACATTTGGTACCAAGTTCTTGGGGCATGAATCATCCCTTAAATGGATCAGGCTGAACCCATACAGGCTACTGGTAGAGAGGATCTATGTACTATGAGTAGAGAGAAGAGACTTTGGCTGAGAGAGGAACAGAACCACACAGAGAGTAAGAAGATCTAGATCCTCCTTGGTTTTAAGGGATTTTCTCTGCAAAATGATAAAACTGAATTAAATTATCACCAACATTCACCCCACTTCTGCAGAGCAGAGATTCTATAATGAACTCTAATCTAAAGCAGTCTGAGAACACAGTAGTCCTGCCCCCAGGAAGCCACTTGCTGTTCAGAGCCCTTGGCCCAAGCCCCAGGAGGCCTTCCACACAAAATCAGCATCACTCAACAGTGGGAGCTTCTTTGGGGCCTGGAGAAGCTCATTGCTTGTTGCAATGAGAGATGAGCAATTTCCTGCGCTGAAAGTCTGTGAAAGGAGACAGCTGGCTCATATTTCCCACTTATCTGAGATGGGGAACTTGAGTTCAGTGGATTGGGTTTGTTTATTTACCTATTTATTTTTGTGGAAATGATTTTATAATACTCACACCTAAACCGAAGGAAAGAGAAAGGCCTCAAGTCTTGTTCTTCCATCCTCCCCACCCACCTTGGGCCACATCCTAGTCATGTGACTGTCATGACACCAGATCCCAGAGAAGCTCTGGCCCCCATGGCTTGATTCTTCCTGGATACAAGAAGTCTCCATGTGTACTTGGTCTGGTGGATAGTTCTGTTTTCTTTTTGATTGTCTATTCCTGGGACATAAACAACAGAGAAGCCCTCTCCACTCCCAGAAGGAGAAGCCTTCTATAATTCATTTGTGAGTACCTGGCATGAGAGCTAACATTGTTGCTGTGCTGTACAAATATTTGTCAAATGAATGAAAGAATGAATGGCCATCCATCTTAGGAAGTCATATGTGCTGAATTTTCTATTAATCTTCCCAAAGTCCAAATATAACTTACGTTGGGCACTTATTATATGCCTGAAACTAGTCTAAGTACTTTAAATGATACTTCATTTCATAATCAGATAGCCCTACAAAGCCGAGCATTCTAATCATCACCCCATTATACAGACAGGTAAATAAAAGTCAAGATTGCATGGTAGCAGGAGAGAGATTTGAGGCTAGGCAGTCTGCCTCCTTGGTGAGCACTTTGGCTAGCTCTCTGGCCTCCATCCAAATACACCCAGGCCATCAGGCCACTAGTCCTGGGTACTTTCTGGTCCCCACCTTCATGAGCTCTTGCATGCTCCATGCATCTGCCTTCTGTCACCTCATCTACCTGCACAGAGAAACACAGCATGAAAAGAGAGAGGCAGAAGCATGGATGACCAGGCTGCAGAGTTGAGGTCTCAGGGACAACAGGAGGGAGAAAGGGCAGTGACAACCCTTCCGTTGTCATCCTACAGATAGCCACCATCATACATCCTCAGGGAGGGTCTCCTTAGCAGCAAGCTTCTGCCTTCACTTGTCTTCCCTGCAAAGAAGGCTCCAGGGAAAAGGCTCAATTTCAGCCCTCTTTAACAGCTCTCTGACTACACCTCCCAAGGCTCGGTTCGCTTATGCATCCAATGAAGAGCTTGAACTAACCCTTTCAGATAGGCCTGGAAATGGCAGAACCCCAGTCAGATAAACAAGGCCACAGATACACAGGCTCATGTTTTCAGAGCAATATGACCCTTTCCTTTATTGAACAGCACTTCCTTGGCCATATCTCTTTACTATAGGTCAGGTGATTAATTTAAAAAATGAAACAATTCTGGTCCCAACATGATGGTTTCAGTCGCTAAGTCGTGTCCAACTCTTGCAACCCCATGGACTCTGTCCATGGGATTCTCCAAGCAAGAATACTGGAGTGAGTTGCATCTTAAATTTGAAACCAGGGCAAAAGATGGTCATGACTCTCAGATCCAGCAGGTATTTTTTAAAAGCTATGGTGTCTGAGTGGCTAGGAAAATTTAAGTTCCCTCTGTAGCAGGTTAAGATCCTTTCTGTACTGCTTTGATCAGCTTTTGCCTATGGCTCCCCTTTTGCACCCACTGGCAGGGCCATGAGTCACTTCATCCCCCAGCAAAGCCCTGAAGGGCCACCTCCTTGCTGGTGGTCCACGGCACCAAGTCAGGGCTACTGATGTCCCAGAGTGGTTTTCACTGATTATGTCCATCAAAAGAGTTCACCACTGGGCAGAACACAACAAGATGTGCAGACCGAACGGCCAAGGCCATTTCCTCCCATCCGTTACAGTTAAGTTCCTCACATATGAATGAGTTCCATTCTGAGAGCAGGTTTTTTAGGTCCAATTTGTTTGTTAAGTCCAACAAAGTTAGTCTAGGTACCTAAGACAATCAGCTATATAGTACTGTACTATAATTGGTTTATAACAGTTTTCATGCAAATAATACATAAAAACCAAACACAAAAAAAATTAAAGAAGACATATTTAATCTTACAGCACAGTACCTTGAAAAATATAGTAGTATAATACAATAGTTGGCATATAGGGGCTGACATTGATTGGGCAGACCAGAAGAGTTACTGACCTCATCCATGCTTTTATGCTTGCTTAGGGACATTCTGGGCTTGAAATAAAGATACCATTCTATTGTACTCTATATAATACTATACAACACAGTACACCAAAGCACAATCACTTATAGAGGACACACACATATGACAATCTATGCTAGACATGTAAACTAACTTACATGATTTGACATTCAATGTTTACATCTTTGAAAGTTTGCAACTTGAAGGTTTGAATGTAGAGGATTTACTGTATTTCTCCTTTTCATTCAGAAGAGGTGGGAGCTTCAGGGACTACCCATCTGATTGCTTTTGGAAGTCTGAATGCCTAAATCCAACTTATCCTGTCTATCCCTACACCCCAAGACACCCTTCCCGTGTGTGTGTGTGTGTGTGTGCACGCGCACATGCGCGTGTGCAGGGGCACACTCGCACTCAGTCAGTCATGTCCGACTCTTTGTGACCCCCATGGACTGTAGCCCTGCCAGGCTTCTCTGTCCATGGGATTTCCCAGGCAAGAATACTGGAGTGGGTTGCCACTTCCTCCTCCAGTCCCTGTGTCTACCTGGGATGAATTTCCCTGAGGGGCTGTATACTTGGAGGTTCTCTCAATAGATATGCAGGTTTCCAGTTAAACACTGTATGTTAATCTGCCTTCCTCAGAAACCTGGATACTCAAGGCAATAATTGTAACCAATGTCTAGACATGGGATAAGATCAGTTTTCATGTTTTTTCCCTTCCCGGGGCACAGACAAAAATGCAATTAGCTATCCCAAAGTCAAGTTACCTATGATTTAGCTAACAGTATCTAATTCCAAAGATACTCCCAATTAGGTTTAAAGAAATTCACTGTCCAGTTAGCTGTCAAGTCAGTTGTCTCCATAAATAAGTGTCTGGTGAATTTATTTCTCCTTTGAGCTAAATCAGTGGTTTTTAGACATTCTTCTATATTACAATCACCAGAGAAGCTTTTTTTTAAAAAAAAAAAAATCCTAATTCCTAGCCCCAGTCACAGAGCATTTTATGATAGGATGGAGCACTCACATTGTCAAGATTCCCAACTGATTCCAGGGTACAGCTTGGACTGAGAGCCGCTATCTAACTGAATCTGATTTTGCTGTCTGGTAATCTACTATGACCAACCTAGATAGCATATTGAGAAGCAGAGATATTACTTTGCCAACAAGGTCTGTCAAATGGATCTACCATTTCATTCTAAAGGAGATCGGTCCCGGGTGTTCATTGGAAGGACTGATTTTGAAGCTGAAACTCCAATACTTTGGCCACCTGATGCGAAGAGCTGACTCATTTGAAAAGACCCTGATGCTGGGAACGGTTGAGGGCAGGCGGAGAAGGAGACAACAGAGGATGGATGGCATCACTGACTCAATGGACATGAGTTTGGGTGGACTCCAGGAGTTGGTGATGGACAGGGAGGCCTGGCATGCTGCAGTCCGTGGGGTCGCAAAGAGTTGGACACAACTGAGCGACTAAACTGAATTGAACTAGGGGCCTTCTTGGATTAAGGCAGTGCATCCCATCCTTCATCCATCATGTAGCAGGTCAGACCTAGGCCAGGAAATGCTGAACATTTGTATAATTAATGGGAAACAAATTTCTGTCTTTGTCATTCAGTAAATCAAAAATGCCTTTCCACCCACTTTCTTCCTGGGCAGGAGGAGAAACCTGGAGATAAATAAGACATGTAGGTGGGGATCAGATGAAGAAAGGCTAGATGTTCCATTTCATTCTGAGGGCAAGGACATGGCACTGATGGGTTTTCACTGGGGTGGGGGTGTGACAAGATCAAATTTTTTATTTAACAAAGATCACCTGGCTATAGAGTGGAGACTGGAAAAGATGAGGGGAGACAGTTGGAATTGAGGGGCAGGTAGATGGTTACTGAGGCCATTTTAGCTAGGGATTCAAGTATCTTGAACTATGGAAGCTGCTGCCTAGAACAAGGTCTTGGGAGAAAATATTTAAGTGAAAGTGGTGGGATTTGATGATGAATGTGTATTGGGAGCTGAGGAAGAGGTATGCCTTCAACTTTCTGGCTGGAGCAACTGCGTGAATAGCAATGAAGTCCATCAGTTTAGAGAACACAGGGCGGGTGGGGGTGGTGGGGTTGGAAGAGCAGCTTTCTGAGTGAAACACTGAGTTCCACTGTGGACTTCCCGAGAGATAAGTGCTGAGGGATATTTGCAGTAGGACATTGAACCTATTTCTAATTCTCAGCACACAATCATCTCACTCACTCGAAACCTTGGCTTCTGCTAGCTTGGCAAATTTACTTTTTTTATAACCAAGGATATAGAACTGGTTCTAAGTCTAAAGAAATATTGGAAAATGTTTCAAAATGTGAAAAAAAAAAGATGCCACCTCACATCTATTAGAATGGCCACTATCAAAAAGAAAAAAGAAAATAACCAGTGTTAGAAAGGATGTGAAGAAATTAGAACCCTGGTGCACCCTGTTGATGGGAATGGAACATGGTGCAGCTGCTGTGAAAAACAGCATGGCAGTTCCTCAAGTATTCAGACATACACTTGCTATATGATCCTGCAACCCCTCTTCTAGATATATACTCAAAAGAACTGGAATCAGTGACTCAGGGAGACATGCATTAGGTCTATACTCATAGCAGCATTATTCACTATAGCTTAAGAGGAGGAAGCAATCCATGTGTCAATGAATGGATGGATGAAAAAACAATGTGGTGTATGCACACAGTGGAATATTATTCTGCTTTGTAAAGAAAGAAAATTCTGACACATGCTGCACCAGGCAGGAACTTTGAGGACATTATGCTAAGTGTAGTAAGCCAGTCACTAAAGAACAGAGACCTTATGATTCCATTTATATGAAGTTCTCTGAGTAGTCAAATTACAGGGACAGAAAATTGAATGGTGGTTTCCAGGGACTGTGGAGAAGAGAATTAGGGGAATTATTGTTTCATGGGTACAGAGTTTCAGTTTTGCAAGATGAAAAGAAGCCTGTGGGTGGATGGTCCTGATGGTGGCAAAACAGTATGTCTATACTTGATGCCCCTGAACTGTGAGCCAAAAAACAGTCAAGGTGGCAAATTTTACATTATGTGCATTTAACACCATTTTTGAAAAGTGTAGAAATATATTGTTTTCATTAATAATCTATGTTTTGCTATTCTTAAATCCCTGCCAGCCAGACCACTAGGCTGCACCAGTAGCTGCCAGTGTCTACACTTTCCCTGATGATGGAGACCCAGCTAACAGCTGACTTCACCACCCTCTCCTAACTTGTTAGAAATGGAGGGAATAATTGATATATCCAGACTGATCAATGGCTTGCCACAGGCTCAAGGCCAGGTTGAACGGCAGCCTTCCATTTCTGCAGAAATGATAGAACTCACCTTCCACTGAGAAAGCTGAACTTTTCAGGTTTGAGAATCAAAGATCCAAGTGTCACCTCTCATCAGAGACTGAGCATGTGAGATCCCAGCCTGGTCCACACTACAGAACCATTTACAGTGAGGGTGGTCACACATAAAGAAGGGCTGCTAGAGGACACACTGGCAGTCTCCGAAAGGACCCTGAAGATGGGACCCTCTTAGCTGATGCAGATGCTGGTTCAACCAGAACAGGTGTTCCCTCATTTAAGGGTAATTGCAATTATTAGTTTTCCCTTAAAAAATATTGATAAGAAAATGTCAGCTCATTTAGTCAGAAGAGGAAAAACCAAATAATATCTGAACTCTGCATATGTTAAAGAAAAAAAAAAAAAGAAGACTCAAGAGACTTCCCTGGTGGTCCAGTGGCTAAGACTCCATGCTTCCAATGCAGGGGGCCTGGGTTTGATCCCTGGTCAGGGAATTAGATCCCACATATGGCAACTAAGAATTGGCATGCTATACCAAAGATCAAAGATCCTGCATGTCACAACTAAACAAATAAATATTTTTATTTATTTATCTGGCACAACCAAATAAATAAATACTTTTTTTAAAGGAAGACTCAAACTTTGGAGTTCACAAGTGTATGCATGTGCACGCATGCATATGTGTGTGTATACGCTTGTCTGCACACATACACACATATATCTAAAGCAGAGGAAAGAGGCTTGGGAGCCAGAAGAGGAAATAGCATAGGGAAGGTGAATCACTTGGGCATGTGTGTTGAGTAAGAAGACCTAGAACAAAGCTCTTAGGAATCCTAACACATAAGAGGAGAAGTGGAACAGGCGTGCACATAGCATTGTGAGGAGAGACAAAGGAGCGGGGGGAAACAGGGACCACGGTGTTGTATTCATAGACGCGGGTTTCCATGAAAATGTACACCTGGCTGAAACAACAGAAGTATATATTGTCTCACAGTTCCAAAAACTGGACATCTGAACTCAGGGTGTCAGCATGCTCCTTCTGAAGGCTGTGAGAAAAGGATCTATCCTATGACTTTCCCCTGGCAGCTGGTGATTTGCTGGCAATCTTTGGCATTCCTTGACTTATAGACACACCACCCTATCTCTTCCTCTATCTTCACATGGCATTCTCACTGTATGTGTGTATCTGTCTCTAAATTTCTGCTTTTCACATGGGCATGAGTCATACTGGAAGAAGGGGTGCTTTGTCTTACATCATTACATCTGCAACAACCCCATTTCCAAATAAGGTACCATTCTGAGGTACTGGAGGTTAGGACTTCATACATAAATTTTAAGGAGACAAACCTCAACCATCAACAGAGTTTGTGGAAATCATCTGGGCTGAGCTTTTCTAGTACAGAGTATTTAACTGTTTCAGTGCTGCTGAAAAGTCATCCAAGATAAAGAAGAAAAGATCGTGTCATGAGTCAGAGCTCCTTCTCAACCTGCCCTGCCTCATCCTTTAGCTTGTTGAATTTCAAATCTTAAAATTTAGTAAAATATCAGGTGAAGAGCATTTTCCATAAGAACTCATCTGATTTCTGGGCTCCAGTCCTCACCAAGATGCTCCCCTTAAACCAAATTTTTTGATATGATTCACATCACAATACCCGTTTGTTGAGCCCCAACTTTGTGCCACTTTCTAGTTCAGTTCAGTTCAGTCACTCAGTCATCTCCAACTCTATGCAACCCCATGGACAGCAGCATGCCAGGCTTCCCTACCAACTTTCCTTCCCAGCCATCACCAACTCCAGGAGCTTGCTCAAACTCATGTCCATCGAGGTGGTGATGCCATCCAACCATCCCATCCTCTGTCATCTGCCAGGGTCCAGCCCCAGCTGATCCAGGGTATTCGAAGGAGAGATGGCATAGGCAACCTATTTATTTAAATATTTATCAGAGATATAAAGAGTAATAGAATGAGGATAGCTCAGTGAGGAAATTCAGTGGAGAAAAGAGGCTGAGTAGCTTGGTTTACGTGGGAGACCAATAAAACTTCAAGACAAGAAGTTTGCACCACTTACGTAGGCCGCAGGCGTCCTTCCATTCTCCCAAAGGAGAGGAGACACTGAGGCCTCCCCGGTCGGATCTTAGAAGCCCAGGCATAATTAGTAAGCATGGCGGGTTCCGCGCTCCAGATGGAGACTCAGCCAGAATTTGAGAGAGAGAGCGACATGGGGAGACCAAGTTTCGGTGAACAAGGCCTGCACTTTATTTTCCAAAGTAGTTTTTATACCTTAAGTTATGCATAGGGGATAATGGGAGAAGGGGTGGAGTCATGCAAGGACAGCAGTTCCTGGTCCTAATCGAAGCCAGGCTTTCAAACTTATCATATGCAAAAGTTCAGGTGATTTACATCATCTTCTGGCCAGGAGGCCTGTTAACATTTTAAGAAACTTATTTTTCTCTAAAGGTGATTACTCTAAAGTCAGGTGCCAGCCTCCAAAAAGCATTGGACAAAGCTGCATTCCTATAGGGCAAAGGTGAGGTGGGCTCAATCAAGAAAAGAATTAACTCAAGGGTCCAAGGTTACAAACATTGAGGCTACTACTTACATTTCTATACACCCATTATATCAATCAATACACTGCCAAGGACACAGTAGGTAAGGGGTATGGAGACTTAGCAGCAAACATTGGCCCAATAAGTGAAAAACCCTTCACCAATACAATTTCTAATCAATCTTTTAACTGCTCAAAGGACTCTGTATTTAGACAGTTTAGAACATCTCGTGCCTCTCACAGTTGGGAGGCTCTGAGCAATCACATGTGGCCAGAAAAACCTATTCAGGCAGGCTAGAGGATTTCCAAAGGAGTTTGTAGGTTGAAACACTATCACACCCAGGAACTTTATTAACTGGAGCTATAAGTTAACTCCTTTTTCAGAGAGAGGTAGTGGGGGACAGCCCCCCCATAAAGTCAGAGGTGTAGGTGAGAGCACAAAGCAGAAAGTAGGCAGACTCTGGTTTTGGGGGTAGATGCTTGAGAATTTCCAGGGGGACTCCTGAGGCTCGATCCCACCTTTGCGTATGCAGAGCCTCCTTCCTCATGACCTTTGCCGGGGCGGAGCTCCTGCTCCCAGCAGTCATCCCCTTCTCCTCCCACCTTCAATCTTTCCCAACATCAGGGTCTTTTCCAGTGAGTCAGTTCTTCACATCAGATGGCCAAAGTATTGGAGTTTCAGCTTCAGCATCAGTCCTTCCAGTGAATATTCAGGACTGATTTCCTTTAGGATTCACTGGTTGGTTCTCCCTGAAGTCCAAGGGACTCTCAAGAGTCTTCTCCAACACCACAGTTCAAAAGCATCAATTCTTTGGCCCTCAGCTTTCTTTATAGTCTGACTCTCACATCCACAAATGACTACTGGAAAAACCAAAGCTTTGACTAGACAGACCTTTGTTGGCAAAGTAATGTCTCTGCTTTTTAATATGCTGTCTAGGTTGGTCATAACTTTTCTTCCAAGGAGCAAGTCTTTTAATTTCATGGCTGCAGCCACCATCTGCAGTGATTTTAGAGCCCCCTCAAAATTAAGTCTCTCACTGTTTCCATTGTTTCCCATCTATTAGCCATAAAGTGATGGGACCAGATGCATTGATCTTCATTTTCTGAATGTTGAGTTTTAAGCCAACTGTTTCACTCTCCTCTTTCACTTTCATCAAGAGGCTCTTTAGTTCTTCTTCACTTTCTACCATAAGGGTGGTGTCATCTGCATATCTGAGGTTATTGGTATTTCTCCTGGCAATCTTGATTCCATCTTGTGCTTCATCCAACTCAACATTTCGCATGATGCATATAAGTTAAATAAGCAGGGCGACAATGTACAGCCTTGACATACTCCTTTCCCAATTTAGAAACAGCCCGTTGTTCCGTGTCCTGTTCTAACTGTTGCATCTTGACCTGCATACAGATTTCTCAGGAGGCAGGTCAGGTGGTCTGTCATTCCCGTCTCTTGAAGATTTTCCACAGTTTGTTGTGATCCACACAGTCAAAGGCTTTGGTGTAGTCAATAAAGCAGAAATAGATGTTTTTCTGGAGCTCTCTTGTTTATTTTATGATCCAGTGGAAGTTGGCAATTTGATCTCTGGTTCCTCTGCCTTTTCTAAATCCAGCTTGAACATCTGGAAGTTCTCAGTTCACGTGTTGTTGAAGCCTCTCAGAGAATTTTGAGCATTACTTTGATAGCATGTGAGATGAGTGCAATGTGCAGTAGTTTGAATCTTCTTTGGAATTGAAATAAAAACTGACCTTTTCCAGTCCCGTGGCCACTTCTGAGTTTTCCAAATTTGCTGGCATAATGAGTGTAGCACATTAACAGCATCATCTTTTAGGATTTGAAATAGCTCAGCTGAGTTCTATCACCTCCACTACCTTTGGTCATAGTGATGCTTCCTAAGGCCCACTTGACTTTGGACTCCAGGGTGTCTGGCTCTAGGTGAGTGATCACACCATCATGGTTATCTGGGTCATTAAGATGTATTCTGTGTAGTTCTTCTGTGTATTCTTGCCACCTCTTCTTAATGTATTCTGCTTCTGTTAGGTCCATACCATTTCTGTCCTTTATTTTAGTGTCCCTCCTTGCATGAAATGTTCCCTTGGTATCTCTAATTTTCTTGAGGAGATCTCTAGTCTTCCCCATTCTATTGTTTTCCACTATTTCTTTGCATTGATCACTGAGGAAGGCTTTCTTACCTCTCCTTGCTATTCTTTGGAACTTTGCATTCAAATGGGTATATCTTTCCTTTTCTCCTTTGCCTTTTGTTTCTCTTCTTTTCTCAGCTATTTGTAAGGCCTCAGACAACCATTTTGCCTTTTTGCTTTTTTTTTTCTTGAGGATGGTCTTGATTACTGCCTCCTATACAATGTCACAAATCTCCATCCATAGTTCTTCAGGCACTCTATCTATCAGATCTAATCCCTTGAATCCATTTCTCACTTCCACTGTATAATCATAAGGGATTTGATTTAGGTCATACCTGAATGGTCTAGTGGTTTTCCCTACTTTCTTCAATTTAAGTCTGAATTTGGCAATAAGGAGTTCATGATCTGAGCCACAGTCAGCTCCGAGTCTTATTTTTGCTGACTGTATAGAGCTTCTCCATCTTTGGCTGCAAAGAATATAATCAATCTGATTTTGGTAATGCCCATCTGGCGATGTCCATGTGTAGAGTCTTCTCTTGTGTTGTTGGAAGAGAGTGTTTGCTATGACCAGTGTGTTCTCTCGGTAAAACTCCGTTAGCCTTTGACCTGCTTCATTTTGTACTCCATGCCAAATTTGCCTGTTACTCCAGGTATCTCTTGACTTCCTGCTTTTGCATTTCAGCCCCTTTTAATGAAAAGGACATCTTTTTTTGAGTGTTAGATCTTGAAGGTCTTGTAGGTCTTCATAGAACCATTCAACTTCAATTTCTTAAGTATTACTGGTCAGGTCATAGACTTGGATTACTGCGATATTGAGTGATTTGCCTTGGAAATGGACAGAGATCATTCTGTCATTTTTGAGATTTCATCCAAGTACTGCATTTCAGACTCTTTTGTTGACTATGATGGCTACTCCATTTCTTCTAAGGGATTCTTCCCACAGTAGTAGATATAATGGTCATCCAAGTTAAATTCACCCATTCCAGTCCATTTTATTTCACTGATTCCTAAAATGTCAATGTTCATTTTTCCCATCTCCTGTTTGAGTTTCTAGTGGAAGGATTCAAATAATCTGCCTTATTTTCAGGGAAAGTTTTCCTCTATTTGCCCCCAAATCTCAAACCAATGTACCAACAAAGCTTCAGGCTGCCTTCCCTTTTACCAATATCTTGGGCACAAAGTCCTTCCAGAATGGCTGTTCCACTACTGATCATTGTTCCACTCTGTCAGCTTACAGAGAAATCCATCAGGAATAATGGAAAGCTGGTTGCAGCTTTTAGTCACCATACATTGGCCTTTGACTCTGAACAGGAACCAGCTATGGGTTAAGCCTCATAAACTCCATATAGACTCTCAGCAACTGAAGTTCATGCAAAACTCACATTTTAATACCGTGGTAAGATCAGAGGGTCTCCAGTAGACCAGAAAGTTGTAATGAACTGCGTGAAACAGTCTGTGCATGATTCCCATCACACATGGCCAGAAGTTGTTTTAGGATAGCATGTTCCCTTACCTGATGACTAGAAATGAGCTGTCATCTTATATACTAAGTGGTTGTTATCATCACTAGATATGTATTGCCTATATATGCTTGCACTCATTTATTGCAAGCCTACTGTATGTTAGCCCTATAGTGGGCACTGGGAATGCAATAGTTTAAAACAAATTAGGCTCATTGCTTCCCTCAGTGCACTTCCTGGGTTGGGATGAAAATGAGCAAATAATCAGCCAATAAAAATAGAGTATAGGAAGTACTTTTGCTAGTATCTACACAGGGGTACCAGAAGAGCATCTCAGTGAACATCACCACTGCATACACAGCTGGTGCAGTCAAAAACTTGGGAGGCTTCTTGTTCTCTTTCTCCTTTTCTTCTACCAGCATCTTACGCACCACTGAATCCTGTCAATCTGGCTCCTATTTCTCAAAAACTGAGTGTTTTCTAGATGCTACTGCTTCAGTTCAAATAATGTTCTGTAATTATCAATTCTATCATTTTTGACTTCTGATATGAGCTGAAGAGTTTGCACATTAGTTTGATGATTTATTCCCTCATTCAACATAAAACTGTTGAGCACATACTATGTATTTAGACACCAGAGATGCAAAACCAAAGAAGGCAAATCAGATAGACCTCAGAGATTGCATGTCCATTTTCAGACCACCATAATAAAGTAAATATCCTAATAAAGCAAGTCACACATTTTGGGTTTTTCCAGTGCATATAAAAGTTATGTTTATACTATACTGTGGTCTATTGAGTGTGAAACAGCATTATGTTTAAAAAATTAATGTGCATACATTCATTAAAAATTGTTTATTGCTAAAAATGCTAACCATCAACAGAGCCTTCTGCAAGTTATAATTTTTTGAAATAGTAAAATTACAGATCCCTGATCACAGATCACCAAAACAAAATAGTAATAATGAAAAATTTTGAAATATTTTAAGAATTGCCAAAATGTGACACAGAAACACCAAGTGAGCAAAAGCTGCTGGAAACATGGAGCTGATAGATTTGCTCAATGCAGGATTACTGCAAACCTTAATTTGCTAAAAATGCAATATCTGTGAAGTATAATGAAGCAAAATGCAATAAAATGAGATATATTCATACATGGTTCCTGGCCACATAAGTCCATATAAACTCCCCAATGGACCATGCCATCACAGTGAAATTTAAACTGAAAAGCTAGTTTACGTAAATTTGCTTCTTCTAAAACTCTGAGCATAGAACCCTGGGCCTCCCAGGCTCTGTTGCATGCTCCTTAAACTTTTCAGAATGACTTTAGTTGTTCTCTATTTCTATTCTTTATGTTCCTGCCCCACTTGGATTTATACTCTTTAACGTCATTTATTCTGCTAACTGACCTCAATCTTTGAGCATCCAAAGAATTCATGTCAAAATCTGAAGGGCAGAACTCTACTCGATCTGGTTCATAAGGTGGCCACTCTGGCTTTCATGGTGACAAATGTGACATATGATAGAAAGTAGAGGTGCCTCAACTCAGGACTCATATCACTGAGAAGAAATAAAATATGTCACCAGATTAAGGATGCCAAACCCCTGGCTTGTTTACAGCCACTCCTGTCCCCATGTCAGACATAACTAATTGATCACAGATCTCTTTTCTTCCTCACCCCAGGCTTGACTCTAGGTTCTTCTTTAACATAGTGCTAAAGCAGCCACTGCCAATCCATCAGGCTTGGGACCTGAGATAAAATTTGTCATCTCTGCATTAGAACCTGTTATCAGTGAATAGGAAACTTCATGAAACAGGAGCAAGAGGCTAAGGCAAAGCTGTATGGAAAAAAAGGAAGCCAAGATAGAAGCTACAGCCTCATTGTCTTTACTCTTTGCAATCTCCTCTCACAAACTCAACATGATTGCCAAAGGGTGATTCTTCTTGCCCTGGCTTATCCTGGACCAATCTCTTTCCCAGGGGTAGGTATTGTGGGGGTGGGGGTTCTCTACTGGTCAACCTGGGACAAAGAAGCATAGCCCTTGAGTAAAGAGTTCACCAGAGGCCCCATGGAATAGAAGAAGGGCATTGCCCAATAGAGAGACATGGGGCAGACCAGATAGCCAGTGCCCACTCCAGCGGCACTAGAAATTGAAAGAAGAAAGAACCATTGCCTGGATGGGGCCCTGAGAAAAGGCTTCATGAAGGCTGGCATATTTGAGATCAGGGCATATAGAAAGGTGCTGCTTCCCAACCTAGAGATGTGAGGGAGTGTAAGAGGCTGACACAGACTAAACGATATACATGGAGACACTGCACTGTCATCGATTCTCCACATATTCAGCCTCTGCCTGGCCCATCTATAATTGAATCCTTTGCCTATGACTGAGCCAGCTCGGTTGGTTGTAGTAATCACATGTGGGCAATTTTACTAAAGATCACACTCAGTTAATTTGTATGATTAGGGAATTAGCAATTGCTTTCATTGATCTCAAAGATTATTCAAAACACAACAGACTCTCAGAATGAGATTGGAATAAAAGTGGCTTTCAGGTATGAATTAAAGTTCCACTGAATATTGCCTAAAATAATGCAGTGAACAGATTTACAGTAATAGGTCATTCATTCCCTCTAGGGTTTCAGTACCTTCTTTGCTTAAGGTTCTCTCTCTCTCTTTCACACACACACAGACACACACACATACACATTCTCTTTGCCCTTTGAACTGGAACAGTGATCTGTTCCCTGTGATTAAATTAGTGTAAGTAATAAGATATCATAGATTTGATTGATTTCCCTGGCAATGGTTATTAACCAGCCCAATTCAGAGCCAAGCAGGACCATTATTCTAAACATTGATTTCTGAAAAGGCATGCAGGGGAAGGAAATTCTCAGCTACAGAGATATTCCATAAGGAATTATCTGATAGGATGATATATAGTGAGGATTCTCAGACATGGCAATGAACCCCCTAGAATCCTCAAATACCATGATATACAGATGTCGGAGTCCACGGGGAGACTGAGCAATGCTGTGAATACACTTTACCAATGTTCTCAGGGAATCCTTCTTAGATGCACCATAAAAGGTAAACGCTGAGAACTGTATTGTATGCCAATCATTGTATTTAATCCAACACATACATACTTTGTAACTTCTCTGATCTACATTCCCTGCAGGCTTAGGAGACAAGAAGGAAACATGGCCTCAGGGAGCTCACAGTGAACCTGTTGTGTTTCTTGAGGAAGCTTAAAACTGCCTTTCATTCAGAATGGCTACTGGGGATGTGGCTATAGGAAGAGAAGGTCCTCCTTTGTGAATCTTTCAACAGAGTCATCCATCAGACAGAAGACTTTCACAGAAATGTGGGGGCACCTTTTTGACCACAGAAAAGATGGACAGAACTATGAATCATGGCATGAATTTCTCTGAGCTCTGGAGAGAAACAAATCTGTTAAATAAATGGAAATTCTTCCTCCCATTCTCCAAACTCCTTTGGCTTCTCCTGTCTACCAAGCAGGAAAGAGGGGAATTTGGAACTGCATCCACATGGCTCCTTTCAAGGGTGTCCACATCACATCCAACAGCCAAAGGAAAACTGGGTACTTCAATCCAAATTCACACGTAGAGATGCATTTGAGTTTAATACGCATTTTTACCTCCTGTGCTAAGGACAACAAGCTCATAGAGTGTAGTATTTGCAACCACAGGCTCTGAAATCAGATTTTCTAGGTTTGAATCCTGGCTCTAACACTTCATAGGACATATTAATTAACCTCATCAGTTCTTATTTTCTTCATTAACCCACTATAAGGTTAATGATAGCAATTACATCCTAGGTTTGTCGCAAAAGCAAGGGAGCTGATACCTGCATGTAATGTGCTTATCCTGGTGTCTGGCACCTGGCGATAATCAAACTGATACAATAGATCTTGACAATTTGTCCTAAAGCAGAAAAGATGTGGCCTAACCCCTTACAAAGTGATAAATGAATCACAGTGTCCTTCCTCTTTTGTTCCTTCTAACTCCAGACGTACAACCAGAACCAATGAAAGAATGTATGTGGAAGCAAGTTTTACCTTATCCTTAGAAAGTACATTCTAATCATCAGAACTATGCCATATTTCAGTGGTCTGCACTGGGGGCATCATGAGTTCCCTGTAATCAGAAGTGTTCAAAGGATTGAAGATCCACTGTACTTTCAGGTATTTCTGTCCTGTGTTTAAGACTGAATTGGATCTGATGACCAACGGAGTCTGTCCTAATTTATTTGGCTCTGATGCAATGGCTTGTTTATAAATGCTTTGCTCTATCCACCAATGGAATAATGTTGAAGGAAGAGAAGGAACAGAAGTGAGAGCATGGGAGGACCATGGTTATATCTGGGGCTTCCCTGGTAGCCAACTGGGAAACAATTCGCCTGCAATTGAGGAGACCCCAGTTTGATTCCTGGGTTGGGAAGTTGTGCTGGAGAAGGGATAGGCTACCCACTCCATTATTCTTGAGCTTCCCTGGTGGATCAGATGATGAAGAATCTGCCTGCAATACGGGAGACCTGGGTTTGATCCCTGGGTTGGGAAGATCCCCTGGAGGAGGGCATGGCAACCCACTCCCACTTCTTGCCTGGAGAATCTCCATGGACAGAGGAGCCTGGAGGGCTATAGTCCATGGGGTTGCAGAGAGTCAGACACAACTAAGAGACTAAGCACAGCATAGCACAACACAGCTCTGTCTGCTTTACCTCTTACCCGCAGCACCCAGCACCACCAGAAAACCAGCAAAGAGAAAGCATTCAGTAACTCTTAATTAAGTCAAAAATAAAGAGAGAGCAAATAGAATTAGTGGGTATTGATGTTTCAAGTTTTTCAGCATGCAAGTCTCTTGAGTTTCCCAGAAACAAAATCCGCAGACAGTTTCTCTGGACCTGTTCCTTTTCTGTTTGTAACAGCCACACATACCCCTCACCCCACATCCCATGCTTTAGAATTGTAAATGAGATGCATCACAGTTTTAAAAATGTGTGTGTGTGTGCGTGTGTGTGAAGGTTGGTGTGCCTGCAGGACTTTTCCACGTCCCGTATTTGTCTGACTGCCATTGATTTTTTTGCCTAATTGTTATTCACTATGCTAATTTCCTCCACAAATCTCACATTCTATTGATCAAAAAGTAATAAACTCTCCAACAAACAAAACAAGCATTATTGCAATGTTGGGAAAACATCAGTTAATATCAATACCATATTTACAATTATCTTTAATTCAAATTTTACCCATGATGCAGTGCATAAGCAGCTCCGGAGACCCACAGGCTAAAGGAACACGTGAAAAATCCTATTTGGTTTTTTCTGACAGAGCAAGAGGAGGCACGCACAACCAAGAAACATCTGAAGATGCCCGGTCAGGAATTGATGGCTCGAATATATGTCATCATCTCAACAGAGAAATTCATCACCTGCTCTGTTTTCCTCTTTCTCTTTCTCTCTTCAATTTAAGGCCCTGTGTTAATCATCATGGAAAGTGCAAAGGTGAGCACAGCCGTCTTTTACTGTGCCCCAAAATTAACATTTCCTTGAAAAGGAAAAAAAAGTAATTATTTAGTAGGAGCATTGTTGATTTGACTTGCTCATTGTTAAGTCACTAGGCTGTAATTGTTTTGTCTTCTCGACATTCTCTCCTCTGCGCTGCCAACATCTTCCTTCTTTCGGATAACTGCTACTCCTCCACTGATTGCAGGATTGAGCTGCCAATCACAGTACTCCACCTTCTTGGCAGTGTCTCATTGGCCCAGGGTGGGCACCCAACCCAAACCTACCCAATCAGCATATCCCTGAAGCTTTCAAACCGAAACTGAGAATAATAAAGATATAAGTTGAGAGGCATGAGAACTACCAAGGGCAGTGGTTTCAGCCTGATGGAAGAAGCCAACCTCAAAGGATAAAACTGATAGGCTGAAAGAAGCATAGAAGAGAGACACAGAACAGGAGTCTGGGTGACATTCAAGATGCTCATTCCTACTGACCCTAGGCCTACTTGAGGAATTGTTTGCATGGGCTGATAGCTTAAGTTCAATTTGTGTGACTTCCCACCAGAAGAGCCGTGTTGAATACAAGCCTATCACAAGGTAAGGGAAATCAAGGCAGATGACCCAACAAGACTGAGGCAGAGAAGCCAGTACACAAGGCTATTTCTAAGACACGGGCATCAGAGATTAGGACAAGGGAACAAGTAAGACTTCATGATAGACCTACCCGCATACATGTCAACCTGGTGTTGTTTAAACTGCAACTTCTTTTTTCAGATGAGGACTGGGACAGTAAAAGGAGACCACAACTTTAGAAGCTGCACTGAGCCTGAGTCTAGTATAAATTTGTTCCATATCATCCACCAGTCTCTGGGGCAGTTGAAGAAAAAGTCATCAGTATCGCACTTGATGTTCGGATAATCTGATGTAGTAAAAGGCGATGTCTGTTTATTGTTCTGTTTTGCTTTGAATGAAACAATCATGGAAACTTTTCCCAAGGTGCTGCAGTGTCTCATGGAATGCTGTCTCTGCATTCACTTTTACATAGAAACCAAACTAAGTCCTCCAGAATTGAGTCAATGTGGTCTTCTGCAGGAAACTATTATATTAATACACAGGCCCTGCTGGGCTAGAGCAAGAATGGGCTTTTGGGAGATCCTAGATTTGGGTTTAAATTGCACTTTTCAATCATTCTAGATGTGTCACCTTGGGAAAGCTATGAAACCTTTCTAAGCTTCAGCTTTCGGAGGGAGATAATATCTTGCCTGTGGAACAAAGATTCACTAATATCCAGAATGATAGTGCTGGCTGAAGCACCATGGGCAAGAAAGGTAAACCTATAGACGCAATAAGTACTATTCCAATGAGGATGAACCCTTGTCTCTTCTATGAAGAAAGAGGCTCAATATAGTTATTGATTCTGGATGGTGTGGTATGTGTTGTGATCAGTAGATCACATGGTCATGGGAACACTCTTGCACCAGGTGGTCTTTCGGAATCTGTCAAAATTGTGTCAAACAAGGGTTTAGCATTCATTTCTGCTGTTGATTTGTTGGGCATTCAGACATAGCATGAGCAAGATAAGACCTAGTAAGTGGAAGCCCATTTGTAGCCTCTTTCTCTTTAACTATGATTCAGATGGTAAAGAATCTGCCTGCAATGCAAAGAGACCAGGGTTTGATCCCTGGTTCAAGAAGATCCCATGGAAGGGAATGGCAACCCACTCTAGTATTCTTGCCTGGGAAACCCTGTGGACAGAGTAGCCTGGCAGTCCACAGTCCATGAGGTCGCAAAGAGTCTAACATGACTGAGCAACTAACACTGTAATCAAATATAAAATATTAAATAAAACTCAGGGAACAATGGACAAGATATATGACAGAAAACTAGTTAATATTCTTAATCAATAAAGAAATCATACAAAACAATTTTGTATGAACATTCAAATAGAAAACATGGAAAAAGACCACAAATAGGCAATTCACAAAGACATATACTAAGGCAATAAACAGAGGAAAAGGTGCTCCATCTCAGTAATAGTCAAAGAAATGCAAATTTAAACATCAGCATACCTTTTTGTGCCCTCAAGTAGTCAAAGAGTAAAAAGATCAATATTATCCACCATTGTTGAGGATACAGGGAAATGTACATTCCTAAATTACTGTGAAAATATGAATGACCTTGAACAATCTTTCTGAAGCATAGTTTATCTACATATGAATCAAAATTACATGTTCCTCCATCTAACTCCAGCCACCAACCTTCTAGGACTTCATTCTAAGGAAACGATTGGGCAATTGTGCAAAGGTGTATGTACGTGGATGTTCACATACAGATTGTTTTATAACAGCTTTATTGGATATAAACTGGAGATTTACCTGTAAGCCTGGAAAATAAATTATTGCATTCAAACACATCATGCAACTTTTCAAATAAATGCAATAGAGCCATGTATGCTGACAGGGAGATGTAGTAAAACTGAACCATGAACTGATAGTAGCAATTACCAAATTCTGCTTATGTAACGGTTTGCGTGGACACAGACAAAGGAAAAATCTGGAAGACTTTATACCAAAATATTAACAGTACTGACTGCTGTTAGATGTGATTATTTTTGCATATTCACAATTAAATTTTTACAATTATACCTTGTTTTTAGTTCTCTTTCAATTGTACTTCATTGTCTTAAACTTCACTTGAGTTCTACCACCAAAAAAATTTTAACTGTTTTGATTATTGACAGCAGGTACAGGTAGAGCCTATTCATCTTGCATAACTTAAATTTGATGTTCGTTGATTGGGAACTTTGCATTTCCCCTTCCCTTCAACCCCTGGCAACCACCAATCCACTCTTTGATTTGACTGGTTTAGATGCCTCATGTAAGTGGAATCATGCAGTATTTATCCTTCTAACTGGCTTATTTCACTTAGCACAGTATTCTTAAGATTTGCCCTTGCTGCCTCATATTGCACCATTTTCCTCCTTTTTAAGACTGAGTAGTATTCCATTATATGTATCAACTATATTTTCTTTATCCATTCATCTCTCAAAGGACATTAAGTTGTTTCCACATCTTGGCTATTATGTGTGAATAGTTTGACAATGATTATAAGAGCACTAATATCCTTTCAAGATCTTAATTTCAAGTCTTTTGGATAACTACCTAGAAGTGGGTTTGTTATATCATGCTGTGCTGTGCTTAGTCACTCAGTCATGTCCGACTCTTTGTTTCCCCGTGGACTATAGCCCGCCAGGCTCCTCTGCCCATGGGGATTCTCCAGGCAAGAATACTGGAGTGGGTTGCCATATCCTCCTCCAGGAGATCTTCCCAACCAAGGGACTGAACCCAGGTCTCCTGAATTGCAGGCGGATTCTTTGCTGTCTGAGCCACAAGGGAAGCCCGAACACTGGAGTGGGTAGCCTATCCCTTCTCCAGGGGATCTTCTCAACCCAGTAATTAAATCAGGGTCTCCTGCTTTGCAGGCAAATTCTTTACCAGCTGAGCTACCAGTGAAGCCCTGTTGTATCACATGATAGTTCTATTTTTAATTTTTGAGGGACCACCATACTGTTGTCCATAGCAGCTGCACCATTTTGTATCCCCACCAAGAATATGCGAAGACTTCTCCATATCTTCACCAGCACTTCCTGTCTTTGGTTTTATTTTCAAAATGTACAGTTCAGTGGCATGAGTACATTCACATTGTTGTGTAACCATCACCACCGTCCAGTTACAGAAAAATTTCTCCAAAACATAAAGTTTGGGTTTTTTCTCAATGACCATTTTTTATTGAGGTATGGTTAATTTACAGGATTGTGTTAGTTTGTGGTGTACAGCAAAATAATTTAGATATAGATGTAGATACAGATATTCTTTTTCAGAATTTGTTTTTCCTTCAAAGGTTATTGCAAGACATTGAACAGATAAACAATGACTTACTATATAGCACAGGGAACTCTATTTGATGTCTTGTAATAATATATAATGGAAAAATGCTTTAAAAAAGAATATCTATATCTACATCTATATCTAAATCATTTTGCTTTATACCATAAACTTATACAACATTGTAAATTAACCATTTTTCAAATAAAAAAAGTTACTAAAACAAGATCCAAACATTGGGTTTTGGTAATATTTTTCATTTAAGATGGATGGTGGTGGTGGCATATAGTACTGTGTACATATTGAAGAAGGAAATGGCAACCCACTCCAGTATCCCATGAACAGAGGAGCCTGGGGGTCTACAGAGCATGGGGTCGCAAAGACAAGCCTTAGTGACTGAAGAGCAGCTAAATTCCCAAACTCCTAATTCATCTTCCCTCACTCCACCCACTAGCCCCTCTGCTACTGCTAAGTCACTTCAGTCATGTCCGACTCTGTGCGACCCCATAGACGGCAGCCCACCAGGCTCCCCCGTCCCCAGGATTCTCCAGGCAAGAACACTGGAGTGGGTTGCCATTTCCTTCTCCAGTGCATAAAGTGAAAGTGAAGTTGATCAGTCGAGTCCGACTCTTTGCGACCCCACGGACTGCAGCCTACCAGGCTCCTCCGTCCATGGGATTTTCCAGGCAAGAGTACTGGAGCGGGGTGCCATTGCCTTCTCCAACTAGCCCCTCTAGTAACCATAATTTTGTTTTCTATGTTCACTATGCCAAAGTCTTTGACTGTGTGGATCACAACAAACTGTGGAAAATTCTGAAAGAGATGGGAATACCAGACCACCTGACCTGCCTCTTGAGAAACCTATATGCAAGTCAGAAAGCAACAGTTAGAACTGGACATGGAACAACAGACTGGTTCCAAATAGGAAAAGGAGTACATCAATGCTGCATATTGTCACTCTGCTTATTTAACTTGTATGCAGAGTACATCATGAGAAATGCTGGACTGGAAGAGACACAGGCTGGAATCAAGATTGCCAGGAGAAATATCAATAACCTCAGATATGCAGATGACACCACCCTTATGGCAGAAAGAGAAGAGGAACTAAAACGCCTCTTGATGAAAGTGAAAGAGGAGAGTGAAAAAGTTGGCTTAAAGCTCAACATTCAGAAAACGAAGATCATGGCATCTGGTCCCAACACTTCATGGGAAATAGATGGGGAAACAGTGGAAACAGTGTCAGACTTTATCTTTTGGGGCTCCAAAATCACTGCAGATGGTGACTGCAGCCATGAAATTAAAAGACGCTTACTCCTTGGAAGGAAAGTTATGTCCAACCTAGATAGCATATTCAAAAGCAGAGACATTACTTTGCCAACAAAGGTCCGTCTAGTCAAGGCTATGGTTTTTCCTGTGGTCATGTATGGATGTGAGAGTTGGACTGTGAAGAAGGCTGAGCGCCGAAGAATTGATGCTTTTGAACTGTGGTGTTGGAGAAGACTCTTGAGAGTCCCTTGGACTGCAAGGAGATCCAACCAGTCCATTCTGAAGGAGATCAGCCCTGGGATTTCTTTGGAAGGAATGATGCTAAAGCTGAAACTCCAGTACTTTGGCCACCTCATGCGAAGAGTTGACTCACTGGAAAAGACTCTGATGCTGGGAGGGATTGGGGGCAGGAGGAGAAGGGGACGACAGAGGATGAGATGGCTGGATGGCATCACTGACTCTATGAACATGAGTCTGAGTGAACTCCGGGAGTTGGTGATGGACAGGGAGGCCTGGCATGCTGCAATTCATGGGGTCGCAAAGAGTCGGACACGACTGAGCGACTGAACTGAACTGAACTGAATGATTAGTGACATTGAGCATTTTGTCATATGCCTGTTGGCCATTTGTATGTCCTCTTTGGAGAAATGGCTGTTCATGTCCTTAATTTAGTACAAACAGCAAAAACAAACAAGCAGGACCACATCAAATGTACACCAAAGGAAATGGAGTAAAAGGTAACCAATGGAATGGGAGAAAATATTTGTAAACCATATATCTGATAAGGGGTTAATTTCTAAAATATATAAGAAAATCCCAGAATTATGCTATGCTATGCTATGCTAAGTCACTTCAGTCGTGTCCGACTCTGTGTGACCCCATAGACAGCAGCCCACCAGGCTCCGTCGTCCCTGGGATTCTCCAGGCAAGAACACTGGAGTGGGGTGCCATTGCCTTCTTCACCCAGAATTATGCCTTATTTTTATAACAAGAAAAAAATCAATAAAGATATTTTATTGATAAAGGCAATAATAAAGGCAAGAATACTGGAGTGGATTGCCATTTCCTTCTCCAGTGCATGTCGTGTCCGACTCTTAGCGACCCCATGGACTGCAGCCTACCAAGCTCCTCTGTCCATGGGATTTTCCAGGCAAGAGTACCGGAGTGGGGTGCCATTGTCTTCACCCAGAATTATGCCTTATTTATATAACAATAAAAAAATCAATAAAGATATTTTCATCTTTAACAGAGGATAAAATTAAGAGAAATCATGTTTAAGATTAATGAATTCAGAGGAAAAAGAAAGCCTGAGAACACAATGGCAAAGAAGGGGCTGTCGCTGTGGAGAAAATAAAAAGAGAAGTGGTGGTGGGAGGAGGCTCTTGAAGATGACCCCAACTTAAACATTCAACAGCAAGTAACAGATCTTTCACCTACCAAAAAAAAAAAAAAATCCATCCTTAGCAAGCTCCCCTAAAGAAATCCTACGTGGAAAAATATCTAGTGGTCACACATCTGTAAATAAACACATCTAGAACCAGCACACATGTGCCACACACGCAAATAGTGTCCTTCAGAGGTTCCTCCTTAGAAACAAACGTTGATCCCTTATTGGCACAGTGATTTCACGGGCGCAAACGATTTCATACAGCAAGCTTGCCAAAGTAGTCCAAACTCAAAACAGAGATCTATGAAAACTTCCAATATGTTAATGATGGGAAAAAATAATCTGTTTAATGCATGATCTTTTAGACAAATAGATAGACAAACAGGTAGATCAATAGACAATATATAGGTAGATAGATAAATAGGAAGAGAGATACCCTTTGATCACATCTATTCCTTTATGCTTCTTCATGCGCAGTTCTTTTGTGGCAGAGGCATTTTTCAAAAACACAGACCCTCTTCTGTTTAATTAATAATCCCCCCAGAGATAAATCACGCCAGCGGCACCCTCTCTAAGCAGCCCTGTGGCAATGACCTAGTTTAAGAGCCTTTCATGTTTAGCTTGGGTTTACTATGTATTTTGAAAATTACTGCTCAATAGCTATTTTGGGAGATCAGCACTTTCCTTAGTAAGTTTAGCAATGAAGACTCATTTTTCCACACAGGAAGAAAGAACCATAGAATAACAAAACTGAATTGATAACGAAGAGGGACTCTTTACATCCCTAGGAAACTAATAATAATAAGGCTAACATTTATGAAGCACTTTACAGGCACTGCCTTATTTGATTCTCATAGAAATCCTATATATTAGATGGTATTATTGCTCCCTGTTTAACTGGTGGGGAACCTGAGGCACAGAGAAGTTCAATAACTTTCCCCCAAATCACACAGCCAGCAAGCGGAAAAGATAGAATTCAGACTCAGGGAGTCCGTTTCAAAGCCCACGCTCACCATTATGCTACGTACGCTGTTCTAACGGATATAAAATTGATATTCATGTACTGACAGGGATGTGCCAGACATCGGATAAGCATGATCACACTTAGCTCTCACAATGACACTGAGTTGGCATAATCCCTATTCCTAGAGAAGTGAATTGAAACACAGCAAAGAACTTAGTGAGCTCTCTTTTATTTTTAATTATTGTAATGTGCTGTGTGCTGTGCTTAACTCGCTCAGTCGTGTCTGACTCTTTGCAACCCCTTGGACTGCAGCCCATCAGGCTCCTCTGTCCATGGAATTCTCCAGACAAGAATACTGGAGTGGATTGCCATGCCCTTCTCCAGGGGATTTTCCCGACCCAGGGATCGAACCCAGGTCTTCCTCATTGCAGGCGGATTCTTTACCATCTGAGCCACCAAGGAAGCCCCTAAATTATTGTAATAAGAACCCTGAACATGAGATCAATCCTCTTCACAGATGTTTACATGTACAGCACAATATTTTTAAATACAGGCAGTGTGGTAGGGCACATCTTTAGACCTTACTCATCTTGCATATGGCAGCCCACTCCAGTACTCTTGCCTGGAAAATCCCATGGACAGAGGAGCCTGGTAGGCTGCAGCCCATGGGGTCACTAAGAGTCGGACAGGACTGAGCGACTTCACTTTCACTTTTCACTTTCATGCATTGGAGAAGGAAATGGCAACCCACTCCAGTGTTCTTGCCTCTCCAGGGACGGTGGGGCCTGGTGGGCTGCCGCCTATGGGGTCACACAGTCGGACACGACTGAAGCGACTTAGCAGCAGCAGCAGCAGCATCTTGCATAAAGTGAAAAGTGAAATTGAAGTCGCTCGGTCGTGTCCGACTCTTTTCGACTCCATGGACTGTAGCCTACCAGGCTCCTCTGTCCTTGGGATTTTCCAGGCAATAGTACTGGAGTGGATTGCCATTTCCTTCTCCAGGGGATCTTCCCAACCCAGGGATCGAACCCGGGTCTCCAGCATTGTAGACAGATGCTTATAAGGACTTCCCAAGTGTGCAGCGGTAAAGAATACTTCTGCCTATACAGGAAATATAGGAGATGTGGGTTTGATCCCTGGGTCGGGAAGATCCCCAGGAGGGGGAAATGGCAGTATTCTTGCCTGGAGAATCGCATTGACAGAGGAGCCTGGCAGGCTGCAATCCATGGGATTACAAAGAGTCAGACAGGACTGAGCGACTGACCACACACACACGGATCTTGCATAAGTGAAACTTTATACCCATGAAACAGCAACTTCCTATATTCCCTCCCCAGCTCCAGACAACCGCCGTTCTACCTTTTGTTTGTATGTGTTTGGCTTTTTATTTTAACTTTTGGGGCATGCTGAGCGGCATGTGGGATCTTAGTTCCTCAACCAGGGATCAAACCCATGTCCCCTGCATTGGACGTGCAGAGTCTTATTAACCACTGGACTGCCAGGGAAGTCCCATATTTGGCTATTTTATATGCCTCATAGAAGTGGAATGATGCAGGATTGTCCTTCTGCTGCTGGCTTTTCACTTAACATGATGTCGCCTCGATTCATCCATATTTTCACATGTCACAGGATTTTCTTCATTTTATGGCTGAATGGTATTCCATGATATGTTCAGACCACACACATGCAGAAGCTGAAAGATTAGGCAGGTCCAGAATCAGGAAGAAAGGCTGAGAGGGAGAGTGAGTGCAAGACCCAGGATGACCAAGTCTAAATGGTCTCTATGGAAATATGGGGATCAGGGTGGACTAAAATGAAGTTACCAAGGGGAAGTAGATATTGACACCGCATTTGCCTTCTTCTTATTGACTCTGGTCTTGGCCCCAATCCAGGTTATAAACTAAGAAGTCTCTGGCTTCATCCATCCTATTAATTAAATCAAACTTTTATCTTCTCTTAGAACGACACAATTTCCTGGATGGCGCACTAAATCCCAGTGAATATCCTCTCTGGGGAAGAAAGGACCCCATTCCTGCAGAGCGACCTTCCACCACATCCTATGTGTTTCCTGCCACACACAGCTACCTCCACCCTGGCCCAGGAATTCTGGAATAAAACGGACGCAAACCTAACTTCCTTTTGCTACAGAACTGAGTCGAAATACTGGCTTGAGTTTGAGAAGACTGAAATAAACGTGATGAATGTTATTTTAAAAATCTAAGATGTCATTGTGTATTGCATTTGTTTGCCCTAAATCCATTTTCTATTAAATTATTAATTAGTATTTGTTTAGCAGCAGCAGCAGCAGCAGGTACTCAAAGCCAGACTAGAAATATAAGAGAATAACCCCGCCCAGGATGGGTCCCGAGTAGGATTTCTTTAAGCAGCTCACCACCTACACTTAACCCCCAGAGGAATTGCACATACTCCAAAGAAATGTTCTGACAATACATTTTCAGGAAAACAACTCAAAAAGAATCACTTTTTACCAGTGGGACTTTACACGCATTCACCATATGGGACAGGCAGAGCCTTGAGCCAAATAAAAATTTTAAAGGGAAAAAAGAGTGAGATTTCATACAAAATAACTGAAAATGTATGAGACTCAAAAGTCTTCTGGAAGTTGTAAATAACTGAAAATAGGAAGTGAGAAATTATTTTTCAATTATTTTATGGCAAGAACACTTAGTAGAGATGTGGATAAATCTGATAACTTCATACAAATATGATGGACAGATCTACATAAAGAAAAGCATCTCTCTGAACTACATGATAAAAAAAAATAATACCTGGATGGATTTTTGCCAAATTTGGAAGATACCTGTGGGAATTATCTGTGGTGTATTGTGTCAATTTGAATTCCACTAAGAGCAGACCCAAAGGATGGGGTGGGAGTTGATTATTCAGGAAGACAGGCATCAAACTGAGAAACTGGGGAAGGGAGGAAAGCAGGTGGAAGGATGTGATAATGTCAGTTACCACTGCGGGTGCTGGGACTCAGTCTCATTGGGGACCCACCAGAAAGAAGTATTGTTGTCCCCACTGAGGGGGCAAATCTGGGGTATTTTTCTACCAATGCCTGTACATCACTAGTTACAGAGTTCCCAGAGGAGCATCTAAACACCTTGGGCTCTACTGTGTGTGGTCAGATGTCTTTGGGCAGGAAGACACAGGTGCATAGGAAGCTGTGTGTGTTTTACTCTTTCATTATATATGTGCTCAATATCGAAGACACATGTTGCACTGAGTATGCATACTGTATATTATATGTAGGCTAAATATATAATATATATTCTTAATCTATTATATATAGACTCAAACACTGAGCTTCCCAGGTGGTGCCAGTGGTAAAGAACCCATTTGCCAATGCAGGAGACAAAATAGAGACGGGTTCGACCCCTGGGTTGGGAAGATCCCCTGGAGGAGGCAATGGCAACCCACTCCAGTTTTCTTGCCTGGAGAATCCTCATGGACAGAGGGGCCTGGTGAGCTACAGTCCTTGGGTCTCAAAGAATCGGGCACAATTGAAGCAACTTAGCACAGCACACACAGATTCAAACACACTCAGCTTCCTACAGGTATTCTAGAGAACACATGTATAGTATATATGTTTTACTTATAGAACACATATATTTTAAGTATATATTGTACAGAATATAGGTCATATAGAGAAAAGGCTTCATCCATGAGCAGAACGTGGCCTGGGTCCCGCAGACAGACATAGTCGTGGCAGCAGTGATCCAGGCATCTTTGGATGGACAGCCAAGGATGAGCTGGACAGCCTCTGACCCTCAAGAGAGAAACATGTGCCTGTTGTGCCCACAGCCTGGCCAAGCCCTTTCAGCCATGACCGGGGGAGCAGCTGATGGCTCCCAGGTCCAGGTGTGAACCTAGGGTGAAAGAGACATGGAGACTGGTGGATACTTTGAGGCTGATGCTTCTGAGAAGTTGGCTGTAGCCCCTGACCCAAGTGTTCACTTGGGTTCCACTTTATTATATTCTTCTAATCACAGACTCTTCTCTAGTACCATTTCTGCCTCTTAACCCCAGCACCAAAATTAAAGCATATGTTTAATGTTTCCAAAAATACACATATATAATATAATGTATATAATGTGTGTATATATATATATGTATATAATGTATATAATATCATATCAAGTAGTGCTAGCAGGTAAAGAACCTGGCTATCAATGCAGGAGATATGAGACACGGGTTTGATCCCTGGATCGCAAAGATCCCCTGGAGGAGAGCATGTCCACCCACGCCAGTATTCTTGCCTGGAGAATCCCATGGACAGAGGAGCCTGGTGGGCGACTGTCCAAAAGGTCACAAAGAGTCGGACACGACTGAAGTGACTTAGCATGTATGCATGCCCACCTATAATACTATATAAGTATACCTCTTTCTGATGAAGAGCAAAACTCAGCCTGGATGAAGAGACTCAAATAAGAGAGAACAGTACAATCAACAAGTTTGTGTTCAGTGGACTTATGAAATTGACAACACTTCCAATTTCAGTGGCATTGTAGGAAAAACTATAGGTTAATGGAGCTACTCAGAACACCCCTGCCCTCGTTTTTCTACCATAAAAAGTTAAATTATTTAAAAAAGAAACATTCTCTTGAGTGGTTGCAGGTCACTTTGGATTAGCGAAGTTTCCCCCATAGAGTTTAGATGTGAAATATTCATAGGTTTGAGAGAGACCAGGTTTATCAACTTGGAGAATTATCTGCCTTACCAGCTTCACCGTGCACGTCTCCCTCTGGAGGCATTTTCTTTTTGACAGCCTAGAGCCTAGGATTTGGGGAATCAGTGATGGAGGAAAAAGAGAGAGAGGGAAAGAGGGCAGGACAGAGCTCTCTGGGGAGGGTTGAAGGAATGGAACGAAATATCCCGGCTCTGCTACAAGGATTGAGAGAATTGCTTTCGGGAGTTGTTGCTCTTAATGTTGTGGTCATGAATTCAATCTTCTTTAACGTTCGTTGAGAAATAGGAGTCCTAATGAGAATGCCTTCTCAATGCTTTGAGCTGTCTTTGACTGCAATGCATGCAAAGACCCACAACCTGGCTCTCTGAACCATCTACCTAAACCACTGCTACACCAACTGTGGTCCTCCAGCCAGAGCAGCGGAATCACCTGGAAGGTTATTAGAAATACGAATTCTCAGGCCGCAGCCCAGGCCTACTGAATTAGAATCCCTGATGGTGATGTCCAGGAATCTGCATTTTAACAAGCTTTCCAGGTGGTTCTTCCAGAAGTTAAAGTTTGAGAACCACTGATCTTGATAATTTGATGACCTCTCTAGAGGCCCTAAGAGTTTTGTTCCTGAGTCCAGAGAGAAAGTCTATTTCAGAAAGGCACTTGGTAACCACTCAATAAATGTCTTTTTCTTTACTGTCTGGAATCATGTATATAAAGATTTCCTAATCAAGTTGAATCACAGATATTCTTATGGCATAAACACAAGAGCAATGGGAAATAACTATCTTTCAGCACAGATCTTGAACTCAAAGTTAGCACTGGGAATCTCTTATTATTTCTCTTAGCATAAATTCTTTCCAAAGCTGGTTTTAGCAGATTGGTCACTAACTTCTCCTCCTCCCCACCCAGGTTCCTCTGTTTCTTTTATGAACTTAACCATCTTTTTGAACTTGATACAATCAGTCATCTGTGCCAGAAC
Organism: Bos mutus; assembly: GCF_027580195.1. NCBI lineage: Eukaryota > Metazoa > Chordata > Mammalia > Artiodactyla > Bovidae > Bos > Bos mutus. Next base: position 52,485,737 of record NC_091629.1, on the reverse strand, counting down.
AGAAACCCAATATTTCTCTTATTTTCCTGAGAAGTCTGCAGTCTCCTTGTCCTGAGTGGGCAGAGTGTGTAGAAATAAAGAAGGGGATATTTTCATAGCAAGATCAGGGTCCAGATGGAGGATTTTGATTGCCTTTTTGTCAAATTCAGAACTACATCCCTTCTTTTTCTATTTCTACATCCATCCTATTTTCTGCAGAACTCACCTGAGTGCTACCACCTATGGGCACTTAATGTTTTCCATTGTCTGACTTTTCTAGGCTGATCATGGCAAATCTCTTCAAAACTCCCAGCAGTTGTCTGTTTCCACACAGAGCTGGCTTCTTCTTAAAGAAACCACGCAATTCTTTCCTGAATTGATGGATTATAGCGGGACTTGGATTCTGGGTTTTGGAGGGTTCTAGAAGAAGTCAACCAGCCTTGGAGGGAGACAAGCATTTCTCCCTTGGCTTCTCCTGAGAAGATGGATTTAGGATGTCCTGAGGTTGTAGAAGTATGAAGTTCAAAGCCAGACGAGAAAGGTGGGAGGTTATTGAAGTTCCCACATCACTCTGGCCAGCTCTGGAGCCCACTCTTTTGGCCATGGTGCTTGTATCTTAGACACAAATCTGTCAGCATTTCTAGTACTAAAAGCTCTAGCTCTGGTGGGGGTCAACATAAAGACAGAACCGGGCATCTTGGAACAGAGAGCTGGCAGGGATGGACACATGGACCCCCAGAGTCCTAATAACATATTCTCCCTCAGAACAAAATCAAAAGAATGACTCTTAACCCCCCAAGAATCATTAGGTCACCACGCAATCTCTCAGTTCTGCCCAAATAGAAAAGAGGTACAGGTACAGTTCACTAAGCGAAAATAAAAAACAATCCTGAGTTGCTGGCCATGGACATGTGTAGGTGCTCCATAGTTGGTATAAAGTATGACTTCAAAGACCCCTTTCAGATGGTCTAGGAGTCCTCTCTCACACAGCCCCCTACCCCACCTCCTCTCTAACCTCCCTAGGAGGACCTTGAATTCTGCTAAAGGATCAGCCGGAGACTCTGTGTTAGAGTTCAGGGCATGGCTCCAGCCTGGTCCTTCACACTCCTTGGGGCATCTCTGAGACTCTCCCGATGTACTGTCCCAACCTGTGTTATTTTGATGTGTTCATTTCCTAATCAGGTCTTCATCTCATTACTCTCCTTTTCCACCCAAAGTAAAAGATGAAAGGAAAGAAATGTCACCACTATTGTATGGAAACTCGGGAAACCTGAAATGAAACCTCTTAGCCTTTGAAATAAACCATGCAGAAAGCCTTCCCTGGTGGCTCAGTAGTTAAGAGTCCGCTTGCCAGTGCAAGAAAGATGGGTTCGATCCTTGATCCCGAAAGATCCCACATGCCACGAAGCAACTAAGCCCATGAGCCAGAGCAACTCGAGAGTAGCCCCTGCTTACTGCAACTAGAGAAAAGCCTGTGCAGCAGCAAAGACCCAGCAGGGCCAAAAATAAATAAAATTAGTTAAAAGAAACTGTAGGAGAAAGATAATTGTCAGAAGAACCAGGTATGAGCTATTTCTCACTGCTTCCCACACCGTCTCTAAGTTGCACTCTTCACTCAGGTCTTCCTGGATGGTTCCCTTCCCCAGCCGCTCACAGCTTCTGTACAACCTGAACATGGGAGGAAGGAAACCCAGCCAAATAATGATGATGATGATGATGATGGAGGTGCTGGTGGTGACAGCGTTAACTATAACCGTGTCATGTATTGTTATATATCCTGGGTCTTTACCTAAAAACTGCTGATCTATTTAGTCCTTATACAACTTTATAAGGTCAACACTAATAGCATACCAATTTTGTAGATAAGGAAACTAATGCACAGAAAAGTTATGCAAAATCCCACAGCTAGCAGATCAGGGATATGAACCCAGATAGTCTGGCTTAAGAGCCTGTGTTTATAATCACTAGGGCAAAGTCTTGGAGCTTGACAAACCTCAGTTAGAATCCCACCTCCACCATTTGCCTGTGTGCTGTTAGACTATGACATACCTTTTTTGAGCCACTGTCTCATCTCCTGTGAAATGGAAATTTTCAGTAGGAACCCTTATCTCAGCGCACTGAGGGAGGAGCAAACAAGACCAAGTCTGCAAATCTCATGCCCATCAAAGAGTCACGTGCAGTGCGCATTCACCTCCTACATCCGACTCCAACTCTGTTCCTCAACACAGCACAAGAGCTGGGCCATTTCTCCCAGCCCAGCCACCCTCCTCCATATTGAAATACAGAAAATGACAGAAAGGGGGGAGATTTTCTTCTCCACTTTCGCAAACCCTCATGACACTTCTAGCTACTGCTCTTCAAACTAGCCTAACAAAGGGACCCTGCCCAGCTTGCCTGCCTGAGGAGTGTCTGGGTCCCATCACCTTCACCTGAAAGCTACTCTCCAGTTTGCCACACTCCCCTAGTGACACAAAAGAACAGGGTCTCCTCTAAGTTCCATCACTTTGGCTTCAATTTAGCTTTCCAACTTACTTACTCAAATTGTTTTACCTCTTCTTGGTCTCAGTTTCTCCAGCTGTAAAATGGGGCTAATATTTGTTTTGACTGCATGACATTGTTGCTAGAGAGGATTCAGTGAGACAATATTATCTACTACCACTTGATAAGAATATCAGTATGCATCTCCATGAGAAGGAAGTTAAAAAGGGCTTAGACTCCCCATGTTATCCTCCACATAAGTCCCTGTTCAGGAGCCCCTCCATCCTGGTTTCTGTCCGCAACCCCGCCACCACCACCACCACCAGACACCATCACCAAACTGACACAAAACAGCAGCTTCCCCTGGTTCCTTGAAAAGCTTTTCTGGTCTTGGATTGATTCTGATGGAATTGCCTTGTATGGACATGTCTTCATCATGAAAATAGTAAATGTTTTCCCTACGTCTGTCTCCCAAAATGGAGGTGCACAAGTTTGTTCAGGGAGGCAGAGAGGGGCCTCTGAGCCCTCAGCTCATTCTCAGGCTCTGGCTTCAAGAAGAGAGACCCATGACTGGAGAGGCCACTCCGTGATTCCACCCAACTCTACAAATCATTGGAACTCAACCAAAGTCATTGTGGTGCCCCTTTGTTTGAGCCCAAGTAGCATGAAATTTCCATTTCCTATATTTATTTTTCTTCCTATATTTTATTTCCTGTATTTACCTTGGTTCCTGTCTTTGGAAAATATCCCACCTCAGCCTCCACCTCCTTTTCCCCTCTGGCAACAGCTGACCTCTGCTTCTACCAAACAAAGCTGGGTTTTCACTGCTTTCAACCCCATATAATGAAAGTGAGAAGGATACTAAGCCCCTCCCTCATCTTGCCAGTCTCAGAGGAAGCTCCTCTGACCTTCCACTATTGTTATTATATTATCCTCATTACCGTGACCACTGCCAACCTGGGCCCACCCTGCATCCCATCTCCTTATTTCCCAAGGCCCCATTGTTCAGGGTTTCCACAGTCACTCCTCTGTTCTGGCCACTGCAAAGCCCATAAAGTAACCCAACATCTCCGAGCCATCATCCCACTCCCCCAGCCATGTCTCGCTTCCTGTCCACACACGGCACCTCCGCCTCTGAGTCACTCTCCCTCCGTCATCTCTTCCTGCCCCACATCCTGGCCTGCTCCCTCACCAGTCTTTCACAACAAACTTCCCTCAACTCCTCACACTCTGGGGTCCTGCACTTAGAGAGGAACTTGAATTCTTGCATCGCTCTCTAAGTTAAGCTCTGGTGCTTAACTAAGCACCATTGTTTAACTTAGCTAAGTTAAACAATGCCTATGCTGGTCTTGCCATCTCCAGGACTTCCTCCAATGGGCTGCTGGAATCATCTCCCCAAAACTCAGAAGGATCAGTCTACCCACCCCCTCTGAGTCCCATCCTGCAATGAGTCCCCATTCTCTAGAAAATACAGGGCAAATTCCTTACTGCTTTCATTTTTCTTTTCACTGCTTTTTTTTCTGAAGTTGCAAAACTAATATATGTTCTTTGCACAAAATTGTTAAAATTCAGTAGATTTTGTTGTTGTGGTTCAGTTGCTCAGTCATGTCCAACTCTTTGTGACCTCATGGACTGCAGCACACCATGGTTCCCTATTCTTCACCACCTCCCGGAGCTTACTCAAACTCATGTCCATTGAGTCAGTGATGACATCCAACCATCTCATCCCCTGTCATCCCTTTCTCCTCCTGCCCTCAATCTTTCCCAGCATCAGGGTCTTTTCCAGTGAGTCAGCTCTTTGCATCAGGTGGCCAAAGTATTGGAGCTTCAGTTTCAGCATCAGTCCTTCCAAAGAATATTCAGGGTTGATTCCCTTTAGGATTGACTGGCTTGAGCTTCTTGCTGTCCAAGGGGCTCTCAAGAGTCTTCTTCAGCACCATCACTTATTACTTTCTACCTAATAACATTATTATAATTTGGTTTTAATGATATATATTTTAAATATACATATTATATATATTTAGCATGCATGTGTATATTTAGAATATATATGATTCAAAACCAAATATTAATAACACAAAGCATATATTTTATGTCTATATCTATGTGTATATTTTAGATGTCTATGTATGTCATACATGGATATATAAGTATATAATGGGATAATAATATGCATGGGGTTTTGTAAGTCTGCTTTTTTGCTAAAAATATACTGTGAACATTTCCCCATTTAGTAAATACTCTTCTAAATCTTGATTTTTGATGGTCACATGGTACTCCGTTGCTAAATCTATGATAACCAGTCCTCTATTGTTTGACATTTGTTTTTTCGCATGTTTTTAAAATTATAAATAATAACTTGATTTTAAAAACTAAGCATTTCATATTTAGTTTCTATTGACATCAAAATATTATCCTGGCCACTGACCACAAAGTCCCAAACACACTGAGATTCTTATTAGTTATAAACCCACTGTTCCTTTTTCTACTTCCGGCCTCTATAGCTTTGCACATTCTAATTCTCCTGCCAGGATGACCTTGAGCTGACCCCTTTCTGCCTGGCAAACTCCTCTGGATGCTTTAAAACCCAATTCAACTGCAATACTTCATAGGAAGGTCTCCTTGATTGCACTAATCCAGGAGTGAGCAGACTTTTCCTATAAGGGGCCAGAGTAAATGTTTTAGGCTTTGTGGGCTACCTACAGTCTCTGTTGAAACCACTCTGCTGTGCTGTTTTAGTGTGATAGCAGCCACAGACAATATGCCAACAAATGCGATGGCTGAGTGCCTATCATTATTTGTGGACACTGAAGGTTTAATTTCATATAATTTGTATGTAACATGAAATACTATTCTTTTTGATTATTTTTCAGCCAATAAAACTTAAAAAGCATTTTGAATGCGTGACTCATATAAAAATATGCATTGGGATGAAATAGCCCACAGGGTATAGTTTCTTGACCCCAACACTAAACACTTCCTTCTTCCTCTGCTTTTCCAGTGTCCCAGGGTACCATAAACACAGCCATTTGGGTACTGGACTAAGCACCCAAGCACTCTTTCGTTCTGCCACTACATGAGTCATTTTCAGAGAATTATGGTGAATTTTCACCTCTGAAAATTTCCGTCTTTCCCAGACCCTGACTTGGGTCTAGAGCCCAGGAGATACACAATCCATGTTTGTTGAAGGAAGGACATAGGAGGGTTGGGAGGAAGTGAAAGAGACAAAATCCAGACTATGGTGTTTTTCATAAAATATTTTCTTCCACTGACTTGCAGAAATGAATCCTTCATTCAGAAGAGTTTGCTTGTTATTCTTTGTGTTACCATGTCCAGTGACATAAAATTGAAGGCTATTAAAATTTTCTAATGCATTGTGTTTTTTTTTAACAGATTGTATCTGAGATGCACAGAACCAGGGATGTGTCACAGATCAAGTTCCCAGGAAGTCAACTCTGAGATGGATATTCAGGTACATGCAGTTTATTGGCGAGTGCTCTCAAGATCAACTGGTGAGGGGTACAGGAAGAAAGACTGGCCAGGGGAGAATGTAACTGTGATGCAGTTGCAACAGAAGCATCAGTCAGTTCCATAAGGAGTCCTGGAGCTGGGATAGCTTTTCAGAGCTGTTCCAAACTGGGGTTAGAGGGACAAACCATTACAGCCTGCACTGATTGGTCATTGGGCGCAAGTTTCCACAAAAGTGACATGACCCTGGACCAAGAGGCTTTCTTTGGCTGAGGGCAACTTCCTGAGGATTCAATAGGGGACTCTCCCCTGCCAATACCACCAGTACCTATAAGAATAAGTTACAGGACTTCTCTGGTGGCCCAGTGGTTAAGAATCTGTCTGCCAGTGCAGGGGACACAGGTTCCATCCCTGGTCTGGAAAGATCCAACAGGTCTTGGGGCAACTGACCCTGTGCACCACAAGTACTCAGTACTCTAGAACCCATGCTCTGCAACAAGCGAAGCCTCCACAATAAGAAACTTGTTCGCTCCAACTAGAGAAAGCCCTCATGAAGCTATGAAGATTTGGCTCAACCAAAAATAAATAACAGTTTTTAAAAAGACAGTTTACTCCCCAAGAGTCTTAAAAGCTTTGCCTCTAGGACTTCCTTGGTGGCTCCGTGGATAGGAATCCACCCGCCAATGCAGGGAACTCGGGGTTGATCCCTGGCCTGGGAAGATTCTCTATGTTGCAGAGCAGCTAAGCCCATGTACCACAACAATTGAGCCCAAGTTCTAGAGCCCGCAAGCTGAAACGACCGAGCCCATGTGCTGCAACTATTGAAGCTCACACACTCTCAGGCTTGTGCTCAGAGACAAGAGAAGACACTACAATGAGAAGCCCACACACCACAACAAAGAGTAGCCCCCACTTGCTGCAATTAGAGAAAAGCCCGAACAGCAGCAAAGACCCAACATAGCCAAAAAATAATAAAATACACGAGATCTTAACATCCTTAGAGCTGCCTGTGTTCATACAATGGCCACCACTAGCCACACATGACTATTTAAATTTACATGAATTAAAATTAAATTTTTAAATTTAAATTTAAATTTAAATTTTAAAAATCAGCCCCTCAGTTGCACTACTAACTACCCAGTAGCCACCTGTGGCTAGTGGCTAGCTAGCCTACTGGTAAGTACATATATAGAACACCATCATACTAGAAAGTTCTACTGGACAGTGCCTCACTAGAGAATAGACAGTGGTGGGAGGTTTCTAATATTGAAAAATTAATAATAATAGACATGGCCCTCTGACAGGTCAATCTCATTGAGAAAATAAAGCTACAAGGCAGAAATGATCATTTCTTAATGATAATTGAATAAAAGAACCCCAAGTAAAGTATTTATATTGACCACAACCCTCCACTCACCCCTCCTGACTTCATCAGGTCTTTGGAGTTCAGCTTACCATTACACTCGAGAAACTTCTAGGAAATTGATGAGCATGAATCCTAGCTACATATCAGGTGATCCAACTGAACACATTTTTAGAGCAGCTTTGGGTCTTCCACATAGGTGTGGGGTTCTTAACTGGCTAAAATCCAAAGTGTCTATCTATCAGATGAGATCAGTCACTCAGTCGTGTCTGACTCTTTGCAACCCCATGAATCGCAGCACGCCAGGCCTCCCTATCCATCATCAACTCCCGGAGTTCACTCAGACTCACATCCATAGAGTCAGTGATGCCATCCAGCCATCTCATCCTCTGTCGTCCCCTTCTCCTCCTGCCCCCAATCCCTCTCAGTATCAGAGTCTTTTCCAATGAGTCAACTCTTCGCATGAGGTGGCCTAAGTACTGGAGTGTCAGCTTTAGCATCATTCCTTCCAAAGAAATCCCAGGGCTGATCTCTTTCAGAATGGACTGGTTGGATCTCCTTGCAGTCCAAGGGACTCTCAAGAGTCTTCTCCAACACCACAGTTCAAAAGCATCAATTCTTCGGCACTCAGCCTTCTTCACAGTCCAACTCTCACATCCATACATGACCACAGAAAAACCATAGCCTTGATTAGATGAACCTTTGTTGGCAAAGTAATGTCTCTGCTTTTGAATATGCTATCTAGGTTGGTCATAACTTTCCTTCCAAGGAGTAAGCGTCTTTTAATTTCATGGCTACAGTCACCATCTGTAGTGATTTTGGAGCCCAGAAAAATAAAGTCTGACACTGTTTCCACTGTTTCCCCATCTATTTCCCATGACGTGGTGGGACCGGATGCCATGATCTTCATTTTCTGAATGTTGAGCTTTAAGCCAACTTTTTCACTCTTCACTTTCACTTTCATCAAGAGGCTTTGAGTTCCTCTTCACTTTCTGCCATAAGGGTGGTGTCATCTGCATATCTGAGGTTATTGATATTTCTCCTGGCAATCTTGATTCCAGCTTGTGTTTCTTCCAGTCCAGCATTTCTCATGATGTACTCTGCATAGAAGTTAAATAAACAGGGTGACAATATACAGCCTTGACGAACTCCTTTTCCTATTTAGAACCAGTCTGTTGTTCCATGTCCAATTCTAACTGTTGCTTCCTGACCTGCATACAGATTTCTCAAGAGGCAGGTCAGGTGGTCTGGTATTCCCATCTCTTTCAGAATTTTCCACAGTTTATTGTGATCCACACAGTCAAAGGCTTTGGCATAGTCAATAAAGCAGAAATAGATGTTTTTCTGGAACTCTCCTGCTTTTTCGATGATCCAGCGGATGTTGGCAATTTGATCTCTGGTTCCTCTGCCTTTTCTAAAACCAGCTTGAACAGGAATGCTATTTTTCTACACAAAAGCAAGCAATCAGTTTGGCCCAGCCGTCTTCCTCTATGGTGTTGTCATCAATTGGAAGTCAGTCTAGAACAGAGAAGAAGGGTGGATTTGTGGGTCATTGGGACTCATGCCCCATCTCTATTGCCACTAAATAGCAGTGTGACCTTGGGCAAGTCACCCCATCTGCATTTTCTCATTTTTCTCACTTATGATATGAAGATAATAGTCCCTGTATTACTTACCCCACAAGTGCTTGGGGAAGATATAAAATGGAATCATGAAAGGTAGAATATTTTATAAACCAAGTACCCAGCTAATATAAAAGGGAAATAATCCATTTAATGCAAAGGTCAAACCCAACTCATCACTTTATGGGTCTAAACTGCACATTACCAGAAGTGATCCGCCCACAGCAGTTTCAGGCGTATGGTCTCTAGGTTCCCAAGCAAGGTGCCCCAATCCTTGAATGTTCTTTGAATCCTTTGAAATGTCCACAGTGTGCTTAGCAGGATTAAAATCTCTGAATAGTGGATTTTAACATCAACCATAACAATATCAGAGTTACTCCCATGTTATAAAGTTGTCTTGAAACATCTATAAAAGCACTCACACTCCGTGGATTGCCTTTGCTCTCCTTCATCGCCACAATGTCCTGGAAAGGCGATATTCACCCTCTGGCCTTCTCGCTAGGTGATGTTCTCATGCGTTTCAGGAGAACAAGGTCTTGCCTGGTTGGCATGAAGTTGTAACTCCTAGCTCTGAACCATAAGATATTAAACTTCATCATCATTCCATTCAGCCTTTAAAATCTATGTACAGCCATGATAGCCACAAACCCAGTTGTAGCAAAAATGTATATTACGTGCTGACAAGACTTGGTAGCATGCCTACAATGGGGTAGATGGACAACCACAAACTCTGGTGTCCCATTTGGGAACTACAAGCTCTGTGTAAGCCAGGACTTCAGAACTGATAATAAGATGTGAAAACCTATAATGGAGACTGATTTTAGAACCAAAATCCCAGAACAGGTGCTGTGTGTTTTCTTCGCATTGCAGCATATACATTTGGCCCTTCACCAAACAAAGCATATTTTTATGTTTCATCTGTGGGTCTATAAAGACCTCCAGATCTCTGTCATCTGACAAAGCCCTCCACTCACCCCAACAATATCCTGTCATCTCCTACTCTCCATTTCATTCTGTCTACTTCAGCCACAGTATCTTCCTGCTTTTCCTTGCAAGTGTCACACTTCCTCCTGCTAAAGACTTCACTTGGAAGTCTTGAACATTCGGATGCAGTTATCTTTTTGCATTAGTATTTTTGTTTTGAGAGAATATATACCCAGGAGTAGGATTGCTGGATCACATGGTAACTCTATTTTTACTTTTTTTGAGAAACCTCCATATGGTTCCCCACAGTGGGAGGACCAATTTATATTCCTACTAACAGTGTACAAGGGTTCCCTTTTCTCCACATCCTCGCCAACATTTGCTGTTTGTGTTCTTTTTGATGCTGGTCATTCTATCAGCTTTGAGGTGATATCTGATTACGGTTTCGATTGGAATTTCCCTGATGATTAGTGATGATGAGCATCTTTTCACATGCTGTTGGGTCTGGACTTTAAGCCAGACTCAGGATTCAGAAGCACGGTGGTCTAAGGCCTTACCTAAGCCTGACTTTCTTCCTTTCCAAAATGAGCATGGATATCTCCATCTCAAGGCCTTGTAAACATGCTGATGAAGAAAGTACAGAGGCAGCAGGAATGGCAAGGATCGGGTACAAACAGGGGGCAGAGGTGGGTGGTCTCACCTCTGTGAGACCAGGGGAACAGAAGAGCTGAACGGAAACCACAGCCAACTCAGGTCCATGGGACTCTCTCCTGGGACCCCTGGGCCTTGGCATGTTTCTCTGGGAAGCCAGGTTCTTGTTAAGTAAACACGGAGACTGAGACCAGCCTCCAGTTCCCACCCACTTTCACTTTCACAGGACACATGGCATGGAGCAGGCCTCCCTTTGAACCAGACCCAAGATATCCCCCTAAGCAAAAGCAGATTGACTGGTTCACACACACACCCTCGGGGCTGTTTTCCATGGCAGGCCCTCCTATGGTTGTTATCATTTTCCTCTTTTAGAAATGGCTGAGTTATCACGCCTGCTGTCCAAGTTTCCCCATTGGTACAAGGGAATATGGCTCAGAGATCAGACCTGAGCCGGCCGTTCACCTCAGCTTGACATTTTCCCTCTCATAGGGCTGTTATTTGGGACAACGTCAAAAGGCATGAAAGGAAAAGAACATTTTCACTCTGGCTTGAAGTTGGCCACAATTGCAGGTGTTCAGATTGCAGCTGAAAGGAAGTAAGAGTTGAGGATTTGTGATTTGAGCTGAAAGGCCAAATGGCTTTTTGACAACTCACAGTAAAATGTCCAGAAATGTGGATGCCATGAGAAAAAAAGAAGTAAAAATATAGAAAACTTTGAGAAATTGAACCAGTTGCAGTGTTTATTTTTTGATGTCTAGATGGATGAAATTTTCTCTAGAGTCTCTTGAAATGCTAATATCCTCTATTTCAAGATAAAAGTCATTTTATTATTTTAGGCATGATGTGAAAATTTTACTGGATCCAAACTATAATATCCTTGACTACTTTCCTAGAAAATAAGTACAAACTTACTAACTGAATGCCTTTTCAAGTTTTCTGAATTTCTATATACATTAAGTTATACTTGGCTAAAATTTGAAGGATTTGCATACTTTGGTTTTTTAAGAACTTTTTAAAATTGTATTTACTCATTCATTTATGACCTTGCTGGGTCTTATTGCTGTGTGAGGGCTTTCTCCAGTTGCTGCAAGTGGGGGCTCTCCTTTGTTTCAGAGTGTGGCCTCAGTAGTTGTGGCACACAAGCTCAGTTCCCTCACAGCATGTGGAATCCTCCTGGACTAGGGATCGAGCCCATGTCCCCTGCATTGGCAGGCAGACTCTCAACCACTTGACCATCATGGAAGTCCTGCACACTTTAGATTTGTGAATATTTGAGAAGCCATCACTTCAGTCAGTTCAGTCATTCAGTCGTGTCCGACTCTTTGCGACCCCAGGAACGTAGCACACCAGGCCGCCCTGTCCATCACCAACTCCCGGAGTCCACCCAAACCCATGTCCGTCGAGTCAGTGATGCCATCCAACCATCTCATCCTCTGTCGTCCCCTTCTCCTCCTGCCCCAAATCCCTCCCAGCATCAGAGTCTTTTCCAATGAGTCAGCTCTCCGCATACAGGTGGCCAAACTATTGGAGTTTCAGCTTCAACATCAGTCCTTCCAATGAACACCCAGGGCTGATCGCCTTCAGAATGGACTGGTTGGATCTCCTTGCAGTCCAAGGGACTCTCAAGAGTCTTCTCCAACACCACAGTTCAAAAGCATCAATTCTTCAGCGCTCAGCCTTCTTCACAGTCCAACTCTCACATCCATACATGACCACAGAAAAACCATAGCCTTGATTAGATGAACCTTTGTTGGCAAAGTAATGTCTCTGCTTTTTAATATGCTGTCTAGGTTGGTCATAACTTTCCTTCCAAAGAGTAAGCGTCTTTTAGTTTCATGACTGCAATCATCATCTGCAGTGATTTTGGAGCCCAGAAAAATAAAGTCTGACACTGTTTCCACTGTTTCCCCATCTATTTCCCATGAAGTGATGGGACCGGATGCCATGATCTTCATTTTCTGAATGTTGAGCTTTAAGCCAGCTTTTTCACTCTCCTCTTTCACTTTCACCAAGAGGCTCTTTAGTTCTTCTTCACTTTCTGCCATAAGGGTGGTGTCATAATGAGAGATAAGAGAAATCTTTCTAATTGATGTCAGACTCAGCTGCAAAAATCACTCGACTTCATATTGAAAATTCTCCTAGCTCCTCCTCCTGCCCATACTCTATAGAACAAAGGAAATATTTCCAGAAACTCAGTCACATACAGAAAGGCATAGGATAAAGCCTCTGCCTTCTCAGATTCCCAATGAAATGCCCAAAAGATTGTAAATATGAAGCAAAGTCTTCACCAGCCCCAGAAATATTCTAGATGAGAGGGGAGCCAAGAAGAAGGCAGGCTCCAATTTCCTCTATAATATGGCAGCCCATCTGGAGAGAGAATGGAAGATATTCAACTGAAATCCACTCATAGGGCTGCTAGCTAGATACAAGACAAGTCAAAAGGCAGTAGAGGTGTTCCATTTGGAGTTTATCACTATGAGAGGTTAGCAAGATTGTTTCCACTGCAGCTCTAGATGGTCCTATACCTTCTCCTGGCCCCAGTAGCTGCCATATGTAGAGTAGAGCTACTTGTATGTAAGACCAGAGAGTGGGATGCAACTCTCGCCAATTTCTGGTTGCCGTGCCAACATGGAGAAGACATTGTATGTCCCACTGATGAAGACCTTTTCTGTGCCACCACCAGGCCCACTCATGTCTCTAGCTCTTGCTCCTTCCTGAATCACCAGAAACTTCTGGATGTCCGAGTCAGGAACAGAAATTGAGAGCAACCCAGACATTTCTGAACTTTCAACCTAAAGGACTATATAGAAACTTAGGAGACTCTATATGAGAAAACTTCTGTCATATCTTATTTAACTAGGAGCTAATGCTGGACAAGCATTGATCTTCTTCAATAGAAATTCTTCAGTTGTATAAAATTTTTGTTTAAATTGTAGATTCTAAGGTTCTGTTTCCAAGATCTTGAATCAGTTTAATGAAAGGAAGGCCATCTGAAAATTTAATAATCAAGATGATTCTACTGCTGATAACCTGTGGCCAATATGTTGAGCACTCTCCTAAAATGTTTTATAAAGAGTGAAAAGATATTAAATCTAAGAAAATATATTCTGATTCAAAAAATTAGGCATATTCAGAAGAATCAAATTAGATCACTAATAAACAAGGCAAAAAGAGTATTATTTTTGTTCATAAGAAAAATCAAAAGGACATTGAATTTATGAAACTATTGCAGTCAGACACAAAGATGATATGAGATCAAGAAAAACTGCAGAGATAAACAACATGATTTTAAAATCTGAAATAAAATGAAAAGATTTTTAACTTCTGAAAATATGACAGACTAAGAATGATGAAAAGCCATTTCTTCCTGCAATGAATGGATAGAAATCCTGGATAAATTGCAAGATTTTTTTTAATGCATAGAAATCCTTTAAGAAAAGAAAAGAAACCCTATGTTTCCAAGATAAGGGAGGGAAGTCTATAAGCTGATGTGGCAATGGTCCAGAAGGGGTTCAGGTTTAGGAAACAGGCTTCAGGTGCCCCGGAGTCTCCCTATTCACAGGAGGATGGGAATACACAACTGAAGACAAAGCAAGGAGTAGAATTAGCTCTGCGGCTCAGACGGTAAAGCGCCTGCCTACAATGCGGGAGACCCAGGTTCAATCCCTGGGTCGGGAAGATCCCCTGGAGAAGGAAATGGCAACCCACTCCAGTATTCTTGCCTGGAAAATCCCATGGACAGAGGAGCCTGGTAGGCTACAGTCAGTCCCATGGGGTCGCAAAGAGTCAGACACGACTGAGCGACTTCACTTTCACTTTCTTCATAAGGTCAAGATCCTCAAAAACATATTCAAACTCTGAAGCTCAGGCATCACTGTATAAATTCAGTAAGGAAACTTCTACTGCAAAGACATGATGGATTCTGACAGAAGACTTTCAACCTTTGCTAAAGACGAGCTAGAAATCAAAAATCACAAACCAATGAAGAACTGGGACCACAATGGTGGTGACTCCTCAGATCTAAGAAACAAAAGAAATAGGAAGTACCAGCTAGTTTTATGAAAGATATGAGTAAATTAAATATATTACAGATGATTAAAGAAAATGGTGATGAAAGAAAAGAAGAGGATGCAAAAAAGATGAAGCAAATTTGAAAAAGACTCCTTGACTCCTTTCTGGAATATAACTTCTAGAATTAAAAATATAGATAGTGGATTATATATACAGTAGCTTCTTAGAACACTGGAAAACTGAATGCAACAGTATATAATAGGTACAGAAGTGTGTATATGTATGTGTGTGTATCAAGTTGGAGTTATGCCAGGAATTCCAGTGTAATTACATGCTAGAAATATCCATTAATGAAATTCACCTCATTAGCATGTTAAAGAAGTAAATCATACAAGCATCTCAAAAGAGTCCCCAAAAAGCATTGGATAAAATTTAATAGCCTTTCTCAATTAAAAAAAAATGGTCCTAGCAAAGTAGGGATGAGGGAAGAGAAGGATAGCTTCCCGCTACAGCGTATGCAACATCTTGCACTAAAAGGCCCATCACATACTGTATGGAATGATGTGAGTTCAGCCTTCTCTTTAAAGTTAGGACAGAGGGAAAGGAATGCTATTATCATTGCACCAATACAGCATTACATCCTAGTCAATGCAGGCATGCAAGGAAAAGCAAAAAACATTTAAGGATTAGAAAGAAATAAACTTTCCTGCTAGTCAGATAGACAACATTGATTATATAAGGCAACACAGAAAAAGAAAGTATTACAACTATTAAAAATATTTATCATTATTGCCAGAGTAATATATTAAAATTAACATCACATCTATAAAAGTAGAAACTATAATAAAATTTAAAATATCATTCTTAAGACCTACAAAAGGTATATCTAAGAATAAGTATAGCAAAGGAAAGACAGAAAAGCAAGACATTTATGAAGAAAATTATAAAACTTTTTTTAAGGGCATAAAAAGAATTATAAATACAGAGATAGCTATACCATGTCAATGCATAAAATAACTCACTTTTGCAAAGGAGATGATAGCACCTGAATTAATTTATAAATATATTTTTCTAATGAAGTCACAATAGAGATCCCCATGGCAATTGATAAACTAATGTTAAAATGCAAATGAAAGAATATAAATTCAATATAAACCAAGATGATTTTGAAGAAAAACTGATGGGTGATTTTCTGTGTAATTTATTTATCTAAACTCTTATGAAGCTACAGGAACAAAAAGAGTGTGGCATTGCTACAGGTAAAGATAAATTGACCCAGCAGAACGGAGGAAAATGCTCCAAGAAAAATTTACCAATATATAGTGGCATTATAAATTTACAGAAGAGAAGATTTCTTTAATTACATTGCAGCAACTAGCCACCATCCAAATTGGGGGAAAAAAAAAAAAGAATGAGTAGACTCCGTACCTCACACCATACGTGAGCATAAGCTCTTTATGGATTAAAAAACTTAGTTGTGAGAAGCAAGTTTAAAAGCTTCAAAAGAAAATTGTAGGAAAATACCTTTATGATCAGTAAGAAAGATTTTCGTAAACAAAAGATAAAAAGCACAAAATATGGAAGATTGATGAATTTACTAAAGTTTTGTATGAAAAAAAAGAATATAAGCAAAAAGAGAAGGTGCAGACACGCAGAAGTTATTTCTAATTCATATAATAGGAAATCAAATCCAGGAGATATAATGAATGCCTTTAAATCAATTTTTTTTTAAAGACAAACCAGTAAGAAAAAGGCAAAGACTATAATCAGAGAGCCATGAAAGAGAAAGTAAGAATAGCCAAAAAAGCATCTGAGTGATGATCAATTTCTCAGCAGTTAGAGACACGTGAAATAAACTATAGTGAGATACTGTTTTACAACCATCAGATTTACACAAATTTTAAAAGTCTGATGATACCATGTGTTAGAGAAGATACAGTACTTAAAATCAAACAACCATAAAAAGCTTTCTCTTTCAGGACAACTTTTCCTAGAACATTTACAAAAATATGATTACATAATTAGGCCTTGATGAAAACCTCAAAACGTTCCAAAGAGGAAAAGTCTCTTACAGTCTATTCTCCAACCATAGCAGAGGAAAACCAGAGATTCATTTCTAGAATGTGAATTCAAAAAACAGTCACTTGGAAATGTGACCTAAAGGCAAAATGTAAAAAACTTTCAGAAGAATATAAAACCTTCCAAAGTAATGATTAGTTTGTGTAAGAAATCAAAACTGCAAATTCATAGTATTTTGGAAATTATTATAATAAAAGAAACAATACAGATGAAAATATAACTAAAAATGCCTCTGTTTTCTATGTCATTCTGTTAGTCTTTCTTTCTATATACATAGAAATGTAAAAATTAAGTTAAAAAGAATGACATGTTTATACAAATACATATATACGTATTCACACATACTTGCAAATGTAAGTGCATATATATACATATGTATCCACATACACCTATATGTACACGTATTTATATAAATGTGCTTATTTATACACATGCATTCTATGTAGAGTTTAGATAGACTTCCATGGGTTGAGTGAAACGGAATCCCTTCTCAGATTCCTCTGTAACAAATGCCATCAGTTCAGTGACCACAGGTCTTATAGCCATCTCTTTACACATCTGCCACCTGCAATCAGTGCTAAGTCCCTCAAGATCAAGGTGTGTATCAGAGCCTTTCTCGTCACTGGCACAAAGGGTACTTTCACCAACACCTGACATAGTTTTTAATTTGGGAGTCTGATGGTTGTTAAATGATGTCTTATTGTGGTCTCATTCACATTCTTATAATTACTAGCCATATTGTACATGTTTTGGGCCACACTTACCTCTTCCATGAATTTCTGATGATACTGCCCTTTTTCCTATCGCTTTTTCTTCTTGTTGGCTTGCAAGAACCATTGATATCATTGAGCTTTCCTGATAGCTCAGTTGGTAAAGAATCCTCCTGCAATGCAGGAGACCCTGGTTCAATTCCTGGGTCGGGAAGATCCTCTGGAGAAGGGATAGGTTACCCACTCCGGTATTCTTGGGCTTCCTTTCTGGCTCAGCTGTTAAAGAATCCGCCCGCAATGCGGGAGACCTAGGTTCAATCCCTGGGTTGGGAAGAATCCCTGGAGAAGGGAAAGGCTATCCCCTCCAGTATTTTGGCCTTGAGAATTCCATGGACAGTATAGTTTATGGGGTCACAGAGTTGGACACGAATGAGCGACTTTGGGCTTTCCTGGTGGCTCAGCTGGTAAAGCATCCACTTGCAGTGTGGGAGACCTGGATTCGATCCCTGTGTTGGAAAGATCTCCTGGAGGAGGGCATGGCAACCCACTCCAGTATGTATGCCAGGAAACCCTCATGGACAAAGGAACTTGGCAGGCTACAGTCCATGGGGTCGCAAAGAGTCAGACATGACTGAGCAACTAAGCACAGCACAGCACATTATATCATTATATATTCTGATTTCATTATATATGAAATCCTTTATATGTTATATATACATTAAATATAAAATACCTTCTCCAGTTCTTAGGCTATTTTTCTTTCTGCTTATGTAATCTTTGTTATACAAAGCTCTCATTTCCTCTTACTCAATTTATCAATCATTCCTATTTTTTGAAAACTTTTCCTACTGCTAAGTTAGATAAGTATTCTCCTGTATTTTCCCTTGAAGATTTAATTTTTTTTTTACTTTTTGTATTTAGATCACATTTCAAAGAGATCACTCCATAAGTGTTTCTGAATTAATAAAACAAAGTAAGCTCAGCTCTCTACTTGAAATACTTGATCCTTGAGAAGTCAGGGAAGACTCTAAACTAGGATCTGACTTTGTCTCTGTGTAAGACAGATTTTTCTAAGCTCTACTATGTAAAAAGCAACCTTCAAGTCTTAGCTTAGAAAACAAATATTTGCCACTGACCTCACACTTTAGCTATGGCTTAGCTGCGGCTCTGAGACTGTTCCAAACTGTGGGTAAGTTTCAAGTCTGATCATTAAGGACTCAAGCTAAAGGAGCAATCTCTATCTGATTGTTGCATGCTTGTCTTATGGTAGAGGGGCAGAGTAAGAGGAACACTGGAAGTTTTCAATGGTTCTAAAATCTTGGTGCAGTCAGAGCAAACAGGTCATTGGGCAAAGTAAGTCACATCATAGACCCGAAGTTAATGGGATGAAGAGAATATATTGTCCACAAGGAAGGATGACAAGGTAAGAAGGGCCTGAAAAATTGTAAATAAATAATACATTCTACCACAGTGTCTCCTCTCAAATCTTCATGACCACTGGCCTCTTAGTGCTTTAGAAGGCTGGTTGTGTATTTGTTAAAGATCATTCAAAAACAGAACTTAATATCTACTCTAGGTTCTCTTGAATGGTTGATATAGTACAAGGGGCAAACTTTTTGTTGACATCCCCAGTTTAGTCCAGCAACTGTGTCTCTTACACATGTTCACTGCTGGTGCAAAGGAAGGTAAGATCTCCCCACCCCATGCCTTGAGGCAGTTCTACCTTCCAGTATGGCCAAGGCTCAACCATCACATGTTGGTATCCTGAGCTCCACCCTAGCCAGGCTAGAACTGGCCACAGAGCAGCAGATTGAGTGAAAGGGATAATCAGAGTTGGAGGAAAAAGAAAGAAAAACACAAATTCCTTTGGCAAGGGAAATGCTTCTTGGCATCTGCAATGTGAAACATTTGTTCTGTAGTTGGCTTGGCTGATCTTGGCTTCGCCTGCATCCATCACCTCCACCTGGCCAGCCTGTCTGTATCAACAGGTAATGCAGAGAGGCAAGCCTCAGCGTTCATGTGCCAGTGTTCTCATTTCAGCTTCTCAAGACCTAATCCAAATAGCAACACCTCCCTCAAAGCAACACAGTTGGCTGAGTATGACCACCCTCTGCCAGCGATCATTTAAATGAAATCTGAGCTTGCCCTGAAATGCATAGAAGGTGTAGAAAAGAGCCTAGCAACACAGTTCCTACAACCATAAGTCCCACCCACAGCAGATAGGCACGTGGGGTAAAATTATGCATTGTAGAGGTGGTGGGTGGGGGAGACAGGGCTCTGCATTTGCCCACTCTTTTCTCTGCACTAAACTGCTCAGAGGATTCAACCTGAAGACTTTTGACATGCAGTAAGTATCATGGCCCACTGATATGGCAAGGCTTCTCTAAGTGTGATTCCTGGTGGTCCCTGGATCCATTGACTGGGAACTTGTTAAAAATGCAAATTTTCAGGTTCTACCCAACCCTTGCTATGTCAGAAACTCTTAAGACAGTTCCCACCCTTCTGTATTAGAGCAAGACTTCCGAGTGATTCTGATGCATGCTAAAGCTTGAGAACCTCTCTGTCAAAAAATAAAGTGGTCCTTGGGTTCGCTCCAGCCTTAATCCTAATTTTGGAGAACAATTTGTGTCCTAGATAAAAGACACTTCAATTATAATCCCCAACAAAAACCCAAATCAAAGTTTCCAGTTGGCAATCCATCACCATTAGGTACAATTCAATCAATATGACCAACACAGAAGGCAACAGGCATACCTCCCAGTGAGAAGAAGAGATAGAATAACAGATACAGACACGCAATATGGGACTCAGATTTCCTTCATTTGAATCCCAGCATCACCACTACCACTCATGTATGTGACCTTGCATAAGTTATTTAAAAAAGCTTCCAACAGAGTTTCTCCATCTGTATAATGGGTATAGAAATCATATTTTCCTCGAATTGGTATAGGGCAGTGATTCTCAAAGCATGATCCCTCGATTGGCATCTTCAGCATCACCTAGAAGTGTGTTAGAAATGAAACTCCCCTGACCCACTGCTTAACAAATGACCCCAAAATTTAGCAGCTAAAAAATCAAGTGTATCTCAGCTTCTGTGTGTCAGAAATCTAGACACATTTGCCATATGGACCTCATCCTAGGACTGCCTCATGACACAGCAGAGTCTTCCACCAGGAAGAGAGATATAGGAGAGAGCAAGAGAGAGTGATAGAATCCACAGCATTTTTTAAAACTTCATTGCAGAAATGGTACTCCATCTCTTTTCCCATATTCCATTCTTTAGAAGCCAATGAATAAGGTCAGTTCACACTCTAGGGGACACAAGAGCAAGAATACCAGGAAGGAAGACTATTGTGATATCTGCCTGTCACACCCACTGAATCAGAAATCCCAGAGGTGAGGATCAGACTGAAGTGACCTAGCAGCAGCAGGTGACTCAGATATACAGTTTTTGAAAAGTCAACGAGATAATGGAGGCCAAGTACCTCCCACAGTGTCTGGCACATGGATATGCAAGAAAAGTTATCTATTTAAGTTACTGTTTTGATTTCTTTTATATATAATTTTATTTATTCATTCATTTATGTATTTTTGGCTGTGCTGGGTCTTTCTGGCTGCATGGGTTTTTTCTCTAGTTGGGGCAAGTGGGGTCTACTCTCTAGCTGCAGTATTGGGGCTTCTCATTGCTATGACTTCTCTTTTGGGGAGCACAGACTTCAGCTGCACGGGTTTCGGTGGTTGTGGCACATGGGCTCAGTAGTTGTGGTTCCCAGGCTCTAGAGCACAGGCTTAATAGTTGTGGCACATGAGCGTAGATGCTCTGCAGCATGTGGGATCTTCCCGGACCAGGGATTGAACCTGTGTCTCCTGCTTTGGCAGGTGGACTCTTTACCACTGAGCCACCAGGATAGTCCCTATTGTTTTGATTTCTAAAACTTTCTGCCTGCACTCAAATATCAAGTGTCATATAAACCAGGGGTTCTCAAGGTTTAGCTGAACCTTGGAATCACCTGTGGAGCTTTTAAATCATGATATAAAAGCTTCAACCTAAACAATTATATCAAAATCTCTAGGGATGGGACGCAGGCATCAATATTCTTCAAATTTCCCTTAGAAGATTACCAACATACATTTAAAACAAATAACCACTGAAATAGACCCAGAAAGTAGGATGGCTTTCGTCTCTATTAATCTAGCTTCTTGGAGCTAGAATATTGGCAAAAGAATCATTGATATGTGATTATAAATCAAAAAACAAACATACAAGCAAGCAAACAACCAGGCTCTGAGGTGTATATCTTGTAAGTTACTTAAGATCTTTCCTGCCCCCTTGTCCTGTTCTGCCCCTTCCCACTTTGCCTCTGGAGAGGAACTTTGCCATCCTGCCAACTGAGAAAGTAGACCTGGGAACGCACGTGTACTGGCACCATGACTCGTGGCTCAGATACTGAGACGGTGCTCCTTACAAATCAGAGTGTTGGAACAGAGGGCACACGCGTTCCCTCTGGCCTTGACGGGAAACACTCAGTCACTTAACTTCACCTGAGGCAATTGGAAAGCAAACTGCTGGCCAGTAGGGGCGAGGCCATGAGCCAACACAGAATCTGGAGGGATAGGACCACTCTTGCCATGAGGTCTCTAGAGAACTGAGCTCAGCCAACCTGCCCTTCTCCTCGTCTGGCAGAGCCCTGAGCCTGTCCATTCCTGGCCCAAAATCTACCCTGATGCAAAGCAAGCTCATGTGAGGGCAGCTGCTCTACCCAACCAGCAGCGTCTGGAAGAGATCAACCAAAATACCAGCTCTCTTCCAGCTGCCCACCCCACCTCCGCCCTGAGGAATTGAACTTTGGGAATCTGCGCTCCAGTGGTTCTGGCTAACATCATCATCCAACGTGCTGATCAGGGGATTGTCAGATGCTCAGATGCTGCTCCAGAATATTCTTCTTGGAAGCTCCCACCAGAGGGCTAATTTGGTCAAAATGCTACCTTTCGCAGCACGGCTTAAATAGAAGCAAAGAAGATGCAAGAGGGGACATTTTGTTTAATTAAAAAATAATAGCCACAAACCTCCACTCCCACAGTTCTCATTAACCAGCTCAATCTTTCATGACTCAAGAACCAAAAACACTGCTGACAGCTATGGGGCAGCGAGAGAGGAACAGCCCTGGGGGTGTGGAGAGCACAGTGGCAGGACCACAGACTCAGTGAAGGCGGGCAGAAGATGCACCTTCAGAGAGGCCTGGCGCCCCTTCCTGCTCTGACACTGTATCATTTTGGCAGATCTCTCTGTGCTCCTGTTCTCCAGTCTTTAGAAATGGAATTACTATCAATCTAAGGGTTGTTTAAGGATTAAATAAGATGATAAATGTAAAAGGATTTAGTGGTGTTTGGCACAAAGTGAGTCTCCTTTCTAGGATAAGAAAGGGGGAGAGGGAGCAGAGAAGAAAGGGAGGAAAGATGGGGAGGAGGGGGGAAGAAGGATGACAGGATGGGGAGGGGAGAGGGAGGAGGGAGCAGAGGAGGGGAGGAAGAGAAGCAGAGGAGGAAGGCAAACAGTGAGGTCATCCCTGGTTGTCATGGGGACCCCGCAAGCCCCAGAGCCTGCACTTGGGGACACACTCAGGTTGAAACACAGAGCACAGGAGCCATTCCTGCCCTCTTCTGTCTCTAAAGCAGGTATCCCTAAATGACCACTTTCAGGCAGCCACTACTAACCAATCAGCATGGATATGGGAGAAGCGATCAACATACAACTTTCAGGCTAGGCTTGTAATTTAGTGAAGGAAATCTCCATGATTCACAGATATCTATTTATCGTCTGAAATTTCTCTAGAAACTTGCTTTATAGCTTTTATGTCTCTACCTTAACGATGTCAAACACACAGAGTGTCCTTACCGAAAGAGGAACCTTCAAGGTGGCTCAGCCTACAGACCCTGGTGTAATGACTTTGTCCTTTCATTGGCCCACTGTTTGGGTGTCCTAAAGCTTATCGTTTTCTTGATGGCAGCAGCCTCTGTTAAGAAAACATTTCTGTGGCCTCATAGTGCCAGGTCAGACTCGTGGTTATTTTTATGAAAATAATGTTAACAATAGAGCCCCGACCCAGATCCAATATTTTTCACGCACTCTGTCTGAAAAGTTCTCTTTCCAGGATGGCTGTAACCAAAGGGATGATGATTCCAAACAGACCTTCAAATCCCAAGACCCTTCCCCAAAAGAATTTTCCAACTTGACATCTGGACCTATTTCCTACATCAACTGTGCATCAGTACACATGCCCTTTACAGTTACAAATAAAATTGGGCAAGATATGTGGATATTTGCAAATGATTCCTTATTTATAACAAACTCTTGTTTAGGAAAAAAAAAAAATGAAAGAAAAATCTTCCATGACAAATGTTTGCCTCCCTGGCCAGAGGTGAGCGTCCAAGGAAAGTTCTGAAAAGTTCCCTGCTCACTGCCTGCAAGAACCAGAATCCAGGCCTTGGCAGCCTGTGGGGCACTCCTTGCCCACTTGCAGTGAACTTTAGGAAAGGACATCATGGCCTACTTTTGAGGAATCATGCTGCCAAATCCAGAAGAGGGAGGGGAAAAAAAGATGGGGGGAAAGGGCTTTGATTCTGGAAATTATGACTTGCTGACATCCTTCTTCACTCCCCTTATAATCTGCCTAACTGTAGACACGACTTTAATTATAGATGGGCAGGTGGGGCCAGCCAAGAAAGGGCTGCAGCTGGAATTTGTGGCTGTGGGATAGCCGGGCTCAGAGTCTTTGGCCCCTCCTTGTGTTTTCCCTGCTCCCCAGGTTCTTCTTCCAGAGCTAGCAGTGCCCTCTATGAGTGTTTTTCAAATGCTAAGTGAGCAAGAGGACTCCATGTCCTGACCAAATTCTCCCCCAACCTAAATAAACAGTCAAGGATCAGAGGCTCTGAGAACACAACTTCTGTCTTCTTGGAAGATTAGCTGCAATAAAGCCACTTTGCTCTCAGGTGAGCCACAGGGAAGCTCATTTCTCATCTCTCATCCTAAATCAAATATAAAGTATTGAGGATTCCCTGGTGGTCCAGTGGTTAGGACTCTGCACCCTCACTGCCAAGAGTCTGAGTTCCATCCCTGATCCGAGAACTAAAGATCCTGCAAACATTGCGGTGCAGCCAGGAAAAAAGAAAAAAAAAAAAAAAAACTCAAATAGAAAGTGTTACAAGAAGAAGGGGTGCTGAAGTCATTACTGAACATCTCAGCTGTGCCAGACACTGCAGTCACTTTCTCGTGTGTTGTTTTCTCATTGGATTCAAGTAGTATTCATGTGATAGAGGTTGATGACTCTCCTTTTATAGACAGGGAAACTGAGAGACAGTACAACTAGGTCTATACAACCATGAAGAGAAAGAACTAGGCTTTGAAACTGGGACTAGTCTGTCTTCCGGGCTCCTGTTTCAGTCCAATCTCCTTGTCCATTTAGTCTTTTGAAATCACGACTTTGCTTACACTCTAGAATAGTTCCTCTTGCCCATGGGGACAAGTACAGCTGCACATCTGGAAGGGTTGGGGTACCGAGTAGGGGGTGAAGGCTGGGGACAGATGTGTACCCTGTTAAATGGCCTGCGAGCTACACGTACACATGTGGAAGCTGGAAGAGGGGACTCCACCGCCTGCCACGAAGTCGTTATCCATCAATCATGAAAGAAATTATGAAGGAAGGAAGGAAGAGTTGGATGAACAGGTTCCTGAATGTGTAGGACTCCTTCCCATCCCTTGAGGCTTCATTTTCAGCGTGTCCCTGTTATGTGGAACCAACATACCTTCAGGATTAAGTTGGATAAAGACTTTGAAGAATGAGGAGTTTGGGAAAAGGCCTCCTCAATACACACACACACACACAAGTAAAGTAATAGCAGATCATGTAGGTTTTGTTGCTGGAGTAAGTTGACAGTACTTTGAAGAGTTTTTTTTTATTAAGAACTTTTTAGAGCAGTTTTAGATTCACATCAAAATTGAGAGGAGGATACCGATTTCTCGTGTATACCCTCTGTCCCCAGACATGCATAGCCTCTACCGTTAAACCAACATTCCTTCAACGGTGGTGCCTTTGTTACAACGGAACACACATGGACCCATCAGAACCACCCAAAGCCCATAGTTTACCTCGTGGTTCATTCCTGGTGTTCTGATTTCTGTGGGTTTGGAAAAATGTAATAATGACATGTATCCATCACTGCAAACATCATGTAGAGTATTTTCACTGCCCTAAAAATCCTCTGAGCTCCATCTACTCGCCTTCCTCCCCCCAACCCCTGGCAACCACACATCTTTTTACTGTCATAGTTTTATGTTTTTCAGAATGTCATTTAGTGCGAACTGTATAGTATGTAGCCCTTTCAAATTGACTTCTTTCACTTAGCGATAGTCATTTTAATTATATATATATATATATTTACTTATTTATTTTTGTCTGCCTGAGCCTTCCTTGCTGTGAGCAGGCTTCCTCTAGTTGCAGCGAGCAGGGGCTGCTCTTCACTGTGGTGCTTGGGCTTCCCACTGTGGTGGCTTCTCTTGTTACAGAGCACAGGCTCGAAAGCGCATGAGCTTCAGTAGCTGGAGCTCTCGAAGGCTCTAGAGCACAGGCTCTAAGTTGTGGTGAGTGAGCTCAGCTGCCCTGCTCCATGTGGGATCTTCCCATACCAGGGATCAAACCCATGCCCCCTGCATTGGAAGGTGGATTCTTAACCACTGGACCACCACAGAAGTCTAGTGGTAGTCATTTAATATTCCTCCCTGCCTTTTCATGACTTGAGAGGTCACTTCTCTTTAGCAGTGAATTGTCTGGATGTACTGCTGCTGCTACTGCTAAGTCGCTTCAGTCGTGTCCGACTCTGTGTGACCCCATAGACGGCAGCCCACCAGGCGCCCCTGTCCCTGGGATTCTCCAGGCAAGAATACTGGAGTGGGTTGCCATTTCCTTCTCCAATGCATGAGAGTGAAAAGTGAAAGCGAAGTTACTCACTGCAGCCCACCAGGCTCCTCCGTCCACGGAATTTTCCAGGCAAGAGTACTGGAGTGGGGTGCCATTGCCTTCTCCTCAATTTACTCTAGCATTAAGTAAACTTCTTTCTGGATGTAGTTGCTCACCTTAGTTCATCCTTCTAATAAGCCTGTTGATCTGGTCTTCCCTGTTGCCAGCATCTCCACCTTCTACAAAATGGGTGGTCTTTTTCTTCATTCCACCTCGTGGAGAAGACAATTTAAAGGGCCACAGGACGTTGTTTGCTTCTTTGAAACGTTTTCCAACGGTCTGGATGTACTACATTCAATGTATTTATCCACTTACCTTCTGAAGGACATCTTGGTTGCTTCCAAGTTTTGGCAATTAGGAAGAAAACTGCTACAAACGCCCACGTGCAGGTGTTCGTGTGGATGTAAGTTTTCAACTCCTTTGCATAAATACTAAGGAGCATGATCTCTGGTCAGTATGATGAGTATTTTAGTTTTGTAAGAAACCACCAAACTTCTTTCAAAGTGATTGTACCATGAAGGCCTTTTCTTTTTCTATCAGAAATCATCTCCCACTGCCTCTGATCAGCCCCAGGTGATGTCATATGGCTCCAAAAAGGTAAGAGCCATACCAATTACCACAACTGCCCTTGCAAAGTACTTCCAATGTTCTATCCCCTTCCACTTTCCTAATATACCTTCGAGAGAAGTTTTATCCTTTTCCCACTTCTTAAGGATAAGGGAATTGGAGAAAGAAAAAAAAGACAGAAAGCAACTTGATTAAGGTCACATAGGAAATAACCATACTAGGATTTGAACGCCTCAGTCTAACTCCAGCTCCTAACTCTACCCATGAGTGACAAGAGATTCATGGAAATTAATTACTGCTGATTGACAATAAATGTTCATCAACCAAACAACACCAATGGATGAGACCAGAGGATTACAGAAAAGATGCTTAGTAATTTCTGAGTTCAGTAATTACTTTTGCATAATTACAAATCATATCTTCTCTGGGCAGTGTTCAATGGGACCGTGAGCAAAGAAAAATTGATTCTTTAAAAACAGCCCCTTTCTTGGGAGGAGGGAGGGATAAATTAGGAGTTTGGGATGAATAGTTAAACACTATTATACATAAAATAGATAAATAACAAGAACCTCCTGTATAGCACAGGGAACTATATTCAATATCTTATAATAACTTATCATTTAAAAGAACGTATATGTGCGTGTGCATGTATCTGAATCACTTTTCTGTACACCTGAAATTAACAACATTGTAAATCAACCACACTCCAATAAAAATATACATAACAAAATAAAAATTAAAAAGCAAAATTGTTTTTAATACCAAAACTAATAACCGCCTAAATAAAAGGCATAAGACAAACATTTCAGAAATCAGTTTTCAATCTCAGTTTTTGCTACAGGTTTCCTGAGGGTTGTATAGCAATCATCACAGTGATTATGAAGAACTAAGCTGGGGTAGGGTCTATGTGGTTGGACTTCTTACTGGTCGTTTAATAAAATCACAGCATTTTATTTTTTGTCTGTTGAGAAATTTATATACTAAATAAAACAATTTTCTTGTAATGTCCAAAAAAAAAAAAAGAATGGTCCCTTTCTTTCCAAGCTGATGTGAAGAGAAAGTGTGAGGACAGGCCGCAAGTCAGGGTGGTAAGGCCAGGGCGTGAAAGCGCGTGGAAATATTCAGAAAATGTTTGTTAAATCAATGAAGGAAGGTCTCTGGAATGAAGATCCATTCATGAACGGGTCTCTCTGGGAAACCTAAGTATACCTGAATCACCTTTTTAACCAAGACAGCCTTCACCAACCATTCTGAAAGCCAGCAAAAACATCCTCAACCCTTGCTATTGTTAAGACTTTATGTTAAATACTGTATTTTACACACACACACACACACACACAAGGCATCTTCCTGCAGTCAAAGAGTTGGATTTTTTAAATGTGCATTTAAGCAACTTATTGACATCATAAAACTGGAAGACTTAAGATTATTCAGTTCAGTTCAGTTCAGTCCCTCAGTCATTTCTTTGCGAGTCTCAGTCCGACTCTCTGCAACCCCATGAATTGCAGCACGCCAGGCCTCCCTGTCCATCACCAACTCCCGGAGTTCACTCAGACTCACATCCATCGACTCAGTGATGCCATCCAGCCATCTCATCCTCCGTCGTCCCCTTCTCCTCCTGCCCCCAATCCCTCCCAGCATCAGAGTCTTTTCCAATGAGTCAACTCTTCCCATGAGATGGCCAAAGTACTGGAGTTTCAGCTTTAGCATCATTCCTTCCAAAGAACACCCAGCGCTGATCTCCTTCAGAATGGACTGGTTGGATCTCCTTGCAGTCCAAGGGACTCTCAAGAGTCTTCTCCAACACCACAGTTCAAAAGCATCAATTCTTTGGCGCTCAGCCTTCTTCACAGTCCAACTCTCACATCCACAGGAAAAACCATAGCCTTGACTAAACAGACCTTTGTTGGCAAAGTAATGTCTCTGCTTTTCAATATGCTGTCTGGGTTGGTCATAACTTTCCTTCCAACGAGTTAAGTGTCTTTTAATTTCATGGCTGCAATCACCATCTGCAGTGATTCTGGAGTCCAAAAAAATAAAGTCTGACACTGTTTCCCCATCTATTTCCCATGAAATGATGGGACCGGATGCCATGATCTTTGTTTTCTGAATGTTGAGCTTTAAGCCAACTTTTTCACTCTTCACTTTCACTTTCATCAAGAGGCTTTTGAGTTCCTCTTCACTTTATGCCATAAGGGTGGTGTCATCTGCATATCCGAGATTATTGATATTTCTCCCGACAATCTTGATTCCAGCTTGTGCTTCTTCCAGCCCAGCGTTTCTCATGATGTACTCTGCATATAAGTTAAATAAGCAGGGTGACAATATACAGCCTTGACGAACTCCTTTTCCTATTTGGAACCAGTCTGTTGTTCCATGTCCAGTTCTAACTGTTGCTTCCTGACCTGCATATAGGTTTCTCAAGAGGCAGGTCAGGTGGTCTGGTATTCCCATCTCTTTCAGAATTTCCCACAGTTTCTTGTGTTCCACACAGTCAAAGGCTTTGGCATAGTCAATAAGGCAGAAATAGTTGTTTCTCTGGAACTCTCTTGCTTTTTCGATGATCCAGCAGATGTTGGCAATTTGATCTCTGGTTCCTCTGCCTTTTCTAAAACCAGCTGGAATATCAGGAAGTTCACAGTTCACGTATTGCTGAAGCCTGGCTTGGAAAATGTTGAGCATTACTTTACTAGCATGTGAGATGAGTGCAATTGTGCGGTAGTTTGAGCATTCTTTGGCATTGCCTTTCTTTGGGATTGGAATGAAAACTGACCTTTTCCTGTCCTGTGGCCACTGCTGAGTTTTCCAAATTTGCTGGCATATTGAGTGCAGCACTTTCACAGCATCATCTTTCAGGATTTGAAATAGCTCAACTGGAATTCTATCACCTCCACTAGCTTTGTTCGTTGTGATGCTTTCTAAGGCCCACTTGACTTCACATTCAAGGATGTCTGGCTCTAGGTCAGTGATCACACCATCGTGATAATCTTGGTCATGAAGATCTATTTTGTACAGTTCTTCTGTGTATTCTTGCCACCTCTTCTTAATATCTTCTGCTTCTGTTAGGTCCATACCATTTCTGTCCTTTATTGAGCCCATCTTTGCATGAAGTGTTCCCTTGGTATCTCTAATTTTCTTGAAGCTATCTCTAGTCTTTCCCATTCTGTTGTTTTCCTCTATTTCTTTGCATTGATCACTGAGGAAGGTTTTCTTATCTCTTCTTGCTATTCTTTGGAACTCTGCATTCAGATGCTTATATCTTTCCTTTTCTCCTTTGCTTTTTGCTTCTCTTCTTTTCACAGCTATTTGTAAGGCCTCCCCAGACAGCTACTTAACAAAAAATAGAGAGTAATCTGTCATTTTCCCCAGAGGAATATCAGCTAGTGAACTCACTTCTGAGGAATTTCCCAGAAAAGGAGAAAGGGGGTTTAGGGAAAATGGGCCTTTCAATGTCAACTTCAGAAGAGCTGCAGGATGATGAGATGGCAGGTAACAGTGTCTTCATCTTACAAGGGTCCCAAAGAAAAGGGCAAGACCTACCTCCAGGGCCCAAGTAAGAGAGAATTCCTGAGAGGGGGATTTTAGGAATATATAAGATAGGGGTTAGGGACTAAAGCCAAGAACAATAGGTGCAAATCAGAGAATTCCCCAAATGTTTTCTATTTTGCTGCTTTATCTCTGTCTTATGTCCATAGTAGAAAGCTCTAAAAACCTTATACAACATTTGCCAAAATGTGTTCCATGAAACATGAATTCTACAGGATGTTCATTCATTTCATTATTTATTCATCATTCAATACGTGTTTTTATTGAGCAGCTACTACAAGCCTTCAATACACTAGGCACTGTGCTAGGAGTGACTAAAACCATTATGTCTCCAACTTCTTACAGCATATGTTCTAATGAGGGACTCAGACAATAATAAACACATAAACATGTAGAATAATGGCCAGTGTGTTATGTGTTTTGGTGAAAAATGAAAGAGCATGGAAGAGACAGATGATGGAGTCCTTCTTTAAACAAACAAATCAGAAAAACCTTTTTTTTTTTTTTTTGAGAAGATGATATTAAGCAGAGACCTGAATTAAATGAAGGATAGAACCAAGGAAATTTCTGGGGAAAATGTGTTTAAGTAGAGAACAGAGTAATTGAAAAGGTATTAAGATGAGAACACACTCACACTGTTTGGAGCAAAATAATTTAATGAATGAGTGGAGAAGCAGGATGGATCGAGGTAGTAGATGTGGGGAGGACAGGGGAAAGATTCAAAAGTGTCACAGAAAGGAATTTGGATATGATTTGTAAATATGATAATGAAACCATCAAAGGAAACCAGAGAAATTATATTAAACAAGTGTAACCCCATCACTATTTGTATTGTCACTAAAACACAAACAAGGTACTCTAGGTAAGAAATGATGAGTGCTAAGCAGAGAACTATCACCTCCCACATTATGGATACTATACTTCTATTAATATGGCCTGAACTCTCATTAACAATTTTTGCCAAGGGAATCTCCCATTTTTTTGACACAAACTGTGTCTTCATCTGAAATTCTAGCTTCTTAATTTGAGTAACTGCTCACCCACTTCTTTATTCTACAGTGAAACAGGAAGTTTTTCTAACTGAGTGGTTACTACTGGAACTTTCCTTCATGTTAGATTCATTCCATTATTCCTGCCTGTCAAGTTCTTTGTCCATTTCTGACTGTCATCTGGAGTGTTTACTCTCCCTCTCTCCCAGCTTCATGTCATACCTAAGAAGAATCATTCGATGAAGGAATCACGGTGCTGATTGGATTAAGGTCAAGGACATGACACTGGGACTCACTGGAGATCGCTCTCCCAGTTGACATGAGTCTATTTTGTGTTTGACAGTAGTTCAAAGATGTGATGGTGTATTTTATGTATCAACTTAACTGGGGAAAAGGGATGCTCAGATAACAGGTGAAACATTATTTCTGGGTGTGTCTGAGAGAATGTTTTTAGAAGAGATTAGCACTTGAATCAGTAGACTGAGTAAAGATCACCCTCATCTCTATGGGTGGGCATCATTCAATCCACTGAGGGTGTGAACAGAGCAGAAACAGAGGAGGAGAGGCTAATTCACTCTCTCTGCTTGACCCTAGACACCCATCTCTTCCTGCTCTCAGACATTGTGCTCCCAACTCAAACCATGATTACATCATCAGCAACAAGATTCTCAGATCTTCAAACACAGACTAAATGATGCCACCAGATTTCCTAGTTCTTCAGCTTGCAGACGAGTATTGTGTCTGCATTCTCAGCCTCCATATGCATGTGAGACAATTCTTATAATTTAGATAGATAGGTAGATAGATTAGATGCAAATACACATATAGAGACTAGAAATAGGTAGGTAGGTAGGTAGATAGATAGTTCTGTTTCCTGGCAAACTCTGACTAGCATAGAAGACTACCAAACTCTTAGTAACCTGACAGGGTTCAGTTCAGTTGTTCAGTCGTGCCCAACACTTTTTGACCCCATGGACTACAGCACGCCAGGCTTCCCTGCCCATCACCACCTCCCAGAGCTTGCTCAAACTCATGTCCATCGAGTCGGTCATGCCCTCAAACCATCTCACCCTCTGTCGTCCCCTTCTCCTGCCTTGAATCTTTAGTGTTTGACACATAGTAAACCCTAGGCTTCCTGGGTGGCTCACTGGTAAAGAATCCACCTGCCATGCAGGAAATGTGGGTTTGATCCCTGGGTCAGGAAGATCCCTGGAGGAGGGCATGGCTACCCACTCTAGTACTCTTGCCTGAAAAATTCCAGAGGAGCTTGGCAGGCGACAGTCCATGGGGTCACAAAGAGTTGACTGAGTGACTAAGCACACACATACATACCACACAAACACTAAATTAATGTTAACACTGTTATTATTTCTATTAGGAGATCAGCCCTGGGATTTCTTTGCAAGGAATGATGCTAAAGCTGAAACTCCAGTACTTTGGCCACCTCATGCGAAGAGTTGACTCACTGGAAAAGACTCTGATGCTGGGAAGGATTGGGGGCAGGAGGAAAAGGGGACGACAGAGGATGAGATGGCTGGATGGCATCACTGACTCGATGGACGTGAGTCTGAGTGAATCTGGGAGTTGGTGATGGACAGGGAGGCCTGGCGTGCTGCGATTCATGGGGTCGCAAAGAGTAGGACACGACTGAGCAACTGAACTGAACTGAACTGAATCCATATTTATCCATCTTGTCCAAAGAGGTTTTACAAGATATATTTTCACATGTCCAGCTGACCTCCTAGATTCTAGGAACAAACTCACTTCCATAGTCTATCACTGTATAACTATAAAACAAATGGTTAGAACTGATCTGCTATAACTTCTGAGTGAACACGAACTGAGCCCCTGTGACCATACTTTCCTCTTCCATGTGTTCACAAATTAACTGCTTTAATAATCTAGTCTAAAATCTTTGGGTATCAACAACAAACTCATCCCCTGGAGGTTCATGGAAACCTCGATCCTCCTCTGTTGAAATTTGAGATGACATTTAGCTGTCTCCAGGCTTCCCTCATTGCTCTGTTGGTAAAAAAAAATTAAAACAAAAAATCTGCCTGTGATGCAGGAGACCCTAGTTCGATTCCTGGGTTGGGAAGATCTACTGGAGGAGGGATAGGCTACCCACTCCAGTATGCTTGGGCTTCCCTTGTGGCTTAGCTGGTAAAGAATCTACCTGCAATGCAGGAGACTTGGGTTCGATCCCTGGATTGGGAAGATCTCCTGAAGAAGGGAAAGGCTGCCCCACTCCAGCATTCTGGCCTAGAGAAGTCCCCGGTCTTTATAGTCCATGGGGTCACAAAGAGTCAGACACGACTGAGCTACTCTCACTCACTTTCACTCAGCTGTCTCCAGCCTTCCACTACTCTTACCTTTCTCGATGAATTCTTCCAAAGTTTATTAGTGATGTTCAAGGACCCCATTCCTAAGTCCTCTGGGAGCCTGAGGAGACCATGAGACCTGAAGTGCTGGAAGACATGGGACTTCTTTCCAAGTTCCTTCTCCTATTTTGAGGTTTGTGCCTCTTCCCTTCATCAAGATGTCTTCCACATTGTTCAGGCTTAAATTCTTTCTCCAATTCCCCCATCAGTACCATAAAGCCAGTTTATCCCTTCAAAGATCTACTGCCTCCATGAAAAATGACTTTTAGAGCTTTTAAGAGCATCTTCTAAAGACCACCTTTTGGGAGATGACTGTTATGCTTTCCTCAACAAATTTGAACCCTCAGATCCTGCTGCACTGACTCTCCATGACACAGTCTTCTTGTTTCCCTGCCATCTCGTCTATATTGTTCTTGATCCTGAGTCCTTCTTTCCATCTTTCTGGGTGTCTCTTCTGCACTGGCATTCATCAGAGCTCCCTGGCTAACCACACTGGTTTCTCTGGTTACTTCTCCATGGTCTCCATTGCTGGAAAAATTTGCACAGGCAGAATTGCACTTCGGAGAGATTTTCCAGCCATTGTCACCCTGCATTTTGAAGACTTAGCCCACAGATTCAAGCTGACTTTTTTTTTTCTCTCAATTGTTTGAAATTCCCCTTTCCCATCATCTGACTGTCCCCAGTTTTAACTTCTCACTCTGTCACCTCTCCCAAGGTTCCCATCACTTCCACTCAACCAAATAATGCCTTTTTGTTGGTGAGAATCTGGCTGAGCAAGTCAGTGACCCAGATGACTTCCTCCACCCGCTAAAGATTAAATTTTCAGATGGGAAAGACATGAAATCATCAAACACTCTGCTTTTAATTCAAAGAGACATTCAGCATGTATCTGGACAGCCAGCGTCCCTGTCACTGCAGTTATTTATCTTGCTGGGACAGTTTTGATCCACACCTGAAATGCATTTTCCATTTGCTGTATTTGCATTTGCCAGATGGCCTTTAGTGTACAGCATGTAGATTCTACAAATACATTAAGGTCATCCCTCTGTGCAAAAGTATGGACAGATCCAAACATGGACAGATTCAGGTCAGGTCTGCACTAGCAAAGCCAAGTTTGTAGCAGTGAAAGGAAAACAAGGTAATTTAATTGGAAAGATAAAGGGAATGGAGTCAAAATGTTAATTTGTCTCATCTTTCTTCACAGTTCTCTCAATATGCTTGGCCTATAGTGAGTTCATTTTGCGTCTAATCAATATGATTTCAGGCTGATTTAGTTTTATCATCTGTAAAATAGGAAAGATAAAGTCTTCCCTATCTACCTCATAAGTGTATTTCCTTGCTCAAATGAGCTGAAGTAGTGAAAGAATTTGGGAAAGAGAACTAAAAAGTGCTTATGTATTAAACATAATACATTTTCTAGGAAGCTTTCCCCAAAAGCTAGGATTGACTTGTCAAAAACTCTCTATGGTCAGAGAATTCACAATAGAAAAACTTACTGCCTTGTGAGGAGAATAAGGTTAACAAAAGCAAGAATAGTATTAAGTCCTTTGAAGGTCTTATATAGTTTTTCTATTCTCAAAAATAAAGCACTCAAAACCATACATGAACGAGACAATCAATTATATTTTACATAATTTAAATTCTATTTACTGGAAGTTAAACAATTAATGTGGATTTATCTTGAATGCTAAATGACTTTTGAGAGAGAATTGCCAACTCTTACCAAACACTGTGTGGGATTCACCAAAACCTTGGATTCATCTCAGATAGGGTTGCAATAGCTGAAAGTCTATAGATAAGTAGATAGATTGTAGATGGATAAATAGAACCATCAAATGAGAAAACTTTCTCGTCAAGTGAGAAAAATCTGAGCTGTATCAGGAAACTTAAAGAAAGCTGAGTGGTAAGAGTAGAGGGGGCAAAGGCAAAGGTGTGTCAAGGTGAGGGTGAGAGGTAAACAGAGACTGAAAACTGCAGGGTAATAGGAAGGAGTTTAAATTTTAACCTAAGTATAATGAAAAACTGTAAACTATGGGAGGGTTTTTAACAGGCTGTGACATAACTGTGTTTAAGAGGATCATTTCTGCTCTGTCGCAAATGGATTAGAGGTGGACAAAAGAAGAAGTGGGGAATCCACACTGGAGGCAGCTGTGGTCACCTGCTGTGATCATTTTCAAATTCTTGAAGGTCATGGTGGAAGAAGAAATGGGCTTCTTCCACAGACACCCAAAGGGCAGGGTCAGAAATTATAAGAAGCAGATTCTAACTCTACCTCTATAACAAATCCTAGTTGACACACAATGAAATGGACTTCTTCCAGTGATAATAAGCAGCTGTTGTATCAGTTGGCTATACCTGCATAACAAGCCATTTCTAAACCAAGTGGCTTAAAATAGCAGCCATGTATTATTTCTCTTGAGTCCATGGGTTGACTGGATGGTTCTGTTCGTCTGGGCTGAGCTGGGTTACTCTTAACTGGGCTCTCTCCAGGGTGAGATGTGTCTATCCTCAGTCTGTCAGTTTGCTGAAGGATGGCTAGTCTAAAATTGCCTGGGCTTGGGCAACTCATCTCTGCTGCATGCGGCCTCATATCCTCCAGCAGGATGGCATGGGTTCATTCTTAAGGTAATCACAGAAAATAATAAAGAGGAAGTAAAGACTCATAAGTGCTTCTTCACACTTCTGCTTGCATTAAGTTGGCTAACATCTCATGGGCCTAAACAAGTCACATGGCTGAGCCCAGAGACAGAAAGGGAGGGGACCACGAAATTAGAATTCAAAAGGGCATGGATACAGGAAGGGCATTAATTGGGGCCACCAATATAGTCAATCTATTACAGATGTATTGAAGATGAATGACCACTTATGAGATAAGAATCTGTAGTGTAGACTAGAATGCATGATCTTTATAAGTCTTGTCACACTTTACAATTCTACTTGGAAGAACAAATAGGGCACCCCACATAAGAAGCTGCATGAGGAAGAGTTAATCCAGAGCCTTTGTCATTGCGCAGAGTTGTTGTTCATGATTATGTAGGAATGATTTTGAATGTATTCCCAGGACCAAGGAACTGAAGTAGCATCCATTCAAAAAGCTGAGCACCTCTCTCTTTCCCTGGAGCTATTGTCTCCAGTTCTCTGACATCAGTCTGGGAGAACATCCATGGGACTCCAATAATCAAGCTGCTGTATCCTCTTACAACTAGGATATTAACTTAAAAAAAAAAATGCTGCCTAAGGAAATCACTCTACTTCAGGTCTGAAACTCACTTCTAAATAAAGATATTAACTCATAAAGACAGGGGTAAGGATTTTGGCCTTGCTGAAGCTGACTTACTGGAAATAAGAGAAATAAACACATGCACACACATATTCACACATTCACATAAAGTATTCAGAATCCAGATTTTAAAAGGCCAGAAATATTGAAAATATAAAATAAAACCAGCCATTACAGTAACTGCAAATAAAGTTTGCATCTTGCTAGCAAATGTGAGCTATAAAAATTCCAAGATTTTGTGGTCTGGTTGAGGGCAAGACTATTTCCAGAACTTCACACAAAGACACAAGCACCCATATAATCCCATACTCGTAAAACACACACACACGGCAGCTACACATTCACATACACAAAACACAATGCAGGTATAGTCACACACAAATATGCACACCAGTGTTCATGCTCTCATGCACAATGACACATTCATCCATATGGCTTCACAAACATACTCATAAATAATCAGGCCCACTGCTCCAGGTGTCACCACGGTAAAAACATACGAAAATATATTTGTAGCTAAATATCAGAAATTCCATTTGATAACATCAACAGAATGGTGCTTAAAAATAAAAATACACACACAGAGGCAGTCACATGAGTGAAGACACCGGCAAGATGAAAATACTTGCTATTCAATAACATACCACTGGGTGTAAACAAATACAAAAAACAGCTACACACACATGCTTACGAGGCATCTGTGACCAACTGCACATAAGCACGCGTGCCTATCCACCTAGGCACTCTTCAAGGTCATGGATGCCCCCTAATCCCTACCTGCCTCCCCAACTTAACTGAGTACCACTCTTCCTTCTTCTTTTGTTAGCTCTTCTTCCATTTCAAGAAAACCCTCAGTTCTTTCCTGTTCTAATCCCTTCGCACTCTCTGTTCCTCAAGCTCTTCACATGGCTGACCCTCTTTCATCCTTCAGACTTCAGATTCAATACCACCTGCCCAGTGGGACCTTCCTCCACCACTGCATCATGTAGACTGGTCACTTAATCCACCCACCCATGCACCTTGTTTGGGTCCTAATAGGACTGAGGGCAACTTTGAAGTTATGCATATATTTGTGAGGCTGTTTATTATCCGTTTCTCCCTCTAGATTGCAAGAACCACATCAATTTCACTCATCCTTTATATGCTGAGTCTAGAACAGTACCTGGCAAACCATGGTCACTCAATTGCATACACAATTGCTTGGAAGGAAACCAATAAATAATGTATTTTTTAACTGGTTACCTTGGGAAATTTTGGGAAACAGTACAGCTTATCCCACCCTAGAAGCAAATGGTCTGGGGCATTTTTGTACCAATACCTGACAGTCACTGATTGAAAGCTGTTTCTGGACCGTCCATTAGGTCTGCTGTTAAAAAGGGCAGAGCAAATGTTCAGGGTTCTGGGAGGGAAAGACCCTAGGCACAGAGAAGCAGATTCTAGCAGTTCAAAGTCAGTAAGAGTACACTTAAAGACTGAAGTTGGGGTGAGACACTAATAGTTTCTTCTACAAGCCTCCAAGCTAGATTACCTTAACTGCTGAGAGCCAACAGAGAGTAGGTCTCTGGGAAAGAGGACTTTTTTGTGGCTTTGGATGGATGGGTAAACAGGAGAAATAATTCTTTATCTGGCAACACTGGGGTGTCCAGGCCAAACAGACAAAGCCACCATGGCTGATCTTAAGCTAAGAATGTCTCGTGGCAAGTCAATCCCAAGAGAGGAGAGATGACTACTGCTAAGATAAGACACTGCACACTTGGAAAGTCCCAGACCCTTTTGAACAGAAGACTCTCCAGCTGCAAGATGGGAAATTCTGTGGTTACGACAGTGTTTTGCAAACAACCCTAAGCCTTTGAAATGCATGTGCAAAGCAAAAGACTCATTTGGGGATGGAAAATGTAACAGCCTCAGCTGATCTTTTTGAGACACATGATGTACTGCATAGTAAACCTCATGACAGGGGAGCAGGCAGCTGGATCTGCAGCCTCTTTGTTCCCTGTCCATTCCCACTGCACCCCTTGCTCCCAGCACTAGTGCTTATGCCAAGTATAAAGCCAGTTTTTCTAACACAAAGAGAAATCAAGTCACAATCCTCTTACCAGGGGGGACAGTCATCACCAAAGACAGAGACTATGTCACCTGCTCAGATGTCCCTGGGTTTACAGCTGAACTATTCAAAATGCCAAACTCCTAATGAAATCATGAGCAGGGAGGGATGTTCACTTAAGAAAGGTTTCTCTGCCCACAGTGACTCACCGGGTATAAGAGCAAGGCATTGATGCTTTATAATTAAACTCTCTTTTAAAAACACATATAATTAACTCATAAAATCCAGTTCTGGAGGTGGAAGAGACTTTCTGGAGAACCGGCTATGAACAATGAAAGTGGGGCCTCGTGGCTGGATATCTCTGAACAATGACCCAGTTTCCACCACCAGCAATAATATCTGGCTCTTCCTGTAAAGGACTCACTCTGGGTGCTCTAGATCAGTGGGTCTCCAAGTGTGGTGTCTGGACCAGCAGCCTTGGTGTCAACATCCCCTGGGAATTGGCACAAATGCAAACTTAGCAAGCCAGCTCAGACCTACCTTAGTCAGTTCAGGCTGCTGTAAAAGAATATCATCAGAGACTGGATGGCTTAAACAATAGACATTTATTTCTCATAGTTCTGGAGATTGGGAAGACCAAAATCAAGGCACCAGGAGATCCTGTGTCTAGTGATGCTCTCTTCTGATTTGCACCCGGCTTTCTTCTCACTGTGTCCACACAATGTAGAGAGCAGACAGAGAGGGAGAGAAGGTTCTCTTGTCTCTTCTTTTAAGGGCACTAATCTCATTTTTGAGAGCTCCACTCATGACCTAGTGCTAGTGCTAAGTCACTTCAGTCGTGTCCGACTCTTTGCAACCCTATGGGCTGTATAGCCCAGCAGGCTCCTCTATCCATGGGGATTCTCCAGGCAAGAATACTGGAAAGAGTTGCCATTTCCTCCTGCAGTGGATCTTCCCAACCCAGGGATCAAACCTGCATCTCTGGCATCTCCTGCATTAGCAGGCAGGTTCTTTACCACTCACACCACCTAAGTTCTACCTCATAAGATCATCCCATGGGGACATAGGATTTCAACACAAAAATTTTGGCCTTAGGGGAGGGTCACAAATATTTAGTTCACAACATCTACTGAGTCAGAAACTTTGAGAGCGGAGCCCAGCTACCCGTGTGATAAGAAACCTCCAGGAGGCTGTGTTGGGCACTCAAGTTAGAGAAGCACTGCACTAGATTAGCAAGCAGAACTCTCCATTTCCCCCTCCTTGTCCCTCCCTCCTGTACCAAATAATGTTGTTGCCTTGGGAGAACTAGGCAGTGAGATCTTGTCAAACTTCCAAGGATGTTGCCTTCAAAATGCTGTAAGTGAGTCAGATGAGTTTTGTTATAATGGAAAAGTGTTGGCAACAGGTCTGGGGATAACAGCTGCCTCCCCAGACACACAGTTGAATGTCCCCTGGGCTGCATTTATCCAACAAAGATTTCAGCCTTTTATTCTAATATTTTTTTTATTTTTGGCCACACCGCACAGCATGCAGGATCTTTGTTCCCCAGTCAGATTTTGAACCCATGCCCACTGTGGCCCCTGCAGTGGAAACATAGATTCTTAACCACTGGACAAGCCAGGGAAGTCCCAGATTTCAGCCTTTTGAAACTGACGAATTCCTTCCCCTCAACTGTCTGAAGTTCTTTACTTAGTGATAACTTTATTTTAAATAATTAATATAGCATAACAAACACATAGACTTGTGCAGAGATCACCAAAAACAGTTTCCATAAACCCATGTAATCACCACCAGATCAAGAAACAGACCAGAACCGACATCTCTACAGCTTAATCACTTTTACATCTTTCCATCAATTAGTTTTACCTGTTTTACTACTGTATATGAAAGAAACCATACAATATGCTAACCTTTGTGTCTGCCTTCTTTCATTCAGCGTTACAACTGAGAGATTAATTGAATCTACTAAGAGTATAAGTTTAAAATACTCCACATCTTCGCCAATACTTGGTAGCTGTCTGTCTTTCTCATTTCAGCCACTCTGGCAGGAGTGTGGAGATATGGTGATTTCAATTTGCATTTTTCCAATGACAAATTAGCAGCTTTTCATATGATTTATTGGCTACGTAGATATCCTCTCTTGTGAAAAGTCTGTTCAAGTTTTGTGTTCAAGCTCTATTTCCTCCTGGGTTGTCAATTTATTTTCTTATTGATTTCTAGAAGCACTTTCTATATTCTGGCTAAGAGTCCATTGTCGAATATGTGTATTTTAAATATCTTTTACACTGTTGCTTGCATTTTCACTCTTTTGATGGTGTATTTCGATAAACACAAGTCTGACTGTAATGAAGATCAATTTAAAAAAAATTTTTTTATGGACAGTGTTCTATCTTCCTTAAGAAATGTTAACCTACTACTAGTCATGAAAATATTCTCAAATTTGTCTTTATAAAGTTCTATCATTTTTACATTTAGAACTATAATGCATCTGAAATTGATTTTTGTGTATAATGTGAGATAGAGTACCAGGTTCATTTTTTTCCATATGAATATCCAATATAATTTATTGAAGGTCATCCTTTCCACATTACAATGCAATGTCACCATTGTCATGAATCAAGTGGACATACGTGTTTGAATCTGTTTATAGATCTCTATTTGTTCTCCATTTTGTCTTGTGCCAATACCATACTGTCTTAGTTACTGTAGCATTAAAATAAATCTTCATGTTGAGAGTATAAGTCTTCCAATTTTGATCGATTGCCAATTGTTTGACTTGGCAATGCTGGACCCTTTATATTTCCAAATAAATGTTGGAATTAGCTTGTCAATTCTGCATACACACACTCTCACATGCACACATATTCCATGCAGACATACCCAAAAAACCCACTAAGATTATGAGTGAAATTGCATTAAACCCATAGATTGTTTTTTTAATTGATGTCTTTACACTACTGAATCTTCCAATGTTTGAGCATGTTAAATCACTTAGGTTATTTGCTTCTTTCGTTTTTCTGAATCATATTTTATTGTTTCCTATGGGTAGGTATTGTAAATCTTTTGACTTATACCTGGATATTTGAGAGGTCTGATGACACTATAAGCATTGTAAACACTTTAATTTTTTACTTTTCTAGTTGTTCATAGTGATAGAAACATAATTGGTTTTTACTATTAACTTTTTATTCAGAGGTCATGCAAAATCTAATTAGTAAATATTATAGTATCTCTGTATAGTATTCTGATTTTTCTACATTTTTCTACAATACATCTATGTTATTTACATATAATGATAGTTTCCTTTTTTCCCACTAAATCTTTATTCCTCTTATTTCTTTTACTTGACTTCTGCTTTGGATAGGAACTCCAGTATAATTTTGTCTGGATACGGCAATAGTGGCCATCCTCAGCTCATTACCAATTTCAGGGGCAAAACTTTCAACATACCACTATCAAATATTATGTGATATATGCTGTAAGAATTTTTGTAGTCATTATTTATCAGGTTTTGTGAATTTCCTTCTGTTCTTAGATTGCTAAGAGTTTTTATAATGATCAAGTATTGAATTTTTCAAATGCTTTCACTGCATCTATTGAGATGATCAAATTTTTTTCTCTTTTATGTCATCACTGTGATAAATAATATAATTGTTTTTTAATGTTAAATCTACTTGTATTCCTAGACCAAATACAACTTTATCTAGATGTATAAACTTCTTTGTATACGACTTGATTTAATTTGCCAATATTTTGTTTAGGATTTTTATACCCATACAGAATGATTGGTTTATAGCTTCCCTTTTGCATAATGTTCTTGTCAGGTTTTACTGATCTTATAGTATCTCTATTTTTCTGTTTATAATTTTTGCAAGTATTTGTATAATATTGATATTATTTCTTCTATAAGTAGTTTTAAGTTAACTGGTAAACTAATTAGCACTTGAAGATTTTGTGTGTGTTGGAAGATTTTAAATTGCAATTTAAATATCTTTATTTACATGTGACTATTCAGATAGTCTCTCCTTGGTCAACTTTGATTATTTACGTCATTCTTAAAATTTTCATATTTCTTCCCCATTTAAAAATATATACTAGCATAAAATTGTATGTTTTATTCTCTATATCTGTATGATCCATAGTAATATCCTCTTTCCCACTATAAAATCATGATTTGCACCTTCTAATTCTTGTCTAATTAGCCTTGCTGGAGATTTGTCTATTTTATTAGTCTTTCAGAGAATCAATTTTGGAGTTTTTTCCTATTGTATATTTGTTTTCTAATTTATTATTTTTAAATTATTTTCTCTATTGCACATTCTTTGGGTTTAATTTTTTCTTTTTCTAACCTTTTGATATGGAAACTAAAATCATGAACTTTTAAATTTTCCTCTTTCTCATATATAGATATAGGACTATAAATTTCCTTCTACCACAGCTTTAGGTATATTCCCCATGATTTTATATATCTTATTTTTACTATCATTCATTCCAGAATAATATATAATTTCCAGTAAAATTTGTTCTTTGATTCACAGATTATTTAGAAATCAATTGTTTAATTTCTAAGTATTTGAGCATTTCTCATTTTCATTTTGTTACTTTATTTCTAGTTCAATTTCACTCTGGTCAGAAGACATGTGCTCCATAGTTTTAGTGCTTTAAATTTGGTGAAATTTGATTTTGTCCCAAAATACAATGAACTTTACCAAATAGTCCGTGTGTGATGTTAGAAAGTATTCTATTCATATTCAATTATTATTTAATCAAGTCAATTAGGTCTAGTTAGTTAAGAAAACTAGGCTAGCTTATGTAAGTTAGGATAGGTATATTAACCACATCTTCTTCATCATTACAGGTATACTTCTTAAGTATCACGGGTTTAGCTTCAGACCACCATGATAAAGTGAATATCAAAATAAAGCAAGTCGCACAAACTTTTTGGTTTCCCATTGCATATAAAAAGTATGCTTTAAAAAGAGTTATGCTTGCACTTAACTGTGGTCTCTTACATGTACAATAGTATTATGCCTAAAAAAACAGTGCACATACATTATTTTTAAAATAATTTTTTGCTTAAAAATGCTAACCATCATCTGAGCCTCCAGTAGGTTGTAATCATTTTGCTGATGGACTGTCTTGCCTCAGTGGTGATGGCTGTTGACTGATGAGGGTGATGGTTGCTGAAAGTTGGGGTGGCTAAGGCAATTTCTTAAAATA
Source organism: Bos mutus (assembly GCF_027580195.1). Classification (NCBI taxonomy): domain Eukaryota; kingdom Metazoa; phylum Chordata; class Mammalia; order Artiodactyla; family Bovidae; genus Bos; species Bos mutus. The sequence continues at coordinate 52,441,411 of NC_091629.1, read as the reverse complement.
AGACAACAATGTTCATGGCACCTCCAAAATTATTACAATAGTAACATCAAAGATCACCGATCACAGTGCACCATAATAAACATAATAATTTTTTAAAGTTCAAAATATTGTAAGAATTAGCAATTCTCACAATAGTAGACTCAGATGATGGTTAGCATTTTTTAGCAAAATATATATATATTTTTTTTTTAATAAGGTATGTAATTGTTTTTTTAGGCATAATACTACTGCACACGTACGAGCTTTCCGATGGCTCAGAGGGTAAAGACTGCCTGTAATGCAGGAGACGCAGGAGACACAGGAGACGTGGGTTTGATTCCTAGGTCCAGAAGATCCTCAGGAGAAGGAAACGGCAACCCACTCCAGTATTCTTGCCTGAAAAATCCCGTGGACAGAGGAGCCTAACAGGCTACAGTCCAAACAGTTACAGAGTCGGACATGACTGAGCAGCTAAGCATGAAACAGATACACAAAGCGAGAAAACGCTGTCAGAAAAGTGGCGCCAACAGACTTGCTTGGTGCAGGACTGGCACAACCCAGGATTTTTCCATTTGAAAAAATGCAATGTCTGCCAAGTGCAATAAAGTGAAGCACAACAGAACGAGCTATGCCTATAACTGATTTTTTTTCTGTTTTTTCTCTCAATTCTGAGAAAACTATATTAAAGTCACTCACTATGATTGTGGATGTATCCGTTTTAAATATTTTGAAATTATATTAGTTAAGCAAATATAACTTAAAATTGTTACATCATCCTGATGATTTGACCCTTCCATCCTTAGGATATGTCTGTCTTAAGATCTCGTAACACTACTTTTCTTAAAGTAGGTTTTGTCTTATATAAGGATAATGATCCTAGCTATTTTTTGGTTAGTTATTGCACTGTTTTCTTTTCAAAGCTTGTGTGTCCTCATATTTGAAGCAAATACTTTATAAGCTGTATATGCTTTTATTTAAAAAATTTCCCTTTTAATTGAAGAATTTACGCCATATACATTTAATAGAATTATTGATACATTTTGACCTAACTCCAACACTTTTCACTATTTGTCTTCAGTTTTCCCATCTCTTATGTTCACTTATCTCTCCTTTCTTGCCTTCTTTGGGACTGATCGAGTATTTGTATTATCCCATTTTCCCCTCAATTGCATTTTTAGCTACACTTTCCTTTACTCTTCTTTTAGAAGTTATCCTAGAGATGACATCTTTGAATTATTAATTTGATTTAAGTTACTACTTTTATCTCTTCCCAGGTCTTATGAGAAGCCTAGAATACATTAATTCTATGTGTATCTCTATTTCTTTTGCTTTAATGTTTCAGGGACAAAACACTATCACCATTTATTGTATAGTCAATATTTATTTAGATGAGCCTGCATATTTCCTCCTCCTGGAGTTCTTCATTCTTTCATAATTTCCATGATTTTGTCTAGAATTATTTAACCTACTGCCTAAAGAAAGTCCTTTAGCATTTCCTTTAGTTCATACTGATACAAATTATATTAAGTTCTGTTCATGTGAAAATATATTTATTTCTCCTTTGAGTTTAAATAATATCTTTCTGTATATAGAATTTTAGGTTGGCAATTATTTTCTTTACTATATGAAAGTTATTTTCCATTGTGTCCTGCTTGCGTAATTTCTAAGAAATCAGTTCTAAGTATTATTTTTGCACCTTTGAAGGCAATATGCCTTTTTCTCCTTGGATTGCTTTTACAATTTCCTTTTCTCTTTAGTGTTTATTTTCACCAGTTTCACTGTGATGAACCAAGTGTGGTTTTCTTTGGGTTCACTTTCTTGGTTAATTACATAATGTCTTTCATCGCATTTGGAAATTTTTTGGTTATTAATCACTTAAATGTTGCTCCTGCTCCATTTTGTCTTCTTTCATCTTCTGTAATTCCAACTAAACATATGTATTTACCATGTCTCATATGACACATACTTCTCTGTATTTTTCATCTTTGATAAATTAATAATTCTGAGATTCATTTTAGCCTTTGAAAAATTCACAGATGTTCATAGTCTCACACAGTATTGTTTTCTCTTAATGAAGTTTGTGTAAAATGTAGATCTGATGTTTATTAGTTAATAGTTACTCAGTAAATATTAAGTCCCTTTACCTTTTTTCACTGGTATCCTATTGCTCAATAATGCTGATGACAATGGTATTTACCCTTTATTAAGCTTTTCCAAGAGAGAGGCAGGATTTTACATCTTTGACATATATTATTTCAATTTCTTTATATTGGTCCTGTGAGCTACCATTCTTACATTTATTCTAGAAATGGAGAGACTAGGGCATTGAGAGATAAAAGAACTTGATAAGCTGGGAGATTCTGGCTCAGGGTCTCTCATGAGGTTTCAGTCACACTGTCACCCCAACCCCATCACCTAAAAAAATAAATTTGAATTGCTCCCAAAAAATTCAGTTGAACCACATGAAACTGAAGGTATATGACCATTTTGACCTATGAAAATGTCACTTTCAAATGGTTTCAACCTAATATATGCTTCCCAGAATAAGCTCTATGACTGAGATGGTGCAAAAAAAAAAAAAAAAAGCACAAGAGAGGGGATTTCAATCCTACTAAAGCAAAAGCTTTTTTTTCTTTTTTAATTTCTATCCACCTCCTTGATGTGGTAAGAGCCATGGGGGCAAGGCCAGAACTCAAGAAAGCAACATCTGGATGGAGCAGGAGGGATCAATTTTTCTGTGGTCTTATAATAAATTAGCAAATGGAGCTTCAAGAGTTTGGGATTGAAAAGACTCCTCTTCCTCAGTCCTTATGCCCCCTGCTTGCTCCCCTCCCCTTCTCTCTCCAGCATTCTGTGCCAATCCACCTCTTCAGAGTCTGGTTCGAGTCCTCTAGGGACTTGGAAGAGTCATGTTATATTGTCTGGAATTCCCCAGAAATTCTTTCTGGTTTTCATAATATCTTCGTTTTATAACCAGCCTTGTGGTTGTTTCAGGATTCATGAGAGAGTGACTGAAGAGCCCTTAATTTGAGGAAATGGACCCTCATTAAGACAGTCCACACTCAAAAGAAGCCCCCAAAGTTGAAGCCACCATGGAACTGGCAATAACCCAAATATCCACCAATAGGGGAGAAGTTAAGGGCTTCCCTGGTTGCTCAGCTCGTAAAGAATCTGCCTGCAATGCAGGAGACCCCAGTTAGATTCCTGAGTAGGGAAGATACCCTGCAGAAAGATAGGCTACCCACTCCAGTATTCTTGGACTCCCCTGGTGGCTCAGAGGGTAAAGATTCTGCCTGCAATGTGAGAGACCTGGGTTCAACCCCTGGATTGGGAAGATCCCCTGGAGGAGCGCATGGCAACCCACTCCAGTGTTCTTGCCTGGAGAATCCCCATGGACAAAGGAGCCTGGTGGGCTACAGTTTGTGGCGTCACAAAGAGTCAGACACAACTGAGTGACTAAGTGCAGCACAGCACAAGAGAGAAGTTAAGTAAACTGTTAGATTCATAGTGTAGAGTTATACAGCATTTAAAAAAGTGAGACAGTGTTGTGTACTTAGATGGAAAGAACTCCAAAACAAAAAAGTACATTGCAGGTCGATATGCAAAGTGGATTGTGTGTGTGTGTGTGTGTGTGTGTGTGAATGAATAGAAAGTGTCTGGAAGTAGAAACATTAAAATGATGACAATGGTCATTTCTGGGCAGAAATGGTCATTTCTGGGCAGAGGTCATTTCTGCCCTCAATGGGGAAGAAAGTCAAGGGGGACTTTGAAAGTAACTATAAAGTTTGTGAGATTATATTTATGTTTCCTTGTGCAATACAAAATAAGTTATTCATAAAGCCATAAAACATTTTTTGCAATAGGTTTATTCCTAATGTTAAAAACTAACCTAATTTGATTTCTCCAAAAGCAGACATTGAGATAAGGATTCAGGTGCAACTGTTTTACTTAGGAATTGATTCTAGAAATTACCAATAAGAGAGGGAAGAAGTGATCCCACCATGGGCATCTGCAGTGTAATCTGCTGGGGACCACGTGCTGAAGAGCATCTCACCTGAGGGTTAGGATGATGGGGTATTTATACACCAAATTTCATCGCTCTCTGTTGAAGGATGCTTCTGAGGAACATTAATTCCCTGGCACTTCTGACCTGCCACACAGCTGGACAAGTGAACCATCACAGCTAGAGAAAAGCCTTATGTAAAGAAATGATGCGGCTGGCAGTTGGAAGTCAGGCTGGCACACACGCAAGTGGTAAGAACCAGGGAATTTGAACAAGAAGCCAACAACATCTACAAGACCTATAACTATATCCCCTGTTCAGGCAGCCTCTGAGGTGGGTGTTACCTCTGAGGTGGGTGTTACCTTTCAAAGGGAGAGGCACCTCTCAGAGAAGTTCCCAACAGTGCTCATAGCTAGAGCTTCACATGACTCACATTTCTGCCTAGGAAAACTCAGCCAGCCCATCTCCCAGACTTTCACGGAAAGCCACACAGGCTCAGCTTCCCCCCAGGGAAAGAACATTCTCTCATCTTCAGGCATTGGCAACAGACAAGTTTAATGGCAAAACCAATAAACACCAAGCATCACTTTCTACAGGACTCAGCCATCCATGGGACCATATAAGATGGTGATTAGAAACCTGGATTCAAACCAAACTTTTCCTATGTGTATAACACACACAAGTCCCTCCCTTTCTAAGTGTCATCTATAAAATTTGCAAAATGGGAAGGCCTACCCCATAGGCTCCTGTGACATGCGCATACCTTTTCAGAAAGCACCCATAAAGCCCTGAGCACAATTCTTGGCACAGAGTTAATACTCAACAAATGCAGCAGGTCCAGAAAGTAGAATTTCAAAAATTATTTTCACACCTGCTGTTTTCTTAACTTTGCTCTGGGAACCATGAGAAAGAAAAAGAGGAAACCTCATGTCTCCTTGAGCAGCAGTAATGTGTCCTCATGAATCACGAGGTTATGAGTCTTCAGACAGGAAATTGAGTCCCTGGGGACTTGGAGAGTCTGCAGCCAGGAATGCAGAGGTGGAGCCCGAAGGAGAAAACTGCTTGGAAGAGGGGACAGTCTGTGACCCTATAACTTCAGGCAGCAGGAAAACATCCCATCCCCTTACATCCTGGTCCCACTAATATGACTGCAGCAAACCTGTTTCTATTGACCAGCCTTACTCTGATTTAAATTTCAAACAACCCACGGTTTTATTCCACCCCCCCTCACCATCCCTGAGAACTAACCATTTATGGATTTTACAGGCCTCGGAGCCCTCGGCTCAACACACTCGATTTGCACAATCTTTGCATAAGGAAAAAGGCAGTCGATGCAAACTGAATTAATTGTAATTGACCATAATATGCTTACAGAAATGCCATGGAGTTTTCATTAGTAGATAAGCCCCAAAGTATGTGCCGATGATTTACATCTGCAAGAACACACTGCATGGCCACAGTTAATTACGAGACCTGCCACGGGAGGTGCTTCATCAAACCCTGGCAGAGGCCTTCTGAGGGCTAGGGACACCTCCAGGGACCGACACATCTTGACTCACTTCTGATGAAGGGCTTTGAAGTCACTGCCTGGGAAGGCAGAGCCAAGCTGGCCCTGTGGGGACCAGCTGGGTCCTCCTTGCTGCCCCAGCCTCAGGGTCCTTCTGCCTCCTCCCTCAGAGTTGCCAGTCCCTCCCACCCCATCCCAGGTTTCCCAGGTGGCTCAGCAGTAAAGAATCTCCCTGCCAGTGCAGGAGACGCAAGAGACATGGGTTTGATCCTTGAGTTGGGAAGATCCCCTGGAGGAGGAAATGGCAAACTACTCCAACATTCTTGCCTGAAAAGTCTCACAAAGCCTGGCAAGCTACAGTTCATGGGGTCGCAAAGAGTCAGACACAACTGAGCGACTGAGCAGGCATTAACACTATGTTGTATAGCAAGAAACTGAAGATAAAAAGGTTACTGGTCTTTCCCAAGATCACACAGCTGCTAAGTGGTTGAGCGAAGATCGGAATCAAGATCTGCCTGTCTGACCAATGGTGTGCTCTTCATGAGTAGAGAAAAGCCACGCAGCAATAAAGACCCAGCCTAGCCAAAATTAGATAAATAAAAATTTTTTAAATATTTTTTTAAAAGATGGTCACGTTTTCCCCACCTTTCTGTAAAGGAGTACAGAGATCATCTCCAAATCAGTCTGTCAATCGAAGTTTAATTGCAATCAAAACCCAAATGGAAATGTTCCTCACCAAATAGAATATACATGCCAACATTCCTAGGTACAACGAGAGGGACTCCGCTCGAACATTCAGTTGGTAGAGGTAAGACTGGCTATGTAATTTGTGGGGCCCTGTGCAAAATGCAGAGCACTACTTTTTTTTTTTTAATTATTAAGAATTTCAAGATGGTGACAGCAGAAAATTAAACCAAACAAGGGGAGAAATCTAGACAAAGGGACCTTTGTGACAGCCCAGGTCACATGCCCAGGAAGCCAGTTCCTCTAAGACCTAAGGTCAGGAGGGACAGCTAGCATGTGATAGAAACATTTAGGGCTGACAGTAATACATTGAGATGGAGACCCTATTTCACCGAAGGAGAACTAGCCTTATTTGCTGTGAGTGAGGGGGTGGAGTAGGAGAAGGGACAGAAGAAAGGTAAATGGACCCGTAAAAGTAAAGCACAAGGGTCTTCAGAAAAACAGTCAGTACTGCATAGGGCGTCTGTGGTTGCTCAGCTCGTAAAGAATCTGCCTGCAGTGCAGGAGCCCCTGGTTCGATTCCTGGGTCAGGAAGTTCCCCTGGATAAGGGATAGGCTACACACTCCAGTATTCTTGGGCTTCCCTGGTGGCTCAGAAGGTAAAGAATCCGCCTGCAATGCAGTAGAACTGGGTTCAATCCCTGGGTTGGGAAGATCCCCTGGAGGAGAGCACGCAACCCACTCCAGTATTCTTGCCTAGAAAATTCTACAGAGGAGGCTGGCAGGCTACAGTACATGGGGTCGCAAAGCGTCAAACATGCCTGAGCAACTAAGCACAACACAGCACAGTAACCATCCTTTTCTCTGAAAATATGTGAATGCCCCGTGAAGACAGATGTAGCCGCGATGAGCTGGAGCACCTTTGAGAGCCATGCGGCATTTGATTATACACCGCGGCATACCCGTCACCTACCAGCCTCCCTGAACAACCATCATTTGCTTATTTCAGGGCTCCCTAGCTGTTCTCTAAAATCACAACTTCACTAATAACCATATTTAGGATTGAACAAGCGCCTCGTATTTCCCCAGGACTTCACAAGCAGTAATTAGTTAATTCAGTGTACTTGAAGAACAGGTGCAAGTCCCAAGTCTGCAAGAGCCAGGTAACTTCCCTGTTCGTAGTGTAGGGAGCCGGTCCTTACACCAGATATCAGAGGCCTGGAAGTGTCAAGTCGTATACAATGTATGATTGTGTGTGTCTTTCTGTCTGTTATGTGAATAAGTGTGCATATGATTGTGTATATGCTTGTATGTAAGGTTGTGACATGTGTGTGTATGCATGTATATGTGTGTACATGTGCACGTACGTGTTTGGAAATGTCTGCATTGTGTCCTCATAGGGACATCTGGGCCCAAAAGATGAAATAATCACAGCATTGAAGAAGGAGCTTAAGATATAGACTCAGAAAACTCGGGTTAGGACCCAGGTCCAGCCACCTAGTAGTCATCCCAACTTGTTCACTTCAGCGCCCCCACCTTTTACTTTCCTCATCTATAATGGACGAATACCTTCTTCTCTCAGGAATGAAGATTAAATAAAAGTCCTACTGCAAAGTCAGAATCCATCAGTGTCTCAACTCTCTGTCTTCTACTTTCTCATTCATTCCATTCCTGGACAGCAAACCCCGTCTCAGTCTCCAAGTCTGTTCAGCATTATGTGTGAGAGAGAGAGGAGGAGGAGGTAAGGAAAGCTGAAGAGATAGATGAAAGAGTATGCAGTGAGTGGATTGCTGGAAACAAAGTTTCTCTCGGTGCAAGGGAAACAGTAGGGGTTTATAGAGCTAAGACTGAGGGTGCTCATTTGCAAACCAGAACCTACGACCTTTAGGTCACTTATGTAAGTATTACCAGATCCCACAGCTACAGTGGTGAGCCACAGTGAGCAACAGCAGCCTGTATCAGTTGAGCACCTGTGAAGTCAAGTTCATTTGAAGAAAACAGTGACCATTTAAATCACTGTTATCTTCCATGGTGGCTCAGATGGTAAAGAATCTGCCTGCGATGCAGGAGACCCGGGTTCAATTCCTGGGTCAGGAAGATCCCCTGGAGAAAGGAATGGCAACCAACTCCAGATCCTTGCCTAGAGAATTTAATGGAAAGAGTAGCCTCTTAGGCTACAGTCCATGGGGTTGCAAAGAGTCAGACAAGACTGAGCGAATAACTCTTTGACTTTTCACTATCTCCCACCACCTCCTGTGTGTTCAGTTCTGCTGGGCTGGCATGCCTGATGATGAAGAAAATCATTGAGACTGGTGCAGAAGGAAGGGTGTTCACATATATCTTCTAATTTTCTTGAAATGTGTACAAACCATCATTCCAACAATAGACTATAACTGCAGCAGACACTAAACGATGAAAGTAGAGCATAGAATCTATCTTAATTATTGATTCTGATTGTTAAAGAATTTACCCATATGCGTGAGCACTGGTCATACTCACCAACAGGTACAATTTCTCTAATAAAAGGACTTGCATGTTTATGTACTAAATTTTGTAAATGTCGCATTACAAAAATAAAAAGGCATGTGCCCCTAAGAGGACCTTACATACCGTTCCTGCTCTGTGTTTCTTGCCTCAGTAAAAAGATTCTTCCATTTCACTTGCTATTAAGGAAATCTTATATCTTTAATGCAGTCTGTTGCTGTCTTTCTGTCAATCACTATCTTCACGTAGCTACATCACAGCATCTTTTAGTCTGATTGACACATTCAGAGACTTGGCCAGAAGGTAAGTAAGAGAGCCAGACTTCAAATTGAGATCTGCAGTCCAATGTTGATTCCTGGACCCCATTCAGAGGTCTGCTGCTGCTGCTGCTGCTAAGTCGCTTCAGTTGTGTCTGATTCTGTGCGACCCCATAGATGGCAGCCCACCAGGCTCCGCCATCCCTGGGATTCTCCAGGCAAGAACACTGGAGTGGGTTGCCATTGCCTCCTCCAATGCATGAAAGTGAAAAGTGAAAGTGAAGTCGCTCAGTCGTGCCTGACTCCCAGCAACCCCATGGACTGCAGCCCACCAGGCTCCTCCGTCCATGGGATCCTCCAGGCAAGAGTACTGGAGTGGGGTCATTATTGGCTTAAAGCAAAATGTGCTGGAAAGATCCTGAAATAGGGATGGCTGGACAAAGAGACCCTACATCTCAGCCTTTGTCTTCCCCAAGCCCCTCTGCTCCAAATGACTGAACCCACCAGCTCTGAGAGCTGAAAACAGACAGAGCATCTCTGGGTGGGTATGATTCAACCATTTACACAAACGATTTTAAGACCTGAGAAAGACTTACCCTGCAGAGTCACCCTGGCATTTGGAAAGGAGGTTGATAACAGTGATCAATAACTAATAGTGAGTAGATCAGCTAAGAAGACAAAATCCTGGGTTCAGAATTAGGCACAAACTTGCATGTTATTTAGAGTATGAAAATAAATTACAACACACTACATTTTTTTAAAAGTGACAGATAACACCAACATTACAAAATTCTGGAAAATAACATTAGATTCGTATTAAATAGCACACAGATGCAACACTACAATAATTCTTAACTTTGGCTGGCTGCATATTCTTTGATCTCCTTTTCATATGTTGATGAGCATGTAATAAGTTCTGTGGGGAAAAAAACAAAGTGAACTCAGACTTTCTGCATTATTTTCACCCTGGCATGGTACAGTGAAACTGGGTTTTTCTTTCAGCTTTACTGATTCATTAGAAATGCCACCAAAAATTTTTGGATTGTTGATAAATTTGAGAATTCTTCTATCAAGTTTATTTTCTATATGATCTATGAAATTTTAGGAATCTTCAAAAGTTTTCTTGTACTACAAGTAAAGTACTATTTGAATGAGCAACATCCATAGAGCGGGACTTTGACGGGAAAAAAAAACATGCAAACAAGAGGCTCCAAAGTGAAGTGTTACTAGCTTCTCAGTAAACTCCCATCTGATTACCTTACAAGGTCCTGCCCTGACAGTCTTTGGTTTTCTGTTCCAACTCATTGCTTGTCACATCCCTTTGTTCAGTCTTCTCCAGCCACTCAGCCTTTGTGTTTTCACCTAATGTTCATGCTTTTTTCCCATTATCAGACCTTTGCACAGGCTGTGCCCCCTGCCTGGAGTTTCTCCCCTACTACATAATTCTTCATTTCACTGATTCCTTCAGATCCTCCTTCAGTCTCCATCATCATTCACTTCTGAATGTCTTCCCTCCCTACATCAAATCCTCTATTTTTCTTAACCCATACACCTCTTGTTCAAAATACCAAACTCAAGTTTACATGTTGTTCTGGAATTATTTAACTCACCTGTCTCTCTCTCCTAAGAGAGCTCTAAGAGAGTGGGAGCCACATTTACTTTTGTTCCTGCATTGTATTCCCAATGCTTCATACACAGTCTGGATCATAGAAGGGGCTTGACAAATATTTACTGATCGCCTCTGGATAACTAAAGGAGAAGAGACATGTTGAAATTGACCAGTGGTGTCCTTTCTCACTGCGAGAAAAGCAATTGAGAAAATAAAGCTTGGTTTCCCTTTGGCTTCATTTCACCTGAGTCAACTGACTGCCTGTTGGTGGATCTCAGATATCCAGCCAGCCTCTGTGAAAATATCTTAGTCCTAAAACATGCCTTCTGCACTTTGAGAAACCACAGGTGTTTCTATAAATACCAGAGAAAACCAAAATCTGAAGTCTGAGGTGAAAAGAAATATGGATGAAATGTTTAATAAAATAGTTCAGGAAAGGATACAGATGTAGCATAGCTAAGAGGAGAAGTTGAGGTTGGGCAGCTGTGTTTTCCAAAAAGATCAAATATCCTCTCTCCTACCTTGAGATGCTGGCCTAAACTTCACACCAGAGCATGCTTTGTAGATGGGTCTTAGCCTGTCTGTATGGTGGGAGCATGGACTTCTGAAAAGGTCTCCTCCTCTGGTCTTTATCCACCACTAGAGCTAACTTTCTTTTGGTTAGACCTTGTACTTGAAGAGTTTTAGACCCTGACTTTTCTGGCTCCATACAACTCCTGGGATGGGGCCCAGCCTTTTCTTATTCAACACCTAAGCAAAGCTAATAAGAAGAAGGACTCAGCCCACCAACAGGTGGGAACTGAAATTATATACACTATCCATCGATTTCAAATTACATGAGACCCAGACATCTACATGCCCTTTAACTAGTATCTTCTTCTAATGAAGACTGGTTAGTGGGTTTCAAATTGCATGCCAACTTTGTTACTTGTCAGGGGTGATACTTGAAAGGGATTCCATGTCGAGTAGGCTCAAAGTCCTGTTTGATTAACAATGTCTCTTCCGATCAAGAGAAAGGGTGGTAATGGCCCACATGTCACATATTTGGTTTCTTTGTTTTAACTCCTAAAATTTGGTCCAAGGCTTATGACTGGGTTTTAGCCCAACATTAACTTAAGTTTCTCCAGAGGCAGAGAGTCTGCCATGAATCCAATTGACATGCTATAATATAATATTTCACAAGTGTTGCCTTGACCCAGTTTTGAAATCATGGCTAAAAACTTTCAATTCCCCTTCATGGGTAGTTTGCTAAGCCTCTACACCAAGCAAATTAAAAAGCAGAGACATTACTTTGCCAACAAATTTCCATAAAGTCAAAGCAATGGTTTTTCCAGTAGTCATGTACTGATGTGAGAGTTGGACCATAAAGAAGGCTGAGCAACAAAGAATTGATGCTTTAGAATTGTGGTGCTGGAGACGATGCTTGAGAGTCCCTTGGACAGCAAAGAAATCAAACCAGTCAATCCTAAAATCAACCCTGAATATTCATTAGAAGAACTGATGCCGAAGCTGAAGCTCTAGTACTCTGGCCGCCTGGTGCAAAGAGCCGACTCATTGGAAAAGACCTGATGCTGGGAAAGACTGAGGGCAGGAGGAGAAGGGAGCAACAAAGGATGAGATGGTTGGATGGCATCACTGACTCAGTGGACATGAGTTTGAGCAAGCTCCAGGAGAAGGTGAAGGACAGGGAAACCTGGTGTGCTGCAGTTTACAGGGTTGCAAAGAGTCAAATGCAACTTAGCAACTGAACAGTAACAAGAACTACACTAACCCTGTCTCTTACTGGGGTCCAGGGTCAGATGCCCAACTAGCTAGGGACAGCCCCTAAGCCCAGGTGCCCCTGTAATTACTCAATAGATCCAATCTCGAGGAAGCTTTCGAAATCCACCCTGCTTGCCATGCATAAGCTCCTCCTACAGCTCCAGCTTGCTGTGACTTTGCCCCCACATGTAATGCCCTGTGTGTCCCTACATGGAAGCCTTCTATTCTTTTCTTATTTGGAGCCATAAATAACAAAGAGTTCGCCTTTCATCTATCTGAGTGTTAGGGTATTGTATCTGTTATCCAAAGAATCTTTAGATCTTATAAAACACATGTCCAATGGCTTTATCCTGCCTGGCCAGTGTCATCCCTTATGAACTAAACTCCCACTTCCAAAACCCCCACTCTCAGGAGCAACTGTGCATTTATTTCATATTGCAAAGCTCTTTCTTGCTTGGGATGATTTCTCAAGCCTCCTGCTCAGCCTCTGAGAAGTTCTTTTAGCTAAAACTCTAGATAATGTTCTTCTACTTCTGGCATGTGAGGGTGTTGTTTGGAGTGTGAGGTCTGCAGAAGCCCTGGGAGGTTCCACTTTGTATCTGAGGCACCTTCTCCCCAGTCTGAGAGCTCTGGCCTACAGACACCTACAGAGCCCTCTAAGGATGCAACCCTCAAAATACCTGCAGGATAGACTATGGCAAAGCAAGGAAACTCCATTCCATCCTGTTAGATTTGTAAATACTCTTCTTTTTCTTCCTTCATCTTATCTGCCTCCCAGGCGAGCTTGCTTCCCGAGAAGGAGGTCATGTCACACTTTCGTTCTCAAACGTGTCCTTAAGACAGACTTTCCACTCCGACTAAAGAATGAAAACAGTTACAGCAACGACATGGTCAATTCTGAGAAAATACCTAGAATTCAGAAACAGTGCCAACTTCTACTGGGATACCCAGGATAGATTTGTGCTATTGGGAAGGCAGACAGGGGGGATGAGGAAGGGCCAGTGGGGAGCTGGGAGCAGACAGACAGTCCCCGGATCTTGAGGGGCAGAGAACCGCCAGGAAAATTCAAAATAGGGGAATTTCTCTCGAATTTCTAATGAGGAAATTTTATCAGTGGCAATTAAAACTGAGTTCCCTGAGATGCACCACACTGGGAGGATGGCTTCTATATCTTGAAGCCATCTTAACGGTAGATTTACAGCTTGGTCTGGTTACAGCAGACCAAAATGGAGATAGTCTAGGACACATATACTGCAAAGACTTTGTCAAAGAACCAAGAACTCTGATCCTGAATAAGAGATGATCTGTGCTCAGGAAGAAAGGAATTAGAGAAGTCTCTTATTTTAAGATGATGTTGAGAGCTAACATCTACAGAAGGTGTGCCTGTGCCATACACTTTATTTCTTGGGCTTCACATCGATGTACCTTGTAGGGTAGGTGCTACCATTATGCTCACTGAACCAATGAGGAAACCAAAGTTCGGAGATGTGAAGCAACTTAAGCTCACATAGCAATATTCACCAGGGTCGGGATCCAAACCCAGACCAACCTGGCACAAAAAGCAAGTCTCTTAGCCACTGTCCTATTATACAAAGAACAGGTGTCCATCGTTATGCAAAAACTGCATCAGGTCCACAATCTGGCCTCCAGTGGGGTCTCCTCCAGTGAGACTGCCTAGACTTCAGTTCCTCAAGTCCCTATTAGCAACATGGAAGGAATCTCAGTAACAGCAGCCATGTTGATCTACAGAACATAGAATGATCAACCTTTAGGGCACATTTTTACGTCAAAACCAGAGAAAAGTGTGCACTTTTATTTGGATTACACTAGAAGGGAGGCTTCCCTGGTGGCTCAGATGGTAAAGAATCTGCCTGCAATGCAGGAGACCTGGGTTTGATCCCTGCATCCAAAAGATCCCCTGGCAAAGGGACTCACTTCAGTATTCTCGCCCGGAGAATCCCATGGACAGAGGAACCTGGAAGGCTACAGCCCATGGGGTCACAGAAAATCAGACACGACTGAGTGACTAACACTCAGAAGCAGACCAGGAGATAAAGATTTGAGTACAAGCAGTTTATTTGAGAGAGAATCCCAGAAAATGAGTAAGACTGGGAGAAAGTGAGATGGGGGAGAAAGAACAGCCAGTAAGTGTAGGTTTTCAAGCAAGTTTCCATGGTGGGTAACTGGAGCTTCACAACTCTGGAGAACTTGGGAGTCCATGTAGAACATGCGGTCTTGTTGATTTGATTTGGAACCATGAAGACATTTTATATAATTATAACACAATGTTATAAATAATTTTATAGATCAGTGGGTGTTATTTATGTATTAAGTTATAATTTTACAGTTGCAATTTTAAAGGCAATCCTTATAAAAAATGAGCAAATTAAGCAAATACATCTATGTATTGAGCTAGTGGTACAATCACACAGATAGAACGATGTCAAGTGATTTTAAGATACAGTAATCAGACTCTTCATCCCCTGTGGGATATGCCCAGCCTAAATGAATTTTAAAAATAAAATAAAATTTAGAGTATATTCAATAACCATGCCATTGGTGGAAGCGTTATTCTGGGACAGTTGAGTTGGTATAAAACATGTGTGTTTGCCTTTGGGAACTGGAATATTATTCAACAAAAGAAATAGGAAATGCAGATATAAGATCAAAAGAGGTGAGTGAAAATAATGTCATTTCTTAGATCCAAGTTTCAGTGAAAACTCAAGATGTGTTGTCCCTTTAAAAGTATGTTATGCCCAACATGCATTCACTTAAAAGCCTTTGAAACAATGGTAAACCCAATAGCAATGAACACCTTGAAACCCAAATTGTGGGTGTCTAAATGTCATTCTCCACTGAAAGAAACAGGGACTGTCTAGTTTGGAAGAGAAAAACATACAAGATGAGTCTGGACTATATCATGAAACCAGACAGCAAGAAACTATGGAAAATCATGCAGTCATGTCAGAAGGACTCAGAAGTGAACTTAAAGAGTTGTCCGCAAGAGAATTTGATCTCAGTGAGAGAACAACTGTGACGGGTTGAAATCCATCCAATACTTTCAAATCCATGCGTGCAAAATGAGAGTCATAACAAAATAAGATCACTGGTGTCCCACATTGAATGCTGGAGAACCAGCTCATTATTTTGAAAACTAGAAAATAAAGGGAAAGAAATGGCAAGCATTAACTTGTCTTCCTCATATAAACTCTATCTTTGGATGATAAATAGTTGACGAGAAGAAGATTTCTTTAAAAGAGATTCAGAAAATGAATGAGAAAGAAAGATGGGGTTAAAAGTATTGTTGATTAAAAAGATCAGTGGTGGTTGCTACCATCAGAAGAGTCAACCAGACTTTCTAATATTCAGGACACTGTACCATGAAGTATGAAGTATGTTTGCCAAAAACCAAAACCTGAATCTGATCAGAATTCTAGATCTAACTTCTAATTTACAGGAAAAACCAGGGGGCAAAGGAACATCATGTTAAACCACACCACTAAAATGCAAACAGCAAAATGCAGACGGTGAGGAATTCTTTAAGACAAACAACCCAGTTTTTTTTTTAACAAGTAAATCTCAAGGGGAAAAAAATAGGTCAAGAGAGACTTAAAATACCTATGAACTAATTACAATACATAGACCATATTTTGATACTGATTCAAACAAACAAATTACTTTCAAAATTTTATATATATATATATATATGGTTAGGGAATTTGAGCAGATTAGATAATAAAGAATGGGCATTAATATATTTGGATATGATCAAAGTGTTTTGTTTATTTTTAAGAAACAATCTGTATCTTAAAGATATATATACTGAAGCATTTAGAGAGGAAATAATATTTGGAGTTTGCTTCAAAACAATACAAGGAGGAGAGAGGAAGTGTGTGGAGCTTACATAAAAACAAGATTGGGCACTAGTTAATAATTTTTTAAGCAGAGCAAAGGGTGCGTGGATAGAGGTCTGTTATACAATCCTGCCTCCCTGATTTCTGCTTAATATTTTTCATAATACAATTTAAAGTTACACACACACATTAAAAATTAATATCTGTGGAAAATTTTGCTCCAGAGAAGAAAAGGTGGAACTAAGCTAGGCAGACACAAGTCTGGAGCAAGCAGAGTCGGTCCAGGGCATCCTTTGCATCTGCAGAGGCCCTCACAGAGCCACAAGAGGATGAACTCAAGAGACTGAACTTTGGCATCAAGCAGGTCATCCAGCTCCATTACTTAGTTACATGGAGGTGCTCCAGTGTCCTCACCTGAAGAATGGGAATCACAGTAGTAGCCACCTTGCCCAGGACAGAGAGGCTCAGGTGAACTGATGCATGGATGATGCTTACTTAGCAAAGCCCTTACCACACAATTAACTATTGACATAATTATCTTCATCTTCCCTGTAAGCTACCATGAACCAAGTGGATATTGCTGGCACAGTAACTCATAGGAACCACAGCTGGTGGCCCAGACTCCAGACCTGTCTATATCTCTCCTCAGTCATCCTTGGCAGCTTCTGGTTATAGCAGCCAACTGGAGCACTCATCTCAAACCCCCATTTTCCAGAGCCTTCACTCTCCCCCATTCCCTCACTTTCTCTCTTGCTCCCTCTCTGCTTTTCCCTCCATCCTTTCTTCTTTCCTTCTTTCTCCAAAGCAGCACTTTCCAAGTGACAAGTGAAGCAATAATCTAAGCAATAATTTAACTCCTTGCTTCCTACTTAAAAATCCCCTAATTACTGGGTAATGGGTCCACAGAGGCATTTGGGCTGGGTGAGCTCAGCCCTGCAGGCACAGCTATAGTTCATCTGTCTGCTCCCTAATAGCACTCTAAAGTTCACCCTTATAAACATGTCACTGAGCCTGTAATTGAGTGACTGGTCATTAGGTTCCACGAGCGGTACCTGTGGGTCACCGATCACTCAGAGGTGATGGATCTTTCTCCAATACCTCTGCTGGGCTTGCCACAGAGCTCTCTATCACCTCGGAGCAGAGCATTACTCTCCAGGAAGTCTACAGTGGGCCCCGGTGGGCTGCCTTAACCTTGGACTTGCATGGGGAAGGGCCAGACGGAGGAGAGGGTAGGGTAGGAACACACAGGCTCCTGCTTCTCTCACTGACTCTGCTAGAAGCCTGTCCTGGGATGGTCATATAGGAGACACCGAAGTGAAAAGACACCATGAGGCAATAAGGATTCAGTGCAAGAATAATTGCTCTGTGGAGTTAAAGTCGATTTGAGAGCAGAGGCATTGTTGTTAAGACAAGGAAAAAAGGATTGGAGCTTTGTGTTACTAGATTTAGCTTAACATACCAGAAACATCTGTCACCTGTGAGCTGCGCTCCCTTGAGTAAGTCACTTGACCTCTCTGCTCCTCGATTTCCTTATTCAAGGAATAGAATGTTTCCCCTCTAGGATTGTGCTGAAGATTATCTGAGATAATATATATCAAAGTGTTTTTCAGTGTCCACTCAGGAGGCATTCAACAAGTTATTAGTTCATTCTAAATAAACCTATTTTTCCTGAAAGAAAGTCGCTCAGTCATGTCCGATTCTTTGCGACCCCATAGACTGTAGCCTACCAGGCTCCTCTGTCCATGGGATTTTCCAGGCAAGAGTACTGGAGTGGGTTGCCATTTCCTTCTCCATTTTTCCTGAGATTCTCTCAAAAATGCTCTGTTGTCTTTTTGATGATGATGGAGACATCGAACATAGTAGCTAATGCTCTGACGCTAGGTTGATTAGAATCAAATTCTGACTCTACCCCCTTAATAGCAGTGTGACCCTAGACAAGTTACTTAACCTCTCTGAGCTTCAGCTTCCTCCTTCACAAAAAGAATTTTAACAGTAGCCAGCAGCTATCTCAAAGAGTTCCTATAGGGATTAAATGAAATCATACATGTAAGTTACTAACCATAGTTGAAAGTCATCTTTCAATAAATACTGGCTCTTTCACGAGGCCCATGTTTAGGGAAATGAAGGGGGAAAACAACTTTATTCCAGCTCCATAATTAAATATCATATCCTGAACTTTCAAATGTCAAGGAACTTCAACGTTTTAACATTTTAAATCTATCTCCAATTATACTGACCTCAAAGAGTTCCCCAGCC
This sequence comes from Bos mutus, assembly GCF_027580195.1. Lineage (NCBI taxonomy): Eukaryota > Metazoa > Chordata > Mammalia > Artiodactyla > Bovidae > Bos > Bos mutus. The sequence continues at coordinate 52,423,017 of NC_091629.1, read as the reverse complement.
CATTGGTGGGAATAAGCCTTGAGGAAGAGAACAGCTAATTTAGAATTAAATCAGTCTCTTGTTTCCTGCCAGACTGAGTGTTACAGGGTGGAAATCCCACAGGAGGAGGAAGAGGCAGCTGCTGGGGAGAGAAGGCTCCAGTACAGATGGGGCCATTCTGAGCTGTAAGGACAGCAGGGCAGGATGGTGGTAGTGATGGGCTGGGGGAGGGGGCATCCAGATGGGACCGATGAGGGTAAAAATCCACAGGCAGGGACATGAGGGCATGAGGAGTCTGGCCTGCTGAGTGCCCCCGACCCCAGAGTTTGTGCTACGAAGGAGTAAATAGGCAACTCAACAAACCAAAACTGTTTCCTGAAAGCCTATTCTGTGATGAGCATTAAATTAAACATTTTATTGTTTCCCATATGAACCCTGTATAGGCTGGACTCACATTTTTAGTCCATGCTGAGAACTGGACATGGAACAACAGACTGGTTCCAAATAGGAAAAGGAGTACATCAAGGCTGTATATTGTCACCCAGTTTATTTAACTTCTATGTAGAGTACATCATGAGAAACGCTGGACTGGAAGAAACACAAGCTGGAATCAAGATTGTGGGAGAAATATCAATAACCTCAGATATGCAGATGACACCACCCTTATGGCAGAAAGTGAAGAGGAACTCTAAAGCCTCTTGATGAAAGTGAAAGTGGAGAGTGAAAAAGTTGGCTTAAAGCTCAACATTCAGAAAACAAAGATCATGGCATCCGGTCCCATCACTTCATGGGAAATAGATGGGGAAACAGTGGAAACAGTGTCAGACTTTATTTTTGGGGGGCTCCAAAATCACTGCAGATGGTGACTGCAGCCATGAAATTAAAAGACACTTACTCCTTGGAAGGAAAGTTATGACCAACCTAGATAGCATATTGAAAAGCAGAGACATTACTTTGTCAACAAAGGTTCATCTAGTCAAGGCTATGGTTTTTCCTGTGGTCATGTATGGATGTGAGATTTGAACTGTGAAGAAGGCTGAGTGCTGAAGAATTGATGCTTTTGAACTGTGGTGTTGGAGAAGACTCTTGAGAGTCCCTTGGACTGCAAGGAGATCCAACCAGTCCATTCTGAAGGAGATCAGCCCTGGGATTTCTTTGGAAGGAATGATGCTGAAGCTGAAACTCCAGTACTTTGGCCACCTCATGTGAAGAGTTGACTCATTGGAAAAGACTCTGATGTTGGGAGGGATTGGGGGCAAGAGGAGAAGGGGACGACAGAGGATGAGATGGCTGGATGGCATCACTGACTCGATGGACGTGAGTCTGAGTGAACACTAGGAGTTGGTGATGGACAGGGAGGCCTGGCGTGCTTTGATTCATGGGGTCGCAAAGAGTTGGACATGACTGAGTGACTGATCTGATCTGATCTGATCTGCTGCACACTCTAACCACTTTTATTACCACGTTCGGATTCTCCAGCTCAGGACAAGATGGCCCTGCCCAGTGACCCATCCTTTAGCTTGGGCAGCATTTACACCTTCATCCACTCACCGACATCTCCTACTAGTATATTTCACTTTGCTTTTATCATGTTATACTATTGAGTGCAGAGGCATCACTTTGCCAACAAAGGTCCATCTAGTCAAAGTTGTGGTTTTCCCGGTAGTCATGTATGGATGTGAGATGGACTATATAGAAGGCTAAGCAACAAAGAATTGATGCTTTTGAACTGTGGTGCTGGAGAAGACTTGAGAGTCCCTTGGCTGCAAGGAGATCAAGCCAGTCAGTCCTAAAATAAACCCTGAATATTTGTTGGAAGGACTGATGCTGAAGCTGAAGCTCCAATACTTTGGCCACCTGATGTGAAGAGCCAACTCAGTGGGAAATATCTGACGCTGGAAAAAATTGAGGGCAGGAGAAGAAGGGGGTGACAAAGGGTAAGATGGTTGGATGGCATCACCGACTCAATGGACATGAATTGGAGCAAACTCTGGGAGATGGTGAAGGACAGGAAAGCCTGGTGTGCTGCAGTCCGTGGGGTTGCAAAGAAGCGGACACAACTTAGCGACTGAACAACAACAATACATATATCCCCTCACTCTTGAGCCTCCCTCCAAGGCTCCACTCTTGAGCCTCCCTCCAATTCTAAGAAGCACAGGTTTCAGGAAAGTGAAGCAACTGAAGCAAAGATGATAATACTTTGGCATTCTCAACAAGGCAGAGCTTCCATTTCAAGTTACTCACTTTTATTAAATCGGTCAACTGTACGTTCAGTTGTGAAGGAACAAATGAAAATATATTTAATGAATACTCATTTAGAGCTAAGTACCAGACCCTGCTTTAAGCAATTTGCAAATATTAACTTTTTAAAAATTAAAGAAGTTAATAAAAATCATGAGGACACATTAAACAAACATAAATTGAGGGACATTCTGAAAAATAAATGCCCTTCCTTTTAAAATGTCAAGGTTAATCAAAGGCAAAGAATGAGAAACTATTCTAGATTAAAGGAGACTAAAGAATATGACAACAGAATGAAATGAACTGTATTTGTTTGTATCCTGGATCAGAAACTTTGTATTTATTTATTTATTATTGCTGTAAAGAACATTAGAGTGATATCTGGCAAAATTTTAATAAGGCCTGTAGAATATTTAATTTTTGTATACTAATGCTAACCAATTTCCTGATTTTGATAATGCTTCTATGGTGAAATAAGAGAATGTCCTTGTTTTTAGAAAATGCAACTAATGCATTTTAGGTGTAAAGAAGCATTATGTCCACATTTTACTCTGAAAATGATTCATAAAGAAATAATAAAATTGAAAATTGTTCATAAAGAGAAAATAAAGCAAATATGAACATGCTAACATTTGGGTAAATAGAAGTGAGGATTCATAGGAATTCATTTTATTATTTTTCCATATTTCTATGTCTGAAATTATTAAGCAAAAAAATTAAAAATAGAAAAGATATCATCATAATTATTTCTAAATGATATAGTATTATTTTAAGTGATAAAATTTTTCTCCCTGGGACAAAACATTGCTTAAACTTAGAAATACTGGCTGGTTTAACTTAGAAATATTGGCTGGTTTTTCAATTTTTTGTGCATGCTTTTAGAAAGGTGTTAGGTGGAAAACAGGAGACAACATTGACAATGAAGTTCTTCTGCAGGCATTCAAGTGAGAGGAGATTGACCTGAACTAACATGGCATGACCAAACTAGATAGCATATTCAAAAGCAGAGACATTACTTTGTCAACAAAGGTCCGTCTAGTCAAGGCTATGGTTTTTCCAGTGGTCATGTATGGATGTGAGAGTTGGACTGTGAAGAAAGCTGAATGCCGAAGAACTGATGCTTTTGAACTGTGGTGTTGGAGAAGACTCTTTAGAGTCCCTAGGACTGCAAGGAGATCCAACCAGTCCATTTTAAAAGAGATCAGTCCTGGGTGTTCTTTGGAAGGACTGATGCTAAAGCTGAAACTCCAATACTTTGGCCACCTCTTGAGAAGAGTTGACTCATTGGAAACGAGTCTCATGCTGGGAGGGATTGGGGGCAGTAGGAGAATGAGATGGCTGGATGGCATCACCAACTTGGTGGACGTGAGTTTGAGTGAACTCCCGGAGTTGGTGCTGGACAGGGAGGCCTGGCATGCTGCAACTCATGGGGTCACAAAGAGTCGGACACGACTGAGTGACTGAACTGAACTGAACATGGCATCCATGGATTGGGGTAGATCTACATAAACACAGAAGATGCTCCACTGGACTTGGTGGCTAATTAAATATGGCCAGAAAGTGAGAGGGAAGAGGAGGCTAGGGATTTAAGCCTTGGAAATTTGAAGAATTCCAGCACTTGATGGACCTAAAACTAGAACAAAAGCCCGACCACTGAGGTTCACTCTGCCTCCCTACCATTTTACTGTATGACCTTGGGCAAGTCACTTACCCTTTCTGAATTCCATTGGTAAAATATGTTTTTGGATAGAGTGATGTCTTCCCATTCTAAAAGCATTTTCCTATAAATCAGGGTTGGTAAGGGCAACAGCCAACAGAGAGGTGACTCAACTCAGGGTGGGTGTGTAGTGTTGAAGGTAAAAACATTTGAATGGAAATCCCAAAAGCATTACCTTGCAACTTACAAAATTGCTGTTTTTTTTAAAAACAAACACATTAAATATTATCAATTCCAAATGGCTTAACCTAATATGAGAAATTTAAGACCGGAACTAAAAGAAGCAAGGAATGGATTTGCAGATGTGGAAACCTACTCGGTAAAGGTGAGAGCTTTCTGAAGATGGAAGTGTGTGGAAAAAGAAGAAAATAGAGCCCAGGATAGAATTTCATTGATGACAGAGATTACATGAATTCTTTAATCACAAAAATGAATATTCATTGGAACCCAGCTCTGGGCCAGGCATTCTGCCAATGGGTACAAATCCAGAAGTGAATTAAGCAGGTACTTAACCCCTGCACTCTCGAAGATCTTAGTATGGAAGAGAAAGAGGAGCCAGGAGGCAAGCATAACTGTAGCTCCTAACAGCACTATTCACCAAGCATTTACTGCATGCTGTGCACTTGGAAAAAAAACAGACATGAATGAGCCAATTCTTCAGGTGCTCTAGGCTTTCACCACACCCATCTCAAGGCCATGCTTAACACTTCATCAGATGAGCCCTGCCAAAGACCCAGATGCAGAATGCTTTAATGGAAACCAGACATCTTACTGAAAACACCCTAGTGAAATGGGAGGGAAAGCTTCACATTACTCCTCATACACAAGAAACTTGAATGAATTCCCTATTCTCCCCCAACATCCCAGTTTCACGTAATGTGTTCCTTTCTCCTGCCCCCATGTGTGGCAGGTGAATAAGACTGGTTCTACAGAGGTCATCCTCAGCCTGTCTCTCAACTTTTAGAAATGTAGTCTGAAAGTCTGCTCTGGGAAGTACCAATTATGGGATGATGGCTGGGTATCCTCTAGCAGGTTACCAGTTTTCTTCTGGCTTATCAAGTCCCCATACTTGGACCCCTCTGAGAGTTGACAGCTGATCCATAGGACTCAAGTTCAATCAGGATTGTGATTTCACTACATTAAGGACCCCTTCAATTGTATTCCCCTGCCCAGACACTGGGAAAAGCTCCACTTTCTTCCAAAATATCTGCACTATGCCTTACACCAAAGATGGCATTAATTAGCATGCAAATAGTAATGATTACTATCTATATTGAGTTCTCATAGGTCAATCTCACTTATTATATGTATATTTATATATATTATTATAGATTAAAATAATAATAATATATATATATATATATATAATAAGTGAGATTGACCTATGAGAACTCAATATAGATCTTAAAGCTCAACATTCAGAAAATGAAGATCATGGCATCCGGTCCCATCACTTCATGGGAAATAAATGGGGAAACAGTGGAAACAGTGTCAGACTTTATTCTTCTGGGCTCCAAAATCACTGCAGATGGTGACTGCAGCCATGAAATTAAAAGACGCTTATTCCTTGGAAGGAAAGTTATGACCAACCTAGATAGCATATTCAAAACAGACACATTACTTTGCCAACAAAGGTCCATCTAGTCAAGGCTATGGTTTTTCCTGTGGATGTGAGAGTTGGACTGTGAAGAAGGCTGAGCACCGAAGAATTAATGCTTTTGAACTGTGGTGTTGGAGAAGACTCTTGAGAGTCCCTTGGACTGCAAGGAGATCCAACCAGTCCATTCTGAAGGAGATCAGCCCTGGGATTTCTTTGGAATGAATGATGCTAAAGCTGAAACTCCAGTACTTTGGCCACCTGATGCAAAGAGTTGACTCATTGGAAAAGACTCTGATACTGGGAGGGATTGGGAGCAGGAGGAGAAGGGGACGACAGAGGATGAGATGGCTGGATGGCATCACCGACTCGATGGATGTGAGTTTGAGTGAATTCCGGGAGTTGGTGATGGACAGGGAGGCCTGGTGTGCTGCGATTCATGGGGTCGCAAAGAGTTGGACACGACTGAGTGACTGAACTGAACTGGTGTGCTTTATTGGATTATTGAATTTATATAATAACAAATACTATCATTATTCCTATTTTGCAGATGGGAAAACTGGGGATCAGAGAGGAATCAAATTTAGGAAGTGACAGAGATGTCTTTTGAACGCAGGCCATTTGATTACGGAACCTAAACTCTTAACCATTAAGTTACGTGTAATTAGATTATATGTCAATTTCTTTTATTGAACAGTGGATGTCACAAATATATTTTTGCTACAAGAAGGAGATGGCACCCCACTCCAGTACTCTTGCCTGGAAAATCCCATGGATGGAGGAGCCTGGTAGGCTGCAGTCCATGGGGTCGCTGAGGGTTGGACATGACTGAGCTACTTCACTTTCACTTTTCACTTTCATGCATTGGAGAAGGAAATGGCAACCCACTCCAGTGCTCTTGCTTGGAGAAACCCAGGGACGGGGGAGCCTGGTGGGCTGCCGTCTATGGGGCCTCACAGAGTCGGACACGACTGAAGTGACTTAGTAGTAGTAGTAGTAGTAGTAGTACATACTACAAAGGGCAGTGGCTATATGGGCTAAGTATCAGTAGTAGAAATTCAGAACATTTTTATTTTCAGCTCTGTGCTTTCCTTATTGGGTTTTTACTGTGAGCATGTGTCACTTTAAAGTTAATTACTTTGGCCTGTTGGAAATATTTTTATAAGTATGAGGAAAAATATACCAAAATTACATGCTCACCACTCACATTTAACAAATACTGTTTTGTCATATTGGCTTCGAATTTTTTTAAGAAATAAAACTTTCCAAATTGAAATGAGAAACTCCCCATTCCACCACGACATCTTTTCCCTCTTATTATGCCTCCAAACTTACCAACATCCAGGGGTGATGCCTTCTTTTCTGAGTTTTTAAGGCTTACCTACATCTGTTTATATTTGCATCAAGAAAAAACATACTACATATGGATGTTTCTATAAATAACATATAGTGGTCCTGTTGGCTTTTTATGTGTAGCTTCCTTCTGCAGGCATTTTCAGCGCTGGCTTTCTTCTCCTCTGCTAAGTCATTCACTGTACTTCAGTCCACATTTTATCCAACTTGTATGGTTCATGATTACACATCTTTTACTTTCATCAAAGATAAAGTGTATACTTCTGTTTATGGCTCTTTGCGTTGTTTTAGGCTGCTTGCAAAAAGAGGAGAGGAGTATTAAATCAGATATCTCTGACCCTTTTTCAACATCTACACTAATGGACATGTGTTTTTCTTCTTTGGTCTGATAGAAGTATGAGTTCGGTTAATAGGTTTTCCAATGCTGAACCATCCTTGAATTCCTATGATCAAGTATACTCAGAAATGATGTAGTTTTATTGTTCTTGGTCTTGTTCCTTATTATCAGTGCTACTATAATTTTGCTGGATTGGCCTATTAATATTTTATTTAAGTTTCTTCATCTATATTCATAAGTGAGATTGACTTTTCACTCTTCTGCTTTTGCTATTCTTTTCCATTTTGATATCAATGTTAATTTGCATCATTTAATTAGCTGGAAAACTTTCCACCTTTCTGTATTCTCTGAAATAACCACTCACTGAATGTTTGATAAAAGATGTCCATAAAATCATTTGTGCCTAATGCTTTTGTGGGAATATTTTTATTACTGTACAATGTGTTTAACAAACATCAATTTACTTATACTTTTTATTTCCTCTGGAGATAATTTGGATAATTTATAACTTTTTAAAAAATTGCCTCTTTTATCTAGACTTTCAATTTGATTGATAAAACATTGTTCCCATTATTTTCTTGTTTACAACCCTTGTTTAGTTGTAGCTCTATGCCCCTTTCATTTTCAATACTGTTAAGGTTACCTTTCTTCTTGTCCTATTGTTCAATCTTGCCAGAGGACTGCCTGAATGCTAGTCTATACAAATAGAGACATAAACGAAGCTTTCTTAATCCAGAGTGTTTTTACATATATGCATGCATACATACATTGCTTTCCCAAAGGAAAATAGCAGAACAGAGGTTACATCTGCTTCTACAAAGACACCATTCTCATCAACACTTAGCGGGTAAACCAGAGTCCCCATAAAAAGGGTGACTTTCTCAGAAGCAACATATCCTTCTCAAGGGACTACCCACCTCTCTGGAGGCAATCAAGCTCATGGTTTGGAATCAGATACATTTGTATTCAAGCGCTTTCCCTTCCTACATGGGTGGTGGTGTTCAGTCACTGAGTTGTGTCCAACTCTTTGAGACCTAGCCTAGCCATAGACACTAGGCTCCTCTGTCTTCCACGACGTTCTGGTGTTTGCTTAAATTCATGTCCATTGAGTTAGTGTTGCTATCCAACCACTTTATCCTCTGTCACACCTTCTTCTTTTGCCTTTGATCTTTCCCACCATCAGGGTCTTTTCTGATGTGTCAACTTTTTGTATCAGGTGGCCAAAAGTACTGGAGCTTCAGCAACAGTCCTTCCAATGACCTTGAACAAATAGAGGTAGATATCCATCTCAAATACTATGGTAAGGATTGCCTGGAAGAGTCAGGATGGATGTGTGAGTGTGGAAACTAGAGCTGGGGAAACCTGAGTCTGAATTCCAGTTTAATCTCTTCCTGGCCCTATGCATTCTGATAGTTTGTAAAACTGAGATAAAAATACTTACTTCCAGTTTGTGTAGGAATTAAATTGTATTTTGCATAATGCTTAACACAGAGAAAGCAAATATTCAAGAATCTCTGTCTTTTGTCACTGACGTTACAATTTTATTCCCAGCCTTATTTGGGTGAAGACCTTAGTTCAAGGCTATTCCGAGTGCAGGCTTGGAGTCCCCTCTCCTTCACTCCTCTCTCAGCTGAAGCCTGGCACCTTGAGGACAGGGCATATCTGGCAGGTCTAAACTTGGCTCAGCTCTGGTCCCAGAAGCCAGCACATTTACCCTAACGGCTGCTCCCAGCCCATAGTAAGTCTCACATTTCTAATGAGTAGAATGTGGGTTTGAAATACAGACTCCCATAATCAGTGATTCCCTAGACATTCTATCAAAACTCTCAGGAGTAAAATTATACCCAAGGTTAGTAAAATTATACCCTGTGTCTGCTTGTATAACACGGTGGTTTTTAAACTGAGCTCCCCAAAGTTCTAGTGATTCCATAAACCAACCTTCCTTTTTCCCCTACCACACACTAATGGTAGACAGAACACCATACCCTCCCATCTCAATTCACCCAGAATTTTAGATAATGACCATGAATATAAACCTCCATTTAAAGAAAGTTTTCCATAGCTTAAAGCACACCCAGGACCGTGAAACACCAACATCTTTTCGGAGCCAAGATTCTCAATCTGCCCTTTAGCCTCGTGTCTAAAATGTGTAATACAGAGGAAAATATAACAAGCCCCTTTGGGTCTCAGTTTCCACATATATAAAATAAGAAAGATTAAAATAAGAAAGATGAGAACTTTCTGACACCACTGTGTGAGGCAGAAGTGAAGAGATCAACATGAAATTGTTGTGTGAACTGTGGAATCATGGACACATGTTAAAAGTTACTGCACATGCATGCACACACATCAATATCTTTGACTCCTTTTAGCCAACCACTTTCCGCCTGGAAACATGCCTGAGTTGTCTAGAGTAAGGAAGGCTGGAGGAGATGAAGAACAAGCATTAACAAGCCCAAGGATGATGTGCCAAAGTCACGGAAGAAGTAGAAGAAAGAAAACAGTGAAAGAGATGGATGCTACAGAGGCAGATGTTGACATGCCAGGGATGAGTAGTTCTCAAGCGCTTCAGGGCTGTTTCTCACCAGTTTCTGTTGTTGTTGTTATTGTTGTTGTTGTTGAAGCCTGAGCAACACTGCTGTCCTTCCCCGCCCACCCCACTGGAAATGACCGAGAGAGGCCTATGGCAGCTTCTGTATAGAATCACAAAACTAGAGCACCCCCTGAACCCTGCAGCTGGGGTGAGAGCTCTCAGATGAGCCAGTGGGCCGAGGGCAGGCTCTGGATTTAGCCATCAATCCACTTGAGAGGGGTGTGTTCAGACTACAGGGACAATGTACGCAAATTGATTTCATCTCATGGGCAAATCCCATGGGTGGTGGCTGCCTTGAACATTGTTTGCTCCCTAGCTCTGTGATCAGACAGTGATGTCTGTTTTGGGCAAAGGATGAAGGGGGGTAGATACGTGGATACATGCCATGTATTTGAATCTTTACACTCAATAGAATTAAGTCTGCTTTTGCTTTTTCCCAAGCTCTATCTCCACAGAGGACGTGTTCTGATTTGGCTAAAACTGCGTGCCAAACACTGTGTCAGGTTCTTTATTTGTATTAGCTCACTTAATCTGCCCAAAACACTGATAGGTTGTTTGGGCTTATGTTTGATTTTTTTAAGCCCTTATCTTCTAGAAATAGATATGAAGTGTTAATGGTCAAGGCACAATATTTCTGAACCTGACCTCCACATAACAGTCCAGGAGCAGTGGTAGGAAGGGTACAGTTGGAACAAGAATGTGGTCATGAGTTCATAAGTGTTGAAGCCAGGTGATTGGGACAGAAGTTCACCATGCAGGCTTACTACTTTTGTGTGAGTTTAGTGTATGTTTGAAAATTTTGATACAAAAGCTTTTTTAAAGTCCTGTTAGGTATTTATGATATTAGCCCCATTTATGTGCATGAAAACTGGAGCTCAGAAATGTACTTACATACCTAAGGTCAAAGAGCTAAAAGCAGACTGTGGTGGATGCCAAGTTGTGCTGCCCAGAAGCCCTTCAATTGTATTGCTCACTGCCCATCTGGAGGGAATGCAGTCCAGGGACAGAGTCCAGTGGTTCAGCCCCTTCAGTGTCTGTCTCAGCTGCACAGAAATCATCCACCCAAGCTTCCTTGTAAAGCTCACATCCCATGATGCAGCAAAGCAGGATTATAAAAGCTCAATCATTTCAACTTAACGCAATACAACTCAGATGTGTGTTGCTCCCTTCTGGGTTAGCCCAGCCTCTGCTGACTTTTCCTTCTGCCCCATCCTGTGCCCCTCTTGCCTTTCACAGGAGCTGATCTCAAAAGGCATCTTGCATACCAACCTCCATCTCAGCATTAACTTCTGGGGAATCGAACGTGAGCCAGGGAGCTGAGATCTGAGCCTGTGAGATCTGTCGGACTGCGCAGCATGTTTAAATCTGCCAGGAAGGGATCATTTTTCAGTGTTCAGCCCCCATTCTGCTCCCCTGGTCCTATGCTGAGGAGGCCTACATAGATCAGGAAATGAACAGGACATATACAGGACATAAACCATGAACATGGAGAGACAAAATGAAACACTAGTCCTGAGTCTAGAACTTTCAAGCAGCAGGAGGACACGGCTGCTAAGTTCAGAGAAGACCTTCCCCAGCACCACCCCGCTGTAGACCCAGCTGGATGAAGCTGCAGGAACACTTCGAAGGCAGCAGCTCAGGCCCTGACCCCAGAAGACCCCTCAAGGTTTCCTGGCAGCCCAACCTCAGAGGCCAGGCCCGACTCCCTAATTCCTCTACATGCAAGCAACTCAGCGAGTCACCCAAACCAGCAGGTGGCTCTAAATATGCCCCATATAGTTAGAAATCTCATTTCCATTCCTGGCCTCTGGCTTGCATGGCAGAGAGCAGTTTTTCTGGAATGAATTATCCCCTCCCCGCAGATGTCTTCAAAGGCTTCTAATCCAAAACGGGCTCTTCAGGACCCAGCCTCCCCAGGCTGCCCATGCACACAGGAAGTCTCTCCTTTGCGGGCACAGATGGGTTTTTGAAAATATATGAACGGTGCTGATGTGACAGAAAGTGCTGATCAAGGGGTAAGACACAATGTCCCCAGCGGCCAGATCATGGGAGAGCTTGGAGTACCTTTAGCAGCATCTTTTTTTGTTTTGTTTTTAATTTTTTATTTTCTATTGGAGCATAGTTATTCACAAAATTGTGTGAGTTTCAGGTGTACAGTAAAGTTGTTTCATTACACATATTCATACAGCTTCATCTTCACTGAGGGAGAGTTTATCCTGGTTTGCTGGGACTGTCCCAGCTTGACCCCTAAACATCCCACGTTAGGAACCCCTTAGTCTCGGGAGAAGTGACCGGTTGACTGCTCTACCATCATTTACAGTATGTCAGGGTCTCAAGAAGAAAAGTGTTATTAGTCACTCAGTCATGTCCGACTCTTTGCTGCCTCATGGATGGTAGCCCATCAGGCTCCTCTGTCCAGGGGATTCTCCAGGCAACAATATTGGAGTGGGTTACCATTTCCTTTTTCAGGACATCTTCCTGACCCAGGGATTGGACCCAAGTCTCCTGCATTGAGGCAGATTCTTTACCATCTGAGCCACCAGGGAAGCCCCTCAAGAAGAACTAAGGGTCAAAAAAAAGAAGGATAAGTTCAGTGAACTCCATTAGTGATCAGTTAACAATGACCCTTCCCTCTCAATCAAAACAGAAACACATATGTGTGATTATATCTGTAAATATAATAGTGTACATGCTATGGATATTAAATATACTACAGATGTGATATATACCATATACATCAGCAAGGCAGCCAATCATTCACCTATCAATTTTTTTAACAAACATCTAACAGGGATTCTTGGCAGAGGTACATAGAAGGCTTCTTGGCAGGTATTGGGGTGGGGAGAGTAGCGGGAGTCTATCAACTCTAAAATTACTGCAAAAATCTCTGTGTTCAGGGCTGCATAATCTAAAGAATTTTAAAAATGCATGAATGAAGATATAAACATATAAATAGATAATTACACACAGTTTCTTAAGATATGTTTTCTGGACCACAAATATTAAAATTCTCTAGCCAGGACTCCCCTGGTAGTCCAGTGATTAAGAATCCACCTGTCAAAGCAGGAGACACAGGTTCGATCCCTGGGTCTGGGAAGATTCCACATGCCATGAAGCAACTAAGCCCGTGTGCCACAACTACTGAAGCCCACCTTCCCTAGAGCCTGTGCTCTGCAAAAAGAAAAGAAACCACAATAAGAAGCCCACACACCACAATGAAAAGTAACCCTTGCTCACCAAAACTAGAGAAAGCCCACATGCAGCCACAAAGACCCAGAGCAGCCAAAAGCAAAAATAATTTTTAATTGCTAAAAAAAATATTCTAGCCTTTTGATTTCGGAGAAGGCAATGGCACCCCACTCCAGTACTCTTGCCTGGAAAATCCCATTGACGGAAGAGCCTGGTAAGCTGCAGTCCATGGTGTCGCTAAGAGTCGGACACGACTGAGCGACTTCACTTTGACTTTTCAGTTTCATGCGTTGGAGAAGGAAATGGCAACCCACTCCAATGTTCTTGCCTGGAGAATCCCAGGGATGGGGGAGCCTGGTGGGCTGCCGTCTATGGGGTTGCACAGAGTCGGACACAACTGAAGAGACTTAGCAGCAGCAGCAGCAGTCTCTTGATTTGCAAAGAGTGGTCCATGAATCAGCAGCATCAGCACCATATAGGAGCTTCTTAAAAGTGCATATTCTCTGGCCTGACCCAGGATCCATTGAATCAGAACCTTCTTTTCACAAAATCCTAGGTGATTTGTATATATATGAAAGGCTCTAGTTCTGGGGCAGCTGTTCACATTGGTGCCTCCAGTAAACCGCACTTTCCAGTGGAAGTCTATCCCAGATTGCAGAGTTGTCAGAAAAAGAAAAAATTAATACATAGGTAATTTTTTTAAATTGCTGTAAGTCCACCCCCAAATCTTCATGACTTGAAACAACAACCACGATGTCAATTTCAACTTGTTGAAACAAGTTATCACTCTCCCCATTATCTCTCTGGAGGGTAACTAGACTTCTTTTATAATGGCATAGATTGGGGGAGATGGTAAACTTTTTTTGCATAGGGACAGACAGTAAATATTTTAGACCCTATGGGGTTGCACAGAATCGGACACAACTGAAGCGACGCAGCAGCAGCAGCAGAAGGCCATTTAGTCTGAGTCTCAATTACTCAACACTGCTTTTGTAACACAAAAGTAGCCATAGATGACACATAAATGGGTATGGATGGTGTGTTCCAACAAAATTTTATTTATAAAAACAGAGAGTAGATCAGATTTGGCCCATGAGCCCCAGTTTGCTGATTGCTGGTGTAGTGCATAGGCTTTTAGGTCAGGAGAACTGACTTCTGTTGCTGGCTCTTCCTATTACTACCTGTGTAACTCAGAGCAATTACTTAAACTATGAACCTATGTTTCCTTGCTTATAAAAGAGAAATGACATGTGGCAGATAGTACCAGTGACCAAACATACACACAATCTTCTACATTTCGTAGACTCACTTGCATTTGGATCAGGCCATGAAACTGAGGTGTGGTCAATGAGATGTAGATGGAAGTAGTGTCAGCTACTTCCAAGCCTGACCCTTAAGCACATCTATGAAAGCCTCTAGTCCTCTTTTCCTCTACTGCAGTGACCTTGGGAGCCACGTTGTCCAGACTGTGTACCTGTAACTTGGGGGAAGGCCACCCCAGCCCCATGGGACTGTGCCAGAGTGAGGAATAAAACCTTACCTTGTTAACCCACTGAAATTTTGGAGTCACTGTGTTGGGACAGTTGAAGCAACTACTATGATACATTCATGTCCTGAGATCTTGGTGAGGATAAAAGGTGATTGGGAAGTCAAACACAAAACCTAGTACTTGACACATAAAAGGCACTGTATATATATTAGTAATTATGACTAATTGACTATAAAATGCCTGATAAGTAGTTTCTGGGTTTTTTTCCAAAATAAAATCAAATGAAATCAAATCAAAATGAAAGTAAATGAACCAACTTTTTCAAAAGATACCAGGCCACTGAGAATTTTTTTATGTTGAAAATTACATTTTGATAAGGAAAATGCTGATTCTATATGTTATACCTCAAAGAAAGACATCACTTATTAACTCTCTTTAAGAGAAGGAAGGAAGGAGGAAAAATACCCTCTAACTTCTTCATTCCCATTCATCATTTTCTCTAATCAGCACAAGTGCCCTGAGCTGGTCCACTCTGTGTGTGCCTGGAGCTGGCTGCTGACTCAGTCACGGTCCAGCACCCAGTGGTCAGAGCAGGTGGCCAGCTGAGCCCTGTCAAGAGTTATCAGTCAGTAGAACAGGGAGCGCCATGCTATGAGCTAAGGTATTACAGGCTGTTTCTCCAACCTAAAGACCTCCCCTCAACAAAATGTTCCAGGAAGGGCTGAGGTCAAAATCCCACTAAATGTGAATGCAGCCTCTGCCGTGAAAAGAATCCATTTGCTTGAAGTTTGATGTATCACACTCAAACCAGCAGAGGGAAGAAAAATTCCCATTCCTAAGTCAAAGGAGATATGATAGATATATTTGGAACTGAAGAGAGACTGAGAAAGGAATTTTATTTATTTATTTATTTATTTTGACTACATTGGGCTTCCATTGCTGCGTGCAAGCTTTCTCTAGCTGTGGCAAGTGCTTAATGCTACTCTTCACTGCAGTGCGCACAGCCTTCTCGCTGTGTCATGAATCTTCCCAGACCAGGGATTGAACCCATATCCCCTGCATCGGAAGGCTGATTCTCAACCGCTGAGCCACCAGGGAAGTCCTGAGAAGCGAACTTGGAAGGGGAAAACGTGGGGAAGGCCCAGTGCAACAGACAACAAAGAATACAGATGTTTCCAAAAGCACAGCCAAGAAAGGAGGATCTTCGATCCTGTAGGTGAGAACCATGACTGCTGTCCAAAATGCATATGAAGAGCCCACAGGCCACTTGCCACTCATGCACAGCAAGCCGGGAAACAAGACCTGCTCAGACTGGGGCCGTGTCCAAACAGAGACTCGTCATGACCTTCTCCAGGCAGCTCATGCTTAATGAACACTCAGCAGGCCACACACTCTGCTGAGGGCTCTACCTAAATTACCTCCTTTAATTCAGACTCACTACAACCCTGAGAATTAGGATCACTATTATTGACACAGATTCCTGATGAAAATATAGAGATTCAGAGACCATAAGTACATTTTTCCAGATCTTACAGCCATTCCATGGGAGAACTGGGATTTGGATACAAGCCTCATGGTCAGTCTGAGGTGCTATAAAAATATAGCAACTGGGCGGTTTAGTTTAAACAACTGAAATTTATTTCTCACGGTCCTGGAGACTGGAAGTCTGAGATCAGGGTCATGTTCTGATAAGGGCTCGCTTTCTAACATATAGACAACCACCTTTCTGCTGCATCCTCACATGGCAGAGGGCAGAGAGAAAGCAAAGAAGCAAAAAAGCCCTCTGGGATCTCTTCATAGAAGGGCACTAATCCATCCTGAGGGCTCCATCCTCATGACCTAATCATGTCCCAAAGGCCTCACTTCTTTTTTTTTAATTTTTTATTTTATGTTGTAGTATAGGAAATTAGCAATATCATGACAGTTTCAGATGGACAGCAAAGGGACTCAGCCATACATATACATGTATCCATTCTCCTCCAAACTCCCCTTCCATCCAGGCTGCCACACAACGCTGAGCAGAGTTCCTTCCAAAGCCATCACTTCTTAACACCATGTGATTGAAGGTTAGGGTTTCAATGTAACAATTTGGAGAGAAGGACACAAATATGAAAACAAGCCATCTTAATTCCCAAAATGAACCATTTAACTACTAGGTTATAATATCTCATATCCAAGCACTATCATATCCCAGTTCAGTTCAGTTTAGTCGTTCAGTTGTGTCCGACTCTTTGCAACCCCATGGACTGCAGCATGCCAGGCTTCCTTGTCCTTCACCAACTTCCGGAGTTTACTCAAACTCATGTCAGTGGTGCCATCCAACCATGTCATCCTCTGTTGTCCCCTTCTCCTCCCGCCTTCAGTCTTTCCCAGCATCAGGGTCTTTTCAAATGAGTCAGTTCTTCACATCAGGTGGCTGAAGTATTGGAGTTTCAGCTTCAGCATCAGTCCTTCCAATGAATGAAAGGACTGAGTTCCTTTAGGCCCTGTTCTAAATACATAATCTATCTCTATTTTCACTTCCCTATGAGGTTGGTCTTATTTCGTTCCCATTTTACAAACAAAAAAATAAAAACTAGGGAAGATTAGCTGACTTTCTCATAGTTATGGGCTTCCCTGTTAGCTCAGTGGTAAAGAATCCTGCAATGCAAGAGACATGGTTGGAAAGATCCCCTGGGGGAGGGAAATTGCAACCCACTCCAGTATTCTTGCCTGGGAAATCCCATGGACAGAGGAGCATGGAAGGCTACAGTCCATGGGGTAGCAAAAGAGTCAGTCACAACTTAGCAACTATAACAACAATTAACCCATAGTTACAGGGCTAACACTCCAGCTCTGTTTCCAGATCTCTCACTCTGAACAATCACCCAGAATCCCATGTGTGTGGTCAGTTAGGAGGCTCGCTGGGGATGGCCGCTGTGCTTGGCAAGACTCTTGGGCCCAGAACTCTGTTTTTGCCTCTGGTCATTGGTGCCTAAGGTCTGTGATCAGGCACAATTTGACTGGAAGACCAGGCGCCCAGAGGTTTAGCGAGTGTGAGTCTAGCCGAGGATGACCTCCACGTGTTCCGATTGACTTCAGAGACATATAAACGATGGGTTGTAAATCAGGAAGCAGGCGGGATCATCATGAATCATCTTCTTCCCTCCAAGCTCATCAAGACAGACGTGCATAAATTCCGTGTAGGCTGCGGCAGGTGCTGTCCTTTAGATTTCCAATTAAATGAGCCCTAACTGTGCTCATTTCTCAGTGGGGAGGCCAGGCATCAATATGGTAATGAGCGGTCCAGGAGAAGTTCATGGGAACCGCCTTCTGCTGCTGTGGTCCTTGACCCTCTGATCTTCTGTCCTATTTAGAATGGAGCAGAAACCCAGCAGGTGGGTCTGGGATGGAGTGGGGAATTCTTCAGTTGAGGGGCTACAGATGTAGGGTGACTGTGACATCACCATCTGCAAAGAAAGGGATGTGAGGATGCTGGGGGTATCCATTCTCCTGTTCTGTGGGCCAGCATAACTTGGAAATCATCCCCGGCCATCGCTGTAGCACTGAGGGTAACTCCCACACCCTGCAAAACATTTTCAGGCCATGTGTTCTCAGTGGCCCTGGTTGGGGGCAGGGCACCTTTCTACTGGGGAGTGACAAATTTTCCTGGACTAAACATGGGCCTGGCATCACTCCTGTGTCTGGTGCATTCTCATTGTTTTTCCTTAGGCAATTGGCTCCAAATAGCCAAGTATCAGTTTGATCTTAAGAAAGTAGAGACAAAAGGAGGTCAGTGAAAGGCTTTGTATACAACGTACCCAATAAGAGCAAATGTTTTGGCTCGACTAGTTATTGTCCCAGCCTTCTTTTCTCAGTGGGACAGAATAGGCTTTGTGAAGCCCCTCAATCCTCTACCTGGCTGTGGAAGTTCCTAATTCCCTTGGAGATCCTGACCCTTATCAAGGTAAAACTATAAAAGGTTATTGGTAAGGAGAAGGAAGATTATAGAATGGGCTAGCATAACTACGATAGTCAATACAAGAAAAAATTATGTGTCTTTTAAGAGCCTCACTTTACAGCAAGATCTTATGGGGCCCAATTTCTTCATAACAGTGGACCCTAAAAGCCCCCAGATCTACATCCCAGCCTTTATCCAAGCTCCTTAACATTGGAATAAAATGAATGGGGGGACTTCCCTGGTGGTCCAGTGGTTAAGAATTTGCCTACCAAGACAGGGGACACAGGTTCAATCCTTGGTCCGGGAACTAATATCCCACACACTAAGGGGCATCTGAGCCCATGCGCCACAACGACTGAGTCCACACACTCTAGAGCCCATGCTCCACAGTAAGACCCGTCACCACAATGAGAAGCCCATGCGGCGTAACTAGAGTAGCCCCCACGCACCACAACTAGAGAAAGCCCAAGCACAGCAGTGAAGAACCAGTACAGCCAAAAATAATAGATAAATAATTTTTCTTTAAATGAGTGGAACTTGGTGTCTGGAGGTGAGTGAAAAATGAAGCAGGAGATGAAAGTGATCATAGAAGGAATGCAAAGAAAATGGGCTCTCTCATTGCCAACCAGGGAGGACATAGTATGCATTCATCATGGATTCAACTGGAAAAACAAAAGGCTGCTTTGCTTTGCACTGTTCTCTGGTCTCTGTGTAATTATCAGTGGTGTAACAATAAGAATGTCTCTGTTATGGACTATGCCTTCCCAACATCTCACATAACAATAATAGATTACATTAATAATGGAGGGTACGTGTGTGTGCTCAGTCACTTCAGTCATGTGTGACTCTTTACCATCCCATAGACTGAAGCCCACCAGGCTCCTCTGTCCATGGAATTTTCCAGGCAAGAATATTGGAGCAAGTTGCCATTTCCTCCTCCAGGGTATCTTCCCAACCCAGGGATCAAACCCATGTCTCCTGCATCTCCTGCATTGGCAGTCATATATTCTTTACCACGAGCTAATACACTGTTAAGTGTATTAGAATCTAAACAAAAAGTATAAACCATTGAGCATTTAAAACAGAGGAGCTTTAATTGCCAGGAATTCATCACACAGGTGATGGAGGAGCTGAGAAGAGAAACAAGGGCCAGTGAGTGAGCCCAGGAATAAACAATAGCAGGAGACCACCACCATGCCCAGGCTGAGGGTCCGAGGGAGGAGTGAGATTACCAGGGGCGACGGTCACCCAGCAGGAGGCAGGGATGGACCCCCTGGGGGTCTGGATCTATGGAGGAGACCAGCTGCTCCTGGAGATGCCATCTTAGTCAGAGAGGTGTCCTCCCTTCCCCTTCCTCCCTTCTTTCGTCCCCCAGTCCCCACCTGTACTTCCCATTGGCCAAGCCCAACCAAAGTCAGCTGCACTGGGAGTCTGCAGGCATCAGCCTCCTGTCAAGAGCCCAGATTGGGGGAAGGAGAGAATTAACATGAAGGCGGAAGGATGATGAGCCAACAAGGATGCAAACTTTCTCTTAGAGAGTGGGCAACAGACTCCCCCAGTAAGTGCAAACCTCTGGTTCCGGTGACCAAGCTAATAAGTGAGAGTGAAAGGGCCAATCAGTATCTAGCCTCTCACTTCTTCCTGAGGACGAGGCTCCCCTGGCCCATCTCAAGCAGTCCAGCTGCAGGAGGGTGGGCAGTGACCAGCTCATTCCAGCACATTCCACGGAGCCTCGCATTCATCCAGGGTATCCCAGGTCTTCTCTCCCAGCACTGCCTCCCAGAGACTCTCCTCAGTCCCAAAGCAAATCCAGGAAAGGCTAGGCCGATCTCAGAGTTCCTCCGAGTTATTTTTATATCTCATTTCCTCACATTATGGCAATGTACATACTTCAGCAGAGCGCGTGAGTGTCCAAAACACAAACCAGGAACAATAACGCATCACCGGGAGCTTTGCAGAAACCCCAACCCAGAGGACGTTTCGGAAATCAGTTGCTAAAACAAGTGGTTCCCTCACCCCAAGTGGGAGAATTCTCAGCAACACTTGACAATAAGTGGACGTGATGAGGACCGCACAGAGCCATAATTCCTGCCGGATTGCACATTGAAAGCTGCATTCAGCGTGCGGAGCCCATCAGAGGGGGCATTGTTGCGATGAATACCGAAGGGATTGCAGTGAATTACTGCTTCATTGCCAAGTGCTTCCGATTCCCTGCTCCTGCCATCTGTGTCCTCCGGAAGACATGCAGAAGCAAAGGTCTGAAATGGGGGTGGGGTGGGGGAGCTGGCTCCAGGCTGGTGGAAAGGACAGCTCAGCTCGCACGCAGAGGGAGACCCAAGGAATAGGATGGAAGCAGTCTTCCTCTAAGGTGTGATGCAATGCAATGGAAAGACACTTAGGGTCAGAGACTGCAAGATCATCTATTGTCCCCACCTAGTCAAGTTCCTTACAGAAACCTAAACACACTATCAGATATAGGTTTCCCATCCTTGTTCAAACGTTCATACCCTCACCCTCAGAAAGGCACCCCTAACCTGTATTCACACACGGACAAATGCACAAACACGCATACATCATTCATTCATTCAACAAATAGTGAGTGCCTACTCTGTACCAGCGACTGCAAGGCACGTGGCTTCTACACACACATAATGTGCACAGACACACCCACGTTCTCACATGTGGGCACACACATACACCTACACTCATCGACTCACACGGGCACACACACATCAGGCATAAACATGCTTGACAAACTCAGAAATCTCTTCTCTCTCTCCAGTCCCACTCACTCACATACAAACACTTTATACATTTTCACAAATAAAAAGGAGCCAGGCAGGGGGGAAGATGACAAGCTAATCAGCTGTCTAGTTCTGTTAAATTCTGAAAACATGTCTCTCTTTCAACTCAGTTGTTCTTATCAAGAGCTTTGTTTACAGTTGGTTCATCTATTCGACAGTTCCATATTTAATGCTTTTGATTGCTAATATCTCTGATCTGGGTTTAAAATGCGCCCCCTTGGCAAGGAAATGTAGCAAGCAGGGTAATCTTCTTCCATGGTGTAACACAGAGTAATGGAAAGATGCTAGCTCCCTGCATTTGTCCAAGAAGAACTTACCCAGGTTCTTTCTTCAAGTTCCATCTAACAACAGAATGCCAAACCAAAAATAACGATAGCAAACACTTGTTGAACACTTGCTGTTTGCAAGGCAATACGCTAAGTGCTTGCCTTGGACCACTTGGTTTCATTCGCTCATCAATCCCCAAAAAAGAATACTGTTACTGTCCCTATTTTACAGATGATAAAATTGAAGTTCAGTGAAATTAAGTGACTTGTCCTTAAGTGAAGCTAAGTGGTACTAGAGCTAATATTTAAATCTAAGTCAACTGTCTTTAATCTTATTGTCATAGGCACAAAGGGAAATATTGGGCTTTGACAGAGCTGGATTCTGAATACATAGGTGTTTTGTGTTACTGTCCATATTTCTCTATATTTCACCATCATTTCATCATCACAATTAAGTGTTTTCTCTCTACTTATTTTTAGATTATGATATTGTTTTGGTTGAATTAATTCTGACCTAATAAACTTTAAAACATTAAACAAATAAATAAATCCAGGCAAACTGATTCTAGTGCTTCAGTGCTCTCTGTATCAGTCAGCTACTGCTGCAAAACAAATCCGCCCAACATTGTTACCTTGCTTGTTTCTTTGGGGCTGACTGGGACCAGCTGGCAATGGCACCCCACTCCAGTACTCTTGCCTGGAAAATCCCATGGACGGAGGAGCCTGGTGGGCTGCAGTCCACGGGGTCACTAAGAGTCGGACACGACTGAAGTAACTTAGCAGCAGGCAGTTCTTGCTAAGGTCTCTCACAGGCCAGGACTAGAGTGAGATAAATGAGGCACTCATTGCACTTAAGAAGAAATTCAGAAGTTAAAAGTCTGTGAATAAGGTGAAGAAGAAAGCCTTCCCCAACTTGAGAGACAGGAGAGTGGTTTGAACTTGGACAGGTGATTGATCACTTGTTATAGATTTTTTTCCTCCATCACCTTGATCCCATATCTCCCCATCCCCACTCTTGCTGGTCTGTGTATGCAGCCCAAAGCCTTCAGCAGTGGAATCACAAGCTTATGTCAGATGGAAATAACATTATCATGCTGAAGTGTTTGTACCAGTCAAGATCTAGCCAGGAAAACAAGCCAGCTAAGTGTTTACAACAGAGAGAATTTATTCCATGAAATTGACTACATCAATGATAAAAAGACCAAGAAACAAAAATAAAAAGTGAGGAAAAATAGAGACTGACAACAACAGGAAGCTGCCACC
This sequence comes from Bos mutus, assembly GCF_027580195.1. Lineage (NCBI taxonomy): Eukaryota > Metazoa > Chordata > Mammalia > Artiodactyla > Bovidae > Bos > Bos mutus. The sequence continues at coordinate 52,400,249 of NC_091629.1, read as the reverse complement.
ACCCTGAGGGACAGAGGGAAGATGTAGGGTCACTGGATCCTGGGAATCAAGGTCATCCGATGGAAAGTGTCCCATTAGAACAGAAGCCACCAAGGAAACAGCTGCTTCTACACAAGAGGGAGAGCAGTACCCTGGCCTCTCCCTTCTTCCTGCCCTCCAATCTCCCATCAGTCCCTCCTATTGGCTAAATCCAGCCAGATGCAATTTGAGTCCAGAAAATGTGGTTTGTCCCCTTGTGATACAGAACAAAGCAAGAGAAGGAGGTGGGATGAAACAAACAAATAAGTCCGACACAACATGGTAGTCATCATTTTAAGGCAGTCCAGAGGTGGGTAATGGTGATGATATCATATTAGTTTTAACTAAAATCACTATGTAATAACCAAGTTCCGTTATGTCATTTAATTCTCAGTTTCCTATAGGGCAGGGACTAGCATTATCCCCAGAGAGCAGACAAGGAAACTGAGGATCAGAGAAATTAAGTTCCTCATTCCAGGTCCCAGAACTAATAGGAAAGAAGCCAAGGTACCATATTCAGCAACCCAGCCCCAGATCAAGTGGCTCAGAGGCATTCTGCTCAGAACAAAATTATATGCTCTGGCGTCAGGCAAACCAACTTGAACTCCAGATCTCTCGTTTCCTGCTCTGCATGTTCTTATGATCTCTGCTTCCTCCCCTTCAATACAGGGATAATAATTACTTCACCTACAGGGCTGTTGTAAGGAAAAGTAAGAGCAGCAGCATTTAGTAAGCACTTGGCAAGGTGCTGTTTGTTTCACTAGCATTTTCCTGAATCAGACTGAAAAATTCCAGATCATGTTCAAAGGAGAGAGAGAGGACTCAGGTTGCAGAAACTTTGTAAGGCAGGAGTTAAAGGTCAAAGGTGGCTGCAGAGAGAATGAGCCCTTGACTGACAGTAGTCTGTGGAGATGCTTTCAAGGTACCTTCCACATCTCCTGGGAACCCTGGAGATCCTGAAGCCATGCTGAACAGTTCCCATACACTAAGAAGCCTCTCAGCTCAAGCACCTGTTATCATTCTGCCTGACACTACTCACTACCGGGGAAACAAGTTAGGCCAGCATGCAGTACAGTCCAGAAATGTTACCAGATAATTAAGACAAGGTGCATAGTCGCTCAGTCATGTCCAATTCTTTGCAACCCCAGAGACTGTATCCTGCCAGGCTCTTCTGTCCATGGGGTTTTCCAGGGAAGAGTACTGGAGTGGGTTGTCATATCTTCCTCCAAGGGATCTTTCCCACCAAGGGATCGAACCCGCGTCTCCTGTATTGCAGGTGAATTCTTTACCTGCTAAGTCATCAGGGAAGACAATAAGCAGCAGCCGTCCACCAGTGAGAGGCAGGAGTACTGGTAAATGCCCCAGCATCTATGACCTTCAGTTGATAATTCTGAGGAGCATCACACACTTCTCAGAGGGTCTCCAGCAGAACTGAGCCCCGGTTATTGACAGCTATACCCCCCATCAATAACACATTGCTGATGACTGTTTTCTCCCGTCTCTCTTTCCTACTTTCTCATTCACTGTGCTGCCTAGGGTCACCTCTCTAATTAATTACCTCCACTCAAATTCTTGTCTCAGTGTCTGCTTTGGGAGTGTCTAAATCAAAATGCTCTTCCTCTACATTTTCCCCACCTCTCAACTCCCCACTCCACCCCTCCTCCTGGGATAAGCAGGAGTAGGAAATCATAGTGCCAATCATTAATTTATCCATCCTTTTAATGGAGGAAAGATAGTAGCTTGTCCCAAGCCCTCCCTGACTGATTGCACAAATGTCGAGCATTGTCTCAGTAAGCTGTGAGTCTGCCCGCCACCCATGATGGACACTGGTGAGGACTTTGCATTTGGGGGCTATTTCTCACTAGGGTTCTTCCCCAAGCAAAAGGGAAAATTGTATGTACACCCAGAGCTCAGTGGGATACCCTGCAGAGCCAGGCTCCCATCCCTGCAAATTATTTTTTGCTAATCAATATGTTTAATAAATAATATTCCAGTTGATTTCATTACTGGCAATACACAAATCAATAGAAGGTTATTGCATGATAACTTCCCATTGATATTGTAATCTTCCTGATTTAATAAATGTTGCTTTTCTGAGGATCGCTGTTTGCATTTGGAATTGAAGGAAGGAGGACAAAAAAAAAAATAATTCCATTGCAGGACTGAAGCTGCAGCTTAATAAGAAAGTGCAATGAGAGGAAGGGGACTTCCTCAGCTTCTGTCTACAGTGGCCTGAACTGTGGCCCGGCCCCACGTGGATCTAGATAATTCCCCTTTCTTAGATTCCCAAGAATAATGAAGAGAAAGTCTTGACTGGAAGGCTTTCTAGAAACCCCTTAGCAGAGGGGCTAATCATTTCTTTTGAAAACTTGGCCAGGAACTCCTCGTGAATGAAAACCCCAATGGGAAGAAGATGAATGGTGTAAAATGATAACCCTGAAGCTTCAAGTGTGTTCTCAAATCCTGGAGGACCTAAGCCACAAGCAGCCTGGGCAACTGTCCACTGTAAAGAGTCCCACTCACCAGGCCATGAGTGATGCACCCAGCACACTTAAAATACAGATTCCTGGGGCCCCATCCCAGAGATGACAATCTCAGTAGGGCTGACATGGGGCTAGGGAAAATGCATTATTTAATTCTTTATTGAAGTATAGCGTATTATTAAAGACTAAATTTTAAAAGACAGGTAATCATGACTACCATATAAACATAAAATTAAGATGTGTTGAAGGTTGTATTTAACTCATCAATTAACTAGAGAACCAGTAAAATGTTATAATGGGTTGAAAGAAGAACTCGAAGTACCACACCGTTATGCTTGATTCAGTTCATGCTGAAATGAATCCACAAATAGATGTGAACAGGGTTTTGAGACTACACAGGGGAGAGGAATCCATCATCCCTCCATCGCCAGATGAGTTTGCCTGCCCACAGACAAGTACCATTTGCAATGTTATCAGTTAACTACAGCTTAGAGGTATAAAGTAAAAGACACCAAGAGGGGCTTCCTCGTAGTCTGTGGCTAAGACTTGAGCTCCCTGTGTAGGAGGCCCAGGTTCCATCTCTGATCAGAGAACTAGATCCCACATGCCACAACTCAGAGTTCCCATGCTGTAGCCAAGAGTTTGAACTCTGGTCGGGGAACTATATCTAAAATAATCTCGCATGCCACAAATAAACGATCTCACATGCTACAACTAAGTCCTGGTGCAGACAAATAAATATATTTTTAATGGCACTAAGAATCACAGATCCAGAGAACCCAGAAGGTTGTCCTAATACAATTCTGACACTAGCAATTTGGAGTTAGGTCACAGTTCACAAGTTTAGGGCACTGTTCACAGCTGCCCTCCCTTCAAACCCAGCCACATACTTGAAGGTCCTCAAGCCACCCACACTTCTGATCAACTGGCAACACATTTGGAGGTTCCCACTGGTCCGGCAAGTTTAAATATTCACTTGAACAAATCGAAGAACCCAGGTAAGTTCTATGCTTATGATTACAGCTATCTTAGTATCTCAGGCTACTATAACAAGATACCATCAACTAGATGGCTTAAACAATAAACATTGATTTCTCACAGTTCTGGAAGCTAGGAAGTCCAAGACCAAGGTGCCAATAGATTCAGTATCCAGTGAGAACCCTCTTTCTTGCTAATAGACAACCAGTTTCTCATATTCAGCAGTGAGAGAGAGAGAAGAAGCAAGGTTTCTCATCAATCTTCTTGCATATGTAAGTGTGTAGTTGCTCGGTCATTCCTCATTCTTTATAACTCCATGGAGTGTAGCCCACCAGATCCTCTACCCATGGGATTTTCCAGGCAAGAATACTGGAGTGAGTTGCCATTTCCTACTCCAGGGGATCTTTCCAATCTTCTTATAAGGGCACTAACCCCATAATATGGAGAAGAAAATGGCAACCCACTCCAGCGTTCTTGCCTAGAGAATCCCAAGGACAGGGGAGCCTGGTGGGCTGCCATCTATGGGGTCGCACAGGGTCAGACACAACTGAAGTGACTTAGCAGCGCCAGCAGCAGCAACCCCATCATGAGGGCTCCACCCTCATCACTTAGTTATCTCCCCAAGTTTCCCTCTCAAAATGCTATCACATTGAGGATTTGGATTTCAGTGTATGAATTTGGGGGGACATAATAATTCAGTCCATAGCCACAGCTTTATTATAAAAGAAACAAATCAGAAGCAGCTGAAGGCTCCAAACATGAAACTTGTGTGTCTTCAAGATGTGTCACCTTTCCAGCACATCTACATACCTCACTAACCAGGGAAATATGCCAGAGCTTTGTGCTCAGAATTTTTATTGGGGGTTCATTATGAGAGTACGGTTGAATTAGACCGTAAGATTGAATTCAATCACTCTCCATCCTCCACTTCCAGAAGGATAGGCTGGTATCTTGTGGTTTAAAGCCCTAATATTTTAATCACATAGTTAGTCTTTCTGGCATGGCCAGCTCCCATCCAGCAACTATCCAGGGACCCACCTTGAGTGACCTCATTAGCATAAATTCAGGTGTGGAAAATTACCACTTGGAAAATTCCAAGGTTTAGAGATTCCTTCCTAGAAACCAGGGACAAAGGCCTGCCAAGTTCTTTGTTTTACAATAGGTGTGTTAGACACCCTGATTACCATCAGACATCCAGTAATCTTTTGATCTACTTCAAAGTTTTCCCTATGATATATACACAAAATTATGCAAATCATGAATGAACAACTTTGTGAATTTTCACAAAATGAACATCTCCATACAACCAACACCCCAGTCAAGAGATGGAATATGGTCAGCACTCCAGAAAAACCCCTTCCTGTCACTATGCCTCCAAGGATAGCAACTCATGATTTCTAATACCATAGATTCATCTTGCCTATTTTTCAAACCCATATAAATGTAATCATTCTGTATAAACTCTTTTGTGTCTGGGTGTCTTTTACTCAACCCACCCAACATGTGGTGGGTGTAGGTATAACAGTTCATCCTCATTGCTATATGAAACTTTATCATGTGGAAAGACACAGACTCTCTAGAAATAACAAGTTGGACAATCTGACTTGGTCCAGTATCAGCTAAAGACCTGTTAGTCTTTAGTCTAAGACTAAACAACTAGACCACCAGAGAAGCCCTTCTTAGTGCATTTTACTTTATACCTGTTAGTTGGTGTAAAGACTAAAGACCTGTTAGCTGGTATAAACCAGATGAAACAACCTTGGGTTGGTTTCATCAACCCAAGATGAAACCAGAGTCCCAAGGAGGCAAAGTCATTATCCAAGACAGGAACCTTGTTCTAGCACCATCAGAGTTTTCATGGGCAGGTGCCAAATCAGGGGTGCCTCAGGATGACAACAAGGGACCAAAGAAAGATGGCAAGATGAAAGAAGGGGAAAGAAAGAACCAAGGAATAAAAGATGGAAGACAGGAGGGGAAAGAGAGCAGGGAAAGGAGGATGAGGAAGAGCAACAGAGTGAAAGAGGGGGACATGGAGAGATTAGCAGGGAGAAGAGGGCTGGGATAAGGGAAAGAAGGGAGGGATGCACTCACCTTCGAGATAGGAGGCCTCCTTCTGTCTTGAACACTCAGCCCTGTGAGAGTTGGAGCTGTTGGTTCTTTGGAACGTTCATCTCTCTCTCCCGTGGGATCTGGACTCTCTGCATCCAGCCAGTAACTAGGTCAAATCCATCACTGAGGTGGAACCTGAGGGTTGCATTTCCCCTCCTGAGTCCACTTCAGGGCCAATACTGCACAGATTTTCAGTGCTGCCGTCCAGGATTTGAACTGCCTTTCCAAAGTTCCAGTTAAAATTTGCTTTCTGTAACTGGGTAGAAAACCCAGGATAAAGCTCCAACACTCACCTTCCTATTGCTGTTGTTTTGTCACTAAGTCGTGTCCGACTCTTGAGACCCCATGGATTGCAGCTTGTAGTAGGATCCTCTGTCTATGGGATTCCCAGGCAAGAATACTGGAGTGAGTTGCCATTTCCTACTCCAGGGGATCTTTCCAATCTTCTTATAAGGGCACTAACCCCATAATATGGAGAAGAAAATGGCAACCCACTCCAGCGTTCTTGCCTAGAGAATCCCAAGGACAGGGGAGCCTGGTGGGCTGCCATCTATGGGGTCGCACAGGGTCAGACACAACTGAAGTGACTTAGCAGCGCCAGCAGCAGCAACCCCATCATGAGGGCTCCACCCTCATCACTTAGTTATCTCCCCAAGTTTCCCTCTCAAAATGCTATCACATTGAGGATTTGGATTTCAGTGTATGAATTTGGGGGGACATAATAATTCAGTCCATAGCCACAGCTTTATTATAAAAGAAACAAATCAGAAGCAGCTGAAGGCTCCAAACATGAAACTTGTGTGTCTTCAAGATGTGTCACCTTTCCAGCACATCTACATACCTCACTAACCAGGGAAATATGCCAGAGCTTTGTGCTCAGAATTTTTATTGGGGTTCATTATGAGAGTACGGTTGAATTAGACCGTAAGATTGAATTCAATCACTCTCCATCCTCCACTTCCAGAAGGATAGGCTGGTATCTTGTGGTTTAAAGCCCTAATATTTTAATCACATAGTTAGTCTTTCTGGCATGGCCAGCTCCCATCCAGCAACTATCCAGGGACCCACCTTGAGTGACCTCATTAGCATAAATTCAGGTGTGGAAAATTACCACTTGGAAAATTCCAAGGTTTAGAGATTCCTTCCTAGAAACCAGGGACAAAGGCCTGCCAAGTTCTTTGTTTTACAATAGGTGTGTTAGACACCCTGATTACCATCAGACATCCAGTAATCTTTTGATCTACTTCAAAGTTTTCCCTATGATATATACACAAAATTATGCAAATCATGAATGAACAACTTTGTGAATTTTCACAAAATGAACATCTCCATACAACCAACACCCCAGTCAAGAGATGGAATATGGTCAGCACTCCAGAAAAACCCCTTCCTGTCACTATGCCTCCAAGGATAGCAACTCATGATTTCTAATACCATAGATTCATCTTGCCTATTTTTCAAACCCATATAAATGTAATCATTCTGTATAAACTCTTTTTGTGTCTGGGTGTCTTTACTCAACCCACCCAACATGTGGTGGGTGTAGGTATAACAGTTCATCCTCATTGCTATATGAAACTTTATCATGTGGAAAGACACAGACTCTCTAGAAATAACAAGTTGGACAATCTGACTTGGTCCAGTATCAGCTAAAGACCTGTTAGTCTTTAGTCTAAGACTAAACAACTAGACCACCAGAGAAGCCCTTCTTAGTGCATTTTACTTTATACCTGTTAGTTGGTGTAAAGACTAAAGACCTGTTAGCTGGTATAAACCAGATGAAACAACCTTGGGTTGGTTTCATCAACCCAAGATGAAACCAGAGTCCCAAGGAGGCAAAGTCATTATCCAAGACAGGAACCTTGTTCTAGCACCATCAGAGTTTTCATGGGCAGGTGCCAAATCAGGGGTGCCTCAGGATGACAACAAGGGACCAAAGAAAGATGGCAAGATGAAAGAAGGGGAAAGAAAGAACCAAGGAATAAAAGATGGAAGACAGGAGGGGGAAAGAGAGCAGGGAAAGGAGGATGAGGAAGAGCAACAGAGTGAAAGAGGGGGACATGGAGAGATTAGCAGGGAGAAGAGGGGCTGGGATAAGGGAAAGAAGGGAGGGATGCACTCACCTTCGAGATAGGAGGCCTCCTTCTGTCTTGAACACTCAGCCCTGTGAGAGTTGGAGCTGTTGGTTCTTTGGAACGTTCATCTCTCTCTCCCGTGGGATCTGGACTCTCTGCATCCAGCCAGTAACTAGGTCAAATCCATCACTGAGGTGGAACCTGAGGGTTGCATTTCCCCTCCTGAGTCCACTTCAGGGCCAATACTGCACAGATTTTCAGTGCTGCCGTCCAGGATTTGAACTGCCTTTCCAAAGTTCCAGTTAAAATTTGCTTTCTGTAACTGGGTAGAAAACCCAGGATAAAGCTCCAACACTCACCTTCCTATTGCTGTTGTTTTGTCACTAAGTCGTGTCCGACTCTTGAGACCCCATGGATTGCAGCTTGTAGTAGGATCCTCTGTCTATGGGATTCCCAGGCAAGAATACTGGAGTGGGTTGCCATTTCCTTCTCCAGGGGATCATCTCGACCCAGGGATCAAACCCGTGTCTTTTGCATTGGCAGACAGATTCTTTACAACTGATCCCATGGGAAGCCCTCACCTTCGTATTCCTGCATCAGTGTGGATGTTGAAACTCTATCAGATATGAAAAAGAAATAGGAGAAAGGGAGACAGGTCTACTGAGTAGCTATTATGTTGCCTTGTCTGATCCTCAGAACAACCAGGTAAGTTAGAAATTATGAAGCTCACTTTTTGGATAAACAAACTGAGCCTAAGACAGATTGAGACACTCTCTCAGGTAGATAGTGGTCTGGAGTATGAGAGAAAGCCTGATAAAGGAGAAGGATGGGGCTATGGGCTCTGAATTGGCTGGTTTGTATTTAAAATGGTAAAGGACTCTTCTGGAAGAGCAGGTGGGTGCATGACAAGTGAGGTGAGAGGCCAAGGCAAGGTGACTCAGGCATATCACTGGGTTGTACAGAACAAGGTGTATCTGACATATCCATGCAGAGCAAATGTTAAAACATTCCGTTTACAACAGTTAGAAACATGGCTGATACACCCCACAACCTGCTCCTTCTCAAAGGACAGATGGGGACTAAGGTCATTGTGATGGTGCACGGGCCTCTAGTCTCGACCCCAGGCATGACACTGTGCTGGCATCCACCAAGGTGTGATTGGTCCCACCTTGTTCTTTGGGGGTTTCCATTGGTACCCACAGTTGAGGTATGCAACCATGTCCTCTGGTCATGAGGTCTTGCATCTTTGTCCTGTTTCTAGACTCTTCATAAGCAAAGGTGCTCTCAAGCAAATGTATGTCCCCACTGAGGTATGCAAGAGCTCCCAAAGTCACAAGAGTGGAGGTGGCTGACCTGGATATATCCCCCAGAAGTCTTCCCTCCTCCATTTCTAATCTACCGACTTTGTGTACTACATACTTCCAATATCTTGCTGAACTTAGGACTTCTTTAATGGGGCCTGGGCAGCCCCCATGTAACACCAAACTCCTTCAAGTACAAATCCTCTTGTTCCTGGAGTTCCCCTAGAAATTTCTGGTTATTTCTAACACACAAGGAGTTTTCTATGCCCACATCTTTATTCTTAGTTGAATTCTGTCTTTGTTTTCCTGGAAAGCCTCTTAGCTTAGTCTTCATAACAGAAGTTCCAGGGGAAGAAGTTGATAAATAAATAAGATAAAAATATCACTCCCTGGTGAAGGAACTGTTATACAGAGTGAAGTAAGTCAGAAAGAGAAAAACACTGTATATTAATGCATATATATGGAATCTAGAAAAATGATACTGATGAACCTATTTGCAGGGCAGGAATAGAGACACAGACATGGAGAACAGACATAACGGGGGAAGGAGAGGGTGGGACGAACTGAGAGAGTGGCATTGAAACATATACACCACCATCGAAGAAAACGGGAATTCTCAAGGAGAACATTTCCAGGAGTTTTTGATAAAGTAACAATTCATCATCTATCCTTTTGAGAATCAAAGGGAGGATTATTAAAAATTTCACTGAGACAACTGCTATAAACTAGGGACTGATCCAGTTCAAGTAGAGCACAAAGCCACTCTGGGCTTCCACAGTAGCTCAGCTGGTAAAGAAACTGCCTGCAACGCAGGAGACCCCAGTTCGATTCCTGGGTTGGGAAGATCCCCTGGAGAAGGGATAGGCTACCAACTCCAGTATTCTTGGGCTTCCCTGCTGGCTCAGACAGTAAAGAATCTGCCTGCAGTGCGGGATACCTGGGTTTGATCCCTGGGTTGGAAGATCCCCTGGAGGAGGGCATGGCAACCCACCTGAGTATTCTAGCCTGGAGAAACCCCATGGACAGAGAAGCCTGGCGTCTACCATCCAAGGGTCACAAAGAGTCAGACGCCACTGAGCAACTAAGCACAGTACAAAGTCACTCTAGCTACACAGTTAGAGCCAAGGAAAAGCTGGAATTGAGATTCCCTGTAGCACTTTAAGTAACAGCAGGACATCCTACTGGGGGTGCTCCCCCCAACTATTAGCATTATTATTGCCCATCAATATGTCATAGTCAAAGATTTGCTTCATCCTTCAGTGTGATTGCCATTGATTTTTGAAGCCCACATCTTCTTCCCCAGGGAAACACATCTTCAGCAAAATGATGGAAGGAAATGGAAAAGAAGGAAGCGATTTATAGGCATTCATTTTATGGGCATGGCTTTGGGGACACAGTTGGTCTCAAAGCAGGGCTTCTCAGAGGATGATCCAGGAACCAACTGCATCAGAGTTACCCGGAAGGTTGTGAAGACACTGACTCCCTTGTCCCGAGAAGGACCTACCACATTGGGATCTCTGGGGATGCAGTTGGTAAATGTGTGTTTTTAACAAGTCCCATAGAGATTTTTATGTGTATAGTGAGGCACACAGAAGGCCACCACCCCCAGAAAATCCAGGTGGCAGGTAATCATGCCCTGAGTTTGCTCCTAGACTTTCTGGCAGCAGGATCTCAGGTCTGATATGGACTGTATAACTGCCACCCCTTCAGAAAAAGACTCCAGTCAACCCCCCAGCCAGGGAGTTCTGTAGAGCCCCCGAATTCCCAGGGGATAGGGCAGCCCTGGTTTACTGTGTGCAAAGGTGGTTGGGGTCTTGGAGCAGAGTGAGCAGGTTCTTGGCGGTGGCATCTGCCAGGAGGAGCAAGTAATAGGCCTGATTTATGACACTCAGCATGGGACCTGGCTGCTGAGCTCAATCACTGTGGCTCCCCACGGTGGGGTTCATGCGCTGTAACCAGCCTGGAAATTGGAGAGGAATTTACCCCCTGCTGCCGAACATTACATAACAATCAAAGGAAACAAGCAGAGGCAGGAGGGGCCCCCTCCTCAGCTGGCACTGGCAGCCTGGCGCTGCTAAGAAGGCAGGGCTAGGAGCCTTCTGCTGGGGCTCTCATGCTGATGGGACTGGATTCTAGGGTGGCGCAGCCAGAGGTGGCATCACAGCCTGCCAAGGAACCAGCAGCATCCCAGAAACTTCTAGAAGGAATGGATGAAGAGGCGAGCTCCAAATGGGGAGGAGGCTGCTATCTAAACCCATGTCACAGTTCATAACAGCTCTTAGAGACCATGCATCCATCAGTGATTCCCTGATTGGCAACCGGGAGTGGCTCCAATAGGACTTGAAATTAACACCTGCAGCATAAGAGCATGAAATAAAATGAAGAGGGGCAGGAAGACAGGAGCAGCTCAGCACAGGCTTCATGGTGAGGAGTTTGGATTTTCTTTCAGTGCCCTGTAAAGTCACTAAAGGGCCTTTCTTGCCTCTAAACCAGCTACATTCCTAGAAGCAGCATAGGCTAGAAGGGGCATGTGGCAGCTGATTGTGATAACTTAGTTCTGATGGTTTCTCAAAGAATACAAATTCTTACTGGTTTATTGAAACAAGCCTAGTTGGTGCCCCAGTTGGCAACTTGGGAAGGCACTGAGTCACCATCCAGGATAATTAAATTTCCCTGGTAGCTCAGCTGGTAAAGAATCTGTCTGCAGTGCAGGAGACCACAGTTCGATTCCTGGGTCAAGAAGATCCCCTGGACAAGGGATAGGCTACCCACTCCAGTATGCTTGGGCTTCCCTGGTGGCTCAGACACTAAAGAATCTGTCTGCAATGCAGGAGACCTGGGTTCAATCCCTGGGTTGGAAGATCCCCTGGAGGAGGAAATGGCAACCCACTCCAGTATTCTTGCCTAGAGAATCCCAGAGGACAGAGTCTGGAGGGTTACGGTCCATGGGTTCAGAAAGAGGTGAACATGACTGAGCCACTAAGCACCCCACTTGACAAGACGCTTGGACCTCAGAGACACTCTCCCTTTCTGAACAAAGCGCCAAAACAAGGATTGCAAGGATTCCAAATATCACTCTTAATTGCTGACTTTATCACTAATATAATGTGATGGCCTAGAAATTTGCCAACTGTTTTTCAATGGGGCAACTTTTTCTTCCCAGGAAATCTTACATAGACATCTGATGCATTTATTACCAAGCAAGTAAATGATTCTTCCTCACTCAATGGGTATTTCTTGAGGGCAGGCAGTATGTCTGTCTCTTTAATGGTTGTATTGCTGGTACCCAGAAGAGTATCTAGTACCCAAGAAGCATGGTAAATCTTTGTTCCAGCTGGAAGAAGAAGGGGTCGAATCAGATGAATTTTCATTAAGGAATCGAATATTAAGTGAACACCTACTGTGCGTCAAGCCTTATAGTGAGTGCTTGAGATATAATGGTGACCAAATCATCATAGCCTTGCTCCTATTTTGCTGATAGCCTAGGAGGAGAAAATGAACTTTCATCATCATAAATTTGCAACTGAAGTGCGCACTGGAAAATGTAGAGGAAACTGATCTAATCAGTGGAAGGGCAGGGAAGTCTTCCTGGAGGAGGGGTTACTTCATTTAAGACCTAAAGGAAAGGTAATATTTAACGAGGTAATTGGGACAGGGGAGGATGGAATTGTATTCCAGTTAGAAGGAACAACATATACAAAGCCCCCCAACAGAAAATGTATGGCCTCCCGGCCTTATCTTTCAACCATCACATGTCTGCATGGGCCTGCTTTACATACTGGGCTTCCAAGATAACATTCTTTAGAAAAAATTGTTTGACAGCTAAAGCACAAATGCTGGAAGTCTAGACAACCAAGTGACCTCAAAGGGCCCTACCAGATCTTAAAATTCTCTATGTAGAGACTCAAAAGAGTGGGGCAGTGGCCTGTATGCATGGGTCAGGGCCAGAAGTCAGGGGTCAAAGGTGACTGAACAGACCCACAGCTCTGAGTGGTGAGCTGTGGCTAATGAAAAAACAATGTTCATTTGTTTGGGGCAGGGTAGGGGAGAGAGTTTCCTCTACATTGAAGACATACATATTGCTGTTCTAGTCATTTCTAATTGAGTTCAACATCTTAAAGTGGATTCTCAGGAGCAGGTATCTATTTGCCTTCACATCTCATAAAATGCAATCTGTTAATTTCATTTCATACATTCATTCATCCAATATTCACTGAGAATGTATTTTAAGACATGTCCTTAGTGACATATGCACAGTGGAGATTAACAGGACATGGTCTCAGCCCTTGTGGAGATCAAAATTGTACACACTTACTAGAAATCTAACATTTAACCTTGAATGTCTGCTATTGGCCAGTTACTGTACAAGACACTTTACATCCATCATCTTCCTCAATTCTCACAACAAAGTCACAAGATAAATATTAGCTCCATTTCAGGTTTGAAAAATGAGTTTCAGAGAGGTTAAACAATTTCTTCAAGATCACACAGTGGGGAATCCAAATTCAAGTGCAACTAACTGCAGAGCCTGCATTCATGGCCACCACAATCTAATATTTCAATTAAGGAAATAAAACAAAGAAAATCACAAAGAAATAGAGTAAGCTATAAGTAAAAGTTTACCAGCTCTCATTCTGAAAAGGATTTTCGAAGTATAACAGAAATTTCCCCAAAAAAGTGATAGCAATGACTATACAAAACTTAAAATTTCTACTTGTCAAAAACACTGTATAAGAACTTAAGAAGTAAATGAGAAATAGCAAAACAAAACAAAACAAAAAAAAACTTCAACAGGTATGGTAGACAAAGCCTTCATAGCCACAATATAAAAGCTTGTTATAAATCTGTAAGTAAAAAAAAGCCCCCTTGCCAAGAAATATGGACAAAAGATACAGTTCTCAAAAGGTTAGAAATAAAAAATGACCAACAAGCACATGCAAAATTATTATAAAAGTCTTAATAATCAAAAAAGTGAACAATTTTAGAGCCAGTGATACATTCTGCATTTTTACTATGAAATGGGCAAAGATTTAAAAAATCAAAATAACCCTACGGCTGATGAATGTGCTGTGAAATGAACGTGCCCATACACTACACCAGTGTCTGGGGAGCATTTGACAATATGAATTAAAAGCCTTTAAAAAGATTATAACCTTTAACTCAATAATTTTACTTTAGAAATTTATCAGAGATGCAGACAAAGATGTGTACAGCAAGATGTTCAGCACAGCATTATTTATAGTATGAAGAAACTGTAAATCTAGCTAAAGTCCAACAATAGGCAGACAGCTAAATCAATTCCGGTGCATCCAAATGATAAGGCAATAGGTACCCATTAAGAATTGTATTTTTGAAGAAACTTTAGAAGCATGATTCATTTATTTATGTACTCAGAAGGAAATATACCAGAATATATTAACCGTTACAAAGGCAGATCATGGTGGCCGAATTGAGGGTTTTTTCTTATGTCTGTCTCTATTTTTTTCCAATTTTTCTGCAATTTATCTGCATTACTTTGCAATAATAAATATATGTGCATTTCTTTTACTTTGTAAATGAACATGCACAAAACTCAGCTCTCCACTTTCTTTGCTGAAACTCACTTCTCTAAATTCCTTCTGTAATTGACCAAAAAAACCCTGAGTCACCTTCTATCACCTTCTTGTTTAATCCACCTCACCTTGCCAGGTTTACCATTTTGTTACTTCACTTAGGATTCTTGTTACCTTGTGTCCAGACTGCAGAACCAGTCCCTTAACTGATATCCTGATTAGAACTTCCAATCCCACACTCAAGTTCACTTAACATTCCACTGCCAGGTGAATCCTCTAGAAGCAAAGATAATAATCTGCTGCTGCCTTGCTCCAAAACCTTGAGGGACTTTCTAGATCCTAAGAATAAAATCCCAAAGTCCTTTATCTGGAGTATAAAAACAGATACTGCCAGAGGAGAAGATGTGATTTATAATTCTTACGGTCTTGAGTTTGCATGCAAAATTCTGTGGCTACTCTATAAACACTTCTAATGTTTTCAATGATACTAAATTGCTTCATTCCTGAACTTAATCTTCCATTTTGCCCTTAGCTACCTTCCCTAGGGGCTCAGTGGTACAGAATCCACCTGCCAATGCAGGAGACACAGGTTCAACCCCTGGTCCAGTAAGATCCTACCTGCTGCAGAGCCACTCTGTCCATTCGCTACAACTAAAGAATTCACCTACCATACAGGAGACACAAGAGATGCAGGATTGATCCCTGGGTCTGGAAGATCCCCTGAAGGAGGAAATGGCAACCCACTCCAGTATTCTTGCTTGGGAAATCCCATGGACAGAGGAGCCTGGCAGGCTACAGTCCATGGGGTCGCAAAAGAGTCAGATGCAAATTAGTGACTAAACAACAACCACCACCCAATAATTCATCCAAACTGGTCCTTCTCCACACTTTTCCTATGATGTACCCAACACACGGTGGAAGTTTGTGGGTGGTAGAGGGGTTGTCAGACCCGAAGACAAGCCAGCATCCCCCTGACCCAGGCCTCACCGAGTCTCTCTTCCGCTATAACTGTGATACTCTTATTTAAAGGATGGCAAAGGGGCTATGACCTGAAAAAAAAAAAAAAATCAATGACTCTCCGCTAATAAAGGTTCTTATGCAGTAAATGTGCTCTTGGGAAGCCAGATCCTGCCCTTCTCCACGGCGCTGGCCTGATGCCCCGGAGTGATTTACTCTGCGGTAATATGATGGAGCCTCCGCCATGGAAGGGAATTAAATAAAAATGCAATAAAAGAGGACAAAATCAATCTGCTTACAGTTTTGTTTAATAAAAATTCATGAAGGATGGGCAGGCAGACCTATAAGCAATGTACCAGTTCTGCCAGAGGCTGGCTGGGAATGCTGGCTCAGGCTTCGGGTCCAGGGAGGGGGCCAGCTGAGGGCTGGCTGAGTGAGCCCCCCACCCCACCAGCGCTACAGGCTGGGTCCCTGCCACTGCCAGGCCAGAGGACCTGCCTGGCTGAAAGAGGCGCAAACCAGCTGATGGGAGGAATCTTCAAGCCAGAGAAAGGTAAGAGACGTTTAGGGGCTTCCCTAGTGGTCCGTGGTTAAGAATTAGCCTTGCACTGCAGGGGACACTGGTTCAGTCTCTGGTCTGGAGTGATCCCACATGCAGCAACTAAACCCATGAGCCACAACTACTGTGCCAGCCATCTAGAGCCGGATGACCTGAAATTACTCAGCCCACACATTACAACTACTGAAGCCTGAGCACTGTAGAACCTATGATCCTCAGCAAGAGAGGCCACTGCATTGAGTAGCCTGCCCACCGCAGCTAGAGAGTGCCCCTGTTTGCTGCAACTAGAGAAAGTCCACGTGCAGCAATGAAGATCCAGAACAGCCAATGAATTAAATAAATAAAAATATGAAGAAGACTTTCTAAAAAAAAAAAATAAAGAGAGAGAGAAAGACCTTTTAGATAGGATTTAGTTCCCTAGAAACCAAGAAGCTCCAGGTGTCCTGGAATGACAGGCACTCTCAAGCCTGACCTGACCAAGCAATTCTTTTCTATTGTGGAAAGAACACTTACCATTACATCTGCCTTCGTAACAGTGTTTAGGTAAACAATACGGTGTTGTTAACTAAAGGCACAGTGCTGTACAAATCTCTAGACCTCATTCACTTTTTATAACTGAAACCTGAAATAGCAGGTCCCTGTTGGCCACCCTGCAACCGCTGGCAACCACCTCCTGCTCTCCATTTCTATGGGTTTTGCTAATTTATATACTTCAGATATATAAAACACATATGTTTTAAATATGTTACATACATAAAACTTATACATATAATATATATTTATATATATGTATATACTTCATATATATCAAATATAACACACTGCTCATGGCAAACACCCTCTTCCAACAACTCAAGAGACGACTCTACACATGGACATCACCAGATAGATGGTCAATACCAAAATCAGGTTGACTATATTCTTTGCAGCCAAAGATGGAGAAGCTCTATACAGTCAGCAAAAACAAGACTGGGAGCTGACTGTGGCTCAGATCATGAACTCCTTATTGCCAAATTCAGACTTAAATTGAAGAAAGTAGGGAAAACCACTAGGCCATTCAGGTATGACCTAAAGCAAATCCCTTAGGATTATACAGTGGAATTGACAAATAGATTCAAGGGATTAGATCTGATAGACAGAGTGCCTGAAGTACTATGGATGGAGGTTCATGATGTTGTACAGGAGGCAGGGATCAAGACCATCCCCATGGAAAAGAAATGCAAAAAGTCAAAATGATTGTCTGAGGAGGCTTTACAAATAGCTGAGAAAAGAATAGACACTAAAGGCAAAGGAGAAAAGGAAAGATATACCTATCTAAATGCATAGTTCCAAAGAATAGCAAGGAGAGGTAGGAAAACCCTCCTCAGTGATCAAAGCAAAGAAATAAAGGAAAACAATAGAATGGGGAAGACTAGAGATCTCTTCAAGAAAATTAGAGATACCAAGGGAAAATTTCATGCAAAGATAGGCTCAATAAAGGAGAGAAGTGGTATGGACCTAACAGAAGCAGAAGATATTAAGAAAAGGTGGCAAGATTGCACAGAAGAACTACACAAAAAAGATCTTAATGACCCAAATAACAATGGTGTGATCACTCACCTAGAGGCAGACATCCAGGAATGTGAAGTCAAGTGGGCCTTAAGAAGCATCAATATGAACAAAGCTAGTGGAGGTGATAGAACTCAGCTGAGCTATTTCAAATCCTAAAAGATGATCCTGTTAATGTGTTACAGTCAATATGCCAGCAAATTTGGAAAACTCAGAAGTGGCCACAGGACTGGAAAAGTCAGTTTTCATTCCAATCCCAAAGAAAGGCGATGCCAAAGAATGCTCAAACTACCTCACAACTGCACTCATCTCACACGCTAGCAAAGTTGCTCAAAATTCTCCAAGAAAGGCTTCAACAATACATGAACCAAGAACTTTCAGATGTTCAAGCTGGATTTAGAAAAGGCAGAGAAAGCAGAGACCAAATTGCCAACATCCACTGGATTATCGAAAAAGCCAGAGAGTTCCAGAAAAACATCTGCTTTACTGACTACACCAAAGCCTTTGATTGTGGATCACAACAAACTGTGGAAAATTCTTCAAGAGATGGGAATACCAGACCACCTTACCTACCTCCTGAGAAACTTGTATGCAGGTCAAGAAGCAACAGTTAGAACTGGACATGGAACAACAGACTGGTTCCATGTCAAGACAGTATATTGTCACTCTTGTTTAACTTATATAGAGAGTACATCATGCCAAATGTGAGCTGGATGAAGCACAAGTTGGAATCAAGATTGCCAGGAGAAATATCAATAACCTCAGATATACAGATGACACCACCCTTGTGGCAGAAAGCAAAGAGGAACCAAAGATCTTCTTGATAAAAGTGAAAGAGGAGAGTGAAAACGTTGGCTTAAAACTCAACATTCAGAAAACAAAGATCATGGCATCCGGTCCCATCACTTCATGGAACATAGATGGGGAAACAATGGAAACAGTGACAGACTTTCTTTTGGGGGGCTCCAAAATCACTGCAGGTAGTGACTTCAGCCAAGAAATTAAAAGACGCTTGCTCCTTGGAAGAAAAGCTATGACCAACCTAGATCAGATCAGTCGCTCAGTCATGTCCGACTCTTTGCAACCCCATGAATCGCAGCACGCCAGGCCTCGCTGTCCCTCACCAACTCCCGGAGTTCACCCAGACTCATGTCCATCAAGTCAGTGATGCCATCCAGCCATCTCATCCTCTGTCGTCCCCTTCTCCTCCTGCCCCCAATCCCTCCCAGCATCAGAGTCTTTTCCAATAAGTCAACTCTTCGCATGAGGTGGCCAAAATACTGGAGTTTCAGCTTTAGTATCATTCCTTCCAAAGAAATCCCAGGGCTGATCTCCTTCAGAATGGACTGGTTGGAAATGCAGTACTTGGATGCAATCTCAAAAACAACAGAATGATCTCTGTTCGTTTCCAGGGCAGACCATTCAATATCACAGTAATCCAAGTCTATGCCCCAACCAGTAATGCTGAAGAAGCTGAAGTTGAACGGTTCTATGAAGACCTACAAGACCTTTTAGAACTAACACCCAAAAAAGATGTCCTTTTCATTATAGGGGACTGGAATGCAAAAGTAGGAAGTCAAGAAACACCTGGAGTAACAGGCAAATTTGGCCTTGAAATATGGAATGAAGCAGGGCAAAGACTAATAGAGTTTTGCCAAGAAAATGCACGGGTCATAACAAACACCCTCTTCCAACAACACAAGAGAAGACTCTATACATGGACATCACCGGATGGTCAACACTGAAATCAGATTGATTATATTCTTTGCAGCCAAAGATGGAGAAGCTCTATATAGTCAGCAAAAACAAGACCAGGAGCTGACTGTGGCTCAGACCATGAACTCCTTATTGCCAAATTCAGACTTAAATTGAAGAAAGTAGGGAAAACCACTAGACCATTCAGGTGTGACCTAAATCAAATCCCTTATGATTATACAGTGGAAATGAGAAATAGATTTAAGGGCCTAGATCTGATAGATAGAGTGCCTGATGAACTATGGAATGAGGTTTGTGACATTGTACAGGAGACAGGGATCAAGACCATTCCCATAGAAAAGAAATGCAAAAAAGCAAAATGGCTGTCTGGGGAGGCCTTACAAATAGCTGTGAAAAGAAGAGAAGCAAAAAGCAAAGGAGAAAAGGAAAGATATAAACATCTGAATGCAGAGTTCCAAAGAATAGCAAGAAGAGATAAGAAAGCCTTCTTCAGCGATCAATGCAAAGAAATAGAGGAAAACAACAGAATGGGAAAGACTAGGAATCTCTTCAAGAAAATCAGAGATACCAAAGGAACATTTCATGCAAAGATGAGCTCGATAAAGGACAGAAATGGTATGGACCTAACAGAAGCAGAAGATATTAAGAAGAGATGGCAAGAATACACAAAAGAACTGTACAAAAAAGATCTTCACGACCCAGATAATCACGATGGTGTGATCACTCACCTAGAGCCAGACATCCTGGAATGTGAAGTCAAGTGGGCCTTAGAAAGCATCACTATGAACAAAGCTAGTGGAGGTGATGGAATTCCAGTTGAGCTATTCCAAATCCTGAAAGATGATGCTGTGAAAGTGCTGCACTCAATATGCCAGCAAATGTGGAAAACTCAGCAGTGGCCACAGGACTGGAAAAGGTCAGTTTTCATTCCAATCCCAAAGAAAGCCAATGCCAAAGAATGCTCAAACTATTGCACAATTGCACTCATCTCACACGCTAGTTAAGTAATGCTCAAAATTCTCCAAGCCAGGCTTCAGCAACATGTGAACCGTGAACTTCCTGATGTTCAAGCTGGTTTTAGAAAAGGCAGAGGAACCAGAGATCAAATTGCCAACATCCACTGGATCATGGAAAAAGCAAGAGAGTTCCAGAAAAACATCTGTTTCTGCTTTATTGATTATGCCAAAGCCTTTGACTGTGTGGATCACAATAAACTGTGGAAAATTCTGAAAGAGATGGGAATACCAGACCACCTGATCTGCCTCTTGAGAAATTTGTATGCAGGTCAGGAAGCAACAGTTAGAACTGGACATGGAACAACAGACTGGTTCCAAATAGGAAAAGGAGTTCGTCAAGGCTGTATATTGTCACCCTGTTTATTTAACTTATATGCAGAGTACATCATGAGAAACACTGGACTGGAGGAAACACAAGCTGGAATCAAGATTGCCAGGAGAAATATCAATAACCTGACCAACCTAGACAGCATATTAAAAACAGAGACAACTTTGTCAACAATGGTCCATCTAGTCTAAGCTATGGTTTTTCCAGTGGTCATGTATGGATGTGAGAGTCAGACTATAAAGAAAGCTGAGTGCTGAAGAATTGATGTTTTTGAACTGTGGTGTTGGGGAAGACTCTTGAGAGTCCCTTGGACTGCAAGGAGATCAAACTAGTCAACCCTAAAGGAAATCAGTCCTGAATATTCCTTGGAAGGACTGATGCTGAAGCTGAAGCTCCAATACTTTGGCCACCTGATGCAACGTAGTGACTCATTGGAAAAGCCCCTGCTGCTGGGAAAGAGTGAATACAGGAGAAGAAGGGGATGACAGAGGATGAGATGGTTGGATGGCATCACCAACTCGATGGACATGAGTTTGAGCAAGCTCCGAGAGTGGTGATGGACAGGGAAGCCTGGAGTGTTGCAGTCCATGGGGTGGCAGAGCACCCCATGGCAGAGCAATTGAGCAACTGAACTGAACTTATTTAAGTGCAGTCATGCAGTATTTGTCCTTTGAGAAGTCTGGCTTATTTCACTTAACATAATGTCCTTGAGGTTCATCCGTGTTGTCATATATGGAAGGATTTCATTCTTTTTTAAAGCTGAATAATACTCCATTGTATGTATAGACCTCACTTTCTTCATCCATTCAGCTGCTGATGGACGTTTAAGTGGTTCCATATCTTGGCTATTGTGAATAATGCTGCAATGAACATGAGAGAGCATATATCTCTTTGAGATCTTGATTTCAACTTCTTTTAGATAAATACCCAGAAGTGGGACAGCTGGGCTGTATGGTAATCCTCTTCTAAACTTTTTGAAGAATTGTCATACCATTTTGCACAACATCTGCACCATTTTGCATTCCCACCAACAGTGTGCAAAGGTTCCAATTTGTCTATATTCTCACCAGTATTTATCTTTTTTTTTTTTTCACAATAGCCCTAGGTATGAGATGATATCTCATTGTTTTATCTCATGTTTTATCTCATTGTTTTTCATTTTCCTGATGATTAGTGATGCTGAGCATCTTTTCAGGTGCCTTTTGGCCATTTGTATGACTTCTTTGGAGAAATGCCTATTCAGATTTTTGCCAATTTTAGAGCAGTTTATTTTGGAATTTTTTGGCTATTGAGTTGTAGGAGTTTCTTATATTTTTTGAATATTAATCTCTTACCAGATGTATGGTTTGAAAATACGTTCTCACATTTAGAACAGTATATACTGCCATAAAAACAGACACAAAGTCCAATGGAACGGAATAAAGAGCCCAGAAACAAAGTCAAGCACATACGGTCAAATTGTCTTCAACAAGGGTGCTAATAGGCAAAATCAGTCTCTTAAAGAAAGAGTATGGAGAAACTCAGAGAAGGCAATGGCACCCCACTCCAGTACTCTTGCCTGGAAAATCCCATGGACAGAGGAGCCTGGTGGGCTGCAGTCCATGGGGTCGCTGAGGGTTGGACATGACTGAGCGACTTCACTTTCATGCATTGGAGAAGGAAATGGCAACCCACTCCAGTGCTCCTGCCTGGAGAATCCCAGGGACGGGGGAGTCTGGTGGGCTGCAGTCTATGGGGTCGCACAGAGTCGGACACGACTGAAGCGACTTAGCAGCAGGAGCAGCAGCAGCATGGGGAAACTGGATATCCATGTGCAAAAATGAAATTGGGCCCTTGCCTTATACCATACACAAAAATCAATTCAAAATTGATTAAATATTTGAATAGAAGACCTGGAAATGTAAACCTCCTAGAAGAAAACATAGGGAAAGTTTCATGATAATTCGGCTTGGCAAGGATTTTTGGATATGACACCAAAAGTACAAACAATAAAAGCAAAATTAGACAAGTGGGACTACATCAGACTAACTAAAAAGCTTCTATACAGCACAGGAAAGAATCAAGAGTGAGGAGAAAACCTACAGGGTGGCTGACCAGCATTTCTTATGGTAGAAACTGTTTCTGTCCATAAAATGTTTATTTAAAATGTGCTGACTTATGCCACAGATTTCATACCTTTGGGTGGAAGCCCAGACCAAAGAACCAGTGATTTATAAAACGGATCAGTACACTATGGCTTACAGGCCAAATCTGGCCCACCCCTTGTTTTTAAATAAAGCTTTATTGGAACGCAGCTCCGCACTTTTGTTTCCATACTTCCTGTGACTGCTTTGGCACTGCAGTGACAGAGCTGAGTGGTCACGTGCATGTGCACATGCATGCTAAGTCACTTCAGTCGTATCCAACTCTGTGTGACCCTATGGACTGCAGCCTGCCAGGCTCCTCTGTCCATGGGATTCTCCAGGCAAGAATCCTGGAGTGGGTTGCTGTGCCCTCCTGCAAGGGATCGTCCCAAACCAGGGATCAAACCCATGTCTGTTATGTCTTCCTGCATTGACAGGTGGGTTCTCTACCACTAGCGCCACCTGGGAAGCCTGTGTAGTCATGACAGAACCTAAATATTTACTGTGCCGTGCCGTGCTTAGTCGTTCAGTCATGTCCGACTCTTTGCAACCCCATGGACTATAGCCTGCCAGGCTCCTCTGTCCATGCGGATTCTCTAGGCAAGAATACTAGAGTGGGTTGCCATGCCCTACTCCAGGGGATCTTCCTGACCCAGGAATCAAACCAGGGTCTCCTGCACTGCAGACAGGTTCTTTACCAGCTGAGCTACCAGGGAAGCCCCATCTGGCCTTTATCAGAAAGGTGTGCAGTCTTCTGATCAATATCCCAAGGATTCTCATTTATCTCCTACACTAACTCATGTTCCCATTCAACAGAAACTTCATAAGCTCTCACATGCCAGGCACTATCCTTGGATTTCAGAGAGACTAAAAACAAATAAGATCAGTGGTCCTACACTTAAGGGGTTTTATTGATTTTTTTATTGTTAAATAACAAATTATAACACACTTATTGGTTCAAACAATACCCATTTTTTATTTCACAATTGTACAGGTCAAAAGCCCAAGTGGGCTCGTCTGAGGTCTCCACTCAGTTTCAAGGCAGAAATCAAGGTGTGGGTCAAGCTGGATGCCTATCTGGAGGCTCAGGGAAAGAATTCAATTCTCAGCTCATTCAGATTGTTGGCAGAATCCAATTCTTTTCAGCTGTTCTAGAGCTGAGGTCCTTTCTGACTGTCAAGCTGGGACCACTCTCTGCTACTGGAGGCCACCCACATTCTCTCTCCCATCACCCTCTCCTTCTTCAATCCAGCCATTGCACACTGAGTCCTTCTGCTTTGAATCTCTCTGGATTTCCCTTTCTGCCAACTGCCAGAGAAAGGTTTTCAACTTTTAAGGGCTTTTGTAATTACACTGAATTCACTTGTATAACCCTGTTTTAAGATCAACTTGCCATATGACATAATCATGGGAGTGATACTTCACCATATTCATTCATAGGCTTTGGGTAATGGGGTGGGGTCAGAGGGGACATCTTTTAGGGGCTCTTTTAGCAATTATGCCTTCTACAGTGTATAAGTCATATACTTAGTAGGATAAGCTAACTAGCTATAACAAACAGACCTCCAAATTTTGATAGCTCAAAAAATAAAAGGTATATTTATTCTCACATAACTTTCCAAGGAGATGTTCCAGGTTAGTGGAATTCTGCTCCAAGGATCATTCAAGTGCCCAAGCTGACAGTGGCCTTGTCACCTTCAACACTCCAAGCTCACCCTACTTGCTGCTGTCCCAGGGAGCTAAAAAGAGAATCAACACTGAGGAACCCATGTAGGCGGGTTTTGGGTTAGGCCTGGAAATGATTCAAAGCACTTCTGCTCATATTCTGTCCAAAATAAATTAGTCACATTATCAGATATAATTTGAAGAGGAAATAAAAGATGATATCTGACTGAGGAAACATGTAACCAACACTTTTATTACAAAGGAGGAGAGGACAGATTCCGATGGCCACTAGGTTATTCCCTATCCAAGTAGGAACAAATGTGCTGATAGCTATGAATTGACAACTGATTATACCTATGACCACTGAGACTGTACATGGTAGTCTGTTCTAATTTTCTAAATGCATGCACGCCCAGTTGCTCAGTTGTGTCCAACTCTTTGTGATCCCATGGGTTGTAGTCCACCAGGCTCCTCTGTCCATGGGATTTTTCAGGCAAGAATACTGGAGTGGGTTGCCATTTCCCCCTCCAGGAGATCTTCCCAACCCAGGGATTGAACCCATATCTGCTGTATTGGCAGATGAATTCTTTACCACTGCACTGCATGGGAAGCCCCAGCTTTCTAAATCTGTAGCTCTTGGTGCATTTTAAAATGTAAGTATCCAGACCAGAGATAATGCCAGCCAGCAAGGCAGGTCTAGGGAACCCTGGAGCTGAACTTCAGAGGGCTCTCTCTTCCCCTACTTTGTCCAAAACATGTGGCAGCAGATGTTGGAGTGGAGAAACTCATTCATGGGCAGAAAGATCTCAATTTGGTCTAAGAAACTCCTAATCTGGAGGGCAGAAGAGGAGGAGATGCAGGTAGTCCCCTACCCCAGGAAGTTACCTTCTGGGAAAGGGAGGAATCTGGAAGAGGATATGGCCCATGAAAGCCCCAAGACCAATTAAAGCAGTGTTCCAGGTGGCCAGCTGAGGATAAAACCTAGGAAGGCTTCTGGGGTGAAGTGAGGTGACATCAGCCCCTAAGAACAGGAATGACAAGGCGGGGAGCAGGGGTCCCTTACTAGAACCAAGAAGTGGTGAAGCCCAAGTGAGGTAGCCTATGCTAGGAGAATGGAAGGGGGAACTGAGAGGGTCCCATGGGGAAGAGGCAGGAAAGAGGGAGGGAGGAAGAAGACTGGTCATCCAGATGCCAACTGGGGGGATGTAGGGGAGCTGGGGCCAAGAACTTCCTCTTACTCTGTGGCCATGTCCAGGGTTTTGTTTCCTTTCTCCATCAGTGTCTGATGACTACTCGTTGGCAGGAGGACAGAGCTCTAGGGGACCTACACCTCGAGAGGCTTTCAAATGCCTGTTTCATTTTCTCCAGTGTTGGCTTAGGGCAGGGTGTCGCCTCTGGTCCATGGCTTGCTGTCTTCATAACTGCTCTTTCACTGCCCTAGGCCTCCCAAGTTTTTTGGCCTTGGCAGCCAGTTTCTTTTAAAGAATCGCTGAGGCCTGGGGAAAGCCCATGCAGCAGAGGCACTCACCCTGGTCGCCTGCCCAGCATCCCAGGAGCCAGGCCCCCAGATAAGGATAAGCACGGTATGTCTTTCCTCTCTCAAAATCTCCCAGGCCCACTGAACAGTTTGCCTGAGCCTTGCACTCAAGGGAGGTGAATTAAGATGGAAAACAAGTTCATGTTCCACTCATCAACAGCAAAGCACCCACTCCAAGGAAGGGGCACCTTTCACTGATTTGCCAAAGGTGCCGTGTGGGCAGCAGCTGTCCTGGCTGTCTCCTCTCCTCCCAAGCCTGAGAAGGGCAGGCACTCAGGGTCAGAGCATCCTGCCCCCAGAGATGCCCCTGCTGGGTACCACTCTTCCCCCCCAGATTCCACAGGCTCAGCTGGTTCCTCTGAGAACAGCTGTGTTCTTGTCTCCTAAAGCAGTGTTTCTCAGTCCTTAGCATGCCTTAGAATAATGCTAAATACTCATTAAAACACCAGTGCCTAGGCCTTACCTGCACAGTTTCCGATTCAGTAGGGCTTGGGGCGAGCCTGAGAACTGGCATCTTTTGATGTGTTCCCAGATGATCCTGATGCTGCTGGCCCAGGGTCCACACTTGGAGAACCACTATCTTAGCTCCTCCTCCTGACTCAGCAAAAGGATGAAACCAGCTCAGGGGCAGCTTCAGGGCCCTGCACAGCCTCAGTGTTCAGTCCATGCACATTGATTTTAGTGAATGGGAGAAGCAAAAGGGAGACTGTTGACTGACTTTGGGATTCCATGAACAACCTGCTCCCTTTTGTCCAGATGTATCAAGTTAATGGGAAACTCAAGGGCTCAGGCAGCATAAAATGTGGGGCGAGGCAGGGTCTGACAGTCTGTATTGTTGAACTTGGACTTCCCTCATAGTTCAGTTGGTAAAGAATCTGCCTGCAATGCAGGAGGCCTGGGTTCAATCCCTGGGTCAGGAAGATCCCCTGGAGAAGGAAATGGCAATCCACTCCAGTATTCTTGCCTGGAGAATTCCATGGACAGAGGAGGCTGGCAGGCTACAGTCCATGGGGTCGCAAGCGTCGGACACCACTGAGCGACTAAACCACCACCACCACCACATTGTTGAACTCTGGAGAACCCCTTGCCAAACCATCAGAAATAATAAAAACAAAAAAATTGTTATCATTTTTTTAGATTCCACATAAAAGGGATATCATATATGTGTCTTTCTCTGCCTGACTTACTTCATTTAGAATGATAATCTCTGGATCCATCCATGTTGCTGCAAATAGCATGATTTCATTCTTTTTATGGCTGAG
Source organism: Bos mutus (assembly GCF_027580195.1). Taxonomy (NCBI): domain Eukaryota; kingdom Metazoa; phylum Chordata; class Mammalia; order Artiodactyla; family Bovidae; genus Bos; species Bos mutus. Next base: position 52,373,022 of record NC_091629.1, on the reverse strand, counting down.
TAGTATTCCAAGACAGAAACCGTCTCACAGACATAGAATATAAACTTATGGTTACCAAAGGGGAAACAAGGGGAAGGGAAAAAGTAAGAGTCTGGGATTAGCAGATACAAACTACTACATATAATAGATAAACAACAAGGACTTACTATATAGTACAGGAACTACACTCAATATCTGGTAGTAATAACGGAAAAGAATGTATATACGTGTGCGCATGCTCAGTCATGTCTGACTCTTTGTGACCCCATGGACTGTGGCCCACCAGGCTCCTCTGTCCATGGAATTTTCCAGGAAACAATACTGGAGTGAGTTGCCATTTTCTCCAGGGGATCTTCCTGACCCAGGATTGAACCCATGGCTCTTGCATCTCCTGCACTGGCAGTCAGATTCCTTACCACTAGTGCCACCTGGGAAGCCCATAAAGAACATATTTTAAGAAATAATAAAAATAATAATGAAAGCCACCATTTCCTAAGCCGAATGCCTTATGCAAGTATCCCAGCATGAGTTCTGGGGATGGTGGGAATCCCTATTGTACACGGACGAGGATCTCAGCTCCACGTCCCCTGAGTAATGGAACAGCCCCAGGCTTCAGGCCACATTAATTTGTCTTCAGACCCCCTGAGCATCACCACCTTGCCAAGCTGCCTCCCAGTGAGGCTGAGAAAGTTGGAGGCCAGAAGCAGCTACACTCTGGCGACCTGGCCCAGGGAGAGAACGTCGTTTGTGTAATCAGACTGTCTGATTATTAGACCTCAGCTTGCCATGGACTCAGTGCATGGCCTCGGGATCCCTTCACTATCAATGCCTCAGTTCCCTGAGCTATAAATTGGGGCTAATAATTCCAGCCCCTGGGGATGCCACTGGATCAGATGAGAAAGTGTACAAAACGTCTAGCACAGTGTTGAGTTCTTAGTAAAAGCTCAGTAATGTTATTCCCTCTCCAAATGGGCATCTTCGTCTTCAAGCACATATTTCAGAGTGATCACTCAGGGGCATATTTAGAAATTCTGCCTTAAAGTTGGGGAGGGGAGGGAATGGAGAGACAGAACAGAGACTGCCCTTCCAAAACACTGTTGCTTCAGTCCCCATGAGGCCTCAGCAGGGGTGGCAGGAAGACGGGCTGACAGAGCTCAGAACCACATGCAGAATCTGCTCAAAGACTCACGCCAGGTACCAAGTCACCGGAAGTGGAAAGGGGTGTCTGGCCAGGAAACCCTTGTTGAACAAGCGGCCAGCCTTTGTTCAGACACCCAAGGGCAAGAGATGTACTGAGAGAACTCCATGCTGAGTTCAGTGACATGAACTTGGGCAAACTCCACCAGATGGTGAGGGACAGGGAAGCCTGACATGCTGCAGTTCATGGGGTCGCAAAGAGTTGGACACAACTTGATGACAGCAACATATGTATACAGTGGAATGTTATTCAGTCGTAAAACAGAAAAATGAAACCTTGCCATTTGCAGCAACAAAGATGTACTTGGAGGGTATTATTCAAAGTGAAATAAGTCAGATAGAGAAAGACAAATACTGTATGATATCACTTGTATGTAGAATCCAAAACACGGCAAACTAATGCATATAACAAAAAAGAAACTGACTCACAAATACAGAGAACAAACTAGAGTTACCAATGGGAAGAGGGAAGAGGGGAGGGAAAAGATGAGGGCATGGGGTGAAGAAGTACAAACTATTAGGTATAAAATAAGCTACAAGTATATATTGTACAATACAGGGAATATAGCCAATTTTTATAATAACTATAAATGGAGTAAAATCTTTAAAAGTTGTGCATCACTATACTGTATACCTGTAACTTGTATAATATTGTACATCAACTATATTTAGATGAAAACCTAAATTTAATTTTTAAAAAATAAAGGAAATGATGTATGTCCCCACCCACCTCAGCCCCCAGAAAAATGTTGCCTATCTTCAAGGGTGCTGTGGGGACATATGTTGGACCTTTAACACAAGTGCTTATTGCAAAGCAAGCTCTTAAAAATATTAGCTGCTATTACTCTTGCTGTTGGGGCTTCCCAGCTGGCACTAGTGATAAAGAGCCTGTCTGCCGATATAGGAGACATAAGACCCAGGGTTCGATTCCTGGGTCAGGAAGATCCCCTGTAGGAGGGCATGGCAACCCACTCCAGAATTCGTGCCTGGAGAATCCCATGGACAGAAGAGCCAGATGGGCTACAGTCCATAGGGTCGCAAAGAATCAGACACAACTGAAGCAATTTGGCATGCACACATGCATGCGCCCTTGTTGTTATAGTTATACCAGTGAGATCTTGCTGCTGCTGCTGCTAAGTCGCTTCAGTCACGTCTGACTCTGTGCGACCCCATAGACAGCAGCCCATCAGGCTCCCCTGTCCCTGGGTTTCTCCAGGCAAGAACACTGGAGTGGGTTGCCATTTCCTTCTCCAATGCACGAAAGTGGAAAGGGAAAGTGAAGTCGCTCAGCCGTGTCCGACTCTTAGCGACCCCATGGACGGCAGCCTACCAGGCTCCTCCGTTCATGGGATTTTCCAGGCAAGAGTACTGGAGTGGGGTGCCATTGCCTTCTCCGAGCGGGATCTTAGATAAGGTTAAAAAAAATGAGTCTCAGTTTTCTCATTATAAATAAGTATGTTCATAGAAATGAGCCCCATAAAATAGTTTCAAAATCAAATGAGATCATGTATGGCAACCTCCTAGCATACAGTAAGCACTCGATGAATGTTAAGGCTGATTTCTATCTGGGGGTACCAATGTCCCCATACCTAGGAGCCAGGGACTGTTTAGTTTTGGCACTGGCAACTCCATGTCCTAGGGACCCCTCTGTCGCAAGTAAACAGAGACAGCTGGTCACCCTCCAACAGCACACCTGGCTGAGCCATGGGAATGTCTGTGCCCGTTTCAGAAACACACGGGGAATTTCTGGCCCATGACAACCTGCTCCTGGGAGCCAGGCCAGGCTCCGGATTGCCCTTCGAGTCTCAGCAGCCCCAGGATACCTGACCCAGTGTTCTCAAGATGAAGGGGCTTAGCAAGGCTCAGAGCAGCCTGGAGTGAGAGTCTGGTGCACATATCCAGATCCCTGGGGTGACAGATTACCCCACCCAGAGCCCAAACAGAGCAGCAGAATCAGGGGGAAAGGAGAGGATCTCTGAAGGTCCTGCTGGGATCAGAGAAGGGAGGGAACAGTGTTCCCTGAGATGAATAATGCAGGGCGAGGAGGCTGGGGTGGGGGAAGCAGCTCCTGGGCCCCCAGCCTGTTCCTGGCCAGGCTGCAGCGGAGCAGGAAGCCTCCCAGCTGAGCCTGCGAAGCAGTTATCACTGGTGGGTGATTAAGTTACTAATCCTTCAGGGAGAAGACATTTAGAGGCCCATATTAAAGCAGTGCGCGGCAAAATTACATTCCGTTTCAATTTAGTTTAGCAATTCCCATGATTTAGTTAAATGAAAAGCAATTGTTCCAATTAATAGTATTGAATGTTATTCATCAAAAGTGTCAAAACAGCTCTGTGGTTGCATTAGTAACCCATTCTCTTGTCAGAGATCCGGATAATTCCCCAGGATAGGATGGGGCAATGGCAGAGTATGGGGGCTTTGGGGAAAGGTCACAGTTAGAGAGGGTATTTACCTGCACACACATGTACATATGTGTAGCCTGTGTGCATAGATGAGTGTACATATGGGTACACATGGCCTGTATGCATACTGAACCAAACTGTACCCAAGTATTCATATTTATATTTGGTATGTGCATACACCAGTGTGCTTAAGTGATGGGCACATGTGTAAATGTATGTTTGTGCATGTTCTTGTCTGTTCCTGGGTATGATGCATGTATGTAAAAATATGTGCAAGTCCCCTATGTGTCTGTGTATGTGTGCACGTGTGCATATGTATCACATGTATACTTGTGACATGGGTACACGAGTATCTAGACAGTTGTGCATTCCCATATGTCTGTGTATGTGCACACGTGACCTTGCAGATGTGTCAGTGTCCAAAGGGGTGCACTGTGAGCATCCGTGGGCATGTACATCATGAAAGTGAAAGTGAAAGTCACTCAGTCATGTCCAACTCTTTGCAACCCTGTGGTCTACAGAGTCTGTGGAATTTTCCAGGCCAGAATACTGGAGTGGGTAGCTTCTCCCTTCTCCAGGGGATCTTCCCAACCCAAGGATCGAACCCAAGTCTCCCACATTGCAGGTGGATTCTTTACCAGCTGAGCCACCAGGGAAGCCCTGTACATCATGAGGTACAATTATATGTACTGTAAATGTGCCTGTATGCGTCAGGGCAGGAGATGAAGGGAGCATGCTGCCTTGGTAAATGAAGAGAAGACACAACTCTTTCCATCCTTGTGTTGTGTGAGTGATCTGGCTTGTCGCTGGGATGCTGCCATTCAAATGTGGTTTCATGAAGTCAGAGACTTTTCCTGCCATGTTCATGGTCATGTGCTTAGGACTGGAAGACAGCCTGGCACAGGGTAAGCTTCAGTGACATACACTGGTTGAATGGATTAGTGGGTAGATAGTGAATGAGTAGACGGATGGATGGATGGATGGATGGCTGTAGGACCCTGGCTCTATCTGCCCCCCTAGTAGCTGGTGGATTCCCTGGTCTTCTCTTCCTTAATGTGAATCTCAACCCCTTTGGCTTCCAGCTTGAGTCTTACAATAGCACATCCTTGGACAACTCCATCCTGGGCAGGCATCAGGCTCAGAAAGCCAACAAGATGCCAGAATCAGCCAGAGCTAAGGACAGAAAGGCAGGGAATTCTTTAAAGAAGCTGAAAAAAGCTGAGCTCAGCACCACAGGGTAATAGGAAGCTGTCCTGGCCAGACAGGCCCAAGAGGACACAGGCCAACAAAGGCCCTTTGGGGCTTGTACGCCCTCAACCCAAGGTTCCCACATATGGTTTGTGTCCCTGAGCTGCAGCCACCAACTCCTAACTTCATCTCAGGCCAATCCTACTCTAGCCCTGACTTCTTTCCTGCCAGGGACACCTCGCACGGCAGGGAAGCTACTTCTCCATCCCTGTCCAGACACTGGTGAAGTTCAGCATTATCCCATTCCCACAGACCAAGAAGATCAAAGGAAGTTACCAGGGGTCTCCTAGCTCCATCCTCCTCATGTCCCAGACTTCCCTGGGCCTTGCCTCTCTCTGCAGATGTTGGGATCCTGGAGGGGCCCCCAAGACCCCAAATGACCCACTTTGTGTGGTTGTCAATTATCTTACAATCACCTCTGAGCTTTGACAATTTAATCTGGTCCACGTGCTGTCAGGGCCCGCCCCCTAGTGGCTGACTCTGGCCCACACACTGCCCCCACCCACTGGCACCAACTGAGCCTAGTCCCCACTTCCACCAGCCTCAGCCAAAAAGGACCTCTAAGTCCTTGCAGAGGCTCCACAACAGCCCCATTTCCCCCTTCCCAGACATAGGCACAGCAATGCCCGTCATACAATGGGGGCCTGGCTGCCCAGAGCTTTGCACTGCCCCCAGCAGCCTCCCCAGGCTATATGTGTGTCCATTCATCAGGATGGTGATTAAGCACCAAGAGGAAGTGTTAGGATGTGACCCCTGAACCCACGAGACTCATAAAGACAATAGCTGGGGCCACATCGAGAGGCTTCAGGCGTCCTGTCTATTTTAGGGCGGCCCCAAGCACGGCTGGCCAACACCCAGGGCATCCTGAGGCTCATTAATTTGTGTGAGAGTGACGGAGACAGGATGAAGGGTCCGAGAGGCCTTCTGTCAGCCGTTTCCTGCCAGCCCGCCAGCCCTGCTCAGTACTCCACTCATGGAGCCCCCGACTCTGGCCTCCGGAGACCCCTCCTTGCTCATTCTCTGTGGTGGACCCAGCCACCTTCCTCTCCTTTCAAAGGCTTTTACTGAGAGTTGAGAGGTTCTGCCCTTTCTGGGATCCACTCTTTGTTTTCTCCGCAAGGGAAGCAGAGGAAGAAGTGAACAGCATCAGCCTCATCCAGGCGGAGACCATGGAGAATCTCCCTCGAAATAGCCTTCTGGTGTTCTGTTCCCACGGCCTGGCCTCCGCTGAGCCTGGGAGTTGTTGTTCAGTCGCTCAGTCATGTCTGACTCTTTGCAACCCCATAAACTGCAGCACACAGGCTTCCCTGTCCTTTACCATCTCCTGGAGCTTGCTCAAACTCATGTCCATTGAATCGGTGATGCCATCCAACCATCTCATCCTCTGTCATCCCCTTCTGCCTCAATCTTTCCCAGCATCAGGGTCTTTTCTAATGAGTCAGCTGGGAGTAGCAAGAGGTTAATGGCTGGGGCCTTTGGGCTCCACAGTACGCTGGAGCCAGGGGACCAAGGGTTAAATACACAACTGTTAGGTATGCGTCTCCCCCAGACACTTATCTCCCAATTGTTGGTAGCTTGAAACTGACCACAGTATAAGTATTTGCACCACTGAAACTGGCAAACACTATCAGACGAGCACTGTGATCAAGGGGGGCCTGGGCCCCTTTCACATTCTCTGCCTGGAATTCCCTCATCCAGATGACTTGGTTGAAAAGTATTGCTTGGGATGACTCTAGGGTCACAGAGACTTGGAGTGCATATCCACATGTAGTTCCTAGTACCCTAAGCCCACTCCATCCCTCTGCGATCTTTGGTCTTGGATGGGACAGAGACAGATCAGTCTTCAAAGTCAAGCTAGATCCTACATGCAGCCCCGTTCATGTCACTTCATCTCACTGATGCTTCATTTTTTCAAAATAGGAGCTGTAACTTTAGAGGCTTCATAGGGTTTGTATTTCTTCAAAATAGGAGCTGTAGCTTCATAGGGCTCATTCTAGGACTGGAACTTAGTAAGGTTCCTGGAAAACTGAGTTGACTGTGTCATGTGAAGTGTTTAGTGTCTTGAGGCCCCTGCAGGACTGATTGATTCTAACAATGAAATAATCATCAGCTGTTGTTACAGTGTTTGCTATTATTACTTTCCTCATCACCTATCTTCAGGCTAAAAGAAGAGTCTGCAAAAACTTTTGTAGTACTTTTTTTCTTTGAAATGCTCTGATAACATAAACTGAAAGGGGCCTGGTGCCTTCTTCAGCTTTGCCTGTGCCCAGGTCCAAGCATAACCCTTGGCTGACAGTAAGTAGCCAATGATTGACAGGTGGCCAAGCACACAACTTGGCAGCTTTTTAGGGAACGTGACATTTCTAGCACAGTGAAAGAGTCCTACTGACTTTCCTCTTCGCTCAGGATGCATGTCTTACTGTCAGTTGTTCCAAACCCAGTTTTCTTGGTTTTAGGAATACAGTGCCCTGGGAGCACCTGAGGAATGACATCCACTCAGAGCCTCAGAGAAAGGAAGACTATACCAACTGCTTCCCCAGGCTCACAGCAAAAGCAAAGATTAAAATCAGAAAAGCTGAGATTTTTTTTTTCCTGGAAAGGAGCATCTCTGGCTCTTGGGGGAGTGGAACACCTTATCTTCATCTTCAGCCCCCAAGGGGATGCCTTGTGGGCGGTCAGAGGTACCACGGAACATCAGCAGTTCAGTCATCATCTCACATCTGCTCCAGCAGGCCCTATGTTTGTGGAAGGGACGGGGGGGTTGGGGGGTGGAATCAGCGGAGCAGAGGATGGTTGACTAAGGAGAAGCAGAAATTAAATAATGTAAGATTCATCTGGACTCAAGCTATATTTTGTGTAGCCTATAGCAATTGCTTTCATTTCTTTGAGCTTGTTTCTGCAAAAGTCAAGACTATAAGGCTGCCCTCAAAATCCTAGTAGAAAGAGTCTATGTGGTGAAGTTGATGGAAAGCCCTGGTGCCTAATTAGTGCTCAGAATATATCTGTTTGGCATCTTTCTGATCATCATGAACAGATTTTGCCTGAGAGCCAAAAACCACAGTATTAAGTAGGACTGTTTATTGCTTATTGCTCAAGCAAAGCCCTGGGTCCAAAGAGGCAAAAGTCTGCTTCCTGGCCTGTTGCTACAGTACAGGTAGGACCTCTGTTCCCCAGACCTTTCCTAAGTCCAACTAGCCAGGAATATAATAACATTATCTGTTGCCATGATTGCTGACCCTCACAAGGGCAAGATGCTATGAGCAAGAAGGCAAAGATTCAAAACCTCAAATCTTTGGACCAAACCAAAACAATGAAGGCCTGTTAGCATCAATACCTGAAGAGAGAAGGGCCACTTGAATCCCTAATTCTTCCCAGCACACATGTGAGTATCTGCATGGACACGTGGGCATAAGGACTTAAGTGTACTCACATGCCTGTCCCTGGGCAGAGTTATGGATGCGAGCTTGCCCCTGTGGACTTCTTACAAGTGCACACAGTCTGTGTACAGGTACCTCCCGGACATGTGTGCACAGGGAGCTGATGTCTGTGTATATATGTGCATGCACACCCTTCTGCATAGGTGTGAGTGTTTGGGTACTGGTACCTGCATGTGCAAGGATAGGGTTACACTTAGGAATGAATGAACAAGGTGGCTGCACACTCCTGTGTGTGCCACTCTGGCCATGGACCATCTGCAGATAGCCACGGGTGAATAAATGTGCAAGCATGTGCCTATGAACTTGTATGTATTTTTAGCACTTGAGAGTACAAATAAACAGCATAAACAAGATGGTTGGGAGGAGGAGGGGTTTAAATACTTAGGAAGACAAACAACCCCCACAAGGACTTCACAAGCACCCATTAGGTACAAATAATGTACACGCTAATTACAAATTACTCTTTTCTGCTCATTAAAGCAGAACCTCTGTGCTCTGTTAGCTCAGTTTGGGTTACTCTACACACTGGAAAGTAATAAAAATGGCTTCTAGGTCAGGAAGATGGCCACATGGGGCATAGGAAGGCTTCTCAGCAATGCAAATGGTCACCCAGACCAGGCACCAGGGCACTGACGCTGACTCCTCTGTCCACCGAACCCATGTTCAATCAGTCACCAAATTCAGTCGCGTTCACCTCCTTCTGTGCATCTTCATTGACACTGTTCGCTCAAGTCACTGCCTGTCTTCTCTGACAGCACCAGAGAGCAGCCCGTACTGCCTCCAACTGGTCCCCCCGACTTCCCTCTGGCTCCTCTCCAACCCATCCCCTAAGACCCTGTCGGCAAACCTGCTGACCTTATTCCTGCACTTAAAGCCCTCCCCCGCCCCCGCCATGGCTTCCCCATCACTTCCAAGCATTGTCCAACCGCAGGGCTTGTCCAGCCATGACAGGAGCTCCAAATACCTCTGCAGCCTTGTTCCCTGCACGTCACATCCAGCAAGGTGGAGTGACTCCCAGACATTTCCCGAGTCCACCTGGCTGAGACCTCCAGGTCTGAGCTCACTTTCTGCCTCAGTCCCCAGTGCCCTCTCTTTTTCCATTCCTGCTCCACTGGCTGGATCTGCATGGTGAGCTCCTATCCCATCTTGGGAATGTTGTTCTGGCAAAGCATCTACTGCCTCTGGCTTCTTCCTAATTCTGTGCTCTGTACCCAAGTTTATCATTTATTGACTATCTCCTCAATGAGACTGCAGGCAGGGGCTTTATCTTGTTGACTCTTAGGTGCATGTCTGGTATCTAGAACACCTTCTGACACATATGCCTGTGTGCGTGCTAAGTCACTTCAGTCTTGTCCAATTCTTTGCAAACCTATGGACTGTAGCCCACCAGGCTCCTCTGTCCATGGCATTTTCCAGGCAAGAATACTGGAGTATGTTGCCATTTCCTCCTCCAGGGGATCTTCCCAACCCAGGGATCGAATCTGTGTCTCCTATGTCTCCTGCATTGGCAGGCAGGTTCTTTACCACTAGCGCCATTTGGGAAGCCCTTCTGACATGTAGTATATATTTAATAAATACACACAAAAAAAGCTGAATGAAAACTTAATTAATATCCTTATTATACTGCTCAATCCTTCTTTTTATCACTGCAACTGATATATCTTCTTTACCCCCTTGAGATTCAGGGTTTTAATTATGATTAAACACTGAATTGAGCTTCCCAGCATGTGTTTTTCAAGATGTCCTTCTTGTCTCCCCAACACCACTGCTTTTTGACAACTGCCAGTTCTGAGTCAATTCTCTTCACAGAATAGAGCTGCCAGGACTCAGGTGCACCACCTAGAGGCTGAAAAGTGCAACACCTCAGAAAAGAAAGTCCCGGAAGAAGCCTTCTTGGTGACCAGCAAGACAGTCACCCTAGTCATTATTTCCAACACACTTACATCTGAGGGTGGGTCAGAAGAAGCTCCCAGTCTCAGCTTCAGTGATGTGTCCAGAATCAGTCTTTGTCATACATTCTGGGTCCCAGTCAGAAGTACCGTCTCCACCCCCGCCAACCCCCCTCCCACCCATTCTTCCTACTATGTTCCCCCTTTGGGCACTTTCTGCCCTGCTGACTTCTGCCCTGCCCATCTTGTCCAATCAAAAAAGTTCTCACAACCTAGAAAGTCAAACAATTGTGTTCCTTCTCTCGTGCTCCATAGCTCCAGGTAAATATTTGTTCATCCTCTACCTAACAGCTTTCTTGTTCCAGGCACTAAGAGATCAAGACTTGGCAAAACCATAACAATTTTCTGCCTACAACACTTTCCAAAGCTGCTGGTTGGCTCCACACTTTGGTCGTCCATATGTCCCTCTTCCCAGAGATATTTTTCACAATGACTTCTTATCCCTCCCTATAACACAGAAGCAGTGGTCAACTTTAAAGAGGCAACTTCTTTTACCAAAACCAAAATACCTCACTTATCTGGAAACTAACCATATAATTATTTGTTAATAGGTCAGCATCCTTTGAGACATGTCAAGAGTTTTTGACGGCAAGATTCATCCCATCAACTTCTATATGCTAAGTTCCAATCCAGGATATTTTTCTGAAAATCTGAAACATTTTGATGGAAGATGCATTACCTCTCCATCTTCCAAGCTCAGAGATCTGGTAGCATTTGAAATGTCCCAACTGGTAAACCATAACTATGAAGATATCAGAGAGTACATGAGAAAGGAAAGCAACTATTAAACCAACATAAGGAAAATGGGAATACTGATAAACTGATCCAGTACTGTAACCCTAGGAAAGAGGGCTTTGCAGAGTCATTTGCATAACTGAACAGCAGTGTACTTCTCCATAAAAGAGTGCAGATGAAGAATGTCAGAATACAACATAAAGAAGTCTAAAGAAAGTGAGAGATATACCATGTTCATAGACGCTGAGACAATGACCTGAAGATGGCAGTTCTCTCCCAAAGTAATCTATCTCTCAATTCAATGAAAAATATGCCAAAACATACACACACACACACACATATATATATAGAGAGAGAGTGACATACAGCAAGTTGGTCCTAAGATTCATACATATCAGTAGAGGGGAAAAGACAGCCATAATAATTCTGAAAGAGGAGGAAAAAGAAAAGAAAGAAGAGAATGAGTGTGAGAGAAGCAACTTCCTTAGTATAATCAATATAAAATGAGTAAAGGATCTAAGTAGATATTCCTCCAAAAACAATTCATAATAGCCAATAAGCACAAGAAAAAATGCTCAATAACATTACTCATCAGGGAAATGCAAAAAACAAAAATTACAGTGAGCTAGCACTTCACATCTATAGCATGGCTGTAATTTTAAAAATGGGAATTAACAAATATTTGTGAGGATGTAGAAAAACTAGAATCTTCGTGCAGTGCTGTGGAAATATAAAATGGTGAAGCCAACTTAAGAAATAGTATAGTTGTTCCTCAAAAAGTCAGAGTTACCATATAACCCAGAAATTCCTGTCCAAGGTATATAACCAAAAGAATTAAAGCCATATGTTCATACAAAAACTTGCACAAGAAAATTCATAGCAGCCTTATTCTTAACAGCCAAAAAGTGAAAAACTGAAGTGTGCATCAACTGATAGATGGACAAACAAATTGTGGTATAGACATACAATGGAATATTATCCAGCCATAAAAAAACAAAATAGTACTGTTATGTGCAACACATGGATGAATTTTGAAAATATTACACCACATGTATAAAATATCCATAATAGACAAATCTATTAAGATGAAAAGTAGGGTAGTGGCTGTCTAGGGCTGAGGAGGGGATGGGGAATTTGGAAGTGATATTTAAACAGTACAGAATTTCTTTGGGGGGTGGTAATAGAAATGTTCTAATATTGACTGGGGTGATGATTGCATAATTCTGGGAATATTAAAAATAGTACACTTTGAAAGAGTGAACTTTATATGAAACATATATTAATATTTTAAAACAGTAACTATAAAGCTGTAGCAATTAAAATATGCAGGGCTGGTGTAATGATAAGCAAATCAAAGAGGAAAAAGCTCCAAAGCCTACCCACTCATAAAAGAATTCAGTGTAGGGCAGAGTTGACATTGTAAATTAGTGGAGAAATGGTTTAGTCAATAAATGGTGTTGTCCATCTAGCTATGTATATGAAAATTAAAATAAAATTTAATCCCATATCCATGTTCCTCACACATAAAAATTTCAAATAAGTTGATGAACCTAAGTGTAAAAAACAATTAAAATCTGTAAAACTTTCAGAGGAAAATATTGCAAGACAAACTTAAGACATCATGAGAGTGAGATTTTTGAACAAAACCAAAAAGCACAAACCAAAATGGAAAACATAGTATTTTTCTGTATTAAAATTTTAAATTATGAATGGATATGCAGAACTCACAGAGAAAACAAACTTATGGCTACCAAAGGAAAGAGGAAAGGGGAAGGAATAAATTAGGAATATGGGATTAGCAGGCACAAACTATCACATATAAAATAAATAAGCAACGCTGAGCTACTGTATAACACAGGGAAATATATCCATTATCTTGTAATACCTGTAACGGAGCATAATCTGCAAACATACTGAATCACTACACTGCATAGCTGAAACCAACATTATATTGTAAACCAACTGTATTTCAATAAAACATTTTTAATTTTAGAATAACTATATATCATAAAATATAATTTTAAAAAAGAATTATGCAGGGGCTTCCCTGGTGGCTCAGTGGTGAAGAATCTGCCTGCAATTCAGGAACTGCAGGAGATGTTGGTTTGATCTCTGGGTCTGGAAGACCCACTGGAGGAAGGCATGGCAACTCACTCCAGTATTTTTGCCTGGAGAATCCCATGGACAGAGGAGCCTGGTGGACTACAATCCATAGGATCACAAAGAGTCGAAACATAACTAAAGCGACTTAACATGCACACATGCACACAATCAACAAAAGCCTGAAACTTGGAACTTTTTAAATTAATTTTTTAAAAATACAAAAAATACAACAATATGCAAAAGATAGGAATCAGCAATTTTCAGCAAACAACAATGGCAAACATGCAAAAGAATCTCAAAATCGGTAACAATGAAGGAAATACAAAACAATGAGGCACCACTTCTCAGTCTTCATATCTTGTGTATTTATGAGTTGCCGTTGAGGATGAATGGAAGTGGGAACTCTGATAAAAACTCTTGGTGGAAACATAAACTGATACAAACACTGTGGGGGAAAAAAAAAACACCTGGCAGGTCTGGTAACGATGGTCACACGGTAATGCTTGGCTATTCTCATTTTAGATCTCCACCCTGGAGAGGAGACAAAACAGAGGAACAAGAACCTATGGACAAGGACACACTCCAGCACTGTTCGGACTTCCCTGATAGCGCAGTTGGTAAAGAAGCCGCCTGCAATGCAGGAGAGCCTGAGTCAATTCCTGGGTCAGGAAGATCCTCTAGAGAAGGGATAGGTTACCCACTCCAGTATTCTTGGACTTCCTTTGTGGCTCACCTGTTAAAGAATCCGCCCACAATGCGGGAGACCTGGGTTCAATCCCTGGGTTGGGAAATGCCCCTGGAGAAGGGGCAGGCTACCCACTCCAGTATTCTCACCTAGAGAATTCCATGGACTATTCCCATGGGGTCGAAAAGCAGTCGGACACAAATGAGTGATTTGCACTTTCACTTTCCAGCACTGTTTATTTTTTTAATTTAAATTTATTTATTTTAACTGGAGGCTAATTACAATATTGTATTGGTTTTGCCATACATCAACATGAATCCGCCACAGGTGTACACGTGTTCCCCATCCTGAACCCCCCTCCCACCTCCCTCCCCGTACCATCCCTCTGGGTCATCCGAGTGCACCAGCCCCAAGCATCCTGTATCCTGCATCGAACCTGGACTGGTGATTCGTTTCTTATATGATATTATACATGTTTCAATGCCATTCTCCCAAATCTTCCCACCCTCTCCCTCTCCCACAGAATCCAGAAGACTGTTCTATACATCTGTGTCTCTTTTGCTGTCTCACATACAGGGTTATCATTACCATCTTTCTAAATTCCATATATATGTGTTAGTATACTGTATTGGTGTTTTTCTTTCTGGCTTACTTCACTCTGTATAATCGGCTCCAGTTTCATCCACCTCATTAGAACTGATTCAAATGTATTCTTTTTAATGGCTGAGTAATACTCCATTGTGTATATGTACCACAGCTTTCTTATCCATTCATCTGCTGATGGACATCTAGGTTGCTTCCATGTCCTGGCTATTATAAACAGCCAGCCCTGTTTAAATAGTGAAACCCTGGACACAACAGAAGGCATGTAAGACATAATAAGGAAAGTATAGCTTATAGTTGCAGTTCAATGTCACAGTTTCAATGAATGAATCATACCTCTGTATCAACGTGGATCAATTTCAAAAATACATTTATTAAAATTTTAAGAATTGTATCTGCAATTTGATAGGGTTTGTGTAAATTTTAAAGAATCCAAATAATATGCCATAAATATGTGTTAATATATGATCATTTGTTTTTCTCTTTCTGACTTACTTCATACTGTATGACAAACTCTGGATCCATCCACATTACTATAAATGACACAAGTTCATTCCTTTTAATGGCTGGGTAATATTCCATTGTGTATATGAAAAACGCTACTGATGAACCTATTTGCAGGGCAGAAATAGAGACACAGACACAGAGAATGGACATGTGCCCCCAGTGCAGAGGAAAGAGAGGGTGGAACAAAATGGGAGAGGAGCAGTGACATATATACAACCACCATGTGTAAAACAGATGGCTAGTAGGAAGCTGCCATATAGCACAGGGAGCTCAGCTCCTGCTCTGTGATGACCTAGAGGGGCGGGATGTGGGTGGGCTGTGAGGAAGACAAGAGGCAGGGGATATACATATACATTCATATAGCTGATTCGCTTTGTTGTACAGCAGAAACTAACACAAAGCGATAAAGGAACTGTGTGTGTGCTCAGTCTCTCAGTCGTGTCCAACTCTTTGCGACCCCATGTACTGGCCCATCAGGTTTTTCTGCCCATGGAACTTTCCAGGCAATAATACTGGAGTGGGTTGCCATTTCCTTCTCCAAGGGATCTTCCTGACCCAAAGACTGAATCCACAGCTCCTGAGTTTCCTACACTGGTAGGCAGATTCTTTACCATTGTCCCACCTGGGAAGCCCAAAGCAATTATACTCAAAAAATATGCCATCTGTGAATACATCTTTGGAATGTATTTACATGTCAACTTTTAAAACATGGGACTTCCCTGGTGGCTCAGCTGGTAAAGAATCTGCCTGGAATGCAGGAGACCTGGGTTTGACCCTTGGGTTGGGAAGATCTCCTGGAGAAGGGAAAGGCTACCCACTCCATTATTCTGGCCTGGAGAATTCCATGAACTGTGTAGACCATGGGGTTGCAAAGAGTCAGATACAACTCAGTGACTTTCACTTTCACTTTAAAACTTGGAAAGAAAGTTCAGTTCAGTCGCTCAGTTGTGTCTGACTCATTGAGACCTCATGGACTGCAGCTTTTTAATATGCTGTCTAGGTTGGTCATAGCTTTTCTTCCAAGGAGCAAGTGTCTTTTAATTTCAAGGCTGCAGTCACCATCTGCATTGATGTTGGAGCCCCCAAAAATAAAGTCACTGTTTCCATTGTTTCCCCATCAATTTGCCATGAAATGATGGGACCAGATGTCATGATCTTAGTTTTCTGAATGTTGAGTTTTAAGCCAACTTTTTCACTCTCCTCTTTCACTTTCATTAAGAGGCTCTTTAGTTCTTTGCTTTCTGCCATAAGGGTGGTGTCATCTGCATATTGGTATTTCTCCTGGCAATCTTAGTTCCAACTTGTGTTTCATCCAGCCCTGCATTTCACATGATGTACTCTGCATATAAGTTAAATAAGCAGGGTGACAATATACAGCCTTGACATACTCCTTTCCTGATTTGGAACCAGTCTGTTGTTCCATGTCCAGTTCTAACTGTTGCTTCTTGACCTGCATACAGATTTCTCAGGAGGCAGGTAAGGTGGTCTGGTATTCTCATCTCTTGAAGAATTTTCCAGTTTGCTGTGATCCACACAGTCAAAGGCTTTGGTGTAGTCAATAAAGCAGAAGTAGATGTTTTTCTGGAACTCTCTTGCCTTTTCAATGATCCCACGGATGTTGGAAATTTGATTTCTGGTTCCTCTGCCTTTTCTAAATTCAGCTTGAACATCTGGAAGTTCACAGTTCACATACCGTTGAAGCCTGGCTTGGAGAATTTTGAGCATTACTTTGCTAGGGTGTGAGATGAGTGCAATTGTGCGGTAGTTTGAGCATTCTTGGGCATTGCCTTTCTTTGGGATTGGAATGAAAACTGACCTTTTCCAGTCTTGAGTGCAGCACTGTCACAGCATCAACTGGAATTCCGTCACCTCCACTAGTTTTGTTCACAGTCCTAAGGCCCACTTGACTTTGCGTTCCTGGATGTCTGGCTCTAGGTCACACCCTTGTGGTTATCTGGGTCATGAACATCTTTTTTGTACAGTTCTTCTTATATTCTTTCTGTGTGGGAAGAAAGAATATACACCAAATTCAGTTGGCAATTACTTCTAGGGTACAAGGTCAGGGAGAAAGAAGTTGTATGTCCTTTTCTTTAACTGTATCTGTAACACTTCATTTTTCAGCTAATTAATCCAAATACAGCAAAACACAAGTGTTTGTCAAATTTAGGTAGTAGATTAATGATTCTATCACCCTCTATAATTGTCTGTATACTTTAAATAGTTTATAATCAACTTTAAAAAGGTTAGGGGGCCACAAGAATGAAGTTAGGATATCAGTTAGAAATCCATAGCAAAAATGTAAAAAGAGGTAGCAGGCATAGGCCAGGATGATTTCATGAGGCATGTGAAGAAGAGATGAAGAGTAGATGGAATTGAGAATGGAGACAATTTGATAGGTAGAATTGAGAGAACTTGATGACTGATTAGATCAGAAAGAAAGAAAAGAGTCAAAACTGCCATGCAAATGTCAGCCAGCACAGTTGGTCGAAAGCATGGTAACCACTGACTAAGTTAGTGAAGTGAAGTGAACTGAAAGTGCCTCAGTCGTGTCCGACACTTTGCGACCCTATGGACTATACAGTCCATGGAATTCTCCAGGCCAGAATACTGGAGTGGGTAGCTGTTCCCTTCTCCAGGGGCTCTTCCCAGCACCAGGGATCGAACCCAGGTCTCCCACATGGCAGGCAGATTCTTTACCAGCTGAGCCACAGGGAAAGAGGAGGTGACTTGGGCAAAGTAATGAACTAAGTTAGGAAATGTTTGATTTAAGATAGTAGGTAAATAAATAGTCCTCTTGTCCAGTGATCAGAACAAAGGCTTGCAGGTTTGATGTAGAATGCAGTTGGCAAATGAAGACCTGGGACGGTGTATGGGGTAGAAAGTGGGCAAAGAATGAAACCTGGGAACACCCCAAAATGTAAGGCTAAGAAAAAGCTTGAAAATGTGACTGAGATGTGACCAGAGAGGAGAATAGAAGACAAAGGGAAGGGGGCACAGAACAAAATATAATAATAATAATAAAGTGAACGTTTCAAAAATGGATGGAGAGGTCAGTGCCACCTGGTTCTCCATCATGTGAAATCAGGTCCCCAAATTCCCCAAATTGGATGTAACAATGCAGAGGTCATTGCTGATCTGGGATTAGGACTAAAATTGTGGAGGAGTGACTGAAGGGGAGAGAATTTTGTCAGCTGGTGTAGACACTTGCTTTGAAGTCAGATGGCCTGGGATCAACTTCCACAGCAGTGTGTGCCTCCCAGCAAGTTACCTAATCTCGTGTTTCATTGTTGTTCAGTTGCTAAGTCATGTCTGACTCTTTGTGAACCCACAGACTGTAGCACACCAGGCTTCCTTGTCCTTCACTATCCCAGAGTTTGCTCAAACCATGTCCATTGATTTAGTGATGCCATCCAACATCTCATCCTCTGCCACTGCCTTCTCTTCCTGCCTCAATCTTTCCCAGCATCAGGTCTTTTCCAGTGAGTTAGGTCTTTGCATTGGGTGGCCAAAGTATTGGAGTTTCAACGTCAGCATCAGTCCTTTCCATGAATATTCAGGGTTGATTTCCTTTAGGGTTGACTGATTTGACCTCCTTGCTGTCCAAGAGACTCTCAAGGATCTTCTGCAGCACCAGGGTTTGAAGGCATCGATTCTTAAGCCCTCAGCCTTCTGTAGGTCTTCTCTGGTGGCTCAGTTAGTAGAGTCTGCCAGCAATGAGGGAGACCCTGTTTCAGTTCCTCAGGTGGGAAGACTTCCTGGAGAAGGAAATGGCAACCCACTCTAGTATTCTTGCCTGGAGAATTCCATGGACAGTGGAGCCTGGTGGGCTACAGTTCATAGGGTCACGAAGAGTCGGACACAACTGAGTGGCTAACACTTTCACTTTCTTCTTTTCAGCCTTCTTTATGTCCAACTCACAAATGATGGTGCTGGAAAAATTATAGCTTTGACTATATGGTCTTCTTTAGGCAAAGTGATATCTCTCTTTTTTAATGTGTTGTCTAGATTTTTCATAGCTTTTCTTACAAGGAACAAGTGTCTTTTAATTTCATGACTGCAGTCACTGTCCATAGTGATTTTGGAGCCCAAGAAAAGAAAATCTGCCACTGTTTCCATTTTTCCCCATTTCTTTGTCATGAAGTGATGGGACTGGATGCCATGATCTTAGTTTTTGAATGCTGAGTTTTAACATTATGCTTTAATCATGTTAACTCACCTAGTATTCATTTATCATAGGGTTATTGTGAGTATTAAATAAATTACTACAGGGGATTTAGCACATTTGCTATGTGGACACTGAGCACTAGAAATGCACCCCTACTATGAAATATGGTTTAAATGGGGAAAGAGATATGGTAGGAGCTGTAAGCAGAACTGAGCCAATGATGGTGGTTGGGTGAAAGGTATTGAATATATTTAGAAGCTGATAGAAAAACAGTAGGAAAAAGAATTTGGAGATTCAGAAGAAAGAGAAGAGATAGTTACTGGAGAGGGCTACCTGAGGAGGGTGTGGGGTTGAGGTCCAAAGCACAAGCAGGGGAATCAGGGTAATGCTGGAAACAGTCAACCTCTATTATGGCAGGAAGGCAGACAGACAGAATAGATGCAGGCAGAGAGACAGTTGAAAGTGGACAGAGTGGAGAACAAAGCTCAGAGTATCCATCCCTCTGATGGCTTCTACTTTTTCAGTGACCCAATATATGAGGTTGTCTTTTTATTGTAAAAGAAGAGAGAGATTGGATACCTGAACACCCTGGGTACCAGTGAGACAGGAACTCTGGAGATTAGGAAAGAGAGCTGAAAGAGAGACATATTTCTGGGTAGCACTGGGAGCCGCAGGCATCCAAACAAACACTGGTCTCCTACAATCTGTCCATCCATAACTTTCTTCCATCTGAAAAGAGAGATTCAGTAGCAGGTAAAGCTCAAATGATCATGTAAGTGCCAATTGGCACCAAGGGGGTCAGCTGGCCCCTGACACACAGGTGGCACTCAGTGGCAGAAGGGATGTGGATGCTGGGCAGGTGAGCAAGACATAAGACCAATGTAGAAGACCAATACACAGTCCCCTCAAGGTTGACTTGCTCTGGAGTCCCAGGGCCAGGAGCTGGGGATGCCTACTAGTCTATTCTTGCTCTAAGTAAAGTCTAATCCAAGATCACTCCTTTACCTGTCTTCAGTTCAGTTCAGTCGCTCAGTTGTGTCCGACTCTTTGTGACTCCATGAACTGCAGCACGCCAAGCCTCCCTGTCCATCACCAACTCCCGGAGTTCACCCAAAGTCATGTCCATCAAGTCGGTGATGCCATCCAGCCATCTCATCCTCTGTTGTCCCCTTCTCCTCCTGCCCCCAATCCCTCCCAGCATCAGAGTCTTTTCCAATGAGTCAACTCCTCGCATGAGGTGGCCAAAGTATTGGAGTTTCAGCTTTAGCATCAGTCCTTCCAAAGAACACCCAGGACTGATCTCCTTTAGAATGGACTGGTTGGATCTCCTTGCAGTCCAAAGGACTCTCAAGAGTCTTCTCCAACACCACAGTTCAAAACATCAATTCTTCGGCACTCAGCTTTCTTCACAGTCCAACTCTCACATCCATACATGACCACTGGAGAAACCATAGCCTTGACTAGACGGACCTTTGTTGGTAAAGTAATGTTACCTGTCTTAGAAACCACAAAACTGAAGCTCCAGTACTTTGGCCACCTGATGCAAAGAGCCAACTCCTTGGAAAAGACTGATGCTGGGAAAGATTGAAGGCAACAGAAGGGGATAACAGAGGACAAGATGGTTGGATGGCATCACTGACTCAATGGACATGAATTTGAGCAAACTCCAGGAGAGAGTGAAGGACAGGGAAGCCTAGTGTGCTGCAGTCCATGGGGTCACAAAGAGTCAAACACGGCTTATCAACTGAACAACAAACAACACCAGAAACTACAAAAAAGCTGTTTAAACATAGAAATTTTCTCTCCCGTGCTTTGAGATTCCAAATCAGTAGGTTGAGAATGAGAAACTTACATGTGGACTCGCACCAAAGTTTGAGTCACTAGTCCAGATACCAGGACCAACCCTGTCCTGCTAGCAGTTGTCAAGAAGCTCAGCTGTGCCGAAGCCAGGACCCAGGCAAGACCTTGGCAGACGGCACCCATCCCCAAGCCCTGAAGGACAGAGGAAGCTGGCAGACCCCCAGCCTCCTCCAAGACATCAAGGGGTTAAGAAAAGCGCCAGGAACCTGCATACTTTTATTACATTATAGGGATGTTATTGCATTATAAATAATGCCACAGGATGCATTATTTATACATTTAATATCAGGCTTGCTTATAAGTCAGATCTCTTTACTTTTAGATAAATACTCCATCTGTAGCCCACCTCCAGCAGCCAGGCACAGACAGAAAGTGGAAAGCACACTCTTGCTCTTTCAGACGGTGGAGGGAGGGCAGACACATGTCAGAGACAGCAAAAGCCCTGTGATGGGAAGCAGATAATGTCTTTATGAAAACTAACAGATGGCTCTTTCGAAAGCCCTTTCAGTTCTCCTTTATTCTGATAAGCGTGGGGAAGCAAGATACCCTGGAGAGAGCTTTATGGGCTTGTACTTATTGTCCTAAGAGCCCAGAGAGTAGGAGACAGAGAGGCGAAGAGTGCACGGGAGGGGTGAGGGGAGAGGGGAGGGGAGGGTGCTCAGCTCTGCAATCCACTTGCTGCTGGTGTGGATCAGGAAACCGGAGAGCAACTGAAGCAATGACAGTGGCTCTTTCCAAGCATCCGAACGTCTATTCATTCAGAATATTCACTGTGACAGCTTTCCACGTGCCAACTTCTGGACCAGACGCTAAAGGAGACCCATGGATGAGTAACATGAGGCTGTCAAAGGTTTCTCTGTGTGAAGATACACATACACAAAGGTAACCATGATCACGATATCGGGTGATCTACATCAGAAGTCAAGACAAAGAGTTGTAGAGTTCATAGGAAAGCGAGGCTAGCCCAGTCGTAAAACTTCGTTATTATTGTCATTACTACTGTCATCATTTTAACTATAACTACTACGTGTATGTGCCAACCAGTGTGTCCCAAACACCACTGACTTAGTGCCAGGGTCTGTCCCAGGTGCTGGGGTGACAGCAGAGGCTGGGACAGACAGGGTCCCCGCCTCTTGGAACTCACAGGCTGGCAGGAAGACAGAAAACAAGGAAACCAACAGAATCAATCCAGACGCTGAAAGTGTAACTAGAGAATATGGAAGGACAGAGAGGAGTGTAATTGGAGCAGGAAGACATCTCTCAGGGGAACAATTCGGCTACAACCTGAATAATGTCACGCGAAAGTGGAGGACATACTTTAACAGGAGGGGGAGGCTGTACTGAGACCCCGAAGGTGGATAAAATTTGTAGACCTGGAATTGGAGAAAAGGAGTTTTCCAGATGGAGCAAAACAGGTGAACACAGGGCACAGGTGGTAGATTAAGTGTCAGAGTTAAGGTGGGAAGGAGGAAGACACAAGAATGACGAGGGTGGTCAGGTTGGCTGGGGGTCCTACTGGACAAGTGATATGAGATGTCTATTCTTCACTTTTCCAGGGGGTTGGGAGAGGAGCATCAAGAGTTTCAGAGAACAATAAAATATGGACCATAAGCAAATCTGTCACCCATGGCTGGCTGGGATGGACTGAAGAGCCACAGGAAAGAATGAAGATGGGATTCATCAGAAAGCAGCCCCAGTCACCCAAGGAAAACATACCAAAGGGCACCCTAGGCTCTTTCTTGGAACTAAGCCTTATCTCTAATTCTTACACTTTCTCCCTGATTTTTCACTCTAACCAAGGAGTTCTTTATGCACTTAGTATAGAAGGCACTAGTTTGGCAAGGATGCTTCCTAAATATTTTTTGTCTTAACACTTTTCAAAATGTAAAACTGTTAGTCACTCAGTTGTGTCCAACTCTTTGTGACCCCATGAGCTGTAGCCTTCCAGGCTTCTCTGTCCATGGGATTTCCCAGGCAAGAACACTGGAGTGGGTTGCTATTTCCTTCTCCAGGGAATTTTCCTGACCCAGGGATCGAACAAGGTCTCCTGCATTGCAGGCAGATTCTTTACCATCTGAGCCACCAGGGAAGACAAAACATTTTTTTCTTACACTTTTCAAAATGTAAAAGTTAATCATTTATTAGAAGACTTGAATTGAGAGGTGAGAGGGAGGTCCAAGTGGGAGGGGATATATGTATACGTAGAGCTGATTCACTTTGTTGTACAACAGAAACCAACACAACATCGTAAAGTAAGTATACTTCAATTAAAAAAAAATCATTTAGAACCACATACACACAGGCATGCACGTGTGTACAAACACAAAATCCAAATAAGGTCTATAGTTTAGTTAATAGTATAATACTAGCGTCAACTTCCTGGTTTTGACGATTGGACTACAGCTTTGTAAGATGGGATCACTGAGGGAGGATGTACTATGAGAACACAGCCCACCTCAAATGGGCCCAGTTTTTCATCCACTTTTGCTATCAGTGTTTGACTGGGCTCAGCATAGAATCCAGCACCTAGCACTATGCCTAGCATGGAGCAGATGTACAGAAACTAGGGAGGCTGGGGAAGAGCAGGAGAAAGGAAGACAAAGACAAAAGAGAGAGAAGTAAGAAGGGAAGGAGGAGGGGAAGGAAGGACGCCGCCAGCCACGGGGAAGGGGCAGAGATAAAAAGCAAAAGACCATGCTAGAGAAGCAGAGCATGGCAGGCCAGAAGAATCCAACCATCCTCATAAGCACACTTCAAGAGGCAACAGCAGGAAGAATGTGAAGGAAGGGGCTCTGTGGAGGCAAGAGTGCTTAGGACCTGGAATGCCCCGCCTTGGAAATCCTGACAGTTCCCACCCTTCTGAAAATGCAATTCCAAAGTGGAACCAACTTTCCAGCAGGGGAGGCCTGGGGGATGGGCAGCTTTCAGGGAAGTGGAAGCCAGTCGCTCACGGCGTCTCCATGGTAGAGCCATATAGACTCCCTGGGATCATCATGGATCCCAGGGAACTTCAGAGGGCAGGAGGTTGTCCTTGAATCCCGCTATGGGCTGAACTGTGCTCCCCTCAAAATTCCTCTGTTGAAATTCTAACCCTGAGTACGTTAGAAGGTGTCTCTTAGATTCGCTATTTGGAGACAGGGTCTTAGAGAGGTGCGTGCACATGTGCTCAGTTGCTTCAGTCGTGTCCGACTCTTTCCAACCCCGTGGGCTATAGCACACCAGGCTCCTCTGTCCGTGAAATTCTCCAGGCAAGAACACAGGAGTGGGTTGCTGTGCCCCCTCCAGGCCCTCCCTTCTTGACCCAGGCACCAAACCCCTGCCTCTTATGTCTCCTGCACTGGCAGGCAGGTTCTTTACCACTTGCACCACCTGGAAAGCACCTTAGGGAGGTGATTAAGGTTAAATGAGGTCATTAGGAGAGGTCTTAATCCAATATGACAGTGTCCTTATAAGGGGAGAAATTTAGGACACGGCACATTGTGGGAAGTCCACGTGATGACACCGGGAGGAAACAGCCGCCTACAAGCTACAGTGAGAGGCCCCAGTAGAAACCAGCCCTGCCGACACCCTTTCCCTGGACTTCTAGTCTCTAGAACTGTGGTCATTAAACTAATATAAATCTCAACCAGCTGGCCGAGTGTGCATAGTGAGAATATTGCAGAGGGAAGGCTCTGAGAGAGACAAAGCCCAGACAGACCCAAAGGAACAGTTACTGGAGAAGACGGAATCCAAGTATGTGAACGTGACCCTCTGCCAGCCTCTGAAAATGGGACAACAGAAAGAAAGGAGGGGATGCAGCATCAGGGACAAAGTCACTTGGAATCAGACAAACCTGCCTCAGCTTGGCCACTTCCTCACTCTGTGAGTTCAGCCCCATGACCTCATCCCTCCAGGACTCTGTTTCCTCATCTGTAATGTGTGATAATATCCACAAAAGAATATCGTGAGGATTCAAACACATTAATGAACAGAAACCCCTCAGCTTATCCTTGTGGTGATGCTATCATTGTGGATTTTTTTGTTCTGATGTTAACAGTTTGTTATATATTATTGGAAAAAAAGAGGGAGAGAAGAAGCCAAATAGAGTTAGGTCTGATGTTTATGGAAAAATGAGCCCATGACTTTGGGGACCATCACTACTCCCACTTGGGCCTTCCCTGGTGGCTCAGATGGTAAAGAATCTGCCTGCAATGCGGGAGACCTGGGTTTGATCCCTGGATCCGAAAGATCCGCTGGAGAAGGGAATGGCTAGCCACTCCAGTAATTCTTGCCTGGAGCATTCCATGGACAGAGGAGCCTGGCGGGGACAGAGTCCATGGGGTCACAAAGAGTCGGACCCAGCTGAGAACCTGACACACACACCCACATTCCTCCCGCTTGACCACTAGCTCCGTGACCTTGGAGACTCCCGAGACTTCTTGCTGTCCTGTGTTCACACTGAGACAACGTCTGCCTCACCTGTCCCCTGGGGGCACCCCCAGAGGGCACCAGGTGCCCTGATGGCACGCTACATGCATGTAGAGGAGTAATCACCGCTCTGTTTAGCCCCGAACTCCCTGCCTGCATTTTGAGTCCTCATCTAATTGGAAGAGACAGAAAGTGCTTCCCCGGTGACCTCCTGGCGAGGTGAGCCCAGACCTTGCCTCTCAGCAACAACACGTCCTCTCCCCCAGCTGCCCCAGCTCTGGGATCAGAGCCTTCCCTCCGCAAATCATGGTAATAAATATGGTCTGAAGCAACTCTGGCTCTTACAGCCTTAATAAATGGGTTGCCATAGTGGCAAATTCAGACGCAGAGAGCATCTTTTCAATAAAGGCTGAGAGGGTTATTAATAACGTTAATGTAGTGCCTTGTGGAGCCACAGTCGCTCCTCCCCCGACCCCTCCTTTCCAGGACTGACCAGCCAAGACCACCCGGCTATGCACGCTGTGGAGGTGAGTCAGAAACCCCAGATGGAGTCAAGGCACTGGAGCAAGCCTAGCAGGACCCCCAGCAGGAGTTCCCAAGGAGACACACTCCTTAATCCGACCATCCAGTGCCCCTCCCAGCACCTACTTTCCCCAGGCCATGGCCGCAGAGCATAGAGGTTGAGAAGACCTTGCTTCAAGCTGGACAGACATGGACTCAAAGGCCAGCTGGGTTCTCTTCCATGACATCTAGGCTGCGTTATTTAAAAGTGACTCATTTGCAGGACAGAAATAGAGACGTTCAGGTAGAGAATGGACTTTTGGAAACAGAAGAGGAAGGAGAGAGTGGGACAAATCGAGAGAGCCACATTGACTTATGTACGCTGCCATATGTAAAATAGTGGGCTTCCCAGATGGCGCCGTGGTAAAGAATCTGCCTGCAATGCAGGAGACACGGGTTCGATTCCTGGGTCAGGAAGATCCCTGGAGAAGGAAATGGCAACCCACTCCAGTATTCTTGCCTGGGAAATCCCATGGACAGAGGAGCCTGGTGGGCTACAGTCTATGGCGTCACAAAGAGTAAGACATGACTGAGCACACATGCATGTATAAGATAAATAGCTAGTGGGAAGCTGCTATATAGCACAGGTTGCTCAACTCAGCGTTCTGTGATGACCTAGCAGGGTGGGAGGCTCAAGAGGAAGGCGATATATGTATACTTAGAGCTGATTCACATTATTGTACAACAGAAACTAGCACAACATTGTAAAACAATTATACTCCAATTAAAAAATACATAAAAGTGAAAAAAGTGACTCACAGATGATATAGGGAATAGACTTGCGTTCCAAGGAGCGGGGATGGGATGAGAGTTTGCGATTATCAGAGGCAAACTCTAATATGTAGAATGGATAACCAACAAGGTCCCACTGCATAACACAGGGAACTACATTCAGTGTCCTGTGATGGACCATAATGGGAAAGAATATGAAAAGCATATATATCAGTGTACGTATAACTGAGTCACTTTGCTGTGTAGAAGAAATTAACACAACATTATGAATCAACCACACTTCAATAATATTTTTAAAGAAAAGAAAAGTGAAAGGCCCCGAGGACTTCCCATCAGCTTACCCTGCTCACTGATATCCCTTTGCACTTGTGGTCAGAGCAGCTGACCCACCAAATGTCTCCAGCTCTTTACCTCCAGGCCTGCAACCAAACTGGACCCCTTCTGTTGGGTGGCCAATAAATTCTGAGCAGAATTAAGTGTCACTTCTGAGCTAGGCATTTAATCGTTCATATGAGACCCTCCAGAACTCTTTTCCCTTACATACATTTAAGGTTGTGGGTGCTCCCCTGGCCTGAGTTCCTGAGTGACTGATAAACAGTGTTCCCAGGCTAATTCAGAAGGACACGAAGCACAGGAAAGAGATAAACTATAGTTGTTTTAAGGCGGGGGTCACAAATTTGGGGGGGCTTTGAGAGCCAGAAGATTCCTGTTGCAGCTACTCAACTTGATTACTGTAACATGAAAGCAGCATGTTGCTTTTCAGCTGCTAAGTCACGTCCAGCTCTTTTGCGACCCCATGGACTACAGCCCACCTGGCTCTAGTCCACGGGATTTCCTAGGCAAGAGTACTGGAGTGGATTGTCGTTTCCTTCTCCAGAGGATCTTCCTGACCCAGGGATCAAACCCGAATCTCCTGCTTGGCACATGGATGCTTTACCACTGAGCCACCAGGGAAGCCCCTCATTGCAATTACTTGAAAGTAGCATAGACAGTTCATGAACAGATGGACATGACAGTGATCTGGTAAAACCTGATTTGCAAAAAGAGATAATGAGCAGCCTTTGGATCTTGGATCACAGTTTGCTAAACATTGTTTAAAGCCATTAAGCCTTGGAACTGTGAGCCTGTCCTGACTGATAATCCTGTCTGATAGTCCTATCTGACCTCCTGCATCGTTTATTCACTTAGTACACATATCCACCGTCCCCAAGTATAATGGCAGCACATTGAGGTCAGGACTCTACTTTATTCCCAGCTCCAGCTCCAGAGAAGTCTCTGGAATAGATTGGATGATCAAGGAATCTTCTTAAATAAAGAACTGTTTGTAGGGGGAAGGGTGTTTTTTTAAGGTTGACTTTTTCTTGCTGTTAAAATTTTTACTTCAACTATCAACATAATGTAGAAAATGCAGGAGGAGGAGGAGATAAACATATTACATTTACCATATTTTTACCGTATTTCTTTCTTCCTGATAGTCCAAAGTTCCTTATTATATTGTATTTTTTCCATTTAGAGAATTTCCTTTTGATAACCTTTTCTTTCAATTCTTGGAAAATAGTGTGCCATTTGTTTGAGATTTTTATCATTTCTGATATGAAATTCATTTTCATTCAAATTGCTTTTCCCCAATAAAAATAAACATTAAATTCTTAGCTGGGTGACCATAGATGAGTCACTGAACCTCCCTGAGCCTCGGTTAATTCAACTTGTAAAGTGGGCAAGAGTAATAGGCCCTCTGTCCCCAGGTTCCTTAGGATATGCCAGGGAAAAATGTATGTTAAGTGTTAAGACATATAAGTGAAGACTGATATTTTTTTGCCACATCTAAACAAAAGCCTGCGAAATCCGGCTCTAGAGCAAACTCCACGTACCGCCCACTCGGTCTTCTCCATAAAATGGGGATGCAGCTGCTGAGAACCAAGGTGTCTTCACTCAGGTGTGAGGTTACGTGCAGAAAGATTACTTCCTGGGAATACACCATCTAAATCACGCATGGGTGAGCAACCACCATGGGCCAAATCCACTGGCTGGCTGTTTTTATAAATAAAGTTTTATCAGAAATAAGCACACTCATTTGCTTACCAATTGTCTATGGCTGTTCACACACTGCCATGGCAGAGTTGAGTAATTGCAATGAAGACAGAAGGGTCCTCAAAGTCTAAAATATTGACCATCTGGCCCTTTATAGAAATACCTACCTTTGGTCCACATGACTATGGAATCAAGAAGAGCAAGTTGTCTTTCTTGCCCAAGTTTGTGTTCATAGAGCTGGTTTTGAGAATCCAAGTGCCATGGCTGACATTTTTATGTGTCACATTTTATTTTGGAAGACTCAACCATGTACTGCCCCTTGAAGAAAGGTTTGAAGTCCTAGCATGCAAAAACTCTCACCTGCCAATCTGGGACTGGAAAAAAAGTGAAAGTGTTAGTCCTCAGTCGTGTCCAGCTCTTTGTGACCCCATGGACTGTAGCCCACCAGGCTGCTCTGTCCATGGGCTTCTCTAGGCAAGAATACTGGAATGGGTTGCCATTTCCTTCTCCAGGGGATCTTCCCAACTCAGGGATCAAACCCAGGTCTCCTGCCTTGCAGGCAGATTCTTTAACCATCTGAGCCACCAGGGAAGCCCTTGGAACTGGCAAGGCCATCTCTGTCACTCACCTACCCATTTCTTTAGTCATTTGACAAACATTTGCTGAGAACCTATGAACCTACCATGAACAAAACCAACTCCAACCAGCAAGGAGATGATCCAGGACTCCTGCTCAGTTTGTCCTTTCTCTTCCCACTCTATGATGTTGCCTTCCCCTGCGCTGATCATGCTCCAGCTAAGAGGAAAGTTGTATAATTCACATTTCTCCACTCTCTCCCCAAGGATACTCAGGATTTGGCACGCCAATCATTCATTCACTCACTCATTACACAAATAGGTGTTAAATGACTGCTCGGCAGCAGTGACTGTGGCAGACGTGGTCCCTGCCCTCTCAGGGATGTAGTGCAACACACATAATAGCTGCTGAAAAACACATATTGCGTGAGCTTACTTCCCAAATGCCCGCTGGAGTTTAGATTCACTTGGCCATGCCTTATGCTGTCAAGTCGGCACTATGGGCAGAAAGGCTTTTAAAAGCCACTAGAAATCAAGGCAACCGTCTCATCCCCATCATACCCAGCTATGTGATCTTGGACAAGTCACTGAAGCCCTCTGAACTTCAGGTTTTTCACTTGTGCAATCGGCACCACATCACTTTAAAAAATGCCGAGATAATAGCCAATAAGCGTCAGGGTTAGTATTTGCCTAAGTCCTGGTCAGTGCCACACATGGTTCTTGGCATTTTACGTAGGTTAACTCGTGTGGTGCTCACCTCCAGCCTGTGAGATTGGAGCCACGATCACCCCTGGGTTACAATCAAAGAAACTGTTACAGGAAGGGTGAGGAGCTTACCCAAAGTCCCATAGCTGCTAAGAGAGAAGTCAGTCAGTCAGTAGCCAATAAACCTGAACTCTCCCTCTCCTGCCCACGTCTGTTGAGGAAGGATGTGCCCGTAAACCAGCCTGTTTGCTGGTTCCCATGGTTCCTACTTCCCCTAGTGCTATTCTTTTAATAGTTTACTCTGGAATCTCAGCAAACCCAATGCTCACCTTACTCCCAGCGCCGATGCTTTCAGCTCCATTCTCTGTATGCTGAGGTGCTGGGGACACTGCGTCAAAAAGAAATCGTCAAGGTGCTCATTCCCATTTTACCCTTGTATCCCTCAGGGACCAAGGGCTTCTTCATCTTTGAGGAAAACTGAATGGAGATTGGAGATTGCCATTCCTCACGTGCTGGGAGCTGATGTGCCCATGTAGTCAACTCAGACTTACATGGATATCAGGTCCATGGCTTTATTTATTTTTAGAGTCATGACAACTTCCCCCATCTAAATACCCTCTTCTTTAATTTAAAAACTATTGAGTAATCTAAACCAAAAAAAAAAATTTTTTTCAAATCTGCTTTCTCTCCACCCATTTGTGATTCAGAAAAATGAGGTCTCATTGTACTTCTGAGTGAGCTTCTCAGGTGGTGCTAGTGGTTAAGAACCCACTTGCTAATGGAGAAGACATAGAGATGTGGGTTCCATCCTTGAATCAGGAAGATCCCCTGGAGGAGGGCATGGCAACCCACTCCAGTATTCTTGCCTGGAGAATTCCATAGACAGAGGAGCCTGTTGGGCTATAGTCCGTGAGGTTGCAAAGAATTGGGCATGACTAAGTGCCTAACACTTAAAACCAAAGCACAGTTACACCAGACAATAAAATGTTTAAGGAAGTTAATAAATGTCCATGGAGTTGCAAGACTCAGACACAACTAGGCGACTAACACACATACACACAGAGGCTTAAGGAAGTGCCTCTGTTAAAATTTTACCTCTGATGACACTTAGGATAATATTAGAAATAAAAGAAAATAACAGTTACACTAGCTAACCCTGAGTGAATGTCCACACTATATTCAATGCGATGCTAAGCCCTCAGCCTGCCATTTTCTCTTTTCCTCATCATGGAGCCCTTTGAGATGGCCACGATCATGGTTCTGCAACTGCAGCAGAGACAGGGTGAGCAAAGTGCCCAAGACCACACAGCCCACAGGTCACAAAGCCAGCTGGCAAACCCAGGCCCCTCCCACTCCAGGACCGGAGGGCCGACCGCCACCCTCCACCTCCCAGAGTCCCCCAGCTCCCCTTTCCCAGGAGCCCTGTCTGTCTGTCCAGCCTGGCACCCTTCCACCGCCTCCCTCTGCTTCCTGAACCGATGCCCGAAAAGTGACCCACGCCTCCCAGAGCCCCCGCAAAGCCCTCAGCCTGACCCCCGCGTAATGAAGGGAATTAATACGGCCGAGCCTCCAGCCCAGCCGAGCCACTTCCCAGCAGCCTGGCCAGGCCTCTAATTGATTAGGCCATAAAGCCTGGGCACTAAATTGAAAGGAGCTGCACTAATTCTCTTTTATGTTAAATTTCTGTCTTTCCCCTTTATCGAATCCCCCGCCCAATGTCCCTCTCCCTCCCCATCCCGGGCTTGCTGTGGGCCTGTTTTTTCCGTGCACAGATTAAGTACCTAATCAAAATCTTGTCTCCCCTAATGGCATAAAATTGAAAGATAGATATTGCACTTTACACAGCTGATTAAACACTCGAATGTGGCTAAATGCTTAAAGGGCTTGTTACATTAACTAACTCTGTCATCTGTCCACTGTCTTATAATTGCGTGTGCTCAGGCTTCTTGGGGGAAGCACCGCAGGATGGCTCCCCAGCCCCCTCCTCTTTGGTGGCCCCTCGCCCCCCTCCCCAGGGCCTCCTGCACTGAAGCTGTGCCTGGGTGCAGGGAGTCAGATTCGGAGTAGCCACCATGCTCCCCACTGGCCTTGAGTGATGGGTGCAGGGAGGTGGGACCTCCCCCCTCCACACGCACACAGCAAGTGGCCTCCTCTGCCACTAACCTCCAGCCCAGTGTACCAGGGTACTAGACTCTCCCACCCCTCACTGCCCACACCCCTCCAGTGCCTGGTCTCTTGCCTCCAAGAGGGTAAATATCCCCCAGCCCACTCTCAGAGGGAGACACCCTGAGTGCTTGAGGCCAGTGGTGTCCTTGCTTCACCTTTGGCCTTTGACATCCTTCCCCATCATCTCAGGTTCAAACCCACCTGTTTTTTGCAAACAAGGAACCTTGAGAGCTGTGACAATGGAATATGGTGGGGGGAAGGGGGTGGTGAGGTCAACTGACACCTGAATGGGATGCCCCTGACACTGTGGTCTGTCTTAGCACAGAGCACTCTAAGGCCTCAGCCACATAGCTGGCAGGGTGTGTTAGTCAGGGTTCTCCAGGGAGAAAAAACTGATAGGATGTGTGTACACAGAGAGAAAGAGATTTACTAAAAGGAACTGGATGAAGCAATCATGGAGGCTGGCAAGTCTGAATCTGCAGTGTGGGTCAGCAGGCTGAAGACTCAGGAGAGCTGATGATGCAGACAAAATCCACTGGTGTCTGATGGAGAGCTCCCCCTTGCTCAGGGAAGCAGTTCCCTTTATTCCATTCAGGCCTTCAGCTGATTAGATGAGACCCACCCTTATTATGGAGAGCAATCTGCCCTACTCAAAGTTCATCTATTGGAATGTTAATCTCACCTAAAAACACCCATCAAGTCTACACATAAAATTAACCATCATACAGGGAAGCCAGAAACACATAAGAAATTGACCTACCTAATTTTCCACAGCAAATTAGTGCAGGGCTGGACTTTGAATCCAGTTATCCTAACCCCCAGCTTTAGTTCTGACCACTCTGGCTCAGGTCAGAGGGTAAAGGGCAAGGATGGGCTCATAACTCCGACTGATAAGAGCAAAAACCTTTTCTGCCACAGCTTCCAGCCCAGAGAAGAGACATGTTTCACAGAGGATTAATCAATCACAGGGAATTTTGTAGCATGATATTTAAGGAAGAGTGTGGACTCAAGTTGGATCAGACCCTAGAGCCCTGTTCCAGCTATTTATCTTCTCAGAAACCCTGGCAGATTTCTTAATCTTTTCATATTTCCACTTTCTCATAGGAAAAATGAAGACTCCAGCAGACATTCTATAAGTATTTATTAAATACCATCTCTATGCCAAGTTCTGGGTCCTGCATGGGCTTTTCACAGTAAAAATGCAGGTCATTTCTGTCTTCATGGAGCTTATAGCTGAGAAGAGAAGGAAAATGTGAATGATAAAATCATTGTGCAAATTTGAGAATTACAAATTGTGACAAATGCAATGTGGACAAAATTAACTAACATATAGATACCAACCATGGCAACCCCAAGGGGCTCAGCTACAAGATAATGGAATGGAGTGGTTACTTTAGACTGAGTGGCTGGGAGAGTTTTCTCAAGGAAGTGTCACTAAGTTGAGAGCTGAAGGATTAGGAGCAGAAGGCCATGTGGATGTTAGGAAAAAGGGTCCTGACAAAGGGGCAAGTCCAGTGATTGCAAGGCAGGACTGGGCTGTTGCAGGCCGGTGTGGCTCCAGAGTGGGGAGCTGGGAAAGTGGAGTTCAGCCTTGCCTCCGTGTCCTCCCAGTGTGTGCCCCAGGCACTCGTCATTCACGAGAGCCTCGGTTTCCTCACCTATAAAACAGAAAACATAGCAAAGGTCTATGGGGGTGATCCAAAGACAAAAGGTTTGCCCTATGACTGCCTCAGTAAAACTTGGGTGCCCAAACCCAAAAGCTCAGCACTGGAAAGACCTTTAACATCAAACCAACTCCAGGTCATGGAGGAAGGAAATCTTTTGTCCCTTTTCTCTTTTTCTCTGTTTCTGACCCCAAGTTCCACTTTTGTCTGCAGCCTCCTTTATCTTCCTATTTCAGACTGGCTTCCTCCCCTGTGTGTCTTCTGCCACCGACCCCCACTGACCACCTAATAAATCAATTAAGTTAGGGTTTCAGGACACCGACTCTTGCCCCAACTGGATGTGAACTTTCAACTCAAATGCCTGGCACCACCAACGCCTGCCTCTACATCTCCAAGTTAAGTTTATAAGAGAGGATGCAACTGGTCATTTAATCTGCAACCGAGGAGCAAGCCTTATCCAATCAATATGGCAGCAGGAAGGTCTGACATGGGGACCACAGGCAGCCAGTTGGGGGAGATTCTCTAGGCATGGCTTGCAGGCAGGTCAGAAAGTGCAGCCAGTCTATAACTTGAGCCCAAGGAACCACAGGGCTTTGGCTCCAAGAAAAAGCCATTCTAATCCAACTATGTGTCATATCTCCCACCCTGTTCTACCAACCTGACCAGGTGCTGGTAAAGTACAAAGATCCTCTCTCTTTCCAGAGTCAACATCTTCACAAGAGCAACACCTAAACCAGACGCTGCAGCCTTGATAGATTTCAACCAGCCACTCCCCAGGGTTCTGCGGGAACCTCCCCCTCTTGTCTGTGGGAACCTCTGGCCCTCTGTCCGTGAGAATCTTTCACTCCACCCACCCCCCCAGCAGCCTCTAAGGAAAGTGTTCCTCTCCCCAGCAACCTCCTTAATACAGCTCAATTGAGGGGAATATGGACTCCTCACAAAGTGCTTCACATTAAAGATTCATAAAGGCACAATATCTAGTTTAATAAGGCAGGTTGTACAATACAGAATCCAGCTCAACGCAAAGCACATGGCTGAGAACTGGGGCCAAAGGGCCTCATATTGCTGTGGGCATCACAGTGGGTGCTAAGGGATGTGGTGGTATCAGGAGCCTCCTCTCCCCAGCTCACCCTCCCAACCGAGGGACCACCCTGAAGAGTCCCTCATGCCGTGCACAAGCACATACACACTCATACACCTGCCGTCTTACACACACATGCATGCACACTGACTCACATGCCCAGAATTACACACACTTACAGGCATGCACACTCATTTGCACTGATACGCACACAGTTACATACATGCACATTTATACACACACATACATACAATAACACACGTGCTCAACCACATGCATGCACACACTCACATTTATGCACTTGTACACACATTCCATAAGGACCACTCAGCCCCACATACCAGACCCACAAGAACAATGATAGAAATGAGACCATTGACAGAGAGCTTGCCATATGGCAGTCACCCTAGATGTCTCAATTATGCTCCTGATAAAGGGACCTCTTAGCCATTTCACATTAAGGAATACAATCCAAAAAAACCTTGGCAAAGCTGCTTGTATGAAGTCACATGCCCCATCGTAGCTGAAGCAGCATTTGAACCTAGATTCATCCAAGTCCAGACTCTCAGCCACTGAAAGCACTGCCTTCTAAGAGAGAAACAATCACACAGAGCCTCCTCGTCTCCTTTCTGGAAGCGCAGAAGGGGATGGGGTAGGGATAAGTCAATCCACATTTACATATCCCAAAGACACCCTGACCTGTGGATGCACACACCTGAAGATCCTACTTCAGGTAGCTCAGCCCATGGGCAGAGACAGAAGAACTCAACACAGGCCTCTCACTGAGTTGGCTTCTCTTCTAGAGGAGCACAGGCTCTTGACACAGAGGCTTCCATAGTTGCAGCACGCAGGCCCTGGCATGTGCACGCGGCATGTGGAATCTTCCCACACCAGGTACTGAACCCCCACCTCACTGTACTGCCAGGCAGATTCTTAATCACTGGACCACCAGGGGAGTCCTAAATCATAAATATTTTAAGATTCATCCATGTTGTTATACATAACAGTAATCCACTCCTTCTTATTGCTAAGCAGTATTTCATCACATGGTTGTATCGTGGTTTGTTTATTCATTCACCTGTTGATAAACATTTGAATTTCTTCCAATTTGAGACTCCTATGAATAAAGCTGCTATGAACATTTCTGTACAAGTTTTGGTTAAATATCTAGGAATAGAATATCTATATCATTCAGTACACATTTGTTTAATTTTTTAAGAAAGTGCCAAATAGTGATTTGAAGTGGTTGTACCATTTTCATGAACACAAACAATGTATGAGAGTTCTAGTTGCTCCACAACCTTGCTGACACTTATGTGATCAGTCTTTTCACCTTTAAACACCCTCATTGCTATGTAGATAAATCCTCTTATGGGTTTTTTTTCCTCATATAGTTTTAACTTGCATTTTTCTAATAACTGCTGATGTTGAGCATCTTTACATGAGCTTATATGCCACCCATGTATCTTCCTTGATGAAATTTCTGTTCAAGTCTTTTGCTGATTTTTCAATGGGTGTTTGTGTTTTAATGTAGAGGTTTAAGAGCTCTTTGTATATTCTCAGGCAAATCCATGAGCATATATATGTTTCTTTGCAAAGCTTTCACCTTTATTTGTGGCTTGTCTTCATTTCCTTGACAGTATCTTCCGAAGATTATTGTTGTTGTCATTCAGTTCAGTTCAGTTGCTCAGTCATGTCTGACTCTTTGCAACCCCAGGGACTGTAGCACACCAGGCTTCCCTGTCCATCACCAACTCCCAGAGCTTGCTCAAACTCATGTCCTTCGAGCCAGTGATGCCATCCAACCATCTCATCCTCTGTTGTCCCCTTCTCCTCCTGCCTTCAGTCTTTCCCAGCATCAGGGTCTTTTACAATGAGTCAGTTCTTCACATCAGGTGGCCAAAGTATTGGAGCTTCAGTCTCAGCACCAGTCCTTCCACTGAATATTCAGGACTGATTTCCTTTAGGATTGACTGGTTGGATCTCCTTGTAATCCAAGGGACTCTCAAGAGTCTTCTCCAACACCCACAGTTCAAAAGCATCAATTCTTTGGTGCTCAGTTTTCTTTATAGTCCAACTCTCACATCCATACATGACTACTAGAAAAACCATAGATTTGACTAGATGGACCTTTGTCAACAAAGTAAAGTCTCTGCTTTTTAATATGCTGTCTAGGTTGTTCATAGCTTTTCTTGCAAGGAGCAAGTGTCTTTTAATTTCATGGCTGCAGTCACCATCTGCAGTGATTTTGGAGCCCAAAAAATAAAGCCTCTCACTGTTTCCATTGTTTCCCCATTTACTTGCCATGAAGTGATGGGACAAGATGTCATGATCTTAGTTTTCTGCATGTTGAGTTTTAAGCCAACTTTTTCACTCTCCTATTTCACTTTCATCAAGAGGATCTTCAGTTCTTCATTTTCTGTGATAAGGGTGGCGTCATCTGCATATCTGATGTTACTGATATTTCTCCGGGGAATCTTGATTCCAAATTGTGTTTCATCCAGCCCAGCATTTCGCATGATATACTCTGCATATAATTTAAATAAACAGGGTGACAATATACAGCCTTGACATACTCCTTTCCCAATCTGGAACCAGTCTGTTGTTCCATGTCCAGTCCTAACTGTTGCTTCTTGACCTGCATGCAGGTTTCTCAGGAGGCAGGTAAGTGAGCTGATATCCCATCTCCTGAAGAATTTTCCACAGTTTGTTGTGATCCACACGGCCAAAGGCTTTGGTATAGTCAATAAAGCAGAAGTAGATGCTTTTCTGGAACTCTCTTGCTTTTGTGATGATACGGTGGATGCTGGCAATTTGATCTCTGG
This sequence comes from Bos mutus, assembly GCF_027580195.1. Classification (NCBI taxonomy): domain Eukaryota; kingdom Metazoa; phylum Chordata; class Mammalia; order Artiodactyla; family Bovidae; genus Bos; species Bos mutus. Next base: position 52,335,405 of record NC_091629.1, on the reverse strand, counting down.
TTCCTCTGCTTTTTCTAAATCCAGTTGAACATCTGGAAGTTCACAATTCACACACTATTGAAGCCTGGCTTGGAGAATTTTGAGCATTATTTTGCTAACATGTGATATGAGTGCAATTGTGCAGTAGTTTGAACATTCTTTGGCATTACTTTTTTTGGGAATTGGAATGAAAACTGACCTTTTCCAGTCCTGTGGCCACTGCTGAGTTTTCCAAATTTGCTGGCATATTGAGTGCAGCACTTTCACAGCATCATCTTTTAGGATTTGAAATAGCTCAACTGGGATTTCATCACCTCCACTAGCTTTGTTCATAGTGATGCTTCCTAAGGCCCACTTGACTTCGCATTCCAGGATGTCTGGCTCTAGGTGAGTGATCACACCATCGTGGTTGTTGTTATTAGGGTGGTGCAAAAGCAACTGCAGTTTTTGGATCATGAATTTTATTTTTTATGAATTTTAAATCTTTATATTAATAATTAGGCTTAAACACATCTTTATTAATCAAAATAGATCCTAACCACTGGACCACTAGGGAAATCCCTAATGTTTTACATTTAGATCCAAAATCCATTTTGATAAAATTTTTATGTGATAGGATATGTATACAGGTTTAAAAGATTACCCTTAGGGGGCAAGAATATACAATGGATTAAAGACAATCTCTTTAACAAGTGGTGCTGGGGAACTGGTCAACCACTTGTAAAAGAATGAAACTAGAACACTTTCTAACACCATACACAAAAATAAACTCAAAATGGATTAAAGATCTCAATGTAAGACCAGAAACTATAAAACTCCTAGAGGAGAACATAGGCAAAACACTCTCCGACATACATCACAGCAGGATTCTCTATGACCCACCTCCCAGAATATTGGAAATAAAAGCAAAAATAAACAAATGGGACCTAATTAAACTTAAAAGCTTCTGCACAACAAAGGAAACTATTAGCAAGGTGAAAAGGCAGCCTTCAGAATGGGAGAAAATAATAGCAAATGAAGCAACTGACAAACAACTAATCTCAAAAATATACAAGCAACTCCTACAGCTCAACTCCAGAAAAATAAATGACCCAATCAAAAAATGGGCCAAAGAACTAAATAGACATTTCTCCAAAGAAGACTTACAGATGGCTAACAAACACATGAAAAGATGCTCAACATCACTCATTATCAGAGAAATGCAAATCAAAACCACTATGAGGTACCATTTCACACCAGTCAGAATGGCTGCGATCCAAAAGTCTACAAATAATAAATGCTGGAGAGGGTGTGGAGAAAAGGGAACCCTCTTACACTGTTGGTGGGAATGCAAACTAGTACAGCCACTATGGAGAACAGTGTGGAGATTCCTTAAAAAACTGGAAATAGAACTGCCTTATGATCCAGCAATCCCACTGCTGGGCATACACACTGAGGAAACCAGAAGGGAAAGAGACACGTGTACCCCAATGTTCATCGCAGCACTGTTTATAATAGCCAGGACATGGAAGCAACCTAGATGTCCATCAGCAGATGAATGGATAAGAAAGCTTTGGTACATATACACAATGGAGTATTACTCAGCCATTGAAAAGAATACATTTGAATCAGTTCTAATGAGGTGGATGAAACTGGAGCCTATTATACAGAGCGAAGTAAGCCAGAAAGAAAAACACCAATACAGTATACTAACGCATATATATGGAATTTAGAAAGATGGTAACAATAACCTTGTGTACGAGACAGCAAAAGAGACACTGATGTATAGAACAGTCTTATGGACTCTGTGGGAGAGGGAGAGGGTGGGAAGATTTGGGAGAATGGCATTGAAACATGTATAATATCATGTATGAAACGAGTTGCCAGTCCAGGTTCAATGCACGGTACTGGATGCTTGGGGCTGGTGCACTGGGACGACCCAGAGGGATGGTATGGGGAGGGAGGAGGGAGGAGGGTTCAGGATGGGGAACACATGTATACCTGTGGCGGATTCATTTCGATATTTGGCAAAACTAATACAATATTGTAAAGTTTAAAAATAAAATAAAATTAAAAAAAAATAAAAGATTACCCTTTTCCCTTGGAATTATCTACACTTTTGTCAAAAATCAGTTGTTCTCATGTGCTATGTGCTTAGTCACTCAGTTGTATCCAACTCTTTGCAACCCCATGGACTGTAGCCCACCAGGGTCCTCTGTCCATCAGATTCTTCAGGCAAGAATCCTGGAGTGGGTTGCTATGCCCTACTCCAAGGGGGTCTTCCCAGCCCAGGGAATGAACCCAGGTTTCTCACATTGCAGGCAGATTCTTTACCATCTGCACCATATATATACGTGTGTGTGTATTTCTGGATTCTTTCATTCTGTTGACTTTATATATTTACCTATCTTAATGTCAAGACTTATTGTAGCACTGAAATAAATCTTGCACTTAGGTAGTTGTAAAGCCCTCAAATTTTGTTCTTCTTTTTCAAAGTTATTTTGGCTCTGCTGCTAAGTCGCTTCAGTTGTGTCTGACTCTGTGCGATCCCATAGACGGCAGCCCACCAGGCTCTGCTGTCCCTGGGATTCTCCAGGCAAGAACACTGGAGTGGGTTGCCATTTCCTTCTCCAATTTTGGCCCTACTAGATGTTTAATGTTTCCATATAAATTTTTAGAGTCAATATGCCCATTTTGATCAAAATTGTGTTAAGTCTATAGATTATTCTGGGGAAAATTGACTTAATAATATTGAGCCTTCTGACCCATGAACAAGGCATATCACTCCATTTATTTAGATTTTATTTTATTTCTCTCAGCATTATTTTGTAGTTTAATGTATAGATCTTCCACACATTTTGTCAGGTTTATCCATAAGTATTTCCTATTTTTATCCTATTGTAGATGATACTGCTTTTTAATTTCAATTGACAATTATTCATTGCTAATATATACAAATACAATTGATTTTTAGATATTGATCTTGTAACCTGAAAACTTACTAAACTCATATATTAGTTCTAATAGCTTTTTTGTAGATTCCATGATATTTTCTATATAAACAACACGTCATCTGTGAATAAAGACCATTTTATTCCTTCCTTTCCAATTCAGGTTCTTTATCTTCCTTCTTGCCTAACTGCACTGGCCAAAACCCTTAGTACAATGTTGAGCAGAAGTGATGAGAACAGATATCTTGGGGGAAACATACTCCAGTACTCTTGCCTGGAAAATCCCATGGATGGAGGAGCCTGGTAGGCTGCAGTCCACGGGGTCGCTAAGAGTCGGACACGACTGAACGACTTCACTTTCACTTTTCACTTTCATGCATTGGAGAAGGAAATGGCAACCCACTCCTGTGTTCTTGCCTGGAGAATCCCAGGGATGGCGGAGCCTGGTGGGCTGCCGTCTGTGGGGTCGCACAGAGTCGGACACGACTGAATCGACTTAGCAGCAGCAGCAGCGGTACTGTAAATGCCTCCCTAAATACTGCTTTAAGCTCTCTGCTCAAATTTCTATGTGTGGTGTTTTAATTTTCATTTTGCTAAAAATATTTTCTTAGTTCATTCTTTGATCCATGGTTTAAGAAGTGCAGTACTTACTTTCTAAATATCCGGGGAATTTGCAAAGATCTTTATACCATGGATTTCTAATTAATTCCATTGTGGTCAGAGATAATATTATTTATGACTTGAATTATTTTAAATGTATCAAGACTTTAGATTAGTTTGATGGCCCAGAATATAGTCTATTTCTGTAAATATCCAACATGTTCTTGAAAAGAATGTGGTTTCTGCTATTGTTGGATAGAGTGTTCTATAAATAAACATCAATTAGTTCAAATTGGTTGATAGTGTTAAGAATGGTCACATCTCAAAATAGCAGGATCCTGAGCCATACTTCAAAGAAAACTGCATAGGAAAGACACAAACCAGGAACCCCGTCAATGAATTTTTCATAAATAAGAAATAAATCTTTATAACATTATATGGAGATCCGGGGTTTTACTTGTCACAGCAGCACAGCCCAGTCTCCTCTCATGCAGAGCTTCACTCACAAAAGGACCTATTCTAAAACCCCCCTTCCTCCAGTAGAAGAGGCAGGGGAACACGGAAGGGGAGAAAATTGTCTTTCCCCGTTGAAATCCTATAAAATTAGCAGTGGCCAAATTGTCTTTTTTAAGAATCTATTAACATCTATTTTTCTCACACAATCTTGTCTTTCATTCTCATTTTATATAAAATATATTTTATCAGTAATTTGCTTGTGATAATGACAGAATGTTTTATTCAACACCTGGCCCAGGGAGAAGTCTGTGAAGGGACATACTGATACCTTGAATCCTTCAGGGGAGACTTATTTATATGTCTGAGTTTCCTTTCTGAGTTTGTCTCAGAATGGGCTTTTACTGTGGCCCAATTTGTTAGCTGGATAGATGGGTGGATGTATGGAAGGATGGATGGGAGGATGGATAGATGAATTAATTAATTAATTAATTGGGTGTGGCTGGATTGTCCATGGGAATCCTCTTATACAAATATTGTTAGAACACAAAAAAGTCTCAGTCAAACCCTGGAAAATAGGGTAGAACTTTCCATGCCAACCCTACCTGACATTAAAGAAAGTATTGGAAACTCCTTTGTTCCCAGAGTAAGGAAGGTGGAGCTAATCAGTGGTGATGTTTAGGGAGCCATAGCAGAATATTTTCACTAAGTCAGGACTTCAGCCCTCTTTTCTGAGAGAGATAGCAGTTGTTCCAATCCCTGTCAATCCACAGGACAAGTATATATGATCCCCTGGCGGGCTGATCTTTCCCTGGTTTAATGTGAATGGAATCACCAGTAGACTAATGTCCAAAGCTGTGATGGATGAGGTAGGTTTAGAGACCCCATAACCTTTAAACCTGAGAATCTTCTCCCAGTAAGGGTTCCTACCCAAAGCTCAGCTGACAGAGTCTCCATGGAAAATCCCTGAGGCAAAAATCAATTTCTTATAATATGGCTGAGTATTGGAATTGGCCTCACTACTAATAAACTCAATATATTTAACCTGGCATATAATACATTTTATAAATCATCCTAAAATCATGAAAGGAATTATCAGGCCAAAATCGAAGGAAAGACTGGACCCCACACAAGCGTGGAATGTGTAGGAGGCTTTTGCCCTGAAGGTATGTGTCAAACAGATTATTTGAGCTTCCATTTTCACAGCCTCAGAGAATGTGAGGGACAGAATACAAAGCCCGAAGTTCACTGAGCATCGAGAGTCTGTTAGGAGACCCTCCTCCATCACTTGAGACCACAGAGGTCTACATTGTCCACGAAAGGCTGAAGCGAAAGTACACTCTCCCCTGCCAGTCCTCCAGCACCCCTTGTGAAAGTCCCTCAGTTGTGTCTGACTGTTGTGACCCCTTGGACTATACAGTCCATGGAATTCTTCAGGCCAGAATATTAGAGTGGGTAGTATTCCCTTTTCCTTTCCCGCCTTTCCCTTCTCCAGGGGATCTTCCCAACCCAGGGATCAAACCCAGGTCTCCCACATTGCAGGTGGATTCTTTATCAGCTGAACCACCAGGGAAGCCCATCAGGGAGCCATCAGGGAAGCACTCCATGAAGACCTGAATAAAAAGTCGATCAGCACTGAGCAGAGCAGGAATGGTTCACAAGTCCTAGAAAAATGGTACCACGAGCCACCACAGCCCCCTACCAGTGAATCTGCAACTCAAAGTCAATCTCCCAGGAGTCAAAAAAAAAAAAAAGAAAGCCATAAATTTAGTGCCTAGGGAACCCAAATTGGTAGTGCCTCCAGGGACATGCAGAGTCATACAAATATTCTCTAGAGGGCTGCACTTATATTCTAGGTCACAAATATTCTCCAAAAATAATTTTTGGACTTCTCTGGTGGTCCAGCGGTTCAGAATCCACCTGGCAATGCAGGGGACATGGGTTCAATCCCTGGTCCAGGAAGATCCCAGTATACCTCGGGGCAACTAAGCCCATACACCACAGCTAATGAGCCCACACAGCTGTAGCCCCTGCTGGCCGCAACTATAGAAAGTCCATAAGCAGCAACAAAGGCTCAGCACAGCCATAAATAAATAAATTCCAACAGAATCCCTAGGACAACACTTGAACCCCTCATATGCTAGGTTAGAAACTCCAACTAACCCCCAAGATGTCAATGTGTCCATCCTTTCTCTGTGGGGTCAATAGAACCCAGCTGGGGCTAGACTTTAGTGCACCTTAGTTTGATCCATGAAGAAGTTTGATAGGAAGTTATAGTGGCAGCAAGATTGGGGGCAGATGATTAAAACCACCCAAGATAGCACCATTCCAAATCTCTCTAAAGTATTTCAGAAGTACCAATTACTTAAATGCAATCGATATGCTGATTACAAATTGTTCTTATTTATTGATTAAAATAATAAGCACATCTTGGTTAGCCTAATTCCAGTTACTATATATACCTACAGGTAAGAAAACCATATCTATGAAAATATCATCAATAATTATGTTTCTGAACTAAGTCAGACTTTTTGATGCAAATCTGTCCTATGCACGTGTCCTAGAATATGCACCACTTGTTACATACACACTTGTTCACAATACACACTTGTCCTAGTTTCAGTTTCCCTCTATGAAAATGCCCTGCTGCTGCTGCTGCTGCTGCTAAGTCACTTCAGTCATGTCCGACTCTGTGTGACCCCATAGACGGCAGCCCACCAGGCTCCCCCATCCCTGGGATTCTCCAGGGAAGAACACTGGAGTGGGTTGCCATTTCCTTCTCCAATACAGGAAAGTGAAAAGTGAAAGTGAAGTCACTCAGTCCAGTCCGACTCTTCAGGACCCCATGGACTGCAGCCTTCCAGGCTCCTCCGTCCATGGGATTTTCCAGGCATGAGTACTGGAGTAGGTGCCATTACCTTCTCCAATGAAAATGCCTTAGATTTGCTTTTAAGCAAATCTTAAGACTAGAACTTGGGTGCAAGTTATCTATTTGGGAAGTAATTTCAAAAAATACTGTAAGAGTTGGGAAAATGAGACAAAAAAGGAGGGAAGACAACAAAGGATATGCTGATGAACAGTACAAACGGGGCTCATCCCACTGGGGGTCCTAGGAAAGACAGCTGTGTACTTGTCAGTGTCGCTTACCTGGGTAAAAAGCTGGGGTATTTATCCACCAACTCCCATCCCTCACTGGTTGAGGGTTATTCCTGGGACATTGACTCCCCTGCACTTCTGACCACCTGATTTCAGGCCAAGTCACTATTTCAGACAGAGAGAAACAGGAAGCTGAAATAGACCAAGGGGACAGAAAGAGAACACCAACCATCTCTATACAATAGTCATTCACTGGAGTAAATGGTCTCCCAGGAGACATCCTTGACTCTTAGCCCAATGGTGTCTGACATCAGCCAAAAGAGAAGCCAATGTGTGCCAGTAACTCACTCATTCATTCACCCAACCAAAAATGGCTGTCCAACCACTGTGCCCTAGGAACTCTGCAAGGCACTGGGAGTGGAGTAAGGAAAGACAAGCATGACCTTGGATCAAGTGTCTTACTATCTAGTGGGTGCTTCTCAAACTTTTTTACCTCTATTTCATACAGCAAAGATTAAGGCTGAATGACATCACGCTTAAGATCCTGGACCCTGGTATCAAGGAGACCATGGTTCCAAATGACCTTGGACAATTTACTGACCCCATGGAGACTCATTTTGTTTACCTTTGTAAAACAAAGGTGCACTAACTATTGGGAAAACCAAAGGCAACAATTCAAGTAAAGGTAACACAATGCCTGGCACTTGTACCAGATCTGCTGAAAAAAGGAGAAGGAAGAAGAGAAAGAATACTGGGTATCTACCTTTGAGGGGCTCAGAAGCTAGAAAGAGATGCTGACACAATAACAGATAATCATAAAATAACATAGACATGCACTGATCCAGGTACTATTGCTGCTAATAAAGCAGACCAATCGTCACAGTAGAAAGCAACAACATTAGTACTTGTGGATCCTGTGGGTCAGAAATTCTAGCAGGAGCTCAACTGGGATGATTAGAAGCATGAGAGTGATTCAGTGAAAAGGGTAAAACTCATCTAGAGCAAATTATAGTCCACAAGCCAGATCTGGCCACGTCCATCTACTTATGTATTGTCTATAGCTGTTTTTTTTTAATATTTATTTATGTATTCGACTGCATCAGGTCTTAGTTGCAGCATCTCCACAGCATGTGGGATCTTAGATCCCCAACCAGGGACTGAACCCCCATCCCCTGCATTGCAAGGCAGATTCTTAACCACCAGACCACCAGGGAAATTCCACTATAGCTGTTTTTGAACAGCAACAGCGAGATCAAGTAGTGGCAACAGAAACTGTATGACCTGCAAAGCCAAAAATATTTACTATCCATCCTTTTAGAGAAAATCTTTGCTAACCTCTCATTTGGAGCCATTTCCCTCACATGACTGGCAGTTGGCGCTCACTACACTTTTGGACCCCAGTGGGCTGTCAGCTGGCACCTCTCCATGTGGCTTCCCACCATGGCACTCCTTTGGGCTTCCTCTCATGATGGCAGCTGGGTTGTGAGCTGAGAGTGAGCGTCCCAATAGAGTAAGGCAGAAGTTGTACAACATCGTTATAATCCAGTCTTGGAAGCCACACAGCACCACTTGCACCCTGTTCTGTTGGCCAAGATCATCACTAAGGTACACCCAGGTTCAAGAAGAGAGGACATAGACCCTACCACTAGGAAGAGTAACAAAATCATATTGTAAAGCAACATGTGTGTGTGCGCGCGTGTGTGTGTGCATGTGTGTGTGTGTGCATTCAGTCCTCAGTTGTATCTGACCCTTTGCGATCCCATAGACTGTAGCCCACCAGGCTCTTCTGCCCACAGAATTTTCCAGGTGAGAATACTGGAGTGGGTTGCCATTTCCTACTCCAGGGGATCTTCCCGACCAAGAGATCAAACCTGCATCTCCTGCACTGGCAGGTGGATTCTTTAGCACTAGGGCCACCTGGGAAGCCCAGGGAAGGGAAATACTGTTGCTGTCCTCTTGGGCAAATACAATATTTTCATATGTTGCTTAGTTGCTAAGTCAGGTCTGACTCTTGCAATCCCATGGACTGTAGCCTGCCAGGCTCTTATGTCCATGGGATTTCCCAGACTAGAATACTAAAGTGGCTTGCCATTTCCTTCTTTAGGATATCTTCCCAACCCAGGGATCGAACTCAAATCTCCTTCATTGGCAGGCAGATTCTTTACCACTAAGCTACCAGGGAAGCCCACAATATTTCATGTACCAAGGTTTTTTAAAAATGGTTAAAGTACAAAGGAGGATGCTTCTCAGGAAAGCTTCCTGGAAGAGGTGATGCTAAACTGAGGCTAAAATAATAAATGAGAATCAGCCAGGCAAAGGCATCCTTTGGTGATAGTCAAACCTTCTCATAGGGGCACAAGTGGGATACCTGCCCTAAATATAGACAAGGGAGAGGCATGTGTGACTGGATGCCTCTTGGGCTGCTACACAAGACTGCAAAGAAAACTGGAATAGGCCAGATCCCAGCAATATGGATTTAGACTGACATGGGATGGGAAGAATGAACTGCACCTGAAACATATGTGGCAAAACTACTTAGTATGAATGACATCTAAGTTTGCTGGGCACACTTACACCCTTACTGTGGAATGAGCTCAATGCTAAGTAAGTTCTGTTCACGCGGTGTTTGACTTAACACTCTGAAAATCTGATAAGGATTCTTATTTTTGTTTTTGTTTGTTTGTTTGTTTTTCTTTTTCTTTCTGGCTTTAGTTTGGTTAATATTGAATGATTTTATTTTATTTTTTTTTAACTTTACAATATTGTATTGGTTTTGCCATATATCAACATGAATCCACCACAGGTATACACGTGTTCCCCATCCTGAAACCTCCTCCCTCCTCCCTCCCCGTACCAAAGCAAACAAATCACAGGTCAAGACTGACTTTTCTGCACTTCCGGGCAGGGGGGCCTCCCACTTACCAGAGTCTGGGGACCACTCTGACAGTGCTGTGGTATATTTCCTCCTGCAGCCGTTAGACACAGCTCACAAAGCCAGGCACGGCCAGAGATAAAGAGTGTTGTTTTTCACGCCTGGAGAACTAAAGTGCCTGACTTACAGGCTGAGTTTCCCTTGTAGCAACTCTTCTGAAATACGGCCCAGCCTATTAGCTGGTAGCACATCAGGAGAGCTACGTGGGCCAAGGAAGCCCTCGTTTTGCCAGCTACGGAGAACTTACAAGTGGGCGGAGTAAAGCGGGGAGTCAGGCTCAAGCTGCCGGAGATGGACACTCCTGGTCACACAGCCCTCGGAACCCTGGACACTGGCTCTGCGCTCTCTCTGAACAGCCTTCCTGAAAGTCCTGGTTTGAGCCAGCCAGCCCTGGAACACCTGGACAGCTCGCCTGCCCCTCTGTGGACCTAAACATGGGGACTGTCTGGCACTCCTAATGAACTTTTTCAAGGAGGGGTGCTCTGTGGGCTCTCACAAGGCTGTCATCATGGACCCCCTAACCCTCTCTATGCCTGCCCCTGGGTCAGAACTAGCCCCTCCTCCATTAATGATGCTAAGTCAGCAGACAAAAGATTCTACAACCTGGTCTTATCATGCTGGTAAGTGTTATGTGGCAGCCTGGATGGGAGCAGCGTTTGGGGGAAAATGGATACATGTATATGTATGGCTGAGTCCCGTCCCTGTTCACCTGGAACTATCAAAGCAGTATTTGTTAATCAGCTATACTCAACACAAAATAAAAAGTTTTAAAAAACGAAATAAAAGTCTCTCTATAGTAAAGGGATCAGGTATTTCCTCACAGTTCACTCCCCATGCTTGACAAGCATACTCCATCCATAGCCCTGATTATGCACAGATGCCTTTCCCTCTTGGCTATCACTGATTGGACCATGTGTTCCAGGCTGGACCAATCACGAGCTCCAACTGGGATTCTGAAAACCGTGTCCCAGAGAATGATGCAGTTGCCTGTAGAACACCATACATAATTCTTTCCTTCAGAGGAGCTATCTCCGTTTGTAATTATATACATATTGATGTGTGATTGTTTCATAAATGAAGCTTGCCTGGTGGCTCAAATGGTAAAGAATCCGCCTGCAGTGTGGGAGACCTGGGTTTGATCCCTAGGTTGGGAAGATCCCCTGGAGGAGGGCATGGCAACCCACTCCAGTATTCTTGCCTGGAGAATCCCCATGGACAGAGGAGCCTGGAGGGCTACTGTCCTTGGAGTCACAAAGAGTAGGACACGACTGAGCAACTAAGCACAATGAGCCAATGAATTAATAAATGAATGAGCAGTGAAGTGCAAGTTCAGGTAGAGCTGAGCATGGATCAGCACTGAGAACTGGGAAAGAGATCAATAGGGCAGCAGAAATTGAGAGACTCACAGAGGAAACAGGTCTCCAGAGAGGAATGGCACCGATGGACAAGAAGCTCATCTATTGTTCCTGCTGATGAGTTATGCCAGAGTCCCTGGATAGCTCCAGAAAGTTCTCTGTCTGAGCTACTTTGAATCAGCTCCTGTTCCCTGTATCTGGGTATTTCTTAGGTTATAAGAAATACCTCCCCTCTAGAAGATCCAATGGCCTCCCATGAGTACACCAAGGCTGAATCTACTCTGGCCCAACATTCAGGTGAAAATGAAAAGAGTGTTTGTCGCTCAGTTGTATCCAACTCTTTGTGACCCCATGGACTGTAGCCCACCAGGCTCCTCTGGGTGGGTCCATGGGATTTCCCAAGCGAGAGTACTAGAGTGGGTAGCCATTCCCTTTTCCAGGGGATCTTCCCAACTCAGGGATCCAACCTGGGTATCGTGTGTTGCAGTCTGATTTCTTTACCATCTGAGCCACCTGAGAAGCCCAGGAGAAAAATGCAAGCATAACTCCCAGCCAGCTGATTGACCTAAATTTAGATACACTGATGTTGTAAAAACATCCTAGTGACTGAATCAACAGTTTGCCTCATAGCTAGACTCCAGCCTGGAGGAAGGATAATCTGCAGTGAGTTATGGATGCCCCAGTTCTCCAGGATGAGCAGAGAACTACATTTCTCTAACAGGCAAGCCCGAAGCCTGGGTGGAAGGGTGGGGCTGGAGGCTGCCCCCCAGATCTCATTAGCTCCGTGTACCTGATGACAGGTGTCAGCTGGCACTCCTCAGGAGAAACTCAAGCTTCATTCTTCACTGCCAGAACAAGTCATTCACACCAGATCCATCTCCTGGCATCACCCTGCCACTCTGTGATGGGACCGCCAACAAGTGAAGTAGGAAGATGTTCACACTTTGTTGGCAAACTGTCACCTTTGTGAAACAGGCAACATGTCTCTATTATAATTAAAAACACGTATGTCAAGCTTTTGCTTTTAATTAAATCCTGTGCCTTCAACTTGCTAAAGAGCAGCAGGGTACAAGTGGCCTGAGAAGGTGCCAGAGGAAAATGCAAAAGTCAGAAAGAAGCCTCCAAGGAGACTGAAGATACCTCTGGGAACTGTTGACCTTAGTTGAGGTCAAAATTTTAAATTCTGTGGCCTTCACTCAGGGAGGTGGGTAGGAATTTGGGAAGCATAACAATCACTATACTTTTTTCCCAGACAATAGAATCTCAGCTTTGTTCAGATAGCAGGTAGAGAGACTTTGACCCCAGGGTATCACTTCACACTAACCAACATGATACAGGAAACTCCAATGGGAAAAACTTTTCTCTGATTGGATGAAAAGAGGCATTTGAAGAGAAACTGTCTGTTCTCACTGTCCCCTGCTTCTTTCTTCTAAGCATGGTGTGAGGATGTAATGCTTGGAGCTGTGGCAACCATTTTGTGACCATGAGGGGGGAAGCCAAGAAAGTTACAGGGAGGACATGACATTGCTGAGCTACTGAACCAGTACCAACATCTTCATATCGCTAAACATATTAATATTGTGTTTAGCTAAACAAATAAATCACATTATTTCTTACAAGTCAGTTATATTTCCTATAACTCCCTGGTGGCTCAGAGGTTAAAGCGTCTGCCTGCAATGCGGGAGACATGGATTCGATCCCTGAGTCGGGAAGATCCTCTGGAGAAGGAAATGGCAACCCACTCCAGAATTTTTGCCTGGAGAATCCCATGGACAGAGGAGCCTGGTGGGCTACAGTCCACTGGGTTGCAAAGAGTCGGACACAACTGAGCGACTTCACTTTCACTTTCTTTCAAACACCCTCTTAACTGGTATAAAGTATGAATCATGTAGCTGAGTTCATAGAAAGGAAGAGAAAAAGTAGCATTAACTCTGTTCCAATTTTTCAGTTGCACTAAGAATAGAGTAACACTACTTTCCTGATCTACTGGCTTCATTTTATGTCACAGCATTCTTTCATATCTTCTAATACATCATACTTGCCCCTGCCTCAGGGCTTTTGCACATGCTGTTCTCACCATCTGAAATGCTCATCCTCTGCTGCATGCCTGTCTTCTTCACATATTCTCATCAGCTGGTTCTCAGATCAAATGCTGCCTCCTCCCAGAAGCTTTCCTGATAATCCAATCTAGAGTAGCCCCAATTTCCCTCTTGGCACATGTTACTCTGAGACAATTTCCAACTTTTTATTTTCAGTCTCCCCAGTAAACTCTAAGATCTGTGACTACAGCAGCCCTGTGGGCCTTGCTCCTATTACATTTTCCATATTCAACACAGGCCTGAGTCATTGTAGCCCCTCACATTTTTTAACAAATGAATGACCATGCTGGTCACTGTACTGTTCATTCCATATATGTTAGCACATTGCACCCCATCCATCAGATGAGATGAGTGTGCTTATCCCCATTTCAGATGGCAAAACCAAACTTCAGAGAGTTTAAGTAACTTATCCAAGATCACACAGCCAGTAAGTTATGGGCCATGATTCAAATGCAAGTCTTCTGGCCCTATAGACTCTCTTCACATTGCATTAGCTTCTACCTTTATTTTATCAACTTTATCAGAAGGTAAATGGGCAAAGTTTCCAGACTTGGCTTGAGGATCCTCTGGCTTATTAAACAGTTTCAGAGATAGACAGTAAAATGCCAGTCCTCCATGAGTTGCTGGATTCAAACTCTGAGCTCAGTAGTGACTCAAGGACAGGATGCCAGGAAGCGCAAAACATAGAGGGTTCCACAAAATAACTCCACAGCACCAGAAGCTAAGAATACACCCCAAAGCTCCACGTGGCCAGGGAGGCCATCAGTCACTCCTGGGAGAATTCCAACTTCAGTTATAACTTGGAATTTTGTTCCCAAAGCTCTATGAGTGTCTAATGCTATGTTAAAATAAAATTCAAACTTTTGCATAATCAAAATGTATAAATTCTTTCATTTTCTAGACTAAAGTCTTAGGAGATTATGAGTCAGAGTTCAACTGTTACTATGGATAATGACAATGAAGCCCAGTCTATGAGTCAGGATTTATAAGATAAAATCCAATTAACAGAAACTCTAGGCAAAGAGGAAAGAGGTTGAAACTAACGTTTATTAAATATCTAATATACACCAGGCCCTGGGCCACAGTATTTGATAAGCATTAACACATTACATTTATCATTTCATTACCAAAATGCCTAAATCTATCTGATCATTTGCTGATGAAGACTCTGCCTGGATCTTCCTCATTGGAGAATGAGGCTTGTACAAGGCCCTGGTGGCAACTCTACTCTGAGCCCCAGAGATCTCAGACCCAGTGTGTAAATGGAAAGGAAGAATGCATTGGTTTGACTTGATCCATGCCAGTCCCTACCACAGTGATTCTGCAATGTAATGCCTGCTGCCATGAACTGCTGTGCAGGTTGTATACTGCACAAATCTAGGAGTACCTGACCCACTGACTATGATGTGAATGGTACCCTCAATGCTATGCAAGGCAAACCTGCCCAATCAGGCATGGCATTCCTGCACTTTAGAATTTCTCTGTAGATTTGTAATATTTTTTATTAATACATATTTCTGGGCCCCATTCCTAGAAATTTGGCTTTTATAGTAAATTCTAGACAGAGGCTAGTATTCCTGACCTTCACTCCTTTCTCCAAAAAAAGAGAAAACGGAAAACGTTTTCAGGAATTCAGAGTCTTAGTGAGCTGGCTTTCAGAACAAGGTGCTTGCATTATACCCTGGCAAAAAGTGAAGCTAATTTCTGGGTCTTGCAAATAATGTTTCCTGAATACCAACAGATCTACTGTCCAGGGCCTTCACTTCAGGAAAAATCCTAGAGTTGACAAAATCCCTACAAAATGACACCATGGAAAGGTGACCGTGGAGGGACCCACCCACTCCTCTGAGCACGGCTGCTGTCTACAGTCACCAGGATCAAATGCCTGCTGCCTCTACTCCTTTCTCGTAAATATGCTTCAATACCACCTGCTGGAGGAATTTTGCCTCCCTCCCACAGATATATATCTTTGGCTTTCTAATGGAAGCCAAGTGAAGCTAGGATTCGTCTCACAGTCATTTTGCTTAATGCATTCTTCTCTACCCAGGGGGAGAAAATGTGTTATTACGTTTATCCCTACAAGAAGAGAGGATAAACTCAACGGGTTTCTCTCTCGTTTCCCAGTGACTTAAGCTATATGTCCCTGGCATACACAATATGTTTCCATGCCACTTCCGTATCACTGTGTTTCTGTTTACAACACCCCTGAATGGAACGTCCTCAGACCCAACTCTGCTTCTTGAAATCCTTTTTATCTTTCCCAGCCCAAAACAACTGATGCATGGCCAGAAAAAGTCCCCAGTGAGATACACACACACACACACATATTATATATATATTATATATTTGGCTGTGCTTGGTCTTCATTGCAGAGCACAGGCTCTAGAATGTTCGGGTTCAGTAGTTGCATCATGCAGACTTACTTGCCCCATGGCATGTGGGATCTTAGGTCCCTGACCAGGGATCAAACCTGCATCCTCTGCATTGGAAGGCAGATTCCCCACCGCTGGACCACAAGGAAAGTCCCCTCAGTGGACTTAACTGGTCTGTCACCAGCTTTCCAATCACACAATGTCCCTCCTTCTCATCACAGTCTGCCTTGGTACATGACCAGCTGTGCACATACCTCTCTCTTGCTAGAACAGAAACTCCTTCTGGATAGAGCCTGTGCTCAGGTAAGTGCTAAAGAAATGTGTGTGGAAGGCAAGTTGGCTGCATATGAGTTAATGTGACTTTTGATGATATGGCAGTTTGATGGGGCCCTACTGAAAAAGTGAAAGTGTTAGTCACTCAGTCATGTCCAACTCTTCATGACCCCAAGCACTGTAGACCACCAGGCTCCTCTGTCCATGGGATTCTCCAGGCAAGAATACTGGAGTGGGTAACCATTCCCTTTTCTGACCCAGGGATCAAACCAGGGTCTCCTGCGTTGCAGGTAGATTCTTACTGTCAGAGCCACCAAGGAAGCCCAAGGGCCCTATTAATTCATATTATTTTGGGGAGATCTGACTTAATGAGAAATGAGAGTAATTTAAAAAATAATAGCTTATGTACTCTGAAAGTCATGTGGAAAATGAAATTAGCCCAAGAATATTGCTGAAGAAAAAGTAAAAGTCATTCAATCGAGTCTGACTGTTTGCAACCCCATGGACTATTACAGCCTATGGAATTCTCCAGGTCAGAATACTGGAGTGGGTAGCCTTTCCCTTCTCCAGGGGATCTTCCCAAACCAGGGGTCAAACCCAGGTCTCCCATGTTACAGACAGATTCTTTACCAGTTGAGCCACAAGGGAAGCCAAAGAATACTGGAGTGGGTAGCCTACCCCTTCTCCAGCAGATCTTCCTGACCCAGGAATTGCACTGGGGTCTCCTGCATTGCAGGCGATTCTTTACCAACTGAGCTATCAGGGAGCCCTGTCTTCTGCCTAGTGGATAAGCAAGACTACGTTAAATAGAGCATATCATTTCAATAGCAGTAGGTTTCCTGGGTTGCTGCATCTAGAAAGATAGTCAAGCTTAGTGGTTAAGAGTTGAGGTCTGGAGTCAGGTAGCCCTGGGCTTTACTTTTTACTACACTGGTTACCAGATGCTGGTACTTGAATCAGCTGCTTAAATTCTCTAAGCCTCCTCAATTTTCTTATCTGTAAAATGGGAATAATAGCAATAATAATAGAAATATCTTCTTCCCAGGGTTGTTGTGAGAAAAGATTGCATCTGTAATCCACATCCCACTGTATTTGGCACCTTGTAAATGTTCAATAAATATTAGCTGCCGTTGCAACTGAACTGAACTGATGATAATTAATATGTAATCTGTGGAGCAAGGGATTTCCCAAATCTAAAGCCAGTCTTGGCTCTGCACTGGGCCTGTGCTGAAGTATAGAGAAAAAAAATCTGTGGTCCCAAGAGATCTTCAGGCCTCAGGACCCTGGATGTGGAGGTCTTTACCCTGGGGTGACCTACTGTGACCTCCCCAGCCAGCAGAGCAGGATTGCACAGTGACGGTTGGCAGAATAGCCCCCAGCTTCCAATCCCGAGAACTGTTCAGAAATCAAGGAGACCAATGCTCTCCCTCCAATGTCCACGTGAGTTAAGACCCATAGGATTTGAGTTACACGGGCTACCGATATGCAGAAACTCCAACAAGCTAGGCTCCATTTGATGACAACCCAAGCCCCCCACCTCCCTGGCCAGCACATTTTACAGACACAAAGCCAATCAATACGGAGCATTCAGAGGGTTACTGCCAGTGGCTAGCAGAGAATAGATACCGAGAAAGTCATAACGATGATAAATCCGGGCTCTGCTCCTCTCTGACTAATGTAGGCACTAAAACACGCCATGAATATCCTGCTTTGAAACATGTCACGCTTCTGAGGGACCAATCAATCTCCAGCTCTCAGTGGACCACATTAAAATAAATTTGTCACCGTGAGTTTATGAAATATTGATGGCGTTTTTTAGTCAGGGTGTTGGGAGGTGGAAAGGTGTATCAGAAGAGGGAGGCAGGGAGCAGGAGATTTGCTTTAATGAATTATCTCCAGCCTAGGAAAGAAAATATATGCAGAGGCTGGAGGAAGAGGAAGCACAGAAGAAAATACCTTGGTGTGGAGACCAAAAAGCTTCCAGGATGAGGAAGCCTGGAGCCATTATGTCCAAACTGTGCTATAAAGAATGCTAATGGATGGGTACTCCTGGGAGAGAGGGGTGGGTGAAGAGGGTTTCCTGGTAAAATAATATTGAGAAAATGTGTATGCAAATCTATGTCTTGGAGAGACAGGTGCATATTAACCTAATAAAGGTTCTGACAAGTCCTGCAGCCAAGAAGCTCATTTGCCTTTGTTTTTTTTCTTTTTAAAATTAATTTATTTATTTTAATTAGAGGCTAATTACTTTACAATATTGTAGTGGTTTTTGCCATACATTGACATGAATCAACCATGGGTGTACATGTGTTCTTTGTTTAGCCTGATATGTGAAAGTAAAAGTCGCTCAGTCATGTCTGACTCTTTGCAATCCCATGGACTATACAGTCCATGGAATTCTCCAGGCCAGAATACTTGGAGTGGGCAGCCTTTTCCAGGGGTCTATCTCAGGTCCCCCGCATTGCAGACAGATTCTTTACTAACAGAGCTATCAGAGAAGCCCTTTTGTTTAGCCTGCTGCTGCTGCTGCTAAGTCGCTTCAGTCATGTCTGACTCTGTGTGACCCCACAGATGGCAGCCCAACAGGCTCCCCCGTCCCTGGGATTCTCCAGGCAAGAACACTGGAGTGGGTTGCCATTTCCTTCTCCAATGCATGAAAGTGAAAAGTGAAAGTGAAGTCGCTCAGTCGTGTCCGACTCTTAGCGACCCCATGGACTGCAGCCTTCTAGGCCAACACCTTATAACAACTAAGACTGCATCCAGCCACTGTCTTCTGTAAAAGGCTAAAGTCAGCCCCTAAATGACTCAAGATTACCTAGAAAAGCAAAGGCAAACCGAATGCCCTGAGATTCCATATCCACCAGTTTCCATCAGTTAAGTGACAAAATCGGCCCACAGGTGACAGGGTGGCTGTCATTATGTTAATACACCAGTAAATGAATAACCTTCTGCCTGACTTTTCATCCAAGCATGCTGTGACACTCTGCAGACTGCAGATTGTGTTAGTCCCCCTCTGTGCCTGAAACCCTTAGAAGGCTTCCTCCATGAAGTTCCCATGGTAGCCATAAATGTGAGCAAAAGAAGATTCAACAGACTAGCAATGCCCCATCATCCCATGAAGGTTTCTTTATCAGCCTGGATCCCAAAGTGTAGACAATGTAGAAGAGAACAAGATCTTACTTGAAATGTACATTCAGGGTGAGCCAAAAATAAACAGTTGCTATTTTAAGCTACTGAGATTGTGAGGAGTGTTTGTTACCACAGTGTAACTTAGACTGAACTGACTGATACATCCACCCAGCAGCATGGAATACAAGAGAATTGCAAAGAATGACTTCTGGCATTTTTAACATATAGAAATGCCATCAACTAGTAAAAAAGCAAGATCCAAAGAATTTCCAGGAACTATTCAGCCATTCTTCTACTCTCAGAGTAGTGGTCCTCCACCAAGACCTATTGTTGGCCTCCATGGGACATATGGCAATGTCTGAGAAATTTTTAGTTATTATGACCAGGACAACGCTACTGGAATCTAGTTAGCAGAGACTAGGGATGCTGCTGAACATCCCTACGGTGCACAGGACACCTTTCACGACAAAGAGCATCTGTCTCCAAATGTCAATAGTGCTGAGGTTGAGAAATCCTGCCTCAGAGAGAAACCGGGAAGAGGGAGAGGGGGTTGTAGGCTATAGATCATATTTAACAACAAAAGCATGTAACATCTACATACCATTATTGAATTTACAAAATGTTTGCTCATACGTTATCTCATTTCACCTTTACAGCTCTCTTGAAGGATGGGTATTACTACCTCATCTCATCAATGCAGAAACCCAAGTGCACAAGCTTACTTGAAGGCACATTTATAAAGAGAGGATTAGAATTCTAACCCAGTTTGGCTGCCCCACTTCCCTACCATGTTTCATTAAACCATGGCTGTTTACAGTGTCGTTTCCTCTGGGACATAGATCAATATTCAGTCACTCATTCAGGGGCAGTGTCTAATGACAAATTTGGTTAATTTCTAAGTCTTTCTAATCCTTTTGAACCTAGGGTTCAGCAAAACAGACACACTGCTTGATGCATTTGTTTTGATAAATGTAGCTTTGTTTTAATTATTTATGATAATACCAAGTGCAAGCTGGTCAGTTACCCTGGTATATCTTGTCAAAGTAACAATGCCTGAGAGAAGTCTCTAAACCACTGGCCTCTTAAATCTTTGCAGAGAAGGGGAGCAAAACCATGGCAGGGATTCTTGTGGAAAATCATCTATTGTGGGACCAAGTAGCCAAGTCATGATCCTGAATGCTCTCTTCTGGAATGTTCCAGTGATGCAAGAGGTTCTTGTTGCATGAGGCTAATCAGCAAAGACTGGCAAAGGAAAAAAGCAAAGGGATGTTGACTATGGGAAAACACTTATCCAAAATGCCAGTGCAAGTCAAGCAATTCCTCACTGACAAAAACATGCTGTGCAGTTCCTCTCCAAGCCCCTTAATGTGTATATAGAGAGCACAACACCAAACTCTATTCACATTAGTCATCCGTGCCCAACCATCACCAAGTCTCAGGCGAAATTTTCTAGTCTATCCAAAGACTTCTAACTAGTAATCTAATCCTGACAATTAGCCACAGCCTGAGTGCTGGTAAGAGACACGTGAAAAGATAATGGCAATGATAGTCAGAAATCATTAAGTATTCTTATATTGGTACATGACTAAAAATAATTTTTAATCAATATAATTACCTGTTATATTTTACAGTTATTATTATGATTACTATTGCATTTGGAAGCTGCTTCTATGGCGATATATTAATCTGGCAGAAATTAAAGAATTGAGCAAGGTGTAAACAGTATGCTGCTGCTGCTGCTAAGTCACTTCAGTCGTGTCCGACTCTGTGCGACCCCGTAGACAGTAACCCACCAGGCTCCGCCATCCCTGGAATTCTCCAGGCAAGAACACTGGAGTGGGTTGCCATTTCCTTCTGCAGTGCATGAAAGTGAAAAGTGAAAGTGAAGTCACTCAGTCACATCCGACTCTTCACAACCCCATGGACTGCAGCCTACCAGGCTCCTCCCTCCATGGGATTTTCCAGGCAAGAGTACTGGAGTGGGGTGCCATTGCCTTCTCCAAAACAGTATAGAGGGTCCTAAAAAATTAAGAATAGAACTAGAACTATCCTATGATCCAGCAATCTCACTTCTGGGTATGTATCTAAATGTAACAAAGTCATTATCTTAAAGGGTATCTGCATTCCTGTATTTCTTGCAACATTATTTATAATAGTCAAGATACGGAAACAACTTAAGTGTTTATGGATGGATGGATGGATAAAGAAAATGTAATAGATACATAGATATCAAAGTCTTTTAATGCATATGTAGATTCAATATATCTATATTGAAATATTCAGCCTTAAAAAGATGGAAATCTTGCCCTTTGAGACAACATGGACGAAACTAGGGACATTAAACTGAGTGAAATAAACTAGAGAAAGTCAAACACCGTGTGGTATCACTTATATGTAAAATCTAAAAAAAAAAAAAAATCAAACTCAGAAATAGAGAACAGAAAGATGGTTGCCAGAGGCTGGGGAACTGGAGAAATGGAGAGACTCTGAAAAAAGTGTACAAACTTCCATTTATAAGGTGAATAAGGTCTGAGGATCTAATGTATAGTATGATAATTACAGTTGATAATACTGAAAAAAAAAAAATTGTGTGAGAAATGTATGGAATATGTGTGAGTCCAGGAATATGTGTGAGCTTTTAAAGCTACTCATTTCTGACATGATTTCTGACAGTGATTTTGACACAAGTAATAAAAAAGGGAAAAGATGGAGTAGGCAGAGCCTATTGGAACTAAAAGGCTGATAAGACATGGGGTCTTCCATCAGTTTTGCAGCAGTATTTAGCAGCTTCCCACAGAGAGGAGCTCACTAGTTTACACAGTGGATGGAGAGCCTCCTCTTTAGCAGATGCTCTGGATGCCCTGGCCCGTGTCCCCTTGTCCCACCTGGGTTCCTAGAGTGGCAGCTGGAGATATTTCCAGGACACCGGCACTCCCCACCTGCAGTGCCTGCTCCTGTGTCTCTTTTGTCTTCTGCCATAGGACTTTACCTGCTGCTGCTGCTGCTGCTGCTAAGTCACGTCAGTTGTGTCCGACTCTGAGTGATGCCATAGACGGCAGCCCACTAGGCTCCCCCATCCCTGGGATTCTCCAGGCAAGAACACTGGAGTGGGTTGCCATTTCCTTCTCCAATGCATATCTAGCATGCCTTGAATTCATTCGCCTCTTGCAAGCACAAATGCTCCCAAGTACCCCCTCCCACCAATGCAATATAAAAGTCAGTGGATAAATGTCTGAGCCCCCCACCACCCAGTGGGAGGATTTTAAGGTACACACCACAGTGTCTCAGCAGGTTCCCAGCAGGACTGGGCCCCAGCAGCCCACAGCTATCATTTTACACTCATTAGCATGCCATTTATTTGACTTTTCTTCCTTCCCTGTCCTGCTTTCCATACTCCCTCACTTGTGTTTCCAGAATCACGATCCAGATAAATAAAGGAGCCCACATTCAAGTTCTTCTTTCAGGAGGATATGAACTAGGATCCCACACTCCAGTAAAATCAGAACCAAGACTCCAACTCTCCTTGAGGCTCAAGGATGTGAAAACATGGACAATGGACAAGGGTGAATGGGAACAAAATCAGATGGCAGGGAAGAACCATGAGTTGGAGAACAAAGGCCTGGAAAGAAGAGGGACACTACAGTAAGGAGGTCAATGCAGCCTTGAAGGTCTAAGACGTGTGTGTGTGTGTGTGTGTGTTGCTGTGTATTATTGTTGTGTATTATTGCTGTGTATTGCTGTGTATTATTATATACACACACATATATTTTATATATATATATATATATATATATATATATATTGACTCTTTGAGATCCGTAATTGCTAGGCTCCTGTCTGGATTTTGAGATCCGTGGAGCTAGGCTGTCATTGTCCTTCTCCAGGATTTCCCAGGGACAAATCTACTGTGTGTGTGTGTGTATATATATATACACATATACTGTTGTCATTTCCTTCTCCGGGATCTTATAACACAGGGATATATACTTTTTCAGGTTCTTTTCCATTATAAGTTATTACAAGATAGTGAATATAGTTTCCCATACTATACAATAGGTCGCTGTTTTTTATCTATTTTTTATACAATAGTGTGTATCTATTAATCCCCAAATCCTAATTTACGCCCCTCCCCCCTTTCCCATTTGGTAATCACGTTTGTTTTCTACATCTGTGAGTCTACTTCTGTTTTGTAACTAAGTTCATTTGTATCATTTTTTAGATTCCACATATAAGTGGTATCATATGATATTTGCCTTTCACTGTCTTAGTATGACAATCTCTAGGTCTATTGTGCGGCATTATTTCATTCTTTTTATGACTGAGTAGTATTCCATTATATACATACCACATCTTTATCCATTCGTCATCTATTGATGGGCATTTAGGTTGCTTCCATGTTTTGACTATTGTCAATAGTGCTACTGTGAACATTTAAACTGCAGAAGCTATAAGCTCAGAAAGACAGAATGTGACACACACCATCCCAGGATCACCAGATAGAGCCAGACGACTGGAGGAGCTGGGCGGTTAACCATCCCCACGACTGCTCCATTTTCCTCCTTCCTTGAGTTCTGGTCTCATCCAAAGAAGATACAAAGGAGACCTGTTCTTTCATTGAAGGTACTTGAGTTCTGTGAGCTTCCCAGGTGGGGCTAGTGGAAAGAACCCGCCTGCCAATGCAGGAGACAGAAGAGATGAGGGTTTGCTCCCTGGGTCAGGAAAATCTCCTGAAGGAGGGCATGGCAATCCACTCCAGTGTTCTTGCCTGGAGAATCCCATGGACAGAGGAGCCTGGCAGGCTGCAGTCCATAGGATCACAAAGAGTTGGACACGACTGGGCAATTGAGCACACACACACACAAGGAGCCCTGTGTCAAACTCACCAAAAGACCCTAAATTCCATCTGTTGGAGAAAGCTAAAATCTATATTTATCTGATTGAAGAATTCACTAGGAATAAATGAAAATAAGTAAATCTCAAAAAAATGGATAGACCTAACTAGAGAAATTTTAAAAGCAACAGCAAACTGAGAAAAATGTTTTCAATGTAAGTGACAGTTAATACTCTAAAGTTTCTTGAGAGTTGGAGCACACTTAAGAGCAATAAGAAGACAAATGATGAGATAAGGGAAACAGAGTCCAAGGAGTGATGAGAAAGTTCATATGAGAACTATAAATGGAAAATAAAGAAGAGTTTAAAGGTTCAGCCTACTCATAATCAAAGAAAGTCAAAGTAAGGGCTTCCCAGGTGATCCAGTGGTAAAGAATCCATTTGCCAGTGCAGGAGACATGAACTCAATCCCTGATCCAGGAAGATCCCACACACATCAGAGCAACTAAGCCTGTGCACCACAATTGTTGAACCGGTGCTCTAGAGCCCAGGAGCAGCAACTACTCAGCCAACGTGCGGCAAGTACTGAAGCCCATGCACCTAGAGCCTGTGCTCCGCAACAAGAGAAGACTGCGTACCGCAACTAGAGTAAGCACCACGCATCACAACTAGAGAAAACCCACGCAGCAACATAGATCCGGCACAGCCAGAAATAAATTTTACAACTTTTTTAAAAGGGAAAAGAAAATTAAGACAGTAATGTGAGACTTCCCTGGTGACCCAGTGACTAAGACTCCACGCTCCCAAGGCAAGGACCCAGGTTTAATCCTTGGTCCAGGAACTAGATCCAATACAACACATCTAAAAGTCTCCACATGCCGCAAGAAGATCGAAGAGCCTGTGTGCCCCAACTAAGACCTGGCGCAGCCAAATAAATAAAGACAGTAACGCGATTTCATCTGCAATCCATTACATGTACAAAGATTAAAGAAAACTCAATGAAAAAAAAAACCTCAATGTTGGTGACAGTGGAGCACATTAGGTTCTCTAGACTGCAGGTGGGAATATAAATTAGTTCAAATTCCTAAAGGGTAATTTAGTGATATGTATCAAGGATGCTGAAATTATTCATACCCACTTAAGGATTTCGTCCTAAGGAAATAATTGGAAATGTGAACAAATATTTATTTACAAAAATGTTCATCATAAAATGACTTCAGATGGCAAACAAATGGAACAACCTGACGATAAAACAACAGGGAAGTGAGTAAAGAGCATATGGTTCGTCCATATTGTAGAGTATTAGGAGTCATTAAAGAACACACTGAGCAAAACAGGTTACTAAACAATATGGAATACGATCCCAACTGTGTAAAAATAAAATTGTATTTACCCATATCGTATGTTCATTATGGTTACCACTGAAAGATCGGATTAGAAAATTAATAGGATTTCAGAGTCCACCATGCTTTGGTCTTAGCAGCAAGAAATAAGGAGGATAGATACATCAACCCCAATCAGATGGAAATACATAGATTTTGAAATGCAAGGATTTTTCTTATGATACCTGATAACCATGAGTCCATAACATTTGGGTTACACAAATTTAAGAATGAAAAAGAAGCTATGAGAGCAGAACTGAGAGAGATTTTTAAATTAATAGACAAAATGCTACACAGCTATATAACCAGTGGTCTTTAAAAAAAAAACACTGTAGGGTAATTTTCTAGAAAAATTACAATGTTATAATGATCAGAGTTGGTTCAGTATTATTAATAGAAAATCTGAGTACACTGATCCTGACGGAATTTCTTGCCAATGCAATAAGCTAGGAAACAGAAACCAATGCTCATTGACAAAAAGGAATTAGGTATTATTTGCAAATGTTATTATTAGAAATTTAGAATGCATAAAATAAGTAATAGAAAACTTTGAAAAACTAACAGTAGGGCTTAGCTAGAAAGTGAAATATAAAAAGAAATATATAAATTTATAGCTTTCTAAAAGATCAGTTATAAACGTTTATAAAATTCATTGAAAAACATCCAATCCAGAGTAACAAGATAATTGATAATCATGTTCAGTACCTAAAGGGTCTTCTGAATGAATCTTTCTGCCACAAACAGTTACGCATAGCACCAAGCTTACACCCTCTTCCACTAATTCTATGCTCCTAGTCCCAGTTGTTTTAGAAACTTTTGGGGAATGACATTATTACCTGAAGAATAACCAGGTTTTGTCTACACTTCCCATTTGGTTAAACTCAAACTTTTGCCTTAATGGCATTCCATATCAACATAACTTGAACAGCTACACTCGGACATCATTCATTGCCATAGTTAAATACTATGCATCTAAGTAGGAGTTTTCCAGGACATAGGAACTGATCACTCCCCCAGAGTCTTCCATCTTTGAAAGTCCAGTGACCTATTCTAAGAGAATGCTAAGACAATGATAATGCTGTGACAACTCATTTTGCTACCTGTGACTGAAAATTGTTGCTATTTTTATAGGATGCGTTCTAACTTTGTCGTTGTTGTTCAGTCGTTCAGTCATGTCCGACTCTTTGCAACCCCATGGACTGCAGTACATGAGGCTTCCCTGTCCTTCTAACTTTAGAAACATTAAAACATATGAGGTAGGGGAGCATACACCTTAGAACCAAGCAAAGGAAATTACCCCAGAAATTTCATGAACACAACCGTCTTATAAATTTGTAAGGCCATGAATAAAAGACAGGCCAACAAAACCTGGCTGCATCTACAAACCAATGATGGGGCTATTTTGCAATAAAGATAATGGTGATGATCTTAATAATGTTGGCAGCAATGAAGGGAACGAATGGCGAAGAGTGGTGAAAAGGACAGGAATGGGAATGGATGATGGTGGGCTTCAAGGTAGGAATGAAGATGAGGAATGCCTGATAGTTGGCACTGGGATGGAGACAGGAGTGATAAAAAGATGGGAAAGCTGAGGGCACTTCATCACCCTTAGGGCAAAGGGTCCTCATGACAGCCTGAATAGAAGGAAAATCACTCCAGGCTCCTCTCTTCTCCTGCTGAAAGAATCTTGGGGATGTCCAAGGGAAGTGTTAAGCTTCCAGAAATTTTGCCTAATCTTTGGAGAAACTTTCTCCATCGGATGACCAAAGAATTCCTTCTCTTTGATCTTTCTAGTAGAACTTCTGAACCAATTCCAGTTCCCGTAAGATCTGTCATGTGACTTATTTCATCTTCAACCTCAGTTACACCCCCCAGCAAGTGAATATCAAGTCATGTCACCTGCAGAAAACTGAATAAGAGAAAAGCTTAGAAGTCTTGGTAGACTTGATATGCAGGCTATGGGGAGGAAGGGTGTAGAAAAATCTTCATTTGATCCTTAGTATATGAGGTTCCTGTCCTTTGTGTTCTGTGCATATTTTCTCATTTAAATTTATGCAACAACCCAACATGAAACAATACCAACACCCCCATTATACAGATGGGGAAATTGGGGTTCAGAGCTTCTCTTGCTCAACTATATATCCCTGGAGGCAGGAACCATGACTTATTTTACATACCAGTCTATCTTCAGGGTCTAACGTGGAGGTGACACACAGTAGGTAGTCAACAACTAATTATGAAATCAATTATCACAAAACATGGACACCAGTAGGTAATGGCACCCACCCACCCACCCAGCTCTGCTCTTCCTGAGCTATTGTTCGCAAACACTGCTGAGGCTTTTAGGGCTTCCCTGATAGCTCAGTTGGTCAAGAATCTGCCTGCAATGCAGAAGACCCTTGTTCGATTCCTGGGTCAGGAAGATCCCCTGGAGAAGGGAAAGGCTACCCACACTAGTATTCTGGCCTGGAGAATCCCATGGACTGTATAGTCTATGGGGTCGCAAAGAGTCGGACATGACTGAGTGCCTTTCACTTTCACTTTGGGCTTTCAAAGGAAATTTGTAAAGTCAAGTCAAAACTTTTCTGGTTCCCGTTCTCTCCGGAAGCATCCTGGTATGTTTCGAGGGGAGAGGTGCGTGGGGAAGATGAAATTGCAGAGCAGGAGTAGATTCAGACATGATGGGGGTCCCCACAAATATTCCCCATGGGCCTCATTACACATTTGAGCAAACATTACCTTCACTCACAGCTAAATTTCCTGTTTGCTTGGCTGATCAATTTCTCATCAAATTTTAATGCGAGGTTCAGACCGTCTGTGGTGTTTTAATTAGGCCCAAGATTGCAAAGTGTCTGGGGCAGGGCTGAGCTTCATCCAGATCTCCACTGCCCACTGGGGTGTTGCCAGGAGAGGCAGAGGTGGGGGTGGCGCAGGGCCAGGCTGGGCCAGTGCCAGGGCTCCGCAGACCCTCTTCCTGGGTGCGCTGTGCTCTCTAGTGGTGACAGTCTGGACAGAAACGGTGATGCAGACCCAAGGGCTTATAGCCCTTTCCCAATTCCCTCCAGCCCCTGAGAATTTAACCGGCTGCCTCGCTTCTCAAGTGGCTTGGTGGCCAAGGATCACTTGCCAATGCAGGAGACACAGGAGAGGCGAGCAGCATTAGAATAAAGGATAGGAAGATGGTTCTCTGGTTTCCAGCCAGGGAGACCAAGGAAAGGATAAAGCAGAGCTGCCCTGTGCTGGAGACATGGTGGGCAGAGCCCAACAGCCATATTAATAACTACAGTGGATGAAGCATTCTCTAAGCATTTCTATCTTTTTGCCTTTTTGTACAGCTCATGGGGTTCTAACGGCAAGTATACTGGAGTGGTTTGCCATTCCCTCCTCCAATGGAAAGCCTGGCATGCTGCAGTCCATGGGGTCCCAAAGAGCTGGACAGGACTTGGTGACTGAACAACAACAAGCATTTCTATAGGGCTTCCAGGGTGGCTCAGCGGTAAAGAATCCTCCTGCCAATGCAGGAGACAAAGGTTCAATCCCCGGGTCTGGAGGACCCCCTGGAGGAGGAAATGGCAACCCACTCCAGTATTCTTGCTGGGAAAATCCCGTGAACAGAAGAGCCTGGTAAGCTACAGTCCATGGGGTCACAAAGAGTCGGACATGACTGAGCAACTGAGTGCGCGTGCACACACACACACGCACACACACTCGCACTTCTCAAGCTTTCTTCCTTCCCGCCCGATTTTCTCTCTTTTCTCCCCACAAAACACAGTATCCCAGTGGCTTGATAGAACAAGCAAGGAGACTAACCAACTAACCGACTCCAGTTCTGTGCCTGGCACTGTGATGGGGGTTGGAAGAAAGAGAAAAATAAGTGGCAGGACCTGCCCTCAAGTGGCTCATAATGAAGAAGATGGATGTACACACATTCGGCATGGTGGGTGGTCTGACTGAGACATCCATGTGGTGCTGGAGGCAGGTGGCATGGCGCCAGCCCCAGCACCCAGGTCATTAGAAGGTCTGGCATGCCTTCATCAGAAGCCAAAGTAGTTCTTTTCAGAGATAGAACAAACCAGATAGGGGGCATGAGGATATTGATGGATATCAATCAAAATGAATCAATGGATAGATCTCCATGTTCAGTGTCCTATACCCCCTCATTATCACCACGACTTCCCCATGTTGACCCCTTCCTCAGCACAGAACCTCGGGAGAGCTTCCTCTAAGTTTTGCTTCTGCCCCTGACAAAACAGATCAGGTTGTCAGAAACCAACCACCCAGAAATTCCTTCATTTGAGAAGCCTCTCTCCTTGTCCAGCCTGGGTCAGTTGAAGTTGTAGCTCGTTTGAACATTAGCATACCCAGGGCTCACTACCATATTTAAGGCTCTGAGAAGTCCTACAGTAAAGGAACCTGGGTCACTGTGTTTAACACTGTGTTCTCCAAGCTCATTTGCACCTGGAACCCTTTTTTTTTTCCTTGAAACCCTAGTAACATCTTCCTCTGTCCTTTTCTGAATCTAGGGTCTGCACAGTAAAACCTGTGATGAGTCAGGATCAGCCATGCTTCCCAAAGGACAGCATACGGCGAGTCACAAAGTACTCAACTTTATAGCCAATGATATGTCATCGAGAATGAAGTCATTGCTCAGTTAACATCCAGACACTTCCAGCCTTGACAGCAAAGACACCATTTGGTAACAGACAACTCTAGTGCGGACCACCTAGGAAAGGCTTCCCAAGATCCACAGGAGCTGTAAGAAGAAATTGAGACCTGTCTGAAGGTTCACGGATTGATGCTTTCATTAGATTCAGGGAGGGAAGTGGTGATATTTATGTTTGAATGAAATGAATCTGTTCTTAAGGCATTTACTACTGACAGAATAGAATTAGCTGAATGCAGTGGTTTCCAAACTTGGCCAAGCATCAAAATTACCTGGGGCATTCGTTCACTGCACCGATTCCTGGGCTTCAGCCCTCAGTATCCTGATTCCATAGAACTGAGATACTGCTGACGCTGCACTGCCAAAGTTCACCATTTCCCTCAACTGCATTCTGTGAGAACCAGTCCCAGTGGATGCTAACAGATCTCACCCAAAAAGTATTCAATGTAATGATAAGGTGTGTTGAGTTCATGGTGAGTACAAAGAGAGAGAGGCAGAGATAGAGATCTTACTGGATTCTTACACAGCCCGATGAGATTAGCTCCCACGTTCTGGCAAGGAAATCAGGCACAGAGAGATTGATAACTTCCTACAGTCACATAGTTAATAATGGCCCCATCCCTTGAGAGGCCAAAGATGATGCCGCATGATGGGTGATGGGATGGTGGTATCACTCCCTGAGATGGGAAATTGAAGATGGAGCTGTTCTGAAGATGAGGGGAAGGAGATGGTGTGTTCCGTTTCAGACTCTCTGTACTTGAGGTGCTATAAGATTCACAGGTGGAAATGTCCACCAGGCATCAAATTATGAGTGTAAAGACCATGGAGGACATTTAGGCAGGAGTTAAAATGCTGAGAGTTGACAGCAATACAGATGATAGTTAGGCCTCCATTTCCTCTTCTCTAAAATGGAAGCTAACAGCTATCTTCAATATGCTTTGTATAGATTCCTCAATAAGTTAAATATAAAATTACCATAGGACCCAGTGGTTCCACCCTTAGATATGTACCCTAAAGAACCAAAAACAGATATCCAAGTCAAAATGTATACACGAACAACTATATCAGCTCTATTCACAGTAATCAAAAGAAAATCCAATCCAAATGCTCAGAAACTGATAAATGGACAAACAAAATGTGGTATCTACATGCTGTGGAATATTATTCAGCCATAAAAAGGAATGAAGTATCGATACATGCCACAACATGTATCATCAGATGATACATCTTGATGAGCCTTGAAAACAGTAATGTAAGTGAAAAGGCCAGGCACAAAAGGCCCCACAGTGTATGATTCTATTTATACGAGATGTCCAGATAGGTAAACCTATAGCAACAGGAAGCATATCAGTGGCTACCAGATGTAAAGGGAATGGGGAATGACTGCTTAATGGGTACGGGGTTACTTTTCAGGGTGATTCAAGTTCTGAAACTAAGAGAATTCCCTGGTAGTCCAGTAGTTAGGACTCCGAGCTCTCTGCTGAGGGCCCAGGTTCAATTCTTGGTCAGGGAACTAAGATCCCACAAACTGTGCAGTGCCTCCAAAAAAAAAAAAGTTCTGAAACTAGATGATGGCAGTTGTATGACATCATGAAGGTGCTTGATGTCGCTGCATTGTACACCTTAAAAGGATTTAAGTGGTACATTTTCTGTTATAAATATTATACAAGAAAAAATATGCTTTATACAGAAGTTACAAGACCAAATGTAGGTTTCAAAAGCATGCATTTACACGGTGTCAGAACTCACAATAGGGCTTTGACGAGGACTTGGGGAATTTGATGTCACCCTTGACAAACTAAAGTCTAATTCTGATGTAGAAAAAACAACCACATAATTTCTGGTTTCTGTAAAAATCCCCTGTGGGCAAGAGGTATGGGGAAAGGACTGAATAGATTCATACAACCCTCATTCAAAAAATTTACCCTCCTCAGAGGACAGCCCACTTCAAGCCTGTAGCCATCCACTAACCATTCGATTTCTCTTCTCTCTGCTGCTGCTGCTGCTCCTGCTAAGTTGCTTCAGTCGTGTCTGACTCTGTGCAACCCCATAGATGGCAGCCCACCAGGCTCCTCTGTCCCTGGGATTCTCCAGCCAAGAATACAGGAGTGGGTTGCAATTTCCTTCTCCAACGCATACTAAGTTGCTTCAATCATGGCCAACTCTGTGCCACCCCATGGACAGCAGCCCACCAGACTCCTCTGTCCACTGGATTCTACAGGCAAGAATACTGGTGTGGGTTGCCATTTCCTTCTCTCTTCTTCTCTCCCCTCCTGATAAACAGCTCCTGCAGAAACCAGGTTGCTAAAGCCAGAAACCAAAGCATTATCTTCATCAACTCCTTCCTTCTCACCTCCACTCCCAATCCATCAGCAAATTCTGTCAGTTCCATCTCCAAAATCCATCTCAAATGAGTCCACCTCTTTTGTTCTCCATTGCCTCCAATCTTGGTCAAGCCGCCATCTTGGCTGGTGCACAGAGTCCCCTCTGTCTCTTTGCTCTGTTCTCCCATCCTACCATCCATTCTCCAAGCACAGTAACCAGAGTGATCTTTTCCTTCAAAAGGCAAATCTGATCATATCAGAGGAGTAGCACCTGGACACCTCCTCCAATAACTGCTCCTTTGGGTCTAGGTTTTGTTGCTCTCACAGCCCTTCCTCTGGGATATTCTCAATCTGTACACTTGGCCAACTGGTTGGAATTTGTATTAGTTGGCTCAGGTTGCCATTATGTACTACACATTGAGAGCTTTAGGCAACAGAAGTTGATTTTCTCACAGCTCTAGAAGTCGGGAGTCTGAGATCCAAGATCAAGCAGAGTTGATTTCTCCTGTCACCCCTTTCCTTGGTGTGTAGGTGACATCTTCTCCCCATTCTTCCCTCCTTGTGTGTCTGTGTCCTAACCTCCTCCTCTTATAAAGACACTGTTGGTTTTGGGTTAGGACTTTCCTTCTAATGACCTGATTTAACCTTGATCACCTCTTTAAAGACCTTTTCTCCAAATAGGGTTATAATCTAAGGTATTGGAGTTTAGCACTTCAGTGCATGAATAGGGGTAGGGGACACAATTCAGCCTGTAACAGAATGCAATGTGCTATTTGTGATAACTAGATGTTCACTCAGCTTCTCTGAGCCTTGCTGCCCCTTCCATTCAGACAGATGCTACCCGCCTCTCCAAGTGGCCAGCATCAGAGAAAATTCACGGAAAGCCAACAGCTCCCTGCCAGGCATGGAGTCGGCACTGATCCTGGGGAACTTTCCTTCAAGACCACCGTGGGTGGAGGCTCCCCTGTGAGGAGGCATTTGGCTACACCAGCCCCATAGACCCCACTGCCAGCTTCAAAGGGTTAAGGCAGCAAGCAGACTTATTGACTGGGGCTTCTTGGCGAGTCCAGGGAAGCGTGACTGATTGGAAGCCTGTTCGGAGGAGGAGCCCGCTTTGCGGGCCCGAAATAAATAAGGGCCTGTCGATAGCTCAGATCCCCACGCATCGACAGAGTCTGCAGTCTCAATAGGCAATTAACACTTTACAGGGGCCATTACCCAGCGGCCTCCCCACGTTTTACTGCACATTTTCTGCCATCAGGTCTGGTATTGAAGCTTCTAAATAAAAACATAAAAGTGAGCTAAAGCAGGCCAGCGCTTTGCCTGACTGCAGCCATGGGGCCCACACACAGCCAAGAGATCATATTTCCTCTCTTCTGCTTGTGCTCCACCTCCCCTGCATCCCCCACCCTGCACTCGTGCTTCTGTGTACACGCACACCTGTCCACACATATACACACACGGACCCATCTCCTGAGTGTGTCTGGGGAGGGAGTGTTCTGGAATCAGACCACGTGGATTTTAACTGCCCCCAACACATTTGCTGTGTGGTCTTGCACAAATGAACCTCGGTTTCTTCATCTGTAAGATGGGAATGATAATACAGTCCACTTCACAGGGCAGTCCTGAAGACTAGATGCTCTTAGCACAATGCTTGGCACATAATAGTTCAGTTCAGTTCAGTCGCTCAGTCGTGTCTGACTCTTTGCAACCCCATGGATCGCAGCCAGGCCTCCCTGTCTAGCACCAACTCCCAGAGTTCACTCAAACTCACGTCCATCAAGTCAGTGATGCCATCCAGCCATCTCATCCTCTGTCGTCCCCTTCTCCTCCTGCCCCCAGTCCCTCCCAGCATCAGAGTCTTTTCTAATGAGTCAACTATTCGCATGAGGTGGCCAAAGTATTGGAGTTTCAGCTTTAGCATCATTCCTTCCAAAGAACAGCCAGGACTGATGTCCTTTAGAATGGACTGGTTGGATCTCTTTGCAGTCCAAGGGACTCTCAAGAGTCTTCTCCAACACCACAGTTCAAAAGCCTCAATTCTTCAGCTCTCAGCTTTCTTCACAGTCCAATTCTCACATCCATACATGACCACTGGAAAAACCATGTCCTTGACTGGATGGACCTTTGTTGACAAAGTAACGTCTCTGCTTTTCAATATACTATCTAGGTTGGTCACAATTTTCCCTCCAAGGAGTAAGCGTCTTTTAATTTCATGGCTGCAATCACCATCTGCCATGATTTTGGAGCCCAAAAAAATAAAGTCTGACACTATTTCCACTGTTTCCCCATCTATTTCCCATGAAGTGATGGGACCAGATGCCATGATCTTTGTTTTCTGAATGTTGAGCTTTAAGCCAACTTTTTCACTCTCCTCTTTTACTTTCATCAAGAGGCTTTTTAGTTCCTCTTCACTTTCTGCCATAAGGGTGGTGTCATCTGCATATCTGAGGTTATTGATATTTCTCCCAGCAATCTTGATTCCAGTTTGTGCTTCTTCCAGCCCAGCGTTTCTCATGATGTACTCTGCATATAAGTTAAATAAGCAGGGTGACAATATACAGCACTTGGAAGGAAAGTTATGACCAACCTAGATAGCATTTAAAAAGCAGAGACATTACTTTGCCAACGAAGGTCTGTCTAGTCAAGGCTATGGTTTTTCCAGTGATCATGTATGGATGTGAGAGTTGGACTGTGAAGAGAGCTGAGCACTGAAGAATTGATGCTTTTGAACTGTGGTGTTGGAGAAGATTCTTGAGAGTCCCTTGGACTGCAAAGAGATCCAACCAGTCCATTCTAAATGAGATCAGTCCTGAGTGTTCCTTGGAAGAACTGATGCTGAAGCTGAAACTCCAATACTTTGGCTACCTCATGCGAAGAGTTGACTCATTAGAAAAGACTCTGATGCTGGGAGGGATTGGGAGCAGGAGGAGAAGGGGATGACAGAGGATGAGATGGCTGGATGGCATCACTGACTCGATGGACATGAGTTTGGGTAAACTCCGGGAGTTGGTACTGGACAGGGAGGCCTGGCATGCTGCGATTCATGGGGTCATGAAGAGTCAGACACGACTGAGCAACTGAACTGACTGACTGATCTGAAGGCCAAACCAGTTCACCCTCTCTTCCTTTCCTTCCATTTCTGCACAACCAGTATCTTAGACCATATACAAAAATTAACTCTAAATGGATTACGGATTTGAATTTAGGGCCTGAAACCATAAAATTCCTAGAAAGAAGCATAGGCAGCAATTTCATTGACACTAGTTTTTGTGGACATGCCTCCAAAGGCAAGAGAAACAAAAGAAAAAATAAACCAATGATACTACATCAAACTAACAAATTTCTGCAGAGCAAAGTATCATCAAAATGAAAATGCAGCTTACTGAATGAGATATTTTCAAATCAGATATTTAATAAGGGGTTAATATCCAAAATATATAAAGACTTCATACAACTCAACAATAACAAAAATTAAACAATATGATTGAAAAATGGGCAGAGGATCTAATAAACATTTTACTGATGAAGACACGCAGATGGCCAATAGGCACATTAAAAAATGCTTAACATCATTACTGATCAGGGAAATGCAAGTTAAAACCACAGTAAGATATCACCTCCCACCTCTCAGAATGACTACCATCAAAAAGACAAATAACAAATGTTTCAGAGGATGTAGAGAAAAGGGAACTCTTGCACACTGTTAGAGAACATGTAAAATGGTACAGACAGTTAACAAAACAGTGTGGAGATTCCTAAAAAATTTGGGCTTCTCTGGTGGCTCAGACGGAAAAGAATCTGCCTGCAATTCAGGCCCGGGTTCAATCCCTGGGTCAGGAAGATCCCCTAAGAATGGAAATACCACATGACCCAGCTATCCTACTTGTGGATATCTATCCGGAGAAAACAAAAACACTAATTCGGAAAAATACACGCACCCTTATGTCCATAGCAGCATTGTTTACAATAGCCAGGGTATGGAAGCAACGTAAGAGCCTACAGATGGATGAATGGATAATGAAGACCAGGTATATGTGTATGTGACTGTCTTTTTTGTGACCCACAAAAAAGAATGAAATTCTGCTATTTGCACAACTTGGATGGACCTTGAAAGCATTATGCTAAATGAAATAAGTCAGATGGAGAAAGACAAAAGACAAAATATGATTTTTGTCATACACAGAATCTAAAAAAAAAAGTGAAAATAATAGTGAACAAATAAAATAAAACAAGAATGAATTCATAGATACAGAGGACAGTTTAGGGGGTACCAGAAGGGAAGAATGTTAGAGATCAGCTCTATGATGGTGGTAACTAAACTTGCAGTAATGATCACTTTGCAGTGTATACACACATTGAACTAGAATGCTATACATATAAATGATGATTTTTACACATCAAATATTGGGCATTATCTTTCCCTTTTTAATGATTTCTATTGGACATTTATATTAATGTTCACTTAATCTAATGTTTTCTATTATTAGAAGTCCAGATGAGGCATAGATCATTTTTACATGTTACTGAAATATATAATCTCATCACAATATACTGGTTGATAATAGTGCATACATGAGTGCTCTGTTGCTCAGTCATGTCTAACTCTGCGACCCCATGGACTATAGACCACCAGGCTCCTCTGTCCATGGGATTTCCCAGGCAAGAATACTGGAGTGGGTGGTCATTTCCTTCTATGGGGGATTTTCCCAACCCAAGGATCAAACACAGGTCTCCTGCATTGCAAGCAGATTCTTTACCATCTGAGCCACCAGGGAAGCCCCGGTTGATAATAATAATATACCTTTATTCTTAACAGCACAGCACATTCTTAACTCTCCTGTGTTATAGAAAATCTCTGCTGATTCATGTTGGTGTGTGGCAGGAGCCGACACAATATGGAGTAATTGTCCTCCAATTAAAAATAAATAAATTTTTAGAAATGAGAAAAAAATAAAATCTCTTAGATGTTCAGTATTACCCAAAAATGGAAAAATTATTCATTGAATATATAATTACTGTCTCTCATTTTTTACAAACATAAATAAGTATATGAAAAATACAAAAGAACCCTCATGCTATAAACCACATCAAAAAATATTTTAATTAAAAAGTAAAAGGTGCTATGAGAAAAATTGGTAAGGGTATGGGACGAGCAGAACAGAAGAGGAAAGAGCAAAAGTACAATTTCTGGTGAACCTCAGCCTGATACTGCAGGGAACTTCAGGGTATTACTACCCTTAGATCACATCCTTAAAACTCAACATTCAAAGAATTAAGATGATGGAATCTGGTCCCATCACTTCATGGCAGATAGAAGGGAGAAAAGTGGAAACAGTGACAGATTTTATTTTCTTGGGCTCCAAAATCACTACAGATGGTGACTGCAGCCATGAAATTAAAATATGTTTGCTCCTTGGAAGGAAAGCTATGACAAACATAGACAGCATATTAAAAAGCAAAGACACTACTTAAGCTATGATTTTTTTAATAGTCATGTATGGATGTGAGAGTTGGACCATAACAAAGGCTGAGTGCCGAAAAATTGATGCTTTCTAACTGTGGTGCTGGAGAAGACTCTTGAGAGTCCTTTGAACTGCAAGGAGATCAAACCAGTCAATCCTGAAGGAAATCAACCCTGAATATTCATTGGAAGGACTGATTCTGACAATGAAACTCCAATATTTTGGCCACCTGATGCAAAGAGCCAACTCACTGGAAAAGACTGTATTGCTGGGGAAGACTGAGAGCAGAAGAAGGAGGCGACAGAGGATGAGAGGATGAGATGGTAACATAGTGTCACTAACTTCAAGGTCCGTCTAGTAAAGGCTATGGTTTTTCCAGTGGTCATGTATGGATGTGAGAGTTGGACTATAAAGAAAGCTGAGTGCCGAAGAATTGATGCTTTTGAACTGTGGTGTTGGAGAAGACTCTTAAGAGTCCCTTGGACTGCAAGGAAATCCAACCAGTCCATCCTAAAGGAGATCAGTCCTGGGTGTTCATTGGAAGGACTGATGTTGAGGCTGAAACTCCAATACTTTGGCCACCTGATGCGAAGAGCTAACTCATTGGAAAAGACCCTGATGCTGGGAAAGATTGAGGGCAGGAGGAGAAGGGGACGACTGAGGATGAGATGGTTGGATGGCATCATCGACTCGATGGACATGGGTTTGGGTGTACTCCGGGAGTTGGTGCTGAACAGGGAGGCCTGGCGTGCTGCGGTTCATGGGGTCGCAAAGAGTCAGACATGACTGAGCGACTGAACTGAACTGAACTTTCAGTGGTCATAAGTTTGAGGAAATTTTGGGAGATAGTGAAGGACAGGGAAGCCTTGTGTGTGCAGTCCATGGGATCGCAAAAAGTTGGACATGAGTGAATGACTGAACAGCACCAACAAAGACCACATCCAGCTTTAAGTATAGGATCTGGGCTTTTGTACATGCACACCATTCAGTCACTAGCTATGGGCCTTAGTAAGGGGCAGGGGACATAACTCCCAGGCACCTCTGGCTGTGGTATAGAACCCCATGCCCACCCACACAGGCTTCTGTACCCCAGGCAATCCTCTGAAAAAGGTTGAAGAAGTGAGCAGTCAGCAACAAAGCACACTGGTCCTTTCACACTGGTGAAAAGGATCCCTCAGAATCTGGGGATAATGCTGAACTCTACACCTGTGCCCTGTGATTTTGGAAAACAGTGAAGATTAAGAAACCATGCCTGCACTGCTCCCCATCCCCAGAAGGAGAGGGTGAGATGAATTGAGAGAGTAGCATAGCCATATATACACTACTATGTGTGGAATAGATAGCCAGTAGGAACTGCTGTATAGCACAGGGAGCCCAGCCCAGCTCTCTGTGAAGACCTAGAGGGCTGGAATGGGGGGAAGTGGGAGGGAGATTCGAGAGGGAGGGGATAAATATACTTGACTGATTGGCTTTGATGTATAGGAGAAAACAAAGCAACATCATAAAGCAATTATCCTCCAATTAAAAATTTACAAAAATAAAAAATCAAATTAAATGCACAATCTCTCTAAAACAGCAATTTCACTTAACAACTAAGTTTATAGAAGTATTTCTACATGGATACAGATGTAAACGGGTTTCCCAAGTGGTATTCAGGAAATTCAGGAAATGCAGGTTCAATATCTGGGATGGGAAGATCCCCTGGGGGAGGAAATGGCAACCCACTCCAGTGTTCTTGCCTGGAGAATCTCATGGATGGAGGAGCCTGGTGGGCTGCAGTCCATGGAGTTGCAAAGAGTCAGACATTACTGAGCACGCATGCACTACACAAGTATAAACATTGCTTATAATCACATAGTATTGAGAGCTCATCAATAGGATGATGAAGTAGAGTATTAATTATCCATTTTAAAAAAGAAAGAAAGAAATCCCCCCACCCTTTTGTGTCCCAGGAAACAGAGTACCGCAAAGAAAGCACTTGTCCCCACGTGACTTAGGTAAGTGTCACCAACGTCCCCTTGTTTTACCTTTGACGAGGCAGACACAAGCCTTTCACATTCCTATTCTTTGCCTCATAAATGATTAGTCGAATAATGTTTTCTCCTTACTTGCAAATTCAGATTTGTTTTGTATTGGACAGGGCACAACAGTGCCCATGACTGAAGCCTTACAGAAAGTGGTAGGACAGAGCTCAGGCCTCCACTCCCAGATTCATCACCTCCCCAGGGATGAAATTCTCTCTGGGCTCACCCTCAGGCCTTTAT
Organism: Bos mutus; assembly: GCF_027580195.1. Taxonomy (NCBI): domain Eukaryota; kingdom Metazoa; phylum Chordata; class Mammalia; order Artiodactyla; family Bovidae; genus Bos; species Bos mutus. Next base: position 52,295,259 of record NC_091629.1, on the reverse strand, counting down.
TTATGGCATCTCTCCCTTCCCAGGCTCTACTCCTCCCTCAAAATCCTGTCCATCCTCCCAAGCTTACCTCGTCCTTATGTCTTCCCTAGTACAATTGAACTCAATAGAAGCCTGTCCTTATTGAATAAACATCACTCCATTGATTCACTTGGACATGAAATGGGCTCTAGGCTGAGTCTGAGATCCCAGGGGCAGCTTCATGGGCATCCACAGGGTGATCAATACCAGATCATCTCATAAAGACATACAGTCAGTTCAGGTATAAGGGGTTGCTCTTAAGGCAGAAATTTAATTCTTTCACAAGAGCAGCTAGGGACTCATCTCTGCCAAAGTGAACCAGCAAAGGACTCTGCCTTTTTTGCTCTGAGAAGAGCCACTTACAGGGCTCTCTTGGTTATGCAAATCAGGTAGGAGGAGACATTACACCCAGGGAAAAGGTCTAATGAGGACTCTCCTCACCTGACACAGCACACTTCTCACAATGAAACTAGGGGTGCAGGAATGTCTTAGAAGAAGTGAGTTTAATCTTTTAAGGAGTCAAGAATATCCCGGGAAGGAAGGGCTTGAAATCCCACACCTGAGCCCAAGCATGAAGTGCAACATTATTAGAACATCTTTAAGTTGACTGGATGGCCTGCTCATTTTCAGATCAAATGAACAATAAGGGTTCCAACAGAAGATCAGCCAGTGGGAAGAAGGAACCTGGACTGGTGGCCCATGCTCGCCACCAGGCTGGCGGTTTTGCAGTTACTTAGACATGTAACCAAGGCTGTAACTCCTCTGAGCCCAGCCACTCTCACCAAGCTTCGGAACCAGTGAAAGAACATGTGACTGTGAAATAGGATATCCAATGACTTTCTCAGCTCCATGTGTCTGCCTCAGTTCTCAGAGCTTCTGAGTGAGGAAAACAAAACTGGATGCTGCTTCGTTTCTGCCCTCTAAATTTTGCCTGAAGCTGTACTTTGTGATCCACCTTAACAGGAAACAGAATCCTGGAAAATGCAACTTAACTTAGCCAAGTTGACACATCATAAAACCAACCCAGTGAGACATAGCCAAACACCCTGATCAAACCATACCTAAAGGATGAATCTCTGAACTAGTTGACTATAGCCAATACATTTCCTGTGTCATTTAGTGTAAACTGGTTCTTTTTAAACTTGTAAACCAAAAGTATCATAACTGTCACAGCCAGGGAATAACATCAGGGTCCAGCACTGGCCAGGAAGAAGAATGAGGAGTCTAAATATCCTAGAGAAGGAAAAAGAGCACAGAATAAGAGAGACGACGTTAGGTCTTAACCGTACTAAGTTAAGCTAAGGAATCTTATCCTGGGGAAACTTAAAGGTAACTTGTAGTCTGACATTTCATTGGAAGGACTGATGCTGCAGTTGAAGCTCTAATACTTTGGCTACCTGATGAGAAGAGCTGACTCATCGGAAAAGATCCTGATGCTGGGAAAGACTGAAGGCAGGAGCAGAAGGAGACAACAGAAGATGAGACGGTAGGATGGTATCACCAACTCAATGGACATGAGTTTGAGCAAACTCCAGGAGATGGTGAAGGACAGGGAAGCCTGGCATGCCGCAGTCCATGGGGTCGCAAACAGTCAGACACAATTGAACAACAACAGGAAAGTCTGACACTAAGTGTTTCGGTCTGAAGAGCTCACCCCAAACTCTGGAGAAAGGAAAAAATATTCTGCAACCCGCTCCTGGGGCAATGAGCCTGTCTCCCCTCATGTCACTTCTTGTAACTCCATCCTCAGTGGTTGTTAAACTAGTTCATCAGGGTTTAATTTTCCAGTTTAGGCTCTGTCACTCTCATCACTGAATAGGACTCAGTGGCTTCTGCTGACTCTCATAAAGAATAGTTCCCTCCTAGAAGAAAACATAGGCAAAATATTCTCTGACATAAATCATAGCGATGTTTTCTTCGGTCAGTCTCCCAAAGCAAAGGAAACAAAAGCAAAGATAAACAAACGGGACCTAATCAAACTTGTAAACTTTTGCACAGCAAAGGAAATCATAAACAAAACAAAAAGTCAACCTACAGAATGGGAGAAAATATTCACAGTGTGACTGTTAAGGGCTAAATTTCCAAAATATACAAATAGTTCATACAGTTCATTATCAAAAACAAACAACTCAATCAAAAATTGAGCTGAAGACTTAAATAGACATTTCTCCAAAAGAAGACGTATATAGATAGATGGTCAGAAGGCAGCTGAAAAGATGCTCAACATTGCTATTTATTAGAGAAATGGAAATTAAAACTGCAATGAGGTATCACTTCACTCCAGTCAGAATAGCCATCATCAAAAAGTCTACAAATAATAAATGCTGGAGACAGTGTGTGAAACTATACTAGCTACACTGCTGGTGGGAATGTAAATTGGTACAATCACTATGGAGAAGAGTATGGAGGTTCCTCAGGAAGTTAAAAGTAGAACTACTATATGAGCCAGCGATTCCACTCCTGAGAATATATCCAAAAAGATTCAAATTACAATTTGAAAAGATACATGCACCTCAATTTTCATAGCAGCATGTTTTATAATAGCCAAGACATGGAAGCAACCTAAGTGTCTATCAACAGATAAATGGATAAATAAGATGCAATATATTTATATATATACATATATATTATATCTTCTTTATGTATATATACACATCTTCTTTATATATATATACATATATATCTTCTTTATAAATATACATATATATAATGGAATATTTCAGTTCAGTTCAGTCGCTCAGTCATATCCAACTCTTTGCGACCCCATGAATCACAGCATGCCAGGCCTCCCTGTCCATCACCAACTTCCGGAGTTCACTCAAACTCATGTCCATTGAGTCAGTGATGCCATCCAGCCATCTCATCCTCTGTCGTCCCCTTCTCCTCCTGTCCCCAATCCCTCCCAGCATCACAGTCTTTTCCAATGAGTCAACTCTTCGCATGAGGTGGCCAAAGTACTGGACTTTCAGCTTTAGCATCATTCCTTCCAAAGAACACCCAGGACTGATCTCCTTCAGAGTGGACTGGGTGGATCTCCTTGCAGTCCAAGGGACTCTCAAGAGTCTTCTTCAACATCACAGTTCAAAAGCATCAATTCTTCGGTGCTCAGCTTTCTTCACAGTCCAACTCTCACATTCATACATGACCACAGGAAAAACCATAGCCTTGACTAGACAGACCTTTGTTGGCAAAGTAATGTCTCTGCTTTTGAATATGCTATCTAGGTTGGTCATAACTTTCCTTCCAAGGAGCAAACATCTTTTAATTTCATGGCTGCAATCACCATCTGCAGTGATTTTGAAGCCCAAAAAAATAAAGTCTGACACTGTTTCCACTGTTTCCCCATCTATTTGCCATGAAGTGATGGGACCAGATTCCATGATCTTCGTTTTCAGAATGTTGAGCTTTAAGCCAACTTTTTCACTCTCCTCTTTCACTTTCATCAAGAGGCTTTTTAGTTCCTCTTCACTGTCTGCCATTACCCAGCCATAAAAAAGAAAGGAATAATGCCATTTGCAGCAACATGGATGGGCCTAGAGATTATCATATTAAGTGAAGTAAATCAGACAGAGGAAAAAAAACATAATATAACATCACTTACTTGTGGAATCTTAAAAAGTGATACAAATGAACTTATTTACAAACAGAAACAGTCTCACAGACATAGAAAACCAATTTATGGTTACCAAAAGGGAAGGTGAGGGAGAGATCAATAAGAAGTTTGGGATTAAGAGATACACACCACTCTATATACAATAAACAAGGACCTATATGTAGCACAGGGAACAACAACTAAAAAATAATAGGCCTTAATACTTACAAACATCAAGGAATAATGATTAAAAGAACAGTTTTTGAAGGAAGTTGAATCTATATTCAATTTGTGTCTGTACCATCTACTGAATATAATATATTGAGCCAAGTTATTTAATCCATCTAAGCCTCAATTTCCTCATCTGTAAAGTACAATAATAACACCAATCCCACAGAGTTACCAAGAGGATTTAAAAAGATAAAGCACAAAGACTTACATAGTGCCGGCACTTAATAAATTGTCCCTCAATAAATTGCTATTATGACTATTCTTTCCACTGCTATTTTAAATGCTCGATTATTACTACTATAGAGGAAATATGACTTCATTAAAAATGATTAGGAAAATATAAGAAAGCGGGAACTCTAAGTTGTATTAAAAAGCATGATGTCAATCTACGTATTAATCTTTTGGAAAGATCTCTAAGACATTGAATAAGGGGGAAAAACAGTTGCAGAGTAGCATAAGTTTATGTTTGTGTAAAACTGATATATGACACAATATACACTCATATTTAGCGATAATCTTTCTAAGTGCATAGAATATGACTTGAGTAACACACAAGAGCCTGGTACCAGCAGTTGCCTCTGACAAGACTGATGAAGACAGGGCAGGACAGATCAAGGATGCAAAGGGACATTCACTCTTACAAAGGTTGAATTTTTTTACCATGAGAGTGTACCCTGAATATTTATATCACAGTTACAGGTTTTATAAATGTCAATATTTAGTATTCTTTATTCTCTATACTGGCTTCCCTGATGGCTAAGTGGTAAAGAATCTGCCTGCCGATGCAGGAGACACAGGTTCAATCCCTGAATCAGCAAGATCCCCTCAAGAAAGAAATGGCAACACTCTCTGGTATTCTTGCCTGGGAAATCCCATGGATGGAGGATCCTGGCAGGCTACAGTCCTTGGGGTTGCAAAGAGTTGAACATGACTTAGCGACTAGAACAACAACAACTCTCTATTATACATCAGTAGTTCTCCACGTGGTGGTGGTTTAGTCCATTTCTTTGCAACCCTGTGGCTGTGGCCCACCAGGTTCCTCTGTCCATGGGATTATCCAAGCATGAATACTGGAGTGAATTGCCATTTCCTTCTCCAGGGGATCTTCCCAACCCACGGATCAAACCCACATCTCTCGAGCCTCCTGCATTGGCAGGCAGATTCTTTATCACTGAGCCACTGGGAAGCCTATTTCTCCAAGTGTGGCCCTCAAACCATCAGCCTCATCACCCTGTGAGAACATGTTAGAAATGCAGATTCCCAGGCTCTGACATGAACCTAGGGAACCAGAAACTCTGGGATGGGGCACAGCTGTCTGTTTTAATCAGCCCTCCAAGTGATGCTGATTCAATGAAAGTCTAAGAATACTATTTAAATGATCTTGTTTTGCTAATGAGCCTGCTTTGTTTTTAGTAAGAAAGTCTATGCTTACTGATTCAACACCCAGCTACGCTGGAGCAACTACTCCATTGCCTTGAAATTTTACACACCTTCCAGCTCTCAGAATCCCTGAGAATCAGAAAACTGGTTTGAATTCAAGCTCAGCCACTCCCTAGGAACACTTCCCAGAAGCAGTGCTTTGTATCCATCACACTATTTCCTCTCCCTCTGAACACAGAAAGATTACATTTCCCAGACTCCCACGTGTTTAGGATAGGGGCATGTTACAGAGTTATTACCAATGGAAATATGAGCTGAAATGTCACTTCCTGTCCAAAGCTGTTTTTGGTGTTTTGTTTTGTTTTGTTTTAATTTGGCTGCTCCAGATCTACATTGCAGCTTGTGAGATCTTTATTTGTGGCCTGCAGGATTTAGTTCTCCAACCAGGGATGGAACCCAGGTCCTCTGCATTGGAGTCTTAACCACTGGACCACCAGGGAAGCCCCATCAAGGCTGTTTTTAAGTCACAAGTGGGACTTCTCCACTCTCTCTCTCTGTCTGGTCTACATGACTGGACATAAGAACATTGAGGGGACAGAGCTACAAGATAGGAACATCCAGGGTCCCTAAGTCACCTTTCAAGTAGAACCATCAAGAAGAACTATCTGAACCACATGAGCAAGCGGTAAAGCTTTCACTTTGTAAGATCACTGAGATTGAGGATTTTGTTACCACGCACACCTTACCCTATACCAACTAATATATCACCTGCATGGCTTTGAAGAAACCAGGGAACCTCTCTCAGACAGTTTCTTCAGCCTCATTCCTCAACTGAGCACCTACCTCATAGAGTTGTTATGAGGTTTAAATAGGATGATCCACACAAAATGCTGAATACAACGCCAGACATATTAAATGTTCGATAAAGTGAAAGTGAAGTCACTTAGTCGTGTCCAACTCTTTGCGACCCGTGGACTGTAGCCTACCAGGCTCCTCCGTCCATGGAATTCTCCAGGCAAGAGTACTGGAGTGGGTTGCCACTTCCTTCTCCAGGGGATCTTCCAGACCCAGGGATCGAACCCGGGTCTCCCTCACTGGAGGCAAACACTTTAACCTCTGAGCCACCAGGGAAGCCAAAGTGAAGCTGCTTCTATTTTTATTATCAAACACATTAACTATAGTCCCACTATCTTAACATAACCACCACCCATATTGTTCCTTAGCAGATTTTTACATAAACATTAAAAATATCATTTACAGGACTTCCCTGGTGGTCCAGTGGTTAAAGAATCCACCTGCCAGCACAGGGGACAGGGGTTTGACCCCTGGCCCAGGAAGATCCCACATGCCGAGGGACAGCTAAGCCTGTGTTCTGAAACTACTGAGCCCACATGTCACAACTACTGAGCCCGTGACCCGCAACTACAGAAGCCTGTGTGCTCTAGAAACCATGCTCCACAGCAGGGAAAGGAAATGTAATGAGAAACCCAGGCACCGCAAGGAAGACTAGCCCCACTTGCCGCAACTGGAGAAGGCCTGTGCACAGCAGCAAAGACCCAATGCAACCAAAACAGAAAATCATTCACACTCTTCCATATACTGCTTTACATCCCACCTGGGATTTGATAGTAAGCATTTTTCATGTTACTCTACAGTCTTCCTGACCATGGTTACCATTTATCCCAAGCATTCTATGGGGAAGCTATAGAATTGAAGACCATTTCATGCTTCTGGGCGTAGGACTCCCCAAAACTATTTCTTAATCCATTGATTTGCCTAATAACAGTCTTCAAGCTCTCCCTCCACAATAAGAAATTTGGGCCTTTCCAAAAGTTACCCAGGCCCCTCTGGCTGTAAGCAAATCAGGTGCCATTTCATCAGTCAATTTAAATCTAATGCCAGGTTCTTTTAACAGCTAAATGCTTCTCTAGGAACTGCCCTGTCTTTCATGAAGCCAGCATGGCATGTTTCCAGAAGGTAAAACGTGCTCTAACTGCTTTGCTTGCAGTATAACTTGGCTTCTGTCAAACTCCGGTTATTCTTCCATGTTAATAAATGCTGCATGGCAAGGTGGAAACCAAAGGTCACATGTATATGTAAGTATGTATATTTATATGCAAGTGCTAAACATGCATGGAACACATGTATTCCTTCATTCACTTATTCATTTAATAAATGTGCTGGAAATTTTACTGTATCCAAAGTTGGAAATATACAAATATTTCATTCTCCCTGAAAAGGATGGGGAGATAGGGACCAAGGACATCTCATGAATCTCACAATAAAGGCCAATATTCTTACCATGTTTTCTAAGGCTCTACATGCTCTGCCCCCTGTTGACTCCTCTCAACTTTAGCTGTGACCAAGTGATTATTAATTTTATATTGTCAACTTGACTGGACTAAGAGGTGCGCAGATAGTTGGTAAAACATTTTTCTGGGTGTGTCTGTGACGATGTCTCATAAAAAGAATTAGCGTTTGAATCAGTTGGTTGAGTAAAGAAGACACCCTCACCAAGGCAAGTAAAGTACTATTATCCCCACTGGCATATTTTATGAGAGCAAAAGATTTAGACGTTATGATAGCAAGAATAATTCCCACTTACCTCCCAGAAATGCCCGTGTCCTGATCCTCCGGACCTGTGAATGCGTGAAGGGTACATGTCAAGGGTTGCTCATCAGCTAATTTCAAGATAAAGAGATTATTCCGGATTATCCAGATGGGCTCACTATAAACACAAGGGTCCTTAAATGGGGGAAAGGCTGAAAGGTCAGCACCAAAGAGATGACACCATAAGAAATACAGACCAGCCATTCATTGCTGATTTTGAAGATGGAAGGGGGCTCTGAGTCAAAGAATGTGGACAGTTTCAAGAAGCTGGAAAAGCCCAGAAGTGGATTCTCCTTTAGAGCTTCTAGAAAGAATTCCACCTTGTCAACACTTTGCTTTTGGCCCTGTAAGACCCGTTTCAGACTCTGCCTTCTAGAATTATAAGGTAATAAGTCTGTATTGTTTTCAGCAACTAAATGTGTGGCCATTTGTTAACAGCAATAATGGGAAACTAATACAGATTTTGATACCCAGAAGTTGGATCTATAATAAATAGCTTAAAATGTAGAACTCTGTATCCAGGAGATACTCAAATCCAGGAAGTCAAATCGGGGAGTTTGAATACAAGGAGGTGTAGAAGCTGCGGGAAAGAAAGGAAGTACAGACCCCAGCATGGGAGAATAGAAGATAGCAATTAGAGCTGCTCTGGGGCAAGTTACACTCACCCCTGCTAGTTATCCAGGAGGAAGCTTCCCACGATTTAAAATCCTCAAAATAGCCTCCCTACTGAGCCCAGAAAGATAACACTCTCTGATTTCAGGGTTTACTACTTCTGTACAAAGCAAGACAATTCTGACTCTGTCTACCCACTAAACCGTGTGCAGGAGGCATCCGTGTAGACTTCCTCAGTGACTGGAAGAAAAGGGTTAACCTCCTCTCTGGCTAATGCGACTGTCCTCCTATCTCTTCATGGGGCAAAAATCAATGAAGCCTGTTCTCATCCAAGAAAAAATAAATCTTAATCACCTTTGTAAAGAAGGAGAAGATAAACAGGCAGTGTTCTAAAAATGAACTCCTCTATTTAACAACTGTTAAGTGCTATTTCTTGAACGATACCAAAGATGACATCACATTCAGGTTATAGGGTGGGCATCATCAGCTGCTGATTAGGGAGTAATCGAAAAGGGGGAGAAAGGTAAATGAAGATGTATAAATAGATTCAAAAGAATTTGTGCAGAGGGCTCTCTGAATGTGTAAAGCATATGGAAATGAGCAAGCCAGCAACACATTTCTAACACTGATGGCTGATAACAAAGAAGATATTCGGGTACCCCTATGTTTCTCTTGGAGCTTCCAGCATCATGTCTTAAGCTAGGTGGACTGTTAAGGACCCATGAGGCCATATGAAACCATAAAAACCACCAGCCCACATGCCTTCTGTTTTCTGCCCCTCTCATATCTCCCAGCCTTTCCCTAAAGCCTTTACAGTTCAACTTCCATCTTCCCTCCCTTCTGCTACTGAAGATGCCTGCCCAAGAGCGCTCAACGGCTCCATTTTCCATGTTGTTGGAATTATTTATTCCTTCATGACCTGTTAAGAGGACATGAAATCCTATTGACTTTGGGCTTGACCATGTGACATGCTTTGGCTGGTGGCAAGTGAACAGATGTGACATATGCTAGGTCCATGTAGAAGTTAAGAGGCATTCCAAGTTTCTACCCATCTCTTAATCTTCCCTTCTGTCATGAGCATACTATGTCCTAGATTTGGATGAGTCTTTGACTCTTTCAACCTGTATTCCAATCTCATTAATGGTAAGAGTAAGTAACATAAGAGAGTAGTGAATTTGTGTTGTGAAAGGGACTGACGCTTAGGTACTGTTTGTTATCCCATCTATCAAAATCCAACTATTAATGACTTCTTTAATGACTTCAGCCCACTTTAATGACTTCTTCTCAATTTTTATTCTGCTCAGTTTCTGCAAGACCATTTCCCAAAGTATGTCTTTGGAGTCATAGTCATGAGAGAGGTTTAACTGGAATAAACTGAAATTTTGCACAACCACTCTTGGAGATTCACATGCCCATTAGCCTATTAAAGGTTCTGAGAAGTCCTATAGAAAATGGCAGGGGTTAAAGTATGCACTCTGGAATTGCCTGGATTTGGATCCTGGGTCTACTACAGTTTACTGAGTGAGTGGCATTGGCAGGTCACTTCATCTATTTGAGCCTCCATGTCCTCACTTAAAAAGTGAAGACAATGAGAGGACCTTCACAAGGTTATTATGAGGATTAAAGGAAATAATAAAGTACTAATGGACTGCTGTCCAGGTCAGAGAATAACCCACCCTTCCCCAAACTCTTACAAATGGCATATATTTTCAAGTATTAAAAGATAGAGGTATATAAGATTGACGTGTTATTTACAAAGCAGAAATGGAGAGACACAGATGTAGAGAACAAACCTATGAATATCTAAGGGAAAGAGGGGATGGGATGAATTGGGAAATTGGGACTGACATATATATAGTATTGAAACTATGTATAAAGCAGGTAACTAATGAGAACCTGCTGTACAGCACAGGGAACTTCTACTCAGTGCTCCGTGGTGACCTAAATGGGAAGGAAATCCAAAACAGAGGGGATGTATGTATAGCTGATTCATTTTGCTGTACTTACTAAATATTTCTCTTAAGTACCACTTTAGCATTTCCTGAAGTCTGTGGCTCAGAGGTTAAAGTGTCTGTCTGGAATGAGGGCGACCTGGGTTTGATCCCTGGGTGGGGAAGATCCCCTGGAGAAGGAAATGGCAACCCACTCCAGTACTCTTGCCTGGAGAATCCCATGGAGGGAGGAGCCTGGTAGGCTACAGTCCATGGGGTCACGAAGAGTCGGACACAACTAAGCGACTTCACTTTCAATACGGACATCACCTTTAAACCATGCTTTCCTAGATGTGCCTCAAATTTTATATTTGTCTATTCCTTAATTTTCTTCCCTGGTGGCTCAGACAGTAAAGAATCCACCTGCAATGTGGGAGAGGTCAGTTCAATCCCTGGTTGGAAAGATCCCCTGGAGGAGCATATGGCAACCCACTCCAGCATTCTTGCCTGGAGAATCCCCTTGGACAGAGGGGCCTGGCAGGCCACAGTCCATAGGGGTTGCAAAGAGTCGGACACAACTGAGCGACTTAGCACAGCACAACCCATTCCTTACTTTCAGCATCATTTGCCCCCAAAGACCTGAAAACTTTCAAAATTGTAGAGTCCTGGTTCCTTCTTATTTTATAGTCCTTCCTTTAGCTTATCTCTCTCTTCTCACATTTTACTAAAAGGAACAGTAAACCAGGTGGCTCCTTCAACACCCTGTCTGGACATTCCTCAACACTCAATTCAGCAGGTATGTTTCCTACACCTTACATTTCTATAGGCAACAACATTGCTAAACTCCATATGCCACTACATAACAAGGATCCCCTTTCTTTCAATTTCAAGTAACATTTCCTGGGTTTCATGGAAGCCCTTATTAGCATCCTCTGAATCCATCAGGCTTCTATTAACCATCTGCTCAAGGGAATTCCCTGGTGGTACAATGGTTAGGACCTGGCACTTTCACTGCCAGGGCCAAGGTTCAATCCCTGGTCGGGGAACTAAGTTCTTGTAAACCACATGGTATGCAAGGAAAAAAAGAAACAGTTTGTTTAATTCAAGGCACATTAGTTTTTCACTAACACTTTCCTCAAAGTCCTTCCATTTTCTGCCAAAAACAGTTTCCAAAGCCACTCCCATAGATGGGTTACAGCAGCATGTATTCCCAGGTACCAAAATTTGTACTTGTCATCTATTGCTGCATAACAAATCAGTCCCCAAACTCAGTGACTTAACACAGTACACCTGTATACTCTCACACAGTTTCTATGTGCCAGGAAATCAAAAGTAAGCAAGTAAGCGTGCTGATTCTGGCTCAGGGTCTCTTAGGAGGTCTCAGTCAAATGTTGAAGTTGATGAAATTATACAAAGGCATCACCAAGTCCAGAGGATCGCACAAAGCTTATTAAGGTCACCATTCTGGGTGTAGTTCATGGTCAGAGTCTACCAAGCACCAGCCCCCTCCCCACCCATAAAAACAAAGAACTTAAAGCCCTAACCAGCATTCTCCTAAAACTTATATCTGGAGCAGTCACATCCCACCAGCCCCACTGAGGGAAGAGGGGATGGTGCTTCTACTCAGAATACTGTAGGTGAGCTGAGCCCTTAGAGTCAGACACAGGGTTCAAATCCCAGCTCTGGTTTTTATGAGCCATGAAGCTTCGGACAAGGTACTTCTTTTCTCTGAACTTTACTCTCTTTTAAGATAATAGGAGTTCCTGCCTCACAGGGGTTAAAGGAGTTCGCCTTCCAGTATAGAGCTCAGTGTAGTACTTGGAGCATGGTAAGGACTCAGTTCGGAGAAGGCAATGGCACCCCACTCCAGTACTCTTGCCTGGAAAATCCCATGGATGGAGGAGCCTAGTAGGCTTCAGTCCATGGGGTCGCTGAGAGTCGGACACAACTGAGCGACTTCACTTTCACTTTTCACTTTCATGCACTGGAGAAGGAAGTGGCAACCCACTCCAGTGTTCTTGCCTGGAGAATCCCAGGGATGGGGGAACCTGGTGGGCTGCCAGACATCTATGGGGTCGCATAGAGTCGGACACGACTGAAGCGACTTAGCAGCAGCAGCAGCAAGGACTCAGTTGGAAAAGACTCTGATGCTGGGAGGGATTGGGGGCAGGAGGAGAAGGGGACGACAGAGGATGAGCTGGCTGGATGGCATCACTGACTCAATGAACATGAGTCTCAGTGAACTCCGGGAGTTGGTGATGGACAGGGAGGCCTGGCGTGCTGCGATTCATGGGGTTGCAAAGAGTCGGACCCGACTGAGTGACTGATCTGATCTGATCTGATCTGAAGGACTCAATACATGGCTGCTCTGGCTGGTCTTTTTTCTGCCTGGTCCGTAGCCTCTGGTTTGGCTGGCTTAATTCAAACAATCAAGCCAACTTTCAGTGCCGTCTCAGAGGCCCTCTGACCTCAGGCCTTCACACAAGCAGATGTCAGAAATCCCATCCCAGGACTGGTTCTTCCATCTGCGTGAAGCTCAGCATCTGGCATGGATACTTTCCTCCAGAACTATCTCCTCTCCCAGATGTCTTCATGGCCTCCTGTGGCCCCTCAGTAGCAGTGAGACTCACAAGGACTGTAGAGCTTGTGGACTTGGGGGCTTTCAGCCCCCTCCATCTGCAGGCCAGCTTAGGACTCCCACAGCAGCCAGCAGATGCTCCACCCCTGGGCAGCGGTGGGGAGAGCTGGCCTCTCTCTGCCCCAGCACACAGCAGCCGAGCCATCTGCTCACAGCAGGGGACACAGCAGTTCATTGTGAGGGCAGCGTCCTCTGAGCTCTAGCAAATTCATTCATTCCACATGCAACTATCAAGCACCTACTAAGAGCAACTAGGCACACACACACACTAGGTGCCAGATCCTGAAGCAGGCGCTAGGGATAAGCTCACAGCTCTGTAGGAGGGACAGATTTCCTTTTTAAAGAAAGTAATATTGTACATCAACTGCACATCAGTTAAAAAAAGATTGGATATATTGTCTTAGCAGGTAAAAAAGAAGAAGAAAGAAACTGTGAGTTAGTGTAATTAGTCCTAATCAAGGGCTTACCTAACCAAGGTAAGCATAGAGGACTTCTCTGGTGGTACTAGGGATGAGAATTCACTCGCCATCGCAGAGGAAACAGGTTCGATCCCTGGTCCAGGAAGATCCCACCTGCCGTGGACCAACTGAGCCCATGTGCCACAACTGCTGAGCCTACACGCTGCAACCACTGTAGCCCGTCTGTACCTACAGCCTGTGCTCCACAACAAGAGGAGCCACCGCAATGAGAAGCCCATGCACAGCAACAAAGACTCAGCACTGCCAAAGAAATAAATAAAAAATAATAAATAAATAGACTAAAAAAAAAAAGCTTTAGAAGGTAAGCATAGAATGAGAGAAGGAAACACCTAACCCAGCGTTGGGAGTTTCAAGGAAGAGAAGACCTCCTGGAGGAAGTGCTTCCTGAGACAAGAGATGAAAGACAAAGAAGATTGATCAGGATAGAAAGGAGCATGAGAAGGCGTTCGGGTAGAAGGCACGATGTGAGGAACTGTGTAGAGGCACTACATACTGCTCTTGGAGCCACGAACACTCAAGGGACTGCCTGCCTGGCACCATTCCCACTCTGAGACCTGCCACACAGGCGGCACCAGGGCCGCCGTGTGCTTCTAGGACAGTCGTTCCCTGAGTCCAGGTTCACTGGGCTTGGGTCGCCTGACATACAATGGGCCCTGGGACCCCCAACCCCACTCTCAGGGATTTTAACTTGGGGCCAAAGGGTGGCTGAAATTGTAAGATGACAAACCAAAGAATTGTCGCAGATCAGGTTTCCAGCAGCAAAATATGGTGATTTTCAACATGATCTTTCTCTCTCTCTTTTTGGTCACGCTGGCTCTTCGTTGCAATGTGCGGGCTCTCTCCAGTTGCGGTGCACATGCTTCTCATTGTGATGGCTTCTCTTGTTGCAGAACTCAGGCTCAAGCGTGCATGGGCTTCAGTAGTCGTGGTGCATGGGCTAAGTTGCTCCATAGCATGTGGATCCTTGGTTCCTGGATCAGGGATCGAACCCATGTTCCCTGCACTGGCAGGTGAATTCTTTTTTTTTTTAATATTTATTTTTATTTATTTATTTGGCTATGTCAGGTTGTGGCATGTGGGATCTAGTTAGCTGACCAGGAATCGAACCCAGGTCCCCTACCTTGGGAGAACAGAGTCTTAGCCATTGGACCACCAGGGAAGTCCCAAACATGGTGTTTCTCTTATCAAGAGATGAATCTGTGGTCCCTCCCCTTGAACCTGGAGGAGTCTTTTTGACTAATTTGATGCACAGACTGTGGCAGAAGCAGCTTCCAAGATTCTGTTAGAAAAGACCATGAGTCTTCTATCAATCTCTTTTGGGACACCAGCCTTTGGAGCTCTGAGCTGTCATATAAGAACTCTGGCTTCTAGGGTGCTATTCTAGAGAGAGCACATGGAGAGACCAGAGAAAGATACAGAGAAATGTGTTTGGAGTCCCAGCTATCCCAGCCCCAGCCCAGGATTCAGATATGTGAGTAAGGAAGATGACTTCAACGTCAACTGACATTGAACTGCAACCCACGTGAAAGAACCTGGACAGGAAGCAACCAGCTGTACCAAGTTAACCCTTAGGACCATGAGAGATGGTAATAAATGATTGTTGTTGTTTCATGCCATTAAGATTAGGATGGTAAAGAGAGCATAGAAGAAGCCCTTTTGTGATGAGAAAGGATGACACTGACATGCTGGAATAGATGGAGGTAATTACTTGACTCCTTGGTCTAGTTGTCTGGAAACTCTCGTCCCTGCCCTTCCTAAAATAATTCCTTAGATCCCTTGAGCCACTGAACTCTTCTTATGACCTAAGTTAGCTCAAGTTGGATTTATATCTCTGGCACCTAAATGAATACAGATGATTTAGGATGAACCCAAAGAGCTTGATGTGTTTGGAGCACACATCTGGGACTGGGTCGGGGAGGAAAGAGGAGGTGGCAAGTAGCAAAAGATGAAAGATGTGGGGTGATCCCCGGGAAGATCGCTGATGAACTGTAGGACCCCACAAGGAGCTTTGGTGTCTTTACTTTCTGTCTTGCCTGTCTCCACAAATGATTTGGGGTGACCACCAAGGATTTTGGACTTTATTATAAAGACAATGTGGAGCCAGTGAACAATTTTCAGCCAAAAATGAAAGGCTCAGATATGCATTGTGAAAAGGTCCACCTGCCAGTTTAGATGATGTGTTGGAGAGAAGTGAACCGGTCAGGAGTCTATTGACGTGATGCAGGGAAGAAATGATGAGACTGAACCAAGGTGGAGTAATGGGGGTGGAACGAAAGAGTAGTGAGCATTAAGGTAGAATGGACAGACCTGGAGTCCTTTATGAGAAGCAGGATGGGAAATGACTAAGGTGGTTTCCAAGTTCGTGGTCTGAGTACCTGAAGAAGCAACAGTGCCTTTGCCAAGATCAAGTCAAGGGGTAGGATGATGCCTTGAGCTTTCACTTGCAGAGCTTGAAGTGTCTGCAGCTATTAAAGGGGAAAGGTAATGAATGCATTAGTTCATTCATTTAACACATTTATTAGACACGTTTTATGCCAGGCTCTGGCAAAGTGTTGGTGAGCAAAATGGGCATACTGCTGGCACTCATAAATTTTCCAGTCTGGAAGAGCAGACAGAAATTAATTGAACGTGTAAATATGTAATTAAAAACTCTTGAAGAATGCTATGAAGAAAAATATCAGAGACTTCCCTGGTGGTCCTGTAGCTAAGACTCCATGCTCGCAATGCAAGAGAACTGGGATCGATCCCGGTTAGGGAACTAGATCCCACATGACCACAAGCCACAACTAAGAGTTTGCATGCTTGCCAAGACTAAAAGACCCCACATACTACAACTAAAGATCAAATATATATATATATATATATATATATATATACACACACACACACACACACACACATATATATATATATATATATATATATATCTCAGAAGCTCTAGTGGCATATTGGAAGGAAGCATGATGTAGGTATGGAGATAATGACTGTGATTATCTAACAACTAACCACAAAATTTAGGGGCATAAAACAACTATAATAATTCATTAGCTCTGACGGCTTCCATGAACCAGGAATTCTTGAGGGGCACAGTGAGAACAATTTGTCTTTGCTCCATGATATCTGAAGCCTCAGCTGAAAGACCCAAAAACTAGGGTCTGAAACCATCTGAAGGTCCATTCACTCACATGTTTGATGGGCAAGGTTGGCTTCCCAAGTCATCTCTCTGCGTGGGCTAGTTGGACTTCCTCACAAAATGGTGGCTGAGTACAATGAACAAGTGGAGAGGGAGAGGAAAGAAAGAGAGAGAAAGAGATGCTACCTTCTACGACTCTGTCTTGAAAGCCACACAGCTTGAATCCACTGAAGGCTTTCCAAGCAAATAAAAAAATATCATCTCCATTTGCATACTTCTAGTGACAGAGAACTCACTACCTTCCCAGGCAGCTCACTCCACTTAATGACCAGCTCCCTGCAACTTAGAATCACAGGAGAGTTTTCCACCCCAGTCACCACTTCTTTAAGTTCCTTCTTTCTTGGGAGTTGTTCCTGACCCAGTGCTGAAATCAGGCCCTTCCCCAAACCTCTTCCCAACCAAAAGATCAAATTACAATTCCAAAAGTCACGCTTGACTTGGAAACGTCAGCAAGAAAGTTCCATTTCTCTGTATCTCTAAATGAAAAAAGACTCCCTGTCAGTTTGGAGCAATTAGCTGTGGGAGATGATGACGGAGCAGTGAGAGTCGCTGCGAGGGGGCAGAGTGGCAGCGGAAGCCCCAACTCAGACAGACACGCCGCAGATGGCACGACGAGATAACGCCTTTCACGTTTCAGAAATCACATTGTCAACAATGTTTCCAGACTCAGAAATTAGCTGAAGTCATCAGGAGTGCCTGGCAGCAAGCAGCAGGCGCCTTGGCGGGGGCCCCTCATTTGACATTATGCATTGGTGCAAAGAGAAACTGGCAAGGTTCACGGCAAAGGTTGGTCCAGTGTCCCCTGAGGCTGTGGGAAGGGTGAGCCTGGGGCATATGAAGGCATTTACTTGGGGTTGACAGTCAGAAGTCTCAATCTTCTGTCTCTTGTCTCAAAAGTAGGGGATTCAGGATTTCCCTAGTAGTCCACTGGCTAAGAATCCACCTGCCAATGCCAGGGACACAGGTTCGATCCCTGGTCCGGGAAGATCCCACATGTCTCAGGGCAACTAAGCCCATGTGCCACAACTACTGAAGCGGCACCCCAGAGCCTGTGCTTGGCGACAAGAGAAGACGTCTCAACAAGAAGTCCACACACCACAACTAGAGAAAACCCAGGCACAGCAATGAAGAGCCCATGCAGCCAAAAATAAAATAAAATAAATTTTTTTAAAAGTAGGGAATTCACTCCAAGTCTCAGAATGTAACATCTTCCTCCTCCATGGCTTGTGGACTGATGTTTCCTCTTTAGAGCATTACAGAAAGCAAAAATGATAAAGTCAACACCCATGTTTTGAATAAAAATTATGTTAATTTTAACAAAATCACCTTTGTTAAAATAAAAAATGCTCTCTTTGCTAAAGATAAGACCCCATCAGACACAGTCCATACCAATTGTCTGGGCTTTCCATTATAGTCTCCCTGCCTCTGGCATCCTTACCCTAGAAGAGCCAGCAAATAGAATCAGAAGTTGATACCCTGTTACCCAGGACATCCATGACTCCAGCCAATTACAATAACAGTGGAGAGGGGGGAATATGGGTGCTAACTACTGTTGCAGCCCTGATTAGTGCTGTAAGCGAGCATGAGATGCAAAATGGAGTTAAGATTACATACCTCATGGAAGGAATGTACAGTCTAGGAGAAAAAACATCTTTATCCCTTGTTGAATCACCGTCTTATGTTTTTTCCTGGAGGGAATCGGGGTTACTACCCAAATCGCAAAATCACATGTACTAGAGCAAAGGAAAGAGGTAAATCATTCTCCCTGGGAATTCAAAAGTGCAACAGCTAAACTGGAACAGGTGCCTTGGCTTCGAAGGCTAACTGTTGGGAAGTAGGAAGTAAAATACTCTCTGGTGCTTACAGTAACACAGATCAACGAGACTCAGCTGGAGATTTCCAACCAAACTTACCTATCCTGCAGCAAGTTTAAGCCCCAGGAGGTATCTGAGACCCTTCCTTTGAAGACTCTGGAAAATTTGAGGACTTCTCTGCCATCACAGGACATCCAGCATCTGGCAAACAGCTTTGGACAGATGGGTGAAACCCCCAAGAGGTGGGATGAGAAGGAAGGGTGTAGTTGAAAATCTTTCCCAAAGAATGTGGTGTGTGGGCTTCCCTGGAGGTCCAGTGGCTAAGACTCTGCCCTCCCAATGCAGGGGGCCCCAGGTTCTATCCCTGGTCAGGGAACTAGATCCCACATGCAACAACTAAGAGTTTGCATGCCACAACTAAAGATCCTTCATGTCACAACGAAGACCTGATGCAGTCAAATAAAAAGATTTTTTAAATGAAGCGGGCTTCCCTAGGGCTCAGTGGTGAAGAATCTGCCTGACAATGCAGGAGACACAGGTTCAATCCCCATCCAGGAGGATCCCACATGCCGTGGAACAATTAAACCCTCGTGCCACAACTACTGAGCCTGTGTTCTAGAGCCTGGGAGCCGCAACTACTGAAGCCCACATGCTTGGAGCCTGTGCTCTGCAACGAGAAAGGCCACTGCAGTGAGAAGCCCGTGGATAACAACTAGAGAGTTGCCCCTGCTCACAGCAACTAGAGAAAAGCCCATGCAACAATGAAGACCCAGCACAGCCAAAACTAAATCCATAAATAAAATTTTTTAAAAAAATGAATGCAGTGTGAACACCCTAGAATCTTTATAAAGGTCAGTGTACTGGGGCTTATGACCAGACCAGCTCCTGGCACTGGGAAAATGTCAAAGGAGCAAACCCCAGGAGAAGACAGCCCTGCTTGCGGAGGCTTGCAGTGTTAAGGACCCCAGGGGCAAAGTCTCTTTTATCATCAGATGGGCTGCAAGAGGAGGGGAAGCCTATTGAGTTATTCCCCAGACTCTCCCCTCTGCACAGCTTCTTCTGAGGGTCTGCTGCTGCTGCTGCTGCTGCTAAGTTGCTTCAGTCGTGTCCGACTCTGTGCAACCACATAGACAGCAGCCCACTAGGCTCCTCTGTCCCTGGGATTCTCCAGGCAAGAATACTGGAGTGGGTTGCCATTTCCTTCTCCAATGCATGAAAGTGAAAAGTGAAAGGGAAGTCGCTCAGTCGTGTCTGACTCTTGTCAGTTGTAGCCAAATCTGTCTCTGTTTATGGGTCAGAGATGGAAGGAGGAAACTAGCCTTGACTGTGCATCCTCCACAAACCAGATCTTTCACATATATCATCTCAGGTCATCCTTTCAAAAGACTCTTGGCCAAAGGACAACTAACATAATAAGCATCTGAATGGGGTTACAGTTGCATTACTCTGATAAAGACCCTGCTCTAATTCCTTAAAAAACTGGAAATAGAACTGCCATATGACCCAGCAATCCTACTGCTGGGCATACACACCGAGGAAAGCAGAATTGAAAGAGACACATGTACCCCAATGTTCATCACAGCACTGTTTACAATAGCTAGGACATGGAAACAACCTAGATGTCCATCGGCAGATGAGTGGATGAAAAAGCTGTGGTACATATACACAATGGAGTATTACTCAGCTATGAAAAAGGATGCATTTGAATCAGTGCTAATGAGGTGTATGAAACTGGAACTTATTTTACAGAATGAAGTAAGTCAGAATGAAAAACACCAATACAGTATATTAACATATATATATGGAATTTAGAAAGATGGTAATGATGACCCTATATGCAAGACACAAAAGAGACACAGATGTAAAGAACAGAGTTTTGGACTCTGTGGGAGAAGGCAAGGGTGGGATGATTTGAGAGAATAGCATTGAAACATGTATATTACCACATGTGAAATAAATGGCCAGTCCATGTTCGATGCATGAGACAGGGTGCTCAGGGCTGCACTGGGATGACCCTGAGGGATGGGATGGGGAGGGAGGTGGGAAGGGGTTCAGGATAGGGAGCACATCTACACCCATGGCTGATTCACGTGAATGTACGGCAAAAACCACTACAATATTGTAAAGTAAAGTGAAAGAAAGTGAAGTCACTCAGTCATGTCCAACTCTTTGCAACCCCATGGACTATAGCCTATCAGGCTTCTCCATCCATGGGATTTTCCAGGCAAGAGTACCAGAGTGGGTTGCCATTTCCTTCTCCAAGGGATCTCCCCGACCCAAGGATCAAACCCAGGTCTCCCACATTGCAGGCAGATGCTTTATCCTCTGAGCCACCAGGGAAGCCCATAATTAGCCTCCAAATAAAATAAATTAATTAATTTGCAAAAAAGAAAAAAGACCCTGCTCTAGCTGGCCCAGTTCAGTTCAGTCGCTCAGTCATGTCCGACTCTTTTCGACCCCATGAATTGCAGTACACCAGGCCTCCCTGTCCATCACCAACTCCCAGAGTTCACTCAGACTCATGTCCATCGAGTCAGTGATGCCATCCAGCCATCTCATCCTCTGTCGTCCCTTTCTCCTCCTGCCCCCAATCCCTCCCAGCATCACAGTCTTTTCCAATGAGTCAACTCTTTGCATGAGGGGGCCAAAGTACTGGAGTGTCAGCTTCAGCATCATTCCCTCCAAAAAAATCCCAGGGCTGATCTCCTTCAGAATGGACTGGTTGGATCTCCTTGCAGTCCAAGGGACTCTAAAGAGTCTTCTCCAACACCACAGTTCAAAAGCATCAATTCTTCAGTGCTCAGCCTTCTTCATAGTCCAACTCTCAGATCCATACACGACCACAGGAAAAACCATAGCCTTGACTAGACGAACCTTTGTTGGCAAAGTAATGTCTCTGCTTTTGAATATGCTATCTAGGTTGGTCATAACTTTCCTTCCAAGAAGTAAGCGTCTTTTAATTTCATGGCTGCAGTCACCATCTGCAGTGATTTTGGAGCCCAAAAAAATAAAGTCTGACACTGTTTCCACTGTTTCCCCATCTATTTCCCATGAAGTGATGGGACTGGATGCCATGATCTTTTTTTTCTGAATGTTGAGCTTTAAGCCAACTTTTTCACTCTCCACTTTCACTTTCATCAAGAGGCTTTTGAGTTCCTCTTCACTTTCTGCCATAAGGGTGGTGTCATCTGCATATCTGAGGTTATTGATATTTCTCCCAGCAATCTTGATTCCAGCTTGTGTTTCTTCTAGTCCAGCGTTTCTCATGATGTACTCTGCATAGAAGTTAAATAAGCAGGGTGATAATATACAGCCTTGACGTACTCCTTTCCTATTTGGAACCAGTCTGTTGTTCCATGTCCAGTTCTAACTGTTGCTTCCTGACCTGCATACAGATTTCTCAAGAAGCAGGTCAGGTAGTCTGGTATTCCCATCTCTTTCAGAATTTTCCACAGTTTATTGTGATGCACACAGTCAAAGGCTTTGGCATAGTCAATAAAGCAGAAATAGATGTTTTTCTGGAACTCTCTTGCTTTTTCCATGATCCAGCGGATGTTGGCAATTTGATCTCTGGTTCCTCTGCCTTTTCGAAAACCAGCTTGAACATCAGGAAGTTCACAGTTCACGTATTGCTGAAGCCTGGCTTGGAGAATTTTGAGCATTACTTTACTAGCATGTGAGATGAGTGCAATTGTGCGGTAGTTTGAGCATTCTTTGGCATTGCCTTTCTTTGGAATTGGAATGAAAACTGACCTTTTCCAGTCCTGTGGCCACTGCTGAGTTTTCCAAATTTGCTGGCATATTGAGTGCAGCACTTTCACAGCATCATCTTTCAGGATTTGGAATAGCTCAACTGGAATTCCATCACCTCCACTAGCTTTGTTCATAGTGATGCTTTCTAAGGCGCACTTGACTTCACATTCCAGGATGTCTGGCTCTAGGTCAGTGATCACACCATCGTGATTATCTAGGTCGTGAAGATCTTTTTGGTACAGTTCTTCTGTGTATTCTTGCCACCTCTTCTTAATATCTTCTGCTTCTGTTAGGTGCATACCATTTCTGTCCTTTATTGAGCCCATCTTTACATGAAATGTCCCTTTGGTATCTCTAGTTTTCTTGAAGAGATCTCTAGTCTTTCCCATTCTGTTGTTTTCCTCTATTTCTTTGCATTGATCACTGAGGAAGGCTTTCTTATCTCTTCTTGCTATTCTTTGGAACTCTGCATTCAGATGCTTATATCATTCCTTTTCTCCTTTGCTTTTTGCTTCTCTTCTTTTCACAGCTATTTGTAAGGCCTCCCCAGACAGCCATTTTGCTTTTTTGTGTTTCTTTTCCATCACCAAAGTCAGCTGACCACTCCTTAAAGAGCTCCTGTCACTCACAGGAGGGGACTGAATTTTATCTCAGATTCCCAGGTCTAGGACAACCTGGGCAGGCTGGCGATCAGATAATTAAGCAGGAACTAACAGCTCAAAGGACCGGAGAAGGCAATGGCAACCCACTCCAGTACTCTTGCCTGGAAAATCCCATGGACAGAGGAGCCCAGTAGGCTGCAGTCCATGGGGTCGCTAGGAGTCAGACACAACTGAGAGACTTCACTTTCACTTTTCACTTTCATGCATTGGAGAAGGAAATGGCAACCCACTTCAGTATTCTTGCCTGGAGAATCCCAGGGACGGGGGAGCCTGGTGGGCTGCCGTCTATGAGGTCACACAGAGTTGAACACAACTGAAGCGACTTAGCAGCAGCAACAGCTCAAAGGAACGAAGAGTTTGAATTTCTGCAAATTTTTAAGAAGGTTTTTTAAGGAAGGCTTTCAATGGCCTTTCTCTAAACTAGTTCTCAAAGCATGGACCCTGGACCCGTAGCATTGACATCACCTGGGAACAAGTTACAAATCCGAATATCACTATCTTTAAAAGATATTTGCACCTGCATGTTCACTGCACCATTACTTACAACAAATAAGATGGAAGCAACCCTAGTGTCCATCAACAGATGAATGGATTAAAAAAAGATGTGAAATAGATAAATAGATAGATATAGGTACAGATGTAGACACAGATATATACACACGTAATAGAATATTCAGCCAAAAAAAGAAGAAAATCGTGCTATTTACAACAGATGAGTTGGACCTTGATGGCATTATGCTAAGGTAAGTAAATCAGACAAAGAGAAAAACTGTATAATCTCACTTATATATAGAATCTTTAAAAAAAAAACTGAACTTGTAGATACAGAGAATAGATTAGGGGTTTCCAGAGACAGAGGATGGGGTATGAGCAAAATAGATGAGGTGTTGAATAAGTTCTGGGATGTAATGTATAGCAGGGTATGTTTTTAAAAAAAAAAAAAAAAGAAAGAAAGAAACACAAACGCTTGAACTCTACCCTAGACCTGGGGCTTCACAGGTGGCTTAGTGGTAAAGAATCCACCTGCAATCAGGAGACAAGGGTTTGATCCCTGGGGTGGAAAGATCCCCTGGAGAAGGAAATAACAACCCACTCCATTATTCTTGCCAGGGAAATCCCATGGAAAGAGGAGCTTGGCAGGCTACAGTCCACAGGGTCACAAATGAGTCAGACATGACTTAGAGACCAAACACCCTAGACCTAGTGAATCAAACATTCTGAGGATGTGGCCCAGCAGTCTTCACTTTTCACAAGGCCTGTAGATGATTCTGACACAGGGGTTTGTTTAAGAATCAGTGCTCTACCTATTATACAGAGTGAAGTAAGACAGAAAGAAAAACACCAATACAGTATACTAATGCATATATATGGAATTTAGAAAGATGGTAACAATAACCCTGTATACAAGACAGCAAAAGAGACACTGATGTATAGAACAGTCTTTTGGACTGTGGGAGAGGGAGAAGGTGGGATGATTTGGGAGAATGGCATTGAAATACGTATAATATCATGTATGAAACGAGTTGCCAGTCCAGGTTTGATGCACGATACTGGATGCTTGGGGCTGGTGCACTGGGACGACCCAGAGGAATGGTATGGGGAGGGAGGAGGGAGGAGGGTTCAGGATGGGGAACACATGTATACCTGTGGTGGATTCATTTCGATATTTGGCAAAACAAATACAATATTGTAAAGTTTAAAAATTAAAAAAAAAAAGAATCAGTGCTCTAAACCTGGGAGCTCAAATTAATGGCACCTGTTTCATGTAAAAGGGACTAAGGACCTCAGAGTCAGAATAGCTAGAGCCCTTTGAACATAGGCAGGCTCCCTCCTACCTCCCCATCTACACAGATCCAAGCAGTGGTCTGGCTGGGCCACACCCCAGCCCTGCCTGGCCCTGCAGCCTGGTCTCAGCTGGGATACACAGGAACACTCTGGCCTCTGGAACTTTGTGGGACACTGGGGACGGTTGTGTCTTGGGAGTTCTTGCTCCTCTCAGAAGCTTCTTCCCCTAGGAAGACAGGGGGCTCTGTTCAAGAAATGCCCAGAACCCCAGCCTGGGGTTTTCCCAAGACTAACCCCCAAAGAGTGAAACACTCAATCAGGCAAGGCTCCAGTACCCCCAGGAGCCTGGCAGGAAGCAAACATGCAGGCCCAACCCAGGGGTGCTGAGCCAGGGGGTGCCTGTCACATCTGAGGAGGCCCAGAGGTGCCAGCTCGGCAGTTGGACTTGGAGGGCAGTGCAGTGCCGCCAGCTGATGGATGGCTTTCTGATGAGGGCGCTGTGCAGGCTGCCAGCTGTGCCAGTACAGCCTGGCGATCAGCATGGCTGCACGCTCCCTCCCGCATGTACTGGGAACATCACACCTCCCACGAGCAGCAATTAATCTGTGTGGGAGACAGCCTGGGACAGACAGGACCAGGGAGCTGCCAGCAAGTCGCTGAGCCCTGTCTGCCACCCCTGGATGGCCAGGCTCTTGATACACGCAGTCTACCAGCCAGTGATGCCACCAGCCTGCCTTCATCAGCAACCCTGGGGGTAGGCAAACAGTGGGGGTACTCTGGTGATGAACTGAGAGCCGATAGGTACAGGTTCAAATCCCAGCTCTGCCACTGACAAACTATGAGGCCTTCAGCAAGTTTTGTCACTTCTCTAGGGTTCATTTTCCACCCGTGGAAACCTGCAACCTCTCAGAGTTAGGATGAGAAGACAGGGAGTTTGGGATGGACATGTACACACTGCTGTATTTAAGATGAATAACCAATGAGGTCCTACTGTGTAACATAGGGAACTCTGCTCAGTGTTTTGTGGCAGCCTGGATGGTTGGGGAGTTTGGGGGAGAATGGATACATGTATATATATGGCTGAGTCCCTTTGCTGTCCACCTGAAACTATCACAACATTGTTAATTGGCTATACCCCAAAACAAAAGAAAAAGTTTAAAAAAAAAAATGAAATAAGAGAAAGAAATGACTTGTGTGAAGTCCCTGGCACACAGCAGATACAGAGCAAATAGTGATGTCTCTTCTCTGTCCCCAGCAGTCCACCTAGACACTGGGGTTCTCCCAGGAAACCCCACATGATTACTAAATAAGCACAGAGCGCCTCCCCCAAGCCAATGAGGTCCCCCCAAAGAAGGAAGAGTTGGAGAGCAGATATCTTTCTATGAATCATTCAATCTGGAAACAACCTAATGGAGGCAAAGAAAGGAGCCCCGTGCAGTCAGCTTGGGTCCAGCTGGTCTCCCGTCCCCTGCCTCATCCTGCCTGGCCCACAAACTCCAGAACCCCAAGAGGTGACCTCTAGAAGAAATTCCAGATCACAACCCTGCCCTATTTTCACAGCCCCACGTGGATCCTTAAGGCCGACAGAGCAAAGTAAAGATGCCTCAGCATGGCCTTCAATGTCAGATTCAAATCTTCTGAGTCTCACCCCTCACCATGAACCTCCCTCTTCCAGCTACTCAGAAAACAGTGCCATTCCCAGAATTCACCAGGACATTGCAAGACTGGCCCTTTGCACATACTGTCCTCCTACCTGGAAAGCCTCCCCTGAGCTCTTATTCATTTGAAGCACTGACCATCTGTGACTCAACTTTATAACGACATCCTCTGATGCCCCTGCCACAGGCATAAGTAGTTACATAGGTTTTCTTATACCCGACACAACTATCTATCAAGGTCTTCTACCCATAAATATCTATTTGATTTTGGGTCCTCTCCATCACTGAGCTGTGAGTCCCTCCAGTCCAGGGACCACATTTGATTTCTCTCACATCTCTAGCTCCTGCAGGGTGCCTGGCACATGCTCTATAATGCTTCAGTAACTTCAGTGCAGTACTTACTTACAGCCATATAATCATACCCATCACACCATGAACTAATGATTAATGAAGCCACAGATGACTGACCCACAATGAGGAGACGGATAAACCAAGATCCTGACACACCTGGTCATCTCCAGCCCTGAGTCCCAAGGTTCAGGATATCTCAAATTAGAGGGTAGTCTGCTGACCCCTCATGCCCCTCACTGTATTAGCTAATGTCCTATTCTGACTCAATTTACCCTTCTGTGGTCAAACCTAAAGACCACTTCGGAAACAGTACCTTTCGTCATGGTTACTTAATCAGTCCCCTCCTAGAACAGTCAGAGTTTCATCAACCTCCTGAGAACCTCAGACCAGCAGCATCTGTACCTCCATGATCAGTCCCTCCCCTGATCCAGGTGGCCCCAGAGATCATCAGAAATTTAGAGAATTGAAGAGCCCCAGGAACAGACAGGAATTCTATTAGGGTGCAACTCATCTGTCTATTCACTCAATGTTTATCTTGATAGTCGCCTTCCCCAGCTTGAATGCTTCTAACAACAGGGACTCACCACCTCTTCAGCTCAGTTCAGTTCAGTCGCTCAGTCATGTCCAACTCTTTGCAACCCCATGAACTGCAGCACACCAGGCCTCCCTGTCCAGCACCAACTCCCAGAGTTCACTCAAACTCACATCCATCAAGTCGGTGATGCCATCCAGCCATCTCATCCTCTGTCGTCCCCTTCTCCTCCTGCCCCTAATCCCTCCCAGCATCACAGTCTTTTCCAATGAGTCAACTCTTCTCGTGAGGTGGCCAAAGTACTGGAGTTTCAGCTTCAGCATCATTCCTTCCAAAGAACACCCAGGACTGATCTCCTTTAGAATGGACTGATTGGATCTCCTTACAGTCCAAGGGACTCTCAAGAGTCTTCTCCAACACCACAGTTCAAAAGCATCAATTCTTCGGTGCTCAGCTTTCTTCACAGTCCAACTCTCACAACTATACATGACTACTGGAAAAACCATAGCCTTGACTAGACGGACCTTTGTTGGCAAAGTAATGTGTCTGCTTTTCAATATGCTATCTAGGTTGGTCATAACTTTCCTTCCAAGGAGTAAGCATCTTTTAATTTCATGGCTGCAATCACCATCTGCTGTGATTTTGGAGCCCAAAAAAATAAAGTCTGACACTGTTTCCACTGTTTCCCCATCTATTTCCCATGAAGTGATGGGACCAGATGCCATGATCTTCGTTTTCTGAATGTTGAGCTTTAAGCCAACTTTTTTACTCTCCTCTTTCACTTTCATCAAGAGGCTTTTTAGATCCTCTTCACTTTCTGCCATAAGGGTGGTGTCATCTGCATATCTGAGGTTATTGATATTTCTCCCGACAATCTTGATTCCAGCCTGTGCTTCTTCCAGCCCAGCGTTTCTCATGATGTACTCTGCATATAAGTTAAATAAGCAGGGTGACAATATACAGCCTTGACCTACTCCTTTCCCTATTTGGAACCAGTCTGTAATGATATCTTATTCCATCCTTGGTCAGTCAACCTCCTGGATGTCTCCAGATCCTATAGTTTTCCGTAGATCAGTGGTTCTCATCTCCTCAAGTCCCCTTCTTTCATAAAATGAGGGAGCAAGCATTGTTCCCCAAATCTTGACAGATTTTTGAAGGAAGCGAAGTGGTTCACCTTTCACCTGGATACCCCAAATATGCATGCAAGCAAGCTCTGTTGCATCCAATTCTTTGCAACCCCTCTGCTAAGCTCCCCTGTCCATGGAATTTCCCAGGCAAGAATACTAGAGGGGATTGCCATTTCCTACTCCAAGGGATCTTCCCAACCCAAGGGTTGAATCTGCATGTTCTGCATCTCAAGCATTGCAGGCAGATTCTCTACCACTGAGTCATGAGAAGTCCCACCCCTGGTCTGTTACAGAGTAATTTGTTACTACCTCCACTACCTCCGGCTGCCCCACTGACCTGCCAGAGAAAAGGACAGACTGATGTCTCAAAAAACCATTTTATCTGGGTCTGGATTCCAGGTTCTTTTATAGATCAGTGATGGGGGGAGTTGAGGAAACAAAGTAAAAAGGCCATTAATCTTGCAAGTATCTCCTAGAATGGCAAGCCCCAGGCAGGTGGTGTGTTAATGTCTTCCTTCCTTCCATCTGCAGGTGGGCAGGGCTCTGAACAAAGGCACTCTGACAGGCAGACAGAGGGGCCGGATCCTCTGATGCAGGCCCTCCTGTATGATTATAATAACACAAGCAATGAAAAGCAAGTCAAAGAAACAGTTCCAACGTGAGATGGAATTGACTTTTCCCTGCAACAGTTCTGACACTCTCCTTCTACTGAACTCTCATTCTATGCCCAGTATCTCAGCTCTTGTGTATTTCCATTAACATTGTCTGAGAGCAAACTGGCTTGGGGGGTCCATATCACCCTGATTACTTATATGAAGTCAAGCATGAACTAAAAGCCCCAAGACATTAGAGACATGCTAGGATAAGCTGAAGCTTCCCTCCCCAGGATTTGGGTCATTGCTTCTGCATCCCAATGCAAGACACTCCATTATTCTTGTGCTGATTCATTTTTTAAGATTTGGCCCCACACAGGTAGCCAAGGTCTTTTCAGGTACTGATTCTTTCATCCAACCTCTTCACACTTTTTATTTTTCATCTCTATTTCATCTGTGAATCTCATCAGTGGATTTTCTATCTCTTCATCCAAATCATTCGTTAAAAATGCTAAATAGGGGCTTCCTTGGTGGCTCAGGGGTAAAGAAGGCACCTGCCAATGCAGGAAACACAGGTCAGATCCGAGAAGATCCCACATGCCGCAGAGCAACTTAGCCTGAGCACCACAACTCTGGAGCCCAGGAGCCTCAACTACTGAGCCTGTGTGCAGCACCTACTGAAGCCCGCATGCCTAGAACCAGTGCTCCACTGCAAGAGAAGCCACAGCAATGAGAATCCCACGCACCACAACTAGGGAGTCGTTCCTGCTCTCTGCAACTTGAGAAAACCCCGCGAAACAAGGAAGACTCAGCACAGCCAAAAGCAAATATGAATTAAAATGCTAAATAGGATCGGGAATGAAGTCGAGCCCTTTGGCGCTCCAGTAGAGACCTCTCTGCAGGATAATACCCACACATTAATCTGTTCTAAATAGGTAAAGCTAGTTATTTATCTATTGGGATTTTCTTAAATCCAGTCCATATTCTCTGTCTTCTCCCTAAGAATAGCTGAAGATTCTTTTACAAGCCCTGCTGAAACTCTGCTGAACCCCAGATCAACAATCTACTTCATGGAGCAGATATTGCTATAGATTACTCGTTCACCACCCAACACCCATTCTTCCTGATTTTGCAGGGAGACAGTGTACCAAGATACCAACTACTTTGCTCAGTTTCCCTTGAAAATAGCAGTGGCCAATTATTCTGGCCAATGAAGTCAAGGTAGAAATTACTGGGTGGACCAGCCCTCTTGACACGATGAGTAAAAACCCAAGTCAATCACAAACTCACCTCAACCCTAAAGTCATGAGTCTTTGAAATCAATGCTAAAGACCACCTGCCTCAGCTAAAACAAGTTGAGTCTCATGTGTCAACTTCCCTTGGATGCCCAAATATGCAGTTAGACATTATCTCTGAATGTTCCTAAGAGAGCTTTTTTGAATGGGATTAACATTTGAATTGGCAGACTGAGGAAAAATTATTTTGGGTAGGCCTCATCCAATCAGTTGAAGGGCTGGATAGGACAAAATGGCCAACCCTCCCTCAACTAACAGAGAATTCCTCCTGTATGATTACCTTCAAGCCAGGGCATCAGTTTTTCCTGACTTCGAATTTAAATAGAAACATCAGCTATTCCCAGGTCTTGAGACTCCTGATCTTCAGTTTTGAAACTATACCATCAATTCTCCTGGGTCTCTAGATAGCTAAATAATAGAGAAACAGACAAATCCTATCAGTTCTGTTTCTCTGGAAAACACACCTCTGAAGGATAAAGTAAGGCCTCCTGGCAGCACTGTAGGTCTGTCCCTGCAAGGGAGAAGGAGGTAAAGAAGGAATAGATATAAAGGGTCTTGGACTACGTGTTAATCCCAGTTGCCAGGAGGATGCAGAGTCCTCAAGCCAAAGTTGCCTGGAGTAGGACCTGGCATACTACAAGAGTAGGTCTGCATTAGCAGCCCTGCTGTGGTCAGTCACTGCTGGGAGTAGGCTATGAGAAGTGTAACCCTGGCCCAAACACAGTGATGGCTTCACTTAGACAGCAGCTGGGTCATCAGTCAGCTGTGTTTCCACAGCTGATGAATTTTTATGGCCATCCCAGAAGACCTTTCATATGTCTTGGAGGATTTCTTACTCACCCTTCTCCCCAGGTTGCAAGATGCTTTAGGGTATTGCACCTAAAGCATACTGACATATACTTGACATCTCTTTGACAGTATCTCTGGGTTCTACACACATATTTCAGGGCACCAGTGAAAGTCCCTTTCAAAACCCTGTTTTAAGCCAAATGAAAACTTTCGAAATGTGCCAAATTTGTACCTAAAATTGTTAGTCCTAGTTACTTTCCTAGTTACAATTTAGCAACCAATAATAAAAACAAACAAGCCAAATGTTATTTTTGGTAGGTTAGAATACATTTTTAAAAAACATAATTCATAAAATTTGAAAGAGATAAACTAGTAGAAAGAAAATATTAGTAGAATTTTTTTGTAATCCAATAGTTGGGTCTTAAAGGAAAAGCAACAATTGCATAGGTAAAATAATCAGCTAGTTTAGATTTTAAATGATCCCCAGACAAAACACAAATATTCTGAAACAGGAATGAGATTAGAAAAGAAGTTAAAAGAAAATTACAAGTGCCTCATTTAGCTAGTGTTGCCTGGGGAGGCCTTGCCAAAGAGGTGACATTCAACCTGAGACTTCAATGGGAAGAGGTTCTGCAAAGACCTTGGAGAAGGCACTTTCAGCTGCAAACAAGCTTAGATTCTTGAGGAACAGAAAGAAGGCCACATCCAGATGAGAAACCAAGATGCTGAGGTCTTAAACATCTTGCCTAAGACCACTCTGCTGGTAAAGGGTGAAGCTGGGACCTGAACCCAGAAGTTCTAACCCAAAAATCTGCACTTATCGCCACTACATTATGGAATTTCTCTTAGACACGTCCACATGTCTTAAGAATTAACAGTGGAACTTCCTTAGTGGTCCAGTGGCTTAGACTGCTCGCTTCCAATGCAAGGAGTCTGGGTTCTATCCCAGGTTAGGGAACTAGATCCCACACTCCACAGCTAAAATCCTGTATGCTGCAACTAAGACCCAGCACAGCCAAATAAATAAATATTTTTAGGAAGAAGAAAAGAATTAACAGTGACACTGCCCACTTGCTTTTTAGCTGTCTTTTCCTGAGTGGGCCTCCAGAAGAGTCTCCAGGTCAGTCCCTGGAGAACTGGGGTCCAGGAAATGACATCCACTGACCTGCCCAGGCCCCAAGGGACAAGGAGGAATCAGCATCCAGCCCTTCTGGTACAGCCACCCAAGTGTGATGGACCAAACTAAGGTGACGCACTCAGGGCACAAAACTTAAGGAGATTCTCACTCATTTTTTTTCGATAGAAGTGTAGTCGATGTACAGTGTTGTGCCAACTTCTGCTGTACAGCAAAGTGATTCAGTAGGAAATGGCAACCCACTCCAGTATTCTTGCCTGGAGAATTCCATAGACAGAGGAGCCTAGTATGCTACAGTTCACGGGGTCACAAAGAGTCAGACACCACTGAGTGACTAACACACACACAATTGATTTACATCGATGTGCTAATTTATGCTATACAGCAAAGTGATTCAGATACATATATACTTTTTTTTAAATTTTCTTTTCTACTATAGTTGATCAAAAGATACTGAATATAATTTTTGGTGCCATATCCATTCCTTTTTTTAGGTTTCTTGGTTTGTTTTTGCTTTTGTTTGGTAGTCTGGCATACAAGATCTTAGTTCTCAACCAGGCCCCCTTGCAGTAGAAGTGTGGAGTCCTAACCACTGGACCGCATGGAAATTCTCTTTTCCTTTTTTTTTTTTTTTTTGGCTATACCAACAACTGTTAATGTTACTCCTGCATTTGTGATGTCAAACCCCAGTTCATGTACCTGATGCAGCGAGACCAAACAAACCAAAACATCAGAGTTTGGAGCAGAGAAATGGTTATTGCAGGGCCAAGCAAGGAGAATGGGAGGCTCATGCTCAAAAGACTTAAACCCCTCGATGGTTTGGTGGCAAAGAGTTTTTATAGGCAAAATCTCAGGGGAGGGCCACAGAGGGTGTGATTTTCCTCAGATAGGTTGGTGATCAGGCAACAGGGTGATGTTCTAGGAATTTCAATCATCAGCCATCTGGTTCCAACCTTTAGCCTGTGGTCCACAAGCTTGTGATCAGCCTGAAATTGCCAACCTCCACCTGGGTGGGGGCCTTAGGTCCTACAGAAGAACTCAGAGGTGTGCATCAGATCGTTGTGAACATCCCTCGAGGAGGAAGCAGGTCCCTGCGCATCACTGCACTATTGTTTCTGCACTGCCTTTCCCTTCTGTATTCCCTGACTCCTCTAAATAGTAACTGAATCTGCCCTTTGGAACTCAGAGAAGCTCTAGGAGGCTGAAGCCTTTTTCCTACGAACAAGAAACAGGAGACATAGAAAGGTTTTTGCATGTGGGAGGGCCCCACAGGGTCCTGCTGGGTTTTATTTGCACAGCCTCCTTGAATTTGGCACCCTGGGCTCCTCACTTGCCTCACCCTAGCCCCATCCTTCACCTGTGCCAGAAGCAGGATGTTACCCAGAGCCCTTCAACCTGCAGGAGCTAGTCATTCTGGTGGCCTCCCACTGGCTTCCACTCCATCCCCTCGGCTGCATCTATTACGCCCAGGTCACCTGGGCTCAGCTGGGTCTGTCCCCAGTACTCCAGGGCTGAGGTCACAGCACACCCTCTGTCCCAGACCATCCCAGTCAGGACCATGTGTGGGCTCAGCAAGTCCTCCATCAAGGTGGCTCCCCCGGCCATGAGCTCACAAGGACTGTGCGTGTCCCTCAGAATGACAGCTCTTTTATCACTGATGTCACAGCAAGAGCCACAGAAGGAGGCAGGTGATAAGACTGTAAAGTCCTGTTTCCAGAAATGCCAACTAACCTTTGCTGACACCACACCTGGACCTCCAGTCCCTCTGCCAACTTCCCCATTGTTTTATTATAATGAGCAACAAGCTCATTAATAACCCTTCCCCCTGAAGTCCCTGCCACAGGGGGGACCAGCAGGTGCACGGGGCTCACAATTAGTCCCTACAATGCATGGTTGGCAATAAACTCACTCTGAAGCTGCGACAGCCAGGACCTGGCTCCAGGTAGTGTCTGCAGTCAGTAGAGTAATTAAAGGCAGAGGCACAGGCTGGAGAGAGTGTGTGTTAACACTTGAAAAGCCACTGAGCCTAGAATTCTTGGAAAACTGAGAGCATCAAAAAAAAAAGGAAGCATTTCACATGCTCTAGAAGAAAATGTCCAACTTCTATCTCAGTCTCCTTGCTGCGTTTCTCTTCAGTAAATCAGGTCCTTATCATCACCTCTATGAAAACACCCAAAAACCCAGTACTTTCACTATCTTCTCACTCCTACATTTCCAGTGGGTTCTGGGGCAGTCTATCGGCATCCGTCCAAAATTGAGACATCTGAATGTAGGCACTGGGACCTTTCCCAATAAAGAACAGCCTGGGGCTCAAGGGACAATCATGATGTTAGGAGTAGGTACTATGGGGAAAAGAGAAGTTCTCCAGCTACAGCTCAGCAGAGGGTTAGGACATTAAACAGATATGGAAATCATAAATGTCTAATGAACCCAGTCTCCATAGTTGTATGGTTTTCTCCAGCAGTAGGACTGACCAGGGAGCACAGAAGTCCTGAGGTAGTGTATGACCCGTGGGACCTAGATAGCATCTGCAAGAGAGTAGATTCAGGAAGAACTGATAAGAACATGAATATAAATATTCATGGGGGAGTTCCCTAGCAATCCAGTAATTAGGACTCTGTGCTCTCACTGCTGAAGGCCCAAGTTCAATTCCTGGTCAGGGAACTAAGATCCCACAAGCCAGGCAGTGTGGCAAAAAAAAAAAATCTTTTTAATTTTTTTAATTTAAAAAATAAAAATAGTCATGGCTTCAGAGTAAGGTCAAAAAGGCAAATCAATGAGCATGAAGGAAAGGAAGAGGAAGGAGAACAGAGAAGGAACTCTGAGAAGCTAAGATTTCAGAGGTCAAGAGTTCAGATGTGATGACAAGATCCATACCATAGCCATGAGTATGGTTACCTGTCAAGAGAGCCATAACATTGCGTAACTCCAAGGACCAATGATCATATAGAATTCAGTGAAGCTGTGCAATATGATGGTCCTGGTGGCTGAAGAAGACTTAAAGTGAAGGTCACTGGAGATGAAGAGACCAAGGGATGGTGAGGCGAGGGCACTGAATGGGTGGCTTACATGAGAACTGAAGATGCCCTGGATGATGGTGGGATTCAGGACAGAAAGGGAGACTAGGATGCAGAAAAGGTATGACCTTGACCCCAAGCAAGCCTGACCTCAAATACAATTCCACCAATTGCTCATTGTATGCCCTTGCAGTAAATCTCTGAACTCCTCAGGGTTTCTGATGTCTCATATTTAAAATGTAATCAGGTACTTAACTTCAGGATGGTAATGAGGAATTTCTAAAGATGTTTTATGTGTGGTAGGGGGCTGTTCTTAGACTTGTTTGCTGTCAGATCAGTTCCTCCCTATTCCCCTGCTTTTCTCTCTAACAAAGAGAGCTGACCTCTGAGTCAGATCCAAGGTCAGATGGTTTCCAGCAGGGTTGAACCAGTGGGAGGCATGAGTGGGAGATTGAAAGGCAGAAGGAAGGCAAAATCAGTATTTCTCATCACTTCCTTCCTCCCTTCTCAGGCAACATCTCTAGCAAGAGCTGAATCTCCTCTTGTTTCAGCTCCAGTAAAACAAATCATTTTAGGTTCCAACTTCTGCCCTCAGGCTCTGATAATCCCATCTTCTTCCTTTGTCTCTCCAGCCCTGCCAGTTGTAGCAGCTTTCTGCTATTGCATAAATTCCTGATGGCCTCACCATTTCCTGTTTAGCTTCTCAACTTTTCCATCACCTGTGTAATCAATTCCTAATTAAATTCTCTCTGTTGTAAATACTTAGAGTGGTTTCTGTTTTCCTCACTGGACTTAACTAGTACAAGTGCCTGGTGTCATGCTTGGCACATAAGGGGCACTTAAATAGCTTGTACTTATTATAATTATGTTTAGATTGCTATTAACACTTCATTGCCCAAGCCCTTTGTATGTATTCAGTCCACCAAAGATGGCAGCCAGGATGGTAACAAGATGGCATAACAACCTGCCATGTCTTCTAAGAACAGGAGTAGCTAATGGATAATTACAGGGGCATATTATTTACTCGAACTTTAGAATCTGCCTACAATGCAGGAGACCCCAATTGGATTCCTGGGTTGGGAAGATCCGCTGGAGGAGGGATAGGATGCCCACTCTAGTATTCCTAGGCTTTCCTTGTGGCTCAGCTAGTAAAGAATCTACCTGCAATGTGGGAGACCCGGGTTCAATTCCTGGGTCGGGAAGATCCCCTGGAGATGGGAAAGGCTACTCACACCAGTATTCTGGACTGGAGAATTCTATGGGCTGTATGGTCCATGGGGTCACAAAGAGTCAGACACAACTGAGTGCCTTTCACTTTCACTTTGAATCTCACCTCTGGAACCGTGGGCTTCCCTGGTAGCTCAGCTGCTAATGAATCTGCCTGCAATGTGGGAGACCTGGTTCAATCCCTGGATAGGGAAGATCCCCTGGAGAAAGGAACAGCTACCCACTCCAGTATTCTGGCCTGGAGAATTCCATGGACTATATAGTCCATGGGGTCGCAAAGAGTCGGACACAACTAAGCGACTTTCACTTTCAATTTCTGGAGCCGGGACTGAGGGCTTTGACTTTATATCCCTGGTACCTATCACAGGGGCTGGCATAGAGCAATTCTTCAAAATAATGGTTATTAGACTGACTTGAAGTCTTTCTAGTTATGTAGTCAGAACAGCATCTGTTTATGAGTCAGGAGACCCCTGAGTCCAGGTTGCAGGCTCTCATCTGTGTATCCACTGAATTTTTGAAAATTAGGGATAGTAGGAAATTTAGGAAAATTAAGGAGGTCCAGGATTAAAAAGGCAAGATGAATAAGACACTCTCATCTCCAGCATAAAATCTAAAGATATGCCAATAAAACCCAGAAATCAAGATATCTACTACTATAATGCTGTATTTTTTAAAACATCATTAATGCAAAAATCTATGATAAATAAAATAGCGAAATTTGAATAAAGACAGGATTAGTATTTCTGATTTTTCCTTTTGCATCAGGATCCAAGATGGCTCAGCGCAGCCCTGACTGTAACTGAGTCACTGCCTCTTGTCGTTCCTTCACTGTTTCCTCAGGGACCTGATGTCACTAGAGCTAAAATGCAAGCCTCCCCCCGACCACACTCCTCCTCCAGACACACACACTGCTGTCTTTTGGCTCTGGAGCAGGGACAGTGTCTGTCCTATTCCCTGCTGTAACTGCCTGACACATACGAGACGCAAATTCACGTGTATGATGAATGAACACACAAATCCTCTCCTCTGCGTTGGGGAGATTCCATCAGGGTCACCACTAAGATATTCTAACAAGGCACCTCTGAAAAAAAAACATTCCAACTCACTAGGAATCAAAGAAATGTAAATTGAAACAATAAAGTGCCATTTTTCACTGCTAGAATTAGCAAAGATTTAGGAGATGGACGATACCCAATATTGACATGGAAATCAAGAAAAGGGCACTCCTATGCACTACTGCTAGGGCTGCAAATTAATATAGTGGCTCTGGAAAGCAATTTGGCAATATGTAACAAAAGCCCTTCAAAAGTACATTGCTTTTGACCTAGCAATCCCACTTCAAAGAATTTATTCTAAGGAAATAATTAGGCAAGTGCCAGAAGATATATCTTCCAAGGTATTTCATCATAGTACTGTTTCTAACAGCAAGAGCTTGCAAGCAGCCTAAAGATCCAGAATTTTGGACTTACTATTATCATTAATAAATTTAATAAAAAATAAAGGTATCATATGATGGAATATTATGCAACCATTTAAAATCATGATGTGGCTCTATATATCCTTAAACCAGAAGGTTGCTCACATTGTATTAAATGGAATAACAGATTATAAAATATATACATAATGTAACCACCACTTTTAAAAAGAAAAGAAAATCTGGAAGGCTGAATACTAACAGTGGTTATCTCTAGGTTGTTGTTGTTTAGAGGGTAAGTTGTATCTGACTCTTTTATGACGTCATGGACTATAGCCCACCAGGCTCCTCTGTCCATGGGATTCTCCAGGCAAGAATACTGGAGTGGGTTGCCATTTCCTCCTCCAGGGGATCTTCCCAACCCAGGGATCAAACCCAAGTCTCTGGCATTGGCAAGCAGGTTCTTTACTGCTGAGCTACCAGTAAAGCCCTATCTCTAAGGTAGCAGAATATTAAATAATTTTAATTTTCTTAAGATTTTATTTTTCAAAGCAGTTATAGGTTCATGTTGAAATTGAGAGGAAAATAAAGAGATTTCCCATATACCTCATTCCCGCACATGCATAACCTCCTCCATTAACAATGAAAGTGAAAGTGTTAGTCACTCAGTCATGCCGTACTCTACGTGACCCCATGGACTGTAGCCCACCAGGCTTGTCTGCCCGTGGGATTTCTAGGCAAGAATACTGGAGTGTGTTGCTATTTCCTTCTCCAGGGGATCTTCCCAAAACCGGATCAAACCCCCATCTCCTGTCTCCTGTGCTGGCAGGCGGATTCTTTACCACCGAGTCACCAGGAAAGAATTCCAAAATCTCAACAATAAGAAAACAAACAACCTGATCTTAAAATGGGTCAAAGAGTTTAACAGACATCTCACCAAATAAGATACACAGATGAAAAGCATACAAAGAACTCCCCCAGTGGTTGAGGGGTTAAGACTCCATGCTTCCACTGCAAGGGGCAAGGGTTTGATCCCTAGTTGAGGAACTAAGATCCCACAGGCAGCACTGCTTGGCCAAAAAAAAAAAAAAAAAAAGGAAAAAAAGGTTAAAAATAGATGCTGCACATTTCCGTGAAATGGAAATTAAAACAGCAATGAGATATCATTATATACCTAATAGAATGGACAAAATTTAGAACACTGCTAACTGCTAAGTTACTTCAGTCGTGTTTGACTTTGTGCGACCCCATAGACGGCAGCCCACCAGGCTCCTCCATCCCTGGGATTCTCCAGGCAAGAACACTGGAGTGGGTTGCCATTTCCTTCTGCAGTGCATGAAAGTGAAAAGTGAAAGTGAAGTCGCTCAGTTATGTCCGACTCTTAGCGACCACATGGACTGCAGCCTACCAGGCTCCTCCATCCATGGGATTTTCCAGGCAAGAGTACTGGAGTGGGGTGCCATTGCCTTCTCCAATATACCTAATAGAATGGACAAAATTCAGAACACTGACACCACCAAATGCTGGCAAGGAAGTGGAACAACAGGGACTCTCACTCATTGCTGGAGGGGATACAAAACAGTTCAGCCACTTTGGGCACAGACTATACGCTACCCATTACGTCTATGCTTGTTTGTCCCATGCCAAGGTTACTTACCTTCTGCAAGCCTGTTTCTTCCTCATCTTCTAGAAGCAAAATGATATTGACTGCTTTGGGTCCATTCTTCAGGAGGGATAAAACACCCAGTTTTGGAAGGCACAAGGGCCTCTGTGAGATGGGGCAGCATATATTATCCAATGTCAGGTCAAAATGGCTCCTAGATATGAAAAGATGCTCAACATCACTCATCATCAGAGAAATGCAAATTAAGACCCCAAATGAGATTATCTTCTCACACCTGCCAGAAGGGCTATCATCAAAAAAAGACCACAAATAACATATGTTAGTGAGGATGTGGAGAAAAGGGAACCTTTGCACACTATTGGTGAGAACATAAGTTGGTGCTGCCAGTGTGGAGGTTCCTCAGAAAAGTAAAAATAGAACTATCATATGATCCAGCAATCCCACTCCTGGGTATATATCCAAAGAAAATGAAAACATTTTTTCTTTTGAAAAAGAACATTCAGAAAGATACAAGCACCCCCAATGTTCATAACAGCACCATTTACAATAGCCAAGATATGAAATCAACCCAAGTATCCATCAAGAGATGAATGGATAAAGAAGATGTGGTATATAAACACAATGGAATACTATTCAACCATTAAAAATTTAAGGAAATTTATGTCACAACAGCATGAATGAACCTGAAGGGTATTATGCTAAGTGAAATAAATCAAAGAAAGACAAATACTGTATGTTATCACTTTTGTGTGAACTCCAAAACTAAAACTAGTAAATATAACAAAAAAAGAAGTAAACTGACAGATAGAGAAAACAAAACTAGTGGTTACCAGTGGGGAGAGGGAAGGGGGGCGCAAAATAGGGTAAGCTATTAAAAGGTACCCCCAGAGAAGGGATAGGTTACCTATTTCAATATTCTTGGGTTTTCCTTGTGGCTCAGCTGGTAAAGAATCCACCTGCAGTGTGGGAGACCTGGGTTCAATCCCTGGGTTGGGAAGATCCCCAGGAGAAGGGAAAGGCTACCCACGCCAGTATTCTGGCCTGGAGAATTCCATGGACTCACAAAATTCCATGGGGTCACAAACAGCCAGACACAACTGAGCGACTTTCAGTTTCACTTTTCACAAGCTACCACATATAAAATAAATAAGACATGAAGATATTTTGTACAGCATAGGGAATACAGCCAATATTTTATGGTAACAGTAACAGGAGTATAACCTTTAAAATTGTGAATCACTATGCTATGCACTTGAAATTTATAATATTGTAAGTCAACTATACTTTAATAAAAAGGGAGGAAAACATCTGTGTATAGGACAGATATAAACTTTATTGCCATTAATTTTAAAGATCGTGGAAATTCAGGGAAGTCATTACAACTTTCTGAGTCTCAGACTTCCCTGGTGGTACAATGACTAAGAATCCACCTGCCAATGCAGGGGAGATGAATTGATCCCTGGTCTAGGAAGATTCCACATGCTGCTGCGGAACAGCTAAGTCCATGTGTCTCAACTACTGAAGTCCAAGTGCCCTGAACGCGTGCGCCACAGCTACTGAGCCCCCTTGCTGCAAACTACTGAAGTCAATGGGTCTAGAGACCGCGCTCCGCAAGAAGAGAAGCCACGGCAGTGAGCAGCCGGCGCGTGTCAACAAAGAGTAGCCCCTGCTCACGGCAACTAGAGAAAGCCCGTGGACAGCAAGGAAGACCCAACGTAGCCAAAAATAAAAATAATTAATTAAAAAAAAACTTTCTGAGTCTCATTTACCCTATCTCTAGTAAATGGAGAAAACAATACAAATCTTACAGGTCACTGCAAGGAAAATAAAAAACTAAGTATATTAAAATGCCTTTTAAAATACTTTTTTCAAATGGTGCCTGGAGCAGCTCTAGAACGTCTCTGCATGTTCACATGTTGGTGAGAGAGAGGATGACAGGTATATTCTAACAGGACCCAGTGGATCCCTGGGCCACTCAGTTATTGAAGGAGACGTGTCTTCACTCAGCCACTGGAGTGTATGTGTCACGATCTAAGAGCAGCAGACAAACCCTGACGGGTGCGTCCTCCTCACCATCACACATATGCACACAGGCAAACACGTGCACAATCGCCTCTAGACAGCTCACGCTCACTTGCACTCACATCATAAACACCACTCTGAGTCCATGTCATACGCAGCGTGAACTCATGCAGGAGCCATGTACACTCAACCCCTTTGGCTGATTTATTATCCTCCAGTGTGCGAAGAGGCGGTCGTGACTGAAGCGACTTAGCGCACGCACGCGCACAATGTGCGTGTATTTCATGGATCCCTATGGAATTACCATTCTGTAGGCTATTCCCTTTGGCTCAAACACACAACTCCAGGAAGTCACACGGGTGCACACAACCACACACAGCACCCATACCAGCCCAAACCCAGAACAGGCACGCACACAGCATGTACGCATGCGCCACCGCGCATACACCTTGCACCCGGTCCCCCACCCACTGCCTGACCCAGGCCACGGGCTTCGTAGCAGTGAATTCAATCACTGTCGCCACCAAGGCTGCTATTAAAACTCAGCTCTAACCATCCAGGAAATCAGCCGCCGGGGGCTTGGCCCCTGCGGCCCTGGCTTCACCCTAGCAGCTGTGCTCAATGTCTGCCCCACCCCCACTCCATCCATCTGCTCGGCTGGTCTTTAACCCCAAACACCCCCACTTCCCCACTGCCCTCATCTCCTGCACAGCCTGCTGCTCACCCTGAAAGGCTGCCTGAATGAAAGTCATGAAGCCCCGCTCTCTGCCTTTGTTCCTGCCCCACTGTAAGTCTCCACACACAAAGGGACCAAGGGGTCCTTTTGCTATAAGGGGTAGTGAAAGACAGGAAAGGCCCCTGGGGCTCAGAGCTGCCAAAGACCTTCGTGGAAATATTTACTGAGCACTAACCCTGTGTCGCTTGCCAGGTGACTCAGTGGTAAAGAATCTGCGTGCCAACGCAGGAGACTCAGTTTGAACCCAGGGTTTGATCCCTGGGTTCGGAAGATCCCCTGGAGAAGGAAATGGCAACCCATTCCAGGGTTCTTGTCTGAGAAATCCCATGGACAAAGGACATTGGTGGGCTACAGTCCAGGGGGTCACACAAGAATTGGAAGCTACTTAGCAACTAAACAACAGCAATAAGTGTATGTCAGGCCCTCTACTAGGCGCCAAAGCTATGGTGATAAAGCAGATGCAGTCCCTGCTTGTATAGGTTCTCATGGTCTGGAAAGGGAGGAACTTTTTTAATGCACAAATAAACATAAAATTCGAGCTCTCTCAAGTGGTATGAAGAGATGTGAATGAGAATGTTAACATACCACAGGCTCCTCAGCTGTTAAAACGAGATCAGAATACCAAAGTTAGAGGGTTGATATGAAGAGTCCATGAAATAATATGTATAAAGTACTTATTTCGTAAATACTGGTCTGAATAAATCCACTATACAGACGGGCTTCTGTCCAGTTATTTATTACAGCATAATAAGCTACCTCAAAACTTAGTAGTTTAAAATAATGTCTCATTCTCGGTGGATGGACTGGGCTCAGCTGGGCGGATCTCACCTGGGGCCTTTTGTGCAGACGCAGTCACATGGCTGCTGCTGCTGTCATCATCTGAAGGCTCGACTGTGCTGAACACCCGTATATTTGGCACCTCAGCTGGCATGCCTGGGGGAGATGGGGGCTGCTTGGTCATCTTGCTCCATATGGCCTCTTCAGGTAAGTAACTTGAGCTTCCTCACAGCATGAAAGTCTCAAGGCACTTAGGCTTGTATGGCGGCTGGCTTCCTCTAATGCAAATGTTCCAAGAAAAGGAAAGTAAAAGAGTCCAATTCTTTTAAAGGCTCCCTAGGCCCAGAAATGATACAGCATCACTTCTTCCATATTCTATTGGCTGAACTAGCCATGAAACTAGTCATTCCACTTCTCAGTTGGGGAGTAACAAATATTATAAAATTCAGGGATCGTTATACCTGGCTGCCTCCCTGGAAATACTGCAACCTCTAAGTAACAAAGAACAATTCTGAAATTTTTAACTATGATAATAAATATGACGTTTTTAACTGTGACAACTATGATAATTATTATGATTTGTTGTTCAGTTGTTCGTTTGCTAAGTTATGTTTGACTCTTTGCAACCCCATGAGCTGCAGCACACCAGGCTTCCCTGGTGTCCTTCACTACCTCTCTGAGTTTGCTCAAACTCGTACATTAAGTTAGTGAAGTCATCCAATCATCTCATAATAATAATTGTTGTTATTATTATTATCACCATCATAATCACTTATTTTGTATCAGGGTGCTTGCTTAGAATTGAGAGAAAGAGAGAGAAATCAGTTATCCTCACAACCGTTATTCTCACTGTATGGGAAATGAAACTGAGGTTCAGAAAGGCTGAATGATTTGCCCAAGGTCACACAGCAAGTGACAGAAATAGGACACAAACCCAAGACTACGTGACTGCAAAGCTCACCGTCTTGACCATTGACCAATCCACTGAACTCTGATCCATCTCAATTATTCCTCACCTCAATACTCTCTGGTTCACATTTCACAGATCCCCAGCACTAGTCTTCTTGGCTTTGCATCATGAAGCAAATCTGCTAATAGCTCCTCCTTAAAGTATTTTGTCTTCAAAAATAATGCTCTGCTCATCAGCAATGAGTTGGGAATGACCTGATAGCTCCAGAACTGCAAGTCATATTTCTGCAGGCAGCCCAAGAGAAGCTGCCAATGGACCTCTCAGCCCAGCCAGGTTGAGCAGGTAATTAGATTGAATCCTCTCTTTGGCTCAGTTTTCTTCCCAAGCAGACTGGCTATTGAGCAATCCATTCTCCAGGCACTAATACATCACCTGGGAGCACCCAGTCATGATGGATGAGCTAGGCCATCAGCGGAGCCCACGATGGATGGGTGTCATTCATCACTGCAGGAAGCCGATGGAGCCATGAGTTACTCAGGCCGTGGCACCTTCCACCCCCATTGGGGCCAGAGCCAGGAGGACTGAGGCTGGAGGAGGGAGATGCAGAACTAAGAGGACTTCTCTGGGATACATGCCAGCAACCACGGGTACATTCTGTCTGAACCACTTCAAAGCAGGGAGATGTCTAATGGAGTCTGCAGCTGGGACAGGGAGTAT
Organism: Bos mutus; assembly: GCF_027580195.1. NCBI lineage: Eukaryota > Metazoa > Chordata > Mammalia > Artiodactyla > Bovidae > Bos > Bos mutus. The sequence goes on along the minus strand of NC_091629.1, from coordinate 52,250,637 downwards.
AGAAGGGAAAGAGAATGTAACAGATCATGGGTTTGGGAAATCATTCTTGCCTGGCAAGTGCCCTTGTTCTGTATTTTCCTTGCTCTGTAAGCAAGGCATTCACCTCTCCAGAGCTCAATTTCCTCATCTCATTCCAGGTTGTTCCTTTCCAGCCCCTCCTGGTTAGGTGGGGCCCTGTGACAGCTTCCAGTTAGTGAAATATACATGCAAGTGCAAGAGTCGTGTCTGACTGAGACGATGGAAGGTCCCCATGTGGTTCTCACCCTCTCTTCCCCTGCCATTACCAGCCATGGAGGGGACATCCCAGGTGGTCCAGTGGTTAAGAATCCACCTGCCAATGCAGGGGACACTGGTTTGACCTCTGGTCCAGGAACAGCCCAGGATGCAGGGCAACCAAACCTGTGTGCCACAGCTACTGAGCCTAAGCACCTAGAGTCCATGCTCTACAACAAGAGAAGCTACTGCAATGAGAAACCCACTCACCACAACTAGAGAAAAGCCTGCACATATCAACAAAGACCCAGCACAGCGCCCCCCAAAAAAAGAAAGAAAGAGCCTGCACATATCAACAGAGACCCAGCACAGCGCCCCCCAAAAAAAGAAAGAAAGAAAAAAACCAAGGAGCCTTGTGTTAAGATATCAGAACTACCAGATCAGAAGAGCCTGAGTGACTGATCATCTGGAAGATCAATGCCCTGGAGGGTTGCAAAGACCTTCTCTGGCCTGAGTCAGCAAGAGATAAACCTTTATTAGGCTAAATCATTGAGGCTGAGGGCTGTTTGTTACCATAGCACAACACTAGCCTATCCTGACAAATGCTGTGTATCAGAGGCCAGCCAAGAGTAAGACAGTAAATATTTTAGATCTTGTGGGTCAGATGGGACTCTTATATTCTTCTTTGAGTTTGTTTGTTTACAATTCTGGAAAAATGTAAAAATCATTGTTAGCTTGTGGGCCTACAAAATAAGCTACAGGCTTGACTTGGCATATGGGTTAGCTCACCAACCCCTTGTCTTAAGTCATAAGGTTGCTGTGAGAATTAAATGAGATGTGAATGTAAACATTATTTAAATATTAGCTGCTACCACCTAATGGTGGGAATTATAATTATCTGTAAATAGTAGATATTTATGCCAGACATTGCTCTAGCTCCTGGTGACTCTCAATGAACAAAATAACAAGGAGCTTCCTTTGGGGTTATTGTTGTTGTTGTTTGTTGTTACAGCGGTGCAGTGGTGGTGGTAATAGTTTATGGGGGGAGTGTAAAAATCGGACTAATCCACAGGGCTTAAGTTCTTGCTTCTGTTAGAATTTGGGACCACTATCAGGGCACAGGCCTGAAAGATGCACCCGCTTGCCCAGACTCTGTGGTTTCCAGGGACAAAATCATCTGGCCCTTCCATGTGGCAGCCATACCACTGCGTGTGCTGTGAACGCTCGGTTGTGCCCGACTCTTTGCGACCCTGTGGACTAGCCTGCGAGGCTTCTCGGTCCATGGAATTCTCCAGGCAAGAATACTGGAGTGGGTTGTCATTTCCTCCTCCAGGGGATCTTCCCCATCCAGAGATCGGACCTGCATCTCTTGCATTGTCAGGTAGATTCTTTACCACTGTGCCCCCTGGGAAGCTCCACCCACAGAACTAACATTTAAATAGTCCAAGTTCACATTGCAACCTATCCAGTGTTAACTCCCTCCCACCACACACAGCCCAAACCAATGTCCCTGTAACTGCAGGAGGCTCAAGGCTGCCTAGCTCACCTGGTGCAGACAGGTATAGACCCCTGGACTTGAAGGCATTCATGCCCAGGTTTTGCTTGAGTGAGCAGAAAACCCTCCTTCACGTCTATGGCTTCAGATATAGCTTCTCCATTTCTACCACAACCTGCGTTTATCGAGGGCCTACTGTGTGCCAGAAGAAATTCCATGTAATCCTCATGACTCGGTTGACCAGGGGTGGCATCATTCCTATTTTTCAGATGAGGAAGCTGAGTCTCACAGAGGTGACAAAATTTGCCCAAGACTGCCAAAGAATTGATGCTTTTGAACTGTGGTGTTGAAGAAGACTCTTGAGAGTCCCTTGGACTGCAAGGGGATCCAACCAGTCCATTCTGAAGGAGATCAGCCCTGGGATTTCTTTGGAAGGACTGATGCTAAAGCTGAAACTCCAGTACTTTGGCCACCTCATGCGAAGAGTTGACTCACTGGAAAAGACTGTGATGCTGGGAGGGATTGGGGCAGGAGGAGAAGGGGACGACAGAGGATGAGATGGCTGGATGGCATCACTGACTCGATGGATGTGAGTCTCAGTGAACTCCAGGAGTTGGTGATGGACAGGGAGGCCTGGCGTGCTGTGATTCATGGGGTCGCAAAGAGTCGGACACGACTGAGCAACTGATCTGATCTGATCTGATATGATATGGTACATACGGAAAAGGCGATGGCACCCCACTCCAGTACTCTTGCCTGGAAAATCCCATGGACAGAGGAGCCTGGTGGGCTGCAGTCCATGGGGTCTTGAAGAGTCGGACACAACTGAGCAACTTCCCTTTCACTTTTTACTTTCATGCATTGGAAAAGGAAATGGCAACCCACTCCAATGTTCTTGCCTGGAGAATCCCAGGGATGGGGAGCCTGGTGGGCTGCCGTCTATGGGGTCGCACAGAATCAGACACAACTGAAGTGACTTAGCAGTAGCATATGGTACATAAGTGGTAACCAGGCAAGCCAACAGGCCAGCATTTACTGACTCCAGATTCCATGTGTTCTACCTACCACACCACATTGCCTCTAAAGAGGAAAGACTCATCAACTGTGCCTCAGAGAAACTTGCCCCATGGAGGCACTGGTTCTGAGAGCCATGCCCACTTTATGGGGGAGGGGTGAGAATTTGCCTTAAAATACTAGCTAGCCAGGGCTTCCCTGCTGGCTTGAATTGTAAAGGATCTGCCTGCAATGCAGGAGACCAGGGTTCCATCCCTGGTTCGGGAAGATCCCCTGGAGAAGGGAATGGCTGTCCACTCCAGTTTTCTTGCCTGGAGAATTCCATGGACTAAGGAGCCTGGTGGGTTATGGGCTACAGTTTATGGAGTTGCAAAGAATCAGACACAACTGAGCAACTAACACACACACACCCTAGCTAGCCTGGCACTGTAATACTTCCTCCATCCTGTGGCTTTGGCAGACATGGCCAATTGATCGTAATACTCTTTCTCATTAAGGCCAGATTTTCTTCTCAACAGAGAGCACCAACCATCACAGTGGATCAGGGTTAGGACACAAAGCTGAGTTAGACTGTGAGTTTCTTAAAAGTGAAAGTGTTAGTCGCTCAGTCGTGTCCGACTCTTTGCAACCCCATGGACTGTAGCCCATTAGGCTTCTCTGTCCATGGCAGAGATACTTGATTCATTTCCAAAACTCCATCACCTGTGCAAAGCCTGCAAACAATAGATCCTCACCCAGCACAGGGCCTGGCAGGTTCTGGATGATTCCTGACTGCAAAATAAAGGCAGAGAGCCTTCTTGGGACTCTGATGATGGAAGGAGGTGATCACACCTGTGATGACTTGGATGGTTGATAACCCATCACTCACCTCTAAGAGAATTATGGATAAGCAGTTTCCTCCTACCAGTGACACCACCAACCACCCTGATGCTCAAACTGACAACTAGAGTCATCTCTACCTCCTTCCTAACTTCTTACCCAGCCCATCAGCAAGTCCTGTTGATGCAGACTCCCAAACAAACCTGAGAGCCAGCCATTTCTCTCTGTCTCACCCATCTCATCACAGCCCAGGCCACCATCCTTACTTCCAGAACATCTTCTGCAGCCCTCCTACAACTTGCTGCTTTTATTCTTGCCCCTCTTCAATCTGTCCTCCATGTGGTAGTCATGGGGATATTTGCAAAATAAAAATAAAATCTCACTATTTCCCCAAATGCACCTCATTGCTCTTAGAAGAAATCCCAATGGCCTCTCATCACCTACAAAGCCCTGTAGGTCTGAGCCCTGCCTACTCCTCCCATCCCATGGGGTACCACTTTCTTCCTTTTCCACCCAACATCCTGGTCTCCTCTCAGAGTCTATAACACACGAAGCCCTTTCCTCCCTGAGGCCACTGCTAGTGCCTGAAATGCCCTTCCTTCATTCCCCATGGCCAGCAACTTGGAGGTCTTTGGAGAGGCTTTCACTGACCTTTGCCATCTAAATAATTTTCCTCACCCCACTGTGAATCTCATCACCACATGTATTTCCTTCTTAGCACTTAACACAAGCAAAATGTTCTTCTCATTTATTTGTCTAGTTATAGATGGATTTGGCTACTGGGCTGTGAACTCCATGAGGACAGAATCTGTGTCCTCATCACCCCAGTGTCCCCCAGGGCTCAGCACAGGGCCTACCACATAGTAGAAGCTCAATACACATTCACTGACTATAATCCACAGCAAAAAACCTCCCACCAGAGTACTCGAGCTCCCCATGCCCAGACACATCCTTATCCACCCACGTTCACGGCCCTTCCAGTCCCCTACTCTCACCAGCCACTGTCCCTCTGCCTGCAGTTCTCACCCCACGGACTTGTGAGAAAGTTCCAGAAGCAGATAAAGTGTCCTCTGTGCCTTTGTGTCCTCAAAGCCCAGGACAGCGGGCAGGTGCACAGGAAAGGTTGATGATGAGGCAAAAACTCTGCTTCAAGGCAGCATCGCAGCCCAGGTGGGGGGAGGAGGAGACACAGCACAATCTCGCTGATGTCATCTGAGAGTCACATGAAGGATTTTGCGAAATCAAGAGGAATGTTAGCAAGGCCAGAAGATAAATAATGTATTGATTTTCCAAGAAAAGGAAACCATCAGATTCAATCCCAAGAAAAATTGTAGACCTTCTTATTAACTGGTCAGTTGGCAACTAATTTACCAAAAATGAGACAATTACCAAGATCTAAGGTCCATCCCGGGAGAATGTCAAGTGAAATTATTCTAATTTCCTTCTTGACAAGGTGCCCATGCTTGGGAGAGATAGTATCTGTATTTTTTCTTTTTAGACTTTTTTTGATGTGGACCATGTTTAAGTCTTTATTGAATTAGTTACAAAATTGCTTCTGTTTTTTGTATTAGCTTTTTGATCAAGAGACATGTGGGATCTTAACTCCCCAACCAGAAATGGAACCCACACCCCCTGCATTGGAAGGTGAAATTTTAACCCCTGGACCAACAGGGCAGTCCTGTTATCTGCATTTCAGACAAGTATTCACTCAACAAATATTTATGGAAGGGCCATCCAATGCAGGCTCTGTGCTTGCAGTGAGGATACAGGATGTGAAAAAAGTGGTCAGGACCCAGGTCCAGGTAGAGGCTACACAAGGTAAAGAGCATGGCCAGCACACAGCCAGGTGTCATATGTGGTCTAACCAATGGCAGTGAGCTTATGGAGAAAAACCAAGCAAGTGAAGGGGAGAGATGGATGGGGAGGGAGGCCAGAGCATCAAGTAGGGTGGTTATGGGAGGTCCCACAAAGGAGATGGCTGGGCTGAAACTGAAGAAGGTGGAAGGGGGGGCCAGGCAGATACCTGGGCCTTGAGCAACCCGAAGAGAGGAAACAGCCAGCACTGAGACCAGGGTGTGTGTGCCAGGTTGTGTAAGGAACAGCAGACCATCCTGGCTGGAGCAGAGGAAGCAAGGGAGTAGGGGGAGATGATGGTATGGGAGGGGGTGCAGAATAAGGGCTGTGTGAGGATTTGGCTTTGACTGAGAGTATATAAGGCTTATAGCTGGTTCACTACAGCAACTCAGACTCAAGCAAGACAGGAGAACATGCCCCTTCAATGTTTCTTGGAAACATTAACAAATAAGTGAATGGAAGAATATGATAAAAGACAGCTTTTGCGATTACAGGCCTGGGTCCAAAACACAACTCCTATGACCCAACAATTTCACTCTTGTGTGTGTAGTGCTAAGTCACTTCAGTTGTGTCAGACTCTTTGCAACCCTATGAACCATAGCCCGCCAGGCTCCTCTGTCCATGGGATTCTCCAGGCAAGAATACTAGAGTGGATTGCCAAGCCCTCCTCTAGGAGATCGTCTCAACCCAGGGATCGAACCCACGTCTCTTATGTCTCCTGCACTGGCAGGCATGTTCTTTACCACTAGTGCTACCTGGGAGGCCTCAGTAGAAAAACAAACTAGGTTCACCAAAAGGCAGGCTCCTGACTGCTCACAGCAACGCTGTTCACAGTCGCCAGAAATGCCCGTCAACAGAAGAAAGGAGAAGTGCATCGCCATGTGCTCACACCATGGGATACGCCACAGCAAAGAGAACGAGTGTTATACAACTTCATGCCATACTATGTGTGAATTTCACAAAGATGACATGAAAGACAGAAGCCAGAAACAAGAGTTTTGTACAGTATGATTCCATCAAAAAGGGGCAAAACCAATCTAAGCTCTTGCAAGTTAGGACAGGGAGAATTTAGCTCTTGATCTGGGTGCTGGTTACATGAGACTGCTTGGTTTATAGAAATCCATCACGCTGCACGTGTGTGATCTCTGTAGTTTTGTTTCATGTGATGTTTCCAAAAAATGCTGAGAATAAGTAGTTTAAGCAAAAACAATAAATTAGAATGACTGATTTTAAAAAAACAATGACATGGGTTGACTCAAGTTCTGTTGCTTATTAGCAGAGTAACTAGGTCCACACCGTCTGTTTCCTTGTGTCTAAAAGACAGGACCCCAAAAAAATCTATGGAGTCTATAAAAGAGCTATTGTGAGGATCAAATGGAAAATGTACATAGAAGTCCTTTAGAAAATAAGTGTTGTTGCAAATGAAACCTCACCTTGGGGAGTTCTCTGGTGGTCCAGTGGTTAGGACTCCATGCTTTCTCTGAAATGGCCCAGATTCAATCCCTAGTCAGGAAACTAAGGTCCAGGAAGCCTCGAGGGGGCGTGGTTAAAAATATTAAATAAAATTTTAAAATAAATGAAGCAATAAAAGGGGCTTCCCAGATGGCTCTAGCAGTAAAGAAGCTACCTGCAATACAGGAGACAAAGTCTTGGGTTCAATCCTTGGGTCGGGAAGATCCCCTGGAATAGGAAATGGCAACCCACTCCAGTATTCTTGCCTGGAGAATGCCACAGGCAGAGGAGCCTTGGCAGGCCACATTCCATGAGGCTGCAAAGAGTTGGACACGACTGAGCAACTGAACACAAAACACAAAGTAATTAAAAAAAAAAAAAACCCTCATGTTGGAAGTGCTTGGGATTGGACAAGTCTCTGGAGGTGGACTATGGACTCAGTTCTTGCCGTCCTCTCTTACGACTTGGTGAATGACTTATGGGGAGACTTAGAGATGACCACTGCCCTTCAGATTGAAAAATAATGAATCTGTCAGAAACAAAAGGAATCCAGCAGACTAGAAGATTGGAACAAAACCAGCAGAAGAAATTCAACAAGGATAATTCTAGGGTCACACATGAAGGTCCAAAGCACGCATTACCCAAGCATAAGCTCCGGTGCAGAGGAAGAGAACTCAGAACCGTGCCAAGCCCCCTGTAAAACACAGGATTGTTTGGCCAGCAGTAGGAACGTGGCCCGTGAGAAGGGGTCCCTCTTCAGGGGCTCCATGCTGCCCAGAGCACGTCTGGAGCCTTGAGTCCGCATCAGGGTCTGCCCTTCCCTGTCCCAACCTAAACCAAGAGGGTGAGACCTGTGTTTGGAAGAACATCAGACCTGTGTTTTTAGGGAAGTTTCTAGCAGATGATTGTGGGCTGGTTTACTCTGCCCTTCACCCCACACCTAGACTCCTGAAGGTGGTGATGAGCACATGTTCTGAGAGCCCAGCCATCCATCACCGATGCCTCTGTTTCCTTCCGCAGAGATGGGGCTGCAGTGAGTGAGCCCCAGGGCAGACTGGGAAGGTGTTTGACTCTATTAACGGCCTCTGGCTCACATCCAAAGAAAGTTCCAAGACTTCCCTGGTGGTCCAGTGGTTAAGAATCTGCCTACCAATGCAGGAAGCACTGGTTTGACCACTAGTCCGAGAGGATCCCACATGCTAAGGGGCAACCAGGCCTTTGTGGCACAACTACTGAAGCCCGAGCACCTGAAGCACATGCTCCATGACAAAAGATCTTCCACTGCAATGAGAAGATCAAGTACTGCAACTGGAGAGGAGCCCACCCTGTACTCACCACGGCTAGACAAAGCCTTTGTGCTAAAAAGAAAATAAATAAAATTTTTAAAAAGAAAGAAATGTCCAGAGACTCATGATCAATGTGGGGGCAAGACAGGAGACACTGGTGGCCAGTACCTGACATAAGCAGTCACAATCCAAGCCCCCTCCTTCAGACCCCATCTTCCACCATCCTCTCTCACCCCTGTTTTTAGGGAATGGTGAGCCTGGAATGTACCTTTGGGACACACCCACTGGAAGTCTTCCCCAGACCCAAGGACTCACAGGAAAGTCATAGTTAGGCGGGTTCAGACTTGTGGCTTTCTGAACCTCAGCAGGAAGCAGATGGAAAAGAGGAGGAAGTTGGAAGGGGGAGGCTGGAGGCTGACCACCTGGCTGTGGGCCTGTCTCCCAGGTAGGGACATCAGCCTCCAGTAGCCAATATCCAGAAGGAGATAAAGCAAATTCAGCTCCATGCAGCCTAGGTCAGCATCCAGATGCATCTGACCCAGAGCAGGACACAGACAGCGGCTGCAAACAGGGTCCATAGGATGGGGAAGCTTCAAAGCCAGGAGTCAGGCTCAGCCAAACACAGTGGAATCAGAGCAGGATTTCCAGACCCAGGAGACCAGGAGAGCTGGTCACACCATCAGCTGGTAAGTTTTGACTACAGCCACGTGACCGGAGCCAGACAAATCGAGCAGTCTCAGGTCGCTGAGGAAGTCTAGGACTCAGTGGACACTAGGATTCCACTGGCACTGAGGCCAGCAGATTTAAGGCCCAGGAGCAGAGACAGGGTCTCCCTGTGTGCATGGAGCTGGGGCCTTTAATGGCATCTACCAGGTATGGCGGGGCTTCCCTGGTGGCTCAGAGGGTAAAGAATCTGCCTGCAAGGCGCGAGAACCGGGTTTGATCCCTGGATTGAAAAGATCCCCTGGAGAAGGGAATGGTTACCCACTCCAGTATTCTTGCCTGGAGCATTCCATGGACAGAGGAGCCTGACAGGTTAAAGTTCATGGGGTCACAAAGAGTCAGGCATGACTAAACACTTTTACTTTTCACCAGGGTTTCCAGAAACGGCAGTGATCCATCTCAGGCCGGAGATCTGGCTCAGCCCCACAAACCCTGTCATCAGCTGGGTACAGTACCCTCCAACTGGTTATTGAAACCTCCCTCCAGGAAGCAGAAGAAAGCCGAATCACATCTTTTTGCCAAGGGGAGGAACGCCTTCAGCAGAAAAGCCATTGGGAAAGCCGATCTTGGAGGCATGGGTCACGCAGGCCCTTCCACAATCCTACAGACCCATCCTCCACCGGCTCCCAGTGTCTGATCCCTTCACCCAACTCCAGACCCTGTCCCCTCAGCAAACAGCCACCTTGCAACTGATCCCAGGAAAGCCAGAACTCTCCCACTGCTTGTTTTTTTAAAACCCAGTCCTTTTTTGTTGTTGTTGTGTTGCTTTATGCCAACTCTACAGCATTTTCAAAACTCAGAGAGACTTAACAACATCAGCTGCTTTGAACCATGCTATCCCGTGGTCCACTCCCAAGGGAACTGAGACCCACGACTGCCCCTGGATATCAGGATCTGGCTTCCAGGCTGCTCTCCATGGTGGCGGATGTTGTTGTTGTGTTACTTCTGTGCCTGTTAAAATTTTTAAAAATCATAACAAAGGTTGGCTTCTGGAGTTGCACAAGCTGAGGCCTCACAATGCTTGCTGTCGTACAGAGGCTGATTGCCCAACTCCATTTATCAAAGTGTCACTTCTTTGACAGGCCCTAATAAATATCCTGCCAGAGACCCCGCACCTGGCAGCCGTGCCACTCGGCAACACGCCGCTAACCTAATTTGCTAATTGCTGCTTTCCCCATTAATTTTAGTCCTGTCTTGTTTGGTGTTGACATGGCAGAAAAAGAAATAGGGTGGAAAAAAACAGACAAAAAAGAAAATATCTCGGGATCCCCCAGCACCCACCCCTCCCTCCCAGTCCTTCAACACACCATTCTCTCACACTCACACCTAAATACTAACTTCCTTCCCCCCATCTTTTCCTCATCCTGGCTGGTGGAGATTGAACATTTAAAGGTGCAGGGGCCAGATCTCACAAATCAGAAATCAAGACATGTGGCTGATAGTGGGATTTGAGGTTTGACAACAGGGCAGACGTAGAAATGCAAGAGACCAACGGTTACTGTAGCTAAAGTCATTCTAATCAACATCATTGCCTTTTGGGAAGAGATCAAAGAAGGCATCAAGGAATTAACAAGTCCAGACCATCAGTCATCAAATGTGGCCACATCCCAGAGTCCTCCAGCTCCAGGTCCCTCATTCCAGCCCCTCTCTGGGTCACAGGGGAACTCTGCCTCCTTTGGATAGCATCCCAAGCCTTGATGTCCAAGTTAACAGCACAATATAATGCTTAAGGGCAGAACTTCCCAGCCAGGACTGACTCCCTCGATCACTTGAATTAGCCCCAATCCTCTTCTTTTAGCTCTTCAACTCCCACCAAAAGCCCCCATTGATGGAGAGGTTTGCTCATAGATCATTACAAATAAGACAATAGGTTCAAAGTCCAGTTGGAGAGGCAAAGACAGAAGAAGGGGACTCCAGTCACAAGCCAAGAGGAAGGAAGACACACTCTTCTGAGATGAACAGAAGTTCCCATGTGAAAAGGGGGGATGGCTGTCTCATTCACTCAGCAATCTAAAGATGACCTCTTTCTCCATTTTGGTCCACGTGAGCCTTGGGTAGCCAGCTGTGGTCCAAAAACAGAGAGGATGAATATTTCACAGACTCCATTGTTACAGACTTCATTAGGGGCAAACCACCAGCAGCAAACAAGACAGCTTATAGCACTGCAATGTTTTATTTTAAAGTTGACATAGACAATGCATCCTTGTTGTAGAAAAGTTGACACCTTTGAAAAGGCCCAATGAAGAACCAAAACAATCCCTCGGTGTCCTGACACTCCAAGACAATGACCCATCAGCATCCAGCCCTTTTATCTCTCAAGTACATCCACAGGAATGTGTGGTATTTTGCACATGTGCTCAGTCGCTAAGTCATGTCCAACTCTTTGCGACCCCATGGTCTATAGCCCACCAGGCTTCTCTGTCCATGGGATTTTCCCGACAAGAATACTGGAATAGGTTGCCATTTTCCTCCTCATTTTACACATGGATCAAGCTATTTCACCTCCTGTCTTGCCTTTGTATTTACATATCAAGGAGCTCTTTCTATACCACTGAAAATATATCTCAAAAAAAAAGAAAGAAAGAAAATATATCTCCAGTCCCCTTTTTAGTCATTCATCAGAATTGATTTCACTAGTCCCATCTAGATGTACATTTAAGTTAGTTTCTTTTTTTTCCCTATCCACAATGCAGTGGTGAATCTCCTTATATCTATAGCTCTGTGCATTTGCTTGTTACTGCCTGAGGATAAATGACTCAAGGGAGAAACACCAGTTTAAATGGTGCACACATTTAAATTTTAGATAAACTTTCTCACATCGTGTCTCCAGAAGAGGTAAATGAATTTACATTGATCTCCCATCGTGCATGAGAGTTTCACTCCCTTACAACCTTAAAGAAATCAGTAATTTTTAATGTTTAATCATTGCCAATCTTTCAAGTAACAAATGGTTTCTTTTTGCATTTCTTAAATTCTTTGGGAAGTCTGGTATGTCTTCATATCTGAAGGACATTCAGGTTTATTTTGTGAATTACCTGTTCTTCAACTTTGCTTATTTTTGTCTTAGAGTACAGGAATCTTTATAAAGATATTAAGGATACTATTCCTCTGCCATGTATAAATTTTTCCTACCATGCAGTTTATTATTTCAAGCTTTTCTATAGTGTTTATTAAATGGAGAGTGGAAAATATCAAGAATATTTGCCCACTGTGAAATCTGCCATAAGGAAGTATGTGAGATAAATAGATTTATGGCCATATTCACTCTGTCCAATATGGGATACCAGCTGACTCCCTAGTTTCACACCAACCAAGATGGAGAAAGGGATCATTTCAGACCTATGCGTAAGAAAGAAAGAAAAGAAAGTGAAGTTGCTCAGTTGTGTCCGACTCTTTGCGACCCCATGGACTGTAGCCTAAGAGGCTTCTCTGTCCATGGGATTTCGCTGGCAAGAATACTAGAGTGGGTTGCTGTTTCCTTCTCCAGGAGATCTTCCTGACCCAGGGATGGAACCCGGGTCTCCCGCATTGTAGGCAGACGCTTTACTGTCTAAGCCACCAGGGAAGTCCAGGTGAGCAGCCCTAAAATTTACCCTCTCCTGACTATGGTTTCATGTTCATTTGCTCCTTTCCTAGGTGTATTAGACATTTCCTGGTGATTTGATTTCCAAAAAGTAGCCACTCGAGCCAATGGCGGAATTGTGCTCAAAGCAAGGCTGTGTGAGTAACCCACTCTCCAGGGTTCTCAGCTCAACAAGAGCCAGTGTCTCAGTCAGCGTCTGAGAGCTCGTGTGTGGCTGAAGCCTGAACAGAATCCCCAGTTCTTTGTCCCCAGATCACAGCACAGATCATGTATCCTCACCAAGAAGAGAGGTTTGCCTGGGAGAGGGGGACAGAGCAGGTTCAGGAAGCAGCTAAGGAGGAATAGTATGTGAGTAAGTCAGCAAGCCCTTTATTGATGGTGGAGGGTGAGGTATAGGTGGTCACATACACTAGAGGCAGAGGACCGAGGACAATGCCCACCCATGCAGATGTGTGTGTGTGCACTTCTGCTTCAGAGTGTCCGTGGGGTGTGAGCAAAGCTATGCACCAGGCACCTGGGCAGGGTGGGAGGGGGTGGTGAATGAGCAAAGTTGATGTGAAGATGTCCCAGAACATCTCTGCCTAAGGATTCCCATGGAACTAAGTGCATAAAGACGAGCGTGCCTGGATGGAAAATGGAGACGTGTGTGTGTGTGTGTGTGTGTGTGAAAGATTGTAAAATCAGACATCAGACCCAGAGAAATAATTTTTATGAATGTCTTTCAGATTCCCACACTCAGTTCTAGAGGGACGGAGACTATATCAGGACTGAGACCATGCTCCTTTACATACCTGCTGCTGCTGCTGTTGCTGCTAAGTCGCTTCAGTTGTGTCCAACTCTGCAACCCCATAGACGGCAGCCCACCAGGCTCCCCTGTCCCTGGGATTCTCCAGGCAAGAACACTGGAGTGGGTTGCCATTGCCTCCTCCAATGCATGAAAGTGAAAAGTGAAAGTGAAGTCGCTCAGTTATGTCCGACTCTTAGCGACCCCATGGACTACAGCCTACCAGGCTCCTCCACCCATGGGATTTTCCAGGCAAGAGTACTGGAGTGGGGTGCCATTGCCTTCTATTCTTACTGCAAGACCCAACTCATTTGTCCCCCTCCTCCCTTACTAGCCTCCATAGAAGAGTCTACCCCAAGACTTCTGTTCTATAATACTTCCCAGAGCATATTACAATTATCCACGTGACTGTATTTTCCCCCTTATTAATCCATGAGATGCTCCATGTTGGAACCCACGGGCCTGCATTTTATATCCCTCTATACCACAGGGTCAGGTTCCTGACCTCAGCAGGTAAAATAAACATTTGCAGAATGAACTTTTGGACACTGGCTTTCATATCCGTGTGGAGGGGCTGGGGTCACATGTTCTTGAATTGGGTGCCAGCTACAAGGCAGAACAAAGACATTTGGACATTCCTAGTTCTACTAAGCCAGTGACAGGAAGAAAACAGGTATATATGCCTGGGCTTAGTTGATCAAAAGAGTCAATCAAAGTCCCCAGGGACCTCCACAGTTGTCAGGTAGGTGAGCATTGAGAAGTCATATTTCCTTTACCACAATCTAAAATGAGGGTAGCAAACTTTCTTCTTTTTTTTTTTTGGATAAATTCAGTCAACTTTATTTTTCAGGCATTTCGAGATAAACATGGTCAAAAGCATCACTCTTACCCTCTTGCTCCTTCTCCCCGGTGTAGCAGCTAAGTTCCCAGGAGTTCGGGGCTTCATGGTGTTGGGAAGGGCAACTTGCCCACGATTGCCTTCTATCCCCTGTTAGGACCCATAAAGATGTGTCTCATCTTGGTGAGGCAAACTGTTTCTTAAAAGACCAGACAGTAAATCAATTAGATTTCAACAAAACAATTTAAAAAAAAGAGGACAAGAAAGTAAATAATTTTGGACTTGTGGATCATATGATCTCTGTGGCTTCTACTCAATACTGAAGATTGAAAGCAAAGATCATACATGAATAGAAAAACTCCAGAGTCTGCCAACCCCTGATTTAGCATTCTGAAGAAGAGAAAAGTGGGCCTCAGACCCACAACAGTGACAGCGATAGTTCTGGATATCAAGAGATTCTAAGCCATCAGGACCCTTTCTGAGAACTACTCAGTCAGACCCCATCCTGGCATTCAGCAACATGCCAAAGTAGAGACCTGCCAGAGACCGACGACAGGGCTGTGGTGTGTGGTTGCCAGGCTGTGCACTGCACAAATCTAGGAAGTTCTATTCAGTTAGACTGTGATATGAATGAATTGGAGAAGGAAACGGCAACCCACTCCAGTATTCATGCCTGGAAAATCCCATGGACCGAGGAGCCTGGTGGGCTACAATCCATGGGGTTGCAAAGAGTTGTACATGACTGAGCGACTTCTGTGTCTGTGTGTATGTGTGTGATATGAATGGTATCCTTCTCGAGTTGTGCAAGGTGTCAGCCCTGCCTGAGGGTCACCAAGGAGCCCCACATTTACGAGGAAGTTTCCCTGGCTGGTATTCTGATCTAGAGAATTCCATGCGCTGTATAGTCCATGGGGTCACAAAGAGTCAGACACGACTGAGCGACGTTCACTCTCACTTCACTCTCCCTGGCTGGTGGAGGAGCCAGACAGACTCTTGGCTGCTCTCCCACTAGTTCACATACTTGAAGGACAAGGGTGTCTCCCCCAAGAGAGGGGCTGCAAGCTATTGCTCCTTTGGAAACAGTTTGATGGGGACCTTCACCTTGCATAGGTAGTTCAAGAATGAGGGCGGCCAGGGCTGAAGGGTCCCTAAAAGGAGTGGATCACAGACTGTGTTGGGAACTGATGAAAAGCTGTTCCTACTGAAGCTGAAAGGGCATGTGACTTGGGGACAGAGGACTGCCTGGCCCCATTGTGCCTCCACTGTGGGCTTCCTGCTCTCCGCCCCAGGTTGCTCAGGACCCAAGGGTTAGTAGGGGCCTCCGGAATATCCAGCCCCTCAGCCCACCTAATTAGCATGGGTTGACCCTGAGATGGAGATGGGATCCACTTGCATCCTCGTAGACCACAGGGCCCAGCCCCTCAGAACCAGCACAGGAACCACTCCAGAACTCGCCCCACCCCAGAAGTCCCCAGAGCCTGCTACAGCTGACCCCACGTCCCGCCCAGGATAAGCCTGCAGCCCAGATCTCCATTAAACTCCTCTGAGCTTCTCTCCAATAGCTACAGATGAACAAAATATTGCCTTGTTCCCCGTTACGTTAAAAGGGCCTAGTAAAGAATAATGGCAAAGATGCTCGCAGCCAAAAGCTGCTCTTGATGGCCCTTTAAGCGAGATTTACAGCAGGCATTTAGCAGTGTCCCTGGAACGTTTGCTGGCTCCGATCGGTAGGAAGTCTATGCAGCGCGCCTCCCCGGACTGGCACACAGGGCCATCCTTCATCCCGGGCAGCTCTGCTTGCCCCCTGCACGGTGCTGGCTCCCCCCAGGCCCTGCCCAAGTCCATTAGGCCCCTCTCTGGGCTGCCCACTAATAATCCTGGCTGTCAGATGTCTTAGGACAAGGCCAGCAAAGCCCATCCTGACCGAGGTGCTGGGCGGCCATGAGATGTACTGGGATCTGAGAAACTGAGGCAAGGATGGGGGGTAGAGAAGAAGACAGAAGGGGTAGGGGGACCCTGGACAACAGAGGGCCCCATCCATTTGCTTATTTAATATGGATTTATCAAGCCCCTGCTATATACCAGGCAAGATGGGCTGAAAGGTGCACAAAACTAGCATGTTTGTGCCCTGCCTTTAAGAAATATTATCTGTGACTTCTCTGGTGTTCCAGTAGTTAAGACTCTGCCTGTCAATGCAAGGGACACGGGTTCGAGCCCAGATCCAGGAAAGATCCCACCTGCTGGGGGACAACTAAGCCTGCGCACCACAGCTACTGAGCCAGCTCTCTAGGGCCCGTACTCTGCAACAAGGGAGCCACCACCACGAGTAAGCCATGCACCCCAACTAGACAGCAGCCCCCCGCTGCGATTGCCCAGTGCAACCGAAAAAATAGATAAATGTAAAAGTACTGGAAGAAGAAACATTATCTAGAGGGCAAAAGACATATTAAACTACCAAGAACAGTAAAATACAGTAACTGTTTTGATAAGGAGAGCCCAAGGTGGGAGCCCATGTGTCCAGGCGTAAGGCTCTCCCTGGGGACATGGGACTTTCCTGAGACGCAGACCTGTGTTTGTTCAATATGGTAGCCACCATCACCTGGGTCATAGAGTGTGTGAAGCGTGATTCCTGCCAACTGAAGTGGATCTGTGAGTGTAAAACACACACTGAATCTCAAAGAAAGAATGCAAAATGTCTCATGGGTAATTTTTATACTGATTATATGTTGAAATGATAAGATCTGGGATAATTTGGGTTGCGTAAGACGAACTATCAAAATTAATGTCACCTGTTTCTTTTTACACTTTTTAAATATCACTGCTAGAACATTTGAAAGTACAGGAAGATGGGGTTCATATATATATATATATATATATATATATATATATATATATATATATATATATATACTGATATGGAATATTATTCAGTCATGAAAAAGAGTGAAATGCCATTTGCAGCAACATGGACGGACCTAGCAATTATCATACTAACTGAAGTAAGACAGGGAATGAAAGAATACTGCATTAAGTGTTATATGGAATCTAGTTTTTAAAAAACGATACAAATGAACTTATTTACAAAACAGAAATAGGCTCACAAATTTCAAAAATAAACCTATGATTACCAAAATGGAAATCTTGTGGGGAGAGGGACAAATTAGGAGTTTGGGATTAGCAAATACATACTACTATATATAAAATAGATAACCAACACAGACCCATTGTATAGCACAGGGAACGCTACTCAATATTCTATGATAACCTATATGGGTAAGACTCTGAAGAAGAGTGGATATATGTACAAGTGAATCACTTTGCTGTATACCTGAAACTAGTACAACATTGTAAATCAACTATATTCCAATAAAATTTTTTAAAAATAAAGTACATAACTGACTCCTATTTGTGTCTGACATCATATTTCTATTGGACAGCATGATCTAAAGGATGCACAAGAATGAGCCAAATGATGGGATTAAGTGTACCAACTGAGAATTAGGAAGACAATCTACCCAACGAAATGAAAGCCAAAGTCTGGATCCAACAGACAAGCTGGGCTCCAGGCAGAGAAACTGAGGCAGAAGAGCCTTTGCTAGATTGTGTAAGCATGTTGAATGTCTGGCTGTAACTCTGTGGGTAAACAGATGTCTGAAGCCCATGCCAGGATGGTGGGTCTCTGGCCACAAATCTACCCCCAGTGTGATCTAAATCTGGGGGTGAGACGAATAGGGAGACCCTCCCAGGACCAGCCAGCTCTAGCACACCATTGCTCCATCCCATTTCCAGCAAATAAATCCCTGTGTTGGGGTTTCTACTACCAACGAAACACCCACCTCCCCCAAGAGTGTCTTCATCTCCTAAGGCAACTTACTCCAGATTGGAGAATGTTGGGGCCAAATTCCCCAAATGAAAGGTGAACAAGAAAAACACACTCCTTAACTTCATTAAATTTACATCTAGACCTGGATGGCAAATTAATGACATTCATCCATCATTTCCCATTCCCGTATCCCTGACAGACATCACTAATCAACTGCAGCATCCTGGGACTCACATTCCTTTTCAGGAGGCTGCTGCCAATCAATTAAGGACAAGCATGTGGGATGAAATCTCCTTGCCAACCCTGATTTGGACTTTAGGGTTTAGACAAGGATTTTCTGAGTACTTCCCACATGTCAAACAAAAATCTGGGAATTTATAAACTGTGATATTCCCCTGTTACAAATGAGGAGATGGCCGCCCAGATAGAACTTTACTAGCAAGACTCTGTAATGATCCAGGTCCAGTGGTACGGAGCCTCATCATCAGTCCTCAGAATACAGAAACAAAAGTTTTGATAGGTTTTTTCCAGCTTTATTGAGGTCTAACTAACAAAACTGTGAGATATTTAAAGTGTACATTGTGGTGATGTGATATATGTATCCATTATGTAAGGAGTACCACCATCTAGTTAGTTAAAACATCCATCAACTCATATATCTATCTCTTTTTTTCCTGCCTGTGATGAGAACATGTAAGTTCAACTCTCTTAGCAAATTTCAATGGTACAATAGTCACCGTGTTGTACATTAGATCCTCAGACCTTATCCATCATTTTTTTTTTTTTGGCTGCACTGGGTCTTCATTGTGGCATGCAGCTTTCTTTTGTTGCAACTCACTGGGCTTCTCCTGCCACAGAGCACAGGCTCTAGAGCAAGCGGGCTCAGTCATTGTCCCTTGGCATGTGGGAACTTAGTTCCTGACCAGGGATTGAACCCGAGTCCCCTGCATTGGAAGGTGGATTCTTAACCACTGGACCACCAGGGAAGTCCCTTGACCCTGTTTATCTTATAGCTGAAAATTTGTACCCTTTACCAGTCTCTCCCTATTTCCTCACCCCACAAAGGAGCAGGAGGTTTAAAAATGTGTCAGACATCTGTTGAGGAAAATCATCACACTGTGGGCTCAGCGGGGGTCCTAGGACCATGGCCTCCTGTGTCAGGCTGTGCTTTCTCCCCACCCTCCAGGCTGCCCACCCAGCCTCTGCCCTGAGTTCCTTCTTCTCAGAGCAGACAGTCTTCTGAGCATCCTTGGGGCATGTGGGGTGAGAAGGAAACTGCGGGTTCCATTGCTGCTGGGTCCACCCAACACAGAGAAGAGGAGGGCCCCTCATCAACCCGGGCCTCGGACACTCAGCCAGTCTCCTGGTACAGCCTGAGGGCCTCCCACTGAACCGTGCTTCTCAAACGGTGCTGTGTATCAGGATAACCTGTGAAGCTCTGAAAACTCCCATTTCCCCATCCCATCCCAGACCTATCACATCAGGACCGCAGGGGACCCTGCACCAATGTTTCTGAAGCTCCTTCAGTGATTCTAGGGTGCAGTCAAGTCTTGAGATTGCTGTCCGAGAGTGTCTTTCTCTGGCCATCTCCCCTCCACGGGCCCTGGGAGGACAGAGCTGCCTGCAACTTGCACAGAGTCGAGTCAGCTCTGCAAGGTGAGGTCCGAGGCAGAGACAGGCGACTGGCCTGCCAGCTGCTTGCCCTCCAAACCCCACCCCCTGCCGGGCTCAGTGCCCAGCCACGCCAGGCCCCCTCCCCCAGGCGCCAGCTCTTCCAAATCAGAACAGGCGGCCAGAGTTCAGGGCCCGCTGGCGTTCTCCCGGTAAGCACCTTTGGTTCCAGCCTCAGAGCTGTTAATTAAAGAGCTGTGATTAATGAGGAAGCACTCCCAGTCCCCATCTAGGATGAGAGGTCCTGGGGATGCTGACTTTGCGGGAGGAATCTGCAGTCAGATTCCAACCGGAGCTATTTATAGTTCAGGCTCCGGAGGCCCGTGCCTCTCCTTCTCCTCCTCGCCTTCCCTCCTTCGTCCCCGCCATCCCCACCACACACCACGAAGGGGCAGAGAGCTGGAAATATTTATGGAGGAAGCATGTTTAAAGGAGTAAACCTTCGTGTGGATGCATCCGTATTAATCTATCCAAATACACACTCCATCTACATATATTCATGGAATGCCTACTAAGCGCCAGGCTGCACGCTGGCTGATAAGGTTGCCACTCTCATTAACAGTGGCCCAGCCCTTGTTCCGGTGGAGTCTGCACCTCAGGGGAAGAGTCATTACCAAGGGCATCTACAGGTACGCAAGCACTCCATGGGAGAGGACCGTGGCTCCATGCAAGGGCTGAAGACCCACACGAACAGCAGACCACCTCCATCCATACTTTTAATGTGAAAACAGGGAGTCAAGGTCCCATACAGATAATGTACAGCAGAGTCCAAATTCAAGACTTCCCAAATCCATTAACTCCTCCTCCCGGACACAGAGCCGGATGACATCTGGTAACCCCAGTCTCTGTGACCTCCATCTCCCCTGGGGTAACACAGAGCATGTGTCAGAGTCCCAGCCCCAGGGAACCTGGGGAGTGACGAGTGCCTCTCCCAGGATGGCCCAAGCCAAAGCTCAGTCCTCCAGGCTCTGGCTGGTGAAATTCAGGGTGACCTCCTGAAAGCGCAGAGTCTCCATTGACCTGAATCCCCAAAAAGCTTTGCAGAGCAGACCTTGCCCCCAGTTCTCCCACCAAGAGGACTTGATGTGAGTGAGATATAAACTTCATTGTCCTGAGCCCCTGAGATGGCAGGGTTTACCTGTTATAGCAGCTAGTGTCACCCAAACTGATAAAGCAGATCTGCTGCTCTAGAAACAGGGAAACTGAAGACAGACCTGTTGCCTGTTTTAATTATTATTCATTTATTTATTTGTGGCTGTCCTGGGTCCTTGTTACTGTGTGCAGACTTTCTCGAGTTGAGGTGAGTGGGGGCTATTTTTTGTTATGGGGTGCAGGCTTCTCCTTGCAGTGGCTTCTCTGGTTGCAGGGCACAGGCTCTAGGCACACAGGCTCAATAGTTGCCCCCAGTATGTGGAAGCTTCCCAGAGCAGAGGTTGAATCCTTGTCTTCCCCTGCATTGGCAGGTGGATTCTTAACCACTGGACCACCAGGAAAGTCCATATCTACCTGCTCTAAATATGATGTCTACTACCCCTTAGGAAGAGTCAGTGACTCTGTAACACATTCTGTGAACAAGTACCTCTGGGGATGAGGGGCAAGGGTGCTCTGCATCCTTCATGGACACCTTCTGAGCAGGTCTCGCTCATGGTCTCTGAATCAGCCCTGAACTGACTCCCAGTCGTGGGCCTACTCTCTACACACTCTTGCAGCTGGAACCAAGGTGGTCCATCCCCACACTACCTGGGGATGGAAGGGGCAGAGGGTGAGAGAGCACAGAGGCGTCTTCTTAGAACCAGATCAGAACTGTGGCGTGAGTTCTCCCAGAGAGGTAAAACCCCGCACTCGGCTTGGGCAGCATATGGCTGGAAAGAAAGTGAAGTCGCTCAGTCGTATCCAACTCTTTGCGACCCCATGGACTGTAGCCTGCCAGACTCCTCCATCCATGGTCAGAAGGAGCCCTGGAATTCAAGGGAGAAGAACTGGTACACATACTGGGAAGGTTATGGGACAGCAGCTCGGCCTCAACTGCCTCCTTCATAAAATGGGCACAATGTCTGACCCACAAATGACAAAAAGCTTCAACCTTCCTGCAAACAGTAGTTCATAGAGGGAAGGGCATGCGGAAGAACCAGAGCTGGTGAGAAGCTGCAGGCTGCTGACTGACCAACGCTAGGGCCACCCTCTGTCCAGACCTCTCAGTGTACGAACTGTCCTCCTCGTTGAAGACAGTTCCAAGTGAGGTTTGTATTAGTTGTAGCCAAAGGCATTCTAACTCACCTATAAGACAAAACACATAACAGCTCTGTGATTCTATTTCCCCAACTGAAAAATGGGAACCTCATTCATTTTTTTCAATGAAAATTTCTAACGGGACACATCATAATTGTACCCACCTTACCACTATCCCACACCATGGGAGGGGTGAGCAGTGACATGGGCCTGCCATCTAAAGAGCTATTCACATTCAAGAGCAGTTTGCAAATCCACTTCTGTCCCGACGGAGCTGTCAGTGTCTATGCAGTTTATTTTCCACACGGGTCCTCACATCTTTTACAAATTCCAAACTCTCTGTTTAGATGAGATGTTTCTCAAAAGCCCAGCATCCCCCATGGCCATAACGGATGACAGTCAGCTGTGTCTAAGCCCAGTGAGTTTCTAAGGAGGCTGGGCAAGAGGAGGCTCATCCAGCTCTGCTTTGTGGCTGTTGTTTAGTCACTAAGTTGTGTTTGACTCTTTTGCAACCGCATGGGCTGTTCATGGAATTTCCCAGGCAAGAATACTGGAGTGGGTTGCCATTTCCTTCTCCAGAGGATCTTCCAGGTCCAGGAATTGAACCCTCAGCTCCTGCTGTGTCTCCTGCTTTGCAGGCGGGTTCTTTACTGCTGAGCTACTGCGGAAGCCAGTGTGAGAGTGAACGACTCATCTGTCCTATTCAAGGATAGAAAGTCACAACAATTCTGACCAGAGAAGCAGAAGGAGGGAAGTCCGTGTTTGGTCAAAGGCTGTGATGCTGAATTTAACATGTCAACTCTACTGGCCTGAAAGATGCCTGGTGGCTGATAAAACACTATTTCTGGGTGTGTCTGTGAGGATGCTTCCGGAAGAGATTAGCTTTTGAATCAGTGGACTGAGTAAAGCCGATGGCCCTTCACCCTTACCTGCATCATCTAATCCACTGAGGGTCACTGAATAGAGCAAAGAAGCAGAGGAAAGATGGATGTGCTCTCTGCTTGTGCTGGGACATCCGTCTTCTCCTGCCCTTGGACATCATGCTCCTGGGCTTCTAATTCAGACCGAGATTTACACCACTGGCTCCCTGGTTCTCAGCTCTCCTGGGTCCAGTGTGTGAACAGAGGGCTGGGGGCTTCTCAGCCTCCATATACCTGTGAGCCATTCCTTCATAACAGAGCTCTTTCTGTGCATCCATCTATCTATCTATGTTTATCTATCTATGCATCTATCTACATAGCTAGATAGCTAGATAGATGACAGATAGACAGATCTGATAAAAAGATAGACAGACAGATACATATCTGACTGGTTTTATTTCTCTGGAGAATCCTGACTAATACACTGATATCCCAAAACTTTAGTAAAATGCCCCATCTCAGTTCTTGGTATGAGTGCCAAAGAAAGAGCTGACTTTCTGACTGTCATGGCAAAGAAGCCATTGTAAAGGCAGCTGCAGAACCCAAAGCGACCAGAGTCTCAGAGGCAGGGGAGGCCCAGAGAGGAGCCATAACTTCCCCAAGATAACACAGCGCTAGGGGCAGAGCTGGAATTCAAAAGCAAGTCACCTTTCTCCCCGTGCAATCAGTGCCCTCATGCACCACAGAGACTGTGTTCCCAGTCACCCCGACCCTCCGGCCACCCACTCAGTTTCCTTCCATGCTTCCCAGACTCATCTCCAGGGGAATGAAGAGTCTGCAAGACCGTAAGACTAGGTGAGGCCGAGCCCTGCTTGGTGCTGAAGACTGGTGTGTGTGTGCCCAGTGTACATGCCTGCACAGCTACCTGCTTTGCCTGACCAGAAGCTTGTGTCTTGTAAGTTAGGACAACTTAGGAAATTATTCTGGTCCAGCATCCTGCAGCCCCTTCCACGGGAGGGATCATAGCAGATTCACTTGCTTTAGGGCCTTGAAGGCGCTGAGGGGGCGGGGGGCTCCAGGAGCACCTGGGGTCTGTGAGCTGTTTGCACCGTCCACAACTCCCAGCACAGCAGTCGGGCAGACAGAGAAAAAGGCTACTGAATGAGCTGCCAAGGAAACACTTAACTCAGGACTTCTGGGCCAATACCTGTTCTCTTCCGGCCCTGTATCCTTGACCCCCAGTAGGGGCTGGATAGGGTCCACAGAGGTCTTAGGAAATGATCTATATGACAGAAGAGAGAGAGGAAGATAAAAAGATTGAACTGATCAGTCTTTTCACTGTGTCAATTCTCCCCCATCCAGCTCGCCCTCCAGAAGGCTCTGCCCATACCATCTCATGCTCTGGACAACCCCAGCCAAACCCGGGCACAGAGCCCATCTCCTCTGCTTGGTCACTCAGGGCTCTCCAGCCCTTGATCACAGCCCTCCAAGCCCACTCTGCCCCCTCCAATTTCTTTATCTCTTCTTTGAACCTGCTTAAAACCCTTCATTCTCATCATCCAAATAGATTGCGCTACCTCTGCAAACATCACCCATTTCCTTTTTGTCAGCCTGGGCTCATCTGGAGTTTAAAATTTCTCAATTCTGGGACTTCTCTGCTGGCTCAGTGAATATGAATCTGCCTGCCAGTAGAGGTGACACAGGTTTGATCCCTGGTCTGGGAAGATTCCACATGCCGCGGAACAACTCAGCCCGTGCACCACAGCCACTGAGCCCGTGTGCTGAAACCACTGAAGCCCACACACCTAGAGGCCATGCTCTGCAGCAAGAGAAACCACTGCCACAAGAAACCAGCACACCACTATGAAGGGTTGCCACCACTCACCGCAACTAGAGAAAGTGGGAGCATAGCAACGAAAACCTAGCACAACCAAAAATAAAAATAAGTAAATTTTTTTTTAATTCTCAGTTCTGTTTTGCACTTGAAAGAGATCTTTTCCATTCTTCCTCCAGCCCCTTAAAGTCCTCATAAAGCCGCCTTCCTGAAGTCCCATCATGAGAGCTTCCTGGAGCTCCCCTCCCTGTTTCTATATGGAGGAGCACATCCCTGCCCTCCAGCGCCCAACCCCAGCTCTGCATCACCAAGGAGACCAGAGGCAGAGCAGGAAACTCAGAGCTCCCCCTGGAAGGACTCAGGCTGTCCCCAGGGAACTATCTGAGCCCAGCCTTCTGCTCTGCCCATGGCAGGCTGGCCAGACCAGCCTCTTCATTCAGTCCAGCACAACTGAATAAGGCAACAGGGCAAGGCTGAGCTCCCCATTGCAAACCAACCACTCCCGAAGTCTCCACATTCTCCCCTCCCTTGGGCAAGTCCCTGAGCAAACATATGCTACCTGGCTGGAACCCTGTTTTTACACACGCACTCACACACACTGTACATATGCACAGTGACCAGGAACACACTCAGATATACATCCACACATACAAACAGAATCACCAAATAAGGGCTTCCCCAGTGGTTCAGTGGCAAAGAACTCACCTGCAATGCAGAAGCCACAGGAGACTTGGGTTCGATCCCCTGGGATCGGGAAGATCCCCTAGAGGAGAGCATGGCAACCCACTCCAGTATTCTTGCCTGAAGAATCCCATGGACAGAGGAGCCTGGTGGGTTACAGTCCCTAGGGTTGCAAAGAATCAGACACAACTAAAGCTTCTTAGCATGCACGCAAGGGAAAAGAGTTATCTGAGCACACACACATACACAACACTTGCACACATGTGTATTTACCACCATACCCCTGAGCACACACACGACCATGGTTACACATGTCTGTGCCTGGTCCTAAATACCCAGCAGCACACACAGAGATGCACAAGAACAAATGCACAGGCACACATCATAACTCACCCACACCTGTGCACGTGCAGTCACAGGGCTGCACACACATCGCCAGAGCACAGGTTGCAAGTGCACGAACATACACCCAGCTACACACATCCTGGCTCACAAATACCCAGCCACACCCAAGCGCTGCTCTGAAAGCCCAGATGAAGAGGGAGTCCTGCTCTAGACCAGCAAGGAGGCAGTGGATGTTCCAGTCGAGTTGCAGCCATTAGTTCTCTAATTAAGGTCCACTCGCCACTCTCTGGACACAAGGACCCGCACACCCACACCTGGCTTGGATCCTGGGCATCTCCACGGCTGCAGATGGGCCAGCCGCTGCAGCCCAGAGGCTCCGTCTGGGTGTAATTAGGGATGAGACTCAGCTGAAGAAGTCACAGCCAACCAACCGCTTCTTTTTTCTCTTCCAGGAGAGATGGAAATGCCAGCTCCACGGCACTTCTTCTCAGGTCCTAATTATACCTCTGGCTCTGGCTCCCCTCTGCACCCTGCCACACTCTGCATCCCCATCATACACACAGACACACACACACACTGAGAACTAGAGGTGACGGCCCCAGGTCAGCACAGGCCTGCAGCCTCCAGTATTGCCTGGCCCAAGGCCAAAATGGGAACCAGTGAAAGTATCTCTGCCCCGACCTCAACCCCCTCCCCAGCCTACACCCACCCAGACAGAGCCCCTCACTATCCCTCCAAGCAGGCCCTTTTTTCTCCAGCCAGTTTGTGTTGGTTTCCTAGGGCTGTCACAGCCAAGTATCACACACTGGGCAGCTTAAACAACAGAAATTCATCATCTCCTGGTTCTGGAGACCAGAAGTCCAGGGTCAAGGTGTCAGCGGGGGAGGGCTCTGGGGGAGACTCTCGTCCAGGCCTCTCCCCTCGCTGCTGGTGGTTTGCCAGCAATGCTTGATGTTCCTCGGTTTCCTAGTAGACGAATCACCCTCCTCTTAGCCTAGATCATCACATGGTATTCTCCATGTGCGCCTGTCTGACTCCAAATCCCCCTTTTTGTACAGACACCAGTCATTTTGGATCAGGGCCCATTCTAATGACTTCATTTTGACTTGATTGCCTCCGTAAAGACCAATCCAAATAAGACCACATTCTGAGGTCCTGGGCAGGGCTAAGACATCAACATACGAGGGGTGGGGGGCGGGGGGTACAGGAGACAACACTACCCTGGTGATGCTCCTACACACCCGTTCACACCTTGTGACCCAGCTGCAGGCCCTTCCTGCCTCTCACTGCTGCTCTGATCCATGGTTCAGAGTCCATGGGCATTTCTGGAAGTTCCACAATGCAGAGATGAGACCTGATGCAAATAGTTCAGTAACTCCAGTACCAGGCCGGAGAGGGAGGAGTTGGCCTGCACCTTTCCTGCATCAGGCAGGGGTCCCTGCTGATCCCCAGAACACACCAAGCATTTCCCACCTGGTGCCTCTGCTCGTGATAGTCCCAAAACTGGAACACTCTCTCATCAGGTTGCCTGTGGTCGTTCTTTCTCCTCCTTAGCCCTTCACTTAACTGCCAGCTGCTCAGAGATGCCTACCCTAATCACCCCAACTAAAAGTGGTCCCCTCTGTCCTTCTCTGTCACCACCACCTGCATGGCCTTTATCATCATTCCACCACTGGTTCACATCTACATATCTGAGTTCACCACTCAATATAAATCCCCTGAGGGCTGGCTATATATCTGTCTTGTTTAAGATGGAGAGAAGGAGGGAGTGAGTAGAAAAAGATGGGAGGGAGAAGGGAAAGAAGGAAGAAAAGAAAGAAGGAAGGGAGGGAGGAAAGAGGAGAGAAACTGGAGGTTCACATGGTCTAGAGCAGGGTTCTCAACTTCTGTTGACCACTATTGTCATTTCGAATTCACTTAATTGTCAGAGGGGACTGTCTAGATGTCTAAACGCATCCCATTAGATACCACTCTCCCAGGGCTGTACCCAACCAAAAATTTCCCGAGGTAGTGCTAAATGTCCCCTAGGGGGCAGAATCACCTGTCTGCGAACCACTGGTCTAGAAGTTTCAACCTGTTTTCAACGGTTGAACTCTCATTTCAAACAATTTTATATAGAAGCCCAAAGGGTTAAATGCATTCCAGCGGAAATGCCTTAGGGCTTAGTATTTGTCAGCAACTCCATACCAATGCCACGTAACAGCTACCCCAAAATGCCAAGGCTTCTAACAACCAGCCTCTGCTCTCATATGCCCAGGTCCACAGGTTGGCTGGGTTCAGCTTTTCTAGGCTCCACCTCCAGCAGAAGTTGTCTTCACTTGTCTTCAGGCTGAAAACTGGGTTCAGGTCTGCTCCAGCCACATTCACGCTGAGACTGACGTGTCTTCATAACAGCCGATCTCTAGCAATGCTGCGGGTAGAGCCGACCATACAAGCATGTTTACAGCTTCTTCTTATATCAGGTCTGCTAATGTTTTGGTGTCATCTGAGCAAGACTAACATCAGTAGGGCAGGGAAATATGACTCCATCCCATGAGGGAGGTGAGAAAACAGTAATTCATCTATTCTAGCTTAGTTGTTGTTCAGTCGCTGAGTCCTACCCGACTCTTTGTGACCCCAGGACTGCAGCACGCCAGGCTTCCCTGTCCTTCACTATCTCCTGGAGTTTGCTCAAAGCCATGTCCATTGAGTTGGTGATGCCATCCAACTATCTCATCCTTTATTGCCCCCTTCTCCTCCTGCCCTCAATCTTTTCCAGCATCAAGGTCTTTATCAATGAGTCAGCTCTCAACTTAAGAACATGTTGATTTAGAGAACTGGAGCTCAAGGGAAAGACCAAGCCATGGGCCTGCAACTGACTTCTCCACAGTTTCAATGGCTCTCAAGAGCATCACAGGCCTCCGGACCCAGGGGCAGTGCAGCAGCTCCCATATCACAATCACAAGCCTGTGTGCTCCGTCACACTTCACGCCCTGGCCATCCTGAACACTTGGAAGTGTAACTTTCATTCAGCAATATTTTTCCAGTATCTCCTCTGTGCTGGATGCTGTCCAAGGCACTGGGGACCTAGTGGTGAGCCCGGCGCACACAGCCAAGTGGGATGAATGACCCACTGCTGTGGGGGAAGCCCAACAGCCACACCAAGGGTACTATTGCAAGTCACCATCTCTTCCTTCTCTGATGAACATTCCTGGCATTGCACTTTTCTAAATCAGCCTCTGGGGCTCAGAAGGGCTCTTTTCCTGCCGCAGCTCCAGCCCCTCAAACCGGGATCCTTTTGATTCGGCAACTTGTCTCGTCAAGATATCATCACGTCTAAATCGAGGCTGTGTCAGCAGCCCCATGAAAATGAATAATGGCCGCAATTATGACCCATATAACAGCCCAATAAAACCTAATTAAAATGATCCACATCCCATCTGCCAAGTGCAGGGCAAGGCAGCCAGGGAAGGATGGAGACCCAGCCAGTGCAAGGAGAGCCAGAAATGTAAAGAATAATAATAATATTTATATTATAATAAATACATTATATAGTATTAGCATACTCTAAGACAATATAATTATGATAATAACATTATCGCTGCCACTAATATTTATGATGTGTTTACTGTGTGCCAATAGGAGCTGTGCTAATAGGAGCTGTCATGATACGTCAAATCTCTATCACCCCATTTAATTATCGCTAACTTGCCATCAATAAGTGCTGGCATTATCCCCACTTACAGATGAGGAAACTGAGGCACAGAGAGGTTAAGAACTTTCACAAAATTACATTGCCAATACGTGGTCAATACACTGCCAATAAAAGGTCAGGCTCTATCAGGGCCTGGCAGGTAATAGGTGTTCAGTACTTATGTGCTGAACACATGAAGGGATTTGGCCAAGATTCATCCCGGGTGGCACTAGTGGTAAAGAGCCCACTTGCCAATGCAGGAGACATAAGAGACGTGGGTTCGATCCCAGGTTGGGAAGATTCCCCAGAGAAGGAAATGGCAACCTGCTCCAGTATTCTTGCCTGAGAAATCCCATGGACAGAGGAGCCTGACATGCTACAGCCCATAGGGTCACAAAGAGTTGGACAGACTAAAGCGACTTAGCGCACACCCTCACGTTAGGTAACCCAAGAAGTCACAGAAACAAACAATGAACCTTTATTCAGCACCACGTCGATCTAGGAGTTGAACAAGAAACAAAGTGGGAGAGCAGGATTAACATACATTCACTACCATGTGCAAAATAGATAGCTGAAAACTGAAAGTCACTCAGTCGTGTCCGACTCTGTGATCCATGGAATTCTCCAGGCAAGAATACTGGAGTGAGTAGCCTTCCCCTTCTTCAGGGGATCTTCCCAACCCAGGGATCGAACCCAGGTCTCCCACATTGCAGGCGGACTCCTTACCAGCGGAGCCACAAGGGAAGCCCAGAATAGCCAGCTAGTGGGAAGCTATATAACACAGAGAGCTCAGCTGTGTGCTCTGAGATGGCCAGAGAGGTGGGATGGCGGGTGGCGGTGAGGAAGTCTGAGAGGGCTGGGATGTTTGTATACACGTGGCTGATTCACTTTGTTGTACAGCAGAAACTAACACAACATTGTAAAGCAATTATACTCCAATAAAAATAATTTTTTAAAAAAGAAACAAACTGAGAAGAAAGACAAGTCAGTCATTAAAACCAGATACGATTACAGCTAGAATGGAGGTATGTACAGACACAGTGAGTACATGGATGTGGTGGGGAGGACTTAAGTCTGCCCAGGAAATCAAGGAAGACATCCCATAGGAGACAGAGTCAAAGCTCGGTCTTAAAAGATGGGTAGGAATTTGCCAGACAGATAAGTAGAGGAAGGCATTCCACGCTGAGAGAACTATGTGTGCAAAGTTATAAAAGGATTCCAGAAAATTCTGGGAGTTCCAAAGTTATCCAGCCTGAAAGTTACAATGGTCTGGTCTGGCTGGCGTGGATTGTGAGGGCCAGAGGTGTAACAAGAGGGCTAGCAAGGTCAGTGGGTCAAAACCATCATTCACTTTTTAGGACAGGCTTGGGGGTTTTGATTTTGCCCCATAAGCAATGGGGAGCCATGGAAGACTTCAAAGCAAAGGAGTGACGTGATCAGATTTGCTCACTAGAAGGAGTGTTTGGTTTGCTGGGCTGGGAATGTCTAGGAAACAGCAAGAAATCACAAATTCTGCACCTCATACAGGGGCACAAATTCTTTTACTCAAGATGAACATGAAAACATGCCCAGCATGGGTACCCGGGCAGTCCAAGCCCCTAACCCTACCTGCCATGGCAGTCAGAATTGGACCAAAGCATACAGAGGGAGGGAAATGCTCAGATCATCTCTAAGTGGGGGACTTCCCTGGTGGTCCAGTGGATAAGAATCTGTCTGCCAATGCAAGGGACCTGTGTTCGACTCCTGGTCCAAGCACTAAGATCCCACATGCCTCAGGGCAACTAAGCTGTGTGTGCTGAAACTACTGAGCCCAGGCACCCTAGATCCCGTGCTCCACAACAAGAGAAATCACCGCAATGAGAAGCCTGTGCACCACAGCTAGAGAAAGCCAGCCCGCAGCGAGGAGCCTACACAATGCAACAAAGACCCCGCACGCCAAAAAATTTTTTAAATCTCTAAGTGATTTTCCATGAGCCTCTCCTGCCCCAAGCATGGGAGAAGATGACCCTTGTGTCCTGGGTACCATCACAGGCCTCCATCTGACAAAAGAACCCCCTGTCTCCTGCCTGGAGGCCTGAAGTTCAGGAAGTGTCTGGCCCCTCCAAATGGATGGGTCTTTAAAAACCTGAGAAGTCCAAGTTCACAGGCACATGAGACAGATTCGTTTAAAAAAATGATTTCTGTTGCTGCCTTTGTCATTCCAAATGATTCTGCCCCTTGACCTAGGAAGAGGTTCCAATTGCATAAACAGAGCAGTAATCTTCAACATCAATGTTTTGATAAAATGAAAGTGAGGGGGGAGGGGAATACCTATTATAAACACCACCTCCGGGAAGCATGGTCAGAAAAAGTTATTAAACATTCCATCACAAGCTTGGAAGGGAGTACTGTCCACCCTGCTCTGCATCAAGCTCCTAATAAAGGCAGCATCTTGGAATTTGCCACTCTTCAATGCATAATTCACTCATCAAAAAGCAACGGTAATACATTGCATTTTCATAAGGGGCTCTGAAGCTGTCTAATTTCCCTGAGCCGCAGGATGGCGGGAGGCTGTGGCCACTCACTGAGGCCCCTTTATGCATTATGGATAGAAACTCTGCAATTCAAAGTGACAAGTCGATGTCCCCATCATCGGCCCCCAGAACCCCACATCAGATCAGAAGGCTTGGAACTAAAGGACAGGTCTGCTCCCAAAATCTAGAGCCATTTGGTACCAAGATGTATGTGGGTGTGTGTGGGTGTGTGTGTGTGTGTGTGTGTGTGTGTTAGAGCAGGGAAGGAAGCAAAAATCATTGTCCAGTTCTCACCAAATGTCATCAGGAACCAGATCTGTCACTTGCTAACACACTGTCAGATGAGGCAAGAACACACAGGCAGGACAACATGACCCTGGGCCCCATGCATACCTCCAGCGCCCTCCTCAGCCCCTGAAATATGGCCCACAGAGTCTGCAGGCATAGACACCATCAGGCCACTGGAAACTGGATTGGAGGGTCCTGGTGTGTCTTCACCTGGCCACCTCGCCAAGGAGGCAAAAGCAAAGAAAGGGGCTTCTCTGGTGGTCCACAGGCTAAGACTCTGAGCTCCCACTGGAGGGGGACTGGGTTCAACCCCTGATAAGGGAACTAGATCCCACATGCCACAACAAAGAGTTTGCATGCCACAACCAAAGATCTCACTTGCCTCAACAAAGATAGAAGATCCTGAGTGCTACAGCTAAGACCCAGTACAGCCAAAGAAATAAATTAAGCAAATAAATAGAGCTTCCCCAGTGGTCCGGTGGTTAAGAATCCACCTGCCAATGCAGGGAACACAGGTTCGATCCCTCCTCTGGGAAGACTCCACATGCTATAGGTAACTAAGTCCATGGTCCGCAGCTACTGAGCCCACATGCCCTGGAGTCCATGCTTCTTAACAAGAGAAGCCACTGAAATGAAAAGCATGAGCACTGCAATTAGAGTACTCATTCCCCCACTCCCTCATTCAGTGCAATTCCCCCACTCCCTGAAACTAGAGAAAAATACACACAGCAATGAAGACCCAGCACAGCCATAAATAAACAAACATGCTTAAATAAATAAATACACTCTTAAAAAAGCAAAGAGAGAAAATCAGGTAAACAGATGGACAATCTTGAGACAGGGCCCTGATGGCTCCGATGGTAAAGAGTCTGCCTGCAATGCTGGAGACCCAGGTTCAGTCCCTGAATTGGGAAGATCCCCTGGAGCAGGAAATAACAACCCACTCCAGTATTCTTGCCTGGAAAATCCCATGGATGGAGCAGCCTGGCGGGCTACAGTCCATGGGGTCGCAAAGAATCAGACACGACTAAGCGACTAACACACATAGTGTGCTAGAAGGAGCGCCAGAGCTGGACCTAGAAGGCCTCGAGTCTGATCCCACTGCTCACGATAAAATCAGGAGACCCGGATCAAGTCACTCAGCCTTACCCGGTAAAAAAGTGAAACACAGGTGAGTGGAGCAAACTGGGCTCAAACACTGGCTCCTCTACTGCGTGGCTCCTAGAACACCCAAGTCATCCCCTACTCAGAGGCATTTGGCCCCAGTGGTCAGTGTGGACAACTGTCCCTTCTCCAAGGCTCCAGTCCCTCCCTGACCAGTCTTTTATACATAAGATGCAGAGCTGAACTGCCTGGATTTGAGCCCCAGTTCTGCCGGAACGTTTCCAAGCCTCAACTTCTCCATCTCTAAAATGGGAATAAAAATATTACTCACATCAAAGAAAGGGTGACACCTGATCAATCTAGGGAAGAGGTGTTGGAGAAAAAAAATAATAATAATATGGCACAGAGGTAGAGCTCAGAAATGTCAGGCAAAGGAAAGGCTCGGGCATGCTACCATGAATGGGCTGGATCAGGCCAGGGAAAAACGGCTCCTGCGAGGGTGCCTGTGCTGCCAGGGGCTGGCCAAACCCTGCAGAGCCCAAGGGTGCCATGTCCCATTTCTGCTCCCAAACACACTGGCATCTGGGCTCTCTGATCACTTTCCTTGAGGCCGCAAGAGTCGAGAAGCACTCAGACACATAGGCAGCTAGGTCTATACAAAGACCACTGTAAATATCAGTAACAAGTCCTAATAAGAAGAAAGAGGAGGGAAAAAATCTCATTTCATCCTCATAACCATTCCCGCAACAATGAAGCTAGTTTGTCTCATGGCCTCTGTTCTCAAGGGGCCCCAGTGCCTAGGTGGTGACAAGCAAGCATCCCACGGTACCAGAGGTGAGCCCTTCTTACGAGCCAGCACCCCTGGGAGCAGACAGCAGACTGTCTTGGTGAAAAGGCCTCTACTTGCAATAGATAGGGAGGACCCAAGGACCTGGCAGGGAGTCAGCAGAGGAAAATAACTGAACTTCTCTACATGTGACAAGGAAGAGTTTTTCTGTTTTTTGGGTTTTGGTTTTTTTTTTTTACTATTGAGAGGAAAGAACAGGGGAGTGTGAAAAAGGGAAACAGTTGAGAAGGGAAGAAGTTGGGGAAGGTGTTGCCCTGTGACATTGGGTGAAGCCCTGATGATGGACAGGTTTGATATTGTTTAAGATGAGAATATTTTCTAGATGGATATACTCAGTGTTGGACAAAAGCCCATATTACAGATTAGTAAACTGAGATGCGGCAAGGAGATCAAACGACTACCTAGTGATAGAACCATGACCCAAATGCGAGTCTTCTGAGTTCTTATCTAGGACATCCCTTCCTATAACTTAAATTGATGTGTTCTTTGAAGAATGAGATAAAGTAGCATTTTTGTGACTTTAATGTTATACATGTTTAATATTGTCACCTGGGTAAGATACACTGAAGAAGTGTTTCATTAAAAGATTAATAATTTTTTAAAAAAGAAGAAGAAGGTATTTTCCAATGGTGTCAACCCCTCATCCCCTAAATATGACCTGAGTTCTACTGCACTTGGCATCCAATGAATGCTTGGGAGGAGGGAGTTTTGGGCTGAGTTTTCCAATTGGATTTGCAAGTGTTAATCAAAGACTGAAATTCTGGAGACAAAAGGCCCAAGGCAGAGGTGTCACCGAAAATGTAAGACCCAGAAAGAGAGGTAGAGAACTTGGGAGGGTTTGAATACACTTTAGACATATAATGGAAGCTCTAATCAATCTTATCTAGAATTCAAAGGATTAGGGAAAGCCATTTGATACCTGGAGTCCACAAATAATCTCCATCTAGAGAGTGGTCCGAGATGCATGCAAAGTTCAACAGAATCACTATGGGAGAAACAGGTAACCATTCTTGTGGAGTTTGCAGATAAATAAAAGTTTTTTATCCCATAAGGCCATTCACTCCAAGAAAAGGAAATGGCATAATCAAAAACTCATGGTCATGAATGGGTGCCATGCTTGAGAATGGGGGCTGATGCAGAGGACCCAGAAGGTTGGGAGAAGACATCAGAGTGGAGAAGTTGAACATGGGGTGGCAGAGGGCCAGGTCAGGGACATATCAATGTACCAACTCACTGAGGCATTTGAACATGGCCTACAAGAGAGGGAGGCATCCTTGAAGCACTTTCAGGAGTAGCCTATCAAGGCCAGACCTGTGTTACACGAAGTTCAGAAAAGAGGAGGGGCCGGGTGGGGAGTGCAGAAGCCTACCCCGGGGTTGTAGCCTCCTAACAAGCAAACAGCAACAACAATAAAAACAGACGCACGACCTGACCAACCAATGCACGACACAGAGCATGGGAGTGAGCAAAAAGCATCTGGAAATTCTCAAGGTCATTAGTCATTGTGGAAATGTGAATGACAACAACCACCTGCCTCCCGTGCTAGGCTTAAAAACCACACTTGGAGTGGTCAGTTCCAACTTCACGCTGGTGTTTTCTCTGGGAAAAAAATTGGAAAGGCATCGGGAAGAGTTCAGGAGGCTTCAAATGTGTTCATCATGTGTCGTTTATGGCTAAAAGGAAGCCAAAGTCAAAATGGAAAATGTAAAGTCGGATAATCGGCCAAATGCAAGGTACGTAAACATTCATTTTATTAATCTCCATATCTTTCTGAAGGTCATCGGCCATATTAAAATATTTTCTTAAATAAGGACTCATTTTTCTGTCCATGTCAAAGGTTAAAATAAAAGAATTCCTAGTGATGGGGAAGCTGTAGGGAAATGGCACATGCCATGTACTGCCAGTAAAAGATAGTCTAGCAAAATCTATCAAAATTGTTGAACGTGTGTGAACTCTGATACATCTATTCCACAATGGGGAATTTTCCTCAAGGAAGTTATGATGGATATGACCAAAATTAAGCTTTAGAAGAAAAAGATTAAAAATAATATAAATGTATAGCAATACTCTATAGCCATAGGTGGTGCAGAAAGGCATCACAAGATATGGAGGGATGTACATTATATGTTCACTAACAAAAGAAAAGTTTGATATGTCAGTATGTACATATAATTCCCTTTAAAAAAAAAAAATATGCAGACACAGAGATAAGACATTGAGAGGATACACAGTGAAATGTCAGGAGTGGCCCTTCCTGGGCGGGGTAACCGTGAGTGATATTTATTTTCTCCACTCCTTATCTTTTTCCCTATACTCCTTATATAAGTTAAATTAATAGTAATCATATAAATTAAGATAGCATATGTGTCAAAAAATTTAAAAATACTATCTCTGTCTGCATGTCAATCAACTCAGATTGCCATAGGAAACACCATAGACTGGATGGCTTAACAATGGAAACTTACTTCTCAAGGGTATGGAGATGGAGAAGTCCAAGGTCAAAATGCTGGAAGATTTAATTTCTGGTGAGAACTCTCTTCTCAGTTGGTGGATGGCTCCCT
The DNA here is from genome assembly GCF_027580195.1 of Bos mutus. Taxonomy (NCBI): domain Eukaryota; kingdom Metazoa; phylum Chordata; class Mammalia; order Artiodactyla; family Bovidae; genus Bos; species Bos mutus. The sequence goes on along the minus strand of NC_091629.1, from coordinate 52,214,147 downwards.
TCCCTCTGTGTGCCCATGAGGTCTTTCCTCAGTGCTGCTCATGGGGAGACTGGTCTCTGGTGTCCCTACTTATAGGAGCACCCCGAATCTACGACCTCACCTAACCAGAACTGTCTCCCCAAGACCCATCTCAAAAAACAATCACCATCAAGTTTAGGGCTTCAACATATGAATGGGAGGAGGAGGGAAGGGACACAACACTCAGCCCATAACAACCCCCGAATACATAATCTGAATCTAATCCTGAGGGAAAGAAATCAAATTAAAGAACATTCAATAGGGACTTCCTTGGCAGTCCAGTGACTAAGTCTCTGTGCTCCCAACGCAGGGAACTCAGGTTCAGTCCCTGGTCAGGGAACTAGATCCCATGTGTCACAATGAAAATGGAATAGTCCACATGCCACAGTGAAGACTTGGCACAGCCAAATAAATAATTATCTTTTTTAAAAATGGGCTTAAAAAATAAAAAAGAACATTTGACAAACTTTCCTAGACTTTTCAAAAAATGTCAATGTCATAAAAGACTAGGAAGTATGAGAAAATAATTCCCAGTAAAGGAGAGAAAAGAAACAGTATAAAGAAATGCAACATTGATCTTAAACCAGGAAAATGTGTGTGTGTGTGTATGTGTGTGTGTGTGTGTGTACATATGTATATGGTTATAGTTATAAAGGATATTAAGGCAATTGTGGTTGTTTAATCTCTCAGTCATGTCTGACTTTTTGGACCCCATTGGCTGTAGCCTGCTAGGCTCCTCTGTCCATGGGATTTTTCTGGGCAAGATTACTGAAGTGGGTTGCCATTTCCTCCTCCAGGGGATCTTCCTAACTCAGGGATCGAACCCTCCTCTCTGCGTCTCCTGCATTGCAGGTGGATTCTTTACCACTGAGCCACTGGGGAAGCCCCATTAAGGCAGATGGTGAAATTTAAATACAGGCTACAAATCAGATGATAATATAGTGCCAATGTGGTTCCTTAAGATAAGGGTTCTAAGATATAATGATGAAGTACCTCAGAATAGAGTCGTGTGCCTGAAATGAGTCAGCAATAATAATAACAATAATAAAAATAATAATAACATGTATGTATTTGGAAAGAGAAACAAAGCAAATATGGAAAAATGTTAACACGTGGTGAATCAAGGTAAAGGGTATACAGGAGCCTATTTTACTAGTCTTGGAATTCTTCTGTAAGTTTAAAATGTAAATAAAATTGAACGAAAATCCTTCCCAACAAATAAAATAAAAATTATTTTAAAATAAGATGAAAAAAAGGACTGGGTCATGACATGCTGGAGCCAGCTCATACTGGCTTGCAAGAGCAGATTGTTAAAATTTCAGGAATTTTTCAAGCCAGTGGGCAAGTTGGTAACTTGAAATTGGCCACAGTGGGGTATTGACACCACAGAAATTGGCAATTACTATAAATCAGGGCTTTTTTTTTTTTTTTTTTTCCAGAAAGCAAGTTGTTTTCCAAAACGTCAATGAGTGGAGGGCCTGTTTTTCTCTGTAGCTGGTGGAGACAGGGCCATTCTCTGAATCTCATCCGGCCCTACGTCCTTCCTCCACATGATATTTCTTCTTCTAAGCAGCTGTCAGATTTAACATCGCTTGCGAGTTGCTTAGCTTAATGAGGGCCTCTGTGTCCCCAGTATCCATATAAGGTCAAATCTCTGAATCAAAGAAATGATGGTGGCCATGGTGGAACCGATTCACATCCCACCACGATTCCTGCTTCACGGTGACATGTCGGGGTGGATACAGATGGGAGGCTCTCCCTTTGATGAATGAAATCTGCTCTGAAAGGATGTGGTACAACCTTCCTGTTTGGGAGGATCTACAGTCACTGTTAAGCTTCCCTGGTGGGTCAGCAGTGAAGAATCCCGCTGCAAAGCAGGAGTCACAAGAGACACCAGTTCTTCAGTCCCCTGGATTGATCGGGAAAATCCCCTGGAGGAGGAGATCAGTAGAACAGGACTCAGTCCTACCTTACCCCAGGGGCAAGAAGCGGGCCACTTACCCTCCAACCCCCATGCAGCAGGCTGCACGGTTGCCCCAGCGATATCAGGTCCTAATCCCAGGAGCCTGCAAATGTTATTTTAAATGGTAACTAAAGGGCTTTACAGACATGATTAAGTTAAGGGTTTTGAGATGAAACTTCCCTGGATTATCCAGGTGGGCCCTAAATGCAATCACAGCTATCCTCATCAGAGGGAGACAGAGGGAGATGTTACAAACAGAAGAGGAGAAGGCAACATGACCACAGAGACAGATATGAGAGTAATGTGTCGCCACAAGCCAAGGAGTGTAGGCAGCCACCAGACGCTGGAAGAGGCAAGGAATGGCTTCTTCCTTAGAGACTCTGGAGGGAGTAGGGGCCTTCTTAATTTCAGCCCTGTGCTGTGTTGTGCTGTGCTAAGTCCCTATAGTCATGTCTGACTCTTTTCGACCCCATGGACTATAGCTTCCCAGGCTCCTCTGTCCAAGGGATTCTCTAGGCAAGAATACTGAAGTGGGTTGCCATGCCCTCCTCCAGGGCATCTTGCTGACCCAGTGATCTTGATTTTGGATTTCTGGCCTCCAGAACTGTGACAGCATAAATTTCTGTTGTTTAGGCCATCAAATTTGTGGTAATTTGATACAGGAGTGGAAACACTAACATGCACACATCAGGCACTCACTTGTCCCAAGGGCTGCCCTTCCAGGTTTCCCCAAGGAATAGCAGAGACAAATCTTCCTAACAAAGTCACAGATGGGTTCAGCAGGATGCCAAGTAAGTACCTTCTGGAAGATGAACGCCAGGGGGATGTGGTCAGGCCACAGAGAGCGTCAGCCTCAGGGATACAGACCGCCTTGGTTCTCTCACTACACTCACCCCTGGAGCTGAACAGAGCAGGAGGCTCTGGTTGCGCTGATCTCTGTGGCTGCCAGGTTAAGTCCTCACCTTTCTCTGCAAGGGGACAGCTTAAAATGCCCAGGTATCAGAAGCTAACGCCACAGACAATCATGGGGTCAGAAGCTCGGGAGAAAAGAATGGGACAGAAATGCCTGCACCCGTGACTGGGATGGCGAAAAGCTGGTACCCACCCTCCCCTGGTATCATACCACCTGGATGCCACCAGCCATGCCTTTGAGGGCAGGCTTTAGAGGAGGAGACTGTCAGCTGTTCCCATCTCCTGACCCCAGTTGTTGCATTATACTGAAAAAATTTCCATGGTCAAACACATCTGGGCAAGACAGAATCAAGCAAAGTTAAACCAATTCTCTCATGCAAGAGAGAAATGTTATGCTTCCCAATTTTTATCTTTTTCTAATATATTTTTTGCAAAACATCTCATGGGATTTGTTTCATGAACCATTTCTAGGGGAAGTGATGCCCAGCTAAGCTGGTAAGATACGGCCCAACAGGGCCATGGGGAAAGGGCTCAGGTGGTGGGAGTGGAAAGAAGAGGCTCCCAGGTCTGAGGTCGTGATGATGTTCTGATATCCTGGCCCAGGCAACTTATAGTGTTGTCTCCTCTCCCCTCTTCAACCGCAAGAGGAAGATGTCATGGTCCCCTCTTGTTTTTTTTAACATTTGTTTATTGTTGTCACATTTTGTTTTGAACATCAAACCCTGCACCAAAATATGAGCCATTTATCTTAAGATAGCTGTCTTGGCCATAAACTAAGTGCGGAACTGATGCTTGCAATTAATTTCTGACAACTTATTAGTGGCACTGCTATCTAATAATCAAATATGTCATCATAGACTGAATGTAATGATTAAATTAAAAGAGCAAAGTTTTCCCCTTCCCTTTACTACCCTTAAAACAAGCCAAGAAAAAAAAAAAAAGTAGTTTCACCTGGGAAGAGCACTGACTTTAAACAAAAACTCAATTTTTAACCAGTTTCATGAGATGAGATGAGCAAACTGAGGTTCTGAGGAATGAATGGGATGGTGAAGAGCAAACAGACTGGGCAGCGGTGCCAGGAGTGGGATGGATCCAGCTGCCTCTGACTGGACTGGGGTCATCTGAGGCTGATCCAGAGAGTAAGGGTGAATTGCACTGGGGTGACTTGTAACTGGCCTTGAGGCTTTCACGGGCCAGGAATCAAGAAAAAGGATGTCAGTCGTCCTGGCTGAGTGATGGATGAGAGAGAGCAGGAAGTCATCCCAGTCTTGTTTCTTCCCTACCACGTGGGCAATGGCCCACCTGCCCTGCTGAAAAGCCACTTGGTTTCCTTGGATCAAATCTGCTTGAGGCAGAGAGACCATGAATGGGGGGAGTGTCTGGCACCAGGTGGGCTTCCCATTCCTGTTTTTTCAGAACTGGTCTCACCTCTGCTTTCTCATCACAAGTGAGTTGACGGGTACCGGGATAGCAAGTTAAGATCAGCGGCTGGCACATGTGCATTCTAGCCCACAGACTCCTGGCTGTACAGAGGAGCCCAGCTCACAGCCCCTCTAACTTCACTGCCCCTGAACCCTACCTCTGGTCAGCCTAACCAGAGACTTCAGGAGCCACTGTGGCCTCCCAACCTGCCTGCCCTCAACCAAGTCCCCTTGCACAGCATCTTCCTATCCAAAGACTGATCTTGTTAAAGATGCAGTGACCGAGAGAGGCAACAGGACTTTAAAAATGCAGCCAGTGAAGGTCAGAATTCTCCATGCCTGCTTCAGAGAGGACGTACTTGCTGGTTTTGGCTGGGGTGCCTGGGCATAATTAGGCCCATAGAGTGAGCAGAGATTGGAGAACCAGATAAAACAGCTGAGCTCCGGGGATGGAAGGAAGACGATTCTGTCTTGCTGCCTCAGACAAGAGCCACAGAGGAGGGGACACAGCCTGGGCTGCTGTTCCCTCCCCAGCATCTTGCCATCCTAACTGTGGTCCCTGGACCACCAGCAGCAGCACCACCACCTGGGAGCTTGTTGGAAATGATGACTCTCAGCCCCAGTCTAGAACTACGAGATCAGGATCCGCATTGTGACAAGATGTCCAGGAAATTGATGCACCTCTTCAAGTTTGAGAAGCCTCACCCTCGCAGTCTGAGCTTCTCTCTCACTGGAACTGGGAGCAAGAAGGAAGCTGATGAGATCTCACACTTCCTGTCATCTGGTAAGTAGGGATCACTATGGGACCCTCGAGGGGTCACTTTGCCACCCTCTCCATCATCACTTGACTCAGTGGTCCCTGACCTAAGAGAGTCCGGGTGGGAAGTCGGCTCCTTCTCATCACCAGCCCCGCTTGGCTCGTGGGCTTCTTGGGGCCCTTGCCTCCATCTGCCAAAAGCATGGGGGCCATCTCTCCACCCCAAACTTTTGTGTCTTTGTAAAATGTTTAGCAAAAAACTGCCGACTATGTAAATCAGAGATCATTAGAGGTTGGGTTTTTCCTTAAAGAATGGATTCAGCAAAATGCTGTTTTCTCCCCGGCTCTGGGTCTCTATTTAGGGGATTGGAGCTCTGTTTATTTATTTATTTATTTATTTATTCATTAGCTGGGCCCACAGTCAAGGAGAAGGGAGCAGGGCTATTAATCTTTCCTGTCATCCATTCACAGATGTGGAGTTCACACCACAGCAAATGTGAAGTCAGCAGTACACAACCACAAGGTGGAAATTTCAAGAGAAACAAGCTTGGAGGAATAAAAAAAAAAATTAAAAATAAAAGGGAAGTGGGGGCAGGGTGGGAGAAAGCGAGATACGGAGACAGAACACATTTAAAATACAGCGTCTGTGACTCCCCGGGCGCTTGTGTGTGCCTGAGAGTAATCTTGTTCCCAGCATGGAAGTGCCATTGATATGTTAATAATAATTTTCTTTTCTCTTCATCCTAAAGAAATGAAGTTTGCAAACTGATTCTGATGAAGTAGATCTGTGTGTGTGTGTATGTACATGTGTGTGTGTCACACATAGAGCCTGAGACAGACACACTCATGCTCACATTCCCTTCTCTGCCTATTTATGGCCCTAGTTAGTAGCTTCTGGAAATCTCCATGGGAAGGCAAGTGATCAGAGGCTGTGACGAGGTCTGAGAAGGGACTTGTGTCCTTTGGGGAATAATGCGACCGCCAGCTCTCAGGGTGGGGAGGTGGGGTCTAGGCTGCAATGACCATGCTTTTCCCTGCAGTGGAAGCCCACAAAAGCTCCCCCAGGGAGTTCTAAACACAAGGACACCCCACCAACCAGTGTCCTTGAATCAGTGCTGGGCAATGAGAAGGTAAACCAGAAGGATCAGCCCCCAGCTTCCAAGAATAGGCAGTTTTCTAGAGCCTGACCACATTTCCTTCTTGCTCTGTTCTTATCTGGGGGACCTGATCCTTCAGCTCTTTGCTGGTCAGCTCTTTCCGCTACTGGACCTGGAATGGATGGGTGGCTGAGCCACAGAGCGCACTGACTTCTCAGAAAATTCCAGGGACCTGGTACTGTACCCATCCCTCAGGCCAGAGGCACTGCTCATCCATCCCAACCTGGTCCAAACCTGACTTCGTCTTTTTCCTTGAGCCACCGCAGTTCCCTTGCCCCTGTGCCTGCCACCTCTCCATCTGTATTTCTCCTCCCTCACTGGTCTGAGAGGCTGAGTTTCCGGGCCACACAGCCACATCCAGAAATAGTCCCCCATCTCAGATGGAGGGGATGCTGAATCCAGTTTTGCATGGAGCGCGCCCAGCACCACCATGAATAACAGCAGAGGAAGGCTGCCTTTGGAGGTAGCTGAGATCAACGTCTCTCATCAGAATGTGAGCTCCTTAGGGCACAGAAATCATGTTTATTCAATCCCTGCTCCTTGACACTTGGTGGATTCTCAGTGAACATTTGCTGGATTGTGTTGAATTCTGGTTCAAAAGCAAAGCTGATGAAAAGGCAGGCTGCCTGGGGGAAATGGTTAGGTTTGTGCTGAAAGTAACTGTATGAGCTCAATGTTCTCCCTGGATTGAGAAAAGGATGAGACTTATACTGGCTGATGGATGGAGGACTGTGTTGAGGATTCTGAGGCTGTGTCAGACTCAAGGGGGGAGTTTGGTGATCCCCTGGCAAGTCTGTCCCGCATGCACGAAGGGGAGTGATGATGCTGTGCCTCACACTCAGGTGATGAAGGGCGGCTGCCTTAAGTCACCAAGTTTTTACCCTGAGTGTGGATTTGCAGATCATATTGGCCCCAAAGAGGTAGAGACTGATGGCACAGGGCATTGGTTTAATGCATGAAAAGAGGAAGAAGAGCCAGACGTGGAGCTGAGCCCACACACAGCCCAGGGAGCCCAACCCCAGGCAGTGGCCCCAGTGGAAAGGCTGAGTGTGGCTGCAGGAACAAGTCTTAAGCTGCCCAGCACTTGAAGGCTGTGAAGCACAAGTGGTTCATCCTTCTGTCCAGCCCTGTTTCCACAAGTGCCCGTTCCTTTACTGCAACACTCAATGTTCATGTCTGTAAATTGAAAACAATGAAACCCAGTCCCAAGAAAGGAATAAAAAGCAAAACATATTCATATCATCAACATAGTACAGAGCATACCACCCCCATCCCAGTGATAAATATCGACTTCCTCAAAGACAATCAGAGCCCCAACACACTGCCTGAACGACTTACAACCTCTTCTCTTGGTTCCCACCTCACCCTAGATTCCAGCTACTCTAAGCTCCAGACCCGATGTTCACTCTTACCTCTTGCCTTTGTTCCTCCTTTCCTCCACCAGTCATCTCTCCCTACCCTTTGCTGAAATTGCTGAACCAATCCTTTAGGTTTCAGATTAGACGTTGCCTCCTCCAGGAAGCATTGCCTGATCCCATCCCACCCCCAAAGCTATACACTTACTTCTGTCACAGGACTATTATATTTGTCATTGCCTATTTATCTGTTTTGGAGAAGGCAATGGCACCCCACTCCAGTACTCTTGCCTGGAAAATCCCATGGATGGAGGAGCCTGGTGGGCTGCAGTCCATGGGGTCGCTAAGGGTCGGACACGACTGAGCGACTTCACTTTCACTTTTCACTTTCATGCATTGGAGAAGGAAATGGCAACCCACTCCAGTGTTCTTGCATGGAGAATCCCAGGGACGGGGGAGCCTGGTGGGCTGCCGTCTCTGGGGTCGCACAGAGTCGGACACGACTGAAGTGACTTAGCAGCAGCATAGCATTTATCTGTTTGACTTTTTCGCTGGACTATTGATTGCCATTTTTTCCTGTGGAGAGCCAATAGTAAATAGCTTAGTCATTAGAGGCTACATGGTCTCTGTCTCAACCACTCAAACTCTGTCCTTGTCACCAAAACAACTGGCTGCTGCTGCTGCTAAGATGCTTCAGTCGTGTCCGACTCTTAGTGACCCCTTGGACCACAGCCTACCAGGCTCCTCCATCCATGGGATTTTCCAGGCAAGAGTACTGGAGTAGGTTGCCACTGCCTTCTCTGAAAGCAACTGGAGACATCGTATAAACAAACAAGCTTGGCTGTGTTTCAAAAAAAATTATATACAAAAAGGATGGTGTGGTGGGCCAATTCAGGCCCACGGGCCAGGGCATGCCCTGCACTAGATGATGAGTTTCTCAAAGCAGCAAGTGTCCTTTGTTCAATTGGCCCTTCCACGGTACTGGCAGAGAGGAGATCAGTTCACTTCAGTCGCTCAGTCGTGTCCGACTCCTTGCGATCCCATGGACTGCAGCACGCCAGGCCTCCCTGTCCATCACCAACTCCTGGAGTTTACTCAAACTCATGTCCCTTGAGTCAGTGATGCCATCCAATCATCTCATCCTCTGTTGTCCCCTTCTCCTGCCCTCAATCTTTCCCAGCATCAGGGTCTTTTCAAATGAATCAGTTCTTCGCATCAAGTGGCCAAAGTATTGGAGTTTCAGCTTCAGCATCAGTCCTTCCAATGAATATTCAGGACTGATTTCCTTGAAGATGGACTCTTTGGATCTCCTTGCAGTCCAAGGGACTCAGGAGTCTTCTCCAACACCACAGTTCAAAAAGCATCAATTCTTCAGTGCTCAGCTTTCTATACAGTCCAACTCTCACACCCAAAGATACTTGATCCTTAATGAACAGGAGAACGGTGTTGAAAAAAATTGTTTGCAATCCCTGCCATCACCTGCTGGATTGAATTAACCCATCATACCCCTAAAGTCTGGAGAGGGCTGCCTGGGCATGGAGCTTGAGTCTGAGTATGGCTGGGACCATCTCTTGTGCTGGAGAGTGACACCAGGACTGGTGAACGTACTGTCTCCAAGGCCGGACCCAGGAGGCCACACGCACCTGTTCTTCACTCTTTCTGCCTCTCCTCACCCATTAGGAACCTGTTGTTCTGGCAGGTGGCCACCAACACCACTTCCTGAAGGTACCATTGCTTCTGTGGGACATTGTTTCTGCCACCGCTGGGCACTTCCATGCCCTGCCCTGTGCCAAGCACAGTCATTGCAGTTGCTTTACGGCCAGTAGGATTTCAAAGTCCCACAAAGAAGGGCTGTGGTTTGAGAGAAGAAAGTCCCTCTCCCCTCTTATGTGAACGTCCCCAGAGGAGACTCAGGTAATTAACGCCTCTTAGTCCCCAGTAGGAGAAGGAAATGGCAACCCACTCCAGTGTTCTTGCCTGGAAAATCCCAGGGACAGGGGAGCCTGGTGGGCTGCCGTTTATGGGGTCACACAGAGTCAGACACGACTGAAGTGACTTAGCAGCAGCAGTCCCCAGTAACTCAGAGTTTTACAGAAACAATAAACTCTCCCCAGGAACCAGTCATGAGTCAATGGTGAGGAAAGGGACCAGGCAGGGCATGAAGCCAGAGAATTACCCCTTCCTTCAAGGAGTGAGGTTTTGTTACTTGGGTAAATTCTGTGACCCTGGCTCTGTATTATCCCAGAAAGAGCTCATGTAAGAATCCTGTTTCTCTTGTAACTAGCTTCCTGCCCATACAGCCCAACAGTTTATCAGACATTCCCAAATAAGTATGAAATTATGTGCACACAACTTAAAGGTTTAACCCCAATACATCAATCTCCAAACCCCTCTGGATAAATAGTCAACTGCATCTTTGGTCCTAATTCTTACTTCATCACATTAAGATTGTGCATCTCAGACTTCCCTGGTGGTCCAGTGGATAAGAATCCGCCTGCCAGTGCAGGGGACACAGGTTTGATCCCTGGTCTGGGAAGATTCTACAAGCCATGGAGCAACTAAGCCCACAAGCCACAACTACTGAAGCCCGTGTGCCTAGAGTTTGTGCATAGAAACCACCACAGCGAGAAGCCAGTTCACTGCAGTGAAATGTAGCCCCCGCTTGCCACAATTAGAGAAAGCCCGAGTGCAGCAACGAAGATCCAGCACAACCAAAAATTAATTAATTAATTTTTTTTTAAAAAAGATCGTGCATCTCACCTTGTAACTCATCATGTAACTTGCATGGCAAGTAGGCCCTCCTACTGAGGGGAGGAGCTTATGTCTCTTGCCCCATTGATGTTTGGCCCATGTGAGCCATGTGACTCACTTTAACCAATAGAATGACAGCAGACCTGACCAAACAGAAGCTCAGGTGTGCATGGACAGTTTGCTTGCTCTCTTAAGTTTCTCCCATTCTCCATTAGAAGACCATGCTTTGGGGAGCTGTTGGTCCAAGGAGAATAAAATTCTGTGGAGCAGATCTGAACCCAGCTTTCCTCCTGAAGTCCACTCCGGCCCAGCCAAGACCAGCTGAACCCCAGTCAAGCCACAGACCCATGAGAGAGAGAAAAAAAAATGTTTGCTCTTGTTTGCCACTGGTTTGGGGTTATTTGTTATGTAGCATTACTATAGCAGGAACCAAATAACAAAGTAGGGAACTCTCTCCAAGTCTTCCAGATGATCCTCCAGGGACTGACTTACAAGGTGTCCAGAATGCTTGGGGGTACCCGCTGCCCCATGCTTCTTCAGCAACAGCTTTGACCATTTGGATCCAGTTCTGTATTGGACAGAGACAGGGAAGGCACTGAGTTTTGAAAGCCTTTCGTCTTCATTTGGTTTGGGCTTTCTTTAATCAGGCTCTGGGGCTCAGCAGAGGCTCCCCTGGTCACTACCGGCTTTGAGGAAAGGGTCTGAGTTACCATCTTTCAAAGGTGATGGAAAAGCCAGTTGCTTTTAACAGACAGCCCTTATGCAGGGCTACAAGGACAAAGCTAACCCTGAGTCAACTGTTTATGGCAAACAAATGAGGAATTAATTCACCTTGATTCCATGATTTTCAGCAGAATTTAGTCCTGCAGATGAGTCAGAGTCTCTGAACCTCATGAATTGGGTGAGTCCAGTCCCTGGGTATGAAAGATCCACTGGAGAAGGCAATGGCTACCCACTCCAGTATTCTTGCCTGGAGAATTCTATGGACACAGGAGCCTGGCAGGCCACAGGCCACAGGGTCGCAAAGGGTTGAACATGACCAAGCAATTAACACTTTCACACTTTCATCAGAAATGCAAATCTTTGTCATGACAGGAAAACATATTGAAAAGTTATGGTCAGTTTGGGGGAAATGGTGTGAATTGTTCACTTTCCCCTAACCACATCCCTTTGCAATTTGACTTTGCAAGTCATCCCATCAAGAGGTTGAATCAGTTTCCCCACCCCTTCAATCTGACTAAGCTGGTGATTTGCTTTGACCCATGGAATTCAGAGAGAGCATGTTGCGTCACATCTAAGCCCAGGTCTCAAGAGACATTGGGCTTCTCAGGAGGCTCAGTGGTAAAGAATCCACTTGTCAGTGCAAGAGACATGGGTTCAATCCCTGGGTTGGGAAGATCCCCTGGAGAAGGAAATGGCAACCCACTCCAGTATTCTTATATGAAAAATCCCATGGACAGAGGAACTTGGTGAGCTACAGTCCATGGGATCACAAAGAGTGAGACATAACTTAGCAACTGAGCACACACACACACTCAAGAGAGAGTGCCTGTTTTGTTCTCTTGGAATCCAGTCCAGCCTTTATGAGAACAGATCCTGGAGCTCCAATGAGTCATCTCAGCTGAAGAAATTCTAGACCAGCCAACCCTGCAGTTAGCCTGAGTCACGTGAGTGGGTCCAGCCAAGTCCAGAAAAACCATTCAGCTGAGCTCAGCCCCTTTTACCAATATGGAGAATCAGGAGCTGAGTTAACAGTGGTTAAGTCACCGATTTTAGGGTGGTTTTATGTCTAATAGCAAAACTACTTACAGATACCATTATTAAAAATCCATTGGAAATTCCCTGGCGATCCAGTGGTTAGGACTCTGAGCTCTCACTACCAAGGGCCTGGGTTCAATCCCCGGTCAGGGAATTAAGATCCCACAAGCCAAGTGGCATAGCCAAAGGAAAAACAGTACTTTAAGACAACCTTACACCCATCAATATGGCAACCAAAAAATAAAAAAGAGAGAGAGAGATAGAATTGGAATCCTTGTGTACTGTTGGTGGGACTGCAAAATGGTGCAGCCACTGTCGAAATCAGTATTCAGTTCCTCAGAAAAATTGAATACAGAATCATCATATGATTCAGCAATTCCACTTCTGGATACATACATCCAAAAAACTGAAAGCAGGACCTGGAAGAGATACTGGTACATTCATGTTGATAGCAGCATTATTTACAAAAGTCTAAAGGTGAACGCACTCTAGGCGCCCACTAACAGACGAATAGGTAAGCAAAATGTGGTGTATAACCACAATGGAATATTTTTCAGCCTTAAAAAGGAAGGAGATCCTGTCTTAGGATACGATATGGATGAAACTTGAGGACATTATGTTAAGTAAAATAAGCTAATGACAAAAAGAAAAAAAAAAAAAGACAAGCATCGTATGGCTCCACTTAAATAAGATAACTAGAATTCATAGAAACAGAAAGTAGAATGGTGGTTGCCAGAGGCTGGGAAAGGGAATTAGCATTTAATGTGGACAGAGTTTCAGTTTTGCAAGAGGAAAACAGTTCTGGAGATGGATTGATAGGAATGGTTGCACAAGACTACAAATGTACTTAATACCACTGCGCTGCCCACTTAAAAATTGTTAAGGTGGTAAATTTCATGTTGTGCATATTTTACCACCACAATTACAAATAAAATACAAATGCATTCGGGCACTGCTGTTAGGAACTTCTTAGGAGTAACTAGTATTCAGAGCGGAGAAGGCAATGGCAAGCCACTCCAGAACTCTTGCCTGAAGAATCCCATGGATAGAGGAGCCTGATAGGCTGCAGTCCATGGGGTCGCTACGAGTCGGATGCGACTGAGCGACTTCACTTTCACTTTTCACTTTCACACAATGGAGAAGGCAATGGCAACCCACTCCAGTGTTCTTGCCTGGAGAATCCCAGGGACGGCAGATTGTGGGCTGCCGTCTGTGGGGTCGCACAGAGTCGGACACGACTGAAGCGACTTAGCAGCAGCAGCAGCAGTATTCAGAGAACCTTTAGCCATTCTTTGAAAAAGCATGAATCTCAGGGAGATGAGGAGAAAAGGCGTAAGAAACAGTGTGAAATGCTAGAGCGGTGTCCGGTGGTTCAGAGAGGACTCAGAAGGGAGGGGCTGTGATGTTAACGTTGGATGTTGAATTAGTCAGGATTTTTTGGGTTGAAAGTGACCCAAAAAACCTAATTTCCATTGGCCTAAAAAAAACTGAAATTTTCTGATGCAGCTGAGAATAACACAGGCCGAGGCAACTCAGAATTGGAGACAGACCTTACCAGCAAGACTCGGTCACCAGGTCTGGCTTCCTCTCCTCTTATTTCTGTCTTCCTTCTCTCCTGGTGCTCTGGTGGCTAAGAGTCTCTCAACTCCCTGTGGAACAGTGACTTCCCAAAGAAGATAGCTTCTCCCCCGGTTCCTAACTGAAAATCCTGGGGAAGGCATGTGATTGGTTTAGCTTGAGTCCCACCTCCACCTCTGGGCCAATCACGGTGCTCCAGGGAATGGGAGATTCTAATTGGCCCAGCCTGGATCATGTGACCTCTCTGGCAGGGGTTGGGGTGACATTTGCTTCAGGGAAGGCAGACGGGGTGCTTGCTGGGCACGTATATGCAGTTGCTACTGGCCACTTTTCTTTTAGAATGAAGTTTTTTTGGAGGTATCATCTCCACTGCTGAGCAAAGTTCACATACCCAGGTTCTCAATACAACCTAACGCTAAAGATCCCAAGCTTTGGGGAATATTAGACATGAGAATGAGGCTCAACTTCCTCACCAACTAGCAGTATGAACTTGGACAATACATTAGCCTTTCAAAGCCTCAGCTTCCCCATTGACGACATGGGTTTAATATCACAGGGTTGGTGTGAGGGTAAAATTAAGGAATGTTTTTAAATCATCTCGCACAGTGTCTTGTACCTTGTAAGCATCAAAAATTAAATTTAGAATAACTGTAATAAAAATTACTTTGAATATTGCCACCAGCCTGTCCTCTTTGCTGTCTGCCCTGTGGAGAACCAGGAAGCAGCTCTCTATGGCAGGCTGAATAGTTTTCATTCATTCAAGCCCCATCGGATCACCTCTTATGCAAGATTCATCCCATAGGTGGTTATTGTAAGGTTACTACCAGGGTCAGGATGGGCTCAGGAGAGTGAAGAGTCTAGGTGTCATGTTCAAGGGAGAAACCCAGGTACAAGCTGAGCCCTGGAGAATGAACATCTCTGTAAATGCCACGTCCTAAGCACCAGGCTTGCCCCACCCTCACTCATCCCAGCCCTGACAGCTGGACTAGAATCAATTCTTAGTCTCCTGTCTAGGGATTGAACCCAGACCACCTCAGTGAAAACACCGTGTCCTAACCACTGGACCGCCAGGGAATTCCTCGGGGGCTTGTTAAAAGGATACTACTAGGGCAAATCCAGCCCTAGAGAACCAGGTGGGTTTACGACTTTGAGAAGATATTCTCATCCCCTGTGGTTCTTCCGTTGTCAGCCCAGGCTGGGATTGGGAACCGGCATTGAGACTGGGGTCAGCCACGCACTGATGTGGGGTTTCCAGAAGCAGAAGATTTCTGCAGAGATGTTCTGGGGTGCGGTGGAGTAAAGGGCCCTGAGGGGCAAATGAGATGCACCCTACCCCCAATATTTCAGCTTTGCTGGAGCTTTTTCTTATTCGACCTTCAAGTGGGATGTCATTTGGCAAAAAAGTTCTATTGCTTAAAAGCAAAATGGTCATGATGAACCTATTTGCAGGGCAGGACTAGAGATGCAGACGTAGAGAATGAACTTGTGAACACACTGGGGGAAGGAGAGGGTGGCACAAATTGAGAGAGTAGCATTGACATTTAGACACCACCATGTGTAAAACGGGCTTCCCTGGTGGCTCAGAGGGTAAAGCGTCTGCCTGTGATGCAGGAGACCCGGGTTCGATCCCTGGGTCAGGGAGGTCCCCTGGAGAAGGAAATAGCAACCCACTCCAGTACTCTTGCCTGGAAAATCCCATGGACAGAGAAGCCTGGTAGACTACAGTCCATGGGATCACAAAGAGTCGGACATGACTGAGCAATTGCTTGCTTGCCTAGTGGGAAGGTGCTATACGGCACAGGGAGCTCAGCTCAGTGCTCTGGGATGACCTAAAGGGACGAAATGGTGGGGGAGGACAGTCCATGAGGGAGGGGATATGTGTATTCGTATAGCTGATTCACATTGTCATACAGCAGAAGCTGACACAACATTGTAAAGCAAGTATACAAAGAGTTTTTTTTTTGTTTGTTTGAAAACTCCTGGGCTGGAAATGGGAGAGAACTTGGCATCTCTTTAATAGGCAAATGACCAGTGTTTCCAAGAAGGTCACTCACTCCCCACGCCTCTCCTCTGCATGCTCGTCTTTCTCTTCCTCATCCTGGATTGAACCCCACCCTGACACCCTGAGGGCTGCCCCTTCACAGCTGGCGACAGTACCTGAGCCCTCCAGCCCTCATGTGGCTGCAGCCAGAGCCTGGCTGGCACCCCGTCCACTCCCATGCACGCCACTCCCATAGGGCTGACGCTGGCCAGCTCACTCAGCAGCCTCTCTGAGCAGGGTCAGAGGTCAGGGCAGGGAGAAGGCTCAGTCACGTGCTCTTGGTCTCGGGTTCCACCCCCGCCCCCGCCCCCCAGAAGGCCTGGATCTCCAAGTTCCCATGAGGGAGAGTCCTAATTCATCCACTGATTACAGCAGAAGGAGGATAAATTCTGAGGGCCAGTGAGGTTGCGTTCCAGTCCAGGGCATTCTTCTCCTTCGAGTCCTTTCTCCTCAGACATAGAAAGCCAGGAAGATTTCCATGTGATCTCATTTTATTAAGTATTTGTCTTTAAATTTTCCTTTGAATTATTTTTTAAGTCTTTTATTTTTTAAATAAAAGAAGCAGACTCATAGATATAAAGAACAAACTAGTGCTTACCAGTGGGAAGGGGGAGGAGCAGGGTAGGGGTGGGGAGCAGGAGGCACCAACCACTGGGTCAAGACGGGCTCAAGGATGGCTCCTCCTACAGGAAATACAGCCAGTGTTTTGTAATAACTGTAAATGGAAAGTAATCTTTAAAACGGTTAAATAAAAAAAATTTTAAAGGAAAGGAAAAATGCTGTTAAAATATGTTATTTCAATGCTTCTGAACTTAGGGACTAGGACAAATATACCTTTTTTCCTAGTGCATTATCTCTGATCTCAATGCTGATTTCAGAGAACTGAGTTCTGCAACTTTGGAGATAAATATCTAAGGGTTTCGTGATAGGGACGTTATTGTTTTGTTTTGTGTTTTAAGAAATTAACCCCCAAAGCAAAGATCATAATGGTGAAAAGGCACCCTCACGAATAATCAATAACTGGGTGTCATCATCACCCAGTTCCAGGCTGCAGACACCAAAAAGAAAAGGAAATATCAGCTGTAGAAATGAACAGAAACCACCTTGTCACCCCAACCAAGCACAGCCTCTAACGCTTCTATCAGACCATATTTTAATATTAAAACAGAAATGGATTATATCTCTGAAAGAGAAGCGAAAATGATTTGACACTATGTATATAATCTAATTCAAATCATGGGCCCCTAATCGACATTTAATTGATGCAATAATGCTTGTTCATGATGGTAAATAAACAAAATATATAAACAGAAACATCTTTGATGTTTAATGACTGCTTAGCAGCTATTTGGGTCAGAGCTACTGAGCCCTAATAAACAAATGCTTAATAATCAATTGAAACACATTTCTCTGGTTATTGCCTTATTAAATCAGGCTCCAACTCCAATTGCAGAATATTCCTTCCACTAGGAAGAAAATGGTTTGAAGTGGAAGAGGCTGCGATGATAGGTCCTCATGTACACTGTGAGTTAAAAGGAAATGTTTTTCTCTCTCCCCTCCAACAATCAGATGCAGTTTAGCAGGAAGGCTTATTCCCAGCTTGCATGTATCTTAGGCTTTATTGTCCTAAAAGAGAGTCTGTCACCTTTTCAGGCTTACTTTTCATTAGAAATCCTCTCCTATTTCGTATTTTACAGGGTAATCCATGTAAATAAAAAAATCCATGAAAAGTGCTCACAGCAATGTCTGGCAAGTACTAAGTACACAATAAATGATTTTCATTATTATTATTATAATCCTGACTTGTCACGGCTCTCTGAGCACATGTAGAATTCTGTCTTGGTCATCTCACCTGAGTTGTTTGGGGGTTTTTTTGTTTTTTTTTTCTTTTTCAGAAAAGTAAGCCTAATTTTCAGATCACACCCTGCCACCCCAGCCAGCAGCTCCAGCAGCTTCCAAACCATTGTCCAGGGAAGGGCCACAGCTGTCTGCAGCGGGATCTGCCATCAGAGCCACTTCCAGCTGGAGTTCTGAGCCTCGCTGATGGCTGATGGCATCCTTTTCTGTGTCACCCTGGCCCTCGCACTTCCAGGAGGTGAGACCTGCGCTGGATACCCTAAACTGGGCTGCCAGATATTCCTTGGGACTGACATGTAAGCTCTGTTTCCCATTCCTAAAGGCTTCCCAGAGCCCAGCTCCAGGTGACCACAGAGAATCAAGCCCATAAGACATTCCTTCCTTATCAGACAGTCTCTAGCCTCTTTAGCCAGCCTCTAGTTTCTCTGCTCTGCCCTCCCTTCCCTCTCCGCTCCTCTCTAGCACAGCCAGCAGTGACTGGAGTCTGTCTGCCCAGGGTAGGAAGGAGACCCAGAGGTCAGCTGCATAGGTACAGAGACGAGGAAGCGGAGAGCGGGGGACGGGGGCAGGCAGAGGAGGATGACAATGATGAGATGAAGCAGAGACCATTTGGTGCCAGTGGAACATTTAAGAAAGAGATTAGCCGAATGACAGTGGACCCGAAGCCCATTGGGTGTGCTTGATGGTCCCATGGCGCCATCGTGTGGCCAGTCCATGTAATGACCAAGGGGCCCCCTTCTAGTGACCGAGGAAGCTCCTCTCCGAGTTGTCTGGGCTCCTTCTTAGACCTCAGAAGCCCCGTGACTCACCCTTTAGGAGTGCAGAAAGGAGACGTGGAAAGTGGAGGCCAGAGCAAGGGCTCCAAAAGTGTGCCCAGGGAATCTGAGAGGTCTCAGAGACAAAAGCTGATCCCAAAAGACCAGAAGTTCCTGCAAGAAAGGGCGTCAAGAGAAAGAAAGCCTCATGTGAACAGAAAAAGCTACAAGGGTGGAAACCCAGACCGCCTCTATTAGAGCTCTAGATTCCCAAGACACCTTGGTGCTGGGCATCTGGAGGGAGGGAGAGAGCCCAACCTGGGGGCTGGGGTGGGTGCCCGGGGTGCCAGGCCTCTTGGAGGCAAAGAGCTCCTCCCCGTCCTCTGCCTCCTCCTCTTCTTCCTCCTCCTTCTTCCCCTCCCCCTCCCCCTTTGTCTCCTCCCCCTCCCCCTCCTCCTATCTCACCAACTCAAACACAGGCTAGGAGGGCACATCGCCGGGATGGTGAGAAGCCGCGGAGATAGGAAGAACATGCCCACGACCCTCTGCAGCTCTGAAGAGCCATCACTCCTGCATTTATCCCGTGGTCTTGCCAGGTCTGTGCAACCCCATTTTACTGATGTACTCGTTTTGTTCCAAGTCCATCTTGCAGCAAAATGCCCTTGGGAGGTCATTATTAAACAGTAAGATTTGGAAGTCAAACTGCCTAAGTTTCTTTCTCCAACTGTATACCTTTACTGGCTGTGCGACCTTAGGCTGGTCATCCATCCTCTCTGAGCCATCATTGCCAGATCTATAAAATGGAGAGATCACAGAGGTAAAATGAGATAACATCCATAGTGCTAGATATTTTCACATACAAGAGCTAATTCAGCTCCCAAAACTGCCCACAGTGCTATCATCCCCATTTTACAGATGGGAAAACAGGTTCAGAAAGGCTGAAATGACTGGATGGAGGTCACATTGATAGTAAGGGACAGAGATGGAACTTGAACCCAGGTCTGAATGAGTGTTCATTGACTGTCTCCCCATCCAAGTTTGTTGAAGGCAACTGTCTCTATTCCCTGATCTAGGCTCAGTGACTGGCATGTGGCAGGGGCTTGATACATACTTATTTATTGACCACCCACATCAGCGCAGAGTCACCAAGTACACCATGCTCGCTCAGGCCACCCTGAAACTCGCAGCTTCCTCAAACACGCCAAGCAAGCCCTTTCTGGTCTCCCAAACTTTGTATGGACTGTTCCTCCTGCTGACAAGGCCCTTCCCTCTTGCCTTCGCCTGAAAAACACAGACCCAGGCCAAATTTCCCTTCTTCTGCAAGGGTTTTCTCTGCCCTTCCAGGCACAGCAAGGCTCCCAGGTTAGAACCACAGAACTCGATTAGCACATGAGTCATACGACAGCACCGTCCTCTGCCATCCCCTGAGTACTCCACTAGGCAGAGACCTCCTGGGGGAGGGAGGCGAGGGGCGAGGGCAGGCAGATTCTCTCCCTGCAGCTGCGTCCAGCCTGGAGCACTGAGGATCATGGAGGGTCCTTAGTGAAAGTGGGAGGGACACTGGAGAAAAAGAAGGGGAGAGAGAATAAGGGGAGACGGGAGAGAGAAGAGGAGAGAAGGGAAGGGTAAAGAGAGGGAATGAGGACCTGAAGAAGGAGGGAAGAAAGAATGAACGGAAGGAGGGAGACAGACAGCAGCCCGACTTCCACAGTCAGCTTATGGGGGCCTCTTTCCTTGGCAGACGGAGAGGAGGGAGGGGGTTCTAGCGAGGGCGCATGTGCGTGCCCGTGGTGCCAGCCACCTGGTCCTCTTCCAGGGCATCCTTCCCACCAATTCTCTCCTGTACCCGAGGCTGGTGCCGGGGCGCCTGACTCTAGATTCTTTCCGAGTCGGCATTTTTCTTCCCATGCTGGGACACAGGCTCAGGCTCGGGGAGCAAGCACACCTGCCCGGCCTGTGCTGACACACAGATTTTCAGAGGAAGGGAAAACGAGCCTGGATGATGCTGGGAGGCTGGGACAGAGTCCTACCAGCTGCCCCAGGCAGAGAGTTCAGCAGCTGCTCTAAGGGTGGCCCCCACAGAGGACCCAGAGGCTTCTTCTACTGGTCCCCACCTCATTCTCCCCTGTTCCTCCTGCACCTTGAATAAAGTGGAAATGATCGAGGCATGAGTGCTGTTAGGAGCAGACACACAGAGTCAGGGGTGCACAGGAAAGAAACCCACAGCCTCCTCTCTTGGACCAATGTCAGAGCAGCGCTTTCTCATTACCTGCAAACAAACCCTCTAGAAATACTGCAAAAGAAATGGCATCCAAAATTCAGTAGCTCCAAAGCAATTTGACAAAATAAAATGTCCTTTTAAAGAACATTCTATTAGCCTGCTGGTCCCTCTGGGCATGATGTATTTGGGTTTTGCTTCTGCTAAAACCAAGTTGGTGTCATATCTTCCTTAGGGAAATGAGGGCAAGCTTAGCTCCCACAGCTCTGGAGAAGGAAAAAGAGAATGTCTAAGCCCCCACCTTGCACCCCAAGCTGGACCTAGAAACCTCAGCCCCACCCAAGGAGAATGGGAGTAACTGGCAGCAATAGCAGCCTTCACGTACTGGGCCCTTGGTACATGCCACGCCCTGCTGAGCCAAGCCCTGAAGTCACGTGGTCCTTCCAAAATCCCAGCAGGAGGTTGTTCTGATTTTACAGAGGACAGCTCAGAGAAGCACAGTAACTTGCCTAAGGTCACACAGCGAGTAAGCCATAACTCAGGTTATGAACTCCACCCACACTCTGTTGCTGAGTGCTGCTTGCCTTTTTCACTTTTCTTCTGCAAAAAGTCTATGGGTGAGAACTGCCAAAGATAATCCTAGGGACATGGGCTTCCCTGGCGGCTCAGACAGTAAAGAATCTTCCTGCAATGCAGGAGATCCAGGTTCGATCCGTGGGTCAGGACAATCTTCTGGAGAAGGAAATGGCAACTCTCTCCAGTATTCTTGCCTGGAGAATCCCATGGACAGAGACACCTGGCCGGCTACAGTCCATGGGTCACAGAGAGTTGGACATGACTGAAGTGCAAGCATTCACATGCACACACCCATGTTATGTCTCCTTTCTTGAGAAGGTTCTGCTTAGTTCTGAGACCATATCTTCCCCCTAGTTTTTACTATTCAAGTATTCTTTCTTTGGAGAAGGCAATGGCACCCCACCCCAGTACTCCTGCCTGGAAAATCCCATGGATGCAGGAGCCTGGAAGGCTGCAGTCCGTGGGGTTGCTGATGGTAGGACATGACTGAACGACTTCACTTTCACTTTTCACTTTCATGCATTGGAGAAGGAAATGGCAACCCACTCCAGTGTTCTTGCCTGGAGAATCCCAGGGACAGGGGGGCCTGGTGGGCTGCCGTCTATGGGGTCGCACAGAGCGGGACACGACTGAAGCGACTTAGCAGAGCAGAGAGAGCAGATTCTTTCTTTTGTAAACTGGTAATGATTATAAGGATAGCTGTTTTATGAAGGTCCTCACCTAGAAAAGACATGGCTTCCCTCTGTCTGTCTCTCACAGATATTCTGTTTGTTTGTAAATATATATTTTTTAATCTGTGGAAAGCAGCAGTCTAGAAACCAAAGTTCTCATGTCTTTCGATGTTCCCCAAACCAGAATATGGTACATGAGTGTCACTGAGGGATGCAGTCAACTGGGGACCCCAGAGGTAGGGATAATACCTGCTTGAGATGCTCAGGGAGAGGAAATAAGACTTATCTGGCTTCAAACCAGACTAGAAATGAGTCAGGATGGAGCCCAGACCAGAGCTGAGGTCTCTGTGCTTATTGCCCCATCCCAAGCTGCCTATAAAGAGCCTGAGCTCCCAGGAAGCCCCAGGTCAGTGTCCCCCCTTCTCCCCTGGGCCCCACTCCCCTATGACCTTGCCATGCCCTCCCTTCCCACAGGGCAGGCAGGGGTCCAGCATGTCTCACCCTCCTCCATCCCACAGACACAGCCTGGAAATCAGGGCTGCGATGGTTACCCCAAAAAGCCCCACGTGCTGACAGGTATGTCATTACACACTGAGTAGCTTAGCCGGCAGAATCCGTTCATCTTCCCTTGGTGAGTGACGTGTCAAATCTAAGTATGAGAGGAAGAGAGAGGGTGTTGGAGTCTGTGTCTTCCTGCTGAAAACTCCTGCGAGAACCAGAAAGGTCTCACTGGTCTTTCCAAGCCCCACGCCAGGCCTGAAGGCAGTAAACTGATAACATCGTAGCCCCTGGCCAGAGCATGGAGGTGTTCTCAGACCTGACACCTGTACCATGATGATCAGGGAAGAGGTGACATCTACATCCAGATGCCAGGGGTTCCACAGATGCACATCAGGGCCGGAAGGGAATTCCATGAAGGGATAACCACCTCGGCCATGGCCTAGGATTCCTGTTGCATTCATGCTGCCTAACAGCCCCAGTTGCTCAGTATACACAGCACTGCTCATGGGTCTGTGATCGGCTGGCCTGGTCTGGCTTCTGACTGCAGGGTGCCACCAGGTCTGCTCCATGTGGCTCATAGTCTGGGATCCGTGAAGAAGACACACAGTCGTGCTGGAAAATACAATTACCTCAGTGGGTCCTGAACCCCAGCTCCACCTCCGCCCAGTTCCTTCCTCTCAGCCACCCAAGTCCTCTCATAATATGATCAGTGCCCCAGGAAGGATGTCCTCTGCCCTTGACCCAGGTCAGTCTTTCCTTTTGTGGCTGTGCTGGGTCTTCATTGCTGTGCAGGCTTTTCTCTAGTTGCAGCGAGCAGAGGCTACTCTTCACTGCGATGCTCAGGTTTCTCATTGCGGGGCTTCTCTGGTTGTGGAGCACAGGCCCTGGGGTCCATGGGCTTCAGCAGTCGTGGCTCGTGGGCTCTAGAGCGCAGGCTCAGAAGATGTGGTGCCCAGGCTTAGCTGCTCTGTGGCATGTCGGATCCTCCACAACCAGAGATTGAACCTGTTTCCCCTGCATTGGCAGGTGGATTCTTCACCACTGGACCACCAGGGAAGCCCGACCCAGATCAGCCTTTATCACTCCTTCCCTCAGACCCTGCCTTTCTTCCTAAACTAAAATCCTGCCTCACAGGTCACCTCAGGAGAAAGCGATGCCCAGGAGATTGGCTCTGCTAAATGAAACCCATGGGTTGCTAAAAATGAGAAAACTCAGTTTTACCTACTCCCCTAGCACTCAAGGACATCACAAGCCTGCCTGAGCTCTGAAGGGTAGGGTGGTCCCCACCCACAGACCCTGACCCTAGTCCCCAAGCCCCATGAACCAGTGCTTCTCAGAATCAGGGATCTCAGACAGGTCAGGGGATGCCCAGAGCTGAGGAGCCACACTCAAGAAATGATCAAGCCGGAAAACTTCTTCGTGATTTGGGTACCATGAGGGGGAGGGGAGGAGGGGGGAGGGGAGGAGGGGGGAGGGCCCTGCTGGCTTCCCGGTTCTTAATTTGAGGCTCCAAAAGAAAGAAATAATAACAATAACCACCCCTACTGCCGCCGCAGCATTTCCCGCCCGCGAAGGCATCCGAGAAAGTGCTGACGGGGCCGGCTGACAAGCCGTGTGCATTGTAATTCACACCATAACAGCATCTCCAGGGCTCATGGATTTCTCATTGAAAAATTATGTGATGTCTTTTTGGAAACCCAATACTGAGTTATTGATATCGTGAAGGCAGCCGGCTCACCACTTCCAGCTTATTAGCTTTATACTTTCTGAAGGACTTTTTTTTTTTCTCCTTCTCTAATTTTCAACTTGGTTTTCCCTTTTCAGTTTAAATCGGATCACGAGGTTTGAGTGAGTGTCTTGAGTGTGTACCTGGGGAGTGGGTGCTCTGTAACCCTGGGAGTGGGTGCCCTGAGAAGCATGTCAAGATGTGTGTGTACGTATGTGTGGTTTCCCACAAGGGTGTAAGTGAGAGTGTGTAACTGGGTGTGTAAGCGGTGGGGGATCTTCCAGCTCTGCAGATACCTGTGGGCATGTGTGTGTGCAGACGTGCATGTGTGTGTACCTTCATGACTGCTCTGTTGTGTGTCCACATGTAGAGTTGCAGGTGTACATATAGCACGTGTGTAGGTGTGTAAGTACACATGTGGTGTATGTGTAGCTAGATGAGGGTGTGTCCGTGTATCTTTGTACCTGAGTAGCCACATGTATGGTTGTATATGTGTCTATATAGCTGCAGGTGTGTGTGTAGGTGTATGCCTAAGGATATATATAGTTGTAGAGGTAGGTGTGGGTTTCCCTGACGGTTCAATGGTAAGGAGCCCACCTACCAATGCAGGAGTCACAGATTCGATACCTGGTTGGGGAAGATCCCCTGGGGAAGGAAATGGCAACCTACTCCAGTATTCTTGCCTGGGAAATCCCATGGATGGAGGAGTCTGGCAGGCTACAGGCCATGGGGTCACAGGCTACAGTCCATGGGGTCATATGCAAATGTGCATGTGAGTATATCTTTCTATCTGCCTAGCTGTGTGAATGGGGGTGTGTCTGTATTCTGTCCACATATCCATGTGAATCTGTGTGTTTTGAAATGCACGTTCATATATGTATACCTATGTGTCTTCACGTCTCTACATGTCTTTGAAACCGTGGGTCCAATTGATAAAAATGAGAAAATTCAGTTTTACTGCTCCCCTAGCACTCAAGGACATCTCAAGCCTGCCCGAGCTCTGAAGGGGAGGGTGGCCCCCACCCGCACCCCTGCAGTCTACAGTCTTTGGGTCTGTAACACATGTGTCTGTGAGAGGCAGAACCGCTGTGGGTCGTAGGGTCACACACCCTGGGGACCAACATTAGTTCTGCCTCTTGCTTCGTGTGACCTTGGGCAGTTTTCTTAACCTCTCAGGAACTCAATTCCTCATCAAAGGGAGGAGGACTGTGGCCTTACCTAATAGAGCTATGAGGACTAAGGGAGTTAATGTCTATGAAGCATCCAGCCCAGAGCCCTGCAGTGCTCAACTTACACAGTCATTACATCAGCATACGTGTTGGAGGGGACAGCCCTACTCTGAGAAACTTCTCTCACCAGCTCTTACCTGCTCAAGCTCCAGGATGTGACTGAAACCAGTTTTGTGCCTGGCAGCCCCACGCAGAGCCTTTGCAAAGATGCCTCCGTGGAACTGATGGCCTCAGTTGACTTTGGACCACACTGCTGAGTATTAGACACACACCTGGCCCGGTGAAGATCTACAGAAGTGAGTCGGGTAGCATGCTGCCACCCGATTAAGCCAAGAAGGCGATAATAGGCGAGAGGTCTAGAATGAAATATACAAGGTACAGAAAGTGCTCTGAGATTCCACAGAAGAAGGGCTTCCACCCTGTTTCAGGAAGGGAGTAGCTTCATAGAAGTGTTAGCTCTCCATCTGGGGCCTCAGGGGGTGAGAAAGATTTCTGCAGAAATCCTGGAAGCCTAGGAAGAGAGCGGGTCTTCTATGTTTCCTCTCAAATCTCCTGTCTTGAATACCCGGGGGTGGACACCCTCTTAGTACTTGAGGGTGGGGGGTCAGAATCCCAACTGGGGGAGTTTGATGAGGTCTGAGTTTAAAGATTTACATGATCCAGAGAGGGGGAAGATGATCCCACCTAACTGAGGATGGATTTCTCATCAGCCTGGTGAGGGGTTGCTCCAATTTAATTCAGGATAGAAAAGAGGCATGGCATTCAGCTGCTTGCACTCAAGGACACCACGTCTCCAAACCCTAGTGTATATTTTATACCAGCAGCATATCTCAAGTCACGTTTCAAGTGCTCAACAGCCATGGGAGGCTCATGGCCGCCATATTGGACAGTGCAAATCTAAACTTCCAAACACACAGAGGCCTGGCAATGTCTCTACACAGCCCCCAGATGCCAAATTCCAATACTGGTGTTTGATACAGCAGCGGGGCAGGTACACAAAGGACAGAGCTGCTTTCCTGGAAATCACTTCCCTGCCCTCCTGCCAAGGCTGCAGCAGCTGGGCAGGACTCTAGTTTAGGTCTCAGTCCTCGGGCCCCTCGGGGGAGCAGCAGAACCTAAAAGACCGCTGGGCAGTGGCTGCAGCCAGATGCAGGACTGGTGAGGAGGGGGAGAGGACGGGAGGGAGAGGAAGGGGAGGGCAGGAGGAGAAAGCAGACAGCCTGGACCAGACCGCAGCAAGGTCAAGTGCTTGAGGTGGCATTCAGAGCAGATTTGTGTAGCTGGAGGAAGGAGGAGGAAAGAGAAGTGAGGGGAAGGGAGACAGCAAAGTGTGAAGCACCGACTGTGTGCCGGGCTGCTCAGTGCCTTCACACAGGTAGGTCATCTCCTTTGGTCCTCCCCGCGTCCCTGTGAATTGGCTATTTTCCATTGAAGAGGGTGTTTGGGAGCCTTTGGGGATCTCTCCTTGACTGGAGATGACCATGGGCATGGAGAGTGGGGAAACATCCTGCTGGACAAAAGAATAAAACAGATCTCTCTCTTGAGACATCAACAGTGCACTCCGTTGAGAAACGCTTTGAGGGACTGACCTCATTTTGCAGGTGAGGACACGGAGGCTCAAAGAGGTCAGGTGAGTTCCAGACACCCAGCAGATGTTCCATAAATAAGTATGGAATGAATGAATAAAAATGGCTTGGACACTTTCTTGACCCCTGAGACAGCTCCCTTCCCATCCCTGGTCATCTCCCCAGGGATCCTGGGGTGCAGAGCATGTCTGTGACCATATGTCCCTTGGGGCCCTCATCCCCACCCCACCCCTTGATCACGACTGAACCCCAAACACCCTTCTCTGTCTACAGCCATCTCACACCTGCTGAGGGTAGATTGAGCGGAGGAAAGAGGTTCTCAACTTGGAATCGGAAAACCTGGGTTCAGATCCCAGCTCCTTCATCAGGTAGCCTTGGGAAAAGCTACCCATCTTTCATTCATGCTTCCATTCATTCATCCATTCACTGCAAATGCTGGTGTGGTTAAGAGCCAGGGCTCTGGGCTGAGACAGCCCTGAGTTATGTCCCTGCTCTGCCACTTACTCGTTCGGGGGTGAACTTGACAGAATTCCCTAACTTTTTTGAGCCAAAAGTGTGCTCCTGTGTAAAATGGGGTAGTAACTGGACTACCCCTCACTGCACTGGACCAAGGAGTAGATTACATGCTCCAAGTAACGCCCCAAGCCCAGGGTTCCTCAGTCAGCCCGCAGGTCAGACATTATCCAGTGAAGGCTACAAGCCACCACGAGCTGGGAAGGCAGCATGAGTCCACCTGCAAGGCGCTGTCACCCGAGAGAGGGGCAGGGTGACAAAACAGCCACCACAGCGTCCAACTCATGGTAGAAATCCCAGTGCCCACCTGCCCCCCTCCTCTTCTTCCTTTCCCGTTTATCACCCAGGCATCCTGTGCGTTATGAAGGGACCTCCTTGCCTTAACTCCTAATGGGATAGATTTGTTGCTGTTTAGTTGCTAAGTTGTGTCTGACCCTTTGTGACCCCATGAACTGCAGCATGTCAGGCTTCCCTGTCCTTCACTATCTCCCCAAATTTGCTCCAACTCACGTCCATTGAGTCGGTGATACTATCCAACCACCTCATCCTCTGCCGTCCCCTTCACCTTTTGCCATCAATCTTTCCCAGCATCAGAGTGTTTTCCAATGAGTTGGCTCTTGCGATCAGGTGGCCAAAGCATTGGAACTTTAGCTTCAGCATCAGTTCTTCCAATGAATATTCAGGGTAGATTTCTTTTAGGACTGACTGGCTTGATTGCCTCACAGTCTCAAGGGACTCTCAAGAGTCTGCTCCAACACCGCAATTCGAAAGCTTCAATAGCAAGTGGGAATCAGGCTCTTTTGACATGAACATGGAAGAGATGTGTTAGAAGGAGGCCAACAGGGTCCAGAATTCCCAAGAATGGTCAATCCTTTAGGATGATCACCCAGACCACACTCTACCCACAACCCACTCAGAAGCCAGAGGGATGGACCCCCACACAGCTGGGGTCATTTTTTCCTTCCCACTCCCAAGGTTTCAGCATCAGGGCTTACTTAACAAGCTGGGGCAGCCAACAGCCACACACATTCCAGAATCAGCAGCTGTTCTTATACTCAGATAACACAGCACAAACATCAAGTTGGAAAAAATAGTCCTTTCTTTGGATTCCCACTGATACCCAGATAAGAGTGTGTATGTGTGCATGCACACTCACACGCACACACAACACACACACACAAAGAGACCATTTTTCTTTTTGCATCTTACAGAGAAAGGCCCCAAGCATTCCGTTCCAACTCCTTTCCATGGGAAAGGTGTTCTGTGCTGTGCCCCAGTGGGTCTGTGTGACTGAGTTAAAATGTGTTCTTTTTTTTTTTATTAGATGAATTGCATCATTAAATTACATTATAAAAGCTAAAAATGCACCATTAATTTTCAAAAACAATAGTAAATACATCTCATTTCTAATACATGATTCTGCATTTAATTTTTGCCTGGGGCCTTGCCTTCTTTTTTCCCCAGCCTCACTGTCTCCCTTTATGCAGACTATATAAATGGAGCTAAATTGCCAAAGAAATTTTTGCCAAATGTCCGTAATGTGAAAATAAATGAATTTCTAATTGGCTGTTGCAAAAAGAAAAATTACTTTTTGATCTCAGCTCAGCCAAGCAAAAATCTACCTAGCTGGAGTAATAAGATGCGGGTACACTGCAGGCAATGAACAGAGAGACAAAAGGCCAGCGAAGAGGCTCTCAGGATGAAATTTCTTCTCTTTCCTCCCTGTCTCCCTCCAGCTGGCCAGGCAGTCCAGCCTGGAACAAGCCATTAGAGGGGCCAGGCGAGGATCCAGCCCCCCAGGAGTCCAGCTCTGTGCCTTCTCAGGGACTCTGGGACCCAGCTGTAGTAACACTCGGTACTCCAGGGTTTAAGCCCCAACTGTTCCGTCACTGGCTCTGCAACCCTGAGTAAGTTACTTGACCTCTCTCAACCTCCAATTTTCCATCTGTAAATAATAGTCATTTCTGCCTTTTGTAGGCTTGTCAGGAGGTAGGAGGAGTTGAATTGTGTTCCTTTCCAAAATTCATATGTTGCAGTCCTAGCCCCCACATCTCAGAATGTGACCTTGTTTGGAGATAGGGTCTTTACAGAGGCCCATCCGGTTACAATGAGGTCATTGGGGTGGGGCCCTAGTCCAATATGACTGGTGTCCTTATAAGAAGAGGAAATTTCGACAGACACATGGAGGGAAGATGGTATGAAGAGATACAGGAAGAAGACAGCCATCGACACACCAGAGAGAGGCCCAGAACAGACCCCTCCCCCATGGCCTCTAGAAGGAACCAACCCTGCCGCCAACTTGGCTTTCCCGCCCCAGAATTGCGAGAAAATTAATTTTTGTTACCAAAGTCACTAGTTATTGGTATTTAGCTACAGCAGCCCTAGCAGACTAATCCATGAGGTCTGAGACACTGATAAACATACGCCAGCAAGCATGGCATCTGGTTGCTCCTGCCATTATTCCAGAATTCTCCCAGGATGACCCCAAAAGGAGGAGAGGGAAGAGACGAGGGTGAGGACTCATCATAGCCTGTGACCCTCTAGAGACAACCTGGGGGGCAGCTGTGCTGAGCAAGAACCCAAGCTCCGTGACACCCTACCTAGACACACATGGGAGCCACGGGTGGGAGAAAGTCATGGGGTTTCAGGACATCCGTGAGTTCAGACAAGGAGGGCATCGTCTGCGGTGGCCACAGAAAGAGCAGAACCCCAGTTGTCAAATGCCACCTGAGATCCTTGGATTCTGGTAAGATCTCAGAAGGAGGGCCTAAGTACAGACTGAAAGTGAATTCCCTGCCAGTTCAGGGGGCCAAGGGGTAGGGGTTAGAGTCAGATTTAATCGATTTAAAGGAAAGATCTGGGACTTCCCTGGTGGTCCAGTGCTTAAGAATCCATCTTCCAGGGACTTCCTTGGTGCTCCCGTGGCTAAGACTCTGAGCTCCCAATGCAGGGGGCCCAGGTTTGATCCCTGGTGAGGGAACCAGATCTTACATGCTGCAGCTTAAGATCCTGAGTGTCCCAACTAAGACCTAGCGTGGCCAAATAAGTAAATTAATAATGTTAAAAAGAGAGAGAGAGAGAAACCACCTTCCAATGCAGTGGGGGCTGGTTTTATCCCTGGTCAGGGAATTAAGATCCCACATGCCATGGGGCAACTAAGCCCATGCCGCTACCAGAGAGAAGCCCAGGCACCGCGTACTGCAACGAAGACCCGGCACTGCCAAATAAATAAATAAATAAATAGTGTGCTACACTTACACATTTTAAAAAGAAAGAAGGAAAAGAAAAGACCTAATTGGCTATTTTCTCCACCTCTGAATTTCTACTGCAAGCTTCAAAACAATCCACCACTCAAGGGCCACCCATTGATTCCTTGTCCTCTGAACACACAGGTCTTTCCCTCCTACTCTGCACAGACTGTTCTCTCTGCCTGGAATAATATCCCTCTTCCTTGGCTCCACTTGAAGGACTCCTATAAAGCCATGAAGCCCCATCTTCAATGTCCTCTTTTCCATAAATGCTTCTCTAGCTGCCTCAGGCTGAGTCAACCACTCTCCAGACTTATCAAGGAGTTTCTAGAAGGAAGGGCTGAGTTCAGGTTGCTCAGTTAATCCGCCTTTCCAGTATTCCGGCTTTGAGGATCAGCAATGTTTCTGCTTCTGCTCCCTCACTGTTCTCTTCTCCTCTTCCTGGCTACTGTCACTAAATCCATCTCATTTACACTGGGAGAGAAAAGAAAAAGACAGGCAAGCTGAAGTCTGCTGTCATCCTTATACGACAGAGGGGAAAAAAATCAAGGCTGAGAGCAGTGGAAGGATTTGGCCAGGGTCGCACAGCCAGGAAGTGGTGAGCTAGGATTCAAACCCAGGCAGTCTGGCTCCCGAACCCAAGCTCGCAGCTGACACACTTTCACTGGCTCTCAGGAACATGCCCTGATCGAATCTCTGTTTGGACACAAGGCTCCACTGCTGTGAGGGTCCCCCTGGGACCTCATCTTCCCCAGACCTGCGAGGAGAGGGGAGGGAAGAGAAATGGAGACCAGACAGGACCTGAATGGACAGAGGCAACCAGAACAGAACTAATTCCCAACCAAAATCCCAGGGTCCAAACCCCCCTCCTGACAGGCTCCCACCTGGGACTATGGCTCAGATCACAAGATTCAGGGGGGAGAGAGGCGGGGAGCCTTGTGGGGAGCAATAACACAGGCAGTGGCTGGCGTCACAGGCTCAGAGTTCCCAGGATCTGATCAGGGCTGGGGTCCCAGAGAGGGGCTCTCCAGCTGGACGAAGTCTGTCAGCAGAAGGCAGGTCATCTAGTCACGGGGGCAAAATGGCAGGCAGTGGTGTCAGGCAGGGTGGGAGGGCAAGGTCAACACAAGATGGAAAACCTCCCTGGACGTCTGCAGACCTCTTCTACCCAGGATGGGCTAGAAGAGCGGGCTAGATAGACTGAGTCCCTCAAGAGACCTCAGGAATAACCATCACCCCCTCCATCACTGCATGGGAGCTACTGAGAGGCAAGCAGGTGGACTTTGCACATTGATCTTCCATTTACGAGGACTTTGGTTTCCCCTGGAGAGTCTTCTTAGCAGGCCCAGCTCCGAGAAAGCAGAGAGAAGCAGGGCTGAGAAGCAGACACAGAAAGATGTGATGGGCCTCAGCCTCCATCCCAGATAGAGCTGGGTTCCTGCAGCGTTTCCTTCAGTCCTGGGAGCTCTGTTGTCTTGAGTTTCTCTCACTTGCAGCCAATGAGTTCTATCTTTTTCACCTACACACAACTTTCCTTTGTGTCCAGCTCACCACCTCACTGTTACAACAGCACCCACACTACTCAGGCTGCCTGGAGGGGCTCTGCAACACAGAGCATCAGATCAGACCCCAGTGCTCCAGCCCCTCCCCAGTAGCTCCCGGCCCACAGACCTGAAACAGGCTGGCCGCTGACCTGAGGACCCCACAACGTGGCCAAACTCTGAGCCACCCGCCAGGCAGTCTGTAAACACCACCTCTTTTCCCTTTTGTGTGCATATTAATTACTCCAAAACAGGTGCAAAACCAACCTCGTTTATTATGATTTCTTTGAGCCTGTAATGGCAGTTGCTGCGAATAAATCCCGTTAACCCAGGGAAAGGATTTATGGCCCCAAATTTACACCAGCCGTTTAATCATGGCACCTTTGCTGCAGACAGACTTTCTGGAGAACAATTTGCCCCACGATTTGTCAGTGGGAAAATGGCCTCATATAAACGTTTGGAGGAAATAAATGCTAATCCACAGCTCACTCTTTCATTCTCCTAATTGCCCAGGGAATTTAAAGGAGACAAACTTATTTACTCACAGCAGGAAGTGAGCTGTAATAAACCATCACCATTGCGGGCTGTAATCAGTCCCCAACAGGGAAGGGGGAGGGGGTCTGGGGTTTACACATCTGGGAGTGGGTGGGTGAGGCCATCGGGCCATTTAAGTGGCTGGCTGATACATCTGCCCTCCCCCAACCTCAGTTTACCCCAGGCTTCCCTAACCACCAAGTTGACTGCAGGAAGGGTTCCTGGGAAAGGGGGTCCCCCTCCTCCAAGCTGTCCTGAGGTTTTGGGGAAGGAGGCCCAGAGCCAACCAAGAGAGCTTGCAGGGAGAGAAGGAGAGGTACCCCCTGCGTTGGAGGCAAGGCCCTGGAAGCCAGCAGTCCTGCAAGGAAGCCAAGCTTCCACTCCCATAGTTCCAGGATTGGGCTTCCACAAACCTCAACCTCGTGTGCTGGGCAGAAGAGGGTGAGACCACCAGGCACTTCTGAGTGGCACCGTGGTGAAGGAGAGACCCAGGACCCAAGTTTGCTAGGGGACATGGGGCTCACACCTCTATATCATTCTTCCTAGGAGACTCGGTGGCCTGCTGTGGGCTGTCCCTCTCAGATCTCTTTCCTCTGCAGAGGTCCTATCCCAGCATGAGCAAGAATCTGCCTGTTCCCATGGTATCAGAGCCAGAAGTGCTAAGAAGTCCTCTTGTAACATAGGATGTGACCCATGGGTCTGTACACAGTGCCATTTTCACAAACCCCAGTGTGAATGATGCCACCTAGAATTGTGCAGTGTACAACCTGTGCAACTGCTCACAGTGGACTTGTCGGATACTGTGTAGGGACCAAAATATTCAAAGTTTTTCATCAGTCCTCCTCTCTGTCCCCTCCTGTCTTCTCCTAGGCACGAAGGTAACTTCCCAAAGAGCAGAGGCCAGGGTCCCACCTCCAAACTTATACCCTCCCTACCCCACCTCTGGACTTCTCTCCCCTGTCCTCACCTCATCCCCACTCTCCCCAACTCTGATTTGGTCACATTCTTGCAGATCATCTTCAAAAGAACAGAGAGTGCCTGAGTTTGAAATGGAACACAGCCACTAACCAGCTGTGAACACAGCCCTTTAAACTTCCTGTACCTCCATCTCCTCTGTAAAAATTCTCCATAATTCCTGGGGGATTATGCTGTCACTCAGGGTGGCCGTGAGATTAAAGGAGATAACGTGTATAAAGTGCCCTGGCACAGCATCTGCTAGCCGGATGTTATTCTGTAGGCAAGGATGAGGAGGCCCTGGGGACCTCACTGCACTCTGGCTTAGTGAAGAAGGTTGGATCACGTCTCACCAAGAAAACCAGACTGCCCAGGGCAAAGGGCAATAAAGTCTCAAGTGAAGATTCGGGATCTTGCCAGCTCAGAGCAGCAGTGCTCATGCCCGGGGGGAGAAGCCACAACTTCTGAGAGGTCAGTCGGGACGATCTAAAGGATTTCCTGGGCACTGATGGGCTAGGAGCAGGGTGGTGGACATTAGCTCTCTACAGGGGATCCGGTAGCAGTTTCAGGAAGCCCAGACATGGCAAGGCGGTGGGTGATGGATGGTCGCCTCCCTAAAGCACTAGGCGTTTTATTGCTTCATCTCCAAGCTTATGACGGTTTTCCGTACAGTCACATGTTTAACGTCCATCTTTCCCACTATGCGGTCATCAACCTAAGATCATGGGCTTTGTCTGTCCTGCTCATCACTGTATCCCTAATGCTTAGCACAGTGGCTGACCCATAGTAGGTCTTTGATAAATATTTGCTGAATGAATGAACAAACCCTCTAGGGGTAGGTATCATTAGCACCATTTGACAGGTATGGCTCAGAGAGGTTGTGTAACTTGCCTAAAGTCACACAGTTCTGCCTTTGGGACCAAATACAGCACAGCAAGAAAAAAAAAAAAGGTAAGTCCTGTAAGCTTCCTCTTTAATGCAGTAGGAATCGCTGAAGATAATGGGATCTGATGTTGGGAGATTCATTAACGGAGGGACTCATCAACAGAGGTGTAAAGCAAGGAGGGGACAGTCTAACACTATACTGCCCATGCCCCACGTGGAACGTGGGTTCCACAATTCGAGAGGGGCTTGGCCAGACCTAAAGATGCTAAAGATTCCGTGATCATGGTGAGAGAAGAGAAAATATCATGAGAGGACTAAATGGCAGAGGTTGGTTGGAAACAAGCTGTGGGGAAGACGGAAGGGACGAGGTCTCAGTGCACTGGATCTTAGCTGCCTTTGTCTTGAGAATTGGTGAGTTATTAGACAGCTATTTTGCTCTGAGTTCTGGTGTAGGCAGGCCACGCTCTGTGCTAGGTGCCTGCATCTTTCCATTCGATCCTCATAACAAACTGCATTAGTCAGGGTTCTCCAGAGAGACAGAACCAACAGGATACATCTATATACGGAGGGGTTTTAATTTTTTTTTTATTTTTTGGCAGCACCACATGGCTTGCGGGAACCCCCCAACCAGAGATAAATCAGGACCCTCGGCAGTGAAAACATGGATTCCTAACCACAGGACCACCAGGGAATTCCCCAGAGATTTATTACAAGGCATTGGCTCACTTGATTATGGAAGCTGAGAAGTCCCATAAGCTGGAGCCAGCGGTGTAATTGAATCTGAGCCTGAAAGTCTGAGAAATAGGGGAGTCAGTGGTGTAAATCCTAATCCAAGGTCAGGAGAAAAGGAGGGAAGATGTCGAAGATGTCCCAGGTGAGACAGTGAGGCGAGAAGAAAGAGGAAGTTCCTCCTTCCTCCACTTTTTGTTCCATTCGAGCTCTCAACAGGTTGAATGATGCTCATTTACACTGGGGAGGGCAGCTACTTTACTGCTTCCACCAGTTCAAGAGCTAATCTCATCCTTCATCCAGAAACAACCGCACAGACACACCCAGAAGGCAGGTTTAATCTGGGCACTCCACGGCCAAGTTCAAGTTCACACATAAAAGTAACCGTCACATAAGTCAAGGAAGCTGAAACTTTATTATCCTCTTTTTAAGGATGAGGGAGTTGGGATTTTTACCTATCAACTATCATCAGTTGAGGGCTGCTTCCGGGAATGCTAAGTCCCCAGTACTTTTGACTCTCTATACCCTGGAATCCTGGAGAAGGAAATGGCAACCCGCTCCAGTTTTTCTTGCCTGGAGAATCCCAAGGACAGAGGAGCCTGGCGGGCTACAGTCCACGGGATCACAGAAGGTTGGACACGACGGAAGCAACTGAGCACATAGGCCAGAAGAAGTGCCCACAGGCAGTGTCAAGTGTTTGCAGAAAGTAGCCTTTAGCTATTGCTGCTGCTGCTGCTAAATTGCTTCAGTCATGACTGACTCTGTGCAACCCCATAGACGGCAGCCCACCAGGCTCCCCGGTCCCTGGGATTCTCCAGGCAACAACACTGGAGTGGGTTGCCATTTCCTTCTCCAAAGCGTGAAAGTGAAGTCGCTCAGTCGTGTCCAACTTTTCGCAACCCCATAGACTGCAGCCCACCAGGCTCCTCTGTCCATGGGATTCTCCAAGCAAGAGTACCGGAGCGGGGTGCCATTGCCTGAGGTAAACCTTATTAAGAGATTATGAGCAAGGAACCAATAGCATCCATTGCACTCAGGGAAGTGACTTGTACATATCACTCTGCTAGGATGCAACTGAGAAGGATTAGAATAGAGCTCTGCCAGACTCCAAAGTGCTCCATCTTGATTCTACTGTCAGGATGTGGAGGTTTCCAGATGCGGGGGTTAGGCAATGAGAGCCACCAAGACCAGGGCCCACCCTCACTGAAGGCTGTGAATAGAAGCCTGAGATCAGAGCATCTCCTTCCTGGCTGGCTAGGAGAACAGAGGAGGCCAGCTTTCTGGGAGGATCCGAAGTGAGGGCAGAGACACGGGATGGACACGCAGAGGGGATGACCTCGTGATCAGAGTTCATGGAAGAAGCTGGTAAAAAACAGCTCCAGATTGTGGGTGTTGGCCATTACCAGGCCCTGTGTGGATGCAGTGGTCTGGGGAATCTTCACAGGGGCTCTAGACTGAGGACTGTGCCATCACCTTGCAGGTGAGGACCCCAAGGCTCAGGAGATGGTCCAAACTCACAAGGCAAGCATCAGAGTTGCCATTTGAACCCTACCATTCATACTGGTGAGGAATATTCGTGGAGTCCCTCCAGAGTGCTATCTTTTAATTTTTAATTTATTTGGCTCTGCTGGGTCTTAGTTGCGGCATGCAGGATCTTCATTGCATCATGCGGGATCTTTCGTTGCAGCACGTGGACTCTCTACTTGTGGCGCACAGGCTCTAGAGCACACGGGCTCAGCAGTTGCAGCACATGGGCTTAGTTACTCCACGGCATGTGGAATTTAGTTCCCCAACCAGGGAACAAACCCGAGGCTCCTGCATTGCAAGGTGGTTTCTTAACCACTGGACCATCAGGGAAGTCCCCCGAGTGTTATTCTAACCACCGGGGATCTCGCAGCAACCAAAGAGTCCAGAGTAACAAATAAATGTAAACAAATAAATGGTATGTCAGATGGTGACTGGTCCTAAAAGTTATACTGATAATAACCCTGGGGAAGGGTGACAGTGTGTGTGAGGAGGAGGCAGGGGCCTGGGGTGCAGAACAACTGCTGTTTCATGAGGGGTGCCCGGGGAGGCCTCTCTGCCAGCTGACCACCAGAAGTGAGAGCGCCCAGCAGAAGTCTGGGGAAAGGGCACTCTGGGTGCGGGTCCAGCTAAGATGAAGGCCCGGAGGCCTTTGAGGAAGAACAAGCCTCAGTGAACTGATGAGGAGATGGGGCATGAACAGGGGATGGTACTGGGAGGTGAGGAAGCACCCATGGGACCTTAGAGAAAAATCAGGCACACACAGGGACTTGACTTACCCTGAACGAGAGTGAGGCAAAGGTGCAGTCCGATGACCACTTTCACCCGATTCTTCCAGATGGTCCAGGCTACACTGCAGGATCCTCTTAGCCAGGACTAGAAGATCTGGTTTAAAGCTGGGAAACCTTCCTCCCTGCCCACCCCGCACTAGCTGGGACACCCTGCCCTCCCCCTCCCCAGCCTGCCCGGCTCCCAGCTCCCTCTCCCTGCTCCCCAGCCCCTCGGCCACCCTCCCTTGCCCCCCTCCCCCCGGAGTCACTCACTTCCCCAAGACAAATGGCAGCTTCTTCCTGCCCATCCATCACAGCTCCCGGGCCCATCCATTAGCGGCTGCTCCCCCGTCCTGCCCCCAACCCCACCGTCCTTGCTCGGGGACGGGGTCCATTGATCAGAGGCCCATCTGCCGCTTGTCACATCCTGGCAGCCCCGACAGCAGGAGACAGAACTGTTGTCGGCCAGGCCAGCCTGAGGCCAAGGGAGAGATGAAGCTGCCCCGCCCAGGACTGGGGGCCAAGGCCAGGGCCCCGACTGGGAGGGGCGGGCTGGAAGGGTCAGGGTAAGCCCTCCCCAGCCAGAGGCTACTCCCCCCGGTCCTCCAGGGCAAGGCGGAAAGTAAGCTTCACAGGACAGGCTGGCAAAGGCTCCCATGCCTCCCTCCACCTCCGGGTCTGCTCCAAACTGGATGCACAAGGCTGGAGGGGGACCTGGCAATTCCCTCACCCTGACTCTCCTCCAGGTTTCTCATCAGTAGCCCCCTGCTTGTGAGGCATCTCACAGGGACGGGTGTGTGTGAGGCAGGGAAGCCCACACAATTCCCACGCTTCCCAACCCTTCGTCCCAGACCCGTTCCTTGAGCACACTGGATCAACTGATGCCCCTCCTCCACACCCCATGGCTTCAGCATCCCCTCCATTCCTCAACAGGGTCCCTCCCTGGCTCTTGTCCAGTCTCACCTTCCACCTGGAGAGTCCATGGGGCCAAGGGGACATGCCCTCTAGGGGCCCACACCCTACCCCAAGACCACAGTCCAAGGACCTACACCCCCAGAATTCCCTGCCAGGATGACCTCAAGCTCACTTCCAGGGTCCACGCAGGCCTCTTTCCCCGGGTCCATCCTCCCAAGATGGAACACAACACTGGCCTGGGGGGTGGCCCAAGGACAGCATAGACGCGGGGCTGGGGAATCCACACGCAGCACACACCTCCCTTCACTGAGCAGCGCCCAGGGGAGAGGGAACCAGCCAAGAGCCTGCAGTTCTCTTTGGTCTCTTGCCCCAGGTTCTGTAAATGTTCAGGG
This sequence comes from Bos mutus, assembly GCF_027580195.1. Taxonomy (NCBI): domain Eukaryota; kingdom Metazoa; phylum Chordata; class Mammalia; order Artiodactyla; family Bovidae; genus Bos; species Bos mutus. Next base: position 52,175,312 of record NC_091629.1, on the reverse strand, counting down.
TGAGCCTGTCCAGGGTCACAGATTGGGGTCAGCATCCTCCTTGCTCCCCACGGCTGCTCCCAACTCAATAAGTCCTCAGCCCTTGTAAAAAAAAAATCCCCATATACACTTGAGGCTCACCTCACCCATCTGGCTGGCTATGTAACTTATAGAGCCCAGAGCAGAATGAAGGTGTGGGACCCCCATCTTCAAAAAGCAAGAAAAATGTACCACTAAAATAGAAAATATTTTCCTTTTTTCCAAGGTCTCTCTCCTTCCCCTACCCAACTCAACCTGTCATGGTACTTTTGTCTTCTAGGTAACGTCACACTCCTTCAGGGATGGGGACCCTCGCTGGGCAAGTACAGACCCTCAGAAGCACCTGGGACCTCACACTTCGATGTGACTCCTGCATGCATGCCTGACCCACTAGCATGGCTACCATCATTTCCGTCCTCCAGCCGCTGGATCCATGCAATGAGCTCCAGCTGGAAGTGGGGTGGGGGGAGGGTGTCAATCCCCCTCCCCACAGGCCTGCTGCCTGAACCCACCATGGATGGGCGACCCTCATGCTACAGCTACATACTCGACCCCTAAACGGGGACAAAGAGGAGATGCCAAGTCCCTGGGGTAGTCATGGCAACCACTATACCCCCAGGGGCTTCCCTTGTGGCTCAGCTGTTAAAGAATCTGCCTGCAATGCGGGAGACCCCAGTTTGATTCCTAGGTTGGGAAGATCTCCTGGAGAAGGGAAAGGCTACCCACTCCAGTATTCTGGCTTGGAAAATTCCATGGACCGTATAGTCCATGGGGTCACATAGAGTCGAACACGACGGAGCGACTTTCACTTTCACTATAGCCCACCCTAATCCTCCCCAGGACAGGGACCCAGATACCAGTGGGAGGTGAAGAGGCAGTGGGAGACAGGTCTGGGTGTGAGTTGAGGCCACAAGCCCCCAGGACACACTCCATTGTCTCATCACACGTCACTTCTAAAGCACAAATCCAAAAACAAAGTCATGAAGAATTTCAAGACGGCAACCACAGAGCATGGGGCCTCTCTAAGCACTGAGCCCTGTATGAGCTCATGCACAGCCGCCCCTGCCCATCACCCTTCTCTTCTGTCCCCCCAGACGCTGCCTACTGGCCATGCCCCCTCACGCATTGAAGACTTTGGCGCTGGTTCAGACTCCTGTTCCCTCAAGCTCTGCCATCCTCCCCAGAGTCACCTCCAACCTGGACAACTCATCCATCCCCCTGGCTGCCAAGTGTCTTGACCACCTCGTTCCCAGCGACCACCACCATTGTCCACTCACCCCCGTGTTCAAATCCCTGCACAGCTCAGCCTGGAGCTTTGCAGACATCTCTCCTTGATGATCAGCTAATAGCTGCCTCCTGTAAGTTCCTCGGATTTTCTCAGCAAAGCTCACAAGCTCCAAGGAACAGGTCAGCTCCTTCAGACACCTGGCCCTACACAGATGTGAGTACAGAAGCAGAGTTGGAGTGATGGATGCTCTTTGAAGCTGGAGGAAGGACCACAGGCAAAGGAATGTTCTAGATGCCAGAAAAGACAAGGGAACATTCTCCCCTCGAGCCTCCAGCAAAAACAAAGTCCTACTGACACCTTGATTCTAGCCCATAAGACCCATCTTAAACTTCTGACCTTCAAAACTGTAAAAAGATACATTTTATTGCTGTAAACCCCTAACTTTATGGCAATTTGTTACAGCAGCAAATAGGAAACTAACATAAATGTTTCAGACACCCTCTTCTCCAGACTAAACTCACTCAACTGTTATAAACCAGGGAGTGTGATCCCTGGAAAGCGGTGACCTTTTCAAACTTCCATTCCCTCCTGCGGAGCTTTCATCAAGATCAAGTAAGTTAATAGACACAATGTGGTTAGCACAGTTAGGGAACGTGCTGGAAAGACTAAGGACTCAAAAACTGTGAGCAGATACTATTATTGTTGCTGTTTGTTTTTTTCAACCAGGGCTGATGCTGCTCCTAAAGAGACATTTGGCAAAGTCTGGAAACATTTTTAGTCATCATACCAGCAGGGACACTACTCGTGGATAGAGGCTATAAATGGTGCTAAACATCCTACTTTAAAAAAATATAACCCTCCCCCCACAACAAACAATGATGCTGCCCAAAATATCATATGGGTATCAAGGAACTATCGGTTTGGATACTGTCTAAGCCTATCCATTTGCCAAATAAAATTCCCAGTTCCTACTCCTGTAACTCACATTTCTACCACAAGGTGGCGCTCAGACTTACCAGAGGATGATTCAGAGCCCAGATTAACAAATTATTCTTCTATTAGGCTTTTCTATCAAAAGTCATGCACTGTAAAATAGCAAACCATGTTAAAAGAGCCATATGGATATTCCTCTTTATCCAGCATATCATAGAGCACATCTTCCATAACTTTCTCCTTTGTTCCTCAAAAATGTTTCTAAGTCACTGGTATTCTTCCCATTTTACAGAAAAGGAAACTGAGGCTCACAGAAGCAGTTCTGCTCTCAAATGATGGGCCTCCCTCCCGGTGGTATCACTTGATTGTTGGCTGGGGATTCCTGGCCTTGGGGTTCTGGATCATTTGATTTAAAGCCCTGATTTCACAAACTCTCCGAAAAATCCAGGACACCCCCTGCATTTGGGGAATCCCCCAGAGCTGACTCACACTGGTTCCTCCACGTATAGGCATTCTGCATTCGTCCACCTGGGCTGCTAGAGGCTTAATACCTGAACCCAGTGGTTCCCAAACATGTCTGTGTGTTGAAACCCCATGGTGAACTTCAGAAGTTTCTAGTGCCTATGTCCTACCCCAATGGTGAATTCATCTGGAATGTTTTAAAGATTCCACAAATGATCCCACTTGTGCAGGTAAGCCCGGGAGCCACTGCCTTCACTGGCATCCTCTGAAATAAACACCATTCTTTTCCAGCATCCCTCTACTGAGTAACTGTTCTGAAGACTGAGGAGAAGAAGCCCAAGGTCTTCCTCCGTCTCTGGGGCCCGCGCACTCACATCTGTTTCTGACCCACCCCCTCTCTCTTGGGCAAGCAGCAGCCCCAACTCTGCCTTTAAACGTTTGTCACAGTCACGCTTGTCAAGGAAGTTTCTGTTTCCATAAAAATGCAGTGCTTTTCCTGAAAAGAACTGTGATGGAACAACTTACTTTCCTGCAATTCTTTATAAAGTAAAACACCACCCAGAACAGGGGTCCTCAAACCTGTCTGTACTTGAGCATCACGTGGTTTTAAGAAAACCTCAGTGTCTGGGCTATGCCCCAGACCAATCACATCAGTATCTCTAGGTATCGTTAAAGCCGCTCCAGGTGGTTCTGTGTGCAGCCAGGCTTGGGAACCAGCAGTCAAGATCCTGCTTCTCTGAGTGTGATCCCGGGCCCCAACAACATCAGCATTGCCTGAGAGCTGGTGAGAAAAGCTGAATCTTAGGCCCTTCCTCTAGACCCACTGCATCAGAATCTGCATTTTAACAAGGTGATCTCTGTGCACATTACAGTTCCAGAAGCATCTAGTATGACCTGCCCCCTCCCCCACAACCTTCAGCCGCTGACCATCCCTGCCAGGTCAGGTTCACCTCCTGTTGTCCTCGCATCCCAAACCCCTCCTGGAAACGGCTCTGCTTTTCACAGAGCCCGAGGTAGGGGATGTGTGTTCCTAAACCACCAAGTTTTCCATCCATTTTATCTCATTCATTTATTCTCGGTCAGTCAGTTTGTCAAGAGATTTATGTGCAGAGTTTTCTAAGTACCCACCACTGTGCACATGCCACAGTGCACAGAACAGATGCTCCTGTTACCTTCTGATAGACACAGCAAACCACCAAATGGACTCTAAAAGTTGCAATTTGTGATGAATCTGAAAAGGAAACCATGGGACCTCTCTGGTGGTCCAGTGGTTAAGACTACGCCTCCCACTGCAGGGGGTGTGGGCTCAATCCCTGGGCAGGGAAGGAAAGTTCCACATTCCTCACTGACAAAAAAAAAAAAACCATAAAACAGAAGCAATAGTGTAACAAACTCAATAAAGACTTTAAAAAAAAAAAAAAAAAAGTTCACATCAGAAAAAAAAGAGAGTAAGCCAACAAAAGACCAAGATAAAGAGGAAATAGAGGTGCTCAGAGCCCCTTAGGCAGTGGCTGGGTGGCCGCTCTGATAAGATGAAGGCAGTCTAAAATCCAGGCCTTGGGAGGGAACCAGCCATCTGAAGCACAAAGACTTAAGCAGTGGAGGCAAAAAGTCCCAACATGGCAAGTGCTGAGTGTCAGGTGTTCTAGAAACATAAATGAAGTCGATGTGGCTGCACCAGAGTGATCAGTGGGACCCAGTGGTGCAGAAAGACTGGAGAGATGAACAAGGAGTAAGACCTGGCAGGGAGTCAGAATTTTATCACATATGCACTTGAGACCCTTTGAAGGTTTCTAAGTAGGGGGCGTGATGGGATTAGTAGTGGTTTAGAAAGCGCCTTTTGACTGAGGGTAGAGAATGGGCTGGAAGCGACCAGTGTCCAAGGCAGAAAAGACAAACTTTGAAGCCAGGCAACCAGGGTTCAAGTGGCAGGGCGTGACCTTCCCGTGCACTGATGCTGGGGTGTGTGCACCACCCAAGGTGAGTTGCAGGGTAGGGAAGGATTAGGAAGATGCCTTCACACCTTCAGAGGGTTAACTGAACACCTACTGTTTTTTTAAATGCAAGGTTAAACAAATCGAAATGAAAAGGCTGATTCTCTGGTGTCTCTGTTTCCAACCTGAGTCGACCAGCCAGAACTTGCCTTTCGGAAGACACAGACCCATTTGCTTGCAAACAGCAGGACAGAAATGCCAGTTAAAAACCAGCTGAAGGGTCTATTCTCTATAGAACCTCACTCCTCCCCTACCTCCAGGCATAGGTGCCTGAAAGCTCTAATACGGAGAGGGCTGCAAGGTCCTGCGGTTTTCTAGCAGGGCAGCTGTGTTAAACAGCAGGGCAGCACTCACACTGCAGCCCGTAAGGATGGCGCCCCCAGAGTTGTGTTAATCTACACAGAGACACAGGCTAGGCCAGGGGCTCTAGTGGAGGAAGGGAGGCAGGGAAGCCAGCTTACAGTGTTTGCCAACTGGATGGCAAAGAAGAGATGAGGCACATTTCGAGGGCAGACTAAAGAAACTGGACTGTCAGAGGGACCAGCCAGGCTAATGGTTTGAGAAAGGGCTGTGGGACTAGGGAGACTTTTGTTAAGTTGGGAGAGTCTTGATGGGGAGGATTCAAGAGGATCTTCAGTAAATCAAGGAGGGATGAGAGAAACTATCATTGGGACTTCAGTTTATATTTCACTGATGACCAGTTTATGAGTCAGGGATCTCCAGAGAAGCAGAACCAATAAGGAGATGTGTGTGTGTGTGTGTGTGTGTGTGTATAAAGCAAGATTTATTATAAGAAATTGACTCACACGATTATGATTATGGAGGCTGACAAGTTCTAAGATCTGCCAGTCAGATGGAGAACCCAAGAAAGCCAATGGTATAGTTCTAGTCTGAAAGCCAGGCTCAAGATTCAAGAAGAGTCAGTGTTTCAGCTCAGATCCAAAGGCAGAGGGAAAAATTATGTCCCAGTTCAAAGGCAGCCAGACAGGAGGAGTTCTCCCCTACTCGCTAGAAGGTCAACGTTTACATGCTACTCAGACCTTCAGCTGATTAGATGAGGCCAGCCCACATTGAGAATAGCAATCTGCTTTACTCAATCTATCAATTCAAATATTAATCTCATCTAGAAACATCCTCACAGACACACCAAGGATAATGTTTGACCATGTCTGGAAACCTCATGGTCCAGTCAAGATGACACATAAAATTAACCATCATGATAATTATGGTTGTAAATGTTTTTCCATGTTTCAGAGATATATACATTTATCCTCTGATGAGTTATAGGGTTTTAGCCTTTGGCCATTATATTAACCACCAGTGATTTTCTTTATCAATTTACAGACATTAACATGTCAATAGGTTTTTTTCAGTTTGACTTTTGCTTGGAGGATACATCTTGAAATGTAACCATTTTGCAAGATACATCTGTCCATCATTTTCCTTGGCAGTTCTATCCAAGGTCATGGATAAAACCTTTCTGTTTCAGAGATCAAGTAATTCTCTCTAATACTTCCTCCTAGCCTTTTATTGTTTTATTTTTTAACTTTCCACTGCTTCACCCATCCATTTTTTATCTGTTGGACTCGAGAATGAGATGAAGACCTAAATTGACTGTTTTCCAAATAACCAGGTTTTACAGACAGCTTTACTGAATAATCCATCCCTCCTCTATTGATGTGTGATCCTTCATTTCCCACAAGCTCTTATTTGAGACTATATCTACTTCACCCCATCGATTTGTCCGTCTAGCCTTATGCCAGTAACATACTGGTTTTATTATTGTAGCTTTATAATGCATTTTAATACTTGGTAAGACATGCCTTTCTGCAAATTGATTTAGGTGTTCTCATCTTTTTTTTTTTTTCTCTCTCACATGCACTTTAGAATCTGTTTTTATCCCTTTTTTGGCTTGTCATCACAGGGATGTGACTTTGAAATCCATGGGGGGTGGTGTTTGTGAGGACACCTCCAACCAGCTCCACCTGCCCAAGGTCCCTCATTTAAGGTCTGCCCTCCCCAGTTGAGAGTAGATGGCGTGTGGCTCACAGACTCACCGGGAAACACAGGCTATTGTGGTTGAGAAAGCTGGGGCAGACCTATGTGTTCTTTCCCCCACTAGTTCAGTGTTTGTCCCAAATAAAAGCCCATTTTTATTCTTGTAGGAGCTGAGCCGGGAGATGTTTTATGCCCCGGTTCTAGCCCACCATGATCTATGTCCCTTTTACAAACTTATCTCTGGGTTTTCGCTCAGTTTATAAGCAAGGGGCAATCTTTCTTCCCTAAAGCCTCCTTCCACCACAGTCTGGAGGAACCTTGAGATTTCCTGCCGATGATTTAAAGGGCTATAACACTCGCAGGCTAGATTTGTTTTAGTGTCCATAAAACTCAAAAATTTCATAAAACAATTGGTGAAAATAAAATTACCAAAAAATGATATAGTGCCAGCAGACTGTATAATAGTTACTGGAGAAATGGAGACTGTGATTCACTGGGGGATAAAAATGACAATGTATTTATTGCAGTGCACTGACAGGAAACTAATTTGTCCCTTTTACTTTTGAGACAGGGCAAGAATTCCGATTTTTCTCTTCCTGCCCTGACTCTGACAGGGGAGCAGAAGACGGTAGCAAATTGTTCTCGGCTTCAGGAGCTGTGTGCTTGTGTTTGTGTGTTTGTGTGTGTGCTTGCGTTTGTGTGTGTTTGCATGTGTGTGTGTGTGTGTACCAACATGAAGAGTTTCGAGAAAAATAAAACTATATTTCTTACCTTACCTTGGCCTATGTCTTTCTGAGCCTCCAAAAAGTTTATTTCACCTAAACTACATGTGTGTGTGTAAGCTTGTGTATTGCATGTGTGTGTAAGTGGATTGTATATGTGTAAATATGTCGATATGTGTGGGTGCATGTGTTTGTGTACACATGTTGTATTGGGCCATTATCCGCACTGTTTGCAGAGGTAGAAAAATGAATATTGAGTTACCAAAAAGATACATGCTCTAAAGAAAAAAGGAAAACAGAAACATACCAGCAAAAATAAAGTAAATGAAAACTTAGACTGAGGGAAAAGAATAGAAATCAGACCAATGATTAACGGCAGGAAAACTCAAAGGGACCTTCCGGAGTCAAGGGAAATGTTCTATGTCTTGAATGGGGTGGGGTTCCATAGGCGTATGCATTTGTCAAAAGTCATTGATCTATAAACCTAAAATGTACAGATTTTATGTAAATTATACCTCAATAAAGTTGAATTAAAAAAAAAAAAAAACAGTCCTTAGACTAGAAGACAAGAACAAAGGGGAAGGAAGTTGCTTCTAACCTGATGGGTAGTGATCACACATAGTCTGGCACATTGTGGAGCCCAGAGGGCAGGCCCTGAGTGAATGGATGAATGAATAAAAGAATGAATGAAGCACGTGTGTGCACGCTAAGTGGCTTCAGTCGTGTCCGACTCTTTGTGACCCTATGAACTATAGCCCACCAAGCTCTTCTGTCCATGGGATTCTCCAGGCAAGAATATTGGAGTGGGTTGCCATTTCCTTCCCCACTGGATCTTCCTGACCCAGGGATTGAACCTGAGTCTCTTATGTCTCCTGCATTGGCAGGCAGGTTCTTTACCACTAATGCCACCTGGGAACACCAATGAATGAAGGGCTAGACTTAATTTACCCCAAAGACGGAGTCCATTGTTCAGGATGAAGTAAGCTATGGACCGTGACTTCTGGGAAGGTCTTATTACACCCACTTTACAAATGAGGCAGTTGAGGCTTAGAAAATTCACCTGACTTGGCAGATCTCACAACGAAAGAGAGGCAGCAGAGAAAGTGATTCGGCTCCCTTTGGCCAAAAGTCCAAAGGGAGGGTAGTCTCAGTGAGGGAGGGTAGGGTTAGGATGGCTCCTACCAGGCTGATTGGAGCCTTCTCAGATCACAAAGCCCTGTGCACATTGCTGGTGCCAGCAGGGGAGAGGGGGGTACTGTCCACCATGGACTCTCAGGACTGGCCTACCTCCTTGCCCACCCTCCCCCAACTGGCTTCCTACCAGCCAGCTCAGTGCACTCCCCTGGGATTCTGAGGAGCCATAAAAGGTGACTGTGGGCAAGACAGAGATGAGGGCACCAAGTGGGGGTGGGCGGGGACCTGCAATTAACACCAGCACCTGAGCTAACACCAGTCCCTGCACCTGAGAGTGAGAGAGGGGAAAGAGTGCACTGGAGCGCAGCCCCCCAGGTGGGACACGCTTGCAGGGAGGAGAGGGGGCAGAGAGATGGAGCCCAGCTCTCTGTCTTCAGTTCAGTTCAGTCGCTCAGTCGTGTCCGACTCTTCACGACCCCATGGACTGCAGCACGCCAGGCTTCCCTGTCCATCACCAATTCCCAGAGCTTGCTGAAACTCATGTTCATTGAGTCGGTGATGCCATCCAACCATCTCATCCTCTGTCATCCCCTTCTCCTCCCACCTTCAATCTTTCCCAGCATCAGGGTCTTTTCTAATGAGTCAGCTCTTCACATCAGGTGGCCAAAGTATTGGAGTTTCAGCTTTAGCATCAGTACTTCCAATGAATATTCAGGACTGATTTCCTTTAGGATGGACTGTTTGTATCTCCTTGCAGTCCAAGGGACTCTCAAGAGTCTTCTCCAACACCACAATTCAAAAGCATCAATTCTTTGGCACTCAGCTTTCTTTATACTCCAGCTCTCACAACCATGCATAACTACTGGAAAAACCACAGCTTTGACTAGACAGACTTTGTTGGCAAAGTAATGTCTCTGATTTTTAATATGCTGTCTAGGCTGGTCATAGCTTTTCTTCCAAGGAGCAAACATCTTTTAATTTCAAAGCTGCAATCACCATCTACAGTGATTCTGGAGCCCCAAAAAAATAAAGTCAGTCACTGTGTCCACTGTTTCCCCATCTATTTGCCATGAAGTGATGGGACTGGATGACATGATCTTAGTTTTCTGAATGTCGACCTTTAAACCAAGTTTTTCACTCTCCTCTTTCACTTTCATCAAGAGGCTCTTTAGTTCTTCTTCACTTTCTGCCATAATGGTGGTGTCATCTGCATATCTGAGATTATTGATATTTCTCCCAGGAATCTTGATTCCAGCTTGTGCTTCATCCAGCCCGGGATTTCGCATTATGTACTCTGCATATAAGTTAAATAAGCAGGGTGACAGTATGCAGCCCTGACGTACTCCTTTCCCGATTTGAAACCAGTGTGTTGCTCCATGTCCAGTTCTAACTGTTGCTTCTTGACCTGCATATTGATTTCTCAGGAGGCAGGTCAGGTGGTCTGGTAGTCCCATCTCTTTCAGAATTTTCCACAGTTTGTTGTGATCCACACAGTCAAAGGCTTTGGCATAATCCATAAAGCAGAAGATGTTTTTCTGGAACTCTCTTGCTTTTTTGATGATCCAACGGATGCTGGCAATTTGATCTCTGGTTCCTCTGCTTTTTCTAAATCCAACTTGAACACATGGAAGTTCACAGTTCACGTACTGTTGAAGCCTGGCTTAGAGAGTTTTGAGCATTACTTTGTTAGAATGTGAGATGAGTGCAATTGTACAGTAGTTTGAACATTCTTTGGCATTGCCCTTCTTTGAGATTGGAATGAAAACTGACCTTTTCCAGTCCTGTGGCCACTGATGAGTTTTCCAAATTGGCTGGCATATTGAGTGTATCACTTTCACAGCATCACCTTTTAGGATTTGAAATAGCTCAACTCTAATTCCATCACCTCCACTAGCTTTGTTCATAGTGATGCTTCCTAAGGCCAACTTGACTTTGCATTCCAGGATGTCTGACTCTAGGTGAGTGATCACACCATCGTGGTTATCTGGGTCATGAAGATCTTTTTTGTATAGTTCTTCTGTGTATTCTTGCCACCTCTTCTTAATATCTTCTGCTTTTGTTAGGTTCATACCATTTCTGTCCTTTATTGTGTCCATCTTTGCATGAAATGTTCCCTTAGTATCTCTGATTTTCTTGAAGAGATCTCTAGTCTTTCCCACTCTATTATTTTCCTCTATTTCTTTACATTGATCACTGGGGAAGGCATCCTTATTTCTTCTTGCTATTCTTGTTATTCTCTGTCTTCCTCCCCTCCAACCCTGTTGGGGCTCCTTTAACACCTCCCCCATTTGGAAACAAGAGCGCAAGCAGTCTTGGAGACATAATTCATGGGTACAGACTTTCAGGGCCCAGGAGAGGTTGGAGACCCATGTGTGGGGGCACAGCCCTGACGGAGCTGGGGTCTGGGCCGGGAATCTGGGAACAGACCTTCCCTGGGTCTCCCTGCTCTCCAGTTAGGCCCTGCTGAAAAAGATAAAGGAAGACAACATTTTGGAGTGAGATATGGGTTGGCAAGTCACATAACCTACTCAGAGGCAGACAAAAAGTTCATTCAAGGCATGGAGAGATGTCCAGCCAGGGTTCTGACTCAGCCCAGCCCTCTGACCTGCCTGATAGAGCATCAGATCCGACCTGCTTGGTATTTACCTGCAGTGGTTAATCTTATGTATCAACTTGACTGAGCCTCAGAGTGCCCAGACTTTTGGTCATTCTTTTGAGCATTTCTGCGAGGGTTGTTTCTGAATGAGATGAACATTTGAATCATCTGATTAAGTAGGGTAGATTGTCCTCCCTAATGCGGTGAGCCTTGTCTAATCAGGTGATGGATGGAATCACAAGGTCAACCTTCCCCCAAGAAAGGGGGAATTCCTCCTGCCCAGTGGCCTTTGGGTGGAAAATGAGCTTGTTTCCTGCTTTTAAACTCAAACTGAAATACTAGCTCTTGCTGGCTCTTGAGGCTGCTGATCTTCCGACTGGAAGTACACCACTGGCATTCCCAGGGCTCCAGTTAGACTCACCCTGTGGCTCTTGGGCTTCCCAGGTGGCACTAGTGGTAAAGAACCCCCTGCCAGTGCAGGAGATGAAAGAGATGCAGGTTCAATCCCTGGATAGGGACGAATCTCTGGAGAAGGAAATGGCAACCCACTCTAGTATGCTTGCCTAGAAAATCCCACGGACAGAGGAGCCTGGCAGGATACAGTCCATGGGGTTGTCAAAAGTCAGACATGGCTGAATTGACTTAGCACCATCACTGTGGTTCTTGGGAGTTGACACCCTCCATAATAGCCGATTCTTCTTAATAAATCTCCTTATTTATTATGTCTTAAATGTAAATTTTATACACACACACACATTTTCTGTTTTTCTGGAAAACCCTAATACACTGCTTCTCAAGAATGAGGACTGAAACAGGCCTGAATGAGGTTAGGGCAAAATTTTCTACTCCAGGCAACCAAAGGAAGGTGTCGGGACCAAACCTGAGACTAGATTAGTGAGCAAACTCCCAGGACTAGAAATCAAGGATACAGTAAGGACATCCCTGGGGGTCCAGTGGTTGAGAATCCACCAGCTAATTCAGGGGACATGGGCTTGATTCCTGATCTGGGAAGAGCCCACATGCGGCAGAGCAACCAAGCTCGTGCGCCACAACCACTGCGCCAGCACTCTAGAGCCTGTGCTCCCCAACAAGAGAAGCCACCACGATGAGAGGCCCACACACAACCACTGCGCCAGCACTCTAGAGCCTGTGCTCCCCAACAAGAGAAGCCACCACGATGAGAGGCCCACACACAACCACTGCGCCAGCACTCTAGAGCCTGTGCTCCCCAACAAGAGAAGCCACCACGATGAGAGGCCCACACACAACCACTGCGCCAGCACTCTAGAGCCTGTGCTCCCCAACAAGAGAAGCCACCACGATGAGAGGCCCACACACCGTGACTGGAGAGTAGCCCCTGCCCGCCGCAACTAAAGACAGTCTACATGCGGCAATGAAGACCTGACCCAGCCAAAGGAATGAATAACTGGGGGTGGGGGGGAAGGATACAGCAAGTACAGCAAGGATGCAGGGATGAGAAGGGATCTGTGGCCTATACCTACGGGTCCTGGCTGCCCCGCTTCCACTGATCTTCACTCTGGGTCCAGACCCACGATTTTACTCTGTCCTCTCTCACTGTCAGGTCATGTGGTTTGAATGACTCAGCATTCAGCATGAGCATGGATACATGCCTGGTTCACCCCAGTGAGAGGCAGACTCAGGCTAGTTTCTGGAACTACTATGAAAATGTTTACGTCTTCTTAGATCTGGATTGTTAAACAGTGAAGGGGTAAGTCTCAGGCTGGAGTAGGCATGTTGGCTGAGAATCAAGAACTCGGAAAGGGAAAAGTGCTGAAAGGGAAAGCAGAGCAGATTCCTGATGCCACTGGATCCAGTTCTTCCTGAAGGCAGACATATTTCTAGATGTGTCAATTACACAAGTCAATCATTCCTGACAAATACAGAATTCAGAGCTCAAAAAGCACAAGCAGGAACAGGACTAAAACAAAGGGTAGAGTATGCAGCTGAGAGGAGGATGGGGTTGGTCCTGAAAGATGATTCTGAATGGGTAGGGACTTAGAGGAAAGGGGTGGAGCAGGGGCTGCCCCGAAGTCTCAGGAGGCCAACACCCAACTTCCTAGAGAAAAAGAGCACACAGGGAACACACTTTGCCCGCCTTCCTAAAAGCTGCCTCTCTCTAGCTAAGGTTCTTACCTGACCTTCTGGAAGACTGCCTATGTACAGGAATCATTAGTGCCTCAGGGCCAGCCTCCCAACCCCAGACCGAGGATTAAAGCCACTATATTTATTAGTCAAGTTCCAGGGGTGCTTGTTATCCTCGGTAAATTTTGCAAAAAAAAATATGTGTCTCATTTTGAGACAGGCCTGGAATCCGGGACTTTTTGCAGCAGTGCTTCAATGCTTGTACCTGGACATACCTCTCCTAGATCAACAAAATACAGAGAAACTGTTGGGACTAAATATAACTACCTGCACCTGCAGTTGGGATAAATTCTGGACCCAAAAGATACAAAGTGTAAAAAACCCAACTGCTACTTTTGAGGAGCCTTGGAGCCAAAGCAGGGTACTGCACGTGCCCCCTGCACACACCACCACCAAAGAGGTAGGCAAACCCTCTAAGTCACCTTCTGGCCGACCCCTGGACACACCCCCACCCTCATCAACATAAGGAACAAGCCTGCCGCCTCCTCAGGGAGCGAGCAAGCAAGGGGACCTGTAGTTTGTTCCCACTCCCAGCTGCTCCCAGCAGGGCCCCACTGAAGCCTTGCCTAAATTTCATGTCTGCTCTACAGTCAGTTTCTATTGCTTGGAGATAGAAGCAATGGTCTGTAAACTATTTTCCCTCATTGACCTTCTCTTACTTCCTCCTGCCCAGGCTTCCACACAGCCCCCAGATCTAAGTCCTCCAACCTTTGTTAGCTCCCGTTCCTAAGGAACCCTCCACTGGCACTTCTGTCCATCTCCACTGCCTCCCACGAACCCAAGCCTCCATCATCTCTCCCTGGACCATGTCAAGAATGTCCTAACCCGTCTCCCAACTGCCATTCTTCTGCCTAGCATCCTTTCTCAGCTCCAGCTCCGGGAGGAGCTTTGCTCAATGAACATCTAAATACAGAATCCGCCTGCATACAACTCCTGAGACCTTCCACTGCTCACAGGAAAAAGTTCAACATCTTCAATACAGCTTATCAGTCCCAGTGTGGTCTGGTCCCTGCTAATGCCCCAGCTCTATCTGTCACCTTTCTCCCCTTCCCCAAACCCTGGGAATCCTGTTTTATTTTCTCTACTGTATCTTTTTGTTAAGCTCATTTTTTTTTTAACTCAGGTACAGCATACATACAGAAATGGACAAATGCTGCATGTGTAGAGTTTCACAAAATGAACACAATTGTGAAAGCAGCAACCAGATTTTAAGGTGGGAGCAGAACATTACCCCAGCCCTTCACATCCCCTTCCAGTCACTACCCCACAAGCACAATACTTTCTCGCTTTTGTGGTGTAAATTACATCATCTGTTTTTAGAAATTGACAGAAAGAGACCGACACATAGCATCTTTTGTTTCTAGCTGGTTTGGCTCAACATGGTGTCCAGGAGATTCCTCCTATTGTATATAATGAGACTTCATTTGTATAGCTGTATAGTATTCCACTGAGTATATAGGCTTCAGTGTATCCATTCTATGGGCTTCCCACTGTGGCTCAGCAGTAAAGAATCTGCCTGCAATGCAGGAGGCACAGGTTCGATCCTTAGGTCAGGAAGATCCCCTGGAGAAGGAAATGGAAATCCACTCCAGCATTCTTGCTTGGAAAATCCCATGGACAGAGGAGCCTGGTGGGCTACAGTCCACAGGGTCACAATGAGTTGGGCACGATTTAGCAACTAAACAACAACAATAAATCCATTCTATGGCTGAAAGACATTTGGATCTTGTCCTGTTTGGTTTATTATGAATAAAAGTGCTATGAATATCCACGTGTGTGGATATGCTTTTTGATTGACATAAGCATGCCTTCCTCCTGCATCCTGGCCCTGGCAATGGAGCTGAGGCCATTTGGCCTAGAAAAGAAGCTCTCCCCATGAGCTCCCTAGCAAGGGTTTCAGAAAGTACATCCTGAAGCTTGAGGAGGGGCAGGAACCCTTACTCTCCCAGGAAGGAGGGGCCTTTTTCTGTGTGACCCTAAGGCTCGCTACTTTGATGGCGACACTATGAGATACCTTGAACCCAAGGCATCCAGCCAAGACATGTCCTGATTTCTGATCCACCCAGACTGTGAGATAAATATTTGTTGTAAACTTCCAAATTAGGGGGAAATTTGTTACAAAGCCCTGGTGGCTCAGACAGTAAAGAATCTGCCTACAGTGCGGGATACTTGGGTTCGATCCCTGAGTTGGGAAGATCCTCCGGAGATGGGAATGGCAACCCACTCCAGTATTCTTGCTGGAGAATCCCCAAGGACAAAGGAGTCTGGTGGGCCACAGTCCACGGTCTCACAGAGTCAGACACGACTGAACGACTAAGCACACACACACAATAAATAAATAACTAATACTCCCCAGTATACAGAGCTACCCACTCAATGTGTATATCTGAAGGATATGCTTTCACTGTGGGTGCAGCTATCTACGTGTCCATGCAGGGTTGCTAGTTACCATCAGTTAGGTGTTAGCACAATACAGCTGCATAATAAATCATCCCAATACTGAGAGATTTAAAATAATTATTATTGCTCACAAGTACGTGGGTCAGCATGCCTGCTTTCGTGTCTGGTCAGCTGCCAGCAATGTAGGGCAGCTCCACTGACCTCGGCTGGACTCTGTCAAGTGTTTGCCAGGCAGGTGGCTGTAAGATGGTCTAGGAAAGCTCAGCTGGGGTCACGGGGCTCCTCTTCATCTGGTGGCCAAAGTCCCTCATCCTCCGTTGGGGTAGCTCAGGTTTGTTCCTATGGCAACTGGGAAGAGTTCTAAGATAGCTAGTAGAAACAATGAGGCATCTTGAGATCTAGGGTCAGAACAGGCTCCCTGTCCCTTCTACCTCATTCTAGGCCAAAAGCCAGTCTCAAGTCAAGTCCAGTTCAAAAGGGTGGAGACAGAGACTTCACCTTCCAGTAGAAGAAACTGCAGTGTCTCATGCAGAGGGCATGGACTCAGGCAGCAACAAAGGAGTGGGGACCTTTATTTGCATCTCTCCCAGCTACCAAAATGGGTGGTGCATTTATCCAAGCCCTGTCTTCATCTGAGGCATCTCTGACCTATATTGTGGTTTTCATAGCAAGGCACACAACGTGCCCAGATGCAGACGTGAGGACAACCCTCTCAAAGAGAAGCGCCCCCCACCACCCCCCATTTGAAAAACAGAATGTAGTCTATGTACACAGAGACACATAAAGACACAAACACATTTGGGATTTCCCTGGTGGTCCAGGGGTTAAGAATTCGCCTTGCAATGCGGGGGACGCCAGTTCGATCCCTGGTCCAGGAACTGGGATCCCACGTGCTGCGGAGAAGCTGGGCCCAAGTGCACCACAACTGCTAAGCCCATGGGCTGCAGAGCCACGTGCTCCAGAGCCCACACGCCACAACTAGAGAGTCCATGCACTGCAACGAAAGATCCCGCACGATGCAATGAAGATCCTGCATGCTGCAACTAAGACCCAACACAATCCAAATAAATAAATACAACAAATAAATATTTTTTTAAAATGAACACATTTGCTAGTTATGTAGATGATGTGCACACATGAAGATGGGCAGACTCACACAGATTTTCCTCACTTTGTCTACAACGTGGAGACCCCAGGTGCACACAAGCAGACACGCCAAGTTAGCTGTGTCTAACATGCAAACGTACACAGACGTGTGCACACAGCTTTGGGATCTGTACACAGTAAGCACACAGTAACCACTTCTGGCTAGAAGAAGTCTGCTTGCTTGGCACACATTGTACATACATTCCCACACCACAAGTCCACACGCACGTTCGTTCCAGGTGGGTGGAACCAGCATATAAACACACCAACAAATCCACACGGGAACCGTGGAATCGTCTCCACTGGGCGGTTCTCTGCTTCCAGAAAGATAAATGTCCTCCTCTCAAAGATGAGTTGCCGACCCCACAAATCACTGCTCCTGGGCTCCGGTGCCCTCCCACCCCCCGACCCTCCCCCATTACTCATCCAAAGAGGAAATGCAAAGAGTAATAATAATTAGACAAGGACAAATCACTGGGCTAGGGTGGGGATGGCTCCACTCAATAAAGGGCCGTTTCCTTGGCAACCAGGGCAGGTGCAGGGCGGCAGGGGGCTCTGGGGGGCCTGAAGTGGGTGGGTGTGGGGAGCTGTAGGCCAGGGCTCAGTCCCTGCACCGTGTCCGGCAGAGATTTAGGGAACCCTGGATCTAGGGGAGCAGGCAAGTCCAACCCCAAATGCAGGCATACTCATAAATTCAGCTTTCAAAGCACACACACTGTGAAACGGAGATTGATGGCCCTCTGTCACTTCCTGTATTCTACATTAAATGGTGCAAATCTTATCATTTTTTTCCAAAAGCTTATCTTTTGCTTCTATAGAGTTAAAATTTCTTTAAAAAAATGAAGATAACACTTTTTTTTTAATTTTAAGTAATATGAAAGTACAAAAAATAAAAAGAGAAAGTCTGTCTCTTATAAGTCCACTCGACTTCCGAGGTAGCACCATTACTCTAGAACTTTCTGTGGGCAGATATAGATACACCAGCAGGGTAATAATATATCTACCCCTTCCATAGCACTGACTACGTGCCAGGCACTGTTTAAGCACTTTATGTCCATTCACTCGTTTAATACTTCTAATAACCCCATAAGGTAGATACTATTATACCCCATTTTCAGATTAGAAAACTGAAGCGCAGAGTCCAGTGGGTAGCTGAACCAGCAGTCGGGCCTGAAAGCCAAGCTCTTATCTACCGCACCCTGCTGCCTCTTGTAATCCCGAAGATGTTCATTTCCACCCGGGTTTGTTGTTGTTTTCATTTGGTTTTATTTGATTTGCTGTTGTTGCCGCCTTTCTGTACAGACTCCTGGAGATGATAAAGCTGGAGGGTCTGGAGGGCAAGGCCTCCAAGGCTTATAGCAAAAAAAGGGAAGTAAGGGAAGAGGGACGGGGGGCTATACCCCCGGAGGGAGGGCTGTAGGGGGCTCAGGGGCGCTGGCACTGACGGCTGCAAACTCAGAGCCTCACAAAGAGACCCTCACTGATTCAATTTGATTTCCAAAACTGGTGGTGTGGCACTGGGGAACTCTCAAACATGACAAGTGGGGCTGTTCATTGGTGCAACCATTTGGGAAACTGGTCTGGCAGTATTTGGTCCTGCTGAAGATACACATGCTCTGTGACCCAGATCATCCCTCCTGGAAATTTGCCCTAGAGAAATGGGGTCCCAGGACTTCAGGGACATGTAATAAAAATGCACCTGGCTGCATTGTTTGCAATAGTCCCAAACAGGAAATAATCCAAAAGTCTATCAAATGGAAAATTGTTCAATTATAGCCATTGTCCTGTTATTACTATAATAGAGCCATACAATGGAATAATATTCAGCCAGGAAATGAACTGCAACGACTCACAAAAACACAGATGAATCCCTCAAAAATGTAATGTTAAATTTAAAAAAATGCAAAAGAATATATGATATTGTTTCACATATATAAAATTCAAAATAGGTAAACTAAACTATACTGGGGAACTATGTATAAGGGATCCATAGTTAGGAGAGGAAAATTATTTTAAAAAGCAAAGTGAAAGTCACTCAGTCATGTCCGACTCTGTGACTCCATGGACTGTAGTCTGCCAGGCTCCTCTGTCCATGGGATTCTGTAGGTCAGAATACTGGAGTGGGTTGCCATTCCTTCTGTAGGGATCTTCCTAACCCACAGATGTAACCCAGGTCTCCTGCATTGCAAGCAGATTCTTTACCACCTGAGCCACCAGGAAAGACCAAGGATAATGCAAAATTTCTCATCAGGACTCTTCAAAACTTTCAAGGTAATGAAAACCAAAGAAAGAGTGGGAAAATGTCACAGAGTCAAAGAAACCAAGAGAACACAACAGCTAAACGCAACGTGGGATTCCAGACTGAATCCTGGAACAATAACAACAGCAAAAAAACAACCTAAGTAGAAAAACCAGTGAACTCCAAGTGAAGTCTGCAGGTCAGTTCACAGCATTGTACTAATATGAATTTCTTTGTTTGATAACCACGCCACAGTTATAGAAGATCTTTTTATTAGAGGAAGTGAGTGAAATGTACACAGTAATTCTCAGTACTCTTTTTGTAGTTATTTTATCCATCTTAGACTGTTTAAGCATAAAAAGATTTTTTTAAAGCAACGATGATTCTTATAAGATTAAGGATAATAGTTACTTCTTAGAGGATTTGACTGGGGAGGAAAACATGGGCGGGGGTGGGACTGGGGAGAAGGCACTCTCCAATTCCTTGACCTAGATGGTTGGTGCTTGGGTGTCTGATTTAAACTGGACATATATGTCTTATGCATTTTTCTGTATGTTAGCTATTTCTCACCATTTTTTAATGTTAAAAGAGAAAGAATGATATCACTTTTATGGGAAATCTAAAATATGACATGACTCAACTTACCTACAAAACAGAAACAGACATAGGTAACAGACTTTTGGTTGACAAGGGGGAAGGGTGGGAGAGGGAAAAGTTGGGGGGTTGAAATTAGCAGATGCAAACTAGTAGACAGAGAATAAACAAGAAGGTGCTTCTGTGTGGTGCAGGGAACTATACTAAGAATCCCGTGATAGACGGTAATAGAAAGAGCGTGGCAAAGAATGCATATATAGATACACGTGTAACCTGATCCGTCTGCCGAATAGCAGAAACTAACACAACGTGGTAAATCAACTCAATTTTTAAAAAAAGAAAATAAAGGTTTTAAAAATTACCAATTAAAAAAAAAAAGACTAAAGAGATGATCACTCCTAGCAGAAATGTAGATTGGAAACCCACATTAGTGAAAGAGGAGAGAACGGTGATGAAGGCGAATAGAAACCTTTGGTAACAAGAGGGAGGGAGGGAGGGCGAGCAGGAAGGAGGCCTCACTGTCTTTCCCGCAAGCATCCAGCAAATTCACACCCGCTCCAAATATACAGGTGTTTCTGCATAAATGGTGCCACTACGCATAATTCTGCTCCCGTGACGATACCTTGTCAATATCTTCCGCATCTGCACATGCTCAGAGCAGGGCTTGTTCTTCATCCCACCCCACCCCCATCCCCAGATGGATACTCATGTTGTCCCTGGGTCTCCCTGCCCCACAAGGCTGCTACCCACCTCCTTCTCACACACGACCTTGAACACCTGGGGGAGGCTTTTCAGAGACTTGTTTTCCCTGGGTGGAGGCTCTGTTCAGGGTCAGAAAGCCATTTTCAAGTATTCATTATTACGGGACTTTTCTGCCCTGTTGCCTTTTTTTTTTTAACTATTTTTTATTGGGGTGAAATATATATAACATTTGCCATCTTGACCATTTTTAAGTGTACGATTCAATGGCATTGATGGCATTCACAATGTTGTACGACCATCACCACCTCCCATCTCTAAAACCTTATCCCCCAAAACTAATCTGTACCCATTAGCAATGGCTCAATTCCCCTCTCTTCCCAGCCTTGGTCACCTCTAGCCCACCTCTGTCTCCAGGAGTTTGCCTGCTGTGAATATTTCCTGAGTGGAACACAAAGGGTGAATATTATGTGAAACTTGTTGCCTTTTACACCCCCACCCCCACCCTCGAACTCTCCCACCCAGGCACCAGCTTCCCAGAGGGGGCTGAGTGAGGCAGAAGAGAAAAACCGAGGGGGGAATTCTGACTTTTAGGTTCAAAAGGGACGATGCAGAAGACTGCCTATTGAAGGAGCGTTTCTTCCTGCACTTGGGGAATTAAAACAAGGAAAACGGGACTTCCCTGGTGGTCCAGTGGTTGAGAATCCATATTCTTGGGCTTCCCTTGTGGCTCAGGTGGTAAAGAATCCGCCTGCAATGCGGGAGACCTGGGTTTGACCCCTGGGTTGGGATGATCTCCTGGAGAAGGGAAAGGCTACCCACTCCAGTATTCTTGCCTGGAGAATTTCACGGACTGTATAGTCCATGGGGTCACAAAGAGTCGGACACGACTGAGTGACTTTCACTTCACTTCATTGCCAATGCAGGGGACACAAGTTCGATCCCTGGTCCAGGAAGACCCCACATACCACGGAGCAACTAAGCCCATGAACCGCCAGCTACTGAGCCAAAACACCCCAGAGCTCGTGCTCTGCAACAAGAGAAGCTACGGCAATGAGAAGCCTGCAAATCGCAACTAGAGAAAGCCTGGAAAAGCAATGAAGACCCCGCACAGCCAAAAATTAATTAATTACTAAAGAAAAAAAGAACACGGAAAATGGTCTGAGCTAGGAGGAAGAGAGGGGGTCAGAGAACGGACGGGAAAGTTAGAAGCGGATGATAGACTCCAGGAAAAGACATGCGTGCTGCAGGCTGCTCAGGGTTAGTGCTCAGTATGGGACCTCCAATGAGATTGGGGATTTGAAAGCAAAGGCAACCTGGGCCCCATTTCCTGTCTGCAATCCTCAGTCGTGCTAGCAGAGTTGGCAGAAGGAGATATATATATATATATATATTTTTTATCTATCAAGTCTGTACATCAGCCTAAGCCCACACATTCCGGGGCTCCGGAGTAGCGTGGACAGACAATCCAAGATCTCTGTGCTTCTGAGAACAGGGAAGTGAGCTGAGACACAGGACTGGGACCCCCAAACATCAGACAAATGCAGCGCTGGCCAGCAGCCACCACCACAGACACCAGTGGGGGAAAGGGGTGATGATCCAGCAGAAACCGACTCCGTACGACACACCCACCACCTCCAAATACACTGTCTCCCAAGGAAGGAGGGGGTTAGAGAAGAAATTTCAACTGGCTGAAGACCCTCTCGAGTGGTGAGTTTATCTTGAATTAACTGGAAATAATTATCTGCTTAATTGGTTAATTTTCTGCCTAATAGGGAAGGAGGGGGCAGTTTTGCGACAGAAACCAGATTCAAATACAAAACAACAAAAACTTGCGTTTCTTGCCTGGCTGAGTTTTGAAGACTAAGAAACCCAAAGCCACTACTCAGGTTTTATGTCTCAATGACATTTCTGAATCTTTCTCCATAAGCATTATGAGGCTCATACTCCCAGATCTGCTGGAGCAGGGCATGGCAACCCACTCCAGTATTCTTGCCTGGAGAATCCCATGGACAGAGGAACCTGTCAGGCTACAGTCCACAGGGTCACAAAAGAGTCAGATGCTACTGAGCGACTAGTCAGCAACAAAAGCAAACAAACGAACACATGGTTATGACATTTCCTCTCGCCCACACCAGCATCCACTGCCAGTGTGAAAGACGGTGGTTTAGTCGGTAAGTCATGTCTGACTCTTTAGTGATCCCATGGACTGTAGCCCGCCAGTCTCCTCCGTCCAGGTGACTTTCCAAGCAAGAATATTGGAGTGAGCAGCCATTTCCTTTTCCAGGGGATCTTCCCAACCCAGGGATCGAACCTGGATCTCCTGCGTTGCAGGCAGATTCTTTACTGGCTGAGACACCAGGGAAGGTAAACATCAAAAAAAAAAAGTTCATTTTTTTTCTGCCTGAACAATCAGTTACATGTACCAGTCCATGGCATGATGAATTCTGTCCACACCAGTTCCTGGTACAGAAAGGGGAAGAGACTATCAAACCAACATTAATGGATGTGGAAGAGCATGTTTCTGGTTGAGAAATACCATAGCTCATAGAGAAGTGTTGTTCCTTCGGGGTTATGAACATCTATCGTGTCCAAGGCAACGCCCACGTGGAGACGGCTTTACTGGCAGAGAAGGGGACCTTGAGGGGTGCTCTAGGGGTCTCACCAAGGACAGAGCCCAGGAGATGCTCCACCCACCCAGCAGTCAGTCTCTCAGCATCCTCCTCTCCCATAGACCCATTTCTCTACCAAAACACCGCCATCAATCAGGACACCTACCTGGCTGCCCTCTCTAGGTCCTCTGCCATCCGTCTAGAACTGTATTTCTTTCTTTGCACCAGTGCACAGACTCTCAAGGCTAGAGAAGGGCTAACAAGTCCAACTATGTAACAGATGCTTAAGCTCCCTTAGGGCCATATCAGCAATGGAGTGCTGAAATGTGTCTCCTTCAAAACACAGCCCAGCCCAGCCCTGGAATCTGGGCTGTAGAAAATCCTCTTTGCTAAGAGCTGGAAGGCTCCGCGTCTGTAGGTCCCACATTCCTCCAGGGTCACAGATTGAGTGGAAGCCCCCTTCGCATGTCAATTCTCACTTCTTCCAGAACAGTCCCCCCACATATATAAATTTCCTAGCGCTGGCATAGCAAAGTATCACACATGTGATGGTTTAAAGCAACAGCAAAATATTGTCTCGCAGTTCTGGAGGCCAGTTCAAAATCAAGGTGTCAGGAGGATTGGTTCCTTCTGGAGGATATGAGGGCTTCCCAGGTGGCACTACTGGTAAAGAACCCCCTGCCAGTGCAGGTAGATGTAAGAGACACAGGTTTGATCCCTGGGTCGGGAAAACCCTGGAGGAGGGCATGACAGCCCACTCCAGTATTCTTGTCTGGAGAATCCCCAAGGACAGAGGAGCCTGGCAGGCTACAGTCCATGGAGTCACAAAGAGTCGGACATGACTTAGCGACTACACCACCACCACCACCAGGTAATCCAATAATCCAGAATGATCTCATCCTGCGACCCTTACCTTAATTACATCTGCAAAGATGCTTTTCCCAAATAAGGTTATTTATTAGTCTGTCTGGGCTATATAAGGAGATGCCACAGATAGGGGAGTTTATAAACCACAGAAATGTCTTCTTCACAGTTCTGGAGGCTGGATGTCTGAGATCAGGGTGCTGACATGGTTCTTGTGAAGGTCCTCTTCTGGTTCATAGCATCATCTTTCCCCATGTTCTCACATGGTAGAGGGGACTAGGAGCTCTGTGGGGGCTCTTTTATAAGGGCACTAGTCCCATTCATGAGGACTCCACTCTCATGACGTAATCACTTCCCAAAGTCCCCACCTCCCAATACCATCACCTTTGGGGGCTAGGATTTCACATGAATTTGGTGAGGGTGGGGGGGACAGACCATAGCAGACCACGAGTTCCAGGTAGACATATCATTTGGGGTTCCATTATTTAAATCAGTACACTCCCCCAAGCTCTTTATTCTGCTAACAGAACAGCCTCTGTCGTCCTGCTATTCCTCAAGTTGCAAAATGTCAAGTCCATTCTAATCCCACTGGTACTGGTTTGGTCCACCTGCATGCTAAGTCACTTCAGTTGTGTCTGACTCTTTTCAACCCCATGGACCATAGCCTACCAGGCTCCTTTGTCCATGGGATTCTCCAGGCGAGATTACTGGAGTGGGTTGCCATTTCCTCCTCCAAGGGATCTTCCTGACCCAGAGATTGAACCCAGGTCTCCTGCACTGCAGGCAGATTCTTTGAGCCACCAGGGAAGCCCACCTAATTGCCCCAAATACTGGTAGAATTTTTCTCTTTGTTTTTTCTCTCCCCTCTTCCTTTCCACATCTACACTTTTTCTCTCTATTGTACACTTTGGCCTGTTAGATACAGTTTTCCAGTTTCCACTTCTCTCTCCACTCCCTCCCATAATAATAACTTTCATAACAAACGTTGCATCTTTGGGGCTAGAGGCAGAGGAAGGTGGAAAATGCAGTGGAAAGTGCAGAAGAAACGGTTTAACCCACAGGCACACATGCCCTGCCCTCAAATGCACCCATGTGTGCTACTGTGGGTGCACATTCATGTAGCAAGTGTACTCACATGCACACATGCATGGCCACACGTGTGCACACATGAGTGTGGTGGCATGCATACATGTGCATTGTGACGTAGCCATGATACATGCTTGGGACTTGTACATGCATGCACAAACATGCAAGGTATCCATGTGTGTATATGGCTGTAACATGTCTGTGCATGTGTGTTGTGTGGCTATTATACATGTTATAGCATTGCACATGCATGCACAAACATGCCCAGGCAAATTGGTACACATATGTGCTATAGTGCGTGCATGTCTGTGCACACACATGGCATGTGTAAGTGGTGTGTGCCGTAGCCAGCACACACACACGCACCCACACACGGGCTCTGGGATTCTGTGGTCCAGGCCCACATCCAGCCAAGAGATGCAAGTCAAACCGCAGCCAAGCCAGGCCTCCCTCAGCTAGTCCTCCCCCTCACTGGCCTCAAGAAACAAAGACAGTTTAGCAAGAACTCCTCAGCTAAGCGGTTTTTTTAAGACCTTCAGCCAGCAGCCGCCTGGCTGAGCTGAACGTCTCACTTTATTAGTGAGTTTGGCCTTGGGTGTCTGGCTGTTTGATCAATCCTGCCGGGGGTCAGTGATACTTCCTCCGGGCCCCCCGCCCCTGCCCTGCGTCCCCACGCACCTGATGAACAGCGCTGCCCCTGGAGCGCTGATCACCTATTGATTTTCCAGCTGGAGGTTGCATCCGCCGCCAGCTGCCTTCTCCAGCCCTGTCACCAGGACCATTGGTGACTAACGGATCCCCCGGGCCCTCCCCAACCACCCCCTCACTCCAGACCCAGCTCCCCTCCCCGCGGGTCCATCCTGCCCAGCTTGCTTTGTCTGTGTCCAGGCTCGGCCCTGTCTCTCAGGGCTGAATGCTAGGGCCATGGACACCAAAGTCAAGGGCTTTTCCCAGTGACCTGCCCCCCGGCTCCCACCCAAGCGACCTGGCCTTGAATTCCAGCTGCATGACCTGATGCAAGTTGCTTTAATCCTCCCGTGCCTCGCTTTCGTCATCTGTCAAGCTGGGGCATATTAGGATGTATATAAGCCAGTAGTTTCTAAAGTATGACCTGCGGACCTCTGGGGGACCCCGAGATCCTTCCAGAATGTCCATGATAGTTAAAACTATTGTCATAACAATACTCAGACAGTACTTTATTTCCATTCTCAAGTAAACAGTTTTTTGACTCTCAGTGTAGTGTTCCAGAGATGACATGACATGTGATATCTCAAAACCTCGAAGGCAGAAGCAGCTACGAGAACCCAGCTGTTTTCTATTAAGCCTGACATGATAGAGATCTGCACAAATGTACAGCAATGCCATGCTCCCTTCTCCCTAAAATATTTGTGTTGGGAAATACCACTATTCTTCATAAAATATTTATGTGAACATGTAATGTGTTTATGTTATGGTGATTTGAAATAAATGAAGAACAAATATGATCACAGTTTCTCAGTTTTAACTCCTCGAGTGCTAAATCGTGATAGATATGGCCCACATTAACAAGAGCGCTGAGATCCTCAGTAGTTTTTAAGAGTGTGAAGAGCTGTTGAGGCCGAAATGTTTGAGAATGGCTGATACAAGATGCCAGCACAGTGCCCGCCGGCTCACTGCACTATGATTGAGATATTATCATTGGGGGTAATTATCAAGGGGGGATTTTTCCACCTGAACTGGGGTTCTCAAGGTTATGGGGAGGGGGTTGCTGGAGAGCTTGATTAGGGATTTAGCCCCTGCAGCCAAATGGCAGAGGTGGGACCCCTCTTCTGGGCCCAAGAAGCCTCCGTCCTCACCTGGCTCTCACTGTTAGCTTCGGGTGCTTGGCACCCCTGCCAAGGGAAGGGAACACCTGGGTGACCTGTGACCAGGCGCCTGGCGCTGCCTGCACCTCGTGCTGCACCAGCGCCCAGAGGGTGGCAGCTGGTGCAAACAGGATAGGGGAGTGTAATAATAATAGCTCCTCCTGGCCTAGCATCCAGGTGTGTCGGGAACTGTCGTAAGCATTTTAGAAGAGTTAGGTCGTTTCATCCCGGCCAATCTTATGAGGTTGTTTTAACATGTACCCGGGATTTTGTTGTAATCTGGTATGGTAGCTTGACAGACAGGGAGACAATGTCTTGAAAGAAGAGTTTACTAATCAGTTTCAGAGAGGAGGTGGCATGACCCACCACACAGGACCATGGGGGGAAGCACCAGAGTCAGTTGGGAGGCAGGAGCAGGGAGGGGAGAGCGAGGACCAGAGCCTTCACTGTGCTTTGCACAGGAAGTGATGGGTGAGACAAGGTAAGCTGTTTGGGATTGGCTGGTTTGAATAATTTAGTGGGCTCCAGGCTACTGGGGGCTTCCCTACTGTCTCGGATGGTAAAGTATCCACCTCCAATGCAGATCAACCCAGGTTCAATCCTTGGGTCGGGAAGATCCCCTGGAGGAGGGAATGGCAACCCACTCCAGTATTCTTGCCTGGAAAATCCCATGGAAAGAGGGAGCCTGGCGGGCTATAATCCATGGGGTCACAAAGAGTTGGACCCAACTAAGTGACTAAGAACATGGGCTACTGGGCTTGTCACTAGCTGCACCTGTGCCCGGCCCGCAGGTGATGGAGGGCAGGGCAAATATCAGCTTGGTTTGCAAGTTAGAAAAAAGGAGATGGTTGGGGTATCGGTTCTGGATGGATGTGTTTGCAGGTGAAAGGCGCACTCTGGTTAGTTGTTTGCTGGGAATTTCCTAGCCCTGGGAGAGGCAGAGCCTTCCTGGGCTGCAAGATACCAAGATGCCAAAGCATCATAAAATATACACACAAAAAGGCATGAATTATGCAGAGATAGTCTATTATCACCTTCTTTTGAAAGCAAGGGGCTCAGCCTCCTGCCCAAGACCCACAGCTGGGAGGTGGTGATAGCCGGTCATGAACCTCAGCACTGCAGCTCCAAGTCCAAGTTTTTAACCACCTGCCACACTGCCTCCTGCCACGGCTGCCTCCCCAGCCAGTACTGCTCACTGGCTCGTCTTCAGTGTGGACTGGGTTGGAGTCAGGCCCCTCGAGCCCTTGGCTGTGGCCATGGCCTCCACCTTATGCCCCTGGCACAGATGGGCACCACTCTGTGGTCAGGCTGTAGCTCTGAGCATCATGACCCTGGTGAGTGCCACAATGCTCCTGGCCACTAACCAGGCACTCCAGCCACTTTAGGCTGCAGAGAAAGTATGGCCACAGGGGCAAAAATGCAGATACGGGGTGCCCAGTGGGGGGGTGGGCTACACATCCCATTGGCCCTAAGATTTTACTACCGCCCACCTGGCCCACCTGCTCTCCCTACAGGTCCTCAGATTTGCAAGGAGCCCGACGTTGGGGCAGGGGGCTCCTAGGGCGGCCACCTCCCCAAAGCTGGCTTTTCACCCTCCTCTGTCGGCCCCAGCTCCCCTCTGAAGGATCCTGGCAGACCAGGTCAATGATTAGAACTCCATAAAGGTTAAGGGGTTATTATTCGATTTCAGCTGTTTGTAGCATCACAAACTGTCAACTGGGGACAGTCATGTCTTCCTCCGGGAGGTGCTCAAGATTCAAGGACCTGGCGGGTCACGGGCACGCAGCGGGGAGCGTGTCCACTGGGAAGGTGGCGAGAGGGGGCGAGGGGGCCCCGGTAGGAACCGTGGGCCCTCGCGATCTCAGGACCCTGAGCCGGGACTGCAGAGTCCGGGCCGCGCAAACGCGGGGCGCCTGCGCCTCCTAGCGGCCGCCGCGCGCAGCACCGGCCCGAGCGTCCCGCCGCCTCCTCCGGCGCTGCGGGCGTGCTAGGAACACTCAGCTGTGCAACACGGGCAGGACTCGGGGCTGGAACTGCCTCCCCCTGCGCAGATCCCGCGGGTCCGCCGCCCGCCGAGGACACAGGCAAGCCTGGGGGGGACAGGGATCCAGCACAACATGCATCCACCTTGGCCATGGCCCCTGGCCCTTGAGCCTCAGTTCCTCCTTCCAAGGAAGAAAGGGGCGATGTCCCTGCAACCTCGAACTCGACGGTGTCCCTGCCTTCCCTCGGGTCCACTCCCACCCCACGTGCGTGACTCTTCCTGTAATTCCAGGTCTGGGTGTGTCACTCCTCCATTTAAGACCCTTCAGACGAAATGGTGGTCACACAAAACCTTGCTTTCCTGTTCGAATGAAACACGGATCAAACAGACCCAATCTGGGAGAGCAAGGAGCTGACCAGCTCAGGGTCACCAGCCCCTTAGGAATCTCAGGGGATGGAGGCGCCCGGAGCTCCAGGCCGCTTGGCCAGAAGGGGACCCGGTCTCCCAAAGAAACAGCCTTACCAAGGTGGGTCCCAGCTCCAGGAGCCCATTTAGGCCACCACGGTCTGGGTCTAATTAAATGATTATCATGGTGCTCTGGGAGCTGCATAACCGTCACCCCAGAACTTGGTGGCATGAAACTACCTCTTTATCATGTCCACAGGCTCTGTGGGTCAGGAATTTGGACAGGGCACAGAAGCAATGTGTTGTCTCTGCTATCTGGGCCTCAGGTGAGGGTGATTCAAAAGGGGCTTGAGGCTGGAGGATCCGCTTCCAAGACAGTGTCTTCACGGTCATCTGGCCCTGGGCTGCGAGGGCTGAGGCTGGGTTCCCCCTGTGCCTACTGGCCGTCGTCTCCCGCATTCTGGCCTCAAGTAGTTGGCCTTCTTAGGTGTCAGCTAGATTCCATCCTCATATTTGGGAAATGGGTCCCTCCATTCCTGCTGGAGGGAGGAAGGCTGAGAAGGAATCCCCTGGAGCAGCTACACAGCTAGGGGGCATTAGGGTGGTGCCGTGGGAAGCCGTGCTGGAGACGGCTCAGAAAAACATCGTGAGTTGGTTCAGCTCTCACTTTTCAAATCCAGGAACTTATAGGGAAGAAAAGGGCATGCAGAAAGCGACAAGGAGATCTGGGCACTGGGGCAGGGTTCTTCACACTGTCCTGCCCCTCCATGTTTGCTCTGCCCAGGTGACGGAAGCAAGGTAGGTTCCTTTTCTACCTCAGCCCCGCGGCAAAGCTGGAACCTTCCAGCCTGAGCTGGCACTGCCTGCATGTGGCCAGCAGGGGGCAGCACAGCCTCATCCTGTGGCAACAGATGCTGAGTGGATTAACAGGACCGACTCTGTTGGATGGAACTCAGGGCCACAGTGGCACCCCACTCCAGTACTCTTGCCTGGAAAATCCCATGGATGGAGGAGCCTGGTAGGCTGCAGTCCATGGGGTCGCTAGGAGTCAGACACGACTGAGCAACTTCACTTTGACTTTTCACTTTCATGCATTGGAGAAGGAAATGGCAACCCACTCCAGTGTTCTTGCCTGGAGAATCCAGGGACAGGGGAGCCTGGTGGGCTGCCGTCTGTGGGGTCGTACAGAGTCAGACACGACTGAAGCGACTTAGCAGCAGGGCCACATTGAGGACCCTCTGCATCTCTGGCTAAGGAGGGGGAGCAGCCTGAATGTGCAATTATCTTCCAGCACATGAGCTCCAGGGAGCAAGGATTTGGATGTGCTTGATACTGTTATCTCCCACGGCCTCATCCGAAGGAGATGTTAATACACATGAGGGTGTAGGTGTGAGAGGGGTGAGTATATGTGCCCTGCAGGGTGGGTGTGTCCCCGATGCACCACTCACCTGAGTGTCCGGCAGCCCCACACGTCTCCTGCTCACACTTGCTCCCCTCGAGAAACCCCAAGGTCCTGAGCCCCAGAGTCAGTAAGGCCCTACTCCAGGCCTCCGTTGATGCCTCCCACACTCATCTCTCCCCTCCGCCCAGTCTCTGGCCACCTCTGCCCATCTGGGGGATCCTCATTGCTACATCCCTTTCTTTCCTGGGGTGTCTTTGAACCTCTCTTATTTAAATAAAAGGAGTCCTCCTTGATGAGGGTGTGGGGACCTGCCGATCACGGCACCAGGGCGGCTAGGATAGGTGTGCAGGGACGGGGCACGAGGAAGCCTTCTGGGACACAGTCTTGCTGAAACGAGCAGAGAGCCCTGATCTCTGAGGAGCTCCTGACCTGGAACCTTTCCAGAGCCCCAGCACCACCACACTTGGTTGACTGGTGTTCTAAGTTATTATCCTTACTGTACAGAGAAGGAAACTGGGATGAAGACGGAAATCGTATCCTACCAAGGGTCATGGAGTTGTCTGATTGTGAGACCGGGGGTCTTCTCCAAACACAAAAGAGTTTATTTGGAATTATTCCATTTAGATGACATTCTACAAAAGGCAAAACTAATTCACAGTGGCAGAAAGCACACTGCGATGCTTGCCGGCAAGGGGTGGGAGCGGGGGTTGACTACAAAAGATCTTGAGGGAAGTCTTTGGATAGAAACGTTTATACTGGACTTTGATGGCCATTTGGGATTTGTGTATTTGTCAAAACCCATTGAACTATCCAAATAAAATGAGAGCCTTTGTTACATATAAATAAAGGTTTTTTTTTTTTACCTTTTGAATTTACTTTTTTATTGAAGCTAGTTGATTTACAATGCTGTGCTAATTTCTGCTGTACAGCAAAGTGACTCAGTTAAACAAACACATACATTCCTTATATTCTTTTCCATTATGGTTTATCCCAGGATATTGGATATAGTTCCCTGCGCTACACAGTAGGACCTTGTTTATCCATCCGACATATAATAGTTTGCATCTGCTAATCCCCAACTCCCAACCCATCCCTCCTCGCTCTCCCCCACCTTGGCGACCACAAGCCTGTTCTGTGTGTCTGTGCGTCTGTTTCTGTTTCATAGATAAGTTCATTTGTCATATTTCAGACTTCCTGTATAAGTGATATCGTATGATATTTGTCTTTCTCTTTCTGACTTACTTCACTTAGTAGGACAATCTCTAAGTCCATCCATGTCGCTGTAAATGGCATTCTTTCATTCTTTTTTATGGCTGAACTGTTTTTGTTTTTAATCCAGGTCTTCTGACTCAGATTTCAATGCACTTGCCCCTATCACTTAGGAGACATGGCTTGTGCCTGCAAAAGTTATTCTCACACCCAACGGGTGTCAGAATGCCAACTGGGCACAAACCAGGAGAGCATCCAGGAGGGAGCCTGGGTGAAAGCAGGAGACTTTCATCCTAATTCCGGCTGGAACGGACTAATCGATTGGCCAAGATCAAATGTCAAAAATTTACACCGTCGGCACTTCCTCAGAATTGGCCCGGCATCGTCATCGTTCAGGAGGGCTGACTTTGGTTTATAAAGCTGGCAACAGGAAATCTGCCCTGTTTCTCTGGAAGCTGGGATTCCATGACCTCATCCCCCGCTCCTGGACAGGTAAACGGCTCAGTAACTGGGACAAGTAATGCTTCCTCCTTCTGAGTCTGCAGCCCAAGTCAGGAACACTCAGGATGAGTGATAATATCCTTTTCTCCAGGCAATGAAAAGTTTAGAGTCAGACTTAAATTTAATAAGTTCCCTGGTGGCCTCTTTGAATTTGCATGTTGCCACGCTAACCTGGCCCAGATTTCTCCCCCTACAAGGCAATTCTTGGAAAATCAGGCATCAGTGCTCATTAAACTGGTTCTAAATGTCCAGCGAGCCAATAACAAGGGGAGAGGGAGCCCCACCCAGGAGCAAACACAGTTGAAGTTCCTGAGCTCCTCAGGGTGATCAAAGATCATCAAAGGATTTTCAAAGCCTTGACGTATCCTGTTCCTTGTAGCCTCTAGGCTTACTCTAAGGGCAAGAAGGTTCCAGAAACACAGTGCCAGGAGCTGAAATGGAGGACAACAGTCCCCATGGGCTGAGAGCATCAATTCCATCTTATGGACAAGATCATCAGGAAGGACTCATGAGGAAGTAGTCTTAGAAATCCAGCTAAGCTTTGCCCAGATGTGTCTATTTATAAATTTTGGAAGAGTTTGTCTAGTGAATTCATTTGCCTCTCCTGACAGTGACCAAGGGGGGCTACATGCCTTTCTTTCCTTGGTGGTCATCCAAGGCCCATTGGCTTTCCGATGGCCAATGAAAACTAACTCCACGTTGGGGTATGTATTTATTAAAAGGGCATCACAACAGGGGGGACTCCCCTGGCAGTCCAGGGGTTGAGAATCTGCCTTCCAATGCAGGGTACGCAGGTTTGACCCCTGGTTGTAGGTGAGATGGTAGCCTGAGATACCGGAGACTTGGGTTCAATCCCTGGGTCGGGAAGATCCCCTGCAGAAGGGAATGGCAACCCACTCCAGACTCCAGTATTCTTGCCTGGAGGAGTCCATGGACAGAGGAGCCTGGTGGGCTCCGAGTTGGGTTGCAGAGTCGGAGACGACTGAGCGACCAACACTTTCACTTTCACTTGGGGAACTAAGATCACACGTTCTGCAAGGCAACTAAGCCCACACATTGCAACGAGAGAGAAGCCTGCATGTGGCAATGAATGACCCCAAACATCACAGGGAAGATCCTGTGTGCTGCCACGAAGACCTGATGCTGCTAAATACTTTTTTTTAAGGGTATCACAACGAGAATAGCAGCCAAGTAGGAAGGCACTGTGATGGAGAATGTGAGCATTAAGGCAGGTCATGGTGGTCCTCGGAGCATCACGTCCAGGATCAAAGAGGTGCCTTGGGGATCTGACCTGGGAGGCAGCAGCAGCAAGCCCACTGAGGTCGACACTCATAAGTGAGGCCAACCCTGCACACCTTCCACCCGCCTGGCCCTTGAAGAAGAAAGCCACCTGGCCTAAAAGCAAGGCCTCCTGCAGATGAACACCTGAGTGCCTCTTCCAACCCACCTTGTTTCATTTTGTTCTTTTCTCTTTTCCACATTCCTCACTCCCATCCCCCACCCCCCTACCCTCTACAGGCAACCCTCCTAACGTGCATCTTTTTGTTTATACCTGTTTTTGCAAACGCTGTGTTGTTTCTTGTGTGAATGTATTTGTAGCGTCTGTACACGGTACTGTCCCATCTGTTTCTTATTTTTCTCACGCATCTGTTTTGAAGGTCCGTGTTACATGTTGTCTGTGGCTTGAAAGGGCTTCGTATGCTCCGTGATGCCAACCACTGACTTCCCTGCACATTCTCCCAGTGATGGGCATTCCTCCACCCTGTCCCCAGCCCCTGCCACCTCCGCCACTGCTACCCTCTCACCACAACCAAAGTGGGTGAGCTTCCTTCCCTGTCTCCTCATGCACCCAGGTGAGAATTTTGTTGGGAACATTGACCCAGACGTGGGATGTCCGGACTGGGGAGCACGTGCTTCCTTCATCCAGTGAGCTGTGCCAGGAGGCTCTCCGCTGGTCCCCATGTCTCTGCCAACACTTGTCATTACTCACCTTTGCTAATCTGATGGGTGCCAACTGCTACTGGATTGGCACTTTAGTTTTGTGTTTCTCTGACGATTCACTCAAACAGCTTTTCACTGGTTTGGTGCACTGGATCTGTTTCTATCGATTGTTCCTTATCTTTTGCGCACTTTTTTCTCTTGGGTTATCTATTTACTGTTGCATATTCCTTGTATATTCTTTACAGTGAATCCTTTGTTGGTTTTAACCAACATCTTGCAAACATCTTTTCTCCTGCTCTCACACCTACAGTTAGGCCTTTTGCCAACCACGGACACCAATTAAGCAAACTAAGAGAAAGGAGTAACAGAAGTAAAATGAAATGGGAAGTGAATTGTTAAGGTAAGTTTAAAACGAATACGTTAAAATGAGACAATGAAAATAATGGAAGAAAATATTTACAGAAAAAAACAAAAAATTAATATGAGTTTTTTTAACCCCAAAGTATAAAAGCATAACCTAAAAGTAACAAGTATAAAGAAGACCAAGAAGTTAAATATGAAGGTAAAAGTGCTTTTTAAAACAGTATCAACATGAAGCAAATCACACACACCTAGATTTTTTTAAACTTCATGGTAAAAAGGGAAATAAAGCAGAAAAGCCAGGGAGGTAAATGTCAAAGGGACAAAGCATACACACATGTGAAGACGAAAAACAAAGAACTTAAACACAGAGTGGGTACTAAGCAAACCTGATGTCACCTCAAAACTGAAAACACAGGAGGTGGAATTGGAGAGGAAAATGCTCGGAGGAACCAACCGAAGGCAGGCGAGAAACTCCTTGCCAGCCAAGTTCTGCCCTGGGGCCTGGGGTCTGGGCGCACTGGGCTGGAGGCAGGGCCCGGGGCTACTCTGGGTCATGTAACAGTTCACCCATCAGTCTAGGGCCACGGAAAACCCTGGCCAGGTGCTTGTATTCAGAGCCACTGCCCAGACCTGTCAATGGACTGGCCATGAGCAGCAGCTCATGCCTGGCCTTCGCCTGGCTACAGATTCTGGGCGTGCTCCCCCCGGGTCCTTCACGGCCACACCAACTCCTTTGTGCGTATCCCAGCCGCTCTGGCTCGATCTCCGCCTTTGGCAGAGCCCGCAAGTGAGGCTGAAGCCACGCAGGCCACAGGGCCAGGGAAAATGATGCCCTGGCATCCCTTTGCCAGGCAAGGAGACAGCCTGTTTGAACAAGTTCAGTACCACCCAAGAATGCAGAAGGCACCATCTCTGGGATTCATCACAAGTGCCAGAACTTTCTCTTGGTTCGCCAGACAGAGCAGTGACCCTGAGGACCCAGGGACAAGCTCCCTCCAGGACACACCAACTAGCTAGCCGCCCCAAAGTGGCCAAGTATGAAATGGGCGGATAGCCCATTTCTAGGTCCAATGGCAGGACAAAGAGAGGAAACGTAGGAAATCCAGGGTTCCATCAGGCATCAAAAACGCATGCCGGTTGTACTTCACACAAACAGGTTGGAAGGCGGAGGAAGCATCCAGGTGAGTCACTGGAGGTTGGAAAATATCTGATCTTATCAAAAGGTGAAGTCAGCGACCCGGGGGCTGAGTCCCGCCACCTTGAATCCTTCCAATTATGTGAGGACAGGTAGTTCCTCTGCGGCTCCCGAAGCCCAGTTGCAATTCGGTTGTTTGACGAGGCCGCTCTGTCTTCCCAGAGATGTGATGTGTGGTGCTGAGCTGCCGTGTGGCCCTCACAGTCCCCTCTGGCCCACAGACTAGTGGCTCCTGGGTTTGGGGATTTCATCAACCAGTTTTGTTGTTGTTGTTGCTGTTGTTGTTATTTTGGCTACATCAAATCTGTTATGGCTCGCGGGACCTTTTTAGTTGCGGCACGTGGGATCTAGATTCCTGACCAGCATCGAACCCGGGCCCCCTGCATTGGGAGCGTAGAGTCTTAGCCACTTGACCATCAGGGAAGCCCCTTGAATTTTTTTAATCAGGAAACTCGTATACAATTTTTTTCTTCTTTTTAGTTTTTTTGGCCATGCCATGTGGCATATCAGATCTTAGTCGCCCAACCAGGGACTGAACCCAAGCCACTGCATTGGGAGCATAGAGTATTAACCACCAGACCAGGGCAGTTTGACTGTTAATATTTATTTTTCCAAGGAAAACATTTTTTTTAAAGCTACCATCTAATATCACCATTATTTTCTAAAAGAACATTTTAGCACAAAAAAAATAAGACAAAAGGATGGGATGATCTTTTATACAGCATAACTATGAAATGCTCACCATTTATTTGGACAGAGAAGTCAGGAAAAGTCATCATGGGCCAACACGCGCCCATCATCATGACCTGTCGGAAGTTAAATTCCAACCCCAGTGCTTTGGAGAAACAGGCCAGTGGGCTCGGAGTGGATCCTGGTACAGGTTAGAATACAACCTGTGTCAAAACTGTCACTCAAGTCTGATGCTCCTCCTGACTGCCCAGCTGGTGGCTCATCTCCTTTCCTGAGTTGAGGTCCTCGTGACATCTTGTCTCCTTTACCAGTGGTCCCCAAGCCACCACATCATTAGAATCATCTGGCGGAAGCTTTTCAAGTTGCAGGCTCCCAGGTCCCAGCACAGGAGATCTGGTCCCATGGTTCCAGCATGGGGTCTTGTGCTTATCCAAATTTAGGTACCTCAGACCTGTGACCCCACCACTCAACCCTATGAAATGGACTGACAGGAAGCCATCAGCACGGGGTCCTGAAAAGTGAAGCTGAGAACGGGGATGGAAGGCAGGGGAACCCAGACCAGCACCGAGGCCACCAAGAGCAAGCAGTGGTCACAGGCTGTGCTGGTGCTGAAGCTGGTGCCAGAGAGAGGAGCCGCAGGACTGGGCAACTCTCCACGTTCATGGCCAAAGTGAAAGGGTGAGGTAGGAGGGACAGACAGGGCAGCAGAACGCGAGCATGTGCTGTAGGTTCACAAGGAAGGGTCTTGTTATGAGCAAGCTTTTTCTGGATGATGACTGGCTTCTAACCACCGCCGCAGCCTTTGCCATCTCTCACCACTATCACCTTGTCCCCTGCCTCCCTGCAGGTCCCCACACCCAGTCACTTGCTAGCGAACATCTCCACCCCACTCCTGTGTCACATCTGTGTCACACATACAGCCTGGGTGCTCAGCCAGTGTCTGCAGACTGGATGGAGACGGGCCGGAGTGCTGCCTGGCCCATGGGCCTCCTTGTGATGGCACCCTCCAGCCCTGGGGGAGACCGGCTTCGGCACAGAACCCGCAGAGTGTGATCGAGCACAGAGGGGCCCGTCCCTGGGCTTCAGGATGACACCACCCCATGCCACCTCCCAGCGCGGACTTCCCTGCGCCGTCCAACATGAGCAGCTGGCTTCAGAAGACACTGCAAAGTCGTGGAAATGTCACTAATGGTATCTGAGCACCTATGTGGGCCTTGAGAGGGCTCATTCTTGTGGAACAACTGGGGGACAAAGTCTTGGGAGCTGCCAGGCCATCAGGCCCTGCTGGTCTCTCAGCCAGGCTGAGTCAGTGCTCTCTTGACAAGGTCACGTGGTCCTGCAGAGACGTGTAAAGGGGCCCCGGGGCCAAGGCTGGCATTTCGCGGTTACAGGCCTTTCATGGTGATGATCCATCTCCACACACGAGGGGCTGCAACGTGACACAGTGAACACCGCTGGGAGGCCTGCCTGCCCTGCTGGGGACTGCCCAAGAGGTGGAGAGACGGCGATAGATGGGACCCACGGGCAGAGGTGGCCGGGGACACCTTGCTGTCTCCAGCTTGCACCCCGGACTGTTGTTTGATCTCCTGATTTGATGTGTGGTCTCGCCCCCAGGGGATGTGGATTGTGCCCCTTTGCCTCCTCCCACCCCAAGAGAAGTTCAACAGGATCAGCCCTGGTCCTAAATTCAGACTTTATGAAAGCATTTCTGACCTTTCCCCACAAGGATCCCAATCAGAAACTGGTGAGAACTGGCACTTCTTTGGGACTTTATATAAACAACATCCCATGTCTGCTCTAAGGATGTCTGGAGGGCATTTGATCACATGATCTTGCTCTATGGGGCTCCCTGTGCCCACATGACCCCAGAGTTGCTATGTGACAAGCCTCTGGTTTCTCAGCTGATGTCAAGCATTCGCTTGTAAAAATTCATTGGACTGTCTTAAAACATAGACCAGGAGAACCATGGATGGGAGGGACTACATTTACTTTACGTATAAAGGTTTACTATTATTAACAAGTTACCGCTATTATTTACATGTTTATAAAACAGAAATAAAAATGACATACACGTTTGGTGCCAAAAGTGGCACATCCAAACTAGGATCAGTACAAAAATAAACTTTCAAGCTATGTGTTTGCAGACATCATCACAGCCAAGCAGCCCCGGGGACAATGACACCAGTGCCTGCTGGAAGGGCCCCCGCCTTCTCACAAGAACCCAAGCAAACACACAGAAGACAAACGGACAAGTTATGTTCCTGAGCTACAGAAGCTTAGAGCCTCTAAACGGTTGTGAATTTCTGCTACCGAGGATCTGGGATGGGTTTCGAGTTGATGAGCTTTCGCTAGTGGCATCGGGACATGGTACCGTGCATGGAGGGGAAGCTAAGCTGCTTGTGAAGCCAAGGAGCCCTGTGCACAGGGGTCCTCTCTGTTGACTGCCAATCCTTGCAAATCTCCCGGCTGCAGACAAACAGGAACATGGGCAGAGGGAAACAGAAGCTACTTGGCTTGGGAGCCCCTGTGCCCGCCAAACATGCCCCTGGGTAACTGGCAGAAATCCGCCACATTTCCAGGGTCTCATCATAGATATGCGCCATATCCACACTTGGCCAAGGACCTCATTGGTCAATAGAGGAGGGGTCCCAGCAGGGAGAGCAAGGCCAGCCCAGCAAAGCCCTGCCCACCCCACCTGGTGCTTCAGCGTGCAGCAGCCCACCTTCCTCCCTACTCCCCATGAAGCTGGGCTGGAGTTCATGCCTGGTGACAGGGGCACGCTGGGCCAGGGAGGGTGCTGGGTGAGCCAAGAGCATGGGCTTTCCAACTCCTGCGCAGCAGGACTCCCACCCAGGCACAGACGCCTCCGGATCCCAGTGAGGAATGCAGATGCTGAGGGGAGCGGGCGGGAGGGGGCTGTGAGCGGGCTGCAGCCCACTGCAGAGCCGCTGAAGGGTCCACAGGAGCCGACAGCAGCTTGTCCACCCTGGGCTGGGGTGACAGCGTGGAGGAGGGCACACCGAGCAGCCCCTGCAGCAGCCGCCAGCTCTGCTCACTGGTCCTGGACCTTGGCCCTCTTGGCTCTTAGGGACAGGTGCTGCAAGAGAAGAGAAAACAGCATTGCTGGGGTGGGTCAAAGGAGCAGACTGGAGCACGATTCCCCGAAGTGACCAAATCAAAGCTTCCACCTGGCTCACACTTTCGCAGTAAACGCCCTGCCCCACAGGCAACAGTTTGGAGGGGAAAAGCCCAAGGGACCCACAAAGGCACCAGGGCTTCAGTAAGCCACACAGGCCGAGGTCGGGCCGCTGGGGCTCTGAGGGCAGCTGTCAGTGAGACATGGCTCGCCCTCTGCCCCAGCCCTTCTGCCAGCCCTGCAGCCCAAGAGCCGGGCTGCTCAGACCAGACCAAAGATCACCTCTTGTTTCCTAGAATTTCTTGAGAACAGTCAAGGGAAGGTATCCTTCCCTTGGGAACAAAAAGGTCAGCCAACCTAGCCAGCCATCCCCAGAGGCTCAAGGTCCTGCTCTCATGACGCCTGTGCAAGAGCAGGGAAGACACACAGAACAGGACTTTGTTCCTGGTTTCTCTTTCAGAGACGTCACTCTGTAGCAGTGTAAGCAACCCAGGAAGACTGACACTATAATCACGGGCATCAGATAACAGGATTGGGGGATACAAACATCCTTTGCACTCAAAAGTAAAGCCAGAAGTGCTTTACTCAAAAAATATGCAACTGAAGCAGGGAGTGTAAACAGAAGCTTTTAATAAAGGTCCTCTGTTCCCCAATGGAGGCAGACCTGATGCCCTCTCGATAGTTCTAATCCCACAACCAGGCAACATTCTGAGCATGCTGCCTCACACAGCAGGCTCTTCACTGGAGGGATGTCAATCCCCTGGCTGCAAGCAGAGCAGGGCTGCCAGCCCCAGCACGCTCAATGCCCAAACCCCGCCTCTTGGCACACCTATGATGCCCTCGAGACAGCCATCCCCATCACCGAGAGAAAACCTCAGGGCCTGAAAGAGTGCAGGTGCAGAAGAAGGCGCAGCACCCCACCAAGCACAACAGGATGGGGTGCTGAGGGAGCAGGACACAGGTGTAAATGAGCCACAGAAAGTCACACTTTCTAACCACTTATGGCCGAGAAGAGAAAGAACAAAGTGCTGGTCACTCGGTCACATCTGACTCTTTGCAACCCCATGGACTGTAGCCCACCAGGCTCCTCCATCCATGGAATTCTCCAGGCAAGGATCCTGGAGTGGGTAGCCACTGCCTTCTCCAGGGGATCTTCCTGACCCAGGGATCGAACCCAGGTCTCCCACAGTGCAGGCGGATCCTTTACCGTCTGAGCCACCAGGAAAGCCCAAGAATACTGGAGTGGGTACCTATCCCGTCTCCAGGGGATCTTCCCAACCCAGGGATCAAATCCAAGTCTCCTGCATTGCAGGCGGATTCTCTACCGTCTGAGCCACCAGGGAAGCGCATGCCCGAGAAAGGACCAATGCAGATTCCAGCAAAGGCCTGGAGGGTCCTCCCTCAATCCCAAAGATCGCTCAGAAGCAGGAGAAAAAGCCTGAGGACTTGCAAGGCAAATCTCTGGACAGGTCCCCCGTCCCCCTCTCCCGCTGTGGGTCTTGCTGGATGTCTCCCAATTCTCTCCTCCACGCACGTCACCTGACGTGACCCCACCCACCAATGGAAGGCACCCAAAGCCGTAGCTTAGGGACGGGGATGAGGTCATCGTGCCTGGGGGGCCATTTTGGTGCTCATTTCTGAAGAGAATGTTGTGTATAAACAAAGCGGAGTCTGGACCATTTCAGGCCTCTTAACAGAGCAAGAGCAACACTCTAAAAAACACTGGTAATGGAAAGTCACCAACAATGCCAGGAACAGAGCTGGGGATGACCTGTGGGCTCTGCATGGCCTTGGGGCGCTACGCTGCGCTCAGCCAAGGACCCTCCACCATGCACGGGCAGCCACTGGAGAGCGGCTGGGCTCTTGGAGAAATCAATCCATTTAGGACAAGTGCCTTTGGACTGCTTAGTTAAGGAGGGACCAAGTTTCTTGGAGTAGGAGAGGGTTAGGGCCCTCGCCTGTACAATGAGGTTGTTGAACTAGGTGATTTCTGAGCCCAGCCTCTCTAAAACTACTCTGATCACAAGCAGTCATCAGAATGGAGCAGATGAGCTGAAAAACAGGCATTTGGGGAGAAAAAAAAAAGACAAATTTGGCATTGCCATTTTCTTCAAAATTCTGGGGCAGTCAGTCTGCTCTTTAACTTTGTGGGTTTGACCTAGAAAAACTGTCATTTTGAGGTGAAAAGGGAAAATGACTCTGCTTCTGGGTTAATCCTGTTCTCCCAGAGTCTAAATGAACCTGAGACAACTTCAGAGTCTCTCTTCTCTGCCTGCCTGCCTCTCGTTACGCTAACAAGCGGGCTTAAAACTGCACCATTCTCCTTAAGCTCGAGTTTGCATTTCTAACTGTTCTTTTGGACTTCTGAAGTCTGCTGCGTTCCACCTGAGAGGTTTGGTGGAAGATTTTCTTTCATTTCAGGTTTATTCTTATCAGCCCAATGCAGCAGAGAAAACACACTGCATTCTTATCAGTCCCTGAAATTATCTCATTTTTAGCTGAAATATCTGGATGGGGATACAGGAAGTTGAACTATACAGGTCTGAAATGTTTTTTGTTTGATGGTTTAAGATTTAATATGGAAAGATTTAAAATGACAACTTCCCTCGACATTGCTGGAGGGGGAGGGATGAAAAGATCCTTCCCTTTATAGGATCACAACTCAAACATTTCCAGGAGTTGAGCCAGTGAGATAAACGAGGGAGGCAGGACCTGGAGAGAGTCGCTCACAATAGGCCCCATTCCTCAGCCCCTGCTGCAGACTCAGGCTCAGAAACCCAGCAAATTCAACATGTCTTTCAAGAGAGTCTTGAAATCCATATTTAATGTGGACTCTCCCAATTTTAAAAGGCACCAATAAGGCCACATTTTGGTCTGAAAACACTGCAGTCTGGCTACAGCTTTGATGAAGTAACAGGTTTTGGTTTCCCTTTTGTGGTAAACAATGGTCAAACTAGACAAAATATCTGAAGCGATAATTTTCAGGTACTGGGTAACAGAGAACACAGGCTGTAACCCTTGAGAAAAAGGAAACACTCGAGGTGAGTGAAAGTTATAGTCATTCCAGGTCTCCGCGTGGCTCTCCACATTTTGTAGTGTCCAACTCTTTGAGACCCCATGGACTGTAGCCCACCAGGTTCCTCTGTCCATGGAATTCTCCAGGCAAAACTACTGAATTGGGTGCCATTCCCTTCTCCAGGGGAACTTTCCGACCCAGAGATCGAACCCGGATCTCCTGCATTTCAGGCAG
Source organism: Bos mutus (assembly GCF_027580195.1). NCBI lineage: Eukaryota > Metazoa > Chordata > Mammalia > Artiodactyla > Bovidae > Bos > Bos mutus. The sequence continues at coordinate 52,132,504 of NC_091629.1, read as the reverse complement.
ATTCTTTCACCATCTGAGCCACCAGGGAAGCCCCTGTCAGAGGGAAGTGAATCCTAAATAGAGAACAGTATTGCTGGGGAGAGGAAACACAGATCAGAGTTCAGAGCTGCTGAGCCTGCTGGAATTTACAGAACAGGGCATCAGAAAAGAGGAGCTCCAGAAATCAACACAGAGCTACCACTCTTAAACCTCTGGCTGAATACTAAGCCACACAGGTGCAGGCCAAGGGTCCATAAGGCTGGCAAAGAACAGGAACTGGGGAGTTGTGACCTGGTACAGAGGAGATTCTGGAGGTCTGCACAGTGCTGGAGACACTGGAGTTCCGTGCAGCCAGAGTGCAAAGGCCTCACTGAACATCCTAGGCATCCAGTTGAGACATCAAAAGTCCATGTCTTGGGAGCAGGGCTACTAGACACCTGCCCGAAAACAACTCAAGTCAGGTCTTGGTAGAATTAAACTGACTGCCAGTATGAACTGTCTACTAGAAAAAACTCAATATTCTTTACAGAAAAGACAACAAATTCAACTCTTCACAACAAACCACTCATAATGTCCAGCACACAACAAAAAATTACTAGACAAGAGAAGCAGGAAATGTGGCCCATAATGAGGTAGAAAAACAGTCTAAAAACAAAATAGATCAGAGACGACAAAGATGCTGAATTAATGCACGTCTTCCATAGAAAAAAAGCATATACTACACACACAGCAATGCGCCCACCAAGTGTTTAAAATGAAACAGGTTTAAGCTTGCACACACGTTCTGCGAGGCAATCCTCATCAGAATATTTGTGCTGCTTCTTATGAACATGGTCCAAAGTGTGACAGACTTTCTTTGGAAATGGTTTAAAAGGGCAGAGGGAGAGGGGAAGAGTTAAAGATATATTCTTCTTTTTTTATCATATAAGCTGGAGGGATTTATTTTTAAATGCACGTTTTAAATATCATGTGAGCATTTTAAATATCATGTGAGCAAACAGTATGGTGCTTTTACCCAGAACGATCTGAGACTATGGTAACAGCCTTTCATCTATGTACCACGGGTTGGGGTTGGGGGGCAGGCAAGTTTAGGACATTACATTGAAAAATAAACGTATATTTAAAATATGAAGAGGCAGGTAACAGGTGGTTTGGGGGTTCATTCCTACCGTTCCTTGTTGATAAAAGTGTGGAGCCAGCTCCAACAGCCAAGCAGACTCAATGGCGGTCACATCTCTCATGTAATACTTGGAGGTTTGGATAACTTCATTGTAGATAACCCTGAAATAAGAAGAAATCACAAGCTATTTTCCTATTTATTATAATTAGAATCAGAACCACAACAATTAGAGATGGTTCCCCTTTACTTTTAAAATGCATCCACCTGTTCTGTGAGCCAGGCACTACACTAGACAAATGTATTCATGTTGCTCACCTAAGCCTCATGACCTGAGTGGTAGGTACCAGTGTGCCCACTGCACAGAGCAGACTCTAAGTCCCACGTGATTTCCAGGACATCTCAGTTGAACCTTCTGGTTCCCTATGCTTTTGTTTACACAACTCTGAACAGAGTCTAATGACTTCATCAGAAAATGTAGAAATAGAAGCAAAGGCTCACTGATTCTGAAAGGAGCTGGGAATTAACTGTAAAGGGACCCAAGGGAACTGTCTAGAGAGATGAAAGCATTCTATATCTTACTGGGAATATGGGTTACACACACACAGTTGTAACGACTGCTAACAGTTTTCTTTAGGAGCTAATGAGAAGATTGATTGTGGTGATGGATATATAACCCCGTGAATGTATTTAAAGTCACAGGACGGTACACGTTAAGTGGGTAAATTGTATGTATGTGAATTACATAATATCTCCATAAAGCTGTCAAAACACACACACACACACACACACACACACAAGAGGGGGGAGCTTGCCTAAGGCTGAGGTAACAGATACCAAAAAGTCAAGCCAAGAAGGTAATTTAAATCCCCAGATTGTAAGACTGCATATATTAATATAGATACCAGTTTCCAGGGACTTCCCTGACAGTCCAGTGGTTCAAGGCTCTGCACTTTCATTGCGGGGGCACGGGTTCACTTCCTGGTTGGGGAACTAAGATCACCCATGCCACACCCTGCAGCCGTATCAGCTTCCACAGCGAGTATTAGTATCTGCTCCCTGAAGCCAGCCCTTACAGCCTGGCCCGCGGAAGTGTGAACCTCAGCCACCTATCAAATACATCCCTCTACGGAAGCCTTTCTCCCCAGGTACTGGAGTCCATCTGTTCTCTGTTGGGCTGTAGAATGGGACCTGGATTCCTCTCTCTGCACAGCTATACCGAGAGTGAGGACAGAGCACCCAGTCTGTGGGTGAACATGAATGTTTGCTGAGGGGATCAGCAGGCAGAGGAATAAGACCATTGGCTTACAGGGATCCTTGACAGAGTAGAAATTCTTTGTAGAACAGAGTCAGCAAATGTGTACTGGGCACCTGGACTCTAGGCGCTGGGGACCCAGAGACGAACCAGAACGAGGCCTTGCCTTCAAAGCACTGACAAAGCAGAGGGGCAGGAGGGGGCTTACCAGCGGGGCGGCTTCTCTGCATAGAGGACCGATGCTGGGTGGATGTGCAATTCATGATCATCACGGATGGTCCTTGGGAAGCAGAGCAATTTTGTCTCAAGTACATTTTAAACACTTCCAGCAAGACCTTCCCACAGATGCATTTAAACTCATCAAAAACACAGGCTGTACTTCACACAAACAAAACTATCCTCTCCATCTTCTCTCGAGCCTTTTATGACCCCTCCCCTACTGTCACCCCAGAAATCAAGAATAAATCATGCTAAAAAAGGGAGAAGGAAAGCAACACATGGACATCCAAATATTTTTCTGCTTATGTTTATGTTTATCTTCTGGAGGTTCTCTTTCAAAAATTTCCTTGAGGACAGAAATAATATACACAATTACTTCTATAAACTTTTATATTAACAAGGTTAAACAGTAAAGAGTATGGAAGAGATAATTATAAATGGGGGGGAAAGAAAGCTCAATACTGGACTATCCACTTCTCTGAGATAATATTTCAAATGCCAACTTAGATTTTATTCAGTTTAATTCAAAAAAATATTTACGGCACACACAACTATTGGTGAGATCAGCTCATGAGAGAAGATTAACAGATCAGAACACTGCTGCTCAAACCATAATTACAGAGCACTTCTGCAGGTGCCAGGAATGTGTGTCAGGAAAGTGCTTTAAGGCCATGACCCAGCGCATCTCCAGCGCTGGAATAAAGCCATTGCCCGGGGTGTTGGCTGTCTTATCAGGCGACCAACACTGAACTTTGTCCCAAAGGGACTGACCACCATGAAGCATGTTGTGTAGCCTGTATTTCTATTGAGGATACTGGTGAAAGACTTTTGTGAATGCTAGTGGGAATTGCTAATTAATACTCTTGAGGAGAGCGGGGTAATCAGAATGACAATGAAACGATGGTTCTCACTGGAGAAGATCACAGCCTGTCCAGAGCTGCCTCGGACAGAACAGCTCAGTGCTGGGAGCTGGGAGGAGAGTACATACGATGGGCAACAGAACCATGACACTGATAGGCTGGAACACCTGGCCTGGGGTGACAAATAGAACATACTAGAAACAAATGTAAAGTGCTATCCTGAGGCCCAGTCAGCAACCAAATACTGGATGAAGGAGACCTGGCTGCCAAAAAAACAAAGAAGGTCAATGCAATTCTGGGCTCATTAACAAAGCCCAGTGGGAGGAGTTTGGGGGAGAATGGGAACCTGTATATGTATGCCTGAGTCCCCTAAGGTGTTCATCTGAAACTAACAAAACATTGGTAATTGGTTATACCCCAAGAGAAAATAAAAACCTAAAAAAACAAAAAAACAGAGCCCAGTATCTGGAATGGGACACCACGGAGAGTTCAGGATCACAGGACTATAATATGTTCTGAGGGGAAAAAGCTAACAATAGTCTCAGGCGAAAACCCAAAGACAAGTTAGGGAGAGGCCCTTTTGAGCACTCCCTTACTAAAGAAGGGACTTTCCTTGTGGCTCAGCTGGTAAAGAATCTGCCTGCAATGCGGGAGACCTAGGTTTAATTCCTGGGTTGGGAAGGTCCTCTGGAGAAGGGAAAGGCTACCCACTCTAGTACTCTGGCCTGGAGAATTCCATGGACTTTGTAGTCCATGGGCTCGCAAACAGCTGGACACGACTGAGCGACTTTCACTTTCACTTTATTAAAGAGGAGCACCTTCTAATCACTGCTCTAAAAAACTGGCTAAAGTGAAGTTACAAAACTAAAACCAGCTCAGAAACAGAAAGACAGACTAAAGTAACACTTCAACAAACTGGAATGATTTGGTTTGGAGAAAAGAGGGCTAACTAGGTGTTAGCTTTCACCAAATTTGAATATACCAGAGGTTATCGGAGGTCATCAGTGAATCTTCTACACCTGGAAAATGGAACTGGAAGAGACAGGCTGTAGTTTTCAGCAGAGGGAGGGGCTGGCCAGCACATGAAGAACACTCACCAACATTCCAGTGTGGCTACAATGCACCTGGGGAGCTTCAGTTGTGCAGACCTCTAAAAACGTCACAAAGCACCCAACAGCAAAACTAACTTCTCTAGGAGAGAGCACCTGTAATGGTTCCCTTGAGTCCTATTACTCTCTGATTACAACAGATATGTTACCAGCCTGCAGACTTGTAACAGGCTTCCCTGATAGCTCAGTTGGTAAAGAATCCACCTGCAATGCACCTGCAGGAGACACCAGTTCGATTCCTGAGTCGGGAAGATCTGCTGGAGAAGGGATAGGCTACCCACTCCAGTATTCTTGGGCTTCCCTGGTGGCTCAGCTGGTAAAGAATCTGCGCATAATGCAGGAGACCTAGGTTCCATCCCTGGGTTGCCAAGATCCCCTGGAGAAGGGAAAGGCTACCCACTCCAGTATTCTGGCCTGGAGAATTCCACAGACTGTATAGTCCATGGGGTCGCAAAGAGTCGGACATGACTGAGCGACTTCCACTTTCAGACTTGTAACTATCATCCTCCTACAACACATGGATGGGCTGAACACTTGAGAATCATTTCCACAAAGTTAAGACATTTTGCTTAAATCTGTACAGCTAACCTCAATGCATCTTTAGAAGGAGGCAAGGTGCAAATAAAGAAAAATGATTTAACTTCTCTGCTTTCTCTGCATGTCAGCTTGCTGTTGGGTTTGGTTTATTTTTAAGATTTTAATAACTTAAGTGACTTCACAAATGACTTCACAAAGTATCATGTTACCTATAAGCTCCAGTAGAATGAAACCTCGCAGCATTTGCAAAGAATCCGGAAACGATGCACCTCAGAACTGGATCTGGATCACCTACACAAACAGGGATGGATGAGATGAGACCTCACCTGCCCTATGCTCTGTCCTGTGAGGCCCACCCCAGGCTGCCTTGAGCCGCCTTGAAACCATCTCCTGAATGGGTTCAGCCCCACGATTCCCAGTGCCAAATGCCTGCCCTGGCACCATCTATAGGGGTCCCCACCCTCCACAATGGCTGCTGATGGAAACATATCAGACTGTTCCTTAACCTGGGACCACCCCCCCAATTCCCCTGCACCCCCAGCCACAGAGGACCAGACCAAGGCTGGGCACCAGAACCTACAGAGCACTCCACAGGCTGGCCAGTGACCTTGGAACTCCTCTTTAGGAGAGCATTTTACAGGAATGATGTTCCTTCCCTAAGACCCAACCTGGGACATTAACACTACAACATTATTTCTGTGATTACAGTTAGTTTGTAATTCTTCAAAATTTTCAAACAGCTCAGTTTAACTGGCGTCTGTGCTGCTGTAGTAAACATCTTCCAAGGATAAAGCCTGCTCAATTAGATGATTTCTACATGATATATCCAAATTATTCTGCAAAAACGATAATGCCATCCATATGGCTTATGACATACAATATTTCATCAATTCTAAGATTTATTTTTTTTTACACTTTAACTCACTGAAATCAGGACAGCATTTTATAATTGGCAACAGTTTTTCTTTCTTAATGACACATAAAATAATGGTATGTCTTAATGGTGTCTTATGTTGGTAAATAGGTTACCAAAAAGTGGTATGATTTACAAAGCCATCAACAGTGTATGAGAATGTCAGTTTTCCTGCATTCTTACCAGCAATGTTCTGGCACAAAGGTACCCCTTCTTTAACTGTACACTTATTTATTACTATTACTGTATTTCTTCTTTTCAAATTTTCCATTCCATTCCTTTGCCCATTTATCAACTTGGAAATTAGGTGTTTTTTTCCTTAATATGTTAAATAAATTCACTCTATAATAATGCTTTTTTTATCCCTTATATCTGTTGAAAATATTTTTTCACTGTTTTCTTTAACATCTAGTTTTTTTTTAATTGGAGGATAATTACTTTACAATGCTGTGTTGGTTTCTGCTGTCAATGTCCATCAGCCACAAGTATACATATATTCCCTCCCTTTTGAAGAGAAGTTTTCAATTTGCATGTAATTTATTGCATTTCCATAATTTTCTCTATTGTTCTTCAGCACAGAACTGAAAAAAATCCCAAATCTGCATTTCCAAACACAATCTGATCCTAGACTCAGCTCCTTCTCTCCACTTGCCCAAAAGAAGTTATCTATGCAGAATGTGCATTGTTACCAAAATGAGATAATTCCCAAGGGATAAAAACTGCCCTCCTTAAGGAGTAGGATAGTGGGAAATCTTAAATATTACAAGGATTGTGGCCCTCCAGAGCTCAACCCTACCTTACAAAATCTTATCCCTTAGTACTGAATTTCTCTTGGTAAAAAGAATTTAAATTCAATATAACTCTTCTCCTGGGAGAGGGGTTTGATAGGGACAGAGTGAAGGGACAAAGCAGGTGATAAACAGTTAATCCCACTAGGGAATTGTAAGCAGTGAAAAAGTATAGGAGATTTAAGTTAATGATCATTCAAGAAAGTAGGTTTAATTAACCACAAAATCCAGCAGGCTTACTTCAAAACAAAACCATGCAACAGAAGCAGGAGACATGCTCAAAAGCACTGAAAGAATGGTGGCCTGAGACCCCACATCCTCAGTGAGCTCAGGAAGCTAACGATTCCTAGGTCACGCTTCTCTGCCCACGCTAAAAACAAAAACATGAGAAAGGTGGCGTTATCCTGAAACCTGCGCTGATTTACCGCATTTTAGTCTGCGTTACCACCTTCTGGCTCATTTTCACTGCACCATGACAGTCCCCGTTTGACTATGTAGGGACAAGAAAGCTCCCTGGCCTGATGGAGAGGAGGAGCTGAAGATGGAAGCTTGATGTCCACTCAAGAATGAGGAAGAAGGTGGTCTTTTTCCCCTCCCCCGATTTCCCTTCAATTATAAAGCTGCAGCCCACTAAGTTCTCCGTGTGCACCTTCTTGCCCGCCCGCTCGTAAGCCTCACGAGCATCCTATTCTAATCAATCGCTTCTTATCTGTCACTTTGTGTTTTCCTAAATTCTTTCTGCACTGAGGCCTAAAGAATTGGAGCTCTTCCTTTGGAGCCTCCAAGACACATTTCTGCTGTTTCAAGCTGACAATGAAAAACAGGTTAAGAAACAAAGATGCAGATGTATGGCTGCTCGCTATCTCCTGGGAGACAGGCACTTGATCAGCTTCTCCCCAGTTAGCTGCCTCTGTGAGCTTCCTGTCTGTACTGATGATACTTTACCCAGTCACCCGGGCTCAGTGCTTCCCTCTCTTAGGAGCGTGGTCATCCATCAACACCCTCTGAGCATCTGATACGCTCCTCTCTGCCAGCACTTGTCTCCACAGTCCTCTTTGCCTAGTGAGCCCTTTGCCACTGGTTTCTAATCCAACCAGTTTGCTCAACTGGACTTCCACCACTACTCGAGGCCCACTGTGAGCCCTCTCAGTACCCCCCAACCCCAGGATTCCATCTTCCCTGCATTCCTACTACAATCCCCATCACTGTACACCATGAGCACTCAAACATCTATTCCTGTAGTCTCTAAGACAACTGATAATCTCATTTGCAGTACTTTGTGTCTCTGTAAGAATCTCTCCCGTCACTGCACTGTTTCAACAGTAAGAACCGCGTCTTTGTCATCATGTAATTAGTTTCCCTTAGTACGAAAGCAACGTAAAGCTCTGGAATGAAGCTGCCTGAGCTCTGAGGCCACTCACTCACTGTGCGACCTCCGTGTGGCACGTCACTCACTACCTCTCAGCCCACTTTTCTCATCTGAAGAATGGGAATCACGGCAGCGCATGCTTCACTGGAGCTCTGTGAGCACTAAATGAACTCACGTATGAAGACACAGCCCTGCTGGGCCTGTAACGGGTGCTGCAGTTAGGTTAGTAAGAGCTAGTAGTGCCAGGAGTGTTTCCAAGAGCCTGGCACACAGGAGATGTTCAAAAGACAACTGCTGACTGGCTAAGCAGACACACCACCCCCCTGAAAGCGTGTGTTGGCGCCACACAGGCCCATCTTTGCTAGTTACCAGCTGTGTTGTCCCAAACTTAAATTAACTTCTCCCTGGGACCTTACAACTCCTCTGTAAAATAAGGATAACATCACCTACACCCTGGAGTAGCAGAGTAAGTGAGAGAATATTAAATAAAACCCCCGTGGTGCAACCGAGCGTGTCCTCAACTAACAGGAGTCACTGGCACTGCCAGAGGCCAGAGACTGTCTTACACAGCACTTCCATCTTACCTGGCGACTGTCTAGGCTAAACACACAGTACGTGCTTTAGTAACACCTGTAGCTGAAAATAAAAGGCAGTTTATACGGAATGGCCATAAATGTTATCCATGTAAAAGTCATTTTTCTTGCAAAGCCTACAATAGGGAAAATTAACCACATGGCATACAATGAGGTAAAGAATGGTAATGATTCGTAAGTGTTGTCAGGGCTTGTTAAAAATTTTAAATAAAAATAGCCCTCGGAAATGAAAATGGACCTCCTTGGCGGGGGGAATATGCTCCCTTCACATGCAGCTTTTCACCAACACAGGCAATTCAAAATGTGAGCCCAGTGTGGGTCCAGCGTATACTGTGTTGTCTCACACCGCCCAGCCTGAGAACGCCAAGAATGCAACTCCACAGGGCAGAGAGAGGAGCGTCATGAGCAGTGGCAGTTTATTCTTACCTTCACTGGATTTCTTGGGCACCTGAAACTTGACGAGAAGCTTTTTCAACTGCTCCCTCACTGTCGCAGCTCTGACGAGACCCTTGTAATTCAGGAAATGTTCCTGACACCACTGGGAGTTCTTGTTGTGCTGCAGGGCAACGCACACACAGGGAGGGTGAGACAGCACAGGACAACTCTCGGCTGAGGCTGCGTGGCGGGCGCCACTCGACTCTGCCCTCTTTAGCTTCCTTAATGGGACAAGATCTTCAAGTCATTACAGGCCTTTTGGGGCCCCATCTCTCTACACAGATGCTGATCACCCTGCTTACCATCTGACTGCTGTCCAATCTCACTCTCTTGTGCTAAAGGGCAAGTGAGAACTTAACAATAAGCAGTCTTAAGTATCTCCACGAGAGTGGCCAACTATCAGACAGAACCCTTCCCTGCGGCTCTTTGCAAATCAACCTTCCCTCTCTGGCAGCTCAAGGTTATCACTTTACTTGACAACAGGCAAGTACAAGAAGGTCTGGTACTGATGCGTAAGCCCAATACTTTGGCCACCTGATACAAAGAGCCGATTCACTGGAAAAGACCCTGATGCTGGGAAAGACCAAGGGCAAAAGAAGAAAGGGGTGGCAGAGATGGTTACATAGCATCCCCAACTCAATGGACATGAATTTGAGCAAACTGCACTGCAGGAGCGGAGAAGGCAATGGCACCCCACTCCAGTACTCTTGCCTGGAAAATCCCATGGATGGAGAAGCCTGGTGGGCTGTAGTCCATAGGGTCGCTAAGAGTCGGACACGACTGAGCTTTCGCTTTCACACGACTGAGCTGAACTTTCACTTTCACTTCTCACTTTTATGCTTTGGAGAAGGAAATGGCAACCCACTGCAGTGTTCTTGCCTGGAGAATCCCAGGGACGGGAGAGCCTGGTGAGCTACCGTCTATAGGGTCGCACAGAGTCGGACACGACTGAAGCGACTTAGCAGCAGCAACAGCAGCACTGCAGGAGATAGTGAAGGACAGGGAAGCCTGGCATGCTGCAGTCCACAGGGTCTCAAAACACAGGACACGAATAAGCGACTGAACAACAGACTACCTCCAATGGACGGGAGCATGGAGGGGGCCTTTGTAGCGGCAACTGTGCTTACTTTGATAAATGCTTCATACACATTGAGCATGGTAAGATGGTCACCCTCCTCCACAGCAAATTTTCGGTGCGCTCGAATCTGGAAAGAATAAGGCAATGTTTAGAAGCTGACTCCTGTGAGCCTCTTGTCCTGGAGGTAACATTACACGATGAATAGCTCAGTATAATTCATTTGCAACACTGTCTTAATTTCAAGTGTACATAAATATCGTAACTTTTCCTTCACAGTCTTTCCAGCATTCACCCATCTACTCATCACAAATGCCTGGGCTGGGAGGGCCCTGTCAGCAGCTTGGCTGTGCCAGGCCTGCTGTGCCCAGGCAAGAACTCCTGGCATCCCTAATGAGCCCACCAAGGTTGCCCCCAGAGAAGCCTTGAAAACAACCTCCCTTACTTTTGAAAAGTCAGTAGGACAATGGTTAAGATTTGGACCGTGAAAGGCAACTCCACCAATTCTGGCTGAGCAACTGTAAGTTACTGAACTTTTCTGTGCCTCCATCTCTAAATATGGTGACAGTAATACCTCCCTCCCAAGTTCACACTGAAGATAAAATGACATGATGTAGGAAAAATTTTGGCACAATGTCAGGCACAAAGTAAGATAAACACTCCAAACTGAAGCTGCTCTGTCACCAGCAGTCCGTGGGCAATTTTAACAAATGAAAGCCCAAAGTGAGCAAGACTCGTACGAACAGCTTGGGGGAAAAGTCAGACTTACAGCCTGAGACTTCTGGTTTGAGGGGACCACAAAGACGTTCTGGATCTGCATCATGGCGGCAATGCTCAGAATTTCCTGAGAACAGCCAAAATTCCCTATAAAACAAAACGCGTGTTTGATTTCAAACATATCATGTGTCACGAGAAGAAAAAGATGTTCTCTGATGTTTGCCTTGCAGCATACTATAAACCAAGATCATCTATTTCTACATAGCTTCATTTTAAAATCTTATATAAACACTTCACCCTGCCAAATGGGATGCTCTGTATACATGGTCCAGATGAATGGAGGCCTGGAAGGACTCCATTCTGCAGCGGTCACACCAAAGGACTCTGCCATGAGACTCAACTAGGGTAGGTCAGCTCCACACCTGCTCCCTCCTCTCTAGATGGATACCTGGAATCCTGGGAGAAAGCCTAAGAGGGAGAGGGGGCAGGGAATACTTGGACTGCGTCCCTCTGCTCTGGGATCTTTCTATGAAGTGGCCTCCCTCTCAACAGGGCTCACTTCACTGGGCAAGGCTGAGGCATACCTAGACCAGGGAAGCATGCAGTGGGCCACAGCTGCTGGCACCTGGGCAGAGTCTGTAGCAACCAGCCCTCCAGGGCATCAGATGGAGTGAACTGCCCTGCACACTCCCCCACAGCTTCCGGCCTCACAAATGATCTTTCCTGCTTCTCAATGCAAGCCCGGTAGCTCCAAGACACAACTATAGCTAACTTTTCACCACGCTTAATCTGAAACACAGCTTTGTTGACTGCCAGTGAATATAAAGTTAGACCAAAGCAAGACAGAACTAGTATTTCCCTTCTCTGGGCTGTTGGGGGTGGCGAGTGCAGTCTCTAGTCTCCAGAGGATTTTGACTTCTACATATGAGAGGATCTTGAGGCTCTACACTTTGATTCCTTAACTAATATTCTCATAAAAATCTGAAAGCGTCAGAGAAGCTGGGACTCTTGCCCATGGGTAGTGCAAATACAAAGTGGAGGACGCTGTGGTGATTCCTCAAAAACTAAATGCAGAATCACCGAGCAAGCGATTCCACCCTAAGTATTAGACCTCAAAGAAGTGAAAGCAGGGACACAAGCACATGCTTGTACACCTGTGTGCAGAGCAGCATGAGTCACAAAAGCCAAAGGGTGGCAGCTCCCTGGGAATCCGCCAACAGGTGAATGGTCTATTTGCACAGTGGAATATTACTCAGCCTTAAAAAAATCCTGACACACGATACAATAGGAACCCTGAAGACACTGTACCAACTGAAAAAATCAGTCACAAAAAGACAAATATTGTATGATTCCACTTACATGAGGTTCCTAGAATCGTCAAATTCAGAGAGACAGTAAGTAGAACAGTGGTTGTCAGGGGTTGGGGGAGGGGAGAATGGGAGTTAAGTGTTTAATGGGTAGAGTTCCGGTTTGACAAAAATGAAAACATTCTGGAGATGGATGGTGGTGGTGGTTGGACAACAACGCAAAAGTACTTAATGCTGCAGAACTGTCCATTTTAACATTTTTAATTGTATTTAAAAATGAGTAAAATGGTAAGTTTTATGTTGTGTATTTTTCACCACAAATTTATACAAAAACTCAGGTGTCAGACCCACAGGAAGCAAACAAAAGCGTTTCCTGAATTAATGATGACGGACCTTGAATCACAAGTTAACAACATGCCCCAAAGCAGACATCTTTAGATGAAAACTCCTTCAGTGCTTAAAAAAAATGCTGGCACAGGCTACATTGTGCCCTCTCCCCCAAGGTACACAGAATTTGAGAAACAACTTTCCCGACAAAATAAAATCAATGAGAACCGCTGGTCTCCACCTACCTGATTCAAGCAGCACTTTTGCAAACATGGGATTCAAAGGAAACTCTGCTATTCTCACGCCAAGCGGTTCAGTTAGGCGACAGTCTTTGTCCAGACCTGCCGTAAGAACAACGAGAGGCAGAAGGCATGTACCAGTGTTGGAAGATGTACAGTTGTTGGGAGAATAAAAGGTAATACATGCTGGCCAAGGTGTATCCAGGAGATGAATCATACACTATCAGCTTCAACCTGACTGCTGTTACAGTAGAAAAAGAAAAGATTTCCTCGGAGCTCTTGAATACTCAATTTTGAAAAATTAATTCTAATGGCCTCTATGGGCTTCCCTGGTGGCTCAGTGGTAAAGAATCCACCCGCCAACGCAGGAGATGCGGGTTCAATCCCTGGGTCGGGAAGATCCCTTGGAGGGAGGAAGAAATGGCAACCTACTCCAGTATTCTTGCCTGGGAAAGCCCATGGACAGAGGAGCCTGGTGGGCTACAGTCAATGGGGTCGCAAAGAGTTGGGACATATCTTAGGGACTAAACAACAATGGCCTCTATGCAAAGACCTAAGTATAAGGAAATGGCCCCAGAGCCGCCTCCGGCCCCAACCCTCTCCTGGTTCTACTTCTCCCCAGAACCTCCCTCTCCAAGGGCCAACCCACAACCAGATAGTGCCAAACACAGAGGGCACTTTCCTCAGGGCCCCAGCAGCCTTCGCGCCTGCTAACTACAGCTCCTTGGAAATACTCTTCCCCAGCGTCCATGACCCACACTGTCTGGCTTCTCTGCCACCTCTCCTGCTGTTTTCTCTGCCTCACCTCTGGACTACTGCACTCACTTCCCACGCTAGCAAGGTAATGCTCAAAATCCTCCAAGCTAGGTTCCAGCAGTGTGTGAATCATGAACTTTCAGATGTACAAGCTGGGTTTAGAAAAGGCAGAGGGAGCGGAGATCAAATTGCTAACATTCACTGGGTCGCAGAGAAAGCAAGGGAATTCCAGAAATAACATTCATTTCTGCTTCACTTACCACGCAAAAGCCTTTGACTGTGTGGATCACAAAAAATTATGAAAAAAAAAAAAAATTATGGAAAATTCCATTTTTCTCCCCATCACTTATGGCAAATATATGGGGAAAAAACAGAAACAGTAACAGATTTATTTTCCTGGGCTCCAAAATCACTGTGGACCATGATTGCAACCATGAAATTTAAAGGCGCTTGCCCCCTAGAACAAAAGCTATGACAAACCTAGACAGCGTATTAAAAACTAGACATCACTTTGATGACAAAGATCTGTATAGTCAAGGCTGTGGTTTTTCCAGTAGTCCTGTATGGATGTGAGAGTTGGACCATAAAGAAGGCTGAGCACAAAAGAATTGATGCTTTCAAACTGTGGTGCTGGTAAAGACTCTTCAAAGTCCCTTGGATAGTAAGGAGATCAAACCAGTCAATCCTAAAGGAAATCAAACCTGAATATTCATCAGAAGGACTGATGCTGAAACTGAAACTCCAAAATTTTGACCACCTGATGTGAAGAGTCAACTCTTGGGAAAGACCCTGATGCTGGGAAAGATTGAGGGCAGGAACAGGAGGGGCTGACAAAGGATAAGATGGTTAGACAGCATCACTGACTCAATGGACATGAATCTGAGCAAACTCCAGGAGACAGGGAAGGACAGAGGAGTTTGGTGTGCCATAGTCCATGGGGCCGCAAAGAGTCTGACCTGACTTAGTGACTGAACAGCAACAACATTTGGGGCTAACTTGAATTGCACATTTTAAATGGGTGAATTACACGGTGTATGAATTGTACCTCAATAAATATCTTAAGAACTAAAAAAAAAATCTTAAAGAACAAAACCGCCACTGAAATTTAATACCAAACTGGATACTATCTTCATTGGAGGCAACCTTCACACAAAAGACACTTCCAAAAGAGGTGAATTTAGGCCACAATTTTCTCTATTTTAAGATAAACACCACATTTTCAAACAAGAGAATAAGAGTTCCTCCATAACATGGTGTCTCCTTGTCCCAACAATATCATAGGCCAGTATTCTACCCAATCCTCCACAGGAACTCCAGGAGTGGAAGGAAGGGGGTTTAGGGAGAGAACACTGAGCCAGTTTCAGAACGGTGTCAGGGACAGAGAATAAGGCCCAGCTGGGTGACAGCTGAAATACTGGTAAAAGAATCTTTCAGGTGTCTCTTAGCAAGTATAGCTATAGCGATGGTTATTAAAAGCTTCTGATGTATTGACATGCTTCATAAATTTATTATCACGATTGGATTTCATGATCCAATCATAAAGTGAAAGTAAAGTGTTAGTTGCTCAGTTGTGTCTGACTCTTTGCAACCCCATGGACTGTAGCCTGCCAGCCTCCTCTGTCCATGGGATTCTCCAGGCAAGAATACTGGATCGAGTTGCCATGCCCTCCTCCAGGGGATCTTCCCAACCCAGGGATCAATCATGGTCCCACCTTATTTCGATAAGCTTACATGTCACTGAGAGGATCATATATATGGCAAGAACCAAGTCCATCCTTGAAGATACCAAGAGCCCTAGAGTGAATACAACCTAATATCACATACTAATAAATATGTAAGAAACACAGAGTAAGAGAGAGACGTACCTCCCAGAGCATAGAGTAACTCCAGTGCTTGAACCATCGACTGTGCTGGAGGTGGCTGGAAGAAGCATAAATCCCCAAGTTAATTTCATCAGGCACCAGCCATAACAAGGCGACTGTTTCCTGCTCAAACCCACTCTTCGCTTTAACACGCCCCAGACTTCCCAACCTCCACTCTGGAGATGTCCTTCCTCTCCCTCTCGGCACCCTTCCTACTCCTTGGTCTTCAATCTCAGCTTGAGTAAACATTTCCTTTGAAGCTTTCCCTCAGGCTCCACTCCCATCAGAAGAGATGGGTCCTTACCGTGACCTACCTTCTTGCTTTCCCTAAACTCTCATCAAAGATTTCTACTTTTTACCTCATGTCTCGACCTTCTAAGAAGCCCCATGATACTGCAGTATTGACGGACGATTCATCTTTGTACCACCCAGAGCTCTGCCCCAGGCCCTCCCTACAGGGACCAACTGACATCAGTTGGATTTGAACTTCTGGAAATAGAGAGAATGCTAGACAATCTGAAGTTTAACAAAGCTGATACTGTGCTTTCACTGGATCCTCACTGTCTTCTTTCTTTCCACGAACCTTTACTGAACACCTACTACTGTATGCAAAGCATCACTACTATCTCCTAAACGATTTCATCCATAAGCCACATAATAAAATTATAGTCCTTTTGCAAACTGCATAACTTTTTTCTAAATGCGTTCACAACAAATGTATTCTAAAAATATACTTTTGCAGGTGAGGAAAGTGAATAACAAAATGTAAGACATTTGAACAAGATCCTAGAGGCCACTGGTGGCAAAGCCAGAGACAGAACTCAGATCTCAGATCTCGTTTTTTCCACTCTGCCACACCCACTTGGAAAAGGAAATGGCAACCCACTCCAGTACTCTTGCCTGGAAAATTCCATGGACAGAGGAGCCTGGTAAGCTAGAGTCCACGGAATCGCAGAGAGTCACACACGACTGAGCAACTTCACCTCACACCCACTGGACTGCCAAGGAACAAAGGTGTACTTCTGGAAGCTGTGCTGACTGCAGGCACATCCTAACGAGGGCAGAACTAGACCTGACTCACGACACACCAGGGCTTCAACAAACCGCTTCGGACTAGATCACATAACTGATTCACTAGTCCTTCCCCAGTGCCCACGACATCCTACTTTACGAAGAGGAAACATACCCACAGCACCTAAAAGGGGCTTGACCCGTCTTTACGCCGAGACTACACGAGTAACAGGAATGACCGAGCGCTGAATGAGGTTCTGAATAATTACAGAACAAAACAGACAGGCCCTCTTGGACTCCTTTTAATCCTTGGCCCTGTTTGCAGTCAAATCACCAGGCCTGATGAATTCTTCTCTTGGGATTCATCATCAATCAAAAAGCCCACACCTTTACCCCCTCCTCCCCCAATCACATCCAGAAGATTTTCACCTCAACACACACTTACTAGTATTTCTCTACGGCCTCATCTGATTGGAGATCACATAAAAACAGTTTTAATGCAGCTCGAAGGACTGTGTGCGTACAGTTTTAGTTTGCTTTTCTCACTGCCTGGTGTTCTGCTCCCACTGTTTCTTGTACTCATGGCCGCTTCACGGTGATGACCCTGGGACAGCTGCATGCTATCCAACAAGGTCATACACTATGAAATAAGCACCTTTCTTGCTACTGGGCAACTGAGTGGTTTTCAGTTCTTTGCTACTGTAATTATCACTGCTAAATATATAAAATTATATGCATCCTGTGATTTCAACTGTTAAAAAAAAAACCCCACAATTTCAGGGGAAAATAACCAGAAGGGAATATATGAAGATGTATTTATATGTATTTCCTTCGTTTCTCAGCTATCCAAAAGTTTATGATTTTCATTATTATAGTTTTTAATTTAATATAAAATGATACTATAATCATTATCCTACATATAAGTTATTTGTTTCTTTTGAATTATTTTCAGGAGAAAATTTCCCAAGAAGAAATACCAGGCATTGCTACAACTCATAATGTCAGAAAGTCCTCCATGAGGACTGAAATAGAATACAAAACCATTTCCCCCAAGTTGTGTCAGCTGGACTTTATCATTTTTCTTTATGTTTGATCATTCAATTAATGTAGAGTGGAACCACTATTTCAATTAGCATTTCTTTCTCCTAGAGAAGTCAAACATATTCCAATGTTGGTTACTATTTGCGCTGTTCATGCAACATCAGGGACTTTATCATCCAGGAATCTGGCCTAGTTACACACATCAACCAGGTCAGGATAGAATAGAGAGTCAAAAAACACAAGTTTTCAAGTCATAAAAATTCAAGAAGAAAACATGAGTGAGCATTTATTAACTGACTGAGATACGGGGAAGTGCTTCACAAGCACAAGAAAAGAAAATCACAGAGCAAAGGTGGAAAGACCTTGCTGTGGAAACGTTTACAGTGGCTGCACGTAACGAAACAATACCATACAAACAACTAGAAGAACTGTTTACAAGAAAGACTAGAGACAGAGATGAGCAGTTTTAACTAGTTAGGGCTTTAATAGTTAAAGGACTCTTAAAAATCACTAATAAACCTAAAATAGTTTAATTCCGAAGAAATTAAAGTGGCTGATAATGTTCCAGTGGTCATGTATGGATGTGAGAGTTGGACTGTGAAGAAGGCTGAGTGCCGAAGAATTGATGCTTTTGAACTGTGGTGTTGGAGAAGACTCTTGAGAGTCCCTTGGACTGCAAGGAGATCCAACCAGTCCATTCTGAAGGAGATCAGCCCTGGGATTTCTTTGGAAGGAATGATGCTAAAGCTGAAACTCCCGTACTTTGGCCACCTCATGCAAAGAGTTGACTCACTGGAAAAGACTCTGATGCTGGGAGGGATTGGGGGCAGGAGGAGAAGGGGACGACAGAGGATGAGATGGCTGGATGGAATCACCGACTCAATGGACATGAGTTTGGGTGGACTCCAGGAGTTGGTGATAGAGAGGGAGGCCTGGCGTGCTGCAGTTCATGGAGTCGCAGAGTCGGACATGACTGAGTGACTGAACTGAATTGATAATTTTTTTAACCTTATGAGAAATCAAAAAAGATAAGAGATAATATTTTTCCTTCTTTCTCCCACAAACCAAATTAGAAAAACTCTAAAAGAAGATAACACGGCAGGATGGGTGGCCAGTGAGTCAGGCATGCATGCACTATGCAAGCTTATACCTATATAAGGTATAAGCTTTATACTTATAAAGGAATTCGGCCATGTATCGAGGACCTACGAAATGATTATGGCCTTTGACCCAATAAACCCACTCCTGGAAATAATCAGAAATGCAATCCGCTGTAGGGACTTTCCCTGTAGCTCCACCATAGACCTCCTGGCTTCCCCAGTCGGGATACTTCTTTATCATGCCGACACACTCCTGGATCACTCCACCCCTCCCGACTCGCTAAAATCCCACCTGGGTTTCAGGTCTCGCCTCAGACATGACTTAACTGGGCTGCGGGCCTTTCCTGTGTCTCTCAGAGCACAGGACACAGACCCTGTCATTACTGCACTTACTCTCTCTCCCCCAACAGACAAGAACAGAAGTTGTCACCCTTGTCTGGCTGTTCTCCCCTAGGCCCTGCACATGACACCCGCGGCTAAGTGAAAAACACCAGAAAGGTAGCATGCTCTGTACCGATGTCAGCACCCCCTGGGAGCATTCCAGTGTCCCGACGGCTGCAGATGGAAGGCAGGACTTACCGACATGAAGTGGAACCTGAGGACGCTGTCGATCCCCAGCGCCTTCAGCTGCAGGATGACGGGGGCCAGGTTGCTCCGCTGCATCTCAGGGACAGTGGACTGAGGCAGCTGGTCAAAGGCTTCCTCTGGGGATAGGAAATCAGAACTGTTTGGGATAAAATGTCACAATCAAATGTGACCATTCTGTCAAAGAAACGTTGTCCTTCTCTCACTTTAACGAGGGGCTCTAGGAGTCTAGGCTCAGACTCATATGATACTGTGATAGAACGCTGCTTCCTATTTAGGAAAGCCCTTTTTTTTTTTTCAACTTTAGATAAATGTATTTTAACAATTTCAACTTTAGATAAATGTATTTTAACAATATGTCTTTATAAAAGTATGTCCTTTCACTTTAGAATGCTTTTTACAATGTGATTCTTGTTAGCAAAACATTAAAACAAAGCAACAAGTGTTACTGGGGGTGCCCTGTTTCCGTTCCCTCTGCGAGGGACAGAGCCAAGGAGCCAAGGCCTATACATAAAAGCAAAGAACAATTTCAGGATAAATTACCAAACAAAACCAAATAACCAAATGTCTTTAAAATATTAAAAAAATGACCAAATCTCATAAAGACCAAAAATTGTCCAACTTTTTAAATCAAGCCAGGCACATACGTCACTCCCAGAATCCAATGCTGCCTCGAACGGATTAATGAATGCTTACACACACCATCAGGAACAAAAGGTGACCTCGAACAGGAAAAGGCACCACAGAGTTCAGGAGGCCAAGATGGGAGGGGCAGGAGCGGGGGGAGGGACAGAGACTCTGGGAAGCCTTTATAAAGAAGCTAGATAAAAAGGGTGAGGGAAAAAAACAGGGAGGAAGAGATTAAACCCTTTTCGTGTATATTCAGAAAGTCTATGGATCATTTAGAGAAGGATTATAGACAAAATCCTCCCACATCAGTCAACATTTTACCTGTGCACACCCTCCTTCACACAAAGGTGGCCTAGCTTCCAACAGAAATCTTTAATTAACCAGAGAAAAGTCAGAGCAGAACAAAAGGTGTCATGAAGAAACAGCACTATCACTGAAGGACTTAAAAAAAAAAAACTTTAGTTTGACAAAAGACACAATAAATATTCTGTAAGCTGATTGATACAAATCGTCAAATGCATGAGCCCACCTGGAAGGTTCCGGGTAACAGGCAATGGCTGCTGCTGCTAAGTCGCTTCAGTCCTGTCCGACTCTGTGCAACCCCAGAGACAGCCCACCAGGCTCCCCAGTCCCCGGGATTCTCCAGGCAAGAACACTGGAGTGGGTTGCCATTTCCTTCTCCAAACAGGCAATGGCAGGAAGTTCCAAATGGGATATTCCCTTCAAGTTTCAAGAGCGTTTGTGGGGTAGCCTTTTGGTAGGATAACCACATTTTCCAAGCACACTGTGATCAGATAAGAAGACGATACTGATGAAGATGCTCATAGGAAGCAGGTGCTTCTTAAGAGTTCAAGGACACTTCGGTTAAGTTCAAGGACACTTGAGTCTACTGAGGACCAAGTACACAGGGCACTGGGCCCAGGGCTGCAGGAGCTGTGGGCCAACAGCTTTTGAGACATTTCCGTGATTCAGAGGGTCTGGGACCGAGATGAGGATCAGGCTAGGTCCCAGTGGAGGGTCCTCCCGAGGAGAAATGGAGGCTGAAGGGTGGACGGAGGACGGCTGAGGGGAGAAGGGATTTAGGGCACTGACACCCAGGAGCAGAAGCCAGGGACGAGGCGGACCCGCTGGGCAGAGGAAACAGCCCAGGGAAAGGGACCAACAGTGTGAGAAGCGGGTGCGGGAAGACAGAAGGGAGATTCAAAACAGAGAGTAGCGCAGCAGGGGTGCAGTGCAGGGTCAGTGCTGGTGGACAACGGGAGGAGACAAGCCAGAAAGTCCCGGAAGGATCTGGGAAACTGTTAAGGGTCAGAGGAGGTGGCGCCCTGCTCAGAGCTGTGATCTCTAAAAGCATTGGTGGAGGAAACCTAGAGGCTGGATCTGCTGTACCCCATTACTGTCAGCTGGTCTCCCCGCAACCTCACCTCCACTAAAGTTGCCCACACCCTTTACCCAAGTCCACTTGCCTATCTTTAGTCTACAGCCTGCTGTTTGATTTCACTGGGGCATGAGATGATGCTGGCCGTTTCCTCCTTAGAAGTAACTTTAGTTCCTCAGGTTAAATAAAGAATTACCATGTGACCCTGCAATTCTACTCCAAGCTGTACATCCAAAGGAATTAAAAACACAGACTAAGGCACACACACGTACATGCTTGTTCATAGCAGCGCTATTCACAACAGCCGAAAGGCAGAAACAACCGTCAACTGATAAACAAATTGTGGTACCTTCATACGATGGAATATTATTCAGCCATAAAAAGGAATAAAGTACTGATACACTTAAATGAACCTGGAAAACATTATGTTGAATGAAAGAAACCAGACACAAAATGTCACATTGTGTGAATTAATTTGTGAAATATCCAAAACAAATACACTCACCCCTTGGTACCCACAGGAGAATGATTCCAGGACACCCCTCTCCCCCACTGCAGACACCATAATCCGAGGATGCTCAAGTCCCTCACAGAAAATGGTACAGTATTTGCATATAACCTACACACATCCTCTGAATACTTTAAATCATCTCTATACTTACAGTTGGAGAAGGAAATGGCAACCCACTCCAGTATTCTTGCCTGGAGAATACCAGGGACGACGGAGCCTGGTGGGCTGCCATCTCTGGGGTCGCACAGAGTCGGACACGACTGAAGCGACTCAGCATAGTATAGCATAGCATAGCATACTGACAGTACTTAATAGAACGTAAACACTATATGAACTGTTGCTAGTGTGTAAGCAACTTCAAGTGTTGCTTTCTGAAACTTTCAGGAATTTTTTTTCCAAATATTTTCAATCTGCAGTTGGTTGAATCTATGGATACAGAGGGCCACCTGACCATTCAAAATGACAACAAAGATTGCTGGTTGTCACAGGCTGGCAGCAGGGAGAAAAGAAGAAAGAAATACTGCTTAACAGGTAAGGACTTTTACTTTAGAGTGATAAAGATGTTTCCTAACTAGATAAAGGTGGTGGCTGCACACTGTGAAGATAATAAATGCCTGAACTGTTCAAGTTAAAAGGGTTAATTTCATGTTATGTAAATTTCACCTCAATAAAAAAAAAAATTTAAGTTTCCTGAAACTTCCTCTTCCCCATATTTCAGTTCGCCTTTGAAACTGGCTTTCCTCTTTCTATTTCCGTTATTCCCTCTTAATACCTTCAGTGGAAGAACCTTACCTCTCTGACTTCAGGTTCTGTATTCTCCCTCCCTTCCACGAATCCTTCTTACCCTGTTCCTCCCCTCCAAGTACTAGTACATTCCACTTCCTCTGCTTGCTGTGATGAAATCTAACCCCCGCTGCTATCCCCTCACCTGGATTAACTACTGAGTTGCCGGTAAGATCAGGCTCAATTATGGACTGTGAAGCCCTCCCCAGTAGGAATAACTCCCTGCTGTCTGCTTCCAAGGCTCATTCAGTTATGGCAACTATCACACCATAACATGCTAATCTGTTCATAAGCCTGCCTCCACCACCAGGCTGTCAGCAATGTGGCCTCAGACCGTATCTCAACTGGCTTTAGATTTCCATGCCTGGCACAGAGCAAGTGCTCTGTAAACATCTGTGAAAAAGAATAAATGATGTCAAGGACTGAACAAGGATGATGGTAATCTGAAAGGAAAGGAGAGATAAAAGGTAAAACCCCCGGATCTGGTTAAGTGACTGCAGAGGGATACTGGACAGAGGAGGGAATTAAAAATGATTTGAAAATTAAGTCTAGATAATTAAGAGAAACCTTGACACCGTCATCCACAGAAGAGAGGTACAATGAAGTAAAGAGCAGCTCTGGAGACCTCATTTTCTGCAGACAAGACTGCTGTTTAGTTGGAGAGAAAACTCCTTAAGGGCTAAGACCGTCTTCATTGTAATTTCCTGTTGCTCCTTCAAAGACAAGCATGGAGCAGGAGCTGACCAACTGCTATCAATGAGTCTCAGGAGAGACCCTACTGGTTCAGCTGTGCAAAGGTGCTCTGAACCAGAGGAAAGATGGAACCCACTGTGGGGCCCCACAGGATTCAAGGATCCCAGAATAAAAAAAAAATGCCACAGGATGCTAAGAGAATGTTAAGAAAGACAGAACAAGGGCCCAAGCTACATGTCACATGGCTGCTGACAGGCCAAGGCCCAGACTAGGTCAGAAAAGGGGTGGCAAATAATCGGTAATTCATGGGACTTCAATGGTGGTCCAGTGGAGTTAAGACTCCAGAGAAAACTCCTTAAGGGCTGGAGTTAAGTCTTAACTCTTAAGAGTTAAGTTAACTTAAGGGTTAACTTAAGGGTGGTCCAGTGGAGTTAAGTGAGGATTCTTAACTCCTCACTCCCAGTGCAGGGGGCCCTGGGGTGCCATCCCTGGTCGGGGAACTAGATCCTACATGTTCCAACCAAGAGTTCCCATGCTGCAACTAAAGATCCTGCATGCCACAACTAAGACTCCGTGCTGCCAAATAAATAAATATAGATTTTTTTAACTGGTCTAGCTTTGGCCAGTGAGGAACAGTAGCAAAGAAGGGCCATGTCTGGAGTGAGGAAGGTGGCGGGGGTCAGATTACAGAAGGCCTTGTGAGGGAGATCTGGGTCTTAAGTTCTGCTTAATAGGGGTAGATACCTGTAATATTCTCTGATGCCCAGGCTGACTAGGAGAAAGGCAAAACCCCTAAAAGAGAAAAGAGCCACATTTACCTGTATAAAGGCGGTAACATTTCCCTGAGCGGCTGCGGCCACTGCGTCCTGCTCGCTGGTTGGCTGATGCCTGGGACACTGGGACCACCACCAAGCACTCGATAGCTGTCCTGGGGTTGTAGGCCCGGAGCTTCACGAAGCCACAGTCAATCACATACACGATCCCGCTGATTGTGATGGAGGTTTCTGCTACATTGGTGGCCACGATCACCTAGGTTCCCCCACAGGAAGGAGAGTCAGGATAAAAGTGTTTTGGTTGTCTTCACTCTGAATAAACTAGTCAAAGTCCTAAAGATGTCAAGATATCTTCAATAGTGTAGAACCTGTGAGAAGCAGTTAGGTATCCTGGATGGACTAGGATGAATTTCATGCTCAGGGTGCCTTGGGTTTCAATTCTCCCTAAGCTTGGGACCTTGGACAAGTTCCTTAACCTCCTGAGCATGTTTGTTTGTTTCCATAATAAAATTTACCCTCTCCCAGGGTTCTTCAGCGGATTAAATGTGAAACATACATGAAATGATTATTAGAGCCTAGTACTTGGCTCAGAGCAAATATTCAACAAACATTAGTTTTTACCTTTTGTACAACTCAAGTGATGCACATAGCCACCTGTACCTGCCCTTTATTCGTGTTCTAACTGCTTTCTGAGGGTCTGCACTTTGCCAGGCACACTTTAAGGTGCTAGGAATGGACAATGGACGAGAGTCCACATTCCAGTGTGAATGTCTGGGTGGAGAAATAGTGAACATAAGACAGTGACGAACACCTGGACGAAAACGCAATAGGGTAATACTCTAGTATTACGTAGTGTTCAATATATACATCATGTTATAATATGTTAATAATGGAGCATGCTTACTTCAGGTTAGATGGCCAGGGAAAGCCTCTGTAAAAGATGATTTTAGGCTGAAACCTGAATAAAAAGCAGCAACCGGCCCTACATAGATCCAGGCAGAGGAAGGAGAAACAGCCGATGCAGCCACAGGCCAGGATAATTAAATAAAAGATGAGGTTAGGAGGGATGCAGGGACCCGATCATGCACGGTCTCTGGGCCACAGGAGGGGTTTGCATTTTATTCCAAGGGCGCTGAGTGCTGCCCCCTGGAGGGTGTGAAGCAGCAGGAGACATATAAATAGCACTTGGAACTTTGGTCGGGCACTTTTACTTAGATCATTTTACAAAATCTCCCTACTATTTTTATGTAGCAGAGTCACGATTTTATGCTATAAAACCATCTATCTAAAAGTTACTATTATTCATGTTTTACAGCTGAGAAAACCAGACCTCGGGGTTGAGTAACTCATCCCAGTGCACAGGGTAACCCAGGTCTCCTGACTGGATGGCTACAGTTCACGTTTGACTGGACAGACTTGAGCAAGCTCCATCCCAATGGCCAGAATGCCCTCTTAAAAGTGACCTGAAGTTGGGAGTGGAGCCTCAGACCAGCCGTCGCTCACCTACTGTGTTCCCTGCTACCTGCTGATAAATAGCTGCTGTAAGGCAACTCTGGGCCAGTGCTGTACCTTCCTCACCGGATGAAGGGTAAACAGCAGGACCCAGGCAGGGGACAGAGAGGAAACAAACTGGTTGCCTACTGGCTCCTTTAAACCAGTGCTTCTCATCACGCCCTTCCCCACCCCAATTTCAAGGCTAGGTATTTTTAAGCCACACCTTAAATTAACTGACTTAAATTTGGCTCTATAGGCAAACCGATTTTTCAAACACATGGCTGAGAAACCATTTTACAGTAGCTAATCTACTGTTTCTGACTGATCACAATTCACCAAGACAATCCTTTACACCAAGATACTGTTGTGTGATAGGGAAAGTCACCTACTCTGATAAGTACTAAACTTTCTGTGAGGCAGGCTGAGAAATCTTTGCAACTCATTATTTATTGTGTGCTTTTATCCTTGTTTATGTTTTTGGGGGGGTTGTGTGCTTTTATCCTTGTTTATGTTTTTGGGGGGGGTTGGCTATGAAACTTAAGGGAAATTAGTTTCCCAACCAGGGATTGAACCCAGGCCCTGAGCAGCGGAAGAGCAGAGTACTAACCACTGGGCCACCTGGGAATTTCTTTCCGTTTGCTTTTAGCTCTGCTGCACAGAAATACAGACCTTAAGTTCTTTAAAATACCTTCCTATTTAGCAGGTTCTACTTCAATGTAAAATAAACCTTTCCAGTAGAGGGCAAGGGGGCACCAACATGATTACAGACAGCTGCAAACGCCCTTGGTCCCTGGGTTAGTCTTACCTTTCTGACACTGCGTGACACCCTTTCAAACACTTTCATTTGCTCAAAGGAGGGCAGTCCTGCATACATGGGGAGAATCCGGAGGTGTCTCTTCATCCCAGTCTGACCCAGTGCTCGAGCCTGCTCGATCAGCATTGACACGACAGTTTCCACCTCTTCCTAAAATCATCGAGATGGGGACCAAAGAAAACGAGGTCAGACCGAAGCATGTCATTTTATCCGACTGCAAGAAAATGTAGGATGGGGTCAGGACTATAAATCCAGTCAGATCTGTGACTGTCAAGAGTCCTCACACTCCACAGTGGGGTGGTATTTGATCAAATGCAACCGAACAATGGGGCCAAGGGGTGAAAAGTCGTGACTGTCCAATTAATTACTCAAGTCCACACTACCTGCAGTCAACAGAAGAATTTCTGATGCACCAAAACGACTATTTTACTGAGTTTTTTTTTTAATACACTGCAGCAAACTGTGTGGCATACACATGGACAAGCTGTGGCACACAGAATCGCTGTGAGCCTGTCCTAGAAAAGATTCCTGAACAATGGAAAATGCTTGCCAGTGGAAATGATTACAACTAGAGGGTAGTTCTGAACAGAGCTACAACCTTGAGTGAGCCTTTAGGCCTGTCTGGTTGTTTTTCCAGTGGTGTGCCAACCTGTTCCCTCCAGGGTGAGCTGCAAAGGTCACTGGGAAAAAGGTGCAGCAGCGACACAGAGGCGCAGCATGTGCCTCGTGCAGGATTCAATCCTGGCATCAAAACGGCCCACTGGCTTAGCTCTCGGATTTACTCTGGAATCAGCTGATAAATTTAAAACGTCTGGCAGACAGAACAGGCAGGAGCTAATGATTCTCTGGCAACTGAGTCAACAGATGAATGACATCAAACTGAACAATTTTTTAATGCAATCAAGTAACCACAAAGACAATAAAACATGAGACCGACAGCTAAGTAAAGTAATATGCCTCTGTATATATTTTGGTGCTGCTTTTTTAAAAGATTTTTTCATGGACGGAGGAGACTGGTGGGCTGCAGTCTATGGGGTTGCTAGGGGTCGGACACGACTGAGCGACTTCACTTTCACTTTTCACTTTCATGCATTGGAGAAGGAAATGGCAACCCACTCCAGTGTTCTTGCCTGGAGAATCCCAGGGACGGGGGAGCCTGGTAAGCTGCCGTCTATGGGGTCGCACAGAGTCGGACACGACTGAAGTGACTTAGCATAGCATAGTGTAGTTGTATTTGGTACTGCCTTAACGTGTCTGTTCGCCAGAGGAAAAAAGGTTCAATGGAATTACCTGACCAGTGAGAAATGCTAATATGTCTCCATCTCCCTCAGTCTGGTGAATTTTCATCACAGTTTCTACGGTTGATTTGATGTAATCTGGAACAGGACTGAAAAGATGTATGAGATAAATTCATCACCAGAATATGTTCATTAATTACAGATCAATTACCTTAGTAATCTGCCAGCAAAGCCTTGTGAAAGTTCGTTTGCGCCTTCCCAGCAGATAATCGGCATATGAATAATTAAAATAAACATTCTTTTTTTAATGCAGAATTCAAATACAATCCATAATTACATGTAAACTACTATTTTTGGCTTTATTTGCAGAGACAGAAAAGCAATAAAGCCCGTGAAAACCGACGTCCTATCTTTAGCATGCAAAGATTCCCTGGCCAGGAAAAGTGGGTCTCTTGTCCCAGTGCTGAATTCCACATTCTTTCCATTTCCCCTCCTGACAACCAGCAGCATGTCTGAGGGGAGTGGATGGAGTGCAAGGGTGCCTGCCCCTCTAAAATGACTCAGAAGTCAGGCCCGTAACTCTCTGGATTTATCTGCCTCTGATTCAGGCTCCCAGTCTTCCTCTGTACAGTGAAAAGGAGTAGGAATTAGGATGACCCTTTCCTGTTCAAAGAGGCTCCTCCCGAAAAATGTCAGCCAAGGCCTTCCTGCTAAGATGTAGAGGGCTGAGAACCAACTGATTCAAATCACCAATACCACCCGAGTTGACAGTCTTGTAAAGCCCAGTTTGGACCGTTCTAGAGCCCTCCTCCCTGCAACCTTGTTCCCATTTTGCTCTTTGCTGCTGAGCCAGGGACCACAGAGTCATAGACCTGCACATCTGGAGGGAGACTTGAAATCCTGCAGCAATACTGAGGGAGGGTTCCAGAACATCCCATCAGTGACAAACATGCCCTTCCTCAGCAGCCTGGCGCACTGCCCTAGAAGCCGCAAGCAGACACAGCTGCTTCTCAGCCCACTGAACAGACCTGGTTTTCCAATCGCCCTGACTAAAAATGCAAGGACTGTCAAACCTCTGTAGATAAAAGATGTCCACTGGAAATGTCCGCCCTTCCACAGTAAGGATCACGCACGTATCCCTGGTTGGGTCACTGGTGTCATTGTGATTAAAGAAATCCCGAAATTTCTAAAAGAAATTAAAAAAAAAATTCTTCATTGCTCAAATTAAAAAAAAAAAAGGTTCATAGTAACTCACGGAAAGAATGAAAATAATATAAAACTGGCAGAGCAGGGGGTGGGGGGATAGGGATTGGCTATACGTAATACAGACTAAGGATAACAAAATAATTATTCAAAAAATCATATTTTTATTCTTATAATTTTGGGGAGTCACATTTCACTGGCAGACTCTATTGAAGATTTGACAGAAATGATCAAGGTTAGATTTCCAAAGTGCATTCAGCTGTGAACCTAAGTCAACATGCAGCAGAGGGATTACTGATCTTACCCCACCCGCCCCCGTCCCCCATACTGCATTTAACCACAGACTAGGTCAGAAGGTGTAACTCAAGTCAAAGGTGGATTACATCAGGCTGATGTGTATTTCTGTCTGGAAAGCACAGCTCTGACCACACACGTGATCACTGTATAAAGGAAACCTGTACGTCTGTGAATGGCAGGGATGTTCCTGGAAGTGCAATCTACAGGTCCTGTGTTTGCAGGACAAGAGTCCTCTCCCTCTTCATATGCCCCTCAGGAGGCAGCACTACACTCTGTATGGGCAGGTCAGCAATTCCCCACTTCTCCCACGCTCCCACAGGACCTCGCTGAGAGAAGTGGCTCTTGGCAATTCCACCCAAAGAGGTGGCCACGTTTCTTCAATGGTACTTGATCCCCAGGCCTGCAGTCTCTACGGAGGCCTGGTGGGAGAGCTCTTGACCTTCCCGGTCCCCTGAGGCCTGGCACGCGCTGCATTCTCCTCTCCTAGGAGGCCCACCCATGGGATCACCAGGCCTGTCTTCTTTCCTTCCCAGGTATCTCCCCTAAACACGTCCACGTCTGCTCCTGGAAACCAGGATCCAGGGGTGCCCTGAGAACCTGAATCGAGTACAACGTGAAAAGGCTTGGAGAAGCACTTCTAGAAGAGTCGACTAGATTGACTCCAAAATACCTGCATGCTACATGTCAACCTCCAAGTCACGTCTGAGAAGAGTAAACATAGACATAAAAGAACAAGCCTCACGCCAAGAGAAGTACTGTGCTGTGCCATGAAGACCCATGCAGCTCCACCCTTCTTTCAGGTAAATTCCCTGCAAGTGACTTCAGCCTTCCTGTGTCCTATGGCATGCAAAGCATGGGCATGCTACAAGTGATGCACAAACGAGGGAGAAGGCACTGCTCCCCTCTCCCCCAAACAGTGAATAAGTCAAGGAGGAAGGTGTGCAAAAAACCAATCATAACATAAACCGAGCCTCAAGGACTGGATGACCAGAGAAGAGCTGCGAGTTACAGTCAGGGGAGGAGGAAAGGGCCCACAATGATGTGGTATAGGGACAGGGTCCTGGAGGTGGCCGGATCTCCTGGCTAAGCCTGAAAGGATGAGGAGGGCTATTACTGGTTGGGAAGGAGAAGAGGCGCACCCCTTCCAAGAATGACAGCAGAGATGTAAAGACAGAGAGTTACTCTTTTAAGAAATAAAACTCAGCATTAACTGAGGAGGCACAAGACTTTTGTCCTTAAGATCTTTATCTTTTATCTGTATTCGGAAGTATTAAACATATATACACAAAAAATTAAAGGCTAGAAAGCAAATAAACATAGTGTCAACAGCGTCTGCATCTTGAGGCAGAATGAAGGACCACCAGGAGTGAAATGAGCTCAGCCCACCAGGAAAAGAAGAGCTGAGAGCCAACTCTGAAAGCCAGGGGTCGTGCTGACACAGACACACACAAAGTGACTACGAGCAAGAGGCTCGTCTGTGACATGGAACACAAATGCGGTGCATGTCTGCGGGATCGCTCCCCTGCTCACCCGTTTCCTTCTCTGCTAGTGGCTCTGATCTGGCCCACAGGAGTGGACCCCTAGCAGCCTCGCCAACACGGCCTGCCCAGCTTTGGCCCATACAGAATGGTTCCAAGTGGGTACCTGACTACAATGGACCCCAAATTCCTTCTCTAAGAAAAATTATTCTCTCTTCAAGCATCTGGACTGTGACCAAAAAACCATGGATGAGTCAGTGATCATGTTTTCTGCCAGGTAAATGGAAGCCAATAAAAAAAAAAAAAAATATACCATGTCATACAATGGTCAATAAATACTTCATAATTATACTCAGTCACATTCTAATTAAGTGCTGACTTAATTAGGCTGATATTAAGATACACCTAAACCAATGAAGGCGACTATTTGATCAGCCCCATCCAACTCCACTGGCCTCTGCCTCCCAGTCGCAGTCACTGGGTGTCTTGGACTGCAGCTTGGGCCACCCCAGGCCCCGAGCGAAACCAGAGCAGGTGGCATCGATCCCTCCAGGCACTGGAGTTAGCAATGAGTCTGCTGCCCACAGACTCAACAGCCAGGAGACAAGGGAGGTGTTCCAGCATCCCTGGGCCTCCAAGTGAAAATACTACCTGAGCCACGCCCCCCCATTCACCACTCTCACACACTCCTCCTCTCTTGTCCACTTCAGCCCATTCCCTCCTCTTCTTCGCCCTCTTACTCCCACCTGGGAACTCACATTCCATACCCCACGTGCATCCACACCCACCCACGTCTCCCCTCATGCGCACACAAACACCCCTCACTCCTCCTCACTCGCCAGGCCAGAAAGGGATGAAGAAATCAATGACCCGGGTCCACTCAAGACTCTGCTGAAAGTTGCTGACATCTGGCAACCCTTGCATCCTAGCACACCCAAGGCTGACACAACTCCTACATTCCACCCTCCCACCTAAAAATATCACTCCCAGGAAGTGCATCACTATGGACTATGGCAGGCAGAATGGAAAGAAGCTATGTTTTTCCATCTCTGTGCCACACTAAAGACAATGAAAGGCAACTGTAAGCAATAAATATTACTGATGATTCAAAGACTTGGACATTAAAGATTTTACCCACAATAAAAACTATTGGAAACAATTTCAAAAAGGGGGTCGTGGTAAAGATAAGAGGTAAAATGGAGATGATGTTCTGGACAACTCAGTCATGGAAGAGGTTGACAGGAGATGAGGTTAAAATAGCATTCCATCAGGGATCACAGGTGAAGGGCATAAGAATTCATTAAAGAGGGCAACAGAGAGCTTTAACCCCAAAGTTATGGTGGGCAGACCTAAGATAACAGACTCCTACACCATGAGACGGTCCAAGAAACCTGTCAGGCAGCATGCAGACCTCTCTCTCAGCCAGGCTGACTTTTTTCTCCCTCCAAGTTGTTCTGTATCCTGGAAGCCACTCGGAGACCAGAAGCGAGGCCCTTTTATCTCAGCTGATTATGGAACTGGCCTCCTGACTGTGATCGCCACATCTGTTTGTGTCTCTTATACAGCACCAGCGTGATCTTTCTAGAACTCAAATATGGGACTTCCCTGGTGGTCCAGTGGTTAAGAATCCACCTTTCAATGCAGGGCACGGGGGTTCAATCCCTCGTCTAAGATGCCACTTGCCACAGAGCAACTAAGCCCACGCGCCGCAGCTACTGACGTCTGCACGCCTAGAGCCAGTGCTTCACAAGAGAAGCCACTGCAGCGGGAAGCCCGCATACCACAACTAAACAGCAGCCACCGCTACTGAGTAACTAGAGAAAGCCTGCACGCAGCAACAAAGACCCAGCTCGGCCAAAACAAAACCCCACAAATGTGGTCAAGTCACTGCCAAGCCTCACACATGCTAGGGCTACTGACCAGTGGAAGGGTGGAGTTCACGTGGCCTGTGGGGTCCCCCCATCATCTGACCCCTACCAGACTCTCCCATTTGAATTTCCCATCGCTTTCCACGCAATCAAAATTCATTCAACCCACAGTCCCTACTCTGTGCCGGACACTGTCTCAGATGAAAGGGATAAAATAGAGTAAGACAGTCAAAGTCCCAGTCTTCACAGTGTTTACATTTTAGTGATGGGAGACATACAATCAACAAACACCCAGATATGCATATGATGTTAGCAAAGGAGAAGGGCTAAACAGAAACGAGGAGGAGAGCAAGAGAATGAAGAGCGACAGGGGCTCAGTTGCAGACAGTGGTCTGGGAAGGTTCTCTGGGAGCTAATACCTGACCAAGACTGGAAGGAAATGAGTACCAGGCCATGAGAACATCTGAAGCAAAAACGGTCTAAAAAGAGGGCTTCCCCACCAAAAGCAGAAGCATGCGTCAACTTATCTGAGGAAAAGCAAGGTGAGGCTGGAGTGTAAGGAGCACTGGAAAAACTGAAAGGAGACAGAGGGGTGACTGCAGGCAGGGGGACAGATCACCCCCCAGCAGGTGCTGCACGCGAGATATGGCTCCCGCCTTACACGTGACCCACAGCCCTCTGAACACGTTTCAGGCCCCTGTGGTTCTCTGCATGCCTAGGACTCCTTCCCCACCCCACAAATCTAGCAGACTTGTGCGCATCTTTCCAACCTAGGTGGGATGTCTCTCCTCCATGAAAGCTTCTGGACACCCTCCAGCTGGCTAGAGAGAAAGCACCCCCTCCCTGGCTGTCTCAGCACCTTGAACAAACTGAACGGCAAACACCTATTTATGTGTCTGCTTCCCTGACCAGTCAGGCAGTGTATGAATCACCTGTAGCCAGCACTGTGCTTCTGTGCTTTGTGTGTGTGTGTGCGTGTGGTCTGCATGTGCATATACAGCAAGTGGTCAAAATTATGTGTTGAGCTGAACTGCTGTTTGAACTAAAATATTAGTTATTAAGAGAGAAAAATAAGGGGGAGGGGGTTGGGGGAGGGACAGAGTGGGAGGTTGGGGTTAGCAGATGTTAGCATTTATATATAGAATAGATAAACAACAAGGTCCTACTACTTAACACAGAGAACTATATTCAGAATTCTGTAATAAACCATATGGAAAGGAATATTAAAAAAAGTGTGTGTATGTATGTATACATACACACGTATAATTGAATCACTTTGCTATATAGCAGAAATTAACACAACACTGTCAATCAACTTATTTCAATAAAAAAATTTTTAATAGTGAAAACTAATGTACATTTAGACATAAAAAATTGTAATGTGAAA
Source organism: Bos mutus (assembly GCF_027580195.1). NCBI lineage: Eukaryota > Metazoa > Chordata > Mammalia > Artiodactyla > Bovidae > Bos > Bos mutus. The sequence continues at coordinate 52,098,763 of NC_091629.1, read as the reverse complement.
ATTACTATATGTACAGGGAAAACTTTAATTGTATCCCTCAAATCTAAATATAAATCCTGAAGTCATAAATTCAAGAAGTATTTGGGAGAATGGCACTGAAACATGTAAAATATCATGTATGAAATGAGTTGCCAGTCCAGGTTCGATGCACGATACTGGATGCTTGGGGCTGGTGCACTGGGACGACCCAGAGGGATGGTATGGGGAGGGAGGAGGGAGGAGGGTTCAGGATGGGGAACACATGTATACCTGTGGTGGATTCATTTTGATATTTGGCGAAACTAATACAATTATGTAAAGTTTAAAAATAAAATAAAATTAAAAACAAAACAAAAGAAGTATAGCCTCCTGCTGAAAAGAGTAATAAAAAGAAGCTGCCTGTGTGGGGGAAAACATAGCATGTAGAGAAACAAGACAATAGGTAATTATGAACTCAATTAATTACAGGCTATTTCCACCCACAAGCTGAAAAGGAATTTCCTCCAATGACGAAATCTAGGACATCAGATGGCCCATAAGGAAGGCAGGCCATCCTGCCGAAGATAAGCTCCAGCTGGAGGCAGCTTCCCAAGGACATGACCAACAATCCCCACGCTGACCGGGGACAGAGGGCGACAGTGGACGTGCTCCCACCTCTGCATCCAAAGTGGCCGAAGCCACAATCAGCCGAAGATCCCCTCGCTTCTTCTGAATCTAAAAGAGAAGGCGTGCGGAAAAACAATGGTAACACTGTGACACAGATGAGATAATCTGATATCTGAAATTTATTACAAAATAATCCAATGTGTGGAGGAGGATGGGGGGTTGGGGAGGAGCTTAAAGATGAAACAAGACTGACCACAAATTGGTAACTGTTAAGTAACAGATGAAAAGGCAGTTCATTATACTATTCTTTCTAATTGTGTGAGTGATAAAAATTTTCCAGAACAAAAAAATTAGAAAAGAAAAAAGAAAGTATAAAGGAGCTTTAAGACACAAATTTGAATTTACCAAAAGTAAAACCATTTTTTTTCCTGACACCTGGGTCTCTGAATAGTCAGAATCTGTGTATATACACTTAGAGTGTGAAAAATCAAACAATAAATAACACCCAGACAGAAATATAGATAAAAGATATTAACAGTTATTCAAAGAAAAAGATGAGCAATGGTCATAGGAGAAATGATCAAATAAATTATAGTAAAAAAAATGTAACAATGAGATTATTGTTTCATCCTTCACATTGGCAAGGATTTATTTTCAGTGTTCAGTGTTCACTCAAAGATTCAGTGAAACAGGCCCCCTTGTTATACCATTCCTGAGAAGGTAATAACAGAGTGGGATAATCCCTCACAAGTATCAAAAAGTTTAAATCTTTGGCCAAGAAATAAATTAATAATGAAGACAGCAGCAGCAGCAGCTAGCATATAGTAAGCCATGTGCCATTCCAAGTCCCTGCATACAGCTGTGCAGCACGTGCACTGCACAGAGAGGCGAGGGGCCCTAAAACCCAGCCCACCCTCCCCTCACTCAGCTGCAGACATCCTCCCAATGGGAAAGGCACCTCACTCTCTATTCACGGCCCTGTGTCAGGCACCATCCTAAACATTTTACGTTACCTAAGTTTCACAACAATGATGTTACAGGGCAGCTCTAAGAGAATGCTTAAAGGTTCTGCCCACTGCGGTAGCCACTAGCTGCATGTGGCCAGAGAGTCCTTGAAATACAGCCAGTGGGACTAAAGAAATGAATTTTTTATTTTATTCTGTTTCAACTAATTTAAATCTAAAGTGGCTAGTGGCTATCAGATAGGAAAGTAAAGCAACACAGAGAAAGAAAAACTTGGTATCAGCCCCATCTGAGCGATGAGCAAATTCAGCAGAGTCAGAATTGAACCCAGGTAGTCTGACCCGGAATTCAAGCTTTTAATCACCCTGCTCTAGTCTCTGGGGATCAGAAATTTCCCCAAAGAAAACAACCAGAAAATATAGGAAGGGAGAAGAGGATGCAAGTAAGGTTGAAACAAAACTGGCCATGGGTTATAACTGCTGAAGCCAGGTTATGGGCACATGGGGGTCCTTAAACCCTTCTCTCTACTCTGGGATATGCTTGAAATCTATAATAAAAAGCAAAAGACAGAAAAGAAACAGAAATCCAACAGATTTAACTTCAAGGGTGCTTCCTGCAACATTATGTAAAATATTTCAAATCTGGAAGCCATATAAATGCCTAGCTGTAATCGAGGTGTCAAATACTTTATGGTACAGACATGTGACTATATAGCCATTAAAAATGTCTTTAGAGAATATTTAATGACAGAGGAAAATGATCCTTATGCAACACTAAGAGAAGTATGCAAGATACAAGTGAGCACAACAACCCAATCCCCACTGGGCCAAAACAGGTGCATAAACAGACACCCAAAGGAGAAAGAAGAGAAGGAAACGTTCCAAAACTCTTAACGTAACTGTCTCTGCATGAGCAGGGTGATTGACAATTTCCATTTCTTTCCTCTGCATTTTGTTGAATTTTCTAAACTGCTACAATGACTTTCCTGATCAAACAACAAACAAAACAAAAACACAAAACCGGAAGTCTGGCAGTAAAGCCATATACCTTTTTCAGCAGACCAATGGCAATGTCGGTGTACAAGGTCCTCTCGTGGGCCTCATCCAGCATGATGGCACTAGAATCAGAGGGACAATCTCAGTGGGCATTAGAGCAGCCACCACACAAGCCCATCCAGACATTAAAGGGACTGCTGGGGATTTAGCCCCCATCTGATCACCGTGCAGCAAAAAGTAACACCAAGTACCTCCTCTTTGACAAGCCAGTAACTCAAAAGCTAATAAAAATGGCCACATCAACTTTTCTTGGTAGAGAAAATGCTCTTATTTATTGCTACTTTTAAAGTTTTACCACCAATGCTGGATCCCAACAGAATCTAATACATGATTTTAAATTCCAATATAACATATAGCCCCATTGAGCACATAAAAATTCAGATAAGGCCCAACCACCCAAAGACTAAAAATCTGCATAAAACAGCACGAAGAGGCACCTGGTCATGGCTATGCCACATGTGTACCAGGGAGTCAAATATGACATCCTTCCCCAGGATACACAGAGCCTGAGTGGATCATTTTGTACAATGAGCGATGGACGGGGACCCACAAGGAGACGGAAAACGTGAATAAGTATTTGGGCTCTGCACGTTACATGCAGCAAATCGCTGCCCAGTTTTGTGCTGTGCCTCTGTAGTCACCCTCCAGCAAGATAAAAACAAGTCAACAGATCGTTCAAATAAGGACAGGGATTTTAATGAGCCCAGTTTTGACTCCATATATTCTGAAAAGAACATCAAAGGTCACAACAGTCAAAGGAAGGAGAGAAGCTTTGGGAAAGCTGAGTGTGGTCACGAATCCCAGCTATTAAAACAACTTCTCCTCAATCTACTCATGTATTTTTGAAACTGTAGGAAATTTATCAAAGGAAAAATACACTTACCTGTATTTTGTTAATAATGGATCAACCATCATTTCCCTGACCAGCATCCCATCGGTCAGAAACTAAAACACAGAAACACAAAGGTTTAGAAATGATTCATTTACACTGTATATTCATAACTTTCCTTCAAAGAGTTCAAGTCCAACTAAACACATACAACCTCATCACCAGTGTGTGTATAAGACAATTCCCACCAAGGACTATGAGAAAATACCCCCAAATTTTGGTTATCAAGCACTGGAATGGTTTCCAAACAAGATATTGAACACAGGACCCTCGGTAAGAGCTAGCAACTCTATTAGCAAATTTCACCTGCATTTGCTCTGTGAGTTTTGACTAAGCCCCGTTTCCTCTGAGCCTGGACCACAGGTACTGGCTATGAATAGACAGGGAAGACAAACCTGGGTCTGCCCAGGGGGTTCACTGAGTCAGAGATCACACTTCCTACAATGTCCCAAGGACCACAGACTTGCAGCTCTTGAGGTTATTAACCTCAACTTCAATTGATATTATTTTAGGAAGGCTGACTGGGGCTGTGGTTAGGAACACAAGCTGTCACATCCAGCAGCTGGGTCAGATCTCTGTTCTTCTTCTTACTAGCTGTGTAAACCCTGGGCAAGTTACTTACCTTCTCTGAGCCCAGCTCCTCATTTGTAAAATGGAGAAAATAAAAGTATCTGTCTCGCAGAGTTACTATGAGAATTAAGTGAGAGAGTACAGTGCACATGTACAGGGCTTAGCAAGGGCCCCAGCACACAGAGAGAGCTCAAGAATGTCGATTATTAATATTACCGTTAAGGATTAAGGAGTGTTTATGAATATGCTTCAGAAAAACGCAGTTAACAACTAGATGCTGTTATTCTCATCCCAAAACAAGTCCGTCTTTAACAAAGCTAAACATTTCCCTCACAGGCTATATCTTAGTACTTTTCCTTTTTGTTTTGCTTTTTAAAGCATATTTTTCTTGGACCTGATGCGAGCTGCCACACATACACACAGGAGTGCAAGTGAGAAGGCGCCACCAGTGAGAGCCCACCAGCCGGGGACTGAGTGCCTGGAAACCTACCAATGGAACACAGGACTTTTCATAAAAGACTCTCTCAAGAGTCATGTGATCATGGAATTCACTAAAAGCTGTCTAAAAATTAGCTAGTGTAAATGTATTTGGTGGTACAGAAGAATAAATCCCTTACCTAGCAAAATGAATGTCAAAAGAAAGAAAATACAGACCATTTAGAAAACAAGTTCCACATTTTTACAAATTACTGCATTTAGACCATCTATTTTCAGTTCCTTTGCAGCAACCTGAGAGGTAACTGAGATTCTAATAACCAATGTTTATTTCATCAAACCATTTTTTTTTAATTTAAAGTTTTTATTACTGAAGTATAGTTGATGTACAATATTATGTAAGTCACAGGTGTACAATATAGTGATTCACAAGTTTTAAAGGTTATGCTCCAGTTATAGATATTATACAATATTGGCCACAGTCCCCATCTTGTACAATGCATCCCTGTAGCTTATTTTCTACATTGTAGTCTGTAGCCCCTAATCTCCCACCCCTGTTTTACCTCTCCCTCTTTCCTCTCTCCACTGGTAACCATGAATTTGTTCTCTGTATCTGTGAGCCTGCTTCTTTTTTGCTATATTCATTACTTTGTTGTATTTTTTAGATTCTACACATAGGTGATATTATATAGTATTTGTTTTTCTCCATCAAAGCATTTTCATTCATTGATCCCAGCACTATCTGAGGAGACTCTGATTTGCACAGTGGTATGCAGTAGACACTGCTGAGCTGACTGTACCCTGATTCTATGACGCTAATTATTTTAATAGCAGCAACAAGGTCAAAACACACACAAAATCCATCATCATGTGAAAATGGGCCAGCGCTAATTAGCACAAATAACATTTATGAATTCTACACTTTATCAATTTATACTATTTGTCCCTGTTTTTAAGTCTTTTATAGCTAAGTTTCTATATTTAGACAGCTACGTGGATTGGTGGGGAGAAACAGTGAAACACACATGAGAAAGGACAGCTCTGAGCTCTGGTTCTACCACCAATGGGCACATCAGGCAGGTCACTCAACCTCCCAGGTCCTCAACCTCTTCACCTGAAGAACCAAGGGCATAACTCTACTTCCAAAGTCCTTTCTGGGCTAAGATGTGAGGACACAGAAAGAGCTCTGTACCTCCCAACACGCCGATGTCCCTGAGGGCCAGGATGCTCTCATACGCTTTCTGTCATGGCATTAGAGGCTTAGTCAGCAGCAACGGCTGCGTGTTTTTACCTCCCCCCAAATAATCTTCTTCCTTATTTACAGAAGGAAAGCAGTTGTGAACCTCACCTTAATTCTCGTGGCCAGCGGGTTGGTGCAGTCATCAAAGCGGATGCAGTAGCCCACCTCATGGCCCAGCACCGCACCCCTTTCCTCAGCCACTCTCCCTGCAACCTTTGGGAAGAAAGATCATGCTGAAAATAGAGACATAGAAATTACTGCCCAGAGCACACACTATGGAAAATCTAAAGGTCACTTATTTTTTAAACAGTATGCTGAACACAGTGGAAAATGAAAACAGAAAGGGGCAGGTTAGCAGAGAACTAGTGTGATAATCTTTACAATGATCAACTTTATGTTGACTTGAGGCAACTTATAAGAACAGTAAGTATGGAATAAAAATAGAATCATGTAAAAAGGTTACAGATCAGGATCAAAGAAATTATAGATAATATTCAAAAGGTCAAAGCCAATGAGAAAATTTTTAAAACACAGATATGCCGAAGTTATTTGAGCCACAAATTCAGCTCTAGATTTCCTGGTGGCTGAAGCAAAAAGGGAAAAAGAAGAAATTTCAAGAGTCATCCTTTTCCTAAAGCTTTCTTTAGCATACCAACTAGGGACAAATTTCCACGTCTTCATGCCTTGAAATAAAACAACTTCCACTGGACCACAAAGGCAAAAGAACAAGAATGACCAAATTCAACACTTGGTCACGTTCATTTTCTCTTTGGAAACAAAAGAATAACACTTTCAGAGCAAGATAATCTAAAATGATTTGTAACCATGTCCCAGCTACCAAAACGACTGAAAGGGGAAATAAAGCCAAGGACGCAGGTTAAAAAACTGTTACATGGAAGATGAGAGGAGAAAATTAATGAAGGCGCCACATTAACATAATAAAAGAAATGAACAACACACTATGAAGACCATGAAGTACAGATACATTTTTTACCTTTTCATTTCACGTTTACATTTCATTATACATTTCACTTTTACATTTCATTTACATGACACATGAAAGGTGAGGGTGGGAAAGATCAAAAAGAATCCAGCTGTAAGATCTACTACTCCAGGCCACTCACAGGCTATTAATTTAACAACAGAAAATATCTGGGGACTTCCCTGGCAGTCCAGTGATTAGGACTCCAAGCTTCCAATGCAAGAGGTGTGGGTATGATCCCTGGTTGGGGAACTAGGATCCCACGTGGCATGTGATGCAACCAAATAAAAAAAAGAATGAATAAATAAAATAATTGCTGGATACTTAAAAAAAATAAATTTAAAAAACTATCTGATAAAATGAATAAATATAAAAGCAGAAGAGCAATAACACTTAGAACTTAGTTTACCTTGAAAGAAAATAAAGGGTTAATGCTCATTATGTAAACTATCTAACTAAAAAAGACCCAAAGGGAAGCAAAATTATAGAGCTTTCCCGGGGACCTGGCCTACCAACCAACCCCCAGGCGTCTTTCTCCTCCTTTCACAGGTCCTGAGTTTGGATCATAAGCTGACACAGGGCGTGTCTGAGGCAGAGCTTTCAGCATCAGCCATTGGGCTGCAGCAGCCATTGGGCTGCAGCAGCCCCAGGTCCAGGAGTCCAGAGGCTCTGCACCCAGTGCTGCAAGCCAAGCACACTGGGCGTTATCTGACCATCAGTGTTTAAGAAACTAAAGAGCAGATGAGGATCAGAAAGTGGCTCTGCCCAGTGACTTGAAATTACAGATCTCAGAGGCCAAGACAGAACCTGTCATCAAGCAGCTGGTGTGCACCACAGAATCTTTCAAAACATCTTATGAAACCAGAAATTCATCCTACACTGCTCTACCTCTGGAGGTTACAGCTCCCGATAACCAGTATTTCACCAGGACAGTTTTGTTATTGTTATTGTTTCAATTCCCACCCTACAGATCATTAAACTGTAAATCTTAAAAACTGGCACAGAGAGTGTGTGCATACAGATACTGGAGCTTATGGGGAAAACCAGCTTGTAAGAGTGAGCATAAGGGAACCAACCTCTCCATAAAAATGTGATCATTTTATGAAGTCAAACATTTATTTACTATTTGTATACATTTGCTATAAAATGGATTTTATTTTCAAGTTCCTTTTTAGAAATTTTCTGTATGGTCATACCACTAGACATCTGGAAAGCCATATTCTATGGGCTTTTTTAGTGATTTTTTTTTTTTTTACCTCTACTGTGTAAGTTCTATTCCCAATAAGCTCAACAATTAGACAGGATAAATACTGATAGAAACAGATATAGGAAAAAGGAGGTCAAAAGAAAACCAGGGACACTTCCCTGGCGATCCAGTGGTTAAGACTTTGTATTCCAACACAGAGAGTGTGGGTTCAATCCCTAGTCCGGGAGCTAAGACCCCACATGCCTCTCAGCCAAAAAACCAAATCACAGAACAGAAGCAATACTATAACAAATTCAATGAAGACTTGTAAAAAAGAAAAGAAAGGCCAACCACCAATGACCGAGCACCTCCTATGTGAAGGTGCTGTGCTCCAAGCTTTCACAAAATGTATCTTATTAAACATGCATACAGTCCATTGGGTGGGCCAGAGACCCTCTTTTTTTACAAAGCAAGAAACTGAAAAAAGACAAGCTTAGCACTTGTCCTGAATCACAGGCCCAGGCGGGGGGGCCTGGTCGTGAAGTCAAACCCAGACCAGGAGTCCAGTGAAATGCTCATTAAGGAGCTGCCTCTCACTGAGATCAGGCAGTGGCTTGTGCCATCTGTTCTTCGGCTCTGACATCGTTTTCAGATTCTGGTCTGCACACAAAGTACTTGTGGAGATGGAGCATTTCAAACTTGACAGCTCTATTAATACTACTAGGCTAATTTATATACTTTTTGTCCTTTAAGAGAAAGCATGTGGTTGCATGGAAATTATCCATGGCTACAAATTTGGAGGAAAAATGCAAACTGATTAAGAGCTGGGATTCCAAACTACAAACAGAAAAAATTGCTCGAATGTTTTAAGTAAGTGAATCATCTTTCATGACATCAAAGGTTAAATCTAACGCAGCAGTCAAGTTGCCAAACCACTACTTCCATTTTTACATACACAGAAGAACTTGGAAAATGTTCATCGATGATGCCTAACTAGAAGACAAGTAGAAAGTGAAGTAATTAAAACTTAATACAGAAGAAAACTAACGCAAGGAGATAGAATTAATTTCTTGTCCAGGTAGAGATGTCAAAATAAAGGCATTCTGGGGACTTCCCTGGTGACACGGCGGACAGGAATCCAACTGCCAACGCAGGGGATATGGGATGGATCCCTGGTCTGGGAAAATGCCATGTGCCACAAAAGAAGTAAGCCCTGGAGCCCAACTACTCAGCCTGTGTGCTGCAACCACTGAAGCCCACACACCCTGGACCCCATGCTCAGCAACAGGCGAGGCAACTTCCATGAGAAGCTCATGCACTGCAACAGAGAGCGGCCCCCACTCGTCACAACCAGAGAAGAGCCCGCACAGCAACAAAGACCCAGGGCAGCCAAAAATAAACATTCACATTTAAAAGAAAAAATAAATTAAAGAAGTATTACTCAGAGAGACAGAATTCAGCCAAAGAAATCCAGTTTCAAAGAAATCACAAGCTTAAGCTAAAACAGCTTAAAGACGAGACAAAGTCACAGCAGAGTCGAGGAGAAACAAGGTCTCAAAGGGACAGGTCAGAAAAATCAACCTGTGGACATCCTCCAGATCTCACAGCCTGGACCTGAAAGAAACTACCGAGAGGCTTCTCCCAAACCTGAAGACAACCCCCCTAATTTACACAATGCTACAAATGTCAGTTACAAAGCTAAAGGAGCTTCTCTAGTGTCAGTGCAGTACCAACACCACAAAGCACATGTGAATCACCCACATGAGAGAGACACTGAGACACTGCTCTGCTCTCACTGAGGGAATAAAGAGGGGCTCAGTGGGGACAGAGCCAAAAATTGCAGGAAGAAAGATTTACAGAAATGGGTCAGACTGTTAATTAACAAAAATACTATGTTATTTTCTGGGGTTTTTTTTTTTTTTAATGTTGGTGATATCAGGGTTTTGCTTTTTATATTATCAGTTTTTAAAATTTGTCATGTATTGTAATATCACCTCCCATTTTAAATATTCACTTCTCTAGTAGAGGAAAAACAAAATGCATTCAAAGAAGTGACTGTGAGACCCAGGTAGAGATGCAAAGAAAACAAAATCAAATAAGTCTGACTAAAAACAATCATGAACATTGTGGACAGGCTTGAAGAAATATCACAAAAGAAACTGGAAAGGCGATGAGCCCAGAGATAGTGATAAATATTACAAAGGCAATCTAATATACACTTAATTGGTGCTCCTAGAAAAGAGAAAAAAAATAAATGGAACAGAAAAGTATGCCGAGATATAACAGAAGAAAACCTGCCCTGATATAAAGTGATTTAACATGAAGATTAGAAGTTCTTCCACATTTAAGAACAAATGAGAACAATCAGAATCAAGACATATCCCAATGAAACAGCAGTACTACAAGCATTCAAGCAGAAAAAGCAAGCTTGGAAGGTGAGGGGGGCTCTGCTGGACCTCAAATTATTTCTATACAGTGATGCTTTAGGCCAAAAGGCAGTGTCTACAGGGCTCTTACAGAGTGCAAATCAAGAATTTTATATCAACAAAGACCACATTCAGACATTCTCAGGCATATACAATTCAGCCAATCAAGAAGTAAAGTGCAAAAAAAAAAGTGAAATGAGCAATTCAAGGTTGGCAAAACCATGGAAAATAATTAGCAATTATTAAACTAGAATTGAAGTTAAATACCTGTGGGAGTTATGATTATAGAAAAGAACATGTACTTATAATCTTGAAATTAAAATTATAGTTCGAAATTTATCACAAATGGAGGAAAGAAAGGTGGAAAGAATAAGCGTGCTAATTTACTCTTATAATAGGCAACTACCTATAACATAGTTCCAAAAATAAGTAACCTTCTAAAGCTTTCTGTAATCCTTTTTCTTCACTTTCAAGCTTTAATAAATTCTCTTGTGCTGAACAAATACTTACCCAAAGTTCAGTACTCCAAAGTTCCTATTTCAATGCAGTTTCTTCTTTTGTTAAATTCAGCAAAAACAAATATATGGCTACAAGCCCATTTTTACAAAATTATTTCTATCCATCTACCCACTCCAGTGTTCTTGCCCGGAGAATCCCAGGGACGGCAGAGCCTGGTGGGCTGCCTTCTATGGGGTCGCACAGAGTCAACACGACTGAAGCGACTTAGCAGCAGCAGCAGCAGCAGCCAACTATTTATCTAAACAGAAAATGAAGCTTAAAATGATGTTCCCAAATACTCACACTGTGTTTGCTATGTGGTGAGATTTGGGGTTTTTTTCCCCTAATTACTTTTTCTGTTTGACTTTAGTACTTTATTATTACATAAAAATTCATGATGTACAGGTATCAATTTTACAAAAATAATCAGACCATAGTTCTTTTTAAGCTGAAGAATTAAATTCTTGAGGAGCAGTGTCATATTCATCTGGAGTTTGTAGGAAAGAAGAAAAAAATAAGTCACTAAAATAGAAGACACAGGCAGAGTCTTTCCAGCAAAAAGGAAACTCACTGTAACAGCAGCCACTCTCCGGGGCTGGGTGACTCCCACCACTCTTCCTTCAGCCGTCCAGCCAGCTTCTGCCAGGTACTGCAAATAAAAGCATGTTTCAGCACACACCTGATACCACTTCACCAGAAACAATCTACCCCAGGATGACCCTGGGTTAAAATTACTGACAAAGGAAATAGCAGATGGTTCTTGTTTCAGCAGATATTTTAAAAATTATTTTGCAAATGAGGGATCTGAGGTTTGGAAATGTGAGGTCATTCACTTTAAGTTCATAGCACATGTATAATAAATTCAACATTCTAACTCCCCCGTCTTATAAAATGTCCCATTCTTCAGCTGCCTCAAGGAATAAAAGAACTATCCATGGGTCCCTCAAAACCCTGCTAAATCTGTAGAACAAAGAATTTTAAAGTACATACATAGACAGTTCAATGAATATCATCCGTACAAAACATTTTAACCAGAGTAAATAAAAACAATTATGATTTTTAAAAAGACCAATAAAACATGTCATTGCAAAAAATTAGATTTTAAATACATGCAAGTATTCCACTAGATATTATACATTAATATCTAATATTTAATATTAATATTTAATAAACATTAAATTAGATTATCTAATTTATTTATTTGCCACATATACTTATTTCTTAGTTATTTGATTATATGCATTTTTAACATGTTTTTGTAGTGTCTAAATTATTTTACAATAAATACATATATTACTTCTATAACAGAAACAAAAAGATTAAAAATACTGTTACATGTATCTGCTTGTTTGTTCAAAAGACTAATAAAGGAAGGGCAAACTAGAAATTAAAGAGAATGGTTTTCTGAGGAGGGTTGGTAGGAAAGGGGTGGAGAAAGGGAGAAACTGAAACAGGGGAGCAGAGACAAAGAGCGGCAATGCTCTGAGCTGACCTTTGTGTGCAGCTCTGACTCTCAGAACTAGAGTCATGTTCCATGTACTCTTCAAATACCCAAACAAATACACGAGAAAAGCAACCAGATGTCAAGGGAAACCAAAAAGAAATGCAAACACTAACAAATGACCCTATCTGTATTACAAATAACTGACTGACCACCCTGGAGAGGGTAGAGAAGAAAATCAACCTAGGATATTGGAAAACAGAACCTTGATGAAAGTCAAAGACAAAAAGAACAGTACCTCAGTGCTATAATCTAGTTAGTAAATGTTAGGGGTACAGGCTAGCAATTCTGGAGCTATTTTATGTGTTCACTACAGTTGGGCCACCTGATGCAAACAACTGACTCAATGGAAAAGACCCCGATGCTGGAAAGACTGAGGGCGGGAGGAGAAGGGGACGACAGCGGATGAGATGGTTGGATGGCATCACTGACTCGACAGACATGAGTCTGAGCGAGCTCCGGGAGTTGGTGATGATGGGGAAGCCTGGCGTGTTGCAGTCCATGGGGTTGCAAAGAGTTGGACGTGACTGAGCTACTGAACTGAACTGAGAGTTTAAGAAATAATAAATACACTGCAGACAATGAGAATGGAGTTTCTCACTATGGAAGAAGAGTTACAGATAAGGAAAGGCTACAATGAGTTCTATGCCGTTGGATTGGAATCCATGAAGTATCAGCATAAATTTGTGATTTTTAACATACACACAGATTGGCACAGATATATAATAAGTGTTTTTACGTAGGAATCTAATACTTCCCTGATAGCTCAGTTGGCAAAGAATCCGCCTGCAATGCAGGATCTTCCTGACCCACATGGTAAAGAATCCACCTGCAACGCAGGAGACCTTAGTTCAATTCCTGGGTTGGGAAGATCCCCTGGAGAAGGGAAAGGTTACCCACTCCAGTATTCTGGCCTGGAGAATTCCGTGGACTGTATAGTCCATGGGGTCACAAAGAGTAGGACACAACTGAGTGACTTTCACTTTCACTTCACTTTAATAAGTATATTATATATATTTAATACATATTATATATATACATAATATATGTACATAATTAAGGAAGTCCTAAGTCTGCCCACTGAGTCTGCCCACTGAGACTTATAGCAAAGACACCTCTGTAACAGTGAGCACTCTAGCAGCAAAATACTGATTTTTAAACAGCATTTCCCAATAAGAGGAATCAGGGCTCCTTGGAGAGGTGGCTGACCCCAAGGTTAGTGCAGGAAAAATAAAAGATGAGCATGAAACACTTTCTGTTACTAGAAAGTAAGAAAGTGTTCAAAAATGAATGGAGTCTTTTAGAAAGAACACAGGAGCCAAATTCAAGGAGCCCCTAATGACCAAAGCTGGACCATTTTGACCAACACAATAAATAATTATAGCATTGGGTTTTAACCCATACAACAAAATAAATCACCATGAGTTCATACTGATATACAAAAATAACTGGATAAACAAACAAACAAAGGAGAAAGGACAGTTCTTCCTTACTGGAGATGTCACTTAATAAAGGCAGAAGGGAAAGGGAGTAAAGTCATCACTAGGCAAACACCTGAGTAAGTGCTGCAGACAAGATCCGCTGAGGGCTGCTACGACCAGCGGGTGACAGTGTGAAAGGAGCAGAATATCTGCAGGTTAAAAATATCTCCTCCAAGATACTTACAACTACAAAGAGAAAAACTTTACAGGTGAAACCTGGGACCTTAACAAAGTGATCAAATAAACCTCACCAGATGAGACTTTTTAACATTTCAGCTCTCTTGATAGAAGGCACCAATAAGGACACATCATTTCTATGGGATTCTTGCCAAAAATCCAAGCTCATTCTAATCATGAGAAAACATCACATAAACCCAGACTGAGGAACACTCTATAAAATAAATGCCCAGTACTCTTCAAAAATGTCACGATCATAAAAGATGAAGAAAGACTGAGGAACTCTCACAGACTGCAGGAGACCAGGGAGAAATAACAACTAAATCCAATGCAAGAATCTGGATCTTCTGAGAAAGAACACTGGTGGGAAAATTGATGAGATTTAAGTTAAGACCTACAGTCTGCTGCTGCTGCTGCTAAGCCGCTTCAGTCGTGTCCGACTCTGTGCGACCCCATAGACAGCAGCCTACCAGGGTCCCCCGTCCCTGGGATTCTCCCTCCCTATTATTAATGTTCTACTTTTGATTACTGTATCATGTATGGGAAGTGATGTAAGGGGTGTAAGGGAATTTTGTATTACTTTTGCAACTTTCCTATACTCAAAAATTAGCTAAAAATAATAATTTAAAAATGACTGTAAGGAACAAATTGTTTTAGATAATGTAGGGTTTTTGTCATAAAAACTGTGAATACAAAATACTACCAATCACCCCAACCAAAACAAATGCAGAAAGACAATTATAAGAATAATGGCTAAGACTCACCAAGCACATCACTAAGTGTCAGCAACTGTCTGGCATGCATAACCCAGTTTAATCCTCGCAAAAAATCCAATTTGGAAGGTACCAGCATCATCAACAATTAAGAGATGAGGAAACAAAGAGGTCATAGGACTTGTCCAAGGACACAGATAAAAATCTAAGAGTTGGGATTCAAGCTCAACAAACCAAACCCACATATAGTTCAGTTCAGTTGCTCAGTCGTGTCCAACTCTTTGCAACCCCATGAATCACAGCAAGCCAGGCCGTCCTGTCCATCACCAACTCCCGGAGTTTACCCAAACTCATGTCCGTTGAGTCAGTCGGTGATGCCATCCAGCCATCTCATCCTGTTGTCCCCTTCTCCTCCTGCCCCCAATCCCTCCCAGCATCAGTGTCTTTTCCAATCAGTCAACTCTTCGCATGAGGTGGCCAAAGTATTGGAGTTTCAGCTTCAGCATCAGTCTTTCCAATGAACAACCAGGACTGATCTCCTTTAGGATGGACTGGCTGGATCTCCTTGCAGTCCAAGGGATTCAAAAGAATCTTCTCCAACACCACAGTTCAAAAGCATCAATTCTTCAGCGCTTAAACTACATAACCAGGACACAATTCTACCATCCAAAATAAAACACACTCATTTGTGTCAATCTCTTAGTAGTAGTGTTAAGGCAAAGAAAAACTAAGTCTCTAATAATAAACCTGACCATGAAGCCAATCTCTCAATATATCTGAGATTCAGACTTCTGCTTGCTTATGTTTGCTGACAAGTGGAAATACAAAGATGCTGCAAATGTAGGTATAGTGCAGACATCAAAAGGCAGTGGATGTCACAGAGGGAGACTGTGGAATTCCACCTCAGTTCTCTCTGCTCTTTTTAAGGGTCATCAAATCTGTTCTTCTTGTTGAGCAGTGGGATTAGGAAGAACTCCACTGAAAACTTTAACAAAAATTGCAGCAAAGAACTTGTTTTCACAGTCCACTGTTTTGACAGAGCTCTAGGAAAAAAATATCATCTAGCTTCCACATACAGTTTGTGAAATTTCAAAACTGGTGCAGGGTGCTAGGGCATGCTGTACTTTTCCAAGGAAAGATATTACATAAATCTAGCAAAATAGTTTGTTGACAAAAACTTGCTTCATATTCTTGCCATGACCTTCAGTTCCTCAGTCCTTCCAATTCTCCTATGCTGTAACTCAAATTTAGCTCCCCAAGAAGGTGGAAACTGTGACTCTCTCAGAGAAGTGGAACTGAGTAATAAGGAAAAAGAGGATAATCCACAGCAAGGAGAGCAGGTATTTGGGCCAATAACATAATCAATCACAAGCCTCTAGTCATTTTCACCAGCAAAGCTTAGAAAATTCACTGTTTACCATTTATTCCTTTGTGTTTTTTTGCATTTTGTACCATGAATAGATCCCCTATTCAGAAAATACAACACTTATTTTAAAAATACAACTCCTAGAATTTCTCTGGAGGTACAGTAGTTGAGACTTTGCTTTCCCATGGAGTGGGTGCAGGTTCGATCCCTGGTCAGGAAGCTAAGATCCCACATGACTCATGGCCAAAAAAAAACAAAACATAAAACAGAAGCAATACTGCAACAAACTCAATAAAGACTTTAAAAATGGTCCACATTACAAAACTCCTAAAACAATACAGGTCCTTAAAAACAATTAAATTCAAATGCATATGCCCTTTGACCCAGCAACTTATAACTACTATATTTATTCTATAAGTATACCTGTATATGTATAAACTGAGACAGGTGCCAACTGACTCACAGCATCATTGTGAGAACATAAAACTGGAAACAACCTACATGTCTACCAACTGGAAACTGGAAAAATAAATGATGTAGAATCTATGCAACTAAAAAGAGGATGATACGCTCAGTGGAAAAAGAAAATAAACAAGGTGCATAAAACATGTACAGACACTACCATCTGAATTTTCAAAAGGGGAAGAATATATATATATGTGTTTTCCTGTAAAAATTATCTTTCTGTGTAAAACCAATAAAAAAAAATCTCTATCCAAGAAAACTGTAGCATCAATTACATCTGTATAAAAGAAGTATCAGAAGACAGGACAGGGAGGTGGGAGGGAGGGGACATACGTATGCCTATGGCTGATCCACGTAGATACATGGCAGAAACCAACACAATATTGTAAAGCAATTATCCTCCAATTAAAAATAATTTTTAACTGTTAAAAGAAAAGAAGATAGGGAAATCTTCCTCTTTTTATATCCTTTTGTGTCTTGAATTTTAAACCATGTGAACCTATTAAATATTCCCCCAAAATTAAAAATACTAAAATAAAACTTAAAAAAGAAACTCCCTGTGTTTGCTGCCACACTGCCAGGCTGGATCCTCAGACCCCAGTTCTTTCTCCCCTTCAGAACATGCTTTCCTGGACTCAGCCCCCCAGCAGGTGCGCTGTGACCCCTGGCAGCCAAGCCTTGCTGGGGGCAATGACCAGACGGTTGCACTGTACTGTATCACTGATCCAGGTGTCTGATACCCATCACTGTGGGAGGACTCCACGCACCGCCACCCTACTGCAATCAGACCTGGCCACATCATTTGCTTTGACCAATGAATGTGACAAGTGTCACTTCCAGGCCACAGTTTTAAGCGCCAGCTCATGACCCTGTCATCTACTACAAGATCCACAAGTCTCTGACAGGAGCTGCGCCATCATCCTGGGTCCCAGTGACCATGTGTGAGCAACCCACACCTTGGGTCATCAACCCCAAAAGACCACACAGTATGAGGAAGAAAGAAACCTTTGTGCTCTTAAGCCACAGAGATTTTCAGGTTCTTTGTTATCCTAACAGTTTATCCTCAGCTGACTAAACAATCACACCAACTAATGCAAAACAAACTAAGATCATCTAATACCATGTGGCCATTAACCTCTGTTCTACACTCCCCATCTCACCACTCTCTACGCTGTCCTCAGCAGTAACATGAAGATAATAACAGTGCCTGTCTCACAGGGCCACTGAGGATGAAACAGTATGTGTAAAGTGATCCCTTTATGTAGCACTTATAATTACTACTTATTGTTACTTGGTTTATTATAATTATTATTAATAACCAATAATCACTCAGAAATGTAACACGGCCCTTTTCCTGTGTCTCTAAGAAACAAATAATATGCTAGGGTTTTGTTTTGTTTTTTAGGTGCTAAATACTCTTTTATTTGATTCTACACATAAACCACACTAAAATGCCTTTCATTAAGTAAAAGGCAATATTTTAGATAAGAGAATTTTAATTAAATTGGCATAGTTAAGACCAAAAAGATAAAGTGGACATTGTCAGTGTCTCTTCAACCCTTGCCTTAACAGACTAATTGAAACATACCTGAATCTTGTTCTGTTCTATGTGACAGCGAAGGCACTGTCTCAGTATTTTAATATATTAATATAATCAGTTCTAGAAATCTACATAACCAATCCTCTAAAGGGCTGGAGAAGGCATTCACCACCTCCCTGAAAAGGTTAACATTCCTTATTCACATTCAATCATCGCTTTAGAAGAGGAAGAGAGTGACAATACGTGTTGAGCCAGAATTACTATCAAAATTCAAAAAGCTGATCATATTCATTTAGCCACAAACCAATCTTATTGAAATCAGGATTGTCCAACAGAAACATTCCATCAGTCATGCATGATCTGAATTTTAGTGTATGAGATCAATTTAAATACAGTACACACAAAAATTCATGAGACATTTCTGTTTCATAATAAATAAGACAGTGGCCAACGATTACTCATTAGTAGCTTTTTTGAGATAAGTTAGCAAGTCTTCCCTTTCTTCTCTTTAATGTCAGCAAAGGTCATTTTTGTTCCAGGGATGTATTTCTTGGGCTTCTCCAAGTATTACATCAGCATCTCCTCTCCCCAGGTGATGCCCTGGTTCCTGCTGGCGCTGGTGTAAGAGAATCTAGCCGCCTGACCTGTCTTTCACTCAAACGGACCATGGAAGTTCGGCCCAGTTTTGTGCTTGCCTCTCTTTTCCACAGTAGAGCAATGGGCACACTTCTGAACAAAAACCTCCCAGTCCTTCTTGACATCACCCATTTTTAAATCATTCTTTCTTCATGCACACCTGAGAGGTCCCTGCTCACAAGCTGAATGTCCTGCTCTCTCTATGCTAGGGTCTTGGTACCATCTACTCGTATGTTCTCCCTCCAGGTCTCCCGTCTCCGCTCCTCTGCCGTCCTTTCCCTCTGTCTACTATTCCCCAGCTGCACACTAGATCACCTGGGGAACTTTTAAGAAATACCTGTGTCAGGGCCCCAACCTACACCCAGTATCGTGTTGGGCAAAAGAAGCTTTACTTTTTCTTTGTAAGAGTTCAAAAATAGGCAGAACTAATCTACAATGCTAGAAGACAGAATAAAAGTTATGCTTGTGTGTGTATGCTTGCGGAAGCAGGAAGAAACGGCAAGTGTCCAGAAGAGGACACAGGGCCTCCAGGGTGCCAGTGATGTTCTATTTCTTGATTTGGGTGCTGGCAGTACTGTATTCACCTGCGAAGGTTTACCAAGCTACAGTTATGATCTATGATATCGGAAGTATACGTATTTTATACTTCAAAAAAATCTATACTTAAAAGGGAAAGAAAAACCTGCAAGGACTCTTATCCCTGACCACTTAAATATCATGCCTCACCCTCCAAGTCGTGGCTCTTAAGACACACTTCGACTTCACCCTGTCTTTCCACTCTTGATCCTACCTGACCACTCTGTTGAGCCCCAAACACCTCTGCACTCCAGTATCTCCACCCACAGTATTCACTGCATGAGGACATCTTCCCAGCCGGCTCCCACTGATCGTTCAAAGTCTATCTCTTTGTCTTGTTTCCCCCTTTCTTTCATTTCAAGATTAAATGCCATTTCTCTTACAAAACCTTTCCCGATCCTCCTTTCCACTTCTATCCACAGCAGAAATGATTTGGCCCTCTAAGAGAGATTTCTTCCATAGCATTGTATAATTCTATAATACACTGTCCATTTTTATTCACAACTATAGCAGCATCCATCTTACCCCTCCTCTTCTGCCTCTCATGCAGGAGACATGGGTTCGATCTGCAGTCTGGCAAGATTCTACATGCTGTGGGGCAGTAAGCCCATACATCACAATTACTGAGCCCATGTGCTGTAAAGCCTGTGCTCCATAAAAAGAGAAGCCATCGCAGTGAGAAGCCTGTGCACCACAGCTAGAGAGGAGCCCCACTTGCTGCAACTAGAGAAAGCCTGTGCTCAGTAATGAAGACCCAGCACAGACAAAAAGAGAAAAAGAAAGTGTTGCAAAAATAAATAAATATATACTCACTTGTGGAATCTGTGTGCTTTTCCCACATCCTGTTTCTCCAATTATCACTACTGTCTGATAGTTTTCTATCAAGTATAATATGTGATTCCTCAGCTGAAAAAAAACATAACCAAACACTGTAAACAGACATACATTTTCTCAAAAGACCTAAACAAAGATATTTAAACATTATGAAATGAGCTATTTGCCAAAAGAAAGGACATTTTCAAAAGGAACTACCAAAACATATTCCAAATATCTATCAAAATGTATCTCAGGTACTGTTGGTATAAGGCAACACAATTGCAACTGAATATAATAACTTATCAAAATATATAACGCACATACTTCTTGATTCAAGAATTCTACTTTTAAGAAGTTATCCTAATACATGTGAACAAAGATGTATATACAAGCATGCTCACTGCACTGTTGTTTGTAAGTACCAAAAGTCCAAACGGCCCATATGTTTATCAACAGGGGAATGATCACAGTTATGGAAAGACCCCACTAATGGAGGAATATGTAGCCGTTAAAAAGAACAAACGCCGACTTGTACTGATGTGCGATGGTCAGTGAGGTCTGCGATGGTAAGAAAGCAAAATGCACGACAGTGTGGTAATACACTACTATTCATGTTTTTAAAAAGGGTAAATACACATATGCTTCTTTACATATGTGGGGGAAAAGCAAAATAAGGCACTGGTAACTGTACTGTCTCCAGGGAGGGGAAGAAAGTGGGGGGCAGGGAGCAGGCATATGAGGAACCCCTTTAACTTTGTGCAATATGCATGCATCACGTTATTTTTCATTTACTAGCTGGTGAAAACAAAAAGAATATGCTTTCATCTCTGCCTCTACAGCCAAGTGCACAATAAAGCACCTACACATTACCTCTGTATTTCAACTGGGCCTTCTGTTACCCATTCAGTGGGAGAAGAAATGCTATTTTGGCCACTGGAAAGTCACAGACAACTCCAAGATCCCATGTACTCAGCTTCAGAATGTACTTCTGTACCCACATTTGATAACAGACACACCCACTGATCTGTAAAGTCATGATGATATTCCATAAATTCCTGGTTTGAGGTAAAAATCTGCCAAATTCTCCTACTCTCATCACTGTTCAACTCATCTGACTCCACAGAAGACTGAGACACATGATGCTGCCTTATTGCTTAAATAAGGTATTGGGGTGTTTGGGGGTTCCAATTTAGCATTATTTAGGGTCTAAATAGGAGAAGGAAATGCCGGCCCACTCCAATATTCTTGCCTGGAGAATCCCAGGGATGGGGGAGCCTGGTGGGCTGCCGTCTATGGGGTCGCACAGAGTCGGACACGACTGAAGCAACTTAGCAGCAGCAGCAGGGTCTAAATATGTAATTCTCCAGTTTTAGTGTAAAAATCTTTTAGAATATTTTTATTATCGATTTAACAGATATTAAATAGATATTTAACTATTTGTTAAAAATGAAGATTCCTAGCTCTACCTTCAGGGTTTCTGATTCAGCAGGGCTAGGGTAAGTCCAGGAATTTGCCATTTCTGCAAACACCCAAAGGGGATTCTGCTGCAGGCAGTCTCATGACTCATCTCGATGCTTTCCTTTCAATTGCCTGGACTCTGCACTTTCTTTTGGGTTAGTTTTAGGCAAGGAAAGATTTGGGTTCTTTGCAACCATTTTGGTAACTGATATCTTGTCAATCCATCTGCTGAATGGATGAATGGATGAATGGGTGGGTGGTCAAAGACAACTTGAAAGACAATTCGAATACAGACAGAGACACACATGGCATTCTAGGGAAATAACATAAGAAGATGGAAATAAGCAAACTATATGAACTCTATTCAAGAGGTGCTAGAAAAAGCCCATGAAAGGCTCCAGGTTTGATTTGGAAATGAATTACTAATACGAGATGTAGTGAGGGGCTTCAACACAGAGTCAGTCTGGGCTTTACCTAGGAGGCAGTATGTGCTGTGTTGCAAGAAAACCGGGCAGTGGTATACCAGAGTGATTTAAGCGTGAAGAAACTGAAGGCACTAATTTACTTCATGTGCTAAATATGAAGCAATGCAAATGCATATTTGCACACAAAATGATGTGTGACATTCAAGAGAGAGATGACAAGATGATTTCCAGTTTAGAGACTGGGAAAATGATGGTACCACGAACAGGTACAGGCAGGGAAATCGAGGAGAGCTGGTGCAGAGGACCAGACTGAGCTTCAACGAGGTTTGAGTTTAATGGAATAAGAATACAAGCTTGCATTGCAGTGTCCAGGGCCCAGAGAAAATGACAGCCCACGGGAGGCAGCCAACTGGAATGTCACCTTGAAATGGCACTGGGGAAAGGGGGAATGAGCCTTAGATTTACTGCTGCTTTAGTTTCAACTTCTTTTTTTTTTTTTCTCATTAAACTTTTTTTAATGGGTCTCAAATTCTGTGACAGATTTTTGGTCAAGTTGTTTTCATTAAAAAGTACTGATTTTAAAAACTAATAACAAACTGCCACACACAAAACATATGGTCCACAAAAACATTCTCCTCAACTTCTATCTTTACTTTAAAGAAGTTTTAAGTTTTTTAAGTTTTAAGTTTTTAAGTTTTAATGGGGGTGTGGTGGTGAATGAGTTACTTTTATCGTTTTCGTCTCCTGTGCTGTACTAGGTCACTTTGGTCATGTCCACCTCTGTGCGACCTCATGGAGTGTAGCCTGCCAGGCTCCTCTGTCCATGGGATTCTCCGGGCAAGGACACTGGAGTAGGTTGCCATTTCTTCCTCCAGGGGATCCTCCAGAACCAGGGATCAAAGCCGAGCCTCCTGCATTGCTGCGATTCTTTACCGGCTGAGCCACCAGGGAAGCCCTAGATTTATCTTTAACATCTTATGAGATTACAACTGTGCTTAAACTCTGCTTTGATTTTTATCAATAACTTACACCTCTCATCTTACCATTTTTAATTTGATCAATGTTACCATCCTTGTTTTTTTTTTTTTCCATCTGTTGTTTCATTTATTATATTTTACAAGTACAGCTGGTGGATGAAGAAGAGTCCAGAAAAGTAAATACTCAGTAAACAATAATTAACCTTGTACTTAAATGTGCATAACATGTCAGGTATTTTACTAAATAATGCTCCATGTAGATTATGGCATCTGGTCCTCATAACAATCCTATGAGGTAGGTCCAATATTACAGACAGGAAACAGAAGCTCAGGTGCTGAAGTAAGGTCACACAGCACACAAATGATGAAAACTGCCTTTGAACTCTGAAGTCTAGCTCAAGTCTAGACTCTTCATCACAGCTCCAACTGTGTCCCTCCATGCTGAACCTACAATCTTATCTTCTGAGGGTCAAACTGGTTTACATTCACATATGATGGTTGAGGTTAATCATCTATAGAAGAAACCCAGAGACTGTCAGTACAGGAGTGACTAAGATGTCTGGGGTCACAGAAAAGTCTGATGGAGGTGACTTGGCTACATTCAGAAGGCGGCTGCTTCATATCCATTTGGACAAAGAACGTATTAATAAAAGAGGAATTTTTAGCATAGTCTAGACAAAGAAACTCTCTAAGAGCAAGAACCTGACGGCTTTCACCCAACACTGTACAGGAGAAAAGACAGACACCAGTGCTGGTGGCCCCACCTACTTGAGTCGTTCGAGGGGCCTCATACGAGGCAGCGGGACTTCATCACCCTACATCAGGGGCTACAGGAAATAAATATCCTTCAACTGTATCTAAACCGCCTTTGGCTCTGAGCCCACTTTCTGATTATGGCTTGACTTTCCATGTGGACTTGGCAACAGGGAGAAAGTGTGCTCATGGACTGTATTCTCTGTACTGGAGAACCATGGCTAACTGTAAATGAATATACTCTGAATTCTAGTTTAACACTTTGGTTTCTGACAAGATGAGTGTAAGTGCATTTCATGAGACTAATAAAATCATGCATCTGGATGTGCACGTGGTATGTAATAACCACACCCAAATGCCATCACTCTCCCCGTGGGCGTTAACCTCTTCAACAGAAACCACCTGCTGCTGCTGCTGCTGCTGCTAAGTCGCTTCAGTCCTGTCCGACTCTGTGAGACCCCACAGACGGCAGCCCACCAGACTCTGCCATCCCTGGGATTCTCCAGGCAACAACACTGGAGTGGGTTGCTATTTCGTTCCCCAATGCATGAAAGTGAAAAGTGAAAGTGAAGTCACTCAGTCATGTCCGACTCTTCGAGACCCCCTGGACTGCAGTCCACCAGGCTCCTCCATCCGTGGGATTCTCCAGGCAACAGTACTGGAGTGGAGTGCCATTGCCTTCTCCGGAAAGAACCTGATATTTCTAATTAATCTTGTGTCAAAAAATATGCCTTAAAAAAGCTAAAATTGGCCATATGCCAGTAAGCTACTGAAAATGGATGCATGAAAGTTCACTGTGCTGTTTTCTCTACTTTTCTGTATGTTTGAACTTGTCCATAATTGAAAGCAAAGAGGGGAAAAAAAGAATGTCACTTCATTTCTTTCAGTTTTTCCAATATGCAAGATCTAATTGAAAAAAACCTTAAGGACTTTCCGGATTTATAAGATTAACACACACAAGTATTCTAAAGACACTCTTCAGATAGGCCATCTCTGAGCTCACTGCATTCTAAAGGATCATTAACAGTAAGGAACATTATTCACTTCAGTGCCAAGTATTAAGCTACTGCAGGCTGCTTCGGGCCGACGACTGAACATGCTTATTCAATGTACCTTGAACACTGGCAGCTTCTGCCTCTGCTGCTCTATAGAAAGGGCAGCATAAGGGTTGTAAACAACAGTTGTTGCCGAGTTTTCAGCTAGACTTTGTCTCTCTTCAGAGATGCTGACACCTGGCCCCTCTGTACCTGCAACAGAAATGTTTTTGGGTTTTGTTTTTTTTTTCAGATTCTCTGATACAAGGAACAGGAAAATTGTGAGAAAATTACAAATTCAAAGATGAAGATATACAATGGAAGCCATGCGTTTTTATTTCAAACCACTAAGAGTAATTTCAGGAAAACATTTAGAAAGGTACCTATGAGACTACAGAAAAACATCACACTGGTGTCAAGAACAGAGGAGATGGCAGTCCCACTGGGCTGCAAACTGTTTACACACAACTGTAGGTGACGGAGGACAAGGTGTTGAGTTCTGGTCACCAGGCTGGGATTATTACCAAACTCTCAATAAAAGTGGTGGGAACCCACCAGGAATTAGCTGAAGCAAACGAAGAATCCTAACACCGTACAATGGCAGCAAGGTTCAGGGTCAAGGGGTACCAGGGACTCAAACACCGCCTGGCCTTTCTCCTTCTTTCTCTGCTCCTCTTAACAAGCTCCTTTCTGGGCTGGGTTCTCTACAGGAGCTGGAATCAAGGCTGCAGCCAATGCCAGAGCTCAGGCTCACAGTTCCTCCACCATTCACTCACTCATCCACAGAACAAAGATGACTGTGCCAGCGATACAGCAGTGAACACTACAGATGCAGGCCCCACCTCTGAGCAGCTGACTTGCTTCTCTTATTCTTCCTTCCAAAGGAAGAGGACTTAGAGCATGAAGTGGCGATGGAGAAAGACCCAGGGAGGGGGACCGGGAGTCCCAGGTGTGTGCTATTTGGAAGGTGGGGACGGCTTTCTTTCCCCCGGTTTAAGGCCATTGCCCTGCCCGATCCAGTCAACCATGGCCCTGGAATGGGCTACAACAATTGGCAGCTTCTATTTGAGTCACAGAACTGAAGTGGTTGGGAAGGAAGTGCTGGTCTACTATGCTGAGCAGATTAGACACCAGATACCCACAGTGGCTTCTTCTTTTTTTAATTATTTACTTGGCTGTGCTGGGTCTTAGTTGCAGCATGCAGGATCTTTAACTGCAGCGTGTAGGACCTAGTTCCTTAACCAGAGATTGAACCTGGGCTCCCCTGCATTGGGAGCAGGCATCTTGGCCACTGGACCACCCAGCAAGTCCTACCACAGTGGCTTCTTGGTAAGAACAGTAACAAACTGGGACTCAGGGAGGAAAAGAATAGGGAAGCCACATCCTGCCTGTTTGAAAAACTGTTTGAGGTCCTATGGATTTTTAGCCTGAAAAGGAAAATGCCTTAGGAGTAACATGGGTTCCATTTTTATGATCAGCCTCTGTAGTCTGTCACACCAAATTGTTCGTGCATCCCAAGACAGAACTCAAGAGTTGTAAGTAAATGGTACAGGGTTCAGAATTCAACTCAACATAAGAAAGGTATCTCTAAAAATAAGACTTGTTCAGCACAAGAGACTGTCGCCTTTGGGAATTAATAAAAACCCTCCCTAGAAGTTCACAGCCCTCTGTGAGGGGTGCTTCAAGAATAATTACCCAATACTATCATCACCCAGGTTTTCTGAATGCATAATCCATGATGCTATGTAAAAGTGCAAAGGTTTTGTGATCAGAATACTTAGCCCAGTGATTTACTTTTACATTTTTTGAAGGGTCCCAAACCCCCCTGACAATCTAATAGAGCCTATGAACTCCATCTCCTGAAAAATACACCAGGGATAATTTATGAGAACACAAAAACGCTGGAGGTCCAGAGACCACCCCCAGAGCTAAGTTCAGAATCACCGCTGTAGCTCTCTGATCCCTTTTCCATTCGTTTCTAGGAACATAGTTGTATTCCGGAGGTCCAAGACCGTCAAAAATCAGGTAAGTGGGGCACTACTATATTGTTTTTGCCAAAATGTTGACCTTCCTTTCAACAAGATAAAAGAACAGGACTTGGAACAAAGCCTGCACTCAAAGAGGCACATTTCCTTTCCTTTCTCCCTTTCTTATCACTACATCGGATTAATTCCTTGTGATCTTCACTCAAGAAAACTAGAGCAAAGAAATAGCTTATCTTCATCAGCTCTGCTTTTATCCTGAATTATCTTCTTTTCAACACATTTTAAACCTTTATAGCATGCTTAGAATCTTTTAACATTGCTCCTACGTCTCACCTCCTCCCACTCCAAGATTTAATCCACCCAGGTGTCTTCCTGACTACCCCAACCCTCCTGTCTCTAACCTACAGCCAAGTTCACCTCGGTACATGCGGTTATGAGGTCTTTTACAAGAACAGGTGCTGTCAATCAATGAGGAGCATGTCTCCTCCATACAAAAGACTCCATTCAGCCAAACTAGGACTGCTTCCTGGCTGTCTATACATCCCATGGTCCATTCTGGCTGCCTAGGGTTTGTTTTTCCCTTGGGAATATTCTCAGTGCTTAAATGAGTAACAAGTTTGTAATTCTTATAAATTATAAAGGCCTTCACCTCTCCATCTATAAAATAAGTTGATAACAGCACACCCCCTCCCCCTCTTCAGCATTCCTTCTAACCCAGTTTTTCAGTTTAAGTGGTGATCCATCAATGGGTTATAAAACTCATGAACTTCTTTAATATGCTATGCGACTCAATTATTTTGGTGTTTGGGATACTGCTGAGGCGCCATCCCACTCTGCCTTTGTTCATGCTAAACTAGAAATCAAACAGAAGTATCAGAGTGCATTCCAAAAAGCACTGTTGTTTTTGTGCAACTCTCTTCAATTGTGTGTGTGTGCACACACACGTGCGTGCGTGCTGGATCACAGCACATTTCTTGCTGTGTATCAGATCAAAAACTCTTCAAAGCTGTTGCTATAAAGTGTTTGCCAGACACGTGGTCAAACACTGATTTATCACTAAATATCTGTTGAATGAAGGAAGGAAAATGGCCAGGCCCTTCTGATTCACTTGGACTAACACGTCAAATTTTTTTTTCCCTACACAAAACTCAGGCAGCTCCTACAAAGATCTTAAGGCAGAGATCACAAAATGGTAAAGATCACAAACTATGAGGTCCCCAAACATGCCTTCGTTAAAATGTTTGAAATCATTAGTTTAAAACATGTAAAAACTTACCATTCTAATCTGGGTGTTGAGGCCATGTGACAACCTTTGGGTGGAACCACCCAGAGCTTCCTGCTTTAGACAGGATATTGTATGCCTCGGGCTAATTGACACAGTACACACTCCAGTTTGCCACAGTTCCTTCCTCTCCTTACTGCTTCCACCCGGCTGCTGCACTCATTTAGATTGTCCAACAGGCCCCTGTAGCTACCTGAGCTTGTGACTCCCAGCCTGTAGGACACATGTTCCTCTACCCTTATACCCAGTCTCAGTCACTTCCCTGACCTTCCCTGTGTATTTCTCGTATCCTGTTTTCACACCTTCAACTTCAGTTTCCTCATCTGTAAAATGGAGTAATACCTCCATCACAAGACATCGTGACCACTTAATAAGATGACGTAAGTAAAAGTGACTAGCACAAAGTGTCCAGTAAGTGTCATCAAATTCATTACAGTTAATGACAAAACAGTTTACCTGGACCAGTGGTTCCCAAACTTTAATGCATACTGGAATCACCTGGAGATCTTTTAAAAAATACTGATGCTTGGTTCTGAGCCCCTCTAGACTTCTCATTTCGGAGAAGGCAATGGCACCCCACTCCAGTACTCTTGCCTGGAAAATCCCATGGATGGAGGAGCCTGGTGGGCTCCCGGGTCGCTAAGACTCGGACAAGACTGAGCGACTTCACTTTCACTTTTCACTTTCCTGCATTGGAGAAGGCAATGGCAACCCACTCCAGTGTTCTTGCCTGGAGAATCCCAGGGACGGGGGAGCCTCGTGGGCTGCCGTCTATGGGGTCGCACAGAGTCGGACACGACTGAAGCGACTTAGCAGCAGCAGTAGCAGACTTCTCATTTATCACCATGGAGTAAAACTGAATAGCAGGAGTTTTTAAAAGCTTCCCAAGTGATTCAACTACACAGCAAAATTTGAGAACCACTTACCTAGACAGTCACCGAACCCAGAAATCTGAGTCATTACTGACCTCACCTTCCTCTGTATCTGCCTCTAAAACGTCTCTCCAATTAGGTCCCTCCCTACTGCTCACACGCCAGAATCGAGGGTTTCAATATCCCTCCTCGGTTTTAGCAGCATCTTCTCTTAAGGGTGTCCCTGACCTTAATTTCCTCCCCTAAGCATTTGCACACTAATGCCAGTTATCTTCCAAGAATAAACTAGATCATGTTATCTCCCGCTTAAAAACAGTGAAATCTGAATTCTTACATGAAGACTTCTCACGATGACGCCCCTACCTACCTTTCTGGCTTCATGTTCTGCCACGATCCACGCTGTGTTGGTGTTGTTGTTTAGTTCGTTGTTGTTTAGTTCCTAAGTTGTATCTAACTCTTCTGTGACCCCATGGACTGCAGTCTGCCAGGCTCATCTGCCCATGGGATTTTCCAGGCAAGAACACTGGAATGGGTAGTCATCTCCTTCTCCAGGGGATCTTTGATCAAATGAATCTGTGTTTCCTATGTTGGCAGGCGGATTCTTTACCACTGAGCTACCTGGGAAGCCCCGCCCCAAAACATATCCTACCACTAAGCATCCCCATGCTACTCAACTACTTTGGTGTTTTGGACACTGCTAAGGCACCATCCCACTCTGCCTTTGTTAGTGCTACACGCTTTAGAGTTCCATTCTCCTACCTCTCCATGGCACAAAGCCTTATTTGTGCTTCAGCGTTCATCTGAAAAAATATCACTATCTTGATGAATGATATCTTATCCACACATTTAACCTCTCCCTCTCATCTATCTGTGTGTGCGCTTACTCGTTCAGCCAACTCTGTGTGACCCATGGACTGGAGCCTGCCAGGCCCCTCTGACAACTGAATTCTCCATGCAAGAATACCCAAGTGAGCAGCCATTCCCTTCTCCAAGGGATCTTCCCAACCCAGGGACTGAACCCAATTCTCCTGCATTTTACTGTCTGAGCCACCAGGGAAGCCCTCCTCTCTCCAATACTTCCATGAATTATAATAGTTAAATATGTATCTAGGGCTAAGAGCTTGACATGTATTCTCATTTAATCCTCAAAACAATCCTCTGGGTAGGTGCTTTGCCCAATTTACAGATAGAGTAAGTGTGATTTTCCCAAATCACCAAGTTAGAAAATGGCAGTCAGGATAGTCTCGACAGTCTGATCCTAGCAGAGCTCCTCTTCCTTACCACTCCCTTTTTCTGTCTCACTTTAAAATCTCTTAAAGAGGATACCCAACTTCGTATTACAATTGAGAGAGAGAAAGCATAAATCTTGAGAGCAGAGCCTTGGTCTAGAGATATTTGTCTCCTGACCACAAGGCTAGGTGTTCAGTAAGTACAGTGAAAGAGCGAAACAACGGAAGAGAACTCTGGGAGTAATCCCATGTTCTTTAACCAAAAGAGTATCCTGGCCTGATTTTCAACAATTTATTCAGACCTTTATTGTACTTAACACTCTGACCTGTTATTAAAGGCTCAAAGAGATAAAACAGAGAGTATCCTAACTGGATACTCACTACCTAACTGGACTTTAGTTTTGGCTGCAAATAAAACTCAGGATGTGGCTGAGGACTTGAAATGCTGAATCATAAAATCATAAAACTCGTTAAGTGACAAACTACAGATTTTAAAAAAGAATTAACACATCCCTTGCTTGGGTTTTCTTCCGCATCACTGATACGCATGGTCAGAATTTCAGGGACTCGCTCTAAAATACCCTTGAAAACCTTCCCCTATATTACCCTTCTCTGTCTTATTTCATTTTTGCTGCAATATACTTTACACATGAACCTACAGAGGTTCAAGTGGTGGACAAAAGTAAGTTGGCAACGATTAAGAAACTTTTGTTTTTCACAAGAAACTGATGGAAGGGGAGGGAGGGTCTGGTACATAAACATTCAACAAAATCTTGATTAATGAGTAAATTCAAACAAAACAAGCAAACCATTTGGCGGCTGAGACTGTGTTAGCCTGCAAGACGGGAAGTGGGTGACAGCCAACGCGGAGAGTGTTCACTTCTGGCAGACACGCGGGGTGGACAAAAATTACCCTAAAACATACTAAGATGCTTTCCCTTTTAACGAGCACTTACTCTACATGAAACAACGCGCGCACGTTCTCCTTACTCTAGCCCATACGATAGGTGTTATTATTCCTCCCATTTCACATATGAGAAGTCTAAGGCTAAGAAGGAACTTGTTCAGAGGAACTCTACTACTCTATGGCAGAACTTAGAATTCTAATCCAGGCAGTCTGATTTCCTAACCTGAACTCCTAAACCCAGGGCAGCACCACCTGTCCAGTCCCAGCGTAGCCCCAGGGCGGTAAAAGGACACGCGTGGGCGCTTCAGCTTTTCCCCATCTCACGGGTTGGGCAAGACCGGCACCAGGAAACGAGGAAAACGAGGCCCGGGGAGGCTGAGACTGTAACGAGGTCACACAGAATTTCTGCCCAGGCCGGGGGCGGATCCCTGAATCCCTCGGGACCACTGTGCACGCCTAAGCTTCCGAGGCCACCAGCGCGGCAGTGGCCAACCCGCCGAGGTCAGGGCTGCAAGCAGGTCCTCAGGCCCCAGCAGGCTGGCCGTGGGGCCAAGACTGAAGTCGGGCCGCCGCATCTGCCCAGCGTTCCACCAAGGGCCTTACCGGGTCGCCAGAACTTCACCGGTCCCACGGGCGCTGCCATGCTGGGGTGAAAGGTCACAAGGAAGGCTCCACCCCTCCGCCGCGCACCAGCCCCCAAAGGGGCTGGGGGGCGTGGCCCGCGAGGAGCTTGGATCTAGGAGGTTCCGCGGTGTTACGGCTACGCCCCCGTAACCACCCCCCCCCGAGCCACGTGATCTGCGTTTCAGCCCCGCTCCGGACCCATGTGATCGGTTCCGCCATATTGGAGGGAGGGCGCGCCTCTCTTCCTCTTTAGGGTAGCGGACCTGGGTTCTGAGTGGCCTTAGGAGTTTGGGGTGACCCGGAGGGCGGCAGCACGCTACTGGAAGGTTGAGCTTGGCAAGAGACCGCTGGTCCAAGAGTTTGTCGCCGCCTGCGGTACGCGGTGGGCAAGGAAGCAGTGCATCCCAAATTAACATTACGTTGTAAGCTGTCACGGGTGTATGATTTCTTTTAGTCTCCTCCACATTTTCCGATTGGAGGATAATAGTAACTACCTAGTGGATTTTGTGGTTCAGTAAATATTGGGCGCCTATCGTGCGGCCAGGCAGTGCAGTTTTGGTCTCTTTCATGAGTTTCTGTCCCAGAGTGGAGAGGCGAGGGTGTCCTGGGAATAAATGAGTAAATGCACGATAAGCAGTGGTGTTTGGGGTCTTCCCTGGTGGTCCAGTGGCTAGGACTTGGCATTCTCAATGCAGGGTGCCTGGGTTGCATCCCTGGTCCGGGAACTAGGTCCTGCATGCCGCAACTAAGACGGGGCAGCCAAACTAAAAACAAAACCAAAAAAAGTTGATAATTAGCAGTAAATAAAAACGATGGAAACCAGTATGGAAGTCTCCAGAGACCCTGAGAGTAACTCTGAGAAGGGAGAATCGATTGAAACAAGAAAATTAGAAATGGGTAGATCTGTTAGGACATCGACCCAGTGTTTCCTCCAGTCTCACGACCCATGTTTTAAATGCTGACCCCCAATCCAATCCCGAATCAGAATATCTAGGGGTGTGTCCTAAAAAACTGCATTGGAAACATGCTACAGAAAATTCCAGTAACCTACTTGAGAAAGATTCCACTAGCTGATACACTGGAGTAGAGGAAATGATTAATGGGTAGGCAACTAACTGGAAGGAAGTGAGAGGGTTCAGAATCTGTGTATTTTAGAGCTGTGAAGCAAATTCTCATTCCTGGAGAGAAATGGTAGTCGTGGAAAGATCAAAGGCTTTGGAGACAAGTCGAATTTGGAATCCTCACTTTGCCTTTCCTAGCTGTCATTTAATCTTAGTTGTAAGATGAAGTTTAAAAAGTTTTTATTAAATGTGAGAACATGTAAGGTAGGCTGCAACATAGGATATCCAATCAAAGTTTGCTGTCAATAGCTCATAGAGCAAATTCACCACGGGAAAAATCAGAACTCACACATACACACACTCATTTTCCAACTATTCTCTTTATTTCTGTAAGGAAAACAGGGTTCCTTACATGATCATCTCTGCCTAAAATTCTCCACTGATCCTTTAAAATATCCTTATGTCAGCTGTAAGGCTTCTCTAAATTCACAACTTCAGTATTCTCCTCCTGCAGACTCAGAACCTGTGTGCTGCTTCTGTGATTTAACACTCATTTAGTTAAACTATAATCTGTCCCCACTGTTTCACTGGAAGCATCTGAGAACATGCATCATATTATTACAACTCAAAGCAAAGTGCCCACTGAGTGATATATATGTGAACACCATGCTTTATAGTTTTAATTCTTAATGACATTGACCCTTCTTTATTTTTGTCTAATTTTCAATAAGGGCCCAAGTATACAAAACAGGGTTTATATTAACACATAAGTACAAGGGTAAATTAAATAAATGCCACTTATTATTATTTCTATATATTTATTTATTTTGGTCACACTGTGTACCATCTGGGATCTTAATTTCAATCATGGAACAAACCCATGCCCCGTGCATTGGAGGCTTGGAGTCTTAACCATTACCAGTGAAGTCCCTGATTTCTATATTCTATAAACTACCATTTATATGATGAAGACTTCCTGTTTACAGAGAGAGTGTAATGGCCATGTGCAAATTACCAGATCATAATCTTAAAGCTAGAGGAGACTTTAATCATCTAAATTCTTTATTTTATAGAAAGAAACAAAAACAGCCTATGGAAGTTGAAAGGACTTGGTCAGAATAAATGGGCTAATTTAGTATCAGAATTGAAACTAGACTTTAGGCTTTCTAATTCCCAGGTCAGTGGTTTTTCAACCACATGGACCATTTAAAACCATTAGAGTTTAGCTCTCCTTGATGAGAATTAGTTCATCTGCCTCAGAAAGTTCTCTTAGCCCAACTGTCTCTAATGGGTCATTTTGCTTTCAAAGACTTCTACTACAGAAAGCATCTAAATAATACCCTAGAGTGTTGATGAGTGGTTTTATTGCCACAAACTAGGAATGGTCTCCATGGACTATCTTATCTTTCCTAATTAACTATTTCAGATAGAATGGTCTAAAATAACTACTAATTAAAATCCGTTGTTTCTTGAGATGGCATCTAGTATTTAGCTCATTGCCAACAATCACATGAAAGTTTGATCACTGTTACATTGTACAACTTCCAAATGATAGATTTTCCACAGATAGTCCTCAAAATGTTCCATAGGTATTTTATAGAAGTTTTTCTCTGCCTCTGATGGTTAACTGGTACTTCCTGCTTTGAAATATAGCCCATCTGTCTTGGCCATGTTTAGGAGGCATAGGATTTGGAGTTTTCATCATTGTACCAGTAAAGTCTTTTATGTTACAAGTAATAGGAAACCCAATTCATTTTTATTAGGCAAAAATAGCTCGCATAATCTAAAAAGTCCAAGTAATTCTGACTTGCGACACAGCTGCATTGAGGCACTTAGGACATAATCAAGACTTGCTTCTGATCGTAACATTGTGCCTCCTGCTGACCCAGGTGTCACATGGTAACTAGATGGTCAACTCATGTCACATCCTCTTAGCATCAAGCCTTTTTCCAAAAATTCCTGGCAAAAGCATCTAGCTGGGCACATATCCATCCCTGAATCAACCACTAGGGCAAGGAAATACGGCATACTGATGGCTTAAACCTGGTCATACACTCCCCAGGTGTGCTCAGCTTTACCTGAACCGCATGGACTGAGAACTGGAAACGAATGGTCCCTCAGAGGGTCTTCTGAGAATGAGATTATCAGAGGTGGAATGAAGGCAGCAAAAACAATAAGTAGCCTCCCATGTGTTCATGAACTATACTAGAACTCCTGGCTTCCTAAGAAAATCCTAGCTGCCCTTGGGTCTCCTTCAGGAAGCCAGATCAGTTATCCCCCAGCTTGAAAAGAGACAGTTCTTTGCTGAATTGCCTTTTCTGAATTGTACTATAATGGGGGTTTTCCACTGACTTTAAGGTATAGCCCTCTTGGACTTGTATAATATATATATATATATACACACACACACACGTATATATATACTTGTATATATAAACCTATCTGTTCACTTGCATACAAATGATCAGGTTCATACAGGTGTTAGCATAAACAAGTGTTTACTCAGCTCCAGGAATCTGGGTAGAGGTGTGGAGAATCCACCAGGAGAGACTCAGCTAAATACTGGGAGAGTCTCTACCATGTAGGCCTGAAGAATTTTGCGCATCTATGGAACAGGGTGAACTGGGGAGGCCAGGGTCTGCCAGGTGCTTTCTAAGATGACAGTATGCTTTATCGGAGAGTGAAAGGCCGGGTTCAGGGGCATAAACTGGACCTCTGCCAGGCAAATTGGGATGTATTTCCAGGTGCAAGGCATCAGGAACCTAGAATCACAGTGCCTCTGTGGACATACTCACATAAGGTATGTATTCCACACTCACAGAATATGTATGAATGTTCAACTGCTTTCTAGCTGTAGACAAACACCTTGTGGAGTCAGTGTTTGGGCACACCCCAGAACATCTGTCGTCGTGTTTATTATCAGAATACTTCACAGTACCACTTTTATAAAAGGATTCTTCTAAGACATTCTCACCTGATCTTAGTGCCAAGAATTGTTCTTCCTGTACCTGGAGTTAATTTTGGGTGCTGGATCTGACCAGGCTTCTCTTTTCTGCCTCGGCTACTGAGAAGCTTAAAGTGTGTGCTCTGCCCACAGTGTGTCAGTCAGGGTGGCGTGTACTGACAGTGTCCTGCCTAACTCCCCACCCTCTGGTTTCTCTCATGTAACTTCTCACTTATGTGATTCTTGTACGTTAGGTTTTCTTGTCAGCTGCTTGGAATCCTGTAAGAAGATAGATACTCCCCAACCCAACTGCCCAGAGAAGTCGCGTGGCCATCTCTTCAGTTGACTCCTTCAGTTTTTCAAGAAAGTGCCAACCCTGCCATCTGATTGGGTTGACCTTGAAACTGTACAGCTAATTCAAACAGCTCATCAGGGAGAAAATAATGAGACAGCAGAGTCTGAACACTATTTGATATTGGGAAATTGTTATGAAACATTTAGGTGTGATCAAGGTATTGTGTTTATGCTTTTTTTTTAATCTTTCAGATATACACTAAAATATTTACTGCCAAGTTGTAATGGCTAAGTCTGACATTAAACAGATAAAGAAGTATAACTCTCCCAGGAAGGGACATTTTATTTTTTTCTTATGTAGGAGAAATATACTACTACTCAACCTCTACTGGAAGGTTGGCAGCCCTGAGAACTCCTTTTTTAATGTAGCATGTTATGGACGTATTCCTGCTTCCAAAGGAATGAGAAGCAGACATTTCCACATGCGAGCCAACACATATTTTTGAACCAAACAGTCTGCCATACTCACCCTCCCATTCCCTGGAATTGGGGTCAACAAATCAACATTTTGAACAAGGACCCCAGATGACTGCTGTAAGTGGTCCTTAGATCTCCCCCTCAGAAAACTCAAGCACCATGATAGCTTTGCTTCCTCTTACAGTCCTGGCTATTTTCTTAGGATTCCATATACCTCTTGTTCTTCTTTAACAAATATTTATTTGGCTGTGTCTGTTCTTAGTTGCAGCACACAGGATCTTTGATCTTTGTTGCAACATGCGGGATCTTTAGTTCCGGCATGAAGACTCTTACTTGTGGCATGTGGGATCTAGTTCCCTGACTAGGGATCTAACCCAGGTCCCCTGCATTGGGAGTGGAGTCATAGCCACTGGACCACCAGGGAAGTCCCTCTTGTTCTTATTTCTAATCGCTAGCATTGCTTTCAGAAAATAATGGTTTTTGCATCCTATTCCACACCAAAAAAGGGGGCTCTGAAGTCATTAGTATGTGATGAGCCATATACCTGCCCTCCTCTGAGAAAGTCACGGTGATAAATATCTCATTCCAAAGTCTCAGTAGTCCTGCAACAAAGAATTGTTTAAATTTATCTAATCCATTTGCCAAAGTGAACACAGATCCTGTTTTATGAATGCCTATTAATAGCTCTGTAGAACACACTGAGTTGAAATTTCAAACATACCTGCATTTGTGAATGAGCTTAAGTTTTAATGTTTTCAATTCACCATGGCATTAACTGCCATTTCTCAAGGTACATCTGGGAATTTCCTGGCAGTCCAGTGGTTAGGAATGCCATGCTTTTACTGCTGAGGGCACTGGTTCAATCCCTAGTCAGGGAACTAAGATCCTACAAGCTGTGCAGTGTGGCCAAAAAAATTTTTTTTTTAATTCAGTTCCGTTCAGTCGCTCAGTCGTGTGACTGAGCACCACAGCACACCAGGCCTCCCTGTCCATCACCAACTCCCGGAGTCCACCCAAACCCATGTCCATTGAGTCAGTGATGCCATCCAACCATCTCATCCTCTGTCGTCCCCTTCTCCTGCCCTCAATCTTTCCCAGCATCAGGGTCTTTTCAGATGAGTCAGCTCTTCGTATCAGGTGGCCAAAGTATTAGAGTTTCAACATCAGTCCTTCCAATGAACACCCAGGACTGATCTCCTTTAGGATGGACTGGTTGGATCTCCTTGCAGTCCAAGGGACTCTCAAAAGTCTTCTCCAACACCACAGTTCAAAAGCATCAATTCTTCTGTGCTCAGCTTTCTTTATAGTCCAACTCTCACATCCATACATGTTTTAATTAACAACAAAAAAAGGTACCCCAATGCCTCTCTACTCCATGTAGAGAAATAGTCACATTTCAAAGCACTGAACTCAGAATCTGAAAACCTGTGTTTAAATGCTTGTCACCATTTACCAATCATGTGACTCTGAATATGCTACTTAATCTGAACTTCAGTTCCTCCACCTGAAAATTGGGAGTAAGAGCTGTTCAACCGCTCCTCTGATGAGAGGGTCACAGATAGCACATAGGAAATTATCTAAGTCTGGAAATAATTTCAAATAACAATATATGTTTATCTGAGGCTTGGGCCAGAGTTGTTTGCAAACAGACAGGAACCAGTTGTCTGGTCTGCTTTCCAGTTGAGATTATGGCACTAACCCAGTAAATAACCTGCTGACCAGAAAGGAGTCCTAGTACATACGTGAAAACCTGCAGGCCTGCTCAGATACGGTTGCATCAGCCTGTGGCTTAGTGGCAGACAGCACCCTCCACTACCACAGATCTCTTTTGCTCCAATCAAATCAGGAGGAGGAAGCCATCAACTCTTTCTTTTGCCCATGCACAAGAGAGACTAGACGAAAACAGGATTCCACAGGCGTACCAGCACTGACGAGCAGGGTGTAGAAACTAGTCGCATTGCCTGCCACTGGACTAGGAATCTGGGATAATTGCCACTGCCCTCTTTTGCCCCTACTGCAGGATATCCGATTGCTAAATCATTGCCAATACACCCATCTGATGAAATTAGGCCCATGAGGCCACTACAGTTAATATCAGGGTGAATTGAGGATGCACACGGAGGCCTTCTCTGGCAGAGAAGCACAGAACTGAAGTCCTTGTCTAAACAGCTTTTTCTTTGAAAAAGACAAGCCAGAGCACATTAAGAGACCTGAGATTGCTGGCAAGTTTTCTCATTCAAACTGTAGAGCTAGTGACATAGATATTTATATCTCTAGGGAAGGTGTGACCCTGACACTTTTTAGATGTCATCTAACTTAAATATTTTCTTTTATAATTTGGGTCATCTACTCTTCCACTCAAGACTATTAAGAAAAAAACAAATGCATAAATAGCTATGAGGTGTGTTTACTTGTAACACATTCCTAGAGTTAAACAGAAAAGTGCCAGAGAGGGGAAAAAAAAAAGACACGAGCAACCACCAAACAAGATTTGTTTACATCTATTTAATGCTAAGAACACAGATATCCTCAAGAAGGGACACACCTAAGAAACAGAGTTTTGAGTTTTTTTCCTGAATAGGATTTTGATCATGAAAACTAGCAATTCAAACCTCTAAAACAATAGAGCACATAAATCTAAAAATGCAACACATTATCTCTTACCTGAATTACCTGAGAACCCTGAAACATTCTCTTGAAGAGCTATCCATATTAAAATTGTGCAAAGAAACTATACCCATAGTGTTTAAACCATAAAACCAAGACTGGGTTTATACATGATAAAAATAAAGATATAGCACATAAAATACTATGCAGTTCATCGAATGCAAAGAAAATCAGAGTGAAGGAAAGGCAATGAGGACAGGAGACATTCTGGAAAAGCGGGCACTCCAGTGACATCTACTGCAGCCTGTGTGAGGCCAGGAGCTCTGAATGCATGGAGCCATCACTGATAGGATGGATAAAGCATAATTTCTCTAACCGCCAGCAAGTTAGCGGATGATCTGGCAAAACTTCCAGAATTAAAACTGAGGTAGTTTTCGGTAAGGAATGTTTTTCTTGAAAGCATGGCCAGCATGTGGTTGAGCCGGGACCTGATCCCAGCAAAGTGAAACTCTCTCTCTTTATTCAAGTTTCTTAATGAGTCTCTAAAGCACAGATCGAAGTGGGGGGTGCTCCGATACTTGGGGGGTCCAGGCGTGGCAAAGTCAGTGGATCTGAAGGAAGTCTGGGAGCCGATGGAGCTGGCCACGGAGCCTTGGGAGGACAGAGAGGAGGAGGACCTCAAACTGGAGGAGCGCGACACAGACATCTTTGATACTGGTGACCCTTCCTTAGACTGGCTTCCCGGAGAGGCGAGAACACCCTCGTCCACGTCAGTCTGGGTGGTGGCCGACGTGGTGGGGACCACGGTTTGGGAGCTCACCACCCTGGTGGCCACTGTGGTCTGGGTGCCGGCGCACGCCGTGGCTGCGCTGGCTTGTGTCCCCACGTCACTCGTGCTCACCGCGGGCGTCTCTCCTGGCTCTGTCTGAGTAGCGGCATCAGTCGCCCTCCTGCCCTCCAGCCTGTCCTTGCGGCTGCTGAAGTAGTCCTCCTCGCTGATGGTGGAGGTCTTGGAGGCCCCGCACCCAGCCTCTGCCCGGCCCTCCTCGCCACCTAGCTCGGCCTTCCGGGGAGTGCTTGAGAGCCTGGCCAGCCGCAGCCGCAGCAGGTTGCCCAGTGTGAGCTCCTTGGACAGTGGTTTCTGGTCGATGAGATGGTCAAACCTGCCACTGATCCGAAGCTGGACAGGAGCTTGGAGCTGATGGGCTTTGACTGTGCGTAGAGGATTCGGAACTCCAAGTCAAAGTGTTCAACCACTTGGCCAGACAGAATCACCAAGTTGCTGCTGTTTAGTTTGCCATCTGTCCATGTAAAACTGCAGGATTAGAAACAAACAGAAGCTGGTAAGAATGATTGATCTTCATTTACTTACTGTCAACCTGATTATAAAGCCCCGACATCCTGTGACATAAGAGTCACAATTCAGGTGACAGCACGCCTACCATGCAGTGTGAATTCCAACTAGCCTTAACACAGGATATAACCTAGGAATATGTTAACATTGAAGTCAAAAAGAGACTTCCCTGGCAGTCCAGCGGTTGAGACTCAACCTCCCATTGCAAGGGGCATGTTTTGGATTCTTGGTCAGGGAACTGAGATCCCATGTGCTAGAGGGGCTCAGCCAAAAGATTAAAAAATAAAAAGACCAGTATTCAACTAACAGGCTAAAACATATGATCCTCAGCCTCAGAGTTGCTAAAAACTAGAAAGGGCTCCTAAGGTGCTGAGCGCAGCACCCTCCTTTGAGGAGTGAGGAATGTGCCTAGCGATGTCCCGGGGGAAGCTCGTGGTAGAGCCTAGACTGGGCCCCAGACCTTGAGAACCACAGGGGCAGTGCTCCTCACTACCTCGCCCACACTGCTGTTTCCACAGAGGGAGACAGGCCTGTCATTCTAATGATGACACTGTTGCTCAACATACATGTAGGGCTGATTAGTGGCCGCGCGCCCCTGGTGGTTCAGTGTGCCACCTCCTTCCTATGGTGACAGGACCCCACCCACCCCAGCCCAGCCAGCTGCCTGGAGGCACCCTCTCCAGGTACAGCAGGGCTGGGCAGGTGACCCAGGCTGGCCAGAGTATCCTACCCCTTAGATGAGGGGATCTACGCAGGGTGGGTGGTAAGCCAGTGAAAGCCAAGGAATTTTTCAAGGCCTGATAACCATCAGAGAGAGGGAGGAAGTCTCTCACTTTTATAAATAGCTACTGAAGTTCACATGAAGGGAGCCTGGACCTCTGTCTGCAAATAGAAAACCTGACTGAGAATAAAGATCCATGAGAAGACTTCCCTGGTGGTCCAGTGACTAAGAATCTGCCTGCCAATGCAGGGGACATGGGTTCAATCCCTGGTCCGGGAAGATCTCATGTGCCATGGGGCAGATGAATCCCTTCTCCCCAACGTGAGAAGCCACAGTAGTGAGAAGCCCACACACTGCAATGAAGAGTTGCCCCCACTCATCACAACTAGGGAAAACCCATGTGTGGCAACGAAGTCCCAGTACAGCAGGAAAAAAAAAAAAAATCAACTAGAGAAAAGCAGAAATAGGAGACAGTGCTCTGATAAATGCATGGCCCCTAGGTCAAGATAAGCTGAAAGCCAACGGTACCTTTCTATACTTTCAAGTTAGGTGAGACAGTAAATTCCATTTTGCATAAAGTAGTTTGAACCAGCTTTCTGTACCACCGGCAATCACCCCACTGACTCAGAAAAATCTGTATCAGGAGTAGGGTGTTTACATAAGAAATCATAAAACATGGTAGCAACTCTGTCTCTTGTAACCAAGAACCCAGGCTAAAGAAAATTCACCATGTGACAACTGCCTTCAGAGCTGGAGAAGAAAGATCCTTTTGAAAACCATCAGTAAGACCATGTAAACAAGACCCTTATCCAACACCGGGATTAAAAAAAGTCCTCAGCATATGAAACCTATCCTTATTCTCATCCTCATGGAAGCATATTTCATTTTTAGGAAGTAATTGTAGGAGCCACTGTGTCCTTGTCTTTTGAAGTAAAATGCCAACTCAAGAGTTAATGATTGGGAAATGTGAAGATGTGGAAACAAAGAGCTGTTGGGCTGGGGAACTGGTAACAATTTAGACTGTAAATCTGCCACACAGCAGGATCACGGAACTCCTAGTTCCCTGAAAGATAGAGATAAAGGCCTGAGGCACATCCCAAATTGTTTCTATAGGAAGCAGAAACCCTCCATATGAAAAATGCTGACTACTAGAACATAGATCCCAGACTGGTTGAAACCAGAAGGCTGATGAAGCTTGAAACTTCACCTTGATGCCAACCAATCCAAAAACTGTCCACAAGCTGATTACACCCTGCTCCTTGAACACAATAAAATTTCCCACCAGCCCCTCCAGGGTGGGTCACAGAGTCTTGAGATCAAAAGCCTGCTGGGGCACTCTCTGCCCGGCAAAGCAATGAAAGCTACTCTTTTCTGCTTCACCTAAAACTCTGTCTTTGTGTTTCTATTTGGCACTGGTGAACAGAGGCCGAGTTTCAGCAACAGTTTTTATAGTTCAGATTCAGAATGGCCAAAAATCAATTGGAAAGTTTGGTTAATATAGATTAATCCTACTGTGGGTAAAAACCTTAGTTTCCTCCTGTTATTGCCAAATAATAGGACTTCTTATAAAAAGAAGTCTTGAGGGGGAGTTCGAATTGTTCTGAGAAATAATGGTACTGTTTGAAAAGAAAGACACCAAGAGTTTCTTCATCTGCCTGCCTCCTCTCACACAAGCCTCTACACACCCACCTTTACCCAGGGCTGACACCCAGTTAGCACTCAGGGCTGCCTGCTTCTTCAAATATAGTTTTTCTTCTTTAAACTGTAGAGACACACCTCAGCTCACATATACCATCAGACAGTCTAACACAGAGATGGCAAAACACACCACCATCAGAGCCACATCCATAAAAATGGTATATCTTAACCTCTGAAGATTATCATGTACACTCCTTATCTTCACCCTCCATTCAAATTCCCTGCTCTCTACCCTAAGATGCCACGCCAACAGGAGACTTCAAAGGTGGAGCCAAAAGCACGGATCTGCTTTCTAGACTAAAGCACCAAATCATAAGGCTTGAACCAAGGTGAAAGATTAAAGCAGGCAGCTTCAGTTGTGCCCTCCATCCTCAGCCCAATGCCTACCACCACCCTTAATTCAAGTGGGCAGGACAAGGTGGGTCGGAGGCCTGGAGAAACAGGATCTGAGGCTGACGCAGTCACTGTTGTTGTTGCTGCTGTTGTTGTTTAGTCACTTAGTCGTGTCTGCCTCTTTGCGACCCCTTGGACTGTAGCACACCAGGCTCCTCTCTCCGTGGGATTTCCCAGGCAAGAATGCTGGAGTGGGTTGCCATTTCCTTCTCCAGGGGGGTTTTCCCGACCCAGGGATGGAACCCACGTCTCCTGCACTGCAGGCAGATACTTCATGCTGAACCACCAGGGAAGCCCCCCTATTCCAGTCACTGTTAATCCCCAATTCATCCACTGCAAGCCTGGCTAAGCCTTGAATCAAGGACTCCCTCACCATCAGGTCTCCAGATAAGTTTCAACCTCTGCTCTTTAGGTTTGTGAACCACAAGGCAGTGGAGGGGACCCCGGCCCAACCCCCTCCAAGAAGAAGAGGC
Source organism: Bos mutus (assembly GCF_027580195.1). Lineage (NCBI taxonomy): Eukaryota > Metazoa > Chordata > Mammalia > Artiodactyla > Bovidae > Bos > Bos mutus. The sequence continues at coordinate 52,055,095 of NC_091629.1, read as the reverse complement.
TTTGACTAACCTATTCACACACACAGAGGTATGCTTGCCCATAAAGGCTCACATTGAGAGGCAAAAGCAGCTTTCACCTTCATAGAGCGCACTTCCTCTTAAAAGTGTAGATTAATAACCATGGATGGGTCAGAAACTCACCTGTAGGAGCCTGTAGCCACACGAATGCCATCAATCAGTGTGAACTTTTCATGAACCTTCCCAACAATTTTAGTTCCTGACCTGGCATAGTAAATATTTCCTGTAATTGTCCGGACAGTCATCAGCTGTTGGTAGGGGAGTGGGAGAAAAAGAAATGAATGATCCAGTGAGCACGTGATACAAGAAGCCTTAGTTTACGATTCTGAACAGATAAACGTACTGGCAGATGAGAGATTACACTGCTGGGTAACAACGCCCACAGTACAGGAGCCAGGTGAGTCTCAGGACTTAAGTAATGCTACTTCACTTAAGTTCATCTTCTTGCATGCTTTTTTATGCATGCATATTTATTTTTGAGACCTTCAGTTCATGTGGACATGTGCACTAAAAGAAGATTCACTTTTTGGAGACACTAAACAACAGAATTCAAACAATGACTTAAACATGCTAGTAATAAATAACATTTTAACAAAGACTCAAAGAAGCTAAGCTGACAATTCTCCTCTTGTATAATAGCATTGTTAATAAATAACAGCCCATCCACACTTATTCCCACACCATAATGGGTATGGAGAACAGGAAGAGAGGACAAGCCTTCTCTAAATACAGGGTTTCTGAGGCAGAAACACTCATATTATGTGGCTTAATCAGCAATGTTACTTCTCCCACAAGTACGCATGTACCAAAAAGGTGCTCTGGTGACGCACCGGGGCCATATATTGTATAATTATCCTTGCAGAATGACAGACATAAATGTATATACAATGAAATGCAAAATACTAAGCCAATCTACATTCTTTGGAGCAGAGCAGTAGCTCTGTATCTTTAGAAATCTTACACACTAAAATGTCTAAGATTTTTGTTTGATTCTCTCATTCACTCCATAAACAACAGAAAGCCCCTACTATGTACCAAGTCTTGCGACAATAGATATAAGGCATGCTCCTTACCTTCAAGGACCAGGAGACAGAAAATTAATGATTAAGTTACTATAGCAAGACATAACACCATCCAAAGAAGTGAAAACCTACATCTCCACAAAAACCTGTACACAAATATTCATAGCAACTTTATTCATAATTGTAAAAAACTGGAAACTACCTAATATCCATCAATGAGTGAATAGTTAAACAAACTGTGGTTTAACCATACTATATGATACTGTTCGGCAATAAAAGGAAGAAACAGTTGATACACACAACAATTTGGACGTATCTCGAGGGCAGGAAAAAAGCCAGTCTCAAAAGGTCACACACAAGAAGGAGAGGACATATACACCCAAGGCTGATTCACGTTGATGTGTGGCAGAAACCAGCACAACACTGTAAAGCAATTACCCTCCTATTAAAAATAAATACATATTTTTTATAAAGGTCACATACTGTGGAATTCATCTACATACCATTCTCTAAATGCTCTCTAAATGACAAAATGACAGAGATGGGGGACAAATTAGTGGTTGCCAGGGATGAAAGACACAGGGGAGGGAACCAGAGGGGAGTAAATGTGACCATAAAGATGCTGCATGAGGGAGATCTTTGTGGTGATTGAACAGCTCTGTATTCTGATAGCAGTGGTTACACATATGTACACATGTGATAAAATGGCATAAAACAATAGACCCACATGGTACCCATGTCACTTTCCCGGTTCTGGTGTTGTATTGTCAGTTACATAAGGTATAACTGTTGGGGAAAAAACTGGGTGAAGGATACATGGAAACCTGTATGTTCTCATACTATCTTCCTATCTTCACAACTTCCATCGTTATTTCATAATGAAGACAAAAGACAAACTATGGCATAACACAGCATTGTTTCTGTGCTTTTCTTACCAAAATGCATAATATGAATTTAACCATGAGGAAACATCAGACAAATTCCATAGAAAACTGGCTAATATTCTTCAAAAGCATCAAGACTCTAACTTGAACAGTTCCAGATGAGAGGAAGCTAGGAGAAATGGCAACTAAATGCCAGATATGGTCCCAGATTGCAACCTAGGTAAGAAAACAGGCATTCATGGAATGATTCATGAAATTCACGATGTCTGTAAAATAGGTAATAAGGACTATATCAAGTTTATTTCGTGATTTTGAAATTTGTTCTGAGGTTTCTCAAGATGTTAACATTTAGAGAATCTGGGCACAGAGTATTCAGGGATGCCTTATATTGTTTTTCTAACACCTTTGTAAATCAAATTATTTCAAAATAAAAATTAAAAAAACAAACTAGAAACTTCCATAGAGGTGCACATGACCCTGGCGGGGGAGGGGTTCCTGGATAATATTCCTGAGTAGAGCTTCAAAGGATCTGCATATAACACAAGCACGAAAAACATCACTGTGGGCAGATTTCTGTGTGATTCTGTGCAACTTTCCCTTTGGCATTTATCTGAATACTATATAGGCCTCTGTGATGGTTGTCAATACACTTTTTAAAAAAAATTAGTTATTTATGGCTATGCTGGGTCTTTGATGCTGTGAGGCTTTCTCTAGTTGCAGTGAGTGGGGGCTACCCTTTACTTGCAGTGCATGGGGTTCTCATTGCAGTGGCTTCTGTTGTTGCAGAGCGTGGGGTTGAGAGTCAGACTCAGTAGTTGTGATGCTTAGCTGCCCCAAGGCATGTGGAATCTTCCAGACCAGGGATCAAACCCGTGTCTCCTGCATTGGCAGGCAGACTCTTAACCACTGGACCACCAGGGAAGCCTAAAGCACTTTTTATTTATTTTTTATTTTTAAAAACTTTTTATTTTATACTGGAGTCTGGTTGCTTTACAATCAAAGCACTCCTGAGTGCCTGCACATTAAGGTATGATCAAGTTCCTGCAGACTGGGCAGAAGTAGTCCCCCCAAGAGGTGAGGGGCAGACTCACCAGCACAGGCAGGCCCTGGTGAGTGAAGGCACCGGGGCAAGGTGATACATCCCAAGAAATAAGTTAAGACATGAACATGAACACAGGAGAGGCCAAAGGGACAGGTTTCCTTACGACCCTTCCTAGAGGATACAGACGCTCCCCCCACCCCCCCAAAGGCAGCAACCAATAGCAGGCAATTGAGTTGGCAAACCGGAGAAGGAAACGGCAACCCACTCCAGTATTCTTGCCTGGAGAATCCCAGGGACAGGGGAGCCTGGTGGGCTGCCATCTATGGGGTCGCAAAAAGTCGGACAAGACTGAAGCGACTTAGCAGCAGCAGAGTTGGCAAACACACCTAGATTTCTGCTGAGTGGATGACTCAGAGCCAATCACTCAATCAAAGTCATGGCCAGGCTATTCTGTGATCTGACTGCTGCTCACACACAGCCTCAATTACAGCAACAGCACTTAGAAATTAAACATCGACACCTTCAATTTCTTTGCCGGGCTCTAGGGCAGAGCAGACTGAACGTCTGGTTAGATCATGATGCACTTTCCAGGCCTGACTTGCACGTCCCTTGGGTTCACCTGATGCATTTTTAAACTGACTGTCGAAAACAAGTTAGTGAAGTCATATAATCTTACACTTAAATACTTGGCTCAAATTCTTTCACGCTCAGGGCAAAGGATATAAAAAGTCTACTTTCAAAATAACAAGAAATGACAGGGATTAAGAACACCGGGGCTGAGACTTCCTTGGTGGTCCAGTGGTTAGGAATCTGCCTGCCAATCCAGGGGACACAAGTTCAATCCTTGGTCCAAGAAGATCCTACATGCCGCAGGGCAGCTCAGCCTGCATGACGGAAGGACTGAGCCTGTGCAAGTGCAACTAGAGAAAGCCCACACACAAAAACAAAGACCTACTGCTGTCAAAAATTAAAAAAATAAAAAGAACACCAGGGCTGGAGGCAAGCAGACAGATGGAGAAACTCCATCCCACTACTTTTCAGCTGTAGACCCTGGGCTCTTGGTGTCACCAATCCCTAATCTGAAAACAGGTATAACACCACTCACCTGGTGGGGCTGCTGTGAGGAGTGAGTGGCATAACACTGCCAACAGCCTAGAACAGCGCCAAGGACAGAGCAGGACTCCATAAACGGCGATCATCACGATCAAAATTGGAGCCCACCAGTGCTGCGCCCAAAGCAGCAGCTTCTCCTTCCTCCCCATTAGAGAAATGCTATTTACTGTGATGGACAGAATAGCACTTTGTGTGTAAGAAACCAGTCTAGTTCTTTCCAGGATTTTCATCTCATTTTATGTTTCTGGGAATGTCCTTATTTTGGAAAATAAGGCTATTACTTTTGGAGTTTTCCTTTGAAAATACTAGCCATTTTTCTTTATAGATTAAAAAACATTCTCTATGATCATTGTATAATACATTTTTACACTAAAAAAAAAAAAGGCAGCAGCTTCCAAGGCAGCCTTTTGCCAGGAGAAGCCAAGGTCTGAACCTGACTCTGTCCATTCTTTCCAATGAGACTTCAGGTAGAAGACTTTGCTCACACGTCCAGTCCCTCCCCGCTTCCAGTGGGAAGACCACCACCAACTACCCTGTACTCACTGACAGTTATAACTTGCTGAATGTGGTGAAACTAGAGACACTGTAATACAAACCTTTTCTTCTTCAGGATGAACTTTCAGATCCATGCACATATCCAAAAACTGAGAGAGCAAAGCCTGGTCCAGTAGGATATACACAGCAACTCCCTGTTTCCGAGAGATTTCCTGCAGGTCTCGGAAGATGTCGATGTCCGTGAAAACATCCATCACCACTGCAATCACCTAGGGTGTGGGGAAGGGAGAAGAGCCAGAGGTCAACCCACAAGGATACCACCTGACAGCTGGCTGTCAGGACTCTGGACCCCTTCTCAGAGCTGCCAAAGGATCCCACCCTACTCTATCCCTCCTTCCTTCTCCTTCTGCAGTATCAGCTTTCCCCGCACCATGGACTCTTGTCCATTTCCAAAGATGCTCAGGCTACTGTATCCTACAAATCTGGACCTGACCCAGCTAACCCTCCCAACTGCCTCCCAGCCCCTCTCCTCTACCACAAATTTCTCAAAACTATAAATTCAACCACCACCTTGACGTCCTACGAACCTGTTCCATTCGATTCTCTTCCTTTACTAAAACCCTTGTCTTATAGCTCAGACCAGCAAGTTATCCAGGTTCTGCAGCTAACACACTGTTATCTTAGACATATGGCTTTTTGTCTATGTCTGTAACACATGTATGTAAAACCTTAAGAGTTTCTTGGAGGCCCCCTTCTGGGTGTACCAGTCCCCAAGCCTGACTTTATTGTCTGATTTTGGATCATAATATTGTTTTCTATTATAATCTAGAAAGGACTCAAGGCTTGAAACTGATCAAACCAGGCAGGCTGATCCTCCCACCTTCTGCCTCGGCACATCACATCTTCATGACGTCTGCTCCCTCCACCAATCAGGATCTAACCAAATGGCTTCCGGAGCGCCAGCCTCTCCTTTGTAAAAGGTGGTCTCTGCAGTTCTCTTATATCTGTCCACAGTGCAAGCCCACAACAAGAACACGGAAATATGTCCTAAAGACACTGCCCTGGAGCTTGGACCAGTCCTTTCCCTCTTCCCAAGGACCGGGCTCCATTTCGCCTCCTGATCAATTTCCCTTTGTGCTGATCAATGTCACTCAGCACAGACTAGTTAGGGCTGCCATGTGGCCTCAGGCAGATCATAGTTGCTTCGAAAAATCTTACTCCTTAGCTGCAAAATCGGTTCCTAGTGAGCATTAAATGACTACGTTACATGGAGTGCTCTGTAAAGAGATCCCTCTGGTATCTGCTCACTGATTTACATGACCGGTCCTGAGTCTGAGCCGTCCAGACAGTTCAGGGCAGAGAAATATCTACCAGCTCCCAGCTTTCCTGCTCAAGAGAGGCCGCTCCAGTGGCAAAGCCTCTCATCACATCCTCTGCAGGTTGAAAGTGTGGTTGTCAGCTAACTACTGGCAGGGCTGTGGGGGCATCAAAACATGCAGGTCTCGTACAAGCCCCTGCTTCCGGTCAGAGTCAGGGTTGGGGGCCAGCATGGGGAGGGGCTGTCAGCTTAAGAAACCACTCCCAAAGACCAAGGTTCAGAGTTCTTTTGCGGGCTGGAAAACCTCACCAGTAAAAACTCAAGACTCTTCCCATCACATTAACTCCTGATTTACTTAACAGGTCTCACCTCTTCTGTGGAGGCAGAGGCCCTTGAACAAGACTGATTCATCCCTCTGGTCCCAGAGAGCTCAGGACAATACTCAAGGGTCATTATCCAATGACACCTTATGGGAAGCTCGAACGAACTTTTTGGCCAACTCAATATTTGAATGTCAAAGAAATGCAGAGACAAAGGGACGATTTCGCCATCCTTCTCTAACATCACAGTCTTGTCTACCAGGAGGAGGAACCTTGAAACCCCAGTTCCCGGGAAGTCACTGCTGTGAGTAAATTTGGGAAGGAGTATTTCTCTCTCTGGCTCCCTTTCTCCAATGTTGCCAAAATCCCAGGTATGAGCTATTCTTGGCAAAAGGTACGGCTAAAACCCACTGAAGACAGTGACTTACAAAACAAGCATTCTTTCTAAATTGGTGGCATCTCCAGAAGTTTATATTCTCGAATGTGTTTTTATACATCCTATTTGGAGATGTATCTATCCCATGTAATTCAGCGGTTGAAAGGCAGAAAGGCCTAGGAGCAGACCCCAGCTCTGTGATTTACTAGCTGTGTGACCCAGGGCAAATTGCTTAATCTCTCTGAGTCTCAGTCAGTCTCCTCCTCCAGTAGATATGGATAACAGCATCTGGCATCTACGTCAAAGGGCTGTTGCAAGGATTAAAGGAGACAAAGCCTAGAAACGGCTTAGCTCAAGCGTGAAATCAGTGTTCGATTATGCAGCCAGCACTTCTTTCAGGGTCTACTGTGAGCTGAAGCCTGTGCTAGGTAGGAAAATGGTTATAAAGAATTCGACACACACCTGACTTACCCACAAAGCGAGGACCTGGGATGCAGGCAAGGAACGTGGTACACACACGGTAAGAGGCAATGAAATCAGGGGAACACTTCGCGGGGAGTGGGAGACAGTAAAGCATCTCCCTTGCAGGAGCAGACCCAACAACGGTCCCCAGAGGAGAGCCGAGGATTCCTGGAGGAGACGGCATTTGAGCCGAACCACAAATAAGGACAATTTAGCCAGGGGAGAAGTGAAGCGGGGGTTGGGGGGGTAGGCATCCAGCAGGAAGCCACGTTATGACAGAGGAAGAGGCAGGAAATGACAGGGTATTGTCCCAGTCTGGCTGGAATGCAGAGTATGCACGAGAGGGAGAGACAGCACGTGACTGAGAGACAGGAGAGTGTGCAAGAGCATGGAAGGTCTTGGACGCCAAGCAAGGCTCAGGATCATACAGGTCACGGACAGGAGGAGGTTTAAAGAGTGACAAGGGCAGTGATGGAGCCAACAGGACAGAAGATACTGATGGCGGTGCAGGCTGAAGATGTGGCCCCCTCCTCCAACTCAAGGCCACGTACCTAAGTGCCTACTGTATTGCTTTTTAGGTTCAACAAATGTTTAGGAGGACTAAAGACCGAAATGGGCTTCCCAGGTGATTCAGTAGTAAAGAATCCAACCCCTAATGCAGGAGACATGGGTTCAATCCCTGGGTCAGGAAGATCCCAGGGAGAATGAAATGGCAACTCACTCCAGTATTCTTGCCTGGGAAATCCCAAGGACAGAGGAGGCTGGCGGGCCACAGTCCATGCACTCACAAACAGTCGGACATGACTGAGCAACTGAGCACACAGCACACAAAGACTGGAAGAGGGACTTCCCTGACAGTCCAGTGGTTAAGACTCCATGCTCCATGAAGTTCGATCCCTGGTTAGGGAACTAAGATCCTGCATGCTGCATGTGAAAGTCACTCAGTCGTATCCAGCTCTTTGCAACGCCATGGACTATGCAGACCATGGAATTCCCCAGGCCAGAATACTGGAGTGGGTAGCACAGCACAGCCAAAAAAAAAAAAAAGACTAAAAGAACAAAAATCAGCAACAGAGGTTGCAAGGGGGATCGAGGTGGGAAACCATGAGGGTCACAGAGGAGTCAGATGTGAACTCAGGTCCACACAACAGAAAACAGAAAAAGAAACAATCCTGAGAGGGAGGTTTCAAAATTGAGAGGTGGCATAAAATCTCATAAATGGGTTCTGAATGCACATGTGTGAGAAGAGAGTCCAGATCATATGAGAGAAAAACAAATCCAGAGTCAGTCCCCGTCCTCAAGAGACAGGAGATGAGGTGGGGTATCCCAGCGTGATGGAGTCGCTGGATGTATACCCTGGCACCACCGGGACAGAGCCAAGGAGGCCGCCCAGCTGGCCAGGCTAGAGAGGGTTGGAGGGTTGCTGGGCAGGGCCCCAGAAGTGGGGCCCATAATATATAAGGCACCTGCCAAACTGAATTTTGATTCATCACCCTAACAAAACAACTGCACAAATACCACCATTGTTACGTAGTGACTAAGTATCTAATTTGATATTAGTTTCATTGTTTGGTTTTGAGGCCTCAACCTTTCCTGTGTGTTGAAAATAATTGGATTTGAACTGGCCTCTCACACACCCACGGAGTAGTTAGAGGGTGGATGGAGGTGTTTCTCCTTTTGATTCCCCCAGCAGCCAATATCCCCTCCTCTTTCTAGATCGGGGCCCTTAAAAGACTTCTGGAAGCAGTCGCAGTAAGGCCTGCCTTCCTTCAAGACGGACCCCCACCCTACCCTCCCCTCTCCCCGCCCCGAGTCTCTGCCCTTAGCCCCATGCCACCCCATGCATCCAAGCCCTGCATAGTTGAACTAGACCTGGGGCTTCTCAAAATGTCAGCCTCTTCACTGAACTGAGCTATGACCTGGGCTCATCCACTAGCCAACTGAGTACCTGCTCTCCAGGGCCAGCCAGATCTCAGAGGTGTTGGTGTTTATGCCCTAGAATACACACTTGAACTTGAAAGTGGTCATCACTCCCACTTCCTGAGTCATACCACGGGATGGATGTGGGCATTGCCCTGTAATAGCTCATGCTGCAAAGAGTCTGTCTGTTCTCTTAGGGCTGGAAAGCTCTGCAAGTAGTGGTTCGTGAATGTCTTTCAGGGTCAAAGCCCATCTGTGCCTGTCGGTCCTAACATGACACCTAAAGAGGAAACACCCAGCTGTCGGAGCCTGGACGGCTGGTCTGCTGCCTGGTCCTCATGCTGTTCCTGCTCTTCTGCAGCCACATCTAGAGCAGCCACTCCTGAGTCAAGTCCCATGTCATCATCACAGATGACACAACCTCAAGTTACCTCCTTAAGTCACTCCAGCTATCCCCCAATGATTTATACCATGGGACCTGGTGATCCACATGGTTACAGGTAGCAGTCCCTGGAATATCCTGCACAGACCCCCTCATTTATGTTACTTTCCACATACATCTGGAATCTTTTCCGTTTGCCAAAAGCTCTAAAGAAGTATCTTGAGATCTGAAAATCCCATGAATTGTTATCTCCAATTTACTGAAAAGAAAAATAAAGCATGCAGAGGTTCTGTGTCTTGTTCAAGGTGACACACTTAGTCAAACGCAGGAGCTGGAATTTCAGCCCCGTCTGGGCGCCTCCAGAGCTATCTATTAAAAAGTGTTAAACATTATCCCAAACAAATCTACTTTCAGTCTTCAGATGACTGAGAGCTTGGAACAGATCCTGAAAGGATCAAGTAGAGTATTCCAGAAAGCAGGTAAGATTGAGTTCGCCGGGGAGGACGATCACCAAGGACACAAAACTTGGAATGCCCTAGGACAGCAGCAGGCACTTCTTTCTGTGGGCAGGTTTGCTAACTCTGAATCAACTAATCAGGAAACCTTGGGAGGCACATCTGATGAGGCCGCACGGATGATGACCTGGACACGGATGATGGCTCCTCCACTTCTAAGCACCATGTGCCCTCTGGCAAGCTACTTCCACTGTGCTGGCTTCTACCACATGCAAGTAACTCTACCCACCTGCAGCGTCTGCAGTGGGTTTGGTCACCTGACAGCTCCTGGGATGCAGAAAGCCTTCACACGGCAGCTGGCACAGTCTTAGTTCTCATTTTGCCACCATTCCTGGGTAAGTCATTCTACCTGAGCTCAGCATCCTCAGACACAGCCCCTCTGAGCTCTGCTGTCTGATTCATGCACCCACCATGGGCGGGGTGGGGCTCTGAGAGCTTCATGGGGCCACACAGGGTGGGTCATTCCTGTTCTCATTCCAGCTCTTCCTCTGCCTGGAGCAAGAGGTCCATGTCACTCACCGTGTCTCATTGCATCTCAGTTTCTTTCCCTTCCCACCCACGATCATAAAGCAAAGACATGTGTTAGAAATGCTTGGAATTCTACCAGAGGTCTGCACACGTGCAAAGAAGCATCAGCCTATCTGGTGGTCAACAAGAGCCTGTCTGCTGAATTCCTCACACTGAGCACACGACACCCAAGTCAACTTCCTTCAAGTTCCCAGGGCTCTTGTCTCTTCTGGAGAACTTCTTGATAAAATTTTTTTAAAAAAGCAAAAGACCTGTATTTTCTCCCCAAGTATTACAGATTTTAATAGAACAGAAATGACCTCCTGGAGATTTCTTTTACAATCTTGATACCAACGTCAGAGTTTGAAGACCAAGAAAAATGTCGATGTTCACAGCAAAACCTAAATTTGTTTGTGCCTGTTGTTTTCTCCAAGTTTCATGGGCTGTTATTATAAAATTAGCAATATAAGCACCAGATTAAAGTACTAGTGGAGCCTCTGTCTGCAGAGCGTGGCCTGGGGCCTCTCTGGGAAGGCTAGGGTGACAGAACCAGTTTTTCACTGGCCCCAGGAGTGAGGGGCCAGGCACATATGGTGGCGTTTCCTCTGTACTGTTCCAGCATAAAGTACACAGTGGACTGGACTTTTTCTTTTTTCTGTTTAAACTTACTATTATTTTTAATTTTTTGGCCATGCTGTGCAACATGTGGGATCTTAGTTCCCCAACCAGGGATGGAACACATGCTCTGTGCATTGGAAGCACAGAGTCTTAACCACTGGACGACCAGGGAAGTCCCTGGGCTTTTTCAAAGGGAGGGAAAAGCATCAAGAGGTATTTTGTGGGAGCAGGGACTTATCATTGTGAGTTAGTTTTATTTTTTAATTATGCAAAACATCTGCCTGGCTCCCACGTCTAACTGACAAAACACACTACATTCAGAGACATCTGGCTTCCATTCTTGTCCCTTCCTTTCTGCCCTCCCCACTAACATAATAACTTCAACTAGTTTTTTATTTACTTTCCCATTTAAAAAAAATATACATAAGCATATATGTGCACACATCCTCACTTATGTTACTGAAGAAGTATGCATATGTGTGTATATGTATACATATATATGTTCTAATCCCCCTGTAGATAAAAGGCAGCATATGATACGCACTGCTCTAGGCCACTGCATACAACAGAACCTTCTGAGATGATGGAGGTGTTCTGTATCTGCTCTGTCCAGCACGGGAGCTCCTGGCCACCAGCGGCAATTAAACACTTGAAATATGATTAGTATAATAGAGGAACTGAGTTTTTTCAATTGTATTTCCTTTTAAGTCACATAAATGTAAACAGCCACAGGTGGCCAAAGGCTGCTGCACTGGTCAGGACAGTTCTAGCCACTTCATTACGGGAAATAGCTAGTCCCCATCCCTTTTCAGTTGCCAGGCACTCCACTGTGCACAAGGGTTCATTTACTCACCAATCCGCCACTGAAGGATGTTTGAGCCCTTCCAGCCTTTTGCTGTTATACTCAGTGCTGGAACAAACAGCTAACTGCACAGGCCTATTCATATTTTGCCAGTGTATCTTTAAATAACAATCTTGATATCAACTTGAAAGGCAAAAAAGATTGTTGTGTTCACAGAGAAACCTGAATATGTGCCTATTGTTTTCTCTAAGTTTCATGGGCTGTTATTACAAAATTAGCAATTTAAGTATCAGATCTGTCTTTGGGACAGATATACAGACATGGAGTAGCTAGGTCCACAGGTCAATACAACTGAAATTTTGCTGAATATTGCCAAATTCCCCTCCAGAGGTTCTATCCTTTGCATTAGGACTTTTAAAAACCCAATATACCTACTACTTCTCTTCCTGAGAGAACTTATTTTTTATGCATAAAGGAACCAGAGAATAATTGTGCAGCTTCTCTCAACTGCCCGACAGATGCCAGGTAAAAAGAACCAGGAAATGAAACGGCAGACAGAAAGCAGCATGGTGGTGGCCAGGGGCTGGCAGGCGGAGGGAGCGGGAAGTTGCTGCTCAATGGGAGCAGAGGTTCCAGTTCCAGAGACAAAGAAGTTCCGAACCTGGACGGTGGTAATGGCCACGGTGGTGATGGTGAATGTCCGTAATGCCACTTTAAAAAAGTGGTAAGTTTTGTTACGTATATTTTACCACAATTTAAAAAGAAGAAAGATGAAATGGTGAAAAATTTCTGAAATCCTTAGGCTAAAGCATAAAGTCAAAAGGAAGGAATAAAAAGCAGCCACACTTAAATCTGGTGGGTAAGGTCTTAAAACGACACATCAGTGAGACTTCCTAGGCCAGTGGTTCTCAACCGGGACAACTTTGCCCCCAGAAGACATGTGGCAATGTCTGGAGATTTTTTTTTTTTAACTATAAGAAAATATATAACATACAGATACACCATCTTAATAATTTCTAAGTGTATAATTCAGGGGCCTTAATTACATTCACAATATTGTCAACCATCACCACTGTCTGTTTACAAAATTTTTTATCACCTCCTACAGAAACTAACCATCAAAGCAGCAACTTGTTCTTCCCCTGACCCCCTCCCTGGGGGAAACATTTCTGAATGTGAGGAGTTTTTCAGTGGGGGCCAGTGCTTCTGGCATCCACTGGGTAGAGGCCAGGGATACTACTCAGCACCCTACGGTGCACAGGACAATCCTTCGGGACAAAGAGCTATCCTGTCCAAAACGTCAGTAGTGGTGAGGTTGAGAAAGCCTGCCCTGGTGGAGACGGGCATCCGCACAGGAACTGATTGCACGGGTTCCACTGCAACTCTGAGGAAGGTTGTGTAAGATCAGGAGGGCCTTAATTTAGATACAGCCACGTACACACAGGGGGGCCTCCGACAGATTCCTCAGCTGCTACTCCTCCTAGGAGGCGGGACTCTGTCAACACGATGACAGCTTCTTCTAATGCTCAGGTTATCAAAAGGATGCCCAAGGGTGAGGTCATAGCAGAAATGTCCCTCTGGAACAAAAGCCCATAGGGAATGGGTGGCTGGTAAGAAAGATGGCTCTGGGGAATGCAGGACCACCTAGAATGGGGAGCTTTGCTTGGGAGCTCCCATCCGGACACTAGGAATATTCCAAGAGCCATGGCAACAGCACCTCCAGGCAAGGTCTCCACTCCCACCCGATCCATGGGGCCCAGAGCCCAGGCCAACACTGATTCACACAGTAACAGAGACAAAGAAATGAATGACTCGTCAACAAATATAGTAGTTCAGGGATAAATTCTAGAGTATGTATTTCAGGGGAAATTCTGTGCAGAATTCTTCTAAAAGCAAACATCTCAGGTCTCAAACAGTTCAAAGCAAACGAAAAAAAGTACAAAACACTACTTCCTACAGCTGAGCCCTAGGTCAGCTGTACTCAGAAGCCACGCTGTACATAAATCGTTGTGTTTTTAAGATGCTGGACCTCACTCAACACAATAGACCCACGCTTTGAAAGGTGCACAGAAACTTCCCAAAAGCAGGACTGGCAGGTTCACAGCCTCGGACCCAGCTACCCTGGGACAAGTCCTTGCTGAGCGGAAAGGCAGGCAGACTCACCTGCTGAATGATCAAGGCTGCAGGTGAGCAGTCTCCGCAATATGTGGTGTGCACTATTCGGTGCCAGACATCCTGCAAGCCTAAACAGCTCAAACTGCAGCTTGAGTCCTGGGTGAGGATGAAACCCATTCCAGAACCATCGGCGAGGCTGCAAAGCCCGGATCAGACACCACCATTCACCATCTGAGCCTGGCTTCTCCTGCCTGTACCCTGACCACCCTGGTCTCCCTCCTGCTAAGGGCAGATCTAGAACCGTTGTAGTCATTTTCCTGTTTCTTTGATATGCAATGTGGAAATTAAAAGTCTACATCTTGAGAAACCCTTAAAAACCCCCAGAATGTTGAAAGCTACCAAAGAATCAACACTCCCTTGTGGCAGGGGGGCCCTGAGCAGTGGTGAGTGGTCAAGAGCCCAAGCTTGGGGCCCAGGCTGACTTGGGTTCATGCCCAGCTCTGTCACACACGAACTTAGAGGGCAAGCCGCTTCCCCTCTCTGTGCCTGGGCTCGTCTTAGTTGTGGTCTCCTCCTACAGCTGGGAGGAGGGTTAAATGAGAGAATCCAGGGGAAGGGCTTAGACAGACACTGACCCACTCAAAGCACTCAATCACACCGTCAAGTGCTTTCACTGTCTGAACACAGATGCGGAATGGCCTCTCATCTTATCCAGAAACAGCTTGAGACCTGCATCTTCACAGTCCTCGCCATCACAGATCCTGAACTTCAAAGCGGTCAGAGTGACCCGGCCACTCCTGTGAACATAACACACACTTCTACCTGGAGCAGCAGCAATGGACCAGCCACCAGATTAGCTCTCTAACACCTGTTCCCTCCATAGATGTCTCTCCACCTGGGGACAGGTTGAGAGACCTCTACATGGCACAAGGCAGACCATGGTGGCTGATGGTGCTTAAGAGATGCTACGCCTTGGTTTGAGTCCTGGCTCTGTCATTCCCTGGCTACATGACCTCAGGGCAAGGGAACTTTATGCCTCAATTTCATCACCTGCAAAATGCAGATCATAATCACACCTACCTTGGAGTTACTTGAACAATGCTTGGCGGAGAAAGCAATGCTTTTCTGTTTTGTTTTGAACAAAAGAGATGGTCTCTGAGACCTCAAGTTTAGGGTGTCTCAGATCCAACTCATTTCCCCATCCCTACCCTCAGCCTCATTCTCCTCCATATTCTAATTTGGTAGCATCACTGTCCACCCAAGCTAAAAAAATCTCAACTCTTCCCATACCTTCTCCTTGGCTTTGCCCCGTCTCCTGCCCACCTCCCTCACCACTCTTCTGGTCCATCAAATGACCAAGTCCTGTCAGTTCTACCAAAAACTCTTCCCCTGCCCAACCCCCAGCAGTGCCTTAGCATAGACCCTCTTCTCATATATAGATCCCTACAACCCCTCCTTATAACCATCTGACACCAGTCTCACCCTTCTCTAACCCATCCTCCTGCAGGCTCCCACCAGAATCTCAAAGACACCAATCTGATCATGTCTCTCTCCTCCCCTTAAACCTTCGATGGGTCCCCACTGGTCCTTCCAGTAGTGTACAAAGCCCTCAACAGTCTGGTCTCAGTCTCCCCATTTAGCCTTCTCTCCTACCATTAACCTACATATACTCTGTGCTCCAGCTGTGAGGAACATGGTGGCCTCAAAAAAATGCCAGGCGTTTTTCACCATTCTGGGCCGGTCCCTATGCTCTCTGTTCTGACAAGCCCCACTCCTCCACTTGGACCCAGCTCCAAGGTCGCCACCCCTCTTAAAGCTTTCTTTCTTCAGCCGGTAGCAACCTCCTCACTGCTTCCTACCAGCTGACTATCAACTCTCAAGTGCAGGCAAGAGTCAGGTCCTTCACCTGTGGCCCCAGGCCCTGGGGGCATAGTGTCTGATATACACTGAATAAGCAAGCAATCTGGCATACAGAAAAGACATTGAAAACACTTATCAAATTTAAAGGTATCATACCACCTTTCTCAGTTAAAACTGTCCAGGTTCCAAATACAGAATCTTGAAGATACAGGGCAAAGAACAAGGCAGGAGATTCTACCCAGGAAGGCATTACAGAATGCCTATAAGACAAAGGACTCTGAGTATGGGTCCTGAGCCCTTTCTAAGACCAGCACTGAGTTGATGGACTGGTCTTAGCTCTAGTGCCCCTTCAGTACTACTGAAAACAGGATGTAAGCAAGTGAAAAAAGTGAAAGTGAAGCCGCTCAGTTGTGTCCAACTCTTTGCAACCCCATGGACTGTAGCCTATGAGGCTCTTCCGTCCATGGGATTTTCCAGGCAGGAGTACTGGAGTGGGTTGCCATTTCCTTCTCCAGGAGATCTTCCCAACCCAGGGACTGAACCCAGGTCTCCAGCATTGCAGGCAGACGCCTCACTATCTGAGCTACCAAGGAAGCCCAAATGTAAGCAAGGGGCTAGGGCAGTTCCTCTCTCATAGAGACCCATTAATTACTTTTCCCAAGTTCCAGGTGCCCAAGTTCTCCCCCTAGAGGTGATCATTGGGAATGCACACCTATTCTACAAAGGTGCTTTTTTCCCTCTTTCCAATCTTCCCACTGAACTCACAAGTGTCTGTAGCATCAAAACGACCCTCAGCATACTCAATGCACTGCAGGGCTGATAACAGCCTAGGTGGCGCCCACACATCCTCCCACAATGGCAAGGCACTAGCCTACTGGATCCCCTACCCACTGCAACCCCACCAACAGGCAAATGGCACTGGGCATCAGGAACACTGGTAAGTCAGGACTTGTCCCCAGCTTGTCTACTTCAACCAGTCGGATGTACAGATACCATAACCATAGTCAGACACACTCATCTATAAGCCCTACCAAGTCTTACCACAACCTGGAGCCTTACCTGCATTTTCTCTGTCACAGGCAAACAGCCAGGAAGCTGGGCACTGCCAGTTAGCAAGCAAGGTGGCAGTTGATCATGGCTCTGGAGGAAGGTGTCTGCTACACCCTACCAGCCCCTGCCACCTTGGGTGCTGCATGCTTTCTCCCTGACCCCTTTGTACCCAGCACCCTGGGTGCAGTCTCATCCAGGCTGGCAGGGAGACAAAATCTCCCACCACGCCCCAATACCTTATCACACTTAAGGGCCAGACAACGGCACCAAAACCCAGCGTGGAGAGATGATTTAATGCATGGCTTTCTGCATTTTTTTTTCCAGCCTATGGAAATGCAAACTCCCTGCGCCACCCATTCACTGAAGGTGCAACTTCCCCTCCAGGCTGGCAGGAGGGAAAAGGGTCAGGGCTCTTAGCCCCTCTGGTTTGCATCTGCTTTCTACAAGACACGTGGGGGTGACTAGCAATGATAGACTCGAAACGCCCCGCAGCTGTCTCTGGAGACAATCTTTCAGGAATTTCCCCCTAGGTTATGCGCTTGTTAAGTCATACATCTCTAAAGGAACTCCTGAAAGTGCGATCTAGAGTCGGCTGACAGCCAATCTGACAACTGGTTTTTAACTGAAAGCTGGAACGGACAGGATTTCCGGTCACCCTCCCAGGGAATGTAAACGTTAGGAGTTGGAACTTGAACACAATTCGCATTCTTGGGGATGGAGATTCCTCCCACTCTCCCTGGCCACGAGGAGCGGACGGGGAGGAGATCGGGGATCCGAGGGGATACACACAGAGTGGGGAGAGTTGGGGACCCCCCGACCAACCGGCCCGAGCTCCTAGGAGACCTCAGTTTCCCATTTTTTGAAGACGATGTCCCGTGCGACCGGAAACCGAGGAGACCGGAGGAGCTGGGCCGCGCCGCTCACCTCTCGCGCCAAGCGGAGCTGCTGGCGTAGCGCGTCCTTGCAGCCATAGGGGCCGCCGGCGCCCGCGCCCCGAGGCTGGAAGTGCGCCTCGACGCGCGTGGCCCCGCGGTAGGCGCCCTGATAGAAGGCGGGCCAGCCGAGCTCCAGCAGCGGCGGCTCCAGGTCCGACTGCTCGGGGAAGTAGGTGCCGGACGAGCAGTCGTGCGACGAGCCGAAGGAGTCCTCGGCCCCCGCCGCCGCTCCCTCCTCTCCGGGCCGCTCGGCCGCGCGCAGAATGGAGCGCACCTCGTCCGGGTTCAAGAAGCGGCCGAGGCGCTCGCGTCGCAGGAAAGCCGAGAAGGCGTCTGGGCCGCCCGCCAGCAGCTCCTCGAGCGCCAAGCGCCGCTCCTCGCTGTACAGTTCGGCCGGGTTGGGCGGCCCACACGGCGACAAGCAGGCGGCGGGCAGTTCGTCCAGGCCATCGTATCTCAAAGCCATGGCGGCGTTCAGACGCTACCCAGCTCGGGCCAGTACGAGCGTGCGGGACGCTTTATAGGCACCTTTGAATCTAACCAGCCCGCGCCATTGGCCGCCCCGCCCCGCCCGGGCTCTCCCATTGGCTGCCTTCTTCTAACGGCCCGTCCGGAAGCAGGGCTTGCCTCTACGGCCCCGCCCCCTAACTTGCTATTGGTACCCCGCGGCCCGGCCTCTCCCCGAAGCCCCGCCCCTCCCAGGCCATTGTTAGACGGCTACCGAGTCCACGTTCTCGCTCCAGAGTTGCTTGGTGGAATTTAAATCTTGGCTACTACGTGCCTGCTCCGAGGTGGCATTCCTGCTCTGGCCCTGGCGGGAGCTGAGTTCATCAAGATAGCCGGTGCCAGGCCTAAGTGGCCGTGGTACCCGGGGCGGTGGGACAGACAGTGAGCCTGGATTGAAACCCGAGAGCCCGGCCCCCGCGCCAGCGTCGCGCGCCCTCTGCCGCCCGCCCCACAGCGCGGCCCTTGCAAGGCCCAAGGAAGTCAGGAATCTGCACACAGAGGAGAGGCTGGAGCCTGCTGGGGCACGCTGACCCACTGACTGCGCCTCCCCAGGGCTCACAGAGTTTGGGTGAGGCTCAGCCATGTCGCCTTTATCCCCAGCACTTAAAACATTCATTCGTTCGTTAAAAAATACTAGTCCATCATAATAGCTACTCGTCTGACTGCCCTTCAGGGTAGCTAGCTTTCTCTTCTCTCACCTCACCGTTTTTTGCCTGTCGAACCCCTAACCCTGGCTAAACCCCACTCTCCACCTACTTTCCACCTGCACCAGGGCAGACATACAATTCTGCAGAAAAGAAAACACAACGATGTCTACCAACTGTGCCTGAAATTCATGGTCTCTAGTGGGCCCTTAAGGTTGCCTGCTAGCCTACATTTCCCTACTTCTACCTCTTCCTTTTTCTTACTCTTAAGAGTTTGCCTCCTATTTCACTGAGGAAAATAGTAGCAGTCAGAGAAGACCGTTCCACATGCTCCCACCACATCTTCCTACCTGTCTGCATCTCTGCCCACATACTGGGCCTTGTGTCCAGTTCAGTTGCTCAGCCAAGTCCAACTCTTTGCGACCCCATGGACTGCAGCACGCCAGGCTTCCCTGTCCATCACCAATTCCTGGAACTTGCTCTGCATCTCTGCCCACATACTGGGCCTTGTGTTACTATGGATGAACTGCCCCTGAGCTTGTCTCTGATACCTTCCATTATCACCAATCCCTCTACTACTAAGCTTATGTCTCTAGCAATTCTCTCCTCATTCCTGGATGATCAGTCTCCCTGCTTTACTGTTTCATTCCTATCAGCATACAAATATGCTGAAATATTTTTCATCCTTCAAACAACCCTCTCTTAACCCTACATCCCTCTAGAGCTTCCTCCCCATCTCTCTCTCTCACTTTTATAGCATAAAGCCTCAAACGAGTTTTCTATACCTGCCATCTCCAGTCTTCCTCCCATTCTGTCTTGAATCCTGTCCAATTAGACTCATTCCTCATTGCTCAACCAAAACCTCTTGTCATGCTCATCATGAGGGACTTCCCTGGTGGGCCAGTGGTTATGAATCCACCTTCAGTCCCTGATTGGGGAACCAAGTTGCCACATGCCGCTACAACTAGAGAATCTGCGTACCACTAAGGAAAGATCCTGCTAGACACAACTAAGACCCAATGCAGCCAAATTAATTAATTAATTAAAAGATCATCATCACAGTGCTAAATCTAATAGCTAATTTTCATGCCTCATTCCCTTTGTGTGAGAAGACATATGTACAACTGTAGAGTGTTCATAAATGTGAGAGGTTACCACTAGCATTGAAAAAACAATATACTTTTCAAATCAATGAATGTCCACTGCTACACAGATATCTCTGTTCATCCTCTCTCCTCAAACCCAGCCTGTTTGTGAAGTTTTTCAAGCTCAAGTGTGGGAACTTCTGTGTGTCCCTGTCCTGGCAGCCAGCATCCAGAAGGGTCCAAGAGAGCACCCTTTTTCATCCTCTTTCAAGATACCCACAAATTTCTGTATGTGATGAAAGCAAGGACCACTGTCTAGGGCTGTGTAACCCTAGAGCATATCAATCTCTCCATTGCCTGAGGTCAGAAGTGAGGATGACCACGGTCTTACCTGCTGAGTTGTTGTAAAAATGTGAAGCAGTATTTGACTTCCCCACTGTAAACTATATGAGGAGGACAGGGATAGAGTGGGGAGGAGAGAAGGACAGGTCAAGAGAACAGAAGAGGGGGCAGCCCCATTATATATGTCATCAGACAAACAAAGTGTGGGAAGAGAATGTTAGAGGAGCTATCACAGGGCTCCATGCTCATTTCAAAAGCAACATTTGATAGGATGAAGGTCCTTTCTTTATTTTTGCTGTGCTGGGTCTTTGTTGTGTCACGCACGCTTTCTCAAGTTGTGGTGCAGGGGCTTCTCTTGTTGCACACGCAGCATGGGCTTAGCTGCCCTGAGGCACGTGGGATCTTAGTTCCCTGGCCAGGGATCAAACCCGCATCCCCTGGATTGGAAAGCAGATCCTCAACACTGGACCACCAGGAAGTCCCTGAAGGTCATTTTCAACCACTCTTATTTTCTTGATTTCATCCTGTTTCACCTTCTTGCAGTCTAGAAAGATACTTGCTCCATGGCTGAGCCCTCAGGCCTCCCTGTGATTTAGGGGCCAACCAGGCAAGGCCTCTGTGGTGGGGGCAGGGACGGGGAAGCCTCCCCTGCCATCTATCCCAGGCATCACCTCTTTGTGAATTCAAATCCTTATAGTTCAAGCAAGTTCATAGCAATGACCACAGCCACACCGAGCAGGTGTTATTAAAAGGAATTTAATTCATCTTAATTAAAAACTCTTTAACAGCGAATTCTGTCACAGGCCTTGGCAACTGGAAGCGACTCCAGGGGCACGCCCCTTTGGGATGTGGTTGAGCCATGGTCTCAAATGGCCCACCACTGCCACGTGTGGCAAGGAGCTTACCTGGAAGTTACTTCAATACAATATCAAAGATCTGCGAGGATTTTTTTTTTTAAAAAAGGCTTTAAATATATTAGACTCTCTTGATTGCCATTTTTACACAAAGCTGCTGATACAGTATACAGAGATTTAACTTTTTTTTTCACATAAAATACATTTTTCTTAAGTGTTCTCTGTACATCAGTGGCTTCTGGTCTGGTGAATTATTGCGGGGGGGCTGGGGATCTGCAGACTTTTCCTGGGTGCACAGAGCCAGGCCCCGCACCTTGGCACTCACAGTGCCCATGGGAAGCAGGCCCTCTGACCAACTGACCAACAAGAGACTCTTGTTGAGGGGTGCTTCTAGCGAAGGCAGTCACTTCTGCAAAGTCACCCACTGGCCACATGACCCTTGGCTCTTAGGTGCCCTGGGGGAGGGGAGGCTGTCCCCAGGTCACAATAGCAAGAGTTAAATAGAGTCCTTCTAGGCATCCTGTAAGAAGCGCGCTTCTGGAAAGCATCCCAGTATTCTGCTCTGGAAAAGCAAGTGGGAGAGAGAACTCCAGATCAAAAGGTATCTGATACCAATAACCAAAATGGGTCTCATGTTATGACAAGGCCAGCCAACTGGTGGGTAGGTCAGGGGACACACCCTTGTTAACTTTTCTAAGCCTGCTGAGATTGATCAAACAGTACAGAGCAGTTTCATCAATGCTGCATAATCTGATGGAGAATTACATCCTTAAGTCTTCAGAAGACCTAGGCTTAGGGTTCATTCAACTTCCTGGAGCTACTAGCCAGCAGCTCAGTCTCTGGTGGGAGTCACCAATTTTCAGGGTGGGAGCAAGGGCTGGAGCTCACATGGAGCTATGTGGCACATGCTTTAGAAATAGCCTCCTTTAATCTGCCAGGAACTGCCACCAGACTGGGGTCTAACCAGGAGCTGGGCATCTGGTCGATCTTGCCAGCTTTCTCCGTGCTCCTTGCTCCATATCTGCCAGGAACAGAGGCAGACTTATGAGGAAAGGCTTCGATGTTAAAGGAGAAGCTCCTTTTCCTCCCACTATCCACTGGTGGGGCAGGAGGATTAGGTAATAAACGAGCAAGAGACAATGAGCTGAAGAACCTGAGTTGTATTTGGCAGCAAATTCCAGGCTCCTTTTTCTTCCAGACACTGACTTCAAACTGCTGTTAGACAGTGCCCAAAAGATGCTGGCTGGAAGGCAGCTATCCTTGAAAGTTCCAGATAGACTTCAGATGGCATCTGCCTGGAACCCAAGACCCAGCATCTCCACCATTTAGTGGCAAATGTTATCCAAGGGTGGCCATTTCAGCAACCTCCAAACTAAAGGAATCCACAGTCCAGGGATTCTCAAGAGCAGAAAAGCACAGGGTTGATGGACCAGGACACAGCTTTTCTGTCTCTGAATCAAATGGGAGTTGCTGGTACTCGTGGTCCTCCAAGGATGAGAACTGTAAAGAGCAGTGTCCTCACTCCACCTCGTTCCTCCTCTATCCCCAGAGCCTAACACAGTGCCTGGTGAGCCTCAGTACTCAATAAACTACAGAGTGAATAACTCAATGACCTTGGCCCCAGCTTGTCCCTCGACACCAAGGAGATCCACAGGGAAAGTTTCCCTGGGACTTGATGGGAATGGTTTATCCCTGACTGAAAACATGAGTTAATGCCCAAAAGCCTGCAGTTGGCTCCTGTCAGGCAATCAGCTGGGACTCCCAGCCTTCTGGGTGGGAGACAGTGGCCCAGGAGCAGGAAGCAAGGGAGGAAGGAGGAAACAGCCAGAAGGACTCAGAGGGGGCAATAAATGCCTTCAGTCTCTGGTCTCTGAGCAAACAGATCTGAAAACCTGCACAGCTCTCTCCTAGGAGCGTGTGGCTTCCCTCGGGACCTCCCAGCTCACAGCTCAAGAGGAATTCCAGTGTCAGTCTCATCTGAACACTGTTTTTAAAGCCTAAAGGTATGAGTGTTTTGGATCATCCCTGCCCTGACCCAATCATAGGATGAGATAAGAGAGCCAGCCCCAGACCCCAGAGATGTGGCAGGCGTCACGCACACCTGTCTGCAGTCACCTGACCTGACTTTCCACTCTACACTGGATCCGCCCTGAAACTGGGGTGGGAGTGGTCTGATGCTGTGACTCTCCCTGCATCCAGGAGCCACCAGGGGCGAAGTGACTCCTGAGGCCCTGCTCTCCGGTCCAGCTGCCCTGCACCTGGTGAAGCATCAGCCAGAACCCTTGGAATCCAGCTCTGCCTCTGGGCTACAGGAGCCCTGGGGGCCACAGTGGAGGACTGGGACAAACAGCGGACCCCCTTACTAGCACTGTGGCACAAGGGGCCCCCACCAGCCCCAACTTCTGGCCCAGATGTCTCGCAGGGAGAACTTCTCATAGGTTCAGAAAGAAAAGGGTTAAAGAGAACCCAGATTTGTCCCCCAAATTTCTGAATCTGGACTTCAGGTGCCCCCTTCAGAGCTCTAAAGAGGTAGTTTTAGAACAAGTAAAAGGCGCACGGAGCAGGAAACAGACCTGCAGCTAGTTAGTTACACCAGTAGGTTTTGGCCAAGCCCGTGGACAGCGTCCAACTCGTGGGCAACAATTTCAAAGGGCTCATGAGAGGACGCAGTGGAGAGGAGGCAGGCATCCTGTCCCTCGCAGTCTTCCCTCCCCAGCATCAGAAAGATTGGGGGCCGTGAAACTGTAAAGCTGGCGCAAGACCCAACTCCAGCACCACCACTGGAATGCGGTGCACGACGCTGGAGCACAGATGGGCACCTTGGATTTGCAGGCTTGGGCCGGAGCAGGATAGCAGCCCCTGGGCCAGACAGGAGCTCACAAGAGCCAACTGGCAAGCCCATGTCACTGGGCATTCCTAAAAAAGCAAAGCTGGGCCGGGAGTCCTGAACATTCACTCTAGGAGAGGTGGGGGCCACAGCAGCCCTCCACTGCTCACTCTGATGGCTCAGTCTGAGGAGGACTGGGTGAGACAGGCTGGACTGAAACCATCTGACCAGTCACAAAGCTCGGTCAGGGCGCTGGGCTCTGTCATGCTGAACAGAGATGTCTGCAGAAATTAAAAACATGAACTCACCTCTCTCCCTGGAAAAGCCCTTCCAACTGAAGCTTCTCCCTTAGCTTCACTTTTTTTCAATACCAGTCAGTAAAACCTAGTGATCATGATACTGTCTGTGAAAGAAAGCTAATTCACCGATCCCCCTCCCCAACCTGGAGTTTTACAGTCTAAAAGAATTATTTTATCCAACACACTTATGCTACCTTTGTTCCCTCTCCTCGCCACATTTTGAAGCTTCCATCCAAGAGCAAAATAGATTTGGATTATTCCACGAGCAGAATTACCTGGTGTTCTACCTTGGCCCCTGGGTGCTTACACAGCTGGCTCTAGGCATGGGCAAGGCTGTGGGGAGCAGGTCTACATCCATCTCATCCACCTGCTGTGGGTGCATCAAAGTGAAAGTGTTGGTCGCCCAGTTGTGTCTGACTTTTTGCGACCCCATGAACTGCAGCCCACCAGGCTCCTCCGTTCATGGAATTCTCCAGGCAAGAATACTGGAGTGGGTTGCCATTCCCTTCTCCAGGGAATCTTTTGGACCCAGGGATCGAACCCCCATCTCTTGCATTGCAATCAGATTCTTTACCATAGCTCCCTCTGAACACAGAGAAGACCTCCTGCTCCCACCAGATGGAGACAACAATACCAAGTCATCATAGGACTCCAGGCAAGATGATGGGTCTCAGGTTAGCAGGCCCCCTCCCCTGCTAAAGCCATGTTGGCAGTGGTAACAAAACTCTGAATCTTAACTTCAGTCCTCTTAGAAGAGCTCACAAATTTTCATTCCCACCTGCTTCCCATGAGCCCAGCTGTGTCATCCCTACACAAGTTGACTGAGTGTGAGAGTGTGTGTGTGTGTGTGTTGATATGCGATGTGTGAGTACTGGTCCAGAGAAGCCTTGACCAACAATAGAACTGGAATCCCAGCTCGCCCTCCCAAAATCTGACAGCAGGATGAGACAGGAAGCCACGATGGGCCTTGTTTTTTGATGGCAGACAATGCAGCAAGAAGCAGAACCATGGGAAGTGGTGATGCTATAGGCAGCTGGCTGAAAGGTGGGTTCTGAGTTCCTCTGGAACGCAGAGCCCACCTCCCCCTTCCCGCCCCAGCTGCCCTGCCCCCCGCCCCCAGCCAGGGCTGCTGGGCTGGCCTGGATTCCAGGGCCCCTCTCCCCAAGCATCTCTCTCCTCCATCCCACAGAGACTAGGAGATGCGGCAGCAGCCATGGACCTTCTCCTCCATCTCCTCTATGGGGGCCTTGAACTTCAGGAGTGGGGGGTCTCCACTGGTGACCGTGTAATACACCGAGGTCCCATTGCTACTGTACGGAGAAGTTCTGCCTCCGATCAAGGGGGCCTTGCCTTCGCTGCTGCCCTCGCCCGTCCTGGACACGCCACTGCCCAGGTGGGTGCTCAGGAAGGGGTGGCTGAGCAGCTTGGCCGCAGCCCGCTGCCTCTTCAGCTCCAGAAGCGTCTGGGGGCTCTGTTCCTTGTAGCCACTCCAGGATGGGGTGGCATCGGCCACGCCAGGGTTGCCATAGGCCATGCTGTAGTCGGGCACCTCGTGCACTTTCCAGACGTCCCCGTTACACAGCGCATACTGGTAGGTGCTGACTGGAGCCCGGAGGCCGTTCTCAACAGGCATGTCCATGTCGCTGTGTGGGATCTTGGTGGGAAACTCGGAGAGCAGCACGGGCTTCTCCAGCCTGGGGTTCTGAGGGTGAGAAGGACAACATCATCAGCTGGCTAGGGGATCTGAACTCCACCCCTACCTGCGCCTCTACTGAGGGCATGATTGCTTGAACCCGTCCTCTTCCATTTTCTCTACCTAAAACCTCCGTTTTCCTTTGGGGAATCTCACCAGTCGTGGGTTTGGATAGACCCGACTGACTCCCATCTTTGCTCCGGGAGATAAACCATGACCCCAGGACCTGGCCAATCAATTAACTCACTATGGGAATTAGTGCAGGAATGGGTTCAGAAATTGGTTCCATGAAACTCAACCCTGGGACTTACTGCTAGAAAAATTGGGGAAGAGCAGCTCTGTTTCTATAGAAACTGCAGGGGTGAGAATCATAAACTGGGGAGACGGCGTGTCAAAAGGTCTGCTTGGCTGTGAAACCAACATTAAGGAAGACAGAGATGACAGAGACACTGCACCCTCGTGATATGTTCTTTTTTTTTTTTTTTTTAAAGATTCTTTGATGTGGACCATTTTAAAAGTCTCTACTACATTTATTACAACATTGCTTCTGTTTCTATGTTTTAGATTTTTGGCCGCGAGGCATGTGGGATCTTATCTCCCTGACCAGGGATTGAACCTGCACCCCCTGCACTGGAAGGTGAAGTCTGAACCACTGGACTGCTGGGGAAGTCCCCTGATGATATGTTCTGAGTCCCCGGATCCAGTTGGCCCAGACTTTCCAGTTACCCAAGCCAGTGCATTCTTTTTGTGTCTCTAAGTCAATCTTAGTTGGGCTTTTTGGTCACTGAGAATCCTCTCCCTATACTCCTGGGATATCTCTGCTCTAAATGGGAGAGGTTCTTACTCAGAGATCTTTTACACCCAGCAATCCCTGGGTAACAAGAGCTTTAAAAGGAGCTGCTACCTAGAAACTCTAAGGAAAAGGTGGATATATTTGACAGTAACAAAAATATAAAGCATACCAAAAATCACTATAAACAAGGTCAGAAGACACACAAAAAACTTTTTTTTTTTTGGCCACACGACAGCACGTGGGATCTTAGTTCCCCAGTCCTTGCCCCCTGCAGTGGAAGCACAGAGTCTAAAACACTGGACCACCAGGGAAGTCCCCCCACTTATTTTTCTGTAAACCTAAAACTACTCAAAAAAATAAAGCCTATTTGTTAATAAATAAATAAATAAATACAATGCCTGAGTCCGAAGCCTGGAGACTGATTTAATTAACTGATATTACAGTCTGGACATCAGGTTTTTTTAAAAACAAAAACAAAACACCTCCCCAAGGTGATTTTCTTGTACAGTTTAGACCGTGAGCCACTGGTTGAAGAGACAGAGTTGTCTTATCACGGCTGTGCCTGCTATCAGGAAGTCAGCTCTGCCAAAAGTGGGTACCACAGCCAGCCCTGGGGGCTATCTGTGCAGAGTCCTGTCAGAAATCTGACTTGGGAGTCAGGCTGAGCAAACACACCCTTAGATCAGTGGTTCTCAAATTCTTGCATGCATCCGAATCCTCTGGAGGGCTGGTTAAAACACAGAGTGCTGAGTCCCAGCCCCAGGATTTATGATTCAGTCCATCTCCTGTGGGGCCTGAGAACCTGCATTTCTCTTTTAATCAGAGGATAATTGCTTTACTATGTTGCGCTGGTTTCTGCGGAACATCAACATGAATCAGCCATAGGCATGCATATAGCCCCACCCCTTGAACCTCCCTCCCACCCCACCCCCATCCCACCCCTCTAGATTATCACAGAGCACCAGGTTGAGCTGGGCTTCCCTGGTGACTCAGACAGTAAAGAATCTGCCTGCAATGCGGGAGACCTGGGTTCAAACCTTGTGTTGGGAAGATCCCCTGGAGGGGGGCATGGCAACCCACTCCAGTATTCTTGCCTGAAGAATCCCCACAGACAGAGGAGCCTGGAGGGCTGTACAGTCCATGGGGTCCCAAAGAGTTGAACACGACTGAAGTGACTAAGCACACACTCATATCTTTGGGGTAGAAGGGCTGCCTGGAAGAGGGAACGTAGGAGCTTTCTGGGGTGACAGAAATGCGTGTACTTTCACCTAAAGGTACACATTGGAAAGAGGTCATTGAAAAAGTCATTTAAGATTTCTGTAAGTTATACAAGTTACACCTCAATCACAAAGAAAAGATAATTAAGCATATCGGGGAAGAATCTGAAATGTGATTTGATTTCAATCTACAACTCTTTTCTTTCCTAACCCCCAAGCTTAGGTGGGTAGAGGCAGAACTCGAGCTCCGAGTGTACAGGCTCCATCCCAATCAGCGTTTCAGTGGGGATTCTCTCTTTTTAAAAAAACACTTTGAATCAAATCTTTTTTAACATTTATTTGGCTGCGCTGGGTCTGTAGTTGTGGTTTATCCCCTGATCAGGGATCAAACCCAGGTCCCTTGCATTGGGAGCGAGGAGTCTTAGCCCTTGGACTACCAGAGAAGTCCCTCTTTTTGTTTTTTGTTTTTACTCTTTTTATTTTATATTGGAGTATAGTTGATTGACAATATTGTGATAGTTTCAGGTGGGCAGCAAAGGAACTCAGCTGTACATATCCATGGATCTATTCTCCCCCAAACTCCTCTCACAATGGAGATTCTTTAGAGCAGATGCCTTCACTCCTGGTGGGAACATGCCCTATGACAAGCCCTCACGTGACCTCCTTGTTCACGCAGGGAAGCAGGGTCCCACTGAGACATTTTGTATCCCTCCAAGCAACACTGGCTAGAAATGTTTTCCGCTGCTCTTTGTGTGATGGTAGAACCACAAAGGCACACCACTGCTGGTATGGTCAGCCCCTCCCTTGTGCCCAGCAGTTCTGCTCTGGCCCCAAACTTGTATACTCCACTCAGCAAGAGTGCAGCCAGGCATGGACCTGAATGCATCGGTACTGAGTCAAATAGTGCCCCCCGAAACTCACATCCACCCCACATCTCTGAGTGTGACCCTATTTGGAAATAGGGTCTTCACACGTGTGATCAGTTACATTAAGATGAGGTCACACTGGACGAGGGTGGGCCCTAATCCAATGACTGGTGTCTTTCTAAGAGAAAACAGAGACACAGACCCACACACAAAGAAGGCCACGTGGAGACAGAGGCAGAGATTGGAGGCACGCGAGCAAAAAGCCAAGGAATGCCCGAGATGGCAGAAGCTAGGAGACAGGAATGGAGCAGAGTCCCCTTCCGATATCCAGAAGGAACCAAGCCTGGAGACACCTTGATTTTTAGACTTCTGGCTTCCAGAACTGGGAGAAAAGACATTTGTCTCGCTTCAAGCCACCTAGTTTGCGGTAATTCATTACAACAGTTCTCAGAAAACAATACAGCATCTTCTTAGGAAAGCGGTTTAATGCCCAGACCAGTATCTACTCCTAGAACCAGCTTCTTAGACGTTCTGCCAGCCCCTATACTTTTCAAAAATTTTCTTCCAACCCGATATCTCAACACAATTCTCAACATCTTGTTAGGTTCCCCCTAAAAAAGTTTTAACACCCTTCTCTCCCAGAGCTGCCGCCCTACTGAACCTTCTCCTCTGGGAAGCCAAAACAAAATCTCTCTTCTGCTGGAGCTCAAGCAGGCACATGGTGATCACTCACTCCCTGGAAGTTATGAGCCCCTACTGTGTGCCAATCACCCAGCTCTGACGTGAACACATCCTACACTCGCCTCAATAACCACGGTAGGCAACCCCATCAGACAGGATCCAGCTGGTTTAAGGGCGATGGCCAGCTGACCTCCCTCCGAAGGCTCTGAGATAAAGACGCAACACCAGGCTGGGGTTCCATCTGTTCCCCTCCCACGGCAGTGGTCACTGGGGCCAGGTGGGAGGCAAGCTCTCACCGGGTCCTTATTCTCTTGGTCTGTCCTGGTCTCCCTGATGTCCCCGTTGTAGGTGGAGTTCCGCTGATCCTCGGATGCACTCCGCTGCTGCCAGAGTATAGCCTCTCCCTCATACTCCTTCCTGTACAGGTTGGTCCTGTCGGACAGGCTGGCTCGACGTACCACCTTCCTAAGGGGAGAGGGAGGTGCTGGGAGGCTGCTTCCAGGCTCCATGGGCAGGAGCATCCTTGGGCGCCCCTGGCTGTCCTGCCCCCAACTCACCCTCGGCTGCCCGCGCTGGACGTCCTCCTGCTCAAAGATGACTTATGCCTCAGCTGCGACTTCATGATCACGTCGTGCTTGTGTTTCAGCTCCAACAGCAGGACTTTGAACTCCTCCTCTTCACACAGGTCTGAAAGGGTGGAGGAGTCCATGGTAGGGGACAGAGAAGGGTCTGGTGATCCCCGAGGGCCCCCCAGACCCACTGAAAATTCATATCTTCTGGGGTGTGGGTGGAGGGGAGAAAGCAGTGCCAGCCTTATTTCCTGGGCTTTAACCCAATCCTTAGAGGAGTGTAAGAAGAGGAAACCCCAGGTCCCACGCACAGTCCCCATTCACAGGTATGACTGAAGGATTCATACACCTTTGATCACTTCCAAGAGGAGTTATCAATTCTCCACTGATATAAAATATATCAAGAGAAACCAGAAGGTACCCCACAGAGCCCAAGCAAGACATTATGAAAAGAGCCTGAAATCATATATCCCCACCCACTCAATCCCTCTCATCCTTTAGTTCATCTGTCTACCTATTTGCTGAACCAGTCATCATAGGTTCATCCTCTGCCCACCCATCCTCTTATTTATTCATCCATACATTCACCCACTTATCCATCCATTAATCTACCACCCATTAATTTATTCATCAAACTATCCATCTACCATCTATCCAACCATATATTCAACCATTTATCCTCCACTCATCAAAAAAATCAATGAGTGCAGGTGTGGTCCTTCTGAACTTACCAATTGGCATCTCGTCCATGGATGTCCTAGCACTGAGACTGGCCCCATGGGACACCAACAGCTCTGCCATCTGCATCTGAAACACAGGAAGAAGCCCGGGTTCCCCCCTGCCCATAGCTGAGAAAGCCTAGGAGTTGGAGACAGTGAGAGTTCAAAGCTTCTTAGGATATGATCCAAAGAATGGTAGGGCAAAGCTGACTCCCAGGGAAGGCTCTGCCCCCTAAAGCCAGGAACTCTGGCAAATGCAATGGGCTTGACACCTCCTCCAGCATGACTCAGCCATACCGAGGGACAGAAGGAGTCAGCTATAACTCCAGAGCTGTAAAATGTTTAAAGAGGAATGGCGAAAGCTACAGAGATTTCTATCTGGGAAACAAGTAGAAAAACTCAAGACAGAAATGTGGGAAATTTTCTAATTTGGCAAATTGGATTGTCATCTTGTTAGGACACAATTTGACAATCCTTTTTGTAAACTCCGTAGGTCTTTTCACATCCTACACACTAGCTGTAGTCAACACCCTAAGTGGGTCAGGTGTTCTTTTGAACCAACTCCCAGCCCAAAGGTCATCAGGTTGGCCGTAAGCTGGCCTCTCTCACAGCACTGTGGGTGACAATTACCTGTCCCCAGAAGGCAGCGGCGTGCAGGGGCTCCCAGCCATCCCAGTCCTTCACATCCACGCGTACACCATGATCCAGGAGGAGCTCGGCTGCCCGCAGGTATCCGTTGGCTCCAGCTATGTGCAGCTGAAGGAGAGGAAAGGGGTCAGCACTCCCCATGGGGGCTGGTCCCTCATGTGGAAGCAGGATAGCCCATGCCCCGGCCCAAGGCCCAGATCATACTTGGGGCCAGTAGAATGGAATCAAAGGAGGTGAAGATACCAGCCACGTTACAGAGCATTAGTAAGTCTGCAGTATGGAACTAGAAGGTAAGGGAGAAGGGGCTTCTCTTCTGTCTTCAAGCCCCTGTCGTTAAGGCATCAGCATTTACTGAGTGCTTACTCTGCACTGAGCCCTGTAGACGGGGTCTCAGAGGTCCAACAGAACACAGCCCTGATGGCCAGATGCCACGTCATCCGGGGGTCAGGTGGCTACAAGTTTCTGGCAAACAGGTTTTGGGTTTTTTTGCTTTTTTTAATTTTCAGGAAAAAAAAAAAAAAAAACAGGGTGTGATCTGGAACAGGCACACATGAAAACTGGTATCACTATCTGATTTATAAATGTTTGATGCTTGCCAACTATTAAGAATGACACACACAGCCAGCCAGATATTAAAAGCTGCAGGGCCAGGTACACAGCTGAGAATAAAAAGTTATGACTGGGAGAGTGATATTCATGGTTTTTTTGATTTTTTGTTTTACTAAAGTATAGTTGATTTACAATGTTTCAGGTATATAGAAAAGCAATTCAGTTATTCATCTGCATATATTTTTTTCCAGATTTCCTTCCCCATTACAGGGGATTACAACTATAATTACATTGAATATAGTTCTCTGTGCTACACAGTAGGACCTTGTTATTTATTATATAAATAGAAGTGATCATGTTAATAATAACAATGAGTTCATCACCAGAATCTATTGAGAGTTTACAGGCTCTGTGCTGAGCAGCTACATGCAGAATCTCATTTAGTCCTCCCAACAGCCCCCTGGGGAAGGTACGCCTCCCTGCTTCACTGGGAAGAACTGAGACCTAGTGTGTGCCCAGCCATGTGAGTGAAGCCACTCTGAGGCCAGCCCAGGAGGAGCAGACCCCTGTGTCTTCAGGGCTGAGCCACAGACCCAGAGGAGCCCCATCCAGGGCGGGCAGTCCTGGCACAGCCTGGCCATAACTTCGTCCAGTCTTCATGCAGCATCCAATCCAACTACCTGACTCAACTCTTGAGTGTTGGGCTGAGCAGGGACCCCTTTCTTAGAAAAGAGCATGAGGCACAAAAACCTAAAAAAGAGAACTACTTCCACTGCTGGATATATATCCAAAGAAAATGAAAACACGAATTCAAAAAGATACAGGCACCCCAACATTCATAGCAACATCATTTACAATTGTCAAGATATGGCAGCAACCTAAGTGTCTGTCAACAGATGAATGGATAAAGAAGGTGTGGTGTATATATAGACAATGGAATACTACTCAGTCATATAAAAGAATGAAATAATGGCATTTGCAGCAACATACATGGACCTAGAGGGTATTATGTTTCATGAAAGAAGTCAGACAAAGACAAATACTCTATGTTATCACTTACATGTGAATTTAAAAAAATAAATGAATGTATGTAACAAAACAGACTCACTAATAGAGGGAAGGGAGAGGGGAAAGATAGGGGTAGAGGGCTGAGAGACACAAACTACTATGCATAAAACAAATAAGCAAAGTATATTGTACAGCACAAGAAAATATAGCCATTATTTTGTAATAATTTTTAATGGAGTATAATCTATAAAAAATATTGAATCACTGTATTATACACCTGAAACTAGTATATGATAAAGCAACTATATTTCACTGAAATAAACAAATAATCAATTTTAAAAGTTTTATTTAAAAAAAAGAAGAAAGGGGGATGAGGCAGAGGGTGGGACTCAGGAACAGGGTGGGAGAAATCCAATGATCACATCTGGGCTACCAGATCAGGCCTGAGGGGCAGTGAGAGGGTGGGCCTCAGGAATAGGGTGGGAGAAATCCAATGATCACATCTAGGCTACCAGATCAGGCCTGAGGGGCAGTGAGGGAACTTGGTACTGCTGAGCCCTACCTGAAAAGCTGAAGATTCTGAGACCCTGAGTGCTCACAATCACATGGACCCCAAGCCTAGGACAGGATGGGCCCAGCCATGGGCAAGGTTGAGGGAGGCTTCCAAGGCCATGTTCTAGTTCTCAGTTTAGAGGCTGCAGAAGCAGACTTCCCCAATACTGAGCTGTATCATGCTATGAAAGGGGAAGAAAGATCAAGAAGGTTTCACTGACACTTGAATTGGAACAGTGAGTGAAGCAAATGAGGCAGATAGAGAGAAGATTCCATCATTCTCTATCTCCAGTGTCTAGTAAAGCATGTGGCACAGAGGATGTGTATGTTGATGATGGATGATGGATGGGTGGACCAATGGATGGATGGGTGAACCAATGAATGGATGGGTGAACCAATGAATGGATGGCTGGACCAATGAACTGATGGGTGGACCAATGGATGGATGGGTGAACCAATAGATGGATGGGTGGACCAGTGAATGGATGGGTGAACCAATGGATGGATGGGTGAACCAAAGAATGGATGGGTGGACCAATGGATGGATGGGAGGACCAATGGATGGATGGGAGGACCAATGGATGGATGGGTGGACCAGTGAATGGATGGGTGAACCAATGGATGGATGGGTGAACCAAAGAATGGATGGGTGGACCAATGGATGGATGGGAGGACCAATGGATGGATGGGTGGACCAGTGAATGGATGGGTGAGCCAATGGATGGATGGGTGAACCAAAGAATGGATGGGTGGACCAATGGATGGATGGGAGGACCAATGGATGGATGGGTGGACCAGTGAATGGATGAACCAATGGATGGATGGGTGGACCAGTGAATGGATGGGTGAACCAATGGATGGATGGGTGAAGTAATGGATGGATGGGTGAGCCAATGGATGGATGGGTGAGCCAATGGATGGATGGGTGAACTAATGGATAACCAGTGAATGGATGGGTGAACCAATGGATGGATAGGTGAAGTAATGGATGGATGGGTGAGCCAATGGATGGATGGGTGAACTAATGGATAACCAATGGATGGATGGGTGGACCAATGGATGGATGGATGAACCAAAGAATGGATGGGTGGACCAATGGATGGATGGGGGGACCAATGGATGGATGGGTGAACTAATGGATAACCAATGGATGGATGGGTGGACCAATGGATAGATGGGCGAACTAATGGATGGATGGGTGGACCAATGGATGGATGGGAGGACCAATGGATGGATGGGTGGACCAGTGAAAGGATGGGTGAACCAATGGATGGATGGGGGGACCAATGGATGGATGGGTGAACTAATGGATAACCAATGGATGGATGGGTGGACCAATGGATAGATGGGCGAACTAATGGATGGATGGGTGGACCAATGGATGGATGGGAGGACCAATGGATGGATGGGTGAACTAATGGATGGATGGGTGGACCAGTGGATGGATGGGTGAACCAATGGATGGATGGGTGGACCAATGGATGGATGGGTGAACTAATGGATGGATGCGTGAACCAAAGATGGATGGGTGAACCATAGGATGGGTGAACCAAAGATGGATGGGTCCCTGGGGTGTCTGGTCTCTGAAGTCAGGGAACCAGAAGAGAGGCTGTTGCATCAACATCAGGGACAGACAATGAAACAGGCACTGAGGTGGGAGAGGGTACACTGAGGCAGGAGAATGAACGGTGCAAAGCAAGATGGCCTGGATGAGTGGATGAATGTGGCACCCGTCTTGAAGCAGGAGACATCATGGGAGGAGGTGGAAATAATGAACTCAGAATGGACAACTGTAGCATGAGGTAAAGGAGGAGCTTGGAGACAGAAGAGGTGAACGGCAGAGCCAAGCCTCCCCAACCCAGAGCTCCCAACTCCCAGCCCCAGCTTCTCAAAGCAGCTGATCCCTGCTCTGCTAACTCTCCACATTCCAGGGGGGACCCTGTCCCCAAAAGGGGGAGGAAGTCCAAGGCTACGGACAGGGCCCCACTGTGTAGGCTTGACCTCCACCCAGTGCTGGCCCCGTTCAGCTCCAGCTGGTCTGGGTTCTGGTCCCAACCCCCCAGCCCAATCCAGCCTGGCCCCTCTCCTCACCAGTGTGGCCCCCTGGGCATCCACCCAATCAAGGTCCTGGCCAGCTGCGATCATACAGTGAATGTCTGAAATCATCTGCTGCTCGGGAGCTGCCCGCATCTCGTTGATTTTCTCCTGGGTGATGCCTGCAGTGGGGGAGAGGGGCACTGAGTCAGCATTCCCAGGCAGAGAACCCATGGGGGAGGGGAGTGAGGGCAGAGGGGGCAGGAATGACTCCTCTTTCCTAGGGTCTGCCGTCAAGTGGGTAGACAGACGTGCTCAGAGATCATTTCTCCCAGGCCCAGTGAAAATGAACACCACGTGTTGGGCCATGAAAAAGAGCCTGGAATCCAGTTGGCACTGTATTAATATCAATGACTGTTACGTACACAGCTCTTCTACCTGGCAGTCCCGACCACCCACCTACCCACCTCCGGCTGCTCAAATTCCTGGTTCGTCTCATCCTTTAGGTCCAGCCTGGATCACCTCCTCAGCTGGCCTCCCCTGCCTGCTCTATCTGACCAGGTCTCTGTTCATTTCTTCCACTTCATCCAGAGCTGTGTTTGCAGCACCAGGCACCAGGCATGCTCAGTGAATCTCTATCACGGCCATGACTAAATTACTGAATATATCACTTCTGAATGGAGAGCTGAATAAATCGAGGTGGAGGGACTCAGAGACACATTTTCAAACCTGAATCTCTGGCTAAAATTTAAGTGTTACTGGCAGCTACTAAAGAGAGAGTGATTGCTCTGAAAAAAAGGTCCATGAGAGCAAGCATTCTTGGATAGAACTCAGGGGAGGTCTGTAAACTTGAAGGGAGAAAAAGAATGATCTATTTTCACTAATTTTTTATTTGTTTAATTTTTATTTGTTTGTCTCTTTTTGGCTGTGCTGTGTCTTTTTCGCTGGGTGCGGGCTTTCTCTAGTTGCGGCGAGTGGGATCTACTCGCTAGTTTCGGTGTCTAAACTTCTCAATGTGATGGCTTCTTGTGTTGGAGAGCAGGGACTCTGGTGCACAGGGGCTTAGTTGTTTAGGGGCATGTGGAATCCTCCTGGACCAGGGATCAAATCCACGTCCCCTGCCTGCCAATGCATTCTTGGATTCTTATACACTGGACCACCAGAGAAGTCCTATTTTCACTAACTTTTCAATGAGATATAGCATTTCCTTCTAGTCCAAATTCACAGCAGAATTGGCAGTGCCCATGACTTTGTCACCAACAGAAACTATAGGTATTTTCACATCATGCTATCTTATTGTTTCATGAATCAATGAAGTTTCTATATTACACATTTAAAAGTATTTGGTGAGCCTTACTTTAATAGCAGTGGTTTCCTTTATAATCCTATGGCTTTGATAACTCCATTTATAAGTACAGAAGGGGTGGGTTCATAGATTCACCAGACTGGCACAAAAATTATTAGGAAGTTCTACAGAAAGTGGACAGGGAAAGCTCCAGAGCTAGGGAATGGGCAGGCCAAAAGGGAGGTTCCTGCAGCTATCTGGGCAGAAACACAAGGGCAGAGATGAGGGGAGGACCTCAGACTGCAGTCCAGGGTCTGGATTTGAGATGTATTTCTAAAGAGGAGGCCTTTCAGGAGCATGTACTGGGGTGGCGGGGGCGGGCTGGTCTCTGCTGTATTTGTTTCCTCTCTGAAGCTCATTTGTGAGCCGAGAACAGCCCACATCTTGTTTATCCGGGGTCCCTGGCAGCCCAAGTGGTGCCTGGCACAGAGCAGGCAGCCGTGAATGTTCTTGACTTTGTATTTTCCCAAATGGGAATATATCTTTATTGTGAATGTTTTGAATTGAACTGTCACAGCTGATGAAGAGACGGGGCCAGCTGAGGCTGCCCATGCGTGTGGGCGACACAGATGACAGCCACGCCCCTCCTTGTGCACAGCTCGTTTTCCAGGCTTGTTCTGTGTTCAATCTTGTCCATCACATGGGTAACAACCATCGTGGGGTCCTGTCCCAGTTCCTGAGCACTAAGCGATGGGCACGTCTCTAGGTAACTTGTTCACCTGCACTGATCTGAGAGAAGCTCGCCACAGCCCCACACCCAGCCCACTTCACAGCCGGCGGCCCTGTCCTTACCCTGGTACGCCATGCACGTCTCAATAACATCCAGGGTGGGCTCATCCTCACAGAGGTCATAGGGCATGTTCCCATCGGAGTTGACAGCGAGCAAGTCGGCTCCACTGCAGAGAGAGGACCAGGGTGAGGGCCAGGAACGTGCAGAGGGTTGGTCTGACTGCCTCCACTGTCCAGCCTCTCACCCACACCCCGCGGTGCACCCCAACACCCACAACCCAACCACAGTGCAGCCCAGCAAGGACTGCATCTCCAGGGTCTCAGGGGTCCTGGGGGGGAAGGGGACACAGTCCCAGGATAGCTGTGCCTCTTTCCCCAGCTTCCTCCTCTGCTGAACCAGCAGGTGGGCACTTGAGGATAGATGTCAAATAAGAAAAGACAAAGTTAATGGTGGTAGCACTACTTCCCAAGCATCTGCTAGGAGCCAGGCTTGATCTAAGCCCTTTACATCATCTGATATAATCCTCATAATAGTCTTCTTGGTTCAGTATTATTGGCCCCATCTCACTCAAGGGAAAACAAGATTCAGACAGGGTCAGTTACTTGCCTGAGGTCACACAGCTAGGATGTAAGAGGTTCAAGACGGAAACCCGGCTCTTTCATGGGCCAGCTCTTTTTACTTTTCCCTGTCCTATTTCAATATTAGACCAAGTGCAGAAACACCCAAGGATACCCCCAATTCCTCCTCTAAGTCCCTGCCCCAAAGGGAAACCAGGACGAGGCAGGAGAGAGCCTTGGGACCCCGTGGGAGAATTCCCCTTTGGGGCCAGTGGCTCCCAAATGCATGGTCCTGGGCTGCCCTGTGGCAGAATCACTCAGATGCCACTGAAATAAAATGAAGCTTCCTGGACTCCACTCTAGACCTCCTGAAACAGAGTCTCTCAAGAGGATGGGGCGGGGTTGAGGATTACACATTTTAAACCCATGATTCTGGTACAGATTGGCGCTGGGGACTGGCACCATGCTGGTATCCTCTCCCTTTTCCTCTCGCATCACCTCTGATTGAATGGTAGCCATCTGATGCCCCTGCAGACTTAGCCACACCCAGGTGTTCATCAGAGGTGTGGGCACGGGCCACCTGCCAGTCCTCTGGCCTAACAGCCCTCCCCGGGGACCTGTCTGAGCTCCTGTGTGCTCTTGGGTAAGCTAATCCACCTCTCTGAGCCAGGGAAGCATCTCTTATCACCCGAGTAGCCACCCAATGGGCCCTGGCTGCTCTGCTGAGACCTCCGCCAAAGGCCACTTTCCCTTGGCCGCTATACCTGAATCCCTGTGCTCAGATGCTTTCCTGGGACTCCAGCCACCATTGATCTCACTTTGTCTCGGTTCTGGGACTGAAATCACCTGATTTCCTGCTGAGTTTCTCAGGACTTTTGTGTCCCTGAGTGTTCAGTGCCCAGCACAGGGCTTGGCCCAGCTCAAATGCCCACCAATCATTAGATGAGTTCAATGAAATACACTTGAAATTCAAGATTGCCTCTTCCCTGTGTTTGCAGAGCCTGAGCAGACTGGAAAGAAGTTCCGGGTGGGGGAAGACTGTTCAGAACTCTACAGAGGGAAATGGCCTTATTCCTGGAGAAGACATTGCTACATTATGTCCCCCAAAGTAGGTTCTGCCCCAAAGAAAAGCATGTAGATGGGATTTGAGGGGGCAGAGCCAAGGAAAAATGCCTGCTTTTTCATAGCAAGAAAAACAGCAACAACACATAAGTATGGAGATGAATACAGACTCGTGGGGACAGACAGAGAAAAAGAGATGAAAAGAAAGAGAATCTTACCCTGATACAAAGCCAGAGACAATACAAGAAAACTACAGACCAATATCCCTTATGAACAGTGATGCAAAACTCCTCAAGAAAATACTAGCAAACCAAATTCAGCAGCATAGTAGAAGGATTATATGCCATGGCCAAACGGGATTTATTCCTGGAATGCATAGATGGTAAACTGTGCTGCGTATTTTATGACCATCATATCGGGAGAAAGGAAGAGAATGAAAAGAGAGAGAACGTGAATTGAGAGAGACACGGGGGAAAAGACAAAGTGAGATCAAGGAGGAAAGAAGAGACAGAAAGGGAAGACAGGAGAGAAAGACACAGGGATGGAAAGGGAATGTGGGGAGAAAAGGGAAACAGGAGAGAAAGACACAGGGATGGAAAGGGAATGTGGGGAGAAAAGGGACAGGCAGCAAAGAGGCAGGAAAAGAGAGAGAGATGAAAGTCGCCCTATAAACACACCGAAAACAAGGACCCAGAAAAACACCAAAGGCGCGCTGACGGCCGATTCATGTCAGTGTATGGTAAAACCCACCACAGTATTGTAAAGCAATTAGCCTCCAATTAAAATAAATAGATAAACCGAAGGCGGAGGGAAGGCTGCGCCTGGGGAGAGAGGGGCACGTACTACTGAACGAGGATTTTCACCAGGTTAATGTGGCCGCAGGTGGCCGCGGCGTGCAGGGGCGTCCACAGCTCGTTGTCCTTGGCATTCACGTTGGCACCGTGCGAAAGGAGCAGCTTGACAATTTCCTCAAAGTTGTCGATGCAGCACTGCAAGGTGGACACAGGCAGGGTCAGCTCCGGGCAGGTCACGATGAGGGCACACCCAGTTCCCGACAAGGACAACGGAGCCAAGCTGCCTGGGTTTGAATCCAGCTCCATTACGTGTGTGCTGTGTGATCACGGGCAAGCCACGTAACCTTTCTGAGCCTGTTTCCTTGTGAGTAAGTTAATAATGTACAAGATAAAAATATAAAAGCAATATAAAGAATAAAGTCAGCTGTAATAAAGTAATAAAGTCAGCTTCGCAAATGTTGGTGGAATGGGATGAAATTTCGAACAAGGCTTTAAAACCTTTCCTTTTTAATTTCAGAAGGCTTTCTTCAAACAAAACTGTAAGGAGAACTTTAAGTTAGATAGCCAATAAATTCAAGCAGGGAGGCTCAGGCTGAATGAAGCTGGGGTGTGTGTGGGTGGGGTCCCCCTCCCCATCAATGGCCCCCCTAGATTATAGTTTGAAACCTCTGACTTAGGAATTTCTGACCCAGAAGCTAGTTCTTGGGGAAGTCCCAAGTCATGAAGCCTCCCCCTAAAAACCCAGCTCCGCCCAAGGGCTCTACTGGGTCCTGACAGAGTCCCTGTGAGGAAAGAGCCGTGTCTGTCCTCCCACTTCTCCACATGTGGGTCAGCCCCAATGAGAAGGCAGCTTACAGAGAGATACTGGGCTCCAAAAGCCACTGAAGCCCCCAAACTCCAGCGAGGGAGAGTGAAAGATTCCAAGGAGACAGAGGGAGCTCAAGCTGGGGCCATGAGCAGAGAGAGGTGAGGATAGAGGAGGCAGAAGACGGGGATCCACTTTGCAGGCTGCAGAAAGGATCTCAGATGACCGCCGGAGAAATCAGCAGGGGACAGGGCAGCAGACCTGTGGCTCAGAACTGCCCATCCAGGGACGGCTCTGCCCTCAGTGCATGGGAGACACTGCAGAGTTATACTCAGAGAAGCAGCACCTCTGACTATTTGTTTTTTTAAAAAAGTCCCTCCTCCAGCTGCATGTGGAGAACAGACTTCCATCACAAGCTTCTGGAGGGAGAAGAGGGAGAGTGGGGAACTATGTCAAAATCACCC
This sequence comes from Bos mutus, assembly GCF_027580195.1. Taxonomy (NCBI): domain Eukaryota; kingdom Metazoa; phylum Chordata; class Mammalia; order Artiodactyla; family Bovidae; genus Bos; species Bos mutus. The sequence continues at coordinate 52,013,697 of NC_091629.1, read as the reverse complement.
CCACTTAAGAGATGATGGCAGCCTGACCTACAGAAGTGACCGCAGGCATGGGGAGAAGCGACTGGATGCTAGCAGAAAGAGCGGGGGCACCTGTGGGAGCCCAGGGCCTCAGGGGGGTGCGGGGACGGGGTGGCACCACGGCCCCCATCCCCATTCCCTGCAGAACCAGGGGTCAGAGGGATGTCCTCGGTGGTCCAGTGGTTAAGACTCTGAGCACCCAATGCAGGGAACCTGGGTTCATTCCCTGGTCAAGGAACTAGATCCCTCATGCCACAACTAAAAGATCCTGCATTCCACAAGTAAGACCTGGTGCAGCCAAATACATACTTACATACATACCAAATACATACATCCATACATACCACACACATACACATCAAATACATACATGCATACGTACCAAGCACACATATACATACCAAACACACACACATACACACAAAATACATGCTTACATACATAACAAATACGTGCATACATACATACATACCACACACATACATACCAAATACATGCTTACACACATAGCAAATACATGCATACATACATACATACCAAATACATACATATATATATTTAAAAAAGAAAAAAAGAATCGGGGGTCAGCCCTGGACATATGAGACATATAGGAAATGAGCAGAGATGGTGCCAGGTTCTCTTTATGCACCATCTGACCTGGGGTTGGCTGGGTCTGGGGGCATCTCTCCAGACAGGAGAGTCAAGGGTGACCCAGTGGAGCAGAGCACTGCCTCAGGTGGTCGAGAGAAACATGCAGTGGCATGGTACCGCCAGCAGAGGGCGCCAAAAGCACCAGGGTGAGGCAGTCTGGAAAGGCGAGGGTCCCCCGGTGGGCGGTCACTGGCAGATGAGTTTGGGATGGCCTGGTCCATAGAAGGAGCCAGGAGCAGCCCGGACTGTAGGGTGAGGGGACAGGAGGGCCAGAGATCCCACCACGAGGGGCTGCAGAAATAAGACAGGCAGGGCGGTGGACAGGTGGAGCGATTACGCACATAGAATTGCAGTCGTGTGAGAAAGATGCCCAGGGGCTGGGCCAGTCTGCAGCTGGGAAACTCGACCTGAGCATGGGCTGGGTTGGGACCTGGGTGCAGGAGTGCAGTGGGGGCTGGTACGTGGTGGAGGGGGGCAGCGTCCTCGCCCACATTCCCCAAGGTGGGCCATAGCACCTGGCACCGATGACTCCTCCCGCCCCCTCACTTCCCACGTTCAATCCATCACCGGCTGTGGATCGTGTCTCCTGACTGCTGTCCCCATCCCCACTGCCCTGGCCGAGGCTTCATCATCTCTCTCTTTCTCCCTGTCACTCCCCTTTCACACACCCTCAGCCAGAGAGAGCTTCCTTGTTAACCCAGGCATGCTGCTCTCCGTTTACAAAACCTCTGAAGGCTCCCTGTTGCCAAAAGCAGAAAATCCATAGGAAGCTCTTGTCACTGTGCTCCTTCGTTGTCCTGGAGCAGTAGTGATGATGACAATGACAACAATAACAACAGCCCCAGAACAGCAGTAATAGTAACAGGTCACATTGCCAATAATAGGAGTTATTGCTTTTTGAGGAGTTACTAGGGCCATGCACTTTGCTAACTTTTGGCCATGCATTGCCTCAGTGAATCCTCAGGAAAACATTTTCAGGGCTCCGTAGCCATGTAGGGCTAGAAGCTACAGAGCTGGACAATGTCCATACACAGAACATGTCATCATCATAAAGGTTGTATTGGATGGTGCTGCCCTGAACCTCAGTTTCCTGAGCTGTAAAAATGGGGATAATAGTATTTCAAAGAGTTCTTGTGATGATCAACCCACACTTCACATATGTGAAGTGGTTTTGTTAAGAAGTGAACATATGACAGATTTTCATAATAATGAATGAAAATCATTCAATCGTATCTGACTCTTTGTGACCCCATGGACTGCAGCCCACCAGGCTCCTCTGTCCATGGAATTCTCTGGGCAAGAATAATGGAGTGGACTGCCATTTCCTTCTCCAGGGGATCTTCCCAACCCAAGGATTAAACCTGGGTCTCCCGCATCGCAGGCAGATTCTTTTCCATCTGAGCCACCAGGGAAGTCCCTCCATAATAATAATATGTAATATTTATCCAGTGTCAGATGATGCCTATAGGGTTTTGTATATTTATTTAATCTTCACAACAATCCAGTGACATGGGTACTTGTTATGCCTCTTTTACAGATGAGGAAAATGAGGCACAGAGAGCTTAAGCAACTTGCCCAAGGTCACACAGCTAGACCCTGTGGATGCATGAAGCCCCACGAGACAGAAGAGAAGCCAAGAGGACACACAGGGAGCTCCCAAGCCGATGGCTGAGGGTGGGGACTTGCCCCTGGGGCTTATGGGTAGGGCAGTGGCTACCTTTCCCGCCCTCAGAGGGAGATGGAGAAGGTCTCGCCAGCCCAGGCTTCCAGAGCCTGGCCAGGCCACCTTCAAGTCCACCTGCTCTGAAACTTGGGCCAGGGCACAGGGAGGTTCAGCGTGTTCAGTCATTAACTCAGCAGGCACATATTGAGCACCTACTTTATGCCAACATGGTGGGGGACAAAGTGGATACACCAATGAGAAAGAGACATGATAACTCTGCCCTCATGCAGTGCAGAGTCTTGGGTAACCAGAGACCAACACTAAATGGTCCCACTAATGGCTGGAAAGCTTCCCTGATAGCTCAGTTGGTAAAGAATCTGCCTGCAGTGCAGGAGACCCCGGTTCGATTCCTGGGTCAAGAAGATCCACTGGAGAAGGGATAGGCTACCCACTCTAGTATTCTTGGGCTTCACTTGTGGCTCAGCTGGTAGAGAATCTGCCCGCAATGCAGGAGACCTGAGTTTGATCCCTGGGTTGGGAAGATCCCCTGGAGAAGGGAACGGCTATCTACTCCAGTATTCTGGCCTGGAGAATTAAGAGTCAGATGCGACTGAAAGACTCCCACTTTCACTTTCACTGGCTGGAATGACAGAGGCGCTCAGAGGATGTAACAGCACAGCTCTCAGACTCTAGCTGTGCACGCACCTCAACACTGGGTGAGATGCGATGGGGAGCAGAGAGTGTGTGCAAAGGACAGAAAACTCAAGTAGCTGAAGGCCTGGCGGTCAGCATGGCCGGCTCAGCAGGGCACTGGGGTGCTCCTTACCCTTAGTGTTATGCGAAGACATGAGACTGCTCTGAGTAACATCAGCAGATGTTGGGTCTGAGCATCCCTGCGGCCACAGCACGGAGGGTGGATCAGGGCAGGATGCCTGAATGCTGGGGCCCAAGGAAGGGGCTGCTGCAGCATGAGATGATGAGAAATGTCAGCCAGAGCAGCCCCTCCTCAGCAAAGCGGGGGTCTGGGCCCATCTCACTGCCCTAAAGAGGCTGTGTGTTATGACAGCACACGGTTCCTGGCCAGAGTCCAAAGCAGTGTGACCTTAGGCAGGTCCCATAACCTCCCTGTCAATCACTGCTGTCACCAGGGTGGTCGGATGCCTTGGTGGGTGTGAACAAATGTGCTTCGTACACTGTCAAGCTCTGAACAAACTTGCTTTGTGTGTCAAACACTTTGCCAGGCAGCGACGATGCAGCGGACAAAGGCTCCCTGTCCCCGGAGGCAGTGTGTGCGCCATGCACGTGGGCACGGGGCTCTGTGGGCGTGTCTGTAACAGACACACTCGTCTCCAGGGCAGACAAGAGCCTTTCAGAAGTGGCAGCTGCAGCTCCCCTCCCCCTCCTCCCTGAGGGTCCTGGGCAGGAAAAAGCAGGGAGGGAGATGGGGCATGTGTCTAGGTGGGGAGCAGGGAGTCAGGGGTCCTAGCAGGTCCTCACCTGGTGCAGGGCGGTGAGTCCATCTTCGTTGCACAAATCAGGGCTGACCTTATTCTTCAGGAAGTAGCGCACTGCAACAGAGGGGAAGAGGTGACTGTCTTGTCACACACTGCATGTGCAGGGGTGGGGGGACCCAGGTAAGACCCACTGTCCCCCCGGTCCTGGCACCATCAGTCGTATTTACTCCTTACAAACCTCCTGCCTCTATCCTCCCCGACCCGCTCAAACCTTAGTTCGCATCCTGGACCCAAGTGCAAAGGGAAAGATGCGGGGGTCTGCACACACATACAGGTACAACTTCTTTACATTCAAGTCTACCCGCTCAGAGACTCGGACCACGGCACAGGGAGGCATCAGTGAGTTCATTCATTAAGTCAGTATGCACATATTAAGCACCTACTGTATGCCATCGTGGGGTAGAGTGGTGAGATACACCAAGGAGCAAGAGACATGGATTCTGCCTTCGTGCGGCTGAGTTCGGGAAATGAAAGACCGACATCCAATGAGAAGATCCAGCAGCCCTGCAAGACCCTTCACAGACGTCCGTTCCTGGTCAGTCTCCAGGCAGGCCACTCCCACAGGGTGAGGTGTCCCTGAGGCCAGTGGGATGAAGCCCATGGTTTCCCTTCTGGTCCATCTTACCCTTCCCTGTTCACATGGCTCCAAAGCCGAATGTAGAGCCTGCGCAAGCCTGTCCCCAGATCCAGCTTCCCAAGGGTGGACCATGCAGCAAGAAAGTGCACCTCTAGGCTGAAGGGGCGACCACAGGATGGCTGTTTGCAGAACCAATGGAGGAACTTGGCTACACAAGCTGGCTGAGGCCCTCATGATGCAGAGAAAGCCAGGGACAGAGGCCAGGGTCCTGCAAGTGCAGGAGCAGGCCAGCCCTGGCCCCTTGGAGCCCCTCCCATGCCCACCTAGTCTGAAAGTGTGAGTCAGCTGTGTCCGACTCTCTGAGACCCCATGGACAGAGAAGCCTGGTGGGCTACAGTCCATAGGGTCCATGGACTGTAGTCCACCAGGCTTCTCTGTCCATGGGATTCTCCAGGCAAGAATACTGGAGTGCGTAGCCATTCCCTTCTCCAGGGGGGTCTTCCCGACCCAGGGATCTGGTCTCCCTCATTGCACGCAAATACTTTTATCATCTGAGACACCACCTTGTCTGGCTCCCTCAAAACACTAGCCGAAGTGCGCCTCCCCTAATGCCCATGGCGGGGCGGTGTCTCCGCGCCACCACCCACACGCTGGGGCAGGGCCACTGTGGTTTCCTAGCCCATTTGCCTCTGCTGTGGGGGGACAAACTCGAGCGAACTGTGAAGGGTAGAGGGCAGGTCATCCATTCTGCACACTGAATATCCGCTGGGCAACCCCAGAGGGTGCGGGGGAGGGAGATGAGGTCTCCGGAACCTCAATGGGATGGGGGCTGTCTTCATTAGGCGCAGATCCAGGAACCACAGGCCCAGCAGCACCCTTGGCCTGAGTGTGACCAGAGGTCCCTGCGAGGGGGAGGCTGAGGTCTCCACCCAACTTCCTGGCAAGAGGTGACATCTCCCACACACTTGCCCAAGATGCTTTCATCACTGCTGGGGGTCAGGGGGACAAGGGGCTTATATATGGTTTACACTCAGGTCCTCTGGAGCTGCCCTGTCCACTAGGGAACCACTGGCCACAGCGAGCTCTTGGGGTTTTTCAAACGTTAACTTGTAAAAATTCAAAATTCACTTCCCTCAGTCACTCTGGCCACATTTTAAGGACTCAAAAGCAAAAGTGTTAGTTGTTCAGTTGTGTCCGACTCTTTTGCAACCCCATGGACTGTAGCCTGCCAGGCTCCTCTGTCCATGGAATTCTCCAGGCAAGAGTACTGGAGTGGGTTGCCATTTCCTACTCCAGGGGATCTTCCCAACCTAAGGATCGAACCCAGGTCTCCCACATTGCAGGCAGATTCTTTACCATTTGAGCCACCAGGGAAGCCCCCAACAACTACAGGTGGCTACCATATTAGAAGGAAATGGCAAGCCATTCCAGTATTCTTGCCTGGAGAATCCCAGGGACAGAGGAGCCTAGTGGGCTGCCCTCTATGGGGTCGCACAGAGTCGGACATGACTGAGGCAACTTAGCAGCAGCAACCATATTAGAAAGTGCACAAATAGAACATTTCCCATCTTTACAGAAAGTTCTATTGGACATCACTGCTTTGGGGCATTACACATGGAAATTAACTGCATCACCAACTGCTCAGACCCTTCCATGGCTCCCTACGGCTCTGGAAACAAGTGCAAAACCCTGACGATGGTGTAGAAGGTCCGCATGATGTGTGCCCTGTCTGCAGGCCTCCATCTCGCACAGTTCCAGGGGGACCATTCATTCACATTGTGGCCTGTGAGAACGGCACCCTCTTAGGGCAGAGGAGTTCGTTCAGCTGTATACGGCACTCCCAACTTACCCGCCTCTCCAGTCTTTTTCTTAAATTTCAAACACCTTTCACAATAGTCTTTTGTCAGCTACAGAGTCACCAAATCTCCTTTGATTTCTGAGCTTTTGCACTGCCTGTTTCCATTACCTGGACAACTCAGTCACCCATGCGTGCATGCATCCATCCATCTAGCCTCACCCACTCATCCACCCATCCACCATCCATCACCCACCTGCATCCATGCATCCATCCAGCCATCCACCCACCCATCCACCATCCATCCATGCACCCACCGGCATCCATTCATCCATCTATTCATCCACCCATCCACCATCTATCCACCCACCCTCATCCATTCATCCATCCAGTCATCCACCCATCCACCAATCATCCATCCACCCACAGCCATGCATTCCAACACACACACACACACACACACACACCTGTCTCACTCCTCATCCTTTACATCTCAGCTAAAACTTCCCAGATGAAGCCACTCCCCCGTTCTGCACACCCACAGCATCTACACATCTCGTATATAGCCTTAGCACAACCATAATTACATAACTATCTGGATAATCATGGTGGGCTTTGGGTCTGTCTGCTGTGACCTGGCACTCACTGCTGAGGTCTGGCACACAGTTAATCCTCAACAAGCCTTCCAGGACCCTGACTTACTTGGTGGCCTCCTAGCTCAGTCTAAGGACACAGCTTATCCATCTTTCAGCACAGCAGACCACCCTGTAGGGCTGTCCCGAATGGCTCACGTCTACAGTATTCAGCGCGGCCTACAGGGTCTTCCTACCAGGATGCACAGTACCGGTCTCAGCCTCAAGGCCATATTGAGAACATTATGGCAAAGCCACTGATCACTGTGGCCCAGCCTATCCACAGGCCACAGGGGTGTCCTGGGCCTGACAGCTGGCCTTTGGAAGAGAAGTGACCACAGTGTCCCTGTGCATCATGGAAGGTTCTGGAAGGTTCTGCTCCCATTAGGCCAGGGTTCAGATCCTTTGGGGGTGGCTGGTGAACTAGGATTCCGGTCCGGGAGACACTCTTTGAGGCAGAAATTAAGCGTCGGCTGCCTAAAGCAGTCTTTGTGTGCAGTAATTATTAGGGTGTTCTCTGTGCGATGTGGGAACCTAAGACATATAATTACTCCAATGTCGGGCAGTTATTTTCAGCCCAAGAGGTGGGACAAGTCATCTCCGTCTCTAAGGAGCCGTCGACAGTCATGACCCAAGGTCCCCCTCTGTTGGTTCTACTTGACTTTAGTTGGGAGCCTGGTTCTGGACACAACCCACTGGAGCAAAAACTCTACCACCCAGGACCTAGCCAGGCTTTCCTGCCTCTGGGGTTCAACAATAAAACGATTCTTCTGGACTTCCCTGGTGGTCCAATGGTTAGGAATCTGCCTGCCAATGCAGGGGACGTGGTTTGAGTCTCTGGTCTGGGAAAATTCCACTGCCGCAGGGCAACTAAGCTCATGTGCCACCACTACTGAGTCCACAAGTCTAGAGCCCGTGCTCTGCAACGAGAAGCCACCGCAATGAGAAGCCCGCACGCCGCAACTAGAGGGAAGCCCCTGCTCATCGCAGCCAGAGAAAGCCCTCTCGCAGCAATGAAGACCCAGTGCAGCCAAAAATAAATAAAAAAATTTTAATGTTAAAAAATGATTCCTCTACTCCTCTACCAACACTGTCTTTTTACTGAGCCCCTCCTATGCACCTGGGTCGATGCGGAACTGCTTTGTTTCGTGGGTTCATGTCTAATCACTCCTCCTATGGAGAAAAGGAAAGTACAGCTCACTGCCACATGAGACCAAGTAGAGGAAGTCAGACTCTCTGATTTCTAAGCCCAGACTCTTGACCACAAGTCTGCTCTTTTCTGCCCCCGGGGCCAGGCATGGCGACCAGCAGTGCTGGAGTATTCAGAGCTGGGCTAAACGCTGGTGTGGGGAGGAGGATGATGGGAGCGTGGACACAGTGACCTCTGCTCTGTGAGCATCAGAGGCCCTTGAGTCCCAGGCCAAGCCTCTTCTTGCAGACAGAGGGGCTCAGAGATCTACAGCCAGGACAGCAGAAATACCGCAGGCCCCAGGGGGCATGGAGAGACATCTCAAGGGACAAGTTAAACTCAAAGTTGCTTCCTCTCACTCCCTACTTAAAACTCTCCTGGCTCCACATTGCTCTTAGACTAGAGTTCAGGGCTTCCCTGGGGGCTCCGTGGTAAAGAATCTGTCTGCCAATGCAAGGGACGCAGTTTCGACTCCTGGTCCAGGAAGATCCCACATGCCATGGAGCAACTGAGCCCGTGCACCACAACTGCTGAGCCTGTGCTCCAGAGCCCAGGAACTGCAACTACCGAGCCCACGCACCGCAACTACTGAAGCCGGTGTGCCCTAGAGCTTGTGTTCCTCAACAGGAGAAGCCACGGCGATGAGAAGCCCGCACACCGAAACCAGACGGTAGGCCCTGCTCACCACAACGCAGCAACAGAGGCCCAGCACAGCCTAAATAAATAAAATCATACATAAAAGAGTCGCATTCAGAATTCATCCTTGGCCTTCACTGGGTCAGCAAACTATGGCCATAGGCTGTATGTGGCAGGCAGCCTGTTCCGATAAATGAAAATTTCTTGGAACACATCTGCACTCACTCATTTACATATTGCCTGTGACTGCTTTTACCCTACAACACCAGAGTTGATTAGTTACAGCAGAGACATATGGCCCAGACAACCTAAAATATTTACTTTTAATATCTGGCTTTTTACAGAAAAGACTTGCTGACCCTGGTCTTCACAGTCCTGCATGGTGTGGTCTTGCCTACAGGGCTACCATCTTGCTATTTTCATCAGAGTCTATGGGAATGGCTTGCTCTGAAGTTGTGCAGTGTGCAGCCTGCTCAACTGGACCTAGCCATCCTATATCCCTAGCTCTCGAGGCTCTTCTCTTGCTTTCTGAACACCTTGCACAATAGAGGTAGCTGGCTTAGGGGGATCTGAGGGGTTGGTCGGGGCTCAGAAAAGACAAAGGCAAGAAGGGCACGTGCTCCTCTCCAGGTGGACGCGCCCACCACTTCCTGGTCGCCCACCCCCTGGTCTGCTCCCTGCCTCCCCAGCCCCAACAAACACCAGGCTTGCTCATCAGTTTGTCCACATGACCCAAGAGTCCCCATGCATTTGTTCAGCTGTGACTTTAGGCAAGTTATTCCTCTTCTCTGGGCATCAATGTTCTCATCTGTAAAATGGGGATCACAATAGCATCTCCTTTGTGGGGATGCCATGAGGGTTAAGCAAGAACCCCTGAAAGCTACTACTATCATTTATATTAAAAACAACATCAACCACTGAGCTCCTGCTTGGTCCTACTCTGTGCTGGGTGCTAGAAATGTAAACGTGAATATCTTGCATTTCTCAAGAGCCCCTGACCTGGTCTTAAAAGACAAGGACCATCTCTCTCCAGGGGGCTCTGAGCATCTGCTGGTTTAAGGATCACAAGTAAGGCCACAGCCAATGTCCCCACCATCCCCTCCATACAGGCGAGACCCCACTGAGATGGTAAAGAGGTGGCTCCCGCCCTCCCCTCGTGTATTCCTGCGCCTGGCACCAGCCCCGTTGCTCCGCCCACACCTCCCTGGCAATCTGGCTGGAATCTGGGCCAAGCAGGGCCATCTGCTCCCCTCTGTCTCCAGCTGTAGCGAGCAAGCTGAACCGGCCCATCTCGGCAGGAAGCTGGTGGTGGCTGCCTTTGTAGGGAGAAATCACTGCTGACAAGCTTGTGTTTTCTTTGCTACCTGACCCACTCCACCCCATCGAGCAGACTGCCCGACCTCGGGCTGGTCAGCAACCACAGGTGTGGCTCCTGTCTTGGGCAGTGGGGCACAGCAAGGCAAGAGGTATCTGCCCACTGGATGGATGGACCTTGGACAATCTACATCTGCCGGGGGTGCCCTGGGGCTGAGCTGCTGCCGCCTGGCCACATGACTTCCATCCACAATCATGTTCATGGGACACCCACTCACCAGGCCCTCCTCCCTTTCCATCTCGCTTCCTTTCCTGCCCAGCACTCAGCAACGAAGCCTCATCCTCCCACTGCCTCCTAGGCGCTGCATGATCTAGTTTCTGCCCCTTTCCACCCCCACTTTATCCCACCCGCACCTCCTCCCTGAATCCCTCACCAATTCAGTCACACTGGCTTCTTCCATTTCTTAAAGCAAGACAAAAAGTGAGCTCCTCAAGGCCTTTACACAGAGCTTTCTGCACCTGGAACCCTCTTTCTTCCATGACTTGAGCCAGCAAGCTCCTCTTCATCCTTCCAATTCTAGCTGAAATGTCACCTCCTCCATGAGGCCTTCCAAGATCACCCCAATCTCAGTCAAGTTGCCTGAATGATTCTCTCCCACAGTATCCTGGACGTTTGCATTTCTGCTTTGCAGTAGTGCCTACTGCAACCCATACTTACAGGGTCATTAGTGAGCATATATTAATTATATAGTTATATGTTTAGTTTTTTTAGACTCCATGAGGGCAGGGATCCCCCACTGACTGGTGTTCCCAGTGTCCAGAATGGAGCCTGGCTCAGAGCGGGGGCTCAAGAAATATCCATTGTAGTGAGAACACCTGAAATCTACTGTCTTAGTAAATTTCTAGTACTGAGGACAGCATCCTTATTAGCTATAATCATCACGCTGCACACTGGCGCTCTGGATGTAGTCATCCTACATAATGGCAACTGTGTACCGTCTGGCCAATATCTCCAAAAAAATGTAACCTACACGAGGAAACTGGAGAAGGAAGTGGCCATCCACTCCAGTATTCTTGCCGGGAGAATTCCATGGACGGAGGAGCCTGGCAGGCTACAGTCCTTGGGGTCGCAAGAGCTGGACATGAGTTGGTGACTAAAGAGAGCAAGAGACTGAGGAGATGGATGTGTTAATTAGCTTAACTGTACTGACCGTTTTTCTCTCTATATATAAAGGTAGATAGATAAACGTCATGTTGTACACTGTAAATATGTACAATTTTTATCAAAATTTTAAACAACCTATCGTATGAGGGAGCAAAGGTAGGAAGGAACAAGAGGAGAGAGGATGGCTCTGGGGGTCCATGGAGCTCCTTGTTCCAACTCCTCATTCCAGGGGCCATGGGACTGTGGGACATGGTCTCCCGCTGGGGACATATGCATAGTCCCGCAAACACAACACAAAGAGTGTGACTCAAGGACTGAAAAGCAACAAGCATGGATTTTGCACAGACGTGCAACAGCAGATACCCCTCCTTGAGCCTCCAGTGGCGGTGCAGCAGACCTGGCAGTTGAGCAGCAGCCCACTCCCAGGCCAGGTACCAGACGCCCATCATGACCCTTCTGCCCCGGATCTCAGTCCTCATTCTTAGTCTGCCCTACACATTTGGTGTTCTTTCTATAATTCAGCATTGACTGTGTTACAGGCACTATCTTAGGAGCTTTATGTCTATCAAATTCATTAGTCCTCCATTTACATCTATCAACCCCATAAATCCACTTATGAGGACCAATGACCTGCTATTATCAATTAACTGCCTGCCATTATCATCCCAGTTTACAGGTGGGAAAACCGAGGCTCGGGCTTGAGCTCGTGAAAATGACTTGCCCAAGGGCACGTGTCTAGGAATGGCAGAGCTGGGATTTTAACTCCCAGATTCTGACTGTCTCCAAAGGCTGCTTAACCATTTTGCTAAAATCATGCCAAACAAGGACCTGGGGAAGGGAAGGTGGGCAGCCAAGAAATGTGTCAGATGGATGCAGATATGAGTGTGAAGAGAGCCACAGAGCTGACAGAAAGCTAGAGGAAAGGTCAAGATTGTTACCAACAGTTCAGCATCCAGTACATGATAACAAGAGGATGATCACTAACGGTCATCCCCGAACCTTCTCTTTAGAGCAGTTTGCAGGTGAGGACTGTGGGGCAGGAGGTTAACACTTAGCCCGAGGTCCCATGGCAGAGGAGTGGGGACTTCGGGGAGGACCCTGAGCGCCACCACTTCCTCTGTTGGTCTTCCTCCTGCATCTCCATTCCTGGCAGACCCTACCCCTCCCTTGATGCGCCCCACCCTAAGCATCCTCAGGGCCTGCCTCCAGCTGCTGCACCCCACCCACTAGGCTGCACCTCCTCCATGGAAAATCATGCCCCCACTGGTCACACTTCCTTTCCTTCCTCATGTCCCAGGTCTGCTTTGCTCAGTCTCATGGGATCCAGCACCTGCAGTCTGGTCAAACCAGATCCTTGGGCCCCCCTTCCCCCTCTGCGTCCCACCCCCCAGGGTGCTGGCAGGGCTGCAGGGGGCCCAGCGTGCTGCTCTGACCCTGATTGAAGGGCCAGCACTCTCAGGAAGCAGTCTCTTTCCTCTCCTCCCAAGTCAAGGTTGTCCTGGGTCCTCAGCGCACTGTGCTTCCCCAGTCACTCCACTGAGCAACTTCAACCTTTCCACCCACCACTGCTCCTCCTTGGAGCAGAAAGAGCCAGAAATAGCTGCTTCCAGGGGAGCCCAGCCGCCTTGGGCCGGGGGTGGAGTCAAGTCTAATGGTGGCTTCTGCAGGGGCTGGTGCCTCCCATCCCAGTGGCAGGAAGTTCACCCCAGGATCCCAGGCCATGACTCAGCCAAGGTGAAGGATGGGCAAGGAAGACCTGGGTTTCCTTCAAAGTCACAGTCCCAGGCCCAGGGCCCAGGAGCCAGCCCTTGTTCTTCCCCGGGAAGCCCCCCTCCAGGGCCCATGTGAGGAGAGGAGAAGGCCGGACAATAACCAGTGTTGGTGAGGATGTGAGGAAGTGGAACCCTCGTACACTGCTGGTGGGAATGTAAAACGAGGCAGCTGCTGTGGGAAAACTGGCAGTTTCTCCAAATATAAATAAAGGTTTACCATATAACCCAGCGATTCCACTCTTAGCTATAGACCCAAGAGGAACGAACATATATGTCCACACAAAAACTAGTATCTCGATGTTTATTTACATTATTTACAATAGCCCCAAAGTGGAAACAAGCCAAATGTTCATCAGTGGAGAAATGGATAAAATGTGGTATACTCATACCATGGAATATTATGTAGCCACAAAGAGGAATGAAGTGCTGACACAGGCTACACCACGGATGTTTCTTGAAAACATCATGCTAAGTGAAAGAGGCCAGTAAAGAAAGATCACATATTGTGTGATTCCATTTATAGGAAGTGTCCAGAATAGGTAAACCCATAAAGACAGAAAGTAGATTAGTGGTTGTTAGGAGCTAAAGGGAGCAGGGAATGAGGAATGACTGCTTATGAGTACAGGGTGTCCTTTTGATGAAACTTCTCTGGAACTATTAATAGATAGTGGTAATTGTTATACAACCTTGAATGTTATACAACCTTGAATGTGAGTGCAATAAAGACCACAAACTGCACACTTTAAAGAGAGAATTTTGTAGCATGTGAATGCTACCTCGATTTTCTGTTTAATTTTTTTTTTTTTTGGGCTGTGCTGGGTCTTCACTGCAGCTCTTGAGCTTAGCTGCCTTGTGACATGTGAGATCTTAGTCCTCCCACCAGGAATCAAATCTCTGTGCCCTGCATTGCAAGGCGGATTCTTAAACACTGGACTACCAGGGAAGTCTCAATATCTCCATTTTAAAAGGAGAGCAAAGGGGTCTATGCTGGCCTGGAGCATCACACTATAAAGTCATTTCCCTACCAGCCTGGGAGTTCTGAGAGGTCAGTACAGCATCTGTCCAGTTCACTGCTGTACCCACGTGCTGAGGACAGTACACAGTAGATATTCAATCCTTACTTAATGGAAAGGGGAGGAAGGAGGAGGCCACTGGCCACTTGGACCCTAAGTGATCTGGTTCCTGCCCACCTTTCTTGGAATCATCCATCCCTGCCACCATGGACCCTTCAGGACCACCCAGGCACCACTCTGTCCCTCTCTTGCATCTGTGGGCCTTCTCATGTGCTATTCCCTCTTTCTCTGCCTTCACTTTACCTGGTTAATTCTTCCTTTTTATTATTTATTTATTTGGCTGCATCGCATGGGATCTTTGATCTTCATAGCAGTGTGTGGGATCATTATAGTTGCATGCAGACTTTCAGCTGTGGCATGTGGGGTGGGGGGTGGGCATGGATCCATGACCAGGATTGAACCTGGGTCCCCTGCACTGGGAGCACAGAGTCATAGCCACCGGACCACCAGAGTTAAACCTTAACCAGGCGTCTGTGTAAATGTCTCAGCTTACACGTCGCTTCCTCCATGAAGTCACCCCAGGCTGGGCCAGATACCCTTCTCAGGTGTTTTCTCAGGTCCCTCCACAAGAACCCTTAACACCATAATGTAGTTGTATATGAATCTGTGTCTTTTCTAGACTATCAACTCTGGAGGAACGGAGAAGTAGGAACCACAAACTTTCTAGCCACCGTGACATAGGTTCCTGGTCAGTATGTGATGGTCACAGGAGTCAGGGGAGCCTGCCTGGCATCTAACCAAGCCTCAGAACTGGCCAGAGCATCTCTCTTGGGTTATTTCATGCTTTGTCCTCCAATCAATGCTCCCAGGCTGGCCCAGAGACCTTTCTGCCTCAAAATCTTCATCCCTTGGCCTAAACAAAGAAGCCTGTTTCTCTCTTAGCATCTCTGTTACCCGAATGATCATGAGGACAAGAGTGCCAAGAATGCACTGACAGGAAGCTCTAATTTTCTCCCTTCTAGAAACCCTAAGCCCAGGGCACATGGCTGAGCTGGGCAGTTGTTGACCAAGACTCATGTCAACTATCCAAATGCATTTGGAAATATGTAACTTGTATCTAGCATTAGGAGGGTGCCAGGAAAATTATTTCAGACCCTTCAGACTATAAGATCCTTGTGGGAAAATCTTGCCTGACTTTTTATCTGCAATATCCAGCACCTAGAGTAAAAGGTCAATAAATATTCATTGAGAGAATGAACAAATAAAAGTTCTGGTCTTCTTCTAAAGAAAATAAAACTAAAGTGACCAGGGAAATTTAACAAAATAAGAACAAGATCTATGTGAGGAAAACTACAAAACTCAGATGAAATCAAAGAAAATTCAATAAAAGGAGAGATATTCTATTCTCATGGATAGGGAGACCTCATACTATCAACAAGTCAGTTCTTCCCAGTTTGAGCTATAGAATCAATACAATCCCAATCAAAAATACAGCAAATCACTTTATGAACACTTTATGATTCTAATGTTTATATGGAGAGGCCAAAGACCCAGAATAGTAAACACAATATCAAGAGGAAAGGGACATATGTATACCTATGGCTGATTCATGTTAATTTATGACAGAAACCAACATAATATTGTAAAGCAATTATCCTCCAATTAAAAATAAATAAACTTTTTAAAAACTTAAAAAAAGATACTTGAGGAGTGAAATGAAGTTGGAGGACTGATACTAACGGACTTCAAGACTTAGTATAAAGCTATAGTAATCAAAGCGGTATGGTATTGGTGAAATAATAAACAAATAGATCAATGGGACAGTATATAAGCTCAGAAATAGACCCTCATACATATAAACAACTGTTATCCATTGGTGGTGGGAATGCAAAATAATATAGCTACTTTCAGAGGTTTCTTATAAAACTAAACATACTCTTAACGTACAACCCAACAATCTCACTCCTTGGTATCTACCCAAAGGAGTTGAAAACTATATCCACACAGAAACCTGAATACAGACACTTATAGAAGCTTTATTCATCATCACCGAAACTGGGAAGTAACCAAGATGTCCCTCCATAGGTAAGTGGTAAACTGTGAGACATGCAGACAATGGAATATTATGCAGTGCTAAAAAGAAATAAGCTATCAAGTTTAAATGCATATTACTAAGTGAAAGCGAAAGGCTACATACTATATGATTCTAACTATATGACATTCTGGAAAAAAAAAATTGGAGATAGTAAAATGATGGGTTGTTAGTTACCAGGAGTTGGGGAGGAGGAAGGCTTGAAGAGGCAGAGCACAGAGGATTTGGGGCGGGGCACTGAAAATACTCCAAATGATACCTTAAGGATGGATACGTGTCATTATATACATTTGTCCAAACCCATAGAAGGTACAACACAAGAGAGAACCCTAATGGAAACTATGGTCTTTGGATGAATATGACGTTATTAGTGTAAGATCCTCAATGGTAACACATGTACCACTGTGGTACCTGTTGTTGATAATAACATGTGGGGCCCGAGGTGGAGGGGCGGGTATGGAAAATCTCTGTACCTTCCCTCCGTTTTGCTGTGAAACTACAACTGTTGGAAAAGAATAAAGACGACGTGAATAAGCAAACAAATAAAAAGAAACCAGGGAAGCCGATGTACAAAATAAGCTACAGCTAATCCTCTGGAAAAATGCATAGTCTTTCTGAAGTGTGGGGGCGGGAGAGGAATCACTTCATTATGCAGGAGCAGATATTTATGTACTAGATTTCCTGCAAGGCAGGGAGAACTAACTCATCCGATGTGGAGAGGACGTGGGTCTGCAAGGTCTCTCCACCAAAGCCGCAGAGACCTTGCCTGTGTGCGCATTCCTCTCCCTCCCTTCTCGGTCAGCTCCCTGTTACAGGCATCTTGCCACGCCCCTCCCCACCCACACACCTGCCGTACTTGATCTCCGGGACTCAAGGCAAGGACACTGTTGGTCCAGAAGCACGACTCTGAACATCCCCATTGCATTCACGAACACATCAGACTTCAGCTGTACCAGGTCCCCGTTCTTCACTAATTTTGCTTCCAGAATTCTCGAAGCACCTCCCTCTGCAGACCCAAGAATCTGATCTCCCTCCCTTCTGCCCCGCAGAGCCCTGCCGCCCGGGAACTCTCCAAGGTATTCGCTTTGCTCCCAATTCCCCTCTCTCCCCAGACGCCCTGCGCCGCTGCCTCTTCTTGAATCCCTGTTGATCTCCCAACTCCATCTCTCTCACCTCACTTCTCTTTCCTCAGTTTTTTTAAATGGCCCAATTATTTCATATCTCCAGGCAAGCAATAGATGAAAATATTTCCAGTCCTCCAGGTGGGAGCTGCATACACATAAACACTAAAATGGGTTCACAGCCATCATAATACAAACATTTATTGAACATTTTTCACGTGTGAGGCACTATGCAGAGTCATTAAATGTCTCACCCCAGTTCATTTCCACAACAACCCAATAACTTAGGTGCTATTATCAGCTGATTCAAAAGAAAACTGATTTGCCCAAGCTTACTTAGCTAATTAAGTGTGTGTGTATGCTAAGTCGCTTCAGTCATGTCAGACTCTTTGCTACCCGTAGGGACCGTAGTCCACCAGGCTCCTCTGTCCATGGGATTCTCTAGGCAAGAATACTGGAGCAGGTTGCCATTTCCTCCTCCAGGGCATCTTCCTGATCCAGGGATAGAACCCGAATTTCCTGTAGCTGCTGCACTGCAGGCAGATCCTTTACCACTGAGCCACCAGGGAACTCAATTCTGGTCTGGGCAGTTCCAGGTACAACTGGTGGGTCTGGCATAACTAGTAATAAAAGATCCTCACCCAAATATAACCAAAACCAAAATCCAGTCCTATCAATATTTAGGTAGAGAAAACAAATTGCCTATGAAGGGGGAAATTCCCCCAGCTCCTGCCTGTCCACTTTGAACCTTCCAGCTGGTTTCCTCTTGCTGTCCATACCACCCACTACGCTTGTCTGACCAGCTCCTACATTTTCTCTTAAAGATGCTGGGTCTTGCTTTCTTCCCTCAACACAGAGTTACACAGGACGGGAACAAATCCCAGTCTGGGCTTCCTTCTGCCTGTCTGGCCAAGGAAATTATACAAGAGTTTTGAACATTTTAAAGGTAACCACCAGAGAAATTAACATCAGGATTTATATATTTCAGATCAGTGGAAAAGATAAATGCAAAAAAACATGGTATTCATGAAAGTCACAAAATGAAAGAAATAACATAGGAACATAAATGCCACAAAGCCTGAAATAAGATGACCAAAATGTAAACATCTTACAACAATAAACAAAATCATTTATTCTCCCTATAAAGCCGTGAAGATGTCATTGCCAAAAAGAAAAACGTTTGATTATGTGCTGTTAACCAGAGATACAGCTCAACAAAATAACAGTCTGAAAATAAAGGGATGCTCAAATATAAAACCAGCAAACGCAAACACAAGGAGAGCAGGGGTAGTGACACCACTGGGATGCAGAATAGAATTCAGGGCAAGAGGAGGAGGCAATCAACTTCAGGATGATTATTTTAAAAATACTTCAAAAGGAAATCATAAACAGAAAACAGATCAGTGGTTGTCTGGGGCTAGCGGTGACGGGGGGAAAGGGAAGTTGTTATCAGTTAGGAAAACTTTTGACATCATAATCGGTAAAGCAAAATTCAGTGCAACACAAATTGTCAGTAAAGAAGTCAAAACCACAATTTTTGCTAGGAATCTTCAGTACATACACACCCTGAAGAAACGATCAGGTAGGAGGTGAGGGGCAAAGACGTATTGACAAAGATGTTTACAACAGCCTTGTTTATATACACTGCTAAAAATTGAGAAATATTGGAAGCAACCCAAATGTCTAAACAATTTGAGATAGCTTAGATAAAATATGGAACATCCATATAATGGAATATTCCACAGCTGGTATCTTAGAGGAATTTTTAATGACATAGGAAAATGCTTGATATATAACACAGAATGGAAAAACAAAAAACCAAAACTATACATTCAATGCAATCTCAACTGGAAAGGAAAAACCGCATTGTGTCCACACAGAAACACACGTCTCATTGGAAATAAAAATTAAGATTTTAACTGTGGCTATCAGTGACTCTTATTTTATGGTTGCCAGAATTTTCCAAACATTTAAAACTATGTATAGATTACCTTTATAATCAGGATTTTCTGTTTTCACTATAAAACAAAATCCACACACAGAATGGTAGCCAAATGGTAAGAAATATATTCCTGCTAAGAGTTTTTAGGGCAGAAATGAGGTCTCAGGCTGGTTGACTCCATGAAGGAAATGCTGAAGCCAGGATTCTTATGTTGGGTAGGAAGTTAAATAGAAACCAACAATAATAATAACCCCTTTGTTGGTATCACAAAGTAGGCAAACTATGGTCCAATGGCCAAATCTTGCTACTATGAATTGCCTGTATGTTAAGAATGCCTTCTGTACTTTTTTAATAGTTGGGGGAAAATCAAAGAGGAATAATATTTTGTGACATGAAAATTACATGATAGTCAAATATCAGTGTCCATAAGTGAAATGCAATTGAAAGACACACTTTATATATTGGTATATTGTCTACGGCTGCTTTCTCTGTAGTAACAGACTGTACCACCCACAGAACCTACAATATTTCTTATCTGGCCCTCTGCAGAAAAAAAGTTTGCTGATCTCTGGTGCCGCGCTTTTCTGCTAACAAAGCATGTTGAAAACCACAGTCGTTTAATTCTCATGATAAAAGTCTCAGGTAGAAGAGGAAGAAATCAGTGAATGTCCAAGGTAGACCAGGAGGTCCAAGGTCGTGGCCAGGAGGGGCATGAGCAGATTAGGCTCAATGTCTTCACCTGCCAAGGAATGAAGGGGGCACCAGCCCCCAAGAGCCAGCTATTCACTCACCTCGTTTCCCACCATCTCACCACCCCCAGCCCCAAAAGCATTTCCTGTCAAGAGCGTGACCTTCTGAAACCTGCATGGTGGAGGCTGCAGCTGCAAAAAAGATGGTATTTTTATCCAGACCCTGTTTCCTGTTTGCTGGTTGAGGGGTTTTATTTGCTGGTGTTTGGTTTTGTCGCTTCTGATACAGACTATCTCCCTTGTCGCATCAGAATAGAGATGCCTGAGTCCTAATAAGGATGCTGCCCACCATCAGGCCCACCTGCCCCGGGGCTGCCTGGTCCCAAGGACTCTCCCCTCCTGCCGCACTGCCTCCTGTGATGTCGAGATCCCCACCTTCTGCCCTCTCAGGAGCAGAAACCAGGGTGGCTGGATGGGCCAGGGGTGGGGGGTGGGGGCAACAGGAGCATTTCTGCTGCAGGAAATGGAAAAATCCACTCTCTTATCAAGAGGAGCTGCCAGGGCCAGGAAGGGAGAGAGTCTGCAGGTTTTCCAGAGCTTCTAGAATCCACTGCTTTTAGCAAGGCCTGGCTGGGGAAGGATCAGCACAGCTGCTGGAGGCAGTTAAGTACAGGACTTGGGAGTCGCTTGCTGGGAATGTGCTCAGGACTTGGGGATCATTTGCTGATACTCCCAGCAATAGACAAACAGGCACTGGATTCAACCCTCTGGACCCCAGGACTCAGCCAGATGTAGAGAGAAGCTACATCAGTTTCTAACAAGTCAGTGATTAACAGGAGTTCATACTCATTGCGTGCCCAGCACTGTGCAGGAGTTAGCTCACTGAAGCCCTACCCCTGGCCTGGGCAGGAGGGAGACAGCCTCTCTGATAGATGCTATTCATATTGTACAATTGAGGCACAATGAGTGTCATTAACTTGCCCCAAGCTGCTCATCTGATAAGAGACCCAGTAGCCCCACACTTGAGCTCTGGGCTTGCTCCGCCATGTTGGTTTCATGTCTCAGAGCTAGATCTGATCCCAGGTCCCAAGAGCTGGGAGTTCTGCAGCTCAGAGCATTATTCTTGTTTCCTGTTCTGCCACCACACCCATAACCAGGCTCTGAGCCAGACGGATAAAAGGGCTGTCCTTTGCTACCTTCACTCCCACCCTGGACAGAGGCCACGAAAATGTACCACTGAGGGACAGGAAATCCACCTAAGCATTGCCCCTGCCATGAAAACACAGGTGGAGCAGCTAAGAATCCAGACCCCATTTCCCAGTGATCTGACCTCAGGGATGTCATCGCCTCTGTCTGAGCCTGTTTTCCTCATCTGTAAGAGAGGAGTTATAACCTCATGAGGCTATCTGAGAGATTATGGAGTAGATTAGTGTGTGTGTGTGTTAGTTGCTCAGTTGTGTCCTGACTTTGTGACTCCATGGACTATAGCCCACCAGCCTCCTCTGTCCATGGTATTCTCCAGGCAAGAATATTGGAGTGGGTTGCCATTCCCTTCTCCAGGGGAATCTTCCTGACCCAGGGATCGAACCCAGGTCTCCTTCATTGCAGGCAGATTCTTCCCTGGTGGTCTAAGCCACCAGGAAAGCTTCAGAGTAGATTATTACTGGTATTATAATAACAGGAGGAGTATTTAGCTAGTTGGCTCTGCCCCTTCTGAACAGTCATCCCACGGGAATGTGGAGCCCCGTCTTCAAGCCACCAAATGGTGGCTCCAAGTGGTGGGCACCTGTGGAGGTCTTGTGGGCTGACACGAGGTGGAGCCAAAGGGCACTGTGGCTGTGGCATCCAGTCCCCAAGACGCATGGCTTCCTCCTAAGGTTCCCACGCTTGTGCAGGTGCCTCACACACTGAATAGGACCGACTGCCAAGTGTCATCATAGGAGGGCATGTGCCCTGCGAGGCTGGGTCACAGCAGACACTGCAGGCTCCATCTTGCTCCCTGGGCCACTCGCTCTGGAGAAGGAGCTGCCATGCTGTGAGGACAACTTAGTCAGCCTTGGAAAGACCTCATCATGAGATGCTGAGGCCTCCTGCCAACAGCCACGTTGGAGCCATCGTGGAATCAGAGTCTTGAGCCCCAGTCAAGCCCTCAGATGATGGGCATCTGGGTGACATGCTGACTACAACCTCATGAGAGGCCCTGAGCAGGAACCACAGAGCCACCAGCCCAGGCCTCCAAGGTGCCCTAGAATCTGTGCCCTCTCCCCTCCCCATCGGTCAAATTTCTGTTAACCAGGGAAATTCTTCAGTAAACCCTACAGCTGACTAAGAGTTTCTATTTCCACCCACAGGGTTGAAAACACATCAGGCGTCACCTGGGTCTCTGTCTCGCTCTGGAGGCACAACCGCATCTTCCCTGTTGTGTGAGGATGGGAGCAGGTGTTGAGGCACCTTCCTGGGCTGAGGGTACCCACGACCTGGCTGGAGAGAGGCGGGAGAGGAGACAGCGGCCACACACAGTTTCCTGAATCACAGACCTGCATGTGCTTCTCTCCTGCTCAAAAAAAAAACCTCTCACGGCTGCCCATGGCCTCCACACTGTCAGGAGCCAGCCCAGTGATTCTCACTGTGTGGTCCCAGTAGTGGCGGCAGCACCTGGGAATTTGCGAGCAGCACAAATCCTGTGTCTCTGCCTCAGAAAAACTGAATCAGCAGTTCTGGGGGAAGCCCAGGCGCTCAGGTTTCACACTTGCCTCCAGCGATCCTGACGCTCCATCTCCTGTCTCCCCATTCCTTCCCGTGTCTCCCGTGCTCCGGAAACACCCAGTGTCTCTTCCTCCCGGCTCCACCCCAGCGCCATGAATATTCCCTGGCTACCAACTCCGTGCCAGGTGTGAGCACAGAGCAGGGAACAAGGCAGACATCAGCCCTGCTCTCCTCAAGCCTGCAACCTGCCCTACGCTCAGTCTGGAATATTCTTCCCTTCCCCTCACCAGCCAGATCCTCACCCAGCCCTCACGCCAGTGCGGGAGACGTTTAACAATCACAAGGCGAACGTGAAATGAGTCGAGGAATATGTGACTGAATGCACCACCCTCCTTGAGCCTGAATTAAGTGCCCTCAGGAGGCAGTGTGCACCTCCACCCACCTGTCACCCTTCCCGAGGGGCCCATGGAGCACTTGAGGTCTGCACAACCCAGATTGAAATATTTGCACTGTGAGTCTAACATGCACACCGGATTAGAAAGATTTAGTACCCCACCCCCAAAAAAGATGGGAAAACATTTGTTTCAATAATTTTTTGTATAGATTATATGGTGAAAGAATAGACTGAGTTAAAGAAAGTATACAAATTAATTTTACCTGTTTCTTTTCTACTTGAAGGTGCTCCTAGAACATTTGAAATTAAGTATGTGGCTCACTTTTTTTTTTTTTGACCAGCACTGTGCTGGTTGTAAATATTAGTTTCAGGACTACAGACTCTGTGAGGGCATTTCTGTCCATCTGTCCATCCATGCATCCTGCCTTCCTTCCTTGATTTCTCCCTCCCCTCCCCCTCTCCTCTGTCCTTTCCACAAACATTTATTGGACATCTGCTCTTGACTCTCTAAGACTGGGCACAAAGTAAGCGCCAACACTGTTTGCTGAATGAATAAATCAACGCTCAGAATGCAGACTGACCCACAGTGACCCTGGGGAGTTCCTGTCCTCTTTAACTCCCATACCTGCTTGCTTGGATGTAGCTTTCCCATTTCATTTCAAAAGAAGCCAAATTCCAAAGATTCCTTGAACTATACAAAAAAAGGTCTTAATGACCCAGATAACCACCATAGTGTGGTCACTCATCTAGAGCCAGACAGATATCCTAGGGTGTGTATTCAAGTGGCCCTTAGGAAGCATTATGATGAATAAAGCTAGTGGAGGTGATAGAATCCCTGTGGAGTTATTTAAAATCCTAAAAAAGATGATGCTGTTAAAGTGCTGCACTCAATGTCAGCAAATTTGGGAAACTCAGCAGTGGCCACAGGACTGGAAAAGGTCAGTTTTCATTCCAATCCCAAAGAAGGGCAATGCCAGAGAATGTTCAAACTCAGGGCCAGGGTCAGCTTTCCTCCTGCATTCAGGGCTCAGGTGCCCTCACGTCCCCGGGCCAGGACTCTGCATGCAGTACACTTTGTTCTGGACGCTCCACGAGAATCTGGGCTGAGCTTTAATGCCAAGTTCTCCAGTGAGGGGAGGGCACCAGGTGGGCAGAGCCGTGCACTGCACCTCGCTCACCCTGACCACGAGTCCGGGAGCTGAGACCTGGGCTTCTGAGCCTACTCTGGGCCCCAGGCAAGAATCACTGTGGGAGTAACAGGTTCCAGAATCTCAGACTCAGCTGCCTCTGACTGTACCCCTCCCTACTTCCTACCCCTCCAACCTGAGAGGCTGCAAGACACTGGGAGGAGCCACAGTATCTCAGAGGAGCTGCCCCTTGGAGCTGAGCAGGCAGCTAGGGCACGGCTTTTCGTGTCCTGGGACCCACTCACAGTGTACACGAGGTCATGGCCGCTGCAGCACAACCCTGCAGCCAGTCGTAAGTTTCCTCAGGCCTTCCCATTGCTTCCACATCCTTCCCAACCTCACACTGAACCACCAGAGGTTTCCCTTCCCCAGGGCTCTGGCTTATGCTATTATTTCTTTTTTAAAAGTATTTATTTATTTTTGGTTGCACTGGGTTTTTGTGGCTGCACACAGGCTTTCTCTAGTTGCAGACAGTAGGGGCTGCTACTCTTTGATGTGAAACACAGGCTCTAGGTGTGTGGGCTCCATGGTTGGGGTGCATGGGCTCAGTTGTTCTGCGGCATGTGGAATCTTCCTGGATCAGGGCTCAAACTCATGTCCCCTGCATCGGCAGGCAGATTCTTACTCACTGTACCACCAGGGAAGCCTTTATGCTGTTATTTCTGTCTCAAATACTCTCTTCTGGCTCAACCTTTATCTTTCCACATGGCTGGCTTCTTCTTATCCTTCAGGTCTCCTAAAGATCACCTCCTTGGAGAGAATGCCCCTGACTTTGCTAAATAAGTCACAGCCCTTTTCTCTTTTGCAAAGCACCTATTCCTTCCTAGCAAGGAATTTCACTGTAGGGGAGTGAATTGCCACCTTGGCCTTTAAGAACCTTATCTTCCCCTTTAAGATACGCCATGGATCACCACAGGAAATTTCAGGCACTCAGATACATGTCTGGTCTCCTCATGTACAAGCTGAGAGAAAGAAATCTCATGCCCAAGAGTCTAGTCTGTGATTACATGGATTCCATGCAATGGATTCCAACATCCATTTGCATGATGTTCTAGAACAAGCGAAACTAATACACTTCACACCCACCAGGGCAGCTATAATCAAAAAGCAGACAGCAACAAGTGTTGGTGAGGATACAGCAGAATGAGAACCCTCCTACAGTGCTGGTAAGAACATAAAACTGTGAAGCTGCTGTGGAAAATAAGGGGGTCTGGTGGTCCCCCCCAAAATTAAGCACAGAATTACCATGTGCTTTGCTTAGTCACTCAGTTGTATCTAACTCTTTGCGACCCCATGGACTGTAGCCCACCAGGCTCCTCTGTCTGTGGAATTCCCCAGGCAAGAATACCAGGGTGGGTTGCCATGCCCTCCTCCAGAGGATCTTCCCAACCCAGGGATTGAACCCAGGTCTCCCACATTGCAGGCGGATTCTTTACCATCTGAGCTACCAGGGAAGAATTCTACTCCCAAATAACTGGAAACAAAAACTCAGATAAATATATACACACTCATGTTCATAGCAGCACTATTCACAAAAGAAAAAAAAAAAGCCAAAATGTAGAAACAACCCCAGTGTGTACACACATTAGGGTCACTAAAAGAAATGAAGTACGGACACTGAGGGTGAACGTTGAACACACGATGCTAAGTGAAAAGAAGTCAGACTTGCAAGGTTACATTTGGCATGACTCCACTTATATGAAACTTCCAGAACAGGTAAGCCCATAAGGACGGAACGCAGATTTGTGGTCGCCAGGGGCTAGAACGAGGGGGAAGTGAGTGGTGACTGATTAATGGGGAAGGGTTTCCTTTTTGGGGGATGAAAAGGGTTTGGAACTACACAGAGGGCTGGTTGTACAACACGGTCAATGTCCTAAATGCCACTGAATTGTTCACCTTAAAACGTTTCATTTTATGTTATGTGGATTTCACTTCAAAAAAGTCAAAACCAAAAAAGAAACTACAACAAACCTGTTAAACCTTAACCCCAGTGGTCCAGTGGTTAAGAATCCACCTTGTAATTCAGGGGACATGGGTTCGATCCCTGGTCGGAGGACTGGGATCCCACGTGCTACGGAGCAACTAAATAAGTCCACGTGCCACAACTAAGACCCGACACAGTCAAACAACTAAATACACATTTTTTAAAAAATTAGGACAGGGGCTTCCCTGGTGGCTCAATGGTAACGAATCCACCTGCCAAAGCAGGAGACACGGGTTCAATCCTTGGTCCAGGAAGACTCCACATGGCCTGGAGCAACTAAACACACGGGCCACAACTACTGAGGGCTCTGGAGCCTGAAAGCCACGACTACCAGCCCACGCGCCGCGACCGCTGAAGCATGCGTGCCCTGGAGCCTGTGCTCCACGACGAAAAGCAGCCGCCGCACCGACAAGCACAAGCACCGCACCAAAGAGCCCCCACTCGACGCAACCGGAGAAAAGCCCACACAGCAACAAAGACCCAGCACAACCACAAATCAGCAAACACTAAAATCAAACAACTAGAACAGTACTTGCCTAGGATTAGGGAGAGAAATGGCTGGGAAAGGGGGTAGGGGACTTTCTGGAGGGATGGTAATGCTCTAGATCACCACTGTCCAGTAGATACACACAACAATACGGGCCGTATATGCCATGCTCAATTCTCTGGTGGCAACATGGAAAAGAAACAGGTGAAATTTCGATAATATATTTTCTTTAACCCACTAGCTCCAAAGTATCAGCATTTCAACATGTCCTCAATATTTTAAAATTCTGTGTGTATGACCGTGTGTGTAGTGGTCACACAAGTATGCATCTGCGATTTTAAAGATTGCAAAGAGCTAACTACACACAAACACATCAATGAGAGTATGAAAACTGGTAAAATCTCGGTCCGGTTGATGGATTATATCAATGTCAATTTCCTGCTTGTGATATTACACTACAGTTTCCTAAGATGTCGTCACCATTGGGATAAACTGGGTGAAGGGTAGAAGGGATCTCTTTATGATTCTCAGTCTGCGGGTGAATTTAAAATTATCTCAGGATGACGAGGCATGGGCTTCACCCCGGGGGCGAGGCCTTGGACTACGGTTGGGGCAGAACTGCCCTAGGCATGCAGCTGTTCATAGGCCCTCGTCAGATGTACATACTGGACTGAGTCAAACCAGACTCAGCCCTTGCCTTGCTGGGGTCACAGGGGTGCGCTGTAACCAGACAACCCCTCAGACAGAGGGAACCATGCCGTGAGGGTACACGGCAGGGACCCACCAGTCAGGGGCTCAGCACAGCCACAAGCCTGCAGCTTTAGGGCTAAACATCACCGGATATAATCCAAGAATGATGACAGCTGAGAGCTGACATGTATTTGAAACTTCCTCTGTGCTGGACATGTGTTAAAGCCAGGCTTCATTTATTCCTCCATACAACCCTTTCAAGTGGATGTCATTATTTCCATTTAACTAAAAGAAAAACCGAAGCACAAGAAACCAAGGTCACCCAGAAAGCAGAGGAACCACGATGTGAGCCCAGACCGTCTTGCTCCAGAGCCCCGAGTCTGACCCATGAGCTTTGGTGACTCCCGGGCTGGACCACACAGAAAGCTGAACCTCTTGTGCCTGGTGGATCTTTAACCATCCCCATGCCCTGGAACCACTTCCTCTGTCTCTCCCATCAGCACCAGCTTGAATGTTTGAGCATTAACGTGCTGACGAGGCCTGAGGAGCCGTGACCACACAGTGCCCTTCCACCATCAGCCTTAGGGTGGGTGCAGCTTGTGTGCGTGTGTGTCCCTGTG
This sequence comes from Bos mutus, assembly GCF_027580195.1. Taxonomy (NCBI): domain Eukaryota; kingdom Metazoa; phylum Chordata; class Mammalia; order Artiodactyla; family Bovidae; genus Bos; species Bos mutus. Next base: position 51,985,846 of record NC_091629.1, on the reverse strand, counting down.
TGTGTTCTGGGTCCCGCCCTGCCCTCTCAAGTCCCTTTCAAAAACAGCAATTTCTCCATCAACTGATCAACAGAGAAACAAAATATGGCAAATCCATTCAACGGACTATTATCCAAACATAAAAAGCAATGACGTGCTGACATATGCTACAACATGTATACTGAATGCAGGAAGCCGACACAAAGCTCACATATCGTATGATCCCATTTACACGAAATGCCCAGATCGGCAAATTTATAGGGACTGAGGGGTTTGCTTCCCTGGTGGCAGTAAAGAATTTGCTTGCAATGTGGGAGACCCAGGTTCGATCCCTGGGTCGGGAAGATCCCTTGGAGAAAGGAATGGCTACCCACTCCAGTATTCTTGCCTGGAGAATCCCATGGACAGAAGAGCCTGGAGGGCTATAGTCCACGGGGTCTTAGAAGAGTCAGACACGATTGAGTGACGAACACTTTCACTTCCCACAGGGACAGAACACAGACTGGTTTTTTGCCAGGGGCTGGGGGGAGGGGGAACTGGGGAGCAACTGCTAACGGGTGCTGGGTTAGGGGCAATAAAAATATTCTAGAACTAGGCAGAGGTGATGGTTGTACAACATTGTGACTGCACCAAATGCAACTGACTTGCCCACTTTAAAATGGTTAATTTGATGCTATATGAATTTTACTTCAATTAAAAAAAAACGAGAGAGAGCTTCCCTGGTGACAAATCCACCTGCCAGTGCAGGAGACATAGGTTCGATCCCTGGTCCAAGAAGATCCCACATGCTGCAGAGCAACTAAGCCCATGCATCACAACTACTGAGCCAGTGCTCTAGAGCCCAGGCTCTACAGCAAGAGAAGCCATCGCAATGAGAAGCCCGAGCACGGCAGCTTGAGAGTAGCCCCTGCTTGCTGCAACTAGAGAAAAGCCCGCACAGCAACAAAGACCCAGTACAGTCATACATAAAATAAATAAATCTTTAAGAAGAAAAAGAAAAACAGCAGCTTCCAGATCATGGGGTGCTATAACGCTACCAATGGTGCCTGGCTTCCTGACATAACCAGGCAGAGCTGGGCTCTGGGTCGGGGAGGCCCACCTCCATGCCAGGTTGCCCCCTGCATGGCCCACTGTGCCCTCCCTGTGGGGCAAACAGGAGTCTAGCCCCACACCCTGGACGTCCACGAAGTAAGAGGAAAGCAAAGAGACCGCACTTTGTGTCAGGTCCCCAGAAGCTCTGTGTGAGAGTCCTGCTGAGCCACTGTCCTGTCTGTGGGATACTTACTAAGTGCAAGGCACTGGAAGTGTCACTTAAAAATAATTTTTTAAAATGTATTTATCATTTTGTGTTGCACTGGGTCTTTTACTGCACGTGGGCTTTCTCTCTCTAGTTTCGACAAGCAGGGGCTACTCCCTAGTGGTGGTGTGTGGGCTTCTCACTGCGATGGCTTCTCTTGTTGCAGAGCACGGGCTGTGGGGCACAGGGTCAACAGCTGTGGCACACAGGCTTAGTTGCCCCCAGGCACGTGGGATTTTTCCAGACCAGGGATTGAACCCGTGTCCACAGCACTGGCAGGCAGATTTTTAACCCCTGGACCACCGAGGAAGGAAGCCCCAATGGGTACGTCATCTCACTTAATCCTCACTAGAACCCCGAGATATGTACTGCAATTCCTCTGCTTCATAGACAGGGAAAGAGGCTCAGAGGGATCCAGTTCACCGCTCAAGTTCACCCAGCAAATAAGTGCTAGAACCCATGGACCCGCCTCTTCCCGCTGGGCACACACTCGAACAACAGAGGACCGCACACCCAGGATCTGAGACTTCCTCTCTCCCGCCAGGGGTCCAGAGCCTGCATGATCACCCTCCCTCCAAAACCAGGAGCAGGAATCAAGCCTCCACGGGCTTCTGAAAAATGAGGTTGTTGCTCTTGTACAGTTGCCAAGTCATGTCCGACTCTTCCCCAACTACATGAACTGCAGCACGCCAGGCTTCCCTGTCGCTCACCACCTCCTGGAATTTACCCAAGTTCAAGTTCAGGGCTGCCCTCAAAATAGAAATGGGCTCTACGGGGAGCAGGTTGGGGTCACACTAGAAGCCAGGAGCTCTGGAGGGAGGTACACAGGCACTGTCTCCCAGCTGTGTGAATTCTGGGCAAAGGACACCCTCTCCAAGCCTCTCTCCTCACCTGTGAAGTCAAAGGGCTCTGGTATCAGGTGATGTGGCAGAGGATGCAGAGGTATGCACAGGGCATGGGGAGGTGTCCATCAGAGGTCAGAGGTTTGCATCCCGGGGTGGGGGGTGGATGCCCAGGGAGACAGGGTGTGCTGAGATGAAGTTCCTGCTTCTTCCTCCGGTCCCCACACCCCAGGCCCCAGCGCCGTCTCACACTTGCCGGTTCGTGGAGGTATTTCCCTGGGGTCAGACGAGGGTAGGATTTGTCTCACGCTCCAAATCGGAAAGGCGGGCCATCCTGAATTCCAGCCTGGCTAAGAGGACAGAGCCTAAGGGACAGACAGCCCATGGGAAGAGGGCTGAGGCCACAGGCATGATTTCAGGCCAACCCACCCCATTAAACGGTGTTTTTTCCCCAGCCAGAAGGAGGCCAGGCTAATTAAGTGAAATGTGCCAGTCTGTAAATCGATTTTTGTGCGCCAGGAGCTCCCAAACTGGGTCAGAGACTCTTTGTCCCTCAGAGTCACCGGGGAACACCCACTTCCATCTGCGTCTCAGAGCCTGGATCTCTGCAGACACATCTAGCCTCCACACTCTCCCTACCCTGGGACCTGGCTTCAGGTTACTGACTGAACTCTGACTCTCCAACCGCCCAGCCCACCCCAGTGGGTACTAAGCTCCTCTCTGGAGAGGCCAGGCCCCCAGCTACCCAATAAGGCTGGGCTCAGAGGTTCAGGGTGAGTTTAAAGGCATACCTGGTGCATGGTGGGGGAGGGCGGGGCATGTCCGTGTATCATGGACAGTTCAGGGTCAAGGCCTCTAGAGCTGTGAGCAGAACCTGCTGAGCTCACCAATGAGAAGAGAACAAACCAGCCCAATACAAAGTCCAAAAGTGGCATCTTGGTGGCTAAAAATTACCAGCTAGAAGGCCCAGGCTAAGGGGTAGAGCTATACAAGGCCTTCAAAAGAAGCCCGCAGCCACGGCCCAGATACAGGCTGGGGATATTTTCATAATAGAGAAAGATGCTGTTTATCAGGAGCTTGCCGCACGCCAGGAAGTGTGCCCACGCACATGACATACATTTCCTCTTCAAACCTCACAGCTTCCTGTCAGTGACCCCATTTTACAGACAGTGAAACTGAGGCTCAGCAAGACAGAGTGACTTGCCAGGGGCCACGGCAGACTCAGGGCTGGACCCCAGGCCTGCTGACGCACAAGCCCTCCCTCCATGTGCGGTCCAGCCTCTTGGCTCCTGGGAAACTCTCACAGCACATCCTTGGTGGCCCACCAGGCTGAGAGGGTTGCACGGAGCCACGGAGTCTGACACAACTGTGAACTGAGTCAGCATGGCGAGCCTCCGGGGTCAGCGCTCAACATGGTCATACTGCAGGAGCCTGTGGATGTATCCTAAGGCTCAGGGCCCTGACCAGTGGGGATACAATGAGGGTGGACCTCATGGGCTCGTCCAAAAAAGACAGCCTGACAAGGAGTCAGGCTCCAAGGGGTCTTGAGGACTTCAAAAGCCAGGAAAGACTGAAGGCAGGAGGAGAAGGGGGCGACAGAGGATGAGATGGTTGGACGGCATCACCGTCCAATGGACATGAAGAAAAGAAGTGAAGTTGCTCAGTCATGTTCGACTCTTTGCGATCCCATGGACTGTAACCTACCAGGCTCCCCTGTCCATGGGGTTTTCCAGGCAAGAGTACTGCAGTGGGTAGTAGCCATTTCCTTCTCCAGGGGATCTTCCCAACCCAGGGGTCGAACCCAGGTCTCCTGCATTGCAGGCAGACGCTTTACCGTCTGAGCCACCAGGGAAGCCCAATGTACGTGAGTTTGAACAAACTCCAGGAGATGGTGAAGGACAGGGAAGCCTGGCGTGCTGCAGTCCATGGGGTCACAAAGAGTCGGACACGACTGAGTGACTGAACAACAACAATAACAAAAGTCAAAGGAACCCAGCTAAGCTGGAACTTTCAGTGGAGAGCAATCATCTGAGCCTGGGGCCACAGTGGCTGTTAGGCCTGGCGGGGGAGGTTGCAAGCAGAGGGTTCAGGCTGGCTCTTCTTGGCCAGTTGGGGAGATTCTAAGAGGCTGCAGGTGCGAGGGGTGAGAAGGAAAGTGAGAGCTGACAGAGGAGGTTGCGAGAGCAGGAGGGGGAAATGGAGATGAATTACAGGTACTGCCTCCCCTGAAAACCAGGGGTACAAGCTGCACATCTTCCCACCAAGAAAGCACAACAGCAACAACAGGGTGACCTGACAGCCCTCTGCTCTGCTCCTGGACACAGCCCACCCAGAAGGTCCCTTGTGAGAGGTATGGGGGAGCGTGGAGGTCTTCCCAAGCTGGGGAGGGGTTGTGAACCCCTCTATCAGGCACAGTCTGGATTACTATAAAGTGGGAGGCAGCTTAGTATGGCGATGAGAGCATAACTCAGAATGCCGGGTTCAGTCTCCAGATGTGCCACTAGCTAGCTGTGTGACTTCCAGCAAGTTACTTTACCTCTCTGTGCCTCTGTTTCCACAACCATAGAAACAAGGTTTTTTCACCTCAACTTTTCATATTTAAACAGCTTTCTTGAGGTATAATACATATACCACACAATCCACCTATTTAGAGTATACAATTCAATGATTTTTTTCCCCCTGTATCTAAAGAGTGCTACAGGGCTTCCCAGGTGGCAAAGTGGTAAATAATCTACCTGCCATTGCAGGAGATGCAAGAGACTCAGGTTCTATCCCTGGATTGAGAAGATCTCCTGGAGTAGGAAATGGCAACCATAGGGGTATCTGGCTCTCATTGCTCCTCTGGGCCTTAGAGACTGCCGTGGCTCTGAGTCATGAAGTAGAGAGTTTCTGGACTCTCCTGGCTGAGGACTGAAGCCTCCCAGCCACAGAGACTCCCTGGACAGCACAGCATTAAAGGGTCTCTCTGGATGCAAGTTGCCTCTTGTCCTTATCAACCACAGCACAGATAATAAAAGGTGTGGAAATAGAGAAGTTCCTTGAGTTTTTGGTCCTGAGACAAGCCTGGTCTGACCACAGAGAAATGATGTACCTCTTACTTCCCCTCTGGTCTGTGGAGCACAACCTTGGCTAGTTTCATTCTGCCTCAGCCCAAAGGTCCCTGTTGGCAAGTTCAACTCCTTGCATGACTGTGGACTCCTGCAAAGCAGACCACACTACACTGCATGAGGGAGTAGGCTTCCCACACTTTCATTTCTGTCTCCCTGAGCCCCTTGACCCCCACCCCCTGCCAAACCAGCCCCAGTTCTCATCCCATGTCCCCTTTGATCTTGATGATGGAAAGAACCAGATACTTTTCAGATTCATGTTCTGTCTCTTCGCAATATCATGATTCTAGGCAAGTCGGGGTTTCCTAGGTGGCACTAGTGGTAAGAAACCTGCCTGCCAATGTTGGAGACATAGGAGATGCCGAGTTTGATCCCTGGGTCAGGAAGATCCCCTGGAGGAGGGCACAGCAACCCACTCCAGTATTCTTGCCTCAAAAATCCCACGGACAGAGAAGCCTGGTGGGCTACAGTCCATGGGGTCACAAAGAGTCAGATACGACTGAGTGGCTGAGCATGCACACACAGAATTGTACAAACATTGCCACAATCAATCTTAGAACATTTTATCACCCTCAAAGGAAACCCCATACCCATTATAACCCCTCCCCATTCCCCACTGCCACCCCAAGCCCTAGATAACCACTGCTCTACTGTCTGTCACTACAGATTTGGCTATTCTGGGCATTTCCTGTAAGCAGAATCATATGCGACCTTTTGTGTCTGGCTTCTTTCACTTAGCATGTTTTCAAGGTTCATCCATGTGATAGCATGTATCATTTCTTCTCACGGCAGGACATTCCATTGTATGGACAGGCCACATTTTGTTTGTCCACCCATCAGATGATGGACACTTGGCTTGTTTCCACATTGGGGCTATGATAAACACTCTGGCTACAAACATTCGTGCACAAGGATTGATGCAGACATATGTTTTCACTTTTATTGGGTAAATACCGAAGAATGGAATTAACTGGTTCTTTACAGAAGTTTTTGTTGAATAAAACATCCTTATTTCCTCTAGTACCACCCAGCAGAAAAGAAAGGAATTACTCTTTATTGAACACTTTATGCCAGTTACTGCCCGAGGTACACTTCCACACATAGCTGGATTTAATTTTCATAATTTCATTGAGAGAATTATTATTATTATTATTATTATTATTATTATAGTCACTATCTACATGCAAAAACTGAGGTGCAGACGGGAAAGGCAACTTGCTCAGTTGCATGTGTGTGTCCTCAGTTGCTCTGAGTAATTTCAGGGATCTGATGAACAAGCCCACTGCCATCTCCATGGTTTTATGGACCTGAATTATATCTCCCTCCTCAAATCTCATGACCCAAACGGCCACCAGGCCCATTCATTTGCCCAATAACGTAAGGTTTAAGTCCTTCCCTTTGATCGAAGTTCTCCCCTCAAAATGATACATCCTGGACTTCCCTGGTGGTCCACTGGATGAGAATCTGCCTGACAATGCAGGGAATCAGGTTTGATCCCTGGTCCAGGAAGACTCCACATGCCGCTGAGCAATGAAGCCCATGCATCGCAACTACTGAAGCCCTCATGCCCTAGAGCCCATGCTCTGCAACAAGAGACGTTGCCACAGTGAGAAGCCCATGCACTGCAGCCAAAGAGTAACCTCCACTCGCCACAACTAGAGAAAGCCCTCTCGCAGTAATGAAGACCCAGCACAGCCAAAATAAAAATAAGTAAAATAAATAGCCTATTTTTAAAAAATACACATTTACCTTTAAAAAAAAAAATGATATAATACATCCTAAATCAGCCAGGATCTAGGGACCCCAAAGCTCATCCAGTCAGCAGTGAAATTTCCTGCAGCCTTGAGTGTCTTCTGTGTTCTCCCCGTGCCCCGGGGGATCCCCACCAGCTTCTCCAGCACTGCAGGAAACCCGAGCAGCATCCAAAGAGCCAGGCGTCTGGCCTGAGGATTGAAATGCCTACCATGGACTGAACCATGCCCTTCCTCAAAGTCATCTGATGAAGCCCCAAATCCCAGCGTGTTTGGAGGTGGTGCTGTTAGGAGACAATGAGGTTTAAATGAGGTCTTGTCATGATGAGATTAGTGCCTTTCTAAGATACATGAGAGAGTCTGCTGTCTCCCTCTCCCTGGCACATGAGGACACAGGAAGATGGTGGCCACTGACAAGTCAGGAGGAGGATTCCCACCAGGAGCAGACCAGGCTGGTCCCTCAGTCTTGGACTTTCAAGCCTCTAGAGCTGTGAGAAAATAAATTTCTGATGTTTAAGCCATCTGGTTAATGTTACAGTGCTATGGCAGCCTGAGCTGACAAGACATAGTCCCCAAGCCGTGGCCACCAGGACAGTCTGGGTTGAAATGACTTGGGGGGTCTGGGGCCCCCATCAGCTGTGCCCTGGGAGGCACCCAGGTCAATGCCATCATCAGTCACTGAGTTCCATGAGTCAGAAGCTGTTTATTAGCCAGAGCACACCAAGACCAGAATATACTTGCCAAAAATGGAGTTTGAAGAAATCTACAGAGTTGTGTGGGTTTTATGAATATATTTTCAGCTGCAGAGACAAAGATGGTGTATTTGACATGCCCCCAAACCTACCTACCGATCAATCTGTATAAAACCCAACCCCTTCCATTAATTAGAGCTTAACCTTCAGCTTTTTTAAGTGAAAAACAATTTCACCAAAGAAGAGCTTCGCAGAGTGAGTGGCTTATCTTGAAGACAGCAATAGGACACCATGTCATATATGATATGATATGATTGCATTGTTTTCATGAAATAAGAATAGGCTCTTTAGGACCCAAATGTAAATTGAATTAATTTTTTTTTCTGGAGCCTGGAATTATTGCCACATAATGTTTTCCAGGTGCCTGGTTGAAAACATCAGCTAGGTATGACCCTTGACAAGGTGTCTGTCTCAAGATGTGCCAGAAAGGACAGAAGAGAGAGAGACAAACTTCCCAAACCCAGGAGCTTTCTCTTCCTATGTCTCATTCTATACAGATGATGGAAATTCACCATGGACTATAAATGTCTCGGTGCAAATGAGATCTGATTGCCAGTGGTGGATGCGCCCTGTGAAAGACTAGTGCTTAACTGTGGCTTTCTCTCACAGACCTCATTGGGAATCAGTTTAGAACCCGGCTGCTAGGTGGCTGCGTCCACCCACAGGTGGGGGCAGTGGGCGCTTGTTTTGTTTCTCAGTTTCCTTCCTCAAGCAGGATGCTCTCCCTGAGCCCTCATTCCCGGCCCAGACCTTGCTAAGTTAAATGGTGAATGGGGAGGACTAACCTCCTGAAGAGGGATAAATACTCCACAAGAGGTATGATCCATGTCTGCGGCACAAAGCTTAGAGTGCAAGTTCTGATGTCAGACAGTCCTGGCTCTGCCTTTTACCTGGGGAAGTCATTAGACCTTTCTAAGCCTCAGTTTATCCATCCATAAAATGGGGCTACCAATAGTAGTTGCTCCCACTCCAGGTCTGGGACCCTTCTACTGTTCCATCACAGTAATTCCCATTTCATGCTTCACCTCCACCATCTAGCTACATCCTCCAGCTAGTCCCTCACTGCTCAGCTACTTCCCCTCTCTCCTGCTTCTTCCCATTCCCTCAGTTGCTCCTTCATTATCCAATTCTCAGTCAACCACTCAGATGGCCACCCAGGCGCCAGTTACCCTGCCACTCCCCAATTCCCCTTTCACCCTCATATTATCTCGAGTTATATTCTTCTGACTTAACACAAGCTTAGAACAATCAAGGGAATCTTGGCTTTCATCGGGACAAATCTGTCCTAGTCTATATATACTTTTCTCTGCAGGAAACTGTCTCTTCCTGGACCAAGCAGTTGATGTTAGAGATGGAGTGTTTCCTGCCTATTATCTTTGAGCCCTTTGGTCTGGACTACAGAGAGTGGGAAGGCAAAGCCCACATGGTACAAAGGCTTGGAACATTGCCAGGCAGAACCAGGTGTCTCCACCACACAGGAAGACACTGGCGGGTTGGCTGGTGTAGCCTTGGAGCAGCTCTCCTGGTTCCAGGTGGGATGCTGAAACAAGATGCCCTCCTCACCAGGGCCCTGCCCCTAAGCATCCTGCAGTTCAAGATGCTCTCTCCTAAAAGCTGGGAGAGCTTCATTATGGATCTGATTAAATCATAAGAAACCTCATCCCAAGCTTGCCAGAAAACAAGTTATTTTCAGCATCCGTGGGCAGCAAATGGAGAAGAAAGTCATGAGCCGGAAGAAATGACTATGTAGAAACCGAGCCCATTTAGATGAAGGTTGGCCACCATTTATCCTTGACAAAATGGTAGATGCCAAGGAACTTGGGGGAAGTTTTGTGATATAATCTAAAGGTTGTTTTTTTTTTTTTAATAACAAGGGAACAGATCATATTAACTACAAAAGGTTAGAGAAAGAAATGTATAGAAACCAATTTAAGGTCCCTCCAAAGAGTTTTGTAATTATGGATGGGTTTTAAACATTCAAATGGCTCAAGCCAAGCAAAATAAATTAAGAGATGACACACAGAAATCAGGAAATCCCGGGCACCTTGAATGCTATGGTTTCCATCAGTGGCCTGACAGAAGTTCTTCAGGGGGCAAGTCCTTTCATTTTAGGGACTTTGAAAGGGTTCTCTCATGCAAGCAGGTTTTAAGTGTTACACTATGTGGGGTGGTCAAAGTCTTTCACTTGACACTGGCTTACAATGAAAACCAATGTAAAACATTTTTTTTGTAACTCTTTTATACTAAACTGTAAAATGACTACAATCAAAATAGTCTCTTGTAAATGACTAATAAGAGATTAGCAATGAATAAACAGAGATAGAGAAAATGAGAGTAATTAAGGCAGTATGGGCGAGCAGAAGAAAGAAAGAAAAAGCTAAAGCTAATGATTCAGTTCATTTCAGTTCAGCCGCTCAGTCGTGTTTTACTCTTTGGGACCCCATGAATCGCAGCACACCAGGCCTCCCTGTCCATCACCAACTTCCGGAGTTCACTCAGACTCACGTCCACTGAGTCAGTGATGCCATCCGGCCATCTCATCCTCTGTCATCCCCTTCTCCTCCTGCCCCCAATCCCTCCCAGCATCAGAGTCTTTTCCAATGAGTCAACTCTTCGCATGAGGTAGCCAAAGTACTGGAGTTCAGCTTCAGCATCATTCCTTCCAAAGAACACCCAGGACTGATCTCCTTTAGAATAGACTGGTTGGATCTCCTTGCAGTCCAAGGGACTCTCAAGAGTAAGCAGAGACATTACTTTGCCAACAAAGGTCTGTCTAGTCAAGGCTATGGTTTTTCCAGTGGTCATGTATGGATGTGAGAGATGGACTATGAAGAAAGCTGAGCGCTGAAGAATTGATGCTTTTGAACTGTGGTGTTGGAGAAGCTAATGGTAGGTGATACTAATAGTGACATTGACTATGCTCGCTGTCCAGCCTTCATGTCAATGAATCTTTCCAATCCCACTACCACAGTCATTATTCTCTCCACTTTACAGATGGGGAATTTGAGCACAAAGAGATTAAGGTAACTTACCCAAGGTCACAAAAGAGAGATTAAAAGTTAGTTTTGTCTGACTCCACGTTCTTAACCTCTGAAGTCTGCCTCCCTCTCTGCAAAGCTTCCCAACTTTCACACAAAAAGCCTCCTTTGATTCAGCTTCCCCTATGCCATCCACATTTTGAAAGATTTTATCTATTGAGCACACTATATTTGTGAACTAATAATTTGTTCCATCTGGCTGATGATTATTTTTCTGTTCCTGTTTCTGTTTCAACATCGATCCAGACTGTAACCCCAATTACTGGGGGTTCAACATAATATTATGAAATCACACAAATCACTGTCATGGCTATGCAGCTAATAAGCAATAAAATTAAATAGGCATAACCACTGTTCCCCAGTGCTGAATTCTGACTGCCACACAGTTTGAATCCATGTCAATCACATACTTGGTATACTCAACCCAGGACTCATGGTTCCCAGATACAGGACTCTGGTACCAGCGTTTGGTCTACCCAATACATCCCAGATATTTCCAGGGAAATAGACAGCCAATTACAGTGCTTGATCCTTGCCTAGAGTAATCACACTGGGTTGCTAGAATTCCAGTCTAGAGCAAAGTGAAGTCTAGAATGTGGAATAGATTCAACAGTAATGGCCCTCAATGAATTATAACTTTTAGTACCCACAGGCTATGTAGATTCCTCCCACAGTGACCCTGAACTTGGCCATGTGACTTCCTTTAGCCAATGAGCCATTAGCAAACATGATGCCAGAAAAGGTTTGATAAATGCTTTGAGCTCGCCTTCTTGGAACCCTAAGACCACCATGCTAGAGGAAGCCCACTTGATGAGAGAAGCCCAGCCATCACAGCTGAGCCCAAGCACTGGCTTACCAGGCAGCTAACTGCAGTCTCATGAACCCAAGCAAGACTGGGAAGAACTGCTCAATCGATCCCAAGAGTCATTGAGAAATAATAAGCTATTTTAAGCTGCTAGGTGGTTTGTTTCAGGGTAGTTTGTTATACAGTAACAGCCAACCAATACAGCACAGTTCTTGATGGTGACTCATCCAGAGGACTATCAGTACTATCTTTGTGGTGCCCAAGGATCCCAAAGAGTTCTTAAGCCAAAAAGCCTGTATACTAGGGTTTCTTTTGAGGGACTGGGAATTCTGACTCCTCCATCAAGATGTAGGTTTCACTTGACTCTTTCTGTGTAAATACAATGGGATCGTTTCCCTTTCCCAGACTCAGTGGGTTTCATATTTATCCTGTCTTAGTCTTCCCCTCTTCTCTAGACACAAATTCCTCCATCAAATATGGTAGACAGAGGATGGGGCAGTGGGACCAGCTCTATTTGTTGGCATAATCATGGGATGAATACACGGGATGATGAAATACTCTGAGCAGATTCTGGAACACTGTTCTGTTTTTCAAACCCCAACCTGCCTCTCCATGTTTGGTACTTTGGCGTATGTGACTGTTGAGAGAAGAACTTAGAGTTTGGCATTTAAAGAGCCTCTGAGTCTCATAGACAGAAATACTGACCATTTTTTCACTCCATTAGAAGAGAAACACTGGTTCCCAGAAGCCAAGCAAGAATAAATCATGCTAGAAATTACTTCATTTATCTCCTCCACAGGGTTGCTAGCCGGAAAAATGCCATCGTTAGGAACTATCTAGACTTCACTGAGCATTTGACAAGCATTTCATATAACTCCTTATCAATGATCAGGAGAAATGCTGGTTGAGTGCCATGGTGTGTTGGGTTTAAGGAGGTTCCAGGAGAGAACCAAATTGGATGAATCTCTCAGAATGGCATCACCTTGGTTTATCAGCCTACTACAAGTGGTTTCTTCTTCCAAGGGTAAACTCACACTATCCAAGCATATAAGGCTAATATCATCTACCGTGCTGTGCTTTCTTCAAAGTGACTTTACTAGACTCAGTTCCAACATGGCCTGGCTGGGTCTCTTATTCACTATCGACCACTAGTGCTGGGCTGAAGATGTCCAGACCATGTTCCATGAATGCTTGTGCATGAATCTCTTACTCTGATTCATTATATGTTTTGTTATCATTTAATTCTCAGAGAGACCTCTCTTCCACATAAGTGTAGGAAAGGAAGGTAGACTCTATTGTTCCCAGATACCAACTACAAATAACAGTACAGTTAAGTTCATTTCAGTTGAACAAATATTCCCAATGGGTAATGACTGACCATGAAACCCTAATATGAAGGCAGCCCCTGGGGTTGTGCTCCCAGGCTCTTGTCTTTGGCCATGATCTATTCAACATTTTTGTCAAGGATTTGACAAAATGGTCAAGGGCTGTACTGTCCTATACAGTAGCCTCCAGCTTAACCACAGTTGACTACTTAAACTATTTTAAATTATTTCAAATTAACTAAAATCAAAGCAGTTCCTTAGTCACACTAGTCCCCTTTTAAGGATTCATTGGCCATATATGACTAGCAGTTGCCATATTGGACAAGGCATTTCCACAATAAAAAAAAAAAGTTCTATTGGATCCTTCTGATCTAGAATGCAAATGCTCATTGCATTTATGAACAACACAGAACAGAAACTGTTGATGAATATTTCATTTGAAGTGGACATGTTTTTTAACTATGATCTTGCCAACATCCGTTTTCCCTCCTTATTGTAACAGCATTCCAGTTTTCCTTGGGGTGGGTACAACAAACCTACAAGTACCAGTTCATGTATTTTGGGAAGAGCTGACTCCAGTGGTGAACATATCGCTCAGATCAGACCAATTATAGCTTTATACGCATGCTGTAGCAGTAGTCACTCAGTCATGTCCAACTCTTTGTGACCTCTTGGACTGTAGCCCACCAGGCTCCTCTGTCCATGGAATTCTCCAGCAAGAATACTAGAGTGGGTAGCCATTCCCTTCTCCAGGGGATCTTCCCCACCCAGGGACTGAAACCAGGTCTCCTGCACTGCAGGCAGATTCTTTACCATCTGAGCCATAAAGGTAAGTATATAGCCAATCTCAGCCAATGAGATTCAGTTCTGAGACTTGTTGAACCTAGGACATGATTGGAAGAAGAAATAATTCCTCTTGGAGTTCCAAAAAAGGTAGGATATACACTTCAAACTGTTGTCAGTCATCTACTCAGAGACACTTTTTGACAGTTTTATGTACACATGTGTTAGTTTGAGTTGGATTTCTTGTCTCTTATCTTCATTTATCATTGAAGACATCCAAATTATTTGAGCGGGTGGATTATGGGCTCAAAACTCAGCAAGCTTGGGACTTCCTTGGCAGTCCAGTAGTTAGGACTCTGTGCTTACACTGCTGAGAGCCAGGTTCAACCCCTGGTTGGGGAACTAAGATTCCACAAGTCCCGTGGCACAGTTGATAAAATAAAATAAAATAACTCAACAAGATAAATGTAGAGCCTTGATTTCAAAGTTGAAAATTACCTGTAGGTCCAGGAAGGCTGCTGGGGTGCTGCTGCTGTTTCGCTTCTTGATCTGAGTGAGTGCTGGTTACATAGAGATGCTCAACATGTGAAAATGCAACCAGTTTTTCCCTTTGCTGTATGAATAATACACTTCAACAAATAGTTTTTTTTTTAATCAATTACATAAGGAGCAGATGGGGAAGATGTAAGTTCACTAACGAGACACCGACTTGAGAGTTTCAGTTTCTCATAAACTCAAGATCTGCCCAACAAGCCAGTGGAAACTTATGTCATACTAACAGACAGACTCAACCTGAATGAGGGCCCTGATAGCTCCATTCACCTTAGGGTGAGTCAAATCAGACTTCAGGAAAGACACAACGTAGAATGTGTCTGCAAATCTCAAAGTGATATCTCATAATGGTCAGGGGGAGAAGAGATGGGAGGAGGGGATACAGGCAGGGCAGGTTCATTGAAACCCTGGAATGAACAGTGTCTGGATAAACAGACAACCCTACCATCTGCATATGAAGTTTTCTACACAGAAAACCCCAAAAGAACCTACTGAAAAACTGAGACTAAGACGTTCAATAAAGCGGCTTGATACAAAGTTAATATACAAAAGCTTAAAGCCCTCCTTTCAAGAAATAAACAGAACTTAACATGGAAAAAAAAAAAAAAACCCCTAGAGCTTTTCTAAAGGAAAGAAAAGAATACTTTCCCAACAGAGACACGCACTACTCATCTGCTTGGAAAAACTCATTATGACAAAGATACCAGTTTAGCCCAAAACAATTTTTTTTAATTGTGGTAAAATATATATAACATAAAATTTACCACTTTAACAATTTTTAGTGCTCAGTTCAGTGGTATTATACACATTCACATTGTGCAACGATCAGCACATCATCCATCTCCAGAAGTTTTTCCATCTTCCCAAACTGAACCTCTGTACCCAATAGACAATAATGTCTCTTTCTCTCCTCCCATTAGTTCCTGGATAATTTTTTTTTTCAGTTTTTGTTATCGTGGTAAAACATGTATAACATAAAATTTACCATCTCAACCATTTTTAAGTGTACAGTTCAGTGGTATTGAATATGTCCACCAACATCCATCTCCAGAACGCCTCTTATTTTGAAAAACTGAAACCCTGTGTCCATTTATAAGACTAATCAATTTTTGCAGGAATCTATTTTTGAGCTTTGGGCAGAAAACTAACCCAAAAGGCCTTCAGTATTACACGAACATGCAAAAATATCCAAGAACATTTTGAAAAGGAAGAGTCATATGAAGGACTTTTCTGTCACACATTAAGCCACAGTATAGACCTACAAGGATCAAAACAGTGTGTAATTGGCACAAAACCAGCGGGTTAGAACAGAATAAACAGTTTGGAAAGTCACCCTTCTTCACAGGTAACGGTTTCAAGTATGAGGGAGGCATGGCAAACTCATGGGGAAGGGAAAGATTCTGAACATTTGATAATTCTTTGGAAACAAAATAGAGACAGGCAGACTTTTCAGTTATTACTTTCTGCTCAAATGAGTTCCAGGAGGATTACATATTTAACTGATTTCAACGAGGCCACAACATCTAGAAAAACATAGAGGGTAATATACATCTCTGGATGAGGAAACACATTAGAGCCAGAGTCAGCAAACTTTTTCTGTAAAGGGCCAGAGGGTAAGGACTTTCATCTTTGCAAGCCTTATGGTCTCTGTTGCAACTCCTCAGCTCTGCCACTGTGCTGTGAGAGCATCCAGAGACAGTATGTCAACAAATGGCTATGGCTGTGTGCCAATAAAACTTTATTTACAAAAACAGATGGTGGGAAGATTTGGCTTTCCAGCCATAGTTTTCTGACCCCTGTTTTAGAGGGGTAAAAGCAAAGAACAAAATAATTGGGAAACAAGCAAATATCATATAGTTTAGCTACATTAAAATTAAGGACTCCAGGGCATAAAGTATATATACCATAAACAAAATATTAAAGCAAACACACACACAACGCAGGAAATATTTGCTCCACACATGCCAGAGTCGACATCTCCTGTGTTTTCATTCTTTCCCTTTCCTTGTCCTTCTCACACACACACATACACACCATCATCAAAATCAAGAAGAAAAAGAACACAAGAGTAGGAAAATGGACAAAAATATACACAGAGAAAGGAAGAAATGACCAATAAGCTTATACACAGGTATGCTGTGTGTGCTAAGTTGCTGCAGTTGTGTCCAACTCTTTGTGACTCTATGGACTGTAGCCCACCAGGCTCCTCTGTCCACAGGATTCTCCAGGCAAGAATACTGGAATGGGTAGCTGTGCCCTCCTCCAGGAGATCCTTCCAACCCAGGGATCAAACACACATCTCTTACTTCTACCGGATGGGCAGGCAGGTTCTTTACTACTAGTGCCACCTGGGAAGTCCCTTATATATAGGTATTTAACCTTAAAAACCTCAATTACATGCATATGAGGACCACAGAACTAATTCTCATATATCAAATACATCATCAAAGTGTCTTTTCAGTGCTATTGACTGGTGTTGATGGAGAATGCACAGGCAGGCCTGGTACCCACTGCTGATAAGGGTTCGGTTCAGTCGCTCAGTTGTGTCCGACTCTTTGCGATCCAATGAACCGCAGCATGCCAGGCCTCCCTGTCCATCACCAACTCCCGGAGTCCACCCAAACCCATGTCCATTGAGCCATCCAACCATCTCACCCTCTGTCATCCCCTTCTCCTCCTGCCCTCAATCTTTCTCAGTATCAGGGTCTTTTCCAATGAGTCAGTTCTTCGCATCAGGTGGCCAAAGCATTGGGGTTTCAGCTTCAACATCAGTCCTTCCAATGAACACCCACGACTGATCTCCTTTAGGATGGACTGGTTGGATCTCCTTGCAGTCCAAGGGACTCTCAAGAGTCTTCTCCAACATCACAGTTCAAAAGCATCAATTCTTCGGCGCTCAGCTTTCTTCACAGTCCAACTCTCACATCCATACATGACAACTGGAAAAACCATAGCCTTGACTAGATGGACCTTTGTTGACAAAGTAATGTCTCTGCTTTTTAATATGCTGTTTAGGTTGGTCATAACTTTCCTTCCAAGGAGTAAGCGTCTTTTAATTTCATGGCTGCAGTCACCATCTGCAGTGATTTTGGAGTCCAGAAAAATAAAAGTCAGCCACTGTTTCCCCATCTATTTGCCATGATGTGATGGGATGCCATGAAGATAAGGGTATAAACTGATAATAATTATTCTGGTGACCAAAAAAGCAGTTTAAACTGAAGTTTTGCAGTGTTTATCTCTTTGAATCTATTGACCCTCTGGGAATCTACCCTATGTAAGTCATCAAAAGCTGTGTCCAAATACTCTTATACAATAATAACCACCATGGCATAATTTACAGTCCGCAAAAATTAGAAACAACCTCAAAATCCAATAATAGGAGAGTGGTTACATAAATTATGGTACATTCAGACAAGGATGTATGAGGTTGTCATTTAAAATATCTTTTCCAAAGACTATATAAAGACAGAATAAAATAGTTGACCTCTAAGCAACATTTGACTCAGCTGATAGACTTTTCTTCTAAAGATACTTCCTTCCTTAGTCTTCTGAGATGTCACATCATCTTAGTTTTTTTTCTTCCTCACTGCCAGATGGTTCTTGGTCCCCTTTGTTCTCTTCTTAGATGAATAAGTAGCTAGTCAGGTGACCCAGGGCTTTCTCTTAGGGCCCCTTCTTTGCTCTGTTTTACTTCCTAAATGATCTCAGACAATCCCTTCACTTTAAAAAGGTTACATTTCTAAGCTGGTGATCCCCAAATTTTTTAAATCCCAAGATCACCACTTGGATGTTAAAATGGTGCCAACTGGGGTGACTGCAGAACTCTAGATTCTCTCCAGATTCTCATCTCCCTCCTACCCCAGTGTTTCCAGTCTCAAAACATGGCACCATCATCTACTTAGAAGCCCAAGACAAAAACCAAGGGTCATCTGTGTGTCCTTCCCTTTATCACGTGACACACAAATCCTACCAGCTCTACCTCTATCGTTTCTCCATCTCCACAGCCAGCATGCAGGCTCTCACCTAGGCCCCTGAGATAGCTTGTGATGAGGCCTCCCTGTTCCCACTCATGCTCCCATAGGAGTAGACTTCTACAGCCTACTCTCCACTCAGCAGCCAACAAAAGCTCTTCACAATCTTTATCTCATCACATGCTTCCCCCTGTCAAAACTCACCAGTGGCTTTTCATCTCCACCCAGTTAAATGCACATGTCCTACCAGTCTGCTGGGGTCAACGTCCTCCAGGCTACCTCTTTGCGTCCCCTCTGCTTTCCATCCGCAAGCTCATTCCCACCCCACGCTTTTATCCCTTTCGTCTAGATTCTCATGTGATTCTCCTCTTTCTCCACACTCAAAAGTTAGCTTATACATGGCCTCCCATCCCAGCCCTTATTTATCTCACTACTTGCTTAGGTTCTTCAGAGCGCAGAGGAGGTACCTAATTTTGTTGAGCAGACGAATGCTAGGGTGAAAGTTATTTTGTAAACACACGCTTCCTCACTCTGTGTTTGTATGTGGATACATAGAGGGAAGACAACTGGGTTGAGTATGCCTCATGTGACGCCCCCACCCACCAGGTCCGTTCTTCCTCATGCTTGGGGAAGCCAACCCACTTGGACCACATCACAGACTTCCTTGCATTCTGCTTCCTGGTTAGGTTTGGTAATGGGAAGCATGGGCAGAAGACTGGAGTGCAGCTACAGTGGGTGGAGGAAGCCTCTGCTCTTGTTGGGCAGCCCTCCCCACAAAATACCTCCTTAGATGTAAGTAGGGTCTCATCTCTTGGCCTCTTCAAGCCTCGGGGGCTCATTGCCCCCACTTTTACTAGCCCCAGAGTTATGCACCAATCCCTGGTGCATAAGGAATGTACCTCAAAGTGGTCCCCAAGACTCTTTCAGGGTATTCAGGTTAAAACGATTTTCATAATAGCACTAAGATGGTATTCGTCTTTTTCACTGTGTTGACATTTGCACTGATGGTGCAAAAGCAACAGTGGGTAAAGTGCTTTTAATAGAGCAAGTCCAGTAGCATCAGACTGTTCTAGTCATCACAATAGTCTTCATTGCTTCATGTTGCTGTTGTTTAGTCACTAAACCATGTCCAACTCTTTTGCAACCCCATGAACTGTAGCCCACCAGGTTCCTCTGTCCATGGGATTTTTCAGGCAAGAATACTGGAGTGGGTTGCCATTTCCTTCTCCAGAGGATCTTCCCGACCCAAGGATTGAACCCAAGTCTCTTATGTCTCCTGCATTGGCAGGCAGATTCTTTACCACTGAGTCACCAAGGAAGCCCATAATGATGGACACATTTGTCCAAACCCATAAAATGTACACCACCAGGAGTGAACTATAAACCACCGACTTTAGGTGATCATGTGTCCGTGTATGTTCATCAATTGTAGTAAATGTCCTATTCCAGTGGGGGATGGTTGATAATGGGGGAGGCTGTGGGTAGTTAGGGGCAGAGCAGGGAGTCTACGAGAAATTGCCATAACTTACTCTCAATTTTGCCATAAACCTAAAATTGCTCTGAAAAAAAGTCTTAATAAAAACACAAAAACAAAACACACACCACAATAAAAAAAAATCAATACGTTTCACTTTTAAATGTCCTTGCTGATGCCATAAATGTACTAATCTTACTATGTCGCAACCCTTGAGTACATGTTTTTTTATAAATATTCTGCGTGTCAAAATGAGAAGTATGCATGAAGTAGGATCACTGTCTCGATCTACATTAGTTGAGGATTAAGTTGTGTACTAAGCTAGTCCTTTCTCTCCTGGATCACCATTTTTACTTAAAGAATGACTTGCAAACAACGGTTATCAGTCTTTTCCTCTAAAACGGACAAAGAGATTTTTCTCACTGATATTGTTTATTGCCAATGACAGAATTTTAGCTTTCAGGTAAAAATTAGAATTTTGTAAAACTTGTATCACCGCCATGACCTCATAGTTTCCCAGTACTTGAAGAATCTTCTGGTGAGACGGGTGTTAAATATATAAAATTTTTTACTGAAGTAGTTTGGGCTTCCAGGTGGCACTAGTGGTAAAGAATCCATCTGCCAATGCAGGAGACACAGATTCGATCCTTAGGTCGGGAATAGGAAACGACAATCCGCTCTAGCATTCTTGCCTGGAAAATCCCATGGACAGAGGAGCCTGGCGGGCTACGGTCCATGGGGCCACAAAGAGCTGGACCTGAATGAGTGATGAGCACTTAGCACCAATATGAGATAGCTGATTTACAGTTTTGCATTAGTTTCCAATGTACAGTATGGTGATTTGGGGGGGGTGTTGCAAGTTATATTTTGTTATAGGTTAGAAAATAAAAATTTTTTACATTGTATAGTGAAATGTGTCAACACTTAGAAGATGTGCATAACTCAGTGAACCAATACTTTCTGTTTAACTCCAGCTTTACTGTGATATAATTGACATATAACGTTGTGAAAGCTTAAGTGTACAATGTGTTGATTTGATTCACATATTTATTACAAAATGATTACCACAGTAAGGTTAGCCAACTTCTCCATCACCTCCCAAAATTGTCCTTTTTACACGTATGTGGTGAGAACATTTAAGACCTGCTCTCCTAGCAAATTCCAAATATGTAGCATTGTTAACTATAGTCACCCTGCTGTATGTGAGATCCCCAGAGCTTATGCATCTTATAACTGGAAGTTTATACCCTTTGACTCCCACCCTCACCAGCCCCTAGCAAAAACCATTCTACTCCATTTCTGAGTTTGGTTTTTTTAGATTTCACATATAGGCAGTATCAAATAGTACCTATCTTTCTTTGACATTTCACTCAGCATAATGCCCTAAAAGTTCATCCATGTTATTGCAAATAGCAGTATTTCCTTCTTTTTTATGATCCAATGATATACATCTCATTTTTTAATCCATTCATTCATGGAGAAGATTTAGGCTCTAGCGAATAATGCTGCAACGATTACTGCTGTGCAGATCTCTCTCCCAGGTGGTGATCTCTGTCAGATCACTCAGAAGTGAGGTTGCTGGATCATACGGAAGCTCTATTTTTAATTCTTAAAGGAACCTCCATATTGTTTTCCATAGTGGCTTCGCCAATTTATATTCCCACCAACAGTGCACAGAGTTTCCTTGTCTACTCATCCTTACCAACAGATAAATCTCTCATCTATCTGATGAACAGACGACCTAAAAGCTATGAGGTGATATCCCACCGTGGTTCTGATTTGCATCTCCCTGATGATTTGTACGCTGACTGTATTTTCATGTACCTGTTGGCTGCTTCTATATCTTCTTTGGAAAAATGTCTATTCAGGTCCTCTGCCCATTTTTTAAATTGGATTATTTGGCTTTTTGGCTATTGAGTTGTAAAAGTTCTTTATATATTTTAGATATTAACTCCTTATCTGATATATGGTTTGCAAATATATCTCCCATTCTGTAGGTTGTCTCTTCATTTTAGTGGTCTTCTCTTGCCACACAGAAGCTTTTTACTTCGATATGGTCCTACTTGTTTACTTTTGCTTCTGTTGCTTGTGCTTCTGATGTCATATCTAAAAAAGTGAGCCAATACTTTCTAACAGACTAATGTATTATGTTTTTTAAAAAAAAGTATGCGTGGATAAAATAGTCATTCAAAATATAAGAGAAACCAACAGATTTTAATGTATCAATAAGAGCATAAGAAAAGCTAAAAACTGATATGTTTCAGATTCCACATTGCAATTAGCCATCGAGAAACTACTACCTGTTGTATTTGATTGAAGTTTCAAAGAATACCCACATCTATCTGAAAAGGCAATTAAAATATTTCCACACTTTTCCAACTCCATATCTGTATGAGGTAAGACTTTCTTCATTTACTTCCACCAAAATAACATACCACAACAGATTGAATTCAGAAGCAGATGAAAGGATCCAGCTGTCTTCTATTAAGCCAGACCTTTAAAAGATTTGCAAAAGCATAAAACTAGGCTACTCTCCTCACTACTTTTTTTGTTTTGAAAATATCATTTTTCATAAAAAGATTTATGTTAACGTGTGTGGTGGTTTTAAAACATGTCCACAGATGCTCCTCCCTTCAAGAGGTGGAGTCTAATCCCCTTCACCTTGAGTGTAGGCTGGACTTAGTGAATCATTTCTAATGAACAGAATGTGACAGAAGGATGGTATGTGCCTTACAAGGTCGTAAGAGGTACTGTGATTCCCTCTTTGCTCTAGCTCTTGGATCCCAAGCTCTGCAGGAAGCCAGCTGCCATGTTGAGAGGAAACTCAAGCAGTCTGAGGGAGAGGCTCACATGGCAAGAAACTGAGGCCTCCTGCCAAGGGCCTTGTGGGTAAGCCATCATGGAAGTGGATTCTTCAGCCCCAGTTAAACCCTGCTGCTGCTGCTAAGTCGCTTCAGTCGTGTCCGACTCTGTGCGACCCCACAGACGGCAGCCCACCAGGCTCCCCCGTCCCTGGGATTCTCCAGGCAAGAACACTGGAGTGGGTTGCCATTTCCTTCTTCAATGCATGAAAGTGAAAAGTGAAAGTGAAGTCACTCAGTCATGTCTGACCCTTAGCGATCCCATGGACTGCAGCCTACCAGGCTCCTCCGTCCATGGGATTCTCCAGGCAAGAGTACTGGAGTGGGTTGCCATTGCCTTCTCCCAGTTAAACCCTGAGGTGATCGCAAACTTATGAGAGATCCTGAGCTGGAATCACGTAAGCTAAGCTGCTCCTGGATTCTTGACTCACAGAAACTGTGTAAGACAGTAAATATGTATCTTTTTTTAATTCTTATAGTTTTTAAAATTAATTAATTATTTGGCTGTGCCAGGTCTTGGTTGTGGCATGAGGGATCTAGTTCCCTGACCAGGCATCGCACCCAGGCTGCCTACGTTGGGAGAGCGAAGTCAGCCACTGGACCACCAGGGCAATCGCAATATTTATTGTTTTAAGTTTCTAAATTTTGAGCTCATCTGCAATGCAACAATAAATAACTAGTACAACAGTTAATAAGTTTATGTTTTAGTCAGTGAATACACATTTAAACTCCTCAGTTTTAATTTCCTATATGGTAAATATTGATATAAAACTCATGTAAATAAGATTTCTTAAGAGTTCTCAGTTATTAATAACATAAACATGCCTTGAGACCAAAATGTTTGAAGACTACTGCCCTAAACTCTTTGCAAATTGCTTCTTTATTAAACTTTACTCAAAATACTCTATGTGAGAACATCTTTTGTTTCCAATCAGGACTCTGATGGATAGAACAATAACAAAAAAATTCTTTTGATATTTCAATGACTGTTGCTCTTCAGTGGAAGGATGAGTGATTTTATTTTCTTCTGAATTTTTTTCTGTACCTTTAAACTTTTCTACAAACAAGGATGCATTATTTTTATAATTAAGTGAAAAGAAACTTCCCTTTGCAAAATCATTCAAAAGTGAAGGTTCAAACTGCGTTTTCTTCAGATGAGTCAATGGTTGAAGCTCGGTGTGTGGGGCCCAGATGTCCGCCAACGCACCTGGGGGTTGGGGAGAGGTTTGGGGGAGCAGAGAGAGGGAGGCAAGGGGAAGAGGAGACAGCATCCCCCGCCTCCTCAGCCAGAATAGTTCTTCATGTGTTTTACATATTGGGGTTCTGCACAACAGTTCATTTAAAGAAAAGTTTCCACTCTTTAAAAAAAGAAGCTTGAAAACCTTTACCGTGAGAATAATAGCTGAAGAGTTAAAATCAGGCTGCATAAGAATCACTCAACTTTTTCTTCAATGTTTTTTTCAGGGTTTCCCTAAAGAAAGCCCTACACATTCTGAGGGAAGAACAGAAGCCCTGACAATTTCATGAATATTTGGTCGTTTCAAGAGAGGCTGGCTCATGTGGCCATGGAAAGAAGTTACAGGTGGGGATGAAAAGGTTATCCAGGGACCGCCACCGCCCCCCTCTCAACCCCCCGCCAATAGTAAGGGCCCAAGAGGACAGCAAAAACACGAGGGGCCTTAAGGCCCACAGAGACACAGATCAGAACCACAAGTGAATCATTCTCATATTTTCTAGAAAAAACAAAAGCAAGAGGTTCCAGGACCACCCAGTGGTTAAAACCATGGGCTTCAGGGACCACAGATCTGGGTTCAGGTCTCAGGTTTGACACTTCAAACCTATGAGATCTTGGCAAGTGACACTGCCTCTCAGAGCTTCAGTGGAAACACACAATGTACAATTTCACCTGTAAAATGAGGTCTGAGAATGTCAAACAGTGAAGCCGTTTTGCCAAACAGTTTGGCAGTTTCTTAAAAGTTAAGAAACTTAACTTTGGGGATAGATTTACCATCTGACCCAGCAATTCCATTCTTAGGTAACTACCCAAGAGAAATAAAAACAAATGTCCCCAAAAGGACTTGCATACAAATGTTTTTAGCAGCATTATTCATCAAAACCCCAAATGGAAACCATCTAAATGTTCAGCATCTGGTGAATGGATTACCAGTGGCATATCAATACTGCAGAATGGATCTCCCTGGTGGTCCAGTGGTTAAGAACCCACCTGCCAATGCAGGGAACATGGGTTCGATCCCTGGTCCGGGAAGATCCCATGTGCCATGGAGCAACTAAGCCCGTGTGCCATGACTTCTGAGCCCAAGCACCTTGAGCCCATGCAGCACCACAACAAAGAGTAGCCCCCACTCACCACAACTAGAGAGAGCCCATATGCAGCAATGAAGCCAAAAATAAACAAATAAATAAGTGAAAGCGAAAGTCTCTCGGCTGTGTCCAGCTCTCTGCGACTCCATGGACTGCAGCCTGCCGGGCTCCTCTGTCCATGAATTCTCCAGACAAGAATACTGGAGTGAGTAGCCGTTCCCTCCTCCAGGGGATCTTCCCAAACCAGGGATCAGACCCAGGTCTCCTGCATTGCAGGTGGATCCGTTACCAGCTGAGCTACCAGGGAAGCCCAAATAAATAAATAAATAGAAGAATGTGTAAGTGTAGAAGAGTGGATAATGCAAGGTAGCGATTTACATCATGTGTACTTCTCATTTAAATTCCAAAAACTGAAGAATAGTTGATTCACACTGTTGTGTTAGTTTCTTTTATACAGCAAAATGATTCAGTTATACATATGCATTTTTTCATTTTCTTTTCCATTACAGTTTACTATGCTATACAGTAGGACCTCGTTGTTTATCTATTTTATATATAGTAGCTTGTAATCTGCTAATTCCAAACTCCTAATTTATCTCTCCCCGTCCCGTTTCCCCCCTGGTAATCACATGTTTGTTTTCTATGTCTGTGAATCTGTTTCTGTTTTGTAAATTAGTTCATTCGTGTCATATTTTAGATTCCACATATAAGTGATATAAATTATATATCCATGATAAACACTTCTTACCATATCACTCCCACATATATCAACCCAATGTAATCCTACAGGGTTAGCAGGCATATTATAGCATCCTCGTTTTTACAGATGGGGAACTGAGGCACCAGGAAGTTAATGAACTTTCCCAGGTTGCTTAGCTAGTCGGCAGCAGAACTGAGAGGAGGAATCCTGGATAGCTAACTTCAAAGACTATGTTTCTCACCTCTCAGTAAATGTCAGCTGGGTATGGAGTTACTGCTCTACCAAGTGGTGGGGGAAAAGGTCCAGAAAAGGGATCAGAGACGACTCCCCAAGAAGGTCACACAGGAACCCAAACCTGAAGGGTGTAGGAGTTAGTTAGTGGAAGAATGTTCTAGACAGAAGGAACCACATATGCCAAGGTGGAAAGGTAAGAGAATGCAGGGCATGGGGCGGAAGACAGAAGAGTTGGAGGTGGCTGGAGCGTGAACTGATACCCAGCAGTGAGAAGCTGAGAATGGGGCTCAGGAGGCCACAGAGTGTCCCTGGTGTCTGGACATTAACCTGCAGGCGATGCAGGGCTAGAGAAAGAAAGTGAGTTCCTCAGCGCTGCCTTACTCCAGGAATGACTCACATCACCCTGGCAGGCGGAGGAGGTTGACTCAGCCCCTGCTTCGAGCTCCGGGGAGCGGGGGAGCTGCCACCCCACACTCCCATCCCACTGGGAGCTAATGCCCCAGCAGCCACCCCACCGGCAGCCCCATCAGTACACAGAAGCTATCCCAGTCAGCTGGGAGCATCGGGCTCAGTTGTGCTGCTAGAAAGCTGAGCATAGTCTGGTGAGAACGCCTGCTAGCAGCTTCCACACCCTGCTTAAAACCCAGACACCTGTGGTCCCCAGGGGCACCTCTAAATGCACCCCAAAAGCGAGGCCACAGGGCACAGTGCTCTGGCCCTCCACTCTCACTTGGCTCTGCCCAGAGCCAGGGGACCAGCCGGGGGTGGAGGGGGGAGGACCTAGCACTCTTCTCATTCAAATTTAATATCCAGATAAACATTTGCATGTATGCACAAAACATTCACTGTGGCAAAAGTAAAACTACTGAAAAAAACTTATGTGCCAACAAAAAGAAACTAGCTAAAAATACTGGTGAATCCATACTGCGGAATACTGCTGCTGCCTGCTGCCAAGTCGCTCCAGTCGTGTCCAACTCTGTGCGACCCCATGGACTGCAGCCTACCAGGCTTCTCCGTCCATGGGACTCTCCAGGCAAGAACACTGGAGTGGGTTGCCATTTCCTTCTCCAATGCGTGAAAGTGGAAAGTGAAAGTGAAGTCACTCAGTTGTGTCTGACTCTTAGCGACCCCATGGACTGCAGCCTACCAGGCTCCTCCATCCATGGGATTTTCCGGGCAACAGTACTGGAGTGGGGTGCCATTGCCTTCTCCCTGCGGAATACTATGAAGCAGTTAAAAAGAATGCAGATATATTATTCCATTGTACTGGCATGAAAACACCTCCAAGATATATTATTGAGTGAAAAAAAAAACCCTACAGAATAATGTGTCTAGTATATACCAGTTACATAAAAAACAAAGCAAACAAAAGTCAGAAACTAGCTCTATAGTTCATCAAGTCTACAAACACATAGGTAAATGAGAAAAATGCCTGGAAGGAAATATATCAATTGTGGAAGGAAATACATCAATCGTGGAAGGAAGGAAAGGAGGGAGAGAGGAAGGAAAGGATTTTTATAACTCTATGTTGTTTGATTTTTATAAGAAGCATGTATTTGCATTCTTAAAAACACTAAAGTCTGTTTAACACACACACACACAGTGGGAAAATGTGTTAAAATGATCACCCTACTGGTGCAGGGTTCAGGGTCCCTTTTCAAAGAGCTGTGACATCTGGGATCTTGTCTAATTCTTGCCACACCGCCTTGAGGGCAAGTATTCAAAACCCATTTTATAGATTAAGCAACTGAACCCAGGGAGGTGAAACAAGCTCTTCAAGGTCACATACAGGACCGAAGGACCGAGGGGCCTCTGAACCTTGGACCCAAGCCCAGCACTCTTTCTAACCTGGAGGGGTGGGAGTGCACCAGGGCAGGGTGGTGGACTGTGCGTGGATGCTTTGCAGCAGCCAATTGTCAGCTCACAGAACCTCTGAAAAGCCTCTTTCGCAAAGGGAAACGGGGCTCAGGGGAGAAGGGAATGGAAGACAAGTGGAAAAGGAGGGCTGATGCACCGCCGCCCACGACAAAATCACACATCATGATGTACCGCCCACTGAGTGGGAGGGACCTGCCGAGTCACCCGGTAAATGACATGTAGGAAGGAGCCCCACAGGGCAGCGTCCCCCAAGCCTGAGACTTCAGGCCTCTCTCACAGGGGCTGCTCACCCTGGGTTCTGGCTGCGTTGTTTGCAGCTGAGGGGTTCTGGGGACGCCTCTCTGCTCAGTCTCAGGGCGCTCTGTAACCAGGCCAGAAAGGGACCTGTGCTTCTCAGAGGGTTCTAGAATCTAAGGGGCAACAAACATAAACCCTAATACCCACCAGTGTGGTAAGTGCCTCCACCCCTCCGTTCTTTCACTGGCTGCTTTAGCACCAACTGTCTGGAGGATGTGGGAAGGCAGGAGACCAGAGGGACCCAAGAAACACGGCTGGGTCCCTCCAAGGACAGGCAGAAGGGATTCATATTCAGGGAGGCACCAGCGCTTACCAAAGGCAACACATCTCAGCTGCACAGAGAGCAGGCATGAGCCCTCAGAGCATGCTCAAGGAAGAGGGCTTCGGCCAAACCACAGATCCTCCTTTCACTCTTACAACTTACAGCTGCCACAAGGCTGTGAAGCCACAGGGACAAGAGCCTGGATTCTGGGAGTTCTGATCCCAGCTCTCCTCCCTTGCTCAAGTTTCTGAACCTCACTGGTCTCAGTTTCCCCATCTGTAAAATGAGTATTATTATCCCTGCCTCTTGGGTATTATGATATCTGGATAATAGGACATATAATCATGATAACATAATTAAATACTACTAACAAGTACAGGGTATCCAAAAAATCTGGAAACAGATTATATGAATGTATGTATGTGTTCATATTTATTTATTCATCTGCTTTACAGACTGGAAATGTCCCAGTCAACGTTGTGTACATCTGTCTATTTCCAGACTTTCTGGACACTCTTTATATAAATATACTTTTATATAATCATAATTTTATATAAATGTATATAATAAAACATAGTAATAATATAATGAAACATACTAATCACTCACACAGTATGAGGGACCACGTCAAGAACTTACAGGTATTCTCTACTTTAATGCTCAGAGCAAGCCCTGGAGGTGGATGCTATTATTAGCCCCATTTTACAGAAGCAGACACTAAGGTACAGGGAGCTGAAGAGACTTGCCTACTTGCCAGGGTCACCGAGGGAATAACTGACAAAACGAGTTTGAGACCCAGGTCATCCAACCTCAGAGCCTACTTATGCTGTTTTCCACCTGTCTAACCCATCTACCTCTGCAGTGAAGACCCAATAAAAGGAACCAGTTCCCGGGCACAGAGAAGGGGCTTAGGAAATGCAGGGTCCTCTGAGTACTGAGCTCCTGGAAGAGAGAAACCAGATCCAATTGGTTTACCACTCTATCTGGAATTGTAATACACAAGACATAGGCTGGCAGTCAATATTAGTGTGAGGGAAGGAAAATAAGTATGTATTAGCCAAAGGCTGGCATTATTGTCTAAAAAAAAGTCTCATATTCCAGCGCCTTTCCTAGGAACATCCACCTCCTAAGACGCCTGGGGCTGCCCAAAGGTGGGCGAGGAGGGTCAGACCCACCCTGCTCTCCCCTCCACGGCACAGAACCCAGAATCCAAGGGGCCCAGGAGGCCACCCACCAACCAGGCCCAGGAGTGGCCTACCTTCTTCAGCGTCGTTCCTAAGCGAGGCCTCCAGGAGGGCCACACTGGCCTCGAAGGACACCTTCTTTCGCCGGCCGCCCGTGCTGCGCTTCCGCTCATGCTTGCGCTTGCGATGCTGCAGGTCCTGCTCATACTGCGCCCACTTCTTCAGCTGCTGGGCCCGGCGCTTCTGGGCTGCGCGCAGCCGCTCCAACGTGGGCACCTTCTCCAGCAGCTGCAGTTCGGTCAGCAGGTCCACGTGGCTGGCCATGGCCTCCGCGCCTCCCTGCGCCCTGGCTGGGGGCTAGCGCGGCGCGCCAGGGGCCGGGGCAGCATGCGGGCTCCTACGGGGCTGGGGCGGCATGCTGGGGCCTGTGGCAGGGAGCGGGAGAGACACAGATGGACATGGCGTCACACTCAAAACTCCGATCTGATGACGTCACCCAGTCCCACCTTCCAAACGTTTCCCCCGCCCCCTATTTTATTGTCTTCCTTCCTTATTTCTTTTTAACTGAGATATAATTGACCTCTAACATTGTGTAAGTTTCAACTGTACAACCGTGTTGATTTGACATACTTATATATTGCAATATGATTACAACTGTTAGTTAACACCTCCATCACAGTCATACAATAATCCTTACTTTTGGTGGTCGTATTATAATTTCATATAAGGTTGTTCTATTGTTACAACACATACAGGAGTTTATTGTTATAACATGGAAGGGGTTTATTGTTATTTTTAAAGGAGCGAGTACTGTATTTTAAATGTCTCTGTATTAATTTATCACCTGGTAAATATGGGCAGATATAACCTACAGAAACACAAGCTCTTTGGGAACCTCATTCTGAAGAGTCCAGTAGTTAAGAATCCACCTTCCAATGCAGGGGACGCAGGTTTGATCCCTGGTTGGGGGACTAAGATCCCGCATGCCACAGGGCAACTAAGCCCGCATGAGGCAACTGAAGAGAAGCTCCAGTGTGGCAAAGAAGATCACCCACACTGTGTCTAAGACATGATGCTCCCCAGCAGTGCTATTGGTAAGGAGCCTGCCTGCCAAAGCAGGAGACCTAAGAGATGCAGGTTCTATCCCTGGGCCGGGAAGATCCCCTGGAGGAGGGCCTGGCAACCCACTCCAGTATTCTTGCCTGGAGAATCCCGAGGACAGAGAAGCTTGTCAGGCTACAGTCCATGGGGACACAAAGAGTTGGACATGACTGAACAACAACAACAACCCCCACTTTACGGATGTGCCCCAGTTTGCTTATTCATTCACTCACTGAAGATCATCTAAGTTGTCTCCAGCCTGGGGCTAATACATTCACGCACAGGTTTTTGTGTGAACATGAGTTTTCATTTCTCTGGAGTAAATGCCCAAGAGTACAACTGCTGGGTTGTACAGTAATTACATGTTTAGTTTTATAAGAAACTGTCAAACTGTTTTCCAGAGTGGCTGTACCATTTTTCATTCCCTCCAGCCATCTATGAGTGATCCAGTTTCTCTGCCAGAACTTGGCATGCTCAGTGTTTTAGCCACTTAGATAGATACTCCTTTTTAAAAGTAAGGAGCTCAGAGGAGTTGAATTCACAACCATGCTGTATCATCATGAGGGCAGGAACTCACTAGGAGCTAAGGGACCATCTATTTATTTTTCCCTACTTCCTCAAGGAATCAAACAGTGAAACCTGCCCTGTGATGAGTCCTGGTTCAGAGATGGATCAAGAATCAGCTCTGCCTTCTAGGAAACACCACATCTACTGGTCTGTCATGGTGTCATCTACCTATAAATTAACCTGATCCTTCTGATGACCTAATGAGACCAGGTACTATTCTGATCCCTATTTCAGATAAGGAAATTGAGACACAGAGAGACTACCGAATCCCACACAGCTAGAAAATGGATGAGCTATTCTGGCTGGGGTTATCAGGAAAGGCTCTCCAAAGTAGGAAGCAATTGATTTGAATCTCCAAGGATGAGCAGGAGTTCACTCGCTGAGGAGGGCAGACATGAGCTGAGAAGGAGCTTCCCAATGTTCAAAGGCACGTAGACGAGCTGAACACCATGAAGGGAATTCTGGGAGACAACACACCTGGCTTGAGGGACTTCCCTGGTGGCCCAGTGGTTAAGAATCCACCTTGCAATGCAGGGGACGTGGGTTCAATCCCTGGTCTAGGAACTAAGACCCTACATTCTGTGGAGCGACTAAGCCTGTTCACTGCGACTACTGAAGCCTGAGCACTCCGGATCCCATATGCCACAACTAGAGAACGCGTGCACAGCAGCAGAAGATCCTGCATGATGCGATAAAGATCCTGTGCGCCACAACTAGGAACCGATACAGCCAAACAAATAAATATTAAAAAATAAAATAAAAACATGGCCAGAAGTGGATGGGGCTGCCCAGCCCAAGGGAATAGAAGTCTTGGAGGAAGCAGTGAGTAACTTTTGGTTCAAGGCCAGACAGCCAGAAAGTCCCCCATGGTCCACATCATATTTTGTTTGCTTGGTTGATTTGGGGTCCACACTGTATTTTATGGTATTGTCATTCACTGCTAATATTTAAACCTTGAAGATTTTATATCCAAAATCAGATTTTCAGCCTTTCTTAAAACATCTCAGTAGCTGGCCAAGCTGAGCTCACATGGCAACGATCAGCTGGTACTGAGTAGGACTGCCCAATTTAGATGGGGGCACATCTCATTTTCCATAGTGCCCACAGCCTCCCATTACTCCCATCTGACCTCCGTCACTAACTGGCATCACTTGCTAGCTCCTATAGGATTTACCTGGTGGCCTGATGGTAAAGAATCTGCCCACTAATGCAGGAGACACAAGAGACACAGGTTCGATTCTTAGGTCAGGAAGATCTCCTGGAATAGGAAATTGGAACCCATTCCAATATTCTTGACTGGGAAACCCCATGGACAGCAGACTACAGTCAGTGGAGTCACAAGAGTTGGACACGACTTAGTGACTAAACCACCACCACCACCTCCACCATTAGCTCCTATGATCATTTCACAGGTCCTGCCTTAGGCGAAATATCCACAGGTCCAATACGCACAAGAAAGAGAAGGCAGTCTGTGAGTCTCCTCAATAAAGACCAGGATCAACGTACAGGGGAGTGGTGGTGTGCACCCCAAAACAGGCACCTGGCCTCCAGAGCTGTCCAACAAGCAACTGAACAAGGGCTTGTGGTCCAGTGGCTGTCTCTGGAGGTGGCAAATTCCCCATCACTCACTGGAGAATAAAATTTCCACTGATGTCAGATCAGCCTAAGCATTCTGTACATCTTCTTTCAGCCGTAAGAGTCTGTACACAGATGGTTACCCATTTCTTCATTATTGAATATTCACTGATCACCTACTAATTGGAAAGTGCCAAAACATGCAATAAACTGTGGAAAATTCTGAAAGAGATGGGAATACCAGTCCACCTGACCTGCCTCTTGAGAAACCTGTATGCAGTTCAGGAAGCAACAATTAGAACTGGACATGGAAAAACAGACTGGTTCTAAATAGGAAAAGGAGTACGTCAAGGCTGTATATTGTCACCCTGCTTATTTAACATATATGCAGAGTACATCATGAGAAACGCTAGGCTGGAGGAAGCACAAGCTGGAATCAAGATTGCTGGGAGAAATATCAATAACCTCAGATATGCAGATGACACCACCCTTATGACAGAAAGTGAAGAGCAACTAAAGAGCCTCCTGATGACAGTGAAAGTGGAGAGTGAAAAAGTTGGCTTAAAGCTCAACATTCAGAAAACTAAGAGCATGGCACCCGGTCCCATCACTTCATGGCAAATAGATGGGGAAACAGTGGAAATAGTGGCTGACTTTATTTTTCTGGGCTCCAAAATCACTGCAGATGGTGACTGCAGCCATGAAATTAAAAGACACTCTTTGGAAGGAAAGTTATGACCAACATAAACAGCATATTAAAAAGCAGAGACATTACTTTGTCAACAAAGGTCCGTCTAGTCAAGGCTATGGTTTTTCCAGTGGTCATGTATGGATGTGAGAGTTGGACTATAAAGAAAGCTGAAAAAAAAGAAAAAGGAAAGCTGAGCGCCAAAGAATTGATGTTTTTGAACTGTGGTGTTGAAGAAGACTTTTGAGACCCTTGGACTGCAAGGAGATCCAACCAGTCCATCCTAAAGGAGATCAGTCCTGGGTGAGCACTGGAAGGACTGATGTTGAAGTTGAAACTCCAATACTTTGGCCACCTGATGCAAAGAGCTGACTCATTTGAAAAGACCCTGATGCTGGGAAAGACTGAGGGGAGGAGGAGAAGGGGATGACAGAGGGTGAGATGGTTGGATAGCATCACCGACTCAATGGACATGGGTTTGGGTGGACTCCGGGAGTTGGTGATGGACAGGGAGGCCTGGCGTGCTGCGGTTCATGGGGTTGCAGAGAGTCGGACACGACTGAGCAACTGAACTGAACTGAAAAACTCGCTAAGACTGAAGATAGGAATAGTCACATCAATCACTCTATCAAAGCCTTTAATCCTTTTCTAAGAACCTCCCCAGCCATTGTCCCAGCCAAGTGTTTCCCTAAGTGTAGAAAGAGAACCCATTCCAAGGGAATTTACAAAAGTTCAGGACAAGATTTAATAAAACATGGACTCAAAGACAGCAAGCTACCTCCCTTTCACTTGTTTTTTAATAATCAATTTTCTCTTTAGAAGAAAGTTATCAGTTGGGTGCTAATAGATCTTTAACATTTTTATAACATGTCAGTTTCCCTTATAAACAAAGAGAAAGTCAGCCTCAGACTCATAGCCTTGGGCAAGCGAGAGTATTTACAATAGAATGTAATGACAGTGATTTTTTTCCCCTGTGGATCTGGTTTCACAGTTACTGTTTATTTATGGTGGTGATATAAAATTTCCTTTTTAAATAAATCTTCTTTATTTCCCTTGGAAATCCTGCAAGGGAGTAGCAAAGAAAAATTAAAGAATGATGGCATTTAATGCTGGCAAAAATTGTGATTGACGTTTGGGAATCCCTCACCTGGTCACTGATCCTCAATAACAACAATCTGACAAAAGAAGCCCTCTTAAGAGCTCATTATTTCAGCTGACAAATATTCACTGAACATCTGTCACATGCCAGACAGCTAGGGATACAGCAAGGTAAAGACAGGGATGGTCCCTGCCCATTGGATGGATGACAAAACAGAGGTACAAGGGAGTGGAGGACACATTCACAGGAAACAAAGACTGAGCAGTAACTTGAATCCTGAGCCCAACTCCCAGTATAGTGCTCCCTCCTTGAGCCCCAGGGTGGAGCGCCCCATGCAGACAGGAGACACTGCTATGCCTTCCCTGGCTTGGACAGTCTGCTTGAGTAAAGGAATTAAGGGCAGTTGCCCAGCCCCCTGGAGAAAGCTGAGGACAGTGCCTCCCAAGGGCCAAGAAAGGGGGTCAGGGCACACTTCTCTGACTTTGCTCTGTCAGCCCCCAACTGGCTCGCCCCTCTGGGTTCCCTGGAGCTGGGGCTCCAGGACAGCTCCCTCTTGACTGCTGGTTTTCAGGTGACCTAGTTTCCCCCAATAGACCCACACCTCCTCCCACCCCCGTCTAAGAAAACCCTGCTTGGTCTAATTAAAGAATTGCCATCAGTGCTGCTAACACAGCAGCCAGGCAGCCCCCAAGGCAGGGCACTGGCCTGGGTGCTGGGGCAGCCCGCAGAAGTACTGGCTCCTATGAGCTGTGGAATGGCCCCCTTGTGAGATCCAGTGTATCTGCCCATATTTCCAGAGATAGCGCTGGTTGGTGATGGGGACACAGCCCAAACTGCCAGGACGTGGGAGAAGTAATGGCCTCAACTCTAAGAGTAGGGGAGTTTTTATTTAACTTCTGACTGCAATTTCCAGCATGCAGGATTTTAGTTCCCCCACCAGGGATAGAACCTGGGTCCCCAACAGTGGAAGCATGGAGCCCTAACCACTGGACCGCCAGGGAATTCCAGCAATCCTCAACTCTTAAAGGGGATCCTCAAGAAGGAGCTCATTTGAAGGAAAACCAGCTCCGGAGACATATTGAGCCCAGAGTGTTGCAGGAGCAGCCAGATGGACCATCTTGCAGAGAACTGGGCACATGGGGACGCAAGGCAACCAAATGTCTGCGCTGAAGAGGCGGGTAGGGGAAGGGGTCCGCAGAGGCCAGGCTGGGTTAGGTCATCCAGGAAGTGTGTGCACTTTAAGAAGAGAAATCAGAAGTAAGGGGGAAATAAGGTAGGGCACTTAATTATTCCAACCAATAGCTGTGTGAGGTCTGGGTGGATGAGCCAAAACAGCCCTGGTGTGGGCAGCCCCAGGTCTTCAGGGCAAGGCCCTTCACTCTCAGTGAGCCCAGACAGACAACTAGAATGAGCCTCGATTCAGCCTCCGGTTGCCGTCTGACAAAGCTGAACTTGATACCTGTTGGTAAACGGCAATGTAGAGAAGCAAGGGCTGCGCTCCGGAGAGCTGAGCCTTGAGGGCAAATGCGAGGAAGCCTGTGGGGGGATTGGGGACCAGGTGGGGGTGCACCTCACTTCCCTCCTCCAAAGTGAAAAGAAGGCTATTACAGGAATGCTGTTTGGGGGATGATACGTCTCTGAAAAAACAAGAAGAGGAAGAAAGACATGGGCCCATCGAAAGGCTCGGTTTGGTAGTGCTTTCTGTAGTTCCCCCAGTATCACTCCATGCTGGGCCCTGATTAGCCACAGCCCATGAGCGATGGTTTAAGCTCAGCCAGAGTGATTGGCCAGGGGTAGGGACATGACCTAAGCTGGACCAATCAGAAGCTCTCTCTTCTCACCGCCCAAGAAGTGGAAGTGTGAACCCCCATTGCCGCTGTAAATCATCTTGCTCCCAGCCATGCAGGAAGCCGGCCTTTGGATAAAGCCAATACTTGGGAGTCAGAGGAGAGAAACAGGGTCCTTTAATTTAGGGACCTCTGGACTTTATCCCTGTTATTATTTAAGCCAATTGAATTGAATTTTGATATTTGTGGCCAAAAGCACCCTAACAGATATTAATGCTACTTTTAGGGATACACGAATGGGAGCCCCAGGAGGCGATGTTGCCTGAAGCAGGACAGTGGTCTCTTGCTGGGCTGTATCACCAGACACCTCCACTTCCCCTAAAAGGGCCGTTTATGGTCTTCTGACCCAAGCTGAGGACTGGCCTTGAAGAAGGGCTGGGGAAGGTCAACACCAGGTTCCCACAGCAGTCCACCCCGAGGTGGGACCCAGGCCTTGCGACGCCTCCAGCCGAGAGTAGCGGCTGCCTGACACAAATTTGGACTCGAGCCTAGAGCCTTGAGAAAAACAACACGAAGGAAGGTGAATTCAAATTGAAGAGACTTTAAAACATGAGTCAGACGGTGTCTCAAAGTTCACGCTGTTAGAAGAAAACGTTAAGGTTTTTTTTTTTTTCTTTCTTTCTTGTTCTTCAGCTATTCTTCTCCACACAATATTGGCAGCACCCTGGAGGAAGGCCGTGAGTGCTTGCGCCTCATGCTTCCTGTAGCACTGAGCACGAGGGAAAAAGGGAAACAAAACACTGCACCGGCTTTCCCTCCTCGGAGCTCACTTGGGACCCACTTTCGCTCCTAAAGGATACACACCCCCGCCCTCCCACAACACACTGCTTTGAATAATAGCGTCATTTCCTCTTTCCTGCCCACCCCCACCCCACCCCACCCCCAATATAAAAATGCTGTACGTGTGAGCAAAGAGACTTCTAGGGCCCTTGGTGCTCCAAATATCTGAATTAGAAATTATTAGCCTTGTCCTCCCCACCAACCCCATTCTCGTGGGATTCTGCAGACTGTTTTACTCCTGCTGTCATGAACCTTCTAGATTGCGGGCACAGTCTCCTAGACAGACATTCCAATTTAAAAACCTGTTGTAGGACTTGGGTCTTCAAGGGTCTGTTCCTTAACTCTGCCTCTCCCAGCTGTACTCCTTCATTCAGAGCTGAGTGGTGATCCTGGGCTTGGCCTTCATTTGTCACTGTACTCTGAAGCCCATTTACTACAACCCGATTTGGCAAGACCTTGGAGGAAGAGTGGTTGGATGGCATTACCAACTCAATGGACATGAGTTTGAGTAAACTCCAGGAGTTGATGATGGACAGGGAGGCCTGGAGTGCTGCAGTCCATGGAGTCGCAAAGAGTCGGACATGACTGAGCGACTGAACTGAACTGGAGGAGAAGGATGGAGGAGAGGGCAAGATGGCAGAACTTGAAAACCACAAGTTCAACAAGAACAGAGTGCTGGATCAACTAAAGCACCTTGAGCTTTCAGGAAGAGAATCGTGTCCAGCATTGAGATAATAGCCCAGATGACCTCTATCTGAACTGGCTGGACCACACTGGGAATATAGGAGCAGGCCTTAATAAAAGCCATGAATGAAAGGATTAGCATTGTTCTCTAGAGGGCAGAGTTGTGATCATAGGCAAAGTGAAGAAGGATCACCCTGGAACTTCCCTAAAAGTCTAGTGGTTAAGACTCCATGCTTCTACTGCAGGAGGTACAGGTTCAATCCCTGGCTGGGGAACTAGAGATCCCATATGGGGAGTGACACAGCAAAAAAAAAAAGAAGGAAGAAGTAGGATCAGCCTGGAATGAGGAAAAACTGTCTCAACACCAGCAATTCAACAAAGTCCAGCCATGGTGTGATGCTGGGGTCCCTGCCACCGAGAACTCCAGTGGCCACTCGTGAGGCTGCTGAGAGAAAGTCCATATTGGGCTGGAGGGGGGACTGTGGGATCCAGTGAGCCCCAGTCCCAGCCTGGCAGAGAGATCATCTCTATTAGGAGGAAGACTCTATCATGTATATTTGCTGCCCACGAGCCTAGCTGGAAGAACCATTCCAAATAGATATTGATCGGTGATATTTTAGATTCTTTCTACCTGTGTAGGTGAGACAGCTGTCTCAGACTCAGCTCCAAGAAAACTTCAAAGGAAGCCACAGCTCAAATGGGCAAAGGAAAACCTGTGAACACACCCATCTTCCATGCCGAGCTTCTCCCCATGAATCTGAACCCACAGAGAGGCCCACATACGTATGGGTAAGAATGCCAGTGTGGGGGAGGCTGCAGGGGACAGAACAAAGGTGCCAAAGATGGGGCACATGCAAAGCTGACATGATGTCTACGAACACATTAGTCAGTCACAGTCACGGTGCTAAACCAGCCAGTCTTCTAAAGAAGCTTATGTAATAGCTAAGCACAGGGAAATGGGAGTCAAATTACACATACTGCTCCTCCAGGCTTGGGGGAGTGTGGTCCACCCCCTCCCTTGCAGAGAGATAAAAACTCCCTTTGCAGCTAGAAGGATCATTTTCCAAAGGAGGCCACCTGTGGCCACAGAATGCCCTCCTGGGTTACACATTTATTGAACAGCGGAGGGCTATTCACACTGGTTAAGCCTTGAGGAGCCTCTGCCACCTCTGCCTCCCTCTCTCAGCATGACATCCTTGGCCAAGCTTTCCTCTGTTGTGCCAGCTCTTAGGTTGGTGGTGGCTTCTTGGAGCACTTTGAGGGCAGAGGGTATGAGGCCACGTGTGATGACAGGAGGAATGAATGTGGTGATAGATTAGTAATGTCTGCCACAGATAAAGGAGTGGCTGTGTGGGTACTGAGCAGGCAGCTCTGTTTTACAGAGTGAGTGCCTACTTGGATTTCAACACTTGCCTTCATCCCATTGTTCAAAATCCTCTAGTCTTAAATACAAACATCTAGAGTGTTATCAGATTAAGTAGAAGGGCTCCTCAATATCAGTATATCATTCAACCAAGAACAAAAAATCACAATGGCCTCAAAGGTAGACAAGAGTCAAGATGAGCTTAGGTTCTAATAAGAATTTCTCCAATACCTTGTGCTAGGGGGTAAAATGAAGACCTGTCCTCGATGACTCCATCCCTTAAGTTGAATGGATCCTACTTCTAGGAAGCAGTATGCTGAGCCAACTCAAGCTAAGGATGGCAGCCCCTTTGGAACTGCTACCTCTCCCAATCCTATCCCAAAGATGAGCATCCCATCCTGTAACTGGATGGGGTCCACTCTTGAAGAGGGAGGGGCAGGGAGCACCATCAGCCAGGGATCACTCCTCCATCCTAAGCATCTTGGGCTTCACACCATTACCACCATGAAGGAGGAAGAAGGCTGTTGTCTGCTTCCTAACAAGGTCCCTTTCTCCTCTTCAGAAACCTCAAAGATATCCCTAGCAAGCTGTCGCCTTCCCTTTAGTCAATTAGAAAACAGCTGGGATAGGAATTTTAAAAGTTTTTCATATTGTTTGCTCACGGAGGTTTGGAGAATAATTCCAAGGAAACAAGGACAATGAAAAACAGAGAGTTGGACTCAAAGGAGAAAGTCCTACCCTGGAGGAAGAAACAATGAGAAGGAAAAGAGAGCCATGCAGACAATGGACACCAATTAACTGCACAGTAAGTGCGGGAACTGGGATCCAAACCCAGGCCTGTCCGATTCTATTGTCTAGGTACCTAAAAGAACAAGGAAGGACTTCCCCTGTGGCCCAGTGGTTAAGAATCTGCCTTCCAGTGCAGGGCACATGAGTTTGATCCCTGGTCAGGGAACTAAGATCCC
Source organism: Bos mutus (assembly GCF_027580195.1). Lineage (NCBI taxonomy): Eukaryota > Metazoa > Chordata > Mammalia > Artiodactyla > Bovidae > Bos > Bos mutus. The sequence continues at coordinate 51,945,763 of NC_091629.1, read as the reverse complement.
ACATGCCACAGGGCAACTAAGCCTACAGGCCACAGCCAGTGAGCCCATGTGCTCTAGAGCCCTTGAGCCGCAACTGGAGAAAGTCCATGTACCACAACAAAGACCCAGCCTGGCCAAAAAGAATCACAACTGCTTTTAAACAACTTCCTCATGAAATGTAAGAAGATTTCAGGAAATCCAGGGTGTTGATGATTAAGGAGATAAGAGGACATTTCAACTAATAAACCAGATAGATCAACTGGTAGTAAAACAAATACTTGCTGAAATCAGTATAGAATTTAAAAAATGTGCTTAATGTAACTAAACATAAGCATCACAGAATGTATAAAATATGTAGATGAAATGAACCCAGAGATAAATAATGCAGGGTTATAATGGCAGCTTCTGTGCACAACGTATTTTTCCATGGGTCCAATTCGTTATATGTAACATCTCTTGGAGTCACTGCACCAACTCTGTAATGTGGGTCTTGTTCTCATTTCAAAGGGGAAAAAACTGAGACTCAGGTTAAGGAACCTGTAAGGAGTGCTATTTCAGTTGTTTATGGCTGGTATCTCTTCTGATTGATCAATCATATGCTATGATGGTTAAGTATTTTTTTTATCATCTCTCCTGCTTGAAAATAAAAGAGAAAATGTCAGACAGGAAAGATGGCCCACAAAAGCACGACTAAGAGCAAGAAAAGGAGTCCTTGCAGGAAAATAAATGAAATCTACGCAGAGTACAGATAATCGATTACAGTCATAACTTCCCTTACTGTTGGAGTTGTCATCACCTTTGGAGGCTTAGGCAGGAAATACATGTATCTCATCCCGAATTTCATAAAATCTGCCTTCCAAACCCTGTGAGCTCAGCCCCCTCTGACTAGTGTTCCCTTTCTTGGTGAGTACTTTCTCATTTTCACTTCACCCAACAGCTCCCAAACCAGATTCATAACAGCAACTGTCCTCTCTCCTCTGCTCTCTGTGAGATGAAACTGTCAGTAGAATAAATCAGGAAGTTTCCAGACACTCTGCATTTTGGTAAATGAAGTTTCTGTCCAGCATACAGGCTTTGAAGTCTCTCCGTATGGGATTTGTGACCTTGCAGGTCACCATGCAGAGAGAAGCAAGCTGTAGTTGACTGCCTTTACATTACTTTCATTCCTCCCCTCTTTGATCTCCAGCCAAAGTCCCTTCACTTTGATTCCCTCCTCTTGGCTCCTCTTGGGTGTGCAGAACTCCAAGCATATCTCTGCTTCCCCCTCTGACCAGCTTTATTTCTGTTTAAAATTCTCCATAAGCCATAGATTCAATCCCATGAAAGTGATATTACTCCCACAATTGAATGTATCTCCTCGTGTTGAAATCTCAGGTTCACTTTGTTAGCGACTGGGGTCTACTCTACACTCAGAGCCCTAATATTATTTCAACCCTCTCATCATGTTCTCCAGCAAATTACCAAACTCTCTCTATATATTTTGTGCTTAACTGTCATCAACAAGTAACCAATCTCAAGATTTTCTTCTAGTAATTTTCTCCTCTAATTCAATTCCACTTTTAATTTAAAGCTGCTTTCATTTAGCCAGTCAACAAACATTTATTGCCATCAACTATGTGCTAGTCAGAAAAGCAAGGGGTCCTAATGTTCCCTTAGTAAACAAAATTATTGATCAGAAAAGTTCTGCTCTAGTAAAAGCAGAGTAACTCTTATAGGATACATCCCCTCACATTTAACTATTGTGAACTCTATGCACCACACACACACTACCTATTGGAAGGCACTAGATAGTCAGTCCACGGGGTTGCAAAGAGTCAGACACGACTTAGCGACTGAACAACAGCAAGATTTATTCAGCCACAAGCAGATAGAAACTGAAAGGCAGTCAACACTTGATAGAAATTTGCACTAGGCAAATTCTGTGTTTTTGTAGCTTTTTACCCAAGAGCAGTCCCCACTCAGCGTTGTACATGGTGGCTACAACTTGGATGAAAACCTTTGCTCTTATTGTTTGAGGAATTAAAGGACAGAGTTCAGGTGACTACAGTTGAAAAGTGAGGAGAAAGCATCCCAGAAAAGAGTTCACAGATGGTAGCCCCAAATGCTGAGTATAAATTCTGTCCAAATCTCTCTGAATGATGCATGTGCAGGGCAGGTTCCAAGCCGCCCAACTAGGGCTATAAGAACTGAAGAAAGATTTCAGCTGCTGCCTACCCAGGGGAAATTGAATTTAAAGTTTGTCTGGTCAAGTCAGCTGACTGATTTTTTTTAAAGTCATCACTAGGACTTCCTTGGTGGTCCCATGGGTAAGACTCTTCGCTCCCATAGCAGGGGGCTCAGGTTCCATCCCTGGCCGGGGAACTAGACCCCACAGCATGTCACAACAGAGATCCTGAGAACTGCAACTAAGACCCAGTTCAGCCAAAAAAATAAATGAATAGTCATTACTGTTCTGAGAAATATAATAGAACCTCGAGTCTCTTAAGTCTGACTCATAATATTCAAGATGTAACCTAAAATTCCTAGAAAAAATTTTTTCAGCAAACAGGAAATGGACTTCCCTGGTGGTCCAGGATTAAGGCTTTGTGCTTCCACTGTCGGGAGTGCAGGTTTGATCCCTGGTCAAGGAACTAAGATCCCACATGCCCTTGTGCAGTCAGATTAAAAAAAAAGCACACAGGAAAATATGACTCAAACTCAAGAGGAAAGGCAATCAATAGAGATCTACTTCAGGATGATCCTTTATTTCCTTTAAGGGTATAAAGGAAAATATGCTAGTAATAAATGAGCAAATATGAAATAGGAACTGCAAAACAGAAAGCACAAAAAGAGATGCAAAGCTATTAATCAGATCAGCTAAATCCACACCAACACCTTCCTCTGCATCCATGTGAGTCATGCTTTTCATCAGGGCCAGTTACATAGTTCTAATATCAACTTCAGTGACTTTTTTTTTTCTGGAGCACCTTCCCAGCGCCAGGTCTTGGGCAAGCTTTGGAGAGCAAAAATATAACATAACATCCTAAACCCTAAAAAAAAAAAACAACAAACCCTGATCCTGAAGAGCAGATATTTTCATCTGACGACATCTGTATAGACTACTCGTCACTTCTCATGGCCTCCTTATCTTTCAGGCCTTAAATTGGAAGAAGAGATTGAAGTCCTGCCATGGGCTCTTTCCAGCCTCCAGATCACTCCATCAGGAACCATTTGCCCATATAAAGCACACAGGAATGAAGCACAGGCTGTCAGGTTTAATACACCTCTACGTTCTTCCGTCACAAAAGCGTCCTCCCCTACTGATTAGACAGATCAGGTCTATAAAAAACTCTGGGTGTGGACGTCAAAGAGGGGCCATGGGGAGGCACTTGCCATTATAACATCTCTTCATACAGCTCCATTAATTCGTGTTCTGCTTTTTCAAAACCTGTTAGGAAAGAGGGTCTCAAACTTGGCTACATGTTGGAATTACCTGGAAATGTTGGGAAATTATATTAAGATCCAGAGCAAGACTACTATATATCCACCAGAATGGCCTTTTTTTAAAAAGACAGAAAATACCAGTCGTTGGCAAGAATTCTTATAAACTGATCAGAAATATAAATTGGTACAGCCACTTAAAAAACTGCTCAAGCAGTATCTTCTACAGTTGAACATATGATGGCCTATACGCCAGCAATTTCATTTGTAGGAATATACTCAACAGAAATTTCTGTATACATTCACCAAAACACATTTATAAGAATGTTAACAGCACTATTTGTATAATAATCTCAAAGTACAAACTATTCAAAATGTCCACCAACTTGAGTCTGGAAAAAAAACTTATGGTGTACTCACAGTGGAACATAGTCCAGAAGCCCGGATGAGTAATACACAATTACACACCACAATCTGGATTTCTCACACTGTTAACCAAAATAAGCCAAACACAAAAATGCATACTATATGATTCCATTTATGTAAAGTTCAACAGGCAAAAAGAATCTATGTTATTATCAATCAAAGTCACGGTTTTGGGGTAGGAGTGACTGGGAAGGCACATAAGAAAGGCTTTTAGAACAATGGTAATATTCTGGTTGGTTTGTTTTGGCCACACCATGCAGCATGTGGGATCTTAGTTCCCCGACCAGGGATCAAACCCATGCCCCCTGCAATGGAACCTCAGGGTTTTAACCACTGAACCGGCAGGGAACTACTAATATAGGGAAGTCCTACATTGTATGGGTTACCTGGGCATGTTCAATCTGTGAAAATTCATTCACTTAGAATATGTGTGTGAGTGAAATGAAAGTCGCTCAGTCATGTCCAACTCTTTGCAACCCCCCCATACAGTCCATAGAATTCTCCAGCCCAGAATACTGAGTGGGTAGCTGTGCCCTTCTCCAAGGGATCTTCCCAACCCAGGGATCGAACCCAGGTCTCCCACATTGCAGGCAGATTCTTTACTAGCTGAGCCACAAGGAAAGCCCTAGGATATGTGCACTTTCCTGTATCTGCTTTACCTTAACAAAATATTACAATTTAAAAAATACAGGGTCCCATCTCAAGAGATTCTAATTTACTTGCAGCCCGGCTTTGAAAAAAATTTTTCTCCAAACTTTAAACTTTTTATTTTGCATTGGGATAGAGCAGATGAACAATGCTGTGGTAGCTTCAGGTGAACAGCGAAAAGACTCAGCCATACACACACATCAGGCCTTGAAATTTTTAAAAAGCTCCCCAGGTGTGTCTAATGTGCATCCAAGAACCACTGTGTTAGAACCTGGCAACCCTCTTCACTGTTTATTTCTTGGAGCAGAAAGTGCTGCTGGTTCTCCAGAAAGTTTAAAGCAGTGTGGTTTCTGTAGAAGACTAGTAGCTCCAGAGGAGGTTAATAGATATTACATGGAAAAAGAGTTCTGTGGTGAAATAAACAATTTTTAAAATTTTAATGATTAACTTTCATTGAACACTTACTACATTCCTAGAACTAGGCTAAATGCTTTATCTACATTATCTCATTTAAGACCACAACAAGTCTGTGAGAAAGGTACTATTAATCCTCATTTTAAAGAAGAGTTAAACTAAAGTTCAGTGTGGTTAAGTAATTACCCAAGGTCACACAGCCAGTAGAATTGATGCTTTTGAACTGTGGTGTTGGAGAGGACTCTTGAGAGTCCCTTGGACTGCAAGGAGATCCAACCAGTCCATCCTAAAGGAGATCAGTCCTGGGTGTTCATTCAAAGGGCTGATGTTGAAGCTGAAACTCCAATACTTTGGCCACCTGATGCGAAGGGCTGACTCATTGGAAAAGACCCCGATGCTGGGAAAGATTGAGGGCAGGAGGAGAAGGGGATGACAGAGGATGAGATGGCTGGATGGCATCACCGACTCAATGGACATGAGTTTGGGTAGACTCTGGGAGTTGGTGATGGACGGGGAGGCCTGGCGTGCTGCAGTTCGTGGGGTCGCAAAGAGTCGGACACGACTGAGTGACTGAACTGAACTGAACTGGATACAGCCAGTACGAGACAGCCGTGTGCCCGCGTGCATGCTTAGTCACTTCAGTTGTGCCCAACTCTTTGTGACCCCATAGACTGTAGCCCGCCAGGCATCTCTGTCCACGGGATTCTCCAGACAAGAATACTGGAGTGGGTTGCCATTTCTTCCTCCAGAGGATCTTCCCGACCCAGGGATTGAACTCGAATCTCTTATGTCTGCTGCACTGACAGGCGGGTTCTTTACCACTAGTCATCTGGGAAGCCCGTACAAGGCAGGATTAGGATTTAAATTCACGTTGGCCTTGACACTGAAGCCCATGCACTGAATCACTGCCCTGATTTGCCTCTCCAGGCAGCACTTGTCCGCAGGACTTAATGGAGCTTTCACTTGGCTAATGTGAGCTGTGGGTTGCCAAGACAGGAATGTCGGAGGCAGCATTTCCCCAAATGATCTCCTTGCCTCCATCTCTTACCTTCCAACCCACAAGCTACACCACCGGTAGAGTTTTCATTCTGCACTCAAGTCTGATCCGGTATTTCCCTTATAGGGAAGCTTTTTTTTTTTTTTTTGGCCACACCACATTGCATGCAGGTTCTTCCCTTACCGGGATCAAACCCACACCCCTTGCAGTGGAAGCAGGGAGTCTTAACCACTGGACTGCCAGGAAATTCCTGTAGGGAAGCATTTAACACTTCTGCACTGCCTAAAGAGTCAAGTCTAAATTTCTTAGCCTCACAGTCCAGACCATCCAGTATCTGGCCTTGACATGCTTAGTTTTATCTCTGGCCATCCTAACCTCCCTCCCCACCCTCAGTCCACTAAACACTCAATTTTCTGGCTATACTTAATAGGTCTGATGGATTCACATCCCTGCAATGGTACCCACCATTAGCTGAAACTCCACTATGTGTCAGATACTCCTCATAAATTAACTCCCACAGGGAGCCTTTAAAAACAGGTCTGGAGACCTCCCTGGTGGTCTAGTGGCTAAGATTCTCTGTGCTCCCGATGCGGAGGCCCCGGGTTCAATCCCTGGTCAGAGAACTAGGTCCCACATGCTGCAACCAGGAGTTTGAGTGCCACAACTAAATATCCTGTGTGCTGAAATGAAGTTTGAAGACCCCACGTGCTGCAACTAAGACCTGGCACAGCCAAATAAATTTTTTTTTCATGTCAAAAAATAAAGATAAAAACAGGTCTCATTATCCCCAGCAGATAGATTAGGAAAAGGGAGGTTCATCTTGCCATGCCCAAAGTCATACCTAGTGAGTAGCGAAACTAAGATTTGAACACAGATTTAGATTTCTCTTCTATGAAGCTATGGAGTTTTCACTCCTCCACATTCACCACCTGTCCTTCATTCATACTGTTCTGTGCGGTGTTGATACCCTTCTTTCTCTCCACCTGGCAAGCTCGTCCTGTTCTTTAAGAGCTAGCCCAAGTGCTGTAATGATAGTATTTATCATCTCTTAAATGCTTTTCAGGCGCCGTGCTCAGCACTTGACTTGCCTTGTCTCATTTACACAATATTGTCTCCATGCTCCTTTTATTCCCTCTGAATTGCTCTTTATCTGCCTTGTGGCAAATGGGTTTCTCTCTCCTCTAGTTCCAAAGAGTCTGACCGCATCTCTACTGTGGCTCTCAACTGTGTGTGCGTGCTAAGTCGCTTCAGTCATGTCCAACTCTTTGCAACCCCATGGACCACTGGCTGTAATTGTTAATTTCATATCTGCATCTTCCACTGGACTAGACGCTCTCAAAAGACAAGAAATATGTTATTCACCTTTCCATCCCACCCTAGGGCAGGGGTCTCCAACCCCCAGGCCCATGGACCAATAGCAGTCTGTGGCCTGTTAGGAACCAGGCCACATAGCAGGAGGTAAGCGGTGGGTGAAAGAGGGCAGCTTCTTCATCTGTATTTATGGCCACTCCCCATCGTTTGCATTATAGTCTGGATCTCAGGAAAACAAGCTTAGGGCTCCCACTGATTCTGCGTTATGGTGAGCTGTAAAATTATTTCATTGTATATCACATTATATAATCACAATAATAGAAATAAAGTGCACAATAATGTAATGTGCCAAAACCATCCCCCCACCCCCCACCCTCCAGCCCATGGAAAAACTGTCTTCCACAGAACTCGTCTCTGGTGCCAAAAAGGTCAGGGACTGCACCTTAGAGTCACCCAGCATGCAATAGACATTCAATAAATAGGAGCGTGTAGACAGAAGGGTGGGAGATGAAGAGACTAAAATTCACGGACATTATTCCATCAGTTGTATCATTGGGAGTGGTCCTCTGGCTTGGAACCACAGCTCTAGCATCAAACCAGACTAAATAGACCTGGCCGCTGGGGAAAGATAGGGGCCAGACCCAAGATGTGCCTTACCTGGCCCCTGCCTTGCCATCCATAAAAGGTGACCTCGGACTACCTCTGCTCCACAGTCTCTTTTCAACTCTGCACACTGTACAGTTGGCTTTATAGATTCCGGCTTAGAAGTTTTGCTGTAAAATGGTGGTGAGCTCCATTCCACAGCACTGTTTCAGATATTCTCAACTGCTCCTTGCCATGGCCTATGCTGTTCTTAAGATCTCCTAGTGGATGAAGAGCTATCCGTGACAGGTGGCCCAAAGAAAATGTATAGCTAAGGCGTGGCTCCCCACAGGTGGGAAGATCATGTGGTCATAACTCTTTCTAAATGGATCTATTCTTTTTGAGTAGGAGGCCCTTTTATAGGACAGAGACATCTTTGATGCTCACTCATTCATTCAACACCCATTCTGTGCATGCAGTCTACAACGGGTGCATTCAAAGCACACCTCCTTGTAACCCCTGGGGTAACTGCCAACTCATGCCACCCACATCCAACCCCACTGGGCTCCAAGGCTGTGGATTTTTAAAGCCAGGCTTCTGTACCTTTGTTCTCACTCTTTCTGGACTAACATACACACTTTCCCAGGTAACAGTGAGCAATAATCAGCACCAGCTGCAAACTCAGCTGGGTTTCTGCACAGCCTCCCTCAAACATTAGTAAACATGGAAACCACCAAAAAGTCAATTTCAAAATTACTTTATCCCTTCCTAGCTGCCTACCTCTGCTGCTGCCACCAGGAGGGCTAAGATACATGGTTTTTCTGCTTTACCAAGTCATTTTCTTTTGAGGATGTCAAGTATCGCCCCTCCCACTGGGGCACAATGTATGCTGTATTTTACACATTCATTTGTAATATTCATGAAGTCTGTCAAAGAGAACTTCACTTATGCATTTCTCTAGCACAGCTGGAACCACACCTCTGTTCTCATTTGTCCATGTGTCTGCTTCCTTCAGGAGATGGGGAGGAACTTGTTTAAGTTCATTTTTTATCTCTAATTTCAAGCATCAGGCCAGGTAAAATGCAGTTCTTGAATATTTAACAATATGTAGCCACAGTCTAAATGATCATAAAATCTAAAGTACTGTGAAACTTGACTCAGAAACACTCTATTTTATTCCTATCTGACTGGAAAAAAATTGAATGTACTCAATACTCAATGTTAGAGAAACGCCTGGGGGAAAGAAGCATTCACACACATGGTCTAGGGAATAAAAACTGGTTTGCAGGACTTCCCTGCGGTCCAGTGGTTAAGACTGAGCTTTCAGAGTGGGGAATGGGGGCGGGCGGGGGGATTCAATCCCTGATCAGGGAACAAAGGTCCCACATGCCCTCTGGCTCGTCCAAAAGAAAAAAGACAAAACTGGTTTGGCCTCTTGGGAGGACAATTTGACAATGTCATAGTTCAAACTGCAGGGAATTTTCCTTACAGGTAAAATCACCCAAGTGTACGAAGATACACACTGTATAAGCAAGGATGTCATAGCATCATAATGTGTAGCAGGGGGGAAAAAAAAACGGAAATAATCTTCACCACCAGCCAGGGACTAGAAAACAAATTATGGTAAATTTTTATCATGGGAATATTGTGTAGCTTTTAGGACTGAGGCATACCTACACGTGTCGACATGTGCTAAGATAAATTAGCTGAAAAGGGAAGTTTTGGGAAAGGGTTGTATAGATGTGTTAACAACAAAAGAGGATAGGATATACATAAATGCATGTGGATTTGTACATGCCTAAGAAATTTATGGAAAGACATAAAACATTCAGTGATTTCTTCCAGGAAAAAAGAAATGTGTGGATGATCATTGGGAAAATTTCCCTTTCCATTTTCCACATTTCTGTACTGCTTGAATTTTAATAATGAGTTTCTCTTTATTTTTATAATTAAAAAGCATAAAGTAAGCAACAAGAAAACAAAAGCTTGATTTCCTATGTAAAAAAAAAAAGAAGAAAATAAATGAAATTCTGGAGAAACTCTTCCCTGTTTTTTTATTTTAATTTGGCTGCATCAGGTCTTAGCTACACATGCAGGATCTTTATTTTCAGCATTTGGGATCTAGTTCCCTGACCAGGGATTGAACCCAGGCTCCCTGCATCAGGTGGAGAAGGAAATGGCAACCCAGCATTCTTGCCTGGGAAATGCCATGGACAGAAGAGCCTGGCGGGCTACAGTCTATGGGGTCGCAAGAGTCGGGCATGGCTGAGCAACTAAACCACCACCCTGCATTGGGAGCACGGAGTCTTGGCCACTGGACCACCAAGGAAATCCCCTTCTCTGTTTCTTTGTAAGATAGTAAGCAATGACTCTAAAGAGTTTGCTCTCTGCCCAGTTCACGGGGGAGAAGGTGATAGCTACAGAGTTCCAGAAAGGAAGCTGGGGACAGAGAAAGTCACCAAAGAAGAGCCAAGCGCCCTGAAGAAAGTAAGTGTGAGAATATGTGCCTTTTTCTTGCTCTTGGATGACAGGAAATAAAGCCTGCTCTGATTGAGACTCTAAAATGTTCTGGGAGCTAAGAAATTCTGAGAACTCACCAGGTTGGCATGGACACGGGGCCTGCAATCAGCGCCAAGAAGCAAAGGCTAGGAATGCCTCGGTAAGTAATAGACATAAGTAACCAGGGTGAACAAAACGACAGACCGAGCACCAGGGACGTAAGTGACACAGGGCTCCGCTCACCTGTCCCTTCTGAATAGACTCCCAGAGGCTGACTGCATGGATACTAAGGTAATAATTATTGTTAGTATGTATCCAGTACACCCCATGTGCCAAACACAGGTTAAATAATCATATCATCTCATACTATTATTATTCCTATTTTACACATGGGGAAACTGAGGCTCAGCAAAGTTAGCAAATAACTTCTCAAGGACACATTAAGTGGGAGAGGGAAGGATCCAACCCAGGTCTGACCCCAGAGCTAGCCAAAGTCACTGCCAGCCTTTCCTCCATCTGAGGAAGAACTGGAGAAAGGCACTCCTTCAGGGCAGGGACAGCTGATGAAGTGCAACTGCATTTTTGCCCAGAGTCAGAGAGCATCATGATTCAGTGCAAGGACTTAGAAGCAAGACAGCCTGGATTCAAATCTTAACTCCACCACTGACTGGCTGTGTGACCTGGGGCAAATCATGGAACCTCTCTGTGCCTCACTTTCCTCAGCAGTAAAATCAGGGTCATAGTAAGGCCACCTCTTAAGAGTTGCTAGGAGGACTAAAAGTTAAACAGTGCTTGGCTCATAAGATAAGAACTAGATGTTAACCATTATTATTAATATTAAGAAAAAGGGACTTTCCAGGTGGTATAATGGATAAGAATTCACCTGACAATTCAGGGGAAACAGGTTCATTCCCTGGTCCAGGAAGATTCCACATACTGTGCGGCAACTAAGCCTGTGCACCAGAACTACTGAAGCCCACGCTCTAGAGCCCACGATCCACAAGAAAAGCCACCGCAATGAGAAGCCCGTGCACTGCAATGAAGAGTAGCCTCCACTCGCCACAATTAGAGAAAGCCCAAGAGCAGCAACGAAGACTCAGTGCAACCAAAAAAGAAATAAATAAGGGAAAAAAGAAAAAAGGTGCCCTTCCTCCCAGGCAGATGCAACCCCGCAGGGTTACAAAGCTTGGCAAGTGGAGCAGGCTAGCTTTTGGCCCCTCTATCAGCCGGGTGCCATCAGGCAGTCCACAGCTCTACAACCCTACACTCGGCCTCCTGAGCAGTGAACTTCCACATGCTGCCAGCTCTTCCTCTTGGCTTCCTTCCCCTCTGCCAACCTGGCTGTGAATCTGGCTGGCACACTTTTGAAAAATACAGACTCCCAGGGCCCCACCATGGCGGGTTCTGACGCAGGTAGGCTGGTCTAGGGCCCAGGGATCTGTGTGTTTAACAAGCCCCAGGTGACCAGGGGACCCAAGACACTGTGTCCCCCCGACACATGTTTCTGGAAGCACCAGAAGCCCCTCGCACCTGTTCTAGGTGTTTCCATGGCTCCTTGGGAGCAAGCAGCCTTTCCTTCATGCTTGGTCCCAGGTCTGAGCACAGAGAAGGGGCACAGTAAGTCTGTTCTCCTGCAAGCCAGCCCACAGAGCAGATGGCTGTGCGAGCAGGCATGACAGGCCGAATTTGCTGGAGTGGGTGACACCGGGGACCCCTCAGCTATAGACCCTTGCTCCCCAAAGTGCAGTTCACAGACCAGCAGCACATGACTCCTTCTGAAACGTTATTCTAAATGCAGATGTCCAGGCCCCAGACCTAAGGAATCAGATTCTGCCTCTTACAGAAACCCGCAAGCAAATCTGAGGCATATGCTTGAGACCCCTTCCCCCATCAGAATGAGTTCTAATCCACGTGCAGCTCTAACCTGTCCAAAAACCCTTTGGGGCCAGTCTCTTCCTTCAGACTCCCAGGGAGGCCCAGAAAAACAGCGTGGTCCTTTTAATGGCCCTGATGTAGCAGCCAACCTAGGGCTCATGGTGAACCTTCCTTTTGATGAATTATTTATTTCAAAGTCCATGTGAAAATAAACCTTCCCAATAAATTGAAAAAAAAAAGACAATTCTGGCCTCTGTAATTCTGGGGCATAAAACATTCCCGTCTTTTGTACAGAGTTGTGACCCCTACTTCCCTAGCCAAAGCCATCCAAAGACATCAAATGCCCAAAGAAAACAAGCCGTGTCTTCCTGTTGGCCAAGCTTCAAGTTATCAGGCAGATTTCACACTGGAGCTTGACCTCATTAATCCAAGGCCTATCACATTGCTGTAAATGTCAGTGGAAAAACAGCCATTCAGTGGTTTCCTTCATTCCACCAGAAAGGGAAAAAAACAGGAAGCTGACAGCAGCTGCACCCCAGCTTGGCAAATCCCAGGGGCCCCTCTGAGAGGGTGTTCCTTGTGAGTACCTACCTTCCCCTGCCCCAGCCTGCTTGTCCAGATAAAGGGCGGACCTGTGTCTATGTGAGCAAAGTGCAGCCATGATCATAGAACAATTCAGATAATTCGGGCCCCCAAGTGCCTCCTTGGCGGACGGGCGGGAAGGAAAATAGCTTTGGTCTGAATTTCTTTGGCCTGAATGACCAACGTTCATCGCTCAAGTTCATCTGCATCTCTCTCCTGTTCATTCAAAATGTCCCACAAGCCAAACCTCCTGGACTCCAAGAGACATGAGGCCTTCCAAGTCCTCATTCATCCCTTTAATGCTTACTGTCTCCTGTGTGCCCGCTGTCATGCTGGGCAATTGGGGACACAGGGCTGACTGAATGAGACACAGTCACTGACCTGAGGGGCCTCATGGCCAGTAGAAGCCTTCTCAAATCTGGCACTGTTGACATTTGGAGTTGGACAACTCCTTGTTGAGGGGGACTGCCCTGGGCACTGCAGGGTATCTCGCTACATCCCTGGCCTCAACCTGCTAGATGCCAGTAGATCCCTGCCCCTTCTGCACTTTCCCACTTGTGACAACCAAAAATGCCTCCAGACATTGCCAAATGTCCCCTGGAGAGCCAAGCTGCCCCCAGGCCGAGAACCACTGACCTCGTGGGAGAGATAGAGTAAAAGAATAATGACCACAAATAGCCATACAATCACAGTTATGTTAAGCACCATGGAGGAAAATTTTATGGACGTTACATCAATATATCTATGATGTGGAAGTCAATTTTATGTTGGGTTACAAATCTTTATCACAACCCTGAATTATACACACACACACATACATGCATGTATGATCTGTATTTCTGGATGAAGAAACTGAAGTGCAAAGAAGTGAAAAAATTGGCCGAGGCCCAAAAACCAGTGAAAGGCAAAAGCAGGATTTGAACCTTGGCCTTGAACTTTGCCTCCTGTGGAAAAGAAAATTCGAGCCTTTGTTTTGATGTCTTCTGTAAACAGGCAGGGTGTATGGTCACGTGATGCTCTAACCCCCCATCCTAAAAGACTCATTCCTTCCTGGGGTCACCGTGGAGCTCAGTCACCACCTGCTGCATCAATCAAGCTGCAAACTGCCTGCGTCAAGGCACATTTGTGGGACACTAGCGGGCCAGGAAGGTCGCCTTGAATTCTGAGACATCCAAGAATAGCTCCCCATCACCAAGCGCCTGCACTCAGGAACTTCCCAAAAGTCAAGGCCAGGAGAGACTAGGGTAGTCGCCAGATACCTGGAGCACACCCCACTGTGACCCATCACTAAGGTGCCTGCAGTCTAGCATCCAGGGGTGCATGGTGAAAGAAGCCAGACATTCTGCAGGCAGCATTACCAAGAGCATGCATGAGGTGGTACACATAAGCACAGAGCAACTTCAGAGACCTCTAGACATGAGTTCTCACCATTTATAAGCCCTTTAGCAAATCACCTCACTCTCTATGCCTCAATTTTCCCTTCTGCACAGTGGGGATAAATGCATCTACTTCAGTAAGTCTGTATGAGGATTCGATGGCAATACAAGCAAAGACCTTGGACAGTGACCAACATCCGGAAAAGCACTTAGTCCCCTCTTATGGTCAATAAGGGAGCGAGATGGTGGCGCTTCCTCCACCCACACCCCCTTCCTCCAAATGAGAAACGTCCCAGGGTGAGAGACACGGGTGCACAAGTAGCAAAAACATCTCAGGAAGAAGGAGGGAACGTCTGTGCTTTCCGGGTAGAAGGAAGAGGAAAGGACAGTTAACGTATCCGCAAACGTGCACAGGCCAGCCATTCCTCCCTTGCAGCAGTAAATTCTAGACTGGATTCAGATGGCTCCATAAGCTGTAGGAGGCCTGCTTTGGGTGAACAAGCATTTAATCATTCGGGACCCCTTAGCAGAACGGCCTCTTGTTCCCTGACCTCGCCTCCATCATGCCCTACAGTGATGGCTTTCCAGCTGTTAACTCTGACCACTGCTCTCTAAGACACCAAACACTTTTTAAGCCTCTATGTCTTTGCATACGCTGTTTTCTCAGCTCAGGCTGCTCACTCCCCTCCACCCCACCTTATTAGCTGCCACCTGGAAAACTGTGTCTGAAGGGCTCACATGTGCCCCAACAGCAAAATTTGCCCACCTGCTATTGATCACTGCAGACTAATAATAACAGCAGCCAGGGTTTCCCTGGTGGCTCAGTGGTAAAGGGTCTGCCTGCCAATGCGGAGGACACGGGTTAAATCCCCAGTCCAGAAAGATCCCACATGCCATAGGGCAACAAAGCCCATGTACCATAAGTACTGAGTCTGCGCTCTAAAGGCCGGGATCCGCAAACGCTGAGCCCAAGTGCTGCAACTACTGAAGCCCTTGTGACCTAGAACCCGTGCTCTACAACAAGAGGAGCCACTGAAATGAGAGGTTCGTGCACTGCAACTAGAGTAGCCCCCAGAGGAAAAAAAGTCCACAAAGCAACGAGGACCCAGCACAGCCAAATAAGTAAATAATAAAAAAATAGCAGCCAACATGTGCAAGCAGTGATTAATATCTAGAAGGCTCTGAACTGAGGTTTTTTACCCACATGGTTCCCTCTTTTCCTCACATCACCACTCAGAGGTAACACATCTGTCCATCACCAGCTGGCTGTGAGGTGGCAAACTCAGGAATGAAACCTGGGTTCGTTAGCTGAGGCCACCTGTTCATCCCTCCCTCTACTCTTCACTTCTCTTCTTGCCAGTGAAGCTGTGTTCTCACTATCACTTTTTTTGCCCGTAGATCGAGAAGCCTGAGAGCTGCTTTATTCATCTTGAAATCCCTCTCTAAGCACAATGGCTAAAAGGGAGTACACATCTGTTGAATGAATCAACAGACCCTGCAAAATGGCAGCCATAGGAGAAAGGCGAAATGACTTCCTAGAGACAGGCTGATGCTGGGCTTGGATTCCCAGAAATCAACCCCCTCCCACCCCCAGGCTTGAGGGGCTTTCCCTGTCCTGTTAGCTAGAGGCAGAGAGTTCTGACTTCCCCTGGACTGAGAAGGGGTGGCGAGGGGACCTATGAGACGACAGTGCAAAGGAGGAAATGGTGGTGGTGGTGATGATAATCATTTCCTGCATTCCTGCCCCTACCTGGTGTTGCACTAAGCACTTTCTATGCATCAAGGGCTCAGAGAATCCTCACAAACCCACAGAGGAGGCATTACTACCACTCCCACTTTACAGATGAGAAAACCAGGAGTCAGAGAGAGTAAATAATTTACCCAGGTCACAGAGCTTCTAGGTAGAGAGCTGTAATTTGAACTAGACCTATCTGACTCCCTTGCTCTTCCAACTTTGTGGCCTTCTGTAGGAGACAGGCTTGTCCTAGCCCTCCTGAAATTCCACTGTCTCGGGACTTTCCTGGTGGTCTGCTGCTGCTGCTAAGTCGTATCAGTCATGTCCGACTCTGTGCGACCCCACAGACGGCAGCCCACCAGGTTCCCCCATCCCTGGGATTCTCCAGGCAAGAATACTGGAGTGGGTTGCCATTTCCTTCTCCAATGCATGAAAGTGAAAAGTCAAAGTGAAGTCTCTCAGTCCATCCATGGGATTTTCCAGGCAAGAGTACTGGAGTGGGGTGCCATTGCCTTCTCCTTCCTGGTGGTCTAGTGGTTAAGAATCTGGCTGCCAATGCAGGGGACACGGGTTCGATCCCGGCATCTGGGACAATTCCACATCCTGCGGGGCAATGAAGCCTGTGTGCCACAACTACTGAAGCCCCCATGCCTAGAGCCTATGCTCTGCAACAAGAGAAGCCACCACAATGAGAAGCCCATGCACCACAATGAAGAGTAGCTCCCACTCGCCACAACTAGAGAAAGCCTGCACGTAGCAACGAACAGCCAGCACAACCAAAAAAATAAAATCTCAATGTCTAGGATGAACTCAGGATTAAAAAAAAGACCATCCCAGCCTCTGTTGGAAGAATACCACTTGGGACGCACTCTATACTGAGAGCTTCATGTCCCAGGCGCAGGTGGCATGGGAGTAGGAGTCATTAGATTGGCAGAAGGGTCAAACTTGGCTGAGGTTCCTGAAAGTCCAGACACCACCCAGGAATCCAGGTACTGCCTTCCGTGACCCACAAAAAGTCCAGGCTGGCCGCAGACTCCATTGATTAGAGAATGCTGACTCTGGGTATGGAGTGGGGTTTGAGAAGAACCTGGGGCCCCAGTTTCCAAAGAGAACAAAGATGCTCTGCAGAAGGTTACTGCCTTGGGGGAAAACCCACTTTCCTGCGTCAGCATCATCTTAGCCCTATGGCTCCAGCTCCCGAACTTAACAGGTGGATTAGAATTTAACCTCCGCTCCTGTGTCAGTTACCAAAGAGAACAAAGTCTGCGCGTGCACTGGACCTTGCCTGCCATGTCTCTCCAAGCCAGGGAAGATTCAGAGAGCACAGGGATTCGGGGAGCCCCAACCCAAAGCCTGGCAGATGGGTGGCACAGTGGGAGGAGACCAAAAGATGGGGGAGGAAGGATCAAGTGGTCTTCCTGAAGAAGACATTTCAGAGGCTGGGATGAGCTGGGACCAGGAGAGGGGTCAGGAAGGTTCCAGGGAGAGGGACACCGCTGGACAGACTCCAGTTCACAGGAAAGCACGAAGTTGAAGGTCCAAAATGGCCTGGTTGACATCTTGCCTCCGACATCCTGGTGACACGTGGGAGATGAGGGGCTGGGGAGGGGAGTTGTGTGGGAAGGCCCAGGAGCAGGCTGGGAGCTCAAAGGACTCACCAGCGCCCACCAGCCGCCTGCAAGCTGCCTCTTGATGACAAAGCTGAGGGAGGAAGATGTGGAAACTCCCCCAGTGCCTGCAGAACCACCCACCAGGGCTCCACTTCTGCTCCTGCCTAAAAGGAGACACGCCCCATTCCAAAGCTTTCTGAAAGGCCTGGGTATTAACCTCGGAGCAACCGGCTGCCAGGACCTCACACGGTCCTGCCCCCATCCTCCCACGGCCTGATTAGCCCCATCTCCTAGAGGCAACTGAGGCTCCCGGAGGCCAAGTGCCTTGCCCTCGGGAAGAAAG
Organism: Bos mutus; assembly: GCF_027580195.1. Taxonomy (NCBI): domain Eukaryota; kingdom Metazoa; phylum Chordata; class Mammalia; order Artiodactyla; family Bovidae; genus Bos; species Bos mutus. Next base: position 51,927,966 of record NC_091629.1, on the reverse strand, counting down.
CGAGTCACTGGCTAAGCTAAGATGCTTATGACCAGCCTCTGAGGAGGCCTCCCACACAGAGGGTTTTTCTCCGGTGCTTCGCCAGCCACAGGAAATGGCAGGGCCCTCAGGGAAGTACCCGCGCCGGCCCAGGAGGCTAACGGCAGGCGCCTTCCCGGGAGAGCCCGGCGGGCAAGGGCGCCTGGTACCCCGGGGCCCCGGGCCCTCCACAGAGGGCGATTCAGAGGTGGCACCTGGTGCGCAGGGCCGCCGAGAGCGGGTGGGCGCTTCTGACAGCGAGAACAGCGGCCCATTATGTGGAATTCAATCACATGCGCGCGCAAGCAGCTCGGCTTTCGGTTCTGAGAAGCTCTTAAGGAGCCGCGTCTCTCTCTCCCTGGGTTTCTGAGATGCCCGGGAGCTCCGAGTCTGGGGCTTTCCGCACGGCCCTCCTGGGAGGGCCAGATTCAAAGCTCCAATTATCCGCGCGAGGCTGGGAACTGCATCATCAGCATCTCCCGCTAAGCCGGTCCGAACTGGAGGAGGTGGCGGGGGTGGGGAGTGGGGGTGGCTGGGGCGGGGGGTGGAGTCGGCCGGCTTCAGGGAAGGCAAATACCTCGCATCTCTAGCTGTCCACGCGGGACGGTCTGGGCAGCTCGGATGACCTTGGGGAGACCCCTCTGCGCGACCTCTCGGAGGAAGGCTGCACAGACTCAGTCCATCCTAGGCATTCGGGGGCGCTCCTGCGGCCGGAGTCGATGCGCGGGACTCAGGAGGAGAGGCGCGCTCCAGGCGCGGGGGACCCAGCCGCGGGCGCACGGCGGCCCTTCGGGGAGATAGGGAACAACCACGCTGGGGTCTCCCCCGGGGCCGCGGGGCGCTGTCAGCCGGATCCCGCGGGGGGCGGGTCTGCATGCGGGGGCGCCTGCCCTCGGGACCTTTCCCGCCCAGGCAGGGAGCGCTCCCGGCGCCCTGCCACCGCCTGCGGGGACCGAGTGCCGCCACGCGAGGGGGCGGCGCCCCCATGCCAGCCCCGAGGCTGGGAGCCCGGACTGTCTGCTGCCGGTTGGGGCTTCTTCTGCCCAGCATTGCGCCCCTTAGGCAGAAGGCGGCCCAAGAGCCCAGAATCCGCCAAGATGCCCCCTGCCCGCCCCAAGATCCGGCTACGGGGACACCAGCCAGCAACCTGCCAGTGCGCCCCGTACCCTGGCCTCGTCTCTGGCGCGCAAGACCCAGGAGAACGCCCCCATCCCAGCCCAACTCCCCAGCCCTGCTCGCCTGGTACCCGCCTTTCCAGTCTCCCTCCAGCCCCCCCAGTTATCTCCTGCCGCCGGCCCTTCGCCAAAGCTCCACACACACCCCCAGTCAGACCCTCAGAAGCTGGGTCCACCTCCCCGCCGCGATCCTCATCCCCTGCCTGGTCAAGCCGCAGAGCGCAGGGCAGCCGGCGATGCCGCCGGGAAACTCACCCGCTCTCCCGAGCCCTGCCCCGGGCGGCTCCCGGCCCTGGCTCGGTCCTTCCGTCCCCGAGCCGCAGCTGCCGGTGCGGCGACAGAAGCCAGCTCTGCACGGCCGCGGGCCTCCGCGCCGCCCCTCGGCTCCTCCCCCGAGGCGGGGCCTGAGCTCGCGGGAAGGGGGTGGGCATGCTCTCGACTAGACCTGGACGGCGCGGGAGCTCCCGGCGAGGGTCCCCTATCCCCCTCCACCACCACCTTTGAGCAGCTAGAAATTGAAGGCAGGTGAGACGCGACCAGGGTTCGGAAAAGAGTTTTCCTTACGGTCTTCCTCCCACCCTTCAACATCACCGCTTTGGAAAGGGGGAAGCCCAGGACGGTATTCTTGCTCCCATTTGATGGAAGGGCATCACGAAGCCCAGAGAGCTGCAGTAAACCACCCAAAGTCACACAGCATTAAAACCAGGGCCAGCGGTTCATGTCTCCTCCTACCTTGAAGCCTGAATCAGAAGGCTTCCTAGGACGTCAAGGAGCCCAGCCAGGGTTTGCCCTGGGGACAGGTCTGTGGGAGCCGGTCCCCTAGCTGAGGGGTAGGAGACGAGAGCCAGACTAGTGGGAACATGGGGGGCCGTGGCCTGCGACGTAGAATCGCATCATTTCCTCTTTCTGGGAGGGACCGAGGTGTAGAGGAGGAGGAAGGAAGTGGTTGTACCTCCACTGACGTCTGCCCCTGTTTGGGAGGTGCAGGATCTAGAAAGGGGCTGCCTTCCTGAGATCTAACGCTTAAAATAGAAAGTAAAACACAAACTGTGGCCCCTGTCATCTAACCCAATCCTTTTTCCTGGGCTGAAGGCCCCTGCACTCAGCACCATCTTTTCTCTATAGGACAATGGATTGAGAAGACCCTTCTCTCCACCCCACCCCAGGAAGAGGAGAGAAAGTTAACAAAGGGGAAACAAATCCATCCCCAAACATTCTCTGGAATCCACACTCGCTGAACACTGGCTTTAGAACAATAGAGTTCTCTTCTACACAAAGGGCCTTGTTTCCTGAGCTTTCCCAGTCTCCAGATTAGAGCCCGAGGCACCCCACGGCCAGCCAGAGGGGCGCAGAGAAGGCTTAGGTTTGAGGAGTTCGGGGATGATAGTTCAGTTCCTAGCAGTCTTGTTCAAAGAACTCCTTTACTTGGTACTATATAGCAACTTTCTTCAGAGGCTGACACTATAACCTGAGTTTAGTGATTTCCTGTTTGCTAAGAAAAACCCCATAACCTTTGCTGGGGAAGCAAAAACCCCTGGATTGGGTTTATTCTCTGACCCCAACCTCCCCGGTTTCTCTGAAAGCCAGCTCCCCAATTTGCCCCCTGGCTTCCTCTCAGTTCATTAATAATCCAGTTTTGAATGACACTGTTTCAAAGTAGAGCAATTAGAGAGCAGAACAGGTGGGGAAGACTTAAAGAGATGTTTAAAGTAACCCTAGGGGATCATTGTTCTCTGCAGAATGTTTCCATTGATTTATCCTGGAGAGCTGTAGCTGAGAGAGCAAGCGGGAGTCCATCTCTCCCAGGCTTGCATAGAACTTGGAGCCTGCCTTCCTAAAATGATGCCTTGAGTATGGGCCCAGATCCCCACGCTGTGCTGTTCGTTTACACCATTCACAACATTTTGATATTGAAGATAAGTATACTCAGAATCGGGTGGAAGACTCATACTTCCTGATTTCAAAACTTAACCACAAGGCTACAATAATCAAGACTGCAGTACAGTATAAGGATAGATGGGGATTGATGGAATAAAACAGATTCCAGCTAAAACCCCTTACTTTTAGGACCAATTGCTTTTCAACGAGTGACAAGACAATTTAAAGAATCATCTTTTCAACTAATGATGCTGGATGACTGGATTTCCATATGCAAAAAAAAAAAAAAGGTTGGACCCCTACCTCACACCATATACAGAAATTAACTCAAAACAGATAAGGCTGAATCCTAAGAGCTAAAACTATGACACTCAGAGGAAAACATAGACATAAGTCATGACCTTGGATTAAGTAGTGTTTCTTAGCTATGGCACCTAAAGCAGAAGCAACAAAGGAAAAAACAGACAAGTTGGACTTCACTAAAAATGCTTTAGAGGACACCATCAAGAAAGTGAAAAGATAACTGTAACGGGCTGAATTGTATTCCCCCCAAATTCACATGCTGAAGTCCTGATCTCTAGTATCTCAGACTGTAACTGTGTTTGGAGATAAGGTCTTCAAAGAGATGACTGTCAAGCTAAGGCCCTTAGGGTGGGGCCCTGATCCAATATAGCTAGTGTCCTCAGAAGAAGAGGAAGAGACACCAAGGATCCTTGCACAGAGGAAAGGCCATGTGAGGGCCCAGGGAGAAGACGGTCATCTACAAGTCCAAGAGAGAGGCTTCGGGAGAAACCAGATCTGCAGACACCTTGCTCTTGGACTTCTAGCCTCCAGAACTGTGAAAAGAAATTTCTGTTGTTTAAGCCACCCAATTGTGACATTTTGATATGGCAGCCTTAGCGAACAAATGCAATAACCCACAGAACCCACAGAATGAGGGGAAATATTTGCAAAGCATATATCTGATAAGGGGCTTGTATCTAGAATATATAAGGAACTCTTACAACTCAGTAATAGAAAGGCAAATAACAAAAAATGAACAAGGGGTGAGAATAGACATTTCTCCAAAGAAAATGTACAAGTGGCCAATAAGCACATGAGAAAATGCTCAATATCATTAGCCATCAAGGAAATGCAATGCAAAACCCCAGTGAGGGGACTTCCCTGGTAGTCCAGTGGATAAGACTCTGCACTCCCAATGCAGGGGCCATGGGTTTGATTCCTGATCAGGAAACTAGATCCTGCATGCCACAATTCAAGATCCCACTCAAGCTTCCACAGGTTGCAGCCAAAGACACAGGCACAGCCAAAAAAAAACACCCCACAGTGAGGGAATTCCCTGGACGTGGTGATTCTACTGCTGGGGCCAGGTTTAATCGCTGTTCAGGGAACTGAGACACCACAAGCTACAAGGCCAAAACCAAACGAAAACATCACAATGAGATACACTTTCAAACTTACTAGGATGGCTGTGATCAAAAAGACAGGTAATAACGAATGTTGACAAAGATGTGGAGAAATTGGAAATTGTATGCTTTGCTGGTGGGAGTGTAAAATGGTATAGCCCCTTTGAAAACCAGTCTGGCAGTTCCCTAAAATGTTAAACAGAGTTGCCGGATGACCCAGCAATCCCACTCCTAGGTGTGTACCCAAGAGAAGTAAAAACAAATGTCCACACAAACTTGTACATACATGTTCATGGCAGCATTATTCATGATAGCCAAGAAGGGGAGACAACCCAAATCTCTATCAAAAGATGAATGGATCTGGAAAACATAATGTATCCATACAGTGCAGTGTGATTTGACAGTCGAAAGGTATGCAGTATGAATACATGCCACAACATGAACCTTGAAAATGTTATGCAGGTGAAGGAAGCCAGTTACAAGACCATGTATTATATGATTCCATTCCTATCAAATGTCTAGAATAGGCAAATCTATAAAGACAGAAAGTTAATTCCTAGTTGTCTAGAGTTGGGAAGGGTATCTGGGGCAAATGGAGAGTAACCAATAATGGGCACTAGTTTTCTTCCTTTTTTTTTTAAAGAAATATGATTGATGTAATAACCAGTTTCTTTTTGGTGTGTTGAAAAATGAACTAAAATTGATTGGGGCAACAGTTACATGACTGTGACTATACTAAAGCCATTAAATTGTACACTTTAGATCAGGGGGTCCCCAACCTGTGGGATCTAAGACCTGATGACCTGAGTGGAGCTGATATAATAATAATAGAAATAAAGTGCACAATAAGTGTAATGTGCTTGAATCATCCCAAAACCATCCTCTACAACCTCAGTCCATGGAAAAATTGTCTTCCATGAAACCGATACCTGGTGCCAAAAAGGCTGGGGACCACAGCTTTAAATGGAAGAGTTATATGGTATGTGAATTACATCTCAATAAAGTATCACCCCCCTCCTCCCGCCAAAGTCAAACTGTACTCTGGTCCTTGAAAGCAGTACTGACCATGTCTAAACCTCTCTCTTCTGCCCCAGGCAAGAAAGTCCCTCCTTTTTAATTTTTTTGGCTATGCCACATAGCTTGTGCGGTCTTAGTTCCCCAACAGGGATCGAACCCATACCCTCAGCAATGAAACTGCAGAGTCCAGTAACCACTGGATCAGGGTACTCCCGGGAAAGACTTCCTTTTATTTTGAGGCCATCTATGGTCCATCTATTAGACATTAGAGTATAGTCTAATGCCAGTGAACATTCTAATAGACTATGGAAAATGTTTGAGGGCCTAGAAATAAATGGGTTGGCTCCAACATATAAAATCTGAAATATTGGTGTTTAAAAATATAGAATTAAATATCTACACAACTTCAGGTGAACCAGTCAACTGCAACTCAAGCCAACTCATAACATATAAATCATACAGAAAGTAGAACTGGGGTGAATTATACGATTGCTGTGATGTAGGGCAACACCTCAGAAGAAGGAAGGCCTAGAGACTTCTGAGTCTACTAAAAAATGAGCTAATCCAGCCTCAAAGAGATTCACTCAGAAGTTATTTGATCCACTGGTTCTTAACAGCAGCCAGTGAGCAGGTGCTGGGCTGGTTGTTTTCATTCACTCAACAGACACTTAGTCCAGGGGGAAAGAGTATAGAGTTTCCTTAAAAAACTAAAAATAGAGTTACCATATGATCCAACAATCCCATCCCTGGGCATATATCTGGAAAAGATAAAAACTCTAATTCTAAAAGATACATGCACCCTAATGATCATAGCAGTACTATTTATAATGGCTGAGACATGGAAGAAACCCACATGCCCATCAACAGATGGATGGATAAAGAAGATGTAGTAATATTATGGAATGAAATGGAATATTATTCAGTCATAAAAATGCATGAAATCCCCACACCATTTGCAGTAACATGGATGAGCCTAGAGATTATCATACTAAGTGAAGTAAGTCAAAGACAAATATCCTATGATACCACTTTTATATGGAATCCAGAAAATGGTACAATGAACTTATTTACAAAACAGAAATTGACTGACAGACATAGAAAATAAATATATGGTCACCAAAGGGGAAAGGGGCAGGAGGAACCAATTAGGGGGTTGGGATTAAAAGATACACACCACTCTATATAAAAGAGATAAAAGGACCTACTGTATAGCACAGGGAACTATATTCAGTGTCTCATAATAACCTATAATAGAAAAGCATCTTAAAATCAATGTATATACATATATGTATGTTTGTATCTGTAAATATAACTGAATCACTTTGCTTTATACCTGAAACTAACAGAGTTGGACTATGAAGAAAGCTGAGAGCTGAAGAATTGATTATTTTGAACTGTGGTGTTGGAGAAGACTCTTGAGAGACCCTTGGACTGCAAGGAGATCCAACCAGTCCATCCTAAAGGAGATCAGTCCTGGGTGTTCATTCGAAGGACTGATGTTAAAGCTGAAACTCCAATACTTTGGCCACCTGATGCAAAGAACTGACTCATTTGAAAAGACCCTGATGCTGGGAAAGATTGAAGGCAGGAGGAGAAGGGGATGACAGAGGATAAGATGGTTGGATGGCATCACCGACTCAATGGACATGAGTTTGGGTGAACTCCTGGAGACGGTGAAGGATAGGAAAGCCTGGCGTGCTGAAGTTCATGAGGTCACAAAGAGTCGGACATGACTGAGCGACTGAACTGAACTGAACACAATACCATAAATCAACTATACTTCAAGAAAAACAAATACTTAGGGCTTCCCTGGTAGCCCAGTGGTAAAGAATCCACCTGTCAATACAGGAGACATGGGTTTGATCCCTGGCCAGGGAAGATCACACATGCCAAGAGCCAACTAAGGCCATGTGCCACAACCACTGAGCCTGTGCTCTGGAGCCCGGGAGCCACAACTACTGAAGCTTTTGAGCCCGTGTTCTGCAAGAAGAGAAGCTGCCACAATGAGAAGCCCATGCACCACAATTAGAGTAACCTCTGCTCGCCACAACTCGAGAAAGCCCACGAAGCAGCAATGACTCAGTGCAGCCAAAAATAAATAAATAAATAAAAATAACAGATACTTATATATTCCAGTGCCTGGCCCAGAATAATCCTGGATAAGTGGCTGATTCTGCTGGTTGAAGATGCTGGCTCCAGGCCAGGCCCACCCTAGAGAGTGGCAAGTGAAGATGACAGTAGGCTCAAGAGAAGACCACCGAGTAGGGGAAAGTCCTCTCCCCTTAGGAGTCCTAGCTCTGCTGAACTCGCTGGGCAGTCATTTCCTCTTCCAGAGCATCGGTTTCCTGGTCTGCAAAACTCTGATTGTACAATACTTGCTTGGCTTTGTGTGTGTCTTTTTTCCCACGTCCCTGTGCTTTTGAGGGAAGTGACCTTCCTCCGACCTGTTTTGCAAGCTCCCCAAAGCGCACATAAGTGGTGTGAAGAGAACACCAGATGTTTTTGGCCTGCAGGTGAGCGCAGTCCCATGTCACTGAGCGCTTAGGGGGAAGGAAGAGCAGGGGAAGCGGGTTTTCATTTTTACATTCCATTTAGAGAGAACTCTCTTAGCCCAGCGTCTCTCAACCTTGGCAGTACGTTGACATCACTAAGGAAGTTTTTCTTTTTTTTTTAATTTGGATGTGAGAGTTGGACTATAAAGAAAGCTGAGCACTGAAGAATTGATGCTTTTGAACTGTGGTGTTTGGAGAAGACTTTTGAGAGTCCCTTGGACTGCAAGGAGATTCAACCAGTCCATCGTAAAGGAGATCAGTCCTGGGTGTTCAATGGAAGGACTGATGTTGAAGCTGAAACTCCAATACTTTGGCCACCTGATGTGAAGAGCTGACTCATTTGAAAAAACCCTGATGCTGGGAAAGATTGAGGGCGGGAGGAGAAGGGGACGGCAGAGGATGAGATGGCTGGATGGCATCACCGACTCAATGGACATGAGTTTGGGTGAGCTCCGGGAGTTGGTGATGGATAGGGAGGCCTGGCGTGCTGCAGTCCATGGGGTCGCAAAGAGTCAGACACGACTGAGTGACTAAACTGAACTGAATTGAACTGAAAGTTAAGTTAGCAATCCACATGGAATCAATGTCTTTTTATACCATAGTGAGAAATTATTTTTTTCTCTAATGGCCAAGAATTATGTTTATTCTTTTTTTTAGTTTAATTTGTATTTTATATTGGAGTTTTTGAAGCTTCCCAAGTGGTGTTACTGGTAAAGAAGCCGCCTGCCAATGCAGGGAGTCGAAGAGATGCAGGTTTGATTCCTGGGTGGGGAAGATCCCCTGGAGGAGGGCATGGCAACCCACTCCAGTATTCTTGCCTGAAGAATCCTATGGCCAGATGAGCCTAGCAGGCTGCAGTCCATAGTGTCACACAGAGTTGGACACGACTGAAGCAACTTAGCAGGCATAGTTGATTTACAAAGTTGTGGTAGTTTCAGGCGTACAGCAAAGTAATTTAGTTATACACATATAATGAAGCTTTTTATTTTATTTTTTACATTAATTTTTATTGGAGTATAGTTGTTTTATAATGTTGTGAAGTTTCTACTGTACAGCAAAGTGAATTAGCTATAGGTATACACATTTCTCCTCTTTTGTGAATTTCCTTCCCATTTAGGTCACCACAGAGCCTTCAGTAGAGTTCCCTGTTCTCATTAGTTATCTATTTTATACATAGTATCAATGGAAGCTTTTTAAAAATGGAGATGCCAGGCACTCCCCCAGGACTTTTGAATCAGATTCTGGAGGTGGGGCTCTTACTTTTAAAGATAGACAGACACACAGATGGCAAAAACTCCCCAGGGTTGTTGAAAATGCAATGTGCAGCCAGCCTAAGGATCACCCCTTAAGCCTGTGTTTCTCAAATTGCAAGGAGCACAGAATCACTCTGGAAAAGAGAGAAAGAGAAGGTTAAAATGCTGCTTCCTAGGCTTGTCCTTTGCACCCCTCTCTCACTCTTGGGTGTAGGATGGGGCCTAGGAATAGGCATTGGACTGATTGTCATGAATGATTTGAGTCAATGCCTCCAGCTGCCTTGATAGCAGCACTCCATTTTCTGTATCCCTTACCTAGACTTAACCAGGGTTTCCCCAATTCCCCGAGTGGAAGAGTCACCTGGAGCACTTATTAAAAATACAGATACCATTTTGCAACTACTGTATAATCATTGATTGAGGAGGCAAGTCATCTCAGGTGCTAGAGCCACTGGATGGAAAGTTGGATAACAGAATATTCACATGATTCCAAAAGTCAGACCATTTATTGATTAAAAAGGGGGAAACGCACCTTCACAATACAGAGACCCAGCAGTCTCCCCCTTAACCACGGATCAGACCCAGCATCTCAGAGTGAGGAGATGACCTGACATTCCTTGACCCCTTGTGATGCTATAAGATGTACTCGCATCTTCTATGTCATATTCTTGCCAAAAATACTTAACCTGATTTTAATCATGAGGAAAATTTAGACAAATCTAGAATGTGGGGCATTCCACAAGCCTGGACTCTCTTTTAAAAAGCTAATATTTTTTAAGGTGGGGAATTCTAGAGACGGACATAACCAAAAATAGATATACAGTGTGTGGACCTTGATTGGATCCTGGATTGAACAAGTAAATAGCTATAAAAGGAATTATTCTGCAGACCGTTGAGAACTGAACGATTGTTTGCAGGTTTGATGGCGTTATTGAATTAATGTTATTATTCTGAGATGCCATAATGGTATTGTGGTGACAGAGGAAGGGGTCCTTATCTTACTTTTAGGGGATGCTTGCTGAGGAGAGGACGAAGGACAGAGAAAGAAAAGCCTAAATGGGTCAAGATGTTAACAATCGCTGAATCTAGGTGAAGGGTATTCAAAGGGCACTTCTCTTTCAATTTCTTTGCAAGTTGGGTATCTTTCAAAATAAAAAAAATTCAGAGAGTGGGAAGGAATGCAGAGTCCTGAGAATCTACCCCCTGGAGATTCTGATTTAGTAGATCATTGAAGCCTGGGATCTGCTTTTTTTTTTTAATTAAAAAAATTTTTTAATTTTTTTGGCCGTGGGGTATATGGGACCTTTGTTCCACCACCAGCACCCCCTGCATTGAAAGGATGGAATCTTAACTGCTGGACCGCCAGGGAAGTCCATGGGATCTGTAATTTTTAAAGAGGGCCCCAGGGTGAAGTTGCGGTTTGGGGAGGGGGTAGTCATTTTATCTGGCCCAAGGCTTCACCATCCCGAGAGGTCACCGCAGCAACCTCTGCCTCTAACTGCCCTCGGGTTCCTCCAAAGCCCTTCCGGGAGCTACCATCTCTCAGCACACCCCGTTCCCTCTGCCTGGCCTGCTGTCTCCTTTTCCTCTGTTTAACCTTCATTGGTTTTTTTAGATCTCAGCCCAGATACCATTTTCTCAGAGGAGGCTTCCTAGACACCCCTCAGTCAAACCCCCCGGTTTTGGTTCTCATGGCCTCAGGAACCACAGTATAGTTAGTTGTTACGTGGTTGTGACTTGGATTCATGTCCGCGTCTCCTATCTGACAGTGTCATGGGTTGAACTGTGTCCCCACCTCACCCCTAAATCCACATGATGCGGTGCTTCAGAACGTGACCATATTTGGACATGGGGCCTTTAAAGAGGTGATGATGGGGAAAGGAGGTCCTCGAACTGGGCTCTCATCCAGTATGCTTGGTGTCCTTATGAGAAGAGGAGGGACTTGCCTGGTGGTCCAGTAGCTAAGACTATGTCCTCCTAGTTCAGGGGGCCCAGATTGGACCCCTGGCCGGGGAAGTAGATCACTCACGCTGCAACTAAGACCCACTGTAGCCAAGTAAATAAATAAATTTAAAAAAAAAGAAAGAAAGAAGAGAAAGAGTGATTCAGGAGTTCCCTGGTTTCCTAGTGGTTAGGGTTCCAGGCTTTCATCGCCAGGGCCCAGGGTCAGACCCTGGTCAGGGAACTGAGATCCCGCAAGCCAGGTGGCACAGCCGAAAAAAAAGAGAGAGATTAGACACAGAGAACAGACCACGTGAGACAGTGGAAGAAGACAGTCATCTTCAAGCCAAGAAAAATGGCCTTAGAAGAAACCAACTCTGCTGATCCCTTGATCTCAGACATCTAACCTGCAGAATTACGAGAAGACAAGTTTCAGTTGTGAAGCCCCCAGTGTGTGGTCTTCTGTTAGGGTGGCCCTAACAAGCTAACATACAGATGGTGAGCACCTCTGGTCAGATGAAAGTATTAGTTGCTCATTCGTGTCCGGCTCTTTATGACCCCGAGGACTGTAGCCCACCAGGCTCCTCTGTCTGTGGAATTCTCCTAGGGGAGGAAATGGCAACCCACTCTAGTATTCTTGCCTGGAGAATTCCATGGGCAGAGGAGCCTGGCGGGTTATAGTCCATGGGGTCGCAAAGAGGTGGACACAACTGAACGACAAACACCTCTGGTCAGGAGCCGTGTCTGTTTCATTTACTGCTGAATTTCCAGGACCTAACAAAGCTGGGCACACAGGCAGGGACACAGAAGGGACTTGTTGCGTGAATGATGTCACCTTTTACGAGACTTTTGAGGGAAAACACAATACAGGTCCTGGCCTACACAAAGGCTTCAGTAAACAGCGCTTGCAAATGCAGCAAGATAATACTTGGGGGTTATAAACTGAAGTTTAGATTGTCTTCCTTCAATTGTTGTTTTGTAACTCTTTGCCTCTGGGAAAGGACAGACACCACCCAGAGGGAACAAAGTGGCTTCTCCGTCCTGAACTGCAAATAGAGTCTGTAACAGTCACAGCCCAGGGAGTCACTGGAGAGCCTAGGCACTTTTCACATACTGCTGCCTCAGGCAAGAGAGGAAAGCTTTTTTGGAATTCTAGAAATCTAGGCTTGGAAGATAAAGAGACAAAGCCTGAGGAAGAAGGTAAGATGTTTCTCCCCAAATGACAGATTGGTTGAAGTGATGCTCACCTTCAGAATGATTAGGGAAGTACAGAGAAAACATCCATAGCAGAAAAGCCGACAGCCGTCAGAAATAGCCACAAAAAAGGTCCTTCCATCCTGAGGCAGTCTAGGATGATGAAGCATGAATCCTAAGGAAAATCAACTCTGAATATTCATTGGAAGGACTGCTGCTAAAGCTGAAGCTCCAATACTTTAGCCACCTGATGAGAAGCACCGACTCATTGGAAAAGACCCTGATGCTGGGAAAGATTGAAAGCTAAAGAAATGGCAGAGGCTGAAATGGTTAGATAGTAACCACCGACTCAATGGACATGAACTTGAGCAAACCTTGGAAGGTAGTGAAAGATGGGGAAGCCTGGCGTTTTGCAGCCCATGGAGTCGAAAAGAATCAGACACGACTTAGCGACTGAACAACAACAACAAGGACTGTGAAATAGGAACTTCTTAGGGTTAAAGAGTCGGACACGACTGAGCGACTGAACTGAACTGAGGGTTAGGGGACCAAACACTAGGCCCACTGCTTTGGAGAGGAATCTAGCATTGTTTGGGAAAGATGGCCCAGCAACTCCACATTTAGGAGTACTTGGCCTGGAGAAAGCCTCACACCTGTGTAGGAACAGGCATTTCTTTGCGGCTTTGAAATCGAAAAAGACTGGCAGCGCTCTAAATGCCGGCTCATAGGGGAGTGGACATAATGAATTAAGGGGTATTTTAAGATGATGAAATTCTAAACAACAGAAAAAATGAACTGAAATAAAGCCACCTGTATCAACACAGAGAAATCTGGAAAACAAAATGCAACTGGGGGGAGGGGTGCAGAAAGCAAGTTGCAAATGGATGCTTTCAGTGTGATACTTTTATATATTCAAAAGGAAATAGCAACCAATATGAAATATACACAGGCGGTAGAATGGCCGCTACAGACTCATTCTCCATCCTTCACTCTGCTCTGCCTCACCGGGGATTAAACTGCAGGGATTCCCGTGTCTTCTGGCTCCTTCTAGGTTTTGGCCAAAGGGAGGCACCAGCGGATCAGTGGGCAGAAGAAATGAGACCATCTGAGTTGTCTGTGTCCCTCCACTGAGGGCCATGGCTCGTGGTGGTGGCCCACTCTAAGTTTTGATAATTGCTCACTCCCCTTGCCTCAGTTTTCCCATTCACAAAACGGGCATGATGGGACTTCCTTGATAGTCCAGTGGTTGACTTCGCCTTTCAATGCAGGTGTGGGTTTGATCCCTAGTCAGGGAGCTAAGATCCTATAGGCCTTGTGGCCAAAAAAATCAAAACCTAAAACAGAAACAATATTGTAACAAATTCAATAAAGATGTTAAAAATGGTCCACATCAAAAAAAAAAAATCTTTAAAGCAGACATGATAAAAATACCTACTTCCTAGCATCATTGTGTGGACGTGGTCGAGGGTAGGCTCCTGGCACAATGCCTGGTAGGTTGTAAACACTCAGCAAAAGCTAGCTTGTATTATTATTAACCACACCCTCTCTCCAATCCTTCAACGAAGCTTTTCCCTTTTGTTTTTCCCCCCACCTTTTTTAAACATAGAAATCTCATGACTTCCTTTAATATGACTTGAAATTTCAAAATACAGGATTACAAGAAATCTGTCATCTGAAACCAAGGGAGCCAAATGTGCTTTAGAATTCAGAACTTTGGGGTTTTACAAATGTCATGTGGAGCTTCCCTGGTGGCTCAGTTGTAAAGAACTCGCCTGCCAATGCAGGAGATGTGGGTTCAATCCCTCGGTCGGGAAGATCCCCTGGAGAAGGAAATGGCAACCCACTCCAGTATTCTTGCCTGGGAAAACCCATGGACAGAGGAGCCTGGTAGGCTATAGTCCGTGGGATCGAAAAAGAGGACACAACTTAACAACTAAGCAACAACAAAGTGTAATGCGATGCATAAACTTTATATCAGTGATTCACATACTTGAACGTGAGTCAGAATCAACAGGAGGATTTGGGTAAAGCACAGAAGTCTCGGGCCCATCCCAGAGGTTTTGCTTCAATAGGTCCAGGGTGGGGCCTGAGAATTCCCATGTTTTACAGGCTCCCAAGTGATGCTGCTGCTGCTGGCCTGGGGACCACACTTGGAGAACTAATGCAGTCTATTATATACCATCCTTAGGGCAGCACCCCATAAATTAATATTTCTGCTATGAAATGTTAATAAAAGACATAACTAACTTATGTCAGTTCAGATTAGGTTAAGCTCCCCAGTGAGCTTTATTAATCTGATGAGAAACCTTTCAGTTTTCAGAGAATTCTGGATTTTGGAAGAGAAATGTAAGAGATTGTGGAGTTTGAAATGTCACGATCAAAGGTGAAAGCATACAAAAACACAGTAAGGTTTACACTTTTTTTTTTTTAAACTACACTTGACCTATCAGGGACTTGACCATCAGGGACTGTGAAATGTTTGTGGGATGTATGAATGAATGAATGAATGAAAACGTCTCTCTTTAACAGGGAAAACAGTGCGTTTTTTCTATTGTCCACCAGGTGGCAGCAATAGCTTCTATCAAAGTTGGGGGCCGGGGGTGCATGGGATGGAGAATGGTGCTCTTTGCTTTTAGATGAGAAAGCGGGTCTGGTGGTCGCTGTTCTGGAAGAGTCTTTGGGAACTGCTGTTGCTGTGTAATAAACTAACTCCAAATTTAGTGGAGTAACAACAATTTTATCATGCTCATGAATTCTGTGCCAAACTCCAAAGTAGGATAGGGCATGGCAGGGACAGCCCACCTTCCATGGGTCTGGGGCATCAGCTGAAAAGACTCAACAGCTGGGGACTAGAATCATCTGGAGGAGTCTTCACTTATGTGTCTGATGATTGGTGCTGGCTGTCAGCTAGGACCTCACTCAGCTAGATGGTCAGCAGGAGTTACCACACAGGATCTCTTGATGTGGCCCCTCCGTGTGTGCCAGCTTGGGCTTCCTCACAGTATGGCAGCTGGGTTCCAGCGTGAATGTCTGCACCCAGCTTCAAGGGGAGAGGACAGAGCCCTCCAGCGGATGGGAGGAAAGTCAGGGTCGCTGTGTTAGTTTGCTAAGGCTGCTGTAACAAAACACCAGCAGACTGAGTTGCTTAAATGATACAATTGATTTCTCACAGTTCAGGAAGCTAGAAGTCCAGGAGAAGGTGGCAGCAGGTTTGTTTTCCCCTGAGGCTTCTCTCCCCTTGACGTGCTGCCCTCTTGCCGGGTCCTCACGTGGTCTTTGCCGTGTGCCCATGCACCCTGTATCTCTGTGTGTCCAAATTTCCTCTTCTTGGGCCTTCCCTGGTGTTCCAGTGGCTGAGACTCCGTGCAGGGGGCCCAGGTTCGATCCCCAATTGGTAAACTGGATTCCACATGTCGCAACAAAGGTCAAGGATCCCACATGCCACAACTAAGACCCGCCGCCAAATAAATTTTTTTTTTAATTTTTTTCCTCTTCTTATAAACACAGCAATCAGGTGGGTTAGGGGCTCTAATCCTTAATGGCTTCATTTTAACTTAATCACCTCTTTAATGACCCAGTCTCCAATACAGTCATGTGCTGAGGTACTGGGGTTGGGACTTGGAACATGTGGATTTGGGAGACACGATTCAACCCTTAACAGCCACATTGTCGAAAGAGCATGTGGGGTGGGAGGTGTTCTTCCGCCCTCCCTGGCACCCCCTCCTCCGGTTGCCCCACATGCTTCAATGGCACCCGAGTTTATTTAGCACAGCCTACTCATCCTACTCCTATGCCTTCCAATACGCCATGTTCTCTGCCTCAGACGCCCTCACCTGCCCTTCTCTAATGGGCTGCTCTTATTCATCCGTCCAGAGCATCCTTGCCGCTGTCTGCAGTTGACCACCATTACCTTTACCACCAGCCTTACCACATTAGCCACAACCAATGCCATGTATGGACTGCTCCTCTGTGCCAGCCTCAGCTCCACTGATTTTTTTTGGGGGGGGCGGGGGGAGAAAATGTTTTTTTATGCGGACATTTTTAAAGTCTTTATTGAATTTGTTACAATATTTCTTCTGTTTTATGGTTTGTTTGTTTTTTTGGCCATGAGGCATGTGTGATCTTAGCTCCTCAGCCAGGGATCAAACCCTCACGCCCTGCATGCCCTGCGAAGGCAAAGTCTTAACCACTGACTCGCCAGGAAGTCCCTACTGATTTTATTTAATTCTTACAACTATCCGTGAGGTTGGTTTTACAAATGAAGAAATTAACAGTCAGAGTGGAGAAGTTCATTAGCCCAGAGCCACAGAACAAGCAAGTGGCAGAGTCAAGACCTGAACCCAGGTCTTGCCTCCTCCAGAGCCCGTGTCTGTCATCTCTTATTGGGCATTTGACACCTCCTCTGTGCTGCTCCCATTCCTGGTTCATCCCTCTTATAAAAGCATCATTCCCCTGCAACAGTTCACACCACACCAGCTCTGGTCCCATCTGCTGGTCTCACCTGCATGGGCTGCTCATATGCCTAGGCTGCTCCAGAGAAGCTCCCACCTGAGCTTAAGAGCAGGCTGAAGGCATGTTACATTGTACATTACATGGTAACACCATGACATTGAAGGTCCCCGATGAAGCACACACTTCCTGATATCCATGCCTTTGTGCAGCCCTCCCACATTGACTCGGGGTTGTCTGTGTGACTCGCTGTGGTTAGCAGGACCTCGGCAAATGTGATGCAAACAGGCGCTTGAGCCTGGCTCTCTTGGAACACTGCCATCTTGTGGACAAAATCCAGATAGATTTGGGGATAAGCAGCAGACCAAGCCCTGGAGAAGGCAGTGGCACCCCACTCCAGTACTCTTGCCTGGAAAATCCCATGGACGGAGGAGCCTGGAGGGCTGCAGTCCATGGGGTCGCTAAGAGTCGGACACGACTGAGCGACTTCACTTTCACTTTTCTCTTTCATGCATTGGAGAAGGAAATGGCAACCCACTCCAGTGTTCTTGCCTAGAGAATCCCAGAGATGGGGGAGCCTGGTGGGCTGCCATCTATGGGGTCGCATAGAATCGGACACGACTGAAGCGACTTAGCAGCAGCAGCAGCAGCAGCAGCAGCAGCAGACCAAGCCCAGACAGTGGCCTGGCCACCTCTCCTCCTGGTCTAGGAATTCTAGCTGAGAAGGATATGTGCCTTGGTCTTAAGACAGAGGGGATGTTTTGTTTTGTCTTGTTTTTATTTTACTTTTTATTTTTGGTTGTCTTGGGTCTTCATTGCTGTGCACGTGGGCTTTCTCTAATTGCAGAGTGGGAGCTACTCTGTTTGCAGTGTGCAGGCTTCTCATTGAGGTGGCTTCTCTTGCTGCTGAGCATGGGCTCTAGAGTGTGGGCTCAGCAGTTGTGGCGCACAGGCTTAGTTGCCCTGAGGCATGTGGGATCTTCCTGGACCAGGGATCGAACCCGTATCCCCTGCATTGGCAAGTGGTTTCTTAACCACTGGACCACCAGGAATGTCCTGTCTTGCTTTTACAAGCCTGTATTTTTAATCTCATATTTGATTTGGCTTCTTCACTGGCCTCTCAGTCTCACAGATCGCCTTACTTTGCTCAACTTCACACAGCTTGTGAGTGGAGGATCCAGAATTCCAGCCCAGATCTGTCTCTCTGGAAAGCTATAATAATAATAATAACAATAGGGATTTCCCTGGTGGTCCAATAGTTAAGATTTTGCCTTCCAATGTAAGGGGTGCTGGTTCAATCCCTGGTTGGGGAGCGAAGATCCCACATGCCACGAGGCCAAAACACCAAAATATAAAACAGCAGCAATACTGGAACAAATTCAATCAAGACTTTAAAAAATGGTCTACATAAAAAAAATATTTAAAAAATATTATTAAATACTGTTATGTATTAATTATTATCAAATAATTATTTATTTTCTTGCCCTTATCCTGTACTATATATCTAAGACATTATAGATTTTAACTTTATTCTTATGCATTTTATAGTTTTATCATCATATTCTTTTTTATGTTTTTCATTATCACAAATTATTCTTTAATTTCCTGGTTTTCCTCTTATGTTAGAATGGCCACGATGTTGCCTCTCTGCGGTCCAGTTTTCTGCTCTATTATATCAGTAGAGTATTTTGTATGGTTTTTTTCTCTAGTTCTTTCGTGCTAGACCTAATCTTATGGTTGGCCTGTGTATATCTGTAGCAGGTATAAGCCAGGATCCTTGAGGCCCACCCTTAAAACACTGCTGTTGTCATGAAAACATGGTCCAGCCCACCCCACCCCCAACTGTTACAACTTGACTGTTTTTTCAAACACCATGAAGGGAAATACAACATTCCCAGAAACACTACTTATAAACCCTCTTTTCTTTCCAGTCCACTTACTTCACATGCCCAGAGCCTTTGTCCTGTGCCCAGCTCTTGTCTCTGTCTCCTCTGACCCTCTCACTTTCTCTTTTTCTTCCTCGGTCTTCCACTTTCTTCCAGCCTCTGCAGATCTCTTGCTCTCCCCATCTCCTGGATTCTGCATCACAAAACTTGCTTAATCACTTGTCGACCATATGACACTGCGCAGGTCTGTGATTTTATCATTAAAAAGTCCAACAGATCCTCCATTCAGGTCATTTAGAACCAATCGGAGAATTCCTCAAGGCTGTTCGATACAATACCAATAAACAAGCACCAACGATAAAAATCAACTATGTTCCTATACACCAGCAACAACCAATTAGAAAATGTCCTTCTTCAAAAGATGCCATTTACAATAGCAATAAAACTTCAAGGTGTCTAGGAATAAGCCTGCATGATATCTTTATGGGGAAAATTGGAACACTGCAATATGAGATATTAAAGAAGATACAAACATTCCATGATTTAATGAAAGGAAAAACACACACCCAAAATAAAGAACATATACAAAATCCATGTGCAGAAGAGATACATCCCATGATCAAATTAGACAAAAGATGTGAATGGCGAATATTCAAAAGAAATATAAATGACCATAAATCAAAGGAATATTCACTAAAACCACAATATGATATAATTTACCGATTATTAGAAAAAAATTTTAAAGTTGTAAACATGCAGGATGGTCAAAGTGTGAAAACAAAGGGTGGATACCTTTAGGGAGAGTATAAACTGACTTTGTTTTCAGACTGATCTGACAACACTTGTCAACATTTAAAACCTCCTTTGGTGCAGCAATCTCACTTGCAGTATTGTATCCCTTCCGAATATACATATGCAAGGATGTTTATTGCAGCACTCTTTGCAATAGAATAACCTTGGAAACATACTTACTCAAATGCCATTCAAAATGGAATCATTAAATAAATTATGGTATGAAACATAATGCGCAAATGTTTAAATATTTAAAGGAATCAGTTGCTTCACAAAGCATGGAAATATATGAATACAACTTTCCAAGTCTATTAGGTGACATCAAGACATGAATAAAGGGAAAAGGCACATTCCCGTTTTTGGTTAGAAGAATCAATCAAGAAAAGATAGCATCTTTCATCTTTCAATCTGTAATTTTAACGGGATGTAAATACATATTCCAACAGGATTGTTTTGGAACTTAACAAACTGACTCAAAGATTATGCAGGAAAATCAAGAAAAGCCCTGAACAGAGAGAGAGAAATTGGAAGAGATAAACTCTGTTACATCTCAAAGTAGATTATAAAGTGACAGTAATAGTTCATTATGAATTCAAGAATAGACAGAAAGATGAATGGAGCAGATGAGTGAGTCTGGAAATAGACACAAAAAATAAGGTTATTTAACAAATAATAAAGGTGGCATTTAAATCAGTGGAGAAAAGATGGATTACTCAATATTATTAATACACCAGGCTAGCCATCTGAAAAGAAATTCCACTGGAGCCCTACCACAAGCCTTCGCGAAGATGAATTCCAAAAGGATAGATAAATAAATCATGGTACATGCACACAACAAAATATTACACAGCAATGAGAATAAAAGGACTGTGGCTACAGGAAACATGGATGCATATTAGAGGCAATGTTTAGAGATGCATAATCAGGTGGTCAAAATATACAGGAGCATGGGAAGAAATACTGTAGAAATTGGTATAGTGGTTTCCTACAAGGGGAAAGGTTTTGACCAAGAAAGATCATACTGGAGGCTTCTGATTGGGAAGAAGGGTAGCAATGTTTCGTTTGTCAATCATTATGACTGCACAAGTGTTCATTTTACATGTTGTTAGGTTGTTCATTTATATTCTATGCCATTATGTAGGGTTTTTGTTTTTACATAAAAAGCTTTGCAATAATTAAATACACGGGAAGAAAATGTCAGGCTTGGTTTTGTTGTTGTTGTTTTTAATTTTCTCAGCATGAGTAAGACTTTTCTAAAGATGACATGAAACTCAAAAGCAATTTTAAAAGATTGCTTGATTTAAGCCCATAACAAATTCTGCATGGAAAAACACCTCCACCCAGTCAAATGATAAACACCCATTACTGGAAAATGTTTGCAATTATATCACATTTCTTAGTATAAAAGAGCAAAGGATTGAAGGGTGGTTTTTCAGCCTCTTATGAATGCATAATTCATTAAACATAATATAAAACTAAAGAAAGGAAAAAAAGAGTACGGCAGCTGTTTTTATATTGATGGGGGCTGATCTCCAAGGTATATTGTTATATTGTGCATAGTATACGCTACTATTTGTATAAAAAGCGTGTGTGCGTATGATGTGGCTATCCTAATTGCATTCACTTGATGTTCTTTACCATGTTTGTGGCAGATATGCACACATTTACCTCTTTTTTTTTTTTTTTTTTTTTGCAAACACACTTTTAAAAGATGAAAAAGAAGCAACTCCACATATAGTAATATTAAATGATGTCTAAGACATACCACTACATGAGCAACAAAACAAGACTAGACAAGAGTAGCGCTACTTCTCTTTCTTTTAATGGAAAACTTCAAACAGGTACAAAAAGTAGAGAGAGAAGTACAGTGCACCCTTATGCACCTCTCCGGAGAAGGCAATGGCACCCCACTCCAGTACTCTTGCCTGGAAAATCCCATGGATGAAGGAGCCTGGTGGGCTGCAGTCCATGGGGTCGCTGAGAGTCAGACACGACTGAGAGACATCACTTTCACTTTTCACTTTCATGCATTGGAGAAGGAAATGGCAACCCACTCCAGTGTTCTTGCCTGGAGAATCCCAGGGACAGGGGAGCCTGGTGGGCTGCCGTCTATGGGGTCGCACAGAGTCAGACACAACTGAAGCGACTCAGCAGATGTACCTCTCTCCCAGATTCATGATAAAAACACATGGCAACTTTTGTTTCTTCTCTACCTCCCTCCCACTCCCCTCCACACCACGTGATTGTTTTGGAGCAAATCCCAGACATACCATTTCGTCTGCAGATACCTGGGATGTACCTCTCTATAAGCCCTTTCTCTTTGCCTCTATCTCTCTCTCTCCATACCACAATCATATCCAAAAATTAAAAGCTATTAATAATCATACAGTCAAACATCCAGACACTGTTCAACCTTCCCAGACTTTTTCAGGAGTTGATATTCTTTACCAGTTGATTTATTCGCATCAGGGTCCACGTGTCTACATTTCGTATGTGTGTTATGGTTCAAATATCTTAATTTACAGGTCACCTTCTTTTTATACCCTTTGCAATTTATGTAAGGGGGAAAAGGTTATTTAACATAGATTCTCCCACCAGTCCCTTTTTACCTCTCTTTGCAAGTTATTTGATGGAAGAACAAAAAAAGGGGGCGGGGCGGGGGGCGTTGTTTGTCCTGAAGAGTTGTCGGGGTTCCGGATTTTGCTGATGGCAACCTTATAGTGTTATCCTGTTTGTGCTGGATTTCAGCCACTTGCCCTACTCAGGTCTTCCTTCCACTCTTCTCCACCCTACTCTTTGCCCCAGGAGGCTGTATCAGCCAGGCTCTTTTGCCCTCTGGCTTCAGTTGGGCTTGGCTAATAGCGAGCTCTGGTGGGACGGGGAGGGGGCGAGAACAATGAGTTCAGGGTGTTTATTTCCCCAACTCCCTCTGCATGAAGACCATGTTGAGTTCGCTATGCTTCTTCTCTAAAGGTGACTGTTCCTCGAAAGACAGCTACTCTACACAACTGCCCCCCCTTCCAGTTTCTGGTAATTTCTCCCTCTTACTGGCAAAGGCCTCTTGGATCCTCATCCTAGGATCCTTCACATTCTACCGTCACCTTTATTTAAAAAAAAACCCTCTTCTCATTTTTCTAACCTGAGTGCCTCATCCGCGTCCTGTTGGGACCCGGTTTCTCTGTACCCGCCCCACCCCGCCCCCCAGTTATTTCCAACAAACTGGCAGTTAAATCTGAAGCTTGATCAGATTCAAGCTAAACATTTTTCTAAGAATACTTCATGGATGTTGTTAAACACATTACATTGTATCACCTCAGAAGGCATGGTAATGTCCACCCATTACAAAGATCTCCATCAACTTTTCACCAAATGGTTTTCAGCTGTCATTGCATCACTGTCTCTTGCCATTATCAGGAGTAAGAAAATGATGCTATTCTATCATCCTTTCTTCATGCACTAGCTGGAAATCCTCTACAAAGGAAAATCCCCTTACCATCTACTTGGTAACCGTGGGTCTAATTATACAAGAAAGGCAGGACCATGCCTGCTTATTTCCCTTCTTTGTTTTTATTGATTTTCAGATGATGAACTGGATCTTTCAAACATAATCAATGATGAATTCATAGATTTCAATATTTAATGTTTTAACTCTTCATCTTTGTTCTTTCCCCATTTTTCAGCCAGTGGGTGGGAGTCACTGAGTTCTTCTGATGTGACCCCAGGAGTCTTTGATCATTTCTTTGGTTTCTGATACAATAAGATATTCCAGGCTCATCTATTTCCTGCCCCTGAACTGGAATCATCCATTCCTCCAAAGAACCCTGGTTCCTTTTAATGAGAAATGGTATTTGAGACTGGGGCTTCCCTAGTGGCTCAGATGGTAAAGCATCTGCCTGTAATGTGGGAGACCTGGGTTTGATCCCTGGGTCCGGAAGATCCCCTGGAGAAGGAAATGGCAACCCACTCCAGGGCTCTTGCCTGGAAAATTCCATGGATGGAGGAGTTGGTAGGCTACAGTCCACAGGATCGCAAAGAGTCAGACACGACTGAACAACTTCACTGGTATTTGAGAAGCCACACAAGGGATGTTCCTTGGTACTCTGTTGTTTGTTATTTCTAGACCGTACTCCAGGTAAGAAATTAATACTTTTAGAAAATTCATCATGTTCTCTTACTGAAATTTATGGTTCAAATTTAAGATTACAGGACTTTCATTTTAATTTTATATTTTGTCTTGTATGCTGAAAATCTTAGTTCCTAATGACATTAACATAATCATTTACATATATATTGATACATAAACATTTATATCTTCATAATAACTATACCAATGCTATTACCAACAACATAATTACTGGAAACAGTAAGATTCCTTTGCTGTTCTTTTTTGTCCTTAGAATATATCCCACTAAAGATGTATATTCAACTATTGGACTTTTTCTCACCACTGTGAAAAAAAAGTCACTTTAAGTCACCTAATTAAAGATTTAAAATAGGACCTCTCTCTGTGAGGAAGCTAACAGCTTGATATAATTAGCTTCATTTATTTCACTTGCTTTTGATTTTTAAAGATTGTGCTTTTATTTCTATTGAAATTGGATTGTTTCATAACATATACACAATTCCAGAGCCACACATACAAAGCATGTACTGTTAATTTAAAATGTAGGTGAAAGAAGAAGGAAATTGCAAGGCTCCTCTGGCCAGTATGGACAACTTAAAAACAGTTGTACCTTCATTTTTAAAAACAGAGCTGTTAAATAAAATGTTATTACTAGAGCAACATATAACTAAGCAATGATGCCAAATTTTTTTTAAGGTTTTAAGAATTTTATGGACATAGTTTGTAAAAGATTTTTTTAAAAACAGCACATGATTACATTTCTCTAAAAAAAAAAAAAAAAACCCGAGTGACTTAAAATAATCCATTGTTGTCCATTGTTACATTTGAAAAATTAAAAAAAACGGAGAATATTAACCACTGGACTGCCAGGGAAATCCCTCCCTTGTTACATTTAACATTTACAACAAAAATCGGAACAGGATGAGAGTTCACATTTTATCAGAACAGGAACTTTGGACCAGTTTTCTACTGCTCTCAGGGGACTGTCTGTTTTTCCAAACAGGCAGAAGAAGAGGGACCATCTTTCTCACCTGAGATACTCTTCACTAGGAATTGTCAATGAGGAGGATCTCCAATCTCAAGGCCAAGCTCCGGAATACCATTACATAGCAGGAAGCAGAAAGAGCAAACTCCAACTCAGAATATGTGAAAGAAAAAGGCCATGAGAAGTTTTAAGTGTCTGCCTCCAAAATTCACAAAGAGCCAAAATCAAGTTATTTCATGTTCTCAGGATACACCTCTGCTCTTACCTTCTTCATCCAACCAGATTTCTCTGGAAGCTCTTTTAAATTTGGTCCTTCTCCAAAGTCAGCTCCAAATTCAGAAAATAACTTTTGGGAAATGTTGCATCTGTGTCATCTTTGAGGGCTTCCCAGGTGGCACTAGTGGTTAAAAAAAAAAAAAAAAATCCGCCTGCCAATGAAGGAGACAAAAGGGAAGTGGGTTCAATCCCTGGGTCCGGAAGATTCCCTGGAGAAGGAAATGGCAACCCACTCCAGTATTCTTGCCTGCAGAATCCCATGGACAGAGGAGCATGGAGGGCTACAGTCCATAAGGTTACAGAGTAGGGCTGGACTGAAGCGACTTAGCACAGCATAGTACTGCATAGCACAGCACAGAACAGCATGCTGCTGCTGCTGCTAAGTCGCTTCAGTCGTGTCCGACTCTGTGCGACCCCATAGACGGCAGCCCACCAGGCTACGCCATCCCTGGGATTCTCCAGGCAAGAATATTGGAGTGGGTTGCCATTTCCTTCTCCAAGGCATGAAAGAGAAAAGTGAAAGTGAAGTCGCTCAGTCGTGTCCGACTCTTAGCGACCCCATGAACTGCAGCCTACCAGGCTCCTCCGTCCATGGGATTTGCCAGGCAAGAGTATTGGAGTGGGTCGCCATTGCCTTCTCCGACAGAACAGCATAGCACAGCACAGATCTTTGATGCTCCCCAGAAAGCCGCTAGGTGGCGCCAAAGAATCTTTTCCCATAACCAATGACTGGACTCACACAGAGGTGATGCTAGGATAACTTGGGTGTAACTGCTAGGTCCCCAAATAGCTCAGTGTATCTTAATAATCTTGTGAGAGGTTTCTATTGTTAGATCCAGAATGTGGGGAAAAGCTGCCAAGAAAAGCGGAAGATCATCCTTCGCCCTGGCGGTGGCGGGGGTGGGGGGTGGGGGGCTCTGTAAATATCTCAATTTTATTCAGATTCTTATTTGTATACTTTAGTATCTGGGTGTACCTTCTCACAATGGCTAAAGGAATGTCTAGAACAAAGGCAGACTGGATCATTATCAACAAAGGGCTTAGTTCACACTCGTGGAATGCTCTTTACTATGAATAGTGACCAAGGCATGGATATAGCTGGATTATAAAGCCTTACAGATTTAAAACAACTATGATGAAATCCAATCCAAATTACTGCAGAACTGTCCCAAGTTGAGGAATGATCCGGCAGGCAAAGGGGAACTCACCCCCTTCCACCACTAAAACTAAAGTTTCCAGAAGTTCGTCCAGGCCAGGAAATACCCATCAACCCAATTCCCAGGAAATCCCTAGATGGTTGTCCAGATGGAAAGGTCTGGCAGGACAAGATAGAGCCCACCCTCAGTCAGATGTTGACCAAAACCTTAAGCAGGCTGGAGAGTGCCCAGCAGCTGAATTCACCTCTCAATTCTTGTCCAGGTTGAGGACTGGCTGTGAGGAGAATCCAACTGCATTTCCTCTGGGACAGCTAGGTACCAGCCAGAGGGGACCCCTCCACCCCCATCTCTTTCTGCATTCCTGAGAAGAATGTGCAGACTGAGCTCTGTGGCCAAGGGAATGTCCTCCTCCTGTCCCTACTTCCCTGTCCCAGAAAGTTGACTTGGAGGTAAATATAAAAGACCATCTTTTTAGATTTCTCCAAGACTGCTGACTAAATAAAACAGTGTTAACAATATCATGTGGGGGATAGAGCATAAGTATTAGTAAAACACACGATACCAATGGCAAATCCCAAAGTGGCAAAAGGAGTTATACACAGTGACATTCCTACATTGTTGATACACGGGACATTCCTACATTGCATGTGAAGTGTTACAGATTAATTCATGACCAGCTGTAACAAATTGAGGATATACAATGTAATCCTGAGTGTGCTGTGTGTGCTCAGTCCTATCAGACTCTGCAATCCCATGGACTGTAGTCCACCAGGCTCCTCTGTCCATGGAATTTTCTAGGCAAGAATACTGGAGTGGGTTGCCATTTCCTACTCTAGGCGATCTTCCTGACCCAGGGATTGAACCTGGGTCTCCTGCATTGCAGGTGGATTCTTTACAGACTGAGCCACTAGGGAAGCCGGTAGTTCTTAGAGCAACTACCAGAAAAAATATATATAGAGAGAGAGGCACAGTTAGACGTGAAATGGAATACTGAAAAGTTACACATTGCTAAATGATGTACCTTTACCATGGAAGTTGAGTAGGTATGACGTGTGTTATTTCTGGGTGGAAGCATTTGGAAGCCAGGACTTGACTCTTAACGTTCTCTTTTCTTCTTCGTGTTGAGTTGGCACGATCCTAAGATGAAGTGCTGTGATTATGTGCAACAGTGATTCCCTCCAACCTGCACATACATGCTGATATCCACTGGACACACACATAAGCAAGAAACCTGGTGTTAAGCCTCTGAGACTTTTGATATTTGATGGATACCCTTGCATTCCTGGAATAAAATCCCTTTGGTCACTATGGATTACTTTTTCAATGTGCTGATAGATTCTGTTTGTAACTAATTTACTTATGTTTTCTTCACTGGTATCTTTAAGTGAGATTGGGTTATGGTTTTCTTTGTGTGTGTGTGTGTGGACGTGTGGAGGGGGTAATCTATCAGATTTTTATATTATACTTAGTACATAAACAATGGCACCCCACTCCAGTACTCTTGCCTGGAAAATCCCATGGACGGAGGAGCTTGGTGGGCTGCAGTCCATGGGGTCGTTAAGAGTCGGACACGACTGAGCGACTTCACTTTCACTTTTCACTTTCATGCATTGGAGAAGGCAATGGCAACCCACTCCAGTGTTCTTGGCTGGAGAATCCCAGGGACGGGGGAGCCTGGTGGGCTGCCGTCTATGGGGTCGCACAGAGTTGGACACGACTGAAGTGACTTAGCAGCAGCAGCAGCACATAAACATAATTTAGATGATTTCTTCCATTCCTGCATTCTGAAAAAGTTTAAGGAACATTGGAACTATCTAGTCTTTAAAGGTTAATAGAACTCTATGAACATACCTGGACCTGGAGTTTTCTTTGAAGGGGCAGCTCTGGGGGTAACTTTCTTTAGTTCATCTGTGAAATAGGTTGGATGGACTCTACATATCTCTATGAGGACCAATTACAGTTTTCTAAAAAAAAAAAAATGACTATTTCACCAAGATTTTCAAATGTATTTACTGACAGTTGTGCAAAGTAGTTATACTTTTTTCTTATTTTGGTTATTTATTATTTTGTGTATTTGTGTTTTCTCTTTCTGGTAGTTTTAAAACCTTGTTGGTCTTTCCCTGGTAAGTTTTCTAGTTCTTCAGCTGTGTTTGTTTTTAATAACAGCTGATTTTGTTTTCCCTTTTTCTTTTTGGCCAGGCCACACCAGGCAGCTTGTGGGATCTTAGTTCTCCAGCCAGGGATTGAACCCAGGACTCTCAGGCAGTGAAAGTGCAGTGTCCCAGCCACTGGACCACCAGGGAATTCCCTGCTTTCTAATCATCCAGTTTCTCAACTTGTTTGTTCTATACCGTGCTGTTAGTTTGATTCCATCTCATTTTTCTTTATTGTGTAAGTAATCTTATCTATTTTTCCTAGAGGTCAGATGATTTTTTTTTAACTAGACCCTAGAGTTTGACATAATAGTTTTACTGGGCCTTTGTCTTAGAGTTGAGTCAGTTTTCCCAACTATGCATAAGTGTGTCTTTCTAGTATTTATATTCGGGGCCTTTTCCTTTCAGATGGAGGAAAGTTTTACTGAATTATCATTTTAAGTATCAATTTTGTTCCCTTGTTTTCCTTCAACTCCTCTTCAATATAAAATTCAATATAGTTTAATTTTCTTCAACTACATTCAATTTGATTCAATTTCTGTTGCCTCTTATCTATAATTTCTCCTATTTTCTTTCATTTGTTTTTTCCTTTATTTATTCTCAGTTGGATATCTTCACCCGTGTGCATCTTGAATTTAGGTTTCTGAGGTAATTTTTCCTTTTTATTCAATTTCTTCACTGAATCCTGTCAGTTCCCAGTTCACATCTACCTCTCTCAAAGTTTTTCAGTTGTTCTACACCTATATCAGTTAAAATATATATATATATATATATATATATATATATATTTATTTGACTGTGCCTGGTCTTTATTGTACCATGTGGGATCTAGTTCCCTGACCAGGGATTGAACCTGGGCCCCCTACACTGGGAGTGCAGTCTTAGCCACTGGATCACCAGACAAGTCCCTGGCTTGTCTATTTTTAATTCATGTTGGAATGTTGCATTCCAGTTTTCTTTTTGCCTGTAGTGACTTTGTGGGGGAGGGGGCAGTATATATTTTATCTGATCAAAAGTTTGAATCTTTTGGTTTTGGTCTTTTTGTTTTAACCATATCCCCATAAGGATGCTGCAGTTTTATTTATGTTCATATTTGAGGATTTTGAGTTCACCTAAACCATATTAGCAGGAGGGTATGGATAAGGGTGGGGCAAGGAGAGGGCTTTGGTGGATTACCACATTTCGCAAAGGCTCCCCCTCCCGGTGCTATAGGGAGAGACAGACTCTTCACTACTGAGCACCTCTTGGCGACTGAACTTCCCAGGTGGTGCTCAGTGGTAAAGAACCCACCTGCCAGTGCAGGAGACATAAGAGACGCGGGTTTGATCCTTGGGTCAGGAAGATCACCTGAAGGAAGGCATGACAACTCCCTCCGGTATTCTTGCCTGGAGAATCTCGTGGACAGAGGAGCCTGGCGCTGCAGTCCACGAGGTAGCAGAGTCGGACACGACTGGAGTGACTGAGCACAGTGACTGAACAAGACCTCTTGGTGGTCAGGCTTCCTCTGATCCAGCCTTGCTTTAGTAAATATCAAGTTGTAGCCCCTTCTGTGCTTCCCTTCACACCACCTCTGGCTCCCAAGGTGCCTCTCTCACCCTCAGAAGGGGTGCCTTTCTAAGACTGTCAGCTCTGGTCAGGGAGGCACCAGGACATGTGAATCCCACGGGGCTCCCTGAGCCGGAGCAGATGAGTAAGGGGCAGAGAGAAGCATGCCTGGGTCTCAGTGGGTGCTCTGAAACAGAAGTTGGAGAAGAGAGGAGAGCACTTCATGCAAGAAAGGAAAACACAGCATCAATCTCTGCCACTTCCCAGGGCTCAGCTGTCTTAGTCCACGTGTGATGCCCATCCTGACCTTGGCTGTTTCCCAAGGTGAAGCTCCTGGCCACCAAGCAGAGGAGTAACAAGAGGACAGAGGTTTGCTGGGCAAGAGGAAATCCTGGGGCTACCCTGGCTGGAGGAGGCTGACTGAGGGGAAGCAGTAGAAAGAATGAAGTAGGGAGGGGATGGCTGAAGTCCCTGAAGTCCCCAAGTTACCAGAATGCAGTTTTCGTACTGGGTTTTATTCAGTAGCCTCTGCATATGCCTGCTTCCACTATAGGAAGGACCCACAAGGGTTTTGAGGACCAGAGAGGCCAACAGAGAAGCTAGAGAAAGAAAATGAAGACAGGATGTGGCTTCCAGCTCAGGACTCTCCCTTCCTCCTGAGCATACCCATTCTGGGGACCATCAGTCCCCTTCCCAGCATCTCAGGGAGCCCGGTCCTTGGGAGGAGTCCTAGGGAGCCCAGGTGTAACTGCCCAGCCTACAATTCTCCTTTGCTCTGCCAAGGGACTGGACTTAGCCCAGAACCTAGAAGTAGCAGACCCACCCTATTCCTGGATCTCATCATCACACCTCCCAAATACTGACTCTAAAGGACCAGGCACTATTTATCTGCCACTTTATGATTCTGTCAATCTGTGCTTTATACATTTTGAGGCTATTTTATGAGGGGCATACAGGTTAGATTCAGGCTCATTGTAACTTTTTCTGAATTGTTTATTACTAAGTTTTTTCCCTAATAATACTTTTTGCCTAGCAGATAACTGGTTTAATGTTTGTTTGCTTCCTTCTGTCCTTTTAACATCTTTGTATCATGTTTTTCAAAGCATCTTTTGCAAATAGCTTACAGCTATACGTTTTTTAAAACCAATCTTCTGTTTTTCTACACTTCCTATCTACACTTCCATTAACACACTTGAATTCATTTATACCACTTTGTTTTGTACTTTTAAAAAAGGTGTTTATCTGGATGCACTGGGTCTTAGTTGCTGTGGATGGCGTGGGCTTCTCTAGTACAGGCTTAAGCTGCCCCACAGGATTTGGGATCTTAGTTCCCCAACCAGGGATCGAACTTCAGTCCCCTGCACTGGATGGCAGTGGCCCAGCAGGGAAGTCCTAATTTTATTCTTTTTATTAACTAGGCTACCTCTTCTTCCCCACACCACCCACCTCCAAACTTTTCTTCTATTAGACTTGGCTTTCCCTAATGTCTGGATTTATATGCTCTGTTCATAAGCTCTCTGTTTCCCTTGCTGCATTAGTATTATCTATTAAGGGAGTTTATTCCAGGTTCCTTGCTCCTTGAGAACCCAGGCTACATCTCTACTTAGGCATTTTAAAACATGTAGTCCCTACCCGTCCAGAGGGCTGATTTCTCTATCTGAACAACTAGGCTTGCCTCAGTGCCAACTCGGTTTACCAGTCTGGCTTTGATTTTCATGTTCATTTCCGATTTCCAAGCTTTTCCATAATATCTATAATTCTAAGGTTAGCATGACAACTTTTTAAAAATTCTGCTTTATCCCACTTTTTGCATAACTTTGTAGGAGGTGCAAGGGGGTCTTTCTGGGTCAGCTTATACAGACAAGTTTCCTGAAATCCTTAGGTGATTTATTCATTAGCTCATTAATCCTACAGGATACAAAGACTTCCCTGGTAGCTCAGCTGGTAAAGAATCCGCCTGCAATACAGGAGACCCTGGTTGGATTCCTGGGTCGGGAACATACCCTAGAGAAGGGATAGGCTACCCACTCTAGTATTCATGCCTGGAGAATCAATCTCCATGGACAGAGGAGCCTGGTGGGCTACAGTCCATGGGGTCACAATGAGTTAGACATGACTGAGTGACTAAGCACAGCACAGGATAAAAAGAATTACTCTCATTTCCTGGGCTTCCGTGGTGGCTCAGCTGGTAAAGAATCCACCTGCAATGTGGTAGACTTGGGTTCAACTGCTGGGTTGGGAAGATCCCCTGGAGAAGGGCACGGCTACCCACTCCAGTATTCTGGCCTGGAGAATTCCATGGATTATACAGTCCATGGGGCCACAAAGAGTTGGACATGACTGAGTGATTTTCACTCATTTCCTAAAGGAGGGGATAACTATCTGTCACACTGTTCTCCTTGTTTCATATTATTTCAAAAATTTTTCCTCCTGAAATCCCCGACGAACACGAAGGTAATGGTTTTTATTTTTAACCTACACTTTTAGTTAGAATAACGCTAGCTTCTGTAACAGACAGAAAAGCTCTCAGTGGCTTAAACAGTAAGTTTATTTCTTACACACTGAAGGATTTGCAGGGTCTCTGCTCCAACCGGTTGTTTAAGGACTCAGCTTCTTCCACTTCTGGTTCCACGCTCCTCCTGGGCCTTGGACAGCTCCCTGTTCAGCCAGATGACGGGGAAAGAGAGGTTCTCGTGGGAGGTTTATGGAAGCAGCCCTGGATGTTGTACATCTCTTCCGTCCGTGTCCCACTGGCCAGAAATCAAATGGCTACAGGTATAACTGTGAGGGAGGCTGGGAAACGTGGTGCAGCTGTGTGCCCAGGAGGAAAGGAAAACGAATTTAGTAAACCGCCAGTCTCCCTGCCTGTATTTTTTAATTCTCTGTTCTACCGTTTTCTAAATATCTGGAAATGATTTAATCACAAGGATCTGTAATGATAAATTTCATCTCATCCATTTAATTCCTTAGGTAGGCATAAAATAATCTTTGTGTATTGTATGAGTTCAGCATCTTCATTTCTTGGTCAGGTGTTCTCTGCCCATACTTAAAACATTTATTTTACTCTTAACTTCTATTTCCTTACCTTTTCACCTTCTTTGTTGCTTTGGTAAAACTGTTTATTGCCAAAGATGTCCATGGAAGGAAGAGGGGGCAAAAAGGGGGGACACCCCTATCAGGGAGAGAGGCCCTGATCACCCTGGGTGGCCACTCAACCTTTGGAGCGGCCCTGACTCAAACCCAGAGCCAGGCTGACCTTGGGCGGACTCTCCCGACCCCGGGCTCTCTTCCCGCGCCACAACGCAGACAGAAGCCCGAGGCTGGGCTACGGGAATCTATTTCTTCAAGGCTGCTCTCAGATCATTCAGCTGGAGTCATACCCACTTTATCTCCAGGAACAGTCCTGGTATGATCAGAGGAAAGACTTAAGATGTCTCAGTAGTGGGCTCCCTGGCTTAGGGGAAGAATAGACTCCTGATTTGTTCCTCCCAATGCAGCAGACAAGCTATCCTCAAAATGTCTTTGTTCACATATTTGGTCAGTCATCCAACCAGCTGGTCACTCATTAGAAACCCTGTGAGCCCTCGACACCCTCCAGGCCCAGCCCTGGGATATGCATATTTCAAGCTGAATGAAACCCACCTCCTGCTCTTGCAAACACTTTCTGAGTTACAGTCTCTCAGAGGCCACCTGGGGGCAGAGAAAAAGCTCAAGGTATTGTGCTGAGCGCCCTGATGGTGGTCTGTGCGCCCTGATGGTGGTCTGTGCGAGGGGCTGAGAGGTGTGAGAAGAGGTCGCGGCAAGCTCAGCATGAAGTTAAAGCAGGAGAGCGCAAGGCCCAGCCTCAGCACAGCCCCAACCCTCCTCAGTTCTGGGCTACAAGCACCCCGAACAGAGCTGGCTTCACACTTGTTCTTGGACTACGCTATGTCCCAGCTTACCTGCCCAGTCAGGGTCCTTCCTCAGCAAGGCTGGATGTCCAGGGCAATCTTTGCGCCTCACCATTGCTCTTCAGGCCGTTTAAAATGCTGACTGTGGAGAAAGACCCCAGCAGCTCACCCAACCCCTCTTCCTGGAAACGCCATTATGAAAACCTCTCCAGGGAGGCCAGTCCTGCCTCCTTCACATCTGTCCTTCCTTGTCAGCTCATGCTCACCCTCTCATCCACCCTCAGGCCCAGCTGTGGACGGCCAGTGGCTCCCTGCAAGGCCGTGGGGCATCCTGAGTTGGCCTGAGTCTCCTGCCTCCTCCTCCACCACCGCTGCCCCTTCCTGGTCTTCAGTGTCAAAACCCTGGAGAGCTGGAGCTGCAGGTGACCAAGCCTGGTGAACTGCACAGGCGGACTGGTTCTGAGGAGGCCTCCTCAGAGGGGTGGCCCAGACGCTCCACAGGATTTAAACATATGGATTCTGGGGCAAGGAAACTCAGGGGCCTCCTGGGCTTAAATACTGGTTGTGTCTGAGAGTTAAAATTCTCCCCAAGCATCTCTGGAGAAGAGAGGGGTTATCCATCCACTTAAGAAGAAGCTGCAAAGGCCCAGGAAAGATGAGGTTGTGGCAAAACTGAAAAGGCAACACAACAAACCTTTTCCAGTCTGTTTCTTTCTTCAGGAAGGCCTGCAAAGTTAAGCAGCCAGCAAGTTCACAGGGACAGAGACTTCTAAAACTGTACGAAGGCCTCATACAGTAGAAAAGTTTCCAGCAAAGGAAGTATGAACGATGCTTGGACACTAGCCCCACACCTGCCCATTCAGAAGCCGGCACTGGGCAGGTCCTCAGGAAGCTGACTTTGGACAATCTCGTTTCCCTCTTTGGGCCCCTTTTCCTTATTTCTCAGCAGAAATAACAGGAGGAGGAAAATATTTCCAGTCCTGGAGAGTTCGTGAGTGATGGTTCCCTTAAGTGTCATCTTCTTAGGTGTAGAGGAAAGAACGCCACCTGCTGGGCCTTCACACGGTTTTGGAATCAATTTAGAAAACTAGCTACACGGACAATATAAAATTAAAAGGATTTAAAAAAAAATAAAAACAAGAACGAAAAAGGCTTTAAAGTGTAGTAAGAAGGAAGCCTGTGTACACAGTCTATACAGCTCTGCCACCATCATGCTCATTCACTGCTGCAGAAGCGAAGCCTGTGGCTCACCCACGGCAGGTCCCCGAAAGTCCGCTCGTCCCTTCACTGCAGACGCCCCAAAGAGCACAGTTCCAAAGGGTAACTCCTAGTGGCCCTTAACTGTTCTCCCCTGGAGAAACCCATCTCGAAGCCAAATGTTCCCAGCAGACTCGGGCCGCACACAGCTGGCAGAGTCACTGTCCCGATGTGGCCCCAGGTCCCTGGAGGGGCCCCTCTGCTATGCCTGCTCGCTGGCCCCGCCTCCGCTGGCCCCCGAGCCCTTGCCGGATGCCTGGGCCTCTGCAGAGCGTGCAGCCTGCCTGGGCAGGTGGATGGGGACGTACACGTTGGAGGCACAGTGCTCCCTGAGGTAGCCTCCCCCCTTCTCCTCGTAGTCCTTCCTGGTGATCCAGACGTCCTCGTTGTCCAGGTGGTCCAAGGCCCAGTCGCGAGCTCCGTACCAGGCGTCCAGCACGGGATTTGAGGCCAGCTGAACCTGGAAGACGAGCAGAGCAGTCACCGGAAGGGTATCCCCCATCCGTTTCTAAGGACTGAATGTTTAGCAAGGCTGGCTACAGAGATGCACACACAGGAGGGCCCCCTTTGATTCCAAAATGCGGCAGGACTATCTCTGCACCCCCCAAAGGGAGCTGAGCTGAAATGCCCCAGACATTCCAAGGAAGGACACGAACATGCAGAGTGCACCAGGACCAACCTCACCGAGTAAGAGGTCATCAGTTACTTTATCCACACCACCCTGGGCAGGGGGCAAGGGACCAGCTGCCCCACCTCCTGCCCCCGTCCTGTCGGCCACAGGTGTCAGGTGGAGACCTGGAAGACCTGGACCTGAGCCCCTCTGCCAGTGAGGGAAGCGGAGGCTGATGCGAGGTGGCTCTGGCCATGGTGGCAAATGAGCCTTGGAGGACGTGAGAGCACAGAGGCTGCCCTGGGCTCGGATTCCGCTGCTTATTCCAAGAGCAAGACTGCGGTCAGCAGTCCCGGGAGTGCCCCAGTGAAGTTTAAGCTGATCACAGGGCAGACCGCTGTCCAACTCAGATCGGGCTCCTTTTTCCTGGAGTCACCCAGCTAACCCTCCCTTCTTCCCTCCATCTCCCATAGAAGTCCCAGGCTGGAATGGAGGTTTGGGAACTTTCTGAAATAAAGGGCAGGAGGAATCAGCACAGATGGAGGAGGAGGAGGCAAGGGACCTGCAAGAAAGGACCATCAACAAAATCAGGATCACGAGAGCCCCGGCCGCTCCGGTGTAGAAGTGTCAGTGAAGGAACGAGGGAGGCGCTCGCTCCACTCCTCACACCGGGCAAGTGCCCACTGTGAGGAATATCAAGCAGGATCATATGTGGAATCTCAGCGGGTCCTTCTAGCGACTCACGGAATCTAGTGTGTTCTCAGGGGCCCTCAACACAACAGCTGATGTCTGTCCATCACACGCAGGCCCTGGGCTGAGCACCTGACTCGCCCTGAACACTGAAAGCCGGTAATGGGTGCCAAGATGACCCCCTTCTCACTGCTGAGAAAACTGGGGTGTGGCAAAACTCAGTGACGGTGGTGCTGGAGTCAGAACCCAGGCCCAGAGACCACCCCTTGAATGTATAACACATCACAGAGCACGGGGCAGGCCAAGCCAAGCCCCTCAGCAGGACACACAGGCTCCATACCCCATGCGCCCTGCCGGCCTCTCCAGCCCCGACCCTTCACAGCCACTCTCAGCTGCACACCCCTCAGCAAGATTTTGGCCCCCAAGCCTTTGCTCCTGCTCATCCTCTTGTCCTCAGTCTGGAACATTCTCTCCATCCCACCCCGCTCCACACACTCTACATGACAAACACCTCCTCGCCCTCAGAAGACTCACTTCCAAGAAGCTGTCTCTGAACTCCAAGACCCCTAGGTGCCCAGGACATCTCAGCATGCTGAGATGACTGGGCCACGAGGGGAACTCAAACCACTTCTCTTGGTGATCGAATCTGGTAAAGAAATTGTGGGGTACCCCCACCAGACAGTTGCTTTTAAAAGTATTTCTGATGAATAATGACATGGGAAAATGTTCCTGGCAGGTTAAGAAGTTCAAGTTACAAAAGCCATGTGTAGAAAATATGTGGAAGAAAGAAAAAACCTCCTCAGCCAGTCCCCTCTGCCTGTGGCCCAGGGCCTGGGTGAAGAGAAGGCCTTAATCTCAATGTACACTCTTTTTAAAGAAAATAATTTTGGGTAATAATGAATCCCACACGCCGCAGAGCAAGTGGGGCTATGCGCCACAAGTACGGAAGCCTGTGAGTCTAAAGCCCGTGCTCTGCAACAAGAGAAGCCACTCTGAGGAGAAGTCCGTGCACCACAACTCGGAAGTAGCTCCCACTCGCCGTAACTAGAGAAAGCCCGTGCGCAGCAACGCAGACCCAGTGCTGCCAAAAGCAAATAAATAATTTTGGTGATAATTTTTAAAAAGTTAATTAATTTAGCTGCCCTGGATCTTAGTTCCAGCACGTGGGATCCTTGGTTGTGGCATGTGGGATCTAGCTCCCTGACCGGGGATCAAACTTGGGCCCCCTGAACTAGCAGCGTGGCATCTTAGCCACCGGGCCAAGTCCCTCAAGGTACACTCTTGTGTACTCTCTGAATGTTTACTGCCTGCAGGTCTTCCTTTGTCAATGAAAACAAAACAAAGAAGTACATAAATTATGATTTCCATCTTGCTTTAAAAATCTGAAGAATAGAAGGAAAGCCATGAATGTGTTAACAGTGGCTGCTTCTGGATGATGGAATGACTATTTTTCTCACTTACACTGTACTACTTTTGCAACCTAGAAAACAAAAACAAACAATAAGGCTATTTTCGAAACAGCTGGTTCCATGGACAATCAGTACCTGAAAAGAAGACTGAAAGGGCCTCATCTCCAGCAGCTCCTTCTCGATTCTGACCTTCATCCCAGGATACATCATGTTCCCGCCAGTGAGAAAAACGTTCTGAACCAGCAGCTCTTGAACATCCTTTGGGTACCTGGGGATGAAACAATTCCGCTGCTATAGTCTCTCCTACTTGAATATTAGAAGAGAATGTGGATGTGGAAATGTGAGCTCTCAGTACAAATCAGAAAACATCCACACAAAAAGTTAAAAAACAAACAAAAAAACACTTCCCATTTTTCATTTGCCTTTACAGAATGAATGTCAAACAGCTAGCTAAAACCTTATTGAATGGTCAATCCATTTCCTTAACATTATGCCTTTCTAATACATGTTTTTAAAAAATTGACTTCACTAAGGATTGCTTTAAATCCATTTAGATGAAGTCTGACAAATTTATAAACCCCAGCAACCAACACCAGAACCAAGATACAGAACATTTCCATCACCCCCCAAAGTCCTGCCTCTCCTTTAGAGGACCTCCCTCTCCACCTGTGCTTTTTATTACTAGTTTTATCTTACACGTTTGATCACTTTTCTACCCACTGCGAGACAAAACTCTAAGTTATTCAGACAAAGTAGCTGCAGTCACTTTTCTTCCTTGCTAGTTGTTAAGTTGCCGTTCTGTTTGAACCAACAGCAACTAGAGGACCACAAGACCGTGTTCCCTACTTGTTCCCCGTGAATCAGGAAAACTCACACTGCAGAATCATATCTGTATAAATGGCTGGGGAGAGGCATGCTGTTATAGAAATGCAAACTCTTAAAAAATAAAATGCAAGGTGGGAAAAACACTAAGTTCTGCTTGTTTTTAGGGTGATTTAGAACCAGCAGTCTGCAGTGATGTGAAGACTTTTAGAAAAGCCAGTGCACATATATTAACATATTGCCCAAATTTTTAAAAGACATTCTTAAAGCTCAAGTATATACACGTTGAGCATCTACCTACACACTGAGAAAAGAATAGACAGCCCTAACTCTGTGCCAGGCCTGGTGAGAGAAAAAGAACACCCTCTGAGCGCAGCAAGTCAATGAAAGAGATGCCCGGCCATCAGCTCTATTGTTCAACGCAAAATTCAAGGGAATGGTTCAAGAAAACAGAAGGAAAAGAAGGTCCAGGCTCACCTGTCCAGGATGTACTGGAGGGTCTCTGCTATGCCGGCCTGCTCCTCTCCGATGAGAGATGGCTGGAAGATAATTTCTGGAGCTCGAATTCTTTCTGTCCCAACAAACAGCTGATGGTACGCTGCCAAGTTAAACACGGGCTTTAAAAACCCAAGGTTTAGAAGATATTTTTAGGCCATAAGAACAAACATCCCAATTGCCAGCTTCCTCAAATTGCATTTCTCATTCCATCATAGCTTTGTTCGTGCCAGAATAACCTCTCCCCACACTCTCTTGATGTGATGATTCAATTTTTCTACCTTCTTTAACCTCTGGATTATAAACTGCTACACATCTCCACTATGAAATGATCCTTGAGATGTAGGAAAGAGACTTGGTGAAGAGCAGTAGCAGCAAGGCTGGCACTGGAAGACCAAGTCTCCGCCAGCAACTGGCCCAGCACCCAGTCCCTGCACGGCCAAGAAAGCCTTCTCCCGGGTGTCTCAGCCTCACGTCCGTCTATCTGGTTGCCACAGTGATGGCAGAAACATGAACCCAGATGAGGATGAAACATCATTACACTCACTTCAATTTAAATAAAAGCATTAAAAGCTACTCTTTGGGTCTCAAAGTCCCTGGTTACTGGGACTCTCCCAATGAGCAGACCGTTTCTCACAGTTCCACAGTTAGTACTGGAACCCCAATCAATCACCACAGGGGAAAAAGTCCCTGACTCTGCAAGTTTTGAGTGCTGGTACTCGCCCTTCTAGAAAAATACAACTGAGATTTGCAGCTGGAGGGGGAAATATTCCTAAAGAAGCAGACTAGACCTGACTGGTCATTCACGCCAAGCTTCAAAGCATAAGCAAGGTCGAGGCTACAGGAGGCCAACCTGGACTGTGGCCACTGGCTTCTCCACTTCCGGCGTCTCCTCCGAAAACAGGGGCTCAAAATCGTTGATGTTTTCCACATCTTCCAGAGATGGCTCGAGCTGCTCCAGGTCAGGAGTCTGAGAAGAGAAGAAACACAAGAC
Source organism: Bos mutus (assembly GCF_027580195.1). Lineage (NCBI taxonomy): Eukaryota > Metazoa > Chordata > Mammalia > Artiodactyla > Bovidae > Bos > Bos mutus. The sequence continues at coordinate 51,887,999 of NC_091629.1, read as the reverse complement.
AGAACCTGTGACTCAGCAAGCCTTAGCTCTGTGAGCTCATGGTCACCAAAAAGAACTGGGATCTCATCCAGTGTCCTGAACGTATGTCCACACATAAAAACGATGAAAAGTTTCTAAACTATTAAAAAAAAAACCCAAACACACATGAACACAAGGTTAAAAGACTAAAAAGCCAGAGATGGGCTTTGTTCTTACCCCCTAACTTCCCCACTGAGACCAGTCTCATCAACTCCCACCTTCTTTGAAGCCTTTGGAGGGGGCAGCTCAAGTCTGCCACTCCAGAGAGGACTGTCCCAGAGAGACTCCAGAGATGAGGGGCTCAGAATCCAGCTGGTCACCTCCCTAAGCTCGGTCCACGCTGCCTCTCACCCCAGCCGCAGTGACTGGAGAGAATCTGGACTCTAACTGCTCGGATCTGACTCTCAGCCGCGCTGCTTCTAGCTGTTGACCTTGGGCAGATTTCTTCCCTCGCCTCACTCTCAGTCTCCTTATTCATAAAACGGGAATGAAGACAGTGCTTGCGGAATGGTGAAAACTAATCAGGACGATCCTTGTGCGGCAGGGGTCTGGCACAGGCCCCTGTTCTGTCATCAGTCCCGTCGCTCCTGAACGGCGCCAGTTTTCTGGCTCCGACCTTGGAGGGGTGTCCTCCTCCATCCCTGCAGCCTCTGACAAGCTTCAGGTCACACTGGCTCCCTCCTGAATGAAGCCATCCCATTTTCATCCTGTCTTCCCACCTCCAGCCTCGCCTCTCCCTAAATCCATCATCCTAACTGCCACCAGTTATTTTCCTAAAATAAAATCTCGTCAGATTATGCCTTGCTCAGCACACTCTGAAGGCTCTGTCTGAAGGATACTATCCAGGCTGACAGATGAAGACTGTTTCAGGTGGCCTCAGCTTCCCTTCCGGCTTGGTCTCCCACATTCTCCATGCAGGACGGGCCCTGCTCCCTGCATGTATATTTCTTTCCATATAAAATGTCCTTCTCTCCTCATCGGATATCTACTGAAATCAAATAATCTTTCAGGGCCCAGCTCAACCATCCCAATCCTTTCTCATAACTCCATCTGAGGACTTCCCTGGTGGTCCAGTGGTTAAGCATCTGCCTTGCAACTCAGGGGATGTGGCTTCCATCCTTGGTCAGAGAACTAAGATCCCATTTGCTGCAGGGCAACAAAGCCCCTGCAACCACAACTAGAGATCCCGTATGCTAGCAACTAAAACCCAATACAGCCAAAGAAATAAATAAAATATTTTTAAAAACAAACAAAAAAACAAACCTCCATCTACATTCCCACAGACATCTATTAATAGCATCACATTTGATAAAAGTTATCACAGTCTGGGCTTCCCTGGTGGCTCAGACGGTAAAGAATCTGCCTACAATTTGGGAGACCTGGGTTTGATCCCTGGGTCGGGAAGATGCCCTAGAGGCAGGCATGGCACCCCACTCCAGTATTCCTGACGGGAGAACCCCCATGCACAGCATATTACAGTCCTGAGTATGTTCTAGAGCCCTAGGTTCTGAGGTACTGAGGAGGGAAAGGGTTGTCTCTTAGTCACCTCTGTGCCCTGGTCCCTGGCAATCATGCCTAGCACTGAGTGGTAAGTCCCGGGATACACCCTTAGATTTCTCTAGAATAAAGAGGACTGTAAAATGTCTGGATTTTAAAGGCTTTTTCAGTATAACTACTCACTTTCACATCTAATTATATTCAAAAGCAGTCATCTTAAAAACAAGATTTCTTAGCTTCACCAAAATTGTAAAACACACACACACACACACATTTTCCTTATCCTGATTCATGATTCATAGAGAAGAACAAAGCTGGTAATTTCAATGCAGCAACAGGCATCCCAGAGAGAACTGATTTCTCCACCAGTTGGCTGGGTTCTCCCCCTCTTAGGGTTTGCAGGGTCCCCAGGTGTACTGGGTGACAACTGGGAACATATACATGGACTGCTCTTTGGGAACCAAGCAGAACAACAGTTTTCCAAGGCCCATCAGAGAAGATGCAGTGTGGTTCCCCATCAGAGAAGATGCAGTGTGGTTCCCCATCAGAGAAGATGCAGTGTGGTTACCCAGAACAGCCTTGAGCAGCAGAAAAACAAACAGACCAGTTCAATCTTGATTCCTCAGGTAAGAGATCTTTCTATCTTTGGCCCACTGTGCTTTCCAACAAAGGAGGGTGCTAGTGAGCTGCACTCCCAACCATGTGCAGCGATGGAAAGTGAGCATCTTTTAAGTACTCCATGAAGAATGCTAGCAGGACTTCCTTGGTGGTTCAGTGGTGAAGAATCCACCTCCCAATGCAGGGGACACAGTTTGACCCCTGGTCCCAAAAGACTCTACATGCCACGGGGCTGTGTGCCACAACCAGAGAGTCTGCGTGATGCAGTGAAGACCCTAGTGCTGCAACTAAGACCCAGGGCCGCCAAATAAATAAATAAATAAACATTGAAAACAAGAAGGCTAACAAAACCTACTCCTTTACAACATCCTCACTGAATACCTGCAGTGAGGGATGCAATGGATTGGTCTGTAAGAAAAAATGGATTTTTAGAATACACTGGAAGTTTAAAAATTCAGCTGTATGAATCCAATGCAACTTTCACCATTTAGATGGCATTTCAATATGAACTGTGGTCCACATACATTTGCTCTCTCCCTTCTAAAGGAACTGTACAGTTGGAAAATACAATAAATCTTTTTTGAAAGGTAGAACTGGTTGGCCAGTGTTGTGGCCAAACTTAGCCCATGAATGTTACTGTATTTGATCTAATTTTTAACAATCTCTCTGACTGACCGTTAAGGCTTTGGGACAGACTGATTCATCAGATCTGTTGTACTATGTAGGGAAACCTTTTAAAGTCCAACAATTCAAAATCTCCCCAAGCCCAGAGAGATTTGAATATGTACCCTCAGGTTACAGGACCAAGTAGGGACTTAGTAAGTACCTGCTGAATGAATGAACAGAGTGACTGAATCAGGGCATATAACAGACACAGGAAAATGAACAAAGAAAAGGAAAAGCCAGCTCCCCAACTGCTTGGGAATCACAACTTCACAGTTATTTGATTTCTTTTCTTTTTAAATCTGAAATCCTCCATGTGCATGTAGCTTAGTGGTTCACCTCTGATATAAAGATGCTGACAGCCTGTGGACACGTTGATAAGCATGATAAAACTAAGTACAGATAAACAAACAACAAAGGCAATGTGAACAGAGGATTCGATGGTTGGATGGCACCATCAACTCAATGGACATGAGTGTGAGCAAACGCCGGGAGAGAGTAAAGGACAGGGAGTGCTGCCTCCCATGGGGCTGCAAAGGGTGGGTCACAACTGAGCAACTGAACAACAACAGTGTGGATCCAGATCCCAGTAACCAACTCAAATCTGAAACACACATCTGGAGAGTGGGAGGAGCAAGCCAGAAAAGGCACGCTGGTCCTCCTAAAGCCAATCCAGGATGCTGAGCGAGACGAAGATGGAGGTCAAGGCCCCTTCAACCCCGGACCTCAGGGGTCCAGTATGCTGTGTCTAGGAAGTCTGACTCAGGACCTGCTCTGTCAAGCGTGCATGCTCACGGCCAGTCACCGTCCTCATGTGATCTACAGCCTGTTGGAGAGGTGGGGAAGGGGAGGCTGAGAGCGGAAACCGTGAGAGCCGGCCTCCAGCGGGGACAGTCCCTGCAAAAGCAGGCTGCCTGCTGAGCCAAGGACAGCTCTGAGGCCCCCGATGAGCAGCGCACTACACACGCCCAGCGGCAAACCTCGATTTTCCACCGGACTGTTTCTTTCGAAAAGTAAAGGCTTTAGAATTTAAAGCTGACTTAAAAACAAAGGTCGACAGCTGGACTGGCTAACCCTGCTCTGGTAGTGTCACAAGGCAGTGAACAAGTACCTTTATTTTAGAACTCTAGAGATGACAGATCCAGCAACAATGCATCCACCTACTATCACTTTTTTCCAGATCTAGAGAAGGAGAGCCAACCAGAGAGCTGGGACCGAGGTGTGACCTGCAGGCAGCCCCTTCCACATGAGGCCCAGTGCTAGGGTTTGATTTACCCAGGGCCCTGTCTCAGCTCCACCCACCCGCCCACCCTTTCAGCCACATGAATACTTATTCACAGTCCACAGGCAGGGAAACAAAAAGGAAAGACTGAGAAGATTAAAGAATTAGTTTTGGTAACTAACAAAAGGCTGGTTTTAAATCAACCAGCAAATATCTTTTCAAGGTTTTTAAAATAACATTTCTTAAAAGTTAACATGTGCATGATAGGAAACCGAAAAACACAAGAAGCAAAAAACAGTGTCATTCACAATCACAAGCCATTTACCCTCTGATGTGTCCTTCTGGGTCTCATTTGTATATTTCCTACTGAGCATGTCTATTAGCGCCTATAAAAAAACTCCCAGACTATGTGTGAAGTGTGATCCCTGTCCTTAGGGAACACGAGATGGAAAGGTGGCGAATGAAAGAGTAGTCACAATATATTTAATACGAGATCAGAAGAAAGTTGAGGCATTTATGATGATCCAAGAACCATCAGTGGGGCAGGCTCACGCTCAAGATGGGCCACTCAATCAGCCTGTGTTATGTTCTTCCTTTTCTACTTGCACACTTTCCCCTCCCAGGGGGCCAGGGCGCTACAAGGTAAAACCCCTCGGGTCAGCACTCCAGTTGGTATAAGGTCAGTCCCATCCCTGCCCCCATCCGTGCCCCCAGAGACATCAAACACCACTCTGTTCTGCTTGCTGCTCAAGTCTGGTCACAACCCCTTTGTCATCAGCCTTTCCTGGACACTCCTCTGTCCTCAGAAAGGGCAATTCTACACAACCCCTCGAGACCTCCCTTCTGAGGCCCCAGTACCTCTGGCTTGCTGTCCACCACGTCCACCTCGAGACTGACTTCTGCTTGAAGGATCTTCTGCTTCGCCTGCTCCACTGCAGCACTGAGCTTCTGGATGTAGGACTGCAGCTCCTCCGGGGAGTCCATGTTCAGCTCTATCAGGGCCTTGTGAAACTGATCCATCTGGCCGTCCTCCAGGAGCTCCTGCAAGCAGAGCAGTCATAATCTGCCCTCAGAAATGCAAATCTGGGTGATCACGCCCAGGATGGAGAGAAGGAGCTCAGAAGCTGGATGGACAGGAAGACCGGCGGGAGAGGGCTCCCTGCGCCTGCCCCTCCACACAGCCTGCCCCCTGAAGCTTCACACCACAGCCCTCCTCTCTAGCTATCTCTGGGCTCCCACACATCACCATCTCAGTACCACCTGAGCAGGCAACACTCATCTATGTGGACAGATGTAAGACTGTGAGCTTCTGGGCGGGCCAAAGGCAGGAGAGGGGCTAACAGGAGACGGAGGGAGCCTCCTGGGCTGCTGGGTGCTCTATTTCTTGATCTGGATGTGGCTATGTGGTGCATTTCAGTGGTGAAAACTCACTGAGCTGGACCCTTAAGATTTGTGTGCTCTGCATCACGTGTGCCACACTTAAGCCAAGAAGTTAAAAATCAAACAAAGGGGACTATAAGGATAAAATACATCAACAAGGCCAAGTGCGAAGCTCTTGCAGCAATTCCTGCTGCTACAATGTCCTCCACACACGTCATCTCTACACGGATGATCCCGCTAGACTCCTCCTGGACTTCAGGGTGGGGGGGACTGAGATGGCTGATGCGTTGCACAGCTGGGGCAGAAGCTACAGGAAGAACACTCGGGGACCCACCCAGGGGTCCGCATCACCTGCACATAGAGCAGTCGGTCCAGCCGCTCCTGATCCAACTGCAGCTTCTCCTCCCTTCGCCGGGCGTTGAGCTCCTGCAGCCGCCGCAGCTGCTGCTGCCGCCGCTCCTGCTTCTCCTCAGAGGTCAGGGTGCTGCCCAGAAGCTTGCTGGAAAACGGGAGCTGCATCTTGTGGACGTTGTTCTCATAGTAATCAGGGCACCGCCATTTCTGCAGCTCTTCAAAGGAAGCGTTTCGGAGTTAGGAGACGGGAACACCATGAGCCCTGAGATTAGAAAGGTGGGACCAGGGTCCCAGGTGCAGGGGAAGATGGAGGAAGCATGGTCCCCCCGTTTCTGAACCCACCAGATGGACAAAATGCAGCAGGAAGACTGGACACGATGCCAACACACCTGCTCTGAGAAAATTGGTAAATAAAGCTTTTCAGACGGAAAGGATCTCACCTGGAGCACCAGATATGAACGAAACACAACTGAAACGGTGAATGGACTCTATTAACCTCCTCCGGAATCCTTTACAATATGTTTGATAACTGAAAGTAAAAACTGTGACAATGTCTGAAGGGCTTCCCACGTATGTAGACGTGACACAGAAAACAAGTCCGACACAAAGGAGGGAGGACACAGGGGCCTCTGGAGCGCTAACATCTCCAGGGTCCACTTGAAGTGGCAAAAAAGAGACCCTAAGACTGTGAGAAGCCAGTTAACTGTCACCTCTTGAGCAACCACTAAAACAAAAAACCTACACAAGAGAGATACGGTGAAAAACACAACAGACAAATTAAAATGGAATGCCAAAAAAACCGGGGGGCCTAAACCCAGACACAAGAGGGACTGAATTCACTGTAAGTGGTTTTATCAGCTAAAAGACAGAGACTGAAAGAAGGGATTTTTAAGGAAAGGACCTGTTAGAAAACTTGCTTTGAATATAATGTTTTACGTAGATTAAAAGGCCAGGGAAAAAACCACCGCACAAGCACCAATCAAAAGAAAGCTCAAGTGCCTATACTCACGTCCAAGTAGACTTCAAAGCAAAGAAAACTGAAAGGGATAAAAAGGAACATTACATAATGGTACAAGATCAATTTGCCAAGAAGATGTAAAAAAGGATGACTACATAAAAGACCGATTTGCCAAGAAGATGTAAGAATCCTAAATGTGCACCTAACAAGAGCGCTTCAGATACTTGAAAGCAAAAACTGACAGAACTGAAAGGAGAAACAGGAAAACTCACAATTCTCCCTGGAGATTTCAACACTCTTAATAATCAGTACAGCTTGATGGACAATGAAGCTGGGTTGACAAGAACTGAACAAAACCAACAACCAGCGGAACCCCCATGACATCACAGACTACTTCATCCAACAACAGCAGGACTACCTTCTTTGCAATTGTACACGGAACATTCGCCAAAACAAACCATGCCTGGGTCCTAAACCAAACCTTCACAAATCTAACTGATACCAAGGAAAAGAAGTTCTTTGGCTATGACAGAATTAAAGTAGATATAAAGCACAGAAAAATAACTAGAAAGTCTCCAACACTTGGCTATATTCTAAATAATCAATGGTTGCAAATAAGGCTTAAGGGAAACTTAAAAATATCTGAACTCAATAAAAATTAAAATACACCATATCAAAATCTATGGAATGTAGATAAAGGACTGCTGAGAGGGAAATTCAAGCTTTAAATGCCTATATTAGAAAGAAGTTATGATAAAAATCTAAGCTTCTACCTCAAGAAACTAGGAAAAAAGGACAAAGTAAACCTAAAGCAACTAGAAAGGAAGAAATAATAAAAAGAAGACATCAATAAAATTGATGAAACTTACACCTACACCTATTAAAGAAAATGAATTCCTTCAGAAAAATAAATCCCCCAGGCTCAAACAGTTCTGCTGTAGAATTCTAACAAACATTAAAAAAAAAAAAAAAAATCAACTATTTACTCAATCTTTTCCAGAAAGCAAAAGAAAACACTTTTCAGCTCATTTAATAAGACCAGCATTGCCATGATCCCAAAACAAGACAAGGACAGTAGAAGAAAACTGCAGATCAATATCCCTTATGAATACTGACACAAATACTTCATAAAATTTACCAAATTAAATCCAGCAATATATAAAAAATAACACAAAGAAACAAGTAGGGTTCAAGGCTAGTTCAATATCTGAAAAGCAATCCTTATACTCTCTTAAATGAATAGTCCAAAGCACAAACACCACAGGATCATATGAGATGCAGAAAAAGCATTTCACAAAATTCAAAAATCCAATCATGATAAAAATGATCAGCAAAACTTGGAACAGAGAGGAAATTCTTCGATTTGATAAAGAGTAAAAACTCACTGTATTTCATAAAAATTCACTGCATTTCTATACAATAGCAATGAGCAACTGGAAACTGAAATTTAAAATAAGGAAAGAAATAATTTAGGCATAAATCTAATAAAACATGTACAGGATCTATATGCTGAGAACTATAAAATGCTGATGAAGGAAATGAACAAAGACCTAAATAAATGGAAAGACACATTATGTTCATGGATTAGAAGCCTCAACATAGTAAAAAATGTCACTTCTCCCCAGTCTGGATCTAGCATTACATTTGGACTTATATTTAGAAGGTTGCTGTTTTTTATACAAACTGATCTACACATTTAACGTTCTTTCAATCACATCCCAACAGAACTTTTGGTAGATATGGACAAACTGACCCTATCATTTAAATGGACAGGCAAAGGAACTAGAATAACCACAAGAACTGTGAAAAAGAACGAACATATGAGACTTATCACCCAACTGAAAAGTTTTTGAAGAAAATAAATATCAAAAAATGGAAGAGGACGCTACGAAGTATTAAGTGTAAAAAAGTGGGCAAAGAGGGAACTCCCTGGGAGTCCTATGGTTAGGACTCTGCGCTGTCACTGCAGGGGGCATGGGTTCCATCCCTGGCTGGGGGAAGATCCTGCACGCCACACCTCGTGGCCAAAAAAAAGCCTGTCAAGAGTGAGCAAGACAGTCATCCTGGGAACAATTTAGGAAACACCCCCAAAGACAACACTCAGAAGCTGCAGGCAGACGTCCTCTTCGTACCTTCCACGTAATCCTCAGCAATGTAGCTGTGCTCGTGTAGGATCTCCTCCATGCGGCTGAGAGTGATGGCAGCCAGGTGCCCAGGATACTTCAGCTGCAGGAGACGCTGGAGGTAGCCAGCTGCCTGGCTTCCTCCCAGGTTGATGCGCTTGCAGTTTCTAGCATCTAACCTACAACCGAGAAGTGGAAATAGCACTGAAACTTTGGCAATGTGGAGGAAAAAATATGGAGCAGGTGGACAAGGGGGGATGATAATTTAATAATGAGGAAGAAACTGACTGGTAGGGGAAAACGAAACAGTTGGAAGGGACTTTAAGTTGCCTTGGTGCAACCTCTGACCCAATGCAGGCATTCCTAGACCACATCCTGACAGACACATGGACATTTAACTTCTGGTGTGGTGTTGGACAAGACTCTTGAGAGTCCCTTGGACTGCAAGGAGATCCAACCAGTCCATTCTAAAGATCAGTCCTGGGTGTTCTTTGGAAGGACTGATGCTAAAGCTGAAACTCCAGTATTTTGGTCACCTCATGCAAAGAGTTGACTCACTGGAAAAGACTCTGATGCTGGGAGGGATTGGGGGCAGGAGGAGAAGGGGATGACTGACTCGATGGACGTGAGTTTGAGTGAACTCCGGGAGTTGGTAATGGACAGGGAGGCCTGGGGTGCTACGATTCATGGGGTCGAAAAGAGTCAGACACGACTGAGCAACTGAACTGAACAGTCTCAGAAGGAAACCAGGTTCAAAGCAAAGAACATGCTCTCTAAAGTCAGACCCTCATGTTACTTGTCATGTATTTCTCAAACTGTGGTTCCAAGGCCACACATCCTGGAATTAACTGGGGACAACGTTTAAGGTGACAATCCCCAGGACCTGTCTGCTCCGGGGAGGGCCTAGGGATATGCACTTTTTCTTTTTTGGCAGTGCCACATGGCATGTGGGATCTTAGTTCCTCAACCAGGGATCAAACCTAAACCCTCTGCAGTGGAAGCTTAGAGTCTTAACCACTGACAGCCAGTGAAGTTCTGGGGATATGCATTTTGACAAGCTCCAGTGTACCCCTCCCCTAGACACGCCACTTCTACTTATGCAAACACATTAAGTAACCACATACACACTGGCTTACTGGAATCTCCTTAGAGTACCAGGTTCCTCTCACATGAAGTGAAGGGGAGGAGAACCAGAATAACTTTATAAATTCTCAGTGTGAGAAAAGGAGAGGAGCTGGGCTCTAGGAACTTGCTGTGCACTGAAAAGATGCTGCTATATCACACCTCACCAGCAGGTGCCAGCACAGAACAGGACATGCTCCAATCTGATCCTAGCTTCCAGGTCAAATCATTTTCTCTCAATATAAAATAACAATATTATTTTTAATTTCTGCATATTCTGGTTACATAAGATAGAAAATTCTGTAAAGCAGGAGTGTTTTGGAATGCATAACTATTAGTTTTTTCTTCATAAATGTTTGTACAAACTTCAAGAGAAATTCCCACAACAGGGCTCAATAAATTCATCACCCTTTATTTTCACTTAAATATTCAGATTGTTTTACAAAGTGCCATCTCCTACATTATCTCATTTCATTCTCAGGGTAACCCTGAGAAATCAGTTTTTCCCAAGTCTATTGTTAGGAAACCAAGTGAAGTTAAGTACCTCATCCTTAGCAGGGCTGCAAACCCAGGCTTTCAACTTCTCTCCTTATTTACACACTCACTCTATACAAAGAGAAACCTCAGGAGAGCATGATGCTGGCCTAGTCTCTCTAATTTTTAATTGAAGCACAACTGATTTACAATATTTCAGGTATACAGCAAAGTGATTCAGTTATATATAACATATGTATACTTTTTCAGATTTTTTTCCATTGTGCTTCCACTGGGCTTCCCTGGTGGCTCAGATGCAAAGAATCTGCCTGAAATGTGGGAGACCTGGGTTCGATCCCTGGGCTGGGATGATCCCTTGGAGGAGGGCATGGCAACCCACTCCAGTATTCTTGGCTAGAGAATCCCCCATGGACAGAGGAGCCTGGTAGGCTACAGTCCATGGGGACACAGTCAGACATGACTGAGTGACTAAGCACAGCACGTATATATACTTTTTCAGATTCTTTTCCATTGTAGGCTATTATAAGATACTGAATATAATTTCGTGTCCTACACAATAGGTCCCTGTAGTTTATCTGTTTTATGTATATTGGTGTGTCTCTGATAATCCCCAATTCCATATTTATCCTTCCCTTCCTGGCCTAGTCTCTTTGAAGTGAAAGTGAAAGTTGCTCAGTTTGGTCCAACTCTTTGCAACCCCATGGCGTATACCCAGGCCAGAATACTGGAGTAGGTAGCCTTTCCCTTCCCCAGGAGATCTTCCCAACCCAGGGATTGAACCCAGGTCTCCCACATGCCAGGCGGATTCTTACCAGCTGAGCCACAAGGGAAGCCCAAGAATGCTGGAGTGGGTAGCCTATCCCTTCTCCAGGAGATCTTCCCAACCCAGGAAAGGAACCAGGGTCTCCTGCATTGCAGAAGAATTCTTTACCAACTGAACTATCAGGAAAACCCCCTGGCCCAGTCTCTTTATCAGACAATAAAAGCCCAACTATAAAATAAGAACACATTTTAAACATGACAGAAACTACCCTCAACTTTTATACAACTTGGAAAAACAATCTACTACATATCTATTATGTACCATACTTGAAAAGAAAGGTCTAAATAATTGTCATTAAAGAACTTTAAATAAAAAAGCAAAATAGCACTTAATAAAAAAAAGTGACTCCAGAACACAACAGTATAAATTAAATTTATTTAAATAATTTACTCAGAACATTTTTATTGAGTGCCTACTACCTACAGATACTTGTGTTAAGCTATCTATTTCACTCTAAGAATAGTGAGTTTCACTATTAGTGAGTTTCACTTTCAGAATCATACAATTACAGAATTACAGATTTGGACCTCAGAGACCATCAACCCCAACTCAAGCCAGGAGGTCACAAGGACAGATGGTGAAGTGACATATCTATACTCACACAGTGAGGGAGGTCAGAGTTAAGCCCAGAGGTCAGTTCATGGTCCTGTACTTGCTCTTTCCAATCCACCTTTACAGTAGGTGCCCAATAAAAGTTTCCTGAATGCTTCTCAAAACAGCACTCAAATGCCATAAGTACAACTCACCTCCCTTCTAAGATGGGTAAAATATGTGTACACTGATATCCAGATGAAATGATGAGCCCGCTGGAAATCATGTTCTTTGGGTTATTGTGGTAGAAGCTGAAGAGGCTGTCTATCCCGTAGGCAACCTTAGGAATCCCGTAGCACTCAAATAGAAGCTCAGACATCATCTGTCGTGAATACAGTGGGGTGCACACGGCTTCTGTCAAAACTATGGGATGATCAACACAGCCCTACTTTGAAAGAAAAGAGCAAATTGTTAGGTGCTAAGAGGATACACTTTTCAAAGCATAAAAAGAAACAAAAATCCTTATTGCAAGGGCTGAATTGGCTTTTGGTCTCCAATCAAAACACCTGATCAGAAGTAATTGAGAAACACCCCTCTTCCCTGGAAGTTTCTTTGGAAAATACGAAGTAGGGTCAGTCGTGTCAGACTCTTTGCGACACCACGGACTGAAGCCCAACAGGCTCCTCTGTCCATGGGATTTTCCAGGCAAGAATACTGGAGTGGGTTGCCATTTCCTTCTCCAGGGAATCTTCCCAGGGAGCGAACCCGGGTCTCCTGCATTGCAGGCAGATTCTTTACCATCTGAGCCACCAATGCTCATAGTAACTTAAGTCAGTTCAGTTCAGTCCAGTTACTCAGTCGTGTCCAACTCTTCGCAACCACATGGACTGCAGCATGCCAGGCTTTCCTGTCCATCACCAACTCCCAGAGCTTGCTCAAACTCATGTCCATTGAGTCAGTGATGCTATCCAATCATCTCCTCATCTGTTGTCCCCTTCTCCTCCTGCCTTCAATTTTTTCCAGCATCAGGGTCTTTTCCATGAGTGAGTTCTTCGCATCAGGTGGCCAAAGTATTGGAGTTTCAGCTTCAACGTCAGTCCTTCCAATGAATATTCAGGACTGATTTCCTTTAAGATTGACTGGTTTGATCTCCTTGCAGTCCAAAGGACTCTCGAGAGTCTTCCCCAACACCACAGTTCAAAAGTATCAATTCTTCAGTGCTTTCTTTATAGTCCAACTCTCACATCCAAACATGACTGATGGAAAACCATAGCTTTGACTAGATGGACCTTTGTCGGCAAAGTAATGTCTTTGCTTTTTCATATGCTGTCTAGGCTGGTCATAGCTTTTCTTCCAAGGAGCAAGCATCTTTTAATTTCATGGCTGCATTGTCAACTGAAGTCAAGCCCCATCCAAATTGTGAGCCAATCATCTGGCTCTACAAAACAGCTCCAGAATCCAACTGCTTCTTATCACATCCGCCATTCCTTCCTCAACTAAGTTACCATCATCCCTCACCTCAGAATTGCAACAGCCTCCTAACTGATTTCCCTATTTCTACCCTATGACTCAGGCCAGTTCATTTTCCATATAGCAGCTATAGTGATCCTTCTGAAACAAAAGTCACATCCCTCTCTCGTTCAACACCCTGCAATGACTCACTATTCCACTCATAATAAAAGCCTACAAAGTGTGTGACCTCTCTGGCTTCTACTTATTGAAGTGAAGTTGCTCAGTCGTGTCCAACTCTTTGCAACCCCATGGACTGTAGCACACCAGGCTCCTCCATCCATGGAATTTTCCAGGCAAGAGTACTGGAGTGGGTTGCCACTGCCTTCTCCAGGGGATCTTCCTGACCTAGGGATCGAACCCAGGTCTCCCTCATTGCAGGCAGATGCTTTACTGTCTGAGCCACCAGGGAAGACCTTATAAGTAAGACCTTCCACTTACTACCCTCCCCTCACTCTGACTGTCCTCAATTAGGATTAGGGCAAACTCTTGCCTCAGGGCCTTTTCACTGGCTGTTCTGTCTCTCCGGATTATTATTCATTCCGATATTCACAAGGCTTGCTCCCTCAATCGTCTGCTTTAGTCCTTGCTCAATACACCACCGTAACCCTGAGTCCTCTCCCTACCCATCTTACTGAAAAGCTGTAACCCTCTCCTCTCCTCCGTCTATCATGCCGTAGAATCTACTGCTTAATTCTACTGTTTATTATCTTCCTTTGCATACTAGAACGTCTTTCCATACTAGCTCCATAAGCACAGGAGATTTCGTGTTATGTTCCCGGACATATTTCAAACACCCAGAAAAGTCCCCATTGAGAGTGGGTGCTCAACACATATCTGTTAATAAATAAATGCACTAACAAACAAACCCAAACAGATGCTCCAAGAGAAAAGGGCGTTATTTTGTTCACTGCCATATCCCAACCGCCTAGCACAGGACTTACCTACGTTAGGCGTTTAATATTTGATAGACTGACCGAAAGACTAAATGACAACTGGAGCGACTATCATCTCTCGGAGAGCGGAGTGACACGGGACACGACCACACCCCTCTCCTCAATCCTAACCCCACCTCGCCTGTCACCTGTGAGGAGACACCCAGATGCTGGAAGCTGTAGTCAAGCAGCAACTCTTGAAGCTCCAGGTTCACCGGCACGTTGCGGTCGAAGGGCGATCGCAGCATCCAGCGCAGCGGCTCCAGGCTGCCCAGCGCGTTCCCCACCTGCGGGCCCGCCCCGCCCCGAGCCCCACCCCGCCCGCGGGCGCACACAGCGCGGAACTGCAGCCGGGGCTCGGGGCCCGGGTCCGGTCCGGGGCACGCCCAGCCTGCGCGGGCCTGGAACGACCCATTGTCCAGCACCAGTGGCACCGGGAGTGACCCGTGTGCCACCGGGCCGGCCTCCAGCACCGGATCTGGCGCGGCGCGAGCATCGCGGAACAGAAACACGTTCGTACCCAGGCCTGCAGCAGTGGCCACCGCCATGTTGGAGCGCTGCTGGCTCCGCCCCTCGCCGCGGCGTCAACCACGGCGCGAGACTCCGCCCCCGACGCAGCGTGCGCTCCGCCTTCGCAAAGAACCGCGGCTGCCTCGAAGTCTCCGGTGTTCTTGCCCTTTAATCCCAACCGAGTTCTCACCAAACTCGCCGTCAGCAGCCCAGGCCTCCTTCGGGGATCGCTAGGCCACGCCCACCCTTTAACCTTGCTCCCAGCTTTCGACCTGTTACTACCCTTCGCGCTAGCCGGGACTCGGGCTAGCAAACCCCGCCCCGAATGCGTAAAGCCATCGGTCCCAGTCCGTTCCTTGCCTCCCGAACTAAGCTGAGCTCCGCGGGGCTCCGCCTTTCCGCCTAGCCACGCCCCATTTGCCTTCTGTCACCTTCTTTCACCGTTGACTCCTCCCCACGTCCACGTGATATCTTTGCCTTCGGTCAAGGAAAGAAACTCCGGGTTAGCTGACTGCTCGACTTCTTGACCAAGGAGTTCGCTACTCAGGCGTGTTCATTTTGTTCATTCATCAGGTCGTTCACTTATGATTTGTGCACTTCTCTGCAGGTATGTTAGAAGGAAACATGGTGACTCAGACGGTAGAGAATCTGCCTGCAATGCAGGAGACCAAGGTTTGATCCCTGGGTCGGGAAGATCCCCTGGGGAAGGAATTGGCAACCCACTCCAGTATTCTTGTCTGGAGAATCTCACGGACAGAGCAGCCTGGCGGGCCACAGTCCACGAGAGCCATACACAAATGAGCGACTCTTTCTCTCTCTCTTTTTTTTTTTTTTTGCACATGTATTTTATAATACAATATAAAGTTTCCCAGGTGGCGCTAGTGGTAAAGAACCCACCTGCCAGTGCAGGAGACCTAAGAGGGTTTGGATCCCTGGTTTGGGAAGATCTCGGTGAAGGAGGACATGGCAACCCACTCCAGTATTTTTGCCTGAAAAATCCCACGGACAGAGTAGCCTGGCGGGATACAGTCCATTGGGTCGCAAAGAGTCTGACACCACTGAAGTGATTTAGCACATAAAGTTTTAAAATAGATTTATTAACTCCCACAAGTCTATGGGACTTTTACCTTCTCACAGACCTCAAACACTGCAAAAAAAGACTGCTAAATGTTAATGTTAATGTATATATTCTCTTTTTCTCTTTTGTGGTATAATTCCCCTACATGGTCCTCTAGCTTGTTGTGATCTTGTGACTCAGTTTTGGCCTTTTGGCCAATGGGGGGGAAGGGCAGGGAGGAATGGAGGTGATGTCATCTGCCCCCTCCTCAGTTTTAGCTGTAAAAGGACTTGGGCTCCCTCTCCCCTGCCCCACTTCTCCCTTTCCACCAGGCAAGATAACAAGAATTAGAGCGCCTGCTTTGTACCCTCCCAGCTCTGGAGCACTTAATTTTGAGAGATAAAAGCAAGTAAATTATAAAAGGTTCAGTTCAGTCGCTCAGTTGTGTCCGACTCTTTGCGGCCCCATGGGCTGCAGCACACCAGGCTTCCCTGTCCATCACCAACTCCTGGAGCTTACTCAAACTCATGTCCATCGCGTCAGTGATGCTATCCAACCATCTCATCCTCTGTCCCCCCGCTTCTCCTCCACCTTCAATCTTTCCCAGCATCAGGGTCTTTTCCAATGAGTCGATTCTTCGCATCATATGGCCAAAGTATTGGAGTTTCAGCTTCAGCATCAGTCCTTCCCATGAACACTCAGGACTGATCTGCTTTAGGATTGACTGGTTGGATCTCCTTGCAGTCCAAAAAGTGGTTCTGTAATAAACATCCTTATGGAGAGATGAGACCCCCAAACATTCTCAGGAACGTCTAGGAACACTTGTAGGCCAAACAGGGAGCCAGTATAGCAGCAAAATCAGATGAAAGGTGTTGCGTTCCAACATAAGTCATGATCTCACATCTGAAGGAATCCACCATTAAACAGAGAAAGCAGAGCAGAGCAGAACACAGAAGATTCAAGTGAATGTAAATTCAAGGACTACATCTTGAATTATACACCTGTGTATACTAATGTGGGAAAATCTCCAAGATACATTTTTAAAAGAAATGAGTGCAATTTATAGAAACTCCCTTTAAGAAAGGTAGGAGGGGGGTGGAGTGTAGAAAATATATAGTATTTTGCTTGTATTTTCATGTGTGAATAGATAGACAAGAAACTAAGAGTTTGCCTGTAAAGAAAAAGGACAAGGTGAGTGGGTCAGGTGTGGGAGATCTTTTTCACTGCATACTTTTTCACTTAGTTTTGATTTTTTAATCTTGTAAAAGTATTACCGTTCCAGGAAAAAAAAAAGAGCACTATGTATAAAGGAGGTAGACTGGATTATTGCTCCCAGTTCTTCACTTCTCTGTAATGCCATGTGACTCTGTTGGGCCTCTCTCACTGTAGACATTGATATTGAACTTGGCCATGGGATTCACTTTTAGCCAGTGGACTATTAGCCAGATGTGATCTGAGCAGAGGCTTTACCTGTGCCTGTGTGGCTTAGACTGCCCTCTCATCATGAGTCATGAGAAGAACATGCTCTGAGTCTAAAGAGGATGAGAGAGACACATGGAGCAGATCCAACACAAACTGCAGCCTGGAACTAATTCAGCCAACCTCCCTCCTAAAGTTGAGTTGTGACCCTCTTCACTTCCTGACTGGTGTCCTTGGAGCCCAGTTGACTCCTTTCTTCCTCCAAAGCCCCTAGAGTGGAAAACGTATGAGTCCCTGGGGTAGGGCATGTCATTTAATAAAATACGTCCCTGATTAGCATCCTTCTATTGTTTGGGAGGAAGGGAGGCCCTGAAAGTATAGCACTAGAGAAAAGCAATCTTTATGCACTGGGAAGGAAGGTGAGAGAGTATGGAGTGGCCGGGAGGCAAGAAGCATTGAGAATGCTGAAGGTGGAGAACCTTGTGAGCGCCGGCAGCTTTGCACTCTCAGCGCTGGGGGGCGCGGCAGAGCGGGCTCGGGACACGGTGGCGGCTTCCTCGCGAGGATAAGGATCTTGGTGGTTCCCAAGCCACCCAGCTGGATGGCGGTCCGAAGCGCCCGGAGCCAGGATTCGTCGTAAGAACAGACAGGAACTGATGGGGGGAGAGGATGGAGGGGACGGGTCCTGGGGGGGATTCCCTCGCTCCTCAGTTCGACTCCCGAATGAACCTTGCCGGCCCTTTCTGCCTCCTTCGAATTCGGATTGCGAGCTCACAGCGGACCCCTGCAAAAAACTCAGCTCTCTTCAGCTTCCACACATGCACTTTACTGTTGTGGGTTGGGGGAGGCAGAGATGGGTCTCATCTTTCATTTCTCCCGTAGGCCTGAATGCAGGCCTGGGGATGAGTGTTTTGCCCATGACGGGGCAGGGTTTCCCTTGGGGCGCCTAGGAGCTTGGCTCTCGGCCTCGGTCCTTCAGGGCCCAGGTGGGTGGAGGGGGGTGGGGCGGCGGGGGACGATTTAGGGGGATGACCCGGGCTCCGGGGAGCTGAGCACAAAGCCCGGAGCTAGGATGCAGTGCAGCGGATCCAGGCGGGTCCGCGGAGGTGGCACCCGCTGTCCAGGGCGTGCTTAGTGTCTCATTTGTCCTTTCAAAGACGGGAAGGACGGAGCTGGTGCAGCGTGACGCTCCCACCCTCCCTTCCACTGCAGAAATCCGGGCTTTTTCTGAAGGCTATGGACCGAGCTCCGATTCAGAGAGCACCCAAGGGTGCGTGGACCCGCCGAGGAGCAGCGAAGGCGGGGCAAGCTTCCCCGGCCTGGGAGACGTCAGAAGGTGTAGGAGGACGGGAAACAGAATCCTCTGGCCAGCTCCGGGTTCCAGCTCGCGACAAGAGTGACAAAGGGGCATCGGGCGGATGATAGCAGGCATTTCAAATGGCCCGTTTAAATCCTCAGAGCCTCGGGCGGCCAAGGGAACCTAATTTTATACCCCTTGCGCTCCCACTCCCTTTGGGTGGCTGCGGAACCAGGGCAGTGCGCAGTTACCTCTGTCGCAGGCACGCGCTCATGGATGGTCTGCACACCGAGGTAAACACACACATTCATCAAGGCTCTTCACCACCACCGCCCCCCGCCCCCCGCCCCGCTCCCCGGGATATCCCGTAGGCTGCTCTCGCTTGCTCAGCGGCACACACTCACCCACGCCTGTCATAGCGGGCAGGGAGAAATGGTCACCGTGCATTTTCCCCGTGCGCCCTTTGCTCCTGGAGAAATCGTTCTAAACGAGGCCTCTGCCTTGATGGGAAAGACCTAAAACCTCCAGCATGGCTTCTCTCTCAGTGAGTACGGCCCAGCAGTCCTCAGCACGCAGAACTCATCTGTAGAGTCTAACCAGGACCCATTCCCATCTTTCCCAAGACTGACGCCATGGACGCGAGGGCTGCGCCTGGAGTAGGATCTAACAGGATCCTCTGGGTATTTTAAGTAAACATTCTCAGGCTGCTCAAAAAAAGGGGAGGCTGGAACATAAAGCGCTGTGCTTGGTGAATCTAAACAGGCGCACCTCTTCACTGTGGCTATGTAAACTCCACACAGAGGGGACTGAGGGGGGATTCTGCAGGGTGAGAGACGCGTGAGAGGCCAGGTTGGTTCCCACCCTGGGAAATACACAAGAGCCCTGCTGATTTCCTTTACAACCTGTAAGTCCTACTGTGGATTTCAGAGTCCTTGTCTATTGCCCTTCTCTCCTTTTCTAGACTAAGCTCCAGGAGGGCAGAGCTGGGTTTGTTTCTCCAGGACGCCAGCACAGTCCTCATCTGTGGTGAGCTGTCTATACACATTTGTTGAAAACCCTGTAGGGCTTTTGTTGTTGTTTAACTGCTAGGTGGTGCCTGACTCTTTGTGACCCCATGGACTGTAGCCCGCCAGGCTCCTCTGTCCATGGGATTTCCCAGGCTAGAATACTGGAGTGGGTTGCCATTTCCTTCTCCAGGGGATCTTCCCCACCCAGGCATCCAGCCTGCCTCTCCTACATTGGCAGGTGAATTCTCTACCAATGGGCCACCAGGGAAGTCCTTTTGTACACAGAAAAAAACTTTTAAAAAAAGGATCGGAAGTTGAGAACATCCACCAAATTCTCAGATGGACCCAACTCCCGGGAAGAGATTTGGGTTAAAAAAAAAGCCTAGTCCTGGCGGCTGGGGACCAAGGTCACACGGAAACCGCGGGCGCACCGCCTGCTCCTCGGCCTGAGTCCCCCAAGCACCTAGAGTGCCG
Source organism: Bos mutus (assembly GCF_027580195.1). NCBI lineage: Eukaryota > Metazoa > Chordata > Mammalia > Artiodactyla > Bovidae > Bos > Bos mutus. Next base: position 51,867,987 of record NC_091629.1, on the reverse strand, counting down.
CCCCCTCCTCTCCCGGGACTCTTTCCCTACAGCTGGCTCTTTGCCCCCAGTTGCTTCACCTGGGAGGGCCAGAGCCCGGATTCCCGCGCGTTCGAAAATGCAGAACTGAGCCAGGGCCACGAGCGCCTTTGTTTCTTCTTTATTTGCGGATATAATTATGCACCGCACTCTAAATTAGAGATAGATTTTTTTTCTGATATACATTTCACCTTATTCATCACGAGCACACCACACGCACAGTAGAACAGTTCCACAACCTGATAAATTGCGCAGGATGAGTTTGGATTCCTGAAAACCGCAGGCAAGCCAGCCCCGCCGCGGCTCCTCGCCTCGCCGCTTGGCTGAAGGAAATTCGCCCACCCGAAACGGATTTCCCGGCCAGCCTTTCCCGCTGCGGGGTTGAAATGTCTCCGGAATGGGAAGCGCTCTTGCTGGAAATGGCCGGACGCTGCAGATTCCGAGCACTGATGGCTGTGAAATGTCCCCCCCAAGGTCAAGTTTCCGCGTCAGCGAGCTGCGCCCCCTCTCCCTCCCTTCCCACCCCTTCCCTCGGTGACAGGGACCAAAGTGTCGGGGCCCCTACTGGAAGGACAGAAAACCTTGCCCGCAGATGCGCCCCCCGCCTCCTCCGAAACCAGGGTGTTTTGTGGAAAAGAAAGGACAACAGAAACGCAGACGCGATGGATGGTGGATCCCTAGCCCCTCCCACCCCCAACCCGCAGAATCAGAAACTAGGAACCAGAGATGTTGACGGCTTGGCTTCCCAAGCGCGGCGGCAGCGGGGCTCACGGGGTTGGTGGGGGTAGGGTGGGTGGGGAGCGAGGAGAGAGCGGGAGCGCGGCCGCGGCTCGCCCCCGCGCGCCCTAGTCCTCGGCGTTGGTTCGGTAGGCCTCAATGAGGCCCTCCAGAGAGTGCACGAAGCCGGACACGCTGCAGATGCCGCCGATGACGAAGATGGCGACGTCGAAGAAGACCTGGTGCCACAGCAGCTTGCGCCAGAGCAGGCGCAGGTGGAAGAGGCTGGGCAGCAGGAAGCAGAGGCCGGCGCCCGTGAGGCTGCCGGTGAGGCCCATGAGCAGCGCGAAGTGTGGAACGTAGATGGCCATGAGCAGCGTGAAGACCACCAGCGCGCAGCGCAGCGTCAGCCCCCACGACTTGAGGCGCCCATCGCCGCCGTAGCAGGCGGGGAAGAAGGCGCGGCTGCCTTCCTGGAAAAGCGACTTCTCCAGCACCTCGACAGCAGCGAAGAAGGGCAAGGGGTAGGACAGCAGCGCCTTGGCCACCAGGAAGATGTTGACCACGGCGCGGATGGACCCGGGCAGGTTATCCGTGATGACCTCCTTGGTCTCATCGGCCCAGGTGAGGTAGGCGACGAGCGCGAAGAGGCCTTTGAGCACGCAGGCGGCGATGTGCGTCCAGTTCATCATGCAGTGGAACTCGCTCGGCTGCTGCATGTTGCCCTCCAGCGAAGGCAGGAAAATCTGCGACGTGTAGCTGAACACGATGATGCCGATGGAGATGGGAAACTTCTTGACGTCGATATAAAACTTGACCTTCTCCCAGGCCCAGTCGCGCGCCCGCGACAGGCAGTAGGCAATGACCAGAATGTTGATGACGAAGTGGGCCAGTGTGCACAGCAGGCTGAACTTGGACACGGCCTTGAGGTTCTTAAGGAAGGCGCAAGGCAGCAGTACCGCCGTGGCGATGATGGACCAGGACTTCTGAGACACGGGCAGCCCCGGGAAGCTGTTGTACATGAGGTTGCCGCTCACCACCACGTACAGGATGCAAGTCATCACCAGCTCGATGATCTGCGCCACGTTCACCACGCGGCCGCCCAGCGTGGGGAAGCGCGGGGCGCAGCAGGCGTTGGCAATGGCCACGTACGAGTCCCGCACGCGCACCACCTCGCCATCCTCGTTCTCCTCGTACAGGCAGGCGATGAGGATCTTGCCGGTGTAGCAGCACACCACGGCGGCGAAGATGATAAGGAACAATCCCAGGTAGCCGCCGTGCAGGATGGCGTAGGGCAGGCCCAGCACGAACATACCCTGCGGAGCGAAGAAGCAACCAAACCCGGGCGCTAAGAGGAGGCAGGTCTCGGCGGAGGAGGGTCTAGGGGAGTGGGTTAAGGGTGTCGCAGGAAGGGAGCGCTAAGGAAGTGAGAACGGGGCCTAAGCCTCTGAGAGAAGAGGTTAAGGGTAGGCTGGAATGAGGGTGTAGAGCAGCCGGAAGGGGGAACGTGGGCGTTGAGTCAGAGATGGCGAGGGACGGAACCGAGAAGAGGTATGCTTAGTGGCTGGGAACTGGAGAGCGGGCTGAGTTGGGGCGGGGGGTGTCAAGCTATAAAGACGGAAGGGTAGGAGGAGATACCTGCGGGTAGTTCGCTAGAAGGCGAGTAGGGGCTGGAGGGGGTGTGCCCGGAAAAGGGCAAGGAGAAAGGTAGAGAGCGGGGCCTGGGCCACTCGGAAAAGGGGGCACGGAATCTAAGGTGGGGCTGGAATGGGGTGCACAGAAGCTAAGGAGGGAAATGCAGGGGCCGAAGGGCCAAACCAAAGAAGAAAAATGTAAAAGCAGCAGCGGGAGGGAAAGGAGTCGGGGGAGGGAGGGAGAGGGGCTGAGCGTGAGGCCAGCTTCAGCGGGGCGGGAAGGGAGGGAAAGAGAGGTTGCCTGCGAAGGGTTTCGGGTGGGGTGAGGCCAGGGGGCGCGGGGGCAGGGAGGCAGGGTAGGGTAGTCTTAGGGCCAGGCCGGAATTGGGGCGCAGAGACGGATCCCTAAGGAAGGGAACTGAGGGGTGGAGGCGGGCAGGATGAGGGGCCTGCGGGGATAGCGCGAGCGCTGGGTCGAAGGCGGAATCAAGCGGGAGTCGAGAACCAGAAGCTGCGGGATGGGGCGGGCAGAGCTGTGGAAGGAAGGTTTAGAATCCACATGGGGAAGCAAAGCTAACGAAATCCAGGGCTCCCGAGGCTTGCAGGCCTCCAGCTTCCCACCCTGGCCTCCCACCAGGCCAACCGAACGAGCCCTTTAAAGATGCCCCAGGTGGAGGCGCGAGCAGCAGCCGAAGCTGGTGCGGTCCCCGGTCCCTGATTGCGCTTGGCCGTCCTGCCCGGCCCTGGAGTGGGAGGCGTCTTGGGTTGGGTCACTTATTGAGCGGGGCCCCTAAGAGTCCCGCGGAGCCCGGGTCCCTAAGTAACCCCATCTGGGCCTCCAACTCCTGGGAAACCCACGTTCTGCGCCCCAGCAACCGTGAGCTCCGGGGACGCCGAGGATAGGGCTTGGGCTGCAAAGCCGCAGGGCCCGGGGACGCCTGGGGCCGAGGCCTCCTGTGCCCCGCGAGCTGCGGCCTGCCCGCCTTCGTCTGCGCCCGGGGTCGTTGTGCAGATTGCAAACCCGCTCCGGGTGGAGACCGGCGCCGCCTGGTGGGGACTGAGGGTTGACCGTAGGGGTGGCAGAGTAACTACCAGAGGAGGTTCAGAGCGTCTGGAGGCGGCTCTGCCAGGGTCACACGCGGAGGAGCTGGTCGCCTTTTTGTGGTCGCCAGGAAACAGGGATTTCGGCAGAGAGGGGTGAGTCTGTGGGCAGGTAGCGCTGGTGCACCAAAGACCATGCTGTGCTTGTGTGGTCACACGTATGTGTTTGTGTGTGTGTGCATGTTTGTGAATACCTGTTTGTCCCCGACAGGACTGCACCTGAGACAGCGGGTGGATCCTGTATACATGAATCTGTGCGTGTGTGTGTTATGTTTAAATAGGTTTGTGTGTGTGCCCCTGGTATGTAGAGGTATGTGTTTCGGTGTGCGGGAGGTGTAGGAGTGTATGAAGGTGCATTTGAGGATAATCTTGTGGTCTATATATAGATGGATGTCGTGTGAACCTGTGACCTGCGTTTCTTCGTTGGGGAGGGGGGCTGTGGGTATGTGTGTCTATCTATGTACATGCGCGCTGTCTGTGCGCGTGTGTCGCGGGAGGAGACTCCCAGCTCAGCGATTCCCCCTTTCCTTTCTACCGAAAATGCAGCTGTGAATCCATTCCGGAGTCCCAGGCGACACTGTTCCTTCCTATCCTGATTTTCTTTCTCCCTCACCCCTCCCCACTCCCCCTCCTCCTGTTTCCCTCGCTTTTGCAGGGTCTCCCGGCAAGCATCTCTGACCGAACCTCAGCTTAGCCATCCCGCGGCCGAGGACGCGGGAGACGGGCCGGACCAGGGGGAGGACACACCGCCTGGGGGCGTAGATCCCCGCGCAGGGCTGAGAGGGATGGGAAAAGGCGAGATTCCGGGTACAGGATGGGGTCTTGAGGCTGAGATCTCCAAGGGACTCTGCTTCCGGCAGAGCCTGGTGCGCAGAACTGGGGGTGGGGGAGTCGGGGGAGGGGACAGGCAGAGCTGGGAATCCCGCGCTCACCTGGATAGCGTTGGTCACGTTCCAGCCTGCCTCCCATGCCGTGATCTTAGGTTTGTCGTGGCCTCCGAACTCGCCACCAGCTCCTAGGGACTGGTCCTTGGAGCCCGAGGGCGGCAGGGGCGCGCCACCGCCGCGCTGGTAATGGATGTCTCCCTCGACGGGTGGTTCGGCGCCCTCGTCCCCGCAGGGCTCGCCCTCGCTTTTCAGGATGTCCATCTGCAAGCCCTGACGGTGCTCAAAGTCGAGGTCGTCGCAGTGCGCGAAGCCCACCGCCTCCTCGTCGGTGGCCGCCTGAAAACCCATCCTGGCGAACATGCCGCTCACCTTGGCCTGGGACTTGTTGGACACCGATGTGGCCACATTGGACAGCTTGCTGCGGAGCAGGGTGGCCATGGCGGCGGTGGGGCCCGAGGAGAGGACACCAGGGACCGGGGACCCGGGGGACGCGCGGCCAGGCGGCGAGGGCCAGGGGGGTGCGAGGGCGCTATCTTCGCTCGCTCTCCCCGCGGCGCCCCGGGGCGCTCTGGCTCATGACCTCCTCCGCTGGCGTCTGAGGCTCGCTCGAGGCCGACCCGGCGGGCGGGCAGCGGGGCTGGCGGAGCGGCGGCGGCGAATGCACTGCGGAGCTGCCGCGGGGCGCGGGCTGGGCTGCGGAGGGCGGCGGCGGCGACGGCGGCGTCAGAGCCGCTACGCGAAGCTGGCGCGGCGCCCCCACCCGCGCGCAGCCCAAAGCGCTCCCGCCCCTCGGAGTCAGGCGGGGATGCGGGTAGGGGGGCTGGGGAGGGAGAAACTCCGGGAGGCAGGAGGCGTGAGGAGAGGGCAAGGAGAAGAGAAAGGGGGCACCAAGGGACTCCGGAGGACAGAGATGGGGACCGGAGAAGGGCGCCCACGGAAGGGAGCGGGAGGGAGCGCGCGAAGGAGGGGTGCGGGGGGCGGGTGGGGCCCGAGTGCTGCATTTCTGGGGGAGGTGCTAAACTCCGATCCTGGCCCTTCCCATCTCGCAGCCGCAGGGAGGGAGGGGGCCCGAGCGGGCAGATTCTCTCGGTCCCCTGTCCCTGGCTACCCGCTCCAGAGTCCGGGAGCCTTTCAGCCCCAGATCCTCTCGCCAAGGACTGGTCCAGATGCCCGGGAAGGCAGCAGGACAGTTACCTGTCTCCGGCAGCGCGGGCCGTCAGGGCATTGCTCTGTCTCCCTGGCACCCATCACTGGCATTTGGACCTGGTTGCAAGCTCCCCCTTGAAGGCAGAAGGGTGCGGCAGAAGTGGGGGGACTACTCTCAAGCAGGCTCAGCCCCGGCCTCGGTCCCTGGGGCTGTCTCCTCCCGTCCAAGGATGCCGAGATGGAACTGATTCTGCGGGTTGTTCGCCACCAGCCGTTCTCCAAACGTGCAGAATGAAGGCGAAAGGTTGACTGTGTGCTACTCTTTTCGTTTGGGAGTCTGGAAGGAGGCAGAACGGAAGGCACCTGTCGACAGCCTCGAGGCGGGTCTGCAAGTGCTGGCGCCGCGGAAAGGCGCAGCCAGTGCCTGGCACAGAAGAAAGAAGGACTCGCAGAGGGCCCAGGGAAGAGGCGCGCGGTGCGATCCGACCCTGCTGGCCCCGTGGCCGCCGCGGGCGGTGCAAACCTAGACTGTTTCTGTTGAGTGGGTGGCATGTGTGTGCGCTCGAGAGTAGGAGACCCAGAGACAAAGACCACACGGTATCAGCTATTGCTCCGGGCCGGATCTGAGTGGACTCCGAGGGTGAGATTTGGTAACCGTGTTTATTCTGTGAATGTGTAGTCCTGCGCCTCATCTAAGCCCCTGTGTGCACAGAGCTTGTGTGCTGGATTGTATGTGTAGATGCATTCCCGAATGAGTTGCTTGCGTTTTTGCCTGTAGGAGTCCTTTTGTAGTCGTGTCTCCGTGCGGGTCCGCGGCTCCATGTGTTCCCAGCTGGACTCCTGCCCCAGGACTCAAGCGGTAAACAGCAGCGTCAGCGACCTGGCCCTGGCAGCCGAGGTGGAGGAGAGCTAGTGGCTGTGACTGGGGGTAGGATGGGGAGAATTCGAAGGAAACGAAAAGAAAGGGGCTCCTAGTGAACCCCTTCCCAAAACCCAGGCTCTCTGAGAACCCCCGTCTCCGTCTCTCCTGCTGTATTTCTAGATTAGCTCACGTCAGCGCACAAGTAGGGCGGCCTGAGGGCTTTGACCAGTTGGAGCTGCCAGGGCAAGACAGGCTTCCCTCTACCCCCCTCCCTCTCCTCGCCCCCACCCTCAGCGCCTCACAGCCTCTGAGACTCTCCTCTCCAGATAGGGAACCTCCACCACATTGGGCAGAGATGTTGTAATCCCTTCTAGGGACCCTCTTAAATACCCCCTTCCCCAAGATCCTGCCTGGCAGAAACCAAGACAGAAATTGTCAGTCTGTCCTAACCTGAAGCATCCTTCCAGCCACTGTGACAAGAAAACCTTTCCACAGAGCCCTCTCCCAAACCCAGATCCTCCAAACAATGATGGGACTCAGAACAAAGATAGGACAGAGGTCCTTCCCGCTAAACAGAGATTCACTCCTCCAAGGAGGCTTTAAAGAAAAAAAAAAAAAATTCTGATCTCCTATCCCAGGAATTCACCCTATACAGAGACCCTCCCCACTTCCAACCCCAGATGCTGGAGAGAGAGAGAGAGAATCTTTTACCTACAGATTATTAGAGACAAAAATCTATATCACCTAATCCTCATCACTCCCTTTTCTGTTCTTGGTGAAATTCTTTAGTTGCACAGATGATCCAGGGAGGGACTTGAGTCCCCTAGTACAGTCTTCCACTCCATACATGCTCAGACCTGAAGATGGTCATTAATGCCTTCTTTGACAAGTGAATCAATAACATCTATGCATCAGTTCAGTTCTGTTCAGTTGCTCAGTAGTGTCCAGCTCCTTGCAACCCCATGGATTGAAGTATACCAGATTTCCCTGTCCATCACTGACTCCCAGAGCTTGCTCAAACTCATGTCCATTGAGTCAGTGATGCCATCCAACCATCTCATCCTCTGTTGCATGTCTCATGCATTAGTTGGGCATTGCCAATTCGTGTGTGGATTTTATGAGGGTCCAGAGTGCTTATTCTCTCTTTCCTTTTATCTGGTGATGTTCACTGTTGTAGGACCCAAGGTGAAGTTCTCTTAGTAGTGAGAAGCGGGACTCATTCATTCACTCATTTATTCATTGATTCAGCTAACCTTCTTGAAGCCCTACTGTGTGTGTGTGAGATTCTCTTCCAGATGAAGATGATACAGGCACGGCCCTGTCACTACTCCTAACCCTAGTTCTTGGGTCCGGGTGGGAAGAACCTCAGTGAGAACTCAGGCCAATCACCCTCTCTGTAGTGTTTTAAACCACCCCTGAAACATCCCAAACAAGCCTCACTTTCTTTCTCATTGTACAGACAAGCCAACCCAGGCTCAACAGGAAGGTGTCCCGATCAAGGTCACACAGAGTCTAGGTTAGAGCTGGGCTAAGATATAGGAGCTCTGATGCTCCACTGTGCTTCCCCTCCATGATCTCATCTTGTCCTTCCATGCCCTCTCCCTGTTTGTTTGGTGTTTGGCCACCCCACTGTCCAGAGAGACACAATTCAAAATTAGACTCCAGTCCTTCCGGCTGCAATCAAATGCCAGCCATTGGGGGAGGAATGCCTCTGTTTCCCTCCTCTCCTGCTGTTGGCAGTAAATGCGGGCTGAAGGCTGGTGTGGCAAGCTCCTGAACAGCCCATCCCTTATGGCAGAATCCTGCTCCATCATGTGCTAGCCGTGTGACATCAGATGACTCACTTAACATCTCCTAGCTTCCATTTGCTCATCACTAAAATGTGAAAATAGCAACAGACTCCTAGAGTTCTTGAGGGGGATTCAACGAGATTGTGTATATAAAATTATCAGCATGTGCTAAGGGCACAATACGTGGTAGCAATTATTTTATTATTGTTGTTGTTATTACTATAACCTGGTGGCCATTTTTCATTGTTTGGGAGGAAAGTGAGTGTACAACAAGAAAAAGCCTTGTGATTGGGGCTGAGTCAAAGTGAGCTGAATGCACTCCTTCTGGCTTTGCCTTGCCTCCCTGTCCTCACCCCTTCCGGTCCTGGGCTGACCTTCAGGGAAAGGGATGAAGGACAGGAGAAGGGCAAAGGGCAGGGGGCCTGGCAGGCAGCCTCAGGAGACCACGAGGACGACCTACCTAGCTCGTTATGAGCCAGCCTGTGCTCTAGTGAGGCTGTCGGCCTCCAGATTCTTCCACTAGCTCCTCTAGGGCCACTTTCAAGAGAGGAATTTGCCGCCACTTGGCCCCCTGAGTTGAAACACAGCACACACATACACACATCTGCTCACACACAGAGTGTGACAAGCCAGTTGACAGATGCACTAAGAAATGAGGACCAACACACAGACTCAAGTACATCAGTAGATTCACACAGATTGATGGAGCAACACACACAGGTCAGACACCGGCCAGCACATCCACACGCTGATAGACACCCAGACACAGGAACACACACACACACACACAGATTCACAGCGACCAATGAATTGTCAGGCACCCACAGAAGCAAGAATACCCCCATGTGATCACTGAAGGGGAAAAGAGGAGAGAACAAAGAGAGGAACGGGGCAGAGGAGACATAAAAAGGAAAATGCTAGAAGAGGCAGCAGGGAGACAGAGCAGGACACGCCAGGCAGTGGCAGCAGCCAGTGGGGCACAAAAGAGACAGAGATGCCACAGGCTTCCTCTTGGCCAATGTCAGAACCTAGTTCTGTGACTAAGACAATGGGGTGGGGAGGTGGGGTGAGGGAGCAGGAACAGTCCCTGTTGTCTGTCCTGGGAGTGGGGGTGGGGGCTCCCCTCCCAGGGCCACATAAGGTCCCACCCTCTGGGGGGACTTAGGCTGCCCGAGAGGGCACAGTGAGGGACTCCCAGGACCCCCGCCAAGTTCTGTGAACTGTATTCTGAATCAGTCCCACCACCTGGAGCCCAGGGCGGGGGTCCCTCTCCCATCATGAGATTTTTTTTTCTATTTTTGATGATTTTGGTACCCAAAGGGTTAAACACCTGGCTAGCACAGATGGAGGACACTTTGGGGGGAATAAATGGGGTTAAATAGAATCGAGCTTATCTCCCGGAGCAGGCAGCACCATGGGGGTGGGGCATGGAGCCCTTGAATTAATGGCCTGGAAAGCCAACATCATGAGCATCATTTCGGGGCTGAATGATTACAGACAGACCCCCTCCTTTTCCTTTTTCAGAGTATAGACGGTTGTGAGCCTTTTCCTGCCAAAGGGGCAGCCACTGACTCTATAAATCACCCTCTCCCCTTCCCCTCCCCCCCCCTCCCCCGTCAAGCTGGGGCATTGGCTTGAGAAAGTCATGCCAGTCTTGCCTCAAACCAGTATCAAATTTCCTGATGCTGTGTCCATGGGCACCAGGGCTGAGAGGGGGCCTCAAGGCTGAGGGCTCCAAGTGGGCAATCCCTACCCAGAACAAAGACCCCAATTCTTCTCCCTTCGGTGAGACAAATCAGGGGCACTGTGGATGGTGAAGATGCTATCTCTGCTGGCTCAGGGTAAAACATATTAAAATATATTAAATGATTTTTTAAATGCTGGCATTTTTCCTTGCGGAAATAGAAAGCATCTCATCTCTGGAGGCATGCAGGCAGAGGCTGGATGTCCTCTTCGAGAGCAAGTGGAGTCCAGCCTCAGGGCAAGAGAGGCTGGATTCCATGACCTCTGGCCTTCCAGGTTTGTGCCTTTGTGTGGATGCTTCTGAGAAGAGACCAGGGAGCAGGGGACACTGGGGACCCAGCCTGGCCTGGCCTTGAAACCAGAAGAAGCTGCCTGTAACTGAAGAAGGAGCCCTGGATCGGACTTGGTGGGTTAGACCAAGAGTTCCTGCCGTTATGAGAATGAAGTTTTCTATCACATTGGGAAGCAGGAAGAATGGTGACCTCATTCCCCACTGGGTCCCCAGTGCACAGCAGACGCTCAATAAACATATGGGTTGGATTCCATCCACATCCCAAAACCATTCCCCCACCCTGAACTTTTAGGATAATTGGTTAAGAAAACACATCCAGCTCTGAAGTCTGAGTTCTGTAGCTCTGCTAAATGGATTCCTCTTTTATGCTTACATCACCCTCTACATAGTTGAAGGTCAGTCATACGTAGACACATATGAGAATGATTTTTGTACAGAGAGGGTTTGGGGTACACACCTATATTCAAGAACTCTTTGCAAGACCTCTCAGCAACCTTGGGCATACTTGGGTCACCAGTTATAACTGGGAGAGACGGCTGAGGTGGAGGCTGTGACTCCAGTGAGCCTTGCTGCTAGGCCCCTGGACTCCAGGAGTGCAAAGGTGCTGTGGGTCTGACCTGGACCTTCAGACCTGTTGGTGCAGAGCTAACCTTTAGTGAGTGCTCTTTGCCTGCCAGGCATTGTTGAAAGCACTCTGGGGATTGTCTCCTTAAATGCCCACAATCCTTAGGTTCAGCGGCTGTCATCTTCAGAGGTTTCAGGTAGGAACCACAGGGTTGGACATGGGGAGATGGTGCTGGTTGGGCACAGGCAGGGAAAGGGGGAAGGTTGGAAGGATGGTGGGAGTGGGAGATGTTAGACTTAGGGAGCCAGGGGAATTGGGGATGAGCCTTGCTTAGAAGGATCAATACTGGTCAAAACCTTCCCTCACCCAGATAACCCATTTCCCTGAGTGATATGAACCAAACTGTGTCCTCTCATAATTCATTATGTTGAAACCCTAACCCCCAAAGTGACTATTTGGAGATAGATCTCTATGGAAGTAAGTAAGGTTAGATGAGGTCATAAGGGTGGGGCCCTGATAAAATAGGATTGGTGACCTTATAAGAAGCGGTACCAGAACTTAGTTGCTCTTTCTGCCATATGAGTACTGTGAGAAGGTGGCCAGCTATAGACCAGGAAGAGAGTCTTCACCGGAAATCAACCCTGCCAGATCTTTTTTTTTTTTTTTAATATTTATTTATTTGGTTGCATCGGGTCTTTGTTGCAGCACTGCAGCTTCTCTAGTTGCAGCTTGAGGGCTCCAGAGTGCATAGGCTCAGTAGTTGCAGCACACAGGCTTAGTTGCCATGAGACATGTAGGATCTTAATTCCCCGACCAGGGATCAAACCCACGTCCTCTGCATTGGAAGGCAGATTCTTAACCACTGCACCACCAGGAAAGTCCCAACCCTGCCACATCTTAATCTGAGACTTCCAGTCTTCAGATGGTGAGAAAATAAATGGTTGTTGTGTAAGCCACCCAGTCTGTTGTATTTTGTTATGTTGCTCAAGCTAAGACACTGAGGGACCTGCCAGCCCCTGGCTAGCACTAGTTCAGTGGCCTAAGATTTTTCTAGGTCACAGCCTCCTTGAACATCTGATGAGGCTGAAGATCTTCTCTCTAGAGACACACACAAAATGTGGCATGGAGTTTCAAATCCTCTATAGCCCACTCATGATGGCTCTATGATCTCCAGCCTAAGGGCTCACTCTAGGAGTTTCTTTTCCGGTTCTGCTGAGAGCTGGAGTCAGGTGAGACATCAACATTAATAGTTAGCCAATGCTTATTCCATGCCAGGTTCTAGGATGAGTTGCTTTGTCTGTGTTTCTCACTGTTGCCTTATAGCATCTCTATGAGCTTGGGTTGGTTTCATTACAGAGGAGGATGCTGGCATACAGAGAAGTTAAGTCACTTGCCCAATATCTCACAGCTAGGGAGTGGATCCAGAATTCAAATCCAGAACCAGAGCTGATCTTATAATGTCTACTCTCTAGGTGAGTCCACCAGGAAGGGCTCAGGCCTTGGACTCCGGGGAGGGATTGAAGTCCAGATGTGGCTCCCACTGGCCAAGCAGATCTCCATGTCTGCTCTTGGGCCTGCTCCCTGCACTGACAGATGTATATGTCTTCTCTAGCCACATTCATCTTCCTCCCAACCACCCAGGCATCTTCTCTGGGACAGGGAGTCAGGAAGGCACAGTGCAGGCATAGAGTAGGTACTCAGAAGAACTTGCACATTTCACAAAAGTCTGGGTGGCCTTTGAGGGCTAGGCCCTGCGTCCTGGGCTTTCCAGTCCCAAGAGCGCATGTTTCTTCCTCCACAGGATGGCTTAGCCTAGCACGGCTGATAAGGGCTCCTGGGATATTGCTTCTTACCCTGGGATGTATGGACTCTCACCCAGAATTGATGGATTTTATGTTGTGTTATTTTACATCTAAACAATCTACCAGCAGATTCTAGATCCCCAGGATGACCAAATAATGCTTTAATTGTCATAGGCCTTATGACAAAACGACAGAGGAGGACCAAATGCTGCAGCATACAGAACCATATTCCCTGTGCAAGTGGCGATTTAATTTCAGCAAGGCATCATCCATCACGTGAAATTAATCGTGTCATTTTGAAATTTCTGATTTTGTAGCTTTGTTCATGTCACATGGCTACACTGTGCTTGCTTTTCCAGTTGTATAACGCTAAAAGGATAAGGATTTATACCCAGCTTTATGTTTGTGCATATTTCAGTAAAATCATAATAAAGATAATTTGTCAACTGTTGGGCAGGGGCTGTGATTTTTTCCCCCCTTTAAAAGCGGCTCGTGTATTAGCCAAGTGTGAGAAGCGTGTGTTTAATTCATTCTGACCAAGTAGAAAATAAGCTTCACACATTGATGCCCCCCCACCACAACCCTTGTCACCTGGACGGGTCCCCATCCTCGGCTCGGCTCCCCCACTGCTGCCTTCGAGGGGAAATATGACAGCGTAATGAACAGTGGTACGACGTGCTATAAAAAGGCAATTAAGGGAACTATTGGACTGGGACAAGCCAGTGTGACCTGGTTAATAGCTCTGAGCGGAGCTGGGCTGTGGGGAGGGGGAGGGAAGGGGGGAAGGGGCTTGCTGTTTTACTGTGAAGGGCTGAGCTGAGCTGCTGCCCACTGCCTGCCAGGTACCCAGGGAACCCACGACGAACAGGTCCAGAGACAGCCCAAGGGGGAGCTCAGCTCCAGAGTCCCCTCTGCCACTCCTGGCTGAGTGACCCAGGCAGACGACTCAGGGTCCCTGAGTTTCAGTTTACTCCTCTGTTAAATGGGAATAAAAATGATTGTCCTAGAAGGATTGGGAGCAAGGAGTAGAACATTCATTGTTCAACTGGTCAGCGCTCAGAGCTGCATACAGAGTCCAGAGGAAGATGAGCAAGAGGCGTTTGCTTTGTGTTCAAGTAGGATCTTCAATACAAGACCGTGTGTGTGTGTGTGTGTGTGTGTGTGCGAGCTCGCGCCGTGCACACGCACGTGCACGCGTGTGTGTTCTGATCGGTTCACCCAGGCTCTCTACTCTCCACAGGATGTGAGTTCTTGATCGGATCTCCTGGAGTCACCCACACAGTCTTCCATCATGAGGTCACCCCTCATCCCCTTTGGACCTCTCTCATCTTCTCAGCGCCAAAGTCCCTGTTCTCCCCACCTGCCCCTTTAGGATGGAGACAGAAACACTTTCCGCCCCTCCCAGTACCCGTTCGGCCCTACCTCGCAGTGTTGGTGGAAGGATTAACAAGACCGCGTTAAAAGTAGCTAGGGAAGCACCTGGTGCATAGTATGTGCTTGATGAAAGCGAGCTATTCTCATAAATCAACTATATTTCAATAACAAAATTTTAAAAACTTATCCAAAGAAAGTGAGTTATTCTTGTGGTCACAATGAGCAAAGCTCTAGGTTTATATTTAACACCTCGTACAGTGCCTGACACAGAGTGAAAGGCGCTCAGTCGTGTCCGACTGTTTGCGACCCCATGGACTGTACAGACCATGGAATTCTCCAGGCCAGAATACTGGAGTGGGTAGCCGTTCCCTTCTCCAGGGGATCTTCCCAACCCAGGAATCGAACCCGGTCTCCTGCATTGCAGCCGGATTCTTTAACAACTGAGCTATCAGGGAAGCCCCTGACACATAGTGCTGAATAAATGTTGGTCGACTGAATTAATTAATGAAACCCTACTTGGTCCCATTATATACAATCTATGATTGGACTCTAACCCCTCTCAGAGCCTCAGTTACTCATTAGTCAAAGAGGGATGTGATTCTGCCCTCTAGCCAGATGCCTTGCAGATTGTCAGGTCCTGCCCACTGCAGGAACTGGTTCTATTCACTTCCATACCCAGCCCCGCTCCTCTATGCTTGGCACCTGGATTTCTGAGAGCCTGGGGGCTCAGCCCCCCAGCACATGCATTTATCCTAAAATAGGAGACCAGCACACACATCGGTCTGCCTGGTCCCCCTCCCCCTCCCCACAGCTTCAGATGGAAGTGGGGCTGAGAGCCAGCCAGCGACAAAGGAGCAATCAAGAGTCATTATGGCTTATTTAGGGTGGGCTTAGTGATTGGCTGAGAAGCCCCAGCTCGCTCCTCACTCAAGAGGAAGAAGGTCTGAGCAAGGCAGCTGGAAACCAGCCCCTCAGCTAATTCTTTCCAGCACCCAGCCCCAAGGCGGGCTGTGAGAGACAGGAGGGTCCCTGAAGGAAGCCTTGTCCTTTAGGTAGGCAGTGACTATCCCCACCCCCTAAGCCTATGCACAAGCATCCCCTGAGCTGAAGATTGCACCTGTGTGATGCTAACCCGGAAGAGTTCTAAAGCTAAGTCTGGCCATCTATCCTCCAACCACATTTACGATGAAGTCCAAACTCCCTCCCTTGCACTCACAGCCAAGAAGACCCTGTGTGTCCTGACCCCAGCCTGCCTTAGCATCTTCCTGTCCAGCAGTAAAACTGGATCTCTGACCAGGGAGTGGCCTCTTTCCCACCCCGAGTCCCACTGTTACTCTCATTTCTGTGGTTCAGAACCCACACTGACAGGCAGGTAGTGCGTGCTAAGTCGCTTCAGTCATGTCTGACTCTGTGCAACCCTATGGACCATAGCCTGCCAGGCTCCTCTGTCCATGGGATTCTCCAGCAAGAATACTGGATGGGTTGCCATTTTCTCCTCCAGGGGATCTTCCTGACCCAGGGATTGAACCCATATCTCTTATGCCTCTTGCACTGACGGGCAAGTTCTTTACCATTAGCCCCACATGGGAAGCCCAGAAGGCAGGCAGGGCCACCTGCAAATCCAATCTTCACTTTGAAAGTATGGCCAGGAGATTCACTTCACCTAACAGAACCTCAGCATCCTCACCATCAATAACCAGGTCCTCCTCCCAGGGTGGCAGAGAGATTACATTAGAGGAGATAAAGCATCTAAAATGTCTCACATGTATTACACCCTTCATGAATATTAGCTTGTATTATTTACTGTGCTTTCTTAGGTCACTGCTTAGATGTCACCTCAAAACTGTCCTGACAGGCACTACCAAGCAGTATGCCCAGCATCCCTGGCACCCAAGCCCTGATGCAGGAGGAGGTGAGGCTGGATCTCAGGCTGCCCAATCTATACTTCAGCGGGACCTGTCTTTTCCTCCCAGCCCCTGGACCATTGTCCAGACTGTACTCCCTGCTGGAATGCTTTCCACTCTCCTAGTCTCGCAAGCCTGTCTTGTCCAAGGGGTTTTCTAAGCCCACCCTGCTCAAAACAGTACAAAGAAAATAGAATTTGCCCTTCTGTACCACACAGACGGATTGCCTGTTAGGGTGTGTATTTGAGCTGGGTCTTTACTCTCTTAAGTGATAGCAACTAATTTTCAACTGTGTATTGTTCTGAATAAAGAAAATTATCCATTAAAAAGAATAGCAGCTACCACTTAACTGAGGCCTGCCTTTTTCCATCTAATGTGCAAAGAATTATCTCATAAAATAGAACATCTCATTAAATGTAGTTTCTCATTAATCCTCAGCCTCAGCCACTAGTTAATCTAAAGGGGCGTTCCTGGGAGGATGCTGGGGCCTCAGGTAATTCGGGAAGAACCGGAAGCAGCATGGCCTCAGAGGAGCTGGGACCAGGGTCCCCTCTGTTCCTTACTTCTGTTTCCTTAACGCGTCACCTTTTTTTTCTTCCGTGTCGGGGGAACACAACTGCCAGCAGCTCCCAAGCCTCTCACGTCATAGCTGTCACCACCAGAGGTAGACCAGCTGTCTGGCAGCTCAAGCGTCTGCCTGGTTTGTAGGGCTGTTGCAAGGTTTAAATAAGATCATGTGCATTAAAGTCCCATCCCTTCTAGTAAATACTCAGTAAATGGTGGCTGTGATTAATGTTATTATTACCAGCTTTGATCATGTTCAGCCTAAGAGGACATGACACTCACAGGTGAGGATGTGAGGCTGGATCCCATAGGCGATCCATCCTTGGAACAGACCTTTTCTGAAAAGGGCATTTGTTCACACCAGAGACCACGGCCCAGACCCAGCCTGTCACCGCTGCCAGGGGGATGACATCACGGCAGGGGCTTTAGGGCAGGGCTCAAAGGATGGGGCTCTCCACAAGCCTGCTGGAGGCCTCCCTCTGGCCCTGATCTTGGCAGCTGCAGACCAAGACAGGGGTTGTTCTCCTAGGGACTCACAGGCTGGGCTACTTTGTCTGTTAAATGAAGGTCACTAAGGGACTTCCCTGGTGCTCCAGTGGCTAAGGCTCCACGCTCCCATTTCAAGGGGTCTAGGTTTGATCCCTGGTTGGGGAACTAGATCCCTCAGTCACAACTAAGAGACTGCATGTTGCAATGAAAAATCCCTCATGCCTCAACTAAGACCTGGTGAGGCCAGATAAATAAATAAATGCTAAAAAAAAAAAAAAAAAGAAGGTCCCTGAAAGGCAAGGAGCCTCCTCCATGCAGAGGTGTAAAAGTCAAATGAATGTGCTCACCAAAGTGCCTCCTGTAGAGGATGTCCATCCATGTTAGAAATTCATAGGCCTGTTTGAGGCAGGAGGTCCTCTCTGCAGGGTCTCTGAGTCTAGATTCTGTAGACAGGGAGAGATCCTTGTGCCTGAACAACACCCAAGGCCCTCAGAGTGGGGCCAGTCAGCCCCAGCCTTTGGCCTCCTCCCTCTGGCTCCTGAATCAATGCTGCCCTCGGGTGCAGATGCTACAGGTCATGCCCCATCCCACCTGCCGCCCTCCCATCCCTGCCACCCCCACATCCCACCCTTGCTCTGTTCCCCCAGTGGGCCTTCCATGGTTGACGCTGTGTAAAAGCATTGAGGCGACCTCCACACTGGGCTATTAGTAACCCTGACACCAGGGGGGTGCTCCCTGCCCCTGGAGATCAGAGAGGGTGCCTACCTGAGTCCACGCCTGGTTGGCGCAAGAATCTCGACAAGAAATTGGATCATTCGATGTTTCTTGGCGGGTGGGTATGGAGAGGAAAGGTGGGGAAGGCAGGAACAGTGAGGTTTCCTTCTTTTTGTTCCTTGGCCTCTTGTAATCAGGCCCTTCCCCATTTCCCCTTCCTGCCCCTCCTCTAAGCTGGCCTCTGACCGTCCCCCCCAACCCCCCTGCCCCGCCAAGAATTCTTTCCTGCCATCTGTCCCATTGCCATCATGGAGGATGCAGAGGCTACAAGAGAGATGTGGAATTTAAGGAAATGATTCTGGAAAGCTCAGGGCTCCAGGGAATTCACCTAATGCTTTCTGGGCCAAGATCAATAGGTTAGGGGATGTCTAAGTCCTTAATTAAGCTAAGTCCCTGAGAATATGAGTTGTAAATAGGTATTAACTAAGCATTCTTTTTTCTCCAAACAAGAGGGCCACTCTCACTTAGCATTTTATTGGAGTGGATATTTCCTGTTTTGTTTTCCTTTCTTGGTTTAGTTTCTGTTAACATGGTTGAGAAAAAATATATAAAATGTATACAATGAAAAGTCTCCTCTAACACCTGTTTCCCATCCACCCGCCTTCTGATTCTCCCCAACTACTATTACTGGTTTCTTCCCATTTGCCTACACCACAAGTGGAAATATACAAACAAGTACAAATATATTTTCTTATTGTTCTTTTTTCCTTTTTTAGTCACACAAGAGGTAGTGCACTGTTATGCCTTTTGGGTTTATTATTATTTTTTTGCCTAATTTATCTTTGGAGATCTTTCACATCAGAATAGAGAAGCTACTTAACATTCTGAAGGAGCTAAAAATAGCGTTCTCTAATTATTTTTCCTTCTTTCTTTTCTTTATATTCTACCGCTTCCCGCAAATAGATATGTCATGTTCATTCACCATTTATTCAGTGCTCACCAATCTCCTGCTCTATTCTGGGGCCCATGCAAGATGCCGGGGCAGCAGAAATGAATTAGCCCAGACTCCCTTCCTCAGGGCTCAGAGGCTTGGGGGAGCCAAGTCACCGCCAGCAAGCTGTGAGTTGGGGGCGGGGGCAGTCCCTGGCTCACTTTAGTTTGTGTTAGTTGATCAGTTGTGTCTGACTCTTTGTGACCCCATGGACTGTAGCTCACAAGGCTCCTCTGTCCGTGGGATTCTCCCGGCAAGAATACTGGAGTGGGTAGCCATTCCCTTCTCTAGGGATCTTCCCAACTCAGGGATTGAACCAGTGTTTCTTGCATTGCAGGAAGACTCTTTACCGTCTGAGCCACCAGAGACGCCCTTACTTTAGTTACTGACTTGTCCTTTGTAGGACAGTGATATGGACTGGGTCTTTCCCTTTCTTACCTTCCCTGCACCATGCCCACACATCCACCAATCTGCTTTTATGGAGGGCTGGGGGAGTCAATTTTCCCTATTCTGGGGCAACAATTTTTCAACTAGTTTGGGAGGGAAGATTTCTAAGAATCTCTAGCAAGGGTGTGTGTGTGTCTGAGTTTTATAAAAGCAAATTCATCATCAGAATTTACATTGTTCCTCTGGAAATTCCCACTATATTTTTAATACAAAGCACAGAAAATAATAACCAACTGAGATGTTGGCTAGTAAGGGACAGAGAAGGCAGGGTATTAAGATTACAAATGTGCCTGAGATTTTGTGTGAATGAAAAGTTCCTTAGTGGAACATCCTTGTGTTTGCCATCTGCCTGGGATGCAAATAGTATGTGTTATGATCCACTTTATGCCTCTGGTGCATTTACTATTTTAAAGTTATGATAGAACAACGATATAATAGCAGCTATCTCCCAAAGCCACATGCCTACCATTTATTAAACGCTTCACATGGAACACTGTCCTAGTAACCCTAGGACAGTGAGGTGAGTATGACCATCATCACTGCATTGACGAGAAAATTGAGGAACAGAGAAGTTCAGTAACTCCCCTGGGCCAAATGAATAGTCAGGGACCTGAGTGGGTCTTTCCTCCATCCACTACATTATCTCACCTCCTGAGAGTCCATTTCACTTCTCTGGGTCGCAACTTTTCTCATCTGTAAAATAGGGATAAAAAATTACATCAAAAGACTGACTTGATGATTTAAAGGGATCATATTTGTAAAGTATGTAGGACCCTCCCCAACACATTGCTATGGATATGACCTGAGATGAATGTCAATGACACTCCTATACTCAGGCTGCTAGGAAGGGCCTACTTCTTCTTTTTTTTTAATATTTATGTGTTTATTTTTGGCTGGACTGGGTCTTCATTGCTGGGCACAGGCTTTCTCTAGTTGCAACACGCGGGGCTACTCTTTGTTGAGGTAGTAGGCTTCTCATTGCAGTGGCTTCTCTTGCTGCAGAGCACAGGCACGTGGGCTCAGTAGCTACTGTTCTAGGGCTTAGTTTTCCTGTGTCATGTGGAATTTTCCTGGACCAGGGATCGAACCCATGTCCCCTGCCCTGGCAGGCAGATTCTTATCCACTGGACCACCAGGGAGGTTTAGGGAGGGCCCTCTTCTGAGTGGGGCCCTGGGAAGATTGTGTTGCAGCTGAAAGTCAGGGGAAGGTGAGGGATGGGGTGCCAGGGGAAGCTCATTGATTTGATAAACTCCCCTCTGCATCTCAGCCCCTTCCCTGGCTCCCCTGGAGCTTATCCTCTGCTGAGCAGGGCCAGGGTCCCTCTGGGCAGAAGAGTCTGTTTTGGTCCCATTTCCATTACACACTTGGCTGAGCAGAGGCGGAGAGGAGCCAGTGGCCGCCAGGCAGTAATTAATTGCCTATTTGCACTCCTGCTGTCACCTAGATGGAGGATGCAGGGCAGTTCCAGTTGACGGCTGAGAGACGAGTGTCCCTCTTCTTCTGGCCTCTGCTGTCCCCTCTGAATCCATGCCCAGGCCATTTGGGAAGGAACCATGGCAGAGGAGAGGTGCCTTCTGTCCTCTGAGATACATATGTAAATGGAATCTAGAAAGACGGTACCGACGTTCCTATGTACAGGGTAGTAAAGGAGTGTGCTGTGCATGCTAAGTCACTTTAGTCATATCCAACTCTTTGCAACCCTATGGACTGTAGCCTGCTGGGCTCCTCTATCCATGGGATTCTCCAGGCAAGAATATTGGAGTGGATTGCCAAGCCCTCCTCCAGGGGATCTTCTTCACCCAGGGATCGAACCCACATCTCTTATGTCTCCTGAATTGACAGGTGGGTTCTTTACCACTAGCGCCACTTGGGAAGCCCTGCAGCAAAGGAGACAGACATGAAGAACAGATTTTTGGACTCAGTGGGAGAAGGAGAGGGTGGGATGATTTGAGAGAAAAGCATTGAAACATATACATTACCATATGTAAAATAGATAACCAGTGCGAGTTCGGTGCTTGAAGCCGGGCATCCAAAGCCCATTCTGTGTGACAACCTGGGGGGATAGGGTGGGGAGGGAGGTGGGAGGGGGTTCAGGAGGGAGGGGACATGTGTACTTGTGGCCAATTCATACTGATGTAAGGCAAAACCACAATATTGTAATTATCTTCCAATTTAAATAAATAAATTTTAAAAATATTTAAGCAGAAAAGAAAAAAAAAAAAGCCTTGTGGTCCTGGTCAGTGGTACTTACTGACTTGTCAGCACCACCTTAAGTGCCGTGTCTTGGATGATTTCTCGAAGATAGTAAGGGTCACTTTAGCCTCTGAGAAGTGGCTATTGTGAAGGGAAAAAAATTCAGAACTCAGAGTTTTCGGACCCTGGGTTCTCATCCTGGCTTTCCCACCCACTGGCTGTGTGATTTTGGATATGGCACTTGCCGTCTCTGAGCAGCCACTTTCCTCATCCAGGAAAAGAGGGAGGGAGCAGGCAGTCACACGCCCATCGACTTGTGCGTTTTCTACCTCCAGAATCCATTCTCTTGGAGAATCATCCGCTCCCCTCCCCATTTCATAATAATCCTTCTCGGTTCCTATGGTATGGTGCCAACCCTGCAGATTCCAGAGACAGAAATTTGACCCAGGCCAAGCCATCAGCGTTCTCTGTGGGGCTTTTTAAAAATTTTTAGTTACTATTTATTTATGTGTCTGTGTCGGGTCTTAGTAACAGCATGTGGGATCCTCGTTGCGGCATGCAGGCTTTTCTCTAGTTGTAGCCCACGGGCTTTAGAATGCGCAGGCTCAGTCGAGGCACGTGGGCTTAGTTGCCCCGTGGCATGTGAGATCTTGGTTCCCAGACCAGGGGTCAGACCCAGGTCCCCTGCATTGGAAAGTGAATTCGTAACCACTGGACCACCAGGGAAGCTCCTCTGTGGGGAATTTGTTTCCGAGCATGTTTGAGGAAAAAAATGCTGTTGGCGTGCATGCTCAGTCATGTCTGACTCTTTTACGACCCCATGGACTGTAGCCCTCCAGGTTCCTCTGTCCGTGGGATTTCCCAGGCAAGAATACTGGAGTGGGTTGCCATTTCCTTCTTCAGGGGATCTTCCTGACCCAGGAATCGAATCCAGGTCTCCTGCATTGGCAGGCAGGTTCTTTACCACTGTGCCACCCGAGAAGTCCAACTTTGAGGGTTGTAGGCGTACACAGTGGAAGTAATGCAGTTGACAGCACTTCGCAAGCCTCGGAGCACAAGGTATGTTTGTAAATAAAATCATTATCATCTCCATTGTCACCATAATCACCGTTATAGTCAGCAATATTATCATTATCATTGCTATGCCTGGGCCCAAAGACCTTTACATGCATGAAACAGGTTTATTAATCATCTGGCAGGGGCTTGCGGGAGTCTTAGGTTAACTGGATCCTCAGTGAGAAAAATTAGCTGATCAATTAGTGATGTCTGCCCTGACTGTAGAAGGGGACAGTCCTTTGTGCTGGTCATCCTTCATTCACCTCTCCTGTGTTGGAAATAAATATTCAAGTTTATGCGACACTTTCTGGTATTACAAGCAAATGCAAAATCTCAAACTAGAGACCAGAAAGGGGCCCAGAGGATACAGGGGTGAGTTCACATGGTCGAAGCCAGAGCTTATGGGAAGGCTTTCAGCACCAAAAGTTGGGAGCTCAGCCTGGATATGAAAGAGAATTACAGGCACGATCCTGGGCAAAAGAACTGGCAGACAATGGAAGATATGTAGTCTGGGGATCTGCAGTTGAACCCTCTCTGGTCTAGGTGGTACTCCATCTATCCGGACACTGCTGATGGGTGGATGTCTCATCCTCCATTTGGGAGTTTGTGTTTCGGCCAAGGCTGATGGCTTAAGCATTCTGCCTCTAAGAACAGCTCTGATGAGGAAGCCCAAAAGAAAGGCTGCAGCTGAAGGCTCCCCTTCTGCAGCCCTGCGGCCAAGATTCGCACTGCCCCCTCAGCCTCACCACCTCCAGGGTTTCCATGACCCAGGTCCTCAACACAAATTCTCAAACAGCATCTGGCTTGACTCGGGGGACTTGTCCCTGAGTCCCCCCAAAGCTGCGTCTTGAAGGATCCTGAATCTTTACAAATCAAGCACAGACAGGTCTGAGCAAAAAGTCTACTCCTGGTCACTGCTCTGGCTGGAAAAGTGGTGGAGGTTTTCTAATTGATGCCTCGTGAGAATTATTTTTACAGTTTGGTGATGCTCAGACTACACATCAGGTGTAAGCTAAGCACTTCCTTCTCATGACTTCACTGGACTCTAACAGCAACCTTGCAGAGCAAGTACTGATATTAATACCTCCATTTTACCAAGGAGAAAGTCAAGACTCAGAGAACTGAAGTGCTTTGCCCAAGGTCACACAGCTAGTACGTAGCAAATTTGAGTTTCCACCCCAGCGCTGTCAAATCCCACATTTCTAGGAGCTCGGGGGCAGTGCCAAGCTCACCTCACTCCCGTGCATGCACCTCGGTTCTTATCCCCCAGCGTCTGAATGTCCAGCTGCCCCTCTCTGTTGTGGGCAAATGCTGAGATGGCACTTGGGGGCATCTGGGCTGCTTCTCATCCCCTGACCTGGGAAAGCTCTGGACAAGGTCTGGGAACAGGGAATGGCAAATGTGGAGGGGGCAAGGGAGCAGAGAAAACAAACTGGGAAGATGAGAGCTACAAGGTGAGACGAGTCACATTGCATTCTAAATATCAGGCTTCAGGAAGCCATTGATCACGACCTGGAACAAGGACATAGAGGGGGTTTCACCTTAGGTCGTTTAGG
The DNA here is from genome assembly GCF_027580195.1 of Bos mutus. Lineage (NCBI taxonomy): Eukaryota > Metazoa > Chordata > Mammalia > Artiodactyla > Bovidae > Bos > Bos mutus. The sequence goes on along the minus strand of NC_091629.1, from coordinate 51,844,141 downwards.
CGCAGTGTAATGTGGGGAGAGGTTGCCACCCAAAGAAAGAGTGTCATGATCAGAAGAATAGGGGGAGAGTGATGTTCTAGCTTAAGGGTGAAGAGTTCTAGGAAGAGGTGACGCCTGGGTTGAGCCATGTGGGCCTCGATGGGGTTGTCCAGGTGAAGAGGGTATTGGGAGGGCAACTAACAAGGTTCAGAGGTGGCAATAGGTGCATTTGGGAAATTGCAAGTATTTCGTTGGCTGGAGCAGGGGTCAGTCCTAGAAAGGGACCAGGGCTTTCCATCCATGGGGGAGGGTCAAGCAGCTTAGGCTGGTGAAGAAGAAGAGGCCCTGGGATTTGGGAGCTGACCTGGCACAGAGCCAGACACTGCCAATCAGAGGGCACGGATGAGCTGGGGCTGGGGGTCCTAGCATCCACTTCAGGGTGAGGGTGGCAGCAGGGATCTGTGAAGAGGGGCAATGTGGTGACCTCACCACATGGGTTGGGCCAGGGCTGGGGGGCCAAGGAGGGCAGTCTCTAGGGAAAGAGGGCACCTGGAGGCGGCTGGGCTGATGGGCTTGTGGGCAAGGACTCAGATCCAATAAAGTCCTGGAGAGCAGATGCCAGAGGGAAGCAGAGCAGACTGAGGGCAGAGGAGGGAGGCACCTAACACGGCCCAAGGGAAGAGGGCTGGGAAGACTTCCTGGAGGAGGAGAAATCCTGGTGTTCCGCAAGATTAAAAGGAGACAGCTCTGCCTCACACAGGGGCATTCTCGGGGCAGGGCTATGGCTCAGTGGGTAGGCATGAACAGTTCAGGCACTAGATACAATCCCTTTTCATCAAGGTCAGAATTAGCCCCTTGGCCAAGGGAAGGGATCTGACTACAGCCACTGGGGGGTGGGGAAGTGCGGATGGGTCACCAGCAGTTGTTTGGGGTGGCTTTGAAGAAGAAGGGAGACCAGTGAGGAGGCAGGTACAAGGATCCAGGTGAGAGGCAGTGAAGTCGAACCTCAGGCGGTGGCCTCAAGGAGGGGAAAGAGATGCTGTCCATGCTGGAGACTGACGGGTCAACAAAACCAGGCCAGGTCTGCTCGCAAGGACTTGTGACCTAGTGGGGGAGTTAGACGTTTGGTCAAAAAATCAAGCAATAGCCAGAGGTGTGGAGTGCTGTAAAGAGAGCTTCTGGAGCTGTAACAACCATTGTGAAAGGATGAGACTCACTCCAGGAAGCAGGAGGTGAAGACAGTGCTTCCGGAAGAAGAGCTAACAGCACATCATTAATGTGGAGCACAAGAAATCGTGTTCATCCTTAAGGTTCAGCCCATTGGACTACCTTTTCCAGAGACAAGCTCTCTTTCCCACACTCCCCCTGTCTTGCTTTACTCAGGACATTGTTGTTGTTCAGTCACCCAGTCATGCCCACTTCTTTGCAACCCCTTGGACTGCAGCATGCCAGGCCTTCCTGTCCCTCACCATCTCCCTGAGTTTGCCCAAGTTCATGTTCACTGAATCTGTGATGCCATCCAGCCATCTCACCCTCTGATGCCCTCTTCTCCTTCTGCCCTCGATCTTTCCCAGCATCAGGGAATTTTCCAGTGAGTCGTCTGTTTGTATCAGATGACCAAAATACTGAAGCTTCAGCTTCAGCATCAGTCCTTCCAGTGAATATTCAGGGTTGATCTCCCTTAAGATTGACTGGTTTGATCTTCATGCTGTCCAGGGGACTTTCAGGAGTCTTATCCAGCACCACAGTTCAAAGGCATTGATTCTTAGGCATTCTCAGGACATACTGATTAATATTAGATGTCCACCTGCCCCAACACCCTGGGCCTTCCAAGGCTGTGACTGTGACCCATTTGCCTTTGTACCTACCCCACCACCTCCCATCCTGGCGCTGCCAGAGAGCTGATGCCACTAAGTGTGGCATTGGGGTGGGTGGACGCATTTGCCATCACTCTTGTCTTAGTTCAGATTCCTCCCAAAGCAAGAACTTGGGTGTAAGCAGTTTATTTGTGAGATGAACCTAGGGAGCTCAGTGAGGGAGTGGGAAGGGAGAAAGCCAAGGAAAAGAGGGTGTGCGGACGAGTGAGCTGCCGTGGTGGGCCACTGGGGCTCCATCCCATTAGAGACACTCTGAGGAATTATACAACATGACTCAGAATTGACCCACTAAAGGACAAAGTGGATTATTGATCCCCACCTCTCCTGGTCCCCCAGCATTTCCAAATTGCCCTGCGAATGGGCTGGGCCAAGTCTCATGGCACCAGAGAGCCTTCAGGATGGGGACAAAAATCAACCAGGCACTTGAGATAGGGAGTTGCCAGCAGACTCTGGAACGTCTGTCGAGGCTGGGAATGAGCATGGAGGTGGCCAAGGGAATGTGAAGTGAGGGCAATAACAGTCTGGAGACATTGCTCACTCCAGGCTCCAAGTCATCACCAAGCCTCTCTGTAACCATCTTCTGAGATCAAATATAGCTTCAGAATCCTCGCCATGATGCCCTGGGCAGCCATCTGCTCATCAGGGCATAGCATCTGCAATGCACATATTCACTGTTCTAGTGAAGATGCGTGGACTCACAGATCAGACCCAGAGCCTCACTTTCCACACTGGGGGAAAGGCTGGAATGCGGCTGTGTAGACTGAGAAGGGCTGGATGTGTGTCAGCGAGTGTCACTGAAGTGACCCCAGAACAAAGCCCCAAATCTCTTCTCACGGGGGCTGATCTTTGGGCAGCTGGGTCTCATCCTAGAGAGGCTTTTTTTTTTTTCATACAGTCCATTCCTGTAGGAAATTTCCAAAGCAGATGGCTGGGCTGCCCCAGGGAGACAGGCTGGCTTTACCAGAGACTGGCGGCGTCTGATAGTGCGGGCCACGCTTCCAAACAGTCTGAGCAGAGGAATTCCATCCAGATGGAGCTGGAAGGAGGCCTCCACAACTGGAGCTGCTGGAGCTTTCAGCAGATCCTGCCCAGGCTTCCTGCTGCCTCCCCAGGCCAGGGGCTAAGAGGGTGGCCCTAGAAGTTGTCTCTGAGTGGAACTGCCAGGCCCAGGGGATCATACCCCATGTTCTCAAGAATATTTTGAATGTGGAGACTTCCAAGGATTCATCAAATTGATCAGGAATCTCAAACACCAGATCAGAAACAGGTGCAATGAGATAACCTCTACTTATTCCTCCAGTGTGAGCACAGACAGCTGTAGCCCCTCCTCCCACCCCCAAACCAGGGGAGGGTCTCAAACAGCCAATGGGAGGGGCAGCCTGGGTCTCCTCTCCCCAGTTGTTCTTCCAATGGGTCAGCTCCACCCAGCACCTCTTGACTCTTCACACTGAGGAGACTTGGGGTCCTTCCTCTTACCCATCGTAGGCTGGGATCCCCAAGATGCCAGTCCTGAGACAAGGATTTTAATAGTAGGTGATCCTGGGAAGCCCAGTAGGAGAGCAAGCAAGAGAGGGAAGGGAAGCCAGCCAAGAAACAAACAGGAGAGGGATTATTGAGCAGGTATTGTTCAGGGCAGCTGGGGTTCAATCCCACTGGGGAGCCTGTGAGACAGTGCAGAACACACCTGTGCTGCCCGAGGAATGAGGAAGCACGGCATTTACTGCCTCCCCACCCCCCAACTGCCAAGCAGCATGAGCTGAGGGCAGCTCAGTGCTGAGGGTGGAATCCCAGGCCCTCAGGACTGCCCCAGGCACCGGCTCAGGGGAAGAGCCCTTAGGACACAAACTGAGATGGGGAATGCTCACAAGATGTGATGCCTGCTGCATCACCCTTCTCCATCTTTCCTCCCCTTTCTCCTTTTTCCTCTCTTCTTTCCTTCTTTTACCCTGAGATCCTTACTGTGCCTCATGTTCTTAGCATCTTTCCTAGGGTTCTTGGAATTGAATGTTTCTTCAAGTGTGGTCCCCTTGGGTTTTTGTTAAAAATATAGACACCAGGGCCCTACCCCAGTCCTACTAAATCAGTATCTTTGGTTACAGGCCTAGGAACCTGAGTTTAAAGAAATATCCTGGGTGGATCTGATGCACGTGGACCTTGCTAGTCCTAACCTAGACCTAACCCCATTACAGCAAGGGGGCAGCAGGGAATTGCTGGTCAGTTCTGGAAATCTTCAAGCCCTGCCTTTGCCCCTACCTGACCTCCTGCCTGCATCCTTGGGTTTGGTTGTTGCTGTATTACCCAACCCTTCTCTTCAGGGTCCTTCTCTCTTGACCAGTTCTTGGGTTGGCTGCCTCTTGCATGTTGCCTCTGCCCATGATGGGTCCTTCATAGGATTCAGGGCTTGGCCCTTCACTGAGGAGTCAAGAGGTAGTACTGGCTCCATCTACCATCCAGTCACATCTGCAACATCTGGCCAGGTGCATCTTAGGGTCCACAGGGAAAGAAATCAGATTTAGGTGTTCACACCAGCAGTCACAACAAGGCATCCTGCTAAAACTCACTGAGCCCGGCCGTGGCACTTAACTCCACCACAAACAGCACACTCTTTAATTCTTGGAGTGTCACACAGTCCAACCGAAGTCCATGTCCCTTTGTGCATGACCAGATGGCATAATTTAGCCATGTACAAACTCGGTGTTAAAATGTATGTGCATTAAACACACATCCACAGGACAGAAGTCTCACAGCGCAATACCAAATGACATAGCAACACAACGTCTTGTGATAACACATGGCACACAAGTTGTCACAGCATGGAAAAAAAAAAAACACTTTCAAGTCTTGTGGTGACATAGCCACACACCACATAATACAGTTGCACAGCAAGTTGGTGTCGAAAACACACACACACACATGCACACACCCACCCACACGCAACTCAGTCCACGGCAGCTAACATGGACTCTTACATACAAACAAAAAGAAGCCCATATGGAACACAGCCCCACAGCAGCACACAGTCAAGGTCTCAGTTATAACAACACACCTTGTTGAAATAACAGCCTGGGGAACAGAGAGGCAGCAACACACGACCTAGCTCAACTAACTCAGCCATAGTCAGGGCAGAACAGACACAGGGGTGCAGAGGAGACTGATGGTGAGGGGAAAGGTTGCCTTTGTTTGAACAGATGTCTCCTAAAGGGCCAGAGGTGTTATTTAGCTGCTTTGATGAGCTAATGGATTCCAGTAGCTGTGAGCCTGGGGGAATTCATTACTGGCCCCATGAGCAATTGCTGTTCTTACACACTCTTCCACCCTCACTGATTTCTCACTTCCTTGCTATAGCAGACAGCCTCCAGCTGCAAAGCCAAAGCCCTATTTGAACAAGAAGGGCAGAAGCCGAGCAAATATTTGTGTCTTCAGGCCTCACTTGGCACTTGCTGGGATGAGGTTTCCTTCTGACATCAAGAGGAAACCTTTGCCAGGCAGATTCTGTTGGACTTAGCCTTGGTAGGGGGCGGGGGCTCCAGGCCCTGTCCTGGACCTCTCATGTCGGGCTGGGATGGCCCCTCTCCCTGTCTCCCTGCACTCACCTCTTATCTGTTATCAGCCTTGAACACTTGTGCTCTAGACATACAGTGATTAACTCCAGAGAACAGGGGTCGAGAAAGTGGGTGTGTAATGGGGGCAAGGGGTCCCTGGGTGACAGAAGAGAACTCCAGGCCTGCTGAGACGAGTGGGCCCTGTTGAGGTGTGGGGGTCAGAGACAAGCTTCAGCTCCTGCTGCTTTGCCCTGTAGGCTCCGTGAGGGCCCCTCCCTAGTTGGAGGGGTTGCTCATTGTTCTCTTATCTCTCTGAACCAGTGACAGCCTGTCCTCCAAGGCTACTGATCATGTGGCATTGTTATCATCCTGTGCCTGTCACCATCCAGGGTTGTGGGGCTGTTGATTTCTGATGAACAGCACCTGAGCGCCAAAGGGAATCTGTTCTTGGCCTTATCTCCGGCCTGTGTATCCTGCTTGGGCTCCACGTTCACCATCCCAGTGGAGCCATCACCATACCAATAGCACTCCCTAGGGTACCCAGATAAGCACTAGGTGTCTGTGCCCTGAGCTTGGAAGTCAAGGACTGTGGGGAGGGGGCAACACCCAGACTGGCATCTCCAGGCCAGGTCAACATCTCTGAGTATCTTATCTTTCTGAGGGGCACTGTGACAGTTATGATCATGCCCAAGGCACAGAATTTACTTTGGGGAATGTCCCCAGCTTCAACACTCACTAGCCGTGTGGGATTCCACATCTTTTCACTTGCTTGCCACCTCCTTCCCCAGCTGAACAAGGGAGAAAAACGAGTCAGCACCAAGGACAGCGCATTGGGAGTCTTTCCAAGGCGGGAAGGGAGGGAGGGAGGGAAGGAGGGATGGAGAAAGGGAGTAAAGAAAAGAGGGATAGAAAAGGTAGAGGATGGTGAGAGAAGGGGAAAGAATGGTGAGGGAAGGAGAATTCTTTTGCAGGTCAAATAATGCTGTGTTATTTAGGGTCTGCACTTTTCAACTTGCCCAGTAGTTGAAGAAAATTCTGGCTATTTGGCCAAGGCAGAATGAGTGAAGCTAAATTTTTCTGATCTTAGACAGGAAGGATTTGGGGCAATTAGATATTCCACATCAATATCAGCCAAAGAAGGAACTTGAAGGAAATGACAACAAAGTTAGTTGACTGCGTCATGCTCTGGGCTAAGTCTTCGTGTGCTGCAACTCATGTAATCCACCCACCAAACTTGTCATGTTGGTGCTATCATATCCCCCATATAACAAATGAGGAAACAGAATATGAGTGAAGCTTAATTACCAGCCTGAAATCACACTATAGCATATGCCAATGCCTGGGACTCGGGAAGAATGACATCCCTGCTTATTTTCCCCTCCATTCCAATCCTTCCTGACAACATCCTTCATCTTCTTTGAGTGTCCTGTATCTCTTTGAACTTGTCTCTCTATAACTTATTGGCTCATGTGTCCTCATGTTTGCAGAAGGAGACTCCTGGGCCTCCATCTTTTAGCTTAAAAAGCTCCTTTAGATTTTCCTGGGCTGGAATCAGCAGGGCATTGTTTGGTTCCCTATGTTCTGCAGCAGGGAGGTTGCTGACCCGGGAAGGACCTAGGGTCTGACTTGTAGTCACTCTGTGGCTGATCCTCAAGGAGGGGTGATATAAATAGGCCTTTGACAGCATCAAATAGAAGTACAGTTGATATATAATATTATATGTTACAGGTATACAATATGCTGCTGCTAAGTCGCTTCAGTCGTGTCCAACTCTGTGCAACCCCATAGACCGCAGCCCACCAGGCTTCCCCATCCCTGGGATTCTCCAGGCAAGAACACTGGAGTGGGTTGCCATTTCCTCCTCCAATGCATGAAAGTGAAAAGTGAAAGTGAAGTCGCTCAATCGTGTCTGACTCTAGCGACCCCACGGACCGCAGCCCACCAGGCTCCTCCGTCCATGGGATTTTCCAGGCAAGAGTACTGGCGTGGGGTGCCATTGCCTTCTCCATACAATATAGTGATTCACAATTTTTAAAGGTTATATTCCATATATGGGCTTCCCAGGTGGCTCAGTGGTAAAGAATCTGCCTGCCAATGCAGGAGACGCAGGAGACTCAAGTTCGACCCCTAGGTCAGGAAAAAACCCTGAAGTAGGAAATGATAACCCACTTCAGTATTCTGGCCTGGAAAATTCCATGGACAGAGGAGTCTGACGGACTACGGTCCATGGGTTGCAAAGAATTGGACTCGATTTAGCACAGATGCACTCTATTCATAGTTAGGATTAAAGATTGGCTATATTCCATAAATACATCCTTGTATTTATATAGTATAATGTTTTATTCAAACTAAATGGCAGCTTTCACACCCATGTGTCTTTAGAAACTAAATTTTAACTTTAATTTACTTGTACATTTTGAAAGTTAATGTATAATTTACATTCAATAAAAAGCACAACTCATAAAAGAAAAAACCAGGTTCAGATTCTGGTTCAGTGACTCTCTAGTTATTTGACCCTGGGAAAATCACTTAGTATTTTCATCTATCTGAAGACAGTTAAAATTGAGAGATCTGTTTAACTCCCAAGTTGACAAGTCAAGTAAACCACTGAATATAAAGGACCAGACTGCAAAGCAAGGATGGGGCTGGAAAAATTAACATGGGAGCCCTTGTCTAAGTGAAGACGCTCAGTCATGTCCTACTCTTTGCGGGCCCCATGGACTGTAGCCTACCATGCTCCTCCATCCATGGGATGATGTTAAAAGCTATGAGAATGAGCTCCCTGCAGGAAGTTGGGAGAGAGATGTGTTACTTTGAACAAGTTGCTCAACATCTCTGTGTCTGTTTCCTTATCCTCAAATTGGGGGTGATAATAGTACCTCCCTCATTGTATTGTCCTGAGGGTAGGAATGAGATAACTCCTATTCAAGTACTTAGGATCTGATTGATATATGTTCAGTACAGAGACTAATACTATTAATCTTTACCTAGCCCTTCAAGACAGGTATAATCAACCCCATTTTACAGAGAAGGAGACTGAGGCTCAGAGAGTCTAAGGTTTCGTGGCAAGTATGCAACAAATCAATGTCTATATACAAATTCCATGCCACACAGCCTCTAGCCTCTGGAGGAACACCACATGAACTCATTAAAAAATTTCAAGGGATGAGTTTATGAGTCTTGCCAGAAAGGACAAGGCTGACCTTCCAGAAGGCAGTGGTAGCAAACTCTGGGCTTGGAAGAAGGTGTCATTAGGAAGAGACTACCATAATCTTCAGGATGAATTCCTGTGACAAAACCTCAAATTATGTGCACACTCAGTTTCCCATCTCACATGTATGAATGTCTCCTTGGCAGTCACTGTTCTCAGTGATCCCAGCTCCTCCTAGTTCCAGAAGCCAATGAAGTAATGTCTCTGCAAGGAGCGACTTAAAGCCTGTCCCATTTGCCTTCTCAGATGAGTCAGTGAGGCAAAAAATTCAGACAATAAAGAGAGTTAATGACAGGCCTCCCCAGCTGGCTGAGCTGGCCCCTGGGGAGAAGGAGTCAATGCGCTTCTGTCACAGCTGTGCTGGCTTCTCCATTTCTTCATCTCCTTGCTCCCATGCAGCCCCCTTGCCTGCCTTGCTTCCTGCCTTGGACATTGATTGCAGCAACTCAAGCAGCGAAATGAGACTTTGCAGACTCTGGGGCATCTCTAGGTCAGTGGCGGGAGGCGAGGGGTGGCTGGGGAGGCAATTTGGTTCTCTTGTAAGTGATTGCACAACTTCCCTAGCTCCTCAAAAAAGGAACTTCCTTGTAGCCCCATGGAGATGATATACAAGGAGGATCCCTGGAACTCACGGTTAATAATACAACTAATAATAACTAGCACTAAGGTGGGGAGGTGTTATTATGGCAGACACTGTATCAAACTTATTATTAATACATACGGTATCTCATTTAGTTCTTAAAACAGCCTTCCAATGCTGGTACTATTAGTATTCCCATTTTGCAGACGAGAAGACTGAGCATAGAGAAGTGACATTGTTTTCCTAAGGTCGTACAAGTTGGTAGATTTGGCTTGCTTTCTTAAGTCTTTATTGAATTTGTTACAATACTGTTTGTTTTACATTTTGGTTTTTTGGCTGGGGTGGGGGGCATGTGGGATCTTAGCTCTCTGATCAGGGATCAAACCTGCACCCCCTGCATTGGAAGGTGAAGTCTTAAACACTGGACTGCCAGGGAAGTCCTTCTTTTTAAAATATATATTTTTATTGACGTAGTTGAATTACAGTGTTGTGTGTTAATTACTGCTGTGACTCACATGAGTCACTTTGCTATACAGCAGTAATTAACACACAACATTGTAATTTGTATATATTAACACACAACATTGTATACACACACACACACACACACACGCTTCCTTTTTCATTTTCTTTTCCATTATGGTTTATCACAGGATACTGAATACAGTTTTCTGTGCTACACAGTAGGACCTTGCTGTTTACCCATTCTGTATATACCAGCTTGCGTTTGCTAATCTCAAACTCCCAATCCAACCCTCCCCTCCCCTTGCCCCCTTGGCGATCACCAGTTTATTCTCTATGCCCTGATTTTATTAATATTTCTGTTCCATAGATAGGTTCATTTATGCCATCTTTTAGATTCCACATATAAGTGGTATTATGTGGTATTTGTCTTCCCTTTCTGACTTATTTCATTTGTACTTGGTAGATTTGGGATTCAAACCCTGGCCATTATTACTCCAAGGCTGAAGCTGGACTGCTTCTCTCCTTACACTTTGTCGTGTAGAACAATAAATAAGTTTCACTAATTAATTAAAAAATTAGCCAGTCTGGCAAGGTAATGGTCACTAAGCCAGGTGTCTATTATTCCCTTGTTGGCACTGTATCTTTTCCAGTAAAACCTGAGGTTGGACATTTTCTTGTTACTCACTGAATGACATGGTTGATATTCTTGAGTTTGTGGTCAACTCAACTCTTCAAATCTTTCTCATATGAACTGGGATTGAATCAGTATTGTCTGACTTGAAATCACACAGAACACAAAGGTCTCAAGAAATTTTACTGACATAAGGAATTGGCAGTAAAGAAACCAAAACAGGCATATTGGATTTAGGTTGGATTTTGCTTTTTCCTTTTTTTCCCATTTAAATCAAGGTATAACTAACATACAGTAAAAGGTACTGATCTCAAGTGTACATCCCACTCAGTTACTTCTCACTCAAGTCAAAATAGAGAATGTTTCCTTGATAGGATTCCCATATAGGAATCCCAGTCAATTTCTCTACCCCAGAAGTGATCCCTATGGGTTTCACTTTTAAATTTTAAGTTTCCACAATTATAAATTATCAACTTTTGCAAAATGAGATTTTCAAGTATCCTGGAAATTAAAATTGTTCAATTTTCTTTTTTCTCAATTGTTTCTAAGCTTTGAAAATCTGTTTTCTTCCTGATATTTGACAACTTTTATTTTTAAAATACTTTATATATTTGTATTTGAGTATTTAACTTGTTTGAAATTTGTTTGATGAAACCCCTGATGTGAAGGTCAAAATACTTTTTCTAACCAATTACCATTTTGCTATTTATTGACCATTTCTCTCAAATTGTTCTTTGAGAATTCGTTTATTATAACTTAAATTTATAACTAAAATTATAAAATTTATATATAACTTATATATTAAAATTATTATATGTTAACACATTTCTCATCCCCAAATTGGAATGCTAATGACACCCACCTCATAAAATGAGTGTGAATATCGGATTATGTGGAATAAATTAAGTATAGGATCTGTCACAGTCACAGTTCTGGCACACAGTAGGTCTCAACAAGTGGCAATTCCATCCCTTCCCACCCACTCCCATAGACATGCTCCTCCCTCTTGTTTAAGGCACTATAACTATGGAAAAAGGAAAAACTTTCTTACAAGACTGTCCAACAGGCTAACCTGGAGGTCAGATGTGCACCTAGAAAGTAGAAGACCTCTGATTTGGGTATTTATAGAGATGCTATGTATCTTCCGAGGGCTTGGCTGATGGGTCAGTTACTCCCAAATGCCAGTTTTGAAAATGATGCCAGTGCATGATGAAATTTTCTGTGGCCCTTAATGAAATTACAGAGATAAGGACAATGAAGTGAGTTTTCATAAATCTATTTTAGTCAACTGTATTTTATTCTGAGATTATGGCCTCCTGCTTTTTCAGTTTTTAAATGTGCTGGGTTTTATCAAAAAATGGAAAGAGTAGGTGACTGTTGATGTTTTTGAATGTCTTTCACTTGAAATTGTCCTTGACTGTTTTCTGGCTCACAAAATCCTTAAATCTTGAAGTATCAACTTTGAGGTTCCTTGAAACACCTACAAAACAGGATTCACTGATAATTAGTTGATCTTTTTTTCAATTCTTCAGAGAACCATCCACTATATATAGTAGGTGATAAGTAACTTTTGCAGAATTACTGAATAGACAATATTGTAGTATAACATCTGGCTGTGTGTTTATCACTGACTGGAAAGAAACTGTTGCAAGAGGCCAAACTTGGCAGACTGAGAAGTATGCACCAGGCATTTAGCTCTGACAAGCTTTCCTCTCATCTAGCCGGCAGCACCTCGGACAGCTCAGCTACAATTACACGGATCTCTGAGGAAACCTATTTAAACACAGACAAAGGCATTTTTACATTATCTTTTCTCTACTTCATTATTTAAATAAAAATCTCTTGTTCACACACAAGGCTTTCTCTTTGCTCATTTAAAACTCGCTCTCGGATTGTTTGCCTCATGGTCTGCAATTCCCCAGCAAAACAGTCAGCTCCAACTCTGAGCTTCAGAAATGCCAATTTTAATTAAAAGTGCAATTTTCAAATCCACCTAAAGCTCAGCTAGGATATGGCACGCTTGCTGCCCTGTGATCTTTCTGGCTTCCTTGTTGATTAAAATGGGTGCTGTTCTAAGTGCTTTGTCAAATCTTCACAAAAATGAGACGAAATTGACATTTACACCTTTTTACCAGCAAGAAAGTGATATATTAGATTCACCTCTGTTGCCATAAAAGCTTACTTCTGGTTTAAGGGCAGCAAGAGGCCAATAGGTCCCTAGTGATAAGTCTGTTTTTATGCTTCAGCTTTAAAGGCTTTCTCTCCAGCTGGTGGTGGGGTAGGGGAGAGTTACTATGTCATTTCCCCATTGACTTCTCCATCTCTGTCTTCCTAGAGTTCCCTTTGTAGCTATGCAAGGACTTTGAGCTTTTAGGGTAATGGTTCTCTAACTTTAGTGAATATAAGAAAAGCACAAAAGGTTCTCTTAGAAGCTTCATTGGCTTCTAGAGACTCTGATTCAACAGTTTTGAGCATGACTCCAGAATCTGAATTCTAATGAAGCACCCCGATTATTCTGATGAAGGAAGATCATACTCTGAGAAGATTAGTTCTAGCAATTCCCATAAAATTTGCTACAAAGATCAAAGCTGTAGAGTGGGTGAGAAACGCTGTGTAGGGGATGCAGGAGTGTGGGACCCTGTCCAGATCTAATTATTTGCTTTCTAGTGTCCTTGAGCAACTCATTTCCCCTCTCTGTTACCACTCCTCTATCTTTATAGATGAAGGATGCTGACTCCAGTCCCTGAGACACCTCCAGTCCTATCAGCAGGCTGGGTTTCTCATGGACGTGACTGAAGTTGAGACCCAGGAACTGAGGCTATAGTTTTGGGGTATTTTTTACCCCTTTAAGCAAAAATTGTGAAATACACCACACATCTAGAAAAACTTACGACATGAAGGCACACAGTTATTTAATAATTCTAAAGTAGGCATCTATGTAACTACCACCCAAATTAAAGAATGGAACACTACCTGAAACTCCCCATGTGATCCTTTATAACTATGCCCTCACCCTTCGCCTAGAACAAGTCACTATTCCATCTGCTATGGTCAATTATTTTATATTTTAAATAGTTTTACCACTTTTGCATGCATCCCAAAATAGTATCTTAGTTTTGCCTACTGTGGATTTTATATAAAGTGTGAAAATGAAAGTCGCTCAGTCATGTCCGACTCTTTGCAACCCCATGGGCTATACAGTCCATGGAATTCTTCAGGCCAGAATACTGGAGTCGGTAGCCTTTCCCTTCTCCAGAGGATCTTCCCAATCCAGGGATCGAACCCAGGTCTCCCGCATTGTAGGCGGATTCTTTACCTGCGGAGCCACAAGGGGAACCTGAGACTATTGGAGTGGGTAGCCTATTCCTTCTCCAAGGGAATCTTCCTGACCCAGGAATTGAACCAGGGTCTCCTGCATTGCAGGTAGGTTCTTTACCAACTGAGCTAGGCTCATATTTATTTTTTGCTGTCAATATTAGAAAGATTTATCCACGATGCTATACATAGCTATAGTTCATTCATTTTTGCTGCTGTATAATATTCTTCTCGTGATTATACCACAGTTAATTATTCTATTTTTAATGAGTATTTGGGTTGTTTCCAGTTATTAGCTACTATAAATCATGCTGCTATGATCACTGTGTATGTGTCTTCTAATGCCATGTACACGACTACCTCTGGAAAGAAATGGATTTGGTGGGTCATAGGGCTTGCTGATCTCCAGCTTTGCTAGATAATGCCCAACCGTTTTATAAAATGTACCAGTCTGAACCTCTTATTATAAATGACTGAGAATTTATGGTTCTCCTCCTTCTCTCCAGAATTTTATGGATACTCTTTCTCTTTTCAGAGTCTTTGAACATGCTGATCCTTCCTCTTAGAGTGTTCTCTTTCCCTATTTTGTTATTTATCTTGCTAACTCTGCTGCTGCTGCTAAGTCACTTCAGTCGTGTCCGACTCTGTGCGACCCCTGAGATGGCAGCCCACCAGGCTTCCCCATCCCTGGAATTCTCCAGGTAAGAACACTGGAGTGGGTTGCCATTTCCTTCTCCAATGCAGGAAAGTGAAAAGTGAGTCGCTCAGTCGTGTCTGACTCTGAGTGACCCCATAGACTGCAGCCTACCAGGCTCTTCTGTCCATGGGATTTTCCAGGCAAGAGTACTGGAGTGGGGTGCCATTGCCTTCTCCGTGCTAACTCTAGGCAGTCATTAAAGACTCTTCCTCCTGGCAGTCTTCTCTGACTCCTCAAATCTGGGTTATGTGCCCTCCATATGCCTATGACTCCCTTCATTGTCCCCTCCATAGTCTGCATCACATATATTGTAACTTCTTATTCATCTGCCTGTCTTATCCCCTCCCCTGCACCCAAAAACCAGACTAAAGGATCTCTGAAGGCAAGGTGTGTACCTTGATCTAATATAGTGCCTAGCACACAGCTCAGTAGATGATTATTGAATGAGTAGAATCCATTTCTCCCCTCAACTCATGGCTCCTCTCAACCATTGGGAAGCCAGGTGAGTATTAAGGCCTTTCAGAGAATTGTTGCCAAAACAACAAATAATAACCCTGGGGAAATTAATTGTTAGATCTGGCTCTTTCATTAGTAGCTCATCAAAGGGCTCTGAGCCCCGAGGGGGACTCTTAAGGATAAGTAACCGATCAGCATGGAAGAAAGGGCATCTTCCTGCCATCCCCCCACCGCCACCACCACAAACACACAAACAGATACACCTCCTGCGAATTGCTGGGCCTGGCCATTTAACACAGTTATTACCAACTTCCACTTAGTGAATTATGAGAAACAGCCTCAAGAGAGCTTTCAAAGATCTTCAAATGGATGTTTAAAAGCCTGCGGTTTCTCAGACAGGCTCAGCTAATGGCATTTATTACTTGGAGGATAGGGTATTTACATAAAGCGGGATTTTTATTATAATAATCAGATGGTTCCCAAGAGGGAGGACAGAGAGGAGAGGGGAGAGTGGAGATACAAACATCCTATTTGGATGGATGTCAAACTTAGGAAAGGGGCCTCATGGGGGTGATCCTGGGGCAGGAGAGGCCAGGTACAGAGAACAAGAGAGTCAGCACGCTGGACAGCTCAATGTGTCTGTCAACGGATCTGTTGATCGGCATACTGTCTGACACTTTTTTCCTACTAGGGTCCTTCCTGTAATGATTTATGGCATGTTCCTCATTTATCCCAGCTATAGTCTGGGCTGGAGATAACCCAGGGTATTCACTAACTCCTGGCTTCATCAGTAGATCTAGGGATTCCTAAGCACTCATCTGTACCACAGTGGTCAAGATGAAGATGAATTAAACAAGTTGTTGCTGACTTCAAGGGCCTTAAATTGGTTATCTGTTTCTGGATAATAAACGACCCCAAAAAAACTTACAGGCATAAAATAATCATTATTTATTGTAATTCTGCTGATTGCGTGATTCTCCCACTGGCAGTGCCTAGGTAATTTATGCAACTGTAACCAGCAAGTGGATCCTTTGGGGCTGGGGGATAAGACAGTGTACAAATTTAATGAGAGTGATTCCAGGAGTGAGTCTGGAAAACGTGTCTTCCAGGTGGGCAGCTCTGAGCAGAAGATTTTAGGAAAAAGAATCAGCATGTAAACAAAGGTATGAACCAACTGGAGGCTGTTTGGGAGCCATGGAAATTGAAAAGTGGTTCTGACCAGATTATCAAAGGGAGAATGATTTCAGATGACTCTGGGGAGGTGCGTAGGGCACTGGATATTAAGTAAGGAACTTAGCCAGTATCTTATGGATTTTGAGGAGACCTGGCATAATACAATAAATATCATTTAGAAGAATAATTGCCAAATAAATATCAAGTACACTATTGAGCATTGGACATATGGCATTATCTCACCTAATCCTTGCTATGATTGTCAGTTTACACATAAATAAGCTGAGGTTTACCCAGGGTTGCATAGTTAATAAGTGCTAGTGGTGTGATTCAGAACTCAGATGGTCTGGCTTTAGAACTGGTTGATTTAGTTACTATATTCCATAGTTGTTATTGGGGGGGGGGCGGTTGTGGATCTTGGAGTTGGGAGTGGGACTGGTAATGAGAAATAAGGCAAAATTAAAATTTCATTTCAGAAAAAGGGGATGTTCCATAATTAAATAAATATGGAGAACACCGGATTAAACAAAGTTTAACAGGTTTCTTTACTGCTGCACTTCTTGGAGCCTAATGTGAAACACTAATACTCAACTGGAAAGTAAGCTCCATAAGTGCAGGGCTCTTGGCCTCTCATCGACAGTTCTTCCAATTTCCAACAGCCAGAATGGTACCAGACATACAGTAGTAGTTCAATAAACATGCACTGAATTAATTAACTGATTTGAGAATCTCCAAGGGCTTCCATATTCCAAAATTATTTAACTACAGAATAGCCTTTTACCAAGGCTGTTTTCCCCTAGTGAGCCTTCAAATGACAATAATGCTCTGTGGAATACAATTGAGAAGTTCAGCCTTAGAGTACATAAAAATTAAATCTAACTTTAATGTGTATCCACTGTGTCTCAGACACTCTTCTTCATTTACCCACTTGTCCGTGCCTCTGCATGCTAAGTTGCTTCAGTCATGTCTAGTCTACTCTTTGCGGTCCTATGGACCATAGCCTGCCAGGTTCCTCTGTCCATGGGATTCTCCAGGCAAGAATACTGAAGTGGGTTGCTGTGCCCTCCTCCAGGAGTCTTCCTGACCCGGGGATCGAACCTGAGTCTCTTACGTCTCCTGCATACCACTAGCGCCACCTGGGAAACCTGTCCATGCCTTTAGGAAACATGAACTGGGAGCTTGCCACTCATTGGAGCCCCTACAAAATACCAAGGGACAATGATAAGAAGACATGTCCCATGCCCTCAGCCAGGGAGCATTTTCTCATTTTATATAGGATTTAATTTTATGGATTTGCAACAATCTTGAACAGTTTTCTACCTCATTAGAGATGTGAAGCTCAGAGAGATGAAATGACTTTCTTAAGGTCTTAACACAGTCAGGTGAAAACTGCTGGCCCTTGCATGATGGACAGCCCTCTCCCACTCACAGGTGGAGCAGAGGGAAGCAGTGGTTGGCTTGGAGAATCCCACTCCATCTACACACTAGGATCCTGGACAATCGGGGGCCAGGGCTGCACTGTCCCTTCAAACAGGTAAACTGAGGTTGCCACTGTTTCTTCCTGCTGCAGGAATAAAGTGTTTCTCAATGGCTGGACCATGCAGCAGAAGTCTGAGCTAGAGAAGCAGCGGACCCCAGACTGTAATGAGGATGTCCTGGGCTACCCAGTGGGTGGGTCCTGGCTTCAGGCGATTCCTTAGCCGACACACAAGTCTTCCTGCTGTGGGGGCAGGTGAAGTATGTGGGAGTTCCTTTCATTATTAAAGGGCCGGGCCCCACCTCCCATGATCATACAGGCACATGCATGTAGGACTATGCACACTTGTCCAGAGACAGGCATGAACATGCACCTGGGGACTCAAGCACATAGGCACACAGACAGGCACACCCACAAAAGGGCACAAAAATGCAGGTGCACACAGAGCACACCCACACAGATGCACACGCAGGGGCCTGTACACTCATCACATACCTGATGAGTCACATACCTGACAACCATCCCTCACTCTGCAGCACTCCATGCTAAGTCCTTCCCTGGAAAGATATGAGAGGAGGTGACGGGATGAGATAAGGCCAGGTACCAAGGCATAGTGGGCCCATGAGAATCGGTGACATGCTGTCCCTAGACATGGCAGGTCTGGCCCAGGCTGGCTGCTTACAAGGTTCTCTCCTTTCAGCCACAGGTTGTCCACTAAAGCACTGGTCAGCAGACCTGGACTCTTGGAAGTGCCAGCTCTTATAACAAAGTAATCACCTTGACAGATGGAAGAGCTTAAAAGAAGTTCCCCACGATCAGGGTACTTGTGTAACCCTATTTAACATCCCTTAAATAAGCTGTGTGTGTGCTAAGTCACTTCAGTCATGTCCAGCTCTTTGTGACCCCTGGCCCGCCAGGCCCCTCTGTCCATGGGGATTCTCCAGGCAAGAATACCGGAGTGGGTTGCTGTGCCCTCCTCCAGGAAATAAGTAAGTTCCATCATTTTGGGAGTCGGGGTAGTCACATCACTCATTTCCTAACATTAAATGTGATCAGTTTCAAATCCCCATCCAGCTGGCCAGGAAGAAAATTCAACTAGTCAAAATTGAGCTTCCCTCTTCACCTCCACCTCTGCCAACTGAACTGAGGTCCTAAGGGTTTACTCAGAGCAGGTCATCTGGGGAGAATCCTCTGGTTCTCCATTCCCACTGGCCATTATTAAAATGCTCTTTGTCCAAACTCACATATAGTTATCCCTCTGTATTCATGGGGGACTGGTTTCAGGACCACCCCAGAATACCAAAATCTGTGGATGCTCAACTGTCTTGTGTAAAATAGCACAGTACAGCCAACCTTCTGTATCTGAGAATTCTGTATCCATGGGTTCTGAATTTGTGAATTCAAGCAACTGGCAGATATTGAGGGCTGACTGTAGTCCTTGAAGCCATGTGATTCTGAGGTCTGAATGTCAGTCATATACACAGGGACCCCTGTTGGGTCTGAAAACTCTGACGCCTTTCCTACAGAGAGGCTCCCAGGTGGGCTTCCTTAGCATTCCAGAGTTCTAGAAGTGGGTGTGCAGATTGTCATACACACATACACACACTCCCTGGATGAGACTCTAGAGTGTCCTGGAGAACAATCAGTTAAAAAGAGTCACTGAAATATAAATATGTCTTCCTTTATCAGCCCGACTCTCCAACAAAATTGATCGACTCCCAGCACACTTAATTCCAATGAAACGCACGTTCTCGGTGCTATAAAAATGACTTTATCACGGTCAAGAAGAGAATGATTAAAAGAAATGAATATGTGGGTGATTGAATACAGGATGTCCAGTGACAGTGCAGTGGAGGACGAAGATTGCTATCTCAGTTCAGCCTCTGCTGGGTTTACAGTCCTCCCAGGGGCTGCCCCATCTCTGAGCAGAGGTGGGATGGCCACAGAGTAAATGCTGCCCTGGCCACACCTGGCAGCCATCACGCGGCACACACATCACAATCACCTGGGCTGGCCTGGCCACCTCTGGCCTCCTGTTGCGGTCAGCACAGAGAAAGCACGGACTGAGGACCCTGGGGTCAGATTAAGGGGATCGGAATGCCAGCTCTCTCATGTAATAGCTGTGCGGCCTTACATAAGCTGGCTAACCCCACTATACCCCACTTTCTCCTTCCGGAAAATGGGAATAATGATAACAGGAGGGTTTCACTGAGTTTGCTGTTAAGATTAAATGTTGTAACATACCTGAAGTAGAGTGATGGACCCAGGGGAGGCCAGGGCTGACTGACTTGGTGTTTGTGTTTTCACTCGGATCTGTGCTTGCCTTCCTGAGCTTGGGCTTCCCTTATGGCTCAGCTGGTAAAGAATCGACCTGGGTTTGATTCCTGGGTTGGGAAGATCCCCTGGAGAAGAGAAAGGCTACCCACTCCAGTATTCTGGACTGGAGAATTCCATGAACTGCATAGTCCATGGGGTCGAAAAGAGTCGGACATGACTGAGCCTACCAGGCTCCTCTGTCCATGGGATTTTCCAGGCAAGAGTACTGGAGTGGGTTGCCATTCCAGGGATGGAACCCAGGTCTCCCTCATTGCAGGCAGACACTTTACCGTCTGAGCCACCAGGGAACATATGATCCCTGGGAAGGGATGATCTCTTGGGACAGGATCATCTTAGCTGGGAGGAGCCTGGCATGTGAGTGGAAGAATGCCTGTCTCCCTGTAGATCCCTGCTGCCCTCCGCTACAGTCCCAGGTTCTTTGCCCAGAATTCAAGGCCCTCCAAGATCAAACTCCATCCACCCCTGCTTCGGGCATTGCGGACTCACCTCCTCCAGGAGGTCTTCCCGGATCTCGCCAGGCGAGTCTGAGGTCCCTGCTCTGGAGCTGCCAGAGTGCCTGAGCATACCTCCCGATCTTAAAACAGGGAGATCCGCACTGAATGAAGCAGAGGGAGAGCTGTGGGCTAGGAGTGGGGAGACTCGGGTCCTGGGGCTTGGCGTAGGACTGAGCAGAACTCACCCCCAAACCCCCTTCCCATTCTCCACCCGGGGCAGGAAAGGAGCTGGGCCGGGGGCTCCAGGTCGGCGACCACGTGCCATCCCCAGACCGGCATTCGCCCGGGGCTCCCGGGCGCAGAACAAAGGGCCCGGGCTGGGCCGCGGCGGAGCGGAGCGCCCCCCGCCCAGCCCTCTGCGCTTGCGCCCGGCGTGCGCTAGCCACTCGCTGGGCCCCCAAGGTTGGGTCCCGGTCCGGGTCCAAGTCCGGGTCGAGGTCTCGCGCCCCGGAGGGGCTCCTGGGGGAGGATTTGGGGCGGGCGTGGGCGGGAGATCAGCAGGTGCTCCCTCGCTCGCTCCCCACACCCCCAATCCGGCCCCCTCCCCCGCACCTTCCGCGGACAGTTAGAAGTATTGCTTTGGTTTTGCTGACCCGCTTGGAGCCGAGTAGAAAATTATCTGTTGCCGCGAAAATAATTAAAGGTGGTGCCCGTGGGGGCGCGTTAGAGTTCCCTCCCTCCCCGCCCTGGGAGAGTCGGGGACCGAGAGGGAGAGGAGCTATGCCTGGGGACCCCAGAGGCCCCAGAACCTGCCAAACTGGACCCAACTTCGGGTGTTTCCGGACATACAGGGCGCTGGGTGGGCCATCCTTTCTGACTCCCCTGGTTTAACAAACCCTGAGTCTTCACCATGGCGACGAGACCCTGGGGGATTAGCCCCTGCTCCTGCCGCAACCCACACTGACCACGGTGCCCTTTAGTGTCCCCACGACTTCAGTGTCCTTTCTGCTTCCTGGACATGCTGATGGCTTTCATGATCTAGGGTCTCTGCACGTGTTCCTCCTTCTGTGTGGAAAGCTGTGGACCTCACTCTACCATGACTGGCTCCTACCCTCTCAGCTGAATGTCACCGCCTCCAGAAGCCCTCCCTGAACATCCTTTTGGAAGTAGAATTCCCCACTACCTTTTTAGTCCCTATGCTCCCTGTTGCTTTCCTTCTCTTTCAAGACATGTGTCAAATTTTGTAATTAGACATTGATTGGTTTAAAGCTTCCTAAGAACATGGCAGTCTGTCCCTCACTACCCCTTTCTTAAGTAGCCACCTGAGTGCCTGGCTTCCCCTCCTCCTTTTTCTTCCTGAGAAGTGAAGGTTCAAGGGAACCCCTGATGGAAGAGAAGGTGGCAGGGTGGACAGGTCAAGAAGTGCATCTCCTTGGCAGGTCCGGTCAGGGAAGGTGGGTTCTCAGTGTGGGCTGGTTGTCTCTGACCTGGCTCCTGAGGCCCCCATGGCCATTCCAGCCTTAGGTTCCAAGTGCCTGGCACAGAAGGGTTCACCATCCCCTACAGGAGCTACTAACCACGTGGCCAGTAACCATTTGAGCCCCACTAGAGATGTGAAACAAGCATACAATGCAGACTGAACTTTGAGTGTGAAGGAAAGAATGTAAAATAGCTCATTAATGACTTTTTATATTGATTCTGTGTTGAAATGTTGACATGAATATTTTGGATCCATTAAGTTAAATAAAATATATTCTTAAAATTAACTTTACCTGTCTCATTATTTTTTTAAATATGGCTACTAAAAATGTAGAATGATATACGTGGGTTACATTTGTGACAGCCATATATTTTCTTTGGATGGTGCTGAGCTGAGTGTCTGATTGACTCCATAGGTCTGCCCCTCAGCTCCTGGCCAGCCACATTTAAGGGGAGGGGAATAAATGCTACCACTTGACAGTGAGTGTCCAGAAACTGGGGGGCCAAACTGAACAGCCCATTTCTTCCAGCCGACACCTAAAGATGGGCCGCTGTGTCCTTCGCCTGCGGGAGAGTGGGAGCAAACCCAGATGGGTTTCACATGGATCGCCTGCCTCTTCCCACTTCTTGTAAATTTTCACTGACTCCATTGAGCACTGAGTTGGTTCACCTCCAACCTCCATTCCCTCATTCTCCCTCTAATACAACCAGCCACCTCTCTACAAATTTGAGTTGAGTTCACAATGGATTCTTCCATATTGCAATAGTATGTTACTATTTTGCGTTACAATACAAATCGTCCTTCCCACATTCAACTAGCATCTGGCTCTGTTTACCTTTGACAGAGGACACCTAGGGGAAGTTGGCAGGGGCTGGCGTGTGTGTGTGTGTGTGTGTGTGTGTGTGTGTGTGCTAAATCGCTTCAGTTGTGTCTAACTCTTTGTGACCCCCATGGACTGTAGCCTGCCAGGCTCCTCTGTCCATGGGATTTTCCAGGCAGGAATGCTGGAGTGGGTTGCCAAGCCCTTCTGAAGGGGATCTTCCTGACCCAGGGATCAAACCCACGTCTCTTGTGTCTCCTGCATTGCAGGCAGATTCTTTACCTCTGAGCCACCGGGGAAGCCCCAGCAGTGGCTTGGCTGACCCCAGGTCTGGGTTCCTTGGCTCCAAGGGCCACTCACAAGAGTCCAGTCTCCTCCAAGTCTCTCTCTGAATGCTCAGTCTTCTTACCCTCTGGATAAAGGCGGTGTTCTCTAATTTAATCATCTACAAATCACTATCAAAATGTAGGCTTTATCTGTGTGCCAGCCACACTATTATTTTCTTAATATTTTTCTTTAAATGGGTTCAACTCTTTTACTTTGTCAACTACTTACTAAATTTCAACTTTTACCCTTTTTACGTTTATTTAAAAGGGAATTCATATTACTGCCATAAATGCAAAACCAGTATCTCTGGCCATAGAGGTAAGATATCTATAAAGATAAATACAATGAAAGAACCATAATGCTACTGAAATCAAGCCAGTCAAGGCTGCTTGCTTTCTCCTTAAAAAAAAGTTCCGGGGCTCCCCTGGTTGCTCAGTGGTTAAGAATTCGCCTGCCACTATAGGAGACATGGGTTTGATCCCTGGTCTGGGAACATTCCACATGCCCCGGAGCAACGAAGCCCGTGTGCCACAACTATTGATCCTGTGCTCTAGAGCCCGGGAAGCACAACTGCTGAGCCCACACACTGCAACTACGGAAGCTGGCAAGCTCCAGAGCCTGTGCCCCACAACCAGAGAAGCCGCCACAACGAGAAGCCCGTGCTCCACCACTAGAGAAAGTCCACACAGCAAAGAAGACCCAGTACAGCCAAAAATAAATAAATAATTTAAAAAAAAAAAAGAGATCAGGAGTGCTAGGCTTGTGTTGAAGACATACCAGCATCAAGCTGCTACTTTCTTGTCTGCCAAAGCAGAGTTGCAATATGACTAAAGAGGGCATGTCCTTCTCACAGCAGGATTTATATATTTGAAGCCAGGACAAAGCACTAACCTGTGCAGGGGATTTAAAATCCAGACCTGGAAGTAGTGTATCAGGTGAAGTCATTGAGAGCTGATTTTCTGAGCTAAATGATAGCAGGACTAGTCATAATAATAGAGATTACTCGCTGTGCAGTTATGCACCTCATACCCTGTTGGTCACTAAAAACATTAGTTTATTTAATGCTTGCATCAACTCGGTTTATCTGTGGTTTTAACCACTGCCAGGTATCTTGCCTCTCACCTTGAAGAAAGGTCTGGTATTTGCATCCAGCGTGGACATGTTGGTGACAGGGGCTGCGATGGTAGAGAAGGTACTGCCTGCTGTGGCTATCGCCATTTGGCATGCAGCACTGGTGGCTTGATGGCGTGCAAGAGCGGGCTCTCCCCTTCACAATCGGTGTGAAAAATCAGGAAAGTCACTTCACCTTTCTGAGCCTCAGTTTTCCCATCTGTCAATGGGGCCAGCCTGGGGCTCTCCTCTCCTGGCCTGACTCAAGTCGAAATAAAGGGCAGGAAAGCACTTTGTCTGTAATCTGTGTGATGATGATTGGCTTAAGAGCATCTTGCTGATGATCACTGCAGAAACTCCCTCCCCAAAACACAGTGCAGAAGCCACACAAGCGAGTAGTAAAAGGTACTTAATAAGTAATAAGGGCAAACACTGAGCACTTACTATATCGTATCGCTGCTCTAGTTACTGCACACATAGTGACCAATTGATACCTTACAACAGTCTTACAGGGAAGCGTTTGTTATTTTCATCCTCATTTTGCAGAGTGGGAAACTGAAGCACAGAGAGGTCAAGTAACTGGCCCAAGGTCACCCTGCACGAAGTGGCAGAACTGGATTTGAACCCAGGCAGCTGGGCTTGAGCATCAGTCCCTTCACCACGACTCTGGTGCATCTTTACATTTACAACAGACAAACCAGACGTTGTTGTTGTTCAGTCGCAAAGACATATCCAACTCTTTGTCACCCCACCGACTGTAGCTCACCAGGCTCCTCTGTCCATAGGATTTCTCAGGCAAGAATTTCCTTCTCCTGGGGATCCTCTGGACCCAGGGATTGAACCCGTGTCTCCTGCATTGGCAGGCTGAGTCTTTACCGCTGAGCCACCCAGGAAGCCTCAAATTAAATGACTCGGTGGTTAACAGAGTTGGGGCAAATCCCCTGTTTAATGAAGCCCTGATTGGTTTAAAGTAAAAATCTTCTAATTATGATGAGAAAGGAGAATGTCTTAGGCAAGGTCTTGTTTACTGTCCACTCTGGTGATTACAAGCCCTCCAGTTCTGGTTGGAAGGGAAAGATAAAGTCAAGGATTGAGATGGCGATGGAGGAAGAGCTCTGAGCTCATTTGCAGAGAGAACCCGAATGCTAGCCCGGGGCCAAGCTGCTGCTGGCTGCTGCTGCTGCTAAGTCGCTTCAGTCGTGTCCGACTCTGTGCGACCCCATAGGCGGCTGCCCACTAGGCTCCCCCGTCCCTGGGATTCTCCAGGCAAGAACACTGGAGTGGGTTGCCATTTCCTTCTCCAATGCATGAAAGTGAAAAGTGAAAGTGAAGTCGCTCAGTCGTGTCCCCATGGACCCCATGGACCGTAGCTCACCAGGCTCCTCCGTTGCAAATATTTGTTCTCTCTGAGTCTCCACACACAACAGCAACAACAGCAAGTGCTCACAGGTGCCAAAAACCGCGCCCGGCATTTTCCATGCCTCTCAATGGGCCTCTGAGATTTGAATCATCACCTTCACTTAGGGGGTGGAGCAATAGAGGCTCAAGATTGCGACGAACCTTCTTGGGACCGTGGGCAGGGGGTGTTCCTGGCCAGAAAGGAAGGCTGAGGGGGTCTCTGGGCAGAGAGGGGGAGGGGCGGGACCATCCTGGTCTCTTTCACGGCTATGAATAGTTAAGAGGCAATTACGATGCTAATTTGCAGAGCTAATGACTGTAGCTCGGAGAGAGGGGGAGCTGGGAGACGCTGTCTGCCAGAGCTGCCAGTCAGCGCCCTGCAGGCACAGTTCCCTTGAAATCTCTGGACCATGGCTGAGTCTAGGCAGAGACACTGGCTCCTTGTCCCCGAAACGTCGTGGTCCCTGGTCCCAGACAAGACTCATCTCTGCCAGGTCCTTCCTCAGTGTCCCTCAGGACGAAAGCAGTGTTGCTAGGACTTCAGGCCAGTGATCAGGAGGCGGCTGCAGACTCCAGGGACCAAGAAAGGTGTTCAGGAAGGACTTCCCCGGTGGTCCAGTGGTTAAGAATCCTCCCGCCAATGCAGGGGACACAGTTTGATCCCTGGTCCCAGAGGATCACACATGCCACAGAGAAACTAAGCGTGTGCGTCACAAGGACCGAGCCAGTGCTCTAGACCCATGAGCCGCAGTTACTGAAGTTACTGCCTAGAGGTCATGCTCCACAAGAAGAGAAGACCCTGCGATGAGAAGCCCGTGTGCCGCAACGAAGAGTAGCCCCTGCTCACTGCAGCTAGAGAAGGCCCACAGCAACAAAGACAAAGCACAGTCAAAAATAAATAAACCTTAAAAAAAGATGCTCAGGAAATTTTTTCATCTTCCCCCTCCCTGGAACAAAAACAATAATAACAATAGTACTCACAAAACAAGATGTGTTTATCTTGTTGGAGGCAGGCAGTCTGTGACTCACTAGCCCTGTGGGTTTAGGCAATGTACTTTACTTCCTGTGCCTCAGTTTCCTCATCTGTAAAATGGGGATGAAAAAATGCCTATCTCATAAGGCGAGTATCAAGTTTAATTGACACAATGCCCATAAGCCCTTGGCGTGATACTGAAAGTGGAATAGAGGTCACTGTGGGCAGGGTCGTGGGGATGTCACCCCGAGTAAGATGCACAGGGTCCCAGGCTTGTGGTGGAGAAAGAAACAATTAAACAAGTGATCAGAGAACAACATGAAAGGCGCTGCGATGGGCAAGGTTAAGGGGGCTGTAAGCTCATAGTGACGGAGGGGCATAATCAGGATGAAGGTGGGGAGTGGCAGGTAGGGAGGGCTTCATGGAAGAGCAGGTGTCTCAGAAAGGCCAAATGTGGGACAAAGATTTTCAGATGAAGACTGGGGTAAAGGGGTAGAGGATGGAGATTCCTTCTCCATCACTGTTTCATCAGCAAATCCATCAGTGCCAGGCGGAGCCCTCTCCAGTCATCACACACATGACATTGACTCAGAAGTCACATCTCACTAGGAAGTCAGGGCTCGGGGACTGAAGTGTAGGAGGGGTTCATGTGACACGGGTACACATCACGGGCACATCAGAATAAGGGAATTGCCCACAATTAACTGTGACTGTGTCATTGTGACTGATGCTGCAATACGTGGCAAAAGAGTGGGAGAGAGGAAAAGGACAGATGTTGGATTGAATTGCTGCCA
The DNA here is from genome assembly GCF_027580195.1 of Bos mutus. NCBI lineage: Eukaryota > Metazoa > Chordata > Mammalia > Artiodactyla > Bovidae > Bos > Bos mutus. Next base: position 51,817,065 of record NC_091629.1, on the reverse strand, counting down.
AAAGGGGGGCTTCCAAACAAAACAAAACAAAACAAAAGGGGGGCTTCCCAGGTGGCGCTAGTGGTAAGGAACCCACTGCCAATGCAGGAGACACAAGAGACGTGAGTTCAATTCCTGGGTCAGGAAGAGCCCCTGGAGGAGGGCATGGCAACCCACTCCAGGGTTCTTGCCTGGAGAATGCCCATGGATAGACGAACCTGGCAGGCTGCAGTCCATGGGGTTGCAAAGAGTCAGACACAACTAAAGAGACTGAGCACCCATGCACGCAGCCAAAAGAGAGTGAGGAAATTTCCTCCTCCCTCGAGCTCTTGTCAAGGTGGCTCCAAGGAGGAGGACGACTGTGAAGGCAGCGAGGGGGGAGTCCCTCCATGTCACAGAAGACCTTCCACGGCTCCTCCCCCTCCTCTTGTTAATCCAGGGCTTCTCAGACGTGAGCACACACCAGAGCCACCTAAGGACTTGTTAAAACACAGCTTCTGGTCCTGGCCCTGAGGTTTCTGGTTTAGTAGATTTGGGGTCAGACCCCAAAATTTGCATTTTTAACAAGTTCTCGGGTTGCCAATGTTGCTGTTCGGCGTACCACACTCTGAGAAACCTGGTTCCCCAGCCTCATCTCCTGCCATTTCATCTCATGCCCCCTACAAACCACAGCCTTGCCCCCACCCCATGCCTGCTGCCCATCATCAGTGGGTTTTTTGGTTTTGTTTTGTTTTAACGTTTTGGCTGTATAGCATGTGGGATCTTAGTTCCCTGACCAGGGATCGAACCCACGTGAGCAGTCTTGGAAGTGAGCAGTCTTAACCACTAGACTGCCAGGGAATTCGCTATCAGTGTTTCTGACGTGTGGTAAAGGCCAAGAAAGTCTGACCCAACCACACAGAATGAGACAATGGAATTCTGAACTCAATTGACTAGGAGACATGAAAAATCAAAACAAAACCTAAACTAAAACGAACCCTCTGAAGCTAGTTTATGTGGAAGGACTCAAGTAAGAGTGTACATCTGTGGTCCTCTGCTCCAGCCCTCGCGGGACCTATCTGAACACCTTGTTCTCCAACCTCTCTCCGCATTCAAGCAGGTCCAGGAGAGTTAGCCAAAGATGGCAACAGACAGCGTGGCTCAAGAGGCACATGTATGACCTGTGTGTCTCTATTCTCCCCGCCTCCCCGCTGCAGACATCACTAATCACTCACAGCTCTCTGGAACCGACTTAGCATCAGAATCTTCCCAATGTGGTCCAGACATCCACTTCCGAATAAGCAGACCTGGTACTCAAATTTAAAATTATGTGTACTGGTCAGGAACTGAGGATGCCTTCCTCACTGCCTCTCTTGACTCCTCTAATTACAAATTACTTCTATTCATTACCTGCTTCTGTCTCAGCTCCTGGTTCCATTCTCCTGCATCCCTGCCACCTCGTGATACTCTCAGCCATACAGAAATTTAGACTTCAACTCTTTTGAGTGGACTTTTACTTTGGAGCTTAGCACAAGGCCCAGCAACATCAGATACCTAAGCCATGTTGTTGTTATCTGGGAGTCTCTGAGTGAAAAAAAGCAAGTTTAAAAAAAAAAAAGAAAAAAGGCAAGTTTTCCTAGTGTCTCAGTTATTACTGCCTAATAAGCTGCTCCAAAACTTACTAGCTTCTGGAGAACTCTATACTTTGAAAAGATACATGCACTCCAATGCTTACTGCAGCGCTATTTACAATAGCCAAGACACAAAAGCAACTGAAATCCACTGACAGAGGATTGGATAAAGAAGATGTGGTATATATATAGACACAATGGACTATTACTCAGCCAAAAAAGTTATGAAATATTGATATTTGCAATACCATGGATGGACCTAGAGATTATCATACTAAGTGAAATAAGTCAGAGAAAGACAAATATCATAAGATATCACTTATATGCAGAATCTTAAAAGATGATATGAATGAACTTATTTATAAAACATAAACAGGCTCAGACTTTAAAGATAATCTTATGATTATCAAAGGGCAAATGTGGGGAAATAAATTAGGAGTTTGGATTAATATATACACACTACTATATATAAAATAGGTAATCAACAAGGATCTACTGGATAGCACAAGGCACTTACTCAATATTCTGTAATAACCTATATGGGAAAAGAATCTGAAAAAGAATGGTTGTATGTGTATGTATAACTGAATCACTCTGTTGTACACTTGAAGGTAACACAACATTATACAATGAATCAATTATGTGTGTGTGTGCCCAGTCACTTCATTCGAGTCTGACTCTGTGACCCAGTGAATTGTAGCCCAATCTGTTCATGGGATTCTTCAGGCAAGAATGCCAGAGTAGGTTGCCATGCCTTCCTCCAGGGGATCTTCTCAACCCAGGGATCAAACCCACATCTCCTGTGCTTCCTGCATTGCAGGTGGACTCTTTACAGCTGATCCCCAGGAAGCCCAAATCATATTATACTCGAATATAAAATAAAAATTAAATTTTAAAAAGTACTAGCTTCAAGCAACAATGGTTTTATTTGCTCATCATTCTGTGGGTCAAAGCTTTGGTAGGGTTCATCTGGATGCTTCTTCAGCTTCCCATGCCATCATATGGCCTTCTCACATGGCTGGCAAATGATACAGATTTCAGGAGGGTCTTTCCACGTAGCTGCTCGGGCTTCCTCACATCATGGTGGCTGGATTCCAAGAAGGAGCATTTCAAGTGACAAAGGCAGAAGCTGTTGATCGCCTAGGATCCAGTTTCAGAGCTACACAGTGTCACTCCCGTCACATACTACTGGTCAAATGGGCCATAGAATCAGCGCTGACTTAAGAAGAAGGGAAATAGACTCTATTTCTCCAGGAGAGGAGTGGCAAAAAATTTGCACCATTTTTAAGCCATCAAATCTGTAGCGTTTAAGATTATGGTATCCAGTACATGCTCAATAAGGTCTTCAATAATGGCGGCTCAGTGGTAAAGAACATGCCTGTCAGTGCAGCAGACCAGGGTTCAGTCCCTGGATCAGGAAGATCTCCTGGAGAAGAGAATGGCTACCCTCTCCAGTATGCTTGCCTGGGAAATCCCATGGACAGAGGAGCCCGGCGGGCTACAATGCATGGGGTCGCAATGAGTCGGACATGACTTAGTGACTAAGCAACAACAACAGATGCTCAATAAGTATTTCTTTTTAAGCAATTAATTTTCCAATTTATTTTTGACTGCGCTGTCTTTTGTTGTGGGCTTTCTCTACTTGCAGAGGCAGAGGCTACGCTTCACTGTGACCCAAGGGCTTTTCGTTGTGGTGGCTTCTCTTGTTGCAGAACACAGGCTCTAGAGCACAGGCTCAGTAGTTGTGGGGCATGGGCTTAGTTGCCCCAAGACACGTGGGATCTTAGTTTTCAGACCAGGGACAAAACCTGCATCTCCTGCATTGGCAGGCAGATTCTTAACCGGTGGACCACCAGGGAAGTCCACAATCAAGATGGGTTTTTTTTAATTAATTTATTTTTTATTTGAAGGATAAAATTTTTTATAGAATGTTGTCGTTTTCTGTCAAACATCATATAAATCAGCCATAGGTGTACAAATGTCCCCTCCCGCAATCAATATTTTTTAAGTGAATGAATAAATTGATGTTATTGCCAGGACTGGCTGGGGCTCTTGCAATTCATCCTGTAACCCAGATCCCAGGCCTGCCTCACGTTTCCTTGCACAAACCCAGACTTAGGTCCTGACCCAACTGCATGCTACTGCAGGGTGATTGGTGGATTCCTACACCCATCCTGGTATGTGGGAGGGACGAAGGAGGTGCAGGCCTTAAGGGTGGGGACCCCACCAAAGGGTATGGGTAGAAGCTCCCTGGAAATTAGTCACACTTGGGGGCAGGGAGTCAAGGCTGCCCCTGGCCCATTTCTATCTTGTTGATGTGGAATTGGAGAAAATGCTGATTTTTTTTTTTTTTTTTTTGAGCACTGGAGACAGAGAGCAATCTGGGTTGCTATGCAACCAGTGCCTGTGCCCAGCTGATAACACCAGAGGAATTAACTGTCCTTGTCCCGCACAGGCTCTGGAGGAGGCGGCTGATGCTGCCTCCCAGCACCCTAGCCTCAGCCCCCCACCAGCTCAGTTTCTGGCCCAGCTATGGATGGGGGAGTCTGGCCTCTCTCTTGCTTCACAAAGAGCAACCAGGGGAGTCCCTTGCCTCCTGCCAAGGAGGAGGGCATTGCAGAGTGTAAGGAGGGGGCTGCCTGGGGGTCTCTTGGACACAGGGCATCCTTGTCTTCTTTGATCTGCTAATGAGCTGTGAATTAAAGACAAACACAAACTCAGAGGGAGGCTGGAAAGAGGGCAAGGCTTGTGAGGGCCTGGCCCAGAGTGAGGACAAGATGGGCAGAATGGGGACACCTCCTGCGGCAGCAGAAGAACACAAACACTGCAGCAGCCGGGGCTCAGCCTGCTCTGCCCACACAACAAGCCCCCCAAGGCCCAGGGAGAGGCAGGCCAGGCAGGGAGGGGATGTCCCAGTGGGCAAGGGAGAAGGGGGCGGGCAGGAAGGGCCTTGGCATCCTCAGAGGACCAAGGACTCTCATCCCCAGAGTCTAAGGAGCAGAGAGAAGCCTGTATAGGGACTCAGGGAGGAATCCTCAGGGGGAGACCCAGGAAACATATTTAATGTGTTCATCTCCTCACTGGATCGACACTTTGAGGACAAAGACCATGTAATATAAGGATTTCCGAGTCAGACCTGCATTCAAATCCAACCACTTATATAGCTGTGGAACCTTGAGCCAACCACTTCACCTCCCTGAACATCAACCTTCTCAGCCACAAAAAAAAGGAGAATAATATCTCAACAGATGTGTCATGAGAATAGAACGTGATCATGTATTTGGTTTAACCACAAACTGCTTTTCTGTGAGTGAAAACCAGTTGAATATCAGCTCATCCTAAACCGTCCAGCGCTGAGCAGTGTCCCACACCCATAACATACTCCGTAAAATAGAAGCAGCTATTGATCCCTGGTATTGTAATGGGTGGTACTCCAGTGTGCGTGTTCAGTGGATGAATGAATGAACGAAGAAGGGCAGGCTAGGGACACAGCAGGGGCTGAGTGGCCCGTGGCTTGTCCCCAGAGCCCAGAAGATGCTGACGGGTGAAAAGGGCATAACCCCTGGGTCAGCAGGGGACAATGTTCACAGCCCCTGCCTTTCTCCTCCTCCCTCCTCAGCCCCTCGCCCCCTCCCCCTGCCTCTGGATGCCCTCTGTTTATTTCTCTCTCTTGCCCCATTTACTGAGCAAAAGTCTTGTTTTCAGGTTACCATGGTTACCATTTACTTGCACACTTACTCTGTGCTGGGCTCCAATCTAAGCACTTTGCAGACATTAACTCATCTACTCTGAACAACCACCTAACTTGAACCTTATTTTTAACCCTTTGAGATAGGGTTTGACATCTGTTATTTTATTGAGGCATAATGTGCATACAATAAAACACACACCAGTCTCAGTTTATAGGTCAGCGAGTTTTGGCAAATGGATACATCCATACAGCCACTACCTTAGTCAAGAGGCAACATTTTTAGAACTTCCCACGTGGTCCAGTGGTTAAGATTCTTTCTTCCAATGCCAGGGGCTCGGATTCAATCTCTAACGGTTTGATCCCTGGTCAAGGAACTAAGATCCCACATGCTGTGCAGTGAGACCAAAAAAAAAAAAAAGATGCCACAGTCTCATCACCCCAGAAAGTTCCCGCCTGCCCTTTGCAGTCAAGCCCCCCACGGAGTCTCCCGCCCATCCCTCTGCACCAGCTGCCACTGAAGTGCTTTTTGTCACTGTAAACGTGTTTTCACTTTTCTAGCATTTTGTATGGGAATCATACAGTGTGTACATTTTTTGTCTGACTTCTCTTATTTATCATTAATGTCTCCCTTTTAATTACTGAGTCATTGTTATGGATTGAATCATGTCTGTACCCCACCCCCTGAAAATTCAGTGGTTAAAGTCCTAACCACCAACGTGATTGTATTTGGAGACCGGACATAAAAGGGGCAATTAAGGCATCACCGACTCAATGGACATGAGTTTGAGCAAGGTCTGGGAGTTGGTGATGGACAGGGAAGCCTAGCGTGCTGCAGTCCACGAGGTCGCAAAGAGTCAGACATGACTAAGAGACTGAACCGAACTGAACTGAAGGTTAAATTAGGCCATAAACGCCTGATGTCCTTATAAGGAGAGGAAGAGACAAGTGGGGATGGACAGGCAGGAAGGAAAGACCACGCGAGGACGCAGCAAGAAAGCAGCCATCTGCAAGGTTAGGAAAGGGACCTCGGGAGAAACGAAATGTGCCTCAGCTTGATCTTGGACTTTCAGCTCCAGAATTGTGGGAACTGATGCCCCAGCTGGAGCCTGGGGGTCCCTGCCAGGGATAAGAAAGCAAGGAAAGGGGAGGAGGCCTGGGAGTTTCCTGGGAAGGACTATCCCCCATCTTTGCCCTCAGAGGCCAGGATACACCAACCTTCAGCAGGAGCCCAGTTAGAGGAGTGGGTGGTGCCCCACAGGCTGAGGGAAAACTGGGAGCAGGAGAGGAGATATGCAGGGGGAGACTGCTGAAGAAAGACCCTGCTAAGGACTCAGGACAGGCTCTGCCTCAACAAACCTCAGTCTGCCTGTCCTTGCAATGGGCGTGATAATTCTCTTCCAGATCCATGGAGCTGGAAGGGATTTTAAAGAGAATGAGAGGAATTTCCTAGGCAGTCCAGTGGTTACGAGTCAGCCTTGCAAGGCAGGGGACAAATTCTGTGGTTCAGTCCTTGGTCTGGGAAGATCCCACATGTTGTGAGGCAACAAAGCCCAAGTCCCGCAACTACTAAAGCTCACAGACTCTAGAGCCTGTGCTCCACAAGAGAAGCCACCACAAAGAGAAGCCCGCACACCACAATAAAGGCCCAGTGCAGTCAAAAATTAATTAATTAATTAAATTATTTTTAAAAATAAAAGAGAACGAGAGCGCTGGAGTCCCATGTTGCCAAGTCAGTGAAGTGAGGAGTGGGGAGACTGGTCACCTCCATTTCACAGATGATAAAAGCTGAGACCCAGGGAAGAGAAGGGACACTGGGGTCTGGGCCAGCCCACCACGAAGCCCCACCGCTGCGGGCTGAGACTCTGTCTCCAGGTCTGGGCTCTGAGAAGGACTCTGGGCCTTTGTGCCTCCGACACTTGCCTCCCAAACAGGCTGTAAGCCCTGCAGTCTGATATCGTGTCCAGCTTCCTATTATCTCCCTGGAATATAGTGGGGCTCCTGACACACAGATGGTACCCAGTCAACATTTGTGGAATTAATAAATAAATCCATGAACAGTAGCCATGCTTTTCAAAGGGGCATATGAGTAGCCTGGCAGAGTACCAGAGAGCACCCCTTCTTGGAATGTCCCTTTTGTTCAGAGTATGGGGGAAATAATCATGCAACAGTTAACATCATTCTGGGGGGTAATTTTTAGTTGTCATAAAGTAGAAACACCAGGATGACGGTTTCTTAAAAAAAAAAAATTAAACATAGGATAACCATATGAATAAACAATTCTACTTCCAGGTCTATATCCCAAACAATGAAAAACAGGGACTCAGACACTCATGCTCATTGCAACATTATTCACAATAGCCAAAAAGTGGAAACAACCAAAAGTCCATCAATGGATGAACAAATAAACGATATGTAGTCAATGCATACAAGGAAATATTACTCAGACTTTAAAAGAAAGGAAATTCTGACACGTGCTACAACATGGATGAACCTTGAAGACGTTGCACTAAGTAATATAAACCAGACACAGAAGAACAAGCATTGCATGAGTCCACTTAGACGAAGCACCTAGGTAGTCAAATTCACAGAGACCGAAGCTAGAACGATGGCTACTGGTAGGGGCTGGAGGGAGAGGGGAACAGGGAGTTTCCATTTAATGGACACAGAATTTCTGTTTGGGAAGATGAAAATTCCTGGGGATGGATGGCAATGATGACTGTACAACAACGTGAATGTACTTCATGTCACTGAACTGTACCCTAAAATGGTTAAAATGGGTACATTTTATGTGTATATTGTGAGTAGTGGTAAAGTACACACAACTGCACAGCACTGAAATCATCAGCATGGGTGATCAGGGTCACCTTTCTGTCTCAGCGGGTGAGCCTGGTGGTCAAGGTCATTGTCCACACTGAATGACCCCTTGGGAGCTCCGGGCCCCGAAGTCCAGGCTGCCAGTTGGATGGAGAAGTCAGGGAGGGAGGAGATGGGCTGATTTAAAGGGGCCTGATCAGTCAGCTGATTTTCCCAGTATTCCACCAAGTCTGCCAAACTGGTACTTCCTTTCCTTCACAGTATCTCTTGAGTGTGTGCCAAGAGCAGATTTAGGGACTTCCCTGGTGGTTAAGAACCTGCCTTCCAATGCAGGGGATGAGGGTTTAATCCCTGGTGGGGAACTAAGATCCCACGTGCCTCAGGGGAACTACTGAGCCCATGAGCTACAATTAAGATCTTGTGTGCTGTAACTAGAACTCGATACATTCAAAAACAAATGAATACTTATTTTTTTAAAGAGCAGATTTACCAGAACAGACATGGCAGGGATGAGGGGCGCAGAGGCAAACCACGCCCAGGGTCTGGGGTCTGGAGCATCTAGGCCAAGAGGAAATACACAATGCCCGCATCTGTAAGATGGACTGAACGTGCTCCAGGGGGTTGGAAAGGACGAAACTTGAAAAGCTCTTTGCACAGGGCTTGGCCCAGAGCAAGATCCTATGAGATACCAGTTGCTGTTCTTACTTTGCTTTGGTTCATTTTTATTTTTTCCTTTTAACTCTCATAGAAGGTAAAGACGAACCAAGTCAGTTGGCCATGAGGTGTTGGGGGGTTCTGTGAAAGGAGGAGCCAGTTTTATTTTGAATTTCTTTCCAATGTAGGAGAAAAATCTCACTGAGAGAGCAAAGTGGGGTTTGGCTAACGGTTTCTCTGCACTTCCCCACCCCCACCTCAGTCAAGGGCCTGCTCTAACATTAACCGCCACCCTCTCTGCAATTTGTGCCCCCACCCCCGTGACTCACACTCCTCAGAACTGATTGTACCGGCCTCCTCAGTCCAAAGCTCTTGATGGATTTGGTAATTGGAGTAATTACGGTAATTTTACCTTAAAGACAGGCAGCTGCAGATTCGCTATTGGGGAGCCCCCTCCCTGGGCCCCCTGCCAGCCAGTGTTCAGGGACAATGAAAGTGGCTCCCCATCCCCTCCCCGAGAAGGCAAAGTGGCTGGGGTGGGAAGAGGGTTCTCAATAGAAGGCATCTCCCACTCTCTGAGCAGCCCACGGAGGGGGCAGGGAGCAGCAGGATGGGTTTGCCAGGAATCTTTCATTTCTACCACCCTAGCCTTGGTTCCAGGGACGTGCAAAGCACAGCAGTGGATGTCCGCTTGTTCCCCACCCAGACTTGACAATCAGGACAAGAGACCGTCCCCTACCAAGTCTGTGGATGAAGTCCCTTATAGAGCACTATGGCACATATCCTGCAAGATCCAGGTGTGAGGGGCAAGCAGGGGTGTGGACTCTGGGAGGTATAGGAGGAGAGTTTGCAGGCTCAGAATGTAAAGAATCCGCCTGCAATGCAGGAGACTGGGATTCGATCCCTGGGTCAAGAAGATTCCCTGAAGAAGGGAATGGCAACCCACTCTAGTATTCTTGCCTGGAGAATCCCATTGACAGAGGAGGCTGGTGGGCTACAGTCTGTAGGGTGGCAAAGAGTTGGACACAATTGAACAACTAACACTTTCACCTGCCCACAGCAAGGTACCAGGCCTTCACCCCTCAGCCCCCTTCCCGCTGAGCCTGGGCTGCCCTGCCCCCAGAAGAACTTTCCCCTTCACACTAGTGCCCCTAAGATGCCAAGAGCCAAGTGTGGGGAGGGGAGGACGTGGGAGGTGAGATCTCTTCTGATTTCAAGGTTAGAAGGCTTCCCAGAGAGGAAGGACTTCAATGAAGGTCTGGAAGAATATATGGGACTCTTTGAAAGGGCCTGGGGCAGTAGCCATCCCCCAGAGCAGACCAACTGACATCCCATGCCAGGGCATTGGGGCCAAAAGTAGATTTGCTAAGAGCAAATCTGGGAATGGTCTCAGAATTCTCAGGCCATTGATCTGGTAGATTTAAACCCTTCCAGTCAGGACTTACCTGGTAGTCCAAGGCAGGGGATGCAAGTTCAATCCCTGGTTAGGGAACTAATACTGCCTTAGGGGGTGACTAAGCCCGCCCACCACAACAAAAGATCCTGTATACCGCAACTAAGATCCAAGACAGTCAAAAATAAAAATAAATAATTTTTTTAAATAAATAAATTAGTAAACCCTTCCGGTCTTCCCAAATCCCTTTGGATCCAGTTCCATCTCTGCCCAGACTGCCCACTGTCCCCTTGACCTCTCTCAGCTCCAGCCACACCAGCCTTTCAGGATCTCCTCCACTCAGAGCCTAACACACACTGTTCCTCCTGCCCAGAGTGGTCTTCTACCTCTCACTGTTCATCTTTCAAGTTCAGCCTCCTGGAAAACTTCAGAGCTAGTCCATTTCCCCTCGCTTTCATCTCACTCCCCACAATTGTAATTAGCAAAACCACGATAATCAGCAAATAGCAATTTGTGGGAGGCATCATTTTAACTTCTTTCCTCCTTCACTAGGCTGTAAACTCTGAGATGAAGGTCTGTGCTGATTCAGTGCTCCATCCTCAGTGTCTGGCTCTCAACAGAAATTTTTGTTGATTGCATGTTGGTGGTTTTCCTTAGGCAGAAATGGGGTGGAAGGGCATTCTCAGAACAGGGAACAGCACGAGCTAAGGCTCTGGGGCCAAAGAAGAGACAGAGTAAGTTCAGAAAATGTGGGGCCAACATGGGGAGCAGAGGAGGAGCAGGGGGACAGGGTGGAGTGACTCTGCTGCAGCTGAGGACAAAGGGTGGGAGGAGCCTGCATGAAGAGGGTGAGGAGGGAGGGTTGGGGAAACTCTGGGAGGGAGTTTCATCCATCTCTTGGCCTAGCTGCCCTGGCAAGCAATGCTCCAGCAACAATGGCCACGGCTGACACCTTTCCTTCCCTCTACCTACAGACCTCTTCTCCTGACTAGTCCGGTGGTTGGTCTCTTCTCATCATTTTGATGTGGGTTCCAGCGTGATCTCCTCAGAGAGGTGTTTGGTAGCAGACACTCCACGCACATCAGCCCACCTACGCCGCTTGGCGCCACCACGATGGCTTCCGATTGTCAACACCCAGGACTCTGTCTGCCCAGGATCTTGCTCTGACACAGGAAGATGCCCAACCTTGGAGTACATGGAACGGGCCGGACGAGCTAGGGAGTTAATACCCCTGGGAGGAACACTCAACCCATCAAAGAAGAATCAGTGGATAATACTTCATCCTCTTTGCTCCTTGGTTGGCCTGCATTAGAGGCACATCTACACATTTTCCCAGAAATCCCTGCAGCATTTAGCCCCACGGCCTGAAGAAAAGATACACGAATCAAAATAGCCTGGAGTTAAAACTCTCCTCCAGGTCCTCCCCACCATTCTATGCAAAACAAAGAACTCTCTCACCTGAAGAAAAAAAATGGACATTAAGGTTGATTACGCCCAGCTCCCAGCCAGTCCAGCCTCTAGCCGGTCTCCAAAATTCCTTGCCCAAGCCGTTTAAGAGAAAACGACTCCGAACAACCTTGGAGAAGAACAGGCCCCCTTAAGACAGTAGCTTTCCACATATATGCCTATATATACTTATTTTCTTGGGTTAGTGCAGCAGCTCACTAATCTGACTGCTGCCTCTCCGCCTCATTAAAGGTGATGTTCCTGTAAAGTGCCCATCTCTTCTTTTTCTGAACCTCGCCTTCTCTAACTCTCTTACCCTACACAGCTGGTCATGGCCCTAACCTGCTCAAAAAATGCACCCTTCACTGGCTCTGGCCCTTCCCCATTTCAGATCTCTGCTCTCACTGGGTCTTCCTGGGACCACCTCCCAAATACTTGCTCTCCAGCTCTTGGCTCGGAATCTGTTTCTAGGGGCCCCAAAGCTAAGACTCTTCTCTGGCCTCTCGAAACAAAGATCCACTCACGTTCCCACCCCGTTCCCACCCCATTCTGTCTCTCTCCCCCTCCCCCCACCATCTCTCTTGTCTGCCTCATTTTCTCAGTAATTGATCACAATGTGAGATCATTTGTTCCTAAGTTAGTGTGTCTCTCTCAATAGTCTGTGAGTGCCCTGAGGGCTGAGACTCATCCTATTTATTACCCTGGCCCCAGCGTAGCCCAGGGCTGGGATCACAGTGGGTATTTAATGTCATTGCCAAGTGACTGCAGACTACCTCATTTCATCCTCCCCACTCTCTGTGGTGTAGCGATAGCACAAGAATCTCTCTCTTGGGCAAGTTACCTGCAATCCCATGGAGTTGGACTGGAGCCCTATCTACCAGCCAGGCCCATGGTGGCCCCGTTTCAGCGCTGCCACTCCGGGGAAGCATTCACCTGAATGCCAGGTGAGACATCTCCTCCTCTGCTCAGGGGTCCTTTACACCATTTGCCGGAGGAACCTCACCCATTGGAGGTCATCCGTCCTCCCACCTCAGAAGCTGGAGGCTGCAAGGGCTTGTTTTAGTCTCTTCCTACTGCCACAACAAAATACCACAGGCTGGGGGCTTAAACAATAGATGTTTACTTTCTCGCAGCCCTGGGGACTAGAAATCCAAGGTCAAGGTGCTAGAAAATTTGGTTTCTGGTGAGAACTATCTTGCTGGCTTGCAAATTATTGCTTCCTCATTATGTCCTCACCTGGCTTTTTCTCTGTGCCCAATGGACAGAGAGAGAGCACTGGTGTCTCTTCTTATAAGGACACCAGTCTTATCGGATCAGGGCCCCACCCTTATGACCTTGGTTAACCTTAATTACCTTCTTAAAACCTGATCTCCAAATACAGTCATCTTGAGAGTTATGGCTTCATCATATGAATTGGGGGTGGGAGTGGGTGGGTGATGCAATTCAGTCCGTAACAGGGCTCCTTAAAAGAAACATGATTCCAGGCCCAGTGAGCCCCAGGCTGCAAAGAGGCCTGAGAGGCTGGGTACCCACTGTGAGTTGTGCTAACCTAGCAGCTGGGCTGGTGTGAGGTCATCAATCACCATGACGCCAGAGGGTGAGGAAAGATGAGGCCTCGGATAGCGCCGAAGACGAATGAGGAAACTGACATGTGATTAAACTGGGCTCCTCCGCTGATGGCTGATGGGCAAAGTCAGTGCAGCCACGCCTGGGCTCCCAGCACCCACCGAGGCATGTGCCCCTCCTCCTGCCAAGGTTAAGGCAGGAGGATCCTCCCTCCAACCACACAGCTCCCTGGCGTCCCAGCCTTGTTAATGAGGGAGTGAGGTGTGCCATGGACCAGCGCAGATGGGGGAGATAATATCATTCATTACCATCGCAGGCCGCCTGGCTTTCGTTGATAATTAATAATAATGACAGCCCTGGATGAGCACTCGCTACAGGTCCTTCAGGTGCGTTTCCTCATTCTCACACGTCACACCAGGGAGATCAGTTAACTCAGGTGGCGAAGACAGCAGTTTCCGGAGGACACCGACAGAGGAGCAGGAAGGGACTCGTGTATCTGTTCATTCAGCAAGCAGATTTTTATTGAGCACCTACTCTGCACCATTATATCCACAAAGGTGGACAAAGCCCCACATGGTCTCTGCTTTCATGAGGCTGCATCCCAGTCAGGGTCTCAGATGAGAAAGAATTAAGTATGATAATTTCGGGTAGTGATAAAAGCTAAGAAGAAAATTAATTAAGGTGGTGAGAAAGAGAAAGAGAGGAAGCATTGATCCCTGGGGTGGGAAGATTCCCTGGAGGAGGGCACGGCAACCCATGTATTCTAGTATTCTTGCCTGGAGAATCCCATGGACAGAGGAGCCTGGCGGTTTACAGTCCATGGGGTCGCAAAGAGTCAGACACAACTGAAGTGCCTCAGCACACACGCAACTTCAAATAAGATGGTCAGAGAAAGCCTCTGGAAGGAAGTGGCATGTGAGCTGAGACCTGGAGTTGAAAGGAGCTGGCTGTGAGAGTAGCTGAAGGGAGAATGTTCTGGGAGGAGAAAACAGTACATGCAGACGTCCCAAAGCAGGAATGAACCTGGTACGTCTGAGGAATGGAAAGGAAGCTTGCGAGGCTGGTAGAGTGGGCGAAGAGGCAGCAGAACAACAGACGGGCCTCACGGCCCAGGGTGAGCGGCTCGGATACTATTGATACTTGAAGTGGTGTGGCATCTCTCTGCAAGGTTTTCAGTAAGAGGGCTTTTTGTAGAGTTGAGCTTTTGTTTTACAAGGGTCACCATGGCTGCTGTACAGGGGACAGACAGGAGGGCAAGGAGAAAGAGTAGTGAAAAGGCATAGAAGGGACTTCCCTGGTGGTCCAGTGGTTAAGGCTCTGCACCTCCACTGCAGAGGGCAGGGGTTCGATCCCTGGTTGGGGAACTTAAGACCACACATGTCACACAGAGTGGCCATTTTTTTTTTTTTTTTTTTAAGCATTGAAGCCACTGAGACTTAGTACCATCATATCACCACCACCATCATTATCACCACCATTATCATCACCATCACCATCGTCAAAAGGATCACAATGACAGAGGCTTGGACCAAGATGATAGCAGGAGCAGAGAAGAGCATCTATATCCCTTTATCTGAGGGCTAGCTCTTCTGACTGGGGCAAACTTTGCCTGTGCTCATGCAAGCTGAGCCCCCACTCCCATGCACTCCCTACAGTGGCTCCCACCCTAGGACTGCTGTACGCCAACACCACTTGTGGACTTAGACCTGCATGGATTTTTGTTCACGACTTTGCCTGTGCTCATGTAGAATTCCTTAAGGAATCCACAGCCACTGGCTCCAGAGAAGGTCGGCTTCAGCTAGCCTGGCCCAGAGACATCAGTTTCACTGGAGGTGCTAAGAGCTGTCACACTAAACAAAAATATCTGCCCCCTCCTTGCCTGAAGCCAGCTCCAGGCAAAACTCCAAACCCCAGGACAGAATCCTTAGATATGCACAAACTGAACCTTGACCTCACAGCAAGGATCTACCTTGTTTCACAGCAGACAGAGGCCTGAGGGAGAGATTCATCCCAGGGTGGACTCTGGCCTTCTCCAGAGGGGCCCGGTGAGTCCTCAAAGTCAAACAGCTCCCAGGGACCTGGGCTCAGACCCATTCCCATCAAAGCACTTACTGATATTCTCTCTGACTTCACAGAGGAAGATGTTGACCGACTTACGAACCTGTTGCTATAAGACAGAGAGAAGCAAGCAGCTAGTTCTTCTAGAGGAAGTAAGACCAACCACTGAGTATGGAGCCCAGGCCTGGAAGGGGCAGTTAGGGGCAAATTCTGAGTCAAGATGGATTATGAATATTGAATGAGTATTATGTTAATTATAATTAGTATAAAATGATCATATAATTATCATATGATAATTATGGCTATCCCAAGTTCAATTCCAAAATCTGTCCCCAATTTGCTGTGCAGCTCTGGGCAAGGCTCTTCCCCTCTGTGAGCCTCAGTTTTCCCATCTGTACAAGAGGAACTGGGCTAGATACTTGCTAAGAACTGACAGTCCAGGAGTCCTTCGTGCCAGTTCTATCAGCGGGCTCCTGAGAGTTCAAGCTGTTTCTTACATCCTGGGGTGACAGTTGCAGATTATCCCCACGGATCCTCTCTCAGCTCGTGGCCTGCTGCCTCAGGGCCTTTGCACCTGCAGTTTTCAGGGCCTGGAAGCCTTGCCTCATTCTCCAGACTACGCCATACTATACTATACTTGATTTACATTCCCATTGTTCCTTATATCTCTTACACAACCCAATATACTTTGTAACTTGATATTTACTCCATGGCTATTTGACTCATGTCTTATCTCTTCCACAGGGCTGTGAACTTGTAGGTCCAGGGCCCCTGTCCTTTTCATTGTGATTCTAGCATTCCACATGGTGCCTGGTCAAGAGTAGGCATTCATTAAATACCTGTCAAATGAATGAATGAATGATGGCTATCATCATTATGATTTGGAGCCAAGAAGTTCTCAAAGAAGGCTGGAGAACCCAGTTCAGATCTCCCCAGAAAGGGAATGGCCCACGCCTGCACAACTCCCCTCAATGGGCTTCAGCTTCAAGGTGCTGACCCCTCCCAGTACCTGCACCCCTTTCCCTACAGGGGAGAGGCTCCTGTAAGGGGTAAGGGGAAGCTGTCCGTGTCCTCTCTGCTTTCTTGACCCTGTGATCCAGGGCTGAAGCACTCTGTGAACCTGCCTGAGGACGTGGGCCACTCTAGTGTGCGGAACAGGGCCACTTCCAGGGGATCTTTGATCGGCCAGGCCACCGGATCTTTGCTACTCAGGGAGTCTGCAGAGAGAGAAAGATTCTTAAACATGAACACACACATGCATGCCTGGAGTTCAAATGTGTGTGTGTAAACACTCATGCACGTCCACTTTCACAAAGACCCACGCTCAAAATACAAGATACACACATACATATCCACACCAGTTATGTGCATGGATCATATCATGGCCACATACACAATGTTCCCCAAAGGGTGCACACACTAACACAGGCACAGAAACATGTGTGCACATGCGTTCATGCTCATACACAACAGGAGTGCGTGCAGGGCACCTGCAGACCCACGCAGACAGGTTCACGTAAACATGTGCACAAGGCCAACTTCTTGGTTCTGGACTCCTCCCTGGAACACTCAGGATTCTTACAAGTCCCTTCCTTTCTCCTGCCCGCTTCTCACCACAATCACTCCACACCCCACTTTCCCAACCCTTGGCAAAGCACACAAGAGCTGCCTAAAAACGGGGCAGACGTGATAGCTGCCAGAAGACCCCGCTGCACCGCACCGTTTCCGCCTTGCTCAGCCGGGTCACCTCGGTAGTTTCTGAGACCCCGCCTCCTCGCTCGCTGCAATGGGCCCGGGGCGCCCCCTTGTGGCCACAATCGGCAGCGCCGTTCCTGGCAGCCTGGTCCCGAGTCCTTGCAGATGCGGAGGATTCAAACTCAGGGCCACCAGGTGCCCTCCCGCTGCCCCTTGCCCCTTTATTCTTCCACCTGGCGGGGGGTGGAGGTGAGTAGGGGGCACTCACCCACTCGGGGCCGTCCGCCGCCTTGTTCTTGTCTGCGTGCGTCTTTCACATCCAGATCTTGAGTCGCCTGTCGCAGGGCTGGGGCTGTCGGCCACTGCTGTCCTTCGGTCTTCACATCTGGGCCATCAAGAAAGGCGACCTGGCCAGAAAGTCTCATCGAGGACGTCAGGCCGCCGGGATGACAGGCAGAGCCTGCGGGGTCAGTGGGGCCTCTTTCCTGTCCCAGTTCCCCAAACACAGCTTGGCAATATCTATTTGTTGAGCTTAGGGCTGAAGCACTAGTTTGATGAGAGGAGGTGGGCCATTTAGCCCCCTAAAGGGGGCCATGGACTAAGAGCAGAGCCCACGCCCACCCTCAGGCTTCCTGGACAGCAATCTCCCCAGCCAGAGACAGGTGGTCTGAACATCAAGATTATTGCAACTTAAAGAAAACCAGGTAACTCAAGTTAGCTCTTTTCTATATATGGGAAGTTCTTTTCAAGAGTCTGGGCTCACTGAAATCATTCCTTTGATACGCACCTCAGCTCTCTGGGGCCAGCATCCTGTGTTTTCACATCTTGCACTTCTTCAAGGCTCAGTATAGGGAGTGGCTGCAGTCTGACGGCTGCTAGATGGCAGGTGTTCTTTCCTTCCTGAGCTCCCTCAGGGCTCACTGGCCCGTCATCTGTGGTGGCTGCAATCGCTGGTGACTGTGACATCCTTGTTTACTGATACGGCAGGAAATACTCCATTTCTGCATGTACTGGTGCCTCAAGATGGGGCCTGGCCACCAGCCCTGTGGGCAGCATCCTCCCCAGCCACGAGCCCTTGCCTCAGGCATAGGTGCCTCCCCGGACCACCTGCCTCTCTGTAGGAGCTGCACAGCTTGTTTGGAGTCTGTGGAGTCCAAATGCTGAAGGTTCCTCCCCAGCCCCGCCACCCTCCCCCGACCCAACTGCAAGCCTGAACTTGCAGCCTTTCAGACTCTGCTGCTGCAGGGAAATAGAACATCTGTTTCTGAACCGAACCTCTGTTTGGTCAGACCCAGTCCACTCAGTAGCAATGGCCTAGGGTGCAGGGGCTGAAATCCTGACTTAGGAAAGCAAGTTTGGAGGCTGAGGATGCAGGACTTTTGGCTGAAGAAGTGATTTCCCAGACTCAAGTGCAAGCCCCAGGATCAAATAAATGGGCTTGGAGCTCAGACCCAAAGCCCCAGGAAGTTATTTCCTAGCTAAGGCTCATTGCCCCAGCAAGTGATTTTTCCAGGCTGAAGCAGAAGTCCACCCTAGGGCCCAAGTTTTTCGCCTCAGGGTCCCTTCCTACTGTCCTCAGGCCAGAAAGGCAAATGGATGGAAATGCTTAAAGGTGTGCGGGTTCTCTCACTTCACAGAACAGCCCCTTAGTGAAGACTGGAGGATTCCCAGGGCCCTGGAGGAGGAAGGCCACTTAGGTGGAGGAGACTAAAAAGCCCCAGAACCAAGTCACACCCGTGTTCAGTTCAGTTCAGTTCAGTTCGGTCGCTCAATCGTGCCCGACTCTTTGCGACCCAATGGACTGCAGCTCGCCAGGCCTCCCTGTCCATCACCAACTCCCAGAGTTTACTCAAACTCATGCCCATTGAGTTGGTGATGCCATCCAACCATCTCATCCTCTGTCGTCTCCTTCTCCTTCTGCCCTCAATCTTTCCCAGCATCAGGGTCTTTTCCAATGAGTCAGCTCTTTGCATCAGGTGGCCAAAGTATTGGAGTTTCAGCTTCAGCATCAGTCCTTCCAATGAATATTCAGGACTGTGACCCCGTTTTGACAGCTAAGCAATGAGGGAAGAGCAGTCGTTTCTTTGGGTGTACTTTCTGAGGAGGTCAGACAAGGGTGCAGAAAAGAAGTCAAATAAAACCCTAACAGTTCCAATGGCATCGCTGTCCTAAAGTCATGTGAGGCAGTGCAGCAACAAATCCCTCATTCCACCAGAAAACAAGAGTGCTCAGCACATCCATAGAATTTGTTCCGAGCATCACTAACAGGTGATTTTGTGTTTGTTTTCAGTGTTTTATTGATGTGCAGTATATGCAGAAAAGTGCACAGATCCTCAGTGGACAGTATGAATAACAATCTCCAGTTGTCATTTTGTTTCCAACGTTTATCGAATTGTTACTACTACATGCCCAGCACCAGACACGTGCAGGCATCATTTAAATAGTCAAGGGTGAGTGCTACTGTCCCCAGTTTACAGATGGGCAGACAGACCCAGGAGTAGATGGCTCACCTACACACATCCAGCTGGCAAGCTGCAGACCCAGGGTTCAAATTCAGGTTGCAAGCCCCAGACACAGTGCTCTCAACTGCTGTGCGCTATGGTTTGTGGATGCCACAGTGAAGGAAGTGATCTGAGCCCATTCTTTCCCCTCCATAAACCCTGCTCTCCTTTCTGAATTCCTGGTCTCACCAGATGGTCGCTTCAAGTGCACTGAGGGCCTGAAATGATTTCTTGTTACTCTTCACATCCAATTTGTTGTTGTTGCTTAGTTGCTAAATCGTGTCTGACCCTTTGCCACCCCATGGACAGGAGCCCACTAGGCTCCTCTTTCCATGAGATTTCCCAGGCAAGAATACTGGTGTGGGTTGCCATTTCCTTCTCCAGGGGATCTTCCCAACCTAGAGATCGAATCTGCATCTCCTGCATTTGGCAGGTGGCTTCTTTACTACTGAGCCACCAGGGAAGCCCTCACATCCGACTAGCCACTAGACAATTTTGTTTCATTAAAAAAATTTTTTTCTTAATTGGAAGATATTTGGTTTAAAATGCTGTGCTGGTTTCTGCCGTACAACAATATGAATCAGTCATAACTATATATATATATCCCCTCCTTCTTGAGCCTCCCACCCACCTCTTATCCTACCCCTCTAGGTCATCACAGAGTGCCAGGCTGAGCTCCCTAAACCTCTAGATAATTCAATCCTTCATACATCTCTTGCATCTCCCCAGTTCCCACCATCCTGGTCCAAGAATCCCTACTCTCCGCCCTGGACCACAGCCTCATCACAGTCTTCCTACATGGCTTCAAGGTACCCTTAAGACCAGACGGGTTCATTTCATGCAGGGTGCTCATTCTTTGAATTGTCCAGTGATGTTCACCAACTTTCTTCCACATAGTAAGTCTGGTAGAGTTGATCTCTGGGTTGTGAATTTTTCAAGTATAGACAACACAGATGAAAACATCTTGAAATAGAATTAATATAGGTTTCCTGAATCCGAGCTGAGGCTGGGCCAGGAGATAGAGAAAAGCACAGCTGTGGGCAATCCCTTCACCTGGGCAAGGTGGGTGAGAGCCAGAGAAATAGGAGACCTGCTGGGCCAAGGAACTGCATTCTAGGTGTGGAGACCAGACCCAAAGACCAGTGGTTCTAAACCCTGACTGTGCACTGGAATCACACAGGAAATCCTTCAAAGTCCTGACGCCGGGGCAAAACTCCAGACCAACGGCACCAAAACCAATGGAGATGGGACGTGGGCATCCGCATAATTGGGAGCTGCCCACTTGATTCCCCTGTGCAGCCAGGGCTGGGGCACTCTGCTGGAGGCATCATTATGCCACGAAGGCTCAGAGAACTGTACAGAAGCTTTCAAGAGTCGGGAGGGAACAGATGGGCTGCATCGAAATTCTCACATAGCACTTCTGGGAGGGAGCGGCCGGCTGCATTTTTCAGGTGACTAGGGGAAATTTCAGTGCTGCCCGTTGACCCCAGAAAAGACAAATGCTCCCAACCAGATCAGGATCCTCCAAGCTCCATTTGAAGTAGCAGAGTGGCTCCCCCTAGCGGATGTTAGAGCACATTTACTATTTGCCATCATTTGAACCCGGGAATGTTAGCAAGTTCAGTGTAGCTTGCCATTATTTGAACATGGGGCGGTCTCACATTTTAAAATCCTCTAGCTCTAATTCCTTTCTAAAAAAAACTAAGAGAGGATTATCCTGGGGTCCTGCCCCTGAGGGACAACAACTTGCCACAGCTGACGGTGGCTGCTCCTTTGACAGGCTTCTCTGCAGGGCTTTCCAGAGAGGTTCTGGGAGTTCCCCAGAGGGTTGGAGCCTTGCTCTGTTCCTTCCTTGGAACACGGTCAAGCCTGCCTGCAGAAGCACGTTCTCCAATATAAAATAAAAAGGTAACAAAAAATCAAGTTGCCCATTTAATGAACCAAAAAAAGTAATTCCGTCTCTAATAACTCAGACTTATTCTCTCTCCTTTGTTTAGAAGCCTTATGGGGATTGGTGGGATATGGGTTGAGAGAGAAAAAGGGGACAAAGGACCACCCAGGTGATCCCATGGGTCTGTCCTAATCTCCAGCCCATCAACCCTGCTGCCTCCGTGTAGCCAGCGGGGGTGCAGAGACAGGGGGGTTCTGGAAAGGTCAGAGCTCTGTGTCTCCTCCATGTTCTCTTCCAACACCCCATCCTGGAGAACTGGCACCGCGGAGCAGGGCTGGCACTAGAGTCAGGGCTGAGGTTCCCTTCCAGCCCCACTGGTGTGACTCTGAGCAAGGTGATTGACAACTCCATGCCTCAGTTTCCCCATCTGTCAACCAGGGATAACCAGAGACCCTACCTCACTGCATGCTTCTGAGGGTTAAAAACCATCGTGTGTATAAAAACAACGCCTGGGAAAGCACCGGGTACGCAGTAAGCATTCACTAACCGGGAGCTCTTCTTTTTGTGATAGTTATTAAATGAATATTTGTTATTAAAATCAACCTGAAGACTAATCAAGGAGTGAGACTGAGGGAATTCCTGGGTGGTCCAGTGGCTGGGACTCAATGCTTTCACTGCCGAGGGCCCAGATTCACTTCCTGGTTGGAGGACTAAGATCACAGGTCATGTGGGTGGCGTGGCCAAAAAAAAAAAAAAAAGATGAGTGAATTTGTGCTTGAAATGAGAGAACAGAAGTTCAGAGCATGATCTGCCAGCCCTTTGGACAGATGGGAACAGATCCCCAAAGGTCAGGATGGCACGAGTCGGTGCCAGGACGACCCCTGGTGCCAGGGCTGCCCCCGACCCAAAGCTTGTCAAATGAGTGGACTTGATCAGGCCCAGCAGGTTTATCAGGGTCTCCTGAGCACAGGAACCCTCTTTGTTTCTTTAATACGGACCCACGCCCTCCGACCCAGCCCTGCCCTCGCAGACCTCTGAGCTCAGCTGGCCAGCTTCTCCCTGGGGGCCCGCTTATGCTGTCTTCACAGTGTAAGAGGAGCTCTGGCTCCTCCCTGGGGGGCTGGGGAGGTCGTCTGTAACAGAGAAGAGCCGGGTCTCTGGAGGCGTTCGTGTGTCCATCAGTGGAGGAGCCAAACTGGGCTCACAGGGGAGCACCTCACTCGCCAAAGTCCTCTCCCCTCCCTGGAGAGTCTCCCATCGCCGTTGGCCATGGCCACGGCCCCACTGACGCCAGGAAAACCAGGCTCGGAAGTAGTGAAACGCTGAATCTAGGGTGACAGGGAGATGAAAGAGTAAGTGAGGGGTGGGAAGGGAGAATGGGACGTGGGTGGGCAGGAGGTTCAAGAGGGAGGGGACATACGTATACTTAGGGTTGATTCACATTGTTGTACGGCAGAAACCAACACCGCATTATAAAACAATTATCCTCCAATTAAACATTAAAAGAAAAAAAAAAAGAATGGGACAGGATTCTAGGGTAGAGACCAAAAATCTCCTTCTCTCTCCCCATTAATAGTACAACAACATACACTACCATGTGTGAGATAGGTTAGCTAGTGGGAAGCTGCTGTCTAACAGAGGGAGCTCAGCTTGGTGTTCTGTGATGACCCGGGGGGTGGGATGGGATGCGAAGCCTCAAGAGGGAGGGGATATGTGTACACACAGAGCTGATGCACTTGGTGTACAGCTGAAACTAACACAACAGTGTAAAGCAACTATACTCCAACAATAATTGTACACAAACAGGTCAGGCTACATGATTTGTGGCACCCATTAAAAAAATGAACATGCGGGGCCCCTTGTTCAAAAATTAAGAATTTCAAAGGACTTCCCTGGTGGTCCAGTGGTTAGGATTTCATGATTGCACTGCCTAGGACTGGGGTTGAATCCCCGGTTGGGGAACTAAGATCCCACAAGCCACATGGCGTGGCCAAAATAAATTGAGAATTTCAAGATGAGGACAGCAGAAGGTTAAACAAAGCACGAGGCTCTCCCGAACAGGCACCCTTGTGGGACTACACAGGTGACCACTGTGAAGCTGGCCCTGGACACAAAACTTTGAGTGCGCATCCAGGTGTGTGGTTTTCTGGGAAAAGGGCCCTCAACTGTCAAGGTCATGACCTGACAAGGTTAAGAATCAGCATCTCTGAGGTTGAGTGAAGGTCCCTGCTTCTTGCCACCGCCTCTTTTCTCCATGTGAGATACACGGGCTGACCTGGGGGTGGCCCTGGGGACAGAGAGGAGAGGACGTGTAAGAGATGGCGTTTAGGATGTTGCTGATGGACTGGACGTGGGTAGGAGGAAAAGAAAGGCATGAAGCCTGACTCTTGGGCTTGCAGCTCAGGCAGCTAGACCAACCAATGGCAGTGCTCTTTGTGGGTATGGGGACCAGCAGGGAAAAGACTGGATGCTGTGCTTTGCTTCGTGGGATAGCAAAGGGAGGGAAGAATCTCATTTTAGCCATGAGAAGGCTTCGAGTGGACAGATAACAGAGCTCAGAGGGAGATTAGAGCGAGAGAGATTTGGAGTCACTGGCACAGAAGTGGCATTTAATCCCATTGGGATGTCCTAGGTGTCCCCTGCTCAGCGAGGGTAGAACTCTGATCCTCGGGCAGATTAGTTAACTGCACTGCCACTCCGCATTCCCTCATTTAGAACTCTGTAATGAGCTTGCGAGTGCCTAGCAAGGGTCCTGCTGCGAAGTCGCTTCAGTCATGTCCGACTCTGTGCGACCCCAGAGACGGCAGCCCACCAGGCTCCTCTGTCCCTGGGATTCTCCAGGCAAGAACACTGGAGTGGGTTGCCATTTCCTTCTCCAATGCATGAAAGTGAAAGGGAAGTCGCTCAGTCGTGTCCAACTCTTAGCGACCCCATGGACCGCAGCCTACCAGGCTCCTCCGTCCACGGGATTTCCCAGGCAAGAGTACTGGAGTGGGGTGCCATTGCCTTCTCCGTAGCAAAGGTCTTAGCACTTCTTAAAAACCCAGTGACTATCAGCCATTATTATTACTATTACTATATTTTTTAAAGTTTTTTTTTTTTTTAATGTGGACCATTTTAAAATTTGTCACAATGTTGCTTCTGTTTAATGTTTTGGATTTTTGGACACAGAGGCATCTGGGATCTTAGTTCCCTGACTAGGGATTGAACCCAAACCCGCTGCACTGGAAAGCAAAGTCTTAACCACTGGACCACCAGGGAAGTCCCGTTATTACTATTACTACTGTTATGATGTCATTCGCCTTCCTTTTACAAATATCTACGGAGCCCCCATTGTGTCAGGCATTGCTGTGGGTGCTTAGGAAGAGAGATGTCAGTTATCGAGCATGTCAGGGATGTTAAGTGCCATGGCAAAAGAAATTTTATAGCAAAGTAAGTGAGGGGGACAGATAATAATATTAAGGAGGTTGGCTGGGGGGCCCTACTGAAAAAGTGACATTTGAGCAGGATCTCCGAGGTGAGGGATGTCTGGAGGAGAAGGTTCCAGGCAGAGGGAAGAGCCAGTGCAAAGACTCTAAGGAGAGTGGTGGCAGGTGAGGTCACAGAGATAAAAGGCAGGGGGACCTTTGTAAAGAAACCCTTATGAGAAGGGTGATTGGTTCTTTGACCTGCAAAACCAGGTCTCCCACACAACAAGGCAGAAGGTTCTTTGATGGCAGAGACCTCAAGCTTTCCAGCACAGTGGAGGGTGCAGACTTCTAGGATGGCAGCCGCCCTAGGCTTTGGCTGAGGCTTCAGAAGCGCTGAGGCTTCTGGTTCCAGCTCTCCAACCCTCAGAGGGCCTCACCAGGCAGAATAGGCTCAGCAGCAGGGCCTCTCCTCCTCTTGGCTGTGGAGCATCTCCTCCTGGCAAAACTCGTCAGGGTTTTTGCTCCAGGGCTCCCAATCGAGGCATACATCTGAGTCATTTTCCTCTGAATCTGTGGGAGGACAAGACAAGGCCACTTGGGTGGTCACTTCTTATCTCCTATTCCTGATGCTGAAGGAGCCCCCTGCCGGATACCGGCATCCTTGCAGCCTTATCTGAGGCCAGGGGGCCAAGGCAGAATCATGACACGTGAGACAGCCCTCCCAGGAAGACTTCAAGGCCTTGAATGGTGGCCAGAGACCAAGAAAGAAGGCTGGTCCGTGAAATACCAACCTTCTAGAAGAGGGAGGACCCTGGGACATCCCTGGTGGGATAGTGGATAAGAACCTGCCTTCTAGTGCAGCAGACACGGGTTTGATCCGTGATCTGGGAAGATCCTGCATGCCATGGGGCAACTAAGCCCATGTGCCATCACTCTTGGGCCCGAGTTCTAGAGCCTCGGAGCTGCAACTACTGAACCGGCATGCTGTAACTACCAAAGCCTGCAAGTCCTAGAGGACTGTGATGAGAAGCCCATGCACTGCAATGAAGTGTAGCCCCCACTTGCCTCAACCAGAGAGTGCCTGAGCAGCAACGAAGACCCAGTGCAGCCATACATATATACATAAATATATTTTTTTTAAGTGGAGGAAGGACCCTAGAGGTGAAGAAATGACCTACCTGCATTGAGCATGGTCCAGGAGGGGACACTGAAGAGACATAAGCCCGCCCACCCACCTGCTCATCCATTGGTCCACCGGTTCATTCATTAACAAAAATCTGAGTATATGTGTCCAGTGGTTTTTCTCACAGCACTGTTCTTTGGTGAAGCACACACACACTAAAATACCCTGGACACCACGTGTGTGTCCATGATGAGAGGTCTGGGTGAGGAAGTGTGGCACACTCACACCACAGAACCCCTCCATCCTGTGGCATGTCATGAGGCTGTTACATGTCAGATCTGTATCTTTCTGCCTGCAGGATGTCCGTGGTGTATTATTGGGTCGGCCAACATCCTTCCCCAAGTGAACTTTTCGGCCAACCCAATCAATGGCACTGCAGAGAAGTATATGATAGAATCCCTTTAATTTTAGAAAACTTATGAATTTTTGCCTAACTAAAAAAATTATGACATTTTGATTCCACTTGTTTGATTTAGTATGAATAGAATGCTAGATTTCTAATTTAAGAAATAGATATGCAACAGGTAAAAAGGTTTACTGTATAGCACAGGGAGCTACAGTTGGTATCTTGTAACAACCTATAATAGAAAATAATCTGAAAAATAATATACATATACATATTCAAGTTATACATATACTCATATATATTATTTGTGTATATGTATAATTGAATCACCTTGCTGTGTACCTGAAACATTGTAAGTCAATTATACTTCAATAAAATATATATATTAAGAAAAAAAGAATCCCTTTTTAAAAAATCCAAAGAACACACCTCCCATTTTTTAAAAAATGGGATTATTTTGTATTATTATGTTTTGTATTATTTGGATAATTACGTATTACTAAATGGGCACATGAGCTTGCCAACATGGCTTATCTCAGAAAAGCAAGTTGAGAAAAGAAGGCAAATGGGAGAGATTATTATTTTTCTTGGTATACTCAAGGTGATTCACCGGTTGCAGAGAAGTAAAGGAGGCTGAAAACAGCCCCTCAAATGCATATCAAGAAAAGGCCAAGCCTTGATTTCCTCCTTTGTAAAATGGGCATCATAATAACTCCTGGTATGGTGAGGGTTCACTGAGAAGTAAGACATGTTAAACAGGCTTTCAGTGCAGTTACTGTGATTTAAAATCAGTGCGATGGACTTCCCTGGTGGCCTAGTGGTTGAGAGTCTGCCTGCCAATGCAGGGGACACGGGTTCAACCTCTGCTTTGGGAAGACCCCACATGCCACATGACAACTGAGCCTGTGCACCACAAGAGAACCCACCGCAATGAGAAGCCTGCTCACCGCAGCTAGAGAGTAACCCCCGCTCCCTGTAGCTAGAGAAAGCCCGCATACAGCAACAAAGACCTCGTACAGCCAAAAATAAATAAATAAATCTTTTTTAAAAAGAACTGAGATCATTAAAAAAAAAAAAAAAAATCAGTGTGATGAAGTGACTTTTCCTCCCAAGAGACAGTGACTGTTTTTTGAACACATCCTCTGTGCTTTTTTTTTTTTTGAAAGATAATTGCTTTACAGAATTTTGTTGCTTTCTGTCAAAGCGCAACATGAATCAGCCATAGATAGTACTCTTGCCTGGAAAATCCCATGGACGGAGGAGTATGGTGTGCTGCAGTCCATGGGGTTGCTAGGAGTCGGACACGACTGAGCGACTTCACTTTCATTTTCACTTTCATGCATTGGAGAAGGAAATGGCAACCCACGCCAATGTTCTTGCCTGGAGAATCCCAGGGACGGGGGAGCCTGGTGGGCTGCCGTCTATGGGGTCGCACAGAGTCGGACACGACTGACGCAACTTAGCAGCAGCAGCACACATATATCCCCTCCCTTTTGAACCTCCCTCCCATCTCCCTCCCCACCCCACCCCTCTAGGTTGATACAGAGCCCCTGTTTGAGTTTCCTGAGCCATACGGCAAATTCCCATTGGCTATCTCTTCTACACATGGTAATGTAAGTTTCCGTGTTCCTCTTTCCTTTGTGCTGTGTTTTACATCACTTTCTCATTTGATCCTCTTAACAACTTCATGAAGGCAATTATCAGTGTTATTCATCTTTTGCAAGGAAGGAAGCTTGGAAAGGTGAAACCAGGCTCCCACCAGGTGCTGGTAGCTTGGGACTCAAAGGCAGGTTCCACAGTCTGGTGCAGTTCCATCCGGGGCCCTTGTTCGAAGGCAGAGTTCAGAGGCTACATCCTGCTTCCCCATGTCAGGCTAGGGACTGGCATCACTCCCCTTCCCTCCTCTTCAGGGCTCAGCTGCCATGACCTTTTCTTTTTCTTGCCTCTGCTCTCCTCTCACCAGGCAGCTCCCTCCTCCTATCCACTTGCTCCCAGCTGCACTTGGAAAAGCGCCTCCACCCTCATGGGATGCATGGGTGCTGAGCCCTCTGCCTTCTGGGCTCTGAAACTGCCCCGCTAAGCCGGGCCAAGCAGGGGCGGGGAGAGGGGAATCAGAACTCCTCTTGCCTGCTGTTCATACTGGATTCCAGACCAGACTGATTCCAACAAAGAAATCCAGGGCAGACTAGAAACCCCTGGACAGGGTGCCTGGAGTCCCAGCCCAGCAAACCCTGGCAGACCCAGACCCTGGGTTTGAGCCAATTCTCAGCACAAGGACAGAACAGACCCAGTAATACTGAGAATTCCAAGAAGACAGGGGCCCTCAGGAGGGCTGCTTGCCTCGCTTTAAAGACAGTTTCTCTTCATGGCAAAATTAACAAAAGGATGTCTTTCAAACTGCCACGTGAGATGTCGGTGGGTGAATGCCCGTCAGAGAAGGGGTCAAACGGGGCAGGTTGTGGATGGCTTAGAGCTGAGCCTCCGGGGAGAATGAATTGCTGGAGGAGGTTATTGCCTTGGACCTCAGGGACGGTGTCCCACCTTCCAGAAGAGTCACCCAAAGCCATGCCTGCTTGTCCTCTAACCTTGACACTGCCTGGATTACTTCTCAGCCCTCGAGCACCTGCTAGGTGCCCTGTGTATCCGTGTACCCTCCCCTTGACATGCATCTTTCCACAGGCCTAAAGGTAAGGGAGATGGGGGTGGCTCAGATGGTAAAGAGTCTGCCTGCAGTGTGGGAGACCCGGGTTCAATCCCTGGGTTGGGAAGATCCCCTGGAGCAGGAAATGGTGACCCACTCCAGTATCTTGCCTGGAAAATCCTATGGATGGAGAAGCCTGACAGGCTACAGTCCATGGGGTTGCAAAGAGTTGGACACGACTGAGCAACTAACACACACACACAAAGGGAAGGGATCATTATCATCTCCATTTTGTAGGGGAGAAAACTAAGGCTCAGAAAGGACTTGTCCCAAGTCACACAGCTGGTAGGCGGCAGAGCCCACATGGGAACCAGAGGGCACTCTCAAGGGTTTCACAGGTGTGTAGCCTTGGGCAGGTTACTTCTCTCCCAACTTTACTTTCCTCAGTTGTACAGTAAGGATTATTTCACAGGGTTATCCTGGGGATTAAATGAAATAACACACATCGAGTGTTGAGCATCAGGCCCCAGTACAGTTTTCATAAAAGCTATTGTTATAATTAAGGGCAAGGGAGAGGACTTCCCTGGTGGTCCACTGGTTAACACTCTGCACTTCCAGCGCAGGCGGTGCAGGTTCGATCCCTAGTCGGTGAACTAAGATCCTACATGCTGTGTGGCATGGCCAAAAAAAAAAGCGGGTGGTTGGGGGCGGGGAGGGGGTAGGGGAGAGGCTGAAACCTGGGCCCACCTCCCCTAGGCTCGAGAGAGATGTGCTTCTATAGCCACTACCCAGACAAGGGCTCCGCCTTCTACCTGACACCATGACACCAGCCCTCAGCCTGCGGTCCAGCCTGGGAATCGAAAGAGAACACACTTAAGACATTTTCTGGAAGCCCTCGCCAGGAACTCCCAACTGCACAATTCCCCGCCCCCACATTGGAGATCATGGGACAAGTTGGCGGTGAGCTGCTCGGCCGGTCTGAACGCCATCTGAGCAGAGCTGGCAGCACACCCAGCGCCCTCCCTGCCCAGCTGGTCAAAGGTGATGGGGCAGCGGAGCAGGAGGTGGGGGGGTCAAGCGGTCCCTGGGTGAGGGGAGTGGCTGCGGGGGGCGGGCGGGACCCTCGGGGTGCAGAGTGTCATTCCTGACGTCCCTGCCCGCTGGCCCACCGCCCCCAGCCTCCCTCAGGCCAGCTTCGCCCTGTCTCCTGCTCCTCTGGGTGGTTAGCTGAGTTCAGGACACATGTCAGCCGGCTTCTGGGTCCCACAGAAACCCACATCCTCCCTGCGGCGCGATGTGAGCTGGAAACCGTGTGAGTGTTCTCTAT
The DNA here is from genome assembly GCF_027580195.1 of Bos mutus. NCBI lineage: Eukaryota > Metazoa > Chordata > Mammalia > Artiodactyla > Bovidae > Bos > Bos mutus. The sequence continues at coordinate 51,786,860 of NC_091629.1, read as the reverse complement.
GTGCGCATGCGCGTGCCGTCAGGTCCAACTCTGCGACCCCATGGACTGTATGTAGCCCTCCAGGCTCTTCTGTGCATGGGACTTTCCAAGCAAGAATACTGGAGTGGGGTGCCATTTCCTACTCCAGTGAGTGGTCTCCGAGTACCTGCTAAATGCCTAAGGTGCCCGCTTAGGCATTGTTGTGCTTGATGGGCGCAACAACCGCTGTGCCCATCCAGCTGGTTGTTTGAAAAAGCACCAGGCTGAGGGCTGAGAGGGGCTGAAAGCCAGCCCAGGCTCTCTACTCCTGGAGCCTTGTGCCCTGGCTGCACCCACAGCAGGGACAGCACTTACTACTTCATCAGCCCAGAGGGGGCCACCTCTTGCCAGTTTGTAACCAAAGACTTATGTGCTAGTGGTGGCCCTGAAGGGACACCTTGTTTTCTTTTTGTACTTGCTTATGTATTATAAAGATTCAATTCCTCCTAAATTACTGATTGGTTGCAAAAACAAAAAGCGTTCACTATCATGCTGACACATACATTTTACATTTGATACAATATTTCATACAAAAAGTATAGTTCTGTTATTCTGTTTATATGTTTATAAATATAAAAATAAAATATACTTTACATATACATTTTGATATTAATAGCTCTTATTACCAGTGGCACATAACTAGTGCTTGCTCAGAAATCATGAATTTTGTATACACAACAACCAAGTCCATTTCTGTTCCAGGTTTATTTTACCATAAATATTTATATTGTAGTGCAAAAGCAAATTGTTTTATCTTCTATCTGCTGCTGCTGCTGCTAAGTCGCTTCAGTCGTGTCCGACTCTGTGCGACCCCATAGACGGCAGCCCACCAGGCTCCACCGTCCCTGGGACTCTCCAGGCAAGAACACTGGAGTGGGTTGCCATTTCCTTCTCCAATCTTCTATCTAGAATACCTTAATCAAATTTGCAATCGCACTCACAATAATTTCATACAGACCAAAGACCTTCTGTGCTAGTGGTGGCCCTGAAGGGACGGACATGCACACATACATGTTGTTTCCCAGCACATACGTGTTGTTTCCCAAACTCAAGATTCACTCTGGGACTCCAGGTTCAGAAACTCTAAACTAGCAAGTCAGTCCTTTCTCTTGCGGACGACCGTCTGTTAACACAGAGCCAGCAGTTAAAACACCTGAAGAAGTGAAGTGAAGTCACTCAGTCGTGTCTGACTCTTTGCGACCCCATGGACTGTAGCCTACCAGGCTTCTCTGTCCATGGGATTTTCCAGGCAATAGTCTTGGAGTGGATTGCCATTTCCTTCTCCAGGGGATCTTCCAAACCCAGGGAGCAAACCCGGGTCTCCCGCATTGTAGACAGACGCTTTACCGTCTGAACCACCAGGGAAATCCCTAAAACACCTGAAGGAAACCCTTTTCTTGACAGTTGTTTCAGGAACCCCACCCTGTTCCATGCCCTGCCCAGCTCCAGGACTAGGGCCCGGCCTGGGCAGCTCACCTTGGCTGAGTAAGAAGCGTAGCCAGATGATCAGCAAGAACAACAGCAAGGCCACGGGCAGACAGAGCCAGAACACCAGGAAAGAAAATGTCAGCTCGTTCACCAGTGGCACCAGAGGGTACTTCATGGTGCGTGTGTGGCTAGGCCGGGCCGGCCGGGGCTGCCCTGGGGACCTGGCGGGCTGGGCCACGCTCTGCTCTCAGCCCAATTGTGACTGAGCCAGTGACGTAACAAGGAAGCCACAATGTCCTTCAGGCCAAGAGAAAGCTGTTCTGGACGAGTGGGCAGAAGTGGGTAGTGGGACAGTTTGAGAACAAAAGCCCAGGCTCCCAGGCAGGGACGAGTAGACGAGTGGGCAGAAGTGGGTAGTGGGACAGTTTGAGAACAAAAGCCCAGGCTCCCAAGCAGGCCAGCCTGGGCTTAATTCCCTTTAAGATGCTGTGGGATCACAATCCTCTTGCTTGCTCAGAAATCATGAATTTTATATATACGACAACCAATTCCAAGTGCATTTCTGCACTTGGTATTTCCTTACTCCCCAATCCTCTTGCAGGATGGAAATCCTTAGCACGCCAAGCTGCTAAGTTAGAAAAAATGGATACAAATTGTTCCCAGGTGGGTGTTCACTTATCTGAGGTCACAGACTCCTCCTGGAGCCAGCCAGTCCCTCAGTAAATGACTATTATTTAATCTGGAAACTTCTGTATCTCTCCTTATTAGGGTTTTTGGTGAAGAGCTTCTAAGACTTTAACCTTGTTCTTTTATCTCTCATTCTTTCATTTGTAAAGTAGTCAGGAAAGCTCCACGAGTCAGGCCCCTCCACAGGAAGGAGGCCCCAGGCTTCCCAGTGCAGGAGAGCACCTAAGTTGGAAGGCGGCTCTGGCCAGGTTCGGAGCCTGATGGGTGCGGGAAGTCCTCTCAGAGTGGCTGCTGCTCGTGGAGGGGAGGAAGGGAGAAGCGTGGTATCCTCCAAGAGGGTGCTTAGCCCACCTGCCTCAACCACTGCCAGCAGATGGGGGTGGGGGGAGGGGACCTAGGAAACAGGCCGACTGGCACGGTTCACCCTGCTCGGCAGAGTCAGAACCTCTGGGGGTGATGCTTGGACTCCACACATCAATGGGCAACCAGTCTGATGCCGACTTGATTTTGAGACCATGGCATCAAGAGAAGCACAGGCTGGAAAGTCAGGCAGACCCAGTTCCAGGCTGGGGAAGCAGCTGCAGGAAGCGGGTGGTAGACTTAGGAGAGACATGGAGTGGACGGACCTCCTTAGAAGACACTGGCCAAAGGAGAAGGGCAAAGGGGGACACCACTGTAAAAATGGGGCAGGTGTTAGGGAGATTAAAATGGAGAAAGTCTTACTCAGGCTTCAGAAGCAGGAGAGCAGGCCTCTGACTTACCTGGACACTGCCTGGATTCCACGCCTGCTTTCAAGCACAGCAAGTCAGGCAGCACGTTAGATAAGAAAGGGAATGGGCCTTGGAATTCTTGAGCCCCTGGAGGTCTGGCCAATCCCCAGGGTCTAACGGAATCCTATGACTCACACAGTGAAATGAAAAGCATTGTAAAACCAGAGCTGCATTTTTGCCTGTAAACTGATGGTGATATCAGTTTGCAGCCTGGGTTTATAAGTGGGACCCCCGAAACTGCAATTTGAAGTCTCTCCCATGGGGTGGACACACCACCACCAGGGACCCTTTCCCAGCTGGTACTCCAGATTGCTGTTAACGAGGGACTTTTCAGCGCTGTTCAAGTCTGGATGTGGGTCGGCCCAATTTGGTGATATATATGCTGTTATTTTCTCTATTGTTTCTTTTAATGACTATATATTGAAATTGTCTAATAAGCTATAAAAAATTAAAATTGTTTGTGTGTAATGAGTGGTTTAACAAATCTAAAACAAAAGTAAAAATTTCAGCAAAACAGGGACTTCCCTGGTGGTCCAGTGAATAAGACTTTGTGCTCCCAATGCAGGGTGCTTGGATTCCATCTCTGGTCAGGGAACTAGATCCCACATGACTCAAGTAGAGATCCCCCGTGTCACAACTAAGCCAGCACAGCCAAACAGATAACTGAAAACTTTCAGCAAAACAGTGGGTAACAGCGGGGGCTCAGAGAGCCAGTGTGTTTAGAGGGAGTCTTAGTCCAGTTGTGGAATGACCAGAATCCCCAGCAGAAGTCAGGGCAGATAGTATTAGAATGTGTACCTTCAAAGCATGGTCCCCTGGTGAGCTGTGCCATTGAGGACCCTGGGGCCAAAAGTAGAGGAAATGGGTAGTTTGGGTTGGGGTGATTTCGGCCCTGGGTCCTGAAGGGGCTGAGGTCAGAAAGAACTGAGCAATGTAGCTGAGGCAGACTTGAGCACCCATTTCTTTTCCAGACCCCGAAACAGGACCTCCGGGCAGTCAGCCCAGGGCTAAGCTTCCCTGGCCACCAGGACACAGTGGCAGGTCCTGGGGGGAGCAGGCATGGACACACGGCTACAGGGGAGGTGGCTCCCAGCCCTGGCGTCCAGGCGTACTTTGTGAGGAGTCACACATTAGTGTCACGTGGTCAGCAGCAGGCTGGAGCGGCGGCTCTGGGCAGAGGCCCGCACTATAGCTGTGTGCTCAAGTGGCACACAGCTGTGCCACCACCTGTGACCTAGGCATTAGGTGCTAATGGGCCCCATGGAACGTGCTGCAGCCACCTTTGCTCAAAGGCCAGTGGGCAGAGGAGGCGCTCCTGACTGCTTTCTGACTGGCCAGTCTCTGCTGCGTCTCTGCTTTCCTGACTGGCCAGTCCTGATGGAGATCTGATCTTCTGCAGGCAGGGAGCACAGCTGGCATTTCTGGTTCTCAAGACACACAGAGAGAGCTAGCCCCTCGGCAACTGCTAGCCTCTGTCAGGTGGGCCTTTTGACAGCAGTGCTTTAGTTACATGACATCCTTTCAGCATAAAAGGACAAGTACTTTTAATTTTAAAAAATTTTATGAAGTCTAGAAAAATGGTATGGATGAACCTATTTGCAGGGTAGGAACAGAGATGCAGATGTGAAGAACAGACTTGTGGATTCAGCAGGGGAAGGAGAAGAGGGGAGTGAACTGAGAGAGTAGCACTGACTTTGTATACACCACCATGTGTTGAATAAATGGTGAGTGGAAGCCGCTGTACAGCACAGGGAGCTCAGCTCGGTGCTTTGCGATGACCTAGAGGGTGCGCTGGGGGGAGGTAGGGAGGGAGGCTTAAGTGGGTGGGGATATATATGTATATATACAGCTGATTCGCATGGTTGTACAGCAGAAACACAACCCTGTAAAGCAATTATCCTCCAATTAAAAAAACGAAAGTAAATAAAAATTTTCAGATTTTGAGAATTTCATGATAATCTACAAAACCAGGGTAAAAGCCTGATGTAAATTCTGAAGAACATCTATGCAAGAGTCAAACCAAAAGCACACGTGACATTGTTAGATAAGAATCTCCTTAAAATTTAATTGACTAAATGTATTACATTCAATATTCCATGGTTTCTTCTGGACAAAGGGTCTGCATAAATACAAACAAGCCTCTGGGCCTTCTTCCCTAACCGACGAAGAGGAAACACAGGAGGCGAGGGTACACGGGACACCTTCGTATTTACATTTTGCCTTTACTTTACAGTTCAGTGCCAGAAATATTTACAGAAAATACAATAAGAAAAAGATCATGTCTTGGCAACATACCAAAATTCATACAAATTGTGTATATGATTTCAAGCAAATAATGATACTGTTTATTTTTTTAGCCACAACTGCCAAGCCCTTCAGAGGAGAAAGATGTTCTTGGTCACTGCAAGAGACAAGGACTTGGGAAACTTGGTTTGCTTCAACAAATATTTATTGGGCGCCTACTGTATGCAAGGCACTGTGGAATCCCAAATTATACCTTTCCCTCACCGTTAAAAAAAGAAAAGCATCTGAAAAAACATGAGTTGATATTCTGAGAAAAACACTATACAGTACATGGCTTCTTTTGCTGCTGAGAACCCACGGTTTGATTCCACGTTAAATGGGTGAATTACCTCCAATCTCTCCATCTCGGGACAAGAGGTTGTCATGGAAATCCCTAAAACAGACCATCTAACACAACTTACCGCTTTATGTAAACATATAAACCAATTCTTTTTTGGAAAAATATAACCAGAACAGGTTTTAAAATGCTGAATGAAGAACAACCAGCAGGAGTGTCAAATTACCTCTGATACACTTTTTTTACTGTCCAGTGCGAAACATGTCTTTGAGCAAGGCTGGCTTCCACTTTCTTTGGGTAAAGTTCTACCTTCCAATGCAAGTTAAGTACTCTTGAAGACTCTGCTTCTCTAAAAATCACTCTGCAGAACTCGACAAATGTTTCCTCAGTGTATACAGGAAGTAACCACTCATGAAGGCCTCACATGTGCAACTGTAGGGAACTGACGTAACTGGCCCAAAGACCTATTTTGTTTTATAAATGAGTCCAAAGGGCTGCCTCAGGGGAGCTGAGGACTTGGAAATGGAGGATAGCGTGCATGCGTGTTGTGTATATATTGTCAGGAAGGGAGTGGGGGTCAACCCACCAGGTAACGATTCCAGTCAAAGGGCCAATGGATAGGAGGGGGTCTTAGGAGGAAGCACTGGACAAAAAGAGAGCTGGCTGAACAGGAAAACGCAAAAGCACTCCTCACTGTCCTTGGTGCTCTCAGGCAGACGGGGAGAAAGCCCCTTCCCCTCAAATGTGAGAAGGGACTACGAGGGGCTACCTGCCTCTGTCCCTTGGGTAATACATTCCCTGTCACCAAATGCAACATTCATCCATGCCCTCATTCACCTGTTACAGCAGCAACCGAACTGTTCAAGCCAAAGACCCCCCAAAGGTTCTGAACCTCTGTTAGCAAACATCAAGTGGACTATTAAAGGTTATTCTTGGGACTAAATATGCCCCTCTGGCATTATTCTACTCAAAGTGATTTTTACAAAGGCAGTTGAGAGATCTCAGTGACCATGAAACTCACACCCACACTAGTGAAAGGTCTAAGGGTCCTCACCACACTCCCTTTTTAGGTAGATGTGATTTTGAGCAGAAGGAGCCAGCACCTGACGAGGTGTGCATACCCTGTATTCTGTGCTGTATATACTGGGGTTTCATGCCTCTGGGAGCAGCACAGCCCTGAATCCATCCTGTCTTCCCTGGAAGACCACAGAGTCTTCCAGATCATAACTGTACTCAACACAGTTGTTCACTGACTTATCAAAGCCATTAGAATTACAAAGAGCTGTGAGAAATTAGAGCAAACTGAAGCATCATGAAGCCCGCCACTAACACGAACAACCACAGTACGTTTTCCTGACAGGAGCACTATGCCAAAGGTCAAAGTGTCATCTCAAGGGTCACACTGTGGATGCATACCTACATCAGCTATTTTTAGCTTCTGGAATGTTACAAGTTGCACATTAATTTATAGCCTTCTTTGCCCACACCTATTAGAAAGAAGGGCCCATTTTTTCCCCAAGAAATGTCAATCTGGAATTTCCATGAAAGTTGTTAAATCTCACTCTATAGCTTAGTAGCTGGGCTACTAATTTAAGAGTAGAACTTACTAATCGTACATCCCCCTCCCCCATTGCTACCATCTGGGAACATCAATTTATTGCCCAGATTAAAAAGAAAATCAAATGTTATACCCTGAATGGAAACTGGGAGTCATAGAAGGAGGAGGTTACCTTTACCTGAGCTTAAAACAAACATGAAGAAAAAAGGTGAGGCAAACTTGGAGAGCTGCTATGCCCACATTTCTTGCTCCTAGATATCAATATATACTTCTGGAATAGAAATATCTGCACTGGGAGTTAGGTCCTATACTATCCCCTGTCCTCTAAGTAAACTACCAAAACATTGAACCAAACAGCCCACTATAGTCCTGACCTACAGAATCTACTGACATCAGAGTTCAAGTAGGAAATCACCCCTTACACAATTGTGATCATTCCTCTTTGGACTTTTAAATGTCACTTATCTTCTTAGCACAAAATAACCTTAATAAAAAAGAAAATAACATAAATATTCTTATGTTATTCTTAATAAACATAAGAATAGGAGAAATGAGCAGTGTACACTCTAGCACTGTAACAGGAATCCTTGTAAGGATGTTCTGGGTCTGGCCACCTCAAAACATTTATCCCTGGCAGAAAAGTAGCAGCGAGGTAACAGAAGTATTTAAAAAACCTGGGCAGGGATTTGTCATGCCTTCAGCTGGCAAAGTCCAGAAAATATGACAACAGCTGTTTCTAAAAGCAGCCACCCCAGGGGGCGGTCACTAATGTTTGTCAATTATGATGAAATCCAGTAGCTCTCTGAGAGAGATCTGAATTAGGAGCGTTGAGAGGCTATTTCCTGAACCCCAAATTAGAATCCTTCATAAACTACTGCAGTTTCCTGCTTGGTCCTGAAATAAGAGACAAGGGATGAAACCAAACAATGTTTAAACCTGTGCTATGAATTTATATTTCTTAATATTTAACCAAGAAATTACCAAGGAATTACAAACGGTTAACCTGTCATTTTGTCTCTGAGCTAGACAATAATGAAGAGGGGGGAGGTGTCACTTCTGACTTTTAACTCCACAAACTCCATCTGTATCCCCGTTAAAGGACCAGGCCATGCCTCCATTTCAGATCTGTTCCTGGGCTGCCCAGAAACTGAGGCCTTCAGACAGACCTTTGCAGTGATGAGAATAACTTTTTGAAATCTGGAGAGAAACTATGAAATATTTTAATATCAGACTGAGCAAAAACACTTCTGTTCCTTTCTGTCAGTACGATTGTTGGATGACAGATGGATGACAAATGGACCTACGAGTGAGCAGAAAGTTGAGATTTCCTTCCTTCTCCTCCATGCTAGCAACATGAGTCTTTAAATGTCCTGGATGATTCTGAGACAGATTTTAATTTTGAACACAACCTCCTAAAAAGTGAGGTATAAAACTATCTTCAACTTCTAATTTGCAAATTTGAAACTACCAATGCACATGTTTAACTGTGATGCATAAAAGCCTTTCTCCTCAAAAGGCTTGTAAGTAAAATTGTCACTTCTGAAAGAAAAGTTTATGGCTAAAATGTGTATCATCATTACCAGCAGGAATATGATTGTGTCTGGGAGCCCATTTCACTAGAAAGCCAAAAAGTCTTCTCTCAAATGGGTTTATAATGTGTCTCTTCTATTCTGGTGATTAAACAGTAAGCTCTTGGGGAGTGATTTATTTTTACAGTGATCGCCTATCAAATTGCTTTGCTTTGATATTATAGCCCCAAACTAGAGTTCAATAGTCCTAGACAGACAGTGGTCTAAGAACTGCAGTTTTTGAGTCCAACCTCCTGAAAAAGTGAAGTGTAAAACTCTGGCTCCAACTGTTTGTTCCGGTACTTGTTGACAATGTCAGTGATCTTCTGTTTCCGGCGGACGTGTGGTGGGCTGTAGGAGTCACTCTCCAGTCTCTTTCTTCTACAAATATTAATTACAGTCTGCCTCACCAGAAAACCTTGAAGACAGAAGGTTTTCATTCAAATCAATGTGAATAAACAGGTAGCTAGGTGAACTATAAGTATTCAAGTGAACTATTTTTGGCAAACTCAAACTATCTTATTCCATTTACAAAACTCCTCACAGAGACAGATAAAAACTGTCAGAAGAAAGTAAGATAAAACTGTCAAAAGAAACACAATGAGGAAGAAAAACAGAATCAAACTCTAGCCTGACAACCCATTTCCTGCCCTGGATTACAAACAAACTATATTCATTTTCCAATATTGGAAGTTTGTGAATTACAGTTCTTCTCGTACTTACTAGATTGAAGCACAACTTCAAAACAGAACAAAACATGCTTCCTCTTACAAATAAGAGCCAGAGGATTTTCTACATGTGGGACCTATTAAGTAATATTAACATTTCCTTATTTCTACTTCTTTCTGGTTCATAAAAATGTTAAATAAAAAGAAAAGAAAGAAAGAAACTTCAATCCTTCAGCTACATATGAGGCTTACCGAGCGCTCGCCTACTGACAATCATCCCGTCCACGAGAGGGATGACCATGTTAAATTTTCCAGTGGCTCCTTGAATTTTTATCCGGAATAATCCAGTGTTTAAAGGGTGGATGAAGATGACAGGAACTTCTTTTTCAAGAGCAGTAGATCTTAAGCAAAGAAAAGAACACTCCTTTTACTCCAGATATTCAAGAGCTGTAATCCTAGTCCCCCATGTGTGATACAAGAATACCAAGGGAAATACTGCCAGGCAGTGTTTAGATGAGCCAAGTGATCAGTCTGCTCAGAACTCTTCTTCCTGGGAGGCCATGTAGAAGCCCCCCCACCAACATCTGGCCCTACATGTCCATCACTCGGGTTAGATTTTTGAAGCTGACCAAAAAAAGGGCCTAAAATTGTGCTTAGAAAACCACTGGGGACACAGGGTGGAAGGAAAGGCCAGCTGCGGGACTTTCACTTAGTTCCTCCTCCTTGCAGGGAACAAAAATAGAGCTGGCCAGAGGGCAGGGAATTCTACCATGTTCAAGACTAGCACCTCAGAGCAAGTGAGAATGTAGTATAGGCCCACTAAGGGAATCCCTGATGTAACTTTTTTAGGGGCTGGGGAAGGAGGTTGGGAGCACCTTAGTCTGCGGCAGTTGCAGGTGTCCTCCTCAGCAGAGGTGAAAAACGGCTGAATCTTGACACAGCCCAAGCCCTCAAAGCCCCTGAACAGGCAACAGGTGCCAAGGCAAGCAACCACACCCATAGGAGACTGAATGACACATGTGTTGGGGATATGCCAATGCATCTGGACATACCCATGTAACTCTTTGATGCTATTTGTCAGGGTTTTGGTTTGTTTTTGTTTTGCAACACAATGAGCCTTCTTTCTAAAGTGATTTTGGCCAAAGCAACAGGGAGTCAATTTTTCAAGACATCTAATAAAAATAAATCCTATACTAATTCTGTCCCCAAGACAAACTCTAAACTTTGCTAAACTACTAGTAAAATACAAAATTTACAGTTCAAACATATTATAGCACATTTGACCTAAAAAGTTTAAAACAACAACAACAAAAAAAACAGCACAAGACACTTAAAAGTGCTCTTCTAAACTAGTTCAAGTAAAGTTTACCTCATGAAATCTATTTTGGTCTCTTTAGCAAGTCAGTGTCAAAAAAGAAGGTTAAAAAGGAGTTAGAAAAACAGGACTGTTCTGTATTAAAAGAGACTCAAGGAATGAGTACCGGACACAAGGCTGAAATGCGTGCTGGTTTAAACAAACCAGCTGCAAAGACTATTTTAGGGGAAATGGAGAAATTTGAATATGAACTGGCTACCAAATGAAATTAAGAAATTACGACTAACTTTACTACTGATAACGTTATTTTTATACATTTGAAAAGTATTAATTTTCAGAGGTGCATACTGATGTATTCAGAATGTTAGAAAATCTACAGTTTGCATTAACATACTTTGGCATAAAAAACAGAAATTTTAGGAATCATTTGTCATATTCTGGAAATTTAAGGCTATGGTTTTTTCAGTGGTCATGTATGGATGTGAGTTGGACTGTGAAGAAAGATGACCTCCGAAGAATTGATGCTTTTGAACTGTGGTGTTGGAGAAGACTCTTGAGAGTCCCTTGGACTGCAAGGAGATCCAACCAGTCCATTCTAAAGAAGATTAGCCCTTGGTGTTCTTTGGAAGGAATGATGTTAAAGCTGAAACTCCAGTACTTTGGCTACCTCATGCGAAGAGTTGACTCACTGGAAAAGACTCTGATGCCGGGAGGGATTGGGGGCAGGAGGAAAAGGGGATGACGGGATGAGATGGCTGGATGGCATCACTGACTCGATGGACGTGAATCTGAGTGAACTCTGGGAGACAGTGATGGACAGGGAGGCCTGGCATGCTGCGATTCATGGGGTCGCAGAGTCGGACACAACTGAGACTGAACTGAACTGAATGTTAAAATAAACCACCTTTCTAATGTTAGATTAAATTCATTTTATATGCAATATAAATCAGAACAGGGAAAATAGAAGGAATTTATTTATTTATTATTTATCAAAGCTAAAATAATTTATGTAAATATTAAATATTTATTATATTTAATATATATTTAACATATTTAATAATTTTAAAGATATATTTATATAAACTATATATTATATATATAGAATATATATTTGTTATATTATATATTATATATTTAATATAAAATATATATTATATATAAATTTTATATATTAAATATATAAATATATATTAAAATAATTTAAAATTAATATTTAAATTATTTATTTAAATATTATTTGTTTATTATTTATTTATCAAAGCTAAAATATCAAGTTAAGCTTGATATAAAGTATTTGTTTAAACAAAAGACAAGACAAGCAAAAAGCTTTGAGATGATAAAGCCTGCACAGACACATTTTTACTATTCTGTTTTTAATCCATTTTTGTGCATGAGCAGCTAAAATAAAAATCTTAATATTATAATAAAGTTAGTATCCTGTTTTACTTAGAAATATTTTTCCATTAAATAGCTCATGGGATGAGGATACTTTAACTGCTATCTATCCAAATGTTTTGACCAGTTAAACTCCATTATTTCCATCTAATATTGCTACTCTATTATCACTCTTCATTAATACTTAATTGTCTCCACTTTTCCATCTTTCTTTTTGCCTCAGATAAAGGTACAACAGCAATTAATTATGCCATTTAAAAATCCTTGCTAATTTGATCACCTTGTGCATTTATCTACAAACTTTTTTTATTCTTTCTCCATAATTATATTTACTTCTTACTGTCTTCATCCCTTTTGTTTCATTAAAGTCATTATTTCTTAATTAAACTAGAACCACCATATTATAAAAAATAGCTTTCTCTAAGCTTAAAGTCAATATTGATAAACTTCAAGCCACGTAAGGGAGTACCTCAGAGAAGTGCTACTGTTTGCAGTAGTTTCCACACCAGTACTGATTTCTGTCATCAGGTCTGAGAGGGGAAAGTTTTCTGGAAGAAAATCATGGCATTACATTCAATATCTCCCTTCAAGAAAACTCAATTTCCTAAACTCTTTACGTAGCAGACAACAAATATATGGACTTTGCTCTCCTAAAACATGTAGTCCTAAATATTCCTCACAAATCAAAAAAAAAAAAAAAAAAAAGGCATATTTTAGAAAAGTTCATCTAAAGCAGAGTTTTTAAAGAATGTAATCTATAGTCCTGGAGGGCTTAGAAAGAGCTTTAGAAGTGTTAGAAAGCAACCATTACACTTTCCTATGAACTCTGAGCTGAACGAGATTCTAGGGTAAATACACATTTCTAATGTTCTTATGCAGCTTACATAAAAATCATGAGAAACATATTCATAGCGGAATCCCTAAGGACCAATTAATCTTTACAATGAAACAAGACTGTGGAAAGAGGGTGAGGAAGGTGAACTCCCTTCCCCTTCCCAGAGGTCCTGGGGTGACTGGGAGCCACATGAAGTGGGACCAAGTGGCCAGAAACCAGTATCTGCCATACCAAGAAGACCTGAAGGCTCTGTATCCATCAAATCTTCATGACTATGAAATAAGTGCTGGGTCACTCATTTAACAGATTAGTCACCTAAGGTGTAATGAAACCCAGGCTTCCTGAACTCCAGTCCCAGCTCTTGGCCACCATATAGGGCCTATGCTGCCACTCCTTTTAGACATTCAGCAAGTCACTGTCATCCTACCAAAATCTTGTTTATGGACAAAGTCCTTGCACAATACCTATATCATCATAGCGTTCCACCCAGACTACAGAAACTCTTGTCTCGGGTCCGAGGGGAGGCACAGGGCGACCCTGAGGCAGCTTCTTCATTCTGGAACTGGGACTGAGCTGTATGAGGCAGAGAAAAGCGGAAGAGGGTGAAAAAAAAAACTGGCTTAATAAAACTACAATCATACATTCATCAAGCTACCCAGTGACATAAGGATCAGGTCATGTGAAGTCACTTCTGGAAAACAGTACAAAATACATTTGCAAAAAAAGCCCTTCTTTGGTTTCTCTGTTTATCAAGTCTCAAACTAGAACAAGGCAATGAAAGTCTAAAATAGTCAAATAAAAAAAAGATAAGCAATACTGAACAATTATAATTGACATTAATAAAAACAAAATTTGCATACTATGTCTTAATGAGGACTTAAGAGGATCGAGTCTATCTCTGTGACTAGAAGGCAGTATGCTTTTTCCATCAGAGTAACATCATTGCTCCGCCTGGGGATCTTTTCAGTGTCGAATTCTTGTCAACTGCTTTTCCTCTGTCTACTGAGATAATAATACAAATTTTTTTTCCCTTAGTTTGTGAGTAGTCTGCAAAGTATGTGGTAAATAAAAACATGGTGCTTTGCCGATCTTGCTCTTCTCCAAACTGTATTCTGTGAAATCTTTTTTAAATGGAGCAACTTGTGATTTTCAAAATCAGTCTACTTCAGAGAGTTTTATACAAGCTAACTTTTTCTCCTAAATCAATTGTAAAGGTGAAACCCCTCCCATATTCTTTTAAGCAAATACTCATATTAAAAATAATTTTAAGTGTAGAGAGGTCCAAATTAAAATTCTTTACAATGGAAGAAAGGTTTCAGACAAGTTTGCACAACACTTCTTTCGTCTTTATTATTTATTCTATATCAAGTGTCTTACATCTGTAAACTGATCCTATACTCTTGCTAATTACTACTTGATCATTTTCCAGTAAGGATTAGGAGATAACACGAGGGGAGAACAAAGACAATGACGTAACATCCACTGATAAGGTCAGAAAAAAGTGTGAAACCAACATGCTCTTCTTGCAGTAGCCGCTGTGCCACCTCACTCAGTGCAGTTATTCATACACTGGATTATTCTTCAAAATGCTATCATGTGTGTTGTCAGACAGAAGTTGAATTTTGCATGATTAATGCTATAAAATACATACTATTGTACCTCTGGTGGATATTTCAGGGACCAAATAATAACCTATACTTGAGAAGGAATGGGTGAAAGAACCAAGCATGGAACCGAAATGACTAAATAGAGAAAAGCAACAAGGATGGAATGACAGTGAATCATCTGTTGCAAGCTGAAAAGAAGAAAATCATGAAAATTTGATTTAAAAAAATTAAGATCCTAATGAATTAGTACAGATATAATTATTTTTTGGGTTAAAGTTAAAAGCTTTTCAGGTGTGATTCTGTAATTACCTAATTACCTCCATTTCACTACAAATTTCTGGAGATTAATCAACGAAGTGACTTACCCTCTGTGAGGAATTAAGATTGTCTGTGTGATTAGGGAAAAGCTCAAGTGTGAGGGATGGCTGTTTCAGAATTCCTGGCATAAGATCCATATTTGAATCACTATCTTGGTCTGAGATGTTACTTTCCAATGAATCAGCTATAGGGTAAAGAAAAATATATATAAATAAAATATCTACTACTTCGTTAGAGCAAACGTGTTTATTAAACTAGCTATGTTAACAGTACAACTTAAATTACTTAAGCAAAGCATTGCTTATAGAGCAAGGGTTGGCAAACCTTTTCTGTAAAGGATCAAGTAATAAATATTTCAGGCTTTGCTTGCTGGCTATATAGGTCTTTACTGCATATTCTTCTTTATTTTATTTACAACCCTTTAAAAATGCAAAAAACATTCTTAGTGTTTTGAATTTGGCCTGTGTGCCATAATTTGCTGGCTCCAGCTCTACTGAATTGGTGCAAATAAGCTGGGCCAGAGACATCAGGGATGGACTCAGTCCACAGAGGATGGTTGGGGCCTGGCTTTTGGAATTAAGGCAGGAGATCACAGCCTTGACATGAAGGCAAACAGCTGCTCAGACATTGACCTAGACCATGGAAGGGCCCTCCTACCAGGGACACAACTGGCCCCAGAGAAGAGAAAGGGCGGAACCTCAAGTGCAAAATCAAGGGTCCAAGTACAAAGGTTAAGAGGCGGCCAAAGCAGGGTACAGGGAAAGTCATTAGCCTAGCAATGCGAAATGTGAAAGCATGATGTGCAGCATCCCATCCGATAGATGGTCTCATGGAAAAGGTGAAGTTTTCCATCTCCTGTCTGGTCAGGCACAAAGTAATGTACTTAATTTGCAAGAAGCAAAGGTTCAAGGCAAAATAAGACTAAGAATTCAGACTGAGAAGTAATGATCACTCCTGATCCTTGAGAAGAACATGCTTGATGGCCACCTTTTCCAGGTTGGAATTTCTCCACCTCGGTGTTAGAAGACCAGGCAGTTACCACCATGAGAGCCTCCAACTGCAGGATTCTCTGGGGTTCCATACAAAGGCCCTCACATGGAAAGAGGGAAGCAGGTGGGGGTTCACTCATTAGAGAGAGAAATGAATAAACTGAAAAACAGGGCTTCTATGTATCAGTTAAACTAATCAGATTTGTTGTTGTTTAGTCGCTAAGTCATGTCCAAATCTTTTGAGACCCCATTAGCCCGCCAGGCTCCTCTGTCCATGGGATTTTCCAGGCAAGGATTCTGGAGTGGGTAGCCATTTCCTCCTCCAGGGGATCTTCCCGGCCCAAGGATCAAAACTGCGTCTCCTGCATTGGGAGGTGAATTCCTTACCACTGAGCCACCTGGGAAGTCCAATTAATCACATTAAAGAAAGTTAAAAAAATGGGTCAAAGTGGATCCCCTTTGCTATTTAAAAATTATTATTAGAGGGTCACTCTTCTAGTATTTCACTACCTTCCTTTAGTTAAGAGGAACTAACACCGCATACCTCTGCATAATCTAAAAGCTATCATGTCTTCAAAGCTTAAGAATGTCTTAGATGACTTCAGAATCTCTCCCAGTGCAGTAATACTGCACAAACCAGTGAATACAAAATTGTTCCATACAAAAAAACCCAGCACCATAAAAAAAATTCTCTTACTTAAGGACTCCACAGGAGAAGGAACCACAAAAGCTATTTCCGTAAGGGCATCGGCATAATACAGCACCTTCTTCTGTCCGTTGAAAATGCTAGCCCCAACGTCTTCAGAGGAAATCACTTCATCTATGAATGAGAAACGCTACATCAGTGCTCTGAAAAGCGGGGAAAACCAGTATCACCCTGCTACATGAAATTTAACTGTAGCAGTTAATAAGAAGTGATAATAAATAGAAGGTACATTTCCAACATAAATAATGTGTAGGAAGAATAAACTATAAATGTTCATTAAATGGCTTAACACTAACTTTAAACCATAAAATCTTAATTTCACAGTTGCTGAAACTAAATCAGATCACTTCTGATTAGCAGGACCTTAGTTCATGTGAATCAGGCGGATTCAGGGAATAGTCTTTTTGGAAGAGGTAACAGTAATTAAAAGAGAGACCACCCAGTTCCTCTGAAGGGAGGTGGGGCAGATGTCTGCATGTGTGTACACTTGCTCGCAGGCATTGCTGTCCCTGGTCTCTCTGCTGCTCTTCAGCTTTGCTTTTGTGTCATTTTCTCCAGTGATCAGTGATATAATACGAAAATGTACAGGCAGCTTTAATCATAGTATCTGCTCTAAGTCAGCAAGATAGAATTAACCAAAATAACACTCGAGAGCTGGTATAGTTCTCCATTAAAATGAACACAATGCCCTACAAGTAATACGTAAAAGACCAACAACCTGAAAAAAAATTGGGAAGAGGAAATAAACAAGTAGTTCTCGGCTAAGAAATAAAAATATGAGATGCTGAAACTCAATCATAATTAAAAATAGAAAACTCCTCACCTAACAGATCAGAAGACACCTAATTTGGTGAGGAGGTGGCAAACAAAGTTTAGACCAGAGTCTAGCAAACTTTTTCTGCAAAGGATCAGATAGTAAATGAAGCTTTGCGTGTCATATGGTCTCTGCCATGACTACTTAAGTCTGCCATTGTAGTGTGAAAGCAGTCAGATAATACATGAACAAGTGTGGCTGAGTGCCAATAAACTTTACTTACAAAAACAGGTATGGGCTGTAGGTGCTGGCTCCTGGTTTAGATGTTGGGCGGGCATTGTGTCTACCATAGCAGACACTGTGGTTACTGCCCCAACACACTCATTCTACCCGCCTCCTCGTTCACATCTCTCTCTCAGGGCCATTCCACCTCTCTTGCCACAGCAATGGCTCATGGTGGTCTAAACACTGTGCATTTCTGGCTTTGGGAGAAGGTGAGACCCAGCTAACCTCTCCTCTTTAGACTAGTGTGGTATGTGAATGGTTTTAGCCTGGAATGGCCTTTTTGCAGTGTGAGGAAAGCCAGGATGGGACAAAACCAACACACGGAAAACAGAGCTAAAAGAAAACTGCAGAGAAATAGAGCAGGAGTGCTGATCAAATGGCAACAAAACTGTACACTAATCTCTGGGATTTTCAGTTATATGAGGCGATAAATGACCTTCAAAATCTAGCCCAGTTTGGGTCAGGTTTTCTGTTACTTGCAACCTTAAGCATCCAAGTGATACATTTATACATTTATCAACTTGAAAAATGTGCAAATCTTTGATCAATTCTACTTGTGGGAATTTAGTTGATAAATACACTCAAGGGTAACTATTAAAGGTTATGTGGCAATTGAAATTAGAGCACATTCTCATATACTTTGATTCAACCTTGGTTGAAAGCAGGAGAAAACTATGTCACAAGTCACAATGGTATTTAATGGGAAATTAAGAGTATAATCTCGCTGACAGAGGAACTCTGCTAATTCAAAGCACTATACACAGGCATTCCCCACTTTGGAGAGGTATTATTAACTTTCCAGTGATTTCAAGAGCCCTTGGAACAGAAAGCTCCAGCCAGGTAGGGCAAAGGCCTTAAGATTAAACTTATACTTGCTATCCTGATTACAGTTCCTCAGGAGGATTTGCATTGATGTGTCTGAATCTCTCAGTCAGCTGTTTACTACAAAGGTTATTATATAATATCCTAACAGCGTAACCTTAAATGATAGCCACAAAGTCTAAAAAACATACCTGCTAGTAGAAAAACTATATTAGACAAAGTATACTTGTTAGGAAACTACTGTTTGCTATAATCTAAATTTATTATAATACTGTTATAGAAAATGGAATTTGTTCACTCCCACTATAAAAAACTTACCAACTTTATGATAAGTAAGCCATTAACTTTATATTAGTTGTCATAATGTATGTATATAACATACATGTTTATATATATATACATACATAATTTTTCCTCATATTAACAGAAAATGTTTGGAAGATGATACAATTATTAAATGATCTCCTGTGAGGATGAGAGGAAAAAGACTTCTCCATTCCATACCTCTGCTTGTTTTTTTTTTTTTTTCTTTCATAAGACTACAAATTCATATTAAAGGAGAAAAGTCAAGAGTAACAAGAAAAAACAAATGACCATATGAGATTTACCTTGTTCAGGTCCTTCACCATCATCGCAACTGTTAATAGACCAACTGGTGGAAACATGCCCAGTCCACCCAGGGTGTTTGCCCACATCTACTGACCAGCCAAGGGAGAGCAAAAATTCTAGGAAATGTGGCTGAACATTTCTGGAAGATTCCACGTTCTTTAAAATCTGAAATACAAACCAATCATCAACTATAGTGAAGGAAACAAAAGAGCGTATCAAAGTATCTTAATAAAAATTCTCTTCGAAGTGTCTGATAAATCAAGTCCAAGCTGAGAATAAACTGAGAACTATACATATGACTGTAGTTAAATATGCATGCTTCTGGGTTATATAGATCCGGGTTCAAATCCTGGCTGGGCTTTAGGCAAGTTTCAGTTTCTGAAACCCCACTGTTTCAGTTTCTTCATCTATAAAGTGAGTAATAATGATGGCTGTGAAGATCAAGTGAGATAAAGCAAGAAAATCCTTTAACTCTCTCCCTAGCAAAATAATTACTGAGCCAGACATGCTTACTAAAAGTAAACAAAAAACACTAGGTCCCTGCCTTCACATAGGTATGTGATTATTTACTTACAAGTCTTGACAAATGCTATAAAAAGTATAACTTGTTAAAAATTCAATAATGACTAGCTATAATTAATAAGTGAGTGGGAAAACATTCTTCTCTGGGTTCAAAGAAGAGAATACAACCATCCCAGATAAAAATGAAGGCTCTCTCCTCTTTACCAGGTACCAAATTTAATTTCTGGGCCCCAGAAAGAAAAGTCCCCTGTTTTAAAACAGTGGTTCTCATCAGGTGGATTCTGCTCTCCAGCAGACATCTGGCAATGTCTGGAAACATTTTTTTTTTTTTTTTTGGAAACATTTTTGACATCACAACTGGTGGGGCACTGCTGGGATCTAGTGAGCAGAGGCCAAAGATGCTGCTACATGTCCTATTTTTATAGAACAGCTCCCTCAACAAGGAATTACTTGGCTCAAAACAGCAACACTGCTGCTGTTCAAAGTCCAATGCTAGAAGAAGGAAAATGAGAAATCCTCTACAAATTAAAAATGAAATGGGGAGAGAGGTAGTGTATCAAAATCACCTGAGGAATTTCTTAAACATGAAATTTTCTTAGCCTACTCCAGAACTTCTGTATCAGATTAGCAGAGCTAAGATCCTGGAATTACTACTTTCAAGAGGTCTCCCAAGTAACTTTTAATGTAGCCAGCCCACAGATCACTGATGTAGTTCATACAATGCTAACCTAATGAAGTCAAAATATGTGGTTACATCAGATACTTCTCAATCTAGTGGGCATCGTTGCCAGGCCTCATCTCTTAAACACTTCTTTTCAGAAGTGTACCTATTTAGTTTCCCATATCCCTTCATATTCTTTTAAGTGCCAGGAAACTGATCTGACAGCCAGTTTTTGTTTTCTCCCAATTAATTATTTTATTCAGAGGTGAGACTTTTAAACAATTTTAAAATGTAGCCAAGATACAATAAGTAAGTTAAATTCAACTTGCAGGCCACTGACTGGCAGCTGGAAATTCATCTAAATCCTCCCTATGGGGCTAGGGAAGGCAGGACTCAGCCAGTCTAAAGGAGGCCTCTGGGAAAATCTTATCGTTTTCTAGTCACCCTTGGTCCCTAAAAAGCTAAGGAAACTCAACTGGTGTAAGAATTACCTCAAGGGTTTGTGTCTTCTTCTATACGTAGGAGGAAAATGGCCCCACTACTCTCATATGAACCATGCATTAGACTTCCTTCAAAACAGATCCCCACCCTCTGCATTTAATCCACTTCTACTGAAGATCTTCCAAAAAACTTGAGTCTACCAGTCTCATCTCTGGCTACTGGTAGCCTCCCAAGCTCTAAACAAATTGGAACCAATAATGAATTTTATGAAAATGAAATTCTCTCTCATCTCCAGGGCCTTTGCACATGCTGTTTCTTGATTAGTGACAACCCACTTCTACTTTTTAACCTACTTCCAATGTATACCTGATACATTAGCTTAAAAGTCTTTTATTCCAGGAAGTCTTCTTCAAACCAGGTTAGGTTTTCATGGTATGGCTCCTATAACATGTTCCTATCAGCACACTTTATCAATGGTTGTGTGTTTAATCATCTGTCTTTCCCTCTACACAGTAGTTCCAGAAGTCCAGAAACCTTGTATATCTTGTTTACCACTATAACCCAAGCACCTGACAGCAGACACTTGGTAAGTATTTACTGAATCACTAACATGAAATGAGAAGAATTTTCTCCTTTTCTAGTAGTCTGCCAATAATCTGAAATATGCTTCTAGTATAAACATTTTGTAATTCTGGTACATTTCTTTAAGTGTATTTAATCTGATTAACTAATAGTCTTACAATGATTATAGTGAAACTCCAAGATAATACAGTCATAGCACTCTATACATGAGAATACATTCTATATTTTACACATCTTCCTTTGGTCCTCTCTTAGTCACAGTTGGTAACTACCTGTCCAATCCATGTTTCAACCACTTATCTCTGATAGACACTTGATCTCCTGACATTTGTTCTCGGTCTTCTGTTCTCACCTATCTTATAGTTGTCTTCATCCTTCTCCTAGTCTCTTTGTTACATGTATCCAACTGTGTTTTACTTATTGTTTTTATCCTTTACTTTATTTCAGATGTTCTTCTCCTACTGTGCATGCCTTGACTAAAATTATTTCCTTGTGAAATTACCTGGAAAGTGAGTTCCTCAAGAGGAAAGGGTGTTATCACTTCTATACTTGGGCATATTAAGGGAGCCACAGGGAAGATGGTCAGTAAACAGTTGTTGCTGGGCAGTAAAGCCTAACTTTAGCTTTTCATGGTTAACTTTTGTTATTTTAGTTTCCTGTGTCTTAGGAATCTGAATTCCTTAAGGTAAGAAAGACATGCTCTAGCTCTTCTCTACATCTTTCATTGAGAGTCAAAAGACTTGAGGCTCTAGGCATCATAGTTTTCATTAACTCAGTTTCTGAACTGATTCACAAGAAATCTTTAAAGATAAAGAATAACTCACCTTCCACCATGAAAATTTTTTTCAATTTACAGCATAAAAAATTACCCCCCAAATCCAGAAATCTTACCTCCTGGTTTGTTTTCTGGCCTGGCTTCATATAGAAAATAAAAACCGTATCAAAGGGACGACATGGCAAGAGATCCAGATACCCAATGTCATCAAAAAATCCAGGTATCGTGGAGTCAAGTGCAATAAGGTGAGGAGGTAGACGACTGTTTGCAGGTTCCTACCGCCAAAGGAAGAAAGGAGAAGGTATCATCTCTTCGCTCTATTCTAATTATAAAAGCAATACTTGCTCATGGTTTAATAAACATTAAGTAAAAAAAATTAAAAAGTGACAGGAATAAGCAGAACCATAATCCCAAACTACAGAAACTATTTAACATTCTTGTGTACTTCCTTCCAGTTCTTTTGCCTTTTTTTGTTAAAGACGGTTGAGATCATACTATGTATTTAATTTAAAATCCAATTTTCTCTGTAATAACCAAACTTTCTAGGAAAATTTAGTATGTATTTTATTCTTATTAATTGCTGGTGGAAATGGAAAATGGTATAGCCGTGCTGGAAGACAGTTTGGCAACTTCTTGCAAAGCTAAGCATAATCTTACCACACAGGACAGCAACTGCATAACTTGGTATTTTCCCGTATGAATTAAAAACATCTACTCAAAAACCTGCACACAAATGTTTACAACAGCTTCATTCATAACTGCCCAAACTTGGAAGCAACCAAGGAGTCTCTCTGTAAGTAAACTGTGGTAAATCCACCCAATGGAATATTATTCAATGATAATAAGAAGTGAGCTATCAAGTCACAGAAAGACATGGAGGATCCTGAAATGCAAACTGCTAAGTGAAAGAAGCCAATCTGAAGAGAGTACATACTATATGATTCCAACTATATGACATTTTGTAAAAGGCAAAACTGTGGAGACAGCAAAAGATCAGTAGTTGTCAGGAGTTGGGGGAATTTCCAGAGAAAGGGAGGGATGACTAGGAAGACTACAGTGGACTTTAGGGCAGTGAAACTCTTCTCTATAGTGTTATAATGGTGGACATATGTGATTTCATATTTGCCAAAACCCACAGAACCGTACAATACAGAGTGAACACTAATGTAAACTATAGAGTTCAGTTAATAATCCATCTGATACTGGTTCGTCAATTGTTACAAATTATGTCACAACAATGCAAGATGTTAGGAGAAAATACATGTGTGGAGGAAGAGAGGTTATATGGAAACCCTCTACACTTTCTACTCGGCTGTTCTGCAAACCTAACTGCTTTAAAAAATAGTCTATTACTTTTTATGCATTTCTTATTTTGCTTTCCCCCTGATCCCTTATCTTCTTTGAGATCTTGATCTTGACCAGCAGGTTGTATCATCCTTGGTATTTTTCAGGAAAGCATCCCTCAGAGATGGCAAGGATTACTCTTTTCCTACTCCAAACAAGGGCTGAGGCAACACCCTGTCTTTAAAGACACCACTATTTCTGCAGTCAAACAGAAGAGTATTAACACAATGAAAAAAGACTACAAATAGCCTTGTGTCAATTCAGGTCAGATTTTTCCACTAAATGAATTTTCTACAAACATACAAAAAACGTTCTGCTTTTCATTTTTCACTCTGAAATCGTGGAGAAGGAACCACAGTCTGGCAGTGCGCTACAACACATCTTATAGGACACGGGCTCCTGGTTCTTTTTTTTTTTTTAAAGCTACCTCATCAGCTTGTTCTCTGGATGATCTTCTAATTCAGGAACATAACACATATGTACTTTATATCTCTTAATAACTTCTTAAAGTTCTTTCCTCTAGGTCTGTGTTTTTCCTAATAAAGTTTGTTAGGATAACTTTTATCAATATCACAGTTGTAACTGAGCTATTTTGCATTGTATTTCTAACTGGATATTAACAGCTATAGTCATTAATATTTGTACTTCATATGTGGCGATCTTAACTTTCATTTACTTTAAACACTCTACTGATTCTCCTTCTTCTTGTCATTCAGTAGCTCAGTCAGGTCCGACTCTTTGTGACCCCATGAACTGCAGCACGCCAGGCTTCCCTGTCCTTCACTATCTCGTGGAGTTTGTTTATTTTTTTTTATTTTTTAGGCTCTGAAAAGAGCCTTTGGTTTGATTGAGACCTAAACTGCTGCGAAGTAATCCAGACTTCTATTTGCCTTTCGCCTTATGGTGGCTCTCAGTCTTCTTGGGCAGCAGCACCGCCTGGATGTTGGGCAGGACACCACCCTGGGCGATGGTGACTTTGCCCAGCAGCTTGTTGAGCTCCTCGTCGTTGCGGATGGCCAGCTGCAGGTGACGCGGGATGATGCGCGTCTTCTTGTTGTCCCGGGCCGCGTTGCCCGCCAGCTCCAGGATCTCGGCCGTCAGGTACTCCAGCACCGCCGCCAGGTACACCGGGGCCCCGGCCCCGACCCGCTCGGCGTAGTTACCCTTGCGGAGAAGGCGGTGCACTCGACCCACGGGGAACTGGAGTCCTGCCCGCGAAGAGCGAGTCCTGGCCTTGGCGCGAGCCTTGCCGCCTTGTTTGCCACGTCCAGACATGATTCAAGATCAACGGTCACCGTGGAGAATCCGTGGAGTTTGTTTAAACTCATGTCCACTGAGTCAATGATGCCATGGCTGTCTAATTAGAAATCATATTACCTGGGAACTGTCTTTTCCTTTCCAATGGTTTTTTCCCTCTTACTTAGTTTCTTTTAGTATTTCATTGACCTTCCTGGTTTTGATATTATACTATAGTTAGGTAAGATGTTACTCACTGGGGGAATCTCCCTACACATTTTTTTTTAACATTTCCTCATTCTCCATCTTGTTTCCTAAATGGGCTGCCATTTACACAGATCTACATTATTGGCCCTGGTGAAGTTTTTGGCTGTTTATTCATTTTTTAAAAATCAGACTGAATATTGACTGTTGTATTGACTGATCTGCTAACAGAATCAAATTATTTTCTTAATAACTTTACTAATATTTACCCATAACTGACTCTCCTGCGTTCCTAAGATAAACTTTACTTGGTTGTAGAAGTTAATTTGTTTAACGTGCTGCTGAATTCAGTTTTATTAGTATTCTCCTTAATACTTTTGTATATACTTTTGCATGTGTGTTCTGTCAGGTTTAAGTTATTAGAGGTACGCTTAGATTCATAAAATAAATCAGGCTACTTTCTGACTTTCCCTATGTTCTGACCCAGGTGAGAAAGCATAGGAATTATTTTCTTGAAAGATTAAACATTTCAACTACAGTAGATAACATGAAAGGAAACTGCAATCTCAGAGATTTGTCTTGTCTCCATTCAGTCCATAGCATGCAATCATTTCCTTCTAGAATGTTTTTATGTACTGCTTCTACTCTGTCCAATTTTCTCCACCAGGAATATCACTAATCATCTGTAAGATTGTATCTTTGTTCCTTTCTTTTCACATTTACCACTGCATTTCTCATTATTTCCTCTTTCTGTTCTTTTCTTCTGCATTTTAAGAGTTTTTATTTTTTACTCTCCACCACTTTTCTACATCAATTTTCTACAACATAAAATATTTTTCATCTACATGCCAAAATCCAAACTCAAGACAGCAATGTTCCCCTCTACTTTTCTTAAAAGTTAAATGGCCTTTAGCCAAGTAGCTGCTAGAGAGTAAGGCAGGGGGCAACTTGTGCAATAAGTGACTTCTTGCCTGGCAATCTTCAGTTGGGTTTTTCAAAACAAATAGGCTTAGTACAAATTCTAAATTAACATACATGGAAGCTATTTCACATTTTTGGGGCCCTGTTTCTATGTATGTGAAATACAGATGCTACCACTTTCCTAGTAAAACTGTTTTAATGAAATTAAGAATAATGGCAACATTTACGTCACAGGCTGGCTGACTGTTCTATGTACTACATGACACGCCTGACACAACCACAGTGAGACAACACCCTTATCAGCCCTATCTCAGACATGAGGAACTAAGGCTCAGAAGCTGGGTGACTTTCCCAAGATCACACAGCTGGTAAGCAGTGATGCCAGGACATAAACCAAGACAGTCTGACCCCAGAAACTGCACAACCTAACAAGTGTTTACACTCGTTCCTTTTCAAAAGTGGCATGAAAGAGCAGTCAACTGTAGCCCATACTTTCAGTCATAACCTTTACCAGGGAAAAGTTTTAACATTCTTTTTCTAACTGCTTATAGATGTCATTAATATATGTAATATGAGTTCTACAGCACCTAGGAAAAGTCAGAGGTGGATATACTATCAAAGCAGCTCTCACAACAGAACTCTGAATACATTCATGGGAAAACTGTCTTGGAGCTCATATTGTAGGCTGCAGCATCATAGAATTTTATTTCCTTGTATGAAAGGTAAGATTTTAAATAGTTTCTGTTTTTTTAATTCTCCATCTTCACAAAAATGCTTTAGCTATCATTAGTTGAATGTTAATTTATGAATATATTTACTCATAGAAGTTTATGAAAATTACCTTCAATGCTTCTAAAGACAAAAATCCGAAGTGTGAAAGGAAAAGACGTGCTGTTTGGAATTCCTGGGCAGGGGGTGGGGGCTTACAATCTGTAACTGGATCAGGAAAAGTTCTCTTCTGCAATTCCTCCTCACTTTGTTGCTCAAGGTGTATTTCATAAGCGATCTGCTGGGCCATGCCATTCCTTAATTTTTCATGTCTCTCTTCTAACTGAAATAAACCGAACATTTCATTTTGGGGGAATTATTGTATCAGGATTAATCTTAATTTTTAAATGAAAATAAGGCTGCAAGCAACAAAACAGAAGGTAATTTTCAGTGATCAACACTGAGCTTCAATTCAATACAACCAAGAGCAAATACGCATAAACCAAGCAAAAATGTTTTAAAGTTAAAATAAAACCCCAAGAATGTTCCTATAGCTTCAAAAATTGCTCCTTTATCTCCTCGCTATAAGTGAAACCATTCTGTCTCTGCTTCCCTTTACACTGGCAAGAAAGGGGGCAGAGTTGCCATTCTCTGCCATGTCCCCTCCATCTTCCACATCATTTTCCCTCTTCTTCCAGACCCCTGTCCATCTTTGTCCTGCAAGGATCTCCTCATTCTTTGAAGTCCACAACTGCATGGATTAGCTGCTATACTCTTGGGAGTTACCTCTGCTTTCCTTCTGATCTATCCTATTTAAAATTTCATCCTCTTTGGTGAATAGCCTGGCCTACATTCCTACAACTTCCTCAACCTTCACAACTCTGGCCATTCATGACAAACTCTGTACTTCAAATGTGCTGTACTTTCAAGAGCTTCAATTTTGAAATTCCTTTCTTACAGCTCACCTGTATACCCATTCTCCCTTTACCAACACTGTGGGGTAAACAACCCCTCTATTTCTCCAAGGCTTCTGGCTTCATCTATGTCCCAACCAAAACTAAACCCCCAAATCTGACACCTTAATACCCTCTTCTAAGCATATAAAATGGCTATGTTATTCCTTATGCTTCTATTCACCTGGCCAATCTCCATATCACTCAGATTTTTTTATTTATGCCTCTGGATACCAAGAACTTTTGAAGAAAGTCAGCAGAGTGAGTTAAATAACTTCACTACAGATGATACTACTTAATCTAGCTGGGCTGCCCGCAATTTCAAGAAGCATCCTTACTTCCCTATGTCATTTCTAAGAACTAAAATTTACATAAGCAGCTTCAATTTCCGTTCTTTCCACCTCTAAATGTCTCTGAACCTAAACCAAGCCTCTCTTCTCTCCTATCTTACCAGAAGGACCCCTTTTCTAGATACAATCACAGATTTTCTTGACCTAATTGCCTCCAGGGCCTTATTCTATTACTTATTTCCCCAGCCTGCCTCACAGTGTAGGCTGCTGACCCTTCTTCACTGGCTCCTTCTACTTCTGATTCTTCTTAAATTAAAAAAAAAAGAAAAGAAAAATTAGCCTTGCCTTTCCTTCACTAGGCCATTTCCTCATTCTATTTTCTACTCTGTACCTTTTGCTTCCCTGGTGGCTCAGAGGTAAAGAATCCACCTGCCAATGCAAAAGACGCAGGTTCAATCCCTGGGTCGGGAAGATCCCCTAGAGGAGGAAATGGCAACTTATTCCAGTATTCTTGCCTGGAGAATACCATGCACAGAGGAGCCTGGCAGGCTATAGTCCACAGAGTTGCAGAGTCGGACATGACTTTAGCAACTAAACAACAACCTTTCCCCTTACTGCTAACAGTTAACAGTGTAGCCTATATTCACTGCCTTTTCCTCATTTACCATTCATTCCCCAGACCTTACACTTTAATACTCCTTTGAACTTGATCTCAAAGGTCACCAACATTTCATAACAAAATCCAGGGGCCTCTTCTTAGTGTTCCTTCCCCTAGTCTCTCCAGCATCTGATACTATAGGCAGCCTCCATACCTGCCCTTCTATTTGCTCATGCCCTGACATACCCGTCTTTCATTTCTTAGAACTCTTCTTCCTTGACCTAAGCAACCAATTATTTAATCTAGTTAAGTACCTAAATTAATCTAAAGCCAAGTAATTTTTTTCTAATCTGTCCTCTTCCTAGTATCTATATTTCTATAAATGGCACTATTATCTTTGCCACTCAAGCCTAAAATCTAAAGTTCTTCAGCTCTTTTCTATCCCTCATCAATCCAAGACTGTCTGGATCAAAATATTTCTATGAGACATGCCATATATTTAAACTTTATACTACCAATAAAGCAGTCCTTCCCATCCCCTGCCTGAGTTGTCATAACGGTCTCTGAATTGGTCTCCCCTCTCCAAATATCCTCCACTAGGGTTGGATTATGCCCTCACACTAATGAAACCACAGACCAGTCCAGTTCCTTTAGTCTGGTTCCTTTGGACATCGGCAGCCCGATGTCAAGTTCCTTTCACTTAGCCACAGTCTCTATTTGTCTTACTACATGGCAACCTCCTGGATGACAAACATCTAGGTCATCTTAAGAACCACCTCCAGGAATTCCGAACAAAGGCAGTATCTTGATCACAGAAGTTGTTTAAGGATGTTTATAGTCATTCTCTTAACAATAGCTAGTAATAATTTATCTTACTTCTTCCGTGACGATTTCATGCAAATCTGGAATGCTCAGATCTGCTTTCACAAAAGGAATCTTATCCACCTCTTCAGGAAATGGTCGATGTTTCACAGTATATTTAAGTCCAACATCATTTTTAGGAACTGGACGAGGTTCAGGCACAAAAAGCTGTTAAAAAAAACAACACTATGTTTATTACATTTGGTGCCATCCAAAATGACATGTATTTCCCTGGTCTCTTAGATGTCTATGTTTCCCTAGGGTTACAAAACACAGAATCTCAGTAAAAATCTGCAAATACTATTGCTAATGGTAAAGGCACCAGTGTACTCTTTTTTATTTTTATAAAAATCTTCATCAACTTACAGATTTTTGCAACTGATATGTGTGTTACGGACCTCTATTGTACCAGGCCTGAATCTTCCACATTCAGTGATAAGCTAATAGATAAGGCATTTCCAAATTTAAGGCTCAAACTTCCTTCTTCCCCCAACAGCTCTCAAATCATACAAGTTGACATCCACTGGGCATCTCTAGACAGTGAATTCAACCATTAGAAACTTAGCATCGCTTAACTGAAAAAGTCTGGCACTGAATCTAGGTCTTCATGGCTCCAAATCTGTGCTTTAATAAACATATATGAACTATGTCACTTCTCTTTCCACATGTGACAAACGGAAACAACATATCACAAGACTGCTGCAAGGATTAAAAAATATATATATATGGCACATATTAAACTGTCAAACAGGTTTTAGTGCCTTTTCTGACCTCCTTCCTCCTCAGTCTTTAACGGGACTAAGTGGCTTATAGTGTTGCTGACAGATTGGTGACAGGTATGACGCCACTAGGAGAAAAGAGGCATGTGCTCCTCAGAGCAAACGCATGTTATGCAACAGCAACGTCTAGAATGTTGAATTATTTTAGGCACGTACTCTAATTTTGTGAATTTCTCTCTCAAATGCTGGTAAAATTTTATTAAGCCATGTTTTAAATAATTTTTAATAACGTAAGTAAAAGCTTACAATGTGATAAAAAATGAAAAGAGCAGTATACAAAATGACTAAATTCTATTGAAGTGTTAGGTACAGAAAGGGAAAAAAAGATTGGAAGAAAATCCACTAAAACAGAGGCTGTCTACTTCTGAAGAGTGACTTAAAATACCTTCTTCATTATTTTCATTTTCCAACTTTCTCCCATGAGCAAATTTTATTCACATAATTACAGCTGTTATAAAGAAATAAGCTGTGCCACTCCAAAGAAAGACTTCATTAAATTATACAGTACATTAAAAAATTACAGAGCATACTGCCAGTTAGACAGTTAAATGAAACAATCAGAAACTAAGTACTGTTGACAGAGACATCTAGGATCTGGCCACATGTTTTTCACATGGCATGTACGTAGATTTTATTTAACATTCCATGAAAAAAGGTGGGGCCACTCTTCAGAACAGCAGTTCTTTTTAACTTTTCATTTTACTTAGAAGTATAGCTGATTAACAATGTTGTGACAGTTTCAAGTGGACAGCAAAGGGACTCAGCCATACTCAGAAGAGCACTTCTTAATCTTAAGTGGATGTCAGAGGCACCCAGAAAGCTTTCTGAAATTACACCTGCCTTGAAGATGTCTTTAAAGAGTATTTCAGTGGACCTGGAATTCTAGCCTCCTAAGATGATTCTGATGTGAACTCACTGAGAACCTGGCTAGGATCAAAAATATTTATTTTCTCTGTTATTTTTGTTGGAATATTATTTAACCTTTAAATCACAACACACATAAACGCATACACAGGCACTCACTCCTAGCCACTCCCCTGTAACTTCTGATGGATACCTTCTGATTTGCTTTTGCTCCTCTGGGTAAAAGGCAAAGTTGTTGTGCCCAAGCAAGTCTTCCAGACATTCCCCGGACGAGCACAGTGACAGAGGGGAAAAAATCATCTAGAATAAAATGTTGGTGGAAAAGTTTTTATTTCCGGCAACATATAAAATACACCTGCTGTCTATTTTAGAGCCTCTACTAAACGCAGCCCTAGCACAGCGCTTCTCCAGCTCTTCTCCTTTGTGAACCACCTAAAATACACCTGCTGTCTATTTTAGAACCTCTACTAAACGCAGCCCTAGCACAGCGCTTCTCCAGCTCTTCTCCTTTGTGAACACCTCTGCAGATTCTGCCGTACCCATGTACCGCTGTGACTAGTATCTTACTTTCTTTATTAACGTCTTTCTTCCATTTTTCTGTCTTTTCAAAAGGAAATTATATCCTTAAAAGGAAAACCAGGAACTCTGGTGTGTTAATTATATATTTTTAAAACACCTGTTTAAAAATACATAAAATAACATCATTATCACATACCTCCAGCAGTACATATACACATTTTTTGGAAACATTATACTGGCAAATACTCTTAACTGTCAGTGTTGCAGACGGTCTAAATGCAAAAGACAGGCTGGGTGCTTGTGATGCTGAGGTCACATTCACCCATGCCTTTGTGTACTGCTGCCCACCACTGGCAGGCACTGTTTCATCCCAAGGGGGAATGAACGCAGAATGGATTTCTTAAGCACCTAGATCCTTCTTCCTAGTCCTTTCTTTTTCCTCTGGTCTAGCAGTCAAACTTGTTCAAACTTCTCTTACTGTTGTTTTAACATGTCCTTGTACATCTAAATAATCCCAATTGTTCATATTTTTGGTAGACTTTCAATGTAATGAAATCACTTAGAATGAGAGGAGTGGAGTCTTAAAAAATTTGGAAAAGGGTTGACACCCTTCCAGGCAGGAAACCTGGAGGAGAGACTGGTATTTTATAGACTCTTATAGCAGGTAGCTTGGGAGTGGGAAGCAGGAGGAGCCAGGAATAATTAATACAAGCCAGGGGAAAAAGTCAAGCAATCCCAGGTCTAAGGTAGAGAAGGATGAGGTACCTGCAGGAAAGACCTGGGACCAGTGCTTCTGGAGTTGGGCAACAATTAGAAGCCCCACCTAGTTCTTATTAAAATCACTATATTTTACCATAACATGAAGGACATCTCTGGTGGTTATTTCCCTGAACTTCTGGGAAACATCTAGTTTCATTTCATGAACAAGTCAAATACCCTCTCTGAGCCCTACTTTCTTCATCTGTAGATTCCCTGGGTTCCTGTATGCCTAAAGGTTCTGTAATCTTCACTTTCCTTCCCCTTCCCAGCAATAAGGATTTCTATAAGAATATGCTTCCTTTACATATTGGTTGATTCCAATTGAAAAAAAATGTACTTTGAGCAGTCTGCACTGCAGGGGTAATACACCTTGAGATGGCTGTAACTGGGGGAAAGATGGGAAGAAAACAGTGCATGTTGCGTCAATGGAAAATCAATGAAGGATTTTCAGGAGGGCACGGGCATGATCGGATCTACATTTGAGGATGGAGGCACCAGTGGCAGCAAGTAGGATGGAGGGAAGGGTGATGAATTTTGGAACTGGAAGGAGGGACAATCAGATCAGGCAAGAAGCAACTGCAATAATCTAGAAATAAAAGTCCTGCATTTGGTTGTATTGGGAGGAATGCAGAGAACAGAAGATGCCAAAGTCACTAAGGGAAGAGAAACTTGGAAACCAAATACATAAGGGAGTAACAGGAAGGAGCAGGTGAAGATGACTCCTCCAATTCCCAGCCTGTTTGGGTGGCAACAATAACTGAAAAAGAACAATGTGGAGTGAAGGTGGGACAGGAGAGGTGCAGGATCCAAAGGCCAAGAAGGAAGGAAGAGGAATAATGATTTTCATACACAGGAAACAACAGAAAATATTCTATCAATATAAACTTTTTATACAGCTATGGAGCTCTTTTCTAATAGATATACATTAAGAGCCTCTAAAAGATTCTATTTCATATGTATATTCCACTTTCTGACCCTCTGCTTTTCAGTTGCTATTATGTTATCAGCTAGAAGCCTTTTTTGACAAATGCAAAATTACTTAAAATTTGTCTTTCCTTCCCCGATCCCAGAGACAGCTTGCTAATATTGATAGACATGTTGATTTAGCGATGGAAAAAGCCCAAAGTGCTGAAACTTACTCTGTTCATTTCCAAGAGGTTGCTCCAGCATTGCCAGGATGACACTGTTATCCAAGACAAAGTACCGGAAACTATGTTTGTTTATGGTTGGCAGTCTGGAGTATTTGATCAAAGTGGTCTCATTCACCAGACTACAAGGAGAGGCAGGACCACTGGGTGAAGGAAATGCGCCAAGCAACTGCATAATACTAGAGAGAATGCAAAAGATAACAGTTAATTCCCAAAGTAAGACCATAACTTTACCCCATGCATCAATCTGTCTCTCTAGATTTATCTGACCACAGCCATGCTTCCTCTTTGAGGGTCAGATTTACTCCCTGTGGTGAATGTTGTGGTGTGCTGTCCAGATTCCCTCTCCAAAACTGGAAAGATCCACTGCCCCAGATACAGGGAGACAGTGGCCCTAACTTTCAGCTGAGTCCTGGAGAGGCCAATGAGAACCACTTTATTCCCAGTACCCAGGTCCCAACATGAGAGACTCCTGAAGGGCCAGCCCAGCTCCAGAGCTCTTTGCTGCAAATGCATCATAGTTTGGTTCTTCCCTCTGCTCAGTCTGACTTTCCTCATTCCCCCAAAAGGGTTGATCCTGACAGCACTTTCCAATAAACCTCTTACAGGTAAATTTCTCTCTCAAAGCCTGCTCCCCAGAGGACCTGACCAAT
This sequence comes from Bos mutus, assembly GCF_027580195.1. NCBI lineage: Eukaryota > Metazoa > Chordata > Mammalia > Artiodactyla > Bovidae > Bos > Bos mutus. The sequence goes on along the minus strand of NC_091629.1, from coordinate 51,753,129 downwards.
CATACTTCCAAATCATGAAGCTCCTAAAGATATATTTTAAAAATATGCACACTCCAGGTTTAAGGACTATGCTAGCTAAAGCATTCTAGACCCAGACAAGGATCTGAAGATCAGCCAAATCCCCTCAACTTTCCAGCTGAGGAAACTCAGGCTCAGAAGAGATAAGTGATCATTAAAAGACCAGAAACCAAGACTGCTGCCCTCTCACTGTGTGGCCATGAACAGCTATCCTCATTTTACAGACCAGGAACTAGATGCACTAGTAGCTACATCTTACAGGATTGCTGTAATTATTAAATGAGAATATGTAAGAAAAAAAATATTTTTTAAATTAGAATTCAACTGATCAAGCCTAAACATTCCAAAATGTTTACATCCACAGAGATTCCTGCATGTCTTCAAGGAACAGTAGTAATAACTTATACAATACCACTTACTATGTGCCAGAGTCTAGAGCTAAGCTCTTGACACATAACATTTTATTTATTTATTATAACAACCCTATGAAATAGGTACCATTATTATTCCTACTTCATAATTAAGAAACTGAAACACAGAAAGAATCTTGTTAAGAAAACATAAAGATTTCATCTTGTGGTCCTAATATCATCAGACCCTTCCAAAGCAACTCATTTGGAAAATTAGTATTCCCCACCACTACTTTCATCATTGCAATTCTCAGCTTGAGTAGCCTCTCCTCTTCTCTTTCATTCTAATGCTTGAACCCAAATCTCTCTGATAACAGAAGACAACACTGCTCAACAGATACTTTTTCCTCCATTTTTTTTCCTCCTAGGACGAGGACTATTTAAGAATTTCAAAGACAAGGAGAATTTCATGATGAGTTCAGGCCTAAGGATTTGTAGAAAACCAGTAATGGGAAAAACATGGGTTTTCTAATATGGAACAGAGATGGCTGTCACAAGCATATGGACCATGTAAGCTTATGTTCCATGCAAGATTTTAAGACATTATCAAAATATAGGGTGCTGGGAAGGGAATAGGTCACCAAGATCAAATCACACCAGCCTAACTACATTTTCTCTTCTTGATAATGACTAGACTGGAAAGGCAGAGAAGTATCTTTGAAATTAAGACATGCAACTTACTTGGCAGTATATCATTAAAAACTTATAGATAAGATTTAAAAATCCCTGTGAACCAGAAGGGAAATCTCTTATCATGTGCTTTGTCAGTCTTTTTCTGTTCAATATTCTTATCAGAGTTTCTGATTAGGACACACAGGGCAGGCTCATTAAATCTGCAGTTGACCTAAAGTTGAGCTGCAGAGTTAATATTACCAGACAGAGTAAGAGCTGGGATCCAAAAGAATCTTAAAAGATTAAAAATAATAAGGTAAATCTTACATAAAGAAATTTCAAGTTTAAATGTAAAATTCTATATATTACATCCAAACACCCCAAAATAAGTGTTCAGGATGACAAAGACAAAAGGTAAATGTGTTAAAAAATAAATAAATAAATAAAAGCCTCTAAAGTTTGCCTTGACTAGGTTCTCAAAAACCCAATTTTAATGAAAATACAATATTCTACAGAGTTTAAAGGTGATCACCCTTTAAAGAGGTACACAGTCAAACCAATGCCACTGAAAGAAAAATGACTAGGATAAAAAGTACTTTAAATCCCTGTCATATGAAAAACAGTTAAAGGTACTGGCAGAAATGAATGAGAAAGAACATGAGCATTGTTGGAATTCCTTCAGTGGCCCAGCAGCTAAAACTCTGCCTTCCAATGCAGGGGTGTAGGTTTTATTCCTGGTCAGGGAACTAAGATCCCACCTACCAGGGGATGCAGCCAAAATGTAAAATAAAAAACAAACAAAAGAACACAAGCATTGTCTTCAGATATCCCCACTCTGGAAAAAAAGAATTTCACGATCAAAAGTCTGAATCAGAACAAATGGGTAGAAGTTAAAGCGGGAGAGATTTCAGCTCGATGTAAACACCAAGTTATCAACAATTAAAATGAAATGGGCACTTGGGGGGTTAAAGTATCCCCAAATTAGAGACTAAATAACTTGGTAAATAACTCTTAAAAATGACTAAGCAGAGGGGCTATTGAAATGACTTCCAAGAGTCCTAATGTATATTATACAGCAAGGGGAAAACCACCAACAAGCTGATCTGCATTCTGTAACTATCTCCTGTGTGCTCACACTGTGAGGGGTGTAAAAAGGGAAATGGGGCCTCTACCCAGGGTGGGGAGCTAAGACTACCACGTATCAAATACGACCAGGTGTGATCATGACACCATAGAATTCATGTAGTGTGGCAGGGTCAGACTGAATGAACACAGAGGTGTGGAAAAGCAGCAGAGTAATCAAAGAAGGTTCCACAGAGGTAGCTAGATGTGATGTGAGCAGCTAACAGTGGAGGATGTGGCCAAGAGAAACGCAGGGGAAGCAGACAGACAGGTATGAACACGTGCAGTTCACAGCCACAAGTGGCCAGCCAGCTGGGGCAGAAGGATTGTGCTAGGAAAGATCACAGTTTGAGTGGGGACTCAAGGAGGGCCTTGAACACCAGACCAAAAATTTCACAGCATATGGCAATAAACAGAAATCTTCTGTTTTCAATCACTCACACAGCAGAATAAGCACAGTATCTAAGATGATGAGTTCAGTAACAGAATGCAAAACGAAAAGAGTAAGAGATTGAAAACAGGGAAATCAGACAGAAAGTGAGAAGGGCCTGGACTAGGATGCTGAGGTCTGAGGGAATGGAGGAAATACTTTCAAAATTAAATTCTACCAGACTTGGTCACTGAGTTTATATGGGGAAAGACAGATAAAACAGAGATAAACAGAAAGAGTCAAAATTTTGAGTTTGCATAGCTGGAAAACAGTCATGATACTGACACAAAGCTCTAACTGTGTGGGAACAGAGAAAATTGGTTTTGGATGTTTCATGATGGCTCTTTAGGGCCCTCTTGAAGACATGAGGCATTTTGTAGAGCTGCCAGCAGAGATAAGATGAGCCACCTAGACAACTCCTGCCTAGGTTGAGGGCTACAAGCATGACTCTCTGCTCATTCTGGGCTTATATCCAAACCTTGCTGCCAATCATACTCTCAATGGAATGTCCCATCCACAGGCTAGGATGGAGCAAACTTATTTTTATATAATGCAGAGTCCCAGTGAGAAATATCCTTCCCCCTTTCTCCATATCCCTTTTATTCTTCAAGGTACACATCAGATCTTAGTTTTTAATAACCTTTTTAAGTCCACCCCAGACCATACATGGTCTTCTCTCTGGACTTTAATAATTATTTCTAGTAATTAATCACATTTTTCTGATTTTCCAGCTATCAGCCAAACCTCCACAGTCACTGAAAGCCCAGCATCAGCACAGTGAGCAGGAATGAACTAAAGCAAGCATGCTTCTAAAACTTTACTGAATAACCTAAGCCCATGAAGAACAGAAATAAACCCAACTTTATTGTGCATGCCCCAAGTTCTCTTGGAAAAGGCTCATTTGCATACAAATCTTCTGCAAGCCGTCTTCTTGTGTAGTCAGGGAGTTGTATCTGACTCTGCTGAGATGCCATGGACTGTAGCCCGCCAGGCTGCTCTGTACATTGCATTCCCCAATGCAAGAATACTGCAGTGGCTTGCCATTTCCTTCTCCAGGGGATCTTTGTGACCCAGGGATCAAATCCCTGTCTCCTGCATTATAGGCAAATTCTTTACCGCTAAGCCACCAGGGAAGCCCACAAGCTGTCTTACCACTTTTACTAAGAAGACCAAGATGAGCCAACTCAATATGATCTGACATTCCTCCTCCCTGCTTCTTATGTTCTTCTGGATCCTCGTCCACACTTACCCTTTCATAAGCCACTTCTTCCTAACTGTACCAATTCTACCCAATCTTCTCCATCTGTCTCTTTCAGTCAATAAACTGCCTTTCTTCCCTCTTTCTACTCTGCTAACTAACCGGCCAAACATAAACTTTCAACTCTCTCTGCTACTTTTTCAAGATACCAACCTGTCTCCGTCCCTTCATTACCAAATGCTTGAAATAGGAATTTTCTCTTGCTGCCGTAACCACCCCTGCAATCTGACTTATAGCTCAAACTATCCATTCTCTGAGAGTCAGGTCAACGTGATTTTCCTCAGGAATCTGACTTCCCTGAATCTGAAAGTATTCACTCCCTTCTTCCAACACACCTGCATTCCATATGTACCCCTTCTCTTGGAGCATTTATTCTCCAGCTAATATTACAGATATTTGTGTTCATATCTTATTCCTCCCTATTGGACTAGAAGCTCTCTGGGTGTGGAAACTAAACCTGATTTATTTTTACAATTCTATTACTAGTTCGTAAGAGGATGTTTATAAGTTTTGGCTGAATGAACCTCTAATATGTAATATAAATGGTGTAGCACAGAATAAAAACCACTAAGCTGGAAAGCAGAAGAGGTAATGGTGTAATCGAAATCTCTGGACTCAGCCATCAGAGTGAGGGTGTGGGTAAGGCTCTCCAAGATCCTTTCTAGCTCTAACATGATATGACTTGAATTACTGTCAGCCAGCATAGAAAAACAAGGACCCAAACTTTTAGCCTCAAGATCCTGGTTTCTTTGGTCCAAAAGAACAAGACAGTTTCTTTTCCATTTTATTTCTGGAGAAAAAGTATGCTAAATCAGGTTATGTCACTTAATGTTGAACAACTGGGGAGGAGATGAAACAATACAGGATCACATCTAATCCTGTCTAACTCCTAGACACAATCCCTGTGACGTCACTTTCATACCATGTTAGGGTGGCTTCAGCAGCATCCTTTACTCTCATAGAGGCAGGGTTTGGCTCCTTATCACCTTTGTACTTGACCTCTTGCTCACTGTTCTTGGACTTGCTTCCTGAAATACCCAGTTCCACAATTTCCAGCACTTCCTTAAGGCAATCCTAGAAAAAGGAAAAGCAGATTAGTTTTTGTAATACATCTATCTTATGAGAAGACAAGGAAATACATCCAAGGGTCAATATTGGTTGTGTTTTGGTGGTGGGACTCTAATTTCTCATTTTCTTTGGTAGGTACATATTAACTTCATAATAATTTAATTAAATAAACTTGCCCCCCCCTCAAATTTTTCTTTAAAGATCTAAATTTGAGTATTAAGAGATCTAGATAATAAGTAATGATAAATTCACTTCAATTTTATCAGTCACCATTCTTATAAAATTATCATGGACTATAAATTGTGAAAGATAACTGAAAGAGATATAACAGTAATTCTGCTAAACCTGTATACTTTCATTTTTTTGTTTTGTTTTGTTTTTTTTTAACCTGTATACTTTTAAAACAATTTCTGGTATCCTAATGCTATAAGTCATCATGCAAATGACTAAGATTTAACCAATGGTATTATTTTTATAAACTACATAAAGCTCTGTATAATTTTCCAATAAGCCTGATATCTCTTCTTTTATTTACACTATGCATTCTTTTATAACTGTCTTCCCATAAGAAAAGTATTACAATGGTAAGAGAAAGCAGCCTAGATAATCTGCGTTTACTTAAAATGAAAGAAACATTGTGAAATGAAATTTTTAGCTACAAGCAACCTTTACGAACAAGGTGTTCTCTAGGTTTGCAGCCTGGTTATCAACTTCCCTTTCTGGTCTAATGATAGGTGACCAAAGTACCTTCTGGCCATCTCAAGGCTACCATCCTTTCAAGAAAACACAATCCTGATTGTTTGCAGATAAATTATCCAAAGCTCCATCTTTCAAAGAATTTCTCTATGGGTTAATCTGCAATCAAATACAGTTGACCCCTGAGCAACATGGGAGTTAGAGGCATCGATCCCCAGTACAATAAAAAAATCCACATATAAATTATTTTTTCTTTTTTTTTTTCTGTTTTACATATAAATTAAAGTCAGCCCTCCATATATGCAGTTCCTCCCTATCCACAGCTTCACATGCATGGGTTCAACCAATCACAAATCATGTAATAGTATTTACAGTTTTTTAAAAATTTGCATGTAAGTGGACCCACACAGTTCAACCCTATGTTATTCAAGGATCAACTATATAAGCATGATGATAGTTTTTCAGTTACACTCAATAGGATAAGTGTTCTCCTGAAATATAACAAGTTATATTCAGCTTAAAGTATGCAATATTGGATTTAAATTTAGATATTCTCTTTTAAAAGATATTTTCCCAATATACATTTTGGTTCCTATTTTCTGTTTTAATACCTAGTAAACTAACCTTTTCATCAAGCATGTCGGGGTGCTCTGTCAGCCAGACACAGAGACACTGAAAAGCTGCCACTATCATGGAGTGCAGGTCCCGGGAGTGAAGAGGAGCTGGCCGACTACACTGGTACACAATGTAGCCGCACACAGAACTGATGGCTCGCTTCCGGTCTCCAGAGTCAACCATCACCTTCACCTGAGCATATTCGTTTGGTGAACACAATTAGCCAGGAACCACCGTACCAATTTCAAAGCCTCTACACGGAGGCCCAGCCTTTCTGAGAATATAATATTTCAGATGTACTATCATATACACTCTATAAAAAGAGAGGGCATTTTTCAAACCCTAAAACAGTAAAATTTCATTTTAGCATCCCTTTTCATGCTCTAAAACCTAAACTGCTGGGGTACAACTACTCATGACTGCCATAGATCACAAGAAGAGCTGGCAATGGAACATGTACACATTTTTTTAAGCCCCCTAACCCACCCCATAATGATGCTCTATCGGCTACAAAGTTCTATGCAGCTGTCCAGAGGTATAATTAACATATAGTAAACTACACATATTTAAAGTGTACAATTTGATAAATTTTGGACTAAGTATACACCTGTAAACTATTACCACAATCAAGATGGTAGACATATTCATTACCCCTTAATCTTCTCATGAACCTTTATAACACTTCCCCAGGAAAAAAACCCAAAACTTCCCCCTACTCCTTTTTGTCCCCTCCCTAGGTTACTGCCGATTTGTTTTTTGTCACTATAGGTTAACTTGCATTTTCTATAGTTTTATATAAATAAAATCGTAGAGTATTGTACTATTTGGGGTGGGGGGAGAGTATGGCTTCTTTTACTCAACAGAATTGTTTTGAGATTTATCCAGAGTCTTGTGTATATCAATTTTTCATTCCTTTTTACTACTGAGTAGTATTCCATTATATGGATTACACCATAATTAATTTATCCAGTCATCTGTTAGACATTTGGATTTTTTCCAGTTCCTGAGTATTACAAATAAAGGTGCTATGTATAAAACTTTGTAAGAGTTTATGCTCTCTTACTTCCTAGGAGCAGACTGATTAGATCATATGATAGGTGTATGTTTAGTTTTTTAAGGACCTGTGAAGTGTGAGTGAAAGTCTCTCAATTGTGTCCAACTCTTTGTGACCCAATGGACACATTTTTTAAGCCCCCAATGGAATTCTCTAGGCCAGAATATTGGAATGGGTAGCCTTTCCCTACTCCAGGGGGTTGTTTTCTAAAATGGTTACACCATTGAACATTCCTTTCTCTCTCTTTTTGTATACGAAGATCTGATCTAGCACCACTGGACGAAAAGACTATCCTTTCTCCTTTTAATTATCATGGCACCTCTGTCAAAAATTAAATGTCCATACACACGCAGATCTATTTCTGGACTCCCCGCTCTATCTACGGATCTAGTTATCTAATCCATTCCAATACCAGACTGTTTTGATTACCACAGCTTTATAGCAAGTCATGAAATCAGGTAGTGTCAGCCCTTTATGATTTGGGAGGTCTAGACAGCACTCCATTTAGGGTTAATTATTCCTTACTACTGCAAGGGTACTGACGGTCACAGTCAACAGTACCTTGCTCTCAAAAACCATGTGGTCCTGCACGTTGCACAAATGGCTGTTCTTACCTCCTATATCAGTAACTGCTCCTCACAAAACTATGGCCATTACATCTATGCTTGAGAATCTTTGAGGTAAAGGTAAGCTCTAAGTGGTGGTGAGAACACCTCAGGTTTTCTTGTCTATTTTGCCTTTCATGACTCAGGTAAGTCACAGCCTCTGCTCACCTGTCCCCTCATCTATAAAATGAGGGCTTAAAGTTTACCATCTCAGACAACATCACCTTATGCGTGTATATCACCTTTGTGTTTACAAAGTGTTCTACGTATTTCATTTCACTTCATCCTCACATGACCAGATGTTACACACAAGATGATCCTGCCTATTTTACAGATATGAAAATAGTTATATGCTAGTGAAGATTCAGAGAAACTGGAACCCTCCTACATCACTGGTGGAAAGGTAAAGTGATTCAGTTGCTGAGGACAACAGTTGGGCAGCTTCTCAAAAAGTTAAATACAGAATTACCATATGACCCAGCCATTCCCCTCCTAGTTATATAACCAGAATAACTGAAAATTGGCATTCAAATAAACACATGTACATGTATGCTCACAGCAGCACTACTACTCACAAGAGTCAAAAGGTAGAAACAGCTCAAATGTGCTACAGAGGAATGAATAGACAAACTGGTACACAAATATGATGGAATATCATTTAGCCACAAATGGAATGAGATTGAGACTTTTTCCTACAACATAAATGAACCTCAAGAACGTATTTAGTGAAGAAAGCCACATACAAATGGTCACAGGTTATATGATTTAATTTCTATGAAATATTAGAATAGGTAAATCCACAGAGAGAGAATGCAGACTGGTGGTTATTAGAGATAAGGGGAAAGGGAGATCAGGAAACACTGCTAAATGGGTACAGGGTTTCTTTTGGGGGTGATAAATGCTTTGGAACCAGAAAGAGGGGGTGGTTGCACAACACTGTGAGAGTACTAATAGGCACTGCATTGTTCACATCAAAAGGTTAATTTTATGTTATGTGAATTTCACTTTAATAAAAAAAAAGAGAGAGAGAAATGCAAATGGACACCCAACTCTAAGGTTCCACAAAATAGATAAACAGTTGGGAAAGAAATCTGAAAGTACAGCCAACTTTCATTTATCTCTGATAATGGAAGATGGGAAGAGTCACAGGTAGGCCCAAATGGTGTATTTTAGGATAAGTTGTTCTTTCGTTGCCAAATCTGTATTTATTTGTTAAAATTAGATGATTGATGATCTTATAATGGCACAAAATGTCATGCTGAAAATTTAAGGGTATTATGAATAAACACAAAATCAACCGGTGTTCTATCATTATGTGCAAATAAAGAGCAAGTATTGAAATGTTTCCTATCATCTAACAGCAAAAATATCATTCACACTCTTTGACCCTATTAAACAGAAAAGTAAAGATCATTTTGTAAAATCTCACTTGGAGGCTCATTTTTGCACACTTTGGATATCAACTGTGATGAGTATAATCAAGACTGCAACACCGACATGAAAGGGGTCAGGAGATACAGAAAAAAGAGCCATACTCCAAGGCTGCTGGGCTAAAATAAAGGGACTGTCATCTCACCTTTGCCAGTCCAGAGAGGAGCTCCAGAGCTGCCAGTGATATGCTCATGTCTTGCCGCCACTGGGAATTGAGTCTTTGAGTGACGAGATGAATGCTGCGAATCAGGAGCCCAGCAGCTGAATCTGTATTAAGAGCTAGGATATAACCCCAATGCCACATCCCACAGGGAGGGAAAACAACTAAGCATTAGTAACGAGAAGCACAGCATTCCACTAGGCACAGACCACAGCAGCCACAGTGAGCATGACGGGCACCCACACAGTGTTATGCTCCCCGCCCCACTGGCCTGAGCAGCTGAGCCTGACTGAACAATGGTGCGCAGGGCACACACACTGGACCAGAGCAGCTTCTAGCTCCCAGCTCAGGTACTCTCATACAGACATCCACTGGGATTTGAAAGCTTCAATATCATTCTTATAACAGTATAAATCTCAACATTTCCAAATTAACTCACAGAGTTACATTTAAAAAAAAAACAATGAAAAAATCAAAAGGCTATCAATTATTTCCTTAGAATTTTATAGAGCAAGGAATTCAAATTTCAGAATCTCTTCAGATGCTGGGAATTATCCTAAAGCATCTGCTGAAATTATTTTCAGGGTTCATATTGTCAAAAGTCACATGCAATGCTTTTTTAAGCAAACTTTAACATTTAATTCTCTGAGACAACTTTAATACTCTTAAAAAATTAAATAATCAAGTTACTGTGTTTTTATGTAGCCTCCAATTCTATATTTAAAAGTAATTACTAGTCAGTTAATAATAAATTAGGACAAACTAAATTGAATTTATAAAGGAAGCTTTAGGGACATTATACCTGTCGATCCTATCAGAAAGAGGGCAGTGACAACAGAAAAAGGAATGATCATTAAAGAGAGACATTCATGCAACACTAACACAAATCTGGATTTCTTAGTAAAAACTATTTTATGACATTACAAGCAGAACTCACTAACACCAGTTCAAAATGCTGAAACAAACAATAACCACTTCGAACATTTATATTAGAACACATATAATAATGCAAAAATTCTTTAGTTTAAACGTGTCTTAGAAGCAGGAAAAATAAACAAATTTTCACCTATATTTAAACACAAGCATAATGAATAAAATAACGATTTAAATAACTTCTTCATAAATGCAATATTTAAATGTGTTAAATAGCCACATAATGACCTTATATATCTGACAAGCTGAAGGATATTTATAGCAAACTTAAATCACTGAAACATGCCTGGACTCCTGGGCTTATAAACTCTCCAAATGATTAAAACATTAAACTCCATCTAAGAAGCTAGATTTCATTCCAATCTAGTTGGATTAATAATCTTAGATTCAATACACCACTAGTATTTATGCATAAAAACATAAAGGCACCCACAAACTCAACAAAACCCAGAAAGCAACTGGCCACGGTAAAGGACATTATGAATAGGATGCTCTACTTGCAAATGCTTCCTTACTCTTTGTGACTGAAGAATCTAACTAGATATAGGGTATACAGGCTTCAAACACAAAGGCAGACTCCTTTGGGTTGCCATCTAATGCATAAACCATTACCCATCCTCATGACACTGCAAAAACTGAAATACTGACTGATTCTGCCATTAGACTCTGAGGCAATGCCTAAATCCTATTTGATTCTGAATTACTAGCGCCTGGTACAAAATTCAGAAATGTTTCCTATAAATCACTTATAAAATCTAAGAAACTATCCAAAATCTAACTACTAAAAACTGTAGCGCTAAATTTAAAAGATCTGTTTTCTTTTTCATAATGTTTTAGACTAATAGCTTCTCTGTTATATTAAGTACATAAAAATCATGAATATGAAAATCTAGTTTAAAATTTCTCTGCTTGTTTTATATAGCTGGGCATTAAAAGTTTTTCTACAACTTTAGATTAAAAAATAAAACTAAACTAAACTAAACATGGCTTACCATAATCTCTCAGGAGAGCTTGAGCAGGTCTTTCACTGTCAGGAGTTGTGGGTTCTGTGCTTCCACCACTCGCTGAACTAATACCACTATTTGTGCGACTGTGACTCTTGAAGTTATTTTCTCCACCACCCTGGTCAAAAAAAAATGAATCAAATATGCAAATATGGACAGAAGTCAATTACTAAAAGCCATGCTGGTAAAATGGAACATGCCAGCTAAATAGCACAAACTGAAACGTAGATAAAAATTGACAAAGGATTAAAACTGTTGTGGTGTTTTTACATAAACACCATTTACTGGTGGTATCAAGGGTCTGATGATTAGAGGCTGCCCATTCTGGAATCGTCTTTGCTGCTGTTTAAAAGGATCAGACTTTTTCCACCTTCACTGGACTTCAATAGTTAATGGTTCTGGGTCTGTAAAGAAATACCCTAGTGCCTCCCAAGCAAAACTTCAGAATAGGAATACATCTTAAAAAACAAAATGCAAATAAACAAATAACAGTAACTTTCCAATGTTACATAAAATACATAAATAATAAATATATGATTAGTATATATAGCATATATTAGTATATATATATAGATAGATAAAGATCAACTGTTATATGTACAGGAGCTAATGAAGGTATCTGCTAAAGACTTCCCTCATCTCCCCTACAAACACAATTCATTTTATCCATGTAAGATGACTGTTATTAGCCACCTACTGGGACATGAACATAATTTCCTTAATAATAATTTGATCACCCATCCTGCATCCACTCATCTCACCCCAGTATACTCGGTTAATTCCTCTCCCACCAACTGCCTGCCTCTATTCCAGGTAGAGGGATCACACATCTTGCAGACAGAAGTAGGGAGCACTGGAGTCTCTGGAAAGTACTTCTGATTTAGAAGCACTGGTGCTTTGGGGAAACCTTCAAACTTTGGTCTAGAGGAACAGAAAGAGCAGCTGAGATAGAAAAGGATAAACTAGATGCTGTTTACAGCAAACAGTAGATCTACTACAGATACAAGGAGTCACAGAGTATGGGAATTTTTCTGATTATTCAAGCCAATTCACCAACACAGCAAAAGACATAAAAGCTTTAGGTAAATACTGTCCAGGAGTAAAGACACTGTTTAGCTGGAATTTCTCTCCTGCAGAATCTCTCAGGGACGTGATGAGACACCGAAAGGTAAGAAACTTCAAAACAGATAATATTTCTAAAAGGACCTGCTGAATCAATGAGCTGAATCTACAAACAAATGCCTTTAAGAACACAAGGACAGATATTTTGGAATATAATTTACATAAAAACAGAAGTTGATATTCTCTGACTAATTACATGTTGTATGCTTCTTACCATCTCCATTTGGCAACCAATGGCTTCTAAAAGTGCTGAATCTTGAACAATATTTAACATTGCCCCTGAAACAGCAAAAAAAATACATTTAAATACATGACAAGAATATGAAAATGGACAAAATATCTCAATTAACAGCAAAGACAAGAATATGATTTTAGCAGAGTATTCCTGGAAATTCCATAAGATAAAATGACCTAATTCTGATCTGCCCCCCAAATTTTAAAATGACATTTTTCTAAAATAAATCTGAACGTCAAACTTTGTTTTGTATAAAAACATGACCAATTTTTAAATTGGTGTAAAAGACTAGATGTAAACATCTCAATTTCAAGGGTAATATAAACTAAGAAAAATATTATGGAACATTTTAAAACCAGATTCTGATCTTTTCAGTATGAAATAACAAAGTGAAAATCCACAGCTATATCTTTCTGACCAACTGCTTTTTAAGAATGCTTTTAGGGCTTGCCCACTGCATATTCTGAAGGCAAGCTGCATGTATTTATCACCAAGAACTCATAGCCCTAGAAACTAGTAAAGAAACAAGATGGTGAACCCTGCACTCTACTCATGCCAGTGGGGGAGTGCGCCCATGCACTATGGATAGAAAGAACAGACATAGTTCTGCCAAACTATGCAAGAGTGACAACTGACTCTTCCTTGGAACATACAAGGGGAGCTTCCACAGAACAAGGATAAAGCAGAACTAAATACTCCATCAACTGTAGAAATTATCTGATTTCAAGTGATACGTGTTTTGAACAATCTAAAAATCTACAACGTGGAGGCTCTCTCATATTGAGATTTAACCTCTGTTTATTAAACTCCTTTCCAAAATGAAGGATTTACTCTTCTATGTATTCTCCCTTCTTGCTGCATAACACACTATAATTACGGGGCCCACTCCAACCACTACTGTCCCCATAAATTCTCCAGCCTTGCTGTTTCCCCTCCTGAAATGAAATCCTAACCTCACTGGTGCCTATTCAAATCCTGCCCTTTAAGATCCAATTTAATTTCCACTTTCCCCTACGAAGTTTCCTTGCTCTTTCAGTTTATCCTCTCTCAACACTAAAGACATCCAACATGACATGCAATCAGCACTGCCTTCTGCTGTTATCTGAGTACTCTGTGAAGGTGTTTCAATCTCTGCAATGAGACTTGCTCAAGGATAAAAGCTGTGCAATTTGCTTCTTTCTCCTCAGAGTACCTGTACCTAGGACCACGCCCTTGGATTTGATTAAAAAACAAAAAAGTACAGTAAGAGACAGCTGCAGTAACCAAGTTGAGAGGTGATAAGGGTTTAAAATATAGAAGTGGCCATAATGATGAACAGTCATTCAAAACAGTATGATTAGAAAACCAATAGGAAACAATAAGGGAAAAGGGAGGAGGAAGAAACAGCTACTCCTTAATCTCCTTTTGGCAGGTTCTGTCATGACTTCCACAATTACACCCAACTCCAAATAGCCTTGCATGTACTAACGGGCAGGAGGAAAAGGCAGAAGTAGAAGTAAGGATGGCAGAGAGGAAAGGGGAGAAAAAGGGGACACAAGGAGAGAGGAAGGGCAAGGGCAGAAGAGAAAAACAAAGAACACACAAAAAACTAAGCCAACATGACCTACCAAGACAACTGATGCGTTCCTTCCCTCATCTCACCTCTTCAAATTTTTTTCATGTTTAAGAGCAAACAATTCTGCCTCTGATTAAGATTTAAGTAGGGCTGTACTTCGCTTAGGTTCCTATCACTGACCCCCTGCCTCAAGATGCCTGAGATCAACAACAGCATCTGGGTTTCCACTTGCAGAAAAAATATGTGAACACAAACCTAGTATCATCTGAGTGTTGTTGGGGTCCGTTTCCGTTTGCAAGGCACCTATTAGTATATTCACAAGTCTCAACTTCAGTGACAAAAAAGTTATTGGTTTATCATAAGAAGAGCTGTCATCATTACTAAACTTTCCTTCCAGGACTACCTGCGGAAAAAACAAATAACATTTAATATCACCTGCTGCGGCACACTACAGTCCTGTAGGAACTGCTACAGCGGACAAAGGGAGGATCAGTCCAATGAGCAGGGCTTTCAGTCTGACTGATAGTAGCCACCGTGCTAAATCTATTACACAACATAGGGGATCAGACACACCAGGCTCTCACCACGTGAAATAGTAGAATGGCTGAGTGACAGAAGGAATACCTTCACAAATTAACTTTGCTGATTCAGCTGAAATTATCTGAAATTTTTAAGAAAGTTCCTGTTCCATCTTAAAAATATATATTGACTTGAATTAGCACACAAAACATACAGAATACGAAAAACTTTAATAAAACCTTACCTCAGATTTGACTGTGCCAAAGTGATGTGGGAGGGGCAACAAAGAAAGCAGGATATTAATGGAAGATCGTCTCAGTTCTGTTGGATTTACATAGCTTTTGAATTTTGAGAGCTCTCTGCAAAAAAAAAAAAAAAACCAAAGCTATTAGTATTTCTGAACTCAAGTATGTTTTTAGCTATTGCCAAATATATATTACGCTAATTTTTCACAATACAAATACTGGGTTTGGTTTTACAGAGAATGCAGAAACTACTTTCCACTGAGTTTATATTCTGTAATTTGTTTTTTTGGGAGAGAGAATCGCACTGTTAAACTGTTAGGAAATTAAACTAGAATCTGATGGATTAATTTAAAATATCAGGCCTATGCTACAAAAGACTTATGGGCTGGGGCTACTCTTATCGCTCTAGACCAGGCCAGAAAGGATTCAACACACCCATGGACAAATCAGAACTGAAGGAGTTCAGGGAAAAGGTGGGTCTGGATGCTCTAACTCTCATTTAATGTGGCCTGAGAGCCCTTGGATTACGAAGACCACTGGACAGGAGAAACTGGGAAACCGGGCAGGAAGCACCAAAATACACCAGGCCAAAACCAACAACTGACATACTAGCACAGGATGAAAGCTTACCTGTCAGGCAAAATGGTTTCAAGAGCTGAAATAAAGTAAGGAACCACAACATCAATCCCTTTCAAGTCACAGCAGAACAAAGGAGGGGAGTTTAGAATAACGCTGGCCAAGACAGGATGGCACACATAATCATTTATCTGCAAACCTTGAATTAAAAGCATGTAAAATCTAGGAAAGCAAGAAAAAAATTTTAAACAAACTGCTGGTCAACTGTTTTCATAATCACTAATATTTTCTACATAGTCATCTTAAATTCTATTTCCAATCTTCTACTTCTATCCTTTAAAAGGCATTAATGAAAGTTAGAACAATTCAGAATCAAATACACTAAGAACCAAGTTATATTTCTTAATCAAAAAAAAAAAAAAAAACAGAGATTCATGTTTATTACACTTTCTTGCAGTGTTAATTAAGCTTTGCAACTCAAAGTTACAGGTGCCTGCAAATGAAGTAACTAAAAACAAAAGGCCGCAGTAATTATCAATAAACTGGAGGAATTACCAAATTAAATTTCATGTCAGTAAAATTTTGCAGTATTCCAAAATTCCTGAAAAAAAAGTGTGTTGTGTCTTTTCCCACTCCCCTACTATTTGGGGGGCACGATGAAAGAAAGAAACCTCATCTGACCCTTTATGCACAATATGAAGGTCACCCTGAGTAAGAATCCTTTTAGGAATGTACTTAAAGTGTACCTTACTTTCAACATCCTCCCCTAACCCCAAAGAACTAAGCATTCAAACTTCTATCATTCAAGAGACACTATATAGGTATACTCTTCAACTACATAAGGCATTTTCTCCACAAAACTCCTCACCTCCTGGTTATTGCTCAATGCATTTCAATCTACCTTCTCTCTCTGGAACTCAACTAAAAACATGTTCTAACAAATAACCAGTGGCCTCTCAACTGCTGAATCCAAAAGACACGTCTAACTCTTAATTTACTCTGCTTTTTGAAAGCATTCAACCTTTTGAGCACTCCCTTCTCTTATTCTTCTCTGATGTCTATGGCTAGTTCCCTTAACAAATCTTATTCCACATGCCTCATAATACTAGTGTTCCCCAGGCTGACAACCTTGGTTCTCTAAGCTGTTAGTCTGGTTAAATAATACACAAGCCAGCAAACATAGTCGAATTAGTCTCTAGCTCCATATCCATTAGCCAAAAGCACACTGGAGACCTGAGGACAGCATGTGTCTGACTCTAGAACTCCCTGTGCACCGTGTCTGGCACAAAGTAGGAACTTTATAAATATCTGTTGATAAATAACCCACAGGCACCTCAAATTCAACAGCTTCAACACTAAGCCCATCCTCCGCCCCCTCACGCATCTGTTCTTTGGTTGATCACACTACCACCCATCCGATCTTATGGGCCAGATGGAAGGCTCATGGTCACAGCCTTCTCCCTTACTGCTACTGACACCGTATGGAGTACCACCCCAACCCACAGTCTCCCTCCTAAGAAATGTGCCCCCACAAGGGGTGCCTGTATGCAGTATGAACCACCTTCACAGCTGTAGCTGATCAGATTAGAGGCAGACAGCTGATTAATCAGATCCTCTTTCCCAGGAATCTGAAATTGGGAATCAGAATAATAATTGGCCTTTGTGTCACTAAGGCAAAGGCCATGGAAATTTGGAACTTAGAAGCACACTACAATGTAAGAAATTGATATGCAGATAACAGAAGAATGAGGCAGTTCTAGAAGACCATGACGACAGAGAAACAGAAAGGAAGAAAGGTGTTTTGGTCCCTGAATACTTTCTAACCCCTGGTTCCTGCCCTTTGTGAGACCCTGCTGCATGTCCTGATCTTAGACATATTAAATAGCACGAGTTTCTCAAACTTTTGCTTAAGTCACATTAAGAGGGGTTTCCATTAAAGTCAACAGCTTATTATTATTAACTCCTGATTAGTTCCCTGCATGTACCATTCTGTTTCTACCTATATTCTCTACTTTTTCTGAGTCAGTTTAATCTTCTCTCCTGAGAATCTAGTATGTACACAGACACCTGAATGTTCTTTCTAACATCACATCAGCAGCTGTGTGAAAGATCAGCTGAGGAGGGCAAAAGAGAGTCAAGAAAAATAGGAGGCCATTACCAGTTAATTTAGGGAAAAAGTGACACCTGAAGTGTCATGGTGGGGACAGAGTGGAGAGATTAGAAAGAGGGTTAAGTAGAAGAAAGGCAAGAGTCGGCTGACCACCTAAAGATACAGAGGGAGAGAAGAGAGGCCTAAAATGACAGCAAGTTTCTGGCATAAGCAACTGAATGGATGGCAGAGACATTCAAAAAGACTGGCTGAAGGCACAGATTTGGATAGAATGACCCCATTCAACTTGCTAACACTTGCTAGTCTAAGTAACTAGCCATCTAGTAAGTCCAGCACAATCATCCAACTCTCTGTACTCTTTCCTGAACCTCTGGAGCAAGGGTATGCTGCTGTTCCTCTGAATTCCTATAGCACTTTATCTGTGTCTCTCTCCTGCCAACTTCCTATTGCTGCTGGATTGGTATTACTGTGTACATGGCTCTGCTTGAGAAAATTAGCTCCTTAGAGGCAGGATTGACAGCTAACATTTTTGGATCATCTATAGTGTCTAATACTGTGGCCAAAAAACATGTATCAAAAATTGAGTGTGGCCCTTCCAAATCTCTCTATAATTATTAAATGTCAACAAGTTAGAATAAATACTTCTAAAATAAAAGAGATGTATTGGGGGTCCTCATAAAATCTAGTACGGTAGGTAAAAAGGAATTCAAGCAAAACTTTCAATTACTTACATGCATTTGCAGGTATTTAAAACCAACATTTACTTATCAATTCAGCCTACCAAGCCATGCTACAATAGACTTTCACTATCACAACTATACAAATGGAAAAATAAACAAAAAAATTCTAAGACCTGGATAAATAAGCTGGCAGAATCTCTTCTCCAGTCTTCTTGCTACAAAAAATCCTACACAGTGTCCCACAAGCCTCAGCTCTTCCTGCTTCATAGTTATCGGGAAATTCACTTGCATCAAACATAGGATTGGAAACCATGGTGTCTGTGGACATTTGTGACCCTTTCCGTCGAAACTCCATGCTAGCTTGTGTTGTAATGGCTGGGGAGAAAAAAGGAGGGTTTTATTATATTTGTTGATATGCAAAAAGGCTCATGGGACCCTGGACACAAAGATCAAATGTTGGTGTCATTAAATAGCTACTTGAATAGAATCCAATAATGCTTTTGTTTGGCAACTAGGTCTTAATTTTTTTTTAAAGGGCTCTCTGAAATCTTCTTTGAAAAGGAGTAACAATTAGTTTATAGTGGTACTGTCAGTTAACAGATTCAACAAGAAGCATTTTTCAACTGAATTTTTGATTAGCAGAGTACATTTATATATATCTGTATTCACACACATACAGATATATAACACAGAATTTGGCTTTTCTATTACTTATTCTGTTTTTTCCTCTCCTGATAAAAGTGATGCTTAAACAATAAAAAAAAATAGGTGCTGCAATTTACACATTACCCCAGACAGACATCATAACTGAATGGGTCATCCCATGCCAGGGTGTATACTTCAGGGAGAGGACAAGGTAAGGACAGAATGGGTAGGGAGGAAGAGAGAGCGTTCCCACCACCCACCCAACTCCAAAGCACACACCAAAGAATTGCTCAACCAAGCAAAATGAGAATGAATTTTAACAACCACAGACAGCAGCTAACTTGAGGTTGATAAATCAGAAAATTGGATTGGGTAAGAAAGATTATCATGGTCATTTGTTGTCACTGAAACAGAAGCCCTTCGAAAGTTGCTCGCGTTTTTAGGAAAAGATTTCATTGTGTAGTGTAAGTCACTCTGAAATCTTTTATCACTCTACATGAAATGTTTATTTTATAGTAATAGATTTAACAGGATGCAGAGTCAAGCACAAATCTTTATGCAACTTCCCATGAGCCATTTTTAGTCCTGAATAAGGTATCCAGCAATAATACATTTGAAAAACACTACATGCAGAATGCATACAAATCAAACACTAAATCTGTAAAAAAATAAGCTTAAGCTTTAAATTAAAAAAAAAAAAAAAAGCCAAAACACAGTTAGTGCAAAATCCTGGAATTCATGACATGACCAGACTAGTGTACAAAATAATGGGACTGATTCAGGCAGATTAATTTGCTTTTGCCAACAATCTTCCCCATTCAAAACACAGAAAAGTATTTTTCTTCCCAAGTGCAAAAACTACAAGAGACAATGACAATCAAAAATTTTAATGGAATTATGAAAAAAATAAAAACATGACTGCAATTAAGGAGAAGCTTCTGGTTCCTACTTACAAGATTTATAAGAAAGAAGAATTTGGATAAAAGATGCTGCAAGATAATAGAAATAAATGGAAACAAATCAAAGGACAGCAGTAATTATAAAATACTTTAAAGATGGTGAAATTTTACAATAAGTTTAGAAGCTTTTTAGCTTTTTAAAAGTTAGGTTAAAAGCTTTATGATACAACAAGCTAGTTCAAAAACAGGAAACTGTGCATTCAGATCCAAAATTATGATTTTTGTATCATGCAAAACAATGAACGAAGAAAATTACATAACTACAAAGAATTGAGGTTCTGAACTGCCCATAACGTGCATTAAAATTTTAGTTCATTAACCCTTCCCAGCTCAATGTTACATTTACAAAGCACCGTGTACTGTCATGTATATCTAAAGCTAACTAGTTCATAGAAGCAAACATTTTAAGTTAGAGGTGAACTACATGGCAGAATTCCTTGATGGCAGCCAGTACTTAGAAAACAGACTAATAGAGTTAGTATTCTCCAACTTTCCACCACCCCCAAATCCTCAAAAGCAGGACCCAAAAGGACTCTAACCCATTCAACTGTCTGGACACCTCCTATCTCCTGAGTAATACAACAGATTTTCTCATCTCTGAACACAAGGTCGGGGAAGAAGAGCTGCTATCCTTTCTCCACCAAGGAAAATGGTTAAGAGTTGAAAATAAGAATTAGTTGCCCACATACGATGTGAATTTTAGTTTCTATCTTTTGGCACGAGAGGATGAGCAAAGCTGTTAAAAACTCCCTATAGAGTGGGAAGATTTGTAAGTTCCCTTTAAGCAAGCCCCCCAAGGAAGCAGCAGGTTGAACCACTCTGGATTCAGGGATTTTAGTGTCAACAGCTTGATACCCAAAAGTTACACTGTAAAAGAATTATATCTTAGTGAAAATAAATATATGACTAACTCAATCTAGAAAATATAATACAATAAACATAAACATGGGTCATAAAATTCAAAATATAAGGCACATGAAATAAGAAAATAGAAGCCAGAAAGTTTTTTAAGTGTTTTCATTTAGTCATCAAATAAATACATTTACTTATCCATAAGTCAAACTTGTAAATAAAATATGAAATGGTAGAATAAAAGGTATCTGAATTTGAACAAAACAATCAAGGAATCCCTAAACTCAATCATGCAACCTCAAATTATATTCCTGAAAATGTCTTTATATCCACTTCTCTTATAAATTATTTAAAGATTTATAAGAACATCCAGAATAATTACATGTGTATAATGCTAACAGACATAGACCCTTAGTTCTGAGATGATATATAAAAGAAAAGAATTTATTTCTGAGAGAAAGCAAGAAACTTTTATGGCTATTTTATTAGTTTTATCCTTGAAATCAACACTCTCCCCAGAGATGCATTGTGTGTGGTAGTTGCTCAGTTGTGTCTGACTCTTTGTGACACCATGGACTGTAGCCCACCAGGCTCTTTTCTCCATGGAATTCTCCAGGCAAGAATACTGGAGTGGGTTACCATTCCGTTCTCCAGGGGATCTTCCCAACTCAGAGACAGAACCTGGGTCTCCTGCATTGCAGGCATATTCTTTACTGTCTGAGCCACCAGGGAAGATGCATAATCTAATACAATTAGGCATCCTTTTAACTCAAGTTATTTCCAACCCCAGGGGAAAAGTGCTTCTCTTACCAATCAACCAATATTAATTATATTATTACATAGAGCAGAATTAATGCATAAAGCACAGTGCTTGGTACAAAGTAACCACAACTCAATAAATGTTAGCCATTATTATTATTCAGCTCTATTCATACAGTCATAAATATTCAGTATATTCTATAGGACCCCGCCCTCCCATCCTGCACCCTAATGCCACTACTTACAACTATAATGGTAAGATGACATAGATCAGATTTAGATAAGAGTTTCATTTCTGAGATATCAAGGTTGAGTTATTAATTCTTTATTAGTCTTATTTACTTACAAAGCAAATGATATTTTTTTAAAATGTGCCCTTGAAATAAACTTTTCTAGACTAAAACCTAAAAGGATAGTCTTCTGTGAAGCAGAAATTTGATTTATATGCAGTAATGAGTGAATGGCTGTCAAAATCTAAGAAAACACTTCTTGTGAATAAGTTTCCGGTCAATCATGTTTAATTCTTTATATCAATAGTATTATCCTGGCTGACATGAAGGGAACTTCCAGGTCACCTACTGAAAGGAATCTGATTGAACAAAAAGTGGCTAGCCTGAAATGTATCTAATAAAACCAGACAAAAGCCAAACCTCGTAGAATAAACATGAAAAGGACACGTAGGAAAACGTTCAAAATTAGTTCAGCTGGAAGGGGTTAAGCACAAGACACTGCTTGGTCAGAGACAGAGAGCTTTTTAAGATACATATTAATCTTGCAGGTAGGAAAGGTTAAAAAGAAAAAAAAGGAAAGAAAAAAATGACAACGTATTTCTTGAGCAATATTTACCAGTCATGCTGCTGTCTCTGTTTATCCCATTATGAAGTTTACAGTGAACAAATGCTGCATCAAATAACCATGATCCAAAGAGATTCAAGATGCTGTTAACCTTTGGTCTCCGGGGGGCAGGCAGTGGCCGGGGTTCTGAACTAGTCTGATTTGGACTTGACAGAGGAGAGGTGGAGGATGTCTGATGCTGAACTTTTGAGGTGTGAGCAGTACTAACCTGTTAGAAGAACAAAAAAATATAGCCACAGTCACAAGAAGTTTGCAAAAATAGCAGGACTTTTTAAAAGGATGGCTGATTAAACAGCCAATTTTATAAGGTATAATAATGGTGATGAAAACTTACTGTGCTTGTCTTCATGGTGGCCTTATTCACAGTAACAGCCCGGTGCCTCCGGTTATGTGGTGGGGTGGTATTGACAGCAGTGCTCTGAGGCATACTCAATCTGTTCACGGGTGTTGGAGGAGCACTGTCTGATCGGGGTCTAGAAATGCCTTTAAAGAAAGACAAAAAGAGTTATTCTTCTTGTTCAAAATATGTGGTCAGCACATCTTCCTCAAGCAACACTGGTGAAGGCTCAGGACCGACTAGTATAGCAGAGACTACAAGCTGCCTCCCAATTGCCAACCATCCTTTCTTCCTGAGTTACAGAACACAAAACTTAGCTGGACGTGGCTACCCAGAATAAACAACTACATTCCAAAGGCTCGCTTATGGCCAGATGTGGCCATGTTCTGACCATAGAGAAGTGGGTGATTACTAGGTGAGTCTTCTCCAAAAATCTCCTTTTAAGTGTCCTTTTAAGGACCAATCAAAGGTAGATGCTTCTTCCTTCCTAGTTACTAAGAGGATGGCTGGAACTCTTTCAACCATCATGGCCCATGAGAATGTGCACAAAGGATGAAGAGCCAGAAGATGGAAGTGCCCTGGGTTTCTGAGAATGGTGGACCTGCCATAGCAGCCCCATACAGCTTAGCCTGGGGCTTACCATGTATGAAAATAAGCTACCCTGTTTAAACCACTGGTATTTTTGACCAAGTGGCAGCCAAACTTAACTGAACTAATGTATTACCTCTGTAATACCTCTGTAATATATTAAGTACACATAACAAATGTTTTCTAAATGACAGGTATGTAATCAAGGGCTTCTCAGGTGGCACTAGAATCTGCGTGCCAATGCAGGAGATGTTAAGTGATGTGGGTTCAATTCCTGTGTCAGTAAGATCCCCTGGAGGAGGAAATGGCAACCCACTCCACTATTCTTGCCAGGAGAATTCCATGGATGGAAAAGCTTGGCAGGTTACAGTCCATGGGATCACAAACAGTTGGACACACTTGAGCATCTGAGTACATTAAATATCACTGCTCTTTAACAGGTTAAAAAAATTCTGACTTTTCATGTGAAAAACAGTTTAAAACAACGTTTCACAAAAAGTATAATTTGCTTCCTAATGATTCATATAAGAATGATACCTAACACATTTTAATCTGTATTTTCTAGGATTATTAGTGAAATGACACGTCTCTCTCTTGCAAATCATTTATTCATAGCCTTTGTCCACTTACCTACTGGGTCTTATTCTTTTCTCTTTGCATCGTCTGATCTATTCAGCATTTATATAATAATAACAAAAACACTCAGGCTATTACATTAGTTGCAAATAATTTTTCCTAGTTTACTACTTGGCAATCAAATCTCTTCATCTTTTTCTTTGGGCTGTCCCCTAATAGTCTCTAAAACCAGACTCTAGAGTTATCTTCAAACATCCAGCAACATATACAAAATTCACCTAAGAATGCATCCACCAGACAGCTGATTCCACGCATGGCACGAAAAAATATTTGAGGCAGATGTTTAAGGCAGGGATACTGATTCAATTCTTGTGGCATTCCGCTCACATTTAAGAACTGTTCCTGAAATTTGGGAGTAGAGCTTATAATGGCTGGGTTACTCAAATCCACGGGATTACTATCAAAAGAGAGAGCAAGAATTAATTATACATTTAGAAATTTCTTTAGCAATAAAATACACACAATATAATTTTAAGAACAGGGCTGTGTGTACCTATTTGATTAAGAGAGGAGATGAATCTGTGTTTAATAGGCTAGAGAAGCAAACATCAACTCTACAGAAGACCTGCAGTGTGCTTACATAAACTTCATTTGCCTATTCAGAGAATGAGAACCAAAATAAGACTAGAAATTTTTAATTTTTTAAAAGTATATATGGATATATTGTTATATGTTTGGAATTAAGCAACAGAATGGTAAAATTATAAATAAATGTACAAGAACCCCAAGGAGAAAATTTTACTTTAGTATTAATATTTCCAAGTTTTAAAAAACTATGTGAAAATCGGGATTAGTGCTTACATTCTTGTGCATGCACTCAAGTCATACATTTTGATATATTTAAAACAACATATTTGGGCTTGAGTATTTCTACTGAAAAACAGATTTATGTTTTCACTCAAAACCGTCTGCCTAAGCGTCCATTAAACAGCCTTTCCAACTCAAAGTAATAATGTTAGTTAACACATAGCCAGCCACTTGGAAAGAACTTCCACTGGCTACAAGATCAAAAGAATTAGGCTGAGAAATATAAATCCGTGGTTTATAGAGGACCTGGGCCTTTGAAACCTTTTTCCATCTAGTTAGAATCTTAATTTCAAGTAAATGAAAGTGAGGACAAAAGAATGTGTGTGCCTGTATGGAAAAGGGCTTCTAGTATTAGTATACTGTATCCACAGAACTGTAGTTCACTCTGTGGGGTGGAGGAGAAAAGAAGCCTCTAAGGACTTCCCTGGCAGTGTAGTGGTTAAGAATCTGCCTTCTAGGGCAGGGAACGCAGGTTTAATCCCTGGTTGGGGAACTAAGGTCCCATGTGCCTCAGGGCCAGAGAAAGAGAGCAGTGCATATATGCACAAGAAGATCAAAACAGCCAAGAGAGACAGATGATAGAGCAGCCTATCCCAAGGCTGCCCAGATCCCTCCAATCACGAGTACCGAATGTTCACCGCTTCCCGACGCCCAGTAAGACCTATCATTACACAATAACCCCTCTTTTCCACCAGCATTTGTTCAAATTCCTATCCTGTATATCCAAAAAAAAAAAAAGCAACTAAAACACTCTTTCAGCTCAAGAAGAAGGATAGAGTATGAAGAGATCAATTAATAGTGAAGGAGTAGGAGCTTCCCTGGTGGCTGAGTGGTAAAGAATCTACCTGTGAATGCAGGAAACACAGGTTCGATCCTTGGTCTAGGAAGATCCTACATACCATGGAACAGCTAGGCCCACACACCACAACTATTGAGCCTGTGCTCTAAAGCCCAGGAGTCACAACTCAGCCCACTCGCTGAAAACTACTGAAGCCCACATGCCCTGGAGCCTGGGCCCCACAAGAGAAGGCATCCCAATTAGAGGCCCATGCAGTGCAACAAAGAGTAGCCCCCGCTCACTGCAATTAGAGAAAAACCCGTGCAGCAACAAAGACCCAGCACAACCAAAAGTAAAGAAATAAATAGTGAAGAAAAGGAAAAGACTATCTAAGAACGACCACTAAAAAAAAAAGAACTACCATTAAAGAAGATTCCACTACTAGAGTTTTACTGGTGGCATATTTCAAATTCTTAAGGAATATATAACTTTCATACAACAGAGTACAGAAAAAGATAGGAAGTTTCCTAAGTTTTTTAAAGTTACCGAAGTATAAATTAGTCAAAAAACAGAAAGAGAGACAATTTGGGAAAATATTAAAAGAACAACATTCCATAATTAAGCAGAATTTATCTTTAAAGGATGCAGGATGATTCAACACTGGGGAAAAAAATTAATATCCTATCAATAGATAAAAGAAGAAAAGATATTTAATTGCTTAAACGGATCCCAAAATATGACTTGAAAATAATTCAGCACTATTTCCCATTTGTATTTTTAAATTTAAAATTCTTTAATTGCTTATGAAATCAAGAACACAAGAAACAGTAACTATCTAATATTAACAACCAATATCCCATTCAAAATTTCATGCAGTAGAGGCATTCTAATGAAAATCAGAAAAGAGGGATGTCGAAACAGTGTCATTTTAACACAACAGTGTTGTAGAAATTCTGACCAGTATCAATAACCTCAGATATGCAGATGACACCACCCTTATGGCAGAAAGTGAAGAAGAACTAAAAAGCCTCTTGATGAAAGTGAAAGAGAAGAGTGAAAAAGCTGGCTTGAAGCTCAACATTCAGAAAACTAAGATCATGGCATCCGGTCCCATCACTTCATGGCAGATAGATGGGGAAACAGTGGAAACAGTGGTTGAATTTATTTTTCTGGGCTCCAAAATCACTGCAGATGGTGATTGCAGCCGTGAAATGAAAAGATGCTTACTCCTTAGAAGGAAAGTTATGACCACCCTAGATAGCATATTAAAAAGCAGAGACATTACTTTGCCAACAAAGGTCCATCTAGTCAAGGCTATGGTTTTTCCAGTAGTCATGTATGGATGTGAGAGTTGGACTATAAAGAAAGCTGAGTCCCGAAGAATTGATGCTTTTGAACTGTGGTGTTGGAGAAGACTCTTGAGAGTCCCTTGGACTGCAAGGAGATCCAACCAGTCCATCCTAAAGGAGATCAGTCCTGGGTGTTCATTGGAAGGACTGATGTTGAAGCTGAAACTCCAATACTTTGGCCACCTGATGAGAAGAGCTGACTCACTGGAAGAAACCCTGATGCTGGGAAAGATTGAGGGCAGGAGGAGAAGGGGACAACAGAGGATGAGATGGTTGGATGGCATCATCGACTCGATGGACATGGGTTTGGGTGGACTCTGGGAGTTGGTGATGGACAGGGAGGGCTGGCGTGCTACGGTTCATGGGATCCCAGCGAGTAGGACAGGACATGGCAATTGAACTGAACTGTAACAAAAATGGCAACTTTTCAAGCACCTACCACATACTAGATGCACTGTTTTACATTTTCTTCAATTCTTATAACAAGATGGACACTATTTTTTATCCCCATTTTATAGATTAAAAAGAGACTGAGACTCAGAGAGACTAAATTGCTTGCTCAAGCTCACAAAGGAAAAAGCAGTAGAACACAAACTTATATACAGGTCTTACTGCAACCAAAACACTTTTAATGAATTACCACAGACTCAAGTATAAATTACTAGAAAGGAGACATTTTTTATTTGCAGATATGTGCAAATATATGTGTCCATTATATCTAGAAATCTAAAAAGAATCAGTGAAATACAGCATTTTAAAACCCCAAATATAATATACAAAAGTAAAATAGGTAAAACATTTTCTTTACAGCAGCAACAGCCACTTGTAAGATTTAACAATAGGAAAAAAAGTTGGCCTTTCACAACATCAGCAATAAATACATAGGAATAATCATACACACACAAAAAATTATGCAGATGTACAAAACACTTCCACAAGATATTTAAGATTCTTAAAAAGAAAAATACCTAGTCTTGAAAGGCAACCACAATATATTAAGATGTCAGCTGCTCCTAAATATAAATACAAGCTAATACAATTCTCATCTTTGGCAGAGATGAGAATTGCTTAGCTGTTTGATAATTTCTCTTTTCCTTCTATGTTCTCTTGTAATTTAATGTGGCATATGTGAGTTCCAGCCAAAGGAATATGGGTAGCAGTGATTCACATCAATTTAGGAACTGGTCCATAAAAACTTTCCACATAATTTTCCTTGCTTTCTCTTTTCCATCTTTTAGCCAGATACAGAGGCTTCTGCCTACAAAGTTAATGCTCTAATAAAGCCACATGTTGAAGATGGCGGAGGCTTTGCCAGCCTGAGGCCCTGAATAACTACCTAAGCAAAGCTGTTTCTTACACAAGGCTTTTATGAAACATACTGTACTAAGCCACTAAGATTTCCAGGTTCATCTGCTAAAGCAGGACATGTTCCTTACCCTAATATATACTCCAAACCCCAACAGGTTTTGTGAGTTTCTTCTCTTCACATGTGCTTTATAGCATGTCAAATGGATTATAAAATTCATCTAAAATGTTAAACAGGCAAGAGGGATTCTTAAAAATATTCTAAGACATGGAAAAAGGGAAAAAGTCGTTAGTTCTACCAAATACCAATAACTATAGAAGGTTAAAGTAATTAAGTGTGACTCTCCTATAAGAATGAATGGTTTTGCCATAAATAAATTTAAAAATTTTTTAAAGTATATAATAAAAAAAAAGAATGAATGGAAAGATCAATGGAATAATATGCAACCCAAAGACAAAACCCATACATATAAAGGAACTTAATGGCACAAAGGACACAAAGTCAGAAGCAGTGAGTGAGGCTGCTGCTGCTGCTGCTGCTAAGTCGCTTCAGTCGTGTCCGATTCTGTGCGACCCCACAGACGGCAGCCCACCAGGCTCCCCCGTCCCTAGGATTCTCCAGGCAAGAACACTGGAGTGGGTTGCCATTTCCTTCTCCAGTGCATAAAGTGAAAGTGAAGTTGCTCAGTCGAGTCCGACTCTTCGCGACCCCATGGACTGCAGCCTACCAGGCTCCTCTGTCCATGGGATTTTCTAGGCAAGAGCACTGGAGTGGGGTGCCATTGCCTTCTCCAGTGAGTGAGTATAGGTGAGCATATACCGGATCAAAGTACACAGAAGACTTTCTAATCTTAAAGGAAATATAAAATGGTCACAGAAAAAGGTAGATGTAAAAAAATAAACTAAAATCACTGAAAGATGAAAAACAAACTACAAACTGAAAAATAAAATGACAGAAAATAGTTAAGATCCCTAATTTATAAACAAGTCATACAGAGTAATTCAGAATCACTAATATACAAACAGAAAAATGAGGCTCATCAAACCAGAAAGAAAAGATGCAAGGAAAAAGTTTATGAATCAAGACTGTACACAACAGAATTAAAGTTCCACAGAGCACAAGGATGGGGCTAGAAGACAGAAAGGCAGGAAGCAATGAAACTGAATTGAAAACAATATCATAAAGAAAGAAAGAGCATGAAGTATTATTACTTTTAACAATCTGTCCCTCTGTGAAATTTTATGCTGTTCCCTTAGTGGAATTTTAAACAAGGCTACCAGAGGAGAGGCCTTGAGAATAAGACTGACCAGTCACTGCCGGTCACAGAGAGGAACAAGATAGTCTTCAGGCCCCACAGAATGTGACAAAATCCTGGAAGACAGACTGTCACCCAGGCGGCAGCAACAGGCAAGAGAACAAATACTGCACCTACCGCAGGGAAGAGCCCCTAAAGAGTGTGGCCCAAGAGCAGCTGAGGAGAGCCTGACCCTGCCAGGATGGAAGGGGCATGTGACACAGATGAGTGTACTGTCCAATTTGGCTCTATCTGACCCCTGGGCTTAGCAGCCACACTGTGAACTCCAACAAGGAGTTATAGTATGGTTCCTGCCTAAGACATTTACTGGGTAAGGACACATGAAATACAACAACAAGGGTACCTTAACATATGTAAAAAGCGAAACCACGTCTGTGCAACACACTCATTATCCATTTCAGGAGGGATCAGACTGGCATCTTCATCAGGAACTTTAAATGGAGGAAATGAAGGACCATATGTAAAGCGTAGCAATCTAGAAAATTAAAACAAAAAAAATCACATCACCAAGTTCATTTTTAACAGAACTGAAGATACATTCAAGCATTAAAATATAGTAGGAGAAATATGATAGGAGAAAATAGATGAAACTTGTATTATACCCCACTGAAGTGAATAAAATAAATGAAAACCTTTTTATAAAATAAACTGGAAGAGGACTTTCAGTTTTGTAAAAATTATTTTAAAGTATTTATTTCTTTAAAAAATTAGTATCATTTATAATTTAGCTCATATAGTTATATGATTATATTATAAATTTGTTATTTACTTATATGATATTATAAAATGACAAGTGATTTATAAATTAAATATTGCTTCTCATATTATAAATTTTAATACATCTTATTATATATAACATTGTATGTAATACACAACACTGTATATAACACTTATACAGAATATAATTTTATAATGTATGCTGCTGCTGCTGCTAAGTCGCTTCAGTCAATGTCCGACTCTGTGCGATCCCATAGACGGCAGCCCACCAGGCTCCCCCCGTCCCTGGGATTCTCCAGGCAAAAACACTGGAGTGGGTTGCCATTTCCTTCTCCAATGCATGAAAGTGAAAAGCGAAAGTGAAATCTCTCAGTAGTGTCCGACTCTTCGCAACCCCATGGACTGCAGCCTACCAGGCTCCTCCGTCCATGGGATTTTCCAGGCAAGAGGACTGGAGTGGGTTGCCATTGCCTTCTCCATTTACAATGTATACTATAACATAAATTACAAATTATATATAATTTTATAAAATTACAAATTGTTTAAAATTTTAATTTATAACTGCAAATAACAAATAAATAAATCATATAATCATGCACAATTATGCTTATGTTGATTATATAGTCATATAATATAAACGATAAATTTTTTAAAAGATTCATCATACTACAAATGCCCTCAACACAACTAATTTATTATAATTTATCCATAACAACTGCAACATAACTTTACATGAAGTTTAGAATTTATGGTATGTGTCCCATAAATTGAATTTGACCATTCAGTTACTTAACTAAATACTAACATTCCAAATGTATTAAAACTGTTCAAAGCCCTTTGACTCAATTATTAATCTATTATACTTAGAATAGATTATGATCTACTATAGCTAATCTAAAAATATCTTAATAAAATAACCAGAATACATACAAAGACTAAGTGTAAAGTACTCGCAAATCAACAATATTTTTTCTTTTTTACTTTTATATCCTTATTTAGCTTTTTTTGTTTTGTTTCTGCCCCACTGAGCGACTCATGGGATCTTAATTCCCTGACCAGGGACTGAACCCAGACCCTTAACAGTGAGGGTGCCAAGTCCTAACCACAGGGAATTCCCAACAATAGTTTTTAAAAGGAAAACAAAGAGAACAATTTAAATATCAAAACAGCAGAGAAACTATTAAATGAATTATAATTCCATTTATATAATGAAAAACTATAAGGCCATTTAAAATAGGATCTTGAGATCTACATAAGAAGAAAAAAGGTACATGTAATTACTGGGACAAGAATCAGACATCAAGTTAAAAAAAGCAGGTAACACTATAAAGAATAATCTCGAATTGATTTTTTAAAAAAGATAAGATGGAAGAAAATATCGGAGAAGGCGATGGCACCCCACTCCAGTACTCTTGCCTGGAAAACCCCATGGACAGAGGAGCCTGGTGGGCTGCAGTCCATGGGGTCGCTGAGGGTCGGACACGACTGAGCGACTTCACTTTCACTTTTCAGTTTCATGCATTGGAGAAGGAAATGGCAACCCACTCCATGATCTTGCCTAGAGAATCCCAGGGACGGCGGAGCCTGGTGGGCTGCCGTCTATGGGGTTGCACAGAGTCAGACACGACTGAAGCGACTTAGCAACAGCAGCAGCAGAAGAAAATATATTCAAAGATCGGTTATTTGTAAGTGATGGATATTTCCCCTTATGTCTTCCTAATTTTCCATAATAAGCATGTATTGTACTTTTATAATCAAGATAAAAGGATGTATTATTTAAAAATAGATTCATAATAGTGACATTCACAAAGACATACCAGAATAAACAAACAAAAATTCATCTTAAATGAGTGATAAAGATATATATATTAACTCATAAAAAGACCAATGTACCATCTGATACGTAATACCACCTATAAATTATCTGTTCCCACCTCCACCACTAACTCTCCCATTAAGTCTAAATCAGATTAAGTCTCCAGTCTCCTGTCAGATTAACTACCAGCTGACAGGAAATATAAGGGACAGAGGAACATATTAATTAACAACTAGGACATAATCAGAAAAATCAAGAATGTGAAGCATTCAATAAGACAAAACAACCCAATTCAACAAAAAAAAACCTGCAAGGAAATAAAAATGAGAGAGCAGGAACCTACAGTTTAAAATAGGCTTAAGAAATATGTCAACTAAATATAATGTCCAAACCTTGTCTGTGTTCTGATTCAATGGAATCAACTATTTCAAAAAGTTGAGACATTCAGGGACATCTGAACACTCAAAAGCTAAACAATATTAGAAAACTGTTAACATTTTGTTCATGTGTGATAATGGTATTGTGATCATGTTTAAAAAAGAATGCTCAGCTTTTAAAGAGTTATATATTACAAGAAATGAAAAAAAAAAGTCTGAAAAAAATGAAGCCTAACGGTTTACTCACAGAATAGTGATATTATATATAAATGGCTAAAAAAAGAAACCAAAAAACAAAATAATTATTATAAAAAACTGCCTACTTTGGTTACATACGAGAACATTATGGTATGGTCCTATTTCTGTAAAATTATGTATAATAAGATTTCTGGTGAACTTAACTCTTTCTGTTATAACTTTCTTTGGTTCATTTTTTTTTAATGAAGATCTTAAACATTTTGGACTTCCCTGGTAGCTCAGGCTGTAAAGCGTCTGCCTACAATGCAGGAGACCTGGATTCAATCCCAGGGTCAGGAAGATCCCCTGGAGAAGGAAATGGCAGCCCACTCCAGTATTCTTGACTGGAAAATCCCACGGACAGAGGAACCTGGTAGGCTACAGCACATGGGGTCACAAAGAGTCAGACACAACTGAGTGACTTCACTTTCACTTTCTTTCTAAACATTTTAATAATTAGAGTGGGATTTTGGGGGTGGGAATAGTAGGGCTCAGAATTCATCTGCCTCTCCAACATACTTTCTCAATCTAAAAGGTTTTAGATTAGATAGGCACAATGCCCACTGCTACATCTATTTTTAAAAACTGATTGATTCTATTAACTAAAGTATAATAATAAGAGACACAGAATAGAGGCTTTTACCATGTACTCTAGAAAGACACAGAATTAGGGGAAGGCTGCCTATGGCCAGACGGATGAAAGAAGACAAGTTGATGACGGTAACTTACCTTGAAGTGAGCGCACAGATGACCTTGCTCCACTGCTCCACCACTGCTGGGTGGTGCCTCCAGTTAGCCACCATCTCCTTGGCTGTTTTCCAGTAAGGAGGTGTTGGGAAGCACCGCGTACATGCTAGTAACCAAACCTCAAAGAGAACACCAATCAACTTCTCTGCTAGATTCTCAGCAATGCCACCTTACCAACAAAAAGAAAACATCTTTGGCATACTTATTTGTAAAGCAGAATCTTTAACTCACTGATTTGGGAGAACTGGTCAAAAAATTAAAATAACTGCAATGTTAAGTTTTAACTTTCAAATAATCACTTAATAGTAAGAACAAAAAACTACTCTTAGGAGCTCTTATGAAGGAAATCATGAACACATCAACCCATTATCACATGGGAAGTTTTCAAGTGACCCTGCTGGGTTCTTATGGAAGATCTTAACCTTCCAGTAGTGAGACAGGAGCACACACAGAAGAAGGGAAAGGATGACTGCCTACAATGAACGGCTATTAATCAGCTTCCGTGTCACATAGCTCATACACGTGACCTCACATTAATTCTGCAGGGTAGGTTTTTATATCAATAGTATCTATTACCAATTATCAATTATATCCGATTTGAAGATGAGAAAACAGGTTCTGGAAATTTAAGTAACTTGCCCAAGTTCACACAGCCAACAAGAAAAGGAATCAGAACAAATACCTGAGACTTCCTACCTTCAAACTTTGCTATAAAATGCTTCATGTGTTTCAAAGCCACCCTTCAAGGGAGAGGGAGCCAAAGAAGGGAGCCAAAGGACTAGTTCTGGCAGGACAAAGCCTCAACCACAGAGCCCAAAATAGAGCTGCTCCTCGGTTCCAAGCCTGGGAACTAAGAAGAGCAGCGGTCTGTACTCTGCCTACCCACAGAAGGCAAACTTTGGATTTCCATACAGAACGAAAAGTTCTAAGGATTTCAAATGAGCAAAAATGAAGTTTCAACAATAATAAGCTCCAGAAGGGGATGGATGGCTTGACTTATGGTGCTGAATCCCTGGCATGGGGATTGTTTAAGGGAGAGGCACACTACCTATCTGGCTAGCTCATCACCAATGCCAGACAGGGTATTTCTATTACGGAGTCCCTCTCAACACTAAAATTCTTCCTGGACACTGCATTTGTGTCAGAGCACAAGCACACTCACATGTGTTAGTAAAAAAAATACAGAGATGAATAAGCAACAGGGGAATTTGGAACTAGAATTATCAACTTATTGTCTGTGTATACTGTGCTATATTATACAAAGCAAGACATCTTAAAATACACTCTGAACTCATGAAACTGAAGGTTTTTTGATGGCTAGGTAATGAATGACACACTTGTCATACTTCCAAATAGAATACTTTAAGATTTTCTAGGTTTCATTTGCTAAACAAAATATCTTCTGCAGTCATTAAGTTTTCAGTCTACCTGGATAACTACTTTGTAATCAGGTACATTAGCTGTTTCTTATATAGGCTCTGTCCTGATACACTGAACAAGCTACTGTTGCTGTCATTATCAAACACGTATTAATTCACTGCGTCTCTCCTCATATTGGTTTTTCAACTGTAGTGCCAAATTTTAAATCCCCACCGAGTCTACTACTCATTGAGTCTAAAAGTGAACTGTGTTTGGAGCACAGCAATAAATCAGAAAAAATAATTAACAAACCTTGAACAGTTGGTGGCGCTAGAAGTATGTCATTAATCTGCAGAAGAAACAACAGTAAGACTTCCCAGGTTTCTCGCGCCATAATGGATGACTCACGGGCCAGTTTTTGAATGGCTTTCAGGACCTGTAAGCATAGTCGGGTCTGACTGGAGCCCTGTTCCTGTCTAAAGAAGACAGACAGACATCACTGACAAGCTTAAGGACAGAATGCAACAGTTAAAGACAGGCAACTCCCTAACAGCACCAGCAGACAGAACTAGGCGCACCCTCTTCAGTTCAAAGCTATTTCCTTCTCATGCAGTTTGGCACTCTGGGATCTAAACCTACCACTCCTAAAGAGCTTGAAGAGCTCCCGGGGAGAGGGAGGATACTAGAAAGTGGACTTCACCTCTGGGTTTTCTAAGTCTGAAATGTGCCTGGCACATACAACAGATACTCCATAGGTTTCTGCTGAATGAATGAGTAAATAAATACCCACAGCCACTTCTGCTGCTCACACAGCAGAATGACCTTTGTATTCTTTAAAAAAATTTTAAACATATGTTCACAAGAATTCAGCATGAATTTCATAATGCTCACAATCCCTTTGAAGTTAATGTCTGCTAGAGAAGAGCCTAAAAAATGAAATATCCTAACAGGTCCCCAAAACTGATGGGATACAGAGACAACTTCCTCAGAAATGAGCACCTGCTAACTGTGGCTCTATTAAAAAAGAGGCAACTTAACCCAAAGGTACCCAAGATACTCCCAAAGAAGTTTTATAGCTCTGTTTAGTTCACAACACCATTTTTTCCCAAGAGTATTATTACATTAGTATATCAGGGCTAGGGTTGAGGAGGAAGATAAAAGTACAAGCCCCAGCCCTTATCCCCACTGTCCAACATAGATCACCTTAAGATTTTCAAGAATAAATAGTGAATTGGCTTCCAGAGTTCCCATGTGAAGACCAAGGCAAGTAACTATTATTATTGAAATAAATCTTGAGGCCAAGTTTCTACATGACTCATGTCACAAAAAATTCATAAAATATGTTTCTATCAGAGGAGGGAATCTCAGAGCCTCCTTGAGAAATCCAGACAATGAAGTGAGTGCTCTCAGAACTTCCATCACAACCTCAGGATAAAGATTCTCAGATTCTGGGCCACGACCCATAAAACCAAACACTTACACCAGAGCTGCAAGAAAATGACAACCCTAAGTTCCCCCTCAAGAAGCCAGACCTAGAGTGAAATGATGAGACATTCACCTAGGAAAAGACAAGAGTCCCCAAGGACAGGGAGAGGTCCCATGTTCAGTTTGAGGTGAATCCGGACCATGGGAAGCCAAGAGGCTCAAGCCTGTATCTGTTGGTCTGCTACTAAGCAAGAGTAAGAAATATACAATAGTCCCAAACCTCATGGAGCCATGTAAGAGGACACCCAGAGTAAAAATGAAAATACCACTAGTGGTCCTGGGGGCAACACTCTTACAAGCCAGCAACGACACTAGAAACTTCCCAAATGGTGACCCAGGCTTACCTACCATTCCTAGTACTACCTGCCCAGTGCAGAAAAGGAAACATCTGCTCCTTAGGTACTGTGGCATCACTCAGACAGCCTAAATTCAAGAGCAGTGTCCAAGTTTCTACAGCTAAGAGAAATACGGCAATCTTTACTGAAAAAGAAATAGAAAGGTCGAAACATCAAAGATGCTCTTTTCCCCCTAATATTTCCAAAAGCAACTTATGAACTTCAGAAAAACCATTCTAGAACATGAGCTGGTGAACTATGTATGGCCTGTGGGCCAAATCTGGCCTGTCATCTGTTTTTGTAAAAAAAAAATTGGAACACAACCATGCACATTGATTTATATATTGTCTATGGCTGCTTCTCTGTATCAGTAGAGTTGAATAGTTGTGACAGACACTACGGTATGGCCCACAAAGCCCAAAATATTTACTATATGCCTCTTTACAAAAAAAGTTTGCCAACGACTGCTTTAGAAGAATGCCACACTTTCTAAAGTACAGTATATTCGAGCAATGAAGACCCTAATCAGTTTTAGATGATGGGTCACTCTTCACTCAGCCATGCGCTCCCCCAAATCAAACTGACGGGCAAAAGAGAAAGGCTACATCATTCTGATCTAATCTTCAGCAAAGTGGTAGAGGCTATTTCCTCTATTCTGAGAGTTAGTTTTCATAAAAACAATTAACTAAGGAAACTTGACAACTTTGTGACTATTTGACTCAAAAAACAAAAACAAAAAACTCCCAATAACAGGAGATAAGATCATAACTCCCAATATTTAGCACTGAAAATATTCAGCTCCCTAAGATACA
Organism: Bos mutus; assembly: GCF_027580195.1. Classification (NCBI taxonomy): domain Eukaryota; kingdom Metazoa; phylum Chordata; class Mammalia; order Artiodactyla; family Bovidae; genus Bos; species Bos mutus. The sequence goes on along the minus strand of NC_091629.1, from coordinate 51,715,600 downwards.
ATTTGCCAGGAGAACTCTAATACTCAGTTCAGCACCCTCTCAGAATTACGCACACTTTTGGGAAAACAAGCTAATTACCAAATAGTAAAAAGAACAATTTATACGATATTGATGCTTCTCAAAAGAGAAAAGCAAAAGCCTAATTAATATAAATGCAATTGCTTTTTCTCATCAATAAAATTAACTGAGCACTCAGAGTTGGTAAGAGTACAAAGAGGAGACAATACTAGCCATGAAACTCTCCCATTTACTAAGAAAAAGCCTAGTAAGTTAGTCTCCTAAATGGGATGATAAGAAAGCATTAAAAGTAATATCATTTTAGAAGAATCTGCTTAGCTACAAACAATGTCTTCCTACCATTTATTTTCTACCATTCCCTGTTATAACTTCTTTTGAAATCAATAAATACAAACAACCAGCATTTAATTCACCCAAATGTAACCTAGACAGTGTATTAAAAAGAAGAGACATCACTTTGCCAACAAAGGTCCAAACAGTCAAAGCTATGGTTTATCCAGTAGTCATGTACAGATGTGAGGGTTGGACCATAAAGAAAGCTGAGCACCGAAGAACTGATGCATTTGAACTGTGGTGTTAGAGACGACTTCCCTTGGACAGCAAGGAGATCAAACCAGTCAATCCTAAGGAAATCAATTCCAAACATTCATTGGAAGCACTGAGGCTGAAGCTCCAATACTTTGGTCACCTGGTGCAAAGAGCCGACTCGTTGGAGAAGACCCTAATCCTGGAAAAGACCAAAGGTTGGAGGAGGGGGCAGCAGAGGATGAGATGGTTGGATGACATCACCGACTCAATGGACATGAGTTTGAGCAAGTTCTGGGAGATGGTGAAGGACAGGGAAGCCTGGTGTGCTGCAGTTCACAAGGTCACAATGAGTTGGACATGACTGAATGACTACACCACCAGAAGGAGAATTGTGTGGCTGGTGATGTGGTGATAAGATTAAGGAGTTAACAGACATACCTCAATGTACTGCACTTCGTTTTATTGCACTTCACCAATATTGTGGGTTTTTTACAAACTAAAGACTTGTAGCAATCCTACACTGACTGAGCAAGTCTATATGTGCAATTTGCCCCACTGCATTGCTCACTTCGTGTCTCTATGCCACATTTAGGTATTTCTCAAAATATTTTCATTATTATTATATCTTTACAATGATTTGATGATCAATGATGTTAGATGTTACTACTATAATTGTTTTGCAGCACCACAAACCATGCCCATATAAGATGTCAAACTTCACTGATAAACATGTTCTGACTGCTCCACCAACCAGCCATTTTCCTGCCTTCTCTTTCTCCTCAGGCCTCCCTCTTCCCTGAGACACAGCAATATTGAAATTAGGCCATTTAATAACCCTACAATGCCTCTAAGTGTTCAAGTGAAAGGAAGAATCATGTCTCTCACTTTAAATCAAAAACTAGAAATAACAAGTACCTACCGTAATAGCACAGGGAACCATATTCAATATCCTATAATAACCTATAATGGAAAAGAATCTGAAAAAGAATGTGTGTGTATGCATGCATGTGAACAAAACTGAATCACTTTGTTGTATAACAAAATCTAACAAAGCACTGTAAAATGGTAGAAATGACTAAGCTTAGTGAGGAAAGCAGGTCAAAAGCCAAGACAGGCTAGAAGCTAGGCCTCCCGCATCAGTAAGCCCAATTGTGAATGCAAAGGAAAAGCTTTTGAAGGAAATTAAAAGTGCTAATCCAGTGAACACACAAATGATAAGAAAAAGAAAGGGCCTTATTACTGATATGAAGAAAGTTTTAGTGTCTGAATAGAAGATCAAACAAACCACAACATTCCCGTAAGCCAAAGCCTAACCCACAGCAAGGCCCTCACTCTCTTCAATTCTGTGAAGCCTGAGAATGGTGACGAAGCTGCAGGAGTCTGCAGTCAGCAGAGGTTGGTTCATGAGGCTGAAGGAAAGAAGCTGTTGCCATTAAAAAAAAAAAAAGGTGTACATGGGGGGCGGGGCAGCAGCAAGGTGAAGCAGCAAGTGCTAATGCAAAAGCTGTAGCAAGTTATCCAGAAGATCTAGCCAAGATAAATAAGGTAGATGAAAGTAGCCACACTAAACAATAGATTTCCAGTGGAGACAAAACAGCCTACAGGCTTCTATTGGAAGATGCCATCTAAGGACTTCCATAGCTAGAGAGAACTTCTGGCTTCAAAAATGCAAAGGACAGGCTGACTCTTGATAGGGGCCTCAAGCAGCTAGTGGCTTCAAGTTGAAGCCAATGCTCATTTACCATTCTGAAAATCCTAGGACCCCTAAGGATTATGCTAAATCTACTCTGCATGTGCCATATAAATGAAACAATAAAGTCTAGATGACAGCACACCAGTTTACAACATGGTTTACTAAATATTTTAAGCCTACTGTTGAGACCTACTACTCAGGAAAAAAGACTCCTTTTAAAATACTACTGGTTATTTACAAAGCACTTGGTCATCCAAGAGCTCTGATGGATGTGGACAAGCAACGTCACCTGCCATTTCAGTAAACAATGTTGTGGCCATAAAGCCACCAGTCACTACAGCTGCTCCCTACAGTACACCCTAGGGGAATTCAGGACAGAGGAAAACAAAATACTGGGCCTACACAGTTAAGATGCATATCAAAGGAATAATTTCAATAAGCTCAAACTCTTGCATCTTCCTATACAAAGAAAACTCATTAACTTGAGATGTCTTTTTTCTTTTTGATTAGCAGTAATTTTTCATGTTCTGCTACACAGCTTTTTTTTTTTTTTTCCCAGCAAAACTCCTATATATTCTTGCTCCTTCCTTACCTCTTTGGAACACTCCCTCTGAGCTTCTGAGAGGCTATATCCAGGTTATAGTTTTCAATAAGTCCGATGAATAAAATGTAATTCTCAACTTTTAGGCTGTGCATTTTTTTTCAGTCAACACTGAGATGTACAATGAGATAAATGTTGCCTGCTAACCTACCATTCATTCTGCTGCCCATGGATGAAGGAGTAATTTCAACTTTCAAGTCTTATTATTTAAGAAATACATTGGGTAAGACTATAGCTGCCATAGACAGTGATTCCTCTGATGGACATTTTCAATTTCAAGTAGAAACTGAAAACCCGGTGGAAAAGATTCACCATTCTAAATGGCATTAAGAATATTTATGATTCATGGGGAAAGGTCAAAATATGAACATTAATAAAAGTCTAAAAGAAGCCGATTCCAATCCTCACAGATGACTCTGAGGGGCTTAAGACTCCAGTGGAGGAAGTGAATGCAGATGTGGCAGAAATAACAAGAGAACTAAAATTAGAAATGGAACCTGAAGATGGGGCTGAATCGCTGCAATCTCATGATAAAACTTTCATGGATGAGGAGCTGCCTCTTATAGATGAGCAAAGAAAGTGGTTTCTTAAGATGGAATCTACTCCTGGTGTAGATGCTGTGCACATTATTGAAATGAAAACAAAGATTTAGAATATTGCATAAACTTAGTTGATAAAGCAGTAGCAGGCTTTGACAGGATTAACTCTAATTTTGAAAGAACCTCTACTGTAGGCAAAATGCTATCAAATAGCACTGCATGTTACACAGAAATCATTCATGAACTGATGAGTCACTCAATGTGGCAAATGTCACTGCTGTCTTATTTTAAGAAACTACCACATCCACCCAACCTGATCAGCCAGCAGCCATCAACATCAAGGTAAGACCCTCCACCATCAAAAAGATTACAGTTCACTAAAGGTTCAGATGATAGTTAGCACTTTTTAGTAATCCTAGTATTTTTAAATTAAAACGTGTATTTTTTTTTTAGACATAATGCTATTGCACACTTATAGACAACAATATAGTATAAACATAACTTTTATATGCACTGGGAAACCAAAAAAGGCTTTATTTCAATGTTTGCTTTACTGCAGCACCCTGGAACCAACCAACAATATCTTGAGGTATGTTTGTACACTTGATCCTATACATCACAGCACATAATGAAGATTCTCTTTTTAATTCAGATTTTCCAAAGTAATCTTCCTTCTAAATTTAAAAAGCTAAAATTTACAGAGCTGGTTTTTGGCTGATTCATAGTCAGTCCCTCATCTGACAGACCAAAAGTCTTAACCAAAACTTTTCCAGAAGGATGGAAGTCAGCCCTCTTGATCCTTCCACAGACATTTTCAAAGAAGAAAAACACACATACACACACAGATGAAAACATATTTTTCTCAAAGGAAATCCCTACAAATGGGTAGGCAACTAATGTTTTCCTCTCCATTTTCTATTATTTCCAAAATCCTTTAAAATGACATATAATTCTTTTAGAATGGGAAAAAATGTTCTAGGTATAAGTAAGGCAACCATGTGGATCACAATAAACTGTGGAAACTTCTGAAAGAGGTGGGAATACCAGACCACCTGACCTGCCTCTTGAGAAACCTATGTGCAGGTCAGGAAGCAAGTTAGAACTGGATATGGGACAACAGACTGGTTCCAAATAGGAAAAGGAATACATCAAGGCTGTATATTGTCACCCTGCTTATTTAACTTATATGCAGAGTGCATCATGAGAAACGCTGGGCTGGAAGAAACACAAGCTGGAATCAAGATTGCTGGGAGAAATATCAATAACCTCAGATATGCAGATGACACCACCCTTATGGCAGAAAGTGAAGAAGAACTAAAAAGCCTCTTGATGAAAGTGAAAGAGAAGAGTGAAAAAGTTGACTTAACATTCAGAAAACGAAGATCATGGCATCTGGTCCCATCACTTCATGGCAAATAGATGGGGAAACAGTGGAAACAGTGTCAGACTTTATTTTTTGGGCTCCAAAATCACTGCGGATGGTGACTGCAGCCATGAAATTAAAAGACGCTTACTCCTTGGAAGGAAAGTTATGACCAACCTAGATAGCATACTAAAAAGCAGAGATATTACTTTGCCAACAAAGGTCCATCTAGTCAAGGCTATGGTTTTTCCAGTGGTCATGAGAGTTGGACTGTGAAGAAAGCTGAGTGCCGAAGAATTGATGCTTTTGAACTGTGGTGTTGGAGAAGACTCTTGAGAGTTCCTTGGACCGCAAGGAGATCCAACCAGTCTATCCTAAAGGAGATCAGTCCTGGGTGTTCATTGGAAGGACTGATGCTAAAGCTGAAACTCCAATACTTTGGCCACCTCACGCAAAGAGTTGACTCACTGGAAAATACCCTGATGCTGGGAGGGATTGGGGGCAGGAAGAGAAGGGGACCATAGAGGATGAGATGGCTGGATGGCATCACCAACTCGATGGACATGAGTTTGAGTGAACTCTGGGAGTTGGTGATGGACAGGGAGGCCTGGAGTGCTGCGATTCATGGGGTTGCAAAGAGTCAGACACGACTGAGCGACTGAACTGAACTGAACTGAAGGCAACTGTACATTACAATATTTAAGGTCTCTGTCACAGAAGGTAGGAGAAAAACTCAGTAACAAACTGTCAAAAGTATTCTTTTGGTCTTCTACAAATTTGCCCATAATTTCAAATCTGCTTACTTCTATATCTTCATTCTCTCATAAGATTCATTTTAAGGTACAGGGCTTAGTTATTCTTTAGCTTAAGTTTAGACAAGAATTATGTTAGGCAAAAGCAGAGTTTTTTGACTGTAAGGGAAAGGGGTCACAGTATTTTCACACCTAATAGCTATCAGATCTTAGAAGCAAAGCCAAAAGCTGTTAAAATGAAAACACATTGTTAAAGAGTCCTAGAAAACATTATATAAGCCCATCTCTCTCATTCATATTAACGCTTTAACTGAAAAAGACATGAAAATTACTGCTCAAAAGACTTAACAATGAAATCAGTTCCTATAATTTAAAAAAGTAACAATGATGACTATTTTATTATGATCCGGATAATGGCCAGATAGACTAGTATAGCTTACCTTGGTACAAAAAGATTTTGCAGGTGTTTTAGTATACTTTGAACATACAGATTAGGCTCTTTAATAACTGGCAATGGAATAGAATCTTTCGGTAACACTAAAGCCATAATCCAGTCGGTATATACATCAACACAATATTTTACAGTCTCTCCATCCAATGGAAGGGTCAGTCCATAGCAAATTACTTCCATGGTCCATTTTACCTAAACAAAAGAAAATATAGATATAGAATTATTAAACATCCCTCCCTGTTTATCAGTAGACTGATTTAAAATGTTAACTTCTTATTGCCAAAAACCTCTCAATTGAAGTATATTCGTCTCAACAAGGTTCAGATTAATTTTAGAAAATGCACCTCCCATGTATAAGACATACTCAGACAACTCTAAGCAAAATATTTAAGAAAATAAATTATGTGCTTATTTCTAATTATCAAGCCGACATTGGCTTTCACCCCTTAGACATTATTATTGTTTGCTCTGTAAAATAAAAAGTACAGGTCATCTTGGCTTTCCACAGAGATTAGATGCACAGAAATAGAAAATTTTAGATATTTTCCTCCACTTAATACCCAAATGACACATTTGGGTATGTGTCATTTAGGAAATCATTTACATAAATTTAATCATATTCCATTTTCAGATTATGCAACTTTAACAAACAACAGGAAGGAAGATGAACTGTCCAACTCTTACTGTGTGACTATTTTCATTTGGCAAAGAAAATAATATTTTAAATGGAAGGGTAAGATCAAACACAAGTCAGAAGGGACTGAAGCTGGGTAACATCTTAAAAAGGCACTTAGCTACACTAAATGACTTCCAGCCTCCTGACCTGTCCGAATCATAGGGGCTGAGAGAAATTGTCTAAGAGACTGCTGAACCACTGCCAGCAATCATGAATGAATAAGGTACAATGAGAAGGGGGAAATGGTCCAACTTGCAAAAGAAGATAAAACTATATTCCAGATAATGTAGACTGGAAAGTTTAAGTGAATTCCAGACAAAACTCTGGGACAAATTACTAAGCAGATGATCAGTGAGTACTTACAAAAGGGAAGAAGGGTCAGTGGGAACTAGCCTGCTCAAAAAGAACAAGTCATGCCAGACAAGCTTCACTCCTCTATTAAGAGGGTTACTATGAAGGCAGCTGGTATAAACCTGGTACTGATTTAAAATCAGTTTCCGAGGAACTTTCATAAATATTATCTAACCATCAGAATAACCCATGTGAGAGGGTAAACTATCCTCATTTTAGACATAAGGAAACTGAAGTTTAGCAAATTAAGCTATTTGGCCCAAAGCATCTGCTTCAAAATGCTGGAGCTGAAAACCAGATCCCTGGCCTAGAAATCTAAAGCTATTCTCACCATGCCATTAACAGCCTTCTCTGGCAAAGGGGTTTCTGGGTTTTAACAAATTTGGTCCTTGTGGACAAGATGGAGACAACATATAGTCCAGAAGAAGGTAGAATGGCTGGATTTGTAACTGGTCAAAATAACATGGGAGACTAGCAGTGGATTACTGTACCAAGATCATTTTGGAAGAAGATGTCCAATGGCATGCCAAAGGCTCTGCCAAGATTTTAACTTAGAGAAAATCAGATTATATGCTGACCATGTGTAGACATCACAAAACTAAAAAAATAACTAACTTGTAAAACAGAAATTCAGGATTCACAAAGATTTCACCAGTTTAAAACTAAAGCTGAATGTAACAAGATAAATACATGTACTGAAATTTTTAAGCTCAGAACAAAACTACAAAGGTCACAGGTAGAAAATATTAACAACAGTATAATAGAAAACAACAATGCCACAGCAATTAATATTAAAAGCAACTATAACAACACAGTGAGGCTGTGACAAATGAGGCGGGGAGGGGTGCAGAGCTGGATTAAGCTGAACAAGGGAAAGAATTTTAAAAGAGGCTGGCAAGTTCCTAATTATCAGAGGAAAGACCAAGGAGAAGATATACCTTTGGTGTTATCTTCATACAACAGTTCACTTACATAATTTGAGAGGACACTGGATTTAAGAACTATTATTCTCTCATATTCTTTCAAGGGTAGAAAGAGCTGCACTGAACACCACCACCTAATCACATGCCATCTCTTCCCAGGAGAAGGCAGCAAGGAATTACAGATACACCAAGAAGAGAGCGCACCAGGGCAAGTGCTAGTCCTTAGGGTAGGTCTCTGCTAGCGCACTCTGAGAAGAAAATGCTCTTCAGTATGAAGGCTTCCCCTTCGGTAATCCATGGCCTACAGAGGGTAAATAAACTGCCTCCTGAGCCATAATCTTCAGTCTATCTAGAGTGGTCTTATACCTGGATTAAGTCTAATCTCTCCTTCAGGAGAAATCAGAACATAAGTGAAAAGGGATGGGCAGGTTAAGTCCAACTTAAAGCAACTTAACTTTAATGCCCAGTCCCCTGAACCCAAGAACAGAGAACCAGCTCCAGGCCAAGCCACTCCAAAAACTCCTCATTTTTAGGGACAGCAAACATGACCCCTGTTCCAACCACTTGGGCTCACAGCCATACCGACTGAATTGCTCTGCAGTACTCTCAAACTTATAAGTCAGGATGGAGACAGCAGGAGAGCCTCAGGCTCAATGCACACGGGTAGCCTGAAAACCACACAAGACAGGCCTTTGGTTAGAGGCCTTTTAGAGGTAAAAATGAAGACCTTCCAAACACTGCCTCTGAATAGAAATCTGATGACTGAGCCTAGAACTTGGGGAAAGGGGCCTGAGGTCCTGACATCCAAGTCTGCTCAGCACACAGCTCAGGTGGAGGAGAATTGGGTCCAGCTAGCAGGAAGTCCCAATAGCACAATGGAACAATCTATTCCTTGAACTCCCACAAACTCTGGGCTCTAACCTGCAACCCATATAAGTTCAAACTGAGAAGTCACACTCCATTGAGCAGAAATCCACTTTAAAAGCGTGTGATAGTGCTCAGCTGTGTCCGACTCTCTGTGACCCTATGGACAGTAGCCTGCCAGGCTCCTCTCTCTGTCCATGGGATTCTACAGGCAAGAATACTAGAGTGGGTTGCCATTCCCTCCTGCAGGGGATCTTCCCCACCCAGGGATTGAACCTGGGTCTCCTTAATTGCAGGCACATTCTTCACTGTCTGAGCCACCAGGGAAGCCTATAAAATGTTAAATAAATCATGCAGTAACAAACATACTTGCACATAGTAGAATGAAATGAAGAAACACTTACTTCTTTGTCAGTTTTTAACAAACTCTCACTCCCAGCCACTGAAGGGGTACCTAAGGCCTGCCCGAGAGGATGAACCACTGCATTTGCCACCTCTCGCCCAACGCTCTCTGGATAGCTGTGCAGCACACTGGTGTGGCCCTGATCATTCTGAATCACCAAATGCAGCGACCTCCACTCAGAGTACATTGTGCCGCTAAAGGACTATCCAAATGGCACCTGAAAAGACAAAAGAGAATTCCACGTCAGATTATACTGCTGGAAGCTAATAAAAATAAGTAAAATACATATTTACCCTACATAGCACAATAAAGCAGCTGCCTCGAGATGACTGAGGAAAAAAAAAAAACACCTAAATGTTTTGAGAATGTTCTCAATAGCCTCTTGGTGAGATCAGGTAGGAAAGGCAGACTCTGGGAAGCAGCTGTCTGAGCACCTACCCAAAAGAGCCTTCAGAAGCCCAGAGGAGACCTGGGGCAGATGGCTGCCGTGCAAGGGGATAAAATAATCAGACCTGGGGTACTCACAGCATGAGGGAACCCTCCTCATTCCATGTTCCAGAATGGAAAAAGATGGAAGAAGGGTATGCTCCAAGTAGAAAAGGGAGACAAAGGAAAGGGTTTACTCCAAGCCCCAGATTTTTCAGTTAACAGTTTCCAAGTACCTATTACATGCTAGAAACAGACCCCTGCAATTTCCCACCACTGCCCTTAAATCAGACATAAAATTCTTCGAGAACATTTCATTCTCTACAGCAGTGGCATACCCTCTTCTGGTAATGGAACACCTGGAACTCAGTATCCTTCAGAAAATCTATTAAGACTTGCCACTGATTGAGCATATATTACCTACTGCTCATGAAAGTATCACAACTCTGTGAAAATTAAGTCACGTTATCCCTATTCACAGATGAAAAGACTGAGGCATAGAGACGTGCGCTGTGCCTCTGGGGCTTCAGAACTATAACATGATAGAGCTGGGTTTTGAGTCCCATCTGTTGCACTCCACGGACCATGCTCTTAACTGGAGTACGTACTGCCCCTCTCTAGCCTATAGATTCTCCACGACATAGACTGCTTTTCCCAATGCTGTATATTCTCTATGAAACGATATCTAAGTCTACTATACAAATAAAAAATTCTAGCCACAGAAAACGTTATTTATATGATTACAATGTAAATATTATAATCACAAATGTCATATTCATGAAGCAAATCAAGGATGATTGGTCCTTTCCAAATCATTTCTGTAAACCTTCATTTTCTACTTGCTCTGAAATCTGTTGGCCCAACCAGCAGAGTTTAAGGGTACATTTAAGCTTTAAAAAGTTCCATCATTTAAGCTAGTTTTTCTTCAAATGGGTAGCTTTGTTTAATTTTATCTTAGAAAACCTCATTCCGGCTCAACAAGTACCAGTGTTTTTCAAGAGGATATGGCCCTCCTCTGGACAAGAGTCCCTGAAAACACAAAGGCAGAAGGGATGGATCAGCATCAAAAAAGGTACCTACAATGTGAAGGATGGGTGGATGTGAGACCCTATTAAAGTTGACTCAGTCTCCTTAGGATTTATAAGGAACCCCCGACAAGGGTATCCTGGTGTTCCCCTACCCCCGGCTGCCCTAAAATAACTCTCTCAAAACTGGAAGGGAAAAAAGGGGAAACTCTGATAGGGTGCCATTCCCATCAGAGGACAACTTATACCCACACATTTTTTCTCACCTTTTAAAATAAGCATATATACACATAAATACATATACATAGAGTACACAGTATAATATACATACACACACTATAATCTCTTACCTAAACACACAGGAACATTATACTACAGGGTTTTTTGTTTTAGTGTGATTTTTCACCCTTTTCATTTGTTTGCCTTCATTCCCTATCCAAGTAATTCACTTCCCAGAATACATAATCCATTTAAACAACCTAACACTTCCTCTTGTATTTTGCTCAATCATATTAAAATAATTTATATACACGCAAAGCTAGGAACTATATACTTTTTCTTATTCACCAGTACCTCACAAATATACTTCTTTCTAATAACAGATTCTTTTTCATGGCTATGTACTATTCCACGATGTGGCATAATTTATTCAACCAATCTCCTAATAATGTTTTTTTCAGGAGAAAAAAACTAATATATTTACTTCATTTCCCATTTTTTTGTCACTAGGAAATAATAATGCAAAAAATAGGCTTGCTTATATATCCTTAATCAGTGGCCTTTAAATTTCTACAAGAGAAACTACTGGATCAAGGAGTATATGTATTTTTAACGTTAACAGGTTAACGTTGCCAGATCGCTTCCCCAAAAGCTGTAATAACTCCCATTCACATTAGGAATGGATGAGAGCTTTTCTATCTTCTCACTCCCAATCTTTTGCCAAGAATCAGATTTACTTATGTATTTATTTATTTGCCAGATTGGAGGTATGAAATGAAATTTCACTATTCTAGCCAAATATATTTTTATTTTACACCTTCTAGTTTTGAGTCTGCCTTAGATGATTTCTCCCTCCTATCCTCCATATCAGTGCTTTCCAAAACATGGGTCATAAAATAAATGTAATAGATAATACTTTTTAATTATATGAAACAGAATATAAAATAAAGGCACCATACACAGTAAAGGTAAGCAAAGTTCTGTGAAATTTTGTTTCATTTTTTATATATGCGTATGTTCTGGGTCACAATATAAAATACATAAAATATTTATTGTGGGTCTAGGTCCAAAAGTTTAAAAACATAGCCCTAAAATGTATATGTAGTCTACTAGATTTCCAAGAAAGATAATTTAGTCCTCATATTTAAGTTTTTGCCATCTGGAATTTACTTCTGTAAGTGTTACAGGAAAGACCTAATTTTATTTCCTTTAAGATGTATAGTCAGTTGTGTCAACATCATCTATTAAAAATACATCCTTGGGATGGTCCAGTGGTTAAGAATCTGCCTTGAAATGCAGGGACATGGGTTTGATCCCTGGTCAGGGAACTAAGATCTCACATGGAGTGGAACAACTAAACCCCTACCCTACAACTACTGAGCTCGTATTCTCTGCAGTCTAAGAATACAACTCAAGAGCTCGCATGTTGCAGCTACTGAGCCCACACACCACAACTAGAGAGTCCATGTATCGCAACAAAAGACCCTGAATGATGCAACTAAGACCTGATGTAGTCAAATATTTTTTTTTTAAATCACACCCTTTCCTACTGACCTGAAATACCAATTTGTCATATATTAAATTCTCATTTATGTAGAAATTTACAAACCTGTTCTGTTCAACTATTTGTCTATCCCTATGCTCATGTTATAATGATTTAAATTCAGTGGCTTTATACAATGTTTTAGTATCTAGAAAGGAAGCTCCCTTTACCTTGACTATTTTTTTCCAAAACTTTTCTTAGCTATTCTCAGGCATTTACTCTTTTATATAAAATTTAAGATGATTTTATCCAAATAAAGGAAAAAATCTTGCTGAAATTCTAATTGAAACTGCTTATCCACCTTCTCAGTTTCATCTTCTACTGCCACTTTCCCATCCCATCCTCCAAGCAATGGCCCCAAGAACTACTGATGATTGCTCACACTCAGCAAGTTTTTTCACACCCTATTATTACAACTCATGCTGTTCCCCACCTCAATGCACCTTATGAAGTCTCTACCCCTCAAGGCACAGCTCTGCTGCTGCTGCTAAGTCGCTTCAGTCGTGTCCGACTCTGTGTGACCCCAGAGATGGCAGCCCACCGGGCTCCCCCGTCCCTGGGATTCTCCAGGCAAGAACACTGGAGTGGGTTGCCATTTCCTCCTCCAATGCATGAAAGTGAAAAGTGAAAGTGAAGTCCCTCAGTCGTGCCCAACTCCTAGCGACTCCATGGACTGCAGCCTACCAGGCTCCTCCGTCCATGGGATTTTCCAGGCAAGAGTACTGGAGTGGGGTGCCACTGCCTTCTCCAAGGCACAGCTCAAGTACCCTCTTTGGGAAAACTTTTTTTTTTTTTTAATCCGCCAATCACCCCTCTACCCCATCTCTGAGTCCCTGTTACAGGCTATCCATTTTAAGTGTCAGGTTAGGTTATTCATTAGCTTTGTAAAGATATCTTTTACCATAAGTGTGTCAACCTTTTTTGAGGGGAAACCTCACTTCCTGAATCTTTGAGAAGTCCTTGGCACACAGTGCATATTGAATGTTTTAGAATGCCAAGGTTTACCAATGGGAAAAAGGAAGATGTTAGAAGCTGTTCCCTTTATGCCACTGAAGGAAGTCCAAACAAAAAATTGAAAATGTCCATTCGCTTTAAGGTATTTATTAGTTAAAAAAAAAAAAAGTAGTTGGAAGGTTTTCAAATATTTAAGGAATATTTACGTAATATTTAGTGTCCATTCCAGGCAATACATTATTGGAGGGGAAAAAGTGTTTTTAGGGAAAAAAAAGACAAGCTACCTCTCAAACTCCACTGTACACATAAGAATAGCCCCTCTAGTTTAAAATGCAGATTCCAAAACTCCATCCCTAAAAAGCTTGATTCTGTAGGTCTGGATTAGGGCCTGGGAATTTGCTTTTAAGAAACAGCTACCTATCCTGCTCAAACTCTTCCAGAAAATTGCAGAGGAAGGTAAACTTCCAAACTCATTCTATGAGGCCACCATCACCCTAATACCAAAACCTGACAGAGATCCCACAAAAAAAGAAAACTACAGGCCAATATCACTGATGAACATAGATGCAAAAATCCTTAACAAAATTCTAGCAATCAGAATCCAACAACATATTAAAAAGATCATACACCATGACCAAGTGGGCTTTATCCCAGGGATGCAAGGATTCTTCAATATCCGCAAATCAATCAATGTAATACAGCACATTAACAAATTGAAAAATAAAAACCATATGATTATCTCAATAGATGCAGAGAAAGCCTTTGACAAAATTCAACATCTATTTATGATAAACACTCTCCAGAAAGCAGGAATAGAAGGAACATACCTCAACATAATAAAAGCTATATATGACAAACCCACAGCAAACATTATCCTCAATGGTGAAAAATTGAAAGCATTTCCCCTAAAGTCAGGAACAAGACAAGGGTGCCCACTTTCACCATTACTATTCAACACAGTTTTGGAGGTTTTGGCCACAGCAATCAGAGCAGAAAAAGAAATAAAAGGAATCCAAATTGGAAAAGAAGTAGTAAAACTCTCACTATTTGCAGATGACATGATCCTCTACATAGAAAACCCTAAAAACTCCATCAGAAAATTACTAGAACCAATCAATGATTATAGTAAAGTTGCAGGATATAAAATCAACACACAGAAATCTCTTGCATTCCTATACACTAATAATGAGAAAACAGAGAAATTAAGTAAACAATTCCATTCACCATTGCAACGGAAAGAATAAAATACTTAGGAATATATCTACCTAAAGAAACTAAAGACCTATATATAGAAAACTATAAAACACTGGTGAAAGAAATCAAAGAGGACACTAATAGATGGAGAAATATACCATGTTCATGGATTGGAAGAATTAATATAGTGAAAATGAGTATACTACCCAAAGCAATTTATAGATTCAATGCAATCTCTATCAAGCTACCAACAGTATTCTTCACAGAGCTAGAACAAATAATTTCACAATTTGTATGGAAAAACAAAAAACCTCAAATAGCCAAAGCGATCTTGAGAAAGAAGAATGGAACTGGAGGAATCAACCTACCTGACTTCAGGCTCTATTACAAAGCCACAGTTATCAAGACAGTATGGTACTGGCACAAAGACAGAAATATTGATCAATGGAACAAAATAGAAAGCCCAGAGATAAATCCACGCACATATGGACACCTTATCTTTGACAAAGGAGGCAAGAATATACAATGGATTAAAGACAATCTCTTTAACAAGTGGTGCTGGGAAATCTGGTCAACCACTTGTAAAAGAATGAAACTAGAACACTTTCTAACACCATACACAAAAATAAACTCAAAATGGATTAAAGATCTAAACGTAAGACCAGAAACTATAAAACTCCTAGAGGAGAACATAGGCAAAACACTCTCTGACATACATCACAGCAGGATCCTCTATGACCCACCTCCCAGAATAATGGAAATAAAAGTAAAAATAAACAAATGGGACCTAATTAACCTTAAAAGCTTCTGCACATCAAAGGAAACTATTAGCAAGCTGAAAAGACAGCCTTCAGAATGGGAGAAAATAATAGCAAATGAAGCAACTGACAAACAACTAATCTCAAAATATATAAAGCAACTCCTACAGCTCAACTCCAGAAAAATAAATGACCCAATCAAAAAATGGGCCAAAGAACTAAATAGACATTTCTCCAAAGAAGACATACAGATGGCTAACAAACACATGAAAAGATGCTCAACATCACTCATTATCAGAGAAATGCAAATCAAAACCACTATGAGGTACCATTTCACACCAGTCAGAATGGCTGCGATCCAAAAGTCTACAAGTAATAAATGCTGGAGAGGGTGTGGAGAAAAGGGAACCCTCTTACACTGTTGGTGGGAATGCAAACTAGTACAGCCACTATGGAGAACAGTGTGGAGATTCCTTAAAAAACTGGAAATAGAACTGCCTTATGATCCAGCAATCCCACTGCTGGGCATACACACTGAGGAAACCAGAAGGGAAAGAGACACGTGCACCCCAATGTTCATCGCAGCACTGTTTATAATAGCCAGGACATGGAAGCAACCTAGATGCCCATCAGCAGATGAATGGATAAGAAATCTGTGGTACATATACACAATGGAGTATTACTCAGCCATTAAAAAGAATACATTTGAAGCAGTTCTAATGAGGTGGATGAAACTGGAGCCTATTATACAGAGTGAAGTAAGCCAGAAAGAAAAACACCAATACAGTATACTAACGCATATATATAGAATTTAGAAAGATGGTAACAATAACCCTGTGTACGAGACAGCAAAAGAGACACTGATGTATATCAGTCTTATGGACTCTGTGGGAGAGGGAGAGGGAGAAGGTGGGAAGATTTGGGAGAATGGCATTGAAACATGTAAAATATCATGTATGAAACGAGTTGCCAGTCCAGGTTCAATGCATGATACTGGATGCTTGGGGCTAGTGCACTGGGACGACCCAGAGGGATGGTATGGGGAGGGAGGAGGGTGGAGGGAGGAGGGTGGAGGGTTCAGGATGGGGAACACATGTATACCTGTGGCGGATTCATTTTGATATTTGGCAAAACTAATACAATTTTGTAAAGTTTAAAAATAAAAAAAAAAAAAAAAAAAAAAAAAACAGCTACCATCCTTCTCAATTCTGAAGTATAGACAGGAGTATCTTTCTTGAAAAAACACTCTGGAAGACCAGTCAAAACAGGACTAATAGCTCTTAAATTTTTCTTAAAATTTTGTTTAAAGTTTTTAAATATAAGAGATTTTTAATTTTTCAAATCTATTAATGTTTAAATGATTACATGGAAGAAAATGAAATAAATGCTTAAAAATGCTTATCACATTTCAAGAAACATGTAAGGTAGACAGGAATAGAAAAGATACAATGAAAAGGTTGAATTAAAATATTTAAATGCATGTAATATCAATAGAAAAATATAGATGCTAACTTTCAATAAAATGCATAAAAGACAAAAATATTAAGACGAAGATATACATTGTAATTACAACTGTCCCTTGGTATTCACAGGGTACTGGTTCGAGGACCCTCCGACAATATTAAAATCACAAATGACCAGGTCTCTTACATAAAGTAATTACATGTAATCTATGCACATCCTCCCATATACTTTAAATCTCCAGATTATTTATAATAAATACCTCCTACGGTGAAAATGCTATGTAAATAGTTGTAAATATAAGAGAAATGCCATATAAAAAGCTGCCTGCACATGGTAAATTCAAGTTTTTCTTTCTGGAACTTTATGAAAATTTTTTTCCTAAATATTTTGAATTCATGGTTGGCTGAAGCTGCAGATTCAGGACCACCAACAGAGGGCCAACTGCACAGGCAAGTTAAATAAAACAATGAAGAGAAAATAAACATTGGAAACAAATAAGAATATCAAAAAGTAAAGCAACTAAAAGTATCCTTTTGTACCTATTAAACTAGCAAAATGTGTGATAAAACCACACTTTGATTTAGGAGGTAAGGCCAATGGGACACATTTCAAGAGTTTAAGGGAAAGATATTCAATTAAAAAAAGGACTGCCCCCCCACTCCAGAAGACACCTAGGAAACATCAGGTGCACTTCTGGTTAACATTATGATCAGGGCATGCTACCGGTTATTCACGGACAGATTCAGGTTATTTATGGGCAGATCTTATAATACAGAAGACAGTCCTGCACAATGAATAATTATGTTACAATTATGCTACATTTTACCTGACTTTCTAATGTCTGCCAGAAAATCATTGTGTTTTCAATTGTTTCAGCCTAAAAATCTAACTTTTACTCATATATACAAAATATTTTGTGGTGTTTTAATATACATCAGATTTTCCAGTAACGTAATTAACCCTGCAAACTGAGGGAAAATTCAAGTTTTTCATGTTTAGAACCTTACTGTACCAAGAACTGTTCACCATTTCAGAACAATCACATCACCAAAGGCCACAGCATTGGTGGTATCTGAGTTGCTAATACCACACACTGCTTTCAGTAACACAATCACAAGAATTTCGTATGTACTTAGCCCTTATTTCAAAATGTCAAATATGAAGTGCATATTACTGTCTTACTTCTCAATTTATAAGCAGACACAAGCATCTGACCACTTTATATGTCTAGTATAGCTGGACCTGAACATTCTTACCAAAATACTAATTTTATCGGAAGGATAGTAATTCATGGTTTTAATTTGTTATTGTTAGTTTCACATATTTTTTTAAATTTCTGTGTTGTTAGGTTATATATTATGTGTTAATTTCAACACAGTGAAGCAGTCATTACCAAATATTAGATCTGGGAAGGACAAAAACCTCCAGTCTAGGAAACTAAACACAGTAAATTGTGAAGCAGGTAGGGTGGGCATTGTGGCAAACTAGAGAATTAAAGCTCTCTTTAATGGCACAGTCACTACTCAGCCTTAACCAACTATTACCCTTAAAGAATACAGACCCAATTTTTCAAGAGACACAGAGAAAATTTGAACTTCTCTGTAAAGTCTACTCTTCAAATGTTTTCAGCTGACTCAAGTTTAAAAAACA
Organism: Bos mutus; assembly: GCF_027580195.1. Taxonomy (NCBI): domain Eukaryota; kingdom Metazoa; phylum Chordata; class Mammalia; order Artiodactyla; family Bovidae; genus Bos; species Bos mutus. The sequence goes on along the minus strand of NC_091629.1, from coordinate 51,697,205 downwards.
AAACAAAACAGGATGCAAGCTAAAAAAAACTCGTGGGTCAATTTATGACTGATCAAAGATAAAAGCATATGCTAGTTTTGATAACCAAATTAGCATGATTCTTGTGGAAGGAACGTAGGGAGGCGTACGTTATGAATGAGCCATTGCCGCCCTGGAAGTTACCCTAACCCATCTCTGCCCCAGGGTCTGGGGTTATAATCTATCTGTGGAGGTCCTATAACATCATTTTGTTTCATGTTTGCTGCCGTTAGGGGAGGAAAAAAGCTGAGGGTCGAGTGTAACGTGGCAGATTTGGCAGGGTAAGTCCTGCTGGGCTCAGTTTTGTCAGTGGTCAGCCTACTCTCAAACGCACAAAGAAGAACCCCCTCTTGCTGGACAGCTCAGGCTGTCCAAATACCAAACCCAGAGATCTCAGAGAACATCAACGGTTTTAGGAACCAGAAGTGCTCCATAGTCTAGGGCCTCCTGGACAGGGATGTTCACATCAGCATCAACCTCTCACGAGTCAAAAATCCTGTTGGGCCTTGACTGCCTAATCCACTCACCATGGAACCATTTCTAGTTCTATCCTGTCACTAAATGGACACACATTTGTAAGGCACCTCAGGCTGATGCCAATTTTCTAACCATTCACCCAAGAACAGCATGAATGTTTTGCCAATACATAGTAGGAGACATAGTAATATCAGGTGCTTTGATGCAGTGATATTAATATTGCTTAATTTATCCTCATGAACCAATTCAAAAGAGAAATGCACTAGACAGTCACTGTTGTATTGCACCTAAGACGGGGAAGTGAGCATAATTTAACTGTCCATCAACAATACCTTCATAATTAGGGCAGATTAACTCTATATACTATAATGTAGCCATTAAACATAGAGATAAGAAGCATAAAAACAAATAGGAGACTGGTTAAAAGCCAGGACTCTGGAACTAAGCTTCTTATATTCAAACCCAGCTCCACCACCTGCAAGCTAAGAGATCTTACAAGAGTTACTCTACCTCTGCATCTGAGCACCTTCATCTGTAAAATGCAAATAACAGCAGGATAACGGCCCCCTTTAGAGTTGTGATTAGAGAATCAAGACATGTAAGATGTTTGGAACATGTATGGGGGGATGTATATATCATGATTACACTAGAAAAACATTCATGACTGAAAATTAGAAGGATCACAGAAAAAATATGAGTAGTTTTAGCTGCATAGTAGAACTGCTGTACAGTTTGATATAAGTTCTTATTAATAGCATGAATGTGTGCTAAGTCACTTCAGTCATGTCTAACTCTTTGTGACCCTATGGACTGCAGTCCACCAGGCTCCTCTGTCCATGGGATTTCCCAGGCAAGAAAACTGGAGTGGGTTGCCATGCCCTCCTCCAGGGGATCTTCCTCACCCAGGGATCAAACCCATGGTCTCTTTCATCTCCTGCACTGGCAGGTGGGTTCTTTACCACTAGTGCCAAACCTAGGAAGCCCCTAATTAATAGCTCTTCATGTCATAAAGGCAGAGCACCGAAGAACTGATGCTTTCGAACAGTGGTGCTGGAGAAGACTCTTGAAAGTCCCTTGGACAGCAAGGCAATCAAACCAGTCAATCCTAAAGGAAATCAATTCTGAATACTTATTGGAAGGATTGATGCTGAAGCTGAAGCTCCACTCTTTTGGCCACCTGATGCAAAGAACTGACTCACTGGAAAAGACCCTGATGCTGGGAAAGACTGAAGGCAGAAGAGGGCGACAGAGGATGAGATGGTTGGATGGCATCACCGATTCAATGGACATGAACTTGGGCAAACTCAGTAAGATGGTGAGGGACAGGGAGGCCTGGTGTGCTGCAGTCCATGGGGCGGCAGAGTCAGATATGACTTGGTGATTGAACAACAACATGTCAAAGAATTGCTAAGTATATATGGGTAGACTTCACCATAGACACAAATATTCAGACACTGGCATCAAGTTGATTTATTCAATAGACAGTTATTAACCATCTATTCCAGTCCATTCTAAAGGAGATCAGTCCTGGGTGTTCTTTGGAAGGACTGATGCTAAAGCTGAAACTCCAATACTTTGGCCACCTCATGCGAAGAGTTGACTCACTGGAAAAGACTCTGATGCTGGGAGGGATTGGGGGCAGGAGGAGAAGGGGACAACAGAGGATGAGATGGCTGGATGGCATCACCGACTCAATGGACATGAGTCTGAGTGAACTCTGGGAGTTGGTGATGGACAGGGAGGCCTGACGAGCTGCGATTCATGGGGTCGCAAAGAGTCGGACACGACTGAGCGACTGAACTGAACTGAACCATCTATTATGTACAATGCAGTAGATCAGGAAGGAAACAGATTACTAGGACTTGGTTATTATTTCAGTAAGTTTATAGTCTAATTGAGGTTAAAAAATACATAAATAACGAAAGTTAAAAAATTCAAGTTCTGAACACCTTTTTTTAAAAAAAGAAAAGCTATAGGCAAGATATTATCTAAGTTTAGAGGACAAAAGACTTTTGGATGAAAGAAAGGCTGAGCTGGAAAACAAAAGCACACAATCAGGGAAGACTATAGTATATAGGGCATATGAATTGGGTACCAAAGCAAAATTATAAATTTTAACAGAGATAAGAAAATGGAGTGGATAAGAGAATACAAGGGGCAGCTAGTATATAAGAGGAAGGACACTTGCTTCAAGTAGCAAAAAATAGCATCATAAACTAAAAACCTAGAGTGGCAGAAAAGCAAACTACATACAGAAGGCAGTAGGGTTTCAAGATAAGGAGTGACTTATCTTGAACTTATGGAATATCATTATTATAATTATAATTATAATTAATAATTATGAAAGACTATGAATACTAGGACTGGAGATCTGAAATTAATGTAGTAAAAACTGGGGGCAGAGATGAGAAAAAGTTTAACTTTATCACAGGAATAACACAACAGAAACTGAATTCCTATTAAGGAAATTTGATGGAAGTGTCCAACACAGGCTGAGGGGACAGTAGAAAAGCAGACACCAGTGTGTCTGATACACTGAGGAAGGGAAGGGCAGGAAGGATGGGAACATGGCCGGGAGGGTTGGGCACTGTGGTGAAATAGGAAGACATAACTGAAGTCAGATGGTTGACAGCTTTGACTGCTGTGTTAAGGATCTTATGAGTCTCCTTCCCAACTATCAGGGCTGTTGGCTATCAATTTGAGCTGCTAACAGCGAAGTCTCCACTGTCAACACTCTAGAAGTAAATGTGATATTGAATTGAAGGTGAAAGTCACTCAGTCGTGTCCGACTCTTTGCGACCCCATGGACTATACAGTCCACGGAATTCTCCAGGCCAGAATACTGGAGTGGGTAGCTGTTTCCTTCTCGAGGGGATCTTTCCAACCCAGGAATCAAACCCAAGTCTCCCGCATTGCAGGCAGATTCTTTACCAGCTGAAGAACAAGGGAAGCCCAAGAACACTGGAGTGGGCAGCCTATCCCTTCTCCAGTGGATCTTCCCAACCCAGGAATCGAACCAGGGTCTCCTGCATTGCAGGTGGATTTTTTTACCAGATAGGAGCAAGGCAAAAATGACAGTGCCCCCTGAAGATCACTTAATATCCTTCCCAACTTCACACACTTCCACTTTCTAGGTACTCTCTGGATGTTTCTAATGTCAGGTCATTGTGTGCTAGGTAACAGCTTATGGCTTCTAAGTACTACCACAGAGTAACATGAAGGTCTGGTCTAATTGACAAATTACCAAAATGATCAATACAGTGGTAGACACACTAAGACCACAGTCTGGCATTAATTACATCAATTGACTCAGCCAATATTTATTACATGCCTTCTATACACCAAGCACGGGGAATATCATAATGAATAAACATCATTCTTGTTCCTAAGGAGCTTCAAATCTAATTACAGAAAACAATTTTTCATAACTTTGTAAAATAAATTCATACATCAGTTATTTCATTGAACAAACATTTTTTAAACACCTGCTATGTGTCAGATATTGTCCTAACATGTAGGGAGGCAAATATGAATACGACACAACTGCTGCCCAAGAAAAAGTTTCATAGTGAAGAAGAGAAACCCACGATGAATAAATCCAAGATACAGTAGCATTCAACATGACAACTGAGGTGATGATTTATGAAGGGAACATCCTACAACAAAAAAACTGCTACAGATCCTGCTGGATAACAATGCAGCTGGATACAATTGACCATTTTCAAAAAGTTCTCACGTTACTTCACTTTAGTTCCATAACAAGCATAGGAAGTTAAGGAAGACAGATGTCACTAGCCACTACGACTTGCTCACGGTCACATGAAGCAACAGGTGAGCTGGGATAAGAAGTTCCACCTCTTGCCGCGAAGTCCAATGCTCCTTCTTTTGTTCAGACTCCGCACCTCACCATATGACCTTGGACAAGTCACTTGGCATTTCTTTGTCATAGTTTCCTCACCTGTAAAACAGGGAGAATACCTGCAGTACCTAGCTACAGTGACTCGGGAGAAGGATCAAACAAAGCAATGTAAGTCAACATACTCTGAGTAGTACAAATCCAAGATAAACACTATCAGGCATGCTTTGTTTCTCTAAGGAAAAATAGGGTATAGGGTGCCGAAACACTGGATAAATGAACTGAGTAAATAAATGCTGGATCTTAAGGCACATACATGTGTTCAAGGTCACGCATAGAACTTTTATAACTAACAAAGACAAAAAGAACATATTTCATATTTCTGTTGTAGTCCTATTGACCCCCATGGCAAATATCAATCAACCTTGGCCAAAAAGGAATGCATTCACCTGTGCACCAGATTCTAACTGTTAGGGATCCTATAAAATGCCTGAATTACAAGAAAGAGAGACAAGTTCTGCCTGCATTCCTTCCGAAAAGTGAAAACAGGTAGTTTTTGCTAGCCTACCCCCCACAAAAGAATACTCTGTCTGTCCCCACCACCACCACAGTGCTCATGCTCATCTTTTATGCCTCACACTTGCTCTAATACAGTAACCATAACTACATGTTACTTAAATTTGAATTAAATTACAAATTCAGTTCAGTTACACTAGTTACATTTCACATATTACATGTGGCTAATGGCTACCATATTGGACAGTGCAGATATAGAACAGTTCCAGAAATTTCTATTTGGCAAAGCTGCCTTAGATACTACACTTTTATTACAACCCTTATTAGGCTATAGATTCCTGAAGGAAAGGAGCTGTGTCTTATTTATCGTAACATCCCCAGTTTATACAGCAAAGTACATGTCATACGATGAAAAGCACTCACTATTCATCTAACTTAGTATCTCAAACATAGCACACTACTCTGTCCACTTCCCCCATCCCAACACACACACACACACACACACACAGAAACATGACATCCTCTCATATGAGAGGTGTGAGGGTGGAAGGGGATACTGTATCCAGAGCAAGAAGACCTGCATTCTAGTCTTGGATGTGCTACAGCCAACCATGTAGTCCTGAGCAAGTTACCTATTTTCTTCATCTATAAAAACTTAGACTTAAACTCCATGTACCTTAATTCTAAAACTCTTAATCAGCTTGCACCAAAGAAAATAATGTATTCTATCTGAAACAGACCTATCTGAAAGGTCTTTACAGATGTCAGGCAACACATCTGCTAACACCGATGGGTACCTCATATTTAAAAGAATCATTTCTAGTCCTCAGGCTCTCATGATTAGTCACCTTTGGTCTTTAACTGAGTCTGTGTAGTTTTTCACCTTTTCTTGGGGATCACCTAGAGACTTAAACCTGAAGCTTAAAGACTGAGTTTCTTCCATGTCCTAAGGCCAGAATGGGATACTCTGCCATATCTGATCAGAGAAACAGGGCAAGTTTCTTGAGTGTCTGAATGTAACATAAATTATTCCATCAGTTTCTACATTAGCCTTAGCCTAAAATTTGAGCAAACAATACAAAACTGAACCAAGAAAATCTTTCTATAATAATCTGTATAATGTAAAGAGTGCCATTCCATGAAATGTGCTTTTTATTCAGTCCATATACTTCACCATATTTAACTGCAATAAAAAAATCTTTACTGTCAAAAAACCTCTTCATAATGACCTTCACACACATACTCACTTGTATAAACCTTACATGGTTTTAAGACTAGCCAAGTACAAATATAATCTGAATTACCAGACTGCCTTCCTTTATAATTTGTAAATATGTTGGACAATAGCAGTTCAGGCATTCTGTAATAAATACATACTAACTTTATCAATTCTTCTGACATCAAGGTTTTAATCTTTGTTAAGTATTTCTTAAATTCTCCCTCCCAGTAATAGGATGAACTACCAACGGCACTTCCATCTAATATTTACCAAGTGCCAACAAGGTAGTAACATTTTAAAGTATTAAGTTGCTCAGTGGTGCCCAACTCTGTGAACCCATGGGATGTAGCCTGCCAGACTCCTCTATTCATGGGATTTTTCCAGGCAAGAATATTGGAGTGGGTAGCCATTCCCTTCTCCAGAGGATCTTCTCGACCCAGGGATCGAACCCGGGTCTCCTGCATTGCAGGCAGACTCTTTACCCTCTGAGCCACCAAGGAAGCCCAATTACACTGAGTGGATGGTAACTAAACGTAGTGTTTGGACAGTATAGTGTTCAGCGGGGAACACAGACAAACGTCTAAGAGCAATAAAAAGGTTTCCACTACAGAACTGATTGTATCTGCTTGTGATAAAACTAGATATTAAAAATCAATCAATGTTGACTGCACATAGTCCTTTTGAGTGTGTCACTAAGTGCTAAGTGTGCAACTTAGTGCAATTCAAGTGCTAAGAATGCAACGTGTTTATTCAACTTGGGGACACTAATTAACCTAACTAGAGTTTTTTCAAGCAAAAAAGAGCAAAACTCTGTAGACTAAGAACTACCAAACACCTTTTGCAAAAATGGAAATAGAGAAGGATCTGTTTGCCGCATGCAATATGTGGCATAAAAGGGACTCAAACATTCCATTCAGTAAAACCTTTGTTGAGTCTGTATGTCAAAGCACTGGGCGGAGTACAGAGATGAGAAAAGATGGTTCAAGTCGCTCACAATCTTAGCAGAAGAAAGAGAAATATGGCACAGAAAGATCATTGGTAAATTTCATTAGGATCATGCTAAGGAGCAGATAGGAAAGACCCAAGGTTGTTGGGAGTGAGGGGTTGGGAGGGAAGAGTCACAGAGAGGGATCCTGAAGGTTAAAAACTCTGGGAGTTATGCAGCCAAAGATAGGAAGAAAAGGCTCCGTGCACGTGTGTAAGAAAGAGCAGAAGTGTGTGTGTTTGGGTGGCGCAGGGAGAAACCCAAGAGGACAGTCTAGGCAAAGAACAACATATGCAAACAAGACCCTGAGATCAGAGACACTATATCCGTGAGACTGTGTATCTAGGAAAATTGCAAGGTAACAGTTTCGCATGAGATGCACACACTTTACAAGGTCCAGCTGACTCGGAAATCCTGCACAGAAAGTTACTTCCCACCCCCAGTAAGCTTTCACAAGGTGCAGTGAGCCTAATGAAAAGATTATCTGCGGGTGGAACCAGAGTTTAAAAAAAAAAAGTCCCATAAGGTTCTCCTACACACTTAAACTGGAGAAACACTGAAACGTTTTCTTGAGATGCAAAATTATCTAGCAGTTCCCAAACTTTGCTGCACACTGAATTCATGGCGGAGATCTTTAAGAAATACTGTCTGGCGTCGTCCCCGCCCCCCGCCCGCCAGCTCCACTCCCAGACACCCTGATTTAATTGGCCTGGCTCTGTTACCCGTGCATCAGAAATCTTTAAAAGATGTTCCAGGTCATTTTTACGTACAGCGAAGTTGGAGAGCCACTGACCTAATAGTTAAGAACTTGGATCTGGAGTCAAATTTACCAGCTCTGTGACCTTGGGCATAGACGTCACCTAACCATTAAGGGCCTCAGTTGCCTCATCAGGAAGATGGGGATAATAATCCTCCCTTACCGGGTTGTTGTGAAGTTGGATGGGGTGAACGTAATGGCCTGGCACAACGCCCGGCGTATAGTAAGCGCTAAACAAGGGCTAGGTGTTCATCTTCATTATTAACTCTTCCTCCTCGAGAGTCACCGTGCAATGGGCAGCATCGTTCCCACAGGGCGGCAGCCACTCGACCAACCTTGCTGCTGGACCAGATTCTTCGCCGGAGTTGTCTAGCTCCGCTCCAGACCCGCCCCCTCCCCCAGGCTGCCAGGAAAGAGCTTCTCCCGGCCAGGGCAGCTCTCAAGGACCACCCAGGGTTTGAGCAGATCCGACAGAGGCCACCGACTCCAGGGCCAAGCTCCCCCGGACCCCGTGGGTCCCCCCCGCCCGCAAAATAAGATGCGCTTCCGAAGGCCGGGCCCTCAGAGCCTCCGGGACCGAGAAACAAGGCTTAGCCATCCTTGGACCAGCCTGAGGGGAGAAGAGGGGAGGGTCTGGCCGAGACCTGGAGGCCCGCCCGGTTACCTGAGGCGACGGGCGGGGCCCGCATCGCTGGGGTGGGCGCCGCCGCCGGCCGCACTCGGCCTTCCGCCTCACGCCACCCGCGCCATAGGACCGGCGCTTTCGCTGCCCTGGCCGGCTGTCCTCAGGCGGGCGTTCTGTCCACCAGTCAGCGACTCTCCCACGGCGCCCGGGGACGACGAAGGCCAGTCGGGCCGGCCGGCTGGGATCTGCTCAGGCAACTTCCGACTGCCAGGGGCGGCAGCGTCAAATAACTCCCCGAGCCGACTGGGCCACCGCGCGTGCGCAGCGCGCCTGATCAGAGACTTGTGCAGGTCCCAGACGGCGGCGTCAAATAATTCCCAAGACACGGAGCCGGAAGCTGCGCGTGCGCAGCTATCCCAGATCGCCGCGCGCGGGACATAGTCCCTCCTTCTTTTCCGGATCAAGAAGAGCAGGAGTGGAGTGACGGATACTCGTATCTCATCGAAATACAGGCGTGGAGGCGGTCCACCTGCGTCCGTACGAATCAGTCGGAACTCTGCCTGTTTTTGATGCGAACGAAGTAAGGTCTTCTCTGCAAGTTTCTAGCTCCTACTCAGGTTCCAGGAATTTCTCACGTCCCACCATTACAGCACCCTTCTTTTGAAATGTGGCCTTTACCCTCCGCCCCCTTATAGCATTATGAGCAATGCACAATTCCAGGCCAGATGTGAGTTACCAAGATGAATCAGACATCAACTTCAGAGCCTGTCATTAAGGATCTGAGTCTGATAAAGGCAATAAAACGTTATTAACTGTAGTAGTAATAGCAAGAGATACCAGTTTGAGCACCTACAATGCACCACACGTTTCATAAACAGTACCACTTCCAATCGTTTGGTTTCAGCTTCAATGAAGAAAATGATAAATGCCATTAGAGAGATACAGCTCAAGTGCCTTGGGGGTGTAGAAGAGGAAACTTGGGCTGAGAGAGAAGAGGAGGGAGAACCTGGCCTTGAGATTGTCCTTGATATTCAGAGAGGAAGGGATCAGGGTAATAGCGCTGCAGTCACTATCTGCAAAGAGCAGAAGGGAGCATAGAAGATGCTGACTCCTCCTCCTTACCTTCAGAAGAGACCATGGAGCAAAGAGTGACAAAGGAATTGGTATCCTCATGGAAAGAAAAGAGAAGAGTGTTTAAGATTTTGTACACACATGAAAGTAGCTAGAGGAGAGCTAAATCTAGGTCACTTTGTGGATCATAGCTATACATTTCAATTAAACACCGTGTGGCAAATATGATGAGAGGCTCTCAATATTTATTCCAACCACTTAAACTTGCTTTTCTAAACTACAGAGGCTGGAAAGCAAAGCACACACTTCCCAACTTCCTTTGCAGTTGGGAGTGGCAGTAAGACAAAGTTCTGGCCAATAAGATATAGGTAGAAGTCTCAAGGAAGAACTTCCTTTTCAGAATAAAAAGGAACTCTTGGGAGAAGTTTGTGAGCTTCACCCTTCCCCTAATTCATGCTTGAAACTGAGGCACAACACCTGGAGGTACTGCGGTCATCTTGGCACCGCGAGGAGGATTGTGCTAGGGAATGTGAAACAGAAGAACAAAAGAAGACTGGTTTAGGACATACTCAAGCAGCTGCACAAACCCTGGACTGCCTTCCTGTTTTATGGGGGAGTCAATGGGGGGCAGGGGGAGATTCTTCTTTAGATCACAATTTTTTTTAGTTATCTCTTACTTTCAATCAGACTCATTCCTAACATAAGAAATACGGAAGTCCTGTAATATAACAGACAGGTAAGGGGCTAATAATGGAGGTGACAAATTAGAAGAGCGACGGATGATAGAAACTGGGAAAATGACAGACACAGACGACTGGGAACCTGTCAGAGCTTTTAGGGAGATGATGAAAAATAATCTGTCTCCTACCTGGTGACTTTAATTCATTCCTGCAAATTCTGCCTTTAAGTGAAAAGCTGATAAATGAAAAACATTATATTTCCATTAATTTTGATGGGAAAAAATATGTTTAATTCCAACTCGAGACACCTAAATATTTTAAACAAAAAATATAGCAATGAAACAATGCAAACAAAAATCATAAGCAATAAATAATCTTAAGAATATGATTTCTACATAAAATGTAAGGTATAGGGACTAATATGACTTTTACATAAAATGTAAGGTATAAGGACTAATACACTGACCAAGAAGATACGATTTAGTATTAGGTGGGGGCAGGGGAGGTGGAGGAAAGATGCACATGAGTCATTCTTTAAAGATGATATTTCTGCACCTTTTCATTATCAGTTTCTAAAAAAAACTTTGAGGGTTTCTCTTAAACCAACATAAAAATAAAATTATAACACACACAAAGCACCTTGAGGGAAAATGAAGACTAAATATCAGAACACTTTGAAATGGGGAAAAGTATGCATACACAATAGACTGAAGAGACGTGAAATGCTATATAGGAAAAAATTTGGATTCTCCAAAATAGATTGGTTCTCCGTTGTAAATTCTAACTATAAAAGTAGAATAAAGTGGGGAATTATTGTCTGAAACTGAAATGGAACAGTAACATCAACTTTCCTGGCAGACTTTTTTCCTAAATTGATGACACCAATATACATTGTCTATCCCCCAGTACTTCTTACAATGTAACCAACATCTTCCCACTGAGAGATGGGATCCATACTCCCTCCCCTTGAGTCTGGTTGGCAGCTGTGACTGTTCTGGCCAATAGGGCAGAAGTAATGCTTTGTTCGAAGAAGGCAATGGCAACCCACTCCAGTGTTCTTGCCTGGAAAATCCCATGGACGGAGGAGCCTGCTAGGCTGCAGTCCATGGGGTCGCTAAGAGTTGGGCATGACTGAGCGACTTCACTATCACTTTCATGCATTGGAGAAGGAAATGGCAACCCACTCCAGTGTTCTTGCCTGGAGAATCCCAGGGACAGAGGAGCCTGATGGGCTGCCGTCTGTGGGGTCGCACAGAGTCGGACACGACTGAAGTGACTTAGCAGCAGCAGCAGCAGCAATGCTTTGTGACTTCTGGGGCTAGGTCATAAAGAGGATACAGCTTCCACCTGGCTTACCCTCTTTTGCAATGCTCACCCCCAGAACCCAGTCACCATATTGGGAGGAAGCTCAGACCACAGGAAGAGAGCATATGGAGATGTTTCAGCTGACAACTTGAGAATGTTTCAGCTGACAAGATCAATGGCCAGACGTGAATGAGGAAGCCTTCAGATGATTCCAGTCCCCAGGCTTCAAGCCAGCCCACCTAAAACCAAGCAGAACAAAGACGATAACCTCAGCCCAAACAGCAGATTCATGAGCAAAATAAATATTGTCATTGTCTTAAACCACTAAGTTTTAGGGTAAATTGTATGGAATCATAGTAACTGGGACAGTTTTCAAGAGCCATAATTGAGAAAAGTTGTTAACTGAACAGATGTATGAGAAGTATGTTGTCTGTAGCCAATTTTTTCTTTTTTCCTTTTTTTCTTTTTTTAGTTGAGTAGAACTTGCTTGGTGTAGATAATGGTTGAGAAGACCCACTTCTATTTCTCCTGAACCTAATATAATACTGACACAGCGTTGGTGGTCAGTGACCATTTATTGGATGGATAGATGAGTGGGTGGAAAATTCATTGGCTCAGCACTGAACCCACTTTCTTGCTGGACTGTTAAAGTCTTAATGAATAATATCCATTGGTAGTGGTAGTAACCGTTATTAGACCTGGGTAAGAAGTCCCCAGGCTTCCCTGGTGGCTCAGCGGTAAAGAATCTGCCTGCAATGCAAGAGCCATGGGAGACACGGGTTCAATCCCTGGGTTGGGAAGATTCCCTGGAGGAGGGCATGGCAACCCACTCCAGTATTTTTGCCTGGAGAATCCCCATGGACAGAGGAGTCTGGAGGTCTCTAGTTTATAGGGTCACAAAGAGTTGGACATGACTGAAGCGATTTAGCACAGCAAGAGGTACCCTGCCCCAGATCCTGTGCTTCAAGCAGTACTTCATTTTGGAATGGTATTCCTCAAAATTTTCTAAGTACCTTTCTTAGGCCAATAACACCATCTTGGTCAGGTGCCCCAATTAGACCAGTCCCCATGAGGGGCCTGTTAGCCAGAAATTTCTAACTTGAAATTTTCTAAGGCTCCCTCCAGTAGTTGGGACTGACCAGAGCCAAAAGTGTCATCCAAGCAGGACTAAGCAGTCCCAGACCACATCCATCCCCTGTGGGTCTCATTCTCCATTTCTTCTCTTTGAAGAACTCTTCGACCCTCTGTCTTACCCCCCACCATTCCCTCACATATGTGTGGGTTGACCAGATGCCCTGAGATACTCCAGGACTCATGTCATGAGCCTTATAGCCAGCTGTGGTTCCAAGTGGGCAGCCTGGCAAGGACCCCACTCTTGGTATCTGGTGCAGTAATTTTTTCATGAATTTGTGAAAGATTGGGCTGCCAAAATGGTTTTAACATGCTGATTTTGATGATTCTCACTCCCTTTGAAACCAGGCTGGGTTTCAGATTCTGAGCTACCAGCAGTCCCCGCAGATGCTTGAGCTGCAAGCCTGGGCCCAGGCATTGGCTTGCACAGCTCTGTTGAGACCACACTGCCTCTCTGACCTACTGCAGCCAGAGCAGTGAAGAGAAGGGCAGTAGATGGCCTTAACTCTGTGTGTTCTGCAGTCTCTTGCCCAGCTGGCCCCCGACATGGTCACCTCACTCCCTTTGGCAAAAGCAGCCTTGCCTGTCTCCTCTGCAGACTTCTGAGATGTTGCTCTGCAATGCCAATGCACTCTTCCCACTGATGTCTCCATGAAGCTTTGTATTTCCCAGTCTTGACTTGCCTCAAGTAGAACACAGCTAAACCTGTGAGAGCAGAGTTCGCAGAGGGTCTATTAGAAGTGGTCTGATGTTTATAAGGAGGCGGCACATTCTGAAAAAAGGTAGCACTTACTGGCAACACCTGTGACATCAGAGCAAACTTCATTACTCAGAAATTTTTATTTTAAAAAGAGGTTAAACCTGTATTCTTGTGTGACTTTTTTCACTACTGGGAAGTTGTCTGTCTTGGATTTGGAAAGGACAGCTTCTTTTAAATGATAAATTGCTTGCTCCCAACAAAGCAATGTCTTTAGCGGATCTAAATCAAGTATAACATAAACCCTGGTTTCCCTTAACACCTCTGACAGAAACCACAAGGCCAGCTTACTTCACAAAGCTACGATAGGGAACACATCTCATCCCTTTTCTCTGTAAAATTGAAAAGAATCTGTTCTGTACCTCCACTTTTCGGACGTGGTAGGCTATCCAATCTCAGTGTTTTACTGTGGTTCTGATTCTGTCGTGGTTCTCCAGGCTAAAGTCCTGGTGGAGTGCCCAAGACCAGAACACTGGGGAGAAACCCTCTGAACTCCTGTCCACACTCCTGTCCACAGTGCAGGTAAGTCTCCTGTGTGCTGAGTCACGTGTTCCCTTTACTGGAGAGAAGTTCTCAATGAAGTCATTTGCAGTTATAAACTTCTCCTTACGTACTGATTTAGCTGCATTCCACAAGTTTTGTATATAGTATTTTCATTATGGTTCAAGTCTAAGCGTTGTCTAAAGTTTTGTGTTTTTTTTTTTTTAAGGTATTGTTCTTTAATTTTACTTATTTATTTGTTTTGGCTGTGCTGGGTTTTTGTGGCTGCATGGCCTTTTCTCTAGCTGCGGTGCTCGGGCTTCTCACTGTGGTGGTTTCTCTTGTTATGGAGCACAGGTTCTAGGATGCGTGGGCTCAGTAGTTGCGGTTCCTGGGCTCTAGAGCATAGGCTCAGTAGTTGTGTAGTGCATGGGCTCAGCCATTCCACGGCATGTGGAATCTTCCCAGACCAGGGATGGAATCCATGTCTCCTGCATTGGTAAGCCTTACAACTCCTTACCACTCAGCCACCAGGGAAGCCCTGAAGTTTTGCTTTTGTGTCTTTATGTTGTAGTCACATATTGTAATCTGTGTGCTTCTGATGCATTGGTATCTGAGACTTGCTTTGCAGCAGATAAGGTGGTCAATAGTTGTAAATATTCCAAATGTGCTTGAGAAAGAGATAAACTCTCATTGTTGAGCATAGATTTCTAAATATGTTTTCTAAAATATCTATCAAAATTAAGCCTATATTCCAAAGACTAGAGTATGGATAGGGAAATATAGTGGGGATGTCTGGCAGCAACCACTTTAACCAAGTTATCAAGGTGATAAAGCATGTTGATGTCATGTACTCTCTGATATGACATGATGAGAGTGGCATTTCACTTCTGTGATACTCTTTCCCAAAACCCATAACTCCAGTCTAATCATGAGGAAACATCAGAAAAATCCAAACTGAGAGACATTCTTACAAAATACTTTTACCAACACTCTTCAAAAAGTCAAGGCCATGAAAAATAAGGAAAGACTGAGAAACTCTTTCAGATTAGAGGTTAAGGAAAATAAAGAAAAAATAATGACTAAATATAATGTGGTATTCTGGATTGGATCCTAGTACTTTGGCCACCTGATGCGAAGAGGCGACTTAGTGGAAAAGACCCTCATCCTGGGAAAGATTGAGGGCAGGAGGAGAGGGGGACGACAGAGGATGAGATGGTTGGACGGCATCACTGATTCAATGAACATGAGTTTGAGCAAGCTCCAGGAGATGGTGAAAGGACAGGGACGCCTGGTGTGCTGCAGTCCATGGGCTTGCGAAGAGTTGGACATGACCGAGTGACTGAACAACAACAACAACAGAAAGTGGATATGAGTGGGAAAACTGGGGATAACCAAGTTGAGCTTGGAGTTCAGTTAATGGTATTTAATACCAATATTAAGTTCTTAATTTTGACAAATGTGCTTATTAGGAACACCTCAGTAAAGGATACGTGGAAACTCCCTGTACTAGGTTTTAAACTTCTCTGCAAATCTAAAACTACTCAAAAACATTGGGTTGACCAAAAAGTTCATTCAGGTTTTCCCATAATGGGAAATTATGGGAAAATTATGGGAAAAAATTTCCCATAATTTTTTATGAAAAAACCTGAATGAACTTTTTGGTCAACCCAATAAAATGTTCATTTTAAAAAGTCAAGCCTATTAATCATATCATTCAAATTTTCTAGTAAAAATAAAGTCAGGAAAAAATTAAAGGGGGGAGCTCTGCCTCTACTTCTCCAAACACTTTTAATTTAGAACCTTCAACTCCAAAGTCCCCATTGCGATGCATGTGTACATGGTCAGTCATGTCTGACTCTTTGCAACTCCATGGGCTATATCCTGCCAGGCTCTTCTGTCCAGGGAATTTTCCAGGCAAGAATACTGGAGTGGGTTGCTATTTCCTTCTCCAGGACGTCTTCCTGTCAAAGTCCCCAAGACAAGGAAACAAACACAAAACTTGGCCATCTTCTTGATATAGTGCAGAAGACCCTTCAATAAATAATAACAAGGGTCAATAATTTAATGAGGCAGGGCAGCTGGTATACCAAGAGTTTTCATACATCACTCTGTTTAATCTTCACCACATCCCCCTAAGGGCTTCCCCCTGTGGTTCAGCAGTAAAGAATCGCCTGCAATTCAGGATACCCAAGAGACATGGGTTTGATCCTTAGGTCAGAAAGATCCCCTGGAGGAGGGCCTGGCAACCCATGCCAGTATTCTTGCCAAGAAAATCCCATGGACAGAGGAGCCTGGTGGGCTACCGTCCATGGGGTCGCAGGGAGTTGGACACAGCTGAAGCGACTGAGCAAGCATGCATGTCCTTCTAAAGGAGGTAACTGGGGCCCAGACAGGTTGAAACTTGTCACCCAAGTTTCTGGCTGAGTTGCACCAGGTCTGTGTGACTCTGAAGCCAGGGCTCTCCCATCCACTCTGGGCTGCTGCACTAAACCTCTGTGGTGCTCACCCTCCACACTGGCCATGTTAGAGCACCTCCCAGCATCCCTGACACTGCTTTTGCACGTAGACCACTCCTCTGCCCAGTTAATTCTACTTCCTCCAAGAGAACTTCTCTGACCCCTAAGAGATCAGGTATCCCTGTTTAGACTCACAGCACCTGTCATTTGCCCTCCATAGCATTTCTTACAGTTTGTTCTTTTTTTTCATTGTTTCCCAAGTTAGTGATCTTTTTTTTTTTAATTATTTATTTGGCTGTGCCAGGTCTTAGTTGTGGCATGCAGGATCTTTAGTTGTGGCAGTGTGGGGTCTAGTTCCCTGGACCAGGGGTTGAACCTGGGCCCCTATATTGGGAGCTTGGAGTCTTAGCCACTGGACAACCAGGAAAGTCCGTCTTAGTTTTTAATGGTTTCTTCATTTGTGGGTTACTTGTTTATCGTGGTGGGACTGTGAGCTGTCAGCTATCTATGTTCACTGGTGTGTGTTCCCAGTGCTTACTTAGCACAGAGGCTGGCAGTTAGTAGGTGCTCAATTAACAAGTGGTAACTGACTGAATGATGCATTCTGGGCACACTGAGATTAACTCTAGGAGGCGGGGCTTATGCTGGGCTAGCACTACAGAACCTGGCATCCTGCCTCAGGAAAGTTCAGGAACATGCCTCAGGGATTCGATCAGGCACACCTGATATATACCTGGCCCTACTCTGACTAGATAAGGAAGAGGGATACCAGAGGATGGCGAACCCAGGCTGGAGCAGCTTCTTTTAAGCCCCTACAAGATGCAGCAGTCTTCCAGTAAAGGAGGCATGTGCCGCTCATCATCTAGATCTGTGCTGCAGTCACCAGCCACATGTGCTATAAGCATAATCCAGAGGTGCTATAAGCGTAACATGCACACCAGATTTCCAAGACTGAGTTTGGGAAAAAATAGAAAACATCTCAATCATTTTTTAACCTTGATTATATTGTTGGAATGACAGTATTTTTTGATGTAGTGGATGAAATAAAATCTATCACTAAAATTATTTCATCTGCTTTTTATTTCTTTAATGCAGTGCCTAGGAAATTTTTATTTTATTTTATTTTTTGGAAAATTGTCAATTACATGTGTGGGTTTCTCTTGGCAGTGATGTTCTAGACCGAACACTCCATGAAGCCCCTCCTCAGCTTTGTTCAAGGTTTCTGTGCACATCTTAGAGCCAGACCCGCACACAGTGACTGTTGCATAAATACCTAGAAATAGAATTTAGAGCTGTATATGATCCCTGGGAGCGCAGACACTTTTTATATATATATATATAATTTTGTTTATTTTTGGGTGTACTGAGTCTTTGTTGCTTTGTGGGCTACTCTCTAGTTGTGGTATGTGGGCTTCTCATTGCAATAGCATCTCTTTTTGCAGAGCACAGGCTCCAGGGCACTCGTGCGCTTCAGCAGTTACAGCTCTTGGGCTCTAGAGCACAGGCTGAACAGTTGAGGCACTCAGGCTTAGTTGCTCCATGGCATATAGAGCCTTCCTAGATTAGGGATGGAACCCGCGTCTCCTGCATTGGCAGATGGATTCTTTACCACGGAGCCACCAGGGAAGCCTTGAGGGCAGAAACTTTCTTATTGATCCTTGTATTCTGATTCTCAGCTTTCTTACAGGGACAAATGAAGCTTCATTCTCCTAGCTCTCCATTCTCCCAGCTTGATTCTACTATGTATAACTCCCACCAGTGGCTTCACAAGGGCCTCTGGTCAGTTTAATTCAGTTCAGTTGCTCAGTTGTGTCCGACTCTTTGCACCCCACGCCTGCAGCATGCCAGGCCTCCCTGTCCATCACCAACTCCCGGAGTTTACTCAAACTCATGTCCATTGAGTCAGTGATGCTATCCAACCATCTCATCCTCTGTCGTCCCCTTCTCCTCCCGCCTTCAATCTTTCCCAGCATCAGGGTCTTTCCAAATTGAGTCAGTTCTTTGTATCAGGTGATCAAAGTATTGGAGTTTCAGCTTCAGCATCAGTCCTTCCAGTGAATATTCAGGACTGATTTCCTTTAGGATGGACTGGTTGGATCTCCTTGCAGTCCAAGGGACTCTCAAGAGTCTTCTCCAACACCACAGTTCAAAAGCATCTGTTCTGCGTCGCTAAGCTTTCTTTATAGTCCAACTCTCACATCCATACATGACTACTGGAAAAACCATAGCTTTGACTAGACAGACCTTTGTTGGCAAAGTCATGTCTCTGCTTCTTGCTGATAGGATCATGGCTCTTCTTTATTTTTTTAAAAATAACCTTTACTTTAGTTGTATTTTTAAAAACTGTTTATTTATTTGGCTGCACCGGGTCTTAGTTGCAGCATGCAGGATTTTAATTGCATCATGTGGGATCTGCATGGTGGTGCAGGGACTCTAGTCATCCAGAATGTACAGCCTCAGTGGTTGCAGCACTCAGAGCTTAGTTGCTCCGAGGTATGTGGGATCTTAGTCCCTGGACCAGGGATAGAGCCTGCTTCTCCTGTATTGTAGGGTGGGTTCTTAACCACTGGATCACCAGGGAAGGCCCTCATGGCTCTTCTTGACCCTAATCCTGGTTCTTGGGTCACTTCAATCATACCCTGCAAAGGTTTCCTCAAGCTTGGAAAACCCAGGACGAATCCTGCTTCAGACACAACCCTGATGAGATGCACACGGTATTTTGGCGTTGGCTGAAACATGCCCGTCGTCTCTGTATGTGTCAGGTTCACAAGTTCAGTCCTCAAGACTGGTGGTTTGAATGTGGAATATTTTAGGAAGACTGGATAATAGGCAATAATTTGAAACAGATGGAGGGAATAGTAAAATATCCTAATTTCCAGTTTTCCAGCACAAACAAGCATCTGACAACCTCGTATGCTTGTGCTATTTATGAAATCAGCCTGCAACATTTTTCACTATTTCATACACTAGGAGATGGAAACCAGCTGGGCTGCTCATTGGAAGGGAGACAGATCCCTTCATTTCTCTGAGCTTCGGTTTCCTCATTTATAAAATGGAGGATAATTAAGTCTACCTCACTGGGTGGTTGTGAAGATTAAGTGAAGTAATTATATACACAGGCTCACTTAGTACAGCACATGGAATTTAATAAAAGTTCATTCCATGGTAGGGATGATTAACACCAGCCCCACTGGGATGCCTGCAGATCTGCACAGAAGTAAGTATTCATGGTGTCATATAAACAGATGAGTCTATCATAATGACATTTTATATTTGTTATTCATTTTTAACTATCAGAAAGCTAGACATACTCATCAAAAACAGCTGATGTGTACAGAGCACTCAGTGTTAGGTAGGTACTGTGTTATGCCTTTAGCACGCATCATCTTATTTCATCGTTACTATTTGTGGTAGGTCCTTATAATGGTCAAACGACAGAGCCAGAAACTCAGATTCAAGGAGGCAAAATAATGTGCTCCAGGCCCCACGACAATTAAGGGACAACATCAGAGCTCAACAGGCTCTTGGGACTTCCCTGGCGATCCAGTGGTTACGACTGTGCTTCCACTGCAGGGATCACAGGTTTGATCCCTGGTCAGGGAACTAAGATCTCGAATGGTGCAGGGCACAGCCGAAAAAAAAAAAAGAATTCAACAGGCTCTTAATGGTTTCCTTAGGTTTCTTCCTCATGTGGGTGGAATTAGGTATCCTGGTGACATGGCAGTTGTAGTCACAGAAACAGAGGGGCCTCAGTGAACTATTCCTTGTACCCATGGTTCAGGCCACCACTGGCTTCATCCTTCATTAAATATACATTGAGCTCCTCACCTGTGTCAGCCACTATGCTTGTAACACACTATAGGCTGCTATCAGCAGAGACTCATTTAACGGCACAGTGATGGTGAATGTAAGGGCTCTTAGAAAGAAAAGGAAGATGGGAATTTTGGTCACATAACCAATCACACCTTGTTAAAATTCAGGGAAAGCTGAACCTCAGGCCTCCTATCGAGTCTGAGTGCTGCTCTGACTCCAGAGCCAGGCCCTTGTGGAACATGAACGTGGCTTGGAAATTGGAATCTCATCCTGTCCCTGTAAGAATTCCAGAAATGGCTCTCTTGCCTACAACAGGAGCTCAGCTCTCTGCACCTCTGGGCTCTATTTTATTCTTGGCTGCGCTGGGTCTTCATTGCTGCACACAGACTTTTTCTACTTCGCAGTGCAAGGGCTCTTCATGGCAGTGGTTTCTCTTGTTGCAGGGCATGGGCTCCAGGGCACGTGGGCTCAGTAGTTGGGACACGTGGGCCTAGCTGCTCTACAGCATGTGGACTCTTCCCAGCTCAGGGATTGAGCCCAAGTCCTATGCACTGCAAGGTGGGTTCTTACAACACTAGACCACCAGGGAAGTCTTAGACTCTGCTGTTAAAGGGACTTAAATCCTCCATCTCTTCCTGGTTTTGTTCCTGCAAGCAATTACTCAGGTTCTTGACCACTCAGGTGGCGCAGTGGTGAAGAATCTACCCACCAATGCAGGAGACACAAGAGATGCAGGTTCGATCTCTGGGTTGGGAAGATCCCCTGGAGTAAGAAACGGCTGCCTACTCCAGTATTCTTGCCTAGAAAAATCCCACGGACAGAGGAGCCTGGTGGGCTACAGTCCACAGGGTTGCAAAAGAGTGAGCACGCACGCATGACACACTCAGCTCAAAAGGAAAACATGCCTGGCTTGGTTAGCACTGCTCTTGGTCCTCAACCTAGGGCAGACCTAAGAGGCTGGGTTGGGGTGAGCATCAGTTTGAAAGAGAACAAGTGAATGGTCAAAAACGTGTCCCTTTTTTTTTTGCTGCACTGCATGGCACATGGGATCTTAGTTCTCTGACCAGGTCATAGGTTAGGCCTGTCCTTGAGTGATAGCACCGAGTCTGCTGAGCTGTGGATGGGGGGTGGGGCGAAGGGGCCACAGAGCTGACAGTGGAGAACCTGCCCTCAAGATGCACACAGCCTGGTCTGACTGCTGCTACTAAGTTGCTTCAGTTGTGTCTGACTCTGTGCGACCCCATAAACAGCAGCCCACTAGGCTCCTCTGTCCCTGGGATTCATTCTCCAGGCACGAATACTGGAGTGGGTTGCCATTTCCTTCTCCAATGCATGAAAGTGAAAAGTGAAAGTGAAGTTGCTCAGTCATGCCCGACTCTTAGGGACCCCATGGACTGCAGCCTACCAGGCTCCTCCATCCATGGGATTTTCCAGGCAAGAGTACTGGAGTGGGTTGGCATTGCCTGCTCCGACTAGCTAACCCCAACTTGATTCGGCCGCCACCCCTCAGCACATGGCAGATGTTGCTAATTAGCCTTAGTCTTGCAGTTCCCCGGGCCTGAATCCCAGAGGAAAGATGCCTCCCAGCCCCAGTCCATGCTGTGACAGCTGGTGCACAGGTTGCTATGAACACCCAGAGGTGAAAGCCACTCACTCTGCTCAAACCACACCTCCTAGGGGAGGCCTTCCCCATCTCCAGATTCAGAAGGCCACACCCCCTACTTGCCCTCAGGCTTCCTGTCTTAGTTCTCTGCTCAATTTGTAAAGCGTCTGCCTGGAATGCAGGAGACCCGGGTTCAATCTCTGGGTTGGGAAGATTCCCTGGAGAAGGAAATGGCAACCCACTCCAGTACTCTTGCCTGGAGAATCCCATGGAGGGAGGAGCCTGGTAGGCTACAGTCCGTGGGGTCGCAGAGTCGGGCACGATTGAGCGACTTCACGACGACACGACAGTCCTTTTTCTAGCACACTACACATTTCAATACTTTATGGTCTATCTCTGTTCTCTAAAATGGAAGCACCATAAAGTCAGGGGTTTTTTGCTCTTCTGCCTTCTTCCATTTACTGATTCCTAGAATTAGGCCTGCCCCAAATTGACCCTTTATGTGAATGAAAGCCATTTCCTTCTCCAGGGGATCTTCCTGACCCAGGGGTTGAAACTGAGAAGCCCACTGTGCACAAAACTGACACTTGATGTGAATGAAAGGAAGGGCAGGGAATCCAGGCTGGGTGGTGGTTTAGCCAGTGAAGGCTTCCTGCAGGAAGTGACACAAGCTGAGTCAGGCAAGCATCTGAAATGAAAGGGGGTTTCCAGGCGTGTACACAGGCTGGGAAAGTGGCGGCGTGGTCAGCAACATTATGTGGTAGCATGGCTGGGCCTGTGGTGCTTCTGGACTGTGATGTGTGAGATGAGGGTGGACACAGACCATGGGCCATGAGGGGGCCCCAGGTGTCTTCCCTGGACAGTGGGAGACCTCTCCTGGGGCTGAGGGTCAGGTGGGCAAGGGTGGCAGAAGGCAGGGGAGGGCAGACCTAAAAGGCTGGGTTGGGGTGAGCATCATTTATAATTTGAAAGTGAACAAGGTGAATGGTCAAAAACATGTCCGTTTTTTTTTTTTTGTTTTGGCTACACTGCATGACACATGGGATCCTAGCTCCCTGACCAGGGATCGAACCTGTGCAAGCATGGTCTTAACCACTGGACCGCCAGGAAGTCGCAATTTGGATTTTTGACTAACTCTGGATTTTTGACTAGCCGTGAACTCTTATATAAGCCCAACACCTGGCCTTTGCCCACCACGCCCCCAGAGTCCTCCCGAGGCAGCCATTCCTACTGTACCCCTCTTCTACCCCTGCTCAAAACCGTCTCCCTAAATTCACCACATGTACTTCCACCCCAGGGCTCTCCTGCCCTCCGGGAGGACTTCAGTGCCTGACTCTCTCTATGTCCAGCCCACCCTCATACTCTCTTCCAAAGCCCTGGTGCAAACGTTCCTCTGCCAACAATTCTAACAGCTCCCTTCTCTCCGAAACCTGAGCCCCCAGAGCACTTGGGACGGGTTAAACCCATGGCAATTTGCAATTCTACATCCCATCCTCAGGTCAGGCCTCAGGAGTGTGTGAAGCAGAAAGCCTCAGTGAGTGAAAACTGGAAGACCTGCCCCTGTGACCCACGGTCTCTCCACCCAGCTGTGCACACAGAGGCAGGGATTAAAGGAAACAAAAGAAACAAGCGGCAGGGCTGTTTCAAGATTTATTGAAGTGGGTGAGAGGACAAGATGCCCAGCAGAGACGCCTCCAACAGGAACTCCTGGCTCTAAAAGTTACACCAGGAGCAGAGAGGGGGACATGGAGGCCACTGGAGGACCTGGTCCAGATGGAAGGAAACCAGTCTTCTGGGTCTGCTGTGCCCTGTGGCACCTGCTAGGGGGCAGGGGCAGAGCCAGCTGAAGGTCTCCAGCTGTGAATCCCAAGGTCCCAAGGTCTCAGGCCTTAGCCAGGCCCCTGACCTGGTCACATGGGGCCAAGCCCTTCCATACTGTGCTGAGGCAACAGGAGAAGAAGGTCTGGCGGTGGTCATGCAGCAACACCCCTCTTCAGTCTGCTACGCCAGTGGCTGTGATCAGACCCAGAACAACCTAAAGGAGGAAATCAGATGAGGCTGGCAGCTTGCAACGTCTGTCTCAGAAACAGAGGCCGACTTAGCCCCTTGGCAGTAACTCACCATGAGGAGGCTCCTCCAGGGAAGCTGGAACCCGGGTCACCATCCTGAGAGGCCAGCGTTCCCATCCCCGAGGTGTCCTCCAAGGCAGCACCCCCAGCATGATGGGGAGGTCAACAGGGCAGGAGGTCACGACAAGGGTTTGCTCTCCGATGTTACCTTGCCTTTCTTCAAGCCAACATCTGTGAGAATGCCCCCAAATAGTCAGGGATGCGCTGCAGCTTTTTTCACACCAAACTCAGCTCAAAAAGGAAATCCCAAAGCTCCCAGAGAAGAATCAAAAGGAACACTGTCTTTTAAAAAATGCACCTTCTGAGGGCAACCGAGCAAATGTAGGAACTGGCAGAGAGATGGCTGGAGAGCCTGCTCTCAGGAGCTCCTCCGACTCGGTCCACCCACACTGTATGTCAGAGGGGGACCGCCAAGGCCCAGCAGCCCTCCCCCCACACCTTCATTACCTGCCTGCACACCTGACTCCCAGGTGCGCACACTCACCCTGGCCTCAGATCATCCTCATGTTCCTCCCCTCCCCCCGAAGTCCCTCCTGGGGTCTATCACGTCTCAGTCCTTCCAAGGCCGGTCCACCACCTCCTCCAAACAGCTGCTCCCCTTGACAATCTTACAGCAGTCCCCGAACACCCCCCGACATCACTCATGTTCATTATGCGTAATGCAGCCTGGCTCCTTACACCCCCTAACATCTTGAAGCCTGACACGGACATGGCCTGGCTCTGGTAACAGGGGGCCATGCTGAGACATCAGTGCCCATCACAAAGGAGCCCCCAGCGCCTGAGGGGGAAGCTCGGGCTGGAAAGGAGCAGAGGTGTGGGAAAGCGCCAGCATTTGAAAGGGACAGGTGCGGACCCTCCAAACTCGGGAAATTGCTTTCCACAACTTCTCTCCCTGCATTGTCAACGACCAGAGCACGGACAGCCCATGGTCTCTTTTGAATGCAGGTGCATACGGGGCAGAGAGCACTCTGGGAAGAGAAGGCCAACACAGGGCAGAAGCACTGGGAAAATACTACAACTGGAGGTTACAGGACTCACGTGGTCTTAGGCACCACAGAGTCACCTCCAACGTAGCTGTGGTTTTTCAAATGATGGAAACAAGGTTCTGAATAGGATGCTGACTGAGACGGCGGTCAAAGGAGACTCAAGCCCAGGGGCGGAATCTCTAGCGCCCAGGTTCACGTGCTTCTGCCCACACTCCGGGGAGGAGGGCAGATACCCCATAACTCTCAGTGCCCTAATGGGACTCGAGAGGTGCCATCCTGCAGCAGCCGCTGAAGACAGTGATGCGCCAGATGTGACCCAGGCTGCCTGGGGCTGGGGTGGTGAGTGGACCTGGGGACTCGTGGATGCTGCCTTCATTCCACCTCTCAGCTCCCCTACATCTTCACCCAAAGCCCCTGGGGACACACATACGACCACTGTGTGGGAGGACCCAACACTCTATAGAGAATGGACCAGAGATCTTACCTCAAGGACAGCACGGTCTAGAATGCTCCTGACATGACAGCTTCCATGACGCCTCTGCATGCAGTGGACTTGTCTGGAACAGACCAGAAGCAAAGGGTGAGCACTCGACTTGCCCCTGCTCACAGGAGGGCAAAGGCACCAGGAAAGGGCTTAGCACTAGAGTTACCAGACAGTAAACATCCCCCAAGTGTCGGCTGTTGTTATTTCCTGAAAAGACATGCTATTTCTTCACACAAAAAACAATAGTTAACTCTGAAGAAGGAGACAGTGGATGCTCTGTGGCAGGGTGCCAATGCCGATGGATGTGTAATTGATCAGGGACAGGCAGAAAAGGATGTCATCGCCAGATTTATGGGAATGTGCCATGGCCGACTGACAGCAACTGAAGCAACACATCAAAGGAGCCTGTTTCCCAACAGCAGGAGCCAGAAGGACACACCCCAGCAATGACACTAACACACCCCAACAGACCTGAGGCCCTGGAGGCCCAAGGGGTGGGCAGAAGAGACACAGAAGTGTAGAAATCTCCCAGAACTAGGGAGCGAGGGTGCGAGACAGCCCTACTGCGTTTCCTCTGTCTGCACTACCAATAAGCAAGCCACGGGCAGCCCAGCATCACTTCCAAGTGCAGCAGCAGCAAAGGACAGAGGGCTTACTGAAAAAGGAGGCCAGTGGCAGAGGCTCAGAGCAGTCAGCCGAGTTGAGCATGAGAACCCAGTATCTGCTTCTAGTCCTGCTAAAAAGCCTTCCACATGGCCCAGAAGGGACAGACAAAGGGAGGACACCTCTGAAAGAAAAGTGACGGAGGTCTTAGGTTGTAACAGCCAGGGATGACGTGAGCCGGAGACAAATAGCCTCACTGCAGTCCTGCTTTCTGGAGGATGAAACCAGAGACAGGAGAAGGTCCCAGAGTCAGGAGGAGACAGAGAAGTGACACACGAGTACAGGTGGACATGTCAGAATCCTTTCCCTGCTCTACACATTCTGCTGCCAAAGTGACAATCTGAGGAAGGGCTCCCCAAGGCTCTCAGGACCAAGCACACAAAGAGGAACTGGGTGGTTCCTCAAAGACCCCGAGAGGGTGAAGCTGAGTGCGAGGACCAAGTCACCCTTGTCTCTCTTCTATCTCTTCCCAGACCACACGGGGACCTCATGCACCTTGTGGGGGGCAAAGCTCCAGATCTCCAGGGAACAGGACTCACCTGGGCCAGCTGTCTCTTGACAGGATGGGGACACCACTCAGGGACCCCTGTGCACTGTGCTGCTTCCTCTGCAACGATCAAGAAGCCCTGGATGAGCAACCTAGATGCCACCCGGTCACCACGTGTCCTGGAACCCAGATGGATGCCACCCGGTCACCACGTGTCCTGGAACCCAGGCAGAGCACCTGGGTTCTCGGAGACACTGGCTGCTTCACAAATGTGAGCTGTGTTCCCAACCCACGAGCCACACCTTTTATTCCCAGGACAGAAGTTCATTACTCCACATAGGACAACAGCTCATCTGCATCTGACACAGAAACGGTTTTTCAGATCATCTTTTGTGCAAACTCAGATGACTCTGTACAGAGTCTGGAAGCTGGATCCTGAATAGAAAGAGAAGGTCCAGGACAGGTTTGCGAGTGTGTGGCACCTGACAGGCCATGCCTGGCCTGGGCAGGGGGTGGGGGTTAGGGGGTGGGGGTGTGTGTGAGGAGGTAGAGGCGCCCCAGGCCTCCTGCAGGGGTGGGGTCTGGTGTCTGGTTAAGCCCGTCCAACTGCATTACTTCTGTGAGTCCTGTTATGTAAGCCCTGTCCAAGGGCATTACTGTTCTAGCTCCTGCCACCATAACCACAGGTCACGGGGAAACTCTCCCTTAGTAGACTGGGCTCCGTCTCACGCCAAGGAACCTCCAGTGGGTAAATACTGGTCAACAGGAAGAACAACTCCAAGAAAAGAAAACACAGGAAGTACCTCCACCTCTCCCCGGGCTGGCTGGCCACAAGCAGTCTTTCTCTGATTCTCCATGACATGATGGGCCACGCCACCTCACTGGGATGTGTCTGTCCTGTCCTCTCCTGCTGGGCAATTGTTCCACAGCTGCTGAGCACCAGACACCTGCCAGGCACTGAGCAGATGACACTCAGATACTGACCTTGAGATCGGAGCAGAGAGAGGCAGAAAAGACAAGAAAACCCATGATTCCCATGAAGTATGATTAGTGTCCTCACCACTCTCTAGACCACAAGCTGGACTAAGGACCTGGAAACGGGGAAGAGGGGAGGTAGACCTGGCTTTCTAGAGGGAAGCTCCTGGTGAAAATTACCCAGTGGCTCCACAACCAGCCCCAGCTTCTAAGAAACAGCCCCTGCTTTATCTTCCCTTTTTTTTTTTAAAACACATTACTGACCAGAGACTTATTATTAATACATTTTTTTTACCCAAACATTTTTGACCACCAATGTATCAATATCACTTCCATAACAAATCACTGGCACCAGACATTAGTTTCCTGAAAACATCCCCTGGTCAACAATGAGTTAAAAGCTTCTCAGCAACTAGCACTGAGCCTGGCATAGGGAGCGCTTAGTAAGCTTCACACCAGGTGCCAGGAGGCAGATCTAAAAAGGCAGTAGGAGGGAGACAGTGTGTGACAGCTCCAGAGTTCAGAAGGGACAGGAGTGAACCCTCCAAACACAGGGAAAACGCTTTCAGCAATTCCTCTCCCTGCGCTATAAATGACTAAGGCACCGGCAGCCCACGATCACTTTCGAATGCAGGGGCAGAGAAGGGCAGATGGGGAATCAGGCAGAGGAGCCCGGGTTAGCAGCCGGCTCTCCACCCAGGCAGGGGAAAGCTGCCCAGCCAGGCCCAGGACCCCAGGCACTAGCCTCACTTCCTGAAAAGGTTCCACCGCCCCCCATCAAAAGAAGCCAGGGGAGACCAACTTCTGGTTAAAAAAAAAAAAAAAAGCCTCAATTACTCATCCACCCCACAAATACCAACTGAGCACCCACTACATGCCAAGTACTGTGAGTTCAAATAAAAAGAACACAGACCAGGCCTCTGCCCTTCCGGAGTGATTGCCATTTTCCCCCTTGAAGGAAAGGAAAGCTCAGGAGAATAAAGGAACTCACCCCAGGTTCCCCGGCTAATGACGGGCTGACTCAGGATCCGAACTCAGGCCTTTCTGGCCCCCAAACCCACCCCCATCCCCCTGCACAAGAGCTTTGCAAGGCAGGTCCCAGAACCCTCAAGCCCAGGAACCACCCCCTCTGCAGTAGGGCAGGAAGGCCACAGCTCCAGCACTGCCCCAGGGGACAGCTCAGTCCCTGGACCCGGGGTGGGGGTGGTGGGGGGGGCGCGGCAGGCAGTGCGGGTCAGGGCCCTGCAGGAGGGGAGGAGGCTGCGCAGGGCCTGGCCCGGCAAAGAGAGGGGAAGGCCTTCAGTGCGAAGCAGGGGCCCAGGAAGCCAGACTCTGCTCTTCTAGAGCCCTGGGGGCGTCCTCAGTTAAAGTGGAAGTTTGAACACTTTTACCTTAGAAGTTAACCGAGGAGAAATGGGCTAATGGTCACGAAGATATTTGCCCGGCAACCGACAAGCGGCTTCAGGGGATGAAACGTTGGAGTCGGAGGTGATGGGATGTGATCGGGGGGCCTCTGGCGCAGCGCGGGTGCGGTTCACACCGGCTCCGCACGAACCTCCCTCCGAGACCTTGGGCCCACGCATCCCCGGACCCGCTTCTCGCCGTCGGTGGGCCCAAGTCTCCCCACCGGGCGAGTCCCGGGACCCGACGCTCCAAAACGGCGCTGGCCGGTGGTGCGGTGACCCGAGGCCCCTTTGTCAAGAACACGAGTGCAGAGAGGTCCACATGCAGCGGAGGGAACCGCCTCAGAACCAAGAGTGGGCCTGGGCTTGGAGCTGACCTGCACTCCCCGACCCCACGGGCCTCAGTTTACCCTCCTGTCGGGGGCAGGGGGGACGGAGAACCTTAGAGGCCTGCGGGGGTTCCGGGGCAGCAAGGTCCTGCAGTGACTCACCCGGGGCGCCAGGAATGTCGGCTGCAGGTCAAACTGGACGACGTGAGAAGATGCTGGACGGTTCCCGGCGACTCGGAGACAGGACCCACCCTCCATCTGTCGAGCGCTGGCGGAACTGCAGTTGAGAGACGAGCTAGGGCCTAGAGCGGCGAATCCCCGGATGGACCCCGCGCTAGCAGTCTCTTCGCGCCCCCTAGTGGATCGGAGTTGAAACTGACCCGCCAAATATTCAAGCATTCTTTGATCTCCCCAACCATCCATCCGACTGTTAAATGGTTAGGACGTCTGTAGTTTTGAGCTGTCTATTCTTTCTCTCTGATTTTCTGTGGCATTCACTCTTCCTATTGAATTCAGTCTTGCTGGGAACGTCAATTATGGTGTCGTGCCTTCTGACAAAGTGTGTGTGGGGCTGAAGCTGGGGAAACTATACTTTCTTCCTTAATTTTGCATCTCGAGTGTGAGAGACTGTGGATCCTAAAGAGCTTGGAGGCTAGTTGTGGGGCTATGAGTAGAATCATACTTCAACCAATTTCCAAATTAAGATGGCTTCACGGTGGAGGTGTGCCTTACTGGGTTCTGAAGGACTCAAACAGAAGAGGGAAATGGGAAGATGTTCAGAAAAGGGAGGAAGAGAAAGACTAAAAAGCTGATGTTGGGGTAAGGATAGGGAATGGATGCATGTGCTGGGACGTGAAGAAGTTAGAAACTGGATGAGGCATCTCATTGCATGATCTTTAAATATTGATGCAAGAGAAGAAACAGAAATTTTCAGTGTTGCAATGCGAGAGGGGCTCACTAGATTCCAAAGTGTAAGAAAAATTCCATGTATCTCAGTCAGCTCCTGGCTCCTGAGGGCTTAAAAAATGAGAAAAAGGACAATTGAAAGGATCTAAACAAAGTGAAAATCAATAAAACAACAAGAGCAGAAACTAAAATAGCAGAAAATGAGCATAATCATATGTAGAGCAACAGAGCCAATTTTAGCAATGAGTAAGTTGGTACAGTCAGAGCAGAAAGTAAAAAATGAGAGAACAATTTGATTTTTTGCTTGTAAAATTTTAAACTTAGGTAAAATGAGCACTTTTCTGGAAAATATTTAACAGAATTGTCTTAAGGAAAAAATAGAAAACCCAAATAATTTCATAACACTGTAAGCAATTGAATCAGTAGTTAAGTCTTCCCACAAAGAAAACATCATAACCAAGTGTCTTAATAAGTAAGTTCTACAAAGCTTTACAATATTTTACAGCCTCCTGGATAAGAGAAAAAGAGAAAACCGTTCTAAGTTCACATAATTCCCAAATTAGAAAAGGTCAATAAAAGAAAAAATAAAGTATAGGTTAATTTATTTAGGAATGTAAACATCCTAAAAATATATTGGTAAATCTCAGGTAGAACCAGGCTTGGTCAGTGATAACAGGCAGACAAAAGACCCAGCTCAGATTCGACTACCTTTCGACTCCTCTTCCTTTCACTGTTGTTACCCACCCTCCACCCACTGTATCCCTTGTTATGGCCTGCCTGCCCAGTGAGTTCACCCAGACAGGAGCAGGGTCTTGGCCAAGCATGCCAAGCAAGGTATGCATGCTCAACACCTGGGCATCTCTGCACGGTCAGTACCTCCCAACCCACCGATGAGACACCTCCCAGATGCGTGACTCTTCCCCCAGCTACAGAAAGGTGGAAGTGCCTGTCCTTTGGTCTAGAAAGTAACTGAGAATTGAGAGTTTCAAGATTGTGGAGTTAAGGATTGCATTTGTCAGAAGGTCCCTCTACTTGCAAACCTTTCTCTTATTCTAGTGGACATTCATGGGTTACACTGTCACAGGTTTAGTTATTAATATCTTCCGCTTGTCGTCATGAAGCTTGTGGGAAAATTCCCCCCAAGTGTTTCTCTTTAAAGATATTTCCAGGGACTACTCTGGTGGTCCAGTGGTTAAGACTCCAAGTTTCCTAATGCAGGGACCAAGGTTCAATCCCTGGTTGGGGAGCTAAGATCCCACATGCTGTGCAGCATGGGAGGGGCAAAAAAAGATATTCCCAAGAGTCTTCATTAGAAGGGCCCACCATTTAGGGATTAGAATGGAGATTTTTTAAATTCCCCCCTCCTTCAGGATGGTAGAAAATAGGGTGACTCTGCTGGGCCAGAGAAGGATGTGCTAGGAAAACATCAAGTGTTTTCTATGTTCAACCAAGCATCCCTAACATCTCTGCTTCTCAGCCAGAGACTATAATATGAATGGCATGTCCATGAGTTGGGCAGTGCATGACCATATGTGGCAATCCTGCCTCCCTTCGGTGGAAGGTGGATGGATGTGCACTTCAGGGCACACCCAGCATGTGTCCACCTGCTACCTCACGTGCAAGAAATGGAGTAAATGTAAAGTCGGAAGTCCACACACAGGGAGAGGGGGAGATACAGGACCGAGTGTCCTGGTAGCACTTAAGTCCCTGGTGTTTGTCACCTTGGAAGCTCAGTTCCACCTCTGCCCTTCCTCTTGTTCGATTATATAAGCTTCCCAATAATGTAATTCTTTGTTAGCATAAGTTAGGTTTCTGTCTCCAACACTCCTGGCTAAAAGCCCGTAAATGGCCAATTATTAGGGTATTCCACCAGTGGCCTGGAGCATGGGAGGTTGGCAGTTGCCTGATGCACTGTGTGTGCTTATCTCAGATGACTTTCTCATCTATGGCACTGGCCTACCTAACTGGAGACTGCAGCAAACGGCAGCATGTTGAAGTCTCGAAATAAAAGTATTGTGACAACCTTTGCTTGGGGCATTCAGATAACAGTCCATGCTCAGTGGCTTGGCCTTTTTTGTCAGTCAGTGATGTGTCTGCAGATGTTAAAAACAAAACAAAATTGCAGTGCATGCTCTGCAAGCTCCTGAAGGGATGGATGTTTCAAGTGAGTCTACTGCTGGCGGGGATGTATTGAGGACCTATCCAGAAGAGGAGTAGGCTGATGATTAGGTCTGCCTGGAACAAGACTCTTTCAGGAGTGGACACAGTGGGCTTAAGGAGGCTCTAAGGGGAGGAGAAGCCACCAGCCACTTGCTACTGGTCATCAAAACAGAACAGTCGCAGCAAAAAGGGGGCAAGGGCACTGCTCTGCCAGTGAACCTTCTATCCATTCATTCATTCGATACACATAAGTGAGTGCTTCCACTCTGTGCAGCACTGTGCTGGTGGGTGTGGCCAGCAGATGACAATTGCAGCCTGACTGGCAGGAAATTTAAAAAGGAACAACGAAGACTACCACCTAAACAATTCCCCAAACAACTGTTAAGTTAATGATTTTTTCCCATAAAAGCACTGGAAAAGCCATGCCCCTTTTCAAATGCTGCTTTTTGTTTTTCTATTTGTATAATGACTGGGACTTCCCTGGTGGCTCAGACAATAAAGCGTCTGCCTGCAATGCAGGAGACCCAGGTTCAATCCCTGGGTCGGGAAGATCCCCTGGAGAAGGAAATGGCACCCCACTCCAGTCCTCTTGCCTGGAAAATCTCATGGACAGAGGAGCCTGGTAGGCTATACAGTCCATGGGGTCACAAAGAGTCGGACACAACTGAGCGACTTCACTTTCACTTCTTTCGCTTAATGACCGGGAGGTATAGGGATGAATGAAAGAAACGCTTTGTGTCTGCCTCGTTCCAAGCTTATGGTCTAATAATCCACCAGTATCAAATTAGCTCTGTCCCACAGATGCAAGCGTGGTTTTCTTTTGGGAAGTCTAGTAATTCATCACAGTGACGTCAAAGTGTGGTCGATATCACAGAATCAGGAAGAAGGTAAGATATGATG
This sequence comes from Bos mutus, assembly GCF_027580195.1. Classification (NCBI taxonomy): domain Eukaryota; kingdom Metazoa; phylum Chordata; class Mammalia; order Artiodactyla; family Bovidae; genus Bos; species Bos mutus. Next base: position 51,664,031 of record NC_091629.1, on the reverse strand, counting down.
GGTTGAGTTATGACCCCTCAAAAGGTGTTATGTTGAAGTTGTTTAACACCTGGTACCTGGCAGTGTGACCTGCCGTGGAAACAGTCTTTACAGATGTAATTAAGAGGTAAGTTAAAATGAGGTCATGTTGCAAGAGGGAGGACCATTAATCCAATACGACCGGTGTCCTTACAAGTAAGGAGAAAGGTACTCCAGGAGAATGCAGTGTGACTCCCAAGGTTGATGGGCACCACCAGAAGCTAGGGAGAAGCAAGCAAGAGTCTTGCCCAAAGTTCCAGAGGGAACATGGCCCTGCCTTCACGTTGATTCTGGACTTCTAACCTCCAGAATAGTGAGAGAGCACATTTCTGTTTTAAGCCACCCAGTTTGTGGCACTCTCTTATGGCAGCCCTGGGGAATAAATTTAATACACATAAAAAATTTTTTCTCTTCTACATCTTACCTGTGTTAGCAAGCTACTTAATCTTTCTGAGTCTCAGTTTCTCAACTCTAAAATAGATCGAATATGCAAAATGGAGCAGCTACTGTGTGAAAAAAGTTTTTTTTTTGGCTGCACCATGCAGCCTGCAGATTGTTAGTTCCTTGACCAGGGATTGAACTCAGACCACAGCAGTGAAAGCGCTGAATCGTAATCACTAGGCTACCAGGGAACTCTCTGGTGCAGCCGCTAGGGCAAAGAGTATGGTGGTTGCTCAAAATATTAAAAATGGAATTGCTGTAGGATCCAACGATTTCACTTACGGATATATCCTCGAAACAACTGAAAGCAGGCTGTTTAAGGGATGTTTGTCCACCCACGTGCATGGCAATATATTCACTCTAGCCAGAAAGTAGAAGCCACTCAGATGTCCATTGATGGATGAATGGATAAATATGATGTGGTCTATCACACAATGGAATATTATTCAGCCCTCAAAAGGAAGGAAATTCTAACAAATGCTACAACATATATGAACCTTAATGATATTATGCTAAGTGAAATAAACCAGTTATAAAAGGACAAATACTGAATGATCCCAGGCTTCCCTGGTGGCTCAGTGGTAAAGAATCCATCTGCCAATGGCAGAGACGCAAGAGATGTGGGTTTGATACCTGGTCCGGGAAGATCCCCTGCAGAAGGAAATGGCAACCCACTCCAGTATTCTTGCCTCAGAAATCCCATGGACAGAGGAACCTGACGGGCTGCAGTCCATGGGGTCCCAAAGAGTTGGCCATGACTTAGCAACTAAAGAACAACAACTGGATGATTCTACTTATGCAAGTTTCCTTGATTAGTCAAATTCGGAATCAGAAAGCAGGATGATGGTTGCCAGGGGCTGGGGAAAGTGGAGTTACTATTGGATGGCTGTAAGTTTCAGTTTGAAAGATGAGAAGAGTTCTGGGGATTGACTGCATAATGATGTGAATGTACTGGACACTACTGAGCTGAATACTTAAAAATGGCTAAGATAAATTTTGTGTTATGCTTATTTTACAATTCAAAAATTTAAGAGACTTCCCTGGTGGTCCAGAGGTTAAGAATCTGCTTTACAAGGCAGGGGACACAGGTTCAATTCCTGGTCAGGGAACTAAGATCCCACATGCCTTGGAGCAACTAAGCCATCGACCCACAGCTGGAGTCAGTGCCCCGCAAAGAAAGATCCCACATGATGCAATGAGGATCCCGTGTGCCGCAGCTGAGACTCGACGCAGCCAGATAAATATATAAATATTTTTTAAAAATTAAAATAGGTAAAATAATGCATTGAAATATGTTAGTACCATAAGTGCTTTTTTCAGTAGTTGATATCTTACATTAAATAGTAAACTAGTAATACATTTTAGCTATTACCATGGTTATCATAATTTGATTAAAAATTAATATTCATTCATAACTATAAACATTCTTAGAATTCTAAAAATAGACTATACATCATAAAACATTGTGCTTAGTCACTTCAGTCATATCTGACTCTTTCTGACACAGTGGAGTGTAACCCGCCAGGCTCCTCTGTCCGTGGGATTCTCCAGGCAAGAAAACTGGAATGGGTAGCCATACCCTCCTCCAGAGGATTTTCCTGACCCACAGATCGAACTCTCATCTCTTATGTCTCCTGCATTGGTAGGCGGATTCTTTACCACAGAGCCACCAGGGAAACCGTCAGTCAATATCATACATAATGGTGAAATCATAGAAGAATTATTCTATTTTTATCCTAGAAGTTCCAGAAAAATAGTCAGGGATGTCTGCTGCCCTTGGCCAGGATGACCCAAGGTCATAAAAGTAAAGAACTGGGGACTTCCTTTGTGATCCAGAGGCTAAGATTCTGCGCTCCCAGTGCAGGGGGCCCAGGTTCCATCCCTGGTCAGGAAACTAGATGCCCCACACCACAACTAAGAGTTCACACAACATAGCGAAGACAGAAGGTCCTGTATGCTGCAACTAAGACTCAGCACAGCCAAATAAGCACAGGCATAAATAAATAAATATTTTAAAAGAGTAAAGAATTGATATCGTCAACTAGCATGGTGAGAGAGAATGAGCCAAAGTCAAATATTGTTATCCTGGTTGCTCAAGTATTCAGGCAAGATAGTTGATGATTCTCAAGTCAGGAAAGTTTAAGTTAGTAAGCCACAAACATCTCAGTTATTTAGTTAGCAAAGGAGGCCCAAAACTGTTGTTCAGGGAAACAAGTTAAATAGCTAAGACCATCCAGAGTCATTAGTCAAGAAGGTTGTATTCAAGGACTGTCCACCGTCAAATGAAGGAAAGTCCAATGTCACCAGCCAAAGTTATCAGTCTTTCTCTTGGACTCTGGTCCCCCAGGGCCCAGCCTGCCAGTTTCTGAAGGGAGAAAGCCATCTCTTCTCCTGTTTGCTCCCATGGCAGAGGCCTGAGCTATATAAACCCTCAGTGAGCTCACACTGACCCCCTCTCCAGCATCAGTGGCCTTCAGCCCAGGACAAAAATGAACCAGAAGCAAGTCTAGTAACAGAGAGGTTTGGGAGTCAGAGAACCCACCTAGGGGACCCAGGGAAGTGGGGGTGCTGAGACCTCGGTGGGAACTGACCCTGGTGGAGAGACCCTCTGTCTCATCTCAGTCTGTCCGAGCATCCAGTGAGGGTTTGGGGCTGCTGGAGACCCCCAAACAGGCCCAGCCCTGGGCCACAGGACAGCAGAGGCCCTGGGCGGCTGGACTGGCCAAGGCTACCACTGGGCCTCAGTCCCAGCCTGCAGAAGCCCAAGCCTATTCCTCCTGAAAGACGTAGTAACAGAGCATCAGTAAGATGATGATGAGGAAGAGGAACAGAAAAATAAAAACTTCCAGTATGTTGTTCATTCTTAGTGTGGGGTTGGAGCCTGGAGCTCCTGCAGGGCTCACCAGGCCAGCTGCTGACTTCCGGCCTAGACCCTGGGCATCACTTCCTTGGTACAATCTGTTTAGTCAGCTGAGACCTCATCTCCCCACCCCAGCGCCCCCCCCAAGTCCAGGCAGCAGGAATCTCTCAGCCACTGTGAGGTCACAAACTCCAAGATGGCAGAATGTTGGCCTCCCAGTCACAGCTCTATCCTTTATAAATGCGATCAGTATTTTGAAAGTGAGACTTTTCGTATGTCATCGTAAAACATATATATTATATATATATTTTGCCTCTCTCTTTAAACTTCCTAAATGGAAATATCTTTTCCCTATCCTTGGAAAAATATCAGGCAGTCCTCATAACTTCTCTGATCCTTCTTAGGTAATAAGTATTGTGTTACTAAAAATAGCAAACATGATTTCTATTCCATTAATTTAAATGTTCATCTCATATATTCATCATGCCTTCAGTGACTGTTGATAGTTAAGACTTCTCTGCTCTCCACCGTCTGGGACCAAGCATAGGGTGGGCTGCTGTCTGCTAGGAGGGAATGGGAACCTTCTCCCTTTACTTGCCCAGATGTGTTTCTAGTCACCAGTTTCTGCTCAGTCCCCCTACCCCCCCACTCCCAGTACCTCCAGGATCAGGTGAAATGAAGAGTGAGATGGGGGAACATCTCTCCCCAGGCTGGACCTGAAATTGAGGCTGTGCATTCTCCCTCAGCCCCTGTTTCAGGGGTTCTTCAACGAGCCCCCTCCTGGTGCCCGTTGAGTGAACCCCACGTGATGTGAACAGGCCCTCTTCTTGGGGGCCCCCTCCCCCTAGCAGGCTCTGTCTAAAGTAGAACGTCTTGGGCAGCAGGTAGCCAGTCCTAGTCCAGATCCTACACCTGCTAAAGGAGACAATGTACCCTTGACTGAGGAAGGGGTTGGGCACGGGTCACCTGGGCTTTCCAACGCTAGGTGACATTAATCAAACTCCGGGGTGTTCTTGCTGGAGCTCCCAGGTATGAAGTTCACCAGAGCAAAAGGAACTTCCTCCTACTCTTCCTCTTGGGGGCAAAGGAGGAGGGAGTGTTTTAAGACATAGAGCCCATAATTCCCTCTTTTTCATGCCTAACATTGTACTTTAAAACATACATATATATATTTGTTTATGGCTGTGCTGGGCCTTCACTGCTTTGCACAGGCTTTCTCTCGTTGCAGAGAGCGGGGGCTACTCCCCAGTTGCGGTGCGTGGGCCTCTCCTTGTGCTGGTTTCCCTTGTCGCAGAGCACGGCTCTAGGGCATGTGGCTTCAGTAGTTGCTGTGCGCAGGATCAGTAGTTCTGATGCATGGGCTTAGTGGCTCGGCAGCACGTGGGATCTTCCCAGACCAGGGATTGAACCGGTCGCCCCTGCATTGCAAGGCAGATTCTTAACCACTGGACCACAAGGGAAGCCCCACTATACTGTTAATACCCTCGGATTAGAAGAGAGGCATGAGTCACAAGCAACCATTTTCCAGTTATTTCTTCCTAAATTCGACATCTAATCCAATACCCTCTTTGGAAGGCAGCTGTCATTTTATCAGGTGGAACCTTCAAAAATTACAACTGTGACTTGTTGTTATTCAGCTATTCTTTCCTGTATTTTGGTGCCTCCTTGGTACCTCGGCTGAAATATCTATTTTAATATCTTGTTACACTAACAACAAGCATCAACCACACCTTTTAGATGGCCAGCCTCCTCTAGAGACTGGGGATGCAGAAATGAACCCGCCCAGATTCCCTCCCTGGCATCACGGGCACAAAGATGCAGATTATCTAGGCTGGAATCATGGCTCTGACCTTTCCCAGCCTTCTGAAAGCAGCTTTCCTTTACTCTCCAGTTTAGAACTATGAGGCTCCTCATCTGAGTGGTGCAGGAGACCCAGCCCCTCTCAGGCGGTCCCAGGCTCGTGGGTGGGGCCTGCAGAAGGGACTTGCTGTCAGTCTCCCACTTGCTGTTTCTCTCCTCTGGCTCCAAAGGGCTGATCCAAGCCAGATGGCCTGAGACCTGGGCTGATGGACACAGCAGCCACCAGGCACATGTGGCCACAGACCACTGAAAATATCGCCAGTCCCAGTTGCAATGTGCTGTCAGCATAAAACATGCACTGATTCCGAAGACTATGTACAAAGGAAAAGAAATAGTAAATATCCTATTAATAATTTAAAAATATTGATTACATATTGAAATAATATTTTGATTATCTTGTATTAACTAAAATATATTATTAAAATTAATTTCACCTTTTAGGTACTTTAAACTTTTTATTTATTTTTTATTGAAGTATAGTTGAGTTACAATGTTGTGTTAGTTTTTGGTGTACAGCAAAGTGACTCTCTCTGTATATATATTCTTTTTAAATTATTTATTTATTTATTTATTCGGGCTTTCTCTAGTTTTGGTGAGCGGGGGCTACTCTCTAGCGGTGGTGCGCCGGCTTCTCATTGCGGTGACCTCTCTTCTTGTGAAGCATGACTCTTAGAGCACTTGGGCTTCAGCAGTTCCAGCACATGGGCTCAGTAGTTGTGGCACACGGGCTTAGTTGCCCCACCGTATGTGGTATCTTCCTGGACCAGGAATCAAACCTGTGTCCTCTGCATTGGCAAGTGGATTCTTAACCACTGGGCCACCAGAGAAGGGCCCTATATTCTTTTTCATACTCTTTTCCATGATGGTTTATCACTGGACATTGAATATAGTTCCCTGTGCTGTACAGCAGGACCTTGTAGTTTGTCCATTCTACACGTTTGGTACCTTTTTTTTTTTTAACCTTGGTGCTGGTTTAATCGCTAAGTCGTGTCCAACTCTTGCAACCCCATGGACTGTAGCCTGCCAGGCTCCTCTGTCCATGGGATTCTCCAGGCAAGGATACTGGAGTGGGTTGCCATTTCCTTCTCCAGGGGATCCTCCTGACCCAGGAATCGAACCCAGGTTTCCTGCATTGTAGTCGGATTCTTTACCAACTGAGCTATGAGAGAAGCACCTCCCCCTTTTTAATCTTTTCTTTTTTTTATTAAGTTTTATTGGAGTATATAGTTGCTTAACCTTTTTAATGTGGCTCCTGGAAAATTTAAAATTACACATTCAGCCAGCATTGTATTTCTACTGGATAGCGCTGCCTTTAGACCCTTCAAATATGGCGCACTCTCTCTGCCTCATAAATAATCCCATGGTGTCCTAAATAATCCATGGTGTCCTCACAGTGACAGAAACTCTGGACTTTTTAAAAAATACTTACATAGAGCAACTACCACGCTTGGCCATCTGCTCTGCGCTGTGTCCTCGACGTGCACTGTTTCATTTAATCCTCACAGCAACGCTATGAGAAGGGGAGCTCTGATTCTGCACATTTTCCAGAAAGGAAAACGAAGGCTGGACAAAGTTAGGTCATGGCCACACGGAGAGTAAGGGCAGGAGCAGGAGGCAGGAGGACACCAGCGCTGTGTTCTCACCCGGCTCCTTTGACTCATGTCCTACCAGCCACAGCATCCCCCTCCCCCTACCCCTCAGGAGACCCCCAGGGTTCTCATGTCTTAGAACTGCACCAGCTCCTCCCAGCTACAGAAGATGGAGTGTTTTCACCCTCAGAGACCACCCCCAGCCATCTCCCTCTTTGTTGTATCAGTCAATGCAAACATGATTAAGTCCTTCTTGATCAAAAGCAGCTTCAAGGCTAGTTTTACTTTTAGGATGACCTTTTAGCAAAGCACCTGCCTACCATGCTAGGCTTATCTCCTTGTCATTCTCACGTTCCAGTTGTAGGTCATCGAACAGTATTTTAGTCTGGCGAGGTCCAAATGAATACACAGTCAGAATTCATTCATTTGTTCAACTGAGCCAGCCACAAAACTAGGCACTCTGAATACAATGGTAAATCAGATTAAGACCCCTATTGTCCAAACTCAACACAATCCACACAAGCTCTTGCTAATAACAACAGTTCCTGTCTTAGGCTCCCTGGTAAAGAATCTGCCTGCCAAGCAGGAGACGGAAGAGATGCAGGTTAAATCCCTGGGTCGGGAAGATCCCCTGGAGGAGGAAATGGCAACCCAGTCCAGGATTCCAGCCGGGATAATCCCAGGAACAGAGGAGCCTGGCAGACTACCAGTCCATAGGCTTGCAAGAGTTGGACACGATTTAGCGACTAAACAACAACTGGTAGAAGAGTAACCATTCCTACAGATTAATGACAAATCAGTGACAACAAACAGAACACAAAGAAAAGCAGAGCAGGTGAGGAAACGTTACTGCCAAAATTCCGGGCTGCTTCTGGAAATTACCCAGTCATGCAGACGCAGAACTTGGACTCCGCTCCACAAGAGGGCGCTGCAAAACCGGTTGCGCGGGATCCAGTCCGGGCAACGCCGCTCTAGGCCGCAAGCCCCGCTTCAACTGCATTTCCGCCGTCGCTGTGCGTGTGGAGGTGGTTCTTGCCTCTTTGTCCACGGTTCGTCGTGGATCCCGCGCCATCTGCACGTATCCGGGGACATCCGCGGACACCGGTATCTTCCCGCACTGTCGGCTTTGTCTCCGCCGCTCTCCCGCGCCGTCTGGTCGTGGGGCACCCCGGGTAAGTCCTCTGCGGGGAGCGCCGGGCACGTGGTCCGCTCCCTTCCCAGCCCAAGGGGAAACAGACCCAAGCGGGGAGCACAGGCCGCAGGTCGCCTCGGAGCCCAGGGCCACTCCCCGTTCCGAGCCCGTCCCCTGAGCCTGTGGGTCTCTCGGGACTCGTCTTCTCGACAGAGGGGCCTCTGGTCGTCTGGCCTCCGGCCGGCGCCGCTTCGGAATATGGGGGTTTCCTGGCCTCACCCATCTGTGGGGAGACTTGGGCTGGCCGACGGTGAGAAGCGGGTCCGGGGATGCGTTGGCCCGAGGTCTTGCAGGGAGGTTCGTGCGGAGCCGGTGTGAACCGCACACGTGCTGCGCCAGAGCCCCCGGATCACATCCCATCACCTCCGACTCCAGCGTTTCATCCCTTGCAGCCGCTCGTCGGTGCCGGGCAGATAACCTTCGTGACCATTAGCCCATTTCCCTCGGTAACCTCTAAGGGAAAAGTGTTCAAACCTCCACTTTGAGAGCCTCCCCAGGGCCCCAGAAGGGCAGTGTCTGGCTTCCTGGGCCCCTGTTTCGCGTTGAAGGCCTTTCCTTCTCTTTGCCGGGCCAGGCCCTGCGCAGCTGAAGACGCTGCCTCGGGCGGCGCCCCCTCCCCTCCTGCAGGACCCTGACCCGCACTGCCTGCCGCGCTCCCGCCGTGTCCAGGAACTGAGCTGTCCCCTGGGGCAGTGCTGGAGCTGTGGCCTTCCTGCCCTACTGCAGAGGCGGTGGTTCCTGGGCTTGGGGGTTCTGGGACCTGCCTTGCAAAGCCCTTGTGCAAGAGGATGGGGGTGGGTTTGGGGGCCAGAAAGGCCTGAGTTCGGATCCTGAGTCAGCCCCTCATTAGCCGGGGAACCTGGGGTGAGTTCCTTTATTCTCCTGAGCTTTCCTTTCCTTCAAGGGGGAAAATGGCAATCACTCCGGAAGGGCAGAGGCCTGGTCTGTGTTCTTTTTATTTGAACTCACAGTTCTTGGTATGGAGTAGGTCCTCAGTTGATGTTTGTGGGGTGGATGAGTAATTGAGGCTTTTTTTTTTTTAACCAGAAGTTGGTCTTCCCCTGGCTTCTTCCCCTCCCTGAGGGGAGGTGGAACCTTTTCAGGAAGTGAGGCTAGTGCCTGGGGTCCTGGGCCTGGCTGTGCAGCTTTCCCCTGCCTGGGTGGAGAGCCAGCTGCTAACCCAGGCTCCTTTGCCTGATTCCCCATCTGCCCTTCTCTGCCCCTGCATTCGAAAGTGATCGTGGGCTGCTGGTGCCTTAGTCATTGATAGTGCAGGGAGAGGAATTGCTGAAGGCGTTTTCCCCGTGTTTGGAGGGTCCATCCTGTCCCTTCTGAACTCTGGAGCTGTCACACACCGTCTCCCTCCTACTGCCTTTTAGACACTTCCTGGCGGTTGATGTCAGTTGACTGCCCTCTGCCTGGCTCAGTGCTGGTTTCTGTGAGGCTTTGGGAAAGAATGTGGGTGAGTTCTGCCCCTGCAGTGGTCTTGTGACTCTGATCTCCGGTCTCAGCAGCCCTGAGACCTTGTTTGCCACTGGATTTGAAGTGATTACAGGCTGCCTGTGTCCTAGTTGTTGGAAATATGGGCCGAGGAAAAGTTGCAAGAATTTTCCTCATAATTCAGGCGATCCTTGCTTGTCCCTTCCAAACCGGACAGCCCTTTAGTTGCTGTGACAGTGGCCAAGCCTGAGGTGCACTGAGGGTGGGGGGAGTCAGGCTGTAGTGGGTTCATTGCCTCAGACCCAGATTCCCCAGCATTCACACCCCGGGTTTTCCTGCTGCTGAGCATGATGGTTTCCTGTCTGGTGGGCTGATCACCTGCTGGCCTCTTGTCTCCTGCAGGAGTGTCACGTGGCTGCGTTGGGTGAGAGGTGTCCTCGGGGAGAGCCGAGACTGAGACCCAGGTAAGTGGTGTCCTGCTCATTCTGTCCTGCTCATCCTCCCAGTTCTATGCAGACTGGGAGGGCAGAGGTGTGGGGAGTGAGCGTGCAGTTGGAGGCCCGGCCCCCCTTCTGCTGCTGAGAGCCCCCTGTGGAGGCTGCAGTAATGTTGAGAGGATGGAGGTTCACACCCAGTGACCAGCTGAGGGCTCTTCTGTGAGCCTGAGCGAGAATTCTGTATGGTGTTCAATCCTGGTGGTGTCGGAACCCAGGGGTTCTCCGCATTTCTGCCATCAGTCTTCCCTTCGGCTCTTGGCAGGGACTGGGAAATGATCCAGGGTAGATCTGCCATCTTAGACTGTGAGTCTGGTCAGTGCTCCATCTGCTGGTCTGCTCCTCATCCAGGCCACTTCTCAGGGTGCTGGCAGTAGCCTCTCTGCTTGGCTTCCTCGTTGCCCTTCTCTGCCCAGCTCCCTCACTGCCCTTCTCTGCCCCTGCATTCGAAAGTGACCGTGGGCTGCCTGTGCCCTGGTCATTGATAGTGCAGGGAGAGGAATCGCCGAAAGCCTTTCCCCGTGTTTGGAGGGTCCATCCTGTCCCTTGCAAACCCTGGCGCTTTCGCACATGCCTGTCTTTCCCCTGATTTGTGTTGCTTCCTGGCACCCAGTGCATGTGTGCACTGAGCGCCCCTCTTCCGGAGCAGCCCCTGCCTCGGGTCTATGGGCTGGCAGGGGAGGGCTCCCCTCCTAGAAGCTTTCTCTGCTTCCTCCCCACACCCCTTCCCACATCCTCAGCCCCACCCCCAGCACTAACCCCGCCTGGGAAACTTGATTTGCTGGTTGTGCCTGTTATGCTGTGATCTTGAGGGCAGTGCCTCTTTGCATTGTGTCTGATGCCCGACTATAGCAGCTGGTCATAAAGGTTGGGGCGGGGAGCGGACAAAGAGGTAGAGATGCCCTATCTGTTGCGAGGAGATCAGACTCCTCCCATTGCGGAGGGTCAGGGCACCATGCCCTCCGGCAAGCCAGTCTGCTAGGTCAGCCTCCTTTTCTTCTCCCCTGGGTGTGTTGTTTCTCTAATGAAAGGTAGACTTACTGTTACCTGTCTTTAATCCTGCTGGGGGTGATTTTCTAGTAATTGACTGGACAGAGCACAGTGTCGTTGAGGATACATATGTACTTATCCCATATACCAGATGGTGGCTCCACGGCCCTCCCTCTACAGCTATTGGCCCTCCCAGTCCATTCTAGTCGCTGCCAGTTGGCCACAGGCTGCTCTGCAAACCCTGACCTCAGCATGTTGTTTTTAACAAGACGGATGCGCAGCAGATCGATCACAGTTGCCCCGTAGGATGACGTGGGGGTTAGTCCTGTCCCAGATGACCTGCCCACCCCTTCCAGAGTCACCTTGTCCTTGTTCCTGTGACAGTGTGGCCGTTCGGGGACTACAGTGACAGCCCCCCTGTGAGGGTGCTGGAGTCCGCCAGCTGCTGTGCCAGGTGGTTCGCTGTGAGCCCCAGGCCCTGCTCTGCGTGCCCGCTCACGGCTTTTCTCTTGCAGATGGGTCTGTGTGCACAGAGGTTCCATGGGAGGCATCTTCATGCCAGCCAGCCGCTAGGCCCTGGGGCCCCAGGTAAGGTGTTTGGACCTTTCTGTGGAATTCTGTGTTTTGTAAAGTCTTCTTCATGTTTTCTGGGGCTTGGGTGATCATGTAAGGGGAAGCGGGGTGACAGTGGCCTCCTGGTGTGAGGCAGTCTCTCCCATGTACACAGGGGAGGGCCCTGAAGAAACCTGCTCGCCGGGCGCCTCCCTTCCAAGTCTTGTGATGGAGAGCATGTGGGTTTACGCACCAGAGACTCTGGTTCCACCTCTGAACCCGTTTAGCCCTATGACCTCCATCTCAGACTCTGCTTACCTGAAAAGGGAAGCTAGGATAGCAGTGATGGTTTTAAAACAGGTTTCATGGCTGTGTCCTGACCAACATCCTGATCGTTTTCAGCCAGAAAGCTGTTTTTTATGCTGGAAGTGTGTTGACTCCCCTGGCAGGGAGGTCTTGTGGGGGCTTGGCAGGGTGCTACAAAGCTGCCGGGACTCGCTGCGGCTGGGCTGGGCTGCTCCCCCGACTTGGGCATCCCCCAGGCCCCTGGCGCCAGTCTCCTGTCCTCTCTGGCTCCCCTTCTGCCCTTTTCTGCTCCTGCATCGAAAGTGATGGTGGGCTGCCCGTGCCCTGGTCATCGATACTGCAGGGAGAGGAGTCTCTGAAAGACCTTTCCCCGTGTTTGAAGGGCCCAGCCGTCCCTTCCAAACCCTGGAGCTTTCACACACTAGTTTTTTTCTCCTGCCATTCCCTTCAGAGCTTAGACCTCGGCTGGTCCCTGGACTTGCAGGGGTTCACTTTGTCTTTGAAGTTCAGGGACCTCTTGGCAAAAACCAGTCAACACATTTATACCTGGTCTTCACACTGCAATAAGTTCACGCAGTGCGAAAGAGCATGGGGTGGGGAGGAAGGGCTGTAAACCGTGGCTTCTGCTCTGTGGACTTAACAGGAGTGGAGGACAACCTGCGATGTGTTATTCAAGACAGCCCGTGACTGACGCGCTTGTTGTTGACAGAATCCCCAGCCCTGCCGTCAGCAGAGGGCTGACATCTACCTTTTGTCCTGTGCTGCAGATGTGTTCGGTGGAGGCAGAAACCCTCTACCAGTGCCCTCGCTTAATACACTCCGAAGATGCAACATGGCACCCCAGGAGGTGTGTCTAGCTCCCAGATCAAGGTGAGGTGGGGTTCCATTCACCGTTGCCCCCCGCCTTTCCCCACATTTGGTCTGAGGGCTCATGTCTAGTTCTCTCCTGTCTACATTTGTGTTTGATTCTGTTTTGCTAGAAGTTTCTATTCGCATCTCATAATGTGAAGGTAGTGAGACTATTAGATGTGAGCCACAGGGTACTCGGTAGGCATCCAACAGCCTGAGTGTTCCCTTGGCTTTCAAACCTGCCCTCTGCCCCTGACGTGCATCAGAGGCTTGTCCTGTCCAGTCCCTGGTCCTGGGGCCCCTCAGCCAGCCTTTCCATTTTTCTTGGCTGGCCAAATTAAGTGGGTCTTTGCAGAATAGGGGCTTCCCTGGTGGCTCAGGCGCTAAAAGCATCTGCCTACAATGTGGGAGACCCGGATTCGATCCCTGGGTGGGGAAGATCCCTGGAGCAGGAAATGGCAACCCATTCCAGTACTCTTGCCTGGAAAATCGCATGGACAGAGGAGCCTGATAGGCTACAGTCCATGGGGTCGCAAAGAGTCGGACACGACTGAGCCACTTAACGAATTTTAACTTTTGCAGAATAGGATGACGGTGGGAGAGCTCCTGAGGGTGGTGGTCCATCCTTTGATGTGAAGATACAGTGGGAGTTTGGTTCACAGCCCCTGATAGCACTAAAGTCTAGTCTGTCTGCCCAGATCTGGAAATGCTTGAAAGAAAATCCTTTGTTCTAAAAACCAAACCTTTGATGTGTTTTTCTTTGTTACTGCATCTATTCTGGTGATTTCTAGTTGAGCTTGGATAAATTGGAAGCTTGGGCCTAGTCGATTGGAACCCTCTCAGTGATGCTGCCTCGGGAGAAGATGGTGCTGGAGACTAAATGCTTGTATGGTTCTTCCCTCCTAGGTCAGCCTTAGATCTGGAGGTGGCTGAGGAGGTCCCAAGTTCCTGAGTCAGTGACCTTGGGGTCACCTGGGATCTGGAATGGCTGGTATTTCTCCCTGAGGTGGGAACCGAGCCAGCTGGGAACCCACCAACCCCCTGAGGGTTGGCTGGTGAGTTAATGCCTCTGGCTGGGAACCGCCCCCTGGAGGGTTGGCTGGTTTAAGTCTACGCAGATGGGAACTCCCAACCATTGGTCTTGCCTGTCCTTTCCTGAAGGTCCCTATTGTTTGTGGGCACCAATGGAGCAGAGCGTGGAGAGTGCCGTTCCCACGTGAAGAGCTGCCCGCCATCTGCCCACAGTGTCACGGGAGCCGTGTTCACTCAGCACTAGAGATCCGGGGCAAAGCTGTGGGACTGGCGGCCTGGATCCCCTTCAGCCGCTCTGACTCCTGACAGCGGTGCCCTCGGAGGGCGTAGACCGAGAAGGCTGGCCCAGTCCCTCGGTGACTTCAGTGAACAAGAGTTTTTCTGTTGAGTTGGCAGCTGTTTATGATTTTTCTCTCCACCTGCCCATTCAATAAACTGTATTCACCCACCTCACCTGTGTTTTAAATCCGCAACAAGCCACATGCCAGCGAGGCGGGGCAGCGTGAATGTGGGTCATGGGCCAGATCCTGTTTTCACCCTTTAAGTCCTTCCATCCTGCTTCTGAGGCTAGGCATGCGGGCTGTTGTTTCAGGTGTTGTGTTAGAACAGAGGTGAACCACCTCTTGCTGGTGGTTGGCTCAGGTTAGGACCCGTAAGAGTAGAGGGCTGTGACAGGAAGCAGAGTGTCAGAGGGAGACAGGCGCTGATATCACTGGAAAAGCTGCGGGGGTAGGCTCAGCATGCACCTGCTTGTGTGGCCAGCTGGCCTAGCTTGCATGGAATTGAGGGGTTTCCCAGGACATGGGACTTCGGTTGCCAAAACTAGGAAAGTCCTGGGCAAGCTGGAACAAGTTGGTCAGCTTGTCTGGGGTGTAAAGTACACAGTATTGGGACTTCCTTGTAGTCCAGCAGTTAAGAATCTGCCATCCAACAGGGGACTAGTTGGACCCCTGGCGGGGAACTAAGATCCCACATGCCTTGAGGCAATAAGTCCATATGCCAGTCAGACTGGGTGTCTGTCACTACAAACCAAAGTATTGCTGACTTTTCCTAAACTTGTGAGGTATGATGCTTCTTATTAGGGTATCCTGTGATGGGCCTGCCCCTGGCATGAAGCCCAGCAGGTGGTGTACTTCATTAGGAAGACGCCCACTTGTGCTGGCCTAGATAACCCAGGAGGCCAGAAGCAAGGGGACCCACTGAACTCCAGTCAGTGTGTCTCATCCTTCACTCAGCTTCCAGACAGTGGTCCCTTCTTAGAGGTATTTGTCAGTCTGCGTGTCTGCTGACATTAAAAATAAAGCAGCAGCCCCTGCGCACTGCAGCCAAGAAAGCCTGCATGTCGCAACAAAGACCTAGAGCAGCCAAAACTAAAAATTTAAAGCAATAGGCATGCCTCCTGCCAGCAGGAGAGGTTGTGTGTGTGAAGTGGGCCTTTTTGGTGGGATTTTCCCTGAAAATATGGGAAAGTAGGTTTGTCCAATGACCTTGGCCAGGAAAACCCATGAACGGGAATCCTTTGCTGCCAAAAGATGCAGAAGCAGAGAATGAGGTTTTCGTAATCAAAAACAGCCTATGATTAGAACAATAAACAGTAACCTGCAGGAAAAATGCTAACTTTCTTTGCTAACTAACCAAGCATTTCAGGATAACACTTGGCTTTGGTTCATTACCACTTTCTGGGGAAGTCTTCTCGTGCTATTTTAAAATTGAGGAATCTGGGGTTTGGAGAGATTTAATAGATTTTTGCTAAGAGACCAAAGAGGTGATGGAACCACACTCATAAAGCAGGTCACACTTGCCCCAAGTCTATGCTCTTTATTGTAACTGAGTATATGTTAGTAAATTTCCTAATTGTATTATAGATCAGGGTTGCATTCATAGTGTAAATCCCTTTTATTCTTGGTGGATTATTTTAGACCGGGGGTTTGTACATTATGGCCCATTGCTCAGATCTGGCCTGCTGCCTGTTTTATGTGTTGTTTTTTTTTTTTAATAAAGTTTTACTGGAACACAGCCACACGCACTCTAGCAGGCTGTTCTCTATTAACAACAGAAGTGTTGAGTAGTTACAACAGAGACAATATATTCAGCCAAGACTAAAAGATGTGCTTTCTGGCCCTTTACAGAAAAAAATATGTTGGTTCCTGTTTTTGGCTCTAAGCTTGATGTAGGCAGAGACTGCTGTGTTTTTCTTATTCTGATCCCACCTCTTCTAGCACTCAGCCCAGGGACAGAAGCCAGTGCAGGCAACTCAAAATTGAAATCATTTATTGGATAGATTTGTAGTCCATGTAGGAGCTGGGTGGTCTGTGGTCTCAGTGAGTCTTCTCCACCAATAAAGTAGTAGCTGCTACCGTTAGAACAAGGCTTTAAGCCCATTTCTGTCTGACTTGCTCCTTTAACCATGACATCAAATAACATCTACAAAGTTGCACATGTATGTTTAGTGTTGAGCAGGATGCTTTGGGCTACATGGTGGTTGAACACTGCTCATATTTTTTTGCGTCATTGAAGTTTTCTCTAGGGGACCACAGGCAAGGAGTTGGAGTTGGCTCCCCAGAGAGTCTGAGGACAGCTGAAAGAACGTGTAGGGATACGGGAAGGGGTGGAGGAAGTCAGGTGTGTCTTCAGGCGGCAGACTGAAGACATGAGGACAGGACACCCACGGGAGAAGAGGCAGCTTCGACCCCGCAAGGTCAAGGGCAGTCCGCTTGTGTCATCCACTCCTCCAGCCACAGTTACTTTTCCGTCATCAGGCTAATCAACATCAACATTGGCCCCTAAGAACACGAAGTTCTGGAGAGAAGGCAAAAAAGACGAGAAAGATCATTTTCTGAGCCGCACGGCGTCAGCTTCCTGAAAGGGAAGCCTTTACGGGAAAATACAAGTTGTCACTTGAATCAAAAACCATCAGTCTACAAGCCAAGCCCTTGGAGGCCTTAAACACTGTGCCCCACAGCTGCCTGCCCCTAGGAATTTGTTTGCAATTTCCTGATCTGACTTCTGGAAGACATCCATGAATGCCCCTTTCCTGCTTCATTATTTTACCCCCCTGGGAGAACCATGTACACACGAGTGCTGGTCGAGTTTACTCCCCTCACATAATTAATTTCTAAGGCTGCAGCCCTTAACTTGGAGGGCATATTACACAGTGATGACACAGGTAAACTAGTACTTCTGGATTCACGTCAGGAAGTGTCCTAGGCTTGTCCCTGGCTCTGCCCCGGTGTGTTTCTTCCACCAGAAGGCATAGTCAGGTTTTCTCCAGGCCCACCTGTCCAGGGTGGGAGGCCTGGTCAGGGGCCTAGTGGGGGCTCACAGCCATGGACATTCTGGGCTTTTCAGGTGGCCCCTTATCAGCTCAAGTGGTCCATCTAATCTGACCCCTTTACACCCTCATCCTGCCTTCAATGGCTAACAGGCCTTGTACATTGAAGATGCTCCATTATCATGTTTGAACTGAGTTATTGGGAACTGAGCTATTTGACTGAAGCCAAGATTCCAGATCATCAAAACGTGTCATTTATACTCCAAAATTTAAAACAAAAATTCTTTTCCTATGAGGATTCGGTTCAGGATCTACGTGAGGGTCAGGGACTCCCCCAAGTATCCATCAGCCTTAAAGAAAATATCCTGGAAGGTCTAGAGCTCCCAATTCAGACACCACTTCTCACTGACCTTGTGGATTTGGAACTCCAAGCTGTTGAGGTAGGTGTCCCTTGGCAGAGGGAGTGGGATGCCCTCCTCAAGCTTTGCTGAAAGATAAAGAGCAGAGAGCAGTGGGCTGGTCAGAGGAGACGAGGGAGATGTGAAGATGCAGAACATTGCATTTGCAGCTGGCTAAGGAGAGCGGGCTGCTTTGACATGTGGCAGGCTACTGGATGCAGGGCACATCTGTCCACTCTTCAGCCTCTGGAGCTTCTACTGGCCCCTTCAAGAGCCCCCTTTCATGCGCTATCTAAAGTGGCCTGGGCTGGGACATGCAGTGAGAGGTGTTTACATGCAAGGACTCAACCCTGAGGACCAGCATCTCCTCCACTTTATCTTCTCCAGGCCAGTTTTGCTGCTCTTATCTCTTGGTCATAAAAGCCAGATGGTGAGGCCAGTTGGAGAAGGCTCTGGCATCAGAGGAGGTGCGCTGGGTTCACAGGCTGCCACTATCCCAAGAACTACTTCCATCAGTCATCCAGCAAGTCAGCGACCTCGCCTCACCCTAGGACCCAAATATGCTAACTCCAGGACTTGCCTGGTGGTCCAGTTGTTAAGAATCTGCCTGCCAATGTAGGGGGCAAGGGTTCAATCCCTGGTCCAGGAAGATCCCCCATGCCATGAGGCAACTAATCCTATGCACCGTTGCAACTGAGCCCATGCTCTGGAGCCCACGAGCCACAACTACTGAGCCCATGCACTACAATTACTGAAGCCCATGTGCCTACAGCCTGTGCTCTGCAGCAAGAGAAGCCACTGCAATGAGAAGCCTGAGCACCATAACTGGAGAGTAGCCCCTGATCGCCACAACTAGAGGAAGCCCGTTCGCAACAATGAAGATCCAGCACAGCCAAAAATAAAAATGAAAATGTGCTAACTCCAGGTGCTCTCCACAGCGCTACCTGGAATGTTCAGCCTCCCTTGGGCTAACTCCTTGTGCTTTGGGACTCAACCCAGCCCTCTAGACTGACCTCCAAGTCATGTTCAGCGCCTCCTCATAGCTCCCGCAGTCCTCTAGTTGCCACAGCTTTCTTCTGTGGTGTCATTTATCTAACCATTGTCATTTACATGTCTGCCTTCCCAACAACGTGTGAACTCCATGAGGGCAAAGATCGTGCATCGCTAACCCCCCAGCCACCACAGAAGAGAGGCTCACCTTGTTGAATGAAAGAATGAACCATGAATCCCACAGAAAGGGTAGAATTCAGCTTTTGCATGGGCAGGCTGTAGCAGCTATTCTTACCATTGAGAGAGGGGTACACAATGTGGAGTGCATAGTAATTGAAGATGGATTCCATCAAATTCACCTGGAGCAGAGAAGGGGCCAGAGCAAAGGAATCAAGTAAGACAAGAATAAAAACAGAAATCCATGGGAAGAACATCTGACTCCCCACTCTGAAAACATCAGCCTGTTATCCCATTTACAAAATAGAGGTTGACAATGACCATCACCATGACACACAAACAGTTCCTCGCTCACAACTCCCAAATCCCAAATCTCTGAACTTCATTCTCCACAGGTGTACACAGGCACATTTTGTGACAAAACATGACTTGAACTGTCCTGGTGCTATTTAGTGGATGGTTGTTTGTTTTTATTCTACCTTATTTTAATGTTTTAAAATTTTATTGCAAAACTATGAGTGTGTTTGATTATAGAATGCTGCCCCAGATCCAGGGGGGGCATGCTCCACAGTACCTCCTAAAAATTCCCAGTTCTGAAACTCATCAGTCTCAAGGGCTTTTGAGAAGAGATTGTGTCCCTGGCATTTGTTATAGTGACATATCCTGAGTGTAATATCTGTGAGACATTTGGTCAAGGTGTCTTACTGAATTCATTGCCCCATTTCAAATTGCAGTCCCCATTAGAGCTAGATGCTATTATCATTCCCATTTTATAGTCAAAGAAACAGGCTCAGAAAGGTTAAGTGATTTGCCCAAGGTCACACAGGTAGCAAGTGGCAGAGCTGATGGGCGAGCCCAGACCCACCGTCCTCCAAAGCTCACACTCTGAACGTTCATGTCCTGCCACTCCTTTTGCCCTTCTTGGATGATTAACTTTCGGATGTGATATCCTGATTCCTGCAAGACTACAGTGCATCTTTTCTGGGATCTCGTTGCTTCTCCTGGAGCCCTCCCATGAAGCTTCTTCCCATGAAGCCCTGGTTGGAGAGGACATTCAAGAAATGCTGAAGGACAACAACTCACATTGAAGAAACCGATGTTGGAGTGCTTCAGTTCCAATTTCAGCTCACTGTGCAGAAAGAGAAGCACAGGTCACCCCACGCTGTGGCTGGTACTTTCTCCCAGGTTCCCCCACCAGTGGGGCATGTGGTACTTGTGGGCAAGGGCATTTCTGGGGGCTGGACACCCAAGGGTTCCTCTGCAATGGGCTTGTGGACTTAAGCCTTTAAGCATGCACTGTGTGGGACTTCCTGGTGATCCCGTGGTTGAGAGTCCACTTTGCAATCCAGGATTGATCCCTGGTCAGGGAACTAAGATCCCAGATGCCACAGGACGAGTAAGTCCTTGCACCACAACTACCGAGTGATGAAGATCCCACGGGCTCCACCTAAGACCTGACGCAGTCAGAGAAATAAATATGAAGCATCCATTGTGACTTAAGAAGTGACATCGTTAAAATAATGTTCGCTGAGGCTCTTTGATAACTTTAAGAAATTACGATAATGTAAATATTAACCGGAAAAAGTGGAATACAAAAAAAAAAGTAATGTATGCCTCCAATGATATAAAAATGTATAAAAAAATCTGGAAGGAACCATGAAACTATTAATGGTGATGATCTCTGTGTGGCAAAATGATGGGGGATTTTGTCTGTTTTCTTTTAATACTTTGGTAATTTCCAATTTTTCCTTGCCATGAGCATGTGTTACTTTTACAGCATGGCAATAGACAATAAAAATGGGAAAGAGAGGCATCATAAATGATGCTGGCACGTTGACTCCGTCACTATAAAAGCCAAATCTCAACCCCCCCACCTGCCATATTGAACTCCCTCCTCACAGGCTTTCCCTTGGCTGCTGACCTGGTCCCCTTGTTCAGAAATTCTAATTACCCTGGATCAATCTCTGTTTTCTGCTCACAGGGCAGGGGAGTTTTGATAATTCCTCAGTAAAATTGTGTGAGGTCCTCATGAATCCTCCTTACTTTGCTGTCTCATACTCTAAGCCCTTGGCTGTCTTCTCTGACACTGCAGAGACCCCCAAGCCATATGCACAAACTTGAATTCCAGGACCTCCAAAAGCCCCAAATACTCATTGTTAACTTTTTATTTCTGTAGTTATTTATTTTAATTTGGCCACTTGGCATATGGGATCTTAGTTCCCCAACCAGGGATCAAACCAGTGCCCCCTGCATTGGAAGCACAGCCTTAACCACTGGACTGCCAGGGAAGCCCAGCTTCTCTTTTTAAAGATCTCTTAAGGAGATGTTCATTTTAACAGGGTCAGGGCGTTCTATGAGCCAACAGCATCTAACCCTGAGACCAGGAATTCCTTCTAGGGAACCCATTGCACGTATACCTCAGCAGGGAGCAGAGCATAGAGTGGATGAAATGTGGGGCACAGGTGAAGGCTCTGAACAGAGGACACTGCTAGGACAAGTGCCTATTCATCCCCTTCTCTTCCCCAACCCATGGCCTCTTACCTCCCTGTGGTCAATGAACCAGTGATCCTGCTGGAGTTCACATTGATGGTGATGGAGATGTTGGTACTCTAGAGAAGCGAAAGAGGATGATCCAGATTCTCGGCCCATGAAGACATGCTACTGGGTCCAAGAGCGAGAGACAAATCTCCAGAAATAGATACCACAACTAGATGTGGGACATATGAGTGAAAAGCAGCTGCCTAAGGATTATGAGGAGGCAGGAGGCTGGTGGCTCCACAGATGACTTTAAAGAGAGGTGAGCTGAGGTTTCAGACATCTCCATCTTCATGGAAGCATCAGGAAGGGGGAAATAAGCCCAGACTAAAGACACAGAGCATGTGAATGGGGAGACTGTCCATCTGTAAGCAGGCCACCAAAAGTTCAGAGTCCCCAAGCCCTAGGGACATTTAAAGACACCAGTAATTAACATCTATGTTTAGTGATTAAGGTTGACCTGTTACAGATGTGGGGTTGAACCAGGTGACCGTATCTGGAGGCTCCATCAAGCCTGTCCTATCTATGATGGTTAGCTGTTCTACCTGAGTCCATTTCCTCTTTCCAGGAGGTAAGATCTTACCTGCAACACCTGAATGAATGTTTGTGGCAACATCACTGAACATCTCCACTTTGAAACCTGATTGATATCCCAGAGGCTTGTGGTAGGAAAAACGGAACACTGTTTGTGTCCCTACCAAAGGACAGAAGGCTGGCTGCTGCTTAGGCATGCTACTGCTACTGCTAAGTCACTTCAGTTGTGTCCGACTCTGTGCGACCCCGTAGACGGCAGCCCACCAGGCTCCGCCGTCCCTGGGATTCTCCAGGCAAGAATAGTGGAGTGGGTTGCCATTTCCTTCTCCAATGCATGAAAGTGAAAAGTGAAGGTGAAGTCGCTCAGTCGTGTCCGACTCTTCGTGACCCCATGGACTGCAGCCTACCAGGCTCCTCTGTCCATGGGATTTACCAGGCAAGAGTACTGGAGTGGGGTGCCAATGCTGCTTAGGCATAGACAAGGTAATTATCAGTTTGAACAGTGGCCAAGAACTATTGAAGATGAACAGGGAAGGGTCTGTGGCAGAGTCGGCTTCAAGTTTCATAAGACAACCCACTGGACTACATTTCCTAGCTTCCTTTGCAGTTAGGAATGGCCCTGTGACTGAGTTCTGGCCAAAGCAATGTGTGTCACTTCCCGACCTTATCTTGGATTTCCCAGTCTCCAGAACTATGAGAAATAAATTTCTATTGTTTAAGTCAGCTAGTCTATGATACTTTGTCGTGGGAGCCCCAGCTAAGACAGCACTTGACATATATCATATCTGGAACTCCCCTGGCAGTCCAGTGGTTAGGATTCTGCACCTCCACTGCAGGTGTGATCCCTGGTTGGTAACTAACATCCTGCATGCTGAGTGACTCGGCCGAGAAAATGAAGGAAAAAAAAAAGGCGTCATTTTCTTTTGACCCCCATGTTTTCTGGTGAAAAACATGCTGCCATTGGAAAAGTTTTTCCCTTAGGGATAAGGTGTTTTTTTTCTCTTGCTGCTTTCAAGACTTTTTCTTTACCTCTAATTTTTGGAAATTTAATTATTACATGTCTTGGCATAGATTTCTTTGGGTTTATCTAGTTTGGAATGTGCTCAGCATCTTGAATCTGCAGCTTTATCTGTCTCTTGCTGAATCTGGGAAGTTTTCAGCCATTATTTCTTTGAGTACTTTTCAGCCCCTCCCACTTTCTCCTCTCCTGAGACTGATGGCCTGAATGTTAGATCTTTTGTTCCTGAGGCACTTTTCATTTTTTTTCTTCGGTCTGTTTTTTCTCTGTAGTTCAGATTGGGTGATTTCTACTGTTCTATTCTCTAGTTCCCTTATTCTTTTCTCTCTGGAGCTTAGCAATAAGTTAAATGTTAGTCACTCAGCCATGTCTGACTCTGGGACCCCATGGACTGTAGCCCGCCAGGCTTCTCTGTCCATGGAATTCTACAGGCAAGGATTCTGGGTGGGTAGCCATTCCCTTCTCCAGGAGATCTTCCTGACCCAGGGATTGAACCCAGGTCTCCCTCTGTGCAGGCAGATTCTTCATCATCTGAGCCACCAGGAAGCTATGGTAAAACAATTATTGTCTGAAAGTTTTCTATTTTACTAGACTTCGTTTTTCTGGTTCTTTGGGTGAAGAAAGGAGGGTTTTATTTTTTGTTTATTTGTTTTTTTGGGCCCCACATACTGCCACACAGTTCTCAGATCTCAGTTCCCTGATCAGGGATTGAAACTGCAATCCCTTCATTGGAAGCAAAAAAACTAGAGGGGATTTTGATAGGGATCGTGTTGAGTCTGTGAATGAATTTGGACAATATTGCTATTTTAAAAGTTCTTTAAATGTTATGCTTTCTTTAAAAAGGTAATTTGATAATTTTTATTTATAACATTTTAAATAGGTTTATGCAGGAGACACAAGAGACGAATATTTGATCCCTGGGTTGGGCAGATCCTCTGGAGTAGGAAATGGCAACCTACTCCAGTACTCTTGCCTAGAAAATTCCATGGACAAGGGAACCTGGAGGGCTATAGTCCATGCGGTTGCAGAGGGTCTGACATGACTTAGCAACTAAACAACAACAACAACGCTTTAAATTAAATAAATTTTTAATTTAAGTAAATGTAACAATGAGGAAGCTAAAAATTTCCACCTCAGCTGGAGTGAATGACTTTTAAGGTTTCTTGCAACTCTGACAATGTTATGATTTGATTAGCTATATCAGGAAGCTTGGCTATTCAGACCAAGTGTGCAAGACCCACTCACAACACACCAGAAATAAATAGCCTTCAGCTACTTTAGCTGTGTAGTCTCCCAGTCCTTTAGCCAAGGGAGGGGCTTCTACCCATAGCAAACATGACCTTTTATTGCCCTGGACAGATTCAGACTTACCGCCCTGATTTGGAAGAGGGGCTTGCGGCCAGCAGACTTGGGCCACAAGTCTTCATCCAGAACGAAGGCCTGGATGTCCATCACTGGCATGAACGTCACATTTCCGGGAGTAAATGTCAGGAATGGAGCTGATTCAGGTGATGTCTCAAGCTCTAGTTCCATATTAGGATACAACCTGGCCAGCTGGAAAAATAGGGCAGATACTAGGGGAGGGTACGAGACAAACAGAGGGACCCTGAGCTGTATTAGGGAAGGCCAGATGGGCAGAACCCCCAAGACTCAAGTCTTCAAAGGCCCTAAACTGGCAGTGGAAAATCATAGGATGGTGGGAATTTTATATAATTTTACATGTATATATATAAATATATTAAGTTAAAAATATATATAGTATATCAAATGGTTAATGTAGCAATTTAGTTGATAAGAAATACAAATGGCTATAAATAAATGCATACATGTTAAAATTCAATAGTAATGGGGATATGCACACAAAATGTAGTTTCACATTATTCCATGAAAATGGCCAAAAATTTCATACATGTGACAATATCCAATTTAGGAGAAAAGACACTCAAAATAATGAGAGAAAAAATTAGCGAATATTCTCAAAATATTTGTTAGTAGGGAATTATATTTTCAGAACTCTTTTTCAGTGGATGGCTTTATGGTTGGAAAGAGCACTTTGATAATGTATCAGAATGGGTAGAAATACACAATGGGCAAGCTCCAGTAACAGTGGATGGTCACTGTACTGCCTCCTACACTGTGTTGACTAGCATGCAAGTTTGGGGCCAGAGCTGAATTGCCTGGCTCAAGAGAGGGGAGGCTGAGAACTCTTCTCCACTCTGCTCCTGCTACTTTTCAGCTCTGCTCTACATAAACAGCAAACAAATAGTGGTTGTTGGTCTAGACCCCAGTTATTAGCCTGCCCAATATGTCCCATTTGCACCCTGGAAGGATCCTGAATATTTGTCCTGGCTGAGTGTTATCTCCCATTTGATGACGACCAACCCAGCAGCAACTTAGTGGGGGCAGGTACTAGAGTTGTTCCATTTGATAGATGAAGAAACTGAGGCCCAACAAGATTGAGTTCCCAAGACAGGAAGCAGCAGATCCCAGATTCAAACACAGGCAATCTGAATCTGGATCCTGTGTCTTTATGCCTCCAGAAGTCAGAGAATGATGGAAATTTTGAAGCAAAAAAAATCTTAATAACTTACTTAATAGCTTACTTTTATCCACTATGTTAATAAGCTGTTTGTTTGGAGAAAGTTTATGCACAGCTCGTAGATGTCCACACACAATCTCAACATTTGGCCCATGTCAATGGGCTTGTCCTAAGGTCTTACCTGAGGAATAATGGCCCAGAATGAGCTGGTATGCAGCTGGATTGGGAAGTCCAAGGGAATCTGCAGCACACCAAGCAGGAAGCCACTTGAGAAGCAGGACGCCAGAGTAGTTAGAGGCGTGGACTTGGAGGTCAGGCATCGGGGCCTCAGATGCTGCTTCCGCCAGTTTTTGGCTGACTTATGGTTGATAAACTTCGTTAGGTTCTGTATCTGGAAAAGCAGGATGATCATAATAGCACTTGTACAGGGTGTGCGAGGACTGAACGAGATATTCTAAAGGTAAAGAGCTAAGTGCAGGGCCTGGAACATAGGAAGGGCTTAATAAATGTCTGTGATTGTTATTCATCACTTCTCAGGATTCTCCCCTAAAGGGCCAACAAGAGCTGGTAACCACCACAGTCTGGATTTAACGTGCTTTCAGATATGGCTTTCTCCTACCCCAAACTCTTTTTCTGGCCAGAAGTCTCTCATGGTGCTATTCTCTACCCATGCCTTGGACTTATTCGTCTTTCCCCTTGGCGAGCCCTGCCTATACCTGTCGACAGCACACCTTCCTCCATCTCTTCCCCCTTCAAGATCCTCACCCTTGGGACTCCCATGGTGGTCCAGAGGCTAAGACTCTATGCTCCCAATACAGGAGGCTCAAGTATGATTCCTGATCAGGGAACTAGACCCCAAATGCCACAACTAAAAATCCCGCATGCTGCAACTGATATCTGGGGCAGCTAAGTAATCAAATATTAAAAAGAAAGATTCCCACTGTTCATTTGGGCTGCTGGGAGTTGGTGATGGGCAGGGAGGCCTGGCGTGCTGTGGTTCATGGGGTCACAAAGAATCAGACATGACTGAGCGGCTGAACTGATACTGATTGTTGTTGTTCAGTCACTAAATTGTCCGATTCTTTGGGACTCCATGGACTACAGCACTTCAGGCTTCCTTGTCCTTCACTATCTCCTGCAGTTTGCTCAAACTCATGTCCATTAAGCTGGTGATGCTATCCAACCATCTCATCCTCTGTTGCCCTCTTCTCCTGCCCTCAATCTTTCCCAGCATCAGGGTCTTTTCCAGTGAGTCAGCTCTTTGCATCAGGTGGCCAAACTATTGGAGCTTCAGCTTCAGCATCAGTCCTTCCAGTGAATATTCAGGGTTGATTTCCTTTAGGGTTGACTGGTTTGATCTCCTTGCTGTCCAAGGGACTCTCGAGAGTCTTCGCTAGCATCAGTTCTTTGGCGCTCAGCCTTCTTTACAGTCCAACTCCATTTAGCACTTATCACACTGGTGATAAGTGCACTGCTCGACTGGGAGCTATGAGGGTGCCCTGCTCAGACCTCCCTTCACAGGCATAAGCTGTGAGCAAAGTAGCTGGTTGACAGGCCCCCACATTCCCTGCCTCACACTCAGGCCTCACACCATTCATGCTGGGACCACCCTCTCCCAGACAGCTCCCAGCCCCTGACTGGGCACAGCCCACGTGGTAGAACTGGAGAATTTTCTCAGATTTCAGGATTCGAGGGGATTGCTTAAGACGTGTCAAACTGAAAGTCACAATCAAGGCTTCATTTGCTTACTGCGAGAGAGGAAGCAAGAGAGTAAACAGGAAAGGGCACTGGCCCCGCTGTGTCCCCCTTTTCCCTGTGGCAGGACATAGGATACCATCATGGACCCAGTGGGAGCTGGTGGAGGAGACAGGGAAGGACCAGGAGGCCAAAAAGAAAAAGTACTGACTATTGAGTCAAACTGGAGAAAGCTGTCTTCAAGGCCCCCAGGAAGGGATCTCAGCTGAAGTTACCCACCCCCCACCCCCCATCCACAAATAGGCCTCTGAACGGGACGTATCAAGGCTAGGAATGCAGATTGACAGGCGAGGCACGGGCTTGAGTCCTTAAGGGTACCTCCCTCTGGAAACTAGCAAACACTGGCCATGAACCAAGTCTGGACTGGGTGAGACCTGCCAGGTAAAGCTTAATGTAATTGCCACAGGCAGACCTGAAAGATCACACATAGGATTTCACCTTGGAGCCAGACTCCTCTGACGCCCGCCTGATACACACGCCTCTAATAAGCAAGCTTGGTGCTGTGGCTCCCCTTCGGCTTAGCTGAGACTTAGAGACACAGCAGCGCTTCTGCTGCATCTGCCTGCCTTCCCTTTGCTTCACAGCTATCTCAGGTGGCTCAGATGGTAAAGTGTCTGCCTACAATGTGGGAGACCCAGGTTCGATCCCCGGATTGGGAAGATCCTCTGGAGAAGGAAATGGCAACCCACTCCAGTACTCTTGCCTGGAAAATCCCATGGACGGAGGAGCCTGGTAGGCTACAATCCATGGGGTCGCAAAGAGTCGGACACGACTGAATGACTTCACTTCAAGGGCTCGTCCCACCTGCTCCATCCTCCAATGCCCATTATCTCCCCAGGTGTTTTCCTAATACATCTCTTATAAGTCTGAGGTTGTCTTGGCATCTGCTGCTTGGAGTACCTGATACAACACACAAGAGCCTGTGTTATTTTTTGAAAATACTATCGAGACTTCACTGGCGGTCCAGTGGTTAAAACTTCGAAATCCAGGGGGTGCCGGTTCGATTCCTGGTCGGGGAACTAAGATCCTGCATGTCGCACGGTGCAGCCAAAAATAAAAATTGAAAAAAAATCATATCGCTACTATAGCTAACATACATACATGCATCAGACTCCAAGTTCTTACAGGCTGTCTCATATAATCCCTGGGGAATAGGCACACTTGGGATTCACACACACAAAGAGGGAAACTGAGGCACAGCCTGGATTCAGACCCCTATTTGGGAGGCTCCAAATGCCACATTCTTCTCCTGGCTCCCCAGAGCACTCACAGTGGATCTACTGTCCCATCTGATTTTCTCTCCGGGGACCCCCAGCCTCTTCCCTCCCCTACTCACATGCTTATTTTGGATGGTGAATTTCATCTGCCCGGCCTGATGGTAAACCCTGCTGGCCGTGTTGAAGACATATTCGGAGACGGCAAAGTAGATCATGTGGTCGTTTTTCTGGGGCAGCGTGATGGGTGGAGCATCGAAGGGGACTGAGGAGTTCCAGTTTCTGCCGAAGAATTCACCCTGCAGACAGAAGGACACATTGGCCACCAGGGTTCCTACCAGAGAAAATGTCAGGCCCGGGAGGCGGCTGGGCTGGCGATTCCTCTCTAGACTGTAGGGCTGGTGTCTTGGAAGATTCATCTGGCCCCACAGTATGAAGGCCCTAGCAGCTACCTGAAATTCACCTGTTGTAGACTGTTTTCTTTGGGTGGGAGCTGTGTCCTGTGTTCTTCCAGGCCCAGGATGCAGGAGAGGGAGCACTGCCCAGGGAAAAGTATGGACTCTGGAGCTTAACTGTTTGGTTTTGGATCCTGGCCTGCCACTTACTTGCTCTGGGATCTTGGGTAAGTCTCCGACTTCTTTGTGCCTCAACTCCCTCACCTGAAAAATGGAGATGATGTGGGACTTCCCTGGTGGTCCAGTGGTGAGGAATCCGCCTTGCAATGCAAGGGATGAGGGTTCGATCCCTGGTTGGAGAACGAACACCCCACATGCCATGGGGGCAACTAAGCCCATTCGCCATAACTACGGAGCCTGCGCTCTGGAGTGCTCATGCTCTGACTAGAGAGCCTGTGTGCCGCAGGGATAGACCCTACACGCTGCAGCAAAGATCCCATGTCCTGAAACGAAGACCAACACCGCCAAAAACATTAATTAAAAAAATTTAAAAAGTGGGGGTGCTAATGGTTTCTACTTCATAGAGGCGGTATGAAATTTACGTGCATTAACATTTGTACGGGCTGCCCTGGTGGCTCAGAGGTTAAAGTGTCTGCCTGGAATGCGGGAGACCTGGGTTCAATCCTTGGGTCAGTAAGATCCCCTGGAGAAGGAAATGGCAACCCACTCCAGTACTCTTGCCTGGAGAATCCCATGGAGGGAGGAGCCTGGTGGGCTACAGTCCATGAGGTCGCAAAGAGTCAGACATGACTGAGCAACTTCACTTTCACTTTTCACTTTCACTTTCACTAACATTTGTACAAATACTTAAAATAGCACTTGGCTCATAGTGAGAGGAGCTTCCCGAGGTGGCGCTAGTGGTAAAGAATCTGCCTGCCGAGGCAGGAGACATAGGTTTGCTCCGGAAGATCCTCCAGAGGTGGGCATGGGAACTCATTCCAGTATTCTTGCCTGGAAAATCCCATGGACAGAGGAACCTGGCGGACTACAGTCCATAGCGTTGTGAAGAGTCGGACATGACTGAAGCGACTTAGCATGCACACTCAGAGTAAAAAGCATGTAAAGAAAGTGTGAAGTTGCTCAGTCGTGTCCGACTCTTTGCCCCATGGACTGTAGCCTACCAGGCTCCTCTGTCTGTGGGATTCTCCAGGCAAAAATACTGGAGTGGGTTGCCATTTCCTTCTCCAGGGGATCTTCCCAACCTAGGGATCGAATCCAGGTCTCCCAAATTGCAGGCAGACACTTTACCGTCTGAGCCACCAGGGAAGCCCTGTAAGTGTTAGGTGTTAGTTAAATAAATAAAACTGGAGAGGGGTGACACTCCAGGACCTGTCTCAACAAGGGTTGTGGGAAAGACCAGAATGAAGACAGAGTGTATTCTTTTCCTACTGCTGCTGTAACAAATGACCATAATCTTAGTGGTTTAAAACAGCAGAGACTGTAGTCCTTCACGTTTCTGGAGGTTAGAAGTTAAAACTCAAGATGTTGGCAAGTCTGCCTTCTTGAGGCTTCTGGGGTGTATCTGCTTCCTTTTCTACCCTGTAGAGGCCACCTGCATTCCTTAGCTTCTGGACCCTCCCTTTCATCACTCTGACCTTTAGTTCCAAGCTCTTGTTTCTGTTGTCACATTGCCTCCTGTCCTTTATCACCTACCCCCTTATAAGGGGCTTCCCTGGTGGCTCGGATGGTAAAGCATCTGCCTGCAATGCAGGAGACGCAGGTTCGATCCCTGGGTCGGGAAGATCCCCTGGAGAAGGAAATGGCAACCCACTCCGGCACTCTTGCCTGGAAATCCCCACAGTCAGAGGAGCCTGGGGGCACAAAGAGTCGAACTCGACTGAGTGACTAAGCACAGCACATGATGACAGCAACGTGAAAGTGAAGTGAAGTCACTCAGTCGTGTCCGACTCTTTGTGACCCGGTGGACTGTAGCTCACCAGGATCCTCCGTCCATGGGATTCTCCAGGCAAGAATACTGGAGTGGGGTGCCATTTCCTTCTCCAGGGGATCTTCCTGACCCACAGATCAAACCCAGGTCTCCTGTATTGCAGGCAGACGCTTTAACCTCTGAGCCACAGCTAGCCTACTAATCCAGGATAATCTTGTCATTTCAAGATCCTTCATTTAATTAAACATTTTACCGTATATTTCAAAATCCCATTTGCCATACACAGTAAAATGTTCAGATTCTGAGGACTGGGACACGGACGTCTAAGGGAGACATTTTTCAGTCTACTAAGGGAGTAAGGCAGGTAGTGATAATACTGTACCCTTACACATACTACATGCCAGGCACTTGGCTATGCACATTATACACATCTCACGTAATTCCTGTAGTCACTTTATGATATAGGCTATTATTATTCAAATTCCATGGAGGCTCAGAAAAGTTAAGTAATTCTCCCAAGATTCTTCAGCACATAAGTGCTAGGGTCTTCTGGATTCCAGACAGATTTACTATGCTGGTTCAGAGACCTCATCTTGGGTTTTGTTCTGCCGTGTGTGCTGTGTATCACATCTTCCCACTGTGGGCACTGGTCAGGGACATGGACTGACAAGCAGATGGTCTGGAGGAGAGGAGAAGCCAACTCTGAGAGGGAGAACTGGATTTCTGCCAGTCCCCGGCTCCAAGGCCCTTTCTCTACAGCCCCTTACCTTGAAGGGTGTATCCAGGCCTTGGAAGGTCACCTGGGGAGCTCCTACTAAACGGTAGTCAATGCCGGCAATCTGGTCAATCATTGAGGTGACTATGAGCAGGAAAGAGACAGTATTATGAACAAGGGAGCCAAACACAGTTGTTCAAGTTGTGCATTGTGCAAATCTACGGAGCTCTTTTCCCATATAGTCTTTGGAGAGTGAAAATGGGGTTGGTGCTGATCAATGGTAACTTCAGTCACAAAGAGAGTGAGTGCTTCATAACCTCATTCATTCAATATTTATTGAGTACTTGCTATATACCAGGCACAATGAATGCAAGAGGCTGATGAAACAGGTTAGTAGGAGAGTCAAAGTCTCTGTTCTTCTGGAGCTGGCAATCCAGAAGGGAAAAAAAGAGAAGTATTTGAGCAAATAGATATAAAGTCACAACTCTTCTAGGTAGCATAAAGTCACAGGATGATGCTAGCCATATAAAGGGGGTGAAACGGGGGATATAGAGTCAGAGGAGGTTTTGCTTGGGCCGAGATCTGAAGGAGGAATAGGTGTCAATTGGTTGGCAGGGCAGGCAGAAGGGGGGACTCAGGGAAGGATGTTCCTGGCAAAGGGAACGACACATGCAAAGATCTTGTAGAAGTATGGGACATGGTGTATTAGTGGAATCACAGGGACCCATGTGGCAGCCAAGTTGCCCAGAGCAAGATGAAGCTGGCAGTCAGGCCTGCCCATGGGATGCTGTATCACCCACTGCAGGGTTGATGTTCTGATAGTCAGGGGAGTCTTTGATGGCTTTAAGAAGAAGGGAGGATCTGACCTGATGTATGATTGTACAAGGTCCTTTGGATGCCGGATGGGCAAGGCTCAGGGGTGCATGGGAATCTCAGAGCACCCCTGTTTTGTTCAAGCAGCCAGTACAGAGTCAGCATGTGATTCTCCCATGTATTTGTAATCCTTTGCTCACTGGTGCACCCAGCAGGTTGCTGAGTCCCCACCCTCAATCACCTTATGCCCCCGTCTCCAGACAGCAGACCCTCATATGTCCAACCATGTAGGATGGAGAAATACTCGATGGGGAAAATTCTCCCAGGGTTCTTGGGAGATGATGGTGATGGTTCCAGGGGTAATGTGTGCCACGGCACCTGACAGCACCCAGAGAAGAGAAGAAGGCTGCAAACCTGGCAGAGTGCGGAGATAGGGCTCCAGGCGGGAGGCTGCTGACTCCTTGACCATTTTGCAGATCTGCCAAAGTGGACGAGACAGCCACGTGAGTCCTTCCACATCTCTCTCCCAGACCATGTCCCTGCCCACTTCCTCACTGCCACTTCAGGAACCATGGGTCATATGCCCGCCCTGTAGGCAGGTGAGTGGAGGGGAGGGAGAATATGGTGAAAATGGAGACAAGACCTCCATCAACCACAACACTTGGTCACTGCCCATTTGTGTTTGCCCAGCTTAAGTTCCTAGACTTTTCTGGAACCCTCATTAAAAGCAGATGGTGGTCAAGTCAGCACTTCCCTGAAGTCTGCTCTTGCCATGGTCTTCAATTCAATGTCTTGGTTGCTAAGTGCCCAGAAGTGCAGTATGCATTTATTAGACAGCAGAGGTTGGTGGGGGGAACTTCCTGGCGGTCTAGTGGTTAAGACTTCGCCTTCCAATGTATAGGGTGTGGTTGGGGAGCTAGGATCCCACATGCCTCCTGGTCAAAAAGCCAAAGTATAAAACAAAAAGCAATATTGTAACACATTCAATAAAGATTTTAAAAGTGGTCCACATCAAAAAATATTTTAGAAAAGAGAAAAGAGACAGAGGGATCAGAGGGACAAAACAGAAAAGCTTCTAGGTGCAGGAGGCAGCTCTTATATCAGAGGCTCCACCGCCCCATCTTCCTGCTCCTTTGCCATCTCTTCCTACTGGGATTCCTTGCCATCTGGGATTAGCGGATCTGTGAAGGGGCTCCGTGCCTGGTCTGCAGGCAGTACTCAGTAGGGCCACCAGAGGGCGCCCCAAAGCACAGCCAGGAGAACTCCGTTCCTCAGCCAGCCACCCAGCTTCCTCCTCCGTGTCAAGAATGGGAGAGACCAGAAGTTGGAAGCTTGTCACTTCCTAACGTTAGCCATATCTATACTATTTCTATGAATTTTCCCTTCTTACCTGTTAAAGTAATTAATATTTCTTTTATACTGAAAGTGAAAGTGAAGTCGCTCAGTCGTGTCCGACTCTTTGCGACCCGCTGGACTGTAGCCCAATAAGCGTCTCCATCCATGGGATTCTCCAGGCAAGAATACTGGAGTGGATTGCCATTTCCTTCTCCAAGTGGCATTTTAAAAACTATATAGTCACTTAGTCATGTTAGACTCGTGACCCCATGGACTGTAGCCCGCCAGGCTCCTCTGTCCATGGAATTCTCCAGGCAAGAATACTGGAGTGGGTTGCCATTTCCTTTTCTGGGGGATCTTTCTGATCTAGGGATCAAACCCCGGTCTCCTGCACTGCAGACAGATTCTTTACTGTCTGAACCACCAGGGAAGCCCCTAAAAACTATAGACGTTTAATAAAAAATACAGAAAACTACCACTGTTTTCAAAGGGAAACTGTTACCCTTGGCATAAACAGGATATACCTGGGGAAAAAAGTGGGAAAAGCCACTCTGCAAGGTGGGCTAGATATAGCTGCCCACAAGATAATGCCCCTTCTTTGTTAAAGGAAAGTGTTCAGCACATATTAGCCCTAAATGGAGACTTCCCCTTTGACATGAAAGAGAAAAGGGACCGCATAGGGAATCCCTTGTTCATTTTATCATTCTGCATAATTTAAATGATTATGGGGGAGCTGTCCCCACTTTGGGAACCACTGTTTGATGCAAACTCCAAGTCAGCCTGTGTCCGGTGCACCTGGCCTGGCTTCTCCTGAAGCAGAGGGTACGGGCAGCGCTCCCGGGCAGCCAGCCCTTCCAGGCCTGCATCCATCCACCCCCAGCCCCTCTCTCTGCAGAGCCACCTGGGGCTTTGCACTCACAGCCCCATGGAGGCCGGTCAGTGACCGCATCCTTGGAAACTGTTCTTGTGCTTAGCCTTTCTGACACCTGCCCCGCTTCCCACTGGACACATGGCTCCCGGATTTTTCTGGCCCATGTTTCCTGTGTTGGTAGGGCAGAGACCACCCTTGCCTCTGGCCTCAACATGCTGCACAGGGCTACAGGAGCATACATGTCTATGAAAATAAGCTTGCCCTCCCCCTTTTTTAAGCTTGCCCCCTTTACCTAGCTGCTCTTCTGTACTAGGCACTGGTCAGTGCCTGTAGCTATGATGTCGTATGGTCCTCACAATAGCCCTCCAAGGTAGGTGCTACGATTCTTTCTATTATTTTTTTGGCTGCACCTCACGGCATGCAGAACTTCCCCAATTAGGGAAGGAACCTGCAGCCCCGCCCCCTGCAGTGGAAGTGGGGAATCTTAATCACCGGCCCACCAGGGAAGCCCTATTTCTATTTTATAGATAAAAATCCTAAGGTCCAGAGAAGTTAGGCCAGTTAACCAAGGCATCACAGCCAGCAAAGTGGCAGAGCTGGGATTTAAACCCAAAGTATCTGCTTACAGAGTTCATGCGCTCAACAGTCCTCACTGTTGAAGGAGGTGAAACCCAGTTGGGAAATGACTCTGGAACAGTAATAACGTGAGTCCTCTGAACACACCCAGTGTACCTCTATCTAATCAAATCCTCAGAGCTCCCTTCAAAATAGGGGTTATTGTCTCCATTTAACCAATGAGGAAACTGAGACTCCAGGGGGGGTCCCTCAATTTGCCCGAAGATACACAGAGGGGAAATGGAAGAGGTACCTCTTTGCCTCTAAGACCAAGCCTTTTTGTAGAGGTGAGAGATACCAAGGGCTGACCTCACTGCTGTTTTCAATGTGGTGCATTTTATCGGATCAGGATAGGGAACATTATTTGAGAAATATTTTCCTCTATTTGAGATAAGAAAGATATCCTAGGTTTTCTCCCTGAAACTCTTAGATTTATTTTGGCATTTAAATCCTTAGACCACAATAAATAAATAAATAAATCCTTAGACCAAAAAATAAAAATAAAAATAAAAAAATAAATCCTTAGACCACCTGGAGTTGATTTTTGTATATGGTGTGAGGAAAGGATTTAAAGTCACTTCTCCATATCTAACATTATTTATAACAAAGATATCACTCTATCAGTTCCAAATGCCAATTTAGCATGTGTGGTTATACAAATCTGGGAAAGCCTTGACATTTTCCTTTACATCATGAATGAAGAAGCTTTTGCTAAGCAAATTCCAATGACAACATATTTAAGAGCCAAGACTGTGTCTACACACCAAACGTGTACATGCCGATGATCTGCGTGTTAACTACAAATCTGCTCATCCTTTTGTTTACCTTTTGTTCCAAGATGTTTTTGACATTGTTTTCAATTCTTTCATGGAAGAGGTTCAGGATCCAGCTGGAGAAAAGAGGAAATCAGGTCAGAGCCCACTTTATGATTAGCTGAGACTCCTAAGAGAGGGCTAGTGCTGGCACTAGTGGTAAAGAAACTGCCTGCCAAGGCGGGAGACACAGATGTGGGTTGGATTCTTGGGTCGGGAAGATCCCCTGGAGGAGGGCACCGGCAATCCACTCCAGTATTGTTGCCTGGCGAATTCCATGGACAGAGGAGCCTGACCAACGACAAGTCCAGGGAGCCCTAAGGAGCTGGACACAACTGAGTGACTAACACTTTCACTTTCACTTCCCGAGAGAAGGGTTACCCATGGATCTGAGCTTTCCCATGTGCTATTCCAAGAAGGGACCTAGCCAGATGAATTTGATCCAAGGGATGGTGACCATAGTATGCTGCTAAATCAGAAATATAGGTGAGAGTAGGCTAGTTAGGGGTGTGGTATTAACTATGCACATCAACATCGCCAATATTCTTTTCCTTCCACAAAATCCACTCATTTCCTATTTCCAGTCCTGGTGGTTCAGTGGGACTAACCCTACTCCTAACCCCTAGGTCTAGAGGTGGGCCCTAGACCCTGGCTCAGCCAGTAAGAGTCCAAAATGATTGATCCAAGGAATGGTCTTGTCACCCCACATTGACCAACAAGAACTTGGTCAAAGTTCTTATTGGCCAATGCTTTACCTGGAGCCCTATGGAAAAGGTTGCTCCTGCTTGCTGAGATGGTGGGCTCTAACTGACAAGGAAACCTGGCTTCCTGAGACTATCTCTGCCACTCTAAGAGTGGAGGACCCTGTCTGAGACTGAGCAGACCTAGACCCAGGAGACAGAGAGATTCCTGGCAATATCAAACACCTGAAGCCAATCGCAGCTTTGGCTTCCTCCATGGACTTTTGGGGCTTCCCTGGTGGTTCAGTGGTAAAGAACTTGCCTGCCAATACGGGAGATGTGCGTTCAGTTCCTGGGTGGGGAAGATCCCCTGCAGGAGGAAATGGCAACCTGCTCCAGTATTCTTGCCTGGGAAATCCCATGGCCAAAGGAGCTCGGTGGGCTACAGTCTAGGGGGTTGCAAAATCCTCTAACATGACTTAGTGACTGAGCATGCACAGACTTTTTAGGTATATGTGAGCCAGTCAAGTCCATTCTCAATGCTTAAACACCTGAGTTGAATTTCTGTAACTTGCAACTTAAAGGAGGCTGGCGAATTTGTATGTCAAAAATTTTAAAGATTTCTTGGGGAGAAGAAACGGTGGACCGAGAAGAATAAGAATGGATATGAATAATCTGCTTAGAAAACATGAAATATGTGGCTCTTAAGGATGCACAACATTATTCACAATATAGCACTCACTAAAACTGAGACACTGTTACCTTTCAGATTGGCAAAAAGCTTAATCTCTGATGATCTGCCCGTGATGGCGATTGTACTTTCTTACCTTGCTAATGGATGTGAAAACTAGCAAGTCCCTTGGAGGGCAGTTTGTTGGTAAATATTAAAATTACAAAATGCACATACCAATTTAAGAATAAATCCTAGAGTTTATTTGACCAGGTATAAAATGATATTATTCCCCAAGGTTATTCTTCTAGCATTATTTATAGTAACAAATGACAGGAAGAAACCCTCACTCCCAAACTAAAAATGTATTTATAGAGGACTAACTATATATGTTTTGAAAAGTTAAAGTGTTAGTTGCTCAGTCGTGTCTGACTCTTTGCAACCTCATGGGCTGTAGCCTACTAGGCTCCTCTGTCCATGGAATTCTCCAGGCAAGAAGCTCCCCTGCCAACTCCATTCTGCTCTTCTCTGTGTCCTGGAGGGCTGATGTCTAGAGATTCATCTCCCAAACTCTCTTGCTCTCTGGCTGCTGGTTGTTTTGGCTAATCGGAGGCACAGGCAGGAAGGAGAGAGGAGATGGGGTGCTTATACCAGGTGCCTCCCTGTTGGACACTACAGTCCGGTCCCCTGTCCCCTCCTCTGAGATTTCAGTTCTTTCCGGCTCTGGTAACTCCCTTGCCCCCTTGCCTCCCTTGCTGAACACTCCTTCATCCTGCCCACACTCGAGTTAATATTCCCTCTTGTTTGCCACTGACTCTTGTCAGTTAAGCCTTTCGAGTTGCCCTCTGTGTCCTGTTGGGATCAGTGATGAAGTGCCAACCCAAACACAGTGAGAGGCTGTCACCCCACAGACCACCACCGTTCATTCCATATTCACTGAGCAGACCCTCCAGGGAAATCACTTTGAAATGCGGGCTTACCTTGAAAGACAGTCTTGCCCAGGCATTGGCAAACTGTTTCTTAAAGGGCCAGACTGTCAATACTTTTGGCACTGCATGCCAAATGGTCTCTGCCAACTACTCAACACTGCTGTTGTCAGACTAAAGCAGTCCTGGACGAATGGGCATGGCTGTGTTCCAGTGAAACTTTGCTTACTGGTGGCTGTGACTTCCCTAGTAGTCTAGGGGCTAAGACCCCATGTTCCCAATGCAGGGGGCCCAGGTTCAATCCCTGGTCAGGGAACTAGATCCCATGAATCGCAACTAAGAAGTTGCTTGCCACAACTAAAGATCCCACGTGCAACAAAGATCAGTGATCCCACATGCAGAACTAAGACCTGGTGCAGCTAAATATACAAATGAATATTTAAAAATAGATAAATTTAAGCAATGGTTGGCAGGTGGATTTGGCCCCTAGGCCTTACTTAGTTCATTGACCTCTGATCTTGATGGATCCTCAGTATTGCTCTTATGTCCCATCAGAGGCATCCCTTGGGTGAGCTGGATGCTGAGGCAGCTCTGACAATCTCCAGCAGGTGTGTTTGGGGGTCACTTACCTTATGTGTCCAGAAATTTCAATGCTGACATGGCCGATGGAGTTGTGGCAGTGGGTCACGGAGACAGTGGGTCGCCCAGACTGGTCCTTGTCCAAGTTCAGAGAAACCAAGATGGACATGCCATCCACACTCAGATCAAATGTGCCATGTAAGGTGCTGGGTGGGAGAAATGAGAAGCAAAGGGTATAGAGTCAGTCACCTCCCAGAAGATGAGCCAAGCTTATGCAGAACCAGGTTTGTCTCTCAATCCCCACCAACTAGTTGTGGGTCCTGAGTCTCAATTTTTAAACTTCCCAGGTGGGGTAGTAGTAAAGAATCTGCTTGTCAATGCAGGAGACATAAGAGTCTTGGGTTCCATCTCTGGGTCAGGAAGATCCTCTGTAGAAAGAAATGGCAACCCATTCCAATATTCTTGCCTGGAGAATCCCCATGGACAGAGGAGCCTGGTGGGCTGCAGTCCATAGGGTTGCAGAGTTCGGACACGAGCGGTTTAGCATACACACATAGCTGGTGTCGAGTATTTGCTGTGTGCCGGGCACACTGCTAAATGCCTTATAACTGTTATTTTATATAAGCTGCAACTGCACCTATGAGGTGGATTATTATTGACCCCATTTTACAGATAATGAAACTAAGGCTTAGGGATGATCAGATCTGTGTCATTTATTGACTGGAGAGGTTTCAGCCCAGAAAGGGAATTCCACTGGGGGAGGACATTTTGTTTTGTGTTATGCAGTCTCTAAGTCGTGTCCACCTCTTTTGCAACCGCATGGAGCCCGGCAAGGCTCTTCTGTCCCTGGGGCAAGAATACTGGAGTGGGTTGCCGTTTGTTTCTCCAGGGGATCTTCCCAACCCAGGGATCAAACCTATGTCTCCTACTTGGCAAGCGGATTCTTTCCCACTGAGCCACCAGGGAAGCCCAGGAGAGGATATGACCTTGCCCAAAGTTGAGACACAGTCTAACGCCAGTACTACTCACATGAAAGACTTTTTCACCTTCCAGTTCCCACTGACAGATACATGGTTATTGGACAAGGAGGCTTTGATACCCTGTCTTGGGTGTAGACTCAGCTGGGAGTTCCGGAGTAAGAAGTGATGGATCCTCATTCTAGGGAAGGAAGACAGATCATGAGACTCAGAAAAACCAGGGGCACTTCAGTCCTCTAAATGAATCTTGAGAGTCCCCTTCAGCCTCTCACACTCTTTCAAGTTTACCAACTTAAACCAAAAAGGACAAATCATTTCATTCACATCCTTCATGGTCTGCTCAGGTTTTACCTCCTCCAGGAAGCCTTTCTTCCCCAAGCTTCCAAGACCAAAGACCTTCCTCTTGCCTCTGACACCCACCCTCACGAGCTGCCCTTGTCTATCTTACTGGATTCTCACCACCTTGAGGACCTTGTGGATGGTCTGCCCCTGCCCCCGTGCCGTCTGCCTGCCTTTCTGTAGAAAAACTTTAGTCAAAGAATACATTTAATTGGAGAAGTGAGAAAACACAGAAACAAAGGAAAATAGTCAAACCAGAACAAACAAGAATACTTTAGTCATTAAAGAAAAAACCTTTAGTTCCTGCTCAAGGGCTTTAGATAATATTCTGAGCCATGTCCTTTGAGCCATTTTGTATATAGTGAAACCCCCACTATGTGGAAGAAGTTAACCACATGATGGCCAGAAGGTAGCTATGACGTAATTCCAAGAATCAGCATCCAAGAAATGGGAACAAACCAACTCTGTAACTATAGACTAATTTTACTTAAAAAGAGTCAAAATGATGCTGATCAGACCACTGAATGGCCAATTCCAGGATGACTGGCGGAGCTGACTGTGCCGCTTCTGCATGCAGCCCGGTCCCTCCACCTACACACCCCTGAAACTCTTGCCCACTGATTGGCAGCGGGGAGTTGGCCTTTGGAACTGACTCCACCCTCTCCTTTGTTTGTGGCCTCTGAAATAGCACAAACTTTCCTTTCCACCAAACTTTCCCCTTTCAAATGGCAAGCATCTGGATCTCACTTGTGTAACACTGCGAGCTGGCTTTGCATCGTGTATCCTTCAGCTTCCCTTTTGTATTCCCACCCTAACCCACTTGGAATACAAATAAGAGCTCACTATTTAGATCCTGGGACCTGTGGGGCATACATATGAGAAATATGCTGTAGACACACTTTTCTTTTCCTATAGAGTTTAAAAAAAAAAAAACATTGTTCACTTTCCCTTACAGCCTCAATCAACTGCAGGTGAGTAGCAGTGACCCCTCTGCTCTGGTCATTTGTTGTTTTTTTTTGTTCACAGATCCATTGCTTCTTCGTCCCTTCTTCTAAACATATGTTAGCTGGGAATGATGTGTGCAAACTACATTTCCCAGAATTCTTTGCACCTGGTGTCTGGTTAGGACTGGCCAATGGGATGCTTTGGGAAGAGATGAGTGGATAGGCAAAGAGGAGAAGCCAGGATATTTTTTCTCCTCTCTGCCTCAGATTGTGTCTTGGTAGTGTTGGTTATATTTCCACATTGGGGCAGCTCCTGCAGACAGCCCGTTCCTTCATGATCTTAGCTCCTTTCTAGAGACCCTGGATCTTGTACTCTGTTGATTTTGTCTTTTGTCTTGTCTTTTTCTCTCTAGCTTTTAGGGATGTTAGTAGCTTTTCATTGCTGCTAATTTTAGGTTGTGTCATCATTCTCAAAGTGGCTTTTCAACTCTTCCAACACCTTTGTAGCAAATTCCTTATATGCAGTTCCCTCCACTGAAGTTCCTGGCGTGGGTTTTCTACTTTCCCAGCTAGTGCCTGATGGATACATTCACCCTGCCTGGGACACTCATCTTCATTACTCACTGTGGTCATTTAAGTTGGTGGTTTTTGTCAGATCAACACTTATTTGTCCACTCAACAAAAATTCATTGAGATTCTCCTGCTCTGTCAGACCTGGCTCCAGACACAAAAGCCATAGAGATTCAAAACTCAGTCCTTGCCCTTGGAGAGCTTACAGTTGGTGGTAAATCCGGATGTTAACAGACCACAGTAACTCACTGTGAACATCAACTGCAAGGGGGTGCTCTAGGGCTGTGGTAAGGAGCATCGCTCTGTAAGTGGCATGTCCTGGATATTTTCTGTCTGTGCATAAATTTAAAATGACTTCTTTTTGCCGACTGTCTCAGGGAAATTGTCTTGAGAGACTTGAGAAGGATTCCAAGAAGCAGCCTTTTCTGTCAGTGATGGACAAACGATCCCCAAGAACCTATTCTGGACACTGAGGAAGCTGGGGAAGGAGAATTCATATAATCAAAGAATGAATGAAAAAAGAGTAAGGGGTGAGGACTCTAGGGCTGAATATGAGAAAGCTGGAGGGAGTGTAAGATTAGTTACATCTCACAGGGAGGGAGAAGGGGAACCAGGGCTGTTAACCAGAGACCAGGAGGCTCCTGCTTCATTTCTTACTGGGGATATGTGTGGATGCTATCTTCAAGGGGTAGTATGCAAATAAAATGTGGACAGGGTCCAGAAAGGCTTAAAGTCCTTGATTGCAACCCCTAACAGGCTCTGAAGGGTTGATGGTACATCTCAAACAAGTCCTTGATCTGGAGAGTAGCCAGGGTTCCCTGTGTATTAGTCCCTCAGTTGTGTCCAACTCTTTGTGATCCCAGGGACTGTAGCCTCTCCCCACGGAATTCTCCAGGCAAGAATACTGGAGTGGGTTGCCATTCCCTTCTCCAGGGGATATTTCTGACCCAGGGATCAAACCCAGGTCTATCGCATTGCAGGCAGATTCTTTACCATCTGAGCCACCAGGGAAGCACCCAGGGTTCCCTGGCAGAGGAAGAATCCAGAGCTGATCTTTGTAGGGCTGACATAGGAACTGATGAATGGTTTCTAATTCAGATGATTCAAAAAACACATAGCACCTTCCAAAAGTCCCACAAGAGCTGGCCACAATCCCTTTACCTTTAGTCCAAGTGATGGCTCAATGTTTATCCCCCTTCCCCATGACCCTAGGTCCCCATTCTTCCCTTTCTGCTGCCCCCGTGGAGGAGAACAGAGACCTCACCCACTAAACACATAGTTCACACTTCCAAGCCAACCAATTCCGTAGCTTCCTGACAAATCAGGCAACTTGATGGTGGACAGGTCATTCTTCAGGGTGGCTACTCCATATTGACGGGCTGGAGGGACATAGAGTTAACACATTCAGTGGGAGGTAGCTAAGTATAACAGTTGAATGGCTGGGCTTTGGAGTCATGTGGACTGGGATGAAATGCAGGATTTATCACATACTATTGTAATCCCAAGCAATTTCCTTATACTCCCTGAGCCTCAGTTCCCCCATCTGTAAAATGGTAACAACAACAACGATGATGATGATACTAACCTGAGTCTGAGAATTAAATTAGATCATGAATGCAAAGTGCCAGGTTAGTGGCA
This sequence comes from Bos mutus, assembly GCF_027580195.1. Taxonomy (NCBI): domain Eukaryota; kingdom Metazoa; phylum Chordata; class Mammalia; order Artiodactyla; family Bovidae; genus Bos; species Bos mutus. The sequence continues at coordinate 51,621,150 of NC_091629.1, read as the reverse complement.
ATCATTGTTATTTATTCATCCAGATCAAGGTCGTGGAAGCAGTAGTGGGATACAGTGGGGCTTTTGAGGAATACCTAACTGCAGTTTGGTCAAACCTTAGAGTTTTTGACTATTGCCTGGGTCATGTGAACAATGCAGATGTCCGTATCCAACTTCATCCAGTCTCAGGTGGGTCTCTGGGGTCTGTATTTTAATATGTATCCCAGCAACTCTAATATGGGTGGTCCATGGACCACCCTGGGAAGAAATACTGATCTAGTCCTATCCTTGGCTTCTGTCATTCAAGATGAGGAATCTGAAGCCCCAAGGTTTCTAAGGCTGATATCCAAGGTTTCTAAGCCAGGCAGTGGCAGAACCTCAGCCTGTGACTCCTCAACCTGATGACCACACCACTTTGGTGGGCAGAAATGAGCCCCAGAGGAATCACACCCCCTCTTACCATATTCCAGGCCTTTTCCGGTGATTCTGACCATGAACCCGGGATTAGGTGTTCCTTCTCCAAACCTGGTGAACTCTGCCAGCAACAGTAGGGCGACTACCATATAGTATGGTCTGGCCATCATCCTGTCCTCAGCTCCTTCCTGGGCAGGGATGGGTCACAGTCTCTTTGTAGGAGCCTCCCTTAGTGAAGGTGATAGCAGAATCTTAGGTGCTTATAAAGCCAGCGGCGGGATGAGGAACTGAGCCAGCTAGGAGGGGCTGAGAAAGTTCAAGGCTTTGGGGCAGCCCAAGTTTCACCAGCTTGAGATGCAGGGCAAAGGTTGCTTATGAAACTTTTTGAGGTTTCTTTCTGGCTTGAGAGCAGAAGTAGTAGAACAAACTCAAGCCGCTTCCTCTTCCAATAGCTGCTGCCCAGGGCTGCCAGTGGAGCCAGCCTCCCCACACCTCTCTCCCTAGCTGAACACCCTCCATTCATTCCCTGTTATCTACAGACTGAAATCTAAACACCCAGCCTGGCAGCGAAGGCCCCCACTACTTGGCTGCGATCCGTTTTTCCAACTGGTCCTTCTACCAGCCCAGCTTGCTAAGACCACACTCTGGCTCTGCTGGAATCCACTGTTCTCCACTTGCATCGTATAATACCATCTCAAGTCAGGTCATGAAAACAACGAATGGCTTCCACAAATCTAGACCCCAGACACTTTTGGATTTTTCTTGCCCATGTTGTTTTTATTATTTTTAAAGACTATTTTTTATGTGAATTTGTTACAATATTGTTTCTGTTTTATGGTTTGGTTTCTTGGCTGCGAGGCACGTGGGATCTTAGCTCTGACCAGGGATCGAACCTGCACCCTCTGCACTGGAAGTGAAAGGCGCTCATCCGTGTCCGACTCTTTGCGGCCCATGGACTATACAGTCCATGGAATTCTCCACGCCAGAACACTGGAGTGGGTAGTCTTTCCCTTCTCCAGGGGATCCTCCCAACCCAGGGATCGAACCAGGGTCTCCCGCATTGCAAACGGATTCTTTACCAGCTGAGCCGCAAGGGAAGGCAATGTCTTAACCACTGGACCACCAGGGAGGTTGCACCTATGTTGTTTTCAAAACAACCTTCTTAAGGTATAATTCATATGCAATAAAACACACATATTTGAAGCGGACATTTCAGTGAGCTTTGACACACGTGTATATCCATGTGATCATGTCGTAATCTAGTTAAAAAATTCCCATCACTCCAAGAAGTTCTCTTGGCTCTTCTCAATCTTGTCCCACCTTCTCTGATTCCAGAGAACCACTGATCTGCTTCCTGTTGCCACTGATTCCTTCTGCCTCTTCTAAAGCTTCATAGAAATCGATTCATACAATATGTGTTCCTTTTTGACTGACTTCTTCCATATAGCATTATGTTTTTGAGATTAAGCCATATTATTTTGTGTATCAATATTTCATTCCTTTTTCTTTATTGTGGAGGAGTCCTCTGCATAGCAGCTAGAATAATCCTTTTATTGTATTTTTAATTTCTTGTAAATAAGAAATACATTCGCATGGTTCAAACATCAATCAATATAAAAAGATGTACAGGGGAAAATCTTACTCTCATGCCTCTTTTGTGTCTTTCCAGTTCCTGTCTCCTCCCCATCAAATCAACAGATGTTTCTACGGTGATAAGTGCTAGGAAATATGGAGGATGCTTTGACATCTTACCCTCTAGGGCCCAGGGGAGCACAGAAAGGAAATGAGAGATTATGTGCTCAAGCTTGATTTTAAAGTACGTGTAGGAGTTTGGTAAACAGGCACAGAGAGGGAAGTTACCCCAGGCAGGGGGCACAGCACAAGCCAAAGCATTGAAGCCTGAAAAAGCACTGCACATTCTGGAAGGCACAAAGAATTTTTGGAGAGTAAAGCGTGGGGGTGGGGATGGAGGAGAGTGCCAGACGAGGAGGCATGAGCATTGGTGGGGAATATCCTCTTAAAGGGCCATGTTATCCAGTCCTTGTATGAACATGGAATAGTTTTATTTTCCAGTAATTGATAATCCCTATGCTGTGTTAAGAGCTTCCCAGATGGCGCAAGTGGTAAAAAAAAAAAAAAAACAAAAACCGCTTGCCAATGCAGGAGACATTAGAGTTGCGGTTCAATCCCTGGGTCAGAAAGATCCCCTGGAGGAGGGTATGGCAACCCATTCCAGTATTCTTGCCTGTAGAATCCCATGGATAGAGAAGCCTGGCAGACTACCATCCATAGGGTCAAAAAGAGTCAGACATGATGGAAGCAACTTAGCATGTACAAATGCATGCTTTGTTAAATTCTCTATTTTCCCTGGAGAGGCAGCTGACTTCATGACATCTCAGTCCTGATTCTATCACTTTTAAATCATGTTTGGTTTAATAAGGCTTGGTCTGGGACTTTGCTGGCAGTCCAGTGGTTGAGACTTACCTTCCAGTGCAGGGAGTGTGGGTTCGATCCCTGGAGGGGGATCTAAGATCCCACACGCCTCACAGCCAAAACTGTGAGGCATAAAACAGAAGCAAAACATAAAACAGAAGCAATACTGTAACAAATTCATTAAGACTTTAAAAATGGTCCACATCAAAAAAATCTTAAAAAAAAAAATAGATGTGGTCCTGTCCTTGTAAAATCTCAATCTCATTGTCCACTTAATGTTTTCCCTCTACTTCTGTGCAGGCTTCCGTGGCTCTCATGGCTTGGAGCAAGCAAGTATGTATATGTGTGTGTATACATGTTTGTACACAAGCGTGTGCCTGCATATATGTCTAAGTGAGGGGTGGTCTTCTCTTTCACATACCCCTCCCTCTTCTCTGCTCTGTTTCTGTAAGGAAGAGGGAGGGGAGGCTAACTGGAGGCGTTGGGGCTCCTCTTTGCTTCTCTCAGTGGTGATGAAGGTGACCCTTCCTGAGGGTCACCACCACTGACCAAGCTCAATATCTGTCAGCTCCAGTGGAGGAACAGAGGCTCCGTAAGCTCAATCCATGTGGAACTCAATTCCAAAGAGCTGTCTAGGTAAGAACCAGTCTGTGAGAGACTCATTCTCTACCTGCAGCCCCCAAATTCATGCCTTCAACCCTATGCTTGTGGCCAGTGTTGCAAGAATTTTGCATCCCTTTGGAAGACGGGATCATCTCAGAGAGGTGGTCCATGCCTCTTCTTTGTCTGCCCAGAGCATCTTTGCCTCCCTCACCAATGTTCTAGGTCACTAAATAGGGTCCCTCAGCAAGCCCTGGACTCAGCAGATAACCAATTAGGGAAGGAGATGTCAGTCTCTGCTAGTTTCCCTCTGCTTGGACTTTAATGGACCAGTCGAGAATCCTTTCTCCTCTTTCACAGGAAGAGGTGTGGGGAGGGCATAGCTGAGAGTGGACAGGTCGTGTTTGGCTTCCGGATGGAGGTCCAGCAGCCCTTCGAGGATGGAGAAGATCTGCGTGAAGGATGCACAATGGGGTTGGACTCCAGAGTGATTTAGGGGACAGAACCTGCTGCCTGTACTAGTTTGCTAGGGCTGGCATAGCAGGGTACCAAAAGCTAATAGCTTAAACAGAGATTTATTTTCTCAGAGTCATGGAGGTCAGACATCTGAGATTGAGGTCTTGGCGGCATTACCTGCCAGAGCTGGGAGGGGTAATCAGGTACAGCCAGCCATTTCCCCCTCTTTCAGTGGTTTGCAGACAAGCTTTGGTATTTCTCGGCTTTGCAAACATATCACCCCAAATTCTGCCTTCATCTTCACATGGCATTCTCCTTGTGTGTATGTCTGTTTCCAAATATCCTTTTTTTTTAAAAAGTAAGGACACCAACATATTGCATAAGAGGTCCACCCTAATGACACGTCTTAACTAATTATCTCTGAAATGACCCTATTTCCAAATAAGGTCACATTCTGAGGTCCTGGGGGCTCGGACTTCAATATATGCATTTGCAGGCGATACTGTTCAATCCATAACAATGTCCCAACTGCTATAAGGAGTAAGGATGGCAAAGTCGTGGCGATGCTAAAAGTTGAGTCCGGGTCCTGTATGAATTGTGCCTGTGCCCATCCCCCACACAGGCACAATCCTACAAACCTTTCAGGATCCTTGTGCGGATCAAATAAGACAACATTTGGGAATGTGCAGAGTGCCCAGACCTGTTGAGTCTGGGCAGTGAGGTCATCTGCCTTGAGGCCCATCCTCTGAGATACCTTGTCTTGCTGGAAATGTGGAACCAGCAATAGAGGAAATCTTCTAATCATAGTTTTCACTTTTCCTTTGACTTGAAACTTGGGGCAGAGCCAGGAAATTGGAAGTTCACGTTTCTGAACTCAAGAGTTAAAGCTCCTCAAAAGCTGCGGGCTGAACACATGCCTTCGAGACATTTTTAAGGCGCTTTTTCCTCCAGCCCTTCCGGGCACCTGGATATGTTTCCTTTGCCATCTCATCCTGGAATTGATCTGCCCACTGCTCTCCACACAAGTTCTTCTTCTCCCCAGAACTGGGAGCTCACTATAATCCATGAGTACCCATGGGTGGCCTGGTCTTGGCATTTTTTCCTTCCCCTCAACAATGCGACAACTTGTCCTCTATTTGGGTTCATTCCTGGCCCAAATAGACCTCAATCTGCAGCAAGGACATTGTGTCTGTCTTTGGTCCTTTATCTAGGCTAAATTGCATTCACCTGTTTCTTCTAGGATGGGGGTAAATCTCTAGCTAACTTGATTAAAAACTATCTTCATAGGCAGTATCTGTACATGATAAAAAGTGGTACAAAAGGTTGAAAATAACCCTTCCTTCCCTGTTCCCAGTCCTCCATCTCCTTTCTCTAGGGGAGGGTCTTTCTTACCCTTCCAGAAGCCCTTCGTGACCACAGAAGTATACACGATAACACAAATTCTCTACACCTTGTTTTTAGCACTGACCAATAAAGTTTAGAAGATGGTTTCATATCAGCAGATACTAATCCGGCTCTTCCATTTTAATAACTGTAGAATATTCTGTTATATCAAAATTCTACAATCTGTTTAACCAGCCTCATTTTGATGGACATCTGAATTAGTTCCATTCTTGCTATGCCAAACGGTGTTGTAAATAATATCATTGTGCAAATGTATTCGTGCGCAAGTGTGAAATGTCTGTGGGAATTAATCTTAGAAGCAACAGTTTCCCTATTTTGCTTAGGTTTAATTGAGCTTCTTGAAACTGCAATGTTATATCTTGCACCAAATTTGAGAAAAATTTGGGCTTTTCTTCTTTTTTGACTGTGCCTTGCGGCTGCCAGGATCTTAATTCCCAGCCCAGGGACTGAACCTGTGTCCCCTGAAGTGGAAGCATGGAGTCCTAACTGCTGAACTGCCAGGGATTTGCAAAATTGGAGCATTTCTTAAAAAAGTGTTTTTTTTCTGGCTTATTCCTTCTTTTTTTTCCTCTTTCTGGGACTACAATTACACGTAGGTTGAGTCTTTTGATGTTGCATAAGTTCCTGAGGTTCAGTTCACTGTTTTTTCAATCACCCCCTCTACCCCCCATTCTTCAGATCAGATGCTTCCTATTGAATTTGCTGACTCTTTTATTTTTTCTACCATATTTAATTTGCTGTTAGGTCCATTCCGTTTATTTATTTTTTTAATTTTAGATATTGTTTTCAGGTCTCGAATTTCCATTTGGTTCTTTTTCAAAGTTTCTATATTTCTGCTGAGGTGTCCTATTTGTTCATGCTTCTTCAGCAGTTTTTCCTTATGTCTTGGAACATAGTTACAACAAAAACTTTAAAATCCTTGTTGGCTAATTCCAGTGGTTGGATCCTGTGGGTGTTGATTTCTTTGGATTGTCTTTGCTTTTGAGCATAGGTTGTGTATTTCTGTTTTTCACACGTTGACTGTTTTAGCATGTATCCTAGACATTGTGAGAGGTGTGAGAGCAATTGATTCTGTTAGGTTCCTCTGAAGAGTATTATTTTTTTTTTAAAGAAGGCAGTCACTTTGATTGATCTAACTGAAAACTTGGCCTCCTCTTTGTTAGACAGCAAAGAAAATCTCAGTTCAGTTATTTTAGCCATAATCGGGCTATTTAGGGGCTTCCCTGATAGCTCAGTTGGTAAAGAATCCACCTGTAATGCAGGAGACCCCGGTTCAATTCCTGGGTCGGGAAGATCCTCTGGAGAAGGGATAGGTTACCCACTCCAGTATTCTTGGGCTTCCTTTGTGGCTCAACTGGTAAAGAATCCACCCACAATACAGGAGACCTGGGTTTGATCTCTGGGTTGGGAAGATCCACCTGCAATGCAGGAGACCTGGGTTTGATCCCTGGGTTGGGAAGATCCTCTGGAGAAGAGACTGGCTACCCACTCCAGTACTCTGGCCTGGAGAATCCCATGGATTGTATAGTCCATGGGGTCGCAGAGTCAGACACAACTGAGTGACTTTCATTTTGAGCTGTTTAGAGTCTGTGTTGTTCATGCACAATTGAGGAGTTGGCTAGAGATTTAGACAGTTTATACACAGAATTTGAGGATCCTTTTGCTTTGAGAGGTTTCTTTCCTCACTTTCAACCACTATGGTTTCCCTAAACTCTTTCTTTGGGTTCTTCACACAAGCTAGAGCATGGCCTTCCCTCATATTAAAAGCCATAAAAATGGGAAGCATCAAGTGCTGAGCCCTTATTTCAAGTTTTAACTTCCCTCTAGTATCTCCCCACTGTGGTTTTCTTTCCAGGGCCTTTAGAGGGTTGTTTTTCAGATTGATCCGATGTTTAGAGTTGTTATGTAAGGGAGAGTGGTCTAGGGGACTTCCACGGTGGTCTAGTGGTTAAGAACCCACCTTCCAATCAGGAGATACAGGTTTGATCTCTGGTCAGGGAACTAAGATCCCACATGCTATGGGGCAACCAAGCCCATGAGCTGCAGCTACTGAGCCTGTGTGCTTTGGAGCCAGAACACCACAATGAAGACCCAGCACAGCCAAACATAAGTAAATAAATAAAATTTAAAAAATAAAGAAAGAGAAAGTGGTCTGGTAGGAGATACTTGACCAGTTTTAGTGATGAAGAATCTCCATTCCCTTCCTTGCACTTAATATTTAAAACTTGTTCTTGATGTTTTATTTATTTAGGCCACATGGCATGCAGGATCTTAGTTCCCTGACCAGGAATTGAACCTGTGCCCCTTGCAGTGGAAGAGCAGGGAATTCCCATATTTTTAAAAATTATTTGTAATTGTCTGCCTTCCCATCCCTCTGTAAATGTTTTGCAGGGAGGTGGGGATGGAGGCCAATTTTGTTCATCATTGTATCCACAACTCATCGTACAGAGCACATGATATAGACTCAATATATGTTTGTTGAATGTATTAATGAAAGTAGACACAGTCCTTATCCTCATGGGACAGTCTGTTGGAGAAGATAGATAATAAACAAAATAAATACGAGGTTAGAAAAGGGAAGCACAGAGTCAAATAATGTAAATAAGGATGACCAACGTTACTGTGCCCAAGCATTATGCCAAGTGTTTGACAAGCATCATTTCATTTAATCCTCACCATTGCTTATAAGGTAGGTGCATTAGTTTTCTAGAGATGCTGCAAAAATTACTGCAAACCGGATGTCACACAACAGCAGAAATTTATTCTCTTACAGTTCTGAAGACCAGAAGTCCAAAATCAAGGCGTCAATAGGAACACGTTCCCTGAAGACTCTAGGGAAGGAATCCTTCCTTGCCTTTCGTAGCTTCTGGTAGTTTCTGGCAATCCTCAATGCTCTTTGGTTGCAGCTGCATCATGATAACTTTCTGTTTATAAGATATATTTATTTTTGCTTATTTCATTCTCTATATATTCTATCTATATATGGTTGTATATATAGAGATTATATATAGAGATAAAATATAGACGGACTTCTCCTTGGATTTCCTTTTATTCCTTTCAAACTTAAAACAAGATGGGACAGTGCCCACTGAAATGCTCTTTCACCCAGCCCTGACTGTCTCCATCTTGGTCACAAGACAGATGACCACGTGCTTAGCTAAAATCATCTCTGGATTTGTCAGTCCAAGAGGAAAGTGAAGGTGGTCTTAAACCTGTGTCAACTCCATCAATCCCACAAAGACAGAGAGGGGAGCAGGGGAGAGGAGCTGCTTAGCAGTGAAGAGGGTCATATGATGTGCAGGGGACACCGGCTCTGCCACAACTCAGTGTGGGATCTGGGGAAACTATATCCCTTTAAGTGTTTGTAGTCCTTTTATAAAACCTGGATGATCGTGGTGACCTCCCAGGCTTGTGAAAGATGAAGGAGGTGGAAGTTTTAAACCCCAAAGAAAGAAACACTGGAAATCACACATTCTTATGAATATGAAGAAGAGGGATGGCATGGGATCTTAAGGGCTGCCGGACTGTGCTTTCTTGGGTTGGTTTCCCCTGAGGACTGTCATGGTTGCCAGAAAGTTATTGCTTGTATGTGTCAGCAAGGTTTGTTGTAATTCCTCCTCAAGAGGAGGGATGGAACTTTGTCCTCTCACTGACCTGCAGAACAAGGCGGTGTGGAGGTTTCGGGGACAAGTACTTCCTCTTCCTCTCAGGAGATCTGGAAGTCATCCAGGGCAGATGTGGGAACCACTGGGCCTGAGGCAGCTGCAGGACGGGAGGGCTGGAGCAGGAGTTCCCGGATGTGATTGGGCACCTGCTTTTCCAGAGAACTTCTTAGGAATTTCTGGGTCCCCTCATGGGATAGTTCACTGGGGGTGATCTTGTTTTTTTTAATTTATTAATTCATTTTTGGCTGCACTGGGTCTTCATGGTTACACAAGGGCTTTCTCTAGTTGCAGTGAGTAGGGGCTACTCTTCACTGTGGTGTGTGGGCATCTCACTGTGATGGCTTCTCTAGTTGGGCAGCACGGGCTCTTGGCATGTGAACTCAGTAGTCATGGCACACAGGCTTAGTTGCTTCATGGTGCGTGGGATCCTCCCGGACCAGGGATTGAATCCGTGTCCCCTGCATTGGAAGGCGGATTCTTAAACACTGGACCATCAGGGAAGCCACTGAGGCTGATCTTAAACAACAACAATTTTTTTTAAGCTTAGCAATGTGGGGCCAAACGCACAGACGTTCCTGGGGTAATTTTGTTGCTGTTTAGTCGCTAATTGTGTCTGACTCTTTGTGACCCCATGGACTGCAGCATGCCAGGTTTCCCTGTCTTTCACTATCTCCCGGAGTTTGCTCAAACTCATGTCCCTTGAGTTAGTGATACCACCCAACCACCTCATCCCTTCTCCTCCCACCTTCAATCTTTCCCAGCATCAGAGTCTTTTCCAGTGAGTCGATTCTTTGCATCAGGTGGCCAAAGTATTGGAGCATCAGCTTCAGCATGAGTCCTTCCCATGAATATTCAGGATTAATTTCCTTCAGGATTGACTGGTTTGATCTCCTTGTTGTCTAAGGGACTCCCAAGAGTCTTCTTCAGTACCATATTTCAAAAGTGTAAATTCACATAGTTCAGAGGGGTATAGTGGATTAAATAGTATGGACCCCAAATTCCTACTGAAACCTCAGTGTGTGACGTTATTTGGAAATGAGGTCTTTGCAGATATGATTAAGATAAGGATTGAGATGGGGCCATACTGGACTTGGTGGGCCCTAAATCCAATGAGAATGTCCTTATAAGAAGACAGGATACACAGAAAGACACATAGGGAAGAGGGCCTTGAGAAGATGGAGGCAGAGATCTAAATGATGCTGTCAGAAGCTAAGGAACACCAGGAGTACTTCTGGTGAGTGTTTCTCACCAGAAGCTGAGAAAGGTAAAGAAAGATCCTCCCTGGAGTCTTTGGAGGGATTGTAGCCCTGTTTTCAACTTGATTTTGGACTCTGGCTTCCAGAACTGTGAGAGAATAAATTTCTGTTGTTGTAAGCCACCGTATTTGTAGTAATTTGTTATAGCAGCTCTAGGAAGCTATTATAAAGGGCAACTGGATAATATTTGAGTTGAGGGCACTTAACCCATTAATTCCACTGCCAAAAAATTATTGTAAGGATATGCTTTCATATCTATGCCAACATACATGTATAAGGAGATGGTTGGGAAATGAGGGTGGAAATTTGCATACTGTAATTCAACTATGCAAGACTTTGTTTTGGTAGTTAAATATAGTGAAACAGCAATTGGGGAATTTTGGTGAAATGTATATAGAAGATCTTTGTTCTGTTTTTGTAACGTTCTATAAATTTTAAATTATTTCATAATAAATCCCTACCAAATATGAAGTTGCATATTAATTGACATTGTACTTTGAAGGAAAAGCATTTCCTTCTTATTTACTATATAGTTATGTTTATATTAGTGCAGACTCATGGATCTTTATTTTATTCCTTGGGTTATAATTCTTTAATATCATCATTTATTTTGATATTGAGTTATACCAGATTTGTCCACTGGGAGTCCATTTAAGCTGGATTGCATGTCCTTCTGACATGTCTCCATCTTTCTTAGAGCACTTCCTTACCTTCTGGGGGAAGAAGGTATTTCACACTCACCTTATACTTTGTCTGCCTCAGCCTCGAGATCCATCATTTCTCTAAGGATCTTGGTTTATTTTTATGGAAGAATAGTATTTAGAAATCAAGATCTGGACAATAAGTGTGCTTATTGCACTCAAACGATATTATATAACTCCTGATTTGATGCTAACAGAAGCACACAGACACCTATAAGTATTTTTGACACAAACTCAGATCTGAATCTGGCCAGCCTCTAAATTTTATTTTTTTAAGATTTTTTGATGATGTGAACCATTTTTAAAGTCTTTATTGAATTTGTTACAATATTGCTGCTGTTTTATGTTTTGTTCTTTTTTCTTTGGCCGTGAGGCATGTGAGATCTTAGCTGATGGACCAGGGATGGAACCTGCACCCACTTCATTGGAAGGTGAAGTCTTAACCATTGGACCACCAGGGAAGTCCCTGGGCTAAAGATATAAATATGAGAGGCTTCTGTATTTGGATGCATTGAAAACCTGCCAGGGTAAAGTGGCTAGATAGCCTCCACTGGCCTCTATAAATCTACCCTTCATCCTTCTCCACTCTGTTTGTGCCCTGGGATGTTGACCTCTGTGGATACAGAACCCATTGTTGAGGACTTTGCTTACAGGTTTCTTCTTTCTAAAGAAATGTGAGATGAAATAAAAGACCATTGGTCTTCCCAGGTGGTGCCAGTGGTAATAAATCTGCCTCCCAATGCAGGAGATGCAAGAGATGTGGCTTTAGTCCCTGGGTGGGATGATCCCCTGGAGCAGGGCATGGCAACCCACTGCAGTATTCTTGTCTGGAGAATCCCATGGACAGAGGAGTCTAGAGGGCTATGGTCCATAGGGTCACAAAGAGCTGGCCACAACTGAAGCAAGTTAGCATGCACGCAATGAACCATTGGGCTGGTAGGAGTTGAGGAAAACTTATTTTTGTTTTTTAGTTTATCGGACATTTGAACTCCAATGCTTGAACCCAACATTCTCTTGACACATAGAGCCACTGGGAGGACAGAATTGAGAAGGGTGATTATCAATAAAACAGAATCTCGAAGAGAGTAAGCATTCCAGTGGAGGGGTTTGCCTTGGAAAGGCAGAATAATCTATGTGGTTCTTGTAGGCTGTTTGATTTGGAGCAGGTCTTTATGTTAATAGGTTGACCATCCCCTTACCTGTACTATTCAGGTGGTGAAGTGAGTTAACCTTTTGTTTAGCCACTTATATCCTTGAACACTTCCTTTCAAGTTCAACCTGACCTGGTCCCCAGAAATAACGGTACATACAATCACATCAGCCTTCCAAAGGAGGCGGCTTCCATTCAGTGGAAGGCACTGAATGCAAGTTTGTATATTGCAGACAAGTGAACTTACTTACATCGTAAATGAGGGGGAAATGGAAATTTCAGAACAGACTGAGTTGAAATGCAGAGGAGGGGAGGGACCAGAGAGGAACCAAAATGAAGAGGGAGTTGAGTATGGTGAAAATGTAAAAGAAAACTCAGGCTTCAAAGTGGCCACAAGGGACCTTTCAGAGTGGCAATGCTGAATGTAGGTTGGAGAATATTTCTCTGGGTGGTGCATTATATAATCTCCTCTAAACATCCCTTAACTCTTTGGTAAGGTCTGAGATGTTTAGGAATCTTTGTTTTAGTGGATTCCCTTTGGTTAAAACTGGCAGAGGAGCGGCACTAAACATTAAAAAAATTTTTTATTGGAGAACAGTTGGTTTACAATATTGTGTTAGTTTCAGGCATACAGCAAAGTGAATCAGGTGTACATATGTTGTAGTCACATGTTCCAGGAAGCAAACTCACTCAGAAGGACAATGCAGATAGTGGAGTGCAGTTTAGGCCCAAAGCAGAGTCTCCTCTTAGCCAAGGACTCCGACCAGTTTTTGTGAAAACCTTATGTACCTTAAGTGTAGGTGCCCAAACCCACCTCCCCAAATTCCCTGAAACTAGTCTGAACAAAGGAAAAAGAAAGATAAAATCAAAGTTAACCTAAGCCTCACAGTGGACAATTGTCAATAGGTCTGTGGTCACTCCCCAATAAGCATAATAGAATGTATGATTCTATTCGGTTACACAGATAATTAGGGTATTCTTTTAGGGATGGAGAGCCCTGGGGCTCTTCCTTCCTGGGGCCTGGTTTTCCAGTTGGTATGTCGTTTCCATAGATCCTGGGCATATAGCCAAAGTCCACAGTCCGGCCCAAGATGGAGTCCTGCTTTCAAGACAGAGCCTGTTCTGTTTCCTCCTTCACATATACATACATCCCCTCTTTTTAAAGATTCTTTTCCATTCTAGGTCATTACAGAGCGCTGAGTAGAGCTCCCTGTGCTACACAGCAGGTACTTACTAGTTACCTGTTATATGCATATGTTGGTGTGCTATGTGTCAAGCCAATCTCCCAATTTATCCCTCCTCTCATTGCCCCCTGGTAACCATGAGATTGTTTCCTACATCTGTGACTCTATTTCTGTTTTATAGACAAGTTCATTTTTACCATTTTTTAGATTCCACATGTAAGTGATATCATAAAATGTTTGTCTTACTTTAAACATTATAAAGGATTGTGGGAAAATATGTTTTGTATAACATGAAAATTACCACGTTAACCATTTTCAAGTGTACAGGTCTGTGGCAGTTCTGTGCGCATTCCGTTGTAGTGCAACCGTCACTGCCATCCATCTCCAGACGTTTTCATCTTCCCAAACTGAAATTCACTACCCATCAAACACCTCCTTCCCATCCTCTGCTCCTCCCAGCCCCAGTAACCACTATTCTACTCTCTGTCTTATGAGTGTGACTTACTCTAAGTACTTCATGCAGGTGGAATTATGCAATATTTATCCTTTTGAGAATGGTTTCTTTCACTTGTCATTACTGTATTCAAGTTTCATCCTTTTATAGCATATGTCAGTGGTAATCTTTTTAAAAAAAAATATTTTTGGATGAGGACCGTTTTTAATGGTCTTTATTGAATTTGTCACAGTATTGCTGCTGTTTATGTTTTAGATTTTAGGCTGCAAGGCATGTGGGATCTTAGCTCCTCAACTAGGGATGGAACCCACATCCCTTGCTTTGGAAGGTAAAGTCTTAACCACCAGGGAATTCCCTTTTAGGGTATTCCTTTTTAGAGCTGATTAATATTCCATTGTTTGTATATACCATATTGTGTTTATGTGGCATTCATCTGTTGATGGACATTTGATGGATTCTACCTTTTGGCTATTTTGAATAATGCTGCTACAAGCATCGGTGTACAAATATCTGTGTTCCCACTTCAATTCTTTTGGTTGTATACCCATAAGTGGAATGGCTGAATGACATGGCACTTTTAATAAACCAAGAACTTATTTTATTTTTGGTTGTGCTGGGTCTTCATTGCTGAGCGAGGGTTTCCTCTAGCTGCAGCAAGTGGGGTCTTCTCCTCGCTGCATTGCGTGGGCTTCTCATTGCCGTGGGGCTTCTCTTCTTGTGGAGCACAGGGTTCAGGTGGGCGGGCTCAGTAGTTGTGGCACACGAGCTTTTTGCCCCAAGGCATTTGGAATCTTCCTGGACTAGGAAGCAAACCCATGTCCCATGCATTGGCAGGTGAATTCTTATCCACAAGACGTGACAATTCTACGTTTAAAAATCATTTCTGTTTTTTTAGGAACCAAGGAGCTGCACTTTACGTTTTGGGTTGAGGTGTGGCACCCCCAGACCCAGAGGGAGCAGGTTACACACTCAATGAAATGCAAGTTGGTTGAGTAAGTGAAAATTATCCAAAATCTTACGGAGGAAATTTTGCTTTCAAAGACATTGGCCTTTGGGCTCAGATGTATTCAAGCTAATTTTTCCAGGTGCTCAAGATGAACTCTGGTCAGTAATGCACACCAGGCTCAAAGTGCTTTTATGTGTATAACCAATTCACTTAAATAGGTTTTAAAGCAACTTACAAAAGGGATAAAATGATAGTAAGCTGAAAATAAAGAAATCAAGGATGATAGAAAATATGGTGAGAAGAGTGAGGTGAAGTTGGAAGAAAAGTCTGTGTGTAGGAGGCAGTTTCAAATCCTGAAAAATGATGCTGTGAAAGTGCTGCACTCAATATGCCAGCAAATTTGGAAAACTCAGCAGTGGCCACAGGACTGGAAAAGGTCAGTTTTCATTCCAATCCCAAAGAAAGGCAATGCCAAAGAATGCTCAAACCACCGCACAATTGCACTCATCTCACACACTAGTAAAGTAATGCTTAAAATTCTCCAAGCCAGGCTTCAGCAATACATGAACCGTGAACTTCCAGATGTTCAACCTGGTTTTAAAAAGGCAAAGGAACCAGAGATCAAATTGCCAACATCCGATGGATCATTGAAAAAGCAAGGGAGTTCCAAAAAACGTCTATTTCTGCTTTATCGACTATGCCTTTGACTGTGTGGATCACAACAAACTGTGGAAAATTTTGAAAGAGATGTGAATACCAGACCACCTGACCTGCCTCCTGAGAAATCTGTATGCAGGTCAGGAAGCAACAGTTAGAACTGGATATGGAACAATAGACTGGTTCCAAATAGGAAAAGGAGTACATCAAGGCTGTATACTGTCACCCTATTTATGTAATTTATATGCAGAGTACATCATGAGAAACGCTGGGCTGGAAGAAGCACAAGCTGGAATCAAGATTGCTGGGAGAAATATCAATAACCTCAGATATGCAGATGACACCACCCTTATGGCAAAAAGTGAAGAAGAACTAAAGAGCCTCTTGGTGAAAGTGAAAGAGGAGAGTGAAAATTTGGCTTAAAGCTCAACATTCAGAAAACTAAGATCATGGCATCCGGTCCCATCACTTCATGGGAAATAGATGGGGAAACAGTGGAAACAGTGGCTGACTTTATTTTTCTGGGCTCCAAAATCACTGCAGATGGTGATTGCAGCCATGAAATTAAAAGATGCTTACTCCTTGGAAGGAAAGTTATGACCAACTTAGACAGCATATTGAAAAGCAGAGACATTACTTTGCCAACAAATGTCCGTCTAGTCAAGGCTATGGTTTTTCCAGTAGTCATGTATGGGTGTGAGAGTTGGTCTATAAAGAAAGCTGAGTGCCAAAGAATTGATGCTTTTGAACTGTGGTGTTGGAGAAGACTCTTGAGAGTCCCTTGGATTTTGAGGAGATCCAACCAGTCCATCCTAAACGAGATCAGTCCTGAGTGTTCATTGGAGGGACTGTAAGCTGAAACTCCAATACTTTGGCCACCTGATGCAAAGAGCTGATTCACTGGAAAAGACCCTGATGCAGGGAAAGATTGAGGGCAGGAGGAGAAGGGGACAACAGAGGATGAGATGGTTGGATGGCATCACCGACTCAATGGGCATGAGTTTGAGTAAACTCTGGGAGTTGGTGATGGACAGGGAGGCCTGGTGTGCTGCAATTCATGGGGTTGCAGAGTCGGACACAACTGAGTGAACTGAACTGAGGAGGTTATTAGAGGTAGACTCTGAGTTTCCCTGCAGCCAAAGCAAAGTGGCAAAACAAGACTTACATATGGCATAGAAAAAGTACCAATTGCTCATAAGAAGCAAAGCATTTATTCCTGGCTGCAGACTTGAGGGACTTTTCCCCCTGGCACTTACACAGGGGACATAGTTGGCACAGAGCTAGTGTCTTTCATTGCATCACTACTAGACTGAAGATTTTTCCATATGTTTCTTTTAAAAAAATTATTTATTTTTAATTGAAGGATAATTGCTTTACAGTATTGTGTTGGTTTCTGCCAAACGTCAACATGAATCAGCCACACATAGTATCAGTTCAGTTCAGTTCAGTCGCTCAGTCGTGTCTGACTCTTTGCGATGCCATGAATCGCAGCACGCCAGGCCTCCCTGTCCATCACCAACTCCCGGAGTTCACCCACACTCACGTCCACTGAGTCAGTGATGCCATCCAGCCATCTCATCCTCTGTCGTCCTCTTTTCCTCCTGCCCCCAATCCCTCCCAGCATCAGTCTTTTCCAATGAGTCAACTCTTCGCATGAGGTGGCCAAAGTACTGGAGTTTCAGCTTTAGCATCATTCCTTCCAAAGAAATCCCAGGGCTGATCTCCTTCAGAATGGACTGGTTGGATCTCCTTGCAGCCCAAGGGACTCTCAAGAGTCTTCTCCAACACCACAGTTCAAAAGCATCAATTCTTCGGCGCTCAGCCTTCTTCACAGTCCAACTCTCACATCCATACATGACCGCTGGAAAAACCATAGCCTTGACTAGACGGACCTTTGTTGGCAAAGTAATGTCTCTGCTTTTGAATATGCTGTCTAGGTTGGTTGGTCATAACTTTCCTTCCAAGGAGTAAGCGTCTTTTAATTTTATGGCTTCCAGAGAGCTTCTTTGTATTAATTATTGTGTCCAATTCTGGCAACCATCTTCATTTCACAGATGGATCCACTTAGTCTTAGAAAATATGTATCTGCCTGTGATCACACAGCTAGTAAATGGCAGAGATTTGAAATCAAATTCCCTGATCCCTGAATTGACCTTTTTTCCAACTCTATTCTTGCTATCCAAATCTGACTTGCAATCTTGGTGGTACTGAAGATGGCTTTAGACCTGGGGTTGCCAGTTCATAGGGTCACAAAGAGTTGGACATGACTGAAGTGACTTAGCATGCATGCATGCTTTCGCATGACAGCAGTAGAATTGAATAGTTGTGAAGATATGGTCCACAGTACTGAAAATATACATTATCCGCCACGGTACTGAAAATATACATTAACTGCCCTTTCCAAAAAAAAGGTTGTCAACCTCCACTTCAGATGATTCTTAAATGCATATTTTAAGTTTTGACAGGCAGAGAATTATTTTAATCCTGTTTAGAAAAAATATAACCAGCGTGCAAAAACTGTGGATTCATGAATATTATTGTTTAGGAGGAAACTGAGTTTAGAGAGCATACTAATGTAAAGGACTTCCCTTGTGCTACAGTGGATAGGAATCTGCCTGCCAATGCAGGAGACGTGGGTTCAATTCCTGGTCTGGGGTTCAATTCCTGGTCTGGGAAGATTCTGCAGAGCAACTAAACCCATGTACCTCAAACTATTGAAGCCCATGCGTCTAGAGCCAGTGCTCCACAATAAGAGAAACCACCCCAATGAGAAGTCTTCACACTGCAGTGAAGAGTGGCCCCTCTCGCTGCCACTAGAGAAAGCCTTGCAGCAATGAAGACCTAGAGCCACCAAAAGTAAAATAATAATAATAGTAAAGTGGACCTAATGAACTAGTACATAATGGTATAAATGATCTTTGGCTCAGTAAAAAGTGTGAAGGTGGGGAAGGAGGGGCTGATATTTGAGGACCACCAGGCTATGCAGGTGCTGAGCAATAACGGTGGATGCTGAGCACTAGCAGAAAGCTTCGGGCCAACCCCTCTGCCTGGAATGGTGGCTGCTGCTCTTCTCAGACAACTGTGATAGTTAATAATGGGCTGTTATGCCTGGTGCTTTCCATTTCTCAAAGGATTTTCACATCAATTATCTCAAATGGATATCATTATTTCCACTTAGTGAATTCATCCATTAATTCCTTAACAAGGATTTATTGAGCATCTATCATGTACCAGGTGGTATTTTAGAGGCTGGGGATATAGTCAGGAACAAAATGGGCAGAGCTGCTACCCTATGGGCCTTAAATTTTAGTAGGGGTGAGTATCAGGATTTTGGCAGCAAGGAATCAAAATCCATCATGCCCTCTGGCTTGGGTAATAAGAAAATTTATCACCCGTTATAACAAGAGGGGCAGTGTTCAGTTGGGCTGCAGGTGCAGTGTGTTCATGGTTCTGCTCTGCTTCCCTGTGATTCTCTTGAACTTGCTCATCTCCGTGTGTTAACCATCTTCTGGTTGGTCTCAAGTTTGCTTTGGTGTATCCAGACAGGACAGCACCCACAGGAAAAACAGAAACACCGTTTCTTTCTCTTATCTTTTTCTTAGGAATGAAAAACTACCAGAAGGCCCCTCAAGAGACTTCCTCATGTGTCTCACTGTCATCATATTATTTAAATTTAGATTGGACTGCATATTACAAACACTGATTTAAAGAAATGTTAAAATTAAAATGGAGACTGGACTTAAGAATTCCCTGAGTAGGCAAAACCATTTAAGCATGCAAGCAAAAAAATAAATCTAGCTTATTTCGTGAACGCAAGTGAAACTTAAGTTAGATTATTTCTTGCAAATGCCTCTGACAATCATCATAACAGAAACTTAAGTCATCTTCCTGAAAATGGTATGAGATAATTGCTTTCTAAAAGTTCAGATCAGGAGACTTCCCTGGTGGTTCAGTGGTTAAGAATCCATCTTCCAAAAAAAAAAAAAAGAATCCATCTTCCAATGCAGGGGATGCAGGTTTGATCTCTGGTCGAGGAATATAAGATCCCACATGCCACAGGGCAACGAAGCCCGCGTGTTGCAACTACTGAGCTTGCAGACTCTATAACCTGTGCTCCACAACAAGAGAGACCCACACACCGCAACAGAGACCCAATGCAGCGAAAATACATTCTAAAAAGGTAAATAAATGAAAATGCAGAAAAAGAATGCAATGCAGTATTATTAATTATAGTTATTGTGCTGTACATCATATCCCCCTGACTTACCTACTTTATAACTGGAATTTTGTACATTCAACTCTCCTCACCTGTTTTGCCCACTCCTCACCCCCCTCTCTGGCAATCACCAAATCGGTTCTCTGTATCTGTAAGCTTATTTTGTTTCTTCTTTCTTTAGATTCCACAAATAAGCAAGATCATACAGTATTTGTCTTTCTCTGTCTTACTTACTTCACTTACCAGAATGCCCTCAAGGTCCATCCGTGTTGTCACAGCTGGCAAGGTGTCCTTTTTTATAGCTGAATGTCACGCCACACTTCCTTTATCCATACATCCACTGACGGACATTCAGATTGTTTTCATACCTTGTAAATAACGTTGCAGCGAACATGGGGATGCATATATCTTTTCAAATGAGTGGTTTTGTTTTCTTTGAGTAAATACTCAAAAATGAAATTGCTGAATCGTATGGTAGCCCTATTTTTAATTGTTTTGAGGAACTTCCATGCGGTTTTCCATAGTGGCTGCACCAATTTACGTTCCCACCAACGGTGCACAAGGGTTCCCTTTTCTCCACATCAACTGAAACTTATTATTTCCTGTCTTTTTGAGAATAACTACTGTAACAGGTGTGAGGTGATATCTCATTGTAGCTTTCATTTGCATTTCCTTGATGATTAGTGACGTTGAACATCTTTTCATGCACCTGTTGGCCGTAGATCCTGCTTTGCAGATAGCTACCTTCTCACCATGTCCTCACATGACAGAGAGGAGAGAGAGAGAAAGGCTTTCCTTGTGCCTTTTGTTGGTGTTATACCTATTTTATTTATTTATTTTTAAAGGTTTTTTGGATGTGGACCACTTTTAAAGTCTCTATTGAATTTGTTACAATATTGCTTCTGTCTTATGTTTTGATTTTTTGGCCAAGAGACACGTGGACTTTAAGAGATGAGGGTAAGACCATTGCAATTAGCTCTCCCACCAGGGCTTGAATCTCTACCCCTGCATTGAAAGGTGAAGTCTTAACCACTGGACCACCAGAAAAGTCCCTCACTTATTTTATATCTTAGGGTTCACATAGAAGTGATAACACACAGTATTTGACCTTCTCTGTCTGACCTCTTTCACTTAGCATTGTATCCTCCAGGTGCATCCATAATCTTGCAAATGACAATAGCTCATTTTTTATGGCTTAATAGTACTCCACTGTACATGCCAGTGTCTCTTGTAAGGACACTCATTTTACCAGATTAGAGCTCCACTCTTATGACCTCATTTAACCTTAATTAATTCCTTTCTCCCATTACCATCGATTGGGGATTAGGCTTTAATATCTGATTTTGGGAGCTACATAGCAGGAAGCTTTGGAATTTAGTTTCCATGAGCTGCCAGGGATCCTGAGTGGCCTAAGCAGACCCAGAGATGGCTGTGGAGCTGGCTGGGGAGCTTGCTAGAAGGGATCACAGTACCAGAGTGAGGTACCAGATCTGCCCTACGCCTAAAATCCAACATGTGCCCTGGAGATTTGCGAATATTTATTAAAACAATTAGTAGGGACTTCCCTGGTCATCCAGTGGTTAAGAATCTGCCTTCCAGTGTGGGAGATGTGGGTTCGATCCCTAGTCAGAGCACTAAGATCCCACGTGCCACTGGGCAACTAAACCTGTATGTTGCAACTACTGAGTCTACACTCTAGAGTCTGAGAGCTGCAACTAAGATCTGAGGCAGGCAAAATAAAATAAATAAATATATATAAAAAAAGAATCAGTGGACTGTGTCTTCTTTTTGTGGGTGTCTCATGGGTGTCCCAAGTTCATCAGTCTTCAAGAGCTACCCTTTCCTTGAACTTCTGACTAACAGCTCCCAGACCTTCAGAAAATCCACTCAAGAGCCCAGTACATGCTGATGTATTTCCATAGATCATGCCACAAAGGCTGTATTTTTCTCTGAATGGCTCCATTGTGCCAGGCCTCTTTGTGGTCACCTACAGCCATTTCTCCACCTCTTCTCCCACTTGCTGTTCTTCTCCTAAGCTATTTGCTCCAAACATCTTTGAGCAGCTAAGGCTGGCTCCAGGAGAGCACAGAATCCAAACTCTGACCTGATCTTGTTTTTGCCTCAGAAGTGTGTGGTACTGTGGCCTCAGACACCATCAAAGTGTCTTCTAGCTCATCCTGGTAGGCCTGCTCTCAAAGGGTCAGCTGAGAGAAGGTGACCATTTTCTGGAGTTTAATCATCTTGCATCTTTCTTGGTGATCCCCCAGTAGTCTCACAATCCAGCTGAGTACTTAGATTCAATCCCAGGGGATTCAGAGAAGGTGTTGTTTTGTAGGGGAGAATGGATGAGGATGATGGGAGGTGGGTAGGTAGAGAAGATGGAGGGGAAGAGAGAGAAGAAGAGACATATTACAACTTAACCTAACAATTCAAACTTGAACGTGCACCCAAATCACCTGGAATGCTTGTGTTTTTTTTAATATTTTATTTATTTAGTTTTGGTTGCTCTGTATCTCTGTTGCTGTGTGCAGGCTTTCTCCAGTTGCGATGAGCAAGGGCTATTCTTCATTGTGGTGCCTGAGTTTCTCATTGAGGTAGCTTCTTTTGTTGCAGAGCAAAGGCTCTAGAGCATGAGCTCAGTAGTTGTGGCCCATGGGCTTAGTTACCCCTTGACATGTGGAATCTTCCCAGCCCATAGATGAAACCCATATCCCCTGCATTGGCAGGCAGACGCTTAACAACCAGACCATCAGGGAAGTCTCTAGACGGTTTGTTAAAGCACAGAGTGCTGGCCTCCACCTCAGAACTTCTGATTCAGTAAGTTTGGGGTAGGGACCAAGACTTCTCATTTCTAACAAATCCCCAGGTGATGCTGATGCTGCTGGTCAGGGCACTACACTCTGAAGACCCCTGACTTCCTCCAAAACCAGCTGGGAGGCAGTGTACCCTCTTTAGATACAGTGTTTTGCTTCTCACAATGGGTAGGTAGATCTGCTCCTTCCTAAATATCCTCGCAGCCAACAGCCAAGTCCATCTGTTTGTTTGTACAGTGGCAAGATGTCCAACAAGTCCCTAAAGAAGCTAACAAGCAAGTTGGATCCAAATCTTTATTGTCTGTCAGAGGAAAGGCATCCATGCTTGGTAATGTGCCTTTGGTTGCTCTGCTGGACTCTGTGGCCAGAATTAAGCACCTTGTCATCTAGCTGATAAAGGTCTTAGTTGACAGTGTTGGACCAGAAAGTCTAACCAAGTCCTGTCCTCCCAAATAGCACCTACTTACATGCCATCATATTGGAGGTACAGTGGATGGTTTCTACTCTCAGAAACCCATTTGTTTCCATCTTGGTGGTGTGCAGGACAGGAGAGGGTATCCCACATTGTGCAAAAGCATGAGATGTGATGACTGCTGCTCCTGTTCACCCATTCCATCAGCATTTTGTAGCCTCCTGCATGGTCTGACCCTGAACGACGTGGGAGCAGGGGCCAATGACAAAATGCACCCAAATCTGGTTCAAGGCTAGGCCTGTGACACCACTCCAGGCTGGGCATATAGTGAATCCTCAAGTAATGTCAGCCTTGATTATTATGAATTTGATTAAGGGAAGAGTGTTCCCATCACGATCCAGTATAGAACTCTCTTGCTTGATGCAATTCACAAATGCCTTCTGGGAGGAAATTAGCATTCTTGATAAATGCTTAAGCAATTTTCTGATAAACTTTAACAAGATTAAAACTTCCTTGGGGAAATCAGCTACCCAAACACTCAGCTGATTATCAGACATTCTTTGTCTTGTACTCAGTTTAATAACGCTTATCCAACCATCCTCTTTTCCTGGGGAATGTCCTTAACAAAAGAGAGCTGTGACTGGGCTTTGTGGCACGATCAAAATAAAACTTAGGCACATGCTCATAACTGATTTATCTGAAGAAATTTAAAACAGTCCTTATGGAGATGGGACATCGGAATAGTAACTAACATTTTTTAAGTATTTGATGTTTGCCAGATGTTATAGGAAAGGTTGTGTAATAGCTCATCTCTCTCTTTTAAAAGTTTTATTTAGTTTTGGGGTGTGCTGGGTCTTCGCTGATGTGTTAGGGCTTTCTCTAGTTGCAGCGAACAGGGGCTACTCTCTAGTTGCGGTGCACGGGCTTCTCACTGCGGTGGTTTCTCTTGTTGCAGGGCATGGGTTCTAAGGCATGCAGGCTTCAGTAGGTGCAGTACTAGTAGGTGAGCTCTAGAGTGTGGGTTCAGTAGCTATGACGCACGGGCTTCTTTGCCCCATGGCATGTGGAATCTTCCTGGACCAGGGATCAAACCTGTGTTCCCTGCATTGGCAGGCAGATTCTTAACCACTGGACCACCAGAGAAGTCCTCTCTTTCTCTTTATAATGAGCTGAGTTATCATAGCTCTGTTTTATTTCTAAGATGCTCAGAGAGGTGAAGTGACTTGCCCAAGAACACGCAGCCAGTAAATGGCAGAGCCAGGTTTAGAAGCCAGGCCCATGTGGGTCCAGAGCTGGAGCCAGCAATAGCTACACTCTTCTGCCTCCACCAAAGAATTATAGTGGGAGGTGGAGAATGGGATAGTGTCTGAGAGACAAGTGTAGGGCTACAGCTGCAGAGTGGGGAGAGCGCCTGCCTAGGCACAGGGCTTAGGAAGGAACTATGGGGGAAGAGGTGTGTCAGCCCATCAGAATATGTAGGCAGGGACATTGAAGACAGTGAGAAGGGCATCCAGGCGCAATGGGCTGGACAGAGGCAGAGTCCAGGCCAGGTATGTTTGAAAAAACGGTAGAGTTCAATCTAGCAGCCACAGGAGCGGTCCCCAGCCCTTTCAATAATGTGAACCCTGTCCTCCATGTGCTGCTAGTTGAATTTTTATGACTCTGGATTGAGAGATCCCATTCCAGTTCAATCACCTGCTAGCTGTGTGACCTTGGGCAGATCACTTCACCCCTCTGAGGTGAAGCTTTTCTCATGTGAAAATTGGAAGGTAATAATAGCCTTGCTCTTATAGGATTGCTGTGATAAACCGTGACAATTAGCACAAGCCCAATGTCTACTAAGAGCTCTGTAAAAAGGTGAGGTTTTAATGTGTGACTAAGCTTATGGTGGCATTATGTCACCATTTTCTCAGTGGGGCTGTGAAAAAAATTTTTTCAAACTTATTTTAGTATAATTTCAGACTATTAAAAAGTTTCAAAAATAGTACAAAGAGTTCTTCAATACTCTTTATCAAAATTATATGTATAATCATTATATATACTAGATATATATAATAATTATATGTAATTATTATATATGTTTCCCTCCTGAACTATTTGCAAGTCAGATGCAGACCTGATGGCCTTTTATCCCTAAATACTTGTGGTTATTCCCTAAAAGCAAGGACATTCTCTTATATAGTTTTATTACAATGATCAAAACCATGAAATTGACATTGACACAATACTATTATCAGCAAACTTAGTCAATTGTCCCATAATCTCCTATATAGCAAAAGAAAATCTCAGTTCATATATTACAGTCAGTTGTCCTCTCTCTTTAGTCTTCTTGGGTTGGTAACTGTTCTCTAGTCTTCTTGTCTCTCACGACCTTGACATCTTTGAAGAGTACAGCCAGTCATTCCATTTAGGTTTTTCTGATGTTTCCTCGTAATTGGATTCAGGTTAGGTGTTTCGGGCAGGAGAGCATCTCAGTGCATCACATCACTGTAAACACCTGCTCAAGCCTTAAAATAGGATCCCTTCATGGGAAGAGGTAGGGAGCACTGGACCACTTGCATGAGATTCCCCCAAGGAACTCGATAAACATACCCAGGTCCCCCTGAGAATGTGGCTGGGGAAGCTGTGTGGTTAACCAGCACTCTAGGTGACCAGTCGTCTACTTGTCTGTTCCTTTCAGCCTTAACAACTTAAGACATGGCCAGTAGATGGCAGTGCAGTCTACCCTTTCAATGTTGCTTCTGGAAAGATCTAGTGAAGCTTCCTGTGAATTCAAGCTAACGAGCTTAAGCTGCCTGTCTTCTGCTATCCCTTCCTGTCCCTTCACAGTGACTTCCCTTGATGCCCCAGGACCTCAAAGTGGTCAGAACTCACTCAGAGTTTCCTAAGCTCCTCGAGGTAAAACCCCTCTTTCTGAAGAATTAGCCAGAAACTGTAAAATAATACCCCAATAATACTCCCACCAGCATTCACTGAGAATGTACTGGGTGACTAGCAGGACTTACTTTCTCTTTTAACACTCACAACTACCCCCAAGGAGGGGATTGTTAACCTGCTCACAGTTACACAGTAAGTCCCTGTCACCACCTCCTGCTACCATCTTGACTGGAACTTATACTTAAGTTAGAGGAGCAGATGGGGGGCAATAATGAATTCATCAAGGCACAGGCTCTGAGAGCTTGGAGAGCCTCCTGAGAAAAGAGGGGATGCTCTTTCCTGCTTTGGGGCCCGGGGAACTGAACAGGGAGCTGCAAGGGACAGACACAGGGCTTCAAATGTCCAGGAAAGCAGTCACGACTTGGGCCATAGCACATGGAGGGCCAATGGGACAGCTGTCTTTTAGACCTTGGGAGGCTGGAAGGACTGGGGAGATTTCAAAGACTGGAGATGAACCTGTACAATTTGGATTGGGACTTGAACTCGGCCAAAACCCAGACTGGGATTGAACCCACTGTCTTTTAATTAAAATCACATACCTGGTCTCAAGACCTACTGAAGTTTAGGTTCTTTTTCTTCTTCTTCTTTTCTTAATTGGCGTTTAGTTGTTTTAGTGTGGTGTTAGTTTCTGCTGTGCAGCAAAGTGAATCAGCAGTGTGTATACGTACGCTGCTTCTTTGTCACCGCAGGCATGGAGCAGAGCTCCCTGTGCTATACAGTAGGTTCTCATTAGTTATCCAGTTTGTACATAGACATGTATATATGTCAATCTCAATCTCCCAATTCATGCCACCCCTCCTTTCCCTCCTTGGTGTCCATAAGTTTGTTCTCTACTTCTGTGTCTCTATTTCTACTTTGCAGATAGGTTCATTTGTATCATTTTTCTAGATTCCACACATATGCATTAATATACAATATTTGTTTTTCCCTTTCTCACTTACTCAGTTCAGACTGTTTATGTCTCAGCACATAATAAATTCAGCAAGAAACAAAGCAATAGGTAAGAAGTGGTTTTATTCGGAGAGATACACATTCCTTAGAGTGCGGGCCATCTCAGAAGGTGAGAGGCACCGAAATATGAGGTGGTTAGTTTTTTATGGGCTGGGTAATTTCATAGGCTAATGAGTGGGAAGATTATTTCAACTATTTTTCTGAAGGGGTGGAGAGTTCCCGAAATTAGGCTATCACCCACTTTTTGGTCTTATATGATTATTCTTGGAACTGTCTGAGCAACTAACAGTTTCACATTTCACTTTTCTTTCGGAACTGTCAGGGCCCTGGTGTCATTTAGCATATGCTAATGTATTATAGTGAGCATAAAATGAAGTTCAAGGTCTACTGGAAGTCGAATCTTCCACCATCTTGGACCTAGATGGTTCTAACCAATTTATATTGTATCCAAAGACTATGTCATTCTTTTAAAGGTTGTGTCCAGGCCCCTTCCCTCTTGTTTCAAGGGGACACTGTGGAACATTCAGTCTGTGTAATGCTCATAATAGAACAAACCATACGTGTTGAATTTGTTTCTGCTTACTTAATCCTCTTCTAAGAGATTGCATCGAGGGGATTTTCAAGGGACGGGATCCATGGTATTGGGGAAGATGGTGTGAAATGAGCCTAGAGACATGGACAGGTAGGAATTTTCACCTGGAGATGTGGGCAGGTGGAGGTTTTCCCCAATGGGTGTGGTCAAGGGAAGTGTCCTAGAAAACAGAGACGTTTGACTGGAGATCCTGAAGTCGCCCTTATCAATACGTACTGCTGTTGAGGCAGACACTGCCTGTTGTTTATGAAAGATCTCAACTCCCCTTTTGCCATCTTACTAGAACCCTGGATTAGTTGAAGTGGCCACTCGCTTAGCTAAGGAGCTACATTTCCTGGTACTGGCAGCTGGTTCTGGCCAATGGGATGTGAGCTGGGCCAGGGTATTAGTCTGAATTCAATCAGGGGAGAAAAGCCACATGGTAATTTGAATAGGGAAAGTTTAATATAAAGAATTATTGACTAGTACAGAGGATTAAAGTAATGGAAAAAGGTAGGGGTGGGATGAATTGGGAGATGGAAAAGTTGGCTAGTAAAAAGTAAAGAGAACTCTGAAGAATACAGTGAAGTAGCAGATATAAGGAGCAGTCTCCACACTCAGGGCTGAGACAGAGCTTCCCCTCTACTACGTCCTCCTCTAGCCTGAGGTCCAGACTTTGTTGGATTGGACACAACTGTTCTTCACTGAGCTGCAGGGAAATACATGAGGTCTGTGCTGGTAGAACTTGCCAGAAAACTGCCCTCTCTCATACCAGAGAAAGTTTTCCTTATACCACTGACTTATCTCAATGAAGGCACTTGAACACAAATTTGCCAAAGGTAAGGATGCTGGGGGAAGCTACTGGCCTTTTATGTTGCAAATGGTGACTGCAGCCATGAAATTAAAAGACACTTACTCCTTGAAAGGAAAGTTATGACCAACCTAGATAGCATATTCAAAAGCAGAGACATTACTTTGCCAACAAAGGTCCGTCTAGTCAAGGCTATGGTTTTTCCAGCAGTCATGTATGGATGTGAGAGTTGGACTGTGAAGAAGGCTGAGCGCCGAAGAATTGATGCTTTTGAACTGTGGTGTTGGAGAAGACTCTTGAGAGTCCCTTGGGCTGCAAGGAGGTCCAACCAGTCCATTCTGAAGGAGATCAGCCCTGGGATTTCTTTGGAAGGAATGATGCTAAAGCTGAAACTCCAGTACTTTGGCCACCTCATGCGAACAGTTGACTCATTGGAAAAGACTCTGATGCTGGGAGGGATTGAGGGCAGGAGGAGAAGGGGACGACAGAGGATGAGATGGCTGGATGGCATCACTGACTCGATGGACGTGAGTCTGAGTGAACTCCGGGAGTTGGTGATGGACAGGGAGGCCTGGTGTGCTGCGATTCATGGGGTCGCAAAGAGTCAGACACAACTGAGCGACTGAACTGAACTGAACTGTAAATGGGAGTTTCCTCTGTTTTGTAAAATACTATGAGAAGATGAGAATTATGTTTAAAGAAAGAGCTAATAGGGGCTTCCTCGATGGCTCAGCAGGTGAAGAATCTGCCTGCAATGCAGGAGACACAAGAGACATGGCTTTGGTCCCTGGGTCGGGAAATGGCAACCCACTCTGGATAGAGGAGCCTGGCAGGCTACAGTCCAAAGGGTCACAATGAGTTGGACACAACTGAGCAAAGACAAGAAGAAAGAGCTAATAAAATCTTCAGCAAAGAAAAAGAGTCATAAAATACTTCCTGGATTTTGGAAACACTGGTGCTTTCGAATTTGTTACAGGAACAGGAGAAGAAAGAAAAAAAGAACAAAATGGGAAGGAGAAAGGTAAAACAGTAAAGAATAAGCAAAGGAGATTTGAGAATACTGTGTTTATAGACAGCTCAGTAGACTCCTTGGTATTGCTGGGGGAAATAAGAGGAATATTATTAAACCAGGGCAGCACGGTGGCAGCTTACTTGGAAGCCACACTGAACTGCCTGTGGGGGACACAATAGGGAGCATATCTTTGTCCCCGAGGGATATGATTGAAGCCACTGTATTCTGTCTCAATGGCGTCTTAACATGCCATGAAACTCTAGTTTCAGATTGACCTTTGAGGTGTCCCCAGGGATCCGCGGAGTTAATAGCTTTTATTTTGAGTCAGACACTTCAGCACATAGTCTCTCAGTTTAGTGAAGATCCAGATAGATATTGGCTTTCACAGAAAGTGGCAAGAGACAGAAGCAATTGGCTTTGAGGTGTATGAGGAGGAGAAGGTGGCAGAGTGACAGCCCTGATGACCCCTTGCAACACCTCTCAGGTGAACAATAGCAGCAGTGGAGATAAAATGATGGAACAAGTAACAGAAGAACGTGTCATCTGTAATGAACAGGGCAGAGTTGAGCAAATGGTCAAAAGCACCTTCTAGATACACAGAACTATCTGTAACATGTTTAAGGAAGACATGGGGAGCCTCTGTCTATCTTTCAGATATCATGTAGGTGCAGGTTTCCTAAAAGTAAGTGAGAAGGTTTGGAAGGGTCTGGCCAACATCTTTACTTGGAAAGATGAGAACTCAGAGCAGCGGAGGACTCAAGAGTGTTAGTGAAGGTCATACCTTGTGACTGTCCCCAAGACCTGGGATGATGGGAACCTGGGCTGGCAGGAGGACCCCATAATATTAACAGCCTTGTATTCTCTGAGCTGGCTCCTGTATCAAACCAACAAGCCAAGGGCAAGGTGAGAGAGAGGTGAGAAAGACACTCTGCCATTACCCTTATACAACGCCAGCTGAACAGAGACGAAGCCTCTGAACCACACTGGCTAAAAGGGCTTTACTAAGAGCCACAGGGGGATACAGAGGCTCTGAATCAAACAACGGATCAGGTTGATATTAGTGATAATATGGCATCATGTCAATAAATGAATACATAAACAGAGAATGTGTCTTTCACTGAAACACCCATGAGAATATTCAGAAAAATTGACCATGGCTATACAGAAAATGTCTTCCCTGGTAGCTCAGACAGTAAAGAATCTGCCTGCAATGTAGGAGACCTGGGTTTGATCTCTGGGTTGGGAAGATCTCCTGGAGGAGGGCATGGCAACCCACTCCAGTATTCTTGCCTGGAGAATCCTCATGGATAGAGGAGCCTGGTGGGCTGCAGTCCAGGGGTTGCAAAGAGTCAGACACAACTGAGTGACTAAGCGCAGCACAGCATGGAGAAAATATCAGCACCTTTCTCCCCAAAAAGAAATAGTAGAGACCTCTTTGACCATCAGGTAAAAAAAGCAGGAATTAAAAAGTAGATATGAGGCAAAAGCCCAAGCACATGGAAAAATTAAAACCTCCTCCTCAAAATTTATTTATTTTAAAATTGAAATATAACTGATTTACAGTGTTGTGTTAATTATTGCTATATAGCAAAGTGATATACATATATACAAGTTATTTTTAGAATGTTCTTTTCCATTGTGCTTTATCACAGGATATTCCATATAGTTTTCTGTACTATACGGTACGACTTTGTTGTTTATACATTCTAGATATAAAAGATCAGATCTGCTAACCCCAACCTCCCACTCCATCCCTCCCCCAGCCTCCTACCCTTGGCAACCACCAGCCTGTTCTCTATGTCCGTGATTTTACTTCTGTTTCATAGATAGGTTTATTTGTGTTATATTTTAGATTCCACATATTATGATATCTTATGCTATCTGTCTTTCTCTTTCTGACTTATTTCACTTAATATGATAATCTCTAGTTGCAAACCACCCCCCAACCTCAAAATGTAAAACTCCATTTGAGAACAAAAGAAAGTCAAAATTGCAAGTTCAAACCAGTTTGGAAAGAAAAGATGCAAACACTCTGTGTCTAAAGCAATAAGATACAGCTAAAACTATTATGAAAGGGAAATTTCATCTTAAACACTTATTTTTCTGAAAAAGAAAGGCAAATATAAATGAATAAGCATTCCAACCAGGAAGATACAAAATGAGCAGCAAAATGCATCTAAGGAAAGAAGGGCAGAATGAAGACAAGCAGAAATTAATCAATCGAAATATAAAACAAAGGTAGAATTGGTAAATGGAAGAGCTGATTCATTGCAGGAAAAAAACCCACACAGTAAAACAGAGAAGCCACTAGCTAGCCTAATCAAAGAGGAAAAGACCACATACAGAGAAGACATAATTAGGATGAGAAATGAAAGATAAGCATGATAAAGGAACATTTTAATATGTATCTTTTAATTACATAAATAATGCACAGATACACAGGCATTAGAAATAAAAGTCAAGAAGAAAAAATAGAGTAAAAAGTTAAAGTCAGTTCAGGCTGCCAGAAGAAAATACTACAGGCTGGGTGGCTTAAGCAACAGAAATTTACCTTCTTGTGGTTCTGGAGGGTGAAAGTTCAAGTTCAAGGGGCCCGCAAGATGGGTTTCCTTTGAGGTCTCTCTTGTTGGGATGCAGACATCTGCCCTCTTGCTGCCCCTTCACCCCTCTGTCCATGAGCCTCTGGTGTCCTTTTGTGTGTCCAAGGTTCCTCTTCTTACAGGAACACCACTCACTTTGGATTAGGGTCCAGCCAATATTTTAACTTAATCACCCCCATTAAAAGGCCCCATCTCTAAAATACAGTCACAGTCTAAGATACAGGGGGTGGGGGTGGGGTTTAGGGTTTTAATGTATGAATTCTGGTGGGGACAGAGTTCAGCCCATAACACCCTTTCTCCCCTTTCCTCCTTCAAATTCCACCTCTCTCCCGGGAGTAACATGATTTTTCAAAAATTAATTAATTAATCATTGACTAATTAATCATTAATCAATCATTAATTAATTATTAATTAATCATTAATCAAAGCTTTACACAGGCTTTCTCTAGCTGCGGCGCACACATTTCTCATCGTGGTGGGTTCTCTTGTTGTAGGCCACGGGCTCTGGGGCTTGTGGGCTTCAGTAATTGTGGGCTCTAGAGCCCAGGCTCAGTAGCTGTGGCACAGGGGCTTGTGGCATGTGGAATCTTCCTGGGCCAGAGATGGAACCCATGTACCCCGCACTGGCAGTGGCTTCTTAACCACTGGACCACCAGGGAAGTCCAGAAGTAGCAGGGATGAACCAGACCCTCCGTGACATGGGTGGTGTCCTGGACAAGAGTCAAACCAAGGCCCACCTGCCATAGATCTCTATATTTTTTGTAAATCCAGCCACCAAACAGTTAAATAAAATGGTCTATCCTCCTACCTGGACAAATATACTTTCATTTTGATCTGGGAAACCAGGTTTGGATTTAAAATTTCTGGACTCTCCAGAGTTCCTTCCTAGAACATAGTTGTAGGGCCTCCCTTCCCTTCCTGTGGCCGGCTCTGTCTACACCACCAGAGCTTCTTGCATACATACATGGAGACTCCAATTTGCACATCCCACACCCCTCAACAGTGCCTTTTGGTG
This sequence comes from Bos mutus, assembly GCF_027580195.1. Taxonomy (NCBI): domain Eukaryota; kingdom Metazoa; phylum Chordata; class Mammalia; order Artiodactyla; family Bovidae; genus Bos; species Bos mutus. Next base: position 51,588,513 of record NC_091629.1, on the reverse strand, counting down.
ACTGATTGGGCTTAGCAGTGGTCACAGCAAGGCTGCACTCCATCCTCAGGAGGATGTACCTGGGGCGAAGTACCCCCACCCCCCCAACCCCCGCAGACTCTGGAAGGAATTTCTGGGTCCCAGGAATAGGAAGACTGGACTAGAAGGAAGTCTCAGGCCCTAGACGGGTGTGTTCTCTGTGGGTGGGGTGCACCTGGAGGGAATATGAGCAGCCCCTCTAAAAAGAAGCCCACAGGAAAAGTCCCTCTTGCTCACAACTAGATGTTAGTGGGTATCTTTTCAGACCATTTTATATCCGTTTTATATATAAAAAGGAGATCCTAATTCCAAAACAAAGGCTTGTTTTTATTTTTAAATTACCTTTAAAAATATTTATTTATTTGGGTCTTAATTGCAGTGTGCGGGATCTTCTCAAGTTTGTTGCAGCGTGCAGACTCTTTACTTGTGGCATTCGAACTCTTAGCTGTGGCTTGTGGGATCTCGTTCCCTGACCAGGGGTTGAACCTAGGCCCTCTGTATTGGGTGTGCTGAGTCTTAGCTACCAGACCACTAGGGAAGTCCCTAAAGGTTTATTTTTAAAAACAGATTCTCTCTTTTTCTGAGATTTGCTTTTTTTCCCTCCCATTTTGTCTTGTAGATCTTTCCATGTCAGCACAGATAGATTTACCTTATCCTTTTCCATTGTTGCATGATATTATGCAGTATAAAGGTAAGGGGGGAAATTATGAAAGCCTATTTAATATGATGCAGTGTTAGTCCTCTTGAAAATCAAGATGATTTAAAACCAAAATAAATTAAAAAAAATAAAAATTACCAGGATTGGCTTAAGAAGATATTGAAAACCAAAAGACTAATAACTATAGAAGTAGCTGAGCCCTCGTGAAGGGATTGTTGTTGTTCACTAGGTAAATCCAGTCCGAATCTTTGCAACCTCCACGGACTGCAGCACGCCAGACTTGCCTGTCCTTCACTGTCTCCCAGCGTTTACTCAAACTCATATCCACTGAGTTGGTGATGCTATCTAACCATCTCATCCTCTGTCATCCCCTTCTCCTCTTGCCTTCAATCTTTCACAGCATCAGGGTCTTTCCCAATGAGTCAGCTCTTCACATCAGGTGTCCAAAGTATTGGAGTGTCAGCTTCAGCATCAGTCCTTCCAATGAATATTCAGGCTTGATTTCCTTTAGTAACTTTATTAAGAGTCATAAGACATCGCCCTTTCTCCTTGCTGTGTTAAGACACAGCCAGAAGATGATCATCTGCAAGCCAAGAATTGGACCCTAACCAGGAACCAAATTGACTGGCGCCTTGATCTTAGACTTCTCAGCCTCCAGAATGGTGGTACACAAGTTTCTGTTGTTAAAGCCACACCATGTGTGGTGTTTTGTTACATATAGCAGCCTGAGCAAAGACAAGTATCAAAACCTGACAAAGCAGCAAAAGGAAATTCACGGACTAATTTAATCTATGAATATTGAAGCAGAACTTCTTCATGAGAGATTAAGAGGTGGAATCGAGTAATGCTGTTACGGAATAAAAAAACCTATAGTCAAATGATGGGAGGCTGACACACAGAAATCAGTCACATCAGTCTTATTTCTCTATATTACCAATGAACAATTGGAAATGGAAATTAAAAACACAATACCATCTACTATAGCTCTATAAATGCAATACTTAGATATAAATCTAATAAAATATGTACAGGATCTGTATGATAAAAACAATGAAAAGTTATGAAATCAAAGGCTTCAATAGATGGAGAGATAGACTGTGTTCACAGATTGGATGATTCAATATAACAGAGATGACATTTCTCCCAAATTTACTTATAGGTTTAACATAATTCCTATCAAAGTTCCAGCAGGGGTTTTTGTAAATACAGACAAGCCGATTTCAAAACGTATACCTAAAGGCAAAGGAGATAGAATAGTTAAAACATTTGAAAATGAAGAATAAATTTAGATGAATCACAGTCCCTGATTTTACTACTTATCTATATAGCTGCAGTAATCAAAACAGTGGCATTGGGACAGACGCAAATCAAGGGAACAAAATAGAGTCCAGAAATAAACCCACACAAGTTAATCAACAGATTTTTTTTTTTTGGCATGTCTTGCGGGGCCAGGGATTGAACCCAGGCCCTTGGCAGTAAGAGTGCAAAGTCCTAACCATTGGACCACGAGGGAATTCCTGATCAATGGATTCTTCTTAAAATTTTATTTATTTATTTATTATGTTTATTTATTTATTTGGCTACACTGGGTCTTCACTGCTGCTCGTGGTCTTTCCCTAGTTGTGGCATGTGGGCTTTTCATTGCAGTGACTTCTTGGGACAGAGCCTGGGCTCTAGGGTGAGTGGGCTTCAGTAGCTGCCGTGTGTGGGCTCAGTGGCTGCCGTGTGTGGGCTCAGTAGCTGCCGTGTGTGGGCTCAGTAGCTGCCGTGTGTGGGCTCAGTGGCTGCCGTGTGTGGGCTCAGTAGCTGCCGTGTGTGGGCTCAGTGGCTGCCGTGTGTGGGCTCAGTAGCTGCCGTGTGTGGGCTTCAGTAGCTGCCGTGTGTGGGCTCAGTGGCTGCCGTGTGTGGGCTCAGTAGCTGCCGTGTGTGGGCTCAGTAGCTGCCGTGAGTGGGCTCAGTAGCTGCCACGAGTGGGCTCAGTAGCTGCTGTGTGTGGGCTCAGTAGCTGCTGTGAGTGGGCTCAGTAGCTGCCGTGTGTGGGCTCAGTAGCTGCCGTTGAGTGGGCTCAGTAGCTGCCGTGAGTGGGCTCAGTAGCTGCTGTGTGTGGGCTCAGTGGCTGCCGTGTGTGGGCTTCAGTAGCTGCCGTGAGTGGGCTCAGTAGCTGCCATGTGTGGGCTTCTGTAGCTGCTGTGTGTGGGCTCAGTCGCTGTGGCGCACAGGCTGAGTTGTCCCTCGGCATATGGGATCTTCCCAGGCCAGGGATCAAACCCGTGGCCCCTGTACTGGCAGTCAGATTCTTCACCACTGAGCCACCAGGGAAGCCCAATTTCTGTTTTCATATATTTATAGATTGCTAAACATAGAAATAAATACAAATACATGTATGAATGTTAGCCTACCCATGTGTATTTCCTAGTTCTGTCTTCTCAGAAGGCACTGACAAGCCAGTAGCAATAAGCATGTTTAGAGATGTCGTGCCCAGATCATGGTTTCTAAATACCATTCTCATATATATATATATATATATACACACACACACACACGTGTGTGTGTTTCTGTATGTGTTAGTCGCTCAGTCATTTCCAACTCTTTGCGACCCCATGGACTGTAGCCTGCCAGGCTCCTCTGTTTATGGAATTCTCCAGGCAAGAATACTGGAGTGGGTAACCATTCCCTTCTCCAGGGGATCTTCCCGACCCAGGGATCAAACCTGAGTCTCCTGCATTGCAGGAAGATTGTTTACTGTCTGAGCCATGAGGGAAGCCCACACACACACACACACACACACATATATACTAAGGTTTCTTGGAGAAATATTTAATTCTAGAGCTTGGGCAGAAAAAGTAAACCATGAGCTTGGAACATATTATGATGTTAGCAAGTAAGGAAGTGCTCAGAAGATGATGGGGCTGTAGTGAAAGGACCCAGGAACCAATCTGAAGTCATTCCTGATGGTTTAAAGCTGGGACTATTCGAGCAACAAAATGAAGACTGGATTATAACCTTGTTCAGTTTTCTCCCCCAGAGAAGGCAATGGCAACCCACTCCAGTACTCTTGCCTGGGAAATCCCATGGACGGAGGAGCCTGGTACGCTGCAGTCCATGGGGTCGCGAAGAGTCAGACACGACTGAGCGACTTCACTTTCACTTTTCACTTTCGTGCATTGGAGAAGGAAATGGCAACCCACTCCAGTGTTCTTGCCTGGAGAATCCCAGGGACGGGGGAGCCTGGTGGGCTGCCATCTATGGGGTTGCACAGAGTCCGACACGACTGAAGCGACTTAGCAGCAGCAGCAGCAGTTTTCCCCCCAAACCATTATCATGTCTTAACCTACTGTATAATTAACTTATTGTGTGTTTTTTTATTACCTCGTCTCCCCACTTGAATATAAGCTTTAGAGTGAGATTTGGGAGGGGGCTCTGGTTGTTTATGGATATTGTAGATGTTGGCACACAGACTAGGGAAACTGAATCTTCTAAGAAGCAAAGAGAGTTTTTCCAAAGAATTGAACACTAAGCATCAGCAGCGACCACCAGCAGATTGTCTTCCTCAGCACCTCTGAGACTCACAGGGGCCGGCAGGCCTGGTCCTGAGGGAGCTGAGTTGTCTGGGGTCTTCTGAGAAAAGAACGTGGCAAACTGGGAGGCTATCTCCCAAGGAACACTTTAGAAGATTTTCCTCTCAAAAGCACCCTTGGAACAGCTGTGCTTACTTTGCAAACTCAGTGAGAAGCTGACTTATGCATGATATTAAAAACCCATTGGTGTCTTTATCTCAGTGAAAACCCTCCCACTCCTGTGAGGCTGACGTTGTTGTTTAGCGCCAAGTCGTGTCTGATTTTTGTGACCCTGTGGACCGTAGCCTGCCAGGCTCCTCTGTCCGTGGGGATTTCCTAGGCAAGAGCACTGGAGTGGGTTGCCATTTTCTTCTCCAGGGGATCTTCCTGACCCAGGGATCGAACTTGCATCTCCTGCCTTGGCAGGTGGATTTTTTACTGCTGAGCCATCAGGGAAGCCCGAAGTTGACATCAAATTCGGGTGTTTATGGGTTTTACCCTGTTTTATGGGTAAAGGGAAGGCAGCATGGAGAAGGTAAGTGTGCTAGTTTCCTAGGACTGCTGTGACCTAGAATAGTCAGATTCCTAGAGTCAGAAAGTACATTAGGAGATGCCAGGGGCTGGAGGTGGGGTGAGGTCGGGACGGGGAATGGGGAATTAGTGTTTAACGGGGACAGAGTTTCAGTTTAGGAAGGTGAAAAATTCAGGAGACGGATGATGGTGAGAGTTGCACAATGATGCGAAAATTCTTAGTGCCACTGAACTGACAGTTAAATGTGGTTAAAATAATATATTTTACATTATGTGACTTTTACCAGAATAAAAAAACATTTAAAAAAAAGGACCACAAAATGGGTGGCTTAAAACTATAGAAATTTATTGTCTCACAGTTCTGGAGGCCAGAAGTCTGAAATTAAGGTATCCACCGCACCGAGCTTCCTCTGAGACTCTGGGTAGAATTCTTCTTTGTCTCTTCTTAGCTTCTGGGAGCCCCAAACACTTTTTGGCTTGAAACTACATGTCTGCTCTCTGCCTTTGTCATCATCTTTTCTCTCTGTGGGTGTCTGTTTCTGTGTCCAAATTTATAAGGACCCCAGTTGTATTGGGGCTTCCTTTGGGCTCAGGCAGTAAAAAGTCTGCCTACAATGCAGGAGATCTGGGTTCGATCCCTAGGTCAGGAAGATCCCCTGGAGGAGGAAATGGCTACCCACTCCAGTATTCTTGCCTGGAGAATTTCCTGGACAGAAGAGCCTGGAGGGCTACAGTCCATGGGGTGGCAAAGAGTCATATACAACTGAGCAGCTAACACTTTCACTTTTCACTTTCAGTTATATTGGATTAGGGACCACCTTAAATGATCTCATTTTAACTTGATTATCTCCATCAAGACCCTATTTCCAAATAAAATTACATTTTGAGTTGCTGGAGGTTAGGACTTCATCATATCTGTTTTGGAGGATACAATTCAATACATAATGGTAAGTTTGAATCAAAGAACATTAGAGCTTGTTGTTTAGTTCTTAAGTCATGTCCGACTCTTTGTGACCCCATGGACTGAAGCTCACCAGGTTTCTCTATCCTTCACTATCTCCCGGAGTTGGCTCAAATTCATGTCTATTGAGTTGATAATGCCATCCAACCGTCTCATGCTCTGTTGCCCGCTTCTCCTCCTGCCCTCAATCTTTCCCAGCATCAGGGTCTTTTCCAGTCAGCTTTTCACATCAGGTGGCCAAAGTATTGGAGCTTCAGCTTCAGCATTAGTTCTTCCAATGAATATTCAGAGTTGATTTCCTTTAGGATTGACTGGTTTCCTCTCCTTGTTAGAGCTAAAAGAGACTTTTTCTGTTGAAAAGTTTCCACCCTACTGGATACTCCCTCTCTGCATGACTTAACCATGCCTAGACTCTCCTGAAATGGAAAGTTATCAGGAAATTCCCAAAATATTAACTATGCTAATCCCTGCAATCTTGATTACCCTCTAAAGTGTCAACCTTTTAGGTCCTCTCTTTTTTTTCCTGCTGACCGGGGTTTCCACCCTCCTGAGTTAACATTTCATGGTTCACCTGCCTCCTGAGTACTCTCTGGAGCATTAACAGAGAGCTTAGAGCCATTGCAAAGAGTGAGAATCAGGTGAGACATCCTTTGGAGAGTTCTATGATCTGAACAGGAGTGATATAAAAGGGAAATACAGGGCCACTGAGCATGTGTGGTATAGCAAAGAGAAAGGCACAAAGACAATTAAGAACAGACTAAAATTGGAAAAGCTATGTGGAAAGGGCCTGGGGCGGCCCATAGCTGGGGAAAAGATCGGAAAATTAGGCTAAGTGACAAGAGACTTCAAATCAAATCACCAGATACATATTAAGTGCCCGACTCAGTATTTCAATGAGCCATGGGTGATACAAAGGCATATAATATCTGTTTCCTGCCCTCAAGGAAAGTATAATCTACTTACAGAGGTCAGACATAAAACTCAGGAGAAATAGGACAACAAAATATTTAAATAGGAATTCACAGTGCCTCACAATTGATTGCTAAATGAGCTGTAAAGCCGATGACAAGCTTTTAAAACTCTGTACCAGGAGAGATTATTTGGTTGTTTGTGGTCTAATTAGGTGCATATTTTCTTGCTGGGGGAAAAAAAGGGTTAACTAAGCAGGGCAAATCAATGAACCTAAGAGATGTCTTTTTACAGAGATCAATGGAATTCATAGAGCTTTCACTAGACTAAAAAGAAAAAAGAGAGAGAGAGAGAGATGTAAATGAAATCAGAAATGAAAGAGATGACATTACAACTGATGACACAGAAATAAAGAAAAGATGATAAGAGACCACTGTGAACAATTATATGCCAGCAAATTGGGTAAGCTAGAAGGAATGGAAACATTCCTAGAAACATATACCCAACCAAGACTGAATCATGAAAAAATGGAAAATCTGAGCAGACTTGCAACCAATAAGGAGATTGAATCAATCATCAAAAATGTCCCCCAAAAGAAAAGCCCAGGACCAGATGGATTCACTGAGAATTCTACCAAACATTTAAAGAAGAATCAGTGCCAATACTTCTCAAACTTTTCCAAAATATTGAAGAAGAGGGAACACTCCCAAACTCATTTTGTGAGGCTAGTGTTACCCAGATATCAAAGCCAAACGAAGACAGTACAAGAAAAGAAAACTACAGGCCAATATCTTCGATGACTATAGATGCAAAAATCCTCAACAAAATACTAGCAAACCAAATTCAACAGCTCATTAAAATGATCATACAACATGACCAAGTGGGATTTACCTGTGTGGGGCAAGGATGGTTCTACAGATGCCAATGATACACCATACTGACAGAATGAAGGATAAAAATCACACAGTCATCTCAGTAGATGCAGGAAAAGCATGTGACAAAATTCAACTGCCTTTCATGATAAAACACTCGACAAACTAGGAAAACAAGGAAACTACTTCAACCTAATAAAGGCCATATATGAAAAGCTCACCACAGATATCATACTCAGCGGTGAAACACTGAAAGCTTTTCCTCTAGGAATAAGGCAAGGATGTCCACTTATTGCCACTTCTATTCAACATAGCACTGGAAGTTCATGACACAGCAATCAATCGGGGACCCAGGTTGCTGCAGGCTCTGTCATCTTCAAGACATTTATCTCAAGTTACCTTGGGTGTGAACATTTGGCTGGGGGCGGGGGGCGGGGAGAGAGAGAGTCAGACTCATATGGGGGTGTTTATGGGCTACACCTGGAGTGGCATAGATTACTTCTGCTCACATTCCATTTGCCAAAGCTCGGTTACAAGGTCACATCTAACTGCAAGGGAGGCTGGGAAACAGTTATGTGCCCAGGAAGAAGGAGAAATGGATTCATGACTAGCTATCAAGTCAGACTGTTTCTCATCTGCTCTCGTTCAGCTTGAAGGAACTTGGGCTCAGAGAGGTCCTAGGTCACCGTGAGTAAAGAGAAACTAAGAGATGCAATCTATGTGTAGTTGACGAAGCAGGAAACAAAAGTGCAGATGTAGTATCTGAAATTATAAATTGACCAACAGAGAAGCCAAAAATATGAAGCTACTGGGAATTCCCTGGGGTCCATTGGTTAGGACTTGGTGCTTTTGCTGCTGTGGCCCCATTCAATCCCTGGTTGGGGAACCAAAATATGCAAGCTGTGCAGTGAGACACCCCCACCCCCACCCCCAGAAAATGAAGTTACATAGCTTTCTTGAGAGAGGGACTGTAAATGGGATGGCTAAATGAGTTGTTGGCATATAAATGTTCAGTTGAAGTTCCTTTGTGTTCATTGCTGCTTAATATTCCATTGTGTGAATATTTCACCATGTGTCCATCCACTGCTGATGGACATTTGGGTTATTTTCAATTGGAGGCTGTGATGACGAGCATACATGAACACACCAGTAAGTGTCTTTGGTGAACGTATGAGGGCATTTCAGTTGGGTGTATGATCACTGGGGCATAGCCATGTTCAACTGTAGCGGGTCATTCCAATGGTTGCACCAACTTTCACTCCCGCCAACAGCAGACGAGTGTTCCGGTTACTCCACGTTCTTGCCAACACTTGGATTTTGTCAGGAGGAGTTCTTAGAGAGCCACCTTTTTCTTTCTTTATTTGGCTGTCTCAGGTCTTAGTTGTGGCACCTGGAGGCTTCTCTAGCTGTGGTGTAGGCTTGGGTGCCTCATGGCATGAGGGATCTAGTCCCCAGAAGAACAAAGCCCAGACCTCTCTGAGCCAAGCTGAATTCTTTACTACGCAACCTTCTTCAAGCCAACGCTGTGATTCTGAGGGAGCCCCTTCTTGTGTATACTCAGGAGGAGCGGGGAGGGTGACAGAGGAGACTGAGAGCAAATACCCAGCTGCTAAATTGATGGAAAAGTCTCTTTAAATGACTGAATTCCATTTCTGGACATTTATTTCATGGATGAGCTGGCTCCTGTACATGTGCGGATGCATGAATAAGAAATGATGTATGGATAAGGTTATTCCCTGAAACATTATTTATTGTCACGAGTTCAGCTGAGTTGGAGAGAGAGCTGGGCTGCCACCTGGGCTGTGGGTGTAGTTGATTAAAGCAACAACAAGCCCAAATGCAAGTCACAGCAAAGCCTTTAGTCACTCAACCCGAAATATAAGCAAGAGGCTCAAACCAGAGAAAGCACCGATGCCCCTGTTGCATTTCCTCCATTGGACAGCGTGCAGGCGGGTCAGGGGGATTGGTGTAGACATTGGGGTCATCTCATTGATAGAGATTCCCAAACAGAAGCCTCTGGCAGATTCCTGGACCCTGAGCCAAGGGGGTGGGGATGGGGAGGGTGCTGGGAGTGGACGAGGACTGAGCCTGAGTCATTATGGGTTTCCCTGGTGGCTCAGTGGTAAAGAATCCAACTGCCAATGCAGGAGATGTGGGTTCAGTCCCTGGGTTGGGAAGATCCCCTGGAGAAGGAAGGGGCAACCCACTCCAGTATTCTTGCCTGGGAAGTCCCATGGACAGGGGAGCCTGTCGGGCTACAGTCCATGGGGTTGCAAAAGAGTCAGAGGAGACTTAGCAACTGAGCAACAACAACAACGAATCATTGTGGGGAAAAAGTCTTCAAGGTTCCCCGCTTCGCTCTCTGATAGGGTCTTTGGCAGAGGCATCTAAAGACCTTGGCCTGAGGTTTCAGGTAAAGAGACTTAGGAATGAAGGCTTCTGGGTTAGGAATGCACATATGCAAGGAGCATGCCCAGCCAGGGTGTCTGAGTCTCTGACTGCAGCTCCCCTTGGGGACCACAGTGAATTTACTGGGTGCCAAGACTGGTGTGGGGAGGGTAGTTTTCCTCCACATGGCCCGTCAGGTCAAGCCTTTGTCATTGCCTACAGTAAGGCCTCAGAAATCTCACGTAAGTTTTTGGGTAAGTGCTCAGTCCAGTTCAGTCGCTCAGTCATGTCCGACTCTTTTGGATCCCATGGACTGCAGCATGCCAAGCTTCCCTGTCCATCACCAACTCCTGGAGCTTACTCAAACTCATGTCCATTGAGTCAGTGATGCCATCCAACCATCTCATTCTCTGTTGTCTGGACTTCAGTTAAAATGAGGAGCTGGGCTTCTTACTTATAAAATCTAAGTATTGGAAACAACCTGAGGACCAGTTAATAGTGGGTTGGTTAAAAAAATTGAGCTTCACCCTCACCAGAAAATCCAATGCATCTTTAAGAAAGGGGAAGTTGTCTGTGTGGGTACACAAATATGGAACAGTGTGAGGCTGTAGGAGGGCTCTTGGGAAGTTAGTGAAGAGGGGGAGAGGCACTTCGTAGCTAGGAAGAGCATCTCCAGGGTGGCATCTTAGTTTGTGTGGGGTGAAGTCTATGGCACAATGGCTATCAGTGGTTCTTGTACAGTCTCTTGATGGTTCTTTGATAGCCCTGAGTTCTGACTGTTAATATTAGAATATGCTATCCCAAGGCTGAGCTGCTAAGGATACGTGCACATCTACAGTCAGACTTCAGGGTCTCAGAACCTGCTAGGGGACCCCAGGACTGGCAGTGGTGGTCCTGGAGCCACCCCAGCAAGACACGATGACCGCCTAATTTGAGGCTCTGCTACTGAGGGAACATGTTTAGTCTCACTGGGTAGAAATGGCCTTTCCTTGCTTTGTGAATGAGAAATACTTTGTACTTTCATAAATAAGTGCTTTTTTTCCCCTGTCTCATAGCAAACCTGGTTGTCCCATACTCATCAAGTACTGGGCTTCCCCAAGTCCTTTCTTGGAGCCATTCCTTGGAATGCCCTGGAATGACCTAGAATGCTATGAAATGAGGACTTGCTTGCAAAACAGGCTGAGTTTCTTAAAAATACACAGAGGAGGGATACCTGGTGGTTCAGTGACTAAGATCCCTCCCTCCCAGTGCAGGGGGCCTAGGTTCGATCCTTGCTGGGAGAACTAGATTCCACCTACTGCAACTAAGAGTTCACATGCCACAATTAAGACCTGGTGCAGCCAAACAAATAAATATTAAAAAGTTAAAATATGCAGAGGAGACCAACCCAGGCTTTACAAGCAACGTGGCAAACAGTCTCATACCACATCCAGAAGTTTGGGCCTGTAGGTAGGCCCCACCTATCTTACTAGTCAGTCATGCCAACCTGAGTTCTACTTGCTGGTACTTAGGTTTCTTTGCCCTAGAGGTTTCTATGAGTGCCAGAGTCCACTCTGTCTACACTAGAAGACCAGAGAACTAATGTCCTCCAGGAGATCCCCTCAACCAGTGACAGACGGGAGATGATGTACAGCATCCTGGCAGTCTTGGCCTTGGGTGGGTCCTCGGAGAGGGTCCAACACTGGCTCCCAGGGTCCCCTCAGTGGGATTAAGGTGGAAACTGGTTTGGTCATGAATCTTTTGAGCTTTAGAGTTTAAAGCTTGCCTTTCCTTCTCCACTCACTTCCTCTCCTCCACTGGTTACTTCCCGGGATCCTCTTCCCAATAAATTACTTGTCCCCACCTCCTTGTCTCAGAGTCTGCTTCCATGGAGCCCAGAGGAAGGCAGGTGATAAATGCATCAGCTGTTTACCAGGACTTGGTTACGCCTATTTTTCCCCCATCCCTGGAAGCTGGATGTGAACCCATTGCATCCCTAGTCACCATGCAAGGAGGGGTTCCCAGCAAATTTGACACATGAGGACTTTAGAGAGTCCTTGCCCTGGGGCCCAGAGCAAATGTGTTGGGATCAAGACTGACTCTTTCCACCATAAGGCAAAGTTCTGAAAAGCAGGCACTGGAGCTGGTCTGTGCTGCTTCTCCTTTCCCTGTGCTGATCAGCTCAGGGCCTACAAACAGGAGATGCTTAGTAAGGATGTCCAGGCGATAATCACTGAATCCCCAGTAGGGCTAAATAAATCCTTTTACATGGATCAACTAATATCCTCATTATAATAGTCCTGGGTCATGGATACTATTATTAACGTCCTTATTTTATAGCATAAAGTGGGGGAAAGGGGAAAAGGACCTGCCCAGGGCCACATGGCCAATGCTGGATGAAGTCAAGCCCTTCACAGTCCATCACTGGGGTGGATGATGGTGGTGAACAAGTGCACAAAAGGGATGAGGTGAAGCCGTGGCTTACCCCACCGCTAGCTGGGTGACAGTGCATCATCCCAACTTGGAATTCATCTCTGTCACACACAGGGTAAATGGGTCTATTCCCTGTGAATTATCTGCTAGCCGGCAGCTCCATCCATGTGCTCAATAACACAATTAAAAAAATATCCAACAAGCTTTCTGATTCCCAGTCCCTGGGGGCCCAAACACATAACTTGGAAATGACTCTTTGGTAAAGTCTGATCAAAGGTAGGTTGTTCAGTAATCAGAAATCACGGCTTATTCCTCCAGGCTTGAAGCTCATAAACATCAGTGGGATGAGCTTTATATTTGGGTTGGACTCAAAACCTAGACGGATCCATTTCCTCCTAATTTACACCAGTTTCAATGTGGGGAAAGCAGCAGGAAGCTGAGTTTTTGCTCTGGGAGATCCCCTGGTTCCTCTGTCTGTAGCAGGCAGAGAGGGAAGGAAGGGGGGGCATACTGAAGGAGCCCATGAACTGTCTATGAACTGAGACAGACAAGTGCCTGAGAGAGCCAGCATCAGCACCAGCTCCAGGGCTGAGCAGGGAGCAAAATCCCACGTTCCCTCATGGAGGTTTCCACAACAGCATTGCCGAGAAATGAGAATGCAGTCAGGGCTCATCCTTGGAGACCACAGAAGGAACTGACCATCCAAAGACCCCTTAGGTAGTGGAGGGTGGGTGGTATGGCAGTTCAGCTGAAGTATCAGGTGGTTCCTTCATTGAGCCATTCAATAAATATTTATTGAGGACCAACCAAGTGCCAGCACTCTGCTAGGCACAGATTCAGTGGTGAATAAAAAAGACAGTACCTGCCCTTAAAGATAGGACAGGTTAGTGGGTGAGGATGGTCTATTCTGGTGGGAAGGTAAAGTCTGGAGTCAGAGAGGGTGTGGGCGCACCTGCTGAAAGGGTGGGGGAAGAGGCCAAGTCCCTACAGCTGATAGCAGAGACGTCTTCTTCTTCCCAGAATCTCCAGGAAAGTGCTGCACATCTGGAAATGCAACTTGGCGATCCAGCTGTGGCCTCCAAGCCCTGTCTTTCACCTTGCCCTCAAACTCTCAGGTACCGAACGTTGGTCCCCAAAAACAGGAAGTCCTAGGAGAGACAAGACAGGATGGGATGGTGAAAGCATCCTCTACTCCAAAAAGACGCATCTCTGATTTAAAGGGAGGCCCACATCTGGGGAAGCACACGCTCTGTCAGAAACCAGGTCAGCACATAAATCGAGCCTGTGTCTCTGTCCCCAAGGTCTCCATAAAGCACAGCTTTTGCCGGCTACCTTCTCTAAGGTGGCAATTTATCTGTCATTTCCCAAGCTGCTGCTTTCTGGCAGACCTCATAAATGTCCTTCATGTCACCTAAATTCTCTCTCCTTGGCAAATAACACAAAACTGTGAGCTGCTGGGGTTTACTCTCCTACCCCCTCATAAGTTTCCATCACCTAAGGCATGGGAATTCTGAACACGCAGAGCAAAATCCAATTCTTTCCCTGGTTTTTGGGGCGAAAACACATTGGCAGAGTTGACCTCAAAATTCTAATGCATGTGATTATATATACAGTTGACCAGTTGTTAAATGAGGACTAGGGGCGTTGACGCTCCATGGGTGGAAAATCCATGTAGAGCTTATAGTCAGCTCTCTGTATCCATGATTCCTCGCATCTGTGGTTCAGCATGCCCAGATTCAACCAGCTGTGCAGATGGTGTAATAACTTAGTATTTACTATGGGAAAAAAGGGCTTCCCTGATAGCTCAGTTGGTAAAGAATCCACCTGCAACGCAGGAAACCCCAGTTCAATTCCTGGGTCAGGAAGATCCACTGGAGAAGGAATAGGCTACCCACTCCCGTTATTCTTGGGCTTCCCTTGTGGCTCAGCTGTGGCTCAGCTAAAGAATCCGCCAGCAATGAGGGAAACTTGGGTTTGATCCCTGGGTTGGGAAGATCCCCTGGAGAAGGGAAAGGCTACCCATTCCAATATTCTGGCCTAGAGAATTCCATGGACTGTATAGTCCATGGGGTTGCAAAGAGTTGGATACAACTGAATGACTTTCACTTTTCATTGAAAAAAAATCTGCATATAAGCGAATCTGGGGACTTTCAAACTCGTCGCTTAAGGGTCAATCTAACGAATCTTCTAATGACTTCCATTACGCCAAGTAGCTAAAAGCTCTAATCTTCACAAGAGCCCAGTAAGGTTTGGGCTACATCTCATTTGACAGAGGAGGAAACTGAGGCCAGCTGAGTGAGCTGTCACTCAGTCCTTGCTTTCAACAATGATCTGTCTCACTCCTTACAAACTCTCAATAAGAGTTGGATGTTGACTATCTCTGGGTCCAAAAGGGCTCCAGACATTTGCTTTTCAAATGTGACAGGTGATGTCTGTTTCAATGTTTCTGATCACTCTGCTGCCTGTCACTCTCTTCAGTAGCTGTTATTTGCTGGATGTTGACTATGTATCAGGCACAAAGCAGTATGCCCTTAAATGCTCACAAGGCTGCCAACCCAGTCATCCCACCTCACAGATGCTGTTCTAGAAAGATAACCTGAACCGTGGGGCACAGATGGCGCATAAAATGCCCGGCTAGAATAGTGGAGAGTCTAATGAAGAATAAGACATATTCCTTGACATTCAAATAGTTATAAACGATGGTTCATGGCATGGTTGGGACAGTATTCAACATAGGTGGAGAGGAGACTCAATTGCCAACAAAAAGAAAAAAAGAGAAGAAAGAAAAACAAGTCTGAGAGGTAGCAAGGCAACTATCCAAAACAATTTCAAAAAGTGCTTAGAGAAAACAACAGGCTGGAAGGAAGGACACGTAAGTCAGGCTGTGGGTGTGGTGGGGCGATGGGTTTATGAGGGGCAGCACACCAAACATGAATCCATGACAAACTTCTTCCACTTAAGTAATTAGAAGAAATTCTATTCTATTCCATTCCATTCTATTCCAATCTATGTTTTGGCCATGCAGTGAGGCTTGTGGAATCTTAGTACCCTAACCAGGGATTGAACGTGGGCCCTCGGCAGTGAAAGTGCTGAGTCCTAACCACTGGACCACTAGGGAAATCCCAAGAAATGAGAAATTTCAAAAACGTACAAATGCCTTTCAGAACCTGAACTGTTGGTGTATTTAGGACTTCCTCTTGGTCACCCATGGTGGGGCGTGGGTGTGGAAAAATTGTGACACAGATTGTGTCAAATCCTTCCTGCCCTAATAAAGGACACTTTATTAGGTGCCACTTATAAAGGACATGTGGATGTCTTCATGACATCCCAGCTGACCCCAAATTGTTCCACACACCGTCCAGGCTTTCCCAGCTGCAGGGTTGGGCTGGGTCCCACCCACTGAGTTATAGCCTGCCAACCAGGAAAGCTCACCAACCCCCTCCTCAAATCCTCAGAGACCCTCTGAACCCACTGACCTTGTGGATCTGGAGAATGGGGTCGTAGAGCTGAATTTTCCGTAGCAGAGGGAGGGGGAAGCCTTCTGCCAACTTATCTGGAGGGTAGAGGCAGAATGTTGAGAGACTGGTTAGTAAATAATTATGGAGAAAATTTTACCAAAAAAAAGTTCCTCTCTGGAAACTCCATACATAGTATATTCCTATTTAATTATAACTGAAGATTGGGATTACTATTCTCACGTTACAGAGAAGGAAACTGAAGCCCAGAATGGCCAAGTAGCTTGTGCTAGGTCACACAGCTAGAAAGGGGAAGAACTGAGGCTTGATGCCAGGCAGGCTGACACAGGAGCCTGAACTCTCAGCCATGGTGCTCTGTGGAGGTAGAGGCAAGGATGGGGCAGAGTCCACTCATGATAATGAGCTGGTGGGTACTTGCTCTTGGCTCCCGACCTGTATCCTGCTTTCTGCTGCAGCCAAATGAAGCACGGCCTCGTGGAAAGAGGGTTTAGGTCTTTATGCTTTAGTTTTTGACAACGGAATCGGCAACTAACTGGGAAATGTAAATTTAGAGGTGGACAGGTAGCTCAAGCGGTAAAGAATCCTGCCAATGCAGGAGCCACAGGAGACATGTGTTTGATCCTTCAGTTAGGAAGATCCCCTGGAGAAGAAAAGGGCAACCCACTCCAGAATTCTTGCCTGGGAATTCCCTTGGGCAGAGGAGCCTGGCGGGCTACAACCCATGGGGTCACCAAGAGTCGGACACGACTGAGCACGCACACACCTTGCCTTGTGCTCTGCGTGTTAACTTGGTTCTCAGTCTTTGATCTGTCACTTCAGGGTGTGTGTGGGCACTTCTGTGAGCCCTTCTTTCTCTCTTAGGAGGAGGTTTCCTATGCTCCCAAAACTGCCCGTGTCCCCAGCCCTCCTTAGACCCGTGGAAGAAGATGAGGCCGACTTCAACACTCCCGTCTCCCAGACAGGCCACTGAAACTGAGAGGATAAGTGACTCGCCCAGACCACGCAGCCTGCAGGAGAGCCCTGGTTCCAGCTTTCTTTCCCACGAAGAGCAGTGTCCACGCTTGACTTAGAAAAGTCCATAGTGATTCTTACCATTGACCTTGGGGTAAAAGTTGTTGAGAAGGTAATAATTGAGCAGTGCCTCCAACAGCTCCACCTAGTGGAGAATAGGAGAGGTACACCATAACCATGTGTACTATCTTGCCCACCAACAAACCTACAAAGAGCCACCCTTGGGGGTAGGGTGGTTCTGTAAATGCTGACATGGCAAAAGCCTTGAAAAAAAAAAAAAAAAAGCAAATTTCAGGTAGATACCAATATCATGCTATTGTTTTATAAAATAAAACTATTTTGAGATGCGCGTTCATATGTGTACAAAGCGATAGAAAATTTTGGAAGACTGTACAACCACCGCACCTACACAATCTTTCCTCTAGGAAGAACATCAAGGTTTGGCTTAGCCTTAAATTTAGTATTTAATTTTTCTTTTTGCAGTGAAAATGTTTTCTGAAATCACTTATATAACAAAAAATGATTTTAAAGTTGAAACAAAAATTATGAAACCCAACTTTTAACTCAGTGTGTGCCAGGTATAGGACTCAGAGCATGACATATATATATATATAAGATTCACTATAAGTCTTCAAAGTTAATATTAATGCCCCCATTTCACAGATAAGAAAACTAAGGCCCACAGAATGAAAGTGACTTTCTAGAAATGGAATCCAGATTTATATGAGTCTACAGGTCTTTTTTTTTACAGTCGATGTTGGGAAAATCTGATAGGATGACTTTAAACAAATATTTATTTAGTTTAAAATATCTTTTCTTGGTTGTGCTAGGTCTTCGTTGCTATGCGTGGGCTTTCTCTAGTTGTGGTGAGTGGGGGCTCCTCTCTAGTTGTGTTGCACGGGCTTCTCATTGTGGTGAGCATGGGCTCCAGGCACATGGGCTTCAGTACTTGCAGTGCTTGGGCTTGGTTGCTCCGTGGCATGTGGAATCTTCCAGGATCAGGGATCGAACCCATGTCCCCTGCATTGGCAGACAGATTCTTATGCACTGTTGCACCAGGGAAGTCCCAGGATGACTTTTTGTGACTCTTTACATACGAATAATTTACTTCACAGCACATTTTTACATGCCATGCACGGACACAGTATTAGTGTGCCATTATTCACTTCATCCTTCATTCTCTGAAAGGAGTCATCCTTCGGGGTCTCTGTGAGCAGTGTCTCTCCTCACACTTATGTGTTTATGTCCTCTTGTACCTGAGGGAAAGTCTGGTCAGTGGAGAGCAGGTAGCGAGGGGTCGGAGAGGACCAGTATCCATAGGATGGTAAAAAGGTAGCCAACTACTGTAGGTTAAAATCTTTCCATCTCCTCCTTGACCTGTGAGGAGGAACATCACCCCAATTTCCCTCTTCAGAAATCTCTCCTGAGTGTTTCAGCCCACGCAAATCTTCCCATTCTCTGTTCTCCTTTCATATGAGGCCGTTTCACCACGGCCACGTTTTCCTCTTTGTGGAAATCATCTCTTGGTTTTGCCTGCCCAGCCATCAGTTCCTTTTGTTTAAATAAGAGAATTCCTATTTTCTTCAGGGGAATGCTCCTTTCCTATCTCAGTCCACGTGGTTTGGGACTGCAAATCTCGGTTCTGGGGAGATGAAACCCATGCTGGTTGATTGGCTTTGTCCAGTTTCCAGCCAAGATGTTTGGCTAAAGACGGGCACTTGATTAAGAATAACCCAATGAGGACTAGCACACGATCTTTTTTTTTTGGTAGGTTTTTTTTTTTTTTTTAATAAAACTACAGGAAATTTGGGAATTTTCCACCAATGGGAAGAACCTGCCTGAGAATGAAGCAAACAGATGAAAGCAGAATGGAGAGACAGAGATTCTTCTCTTTATATATATATATATAATTTTTAAGAAGAAAAAGAATATATATTCTTTTTCTTCTTAAAAAATTCATGAAAGATTCTTTAAATTCTATAGTGCGCTACAGTTTTCAGAAGTTTTGCACACATGATTTCATACAGTCCTATAATAACTTTCCCTGCCTTTTCAAATTGATGCACTAATCTGAACACCTGGATCCAGCTGTGCCTGAAACCTCTATCCTTAGCTTTTTTATTTTTGTTTTTTAGTATATGATCCTATTCATTCCTCCTCTTTGCTTAAGACACTTTTAGTTAGCCTTTTTTCCCCTTGCAATTAAAAGAATTCTGTCCACCAAATGATTTAATTTAATCTAATATTGGGAGGTAACTGTTCTTCTGCCCTATGTTTCATGTCCTTAGGGACTTCTATGATTTCTAGGGCCGAGAGTAACTCTTCTCCTTCTCTATTACAGCTGCCAAAGCATTGCTAAGTAAATACTCTAAATTACTACCCTAATCATTTCTTAAATAAAAACAATAATAACTTACATTGAATCGTCCAACTTTAGATTCTTTCAGTTCCACTTGTATCCTATAACAAATCAGAGAAGATTCAGAGATGTGGGCATTATGTTCAAGGGAAACCTAATGTGGGGATCCCCCAGAAGAAGGAAACACCAACTGGAGAAGGCATAGGGCCAAGGGTGTGGTAGAGTGAAAGTGAAAAAGATTATTGAGGAACCAAAAACAAGGATATGACTTTACTGGGAAGGCTTGCAGAGGGGAAGTGTGTAGTGTAAAAGAACTCAATCTCTGTAATTTCAGGAAGTCAATATTGCTGATATCTAAAATTCATAGATAAAGAAAAAACAGTAAATTCTTTAGACGTTTGGAAGTAATGGTGGAAAGGAAGTTTTAGGAGACAGGACCAGTGGGCGGAAAGAATTGGTCCAGTTGGGCTAAAATTTAAGTTTGCTTCCCCACCCACTGGTGGGCCCTAACGTTGAAGGGGGATCCAGTTACATCCCACCTCCAGCTGCACTGAATCAGCTGCAGCGTCAGATGGAGTGAGCCCAGTTGAGCGCCCCCACGTGGGCAGCATGCTGACTTACTTTCCTGGCTCCAAGAATCCAGTGATCTTGCTGGTGTTGAAGGTCAACATGGCAGACACATTAGTGGCCTGGAAATTCCAGTAAAAAGAAACAGGTCTGAGTGAAGGAGGTTGTTGTGTACAGGATGCATAACTACGAGAACTGGCTGTCTCCTCTAAATGGTACCTCACTGAGTTAAAAAAGGAACTTGCCCACTGGACTGTAGGTTACCAGGAAGCTCATCGTAGGTGCTAATAAACGTTTGAACTTGGACTTGAACATTTTTACTTGAAATTGCTCACTATGATGGGCTTCCTAGGTGGCACTAGTGGTAAAGAATCCACCTGCAATGCAGGAAACCCAGGTTCGATCCCTGGGTTGGGAAGATCCCCGGGAGGAGCGCATGGCAACCCATTCCAGTATTCTTGACTGGAGAATCCCATGGACAGAGGCGCCTGGAGGGCTACAGTCCACAGGGTCACAGAGAGCTGGACATGACTGAAGTGACTTAAGCATGGCGTGGCTGACTACGACAGCAATTAAACTCTGAACAGACGACCAAGAGAAGATGTGCGGTGCTTTGTTGCTTCATCGTGTCTGACCCTTTGCGACCCCGTGGACTGCAGCCCACCAGGCTCCTCCATCTGTGGGGATTCTCCAGGCAAGAATACTGGAGTGGGTTGCCATGCCCTCCTCCAGGGGATCTTCCCCACCCAGGGATCGAACCCGAGTCTACTGCATTGCAGGCGGATTCTTTACTGTCTGAGCCACCAAGGTACAGAGGCTTATCTCTGGAGATCTCTAAAGGGATCCTTTCTAGCTATCTCAGGGCCAAGATTCAGCTCTAAGGAATAATAACAGTATTAATAATAAATTACGTTTTAATTTAAATATACTGATGACAATTTTGATAACAAGGACAACCATTAAATTGCACATACAACATCTGGGAGCAATTGTTACTGTTTAGCCGCTAAATCTGGACTTCTCCTTATGGACTCACTTAGTGGAACAAGTATACATTAAGTAAGTAAACCTGCAAAGAGCTACATAAGTATCTTTACATAAGTTCTATGAAGAAAAATAAAAGGATGCCGTTAGAAAAAAGTGACAAGGGTTGTAAGATAGATCAGGGATAAGGGCAATCAAGAAAGGCCAATCTTGGGACTTCCCTGGTGGTCCAGTGGTTAAGACTCTGCCTGCCAATACAGGAGACATGGGTTCGATCCCTGGTCTGGGAACTAAGACCCCACATGCTTTGGGCAACTAGGCCTGTGCATCACAACGACTGAAGACTGCATGCCCTGTAACCCGTGCTCTATGACAAGAAAAGCCAGCACAATGAGAAGCTTGTACAGCGCAACTAGAGAGTAGCCTCCAGCCGCTGCAGCAAGAGAAAGCCTGCGTGTAGCAATAAAGACCCATAGCAACCAAAAATAAATAAATAAATAAACTTAGGAAAAAAAGAAGAGAAAGGCCTATCTGAGGATCCTTAAGTTGAGATTGATCTTAAGGAAATAACCAGGTGGTCAGTGCGAGGAAGAACCAGCAGGAAAAGGCAACAACATTTGCAAAGGCTTTGAACCTTACCACACTGAGCCGGAAGACAGGCTCCTTGACAGAGTTGGGCAGGAGCACAAAGGCTTCGATCTCCATCTGGGCAGCTGTAGACAGATTTCCAGGGCTGAAGTTCAGGCACGGGGCAGAGATCACTGCTCCCTGGAGCTCCAAGTTCGTGTTGGGGTACAGTCTGGCTATCTGAGGGTGGAATGAAGAGATTTTGTCAAGAGAAGAAAATACACAGGTTTGCTGGGACAACCTGGAGGGAGCTAGAGCAGCTGAGACCACCTGTTGGTTTAATTTCCACAAACTGCTCTGTGCCTTGTTTTCTTAAAGGTATCACTGGACATCTTTCCATGTCAGACATATAGAGGCTGCATCGTTTATCTCCTGGCTGAACTGTGTTCTATTCCACTGAGTGTGGGTACTGCAATTGATCTAATCTTATTGGATATCAAGTTGTCTCCAAAGTGTTGCCTTTTAATGACCACTCCCCTGTGTGCCCTTGGCTATTATTTTGGGGGATACATTCCCTGGGGAGTCCAAAGGCAAGAATATTTTTAAAGCTTCTTCCAGGTATTGCCAAACTCCTCCAGAAAGGTTGGACTGAATTTTTTCACTCCTTTTCACACCCTTCCCTGGGCAATCGGTGAGAGCTATTGCTTCTCTAGAACCTGCGCACCCGGCTCCCCCCGCCCCCCACTCTGATAACTGCATACGCCAATGTTTTTGAGATATGACACACCTAGATTCTACCATTTAAAAAGTTCTGGCAATTTTCTGTTTAATTAAAATTTAATTTGGGGTCAAGACTGTTCCATGTAGGGGGGAAGTTGGTGGAGGAACAGTCCCATGAGCCTTTTAGCTATGCAAATATAAAATCTACATTCTATTGTAAAAGGGAAATGTTTAGAAGGTTGAGGAGGTAAATCACTTTACCTCAGAAGGATAGCAGAGCTGCTTCTGTGTCAGGTTGATTATGATGGGAGCAGGAAGGGGGAGGGGGAGTTTCCTCCTCTTTCTGGGGAAAAAGGGCCGTTGGAGCCAGGATGCGGCCAAGGTCCCTCCAAAGCTAATGCCAACAGTAGGAGGCAAGCTGGGCTGCTGCGGGGTTCTGGGGAGAGAACGGGCCTGCTGTGGGGGTGCCTTACGGAAGGAGGTGAGCCAGGTACTGCAGTATTTGAAGTTTAACAATTTTCCCACCATTATAATTCCTCTCAGCCATCATCAAGCCTTGTGAAAGGAACTTTAAACACTACTGCCTATCTGAGCTGCGTCTTGAGGGGACTCGGAAGGTGGAGGAGAAGACAGGTAGATTTCTATGGGATTAAATGAGACGTTGCACGTAAAGAGCTTAGTCCGGCAATGACAGAGCTACAGGGTTATTCACTGTGTCACTCATGTAGCAAAGCAAAGAAACATACATGTCCTTCCATGTACGAGATGTCCCATGGGAGACGGGATACTCAAACTATGGTCAATCCATAATACAATGGCAAACTGGATTCCCTACCTATACAGAATCATCTTCTGGTACAGTAGGGGAAAAAGTAAGGTGAAAACTGGTGTGTAAAATATACCTCCATTTGTGTAAAAAAACAGAGGAAAGACAAATAACATTTATTCGTATATACACAGAATCTCCCCAGAAGGGTGTGTGCAATCTAATAATATTGACAGACCTGGGGTGTGAACTGGGTGTTTAGGGGATAGGAGTGGATGGGAATTTTCACTCTATAATCTTTTAGGTCTTTTGAATCTTGAACCATTAGAATTTATTAGCCATTCAAAAGACAATTTTTGTAATCCACCAAGAACAGGGCCTGACCCCTACTACACCCTCTGTAATTGCTTGGTGTCCTTAATTGGGACATTTTGTGGTGCTTGTCAGTATTCCTTGGGATTGTCAGAGATCATCAGTAAGAGACTGGGTGGCCTGTGGTCCCAGGAGACACAGGGTTTGGGCCTCTGTCATTTTGACTTTGAAGGGAAACCTGTAGCACCCCAGCCTTCACTGGGGACCCCACTGTGGGCCTTCTGGTTCTTGATCAAGCTGAGAGGAGGGTGGAGGTTTTAAAGAATACCCCTGAAGGCTTTGGGGGCTCAACCTGCACCCTGAGGGCTAACGGAAGCCTTACCCTGGGAACGAAGGCGCGGAAGGACTTGGTGTTCAGTCGAATGCTAGAATCAGGCGGAATCTGCAATGAAGGGACACAAAGAGGTTTTAGGTGCTCTGGCCAGAGCTGAAGGTCTGAAGAGAGATTGGGAAGTGGGAGGGTATTTAATAATGTAGCTTCTTGACTGCTTGTGGTTACCATGGCAACAACGAGATGCTTGTTCTGCATTCACTGTGAGCACATGAATCCCTGGGGTCCTGGCTGCTCTCCTTGGGGTGTAGGTGACATGCAGGACTCAATCAGAGGATCCACAAGAGTGAGATTTGCAGTCTCACAGAACTAGGTTTGACTCTAGGCTTTGTTACTATGTAATCCCAGCTGAGTCCCTTTCCCTCTCTGAGCCTCAACTTCCTCACCTATAAAATGGAGATAATTATATGTGTGTGTGTATATGTATGTGTGTGTGTTAAGTTGCTTCATTTGTGTCCAACTTTTTGTGACCCCATGGACTGTAGCCCACCAGGCTCCTCTGTCCATGGGATTTTCCAGGCAAGAATACTGGAGTGGGTTGCTGGGCCCTCCTCGAAGGGATCTTCCTGACCCAGGGATTGAACCTGGTCTCTTATGTCTCCTGCATTGGCAAGTGGGTTCTTTACCACTAGTGCCACCTGGAGGTCCCAGAGATAATTATAGTTCCCACTTACCGGGTTATTGTGAGGGCTAAATGAATGGTGAGTATAAAGCATCTAGTCCAAGGCCTAGCACATATTGGCGTTCAGTAAGACACAGCTACTATGATCCCTTCCACTAAAGGAAACATCTGTACCACAGGTGGGAAGGGTGACTCAAATATGACAATAGAAGTAAATGACCCTGGCTTGGATGAGAAATCATTCAAAGGACAAATATCACTCCATCCATCACTCTGGTCTCCAATTTATTACCAGGATTGGCTGGACCATCCAGTTTGGATTGCATTGTGTTTCCTCCACCACCCTGACATGGTACACGAGGCTTCAGCTTTTACAAAGAGCTACAAGAAACAGCTGCCTAAAACCCAGAAATATGAAAGAAACTGAAAGAAATTTTCATGATGTGATCCATTATAAAATGTAGTAGCCTTTATACAAAGCCGCACTGGAGACAGTTGTTTTAGAGGTAAATGCTAGGGCGACGCTTTCTCTCCTTTTCACTGTGAATCCCTAAATACTGCACTCTTTCCATTTTGACTATGGGAAGCACCCACACAGATCTGTGATTAAAAAAAAATCAATTTATGGGTCCTGTGTCTTCATAATTGTGCCTTACTTTTAACGTGGTCTTTATTTTCTATTCTATGAAACCTTATGAGTTTATCAGTTCATGAATTTATCTATTATCCTGTCTCATTCACTAAAATCTTTAAACCTTAAAAATCTCCACAAACCATCAGGATGAAAGAAAATATGCATGAGGACAACAGATCTAGGGACTTCCCTGGTGGTCCAGTGGTTAAAAACCTGCTTTCCAATGCAGGGGACACAGGTTCAATTCCTGGTCAGGGAACTAAGATCCCACATGCCATGGGAAAACTAAGCCTGAGTGCTGCAAATACTGAGCCCATGTGATCTAGAGCCTATGCTCCACAACTAGAGAAGCTCCTGTGCGCCACAAGGAAGACACAGCACACACACACACACACACACACACACACAGACAAAGATAATGGATCTAGACAGGAGGGAAAAGTAAAACACGGATAAGCAAGCCAGAAGATCTTCCACAATTGTTATAATGGAGAAAGAACTTTGAGCTTCCTGGCCGCCAAAGTGAGAAGTGAAATTGTGCTAACATATTTTTCCTGCTCTTGATCTTTTTTCTTAGTTATAGTTTACTATTTCACTGATGTAAATGGGTGGAAAGGGAAGAGGAAGGAAGACCAAGTGACGAAGTCATTTGTGAGAGCTATTCTGCTATGATTCTCACCACGTCATCCGTGATAGTAAAGTTCAGGAATCCCGCTTTATGATAAACTAGGCTGGCGGTGTTGAAGGCATAATCAGAGATGGCAAAGTAGACCATTCGGCTGTGTTCCTCAGGAAGGTTCATGACAGGAGCAAGGAAAGCAACTGGGAAGCGGTCATCTCGGCTAAAAATTTCACCCTAGAGAGAGAGATAGAATCCATTTGAACTTTTCTAAGTCTATCCCAGGGCTAGACACCTGAGCTAGGAGCCTATAGAGTCTGCTGAGGGAACACGGGCTAGAGATGCTGCCTGAAATTCCACCATTAAAGATGTTTTCCTTGGAATCTAAAAAAAAAGATGCAAATGAACTGGTTTACAAAATGGAAGTAGAATCACAGATGTAGGAAACAAACTTATGGTAACTTATGGTTACCAGGGGATAAGGTAGGGGAAGGGATAAGTTGGGAAACTGGGACTGACACATATGCACTATATGTATATATATATATAAAATAGATAACTAATGGGAACCTGCCATATAGCACAGGGAACGCTACTCTGTACTCTGTAATGATCTATATGGGAACAGAATCTTTAAAAAAGCAGTGGATATATGTATATCTATAACTGATTCACTTTGCTGTACACCCGAAACTAGCACAGCATTGTAAATCATCTATGTGTGTGTGCTGTCACTCAGTCGTGTCTGACTCTCTGTGATCCCATGGACTGGGGCCTGTCAGGATCCTCTTGTCCATGCAATTTTTCAGGCAGGAATACTGGAGTGCGTTGCCATATTCCTCCTCCAGGGGCTCTTCCCGACTCAGGGATTGAACCCATGTCTCCTGCACTGACAGGTGGATTCTTTATCACTAGAGTTACCTGGGACGCTCAAATCAACTATACTCCAATAAAAATTTTTTTTAAAAAAAGATGCTTTCCTTCGGGTCAAAGTGTATGTCCAAAATCCCATAATGAAACGCTCACCAGAAGCTTTGATGTTTTAACCTATAGGACCTCTTGGCCAGCTCTTCAATGCCATTGAGGGCCTGCTCTGGTTAACGTCACCTGCATGGTGGGATAGGTGAAGGAGTGGAGCGCGGGGCTGGGGAGGAAGGAAGTTTCAAGGCCTAAGTGATGTAAGACACCATGGGCGGATCCTGGCTCTGGGAATACTCCCCACAACTCCATATTGTCCTGCCCTTGACACAGTGGGAACCATGGGGACACAGGGACAGATCTGAAACTGGGGAACAGGAGGCCCCAAGAAAGGGCTGAGCTGAGGGAATGCCACACCGGGGCTGGACCCACTCAAGCCCCTGACCCAGGACGCTTACCTTGAACATCACATCCAGCATTTGGGCTGTTGCTTGAGGGGCCCCCATTAAGCTGTAATCAAGGCCAGCGAGATGATCAATCTCTGTTGTGACTGTGAACCGGGGGAGGGACAGAATTAGGAGGTGGGCAATGCAGAAGCGATGAGGACTCTGGCTGACCCACATTCCCTCTGGAGAGGTCTCCAGAGCCCCCTGCCCCTCCACCTTAAGACCCTCCACCCAGCCCAGTGCTGGGGCAAAGAGCTCCTTCACCAAGAAAGAGACGACGTGGTTTCTTCTGTTCCACTGATGATTTAGCCACAAGGGGACTGGTGTGCTTATCCCAGAGCCTGAGCAGTTTCCAGAGTCTTACACACACATACACACATACATACACACACACACACATGCACACACACAGCCTGAGCACAGGAGGAGCTCAGGTCTGGCAGCCCCTCCATACCCAGAACTTCACACCGAGGAAGACATACGATAGGGAAAATTCTCCAACCGAAGATATTGCTCTTCAACTTTATAACCAAGACCTTGATCTTCAAGGAAACCATCCTCCTACCAATATCAATCAAATAACCAGGAAGGCGGGGCCATGTTCAGATGACCCAGAGACTCCCCTCCAAGGCCTTGAGGGAGCAGGAGCTCTCTGTCCCACGCACTGGGGCTCTGTGCCCATGTGGGTCTCTGCTGAAGGGAAGGTTAGCAGTGAGTGTGGAGGCCTGGGGGCCACGGCATCAGGGAACACCTCCAATTGTCCAGGGCCTGTCCCTGCCAACTTTACCTGTGTAGCCTAGCTCTGGGGCCTCTGCTTGTAGAAAACTGTTCTACGGGTACACTTACGTGCAGGCAAAGAGGTAGTATGAGATGCTCTCTGCCCCGTTGTTGGCAATAGGAAAGAATGACAACAAACCTACCTGTCCAGCAGCTGGGGGCTCATTAAATAAATGGAGACACATCCGTAAGGTAGAATACTGTGCAGTTATTCAAATGAAGTCTAGGGACTTCCTTGGAAGTCCAGTGGTTAGTGGTTACTCCACGCTTCCACTGCAGGGGGCACAAGTTCGGTCACTGATTGGGAACTAAGATCCTGCAAGCTGAGTGGCATCCCGCCCCCCAAAAAAATGAGATCTATATAACCATTTTGGAAAACTGTTTGGCAGGATCTGGTAAGGCTGAACCTAGGCACATCACCGGAACCTGTAATTTCTCTCCTGCGTATATACCCCAAGATGCATGTCCATATGAGTTAGAATATTCACAGCAGCACTACCCACAATGGTTTAGAACTGAAACTAGTCAAATGGCCTTCAACAGGTCTATAGATAAATAAATGGAGAGACGTTATTGCTGATTCATGTTGTTGTACAGCAGAAACCAACACAATATTGTAAAACAATTATCCTCCAAATTAAAAAAAAATGGAAAGACATGGACACAGTGGATGACATAGCAGGAGAGTGAATGAACTCACAATATGGAACAATAAGGATTGACCTCATATTTTATTATTTTTTTTAAATTTTCTTTATGTGAACCATTTTTAAAGTCTTTATTGAATTTGTTACAATACTACTTTGGTTTTATGTTTTGGTTTTTTGGCTGCAAGTCATGTGGGATCTTAGCTCCCCAGGGATTGAACCCACACCCCCGGCACTGGAAGGTGAAGTCGTAATCACTGGACCACCAGGGAGGTGCAAGGAGTGACCTCATATTTTAAAGTTGAACAGAGAAAGCCTTCTGCTTTTGATAAAAGACTGTGATTACTGTATAGGTCCATTCATGTACAAAGTGCAGAGCTGATCTTTGCTGGAAGAAGTAGGGAGGATGGTCACCCTTGAGGGACGGGTAGTGCCCGAAGGAGATGTGAGTGGACTCTGAAAGGCCAGTCATGTTCTGTGTATTGATCTGGAAGCTGGTAAGTGTGTGTGCTCAGTTTATGAAAAAATTGTAAAAACTCCACTTACAGTTTGAGCACTTTTCTCCCTGTATTGACTTCCACAAAAACGTTTTTAAAAATGAGATCAGTTTATATGTGATGATAGAAGAAAGATCTCCAAGGTATACAGGTTACAAAAGAATAATGTCTCTACTATTACAGACTAATGTATATATTCATAATTATGCATATTCACATATAATCACGAACAAAAGTAATTACATATGTGAATGTATGGTAGTGGTGGTGGTTTAGCTGCTAAGTTGTGTCTGACTCTTTGTGACCCCATGGACTGTAGCCCACCAGGCTCCTCTATCCAGGAGATTTCCCAGGCAAGAATACTGGAGTTGCCATTTATTTCTCCAGGGGATCCTCCCAGACCAGGGATTGAACTCCTGCATTGCAGGTGGATTCTTTTACTGATGAGCCACCAGGGAAGCCCATGTGAATGTATATTCATATGCTTATGTATGTATTTATTTATATTTGTACATGCAAAGGAAGTATCTTAGAGTACACACTCAAAACAGAGTTTACTTCTTGGAAGAAAATTTGGGGAGGAAAGGGGACTTTTAATTTTTACTTTTAACACTGCTGCTCCATGTAAGGTTTCATAAGATACATATTAATGTATGCACTTATAAAAATTAATGAGAATCAAGGATGGGTGGAGTGCCTTACCTGGCAGAGTTTGAAGATAAGGCTGTAGCTCAGAGGTCACCGAGTCCTCAATAATTTCGCAAATCTAAAAAATATGGGAAAAGAAAGCCCGAGTGAGTTTGCTGGCTTTTGTCTCGCCCTGTGCTAACTGCTTCGGTCCCATTTCACATCTTTGCTAGTTGGTCATTGATTCTACAAAAATTTATAAGTGCTTATGATATGGCAGGTACCGAGAAAATAGAAATGATCAAAAACATGTCTGCCCCCATGTGGACCCCAGTAGGGTCCAGTTGGGCCTGTTAAAGTCCATCACAGGACTGGAGATCGGAGCTAGGTAATTTGGCTGGAGGTACCGCCTGAAACTCTGTCATGAAAGACCTATTCCTTTGGGAAGCCCTAGTCTCTCAGGGTCTAGAATTGGACAGCAGAATTAGATAGTAAGTAGCAATAGCCACACAAATAAGTGTACACTTAATGCAGATACTTCTTAACAGATTAGCTGGATGGATCAATAGTCCTTGTGTTACCGAGTCCAAACTCGCTCTGCTTGCTGAACGCTGAACGTCAGGCCAGTGGATTGGAGACAGGTAGTAAGACAAGGAAATGTTATTCGGAGAGCCAGCTGAATGGCTGGCTAGAAGATGGCAGACTAATGCTTCAAAATAACTGTCTTCTCAGGGTCTGGATGTGGGGTTCTTTTATAGATCAGAGATGGGGGAGATGAGGAAACAAAGTAAAAAGGCCATCGATCTTGCAAATATCTCCTAGAATGGCAAGTCTTGGAAAGGGGATATGTTAATTTCTTCCTTCATGCCATCTACTAGTGGACTAGGGTTCTGAACAAAAGCACTTTAATTTAACAGTCGGGCAGAGGGGCAGGATTCTCTGAGGCAGGCCATTATGTACAATAACAAAAGCAAGGAAAAGCAAGTCAAAGAAACAGTTCCAACACAGAGTCAGAATTGGCTTTTCCCTGCAACACTTATTTCCCCAGCTGCTTGTGGAAGACTGAATCCTCCCATCCAACAGGCTACCACTCATAGTAAACACTCAGAATTTGTTGCCCCAGTTAAACTGTGTGCTTCTCAAGAAACGGAAATGCTCAAGAAATGTTCTCAAACCTGTTTGCTTTCCTTGCTATTGCAATCACTCAAATTATTTCTTATGTAGGGACTTCCCTGGTAATCCAGTGATTAAGAGTCCATCTTGCAATGCAGGGGATGTGGGTTCGATCCCTGGTTGGGGAACTGAGATGCTGTGGGGCAACTAAGCCTGCCTACCACAACTACTGAGCCCGTGTGCCACAACCAGAGAATCTGTGCACCACTACGAAAGATCCCACCTGCTGAAACCAAGACCCGATGTAGCCAAATAAATAAATAAATATTAAAAGTTATTTTTTATGTAAACCCATGAAATAATGACTGAGAAAAGAATTGTTTGTCAGAAAAACCTAAGGTAAGTGCTTTGGAAAGATGAGTTGCTTAAAAAAAAAATGTCAGTAAACTGCTGTGGACCAGAAAAGCTTCCCAGGAAAACAATTATAAAAATAAGGAAGGATTCTGCATGGAGGACGCTTTGCAAACATCTCTAGATTCTCACTGTGGTTAAAGAAATCTGAGCCGGAACCTGTAGCCGATGCATGTTAAATGTTGGAAGGACAGTGCTAGGCCAGTCAAGAGACTGTTTACAAAGAATGGTCCTGCGTCTTAGGTCAAAGGAATGTACGTTTACTGTATCTTAAAATATTTGGATCCGTATGTAAATATTTTCTTTGTTCAAGGCTGTGTGAGTCCTCTCCTCATTTGTTCCCCCATTTATTTATTTATTTTTATTTTTGGCTGTGCTGGGTCTCCATGCTGCACACGGGCTTTCTCTAGTCACAGAGAGCCGGGCTTACTCTTTGCTGCAGTGCACAGGCTTCTCATTGTGTTGGCTTCTCCTGTCGTGGAGCACAGGCTCTAGGGCATTGTGCTCAGTAGTCGCGGCTCCCAGGCTCTAGAGCACAGGCTCAACAGTAGTGGCCCACGGGCTTAGCTGCTCTGCAGCACGTGGTATCGTCCCAGACCAGGGATTGAAGCCTTGTCCCCTGCACTGGCAGGCCAACTCTTAACCACTGGACTACCAGGGAAGTCCGAGTCCTCATTTTAAACAACTTTTTTTTTTATTAACTAGCTATCACCTATCCTCCACAGATATAGTGGAGGAGAGGGACTTATGGCGGGGGGAGGTGTCCTAGAGCATGCATGTGGTCCTGGCCTAGTAAGAGGGTCACTGATGGCTCCTATGAGGAGGTGACATCTTCAGGGCAAGCTGTAGCTCAGATGGTAAAGAATCTGCCAGCCATGCAGGAGACCTTGGTTCACAGAACTTTTATTGTATAATATTGTTATTAATCATTATTGTCTCCATCATCAACAGGGCGGCATAAATCCACACCACTGAAGAATACTAGGTCCTACTAGAAACGCATGGAAACATGGCAACGGGGCGCATGAGGAGAGGACTGGCGTGTTTTCCAAGCTCACTTAGACCCTGGGACCTCAGAACAAGAAAAGGAAAGAACGGCTTGCCACGTCCAATCCTTGGGGTCTGCATGCTATTTTCACTTTAACCACCAGGAGGCACTCAAAGCCAAACCAGACTTGGATCAGGAGCGGTGTGTGTACCTGTGTTTCCCCTTTCCTCTTCTTTACTTTTTCTCTTCCCAAGCGGTCATCACTACAAATGCAGCTCCAGGTAGATGATACACCAGAGACAGGATTTTAGGGTGAAGTAGGTGAATGAGCAATGGCACCCCACTCCAATACTCTTGCCTGGAAAATCCCATGGATGGAGGAGCCTGGTAGGCTGCAGTCCATGAGGTCGCTAAGAGTCGGACACGACTGAGCTACTTCACTTTCACTTTTCACTTTCATGCCTTGGAGAAGGAAATGGCAACCCACTCCAGTGTTCTTGCCTGGAGAATCCCAGGGACAGAGGAGCCTGGTAGGAAGCCTTCTATGGGGTCGCACAGAGTCGGACACAACTGAAGCGACTTAGCAGCAGCAGCAGCAGCAGGTGAATAAGAGAACTGAAAGTTAACATAAACCTCTTTATTTTAGCTAGAGATTCCAAAATTTGGAGATTTCACAGGATTTTTTAAATGGGGAAAACTGACACTGTTGCTGTTTATACAAAGCAATACAAAGCAGGTGTTCATGAGTTCACCCAGGTAGGAACCAAGGGATCCTACATGGTCCACACACTCCCAAAGCTTCCTGCTTGGTCTCCACAGGCACCTAAGTGTTGATTTCCTTTTCGGCTTTTGTGGACTGCAGACCTGGGGCGGGCAGTGAGCAAGGCCAAGCCGACTTTTTCCCTGTTTTTTGACCCTTGGC
The DNA here is from genome assembly GCF_027580195.1 of Bos mutus. Taxonomy (NCBI): domain Eukaryota; kingdom Metazoa; phylum Chordata; class Mammalia; order Artiodactyla; family Bovidae; genus Bos; species Bos mutus. Next base: position 51,555,833 of record NC_091629.1, on the reverse strand, counting down.
CAAGCATCTGACCATTTGCTGTCTAACTGAACAGACTCGGCATCCAGACACCTACATCTTGCCCTCAGCTTTGCTGCACACCAGTTCCATGACCTTGATTTGTCCTCTCTGGGCCTTGAGCCCAAATATGCCTGGGCCAGCCCCTAGGGCTGTTCAAGTCCAGAGGTCACTGAGGACTTGCACCCAACACTTGAGAGGCTCAGCAATGCCAGCTGCTTGGACAAGCTTACCTTGCTCTCCAAGACCCTTCGGAACCTGGACTCGATCTGGTTATGGAAGAGATTCAGCAGCCACCTGGGGAGGGAAGCAACGGTGGATGGTCAGCTTGGTGGCACTGAATGCAGAGAAAGCGGGGCAGCAGGGAGAGTCAGGCCAGTTTCCAAGAGAGGGCTCCCCACCCCATCCTGGCCCCTGCTGTGTTCCAGAATCCTGAATGGAATGAGCATGCAGACTCCCATTTCCCAGCATACCCCATGATTCAGTGCATCTGACAGCCCAGCCCCAAATTCAATAGATTTAGAGGAGGGATTGGAGACCCCATGCGACTTTCCAGGTGGCTCAGTGGTAAAGAATCTACCTGCTAATGTGAGAGACAGGGAGACACAGTTTTGATCCCTGAATGAGTAAGATCCCCTGGAGTAGGTAATGGCAACCCATTCCAGTATTATCGCCTGGAAAATTCCACAGACAGAGGAACCTGGTAGGCTACAGTCCATGGGGTTGCAAAGAGTTGGACGTGACTGAGCACACACACACCACCACCACCACCACCTGGAGAATCCATGTTTTTCTTTTCCTTTTTGGGGGGAATATATCTTTATTTATTCTTATTTTTAAAATTTTTGGCTGTGCCTCACAGCAGCTGGGATCTCAGTTCCCCGACCAGGATCAAACCAGCCCCTCCTGCAGTGGAACCGCAGAGTCTGAAGCACTGGACCACCAGGGAAGTCCCAAATTCATGTTTTTCTAATCAAGGAAACTGAGACTTGAAGAGATTGGCTCAAAGGTTTGTGTATTTTTCACAAGCTCTCATTTGACCAAAAGCCTTTGTGTTCTCTCCGTAGCCAAACTGCACTTGTCTGATGGTGGTGAAGCTCTTTATTTTTTGGTGGAAATGGCACACCAATGCCTGCTCAGTCGTGTCTGACTCTTAGCGGTCCCTTTGTCTGTGGCCCACCATGCCCATGGGATTATCAGGTGAGAATACTCGAATAGGTGGCCATTTCTTTCCTCCAGGGGTTCTTCCAGACCCAGGGATTAAAACTGTGTCTCCTGCAGCTCCTGCACTGGCAGGCGTATTCTTTCTTTACCATTGAGCCACCGGGGAAGCCCGGCACACCACCAATACTCTGAGCTTAAATCTGCTTCTGTTCATCTCAGCAGGTCCCCCAAAGGATTACCTCCAAGTGCACATGATGGGCCCATGCAGTACCCTGGACCGTCGTGCTTATCAGAGGCCTTGGGCCTTGGGTTGGATAGGCCTCTGGCTCCTGCCAGGGGTCAAGCTGGTCAGTGTCCCCACAGTGACTTACCCCAAATCTCCTGATATGTGCACTTCCACATCGCGGATGTGGCTACTGCAGCTGGAGACAGCCACTTTGGGTCTCCCAGAGGGCTCACTGTCCAAGAGAAGATTGACTGAAATGGTGATGCCCTTGACCTTCACGTCAAAGGAGCCGTCTAGTCTCCTAGAGAAGAAAGGAGAAGTAGTAAGTGATTCGTAGACTATGGTCAGCCACCATTTGAGGGAAAATATAAATCTCAATTTCCAACTAAATGAAACCAGAGTAAGAAGTTAACTACAGAAATTATTACAAATATAGTTATTACAAGATAAAGATTTGTTATAAACAAGACCATAAAAGATCAAGAAGAAAGCTTGGGTCCATTTATTTATGGTCAGGGATGGGCAAAAGCCTTTCTAGGTCAAATCCAAGTCTCAGAGGCCATAAAGGAAATGGTTATGAGCTTAACAGCACTGAAAATTAAAACTTTAGAGAACAACAATGGCATATGCAAATTAAAACAATTGCATCGTGAGCTAGCCAAAGATCTAATTTGCTTAACACATGAGCTAATATATGAGTTAATTTCCTTAATACAAAAAGAACAAGCTTATACAGAGTAACAAGGAAAGGACAAAAGAGGAAAAAAAGAGAGGTTCAAGATGTTAACAGAAAGTTCAATTACAAATAAGCACATGCTGCTGCTGCTGCTAAGTCACGTCAGTCGTGTCGGACTCTGTGCGACCCCATAGAAGGCAGCCCACCAGGCTCCCCCGTCCCTGGGATTCTCCAGGCAAGAACACTGGAGTGGGTTGCCATTTCCTTCTCCAAGGCATGAAAGTGAAAAGTGAAAGTGAAGTCGCTCAGTCGTGTCTGACTCTTAGCGACCCCATGGACTTCAGCCTACCAGGCTCCTCCGCCCATGGGATTTTCCAGGCAAGAGTACTGGAGTGGGGTGCCATTGCCTTCTCCATAAGCACATGAGACGTGATTAAAAATGAAAATAACGATGCCAGTTTTCATCTATTGGAGAGATAAAAAGTTTAGCAGATTTTCATACCCAGTGCTTGTGAAGATATGAGGAAACCAAACACTGGTTGAGAGAACACATCAGGAACACAGATTGGTGGGGTCTATCCTTAGAAGAAATGGAGGAGTCCTCATAGTCAACAAGAGTCTGAAATGCAGTACTTGGATGCAATTTCAAAAATGACAGAATGATCTCTGTTCATTTCCAAGGCAAATCATTCAATATCACAGTAATCCAAGTCTGTGCCCCAACCAGTAATGCTGAAGAAGCTGAAGCTGAATGGTTCTAGAAGATCTACAAGAGCTTCTAGAACTAACACTCAAAAAAGATGTCCTTTTCATTATAGGGGACAGGAATGCAAAAGTAGGAAGTCAGGAGATACCTGGAGTAACAGGCAAATTTGACCTTGGAGTACAGAATGAAACAAGGCAAAGGCTAATAGAGTTCTGCCCAGAGAACACACTGGTCATAGCAAACACCCTCTTCCAAAAACAGAAGAGAAGACTCTACACATGTACATAACCAGATGGTCAATACCGAAATCAGATTGACTATATTCTTTGCAGCCAAAGATGGAGAAGCTCTATACAGTCAGCAAAAACAAGACCAGGAGCTCACTGTGGCTCAGATCATCAACTCCTTATTGCAAAATTCAGACTTAAATTGAAGAAAGTAGGGAAAACCACTAAACCATTCAGGTAGGGCCTAAATCAAATCCCTTATGATTACACAGTGGAAGTGAGAAATAGATTCAAGGGATTAGATCTGATAGAGTGCCTGATGAACTATGGATGGAGGTTCATGACATTGTACAGGAGGCAGTGATCAAGACCATCCCCAAGAAAAGAAATGGAAAAAGGCAAAATAGTTGTCTGAGGAGACCTTATAAATAGCTGAGAAAAGAAGAGAAGCTAAAGGCAAAGGAAAAAAGGAAAGATATACCCATTCGAATGCAGAGTTCCAAAGAATAGCAAGGAGAAATACAAAAGCTTTCCTCAGTGATCGATGCAAAGAAATAGAGGAAAACAATAGAATGGGAAAGACTAGAGATGTCTAAGGGAACATTTCATACAAAATTGGGCACAATAAAGGACAGAAATGGTATGGACCTAACAGAAGCAGAAGATATTAAGAAGAGGTGGCAAGAATACACAGAAGAACTATACAAAAAAGATCTTCGGGGCCCAGATAACCACGATGGTGTGATCACTCACCTAGAGCCAGATATCCTGGAATGTGAAGGCAAGTGGGCCTTAGGAAGTATCACTACGAACAAAGCTAGTGGAGGTGATAGAATTCCAGTTGAGCTATTTCAAATCCTAAAAGATGATGCTGTGAAAGTGCTGCACTCAATATGCCAGCAAATTTGGAAAACTCAGCAGTGGCCACAGGACTGGAAAATGTCAGTTTTCATTCCAGTCCCAAAGAAAGGCAATATCAAAGAATGTTCAAACTATTGCACAATTGCACTCATCTCACACACTAGTAAAGTAATGCTCAAAATTCTCCAAGCAAAATTCTTCAAAGTACTGAGAATTTCCAGATGTTCAATCTGGATTTAGAAAAGGCAAAAGAACCAAAGATCTAATTGCCAACATCCATTGGATCATCAAAAAAGCAGGAGAGTTCCAGAAAAACGTCTATTCTGCTTTATTGACTACACCAAAGTCTTTGACTGTGTGAATCACAACAAACTGGAAAATTCTTCAAGAGATGGGAATACCAGACCACCTGACCTGCCTCCTGATAAAACTGTATGCTGGTCAAGAAGCATCAGTTAGAACTGGACATGAAACAACAGACTGGTTCCAAACTGGGAAAGGAGTACACCAAGGCTGTATATTGTACCCTGCTTATTTAACTTCTATGCAGAGTACATCATGAGAAACGCTGGGCTGGAGGAAGCACAAGCTGGAATCAAGACTGCCAGGAGAAATATCAATAACCTCAGATGTGTGGATGATACCACCCTTATGGCAGAAAGTGAAGAGGAACTAAAGAGCTTTTTGATGAACGTGAAAGAGGAGAGTCAAAAAGTTGGCTTAAAACTCAACATTCAGAAAACTAAGATCATGGCATCAGGTCCCATCACTTCATGGCAAATAGATGGGGAAACAGTGGAAACAGTGAGAGACTTTATATTTTGGGGCTCCAAAATCACTGCAGATGGTGACTGCAGCCATGAAATTAAAAGACACTTTCTCCTTGAAAGAAAAGCTATGACCAACCTAGGCAGCATATTAAAAAACAGAAACAAAAGTCCATCTAGTTAAAGCTATGGTTTTTCCAGTAGTCAAGTATGGATGTGAGAGTTGGACTATAAAGAAAGCTTAGCGCCAAAGAATTGATACTTTTGAACTGTGGGTTTGGAGAAGACTCTTGAGAGTCCCTTGGACTGTAAGGAGATGAAACCTGTCAATCCTCAAGGAAATCAGTCCTGAACATTCATTGGAAGGACTGATGCTGAAGCTGAAACGTCAATACTTTGGCCACCTGATGGGAAGAACTGACTCATTGGAAAAGACCCTGATGCTGGGAAAGATTGAAGGTGGGAGGAGAAGGGGACGACAGAGGATGAGATGGTTGGATGGCATCACCGACTCGATGGACATGAGTTTGAGCAGGCTCCAGGAGTTGGTGATGGACAGGGAAGCCTGGTGTGCTTCAGTCCATGGGGTTGCAAAGAGTCAGACACGACTGAGTGACTGAAATGAGCTGAACTGATCCTGATTGTAACTACATAGCTTTGGTTCAGTAATTTTACTTCTAAGTCTTTAGTCTGTGGCTTATCCTGTCAAGATATTTGTGTGGGGAAGTTCACTGAAGCATCATGCGGAATAGCAAGAAATGAGGAATTAAGCTTAAATGTCAACTAGTCAGAACAGGTTCAATAAGTCGTGGGCATCTATGTGATGAAGCCTTTACAAAGAATGAGGTCAAATGTGGTCCAGTTATACAGTGAAATATTACTCATTCATACAAAGGAATAAAGCACCGATATGTGCTGTAGTGTGGATGAACCTCAAAAATATTATGCTGCATAAGGGACTTCCCTGGTGGTTCAGCGGCTCAGACTCTGCACTCCTAATGTAGGGGGTGTGGGTTTGATCCCTGGTCAGGGAGTAGAGTTTACTACATGACGTGGCTGAAGATACTGTGTACCATAACTGAGACCTGGTGCAGCCAAATTAATTAACCAATATTTTTAAAAAATATTATGCTGCATGACAAAAGCCAGAAAAATACGTGTGCTGTATGATGTCATGTATATGAAAGGTCCCAGATCGGCAAATCTATAGAGACAGAGGCTGACTGGCAGTGGCCCAGGGTTGGGGGAGGGGCAAATGGGGAGTGAGTGCTTAATGGGTATGGAGCATCTTTTGGGGAGATGGAAATATTGTGGAATTAGGCAGAGGTGGCGGTCGCACAACACTGTAAATGTAATAGATGCCACTGAATTGGGTACTTTAAAATGTCATGTGAATTTCACCTCGGTAAAAATATTACATTAAAAGAAGTTTAAAAAAAGAATGAGCTAGATATTCATATGGTCATATGAAGAGATCTTGAAGAGTATGGCCTGATTCCTGTCAAGGAAATTGAATTAATATGCAAATATTAATGACTGCTGACAAAGGTTCATGTAGTCAAAGCTATGGCTTTTCAGTAGTCAGGTTTGGATGTGAGTTGGATCATGAAGAAGGAAGGCTGAGCGCCAAAAAACTGATGCTTTTGAACTGTGGTGTTGGAGAAGACTCTTGAGAGTTCCTTGGACTGCAAGGAGATCCAATCAGTCAATCCTAAAGGAAATCAACCTTGAATATTCATTGGAAGGACTGTTGCTGAAGCTGAAACTCTAATACTTTGGCTACCTGATGTGAAGAGCTGACTCACTGGAAAAGACTCTGACCCTGGTAAAAATTTAAGGCAAAAGGAGAAAGGGTTGATAGAGAAAAAAGTGGTTAGATAGTATCACTGACTCAATGGGCACAAATCTGAGCAAACTCCAAGAGAAGTGGAGGACAGAGGAGCCTGGCATGCTGTAGTCCATGGGGTCACAAAGAGTTGGACAGGACTTAACTACTGAACAACAACAATTGATGACCTATATGAAAGTGTTAGTTGCTCAGTCGTGTCTGACCCTTCATGACCCCATGGACTGTAGCCCATCAGGCTCCTCTGCCATTGAGATTCTCCAGGCAAGAATACTGGAGTGGGTTGCCATTTCCTTCTCCAGGGGATCTTCCTGACTGAGGGATCGAACCCAGATCTCCCACCTTGCAGGCAGATTCATTACCATTTGAGCAACCAAGGAAGCCCAATATACTGATCTACATATTGAGCATCTTTCTAAAGCAGTGTTGTCCAACAGAAATACAATGTGAACTACATGGGTAAATTTAAAATTTTCTAGTAGCCACATTTAAAAAAAGCAAAATTAAAGGAGTGAGAATAATTTGAATAGTATATGATTATCATTTCAAAATGTGATCAACATAAACATTATTAATGCGATTTCTTATGTTCTTTTTTGTACTAAGTCTTCAAATCTAGTGTTTTACACTTACAATTGATCTCCATCTGTTCCGGCCACTTTTCATGTACTCAGTAAGGACGTGGGGGCAAAGGCTACTATATTGGACAGAGCAGGTCTACAGTGTCAGCATGGCCAGGTCACCCGTATTTGCCCTCCTGTTACGGGTTGAATTGTGTCCCCTGAATTTGTATGTTAAAGGCCACTTAGTTCCCGGAATTTGACCGTATTTGAGATAGAGCCTTTAAAGAAGTGATCCAGTTAAAATGAGGCCATTAGGGTGGCCTAGAGTCCAGTCTGTCCTCCTAAGAAGAGGAGATCTGGACACACAGAGAACCACCAGGGGTGCAGGCTCACAGAGGGATGGCCATGTGAGGACATGGTGACAGCAGCCATCTGCAAGCCCAGGAGAGAAGCCTCAGAGCAAACTCAATCTGCCCACATCTTGATCTTGAACTCCTAGCCTCCAGAAGTGTGAGAAAAAAAAAAATTCCCATTGTTTAACCACCCCTGCTCTGGCCCAGTCTGTGACATTCCATTATGGCAGCCTGAGGAGACTAACCCACCTTCCATCCAACGACCTCAGAAGTCAGAGAACAGTTCAAAATGCTGAAGAGGTCAGCCCACCCTTGACCAACGGCAAACAGGAGACTGGGGTAACTCAGAGGTGCGCTCTGCCTACAATGTCCCCAAGACGGTTGTCCCTGGGAGGGTTGAGCTCCAGTGGCTGCCAAGCCGACTCCTTTCTTCCCCACCTCACTTCTGTACAGTCCTTGGATGTTTCCCTGAATCACTCACCAGATAAAGTACTTGCACTTGAATTCTTGCCTTGGGGGTCTGCTGTGGGGAAAGCTAGGAACACCCTGGACCCAAGAAAGATGGAATGAAAGCCAAGGTCAAGGTTCCGAGGGCCTGGGAGCACAGCCAACTTACAGTATCCTCTTGCGCACCTTCCAGTCGCCCGTGACCTGGATGAAGGAGTCGGAGATAGAGAAATGCAGGCCCTGATTGGGGAGGAGCTTCAGAGCGGAGCCGAGCAGCTTACAGCTCTGAATGTTCAGGCTGGGGAGAGAGACCCACAGAAGAGGCATCAGCGTGGAGGCAGAGGCAGGTCTAGTCTCTGCAGGGGTCTTGCTCTCACCCTGGGACCTGGTACCCAACTCCTACTTACCTGCTGTGTGCCCTGAGCTAACCATGCAGCCTTGCCAAGTACTTTGCATGCACTGCATCACTTGGTCTCACAGAGGGGGTCAAAACTGTTCAGGTTCCCTTTTCACACAGGGGGAAAGAGAATTTCTTGGAAGGCATGCATTTGCCCAGAGTCACACAGTCAGGATCAGAGCCCACAGATCTCACGACCCTGGCTGGGACTCCAAGTAAGGTGCGAGATGCAGCCCATTATTGCTTTCCTCTCCACATGCAGGGGGGGACCTCATTCAGAGAAGGCTGAGGGAAGGCTCAAGAAGAGACACGAAAGGCCTGGGAGAAGCAAACCCAGACCATACGCATCCTCGGGCTGTCGGTGGGAAAGGAATGGTCAAGTTCCCTTTTCTTTGCCTGGTGCACAGTGGGTGCTTGATAGATGTTTAGTGACGGACTGAATAAAAGAAGGACTGGAAGAAGCCATCGGTGGTGAGCAGAGAGGGGTGTGATGAGTCATGGGCTCAGTTGTCCCTGCTCCGTTGTCAAGCCTTCAAAAAGTGATTGATGTCTTTTTAGAAGATATTTATTTATTTATTTTTGGCTGGGTTGGGTCTTCACTGCTGCATACAATTTTTCTCTGGTTGCGGTGAGGGTGAGTTACTTCCTAGTTGCGGTGCGAGGGCTTCTCATCACAGCGGCTTCTCTTGTTGCAGAGCACAGGCTCTAGCGCTCTCGGACTTCAGCAGTTGCAGCACACGAGCTCAGTAGTTGCGGCTCCCGGGCTCTAGAGCACAGCCTCAACAGTTATGGCACGCAGGTTTTGTTGCTCCGAGGCATGTGAGATCTTCCAGGATCAGAGATTGAACCCGTGTCTCTTGCTTTGCAGGTGGACTCTTTACCACTGAGATACCTGGAAAGCCTGATGCCTTTCTTTTTAAAGCATCAGCTGCTCTGGTCTAAATATCCTTTGAAGACTCAGGTGAAATGCCACTCCCTTCAGGAAGCCTTCCTTGACTCCTCCAGATGTGCCAACCTCAGCTTCAAGAGTTGGGTTACTATATCTAAATTTAAAGGTTTATTTACAAAAAAAACTTAAGGTCTATCTTCCCTTCCAGACTATATCCAGTGTCAGGCCAGAGCCTGGATTATCACTCCAAAGAGGCAGAAAGTTATCCCCATTTTACAGATAAGGAAACAAAGGCTCAGGTCACATAGCTAGTGGCTCTTCATTAATATTTGTTGTATGAGCAAATGAAGGGCCCAAGTTCCTTCCAGAACTTCCCTCTGAACTCTTTGAGGAGCCATCCCACCACTGCCTGCCCCAGAGAGGTCTTAAGCCATCCTGGGGATCTCTCTCCCTTCCTGTCTGGACACCACCCACAGGCCCTGCTCAGCCACCTCGGAGCCTCACCTGTGGAATCTATAGTCCACACTGCCAAAATGTTTGATCCTGACGTCCCCGTCGAAGTTGGGCAGTGTGACTCTGTGCAGCTTACTCTGCAGAGCCAACAGCTCCTCTTGGGCCACTGAGGACACAAAAAGGCTGGGAGTCAGCTTGATTGGCCTGCCTCCCTCCCTCTAAACCCTTCAGTGGCTCCTACCTGTCCTGGGGAAAGAGGTCAACTTTCTGTTTAGCATTATTATGGTTGCAGGTTATTGAGCCCCTCTAGAGCAGGGGACTAGAGGGGAACTCCATGGGTAAGCAATCTGCCTGCAATGCAGGAGTGGCAGGAGCCATAGGTTTGATCCCTGGGTCAGGAAGATCCCCTGGAGGAGGACAACCCACTTCAGGATTCTTGCCTGGAGAATCCCCATGGATGGACGAGCCTGGCAGGCTGCAATCCACGGGGTTGCAAGAGTTGGACACGGCTGAAGTGACTGAACACACACGCATGCCCAAGAGCACCAAGTGGCAGGAGAGATATTCAGGAGCATCTCGGCATTGCAGGTGGGGTGGTTATGTTCATGCCCATTTTATGGATGAGAAAACAGGTCTGTCTTTGTCAGCAGCTCCACGAGAGAGGAGTGCTGTGTGCTTGGTGGCTGGGCCTCTTTCCTTTCCTTCACATTGTCTGCCTGTGTAGAACAGACTGCAAGGATTTTAGGGCTAGGATCCTGGCATTTGTGTCTTTCTAGCTGGGTGACCTTGAGCAAGTCCTCAACCTTGGCATTCTCTGTCTGTCCAAAAGCAATGACAGCAATACTTTGCTCACTGGGGTGGCATGAGGATTAAAAGAGATCACTGCAGGACTGCCGTGGTGGTCCAGTGGTTAAGTCCTCCTGCCAATGCAGGGGACATGGGTTCAATCCCTAGTCTGGGAAGATTCCACCTGCCGAGGGTCCCATGTGCAACAACTACCGAGCCCGTGCACTTTAGAGCCTATGGTCCACGAGAGAAGCCACCACAGTCAGAAGCCCATGTGCCACAACGAGAGAGTAGGCCCCGCTTGCCAGAACGAGAGAAAGCCCGCACAGCAGTGAAGACTCAGCAAAGCCTAAATAAATGAATAAATAAAATTGTTAAACCAAAAAAAAAAAATCTAAGAAAAGAAAAACGTTTAAAAAAAGAGAGAGAGAGAGATCTTTGCAAAGCCAAAAGGAGTCTGGCAGGATAAAAAGCACTCTTGCATGGTGCCCGGCACACACGAAGCACTCAGTAAACACCCAGGAGGTCAAAGCAGGGTGGATCTTGTTTAAAAATATGGAAAGGAACCAAAATGTCCAGCTCTGGAGGACTGGTTACACTTACACAGCGGAAAGGAACAAGAGGAAAATTTTGCCTGATCTAGAGTTTCAATATAAACAGTATTCACACTAGGACTTTCTGTTTATTTGCAGGTATGAGAGACCCTGGATTGTACCACACCTTTGGAGTGGATGTGTGTACACAGATGACCACTGAGCTCCCCCACTCTGCCTCTTACCACTTTGCAGCTCTCCCTCCCGCACACACAGGAACTGGTACTCACCCAAAACGCTATCCCTTGTCCCTGGCTAACTCTCACGTATCATTTCTACCTCACCTCCTCCAAGAAGGCTTCCTTGATTGCCTTCTGTCTGTCTCCAGCCAATCTGGGCTCCCAACAACTCTTCCTGAGGGAATGTTATTATCCCATTTGAACTGATAAGGCAATTGAGGCTCCATATATGTGAGGAGCAGCTCTCCATCAAGTACTGTGGAGAGGGTTATATAAATACCACCAATCCCTTGCCCTTTGGACAGATGATTTCTGAGGCTTTGTTTTAGCATCTTAAAAAAAATTACAAATGAATTATTATACAAAACAGAAACAAGCTCACAGACATCGAAAACAGACATGATTATGGAATGTGGATGGTGGGACAAATTAGGAGTATGTGATTAGCAGATATGAACTATATATAAAATAAATAAGCAAAAAGGATTTACTGTATAGCACAGGGAATTATATTTAATGTCTTGTAATAATCTATAATGGAATATAATCTGCAAAGAACCGAATCATTTTGCTGTATACCTGAAACTAATACATTACTGTAAATCAACTATACATCAATAAAAAATAAAATACAGTTTTACTTTTGCTCATTCTTTAAAATTGAAATATAACATCTGTAGAAATACAACCTAAAAGGCACTTGTCTTATTAAAAGTGTTAGTCACTCAGTCCTGTCTGACTCTTTGTGACCCCATGGACTGTAGCCCACCAGGCTCCTCTGTTCATGGAATTTTCCAGGCAAGAATACTGGAGTGGGTTGCCATGCCCTTCTCCAGGGAATCTTCCCAACCCAGGGATCATTCGGGGTCTCCTGCATTGAAGGCAGATTCTTTACCATCTGAGTCACCAGGGAACCTACTGGGAGGTAATTCTTACATGTTTATGCACCCATGTAGCCAACACCCTGAGCAAAACACAGGGCATTCTCAGCACCCCTGCAGGCTCTCTGTGCCCCTTCTGGGTGGTCACCACCATTCTAACCTCTAGTTCTAAGGCGTGTGTTTTAGAACTTGAGCAAGAATTTTCCAGCAAAACTGTTCCCATCACAGGGGCAATAGCTGGCTCACTGACATGCCTCTCCTGGCTGTCCTCTGTCCCCATCTCATGTGACAATCCTGCTACAGCGTTTCCTGGAATCATCTCCCGAACCAAACATTCGCCCCCAAATCTTTATCTCTGTTTGGCTAGACAAGCAACATGCCCACGTGGTCCAATGTTTGGGTGACAAGGCCAGACCCCGAGCCAGGGCTGCCTGACCGGGAAGCCTGCACCACCCTGAGGGAGAGAGTCCCCTCTGTGTCCCCAGCTGTCCCCAGAGCAGCCTGGGGCCAAGCAGGTCAGCCAATCCAGCTGACAGCCGCGGCTCCCTACCGTACTCCAAGCCCTGGTCGGTGATCCTGACGACAAGGCCGGGATTGGCCCCCAGGGCCCCGGAGGTGAACGTGAGCAGGGTTCCCAGCAGGAGGGAGGGCAGGGTGCCCGTCGAGGTCACCATCCTGGATTCCCAGGGGGCTGGGCTGGATCTGTCGCAGCCTCCGACTGGGCCCAGCTCCCTTAAATAGCCAAGGCCTGAGGGCTGGGGCGGCTCCTGAGTGGGGCGGGTTCCTGGGACCAGGAAGGGGAGGCCAAGTGACTGGAACCTGCTTGCAACACTGTTGGGGTCACGGGTCATTTAAAAGCCCAGTTGGCACTGCCTGGGAGAGAGGGTGGGTTGGCCTGGGTCCAGATGACACTCCGTCCACCCTTCCCACAAAAAGGCCCCACGTTCATTTCCAGGAAGGCCTGGGTTTTATAGACAAGGAAGCTGAGGCTTCGAGAGGCCATGTCACCGGCTCAAGCTCACACACCCTGGCAGGTGGCAGAACTGGGAATCAAAGCCAGTTGAGTTATACTCAATTCTGTTTCTGTAAAAAAATTTCCCGCCCCATCCCACCCTCCCTGCCTCCTATTGGGAAACAGGTTTTCTCAAACCCCGCTGATGGTAAAAGTTGTTGGAAGGCAACTTGGCCAATCCCTGAACTCCTGCCTGCCCTCCTCCAGGGGATCTTCCCACCCCAGGGATCGAACGAGAATCTCCTGTCTCCTGGATTGGCAGGTGGGTTCTTTACCACTAGTGCCATCTGGGAAGCACTAGCCACTCTCTGCTTTTCTGTAATTGTGGTCTTTTAAAAATAAGTCCTTCTGGAGGAGGAAATGGCAGCCCACTCCAGTATTCTTGTCTGGAAAATCCCGTGGACGAGGAGCTTGGCGGGTTGTAGTCCATGGGGGTCACAAACAGTTGGACACTACCAAAGCAACTTAGCACAAAAATAAGTCCACAAATTCTTTGATACTCTTTCCATCAAAAGCTGAGGTCTCCTTGAAATTGAAATTGTGCCCGCTCCTTGAAATTGGATGGGTCTTTGGAGTGCCTCAACACCCTGACCGTGGCAGGGTCATAAAAGACACTGGAATTGGGCTTGGGATCTGAACTTCCACACTAAGTACAGGGAGGCCCATGCTGGGCTTCTCTGTGCCCTGTTGTTTGTATCTATCAGGCTGAGGATTTCGGACTGCACTGGCCTCACCCCAACCCCTGAAAGTAACCTAAGTGGTCCTGAGGGCAGTGCTCAACCTTTTGCGTCCTGTGTTTCTTCGAGCATTGGGTGAGAACTGGCAGGAAACCAGCATTTATTGAGCACCTACTACATGGGGGGCACCATGCTGCATATGCTACATTGCCGCCTCTCAGCCTGCACCAGCCCTTTATGGGATTTTAATCTCCTTTTGAGCTGAAGAAACAGGCTCAGAGGGGTGAAGTGATTAAGCCATCATCACCCATCAGGGATTTGAACCTGGCTTTGTGGGAGCCATTGCAGAACTATGGTTAGAGAAGCCTTCTCTGAGGTGATGTGCTGAGCAGGGACCCTAAGGATGAGGAGGAGTGGCCTTTAGGAAAAGCCATACCAGGCCAGCAAAGAGCAAGGACAAAGGCCTGGTGGCAGTGTGCCTGGGGGCCTCTGCTCCTTGGACTCAGCCTGCCAGGGCAGAGTGGGGGGCTCTGGGCTGGGAACCCGTAAACCAGGGTTCCCACCTTGCCCCACCTGGCCGTGGATCCCTCAGCACACCTTGTCTCCTAGAGTGCATCTGTTTCCCTTGTAAAATGAAGGGGATAAAGCAGGTGACTCCCAGGGCTTTTTCAGCTTGGAGATGGTGGGGAGGGGAGACAGTCTAAAGAGTGAGGACCTCATGGGGACACAGAAATTGCCCTTCCTTTGGCATCAGTCTCAGAATATCCAGATTGGGGGCTGTTTGCAGGGGCGGGAGTTCCTGTAGTAGTGAGCTTTGGACCTTAGACCTTCCCCCACCCTGACAGCCTGCCCCAGGGCCCCAGGCCTGGCCTCTACCCCCACAGATGTTGTGGACTTCAAAAATATTCACAGCCTGAAAGTTGAGAGTTATGTTTTATTTGATGTGAATTTTTAGGACTTCAAGCCTGGACCTCAAGCATCTCAAGGAACCCTGAGAGAACTGCTCCAAGCAGGCGAGGTAGGGACCCAGGTTATACAGAAGTTGTGCAATAAAGGGCAGGTAGTCTGAACATCAAAAGGTTATTGTTAAAGAAAACCAGATACCCCAAGTTAAGGAATTTAGCTCTTTTCTATGTATGGGAAGATACAAGAGTCTGGACTCACTGAAATCATTTATTTGACATGCACCTCAGCTCTCTGGGACCAGTATCCTGTGTTTTCACATCCAGAGTTTCCTTGGGGCTCACCTTCAGGAGTGACTGCGGTCTGATGGCTGCTAGATGACAGGTAGTCTTTGTTCATTCATATTGTTGCAGGGAGGAAGCCAATTCTGACTCTATGTTGGACACTGTTTCCTTGACTTGCTTTTCATTGCTCTTGTTATTATAATCATACTTACCAGCTTGCCTGGAGGACCCTGCCCCTCTGTTTGAACGTAAATTAAGGTGCCTTTGTTAGAATTACACAAAAAAGATCTTCAGAACCCAGATAACCACGATGGTGTGACCACTCATCTAGAGCCAGATATCCTGGAGTCCAAAGTCAGGTGGGCCTTAGGAAGCATCACTACAAACAAAGCTAGTTGAAGTGATGGAATTCCTGCAGAGCTGTTTCAACTCCTAAAAGATGATGCTGTTAAAGTGCTGCACTCAATATGCCAGCAAATTTGGAAAACTCAGCAGTGGCCACAGGACTGGAAAAGGTTAGTTTTCATTCCAATCCCAAAGAAGGGCAATGCCAAAGAAAGGCAATGCCAAAGAATGTTCAAACTACTGCACAATTGCACTCATCTCACACGCTGGCAAAGTAATGCTCAAAATTCTCTAAGCCAGGCCTCAACAGTCCACTGTGAACTTCCAGATGTTCAAGCTAGATTTAGAAAAGGCAGAGGAACCAGAGATCAAATTGCCAACATCCACTGGATCATAGAAAAAGCAAGAGAGTTCCAGAAATACATCTACTTCTGCTTTATTGACTACGCCAAAGCCTTTGACTGTGTGGATCACAACAAACTGTGGAAAATTCTTCAAGAGATGGGAATACCAGACCACCTGACCTACCTCCTGAGAAATCTGTACGCAGGTCAGGAAGCAACAGTTAGAACTGGACATGGAACAAGAGACTGGTTCCAAATAGGAAAAGGAGTACGTCAAGGCTGTATATTTTCACCCTGCTTATTTAACTTACATGCAGAGTACATCATGAGAAACGCTGGGCTGGATGAAGCACAAGCTGGAATCAAGATTGCAGGGAGAAATATCCATAACCTCAGATATGCAGATGATGCCACTCTTATGGCAGAAAGCAAAGAAGAACTGAGAAGCCTCTTGATGAAAGTGAAAGAGGAGAGTGGAAAAGCTGGCTTAAGACTCAACATTCAGAAAACTAAGATCATGGCATCTGGTCCCATCACTTCATGGCAAATAGATGGAGAAACAATGAAAACAGTGACCGACTTTATTTTCTTGGGCTCCAAAATCACTGCAGATGGTGACTGCAGCCATGAAATTAAAACATGCTTGTTCCTTGGAAGAAAAGCTATGACCAACCTAGGCAGCATATTAAGAAGCAGAGACATTATTTTGCCACCAAAGTCCGTCTAGTCAAAGCTATGGGTTTTCCAGTAGTCCTGTGTTGACATGAGAGTTGGACTAAAAGAAAGCTGAGCAACAAAGAATTGATGCTTTTGAACTATAATGTTGAAGACTCTTGAGCGTCTCTTGGGCTGCAAGGAGATCCAACCAGTCCATCCTAAAGGAAATCAGCTCTGAATATTCATTGAAAAGACTGATGCTGAAGCTGAAGCTCCAGTATTTTGACTACCTGATGTGAAGAGCTGACTCATTGGAAAAGACCCTGATGCTGGGAAAGATTGAAAGCAGGAGGAGACGGTGATGACAGAGGATGAGATAGTTGGATGGCATCACCGACTCGATGAATGGGAGTTTGAGCAGGCTCTGGGAATTGGTGATGGACAGGGAAGCTTGGCATGCTGCAGTTCATGAGGTCACAAAGAGTTGGAAATGACTGAACAACTGAACTGAACTGAACTTGTCCCTGCCCACCTGTGACTACAAGAGATTAGCACACCCCTTCCAAAGGCTGACCATTCCCTTGGAGATGTTTTACAAGACTGAAGACCCTTTCATTTTGCTTCCCCACTGCCTCGCTCTTTCTATTCTGCCTTTTGACTTTAGTTCCTCATTACTTCTTTCTCTCTGATCTATAAAATAACCTGGCACTCAAACCCCAATAAGTTGGTTATTTTAAGGCACTAGCCTGCCATCTTCTGGGTCATTTGCGTCCCATGTAAAGCCTCTTCCTTGCCTCAACACTTCGTCTCTCAGATTCATTGGCCTGTTGTGTGGCAAGCAGAGTGAGCTTGGACTAGGTAACAATACGGCAGGAAATACCCCATTTCACAGTGCTGATTCCCAGCTCAAGGTCCCTGCCAGTGACCCAGGACCAGCAGAGGCCCCTCGGAGCAGCATGAGCCCCACACTGGTCAGAACCCTTGGACTTTTCCTCTACCAGGCTGACCACCTCCTCCACAAAAGCCAAACCCACTTGTCACTCCCCCTACCATCAAGCCCTTCGGAAGAGAAAACCCTCTCCCTTTTAACACAATGGTGTTTACTATGTTCTGATGACCGAAGTCTCGAAAGGAAATCAGGAAACTCAGAATTTGGAAACCACAGTGCCTGGAATACTGAGCTGCACATAGTAGATAATTGAGTGAATGAACATAAAGAGAAAAAGTAAAGGGTTAAGGGCATGAACTCTGGGACCAGGTGGCCTGGGTTTGAATTGTGGCTCGCCCACTAAGTGACCTTGGGTGGGATGACTCAGTTTCCTTATCTGTAGTTGGGCTTAGCCATGGGACAGCAGGGCAAGAGGTCAGAGGTCAGGAAGAAAGCGGGTCAGGGCACTTCTTCCTGCTCTTTCTTTGCTTTGGATCTCAGTCTGGCTATGGCTGCATCATTCCTGACATCCTCTCCCCCTCGACTCCAGCATCCCCCCTCGCGCTGGGACACCTCACCTCCTTTCTTTGCTGCTTCAAGCCTAGGGAGGCTAGTTCCTGGAGGCTTCCCATCCTTCATGGGTTTCTTTCAGCCTGTCCCCCAGCTCTATAAATAGCCCCTTCATTCGAATCCTAAGAACCGTCTGAGCTGGATTCTGTTTCCTGCCTGGAGCCTGATCGACACAGTTGGGACACTGAGTATTTCAAGCAAATGCGGAGAGCTGGGGATTCTTCTCCGAGGTCAGCACAGGTCTCATGTGGGGACAGTAGCCTGTCAAAGACAGAAGAGGACACAGCAACTTTACTCTGCCACCAAGGATGTCTCTGGGGGCCACATTCTGCAGAGAGCTGACATCCTTTTGGGCCTTGAAGGTCACATGAGGTTTTGCAGAGGAGAGAGCCAAGAGCTGTCCAGGAGAAGGATGCAGCAGAAACACAGAGCCAAAACATGTGATGGGCTGGCAGCTAGGAAGCCTGGATCCCTGCCTACTCCTGATGGTCTGTGTGACACAGGGGAAAACCACGGCCTTCTCTGATCCTCACTTTGCCTCTGAAGGCAGGGAAAGGTGTTAGACTAGGACAGCATTTCTCAGATTCTGGGGATCTTGTTTATTGATCTATCTTATTTTAAAATGTATTTTCATTGAGATGTAATTGACAAATTTAAGGTGTACAGTGTGTTGACCTGACATATTTATATACTGTAATAGGATCGCCACTGTAACATCAGCTGACACTTCTACCAAGCATACAATTATCACTTCTTTTTTGTAGTGGGAACAATTAAGATCTAGTCTCTTAGCAACTCTGAAGTTTATGATAGAACATTGTTGTCTGTAATTCTATGCTGTGTGTTAGACCTACAGGATTTATTTTTCTATGAGTTCCAAGTTTGGAGCCTCAAACACTGTCTCCCTAATTTACCCCCACCCCTGGCTCCTGGTAATCACCATTCAACTCTGCTTTTACGAGCTTAACCTTTTTAGATTCCACATATAAATGGCATCACACAGTTATTTACTTATATTTTGCTTAGCATAATGTCTTCAAGGTCCATGTTGTTGCAAGTGGCAGGATTGCCTCCTTTCTTACAGCTGAATAATATATCATTGTGTATATATGTAAACTTCTGCATGTAGAGATAAGGGAATGCTTATAGACTGTTGGTGGGAATGCAAATTGGTATAGCCACTGGGGAAAGAATATGGATATCTCTCAAAAAATTTTTAAAAAGACCTACCAAAAAAAAAAGTAGACCTACCATATGATCCGGCAATTCCACTTCTGGATATACATGCAAAGGAAATGAAAACAGAATGTTGAAGCGATATCTGCACCCTCATGTTTATTACCCCATTATTCACAATAGCCAGGACATGGAAACAACCCAAGAGCCTGTCAGCGGCTGAACAGATAAGGAGGTTGTGGAATGCATAGATACGCCAGGGGTCTTGTTAATGCAAATTCTGATTCATTAGTTTCTTTTGGGAGCCGAGACTTTGTATTTCTAACAAGCTCCCAGGTGGCACCCATCTTGAACCGTACTTTGCAAACAAGAGACTAACTGGGATCCAAGTTCCCTCCAAGCTCAGGGATTCTACATCTCTGTTCATTCTTTATTTTCTGAGCAGTTTTCTATGATGGTGCCTGCACTCCTGAGCACATCGACTCTAGCTGAAGAGAAGGATGTTGTGAAGACCTGCCATTCTGGATCTCTGTAGGGCACTTCAGAGTTTGATATTAATATTTATGGCAGCCTCCTCCTCCAACCTGGTTACTTGCAAATCTGTGTGTGTGCATGGAAACACACACACACACACTTACACACATACACACGAGCCCCGAGGCATGTGGATTTACCAAAAAAGAAAATAAATAGTAGTCAGTGACGTTCAGTTTGGTTCAAGACTGTGTCCCCTACTTAGGATGTCAGGACACCTCTGGAGCAGGAAGGCATGAAGGCACACAACTCCCCCCCAGGAAACTATAAGGAACTCAAAGACCCTCCTGTGTCTCCCACCACTCCTTCTCTGCCTCTGCAATTGGCAGCATCTGAAATCCAATCTAGCCTCATTTCACCAGGACTTAATAGCTTTGGGGACCCTAAGGAGCTTCTGTTAAAGTGAAAATGTCTCAGCAAGAAAAAATTCTGTAATATTTGCCGGAGCTCACTTTATTGGATTCTTCTCGTGGAAGTCCAGAGGGCCCTTGCTTTTACAGATGGGGAGGCTGAGACCAAGAGAGGGAAGACCGGCCACACAGTGAATCCATCACTGAACCCAGATTTCCAACCAGGCCGTGGTTCTGATTCTTGGGGTCAGGCAGCCAGCCTTGGCTCATAATTTGAAAATCATCACAAACTGGCTTTGAGCCACGCAGAGGTGGATTCAGATCTGGACATTTTAAAAATAAATGCTTATTGAGTGTCAACCATATGGCAGGCATTGAGAATATACTGTGGCAAGTCAGATATAGTCCTTACGGTAGAGTGAAAATTAGTGGTTTGTTAATGTTTAATGCTGACTTTCATTACCGTTTGTCAGATCCCATAATACAGATTTCACACAGATCTGATTCTCATAACAGCTCCCCGAGGTGGTTAGCACTATTTGTTGTTGTTCAGTCGCTCAGTCGCTTCCGACTCTTTGTGACCCTGTGGACTGCAGCATGCCAGGTTTCCCTGTCCATCACTATCTCCCATTATTACTATGATCCTCATTTTACAGATGAGAAGACTGAAGGACAGGGATTTAATTGCTCAAAGTCACACAGCAGATAAATAGCGGAGCAGGGACTTGAACCCATGGTGTCTGGGACCACGGCCCCTGCTCTTAATCACCACATCACGAGCTTATCATTCTTCCCAACAACCTCACGCCAAAGAGGAGGGCAAGGTTTTATCTCTACTTTACAGAGGAGGAAATAGAGGATCAGAGAGATCCATTTGGAAAAGTTGTGCAGCTCAGGACGGCTTGGGTTGACACCTCCCCTTCTCTTGGGTACCCCTGCTTCATATTTAAGTCAGAATTGCTGGAAGGAACCCCAAGAGGGCAATGCTTAACCAGAAGTGAAGCCGCTCTGATGATGAGCTTTCAGGCAGTCCAGAGAGAGCAATTCTTTTTTTTTTCCTTCCTTTCCAACACCTTTGTTGACATGCATCTCACACTCCGTAACATTCACCCATTTCAAGGGTAAGTTGAGTGGTTTTTAGCATATTCACAGGGTTGTGCAAGCACCACCACAATCTAATTTTAGAAGATTTTCAGCATCCCCCAAAGAAACCCCGTACCCATTAGCCACCACTTGGAGCGAGCAGTGCTCAGCCTGAAGGGAGAAGCTGCTCCAGCAGTGGTTTTTCAGGCAGTGTGGCAGATAATTGGGAGTGTCCTGGGGGATGCTCTTCACACCAGACCCCCAAACAACTGCCTATTTCTCAGCCAGTAGCGAGACCTCCCCAGGGCACACTGAGTTCCACTCAACAGTGTTTAGATACAAGAGATAATTGCACTTATTTCTATAGATAGTGGGGACAGGGGCTGCCTGAATGTCTTGGAAAGCAGAGGGCAGGAATGGGAGCGGGCTGACCATCTCCACAGAGAGTAATGGGAGAGGAAGTGGTGGTTTTGGTGGGGGGTAAGGGGAGGCTGGGTTATGTCCCCTACTTAGCAGCTGTGCTCCCACCCCAGGCAGAGGGGTCTTTAAAAAATGTGATATGGAGCGTGTCCTTCTCTTGCTCAGAACTCTCCAACGGCTTCCCTTACTTTTTGGAACAAAATTCAGAGCCCTTCACTTCAGTTCAGTTCAGTCGCTCAGTCGTGTCCGACTCTTTGCGACCCCATGAACCACAGCATGCCAGGCCTGCCTGTCCATCACCAACTCCCGGAGTCTACCCAAATCCATGTCCATCGAGTCAGTGATGCCATCCGACCATCTCATCCTCTGTCGTCCCCTTTTCCTCCTGCCCTCAATCTTTCCCAGCATTAGGGTCTTTTCCAGTGAGTCAGCTCTTCACATCAGGTGGCCAAAGTATTGGAGTTTCAGCTTCAACATCGGTCCTTCCAATGAACACCTAGGACTGATCTCTTTTAGGATGGACTGCAAGGTTGGATCTCCTTGCAGTCCAAGGGACTCTAAAGAGTCTTCTCCAAAACTACAGTTCAAAAGCATCAATTCTTAGGCGCTCAGCTTTCTTTATAGTCCAACTCTCACATCCATACACGACCACTGGAAAAACCATAACCTTGACTAGATGGACCTTTGTTGGCAAAGTAATGTCTCTGCTTTTTAATATGCTGTCTAGGTTGGTCATAACTTTCCTTCCAAGGAGTAAGTGTCTTTTAATTTCATGGCTGCAATCACCATCTGCAATGATTTTGGAACCCAGAAAAATAAAGTCTGACACTGTTTCCACTGTTTCACCATCTATTTGCCATGAAGTGATGGGACAGGATGTCGTGATCTTAGTTTTCTGAATGTTGAGCTTTTTTTTTTTTTAATTTTATTTTATTTTTAAACTTTACATAATTGTATTAGTTTTGCCAAATATCAAAATGAATCCACCACAGGTATACATGTGTTCCCCATCCTGAACCTTCCCCTCTCCTCCCTCCCCATACCATCCCTCTGGGTCGTCCCAGTGCACGAGCCCCAAGCATCCAGTATCGTGCATCGAACCTGGACTGGCAACTCGTTTCATACATGATATTTTACATGTTTCAATGCCATTCTCCCAAATCTTCCCACCCTCTCCCTCTCCCACAGAGTCCATAAGACTGTTCTATACATCAGTGTCTCTAATGAGGCTCCAGTTTCATCCACCTCATTAGAACTGATTCAAATGTATTCTTTTTAATGGCTGAGTAATACTCCATTGTGTATATGTACCACAGATTTCTTATCCATTCATCTGCTGATGGACATCTAGGTTGCTTCCATGTCCTGGCTATTATAAACAGTGCTGCGATGAACACTGGGGTACACGTGTCTCTTTCCCTTCTGGTTTCCTCAGTGTGTATGCCCAGCAGTGGGATTACTGGATCATACGGCAGTTCTATTTCCAGTTTTTTAAGGAATCTCCACACTGTTCTCCATAGTGGCTGTACTAGTTTGCATTCCCACCAACAGTGTAAGAGGGTTCCCTTTTCTCCACACCCTCGCCAGCATTTATTATTTGTAGACTTTTGGATCGCAGCCTGAATGTTGAGCTTTAAGCCAACTTTTTCACTCTCTTCTTTCACTTTCATTAAGAGGCTCTTTAGTTCTTCTTCACTTTCTGCCATAAGGATGGTGTCATCTCAGTATCTGAGGTTATTGATATTTCTCCTGGCAATCTTGATTCCAGCTTGTGCTTCTTCCAGCCCAGCGTTTCTCATGATGTACTCTGCATAGAAGTTAAATAAGCAGGGTGAAAATATACAGCCTTGACGTACTCCTTTTCCTATTTGGAACCAGTCTGTTGTTCCATGTCCAGTTCTAACTTGCTTCCTGACCTGCATACAGGCTTCTCAAGAGGCAGGTCAGGTGGTCTGGTATGTCCATGTCTTTCAGAATTTTCCAGTTTATTGTGATTCACACAGTCAAAGGCTTTGGCATAATCAATAAAGCAGAAATAGATGTTTTTCTGGAACTCTCTTGCTTTTTCCATGATCCAGCAGATGTTGGCAATTTGATCTCTGGTTCCTCTGCCTTTTCTAAAACCAGCTTGAACATCTGGAAGTTCACAGTTCCCCTATTGCTGAAGCCTGGCTTGGAGAATTTTAAACATTACTTTACTAGCATGTGAGATGAGTGCAATTGTGTGGTAGTTTGAGCATTCTTTGGCATTGCCTTTCTTTGGGATTGGAATGAAAACTGGCCTTTTCCAGTCCTGTGGCCACTGCTGAGTTTTCCAAATTTGCTGGCATATTGAGTGCAGCACTTTCACAGCATTGTCTTTCAGGATTTGAAAGAGCTCAACTGGAATTCCATCACCTCCACTAGCTTTGTTTGTAGTGATGCTTCCTAAGGCCCACTTGACTTCACATTCCAGGATGTCTGGCTCTAGATGAGTGATCACACCATCGTGATTATCTGGGTTGTGAAGATCTTTTTTGTACAGTTCTTCTGTGTATTCTTGCCACCTCTTCTTAATATCTTTTGCTTCTGTTAGGTCCATACCATTTCTGTCCTTTATTGAGCCCTTAACAGTCTTAAAAGCCTCCTGGCCTCATCCCATGCTGTGCTCCTACTTGTCCTCTTCTTCCAACCTAACACGCTGCTTTTTTCTGTTCCTATTCAGTGCTTCCATTAAGTGTAAATAGAAAAAGGTGCACCTTCTTGGGGGATATATTAGAGAAAGGATTTTGTTCCTTCAGCCTGGTGTCTTTTTACAGTGCACGACCTAGGCCCCCGAGCCCAGGAGTCCTGCCTTTAACATGCCACGCCCCAAACAGTCAAGATTTGGACATCTGGGAGGAGTGGAAAGAGCCTGGGCTCTGATGGCAGAAAGGGCAGGGATCCCAGCTCTGCCACTTGCCAGATGTGTAAGCTGGGACATGACTCAATCGGAAAGGATTGAACAGGTCCCACTCTGGGGGATGGAAAGTGTTGTGAGGATTAAATGAAATCATTAGTGTGCTGTGCTTGATCAATATCCCTCCCTTCCGCTGTGTGGCCCCAGAGTGTCTACCTCTATTAACGGAGAATCAATGCTGTTAGCAGAAGCATGTACATTTTTCTTTTTAAATTAAAAAAAAAAACAAAAACCTTTTATCTGCTTTTTTTCCAATACAAATGCTTCTTTCTGTTTTTACTACCATCAGCCTGGAAGAAGTCTGCATGACAACAGACTCCTAATTTGTTCCCGCCCCCTTCCACTCTTGCCTTTCCAGTGCTTTCAGAAGTCACAACTTTATAACTAAATCTGGTCATGTCATGCTAAACCCTGCTACCTGTGTCAAACTCTTCCTCATCCTTCTGGTCTCAGACCAAATGTCAGCAGCTAAGGAGGACCGCTTTATCACTTTCAAGTTAGAATCCATCTAATGGCCTAAGACGGCCACACCTGGTGTCCCACAGCAGAAAATGGCCCATGGTTTCCAAGAAATTCACCAAGAGTCCAAGGATGGTCCGGGCTGGTGACCTTGCTTTCTCACCAGCCTGGAGAGTCATGCGTGCATGCCAAGTCGCTTCAGTCATGTCTGACTCTTTGTGACCCCATGGACTGTAGCCCGTCAGGCTCTTTTTCGGTCCATGGGAGTCTCCGGGTAATAATACTGAAGTGGGCTGCAATGCCCTCCTCCAGGGAACCTTCCCCACCCAGGACGACTCCCGCATTGGCAGGCGGGTTCTTTACCACTAGCACCACCTAGGTATCCCCACCTGGAGAGTCATGGGGAAATGTTAATTTTAGCTGAGGATGTGATGGACTAAAAACTCCAATGGCGTCTGTCTCCTAGCCTAGTGTTCTGCTTTAGGCACAACGGCTGGGCAGAAAGCATGGACTAAGGGAGCCATCAAGGTGGAGCCCAAGTATGGAGCAGAGAGAACAGTCTGTGGGGGCTAGCTGCTCAACAGCGTCACCATGTGGTGGTGAGAAGAGCAGCAGTCGCAGTAAATACACAGGACGGTGGACTGTGAGGAATCACTGCTCAACAGCGACACCATCTTGCAGTGGCAGGAACAACACCCCAATGAACAGACTACGGACCGCGGCCTGACATTAGAAAGCAAGACGCACTCCTTTTGGACTAAGTAAATCCCAATTATTCTTGGGCAGTGTGGAATGAGGGGTGTCCTCAAAAAGGGACAGTGGGGCTTTCTGCTCAGGAAGGCATGTGGGAGCTCAAAAGGTTTATTAGAGAACTAAAAAGAGATGATTGTATCTTGGCCACACCAGGTACAGGCAATAAATGAATGAATGAACATAAAACAAGAAGAAACAACATGATCACCAGAATTTCAAAGAAAAAAAAAGGTTTTTTTTTTTTTGTTTTTTAATGTAGTATGAAGCACAAAGAGAAATATTGTGATTACCATTGAAATGCAATTCTTGGAGGAAATGTCCCTGCAGCCTTAGCCCTTGGAAGAAACAATTCCTAAAATACACACCTCTCAGTTTTCCAAAAGACCAAGTTTCATGTTTGGATCATTTCTGAATCTGAGTTCAGAGAAGTTTGCAAGAGTCTCTGAGTCCTGAGCTAGAGAGGGAAGCCTAGAGAGGGGGCAGCCTGTGCCCCAGGGGCGTGTCAGGAACGGGTGCTGACAACCCTGCACCTCCTGATTGACGGCCCCCGGCACCCATGGGGTCTTCAGCTGTAGTGGACATCTGCACCGAACAGCAGGAAATCCTGGGGGAGAGATGAGAACGCCGTCATCTGCCGGAACAGTAACCCTCATTTGTGAGGGTGGGAATGCTGGGGTTTTTAGAAGAAAACTTTGGGAGCTTGCCTGCTGGGAAAGAGAGAGCCTCTCTGCTGACAGAAAGGCAAGAGTGAGTGGGGGCAGGGGGCTGGCATCCCGCCCCTACGGTCTGCATATTAGCGGCTGCCCATGCCCGCGAATCTGTCAGCAGTTTCCCTGGCAGCTGTTTTCCGCTCAGACGTGGAGACCCCCGGGCTGCCTTCATCTGTCATCCCTGCCTCTTGGCAGCTCCAGGGAGCCCCCTGCCGTCAAGGCTGCAAAACCACTTCTCTTTTGCTCCTTCCTGCCCTGCACTCAAGAATGTTCGGAAAGGAATTCAGTTGTGCCCAGGGGGTCGTTTTTTATTTTAAGGATGAACTGGGTTAGATGTGGGGGATGTGGGGGATGTGTTTCCTCTGCTCACTCAATTAACTTCTCTATTGTCTCTTAGCCCTGGGAGTTCTCCAGTTAGGTTGAAAGAATTGGGGACTGGTGGACTGGATGTTGGGGGTGAGGGAGAGCGAGGAATCTGGGTGGGGGTTTCCCATGAGGGTCATCAGAAAGCCCTGGACTGAGGTAAGGAATGCAAGAGTGGGTGATGGCTTCCTTGTAGAGTTATCAGCTCTTTGGGACATAGTGGGTGTAAGGAGCTTTAGAGTGGAGACACTGAAGAAGCCAGTATGTGTACTTTGGGCACATAGAAGAGACTGGAACCTCGGCCGGGTCACACGGAGATGACTGTTGTGCTTATGCTGATGAAAGTGACCAGGGAGGAACTTCTTTGGTGGCCCAGTGGCTGAAACTCCATGCTGGTCAGGGAAATAGATCCCACATGTCATAACTAAAGAGTTCACACGAAGCAACTAAAGATCCTGCATACCGCAACTAAGACCCAGTGCAGCCAAATGAATAAATATTAAGAAAAAGAAGACGACAGTGACCAGGGAAAGCAATTGTGGGGGAAGGGCAGAGGCCGGGGCAGGAACCCTGGAGAACTCTCTCTGGGAGGGGAAGAAGGAACCAGTAAAGGAGACCAAATAACACAGTGAGAGGTGGCTGGAAAACCTGGAGAAGGAATCGTCAAAGCTAAGAGAAGAAAGTGTTCCAAGGATGGGGAAAATAGTGTCAGATGCTGTTGGGGTCAGACCAGGGAAAAGGGAAGAGAAGGCTGTCCATTCCGGTGTCTTAATCTGCCAGACACTGACCAAGGGCCTGGAAGGATGCTGGATGCAAAGGAAGGCATGCGTCACATATCTGTCAAATATTTAAATGCATCCACCTTATAAAGGAGGCTTGGGGCCACTAAGTGAGTTCCATTTCTACCAAGTATTGTGTGGGAGTGGTACAACTCAGGGGTTAAAAACCGGGACCTGGCTTTGACTTTGGACTTCATTTAATGGCGGTGTGGCGTCCCTGAGTCTTATCCTCTCTTCTGTTTAGCAACATACCCTGTGGGAGTGTTGGAAGGGTCGACAGCGCTTGATCCAGAGCTGGAGGAAGGTGGCTATCGAAGTAGGAGATTTGGCGAAGGAGACCCTGGGGACTCACCTGGTAAGGCTGAAGGGTCAGGTTGAAGAGCTCGATGTAGGCGGGCAGCGGGAGAGGGAAGCCTTTCTGTAGCTTCTCTGCATTGGAGGTTAAGGCAGAGGTTAAGGTGAAGGTACCACCTCTGATGGGAGGGGCCGGGGGAGGGAGAGGGTGGGGCCGGGACTCAGGCAGCCAGTCCACAGCCTCCCTGGACCCTCTGGGAAGAAACCTAGGCAGGAAGAGTCCGCCCAGAGTCTCCTCTTCTCTCTCCTCCACTAACCTCCGGACACTGCGGACACAGGAATTCCGGCCCCCTCAGCCCCAAGACCGCCCGCCTGAGGGTACCAGCACTGCTGGTGCACCCCTGGCCCGAGTGACAGCCGGGGCAACTGCTTGCTGGGGCGTGGAGGCCTGGAGACACCTGACGGATATGCACATGTAGCCCCTCGATGTTTCGGATGAAACCAGAAATGGGTGGTAGCCAGGACCAGCTCCCCCATCCCACCACACTCTGGCATGGAACCCTGGAGAATTCTAAGCTCCAGCCTAGTCCCTCAGGTCATTATGAAGCTGCACTTGTGAAGGCAGGAGGAGAAGCCAGAGTCTATATGTAACAATTCGTTGTCTTCATTTATAATTTCTAAGTGGCCTAAATCAGGGGTCCCCAACCTCCGGTGATGTGAGGTGGAGCCGATGTAATAATAATAGAAATAAAGTGCACAATAAAAGTAATGCGCGTGAATCATTCTGAAACCATCCTCTCCCACCCCGTGCATGGAAAAACTGTCTTCCATGAAACCAGTCCCTGGTACCCAAAAGGGTGGGGGCCGCCGGCCTAAATGTTCTCATCGTAGGGTGGGTGGGCCTCTATTTGCACCCTTGCACCCGGCTCTGCAAAGGTCAGGGGTTTCACCAGTGAGTGAGCTGAGTGGAAGTGTTGTTAGCCCAGGTTAGCCCTTCTTCCTTAGCCCTTCTCTCTTGGAAAAAGACCAAAGATTCTGGCTTCAGAGCTGGGATCGAATTCCAGCTTCATCTCTTACCTTCTCTGGGACCTGAGAACCACTCATTCTCTGATCTCCCATTTCCTCCCATGAAAACTGGAGGTATTATTCTCCGTCTCAATGGACGGTCTCATAGTTCACGAAGGAGGAACTCAACCCTTTTCCCCTCCCTTTTCTGGGCCAGGTGTCACTTGAGGTTCATTTGAGGAGACCACCTCCAGCCTCCACACCAGGGGCCCGATAACCCATGGCTCTAAGATCCACCCCCCTCACTGGGACTGAAAATCAATCCTTTCCCCAAAACTCCTTACTGTTAATCACGGGAAGCACGATGGTGGGCATAACGTAGTTGATGACAGACTGCAGCGACTCAACCTGGGGATCGGGAGGACAGGACCCACGTCAGGGCACTGGGGCATCAGCCGTCCTCCGTCACCTGCCCTCCCACCCAGAACAACCTCAGGAAGAACCGCTGAGAGACAGACCAAGGGGTGACCTGGAAACACTGCAGCTCAAGGTCACCAAAGCACTCTTTTGCTTTAAAGGTTCCAGATGCAAACCACATTCTAGACTTGTAGGGGGCAAGGCGGAAGCAAGGAAGGTCATCACAGAGCACTGAAATGTGAAAACTTTTGTGCAAGAACATGCACTCTCTCAGGCTAGGGGGGCAAATTCATTCAACCTTTCAGAGGGCTATTTGGTGATGCTCATCAGAAGCCTTAACAATGTGTGTGCCAGGTGGGCCAGCAAACATGCCTCCAAGGCATTTATCCTAAAGAAATGAGGTAGTGCATTAAATAGACCCAAAATGATAAAAGCAACCTGCAGGTCCAGCAATTGTGGAATCATCTGGGGGGTGGCCGGGCGCGGTAGCACTTGGATAACAAGAGATACTATGTAACTATTTAGGGCTTCCCTGGTGGCTTAGGTGGTAAACAATCTGCCTGCGATGCGGAAGGTTCAGGTTAGATCCCTGCGTCAGGAAGATCCCTTGGAAAAGGGAATGGCTACCCACTCTAGTACTCTGGCCTAGAGAATTCCACAGACAGAGGAGCCTGGTCCATGGGGTTACAAAGAGTCAGACACCACTGAGCCACTAAAACTTTCACTTTTCATGTGTAATTATTAACAATGATCTGGCAGAAATATAGCATCAGGGACTCAATGGACATGACTTTGGGCAAACTCTGAGAGATAGTGGAAGACAGAGGAGCCTACAGTCCATGGGGTAGAAAAGTACTGGACACGACTTAGTGACTGAACCCACAACAACAACAGAAATATATTGGGTTGGCCAAAAAATTCATTTGGGTTTTTCCATAACATCTTACAGTAAAGCCTGAACAAACTTTTTGGCCCACCCGAGAATTATCAACATAAACTTTTTTGTGATCTATTTTTGAGTTTAAAAAAAGCAGGCTAATGTATAACTAATTCACTTTGCTCTACAGCAGAAACTAACACAACACTGTAAATCAACTGCACTCCAATAAAAATTTAAAAAAAAGAAAAATCAGGTTACAGAAACCACGTAATTCCATCCTGTTATTAAACATGCATCGAAAAAAGTCAGGAAGGATATACACCAAATTATTAAGTAAGTGGTGAAAACAGGAGTGATTTTTATATTTTGTTTTGCAAATCTGTAGGTTCTGACTGTTCTATAATGTACATGTTTTGCTTTTGCAGTAATAAAAAAATTCAAAAATAACGTAACACCTTCAAGATGATGGCCTGTAGTGGTGACATTTACAACCTGACAATATGTACATTTTTGTTTCTGGAACAATTGAGTTTCCTTCCCCGGGCTGTAATTCCTGGGGCTTATCAAACGTGGTGCCCTTCTTCCCATGAATCTGGGAACTTAAAATTTTTATTTTCTGCAGAAGCAGAAGTTAGTTATTGACTGAGTCCAGCTGCTGCCAGGAGAGCCCTGGCATCAGTAAATCCATGAAAATACAATGAGGTTGCTTTGGGTCTTTCTGTTTGTTGTAATCTTATCAGATGGGAACGGCTGGCTGGATTTCCATCGGATTTGGAGGGGATGTTGGGACTGACTTCAGGGTTGGGTGATGGGGCTGCATTTCAGAGATCTAAGGAAATATTCTCCAGAGGTTTGGCAAGAGGCTCTCTGGCAGATTCCGGCCATGAGCAGTAAGACACTGTGGGCAGAATTAGCATCTTTTAATAGAGAAGGGAACAACCCACTCCAGTATTGTTGCCTGGAAAATCCCATAGACAGAGCAGCCTGGTGGGGTCGCTTAGAGTCAAACAGGACTCAGCGGACAGGACTTAGCAACTAAATAACAGCAACAGTGGAAGTCACAAGAGCAAGGCTCATTCAGGTCGGCTGTTGAAGAGCATCTGACCTGCTGTTTACAAGGGCAGCTCCCCATCAGGGCCAGAAGGTATGGTAGGAGGAGAAGGAGCAGTGAACTGCGGGGAGCGAGCTCCGCCTCTGGCAAAGGTCATGAGGAAGGAGGCTTGGCATACGCAAAGGCGGGATCAAGCCTCAGGAGTCTCCCTGGAAATTCTCGAGCAATCTACCCCCAAAACCAGAGTCTGCCTACTTTCTGCTTTGTGCTTTCACCTACACCTCTGACTTTACGGGGGGGCTGTCCCCCACTACCTCTCTGAAAAAAGTTAGCTTACAGCTCCAGTTAATAATTCCTGGGTGTGACAGTGTTTAACCTACAAACTCCTTTGGAAATCCTCTAGCCTGCCTGAATAGGTTTTTCCGGCCACACGTGATTGTTCAGAGCCTCCCAACTGTGAGAGGCAGGAGATGTTCTAAACTGTCTAAACACAGATTCTTTTGAGTAGCTAAAAGATTGATTAGAAATTGTATTGGTGAAGGGATTTTCACTTGTTGGGCCAATGTTTGCTGCCAAGTTTCCATATCCCTTACCTGCTGTGTCCCTGGCAGTGTATTGATTAATATAATTGGTGTAAGTAGTAGCTTTAATGTTTGTAACCTGGGACCCTTGAGTTAATTCTTTTTCTTGTTATAGCCCACCACACCTTTGCTCTGTAGGAATGCAACTTTATCTAATGCTTTTGGAGGGTGGCTCTGACCAATCACCTTTAGAGAAAAATAAGTTTTCTGAAGAAAAGGTCTTAAAATGTTAACAGGCCTCCGGCCAGAAGATGATGCAAATCACCTAAGCTTTTGCATATGATAAGTTTGCAGGAAGAAAGCCTGGTTTGCTGCAAGACTCTACCCTTTCCCCCATTATCCTCTATGCATAACTTAAGGTATAAAAACTACTTTGGAAAATAAAGTGCGGGCCTTGTTCACCTAAACTTGGTCTCACCATGTCGTTCTTTCTCTTACCTTCTGGCTGAATTATTCAGCCTCTTTTCTCCACTGAATTTCCTCACTGAGCTATCCTTATTTCAGCCTCTTTTCTTCACTGAATTTTACTGAGCTATCCTCATTCTATTACTCTTTATATCCTTAATTAACATTTAATTAAGCAATTGTTTCCTGATCTTCGCCTACGCCGTCTCTCCTTCAAATACCCTGGATCAGCCGGGGCTGGTCCCCAGCAGTGAACCTCCTGTTTTTAAAAATAGATTTTGGGGGGATGTGGACCATTTTTAAGGCCTTTATTGGATTCGTTACAATATTGCTTCTGCTTTATATTTTGTTCTGTTTTGTTTTGGCTGTGAGGCACCTGAGATCTTAGCTCCCCGACCAGAAACTGAACCCGCATCCCCTGTATTGGAAGGTGAAGCTGTAACCACTGGATGGACCGCCTGGGAACTCCCAGTGGTGAGTCTATTTGATGACAATGATTCCATGTAGTGGAATCATCTCTGTGGGCTGGCGAGATACCTGTCATCTCCCTCCCATCTGCCCTACCGTTCATTCACTTAGCTGCTCAAGTCAAAAATCTGGGAGTCATTCTTCATTGCCTTTCCCCCGCACCATGCACAGAAAATCTCTCACCAAGTTCTAATTCTGCTTCCAAAGTTTGTCTCCCATCTGCCATCTTTCTCTTCCTTTCTGGCCTCGTCCCAGCCTCCATCATCTCTCACGTGGACAATGCACCAGCCTCCCCAAGGCAAGGATCCTTATGCTCTGACTCATCCCCCATAGTCCATTCCCCTCATTTCTGCAGGGGCATCTTTTATAAAGTGGAAATGGATCATGTCCCTCCCTGCATGAAACAGTTCGCTGGCTTCTCACTGTCCTCTGAACACAAGCTACTCTAGCCTAGAAGGCTCAGGGTGGGCCCACCCCTGCCTGCCCGCCTGCCTCTCTCTGCCCCCAACTTCTCATCTTGTTTCTCCAGCCACACTGCTTGCCCCCACTGCCCGAACAAGCCAAGCGGTTCACCACAGGGCCTTCGCTCCTGCTGCTCCCTCTGCCTGCCACACCTTCACCTTGTGGGCTCCTTCAGCCCAAATATCACCTCCCCAGAGAGGCTTCTCCTGATCACAGGCTCTAACCGTTAACCTGCCCCATCACTTTCTCCCCCACCTCCACTTAGTTTTTCAAAGCATTGATCTTGACCAAAATGATCTTCATTTCTCATTGTCTGTTTCTCCCCTACAATGGAAGCTCTAGAGGAGTTGTTTTCTTGTCTAACTCATCAGCACATCCCCATCCGTGGAACAGGGCCTGCCACATAGTAGGTACTCAAGAAGGTAATTCACTTGTTCATTCAACACACATCTGTTGAGCAGATTCTCTGTACCTGATTGTGTACAATTAATCCCATTTAAAACTCACTGCACTAACTCAGGCAGAAATTATTATCCTTGATTTGTAGGGAAGGTATGAAATTTGTTGAGTGGAAGTGACTTGCTCAGGGCCCATAGTTAGTAGGTTTGGAGCTGCAATTCTAGCTCAGGTCTCTGTGCCTGCAATTGTGTGTGTGTGTGTGTGTGTGTGCGTGCACGCGCTCAGTCATGTCCGATTCTTTGTGACCCTATGGACTGTAACCCACCTGGTCCTCTGTCCATGGAATTTCCCAGGCAAGAATATTGGAGTGGGTTGCCATTTCCTCCTCCAGGGGATCTTCCCAACCCAGAGGTCAGCACCCTATCTCCTGTGTTTCCTTAGTATAGGAAAAAGCATAGTATATGTAGAGTTCCCTTCTATCTGTGGTTTCAAGCAACCCCAAGGTCTTGGAATATATCTGCTGTGAATAAGGGGGACTACTGTATTCAGTTAAGCTGTTTAAGAGGAAATAAAGATTTCATCACACAATTCATTGTGACAAAACCCTAGACTATCCCACTTTGCTCAAAGGCAGTATGACAGTATATATCTTTTATGATGCTACGTCTCCAAATGTACTTGTCTCTACTTGGTCATAGAGACATGGAAGGCAGTTGTACACAAAACCCACAGTGTTCCTCCCCTCATTATTTCACATGCAAATTATATGCAAACTAATCAGTAGTCTGTTGAAATGATGTTATGAGCCCAGGTGGCCCTCAGGACAGTTATCTCAAGATCAGAGGAAGGAAGGAGCCACCAAGGGCCTCAGACTCACCGAGAAGGGGCCGATGTCTGAGTGCTTCAGTTCCAGGAGCAGCCTGTGAGAAGGGGAGGGTAAAATTGAGACCACCATTTGCCTGACCCATATTAGAATTCAATTACTGGGGAGAAGGGCTTCCCAGATGGCGCTAGTGGTAAAGAACCTGTGTGCCAGTGCAGGAGACATAAGAGATGGGTTTGATCCCTGGGTTGGGAAGATCCCCTGGAGGAGGGCATGGCAACCCACTCCAGGATTCTTGCCTGGAGAATCTCCTGACAGAGGACCCTGGGTTGACAGAGTCAGACACAACCGAAGCAACTTAGCACAGCATTGAGGAGAAGGGACACTCACTGGTGGGTGTTGTCCGCTCTTCCCATCCTGTATCCATTCCTCCTTCCTCTGGTGACAGCTCCCTGATTTTTTCTTTGGGACAGTCATCTGTTCCCTACATTGTTAATTCTGGGTTCTGGGGTGGGCTGGCCAAAGGGCAGAGTCTACCTCCGCTGCCATGGTGATTGCTTCGAGAATTGACCACTAACCCATGCTGGTCCAAGGACTTCTGCTGGAAATATTGGGAGTGAGGTATTCTCTTTTCTCCAGCAAAATTAGCTGGTGACCATTTTTGCCACCACTCGGTGACAGGCTGCTGGGAAATGAAGCCAGTATGGGGGAGAGCAGAGCCAAGAAGAGAGTCAGAGCCCTAAGGATATCATTGGAGCACCTGGATCTACCTGTGTCTGAAACCCTCAGACTTTTGAATAATTTGAGCCCATAAACAATCCCCTGAAACGAGTCGCCAGTCCAGGTTCGATGCACAATACTGGATGCTTGGGGCTGGTGCACTGGGACGACCCAGAGGGATGGTATGGGGAGGGGGGAGGGAGGAGGGTTCAGGATGGGGAACACATGTATACCTGTGGCGGATTCATTTTGATATATGGCAAAACCAATACAATATTGTAAAGTTAAATAAAAATAAAATCCCCTATTTATGGACTTCATGACATCTTAACAATGATCCAGGGGAAAGGTAAATAAATGGCTATTTAATGAATCCCTTTTATTCACTATGTTGGATGCTATATCCTACTGAATTCCTGTAACACCCAAGAGGCAAGGGCCATCACACTCCCATTTTACAGATGATGTCCTTGACAATCAGAGAAGACAAGCAATCTGCCCAAGGGCACGCAGTTGACAATCAGCCAAGTAGAATTTCAACCAGGTCTCCCTGATGCCAAAGCTTCTGTTGTCTCCAGTACCCTGCAAAGCTTGAAAACTCTCGCCCTGTGGAGTCTCACCACTCCCTATTCCTGTATATTTTAGGAAGTCTGTGCTCAGCCATCACCCAGCTGTATTTTCTCCAGCTCCTCCACTTGAGAGGCCCACAGGTGTTTCCAGGAAAATGAAATCCACATGTTTCCAAAGCAGTAACACTTGTCAAAATGATGCCAGGAGAAATAAGCAGCATGCAAACCTCTGGAGCCAAGCTCAAGGTTAAGAAGGACAGCTCTGTGCCAGAGAGAAGGCAGAAACAGACAGGAATGTGGGTCAAGACTCAATTTAAGCAGAGTGAAAGTGAAGAAGAGGTAGACGCCAGGTTGGAATTCGGGGGTCATCACGTCTGCTCTGCTCGTCTCCCTCTCTTTCCCTCTTGCCTCCTTTGGTGTCT
This sequence comes from Bos mutus, assembly GCF_027580195.1. Lineage (NCBI taxonomy): Eukaryota > Metazoa > Chordata > Mammalia > Artiodactyla > Bovidae > Bos > Bos mutus. The sequence goes on along the minus strand of NC_091629.1, from coordinate 51,520,041 downwards.
TTCTGTCTCTCTGATGGTCTCCCTATTACTGTGTCTCTGCATGCATCTGTCTGTCTTGCTCTACTTTCTTTCTCAGTGTCTCTCCCTGCCTTACTGTGTCTCTCTGTGTTTCCCCATCTCTTTCTGTCTCTCCCCCATTTCTGTATTGCTCTTCTGTGTGCCCCTCTGTCTTTCTCTCTTCCTCTTGCTTGTTGAGCACTTATTATATCCTTCAAAGCGTTCTAAACATCACAACACATATTAATACAATGATTACGGCTGGCAAAGAACAGTAGTAATTGGGCTTATTTTACCAGCCAGGGAAAACGGCTGAAGTCTGAAGAGTTCTGTGCTTGCCAAAGGTGAGCCGCACTTGAAAGGCAGCCGCCTCAGCCTCCGAGCCCATGTTCCTAACCCCCACCTCCTCTGCTGGGATTCAAACCCAGGCACGGGTTCCAGAGTCTCCTGGCAGGAGGTGGCTGATGAAGCCCCAAGGATGGGGTGTGAAGAAGTTGAAGTGGGTTTCCAAATGTCAAGGAAGGCCAGGGACGTGGGGTGGCTGGAGGCTGGAGCAGATTTATCAACTGGCACTGCCCAGTCATGAATGGACTAGGATAGGGGCGTGACCTGGGATGCGGGGGTTTCAGTGCTAAAGCTGGGTCACTGCAGACAAGCCGAGATGGCTGATCACCCTATGACGGGTGGTCTTGGGTGGGTCACTTCATCTTTGAGCACCAGTTTCACTATCTGCAAAATGGGGATATTGTACGTACTGTGCTCTGTCTGAGGTTTAAATGGGATGAATGAACACGAAAGCTTGGAACTTGGTAAGGTCATTGTGAACTCACAGGCACCAAGACTGGATGGGAAGGACTTCCCCAGTGGTCCAGTGGATAAGAATCTGTCTGCCAATGCAGGGGACATGAGTTCGATCCCTGGTCCAGGGAGATTCCACATGCCATGGGACAACTACTGAGCCTGAGCTCGAGCCACAACTACTGATTCACATGCCCTAGAGTCTATGCTCCCAACAAGAGAAGCCCGAACACCGCAACTAGAGAGTAGCCCATGCTTGCCGCAATTAGAGAAAGCACACTCGCAGCAACAAAGCCAAAAAAAGAATGGATGGGCAGTCCCCTCCTCCCATGCCCATCGCCCCACTTACTTGTCCAATCTGAGCTCTCCATTAAGTCTGTCGGACTTGGCACCAACAACCACAGAAAGGTTCAAGTTCTGCAAAGCAACAAGCCAGGGAATGAAGTCCACTGACCCAGAATCCTGGGGCTCTGCAAAGCCTCTAAGACCAGAAGGTCTGCTTCACGAAGACCCAGCAGAAGAGCCCACATTGCTGGGTCAGACCCACAGAACCCACAGAAGGGAGGAGTCTTCCTTTCGTCAATTTTGTGCTTGTTATGAGTCCTGGACTGTCAAACAATTACCATTTTTCTCCCCTTGCTTCTGGGACCAGTTTAGATTCGCAGGCCACTCCCATGGGCTGTAGGAGACAGGCTGTGAGGTAGGTGTCCAGGCCAGCTCTATTTCACATTCATTCATTGAGTCATTCAACAAATGAGGTTCCCAACCTCAGCTTTCCTGTCCACTGTCTGTGTGACCTTGGGCGACCCCCTTAGAACCCACTGAATCTGCAAAGTGAGGAAAATGGGTCTCAACTTGAGGCTGGACAGACCTGAGTACCTGCTGTTGGGGAGAGTCTGGCCCTCACCTCCAGTAGCCAGAGTGGGTGTCACCAATATTTGTGGAGTGACAGAGTGATCAGATGAATGAATGTACAAGTCAACCATGGGATGAAAACTTAAATAAGTGAAGGATTAAATGCACAAAGGAAGGAATAAATAAAGATAGGTATGGATGAATACATGATTAATGAATGAATGAACAAATACACAAAGGAATGATCCATTGAACAAAGATATAATAAATGAATAATGGAATAAATGCATGTATGAGCCAGCAAAGATACAGTAGATTTCAAGTTAGCAGTTGAATGAATAATTGAATGACTAAATAAATGAATGAACAAACCCACAGGTGCATAATTGAATGGCCAAAGATATGCATGAACAGATTGGAAATAGTATACCTATTTCAAGCCAACCACAGAATGAATAATGGAATGAATGAAGAAATCAGAAGACAGTGGCTCTGGACACACACAATGCAGGTTTGAGTCTGGGTAGGCTTTACGCCAGTCCCCCTGGCTCTCAGGGCAGTGCTCTGAGCCCTGTCCAGGGCTGCCTGTCTGCTCAGACCTGGGATCAGCTTACCATCTCAAGCAGGAAGAGGGGGTCCAAGGAGGAGTTTGGGAGGATGGCAAAGGCCTGGGTGTCCAGGACAAAGATGAGGTCAAGGCCGCTGGGCTTCATGGTGAGTTTCGGAGGCAAAGAGGCCCAGATGAAGAGCTGCATCTGCATGTCAGGGAACATCTTGGCCACCTGCAACCCACAGGGGACGACCAACAAAAGAGGCCATTGATTAAAAAGCGTCTAAATCCTATCTTGTCCTGGTCCTGCAGAAGCACTTCCAATGTCTTCCCACTGTTGTTTTTTGGCAGTGCTGGATCTTCAATGCTGCACGAACTACTCTCCTCTGGTTGTGGTGAGTCGGGGCTACTCCTCTTTGTGATGCACAGGCTTCTCATTACAGTGGCTTCTCTTGTTGCAGAGCACAGGCTCAAGGGCACATGGGCTTCAGTACTGTGGCTCCCTGGCTCGACAGCACAGGCTCAATAGTTGTGGCGCACGGACTGAGCTGCTCCGTGGCGTGTAGGGTCTTCCCAGATCAGGGGTCACTGAACCTGTGTCTCTTCCATTGGCAGGCAGATTCTTTGCCACTGAGTCACCAGGGAAGCCTCCCCATTGCTTTCAGAATAAATTGTAAAGACTGTATAATTCAGCACCTGGCACCCTGCCAGCCTCACCCCATGCCCACCCCCTCCATCGCTTCTACCACTTGCCCTCTAACTCCACCCACAAGGGACTTCTTTTCCTCAAATGTGACTTGCTGTCTTTGTATACATCAACTCAATTAATCAATTGCAGCTTTATGAGGTGAAGTTGTTATTACTGCATTTTATGTATGAGAATACTGAGATACAGGCAGAACATGCTCAGGAACATAAAACTAGTAAGTAAGGACCAGAGTTCAAACCCAGATAGATCCCAGGAAGAGATTTATAATTCAAAACATCTTTTTGGATGGAATAAAAGTATCCTGAAATTAACTAAAAAAACTGCACTCTACTCTCTTTCTGTCTAAAACTCCTTGCATTCTCTGTTCCCTCTCCCTGAGTGTTGATCCTGTATTCCTCCTTAGCTTGGCTCTTTCCCTTCCTTCAAGTCTAGAGAGCAGTGGTGGGTTCAAGGAGGATCAAAGGAGAGCTTTGACAACACCCCCATCTCAGCTAGCCTGCAGTCCTCCTCCAGGTAAACTCACAGTCTGAGTAAAAAGAATGCAATTGCTATGCAAATTAAGTTTCCCTTTCCCTTTCCCTGATCCCTCTACGCGTTGCAGCTCCTCCATACCAGTACTGCCTATATATAAATTTCTGGAAGTGTCACCATTAAAGAGGCTATTATGGACTGAATGTTTGTGTCCCACCTGCTCAGCAAATTCATATACTTAAGCCCTAACCACCAGCATGGGCATTCCAGGTGGCTCCGAGGTAGAGAATCTGTTTGCCAAAGCAGGAGCTGCAGGAGACACAGGTTTGATCCCTAGATTGGGAAGATCCCCTGGAAGAGGAAATGGCAACCCGCTCCAGTAGTCTTGCCTGGGAAATCTCATGGACAGAGGAGCCTGGAGGGCTACAATCCATGGAGTTGCAAAGAATATGACACAGTTGAATGACTAACACTTTCACTTTTTCACTTATCACAGTCTGTTTTCTTTATTGTTTCGGGTGTCTGAACAATAATTTCCTCTCTCTCCACTGGACGGGAGCTCCAGGAGGGCTGGGATATGATCTGTTTTGCTGGATGCCCTGCACAGGGCCCCAGAAATGCAGTGGGCACTCAGAAACTATTTGTTGAATGGATGCGCCCTCAGGATCTACTCACACCTGGTCACATGAGTGCTTGGGGCCTTTCTCCGCACTGGGGATGAGCTGCACAAAGCTGTGTCCACAGGCTCAGGCTGGGTTGCCTCTTGATCTGGACAGGGGCAGCTCTCAGCAGAGCTGTTCTCAGCTCCCCCCAGGCCTCCTCACGAGATGACTAAAGGGGAACAAGTCCTTTCTCACCTGGGGTATCAGGATTCCAAAGAATTTGGTTGTCAGGCGGAACTTGGATTCCTTTGGAATCTGTAGCGAGGGAGGAAGAGAAAAGGATCTTGGAAGATTATGTTATAGATTGGGGGGCAAATTCTATATGAGGGGTGAGAGAATGAATACACAAACAAACCGTGGCCAGATCACGTATGACCGAAGAATGCTGACCCAGAATGGTCAGTGACTGCCAGCTTCCCTAACACTGGAAAAATCAAATATGCTTTTCAAACCAATCACATAAGATGTCTGGCTTCTGTTAGTCCCGCCTCCAGCTTGCCCACACCAACAACCTCTGTAAGAGCCTACCCAGCCCTTTCCCTTTATTTAATATAAAGCGTTCCCACCCCTCGCCCGCCCCCCCCCCACCGTGTGCCTTTGAGTCTGCCAAAGGCAAGAGTTCTCATTGGGATGGTCTTTGTTTATCTCCACAGGGGGACAAGTCAGGGCTCAGCATCTCTTTGATGCCTCTACAGAGGGGGAGGATCTGGCATCTCTTCTGAGAGCAGCAGAGGAGGAACCCGTGTGGCTGGTGAGCAGGGTGGGTCCTGTTGCCCCTAGACTCTGGGGAGGATGGTCATTTGCTCATTCTATAGATGGGCAAACCGAGGCCCAGAGCAGGACTCAGCCACAGATACGGAGACAAAGTCATGGAGGATGATGACCATAATGTTGATATGATGGTAAGACTGGATTACGGACAGACACACAGCAGGGACACGGTCAATGTTAGCTGTTATCATTAGGATGCAGGGGACTTCCTCCACACTCATAAGCCTGTGCTGGGGCTGCCAAGTAATCATATCTCATTCAACCTTCCTTACACCCTTTGGAGGAAGATACTATTATTGGTGTTTTACAGATGAGGTTCTTAGAGGCTGAATAACCAACCTAAGGTCACCAGGATGGAAAAGAGGGGATCTGGGGTTTGAACTCAGGTCTGGCTGACTCCAGAGTTCAGAACTCGATGTTCCTGGCTGTGAACCAAGACTCAGAACCAGACCATCTACTGCACTCTCTTCCCACATTCACTCCCATTTGGCCTTACCATGTCGTCTCTGAGGGTCAGATTCAGGGCTCCAGCCTTCTGATACACGAACCCGGCCGTGTTGAAAAAATACTCAGAGATGCCCAGGTACACCATGCGGTCGTGGTCTGAGGGAAAGGCCAGCGCTGGCGGGGCAAAGGGCGGGGGGCTGCGGTGGGCCAGACTGAAAAACTCCCCCTGCGGGCAGAGGCAGTAGAGTGAGCCTGGGCATCCTTCAAGAATTACAATTCAATGTCTCCATTCCAGGAAAAAAATGCGCTAAGGATAGTAATCATGGATTCACAGAGGAGAAAGCCATGGCCTGAGACTAACAACAGCATTGCATGCCTCCTTGTGCTAATTTCTAAGTGCTTCTCCACCAAGGCTGTGTGGTAGATGAGATCACCCGCATTTTACAAGACAGGATGCTGGTTTCCCAGGTGGCTCAGTGGTAACGAATCTGCCTGCCAATGCAGGAGATGCAGGTTTGATTCCTGGGTTGGGAAGATTCCCCTGGAGAAGGAAATGGCAACCCACTCCAGTATTCTTGCCCGGAAAATTCCATGGAGGAGTCTGGTGAGCTACAGTCCACGAGGTCACAAAGAATCGGACACAACTGAGTGAGTGAGCACACAAACACACTCTGAGGCTTGGGAAGGTGAAGTGGCTTGCCCAAGCTCACTTAAAAGGGTGAGTGCCAGAGTCAGTGATTGAACCCAGACATCTGGATTCTGGCAAGCACATTCCTAACCATGCCATGGTCTCTGCCTCAACCTTGCAAATAAGTGCAGAAATTCTCCTAAAAGAACAAGGAGAATTCTGTTTGTTTTCACTTATCAAATTAGCAAAATATTCAAGAGAGAGGTAAATTGTTTTAAACGTGTGTGTATTTTAAACTGATACTATCCAGTTTTTGGTGAGAGTATTCATGGGCTCCTGGGGAATATGTTTACATTTCTGAAGAGCAATTTGGCTACGCATTGCAAAAAACAGATCATTCACTTAGCTGAAAAACAATAATGTTGCGTTATAAAATAGCAAATTGTCGATGGATACATATGTTAGAATACCATTTATGTAAATTGTGCTTTAGTCACTAAGTCGTGTCTGGCTCTTTGTGACCCCATGTACTATAATCCACCAGGCTTCTCTGTCCATGGGATTCTCCAGGCAAGAATATTGGAGTGGGTTGCCATTTCCTTCTCCAGGGAATCTTCCCGACCCAGGGATTGAACCCGGGTCTCCTGCATTGCACGCAGATTCTTTACCGACTGAGCTATGAGGGAAGCCATTTATGTAAAATTAAAGGCCTAGAAAACATACTATATAAGAATTATTGACACCAGAGATAGATAGCAAAAGTATAAAAAGTCAGGCGAGGACACACAGGGACATCATCCACGTGATTCCCTGCGGGGTAGAGGGTCCCCAAGGGGGCCTCAGCTATTTACTTCTACAGTATTTCATCTCAAGAAATATTAAAGGTAAATACGACAAAGTAGTAACACTTCTAAAATCTGGGTAGTGGGTATGTGATAATGCGTAATATTCTCTGTACTTTTGGATCATTATTTGCCGTTAATGACCATGACACCCATCTTATAGAGTAAATATCATAAGCAACTCTTAAAAATAGCTGCAAAAAAGACAAAAAATAAAAATAACGGGTGGACTTATGTACCAACCAGGAACCATCTCTAATATATATCACTAGGTGAGAAAAGAAAGTGAAGAACAATGCAAACAGATTCTCAGTAAAACTAGATGGGCTTTCGTGTAAGTGTATATGAATGCTCAGGACCAGATTAATACCTGCCATGGCTGACAGCTATCACCTCTGGGCAGGAGCCCCGAGTGGGGGTGGGGGGGGGCCAGTAAACAGGACATTCTCATTCGCTAGGGATAATCAGGTATTGTTTTAATCCTTTGTTCCATCTTATCACTTAGATTTTTTTTACAAGTATGCTATTTGGTCCAGCAATTTCACTTCCAGAAAGTAATCAAAGATGGGCAGAGACACAGCTACAAGGATACTCATGGCAGTTCTGGTTACACTTGTGGAAAAAAGGGAAAGAGCCCAGACATCCCAAGAGGGGGCACTGTCTACGTAGCTTATCACAAGCTATCCACTGAAAGACCCAAGAGCCAGTGAAGGGACTAGGGGAGGACATTTCACTGATGGATGTATACCTTGCACCGTTCTGGTTTTAAAAGTTGTAAAACATGACTTGTATACATATATATGTTTATATATGTTGTTTCTGTGTGTATTTGTTTCCAGGCCTACATGTGTGTATTTTTGTTTCTGCTTCTTTTACATGTGTGCATGTGTGTGTGTGATTTTCTGTGTCTAAGCAGAGGAAAGGATTGGCGGGTTGGAGAAGTGTAATTTGTGTGTCAACATACAGGCCTCAGTCATATTATTAGGGTAATTTCTCTTTCCTTCTCCCCTTCTTTCCTCCCTATTTATTTCTTCTGCTCCTATGTGGTTTCTACATTTTCTTCCAGACTTTAAATGTGTTTTAGAGAAAACAAGCAAAAATAGTAAACAGACACACCCCTTGTGGAGGGATTGAGGTACATCCGGAGGGGATTCAGAAAGTGGGACTTATTCCAGCTGAGATGGGGGACGGCTGCTTGGGGAGTGACATCCCAGCCCAGACCCACTGGAGGATAAGAAGAAGATGGCTGGGAAGAGGAGGGGAAGGAGGAGAGGGGAGTCCAAGCAGAGGGAATGGACAGGATGAAGGCCCTAAGGCGGAAATTAGCTGGAAGTGTTGAGGAGGTACAAGGCCAGTGAGCCTGATTGGAGGGTAGAGAGTGAGAGGGAAAGTGGCGTGAAATGAAACTCACTCACTCCATCCATCCATCCATCCAACCATCTAACCATCCATCCATCCAATACACATTTACAGAACGGTTATTACACGCCAAGCATAGTTCTAGGTGCTGTGTATGGTAAAGAACAAAACAATCACAGCCCCTTCTCTTTCATCGTATTGAGGGAGACAGGCTTGTGACTGCGGTGTGTGTACATGAGTAATAAGTGCGGCTGAGAAAAATAAAGCAGGATATAGGGGAAGAGGAGGGTACTGTTTTAGCAATGCTGGTCTGGGAGGGCTTCTCTAGGGAGAGGATACTTGAGCAAAGACTTGAAGGAGGAAAGAGAGAGCTGCTGTCGATATCTGGGTGAGAGCCTCCTGGCTAGAAGGAGCAACAAGTGCAAAGGTCCTGGGGAGGCAGCAGTCATGGTGCATTTCAGGACTAGCAGGAAGGTCAGTGTGATTGGAGCCAGGAGAAGGCATGGAAGGTGGACTGGGGAGAGTGGTGAGGATGGATAGGAAGAGGGTGGGGTCATTGTAAGATTTGTTTCCAAGGACGATGGGAAGCCGCCAGGTGTGGGGGTTCTGAGGCAAAGGCGTGAGGGTGTATGATTCTTGATATGAGTCTCACCTTCAGCAGCCAATCCAGGTTATTGGCTGTGGCTCTTGGAGGTGCCACCAGTGAATAATCGACCCCAGCCACTTTGTCTAGTTTGGTTGTCACTAGGGGAAAGAAGATGGACCATGAGCTGGCTCCCCATGGCAGCATCTTTGGAGCCTGGGATGCAGACTCAGCATCTCCTTACAGACCTGCAGTGCTAATTCCATTCCCACTGCCTCCAAGGAGCCCTCCTCCCTGCGCGCCCCTCAAAGGAAAATGAGCCCACACCCCACATTCCCAGAATCATCAGCTCCCTCCCTTCTTCCAACAGCTCTGAGACATGGCCAAAGCAGAGTCAAGGAACAGAATGACTTGGGCTTAACTGAACTCTGTGTGACCTTGGACAAGTCCTTTCACTTCCTCTGAGCCACTTGTTTTCATTTGTAGGATGGGGTACTAACGACTTTGCAGATGCTCTGTACATGGTAGGGGCTCAAAAGCCAGAAAGAGTCATTATTGCAGTGATAACATCCCAGGCAGAGCCCAAACTGGCTTCAAGTCTGATTGGTTTCTTTGTTTCCAGCATTAATCAATGAAGATTAAATGAATATTGGTTTCTCCTTTAGCCCTGCTTTCCCATGTTAGAGGGAATAAACTGAGTCTCAGAATACGTAATTAGTCCTGGATGGCAAAGCTTGTGAGTGACAAGGCTGGGACTCAAACCAAAATCTTTTTCCTGCCCAGTGAGGCTAAACCTGGGACCCTGAAACTGCGTTGAATACACCCAGGATGAGCTCTGCACCTGGAGGGGCTGGGACAGTGCCCGGAAGAAGGAAATGTATCTGAAATGGACAAGTACCACGTGCAGGCCACATTAGGCTCTGTGGGGAGGCAGCCCTGGTAGAAGTTTGGGGCACAGGCTCTGGAGTAGGAAAACCTGAATTTGGATCATATTTCTGCTTCTTACTGGCCCTGTGAATTTGGGCAAGTCATGGCTCCTGTTTCCTGGTGTAAATTTGGCAGAAAACAGTGATCTCAGTGTGGCATTGGGAGGCCAAGAGGAAACATTACTGCTGGGTACATGACACATGTTGACACTTGGCCAGATGGGTCTTCCTGCACCTTCTGCAACCCTTCACAATTTACTGAGCACTTGGGGAAAGAGAAGATTGTGTCCATTTTAAAGATATGGAAACTGAGTCCTTGAGAGGGCAAGTGACCAACCTCAGATCTCAGATCAGCTATGTACCTCTGGCTTCAGGGGGCTGTGGGTACTTGTTGTTTGTAGGGAAACCTTGTAGGGTTTCTCTTCCATTTAACTCCCAGACCTGCTACAAGGACCTGGCCCCAAGGGATCTGATACTAATTACCATTTGAAAATAACCTGCTCTACTCATTCGCACCCAAGCCTGGCCTGCCTAGGAAACTTGCTGGCTCCATCACACTCTCCCTATCTCCCTTCTATCCCAACTTCCCCTTCCCCCTTCTACCCCAGGTTCCCCCCTTCCACCCCAGCCTTCTTAGCCCTGCCCATTTCTTACCTGGCAGCGTCTGGAAATAAGGCTGCAGCTTGGAGGACACGGTACTAGTCACCACCTCGCAGATCTTGGGAGAATAAAAGAAAAAATCAGCGAAGGCTTCCCATAGTGGACAGTGTCCTTTAGGAATAATTATCTGGACAGGTTTTGCTTGTCTTGAATGTTTCCTTGAAAATCATGTAGCTACTCAAGCTTCCCTTTTCTCTTTGGCCACCAGGAAGCTCAGAGTCCAACATATAGCCTGGAAATAGTAGCTGTATATGACTGTATGGGGCTTCCCAGGTGGTGCTAGTGACAAAGAACCTGCCTACCAATGCAGGAGGTGCAAGAGACGTGGGTTCTATCCCTGGGTCGGGAAGATCCCCTGGAGAAGGAAGTAGCAACCCGCTCCAGTTATCTTGCCTGGAAGACCTCATGGACAGAGGAGCCTGGCGGGCTACGGTCCATGGGGTCATAAAGAGTTGGACATGACTGAACAACTGAGCACACATACGACTGTATGAGATGCATATCTGCGTTTTATTTCCTACTCAGATTCTAAAACCCATTTTATAATCTACTATGCTGTGCATTTTGACCACCATGCATGGGTATTTTTTTCTCTTAATATTTGACAGAGTGCTTTCAGATAGATGGTTGATATCTCCTTACCCACATTGTCAGCGTCTTTGACTGGAAGACCAAGGTCTCCCATCTGGAAGACTGCACAAGCCTCCTTGGTTTCCCCAAGACTCCTGCCCTGCTCTTGGCCCCTCCAGCCATTCTCATGGCAGCTAGACTAATTGATCTAAAGCACAGATCTGGCCAGGTCATCCCCTTGCCTAATACCTTCAATGGCTCCCCACTACCCTCTGGAGAAAACCCAAGCTCACTTGGCTTGGAAGACAGGCTCTGGGGTTTCCTGGAAGCTGATGGTTTATTAATGGGAAGCTAGCTCAAGAAACTACCCCTTTTCTCAGCTGAAGAGGTTGGCTTGTAGGGGATGGGGGTTAGAGTGAAAGCAGAGCTGGGGGGACACACTGGTCTGTGTCTGTCCTTCATACCAGTTCCAGCCTCAGGACATAGCTTGGCTACACTCTAGTCTAGCAGCTTCATCAGCTGCACGTTTTCTGGGTGGGGCTTACCACCAAGGTGAAGAAGGCAATGGCACCCCAGTCCAGTACTCTTGCCTGGAAAATCCCATGGACGGAGGAGCCTGGTAGGCTGCAGTCCATGGGGTCGCTAAAAGTCGGACCTGACTGAGAGACTTCACTTTCACTTTCGTGCACTGGAGAAGGCAGTGGCAACCCACACCAGTACTCTTGCCTGGAGTATCCCATGGACGGAGGAGCCTGGTGGGCTGCCGTCTATGGGGTCACACAGAGTTGGACACTACTGAAGCGACTTAGCAGCAGCAGCACCACCACCAAGGGGGTTCTGGGGTGGGGGATGAGAAAGGAGGCCGGAGGGATATGAGGGTTCAGCAGGAAAGAACAGTAGTTTCTCTGCAGGGAGGGACGACGTCGGGGAAGGCAGAGGTGACTCAAGTGTGGGGCAGTTTGCTGAGGGTGCGTGACATGAACCTTAGTCTCTTGCTAGATTCCCAGGAAAATTGACATGACACATTGTAGAGCTGGACTTGCGCTCCCTAAGGGCTGTAGGAGACTGCTGAAGAGGTCTGGATGAGAGCGAAAGTGTCCCGCGATGCGTGAGGTTTGCGGACACCGCGGGCCCCACCCACCGCGGGCCCCACCCACTTTGACGGGAGCGGGCTGAAACTCTAAGCCCCTCCTACCTTTCTGGTCATGGACTTTTGGAGCAAAGACTCGATTCGTTTGCGGAAGAGTTGGATCAGCCACCTGGATTGACATGTGGGGACAGGCGTGAGGCTTTCCAGGTACTCCCCAGGCTGTGCTCAGAAGGCTGCCTCATCTGGGAAGCCTTCCTCCCTCTCCTGAAGAGGCCTAACCGCCCTCATCCCTGGGCTCCGACTCTGTACACCCCCATCAGACCCTTCTTCTGCTGTGTTCAGTGACTGGTCATGAGGTTATTTCTTACACAGGTGCACAGCGGGAACCCTGCCCCGTCCCAGCCTCATTCCTCACCACTCCCTCTCTCTCTGTCCTCCAGCCCCAGCTCGTCCATGTCCTCCTGTGTCCTCTGCTTCCTCCCACCACAGGACCTTTGCACACGCTGTTCACTCTGCTTAAAACACCCACTGTCCCCAGTCTAATTAACTTCTACTTCTTTTCATCTCAATTCAAATGTCATTTCATCAAAGAACTGGGCAACCGCCAGACTAGGTCAGAACCTTCTGTTCTATGTGTTCATCACACGTTGTACCTCTTTTTCCTACTTCTAATATCCTTTTGTAATTCCTTGTGAGCCATTCATTAATGCAATGATTTGATTAATGTCTGTCTTCCCCACAGGCTGAAGCTTCAAGAGAACCGGGACTGTGAAGCTAAGAATCCGGGGGCTGGGAGTCCTGGATTGAATCCCTTCTCAATTCTCATTAGGTATGAAAACTCAGGCTACTTCCTATTCTTTCTGTGCCTTGATCTTCTCCTCTGAAAGTGGGGGTAATAATAGACTAACCTCATAGAGTCTTTGTGTGGACAGGATGGGATAAGGCTCATGTCTGAACAGTGCTAGGCATCCATCAGCCCTCCAATCACTGTCAGCAAGGCCAGATTTTTAGTGACCACTGCTTTTTCTTGAACACAATGAACAAGCCTCATGCACAGCAGTTTCTTAGTTGATATTTGTTAGTTGGATGGAGAGATGAATGCCTACAGGCTTGTGATAAGGATTAATAACTTGGTGCACTGAAAGTGTTTAGTGCAGAGCCTGCAGCATAATAAGTGCTCAGTAAAAGTTTGCTGAATGAATATTGAATGAGCAAGGGACCCTTCAAGGCAGGGAGGGGGTGTTCCATCTGTGAACCTTTGTATCTTCCTTACATCTGAGACCTTTGGACAAGGCTGACATGGAAGTGGCATTTGGGATGTGCTTTCTGAATACAAGAATGATTAGGATAATCCTGTTCCTCCTCCCAGGACTTCCCAGGTGGCTCAGTGGTAAAGAATCCACCTGCAGTGCAGGAGATGTGGGTTCAATCCCTGAGTCGGGAAGATCCCCTGGAGGAGGAAATGGCAACCCACTCCAGTATTCTTGCCTGGAGAATCCCATGAACAGAGGAGCCTGGTGGGCTACAGTCCATAGGGTCTCAAAGAGTCGGACATGACTGAGTGATTGAGCACGCATACACATTCATCCCTCCTCCCATCCACAGCCCCAGGAGGTCATACCCCAGGCTGCTGCCAGAGATGTGTATGCGGACGGTGTTGATGCCACTGCTGCAGCTGGAGCAGGTAACAGTGGAGTGGCCCGAGGCAGGGTCATAGCCCAGATTCAGACCCGCCAAAATAGAGATGCCCTCCACACTCAGGTCAAAGTTGCCACCGAGTTTGCTGAAGGGAAACACAAAGACAAGACTTGGAGCAAGCATTTTCTCCCCTCTGCCAGTCAAACTTCACACCAATGCTGGAAGGTAGGTTTTGCTATTATCCCCGCTCAGGATGAGGAGATGGAGTTCAGAGAGGGAAGGCCGCTTGCCCAATGTCACACAGCAGCTGAGTGAAAGAACCAGAATCCCAACTCAAAGTTTGAAGCCATGTCTGCCTGGCAGAACCTCCTCTTATCCACTGCCTCAGCCTCTGCTTGTGCTGTGTGGCACGGGGAGTGTTTCTCAACCTCTCTGAGCTTCAGTTTCCTTACTCAGACCTTGGACCAGCAGTGGGACACTGGTTTTGCCACTAGAAAGCTGAGTTTTGGGAAGGGACGTGTCTTTAATTAATTAATGACTTGGTTCATTAAATGGGGTTAATAACTACTCCCTCCTGAAATGAGTTTGGGATAAGACAGTGGATGTGAATGTAATTTGTCAACTCTTCTATAACGTGAGGAAGTATTGCTATTTATTTGTTTATGATCAGTAAGTGAAATGATAGATGTGAAAGAGCTCACATGAAAAATTAAGCAAGTCCCTCTGCTGTATAACACAGGGAACCCTGCTCAATGTTATGTGGTAGCCTGGAATGGGAGGGAAGTTTGGGGGAGAATGGATGCATGTATATGTATGGCTGAGTCCCTTTGCTGTCCACCTGAAACTATAACAGCATTGTTAATATAAAATAAAAAGCTAAAAAAAAAGAAAAATGAAGCAATGCTTATTGTGGGGAATGCCAGATCAGCAGTCCTTATAACGAAGGGCAGACCTACGCCTCTGTCCTCATCAAAGGGTCTGTTTGCTCCCTGGATTCCCCACAAAGGAGAAGTTGCTAACATGACAGGTCAGTCTGGGCCACTGTCACCACTGCACAGTCACCGCAGTGAGAGCCCAATATTTAGATTCACAGTTGTGGTTTGGATGATTGGCCCCAATTTTCACCCTCCCTGCGTCCATACCCTCTCCATTGCCTGTCTTGGGAGGATACGTGTGTAATTCCATGTTCTTGACTTTGGACTTGGGCACGTGACTTGTTTTGGCCAATGGTATATGAGTAGAAGTGACTATGGACCAGTTCAAAGTCTAGGGCTTAGCATGCTTCTGGTTACCCTTTTTGCACCTCTGCTGTCACTAAGAACATGCTCTGTGTAGCTCATTCATTGGTCCAGGGAAGACGAGGAGATACATGTTGAACAGGGCCACCCCTAGCTGAGGCCAACCTATGGCAGGGAACCCCAGCCAACACATAGATACATAAGTGAAGATATATGACTTGCTTTAGGTCACTGAGTTTGGGATGGTTTGTAATGCAGCAATTGCTAACTGATAAAGGGGTAAAGTAAAGGTCCCACTTAGCCTTCCCTCCTAAGCCATATGTACCAACTCAGCCTTGCTGGTGTCCTGCATTGAGATGTGGGAACATGCTCAGCTATTAACCAAGAGTTATGTTAAAACTTCGGAGAAGGCAGTGGCACCCCACTCCAGTACTCTTGCCTGGAAAATCCCAGGGACGGGGGAGCCTGGTGGGCTGCCGTCTATGGGGTTGCATAGAGTCGGACATGACTGAAGCTACTTAGCAGCAGCAGCAGCAGCATGTTAAAACTTCTTTTGTGAAAAATTTTCCCAGTAGCTCTGAGGGGGCAGATGGTATTTGGCCAGGCGAAAATTCGGCATACTTGAGATCTTGGCTCTCCTCTCTTCCAAGTATCACCAAGAGCTTACCCCCACACTCAACAAACAACAAGCTTGGAAACTCACATGAAATTCTTTCGTGCCTTCCATTTTCCTCTGATCTTGATACTGGCATCTCTGATAGAGAGATCAAGGCCCTTATCTGGCAACGGTCTTATCTGGGAATTGGGAAGATTGAATCCTTGAATAACCATGCTGCAAGGAAGAAACGATCAGTTAGTCTCCTCGGGGTCCCCACAAGGACTCAGTCAATGGTCAGTGCAGACTCATTCCCCTCCAGCCTGGTCCTTTATCCCATCCATTTTAAGAGAGCCCAAAAGTTATGATGAGAGCAGCCTTGGGAACTCTGTGGCTAGGCTTTAAAGTCAGACAAATCTGCATTTGAATCCTGCTCTTCAATTTACTTTTGTGTGATCCTGGCCACATCGCTTAATCATCCTGAGTCTCAGTTTCCTCATTTGTAAAGTGGGCACAATAACTTCTGTCTTGCAGGGTGTGTGATAATCAGTGAAGATAACAAATGTAATTCCATTGACTACATGTTCTGTAAGGGGTGGAATGTGTCTGTCTTTTTTTCCCTATTGTACAATAGCAAAGCCTGCTGAATCAGACACATAGTAGGTGCTCAAAAATATCTGCTAAGTGAGTGCATAAAATTCGTTAGAGGACATTTATGGGTTTTCTCCCCAGCACCCACATCCCTCTCTTGTTGATAACAGAACTGCCATTTTTACTTTGGAGGAACTCTTCCCCACATCTAGCCCATGCTGCTCCCAAGAAAGTTGACTTCACAGGTCATCTTCAGGGGGTGGAGCTTGAGACTTCAGTACAAGCTCATTCGTGTTTTCTATTCCCTGGCCACAGTGATTGGTCCAGCACTGTGTATGGACCTAAAATGGACCAATCAGAGTGAATCTTAGGAGTTTTGCTTGAGTGGTAAGAAGATGGTACCTTCCTCCTATAGGGCTGGAAGTGCTGAGAAGATGCTGATGGCCTCTTTACAGGGACATCCTACCCGAGAATTAGCCTTTCCAGAGGGAAGAGATGCTGAGAGATGGCAAGAGAAAAACAAGGTCCAGTGATATTTGAGCCTTCCTCAAGCTGAACCTGAAGCCAGATGATCCCAGGGACATCTCAGTCCTCTGAGCCCCTACATTCTGGTTAAGGTCATTTCTGATTAGGTTTTCTGTCATAGAAACCTCACCTCCGCCCCTAATCCCAATTAACATAAGGGCTTGGCACAGAGTTTGGGGATTTATGACATCCCCTCGGGAGTCACAGTGAGTGTCTGAAAGACAGTTTGGGTGGTTTCTTCCACACGCAGCTTGGGGACTGTATCCCCTCGGAATGATGTGAACATTAGCTTTGGGATCCTCTAACCTCTCTTAGTTTAGGAATTTGTGGCTCTATGAATCTACGTCTTGGTGGCCCCAACACACGACAGTCCTGAACACGGAGGACTGAGCAGGACAGGGCTTACCTGAAGAAGCTGTATTGCCCTTTCCCGAGGTACTTTATCTTAAAGTTTCCTGAGAAATTGGGAATTGTTATCTTCTCCAACTCCTTCTGCAGAGTAAGCACTCCCTGCTGGCAGGCTGAGAGGAGAGAGAGGAGGCAGAGGTCAGAGGCATGTAGCTGGTTCATAGCAGAGACGGTGGGATTGGAGGGTCTATAGCAGGGCTCAGTTAAGGGCTCTTGTCAATGCCCCGATAATAAATATTTTCTGCTTTTTAGATCTTACTATCTCCGTCACAACCACTCAGCTCAGATGTTATTGTACAAAAGCAGTCATAGACAGTAAGTCAATGAATAGGTATGGCTTTGTTACAATAAAACTTTACTGATAGAAAATGAAACTTGAATTTCACATCAGTGTCACTAGTGGTAAAGAACCCGCCTGCCAATGCAAGACACATGAGAGACATGGGTTCAATCCCTGGGTCAGGAAGATCCTCTGGAGGAGGGCATGGCTACCCACCCCAGTATTCTTGCCTGGAGAAACCCATGGACAGAGGAGTCTGGCTAGCTGAAGTCCATGGGGTCGCAAAGACTTGGACACTGAAGACTGAAGTGACTTAGCATACACAGCACACACATCGTTTTCACACGGCCTGAGACCAGATTCTCCTTTTGATTTTTTTCCCAGCCATTTAAAAATGTAAAAGCCATGCTTAGTCCCTGGGCCATACAAAAACGTGGTGACCCAGATTTGGCCTACAGGCTATTGTTTGCCAACACTTAGTTTGAAATATCACCCACTTCAAACACCCAGTCATGCATCCTATGGGTGTTTATTGATCATCTGCTCTGTGCTCTGCCTTCACAGATACTGCGTCTCTCCGGGTTTTGGACTCTCTCGCCACAGGATCTTTGCATGCACCTTTCCCACTGCCTGGGAAACCTTTTCCTCTCATCTTCACCTGGTCAGCTTCTAGTCATCATTTCTTCTAGGAACTTTCTCTGGTCTATCAGAAGAGTGCGATCCTGCTTGTTATCATTCTCACGATGCTGTGGGTATCTCTTTTGGAGCTCGCATTACCTTTTGTAATTATGCAACTATTCATGTGATTTTCCGATTAATATCTCTCTCCCCTACTAGATGTAAGCCGCCCAAGGCCAGGGACGGATGTCACAGACATCCGCCACATTTACCACAGGGACTAGAACCTAATACCTAATACCTAATACCTAGATGGATGACTAAATGAATGAATGTCCCCAGGGTCAGGAATTCTGCCATCTGTTATTACGTGGTTAACAGCGTCAGAGAACCAGTTAGATGGCAAACACGTTAAATGAGAAGAGTAAGCAGTAAAATGATGAATCCCAGGATTTGTGTTTTTCCAAGAGCCAGTTAAGCATACTAATAATAACAATAGTAATAATAATAGTAACAACAACAACATTTATCAGGTTCTTACTCTGTTCCTGGCACAGTTCTGGGCTCCATGCATGTATTAAGTTACATACGTGTAACTGAACATACGCGAATCTGAACAATCCTGGGTAGTAGGTCTTGTTGAAAAGAACTGGTTTGGAACCCGGGTCTCCCACACTGCAGGAAGTCTTTACCAACCGAGCCACCAGGGAAGAAGCCCAGTGGGTCTTGTTACACCTCCCAATTCACAGACAAGGAAACAGGCTCAGAAAGGTGACCACACAGCTGACAGGTGAGGGAGGCAGCATCTGAATTCAGGCCTTCTGTTCCCAGAGCCCATGCCCTGGGACAGGCCTTCTGGGGATCCAAAAGTAAACCAAGCACAGACTGGCACTGCCCAGAGAGAAATGGAAATGTGGGATGGCCACCGTCTGTGGAGCTGCAGGGGCTGGGTCTCGAAGGGTCTCTAATGCCAAGCCCAGGACGCCTTCTGAAGGCACTCGGGAGCCACTGAATGGTGTCAGTAATGAGGGTCCTGAACCGATATGCTGCACCTCAGGACACTCACTGGTGGCTGAATGGGGTGTGAGTAGAAGGAGGGACTGAGGCTGCTCTGACAGAATGTGAAGACGTTTGGGCTTAAAGGTTGAGCCCAAGTCTCTGCTCCCGGGAAGCAACCAGAGGCACCCCAGGTCTGGGTACAGGGCAGGGGCATAATCCTTTCTCCTAGCTCACGGGGAGTCTTCCGTCTGCAACCCTGGGATTCACAGGTGTCCTGCCTGGGCTGGGGTAGGAATTCAGGGATGGAATACCAGGTCTCCTTGGTCCTGTCCGGGGCTTCCCTGATAGCTCAATTAGTAAAGAATCCACCTGCAATCCAGGAGACCCTGATTCGACTCCTGGGTCAGGAGGATCATCTGGAGAAGGGATAGGCTACTCACTCCAGTATTCTTGGGCTTCCCTTGTGGCTCAGCTGGTAAAGAATCCACCTGTAATGCAGGAGTCCTGGGTTCGATCCCTGGGTTGGGAAGATCCTCTGGAGAAGGGAAAGGCTTCCCACTTCAATATTCTGGCCTAGAGAATTCCATGGACTGGATAGTCCATGGGGTTGTAAAGAGTCGGACATGACTGAGCGACTATCACTTCACTTCGGTCATGTCCTGATTCCTCCGGGGGTCCACCGCCCCTGAGAGCCTGCCTTCTCCTGGGTCTGATGTCTCTGGCACCGGCTGTCCCCCACTGTTCTGCAGGTCATCTCTCTGCCACAGAGAGGCAGCATTGAGCAGCCCCACGCTGATACTTCACAGACCAGAGCTCAGATCCAGGCCACCCCCTTCCCCTTCCCTCCTTCCAGTCTGTCTGCTCATCTGTAAAGGTCACTAGTAACATTTTGTGCTTTTAGCATAGTGCCTAGACCGATATGAGCAGGTCAGGAGGCTGCTTCATAACATTCTCTGCCGTGTCTGGGCCTGAGGGAGTGGCCTGGGGGGATCGTCTCTGTGGCACCCGGGTGGCTACTGTGCAGAGTGTGGCTGCCAAGCACCACCGCTCCTCACGGAGCCTGAGCTCGGCCCACGCTGAGGACTGAGCCAGGGGCTGCCAGACGAGTATCAGGGCTGAGAACCAGCTAGGAAGGAAGTGAAGGGCCCAAGCCCGAATCGGTTATTGGGTAGAGGGAGGGGGACCCTGAGGGGCCTGAGCACTGGACTCAGAGTCCTCCAGACTAGGGTTCCATCCCCCCTGCTGCGGCCTCCCAGCTCTGTGACCTTGGGTAACTCACCCTGGCCCAGCTTCTTGCTCTGTAAGACGGGGTGAGAGGGTCACCTTGAAGGAGCAGTGAGCAGGCCATACCCTGGATTTAAGGGCTGCACACGGCAGGTGCTCAGTCAGTGATGGGAGAGAAGGAAAGGAAGGCAGCCAGTTACCGTAGTCCAGGCCCTTCTGGGTGATCCTGGCCACGATGCCAGGGTTGGTAGTCGTCACAGCCGTGCCCAGGGCGGCCAGCACCACCAGGGTTGCCCACCTCCGCGCGGTGTCAGGGCCTCTGGCCATGTCTTCGTCCTGCAGAGCTGCCAAAACCTCGAGGTCTTGGAGGGGAACCAGGGACCTATAAAGGAGGCAGCTGTGGAAATGCAAGTCAGGAGAATGGAGAAAGGAGGAAGGAACATGAGCAGGGGCGGAAGAGGGGGTGGGCGGCTGCCTGCCTGCGGTTCCCCACCGTATGGTGGGGCCACAGCCCCAGAACAGCCAGCAGTGGAGCCTGGGAGCCCTGTGCGTGTGCATGTGCTGTGTGTGTATGTATGTGTGGCATGTGTGTATGTATGTGTGTTGTGTGTGTGGTTGCATTTGGTGTGTGTGTGGTGTGGTATATTGTATGTATGTGTGGTGTGTTTGTGTATGTATGCTTGGGGTGTGTGTGGTATGGTATATGTGTACGTATTGTGGTGTGTGTATGTATGCATGTGTGATGTGTGTATGATGTGTGGTCTATGTGTATGTATGTGTGGTCTATGTGTATGTATGTGTGGTGTGCGGTGTGCATGTATGTGTGTTGTGTGTGGGATTGTGTTTGGTGTGTGTGCGTATGTGGTGTGGTATGTTGTATATATGTATGTGTGATGTGTTTGTGTGTGGTGTGTGTATATATGTTTAGGGTATGTGTGGTATGGTGTGTGTGTATGTATTGTGGTGTGTGTATGTATGTGTGGTGTGTGTATGCATGCGTGATGTGTGTATGGTGTGGTGTGGTGTATGTGTATGTATGTGTGGTGTGTGGTTGTTTGTTGTGTGTGTATGTATGTGATGTGGTGTATTATGTGTGTGATGTGTGTATGCATGTGTGGTGTGTTTGTGTGTGGTGTGTGTGTATGCATGTGTGGTGTGTTTGTGTGTGGTGTGTGTGTATGCGTGTGTGGTGTGTTTGTGTGTGGTGTGTGTATGCATGTGTGGTGTGTTTTGTGTATGGTGTGTGTGTATGCATGTGTGGTGTATTATGTGTGTGATGTGTGTATGCATGTGTGGTGTGTTTGTGTGTGGTGTGTGTGTATGCATGTGTGGTGTGTTTGTGTGTGGTGTGTGTGTATGCGTGTGTGGTGTGTTTGTGTGTGGTGTGTGTGTATGCGTGTGTGGTGTGTTTGTGTATGGTGTGTGTGTATGCATGTGTGGTGTATTGTGTGTGTGATGTGTGTATGCATGTGTGGTGTGTTTGTGTGTGGTGTGTGTGTATGTATGTGTGGTGTGTGGTTGTGTGTGGTGTGTGTGTATGTATGTGTGGTGCGTGGTTGTGTGTGGTGTGGTGTGTGTTTGTATATGTGGTGTGTGTGTGTGGTGTGTATGGTGTGTGTAAGTCAAGACCTGGCTCTGAGCGTCATTCCCCTCCCCTTCCCCGCTCCCTGAACCCTCCACCCAAATCCCTCCACCCAAGGACTTCCTGGAAGCTGGGTGGCAGGTATATCAGAGTTGATTATATTTTTGTCTCCTTTTTTATGCTCTACTGAGGTATAATTGGCAAAATTGTGCACAGCTGCTCCTTGAACAGCACAGGTCTGAACTGTGCAGGTGCATTTGTATATGGATTTCCTTCAATAAATACATACTGCCGTCCTGCACCACCTGTGGGTGGTTGAATCCAGAGATGTGGGACCTCGCATATGATGGAACTGCGTATATGGAGGTCTGACGCTAAATTATACTCGAGTTTTTGACTGCTTGGGATGTCAGCACCCCTAGCCCCTGCATTGTTTAAGGTCAAGTGTACATTTAAAGTGTACAATGTGATAATTCAGTATGCGTACACATTGTGAAGAGATTGCCACAACCAAACTAATTAGCTCATCTCTCTCTTCACGTGGTTATCATTTGGTGTGTGTAGGGAGAATGAAGATTTACTCTCTTAACAAATTCCAAGTATATAGTATTCTTAACTGCAGTTATCATGCTATACATTAGATCCCCAGAACTTACTCATTTTATAACTGAGAATCGTATTTTTCTTTCTACTTTTGATTTCCTTGGTGTTTTCCACAGTAAAACCTTTAAGGAAACAGAAGCATTTTCTTGTCCTGAGAGGCAATAGTGGTAATAATTAAATGCTTGAATTTTGAGTCTGGTATTTTAACTGGTTTTAAAGCTCAGCTTTGCCACTCTGTGGTGGTTTGACCTTGGTCAAGCCCGGTAACCTTTCTGAACCTCAGTTCCTCTTTGTAAAGTGACGATAACCAGAGTACACTCCCCACCTCAGGTTATTGTGAAGACATAAAGGGTTTTAAATCATATAAAGCACTTAACACAATACCCCATGCGTAATATGTTCACAAATGGTAGCTATTACTGTCACTCTGACTTTCAAAGCAATCCATGTTCACGGGCCAAAATTTGAGAAAGAACCAAAAAAAATATAAATAAAAATTACGTGCAATCCCTAGTTCCAGAGAGGACAAGCAGAAGTGTATTTTAGAGTATTTCTCTCCTCGCTCCCCACTTTTGGTAAGCATAGATCAGATGTGTCTTTCAACACAGAAATATGTAATCAACGCCAGTTTTGTGAAGTTCCCTTTTTTAAGAACAGTATGTGCGGTTCTCTGTATTTCATTGCTTCCTTACCCTACAGTTTTCTTCACCAGGCTTTTGTTCTTATACCTTTTCCCCTTTCCTTTGACATATGTGAAGCCTGAGGCTTCGAGAGGGGAAGTGTTCTTTCCACAGTCACGCAGCTAGGCTGCTAGCAGAGCTGGGATTCCAGCGCAGACGCATCCCACACTAACCTGAGTCCTTCAGCATCTTGGGAGCTGGGACGGGGTGGGGGTGGGGGTGGCATCAGCACACACACTCCCCACCCTCCCTCCAACTTTCCAGACGGAATTCTGTCTGCTAGGCCCCTGCCCCTCCCTTTGCAGCAGCCTCAGGCCCAGTGTGGGCGGAAACCCCACCAGGCAGCATGGCACCGTCTCCATGGTGATGAGAGGAGGGGCGGGGCTGCAGAGAGGGAGGCCAGCTTCTCTCCTCCTGGGTCCTCATCAGCCCCCTGACGCCCTGTCTCCCCGACTCTGATTTGATGAAAATCTAATGAAGCCCATTGAGCCTGGAGGACATGAGACTTTCTGAGTTTTTTTTCTTTCTTCTCTTTCCACTGTTTCTGAAAGGATCTCCCTTCCTGCCGCCACCCACCACAACCAAGAATCCTTCTGGCTTGCTGTAGAATGAAAACAGTGGCTATGGACAGAGCATCTACTATGACACTTTATTTATATTGTCTTCAAGCCTTTAAATAACCAGTGAAAAGTGAAGAAATTGTTAATCCCTCAGTGTGTCCCATGGATAGTAGCCTGCCAGGCTCTTCTGTCCATGGGATTTCTTAGCCAAGAACACTGGAGTGGGTTGCCATTCCCTGCTCCAGGGGATCTCCCCAACCCAGGGATCAAGCCCGAGTCTCCTGCATTGCAGGTGGATTCTTTACCGTCTGAGCTACCAGGGAAACCCCAAGTAACCTGTGAGAGAGGAATAATTATCCTCCATTTTGAAGATAAGGAAACAGAGTCACAAGGCAATTATGTCCCTGTCAAGGTCGCAGTGCCTTTCATGGAGAGAAATATTCTCCTCTCTTCTTGGGGTAGTTTCTAAGAGAACTTGTCACCCTGGGTCTTCACCCTAGCTCTGCGTTCCTGGGCCCCCAGATTCCCATGTCTGTATCCGTACAAGGAAGACACAGGCCAAAACACACAGACTAATGACTTGTCAGAAAATCCATTTTTTGAAAAGTTATCTTACACAGTTTGGAATACCTGCAGCTCTAACTGCCCCAAATTCCTGAGTCCCCTGGGTCCAGGCAGATATTGCCTCCCTGAGGATATCAGACAGGAAAGGGGTATTACAAGGAAACTCACAGAATGATAACTTAAATTGCCACAATGTAAGAATCTTAAAACCAACTGGCAATAAGCCAGCCCCACTGGCTTCTGATGCTTATGCTCAGTCAAATCCAGAAGCGTCCATCAGCAAACCTCTGACCTCCTTTTTGGTTCTGCCCCTGGCCATGGTGGGGCCCCACTGCTTCAGACCTGACTCTTTACTTGGTGTGAGTGACAGTGTTTTCAACCCAAGCAACAGAAATCCTCAGCTCACATTGGCTTCAACAGTCTACCCGTATCTCAGAGATGAAGCCCAGAGAGAGAGCAGGTTTGAGGATCTGATTAATTCAACAGCTAACAAGACTTCCCTGGCTATCCAGTGGTTAAGACTCTGCACTTTCACAATAAGAGCTGTGGATTTGATCCCTGGTTGGGGCACCTTTATGATCCCACATGCTGTTTGGCCAGGAAAAAAAAAAAAAACCACCAAATTTGCAACAAAAATGCTAATTTAAAAAATTCATTAATTAACAGGCATTTACCATCTCTCCACACCTGTCTGCTCTGCCACCCTAGTATCTCAAATTTACCCTTACACTGGCTTCTTTCATAGTTGTGTGAAATAAAATTCATATTTTATGGCAAGACAAGAAAAATTTAAACATAAAAAATTTATTTCTGTCCTTTGGCTTCCTCTTTCCCTTCTACTGTGCATTGTGTATCTGCATTAGGCATCGACTAAATCTTCGCTGTTGGCAGAAACACCAGCTCAGCCCTAAAGAGAAGCATTCTCCCAGCATCAAGAAGACAACTCTTCTTGATGGAAAGGTAACATTCCTTCTTGATCTTGTAAGGGGATCACATCATCACCTTGTACTTGCATATCTGAATTGTGTAAAATGTCAGTGATTCATCATGTAATTTACAGTCCTCTGTCTCAAAAAACTTATGTAACTGTGTTTTGACTTCTCATGGTAGAACAGCCCTCAGAGCTTTCTGAGATGCTGTTCCTGTTTTTGTTTGAGATTGAAACAATACAAGTTTTATTCAGTGGCCAAAGAATGGAGAAGGGGAAACTAAGTTCACAGATTAATTTCTCATATTCCTGGGTTATAATCCTCAGTTTGGCTCAAATAAAAATCTTCATTTCTTTCTTAGATTGACTGAGTAATTTTTCATTGACAGTTGCAAGATGACTGCAGCAGCTCCAGCCATTGCACCTAAACAGGCTTTTTCCAGTGTCTCCTCCTTCTCCTCTTCTTTTTCTTCTTCCTCTTTTTTGGCCTTTTTGTTATTATTGTAAAATCTTTCAAATATAAAGGTAAGAACAGACTACCCAAATTTGTAAAATCTTAACATTATGCCATATTTACTTCATATAGTTTCTTTTAGCTCTATGAATCGTTAATACACGTACAGCTATGTATAACCAGGATCACCATAGAAATATAGAATATTTCTGTCATCCATTCAAACTCTCTCCTGTTGTCCCAACTCACAACATAGGAAAATACACTACCTCAGCAGAAATTTAGAGGTGGGATGGGTCAAGAGTGGATGATTCATGGGCTGGTTCTTTCCGTCTTTCTAATCCATGCTCCTTAGGATGTTGATTTTTTTTCCAAAAGAAAGTGCATTTGGCTTGGAGCCCTGAGTTTATAGTTCCAGCCAAGTTATTTGCTCTGGTCAAGTTATTTGACCCTTCTGAAATTTGGGTTCCTCATTTAAACATGGGGAAACAATGCCCAGCATGGGGGTTGTTCTGGGGATTAAATAATAGGCGTGAATCGATTGGCATGGAGAAAGTGCTCAAGAAATAGTCCTAATTTAACCATCATGGCCAGCTGGTTGGAGAGTCCTGGAATCCCCAGGAAAACACACTAGGGCACCACGCACTGAGCCCTCGCTTGTCAGGTCTTTGGGTCTGGGCTGGACCTGTGCAGAGGGAGAGGTCTAGTGCTCCCATGGCCTCTGTGAGCTGCCACTCAGCCAGGCACTGCGGGGAGAAACGCCCCCTCCCAGCACAGCAAGGCAGTTAGGAGTGTGGGCTGAAACCTTACGGACCTGGGCACAGATCCCAGCTTGCCACTTACTTGCTTTGTGAGCTTGACTTTGTTGCTTAACCTTGCTGCACCTGTCTCCGTCCCCACACTCCATCCTCGGGGGCAGCTCTTCTTCGGGCCCCTCCCAGTGTTAGGATGAGGCCATCCTTGTGGTTAGTGGAAGTCCCGGAAACGACTCCCTCTCCCTCTGCCCCTGATCCTCCAGCTCTTTCCCTCCTGGCCCCACATCCTCTGGGTGTCTGGCTTCCTGTGTATGTTGTCAGTTATTTACTGACCCTGGATTTGGGGTGCAGGAACAGGAAGGGGTTCGTGGAGGGTCCTGGGGGGTGGAGGAGAAGGGAGGAATAGGACTTCATGGAGATCAGGCCTCAGGGTGTGTAGTATCTAAAAGGCAATCATAGGACTTCCCTGGTGGCCTAGTGGTCAAGAATCCACCTTCCAATGCAGACGACAGGGGTTTGATACCTGGTTAGGGAACTAAGATCCCATGTGCTGAGGGGCATCTAAAATCTGTGCACTGCAGCTACTGAGCCTGGGCTCTCTAGAGCCCGTGCTCCGCTAGAGAAAGCCCTTGCACCGTGATGAACTAAGACCCAGAGCAGCCAAAAGAAAAAAAAGATGTTTTGTACTATGGCAATAACCTCTTGCTGGAGAAGGGCACGGCAACCCACTCCAGTATTCTTGCCTGGAGAATCCCACGGACAGAGGAGCCTGGCAGGCTACAGTCCATGGGGTTGCCAAGAATCGGACATGACTGAGCGACCGAACAACAACAACAACCTCTTGAGAGGGTGTCTCCCCTACCTTGTTAGCTAACAAAAGTCTCTTCCAGAGCCTTGAGTCTCATAAAAAGGCCCCTTTGGGTACCTTGTCTTAGAGGTGAATGTAAATCTTTCTCTTATTATTTTATTACTAGTGCAGTTCTTAGAGTAGATCACAAGATATATTCAGTAGTGAGTAAATGAATACAACAAACTAGTGAATATAATATAAAAGAAGCAGATTCATAGAGAACAAACTGGTGGTTACCAGTGGGAAGGGAGGAGGGGTAATAGAGAGTGGGGGAGTGGGGGGCATAAACTACTGGGTGTAAGATGGGTTCAAGGATGCACTGAACAACATGGGGAATCTAGCCAATATTTTGTCATAGCTGTAAATGGAAAGCAACTGAGAGGGTAACAGGCAGGAAGCCCAGGGGTCTCCAAACAGAGGACATAGGCTGCAAGTGTCAGACATTTTTTATCTCTCTCTCAGGCGGCAGGAGGAAAAAAACAAGTATCAGATTTTTTTTCCCCTTCTCTATACAAAATTAAAAGGAGGTTTCTCTTAAAATATGTGTTGCCATGATACCTGGCTCCACCTGAACTTAACTTTTCTCAAACCTTGAGCTAACCAGTGTGTGTCTTTCTTATGGAAATGTTTGTCTTAAATCTATGTTAATGAACTACTTATTTACCCTGCTGCTGCTAAGTCGCTTCAGTCGTGTCCGACTCTGTGCGACCCCAGAGATGGCAGCCCACCAGGCTCCCCCGTCCCTGGGATTCTCCAGGCAAGAACACTGGAGTGGGCATGTATTTACCCTAGACTCTGTTTTTCTCCAAGTCAGTTCCGCTTAAGATGCAGAACCCATAAGTGAAGTGAAGTGAAAGTGGCTCAGAATACTGAGTGGGTAGCCTTTCCCTTCTCCAGGGTATCTTCTCAACCCAGGGATCGAACCCAGGTCTTCTGCATTGCAGGTGGATTCTTTACCAGCTGAGCCACAAGGGAAGCCACAGAACCGATAGTTCAGTCGCTCAGTCGTGTCTGACTCTTTGTGACCCCGTGGACTGAAGCACACCAGGTGTCCCTGTCCATTACCAACTCCCGGAGCTTACTCAAACTCACATCCATAACGTCGGTGATGCCATCCAACCATCTCATTCTCTGTTGTCCCCTTCTCCTTCTGCCTTCAGTCTTGCCCAGCATCAGGGTCTTTTCCAATGAGTCAGTTCTTCGCATCAGGTGGCCAAAATATTGGAGTTTCAGCTTCAGCATCAGTTCTTCCAATGAATATTTGGGACTGATTTCCTTTAGGATGGACTGGTTTGATCTCCTTGCAGTCCAAGGGACTCTCAAGAGCCTTCTCCAACACCACAGTTCAAAAGCATCAATTCTTTGGTGCTTAGCTTTCTTTATGGTCCAACTCTCACATCCATGCATGACTACTGGAAAAACCATAGCTTAAACTAGATGGACTTTTGTCTCTGTTTTTTAATATGCTGCCTAGGTTGGTCATAGCTTTTCTTCCAAGGAGTTAGCATCTTTTAATTTCATGGCTGCAGTCACCATCTGCAGTGATTTTGGAGCCCCAGAAAATAAAGTATGTCACTGTTTCCACTGTTTCCCCATCTATTTGCCATGAAGTGATGGGACTGGATGTCATGATCTTAGTTTTTTGAATGTTGAGTTTTAAGCCAACTTTTTCACTCTCCTCTTTCATGTTCATCAGGAGGCTCTTTAGTTCTTCTTCACTTTCTGCCATGAGGGTGGTGTCATCTGCATATCTGAGGTTATTGATATTTTTCCTGGCAATCTTGATTACAGCTTGGGCTTCATCCAGCCCAGCGTTTCTCATGATGTACTCTGCATAGAAGTTAAATAAGCAGGGTGACAATATACAGCCTTGACGTACTCCTTTTCCTATTTGGAACCAGTCTGTGGTTCCATGTCCAGTTCTAACTTTGCTTCTTGATCTGCATACAGAGTTCTCAGGAGGCAGGGCAGGTGGTCTGGTATTCCCATCTCTTAAAGAATTTTCCACAGTTTGTTGTGATCCACACAGCAAAGGCTTTGGCTTAGTCAATAAAGGAGAAGTAGATATTTTTCTGGAACTCTCCTTTTTCAATGATCCGACAGATATTGACAATTTGATCTCTGGTTTTTCTGCCTTTTCTGAATCCAGCTTGAACATCTGGAAGTTCACGGTTCACATACTGTTGAAGCCTGGATTGGAGAATTTTGAGCATTATTTTGCTAGCGTGTGAGATAAGTGCAATTGTGAGGTGGTTTGAACATTATTTGGCATTGCCTTTCTTTGGGATTGGAATGAAAACTGACCTTTTCCAGTCCTGTGGCCACTGCTGAGTTTTCCAAATTTGCTGGCATATTGAGTGCAGCACTTTCACAGCATCATCTTTCAGGATTTGAAATAGCTCAACTGGAATTCCATCACCTCCAATAGCTTTGTTCACAGTGATGCTTCCTAAAGCCCAACTGACTTTGCATTCCAGGATGTCTGGCTCTAGGTGAGTGATCACACTACCGTGATCATCTGGGTCATGAAGATCTTTTTTGTATAGTTCTTCTGTGTATTCTTGCCACCTCCTCTTAATATCTTCTGCTTTTATTAGGTCAATACCATTTCTGCCCTTTATTATGCCCATCTTTGCATGAAATGTTCAACCAATAAGGGCCCAACAAACCTGTATGTTCTACTCATGCATTGTTCCCCTGATCTATGTTAATGAATCTCCATATTTACTTGGAAACCTGCCTTTCTTTAAGATTTATGTCAGTCGTTTTAAGGCCGGGGATGACTCACCTGGTGCCGCTGTTATCTCAAAGTCCATGTTGTGGGTGAGGGGCCTGGTGCCACTCTGAGTTTTGAGACCTCGCCTTTCTCTAATTAACAGCTTGCTGATAGGTATATAACATCCTGCTAAAGGAGAAATATCAATAACCTCAGATATGCAGATGATACCATCCTTATGGCAGAAAGTGAAGAGGAACTAAAAAGCCTCTTGATGAAAGTGAAAGAAGAGAGTGAAAAAGTTGGCTTAAAGCTCAACATTCAGAAAACTAAGATCATGGCATCTGGTCCCATCACTTCATGGCAGATAGATGGGGAAACAGTGGAAACAGTGGCTGACTTTATTTTTTGGGGCTCCAAAATCACTGCAGATGGTGATTGCAGCTATGAAATTAAAAGACACTTACTTCTTGGAAGGAAAGTTATGACCAACCTAGATAGCATATTCAAAAGCAGAGACATTACTTTGCCAACAAAGGTCCGTCTAGTCAAGGCTATGGTTTTTCCTGTGGTCATGTATGGATGTGAGAGTTGGACTGTGAAGAAGGCTGAGGGCCGAAGAATTGATGCTTTTGAACTGTGGTGTTGGAGAAGACTCTTCAGAGTCCCGTGGACTGCAAGGAGATCCAACCAGTCCATTCTGAAGGAGACCAGTCCTGGGTGTTCATTGGAAGGACTGATGCTGAGGCTAAAACTCCAGTACTTTAGCCACCTCATACGGAGAGTTGACTCATTGGAAAAGACCCTGATGCTGGGAGGGATTGGGGGCAGGAGGAGAAGGGACGACAGAAGATGAGATGACTGGATGGCATCACCAACTCGATGCACATGAGTTTGGGTGAACTCCAGGAGTTGGTGATGGACAGGGAGGCCTGGCGTGCTGAGATTTATGGGGTCCCAAAGAGTCGGACACAACTGAGCGACTGAACTGAACTGAACTGAAAGGCTAGCAGGGGGCACTCTTTCTACCCCCTTCTGATGTCTATGTCTGAAGCTTTCTCTATCTCTTTTATACTTTGATAAAACTTTATTACACAAAAGCTCTGAGCAATCAAGCCTGGCCCCAGATTGAATTCCTCTACTCTGGAGGCCAAGAATCCCAGCATCTTTCATGGCTCAGCAACAACCTTTCACAACCTTTAAAATTTTATAAAAATTGAAAGTTTAGGAGAATTCCCTGATGGTGCAGTAGTCAGGACTCAGCGTGGCAGTTTAAACTGCTGTAGGCCCAGTTCAAGCCTGGTAGAGGAACTAAGATCCTTGCAAGCAATTTTTAAAATTAAAATTAAAAAAAAATATATTGTCAGTAAATGAAAGAAGAGTCAGAGCCCAGAGCATAAATTCCAGACAATAAGTTGTTTGGAGCCTAAGGAGAACAAGTGCAGCCTGACGATCCCCAGAGGCTTCCTGGAGAAGGTGAAAATTGACCTTGGCCATGGAGGGGCAGCCTTGGGGTTGAGAGAAGCAGGCCACTTCTGAGCCTGAAGGTATTGGCTTTGCAGGAGGGACAGTTTCTGGAGAGAGCTGAAGGCTGTGGGAAAGGGAAACAGAAAGCAGAGAGGTTCTCCTAGGGAACAGAGGGGAGGGAGTGTGTCCCTCTCACTTCTCATTTCTCTCTGGAAGCTGAAACCCTTCGCCAGGGTTACAGTGTTGGCTCCAGCAGGCTGGGCCTCCTCCAGCCCCAGGGACGATCACAGGAAGTAATGCAACACATAGTTGCCAAATGTCCAAGGAACACCCAGAGCCATTTCCCCCCAGCCAGGTTGGGAAATAGGTGTGTACTCAGCCAGCTCTGGAGCCTGCTGCTGGTAAGGAAAAAACCATTGCCAGCCTGGCCCTGCTTGGTAGTGATGAGAGCATGGGGCTGGAGACCTGGGCAGGTGGGGATCAGGGGTGGCCAGTGAGGACCGGGGCCAGGCTTTTAGCCCTGGCTTTGCCTCTACACGGCTATGCGAACTTGAACGAGTCTTTGCACCTTTCTGGGTCTCAGAGTCCTCATCTGTAAGAGCAGCCCTGTCTTTGGAGGATGTAAACGAATCCCTCGGCAACAACCAAGCCACACCCTTGGCTAACATTCTATTTTAATAATCCTCACCTGTCTCTGAAAGTAGGTATTATTGGCTCTATTTCACAGATGAGAAAATTGAGGCTCAGAGAAATTAAGTAGCTTCCCCAAGGCCACACAACTGAGAAGTGGCATGTGGATATAGAGGACCTCAAAAAGAGGGAAGGGAGCACGTCCTGTTAGGTTGCATGATGAAATTGACTCTGAAATGTCAGGACTCCTGCAGAAGCACATCCCCTTAGACCCCTGGGCATCCTCCATGGACTGTGTGGGGGAAGGGTAGGCCAGGTGGAGGTAAGCAAAGGCATGTTGTGGTCTTGTTCTCAGAGCCTAGTGTCCCCTAAGTTTTTCAAGTATGAAGATCCTCATGTGATAATAATTAAGTTTGCATCCAGTAAGTTGAAAAAAAGCCACTGCAAATCTAGAGACTTTTTAAAATGAATTTGCATTTTTCAAACTCAGGGTTTAGAGACATTCGAGATGAAGAGGCAGGGGCACATGTGGATGATATTTAATAGTTAGGCTATGCTATGCTATGCTAAGTCACTTCAGTCGTGTCCGACTCTGTGTGACCCCATAGACGGCAGCCTACCAGGCTCCCCTGTCCCTGGGATTCTCCAGGCAAGAACACTGGAGTGTCCTTCTCCAAGGCATGAAAGTGAAAAGTGAAAGTGAAGTCGCTCAGTCGTGTCCGACTCTCAGCGACCCCATGGACTGCAGCCTACCAGGCTCCTCCGTCCATGGGATTTTCCAGGCAAGAGTACTGGAGTGGGGTGCCATTGCCTTCTCCTATAGTTAGTCTAAGGGGCCTCTAAATGACTAAAACTTGCCCGACCGGTTCCCCACCTCCTGGCCCCCTCTGCACCTGGGGAACTGAACTCAGACTGTCACACTCGGAAGCAAAGTAGTGATTCATCGTCATTTGGGCCAGTGGCCAGTGGCTGAGGCTGGCCTAGAACACAGAGGTGGGGGTGGGGGTGCAGGTCTCATCCCCTCCCAGCCCTCGGCTGAATGCGTGGGGGTGAAACCCCACTGGCTGGCTTGGGTGGAGAGAGGGAGAGGGAGAAAACCAGAGTGAGCTTTGGTTAGGCTTACTGGTCACGTAGCACAGAGCAGAAGAACTGAAAATGGGCACCTGGATGTGTACCCTTTAGCCCCCGAAACTCCTGCCCACTATCAGACAAGAACCCATCAGTGTTCTAGAATCCAGCCAATTGGAGTAGCAATTCCAGATTCCTAGGGGTAGGGTCGGTACTCTTGCCTGGAAAATCCCATGGATGGAGGAGCCTGGTGGGCTGCAGTCCATGGGGTCGCTGAGTCGGATATGACTGAGCGACTTCACTTTCACTTTTCGCTTTCATGCATTGGAGAAGGAAATGGCAACCCACTCCAGTGTTCTTGCCTGGAGAATCCCAGGGATGGGGCAGCCTGATGGGCTGATGTCTATGGGGTCACACAGAGTCGGACACGACTGAAGCGACTTACCAGCAGCAGCAGGAGGGGAGAAGGATGGTGAGAGCAGGGAAGCAGGTGGGGTTGAGAGCATTTCTTACCCTCCTGGGGAATGTGTGCTGGCTTCCAGACAAGCCTTCCTGAACTATTTGGATTCCTAGATCCTTTGAAAGAATTCAGATCCTCCACCCCACCCACCACAGCCTAAGGCCAGGACTACGTTGGTGACAGGAGCTATTAAAGGATTTTGAACAGAGGTGTCACATGAAAAGGTTATTCTTCTCTTAGCCGTTATGGAGCACTGTGAGCGGCATAATACTGTGTGTGCGTGCTAAGTCGCTTCAGCCGTGTCTGACTCTTTGTGACCCCATGGACTGTAGCCCGCCAGGCTCCTCTGTCCATGGGCTTCTCCAGGCAAGAATATTGGAGTGGGCTGCCATGCCCTCCTCCAGGGGATCTTCCTGCCCAGGGATCAAACCTGCATCTTTTATGTCTCTTGCATTGGCAGGCGGGTTCTTTACCAGGCTTCCCTTGTGGCTCAGCTGGTAAAAAAGCCACCTGCAATGCAGGAGACCTGGGTTCAATCCCTGGGTTGGGAAGATCCCCTAGAGAAGGGAAAGGCTACCCACTCCAGTTTTCTGGCCTGGAGAATTCCATGGACTGTATAGTCCATGGGGTCGCAAAGAGTCAGACAGGACTGAGCGACTTTCACTTTCATTCTTTCAGTGTCACCTGGGAAGTCCAATACTCTGTGTGCCTCTCAATTAATTTTAATTAATTAATTCACTCTGCCTTCATAGTTAAGGCATAGAAATTCCTGTGATTGCATAAGCCAAACTTCTATCTTTTTTGTACATTTCTTTTCCTGCTCCAATCAGCACAGCTGCTTTCTGTTGTTGCCATTAGGAACAGTGGTTAGAACAATACCCATACGTGTGTGTGTGTGTGTGTGTGTGTGTGTTGTACACAAGCTTGCATGTGTAGATATGCAGTGACCCCAGTGATAAGAACCACATGAGTCAGTGTCTCGGATTCTGTTCCCAGGTGTCTGATAGTCTGAAAGTGGAGGCTTCTTTTCTCAGAGAAAAGGGCAGACAAGCATTAACAAAATGCTTCCAGGTACTACATTTCACTGAATCCTGTCCACTCAGGAAGGAGTTAACATTTGTATTTTTACAGAAGACACCGAGGGTCCAAGAGTCTGGAAGGCTGCCAAGGCTTCAGAGCTACTAAGGGGTGGAACTGAGGACAAGTTCAAACCCTGGCCCCCTCCCACTGTTACCCATTGCCTTTCCCCTGGAGCTCCAAATGAGTGGGAGATTGGCCAGTTAGGGGTCTTCAAAAGGGGTGGAGTGCTCTGCCAGCATGGGGTACTGATCTCTATAAGCACACAGCAAACCCCTGCTCCACACGCCGCCCCAGCACATCAGTGGATTCCAACGTGGGCCATCCACGGCCCCTGAAAGAGATCTGTCCAGGGGCCGTCTTCGGGGGCTCTACTAGCCACCAAGAGCCTACTGTACATTTTGCCCAATGCTGTACCTTCCCTGAGGAGTGAACAACAGTGGGGAAGTTGCTGCCTGGAAGTTGCTGCCGATCCAAATGGGACTGAGATGACCTTTGCAAAATGAGGCCACCATGGCTAAGCCCCTCCTGTGCTGGCTGGACCTGGAACTCTCCATTTGTAATGGATATGGCTGTTGATGACTGGAAGTGCCCAGTCCTGCCCAGTAAGGAGAGTCTGGCTCAGCTTCATCCCGTCCCCCCACTCTCTGAGGAGGGGGCTGCAGGGGTTTGGGAGTTCTGAGTGGCAAAACAATGAAGAAGGGAGGGTGGGGGGAGAAAGAGGGAAATGATAGAGGTTCTAGGGCAGGGCTAGCTCTGGGGGCTGGCTCTTAATCTACATATGGATAAAGAAGTTTCTTATCTGTTTTGCTCCCAGGTACCTCGGTTGGCTTCTGGCACACAGTAGGTGCTTGTTGGCTGAATTAAGGGAGTTTGGAGAAGGGAGACCTCCAAAAAGCTGATAGTGATGGTGGTGAGGAATATGAACAATCGAGGACAGGGAAATATTGAGAAGTATTAATATCTCGGGCTTCCCTGGTGGCTCAGTGGTAAAGTATCTGCCTGCCAATGCAGGAGAGGTGGCTTTCATCCCTGATCCAGGAGGTTCCCACATGCCGAGGAGCAACTCAGCCTGTGCACCTTAATTCTAGAGCCTGGGGGCTGCAAGTACTGAAGCCCCCACACCCCAGAGCCTGTGCTCCAAGCAAGAGAAGCCCGTGCACTGCAACTAGAGAGTTGCCCCTGCTCACTGCAACTAGAGAAAAGCCCTAGCAGCAGTGAAGACCCAGCACGGCCAAAAATAATAAAGAAATAAATGAAATTTTATATATATATAAAGAAATGCCTCAGGAGGTGGTGCTTATTCCTTTCAGAATGCTCTAAATTACAAGTGAAGGACTTGAATTGTTTAAAAATTATTTGGGGGGTGTCAGGACAGTGACCCTGTGAGCGCCACCTGCGCTGAGATGGGACCAGTAGGCTCATACATCTATCAGCAGGATTTTCACAGCAAGGATGCTAATGCTTAGCTAATGCTAAGCACTTAGGTGGCAGACATTGTTCAAAGCCGTTTGCACATGTGTGCATGCTCATATACACAGACGACATCCTGATGAGCTAGCCTCCATCTTTATCCTCATGTTACCAGAGGAGGACACGGAGACACAGAGAGGCTGAGTCCCTGATGCAGGGACACAGTGATTAATAAGTGACTAATTAATTAATAAGTGATTAATTGGGCATCAGTCAGGGTGGGGGGCACCGGAGCACACCCTCCTGACCATACCCCTCATGTACTAGAGCCTAGGTCATGGGGAAGGGGCGAGCAGGTGTGAGCCACTGCCTCTGAGATGGTCAGGCTGCCTTGTGGCAACTGAAGGGGGCTTCTGGGTCTGAATTACTGCACCCCCTCACCCCTGCCCACTGTTGCACAGTCTCCTGCTTTGTCTACTCAGGGAGGAAAAATAAACATTGACGGGACAGGGCTCAGGGTTCATCTGGGGGCTGCTGTTTTCCCAGCTGTGGAGTGGAGGCCTCCTCCCAGGCTCCCAGAGTCAGCCCTGGACTCCAGCGGTTCCAAGGAGCCAGGACCAAGTGTGGTCTTTGTGGGAAAATCAACCAAAAGAAGAGCAAAAGAAAATAAAGATCAGCTGTGATCCCTCCACTCAGAAGGATGTGGACACTGTTTCTGGTGTTTAGCTAGCAGTGAGTCTTCCTACCAGTGTGTGTGTGTGTGTGTGCACGCACATGTGTGTATATACACACATACACACAAGCAGATGAAGTCTGTTACACAGTTGTGTGGCACAGATATTCATTTGGCAATATTGGGAATGTTTATCCATATCATTAAATATTCTTAGCATATTTTTCTCCAGCTTTCACATGGTTGGCTTGTTTTAATTTATAAAGGTATTATACACCTTTTATACTTTGCATCTTTTTATTGAGGTGTAGTTTGCATATAGGAACACTTTGCATACAGTCACACTTTCTAGTGTTTATATCTGAGTTTTGATAAACCCATAGTCTAATCACCGCAGTAATCAACATACACATTTCTTCAACCCCAAAAGCTTCTTTGTCCTCTTTTGTAGTCAGCCCCTCCCACCACCCCCACCACTAGCAACCCATGATATTTTATTTTTCTGTATGTTTGCCTTTTCCCAAATGTCATATATTAAAAACCCATTCCAGGTGAATTGAGAATTTAAATGTAAGTGGTAAATCTTATAAGTTTAGAATAAAATGTAGAAGAGCATCTTTATGGAAAAGTCCTTTAACCAAAGCTTTTAAGAGCAAGATACAAAAGGTTTAAACCATAAAGGAAATACATAAGTTTGACTAATTGAAAACTGAGAACTTCCATTCATCAAAAGGCCCCATGAAGAGAGTGAAAAGACAAGTCACAATTGTCTGTATTTGTAACACATAGAACTAACCAAAGAGCTGTAAGATATGTAGACAAACACCTATGAATCAATAAAACAGACTAATAAATAACACAAGAGAAAATGAGCAAAAATACAAACAGAAATTTCAAAAAGGAAGCGGAAATGATCCATAAACGTGAGTAAAGACACTCCACCCATTTTGTGCTCATCTCAGTCTATCAATAAGCAATGTGGTTGGAACGGCCTTTGTGGTTCTTATTACGATTACAAGATGCCCTTAAGCAATAGCCATTAGGAAACTGAAAAAAATGAAAGTTTAATACTTACAAGTCCTGGAAAGTACACAGCACACTTGAGGCCACACAGCAAGGTTGCAAGTAGAAAGAAGAGAGAATGCATGTGAGAGCCGGGGGCTCAGCTTTTATTGGAGAAGAGTGTGAGGCCCTTGGGTTTCCTGGGCTCTCTCTTTATTGGCAAATTTAAAATATAACAGCCGGAATCTAAAGTGCAGGAAGAGAAAAAACAGGTGGCCCAAACGGTCATTTATTAAAATCAACCAAGGTCTCTAAAACAAAGGCCCCTCAGTAGGGAAAGCTGGCTTGATTCTTCACCTAATTGCTTCTTCAAGATAGACCTGATTGAAGTGGGTGCTTGGGTAATCAAAGCTTAAGGCAAACACTTCCATTCCAAAAGGAAAAGTCATCTGTCAAGGTTTACACTACAATCTACCCTGTGATGTGGAGGCAACAGAATTAAAGGTGAGTCAACTAATTGCCTGGGTAGACAGTTGCTAAAAGTTAAGGGTAAGTCAGGTTGTAACCCAGAAACTGCACACCTAAGTAGGATCATAGTAGCAGAACCTACAATAATTGTATAGGCAATAGTCTGAAACCCACTTCATGGCCATTGTCTCACACTTGAACGGCCTCATGATGAAACCAAGTCAGTGATTTGGGAGCCCTAGCAATATCTTCAAAGATTAGAGTCATATTATGAAATATTTTTGAGCTTTCCAGGTGGTGCTAGTGGTAAAGAACCTGCCTGTCAATGCAGGAGACATGAGATGTAGGGTTCGATCCTGGGGCCAGGAAGATCTGTTGGAGGAGGGCATGGCAACCCACTTCAGTATTCTTGCCTGGAGAATCCCACAGACAGAGGAGCCAGACAGGCTATAGTGCATAGGGTCACAAAGAGTCAGACAAGACTAAAGAGAGTGCATAGGGTTACAAAGAGTTGGACAAGACTGAAGAGACCTAGCACACACGCACGCGTGAAATATTTGAACATCTTCAGCCATTTGGTATAAATATGTTTGAATCTATCCTGATTTGGTAGATTGCTCCATATGTCATTGAATTGGTCTCTTAATCCTGACAAGTTGCTTTAGTTAAAGGGTTGTGTCTTATTTCAGTTGAGGAAATCAGTCCTGATTATTCATTGGAAGGATTGATAGTGAAGCTGAAACTCCAATACTTTGACCAACTAACTCATTGGAAAAGACTCTGATGCTGAGAAAGATTGAAGGCAGGAGGAGAAGGGGACAAGAGAAGATGAGTTGGTTGGATGGCATCACCGATGGACATGAGTTTGAGCAAGCTCCGGGGAGATGGTGATGGAAAGGGAAGCCTGGCATGCTGCAGTCCATGGGGTTGCAAAGAATCAGACACAACTGAGCGACTGAACTGAACTGAACAATGAAGCTGAGCTCTCCAGGTTAGGCCTACACAGTGCATGTATTGGCATCAGGTTATTTAGTAAGAGGCATTTCTATGGAAGCAAAAGATTCTGAGTTTTGAAGGCAATCAGTTGAGAAGATTTCTGGATGCCAAGCCTGAAGTATCTTCAGATGGAGTGAGGGCAGGCAGTGGTGATCTAATAGAATTTCCTTGTTTGCAGTTTGAATGCCACTGGTGATCTTTCTGAGGGTCCCACACAGCAATAACTATGAAGATCCTCCATTTATGAGCTGGTGTGGTGATTTCTCTAAAGTGTATTTCAAGTTGTTCCACTTTAGCTTTCATGCCTTTGGGAAAGGGGCAGTTTTAGTTCTCAGTGATTCCAAGTCAGAAAGAAGGAGAGATATTGGAAACATTAGTTTGGAGAGTTGGAGCCAGATAGCAGAGAAAATGAAAACAGTTCATATCTAGTCCCGTTTACAGGTAGAAAACACAACCACAAAGACCACTAACAGAGCTAGACTCTAATATCCACAAGTGTGTGTTATAGTTTCTACTGAAACATAGTTTTGGTTTTTTTTTCCCTCTATAGTCACTCCTTTTCTATCAGATAATCAAAGTAAGACTAATTTGTTTGCAAAAGAAATCTAGTCTCATTAAACTTGATCTTACTATTCACACAAATGCAGTAAGAATAGTGATTGACCACACAGACTCTTTTACGTCTGATTTGCTGAAACTTTTCATAAGGAATCTCGGATTGAACTTTTAAAGGCTAGATTTCTCTGGTGACCCAATGGTTAGGACTGTGTTTCCACTGCAGGGAGTGTGGGTTCAATCCCCAGTTAGGGAACTAAGATCTCATATGCCCTGAAGTGCAGCCAAAAAAAGAAGAATCTAAGAAGCAATGCCAAACACTTACCATCAAACTTTGCCTGCAGTACCTATAGATTTAGATGAATTCCTCTCTTCTCAAGGTCTTCCAAATACCCTGAGGTTCCTGGGCCTGACCTTTCTTACTCATCTGGTAAGGCTACTGGGAAATCTATATGTGCCAGGCTGATTTTCCTAAGTGGCTGTTACTGAGCAAGGGCTCATGTACCCCTAGTGCAGAAAGCCAAATGCTAACAGGCAATGTTTGCAACAAAGTAAAGGTTTATTTGCAGGACACCAGCGAGTGAGAAACAAGTCTCGAATCCACTCCAACTTGGTCTTTGAGTTAGGGATGTATTGAAAGGGAAGAAAAAAGGAATTGGGAGTGATCATCATCTTGAGACATTTCTGTGACATTTCTATTTTTTTTTTGTTTCAAAATAAACATTTTATTTTAAAAAGGTTATCTGTTATTTTATTTTGACAATTAATTTTTTTAAACAGAGATAAGAAAAATATTTGTATAACCATAGAGTTACAATAAGTTTGGTTATAGCAAAATCATACAATACAAAAAAATTTGGTAATAGGAAGATAATATACCTGACAGGGTGAGCTGACCCTCCTGACCCTCTTTAGATTCTAACAGAGGAATGTGAGTGAATAGCCACCAATCATCCAGGAATGAAATTAATGTTTGCATCAGTACATAAGGGGTTAACTTGGATTTAATGGGATCTTCTTTGGAATGTAGAAAATCACTTGCATCTAAGCAATTCTGTGACATTTCTTAATCATAGTTTTGGGAGTAGGAATTCTTCCGTTTACAATTCTCAGGCCAGGTGGTCCATAAAATGGGGGTCTCTTAGGTCATCTTGCCTTGGAGAAACAACTTGAATTTGTATATGAATGATTATATCTAATAATGGCAATTTTAGTACATTAATGATGTTATTGACCACAGCAATCTTAGTCATCTGATTCTGGTTGATTAGTGTTCAGTTAGCACAGGATTGAGGTCAGAGGAGATCAAAAAGGGATTGAGATCAGAGGAGACAAGCAAGAGAATAAAGTTTTGGATAGAGAAATTAATCATACACTCAGTAAGGGCACTTGGTTTTAAGGGAACTTGGTTTCTGGCTTTATTGGCTCCACAGAGTCAGCCTTAGTTCTTTAACCCTGGTCGTATGTATGTTTATGCACATTCTCAAATATGATGTCCCAGCCAAACCCTTGGTAATATGCCCAATGATTCCAATTGTGTCCTGTCACAAGGAGAACAGATTCTTATTGAATTTAGGCAAATAATTATATTGCTGTGAACATAAGAATATTTAATAAGAGTTTCTAAATTCTGGAGGGATCAGTAGTGAGAAAAAAAATTCAGTTGACCAACATGAGTTTGAACTCTGTGGATCAATTTATAATCTTAAGTTACCTCCTAGGGTGTTTAATTTCATCTCCATTTGTTTGTTCAAAGACATGGTAAGAATTACAGCTTCAAGGGACAGGGAAAGAATGTAAGTTTTCTCCTAGGAGTTTTCATGCCCTTTGGATGATTTCAGCAGTCCCAATAAAATGTAGTAGCATTGCCCTGAAATTAGGGGAGGTTATCTGTTAAAATAGGGCTTTCCTGGTGGCTCAGAGGGTAAAGAATCAGCCTGCAATGCAGGAGACCCAGATTTGATCCCTGGGTTGGGAAGATTCCCTGGAGAAGCGAATGGCTACCCACTCCAGTATTCTTGCCTGGAGAATTCCTTGGACAGAGGAGCCTGGAGGGCTACAGTCCATAGGGTTGCAAAGAGCCCAACATGACTGAGTGACTAACACTTTCACTTTCTGTTAAAATAATTCCTTGGATTCAAGGTCAAATGGGGCCTCTTCAGAAGTGGAAGTGAGGAGGGGGTCTTTTGGGTCACTGTGGTCATGGAAAAGATAAACCCATTGGATCAGGTCAACTCTGGAATGGGAGATGGGTCTCATCTTAACGTTTTTCATTCACTGAGATATTTAGCAGTGATCCTCATTGAAGGCCTCAATAACCCCGTCAGCTTTTCCCTTGGTGGCAGGGACTTCTCATGAGGTGTGTTTTTTAATCTTGTCCCACTCAAGGGAAAGACGAGAGGACTTAGGATCTCTGGTGTCTTGAAGGCAATGAGCATGTAGCCTGGATAGATCTTTATGGAACTTATGGAACTTGGGGTCCTCAGAGATACCCGTTGATCAATGTGTTTAGAAGCCAAGAATAATAATTCAGTATCTATAATGCATGTGCTCAGTCATGTCTGACCCTTTCTGACCCGGTGGACTGTAGCCCATCTAGGCTCCTCTGTTCATGGGATTCTCCAGGCAAGAATACTGAGCTGGTTGCCATTTCCTCCTCCAGTGGATGTTCTT
This sequence comes from Bos mutus, assembly GCF_027580195.1. NCBI lineage: Eukaryota > Metazoa > Chordata > Mammalia > Artiodactyla > Bovidae > Bos > Bos mutus. Next base: position 51,477,833 of record NC_091629.1, on the reverse strand, counting down.
GACCCAGAGATCAAAGCCCATGTCTCTTATATCTCCTGCATTAGCAGGCTGATTCTTTACCACTGAGCCACCTGGGAAGACTCTTCAAACAAATAAAACCCCACAATAATCAATGAGTTCCTAGTTCCTTTTCCTCCTTCCTGTTGCATAAAACCTTTAAGAAAGATTTGAATTTTAATAATATAGCTTCTGATTTCAGTTTTTACTTCTCTTTTTTTTTTTGACGGTGTCTCATAACTCTTGGAATCTTAGTTCTCAATATTAGTTCCCTAACCAAGGATTGCACCATGCTCCCTGCAGTAGAAGTGTAGACTCCTAACCACCGGACTGTCAGGGAATCCCTAGTTTTATATGATTTTTCCTGTTACTTTAATCTTCTGTGTTGCTACCAGCAAATTTTGGATGACGTCATTGTGAGCCCTCTTTGTAGGTGGCAACAATTTTTTTCCCCAGGGTGTCCCAAGAGAACTTCTAGGGATTGGCTTTTGCCAGCCACATCATATCAGAAATTGAATCCACAGTAAACAGAAGAGCAATGATGAATAATGGTTGTGGGTGAAGTGGTGGCCCAGAGCCCGTAGGCCTGTTACATTTTCCTTAAGGTGTTGCCATTTGTTTCAGGTTCCGAGACTATTTTACTTCCGGATTAGGACATGCAGTCCAGGCACAACTTACCGACTCCATGCGGGCTGAATTCTCCCACCTTCCCTGCCCCCCTTACTTATGGGACTCGTTTTCTTGGTATATTTAGCCCAGAGCCTCTCCCTGGGCAGTGACAACAGCCCTGGGATCCAATCCCCTCCTCCTTAACTCCTCTTAGCCTTGAGATGTAGAAGGCCCTTATGCACATTTATAGTCAATTAAAGCCTTTGTAATTAGTGGTCTAATTGTCTCTTGAAACCATATGGCCTTGATCATGCTGCTCTGGGGAGACCTTTTGGATAATTACAGTAGCCTTGGCATTTTGGGTTAGCTACGCAGGCAACACACGGCTGAGAGGGCAATATGCAAAAGCACTTAGCAACATGACAAGCCCAGCAAGTGGTGCTCCTTTCTCAGATGGAGTCCCCACCTGAGTTAGGTGACTAGTAAGAAAAGGTGGCAAGAATACACGGAAGAACTATACAAAAAAGATCTTCATGACCCAGATGATCACAGTAGTGTGATCACTCACCTAGAGCCAGACATCCTGGAATGCAAAGTCAAGTGGGCCTTAGGAAACATCACTACAAACAAAGCTAGTGGAAGTGATGGAATTCCAGTTGAGCTATTTCAAATCCTAAAAGATGATGCTGTGAGAGTGCTGCACTCAGTATGCCAGCAAATTTGGAAAACTCAGCAGTGGCCACAGGACTGGAAAAGGTCAGTTTTCACTCCAATCCCAAGCATAGGCAATGCTGAAGAATGCTCAAACCACCTCACAATTGCACTCATCTCACATGCTAGCAAAGTAATGCTTAAAATTCTCCAAGCCAGGCTTCAACAGTATGTGAACCGTGAACTTCCAGATGTTCAAGCTGGATTCAGAAAAGGCAGAGGAATCAGAGATCAAATTGTCAACATCTGTTGGATCATTGAAAAAGGAAGAGAGGTCCAGAAAAACATCTCCTTCTCCTTTATTGACTATGCTAAAGCCTTTGACTGTGTGGATCACAACAAACTGTGGAAAATTCTGAAAGAGATGGGAATACTAGACAACCTGACTTGCCTCTTGAGAACTCTGCATGCAGATCAAGAAGCAAAGTTAGAACTGGACATGGAACCACAGACTGGTTCCAAATAGGAAAAGGAGTATGTCAAGGCTGTATATTGTCACCCTGCTTATTTAACTTATTTGCAGAGTACATCATGAGAAATGCTGGACTGGATGAAGCCCAAGCTGGAATCAAGATTGCCGGGAGAAGTATCAATAACCTCAGATATGAGATGACACCACCCTTATGGCAGAAAGTGAAGAAGAACTAAAGAGCCTCTTGATGAAAGTTAAAAAGGAGAGTGAAAAAGTTGGCTTAAAGCTCAACATTCAGAAAACTAGGATCATGGCATCCAGCCCCATCACTTCATGGCAAATATATGGGGAAACAGTGGAAGCAGTGACATACTTTATTTTGGGGGGCTCCAAAATCACTGCAGATGGTGACTGCAGCCATGAAATTAAAAGACACTTGCTTCTTGAAAGAAAAGTTATGACCAACCTAGACAGTATATTAAAAGATGGAGACATTACTTTGCCAACAAAGGTCCATCTAGTCAAAGCTATGGTTTTTCCAGTAGTCATGTATGGACATGAGAGTTGAACTATGAAGAAAGCTAAGCGCCGAAGAATTGATGCTTTTGAACTGTGGTGTTGGAGAAGACTCTTGAGAGTCCCTTGGACTGCAAGGAGATCCAACCAGTCCATCCTAAAGGAAATCAGTCCTGAATCTTCATTGAAAGGACTGATGCTGAAGCTGAAACTCCAATACTTTGGCCACCTGATGCGAAGAACTGACTTATTTGAAAAGACCCTGATGCTGGGAAAGATTGAGGGTGGGAGGAGAAGGGGACAACAGAGTATGAGATGGTTGGATGGTATCACTGACTCAAAGGACGTGAGTCTGAGTAAACCCCGGGAGTTGGTGATGGACAGGGAAGCCTGGCGTGCTGCAGTCCATGGGATCGCAAAGAGTCGGACATGACTGAGCGACTGAACTGAACTGAACTGAAGAAAAGGTTGCTTCAGGCATGCCAACTCTTTCTGACCCTGTGGACTGTAGCCTGCCAGGCTCCTCCGTCCACGGGATGCTCTAGGCAAGAATACTGGAGTGGGTCGCCATGCCCTCCTCCAGAGGATCTTCCCAAATCAGGGATCCAAACTGCATAGCTCTTGTGTCGCCTGTATTGCAGATTCTTTACCCCCTGAGCCACCTAGGAAGCCCCAAAGGGGCATTCCCCTTGGCTAATTGCAAGGGCAATCATGGAATCCAGCCAACTCGCCTGCTGGTCTCAGCCCATTAATAAATGTTTGAGTTGGATCCACCCTTGTTGTTCCTATGATTGCAAGATGCCCTTCAACACGAAAAAGATAAAAGTTTATTACCTGCAGGACCCGGAAATTATACAATACCCCAGGGGCCACACAGCAAGATTTTGAGTAGAGAAGGAGGATGAGGAACTGAGGTTCTGTGCTAACTGGGGTCAAGGGATGGGACCTAGGGTTTCTCAGGCTCTCTCTTTATTGGCAAATTTGAAACATAAGAGCGGGAATTTTAAAGCACAGGAAGAGAAAACAACAAAAACCAAGTAGCAAAAGGTCAGTTATTGAAATCAACCAGGATCTCTAAAACAAAGGAGTCTCAGCTGGGGCAGGGGGACCTGGTTTTTCCCTAGCCCCGTGGCCACCAGTGTGTTCATTCGAGACAGCCCTTTTTGAAGTGGCGGTCTGGGTGATTAATGCTTAAGTCAGGCAATTCCTTTACAAAAAGAAAAGCCAATGGTCAGGATTGATACCTCATTATCAATCAAAGAAGTAGAGATTAAGACTCAATGAGAAGACTTCCCTGGTGGCCCAGTGGTTAAGATGCTGGGGACACAGGTCTGGGAAGGTTTCACATTCACAGGGCAACTAAGCCTATGCACCACAGCTACTGAGTCCACGCTCTAGAGCCCATGTTCTGCAACAAGAGAAGCCACCGCAAGGAGAAGCCCGTACACTGTAACTAGAGAGTAGCCCCTGCTTGCCACAACTAGAGAAAAGCCTGCAAGCAGCAACGAAGACCCAGCACAGCCAATAAATAAGCAAATACACATATTTTTTAAAGGATTCAAAGAGATATCCTTATATACCCACTGGATTGACAAAATTTTGAAAGTCAGATGGCACCAAGAGATGATGAGGGCCTGAAGGGAGCTAGCAGGCAGGTAAACTTTGAAAAACAGCTTTCTATTATCCACAGTAATGCTGAAGGTTCTGGGCTTTGATGTGGACATATCTGTACATGCCTTCCCACTGATTGTTGTCATTGCTCAGTTTTGTCAGACTCTGGGACCCTGTGGACTTAAGCCCGCCAGGCTCCTATGCCCATGGGATTCTCCAGGCAAGAATACTGGAATGGGTTGCCATGCCCTCCTCCAGGGGATCTTCCCGACCCATGGATCAAACCTGTGTCTCTTGCATTGGCAGGTGGATTCTTTACCATTGGTCCACCTGGGAAGCTCCCTGCTAGGTTTATCCAAAAGAAGCACATCTGTATATCAGCAATTTCTGCTGCTGCTGCTGCTAAGTCACGTCAGTCGTGTCCAACTCTGTGCGACCCCATAGATGGCAGCCCACCGGGCTCTCCCGTCCCTGGGATTCTCCAGGCAAGAACACTGGAGTGGGTTGCCATTTCCTTCTCCAATGCATGAAAGTAAAAAGTGATAGGGAAGTTGCTCAGTCGTATCCGACTCTTTGCGGCCGCATGGACTGCAGCCTTCCAGGCTCCTCCGCCCATGGGACTTTTCAGGCAAGAGGACTGGAGTGGGTTGCCATTGTCTTCTGCAGGAATACTCAAAGAAACATTGTTCACAACAGAAAAACAACAATGACAAAAACCTGGAGGAAACACGAGGATCCATCCACAGTAGAACACAGATACGTTGGGTAATATGTACTGTATACTGTGTAATATGCGTTGTACAATGTACACAGTAATATGCAGATGATGCAGTTCTATACAACAGTGAAGGCAAGTGAACTGCTGCTGCTTGTGTTCACGCAAATGAATCTCAAAAGCAGAAGGTTTGGGATGGGGTGGAGGAGAAAATCACAGAGAAATGTATTCAGTATGACTCCATTTTTACAAAGTTTGAAAGCAGACAAAGTAAAAGAAAATTTTGTTTCACAAACTGTAAATAAGGTTTAAAACTATAGATAAAAACAAGGGATTGGGTTTTCTGGGGTGAAGAGCATGATCACGGGATGTGTTTATGAATCATATTTTTTATTTTCTGTATCTTGTGGTGTTCTGACAGCTTGAAAATCTTGCTGGCCCAAGAGAGGTGGCACTGCAGGGTAACCGATTCTTAGAGATCACCAAGGATTCCATCAGGAGTATGCGTTTTATGTGCAAACCAGCGAATCCAGAGACCGTACCCACTACTACCTATTGGGGTTGGCCAAAAAGTTCATTGGGGTTTTTCTATAAACTGCATAGAAAGGGACATCCCTGGTGGTCCAGTGGTTAAGATTACCAGCTTCCATTGCAAGTGGTGTGGGTTCAATCCCTGGTCAGAGAACTAGGATCCCGTGTGCTGTGTGGTGCAGCCTACAATAAATAAACTTTTAAAAAAGATGCTATAGAGAAACCTGGGCAAACTTTTTGGCCAACCAATACTTTATCTAATTTTCACACACCAAACCAATACTTCCCCACCTTAAATCATCCCAGGGTCAGCTAACCTGGCAACTAAAAACCACCCCTACAGTCATGGTCGTTGTTAGCCGTTCAGTTGCCAAGTCCGACCCTTTACGACCCCATGGACTGCAGCACGCCAGGCTCCTCTCTTGGAGCTTGCTCAAACTCATGTCCATTGAATCAGTGATGCCATCCAACTATCTCATCCTCTGTCATCCCCTTCTCCTCCTGCCTTCAATCTTTCCCAGCATCAGAGTCTTTTCAAATGAGTTGGTTCTTCGCATCAGGTGACCAAAGTATTGGAATTTCAGCTTCAGCATCAGTCCTTTCAATGAATTCGGGACTGATTTCCTTTAGGATGGACTGGTTGGATCTCTGCCAAGAGACTCTCTTCTCCAATACCACAGTTTAAAAGCATCAATTCTTTGGCACTCAGCTTTCTTTATAGTCCAACTCTCACATCCATACATGACTACTGGAAACTCTACTAAAGGCTCTTAAACTCCCCACATCCTTGCTTCTGCCTTCTAACCACCCAGATGTCTTTCTCATGTGCCCCTGAGTGGTGTGGGATGCCTCCTTCCCTTGAAAAGTATTAAGTCATCAGTTCTTTTTTTCAATGACTTTAGACTCTCTGAGTCATCCCTCGGTCACCTCCATATCTGTGAGTATAATCATTGAGATAGGGAGATTGGTCAGAGAGGGGCACCCAGAGATCTTCAAGGTAATGGTAAAATTCTATTTCTTAAATGGACTGCTGGGCTCAACGACATCATCGTTATTCTTCAAACTGCACATACATGCCTTTGTAATTATGGTATAGTCCACTATAAAAATTAAGAAAATCCATAAGCATTTTATTTACTACAAAAGTAGCACATCATTGTAACATTTTTTTAAAGTGTTCATTTATTTGGCTACACCAGGTCTTAGCTGCAGCCTGAGAGCTCTTAGTTGCAGCATGTGGGATCCAGTTCCCTGTCCAGGGATTGAACCTGGGCCCCCTGCATTAGGAGCACGGAGTCTTAGCCACTGGGCTACCAGGGAAGTTCCCAACGTTAATTTCTTAGTTTCGTTGTTTTCTTTTTAAACGTTTTGGCTGCACACATGGCATGTGGGATCTTAGCTTCCCGACTAGGGATCAAATGTGCACCCCCTGCAGTGGAAGCACAGAGTCTTAACCACTGGACAGCCAGGGAAGTCCCTTCATCTCTTAGTTTTGATAAAAGTACTATGATGATGTAAGATGGTAACATTAGGGGAACCTTGGTGAAGGATATGTTAAAATTCTTTATATTGTCTTTGCCACTCTTCTGCAAACCTGAAATTATTTCAAAACAAGAAAAAGGTTTTTAAAAGTACTGCAGAAGCCAAACCATGCAGGATCCTCCTTGGAGGCCACTCTGGCGTGTTTGGATTCTGTCCTCTGAACAACAGGGCGTCACTGGAGGGGTTTCAAAAGGTGGGGCGGAGTCCAATCATGTGTAAAGACAATGCACAGCTTCTCATAAAAAGATTTTTTAAAAAACCCAGAACACAGCTTCTTAAGAATTTCAAAACTGTCATAGATGTGGAGGCCATCTTCCCTGTGGCCAGATGCAGATGGCCTTGACTGACCCCGGCGGTGAGGTCCTTGTGACAGTGGACACGTTGGGGGTGGGGGGCGCGCTGGAGAGAACACAGCACCCATTGATGAACAGCGGTGGGAGGGAGTGTCATAGGAGAGTCCTGGGGCGACGGGGAGGAAATGAGAAGGACAGAGGCTGCAGGGCTTGGTGGGAGATTGGTGGGGGATTGGGAGGGAGGCCTGTGAACAGAGAGGGCTGCGGAGACCCCACCTGCAAGCTTCCCGTGTCCCTCAGCCAAGCTCTCAGCCTCCTCCTCACACCACCCTTCAGCTCCATCAATAGGCCTCCTCCTTCCCCTCCTGTCCTCCCGTCCCCCACACTTATGCATATACCCCACCTCTTCGACCCATCCCTCCTTCCTCAAAGTTCCCAGAAAAGTCCCAGCTCTCCACCTGGGATCTGCCCTCTTCCTTGAATTTTTTTTTGAGTCTTCTCAGCTCACAAAATTCTTCCTCATAAAGATTAGATAAAACTTCCCTTTGATCCCAGGCCTCCCTCCAGCTGTCACCCTCCACGCCTGCTTCAGCCAAACCTCCTCAAAGGCCTGATTGTCTCCTTGGCCCAGACTCCCACTTCCTGCCCTCAGGCCACCCCTCCCCTCTCAGCCCCAGGAACCTTTCCTCCTCTGTGTGAGACCCCACAGCTTTGACCTCTCATCCTCTAGTCCTGCGAGTCTCTCTCCCTCACACACCTCACCTTCTAAGGCAGCATATGCTTATTTGTTTATCGTCTGTCTCTCTCACTAGGTTTCATAAGGTGATGTTATGAGCTGAACGGTGTTAAAAGTGTTAGTCGCTCAGTTGTGTCCGACTCTTTGTGACCCCATGGACTGTAGCCCGCCAGGCTCCTCTGTCCATGGGATTTTCCAGATAAGAATACTGGAGTGGGTTGCCATTTCCTTCTCCAGGGCATCTTCCTGACCCAGGGATCGAACTTGAGTCTCCTGTGTTTTTATGTAGAGTCCTTCCCTCTCAATGATCATGAACCAGCTCAAATGACCAATGGGTCCAGCCTCTCTGCAGCCCTTCATTATGCTATCAACTCCCTGCCCCCCTCATCTCAGACCCCATCTCAGATATCTCTGGAGCCCCAGATCGTCATCCTTTTGGACAGGGGCATCCCACAGGAACCCCAGGCTCGGGAGTTAAAAGCTAAGTGTACTTTCCCCCAGTCCTGTGCATCCAGGTCCAAGGATGCCTCTAAGAGATGACCCTGTGTCCCACCAATAGCAACCAGTCCAGCCTTGTGGATGTTGCTTCTGGAGAGTAAGTTTAGCATTTTTTTTTTTCTCCTCCACCTCACCACTACCACCCTCGCCCCACCCCGGCCACCATCTCCTCCCACCTGGACCACCATAGCAGCCTCCTCAGTGATTTTCCTTGCTGTCTGCTCTGTTGTCTAAATGGTAGTCAGGAGGACCTTTAAAATATACATTAAGGACTCCCTGGTGGTCCAGTGGTTGAGAAGTTGCCTGCCAATGCAGGAGACACAGGTTCGATCCCTGTTTAGACAAGATACCACAAGCTGTAAGGTAACTTAGCCCGTGCCCCATAGCTGCTGAACCTGCAGTCTAAACCCCACATGCGCTCTAGAGCCCATGTGCTGCTCCCCCATACTGACTCTATATGCCTGGAACCCATGCTCTGCAACGAGAAATCAACTGAATGAGAAGTCTGCACACCACAACTGGAAAGTAGCCCTCGTTCTTGGAAACTAGAGAAAGCCAGCATGCAGCAGTGAAGACCCAACATAGCCAAATATAAATTAAAAAAAAAAAAAATCTACATTTAAGCTCCTTCCTCTGCTTAAATCTTTTGCTGATTTACACTTTTACATATAGAAGAAAAACAAAATTCTTAGCATGCTGCATAAGTTCCTCCTTGACTTGGTCCCTGCCAGCTTTTCTCCATCTCACTTGAGCCTCAGGACCTTTGAACTTGCTATTCCCTCTTCCTAGGACATGTTCCACTCAAATTCTTTATGACTCACTGCCTTGCTTCTTTTAAATCTCCACTAATGACTGTTTTTCTTTAAGAGGACTTCTTATCTGCCTCTCACGAACTAGGCACCCCCAGCCTCTCACCTTGCTTTCTATTCCTTCTCAGCATTTATCACCTCATGCATGTTATATGCTTGTTTGCTTACCAGTTTGTGTTTTTCTCTCCTTCCTACTAGAACGTGAGGCCCAGGAAGGCAGGGATTTCGTTTGCTTTGTTATCTCCGCCCAAACCCAGCACCTGAAAAAGGTCCAGCATACAGTAAGCACTTAATAGATATAACCAGTGAGTGAAATTTCTAATTCCTCCCGCCTCAGATTTGGGGCTTCAGCAACACTGAGCTGCTTTTGGCTGCCCATACACATCACTGGAAAAAGAAATGGCAACCCACTCCAGTATTCTTGTTTGGAGAATTCCGTGGACAGAAGAGCCTGGCAGGCTACAGTCCATGGGGTCACAAAGAGTCGGATGCGACTGAGCAACTAACGCTACTTCACATCATGCTGTTTATCACCTCCAAGCCTTTGCTCAAGCTGATCTACCTTCCTGGAGGGCCCTTCCTCTGCTAACGTTGATATTCTGTAGACTCTTCCTTGAAGAGTCTGCTTGGGTTATCACCTCCTTCAGGCAGCCTTTCCTGATTACTGCCCCATTGCCTGGTTAAGTAGCCTTTGCAGGGCTCCTGCAGTATCTTGGATGTCTCAGTGGTCAGATTTATCACTGTGCTTTTGAAGGACCTGTTTATTGCTCATTTGCTTATTGTGAGCATCTTGTTAGCAAACCTTTCTGGTAAATCCTTAACATATAGCCTGATAGAGTCAGTGCTGAGTGAATGCTTTTATGACTGAATGAATGAATGAGTTGGCTTGGGTCTAGCCATAAAAATTGCTCTGTGACTCCGAGCAAGTCCACAGCTCTCTGTGGACCCCAGTTTTTCTCAATCTGTGTAACCAGGTGTCTCACAACCAGCTGTGCTTATGAAAATATACAGTTTCCAGGCCCAGCCTCGGAGGTTCTGATTCCGGAGAAGAAGAGACAGTTTGCATGTAATGCACCCCTTTGGGTCATTCTGATGTGCCGACAGCTGGACACCATGGCTAGGTCCCCTGCTCACTGTGCAGACCTAAGATTCTGCCTTAAGAGAAACCAGAAGGGGAAAGTGGCACTTGATGGCCCTTGGAGGACAGTCCTGGGGGATCCCCTGGGGCTGGGGGGTGGAGCGCATGCAGGAAGAAAGCGACCTTCCCCCGCACTGACTTCCCCCATCCCCTATCAGGGCTGCAGATTGAAAGGAGGGCGGCGGGGATAAGCACAGCTGCACAGCACAATTTAGCCCTTTCATTAGGAGCTTAGTTCTTGGCTGGCTGGTGGGGAAAGGCCGCACTGTGACCCCAGCCCCATGGCCACAGCTCCGTCTGCCCAGTTTTTTCTTGCTGCTCAGGCCTTTTCACCCCAAGAAGTCCCTGGGTGTCCTTGGGTGGCCCTAGAGCCTTGAAGTGGGGCCACAGAGGGGAAGGGGCCATTCTCTTGAGAAAAGAGGGAGAAGGAACTAGAATCTGGGGGACAGAAATATTTTAGTGCTGAGAATTCCAGGGATGAAGATCAATCAGGCTAAAGCTGCAGATGTTGAGGGCATACATGACTTGGGGAAGCCCATTTCCTATTTTTTCGCAATTCTGACATTCCAAGGTGATGTGGAAGAAATTCAACCAACCCTTCGAGCCCCACTTACCCTCTCTATGAAATGAGTGTTCGATGGTAGCAGCTGTGATAATACTGTAAACAGACCTTTTAGGTGCTTCCCATTTCTAGCACTCTGGAATTTAGGGGTAGATCCCTGGGCTAACAGTCAGGATAGTGGGTTTGAATCTTGATTCTGCCATGGACACGCTGTGTGGCCTTGTGGAAAACTATTGGACTCTCTGGGCATCTTTGCAAAGTAAGTGGGAGTAGAGTGCAGTGTGCCTAAGACAGTTGGTAACTTAACTTCATTACCTTATCCTTGTATGTATCAAGAGCATTTACTCCCAAGAGGGTTTATCACTGTTGATGTTGACCTTGATCAATTGGCTGAGGTAGTGTTTTCCAGGTTTCTCCATGTAAAGTTACTCTTTTTTTTCCTTTCCATACTGAGCTCTTTAAAACAAAATCACTATGTGCAGCCCACACTTTGGTGAGAAAGTAAAAGTTAGTCATACAGTCGTGTCCAACCCTTTGAGACCCCATAGACTGTAGCCCACGAGGTTCCTCTGTCCATGGAATTTTCTGGGCAAGAACACTGGAGTGGATTGCCATTTCCTTCTCCAGGGACACTTTAGTGAGAAACTATGCTCTATCTCCTTGAAGGTGACGTATCTACATAAATTATTTGGAATTATTCTGCAAGAATATTTATCTATTCTCTCCCACTTATTTATTTATAAAAATATAATGCTTTATTTTCTTGCTTGCTCAAATTATTCCAGCTTTGGTCTTTAAAAGCTCTTTCAGTTGGATTCTGTGTCCCTTTGACATGCTGCCATCATTGTGGATTTTTATTTTAGTGCTTCCTTACCTGCCGCACTAAAAAAAAAAAAAATTTTTTTTTTTAGTGCTTCCTTACTTGCTGGGGCTTCCCTAGTGGCTCAGTCGGTAAAGAATCTGCCTGAAATACGGAAGACCCAGGTTCAATCCCCAGGTCGGGAAGATCCCATGGGGAAGGAAATGGCAACCCACTCTAGTACTCTTGCCTGGAGAATTCCATGGACAGAGGAGCCGGACAGACTGAAGTCCATGGACTTGCAAAGAGTTGGACATGACTGTGTGAATAACTTTCACTTTCACTTACTTGCTGGCACTGCAACACGATCCGGGCTTATCTTGTGTATTCCTATCCCAGTCCTGGAAGAATCCATTTCTCCAAAGAGCCCTGGTTCTTTTATTGGAGAATGGCATTAGAAACCAAGATGTGGATATGAGGTGTGCTCATTGCTACTGGGGTGTTTTTGCTTCAAATCCTCTCAGCTGATGGAGCAAGGAAATACATGTGTATAGGCTAACTTCTATGTATACACATATCCATAAAGATTTCTATCTATATCTATCAATCTACCAACTATCTATATCTATTTCTATATTAAGCTAAGTAGGAGTTCATACTGTCTCCAGCTCTGAACTATTACCACCTGGATCATTCTAGTCCCTTGCTGGTCTGTAACTTCTCATTCTAATAGTGAGAAACCTGCACCATTCTTCTTTTGATCATCAAATTGTCTGAACTCTGACTAGTTGAATTCCCTTTAAGTTGGCTCCTTTCACTTGACTTCACCATTCTTTGAGGGCTTTCTTTCTTCCTGACACGAGACATTTCAGGTTCACCTCGCACTTTCTCTGAACAATCCAGGAATCAGCCATTTCTCTAGGGATGTGAGTCTCTTTTACTGGGGAATGGTATTTAGGGACCAAGATCTGGGTACTAGATGTGCTAATTCTATGGGGTTGTTATGGTTCCTTAGCCTACTCAATGGGCAGAGCTAGAGAATGTATGTGTGTGTATATGTGTGAAGCATGAGCTCACACTGATGTCTCCAGCTGAACTCATAGCTGCAGATCCTTCTTCTGTGCTATGTTTTTAATTTTCATTTCCCGTAGTGAGAACCCAGGTTCCCAAGTCATTAATGTATTTATTTATTTCTTCAATCAGACAACAGAAATAGTAGTTTCAGAATTACAGCACCAATACTTTTGCCAAGTGTGGTTAATTCAAGTTCAAGACTTCTTTGTGGTTCTCTTTATTCTTAGAATATATCCTATTAAGAGGCTAGGAGTCAGAGTCCTGTGGCCAAACTTACTTAAATTAATTGTTTTCTTTGTGTGGTTATATTATAAACTTGACATGCAATTAAGCTCATTTTCCCCCCTTTGTTTTCAAGTTTAGGATTTAGGTTTTCATCTTTTAATTTATGTTATTTTTGAAAATGTAAAATGTTTACATGGTTAAAAAGTCAAAACTGTATAAAAATATACTCAGAGAAATCTTGCTGCTGCTGCTAAGTCACTTCAGTCATGTCCGACTCTGTGCGACCCCATAGACGGCAGCCCATCAGGTTCCCCCGTCCCTGGGATTCTCCAGGCAAGAACACTGAAGTGGGTTGCCATTTCCTTCTCCAATGCATGAAAGCAAAAAATGAAAGTGAAGTCGCTCAGTCGTGTCCGAACTCTTAGCGACCCCATGGACTGCAGCCTACCAGGCTCCTCCGTCCATGGGATTTTCCAGGCAAGAGTACTGGAGTGGGGTGCCATTGCCTTCTCCGAGAGAAATCTTACTCCTTTTTCTTCTCTACTGCATTACTGCCAGTTCCTTATGAGAAACTGTTTTTAATAAGTTTCTGATTTATCCTTCTTCGGTTTCTTTTGCATAATCAAATAAATAAGTGTATGTAGAATAAATAATTAAAAATTTTTCTTACATGAAAGGTAGCATACTATGCACAATCCTCTACATTTTGTTTAACAATGTATGTTTTAAATCACTCCACGCAGGTTCATCAAGTTCTTCCTCCTAGCTTTTATGGCAGCATAACAATCATTGCATGTCTGTGCGTGTGTGCCCAGCTGTGTCTGACTTTTTGTGACCCCGTGGACTGTAGCCCGTCAGGATCCTCTGTCCATGGAATTTTCTAGGCAAGAATACTGAAACGGGTTGCCATTTCCTACTCCAGGGCATCTTCCTGAATCCAGATTGACCCCTGGGTTCTTATGCATTGGCAGATGGATTCATTACCACTGCACCATCTGGGAGGCCCCAGACATTCATTATATAGAAATAAAGTTCATTTTGTTATTACAAATAACAATGAATGATCTGTATGGAGATTTTTAAATATTTGTGTAATTATGTCTTTACGATAAACCCTAGAGGAATCCTGAGTCAGAGGGTACAGCCTATGTCATTCTTCTAGATATTACTGAATTCCCACCAATGATGTGTAAGGATGCCTGTGGGCTCCAAGGCTATCAGCATGTGTCGTCAAGCTTTTGAACTTTCCCCTAATTGATGGATAAGAAATGGCACTTCAGGGCAGTCTGATCTGCATTAAAACTTAGTTCCATCTGTATATACATTTCCCCAGAAGTGCTGGGCCATTTCAAACAACCTTGGTAGACTGGACTTCAGGGTTGTCCCAACCACAAGTTTGGTTGGTGGCTGTGGCTCCCATCACGCCTGGGGGCCAGTGGGATCTCCACAGAGAATCGCAGCTCCTCACCCCCCATCTCTGGTTCCCCGAGGCCACTGACCCTCCTCCCCTCAGCCCCACACTGGGCAAGGCAGCGACTGCTTCCTCAACACAAAGAAGACTCTGAGTGAGGAGAATGACTTGGCCTCTGAGAAATGCTGAAGTCTTGACCTCCTCCACAGCTGAGAGGGCCAGCTGGGGCTGAGGAACGATGAAGGCAGGACCTCAGGGTGCGAAGGACTGGGCCGGGACTGCTCTTTGAGGACGCTGGATTGGAGACACAGGGCACCTAATCCCCCTAGAATGCTTGACACAGCCTCTTACTTACTTCTTAGACTTAAGGCTCTTCCACTCTGTCCTCTCCTACCTGACTGCCTGTGGACATGCCTGAAACTTAGAGGTGACCATGTGCGTGCTAAGTCATTTCAGTCATGTCCGACTCTTTGCGACTCTATGGACTGTAGCCCGCCAGGCTCCTCTGTCCATGGAATTCTCCAGGCAAAATACAGGAGTGGATTGCCACGCTCTCCTCCAGGGTATGTTCCCGAGCCAGGGATCAAACCCAGGTCTCCTGCGTTGGCAGGTGGGTTCCGGTTCTTTACCACTGGTGTCGCCTGGGAAGCCCAGAGCTGACCATGGTACTCCTGTATTACAAACTTTTTTGGTTTTCTAGTTCAGATCTGATCTCGACTCGCCTTCTGAAGGAAATCTCCCTCTCTACCTATGGATGTCAAGGTGGAAGCTACAATGTCTTTTATGAGCTTGTCTCAGAAGTCACACATATAACTTCCTCTACATTTGATTCTTTCCAGGTGAGTCTAGACCCAGCACACACTGAAAGGGGCTCCACTTTGGGAAGGGAGGAGTGTCAAGAAATTTGTGAGTATGTTTTAGAATCACCATGCTATCCATCCACCTAGCCAATGAACATTAACTGAGCACCTGTTACACACCTGGCCTTGTGAGCAACTCACGGTCTAGAACCTTGAAAAGAGTGTCATCTGGACATGAGTGCAAACTCAGTCGTCCCCAGGGTCCAGGAAATAGCGTGAACAAGTGAACCAAATGGGGACTCAGGAGAGCTGGCTACCCTTGATGAAGGGAGAGGTTTCTGGCCAGCTTCAGAGGCTTATGTAAAGCCTCATTCTTTTTAGACATTGACAACAAATTCAGTTGTTGTTTAAGAAACTTTCTGTCTGTCTGGTTTGGTCCATATGCCACTAGTTTGCAGCCACACTGAATTTCTCAGTGTTCTTCTCAAACGTTCATTTATTCATTTCACAAACTCCTATATGCACGGGGCCCCTCTCACACATTAAAGAAATGACCTGCAATCAGCCCCTGCACACCCCATTTTCTTGGCCTGGAGTACCTTCTCAACTTTCTCCCTACATTGAACTCCTATTCCTCCTTCACAACCCAGGTGCCAGTGTCCCTCCTCCGGGAAACCTCCTGGACTCCACCTCTAGTGGGTGTTACTGGTTCTCTCCTGTAGGCTTCTAGTATATTTTCATTCACAGCTCCATTATAGAACTTTTTTGCTTCTTTCACCAGAGAGTGAGCTCCTGAGGGTTGAGTGAAAAGACAGGTGCTGCTGAGCAGAAGGGGGAAGATCACCTGGGGCTACTGGGCAGGGCTCCCCAGAGGAGGTGGTCCTGGGAGGATGAACAGGACTTGCAGAAAGGGGATCCCCTGGTGAGGGCAAGAGGATGAGCAAAACCACAGAGGCAGGAAGGCGTGGGTCGTGCCTGAGGCTGGCAGAGGCCCAGCTCCTTCCTCCTTGGACCTCCCTGCAGCTGGCGGGCTCTTGGCTGCCTCCCCAGATGGTGAGGGGTGAGGTCTGCAGGCCCCGAGAAGCTCCAAGTAGCCGGGGAAGGGGAGACGGCTGGAACAAGAAACCCAACTCCTAGATGAGTCATCTGTGGAGTCAGTCCTACAATAACATGAGAGGGAGGGCTGGACTAGGAGGGAAAGGGAGGGGCAGGGGGCTAAGGGATGGACTGAGGGAAGCAGGAAGGTCCTTAGTGTCCCCGCCTTAGGGTCTCCAGCCCCAGGTTCCCCTGGGACCTTGGCTGCTGGTTTCCACTGCCCCTGGAGCTAGACTCCTCTCCAACTCTCTGCAGCCTCCTTGCTGGTGGGTCTCCCTGCAACCCCTGCCTTCTTTTTGCTGTATCCTCCATCCTGTAGCTAGGAAAATCTTGGGAAAAAATCTGATCACATTACTCCCTCTGTAACTCCCTCCATGGCTTTTCATGGCTCTAAGAGACAATTCCCATTCTCTGTGACCTGCAGACCTTGCCCACCTCTCCCACTTCTGGTCAAGTCCCAGCCCCTTCACTCTGTCTCTAATGTGCCTCCAATCCACTCTCCTGCCACAGGACTTTTGCATGTGCTGTTCCCGCTGACTGTAATGCTCCTCCCTGACTTCTTTCACTAGTTCATCCTTCCTCTCTTGTCAGATCTCAGCTTAAGCCTTCAGGGCAGCCCTCCCAGACCTAGAATCCACTGGGTTCCTTTGATATGGATTCCTGTTTCCTTTGAACAACCATACCTGCACCTGTGTGGTGCATTCATTACTAAGATGTGATCTCTTACCATACTATGAGCTACACAAGGGCAGGGACTGCCTGTTGTGTTCACCCTGCCACCCCAGCACACACATTGTCCCTGGAATAGAGCGGGTGATCAATCAGTGCATCTCAGAACCGCTATCCCCTGCAGGACATGACAAATGCACATGGGTGTTGCCTCATAGCAGTCAGAGAAGGGAGCCAAAGCAGAAGTTATCGGTTCCATTGTACAGTTGAGAAAAACTGAGGTTCAGAGAATTTAGACAAACCCTCATGACACTGCAGGGAGGTAGTGGAAAGGCAGGAACTTGAACCCAGGGCCCTTACTCATATATCATGGGCTCCCCTACCATGAAGCAGTTTTTTTTTTTTTAATATTGATTAACTGACTGATTGATTTGGCTGCTTCAGGTCTTAGTTGCGGCATGCAGGATCTTTTGTTGTGGTGCACGGGTTCTCTAGTTGTGGCTTGCAGACTTAGTTGCTCTGTGGCATGTGGATTTTAGCTCCCTGACCGGGGATTGAACCTGCATCCCCAGCATTGCAGGCAGATTCTTAACCACTGGACCACCAGGCAAGTCTCCATGAAGAAGTTTTAAGAGCAGACATGGTAGTTGTCCTGGCTGGGCAGTGTGACACTGCGTGAGTCAACCCCTCTCAGAGTGGATCTCCCTGCTGTAAATTAGGACAATTAAACAAGTGAAGTTTTAAGTCTCAGGGCCACTGAGACATTTTGTTCTCATAGATTTCTTTCCCTGTCCCTGCCACCAGATTGTGGGCATCCTAGGAGAAGGTGGGACAGTGTCTGGGGTACCTGTGTGTCCACAGGAGTCCTCCGCTCTGATCCCAAGACCTGGTATCAGAGAGTTCAGTTAAACATCATATTTCCCCCCTGTAAGAAGAGAAGGTCATTGAGGGAGAAAACAATGTCTTTTTTCTTCCTAGTGTTTATGAAGTGGGCAATGATCATCAAAGCTTTTGTTGACTTAACCTGTGTTTCCATCTCCCTCCTTCTGGTTTCTTTGAGAAGTTCTCCCCACTCCATGCAGTCCTGGTAGACCTGTCCTCATGTGTTCCCACTGAGGGGTGAGCATAGAATCTGTTCTGGCCAATCAGAATAGCCTTATTACTCTGGCCATAGTGATTGGCTCAGGAATAGACATGTGACCTAAGCAAGGCCAATCAGGGTCTTCCTTAGAGTTAGTGGCATATAGAGGCAGGGGGAAAATGTTGTCATTGTACTAGGACTGCTGACTGAGACCATGTAACCCTGAAGTTCCTGGAGACCTTCTTCCCTGGCCATGGGAGGGAAGCCACCTGGAGAATGATGACAGACCTCTGGCACTAGTTCTCGCTTTTAAGATTCTAAAGTCCCTTTTCTCACTTAAGCCAGGTTGAGTTGAACTTCTGTCATTTACAATCAAGAGTCTTTGATGGGTCAGGTCAATTTCATCCTGGAGAGGCCGGGGGTGATGTTCTGTGTGCCCTTCAGCCTCCCTGTTCCGAGTCACTCTTGGCCCCCAGCCCTCACAAGCATTTCTGTGCCACCCTCCTACAGACACCACCAGAGAAGAGGAGCAAACCACTCCTTTTCAACCCAGGCTTTTACAGTTCAGTGCTGTGTTAGTTGCAGCCTCTGAGAAACAGAAACCAAAGACAGAGTTAGAAGTGCAAGAGATTCACTGGGGGTGATGCCTGTAAGGATAAAGGGAAGAGGGAGCCAGGAGAGATGAGGACTGTACCGCAGGTCCGACAACTACAAAAGGAAACGAGGAGGAAAGGAGGGCTGGGCAGAAAGAATTTCAGTCTGTGGCATAGCACTGAGGAAGTCTCACCCAGCCCAGTGGGGAGCTCTGGCATGGGAACTGTTTAGAGAAGAGTCCCACATCAGGCAGAAGGGGTGAGCCCTTGTGCACAGTGTGCTTGGCCAGGGGCTGCCCAGGTAGCATGTGGCCTTGACCACAAGCAGTGTCCTGAGTCATCCAGGGCTCATGGAACTTCCTGCAACAGGCTCTCACTTGAAGGGAGATGTAAGGGGCACACTCCATGGCTGGTACAATGCCTCAATACATACTCATTTTATTTTTTAAATAATTTTTAAACTTAATTCTAATTAATTGATTTTTAAAACATTTTCTGGCTGTGCTGGGTCTTCATTGCTGCCCTTAGTCTTTCTCTAGTTGTGGCGAGTGCGGGCTCCTCTTGGTTGCGGTGCATGGGCTTCTCATTGTGGTGGCTTTTCTTGCTGTGGAGCAGGGGCTCTAGGGTGCATGGGATTCAGGAGCTGCGGCTTGCAGTCTCTAGAGCATGGGCTCAGTAGTTGTAGCACATGAGCTTAGTTGCTCCGTGGCGTGTGGAATCTTCCTGGACCAGGGATTGAACCCATGTCCTCTGCATTGGCAGGTGGATTCTTATTCACTGCACAGGTAAGTCCCCTACTCGTTTTAATAAAGATGTATAGGGGGCAAGATTCAAACCCAGGCCTTCTGCATCCAGAGTCTGTCTTCTCCAGTGTCAATCTTCCTTATACATGAGGGACCACAGGTAGTAAATAAGCTTCATCTCTAGTGCCAGCTTATATTGATTGGAAGCAGTTACCAGGTTGTTGGAAGCAACAACCTGGATCTGTGTTGAAGAGAATTCTGAGGCTGCTTCTAGGTTCAGCAGGAAGTTCCATGATTGATTCATGATGTTTGTGGTGGGTAGGAAGCGGGTGAATATATGCACGTGTGCCAAGTACTTCTGCTGATAGTAGGAACAAATAAATATTTACTGAATAAATAAATTCTGAATCCCATGACTTTAAAAAAAAAAATTAGGCAAGTGAGACTGCTCCCTGATGAGATGTCCTGGCACCTGGCCCTGGGAATCTCAGAAACATAGATAGAGCTGCCATTTGCTGGAGACCTATTGCATGCCAAGCACTGTGTGAAGTCCTCTCAATGCATTAGCTCATTGGATTCTCACCAAAGTCTCATGAGGAAAAGATTATAACCTGTGCTTTATGTTGTGGATACTGTGGCCTCAATCTGTGCAAGGCTGCACAGCACATCAGAGCAGATCCCATTTGCACATCCCTCCCCGGTTCACTCTACTCCACTGTGTGTAAGAATGGTGATGGATTTTGTTATTTCTCCAAATTTAGTGGAGCAATTGGAGCAAGATTCAGTTATTCATTTACCAAAAAGAGAGGAAATGAATACTTGAACAGTTCTTGGAAAATCCTCTGGAAAGTTCCTGGGAGATGAACCAAATCCAATGGAGCATTTAAGCCCGTGTATTTAGAGGTTGATTTCACAACCATTGGTCCCTAACATAAACAACACCATTTTAGTGTTGAAATATATTAATTCTGCCATGTACCAGAGACAGTGCAAAGCACCTTACACTCATTAACTTATTTAATCCCCACCACAGCTCTGTGAGGAAGTAAATATTATTCTCTCTGGCTTACAGAGGATAAAGCTGAGGCACAGGAAGGTGAACTTGCTTGAGGTCACACACAACATGAGGCCAAGGCTGTATGGGTATGTGTGTGTACATTTACGGTTGCATGTGGAATTGAACCATAAAATAGAAAGTATTTTTGGAAGAATATGGGATGGGAATAAAGTGGCCAAGGATGTCAGTGGAGCCAAGCAATGGACTTTATAAAGAGCGTACTTGTGGTTTATATGCCATTTCAGATCCCTTCCCACCCTTTGTATGCAAATTAATTTTCTTTTGGGTGACCCATTGATCTGAGATGTTCGGGGGTTGGTGGGACCTTGGGCACATGGCCCAATGAGAATCTCTCTTTTAAGTCAAGGGGAGATACACAAAACTGTCAGGGAGAGATACACAGTTTGGGATTCATTGTGGTAGCAAAAAGGAGCTAGTTTATACCATTATTCCTAGAAATGGACAGCCTTGTCCAATTTTGGTTTCCCAAGTAGGGCAGTGGTAAAGAATCCACCTACAAATGCAAGAGATGCAAGAGACACAGGTTTGATCCCTGGGTCAAGAAGATCCCCTGCAGTAGGAAATGGCTACTTATTCCAGTATTCTTGCCTGGAAAATCCCATGGACAGAGGAGCCTGGTGGTCTACAGTCCATGGGGTCACAAAGAATTGGACATAATTGAGCACGTCCAATTTTGGTTTCCTCAGTTAACTCCTATCCAACTTTGAACAAACTGCATAACTTCTCATTATCTCAGGTTTTTTTCACCTGTAAAATGAGGACAATAATAGAATTTACATCGTAATTCTTTCACACTTTCCGCCTGACACACGGAAAGCTCTACTTTGGTGTTTGTCTGTGTTGATGGAATTCCATCGGTCATCAAGAGTTTACAACTCATTCCTGCCAGGACCATCCCACTTACCTTGTATGTTTCAGAGGATGGACTCTGGCCTTCTCACTGATTCTGTGAGCACCCCATACTCCACTAATCCTTCATTTTTTTGCCTAACTCACAATCAGTCTCCATTGCCTGCAAATCCTGAACACTAGATGTCATGTCAATTCTGTTTCCCTGCAAAGCTGGAACTCTAGAACCTCCAGCCTACGATCCCCTCAACTTCCAGCAGGATCCTGCCACCTGACATCAACAAGTCTGTTCTCTCCAAAGCTCGAGTCTGGAGTAATGATACCAAAACCATCCAGACCGGCTTCTTCGGGTTGGAGAGGATTTGACTGCTGAATACATACCATCAAGAGATCCCCCGGGCTGGAGCTATTAGAAATAGGGGATTCTTAGTCCTGAATTAACAACGAACAAACAGAAGTCCAGGGATGTAAAGGGACTTGTAAAAGTTATACAAACAAGATGAGATGGCTCCTAGCTTGGGTACTTTCTGCAAAAAGACTGGTTGACTTATGTGGGTTGGGAGATGGGCTGTGAATGATGCTTGGACTTTGAACTTAAATCCTTACTACTATACTTGTCCGTTTTCATTTCTTTGCTTAGTCCCAACTTCTTTAAGCTTAGTATTACCTCAGGGCCTTTGTACATGCTGTTCCTTTTGCCTGGAACTCTGATTCTCCCACTCCATCTCTACTCTTCACCTAATTTCTTCCCCTCTTTCAGATCTAGGCTTCTCTCCCCCTTCCTAAACCACCAACTCTAGGCTGATCCCCCTACTGTGCCCAGCATTAACATTTGTCTGTTTCCTTCTTAGCAGTTCACACACTCAGGTATTACTTTTTTGTGTTTTACGCCTGTCTTTCGCACTAGATTGTACATTACCCAAGGACAGGGGCTCTGTCTTGTTATGGCTCAGTGCATGGTACAATGTTTGATAAAGGACTGGATGAATCCCAGAGTCACCCAACAAGAATAACTAGCTATCATCTAGTTTCCCAGTCTCCCTCCAAAACTGAAGCTTAGCTGGGAACAGTTGTTTGGCCACAGTCACAAAACCGGTCACTATTTGAGAGAAATAAGACTAGTACTCACAACCGCCATCTCCTCTAAGCCTTGAGTTGGGTGGTCCTGGTGAAGCATGGGTGGGCTTCACAGGGGAAAGGCCTTGGGACATAATTCTTGCCACCAAATCTAAGAGGCAGGTACTATCGTCACCATTGTCACCATTATCATCACTACCACCATCATCATCCCCATCTTACAGATGAGGAAACTGATTTGCGAGAGTTCCTGACTTGCTGGAATCCCCCAGCTGGCAAGTAGACGAGGTTCACTTCACCGAGCATCAGGACAGCGCCAGAGCCTCGTTCTGTCAGTCTGTACAATGGGCGCTTCCTGGGGTGGGCGGGGTGCAAGATGACTGAGGCAGGAGCTCGGCGGCGGGAGGAGTGAGGAACAGGGCCAGATCAAATTCCCCTTGGCAGCCCGCGGCCCTGGGCCGGGAGGGGGGCGTCTGGTTCTCATCACAGGCGGCGGCGGGCGGGGCGGGGGCAAGGCGCCGGCTCCGAGGGGCCGCCGTCGGCCGCCGGGTCCCACGCGGGGAGCAGCCCCCGCCCCGCCCGTCCCGCCCCTGCGGCCGCCCTCGGTGGTGGCCCGGCCCTCTCCGCCCGCGGCTCTCCCCTTCTGTCTCTGTCTCCAGTCTCAATCACCGTGCGTCTCTCCTGCACCCACTCTGTCTCTCTGCCCGAATCCCCGGCTCCCCTCGCAGATGAGGCGGGTCGGCGGCGCCCGGGGGCCAGCCCACCCCGCCCGATCCAGGGCTAGGCGGAGGGTCTGAGGCTGCATCCGACAGACGGAGGCACCGACGCGCTGACCGGACCCTCTGAGAGTCACCCGGGAGAGGAGCAGCCGCCGCCGAAGCTTGTACCCGTCACCATGGTAACTCCTGCCAAGGCCTGGACCACCTTGCTCTGTCCCCTGTTGATGGGCACAGCCCTAGAGAGGGATGTCCGAGGCAGATTCCTTTTACGTTGAGACCACCTTCAGTTCCTGGCCAGGGGTCTGTGCTTAACTGCCCCCACCAGAAGGGGTGGGGTGGAGGGTGCAGAAACCCATCTCTGGCGATGGCTTCCTTCCCTCCTCTCTGGACCTGCTTCTGTCCTTGTGTGAAGTGGATGCATTAAGATTGGATGTTTGGTAAACTCTGATACTGCACCATCCCATTGCACAGACCAGAGCTGAAACCTAGCTCTGAACCCTGGACAAACTTGGGGTGGTGTTACATTTCAGACCTGAGGCTGAGGGTCAGATATGTGCATTGTTGTCACCGTGTTTGGATGGGGAAAGGGTTCAAGTCCCCTCTTAGCCCAGTCGGGCACCACAGGGCAAGGTGGGTTAGGGTACCAAGGGGAGAGGAGGGACTTGTTCACCCAGGCTTGGCGTGGTGTTGCTGCTTTCGACTCAAAGAAACAAAGTCAGGTCTACTCATTGGTCCAAGAGGAAGTGCTCCCATGGGAACTGGGTGGGGAGGTAGGCCTAGGGGAGTGGGAGAGAGAGAAGGGAGGGTTATACCCCCCATGCCATGTCTTTCGGAGCTGGCACCTTGAGAAGGCTGGGGTGCTGTGTGTGTGTGTTTGTGCCAATATCTGGAAACAGAATGAAAGAAAAGCTTGTTTTCAAGGAATCTCAGCCCAGTTTCAGCCAGGAGCCCCGGGCTGGTTCACAGAAGTGGTGGGGATTTGGAAAAGGGCTCCAGGGACAGGTCACAACTTTAATCCCTGTGATGAATGAGGTTGAATCTGTGTCAGTTGAATTTGTGCACATGCCGACTTCTATACAGACAGGTTCACACATACACACACACAGCATGCAAACATTCTCACACCGCTGAACACACATGCCCTCTTGAACCCGAGCCTTGTATGCCTGCTCCCCCAGGTTGCTAGAATATGAGCATAATCACCTGCATATACACCACAGACATACTGTAAAACCAGACTCCTAAATCCACGTACCACAGGGCAGGTGTACACACACGTCGCTCTTGGAGCTGTTTGACAATAGTCATCATAAGTTAACAGATCTTCACCTCTCACCACAGGCAAGGCTCTGAGCTGGGCAATTTATATACAGGAGATCATGTAACTCACACCTCCTCCAACAGTAAACCTGCTGTATCTCCACCCCACAGATGGAGACCCAAAGCTCTGGGAACTTAAGTGACTGCCCAAGGGTCACTCTATCAGGAAGTGGCAATTAGGACACCCTGAATTCTGAACTTGCACTGGGTGGTCTTGGCCACCCCAAAGCCACTTTTTCTGGCTTCAGACTTAATGCAGTTATTTGTTTTAGAATCCAGATGCCCTGCTGAGCCGCAGACACCTCAGATCAAGGCTCAGACACTGAGTGGCTCCTCTCAAAGGGTGAACAATTCTTTCCTGAATGGGAGTGAGGGATGGATTTTCTGCTTATCTCTGTCTTTAAATATTAAAGGTTGCCACTTGACCATCTTTTCTGGAGTCAGAGTACTCCAGCCGCTCTGACTTTGGTTTCGAGTTTTCATGTTTTGTGCTCTCTTCTGCCACGGGGCCTTTGCACAACTGCTCCTTCCAGGTGGAACACCTTCCTCTAAATGAATTCCTATTCATCCTGTGTGTCTCCACC
Organism: Bos mutus; assembly: GCF_027580195.1. Lineage (NCBI taxonomy): Eukaryota > Metazoa > Chordata > Mammalia > Artiodactyla > Bovidae > Bos > Bos mutus. The sequence goes on along the minus strand of NC_091629.1, from coordinate 51,453,036 downwards.
CGATGTCACCTCCTCAGGAAAGTCTTTCCCGATTCTTCTGCCTTTCACTCTAGCATGCTATGTATCTCTACATCCTGGCACCCATCACAGCTGTAATGTTTGTAGGGTGATTTGATTAATGGCCATTTAGTGTTCTGGGCAGCCCAAGGTCACAGAATCTTATGACAGGGGCTTAGGGCTTACCTAGTCCCAATTTCTTAAATTTCCATATCATTATAATAATTTTTGCATAACTACTTACTGGATAAGGTGTAAAGAAATTACAAAATGTACTACTTATTATTTACTTAATATTTTCTTGAAATCAACTACTTTGTAAGTTTAAAAATATATTTAAGTAGGAAATCTTATGCCCATGAAAAATCAGTATTCATTGTCATTAATAGAAAGTAACTGAACAAATAAATGCAATGAAAGTGAATATATATTAGAAAATTGTGGCTGGATCAAGTTGGATGTAGATGATTCTAAGCCTAGGACTATTTTCTTTCTCTTAAAAGAAGTAGTAGCTAAGTGTCTGAGAGGTGTTCCATGTATATTGGCACTGAGCTTTCTCTTTGGTCTCATAAAGAGGACTGGGAGAGAATTAGAATAACTTTCTTACTGTGATTTCACATCAAGTTCATGTCCCCCCAGATCATCCCATGGGCCACCTGTGATCCCACCCCATGCTTTGAAAAATGCTGGTTGAGTCCAATTCAATTCACTCAACATTGCGAAGTACCTATCTTTGCAATGGTGGGTGGTCCTCCAAAGCACCTACTGTGTGCCAGGCCCTGTGTAAGGATCAGGGCCTGGAGATGAGTCAGCCCTGGTCCCTGCCTGGGGGGCTTGCAGTCAATGGGGAAGGCAGACCACTCCCTGGGAATTCTGTGCTGAATGATGAGCAGTGGAGTCCATCACTTTGCCTGGAAGCACGTATATCATGAAAAAATTACAGTTACGGGTCGGGGGAGTTCTTTGGTGGTCCAGTGGTTAGTACTCAGGGCTTTCAGTGCCCTGGGTTCAATCGTTGGTCAAGGAACTAAGATTTCCACCAGCAGCACCCCCCCCAAAAAAAATGCAGGTGGAGTAGGGCTCTGAAGGAAGAGCTCACCCAGTCTGGGGAGGAGCTTGTGGGAATTCAGGATGTGCTTCCCAAAGTGGGGACTCCACAAAGGGTCCTGGAAGGGGAGACTTCGATGGCACTTAGATGAGCATTTCTCATTTTACAGCTTTTCATCTTAATGAGTGTTGCTGCTGCTGCTAAGTCACTTCAGTTGTGTCCGACTCTGTGCGACCCCATAGACGGCAGCCCACCAGGCTCCCCTGTTGCTGGGATTCTCCAGGCAAGAAGCAGGAACACATGATAATAAATACAAATAAATTCAAGTTGAGAATGAATTGACAGAAAGATGAATAGGAAGTATTGGGCTGGCCAAAATGTTTGGGAAAACCCAAACAAACTTTTTGGCCAACCCCATAAATAATGGATATTAAACAATAAATTAGGCTAGGTGAACAGTAAGAAAAACTCATGAATGAGATACATGGGTCATTGGGAAGCCCTGAGCTAGGGTGTATTGTGTATTAGACATAGGAAGGGGATTCTGGGGAGATTAATGGGCCACTAATGCCAGGCTTGGAGAAGGAAATGGCAACCCACTCCAGTATTCTTGCCTGGAGAATCCCATGGAGGGAGGAGTCTGGTAGACTACAGTCCACGGGGTTGCAAAGAGTGGGACATAACTGAGCTACTTCACTCACTCAATGCCAGGATGAGCTGCTCAGGCACTGGGGAGCTTCTCAAGATAGTTGAACAGTGGAAGGTACAGTTGAGTCTGTGTGTTAGAAAGACCATCATGGCCAAAGGGGAGCCTAGCCAGGTGGCAGGGAGCCTGGGGAAGAGGCAGAAGAACTGGTAGTTATGTGGGCAGGTTCATATGCTGGCTCTACCATTGACTTGGGCTCAGTTTCTTAATCTGTAAAATGGGAATAAATATACCCATCCCATAGAATTGTTGAGAAGATGAGATAAAAGAATGTATGGAAATGTTTTAGCATAAGACATGCCACAGAAGACTTGCTCAGTAGGAAGAAGCCCTAGTTATAATAGTTATTAACCTTATGTGGTTTGGGTGGGAGATGAACCCCAGGGCAGAGACAAAAGAGCCAGGAGGGAAAGGAACAAACACAGAACTAAGGCCCAGAGAGGTGAACCAAATTGCTCAAGATCACACAGATGATACACAACAAAGCTAGACTTGAACGTGGGCCTGCTGACTCCCACTTGCTTTTTAGTTCACTGCATCTGAGTTGTTTTTCCAGTTTCTGAAAGTTTTTTTTTTTTTTTTTAATAAGGAGCCAATTCTCACTCATACTTCCACCCACACAAAACTAAAAAGGATTCAAAGCAGGAGAAGCTTTAGATGGATGTGAGCAATAACTTCCTGGCACCCAGAGCAACAGAACACTGGTTAGATTTTCCTGCCAGGAGGAGTTCAAGGGGTGGGTCCCAGGTAGTTGAGCCTGGTGGTCACAGCTTGATACCCACCAGGCTGCATCAGGCTCATAGATGTATTCGGTTTGGCCAAACTTTAAAATATTGGGAGGTTTTACTAAAATGTCAGTGGATCTGGCAATGCTGGGCAAAGGCAGCACTGGGCTGGAGCTGATGAAATGGGGCATGTGCCCCAGGAGCCACAGCTCCCTACGGCTTCCCTGATTCTGAGGCCCACCATAAGGGGTCACTCGCCAAAGGGCTAGAGGGGTTATTTTCTCACACAGAGACCAATTCCGTCTTCCATGTCAACTCTCAGGCCTCTGTAGGCATTTGCATCTGTGGCTGCTGGTTTAGACCTTCCCTGGACCTGAGTAGGAAAATGGATGAGACAGCCCTTTGTAAACTTTCTCACTACCTGTGGGCTAACTGACCCCATTGGGAAACCACATGCCAGGTCCAATCCTTCCTGGATCTGATTATACCTTGAATTCTAGAAAGGCCCCACTTGGAATGGCCTTGGAGATAGATAAGCCCAATGCTTCCATTTTACAGATGGGGAAACTGAAGCCAAGATGACTCGGTGAGTCAACGGTGGAATCTCATCTTCCCTTGGCATTTCTGCCACAGAGGGGAGTAGGGGTTGAAGGTCGTAGCCTGAGGATACTGCTTACCTCAGCTTTCCTCCACCCTCTCTTTTCCCAAGCTTGGAGGTGCCGATACTAGGTGATGCTAAAATCTGTGCCTGTCGGAGCAAATGCGTAAAGCTGGACCTTTAAGAGCTCAGCCCACCTCTCAAACGGCCCAGCTAACCACAGCTGGTGAGACCATTTAAAAAGGGAACCAGACTTAGAAACACACACCCACAATCACACTTTTATATCCCCCCAATTATAAAATCTCTACAGGCTAGTTACAGAGTGTTCGGAAAATCCAGCGACTGAGGAGGAAAATTAAAACTGCGACTTACAAGCCCCTGCCCCTCACAGCCCTCAGGGGTAACTACAGTTAACACTTTATTTCATGGCCTCTCAGCTTACACACATTTTTACACAGTGGAGATCACACTGCATGGGAATTTTTCTTTAAAAAAATTCCAATAGTCACAAGAATACTTACCGCTGGAATAGGAGAGTGGTCTGGGTGGGGACCTCTTTCTTGCAGGGAGGGGCGTGGAAATCTTGACCTTTCGATTCGGGTAGTGGTTCCAGGGGTATGTACAGAGCTAAAAATGCATCAACCTGTGCCTTTTATTTGTGTTAGTCGTTCAGTCATTTCCGACTCTCTGCGACCCAGCAGGCTCCTTTGTCCATGGAATTCTCCAGACAAGCATACTGCAGTGGGTTGCCATTCCCTTCTTCAGGGGATCCTCCCAACTGAGGAATCGAACCCAGATCTCCTTCATCGTGGGCAGATTCTTTACTGTCAGAGCCACCAGGGAAGCCCGTGCACTTTCTATTTGCTTACTTGATAAAGACAAGACTTAAGATTACAATAATAATAGAGGCTCTTTGCAAAGACATTGATCAGAAATTTACAAACACCCATACTCCCCGCTCCTCTTATGCCCAGACAAGACTGCCGGGAACAGACACTCTTCTCTGTCCTTTGGCATCATACAAGGTACCATGGGTCATTCCAGAAGGTCTGTGAGCATTGTACAGGTGCCAGCCTTGCGGGCCGATCCGGCCAGGCCCATTGGTGTTTCCATCTCTGGCACTTGGTCACAGGGGAGGGGGCTGGAGGGCTACAGACAGGCTCTGGGCGGTGACACCCTCTTCTTTCTCAGCTTCAGGCTGTCTCCTGCCTCAGATTCTGTCGAGGAGCAGTTAAAGGTGCAGCCAGGCTGTGCTCACAGGGGAGGAATGGAAACATGTTGATTAAGTTTCACGGAAATCATTTTGAGGGGCCCACGTCTAGCCGACGGTGTTTGGGTTCCTGTGGTCCCAGGCTGGGCTGCTCGGTTGATTTTGAGTGGAGAGTGGCCAATTTTCCTCTCTGCAGCTGCCTGGGCCCCGTCACTGTGTGCTTCCCCCAATACTTGGACAGCTTATGAGCCCCTGGGGTTCAGGCCTGTAGCAGGTAGTGCTCTGGCCAAGAGCTCAGAATCATGTTAACTTAGAACATTCTTCCTTTTTACTGGCTGCTCCATATATGGTTAGAGTGTGCGGCCAGCTGAGCCAATGTGTAAAAGCCAAGGCCTCCCAGGCTACAAGCCTCTGACCGTGAGAGGTAAACAGAGTCTTTAGGCCCCACTCGAAACAGGGCAAGACAGCTGGGAAGGGTGCCCCCAAGTCTGGTGGCTGTTGGGGGCCCCAAGGCAGACTCCCAGTGATGAGGCAGAGGGTGGATTTGACCCTCCCAGACCTGGGTTGGATCCTGGCTTTTTCTCCCCTTCTCTGTGACCTTGGGCCAGATCAACCTCAGTTTCTTTATCTGCAAAATGGGATGTTCCTATTTTGCCCCTAGGATGGTTGTGTGTGGCCAAGCAGTGTGAGTAGAGAGTGTGGTTCACAGTAGGTGCCTGGAAACTGTTGTTAGTATGGGGGTGACCCTTGTGGATTCGGGAAGGGACCAGATGTCTTCATATAGAGGCCAGGACTTGAGCTTTGTTCGACAGAATGAGTAAAAATAAATAACAATTAATAACAGTAACAACAACAGCAACAACTTTTACTTTTCTTATGACTTCCTACATCCCTTATCTCCTTCTATGTCCAGAATAGTCATCTGAGCAAGACATGCAGGGGACTAGAATTCATATTTACAGATGGGGAACTGAGGCTCATCATTTTTTTTCCCCCAGACATTGGGATGCAGACTGTAGTTGAGTCACAGGTGGTCCCAGAGTGAAACTAAGTAACGTGGAATAGTGTGGTTAGAGTCTGTCTCTTTCAAACTCTCCTCTGATCTGAGCACCCAGGGAGTAAGCCTCCCTCTGTGAAAAGATGTCTTTAACACCTTTCTAGAGTGTGGTGATCAGAGAGTGTTCTGACCTTCAGGAAGTCACCAAATATCCCTAGAATTTAATGGCAGTATTTGTTTTCATTGTTTACTGTTTGTTTTCAATATTTTTTAAAAATATAGTTGACTTACAATGTTATGTTAATTTCTGCTGTGCAGCAGGGTGGTTCAGTTATACATATATACACACTTTTTATTATTTTCCATTGTGATTTACCAGAGGATATTTTTTAAAGCAAGCGCTGCTTTCTTAGAAGTTTATTTACTGTTTTTATTTTTGGTTGTGCTGGGTCTTTGTTGCTGTGCACAGCCCTTCTCTGGTTGTGTGAGCAGGGAAGGGGCTCCTGTTTGGCTGTGGCTTCTCACTGTCGTGGCCTCTCTTCCCTACTTCGTGCTGTCGTGGCTACGGGCTCTAGGGCACACGGGCTTCAGTATTGCTGCATGCGGGCTCAGGAGTTGAAGTGCAGGGGCTTAATTGCTTCATGGCATGCGGGATCTTCCTGGACCAGGGATTGAACCCATGTCTTCTGGGTTGGCAGGTGGGTTCTTAACCACTGGACCACCAGGGAAGTCCTACCATAGGGTACTGAATGTAGGTCTCTCTGCTACACAGCAGGACCTCGCTGTTTACCCATTGCCTTTTGTTTTTTTTTTAATTAAATTTTACTGAAGTATAGTTGCTATGCAAATCCATTACTCTTTTTTTTTAAATGGTTTATTTTTATGGAAATTGAATAGTAAAAATAGATTTTATATAATAAATGTGTAATTATTTTATAGTTATATATTAAATTATTTGCATAAATATACACTTACAGAGGGGCTTCTCCAATGGTTCAGTTGTAAAGAATCTACCTGCAATGCAGGAGACACGGGTTTGAGGTCTCAATCCCTGGGTTGAGAAGATTCCCTGGAGGAGGGCATGGCAACCCACTCCAGTAGTCTTGCCTGGACAATCACACGGACAGAGGAGCCTGGCAGGCTACAGTCCATAGGTCACAAAGAGCTGGACATGACTGAAGCAACTGAGCACACAGTTACATGAGATATACATATATATGGCTATTATAATAATACATGTAAATATACTTATGAATAAATATAAACGAATACATATTTCAATACATTGAAAAAATAAGTATCAGTTCAGTCACTCAGTCATGTCCGACTCTTTGCAACCCCATGAATCGCAGCACGCCAGGCCTCCCTGTCCATCACCAACTCCCGGAGTTCACTCAGACTCACGTCCATCGAGTCAGTGATGCCATCCAGCCATCTTATCCTCTGTCGTCCCCTTCTCCTCCTGCCCCCAATTCCTCCCATCAATAAAATGATATAAAAACTACCCAATGCATCTTTGGTTTATTTTTGGAGTTACATTCTAGTTAGGCCAACTTATATTGATTTTTCCATTTAAAGTAGTGATATAATAATAATTGTAACCTGACTACAAAAAAAGCAGTGATGGCTGTCGTTTAAAGTGCTTACTAAGTGCTAGACTTTGGCAGAGAATCTACGTGTACTCTCTCACTCAACCTGTCTCAACTCTTTAACGCAGGTAGGATGATAGTCTCCAGCTTTAAAGATGAGGAAATGGAAGCAAAGAGAGTTAAGTAACTTGCCAGGTCACGTGACCAATAAATGGCAGAGCTAGACAAACCGACAAAAGTCCAGCACAGCTGAAAATAATAAATAAATGATTTTTTTAAAAAGATGCAATTATGTATGTAAGTTTTTAAGAAGTAATAAGCGGAGGGACTTACCTGGTGGTCCAGTGGTTAAGCCTTTACGCTTCCACGGCAGGGAGTGTGCGTTCCTTCCCTTGTCTGGGAACTAGAATCCTGAAGCGTGACCAAGAGATTAAAAAAAAAAAAAGTGAGTGGATTTGAAGAAAAGTAGTAAATGATGATAGTACAAAAGGTATTAAAAAGAAAAGGTATTCAGATACGCTAATATTCATGAAGGTGACAATAAATGATTAAATTTCCAAAAACAAAACAAAACATAGCTAGCCCAACTCCATGTGCCCACGAGGAACGAGGCCCAGCAAGGAAGTGCCTACTCCAGGCAGCACAGCAGAGTAGGACCTAGGAGAGGGGAGGGACGGGTGGCAGCCTGAGTTAGGGTGTCTGTGTGTTCATGGGTGTCAGACAGGGTCCCCCAACTTCCTGTCCCCACTGCTGGCCTCAGGATTAGATGGCCAGGGAGGAGAGGTGGTATTGGGATTACTGGGTGTTGGCCAGGGGAGGCATTGAGAGAAGTCCCCAGGCCAGATGAGCTTTTCCTTGTTCTTCGAAATCAAACCCCATCCCCATGCTAGTGTGAAAATAGCGCCTCCTGGGCTTGTGCACTGCTGTGTGTGGGGGTGTGTCCCCTCTGAGCTTCCTGCTGTCATGCCAGGACCCTCCTTCCTTCAGAATGGGGGCTGTAGACATTCTTTCATTGGTTCTACAGAGAGCAGTAGAGGGCCTCCCTTGCGCTCAGCTCTGTGGGTGCTGGTGACCCAGCAGTGACCCTGACACTTGTCTAAATGCCCTGAGCTAGCATCCCTTGCTTTATAGCCTCCTGGCATTGGAATCTTTCTGGGATGGAGAAATGCATTTTTCCTTCTCCTCAAAGTCTCTATTTTATTCCCTATCTCCAGGGACCTCATTTAGAAAAATGATTTTTCTGCCCTAGATAGGCCTTCTTTATGTTGAAGTCTTATTTATTCTCGTCTTCCTTTACACCCCTCAACAATAGATGGACTCATAACGGCACCCAATCTGGGGCAACCAAAAGGGCTTTCATCAGGCTTTTGAAGAGCTGAAAATCACAACCCACGGATCCCACCAGACCTGGTTGGGAACCTCTGGCCTTGTTCCACTTGCCCATTTTACAGGTGGAAAAGCTGTGACTCAGAGAGGGACACTTTATTCATCCCTCCACATTTACTGAGAACCCATTTTATGCCAGGAACGAAGACCCTAGATGAATAGGAGCCAGAGCTGGCTGTGTTAGTTTCTGTTGCTGCTGAAATAAATGACCACAAGTCTAGTAGCTTACAGCAACATGAATTTGTTATCTTGCATCTCTATAGATCAGCAGGTCCAACTCATTGGGCTCACTTCAAGGTGTTGATGGGCTGCATTCCTTCCTGGAGACTCTCAGTGAGAATCCGTTCGCCTTCCCCAGCTTCTTGGAGCCGCCCACATTCCTTGGCTCTGCCTCCATTTTCAAAGCCAGCAGCATGTCCTCTCTCGGATGCTTCTTCCACGGTCACATTTCCTCCTGACTTTTGCCTCTTCTGCATTCTCTTCCACTTTTGAAGATGCTTGTTACTGGATTGGGCCCACTTGAATAATCCAAAATAATCTCCCCATTTTAAATCCAGCTGATTAGCAACTTTTATTCCATCTGCAATTTTAGTTCCTCTTTGCCACGTAAGGGGATTTAGTGACAGGTTCCACAGATTAGAATGTGGGCATTTGGGGGCGGGGGGCGTTATTCTGAATACCACTCCTGTCCTCAGGGAGCCTGGGCTCCACCAAGGGAGACAAAATCAGTGTGGCGTTCGCCATGGAGGCTGAGAAAAGGGGACACTTGACCCAGCTGGGATGGGAGCGGGAGGTCAGAGAAAGTCTGGAAGAGATGATGGACTGGCTGGGATGTTGCATATGAGAAGGAGTTAGTTTAGTGAGCATGGAGGTGGGAGGCATCCCTGGAGGAAGGAACAGCATGTGCGAAGCCTGGAAGTGAGGAAGAGAGTGCTGTGTCCTTGTGGCAGAAGCCTGGGGAGAATAGTGAGGCTGGAGGCCAGGCTAGCTGCTTTCTAAAGCCAGTGAGAAACCTGTGAGCAGGTTTTGAGCAGGAGACTTGCAAGGCCAGGTTTGCATTAAAAAAAATATATATATATATATTTATTTGGCTGTGCTGGGTCTTAATCGTGGCACATGGAATCTTCGATCATCATTGTGGCATGCGAGATCGTTGGTGGTGGTGCTGGTTGCTCAGACGTGTCCAGCTGTTTACGACCCCATGGACTGTAGCCCCCCAGGCTCCTCTGTCCATGGAATTCTGCAGGCAAGAATACTGGAGTAGGTTGCCATGCCCTTCTCCAGGGGATCTTCCCGATCCAGGGATCCAACCCAGGTCTCCCACATTACAGGCAGATTCTTTACTGTTTGAGCTACCTGGGAAGCGAGATTGTTAGTTGCGGCATGTAGGATCTAGTTCTCTGATCAAGAATCAAACCCAGGCCCCTTGCATTGGGAGTGTGGAATCTTAGCCACTGGACCACCAGGGAAATCCCCCAGGTTTGCATTTGAGAAAGATCACCCTGGGGTCCTGTTGGAGAAATGGCTGGGAAGGAGACTAGAGATGGGAAACCAGTGACGATGTGATTCAGTAAAAGAAGTGATGGGGACCTGGATCAAGGCAAGGAAGGGGAACAGAGCAGAGGGAGTGGGTTGGTGAACTGTTGGAGATGAGAAGACTATAGGATACAGTTGACAGTTGCCTGTGGGCAGGAGAGGCAGGAGGAAGGGGCAAGATGATGAGCAGATTTCTGGTTTAGGAGTCTGACTGGATGAGGGGGCCAATCACTAAGGTAGGGTTGTGGAGAAGGAGTAGGCTTAGGAGGGTATGTGTTGATGGTCTGTTCCCAAGAAACACCTAGGGAAGGCATCCTCCATATATGAATATGGGCACTTGTATCAATTATACCAACTTGTATCTGTTGGTTATAGCTGTGTAACAAACCACCCCAAACAAGTAGTATAAAACAGCAACCACTTATTATCACTCATGTGTCCGAATATGGCTGGGGCTTGCCTGATCCAGGCTGGGCTTTGCTGGTGGCTCACCTTCAAACTGCAGGCTTGCAGGTCAGCTAAGTAGCCAGATTTGGGATTGTTGACCACCCCTTCCCTTCTGGCCCTGACCTGAATGCCTTCCCTTGTTCTACTCTACCTTGGACCAGCAGATGATAACCGAGCAAAGAGCTACAGGAGGGGAGGGAATCAGGATGTCTTAAGGAGGAGCATTCTAGGCAGAGGCAACAGCCAGTACAAAGGCCCTGAGGTGAGATTTTGCCTAGTGTTTGAAGAACAGGAAGAAAAGCAGTGTGGCTGGAGGGGGTGTGTGAGTGGGAAGGGGTAGCAGAGGAAGTCAGAGTTAGCCAGGACCTTAGTCACATGGGGCCAGGAAGGTCCTGGGAAGTGGCCACTACTCTTATTGTTATTGCTGCTATCACCTTCCATCCTCTTCTCCTGTCCCCCGCAGGACCCCCCATCCCTGGATGCAGCCATCCAGCACGCCCTGGCGGGCCTCTATCCCCCTTTTGAGGCAACAGCACCTACCATCCTGGGTCAGGTGTTCCGTCTCCTGGATTCTGACTTCCGGGGCGATGGACTGAACTTCCTCCTGGATTTCCTGATCCCTGCCAAGCGCCTGTGTGAACAAGTGCGTGAAGCAGCCTGTGTAAGTTGAAAGGGACATGAGGTCAGGGTACAAGCTCTCCCAGAAGGGCTGGAGGTGAGCAGAGAAGGAAATGGGCTGGTGTGTGTCTTGTTGAAGAGCACGAACTGAGGATGTGGGATGGTTTTCGGGTGTTAATTGCTTGCCCCCCAAAAGACTTAAGCCCCATAGATGGACAGGAAGGTCCCTTGGGCCTTTACCCTCTGACATCTAGGAGTCAATCACATTTGCACTTTAAATAACAAGGAGGGAGGCCTGGGTAAAGCATCCATGTGGATTCTCTGGCCCCCAGGAATTGATACTGTGGACATCAACTGGCTATCTTGACTGAAGTGGGAAAGCTTCAGTAGAAATAGTAGAGAATGTCCCAGACCTTCCTTGGAGCCCTTGTGGCATCAGAACTCTTGCTTTCCTCCCTGGATGATGAATGAACGAATACCAACTTTGATCAATTAATAGGGACCGCCTAGAGCACCTGGTTGGCTCAGTAAGAAGGGATTCTATGAATGGTTAATTATGTCTTCAATGTTTAAGGATGCAATAGACATACTAGTGCTTGTCTGACTCTTTGTGACCCCATGGACTGTAGCCTGCCAGGCTCCTCTATCCATGGGATTCTCCAGTCAAGAATACTGGAGTGGGTTGTCATTTCCTCCTCCAGGGGATCTTCCTGACCTAGGAATCGAACCCATGCCTCCTGCACTGGCAGGAAGATTCTTTACCACTGAGCCACCTGGAAAGTCAATGAGACTCCTTCAAACCCAGATCTCAAGGAGCCCTCTCCTGAGGCAAAGTGGAAAGAAAAGTGTTTTAGGCAGAACTCATTGGCTGCAAATGACAGATCCTTACTTAGGTCAGGACAAGGTGATCCTGACATGAGTCTGAGGTGATCCACTAATCAGACCCCTTCAGGACTCTGTCTCTTGTCTCTGCTTCTACTGCTTGTCAGGATCATTCTTACAAGCTAGGTGTTTCCTCAAGGGTGGAGCCCAGGGCAGCACCAGGATCAAACCCTACTCTGAAGAAGAAAATGAACTCTTCCCCATCAGTTGCAGATAGAAAACCACAAGGGAGAATCCTGATTGGCTGGGCTTGAGTCTTGCTCCCGTGCTTGGACCAATCATTGAGACAAGAGGAATGAGGTACCAGGATTGGCCAGGTTTGGATCCTGTGTCTATCCTTGGACCAATTATTGCAGCCAGAGGAATGGATAGGAGGACTTTGCAGACTTGAATCGTATACCTCCCTCTGTGCTCAGAGGGTGGAGATTGTTTTAAGAAAAGGTTAGGGAGAGGTCTTTGGAGACCAAAAGCTTCATGGAACTTACCCTCATCCTTCAGAGTTGCTGATTCTGCTCTGCCCTTCTGTTATTCAATGCCCACCCCTAACTGCTCTAGCCTCAAGAATTGCTAAGAGCATCTTAGGTCCTACTAGCCTTTCCTGAGTTGCTCATATCTGTCAGGGACCTGGCATATCAGGAACAGAAATAAATGGAGGAATTATGTGCATCATTTCAGTGATAGAAAAGAATTGAATGCAGTTCAGGCTTAGGAGGCTAGAATAAGAGATGGTTGGAACTGGAAGGAAATAGGTCATTTCATTCTAGGTGCTTAGCACGGTGGCTAGCACATAGAAATAGCTCCATACACATTCACTGTTCTTGGACGAGAAGAAAGAGTCTCGCTGAAACATTGCAGCCAATTTCCACATATCCATGTTGACATTATTTAAGCTGTATCCTCCCCATCCTTCCCTCCTGGCTCAGTAGTAAAAAATCCGCCTGCCAATGTAGGAGGCACAGGTTTGATCCCTGGGTCGGGAAGCACTCTTGGAGGAGGAAAAGGCAACCCACTCCAGTATTCTTGCCTGAAAAATCCCATGGGCAGAGGAGCCTGGTGGGCTACAATCCATGGGTTGCAAAAAGTCGAATATGACTGAGCCACTGATCACACACACAGTGGTTCCCCATCTTTATTTCTTCTCCCTAACAAACTATACATCTACCAGCTTCTTTTATTTGGCCATTAAAACTGCATTTGCACTGTTCCTTTCCCATTTATTCTGGGGGCAAAGATCACAATAGTTAGATTTTTTATATTTTAAATTATGGACAACTTTAATTGTAATTATAGGTGAATTTGTGTCACCACAGAGCAGGGAGTGGTGGCATGGAATTAATGTATGCCCCCAGGGGTCAGGTGCCCAAGGTTCAAATCCAGTCTCCATCACTATGAAGTTGGGGGATCCGTGTCTCCTCTCTGAACTTCAGTTTCCTCATAAGGAAAGCAGGCATGTTAATAACACAGGATGTACATACCTCACTGAGATGATACACACAGCTTAGCACAGAACCTGGCATGAGGAAATTGTTCAGTAGCTGCTGGCTGTTACTTTACCACTGTCTCCTTTCTCCCTATGAACTAAGAATGCTCTGGCCTCAAAGTCTTTCTTTGTAACCACCAGCACCCAGACAGACAGCCACAATCAATGAAGCCTAGGGAGACTGGAGACAAACATATGGCTGATTCTAAATGTGAGCACAAGTCCTCCTTTCGCTGCTTTTCAGCTGTGTGATGACGAGGCTTTTTTTTTTTTTTTACCATCTCTCTGAGCCTTGATTTTCTCATCTGTAAAGTGGGAATGATAGTTCCTGAACTGCCTGCACTCCTGAATTACTGTGAGTCAAATAAGATGATCATAACAGTCATTTCTATGGTGATTTGCTATTTGCAAAATACCACTCGGCTGTTTCATCTCATTCACTGAGAAGTGGAGGGAGGGGGAAAGATGCTGTAAACAGCAGAGGACTATATGAAGAGGGTGAAATAACGCACAGACTTGTGGTTTATGGATAGAAAGTTTCTTGGAGATAGCCAAATCTGTCGTGTAACTGAAATGAACTGGCTTATCAACAAGGCAGGTACAGGTATGGTCGGATCTCATCATTCCCCCAATTCATAATTCCAGAAAACACCTGCTTGATTCACAGGAAGTTCAGTGTCATTCTCTGCAAGTCTCCCATACACTCATCCAAATTACATGAGATTATTGGAGCTTATTTGATCTGCGGGAATCAGACTCTTTCCCAAGTCAGGAAGAGAAAGACCTGTTTTCAGTTTGGTGAAGCTGTTGTTTCTGTTGATGCCACTAGGTGTCACTGTTGAACACTGGGCCCGCACAGCGCCGACTAAGTGAGCATGCACGAACATCTACTCATTACATTTTACGCATTGCATTGTTTTTTAAAAAACATACATGTATTTATGATCTCACTTAATACTCATACCAACCCAATAATATCAATGTGTGTATTGGTATCTGAGCTCAGTCACTCAGTTGTGTCTGATTCTTTGTGACTCCCTGGATTGCAGCCAGCCAAGCTCCTCCATCCATGAGATTTTTCCAGGCAAGAGTGCCTGAGTGGGTTGTCATTTCCTTCTCCAGGGGATCTTCCTGACCCAGGAATTGAACCTGCATCTCCTGCATTGGCAGGCGGATTCTTTACCACATGGGAAAGTCCTAATAATACCAATATGAATCATTATTCCTATTTGCAAATAGGGAAGCTGAGGCTCAAAGAAATTATGTCATTTGCACAAGTTAGCAATACAGACCTTGGAACCCATGTCTCCCTGGCCCTAAAGTGGAGGGTTCAACTTGAACTGGGTTGAGAGGAGTTTTGATGGTTGGAAAGGAGAAGGCAGCCAGCAGGACAATCCTCATGGAAAAGGCTCTTGCTAACTGGTGCCTGGCGCTCAGAGCTTTTCTCCCTTGGCCCAGTAGGTGAGCAAGTATTGGTATTTTCAAGGTCAGGGCCAGGACTAGGGGGAGCAAGAGGCATGGAGGGCCCAATGTTTAAGGAGGCACTCCTCTCAGGGCTGCGTGACTTGCAGGATGCTGAGAGTGGGGCCTCCTTGGATGCTGTGTCCTAGGCACCTTTCTTGCCTCACCTGAGTCCTCGACCTGTTCAACGTTCCTTCTGGGAGAGGGAAGGAAGAAACCCGTGGGCGGGGCTTTCAGAGCCCGATTCTCTGATGCTGTCTCCTCCTCTTTGCAGGCCCCCTACTCACACCGCCTCTTCCTGCACGAGGGCTGGCCGCTGTGCCTGCGGGATGAGGTTGTGGTCCACCTGGCACCCCTCAATCCCCTCTTACTACGCCAAGGTGACTTCTACCTCCAAGTCGAGCCCCGGGAGGAGCAGTCCGTCTGCCTCACGATCAAGTGCCTCTCTGTGGACCTCCGCACAGTGGACACGAAGCCTGTCCCTGAGTCATCCTATCCTTTACTTTTCACCCAAGCCTGGCTGGAGGCCATCAACAGTGACTCTGAGGGCAGTCCCCTACACAACTGCCTGGTAGCTTCAGAAGATGGCATGGCCCCTGTGCCCTGGACCAAGATAACCAGCCCAGAGTTTGTGGATGACAGACCCCCAGCAGTGCATCTCCTCTCCCCAGCCTGGGAGTCCCTTCAGTTAGAGGCACTGGATTTGAGCAGCTCTCAAGAGCTGCACCAGGCCAGGTGCCCAGATAGGCAGGTGCTGCTTGTCCAGAGTTTGGGCAAGGGCAGGACACACAGGAACAAGTACCCAGGACTCATCAAGGTGGAGCAAGCTGGACCTGGGGAGGTGGGCTTCAGGGTGGACAGTGTGGCCAGCCAGGACCTGGAGGGAGAGTATGTGGCTCTTCTGGACTTTTCCCAAGAGAGCAGAGAAGGGTCTCCCAGTAAGGAGGTGTCGACGCCCAATGGGTATCCTTTGGGGGCACCAGAAGAGCTATCTGGAACCAAGGAAATCCCTTTCTCTCAAAGGATGCTTCCTCTGTCAGGGGCCAGTGGAGAGCCTTCCTTGGAAAAATGGGCTTGTGAGAAGCCTGAAAGCTTGGGGGAGAAACCCTGTGTTTGGGGCTTGAGGAGAAAGGCTAATGATAAAGTCCCTACCCAAGACTCAGAACACCAGCCCCGAGAGCCATACCTCAGCATCTTTGTAAACCCACTGCATTGTGCATCTGGCCTCGGGACAGGTGGCTCAGAAGAGCCACCCGCCTCCAAGACACAGGGCATTCAGGGAAACTCAGAGAACGTGGTCCAGCTCAAGCCAGGACCAAAACAAGCATCCTCTCCCCGGCTCTGCCCAGCTTCTCCTCTTGCTGCTCCAGCCTCCAAAACCAAGATGGAAGAGAGGACCAAACAGGGCAATGGGAGACTTGCCAAACCTGTGACCAACCCTGGTCGAAACACTTCCTCTACTGGGTCGCCCACTCCTGGGCTCAAATTCTCATTCTTAAAGGGGCAGAAGCAAGCCCCTGCGGCCCCAGAGAAAGCCTCACTCCAGCATGATGGGCCCTGGAAAGTCTTGTGTTCACTCTACTCACCCAAACCCAACCGAGCCAAGTGCTTAGGGAAAGGTAAGATGCCTGCATGCTCAGCTGGAGAGGGCAACTGTTCTCTAGATGTGATCAGGTGACAAGGTGGTGTAGGATGTCAGGGACGAGATTCATCTGGGCTGGGTCCATCTCAGGGGCTTAGAGCATGGGGTGGCATGTCAAGAAGCTTAAGGTCTCTTGAGCCTGTAATTGAGCAAGATTCTGTGGTTGTGTTGAGACAGCCTGAGTCTATACCCCAGTTTGGCCATAAACTGTCTGGGTGACCATGATCAATGACTTAACCTCTGTAAGGCCAGGTCTCCCTGTCTGTGCAGTGAGGATCTCGTCTGCCTCCTCGAGTTGTTTTGCGGTTCAAAGACAACACCAATAGTAAGGAGCTCAGCACAATGCCTGCCACATAGGAGATCGATATTGTAAGCGCTTATCGTTAGGCAGAATGTGAGAAAACATTTTCCCTGGGAAAATCCATCTTCTGCAATATTCTTTGTTGTTTATCCGCAGCTGGAACAACTCAGACCGAAACATCTGGCCTAGACGCTGACTCAGACCCAGTGACTGAGGAAAAGGCTGACTTCCCAGAAGCTTCTGCCGGCCCTCCAGAAAAAAGCCCCGCTCTGGACGAGGACCCCCCAGGGCTTGAGCCCAGGATTGGGGCCCTGAGCGTGGAGATATTCCATTCCAGGATTGCATGCCTGCCAGGTCCTCAGGGGCTGTAGGGGCGAGTGGAGGTGAAGGGGAGGGAGCGGTGGGGGTGGGGATGGGGTGGCTGACAATCTTCAGATGTTGGTGGGTGTGGGGGAGCAGGGAAGGTCCTAGATGCCTGTGTTCTGGACCAGGCCTCCCTGGGACTCAGATTCTTCATCTTTCCAATGAAGGAGGTTAAAGAAATTTCTAGGTATTCCTTCATCCATCTATCCATTCCTCCCTCCCTCCCTCCATCCATCCATCTGTCTTACTTCCAGTGAGGCCATCAAGGTGAATGTCTTAGGTCAGGTTCCCTAGAAGCAAAGCTTAAGACAGGGATCCTTGGGGTAGTGATTTATTTTCCTGAAGGTTGCTTTCAGGGGAAGGGGAGTGAGGGAGGCAGGGCAAGGCAGGGGAGAAGCTAAGCCAGGATGTGACCTGATTCTCTGAGGGTGGGGCAGCTCTGGAGCATGAATTACATCACAGAGATTGTTCTATCTTAAGGTTCAGGGGCTGACCTGTTGTACACCTGGATCTGTGAGTCATCAGCAGCAGGCTGATCCTGGGATGAGGATGCAAGTGAACCCGTGACCCAGTTCAGCGGAGGGCAATTCTTCAGACAAGGGGACATCTCTGGGCCAATTTACAGCCTGTAACTACAGCCTCTGGGGGATGAGTGCTCTGACCTGATAACGGGGGTCTGATTGGGGTGTCAACGTCATCCAGTACTGAGAGTGTTATCACTCTTGTTTAACATTTTTTCATCTTTGCAATAAAGATTTATTGAGCACCTACTGTGCGTCAGACCCTGGGCTTAGCACTGAGGCTTCAGCAGAGAACCAAGCCTGCTCTCAGGAAGCATATTCTGGGAGTAAATTCAACAGGTTATTACAGTAGGTTATTATAATTCACAGTAAAATGTGACTCTGTGGCATTACAGGGGACTTTGGGAGGCGCGATGAGGCCCCTGGGCTGCTTGGGGTAGAGGAGAGGTCAGGCAAGACTTCCTGAAGGAAGTAACGTGAAACTCAGTCCTGTAGTATGAGTAGGTGTTATCTGTGTAAAACGGTGGGGATGGTGTTCCAGGCACAGAGAACAGCATGTGCAGAGTTCTCCAAGCAAGAGAAACCACTGTGCTTTCTGGGAACTGACTGTCCTGCAAGTCTGTTTTATTTCATAGACATCTAAATTTCTGCGGACGTATCCGGGGGGACACTGATCTGTCATTTTGTTTTGTTTTCCTTTTTAAAAATATTTACTTATTTATTTGGCTGCCTCGAGTCTTCGTTCTGGCATGTGGGTTCTTTGTTGTGGGCGACTCTCTAGCTGCAGCACGTGGGCTCAGTAGTTGCAGTGCTGGGGCTTAGTTGCCCGTGGCATGTGGGATCTTAGTTCCCCAACCAGGGATCGAGCCCCTGTCCCCTGCATTGGAAGGCGGATTCTTAACCATTGGACCACCAGGGCAGTCCCTGCTCTGTCACTTTAAAACTCCTGGAGGACATTGTCTGTCTTCTTGGTCATCTTTGTTGAAGCTCAGGCTGTTTGTTCCTATATTGGTGCTAAGTTGCTTCAGTCGTGTCTGACTCTTTGCGACCCCATGGACTGCAGCCTGCCAGGCCCCTCCGTCCATGGAATTCTCGAGGCAAGAATACTGGAGTGGGTTGCCATGCCCTCTTCCAGGGGATCTTCCCTACCTAGGGATTGAACCTGCGTCTCTTATGTTTCCTGCATTGGCAGGTGGGTTCTTTACCACTAGCACCATCTAGGAAGCCCCGCCCCCATGTTAATTGTTCACAAAGTCTCACAATCCTTCTGTGTTCTAGATGGTTGCACCCGTGTGTAAGGCAACACTTGCGAAGGTGGTTAAGTTTGTTGAAGGCTTCATGAGCTACAAAGGGTCTCCCACACTTCCACACTGCGGAGGGGGTTGTACCTGCACGGAGTCGACAGTGCTCACTGAAGGGTGGCCTTGAGTGAGGTGACTCTGGGGGTCAGGGCTGTGAGTCCAGAGTGCAGGACAGGCCCAGTTTCCAGTGGCCAGGGCCTCTTTCCCCCTGCTAGACTTTCCCTTCCCCACAGTGTAGACAGACTGTGCTGACCCCCTGGGCCTCAGACTCTTGACCCTTGTGGGGAGCATGGGGCACACTGTCTGGATTCCTGGAACAGGAAATAGTCTGTGGAGAAATCATGGTTAGATGTCTGCAAGAATAAATAGTGGGACTTCCCTTGTGGTCCAAACTCTGCGTGCAGGGGGCACTGGTTCAATCCCTGGTCAGGGAAGATCCCGTATGCCGCGTGGTATGGCCAAAAAAAAAAAAAGAGTAAATAGTGACCTGTCAGCTGTGGAATGCACACTCACTACATGGGGGCTGAGATGAGGACAGAGATAATGGCTATTACAACAACTGCTGTTTATGAGGCCCTTGCCCTGTGTTAAATGTTTCTCAGGAACTGTTTCATTTAGTCTTTGAAATAGCCTAATCCGCTCAGTATTGTATTCTCCCCATTTAACAGATGAGGAAACAGGCTCAGAGACACACTGACTTGTCTAAGGACACAGAACAAGTCAGTGCAGAACTGGGACTTCAGTTCCTGTCTGTGTGATCCCAAAGCTCATTCTGTGAGCTCTGTTCTGCCCAAGGTGCCCAGGGCAAGGGGTGCCCAGAGAAGGGTGAGGCTGCCTCCGCATGGAGGATGGTTTTGGGGATGACTTTTCTGAAGAAGTAGTTTTTGAACTGGGTCTTGAGGGATGAATGGGAGTTCAGATGGAGAAGAGAAAGGGCATTCCAGACAGAGGGACTAGTACAGGCAAAACCTAGAGGCCACAGAGTAGGTTCCTATAGAAGGGGCTCCAGCAAAGTGCTCACTGCTCATGTGTGTGCTTTCTCTTCCAGGCGGTCGGGACAGGGCGGGGCGGCCCCTGCTCCTGGTGTCGACCACCAAGGGCCCCTGGGAGGCGCCGTGGTGCACGGCCTCGGAGGTCACCAAGCTGTTTTCTTACCTGTGCACCATCCCCAGGTAAGGGGCTGGGCCAGCCTGACCACCCCATGCCCCCTCGGCCCCTCAGCCCAGAGCCCAGCACCAGGTACCATATGAAGAGACATCACATCCTCTTGGTCCTGAGCCAGATGATGGGAAGAAAGCAGGACAGACCAAAAAAGCAGGATAGTCCCTGACACGGGGGCGTTCCCAGGCTGGTGGGGGAGATGGATGGTATGCAAGGAGCCAGCCACGGACCAGCAGCTCTCGGGAGTGTTAGTGTGGTGAAGAAAACAGGGATATCGTAGATCAGTGCGGTTCTCAAACTCAACAGGCATCGGAACCATCTGGAGGGCTGTTAAAACAGATGGTTGGGCCCCACCTCCAGAGTTTCTGGTTCAGTTGACTGGTCTGCATACGACCTGACGATGTGTATTTCTAACAAGTTTCCTGGTGATACTGATGTGGGTGGGCTGCAAACACATTTTGAGAGCCTCCGTTGTAAAAGGAAGGGCGAGGGGCGGTTAGTTTCAACTGAGAAATCAGGGAAGTCTTCCCTGAGGAAGTGATACTTGAGTTGGTGATGTACAGGGAAGCCTGGCATGCTGTAGTCCACAGGGTCGCAAAGAGACAGACTGAGCGACTGAACTGAACTGATCTGAATTATAAATATTTGTTGAACAAATGAAGGAAAGGGTGAATGGGTGAAGGAATGAATAAGCGAGAGAGCAAAAGAATGAGTGAGTGATGAGGCTCACTCATCACTGATGATGAGTGATGACCAGGCTTATTTCTACCACCGCCCCTTCCCTCTACCTCCCATAAGACTTCAGGTTGGACTGCCTGGGGAAGAGATTCCATCTTTCCTCTGAGTCGCAGTGCCCAGGCAGAGGTGGGCTGGGGAGGGAGTCGGGGGACCCTTTGGAACCTCCTCCTCCAACTCCACCCCATGGGAGCCAACACTGCCACCTGCTGGCCACTGAGATTTTTCTACCCTTTGTCCAAAGAGGAGTGGTTTTTCCCGTCTGAAGGGGAGATGGAATCCACCCCCGCCCCCTACCAATCTGCTGTGTGACCTGGGAGTGGTTACTTTGCCTCTCTGAAATGCCCCCTGAAAAAGGGAGATGACCAAGTGGGCTGTGAGGACCAAGCATGATCACAAAAAGGGAAGTGAGGTGCAGTGTGAACTGCGCATTTGTTGTTTTTCAGTCGCTCAGTCATGTCCGAGTCTTTTCGACCCCATGGACTGCAGCACGCCAGGCTTCCCTGTCCTTCACCATCTCCCGGAATTTGCTCAAATTCATGTCCATTGAGTTGGTGATGCCATCCAACCATCCCATCCTCTGTCATCCCCTTCTCCTGCCTTCAACCTTTCCCAGTACCAAGGTATTTTCTAATGAGTCAGCTCTTCGCATCAGGTGCCCAGAGCACTGGAGCTTCAGCTTCAGCATCAGTGCTTCTAGCGAATATTCAGGACTGATTTCCTTTAGGGTTGCACCTGGGGATTTCCTTTAGCACTGCGCATGGGGTTCTCATATGCTGGGCTTGCCTCTTCATTCCTGTTGTGAACCACCATTGCTGGGCACCTGCCCTGAGACAGGCTTCATACTGGGTCGTGCTGGGGACCCCAATCCTCCTATATTGGGCCTTGACCTCTATGGGTGTCCAGGCTGGCAGTGGAGGCAGGGGTGGAAATGAACTTCCCTCCCAGTATGGGCACAGCCAGAAGCAGGTGAGGACCTGAAGTCAGAGCCCTGGCCTCACCTCCAAGAGCCTCCTCTCACTGTGTGCTATGTCACTGCCCAGCACCTCAGTTTCCCCTCTCACGACAGTGATAACAGCAGACATTGACATCCCTGTTTCTAATCCATCAGTCCTCATCACAGCCCCCGGAAGCCTACACTATCATTAGCCCCATTTACAGCTGGGAAACTGACTTCTAGAGAGGTGAAACAACATGCCCAGGTCACTGCCACAGCTCCACATCTCACACTGGCCACCTCTGGCTTTGGTCTGTGACTTGGGTGGTTGTAAGACTTGAAGGCAGTTGGGGGTTACTTTCCCAGTCTGATCGAATGGCCAGGGTAATTGGAACCACAGACTGCCTGGCTCCACCCCCTACCCACTGGACACATTTCTTGAAGGACGAGCAGGGGTGGAAGTGAAGCATCCTTACTGACAATTGAAACTGTTTGGAAAATCCCAAGGTAATCACTGAAAAGTACCCTGTGAACCGGTGAGGATGTTTGGGCTGCAAGTAACAAACTCCAACTCAAAATGTCTTATCTGATACGGAAATGTAGCAGTCTTTGTCTCTGCCTTATAGCTCTTTGTAAGAACATTTTAAAGGAGAAAATGTCTTTCCCAGAAGTCTCCAAGAAACATCTCCTCACATCTCATTGGCCAGAAAATGTCACATGGTCCCTATCTAAACCAATCATTGGCCAGGGGAATTGGGTCAGCTGTTGGCCTCAACCAATCAGAATCCAGGCCCTGGGGGCGGAAGGGATGTGGTTATAGGAAGAAAGTTGGATTCTTGAACAAAATGAGCCTTCTCCCCCAACAAAAGGGGTGAATGAAGGTTGGGTGACTCACCTACTGCAACTGGGATAGTAGCATATAGTTTATGATTATTAGGGTGTCTGAGAGAGCTGTGTGAGGTACTGTAGGAGGCCTGAAGAGGGAGCAATACGCTCTGCCTGGAGAAGAATCATGGAGGGCTCTCTGGAAGTGGTGTGTGTTGGGGGCTTGGGGAGGCACTGGAAATTTGTCTTGTAGGATGAAGAGTGCAGTAGTACCCAGGTTTTTGGCAGCCAGTTTCCCTCACCTTCCACTGGGTCCTTCCCCTTCGAGGGCCTGATTCAACCAATAAGACTGCCAATTCTGTTTACCACCCACAGGCCTGAAGATAAAACTAAGGGGTTGGCAGTTGTGATTGATGCTAGGAAA
Organism: Bos mutus; assembly: GCF_027580195.1. Lineage (NCBI taxonomy): Eukaryota > Metazoa > Chordata > Mammalia > Artiodactyla > Bovidae > Bos > Bos mutus. The sequence continues at coordinate 51,430,143 of NC_091629.1, read as the reverse complement.
CAGCCCCCACATCCCGGTCTGGTCAGTGCCCTGCAGGCCACCCAGGTGAGTGGAAGTGGACAGCCTCAGCCTACCAAGTTTTAGAAGCACTGGAGGCCTTTGGATATTCACAGATCCTGGGGATGCTCAGAGCTAGGACTGGGACCCCAGGCAGGGAACCTTAGTTGCAGATAATAGAAACCCCAGCCCAGGGGATTTCCCTGGTGGTCCAGTGGGTAAGACTCTGTATTTCCACTGCAGGGGGCTTGGGTTCGTTTCCTGTTTGGGGAACTAAGATCCCACATGCTGTGCAGCAAAAGAAACCCCAACCCAAACATGCTTAAAGACAAAGGTCATTGGTTGATGTGACTCAGTCTGGAAATTAAATCCAGCCTCAAGTACGACTTGATTTGGGGGCTCAGATATTGTCCCCAGGATCTGGTTTCTCTCCCCATTTCTGGCTCCATTCCTCCGGGAGAGTGCCATTATCAGCCAGGACCCACTCTTTTGGCTGTGCGGTCCCCACCGTCTCTAATTTCATATGATCTGTCATTTAAATCCAAAAGAAAAGAGCAATTCTTTTCCCAGAAGTCCCAGCAAAAGCTTTCTTGAGGACCTTCTTAGCCCCCGTTGGCTCAGGTGTCCATCCATCAGTCAACCTCTGTGGTCAGGGGACTGTGGCACACTGATTGGCTGAGGTTTAGCTCACGTAAATCTCACCAACTGAGAATGGGGCAGGGAAGAGATTCATAACTCACCAGTACAGGCAGCAGCATAAACGGAAGCTTGGGATAAGCTCACCTTGTGGTCTGACTTCCACCCCATCTCCTCCTACTTCTCCCTTTCTGGATGGGGAAACTGAGACCCAGAGGGGGCGGGGCACCCAGAAAGTCTGCAACCCAGCTTGAACCTGCTGTTCCCTTGACTTCCGATGACTCCCAATAAATCATTTGACTCATCCTCCAAATAAGGATCCCAGGCCTCCCTTCCATGTGGATCCCAGGCATGCGGAACCCTTACCCTGTCCCCATGGCCCATTTGCCCGCATCTTAGAGGGGAAGCTCGGTGAGGGCCTAGGCAGATCAGCTCTGAAATGGTTCTCTCTGACAGGCGCTGGTCCCAGCCTCCATCCGTGCCATGCTTTTCCTGGGGGAGAAGGAGGCAGCTCTCCAGCTGGAGGCACTACCTGACATCCAGGTAAGGGGAAGGCAGCATTGGTTGAGGTGCAGAGGAGTTGGGCTTGCGCTGAGCTGGGGTGAAGAATGGTGGCCCTGGAATAATAGAGTGCAAGTCAATTAGATATGAGGCCTGGATGCTACAAGGCTCCTGCCCAGCCCCCATGGTGTGCAAGTGTGCTCAGTCACGTCTGATTCTTTGCGACCTCATGGACTGTAGCCTGTCAGGCTCCTCTGTCCATGGAATTCTCCAGGTGAGAATACTGGAGTGGGTTGCCATTTCCTCCTCCAGGGGATCTTCCCGACCCAGGGATTGAATCTGTGTGCCCTACATTGGTAGGCAGAATCTTTACCACTCAACCACCAGGGGTGCCTACAGATTTCGTGGGGAATCACTGGTTCCCCAAGTACTGATTAAGTGGTTCTGGGTTGGGCCTGGGATTCTGCATTCTAGCATGTTCCTAAAGTGCTGCTGGGACTGCTGGTCCGTGGAGCACACTTGAAAAACCAGGGATGAAAAATGGGCTCCAGAACCCCACAGAATTCTCCCCATCCCACACTTAGGTATGTGGAGCTGTTTGTACTATAAACCTCAAGCTTCACTACCTGGGAAAAACAGTCAGCTAGTCCCTGCTCCACATCTTAGTGGGTACCGTTAGGATTTGGCGACTTTTCTCAACATCCCCAAGAACATCTCCATGGGTCTCCAGAAAATGGTACAGGACTGCAGAGGAGTTGCACGACAAGGGTCAGCTTTAATCGGTTTGTGTGATTGCCTGGACAACTGTGCTGGAAAGAGCCCAGCTCAGAGGGAAGGAGTGCCGTGATCGATTAATGATGTCTGCCTCCATCACAGGCTAGGAGAGTGGCAGTATGAGCGCTGTTTATTTGCTATTCCTTACACAGGGTCTGGCTCTCAACTTTGATTTATCAGAGTTTCCAGAGAAAATTCTTTGCCCAGAAAGCAACTCTTAAAGCCAGGGACAGTCTTACCCATGGGAGGTGGAGAAATGCTGGGGCATGGATCTGGGCAGGACCTTCTCAGACATTGGTCTCTACATTGAGTTCCCTCGTCAGAATGACTTTTTTTTTTTTGGTCTGCAGGTAGAGGTGCTGACCTCACTGAAGGCCCTGAGCCACCATGTGGACCCCAGCCAGCTCCCTACAGCCCTGGAAGGCCCCTTCCCCTACCGTCACGGCGAGTGGGTGCAATTCTTCCAGGTGTCTATCATCACAGCCTTCACCCCACGCCCTCATCCCTTCTCTTTCCCCATTCTCTATCCCGTTCCATGGATCCACCTGAGCTTATCTGGTTCAAAAACAGTCATTCAACAAACACTGATAATGAGGGTGGAGAGGGGAGTGAAGAAGAGCTCAGGCTCTGGGGCCCGAAGGCCTGGCTCCCACCCCCAGCTCTGCTGTGTGACCTTGGGGAAGTCATACGCCTTCTCTGAGCCCTTTTCCTCAATGACAGAATGGGGGTTAAGAAGACTACCTCCTCCTGGGGCTAGTGTGAGACTTGAGTTAAGGTGGGTAAAGAGCTTAGAAGAAAGGGTGTCTGCCACATGCTAAGAGTAATGTGAGTGTTACCCACAAATACATTTACAGGCATCTGCTTTGTGGACACACAAATCTCGGGGAACTCGGGGTCTGGTGGGGGAGGCAGGCGTGCTCCCTCCTGTAAGAGAGAGGAAGTAAGGAAGCTTCCAAAGGGTCTGCTGCTTTCCCATGTGACCTCAGTCCCTACTCACCCCAACCCTGCAAGGGGGCATCTCATGCCTGGTTTAGCACATGAGGACGCACAGGATGGGCACGACTTCTGCAGCAACACAAAGGTGCTTATGGGCTTAAGCCACTCAAGGACCAGTGCTGAGAGCCGGCCCTGGGCTTTCTCTAGCCCAGGGCAGCTCGATTTCAGCACTGTTCCTACTTGGAGCTGGATAATTCATGTTGGGGGTGAGCTGTTTGCACACTGTCACACGATTAGTACCAGCCCTGGACCCTACCCACTCTGACGATAACTTCCTCCAAATGATGACAACCAAAAATGTCTCCAGACATCTCCCTGTGTCCCCTGGCGTGGGAGACCAGCCCCACAGAGACCCACCGGTCTCTAGTCTCACATGGCCGTTTGCTTGCTTGCTTTTGGCCTACGCTCTTCTTTTTAATTGGATCTATTTTCAAACAGACTGTACGTTCAAAATTCAGTTAGTACAGAAGGGTATAAACTGAAAAATCTCTTACCCTACTCGTCCCACAGGCTCCCAGTTCCCCTCTCCAGAGATCTCCAGTTCCTCTAGGGGCTTTTAAACTATATTTTTGCTTTAATGCCTTCCCTTTAAATTGAATCTTACCTATAGATCCAGCCTATAGAGGCTTCCCTGGTCCTTCAAATTGTAAAGAATCTGCCTGCAGTGCAGGAGACCTGGGTTCGATCACTGGGTCAGGAAGATCCCCTAGAGAAGGGAATGGCAGCCCACTTCAGTATTCTTGCCTGGAGAATCCCAAAGAGAGAGGAGCCTGGTGGGCTACAGTCCATGGGGTCGCAAAGAGTTGTACACAACTGAGCAATTAGCATTTTCACTTTCATAAAGCTAATAATGAAGATGATTAAGGATGCTATTCTAAGTGCCTGGAACAAATAAACCCATTTAGTCTTCACACAAGCCTCTAAGGCAGGAACTACTGTGCTCCCATTTTATAGAGGCAGTGGAGGCACAGAGAGGTTAAGAAACTTGCCCAAGGCCTCACAGCTAGCAAGTGGTAAAGCCAGGCTGAAGTGGGACCCAGAGAGGATGGCCTCCAACCCTGCCATCTCACCCCTCCTACCGTTCCCTCCCCCACCATATCCCCAGTGGCCTGGGAGTAGGTCAGACCTGTCCTCTGTCTTTTCCCCTCTCATTTCCATCATGAGTGGTTCTCAAACTGTGGTCCCTGGACCAGTAGCATCAGCCTCACCTGGGGACCTGTTAGAAATGCACACTCTCATGACCCACTGCAGAGAAACTAAACCAGAAATTTGGGAGGAGGGCTCAACAGCCTGGATTTTTAAAAAAATAATTCTCTTGATATGGACCATTTTAAGATTCTTTATTGAATTTGTTACAGTATTTCTTCTATTTTACGTTCCGGTTTTTTGGCCAAGAGGCATGTAGAATCTTAGCTCCCCGACCAAGGATCAGACAGACCTGCATCTCCTGCATTGGAAGGTGAAGTCTTAACCACTGGCCAACCAGGGAAGTCCTGCAGCCTGGATTTTAACTGGCTTTCCAGGCGATTCTGATGCAGCTAACGTTTGAGAACCACCAGCCTGCATGTCCTCCTGGTGGGTGGAGGGGAGCGGCGTCCTCTTCGCAGGCTGACACCCCCACTCTGGGCCTCCTGTCCTGCAGAAGCTGGATCCTTTCCTCGTTGACCTTCGCCAGGCCTCCTGCCTGCTAAAGGCTTCCATCAAAGAGTTTGAGAAGGGTGAGCCCCCTGGAGGGGTGCAGGTGAGCCAGGCGCCAGAAGTGGGGAAACCACAACACACCCCCGATTCCATGGACTAAGGGCTCAGTGAAGGGCCCTTAGTTTTCATTCATTCATTCAGCTGATGTTTATTGGACAGTTAATATGTGTCACGCCCTGGAGACCCAGCCTGGGGTCCCTGCCTTCATGGGGCTCATGGTGCAGTGTGAGAGGTCATTAAAAAAAAAAAGTAGACAGAAATGGACATGTCACTACAAGTAATGCTAAAGGCTATGAAAGTAAGATTGAGAATAATGGGGAAGAAGGGTATTGAAGCTGAGCCTTGAAGGATGAGATGGAACCCTGGGAACAGGAACAGGACTGTGCTCCAGGTAGAGGGCAATCATGTTCAAAGGCCCTGAGGCGGGGCTGTGCTTGGTATATTTGAGCAAGGAGGCCAGTGTGGAACAAAGTAAGGGAAAGGGAGGAGACCTTCTGGGTCCACAGCTGTATTAGGGAGAAGCTGGGTTGGGATTTGATTCTAAATGGGAAGGGAAGCTGCTGGAGAGTTCTAAGCAGCAGTGGGATGATCATATGGGCCCTTTGAGATCTATCTGGTTGCCATACAGAGAACAGACTGCAGGGGGAGCCAGGGTGCTATGGGGAAATCAGCAGAGCCCTGGGATGGGTGTCCCAGTAAGAGATGATGGTGCTTGGACCAGTGAGGTTGCCATGGTGATGAGAGGAAGGTTGGTTTGAAGAGATGTTTTAGAGATAGAAAGGATGGACTTTCCGTAAGACCTTGAATGCCCAACTGGGGGAGTCAGATAGGATCAGGGTGTGGGGAGCCCTGGAAGGTTATAGAAGGAGAGTGGGAATTGAGCCTCAGGCTACTTCCCTACCCTGGCAGGAGGCCTCCAGGTGTCTGAGCAAGTCCAAGGAGCTGATGGAGGCAGTGCTAAGGGACCCAGGCCTGATGAGCCTCCAGCGGGAAGGTGGAGCCACCCTGGCCAGGCTGAGACAGGAGGGTAGCAGGCTGAACTTCAACCCGGACGTCAGGTACAGGCACCAGGCTTTTCCTCCCCAACCACATTATGTTCCCTGGGCTGGGACTCAGAGCTGGGGCCACTTTGCTGAGGGGTCACATAGGGTGGGCTCCGAGGATGTACAGAATGGGGTGTTTGTAGTGCCCATATTCCAAGCTGAGGCTTGTACCTCGGCAAGTCCCTTCTCTGTGGTCTTCCTAAGCCCAGGCATTGGAGGACAAGCTCCCCCTGCTTCCGGTCACCATCATAGACCAAGCACTATCTCTGACCTAAACCCTGGGATGAGTGCCTTCAAGAGCTTGTCTCTTATTCCTCATAAGATTACATGAGGCCTGCCTCCTCCTATTTGGCTGATGGATGCTGAGGCTGAGAGAAGGGAAGTAAGAGCCAGGCCACATGAGCACTAACCCCCGAACTGCCCTGCCTGCCCTGGCAGGGGCCTGAGAGAACTTCACGGTGTGTTAAGGTCTCAGAACCAGAGAGCAAACTGCACATTCCTAGAAAGTACCAATTTTCTTAAAGTTAGGGATGGGGTGGGGTGCAAATCAGCAATTAAATCAGCCAGCAATTGTAAAAATTTTGTCTCTGTTAGAACGAGCACAATTACAAAGTTTGCATAAGCTTCCAAGAACGTTTTGTTTATTTAACCAACCTCAAACAGCACTTAGTATGAGCACAGCATTGTTCTAAGGGCCTCGAGAATGTTAACGTGTTTAATTCCCACCCACACAGTGTATCCTAGTACCGTCCTTATTTTACAGTGGAAGAGCCTGGAGCTCGGAGAGAGGATAAATGACTTGCCCAAGGTCACACAGCCAGGACATGAACCCAGGCAGCCTGGCCCAGAATCTTGAACACACCACCCTGAGCTGTGCCCACAGACAGATTCATGCAGATGCGAGCGCTGGGCAGCGGCTCCTGGAGGTGGAGTCATCTCCCTGCCCCTCACATGGCCTGGTGGGGCTGGCACTGCCTTTCCCAGCACGCCCCTGCCCGCCTGGTTGGGCTCCGGGGCCTCTTTGGTTCGCCATAGGCCCGTCCAGATCGCTGGCCACCAGAAGCTCCACCAGGGGGCGCTGTGGTCCCATGTGAGCCACTCCTGCCTGTCCCCAACTTCCTCCCTCCCTTTGCCAGACTGCCTGGCATTTTCCATCCTGTTCACTCACCCGGGGCGCTCACCCATTCCCTGGAAGGGTAGTGACCCGTGGGAACCTGCGGTCAGATGAGGCTCCCTCCAGGAGAACAGACTCTCCTTCCCTCTCCTCTTTTACCTTTTCCTTCCAAAGGATCGCTAGGGCAGAGGAGGGCGCAACCACCTTGTGAGGTGGGTTCTGTTACCCTACTTGTTATAGCTGAAGAAACAGAGTCCAGAAAGGGTGAGGAATTTGCATAAGCTCCTCTTACTGGAAGGTAGCAGGCCTGGGGTGTGAACTCAGATCTGTCCACCTCGGTTCCTACCTTCCTAGGGAAAAACAGGGTCATTTGGTTTCCCTCTGTGGCCTCTGGTCCTCCCAGTCGCACAGAAGGCCGAGGCTGAGGCCCAGAGAGGTGTGGGGACCCGCCCCAGGTCACACAGCAAGTCAGCAGCTGAAGCACCCAGGCCAAGGCCACAGAGTTGGAGGGAGTTAGGGAGGCAGGTCTATGCTGGGCAGGAGTGCAGGGAGTGGGGGGCAAGGGATCAACATCTTGGGTTTTTGCTCACCCTCTGTGGCCTCCTAGGAGCCATCTGGCAGAAGCTGCCGCCCTGTACAGCCTTGTGGATGAGCAGCTGCACGTCCTGGCCACTGTGTCCAACCACCTCCTGAGAAGGCTGGAGCTCCGTGTCCGTCTGGGCCGCCTGGAAGCTGCCATCCACCAGGTGAGAGTGGGGAAGGAGGAGGCTGGCCCAGGAACCTGAGGGTGGAGGTGGGGCTCCTGCCGCTCCAGGCCCCGCCCCAGCCAGGTGCTTTGCTCTGGTATAAAGATACCAGGTTGGCACTTCTTGGAGAGCCAGGTAGGGGTTCTTGGAGCATACAACGTGCACTCCGTAAGTGTGCTTGGTGACTGAGGACATAACTCAAGACACTGCGTTTTTTATATATGTATATAATTTTGTATATTTATTTATTTCTGGCTGTGTTAGGTCTTCATTGCTGCGCGGGTTTTTCTCTAGTTGCGGTGAGCGGGAGCTACTCTCTAGTTACGATGCACAGGCGTCTCGCGACGGTGGCTTCTCTTGTTGCTGGCTCTAGGTTTGCCGGGCTCAGTAGCTGCAGCTCCTGGGCTCTAAAGCACAGGCTCATTAGTTGTCGTGCACAGGCTTCGTTGCTCCGAAGCACGTGGGATCTTCCCCAACCAGGGATCAAACCTGTGTCTCCTGCATTGGCAGGCAGGTTCTTTACCGGTGAGCCATCAGGGAAGCCCCCCAGAAGCTGCATTTCTTAAATACCAGCTTTGTCCCAAGCCCTGGGCTGGAGCCTTTGCGACCATCACCACTTTTCAGCCTCATCCCTGACCAGCAACACAGGGAAGACTTTAGGATTTCGCCTACTCACTGATGAGGAAACGGGGTCTGGGAGACGTTATGTCACCTGCCCTTGTCGCACACCTGGGGGTCTGATCCTGGAGCCCACACCGGGCACCATCCTGTCCAACTGCCGGTGCCTAGAGCCACCACCTCCCTGCATGCTCGGGGTCGTGGAGCACAGGGTGCCCGGAGCCAGACGGCCTGGTTTCCAGTACCGGTTCCAGCACTTACTAGTGGTGTGATCTAGACAAGGTGCTTAACTATTCAGTGCCTAGATTTCCTCATCTGTTAAATGGGGGATGAAATTAGTGGCCACACGGGGCTTTGTGAGGATAAAGTAGGTGAGTATGTGCCCTTTAAGACACCCCGGAATACGAAGAGGACTCGTGGGATCGAGAGCCATTTTACCCCATCTGTCCCTCATTGAATCCTCATGTCGCCAGAATCGAGGGCGGGGGGTTTCAGGCCAGGTCAGTGGGCCCCCAAATGACTGAGGACAAGACCTCAGCCTCTCACGAAATCGGGAGGCTGGCCAAGGGATATTTCCTCAGCAGTCCCTCACATCCAAACCTCCCTCCCTGCTCCAGGTCAGCCACTGGATGGAGCAGGAAGGAAGCCGGTGCCTGCAAGTGCTGACCCCCAAGGACGGAAGCTTGGACACAGTGGAGAAAGCCCACGCAGAGTTTGAGGACTTCTTCCTTCAGGCTGCGGTGCGTTCCTGAGACTGAGGGACAGGATGGGAGCAGATGGAGAGGACCAGAGCAGGGTGGGGGTGGCACTGCTGGGAAAAGTTGCGAAGGTGGGGAAGTACTAGAAAGCTGCTCAAGACAGTGAGGGAAGAAGCTTGGATCACAAAGGGCTCGGCTTAGATATTGTCTCTTCCAGGAAGCTTTCCCTGACTACCAAGTCCAAAGATGACCGATCTCAGAATCCCTGATGGATTTCTTAAAATACAGATTCCAGAGTCCTACTCTAGCCCTACTGAATCAGCCTGGGAGGTGGGGGAGTCTGCCTTCTGATGTGCTGGGCCCTGGGGCCCAGGGCAATTCAGCCCCTGTTTTAACCCCCAGGGAACTTCCAGGGCAGTTTTTTTTTTTTTTTTTGGGTGGGTTGGAGGGGCAATGGGGAAATAGTCAGAAGGGGAACACCGTGGTAACATAGATGAGAAGCCTCTAACTCAGACTCTGGAGTCAGGGAATTTTTCCAGAAGGTGACACTAAGTAGAGTCTCAGTGGGCAAAGTGAACCCTGGATTCCCATTTTATAGATGAGGAAGCTGAGACTCAGGAAGTCTCATATCTTGGTAGAGAGGCTGGAGCTGAGTGGATACCCTCCCCTCCCCACTCAGGCCCAATACCGCCGCGGCCTGGAGCTGTGCAAGCAGGCGGCCCAGCTGGCAGCAGCAGCCAGGGCTGGGGAGGCAGGAGGGACCGAGCTCCCGGAGCTGGCAGCCTTTGCCTTCACCCAGCGGGCCTTCCAGGCGAAGCTGACCCACTTCTACATGGCGGCCGAGCGGCAACGCACAGACCTGGAGACGCTGCTCCACCTGCACCACTTCTGCAAGAAGGTGAGCCTTCCAGCCTAGGCCTCCCACCCCTGCCCCCAGCGCCTGGGAGGAAGGGTGGGCAGGAGTGGCCAGGCGCAGTGCTAGGCTCTCTTCATTCCACAGTCATTTCCATAGCAAAGAGAGTTAGCTGCATTTTCTGAAAGGGAAGCAAGGTTTGCAAGATGAAGTTACCCCCCCTAAACCAGGTCCGGCTGATCTCTGAACCCGGTTTGTCCCACTACACAGGAGCCTCCCCGGGACACGAACTCTCAGAGGACCCTCGGAAAACATCTGCTTCTCAAGTGATGGGTTCAGGGGCATGTTGTTGTCGTTCAGTTGCTCAGTCGTGTCAGACTCTTTGTGACCTCATGGACTGCAGCACGCCAGGCTTCCCTGTCCTTCACCATCTCCCAGAGTTTGCTCAAACTCATGTCCATCGAGTCGGTGATGCCATCCAACCAGCTCATCCTCTACGCCCCCTTGTCCTCCTGCCCTCGATCTTTCCCAGCATCAGGGTCTTTTCCAGTCAGTCGGCTCTTTGCATCAGGTGGTCAAAGTATTGGAGCTTCAGCTTCAGCATCAGTCCTTCCAATGATTATTCAGGGTTGATTTCCTTTAGCATTGACTGGTTTGATTTCCTTACTATCCAAGGGACTCTCAAAAGTCTTCTCCAGCACCACAGTTCAAAGACATCAATTCTTCAGCGTTCAGCCTTCTTTATGGTCCAACTCTCACATCTATACATGACTACTGGAAAAACCATAGCTTTGACTATCTGGACTTTGGCGGCAAACTGATGTCTCTGCTTTTTAATATGCTGTCTAGGTTTGTCATTGCTTTTTGGAGCCTGGGGATTTCTGAGAATCTGAGCAAAGTCATAGACTTTCCCTCCACATGTAGACCTTTGCAGGCAACTTCATGGGGTGAGAACCAGGCTGAGAACCTTGATCTAGTCCCACCTCTCTGTTGCAGAGCTGGGGCAACAGGAGGAAGAGGGGTAATGCCTCGTGGGTTAAGGGTATCTGGAAGCTTCTCTCCTCTGTTTACTAAATTTAGCCAGTTTCATCCCCATCAACCTTCTCTGGAGAAAGCAAGCTAGCTCCAGCACTGAGGCCTTTGCACTGGCTGTTCTCTCAGGCTGGAAAACTTTTCCCCTTGACGGGCTGGCTCCTTGCCTTTGGTAAGTCTCAGCTCATATGTCCCTTCCTCACAGAGGTCCTGCCTGAGCCCGCAGCTCCTGCCCCACCCACCACATTCTCTCTCATCACCCTGTGCTGATGACTTCATGGGGCTCTTTGCAATCAGCTTATCCTGTGGCTCCATCACCTGCTCGCCTCTCCCTTATCTGTCACTGTGAGCTGGGCTCCTCCAGCAGGGACCAGGTCCGACTGGGTCCTGGTTCTATCACGGTGCCCAGGGCAGGGTCAGCACCCAGAGGAGGCTCAGTAATTGGTCGCGTGAATGGAGGAAGAGTGAGGAGTCTGGTGTAGGGAGAAGGGCTGGGGGGGCGTGCAGGAGCCCAGAGTCTTTCGGAGGTCGTACAAGACAGGAGGGAATGGCCTTAACCTTCATTCCCACCTGGCCTGTCTCTCAGCATTCAGCCTGGGTGTTCAGCCCCGTTCTCCTCTCCGGCTTTGAATTTTAATCCGCACGATAAGCAGTGGGGCAAGATGGTTTCTGAGGTGCTGTCCACCTCTGTCTGGCTTGGCCTGGAATATCTGGTCCCAGACAGACAGACAGCCGGACGGCTCAGTGCTGGGCTCAGCCCCAGATGGAGAGCGTGCGGGCGGCAGCTTTGGCACTAAATAATAATAACACGATTGTACCGCTAAGGGAGATTTATGGAGCCCTTTCCCAGCCATGAGCTCAGTGTGCTTCCGCGAATATGAAGCCATTTATCTACAGACAAGTTCCTTTAATCCGCGGAAGGATGGTCTCCTCGGAGAAAATGGTTCTTCAGTCCCCACCGCCTAACGACTCGCTGTCGGCTTCTAAATTAATGGAGAGAAAGATTATGTTTTTCACGAGCTGCTGGAAATGTGTTGGCTCTTTGCGGCCTGCAGACATTTTGTGGGTGACGTGGGGGCAGGCAGAATCCCCAAAGAGGGCCTGACCAGAGTGAAGGGGCTTCCAGGCCAGGTCTGGCTGACAGTCTCCCCATGGAACTGCAAGGGTGTGGCCCCACCTGGGCCAGTTTCTCCTGTTCAAGGAGGTGCTTGCAAGATACCCTCTTGAGGCGGGACAGTTGAGTTCAAATCCCAGCTTCTCCCTGACCTGAGGCAAGTGACTTCACCTCTCTGAGCCTCAGTTTCCTCCTCTGTAAAATGGGCCACTGGTTCAGTGAGATCCTACATGAGATGCACAGAGGCTGGCAGACGGTCAGTGGTTCAATCAATATTAGCCAGTCTCCTCCCTCAGCACCACTTATAAGGGGTTCATACCCTCCGAGAATCCACATTATTCAGCTCCCCAATTTTCATGATTAGTTACCACAACCTCCACTTTACGTAGGGGGAATCTGAGCCCTAGAGAGGGTTGAGTCCTTACTGGTCCCTAAGTCTGGAAGACTGTGCCTAAAGATCTCAAGGGTGATGGGGATTGTTTCTGGTGGGTCCTTGGGGAAGAAAGAGGAATATTGTTATCATCAGCAGCAGCAGAGAGAACCACAGCCATGCTGGGTGGGGAGGGGCCTAACATGGATTGGGCATTTTTATTAATCTCTCTAGCTAGATTCATTATTGAAGCCTCCTCTCTGCTCAGAGGGAGTACATCCCTATCCTCACGGAAACCCCACCTCCCTCTTTTCTTGTCTCCCAGGTGACCTGGTTCCACATGGACTGTCAGGACCTGATGGCCCAGCTCAGGCTGGGCAAGGCCCAGAGGACCAGCCCTGGGGACCAGCGCCGTCTCCACCGCTACCTGCAGCGCCTGGCATCCGAGTTTCCTGCCGAGAAGCTCACAGCCATGGGGCTGCAGGTGGCCTCGCTGAGCCGGGAAGGCCTGGGCCGGGACCTGTGGGAGGAGGCCCAGGCGAGACACGAGGACATCCAGATGCTCCTGAAGAAGGCGCTAGCCCACTGTCCGTGCCCAGCAGGTTCCCCGGCCCACCCCACGTGCCCGGAACTCAGGGGGGCGGCCGCCAAGGACCAGGGCCTGAATGGGGAAGTCACTTCCAAGGGCAGATGGGACCTGCCCCTCCAGGACTCACTGGGTTCAGATCGTTCGCCCAAATCCCGTTGGCCTCCTTGGGCCCCCAGGCGCGGACAGAACAGAAATCTCCAAGCGGCCCCTCCGACCCAGGAAGCTGGCCAGGCTGTTGAGGCTGATGAAGGCAGAACCCCCCATGGGCCCTTGGACCCCGCTCCTGAGCGTTTCCTCACCACCCTCTTCTCCTGGCAGCGACTCCCCAGGCAGACTCAGATCTCCCAGCCTGCTGGGGACAGCTTCTCCTCAGAGGGGACAGGCTCACAGACGTCTCTGGAGGACTCGCCCCACACAAGTCCCCCTGCTTCCCTCTAGCTGGGAGTTCCCGTCAATCATCAGACTCCTGAGGGCGGGGTGCGGGGAGTGCTTGGGGTGGAGCCCAGCAACAGATGGGGAGCCCAGGATGATCCCTCAGAACGTAGCTACTGAGTTTGGCCCGTGCTTGCAGGATGAGAACCCGGCACCTGCTCCTGGCCCCAGGTAGCTCCGGGAAGCCCGACTCACATTCGGAATAATGAGAGCGCAGGGCAGGGCAGGACATGGGGAAGCGTGGCATTGGCTCCAAAACCCCAGAGACTCGTCGTGGAAAAGAGCTGATGGTACATACCTTTCCAGAGGTCTCTGACTTAGACGGGCCAGATGCCTACCTGGAGTTCTGTGGTGTGCCAGCTTCCTCTTGGAACACGAGGGGCAGAGCTGCCCTCATGATGGAACCCAGGGTGGGGAGATTGGGGAGTGGTTTCTTGTCTTAGGGGCCCACAAGGAAACAAACCCTACACAAGGATTCGAGTGCACATTTCTTTGGCTTTGATCCCAGGAACTACTGGCAAAGGAGCAGGGGGAGTGAGTCTGGGAAGGGAATAAAGGGTGTGCTGTCAAGGGAATTATCGCATGTAATTTATTCGCTGGTACCGCTGGCCTCAAGCAAAGAGAATCACCTGCTGGAGGCCAGTTAGTGCACAAAAGAGGGGTAGGGAGGTGGACTGTCTGCCGCGTCTCTGTCACTTGGCTCCTCCAACCGATATGAACATCAGTCTGAAGTTCAAGGAACCCCAGAGAGGACCCCTTCCTTCTCCTGTATCTCGGTCTTCTTCCCCTCCCCAGCACAGGTCCTCAGACCCTACCGTCCGCTCTCCCCACCCTAAGCCCCACCTCTCTCTAGGCACAGCCTCTGGTGTCCAGTGCCATCAGGTTTTGCTGTGGTAGGGAGCCACATCCCCAGCCAGCAGGTGGTGCGAGGAGACAGTGGGAAAAGACGCAAGAGGCTCTGAGATCAGAGCATCCAGAAGAAAGCGGGCCTTTCACAATGCCCGGAGTGACCCCGGCTGGCTCCTCCCCTGAATGTCATTATCCCAAGAGCGTGTGCCTGTCTGTCCTAGGATGCCTCACCAAGGTGGCCTCTGGTAGCTTAGCCCTGGAATTTTCCTGGCTCTGGGATGAGGGTGGGGTACACGTCCTCCCACAAGATGAGGCTCTAGAAGAAGTGGGGGAGGCAGGACCGGAGAACAAACAGGGTTTCTCAAGAGCCGTCTCAGTAGAGAGAGCCGCACAAATCTCCATGCCCAAAATATCTTTGGGCATCTTCCGGGACTCAAGATTCCGTCAAGAGTGGTCTGAGGCCTCTCTGCCTGAGAACCACAAGCAGAGCTGTTCAAAGGCAGTTTCCTAGGGGATCCCACCCCAGATAATCAAAACCAGACCTGTGGGGCGGGGTGGCTGGAACTTGCATTTGTAACCAACTGCTCAGGCAACACAGTGAAGTGTGTGTGTTGTTGGGAAACACTTGGGGCTGAGACCTGAGCCGGTGCCCCCACCTCAACCCCAAGCCAGCTCTGATCTTTCATTCCAATCTCCTGCCTTCTGTCCAGACAGCCCTGAGGATGCAGGAGGCATTTGATTGCCCATCTCCATCCATGCCTGTTGCCTCAGAGTGGGGCTGAAGGCTCTTAAAATGCTGTTGCCATAGCAACAGCATCCAGCCAGTGGGGACCACAGGCAGGGAGCCAGGGTACCTGGGGTGTAAGGATGAAAACTGAGTTCTGAGAGGCTACAGCTACTGCTAGGGCTGAGGGGGGCTGAGGAGGGGTATGGATAATCCAGGAATCCTTGGGAGGGAGGGTCTCCAAAGCCGTCTCGTACATCCCTCTGTCTCCAAAAAGAACCGAACCCCAACAACTTGTTTATTCACAGCAGCCCAAAGGAGACAAAGGGGTGCAGAAATGAAATATAGTAATTAATAATAGTAAGGCTTTCTGGTGGCTTGGTAGTAAAGAATCTACCAGCCAATGCAAGAGACACAGGTTCGACCCCTGGTCTGGGAGGATCCCACATGCCAAGACGTAGCTAAACTGGTACACCATAACTATTGAGCCTGTGCTCTAGAGCCCGGGAACTGCAACCACTGAGCTCTCATGCTACAGGTACTGAAGTCCATGTGTCCTAGAGCCCATGATCAGCAACAAGAGAAGCCACCACAATGAGAAGCCCAAGGGCCACAATTAGAGAAAATCCTGCATGCAACAACAAAGACCCCAGCACAGCTAAAAAATAAATAAAAATTTTAAAGATGATTAATAATAATAGTTAACATTTATTCTGTGTTTTCTTTGTGTCTGGCTTGGTGCTAAGCCCTTTAAAAGCTTTGCCGGCCTTGTTGAATTTTTCACAACAATCCTACGAAGCCAATATTGATTTCACCCCATTTTACTGAGGAGGAAACTGAGACTCAGAGAGGTTTGGTGATGCCTTGCCCAGTGTCACATAGCAAGTGGCAAAACTGGGACTCAACACAGCACTGATGCTTCAGACTCATCTTCAGACAAGCTGGGCTGGTTGCTAATTCTGCAGTGACCATGGGCTTTGTCTCTTCAGCAGTCCTGCTGTGCCAGGACACTGCCATGCAGCCAGGGCCTTTGGCTGGGCGGGACTTGGCCCTTTAGGTGGCACTTTCTCTGGTCTCCAAAAGCATCCAAGGCAGCGTGGCTTGGTGGTCCTACACATGGATGGACTGGGTTCCTGCCCAGGCTCCATAAATCACAAGCTGTGAGTCTTTGGCCAGATTATGCCACCTTTCTGTGCTTTGATGTCCTCATCCTTAAAATGAGAATCACCAGACCTCAGAGGCTTGCTGTGAGTACTAAATGAGTTACTGTGTGGAAGGTCCTTAGAAAGGCTCCTTAGTAAGTGCTCATTAAGTGATGTGTAGTGCTATACTCTGGCACCAAGCCAGCCCAGCCCCTGATTTCATTACCCAACAAATCAGGGAAGAAATTCCTTCAAAGGACGTCAACGGATTCCCAAAGGGTCTTTTGCTCTCTGAATCATGTGGATTCCCTGATTAGTATTCTGGATCCCCAGCTGTCTCCTGAAAGCCAAAGAGAGCTGATTGACTTTGCCCTGATCTGCCCATGGAGGAGGCATGGTATGCCCCTCCACCCCAAAAGATTCTCTACTAATTCCCAAATTCTGTTCTGAGGCTGAGGAGGGGCAATGTCTCTCTGATGGCTCTCTTAAGAAAGTTTGCAGCCTGTTCTGGTGGGAAGAAAATGGGGCTGAGGAGGAACCTCAAGTCTGCCAGTGACATGACTGTGATTATCCCAGTATGATGGGAAACTCGTTGCAAGCTCCAGGAGTGGTGGGCAAGGGCTGGTAGAAGGAGCACAGCCTGGGAGTCAGGGACCTGACGTGACCCTTCCGCCCTGCTGCCTGTTGGCTGCTTTCATGACCCCAGGCAGGTTGCTTCCCCTTTTTGGCCCTCAGTTTACCCCATCTGTCCCACTGGGTCACTGAATGGATAAGGATCTTTCTCGTCTTTGGATCAGAGAGCCCAGGCTTTGAATTCAGGCTTAACTGTCTGGTGACTCTGAGCAGATGGCTGCCTCTCAGTTTTTCCCATCTGTCCAGTGGGTGTGTCAAGCCTGCTGGGCCAGGATAATAAGATCGCGGGATCCTTGAGCTCCACATTACGCCTTTTCCTCCCCAGAGGGCTGAGAAATCCAGACTGTGAAGTCTGAGAAATCCACTGGGCAGTGGCTGGAGGCACAGGTTGGACCGAGCCCAAATAGAAGTTCAGGCACTTTACAATTTACAATGTGGTGGGGTTTTTTTGTTTTTTTTTTTGTCCATCCATTTCTGCATCCAATATTCCCTACCACCCTGAGTGCATGAAATTCACACTCTAGTATGTTTCCATTTTACAGATGAGAAGACTGAAGACTGGAGAAGAGAGGCGACTGGCCCAAGGTCACACAGCAAGGGAAAGAAGGACCAGAAAACGGGAACCACAATTTGGATTGAGCTCTGGTGCATGCCCACTCCAGGAGAGCAGATGTGAGCCACTCTGAGGTGGGCACCCCACACCCTCAGGTCTTCAAGTTACCCACATCAGACCAAGACAGGGCACCTGGCAGCACAGGCTGCCCTCTGGGTACAGCAATGTTCTGTTCTCTGTGAGCTGCGAACTGGCTTTCAGCCCAGGACAAACCCATCAGGCCCAAAACCCCACCCTCTCCCAGCTGCAAAATAGCTCTCTGAGGCCAGAACCAGTGGGCTCCCTGGAGAATAAACAAGTCCTCTGGCCAGGTAACAGGACCTTTGGATCCCATCCCCTGCAGTCTGGGGCATGACGGGGATTTGGGTGAACCGCTGCACTTCCTCAGGCCTTATTGTCTCCATCTGTGAAATGGGGGGATTGGTCAAGACCAGAGATGGCAAGGGGGTGTCATCTGGCCTGTGGAACCCTCCCAAGTCTGCCTCCTTCTCTGAGTACCATCCATTCAGGCACCCTGGTTGGAAACCGCAAGTTGTCCTTGAACTGCCCCAGAGCCCCCAGATCCACCCTCCTCATCTCTCTCTAATCTACTTCTTTCTCTTTCCATCCTCCCATCCTCATCCCAGCCTTCATCTTCTTTCCCCTGGACAGTTGTAACAGTATCCTCAATGGTCCTCCTGCAGCCTCTTGGGCCCTTTGATCTGCCCTCCGCACAGAAGTTAGAGGGACCTTTGCAAAATGTCCCTCTAAGGGCTTCCCTAGTGGCTCAGACGGTAAAGCATCTGTCTGCAATCCAGGAGACCCGGGTTTGATCCCTGGGTTGGGAAGATCCCCTGAAGAAGGAAATGGCAGTCCACTCCAGTATTCTTGCCTGGAAAATCCCATGGACCGCAGAGCCTGGTAGGCTACCATCCATGGGGTCGCAAAGAGTTGGACACGACTGAGCGACTTCACTTTCCTGCAAAATGTAAACTAATGGTAGTCCCCACTTAACACAGCCTAGTGGCATCCCATGGCACTCCGGGTAAACCCCACTGTGCCCATCGCTGTGATCTACAAAGTTCTGTGTGATCAGGCCTCTGCCCATCACTTTAGTCCCCACTTAACACAGCCTAGTGGCATCCCATGGCACTCCGGGTAAACCCCACTGTGCCCATCGCTGTGATCTACAAAGTTCTGTGTGGTCAGGCCTCTGCCCATCACTTTAGCCTCACCTCACTCCTCTATCTCCATGCTGTCTGAGTTCCAACAGCACCTACCTTCCTCTTAGTTCCTGAGCTGTTCCAAGCTCTTTCAAGTTCCCCTGGAAGCAGACCTGGCAACAAGGACTAAGATACTGGTGATTTGCTGAAGAGGAGATCATGAAATCAGGGAAAGGAGAAATAGGACAGAGAAGGGAAGCAAGCCAAGGTACAATTTCAGATCTAGCCTCAGTCTCCGCCTAATTACATGGAGATTGCTGAAGGGTATTTTCCCACTGCAGGCCTCTGCAAAAGCCTGCTGCACAAAGCAAGGCCCAGGAACCCTAGAGCAGTGCTTGCTTGGAGGGTTATAAGTGTGGGCCCATAGAAGATAATATTCTGTATTACAATACATAGCAACTTCTCACCACTAAATTATAAATTTTTTAAAGTTCAACTGAAAAATAGGGAAAGGAGGGACTTCCCTGGTGGCCCAGTGGCTAACACTCTGAGCTCCCATTGCAGGGGGCCTGGAGTCTGATCCATGGTCAGGGCACTAGCACACGCCACAACTATGACCTGGTGAGGCCAAATAAATAAATTAAAATATTAGGAAAAATGGGTAAAGGATATGAATAAGTTTCTCTAGATAAGATACACAAAATTACAATAAGGGCATGAAAAAAATTCTCAACATCATTAGTCATCGAGGAAATGCAAATCAAAACCACAATGAGATATCATTTTACATTTATTAGGCTGGCTAGAATTTAAAAGTCCAGTAATGTTGGCTGGATGTGGAGAAATTGGAACCTTCATACATTGCTGGTGGAAAATGTGAAATAATGCAGATGCTTCAGGGAAAGATCTTTAAATAGTTAAACATCAAGTTATCACATGACCCAGCAATTTCCTTCCTAGGAATTATACACCCAAAAGAAATGAAATCATATGTCCACACAAACATTTCTACATGAAGGTTTAGAGCAGAATTATTCGTCATTGTTAAAAGGCAGAAGCAATCCAAATATTGGTCAACCAACAAATGGATAAACAAAATGTAGTATATTCATACCATGAGATATTATTCAGCCATAAAAAGGAATGAAGTCACTTCCGAACTTATTCTATGAAGCAAGCGTTATCTTGATACTGAAGCCAGATAAATATATCACAGGAAAAGAAAATTACAGATCAATATTACCTTATGAATAGAGATATAAAAATCCTCAACAAGATACTAGCAAACCAAAGAATATAGCACATTGAAAGAATTATACAGTGTGATCAAGTGGGATTTATCCCAGGAATGCAAGGGTAGTTAAAGATAAAACAAAATCAATCAATACAATATACCACATCAACAGAATAAAGGGAGAAAAAGCATGATCGTCTCAATTGTCTCAGAAAAGACATTTGACAAAATCCAACAGCCTTTCATGATTAAAAACAAAATAAAATAAAAACAAGAACAAAAAGAAAAAATACTACTCCGAAAATAAAAGGGAACTTATTCAACATGATAAATGAAATTCATGAAAACCCAACAACTAAAATCAAATGAGTGGTGAAAGACTGAAAGCTCTCTCCCTAAGGTCAGGAGCAAAACAGGATGCCTGTTTTCACCACTGCTATTCAATATTGTACTGGCAGTTCTGGACAAGAAAATTAGATAAGAAAAACATATAAAAGAAATTCAATTAGACCGTAAAAAGAGCAATTAACCCTCCAAAAGAAAAAAAAGGCTTCCAAACTGAAAAGAGATGAGTAAAATTGTTTTTATTCACAGATGACATGATTCTGTATATAGGAAATACCAAATAATCCACAAGAAAGCTACTAGAGCTAATAAATAAATTTAACGAAGTTGTGGGTTACAAGATCAACACACAAAGATCTGTGTTTCTACACACCAGCAATGAGCAATCTGAAAAGGAAATTAAGAAAGCAATTTCATTTCCAAAAGCATCTGAAAGAATAAAACACTTAGAAATAAATTTAGCCAAGGAGATGAAAGACATCATATTCATGGGTAGGAAGGCTGAACATTGTTAAAATGTCAATACTATCCAAAGGGATCTGCAGATTCAACATAATCCCTATCAAAATTCCAACAGCCTTTTTTTGGGCAGAAACAGAAAAACTGATCCTCAAATTCATGTAAAATAGCAAGTGGCCCCCGAGTAGACAAAACAACTTGAAAAAGAAGAACAAGCTAGGGGAACTCTCAGTTTCCAATTTCGAAACTTACTACAAACCTACAGTAATCAAAAGAGTGTGGTACTACCATAAGGATGGACATCTAGACAGAGGGAATCAAAATAAACCCATACATCTACAGTCAATTGCTTTTCAGCAAGGCTGCCAAGTCCATTCAATGGGGAAAGAATGAGCTCTTAAACAAATGGTGCTGGAAAAACAGAATTTCTTCTTGTAAAAGAATGAAATTGAACCTCTTCATTTGCATAAGCTTCACAGCATATAAAAAATCAACTCAAAATGGATCAACAACCTAGACTGTAAGGGATAAAGCTATAAAACTCTTAGGAGAAAACATAAGGGTAGACCTTCATGAACTTGGATTTGACAATGAGTTTTTAGCTATGACACCAAAGGCATGAGCAGCAAAAGTAAAAGTTGATACATTGGATTTCATAAAAATAAAAAACTGTACATCAAAGCATATTATCAAAAAAATGAAAAGACAACGTACAGAATGGGAGAAAATATTTGCAACTCTTATATATGATGAGGGTTTAGTATCCAGAATATATACACTCTTGCAACTCAGCAAGAAAAAGGCAAGTAACTCAATTTAAAAATAGGTAAAGAACTTGAGGAGAAGGCAATGGCACCCCACTCCAGTACTCTTGCCTGGAAAATCCCATGGACGGAGTAGCCTGGTAGGCTGCAGTCCATGGGGTCGCTAAGAGTCGGACATGACTGAATGACTTCACTTTGACTTTTCACTTTCATACATTGGAGGAGGAAATGGCAACCCACTCCAGTGTTCTTGCCTGGAGAATCCCAGGGACGGGGGAGCCTAGTGGGCTGCCGTCTATGGGGTCGCACAGAGTCGGACACGACTGAAGCAACTTAGCAGCAGCAAAGAACTTGAATGAGACATTGTCCCAAAGAAGATATATAAATGGCTAACAGGTACATAAAAAGATGCTCAACATAATTAGTCATTAGGGAAATGCAAGTCAAAACCGCAAACAGATATCACCTCACACTACCAAGATGAATATAACTGGAAAAGCAGAAAACGAATATTGGTGAGGATGTAGAGAAATTGGAACACTTGTACATTGCTGGTGGGAATGCAAAATGGTGCAGCCCCTGTGGAAAACATTTTGGTGGTTCCTCAAAAAGGTAAATATAGAATGACTCAGCAATTCCACTCCTAGGTATATATCCAAAAGAATTGAAAACCGGGACTCAAACAGGTACTTGTACACCAATGGTCACAGCAGCATCATTCATAATAGCCAATAGGTGGAAATGATCCAAGTGCCCATCAAAATGTGGTATATATGTACAATGGAATAGTATCCATCTGTAAAAAGAATGTTCTGATACATGCTACAGTATGGATGATCTTTGAAAACATTTTGTTAAATGGAACAAATCAGAAAAAAAAAGAACCAATATTGCATGATTTCATGAAATACCTAGAGTAGGCAAATTCACAGAGACATAAAGTAGGTTAGAGTTTATCAGGGGCTGGGAGGAGGGAGGAATAAAGAATCATTGTTTAATGGGTCTAGAACTGGCAAATCTATAGAAACAGAAAGTAGATTAGTGGTTGCTTAGGATTGGGAGTGTGGGGTGAGAGGATATGAATCCTTAAAGAGCAAAGTTTTTTGGGTTTTTTTGAGGTCATAAAAATGTTCTGAAATTAACTATGATAATGGTTGCAGGTATCTGTGAATATACTAAAAACTATTGATTTGTATACTTTAAATGGGTGAATTGCATAGTATGTGAACTATATCTCAATAAAGTTTTTTTTTCCTTTAAACAATCAAACAAACAAAAAAAGCAGACAGAAGCCAAAGGAGGGATGCAGAGAAACAAACAATGATCATAGGAAATCTGGATGTAGCACTGACAATTTCTGCTTACAATCTATTTCTTGTCTCAAGGCCTGGAATGTTCTTCCCCTATCTTTTCAGTTTACTAAGCCTTCTTTATCCTTCAGATATCAGCAACAGGGTCAGACTTTCCTGACTACCCTTAAGGAGTCAAAATCCCCCTTTATGCAGACCATGTAGGTCTTCTTCATATCACTAATCTCAATTGCTATTTTATTAATGCACATATCCCCCACTAAACTCCTGTGAGTTTCACAAGAACAGGAACTGAACCGGCCTGCTCAATGTACCCTAGGCACAGGGAAGGAAATCAACAAAATTTGTTAGATGAATGAATACCAACTCTGATTGATTAGTAGGGACTGTCTAGAGCACCTGGTTCTCTCAGTTAGAAGGACTTCTATGATTGATTAATGATGTCTGCCATGGATGAGTATGTGACCGAGATACTAGTGTTTGGTGCTCCTGCTTAGTCATCTGACTCTTTGTGTCCTCATGAACTGTAGCCCGCCAGGCTCCTCCGTCCATGGAATTTTCCAGACGAGAATACTGATGTGGATTGCCATTTCCTACTCCAAGAGCTCTTTTGGCCCCAGGGATTGAACCCGCGTCTCCTGTGTCTGCTGCCTTAGTAGGTAGATTCTTTACCACTGATGCGCCCCCAAATTGCCATCCCTGAGCTACAAAGGGCCATCCCTCAGGGTCTCCCATCAGAGGGCGCTCTAGAAACAGTCTCATCTGCCTCAGCTCCCAGGAGGAGAGTGCAGTTGTCATCCCAGCTGGCCTTGATAATCAATCACACAACCATGTGATGCCATTAGGATTTGTCACTGAATCACATCCAGGTGCGCCGGGCAGGAGCAAGCGGCCTCATTTGCATCTCATCTGCATGGAAATTTGCATACGCCTCCACAGCTCTGTCTCCTTGCAATTTTCAAGTTAAAATGTCATTATCACTCCTGTGAAGCCTGTTAGTTCTTGATTTCATTTTCCCTGCTCCTCTACCCAGACTCCCTCCTAAGCCTTAGACATTCAAGCCTGGGCTGGGAGAAGAAAATAGGTTTGAGCTTTGGTTCTGTTGCTGATTAACTTGTGATTTCCCTCCCCAGGCCATGTCTGTGCCACTCCTATGGGAGCTGCCTATGGGAGCTGCCCTTTAAACAGTCCCACGAGGGCTACAAATTTAGCCACTAGGACTGTCCCTGTGAAGCCTCAAATTCCCCACCTCTAAAAGCCTTTGACCTTGCTGTGCCCTCCTCCTGGAAAAGCCTTCTCCCTTGTCTTCAGGGTGAATGTCCAAGATCCCACCCTTTCAGTTCAGTTCAGTTCAATGCAGTCGCTCAGTTGTGTCCGACTCTTTGCGACCCCATGAATCACAGCATGCCAGGCCTCCCTGTCCATCACTAACTCCCAGAGTTCACTCAGACTCACGTCTATCAAGTCAGTGATGCCATCCAGCCATCTCATCCTCTGTCATCCCCTTCTCCTCCTGCCCCCAATCCCTCCCAGCATCAGAGTCTTTTCCAATGAGTCAACTCTTCGCATGAGGTGGCCAAAGTACTGGAGTTTCAGCTTTAGCATCATTCCTTCCAAAGAAATCCCAGGGCCGATCTCCTTCAGAATGGACTGGTTGGATCTCCTTGCAGTCCAAGGGACTCTCAAGAGTCTTCTCCAACACCACAGTGCAAAAGCATCAATTCTTCGGCCCTCAGCCTTCTTCACAGTCCAACTCTCACATCCATACATGACCACAGGAAAAACCATAGCCTTGACTAGCCGGACCTTTGTTGGCAAAGTGATGTCTCTGCTTTTGAATATGCTATCTAGGTTGGTCATAACTTTCCTTCCAAGGAGTAAGCGTCTTTTAATTTCATGGCTGCAGTCACCATCTGCAGTGATTTTGGAGCCCCAAAAAATAAAGTCTGACACTGTTTTCACTGTTTCCCCATCCATTTCCCATGAAGTGATGGGACCAGATGCCATGATCTTCGTTTTCTGAATGTTGAGC
Organism: Bos mutus; assembly: GCF_027580195.1. Taxonomy (NCBI): domain Eukaryota; kingdom Metazoa; phylum Chordata; class Mammalia; order Artiodactyla; family Bovidae; genus Bos; species Bos mutus. Next base: position 51,405,685 of record NC_091629.1, on the reverse strand, counting down.
TTTAAGCCAACTTTTTCACTCCCCACTTTCACTTTCATCAAGAGGCTTTTTAGTTTCTCTTCACTTTCTGCCATAAGGGTGGTGTCATCTGCATATCTGAGGTTATTGATATTTCTCCTGGCAATCTTGATTCCAGCTTGTGTTTCTTCCAGTCCAGCATTTCTCATGATGTACTCTGCATATAAGTTAAATAAGCAGGGTGACAATATACAGCCTTGACGAACTCCTTTTCCTATTTGGAACCAGTCTGTTGTTTCATGTCCAGTTCTAACTGTTGCTTCCTGACCTGCATACAGATTTCTCAAGAGGCAGATCAGGTGGTCTGGTATTCCCATCTCTTTCAGAATTTTCCACAGTTTCTTGTGATCCACACAGTCAAAGGCTTTGGCATAGTCAATAAAGCAGAAATAGATGTTTTTCTGGAACTCTCTTGCTTTTTCGATGATCCAGCAGATGTTGGCAATTTGATCTCTGGTTCCTCTGCCTTTTCTTAAACCAGCTTGAACATCAGGAAGTTTACGGTTCATATATTGCTTGGAGAATTTTGAGCATTACTTTACTAGCATGTGAGATGAGTGCAATTGTGCGGTAGTTTGAATATTCTTTGGCATTGCCTTTCTTTGGGATCGGAATGAAAACTGACCTTTCCCACCCTTTAGTTCTCAGTTTATACTGTGCTGCAGCCCTCAGTCATAAACTGATTGGCTGAAAAGATAGACATGTGACCCAAACTCACCCATAAGATTCCCTTCCCAGGATTTGGATTTGGGACTCAGAGATGCTGGGCAGTTTCTGAACTGAGTATATGTAAACGAGTTCAGAGGGCACTTGTGTCCAGCTGTATCCACAGAAAGTAGAGAAGTAGTTCTGGGGAAGGAGGGGGAGACCAAAGCTGATGGGCCCAGAGCCAGCCTCAAGAGACCCAGAGTCAGCAAAGAACAAGGCTCCCAATCCAGTCCCCACACTCAAGCACCACCCCTGAGGCCGGGCTGCCCTGCTCGCTACTGGTTCCACCCTGTGTCTCTTTTCATGCTTCAGCAAGCTCTAGGGACTTGTATTTCTTGCGACCGAGAGGAAACAATAAGGAGATGAAATGGAAGCTTGAGGACCCCGAAAGGAACTTTCCAGGGGAAAAAATTTGATACTTGACATCTCAAAAAGAGCACGGAAGCTGTTGCGAAGATAGAAAGCAGAACTTAAAATTAACTTTCTTTTTTGATGTTTATACTGAGAAAAGGGGGCATCATAAGTTCTTTAGAAACAGGAGCTATGACTTTCTCTTTCTTTAAAAAAAAATTGTATTGAGGTATAGTTGACTTACAATATTATATGTTTCAGGTATACAACATAGCAGTTCACAATTTTTTAAGATTATGCTCCATTTACGGTTATTTTAAAATATTGGCTATATTCCCTGTGCTGTACAGTGTATCCTTGTAGCTTATTTATTTTATACACTACAGTTTGTACCTCTTAATCTCCTACCCTTATCTTGCCTCTCCCCACTTTCCTCTCCTCACTGGTAACTGCTCGTTCTCTGTATCAGAGTCCATTTCTTTTTTTGTTATATTTGGTTGTATTTTTTAGATTCCACTTATCAGTAATGTCATACAGTATTTATCTTCTGTCTGACTTAATTCACTTAGCATAATACCCTCCAAGTCAATCCATGATGTTGCAAATGGCAAGATTTCATTTTTAATGGCTGAGTAGTAGTCCATAATATATACATATTTGTATGCATGTATATATATAGACGACATTTTCTTTCTCCATTCATGTGTTAATGGATACTTACATTGCTTTCCTAGCTTTCCAATTGTAAATAATGCTACTGTGCACACTGGAGTGAATGTATGTTTTTAAATTAATCTTTTCTTTTTTTTTTTTTAAGAAATAGGAGCTATGACCTTAATCTTCCAAAAAGCTTGGATCATCACCCTGCCCAGAGTGCCCTTCCTCTTCCAGGAAGCCCACCCACATGACCCCAACCAAATCAGAAAGGCTCTCCTAAAAAAAAAGAAAAAGAAAGGCTCTCCTACATCTCTGAACCTCTCAGTCCTCAGTTTACCCTTCATGCTGAGCACTCATTCCCTTAATCTGACCTTCATTCCCTTGGGACTGTGTATAACCAGAGGGCTCCATCTGAGGCCTGAAGGTCTGCCCCTCTCAGTACCTGACACTGTTTGTTACTACTAATAAAAACTAATACAAAATGACAATGGCCTTTTATTTACTGAACGTCTATTCTGTGCCAGATTTGTTACAGGTGATTTGCCTGAGTTATTGCATCATCACAACAGGTACATCAATTTTATAAAAGATAAAATTAAGGAAATCAACCCTAAATATTCATTGGAAGGACTGATGCTGAAGCTGAAGCTCCAATACTTTGGCCATCTCATGCGAAGAACTGACTCATTGGAAAAGACCCTGATGCTGGGAAAGATTAAGGGCAGGAGGAGAAGGGGGCAACAGAGGACAAAATGGTTGAATGGCATCACTGACTCAATGAACATGAGTTTGAGCAAACTCAGGGAGATAGTGATGAACAGAGAAGCCTGGTGTGCTGCAGTTCATGAGGTCTCAAGAGTCGGACATGACTTAGCGACTGAAGAACAAATGGTCAGAGAGGTTAGGTAATACATAATAGCTCACACAGCCCCTAACTGGTAAAATCAGGATGTGAACCCAGGAAGTCTCACTTCAGAATATGGGCTCTGAACCTCTCCACGTAGATTTGAATTTCCCTAGGGATGCCTGGAGAAGGCAATAGCACTCCACTCCAGTATTCTTGCCTGGAAAATCCCATGGATGGAGGAGCCTGGTGGGCTGCAGTCCATGGGGTTGCTAAGAGTCGGACATGACTGATCGACTTCGCTTTTCATTTTCATGCATTGGAGAAGGAAATGGCAACCCACTCCAGTGTTCTTGCCTGGAGAATCCCAGGGACGGGGGAGCCTGATGGGCTGCCGTCTATTGGGTCGCAGAGTTGGACACGACTGAAACAACTTAGCAGCAGCAGCAGGGATGCCCCATGACTTGAAGAGTTCTCAAAAATGTACCTGCTCCAGAAGCCTTCTGCACTAGCTTGTGGCTGATGCCTCCGTGTCTGACATTTATGCTTCTAATACTTTGAGTTAAGTAATGATCCAACCATAGGGTAGCCAGACATTTGCCTGGGACAGTCTCAATTCGTTCCTACTGTCCCCACATAATTATTAATAGCTCTCCAAAGTGTTCCCATTTGGCCAATAAATTACATGGTCACCCTACCCATCTGGTGTATTTCAGTGAAGAACAATGCCTCCCTAAGAACAGGGGGTGGGGATGGGCAGGTCTGGTGCCCCCCCTCGCTGTTGGAGAACAAGGCTGGGGCAGGGAGGTGGAGGCCAGGGGAGCCTCAAGGCCACTGGGATGTGGGGATGAGTCATGGGACTGTCCGCCCAGCTGAAGTCTGGGCTTGTCCCCATTCCTCTATCATTCCCACGCATCCCATTCACCCTGGGGAAGGAGCCGTGGGCAGGATGTCAGCTAGGGTCCAGCTGCAATTTCTGCTCTCCACCCTCAACTCCCCCCCAGAAAAGGGGTGACCTGGTTTCTCCTGTGGAACTCAGTTTGCCCATCTCTTCTAATGGGAGCACTTACCCTGGTTCTAATGGCCAGGAAGCTGGAATAGGATAACTGGGGATGAGATGCCTGTAAGGAACACCTGCTTTCACACACACCCCCACCCTGTGAACTCCTGTGGACATAGCCACATCTGGCTGGGACTCTTGGGATTTCCAGCTGCCAATGACCTGAGACAGGAAGCTTCAGTGAGCCTGAGCAAGGGCTGGGACTATCCCAGCATCCCCAGTGCTCTCAGGGAGGGTCACTTCCCTCCCCCTAAATGTGCACTTGAGAATTTAGTGTTTCATCTCACTCAATCATTTATTTCCTATAAGTTATTTCCTCCTCTGGAAAGAGAGGATACCAGTAAGAGTCCATAGCCTTCAGGGCTGTCATAGGGTTGAAGGAGATGTATGTAATTCTCAGCCTTGGAGGGCCATGTGTGGGAGGTAGCATCATTATTAATGACCTATTTACAAGGGATTCTGAACCCCAAGAAGCCTCTGCTGGGCTACCTCCGTGGAAGGAGATGGGGCCTCAGATTTAAGTCCCAGCTCGGCCTTTGGTGAGAAGCCAGGAAAGTCACTCCCTTCTGTAAGCCCTGGATTCTCCTCCAGTTGCTAGGGAAAGTATTAGATGGTGGAGGAGGTGGAAGTCTGGAATCATCTGGATCAGGGAGCCAGCGCTAATCTACCTGAATGCTGGCCTGCCTCTCATGTCTCCCGCTGAATCTCAGCAGCCCTGATCTCAGTGATTCTTTCTCTGAAATCTGCTCATGACCCTGTGCCCCTGGGGTACTCTTGACCTCTTACAGGGGGCCTATTTCTACCATCCGCTCTCCGAGAGGCCCTATTTTCTGGGTCCAGGCCAGGATATCCCAGCTCCAGCCTTCAACCCTCAACACAAAACCACGTCCTGTGGCTCAAGGAAGGATTTTGCAGCTGGTTCTTCTCAACGTTTCCCTATCTGCTTGGCCAACCATCCTGCAAAGCTGGGATCACTGGGGCTGTTGTGTGGGTGGGGGTTTTCTTCTTGTTTCCTTCATTGTTTGTAGGAAAAAGGCTTAGCCACTCTGCTAATATGTTTCCACTGCAGGAAGGGCCCCAAGATTAGCTCTGCAAGGAGGTCCAAGACTGAGCATGAGCCGGATTCGACCAGAAAGGTCATGATTGGGTCTGAGGCAGGGATCCGAGCAGTGTGGGCTCCAGTGACAGTGCCGACGCCGCCTTGACCCAGGGGATCCCAGGCCCGGGCCCCACTCTGGGGCCCTTACAACACGCGTGTGGGGCAGACTGCATTTCCCAAAGGCGGCTGTGACAGCCCCTACCATCTCACTTGCTTTTCTTACCACGTGACCCTGACTCTTCTATTGAGCACAGATCAGAAAAAATGCAAACCTAGGGACTTCCCTGGTGGTCTAGTAGTTAAGAACCGGCCTTCCGATGCAGGGGAAGCAGGTTTGATCCCTGGTTGGGGAACTAAGATCCCACCTGTCGAGACACAACTCAGACAACGGACCACAACTAGAGAAGTCAGCGAGTGCCACAGTTACTGAGCCTTTGTGGTCTAAAGCCTGTGCTCTGCAACAAAAACCCAGGGCAGCCATTGTTAATGGATGCAGTGGGTCTATCGCTTAGGGTGCTTAGCCAATGGAAAATACACACCAAGTACTTTCATTAAAGCAAAAGCACTTGTGACAAGTAAGGGGACAGGAGTTAGCTCTCAAAGTACGATCTCCCAAACAGCAAGATTAAGGAACGTTTAAGCTAAGGCTGCAAGCGTATTCATGGAAAGGCAAGTGTGACCTTCCACATAGAGGTGGAGTTTGAGACCCGCTTGCACGGTATGACAACATGGTGGTAATCCCCACCCTTGGGCTGGAGATTTTAGCGTTAGAATGATGCAAAGCTTACTCTAGGTTGTCAAAATCCAGGCAGTTAGTTGAATGAAGTCACCAGGGTCAGCAAAAGTCAGTATCATCATTCTTTAGGCTCCGGTTAGTCTGGTGGATGAGTGCTCAAGGGGGGTTGGAGCCTGCAACACCACTCAAAAATGTGCTTCAGGCTGATCTCTACCTTTGAAACAGAACCAGGAGTCTTTGTGATTGATTTTTTAAAATAATTTTATTTATTTATTTTGGGCTGTGCTGAGTCTTTATTGCTGCCTGGGCTTTTCTCTAGTTGCAATGTGCAGGCTTCTCCTTTCGGTGGCTTCTCTTGTTGCAGAGGGTGGGCTCATGGGCTCAGTAGTTGTGGCTTCTGGGCCTTAGAGCACAGGCTCAATAGTTGTGGCCAACAGGCTTAGCTACTCTGAGGCATGTGGGATCTTCCTGGATCAGGGATAGAACCCGTGTCTCCTGCACTGGCAGGCAGATTCTTTACCACTGAGCCCTATGATTGATTTTTTATCTTTGCTGAAGTTATTTCTTTCGCCTGATCACAGTTGTTTGTTCCTGCATTCTTTTTTTTTTTTTTTTTTTTTTTGCAGAAGATCTGGTTCGATCTCTGGGTTAGGAAGATCCCCTGGAGAAGGAAATGGCAACGCACTCCAATGTTCTTGCTTGGGAAATCCCATGGACAGAGGAGCCTGGTGGGCTACAGTCCTTGGGGTCACATAGAGTCAGACATGACTGAGCAACTAACACTAACTACTGAAATCTATTCTTTGTTTCCACCTGAAGACCTATAGGAGGCTATCGTTTACCTTTCTCGAAATCATCAGTAAAGAGAACACAGAGGGGTTCTGAAATTCACATTCTGGTTCTTGAGTTTATTCAGGGCATATTACACTTTCTCTCTCTCTTTTTTTTTTTTTTTTTTTGGTAAGATTTTTTTTTTTAAAGTGGACCATTTTTAAAGTCTTTATTGGATTTGTTACAATATTGTTTCTGTTTTATGTTTTGTTTCCGTTTTTTTTGGCCATGAGGTATGTGGGATCTTATCTCCCTGACCAGGGATCAAACTGGCACCCCCTGCATTGGAAGGCAAAGTTTTAACAATTGGATTGCCAAGGAAGTTCCTACACTTTCTCTTATTGCCTGCTATTCTGCTTCTGCAAAATATGACATAGTCTGGTTTAACCACATCCTTTCCTTATCACTGTACTTCCCTGGTGGCTCAGACGCTAAAGCGTCTGCCTACAATGCGGGAGACCTGGGTTCAGTCCCTGGGTTGGGAAGAGCTCCTGGAGAAGGAAATGGCAACCCACTCCAGTATTCTTGCCTGGAAAATCCCATGGACAGAGAAGCCTGGTAGACAACAGTCCATGGGGTCGCAAAGAGTTGGACACGACTGAGCGACTTCACTTTCACTTTTCCTTATCACTGTCTTGCTAACATCTGGGAATGCAGCCACCAGGCTACAAGGCAGCCCCAAACTATCCAGCTAGAAAGGGACCACCAGGAGGGGCCCTATGTAGGGGTTTTGGTGACCGCCCCAACTGAGCTCCTAGCTGACAGTTGGCATCAGTCTCCAGACCTGTGAGTGAGGTTGCTTCCATGTGATTCCAGCCTCCAGCCACTGAATCACCCTCCAAGCACTTCCAGTTGACAACATGGGTCAGGACAAACTGTCCCTAATTGTGCCATGTCCAAATTCTTGGACCACAGAACCAGCAAGTATCATAAAACGCTTGTCTTCGGCCACAAAGTTTTGGGTGGTTTGTGATGCTGAGATAGTACAGGAATACTGGCCCTGCTAGAGGTTGCCCCACCCAACATCCTGAGCCCTCCCCCATGGTGTGGGTCTCATCCCCTTGCTGAACCTCACCCAGAACCTTTCCCAGAATATCCCATCCTTATTCAGATGGAGAGATGGGTTCAGGGGGATCAGGGACTTGCCTAGGGTACCACAGACCTCAGTGGCTAGCTGCCCTGCTGCAGGGGAGCTCTGATTAAACCACATCTCTTAAAGCAACTGCAAAGGACAGCTATGGGTTTGGCCCACTGTCTGTTTTTTTGTAAATAAAGCTTTGTTATCACATAGCCATGCCCATTTATTTACATATCTCCTTTGGCCGCTTTAACCCGGCAAGGGCACAATCAAGTATGGCCCACAAAGCCTGAAACAGTTAGTAACTGATCCTTTACTGAAAGTTCAGTTCAGTTCAGTTCAGTCGCTCAGTCATGTCTGACTCTTTGCGACCCCATGAATCACAGCACGCCAGGTCTCCCTGTCCATCACCAACTCCCGGAGTTTACTCAAACTCATGTTCATCGAGTCGATGATGCCATCCAGCCATCTCATCCTCTGTCGTCCCCTTCTCCTCCTGCCCTCAATCCCTCCCAGCTGAAAGTTAGCCTTCCTTAAAGCCCTGAGAAAGCTGCTGCCCCTCCCAGAAGCTCAAACCTCCCCAAGGTATGAAATGGAAAACTTTCAACTGAAAGTTTAACCCCAAGAGACCTGGGTGCTAATCTCCTCCTCCTCTCCAGACCTTACTTTTTTCTTTAACGAAAGAGAGCAATTATCTGTTCCTGCCTCTGATAGTGCAGGAAGGATGCAGGAAGTAAGGAAGGTAAAGACCCTCAGTCTATGAGCCTGTAGCCTACAAGCCTGTGGGCTCAGTCTTGTGAGCACCTCCCTTCCACCCAGACAAGTTTCTGGATGAAGGGGAGGAGCACGAATGGAGCTGGAGCCCCCAGAGAAATTAGTTCTTCTGGCCCCAGTGGCTTCACCTCATTTGTGATGTTAATTGCATAGATTTGCATAATGTGCTCACGGAGTTGTTATTTTACTTGCGCATTTAAATCATTTAATCATCTGTCTTCCTCCCCACCCCCGTAATCTTGAAATGTCAAGATGAGGAGGGGGAGGTGAAAGAAAGACAGAGGAATGTGAGTCTCTAGGTTTCTTTCCCTGACTGTGTCTCTGTCTCTCTTTCTTTCTCTCTGTCACATAAACATACATACACTCTCACCCTGACAAAGCGCACTCCCAAACGCAACTCTGATGTTTAACACTCTCCATCTCCATCACTGGACTCCCATCACACTACTTCTTGCTCTCCCTGATTCATCCCTGCCTTCGGACCTTGGCACGTGCCTTCTCCTCTGTGTGGTACCGTTTCTCCAGATATCCACAGTTCCCACTTTTGCTTTATTCAGTTCTTGCCTCCTCAGGGAATTCTTCCTTGACCTTCTTGTCTTATTTAGTAGCTTCTATCCTTTTTGCATTTTTCTGCAAAGCACTCGTTACCACTCGACATTGTGGTACATTCTTTTGTCAACTCATTTACAGAATGTGAAGTTCACAAAGGCAAGGGTTTTGTTTTTATTTTCCTGCTTGGTTTTTGTCTACTGCTGTCTCTCTAAATGCCTAGAACAGTGCCTGGCACATAGTAGGTATGCAGTAAATATTTGTGAAATTCATGAATACACAGTGAAGGTTTAAAAGCCCTAAAAGGATAAGATGTAATGACTATACAGTCACAAGCTGTCCAAGGCACTGTCAACTCTGAGTCCAGGACCCAGGTTTGCTATCCCTGAGGTCAGGCTTTCTCCAGAAATGGAGCTGTTTCTGAAAGAGCCCTTGAAGCAATGACCCCAGGTCAGCATCCCCTGGGGACTGACATTTCCTGGGCAAGCAAGCATAGCTGTCTAGGGCCTGAGTCCAGGGAGTCTGAACTGGCAGCCTTTGGGGGAAATGGGCAGTTGTTTCACAACCCTAAGCGTCACATGTGGCAGAATTCAGCAGTCAGACTGATAAGCACAGAGGTCACAGAGGGCACAAGGAGGAAGGCGTGGGTCGCAGAGTGAGAGGTCATTGAGAGTCCTGAGAAAGCTGCTGTTCTCACTGCTCAGTGAGTGTTTTGAGCCGGGGATCAGAGCTGGAAATTCAAGCCTCCTCTGCACCATTGTGCAGATGAGGAAACTGAGGCTCAGCCCAGGGAACTGGCTTGTTCAAGTGTCCTGAACAAGACCCATCTCCCAAGAGGAAAGGCTCTGATCCCACTGCCTGTATTGTGCCCCTTCCTCCTTCAGATCCTCCTTAGGCATCCCTTCCTCCAGGAAGCCCTCCTTGATACCCTTGGTTTAGGTCAAGTTCCTCTGTTCTCAGAGAGTAACACTCTCTCCCTTCCAGGTCCACATCTCTTCAGTGACAATCTGGCATTTGCGTCCCCAGCCAGGCTCTAACCTCCAACAGGGCAGGGACCATGCAGGGCTGTTCCAGTCATCCCTGTTGCCAGAGCCTAACACACAGTGGTTGTGTCACAGGGATTCGATGACTGTTGGTTGATTGAACGCACACAGCACGTGCAGAGGTGTGGACAGAGCAGGAGCATTTTGTAGGTGACAAGGAGCCCACAGGGACTGGCCCAGAGGCTGGGATGGTAGCTCAGAAACTCTCAGGATATGCTCTGCCCACATCCTCAGATCCCTTTTCTGCTTCCTGCACACCAGCTTCTGGTCCACACTCATTTCCACAGCCATTACCTGGGTCTCTGTCCTGGGCTGCCTCAGGCTGCCAGAAGCCCCATTTCTTGTGTCTGGGAGGGAGTTGGAAGAGCCTGGAAGAAACTGACCAGCTTTCAACTTCCAATCTCTGCTGAGTGTCCTTGGTCCTGACCCTGGCATACTCACAGCATCCTCTTTCCCTTGTCTGGGTCAGAGCATGTGTCAGGGTACTCAGAGACAAAAGCATCAGAGATCTGCATGGTTTCCCCAAGCCTTACTTTAGGATGACTGGCTTTCTGGCTGTTATTTAAAGAAGCTGCACTCTCCCGCTCCTCCAGGCCTTTGAACCTGCTGTTTTCCTATGCCTGCCCAGCAAACTCCTACACATCCTTCAAAGCCCAGCTCCAATGTCACCTCCTGCTGGAAGCCTTCCCTGACCATGCTCTTCCCCCAGGTAAGGTTTGGTGATTTCTCTGGGCACTGACTCAGAGTCTCCTGTTCCTGACCCAACATAGAGCTGGCCACATACGTGCCTTTTGGTAACTGCCTCTTTTCTAGTCTGCCTCCAGGAGAACTGGAACTGGTTTGCTCATCACTGAATCCCAAATGCCCAGCATAGGGTTTGGAATACAGTAGGTGGTCGAACAACTGTTTGGTAAATGAATGAATGAAGACATCAAGCCACTCCTGGATTTATCATGTAAGTATGTAGCTCAAGGGTCAGGATCGGCAGTGGATCCAACTGCTCATTGTGGGGTTTTCTGGTTTGGGGTTTCATTTCATGTTGGTTTGTTCTTTTCTAAGGAAGTGATTTCAGTCCCAAGGGGCCCTGTCTTAACTCTCTCATGACCGGGAAATTGTGGGCCTTGGCATCATGGGAACATTTGGCAGGTCCTGGGGGAGCTACTGATGCCCTTCCCTTTGGGGATTTCACATACACACTGCCCACCCCCACCCCTGCCCCCTGCCCTACCCAGGTTCTTCCTGCCTCCTTGGGGAGGCCCTGGGCTGTGTAGAGAGCTGGGCTCAAGAGTCCGACACATGTCTACTTTGCTGGCTCACTGACCTTGGGTAAGTCACATCCACACTCACTGCCTCAGTCTCCCCAGTGGATAAATGGGCATCTTAGAAGTCTGTGTGGGCCTTCGGGGTCTCCTCTCCCTGTCCCATGGCCCTGGGGAAAACGAAGGGCCAAGACATGTCTAGGGAGACAACAGGAGTCTGTTTTCAGAAGAGGAAGCCAGAGCTCAAGGCAGGGCTGGGAGCCTCAAACTCTTGGGGCTGAACGTCCTGCCAACCACAGCCTCAGCCTCAGGGAGGGCGGCCTTGCCACCAGGCCCCCAGCAGGGCTGGGCAAGCTGAGCTGGCAGAGAGGGAGGAGGCTTGTTTTTCAGTGCCTGGACTTCCCTGGGGGAGGCTCCTCCTTAGCCTCAGGGCTCAGCCCAGTCCCTGGCACAGCCAAGCCTCAGCTGGGGCGGGAGTTACCAGGGGGCGACCCTGGCCTGGCCAGGCTCAACTTTGGCATTTCCTGCTTTTCAGCCTCGACGTATCTTCCCTGGAGGCCACCCTCAGGAGCCTGGTTCTCTTAGGCCAGAGACTAGTAGCTGTGAGGGCCAAGGGGTCTGCCTGTAGCAGTGACCGTAGGGCTTGACCAGGGTGAGATCTCTGGAAAAGTATAGCATGTTGGTGAAGAGCCTGATGGCTGCTTTTGCAAATCCTAGCTCTGCCTTCTAACTTTGCTGGGCCTCAGTTTACCCATCTTTAAAATGGGACCAAGAATAGTGTCCATGTCTTGGAGTTGCTAAGAAGCTTGGATAAGTGATAGTATATTCACTTGGCACACAGCCAAGGCTCTATAATAAGTTTGTACTTAGGTTCAGAGACCTGTGGGAGACCCAAAGTCCAGACCCTTTCTTGAAAGTCTAGTTCATGGGGGCCTGAGCAATGCCAAAGAGATGAGCAGCAGGACAGACAGGGAGAGTGTCCCAGGAGGGAGAGAAGAGAACAGAGGGAGACTCCCGGGCAAGGCAGAACATGGAGAAGGTGGAGGACTGGGGGGATGGAGCGCTTTACTGTAGGTTAAGAGACCCTGAGGGTGTGTGCATGTTGTAGGGGTAGGTGGGGGTGAGGGCGATGACCTGGACTGGGGTCAGGAGCGCCGGGGAGCCAGTTCTACCCTGTGTTGCTTGGTGACATAGGAAAGCCATTGCCCAGTTGTAAGTTCTGGATTTCTTGGAGGCTGGGAGCTAGAACCATCTGGTGTTGAGAATTGCTTCCAGTGCAACTGATGGGTTGAGGCTAAATCTCAGAAACCCAACTCAAAAGCCCATTGGACTCTGAGTCAGTGGCAGGAAGACACAGTTCTAAGCCTCACCCTGATTATCTTCCTTCCCACGCAGAAAGGACCTTCTGCTCACTTTACGGATGAGGAAACAGACTCAGCAGCTCACTAACTTCTCAGCTTTTAGCAGCAGGAATGGGTTCCAGAGCTCTTTCGCATCCACAGCCCACTTAAATAAAGTGTCTGTCTGTTACCCTGGGACTTTCCCACAGCGGTAAAGAATCCGCCTGCCAATACAGGAGATGCAGATTTGATCCCTGGGTCAGGAAGAACCCCTGGTGGAGGAAATGGTAACCCACTCCCGTATTCTTGTCTGGGAAATTCCATGAACAGAGGAACCTGGTGGGCTACAGTCCATGGGGTCACAAAAGAGTCAGACACGACTTAAGGACTAGACAACTACAGCAGCAGCAACTGTTACCATATCACGTGACGACAACTGAGTGGATGTTCACACACCAGAGAGGGTAGGGTTGGGATGTGTTAAGTGTTAGTCACTCAGTTGTGTCCAACTCTTTTGTGAAGCCATAGACTGTGGCCCGCCAGGCTCCTCTGTCCGTGGGATTTCCCAGGCAAGAATACTGGAGTGGGTTGCCGTTTCCTTCTCCGGGAGATCTTTCCAACTCAGGGATCAAATCCAGGTTTCCCACATTGCAGGCAGATTCTTTACCATCTGAACCACCAAGGAAGCCCATGATGTTAGATACAGGCCACCCTCGAGTATTTAGAACTCAGGCTGGACATTTCAGAAAGAAAGCAGATACCATCGAGCGGGGCTGGACCTGAGGCACAAAGAGAGACAGGTGGGAGATGAGGCCCGTGTATTTAGGAGCCAAGTAAAGAAAGAAAACAATCAGGGGAGGAGGGATGGATATTCCAGATACAGACACTGATTTTTTTTTTTTGACAGCATAGTGTCCCACGTGGGATCTTAGTTCCCCGACCAAGGATTGAACAGTGGGAGCACATAACCCTAACCACTGGACCACCAGGGAAGTCCCAGATGCCAATTTTCTATGAAGATATCATCACCAATTCAAGTGCATGCCGTCGGAGTCAAGTGCTTCTCTGGGAGAGACAGCAGGGGTTATTTATTCAATGACGATCAACTTGATGTTTCCACTTGAGGCAACTCAAACTTCCCAGGTCCCAAACCAAACTTTTGCTCTAGGCTACCAGTCCAGCTCCTCCCACAGCCATCCCATTGTAGACAGTAACAACTGCCTCCTTCCTTAGTCAAAATCCTCGTGATAATTTTCTTTTTAGCTGCCCCACATGGCATGCGAGATCCTAGATCCCCGACCAGGGATTGAACCCATGTCCTCTGCAGTGGAAATGCAGAGTCTTAACCATGGGACTGCCAGGGAAGTCCCACCTGGAATCCTCTCTGATGCTTGTCTCTCAATCTGTTGGCAAATCTTATTGGCACTACTTCAAGATACATCCAAATAAGGACTTCTCCGGTTCTTCAGTGGTTAGTACTCTGTGCTTCCATTGCAGGGAAACAGGTTCAATCCCTGGTTGGGGGAACTATGACCCTGCAAGCTGCATGGCACAGCCAAAAATAAAAAGAGATATATCCACAGGTATCACCACCTGCCCAACTGCCAACGTCATCGCTCACCTGGATGACTGAGGCAGTCCTCTCATGCAGCCGCTCCTCCCACACACAGAATCCAGAACACCCTGTCAAAACCTAAGTCAAATCACTTGTCTGCTCAAATACCTTCATTGTCTCTCATCTCATCCAGAGTAAAAGACAATGTCTTTGGAATGTTCTAGAAGGTCCTCCTTGCTGGCTCTTGACAATAGCCCTGGGAGGTGAGCAAGGGAGGAGAAATAGCTTTCACTTTACAGAAAGGGAAACAGAGGGCTGAAGGATGGCGATGCTGCTTGGGCCACCCGTCGCAGGGCTGTGTCCGCCAGTCTGTCCTGGATGCCTGAGAAGGCAGCTGCTGGTGTCTAATCTCGTGAGCACTCATCCCACACACTCCATGGAGTGCTGGCCCCCTGCCCATCCTCCAGAGACAAGCCAGATGCCAAAATAGACTTGTGGACACTTTGCCCTTGGCTGGGAGAGGCCCCTGGATTCCACCCCTTTTTAGGCCAGCTCGGAGCAGTGCATGGTCCACCCTCGGCTTCTGAGTAGCCATCAGAGGAATGTAAATCTCCTGGAGCCTGGAGTGGGTCAGTTCTGGGGAAACCAGCTGTACCCCAGCTGGGACTATCAGTTGCCGAACGACCTTGGGCAAGTCAGTTTTCTGTTCTCACTTGTGCTCCTTCTGCTCTTATGAAGTTCCAGCATTTAAGCATTCTACTTAAGAACAAGCTGATGCAATGTGGGCTGCATCCTATGAGACCAACAAATAACCAGCAGCCAGAAAATATCAGATGTCAGCTCCCCGCTGGCCTGAGCAAAAGTCTAAAATGGACTGTCATAGGGTTCTGTCCCAGCTCCATCCTGTTCGACTGTCTATCCATCATTTTAAGGTGGAAAGATAGCCCTTTCCAGGGTATCCGGGAAGGGGGAGGGGCAACAGGACGCTGGGTATCAGGGAGGCCAAAGACTTTGATCAACAGGAACAATGGGCTGACTATACGAAGATGAAATATAATAAGAGTGAATATCAACTCCTGTACTTGAACCCAAATGCCAACAAATGCGTTTGGGATGAAGACAAAATTGTGATGAAGTCGATTTAAGTCAGTAGTTCTCTAGCGGGGCATTTAACATACTCACAGGGTCATTTTGGGCTGTCACACACAACTGGGGGCCCTAGTGACATTTAGGGACAAGGACCAGGGATTCTGGGCATCTCACTATGCATGAAACAGGCTCAGCCTGTTGGAAATTGCCCTGCATCCTTCACAAATTTCAAACGCCCATCTGGTGAAAACTCAAGACAAATATAGATAGATCAAGCTTTAGTGCATTACAGTACTGAAAGCTTTTCATGAGCTGTCACACGAAAAACTCAATGACTTAGGAGAAGGTTGTTATTGACAGGAAAGCATAAATGGAATAAAGACATTAATTTAATTATTGAATAATTTTCTCTTTCTGCAGTCTGTCTGATCAATGTATTAGACCATCACTGATTACATATTGAGAGGAAAAGGTTCCAAGGCATGGATGATGTTACTGCAAAAAAAAGTGAAACCAACTGTAACTATTTAGTAGAAGAGATATGTAACTCATAATCCATTATGTACACATAATCCTTTTTTTTTACAAGTTTAGAGCCAAATATTAATAAATTAGAGATGGATGAAATCTGAATTTATTTAAGGATGGTTGCTTTGAATTTATGTTGTGAAAATTTAACATTAAGATGATTTACTCGGAGGTTACCTATCATTTTTCAGTCTTACTCAGAAACTGTCTTCATGGAAGCACCACGAGGTTTCTTGACAGCATTGATTGGAAAACTTCCTTTTGTGATCCACCTGCTAATCCCTAATGAGGGATGCTGTAGCAAAGGACTTTTTTCTTTTAAAGTCCTGAAGGCAGAATGCACCTGTCTGTTGAGGAATGGGATTCTAAAGAAGGTGTGTTTTCTGTGTGGCCACACCATTCCCCTGTCCTGTGCCAGCAGTCAGTTCAGTTCAGTCGCTCAGTTGTGTCTGACTCTTCGTGACCCATGGACTGCAGCACGCCAGGCCTCCCTGTCCATCACCAACTCCCGGAATTTACTCAAACTCATGTCCATTGAGTCGGTGATACCATCCAACCATCTCATCTTCTGTTGTCCCCTTCTCCTCCCGCCCTCAATCTTTCCCAGCATCAGGGTCTTTTCAAATGAGTCAGTTCTTCACATCAGGTGGCCATAAAACGGAAATTATTTATCACTACACTCGGCTTCCCTTGTGGCTCAGATGGTAAAGAATCTGCCTGTGGAAAAAAAAAAAAAAGAATCTGCCTGTAACATAGGAGACTCAGGTTCGATCCCTGGGTTGGAAAGATCCCCTGGAGAAGGGAATGGCAACACACTTCAGTATTCTTGCCTAGAGAATTCCATGGACAGAGGATCCTGGCAGGCTATAGTCCGCGGTGTCGCAGAGTCGGACACGACTGAGTGACTAACACTTTCACACTCAAATGCTCACCTTCCTTTCCTCTACCTGTCTTGGCATGTTCTCCTTACTCCAGTGAAGGTTATGTCTCTTTCTCTTATCTTACACAAATGAGGTGGGTCTGTTGTGTCTTGCTCTAACAACTGTTTTGATTTTAATTTTCACCTGCGCCTCCTGCCCTGTCATTTTCCTGCACTGCTTATGTATCATGGCGTCTGATCTGTAATGTCCTTGGAATCCAAACTTATTCATTACGAGTAGATATGGGTTATTATGTCTTTTGGGGTGGTTGTTCCCAAGAACATATGGAGTTACACATAATTTTATTGTAAATGACTTCCCTTTTATACCTCCTTTATATTACAGACTAGGCATTCTATTGACATATACATGTTTCTGTAGATTATCCTTCATGAATTTCATTTTGGAAAACAAAATGCAAGGAAGCATAAGATATTTGCTATGAAAAAGGGGCTTTGGCAATTACAGTTTTGTGTTTATAGCCGACTAGAATTGTTACAAGTTTTCACTGATAAACATGTGTAAGAATGTTGCTAATGGCACATTCCTGATAATCCCAAACTAGAAACAATGGAATATCTATCAGAGCTGGATGGATACATAAACTGAGGTGAGCCACACAATGGAATCCTCCCGAGCAAAAACAACAAGCTCTTTACAAGAACAGGCAACAATGCAGATGAATCTTAACTAAAAACTGGATGAGAGAAGCCAGAGACAACAGGGATTGTCCTGAGCAAAGGCTATTTCTATAAAGTCCTCAAACCAGCCCTATCTGATGCTATTAGAAGTCGGTATACCATACATATTAGTATGGATTAATCTATGCTATTAAAAGTCAGGATAATGGTTACCTCTGGGGAGTCAGTGATTGGATGGAAGCACAGGGAGGACGATGGTTGTGTCCTGTGTTATCATCTGTCGTGTTCAGTTTGTGAAAATTCATCAAGCCTTTATGTCCACTTTCTGTGTATATGCTTGTATTAAGAATTTTCCAGAGAAAGAGAACCAACAGGATATATAAATACATGTATCAGTTCAGTTCAGTTCAGTTCAGTCGCTCAGTCGTGTCTGACTCTTTGCGACTCCATGAATCGCAGCACACCAGGCCTCCCTGTCCGTCACCAACTCCTGGAGTTCACTCAGACTCACGTCCATCGAGTCAGTGATGCCATCCAGCCATCTCATCCTCTGTCGTCCCCTTCTCCTCCTTCCCCCAATCCCTCCCAGCATCAGAGTCTTTTCCAATGAGTCAACTCTTTACATGAGGTGGCCAAAGTACTGGAGTTTCAGCTTTAGCATCATTCCTTCCAAAGAAATTCAGGGCTGATCCCCTTCAGAATGGACTGGTTGGATCTCCTTGCAATCCAAGGGACTCTCAAGCGTCTTCTCCAACACCACAGTTCAAAAGCATCAATTCTTCGGCGCTCAGCCTTCTTCACAGTCCAACTCTCACATCCATACATGACCACAGGAAAAACCATAGGCTTGACTAGCCGGACCTTTGTTGGCAAAGTGATGTCTCTGCTTTTGAATATGCTATCTAGGTTGGTTGTAACTTTCCTTCCAAGGAGTAAGCATCTTTTAATTTCATGGCTGCAGTCACCATCTGCAGTGATTTTGGAGCCCCAAAAAATAAAGTCTGACACTGTTTTCACTGTTTCCCCATCCATTTCCCATGACGTGATGGAACCGGATGCCATGATCTTCATTTTCTGAATGTTGAGCTTTAAGCCAACTTTTTCACTCCCCACTTTCACTTTCATCAAGAAGCTTTTTAGTTCCTCTTCACTTTCTGCCATAAGGGTGATGTCATCTGCATATCTGAGGTTATTGATATTTCTCCTGGCAATCTTGATTCCAGCTTGTGTTTCTTCCAGTCCAGCGTTTCTCATGATGTACTCTGCATATAAGTTAAATAAGCAGGGTGACAATATACAGCCTTGACGTACTCTTTTTCCTATTTGGAACCAGTCTGTTGTTCCATGTCCAGTTCTGACTGTTGCTTCCTGACCTGTATACAGATTTCTCAAGAACAGGTCAGGTGGTCTGGTATTCCCATCTCTTTCAGAATTTTCCACAGTTTCTTGTGATCCACACAGTCAAAGGCTTTGGCATAGTCAATAAAGCAGAAATAGATGTATTTCTGGAACTCTCTTGCTTTTTCCATGATCCAGTGGATGTTGGCCATTTGATCTCTGGTTCCTCTACCTTTTCTAAAACCAATATATATATATACACACATATATATATGTATGTATGTTTGTATGCATATAATTTGGGGTAGTATTTTAAGGAATTGATTCATATAGTTGTGGAGGCTGGCAAGTCCTTTGTCTGCAGGGGAGGCTGGCAGACTGCAGACCCAGAGAAGAACCGATGTTGCAATTCATGTCCAAAGGCCATCTGCTGGTAGAATTATAATTCTCTCTTTCTTGGGGAAGGTCAGTTGTTTTCTATTAAAGGCTTCAACTGATTAAACAAAACTGACGGGGAAGCCTGGTGGGCTGCCATCTATGGGGTCGCACAGAGTCGGACACAACTGAAGTGAATTAGCAGCAGTAGCAGCAGCACCCACGTTATGGAGAATAATCTGCTTTGTCCAAGGTCTATTGATTTAACTGTTAATCTCATCTAAAAAATATCCTCACAGAAACATCTAGAATGTTTGGTTAAATACTTAGATACTGTGGGTCAGCCAGGTTGACACATAACAATGTTTTATGTCAATAAAAAGCTATTAAGGGAGGAGTGTCTCTGGACTGACAGGGTTGAGAGCCACCAATTTAGCTGAAGTTCATAAGGAAATCCACAGTAAGTTACAGTCACCGGGGAACCAGTTCTACATTAAACTGCATGCATGGGAGTATTGTACCTAGATCAAGGGAGTTGATTCATTCAGCTTCTCTCTTTCTCGCTCTCTCTGCTGATTAGTCATCACTTGGAGAGTTTTGGTCATTCCTAGAGGCTACACTTTTATAGTGACCCAGGTTGTCATTGGAATGTTGTAGCCAAGAGAGTAGCTGAAGGAAAATGATTGGCATGTAAAAGGGACATGATTCATGCAACAAAATGAGTCTTAAAAAATGGGTGAGTCCTTATCTTGATAAAGGGCATCTATGAAAAACTCACAGCCAACCTCCTACTTACTGGCAGAAGACTAGATGTTTTCCCTCTAAGACCAGGAACAAGAAAATCATATCTCTCCTTCCTATTTCTACTCAACATTGTACTGGAGATGCCAACCAGAGCAATCAGTTAAGAAAATAAAATAAAAGACATCAGATTGGAAAGAAGTAAACTATATCTATTTGTAGAAGACCTAATTTTATATAGAGAAAATCCTAAAGGAACTAACTAGAAAATTATTAGAACTAATGAGGCTAGCAAGGTTGCAGTATACAAGATCATTACAAAAAGACCTATTATATTTTTATACCCTAGCAATGAACATATGAAATGAAATTAGGAAAACAATTACAAGAGTATCAAAAGAATTAAATATTTAGGAGTACATTTAACAGAAGATGTACAAGACTTGTGTACTGAAAACTACAAAACATTGTTGAAAGAAGTGAAAGAAGATCTAAATAAATGGAGAGATATCCCATGTTTATGGACCAGAACACTTAATATTGTTAAAACGGCAATACCCTCCAAATTGATCCATAGATTCAGTGCAATCTCTATCAAAATTCCAGCTGGCCTTTTTTTATTTAGCAGAGGATGATAAGATGATCCTGAATTTCATATGAAATTGCAAGGTACACCAAATACTGAAAACAGTCTTGAGAAAGAAGAACTAAGTTGGAGGATTCACACTTGCCAATTTCAAAACTAACTACAAATCTACAGTAATCAAGACAATGTTTTCTGGCATTAAGAACATAGAGATAGATCAAGAGAAGAGAACTGAACGTCCAGAAATAAGCTCTTACATTTATGGTCAATTGATTTTCAACAAGGATGCCAAGACTATTCAGTGGGGGAAAGAAATCCTTCAAAAAATGATGCTGGACAACTGGATATCCACATGCAGACCATACATAAAAATTAACTCAATGGATCATATATCTAAACATAAGAGTTAAAACTATAAAGCTGTTAGGAGAAAATACTGGCATAAACGTTCATGACCTTGAGTTAGGCAAAGCCTTTTTAGATATAACACCAAAATCACAAATGGCAAAAAAAAAAAAAAAAAAAAGGATAAATAAGGCCTCATCACAATTAAAAATTTTGTGCTGCAGGGACTTCCCTGGTGGCGCAGTAGATAAGAATCTGCCTGCCAACGCAGAGAACAAGAGTATGATCCCAGTCTGGGAATATTCCACATGCCTCGGAGTGACTAAGCCTGTGCACCACAAGTACTGCATGCCCTAGAGCCTGTGCTCTGCAACGAGAGAGGCCACTATGATGAGAAGCCTGAGCACCACAATGAAGAGGAGCCCAGCTCGCCACAACTAGAGAAAGCCCATACAAAGCAAGACACAGTACAGCCCAAAACATAAGAATAAGTAAACAAAACCAAACTTTTGTGCTGCAATTTCATCAAAAAGACAACCCAATAATGGGAGAACATATTTGCAAATCATATGTAGTATAAGGGATTCGTATCTAGAATATATAAATAACCTTAACAACTATATAAATAATGAAAAGTTTTTAAATGGGCTAAGGATCTGAATGGGTTTCCCAGGTGGTGCTAGTGGTAAAGAACCCACCTGCCAACACAGGAGGATCTGAATAGACATTTCTCCAAAGAAGATATACAAGTGACCAATAAGCACATAAGAAGACATTTGGCATCATTAGTCACTGCTGCTGCTGCTGCTTCTAAGTCGCTTCAGTCATGTCTGACTCTGTGCTAGGGAAATGTAAATCAAAACCATGATAGCCACTAGAGTGTTTATAATAAACAAAGAGACAACATTAAGTGCTGGGGAGAATGTGGAGAAAATAGAAATTCAGACGTTGCTAATGGGGATGTAAAATAATGCTACAACTTTGGCAGTCTCTCAAAAAACTATACAAGAGCTACTGTGTAATTCAGCAATTGCACTTCTAAGTCTATACCCAAGAAAAATTAACACATGTGCTCAGTCACTCAGTCGTGTCCGATTCTTGTGACCCTTTGGACTGTAGCCCATCAGGCTTCTCTGTCCATGGGGTTCTCCAGGCAAGAATACTGGAGTGGGTTTCCATTTCCTCTTCCAGGAAATTAAAACATACATCCACACAAAAGCATGCACACAAATGTTCACAGCTGCATTCTTCACAATAACTTAAAACTAGAAACAACCCCACTGTCCATCAACTGATAAATGGCATCCCCACTAATGGAATACGACCGGGCAATAAAAAGCAACAGAATTTTGATGCTATATGTGCTACAACATGGACACACCTTGAAATTATAATGCTAAGTCAAAGAGCCCAGTGAAAAAGATCACATATTGTATGATCCTATTTGTAGGACATGTCCAAAATGGGCAAATCCATAGAGACAAAAAGTAGATAAGTGGTTGCCTGGGATGAGAAGGAGGGTAAAGAATAACTGCTAATGGGTATGGAGCTTCTTTTGGGGGGGGGAATGTTCTACTATTAGACGGTGATGATGGATGCACTACTCTGAATATATTAAAAGCCATGAAACTGTGCACTTTAAATGAATGAGTTTTATTGTATATTAATTATATCTCAATGAAACTATTTAAACCAAAAATGGGTCCTTGATTCCATGATTAGAAATTTATGCTAAGGCAATCACTGCCAACAGACTGAAAAGAGTAGTTTGCATGATTCAGAGTTCAGTTGCAAGAAACAGAAACCACATTTTCTATTTCTAGTGAAGACTTAATAAGGGAAGTTGGGTTCTTTCAAAATTATTGAAAGACCTAGAGAGTGGGATGTGCTTCCAGGAGTGACTCTCATAAATCACCACTGTACTGCTGACCTGTGGGAGCTGCTGCCTCTACCACTTCCTGGAAGTGTTGTCGTAACTGTTGTCTTCAGAAATTTGTCGCTGTGGGGAATTTCCTGGCCGTCTAGTTGTTAAGACTCTGTACTTCCACTGCATGGGGCACAGGTTCAATCTCTGGTCGGGGAGCTAAGATCCCACAAGCCATGTGGCATGGCCAAAACTTTTTTAATGGAAAAAAAACTGTCACTTCAGTTTTAATTTAGGGATCAGATGTGCTGATGCCCCCTCACCACCTCTTGACACCATGAGCTGGTGGCAACACTAAGACCACAGCTGCAGAAAATCTTAACGCCTTCACCACCAGCAGTAAACAGCCAAAGCAGGAAGATAACCTAGATATTGTTCTGCCTTTAGAATCTCACACAGTTCAGTTCAGTCGCTCAGTCGCGTCTGACTCTTTGCAACCCCATGGATTGTAGCACACCAGGCCACCCTGTCCATTGCCAACTCCCGGAGTTTACTCAGACTCATGTCCATTGAGTCGGTGATGCCATCCAGCCATCACATCCTCTGTCATCCCCTTCTCCTCCCGCCTTCAATCTTTCCCAGCATCAGGGTCTTTTCCAGTGAGTCAGTTCTTTGCATCAGGTGGCCAAAGTATTGGAGTTTCAGCTTCAACATCAGTCCTTCCAATGAATATTCAGGACTGATTTCCTTTAGGATGGACTGGTTAGATCTCCTTGCAGTCCAAGGTACTCTCAAGAGTCTTCTCCAACACCACAGTTCAAAAGCATTAATTCTTCGGTGCTCAGCTTTCTTTATAGTCCAACTCTCACATCCATATATGACAACTGAAAAAACCATAGCTTTAACTAGATGGACCTTTGTTGGCAAAGTAATTAATGTCTCTGCTTTTTAATATGGTGTCTGATTGGTCATAACTTTTCTTCCAAGGAGCAAGCATATTTTAATTTCATGGCTGCAGTCACCATCTACAGTGATTTTGGAGCCTCACACATGTGCATCCAATGGATATGAACAAATAGGTCTCCAAACTTTAGCTGCAAGGGAGTCTAGGAAGGAACATCAAAAGAAGTTGAAATGAATGTCTAAATGAATTATAATAAATGTCTGCAGTGATGACCACTGTTTGCAATAGTGAAAACATGGAGAAAAAACTAAATGTGCAACAATAGGGGTTTGATATAGTGGGCTTCATCTATTTTATGAAATTCTGTTGTAGAAATACCTCTTGCGACCTGAAACATGTCAGACATACAGTGAAAAAAGGCAGGTGTCAGAGTAGTACTTATCAGCACCTGTCACGACTTTAGGAACCACGTATGTTTTGTCCTCCTGTGTATCCCACTAGCTGGCACATGTTGGCACAAAGTAGGTACTCAATAAACATTTGTTGGACCATGAAAAGTAATTCCATTTTTAGAAGTTAAATCCAAAATAAGAAGTTAAATGCACACTTATATACATTTATATACATGTAGGTAAAGAATCTGCCTAAAATACAGGAGACTCAGTTTCTATATCTGGTTCAGGAAGATCCCCTGTGAGGAGGGAAAGGCAACCCATTGCAGTATTCTTGCCTGAGAAATTCCATGGACAGAAGAGCCTGGTGGGCTACAGTTCATGCAGTCACAAAGAGTCAGACACGACTGAGTGACTGAGCACACACATATATACACATATACTTAAATATGGTATAACCAGCCTGAAAGAAATACAGCAAAATGTTAATAATTCTCTCCAGAGATAATATTTGAAATGACTTTTACTTTCCTCTTTTGGCTTTTCTGTATTTTATAAATTTTGGAGAGTGAACATGCATTAATATCAATTAAGGGGAAAAAAATCACAGATGTTCTGCTAAAGCCACAGAAAAGAAATATGCCTGCCTCATTTCTCTGTCTCCCACAGGGTCTGACACAGAGGTGGACCCAAATCTACATGTGGTGACCAAGTGACTGTACCTCTATTTTCTGCCTGAGTGGTTTCTGGATCTTTCTCAAGCAGCTGGAAGGTAGAATTGAGCTTTTAGGATAATCCTGACTCTAACATAGTATACTTCTTCCAGCTAAAACTGGCAGAGTTCCAAAGCCATGTGCCCATCTCCCCAAGAGCCAGTCCTGAGTTTTGCAGAGGCTGCGTCAGAGTGAGGTCATGTTCAAGGGTCTTTAAGGGACTCAATCAATGACTCAGTGCTGCCCCTCCCATGCACCCGGCAGGTCCTGGAGCCATTAATGCTTTGGCTTGCCAAGTCAGCAAGCAGACCTGACATCCCTGCTACCAGCTGGGCTCAGCCAGGTAAGGTCTCGGGAACTAGAAGAGGGGTCTCTGTACTTCTCCAGGGCTGTCCCTCGATATTATGAGAAGTCCGTCAGTGGATGGTTTTCACTACTTTCACTTACACAGCTGTTGAGGTCTTAGTTCACATTAAGAGGAGCACAAGAAAGTGAATGTACTAGTGCCTCTGAACTGTATGGTTAAATATGGTTAGAATAGTATGTTTTATGTTATGTAACTTACATCACAATAAAGACAAAATTAGGGCTTCCCTGGTGGTCCGGTGGTTAAGAATCCTTCTTAACAATTGCAATGCAGGGGACACCGATTTGATCCCTGGTCCAGGAAGATCCCACGTGCCGTGAAGCAATTAAGCCCATGCCCCACAACTACTAAGCCTATGTTCTAGAGCCTGTGCTCTGCAACAGGAGAGAACACCACAATGAGAAGCTCTCACACCACAACTAAAGAGTAGCCCCTGCTCGCCACAACTGGAGAAAGCCCTTGCGCAGCAACAAAGACCCAGTGCAGCCAAAAACACATAAATAAATAATTTTTTCATTAAAAAAAAAAAGAAGAAGAAGTATAGGGACCTGAATGAGAAAAGTGAGAATCCAGTTAGCTCTGTATCTCAGAGTCACATTTGGACTAATCATGTAAATTATTTTAAAAAGTTGTTTTTCCAAACTTTCCCTAGTTTTTCCAACTAACAGCAACCTTCTGCCTCACACTTTTTGCCATGGTCAGGAAACCTGGTCATGACTGGCCTCCTTCCTCCTTAGGAAGTGAGGGCTGGAGGAGGTCCCAGAATGTTTGATAGTCAGCACCAGCCATCACTTCATTTATTTTTTTAGATTAATTTTTGTTGGAGTATAGTTGATTTACAATGTTATGTTAGTTTCTGCTGTATAGCAAAGGCTCCTCCGTTCATGGGATTTTCCAGGCAAGAGTACTGGAGTGGGGTGCCATTGCCTTCTCCAATCAGCTATAGAAATACATAAATCCTCTCTTTTTAAGACTCTTTTCCCATATAGGTCATTAGAGAGTACTGAGTAGGTTCCCTGTGCCACACAGTAGGTTCGTATTAGTTATCTATTTTATATATAATCATGTATGTATGCCAATCCCAGTCTCCCAGTTTATTACCCGCCCCCCCCCACCATTCTCCATTGGTAACCATAAATTTGTTTTCTACATCTAAAAATATGGAACGCTTCACAAATTTGTGCTGCATCCTTGCTCAGGAGCCATGATAATCTCCTCTATATCATTTTAATTTTAATATATGTGCTGCACCATCTCTTCATTTATCATACCCATTAACCAGATGAAAAAACTGAAGCTCCCAAGGGAAGGGACATGGTTAGGATCACACATCTGAGAAGGAACTTGTAAGAAGGGGGCTCCCATATGCACCATTGTCTTTGGAGACTATGAAGGGCAGGACCAAAGAAGAGAAATGGAGAGAGAGATGTCACAGAAGGATGGGACCTCATCCTATTGGGAACAGCTTACCTCACAGGCCATGCAAGCATACCCAATGTCCCAGTCTCAGAATCAGCTCACCTACAGAGACAAGGTGGGAGAAAATGCTTCTCCTGGCCAACTGTGGGCAACACATTTTGACCTCAATTTGTTAATCTTTAAAATAAGGTCCAGAGATCATGACAATCACTTAGTTTAAGCTCTAAAATTCCATGGTTAATGATTAGATCATTATCTTTCCCCAACTCAGCCCTAATCACACCACTCCACTGTTTAAAAGCTTTCCCATGACTCCCTATGGGCTAAGCTGAGCCTGGAATTGAAGGCTGGCTGTGGTTTGGGGCCCACCATGCTTTCCAGCCTTAACATTCCCTCCAAACATCCCTAAACTCCACTCACACTATTTGACATTCCATTCCCATGAATTCTCCACAGTCTTTCTCACCCCTATGATTTTGCCCCTATATGCACCGATAGGTTCCTTTTGCAGCAAATGCTCTTCTTCATGGTATCTGCCGACAACCTCCTACTCATACTGCAAAACCCAGATTGTGTTACCTCTTTCATGAAGCCTGCCCTGATCTACCACATGGGGAGAGTCTCTCTCCCAGCTGGGTTCCCTCAGGCCCCAAGCTTTCCTCCACCGCAATCCTGAACACAGTATATGGGAAGTAATATTTACATAGTGAGTGTCTTGTAGCCTATTTCTCCCACTCACTTGAGAATTCTTTAATGGCAGGAACTGTGTCTTATTCATGATTCACCACATAGTAGGTACTCAATAAATATTCAATAAATAAATTATCCAATAGGTAATCTCTTTAAAAAAAAAAAAACCACAGCTTTATCTTGAATGCTTTATGGGTCTCAAAACAACATGAACCCTCTCTTGACCTCAGGATCCCTAATTATATAATGACAAGGCTAAACTGGTTTGTTTCTCAGGACATGACCTCTCTCTCCCCACAAGCTGTGAAGAATCAGCGTCCCCAGTGACGCTGTCCATCTCTTAAGAACTAAGGAGGAAATTGAGACAGAAGAGAGTTAAGTAATCTCCAAGTTTTTGCAGCAACCAATGTGTAGGAGCCAAATCTTTACCCCTTCCTTCATTGAGTTTCCTACAAGCCCACCATTCAGATGTAGCAAAGCCTTCTCAGGCACCCACATTGTGCCCAGGTCTCCACACCAGGGAAGAGCATGTCAGGCAGAGGGAATAGCCAGTGCAAAAACTCTTAGCTGGGAGCATGCCTGGTGAGCTAAAGGGGTGGTGGGGAGGCCAGCATGGTGAGAGCCGAGTGAGCAGGAAGGGAACAGGGTGGGGGATGGAAAGCACAGGTCCACAAACAGAGTGAGCACTGAGCGAATGATGGCCACACATATGCTGACGTATCAGTAGCAGCCATCATCAGCACATGCGGCCCTGGAAGTAAGATGGGAAGGACAAGCACAAAGAATAGAAGACAAAGGCACGGAGGTGCAAACAGGGCCCCACCACCTCCTCCCTAGCCTGGGCTTCCATCCTCTCCCACCCGGACTCTGACACCAGCCTCTTCTTTGAGCTCCCCACATGAGAACTGGCCCTTTGACAGGGGAAAGGTATTTTGCAAAAAGCATGGGTTTTAGAGCTGGGCAGACCTGGTCCTGGGCAAATGCATCAGTTTCGCCCTCCCCAGTAAAAGGCGGAGGGGAGCTGTGTGGCTCTGAAAGGCTTTAATAAAAGGTGGCTTTAATGGGAGGTGGCTGAGCTGGTGTTTGCTGCTCCCTGTGAACCTGGGAGGGAGGGCTGATGAAGGTCAAAGTCCTGCTGACCTCTGCCTCCTCAGGGCACCACAACAGATTCTCTGCCCAAACTCCAGCAATGCAGTCCCAGTGGGTCTGAGCTGCTGGTCTAGAAAGATGCACCTTTTCTAGGCCTGCTGGATGGCAGCTGAGAAGGGGCGCCACGTGGAGGTGGTCCACTGTGTTCAGCTGGAGGGATGCGTCAGAAGATGGAGCTGGGATCCACAGGGAAGGGGCAGACCAAGTGTGAAGCCACCCACCAGCCCCAGGGTCCACCCCAGCTCTGGAATGTCCACCCAGTGACCGTGGGTGCTCAGTGAACCTTGTTGCCCTCTCACAACCTCACTCTTCTCATCTGGCAATTGGGGGATGGAGCCATTCATCATGCAGATAGAGAATTATGGAAGAGAAGGACAACTTAGGGTCTTTGTAGGGCCAGATGGGGCTGCAAACAAACCAATGAAGAGCAAGTACATGCAGAAGGCTCCTCCCTACAGGGCCAGCACACAGTGGATGCACAAGATGCTAGCATCCCCCTCTCACCCACACCCCAGAGCTGACCTATGGGAACAGATGGCACTTGAAGGCCCTAAAAATAATGAGTCATTAAAACAGCCAAGGCTTGTGTGGCTCCCACTGTGCCCTATGCTGTCCCATGCAATAGCGCATTTATTCTCAAGTCTGGGAGACTGGAACTCTCATTCTCTCATTATTTGGGTGAGAAAATTGAGGTGAAGTTACATGTAACATGAAGTTACATGCATGACCTGTGTGCGGGCCTGTGCTTTCCATCCACCACTTTCGTTCCCTTCCTGCTCACTCCGCTCCCACTACGCTGGCCTCCCTGCCACCCCTTTAGCTCACCAGGCATGCTCCCAGCTAACAGCATGTGGCTGTTGTACCTGGAAGGCCTCCATCTCTCTGCCTCTGGGTTTCCGGAGAGGCCTGGGTACCACCCAGGGAGGATGAGGATCTGAGAAGAAGGCGGGTTGAGGCATCAACCTCTTCCCTCTTCTCACCTCTCCATCCCCCAGCAAGGCCAAAAGCCCAACTGCCACTTGGGAAAGGACAGGGTTAATCTAATTTGAGCCTCCAGACCGTGTTCAAGGTGATTCGTTTTATTCTTAAAAAAAAAAAAAAAAAAACCGTCAACCTGTCAGGTCTTGTTTAGAAACCTGAACATTCTGAAAATATTGACAAAGAGAGGGGGCTGCACCCAGGAGAAGATTCTCAGCGAGAGGGGTGATGTTAATCCAATGTGACAGGGGTATTTTTTTTCTCAGGCCAGGAAAGCAGAGAGTGCAAATTGCTCTGCTGGGGGTCAGCCAGGCAGGGTGCAAGCTCAGGAAGCCATCTGTGGGGGGTGATGTGTGTGTGGCGGGTGTGCTGGGCTCCCCTCCCCCACCAGCTCCATTTCCCAGGAATGGTTTATCAGACAGCTCTATCTTATTAATAGTCATAGTGTGTTGAAACCAGTGAATCTGGAGCATCAGAAATTCATTGTTGGTCCAATCTTGTCATTTCTCCAGTGGACAAACTGAGGTCGGAGTAAAGGGGTGAAGCATTTATTCTACCGACTGTCAGCCAATCAATATGAGTTAGAACCCTCATTATGAAGCTGTTCTCCCACCAAGGTGACCAGGGATTTAGAAAGGCAGCTATGACTCCCTTTAGGACTTTGATTTGGATTCAAATCCTTGCTCTGTGGTTCAACGCAGGTTATTTAGGCTCTCTGAGCCTCGATTTCCCCAGTAAAATGAGGACAATAATCCCTAAATCCCTTAGAGTCGTTTGGATAATTTAATAAGATAAATGTCCGTTTCAGTCTTTGGTTATATGAATAGACACAGACTCAGGGGAGCTTAACAGTTTACAAAAAAAAAAAAATCAATTGGAAGGACATGGGGATGGCTTACAGGTATTTACACAAAAGAAGTGAAAATATATGTCCACACAAAGAACTGTAGCTCTGTATTTATAGCAGCTCTATCCATAATCACCCAGAGCAACTCAAATGTCCTTCAACTGGTTAACGCAGAAATAAACTGTGATGTGTTCATTCAATGGAATACTTACTACTCAGCAACACAAAGGGAGGAACTGCGGGCACTTGCAACAATTGGATGAATCTCAAATGCACTGTGTTAAATGAGAGAAACCAGACTCAAAAGGGTATCTATTGTCTGATTTCACTTACATGACATCCAGAAAAGACAAAAAATAGGAACAGTAATCAGTTAGCGGCTGCCAGGCACAGAGGAAGTGGGGAGAGAATTGCCAGGAAAAGGGCAGGAGGGAAATTTGGAGGCTGTTGGAGACGCTCTAAGTCACAATTGTGATGTAGTAACAGGACAGTACATGATTGTCAGCTCATTGAACTGTGTACGCAAAAAGGCGAAATGGAATGCGCGTATAAATTGCAACTCAATAAATCTGACTTTTAAAAGTCAAACAAAAGCTAAAAAGCTGAGCTTCAGAAAAGACAAAACGTGAAGTAGTTTTAGGAACGAACCAGCGAATTTTACCATCATTTAGAACTTGTATCAGAGTTGGAAGATGCCAAGTCCCAGAAGAGCTTCTGATTGGCTGAGTTTGGGTCCCAGGCCTGCACTTAACTAGAGTTGGGCCGGGCCATTTGATTGACAGCCCCATCAAGCCCACAGAAAAGGGCAGTTTTCCCAGAAGCAAACAAGCTGTATCTACCAAGAGGGCTCCAACTGCAGAGGCCTATAGCCTAGGGGTTTATTATCCTAGACACTGAGCTCTGTCTTTGTAGGAACGTGGCCAAAGCTTCCATCTTCTGTGACGATGGGACATGGTGCTGGCAGACTACCCTCAGATATGAAAGTTGGGTTTCAGACTGACTGGGTCAAGCTGAGGGCTGCTTCAGACCTACAAGCACTGGGTTCAGACAATCACTTGAGTGGCTCATCAAGCAGGCGGGAGAAACAAGTGGTTTGTTAAAGCCACACAAGTGTTCAATAAAGCCGGACAAGCTCAGCCTCTGCCCTAGAGAGTCATTTATTTCCATGAAAGAAAGTGTGTTTGACCAAATCGGGTGTGTCAGGCAGACACAACCAATGACTCAGTCTAAGTAGGGGAGAAGCAGGGTAATGCTACAGAATGCAGTGGTTCATCTCCCAGGCCTCTGCAGCCGCAAATGGCCATGGTGGCTTAGCCAGGCTCCCACACCAAGGCTGAACTCCCCTGGCATGAAGTTCCAGCCATATGGATTCCAAGTATGCACTTTGGAGCACTTGCTCTGCCCCTTCTGAGTTAGGTGGCCTTGGGCAAGTCACTTTACCTCTCTGACCCTCCTTTTAACACAGGAAAGGATTTTTCAAGCACTTTCTTAGATTTCACTGGGATTATGTGCTCCAGAAACATTTAAAGACATAAACAGGATTGGGAAGTAAACAGAAACTCAGTGTACCCTTTTCAAAATTCCAAATTTCAGATGTGGGAACGTTTGCGTATTTCGTCTTTACTCATGTGCTGTGGTCATGGGTTTGGTTTTGTAAGATTGTGCCAATATTGACAAAAGTTGTTGTTGTTTTTTTTTAATGGACTGATTGTGGATTATTTTTTTGGCAAATTTCTTTTCTTTTTTCCCCCTCAGTCTGTATTTCTTTCTACCTATTAGAATTTCTTTTGGAGTATTTCCATTTTTATAAAAACTCAATTCTAAATGTAAACAGGTTATTCTTTTCCTCTTGAAAAGTTAAGCTTTAATTACCAAAGTGATACATAAAAATACTTCTCCACTTAAAAATTTTATCACCTTCCAGGGGATACTGAAATTACCTTTAATCACCACTTGGTGTTTAGTCACTAAGTCGTATTTGATTCTTTTGTGAATCAATTAGATTCACCAGGCTCTTCTTTCTGCACATGGGATTTTCCAGGCGAGAATACCAGAGTGGATTGCCATTTCCTTATCCAGGAGATCTTCCTGACTCAGGGATCAAACCCTTATCTCCTGCACTGCAGGCAGATTCTTTGCCACTGAGCCACCTGGGAAGCCTTTAATCACCGCTACCGCCCCCTAATTATGGTCCTAATACTCCTCCCATCACCGTCAGCAATTTGGAGAGAAATTTTCCAAACCTTCTTCTGTGTACTTCTGTTTACATATTTTACATATGTTTACTTATTATTTTCATAGGAAATGAATAGTCTTATGGAATCACATCCTAGTTAATGTCCTGCAATTTGCTTTCTTTGCTCAACGATGTGACTTGGAATTACTTTCATGTCCATACACAGAGGACTACCTCTTCTGGTTTTTAATTGTTGTATAATATTCCTCAGTTCAGTTCAGTCACTCAGTCGTGTCCGACTCTTTGCGACCCCATGAATCGCAGCACGCCAGGCCTCCCTGTCCATCACCAACTCCCAGAGTTCACTCAGACTCATGTCCATCGAGTCAGTGATGCCATCCAGCCATCTCATCCTCTGTCGTCCCCTTCTCCTCCTGCCCCCAATCCCTCCCAGCATCAGAGTCTTTTCCAATGAGTCAACTCTTTGCATGAGGTGGCCAAAGTACTGGAGTTTCAGCTTTAGCATCATTCCTTCCAAAGAAATCCCAGGGCTGATCTCCTTTAGAATGGACTGGTTGGATGTCCTTGCAGTCCAAGGGACTCTCAAGAGTATTCTCCAACACCATAGTTCGAAAGCATCAATTCTTCGGCGCTCAGCTTTCTTCACAGTCCAACTCTCATATCCATATATGACCACAGGAAAAACCGTAGCCTTGACTAGATGGACCTTCCTAAGCATGGCTTGTTTATCCATCCCTTTTTGCTGGGCACTTAGGTTGTGGCTGGTTTCACCATAACGAATAATGCTATAACGACCCTCCCTGTACAGGCCCTTTGGGCACAAGTGCAAGTATTTCTGTTAAGTTTAATTCGAAAATGGGACAATATTTGCAAAGGCTTCCAGAGTTTTATTCTTTCTTTATGTTTTTTTTTAAATCCACTGCCATTTTATTTATTTATTTGGCTGCACTGGATCATAATTGCAGCATGTGAGATCTAGTTCCCCAACCAGGGATCAAACCCGGGGCCCCCCCGCATTGGGAATGTGGAGTCTTAGCCACTAGACCACCAGGGAAGTCACTCTACTGCCATATTAAAAAGCCATGTTGTTGAGACATAATTTACTCCCCAGAAAATTCTTCCATTTATAATGTTCAATTCACTGGTTTTTAGTATAGTCACATATTTGTGCAACCATCACCACAATCTAATTCTAGAACATTTCCTTCACTCCCCCAAAGAAACCCTGTACCCATTATTATCCACTCTTTCATTCCCCACTCCTCCCTTCAGTCCCTGACAACTACGCTCCCACTTTCCCTTTCTATGGACTTGTCTGTCCTGTCCATCTCCTATAAATGGAATCATACTCTATGTAGACATCTGTGATTGACTTCTTTTCCCTGAGTGTGATGGTTTGGAAGTTCACCCATGTTGTAGACACATCACTACTTCATTTTCTTAATTGTCAAATAATCAGTC
Source organism: Bos mutus (assembly GCF_027580195.1). Lineage (NCBI taxonomy): Eukaryota > Metazoa > Chordata > Mammalia > Artiodactyla > Bovidae > Bos > Bos mutus. Next base: position 51,372,239 of record NC_091629.1, on the reverse strand, counting down.
ATCCATTTCTGAGTGTTTATTCTCTACCAGACATGGTATTAGTCCTCACAGAAAGCCTGAGAAGAAGTAAGCACGATTATTATCATACCCATTTTTACAGATGAGGAAACTAGGGCTTGGAAGTGCTATGACTTAGCCAAGATCACAGAGGAAAGTATTGGTTTGCCCAAAAATTTCTTTGAGTTTTCCTATAACATCTTATAGAAAACCTGAACGATTTTTTTTTTTTTTTGCCAACCCAATAACTGGCAGAGCTGGCTGTGAACCCAGGTCTGTGGAGCTCCCACATACATCTGTGTCCTTCTAGCTGAACGTCAGTGCTGTGAAAAGAAGCAGGGAGGGAGTGAAAAGTGTCTCAAGGGCTCCATGGGCAGATCATAAAGTCCCTTTTACTCATAGGCTGCCTGCCTCTGGGTCACTGTCATGACCAATGATGACGGCCCCATGAGGCTGGACTATTAACCCAGTTCCAAATGCCCCCAGACCTTACCAACGTCAGAGCTCTCTCGTCTACTTGTGCAGCTTTTCTGACGTCTCCCTCTCTCTCAGCACTTCCCACCTCTAGTGTTTCTTCTCCCCAGTCCTAATGTCTCAGTGTCTAACCTTTAGGGGCTGTTGCACATAAGGGTGTTACATCTTTATTAGGACTGTATGTCAACTAAGTGATCACTGGTTGTGAGTAAGGGTCTGAGATGGATTTTCCCACGGGTAAGGCAAGTCTTGCTGCCTGAAATGAACAGGGCTCGACTCTCCAAAAATCCTAAAACCCTCCATTCCCTGGGGTGTCTGGAGAGTTAAGAACTGCAACCACACAATGGTGACAATAATAGGATCGGCTTACTCTCCTTGGGAGGGGCTGTCACTACTTTGGGCCTTCTCCTCGGAGTCCAGCGGGCTGTGGCGGGGGAGGGGAGGGGTTGTCCCATTTTATAGGAGATTTAAGACTTGAGGTCGCACAGCCAATAAAGGGAGGGAGAGAGGGCTGGAGCCTGGCACTCTTGGACCCTGTGTCAGCCCCTGCCACACCAACTCACCCTGATTCCATCACGCAAGTCTCAAGTTTCACCCCATTCTCAGTTTCAACTGATGTCCAATTGCCAAGTTAAATAAAAGCAACTTTCTGCCTTTCCAAAATTGAAAGGAGAGGTACAGGCCAAGACTTATTGTTCTATAGGGTTTGGAGGCCCTACCTTGACTCTGCCCTAACTTGCTGTGTGATCTTCAGAAAGTTATCTGCACTCTCTGAGGCTCAGCAGTGGGTCTGTCAGCTCCTAGGATCGTAGGAGATATGATTGGAAAGTAAGTTGGGCCCTGACCTCTTGTCTCTGGTGGAGGCAACAAGAACTGAAAGATGCCCCAGAATCATGTCCTTGCCCCAGGCAACCAGCACCACAGGTCCTGCCAACCAAGGCTCTAAGCTAACTGTCAGAGCCTGCCCCAGCGCCCCTCTGCTCCCCCTTCTCTCTGTCTTTCTCTGAGGCAGCTCATTTGTTCATTCAACAAACATCTATTGAGCAGCCACCAGGAGTCTGGTGGGCGGTGGGAGACAGACACACACACATGAATCCTTATACAAGGCATATACTAGCTGTGCCCTGTGGGTGCTGGGCATGAAGGAAGGAAAGCCTGCTCGGGAGCATGGAAAGCCTGGTGAAGCTGATAGGTGAAGAGGGATGGCATCTCAGATGGCACAACTTGCGTCCCGGCCTGGAGGTAGATAACTGCAGGATACATTTGGAGGGGTTCTGGTGGGGCTGGAGGGTGCAAATGTGGGAGACGCAACTGGAGGCTAAGAAGGGCCAGACCTACAGGGCCTCGACTTTTCAGCAGGAGTGGGGCAAGCTCAGATCACTTCTTGGAAGGCTCCCCGTGGCTCCACACCTCCTCCCATCCTCCCATCAGCCCCCTGAGGTCTTGGTGGTAATTCCTGCTTTCACAGAAACTGCAGTTTCAGAGAAATGAACTAAAGGGTCCATGGTCTCCAGAGCTTAAGAGGCAGAGTTGGGGCCAAGGCCCTATGCTGGGGGCCAGGGACCGTGGGGAGTGGGGGACACATTGTAAGGGTGGAGCTGAGGACCATGGCCAGGTCGGCTTTTCCATCTGCAAAATGGACACATTGGGAGGGCCCTCCCCAGTCAGGTGTCCTGCTCTCTGCTCCCCATGGCCTGGGACACCCAGGTTCTGCCTTAGAGAGGCCACCCACCTACTCCCTCTCAAAGGGCTGAAAAGGTCATGCCTGCCCCCTTGACATTTTCCCCAAGGCCCCTGTCCTGATGTCCCTACCTCAGCCCCTCCCAGCTCAGGGGAGTCTGGCCCTGCCTGCTCTGGGCTTTAAGCTAGACGCTGCTCATCCGTCATTAGTCACCAGCTGGTAGAAAAGCTGAGACTATGTCCTATGGTGGTCCCACCCACTACTCCCCAGCCCTCCCTCCACTCCCAACTCAGCCAGCCAAGAGGATCTCTGGTCTAGGGGTCCCTGGTCCTTAGGGAAGAGCTGAGTTCAGCCAGGGCTTGGGAGCCTGACAGGCAATTTCCCCAACCTCTCTGAACCTTAATTTCTTCCCTTCTTTCCTTCTTCCTTTTACTCTGATTCATCCTCACACCACCCATCCCCATTGCCACCCTATGCCATAGACATTTATTGAACGTCTACAATACACCAGACTCCATGGGTCACAGTCACGGACCACAGCCCTTAGAGGTCTCACTTGCCAAGAGCTTTAAGACTAAACATGACCCAGGCCCCTGAGGCCCCACTCCTAGGTGGGTGGGAATGGAGGGTGGAGGGGTGGGATAGGACTGACCTCTGAACCCTGGAAAAGCCAGTAGAGGCTTTTGAACCAAGCCCAGGTTTCACGTCCCCACTTACTGACTGTGATCTCAAGCAAGTCACTTCATCTTTCTGAGCCCCCGTTTTCTCATTTAATAAAGGACAAAAATCATATTGTGAGTTTTAAATGAGACATCTGGCTGGTAATGGGTTATTTTGAAGTTCTAAAAATTCACCTTTGTCTCCACCTCGAGACCTGGAAATCCTTACGGAATGAAGGACTGATCCCTCGAAAGGGGGAGTTCAGGCCTCAGTCAGTGACCCTGGGAACTGGGAGTTCTTCTAAGTAACCCTCACCAAATAGTCTACGTTGTTTGCAACCTGCTTCACCTACACACGTCAGAATCTCCTTTTGTGGGGAAAGGGGGATCCTCTCTATTTTCTTTTTGGCTGCACTGGGTCCTCGTTGCGCACGGGCTTTCTCTAGTTAAGGGGAGCAGAGGCTATGGCTTCTCTCGTTGCAGAGCATGGACTCTGTGTGTGGGCTCAGTAGTTGCAGTGCCCAGGCTTAGTTGTTCCTCAACATGTGGGATCGTCCCAGATCAGGGAAGATAAAACCCCTGTCCCCTGCACTGGCAGGCGGATTCTTAACCACTGGACCAAGCAGGGAAGTCCTGGAGTCCTGACTCTTGATGACATCATAAAAATTTTTTAGGTGATATTGAGCACTTACTATGTGCCCCCCGTTGCACAGATGCTATCTTTAATTCCCAAGAATGGTGACTCTTATTATACCCATTTCAGAGATGAGGAAATTGAGGCTTAGAGATAATTTCTAGTAATTTACCCAGGATCATACAGTCAAGATGACCTCAACTGTGCCCTGCCCTGCACTTCCCCTGCAAGGGATGATGAAAGACCCCTTCCTGCTCTGTCTGGGACCTTGAGCCCATAACTATGCCCCCTGGACCTCAGTTTCCCCCTCAGTAAAATGCTTTTGAATTTTTGACTTGCCCAATGAGATAAGACAAGGCAACATTTCCCAGGCCTCCTGAACAGATGCGAAAATGGGGTCCCAGAGTGAGGCAAAGGCCCCCTGGTCAATAAGCCTGGAATTCAGGTTTTTGGGCCCAGCCTGGGTTCTAGTCTTTATTTACCACTTCTTGGAAGTCAGTTCTGGGATTGCTCAAGGCCCTGCATCACGTAGGTGGTCACAGTTCTACAGAATCGGGCAGAGGAAGGAAGAGGAGGTGCCTGTCTGGGTCAGGAACAGATATGGGCCTGTGCCAAGCCCCAAGCCAGGCCCCAGGAACAACCTGATGGGCATTCTAATAAGATTCCAGTCCATTCCTTCCCTCCAGGGAGCTCCTAGGTAGGGACAATAAAGAAAGATGAGTACCACGTGGAGAAGAACATGTCATTTTCAAATGGAAAAGAATGAACAAAGGCAAAATTCATCCATTTCTTTGGGGCAAGGCTGGCTGTTATAGAAACATTTAACCTACAGCCTTCCTTCTGCAGAGCCTGACTGTCCCCAGGCCTCCTGTCTCTCTTTGGGGTCCCTGTCCCTCAGGGCCAGGTTTCTGGGACACATGGCATTTTTGCTCCAAAACTCAGACATTCCATTTATCTAGTGCTCACCAGGTACTAGTTGCCCAACCTTAGTCATTTTGGTTGAATCTTACGCCAGGCCTGAGAGGGAGGAATTCTCGCCCCCATTTTGCAAAGGAGGAAACCTAAAATACCTGGAGACCTAAAACGCCTGCCCGTGGCTCCATAGTGGGATCTCAGACCCTGGCTTCTTGACTGATAGTCACTTGCCCCTTTTCCTCCTCGGAGCTCTCGTCAGCTGCAGGGGACACTTTCTACAACAACCTATCAGTTCAGTTCAGTTCAGTTGCTCAGTCATGTCCGACTCTGTGACCCCATGAATCGCAGCACGCCAGGCCTCCCTGTCCATCACCAACTCCCGGAGTTCACTCAGACTCACGTCCATCGAGTCAGTGATGCCATCCAGCCATCTCATCCTCTGTTGTCCCCTTCTCCTCCTGCCCCCAATCCCTCCCAGCATCAGAGTCTTTTCCAATGAGAACTCTTTGCATGAGGTGGCCAAAGTACTGGAGTTTCAGCTTTAGCATCATTCCTTCCAAAGAAATCCCAGGGCTGATCTCCTTCAGAATGGACTGTTTGGATCTCCTTGTAGTCCAAGGGACTCTCAAGAGTCTTCTCCAACACCACAGTTCAAAAGCATCAATTCTTCAGCGCTCAGCCTTCTTCACAGTCCAACTCTCACATCCATACATGACCACAGGAAAAACCATAGCCTTGACTAGATGGACCTTGGTTGGCAAAGTAATGTCTCTGCTTTTGAATATGCTATCTAGGTTGGACATAACTTTCCTTCCAAGGAGTAAACGTCTTTTAATTTCATGGCTGCAGTCACCATCTGCAGTGATTTTGGAGCCCCAAAAAATAAAGTCTGACACTGTTTCCCCATCCATTTCCCATGAAGTGATGGAACCGGATGCCATGATCTTCGTTTTCTGAATGTTGAGCTTTAAGCCAACTTTTTTCACTCTCCACTTTCACTTTCATCAAGAGGCTTTTTTGTTCCTCTTCACTTTCTGCCATAAGGGTGGTGTCATCTGCATATCTGAGGTTATTGATATTTCTGCCGAAAATCTTGATTCCAGCTTGTGTTTCTTCCAGTCCAGCATTTCTGGGGCAATTACAAGGTTCACCTGTGGGACTGTTTTATGGGTCAGCAGGGCCCCAAATCGTTGTGTTTTGTTCACTAAGATCCCAGGCAGGGTCCATTTGACTCAGGGACAAACATCTACTGAAACAACACAGGTTTATTCCCTGCACTGTGTCACACAGGAACGGAAACTGGGGCCAATTTTGTAAGCCCCAATCCATCAATAGATATGGAACTTTCAGGAAGTTCCATTCAGGAAGAAGGGTTGGGGGAGGCTCACAGGCCCCTGTCTCCCCAGAGACCCTTCCTGCTCAGGACTCATGGTGGATAAGAAGCACAGAAGGCTGGAGGATCAGAGGGAGAAGACTGGGTGATGCCTCCTGCCCCCAGATGCTAGGGGTGAGAAGGCAGAGGTTGAGTCCCTGGGAGACTGGCTTTGTCTCCTTGTGGCACAGGGTGGGTCTGCAAGGAGCATCATCAGTGGAAGTGAGAGGGGGAGGGGTAAGTGGATGATGGATGGATCGATGGACAGATGAGTGGATAGATGAGTGATTAGATTAGATGGTTGGGACAGAGGAACAGCTAGAGGGATGTCTGGGTTTTGCTACAGAGACAGTGTGGTATGTCTGTCTTTGCGGGTGTGTCTGCATGTCTGTACATGAGGCCGTGTCCCGCTCCCAGGATCTGCACCTTTGTGTGTCTCTAGGTGCCCCAATCTGATTTTGTGTCCACCTCTGACAGTGTGTTGTCTGTGTGTGTCTGGGAGCTGAGTGCCTCCGGACACCTGCTTATTTCTGTGTGGTTCTCAGTGGGTACCTGTCCAAGTGTGTCCGGCTGTGTCTACGTACAGGCATGTCACTGATTTTACGTCCATGTCACCAGCTGTGTGTGTCCAGGTTCATCTGCTGTATCTGTCTGTCTGTCTGTGTGTCCACATCCTTAGGTCTCCATGAGTCTGTATCTGAGGATGTGTGTGTCTTCTTCATCCCGGGTCTGATCTAACTGTGGGTCCATGTCTGTGTATCCAGGTATGCCTGTGTGTCTTGATGCAACAGTGTGTCTATATGTGTGTGTGTGTTTCTGTATCCAGGTGTCTCTGTCACCCAAGATCTGACTTTGTGTATCCAAGTCTGTCTGAGTGTCCTGGCTTGTGTTGCCTGTGGCTGTTGTCCCAGCCCTGCGCTCGTGTCTGCTTCCCCAGAGGGCGCCCTTGCCCAGCCCTCTCCCTTCCTCCCTGGGCTCCTGCCTCCCAAGGCGCCCCTGCCGGCTGGTGGAAAGCACGTGGGCCCAGACCGGGCAAAGCCGGCCTCGCCGGGCCCCGCCTTCCCGCGCGGCCCCGCCCCCAGCCCGCCCCTAAGCGGGCTATAAGTTCACTTCGCGCTCAGCCCCTGCATTGCCCGCCGCCAGTGGTCTGCACTTGCAGTGTCCTGCCACCAGTCCGAGGAGCACAGCCACCACCTGACCATGGCCGAGGGTGAGTATCAGAGTCAGGGGTGCCGCCACCGCGCAGGGTCCCCGGGGTCCAGGGGCCAGCCATCTCTCCCTAGTCTCGGTGGTCCCACCGGTGCAGTGGGGGTCAGGACCCGGCTGGACTCAATCCCTAAGCCCCCGATTTGGAGCACAAACAGGAGGGCTGGGCTGGATGAGAGGTGCCCGGCCCCCAGTTCTGGCTCTGCTTGGGACCTCAGTTTCCCCATCCCCAGGGCATATCCATTAACCCCTGCCTCCCTGGATCAGATGAGGCAGTGGACCACGAAGGCGTGTTCTAAACCGTAAGGTACCTTGTTCACCGACCTCTGTCACTTGTCCTCAGTCAGTCAGTGGGGCCTGGCTCCCTGCTTCGTGCTGGGCACGAAGCTGTGCAGAGAATGCGGTCCCTGGCCTCAGGGACTGAGTTTTGGTTAGTCCCTCATGGTGTGTAGGCCAATCCTGGCTGTCTCCTTGGTCTCAGCGGATGGAGGGGAGCTCCTAGCATCCAGTGGAGGAGAGGCCTGAGAACAGGCTTGCTCTCGCAGGCTGCCTCAAAGTGCTGCATCCCCTGTCCTTGGCCACTGGTTGAGTCTCGGTTTCCCATCCTGTAAAACATGGACAGTAACTCCAGCCACTGGTACATCTGTGAGGAGAGGAGTGGAGAAGGGGCTCAATTCACTTCCTACCTGTCCCCCTCCACACACACACACACACTTGGGCAGGGCTACCATTTCAGAGGCAAGATTTCTATGATGGGGGTGAGCCTGCACTAATGCAGCTGTGCTCAGCACCCTGGCTGACTCTTGGGTCAAGTCCATTTGGAGGTGGCCTTGGCACCACCGCAGCCCCCAGAAAGGAGGGGGGCAGAGGGGACATTGGAGGGGCACATGGGGCAGATGGAGCGGGAATGAGTGGGAGGAACCATGGACGTGCCCTACCGGCTGTGCGTTCTCCGGCCACCTTTGTCCCTCTCTGGGACCCAGCTCCCCAACACATGTGACCGAAAGCCAGCTAGGTGGCCGCTTGTGTCCAATGCAGTTTCTCATCCCTGTTCCCAAGAGTGGGGCTCAGTAGGGCCGGGGGACCTGGAGTGGCCAGTTATGATGAGCCCCCTGCCCCATTGCCAGAGTGGCCACTTCCTACAGGGGTCCCAGTGGCCTGGAAGACCTCAGGTCCTTTCTTGGTACAGAAATCCTAGACCCTGGTGTTTCTGCACCTCTAGAGCTGGGCATAATTTCTGGGAATCCTTCACACAGCATGAGACAGCAGCCCATTTGCCCCACACCAGGGTCTGACCATCTCTCTAAGGTCTCCCATGGGGACAACAAATTTCAGAGGCGAGATGCCTACGATGGGGGATGTGCGTGGACTAATGCTGCTGGACGCAACACCCGAAGCCTCTTTGCCGCGTCAGCTGTCTGGAATTGCAGTTTTCCTTCTTCACCCCAGGAAGCCAGCAGGAAGTTCTTCCTTGTGGCTAGTGGAGGTCTCTCCTGCTGTGATCCCAGGGGCCTCACCTTCCTCCCAGGTCTCCTCCCAGGTGTGAAACAACACAGGATGTGGGTGGGGGATGGACAGCAGATCCTGAGCTGTGAGTGAGGTGGTTACCAGGCTGGGCTCCAGACTCTACAGCCTTGGATTCTGGATTCAAATCCCCAGGCTTGGTCTTGCGCTTGCCATGAGACCTGGGGCCGCATAATGTCCCTACAAAGTGAAGATAGTGATAGTAGCTGTGTCTGATGCAAAGAACCCACTCATTGGAAAAGACCCTGATGCTGGGAAAGATTGAAGGCGGGAGGAGAAGGGGACGACAGAGGATGAGATGGTTGGATGGCATCACTGATGCGATGGACATGAGTTTGAGTAAACTCTGGGAGTTGGTGATGGACAGGGAAGCCTAGCATGCTGCAGTCCATGGAGTCGAAAAGAGTGGGACACGACTGAGCAACTGAACTGAACTGGGCAGTTGTGGTTTAAGTGAAGATAACCCACGTCAAAGTCCTTGGCAGTCACTGGGCAATTTGCGCATCGTTCAGAGGATGTTCAGTGGCGGGAGGAAGGAGAACTGCATGGATGACCCTATGGGAGGACCCACTTGCTAGGTGACTTTGCCAGTCCCTGCCTCGGGGCCTCCTTGGGAGAACTTACTCTCAAGGGCCCCATAGCTCTGGGAGTCCTGCCTTGCCCATTCTTCCGACCCTACTGTCCCCCCTAATCTTGACCTTGATTATGTCAGATTGAGCTTGCCAAGGTTATGAGACTTCTGCTTTCCTTAGCCCCTCACTGTCCCTACTTTGGCCTTCAGCTCCTTCAGAAATTATAAAAAGAACTTTCACATATCAAACTTTTGCTCTGGGCTAAGCCCTTGAATCTTCAGAAAAGGAGGCACAGAGAGGGAGAGACACCTGCTAAGGATCACACAGCAGTACATCCAAACTGAAACCTAGGTCCTGAAGACTCTCAAACTCCTGTCATTAAAAAAGAAATTTTATTGTAGAGAATATTGTGCACATATAAAAGTAGAGAGAATAGTGTAATAAATGCCTGTGTTCTCATCACCCAGTCTCAGCCACCACCAACTTATAGCTACTGCTGCTTCCTGCCCCTTCATCACTGCCTTCTCCATTATTTGAAAGCAAATCCCATACATCGGGCTTCCCTTGTAACTCAGCTGATAAAGAATCCACCTGCACTGTGGGAGACCTGGGTTCGATCCCTGGGTTGGGAAGATCCCCTGCAGAAGGGAGAGGCTATGCACTCCAGTATTCTGTCCTGGAGAATTCCATGGACTACAGTCCATGGGGTCGCAAAGAGTCGGACATGACTGAGCGACTTTCACTTTCACTTCACTTCCCATACATCACATCTGTAAATATTTCAATATTTCTCTCCAATGAATAAGGACTCCTTGTTAGACATGAATAAAAAATTCCTTAATATCACCATTTTCTATCAGTGTTCAAATTGCCAATTGTATGTGATAAATAGTTTTTAAAATCAAAATCCAAGTAAGGCTCATACAGCACAGTGGGTTATAATGTGCCTTAGGTTTCTTTTAGTCTACCCCCTTCAACTTTTTTTTCTTGTCTTTTTTCTTGATTTCTTTCTGTTTTGCAATTTATTGGTTAAAGGAACCAAATACTTTGCTTGTAGTTTCCCAGAGTATGAATTTTGTTGATTGAGTGCAGGTCCTGGGACTTCCCAGGTGGTTCAGTGGATAAACAATCCACCTGCAGTGTAGGAGATGTAGGTTCGATCCCTGGGGCAGTAAGATCCCCTGGAGGAGGGCATGGCAACCCACTCTAGTATTCTTACCTGGCAAGTTGCATGGACGGAGGAGCCTGGCAGGCTGTAGTCCATAAGATTGCAAAGAGTTGGACATGACTGAAGCAACTGAGCACCCATGCGTGTCCTGGTCCTAAATTTAATGACTTCCTCAGTCCTCTGTATTTCCTGGAAATTGAAAATTAAACCTAAAAGGCAAAGCCCGTGTAACTAACCAATACCAAATATCACCCCACTTTTTACCAAAAGAACCCTCCAGTCACAATAGACTAGCCCATGTCTAGAAGGTGCTTTATTATGTGCAAGGCACTGGGCTTAATGGCTCACAGCCAACCTGGATCCTACTGTCTCTCACTGTGGACTCAGGTGGGCAAAGTGAGGCCCAGAAGAGCTGAGTCGCCGGAGGGCCACCGCTAGGAGGTGGCAGAGCCTTCCCCACCTGCCCCAGTGTCCACAACCTGTGATTAAGGGTTGGGGAGGATTTCCCTGGTGGTTCAGTTAGAACACTGAGCTTCCACTGCAGCAGGCCCGGGTTCGATCCCAGGTCAGGGAACTAAGATCCCGCAAGCAGTGTGGCATGGCCAAAAAAAAAAAAAAAAAAACTGGGGACATTTAGACCTGGTTAACTTCTGCACAACAGGGCAGTTGAGGGTTGGGAGGGCCCTGAACACCACATGTCCAGGGAGCCTGGGGCACACAGCTGGCTGTGAGATGGAACCTTGGCTCAAGCCCCTCACTGTCTTCACAGAGCTGGTCCTGGAGAGATGTGACCTGGAGCTGGAGGCCAATGGCCGTGACCACCACACAGCTGACCTGTGCAGGGAAAGGCTGGTAGTGCGGCGGGGCCAGCCCTTCTGGCTGACTCTGCACTTTGAGGGCCGGAACTATGAGGCCAGCGTGGACAGCCTCACCTTCTGTGCTGTGACTGGTGAGTACTACCCTCCACCCCTTCCCGTTCTGATTTCATTGTCCCCTGCAGACCATGGGAAAGGTGACGCCATTCCTCCTCCTGGGAAGAAATTCCTGAGAAATTCTCAGGAATTCCCCTGAGAAATTCCCAGCAGTCACTGCCCCGTTTTACAGATGAGAGAACTGAGGTCCAGAGAGTGGAGAGATGTCATCCCACACCACTCAGCTTTATAGAGAAGTCTGTGATTCTGGGTGCCTGGCTTCCTGACGACCTGTTATCACCAGGGTTGGGTATGCGGGGGTCGGGGGCGGCGTTTGCTAGCACACAGGTCCATCGAGATCCTGCCTGCCTTTTCCCACATCCAGACAATTTTCTAATTATCAACAGCTTCTTCTCCAAACCCACACAACCTAACCAGGCCTCTGGGATCAGACCCAAAGGGAGTCTGGGTGGTGGAGAGAACCCAGCTTTCTCTAGCTTTCTGAGTGGGCAGTTTTGTGTTTCCGTAGTTCTTTCTCTAAGCATCAGGAGGCTGCCTCAGACTCACAAACTTGGATTCTGGTGTGGACCAGACTGCCTGCCCACTGTGTGACTTGGGCAAATTACTTAGCCTCTCTGAGCTAAAGCACTCCTAAGGTAAAAAGCCTGACATGAGGGAGTGCCCTGCAGATGTTCACAGCAGTTGCTGATCTTGCTCCAGGGACTCTAGTGATGGGTGAAGGGACATTGAGGCCCCAGCAGCCCATCCCCAGATACCCAATGCCCAGTCATCTTTGTTTGCCATACCCAGAAAGTGACCTTAAACGCCACTGGGTTTGGCTTCTGGTGGGAACCACTCCCTTGAGGTCAGCGAGGGGCCACCTGGCTGGGACTCTGGCCCAGGGGTGGGAAAGGCCAGCTCTAGCTCTTTCTGAGGTCTCTGAGGCCAGAGAGCAAGCAGGCTGAGGCTTGTATTACCTGGGCGGCCGTTTGATAAAGCTTATCACAGTGCCTGCAGACCCACTACGGATATCCCCTCCATCCCTTTCCTCCCTCCCCTTTCCCTTCTGGCAGGGACACACCTACTAACCAGGGCATCCCCCCCGCACACACCCACACCCAGCAGCCTTGGGGTTCATGCTATAGACCTGAGGGCCCTCTGGCAAGTTTTCGATTTTTCCAGTCTCAGTTTCCCCTTCTGTAAAGTGGAAGCCTGAATCTATGGAACTTAAGGGCTGGGGGTGGTGCCCTGAGAAGAGTCAGGCTTGGGCTGGAGAGAATCACATCTGTGGTGTAAGTATACTTATCCAGAATCCTTCTGTTCTGAATGCATAACTAGCCCCCATTTTACAGATGGGAACACTGAGGCTCAGAAAGGTCCATTTACTTGCCCAGATCACACAGCAGGATTCAAACCCTGACCGCAGAGTTGAGGCTTTTTGTTGCTGTGATCTGAGAGCAGAGACATCTACTTGCTCACCACAAGGGCCTGCTGGCCTTGGTTTTATTCTTCTGTGAAATAGATGGTTGTTGAATTGCTGGTATGGGAATTTCCCACCTTTTTTCCCCTTCTTTCACTCTCAAGGTGTCTTATTTCTTCTTCCTTCTTTTCCATTTGTCTAGGCAGCCTGGTGCTAGATAATGAGGCCCCTAGTTCAGGGTTGGGACCTCAACGGGAGGCAGGCAGGCAGCCTTCTTACCCCAGCAACTAATCTCTGTTCTCTGGTCTCTGCCAACCTATCTCAAGCCATCACCAACCTGCCCTGCTAACTTCCGCAGCCCCCAGGGCAGCCATAGAAGGCAATGTATTTCTGGGTGCTCTTGACTTCCCTGTCTGAGCTACCAGGACCCTCCCGTGGGCTGAAGAAGCTGAGGGACAATGCCAGGAAGCCAGGCTTCCCACCTCAAGGCCTAGCTTGAGTCAGCCTCTGGCCAAGCCTGGCCCAGGCACCCTGCTTTGGTGTTAGAACATTCTAGCCTGTGATCCGCTTCTCCTACCTCTTCAGGGAAACTGAGGCCCAGAGAGGGGAGAGAGCTGGTGAAGGTCACCCAGTGAATGGAGTGTGTGGCCTGATGCCACCCATGCCCAGATGCTGAGCGTCTCACCCTGACACTTCAAGGCCGGACAGGCCTGTTGTGGGGTACAGACCACAGCAGACAAGCACCATCCTTGTTATGGACTAAAGCTCTACTTCCCCCACAAGGGAGGCCAGGGTTTGAGGGTGGAGGGGTAACAGTGAGGTCAGCCTGGAACAGTGAAAAGAACCCTTATGAGGCTAATAGCAGGCTTGACTCTGGAAGCCTCCCCTCATCCACCCCACCCAGCCCCTCACTGCTGTGGTTAGGATAGAGGCCAGGACCCCTCAGGTCTCCAGGGTCATTTATGCCCAGTGTGATCTCTGTGGAGCCTCTTGCTCCACAGAGAGTACCACATGGAACCGCAGCCAAGGAATTTTCTAAGCCAGTTTACGTGAACAGTGGTGGGGTTGGGGGACAGCCCATCCTCATCCCATCCCCCAAGACCCCTCAGAAGAAAGGGGTGTGTGTGTGTGTGTGTGTGTGTGTGTGTGTGTGTGTACAAGGCTGCCACAGGACAGAGAGCAAGTGTTTCTTGGCTGGTCCCCAAGGGCGGTGTGTCAGTGGTGACAGTGACTATGGGACCCAGCCCAGCCTGTTACTGTGGAAACCAGAACATTGATCATCCCAACAGAGTCTCTTCTGAGAATGAAAAGATTATGAATAAAAGAATTATGCTGGGACCACTGGCATGAAAGGGTTTCCCTGGTGACTCAGTGATAAAGAGTCTGCCTGCAATGCAGGAGATGTGGGTTCAATCCCTGGGTCAGGCAGATCCCCTGGAGAAGCAAATGGCACCCACTCCAGTATTCTTGCCTGGGAAAACCCATGGACAGAGGAGCCTGGCAGGCTATAGTCCATGGGGTTACAAAAGACTTACCACCTAAACAACAGGCATAAAATGGGACTATCCTGGGAAAACTAGAATGTATGGTCACCCAAACCTTATCACTCTCAGCCCTGGTTTCCATATCTGTGAAGTGATGCAATTGAGCTAGGCAATTACTACATTCCACTGCAGTCTCAAAATCTGTTATTTGGTATGAGAACTCTGATTTGTAATGGTCTTGTTGGATGACATTGAGGATAGCTCATGTTTACTGCAAAATTAGTATATGCTGGGCACCCCACTCCAGTACTCTTGCCTGGAAAATCCCATGGATGGAGGAGCCTGGTAGGCTGTAGTCCGTGGGGTCGCTAAGAGTCGGACACAACTGAGCGACTTCACTTTCACTTTTCACTTTCATGCATTGGAGAAGGAAATGGCAACCCACTCCAGTGTTCTTGCCTGGAGAATCCCAGGGACGGGGGAGCCTGGTGGGCTTCTGTCTATGGGGTTGCACAGAGTCGGACACGACTGAAGCGACTTAGCAGCAGCAGCAGCAGCAGTCACTGCTTTAAATGCTTTCTATGAACTCTCACCAATTCCTCTAAACGGCGTTTAGAAGGTGGTAGTGACAGTAGTAAATAATTAACTATTACTTATGAGTGCTTACTGCGTGCCAGGCACCTTGTAATGTGCTTTACAAGCCTCAGCTTCTTTAAGCCTCACGATGACCTTATGAGGAGGTGCTGCAATTGACCCCATTTTACAGATGAGGAAACTGGGGCACAAAGAAACGAAATAGCTTGTCCAAGGTCACAGAATCAGACCTGGAATCAAACCTTTCCGGGAATATAGTCTAAGCCTGTTTTTGTCTTTGATGAGAAAATTGCAGATCAGAGAGGTCTCATGACTTAGCCGAGGTCACACAGCACTCCAGGTCTCATTGGGGGAAACCAGACTCAGGCTGGCTCTTGGGCCCCAGTGCTGCCCAATTCCTCCCCTAAATGCTAACTCTGGAAGACAGGGAGTGTTTAAAGGACAGCTGGCTCCTGGCACTCAAGGCCCCAGAGGCCGACGTCATGCCTGTTAGTTCATAGTTATATTTGGGCCCGGGTGTGGGCGGGGCTGGCAGGTAGCCCCTTACTGGGCAGGCCCCGTACTGTCAGCGGTGGACGGCAGAGTGGCAGGGAGGGAGATGGAAGAGTAAACAGAAACCCTCCCGGGCAGCCGCCCAACCAGGCAGAGAAAGTTCTGTTTCTTCTCTCCACCACCCAAGTCCAGAAGGGGGGACCGGCCCCGCTCGCCCTCCCTATGACTCAGACCTCCCTGCAAAATCTGGGCCCTGCCCTCCCCCCGAAAAAGAGCCAGTTGGAGGCAGGCCCTCAGCACACTGAGACCTGAGACACTATCCTCCCAACTGGGGAAACCTCCCCTTTGGGAATGAGAGACAACGTGGAGACCTGGGCCCAAATGCTGACTTTGCCACAGACCCCTGGAACATTCTTGGAAGAGCCCTTCTCTGAGCCTCGGTTTTTCCACCTGTACAAGGGGTCTCGGGGGAAGCAGGAAGTGCCAAGGGCGCTTGGTAAAGTGTCAGAGGCTGTAGGGAGGTGAGGGATGGTTCTGGCTCTTCAGAGTTGCCTGTGGAGATACAGAGGCCAAGAGGTGGAGGGGGCTTTGGGGAGACAGACACCTGGATCTACAATGGCCAGCACCCTCTGCTAGCCAGGAGCAAGCAGGCTCTCAGACAGGCCCCACTGGCCACTTCAGAGGACTGAGGTCCCATTTTACTCAGAGTCTGGCCTTCTTTTTCTGAAAGAGAAAGCAGGATGCCAGCAGGTAAAGGATTTAAGTGGGAATGGAGGACCGTTGGGGAGTACCTTGCCTCATTCCTGGCCATTTTACAGATGGGCAAACTGAGCCCAGAGAGGAGGATATTCTTGCTCAAAGTCACACCAGTCCAGAACAGTGTCACTGTGACCCTGTCCCAGGCCACGCCGTCCCCTCTCCCAGGAGACTGAGGACGTGCTGTGTGCCTGCCACTTTTCGTGCATTCCCACAAAACCAGCCTGTGCATTTTGGAGCCCAGTCCCCAGATGAAGAAGCCAAGGCTCAGAGAGATGAAAGCACTCCTCCAAGTTCCTTCTGGGAACTTGGGAACTTCTCACACCCAGGCCCAGGACACCCCCCAGGCGTGCACTCTGCCCCTGCCAGGCTTGGTGCTCACCTTCCCTCACCACCCCCAGCTCATGGCCCACTGCTTTCTTCCTCTGCAGGCCCAGACCCCAGTGAGGAGGCCGGGACCAAGGCCCTCTTCAGGCTGTCCGATGCTACGGAGGAGGGGGCCTGGGCGGCGGTGGCAGCGGACCAGCGAGACAGCACCCTCTCGCTGCACCTCAGCACCCCGGCCAATGCCCCCGTTGGCCATTACCGCCTCAGCTTGGAGGCCTCCACTGGCTACCAGGGCTCCAGTTTCATGCTGGGTCAGTTCACCCTGCTCTTCAACAGCTGGTGTCCAGGTGAGCTGCACTCTATCCACGGGCAGGATGGGGAGATGGGCAGGGCTGGACCCACCCATGGGAACCACGTGGTGGCAGGGGGGTGGTGGGCGGAAGATGGGGCAGCAGAGACATCCAGGTGGACTGAGTGAGGCTCTAGCCTCCCAAGATTTCGTGATGTCAGAACTCTCATTATTCCCATTTATAGAGGTGGGGACAGGCTCACAGAAGCAAAATGACTTGCCCCAGTCTACACAGCTACCAGGGCTTCCCTGGTAGCTCAGAGGGTAAAGAATCCACCTGCAATGTGGGAGACTCTGGTTTGATTCCTGGGTTGAGGCTACCCACTCCAGTATTCTTGGGCTTCTCTGGTGGCTCAGATGGTAAAGAATCCACCTGCAATGCAGGAGACCTGGGTTCGACCCATAGGTTGGGAAGATCCCCTGGAGGAGGACATGGCAACCCACTCCAGTATTCTTGCCTGGAAAATTCCATGGACAGAGGAGGGTGATGGGCTAAGAGTCATGGTGTTGCAAAGAGTCAGACACAACTGAGCGACTGAACACAGCTACAAAGGGATCCCACCTTGCCTGGAGGTGGCCTGGGTTCAGAGCCCCATTCAGGAAAGGACTGTCCAGTGGAGGCCCAGGGCCATGGCCTCATACCTGGTTCTATTTTGTGAGGCTCTGTTTTAAATCTCACCAGATTGGCTTGGGGAAGGGAAGCAGGGAGATGGAGGGATGGGGTACCCAGAAGAGGTGGGCAGGAGCAGTTTGGCCACCTAAGTGCTCCTTATACACTCTTTTATTTTTTTTAATAAATTATCACTATCACCATTTTTTTTTAAACTTCTCTTTTGATTTCTATTTTTAAAATATATCTTTATTTATTTATTTTTGGCTGTGCTGGGTCCTTGTTGCTGTGAGGCTAGTTTCTCTAGTTGCAGTGAGCAGGGGCCACCCTTTGTTGGGGTGCCTTCTCATTGCAGTGGCTTGAAGCACAGGTTCTAGGCGTGTGGGCTTCAGTAGTTGCTTCACTGCAGCACGGGGGCCCCATAGTCGCAGCCCTCAGAGTCTGTAGAGTGCAGGCTCGGGAGTTGCGGTGCACAGGCTTAGTCGTCTCATGGCAGGTGGGATTTTCCCGGACCTTTACCACGGAGCCGCCAGGGAGGCCCCTTTATACACTTTTTTAATGGTTGCTCTCAACAACCCCCAGGGGCAGAGATTAGCATCCTTGTTTTACAGACAGGAAACTGAGGCTTAGAGATAAGTGGCTCTTGGCAGCTCCTTCAAGAAGTAAGTTGGCGGATGCCGGACAAAACCAGAGAATCAGAGAAAGGGCTGAGTCTGTCTTGAGCAGGAAAGAGGAGGGGATCACAAAGAGTCCATGGGGTCACAAAGAGTCAGACACGACTGAGCAACTAACCCTACTACTGCTGCTTATACCTAGCCAGGCAGAGAGAGGGGCCATGTGGGCAGGCCCAGCTTGGTGATGGACTTGCCTCCTCGAAGCCCGGCCCCAGAACAGAAATTCTGGCCTCCTACTGGGCCAGACCGGACCTCCAGACCACCAGCCTCCTACTGAGCCACCGCTTTATTTATTTATTTTTCTTCTCCATTTGGGGGCATTTTCTTTGAACAGAAAGATTTTTTATTTTCTCTTTTATATACTTTGGCTGTTCTTTCTTTTTTTCATTTCATTTTGGCTGTGCTGGGTCTTCCTCGTTGCACGGGTCTTCTCTAGTTGCGGAGAGTGGGGGCTACTTTCTATTCATAGTTTGCAGTGCGTGGGCTTTTCACTGAGGTGGCTTCTCTTATTTTGGAGCACGGGCTCTAGGCTCACTGGCTTCAATAGTTGTGGCTCCTGGGCTCTAGAGCACCGGCTCAGTAGTTGTGGCACACGGGCTCAGTTGCTCCCCGGCATGTGGAATTGTCCCGGATCAGGGAGCAAACCCCTGTCTCCTGCATTGGCAGGTTGATTCTTTACCACTGAGCCACCAGGGAAGCCCTGGCTTTTATTTTTAATTATAACAGTAAGATATGAGAACTCCCTCTTTATAAAAGCTTCAAGCACTACAGAGAGATAGCCTCCCATCCTTCACTCCCCTCCTTAGGAAACACCATTATTAGCTGTCTCGGGAGGGGTTATCTCCTTAGATTCAGTGTTTGTGTCTGGAGACATCGCTGTATTTTTTTTTCTTCCAGTTTTATTGAGATATAATTGACCTACACCACTGTATAAGCTTCAGGTGTACAGCATAATGATTTGACTTACATGCATCATGAAATGATTATCACAATAAGTTTAGTGAACATCCATCATCTCATATACATACAAAATTAAAGCAAAAAATATTTTCCTTGTGGTAAGAACTCAGGATTTATTCTCTTAAGAATGTTCATATGTAACATACAGCAGTGTTAATTATATTGATCATGTTGTAGAAGACATCATTGCATTATGGATTTCCCTGTCTTAAACATTAAAGAATCCCCATTGTATACATCAGCCTGCAATTTGGGATTTTTTTTTTCTCCCTCTACCGTCTTGAGGCTCTTTCTGCATCAGTTTGCACACGTCTGCTCATCGCTTGTTGTTGTTTTGTGTTTGTTTTGTTTATTTATGTGGCTGCACCGGTCTTAGTGGTGGCCTGCAGGATCTTCAGTCTTTGTCGTGGCGTGCAGAATCTTAAGTTGTGGCACGCAAACTCTTAGTTGCAGCATGTAGGATCTTATTCCCCGAACAGGGATCGAACCTGGGTCCCTTGCATTGGAAGTGCAGAGTCTTAGCCACTGCACCCCCAGGAAAGTCACTGTTCATCCTTTTTAAGAGCTGCAAGTGCCCCGGGCCTTGCCATCTGGCTCCCATCCACAGACATGAGTTGGTTTCCTATGGCTTATCACAGGGAGGAGTTTCCTTGCTCACATGCCCTGTGGCCACACAGAATGGTTTCTCAGGACAGAAGTGGCCTTGCTGGTCACAGTGTCTGCTCATTTTGATTTTAATCAGTGTGAACTTACAGGTAGTTGGCGACCCTGCCCCTGGGGCAGACACTTGGCAGTGCCCCTCCCCAACCCCATCACCGTGGGGTTTCAGAGTTCAAGGAACGGGCAGTGAGGTTCTAGGGGATGACCCCTCCCTGTGGCCTTGCCTCTTCCCTGCCCAGAGGGATGGGGTGGCAGCCAGCCAAGCACCACAATGACTAAAGGGACCAACATCCCAGAGAGGGGGTGGGCTGGAAATGTGGAGATAGGAAGTGGGGCTGAGTTGGGGTGTGGGGCGCTAAGGGAGGAAACTGCTCTCCCTCTTGGGGGAGAGGGCAACATCTGCCCATGACCTGGGGGCCTCTGGTCCCTGAGTTCCAGCATAGTCAGGATCCCAAGTGAGCATCCCCAAGACCTCCATCTTTACCAGCCAGAGACCTGAGTGGGGACATCGTAGTCCCAGCCTCCTGGGCTGAGGTGGGGACAGTTCAACATGTGCTGACCCTCCCACTGGATGGGGAAATAGCACGCCCTTTTCGTTCTCTCAGATTCTTTCTCCCACGCCACCAGCTCATTTGCAGCCACATAGCTCGTTTATCTGAAGACCGGTGTTCATTGCGCAATCGCCCAAGCCTCCTGGCAGGATGCATAAGGTGCTCAGCCACTTTCACATTTGTTTTCCTCCAGGTGGTGCAGGCGGGGGCTGCCTGCCTGTTGCTGTAGAGGGGCCCAGGGGTCTGAGGGGCCAGGCAGCTGCTTCCCCAGGCACTGGACACGTTTCCCCAGGCCGATTTCAGTAGGCACGCTGCCTGGGTCCACCATACTCTTAGGGACCTGCGAAAATGTGTTAATTTCTTTTAAAATCAGAAGACCAAGAAAAAAAAGAGGTTCAGGCCAGAGAATATGTTTTAACATATAATATTAATTTATTTGGGCTTCCCTGCTGGCTCAGAAGACAAAGAATCCTCCTGCCAATGCAGGAGACCTGGGTTCAATCCCTGGGTTGGGAAGATCCAACGTTATACAAATGCAGTCAAAAAATATATTACAAAAAGATTTTCTTTAATGGAGGAAGGAGCCCATAAAGGCAAAAACGCCTAGGACTGATCAAAGCCATATGATGGCTCTGGATTTCCCCTTCCCAGCCTTAATTTCTTCACTTTTGTGAGTGGGAATTGGAAAAGTTGGACTAACCTTTGCCCTCCAGCTGGTCCCACCGCCTCAGGCCCTCTGCTGTCGTCACAAGCCACAGGGAACTAAGTATCGTCCATTTTCCAGCAGCTGCACCGCTCATCTCTCTAGTCCTCTGCTTAGAATGTCATCAAGGCAACCTTCAGATGCCACCTGACCCCCAAGCTGGACAGATCTTCTCCCTCTGAGTTGCAGCAACCTTGCGTTGACTTTCTCGGAATCATGCTCCTTCCTCACACCGCCTGGGGGCTTCAGCTTGCAAAGCACCTTCCTGTTCTGTGATCACATTTGACCCTCAGGAAACACAGTCAGGTGGCAGGAGAAGTGACCTGCCCAGAGTCATACAGCAAAAATCCCCTACTCAGAGCTAGGGGATTCCTGACTCCTGGCCCCTGTCAGTGCTCCTCTGTCTCTTGTGCTGGTGTGATTTTCCCATCCGTAAAATGTTCTTGAGCCTCAGTTTTGCCATCTGTAAAATGGGGCTTCCAAGGATATCTTCCACGTGAAGCTTTGGTGGAGGTTAAACAAGTTAACTTATGTCATTACATTTATCACAGGTCCTGTCAGGTGGCAAGTGTTGGATAAAAGACAGCCATTGTTATCACCAACTGATAGTACTTTATCTTACTGGTGTGAGATTATTACTTAATGATTAGTTTTTCTGACTAAAAGAGAGAATGGCCTCAGGGAAGCTGCCCTGGCCCTGAAGGGTTGGCACCCCAGCTGCCATGTCTGTGGGGAACCTGGGCCTTGCCAGATGCCGAGTTGAGGCCTTTTCCTTTTTACCCACAGCGGATGCTGTGTACCTGGACTCAGATGAGGAGCGGCAAGAATACGTCCTTACCCAGCAAGGCTTCATCTACCAGGGCTCAGCCAAGTTCATCAAGAACATACCTTGGAATTTTGGGCAGGTAGGGCCACACTCTGCCCCTCCTAACCATCTCTGGCTTGCTGTGAGCTGGGCCCTGGGTCTGAGACAAAATCAGAAAGTGTAAGCAAGGTCTCAGAGTCACCCACCCCATGCTGTCAAGGATTCAAGGGCTCTGAAATGGCTGGAGGCTCAGAGAGGGCCCAGGCCAGGCCTGAGGTCACACAGCAAAGGACGGCCCTGTGCACTGTGGGAGCGGCAGCTCTGGATTCAAGGTGGGAGAAAGTCAGAGAGCCTGTAGGAGCCGTGGGGCTGGCGAGCACTCCAGGAGGGAGGGAGCCATTCACAGCCATAGCAAAATAGTGGGCAGCCCTTGGAGAACACTGACTGTGCTAGGCATGTACTGAGAGGGGCTTTAAACCATTGTCTAAATTAGTGGTCCTCAAACTTGAATTATATGTCTAAATTGCCAGAAAATTTTGCGTTAAAATACACTTTTAACATATTGGTGTCCTCGGGAATAGCATGAGCAGAAAGCACAGAGGTGAGAAACTTTACGTTGTGCCTAAGAAGTGTCTTGCAGCCTGGTGAGCGCTTGCATGAGACGGGGCCCCAGGAGATGACCTGGGAGAAGCCCACAGTATCCAAGCTGTGAACAGCCCTGAATGTCAGGACAATGGCAATAGGGAGTCAAAGAATGAATGGGTCAAGCCAGGGGAGCTGCTCTAAGTCATGGAGGGAGGCCTGTGATGAGGCCTGATTTGGGACAAGGCCACAGACACAGAGAGCCGGGAACAGACGGGCGAGCCTTTGAATGTGACCGAAGTGGTCTGAGGGGTGGTGACAGGGAGAGATTTTGATAAAGACAGCACCTAAGCTGCAAGGATGAGAAGGTGTGAGTCATAGAGAGAGGGGCAGAGAGAACATTCCAAGCAAAGGAAACAGCATGTACAAAAGCCCTGGGGCAGAGTGAGTGTGGTTGAGAGGTGAGGTTAAGATGGGGTGGGACACCGATCATGAAGGGCCTTGCAGGCCACAGGGAGAAGTCTCCATCTTACTCTGGGTGCAGTGGAGATAAGAGCGATGAGATTAGATTTACATCTTTACAATTTATACTTTGGTTCCAATCAGCGCAGTGTGTAGGGGTGGGGGAGGAGGGACACTTATCAGCTCTGCCGGGTGAGTCAGGCTTTAGGGAAGTGAAGGTTTGGCTGTCGGGTAAGGGAGGGCAGCGGCTGGGCCTGAGGTGACTGAGGGCAGTCAAGCTCCAGGGACTCTGGGCTTACCTTCCACTCCAAGTTCCCAGGACCCCTGCCCGACCCCCCCCCCGCCAAGTCTGGATGCAGGCACACCCCATCCCCTTTCTCATACACTCAGTCATCGTCCCATCGCACCCCGCCCCCCTTTCCTGGGCCAGGAAAGCTGGCACCACAGCAATGTGACTGACCCAACCCGAGCCTCCAGGTGTGATGTGTGAGACAATGCACGGGGCTTCCCACAGCCGCTGGACTTAAAGGCAGGCTTCCTGGAGGAGGTGACGTCTCAGCTCCCTCATCCTCCTGTTCTTTCCTCTGACACAGTTTGAAGAAGGGATCCTAGACATCTGCCTGATGCTCCTGGACGTCAACCCCAAGTTCCTGAGGAATGCCGGCCGAGACTGCTCCCGCCGCAGTAGTCCGGTCTATGTGGGCCGGGTGGTGAGCGGCATGGTGAGTGAGCGCAGGCCCGCCTCAGGTGATAATGGAGACCAGGCCCTGGGCTGTCATGGTCGGGGAGACCTGGGAGATGGGTGAGTCTCAGCTAGGAGACCTTGTATTTAGACAGACAAGATGTACACAAATGAGGGTAAGGCCGTGTGGTCCCAGAAAGCAATTCATTCATTCACTCACCCAGAAAGTATTTATCAAGTGCTACCCATGTCCCAGGCACCAGGGAAAAGCAGGTGGAAGACATGAATAGTCTCTCACTTCCTAGAGCTTCCATTCTAGGGAGTGTGAGAGAAGACGGGAGTTAACCACAGGATCATGTGAGCGCCCAGTCATGTTGCAATGCGCTCTCAAAGGGGCCAGACGTGTGATAGTGTCTGACCACAGGGTGCAACCCCAGTGGAGGACTGGGGGACTTCCCTAAGTGATGATTCTTGAGCTGATGTAACTGAGAGGAGAAGAGCGTCCCATGCAGAGGGGACCGCTCGTGCACAGGTTCCCCGAGGAGGGATGACTGGCAGATTTGAGGAGCAGAAAGGAGGCCAGTGTGAGCGGAGCGGAGAGCAAAGGGGCAGGGGGCCGGGGGCCTGGGG
Source organism: Bos mutus (assembly GCF_027580195.1). Taxonomy (NCBI): domain Eukaryota; kingdom Metazoa; phylum Chordata; class Mammalia; order Artiodactyla; family Bovidae; genus Bos; species Bos mutus. The sequence continues at coordinate 51,348,385 of NC_091629.1, read as the reverse complement.
AGGGTTGCAGGTGGGCTGCAGAGGGGGCGGGGCCAGACCCTGCTTGGCTCAGGGCCAGGGCAGCAGGATGCTGAGAGTCTGGGGGCAATGACACCGTCTGGGCAGGGCCAGAACAGGCCTCTGTAAAGCTCAGATCATGCCGCCTGCCAGCCCCCACACACATTCATATCTCCAGCATCATCCTTATGGCCCTGACCCCTCTCCACCTCCTCTCCCACCCCCACTCCTATCTCCAACCTCCCCATCAGTCATACCTCGGGATCTTTGCACCTGCTGCTCCTTCAGCCTGGAAGGCCCCGCCCCTGCCTTTCACCACGTGCTGAGTTCATGCCCACTCTATCACAGCCGTCACTAACCACAGACTTGGCCCCTCTGACGCTTTCATGGGTCTCAGGTCAACTGCAACGATGACCAGGGCGTGCTGCTGGGGCGCTGGGACAACAACTACGCAGACGGCATCAGCCCCATGTCCTGGATCGGCAGCGTGGACATCCTGCGGCGCTGGAAGAGAGATGGCTGCCAGCGCGTCAAGTACGGCCAGTGCTGGGTGTTCGCGGCTGTGGCCTGCACCGGTAAGCAGCAGGCGGACGTGGCGGGGCCTGGAACCGCCCTCGGCTTCCAGGAACTAAGGCTGAGTCAGGGTCCCTGTGGCCTTCTCCCAGGCCTGATGTATAACAGATCCTGGGAAAACTCGGTCAAGTAACGGGACGTCTGACCCCGGTGGTTGTGGGGTTTCTTCTCTTTTTTAATATTTATATTTATTTGGCTGAACCAGGCCTTAGTTGCAACATGCAGGACCTTTAGTTATGACAGTTGAACTCTTTAGTTGCAGCATGTGCGGTCTAATTCCCTGACCACAGATCAAAGCCCAGCCCCCTGCATCAGGAGCTCAGAGTCATAGCCAGAAGTCCCAGCTGTGGGGTTTCTGCAGGCAGTTGAATAGTGGATCAGCCCAGGGACTGGAGTTGGACTGCCTGGTTTGAATCCCAGCTCTGCCTCTAATCCCTGGGCAAGAGAATCGGTGTCTCCAGGCCTCAGTTTCCTCACCTGTAAAACAGAGACAGTGGTAACTGACCTAAGTCACAGGTAGTTCTTAGGACCCAGGGGAGGTCACTTAGCACAGTCAGTCAGGTTAGGTTGGGTTTCAGGGTTTCCAGGGGCATCTGGGATTCCCCAGCTGGATCCTGAGACATCTTCTCTGTGTCTGTTAGTTGGCCAACAGTGGTTGGACGGATATTTGCAGTGACGGGCACGGTGACACACTTCTGTTCTGCCAGACTGCTCACACCCATCCCTCTCTGAATCATTACAGCATCCCGACAAGCTGCTATTATTAGCTCCTCTTAGAGGAGGAAGTGGAGGCTCAGAGAGGAGAAGTGGCTTGGCTAAGGTCACAAAGCTGGTGATCTGCACAGCCAGGCGTGGAACCAGGTGGGCCCGCTTCAGGCACAGCCTCCTGGTCTTAGACTGTGAGGATGAGGCCCCCGAGGGACCCCATCCCCTGGGACAGGAGTGGAGCTTGCTCCTGGATCAGTGGGGACAAGCCTCCTCCAGCCTGAAGTCTGTACTCTGAAGCTTTTCTTGATGGGGCAAGGCCTGGAATTGGAACACCAGCTCTCCCCATGGGCAGCAGAGAGTCTGGCCCCTACCCAGACCACAAGGCACAAGAACCAGGCAAGAGGTGGAAGGTCACAGCTGCTCCTTCCTCCCTCCTCCTAGGGCTCTCACATCTCCTGACCTGAATCCGGGGCCTTCGGGGAAGTTTATGCCCTGATTGATGGCAGGCACTGGGCAAAGTTCACATTCCTGCCTCTCCCCCATCGCAGAGACTCAACCTCATCAAAACTAAAAGTAAAACAAAAGTCCTACAGCTTGTATTTAGTAGGCCTTTCTGCTTCACTTCTTTTTTTAGATGTTACTTTCTTTATCTTACCCTGAGAATATGTTACTTTTACATTTTACATAAAAAGTATACTAAAAAACGAAAGGGAAAAAGCACCCATAATCTCCTCTGTCGGGAACACCCAGCACCACTATTTGAGCAGGATTCTGTGGCCTATAGATGCCAGTTGACCTCCTGCCTCCTTGTCACCTATCACTGCAACACCAGCCCCTTTCCCAGTCACTCCGGCCTCTCTGAAAACCGTGCCTCCACACAGTGCAGGCCCTTCTGGTCCACAGTGGAGCCCCAGAGCACTGGAACTCTGAGCCAGAGAGGACGAAACAAGGCCCAGAGAGGTGGAGGGACTGGCCCCAGGCCACACAGCTGGAGCAGCTGGGGCTGGAACAAAGGGTCCTGACCTCTGTTGCCTCATCTGCCTACCCCACTGTTCACTCCTCGCCCTGAATCTGTCATTCCTTTTCTCCTTCCATTCCTCCTTCTCTTTCTACTTCACTCCTTCATCCCATTTGACCGATTAGTCTGTGCCGGGTCTTGCAGGGCTCTGGGACTGTAACATAAGACAGATCGCTCACTGCCCTCAGAGGACTAATTAAAGAATCCCTCACATACCCATATATTGAGAGTGATGATGCATCCCTAGTCTTACTGTGAATGCAGATGATAGGGTAATCTAAATCTGGCGGGGTGGCCTTCCCGGCTGAGGGATGGGCATACGCCAGTATCCTGGGGCAGGTGGGAGTGAGGTGTGCTGGAGGCCAGTGTAGCTGGAGCAAAGTGTGCAGAAATTGATCAAGGGCCAGATCCCGCAGGGCAAGGCCCACAGTGGAGGTTTGGCCTTGACCTTGAGGGCCTTGAAGAGCCATTGAGGGTTTAGTAGCAGACTGTTAATGTCAGATTTGCATTTAGAGTCTGCTTTTGTTAGCTGTGAGGTGAAGGGGAGATGGGGAACATGGGGCAATCAGCAAGGTGGGCACCATTGTCTGGGCAAGGGGATGGCACAACTTCACCACTTGGACAATGAGTACAGTGCTCCCTGGGGTACAGATGGGTATGTAGAGGCCCAGGCAGAGCAGATGTCTCTAGGGCCCCAGCCCACCCCCTAAACTCTCTCCACCATGTCTTCCACCCAGTGCTGCGGTGCCTTGGCATCCCTACCCGAGTCGTGACCAACTATAACTCAGCCCATGACCAGAACAGCAACCTGCTCATCGAGTACTTCCGCAATGAGTTCGGGGAGATCCAGAGTGACAAGAGCGAGATGATCTGGTGAGGGGTTGCCCAGTAGGGAGGGTCACCTGAAGAGGAGACGGGGCGATGTCTCAGACGAGATCACCTCTGAATTGGGTTTAAAAGCTGAGCAGTATTTGGACAAAAGGAAACAAGACTTGGAGAGGCTCCCAGGGAGGCAGGAACAGCAGGAGCCAAGGCCGAGAGGAAGGAAAATCAACACAGGACACGTGAAAGGAGAACGCCTTGTCCAGAGTCTGCACTGCAGGCTGAGGGTCTGGGCTTGATTCCAAAGGTTTCAGACTGGAGAGGAGTGGTCTGATGACTGTGAGGATAGATCAGAAGGAAGGGGGTGGGGTGTGGTCCTGGTGGGTGGTGATGGGGCCTGAATCCAGGCAGAGCCTGTGGGCTGGAAAAGAAGGGGCAATCAAGAAATTAGGAGGTCAAGTCAGCTGGACTTGCAGAGCCACTGAGAGGGGAAGGGAGGTGGGCAGAGGGGTTGAGGGATTGAGGATGACTCTCAGTGTAGGAAGGAATACCTGGCTGGGACCCCTGGAGGAAGAGCAAAGTGTTGGGAGAGCGTGATACGCTCAGCTTAGGACAAGGCAAGTGTGAACAGCACGTTGGAGGTGACCACGAACGTCTGCATGTGAGTCTGGCTCCATATTCTGCTTTGTTTCCCCAACAGGAACTTCCACTGCTGGGTGGAGTCGTGGATGACCAGGCCAGACCTGCAGCCGGGGTACGAGGGGTGGCAGGCCCTCGACCCCACGCCCCAGGAGAAGAGCGAAGGTGGGTTGGGCAGAAGTGGCCCCATCACTGAGATGAAGAAGCAGAAATGGGAGGAGACCCACCTACCCGAGGGACTCCCCAGAGAAGGGCAGAGCAGGGATGCTAACCCAGGTCTGGCTGACTCCAAAGGAACTTTGAGTGTTGGTGTTTTATGAAACACCTCTTTTATAATTTGAAAAGCGATTCATGCACATTGTGGAAAACAGAAAATATGGAGAAGCACTAAGGAAAAAAAAATCAAATAGCATCTTTGTCCTCTTCCCCCCAAAGAAATTTCATTAACATTTACACACAGTTTCCAATAATTTCAAATGACTCCTTCCTCAGAAAAATATTTTAAATGCACACAATATAACACCTATATTGAATATAGTACCTTCATAAAGATGAAGCTTCTTTCTGCTACTAATGTTAAATCAGGAGTGGAGAAAGGGTTGAATTCCATTGAAACGTGGTTATCAAAAAATTTTTAAATATTTTTGTGATATAGTAATATAAGTGTTACATAACATGATCTAGTGGCTGCACATGACCTTTTCTCCTGGCCCCCTCGCTTCTCCATATAGCATTAGCAGTTCTGTATCAGATCATTTTCCGTGATTTGAATTTTAATTGAATGTTATTATGTTCCATCAGATAGATGCATTGTAATATAGCTACTGAGCCTCTAATCCTCAACATTGCAATTGTGACTGGTTTGAGGCAGTTGTAAACCACACCTAGATAAGCATCAAGCTGTCTTGTTCATGAGCTCTCTTGTTCATTCAATCAACACACACTCCCTGAGTCTGTGTCGGGCACTGACTGCTACTCTCATTCTGGCAGGAAACCAGACAGACACACACCCTTGTAAAGTATTGCCTACACTTGGCTCCCTCATTTCCTAAAGTGCCTTGGGATACATTTCTCTTTATCAAACACATAGCGGATAAGAGTTTGTGAGTCTTCATTTGCAGGTACAAATGTCATCACGTGAAGCCAGGACTCGGAGAGGTTAAATGAATTCTCCAATGTCACACAGCTAATAAGAGGCTGTGCTGAGATTTGAATTCCAGAAGCTGAGTTCCAGAGTCCCTGGACTTCTCTTTTTTGACTGCATTGTGAGATTTGCCAGATCTCAGTTCCCAACCAGGGATTGAACCCAGGTCCGAGCAGTGAAAGCGCAGAGTTCTGACCACTAGACCATGGGGAACTTCCTCTCTGGGGGTTCTGAGTTCTTGCCTGATGCTGCTGTCTTAGAAATGGAGTTCCTGGGTCAAAGCACTGTATCATCTTGCGGGTTTTACCCACATGTGCTTTGATGGTGGAAGGTTTGGGAGGTGCCATCCTCCCATCAGCCCAAGTCCGTCTCTGTCTCCTCCTCCCCTCACCCCAGGGACTTACTGCTGTGGCCCGGTTCCCGTTCGTGCCATCAAGGAGGGTGACCTGAGCACCAAATACGACGCCCCTTTCGTCTTTGCCGAAGTCAATGCTGACGTGGTGGACTGGATCCGGCAGGACGATGGGTCTCTGCACAAATCCATCAACCACTCCCTGGTGGTGGGGCTGAAGATCAGCACAAAGTGTGTGGGCAGAGATGATCGGGAGGACATCACCCACAGCTACAAGTACCCGGAGGGTAGGTACTGGGGCTCATCACTGCCCTGCAGATAAGCAGCGGGTTTTACCAGCCTGGTGGGCGTGCGTGCCTGTGTGTGTGTGTGCGTGTGTGTATTTTATCTGGCAGCCTGCACGTGACCTGATCTGTAGCTTACTGTCTATTTCAAGAAATTCCTTAGAAACAAGTGCAAATTTGACACACACACTGTGGAGGGGGAGGCGATGGTAAAGGATTACTCATTTAGGGAAAGAATTTTATATTCCACAAAAGGATCCCATTTGGTTTTTAAGCCTCACTTTCTTGGTTGGTTTGACTCTTAGTAAAACCGAAAGGGATGGCTGTTAAACAGGAGAGGCATGCATCGTAACAAAAAATTAGGATGTCCATGTTTATTAATAGTGCGTGCGTCCATGTTGAGTTGCTTCAGTCGTGTCTGACTCTTTGTGACCCTATGGACTGTAGCCCTCCAGGCTCCTCTCTGTCCATGGGATTCTCCAGACAAGAATACTGGAGTGGGTTGTCATGCCCTCCTCTAGGGAATCTTCCCAACTCAGGGATTGAGCCCATGTCTCTTACATTTCCTGCATTGGCAGACAGGTTCTTTACCACTGGTGTCACCTGGGAAGCCCCTTATTAACAGTACTCATTAGTCATGGGAGCTACAATAGACGGGCAGTTCCATGCCTTTTTACTGCAGTGTATGTGCTGAAGAGGCTTGGAAGGCCAGAGGGGCCATGGAAGAGAAGCCCGTGGAAGACAAACTGTAGTGTTTATCGTTGCAGTATTTCATATAGAGCCGGGGAAGTGGGTATGAAGGTAGATTGGAAAGGTTCAAAGAGAAATGGACCAAAAGAAGCTTAAAGATAATAAGATGGGCTCAGTCAGACAGAAAGATGAAGCTTCTTTTTGCTACTGATGTTAAATCAGGAGTGGGGAAAGAAAGTGGTTTATTTTGCACATCCAGTGGCCGATTCAGTAGACAGATATTTTTGAAGCATCTACTGTGTTCCAAGCACAGTAGATTCCACAGAAGTGACCAAGAAACCACAGCCCTCATCTGACCCCCATTGACCTTTGAAGGGCTGCCTGGGGATTGGCTGTGAAGTGGCCATGCTCCTGCAGGAAGGGATAAAACAGAAGGAAAAGATGATTTCCCTGGCCTCTGAAATGTCTAGAGCTGTTGATTTAATAGAAGAAATGGATATACACCCAACAACACTTGGGAAAAAATAAAAGGCACATAGGGGAGAAATAAATGGTATAAAGGAGGGGGCAGTTCTGCTGGAGAACTCAACAGTTGGAGAAGTGATGGAAAGGATTTCAGGTAAAAGCAGTCCCTGTGCAAATGCTTGGAGGTGAGAAAGTTTGAATTGTATTAGTGCCTGCTAGGCACTAAGCAATGTTGTAGGCATTGGGTATGACTTAAGATTAAGTGAAACACAGTCTTAGTCCCTAAGAGACTTGCGAGTGTAAGCATATGAACAGAAAAAAAAAAAAAAAAACAAACCCTAGTGGGCCAAAAAAAAAATGGCAGCTATGAAACTCCAAAAGGTATTGTGAGTCATTCATCCTGGGGAAGTAGTCAGAGAAGGCATCCTGGAGGAGGGGTCATTTGGGGATGGGTCTTGAGGGATGTATAGGAGTTTGCTTGTGGGAAGTAAATAAAATACTTTCCTCCTCCTGGCACAGTAATGTAAAGAAGGGGCTCCTTCTGGGTGTTCTGAGTCACCAAGACTTTGAGAAGCCAGCTTGCTCTGCCCCCAGCCGCCTCCTCATTGATCCCCTGTCCAGCTGTGATGAAGCTCTCTACCCTATCCCCACAGGGTCCCCAGAGGAAAGGGAAGCCTTCACAAGAGCCAACCATCTGAACAAACTGGTTAACAAAGAGGAGACAGGGGTGGCCATGCGGATCCGTGTGGGCGAGGGCATGAACAGAGGCTGCGACTTCGACGTCTTTGCCCACATCACCAACAGCACCCCCGAGGAGCACACTGGCCGCCTCCTGCTCTGTGCCCGCACTGTCAGCTACAATGGGATCCTGGGACCTGAGTGCGGCACCAAGGATCTGCTCAGCCTTTCCCTGGAGCCCTACTCTGGTAAGGTTCTGTGTTCCTGGAGCAGCTGTTGACCACACTGACTGGATTGTGCCCCGAGCACTGAGCATGTACAATCTACCTCACTGCAGGTCTGGCCCTGTCCTTGGCACTTTATAAATAGCAACCCAGTTCCTTCTTATAACAGAAGTAGGAGGTGGATTCTTGTATGGCTCCTGTTTTCCAGTTGAGAAGACTGACAACAGAGAGGTTAAGTAGCTTTCCTAAGGGCACACAGTTAGGAAGTGACAGGACAGAAACTTGAACCTGTACTCGCAGCAACTGTTCTATTTTGTTTCAGCTCATCCTCATGTGACCCCTGACTGCTTTCCCAGACTCTCTACTTACTGCCCCTTCCAGCAAATTCCTGCCCTCTGCCTCCAGCAACTCACACTGCAGCTGTCTCGCCCCAGAGCCCTTTAGAGAACCGCTCCTGTTCTTCTGGAGGTTCTCAGGGAGAAGAGATTCAAGACTATTGCTGCCCAGAGAACTGTCGGAGATATGAGAACGTTCTATATCTGCGCTGTCCACTAGCTCCGTGTGACCACTAGCTCCATGTGGCTATTGAACGTTTGCAGTGTGACTCACGCAATTGCGGGACTAAAGTTTTCATTCCATTTAAACAGCCATATGTGGCCGGAAGCTGCCATGTTGGACAGTGTTGTTCCCACAGGGATGGGAAGAGCCTTGATCTTCTCTTCTTAGGTTTTTATCTTTTTAATTGGGGGTATAGTTGCTTTACTTTGTTGTGTTAGTTTCTGTGTACAGCAGAGTGAATCGCTGTATGTTTACATACATCTCCTCCCTCTGGGACCTCCCTCTCACCCCCTGCTCCCTATCCCACCCCTCTAGGTCATCACAGAGCTTGAACTGAGCTATACAGTAGCTTCCCATTAGCTATCTAGTTTACACATGGTAGTGTATATATATCAATCCTAAATTTCCAATTCACACCCCTCCCAACTGTGTCTACCCATCCATTCTCTATGTCCGAGTCTCTATCCCTGCTCTGCCAATAGGCTCATCTGTGCCATTTTTCTAGACTCCACATTTATGCGTGAACATATGCTCCAGGGCCTGGCCAGACCTCCCTGGGAGCAGATCCTCTTCCATGTTTGGGGCTGAAATGATGTCAGCGACTCACCCAGCCCTCACCCCTGGGCTGAGCCTCTGTCGCTCTTTCTTCCTGGTCGGTCGCCTGCACAGTCATCGTCCCCTTGATCCGTTTCACTGTCCGCTTTGTCACCATGCCTGGTTATCTCCCTAAAAATAAGCCGGAGGCCCTGAGTGGGGTTGTGGCTGATGAGGTCACTTAGTGATGCAGCGTGGAGCCTGGTCTCTCCCTCAGCCCCTGCAGTGGCCCTTTCCTGGCTTCTGCGTTGGGAGCCTACGGGCATGAGGAGGACAGGGGAGTCTTGGAGTTGGGAGAGGACCTGGGAACAGCGTGGTTTGAGCAGAACATCAGTCAGCTCTAGGGCCTTTATCTCAGGCAGGCACTCCTGGAGCTACACGCCAGGACAGAGCAGACTCTGTCAGCGTCCAGGAGCAGCGGGGAAGCCTTGGGGACAGAGCCAGTTGGTACCAGGCTAGGGCCCCAACACTTTCACTGCCAAAAGGCATGTGCAAAGGCCAGACTTGGCCTTGAATCTGGCTCTGCCACCTTCTATTATTATTCTTAATTATTGGTCACACCATGCAGCACGTGGGATTTTAGTTCCCAGACCAGGGATCGAACTGCTGCCCACCTGCATTGGGAGCGTAAGGTCCTAACTACTGCACAGCCAGGGAAAAACCTCTCCCACCTTCTAGATGTACAGCCTCGGGCCTCACACCACACTCAGCTGTCAGTTTGGGGCATTGACACGCCCCTTGTGGGTGGCTCTGAGGACTGAAGGAGATGTGTGTTCTGGAAAGATCTGGAAGATGTAAAATGGTGCCCGGCCATGGTGGGGCCCTTCATGCCCCACTGAGCAAGCGCAGACAGGTGTGGGGAGGACAAGAAGCACCTTTGCTGAACAGCTGCTGTGCCGGACAGTGCTCTCCAGGCTGGGCTCAGAGCTTCCTGAGTCACGGCCAACATTGCTGGTGTCTGGAGGACCGGGCTCTCAACTCTGCCTCTGGGCCCCAAGTCAGGGGCAGGACGCTGGCCCTCCAGGTGTGTGGGGTGTTTGGGAAACACCCAGGTCCTACTTTCTGCACTTCCGCCTGCAGGCTGTGAGCTCCTGGGTATTTCTCTTCTCTATTCCAGGCCTCAGCTTCCCTATTTTTAGAAAGGTGGTTCATCTTTTCTTTTTTTTTTTTAAGTCAAATGTTGATTCAGGGAGGAAACCCACTCCATAAACAGAGTGGGGGCCACCTCCAAAGGCAAGAGAGACCTGGTTCATCTTTAGAGCGCGCCAGCCCGTTGTGCGAATGCACGTGTCAACTCTTCCTCACATTCAGAACCTCTTCAAAGGGCGGAAGTGTCTTTCCTGGAATATGTTTCATAAGGTGAACCCCAACCTGAACCAAGATGCCAGAGTGACTTCCTCCCGGGCCGCTGTTGAGTCACACTTTGCCTCCCAGATACATCTGGGCTCCTCACAGCATTGTTCTGCTTCAGCCACGCCTGCCAGTGTCTGTTCCTGGGAAAGTGTTCATAGCAGAGGGGTCCCACCTGCTCTGTAGACCCCCGAGGGGCACAGCCTGTCGGGAGAAAGCGGAGGAGGGCAGCAGTCCGGGGCACTGCCCTTAAGCTGGAAGCTGGGGCTAGGCCAGGGTGCGCTATTGAGGCCTCCCAGGCCAAGGTCACCCTGATTCTCCCACCCTCCGAGACCCTGAACTTTTCCTGAGTTGCTGGTTATGCTTTGATGATAAGATCCAGGGGATTTCCACATGCTGGTGGACAGGAAGCCAGGCCTAGGACAGCTGAACTGAAACCAGCGGCCCTTACCCTGGCCTCCTGGCTCTGCGGCTCTCCCGCTTCCTGCCCGTGCCCCCTCTCTCTGGGGCCCTCACCCCTCCAGGTGGGGCAGCACAATCTCTGTGATGGTCAAAGGGGTATCTAAGTAATGAGTGACAGTAACCGCACACGTTTCTTTTTTTCGGCCAGCGCTGGCCTGAAGCCAGGCCAAGGCCCCTAGCCCGTGGATGGCAATTCTCAAAGGTCCTGTCCCACCCTGACCTCAGCCTCCGGAAAAGTTAACAGCAGGGGCCACCCCCTCCAGGCTCCTGGAGAGCCGTGTTTTCCTTCTTCTCCGTGGAACTGGTCAGAGTTTCCACTCCGCTCCACCAATTCCTGACCCAGGAATTTTTCACTCCTTTTTGTCCTTTTTGGCAGAAGCTGTGTTTTTTTTCCCTTCTATGTCATCGGAGCCGAGGTTGGGGCAGGTCCACCCGGGGAATGAGTGATGAGAGGGCTGGGCGCTCATTTTCCAGAGAGCAGGATAGGGGGCACCGAGTGTGCATGGCCAGGACCCAGACCTTGACCCATGCAGAGAGAAGGTGGCCGTCTGCTCAGGCCTTCACAGTCCTGTAGATGACCTCCCAGCGGGTGCTCACTGGCCTGGGCACCCCTGACCCTTGCTAATCTCCCTCGTTAACAGTAAACTCAGGTCCTGAACTCAGAGCACTCAGCAGACAAGAATATGACCCTGAATGAATAAACTTGACGTTGTTTGCTGGTGTTTGTTTTTACCAGCTTCCTCCTACTTGTGGTAAATAGACAGGTTTGCTGCAAATAATGGTAACAAGATTCCCTAACCAGAAAAGGTTGAAAAGTATGAAGCAAGCAGACTGAAAGAAAAATAATGAGCAAATAATGAGGATTTACTCAGACGTGTGAAACATCACATGAATGACTAGAGTTTGGGAAACTCGAGTCTCTTGGGGGGAGGAAGGGAGCAGATGACAGAAAAAGAGGAAGCAGCATCGCCCATCATGGTTGACTGGGCTCCACGGAGTCCCAGCACCATCCTTCCAACATTCCTGTTTGATGGGGGAGGCTCTGCCTGCAATGCAGGAGACTTGGGTTCAATCCCTGGATTGGGAAGATCCCCTGGAGAAGGGAATGGCAACCCACTCCAGTATTCTTGCCTGGAGAATCCCATGGACAGAGGAGCCTGGCGGGAGAGTTGACACGACTGAGCAGCTCACACACACACACACACACACACACACACACACAAGGGACAGAAAGGATTTCTCCCAAGGTTCTCTGTGACCACGTGAACAAGCAGAGCCTGCCGTAAGCCTATGGATTCTCTCTTTTTTTAAAAAAAATAGCAGTATAGTTAATTTACAATGTTGTGTTAGTTTCTGCTGTACAGCAAAGGGAGTCAGTTATACACATATATACACTGTTTTCTAGGCTCCCTTCCCAGACAGGTCATCTCAGAGTATTGAATAGAGTTCCCTGTGCTATTCAGTAGGTTCTTATTAGTTATCTAATCTAAATATAGTATGTATATCTCAATCCCAGTCTTCCAATTTATCCTGCCTCCTCCCCTCTCCTCCACTGGTAACCAGGAGTTTGTTTTCTACATCTGTGACTCAATCTCTATTTTGTAAATAGGTTCCTTTGTATCGTTTCTTTAGATTCCACATATGAGCGATACCATTTGATATGTGTCTGTCTGTCTTCACTCAGTATGATAACCTCCAGGTCCATCCATGTCGCAGCAAATGACACTAATGCTAATGCTAACGCTAAGTCGCTTCAGTCGTGTCCGACTCTGTGTGACCCCATAGACGGCAGCCCACCAGGCTCCGCCATCCCTGGGATTCTCCAGGCGAGAATACTGGAGTGGGTTGCCATTTCCTTCTCCAATGCATGAAAGAGAAAAGTGAAAGTGAAGTTGCTCAGTCATGTCTGACTCTTAGCGACCCCATGGACTGCAGCCTACCAGGCTCCTCTGTCCATGGATTTTCCAGGCAAGAGTACTGGAGTGGGGTGCCATTGCCTTCTCTGGCAAATGACACTATTTCATCCTTTTTTATAGCTGAGTAATATTCCACTGTATATGTGTACCGAATTTTCTCTGTGGTCTGTGGATAATCCGTCCAGTTCCTGTGCCCTTTTCCACTGCTCCTGCCAGCCTCTCATAAGCTGACCCTGGTGCCCTAGGGCTTCCGTGTTCTTGTCTGAGAAACAGGGCTAAGATCCACACTTTGCTTCTCTGCAGTGGGGAGATTGGCTCTGCCAGCTTCGTTCTTACCCCCATCGCTGTGTGACTTTTGCTCTGAACTGATCTCTGGTCTTAGCTCTGCCCTGTGGGATCCAGATGCTCCTGGGAACAGAGAGGAAACGAGCAGAAACAGAGGGGGGAGGTCATCTCCCCAGGCTCACACAGTCAGTCAGTGGTCCAAACAGGACCAACTCTCCCTTTCTGAACACTTATGGGCAGAAGTGTTTCTTCATCTGTAAAATGGGTACAATTCCACCAACCTCGTGAGGGGAAATGGATATCCTGAGAGGTAGGGTGACTCACCCAGCATCCCCAGGTAGCAAAGGGCAGAGGCAGGATTAAAACCCAGGCCATTCCTCCCACTTCCTTTCTGGGAGTGCTAGAGCCAGGGCAGGTGGGAGAAAGTGCTGGGACCTGCCCAGTCATTCACCAGCTGTGTGACCTCAAGCTCATCCCTTGCCCTCTCTGTGCCTTGTGGAGGTGCCATAGGAGAGGTGGGGGCCATGATTCAGATGGCATGAGTGTTCTCCCCTCTCCCCTTCTGCAGAGAAGAGCATTCCCCTTCGAATCCTCTACGAAAAGTACTGTGATTGCCTGACCGAATCGAACCTTATCAAGGTGCGGGGCCTCCTTATTGAGCCAGCTGCCAATAGCTACCTGCTGGCCGAGAGGGACATCTACCTGGAGAACCCAGAAATCAAGATCCGGGTAAGGGCTGGGTCCCCAGGTCCAGATCCCACACCTGCATGTACCTCCCTCCCTGCAGACTCAAGATCTCTGATGCCCCAGGATTCCTCAAATCTAGCTTCATCAAAGAAAAGCATCGTGAAACAGAATTTGGGACTCATAGCCTCCAGGGATGAATCCGCACATCCCAGAGTAGTAGGATCATGACATTTAGGGATCTCAGAATTGTGGGCCCTTAAAAGCTGAACTCCCAAGGCAAGATTCTGAGGTCCTGGGGCCCTGGTGGGGCAGGAAGGGGTGGAGTTGTTAAGGGCTCAGACTCTGGAGTCTATTTGTTCATCTGTAAAATGGGTGTTATAAGGATTAGCTGTGAGTCTACAGGAAACACATAGACTGTATCCAGCATGTCATGAGGGTGCAATAAAAGCTGATTAATACTGACCATCAGCGTCATCATGGTCATCACAGTGATTCACTTGGAGCAGTCTCAGCCCCAGGTCCTCAAGTGCTGCCGTTACAAATAAATGGTAAAGAGCAGGGGGTGGCGGGGTGGGGAGTGAGTGCTGTGTGCTGGACAGTCTGCTAGGATCTTGCATATGTTAGCTCAGTGAATCCTCGTGAGAACCCTGCAGTCAGGCATTTCTCTCCTATGAAGAAACCAAAGCTCAGAGAAGGTGGTGGTATCTTTGCCAAGGTCACACAGCAAGAAAGGGACAGAGATCAGCCTGCTTCCAAAGCCTCTGATTTTTCCACCCCAGACCTTAGAATGAAGGAGGCACTTTACACATCCCGTGGGTCACGTGGAGCCTCTCTGCACCTCCATGAAGGAGGAGGCCTGGGCAGGAGTCATCATCCGTGTTTTCTGGGCGAGGCGAGGAATGACAGCGGCGGAGCTGCGCAGACATGGGGCCAAATTGCAGTGGAGATGGAAATGGCTCATTTGGGACCCTGCCTGCCCTGGAGCGGCTCTGGGCCCCTCTCTCTCTCTGCTGCCCGTGACATCCGCCCCGTGTCTCCTCCAGATCCTGGGAGAGCCCAAGCAGAACCGCAAGCTGGTGGCTGAGATATCTCTGCAGAACCCGCTCACTGTGGCGCTGTCGGGCTGCACCTTCACTGTGGAGGGAGCAGGCCTGATTGAGGAGCAGAAGACTGTGGACGTGTAAGTGCCCGTCCCTCCCACCAGGGCCGGGAGCAGAGAGTGGACGCTCGTGGAGGGGACAGGTGCCCTTAGACACTGAGCCCTGGGCTCTAGCCCCCTCCTCTCATCACCCACACACTCACCCACACAGGTCTATGTCCAAACACCCACACATCAGCTGCATCCTGCGCACACGGTTCACACAACTGAACAGGTACACATTCAGTCACTAAACCCCCGCCTCAAGACACACAAGTCCTCCCATGCACACAGGTGCACACGCGTGCCTGTGCCGTGTACCCTCACAGATAATTGTCTATATACACATATGCTTATGAGCATTTACACTTGTTTTTTCACTTTTTGTTGTAATATCATTTGCATACAGTATACAATACAAATCACATATGTACAGCTCAGTGCATTTTCATGCATGTGGTCACATGAGCATCCACATCTTACGCCCTGGCACACCATTCACTCTCATACACACACACACACACACACACAGGAGGGCGATGGCCCAGGCCCTTGAGAGTTATGAGCAGGGCCCATTTTATCCTGTCGTTATTCAGCTGTACATCCGTGGAGGCACTGGGCTGAGATCTCAGTAGTCACGTGTCATCCCCATCCCTCATCATGGGGACCAGGCCAGAGCCCCTCTCCTTACCCTCTTTCTCTCTCTCTCCCAGCCCGGACCCCGTGGAAGCAGGGGAGGAAGTCAAGGTGAGGGTGGACCTGCTGCCTCTGTACGTGGGCCGCCACAAGCTGGTGGTGAACTTCGAGAGCGATAGGCTGAAGGCCGTGAAGGGCTTCAGGAACGTCATCGTTGGCCCCTCCTAAGGGGTCCCTGTGCCAGCCCCACCTCAGCCACTGAGGGCCCCCACATTGACCCCAATCTTTATCCCAAGCTAATGAACAAAACTTGCCCCTCCTTGGGCCCTGGACCTCAGGGCAGGGGTGGGCTGCCTGCGGGGGCCCTTTGGAATCGAATGTACTTCCCGCCCACCTTGTCCCCCTGAGCCTGTCTCCCCACACCCTTCACCTATGAGGGAGGCTCTGTGCCTGCACTGTGGGAGCTCTCCTCTTGGCTGACTGAGCCTGGAGGGTAGGCCATCTCCCCCTCCGTTCCCAGCCCAGAGGCCCCTTAAAAAGCCACTGACCACCCACCAAACTGATTGATTGACATCAGAGCCCCTTTCTAGGAAGCAGGCAAAAAAAGTGTGCCCAGTGACCAGATCAAGGAATTCAGCTCCCTAGAGTACCCTGAACCCTTTCCCCAGGTTGAGCCCAGACCCTGGGGGCCCTCGGCAGAGCCTGAGCAGGTGCAGATGGGGAGGGTCCCAGGAACAGACCACACCCCAAATCCCCTCACATCCCAGCAGCCCTGACCCAATACTTCCTCCACCCTCTCACAATGGCGAGGCGCCTAGTAAGTACCTGGCACTTCCTGGGCATACTGGTGCTCACACGCCCATCAGCCCATTCAGTCCCCATGGGAAACTGCAAAGCGGGAGCTGAGGAGACTGGGCTCGGAGAAGGGAGGCGGCTGGCCCTGCTCCCATGGGATCCTGGATATTTGCAAGGCTGGCTAATGCAGAGGCACAAGAAAGGAGCCCGGCTCTTCTGACTCTGAGTCCAGTGCCCCATCCACCACTCCAGCCCTGACCTGGCTGCGTCCGAGAGGCCATTTGGAACCTGATCAAAAAGGATCCAATTAGGACGAGGAGACGGGAAGGGCTTAGAGCCCTAGGTTCAAGGCCCAGGTCTGGCCAGCTACTGCCTTCCCCTCCTCTGGGCCTCAGTTTCCTCTTTAGTCACAGGGAGTGATTGAACCAGCTCATCTCCAAGGCCCTCCCAGCTCTGCACTTCCGGTGCCTTGTATGACCCAGCCTCGCCAATGACAGCAGGTCCTCCTCCAGGGCTTCACAGAGCCTTGGGACACAGACCCAGGATGCTTCAAAGTGTGAGACCATGACCGTGACCACCTTCCTGTCCCCAGTCGTGTCTGGGTCCCCCCACCTGTGCCCAGGCATCTGCCTTCGGAGCCCATTTATAGGGGGGAAGAGACCCCCCAAGAAACCCCTGTCCTAACCATGAGCCCGCCCACCGCAGTGCCTAGACGTCACAATAGCCTTAGTTGCCTATGCTGATCACCCAGCAACAAGGCTGGCATCTTAGCCATCTCCTCTTTGAAGAGCCAGAGTCCTGGAACACAGCCCCTGCCCCCTGACTAAGCTTGGGGACCCCACGAATTGCCATCTCTGACTTTATTCCTCACTCTCTCCATGTGACCAGGCTTCCCTCAGCCTGGAGGAGGGAAGTGGGAGAGAATTCTGTGAGTGGGGTCAGAGCCTCCAGGGAGCCCCCAAGCCCCAGAGAGGGACTTGGGGAAAGTCACGCTTGATACACTTAGAACTTTCTGCTTTGCACAAGGAGAAGCACAAGATGAGCCAGTATATATTCGTTCTATATAAATTTTGCTCTGTTTCCCTATGGTTTTATAAACGCTTTTGGGTTCCAAGCAAGCAGTAGATGTGCTTTTGAGCTACAAACAGCGAGCACTGAAATAAAAGTTTATTTTTCACATTCAAACAAGGTCTGGTCATGCTTTTGAGGAGAGTGAGTGGGTGAGCTCATTTAGCATCTGGACAAGCCACTTCATGCTAAGAGCCTTTCCCTAGCTTCAGTGCTTCCCTCAGATCTAAATTTAACCAGTATTCAAGGCTCTACAACTGTTTAGCTCCGTCTCCAATCCCATCTCCAAACAGCCATGTTCAGATCAGAATGAAGTGCCTGTTTCTCTTCTAACATCCCACGCACTTTCAACCTCTTACCTTGGAAAGCCGCTGTGTTTTCCTTACTCAGCTTATGAACTCCTATTCATTTCATAATGCTTCACATTAAAGTCACCTCTTCTGTGAAGCCTACCCAGATTTCTTCTCAGAACCCTGGAACGTGGACCAACTCAAACATTTATCACAGTGACTTTTAGCTCCATGTTGATACACCTGCCCCTCACTTCCTGTCTGAAGTCCTCAAGGGTGGGGACCAAGTATCTCTTAAACAGACCCTAATAAATGCTGAATTGGTGAATTGATGTGTTTCAACTCAGTTCCCCTAAGACCTGTGTTGTTCAGTAGAAAAATAATGTGAACCACAAATGCAAGTCATATATGTAATTTAAATTTTTCTAGTGGCCCTATTAAAAAAAGAAACAGGTAAAATACATCTTAGTAATGTATTTTGTTGAACCTAATATGTCTGAAACATACTATGTTTAATAAGCATGTATAATAAACATTGTTATTGCAACACATAATCAACATAAAAATTATGAGTGAGATATCTTACATTCTTCTTTTCATACAAAGCCTTTGGAATGCGGTATGTATTTTACACTGACAGCCCATTTCAATTAGGACTAGCTGCATTTCAAGTGCTCCATGGCCTCAGGTGGCTACTGACTACCACACTGTGTTACCGAGCAAGGGCTCATGTGCCTGCCACACAGAAAGCCAAACGCTGACAGCGGGTATTTGCAGCAAAGTAAGGTTTTATTTGCAAGGTGCCAACTGCCAACAGTGTGTTTTGAGCTTCCCTGATGGCTCCATTGGTAAAGAATCTGCCTGCCATACAGGAGACCTGGGTTCAATCCCTGGGTTGAGAAGATCCCCTGCGGAAGGGATAGGCTACCCACTCCAGTATTCTTGGGCTTCTCTGGTGGCTCAGACGGTAAAGAATCCACCTGCAATGCAGGAGACCTGGGTTCGATCCCTGGGTCGGGAAGATCTCCTGGAGGAGGGCATGGCAACCCACTCCAGTATTCCTTGCCTGGAGAATCCCATGGACAGAGGAGACTGGCAGGCTACAGTCCATGGGGTTACAAAGAGTCAGACATGACTGAGCAACTGACGCTTTCACTTTCTTTTCAAGCAAGGAGAACAGGCAGCTCATGCTCCAAAGACCTGAACTCCCCTTTGGCTCTTAGGGAAGGGTTTTAAAAACAGTGTAAGGGGAGAGGGTCATAGGATGCATGATCAGCTGGTGGACCTTCTGATTGGTTGGTGGCGGGGCGATGGGGGCGGGGGACGGGTAACAGGTGATGTGTCAGGAATCTCAACCTTCTGGTTCCAGCTAGTCTAGGGTACGTGCTTGTGGTCAGCACAGAGCCTCCATCCTCCACCTGGGCGGGGGTCTTAGTCTCTACAGAGCAACTCAAAGATATGCACCAGATTGTTATCTATATCCCTTCAGGAGGAACTAGGAAGCCTGTAATTTTATAGTCGTCATTGTTAACTGCTTGCACCTGCTCCTTGGAACTTAAGGAAGGTCTAGAAGACTAAAGCCTCCCTCCACACCTTTTTTTTTTCTTTCCACTAACAAGAAACAGGGGACACAGAGGGATTTTTGTACCTGGGAAATCCCCACAAGGTCCTGCTTGGTATGGTCCCCCTTTTCCTTGACACTCCTCAATCTTTAGGGGAACGGGGGTGGGACAAGAAAGGGAATAAAGTTTTGAACAGAGACATTAATCATAAACTCACCTGGGGAACTCAGTTTCAGGGGACTCAGTTTCAATTGGATGGCGCTGGGTCTAGACTATTTCCCGAAGTGCAGGGACCTGGTCGTTCATCTCATTCCACAGCGATGAAGCACTCATCAATGTTCGTTGATTGAACAGAGGCTGGGAGACAGTCTCTTCCTTCAGGGAACTCGTGTTGAAACACCTGACATGCAAGTAAAAAACTCAAAGTGCGTTATCACATTTTTCAGGCTGCTGAATCTTTCTGTTCCTAAAGAATTACACCTGGGGCGTCCCTGGTGACTTAGTGGTAAGGAATCCACCTGCCAATGCAGGAGACACAGGTTTGATCCCGGCTTTGGGAAGATCCCACATGCTGTGAGATCCAAGCAACTAAGCCTGTGCCCCAGAACTTACTAAGCCTGTGCTCTAGAGCCCAGGAACTGCAACTTCTGAAGCACGCGATCCCTAGAGCCTGTGCTCCACAACAAGAGGAGCCACCGCCATGAAAAGCCTGAGCCCGCAATTAGAGAGTAGCCTCCGCTCTCCACAACTAGAGAAAAGCCTGTGCAGCAATGAAGACACAGCACAGCCAATAAATAAATAAATAAATAAATAATTTAAAACATTGCACCTGGATCTAGCCTACATGACCTGAGCATTTTATCAATTAATGCCCAGCAAGAAAACAGAACCATTATTTCAGGCGGGGAAGGAGTTTATAAGGGAAATGGACTCCCAAGGCATCTGAGGTGCTGGAAGAGCAGAGAAGAAGGAGTGGTATCCAGAAATCAGGAGTCAGCTACTGTCCAGGAAGCTCAGCAGCCCAAGAGCTGTTCCCCACCACCCAGCTGCTGGAGGCACTGTCACTACAGCCCTGGAACCAACAGAGCTGCTGAATCTACAAATGCTGCTGAAGTCAGTGCTGGCAGCAGCCAGAGGCAGGCTGGCATCTCTCATCCTCCTGCCTTCTCCCCACTGGCAGATCCTCACCAGAAACTGGCTGGCAAGGGTCTCTGGTAGTTATCATTTTTAGGCTTCCAGCCCCTGAAAAACAGAGATGGCTACGCAAGGGTGGGGGCGGGGGAGGGAGTTGAGTAACTGATACCTATTGCCGCTCTCTCTTTAAGAACACCCATCCCTTCATCTCCACCTAAGTAACTCTTACTCAGCTTTCAAAACCCTAATCCAAAGAGACCTCCTCTGGGAAGCCTTCCTGGACTGCAGCCAACTGCTTCAGCTCTGATTCCACTTAGCATATGGTAGACAGCCCTTTACAATTATCTACTCAGTCTAGCTTAGGATGTTCACCCATGCTCTAGAGCACTCCAAGAGCAGAGTCAGGGCACACGTCCCAGGAGGGGGCCCCCAAGTGGACTTGGTAGTGCCAACTCTAGCTCCCAGGCCTGACTGCCTCCCCTTCTAAAAAAAGACAAGGCCTCCCTGGCCAGGCCTGCCAGTGCCCTGGCAGATTCGGACCTCCCAATAGGCTTGCCCCAACCCAAGAGCTCACTAACTGGGAACCCAGGAAGGAGGAAGGCTTTGTGGGTCATATAGGCCCATTTTATAGACAGGAAAAATGAGCCTGAGATCCTTTCCCCAAGCCAGAGCTGAGGGTTGTCTGGGGCCCTATAGGACAATGCTAGTCACTGACCTATTGGAGCTCAAGACTGCTGGGCCCCTGCCCAAGCTCAGCTTATAAGCCAAGTTGTCAAGGGCCTGGATTCTGGAGCCAAACAGACCTGGGCTCAAATCCTGGCACTGCCACGGGTTCACAATGTGGCTTCAGGCAGGTTCTCAACCTGTCTGTGCCTCTGCCTCCTCATCTGTCAAATGGGGGTGATTTGGGGTCTGCTTTAATGATTGGTGCACACGTTCAGTAGAGCGCTGCACACAAAACATTTAGCTGGCTCCTGGCACATTCTAACCTAACAGCTAACTTTCCTCTGGGTCAGGAAACTTTTCGCCCAGTGAGCTATTCACGCCTCAAATATTCTTACCCAGAGTTCCCCCATTTTACAGATTTGATAGTCACACAGTTGGTGAGGCACAAAGTGGGGATTTGAACCCAGGCAGTCTGCCCTGCACCCCCACCCCAGTGCCTGGTCTAGCCCAGAGAAGGCCCAGTTTTTCCTGGGACCCTCCTTTTCCACCATGTGCCAGAGTATGTTAGCAGAGACCTCCACCACAGCCCTCGTGGAGTGGGGTGTCTGATTGGGTCCATCTTTCCGCTTCCAAAAGTCCCTCTCCTTTCCAGCTGCTCTTGTTTACTTGGGAAGTCTGCCAGCTCACCCCCCAGCCTCACGGCAAGCCCAGAATAACAGAACTTTGACAGACTCCAAGAGGAGAGGTGTAAGTGGGAGGGCCAAGAGGGGCCTCCTAGAAGCACAAGCATGGGGCCAGGACCAGGTCAGAACATACACTTTCCCAGCCTCCCTACCTCCCTCCCCAACAGACCTGAGCACATCCACAGAGACACGTATCTGCAAATCTATGAAGCCCTATGGTTTGTGAAGCCCATAAAAAGGAGAAGGGATGACAAAAATGATGGAGTGTACAGTCTTGAGAGGGGCTTCCCAGGTGGCACTAGTGGTAAAGAACCCGCCTCCCATTGCAGGACACATAAGAGACGAGACGCAGATTCAATCCCTGGGTCGGGAAGATCCCCTGGAGGAGGGCATGGCAACCCACTCCAGTATTCTTGCCTGGAGAATCCAATGGAAAGAGGAGCCTGGCGGGCTACAGTCCACAGGGTCGCAAAGAGATGAACACGACTGAAGGGACTTGGCATGCACACACACACAGCCTCGAGAATGCAGGATCTGCAATGACCTGAAGTTGAGCAACAGACGCAAATATGAAAGACCATTTTCCACATAATTCCACTTGGATGAAGGTCTTGAACTCATCCATGGTGTTTAGAAATCAGGGTCCTGTTTTCCCTGGCAGGGGAGAGATTTGGCAGAAGCACAAGGTGGGTTTGGGAGCATGGAGATGGCTTTGACCGTCTTCATCCGCGTGCTGGGTAAACAAGTACATTCAGCCTGTGAAAATGTGTCTAGTTTAAAATATATCATATTAATATTTTCTTGAAGTTTCTAAAATTAAGTCCAAAGTGGGGTGGAGACTTGATCCATAGACTCTGGCCACTGGGAGTAGCAAGTTTCCCCACATAAGCACCCCTCAAGGTCTAAGAAAGCCAGTGTTGAAAGGCTGGACTCATAGACATAGTTGCCATATGATCCATTATTTCCACTCCTAGGTATAAACCCGAGAGAACTGAGAATACACAACCACACAAAAAGTTGTCTGTAAATGTTTACAGCAGCGTTCTTCATAATAGCCAAAAAGTGGAAACAAACCAAATGTCCAACAACCGATGAATGGTTAAATAAAATGTGGCATGTCCATACAGTGGAATATTATTTGGCAAGAAAAAAGGAATGGAGTACTGATACATGTTCCACCATAGGTGGACCTTGAAAACGTTACATTCAGTGAAAAGAAGCCAGTCACAAAAGACCACATATTGCATAAGTTCATTTATAGGAAATGTCCAGAAGAGGCGACTGTATGCAGACAAAGTAGATTAGTGTCTGGGGCTGGGAAGCTGGAAGGCTGACTGGGAGGGGGTGACAGCTAAAAATCATGGAGGTTTTTTTTTTTTCCTAGGGTAATGAAAATGTTCTCAAATTGATTGTGTGATAGGTGCACAATTTTGTACTAAAAGTTACTGAGTTACATACTTTACAAGGGTGAGTTGCAAGAAAGCAATGCAAGTTGCATTGCTGCTGCTGCTGCTAAACCACTTCAGTCGTGTCTGACTCTGTGCGACCCCGTGGATGGCAGCCCACCAGGCTCTTCTGTCCCTGGGATTCTTCATTAGGTCTCAATAAAGCTGTTTATGAATAATTAATAATGAACAGGGGGGAAAAAAGGCTGAGCCCCAGAATCTGACTTGATTTGGATTCGGGAGGTCTGTCTAGGTGTGCTGGTGACCTTGGGTAAAGCTCATCCCTTCTCTGGGCCTTAGTTAGCCCAGCTGTCATGAGAGAGAGATGAGGGGAGCAGCAGAGAAGCACTGAGACACCACTGATGTGGCCATGATGTTTATGACCACGTCGGTTCCTTGCCCAGCCTGTGGAATCCGAGGGTCACCTGGGGGCAAATAACTTGTAATGATTCATTGAGATCTTTGCACTCCTTTTAAAATGGCAGAAGAGGAACTTCCCCAGAGGTCCAGTGATTAAGACTCTGAGCTTCTATTGCATGAGGCACAGGTTTGATCCCTGGTGAGGGAACTAAGATCCTGCATGTCCCACAGCACAGTCAAAAAATAGAAGGAAAAATGGCAGAAAGGACATTTTTTCCAAACCTTGCTCTTGGCCACTGCTCAAGGATACCAGAGGTACAGTAGATACCCTGGTTTCTCTTCAAGCGATTCATCACTTCCCAGCTCCGTGTCTGTACTGTGCCTAGTTGACTAGTCGTGTCTGACTCTTTGCGACCCCATGGACTGTGAGTAGCAGGTGATATAGTCTCCTTGATGCTTTAGGAAGCTCCCTCCAGCCACCCCAGGGAGAGAGTGGGGAGGCTTGGGGGAGGGCAGAGAAGTCTTCCTGGGCAGCCACTCAAGGGCAAGACAGGCTTGGAAGGTGGAGGGAGGGGTAGGTGGGAAGGATTGTTCAGGTTAGGACAGGGGCAGCCAGGGTGGGGGTCTGAAGAGGAGAGGAAGGCTGGTCTCCGACCATTCTGCAGTGAACTTCCCTGGCCCCTGCCTGGCCAGGCTCGAGCTCCAGCCCTGCCCAAGCCTGGCACGCCAGCTCCACCTGGAAGCCAGCTCTCTTGTCAGCCAGTTCCTCCTTCACTCCTTCCCAGGCCCAGCCAGTTCTGCTCATGGAAACTCTGAGGGGCCCACAGCCAGCTCTTGGCAGCCACCCAGATGCTCACAGAGCTGAAAATTTGTCTCTCCTCAGTCATGACTGTTTGTTTTTTTTTTTTTGTCTTCCCTGTTTTATTGACCAAAACTCTTGTGACACCTTTCTTGGGAAGGGGAGAAAACACTTTTCTTGGGAACAGTCTTTCATTTTCATTTCATGAGTAACTTAAAAATAGAAAGAAAGAAAAAGTATGAGGAGGGCTTTCTTGGGAAGGGAAGAGAACACTCAGGAATAGTGTTTCATTTTCATTTCATGAGTAACTAAAAAAAGAAAAAGCATTTCATGAGTAACTAAAAAAAAAAAAAGATCCTAGTTGGTTTAAAATTGCCTCATTTTAAACTGATTGATAAACCACAGGTCTCTGGCTTAGACACACAGAGAAATGAGATTCAGGGAGCTTCGCCTTAACAGCAGAGGCAGACTTGGAGCTGGACGATGCGCCTCGTCTCCTTGAGAAACCGCGTGGCCCTGGCAAAATGGGCGGCACTAACCCATACAGGCTTCCCGGGGGGCCTCAGTGGCACAGAATCCACCTGCCAATGCAGGAGACGCAAGAGACTTGGGTTCGATCCCTGGGTTGGGAGGATCCCTTAGGGTAGGAAATGGCAACCCATAGGAAAGTACTTTTGTTCCCTATCTTCACTGACAATTCAAATTATTTTCTTTTGCTTTGTGTTTTAGCCATTCTGGAGGCTGGAAGGAGCTTCCTAAAGCATTAAGGAGATCATCAAGGAATATTCTTGGCTGAGAATTCCACGGACAGAGGGGCCTGGCGGGCTGCAGTCCATGGGGTTGCAGAGTCAGGGATGACTGAGCAACTGGGTATACACATAGCACTACCCATTTTACAGATGAGGAAAGTGAGGTCTGATGAGGTGAAGTAACCTGGGGCCAAGATCATTCACTCCATCAGGGGCAGAGACTGATTTTTAACAACAGTTAACAGCTGCTGTGTATTAGCACTAAGGGGTGCCAGATACTGTGTACGCATTCACCCATTCAGTCCCCGCAATGACCCAGGGGAGGAAGCTGCACTTATTATCACCCCCTTAAAAAAAAAAAAACAACTGTTGAAGCCTTGTGTACATGTGCAGAAAAGTCCACAAATCATAAACTGAACCCACCCATGAAACCAGCACCTAGGTTGAAAAAATGGAACAATTCATACGCCAAAAGCGTAAGTGGTAAAAGAGAAGATCGGTAAATTGGACTTCACAAACGTTTAAAACTTCTGTGTTTCAAAGGATACCATCCAGAAGTGAAAAGACAACACACAAGATGGGGAATATATTTGAAATCATCTATCTGATAAGAGACTAGCATCCAGAATATGTAAATAACTCTTACAACTCAATAATGAAAAGGAAAATAATCTAATTTTAAAAGAGACAAAAGACTTGGAAAGACATTTCTCCAAAATAGATATACAGATGCTAATAAGCAAATGAAGGGATGTTCAACATCATTAGACATTAAGAAATGAAAATTAAAACCACAAAGACTCACCACTTCATAGTAACCAGATGGCTATGCTCAATAAACAGATAATAACAAGTATGGGTAGGATGTGGAGAAGCTGGAACCCTCCTACATTGCTGCTGGAAACATAAAATGGTGCAGCTGTTTTGAAAGAACAGTTTGACAGTTCCTCAAAAGGTTGAACATAGAGTTACCATTTGATTCATTAATTTTACTCCTACTGGAGTTAGGAAAAAAAATTAAAAAACATAAGTCCACACATAAAGTTGAACATGAAAACTCATAGCAGCATTATTCATAGTAGCTTAAGAGTATAAACAACTGCCCCCCCAACAAGTAGGAAAAAACCTAAATGTCCACCAACTCATGAATGGGTAAATAAAATGTGGTACATCCATACAATGGAATATTATCCAGCAATAAAAAGGAATAAAGTACCGATACATACCAGAGCGTGAATGAAATAGGAGAACATATCCTAAATGAAAAGACCACACATACTATGATTCTATTTATTCATGATGTGTCCAGAATAGACAAATAGAAAATAGATTAGTAGTTGCCTAGGGTCAGGGAATGGCACCGCACTCCAGCACTCTTGCCTGGAAAATCCCATGGACGGAGGAGCCTGATGGGCTGCAGTCCATGGGGTCGCGAAGAGTCGGACATGACTGAGCGACTTCACTTTCACTTTCATGCATTGGTGAAGGAAATGGCAACCCACTCCAGTGTTCTTGCCTGGAGAATCCCAGGGTCGGGGGAGCCTGGTGGGCTGCCATCTATGGGGTCACACAGAGTCGGACACGACTGAAGTGACTTAGCAGCAGCAGCAGCAGCAGGGTCAGGGATGGGAGGGTGGAGGTAGGGTCGAGAGTAGGGTCAAGAGCATAGGGAATGACGGCAAATGAGTGTTTTCTCTGGGGGATGATGGACATTGTTCTAAAGTTATATTATGATGGTTGCCCAGCTCTTCAATACACGTAAAACCATTGAATTGTACACTATAGATAGATAAACCTTATGGTATGTGAACTATATCTCAATAAAGCTGTTTAAAAATAAAAGCATATTCCATTCCTTTTTTCATACTTTTCCCATACCCAGATTGTCCCTACCTTCTGCTAGTTCTCTGAATGCCCCCAAAACAACCGATTCTAAGGCCCAACTCGAATGCTATTGCAAAGATCTCCTTGATATATTTCCATTAGAAATAATTTCTCTCTCCTCCGAATGCCCACGTTAATTCACATCGTTCACTCAGGGATGATTTATAAGGCATATATCATGTGTCTGGCACTTATTACATTTCACAGGATTATTTAAGACCTGATTTCATCTCTTTTACTCTGCTGTGAAATTTTGGAGGGAGGAGATTACATCTTGTTCCCT
Organism: Bos mutus; assembly: GCF_027580195.1. NCBI lineage: Eukaryota > Metazoa > Chordata > Mammalia > Artiodactyla > Bovidae > Bos > Bos mutus. The sequence goes on along the minus strand of NC_091629.1, from coordinate 51,321,447 downwards.
TTTGTGTACTCAGAACCCAGCTATGTGACAGGCACCCAAAAGACATTCAAGGAAGGTATGTAAAATTCATTCTACATTTCCTTTTTCTTTCTTTAAATAAATATTTTACTTATTGGGCTTCCTTGGTGGCTCATTGGTAAAGAATTTGCCTGCCAACGCAGGAGACAAAGGTTGGACCCCTGATCTGGGAGGATCCCAGATGCTCTGGAGCAACTAAGTTCGCCTGTCACAGCTAGTGAACCTGTCCTCTAGAGCCTGAGGGCCACAACTACTGAGCCCACATGTCTAGAGCCTGTGCTCTACAAGAGAAGCCACTGAAATGAGAAGTTGGTGCACCTCAAGTAGTGAGCCGCCCCTGTTCCCTGCAACTAGAGAAAAGCCAGTGCAGCAACGAAGACTCGGCACAGCCAAAAATAAATAAATAATATAGTATAGTATTTTAAGTACATTTTAAAAATATATTATTTATTTATTTATGTTAATAATATTTTATGTGTTTATTTTTGGCTGTGCTGGGTCTTCGTTGCTATGTGTGGGCTTTCTCTAGTTGTGGTGAGCGTGGGCCAGCCTTGCTTGCAGTGCTCGGGCTTCTCCGTTGTGTAGCTTCTGTTGTTGCAGAGCACAGGCTCTAGAGCATGGGCTCAGTAGTTGCGGCACACAGGCCTAGTTGCCCCACAGCATATGAGATCTTCCTGGACTAGGGATCAAACCCATGTCCCCTGCATTGGCAGGTGGATTCCTAACCACTGGACCACTAGGGAAGCCCTACATTCCCTTTTCCTCAAATCAGCCTTCTCCCAGGATACAGCGTCTCAACATCAGGTTGAGGCATCATTGTCTCCTCCACAGGAACAGCTTAGCACTTAGTATATTTTTTTGTTGAGTAAACAGAAAACGATTAAATGATGAAGATGGCTTTAGTTTCCATTGTGACTATCCAGTGAAAGGTTTTGAAAAGAAATGAGACTTGTCTCCAGGTGTGGAGGATGGAGAGGGATAGATGAGGATTTGCAATCCAGATGGGGAACAGAAGAAGGAAGCAGTGTGATCCTGCAAATATCTGCATGGTACAGGAAACCGTGGAAGGTGCCCCAAATCCCACGGATGCTTCTAGGGAAAGTGTGGAGGTAGCATGTGCACGCTTGCTCAGTTGATCAATTGTGTCTGACTCTTTGAGACCTGCATAGACTGTAGCCCACTGGCTCTTAAATCCCTTAGCCCAGAAGTTACACATATCACTTGCATTCACATCTTTTGCTAGAACTGGTCACATGTTCTCTCCCATCTCTAAGGGTCCTGGGAAGTGTAGTTTGCCTATGTTTCCAGAAAAGAGGAAAACCAGGTAGGAAAGAGCATTTATACTCCCTACTCAGAGAATTTAAACAAAACAATGAACAAACTTGACCTAATAGACACATGTAATTCTGCATCCAATGCCTTATTTTCAAACACAAAAGACAATTTACAAAATTTGACTATAACTTGGGCTACAAACCCAGTGTCACTAAATTTCAAAGAACTAAAATAGAGCTTATTATTTAACTGGTTATTTCTTATAATTAAGGTATAAATCCATAAGAAAGCATTAGAAATTTCCATATTCTAAGAAATTAAAATACACTCCTAGGGACTTTGCTGGTGATCCAATGGTTAAGATTCCAAGGTTCCAATGCAGGGGGCATGGGGTCGATCCCTGGTCAGGGAACTAAGATCCCACATGCTGTGTGGTGCAGCCAATAAGTTCATGGGGGGAATTTTTTTTTTTAAATACACTTCTAAATAATGCATGAGTTGAAGAAGAACTGACAAAGAAAGCTAGAAAATATTTTGAATTAATTGATAATAAAGAAAATTCATATTAAAATTTGTAAGTGTAGGTAAATTGTACATATAAGGGAAATTTATAGTCTTAGACACATATGTCAGAAAAGACAAGAAGCTGAAAATTGATAAAAATAAACATCCACCCCAAGAAGTTATAAAAAGAATGTTAAGATAAATCCAATAAAAGTAGGAAGAATTAAATAATAAAGGCAAGAACAGAAAATAAAGTAAGAAAGCAAAGATTAAACCAGAGCTAAAAGATGGTTCTTTGGAAATACAGCAAAATTGAAAAACCCCTGAATGAAGTTAGTCTAGAGAAAAACAGAACTGGCACCAAAAAAACAATATTAGGAATAAAAAGTGGAACATCACTACAGATGTTGCCAACATTAAAGGAAAAAATAGGGTACTTGGAACAACTCTGATCAATACATTTGAAAATTTAAATGAAACGGACAACAACTTAGAAAAGTACCTTATACCAACTTCGGCACCAGACAAAATAGAAACCCTAAAGAATCCTCTAACAATTAAGAGCCCTGAGAATCTCTTTCATTAAGGAAACTTCAAGTCATCACTGGCATATTCTATCCAACATTCAAGGAAGAAACAATTTTAGTTTTCTGGAGACTAGAAAAAGAGTAATATAATCCCTAATTCATTTTAGCAGATTAACATAACCCACAGACCAAAACAGCACAAAGATAAAGCAAGAAAAGAAAGTTACAGGCCAATTTTATTTATAAACATAAATGAAAATATCCTTAATAAAGTGTTAGCCACAAAAATCACTATATAAAAGGATACTACAAAAGTAGGCTAATCCCAGAAACACAAAGTTGATTTAACAATAGAAAATCTATTCATACAAGTCAGCACATAAACTGATTAAAGGACAAAAACTACATCCAGAAAACCATTTGATAAAAGATTAATATTTATTCATTATTTTAAAGCTAAGAACATTATGAACAGAAGGAAATTTCCATACTTTGATAAAGATGATGTCTGTGGCTACCATAATTAATGGTAAAATATTGCAAGCTTTTCCTCTTGAGATCAGGAAGTCAAGGATGCCTACTGCATCCGTTTTATTCAACATTTTACTGGCAGTCTTATCCAGTGCAGTGAGACGGGAAAAAGAACTGAAAGATGTAAGATTTAGAAAAGAAATAAAAATCCTCTTTCAAAGGTGCTACAGTTAATATGTATACAGGAAGGCAAAATGTTCTACGACTATGTTGTCTAAATTAACGAGAAAATGTAGCATTTTTATTGGACTCAAAATAACCATATTGCAAATATGTTTCCATACAACCACCCACTGAATTATTGAAGGAAGCTACCACAGGGAAGAATTGCACTTGGAGGACAAGATCTTCTGAACATTCAGAGATAAACCTGTGGGAACGGTTTACTCCGTGTGTGAGTGAGCTTCCTGTCAGTGGAAGGGTTCAAGCAGGGACAGGATGAGCTGCGTCCAAGGGGGCTGAAGGCTGGTTCTCCCCAGGCTGGACCTCAGCTCTTCTCACACTTGGCCCCAGGAGGCAGCCTCTCTTCTTTCTTTTGGCTCTTGTCAAAATTAACTTAATGCTTCTGGCAACGAAGGTAAAACGAGCCAGGATTTACGGCTCCAGAATGCAATTGCTAATCTTATCCACTCCCCTTGCCTAGGCTCCCCTTTCAGAGAAAACCCACCATGGTATTTCTCTTGCCTTGCCTCCTGCCTTCCATCCCCACCCCACCAGACTTATCTACCAAGTCCAAGTTCTCTGGCAAACAAAACAGCTCCCCCTAGGGGGATGAGTGTTGGCCTGGGGGTTTTCCACAAGGGAAAACTGGAGGTTTACCCTGTTCAAAACCTTCAAAAGCTCCCTGATGCCTAGAGTCAGGGCTTTTTCCCCAACACCGCAGACCCCTTGAGAAAGGCAAATCCTTCCTTGCACAAAGCACTCTACTGAGATTTACTCTGTGTCCAGCACTGCGCTTAGGCTTGACTTCACTGACTCCCCTGTGAGACCCCATGAGGTAGGATCTATTATTAGCTCCAGGTCACTAAGTGAGAGCTTGGGACTGGGTCAGTCTCACTTTAGGCCACACAGTCTGAAATACCATATTAATCTGTTTTTTTGTTTTTTTTTTTGTTTTGGTTTTGGTTTTGCCCCCACATTATTGTCTTCCTTCCTTTTTTTTTCTTTCTTTCTTGGAGTATAATTGCTTTACAATGTTGTGTTGGTTTCTGCTGTTCAACAAAGTGAATCAGCCATAAATATACATATATTCCCTCCCTCTTGAGCCTCTCTCCCAGCCCCCATTCCACCTCTCTAGGTCATCACAGCGCACCAAGCTGAGCTCCCTGGGCTACACAGCAGCTTCCCACAAGCTATCTATTTTCTCACTGAGAGTTTATATAAGTCAATGCTACTCTCCCAGTTTGTTCCACTCTCCCTCCCTATGTCCACATGTCTGTTCAGCATCTCTATTCCTGCCCTGCAAATAGGTTCATCTGTACCATTTTTCTAGATCCTGTATATATGTGTTAATATGCGATATTTGTTTTTCTTGGTTTGGTTTTTGTAACTGTTGTCCAAGTGAAGCTTGACATAATCCTTTAAAGGCACAGTCATGCCTGGACTGCTAGATTTTTCCACCTCATTCCCCCAAGCAGCTCCCTCAACGGGCACTCAGCCACCAAATCCACCGTCCTCACAGGAGGGGTCCAGGAGACAGAGACATATGGCTGCAGACTTTGGAGTCAGACCTGTGCTCTCTAGTTACCTGAGCTTAAGCCTTGGTTTTCTCACCTGAAAAATGGGGCTAAGGCCTTCCTGCTTTTGTAGGGTTATAGTGAGGATTAACCATGATCGCTAATGTAAGGGCTCATCACCCAGGAGGTGCTGCATACATATCGCCTGTTGTTATTGGCAGTCTCTGGGGTTTGGGGTAGCTCCTCAGCACCTCCTTCTGGCCTCCCTGGTGGCTCAGATGGTAAAGAATCTGCCAGCAATGTGGGAGATCTGGGTTCAATCCCTGAGTTGGGACGATCCCCTGGAGAAGGGAATGGCGACCCACTCCAGTATTCTTGCCTGGAGAATTTCATGGACAGAGGGGCCTGGGGGGCTACAGTCCACAGGGTTGCAAAGAGTCGGACACGACTGAACAGCTTTCACTTTCACCTGCTGTTCTTTCAACACCATAAATCAAGGGCCATGATCTCTAGAAAATGCTGTGACCAGGAGCTGAGGCAGCCCTGACCCCTGCCGGGGACATGGCCACAGAGCCTCACTGGCTTTCCTTGCAGCTGTAGCATCCGGGCTGATGTAGGGAAGCATGGCTGTGAATAAATCTGTCAGTTTCCTGGATGCTCCCCATCTTCCCCACCCCTATGGGGGACCCTTGCCTCATAGGAGGGCTGAAGCCTAGCTGGCAGCAGAACCACATGTTGGCTGAGCCGCTAGATAACTCTGTTAACTCTGTAAGGAACTGTCCCTCAGGCTGGAGGCGTTAACCTTGCTGCCTGGGCCCTGGGGTTAACCCTTTCACTTCCCAGCCCCAGGGAAGCTAAGAGCAGAGCACATGTGAGGGAGGACTATATTGATTATCCCTTGCTGCTGAACAAATTACCCCCATATTTAGCAGTTGGAAATAACTATTAACGTTCAGCTTCTGTGGCTCAGGAATCTGAATGTGGTGTCACTGGGTGGTTCCAGGTCAAGAGATTTCATGAGGCAGGAAGCAAGATGGCAGACACGTCGAGGCTTGACTCTGGGAGGATTGGATTCCACCCTCACTCGTGTAGCTGTTGGCCAGCTTCCGAAGAGCTATGACCAAGTTCACTCACACGTGCCTGTCCACGGAACTGCTTGTGTCAAGGCAGCTGGGCTCCCCCCATGCCCTCCCGGCTCCACCTCTGCGTAAGAGGTGAAGAGGGAGAACGACAAGCATCCAAGGTGGAAGGCACAGACCTTTAATAACCCACCCTCTTCACCCACCACTTGTGATGCTGTTGCAGGAAGGGGGATCCCTTCCTGGGCCGAGAGTGGGCTCTTGTCTAACACTCGGAAATGAATTGTCTGAGGAGACACACATGTTGACAGAGCAAGAGACTTTATTGGGAAGGGTTGCCTGGGTGGGGGCAGGAGGGTAGGAGGGCAGGAGGACTGCTCTGCCATGTGGCTTGCAGTCCTGGGTTTTATGGTGTTGGACTTACTTTCTGGGTTGTCTCTGGCCAACCACTCTGACTCAGGGTCCTTCTTGGTGGTGCATGCATTGCTCAGCCAAGATGAACTCCAGTGAGGATTCTGGGAGGTGGTGGGACACGTGATGTCTCCTTTGGACCTTTCCTGAACTCTTCCGGTTGGTGGTGGCTTCTTAGTTCTGTGTTCCTTTCCAGTACCCCCTGCGGTAAAATGTAAAATAACTCAGGCAAATAGTTGCTATGGTGCCGGGCTAGGGTGGGCAGTTTCAGTCAGTGTGTTTCCCCTGCCAGTGTTTCCTATTTCTTAGCTGTAAGTCAGTAAGCCCAGCCCACACTCAGGAGGGGAATTATATGAGGGTGGGAAAGCCAGGAAGCCGGGGGTCACTGGGGACCATCTCACAAGGCGCCCACTTCAGAGGGGCCGCAGCTGGGACACACAGGTAGACCTAAGGCTGACTCACCTTCAGATGAACCTGTGCAAAGCTGGGAGTTGGCCTCGACTCCTCATTCCATCTATCACCAAATCCTGTTAATTCAAAATCCTAAATCGTTTCCGAGTGTGACCACTCTGGACTGTCGTGGCTCCAGTCAGGCCCCCATCATGTCTCACCAGGATGTCATCACTCCATCACCATCTCCTCACTGGTCCCCCTGTATCTACTCTGCTCCTCTCTGCCCCCACCATCCCTTCCACCATCACCTGTCCCTTCCTAATAGTATTCAGAGGAGTCAAAATGCTGACTTGATGCTGTCCTCCTTTGCTGAGAATTCTTCAGAGGCTCTCCGTGATCCTCAGCATGAGACTTCTCCACAGACAACAAGATTCTGCAGGGTCTGACTCGCCCGGAACCTCGACAGCCTCACCTCACAGCACTGCTGGCTCCTCTCGGTGCCTCGAACAGGCCCTGTGCCCTCTTGACCCAGGTTTCCCACATGCTGTTCCTCTTCTGGGAACACTTTTTTTTTGTACCCTTCACCTAGTCAGACCCTCATTACCCTGGGGATATGGGCACAAGAGTCACTTCTTTGAAGAAGCTGACCCTGTCCAACCCTGACTGAGTTCAAGTCCTCTGTTGAAAACTCATCCTCTAGTCGTAGCGTGTTGCCAGGCCCACTGTGCCTTTATCTGATTGGTCGCTGTCTGTCCTTCCCTGAGACTCTTAAGTGCCATGATGGCAGGGACTGAATCTGGTTTTGCTAGCTGGAACCATTGTGCCTGTCACCAGTGGGTGCTTAAGAAACATATATTTAAGGGACTTTCCTGGTGGTTCAGTGGTTAAGAATCTGCACTTCCTTTGTAGGGGGGCACGGGTTCGATCCCTGGTTGGGGAACTAAGATCCCGCATGCCACTCAGTGCAGCCAAAACATTAAAAAAAAAAAAAAAAAAGAAACACAGAGAATTAAAAAAAAATTAAAGTCCTTGGGAAGATAAAACTACAATTTTAAAACAGAATTCATTAGAATCATAGAATTTGGGGGCTCAAAATGGGCTCAGAAACTAGCCAGAGGAAATTAAGGTCCAGAGATGAGGAAGGGCTTTCTAGGCTGCAGAATGAGTGGAGACCAAGACAAAAAGACAGGGCCCTGGATGACCCCCTCACCTCCCACTTTCCGTCTGCCATGAGCCCCACTAACCTCCTATCACCACCTAAACTTCACCAATGGCCCCTAACAAACACTAACAGATCACCTACGTCAGTCCTCAGACCTCGGCACAAAAACTCCAGAAGCTGCTGACAAAGCCTCCCTTCAGGTAAATTCTTTTCTTAGCTCTGCAACTACCAGTTCCAAAGATGCACAGCCAGTCTGAAAACAGCCATTTCACCCCACATCAAGAACAAGCCCTGCCTTTAAAAATTCTCCATTTGGGGCATTCTCCATTCCTCGCAAGTGGAACTTTCGACCTTTTGGTTTGGCCAGGACCTAAGAGGTTCTTGGCCAGTTTCAAAAGGGAAACTGAGGCCAGAGAAGAGCAGAGACTTTTGCAAGGTCACTCAGGGAATCAGTGACAGGGCGGGGACCGGAACCCAGGCCTCTCCAGTCTCTGGCCAGCAGCCCCTGCGTCTCTACAGTAGGGTGCAAGAAGTTGGACTGGATTAACTTGAAGCTTCTTACAGGCTCTGATCTGAGGCTAATAGATTCTTCTTTGAACAGAGATTCTTCCTCAGACTGTGCTCAGCTGTGCAAATTTCTATCTCAGGTCTTTAGCCAAGAGTAACTTTCTAAGTTCTGAAATGAAAATATGGCATTCCAAAACAAATCAGCTTTCCCAGAACCAGCCAACCAACATTCCAAAAAAAAAAGAAAAAATTCCAAGCTGGTATTCAAATTAGTTGCCAACATTTAAAAACGAAAATATTTTTACATGCAAATCCAAGTTCCCACATTCTTATAGAAAAATCAGCCAATCTGGTATAATCCTGATCTTCCCCTCCAGTGTGTGACACTTGGCTAAACTAGCCAGCAGCCGTCACACTCTCGCCTGTCCACAGCTGGCCACATTGCCTGCTTCCTGTTGCCTTCCCAGGTCCTGAAGGCATTTGAATTTGGAGCCCCTGTTCCTTCGGGGTTTACAAATTCCCTCTGTAACTATTCCCCAGGTAACGGGTCACGTAGGCACTGTTTGATGCCAATAGAGACAAGTGGTGTCCTTCCAGTCCGTTCTGTGGCTGGCCAAGCAGATGGTGGTGGGGAGGGAGAGCTTGATTTAAACCATGGCTTATCTGAATCCATGTATAACAGGTCATGCTGTAAGGTACTTCCAAATTCTAATGAACTTTAATTACCTCAGAACCAGGACAGTCCATGCTTGTTTTGGTTGAGACAGATAAGAAATGACTCTAGGAAATGACTTCATAGACTTACAGGCCATCAAAATGAAATCCACATGCCATCGCATTCTGGCCAAACTGGGGACCAGGTCGGGATGGTCTTTTTGGTTTTGAAGGAAATCCATGCTGATATCAAAAGAGGGTTTGGAGGTCTGTCTTCGGGTTCTTGAGCAACGACAGTGCTCAGATAAATTGCCTTTCTATGACCCTGCCAGGAGCTGTCATCACTGCCTGCCCCATGTTTCATAATCCATGGGTGTGGGGGGAGTAGAGGGTGGGGGTGAGGGAGAGTGCTTAGAGTAACGTTAGGCCACTGAGCACTTCATCAGGAGGTGGCCCAGAGAATCTGGGCAGATACTCTTACAGAGCTCTTGGCAAGCTTCAAACTTTGGAACTTTAAAAGCAAAGGCTTTGTTCTTACCACACTTATCAGTAGTCAAATCTCAAAGCCAGCAGAAACATTAGAGTCCAGGACTATATCTCAAAGCCAATAGAAATATTAGAGTCCAGGACTATTCAATACGGGAGGGCCCTTGTATGTTTCAACTTGTCTAACTCTCCACCTTAATTGAGTAGCTTCCAACAGCACCCCAGACAAGAAGACTCAGCCAACCTTGGTGGGACATCTTTCTGATAATGGGTCAGAAGCTCTCCCTATTGAAACCTCCAGCTTCTGGCCCCAGTTTTATCCTCAAAGTTAGGACCATGCTTATGCCCTTCTTCATCTATGTATATTGAGCATCACTATATTTACTCTCTCATCACCAGGCTACACTGTTCCAGGTCATCCTTCCTGGGAGACCTTGATAGAAAGACCTAGCTTCTCCCCTACACTTGGCCCATGCCTCTCTCCAGCATCTTTTCACAACAGCTATGACTTTAAGAGGACACAGCTCTTGCTCTATGATTTCTAGAGAAGAACGGCTGAGTCCAGCTGTACCACATTTCAGGTTGACATGCCCAGAATTTGCACAAAGTGTTCCATATTGGTTAACAGCTTTTATTTACTTAACAAATACTCTTGTAGTTCAGCTTACTTTAGTAATATTCATTAAATCCCCATAATCCTAGGTGGTGCTAGTGGTAAAGAACCCGCCTGCCAATGCAGAAGACCTAAGAGATGTGTGTTCAATCCCTGGGTGGAGAAGATCCCATGGAGAAGGAAATGGCAACTCACTCCAGTATTCTTGTCTGGACAATCCCACGGACAGAGGAGACTGGTGGGCTATAGACCATTGGGTTGCAAAGAGTCGGGCATGACTGAAGTGACTTACAGCAGAGCAAATCATCATCCCCAGTGTACAGATGATGGAGCTGAGACACAGAAAAGTAAAGTCACTTGGCCAAGGTGTCACTTAAGTTGGGAGATTGGGATTCAAACTCAGATCCTTGGAGTTTGGAGCTGAAGCTCCTAACTTCCCTGTGCTGCTTCTCCATGACGTTTGTTCATGTTAAGCTTGAGAAGAAAGATCTCCAGGGAGGTCTGGAAATCTACATCATCCTGATAAGGTCAGCCTCACCCTAAGATGTGAAGCGACTTATCTAAAGTCACTCCATTCTGCAGTGATGGAGTTGGGACCTCAACTGGTTTCAAGTCCAGGGCTCAAACTGTGGGAAATTCTTCAAGAGATGGGAATACCAGACCACCTGACCTGCCTCCTGAGAAATCTGTATGCAGGTCAAGAAGCAACAGTTAGAACTGGACATGGAACAACAGACTGGTTCCAAATTGGGAAAGGAGTATGTCAAGGCTGTATATTGTCACCCTGCTTATTTAACTTATATGCAGAGTATATTATGCCAAATTCTGGGCTGGATGAAGCCCAAGCTGGAATCAAGATTGCCGGGAGAAGCATCAATAACCTCAGATATACAGATGACACCACTCTTATGGCAGAAAATGAAGAACTAAAGAACCTCTTGAAAGTGAAAGAGGAGAGTGAAAAAGTTGGTTGAAAACTCAACATTCAAAAAATGAAGATCATGGCATCTGGTCCCATCACTCCATGGCAAATAGATGGAGAAATGGTGGAAACAGTGGCAGCCTTTATTTCCTTGGGCTCCAAAATCACTGCAGATGGTGACTGCAGCCATGAAATCAAAAGACACTTGCTCCTTGGAAGAAAAGTTATAACCGACCTAGACAGCATATTAAAAAGCAGAGACATTACCAACAAAGGTCTGTCTAGTCAAAGCTATGGTTTTTTCAATAGTCATGTACAGATGTGAGAGTTGGACTAGAAAGTTGAGCACCAAAGAATTGATACTTTTGAACTGTGGTGTTGGAGAAGACTCTTGAGAGTCCCTTGGACTGCAAGGAGATCCAAGCAGTCCATCCTAAAGGAAATCAGTCCTGAATACTCATTGGAAGGACTGATGATGAAGCTGAAATCCCAGTACTTTGGCCACCTGATGTGAAGAACTGACTCACTGGAAAAGACCCTGATGCTGGGAATGATTGAAGGCGGGAGGAGAAGGGGATGATAGAGGATGAGATGATGTGATGGCATCACCAACTCGATGGATGTGAGTTTGAGTAAGCTCTGGGAGTTGGTGATGGATAGGGAAGCCGGGCATGGTGCAGTCCATGGGGTCGCAGAGTCGGACACGGCTGAGCAACTGAACTGAACTGAACTGAGAGCATGCTGTGTGCACTTATCAGATTCAATCTTACCTAGGGAAGTGAAATGCGTTCTAAACTGGCTTTGAGCCCACATGCATATATAACACACCACAGTTAACCCAGTGGGTTCCTGGGCCAGGGAGAGGAGAACTACCCAGCTTAGGCTTCTGATAGTTTGAAAGTGCCCATGTTAGAACATACATGGAGACCTCATTCATTCATAGTCCATTAATTCAGAAGGCATCATGGTCTCTGTTGGGTTGAAATGCATATTACATTAATCCAAAGATGGGCAAACTTTGGTAAAGGGTCAGAGAGTAAGTATGTTGAGAAAGTCAGTCATCCGTTGCCTAGTGATTGTTTTGTTGTTGTTGTTAAGGTGTACCAATCCTTTTAAAAAATAATTCATTTTTGGCTGCACTGGGTCTTTGGTACTTTGCACAGGCTTTCTCTAGTTTCAGCAAACAGGGGCTACTCTGTTGCAGTGCATGGGGTTCTCATTACAGTGGTTTCTCGTGGATACAGGCTCTAGGGTTCATGGGCTTTGGTCACATACAGGCTTCGATAATTGTGGCACACTGGTTTAGCTGATCTGCGGCATGTGGAATCTTCCTGGATTGGGGATTGAACCCATGTCTCCTGCACTGGCAGGCAGATTCTTATCCACTGTGCCACCAGGAAGTCTCAGGCTGGTGATTCTTGCACAGTTGCATAAAAGTGTTCCTGGGACATTTCCTTACAGGAAGGTAAGGAGCTCTCATAGCCAGTGTTGGGCAAAGCACTTGTTTGCAAATATCTTTTCCCTGCGAACAGGCTTGATGTGTATGTCTTTGTGCTGCTTGAGTGGCACCTGGCCAACCCCACCGCTTCTATCTGTTCCTGGGGAGAGGGAACAGGGTCCTCCCCCTGCAGCATGAGAGGGGAGCAGGCAGACCATCTTTCTGTGTCAGCTGCAGGATAGGACCTGCTGACCATGGGAACCAGTGCTCACTCTTAAAGCAGACTTTGCTCTCTTCTCTCTGTGAGTCAAGCATCATTCCATCTAATCTAATGCCTATGTGAGTCATGTCTTACTTGGTGACTCCAACACCTGAAACCATACACTTTAAATTTCTTATTATTGTGAATTCCCTGGCAGTCCAGTGGTTAGGGCTGTCACTGTGAGGGCCTAGGTTCTATGCCTGATGGTGCTGTGCTGTGCCTAGTCACACAGTTGTGTCTGACTCTTTGTGACCCCATGGACTGTAGCCCGCCAGGCTTCTCTGTCCATGGGGATTCTCTGGGCAAGAATACGGGGGTGAGTTGCCATGCCCTCCTCCAGGGGATCTTCCCAACCAAGGGATCGAATCCAGGTCTCCCGCATTGCAGGCAGATTCTTTACTGACTGAGCCACATCCCTGGTTGGGGAACTAAAATCCCACAAGCCATGATGTGTGGTCAGTAAAAAAATAAGCAAATTTCTTAGTACCTGACTTTTAACTGAGGTATTCAGACGTTTAATGTGATTACTGACATGCTCAGATTTTAACATATCATCTTGCTATTTGTTTTCTACATGTCTCCTCTATTCTTTGCTCTATTTTTTTCCCTTTAACTGCCTCCTTTTGGAATAATTGAATAATTTTAATGATTTCATTGCATCTCCTTTGCTTATTAGCTACATACAGTTCTTCAGTATTTTCATGGCTGTTTTAAACTTTCTAGTGTATATCTTTATCTTATCACTTTTTACCCTCAAGTGCCATTATGTCACAAATACTATGATCCTTTTAATCTCATCTCTCCTCCTTCTGACTTCATGCTATTGTTGTCATATTTTTTGTCATATATATATATTGTTGTCATATATTTTGCTTTCTTGTACATCATAAAACTAAGTAGATTATTATTTTTGTTTAAACAGTCAATTATCTTTTAAGGACATTTAAATTATAAGAAAAATTATATACTCCCCCATGGAGTTATTTTCAGTGCTCTCCGTTCCTTTGTGTAGATCCAGATTTGTATCTTGGTATCGTTTTTCTTCAGTCTGAAAACCCTCCTTTAACAGTTCTTATTGTTCAGGTCTACTGGTGATGAATTATTTCAGCTTTTGTTGCTTTGAAAACATTTTCCTTTCATCTTCATCTTTCTCTCTTTTTAAAAACAAAGTAAAACTGACTTACACTATTAAATTAGTTTCAGGGGTACAATATCATGGTTCAGTATTTTTATAATTACAAAGTGGTCATCATGAAAAGTCTAGTTACCATTAGTCGCCATCAAAGTTTTTCCAAAATTATTGACTATATTCCCTGTGCTACACATTACATGACTTATATTTAGTTTGTAACTGAAGTTTGTACCTCTTAATCTCCCTCACCTGTTTCATACACCACTCCTGGCAAACATCAGTTTGAGCTCTGTATCTCTGGGTCTGTTTCTGCTTTGTGATGTTTGTTTTGTTTTTTAGGTTGCACATATAAGTAAAGTCATATGATACTTGTCTTCTTCTGGCTTATTTCACTTGGTATAATACCCTCTAGGTCCACCCATGGTGTCACACATGGCAAGATTTTTTTTTATATAGCTTAGTAATATTTCATTATGTGCATATACCTCATTTTTATCCATTCATCTGTTGATGGGCACTTAAGTTGCTTCCATATCTTGGCTGTTGGCAATAATGCTGCAGTGAAGCTGCTGCTGCTGCTGCTAAGTCGCTTCAGTCGTGTCCGACGCTGTGCGACCCCAACATAGGGGCACATAAATCTTTTCGAATTAGTGCTTTTGTTTTCTTCAGAAAAATACCCAGAAGTGGAACTGCTGGATCATACAACACTTCTATTTTTACTTTTTTTGAGGATTCTCCATACCGCTTTCCGTAGTGGCTGTACTCATTTGCATTCCTACCAACACTGCATGAGTGTTCCCCTTCTCCAGTTCCTCACCAACCCTTGTTATTTCTTGTATTTTTGGCAATAGCCACTCTGACAGGTATGATACCATATCTCATTATTGCTTGATTTGCATTTTCCTGATGATTAGTGGTATTGAGCATATTTTCATGTATCTGCTGGTCATTTGTGTGCCTTCTTTGGAAAAAAAGGTATATTCAGGTATATAAGCCCATTTAAAAAAAAAAAAAAGGGTTGTTCGTTCTATAAAACTCTTAGAGGAAAATATAGGCAGAACACTCGATGACATAAATCAAAGCAAGATCCTCTATGATCCACCTCTTAGAGTAATGGAAATAAAAACAAAAGTAAACAAGTGGAACCTAATCAAACTTAAAAGCTTTTGCACAGCAACGGAAACTATAAGCAAGGTGAAAAGCCCTCAGAATGGGAAAAAATAATAGCAAATGAAACAACTGACAAAGGATTAATTTCCAAAATACACAAGCAGCTCATACAGCTCAATACCAGAAAAACAAACCCAATCAAAAAGCGGGGAAAAGACCTAAACAGACCTTTCTCCGAAACAGACGGCTAACAAACACATGAAAAGATGCTCAACATAGCTCATTATTAGAGAAATGCAAATCAAAACTACAATGAGATATCACCTCCACTGGTCAGAATGGCCTCCATCAAAAAGTCTACAAACAATAAATTCTGGAGACTTTATGGAGAAAAGGGACCACTCTTGCACTGTTGGTGGGAATGTAAATTGATACAGCCACTATGGAAGACGGTATGGAGATTCCTTTAAAAACTAGGAATAAAACCACCATATTATCCAGCAATCCCACTCCTAGGCATATACGCTGAGGAAACCAAAATTGAAAGAGACACATGTATCCCATTGTTCATTGCAGCACTATTTATAATAGCTGGAACATGGAAGCAACCTAGATGTCCATTGACAGATGAATGGAGAAAGAAGTTTGGTACATATACACAATGAAATATTACTCAGCCATAAAAAGGAATGCAGTCCATTCTAATGAGCTGGATGAACCTAGAGCCTATTATACACAGTGAACTAAGTCAGAAAGAGAAAGATATATATCATATTCTAATGCATAGATACCGGAGAAGGAAATGGCTCCCCACTCCAGTACTCTTGCCTGGAAAATCCCATGGACGGAGGAGCCTGGTAGGCTGCAGTCCATGGGGTCGCTAAGAGTCGGGCACGACTGAGCGACTTCACTTTCACTTTTCACTTTCATGCATTGGAGAAGGAAATGGCAACCCACTCCAGTATTCTTGCCTGGAGAATCCCAGGGACAGAGGAGCCTAGTGGGCTGCTGTCTATGGGGTCGCACAGAGTTGGACACGACTGAAGCGACTTAGCAGCAGCAGCAGCAATGCATATATACGGAATCTAGAAAAATGGTACTGAGGAATTTATTTGCAGAACAGCAATGGAGAAACAGACATAGAGAATAGACTTATGGACATGGGGAGAGGGGAGGAGAGAGTGAGATATATGGAAAGAGTAACATAGAAACTTACATTACCATGCGTAGAATAGATAGCCAATGGGAATTTGCTATATGTCTCAGGAAACTCAAACAGGGGCTCTGTCTCAACCTAGAGGGGGGGTGGGGAGGGAAATGGGAGCGGGGTTCAAAAGGGAGGGGATATATGTATACCTATGGCTGATTCATGTTGGTATTTGGCAGGAAACAACAAAATTCTGTAAAGCAATTATCCTTCAATTAAAAATAAATAAAATTAAAAATTATATATATATAAAGAAAAAAAAAAAAACATTTGTCTTTTTGATGCGAGTTTATTTTGATGCGAGTATTAACCCCCTTTGGCTATATGGTTCACACATATGTTCTCCAACTCAGGCTTTTTTTTTTTTAAACTTTTTATTTTATATTGGAATATAGCCAATTAACAACATTGTGATAGATTCAGGTGGACAGTCAAGGGACTCAGTCATACATATACATATATCCATGCTCCTCCAAACTCCCCTCCCATCTAGGCTGCCACATAACACTGAGCAGAGTTCCCTGTGCTGTACAGCAAGACCTTGCTGGTTATCCATTTTAAATACAGCACTGTGTTCAGTCAATTCCTAACTCCCTAACTACCCCTTCCCCCCGACCTATCCCCTGCCACCACAACCATAAGTACATTCTCTAAGTCTGTGAGTTTGTTTTGTAAATAAGTTCATTTGTACCATTCCTTATTAGATTCCACATGTAAGGGACGTCATACACGCTGTTTCTCACTTATTTCACTCAGTATGACAGTCTCTAGGTCCATTCATGTTGCTGCAAATGGCATTATTCCATTCTTTTTAATGGCTGAGTAATATTCCATTGTGTGTATGTACCACATCTTCTTTATCCATTCCTGTTGTTGGACATTTAGGTTGCTTCTAGGTCTTGGCTATTGTAAACAGTGCTGCAGTGAACACTGGGGTGCATGTATCCTTTTAGACCATGTTTTCCTCTAGATATATGCCCAGGAGTCTCCCACTCAAGTTTTTAAAAAATGTCCTCTTTGATTTTTTCAACAATCCATCATTTGCTTGCTTATTTATTTAGGCTGCACCACACGGCATGTGGAACTTCCCCAACCAGGGATCAAACTAAAACCCTACAGTGGGTGACCTACCTGAGGGTGCGGGTCCTGGTTACACTGCATCTTCACCCCTCCTGCCGTCTTGTTGTAGTTCTCTACGTCTTTAGTTGTGGAGAACCTATTCTGCTAGCCTTCAAGTTGTTCTCATAAAGAGTTGCTCTCTAAATAGTTGTAATTTTGGTATGTCTGTGGGGGGAGCTGAGTTCAGGGTCCTCCTACTCCACCACCTTGGCCAC
Source organism: Bos mutus (assembly GCF_027580195.1). Classification (NCBI taxonomy): domain Eukaryota; kingdom Metazoa; phylum Chordata; class Mammalia; order Artiodactyla; family Bovidae; genus Bos; species Bos mutus. The sequence continues at coordinate 51,304,206 of NC_091629.1, read as the reverse complement.
ACTATCCATTTTTGAGGGATGTTTTTGCTAAACACAGAATTACAGACTTTCCCTCCGTAATGGGGGGACTTTTCAACACATTAAAGATGTCATGGCATTCCTTTCTGGCTTGCATAGCTTATGACGAGAAGTCTGCTGCTATTCTGATATTTGTTCCTCGGTGTATGTTTCTTTTGATTCATTCTCAGTGGTTTATCAATTTGACTATGATGTGTCTTAGGATGTAAGTTTTTTTTTTTTTCCATATGTATTCTTGTTGAGGACTACTGAGTTTCTTGGGTCTATGCCTTTATCGTTTTCATCATATTTGGAGAACGGTCATTATTTTTTCAAGTATGTTTTCCTTTTCTCTCTCTCATCTCCTTCTGGTATGTATTTTTGATACTTGGTATTGTTTCACAGCCTCTTCTGTTCATTCCTTTAAAAGTATTTTGTCTTTGTGCTTCATTTTGAATATCTATTTCTGGGCCTTCAATTTCACTGGTATTTTCTTCTGTGTGATCACTTGTGTCTGACTGTTTGTGACCCCCATGGACTGTAGCCCACCAGGCTCCACTATCCATGGATTTTTGAGGCAAGAATGCTGAAACAGGTTGTCATTTCCTACTCCAGGGTATCTTTCCGACCTAGGGATCAAACCTGCATCTCCTTCGTTCCCTGCATTGGCAGGTGGATTCTTTACCACTAAGCCACCTGGGAAGCCCCCATTCTTCTGGGAGGGTCTAATTTCTTCTGCTGTCAATCCTATTCAGTTTATTTTAATTTCAGATATTTCACATATCATCTCCAAAATTTGACTTGGATTTTTAAAAAAGTATATGCCCTATGCCTTTCCTCATTACGTTCATGCTTTCCTTTACATATCCTTATGTGTTTATAATATTATCTGTTAAGGTCTTTGTCAGCTAATCCTATCATCTGTGTCATTCTGGATCTGTGGAATTATTTTTCTCCTGACTCTGATCATGTTTCTAATGCTTTGCCTGGTGAATTTGTTTTGCACCAAACATAATAAATTTTAACATTGTTGAGTGTTGGGTTTTGTTGTATTTCTTTAAACATGCTGGACTTTGTTCTGACAAGCAGTTAAGTTGCTTGCAGATCAGTCTGAGGATTAATACTGAGCTTGTTTTATGGCAGGCCAAAAGCAACCTTTACCCTAGGATTACTTGAGCCCCACTTCAAAGGCATGACCTTTGCAGGACTCTATCTATCACCGTGTGTTAGAATGTCCCTTCTCTGGCTGGCAGAGACTTCAACTATTCCCAGAACTATGGGAACCCTGGGAATTACTTGGCATGCAACTTTCTCTTTTTTCTTTCCCTGGTCGCATGGAGTTTAATTCCATGTCCTGATCAGAACTCACCTAGGGGTCCAGGAAACCCTGTGGGATTTTCTGAGCTCTATCTCTGTGCAGCTACCTTCTCTGTTATGTTGTTCAGTTGTTCAGTCACTCAGCTGTGTCTGACTCTTTGTGACCCCATGGACTACAGCACGCCAGGCTTTCCTGTCCTTCACCATCTCCCGGAGCTTGCTCAAATTCATGTCCATCGAGTTGGTGATGCCATCCAATCATCTCATCCTCTGTCGATCCCTTCTCCTCCTGCCTTCAATCTTTCCCAGCATCAGGGCCTTCTTCAATGAGTCGACTCTGCATCAGGTGGCCCAAGTATTGGAGCCTCAGCTTTAGCATCAGTCCTTCCAATGAATATTCAGGGTTGATTTCTTTTAGGATGGACTGGTTTGATCTCCTTGCAGTCCAAGGGACTCTCAAGAGTCTTCTCCAACACCACAGTTCGAAAGCATCATTTCTTCAGCACTCAGCCTTCTTTATAGTCCAACTCACACATCCATATTTGATTACTGGAAAAACCATAGCTTTGACTATACAGACCTTTGTCAGCAAAGTGATGTTTCTGCTTTTTAATATGCTGTCTAGGTTTGTCATAGCTTTTCTTCCAAGGAGCAAGGGTCTTTTAATTTCATGGCAACAGTCACCGTCTATAGTGATTTTGGAGCCCAAGAAAATACCTGTTGCATGTCCATGTAAATTTTAGCTGCCTCGGCCTTCCTGTACCCCTACCTCTGTCTCTTCAATTCAGTGATACAGTGGGTGTCAGTTTCCCCATCTCTGTGCTGAAGGTTGGAGGCATCCTAAATGAGTAAGATTGGTAATCACCCCTTCCTGTGCATTTCCTGTTTCTCAGGAGTCACAGCCTGTGCTTCCTGATGTCCAATGTCTAAAAACATTTGTTTTATGTATTTCATCTGCTTTTCTGGTTGTTTATAGTGAAAGGCAAATCCCACGCACTTAATCCTTCATGGGTGGAACAGAAAATCTCTATCCTAGTTGTTTTCACCATTGGTTTATACTTTAAAATATCATTTATTTAATAGATGGTGGTTTCATTAAAAGTTGTTAGAGACAGTTTAAGAAAATTGTGTTGGAAGTTAGTTCATGAATATTTTTGAGTTTTACAATTCTATCAGGAAGTCTGGCTCTGTGAAGATTTTGTGAAAAGTTGAACTAGGCAAAGATCTTCAAGGTTAACTTGAATTGATCAAGACACAATGCATTACTTAACCTTTAAATTTGTTTTCTTAAAGCATTCAAGATCTTGACAAGGATGCCAAAACCATTCAAGGGGAAAAAAATAATCTCTTTGGCAGATGGTCCTGGGTGAGATAAATGGATATCCACATGCAAGAGTGAAGTTGAACTCTCACCTCACACCATACACAAAAATTAACTAAAAATGCAGCAGTGACTTAAATATAAGAGCTGAAAGTATAAAATTCTAGAAGAAATCATCTGTCTCAATATCCTGATGATTTTCTCTGGAAAACCCTAATATAGCAGTTCTCATCCACTACTCATGGATATGTACATGGTGCCACCACTGTGGAAAAGCATTTGGTGGTTCTTCAATTAGTTAACAGAGAAGGCAATGGCACCCCACTCCAGTACTCTTGCCTGGAAAATCCCATGGATGGAGGAGCCTGGTAGGCTGCAGTCCATGGGGTCGCTAAGAGTCGGACACGACTGAGCGACTTCACTTTCACTTTTCACTTTCATGCATTGGAGAAGGAAATGGCAACCCACTCCAGTGTTCTTGCCTGGAGAATCCCAGGGACAGGGGAGCCTGGTGGGCTGCTGTCTATGGGGTCGCACAGAGTCGGACATGACTGACGTGACTTAGCAGCAGCAGCAGCAATTAGTTAAACAGAGTTGTCATATGGCCCAGGATTTCCACTCCAAAGTATATTGCCAGAAGAATTGAAAATAGGTGTTCAAACAAAAATTTGTACAAGAATATTCATGGCAACACCACTGACAATAGCCAAAAGGTAAAAAACAACTCAAATGTTTGTTGACTGATAAATATTGATGAATATGTGGCATATCTATACAATATTATTCAACCATAAAAAAATAAAATTCTGATAAATGCTATAACATGAACGTTGAAAACACTATGCTGAATGGACAAAACCAGACACAAAGATCACACAATGTATAATTCTATTTACATTATAAGTATCCAGGATAGGCAATGTCATAAAGACAAAAAAGCAAACTAGTGGTTGCCAGGGGCTTGGCACAGGGGCTTCCCTTGTGGCTTAGCTGGTAAAGAATCTGCTTGCAATGTGGGAGACCTGGGTTCAATCCCTGGGTTGGGAAGATCCCCTGGAGAAGGGAAAGGCTACCCACTCCAGTATTCTGGCCTGGAGAATTCCATGGACTGTATAGTCCATGGAGTCGCAGAGAGTCAGACACGACTGAGCGACTTGCACTCACAGGGGCTTGGAATTAGGAGTGACTGCTTAATGACTATGGAGTTTCCTTTTGAGGGGTGAAGATATTCTAAAACTAAGCTGTGATGGTTGCACAATATCATGAATGTATTAAATACCAATGAATCATACACTTTTAAAATGGCTAAAATGGTTAATTTATATCATGTGCATTTTACTACAATTAAAAAATGTGTTCAAGTACACAGAGAAGGATGATTCTTGAAATTACTAAGAAACAAATTAAAGATACGGAAGTGAACTTTTTAAGTTAAAAAAAAAAAAAAACAGTGAATGAAGAATTAGAGGGCGTAAAATAAATCACGTGTGTAACCGTAAGGAAATGGCAACCCACTCCAGTGTTCTTGCCTGGAGAATCCCATGGACAGAGGAGCCTGGCGTGGGCCACATGTAGTCCATGGGTCACAAAGAGTCAGACATGACTTAGTGACTAAACAACAACCACTGTTACAATAAACAGGCAGGCTTATAGAGAATTACAATCACAAAGCAACTTTATTTTTGTCTCCTACTCTCCCTTAAAATCCAACTTGAGACTAGTGTATCCCTTAATTCTAGAAGAAAACTCGGGCCTCTGCAACTTCTCTTCAGTCATGTCCAACTCTTTGTGACCCCATGGACTGCAGCGATGACAGACCTCCCCATCTTTCACTATCTCCTGGAGTTTGCTCCACTTCCTTAGTGCATCTTAGTATCATCCTGTAGTCACATTTGGGGCTTCTCAGGTGGCACAGTGGTAAAGAACCTGCCTGCCAATGCAAGAGACACAAGAGATGCCGGTTCGATTTCTGGGTCGGGAAGATCCCCTGGAGAAGGAAATGGCAACCCACTCCAGTATTCTTGCCTGGAAAATTCCATGGACAGAGGAGCCTGGCAGGCTACAGTTCATGGGGTTGTAAAGAGTCAGACATGACTGAGCATGCACACACACACACAGTCACACTTAAGGTGTGTAACAGTCTCAGTTCAGAAATTTAAATGTCCAATTCGGTTATAATCAAAATGGCTTATCACTTGAAGTTGAGGCTTCTCTAGGCCAGCTGCAGACTGGAAGCCAGCATTAGGGAACTGAGGTCTTGCTTGTGTACTAAGGTTTCTGACCCTTCCAGGGATAGGGCCGTGGGAGTGAGGAAATGAAGGCAAAGCAGGAACAATATCCTGAGTTGAGGTGTTGTGGTAACTGGACCCTGACCTGGCAAGAGTTTTAACTGTGTCTTTCTCCCGTGGACTCCTCCTGCACCCCTCAGGGCAGCTTCTCCCTCCCAGTCCTGCCATCTTCATGCCCAGAGATCCCTCAGGAGTGATGCCCACCCTGTGGCTCTGCTTTCTGCTCCTTTGTCCGCACTGTGAGCCGAAGTTCACCTCCTGGAGGAAACCCTTGCCTCTTGTTCAGGCTCTGAGATGACACGTGTCGGTTTCCTTACACGCACACAGCCTACATCCGGTCCTAGGGAGGTATGCACACACCCCCTCTCCCGCTCTGCCCCATCCAGGCTCCAGGAGTAGAGGCCATACTCACCTCTGTCATCTGCTCCATCATCAAAGCACGCAGCCAGACACAGGTAGCTCATCCTTTAGATTTTTCCAGGCTGGGGTCTGTGTAGTCCACTGGATTGTCACCCTACAGGGGATGCTCATTAAGTTTCCAACCAGGCCCCCTTTCCTTGGCCTTGAGGTGAGGGGCAGCTGACACCCACTACTCTCCCTGAGGAGACTCAAAACACACGAATGGCTCTTTCAAAGTCACACCAAGAACTCTCCTCCTTCTCCTCTAACTCTTCTTTTACACCTTCAGTGTGGGTTAGGGAGTTAAAGAGGGCTTCAGGTTTTTGACTATCTCCATTATAAATTCAGAGTATGTAGTGTCTTCCAAAAGACATGTATTTTAACACTTTGTTACACGCACATTTAAATAAGTACGACCATTATTGAATACAGTTAACAGCCACTGTTGAGCCCCTAATTTGTCCCAGACATGGTATTAGGCCCTATTTTACATCTCATTTAAAGTCGGAAGGACTGATGCTGAAGCTGAAGCTCCAATATTTTGGCCACCTGATGCAAAAAGCCAACTCATTAGAAAAGACTCTGGTGCTGGGAAAGACTGAGGCAAAAGGAAAGGGGGGGGGGCGGCAGAGGAGGAGAGTGCAATGGACATGAGCTCTAGGAGACAGTGAAGGACAGGGAAGCCTGGTGTGCTGCAACTCACGGGGTGTCAAAAGATCTAGACATGCCTTAGCAACTGAACAACATTTAAAGATATTAACAGTTTAAATTCACTGAAAGTTATTAATAGTTATAATTACCTTGATTTATCAATTTCATGAGTTCCCACAGATAACTGGCATTAAAAAATCTACAGAGTGAGGTGGTATTAATAAGATTCTCAGTAGGAAGAAATATTTTGAAACCCTAGTTGCAGAACTGTAGATCTGGAAATGATGGCAAAGGTTATTCAACCTTACTCATTGCCCTTAAGCAGCAGCTGAGGTCCCGAGAGGCTGAGGGACGTGCCCAAGGTCATCAGAGTGACAGGAGATTGGAAGATGGGGGCTGCCATTTGCTGCAGCTCTTGTTTGTGAAAAGCATTAGATACATTCTGATGCATACTGCTAATTTTAATATTTATCAAACCAGTGGTAGAAATGACTTCTTAATGCAAAATAACTATTTCAGAGTCTTAAAAAAATTGAACAATCTGGGCTTTCAACACGAGATAAAGCTGTGAGAATCCTAATCTACTGTACAGGAGAATAATGGATTCTTAATTGAATCTGTGCCTCAGAGTGGAAGAATGGTTTTTAAATGGAAAATCTCACAGAGGTGGTGATGAGAAATGAGTTTAGCTAGATGAATGATCTCAAGAGAAAGTAAGATAGCAAAGCCAGGATGGAGAGCGGCTTTTTCTTAAAGATTTCAAATAAACCAAATACAGGCAGTTTGTACCCAGATAGTGAACTACCGTGCTTACTCTCATCTTCCTAGTCTTGGCACTGTCTCATGTTCTGACCTTTATTGGCTACAGTACCCCAGGGTTTCACAGATATTTCTTAAGAAATAAGTATATATGGTATAATGATGATATTATTACTCTATCAAGTACTGTTGGCAACCCAGGACATGCCATTCAGCATTCTCAGACTTCAGTCCTGCGTTCATTTCCTCGGACACAACAAATCATATGCTTCAGGGCTGGCAGGGTGTCTAGAAATAATTTCAACCAATACAATTCAAAGATGGGAAAACTGAGGCCCAGAGAGGAAAGTAACTTGCCAGGAAGGTCACACAGTTAATGGCTCCCATCACAAAAGTAACGCAGTTTGACAGATTCATGAACTCTTGGGTAGTTCCACCCTCAGCTCTGAGGACCTTGGAGTCACATTTTGTAGCCTGAAGTGTTAATTAAACCTGAGGAATTATGGACTTACTATTTATAGGTAGGAGTGAAGACATTAACTAGGCCATGAAACCTGGGGACACAGAAGGAGATTGTCTCCTGAGATCCACATATTACATCAAGCCTTTATATTTTAAGGAAGAACTTGGCTAATGCCATAGTCTCAACTTTCCAACTCTGATCTTCATCTCGAGTTGCTACATATGTAGCCCTGAAGGACCATGACTGCAGCAGTTTTTTGCATCATGAGATAAACAGATAACTGTACTTCTGATAAAGGCTATTCTCACCAATAACAAAGGTTAAAACCATCCTTCTAAACGTATCAATTGCTTCAAAGGACTGTATTTCAAACCGTTTTTCAATATTTTGAATTTTAACTGGTAATAGTCAATATGGTCTCATGAATGTAAAAGTGAAAAGGAAGCCACAAAAAAATACTTTTTTATCTCCCATGTTTCTTTTTACTGTTCAGAGTGGCTTTCACTGTACCGCCAGCATCAAATCTCTCTTAGGAGGCCTGGTGGTACGAACAAAAGCACTGAAATCAAAGAACTTCCAAGTTTTAATCTGCCAGAGACTGTGTGGTACTAGAGAAAGAGTCATGTGACCTCTCCATCCCATTTCTGTACAATGAGGATAAAACTCTGGAGGTACCTCTCCTGGATACTGTGTGGACTGGCTAACTGACCCCCTGGAAAGAACCAAAAATTCTATGTAACAGCTGAGTATTTATGGGCCACTAACTGTCACAAAAACTCCTAAGAGACAGGATTCTGTACAGATAGTACAATCTCTATTGGTAATTACTAATTACCCACTGATTACAAAGAAAGTTTTGAGGGTTCCCTAAGAGGGAAGGGAAAAGAAACACTGTACAATGTTGTTCAACAACACCATCTTTATTCAAAAATATATATCTATGAGACATTTCAGAATATACTGCTACCGCCAATGGCAGCCTATACTTCTAAATAAAGTCCTAAATTAATATACAAATTTAAGCTTTAAAAATATTCTTTAAGAAAAAAAACAAAAACAAAAACAAAGGAAGATTGAAGACTTTCTGAGGAACATGACCTAAAGGAAAGGTCTTGGAGGCCGATGGATGTCCTAAGTGTAGGAAAACACAAAACAAACCCCCACCCCCACCCCACCTGGTCACCTCATACACACAAGGAGAAAGGGTCATTTAAATTAAACAAACGAAGTAAAAAGTACACTTGGGGAGGATGTGGGAGAATTGAGAGTTAAAAACCAAAAGCATTTCATTGGGAAAAAAAAAAAGGACTAACCTCCTTATAGGAAGTCTACTAGTAACAGGTGTTAAGAGGCCAACACATTCATTTACATAATTGCTACAGTTTCATTTCTTGCTCTTGCTGTAATAATTACGCACCAATCTCTAGTCAAAGACTCAATCAGATAAAACACAGCAGTGGGCAAAATCCATTATGTTATATAACATTTTCATCTAGCTGATGAGACCAAATGCCTTCTCCACCTTTCTGGTTGGTTTGTGACTGCTAAGACGCGCCTCCTTTGAAAGCACAGAGTGCGCCCACGGCGATCTGTTTGGAAGCGGCTCGCCTGCAAGACCACAGCAGCACACCACACGGGGAGGGCTTATATGCAGATACAGCAAAGGCTGGAATTCATTCTGCAATTGTGCTAAAGTCATTTACTGCCCTTTGGCCTCTGGGAGAAACACTTTACAGACAGACCCATTAATTTAATAATGACAGGACGACAGGCAGTGTCGATATGTAACCAACACACAGTCCGTATTCAATCTGAAAAATAGCTTAAATGCTACGAGGTTCTACAGAGTTAAACTGCATACCTGCTGTGACTTTTCCTTGTTTTCACTTCATGGCAGGCAGGAGAGCTTCCTGAAGGGAAGCCTGTTACACTTCTAAAAACAGACATCATCATGCTCTAACATGTTGAACATGTAGAATCACATGTAATTGGCTTTTTTGGTAATCCTGAAAAGAGCAACTCAAAATGATGGAAATTCTGAAGCCCCCTCCAAGGAATTCCTTTTATAGCTTTTGGATTTCAGCCTCAGGGCTCTAATTCCTATTACACTATTAGGGCGAATTGTTTTCTGCCCTTTCCAATGTCAAAAATCAGCCCGCCAAATGAGAATGATTTACAGACAGCAGGCCTAGCCTTTACTAAAAGTAAGATAAAAATCCTAACTACATCATACAGTCATAACGTCAGCTGGCATGATAATGGAATTAAGACCCCCCCAGTTAATATCCCTCACTCTCCCCCTTCCCGAGATGGGTTAGTCAGCGGCACCTAACACAAAGCACTCCTCCTCCCCGGGGCACAAGGACACATATAGTGGCGTGAACTGAAGGACAGACAAGCATGCAGCGTGTCAGGTCTGCAGGGGAGAGTTTCAAGTTTAGTCACCATGCTGTGGACAAGCACCCACGCAATGAATTAACTGGTAGTGTGTGCCCTATTCCCCCAAAGAAGGGGTCAAAGCAACAGCAGAACCCGGACTCCCAGAAAGCCTTCAGTTTCAGGGGCCCACTGTGCCATTTCTAATAACTGCCTTCAAGCTTTCACAATGTGGGGCAAGGATAATGTTTCTAGAAACGTGCTCCTGACCAGAGGTTGGGACCCTTGATCAGAGCAGCCTGGGAAGGTTGATAGGAACCTTGAGGAAATACCTTATTTTTGATTCATGCTTGTGATCCCCGTGAGTCTGTCTGTCTCGGAACTGTGGCTTGATGTCCCAGATCAGCTTTGAATCTTTACTGCTAGATTCTCTAGTATGCTCACAGAACACATGCACCTAACCTCTGACAACACATTGCCAGAAGTCACAACAAGGGAGAATCTGAGATTTGGCAAACTCTTTATGGCGAAGACGCTCAAAACAGTTGTGCCTCCAACCTCTGGGGTGGATGGCAGCCAGGAAAGCCAACGATTCCAGACCTGAGTCCCTTGGCGGAAGCCTGCCCTGAACTTGAACAAGCCCAGCTCGAAAAGGAGCAACTGCTTTCATGACACAGTGTCGTCATGAGGGACAAGATTCTTCTACACATGATTTTCGTAACTTCTTAGGCGTACAGAGTGGGCTAAAAAGGGAAAACCAACAGGGGCATGGAAACATGAAGTGAGTTTGTATTCTTTCCAAGTATACACTGAAACTGGATTCCATTTGCCACTGTTCTCAATTGTGCTCGACAGAGGAGAGGCGGGAGAGGGAGGAGAATCAGAGTCTGTGGTTCTTTCTTGAGGATGGGGGCCGACTGAACGAGGGACAGAACCAGGGGCTTCCAGGTTATTTCCAACCATGACGCGCCCTCTTCTTTCTGCTGGTACAGATGGGAATCTGGGGCATGACACCTGCCCTAGTCAGTTGAAAACAGGTCACCAGCAGAGGGCAGGGGGGCCAAGCCCCCTGTGACGTTGGGCAGCAACGAGAGGTCTGGCAAGCTCTGAATGTGGGACTTGAGTTCCTTGCGGACCTGGGTTACCCGAGCAAGCTTCTGTTTATATTCCTGAGGAGACAAAGAGTTACGTTAAGGACAAAGAGAAAACAAGCTTCTGTTTATGGTCCCGAGGAGATGATGCAGTTACGTTAAGGAGCTGATACAGATACTCTCAGCCTCCTGGCCTGTGCTCCTGACCAGAGAGCCCCTCACACATTCAGCTAAGCTACCAGGCTCAGGTTTTCAAATGCTCAAAAGCAAGACTGTACACAAAAAATGAAAGCTCTAGAGTTCGATACTGGAAATAGTGAATTAAATGGTATTTAACTGAGTGTTTGAGATCTGGAAGTAAAAAGTGATGTTATGTATTTGTAGTGTCTTTGGTGCTTATCTATTTCAAAATGCTCTGTAAGATAATGCTTGAGCTTTACAATTATTTTGAAGGCTCCACCTAGACATGACTAGGAAAACCACTCTAGAGGTAACTATTTTCTGTGTTAAACTTAGATTAACCCAGAGTTAGCATCTTCATAGACAAGGACTTCAGAAGCTCAAAATTCCCACCGCCACCGCCTGGTTCAGGACTTCCTTGTTCCACACGTAGGCACTGTAGCAAGGCCCTGCTGAGGCCTTCTGGCAGTCACCCCTAAACATGCCCCTGGACTTATCTTTCAGAAGCCCAGCTTTCATCAAGTCCCTCCTCTGATAAAGGGAAGCATAGGGCCACACTATCTCCATGACTGATCTGAGTGCAAGGTCTTCTAAAATTAGCTCCTGCCCACATGCTGCACAGGCCAGAGCCTGCACTGGCCGTTTGTTCAGGATCCCCCTAAGCCTGAGGGGCTCTTTCTTCTCCTGGTCTCGGCAAGGTCCTGACTTTGCTCCTTCGCCAACTGCTGAGTCCCGCCTCTCTAGGAAAATCTTTCCTCCTCATCCAATACACTGGTCCCCCTCTCCGCTGGCCTTCCTGAGCACTGCGCCCCTCATGGACTGCTCTGAGGTGCTCTCTCCACATGTCAGAGTTCTACGTTCCTCTAAAATACGACTCCCTTGATGATAGGAACTGAATATACTATTTTCTTTCCTCAGCTCCCAGCTATAAGGTCTTGGGTAACAACTCTAGGCCAGAGGACATGCGTGGTTTATGGCTCCTTTGGGGCTCGACTTTTTCTTTTTTCACCCTCTTCGGTGTTTCCGCAAAGACAAGGTGGCTCCTGAGACGGGGCCCTTGCTGACTAAAGCCTCTCCTCCAGGAACATAACAGAGCACTGGGCTGAGACACAACGCCCTGGGCTTAGTCCTGGCTCCGACTCCCAAGTTCCAGTGTGACTGTGGAGGTGTTCCCTCCTTTCCTCCATCCTTCTTTATCTGAAAATGAGGGAAGTGGAGTACCCATAAGGTTTTTCTTCATGTTCTAGATTCCTTCATGCCAGACATCTTCCACATACTTAGAGAGGCAAAAGGTTTGAAGAAGAGTGATAAGATAGGAGATAGGTTAAAAAAGAACACTTAGCTGAAGCTGTAAAGACAAATTCCAAGCAAGGAGTGGGAGAGGGAAATGGGGAAATGAGCAGGGAGGCTCTGCCCCTATGTGACTGCTGGCAGTCAGCCTTCCCCCTGAAGTGACAGCTGCTCACACAAGCCCTCAAACAGAGACAAGGGGCAAGTAAAGAAAGGCAGCTCTTCTGATAGCCCCTTCCTTTCCTCTGAGACTTAACACAACTAAAATAATGACTTGTATAAATTATTCCTAGTAACTCCCCCAACAAACCAGTAAGCATCAGAAGGCAAGGACCAAACCCAACTGCCTCCCCAGCATCCACCATGCCCAGCAGTGCCCTGCAAACAGTAAGTATCTACACAGCTGCCCAATGAATTAACAATATATAAAAGATAGGATTATGTACCAGTAATTACCTTTCATTCTTGAAACAAAAAACTGATTTCAAATCTGAGGACCTATTAATAAAATGTCAAAGTTCTCTGCTCTTCCTTCTACAAACAGTTTTCTCCTCTGGTTTTACAGACATCACAAGAAGCTAACAGAGGACACCTATTCTCTGTTACTGGACATGGATTCATTTATTGAACTTCTCCTGAATTCTAGTACAAAAAGGGTAATAGTTACCCCTTGTTCCCTGTGACCATCCTCTGACCAAAGCTGACACATGAAAGCCACCTCAACTCACAGCCATCCAGAGTAGACAGAGAGCACTTCAGTTGAAGGAGGAATTCCTCAAGGACAGTTTGAAAATCACCGACTCCCTGGAGAGGTGACCTAGGATCAGAATCCAAGGGTCCCTACTCTCGGGTGATCCTCAGACTAATTTAGCAAGTCCACCTGAGATCAAAAGGTGGTTGATTGGATTAACACTCCCACACCATCTTAAATTCAAACAATTCTCATCTTAAAAAAAAAAATCTCATTTGTTCCTCTTTTAGGAGTACAAGAGGTGGGAGGGTATCTCATCATGTTTCAGTTCAGTTCAGTTCAGTGGCTCAGTCGTGTCCAATTCTTTGCAACCCCATGAATCGCAGCACGCCAGGCCTCCCTGTCCATCACCAACTCCCGGAGTTCACCCAAACTCATGTGCATTGAGTCGGTGATGCCATCCAGCCATCTCATCCTCTGTCGTCCCCTTCTCCTCCTGCCCCCAATCCCTCCCAGCATCAGGGTCTTTTCCAATGAGTCAACTCTTAGCATGCATGAGGTGGCAAAAGTATTGGAGTTTCAGCCTCAGCATCAGTCCTTCCAATGAACACCCAGGACTGGTTTCCTTTAGAATGGACTGGTTGGATCTCCTTGCAGTCCAAGGGACTCTCAAGAGTCTTCTCCAACACAGTTCAAAAGCATCAATTCTTCTGCGCTCAGCTTTCTTCACAGTCCAACTCTCATATCCATATATGACTACTGGAAAAACCACAGCCTTAACTAGATGGGACTTTTCTTGGCAAAGTAATGTCTCTGCTTTTGAATATGCTATCTAGGTTGGTCAAACTTTCCTTCCAAGGAGTAAGCGTCTTTTAATTTCACAGCTGCAATCACCATCTGCAGTGATTCTGGAGCCCAAAAAAATAAAGTCTGACACTGTTTCCACTGTTTCCCCATCTATTTCCCATGAAGTGATGGGACCAGATGCCATGATCTTCATTTTCTGCATGTTGAGCTTTAAGCCAACTTTTTCAGTCTCCACTTTCACTTTCATCAAGAGGCTTTTTAGCTCCTCTTCACTTTCTGCTATAAGGGTGGTGTCATCTGCATATCTGAGGTAATTGATATGTCTCCCAGCAATCTTGATTCCAGCTTGGGCTCTTTCCAGCCCAGCGTTTCTCATGATGTATTCTGCATATAAGTTAAATAAGCAGGGTGACAATATACAGCCTTGACGTACTCCTTGTCCTATTTGGAACCAGTCTATTGTTCCATGTCCAGTTCTAACTGTTGCTTCCTGACCTGCATACAGGTTTCTCAAGAGGCAGGTCAGGTGGCCTGGTATTCCCATCTCTTTCAGAATTTCCCACAGTTTATTGTGATCCACACAGTCAATGGCTTTGGCATAGTCAATAAATAAAGCAGAAATAGATGTTTTTCTGGAACTCTCTTGCTTTTTCCATGACCCAGAGGATGTTGGCAATTTGATCTCTGGTTTCTCTGCCTTTTCTAAAACCAGCTTGAACATCTGGAAGTTCATGGTTCATGTATTGCTGAAGCCTGGCTTGGAGAATTTTGAGCATTACTTTACTAGCGTGTGAGATGAGTGCAATTGTGTGGTAGTTTGAGCATTCTTTGGCATTGCCTTTCTTTGAGATTGGAATGAAAACTGACCTTTTTCAGTCCTGTGGCCACTGCTGAGTTTTCCAAATTTGCTGGCATATTGAGTGCAGGATTTTCACAGCATCATCTTTCAGGATTTGAAATAGCTCAACTGGAATTCCATCACCTCCACTAGCTTTGTTCATAGTGATGCTTTCTAAGGCCCACTTGACTTCACATTCCAGGATGTCTGGCTCTAGGTGAGTGATCACACCATCATGATTATCTGGGTCGTGAATATCTCATCATGTTTAGATTGCTATTATATTCTAGACATCATTAAAGAAAATTCATTTTAATGAAAGGAAGTATGTTCCACATTAAAGTCCTCTTTTCATAGCACTCTGAAAGTGGATGGATCAGGCCCACACCTCCTTGTGACCCAGGGAGGTCTTCTTGTTTTCTACCCACAGACATTTCTATTTTAAGGGCAGGTTCATGAGTCTAGGAGGAGGGCATCACTAGACAAAGGATGAAAGCAGGAGCCGATGAACAGGATTAAAAAAAAGAGTTGCAAGATACAACATTAATATATAAAAGTCAATTGCTTTCCTATATATTGGCAATGAACTAGTGGAATTGAAATTAAAACCCAATACCATTTACATTAGTCTTTAAACAATGAAATAAGTATAAAGCTAACAAAATATCTATGACATCTACAGGAGGAAAACTACAAAATTCTGATGATCGAACATAGAAGAGGTAAATAAATAGAGAGATATTCCACGTTCGTGGATAGGAAGATGCAATTCTCTTACAATGTCAGTTCTTCTCAACTTGATCTGCAGATCCAAGGCAATCTCAATCAAAACCACAGCAAGTTATTTTGAAGATATAAACAAACTAATTCTAAAGTTTATATGGTGAGGCAAAAGATTCTGAAGAGTCAACACACTATTAAAAGAACAAAGCTAGACACTACTTAACTCTAAGACTTAACTTTAAGCTGTTGTAATCAAGAACGCAATACTGGCAAAAGAACAGACAAAAAGATGAGTGCAACAGAACAGAGGGCCCAGAATATATCAACAGTCAACCGATCTTTGACAAAGGAGCAAAGGCAATACAATGGACAGCAGATAGTATTTTACATACAACATCAACAACATGATCCATGAAAGAAATGACAAACTGGATTTCATTAAAATGAAAAATTTCGACTCTAGAAAAGACTGCCAAGAGAATGAAAAGATAAGCCAGAGAGTGGGAGAAAATGTCTGTGAAAGACATCATATGTCATCAGGGAAATGCAAATTAAAACAATACCGAGGGCTTCCCTGGTGGTCCAATAGTTAAGAGTCCACCTTGCAATGCAGGGGATACAAGTTTGATCCCTGTTCCAGGAAGATCCCACATGCCTCAGGGCAACTGAGACCATCTGCCACAACTACTGAGCCCGTGCTCTGGAGCCTGTGCTACTGAAGCTCACACACCCTGGAGTCTGTGCTCTGCAGCCACTGCAATGAGAAGCCCCCATACCACAATGAAGAGTAGCTCCCACTCACTACAACTAGAGAAAGCCTGCACACAGCAACAAAGACCCAGCACAGCAAAAAATAAAATAAACATTAAAAACAACAACAGCATTGAAATACCACCCCATACCTGCTAGAATAGTCAGAGTGCAGAAAAGACATCACCACATGTTGGTGAGGATGCAGAGCAAGAGGAAGGCTCAAATACACCACTGGTGGGAATGCAACATGGTACAGCCACTCTGGAAGACAATTTGGTAGCTTCTTACAAAACCAAACATACTCTTACCATACGACTATGCTTGCTGGTATTTATCCAAAGGAGCTGAATATCTGGGCCCACACAAATACCATCACACCACCGTTTACAGCAGCCTTATTCATAATTACCCAAAGCTGGAATCAACCAAGACGCCAAGTAGAGGAGTGGATAAACTCTGGTACATCCAAACACAGTATTATTCAGCACTAAAAAGAAATGAGTACGTCAAGGCTGTATATTGTGACCCTGCTTATTTAACTTCAATTAAATAAGCAGAGTACATCATGCAAAATGCTGGGCTAGATGAAGCACAAGCTGGAATCAAGATTGCTGGGAGAAATATCAATAACCTCAGATATTGATGACACCACACTTATGGCAGAAAGCAAAGAGGAACTAAAGAGCCTCTTGATGAAAGTGAAAGAGGAGGTGAAAAAGCTGGCTTAAAATTCAACATTCAAAAGAGGTGAAAAAGCTGGCTTAAAATTCAACATTCAAAAAACTATGATCATAGCATCCAGTCCCATTGCTTCATGGCAAATAGATGGGGAAACAATGGAAACAGTGACAGACTTTGTTTTCCTGGGCTCCAAAATCACTGC
This sequence comes from Bos mutus, assembly GCF_027580195.1. Lineage (NCBI taxonomy): Eukaryota > Metazoa > Chordata > Mammalia > Artiodactyla > Bovidae > Bos > Bos mutus. Next base: position 51,287,379 of record NC_091629.1, on the reverse strand, counting down.
AGATGGTGACTGCAGCCATGAAATTAAAAGACGCTTGCTCCTTGGAAGAAAAGCTATTACAAACCTAGATAGCATATTAAAAACAGAGACATTACTTTGCCAACAAACGCCCATCTAGTCAAAGCTATGGTTTTTCTAGTTGTCATGTATGGATGTGAGAGTTGGACTATAAAGAAAGCTGAACACAAAAGAATTTATGCTTTTGAACTGTGGTGCTGGAGAAGACTCTTGAGAGTCCCTTAGACTGTAAAGATATCAAATGAGTCAACGCTAAAGGAAATCAACCCTGAATATTCATTGGAAGGACTGATGCTGAAGCTTCAATACTATCGGCCACCTGATGTGAAGAGCTGACTCACTGGAAAAGACCCTGATGCTGGCAAAGACTGAAGGCAGGAGGAGAAGAGGATGACAGAGGATGAGATGGTCGGATGATATCACCAACTCAATGGACGTGAGTTGGCAAGCTCCGGGAGATGGTGAAGGACAGGAAAGCCTTGCGAGCCGCAGTCCATTGGGGTTGCAAAGAGTCTGGACATGACTAAGTGACTGAACAACAAAAATAAATGAGCTATCAAGCCATGAAAAGACAGGGAGAAACTTTAAATGCATATTATTTCTGAAAGAAGCCAATCTGGAAAGGTTAACTACTGTATGACTCCAATTATATGACATTCTGAAAAAGGCAAAATCATGGATACAAAGGTTGGAGGGAGGAGGTAGGGATGAATAGGTGAAGCAGATGATTTTCAGGGTAGTGGAAACACAATAGTGATGAATTACACATCGTCCAAACCCAAAGAATGTCCAACAGCGATGTGAACTCAGGTAACTATTAATTTGGTGTCAGCATAGGTTCATCAGGGCTTCCTTGGTGGCTCAGATGGTAAGGAATCCACTTGCAATGCAGGAGACCTGGGTTCAATCCCTGGGTTGGGAAGATCCCCTGGAAAAGAGAACAGCTACCCACTCCAGTATTCTAGCCTGGCGGGCTACAGTCCATGGGGTTGCAAAGAGACTGAACAACTTTTACTGCTCACTATGTGGGTTCATCAGGAGCAAAAATGTACCCCATCTGGAGGACGTAGATAGTGGGGGAGACAAGACAGGTCTGGGGATAAGGGAGTATATAGGAAATCTCTGTACCTTCCTCTTAATTTTGCTGTGAACCTAAAACTGTTCTGAAAAATGGTGAATCGGCCAACTGGTTAAAATGTATCAGCAAGAGCCACTAGGTACATACTCTGAATATCTAAATACAGGTAAAGACTGCCTTTAATACTGTTAAAACATCCCTGGACAGGGGGAGAATAAGATCCCACAAGCCATATGGCACAGCCGAAAAAACAAACAAATAAACAAACAAAACTGTTAAAATATGTAGCTGCTTAACTGGGACAGCTGAATGACCCCACTTAATGCCTTGAGGAAAGACAAACAATTCACCCCAAGCTCTAATTAGGTCAAACTGAGGCTATAGTAATTTTATAGTCCCCTAAATAAAGGAAATGGCAACCCACTCCAGTACTCTTGCCTGGAGAATCCCATGGGTGGAGGAGCCTGGGGGCTACAGTCCACGGGGTCGCAGAGAGTCGGACACGACTGAGCAACTCCACTTTCCAAACAGATTTAGTAGTAACTGACTCTGTGATATCCTAACCGTTTTTTTTTTTTTAATTAGAGTCAGCCTTTTCCCAAGTGTATATATGTACAGCTTGTGTCAGAGTCTGTGCGACCCCATGGACTGTAGCCCACCAGGCTCCTCTGTTCATGGGATTATCCATGCAAGAATACTGGAGTGGGTTACCGTTTCCTCCTCCAGGGGATCTTCCCAACTGAGGGACTGAACCTGCATTGGCAGGCAGATCCTTTAATACTGAGCCACCTGGGAAGCCCTTAATGCTGCCACTGACCAACAGAAAATTAAGCATGAATCCAAATAAAACTACTTCCCCAGACACAAATCCAGCATTTACCTGTCTCTACGTCTTCCCTCAGTAGGGGCAGGGCACACCCTTGATAGCTGCCTTCCTGTTATTCTCTTAGGTTCTAAACAGGCAAAGGAGACAGACCTCAGGAGAATCCAAGCATCTTTTTCCTCAAGGTACACTGTGTTTTCTGACAACTAAGACCCACAAGCTCGGCAAGGTTCCACACTGAGCCCTCAGGAACTCCTGTTCTCAGCAGAAATCAGGAATTCTTTTCAAGACACCATGAAACCAACTTCCAGGTGATGAGACCCATTCAAATTCTTTTGACTCACTGAAGTGTGCTGCATCCCACAATCTCTTCAGCACACAGACAAATGATGCGACAAGGTGGTCACATGCTGTTTGCTTAAAATACCTTAGACCTGTGTATAACAGAGGACTCAGCCTTTAATCTAAGGCTCCCACTACCCTTCCTGGTCCAGGAACTCGAGAGATGGAGCCCTGCACCATTTACACCAGCAGATGCCACCCCTGCCCTGCTCCTGTTTCTCAGTCTTCTCTCCCCACCAGCTGATTCACCTCACCCACACTTCACACGGCTCTTTTTCACACCTGTATCTTCAGACACTTGCCTTTTCCTCCACTACCAGGCAAGCAAGAAGACAAGACAAACCCAGGAAGCGCTGTTGCTTTGCCTTCCCTGCTCATGCATAATTTACACTGGGGTGGTGGCAGAGGCGAAGCGCTGAGCTGAATCCGCCGTTCGCTACAGGCACTCACTGCAGCAAAACACGCCCCCACCGACCCCCACCATGGGGAGCCATGAAACAGGCAGGCGTTCTACCAGACTTGCGGCTACTGCTGCCCTGGTGCAGGATCCTGGAGGGGAGGTAGTGCAGGGGGAAGCAGGCACACATGATGAACTGCCTGGGTTTCTGTGATCGCCAAGAAATGCTGAAAACAGAGAAGGTAAAGGACGGAGGTGTGGCTCTAAGACTGAGCCTAGGATTTATGTTCCTGGCAAAACTCTGGAATTTTGCCTCAAAGATTCTTTGAACCAGAAGTAGAAAATGTGTCCAACATCCCCCTGCTTCCTATGGATCCAGCTGACACTGTGGGAACACAGCCCAGCACAGCACATGGAGACAACTGGCCGAGGGAAGCAAGGCTGACACATTCTTTGCCTTTTTTGGTTAGAGGGGTAAGCCAGAGCTGACATGCTGCAGATGAGCTGGGGGATAAGACGGTTAGAAATGACAGGGGCCAATGTCGCAACGACCTTTCGAGGGGAATTTCACTTTCAAAACAAACAAAAATTGTAAGCATTTCCTCTAGCAACTCATGTAAGAAATACAGATCAAAATGTAAACTGTCAAACCTACTTTTTTCTCCTTGCTAAGAAGTATTTACACAACAAAAATTGTGTTAGAAATAACACCAAAGGCAGGGGCTTGATTTGATAAGATTTCCAGTAACAAGATGTCTGTTTTCCTTTATCTTGCCCTGTTGTGCTATAGGACACATGGTATATAAAAATCACCCACTGCCCAGCTACTTCCAATTAAGAATTATAAAGGGTTATTATGCATGAAGAAGTTTATGAAGGGCCCTGTTTGAAACGTGACCTGCCACACTGAATTAAAGTCAAAGAACGGCTTCATCACAGGAAAGCCAAGAGAGCCAGGCAGAAAGGGAAAGCTGAGTCTTGCCCCAAGGTTACTTAACATGCCCCCTCAGCCCTCTTGTCTTTCCAGGAGGCTTAACTCTATAGTTGCTGATGCTATAGACTTAGAAATCTACACTTAGAAATCACAGCTTCAACTTAAACTACAACTAATTAACTCATCCTTCATTTTTTATGGGAAAATACAATATCTAAATCTTTGGGCTGAAAATAAGAATGCTGCTTTTAATTTTTCTTCAAGGATCTACATGGGAACATTAAAAACCCATCGCTAACTCGCACCTCTCTCCCAGCCAGCTCCATTGCTCCATGTGACTTAGTGGCAGCTGCAACATTTCAGAATGATCCCTTCTGAGGTGTCACAGCAGGGCTGGAGCTGCTGAGTTAAGATGCTGGGGAAGATACAAGGGAAAGAGAAAGCTGTGGCTCTGATTCTAGTCTTCAGTGGCTTTCAGCTCTGTTACCAAAACCAATAATAAAGGGGCTACTACTGCTGGGGCTCCGAGTGGGCTACCTCAAAATGGCTATACCATGGCATATTAATTATTTGAAGTTGCATGAAAAGCACTGATATAAGAAATTAAAAAACAAGAAAAATTCTGATCCTCTTCTGTCTCCCTGAAAAGCAGGAAATAAATCTCTCAAGTGAAAGGTTCGCTTTCTGCATCTGGAGGTGGAAAGACAGACACCCTTATTGTCAGAGACAGGAATTCAGAGCTGAGAAGCCTGTATAAACAAACTCTGTTACTTCTCTGATTCACTACCCCACACTCAAATTCTGTTTAGATTCTTTTCTAATTAAGCACCCAAAGCCTAAGTTTCTTTGTGCTGTCATTCCTCACAAATTTACTATGTAAAACATATAAAAGCTGCCTGCTTTGGTTACTTCTTAGGTCTCATTTTTAGAAGACCTCTGTGTATATGAAAAAAAAAGACAAAACATTTCTTTTTTTCCTCTTAATCTGCCTTCTGTCCTTTTTGTTTTTCGTTTTAGTAGTACAATCACAAGAACTCAAGAGGAGCAGAGGGGGAAATTCCCCCTCTTCAAAAGTACCCATAGTGTTTCCCAGGAGGGAAAGTGACAAAATGACTATAATTCAAAGTATTCGCAGAGCAATACATTACTTTACCAACAAAGGTCTGTCTAGTCAAAGCTATGGTTTTTCATAGTTATGTATGGATGTGAGAGGTGGACCATAAAGCTGAGCACTGAAGAATTGATGCTTTTGGAGTGTGGTGTTGGAGAAGATTCTTTAGAGTCCCTTGGACAGCAAGGAGATCAAACCAGTCAATCCTAAAAGAATTCAGTTCTGAATATTCATTGGAAGGACTGATGCTGAAGCTGAAGCTCCAATATTTTGGCCACCTGATGTGAAGAACTGACTCATTGGAAAAAACCCTGATGCTGGGAAAGATTGAAGGTAGGAGAAGAAGGGGATGACAGAGGATGAGATGGTTGGATGGCATCACCGACTCGATGGACATGAGCTGGAGCAAGCTACAGGAGTTTGTGATGGACAGGGAAGCCTGGCGTGCTGCAGTCCATGGGGTCACAAACAGTCAGACACAACTGAGGGAATGAACTGACTGGCGGAATCAAATGGGAACTGGCTTCTTAAGCTGGAAATCATACCACAAAGTGTTTTTGGAGTATTTCTTTCTCCCCAGAAGACCCTCTACACAAAAGGTTTAAGGGAGCTTCTACTATCACAACAAAAACCCCCTTCTGAGAGGGATTTGCAAAAGCAAGGGAAGAAGAATGAAAAGTTACTATGTATCATGTCCAACTCTTTTGCAACTACAGCCTGCCAGGCTCCCTCTGTCTGCTCCATTCTCCAGGCAAGAATACTGGAGTGGGTTGCCATTCCCTCTTCCAGGGAATCTTCCCAACCCAGGGATCAAACCTGGGTTTCCTGCATTGCAGGCAGATTCTTTACCATCTGAGCCACCAGGGAAGCCCAACACACAGAATTAAACTAATAAAAATGAAACTAACAAAAATAAAATCCATTTTGCATGCATGTGTGCGAAGTCATTTCAGTTGTGTCTGACTCTTTGTGACCCTTGGGACTGGAATCCACCAGGCTCCTCTGTCCATGGGATTCTCCAGGCAAGAATACTGGAGTGGGTTGCCATGCTCTCCTCTACGGGATCTTCCCAACCCAGGGACTGAACCCACATGTCTTGTCTTCTGTATTGGCAGATGGGTTCTTTACCACAAGTGCCACCTGGGAAGGCCAAACTCCATTCTGGGACTGGGCAAATTTTCAAATCTTAATGTAATCATAAAGCTAAAACTTAAAATTGAACAGATGCCTGTGAAAGTGCTTTAAAAAGAGACTAATTTTAAAATGCACCTGGGTCCCTCAAAAATGCTTATACCAGTTATACAATGGGTCCCTCATACAAAACCAGGTAAAACCAAACCACTAATGCACAGGAAGTATATTTATAATTAATTCATTTTTTAAAAAGTTAACCTTCAAAAAACATAAGCTTTATGCAAATAAAGCCCCCACAAACTGATTTCCTTAACAACCATTTTAATAAAAAACCAAGTTATTGATGTTGTGCAAACATGAAAGGTGCAGGCAGACCTTTCAGCTGTTTCTCTTGTCGAGCCCAATACTGGTGGAGTCAAATATTCCTGCAGGGCAGCAGTGAGAAGCAAAGGGTAGAAAGGAAAAGGGCATTTTTCACACTAAATAACTTTAAGCAATGTTTGTTATAATTTAAAGTGCTGAAAGGTCTGCCTGGAGCAAGGTGGCCTGTAGGTTACTGCTCTGCATTTGATACAGCTCTCTCTACAAGCAATAAAAAGTTTTCACTTCCTTCCGTTAGCCAAAAAAAAAAAAAAAAGGAAGTAAAATGCATTTCCTAACTCTCCCAAAAGACTGAGGGTACGTCACCCTCCCATGGGAGGGAGGTCTCCATAGTAGAACAGAAAAAACCTGGAGTCAGAAACTCCAGATTCAGGGATTTTCCTGGTGGCCCAGTGGCTAAGACTCCACTTGGTGCTCCCAATGGAGGGGACCTAGGTTCAATTCCTGGTCGGGGATCTAGATCCTACATGCCGTAGCTAAGACCCAGCTCAGTCAAATAAATAAATAAGAAAGAGTTGGACACAAAGAGTTGGACACGACTGAGTGACTGAGCATTCACACACTCAGGTGAGAGATGGTGTCAGTTTGGACTACACCGGTAAGTGGAGACAGAGATGAAGAGAAGGAGGACAAATTCAAGAAAAACTGAGGAGATAAAAATCACAAGGGCTTAGCAACTACTCCAATGTGGAAGAGTGGTGATGGGAGGCTGTCTTGCAGAGCTGCAGAAGTGGAGCTGAAGAAGCGACTGGGACATGAGGTGAATGAAGTGACTCACGTGGGAGGTGGGAAAAACACAAAGAGAAACACTGGATGAGGCCCAGTGTCTGGCTCTGATGAATGGCAGCTGGAAGGGAGAAGATGGTGAATGTGATCATATTAAGCATAAGGTGTTTGTGGAAATTAGATACATGGGTCTTAAGTACAAGGAAGGATCTAGGTATAGACCTAAATTGAAGCCATCAGCACAGAGGTGGTAGCTGAAGCCACTTCAGAGAATGAGAATGAGAAAAAAGCTAAAGGAATATCCATTTATTGGGCAAGAATAGAGAAAAGCATATTAAAGGACAAAAGGCCTAGAACCAGCAGAAGGTGGGATCCAGAAACCAAGAGAAGGAAAACACACGAAAAGTAATAAACAGTATTAAATGCTATAGTTTCTAGCCTCTAGCCCTTGCTGGTCTGGTGGCTAGGATTCCTGGGTTTTGTATAGATGACTGTTAGTCACTAAGTTCTGTCCAACTCTTTGTGACCACATGGACTACAGCCTGCCAGGCTTCTCTGTCCATGGCATTCTCCAGGCAAGAATACTGGAGTGGGCTGCCATTCCATTCTTTCTCCAGGAGATCTTTCTGACCTAGGAATTGAACCTGGGTCTTCTGCATTGTAGGCACATTCTTTACTAACTGAGCCACCAGGGAAGCCCCCATTAAATGCTATGCTACTGCTGCTGCTAAGTCACCTCAGTTGTGTCCGACTGTGTGACTCCACAGACGGAAGCCTACCAGGCTCCCCTGTCCCTGGGATTCTCAAGGCAAAAACACTGGAGTGGGTTGCCACTTCCTTCTCCAATGCATGAAAGTGAAAAGTGAAAGTGAAGTCGCTCAGTCATGTCCGACTCTTAGCGACCCCATGGACTGCAGCCTACCAGGCTCCTCCTTTCATGGGATTTTCCAGGCAAGAGTACTGGAGTGGGTTGCCATTGCCTTCTCCGATTAAATGCTATAGAGAGGGCCAAAAAGAGAAAAGAAAAAGAGAGCCAGAGACTGAGAAATATCTTTAGGCTTCTGAGATTAGACTACTGGTGTGTGTGGGTGCTCAGTCATGTCCAGCTCTTTACGACTGACTGCATGGACTGTAGCCCTCCAGGCTTCTTTGTCCATGGGCTTCTCCAGACGAGGATACTTGAGTAGGTTGTCATTTCCTCCTCCAGGGGATCTACCGGACTCAGGGGTCAAACCTGAGTCTCCTGAGGTTCCTGCACTGGAAGACTGATTATTTACCGCCGAGCCATATGGGAAGCCCTAGGCTACTGTGGGGGATTTTAAAGACAGTAACGGAGATGTACCTGCCAAGCTGCAGTGGGGTTAAGCAGAGGCAAAATGGGGAGCCACGATGCAATGATGTGGTAAAAAAGGGAGAGTAGTAGTGATGCGGGGTGTGCTCGTGTGAGCGTGACGTAAAAACCATATTAGAGAGGCAAGGCATGATACATCTGCTGAGAAGGAGCCCTTCAGCCAGCCTACTGGAGACTTTTTACACAGAAAGGAAAATAACTTGGTCCTAAAGGTCCTGTGCGCTAAGGAAAGGCAAACACTAACTACTGAGGTTGGACAAGCGCTGGAACCTCTTTGTTACGGGTGAAGGTAAAATTATTATTTTATAAATGAAAAACCATGCCAAAGATAGGAGGCTGCCAAAACCACTGACTGGCCTCAGTAGAGAAAGGCACAAAGAGCCTGGAACGGGCACTGCGGATCCTCATCACTAAATCTTGACTGGGGTTAAATGGTATATTTCTGGGAATAACTCCTTGTGAGTCTTATGTCCCACAGAGCAGAAACAGTGGTGGGCAAAATAAAAGCACCAAACAGAGCCTACCAGACGCCATGAAGGAAAAGTGGGATGAGTCTATTTTAATCATTATCAAAACCTCAAGAATGCTTAGAAAGCCACCAGCAAATTTTTGCTGAGTTGAAGTTCACAAAGTTACTCTGCTTAAAATTCTCAAAGAACCTCATGACTGGAGTAAGAGAGATGTCCATACTTTTTCCTAAAGATGTTGAAAGAATCTGAATAAGGAGGAGAACAAATAAGGAGGCTTGCAGAGTCATAGAGAAAGTTGACTGGTACCATCACTTCTTCACGTGAAGCATGCCATACCTTTGGGAGCTCAGGGACTTTGTAAAGGTTTCATGTTGACTCCTTATTATAAGCAAGCAAATTTTTGCTCTAAACATGGAAAAAGACTCATTCTGACCTTACTTTAAGCCCTTCATTTTATAAGGGAAAACAAAGTCAGAGATACAACTTGCAAAAGCAGAGCATGCCATAATCTAGTTTCACTTTCTTCAAAAACCACAACTTACGGTAGGAGCAGAAGGCCCACCTGAACAGGAGTAGGAACATTCATAAAAACCAAAATAGAGCTTTGCTCAACGTAACACACAAGAGCTCAAATTTCTGTAATCTGAACTCTGCTCTCAAAGCTATGCTCACTCAAGTCAATGTTATAATAAGTAGTTGCCATCTTCACACAGCTGTTTCAAATGTAAACAGTTAATTTAAAACCCAGAAGAGAGCCCCATTTGTCTAATTTGTCTGCTTCAATGTTCACTCCTTCATAAAACAAAGACTAATCCTTAACTTGTGGGTATATATCCACATTACACACATACGTATGTATCTTCTACCTATCTGTCTGTCTATAAAGCTCAGTGAAGTTCTAGTCTACTTAAGATGCTTTGAAAAAGATCAAGAACCCATAAGTCAGAAATGCCTACTGAAGGCAAAGACCTTGAAATACATATGACCTGGAGTATACTTAAAGACAAGCAGACATCTGCACACATACAGAATCCATTTTTTTAAATTTCTAGGAATTAAAAAATCCAGATACTAAAAGTTAGCCCAAAGTTTAAAAAAAAAAACACTTCAATAAAAGTAACTGAATATCAAACCATATTCAAGAAACCATTTAAAATGTTTACAAAGTTTTTTGCTAATAAGGGAAAATAACCACGTAAAGTTTTTAAAGGCATATATGATCATTTTAATTTTAAAACAGGAGGAAAAAATAAAAGAAATATATCAAAATTAAAAGTAGATATCTCTGAATAGTGAGATTATGATTTTTTTTTCTTTATATTCATTTTTTCTAAGTTTCCTGTGAGTGCTTCTTTTGTAATTCAAAAAAGAAAAAGAACTGAATATTAGTTGAGTAAGAATGAATGTTTGGGGACTTCTCTGATGGTGGGGTGGCTAAGACTCCAAGCTCCCAATGCAGAGGGCCTGCTTCAATCCCTGGTCAGGGAACTAGATCCCACATGCTGCAACTAAGACCTGGTGCAGTTAGGCAGCTAGCCAAGTAAGTGAGTTAAGTTAGTTTAAAAAAAAAAAAGAATGAATGAATATTTTGGCAGACAAAGCAGTGATGCAGGGCTTGAACACTGTTTTTATTCAATGTATATATGCACTTCATAATAAATCTGAAGAATTAGTGCTACACACACTTGCTAAAACTCAGTGGAGCTGTTCTGGGAAGGAGGAGGAACCATCAAAAGTTGATAAATAGGAAAACAATGCTGTGGCTAAAGGTATGGATTTACAGCTGGGAGAGCTTTGAATTCACGTCACTGTTTTCAAAGTAAAGTCTCAAGTGTCAGGGAACCATGCCCTTAGGTCACCAAGTAAGTGAAGTACATTATATGAGGCCTTTTCTCCCCTAGAGTAATGAGAGATTAATATAGAAAGACACACACACACACACACCCGTAAGCGCACACACGGATAGATAAGAGCTCCAGCTACAAATCTGGCCTGAGCTAAAAGGGTCAGCAGTACCTAAAAAGAATGGAAGGAATCCAAGGATTAAACACACCTTCCAAACTCCGAATCACTTACAGAACCACGCAACTCAAAAAGTCCCCACCTACTGGAGGGAAACTTTAAAAAAAAAAAAAAAAAAAGGGGATGCACATCAAAGCAGGGGTGAAAAAGCAGTGAGCGAGCCAAGGCCTGCTGTGTGGGGAAGGACACAAGTACAACCCCATCCCACCAGCCCACCACTGATCAAGTGACCAGTGTGAGCAGACTGGCCTGCTTCCGCCCATGGTGCTGACAGCGCTGCTAGTCTAGGGAGGGGAGAACACGCTAAGGAAGGGAGTAGTACAGAGGACCCACAGGCAGGGCCTCTCAGTTCCCAGGGAACATGGTAGATGATCACTGGGGTCAGGATTCTGCAGACTGGGGTTCTCTCCTCACTGACTTCCTTCTGTGACCCTGAACTGCTCAAAGGAACGCTGAGCTCTGTCTTCTCATCTAAAAGAGGGATTATATCGCCTGCTCCCATCTGCCCTGACTGTAATGGACAATGAGATACTGGCTTCCCTCACCATGGAGAAAGGGGAGGATTTGTCCAAAGCTGACCAAAAATGGAGCTCTCTATCTCTACCTACTGCCCATCCCATTACTGGAATGAACATCTTTCACCATCTGCACCCTGCAGGGGGGTGGGGGATGCCGCCAGAAATAACAGATGCCGTTAGTGCCCCATGAGCTATAGCCCAAGAATCTCTCAAGTTTGTTGGAACCAAATTACAAACAGATATAAGAAGTCACAAGTCAGTGCTGGATTCTGGGCCATTTCCCCCTTCCCAGCTGTGCTGTGCTGTCTTAAGTGAAAGTGAAAGTGTGAAAGTGTTAGTCACTCAGTTGTGTCCAACTCTTTGTGACCCCATTGACTATACAGCCTGCCAGGCTCCTCTGTTCATGAAATTCTTCAGGCAATTATACTGGAGTGGGTAGCCATTCCCTTCTCCAGGGGATCTTCCTGACCCAGGGATCGAACCCACGTCTCCTGCACTGCAGGTGGATTCTTTACCATCTGAGCCACCAGAGTCTCAAAGGAAAAGTCACATGTACTCTTGAGTATTCATTACAGTGGAGGGCGACCTACCAAGTTTGGGAGACACAGCAACAGGCCCAAGTTCAGTGACCAATTTCTCCCTTCTTCTCAGAGCAAGAGAATGCAGAGTTATGGCAGGAGGGTACTTAGGAGCTTGGTGGCAAAGTACGCTCTCTCAAACTCAGAAAGGTTTTCTCAGGGGCCATTCCAGAATGCTTTCCTGCAACCATTTTAATGCCCCTATATAAGACATCATGTCTCTAAAATAAGATTCTTGGGACTGCTGAAATGATCAACTCTGGCTACTCTTCTGTGTAGAGCGTCTTTCTGCTGTGACCTGACCTAATGAAATAAATAAATAAAATTTTAAAACCACAATAAATAAACCAAAACAAACTTGATAAAATGACAAGATGTCTGCTTTAAATTGTATTTCTGGTCTGCGCTAACTCTGGGTCTGAAGAGAAGACTATATGATTCAGAAGCTGGACTATACACCTCCTGAGGTCCTATCCAGCTCCATAATCCTGTTAAAGACCTTACCTAGACATCCAGGCCTCTCCTCTGCAGAATAAAGCTGGCAGTCTTGCCTGTGCCCTGGTGACTTTGCTAAACACACATGCATACACACGCAGGCCTTCCAGAGGTGGGTGAACACTGCCCACTGGAAGGAGAGGCGCACACTGCCGTCTACTGCAGCTCTGGACACTGAGGGCACCTAAACAAGGCCTCCGTAAAACCAAATGCGCTGGGAAACGATGCTCTAGCATGTCTGAAAATTCTGCAGCAGAAATTAAAGAATTATCTAACTAAATGGGAAGACATTTCACGTTCAGGGACTGGAAGGCTTAAGACTTAAGATGGCAATAGTGCCCAAAGCAATCTCCAGATTCAACACAACGCCTATGAAAATTCCAACAAACTTTATTGGAATGGAAAAGCTGATCCTCAAATTCCCACAGAACTGAAAGAGGCCCTGAACAGCCAAATGACACTAAGACAGAACGAAGTTTGAGGATTCACATTTTCTGATCTTAAAACTTACTATGAAGCTACAGAGATCAAAGTAGTTGTGTGTGATACTGGCATAGGACAGACACACAGATCAGTGGAACAGAACAGAGTCAAGAAATATACCCATACATCTATGGCCAATCGATTTTTAACAAAAGTACTAAGTATTCAGTGGGGAACAACAAACAGTGCCAGGGCAACGAGGCATCTATATGCAAATAAAGGAGGTGCACTCACACTCCCCTGGCCCACCTCACATCACAAGCAAAAATGAGCTCAACAACCTCAATGTAAAAGCTAGAACTAAAAAACTCCTAGAAGAAAACACAGAATAACTCTTCCTATGACCTGGATTTTGCAATGGATTCTTAAATGTGACACCGAAACGTAAGCAACACAAGAAAAAACGATTTAGATCTTATCAAAACTTACTGCTTCAAACAGCATACTGAAGAAAGTGAAAAAACAGCTTACAGAATGGAACAAAATATTTGCAAAGCATTTAACTGGTAGAAGTCTGATATCCACAACATACCAAGAACTCTTACAATTCAAGAACAAACAACTCAGTTCAAATTTGGGCACAGGACTTGAACAAACACGCTCTTAAAAAAGATACACAAATGGCTAACAAGCACACGCTAAGATGCTCATCCTCGTTAGTCACCAGGGAAATGCAAATCAAAACCACGCGATACGACTTCACGTCCGCCAGGATGGCTAGAACTTAAAAAGGACAGACAACGCCAAGTGTTGACAAGGATGTGAGAAAAGCAGCCTCATACACTGCTAGTGGGAATGGGAAATGGCACAGCTGCTATGGAAACCAGTTCTGGCGTCTCCTCAAAAAGTTAAACATAGACTTCACCTTACGATTCAGTAATTCTATTCCCAGGTATACATATACCCAAGAGAAATAAAACATATGCCCACACAAAAACTTGTTCACAACTGTTTATGGCAACACTGTTCATAATGGCCAAAAGGTGGAAACAGCCCAACCGTGCATCAGCAAAGGGACGGGTAGACATTTGTGCATATCTATAAAATGGACGATTCAGCCATAAGAAGAAATGAAGTACTAATACATGCTACAACCTGGATAAATCCCAAAACATGCTAAGTGAAAGAAGCCAGACCCAATTATATGAAATATCCAGCGCTGGCAAATCCATGGGCACAGAAAGCTGATTGGTGGTTATGAGGGGCTGGGAGGAGGGGCCCACAGGGAGGGACTGGTTAATGGGGCACAGGGTTTTCTTTTGCTCTGACAGAAAGCGAGCTATTTTAGAATTTGATACAGGTGGTGGTTTCTCAATACTATGAATGTACCATGTGTCGCTGAAATGCATATACTTTAAAAGGGTTATTATTTTCATGTTTCACCTCGTATTTTTAAAACATCTGCAGACAAGAACACAGTTCTCCAGAGCTCGTCCCTGTGTGGCATTCAGTCTGAGTGTGTACCACTGGCAGGGACATCACACACAGACCTGTCTCCTTTCAGTTTAGAGCACTGCTAGAACGTCAACAAACATCATGATGTTTAAAAAAAAGGACCGATGTGTCAAAATTATGAGCCCTTCCCATTCTGATTTTTTTCTTCAATGCATGTACAAGTAAGATTTCCCTCCCTCTCTCTCTTTCCCCTTTGCATATGCCCAGATGGAATATACCATATCAGGCTTTCTCCAAAGTGACAAGACTGGAACTCTGTCCACCCTACTCTACAGCTTGTGAGCTTCTAGCAATCACTTGGGGTTAATGGTCACCTCTGTCCCCCAGAAACAAATTCTCCCTTTGCTCTAAGAACTGAAGTTTTAGAGGCTTTTCTGGCTCCTTTTCCCTTATTGAATTCACTTTCTTCTACCTCCTCCACATTCCTGATCCTCCCTTTCAGGCTGCTATTTGTGCTTCCTGCTGCATGTCCTCTTTCCCATTTCTATGTTTTCTCATGTTCACGACAAAAGCATGACAAATATTAAGCAGCTTTCCTTCTAACTTGCCTGGAGTTTAAGGCCAATGTCTATTATAACATCCAAAAGCAAGAGCATGGGGAAAAAAGAAAGGAAAAAAAAGGTAAACAAAGAAAAAATGAATCATGATTCTATTTAAAGGAAAAAAAAATACAAAGGAGGAAACCCACAGTTTCCATCAAATACTCACCTTTCTTTACTAATATAGTCTTTACAACTAAGAATTAGTTTTTAAATGCAACCTAAAAAACCCTCTTCATTGAGTAAGGTTGTATCAGGTGATGAATTTCACTCCCAGAACAAATATTTACTGAAAAAAATTACGTTTCTGATACTGGAAGAGCTACCAAAGAACACCTATTCTAGTGAACTCTGGAAGACCTGCTGAAGGCATTTTTGTTGAGTTGCTAGGTTGCATCTGACTCTTTGCAATCCCATGAACTGCAGCCTGCCAGGCTCCTCTGTCCAAGGGATTTCCCAGGCAAGAATACTGGAGTAGGTGGTCATTTCCTTCTCCAGGGGATCTTTCCCACCCAGGGATCGAACCCATGTCTCCTGCATTGGCAAGTGGATTCTTTACCACTGAGCCACCAGAGAAGCCCACTGAAAGCACAGCATTGTTCAAAAACTGTCTGTGCATTTTATAATTCACTTCTATTTTAAATAAATGTCTGATCGATACAGTATATTAAACAAATAACATTATCAACTTTCCTCAGTTGATTTTAGCTTAGACATAGTGAGTTAAGGTATTCCCCTTATTGAGAACATTTCTCACATTCTACTTTAACTTCATTCTTGCTTCTACTAGAGTGGAAGCTCACTGAGGGAGAGCACATATCCTGCTCATCTCCACTTATCTCCTGCCTGGCGTGGGTTCTGCTAACTTCATGGCTGAATGAGCAGCTGCTAAGAGTTTTGTTGTTGTTGAAAGAGTATGACGCCGAATTCCCACGGGAGGGCTCTGGGAGCCCGCTTCCCGTACCTTCTGTCTTTGTCTTCCTTTACTCATCTGTCTGCACCAGTGTGGTTGTTCTCCATTTACAAATGTATTTCCCTTCTTCAGTTGCTACTTCCTCTTATGAAAAGTCTGTATTGCCTGCCAGGAAGTTTAGACTTAACCTTAAACCACAATCATAACTGCAACCACAATCGTAATTGCCAGCTGCCTCCTTGATCTATATTACGTACAATCCCTTGGTTTGGTTTTACGTTCAACCATCCTGTTTATGCAAAAACATTATTTCCTTGAGGGCAGAAACACAATTTCTCTGGGAGCCATAACTCTTGTCTTCTACGTCTCAGGGTCTGAATCATCCTAGGCTCTGAATCATTATACTTCCTATCCCAAAGTTCAGGAGACACTGAGAATCTAAGATAAAATTCTCAAGTGAAATAATAAAGAGGTATACTCATTATATAAGGAAGATATAAACCTGTAGAAAAAAATGTTATGTGTTATCAAATTAGAACTCTGGGAAGAAAAGAGACTCTCAAGCAAGTAACTACATTTCCAGAGTTCTAAGAATTCTATGTTCATACACTGATGGCAATGAAAAGATTAAAAAATAAAAGTAGATTTCATTACTCTTCTGACGTGGCAGTTTTAAAACAAGGACTGGTAATACTAAAAAAAAAAAAAAAAAATGTTAAAAAATACATATACTTTATGTACTGTCCCTATCAATAAGACACTTTTGGAAGATTTAGAAGAAATCATAGTAATAATGTGTCTTTCAAGTGGCACATACTTATTAAGTTTTATCATCCCCATAAAGATATAATGGAATTAAGATCAGTCTATTACGGGATATGAGAAAAAAATCTCAAGATTCTAGGGAGCAGACTGTTCATATTTTTAGCAAACATGGATAAAGAATGAAATCATCTCTCAACATCTTATATCTAACAGTTTGCTTTTTTAAAATGTAGCAAATTTAGCTCCATTTTTACAGTGAATAATTTTTACTCATGTGTCTGACAGACACAGTTTGGGATAAGAACTGGGAGTTCAGAATCTATACTTTCGGGTGATGGGACATACCTGTTCTGATTCTTAAAGCGATGGAATTCCAATGCCCAAGTGAGTAAAAAAATTGGGGCTGGAAAGCAACGATCCAAATTTCTGATCCATTTCTGCCTTAATAACCTCCTGTGGCATTTAGCAAACCATTGGTTCTACAGAAACCAGGAAGATTCCCCCAGAAGAAATATAGGGAGGAAAGTGCAACCATGAGAAAAGGAGACGAACAAAGGGTTAATTCACTCTACCAACCCAATCTCCTTCTCAAAGACTCTGTCCTCTATGGTAGCCTGCCACGTTCCACCCAACAGCAGCTGCTCATGATAATCAATGTCTGACAGATCAGAGAAAGCCCTTAATGTGTCGCCAAGGGGCAGTTCAACAGATGGTATGGTGACTTACAACCAGAATCATTAATTACACTCTCTTATTAGTCCCGGGGCACAGGGCTGAAAATGCTTCCTCAGTGAAAGATGAGCATTTCAGATAAATGACCGTCTGGTACTGCCTATGAAACTCCCTTTAGGACTTCTGATCAGTGTTGATTTCTAAATCTAAGCCATACTATTTTTATATCTCTTTCCCATTTTCCACTTTCAAGCTGGCTAGGAATATGAAGTCCCCCCTACCACTACCCATCACAGCTCCCGTAACCATTGCAGTAACGACATGGGAAGAAGCGCATCTTTCATTTCCCTGCACAAGTCAAATGACTATGTTGAAAGGCAGACATAATCATGGCAGCCTCAGGGCTAGCTCACTTTTCCGTCCCTCTGGGCCAGAGAAAGTGTCTCTTGAGTGCAGGGTTGGCAGATGGGGACAATCCCCTCCCTCCCTGACCTACTCTTGTTTCCTATAAGAAGTGACTGATTCTTCAACTCAAAACTGTCTTCCCTTCCCAAGCCACTGGTTGCAACTCTTCTCTATATATCTTTGAAAAAAAGAAGGGCAGACATTCCTTAAAAGGAAGCTTAGCTGCAGGATGCAAGCAAAAGTTCCCAGATATCCACACGGCTGGTTCAGGTATCAAAGGACTGAGATAAACCACCAGGTATTTAATTAAGCCAGACAAATGCATGGAGAGAAACTAGTTCTGGAGCCGCTCTCCAAGGGCATTCAGACAACGTCAACTCAGGGTAAAAATCAGCTCCTTCTCAACAGTTTGAGAACTGGGCTCCACAAACATTATTAGGTTTATGTGGAATTTTAGAAGAGACTGCAGACAGAGCTTGGAGGCACACTACTTACTGGCCTTAGAAAGGATATAAGTTGGAAATAAATCTCAATATAATCCAAAAGAAAGTTTTAACCATTTCCCAAATGCAATCATTCCTTGGCTGTGCTGAATGCCTATTCTTCTCAAACCTCAATCTACAATTGTTTTTCTTGAAATATAAGCTCAAACTAAAGCAATGAGACCCTAAATGCTATGATTTAAGACTTCATTGCTTGCTTTCTGCATTCCACTTTGTTCTTTCCTGGACATATAAAAAACATGACTTCAATTTTCAACTTGGTTTAAATCATTACAGTATCTGATGGATGTTCTCATCTCATGAATGTTTTAAAGAAAAAAATGTGCTAATTAAGGCATAATAAAACCCTCCTAACGCGGGCTCCAGGAAGGTAAACTTGGGGAGTTTGGGTCTGCCTTGCTGTGTACTCACTTCCAGTTTTTTCTCCTTTTCTGACAAAACGTCTTTCTGGTTCTGGGTGTACTCCACCAACATCCGAGCCAGCTGGCGTCGGTCTTCCAGCTCCGCCGCCAGGCGCCCGTTATATTCGGCTAGTAACAGACATGCTTCATCTACTGTTTTTGAAAGACGTTCAGCTGCCTCTTTGTCTAAATACAAGTGAGACCAAAAAGAGAGAGACAATAAATAATGACACAGGCATAATTGCAAAGACTTCTGGGGGAGGTTAGCAGTTTCTCCCCTAACACCCAAGTCCAAGAATAGGCTGGAACCTGTAGACAATGGA
The DNA here is from genome assembly GCF_027580195.1 of Bos mutus. NCBI lineage: Eukaryota > Metazoa > Chordata > Mammalia > Artiodactyla > Bovidae > Bos > Bos mutus. The sequence goes on along the minus strand of NC_091629.1, from coordinate 51,268,542 downwards.
CTGGCTGGCAAAAAAATCAAAGGCACTTACTCCTGTCAACAAGATGGGACTTTCTGAACTACCTGAAGTGAGGCAATTGTACAAAGAGGTGAATCCGACAAAGGACTTCAAAATGCCTATTCCTATAAAAGCTCTACAAATAAACAGAGAGATTTACAGTCATATATGAAATAATATTTCCCTGTCTCTGAAAATTTCAAAACTGCTTTCTTCATATTACGTCATTAACTACTCTTTGCATATCCATCTGAAATACAAAAGTAAGCACCCATTTCTTGAGTGTGAAAACTAAGACAATAAAAGCTACACAACAGATTCAGTATCGTGGGCTTCGCTGAGGAGCTTGGACTCAAAACCATAGCTCTAAAATGGACCTATAGGGACTTCCCTGGTGGTCCAGTGGTTAAGGCTTCACCTTTCAATGTAGGAGGTGTGGGTTCGATCCCTGGTTGGAGAGCCAAGATTCCACATGCCTCATAGCCAAAACACCAAAACATGAAACAGAAGCAACATTATAACAAATTCAGTAGACAAAACAAAAAAAGCTCGATTAAAAATAAATAAATAAAATGGACCTTTAAGATTATATTTCTTAATCTGTGTAAGCATTAAATCTCTTGTTCAGCAAAATATACAGTCTGGTAAGACAGAAGTTTTTAAATGCTTTTGAATGTGACCCATGCTAAGAAATACACTTTATATAAATATATATTAAAAAAGAAACCAAAGTTTCATTAGACAATACTTCCTTCAGTGTGTGCAGAGCATTCTATCTGCCATCTCATTTAAAAAAAAGAAAAGGTTGGTTATTATCTACCAGACTGACTTCAGGCCCAATTAATGGGTTGCAACTCATTGTTTGGGGAAGAAACTGCAGAAGAATCAAAGCATAAGAAAGGGTATCCTTGGGAAAAAGTGGTGAATCACACTCAACCTCAGGAAGTAAAAAAAGACAAAGGATGATTTGTATTAAAAAAAACCTGACGTAATTAATTACACGTGGGGATGGCGAGATTAACACTGAAGTATGCATGTTGTTGTTGCTGTTGTTCAGCTGCTAAGTCGTGTCCAACCAACTCTTTGCAACCCCATGGACCGCAGCATGCTAGGATTCCCTGTCCTTCACTATCTCCCTGATTTTGCTCAAACTCATGTCCATTGAGTCGGTGATGCCATCTAACCATCTCATTCTCTGTCGCCCCCTTCTCCTCTTGCCTTCAATCTTTCCCAGCATCAGGGTCTTTTTCAATAAGTCAGCTCTTCACATCAGGTGGCCAATAGTACTGAAGCTTCAGCATCAGTCCTTCCAATGAATATTTGGGGTTGACTGGTTTAATCTCCTTGCTGTAAAAGGGACTCTCAAGAGTCTTCTCCAATACCACAATTCAAAAGCACCAATTCTTTGGCACTTAGCCTTCTTTATGGCCCAACATTAGTACATGACAACTAGAAAAACCATAGCTTTGACTATACAGACTTGGCAAAGTGATGTCTCTGCTTTTTAATATGCTGTCTAGGTTTGTCATAGCTAAAAAGGCTTTAATGCTTTGAAACAAAGCACTAGAGACGCCAGTAGCTCCATGGGATAAACTGAAAGTGAGTGTCAGTGATACAGATTTGTTGCTTCCTCTGAATGCAGGTGGTCAAGGTGAGAGAGTTCAGCATAATCATAGGTAACCCAGATTTAAGAATTCCCCACAGAGTTTCTCTGGCAAACAGTGTCTGACTATTAGACGCTGCCTCAATATGAATACTGGAAGGTGAACTGTTGAGGGATTCCAAATTAGGCCTGATGCCAAAGATCAGGTACTTCTAGGCTCCTCGGGGACAGGGAAACAACAGGATGTTCTTGGTGGAGGAGGAGTGAGCCAAGAGAAAACAAAGGAGAGAGACGATTTCAATCACCGAGGGTAAAGAGGACAGTGAAACTTATTCTTCAAGACTGGTGGCACGGTCTAGGAACAAGCTGCTGGGTCGTTAGGTTGGTTACCTTCATCACTGCTGAATTATTTTTGTAATGGTTAATTTCATTAAAATGTTTCAGGGCCTGTGGCAGAAAATGACAAGTAAAACACTACTTTTTGAGATTAAAAAAAAAAAAAAATCAATTCTCACACTCCATGAAGTTGTACAAGGGAAATAATTCATTCACACAAATAATTACAACCCAGAAAAAGAACCTGTGATATTTTTATGAGCCAAAGAAAAAAATGCAGTTGAAATGTAGCAGTGAGATGCTCACTTTGGGGAACTTACCCGTGGCTACCCTCAAATGCTCTGCCCTCCCAAGTCCACAGACAAGCGCTGTGTGCCTCTCTCAGCCACTCTGTCACTTAGCACGGGCACCCATCTGCTGCCTCCAAGACTCAAGTGTCTGGGACTGTCACCTGCGTGTCCCCAGCCGTCTCTCCTTCCGGAAGCATTCCCACTAGCATGCACACACGCTGCTCTGCCTTCTGACCACGTGTCCCTCCCCAGCTACCGTGCACGTGCCTGCTCCCCTTACAGCGGAACTACTCGACAGAGCTGTCTCTCCTCCTGGTCCCCACCCTCTTTCCTACCAGGTCACTAAACTCACTCCAATCAGACTTTTATACCCCAACCCTTCCAAGCAGCCTGACATATATGTGGACTCCTATTGTGTGTCCAACGCTGTTCTAGGCTCTGAGCCAAAAGGTAACAAAAAGACCAAAACTTTCTGCCTTCAAGTTTACATTCAAAGGGAGGAAAAGAAATAAATAATACACTATATTTTACTTATTTACCAGCTGAAGATAAGAACCCTAGAGAACAAAAAGGCAAAGCATTTGGAAGGAGGTGGCGTGAGAACAAGTCATGTGACCATCTGGGGAAGATCATTCCAGGCAGAAGAAACAGTCAAGTACAAGGGCCCTTGGAGAGTGCTCTGCAAGGAACCCACATGACTAGAGTGTTCTGAGCAGAGTGGGGCATGATCCAACTTCTATTTTAGTGGATCACTCTGGTTACTATGTTGAAGACAGACTGATGGCTGGAGGACAAGAGGCAGCAGGGAGAGCAGACAGGAAGCTACTGGGATAATTCAAGTGAAGATGGTGGACACTCCCACCAGGTGGCAGCAGCGGAGGTGGTAACAGGTGTCAGGTTCAAGCTGTAGTTCAGATCAACAGGAATGATGAGAGGGTCCATCTATTGAGATAGGGAAGACCATGAGACAAATTTGGGGGGAAGAGGAGGAGTCTGGTTTGGGACAGGTGAAGTCTGAAATGTCTTTCAGGATATCCAACTCAGTAACACTCAGAGCAGGAGGCTGGATGTATGGGTCTCAAGTTCAGGAAAGAGGTCAACCCTAGAGATGTAAATTAGGTGATCATCAGCACAAAAATTGTTATTTAAAGTCATCAAACAGGATGAAAGGAACTGTCAGTGAAACTAACTAGGGAAGAGAGCTAATTACTCAAAATTAAGAGGAGAAGAAGGGAAGAATCAACAAAGGAGCCTGAAAGACAAGAGACTAGAGAGGAAAGCTAGAACACGTGGCATCCCAGCCTCCTCCTGCTGCCAGAAACACAGCATCAGAAACAACACAGACGTAGCATCCTGACATTTATCGTAGTATCATGGCCCTTTCCTTCTATCTTCAAAATGCATCTCTCCAACTGCTGCTTCCCCAGTCATGTCTCTTACTCCTGCTCTCCTTGCTCTTCTAAGGACCCAGACCACTTGACTAACCCAGGAGAATAACCTCCCCACCGCAAGATCCTTCACTCAACCACATCCACAAAGTCCCTTTTTCTATGTGAGACAATATATTTGCAGGCTCTAAGGATCAGAACATGGACATTTGGGGAGGACCATTATTTTGCCTACCACACCAAGTGAGAAAGTATTTTTAGGAAGAAGAAATGATCAACTGGGCCAAATTAAGAATGGGCAAAAATGTATAAGGCCTTGCTAAGACTAGTAAGGGGGCACTCTCTGTCCCCCTTCTGATGCCTATGTCAGAAACTTCCTCTGTCTGTTTTTATACTTTAATAAAACTCTGCACCCCCCCGCCCCAGACACACACACACACAAAAGAATGGGCACAAAAAGTTCACCACTGAATTTAGCAACATGGAAGTCATGAGCCAACACTGATAAGAGCAGTCAGTGAAGTAAAACCAAAGGGTGGGTGGCCGGGGGTGGGGGTGGGGGGGCCGGCGGTAGAGAATAGGGACAGATGAGTATACGCCATCTATTTAGAATGTTTAGCTACACAACAGAGAAAGGAGACAATAGCTGGAGGAAGGTACTAGGCCAAGAAAAAAAAATTTTTCCCACATGGGAAAAAAATATGTATTTTATGCTATGGAGAATGGCCCAGTAGCGGGGTGGGGATGGACTGGAGATGCAGGAGAAAAGGGGAGAATTGTCAGAGCAGTGCCCTTGGGTGGGTAAGAAGAAATAGGCTTACTAGGATAACGGGCTGCTTTACAAAACAGCTCATCCACAGAAATAGGAAGAGAAGTTAGCCAATGTTAATCATTTGTTTTGCCAGCCACATACAATTGTGAGTGGTGGCCGCCAGGAGCTGGGGCGTGGGTGGGGACAGTGAATTGTTACTTTAATGATAGAGAGCTTCAGTTCTGCAAGATGGAACGAGTTCTGGAAACTGCACGTGAATGTACTCAGCACTTCTGAATGGCGCACCTCTGAATGGCACACTTCAGAATGGTTAAGATGGCAAGTTTTGTTAGGTGTATTTCACCATAATTAAAAATCAAAATAAATACTTTTTAAAAGCCATGTAAGTCCTTTAAGTCAGTGAAAACAGACAAATGCAACTACACATGCTGCTGATTTTATGTTAACTTGTTTTCAGTTTTGCAGACTGTGATTCAAAAAGTTGAGTTTTTCCAGGAGATTATAGGGTGAAGGGAAAAAAGAGCAAAAGGCACTGAGGGTGTGTGCGAAGGGTGATTATAAAGACCCGAAGCCGAGTAACAGAGAACATGAGGCCAGGAGGGGGCTCAAGGCTGGGAAAAGGGGGAAAGATCAACAGCCTGTGCGCTCAACAGGTTGTTCGATCCAGTGGGTTTGATTGCTGGGGTTGGGGGAGTAGAGAGCGAGCCAAGAGGCCTGGCTGTGCTCTCCAGTAACCCACTCCTGCCTGAGGGGCTTTCCGCCCCCTCTGTCTGGGCAGCACTGTCTTCCCTCACTTCTCCTCACAGCTTGCTTCCTAAATGAAGGAGGCGGGGAGTTCACCCTCACTCCTTCCTCTCGACTGACCAAGCATAGAGCGGGAAGAATGTCAACTGCCCCTCCCTGTTTAACCGGGGGTTATCATCAAAAGTACTCCTTGGAAGGAAAGTTAGGACCAACCTAGATAGCATATTCAAAAGCAGAGACATTACTTTGCCAACAAAGGTCCGTCTAGTCAAGGCTATGGTTTTTCCTGTGGTCATGTATGGATGTGAGAGTTGGACTGTGAAGAAAGCTGAGAGCCGAAGAATTGATGCTTTTGAACTGTGGTGTTGGAGAAGACTCTTGAGAGTCCCTTGGACTGCAAGGAGATCCAAACAGTCCATTCTGAAGGAGATCGGCCCTGGGATTTCTTTGGAAGGAATGATGCTAAAGCTGAAGCTCCAGTACTTGGGCCACCTCATGTGAAGAGTTGACTCATTGGAAAAGACTCTGATGCTGGGAGGGATTGGGGGCAGGAGGAGAAGGGGACGACAGAGGATGAGATGGCTGGATGGCATCACTGACTCGATGGACGTGAGTCTGGGTGAACTCTGGGAGTTGGTGATGGACAGGGAGGCCTGGTGTGCTGCGATTCATGGGGTCGCAAAGAGTCGGACATGACTGAGTGACTGATCTGATCTGATCATCACAAGGGCAAGGTGATTAAGAGTAACAATACAAACCACTGAAGAACCTCAAGGGGGCGTGGCAGGGTACAATATAAAAATCATGACACTGAGTCATACATGTTTTTTTTTGTTAAGAGGGTCATGAGTTTAATGCTTCCCTCTCCTTTGCCCTCCTGCACACACAGTTTGTACCCTGATTTCAAAAGACCTTACTTGAACTGAGTACCACAGGCTGTGGCACGCTAGCATTTCTGCAATAATTCCTAGAGTCACTATTCAAGCTCAGACTATCCCAGCAGCTCCTTTGTTCAGTCCGTGAGTTATGTTTGCAAATCTCAAGACAATAGAGAACCCAGCCCCAGGTAGAAGGTCTGTATCTGCAGACGTTGGCATGTCCTGGGGTCTGATGCACTGGAGATATGTTCCCCTTCCCTCATCCTTCACCCGACCTCTAACTTCTCACCTGTTATTTTTTCCAAAAGAGAAACGTCTTGCACTTCCTGGGGTAAAGAAGCAATTTTCTGTCGGACAGTAGCATCCCCCGATGCAGCATTTTCTAGGTCCTGCAAAGCTTTGATCAGCTCCTCAGTCTGTACAAGGAAAACAAAGATAATACCATCCGTGAAGATATGTGGGGATGTGGGGTTTAGAGAAACTTAGCTGGAGTTCAACAAGGTGAAGGCGAATTCTAAAATTGATCATCCCTGACATTTAAAAAAGAACCACTGTCCCTACCCCAGTGTATACTGAATCAGTGATACAAATTCTAAGAGAATGCACATAGTATTTCTAAGTGTGAGGCAGAACACAAATGAAATTCTACATAACTGTGGAAAAGAATTTTTTTTAAAGGGTATGTTTCTGGAAACTTAAGAAAATGGAGTCTGGTTCACACTGCTTAGTTTCAAAGGATGCATGGTCTCTAGTACAGAACGGCCTCCAGTTTAGAGTAAAGGAACATGTATCAAATGCTCCAGCAACCTGATTAAATGAAAGGACACTACCTACTTCAATTCTTTCCTGGATTTGCTCTACAAAATGAATGTCACAAAGATGACGTTTTTGATTTCGGCAGCCACTACCAAAACTAAATGTGTCAAGCTCGTTAATTATAAACAAAGAGGGAAGAAAACAAAAACAAACAAAAAAACAAACCAAGAACGCATATTCTGTATATACCAAAAAGGGGTCTTTTAATTATCAGGGAAACATACAACATTGACAGGTTAGCTAGTTCACAACGACCCCCAGAGAACCCTGGAGACAGCAGTCAGGTTAGCTAGTTCACAACGACCCCCAGAGTGCCCTGGAGACGGCAGTCAGGGTGTCCTGAAAGTTGGTCATTTGGGCTGTTCTCTTGCTAGTTTTTAAATGCAAAGATACATGGCCTAACACTGTTTTCATTTAACTCCCAGGCTAATTTGACATCTTAACGTAACACAGATCAGACATGCTTTCTATTTACACAGGCCTTAAGCACACCCATGTGTAATAAAATAAAGCTGCATTAGGCAGAATGAGAGGCAGTGCAACTCAGTGAAATGTGTATGAGCTTTGAAGTTAGCCAGGCCCAGATTCAGTTCAAACACCAAGTAAGTTACTTAATTTGTGTCCTTGAGACTCACTTTCTTTGACTGTAAATGAATACATAAATAAACAAACAGCTAAAACGAACCAACCATACAGAGTTCATGAACTAACTTACACAAGGGGGTCAAACAATGCAAATATATGGCTAAAAACTCAGTCAATGCTAGCATCTGGTCTAATATTTAAATAGGCTATAGTGTAGCAAATTTGCTGTTGTTACACACACTATCCTCAGATACTAACACCTTGTTTACTTATAAGATAAGCCATAGTAGAGGACTTCTGAATGTCTTTGTAATATCTACTGCTTTACAAAAACTACTTTTAAAGAATATTTTAAATTTCTAGGAGTGAAAAAACGCCAAATCCAATTACTCTGTAAAACACAAATCCATCCCGGAGTTGAGGCACGCAAAGACAAAATCAAGCCTGCTTCACGACGTGGATCCTGCACCCAGTGCCAAGAGCTGCCCTCTGGTGATTCCACACTACTGATCACTAGCTCCACCTTGTGGCCAGAATCTTCAACTAGGGGTCACTTCAAGCCATTCGGCCCAGTGCTCTGGGGGGTCCGGACGTACCAGGAGGGGCCCTGCGGAAGGATCCTGGGGAGAGTAGCTGCCCGGATAGTCGTCATCCTCCTCCTCCTGTATTTGCTGAAAAGTTCGCTTCAGAGATTTCTTCTCCTCTGTTGCTAGAGGAAAGAAAAGAGGGCACACGTGGGTCACTGCAGCCTGAAGAGGTAGGTCAAATGCTAAGCACAACGGGTCACAAGTAAAACAGGGTAGAAGGGTGCACCTTTCCAGAGATGGCTTAACGTTAACCCTAACTGCCACTTATTTTCCAGTGGTGGTCATTCCGTACATTATTGAGAAGAGTCAAAACGGCCTCAGTTGGTCGTCTCAGACTGGCTCACTGGAAAACCACCACCGGAAAAAAGCATCTAAAAGTGAAACTTACCAAACTAACATATTTCACTAAAAAACTTCATTATCTTTAAAAGAAAAGAAGAAGTTAACAGGGAAAGTAAAAAGGTAACAAACCTCACGAGAAAATATAATGAAGCAAGCCAACGTGTGCCAAGGCCTGAACAGACTATACCGTGTGTACAGTGAGAGACTTTACACTTTCCGGGATCATTTCAGAAAAAAGTAGTAGACAGACCCATCGATAAGACTGTGTCAAAAGCTCTAAAAACAAATACCCTTTAAATCGTCCCTTTAAGAACAAAACAAACCTAGTTTTGCACTAAAATTTAAAATAACCATTACTGAGCATGATGATACTACTAAGAGAAATGACCTAAGTCAACATTTAAAATTAACCACTTTTGAGGCTAATGGGTTACATTTTTTAATTATCTGTATCATGTGCTCTTAAATTTTTATGATGGATGTATTAATTCCAAAATCATTCCTTTTGCATCAATTGGACAATACAAAATAAACGCCAAACAACTGAGGGACATAAATGAGAAATTCAAGTTTGGAAAGTAAAGAAACTACTGGACGCCTAACATGTGCCAGGCATCCCAAGAGCCTCTTTACATTTGACCCTTTCAACAATTCTAAGGCGTGGTGTGTCTCCATTTTATAGGTGAGAAAATGAAGACCCAGAGAGGCTGAATAACTCATGTAATGGTATGATTTCAACATCTGTGTGCTTTCCACCAAATTCAACTAAAACTTACTTAGTGCCACACAACTATCCTCTCCTCTTGTCAAGGGAGGGGCACCATGCACCTGCCTCAGATTTCTGTGAGTTATAAACAGGACAGGATACTTCCTGCTTAATTCAACATTCTCTTCTGGACCCCAGGATGTAGCTTCTGTTCTCTACCTTACATATTAACTGAGCAAACTGTGTTTGACGTGAAAGCCAAGTCAATATTGTGGGTTTCATTTTTTTTTCTTAATGTTCTGTTCGCTCTGCTAAAGAAGAGAAACAGCAGCATCTGTATGACGGGCAGTCCTGTCTTCGTGCTATTCTATTATGCACAGATTTATTACCACGGTTTGGTTAAATGATACCATTCCCCCAACACACTTTAAATTTCAGTTGTCATGGCGTATTTATTCGGAGTAACTGCATCAACCACAAACCTCGCTGCTAACTTCGGTCCACAAATCACTTTGTAAATAACAAAAGGGCATCATGATTAGTGACCGCATCACTTCTTTCAAGGTAAGTAACTGGTCACTGTTATTCAGTTCACACATAGGCAACGAAGTGTTTAGTCGTGTTGTTAGTCTCCCAGTGTCAAAATCCACATGACATTTTATGAAAATAAATAATCAAAACAGGGAACTGACTGACAAAGATGAAAGAGAAACAAAGAAACTAAAACTAAAATTAATGCTGGAAATGAAATTCACACGAAACATAAACATAAATGGGGCTGTACAAGAGACTGGGGCTGTAGGGATGCAGACCCTTGTCATGTTCTCCAGGAGACTCTGGATTCATAGCCAGAGGGAACTTAGTGAAGACCAACTTATCAACATAAATGAAGAAAGTGGTTGTGATGAAAAGAATGTCCTAGAGGAAGTAATGTTGACAAAATTCACTTTGGAGGAACGCTTAAGAGATACTTCACAACACTGACAGCACAAAGGAAAAAATGTTAGAAACTGATCCAAAGTTAGAAAGGAGCATGACAAAGATGGAAAAGATGCAACAAGCTTTGTTCAAAGCACTCTTGATAAGTCTGTTACAGAGAAATAAACATTGCAACTCATGTTTCTAATTTATGTTAAAACATGCTAAATAAATCTTTATTTTACTTTTTTGTTTTCTTATACAATTGAGATCAACAGTGAGTTTTTCTTTCTTTGATAAAAAAATTTTAAAAGTCACAGAACAATTGTAATTTTCCACACTGATTATTAAGATCACTTTGATGGTATTCAGCTTGACCAGTCATTTTTACAGTCCTGCACTATGCAAAGCAAGGATGGCTATATTTTTCAAACAGAAAACCTGTAAGGCTATAATTTGCATATGAAATGTCTTTGCACACACTGGCTGCCTAAGTAGTGTGTAGCGTGTGGTATGATCCTGTCAACATTCAGTCACTACAGCGTCAAAGTGGCTATGTTTGATTAGTGGCCACAAGAATGTAAGCACTGGAGCAAAAATGAATTTATAGTATTGTTCTGTTCACTTCCAAACACCTAGAAGAGAATGCTCAAAAAATAACTGTTAAAGACACTAAAGAAGGTAGAAAAAATTATAAAACTTCAATTTTCCAACTCTCATACCGAAATTATTACATATAAAAACCACATATCACTGAACATCTCAGGACACTAGGAACCACTGAATTCAGATAGTGGAAGCCCTTACACATAACCATGTCTTTGCTTTCCCCACTGCTCCCCACCTCATTTTTCATGAGAATGTCAAGGCCCATCAGCTGAGGTTTCTCTAAAGCCAGAGACCTTGTTTAGTAAGTCTGGGTCCTACAGCAAAAGCTTTCTGTCTCCTAAGCGGGAGTTCTTGCTGTCACTCACTCACAGCAATGCAAAACTAAAATCAAACTGATGACAATTTTAGGGCTGTTTCCATCCTTCAACATCCTGATGGAAGAGGGTGTAATAGGAAGTAACCATCATCATCCTGTTTCCGGTTCTCTCCTGTCTCCACTTAGAGGACCTATTGGAAATAAATCATTTATCATTTCCCCCACAAGGCTCCACCTTTCCTGAGCTGTCTAGTTCCACTGGCTCCATCTTCCAAGTACCATGCCTTGGAGAACAGCAGACTCTCTCCCCGAGTCCCAGCTTGTAACAGATTCCACACCTGTGAGGAATTCTTCCATATGTCCACTTTCTGCTTCTTCCCAAAGCCTCTTATCAGCCACCTGTCCTTTCTCATGCCTCATCCAGACCGCTGTCCCAACTGCATCCTGCCTCTTCCAACCACTTCTTCTCCAACATAGACTATACTCCCTTCTCTTACTAAAGCTGAGCTCTGGCCCCATCAGACCTCTATTCAAAACCCTGGAAAGGCCACCGAGGCTCAGTTTGCTTGGTAATGAATGGAAATGGCAGCATCTCTCTTAGCACTCGCTTTCAAGCATCACCGTCTCCCTCTAACCCCACGGGCCTCTCTCTGAGAGCAGTTGGCCCTGCTACTTTGCATGGCCGTTGGCAGGCACAGGCCTTCTGTGCTGATAGAAACCTTCAGCACCTTATTCCTTTACAGCCCTACGATGCTCACTAAAGTGTCAACACACCTGAGCCTGAAACCTCCCAAGGGCAGAGGAAGCACAGTGCTTGGAAAGCCCCAGGGCTGTGCCACAATGACCATCCCCACTGTCCTTTACACCAACCAGACTCTCCTCTGCTCATGTGCAGGGTTAGCAGTGAGGATGCTCAGAATCCTCAATTGAGTCACACAACCATTCAAACGACCCAGGCATCTGCCAGGCCCGTTCCTGAGTGGATTTCAGACCAGGCACCTTCCGCTATCCATCCGGCTCTGACCACAGCAGTTCCACTCATCCCCTTTTCACGCCCTCACTCACGCTGTTCACAGGCAGGGCAAAGACCTTGGGGGCAAAGTTCCTTCTGTCCTCATCGTGCACACCTTCTGTTCCGTCCTCCAACTCATTCCCGTGTCTCCAGGGGGCCTTGCACTCCGCTAACCGTCAAATGCTCTGGTGACCGAAGGGTTTACAGTATGCACAGACCTGACTATGATAGAATTTCCGACAATAAAACTAATTCTAAGGCAAAAAGTTAGCCCGAATGGTCCCCAATCACATTAGAAAATGCAGTCATCTACCCAAAAAGCTGGACCTTCTAAAGATCTACTAAAAATTTCTAAGATTAAAAAAAAAAAAGAAAAAACCCCCCACAGATTTTATATTACTTTTATAATGAAAAAAGAATCAGGAAATACTATTTCTAATAGCTCCCTCATTCTTTGTTCCCTCCCTGCAAAAGAGACTCTTCTTTTAAAAAACACATTAACTTCTACTTGTGGGGAGAAAAAGATGTGCAGCAAACCAAGGGCTGACACTCGAGGCACAGTTCTGGAAACACCCGACCCTTCTCATCTCACTGGACTGAACCGCCAGGTCCAGCCCTGAACCCAGGAAGCTAAGCCTAGAGTGTGCGCTCTGAACCACCATGCTTTCCAACCTCGCGCAAAGTCTCAGGGACTGAAAATACTAACAAGATTCTTCCTACTTTTGCTATTGGCTTGTATTTAGAAACTCGGAATATTAGATATTAGAACTGGGAGGGGGTGCCAAAAAGAAGCCATGTGATCACATTAATAACTTCATATCTACATGATCTCAAGAAATCTTCACACAGGCCTATGAGGTATTACTATCAATAGCCATACTGTACAGTGAGGAAGCTGGGGCTCAGAGAGGTCAAATGCCATGCCCAAGGTCACACAACTTGCAAGCGACAGAGCTAGGATTCATACTCTGGAAGTTTGCTTTCAAACCCTTGCCCCGAATAGCTAAACTAACTATACTAAAGGTCCAGGGAAGTTGAGTGACCTACTCATGAATTCATAACCTAATTCAAGTCAACTGAATCCATGTGCTTGCAAGGAAAAGTTAAGGTGTGAAGAAAATAATGCTTTTAAGTTATACAGACCTGAGTTTATATAGACTTACTTATCAATTGTATCTACTTGGACAAAAGTACTCTATCCTTTCGAGTCTTAATACTGTCATCTGAGATACAGTACTAAATACATATAGTCCTTAAGTACCTAAAATAAATTAACAGGAAAAGAAGCCAGCAGAGAGACTGGAGTTGAATAAATGCTACTTCCTTTGTACTTCGCTTTCCCTTCCAAAGTCTACAACTATAGGATGCTGTGTGATTTATGCGGGACTCAAGTAAATGATGACGTTCCACCCAGACAAGCAACGACTTGAGTATTCCCAAGAACAGAGCGACAACTTTAGAATCCCTGGGTCCTGTACCTGAGAGACAGGTGAGCGAGTCAATTCCTAGGCAGGTTGATAAGAATTCCGGGGGTCCCCGAGGAGAGAGGGGTCTGGGGTTCTCAAGGAGGAAAGGACAAACATTTTTTTTCTCTACATTCATTAATCTTAGTCATATACAACGTTTTTTTCTTTAAGTCTGTAACTGATGATTACACAACAACTCAGTTTAAACTCTGCTAAGGATTATATAACAACAATGTATCCTGCTTGAGGGCAGTTCTCCTTCCTGAAAACCTTCTGGCTAATTCTGTTATCTTAAAATGTAAATTGTGGGAGTGGGTCTGGTAAAATTTTCACAAACTTGAGACATTCTTTTGATTTATTGTAATAATTAAAAAGTATGTAACTCCCTTGCTAACACTAGCAAGGGGGGTATTCTCCATCCCCCTTCTGATGTCTATGTCAGAAGCTTTCTCTGTTCCTTGTCTTACGTTAATAAAACTCTGCTACACAAAAGCTCTTGAGTGATCAAGCCTGGTCCCTGGTCCCGTAGCTAAATCTTCTTCGGAGATCAAGAATCCGACATTGTTCACCATAAGCTATCACAGGTATATAAACTCAAAAAAAGTCCAATTCTAAAAATTCTTGAACTCATACATTCTAAAAGATTAGAACTGCCAAAGTTCCACAAGAAAATTTTTATTCCGAGGGTAAACTTTTATAAAGCTGTCTGCAGACAAAGAATTACTCATGAATTAACACTGCAATATAAATGGACTATTTAAATCTGGAAATAAGCTTCTGGAAAAATTCATCAACATTCTGAAAGGACTGTGTAAAATATTCTGGTAATTGAAGTTTGAAGAAGACAGTGAGAAGACAGTGAGTTAGCTGAGACGAATACACACGCTGGAACCTTTTGATAAGTGTTTTCATCTTTACAAACTAGAAAAAGAGAAATTATCTTTGGATCAGCATCATCCTCCACAGTAAAGGAATATTGTCTCTATTGTTAATGTCTAGACACTACAAAAAAAAAAAAAAATCAGAAACCTAATGGAGCTATTTTCAAATCTACTGCTACCACAAATCCCCCAATTAGTCTGACTGCTCCCTGAGTGCAGAACTATTTCTCACTCCTCTCTGCTCTTTCCTATACTGTCTAGCAGAGCTGTTTACTCATAGCATATGTCTGGCAAATGTTTGCTGAATTGAAATTCAACACTTGGCTTCAAACATCATCTTTCAGAGCTCTCCTACTTGCCCAAAGGTGTTTTTAAGAAATCAGCACTGTTTACCAATGAACTTGAAGTCAGAGGAGAGAAAAGAATGCTGGATAATTCACCGACGCTGTGCAAAACACCTCCAAAGGACACAACACGAACACGGCCAGAATCCAAAGTAGGAAATATCTTGCTCTTCAGAGCGACCCCAAAATTGTCTTCTGTCAACTCCAAGTAAAACAACAATGATCTGCAATCTGAAAGCACTTATGCCATTCTTATCAAGCCTCTAACCTATAATTTCACAGGAAGTTATCCTACCTTAAAACACATATAAACTCAGGTCTGGAAGGGATCATGAAAGGTATACAATAAAGAGTTGTTGAATGAATATCATCACGTATGCTGCTGCTGCTAGGTCGCTTCAGTCGTGTCCGACTCTGTGCGACCCCACAGACGGCAGCCCACCAGGCTCCCCCATCCCTGGGATTCTCCAGGCAAGAACATTGGAGCGGGTTGCTATTTCCTTCTCCAATGCATGAAAGTGAAAAGTGAAAGTGCTAATCATGGTTAAATTCTATTACAGACGCATGTATAAAATACTAGAGGAACAAGGAGGGAATTGGCTACATGTACCCAGTCAAGCTGGCAAAGATGTTAGAATGAGAGTAGCATTCTTGAAGAGTAGGTTCACCATGTACAAGGGGGCAGAGAGACATTTTAGGCAGAGGTAACAGCAGATGCAACGGAGAAGGCAATGGCACCCCACTCCAGTACTCTTGCCTGGAAAATCCCATGGACAGAGGAGCCTGGTGGGCTGCAGTCCGTGGGGTCGAGAAGAGTTGGATATGACTGAGCAACTTCACTTTCACTTTTCACTTTCATGCATTAGAGAAGGAAATGGCAACCCACTCCAGTGTTCTTGCCTGGAGAATCCCAGGGACGGGGGAGCCTGGTGGGCTGCCGTCCATTGGGTCGCACAGAGTTGGACATGACTGAAGCGACTTGGCAGCAGGAGCAGCAGCAACAGCAGATGCAAAGGAAGGGGAACCACAGAGCATTCAGAAGGGAAGTTGTTAGGAATGGCCAAATATGGTACATGTGAGGAAATGGGAGAAGAATCTGGAAAAGGAGACTAGTTCACATTATAAAGAGAACACCATGTCAGGACTCGGACTTGATCCTCCAGGCAATGGGTATATATGCAGTCACATGAGAGCTGTGCCAACCAGAATTCAATCACAACTAACCAGAAGCCAAAGAACCAAATAATGTTTGGTCTTATTTCTCTTCAAAGGAAAAAACAAAATAGCTTTTAAGGACTTGGCAAAATTCACATACATGCATGTACACATTACCTGAGGATATTCTTGGTTCAGTAAAGACCAAAACCAATTTTTGATGATCGCTGACACCCGTCAAAGGTACATCACCAAACCACATGAATATTTAATGAAACCAAGTTCCAAAAGGGCTAAAGGACTTATTCAAGAGCCTATAGTAGTTAACGGCAAAGCTCGGACAAAATCTTACCCAGGGTACTTCCTAGTTCCCTAGAACTCTCAACAAGTTTGTCGTTCGTTCCCCTTGTGCAAGGAAAGTCTCAGAAAGGCAGGAGCGACCCAAGGAGAGTACAGAGCAAAAGGCAGGGAACGAGATGATGAACAGCATGAATACAAGAACCAGGCTTACACGCTGCAAGCACTATGTAAATTCTCACCATCATATATGAGCATTTCTCTCTGAAGAATCATACAATCGCTGGTGGTTCACAGCAACCCCCACTGCAGCTTTTCATATTTGATTCGAAAGTAGGCAAAGACCAAGAGCTGTAAGCATGTGGTGATGTCTCTACCTTTGGGGGGAGGGCTCTTGGAGTCCTCCATAGACAGCTTCAGCTGCTGGATGAACTCGCCGCCATACACACTTCTTTCTTGCCAGATGTTCAGCAATCTTTCTAAAGGTTTTTTACAGCCTTCATCTGCCTCTCTGCCCAGAAAAGATGAAAAGATATATACAAGCTTAAGATTTTTTATTTTAATTAGGACAGATTTACTTAAAAAAAAAAAAAAAAAACAGAAAACACCAACAACTGACTACATGATTTACATATTTAAAAACAGAAGGAAGAGTAAGGTACATACTGTAATTAATGGATACTCAAAACTTCACCAGAAACTATATTATTCCTGTGGTGTGTAGGGAAGAGAGAAGGATTATGTTACAAAAGTAATCTGTGTCTTTTATCCTCTTTGAAAGGCAAATAGGGCAAAAGCCAAAGGCTCATTTTCACTGACAGAAAATTATCAAAAACCAATCATATCAATTGTGACAGCCTGCTTTTTAGAATGCATTAACTTAAATCTAGTGCCAGACATACTGCTGGAAAATTAAAGCAGGCCAAAACTTTTTAGGATGAGAAAAAAATGATTAAAATCAAATGTTTAAAATGGGGAATACATTTGTAACAACGCATCAATGCTAACACACCAACACCTCTAACATGCACAAATACAACTGTACACATATGTATGTCAAGACTAATCTCAACTTTATACTCACTACTTCATAATTATTTTCATTCCTTGCTAGGTCTACATTCCAGGTTCACACAAAGGTGTGGAGCAGATAATCTTAGAACACACGGAGCATAATACAGTTCTTTGTAATTTATATCTGAATGAAAGAAGCTAGATAGTTTTATTCTTGACATATTACTCTTCTTAAAACAGACCATTTTTCAGGGCAATGACCATAGCTCACAAGCAGTGTTAGACAGTTGTTTACCATAAAGTGTCAGACAGCAAGTGGAAGCGTCGGGGAAAGACTTTTCGAAAGGAAAACAAATCCCCTCACCATCCGCTGTATCACTATGAATTGTTCTGTTCCGTGAAGCACTGAGGGGCTTTACACAAGAAAAAATACCCCGATATTTTAGCATCTAAGTCAATAAATAGCTTTAACAAGAACCTCAAAAAGTAGTGAGTGAAAGTCACTCAGTCCTGTCCGACTCTGCGACCCCATGGACGGTAGCCCCCCAGGCTCCTCTGTCTAGGGGGATTTTCTAGGGGGTTGGACAATCTGGAGTGGGTCGCCATGCCCTCCTCCAGGGGATCTTCCCAACTCAGGGAAGTTGGGAAGTCCTGCATTGCAGGCAGATTCTTTACCAACTGAGCCACCAGGGAAGCCCTCCATACCAAGTTCAACTTAGGTGGGAACTTCACCCACCACCAGCCCTGACAACACTTTTAAAACTTAAAAGATGAGCTGAGGTTTTGGCGTCATCTGGTCAGATTGTATTACTTACGAATTATTAGTGGCAAATTTTGCTAAATTGGGGGGGTCAAAGTACTAACTAAATCAGGACACATGCAAAATTAATTATTCTTTTGTTCAGCCTTTTTTTAAGTCAGAGGTCAGGATGAGGAAAAGGGGGGAAAACTTTCCACTGATAGCTTATAAAACTTAAAGATATGACCTTGATATTTATAACAAAAACATCTCTACTCCATCTTCAAAATACACCTAGAAACAAATCCCTTCTCTTTCTCTGCTATCAGCCTGGTCCAAGTCGCCATCATTTCTGGTCTAATGGCTGCAGCAGGCTCATTACTAGTCCCCCTACTTCCACCCTGTCCTCCATCTAGTCCCAAGTTTTCAAACTCCAATTCCTACCTGTCTTGTGGAGGCAGTTCACACGTCACTTTCTTTCTCCAAACTTTCAACAGTTCTTCCTATTCTCCCTCAGAATAAAAGTGAAGGGCCTAATAGAGCCTACAAAGCCCTTCTCGGCCCAGCCAGTCATCTCCCCGACTCACCTCCTGTCCTCACTCTCCCTTCCCTCCCTAGCAGCTCCCTGGCCCTCCTGCCTCAGCGCCTGGCCCAGCCCATCATCTCCCCGACTCACCTCCTGTCCTCACTCTCCCTTCCCTCCCCAGCAGCTCCCTGGCCCTCCTGCCTCAGCGCCTGGCCCAGCCCGTCATCTCCCTGACTCACCTCCCGTCCTCACTCTCCCTTCCCTCCCCAGCAGCTCCCTGGCCCTCCTGCCTCAGCGCCTTTGCACTTCGCCTGGAACCACATTACCCGACACAGCTCAGGCCCGACAAGGCCCCTCTGCTCTCCTTCAGGTGTGTCTGTTCACACAGCACCTTTCCAGTGAATCCTTTGCTAATCTTCCTATTTAAAAGTACACTCCTTACTCCTGCTTAATTTTTCTCCACAACGTTTAATATTTGGATGTGCTGTATGTATAGTTTCCCTGTTTATACTCTTTCCATTTGAATGTAGTTTTCACAAGGGCAGGGATGTGTCTTCCCCCAACTGCTATATGCCCAAGAATAAACACAATAAATGCTGAACTGCAATGTTTTTAATAAAATTTTAGATAAGTTTCAGTAGGCCAGGCAATTAGTTAGCTTTCAAAGACTATTTTGCCACATGGAGGTCATTCATGTCAGATGTCATTTCAATTAAATATTCATCTGCTCATTCATTGGGGTTTGTGAAATACCGTGCTTGGAATACACTGAACAAGGTCTAAGTCCTCACCTCTAGGACTTGATCTAGCAGCACCCCACCTCTCCACATCTTCACATTCTAGAACACTCAACTGTGTTCTCTACTCAGCATTTTGCTGCCACTGGTGAATGTGGCTGTGTTCATGCTATCTCCGCTCCCTGGAATGGAACCCCCAAAACAGAACATGGTGAAGAGCAAGAAGCTGTAATTCAGGTAGCTGAAGTGTATAGGGAGTATGTAGAAACAGCAGAAGAAACTGGAGGGATAGAGACAGAGTGGCCTGAGATTATAGAGGACCTTATTTTGTTGTTAAGTCGTTATGGCCTTTATTCTGGAGGCAACAAAGTCCCTAATGTGATCAAATGTAGGCTTTAGAAAAATAAAGTCATTTTAACTATTGTAACAACAAAATCACAACTAACCAGAGTTTAACTGGTTGGTATTTTAACATGAAATCTGTTCTCTTGGGCTTCCCTGGAGGTCCAGTGGTTAAGAGTCTGCCTCACAATGGAGGGAATGTGGTTCAGTCCCTGGTAGAGGAACTAAGATCCCACATGCCAAGGGGCAACTAAGCCCACGTGCTGCAAAGACTGTGCGCCACAAGGAAAGCTCCTGCTGACGCAATGAAGACAGCGCACAGCCAAATAAGTAAACAGCGCACAGCCAAATAAGTATTTTTTAAATTAAACAAATAAATAAAATCCATCGTCTGCAAATTTTCCTAAAAGAGAAAGCAATCATGTCAACAAATTCCTGAAAGGACTGAGGGACACCACCCAAACACCACGCGCCATTCCTGAGGCAGGTGGCCTGGTGCTCCATTAAGGCCGGCAGTGCAGCTGCAGTCTCACTACCGGACAGTGGATACTGATGCTCACATCTGTCATCACCAAAAGATTTTCAAAAGGCTTTCGCCACTAAAGTGAAGTGAAGTTGCTCAGTCATGTCTGACTCTTTGTGACCTCATGGACCATAGCCTACTAGGCTCCGCGGTCCACGGGATTTTCCAGGCAAGAATACTGGAGTGGGCTGCCATTTCCTTCTCCAGGGGATCTTCCCAACCCCAGGATCGAACCCAGGTCTCCTGCATTGCAGGCAGACGCTTTACCGTCTGAGCCACTAGCCCAAAAGGGCACTCTAGTTTAATGAGTGAACTAATTAACCGTGATAGGCTGATTCCTTGAGCACTATAGTAAAACAAAGTTTTGCCACCTAAGGTCCAAAGACAGAGACACAACAGTCAACAAATCTTTTTACAGATGGGGTTTTGCTATAAGTAGCTCCAATGAAGCTGAAGTCACTTTAGTACCTGAACTGGATACAACCAAAGCAATAAAATCATTTTATGATAGGAGGAGCTATCTTTTCAAGTTGTACTAAGTCCATTCTAATTAGAGATATTTAAGTGAAAAAACACCAAAAAACCCCTTGCCACCTATCAATGAATAAACTGAGAGATAAGTACATATATAAGTTATTTTGTGGAACACAACTTAGTATGTATCTTAATTCTAATTATTATAAATTCAACCACTGAAAATCTAATCTAAAAAGTGAAAAGTATGTGTTATACCCATGTGGGACTGCTGATTGAAGTGTCAGCTGAATACCCGAGGGCCCGCCAAGCCAGGTTACAGGTCTTCCTCTGCAGTGCTAAGGGCACTGCCTTCCTTGGCACACCCACCATAGCTCGTATGTTTCTCTCTAATCCCATGCACAGTAGGCCAATGGCAGGCCTACTCAGGATAGAAATGCTAAGTACCCTCAGCACTTCCAAAAGCACCTCAGGTTAACAGCAGAGCAGAAACAGTTCTTTGCAATTGTGTAGAAAATAGGAAAAAAGTTAGGAAAGCCTGGCGTCCATGCAGCCCATGGGGTCGCAAAGAGTCTGACATGCCTGAGCAACTGAACTGAGAAAAGAGTTAACACGGCAGGCCTGAGACTGCTGCCCTGACAAAGGCCTGCTCACAGGGCTGGCCCCTGACTGGCATCTGGGAACTTGGATTTCAGACATGGCCCCATCACGTCCTAATGGAAGAGGGTGGTTTTCTGTGCTTAAACTGTTTGTACAAACAGTATGGTTTTATGCTGAACACCTGCTTTTCTTCTGCGAGTCTAGAATTTTGGCCAAGAATACCTGTGACCAACCCCAACAAAACCCCTAGGTACTAAATCTCTAATGGGCCCCCAGGTAGTTGACACTTGGCGTGTGCCATCGCAACTCAAAGTGGGAAGAACTGAGTGTGTCTCGTGGGACTCACCACGAGTGGACCCCGGGAGCTTATGCCTGGCCTCCTCTGGACTGCAGCCCTTGCCTCTTTTCCCTCTGCTCATTTTGCTTTATATCCTTTCACTGTAATAACTCACAGCCATGAACACAACTACACACTAAGTCCGGTGAGTCCTCCTAGAAAGTCACCAACCTGGAAGTGGTCTTGGGGACCCATGATTGTTATAACAGGAAATAAATATGTATAGGGGGATAATTCCAAATTCATGTCTCCAGAAATTAATTTCCTACTGAGCTTCCAACTATTTCATCCATCTGCCTATCTGGCATCATACCTTGGAATATCTATCAGCCATCTCGAACTTAATATAGCCAAAACAAAATTCCTGATTTCCTCTACCAATTCTTTACCCCAATCTCCATCACAGTAAGCAGGGCCATCAGTCATCCATATACTCATGTCAAGAACCTAGAAATATGCGCTCTTTGACTTCTCTTTTCCCTCACTACCAGCTTCCACTTAATTCCCACAAATCTACTCGATTTTACATGGGAGTGGGCCACACAAATCTATCCATACACATTTAATAAAGCTGTAATTTTCTCAGCGCTTCTGAGTCCTAGCCAATGTCATCTCTACCCCATGCAAGTGCAAGACCCGCCATGCCCATGTCCCTGCCCTTTATAATTCATTCTCCACCCCAAAGTGGAGGGATGCTAGAACAAAAGTAATTGGAATACATCATTCCCCTGCTTAAAATCCCTCACTGACATCCCATCAGGACAAAATCCTAACACTCTGCCAAGGCTCACAGGGCATATGTGACTGTCACCTGGCCTCTCTGGTTACTTAAACTGCTATTCAAATTATATCTACTCCCAGGAGCTTGGGTTCCAACCTGTAGCTTAGATGGTAAAGAATCTGCCTACAATGCAGGACAGCCCGGTTCGATCCCTGGGTGGGGAAGATCCCCTGGAGAAGAGAATGGCAACCTACTCCAGCATTCTTGCCTGGAGAAGTCCATGGACAGAGAAGCCTGGGGGGCTGCAGTCCAAGGGATCAAGGAGAGTCAGACACAAACGATCGACTAACACTTATTTACTTACAAGCTTGGCAAGCTTTCCCAGACTTGAGAGGTTTGTTCCCCTCCCCCCACCCTAGGTGGCAGGGGGTTTGAAGGAGGAAGTAAGAAATTATCATAAAGAGATTCCTAATCAATTTTAGTCAATATTAATGGGTCTATCTTTGTTCATTAATTGGACACACAAAAAACAATACAGACAGCATTTCTCATTGTTGATAAGGTGCCTCGGGATCAAAGTGGAGTGGCTGGACTTTCTATCCTAATAATGGGAGTGGGAGTAGGGAGGGAACTTAGAAACATGGGCATCTTGGGAATAATATCCAAACAGAACCTTAAAAGAACTAGAAGAATGCAAAGAGGAAAGGTAACAGGCCTATTTTATGTTTTTTAGGATCAGGTCTATTTTCCCCACGATGCCATGGAATTTGCCAAGACATGTTTACAATGTCTCCTGGATAGGTTTTAAGATGAAACCAAGTAGAAAAGGAATTTTTAATCTTGGTATTGCTCATCCCTCTTCTCCCACCCCTTTCTACTTATCCTTTTCTGATTTGGGGGCAGCTAATGATTACTGTTCAATGTTTAAGGAAAATGTGTGTTATCCCTACAGGAATTATTTTAGTCAATTTCCTATACTCTAAATTAGTTAACTTATTCAGTGACTATTTACTGTATCCCTACTCTGTGCCAAAGCTGTGCAACAATATTGCTCAGCTCTTGGGATACCACTGATATCAAGACTAAACGGTGTTACCTAAGCTATGTAAGCCAGTAGCTCTACGCCAGACACTGCACCAAGTGCCTGGAACACAGCAAAGAACAAAAATGAAACAGTCCTTCTCTTCACAGAGTTTATAATTTAGTGCACTCCCATGAATGAGCAAAGACTGTTTTACTTTAACCTCACAACAACTCTAAGGAGATAGGTGGTAACATCCCCTTTTAACCAATTAATGAAACTCGGGTTCAAAAAGCTAAGTAACACATCCAAGGCCACTCAGACAGTGTTGGAGGTAGAGCTGCAGCCCACATCTAAGAAACTGTTAACTAAATCTCCTCAAACAAAGAAATTGCCTCTCTCCAATTTCAGATGGCTACTCTAGTAGTCTGTTCTAAGTTTATTCACTGTTACGAGGATTCCATGTTTTCAAGTTCCTAACACATTCTGCTTTTTCAGTAGCCATGTTCACAAAAAAAGTCACTTGACAAACAAATATTTTGTTTCCATCTCTATAAAGCTAGATGTCATCTCTTCAAAATGTTCTGAATTTCTCATTTCATTCTTTCAAACTTTCCAAATCTTTCACGGAATGCCAGACTTATTTCCACACTTAAGGTCTTTCACTTACACTCTAGACCCTACAACAGTTTCTGTTTAACCCACTAGTCTCCTCACTGCCAGTCTCCTTTGGCAAAGATGTTTACTTTCGTATGTTTACTTAGTAACATTCTAGTGAAAAGTAACTTTTCTTTGCTTCTTCTGGGCAACTAGGTGTCAAAAGCAGTTTGCTTTTAAATGAATAAAAATGATTTGTAAAATTTTTAATGAAATGTATAATTTCCATGATCTCAGCTATAGGTATGCCCTACGCTCCTGTCCTCTGTCACAAAACACAACAGGGGCAGAGTCTCAGTATGATAGAGCCAGAGAAACTTTTAACACTAATAGTTCCTATCTTTGCAGTTACAATAATGACTACTATTTTTAGTGAGTTAGACATCCAGACACCCAGAAGGAAGTAAATAAAAACAAAGGCACAAGCAACTAATTTCTTGCTAAATAGCATGGTTTTGTTACCGGAAGGTTCCCTTGTATAATTTAGCTTTGTTTTTTGATCATAAGCTAATGAGGTAACTCAGCCAAACCAAGGAAAATACCATATTCTAGAAATAAATTCAATAGTGAGTACCTCTAAGAGACAAGATGTGCTTCAAGTGCTAGACTGAATCCCTTCAATACAACAAAATATTTACATGTCTGAGAGAGTTCTCAAGGGCCCAGGCAAAATATAAAACCACACTCTCTATAAAGCACATCTCTTTTAAGTATGAAGTTGGTGAGGTACAAAGGCTATCACAAAAAAAGAACAAAAGGGAAAAAGTAATGCATTTAAAAATAAAACATACCTGGCAACGTGAGAAAAAGCATCCACAAGGACAGATTCAAACTCCCTCGTGAATTCGGGTCCTTTCCTTTTACTGTTTTGAATGACATCGTTGGCTAAGTATAGAAAAGTAAGCTTTCTATTTGATTTGGCTGGAAAAAAAGAAAAGATAGCTTACACCAAGGAAATTCTCAATCCACAATTCTTTTGCATTATGCTACTCCTAAAGAATACTAAGACAAACATTATCCACTTGAGGTCTAGACAGCTATGTTTGAAAACAAACAAAAAAAACCACAATTTAAGGAACTCCTGGAGGTGTGTCTAGTAAAATAGGACTGAGAATACAATTTTGAAAAAAACAGGAAACAAAAAAAGCCATCTTAATTTCTGTGTTATTTTAATCAGTGTAATTAATTGGCAATAAAAATGAAAATAATCCAAAGAAGATTCCTAAAAGATAAGCAGTCAATATTTTCCAGAAGACATGTTAAAAGCAAGATTTTCATTTATTCTGTTGCAAAGATGAACATTTCTAAGTGAAGTCGCTCAGTTGTGCCCGACTCTTTGCGACCCCATGGATAGTAGCCTGCACCAAGCTCCTCCATCCATGGGATTTTCTAGGCAAGAGTACTGGAGTGGGTTGCCATTTCCTTCTCCAGGGAATCTTCCCAACCCAGGGATCGAACCCAGGTCTCTCACATTGTAGACAGACGCTTTACCATCGGAGCCACCAGGGAACATTTCTAACTCACTGTTAATTATCAAATACCACAGAATGAAAGACTGAGTTAGGTTTCAATTTTAAAATAGATTCTTGTAATTTATGCTCCTGGACCAAGAATTTGAATTTCTTTTTCAACAGTTCAATAACCATAATCAGTCAATGATACCATCTCTACAATTCAGAGGAATCTCTAGATGTACCTATCCGTGGATATTCATCTTAAATAAAAATACATGTTAATGCTACATAATCAGTGAAAATTTACACACGTCTGAAACCTGGATATGCAAAACCATGGCTCCCACAAAAATTCTTCTCTCTTATACCTACTAAATGCAGCATTCTCTATTACTCTACATGGCATCATATATTAAACCATAAAAACCTCATGCAATCTATCTGAGTTACAGTTGCTTAGTGGAACATACTGAATTTCCCAGCTTCTCTGCACATAACTTTTCAACCATGGAGTTACATCAATATCATTTTTGGTCCCAGCTTTCCTTTGTAAGAAACAAATTGTAACACAATCAGTTCAAAACAAAGTTTTCTTCAACATCAAAGTGCCTGAAAAACTCAAGCAAACCCTATGTCAAACTTTACACACTGAATTACTAGTCCTTATTCCTTGCTCTGAGAAACCATTTCTGTTTCTTTTGAAATGCACACAGCATGCATAAATTCTGACACAGCAGGCATAAGATCTGACATTTTAAAATGTAGTACAGAAGAATAACTCAGGTAAAAACAAGATTTTTAAGGCATGTTATAGTTTAAACTGATGACTTAAAATGCTCATAAAATTATACATGGATACACTGAACTGTATTAACCTTCTGGTAATAACCTAGTTTAGACAGCCAGCTGATGTGAATATTGAACACCTTGAGCTATCTTTAACTGTTCTAATGATTATTCAAAAGCAGAATGTAAGCGTCAATAGTTTCAATATGCCACTGTTGCTACAAAGGTATGATTATAGCAAAAAGCGCTTTCTTCAAAAGGCACTTTTTTTAAAAAGTAAACCTTTTTCTAGGATATTGCAGCAAATTAAACTATCACGTAAACAACACCATGAAAGCTTAAGATTCAGAAGTAAAACAGAACTTCTACAAAGCAAATCGAACTAAGTGAAGGTTTACAAATATGATATACTTTATGTTAAAAAAAAAAAAGCCCAGAATCCATATTGTAAAATGTCTATTAGGCCATTCAAGACCTGATATATTGTGCATTATTACAAATATGATAGCTAAGAAGATACAGAGCCAAGGTTTTCACCATCTATGATGTAATTAATTCTCATCACCCTCAAACTAAGCAATGGGAATTTGTTTAGGATAAAACTTCATCCCTCCACATTCAATGTCCTGAATAGTCAACATTAGCACCATGTGTGCAAAGGCAATATAACAAAGTCTTAGACGGAATTCCCTGGTGGTCCAGTGGTTAGGATTCTGAGCGCTCACTGCCTAGGGCCTGGTTCTAGCCCTGGTCAGGGAACTAAGATCCCACAAGCCACAGCCGAAACAAACAAAAACAACAAAAAACCCCCCACAAAACCCTAGAATACTTGAAAATACAGTCATAATACACAGAACACACACACACACACACACACCCCCACCCACCCGTCTACTCCAGCCCTGGGTGATAACTCACTTGTTCAGGTGTCTTTCCAATATGTCAGTACAGATTCTTTCACTCCCTACAGAGGCTCATTCCAAATTGGTTGAAACAGTTATTGAGCAAAGTTTAAGTAACTGGCTGTCCAAAATTTTTCACTTGTTTGGCTAGTTCAGACATCTAGGGAAACTAACTTTTTTAAAAAAGGTTTATTTACCTGCATTCAGGCTAAGGTACAAAACACTACTGAAAAATGTTCATCTAAGAGCATTTTCCCTGGAGAAGGAAATGGCCAATGACTCCAGTATTCCTGCCTGGGAAATCCCATGGACAGAGGAGCCTGGCCGGCTACAGTCCATGCGGTTGCAAAAGAGCTGAACACGACTTTGCAACTAAATAACAACAACACAGAGTATCTTACACCAAATTGTTTCAAAAATTAAGGGAGTCGTTCTACCTAGAACAGAGTCCAAAGGGATAAATTAAGACTTATTCCTAGGAAATGGAAAGAAAATAACAGTAGGCATAGAAATAGTATTCTATTTCCAAGCAGGAAAAGGAAAAAGTTTAAAGTCTCATAAATATTTAGAGGCATAAAGACAATCTGTGAGTGTCTTAAAGAAATGACTACAGACAGAAATGTCCACTTTTAAAGACTCAGGGTGGGCTAGAACCTAAAGGGCTAGTCAATCGAACGATGGGGCACAAAATCCTTTTCCACTTTAGTGTGGAGGCATTTTCAATTCATGAAGGAAGCTTGGGTATTAGAAAACTGTATCCTGAGGCTTGGAAGACCAGCCTCTAGTCCTATATTGTCCAATATGGTAGCCACTAGCCACATGCAGCTATGAATATTTGCTTTGTACGTAACAAAACTCAGGAACTGAATTTTCCATTGTATTTATTTGAAACTTCCTTAGTCACACATTGTGAGTGCTCATGGCAAGAGGCTACCTTATTGGACAGCAAATGTAAAACATTTCTTTCATCACAGAAAGCTCATGTCCCAACTGGATAACCTTTAACAAAGCATTTAATCTCTTCGTATCTTTATCTTTTCATCTATAAAACAGGGATAATAATGCTGACCTACTTACAACATAAGGTTCCATTATACAAGATTAGGGTTTAAGGAGCTTCATAAACAAAAGAACTCTAAATTGTTACTCTCAATAACTCAAATAAGGTGAGGTGGGGAATCAAGATGGCATCACAAAAGAAGTGACATTTGAGATGGATTTTGACATGCCTCTGAGATCCTACTAGAAAGGATCCTATAGAGGCAATTCAGATTTTCTCCCCACATCTCAGATGATCTGAGTGGCACAGTGGGGTCCATGAATGAGGTTCTGGGAGCCCCAGGCTCTATTCTCCAACTACCTAGAAGGATGAGGGGGCTGCCCCCCCCCACATCTCGGTACAACACGTGATATCTGGAGGGGGTTGGGGGGAGGGCCTCTGCCAGAGGACTAGAATTGGGTCTCCCCAAAGAATCCTGGATTTTGGTGTCTGCCAATCTGATGTTATCCGAGGCTCATGGGTTCTCTCATCTGCATAACAGGGTGACATCCTGAGCTCACAGAGAGCAGAGGACACATGTAAAGTTACCTCCTATGCTATAAAAGGTCTACCACACACAGGCTGTCCAAAACAGCGCTAAGCTTCATTTCCTCAGCTTTTTGCTCTGAAACTCACCAGGGCATAAGACAGCTATGTAGGTGCCCATCTTTCCTCACCTGAAAGCAACTGTGGCAAAGACCGTGTCACACATGGAGTCACCAGTATCCCCCCTCACGGTATCCATCCAATGCCTACACTGTGCCTGACACCATGCTAGACGTCCATGTGGATTAGGCTGATTACTCTTCACCATACACCCTTTGAGCCTCCTTTTTTCTCACCTGCCAAGTTCCTACTTCATAGAACTCTGGGAATTTTAAAAAATGACATGTGTGTAAAGAGATGGGTACTGCACTTGGCACAGAACAAACGCACCGTAAGTATCACTTATCATCATCTTCATTTTACAGATCAGGAAACTGAGAAACAGAGAAGTTAAGCTGCCGGGGCTCAGTAAATGACAAAGTCGGGCTTAGATTTGAGGCAGTTGGCCTCTGGGGCCAACAGGCTTTCAAGCACCCAACCCAGTGCCTGGTACATGACAGGTTGAGCTCAATCAATGGCAGCCAGATCCTGAGCAGGATCTAGAACCAAGGAGACCTGCATGAGAAGAGGAGCCTGAGAGGCTAGGTGTAGGTGGAGTGGCCTCTTAACTTCTCTGTAATGGCAGTGACTATATCCACTCCCCAGGACAGTGCTGAGCATTGAGTACAAGGATGTACGAAAGGTCCTAGCACACTAACTGGCACAGAATAAAGCCTCTGTAAGGGCCAACTGTCCTCATTTTCGTTTGACAGATGAGAAAACAGAGGCTTAGAAGAAACTTGCCCGATATCACTCAGCTAGTAAAAGTGGCTGAGCCAGGGCTCGATCTGGGCAATCTTACTTCAAATCCCTAGCCAGCTCCTGGCACACAACAGGCCAGGGCTTGTACCCTCCACCTGGCGCTCAACGGGGCCGAGAGAATAATAGTCACTAGTGTCAGAAAAAGCCGGAGGGGGAAAACGACTGGATGAACTGAGAATCCTGAGCCCCGGTCGGTGGAACTTAAGACAAGCACCTTAAACCTTCCGAGGCCTCGGTTTCCTTCTCCGAGAAATGAGGATAACACTGTTTCCAACCTCAGCAAGCGCAATCGATCACAGGCCCGGGCCTGGAAAGCCAAGGCTCAGCAAAGCAGCTACAGGAGCCGCGGGAGTGGGTGCGGACGAGGGCTACCCGGGGTAGGACCGGAGGGGGACGGAAGGGATGTTTACCTTTGCGGAGCTCGCGATGCCACACCGACACGATGGGGCCCGCGTGCTTGCGGTGGTGGATGAGCCACAGGGAGAGGGTCTGCACGCTCTGCTGAGAGTTGCTCAGCTCCGAGAGCTTCTTCTCCAGCGCCGACTCGGAGAAGGAGGACATGGTGGCGGCGGTGAGGCCCGGCAGGGAGCGGCCTAGGCCGCCCAGTGCGGCGGGAAGAGTGACGGCACGAGGCCGGGGCCTCACTCCACCCGCCTGCGGGACTCTTTACGGACTGACAGACGGCCGGGGGGCCCGGCGGGGGAGGGGATGGGTCTCCGCAGTAACAGCCACCCGCACCGCCGCCACAAGATGGCCACCGACCTCTCACCCCGCCGCGAGCGCAGGGTCAAAGGGCAAGCGCAGAAGTGGTGGGACACCGTGGGGCGAGAGTCAGAGTGTAGAAAACACCCTAGTGTTGAAGGCCTCTTTGAAACTCGCTCTTGAGTAGTCCGAGAGCGGCAGACCGGGAAGAAAAGCGCAATTCGACGGCCTCCGGAAGGCGCTTTGACCGCTCGCGCCCGCACGCCGGCGCAGTGAGTCTCATCGGAACCCTTTCTCCCGCTCCCGCAGAACCTTTCTAGCGCTGGGCGGTGCGCGAATTACGCGTCACTTCCGGCGCGGCGGAGGAGGCGGGAGACTGAGGGAAAGGCTGGAAGAAGAGGTAAGGGAAGACTGGCGCGAGCAGGAGGGAGCCCAACAACCTCGAGCCCTTAGAGGGGAATCCCAGGGAGACGATGAGGCTGAGAGATCATAACCTGGGAATGGAACGGGGCCTTTCTCCCTCACCTGGCAGGCCGCAGCCACACTCTTCCTCCTGCTTTCTGACCTACCACCACAAAAAGCTTTTTTTTGGTTCTGCCAAGCCACGCACGTGCACTTTTTCTGCCTCCACACCTTGGAGTTTGCTCTTCTTTCTCTAGAGGTGACGCCCCCCTCCCCACGTGGTGGGTTCCTACTCCACCTCCAGAACCACCCGTAGTGGCTAGTTCCGATGTTGAGTTTGTGACAGCACCGCTGTAAAACACACCTTTGTGCTGTTAGTTGTGCGTGCCTGCGTGCGTGCTCACTAGTGTTTGACTCTTTGCAACCCCTTGGACTGCCGTGCCAGGCTCCTCTATCCATGGGATTTTCCAAGCAAGAATACTGGAGTGGGTTTGCCGTTTCCTACTCCAGGGTATCTTCCTGCTCTTCGGGGAATTAAAGGCTGCCCTCTTGAGGGGGTGGGGTGAGGGGTCCATTTGACTGTTGCTCAAATTTAAGTACCATATGTTAACTTTGTGGGTGGATAAGGAAGTCAGTGGGTTCGTTAACCTCCTTTAAGAAACACTATTTGACACTCTGTTTTCAGAAACAGAAATACTCTGTACCCTTTTCCTATTTCAAAAAAGTTATAAATTTCAGTTATCAAATCAGCAGAGCAGTTTGTTCTTTTAACTGATAATGGGGTTGGTGGTAGGGAGTTAGGTTATTGTAGACATAACAGAATTTTAAAATGTCCCGATCACAGTGGAACCGACCAGTTGAAGCAGATTGCACTTCGGAGACCCTGTTCTATTATAGTTGATGCCTGTTTTTGCTCTTACTGCCCTGTTTTTTGCTTAGCTGCTTTTACTTTTCCAGACTGGAATGGTGATAATCATAGCCAACATAATGAGCTGCTGCTGTGAGTTAGACACGTTGTTTTCACACAGTGACTCATTTCATCATCGCAACAAAGCTATGAGATGGTATTATGTATTCCCATTTGGCAAATGAAGAAACTGAGGCTGAGAAAGTTTAGGTGACCTACCTAAGATCACATATCTAAGATTACAGGGAAGGGACTCTACCTATATTTTTTACCCTAACACCTTATTTGTAGCTGATTGAGTGAATTAATATCAAAAAGCTGAAAAGCCTAAAATCACAGTCAATATCCAGTCATAATTATAACCTAGGGCCTTTGAGTCCAGTTGCTCAGTCGTGTCCGTCTCTTTTTGACCCCATAGACTATATAGTCCACGGAATTCTCCAGGCCAGAATACTGGAGTGGGTAGCCGTTCCCTTCTCCATGAGATCTTCCCAACCCAGGGATCGAACCCAGGTCTCCCGCATTGCAGGAGGATTCTTTATCAGCTGAGCCACCAGGAAAGCCCAAGAATTCTGGGGTGGGTAGCCTGTCCCTTCTTCAGCAGATAGTCCCAACCCAGGAATCAAACCAGGGTCTCCTGCATTGCAGGCGGATTCTTTACCAGCTGAGCTTCCAGGAAGCCCCAAATCTAGGCCATCTTTCTGTATTAAGTAACAGGGTCATATAGTGAGCACTTTTACACCAAGTTCCTATGTATTAAGCATCTTACATACATTCTTTTATTTAATCGTTAACAACAGTCCTATGGGGAATGGGTATCACTATTTGATATATGAGAATACATTAAACATGGATGAGTAATCTGTTCAGTGTCACTTGGACACAAGAAACAACGGAACTGGGAATCAAATTGAGGTTATCTTGTCACAGATTTTTCACTGTCAAGCCAGGGGTTCATTTATTCTTTCAGCCAGTAATTTTTGAGAGCCTTTGTCTGAAGCACTATTCAGAATAGTGCAAACAGACTGAATCTTTGTCCTCAGAAGCCTATCTTCTGCACAGGAAGATAAACATAGTCGTGTGTAAAATGAGCCCAAAAGTTGTAAGTGCCTTGAATAAAAATAAAGGAGGGTAAGAGGGTTGGGGTGGAGGGGGGGTTCCCTGCTAACTCAGTGGTAAAGAATCTGCCTGCCAAGGCAAGAGACTTGGATTGGATCCTTCAGTCCGGAAGATGCCCTGGAGAAGCAAATGGCAACCCACTCCTGTATTCTTGCGTGGGAAATCCTACGGACAGAGGAGCCTGGTGGGCTACAGTCCATGGGGTTGTAAAAGAGTGGGACACGACTTAGCGACTAAACAACAACAACAGAAGTATAGCACCTTATCCTATACAGAGTGTCCCATTTGTCTTCCGCACCTGTACACTATGGCACAGAGGTCTTATATCGCCCATGCCTGTGACAAAGCAGAAAGAGACGGGGAGGAGGGGGAGAGGTTGCCAGGGAAATGAGTTCACTCAAACACTGATTGCAGTTCTGTTCTAGCACCTCCCCAGGGACTGCTTTCCACAACCCAGTAGGGCTCCACTGAAGTTGGAAAAGATTAGAGTCGAGAACTGGTTTATTCAGTCATTCTCTGCCACAGTTGAACTCTGGGTTGTCTTCTCTGCTCACCCAGAGAATCAGCTTGTTCTGAGTGCCTCGTCCCAGTATCACTTTCTGGGCCAGAATGCCCCTTGCTATAAGTTATATAAATATCAGACTTTGCAGTACCACTGTAAATAATCAGGGTTGCATTTTATAGGAGTGGAATCTAGGACACCTAAGCTAAATCTCTAAACAGTTTCTTCTGTAATTGACATATTGTCACACAGGTGTGATTTCATGGCCATCCCATAAAGGTGTTATATATGAGTACCTTTTATAGTCATGCCAAAGTAGCCATTTGTTACACTCTCTTCCTTACAGAAAGCTGGTTTATGTATTTCTGAACCCATAACCCATTCTTTGAAGATCTCCAATTGTGGTAAATCTTCATCTGTACAGGATCCCATTGGGAGAATATACTGCTATTTATCCATTATACTATAGATGTGCAGTAGTTTTTAATGTGGAGGCAATTCTGGATAGTGTATTCCAGAACACACCTATTGTATGCATTTCTGTCGGGTATATTTATCAAAGAATGTAATTACTAGATCATAGTGTGTATGTTTATCTTTAGAATAATAGATACTGCCTGAGTATTTTCCAAAGTAGTAGTACCACTTATACTCTTACCAGCACTGAATGAGAGTTCTAGTTGCTTCATATCCTTGCCAATACCTAGTATTTGCTTTTTTCTCCCCCTTTTTACAGTTTAGCCCTTCTAGTTGTTGTGTAATGGTGTTTTGTTGTGGTTTTATATTGCATTTTCCGTACTAATGATGTTGCTGCTGCTGTAACTCTGTGCAACCCCATAGACGGCAGCCCACCAGATTCCCCCATCCCTGGGATTCTCCAGGCAAGAACACGGGAGTGGGTTGCCATTTCCTTCTCCAATGCATGAAAGTGAAAAGTGAAAGTGAAGTCGCTCAGTCGTGTCCGACTCTTCACGACCCCATGGACTGCAGCCCACCAGGCTCCTCCATCCATGGGATTTTCCAGGCAAGAGTACTGGAGTGGGGTGCCATTGCCTTCTCCAACTAATGATGTTAATATCTGTTAATATCTTTTCATATGTTTATTGGCCATGTGGATATACTCTATTGTGGTATGCTTGTTCAAGTCCTTTTCCATGTTTCTGCTGGATTGTCTTTTCCTTAATGATTTATAGAAAATCTTTATTATAAATATGGATGTGTTATCAGACATGTCAGATATCTTTCCTCACTTTATGGGTTGTCTTCACCCTCTTAATGGTATCTTTTGATGAACAAAAGTTCTTAATTTTAACATCATCCAATTTATCAATTTTTTTCTATGGTTAGCTCTTTTCTGTGTCCTGTTTAAGAAATCTTTGGCTACTCCAACATTACAAAGATTTCCTTTTTCTTTAGAAAGATTGATTATTTGACATTTCACATTTAAATCTAGTGTGAGATGTAATCAAGACCTCTTCTTTGCCAGTTTATTTCAGTGTCACCTTTGTCACGTATGTGAGCCTACATGGGGAGTCTCTGTTGAGGTGGTTAAGTCTCTTTGTGTGGGGGTTATTTCTGGACTGTATTTTGCTCCATTAATTTGTCTTTCTTTTTGCCAATAACACACTGCCTTTAATTATCATATCTTTACAGTAAATCTTGAAATCAGGTAGTGTAATTTACCAGTTTAATTCCTCTTCTTCAAGATTATCTTAGCTATTATAGGTGGTTTGTATTCCCATATCAATTTTAGAATAATTTTGTAACTTTCTACAAAAACGCTACTGTGTTTTGGTTGGGATTGTGTTGACTCTGTACCAGTGGTTCTCAGCCAGAGTGATTTTTACCCTCCACAGCACATTTGGCACTAGCTGGAGACATTTTGGTTGGTACTCTTAGGGGAGTGCTCCTGGCATGTTGGGGATGGGGCCAGAGATGCTGCTCAACATCTGACAATGCACAGACCAGTCCTCTACCAATAAATTATCCAGCTCAAAAATGTCAATAGAGCCACTGTAGAGAAATTCAGAATTAACATAATCAGTGTTTCTTTGGGCTTCTGTCTACCATCTTATTAAGTATTTGTCTTCTGTTTGACTCACTGGTTTTGCTTCCTTTTTTTCTCATTTTTCACCTTCTTTTGGATTAATAAAAAATATTTATTATCCCTTTTCATGCTATTCATGGGGTTCTCAAGGCAAGAATGCTGAAGCAGTTTGTCATTCCCTTCTCCAGTGGACCACATTCTGTCAGAACTCTCCACCATAACCCATCTGTCTTGGATGGCCCTGCATGGCATGATTCATAGTTTCATTGAATTATACAAAGCTGTGATCCCTGTGATCATTTTGGTTAGTTTTTTGTGATTGTGATTTTCATTCTGTCTGCCCTCTGATGGATAAGGATAAGAGGCTTGTGCAAGCTTCTGATGGGAGGGACTAGCTGTAAGGGAAGCTAGGTCTCGCTCTGGTGGGCAGTGCCTTGCTCAGTAAACCTTTAATCCAATTTTCTGCTAATGGGTGACGTTGTGTTCCCTCCCTGTAGAACCAGACATGGAACAAGGCTCCATGGATCAAGGCTGTGGTCTTTCCAGTGGTCATGTATGGTTGTGAGAGTTGGACCATAAAGAAGGCTGAGCCCCTACAATTGACGCTTTCAAACTGTGGTGCTAGAGAAGACTCTTGAGAGTCCCTTGGACATCAAGGAGATCAAACCAGTCAATCCTAAAGGAAATCAGCTTTGAATATTCATCAGAAGGACTGATGCTGAAGCTCCAATACTTTGGCCAGCTGATGCGAAGAGCTGACTCATTGGAAAAGATTCATGCTAGGAAAGATTGAGGGCAGGAGGAGAAGGGGGCGACAGAGGATGAGATGGTTGGATGGCATCATCGACTCAATGGACGTGAGTTTGAGCAAACTCCAAGAGATGGTGAGGGACAGGGAAGCCTGGCATGCTGCAGTCCATGGGGTCGCAAAGAGTTGGATGCAACTGAGTGACTGAACAACAATGAATTTATTATCCATTTTTACTGCTCAACTACTTGCTGGTACTACTAGTGTCTTAATATCCTTATTTCCTTTTACACCATCCATGCACCTTTTGTGCATTATTGTCTTGCATTTTACCTTTAATTTTGAAAGATATTTTTGTAGAGTGTAAAATTCAAGGTTAGCGGTTACTTTCTTTCATCGCTTTAGAGATGTCATTCTGTTTTGTGGATTTCATCATTTCTTTAGAGAAGATACCTATCACTTCTACCACTGTATTAAGATTTTTCTCTTTATTTCTGGCTTTTTGGCTGTATGATGTGTCTCTGTGTTTCTCTTTGTATTATCAGCTTAGAGTTTCTAAGCTTCTTGAATCTGTGGGTTAATCTCTTTCATTTTGTTAGCCATTTATCAGCCATTTGTCCCCCAGCAGCAGCCTCCTCTCAGAAGTCATGTGTTTTGAGATTCCTGAAGACTATGGTTTTGCTTATAGGACCCCAATCCTATATGACCACATTAAAAGCATCATCGTTGCTTTTTCATCAGTGACAGCCCTCGGCCTAGGCCTCATCATAAGCTTGAGCCACGTCCAGAATCAGCAAATAGACCAAAGGAAAACAAACAAACCAGCTGTTGGTTGTTGACTCACTGTGACTTTCATCCTTCGCTGGAGTATTAGTCCATCTGGTCTTTGTTGCTTCTACAACTATTTGATGCTTTCAGTTCAGATCAGATCAGTCGCTCAGTCATGTCCGACTCTTTGAGACCCCATGAATCGAAGCACACCAGGCCTCCCTGTCCATTACCAACTTCTGGGGTTCACCCAGACTCACGTCCATTGAGTCAGTGATGCCATCCAGCCATCTCATCCTCTGTCGTCCCCTTCTCCTCCTGCCCCCAATCCCTCCCAGCATCAGAGTCTTTTCCAATGAGTCAACTCTTCGCATGAGGTGGCCAAAGTACTGGAGCTTCAGCTTTAGCATCATTCCTTCCAAAGAAATCCCAGGGCTGATCTCCTTCAGAATGGACTGGTTGGATCTCCTTACAGTCCAAGGGACTCTCAAGAGTCTTCTCCAACACCACAGTTCAAAAGCATCAATTCTTCGGCGCTCAGCCTTCTTCACAGTCCAACTCTGTGCTTCACAGTCCAACTTTGATTTAAGAAGTGGTTTTTAAAATTTCTCTGGGCTTCTCTAGTTGTCACCAGGTGTATTGGCCTGCTATCCTCTACTGGAGCTACTTGAAAGGAGAATCTGTACAGATGTTTTTGAGTGCTTTGTCATATGCCAGATGCTCTTGCAGCTTCTAGGTGTATGGTTGCCTAGTCTAAAGTAGGTAAAACAGGCACAAACAAAATAATTCAGCGTGCTGAATACTGTAGTAGCAGTGTATACAGTGCAAGGAGAAAGGTGACTATGACAGCACCACCTGCTTAGGGAATTGCAAGTTTTGTCATTTCACATGGTGCAGTTTCCACTTCAAGGGGCGAAGCAGCAAGAAATGAAGTTGATGAGCATGGGCCCGATGGTGCAGAGCCCCGTACGCCATGGTACAAAGGCGTTTGTACTTTAAGCAGGCTACAAAGAACAGGTGATGAATTTTAACCGTGGAAAAGAGTGATCCAGGTTTTTGTTTTAAAAAATTACTTACATGTCAATGTGAAATGTGGGTTCAAGAAGGACATACACACAAGGCAAGGGTTGCCAAAGAAAAAACATTATGATCAGTCCAATGTTAAATAGATGATTATAAGCATCAGTAGATTTGAAAGATATTGAAGGCGTAGAACTGATGAAGCTTAAGGGAAGAGTGGAATTAAGAGAAAGGTGAGGGCTTCCTCGGTGGCTCTGTGGTAAAGAATCCACCTGCCAACGCAGGAGACACAGGTTCAGTCCCTGGTCCAGAAGAATCCCACGTGCCACAGAGCAACCAAGCCTGCGCGCCACAACTACTGAGCCTGTGCTCTGGAGCCTGGGAGCTGCAACTACTGAGCTCTCCCACCCCAACTACTGAAACCTGTGAGCTGCGACTACTGAAGCCTGTGCTCTACCACAAGAGAAGCCACTGCAGGGAGAGCCCAGCCACCACAATGAGGCGTGGCCCCTGCTCGCCACAACTCTAGAAAAGCTTGGGCAGCAACGAAGACCCAGCACAGCCAAAAATAATTTTTTTTTTAAAGGGAGGTGAAAGAATGCAGAGTCTAAGGTGTCTAGCCCAGGTGAGGACCATAAATCACGAAGGGAATACAGCAGAAAGAGCAGATGAGTTCAGTTTGGGACAGGCTGTGGTGTCTTCACTAGCTCTGTTACAGTTTTCGTCATGTAATCTGAGAACGTAGTTCCTGGGACCCCCAGGTTATCTTCCTGAAACTCCTGAGATGAATAAGAGAGATGCAGGACCCCAGGCCATCGCCTTCCACCCAGCTTTAACCAGACACTGATTTTATCAGTTTTACATGCTGGGCTTCCATTTAAACTGTTCTATTTGAAGGAAGTTTTCCATGCTAAAAGATAAGAAAGTTACTAAGCAGTGTTTCCTTCTTCATTCATCTTCCCATTTTAAGTCTGTTTTGAGTCGCTTGCTTGAATGGAGTCCTTTGGTAGGACATGCAGTGCTACCCTCTCTGAATCCTTGTCTGTGGCTCTTTGACCCTGATGGGTGCATCTCTTTACTGTAAGTAGGGTTTGGGGGCCACAATCCTTAATTTGCAGTCAGTAGATGCTATTCCACTGTCTTCTATTGCAAATGAGAAGTCCAAAGCTGGTCTTTTTCTAAGTTATTTGTTGTTTCTTCCTGAAGGCATATATGATTTTCCCCCCTTTTATCTTTTAGTGTACAGGAATTTTACCAGAATGTGACTAGGTGTGTATCCTTCAGTCTTTTCAATCTCCAGGTAAATCCTTTTGCAGCTCAGAGAAGTGTTTCAGTTGTTTATTTGTTTTAGCTCCTCCATCTGTTCTTTTTTCTCCTTCTAGAATTCCCATCCTCCAAGCCTCACATTTTCTGTCTCTTTGTATTTCTGCTCAGTTTTAAGATAGCTCTACTTGATCTTGCCAACCACTAATAGGATCACAGCGATTAACTGTCTTTAAAAATTTTTTTTTAATCAGTTGAGTTTTTTTGGTATGGAAAAACATATTTTTAAAATTCTAAGAGATATCTTTTTGTCTTGTAATTGAATTTCCTTATTACTGTTTTTTGGATTTTTATCTATCTCCTTTTGTTGTTCTTTGGGTCATGCTAAGTGGAGTTGGTGATGGACAGGGAGGCCTGGCGTGCTGCGATTCATGGGGTCGCAAAGAGTCGAACACAACTGAGCGACTGAACCGAACTGAAGTGAAGTCCTGTCTGACTCTTTGCAACCTCATGGACTGTAGCCCACCAGGCTCCTCTGTCCATGGGATTTCCCAGCCAAGAATACTGGAGTCGGTTGCCATTTTTCTTCTTCAGTGGGTCTTCCCAACCCAGGGATTGAGCCTGTGTTTTCTCCATTAGCAAGCAGATTGCTTACTGCTGAGCTACCAGGGAAACCTTGTATCTCCTTCAGTTGTTCTGTTACTCTAAGGTTCACCACCTCAGGGGTGCTCTGTCTGCCTTTCCTACTCCTGACCTCTGTGTCCCATTAAGTGGTAACTTCTTTCTTTCTGTTGTTACAGTTACTAGTACCTCTGGATCATCGGTGTGTGAGCTGGTGTTGATGGAGCGTCGGTAGTCCTTGACTTAGCTTTCTGGCATCCATACCTGGCATTTTGCTAGCCTGGATTAGAGAGGATTTGAGCTTCTTCCCTTCCCTGGCTTCTTAGAGGTCGCAGAGACCAGGAACCTCACAGACCAGCAGTGCCCTTCCTCTCGTGGAACTCTGGGGACCAAACTCTGTACAGGGTATGAGAACCTAATTGTTGCCCCAGAGCCCCTTCCTGACCCCAGGGGAGAAATCCAGGACCAGCTCTCTCTCTGGGCTGAGCCGGTTTTGCCCACACCTACCAGGCACCACTTGCCTGCCAGCTGTAATGGGAGGGAGAAGCAACAGACACTTTTATAAAAAAAAAAAATTATTTGTTTGGCTGCCTTGGGTCTTAAGTATGGCATGCAGGATTTTTATTTGCAGCATGTGGAATCTAATTCCCTGACTGGGGATCGATCGCAGGTCCCCTGCATTAGGAGCGTGGAGTCCTAATGCAGCGTGGACCACCAGGGAAGTGCCAGCAGACACTTTCTTGTCATTATCTGTTCAAAAGCCCCCAGCAAATAAAGAGAGTGAGAGAGAGAGAGACACCACCAGGCTAGTGATCTCTAAGCCTCCATCCATTGCCTGCCTTTTACAGCCACATGTATTTATGGTCTCCAGCTTCAGCTCAATCCTCAGTACCCTGGGACCAGACTTTTATGTCTTCCCAGCATGCTTTGCTTTCCCCAGAGGGAATATTGGAGACTTTTATTTCTCTCCTCAAGCCCTCTGTTTCCCCTCCTTCTTGTTCACTGTCAGCCCATGACTTTGCATTTCCCCTCGTAGAGAAAAAGAGCTTCTCTTGTGTAAAGTTGCTGAGCTCCTTCGATTACCTATAAACCTGTCTCCTTTCCCTGCCTGCCTGCCGTCCACCTCTCCATCCTGCCCCAGCCTCTCTTCTCCCGTGGTCTCTGTGATCGTGTGCGCTCCTGGTTTTCCCATCTCTCTGGCCGCTCCCTTTCATTTTGTGTTGCTCTCAGCCCCACCCAGTTCTGAGTCTTCTGTATTACTAGCTGCCAGGAGTCTTTTTCAGTGAGTAAAGTTGATCCAATCACCCTCTGCTTAGAACCTGTCTATGATAAGAACAGGTGTAACTAGTCCACACTGGTAAAAGTCAGAGTAACGGTTACCTCTGGGTGAGGAACCCATGGGTAGGGGAAGTGGGAATTGATTGCAAAAGGGAATGAGGGAGCCTTTCAGTGTGCTGGAAATAACTCTGTATTTTATTTTGGGTAGTGTTTCATGGGCCTCTGCGTATATTGAAATCCACTGAGGTTTCTATTTACTCCTCCCTTGAGTCTTGCCTCAGCGTTTTCCTCCTGTGAAACCCAGGCTATCTGTCTGAGTGTTAAGACACGTAGGTCTTCCAGGCTCATGTAGGACAGTAAGCACAGGTCTCTCCTAATTCTTCATAGACCGTGTTGTCACTGTATATCTGCTTCCCTCACTGGACTGAGGGCTCCCGAAGACCAGGAACCGGCTCTTTTCCGTCCGTTGCTCCCCCAGCACCTCGTGCAGTGACTGGCATGTAGGCCCCTGCTGAACGTCTGTTGAGTGATGAATGCGAGTTCACTTTGTATTTGCTCTGAGCTTGGCCTTCTGTACTGAAAAGTCTCCTTCCCTCCAGCCTGCAGGATGTTTCCTCAGTGAGAGGAAGGCTGTTGCACAATGGCGGTATTTGATACCCCGGAGGAGGCCTTTGGTGTCTTGCGTCCGGTCTGCGTTCAGCTCACCAAGACACAGACGGTGGAGAACGTGGAGCGTCTGCAGGCCCAGTTACAAGCCGTAAGTGACTCTGCCCTTCAGGAACTTCAGCAGTACATTCTCTTCCCTTTGCGATTTACCCTGAAGACCCCAGGCCCCAAAAGAGAGCGCTTGATCCAGAGCGTGGTGGAGTGCATCACCTTCGTCCTCTCTTCCACATGCGTCAAGGAACAAGAGCTCCTCCAGGAGCTCTTCTCGGAGCTCTCTGCCTGCTTGTATTCGCCCAGCTCCCGGAAACCCGCGGCTGTGTCGGAGGAGCTGAAACTGGCTGTGATCCGGGGCCTCGGCACGTTGATGCACTCAGCTTATGGGGACATCCTTCTGACTTTTTATGAGCCCTCCATTCTGCCTCGCT
This sequence comes from Bos mutus, assembly GCF_027580195.1. Lineage (NCBI taxonomy): Eukaryota > Metazoa > Chordata > Mammalia > Artiodactyla > Bovidae > Bos > Bos mutus. The sequence goes on along the minus strand of NC_091629.1, from coordinate 51,226,753 downwards.
TAGGATTTGCCGTATCTCTGCTGTTGGGCCTCGCAGAACAGGAGAAATCCAAGGAAATTAAAATGGCTGCCTTAACATGTCTGCAGGTTCTGCTCTTTCAGTGTGACTGTCCGGACCATCCCCGCACCTTGGATGCGCTCCAGCAGAAGCATCTGGGGGATTTGTTTGCTTCCTTTTTACCTGGACTCTCCACTACCCTGACCAGAGTCATCACAGGAGACTTCAAACAGGGGCACAGCATCGTCGTGTCTTCCCTCAAGGTCTTTTACAAGACAGTGAGTTTCATTATGGCCGATGCCCAGCTCGGAAGGGTCTCAGAGGTCCAGGCAAAGTCTGCCGTGGAGCGCAGGGTAGCAGAACTGATGGTTCACAGGGAAGCCAGCTGGGTAAAAAATACTGGTGACAAGTTGACCATCCTTATTAAGAAGATAACAGAGTGCATTTCAGTCCACCCACACTGGAAGGTCAGGCTGGAGCTGATAGACTTTGTCGAGGCCCTTCTCTTAAAGTGCAGTCGGTCACTGATCGAGTCAGCTGGCCCCCTTCTGAAGGCCCTGGTGAGTCTGACAAACGATGAGAGTCCTGACGTCCAAGCCCAGTGCGATAAAGCCCTGAGGCGTTTCGCAGACGAGAAGGTGGTAGTGGGCAGCAGAGCCTTCGCTGACATCCTGTCAGAAAACCTGCACTCCCTGGCCACGTCCCTTCCCCGCCTGATGAGCTCCCAAGACGACCAGGGCCGATTCTCCACTCTCTCCCTGTTACTCGGATACCTGAAACTCTTGGGCCCCAAAGTGGACTTCGTCCTCAACTCTGTGGCCCACCTCCAGCGCCTTTCCAAAGCGCTTATCCAAGTTCTGGAGTTAGACGTGGCCGACGTCAAAATTGTTGAAGAGCGGCGCTGGAACTCTGAACATCTGAGCGCTTCTTCAGAGGCTCCAGCCGCAAGGCCCTGGGCTCAAATGCAGAGGAGATATTTCCGCTTCTTCACCGACGAGAGGGTTTTTCTGCTCTTGAGGCAGGTTTGTCAGCTGCTTGGCTTCTATGGGAACCTCTACTTGCTTGTGGATCACTTTATGGAACTGTACCACGAGTCCATGGTGTACCGGAAGCAGGCCGCCATGATCCTGAATGAGCTAGTCGTGGGAGCTGCTGGGCTGGGGGTGGAGAATCTCCATGAAAAACACACTCCAGCTGACCCGCAGGAGCTGAGGGAGATTGTGACCTCCATACTGGAAGTGTACACGAGCCAAGAAAACTGGTATTTGGTCACTTGTGTGGAAGCTGAAGAAGCGGGAGAGGAGCCGACGATGAGGTGGACGGGCCTTCAGGCCCTCGCTTCTGGTCCACACTCCTGCCCACCTACCTCTTTCCCTGAATTCTCAAAGCCAAGTCCCACGGTCTGCTCCATGAACAGCAACATCTGGCAGATATGCATCCAGTTGGAAGGGATAGGCCACTTCGCACACGCACTAGGGAAGGACTTCCGTTTGCTCTTGATGTCAGCCCTATATCCAGTACTGGAGAAGGCTGGGGACCAAACCCTGCTCATCAGTCAGGCGGCCATCGGCACCATGACAGACATCTGCCAGGCTTGTGGCTACGACTCCCTGCAGCACCTGATCAATGAGAATTCCGACTATTTGGTGAACGGGATCTCTTTAAACTTGCGTCATCTCTCTCTGCACCCCCACACCCCGAAGGTCCTGGAAGTCATGCTGCAGAACTCGGACTCGAGCCTGCTTCCTTTGGTGGCAGACGTGGTTCAAGATGTCTTGGCCACCCTGGACCAATTTTATGATAAGAAAGCTGCAACTTTTGTCAGTGTCCTGCACACCCTGATGGCAGCGTTAGGTAAATTGAGAGCCCTTTTTAATGCTGATGGGAGGGAAGGACTAGTATCCTTGTTTGTTGCATCTTGTTTTTGTTTGTTTGTTTATTTGTGGTTATGCTATGGAGGACATTGTTTCATTATTTGTATAGTTGTTTATCTGGTCCCACATGTTATGCTAGGGTTCCATTGCTTATGTTCTTATGCTTATAACAGTCTCTTCCATCCCAACAGGCTCAATGCCCCTGCTCCATCCCAGGGACATAAAACCCTGCACACTTTAAATATAAACGTTATTTTTATTTTACAGAGAAGGAGAACTAAAGCTCAGTGAGCTCCTACTTAGCCGAGGTCACACAGTTAATAAGGAGGAAAGTCAGGATTTATGACTTTTTTCTCTTCAATATACCAGACTTTTTCTGACAGTATTTAGAGTTAGCAGTATCTTTGCTAATGGAGAACAGAACTAGCATGAATTATTCAGTCCACAGATAATCCAGAACAGTACTGTCCAACAGAACTTTCTGTGATGGTGGAAATGTTCTATATCTGTTCTGTCCAGTACACTAACCACATGCAGCAAGTGCACCTGAGGGACTGAAGTATTTTTATTTAAATAGCCACACATAGCCAGCGACGGCCACGTCAGAGCAGGCCTAGAAACTTTAACCTTTTAATTGTATGAGTTGGTTTGAATTTCTCTCCTTCCTTTTCACCTCGTTGGGTGTCTGTTGGAGGTATTAGCCACCATTGGCAATGGCAAAGTTTTGGACTCTTAAGAAAAAGAGCCCTCCACTGGATAGTCCATCTTTGCATGAAAAAATAAAAAACTAAAAAACGAGCTATATACATGAGCTCCTTTTATCCAGAGAACATACATCCAGTATTTATTTCAGTACCGCTAGTAGCTGCCAAAGTAGGTGGAAAGGTCACTGACCTCATTCTATCAGCTGACAAAGCCAAGACCACTTAAGAAAAGTTTGTCAAGGAAGATGACTGAACAGGGACAGTCTTCTGCCCTGTAGCTGATCCCGCTTCCAGTGTTCATTCATGAACATGCAATGTAAATGTTCTGTGATTCATTCATTAAATAAAGAGTGCCTGTTAGATGTCAGACACTGTGCTAAATCAGGGTACAGCAGTGAACAAGACAGATAAACTCAAGGAGCTTTCCTGCTCCTGTGAGAGGGTAACAGGAACAGTAGCAGAGTGGTCAGGAAGGGCTTCTCAGAAGAAGGGACATTATAGCTATGACCCAAAGTTTGAGAAGGGCTCATCATGGAGCTTTCATGTCCTTTTCAGGGTTTTAAAGAATATTCAGGCCAAGCAAATAGCAGATGCAAAGGCCTGGAGGGAAGAAAGGGCTTGGGGTCTTTGGAGAATGGGAGAGGGGTCACTGTGGAGAGAGTGACACCAGATGAAATTGAAAGGGTGGGTAAATGTGAATCCCACAGGCCTTGTAGACCAAAGGAAGGAGTAGGGGTTATATTTTGCAACCACGAAGAAGCCTGTGTCCTGGGCTAGTCACTGGGATAGCAGCCATGACCAAGGAGAACCTGGTGGTCCCTGCCCTTGTGGAAGTGCAGCTAACACTTGCTGACTGTTTATAGATTTTAGATTATGAATGGCTTCCATGGCCCAAATATTCCAGGGCCTAGACTCCTGCCCGTAGTGCTTTGGAGAACTCTGCTGCTGCTGCTGCTGCTGCTGCTAAGTCGCTTCAGTCGTGTCCGACTCTGTGCAACCCCATAGACGGCAGCCCACTAGGCTCCCCCGTCCCTGGGATTCTGCAGGCAAGAATACTGGAGTGGGTTGCCATTTCCTTCTCCAAAGCATGAAACTGAAACGTGAAAGTGAAGTCGCTCAGTCGTGTCCGACTCTTTTCGACCCCATGGACTGCAGCCCACCAGGCTCCTCCATCCATGGGATTTTCCAGGCAAGAGTACTGGAGTGGGGTACCATTGGAGAACTCTACTATGTCTTAATTTGAGTTTTAAAAAATATATTAAGAAAAAGCCTATTAAAAATATCCTCAGGGACTTCCCTGAGAGTCCAGCAGTTAAGACTCCATGCATCCAGTGCAGGGGTTTCGGGTTTGATCCCTGGTTGAAGAACTAAGATCTCACATGCTGTGCAGCATACACACACTCATTGTAGTTGTGCCTGCTCAGTTGTGTCGAACTCTTTGTGACCCTTTGGACTGTAGCCCACCATGCTCCTCTGTCCATGGGATTATTCAGGCAAGAATATTGGAATGGGTCACCATTTTCTCCTCTAGGCGATCTTTTGGACCCAGGGATCGAAACCTCTTCTTCCTGTATTTCCTGCACTGCTGATGGATTCTTTATCTGCTTTAGCCATGGAGAAAGGCCAAAGTGTGTTAGTCACTCAGTCACGTCTGAATCTTTGCAACCTCATGGACTGTAACCTGCCAGGCTCCTCTGTCTATGGAATTACTTATATATATATATTCTCTCAGGAGATATCTCATTTTGGGCCTTGAAAATGGAATTGCCTTGGATTGCCAGTGTCTTTGATCATTTCTAAAGGAGGGATCCTGTATAGCACCCTTTCCTTAAATTGTAGAAAGGATAATGAGGATGGCAAAAGCTTGACTTGATAACATCCTAGGAAAAGCTGCCAAAGTGGGGATAGCTATTCCAGAAGTTTCAAAATAACCCAGACAACACTTGCATTTTGGATGGTAAGCAGTTCTGTGGGGAACGCACATGTGGGGATCAGCCCTGCATGAAGCAAAGTAGCACTGTCTGCTGGCTTTCTTTCTTCTAATTGATGGTCACATTCTCTTAAGACAGAAGTGGAAGTGTGGTCTCAGGGAACTTCCGAAAGGTTTTAAAAGAACCCGGTATGCCTTTTAGGAAACCGAGTTACTATAAGCACAGCGTTTCACACTCATTGACTAAAAAGCCGTAAGGTTCCATAGTGAAGGCAAGAACTGTCAGTTAAATTACTGCTTAGCACCAGCTACTGGTTGGCTGATTATTTGTAACAGCAACAACAACAAAAAATTGAGTCTCTTTGAAAAATGAGGAAGCATCCATGCCACACACCTTGGCCCCCGAAGAACGTGCCACATGCACACACGGAGCTGCTGTATTGTTTTGATGGCCGCATAGTGTTCTGTTGCATGGCTGCACCATGGTTTAAGCAGTCCTTTCTTGGTGGACATTTTGTTTGTTCTGATCTTTTTGCTCCCCCAAAAAAATGCTGCAGTGAGTATCTTTGTAGGTCATTTTGAACATGTCTAAGTGTATCTATAGGGTAAATTCCTAAGACAATTGCTGGCTTAGAGAGTGTTACATTTGAGTCTTTGATAGAGAGATACAGTTTCAAATTGCTCTGTAAAGAGGTTACACCAATTTAAACTTCGATCAGCAGTATAAGAGAGCAGCAATTTTGCCACCCCCCACCCACCCTGTATATTACCTTAGCTTTTTGATCTTTGCTAATCCAGTAGGAGAAAAATTGCACCTTATTATAGTTTAATTTGCATTAAGAGTGAGGTTGAGCTTCTTTTCATATGTTTAAAAGCCATTTGTGAGCAAAGACTTTTTAATGTCTGGCAGTAGCCTTAAATCTAGAAAATAATCTTCGCAGCGTGTCTGCTTTCAGCAGTGTAAATGCTGGGTACTGGCTTTAACCCATTGGGACTGCAGTCCCTCAGAGTACAATAAGGACAGGTTTATGTCTGGGCAGTGAAGCACTGGCATAATCGATCCCTTCATGTAGGAACCTTCAAATACTGAACCAGGGGTTCTCATGTCCAGCATTCGCTCTCTGCCACTCCCAGTTGCCTGGCCCAGGCATAGCCCATCTGCTACTGCTGTGACTCTTTGCAGATACTCCTTGATAGAAAGGAGATTGTTGCTGCTGTTGTCTTAGTTGCTAAGTTGTGTCTGACTCTTTGTGACCCCATGGACTGCAACCTGCTAGGCTCCTCTGTCCATGGAATGTCCCAGGCAAGAATACTGGAGTGGGTTGCCATTTCCTTCTCCAGGGAATCTTCCTGACCCAGGGATTGAACCCACGTCTCCTCCTTTGGCAGGTGGATTCTTTACCGCTGAGCCACCAGGGAAGCAGAAAGGAGATTAGCAGGTGCCAAAGGTTATCAGAGACTTTCCCCTGCTGTCTGCAAAAGGAGGACAAAAATTCAGGCTACAGGGCTTTCTTATTGTTTTGTTCTTTAAGTATTAACTGCCATTTTGAACTGAAGCCCTGGGGGACCCCAATATATAAAAAGAGTTAAAACTAGAGCAGTGCTGGCCACAGAAAGTGTAGAAACCCTGTTCCCACCCTTTAACCTGCTGTCTGTGGGTGCCCTTCCTCTTGTGACCCTGAGACGTTTCTGCAGAGCCCTAGGGCTCCTCAAGGCACAGTTTGAAAACCAGATTCGGTACTGTTTGAAGCTTATTCCGTGGTGACACATCAGAAGTATTAGAGGATCACTGAAGAAGGAAAAGCTTTGGAGAGAAAATGCCAGCCTTCTGAAGCATTTTGTATCAAATACCTGTGTGAGCCTTGTTAGTTCTCAAGGCTCTGCTGAACCTCTCTTGTGCTGATGAGCAATGTAGTCTGCACTCAGAATTTTGTCTCTTGTAGCTGTCCTTCAGTCTAGCGTATTTATTCATTCAGCGTGTGTTTTGAGCATCCACTCCATGCTGGGCAGACTGACTTTGCAGGGGTAATCACTGGAGCACAATGTCTAATGGGAGATTCAGGCACTAAACAAGACATACAAAGTAAATACAGTAACTGCAGATGCTGATGAGTTGAAATGAAAGAACATTAGACGTGAAAAGAACATATCTAATATAGCATACAAGAGACTGAAGTTGGGATGGGGTACGGGAGTCAAGGGATGGCTTTACTGGGTGAGGTGTATTTGTATTAAGATACTAAAAGTGAGTTGGAATTAACCAGATGTGACATAGGGGTGAAAGTATTCCAGACAATGAGAACAGCATGTGCGGAAGTTCACAGGCGGGAGGACATCTGACAGACTGGAGGAACCAGAAGACGGTCAGTGAACAGGCAGCCAGGAGTGGTTAGAAGAGAAGATTGGAGAGAGGTAGAGACTGGATCCTGTGGTGGCCACACGGGCCATAGCAAAGAGCTTATTCTAGTTAGAAGGTACTAATGCCTATCGTCAATGACCAAGGTGATCGTTATAACACTTTATTTACAGTTCAGTGGTTCCCAGACGCGGGTCATCTCGGGCAACTCCAGGAGCAAAGCGTAGGGGAAGAGGGAAGTCCTTTGAGCCAGAGACCAGCAAGTCTTGAGAAAGGCCTTGAGAACCCCACCACAGCTGAAGACATCGAGCAGTTCGTGCTGAACTACCTCAAGGAAAAGGATGTGGCAGCTGGGAATGTCTCAGATCTTGATAATGAAGACGGTAACTATCATTTATTTTGGCTTCAACTGTTTTGTTTGTTTGTTTGTTTTCTTTTTGAAGTAGATTATTGTAAAAAAATGAAACATCGTTATAGACAGTTTGGAAATAAGAAGTGTCATTCATAAGCCCACCATGCTGACGTAGGCATCCTCACTTTGTGTGCTGTCTTTTTTCCATCCTTTTCTGTTGCAGGCCTGTTTTTATTTGATTGCAGCCACAGTTGAAATGTATGATACCCCTTTTGCATTTAGTTATATAAGAAGGAGCTCTTCATGTTGCTATGGAGTTTTCATAATTAATGTTTTAATAGCTGCTCCTAAGCATCCATTCCCCTGTGGGAAGTTTAGGTTGCTTCTAGCTTTTCACTCTGATAAACAGTGCTTCAGTGTATGATTCTGCGCATGTGACCTTTTCCTTCCTTTTGCATATTTCTTTATAAATCCCAGAAGTGGGATTTCTAGGTCAAGGATATGAACATTATTTTACGCCTGCCAAATTGCCTTCCAGAAAGGTTGTGTCAATTTACGCCTTCCCCTTAGCAGTACAGGATTAATACTGGTTTCACCACGGCCTTGCCAACAACGACTATCACCAGTTTTACTCCTCGCTGAATCAAACTGGTTCTGATTATTTCACTTTGCATGTCTTGGATCACTAGAAAGGTCAAACATCTTTCTGCATGCATCTTTCCTAACAGTTTTTTTTTTTTCTTATGCCCATTATCTTTTCATACGCTTTGTCCATTTATTTTATTTATTGGTAGGAGGAGATTCCAGTGTTTTTCTTACCAACTGATATGATAAAGAAGGGAGTTTAGGCTAATTGAAGCTTTGGCCTGTTGTTTTATTCACAAGCTCAATCTGGAGCTTCAGGTCACGGAAGGATTAATAAATTATTAGAATCTCCTCTGCAAACATAAAATGCCAAGTCATAATGAGCTTGGTGGTCTCAGAACTATCCTAAATCGAACTGAGTCCCAAATTAGTTTGTTAGGTTGGAGTTGAGCATATTTCTCTCTCTTTTTTTTTTGGCAGTCTCTACTCTGAGGCTCTGGTGAACTGAAGCCAATACTTTTTCAGGATAACAGGAAATAGTAGTTCAATGCAGCAAACTACAACAGATTCCTTCTAAATAGCAGGGGAGCGTCACAACCAAGAACAATTTATGCAGAGCTGAGTTGTTTTTCTCTCCAGAAACAGAATTTTCTAATCAGAAATCCATCCAGCTTTTTCTTCTCCATTTTGTTTCTGGAGCCAACCCAATCCTTGTAAACTGCACCCCTTAACCAAGCCTAGAAACCATGAAGGAGAGGCATCTTGATCCCTGGTAATCCAGATCGCCCATTCCTGTTTGAAATTCTAGCATCGTCCCTGAATCCATTCTTTCATGATTAGGAGCTTCTGGTTCTAGTTGATGTTTGCCAGGAGCGGAATGAATGAATCAAATTTTTCTTCCAATAGCAAGAATCTGCAGCTCTCAAATAGCATTCCACAGTAGGTGAATTTCAAACAACCAGTCCTCCTCTAGAAGCAGAGCACAGCCTTGTTGTTCTTATCGTTATCATTCATCAAGTACACACCACACACTTGGCATTATAAGGAATGTTTAGATTGATAGTGGTTTGACATGGGTTTTTTTGTTTTAGCTATAAACGCACCTTGGGTATCTGAAGCCTCTTTCACCAGGAAATCCAAGCATCCTATAAACACATTTTCCTTTATCTTTTCAGCATTGTTAGAGACAGATATGGACTCTTAAGATTCTGTTTTTCCAGCAGAGGAAACTGAAATGGAAGAAAGTTAGGGGAGCAATGCTCAACTCCGTGTAAATGAGCACAGCTGATACTGAGGATCGGGGAGGAGGCTAGAGGCTATAAGCAGAGGGAGGAAGAATTTCAGGGAAGGCGTTTTGGCCTGGGTTTCACGCTTCTCAAGTGTTTTTTGTTTTAATTTACAAACTTACACTTATCTCATGCAATGTAGCACTCCAGGCGGTGAAAGCAAATAACTGGTGACATTCATCTCATTTAATTCTCTCAACAAGCCAATGCTTTATCCCCATTTTTGTCAGGTGAGGTAACATGGGGTGAGAGGAGCTGCTCGTAGGATGAGGAGGCAAGACTAGTCCTCTGACCAAACCCCATCACTGTATGTTGCATCAAGCTGCCCTGGTGTTATCCCTCATACCAGGAGGTACAAGGCTTGATCTTGGCCCTCCAAAGAGCTTCCAGGCTGGTAGAGAAGACAGACACGTACCCCCTTAGTCAAAAGGAGAGGAAAGAGAATAAAGGGCCAGAGGCCCACCAGGGAACTGCCCAGCCTCAGGGCTCCCAATTAGAACCTTGCCCTCTTATGTTTTTATTTTAAATATTTATGAATGGCAACTTAGAAAAGGCTAATGGTGTAGGGAAAAAATAAAAATCCTTATCTTGTGACCCCATCTCTGTTAATATTTTGTACTTCCTCCTGTCTTTATATAAAACTTTATATAATAGTACTCACACTGTGTATGCAATTTTGTATCCTGCTTTTCTCTTTTTAACACAATGTTATTTCATAAGCATTTTCCCTTGTCCTTAAAGCCCTTGATAAACACAAATTTTCAGGCCTTCATAACATGCCGTTCATTTTATGGATCATACCATGGTTTATATAACCATCCCCCTACAGTGGACATGGAGGGTTTCCCTAGCTGTTAGAGGTAGTATTTTGGTGAATATCTTGACTCAGAGCTTGACCCACCTTTTTTACATGGTTTTCTTGGGATCAGTTCCTCGACATTTTCCCTCTAAAATCTTACTCCAGATCTGAGATTGGGAGGTTAAGTTGAGGTGCGGCATCTCTCAGGAAACACTGCCCCCAGGTATCCATTTTTTCCAGAGGAGCAGTCAGACCCTCCCGAAGTGGAGGGGGATGACACCGGTCCCCACGTGGAGCCACCACTGCCAGTGCAGATCCAAATAGCCACGGACGTGATGGAGCGCTGCGTCCACTTGATGTCAGATAAAAGCCTGAAAATGCGCTTGAAGGTCAGTGTGCAGCCCTACCCCTGCGTTCACAGAGCAGCGGGATGAGGTTTGGTCTGCGGGCAGTGACTGCAGGGTGAGCAGGAGCCACCCTTATTTCCGGTGCATGTGTGGTGGCCGAGAGAAGGCCCCAGGAGGAATTTATCTGTGGGATGCCATCTTATTCTTTCTGTATCGACCCAGATGCCAAAAGGGAGCTGAGTCCCCTTGATGGAATTAAAAAGCACAAAGTTTCAGAGAGTCATCGCATCTCCAAGGGCGGCGGGGAGGGAAGTCATAAGCTTTGGGAAGGATATCATTTTCCGTGCTGACTTAATGTGGGACACAGGTTTTAATACTTTAAAGTGGTCGTTCTTCCAAGCCTGACTGTAGCCCTTATCTCTGTTTCCGCTTCCATTCTCATCCTAGGCCGAGCATCAACACTTTTCTTAATCTTACATCCTCACTTGCTGGCAGTTTCTGAAGCAGCAGTTTCCTCCCCATCAGCAAGGACTTAAACTATACAGTAGTGATTCTGATAACAGGCTGGGGGCATGGGGGCAGGGTGAGCATGGGAGACACAGTTTTCAGATCACCTGGGGGCAGATCTGACACCCAAAGGAAAGCACAGCCTGACCCGCTCCTGCCCACCCCCAAGCAGGAGTGAGGAACACAGCCGCCTCCATGAATTACTGATAGTGACTAGGGCACTTCGCCCTGACCAGGGGCAGTGGGCTGGAAAACCCTGGCCCACAGATTACTTCAAACTTCAGCATCTGGGTTTTGTGGACTTGTTTAGTCTTCCCAGAGATACTTCTTAGTATTTTCTGTTCCATTCAGGAGTCATTTTTCAGGTGCCTTTTGTTAGTGGTGTCTGGTTGATACATTAACAAAGTGTCTTCCCTCTTCTGGACACTTTGTAGCAGCCATGTATGAAAGTGAAAGTCACTCAGTCATATCAGACTCTTTGTGATCCCATGGGCTATACAGTCCATGGAATTCTCCAGGGCAGAATACTGGACTGGGTAGCTTTTCCCATCTCCAGGGGATCTTCCCAGCCCAGGAATTGAACCTAGGTCTCCCACATTGCAGGCGGATTCTCTACCAGCTGAGACACAAGGGAAGCCCAGTTGCCATGTAAACACTGTAGCTATGGAGAACGTCAGCACTGGAGTCAGATCGGCATACCCGAGTTCAAATCCTGGCTCTGCCCCTCACTAGCCACATCACCTTTTTGAGCATGTTCTGCTTCATCTGTAAAGTAGACATGATGATGACCTGCCTCACTGAGTTGTTGGCTATAAGTAAAAAACAGCATCAGGTGTGGCATTTATACTCATTCACTTATTCGCTCAGTACTTACTGAGGACTGCTACAGATCAGACAGAGGGTGTGTAGAAGGAAGTGAAGCAGACATGATCTCTGTCTTCATGGAAATTTCTGTCTCTCAAGGGGAAAGAGGTGATGCACAGATACACACATGTACATGGAGGAAATGCTGTGAAGATAGTAAGAGGTTCTATGATAGAAAATTCACCCCTGTAGTAAACGTGTTTGGAAACCTACTCTCCCACGGCCTGTTGAATAAGAGGGAGCTTACGTTCTGATTTAGACCAGGTTGTTGGGTGATGTTTAAGCTTAAAGGCTGAGAAGGAACCAGCCCTGCAGGGGCAAAAGGGAGAGGAAGAACATTCCAGGCAAAAGGGGGAAAACATGCATCTTTGAGTCAATGAAGTATGGTGTAACTTGCCCAGTTAGTGACAGAACACAAATCCAAAGCCAGTCAGCAATCCCAAAGCCATTTCTCCCTGAGTACTACCCTTCTCTCCTGAGGTTTCTCTTCTTCCCCTAACTATTCAGCCCTCAAGGGCAGGGCCTATTTTGTTCTCTGTTTCTATTCCAGTCTTCCTATGACCAGCACACACTAGGCATCCAATCTGCGTTTCCTGCAGACCTCACTCTGTCTTCCTAACTCACATACGCACCCTCACCTCTGTGCTGGGGGAAAGCCTGCCCTGGTCATCATGGTGACCGCTGCCTGTGACCCTGAGCAGGCCGTCTATCTTCAGTGAACTTTGAGACATGAGAGATCAGGAGACATATTTTCAGGAAAGGTAAAAAAACCAATTGACATCTAGGCTATCCCAGACCTCTCTTCTGAGGTCTACCGGTGTCCCAGCTGCCTACTTGACCTCTCTGCTTAGAGGTCACAGAACCCGATCTCCCTCCCCTCTCCCAGTTTCCTCCCTCTCCCCTGTTCTTGTCTCGTAAAGCTGCACCTGCATCTGTTCAGTTGCTAAGCCTGAATCCAAGCAGCTCGCTTTAATACTTTTCTTCACCTCCCCAAAGAGCAAGTCCTTCAGCAGTTTAAGCCATTTCATCTCCAAAACAGATCTCAAACACTTCACATCCTTGCCTCTGTCTCCAGCGTGTGGCTGTGTGACTCCACCCCCACGCCACCCAAGTGGACATATGTCTTGGCTTCCTCCAGGGCCTCCTCACTTCTTCTCACTCCCCCTTCAAGTCCTCTCTCCACTCAGCAGCCAGAGTGACCTTTTTAAAACATGAATTGTATCATGTCACGTTCCTGAACATTCCCCTGGCTCCCCACCACATTTAGTACCAGATAAAAAAAGTCTTAACGTGATGCCTTCATGGTCCAGCCCCATCTTACCCTCCTCTGTCATGCTCCATGCTGCCCTGCTCTAGTTTCTTTTTAATTTTATTTATTCATTTATTTGGGTGTACAGGGTCTTAGTTGCTGCACACGAGATCTTTGTTGTGTCATGTGAGATCTAGTTTCCTGACCAGGCATCAAACCCAAGCAACCCTGCATTGGGAGTGCCAAGCCTTAGCCACTGGACCACCAGGGAAGTCCCAACCCTTCCACTCTTTATGTGACTAGCTCCTGCTCATCCTTTATGCCTCCTTGTGGAAGTTACTACCTTGTTTCTGCCTTGCTTATCTCCTTACAGCAACCTTGCAAGGAAGATACTGACATCCCCACTTTTGACAGAGGAGGAAGCCAGCCCAGCAGCCCTCCCGGCAGCTTGTATGGTGTAGATCCCTCCCTTTAGTGTCTTTGCATTTCTCCCTTGATTTTGTCCTTCGTAGCACTCGTCACAATTGGCGATCATTCATCCGTTTATTTGTCTTAGCTAAGGTCTGAGACCTTGGGTCTTTCCGCAGTTGACCATAAGCCCCTCATGAAGGCAAGGAAACACGTGTATTATGAACACACATATTTTGTCCCTGTGTGCTACCACCCAGTATACCTCACCAGTGGTTGACATGTAGTCAGGAACTCATGAATACTTATTTGACTTAATGAGTGTCTAAGTTTTATTCTTTTCAAGTGGCGACTTGATCGCAGATATTTGGTTTCAAGCCTTTATGGTCTGCTGCAATCACGTCCTCTTCCCTTTCAGGTCCTGAACGTGCTGGATCTGTGCGTGGTTGTTCTGCAGTCCCACAAGAACCAGCTGCTTCCCTTGGCTCATCGGGCATGGCCCTCGCTCGTACACCGACTCACCAACGATGACCCCCTGGCGGTGCTCAGAGCCTTCAAGGTACCTCACCAGAGCCCCACTGCCATCAGTCATAGGGATGGGGAGATGTAGGCTGAAAGCTCAGCAGTGTTTTGGGGGGATTGGTTCTCTTTTTATCTGATGTGACCTACTATACCTTGAAGAAAGTACAGAAAAATAAGAAAAGCACAGAGAAAAAGAAATGAAAGTCAGTTTCCTTTTGAATTTGAAGCAGAATGAGTGAGCTAGTAGATGAAAGGGCCACCAGTATCCACTGAGCACCTCCTGTGCCCCAGGCAGCATGCTTGGCAGTTCTCCATGTGTGAGCTCATCTTACAACACCCTTGCAAGGAAGATAATAACATCCCCATCTTTGACAGAGCAGGAAACAAGCCCAGAGATATTAAGGAACTTTCTCAAGATCACACAGCTAGGGACTTCCCTGGTGGTCCAGTGGTTAAGAATCCGCCTGCCAGTACAGGAGACACAGGTTCAATTCCTGGTCCCGGAAGATCCCACATACCTCAGGGCAGCTAAGCCCTTGTGCCACAACTACTAAACCCACAGTCTGGGCCCAGGCTGCACAACAGGAGAAGCCACCACAGTGAGAAGCAACGAGAGGGTAGGCCCCCACTCAGCACAGCTAGAGAAAGCCCTCACACAGCAGTAAAGACCCAGATAGTCAGTGATAGAACCTGAGTCTGTGAGTCACCGCAACTAGAGGGTAGCCCCCCACTCAGCACAGCTAGAGAAAGCACTCACACAGCAGTAAAGACCCAGACAGTCAGTGATAGGACCTGAGTCTGTGAGTCACCGCAACTAGAGGGTAGCCCCCCACTCAGCACAGCTAGAGAAAGCCCTCACACAGCAGTAAAGACCCAGATAGTCAGTGATAGGACCTGAGTCTGTGAGCTCATGCCCACCTCTGTGCATGGCACAAAGAGTCAAGGTGAAGAGGCCGAGGGTCTGCAGTCTAGCAGTGGGCATCCTCTGTCCAGCTGAGCAGCTCTGGACAAAGCTTGCGGCCACCCAGCCCACCTTTCTCATAGTTGTTGTCAAGGATAAAATGGGACTATTTGATGAAATGCTTCAAAAAGGTAAAAGCCCTCTGTGTATGCATGGTATTATTCTCCCTGAGTTAGTTTGGCTTATGTTAGCACACATATTTTGGCTTATTTATTTATATCCTTCCTTGTTCTAAAAAGCACTTAAGGCAGCTTACAGAGATACATTTACCATGGCAAGCTAACATAAATTAGAAGTGAGTGAGCAAGATAAGGCAAAGAAAAAAAGATGTGTAGGGATATAAAATGAAGCCAGGGATGCAACTGATATACTTGGCAGAAGTATATTGTGTTTCTGTAAGATTCTTTAACATATACTGGACCAAAATGCAAGCTTACATTGATAACATACAAAATTGTTAATGTATTTTCAAAAGCAAAATGTGCAAGGTGACACACAGATGTGTTGGTGGTGGGGCGGGGTGGGGAGAGAGAGAGAGAGGGAAGAAGAGAAGTTAGGGGAAGGGAGGAGGAAGGAGGTCTTGCTCAAATTGTACTCAGCTGTGCTGTTTCCTTTAAGAAAATTAATAGGTTATCTGAAATGACAGCAAGTGTGGAAAAAAATATAAAGGTGTATGCACTGTAACTGAGGCTGCTTTCCCACTGCCAGACCCATTGGTGACCCTTGAGCTCCGTCAGGCCTTGTGCAGCCCAGCTGAGGGCGCTGAAATAAGTGCCTCGTTCTCTACAAAGTCAGCAAATGCTCTCTGTGCTGGATATGCCTTGCTTACCAATTTTTAAAGAAATTCTTATTATCCTGTACACTCAGTCCTGTGCAGTGGGGCAAAACGTTTCAATATGTTCTGCTAGAGAAAGTTTAAAACGAGACATGCAAAGAGACTGCCTGTTGTGAAAGTTGGAATGAGGATGATGTACATAATAGATTGTGCCACGGAACAGAAGGAACTCTGACTCAGCTCTGCCCACCAGGGTCCCTGCCCAGACCCAGCCAAGGACCTCGGCCAGTCACTGCCCTCCCGACACCTGCACATGGCAGCAGCTGAGCTGGGCCTGGGCTCCTGGGCCTGTTTGTGTGTTTTCAGCCAACTCTTTCAGAGTTAAAAAGCACAAGTCTTTCCTTCAAGGGCTGTTAGGAAGATTCGAGAGATGATCTATGTGAACTGCTTTAAGCTCTTGTTTTTTTTTTTAACAAAAAAGAAGGAAAATTCAGGTATTAACCATATTATTCATCCAACCCAAGATTCCTTTGAATTATTCTCCACGTAATCTGTATTTATGGATAGAAGCAGCCATGCCTCGGGAACAGAGACCTCCGAATTCATAACTGTCAGAATCACAAACCGTGGGCAAGGAATTAACAGCAATAATTCTATTTTTTTTTTCCAAGCAGAGACTGAGATGAAATTGAATTACCAAACATTCTCCTAAACGCTCTTGCTGCCTTAGCAATGTTCAGTCACCGGATTAGGGACTGTTTCCGCAGGTTTTGCGTACCCTGGGAGGCAAGTGTGGCGATTTTCTAAGGAGCCGGTTCTGCAAAGATGTCTTGCCAAAGCTGGCTGGCTCTTTAGTCAGCCAGGCTCCCGTCAGTGCCAGAGCTGGACCAGTTTACTCCCACACGCTGGCCTTCAAGTTGCAGCTGGCCGTCTTACAGGGCCTGGGCCCCCTCTGTGAGAGACTGGACCTCGGTAGGTACCAGCCCGTTTCGCCTGGACCCACACCCCATCCTCTCTGTCTCACCTGCTCTGTTGCCCTCTTTACTTGGCCCTGCTCCCCTCATCTCCCTTCCTGTGCACATCCTTCCATCTCACTTTGGCCTCATTTATCCGTTTACCTTGCTGTGTTTTTTGACTTGGGGATGGAGTATAGAGCCCATGCATCTTGCCGGGCTGTTCCAGTTTCATGCAACAGCAGTGGGTTACTGCTCATCCCTGACGAAGTCTGAGGGCCAACGCTTGTTTTGTTTTTCCTCTCTGCAGGTGAGGGTGACCTGAATAAAGTGGCGGATGCCTGCTTGATTTACCTCAGTGCCAAACAGCCCGTGAAATTACAAGAGGCGGCCAGGAGGTACGTCTGCTTGATCACCTGCATCTCTTTTACGTTTGTCCTAAATTATGGATGATTTGCTAATGGTGAGCAGAGTGGAGGCATTTCTGCTCCTTTCTCTTCTCTCTCTCCTCGCCAGGTTAAGATGGGTTCTTTAACTGTGCCAACATCCAGAGATGGCATTTTGACTAGATGCCTTTCTCTTTGAAAGTAACCTTTTCCTCTGCTGCAGTATCAGCAACAGTTCCAAAGGGGCCAGAAGCATAAAGACAGTGTCCTGGACGGGAGCAGGCAGAGGGTGATTGGCTTCTAGCTCTCCTCCCTGGTGACCCTGGCACCTCTCTCTCAGCTCCCCCACTCGCAAAGCAAAAGCATTGGGTTATTGATCTACCAAACCTTGGCTCCACAGAATGTCTGAATGGTCTTCAGGTGCCACAGACCCTCACAAATCGTATGCAGCATTGTGTGTGTGTGTGTGCAAGCAGACACGTACATGTCTTTCTCTAGATGGAGTGTACATCATTCATCTGATATATAATAGGAGTCTGTGAACCAAGAATTATTCAAAACCCCTAGACTAATGATTTAAAGGGCCTTTTCAACTCTGAAATTATGTGATTCTCATTTCTAAAAGATTTGCTTATTGAAGAATAGCTCTACTGCCTTCAACAGAAGAACCTATGTCTGGTTCCGAGAGTCCTAAGGAATATTCAGCAAAAGCTAAAACTGAGCACAGCAGCCTTCCCCCGACTTGAGACCCACAGTGCACCCTGACCCTTCTGTCCCGAGCCCTCCTTCTAGCCGGCAGCAGCCTGCGCCCTGGAACTGCCATCTTTGGATGTCTGCAGCGGAGGTGAAAGCTGGCCGGTCTGCCTGGCACTGCCTTCTGCCCTGGGCCTTACAGTTCCACCTCCCCAGGCAAAGAAACAGCCCCTCCAACTCCATCAGTTTCTGGAAATGTGCCCCTAATCTTCCTTGGTGGGCTCAGTGTCGCCTCACTCCCTGAAGGGCTGGAAGGCTGCTCTCTGTCTGTGAGTGAGGAAAGCCCACTTGCTCCCTTATAAACCTTGCACTCTCTGGGAGTGATGGAAATATCTCTTCGAATTGATTTATTATCCTTTCCAGTTTTCTGCTCTTGATTTCCCCACTTCCCTTTTTTCTTTCTGTCCCTTTCCTGTCACATCCTCTAGGCCCAGAATCAGTCATGGTTTCTCGAGCGCAGGGGCGCATCTCAACCAGCTTCTTGTCCCCAGACATTCTCGTTCCTTAAAGATGAAAATCGTCCTCCCCCAGGCAGAGTCCCTGAAGCTAATTGTGCTCTGATTTAAAGTACAACTCATGAACATGATGGATCCATCTGGAAGCAGATTCTTCTGGGTGTCTGCTACAATCGAGAGTCTGAAAGGTCTGGTTTTTCTCATCTCCCATCTCATTCTACTTTTCCTCCACCCTCCCCATAGCTGTCCTTCCAATTCAGACCCATCAAACAGGCTAATATTCACAATTCATTATCTTTTCATTTCTAATTTTTTTTTTTTTTTGCCACTGAAAGCAATCAAACCCAAACTGGACCTTGCTGACTCTTGAGTTGGAATTCCAGGTGCCTCAGGAGGAGGCGGGTGGGGAAGGAGGAGGTTGCTGCCAGCCTGATCGAGGTGCCTTTTGTTTGCTCCACCGCATTCCACTCAGGGTTGAGTCAGATGACCTCCTTCTGCCGGGCGGGCCAGGCGGGGAGGAAGTACAAGGTTGATTGCTTCACGAATGCATCATCTGCAAACTTATTTTGAAGTCAGGGGAAAAAAATACCTGTGTTGTCCTTGATCCGGAGCTGATTTGGCATCTTGATTCAGAAATTAATAAGCTGTCTAAAGGGGAGAAGAAGCGTGAGACAATAGGCAACCTGGTCCCTTTGTGAGTCTGATTGCAGAGCAAAGCAGGGAGAAGGGTGGGCCAGTGAGTATGAAAGCAGTCAGACCTCCAGGGACTAACGAACGAGGTCCCCTGAGTGAGACACAGGCCCCAGCTCAGCAAATGGCCGCACATCCATCCTGTTGTTTGTCCTTAATTCTCCTCTTTCCTTCACATGCCGCATCCGTTCCAGAAGTGAAGCCTGTCTATCTAACTTGCAATATCTCTCTTAACACTGTCTGC
The DNA here is from genome assembly GCF_027580195.1 of Bos mutus. Lineage (NCBI taxonomy): Eukaryota > Metazoa > Chordata > Mammalia > Artiodactyla > Bovidae > Bos > Bos mutus. The sequence goes on along the minus strand of NC_091629.1, from coordinate 51,207,756 downwards.
TTCTCCTTACCTCCAAGCTGCCAGGCCAGGCACCCTCATCTCTTTACGATCCCCTGCAGAAGCCTCACCCCAGCCCCCTGCTTCCACTCCTGCCCCTCAGTGTTCCGCCCCGACAACTGTCAGTGACACCCCTACCCACTTGGGGGAGAAGTAAAGGTGGTGTGTTCTTTGCCAGCGCCCATAAGGGAGTTCTGTAGCCAGAGGGTTACAAAAACTCCAGTCTCAGCTCCGTATTCAAGAGAACTAGTACAGACTAGAGCCGTTCAGAGACGCCCCAGCTCCCTCCAGGGCAGTGACTTCCTGGCACCGGGCAGGTGACTGGCTGGGCTGTGGTAGGGCTGGTGAGGATACCTGGGAGGGCAGGTGGCTGCTCTGAGCCCACCCCCACCCCAACGCAAAAAGGAGATGGAGGAGCAGCTGTGTCTGTAGGTCTGGCAGGTGGGGGTTCGGTGAGACCTCGGCAGGGTGGCCTGCCTCATGTGGGGATGGAGGCAGACTCAGCAGCTCGAGGCGAGTTCCCCTTTGCGTGTATTCACGGTTGGATTTTTCCTTCCTCCTGTTTGCTCCTCCTGGCTCCAAAGAATGACCAAGCCTGTGTTTGCTTTTTTAATTTGTCATATTAAATATAGCCTTTGTGGCAGGCTTTTACATCCTGGCTGTAAACTCTAGAAATGGAAATTGATCAGGGGGTGGTTGATATAACCAAGGCCATAAATGCTAAGAACGGAGATGCCATTCCAGTTTAATGCTTTTATCTAGCGAATGTGCCTTGTAAGGAGGAACATAAATCTTGCAGCTTGGTTGGGGGGAGGGGGGCGGGATGGGGGGCATGGGGGTGGGTGGTAGGAGTAGGGGTATAATCTTGCTGTTTGTTACCACCAGGTGTCACTGTTAACTGGCTGTGCAAGAGAAAATACCAACCCTCCCAGAGTTCACCTAGTTAAGTGATTTCAGTGGGTAACAAATGAGAAAACCATGTTTGGGGTGTGGGAGGAGGGGTCAGCATGTCAGGAGCTATAAATAAGGCCCAGTCCTGAGAATAAGCACTGGAGTACAGAATAACACGTTCTCTCAGCCACGCCCCCGTCTCAGCCTTGGAGAACTTAACTGACATCAATTCCCCAGTGGCCCCAGTGGCCTTTGAGGCACCTCCCGGCATGCATTGGGCCTCCACGGTTCTGTGCCTTTCTGGCCACGGAGCTTTTCCTTCTCCTACATGAAAGGAATCTGAGATGAGCACGCATTCCCCCAAATTCCTGTGTTTTTCCTTCCAATCAGTACATGCTCTCAACCTGGTTCAGTTCAGCTCCATTAAAACCACACTCCTCAGGCCTCTCTCCGAGCAGCCTCTGAGGTTCCCTGTCTTTTGCATACATCATCCAGTCAGTCTCCCACCCTCAGGCTAAACAGAACTAGAACTGGGCAATATCTGTTTTTTCAAACTTGGAAGCCCATGCCCAGCAAGGGAGGGACAATGCTTTCAGGCCACCCAGTTTCCACCCCCACAGTCCTAACTCCGCCTGTCACTCTGAGGTGCCAGGTGGGGGTGCAAGGTGCCAGCAGTTAGCGACCAGCTGGTACACCTCCTGGTTGGGCAGGTGTGGGATGCTGTGGTTCTTGATGCGTGTGGTGGGAAAGGGAGAGAGCCTCCCCCATCTACCTCTCCTGGACATTGTGTAGACAGGCCCGGGGCTGCAGTCCTGGACGCAGGCAAACCCAGGTTCACATCTTCCTAGCTCTGCGACCTTGAGCAGGTGGCTTCGTTTCCTTGCCCCTCATCTCCTTTCCCTGTAAACCGGATTTGGTGATAACAGCTTCCTTCCGACATGTCACGCCAATGCTTAGCGTTAGTGTGTAAGACTCCACTCGGCAATCATTCATGCTGCTGATTGACTGAGTAGCTACTCCGTGCCTGGCACTGTTCCAGGCATGAAAACTAGAGGGGAGCAGGAGAGAGAAGGCCTGCGCCCTCATGGTGCTCCCATTCTGGAGTTAACATTTGTTTGTATGTGCACACCTGTGTGGAAAACGTTAGTCGCTCAATCATGTCTGACTCTTCTGTGACCCCATAGACTGTAGCCTACCAGGCTCCTCTGTCAATGGAATTCTCCAGGCAAGAATACTGGAGTGGGTAGCCATTGCCTTCTCCAGGGGATCTTCCTGACCCAGGGATCAAACCAAGGTCTCCTGTGTTATAGGCAGACTCCTTACCATCTGAGACACCAGGGAATCATCCATGTGGGGAGATATATAATTTGCCAAATATATGATATGTTTTGTATTTGTTACACATACATGTATACCCTTGGGCATGGTATTTTTGTTGGAAGCCTGCTTCATCTTGACTGAAATCTGAAACGGGGTATTCACCTCAGAAGGATCTTTTTCTTAAATCTTATGTACTTATCTTGACTGCACCTCGAAGCACGCGGGATCTTGGTTCCTGAACTGGGGACAGAACCTGTGCCCACCGCAGGGGAAGTGCAGAGTCTTAACCACTGGGCCTCAGGGAAGTCCCTGAAAGGTCTTTTTCATGTCAGTTGTTAAACCTTTCCCTTACCACTTTTGCTTGAGCAGCCAGGACCAAGTTTGAATGCTCATTTACTGACTGACTTCCCCGCATTCTTTCTAGCAGTAGGATCTCAGCCCATCAAAGATGCAGCCGCTGCCTCAAACCCTGGACGAACTCAGACTGGCAGAGGCTTGTTCATTTCATCCCCGTCAGAGCCCCAACTCCTCTTTACCCACATGTGGGCTTATTATATTTGAATGGATCAGCAGCCACAGAGGTGATCCGTTAGTTCAGCTGAGCTTGAAATTAGCAGCTCACCCCCTTAAATGGTGTGGGCAATGTGTTTGAGCTTGGGCTGCTGAGCTGTTTCCCCCTCAGACTACACCCAGCATGGAAATGAGGGCACTCCTAATATTTTCCCTTTTGATATTTGATTAATGGTGGACAAATCCAGACCCAGTAGTTAGCTTTCCTATTATCCATCTTTTGGCAGGCACTGCTGCTTTTCAAGTCTCATTGTTCTAAAAATGCACTCAGATCTGAGGCTGTTCACTGTGTGGATATAGGCATGATTTCCTGGTGTCAGAGATAAGAGACATCTGCCATGCAAATTACAAACGAAGAGGGTTGCTGGGTTTCAGATCAGAAGGCAGGGACCTCTGTGCCACCAATTAAATCAAACGCTACCAGTCCTTCCCCTGCTTTCTCGGTGGTGTCACATGACTGATAATCTGCCAGGGTCATCCATTCTACCACCCAGTGGTAAAGCCCAGTGTGGGGCCTGCATGCACACTTATATGTGCCGTACTGGGTCGGGAACCATGATGCTCATGATGGGAGATCGAGCCTGGTAGCTGGACAGCCTGCACCAGGTAGATTTCAGATATCAGAAGCCTTGGCCGACTACAGAGTGGTCATTTCATCCCTTTGCAGGGTCTGAGGTCTGTCTTGAACACCTAAGAAGCAGGAATGAATGTTGACAATCTCAGTGCTTAGTGAAGTAGCCAGGGACATGGCCTCAATTGTCTTATTATATATGTATTTATTCAAAAGATGCTTTAGAGTCTCTTATTCGCCAGATACTGTGCTGAGAGTTCAAAGGTAAAGACCACGGTAGAGTTGGCCTCACATGACTGCTTAGCAGTGGTATCACCTTGGGCAAATTAATTTCCTTCTGGAAGTCTCAGTTTCCTCATCTACAAGACTAGAATAAGCATATCTTTTTTTTTCTGCATGATAAAATTATTACAAAGATTTAGCAAAGTCATGTATATTAGTCTATAGCACAAAATGTCAGCCCAAAGTAAAAACTCAATCATTATCATTATTTAAACTTCTTCCTTATTCCAAAAAAGACCTTGAGTATCTTACAAACTGAAGTGTATGCAACAAGGTAAATAAGAACTGAAGACATTTTTTAAAGGAAAAATAAGAAGAGGGGAAACAAAGTGAAGCCAGGGCTGAGGTTCATTTGTAAAACACAGACTTGGAGCTCTTCACCTGTGCTAGAGATGAGCCTGCAGCAGGCTCTGGGCTTCCTAACACAGGAGGCAGAGAGGGAGACATGCCTGCTGTGCGACTTCCAGTCATCACTGAAGTCAGAACAGAAAGCTTTTAGAAGGCAGCCCTCTGGAATCCCCTTGGTACTAAACCCTGAGAAAATGCACCCCCTGGGTCATCTTAAAAGAACACTAGGTACCTTTGTGACTGATGACTCCTAACATCCTTGCAGTAAATACAGAAGTATTTCCTAGAGCTGTTTCTTACAGCTCCATCAGTGGAGGCTGCTGGCTTGGTGCCCAAGCGTGGGTTCAGGAAAAGAGTTTGAGGGTGGCAGGGAAGGGGTGCAAAACAGGTAGGCTACCAGGAGGATGTCTTTTTCTGCAAGGGTGTGAATCTTCCAGGGAGGGTCAGGAAACTCGGCATGCAGCCGGAAAGTACAGACGGGCAGGGCCACTTTGAGATCCATGCCCAGCAGCGTTGCCATCATGGGATCTGGGCTGTCAGTGGGGCCTGGAGCCGTAAGAGCTGGCCAGATGGGAAGGACTGCTTTTAAATCCGGCCCCAGTGGGATTTAAACCCTTCTCGGCTCTGGCTTATTTTTGAATTGTCGGTAACAGATTGGGCCTCTCAGTGCCATATCTTTTTAAATATGCACAAAGCCATGGAGTCATTCCACTGCAACTATGATACTCTGTCTTGTGATACTTTAGGGACTGCATTAGCATCGTAAGCTTTCACTAGTGTTTATGGTTTTAATTCCTATCCCGGTTGCATTTAAAAATGTTTTTAATACCGGGCTCTGCATGAGTGTGCGGGTTGGCGATCGATAGATGAATGGCTGTGAACAGGTAAATATAGTTAAGTCGAACGAGTATGTATAGCTGCAAAGGCAATTGGTGGTATTTATTTGGAGAGTAAATCGTTGCTCCAAGTCATAATCCTCCATTTCCAACATTTAGAAACAAAAAAACGGCCTCTGTGCAGGGGAAGATAGCTAAATTGAATAGCAGGAAAGGACAGGCTTGAAATACTGGTTAACCAATGAAGCGAGACCCATTAGAGTAAATTACCGAGTATGGAAGCATCGCCCCACTGCTTTGCTGACTCCAACACGTGGATACCCTTAGCATCCGTTTATTTAAAAGGAAACGCACAGCCTCATTTGTAGCCTCAGCATGTACTGAGTCAGCAGGTACAGAATCATGGGAGAGGAGGTGGCCGGAGAAAAGAAGAATGTGGCGGCTGTTCTGCCAGAAAGGGAACCACAGGGAAGCCAAAATCACTTTGCAGTATGCCTGCTTTCCAACAAGTGAGTTTATCCTCCAGTTGCCTTTAGTTGCACCCACATTGAGACAGCCTGTGTCGTGTCCCTAAGGAGACGCCCTGAGTAACTTCTTTCAGTGCTCCAAATAAATAAATAAATAAACCTCTCAGAGCCACAAGTTCTTTACCACTGGCATTTATGCAGACAGCTCATGAGAGCATTTTATAAATCCAGAAGGAGACAAGGAGCAGCAGATCCCTCAAGCAAGTAATTGACAGAGAAAGAATAGCCTGTCACCCAGGAGAACTGGGAGCACTGAATTTCAGTTACGGTTTATTTAGCTTTGCCGAGCCTCGATTGGCCGGCGGTTTTCTAGAATTCCCCTTGAAGCCAGGGCGGTCTAGCACGAGATGGTGAGGACACACTCCATAATATTCACGTCTTCAGCAGGAGGGTGTCTTTTTGGTTCTGCCCCACTTGGGATGGACAGGCCCAGGACTCAGCCCCCAGATTTGAGAACTTCTGGGGCATGTTGGAGCTGGAAGGGGCTTAGAAGCAATCTCACTGATGTCCAGGAAAGACTTGCGGGTCCCCACCTCAGGAGTCCTTCCCTGGCTCCGGCCCAGCCGTGACCTGAGCCTGGCCCTCTTCATGTCACACTGTGGGTGTCTGTGGTCCGTCTGTCCTCCCCCACCAGACAGGGAGCCCTGAGGCCAGAGCCTTCGTCCACCCATCTTTGTGTCCCACACACACCTGACACAGCTCCCTGCGCTGGACCAGGTGCCAGTAAACATTTGGTGAACCACACAGGGATGGGACCAGACCCAGCCAATCAGATTCCAGCAGCACGTTTCCCAGCCCCCCAGGCGCCCTCACCCCTGGCTTTGTCACTCAGAGCACCTGATACTGATCGTAAAGGAATGAGTCGCTTCTGTTGGTTTGGTGTCTGGAGTTTATTAGGTACTTACTGATACCCGTCAACTGTAGATAGGGCTGAAGTACAGGGAAATGGCTGCCTGCATGAAGTGAAATTCAATAAAACCGCATTTTAAGTGAAAAATCAGTATAAACACCAGGCATCTTTGCCATGGAAACAGAGGTTGCTTAGAAACTGCCTAACGGCGAGTTCTAAATTTTTTAAAGTCAAGTTATCATTTAAGCTACACGGCCCTACAGGTTATTGAGAGATAATCACTCGCCTCAGGACACTCAGAGGCAGGAGGCCCAGCTGAGTGCCTCCCAGAACTCTGGGGACCAGATAATCTCTTGATAACTGTGCTCCCTGGAGCCACCGATTTGGGCCTGGGGGAAAGAGAAAGAAATTTTTGTGCAGGAGTTAAATGGTGTACATATATATATATTTTTAAAGTATTTTTCTTTGGGCTTGAAAAAAGATGGAGTTGGCCATTTGGCGTGTTCACCAGCCATCCCGGCCATGTCTCAAGATGTATTGGGAACATTTTCCAGGCAGTTACTCCAATCAATTCAAAGCTGAGGTCTCCTCTTTGTCTTTCATCTTTCGATTATGCAGAAGGATGCTTTCAGGGTCTTTGGCTTTCTGCCTTTCCCTGTCTGGATGCCCGTCTCCCCAAAAAGGCCAGGAACCTGGCCTGGGACAGGGTGATCCTAGAGGTTGGAGCAAAGCTGGGCCTCTGAGTAGTCAGACAACACCTCCTGGGTCTCAGGCTCAGCTCCCAGGGCCTCAGAGTGAGCGAGGGTTTGGGTTCAGAATTTGTCAGTGTTTAGAGTTCAGCAGGTCGCATGTCTTTTGCCAAGCAAAGAGCACAGCTCTGCCTACCAGGCACCTGGCACAGTTGAACGGCGCAGTAATTGCTCGCGACCTCAGGCACATGGAGGGCAAAGAACAGTGCATTCATTTCTTCCTGAAAATAATGGGCAAAATTACAACCCCAGTGGCTGAGAATTGGGACCCCTACCAAGTCAATATGAAGGAAATTATGACTGAAGCAAAAGACAAATGTTCTGCCCTTTTCAGAGCATCTGAGAATTTTCCATGGTGTGGCAGTCCTGCTGGGGTTGGTAGTGATAATTATTCCTGAGACACACACACTCTTTCTGGAAGGAACAGTTGTTTTCATCATACACTTCAAAGTGTTTTCCTGTACCTCATCTCCTTAGAGCCTCCGAACAAACCTGTGAGGAGGGTGGGGCCAGTGTGATTATTTTCCTTTGGAGAAAAAGGAAAACAGGTTCACAGAGGCAAAATAATTTGCTTCCAGACGCAGAGAGAAGAAACCAGCATTGCCAACCTGCCATTCTGGGGATTCTATCACTTTAGGAGCTCAAGAATGAGACCCAAAATAATTCTTCCAAGAGTTTGGCCCTGGCTTCTAGAAGAAGATGAACTTTGCACGTGATTTTTCCTTTGCTTCCCCGTTAGTGTCTTATTTAGGGTTCTCGAAGGGCAGAGAGAGTGGTTTCCTTCCTTTTCCTTTCCTGCCAACGAATATAACACCCGAATTTAGCAAGTTAAAAAGGGATGCCGAAAATGAACTTCAGCTTTGCAGAACAGAGCGGTGACTGAACTGGGCTGCAGCACCACTTGGCTGGGTGTCGCCCAGATCAAAATACTCCTTGAAGTTGAGAGTGTGCACCCATGCTATCGCTTGAAGAATTGTTCCAGTTCTTGAAGGAGGAGAAAAAAAAAAATCAAATGAAATCATTTGCATTCTAACAGCCTTTGGCACCAGGGAAAACTGTCAACTGTGTCACTTGTAAATAGAAATCTGCTTCCCAGTTTTGGTGCATTTTTTCATCACTTCCCTCGCCACTCTAATTATCAAAGATATTTTTGTTTTTAAACAAAAATTGTCTCCTACGCAGGCCCCATCTCCTTTCTGCGGTGAAGTGGAAACAATGCATTAGAATATTCTAATCACTTCTCCAGGAGCCACCGCTGAGGTTATAAACTCAAGATTATCCTGAGTAAAGAAAACTTCAGGCACTAGACAGGTCAGAAAATCAAAGTGCCCCCTCCACCTGCCTCCCTGGCCACCTGAGCCCACATCTGTTATATCCAAGGAAGGAAGCACAACTGGCTCCACTGAAGTAAAACCTGAATCCCGTCCCCCAAGGGCACAGGCTTTTCAGATTAACAAAATTAAAAGCCAGAATTTAGCGCCAGTTAGCAACCGTTTTGGACATGACCAACCAGGCACGCCACAACTGTTTAAGTTCCTATCCGACACCCAGTAGTAGGGGAGAGGCTCCTCAGAATGGTCATCAAGAATCAAACATGATCCATCAGATAGATTCTGTCCACTGTTAACTGGTAGACAGGGATCCCATGAGGGCAGCCCTGTGTAGGGCCAGATCTGTGTTTTCCCAATTAAACCCCAGCAGAGCCCTGGGTGAAGTGTTATCTCCCGTTTTCAGAAATGAGGAACCTGAGATGAAGATAAGTCACGCAGCTAGTGACGTCTGTGGTAACGTGACTACCGTTAGTGACATCCGTGGATCCTTCCTTAGTGGTGAGCCATTCACCTCTTCTTTAGGTCATTTTACAGAATATCGCTATTTCAGCTCTAATATTTTGGTCACCTGATGCAAACAGCCAACTGATTGTAAAAAACCCGAGTGCTGAAAAAGATTGAGGGCAGAAGGAGAACAGGGCATCAGAGGATGAGACGGCTGGATGACATCACCAATGCAATGAACAGGAACTTGGACAAACTATGGGAGATGGTGAGGGACAGGGAGCCCTGGCATGCTGCAGTCCATGGGGTTGCAAAGAGTCAGACATGAGTTAACGATTGAACAACAACTATTTCAGCGAGGGATGCCATCTGAAGTCGTTAGTGGGCAGCGTGATAAGTCCCTTCCTTATTAAACATGAAACCTGTTCAATCAAATGTTGGTTGAGTGCTTACCGTGTGGACACCAAACACCCGAGATACATCAGTGAACCAAACAGGCGTCCCTGGCCTCAGGAGCTTGTGCTATAAGGAAGGGAGATGGTCAGTCAATAGGCTGTTGACAAATGCTGGAAAGAGTGTCCTGAGAAGGAAAAGTCGGAGCAAGCACCTAGGCAAGGTGGTCGGGAAGGCCGCCCTCTCTGTGCAGGTGGGCCAGGTGTGAGATGGGCACGATGGCTGCAAGAGAGCCACCCAGCTAGGGGAGGGCCTCACCCTTCCTGAGACTGAAAAGCCAGACTCTGCATCGCTGAGTCAGCTGAGCGTAAGAAGTTTACACCTGGGTTGCCCAGTGCTATGGCCCCGGGCATTGTTTAGAAATGAAATGTGAGCAGATACGAGGCAAGGGTTGTGACCCCACAATTCAGACCAAGATAAAGAACCTCACCTGTGGTGGGTGTCTGGCGCTGGGTAGCCTGGGCCCTTCTGCTGTGTTTGTGTTGTATGTTCGTGACCAGTACTTGGCATCTGCTAAAGGTCTCAGGGCAGGGCTTAGCCGATCCTGCCACGGGAGAACAACTGGATCAGATCTCTTTGTGGGTGAATCCAGACCACCGAAATTCCATGGCTCTCAGAGGCCTCGACTACTGAGTTCATCAGCTTGCCGGAGGGAAGAGATAAGGACCTGAGGCCCACGAGTTGAGGGTTGCCCAGGTCCCCAAGCAGGACAGGGAGTCCTTGCCCCCGACTGGTCCCGTGAGCGGAGAGGACCGTGTAATGGAGGTGGGCCCTATCCACTTCCTTCCTTCTAAAAACTGCTTTGTAGCCAAGAATTTAACCACTTTCTTTGCCAAGAGCTTGTTTGATGTCAATATGGTTCCACTCAGACTAATTACTTTCCTTCTTTTTCTGTCAACGGAAATGAAACTCTTTACCTCTCTTTCTGTTAGAAGGAGACCATCTATGGGACCATCATAATGGTTTTCAGAACTAAAGTGGGTTTTGTTCTGCTGTTTGAAGTGATGTGGTTATCAGTTGTTTTCACAAATAGCCCAGTATAGAGCCTCTGGGGGTGCGGGGAGCCCAGCAGCCACCCCCCACCCCATGCCCCCACACTCCTTTTCCATCTCTCCACAGCGTTTTCCTCCACCTGATGAAGGTCGACCCGGACTCTACCTGGTTCCTCCTGAACGAACTTTACTGCCCGGAGAAGTTCACGCCTCCCCACCCCAGCCTCCACCCTGTGCAGCTGCGGGGGGCCACCAGGCAGCAGAACCCCTACTCAGCCAACGTGCTCCTCCTGCTCCCGGAGCTGCAGTGACACCCCTCCCCTTCCAGGGTGGGCAGGTGGATGCCAGAGGAGGTCCCTTCCCTCCCCTGCCGAGGAGGACGAGGTCGTGGGGCCGACCCCACCCTGGCGAGGGCGGCGGCGGTGGCAGCGGAGAAGACTGCCAAGGTGGATTAGACAGCCGATCGATTTATAAATTGATCGATCACACAACTGCTCAGAAATTGGATTGAAGGAAAGCAGCCGACTGTTATTTATATTTCATACCTGGTGTTTTCAAATGACATTGTCTGGCAGCTCTAAGGGCTTAACTCCTTAGCTTACCACCTCTGCGGCCCCAGCTGCCTCACAGGCCACCCCACACACACACCCATACCCGAGAGCTTGGGGACACATGGGGCAGAGGCCTGTGCATTGTGTGTGTCCTGTGAGCGCTCAGGGGCCACGTGGAAGCGACACCCATCCACGAGTTTTCCGGTCACTGGCCGGCAGCACCAACTCACACACCTCTCTCTCCTCAAATAAGGAGATGGAACCTCCCCTGTTCTTTGGAAGGAAATGAAATAAAGGCACTTCTTGAATGAAAAGTATGATCAAGACCTCACTTTGAAGTTTGTTATTTAAATTGGGTGACTTTTTAAAAATGAGTTTATGTTTGTAAAGGGATAACAGACTCATGGTATAAAATCCAAGTGGTACAAAACACTGAGAAGTCATTCTCCCCATCCTCATTCACCAGACATCTAGTTTCCCTCTCTAGAGGCAAACTCTCCTGACAGTTGTTTGGATGCCTTTTAAGTATTTTTCAACTGTCTACCATGGATAATGGTCTACTGACGGCCACGTGGCCATGACGCAGTTGCACCAGTCAGGACTTGGCCAGCCCTGCTTCATCCCTCCCCTTCCCAGTTACCTCCACGCCCCCACTCAGCCCCTGCGTTATTTTGAAGCAAATCCCAGATGTCATATCCAAACTGTTTTTTGTGTTTTTTTTTTTTATGGACAACCAGAATACATTGGGCTTCCCTGGTGGCTCAGATGATAAAGAATCTGTCTGCAATGCAGGAGACCCCGGTTCGATCCCTGAGTTGGGAAGATGCCCTGGAGAAGGGAATGGCTACCCACTCCAGTATTCTTGCCTGGAGAATTCCATGGACAGAGGAGCCTGAGGGGCAGCAGTCCATGGGGTTCTAAAGACTTGGACACGACTGAGCGACTAACCCACAGAATAGCATTAAAAAATGTTTAACAATGGTCCTTTAATATTATATTCAGTCAGTGTTCAGATTTTCCCAGTGTGTTTGAATCAGGATGCAAATAAGGTGTATACATTGCCATTGTCGATATGTTCCTTAATAAATCTCTTAATTTATAGATTCTCCACCTCTCTTTTCTTTTCCTGGGAAGTTTTTGTTAAGGAAACAGGCCATTTATTCTACAGCACTTCCCACAGTCTGAATTTATTGATTACATCCCCTGGGGGGTCATTGCACAGGCTCCTCTTGTCACCTGTGTTTCCTATAAATGAGGCAAAACAAGAGATCAGGGTTTTTTTGTTTTTATTTTTTGGCAGCACTCCTCTGTGGGTGGTATCACTCACTTCCATCAGGAGGTGTATGATGTCTGATCTCTTCTTGTGATGTTGGCAGCCACTGGTGGGTCGCGCCTGGACCTAGTCATTCATTACAGACCGCAGAGCAGTGCTCTTCCCGCCCCACCATGCCAGCTGGCTTGTAGCTAGAGCCTTGCATCCCTTCATCAACCATGCGGTAACCTTGAGAGAGTTTGTGTGGAAAAGGCAGGATAAACACTTGATTTTCATAGCTGGGAGACTTAAAGCCCACAGATCATGTAAATTCAGGTATACAGCCACACACACACACACACACACAGGTGCTGAAGGACACATGTGCAGGAATGATGAATGCTTTCTCAGCAGATGCATGGTGAGGCACTAGCTAGATAACTCCTCCAGTGACATAGATAATCCCCAAGCTCTAAAAATAAAAAACAACCAGAAGACGGCTGGCATGGGGACCTCGTGGAGCAAGGGTCCCCAGCCCATTCCAGAGAGGTCCCACTCCTTGCCTTGCAGAGCCTCCGTGCAAGGGCAGCGGATGCCCAGCTGGCTTCTGGTCTGGCTCTGTCAGTGAGTCATCAGCTCCCACCCCCCACCCCCCAGCCCCCGCCAACAACTTTGGGCCTCAGTTATCCCACCTGGAAAGTGGATGGAATGGGCCGGAGGGAGAACTCTTAAACTTGGACGATTCTAGACTCCGCTAGGAATCACCCCCTGAAAACATTCCTCCTCCCGTCACTCCCTGGAGGGTACAGCATCCTCTGAGCCTGCAGTCACGGCAGGCTCCACCTCCCGCTGGGTCCGCTCAGCTGACCTCGAGAAATTCTGTGTCCAATTTCAGATACCTCACCTGTGACCCCCACAGGGACTCCAAGTTAAGAAGCCCTGAAAAGAGATAATCACTTAACTCTCTTCCAGTTTGAAAATTCTGGAGTGATTTCCTTTGGGCAAAGGGAGGAAATGCCCTCTAATTGAGGGGATTGTCAAAGGATTCACAGAGCATTGTTCCCGATTCCGCTGGGGACAGAGTGATAGACTAATTCAATCTCTAGGTCCTGACAAATGAGAAAAAACAGGTCAGAGAGGTGGCGTGACTTGTCGAGCATGACCTGGCTCCCAGAGAGATTAAAGCAGCCTGCCTTCCTTCACCAGGTGCCAGGGTATGGCAGGCCAAGATGGTGTGCCAAGGAGTCGGGGTACATGCACACCCACCCTGTACCATGATATTAGAAAGCTCGTGCTCTGGGGAAGCCCTCCAGGGGATAACCTGCACGAGAGAATTTCCGTGATGTTCCGAAAACCCACCGCTTCCTCAAAGAGTTAAGATATCCTGAGTCTCTTTCAGATTCCTGCAGGCAGATTGTTGAACTTGATTAAAAAAAAAAAAAAAACTAATTAGAGTGCCTCTCCAGTTATTATTATATTCAGGCAACTTTAATTTTGAACCTGTCCTGCTGACTCAATCTAGTCCTTGTTAACGTCCGCTTCGCAAAGCGATCGTTTCCCCCTGTTAAAATTTCTGGTGCAGCGATGGTTTCTCCTCTCATTCAGGGTGTACCCTGAGTACCCTGAGTGACTGTGTGGCTGGAGTCAGGGGTAGGGGAGGAATGAATAGGCAGATGCTGAAAGGCCCTGCAGTTGGGGTTGAGATGTTTGAGCTCTGATCTGCAGGAAATGGAGGATTCAGGGATGTGTAAAGCTGGACCCAGGGGATCCTGAGAAGAGTTAGATGTGACCCTCGGTTGGGGCGGGGTTGGGGGGCACCATACTCTGGAAAGAACATGGATGTGGAGTTCATCAGAGCTGGGGTTGATTTCTGACTCTGCCTCTTCATAATGGCATGACCTCATTGGGTCACTTTACTTCATATTCAAATCTCTAAACTGGAGCTGCTGGGACTGCCCTGGTGGTCCAGTGGTTAAGAGTCCACCTTCCAATGCAGGGGGAGTGGGTTCCATCCCTGATCAGGGAACTAAGATCCCACATGCCAAGGGGCAACTAAGCCCCCGCACCACAGCTAAAGAAGCCTGCTTACCTCAATGAATATCCCACGTGCTGCAATGAAAACCTGATGCAGTCAAATAAATAAATATTTTAAATAAGTAAAATGGAGCTGCTGCCACTGCCTCTTTTGGCGGCTGCTTCAGGAGGAGTAAATGCTATAGTGTCTCTGGTGAGTAAGTGCCTGGCTCCCAGGACAACACACTGTCCTTCCCCCATCTCCCAACCCCACTGCTTGTGGCTTTGTTAGGGATGCAACACCTACTCCTCCAAGACATTTAGAGCTGAGCAAGTAGATGGTTATGTCTCTGAATGAACTATCCAGGAACTACAGGGCACCGCAGCAGAGGAGGAGATAAGATCCTAAAAGATAAGCAGACAGGCAGAGAGGATAAAGGACATTCCAGACAAGGTAATAACATGCCCAAAGGCATTGGGCATACCTGCCAATATCTGTACTCATCATAACTCCTTCCCTTGCAGCTGGCAGGAGACCCAACTCAAACTGGCTTCAGCTACAAAGAAATGTCTGGGCTCGCATGATCAATGGGCCTAGCTGGCTTCAGCTCCACAGCCAGCCTCTGCCTTTTGATTCCGCTTCCCCCAGTGTGGCCTTCCTTCTCAGGCAGCCTTCTCTGTTAAGTGCCTGAGGTGGCCACCGCTAGCTCCAGACATAGGTTCAACAAACCTGGGAGAGTGTGCCCGTCCTTCCGACAGCTCCAGTTCTCAGCTCAGCCCGTCTGTCGCCACGCTCCAAACCAAGCACTGTGCATCCAAGCAGGTATCCACAAACTTTCTCTGTAAAGGGCCAGCTGGCAAATATTTTAGGCTTTGCAGACAGGTTCTCTAGGACAGGGGTTCCCAACCTCTGGGATCTAATCCCTGATGATCTGAGGTGGAGCTGATGGAATAATAATAGAAATAAAGTACACAATAAATGCAATTCGTTTGAATCATCCCCAAACCACTCCCTCCTCTTTGGTCTATGGGAAAATTGTCTTCCATGGCTGGGGACCACAGCTCCATGGCATCTTCTTCCTTGATATTTTTTACAACCTTTTCACATGTAAGCACTATTCTTAGCTCAGGAGCCCCTCAAAATAGGACAGGGGCCTTTTTTTTTTTTTTTGCCTGGGGACCTTAGTTTGCCCTGATCTACATTTTCACAGGCAGGCCTGGAGGCAGGTGTCAGGTCAGCTCACCAAACTATATGGAGAGGGAACTGGACTGGTTTCCCCTAAAAGGAAGTGCTGCATTTCCGTTACCAGGAAAAGAGATGCGGGGTGGAAAGGGGCCAAGTCTACAGGCTGTGTCTGTGACAGGTGACAAGGGTGGCTTGGCTGTCTAGGGAAGGGGTGTATGAGGAGGTTGTGGTGGCCGAGGCCACATGTACGAAGGGCCTTGACTTGTCAACCTGGGGATCCTAGCCTTAAGAGGTCAAGAGGGGAGGCCTTGGAGGGTTTTTGAATGGGTGAGTAATGCGCTGAAAGCAGCGTTTTAGGAATATTCATCTCGTGGCAGCGTGCAGGAGAAATTGGAAAGGAGAGAGCCTGGCAATGAAATTGTGTTTCTGAAAGTCCCAGGATGAGAAAATGTACCTCTTCCATCAACCCCAAACTGTTTGACACGCCGTGGTTCATGAGCAACTCGAGGCACATAAATATGTGCTTTAAAGTTTAAGAGTAAGAAGTGAGATGAATGGAACCTCTGATGAGGCTCCCTCCTTGTTCAGAAGCCCAGGGAGTGATTTTCCAAAAGCAGCTCCGGCTGCGATGAGCAAGGCAGGGCTCCTCTCCCTTTGTGTGACTCACCCCAGCCTCTGTGTCGGCCTTGATTGGAAGCAGAGTTGCCCGTGTTGCCTTGCCTCCAGAGTAAGGAAGAGAGGCCAAATTTCAGAAAATAACTCTGAGTGATGGCTGTCTCTGTGGAAGCACTGATTGCTTTATAAATGGCCTTCCTCTCCCCACCCCCCACCCCCTTCCCCACAAGTTTGGAGGCAGCAGTGGCTTTCCAAATTATGCTTGAAAAGCAGCCTGATTTCCCTGAGGAATCCTCTCCGAGATGAGGAGCTGTTCTCCCTTTTTTTCCGACACTTTCACCCAGAGTACAAAGCCTGTCTGCCAAGGGCTCAGAGGGAGCGGTGCCCACCTCCCTTCAGAGCCATCAGCACCAGCCGTTTATGAAAATCTCTCTGGGCTGCCCGCCTGTGCAGCAGGAAAGGGTTAAAAAGCGCTGATGACCAGCTGCCTCCAGCACCCCCTTCTGTTTTCCCTCCTTGGGAAATTCTCCATTCTTTTCGCACAACAGCTCCCGGGTCTCAACCTGCTCTCTCAGTCAGTACCTTCACGTCCTCAGCTTCCTCCCACGCAGGTGGCTCAGAAGTAAGGAAGCACCTTCCGGAATCTCTGAGGCCGTTTCCAAGGGAAAAGATGGCGGGGGCGGGGGAGGTGGAGCAGGAAGGAGTAACGGAGATGAGTCAGAAGTTTCTTCAAGAAATAAAACACGGGAATTCCCTGGTGGTCCGGTGTCTAAAATCTGCCTTCCGTTGCAGAGGGGCGTGGGTTCAATCCCTGGTCAGGGGACTAAGATCCCACGTGCCGGATGGCACAGCCAACAAAAAATATACAAGAACTAAAACCTGTTACGTTCCCCAGGGCAGAGGTGTGCCGTGGACACAGACCTTGGTACACCCCATTTCCCCTCTGCCCCACTTTCACATCCTTTCTTACCTCACAGACCCCACCTCGTGCTCTCACACGTCCCACCGGGACACTGCCCAGCCCCCGAGAAGAGGCCAGAGAGGCCAGAAATGGGAATCTAACCATGCCACAGTTTACAGGTGACCTTGGGTGGACCCTCCTCCTCCCCAGGGCCTCAGTTCCCTGTCTGCTAGATGAAGGATTTGAACCAGTCTCTAAAATTGCTCCACTTCCTAAATGGTGACGGACTTGATAATAACCTGTTGCAAGTATGTGGGGAAAACAGGCATGTACATTGGCACGAGCTTGGGGTTTCCCTGAGAGTCCAGTTAGTAAGACTCCTTGCTTCCAGTGCAGAGGACATGGGTTTGATCCCCGGTTGGGGAACTAAGATCCCACATGCTGATCTTGCGTGCTGTGCAGCGTGGCCAATATCTGTATGTATATATCAGATCAGATCAGATCAGTCACTCAGTCGTGTCCGACTCTTTGCGACCCAATGAATCGCAGCACGCCAGGCCTCCCTGTCCATCACCAACTCCCGGAGTTCACTCAGACCCATATTATATATATATATATATATATATATATATATATATACACACACACACACACATACACACACACTCCTCTCTCCATGGAATTCTCCAGGCAAGAACACTGGAATGCGTAACCAGTCCCTTCTCTAGGGGAACATATATATATATAATAGGCATATTGGAGTAAGCTCTCTGGAGGTCAAGTTGACCATATCTCATAAGTTTCGGTGTACACGCCTTGTGACCAGCAATTCTGCCTCTAAGAATTTAATACTGATGCATGTGCACAAAGGGTACCTGCTCAGGCGAGTCACTGCAAGGTTGCTCCTGTTTTGCAGAAACCCACAATACTGAATGCCCAGCATGCACCAGGCATTATGCTTAATGCTTTACATTAATACCTCAAGAGACTGGGAGCGAAAGATAGGAAACAACCTAATCACAGGACTTCAAATCCACCCAGAGGAGGCTGAAAGACCCCCTCACCCTACCCCCCAAAAAGCCCCACCAGAAGTTCTAGTGAGCTATACTGAATAGTGGTACATCAAATGCCATGAAATGTTAACTATTTCCTAAAAGTAAATACGGAATTAAAAAGAAAGCAGAAGGAGAGGTTGGGGAGGGAGGGAGGGAGGGATTGGTTAAATGAACTATGGTCCATCCGTATAGCAAAATGAATGAAACAACAATGGATATGAGACTTTTAAATCTACATACTCTTTGACTCAGCAGTCCTGCTTTTAGGGATTTCCTTGTCCATATGCAAAGATGAGGGCTTCCCTGGTAGCTCAGCTGGTAAAGAATCTGCCTGCAATGCAGGAGACCCCAGTTCAATTCCTGAGTTGGGAAAATCCCCTGGAGAAGGAATTGGCTACCCATTTCAGTATTCATGGGCTTCCCTGGTGGCTCATATGGTAAAGAATCCATCTGCAATGGGGGAGACCAGGGTTTAATCCCTGAGTTGGGAAGATCCCCTGGAGGAGGACATGGCAACCCACTCCAGTATTCTTGCCTGGAGAATCCCCATGGACAGAGGAACCTGACGGGCTACAGTCCATGGGGTCACAAAGAGTCAGACATGACTGAGCAACTGAGCACAGCACAGCATGCAAAGATGGTGAACACAGTGTTCATTGAAGCAACGTTTGCATTAATAAAAGTTTGGAAATTACCTCAAGGTCCATGCAGAGGGTCTTGGCTAAATAAGTGTCATACTGTTGTGCCAAATAGACTTGAAAAAGAGCTAGTTCTCTGTGTACATCACCAAGATTTATTATTAAAGAAAAAGGCAAGCAGGGCAATGCTAGTATTTATGGGGGACAGAGATACTTTATGTGAGGAATTCCTCTTAAAGAATACCCAAGTGGCAGCCTTCTAGGAAGAATAGCAGGATCAGTGATGAGAAATCTTTTCACATTGCACCCTTCATATCTTCACATTTTAAAGCCATATACATAATCATATGTGTAACTTCTTCACTCACTCAAAAATTATTATTAAAATATAAGGCATTTGTGAGTCTGTTATTCTACTCACATTTTGGTGATAGGAGTATAACATCATCTGGGCTTCCTCTCATGTGCTTTGCATTTCTCCAGGACAACCAGGCTTGGGAAGAGGAGGTATTGCTTCAGCCAAAGAAGGAAAGGGATCTTGGCAAAGATCCCTTCACAGGATGGGTTGTGTACTGTACAGGCAACCACCGCACAGCTCCTGTATGCATGGAGAAAGACCATCCCCCCCATCAGTGCCCCAGCTCATCTGAGCCCCTCATAGCCCTAAAAGAAGAAGGTGGAGGCTCAGAGGCTTTCCTGGCTGCCTTAGTGCTCTTGGGCATTGCACATTGCCCTCTGCCCTAGCCTCTACTGTGGCTCTGTCAGGCTGGCAGCCTTGTCCCTACGGAGAGATGGCGTTCCTGGCTGCATCTTCAGCACCTTGGACAGGGCTGTGGCATGTACCTTCCTCTCACTGTTAGGATGACAGCCACCTAGGCATGGGCCCAAAGGCACCAAATAGAGGGCAACCATAGAATTCAAACCGGAGCAGCCAACATCCCATGATGAATTACATGATCAGTTACACCAGGTTACTCCACAGAATCCAGAATCTGCAGGTTGAAAACTTCAATTCCGTCCAACAAGCATTTTTCCAGGCTTTTTGTGTGCCAAACCCCAAGACAAAAAGGCATACATTCTGTCTCCTAAGAGCCAAGCCCAGAGGAGAGCTAAACAAGACAGTCATCATGAGGAGGCAGTGATAAATTCTGGATTGGAAGAAGGTTGGGAGCAGCAGTTAAGAGCATGGCCTCTGGACATACAGCCTGGGTTTGACTTCTGACCCTGCTGCCTTGGCAAGTCTCTTCATTGCTCCAAGATTTAACAGAATGGGCATAAAAATCATACCTCTGTGAGAGCATGGTGAGGATTAGAGCCTGGTGGGAATAAAATGCTCGACTCAGGGCCTGGCCCCTGGGCAGTGCTCTGTAGGAGCTTGTTGTTGGGCGATGATGATACCTTAGAGGTATAAGCGCCAGCTCAGAACATGAACTGAAAGGAAACTGGGAGGTTTCATGGAAGAGAGGCCATCCAAGCTGGCTTTGCAGTATTTGCTCCTCAGACACAAAGAGAGGGGCCCCTCTGGGAAGAGGGAAGGAGGTGAGGACAGTAAACAATAAGGCTGGGGATGTTCCTGGTGGTTCAGTTCAGTTCAGTCACCCAGTCATGTCCAATTCTTTGCGACCCCATGGACTGCAGCACGCCAGGCTTCCCTGTCTACCACCAACTCCCGGAGCTTGCTCAAACTCAGGTCCACTGAGTCGGTGATGCCATCCAACCATCTCATCCTCCATCACCCACTTCTCCTGCTTTCAATCTTTCCCAGCATCATGGTCTTTTCTAATGAGTCAGTTCTTCACATGAGGCGGCCAAAGCATTGGAGTTTCAGCTTCAGCATCAGTCCTTCCAATGAATACCCAGGACTAATTTTCTTTAATTGACTATTTTGATCTCCTTGGTCTCCAAGGGACTCTCAAGAGTCTTCTCCATGGTTCAAAAGCATCAATGGTTCAAAAGCATCAATTCTTTGGGGCTCAACTTTCTTTATGGTCCAACTCTTGCATCCATACATGACTGCTGGGAAAACCATAGCTACCTGGTGGTACAGTGAGGATAGGAATCTGCCTGCCAATGTAGGAGACATGGGTTCAATCCCTGGTCCAGGAAGATTCCACATGCTGCAGAGTAACTAAGCCTGCGTGCTACAACTGCTGAGCTCACACTCTAGAGCCCACGGCCTCAAATACTGAACCCACGTGTCACAGTTAGTGAAACCCACTCACGCTAGAACCCACGCTTTGCAACAAGAGCAGCCACTGCCATGAGAAGCCCACACACCCCAAAAAGAGTAGCCTCCTCTTGCCACAATAGAGAAAAACCTGTGCAGCAATGAAGACCCAGTGCAGCCAGAAATATAAATAAATAATAAATAAACATTACAAGCACAAAATGAGTTGATGTTATTTTTTTAAAAAGCATTGTGCTGAGGGATGAGAGGGGGGTTCAAGAGGAAGGGGATATATGTATACTTATGGCCAATTAATGTTGATGTATGGCAAAAAAAATCACAATATTGTAGTTATCCTCTAATTAAAATTTTATTCTGTAAAGCAATTATCCTTCAATTAAAAATAAGTAAATTTTTTTAAAAGAAAAAAAATTTTTTAAGCATTGTGGTACAATCCTTAAGAAATAAGTCTGGAGGGGAAGGCGCCAAGATGGCGGAGGAGTAGGACGGGGAAAACACTTTCTCCCCACAAATTCATCAAAAGAGCATTTAAACGTCGAGTAAATTCCACAAAACAACTTCTGAATGCGGCAGAGGACATCAGGCACCCAGAAAAGCAACCCAACTCCTCGAAAGGAGGTAGGAAAAAATATTAAAGACAATAAAAGAGACAAAGAGGGAGGGACGGAGTTCCGTCCCAGGAAGGAGTCTTAAAAGAGAGAAGTTTCCAAACACCAGAAACCTTCTCACTGCGAATCCGTGCCGAGCTTTGGAAGCACAGAGGACAACATAACAGGGAGAAAAATAAATAAACAATTAAAACTCGCAGATTGCGAGCCCTACGGTAACTCCTCCAGCGGAGAAGCAGCGCAGATGCCTGCATCCGCCATTAGCAAGCGGGGCTGGGCAGGGAGGCGCGGCGCAGGCTGCATCGCTGAGAGTAAGAATCTGGCCTGAATACCCCGGCTATCTGAGCGAAATAATTTGGGCTAGCAAACCAGACTGTGGGATACCTACCACGCGAAAAGCCAGCCCTAACCTAAGACACCGCCAGCCCGCGCCGCGGAACAAAGGACTAAACAGAGGTAGCCGGCTGCAAACCTTCCCCCCCGGTGACAGGCAGCCAGAGCGGAAGGGGGCAATCGCAGCCCCAGAGAGACATTATCTATAAAACTGTAAGCAGGCTTCTTTGCTAACTAAAACTTATTGGGGTCTGGATGGTCAACATCTGCCTGAGAAGGTGCGCGGTTTTTTACACCCAGATAACCAAGTGGCGGGGAGGCGATAAGTCGCAGCATTGGCGCTCGCCAAACACCTCATCACCTGAGCTGCTCGGACCTGGGAAGAACACAAAACACAGCCCCAACTGAGTCTGCGCCTCTGAGGACTACCTGAGTGCCTGAACCTGAGCGGCTTGGACCTGGGAGGTGCATGCAACCCAGGGCCAGCCTCGGATTGTTCCCGGTGGAACAACCTGGAGCCCGAGCAGTGTGGGCAGGGAGGCTACACGCGCCGTGAGCGGGGGCAGACCCAGTGTGGCTGAGGCACTGCGAGCGCACGCCAGTGTCATTTGTTTGCAGCATCCCTCCCTCCCTCCCCATAGCGCGACTGAACAAAGAGAAGAAATACAGCTCCACCCACCAGAACACCGACACAAGCTTCCCTAACCAGGAAACCTTGACAAGCCACCTCTACATACCCACACACAGCGAGGAAACGCCACAATAAAGAGAACTCCACAAACTGCCAGAATACAAAAAGGACTCCCAAACTCAGCAATTTAAACAAGATGAAGAGACAGAGGAATACCCAGCAGATAAAGGAACAGGATAAATGCCCACCAAACCAAACAAAGAGGAAGAGATAGGGAATCTACCTGATAAAGAATTCCAAATAATGATAGTGAAATTGATCCAAAATCTTGAAATTAAAATGGAATCACAGATAAATAGCCTGGAGACAAGGATTGAGAAGATGCAAGAAAGGTTTAACAAGGACCTAGAAGAAATAAAAAGAGTCAATATATAATGAATAATGCAATAAATGAAATTAAAAACACTCTGGAGGCAACAAATAGTAGAATAACAGAGGCAGAAGATAGGATTAGTGAATTAGAAGATAGAATGGTAGAAATAAATGAATCAGAGAGGATAAAAGAAAAAAATTAAAAGAAATGAGGACAATCTCAGAGACCTCCAGGACAATATTAAACGCTACAACATTGAATCATAGGGGTTCCAGAAGAAGAAGACAAAAAGAAAGACCATGAGAAAATACTTTAGGAGATAATAGTTGAAAACTTCCTAAAATGGGGAAGGAAATAATCACCCAAGTCCAAGAAACCCAGAGAGTCCCAAACAGGATAAACCCAAGGCGAAACACCCCAAGACACATATTAATCAAATTAACAAAGATCAAACACAAAGAACAAATATTAAAAGCAACAAGGGAAAAACAACAAATAACACACAAGGGAATCCCATAAGGATAACAGCTGATCTTTCAATAGAAACTCTTCAAGCCAGGAGGGAATGGCAAGACATACTTAAAATGATGAAAGAAAATAACCTACAGCCCAAATTATTGTACCCAGCAAGGATCTCATTCAAGTATGAAGGAGAAATCAAAAGCTTTTCAGACAAGCAAAAGCTGAGAGAATTCTGCACCACCAAACCAGCTCTCCAACAAATACTAAAGGATATTCTCTAGACAGGAAACACAAAAATGGTGTATAAACTCAAACCCAAAACAATAAAGTAAATGGCAACAGGATCATACTTATTAGTAATTACCTTAAACGTAAATGGGTTGAATGCCCCAACCAAAAGACAAAGACTGGCTGAATGGATACAAAAACAAGACCCTTACATATGTTGTCTACAAGAGACCCACCTCAAAACAGGGGACACATACAGACTGAAAGTGAAGGGCTGGAAAAAGATTTTCCATGCAAAGTGGGACCAAAAGAAAGCAGGAGTCACAATACTGTATCAGATAAATTAGACTTTAAAACAAAGGCTGTGAAAAGAGACAAAGAAGGTCACTACATAATGATCAAAGGATCAATCCAAGAAGAAGATATAACAATTATAAATATATATCCACCCAACATGGGAGCACCATGAGTATGTAAGACAAATCCTAACAAGTATGAAAGGAGAAATTAACAATAACACAATAATAGTGGGAGACTTTAATACCCCACTCACAGTTATGGATAGATCAACTAAACAGAAAATTAACAAGGAAAAAAAAAAAAAAAAACATGTATCTATAAAGTTCACTAAAGCAAAGTACAGTAAAATGAGGTATGGCAATAAAAGGCGTTAAATTTATCAAATAAAAAAAAATAATAAAAAATAAAAATTAAAAAAAAAAAAACAAAACATCATAAAGATGCTCCCTGGAAACAATACAAGAGCAAGAGCAAAGTGAGAATTTCAACAAAGAAATAGAAATATAAGAAAATACCAAACAGAAACTAGGAAGCTGAAGAGTACAATAACTAACTTGAAAATTTTACTACAGGGATTCAAGAGCAAACAGGAAGATCAGTGCCCACAGTCACAAGCAAAGTTCGAACTTGAACCCAGCTCTTCTGACCTTAAACCTAAGGCACATCCCACTCTAGTACAATGTTAGCCACAGGATGAATGACCTTCTCTACCCCACGGGCTTCCCAGGTGGCGCTAACGGTAAAGAATTAGCCTTCAGTGCAGGAGATGCAAGAGACTAGAGTTCCATCCCTGGGTCAAGAAGATCCCTAGAGAAGGAAATGGCAACCCACTCCAATATTCTTCCCTGGAAAATTCCATAGGCAGAGGAACCTGGCAGGCTACAGAAAAAAAAAATAAATAAAATAAAATAAAATAAAATATATTGTATTCCCTATGAGCTAAAAAAGGACAAGATAATGACAATTTCTTCTTTTATTTTTTGGTTATGAACTCAAACAGATGATAAGTTAGATAAATAAACTATATTCATTTTAATAGCACATATTAGTGATGCTCAGCTATGATCAATGGCTCTTTGGAAGTTGCATTCCCAATCCTTTCCTGTTTGCTTGTGAGTAGGAATTTGTTCAGAAGAAATAGAAACCCTGGTGAATATTTGAGGGAAGTCACACCAAGCTGGAAGGGTACAACTATGATCCCTGAAACAGAAAAATATGTCTTCTAATGTGAGGAAAGGACAGTAGTTCTTTAGGAGTCTAAGAAGGGCGAGATCTTTTGTGGTTAGGCAATGACAAGAACTGGGCTTCCCAAGTGGTTCTAGTGGTTAAAAAAAAAAACCCGCCTGCCAGTGTAGGAGCCAGAAGAGACATGGGTTTGATCCCCTGGTCAGGACGATCCCCTGGAGGAGGGCGTGGCAACCCATCCAGTATTCCTGCCTGGGGAATCCCCTGGACAGAGGAACCTGACAGGCTGCAGTCCATTAGCTCACAAAGAGTCTGAGACAACTCAAGTGACTTAGCACACACACAGGCACCATATTGGGCTTCCCTCATGGCTCAGTTGGTAAAGAATCCGCCTGCAATGTGGGAGGCCTGGGTTGGGAAGATCCCCTGGAGAAAGGAAAGGCTACCCACTTCAGTATCTGGCCTGGAGAATTCCATAGTCCATGGGGTCACAAAGAGTCGGACGCGACTGAGCGACTTTGATTTTCTTTCTTTCTAGGCACCATATCTTCTTTATCCAGTCATCTGTCGATGAACATTTAGGTTGCTTCTATGTCCTGGAAGAGCTGTTTATTTTTAATTGAAATATAATCAACATAGTGTATTAGTTTCAGATGTATGTCAGAGTGATTTGATATTTGTTAGGTGTTGTGAAATGACCACCATAGTAAGTCTAGGTAACATCCATCACCATACAGTTACACAGTTGTTTCTTATGATAAGAACTTTTAAGATCTATTTTCTTAGCACTTTTCAAATATTCAATATAGTATTATTAATTATAGTCCCCATGCTATACATTACATCTCCGTGACTTACTGTGTAACTGGAAGTTTCTACTGTTTGATCATCTTTACTCATTTTGCCTACCCCAAGTCCTCCATTTTTGGCAACTATCTGTCTGTATCTGTAAGTTAATTGTTTTTGTTTCTGTTTTTTATAGATCGGTTGTTATCCACATATAAGTGAGCATATGGCAAATTGTGTTTCTTTGACAGACATTGCACTTAGCATGATGCCTTCAAGGTCCATCTGCGTTGTCACAAAAAAAAAAAAAAAAAAAAAAAGAAATAAGTCTGAACAAAAGGATGAAACTTCAGGAAGGGAGACTGGTCTATTCCACACCCAAAGGCAGACACAACTCTACTTCCAGAGGGTGCTCAGTGTGTGCCTGAGGAATAGATCGGTAGCATTGCCCCGGGGAAGTTGTTCTCTGTAATTTTTCTGCAGGACTGGATGGAGGGCCGAGTTCCCCCTTGCCAGGCTCCCCCCAGTGTTCCCCTCCACTGCCCCTGAGGCCTCTTGTGGGGACAGAACTGTCCTTCATGCGGTGAAGTGCATGGGGTCTGAAGGCAGCCTGCCTCTGCCATTTATGCACTTTCCAGCCACGACCATGTGACAAGTCAGTTTCCTCATCTGTAAAATGGGAGTAATAATAGCATCGCCTCTTGTCGAATTTTTGTGAGGACTCACAAAAATTTGATGTAGGAAAAGTGATCCCACATGTGGGATCTTAGTTCCCAACCAGGAATTGAATTTGTGCACCCTGCATTGGAAGACAGAGAGTTAAGCCCTGAGGCACAAGGCAAGTTCCAGGAGCCTGGTTTTTAACAAGAATGAAAGAGTTCAGGACACTGGGGCTGCCAGGTAACTACATTCTCAAATAGACCCTCTATCGACCATCAAGGAAGATAACACCAGGGTGTGAGCTGATACTCCTGGCTACACAGCTCTCTCTAATCTTCACAGCAGCCCTGAGACTGAATGTTGTGCCCATTGTACAGGAGCAAAAACTGAGCTCAGAGGACCGAAGAAGCAGATTCCCAGGGTCCCACTGCGAAGCAGGGCTCTCCCAGGGCAATTCCAGCTTGTGAGTCCCTGCTTTCCAGACTTTGGGGAAGTCTGCACAAAATAGCCGGGGCAGGGTTGGGGGGAGCCCTAGAATTTACACTCCAGTGTGGGAGGCCAGACTTTTCTGAGAAAGGTTTTCATTTACTAATGGATTTAATGAGTGTAGAACTTCCTGTTTTAAACAAACAAGTGATTAGCATTGACTACAGAAGTGAAAACGAATCCTAATGAATTGCTAATTAGCCTCCTCCTCTTCCTGGGGTCTTTAACTGGTAAATTCTCTCTGGCTACTGGAAGTTCTAGTCAATGGGACTGGAATTCATTCATTTTTCATTCATTCACCTCATATCTATTTCTTGAGGACCTACTGTGTGTCTCTGTGAACAAGGACAAGCAAGATCCTTCCTTACAGTCTGATTGCAAGACAGTCTATGAGGAAGACATCAACTAACCTCACAAATATATAATGACACACTTACAGGACAGGGATCTGGGCTGGTGTGCAACAAGAGGGCTTGTACTTGTCCTGGGGTGGGGGTGTCCCTCAAAGAAGGCTACCTAGAGGAAGGGATGTTTGAGCCAAGATTGAAAGACTAAGTAAGTCTTGACTACATGAAAGGGGACAGGAAAGAGTAGCAGAGTGCTTCAGACATCTCTAGAACAGCACATGCAAAGGTCGGTGGTGAGAGAGAACAGAGTGAGTCTGAGGAAAAGGAAGAGGCCAGCAGGAGGGGTGTGCAGGTGTGTGTGTGTGTGTGAGAGAGAGAGAGAGAGAGAGAGAGAGATGAGGCTGGGGTGAGGGATGTTGGTTCTCTCCTCTGTAGCATACAGGGCCCAGTGTCTAGCCCACATCCTTGTCTTACCATCTCAGTGTGCGCCCACTAACTTCCTGCTACCCCGTGTTTGCATCTCTTTGCCTGAAGACTTTGCATAGATAAGGAGGGCCTTCTTAGCAGACCAGACGTCTTGGTATATTAACAGCTTGGGGGCAGCCTTCGGCCAATGACTGACAGAAGTTAATGTATAAAAGCCACAGGTCCCCCAGCCCTAGGGATGACTTTGAGGTCCATGCTCTGCGCTGGCTCCCAGAACTCCCTGGTAGGACAGAGCCCCACTCGCTCACAGTGGCTGCTTGCCTGACCACTCACACTTTCCCTTTCTCACTTTCCCACTCCCCTTCTGGTACTTTCTGGAATCACCTCCCCCAGTAAACTACTTACCCTTAAGCCTCTGTCCCAGGGACTTCCCTGGTGGTCCAGTGGTTGAGAGTCTGCCTAGCAATGCAGAGGACTTGGGTTCATGTATGCACTAATATAGGGTATTTGTTTATTTCTTTCTGACTTACTTCACTCTATATAACAGGTTCTAGGTTCATCCACCTCACTACAACCGACTCAGATTCGTTCCTTTCACATGTATTTATTTACATCTGAACTAATAAAATATTAAGTCCCCCAGTTGTACCAACCACATTGCAAGTGCTCTGTGGACACAGTGCATATATTGGAGAAGGTGACGGCACCCTATTCCAGTACTCTTGCCTGGAAAATCCCATGGACGGAGGAGCCTGGGAGGCTGCAGTCCATGAGGTCGCTAAGAGTCGGACACAACTGAGCGACTTCAGTTTCACGTTTCACTTTCATGCATTGGAGAAGGAAATGGCAACCCACTCCAGTGTTCTTGCCTAGAGAATCCCAGGGACAGGGGAGCCTGGAGGGCTGCCGTCTATGGGGTCGCACAGAGTCGGACACGACTGAAGCAACTTAGCAGCAGTGCATATATACGGAATCTAGAGAAATGGCACACAGGAGCCTATTTGCAGGGCAGGGACAGAGACACAGATGTGGAGAATGGACTCGTGGACACGGTGGGGGCAGGAGACGGGGGAACGAACTGAGAGAGTGGCATTGACATATGTACGCCATGATGTGTGAAATAGACAGCTGGTGGGAAGCTGCTGCATGACACCGGGAGCTCAGCCCTGTGCTCTGTGACGACCTAGATGGGTGGGATCGGGTAGGGGGTGGGAGGGAGGCTCAAGAGGGATGGGGATGTACATATACATATAGCTGATTCACATTGTACAGCAGAAACGAATACAGCAATGTAAAGCAATTATCCTCCTATTAAAAATAAAGAAATAAAATATTATGAAAAAATATGTGTGGCTAATGGCTATTATATTGGACACACAGCTCTGGGATATGCCCTACTGTCTGTAGGCTGCTGTTTCCTGGACATCAAGTCTGATGGATTATGGGAGGGATAGCCAAGTGGACCCAGCTCTCTGCACCCAGCTCTGCCAGTGGGCCCATTAGAGATTCCTCAGGTAGGCCACCAGAAGGCAGCCACTCAGGTCCCAGGGTGGTCAACAGTGTGGGTCTGTCTACAGATGCCATTATTAACTCCCCCTTCTCTGAATGGACCACCCTTCAGCTGCTCCCCACCCCACTCTCATCCCCTGTAGCTGGAGCAGAAAACCTTGAGGGAGAAGCTACCGTGGCTGATCTGGTGGTAGTGGGTGGGAGTTTGGAAGTGCTGAGTGAGACACCTCCTTACCCACCAGCCTGGCTCCCTTTTGTGTAGTGAATTAAAAGGTTCTCTTTGATTTTGAGGAATAATTGTATTTTTCTACTAAGATAGTATATTAAACTCAGAGTGCCTAGAGTTCAGGACAGAGGCAGGCTCAGAGTAGGGCCTTCTAGAAGTTATCAATAATTAACCTCCCCTTCTTCTAAACAAAAGAACCCTGCTATTTATCTAGGCACACAGCTGGTCAGAATAAAGGTCACCCTTTCCCATCTCCTTTGAGCCAGATGTGGCCATGTGACTATGATAGAGAAGCAGAAATGATCTTCAACTTCAAGCAAGCATACTTAAAGAGAGGCTGTGTGCCCCTCTCTCCCTTTTCCCCCTTCCTCCTGGCTGAAATGCAGACCCAGTGTTGGGAGGTGGAGTGGCCGTCTTGGGCTATGAAGAGATATCTGGCCAAAGGGACGGTAGGTCCCACAGTAATTAGAAATGCCAACTAGTTCAAAACAAGGGTCTTGTGATATTTAGGGAAGGAGAAAACAGGGCTCCAAAACACTTCCTTTGTTTAAATGAGATACAGTCCAAACTTTGACCCAACCCTTAAAAGCTGTCAGTGCCTGTCAGGGACAGATCTTTGTTCATCGATTCATTTATTGAGTGCATGCCATGGACCTCGAGACCTGTGCGAGGCACTGGGGACACAGCAGGGCGCTGAAAGTCTGGGCCCTCACAGAGCCTTCATTACCATTCCTGACATTTTATAGCTCGGGGTAGTGTTTTTACAGTCACCTACAGTGAAGATGGCATTGAGTTCACGCTTTAAAAATAACCTGCTCCTCAATCAGAATGCTCATATATTGCAGATGGGAATGCAAAATGGTGTAGCCACTTTGAAAAACAGTTTGGAAGTTTCCAGACATACACTTACTTTGCTGCCCAGCAATCACATTCAGGTATTTACCCAAAAGAAGTGAAAATGTGTCCACACAAAGATTTGTGTATGAATGTCCATGGCAGATTTATATATAATGGCTCCAGCCAGAAACAACCCAAATGTCCATCAATAGGAGAGTGGATAAGCAAATGGTGATATATCCATACAACAGAATACTACTCAACAGTAGAAACAAATGAAGTAGTAGCATACACAACCTGGATAAATCTCAAAATCACTATGCTTAGTGGGACTAGCCAACCACAAGAGAGAATATACTGTCTGATTCAATTTATATGAAATTCTAGGAAAGGGAAAACCAATGTATAGAAAGTAGATGACTGGTTACCTGGGGCTGCAGTTTGGAGAAGGGGATTGATAGCAAAGGGGTACAAAAGAAGTTTTGGGGTTCATGAAATTATTCTTGATTATATACTGTATATGTTTATCATATAATGGTGACTTTATGACTGTATCAAGTTATACACTTTAAATGGATGCTTTTATTCTATTTATACATTAGTCATATATACCTCAATAAAACTGACATAAGAAATATTTTTAAATTTTTATTTATTTGACTTCCTGTCGGTTGTGCTGGGTCTCTGTTGCTGTGCGTGGGCTTTCTCTAGTTGCGACAACCCTCTAGTTGCAGTGTGTGGGCTTCTCATTTCAGTGGCTTCTCTTGTTGTGGAGCACAGACTCTAGACTATGCACGCTTCAGTAATTGTGGCATGTGGGTTCAGTATTTGTGCATGGGCTGAGTTGCCTTGCACAGTGTGGGATCTTCCCAGACCAGGGATAGAACCCTGTCCGCTGTTTTGGCAGGCAGA
Organism: Bos mutus; assembly: GCF_027580195.1. Lineage (NCBI taxonomy): Eukaryota > Metazoa > Chordata > Mammalia > Artiodactyla > Bovidae > Bos > Bos mutus. The sequence goes on along the minus strand of NC_091629.1, from coordinate 51,176,887 downwards.
TTCTTAACCACTGGACCGCCAGGGAAGTCCATGACAAAAGAGAATTCAACCATATTATCCATAAATTAGTGAGGAAAGATAACCTGTTTATATACTGCAGCAACAGATAAATTATATTTTTAAATAAATAAAATTACATAACCACATTCACAAAGATAAGGGAATAGACCTGCCAAGCCCTGGATCTGGAAACAGGCAGAAGTGATCAGGAATTCAAGACCAAAAGGATTCTTCAAGAAGTAGAGATAGTATATCAGACTCTTGCTTGAATCCATATCTTAGGTAATGAGGGGAACAGCCGGTCTGGCAATTAGAAACTGAACCATGCCACCTTGACTCATTAACTGTATCTGTGACATCTCTGATAGCACTGAAATCTGGGGATCCTAAGCTCCAGTAGGAAGCACAGTTTGAGACTAGATGGGGATTTAGACAAATGCAGAGAGAGAAAATGAACATAAAGATTCCTCTTCAAAACAAGCTTGCAAACCAAAATTCTAAAGCACTTGAAGTAAACCAACAACCGACAAACTCAACTCTTAAGAGATGAATTTGCTCATGAAAAGTGCCAGTAATAAAGCAATCTGAAAAATCCATTAAAGGTTTAGGATCCTAACAAAGGTAAGTGTTAGTTGCTCAGTCATGTCCAACTCTTTGTGACACCATGGATTGTACCCTGCCAGGCTCCTCTGTTCGTGGAATTCTCCACGCAAGAATACTGAAGTGGGTTGCCATTTCCTTCTCCAGGAGATCTTCCTGACCCAGGGACCAAACCCAGGTCTCCTGTATTGCAGGCAGATTCTTTACTGAGCCACTGGGGAAGCCCCCAACAAAGGTAAAGGAATGAATAACATGTAAAAACATGTTACAAAACAAAGACAAACAATTAACTGCTAATGTGAAAAAGAAACAATTAGAAATCCTAGAAACAAAATGTATCATTATTGAAGTGAATTCAAATGGGATACATTCTAAATAAAACACAGTTGAAGTGACAATTAGTATATCAAAGGATGCGTGCATGAGTCCTCAGTTGCGTCCAACTCTTGCAACCCCATAGACTGTAGCCTGCCAGGCTTCTCTCTCCGTGGATTTTTCCAGGCAAGAATACTGGAGAGGGTTGCCATTTCCACCTCCAGGGGATCTTCCCGACCCAGAAATCAAACCCTCATCTCCTGCACTGCAGGCAGATTCTTTACCACTGAGCCACCTGGGAAACCCTAGGTTTGAAAGATATTCCTGAGTAATTCACCCAGAAAGCAGCACAGAGAGATAAAGAAGTAGAAAATAGAAAAGAATATTTAAGACATAGTGAGCACATAGAAAGAGTCCAACATATGTGTAACAGAAATTCTAGAAGGATAGAATGCAAAGGTATAATGGAGATATAACATTTAAGAGATGGTGACTAGAATATTTCAGAATCAAAACAAAAGTCCTCAGATGAAAAACACTTACCATGTGCTAAATAGAATGGCTAAAAATCTCAGGAATTCCCTGATGGTCCAGTGGGTTAGCACTGGATGCTTTCACCGCAGGAGCCTGGATTCAATCCCTAGTCAAAGAACTAAGGTCCTGCAAGCTTCACAGTGTGACTGCCCCCCTCACCCCCAAAGAATCTCAACCAGAACCATTGTAATGGTAGAGTAGAATGTCAAAGATAAAGAGAAAAATCTTAAGATTTAAGAGAATAAAGACAAAGTGCCTACAAAGGAAACCCAGTTGAGCTCACAGCAGATTTCTCATGAACAGCAATAGATGACAGAAACAGAGAAATAATATCCAGATCATGCAGAGGGTAAAATTGGATCAGCCTACCTCGATACACAGCCAGATGAACACTGAAAAAGGAAATCAAATTACAGATCTTTTTGTAGATTGAGAGTTTACCACCTGTACTCTTACCACCTGTACCACCTGAGTATTAAAGCATGTACTTCAGCAGAAGGGAAAGTGAAAGAAGGAAAACATTAAGTGCAGAAATTGGTCAAGTATACTGGTGAATCTAAATAATTTCTGATACTATAATTTCTGTGATGAACAGTGGAACTAACATTCTAATGAGGATGATGCAATGGGGGATAATTCAGCTCATAGTTAGACGGTGTTAGAGGGGTTGTCTTGTCAAGAGGAAAATAAAGATACTGAAAAACTTTATATTAACGCTGTTAGGAAAATATATACTTAAGGATGTTAAAAAATTAAATCAGGGATTTCCTTGGTGGTCCAGTGGTTGAAAATTCACCTCCCAATGCAGGGGACGTGGGTTCAATTCCTGCTCAGGGAACTAAGATCCCACATGCTGTGGGGCAACTAAACCCCCAACCACAACTAGAGAAGCCCTCACACCACAACAAAAGATCTGCATGCGTCAAGGAAGATCCCACGTGCTGCAACTAAGACCTGACACAGCCAAAACACAAATATAAATAAATATTAAAAAAAAAATTTGAAATAGTAAAAGAAATGTGATACACAGCTTTCAAATCAGTGAGGAAGATAAAGGATGGAGTGCTAAAGAATGCTATCCATCAAAATTCAAAAAAGAAGAAAAACATTAAAGTAACCCTATGCATTCCCCTCCCCCAAAAGTGTCATGTTAATAGAAAACACACACAAAAATACACTGAAAATAAGATGGTAGAAAATAAGTCTAAATAAGTCAGTAATCACAATAAATGTAAGTGGATTAAACTTATCTATTAAAGACAGAGACCATGAGATTTTTAAAAGAATCAAAATCCAGCATCAGCTTTGTATAAGAGATATACCTAAGACAATGACACAGAAATATCCCAAAAGTAACAGATATCACAGGCAAATAGTAACCAAGAAAACTCATCTAAGAATGCTAATATCAGCAAAATAGAATATAATGCAAAAAAGGACTCCTAGGGATAAACTGTGGAGAAGGCGATGGCACCCCACTCCAGTACTCTTGCCTGGAAAATCCCGTGGACGGAGGAGCCTAGTAGGCTACAGTCCATGGGGTCGCTCAGAGTCGGACAGGACTGAGCGACTTCACTTTCACTTTTCACCTTCATGCATTGGAGAAGGAAATGGCAACCCACTCCAGTATTCTTGCCTAGAGAATCCCAGGGACAGGGGAGCCTGGTGGGCTGCTGTCTATGGGGTCGCACAGAGTTGGGCACGACTGAAGTGACTCAGCAGTAGCAGGGATAAACTGAGTCATGATATTTATGATAAAATGAAGAATCCCATCAAGAAAGTGAAAACTCATGAACTTTTCCTAGCATTTCAAGGGAGTCCTTTTGCCACTACACTTATTCAAGGATTCATTGTTCATTAAACTAAATCTGCACACAGGCCTAAGTCCCTTAATGTAAAAAAGGGTGAGGCATGAGGACAAAGGAGATTGAAAAGTAATGTCGCTTACTAAATTATTAAGTATACAGCTCTGGGCTAAATCAACATAACTGCAAGTAGAACAATAAAGGCCCAGCACATCCTAAATCACTTGTGGTACATTTGCATATTAAATTGGAACATTTATGTAGCTGAAGCCTAGAAAAACGGCCTTTATTTAAATGTGCCCACAGTTAACACTTTCAGAAACCAAACTCATATGGCTCCAAATGCAACTCAGCAAACCTCCTTCTCTTTGTGAGAAGTGAGGGCAGTCAAAGGGTTGAGTTATAGGTGAAGGAGATATTGGAGGCTCAAGAAACCTGGGGCATTTGACAAAAATCACATTTGATGACCATGTAGACAAGAAAGAAAAATGAGCTAGATGAGGCACAATTAGGTAAATTTGTCTTGGGCCCCAAAGGGCAGCTGATTAATTGGTGCTGTTAAGCAGGAGGAGAGTTCTTAATTGTAGAGTTCTATAACCCAGCCTCAAATACTAGGTCCCTCATTTATTTACCAGCTAGGTGATCTCAGGAATTGTTTTTCTTTATTTCTCTGAGCACCAGTTGCCCCAAAAGAAATAGCTGCCCGTTTCAAGGGTTGTCGTGAGAATTAAATAACTCCTTAAAGCATTTGGCATACAATAGGCATTTGACAAAGAATAGGGAGAGAGTTTAGGAGCCAGACAGTAAAGAATTTGCCTGCAATGCAGGAGATGCAGGTTCAGTCCTTGGGTTGGGAAGATCCTCTGGAGAAGGAAATGGCAATCCACTCCAGTATTCTTGCCTGGAGAATCCCATGGACAGAGGATCCTGGCAGGCTACAGTTCATGGGGTTGCAAAGATTCGGACATAACTGAGCAGCTAATACTCACTTTTACTTTAGGAGTCAGATGAATGATACAAGTTTCAGAGTTCTGGTGACACAGAGTTCAACAGTATGAAAAAGCAGTTTGTAATTTGAGCTGCAATAATAGGAGTGTGCTATTGGTATTGAGGGAGATACTAGCTCTGCTCTGTTAGCACTAACTAGATCCCACTTTGAGTAGCAGTTTCACTTTTGAAAGCCATGTTTTTACAGCAAACTAGATCAGTGGTTCTCAAACTGTGGTCCCCAAGTCCAACAGCATCAGCATCATCTGGGAATTTTTTAGAAAATGCCAATTACTGGAATTCGCTCCAGCCCTACTGAATCTGAAGCTCTGGGGGTGGAACCTAGAAATGTATGTTTTAGTAAGCTAATGTTCCCTGATGGGTCAGATGGTAAAAGAATCTGCCTGCAATGCAGGAGACCCGGGTTCATTTCCTGGGTTGGGAAGATCCCTTGGAGAAGCGAATGGCTACCCACTCCAGTATTCTTGCCTGGAGAATTCCATGGACAGAGGAGCCTGGTGGGGTATAGTCCATGGGGTAGCAAGGAGTTGGACTCGACTGAGCGACTAACAAACCTTAGCATGATTCCAACACATGCCAAAGTTTGAGAACCAGTGATCTGGATAGACATACCTGTTAGTGGTATATAAAGGTCTCAAAACTACGCACAAGTTCCGTTGAAGGACTTGAAGATGTTCAGCCTCAAGTAAAGAAGATCTGACCAGTCTAAAAATAGGGATCAGATGGAAGATCTGATCTTCCATGTTACCTCAGTGATGGTTAGGACCAAGTGTGGGAAACGCGGCAGAATAAAGAGAGCATGTAGATTAGAGAACGTGCCCTTATCTGCAGATAAAATGCAACTTGCACAACAGCTTGAATGAGAAGTGATTTATTGATCAGTAACAGGAGTCTAGAGGTTCCTATCTGGCTAATCCACTGGATCAAAGACCCAGTCTTCTCCCATCAGTCTTTTGCATCTCAAGTGTATCAGCTGCTCTCCACATGGCTGTCCAGTGGTGGGATATATTCCCAGCTTACATGCTCAGACACTAAGTAGCAGAGGAAGAAAGTATGACTTCCCTGTGTCTCCTCTTAAGAAACCTTTCCACAGAGGGACTTCCCTCTCCCTCCATCAGGTGGCCACTTGCATCTCATTGTGAACGTGACATACCAGGTCACGTGACCTTTCCTAAACTAGTCTCCAGCTCTAACTTTGGCATAGGCCAGAGTTAATCCACCTCTTCTGTGCCCAGGACCCCTTTGGTGAAGCCTAGGGACCCCTTTCCAGAATACTCTACTTAACCTCATAGAATAAAAATGACAGGATTACAAAAGAAATCAATTGTATTGAAATACAGTTTTCAAAATTATATTTTTAAAGTGATTTAAGAATTAAATTGCTTCTTTACTAGTGCACTAAATAACAAAATCTAGCAGCAAAATCTAATAACAACCATAATTTTTAAGTAGCGATGAAGGTAAACAATTTTCTGAGGTACCTGTAATAACTGTTTTGTGATACGAAAATATTTGTGATTTCCATTGGTGACAAAGTCACAAGTTACTGCTAATGATACTGCGGTTTGTTGCTTACATTTGTAATAGAAGGAAATGCTAAATTTCAGTTGGAGTTTAATGCAAAGAAAGACATCGTTTTTTTCTTTTTTGCCCAGTGCAAGAGTGTGAATCTCAAGCATTCCATCCACAGACCCTTGACAGGAGAGGTCTGTGGACTCCACATTAAGAGCCTGTAGCTTGGATTAAGTAAGATTTGTATTCTGAGTCATGCTGTTGTTGTTGTTCAATCGCTCAGTCGTGTCCAACTCTTTGCGACCCCATGGACTGCAGCACACCAGGCTTCCCTGTCCTTCACTATCTCCTGGAATTTGCTCAAAACTCATGTCCATTGAGTCGATGAAGCCATCCAACCAACTCATCCTCTGTCGCCCCTTTTCCTCCTGCCCTCATCTTTCCCAGCTTCAGGGTTTTTTTCAGTGAGTTGGCTCTTCGCATCAGGTGGCCAAAGTACTGGAGCTTCAGCTTCAGCATCAGTCCTTCCAGCGAATATTCAGGGTTGATTTCCTTTAGCCTTGATTGGTTTGATCTTGTTGCTGTCCAAAGGACTCTCAAGAGTCTTCTTCAGCACCATAATTTGAAAGCATCAATTCTTCAGTGCTCAGCTTTCTTTGTGGTCCAACTCCGACACCCATACATGACTACTGGAAAAACCATAGCGTTGAGTATACGGACCTTCGTCGGCAAAATGATGTCTCTACTTTTTACTGAGTCTGGGAATGGCTAAGTCTTTACTGAGACAAGTGGCTTCAAAGGAGTGTGAATATCTGCACTAAATCAGGAAGAGGGACTTCCCTGGTGGTCCAGGGGTTAAGAATCTGCCTTCCAATGCGGGGGACGTGGGTTCAATCCCTGGTTGGGGAACTAAGATCCCACATGCTGCAGAACAACTAAGCCCCACGCTGCGACTACTGAGCCCAAGTGGCAACTAGAGAAGCTTCCATGTCTCAGTGAAGATCCGACACGGCCAAATAAATAGATAAACAGTTTAGAAAATGAAAAATAAACTAAATCAGGACTAACAAGCAAAGAAAAGAAGTGAGAGTGGGAAGAGGGTGGGAGAGTAACGTAGAGGAGGAGTGAGTGTGAACCTTTCTCCAGGGTATGCTCCATGTAGAGTCAGCAAGGGCTTCTTCTGGAAGTATAACACTGGAGGAAGAAATGTCAAGGGGACTCAGACATACTAGGATAGCTGTCACCCTTGACATCTTACATTCGCCTCATTTTATTTACTTTTGTTTCTTGGTCAGTTTTCTTTACATGTTTGTATGTATTTCAAGGTACAGCTATTCAGCCCCCTGGAATATATCCCTTTTATCCCAATCCTTAGAAGTGACCACAGCTCTCAGCTCAGTGGATGTCTTTTCAGACCACTTGCTATGCACACGTGATATCCCACCCCTTACAAATTTTCATTTATTTATTTCTGGCTGCACTGGGTCTTCACTGAGGCCCTCGGGCTTTCTCTAGTTGCAGTGCGCAGGCTTCTTAACTCCCCGCACTTCTTAAGTTAACTTCTTAACTCTTAACAGTCTCTAGGCCCGTGGGCTTCAGTACTTGCAGCGTGTGGGCTCAGTAGCTGTGGCGCATGGGCTTAGTCGCTCTGTGGGATGTGGAATATTTTGGGGGGCAGGCAGAAAAATCCATTCGTTTTTAAGTAGTCTTTATAAAAGCAGACAAAAGAAGTCCTAGACAAAATGAGAGGATATTACCAGGGAGAGCAGTATTTTTTTATCATTATTTTTTAAAGCTTTTTTGATGTGGACCATTTTTAAGCTCTTTGTTGAACTTGTTACAATATTGTTTCTGTTTTATGTTTTGGTTTTTGGGCAGAGAGGCATGTGGGATCTGGGATTTTAGCTCCTCCACGAGGGAGCCAACCCGCACCCTCTGCATTGGAAGGTGAAGCCCTAACCACTGGACCATCAGGGAAGTCTTGGCGGGGAGTGTTGAGATACTATAGGAAGATGTTGTCATAAAATGTAAGTTCTGGTCATGTTAATTTATAAATTTTCCTGATCCAACTAAAATAACAATCAAATTCTTTTTAACTAGACAAGTTGATTCTAAAGTTCACATGGAAAAGCAAAGAAGAATCCATGGAAGTTCTAGAAACAAAAATTAAACAAAAAGGGAAGTAGGAAACAGGCTTAGAATATATCAAAATATGTTATAAAGCCATAATAATTGAAACAGTAAAGTATTGACCCATGAATGAGGCCAGGGGGTAGAAAAGAAAGTTGTGAAATGGTCCAGATATATGATAATGATGGCACTTCAAATTAGTGGAGGAAAAATAGTGTTGAGATAAGTGATAGACATCTAGAGGAAAATAAAACGGGAACCTTACCTCATACTTTGAAGCAATTTGAATTCCTGAAGGGTAAAATTTACATTCATAGACATGAAACAATACAGAAATGACAAAATAACGCTTCATAGATATAAAGATTAATAGACTAATCTTATTAATAAATTGATACAGATTAACAAATATAAGGTACTTAGCAAATTTTTGAAAAATTTAGTTGGGAGAAAAAAACAGCAAAAACAAAGCCAAAAGACAAATAAATAAAGACTGACAAAAATATTTGCCAATCATTGCACAAAGAACTCCTGCAAATCAATAGTATGACAACCAAGAAAAAAAAAATAGAAAAATGGGCAAGGATTATGAACTGTTCGTTCACAGAAAGGGAATACAAATGGTTCTTAAGCAAAAAGATGCTCAGTTTCACTCATAAGGAAAATGAAAATTTAAACCACCACGAGATCCTATTTTAGCCAACAGACTGATCAGGATCAAAATATTTGATAAAAGTGTTGGTGACATGGGGGGAATCAGGAAATAGGGCCTCTCTCTCACGTATACAGCTTGTGGGTGTGTAAGCTGGCCCAGCTTCTGCGGAGATCAATTTTGTAATATTTACCAAAATTAAAAATGCAGAAACTCTTTGAATCAGCAATTCTAACTTCTAAATATTTATCCTACAGATATATTTGCATATGGATGCACAGATTTATACTCTGGGAAATTCACAATAAACATTGTTTATGATAGCACAAGATTGAAAGCAACCTCAGTGTTCCATGCTAGGGGACTGACTACATAAATCATGGTTCATCCACATAATGGGCTATTCTACAGCCAATAAAAAACCCATGTGGAACCATCATGAAGGTAGATTGTTAGGTGGAAAAAGCAAGATTCAGACCTGTGTATATCACATTATATCATTCAAGTATTTTAACACACACACATGCACACAAATGTAACTGGAAGGAGAGTAAGAAATTCCTAATGGGGAGACTTCCTTGGTGGTTCAGTGGTTTAGAATCTGCCTTCCAAAGCAGGGGACTCGGGTTCAGTCCCTGATCAGAGAACTAAGATCCCACATGCCTAGGGGCAACTGAGCCCATGTGCTGAAACTAGAGAAGCCCGTGAATCGCAACAAAGAGCCCAAACAATGAAAGATCCCACGAGCCACAACTGAGATCCCACTCAGTTAAATAAACAAATATTTTCTTTAAAAAGAGCTTCCTCATAATGGTAATTGTTTCCAGGAAGAATTGGGAAATGGTGGATAAGTGGAAATAGAATGTAATTCTCTATAAATACTCTTGAATTTTAACATTCATATCCTGTGCCCTTATTACTTATTCCAAAAAAAGTTTTTTTTAAGATAGTCAAGGTGGCTTGGGGGGAGCAATTTGATAGAATATCTGGTGCTAGCAATTTCATGTTTAAGGATTTCCCACACACTCTGAAATACCCTAAGAGTGCCACGCTGTTCGCAGAGCCATACTCGGGTGATCATTACCTGTAATAGTAAATCATTAGAAATAACTTAGATGCCCATCAGGAGGAGAGTGGTCAGGGTAACTGTGGTACATCCTCTGTTGAAATACTCTCCAGCGAGCAGCAAAAATGAGATAGGTCTGTATGTGGCATGCGGTTAAGTGAAACAAACACCCACCCTTATAAAAAAATGTATTATTTTTTTAAGTTATACATGTTTGTTTCTTTAAAGAATCACATAGCACATTACTTCTCCAACTATACTCCTCTGGCCACCTCCATCAGAATCCTGTTGGATGAGGACTTCCCCGGTGGTCCAGTGGTTAAGAATCTGCCTGCCAGCGCAGGGGACTCCAGTTTGATCCTTTGATCCCTGGTCCAGGAAGATCCCACATGCTGCAGGCCAGCTAAGCCCCTGCACCACTACTGAGCCTGTGCTCTGGAGCCCGTGAACCGCAACTACGGAAGCTTGTGCTCCATAAGAGAAGCCACGACGATGAGAAGCCCCTGTACCACCCCTGGAGAAAGCAGCACCCACCAACGAAGACCCAGCACAGCCAAAAATAAATAACCCCTCCAAAATTTCTGTTGGACATACTTATTCCTGGACTCCACTCTAGAGTTACTCAGCCCCAATCCTGGATGGTTCACAAGCTCCCGTGACTCAGATGGCCCTGGGTTTAGGTGATGTGTGGGCCCCAAGAGGGCAGGGCACCTCGCCCATTCTCAGGGTCCCTAACAGGGCTCATGAGTTCCTTCCTCCTCCCCCTGGACCAGGCCTCCAGCATCCCTGCCCCACGCTGGTCTTCACTGAACTGCTCGGATGATTCTGCGAGGTCCCTGGCTGTCTGCTTAGCTGATCTCACAGCCAGCACTTACTAGGGGCTCAGAGGGCAGTCAGTCCTGCCCTGTGCTGGGAGGGTCCAATCCCTGACTGAAACTCACTGAACTCTCTCTAATCCTTCTGAAATGGGGCATTCGTGCCTCCCACTCTGAATCCTGGGGTGAAGGAGCAAGAACTGGGGTGGGGGTGCAGAGGCCTGATACTTTGCTGTCAGTTTCTCCCATTCCCACCCAGCAGGGAGCAGAAAGGGAAGTTCTGAAGTAGAGTTGACAGGGGAGCCCTGAGAGGGTCTGCCCCTGAGGGCAGCTGGGCAGGCAGGATGCGTGGGGACTGAGCCAGGATTCAGGGCCTCGGAGACCGAGGGAGCTGGGCCAGGGCTAGAGTCGCCCAGGAGCATGAGAACCACCGGGGGCACTAACCATCGAGGTGGGTGCCATGGGTCTGAAGGTCAAGAGGGGTCTGGAGTTCTGAGTTTACAACAAGCACCCGCCCCGGGCTACTCTTCTACTAGGGAGCAACTAACTTTGGGTTGCGAGGGGAAGTTTCTGAGCATTCAGGACAGGGCCTGGGGACCCCCTATAAGAACTTCTCTCTCCAGACTTCCCTAGTGGCCCAGTGGTTAAGAATACCCCTGCCAAAGCAGTCCCTGGTGCGGGAAGATTCCATAGGCCACCACAACTACTGAGTCCACGTGCCCTGGAGTTAGTGTTCCACAAGAGGAGCCACTGCAGTGAGCAGCGTATGCACTGCAACTAGAGAGTAGCCCCCACTCGCTGCAACTAGAGACAGCGCGTGAGCAGCAGCAAAGACCCAGCACGGCAGGGGAAAAAACAAAGAACTTCCCTCTCTCAGGGCTGCTGTTTCTCTGCTACCACCCCATCCCCCACCCGAGTACCGTAGGCTGCCACTCTCAGCTCTGCTCTGAGGTCAGCATGATTTGGCTGTGGCTTCTACATAAAAAATCACGGCAATATCAACAGAAGCCAGAATTTTCCAAGTGCCTCCCAAGTGTCTGTTGTGGGCACGTGGGTGCTTTGCTATCGTTAAGAGGATCCCATTTCCCTTACAATTCACCCCTGTAAAGTGAAAAGTAAGAAAGTGAAAGTCACTCAGTTGTGTCCAACTCTTTGCGACCCCATAGACTATACAGTCCAGGGAATTCTCCAGGCCAGAATACTGGAGTGGGTAGCCGTTCCCTTCTCTAGGAGATCTTCCCAACCCAGGGATCAAACCCAGGCCTCCCGCATTGCAGGTGGATTTTTCACTAGCTGAGTCACATAGGAAGCCCATACAAATTGTTATGATGATTTACATTGTATATGATTTTCTGTGCTGTGCTGTGCTTAGTCGCTCAGTTGTGTCCAACTCTTTGTGACCCCATGGCCTGTAGCCTGCCAGGCTCCTCTGTCCATGGGGATTCTCCAGGCAAGAATACTGGAGTGGGTTGCCATTCCCTCCTCCATGGGGTCTTCCCAACCCAGAGATCAAACCCAGGTCTCCTGCATTGCAGGCAGATTCTTTACCATCTGAGCCACGAGGGGTGATATTAAAATTTCATTTTTTTTATTTACAGAGGTGTGTGTCCATCACCCCAAATAATTCCATTGCCCCAAAAAAGAATCACATACCCAATCAGTCCCCACTCTCTTTTCACCCAGCCCAGGTGACCACCAGTCTGCTTTCTGTTTCTATAGACTTTTCTATTCTAGATATTACATAGAAATGGAATCCTACAATATGTAGCTCTTTGTGTCTGGCTTCTTTCACTTAGAGTAACGTTTTGATTATCACTTAGAATAATCCATGGTGTAACACATATCAGTACTTGGTTCTGTCTTATTGCCAAATCTCAGTAATATTCCACTGTCTGGATACACCACATTCTATTCATCTATTCATCAGTTGATGGGTATTAAGGTTGTTTCCACTTTGGGGCTATTATTTATGAATGAATAAATAATATGAGTGAGTATTCATGCACAGTTTTTGTGTGGACATATGTTTTCAGTTCTCTCGGGTACATACCTAGGTGTAGAATCGCTGGGTCATATGGTAACTCTATGTTTAACATTCTGAGAAACTTCCAGACTGTTTTCCCAAGGAGCTGCATCATTTTATCTTCCCACCAGCAGTGTATGAGGGTTCCAGTTTCTCCACAGCTTTGCCAATGTTTGTTATTCTGTCTTTTTTTATTAGGTGTTCTTATTTTTAGCTAATTAATTTTTGTGGCTATGCTGATCTTTTTTGAGGTGTACGGGCTCTTTGTTGCACCGTGTGGGCTTTCTCAAACTGCAGCACACAGGCTTCTCTGGTTGTGGCTCAGGCTTAGTCGCCCTGCACCATGTGGGATCTTAGTTCCCCCATCAGGGATCAAGCTTGCGTGCCTTGCATTGCAAAGCAAATTATTAACCACTAGACCACCAGGGAAGTCCTCTGTGTTTTTGATCCTTGCCATCTTAGCATATATCAAGTGGTACTTCATTATGATTTTCATATACATTTCCCTGGAAGTGTTCCCATTTTACAGAAAAGGAAACTGAGACTCAAAGAGGTGAAGAACCTTCCCCGGGGTCCTGAAACAGTCATGGGCAGAGGCAGGATTCTATCCCAGGCACTCTCTCTCCCCTGAGCTGTATTCCCAGAGGAGCAAGAAAACGGCCTCCCAGGAGGAGGGCACTCCCCTAAAGAGTGAGAGGGCTGTAGATGAGACACAGGCTCTTGGGAAGGTAAAAGGAGGTCCCGTGAAGCCTCAGGATTTCCTGTGGAAAAGTCCTCTCCTGGCGCAGTATAGGTGCTCAGGGCCCATGAGAATTGTTACCACGCTAGCACGAGCCTGTACCCCCTAGACCTTCCCAGAGGGACCTGGGCTTTTCAGGCCTGCCTTGCACTTGGGGATTTCTAGAAGGGACCATGTTCATTGACTGCTGGCCTGAAAGGACCATCGGTCACAGACCGTCCAGACCGGGGATCCTGTAACCAGTCCGAGCCCTGCTGGCTTCACAGCCTCATTGATACACATCCTCATCCAGCCAGCCATCCGCCAGCCTGCTCTTCTCTGAACTTCAGCTTCCTCATCTCAAAACTGAGGATACGTGCCTCCCTTTGGGGCTGCTGTGGCGGTCAGCACAGTGCCTGGGGCACACTTAGTGCTCAGCCAACGTCAGTCATCATTCCAGCAGCTCCCAGACCCTGCCCTTGAGGAAGCTCACTCAGTCTGGCTGGCAGGGGAGCTCGGGGACAGGCAGATGCCCCAAGCTCCGTGTGGGTGATGCCAATGGTTTCTGTAGGGGCACAAAGCGGGTGCCATCTGGGCATGCTGGCTACAAAGGCTTGACTGATACACCCCCAGGCAGATTCTCAGCAGGACTGAAGTGGGCAGGACTCTTGGCTGGGATGAGCAAAGGGGAGTCCAGAGCCCAGGGCATGATGGAAGGAACAGTCAAGCTTGGCAAAACAGATTTCAATAGCTTAGCCTCTCTGAGCCCATTTCCTCAACTGTAATATGGGGGTGTTGATACCTGGGGAGAAAATGAGACCCCTAAAGGGATGCCTAAACCTCCCAACTGAGCAGTCCACGTGCTCACATGCAGGGCCATTAATTACAGTGCACCCAGATGGGACCACAGATTCTTGTCAACAGTATTAATGGATGCATAAATTGATAAGTTGTAGGATAGTCGAACGGTAATAAAAATGGACACATTACAGACACATGAAATAATCTAGGTGAATCTCACAAACATAGCAGTGTATGAAAGAACAGATAGGGTATAATTCCATGCGTATAAAGTTCTAAAAATGTAGACAAAACTCAACTATATTATTTAAGATGATATACATATAGGTAGTAACACTGTAAAAAAAAAAAAAAAGAACACTGAGAATGGGATTACCTTAAAAATTAGGGTGGTGGTTCCCTCTGGGAGAGAAGAGGGGGTAATCTGGAAGACACATGGGCAAGGCAGGGGGTTCTTTTCTGGGGTTGCCTGGTGAGCTGGTAACTCACCCTTACTTCATTTATAAGTTATTTATTCACAAAACAGTATAAACATGTTTTTTGTTCGCTTCTGTATGGGTAATGATCTCAAAATCAGAATCATTCGAGCGCCTGGTAATTGGATTGGCGCTGGACGAGAGCTGGTTTTCTTTCTCCTTGAGCCCCCACTGGAGTTCATTCTGTGCTTGGGGGGCCGAGAGCAGGCGTGAGAAGGGACTGAGTGAGGCGCGGTGTGGGCTGGCCTCACCCCGCCCCATCTCCCCCTCCCTGGCCGCACTGTTCCCAGAGGTGAATGCCCCAGAAAGACTCTGCCCAGGGTTTTTTTTTTTTTTTAAATTGCTTTATTCAGGTTGGCTGGTAGTCACGGACTGGATCATGTGTACAGGGTAACCCACACCCCCCCAGGCAAAGCCTAGGCCTCTCCCACATCCCCCGCCTCCATCGCTGAGGGGTGGCCAGAGGTTCCAGCCAGTTCTGAGGGGGTGTGGGGCTCAGTAGAAATATTTACAAATCACCAAGGGGGTGGGTGCCCCCCTGCTCAGGAATTGTGAAAGGATTTGGTATGGGGGGGCCCTTGGCTCCCAACAGCGCCAGGCCCTTGAGGGGGGGTTCGGCATGGGTCCTGGGAGGGGGCTGGGATGGTAGGAGCTGGCAGAGGGGGCTCCTGCAGAGCCTCGAAGACCCTCCAAAGGGTCCCGCTGGTGCAAGACTCTGCCTGGGGCCAAGGGGTCAGAAGGGAAAGGCCCTCCTTCTGACCTGCCATGTGAAGGGGCAGATCCCCCGCCTCCCTGGTGGGTGGGACAAGGGGCTGGTTCTTAGTGGGAGGAGACTGAACATGACTGGAGGCGGTGGGAGCAGTCTCCCTGTCCTCCCAGGGCCCCTGTGAGCCACTTGGCCAAGGGGTCACGGCTCTCCTGGGGGGCTCTGTGCCTCACTCCTTCACCAGAGGCCCTGGTTCTGCTCAGAAGATTCAAGTCCACATTTGGGAGAGGTCACCGTTCCACGCCCCCGGGGTCCAAGCAGGGGATGGGAGGAAGGAGGGAGAATAAGGCTGGGAGGCCCCCGGCTTGGGACGGGATGGGAGACAAGCAAGCAAAGCGAAACACTGGACTCAACCGAAGCTGGTGACAGACGGGGGCGGCTCGGTCCCGGCCTGGTGCCCCAGCCCAGCGTTCCGGGGCGGCTGTCCCCTGGGTGCCCCGGGCCACCTTCTCCGAGCCAGGTCGTGGCGGGGGTCTGAAGGGGGAGGGTTGGGCGGGGCTTACATGCTGAGCTGAGGGGTGGTGGGCGCAGGGCCGAGGAGGGGGCCACGGGCCGTCTCGGGGAGGGGGAGGAGCTGGACCCGGGCAGCCCCGTCCCCGGCGGTCCAGCGGCTCCTCGCACACTCGATACAGCCAGAGGGGCGCAGGGCAGGCCGGCGGCGAGCTGGGCATCAGTCTAGACGCTGCAGGCCTCCTCGTCCACCGAGCGCTTCCGCAGCTCCTTGCCGGGCTTGGGGGGCGGCGGGGCGGGCGCGGCAGGTGGGGCCTCGGGCAGGTGCAGGACGGAGTTCTCCCCCGGCTGCACCCGCAGGTAGGCCTTGACCTTGTGGTGCCGGGCCTTGCCGTCGCTGAAGTCGATGACACGGCACTCGTAGGTGCCTTCGTCCGTGGGCTTCACGCGCGACAGGCGCAACTTGTGGGAGATGTTGCTGCCCACTACCTTGACCACCTGGGGGCGACACAGAGACAGTAACCTTGGCCACTGGAATCCAGGGCCCGCTCCGGGTGGGGCCCCAGGGACACTCCCATCAAGGCTTGTGGAATTCAACAGCAGAAAAGCAAAGCAACTTAAGTGTCCATCAACAGATCACATGAACAGGTGCTGGTCAGTTCATTCAGTGGAATATTGCATAGCAGTGAAAAACCATAAGCTAGAACTAGCCGTATTAGAGCTCAGGGATACATGGGGTGAAAAGATCTCATTGCAAAACTCTTGCCCTATGATGTCATTTCTGCAAAGAAAGGCACGAAAACACTCTACACTGGTTTTGGTGACTTGTGTGCAGGCAAGTTTGAAAACAGACACCAGGGAACACAGTGTGGCCTCAAAGCTATGGTTGTTTCTGAAGCAGAGCCCAGGGAAGGGCTGGGGTAGACTGCAAAGTGAATTCTTAGCCTTATTTGTCAAAATAAAATAAAGGCTGATCACAAATATATCAGGATGCTAATAATAGCTCACTCCAGTGGAGGTGGGGTGCAGGAGGAGCAAGACTGTGATATTTGTCTTCATATTTTGGCTTTTTGCTCATTTACTTATTGGATGGGGTTTTTAAATTTTTACTTAAAATTGAAATATAGTTTATATACAATAAGGCACACACAGCTTAATGAAATTTCACATGTATGCTGGGTGTGACCACCATCCAGAGCAAGGCATGGGACGTTTACAGCCTTCTGGAGTGCAGCCTAGTGGCCCCTCCTTGTCAATTCTCACCCCCTTAGGTTACCTAGTACTCTGATTTTTATCACCCTAGACTAGTTTCCCCTGTTCTTGAACTCATTTGTATGTGTCTTCTTTCACACAACATACTATCAGTGAGATTCCTTCATGTTGCCTGGCTCAATTTGTTCCTTTTTATTGCAGTGTAGTATTTCATCACATGGATATACCGCAATCTGTTTATCCAGCCATCTGTTGATGGACATGTGGGTAGCTTTCAGACTAGAGCTCTTCTTAATAAATCTGCCACAACTATAAAGCTGCTGTGAATTTTTTCAATGAAGAGGGAAAAGGCAGTTGGACAGTCATATGAGATACATCACTGGGGAAGCTAGATGAGGACAGGGGACTCTGTGATCTCTTTGTAACTTTCTCTGAGTCTGCAATTCAAAATAAAAAGCTGAAATAAAAGCGAAGTTTGGCCTATAAATTGGGGGTGTTGTAAAAGGGGGCTTCCATCGTTCTTGTCCCCTTCTTCCTTAGAGCCAAAAGAAGCCCCTCCTACAGCCCCCACTCAATCTAGACAGAACAGGGGAAAACAGTCCCTAATAGCCAGCTGCGACCCCCTGCTCAGTGATGTCATTACCAGCTGGCACTGCAGGCTTGCCAGGGCCAGGATGGAGCTGAGTGAGCTTCAGACTGGTGGCCTCAGTCCGGAGCCCAACTGGTCCTTCTCTCCTGGGGGTGGTGATGAGGACAGATACCCAGTCTGCCTGTTCTTGCCACAACCCATATTCTGTAGGAGGACACCCTTGCTGATCACCCTTGCAGTGAGGAGGCCAGGGTGAGAAAGAGGATGGTATCTGAGGTGATGTGTTCACCATGCAGCTGGGCCCTCACACACGTGACTTCTAATCATCCTATTAATTGGCTCTGGCTTCTCTGGTTCCTTCCTCCTGGATTCCAGGCTCTTTCTGACCTCACAGCCTTTGCTGGTCTCTCTGCCAGGATGCTGTCTCCCATCACCTCCTTGACTCCCATTCATTCTCACACATCACCTCCTCCAAGAAGCCCTCCATCACATCCTCCTGTCTATTTCTTTCCTAACACTCATCACAACTGGAGAACCAAATATTTGTCTGTTTACTTGATTTTTGTTTTTCTGACTAAACTATAAACTCCACAAGGGCAGGAATGATATCTATCTTTTCCATCTCAGTGACCACTCCAGAGCCTGGTACCCTGTAAATAATAATAATGAAAAAAGAAAATGTATAAGTGTTTAAATGGACTTACTCTAGTCCCTCCTTTCTCCAAATGAAGTGGTACCCAGATATCATGCTTGTTAATTTTGGGTCACATATATATGATCATACCCACTTTACAGATGGTGAAGCTAAGCCTCTGAAAGATGTGGCTTTCCCATGGGCATCAAGTCAGTGAACCCAGGTTGCCTTTGCACACTCTAACCCTTCAAAGGTGTGATGGGCCCACAGAGGGTCACCCAGAGGTAGCAGGGCCACAGGGCACGTCCCAGGCTCCGGAAGGGAAGACAGCACTGGGCAGCTGCTAGGAGCCTGGCTCACCCTCTCTTATTCTGACCTTCCTGGCTGGTCATCATCCCCCACAAAGCAAGAGTACATGGGTTTATGGCACAGCAGGAGGCAGGAGGTGGGACAGAGGCAGAACTGCCCACCTTCCCTGTAGAGCAAGCAGTGAGAGACTCTTCCAGTTGGCCCCCTGGGTGTGGGACACCCCCTCCTCCAAGGTACTGGGGCAGGGCCCAGCTGGAGGCCATCAGCCCTGCTGGTTCCATCACCTCTGACCAAGGACACAGAGAGGTCCTGGGGCCCTGCCACGCTCTCAGGCGAGTTAGGAGATGCCATTGCAAATGCGCAGCGGGGAGTGAATTACCTCAACATCTGTTTCCCTCACGGATATTAATTATCCTTCATTTGTCAACCCTACAAGGCGCTAATGGAGTAATAATGTGAAGCGCTGGGAGGAGCGCTGGGGAGGGAGCACCATGCATGGCCCATCCCTCTGCCTGCACTTTCCCTTCCCTGGACCGGAAGCCCTGGTCACTGGCTCCCTCCTACCCCATCACCCCTGTGTGTGACCTCCCCGACCCAGGGAGGAGAAGGGAGACAAGGAGAACAGCAAACAGTGCTGGGAGGCTGGATCTGACACTGACCTGTCCCGAGCACCCTGGCCTCAGTTTTCTTGGGCTGGATTCATCCTTTCATTCGACAAGACCATGAGCGAGACCCACTCCAAGCCAGGCGCTGGGGGATACAGCTGCGAGCCAGCCAGACCCCTGCAACTCCCACCTAGGCTCCAGATCTAAGGGAGAACCCAGACCTTACATCCGTAACCAAGCACCCAGGGGAGCCGGCTTACACCAGAACGACGGGAGAGGACACACATCAGTCCTGGGGATCTACATCTGTAAGCACCACCCAGAGAAAGCAAATAATAAAAACAGTAACAACAGTTAACAGCAGAGCTGGTAGCTAATATTTATGGAGCGCTTGATCCCTGGGAGATGATGTGCTAGAGTCTACACTTTATTTAAATCCCATAATAAATAACCCCAAGATGTAGGCATTACTGGGATACCAAGATATAGGCACATTGGGATACCCATTGTAAGGGTCAGGAAACAGGGCTCAGAGAGGTAAGGTGACTTGCCCAAGGCCACCTAGCTGGTGACAAGAACCAGGTCCTAATCATATCCCTGGGGATTCTCCCAGGACCAGTAAACAAGTCTGTCTTTCCACCCGCCCTCCCTTGTCTTTCCCTAGGCCTCCAGCCTTCCATGTCTTCGGGCAGCCTGGCCCCTTCCTCAGAAGCATCTCTTACGTGAGAGAGCCATCATCTTACCCAGGCTTCATGGGGATGGTGGAGCAGCCTGTTGGATTTCAACATTCACAGACTGGGCAGAAAAATCCTGCAGCCCAGCCCCCCAGCATGGGGCTGTGAGGCAGAGAGACCCCCACGTGGAGGCCTGGCTGTAAATCATAATCGCCTCGGCCTCGGCCACGGGCATCGACAGGCCTTAGCAGTGCAATTAAGCACCTAATTATGCTGAAAGAGACAAGGTGGCCAGTCCACGCCATGACCAAGCTCAGCCTCCTTCTTGCCTGCCCACGGCCCAGGCCTCGCTGGACACGGCAGGAGCCCACAGACCATCAGGTGGGTGGGCTGGGATCCTTCTCCCGAGCTGTACCAGGAAAAGTGGATGATGGCAAATTAATCCATGGTGCCAGACCTTTCCTCCATGTGTCCTCAGCCTAAGAGTGACTTGGTAACCCTGAGAAGGTGCCGGGTGGGGAGCAGAGGGTCAGGAGGTCCTTTCCCCAGGCCGGGCTCTGAGCTCTGCCACTCCTGAGCTTTCATCAGGAACACCCAGGCAATTCACCAGTGCCCAGCTGGTAAAGAATCCGCCTGCAATGCAGGAGACCTGGGTTCGATCCCTGGGTTGGAAAGATCCCCTGGAGAAGGGAATGACTACTCATTCCAGTATTCTGGCCTGGAGAATTCCATGGACTGTATAGTCCATGGGGTCTCAAAGAGTCAGACACGACGGAGCAACTTTCACTTTCACTTTGGCAAGGCCAGACACCAACTCAGAGTCTCCCCAAATCTGGGCCCCAGAAGGCCTCACCCATTGCAGCCAGACCCTCCCAAGTCATGACCCCCATATCTCCCTTCACACGGGCACAATCTGTCTCTGAATCCCACTGATCTTCCTGCTAAACAACACTGGTCCTTCCTTTCTCTCCGGAACCCAATCCCCACACACTGGCCAGGGCAATA
Organism: Bos mutus; assembly: GCF_027580195.1. Lineage (NCBI taxonomy): Eukaryota > Metazoa > Chordata > Mammalia > Artiodactyla > Bovidae > Bos > Bos mutus. The sequence continues at coordinate 51,156,188 of NC_091629.1, read as the reverse complement.
TCCCAGCCTCCCCCAGGGTCTCTCCAAAGTGCTTTGCTGCTAAGTCATGTCACTTGTGTCCGACTCTGTGCAACCCCATAGATGGCAGCCCACCAGGCTGCCCTGTCCCTGGGATTCTCCAGACAAGAACACTGAAGTGGGTTGCCATTTCCTTCTCCAGTGCATGAAAGTGAAAAGTGAAAGTGAAGTAGCTCAGTCATGTCCGACTCAGCGACCCCATGGACTGAAGCCTACCAGGCTCCTCCATCCATGGGATTTTCCAGGCAAGAATACTGGAGTGGGCTGCCATTGCCTTCTTTGGCTCCTTCCAATCCATCCCCCTAAGACAGTCAGACATATCTTTCCAAAATGGCTCCAACTTAGAACCCTTCCTGTGGTGGCTCCCCATAGTGGCTGCTGGGGGAATCCTCTCCTTTCCCTCACCCACCAACCTCCAGCAGTTCCTCCAGCACACACACACACACACACACACACACTCAGAGAAGTTCCCTCTACTCCAAGTCAACCCCCCTACACTCCAGTGCTCACTTCAAAGAACACCTCCTCCAGGAAGCCCTCCAGACCCCTCAGACTAGGTCAGGTCCTCTGTGACTGGCTGCACTCCTTCTTATTTTGATAGTCACAGCTGTAATTTTACTTTTTATCATGTGTGATGGTTGAGTTATCATCCATTTGCCACACCGGCTGGGAGTACCCTGAGAGTGGGGACTGGGTGTGTGTGACCATGGCCTTCACAGAGTAATCTTTGGGGCCTCAGCCAAAGGCCAGCTGCTCTGTGCCTATTTCAAGGGATTCCCAAGATGCATGGAGTGATTTCGACTCCACATGAATCTTGCTTCCCTTTCAGACTGCAGAATTCCATGCCCTTTGTATACCGTGGATCACTGCAAGAATTTTCAAGGAAATATAGAAATGTCTTGTACAGAAAATAAAGTCATAGTACACCATGACCCACTGCTTGGCCTGTTAATCCTTCATGAAGAATGCAGAGCTCGTGTGCTGCTCTCGTCCCCAGCCCCCACTCCCTGCATCAGAAACCATGCAGTATTCATGCATGTATTACATGTATGGGGTGGGCAGGCAAGGCAGGCAGGGGCTTGATCTGACAAATACTGCTGCCTCCTTTTAACCATTTATGCAGATTTGGGGGCCCGGGGTTGGGAGGTGCTGTTTGCTTTCCACAGTTTTTCAAAAATCCAATTAGGTCCCAACAGTTAAAAATCAGGGGCTTCCCTTTGCATTACAGGGGACACTGGTTCGATCTCTGGTCCGGGAAGATCCTACATGCTGTGGGGGCTGCAGCGTGCTTTCTGAGGCCTCTTTGGCTGCCGCTTGGCTTGTAGGGCTTGGCTGGAGAGGAGGCAGGGCTTAGGCTAGCAGGGCAGGAGCACAAGGCCACATGTATACTGGGACCCAGGCTGCCCATGGCTGTTTTGGACTGAAACAGGTTACATGAATCTACAGCACAAACAACTGCAGTTAGACCAAAGAAGGGACTAACAGTAACAAAGGCAGGTGAGCCTCCTGGGAAAGAGGATGCATGTGGAGAATTTCACCTTATTTTCAAATTCAGCAGTTGTGGGCCATCTCTACTTACAAAATTGTTAGTTAAGGGGAAATTAATTCCAAAACACAGCACTTCAGTGAACTCAAAAGAAAGACTTCCAGAACTTGAAAATGGACACAGGCAGAATTTATCTGAGCCCCAGGAATGAGGTCCTGATGAGGGAATCCTCAGCATATACAAGCTCCCAAGCGAGATAATTTTTAAGGCCAGGGGATCCTTCCCCAGGCCTCAAGTTAAATGAGATAAATCACATTGTAAAGTACTCATCATGGTTCCTGACATATGGCAAGCACTCAATAAATGTTAGCTGCCTTGTTATTATTGTTATCAATGCTATTATTACAGGTGCCTGTAATTTAAACGATCTCCTTATGAGATTCTGAGCTCTTTTCATTCCCTCTCCCGTTTTCTGCAAAGCTGGGCCTCCTTTCCCTGCTCCACACCCCTCCACCCCCAATTCTGGGAATAGGAATCATGTGATTTGAAAATTCATATAAAGTTTCCACTCTAGTAACCACTGTCATTTACACGGCCGAATCCAGAGGACTTTACAGTTTCCATAGCGCTGTTCATATATTTGTTAGACAGCAGTGAGCGGGGGAAGAGAGGCCCAGGGAGGGGCAAAGCTGGACGAGGACTCGAGTGGCCCTGGGACATTTGGCGCTGGCCCCACGTGTCCTCCCTGCCCTACCCCTGCATTCAGCGCTGCCGCATCTCAACCTCCCCAGGGCCACCATGGTGAACCCAAGGGGTTACCGCACCCACGATGGAGCCCTGCCTCCACCAAACCCCCGGAGACTCATTTTACTTCCTACTCTGAACCTGGGGCCCCCAAGGTGCTGACGCTGCCCAGCCAGAAGACTGAGCTGTTTGTCTTCCACAGTTTTTCAAAAATCAAATTAGGCCCCAAGAGTTAAAAAATCAGGGACTTCCCTGGTGGTTCAGTGGTTAAGAATCCACCTTGCAATGCAGGGGACTCGGGTTCAGTCCCTGATCCGGGAAGATCCCATATGTCTCAGAGCAAGTAAGTCTGTGTGCCACAACTGCTGAGCAGAGCGCATTCTCTGCACCAAGAGAAGCCACCACAATGAGAAGCAAGTAGGGAGCAGCCCCGCTCACCGCAACTAAAGAAAGCCCGCATGCAGCAACGAAGACCTAGCACAGCCAAAAATAAAATAAATTTTTTAAAAAATTGGGAGATACTTCCTGGAATTTCGGAGTTTTAGGTGACATGGGACTCTGGGGCCAGCACTCCTGCATGGCTCATCTGGCTCCTGCAGGCACAAGGCCTTCGTTCCCAGGCCCCACCTTCCCACATGACCCCTGTACACATACACGCACAGGCACGATGAGTATGGTGTTGGCATGTCCGTGTATCAAAATCTGTGTCTGGCTTTGTGCTGCCATTGGCCTGGGTGTGTGTTTGTGTGTGTGTGGCAGTCACTTGGTAAATATTTATTGGGCGCTGACTACCTGCCAGGCACGGTGCCAGGCTCCAGAAATCAGGCAGGCGCAGTCCCAGCCACACTGTCTTCAGGGAAGACAGGCCTGAAATGTCTTCAGGCAAAAGACAGACAAAAAAAGACAGACAAAAATGTAGCCAGCAAGGAGAAGGAAGGGGCGCCGGCTGAGTCCCAGGGTCCAGGGAGGCTTGATGAGCTGAGTTCTGAAGGAAGAGAAAGGAACTGTTTTCTAGGCCAAGGGACTGGCCTGTGTAAATGTCAGAAGGTAGGAAGGAATGCGAGGCTGGGAGGCAGCCAGGGTTGGGAGGGACAGGGGAACCAGGTCCAACAGATGAGATGGCCCAGAGGGTGAGCAGAGTGAGCTGCACAGAATCTTGAAGGCCATGGAGAAATCTGAGCCTTCTCTCGGGCTGCAGGAACCTAGGGTGTGCTGCTGCTCACAGATGTCCGCTAACTGTGCGTCCATGTACTTAAGAACTATCACAGGAAAGATGCTCTCTGCACATGGAAATGGGTCTGTGTTTGTCTGGGAATCTCCTAACCAGAGCCCCAGCTGGTGCAGGAATCGCCAGGGATTGGGGTGGGGGTGGGCATTGCACGATCATGCTGAGTACATTTATTTTATTTAACTAATTAGCATCTTTGCATGCCCCTCACGTGGGGCCCAGCAGCCTTGAATTCTAATCCTCTAAGTCAATTAGATTATTTTCTCCTTTGCGTTAGATGCTTCTTAAACCCCAAGCAAAAATCATCAGTGAGAGAGTTGCCATGAACAGGGTATATTAATGTACACAGAGGTCTCCACCTGGCCAGGCTTAACTGATGGGTGTTTGGACAAGAAACAAGATGTTACACATGGGCGTGCCATTGGCAGAGGATGAGGGTAAGGGGCCAGGGTCGGTGGGCCAGCAGCCGCCCTGAGCCAGAAATGATTTACATTTTCCCAGCTCAGAAAGGGCCTGAGGGTAGATAGCACAAATGATGCTTTGAAGGCCTTTCTTCTGTCATCTGCCCATCTCCTGTCTGAGCCTCCGTGGGAGCCTCCCTCCCAGCCTCCCGGCCTCTGTTCTGCCACCTCCAGGGCCTGGCATGACACCTCACGCCTCCTGGTGCCCACTCTTTACACTGTGAATTCTGCTGTAGGTGATCCTCTGTGTCTAAGTGGCCTTGGGGCCCTGAGCTCCCCAACAAGTCCTTGATGGGCTTGGGAAGGAGCAGCAGAAAAGAGTGAATCTGGAGGTCACTCCCACCAACATGCATCCATACCCCTGTGGGCACCTGCATCTTCTGGGCATGTGTCCAGTTGACTCCCAGCCTCCTGCCAGGCTGATTGCATGCCCCATGCACAAACCCAACCTGGTCCCATGGCCACACGTATCACCAGGTCAGTCCCTTCTCCTCAGCCTCTTCCAGACTCTGCTTGGGGCGCCCTTCTCTATAAAAACTGGCACTCCCTGAGTCCCCTGGGTGCCCTACCTCATGGGGCTCCAGTGTAGCCTGGAGACAAAAGCTCAATGTGGCTCAGCCAAGTCATGACCTCCAGCAAGGCTTTGACCCCTCTAAGCCTCAGCTGCCCCATCTGTAAAATGGGCAAAAGCTTGCCCTTTCCTCGAGAGATGGAGCAATGATAAAAATGAGTCAATGCATTAGAAGGCCCGGCCAGCCCTGAAACCCTTCGGCTATAGTTCCTCTGTCCCGCCTCACGTCCGGAGCCAGATGACCCAAGTGACCGTGAGATGCCGCAGCCGTCATTTGTGATGGGCCGAAAAAAGCCGACTCAGTCTCATTAGTTCCTCGTTGGCTTCCCAAATAAAAAATGCTGCTGAGACAGGCACGAAGCATCAGGCATGCAGAGCCTTGGCCCCGACAGGAGAGAATGCATCTTCTCTCCCCCATCATTTGTTTGTGCCTGTCATTCAATGAACTTGAAAAATCTCTGGCTTTTAAAAAACAGCTGGGCCAATTTTTTCCCCTTCTTTTTTTCTTTTTTCCTTCTCCTCCATCTTCTTGCCAAAGCTCCCTGCTGAACTAGACCAATTTTTTTTTTTTTTAAATTACAGCTGTGTCCTCCATTAGAGCCCTTGTAAGAAGTCATTATCAAAACTCACACTTATTTTGGTGGCGTCCTTCCCTGCGTCTTCCTGCTGAGATGCTTTTAGCTGTTGGGAGCGGGAGGGTAGAAAAAGCAGAGACAAGGCGTTAGCATCACGGGATGGGGATATGGGCCACAGCTAAGATTCTCGAGACAGCAGGTGATGCTCCAAGGACCGCGGGTCTGGAGGCGGGGCTGGGGGGGGTAGTCCTTCAGCTCTGCGTCCACTCAGGGATGGAGGTGAGTTAGAGCAAAGGAAGATAAAGGAGGTATCTGGAAAACTGACTGCACATGCGCTATGCATTCTGATATGGAGGGTACTTGGAGATACACAGGGAGGGTAGGTGTGAACAGGCAAGAATGTAATTCGGGTTTGGCGTGTCTGTAGGACTGTCTGTCTGCACACTTCATCTCTCTCCATCTGTGGATGCGTCCTGTTTTCAGGTTTGTTTGCACAGATGCTGCCAGAGCCCTGCCCACATACTATCCCCTGCAAACTAACCTCAGAGGCTTCCAACTGCAAAGCCCGCAACTCTGTGCCTGAGAGCTTTCTCTGACCACTCGAGTCCTCTAAGCCAGTGTGCTGGGGAGTGGACACCTCCGGGAGCCAGATGATTTTAATATGTATTTGTGAATATGTTAGAAGCCATTTCATGAAACATGCAAGAATGTGTGAGCATGCCTGTGTGTGCATATAAGAGTGTGTCATGTATGTGTTCATATGTGAACAGGTGAGCAGACACATATGTGTTTGCATAATACCTATATACACACAAGCGTAAGAATGAGAGTGTCTTAGTTTGCTCCCCCAGAAGCAGACCTTGAGACAAAGATTCAAGTGCAAATGATTTATTTGGGAGGTGATGCCAGGAAACACCAGGAGGTGAGTGAGTGAGTGATACCAAAGAGCGAAGGAAGTTAAGGTTGGGTATGTCCTCAAGCCAGTTACCACCGTGGGCAACTGAACTTTCTCCCTCTGAGCACCTGGGGATGCTCTTCAGTTATCCCGACTGAAGGGCGAGGGAGCTGGGGTATTTACCCTCCAACTGCTGTCAGCCGTTGATGGAGCCCTTTCCCAGCCTGCCTTCCATGCCGGCAGGCTCTGTGGTCCAGAGAAAACCCACAGGCAGTGTTGCAGGGACTGGCAGTGGGGCTGGTGGTGGTGATAGCGCTGGCCAGGCAGGTGGGCGGGGACACCAGTAGCATATGCCTCCACGGTGTGTGTGTGTGTGTGTGTGAGTGTGCACGTGTGCCGTGACTGGGCTGCCTCGTGTGTCCGCAGGTATGTGGAAGGGCATGCATGCACGTGTGTGTGTGTGGGGGGGACCGAACTGGGCAAAGACTGCCCTGTATTTAGAGGGCTTGCAAGAATCCGCCTGCAACGCGGGGGACCTGGGTTTGATCCCTGGGTTGGAAAGATCCCCTGAAGAAGGGAAAGGTTCAGATCAGATCAGTCCTCAGTCGTGTCCGACTCTTTGCGACCCCATGAATCGTAGCACACCAGGCCTTGGCCTGGAGTGTTCCATGGACCCCATAGTCCATGGTGTTGCAAAGAGTCAGACAGGACTGAGCAACTTTCACTTTCACTACAAAGCAAGTGCCCCCAGGGCTTGGAGAAGGTGAGTCAGGAGACGCGCCTTGCCCAGTAACCTGGAGCCACCTTCCGTCCCTCTGGCCTCAGTTTCCCCACCTGTACCTGAAGGGCGGGACTCTGCTCCCTGCAGGGCCCTACCAGCTGCGCGCATCCCAGGTACATAGCCTCGCTCCGCTCCCTACTCCGACCCCCCCACCAAGCTTCCATTCCAGGAAGGGAGGGAGACTGCTGGGGGCTGCAGAGGACGAGCACAGCTGGAGCCCGTGCCCCTCAGAGACGATGAGGGGCAGAGACATACCCCCTCCCGGGGAGTGGGGGGGCCAGGATCCTCCCAGCCCCACTCGGATAAGGCTCTCCCGGGCGGTACCTGGTTCGAGGCCCACGCCTGCTTGTCCGTCCAGTCCCTGTGGCTCCGCACGTACCACCACTGGATCTCCAGTGAGTAGGAGGGGGAGCCGCTGCCGCGGAAGGAGCAGGCCATCTCCACGTCCTCGCCCGTCCGCGCCGTCATGTCGTGGGGCGTCTCTGTGAACAGGGCTGTGCGGAGACACCGGGGGAAGGGTAGCCAAGGGCTCAGGAAACCTCAGGGCTGGCGGCGGGGGCGGGCGGAGGGGAGGGGCGGGGGTGGGGCGGGGTGGTCTGGCTGCTGGTGGGCGCTTGGACCAGCTCTGGGAGGCTGGGCAAGAGCGCTGGGCAGTGGCGGCAGGTGGCAAGACTTGGGGATGAAGGAGGAGGTCGGGGGGCCCCGAATGTCCCACAAGGGCCAGCCCTCGACCCCCGAGACCGCGGGCACCAGATTGTCTGGAGAGGGTAGTGACGGATCCGAGGAGGGCTTGGTTGGAAGGTGTGAGCAAGAAGGCCAGGAGGCCAGGAAGGAAGCTGCTGCTTTCATCAATTCTTCCCAATTTCTCTGTCTGCCCCGCCCTGGCGGGGGGGTCTTCTAAATCCCAGGGCACAGCATTCAGCACTGTCTTTGAGAAACCAGACCAGACCTGAGCCTCCGCCTCAATCAAGGAAACTTGCCGGGGTCCCCTCTGCCCAGGTTGGAGGGCAGGCCACTCCCACCTCCCCTTGGTCTCCATTCTGTCCTGTGAACAGGCCTCACTTTGGTCTCCGCTGTTCCCAGTGCCTGAAGTGTGCTTCCCTTGGTGCCTCTTTGGCCAGGCAGGTCACTCAAAGCTCAGCTGAAACCTGGCCCCCTCAGAAAGACCTTCCCTGACCCACTGGGTCGGTTCCCCTCAACACCCTGGTCATGGTCACACACACCCGCTGGCTGCGGGCACTGCCTGTCGCAGCTGCAGGACAGCAGGGACCAGAGCTCCCTCACTACACATTTCCTGGCACCTGTGAGATGCCCCAAACAGGTGGTACAGTCTCCATCCTCTCAAGGCCCCCAGGGGACGGTGGGAGACCCAGGTGCCTCCCGTCACCCGCGCCCCCCACCCCAAGCCAGGTCCAGCTCCCCACCAAAGACGGAGCAGCGGTTCCCCAGGCCCAGCACGAGCCCCACCCTTCGGCCACCCCCACCACGCTAGCAGATAAATGGGAAAACCAGTCCCCGCTCGGTGCAGCTCCCACCATATGTTCTGTCTCTTGTCTTTCCAAACAAATACTGTCCTGAGACGTAATTAGAATTCTTTCCTCTTCTCAGGACGGATTATCTCTCCCTGGAAAGATGCCTGGCAGCGGCAGGTCACCCAGGGAATGTTGCCTCCGTCAGTCCCCGCCACCCCAGGTCTGTTTTGCTGCTGCCAGGCGCCCCCACCCAGCAGGCAGGCAAGCCCACCTTGCAGCCCCCATGGTCCCTCCTGGCACTGCTTGCCTCGAAGCTGGAGGAAGACAGAGCCTGACTGGAAGCAGGGGTCCTGCTCTGGGGTCACCTGTTGCCACCCCGCTCCCATGATCCCAAGCACTTTGGGAGGGTCAGGATTGATAAAATCCTGCTGTTTCTGCTGTACACACAGGGTTTCCAAATGGAACTTGACTCCAGCAATGAGCCTGCAGGCTAAGAGAATGTCTGTGACATCCTTGACCTCCAAGGTCATGGGTTCAGGCTGCCCATGTTCTCTGAGGTTTGCGAGGGACTGACTGCCGTTGCGTAACAAAGCCAGTTTAATAAGAACGGAGATGTTGTTTGAGTTACTGAACACGTGTCAAGGGTGGTGTGTCAGCAACTGAGAGCTGGGACTGTCCTTGTTTCCAATGGGCAGGAAACACAATGGGCTCCTGGAGGAAGGTACTTGCCCACCCACCTTTGACCTCCAAGTGCCCCGGCCCCCCAAAAACTGTAGGGTCTCCCTTGCCTCCTTTGTTCTTTCCCTTATGCCCCCATTCGGTCTCTGGGGATTTCCATGGGTTCTGTCTCCAGAACATCTCCTGAATCAAGCCCCTTCTCCCCGCTTGTACTGCCCCAGGCTGGGCCAGCCATCACAACCTCTCGCCCATGACAGCGGGGGGAGCCACTGGCCTCCCTGCCACCACCCACCCTCCTCATTCATTTATTTTCAACACAGCAGCCAGAGGAAATTTGGCAAAATACCAATCAGTCCCTCTCTCTCTCAAATCTCCCATAACACCCTCTCCCTAAGACGAAAAACCAAAGCCTTTACAGTGGCTGACAAGCCAGTCCCCTGTGGAGGAAAAGCTTCTGTTTTTCCCCTTGCTCATTCCATTCCTGACACAGTGGCCTCTCTGCTGTTCCTTGGATGTTTAGCTGAGATCCTACCTCAGGACCTTTGCACTTGCTGTTCCCACTGCTTAGCACTCTCTTCACCCAGATTATCACTGGGCTCCTTCCTTCCCCTGCATCAGGGCTCTGCTGAAATGTCACCTCTTCAGTGAGGCCTGAGGCCTTCCCAGGTGGTGCTAGTGGTAAAGAACCTGCCTGCCAATGCAGAAGACGTAAGAGATGAGGGTTCAATCCCTGGGTCAGGAAGATCCCCTGGAGAAGGAAATGGTAACCCACATGAGTATTCTTGCCTGGAGAATCCCATGGACAGTGGAGCCTGGAGGGCTACAGTCCATAGGGTTGCATGGAGTCAGACACGACTGAAGTGACTTAGCATAGCATGCACGTGCAGCGAGGTCTACCCTGACCACTTCACTTAAAGCTGCATCCCTGGGAATTTCCTGGTCCAGTGGTTAGGACTCAGTGCTTCCAGTGCCAGGGCCTGGATTTGATCCTTGTTCAGGGAAATAATATTCCACAAGCTGTGCAGTCAAAACAATTAATTAAAAATTTAAAAAAAAGAAGAGAAATTGCAAAATACAATTTGCATTGAAAAATAAAAAAGAAAACTGCATCTCTTGCCCCAACCCAGAGCTTTGAAACCCTCTTCCCTTCCAACATACTTTCAGTGCTGCCCACTAGAACTTCCTGTGATGAGGAAAATGGTCTGTATCTGAGCTAATACAGTGGCCACCAGCCACATGTGTCTGTTGAGCACCTGAGATATGACTAGTGTGAATAAGGAACTGAATTTTAAGTTTTACGTCATTTAAATTAATTTAACCTAAAATGTAAGGATTTCTGTGGTGGTCCAGGAGAATCGGCCTGCCAATACAGAGAACACGGGTTTGATCCTTGGTCAAGGAACTAAGATCTCATGTGCTGAGGGGCACCTAAGACCATGTGCCACAACCACTGAAGCCCACATGCCCTAGAGCCCATGCTCTTGCAAGAAGAGAAGCCACTGCAATGAGAAGCCTGTGCACCACAATCAGATAATAGACCCTGCTTGCTGCAACTAGAGAAAGTCTGTGCAAAGCAACAAAGACCCAGCACAGCCAAAAATAAATATTTTTAAAAAACTTAAATGCAGATGGCCACTTGTAGGGGGTTGTTGTCATCCAGTCACGAAGTCGTGTCCGACTCTTTGCAACCCTATGGACTGCAGCATGCCAGGCTTCCCCATCCTTCACCATCTCCTGGAGTCTGCTCAAACTCATGTCCATTAAATTGTAGATAACAGCTACTGTATTGGACAGCACAGCTAATACACTTATTTTATGTATGTTTATGGTCTGCTTTTTCTTCCAGGAGGTAGGGGTGATGCCTGTCTTGTCTACTGATATATCCCGTTTCTAGAACAGTGCTTGGCACATAGTAGGTGCTCGCTAAATGCTGATGCCGACTCGCCAACTCGGGCAGGACTGAAGGGGGCCGCCGAGGACCTGAGCCACCAGGAGGACTGGGAGGTGCTCAGAGTGAGCCACTGGCCCCTGGCCCTGGGGACAGCCGGATTCTGCTTTGATCCACGCCCCCTACCTGCCCAGCACCTTTGCAGATGGGGGAAGGAGGAGAGTGGTGAGGCTCCCAGTTGGATCTGAGGTAACTGGCAGTGTGACCTTCCTGGCCAAGAGATAGTGGGAGCGACACTGCTGTTGTAACCCCCTCCAGCTGTCCCTGCCTGAGCCATGGGAATCTGAAAGGAACCACCATCTTCCCTCCTGCCAGTGGAGAAAGGAGATCCAGAGCTACTGTGTGGAGAGGGGCTTGCTCCCCCCACCAGGAGCCACCCCCCGCCCCTCACCCAGGATCACAGAGCTAGGAAGGGCAGAGCCAGCCCTGGAACCAGGGCTGTATGACTCAGCCATGGCACTTCTCCTCCTAGGCCTGGGTGAGTCCGTCCCACAGGAGGATGGGAGATGGTACGGTGGGTCTCACGGGTGGAAGGAAGGGCAGCGATGGGTTTCCATCAGGGTGAAAGGAGGGGCTGGCCTCCATCTGCCTTCACTCAGCCTCCCCCTGCCCACAGGCCCCCCAACTGACTGAAAACCCTGACCTTGGTCCACCAGCTCTTCTTATTGATGCAGAAATCTGGCCCAGGGCTACTCAGCAGCCAGGGGTGGGCAAGGTCAGGCCCTCTCCAGCCCCACAACAGCCCCTCTCCCCCAACGCGGATCCCAGTAATCATCCTCTAGAGGGCGCTGTCCAACAGACACAGAATGCGAGCCCCGTGCGAAGACAGAGGGAATTTTCAATTACCTGTCGCCATGTTTTTAAAGTAACCAAAAAAAAAAAAAAATTTAAGAGGTGAAATCAATTTTAATCATTTATTTTATTTAACCCAAGATATCAAAAAATTATTTCAACATGTATAAAATTATTCATGAGAAATTTTACATTCTTTTTTGTGCTAAGTCTTGGAAATCCACATGTATTTTACATGATTACAGCACATCTCAATTTAGGCCAGGTGCCTTCCCAGTGGTCAGTTGTCATGTACGGCAGGCATCCTGGCAGGTGGGGACTCTGCCAGCCTCAGCTCCCCACTGCTCAGAGGCGGCGGCCCAGGCCCAGTGTAGGGCAGTAACCCTTCCAAAGTCACACAGTGGAGCCTGGGTTTGAACCCAGGCCAGGCTTCCCAGATGATGTTAGTGGTTAAGGAACCCACCTGCCAATGCAGGAGATGCAAGACATGGGTTCAATCCCTGGGTCAGGAAGATTCCCTGGAGGAGGGCCTGGCAACCCACTCCAGTATTCTTGCCTGGAGAATCCCATGGATAGAGGAGCCTGGTGGGCTACAGTTCATGGAGTTGCATGGAGTCAGACATGACTGAAAAGACAGCACACACACACACACATGCACTGTCTGACTCCCAAGGCTGTGCTCTTTCCCACATAACTCAAACTCTTTGGGGTGGTAGGACTCTTTCTTAAAAAGGAACAGTCCCCAGTGGCCAACCTTGTTCTGGAAAGTCCTGAGGAAGCACCGTCCTGTGGGGAGTCTGTTTTATTCTGAGTGTAAAGGCCTAGGCTGGTATCGAGGAGGCGTTTCACCCAGCCTGAGGCAATCAAGGGAGGCTTCCCAGAGAAGGTGCTGCTCCCCACCACCCCCACCAGCCCCAGGTGGGCCAGGCAGTCCTGAGCCAAAGTGGGGAGGGGCCCTGGCTGGGAGGATGGAGGGAGAATCTGCTCTGAGAACTGGGAGCCAGGAGAGTTGGCTGTAGGTGCGGCCACCAGCTCTCCCTCTCCACAGGGGACTCTGGCCCCTCGCTCTTTCTCGCTGATCCCCTCAGACCCTGCCAGGAGCCACATGGTTGGGTGGGTTGAAGGAGGCCCCCTTAGGATCCCATTGGCTCCATCCTCTGTGATGAAGGGGGCAATGCATTCTCAGGACAAGTGGGGAAGCCGAGGCTCTAGGCAATTGATGGCATATCTGAGTCCCCATATTCCAGAAGCAGCAACATGAGGGTTTGTTTGGGGCCCACCCCAGAGAACCCCCTTCCTGAAGGGAGAAACCACACACAGGTGAGTGCCAGGACCTGGAGCCGGGGAGAAGGGACTGAGCCTGTTTCTGCCGTCAGACTTGCTGTGTGACCTTGGGAAAATTCTCCCCCTCTCTGAGCCTCGGTTTACTCCTCTATACAGTAGGTTAGTCCTCACAGTCTGAGACCCCCACCAGCTCAGACAAACCCAAGGGAGCCAGGCCCTGGGCACTGGGAAGGGGAGGGGTCCCTTCCACTTGGGGGAAGAGGAGGTGACCTGGCCCTTCAGCTGCGCCCTGAAGGAGGGGTGAATACCAATAAGCAGAGGTGGAGAAGGATAGTGTGAACCCAGAAGGGAGGAGGGGAAACCCACGGAGCTTTGTTTAAAAAATAATAACCACACCTTTTAAGGAGCATCTACTAGCTTGATGCTGACATTGTCTCTAACAGTTTCTAATCCACTCACTTCCATTTGACAGATGAGGAAAGTGAGGCTCAGAAAGGTGACATCATTTGTCCAAGATACATACACAGCTGGATTTTGAACTTAGGGTCTGATCATCAGGCGTGACCAAGACCCTGGGAGTCCATCAGCTCCCATCAGAATTTGATCTGAATTATCAGGTCAAGTTCAGCCACCAGATTCCACACTTCTGTGTCCCATTTGCACACCTCCAGAGACGGGGAGCTCAGCTCCTCCTGCCTCCACTGAAGGTGGGTGACTGTAGTTGTCAAGAGGTTCTTGCTCCCTCTGCTAATTCTGTGATGAGGACTCAGCATCAGCACCAGAGACCAGAAGCTGAGCCACCTTAATTTTGATGATGACGATGATGATCTCTGACAAATATGGAGTGCTTGTTAGTATTCCATTATTTGTTAGAGATCATCGTCTCTAACAAGGCCCTCTGCCAAGCTCTTTAGGGAGGTGTGATCATTATCATCCCCATTTTTCAGATGGGGAAACTGAGGCTCAGAAGGGTTAAGTGACTTGACCAAGGCCCCAGAGTCAGTGGTTATGTATGAACCCAGCTCTGGAGGACTCAGGAGTGGCAGCCCATAACTTCTAGACCATGCTCCTATAACCCTCTTCTTGGTCCCCTCACCCCACCACCTCCTTCCCTCTAGCCTCTCAGACCCCTCCCCAACCTCCACATCATCCTTGCTGAGCTTGGGACGTTCAAATCCTCTTTCCTCTTTGACTTCCTCCCACCCCTCCCTGTTCAGGTATCTCCTCCCAGCCAGGGAGCTGGTATAATTATAGATGTTTGAGAAGGATATGATTGTCCTCTCCAGCCCCAGCGCCCTGAGCAGGGCTGGGCTCACTGGGAAGACAATTAAAACAGCTGTCCACAAATTAGGATTCAGCAGGAGAAGGAGAAAGGGGCTTGATTGAATGCAACATCTCCTTCCTTTCTGCTTTTAATTGGGGGAGCGATGTATTAATTAACCCCAGGCCTGGTTATCGGGCATCATCTGCAGGAAATAGTTTGTGGCCACAGCCGGAGTCACTAACTTTGGCTCCTGGAAAAGGCAGGAGATGATTTGGAAGATCTCACCTGCCCTTCAAGAGTGGGACCCTGACCTCCTTCCTAACCTTTCAAGCCCTCGTTCAGTACAAACATCTAGCACTTGGCCTCTGGCATGGATCTGAATCCTGTTTCCTTGAGTCCCTAGCTGTGTGACCTGGACAAGCCCCTTTACCTCTCTGAGCTTCAGTTTCTTTAGCTGAAAAAAGGGAAGAATGAGAGGATAAAGAGAGAGTTGCACAAGGCAACATACGCCTCATGCCTGGCACATAGTAGGTGCTCAAGAAAAAGCACTCCCTTCTCTCAGTTTCTAGCTCAAAATCCTACCATCTCCAGGAAGACGTTTAAAGATGCTTCCTTGTAGCTTCATCAGATTATGCAGTGGAGGCAAGATCTGTATTTCACTCACACCTGGACCATGACACCCCTCATCCATCAGTCCTCTACTCTCCTTCCAACATCCATGCCTGCCAAGCCAGGGAGATTCACGCAGGTCCCAAGGAGGCATGTTGACCCAGGCAACCCTAGCCTAGTCCCCACATCCCTCCATCTCTGAGCTCAGGTTCCTCATCCCAGACACTCTGGTCCAGCCCCAGGTCTCCCTCTGCCCAACCCTCTCTGCCTTTCCAGTCTTCAGGTTTCTGGACTAAGACTGCCTCTTCCAGGAAGCCTGCAGGGACTGGTCCCCAGCCCACGCATCAATCTTTGCTGGAGCTTGTATTCCCCCGGGAGACTGGTGGCAGGGGCAGCTCCTCATCAGGGGAACCAAGGCAGAGCTGGAGCTAAAGAGAGACGAAGCGGGCAGAGCAGAGAGAACCAGTGCGGCTCCTGGGGTCCTGAGGTCATCTCTGTCCCAGATCCAATCTCCTGCCAAGAAATACTGAGTCGCTGCTTGCTTAAAACCTTATGAATGGATAAGCAGGATGCGGTCCCTCCATACAATGGAATATTATAGTCTTAAAAAAGGAGATTCTGACATCTGCTCCAACATGGAAAAACCCTGAGGACATTAGGCTAAGTGAAATAAGCCAGTCACAAGAAGATAAATACTGTATGATTCCACTTCCATGAGATTTCTAGAGTAGTCAGACTCATAGAGACAGAAAGCAGAATGGTGGCTGTTGGAGCTGGGGGAGGCAGGCTGGGGGCATCACTGTTTAACGGCTATAGAGTTTCACTTTGGGGTGATGAAACATTTACGTAAGTGGATAGTGGTGATGGTCACAGTAATCTGAATATATTTGATGCCACTGAGCTGTACACTTAGAAATAGTTGAAATGGTAA
Organism: Bos mutus; assembly: GCF_027580195.1. Lineage (NCBI taxonomy): Eukaryota > Metazoa > Chordata > Mammalia > Artiodactyla > Bovidae > Bos > Bos mutus. The sequence continues at coordinate 51,140,451 of NC_091629.1, read as the reverse complement.
ATTGTACATTATGACTATTTTACAATTGTTTAAAAAAAAGCCCTACCACCTCCTGTGGCTTCCCAGCTCTGCCACAATGGTTTTCATCAACAAAAATTTCCCTGCGCTTGTGTCTAGAAGACTCCCCCTGCCCCCGTATCCATGGGAGCCTCTCACTTCTTTCGTCTTTGCTCCAGTGTCACCTCTTGTATCGTCCCTGGCCTCTTCTCCCTCATATTTTTCCTTACTGCTTACTAATATATTATATTCTCACTTAGCGTCTCTCGTGTACTGTCCCTCTTCCACTCAGGGTGTAAGCCCCTCAAAGGCAGGAGATTTGGGTCTGTTTTGTTTACTGCTGCACCCTGCCAGCTAGAATGATGCCAGACACATAGTAGTGTTCAACGAATACTCTGCTCTCACACAGAACATATGCAGCAGCTCTGGTGAAAGACCAAGAAAGGATCCCATCCTCCCCGCCCTGGAGGATGAGCAGGGCGCTCCCAAAGGTATTCATGCTTGGGATGCCCCATTGAGAAACCGCCAGCTCTCAGGGTCAAAGTCAGACCCCCAGGTTGAGCATCGAAGGCTCTAGCTCTGGCCCCGCCCAGAACCCAGTTCAGCCCCTCCTGCCCTTGGGCCATGTGTGCATATCTCCCTCAGGGCCCAACCTTGCATGGTTCCTGGAATCCCTGCTCATAAGTGGCCCTCTGCCTGGAGACGCGCCCTCTCCCTGGGCTAGGGCAGAAGCCCTCCTTGATGCTCCCGATGGTCTCCGAGTCCTCCATTTGCTGCCCCACTGGCCTGTGTTACATGGCAGGTATTAATCAGGGTGTCTGTGTTTCCCCCAAACTGGAAGCTCCCCCAGGGCAGGGCTCCATATTGGCCAGGATAGAGGAGGCGCACAGGTGGTACTGCTGGGCATGTACTGAATGAAGTGAGAAAGGAAGGTTAGACAGAAACTTCAGAGACTTAAGTTAGAAACTTGCAAGAAAAAAACGAGACGTAGACATCATCCATTCATTCATTCATCCCGTCATCCACCCGCCCAACATTTACTGGGCATCTACTATGTGCCAGATTAGTGTTTGGGGGGACAGCACCCACGAGCGCAGATGTATGGACACAGGCAGGGAGGTCCTGAGTTGGGCCCCCCCAGACCCACCCTACCTCCCACTGGCCCTCACGACCACCAATGCCCAAGCCCAGTCTGGCCCACTGGGTCCAGCCAAGGGGCTTCCCAGAAAATTGACAAGCTGGAGGCTCCCCATGATGACGCATCAAGTTGTCATGTGAAATGTGACCAAGAGTGAACAGGCCAATAAAGAAAGGCTGAAGCTCCAAGAAGGGCCCTCAGCTCGCCTGCCCTTGAGGCCCAAGGACCAGTGCCATCAACCTTGTGGGGTGACCTTCTGACTGGAGGCCCACTAGGAACCAGAAAGTTGAGATGCGTTTTCCCAGTAATCCTCACACCGACCTGCTGGGCAGGGGTCACTGTCTCTTTATTACAAGTGGGGAAACTGAGGCTCAGATAACCTGGGGGCCATTGGGGACAGTCCCCTGCCCCGGTGTTGAAGGGAACCCCTTGATGTGGCAGACACTCTAAACAGGACCCTACTTCATCCTCCCAGAGAAAAAGGAAAGAAAGAAAGATAGCACTAAGTTGTGTCCGACTCTTGCGATCCTATGAACTATACAGCCTGCCGGGCTCCTCTGTCCATGGGATTCTCCAGGCAAGAATACTGGAGTGGGTTGCCATTTCTTTCTCCAGGGGAACTTCCCAACCCAGGAATTGAACCCAGGTCTCCCACATTGCAAGCAGATACTTTACCGACTGATCTACTTGATGCTAGTCAGATTTCAATCCCAAGGCTGACTGTGGAATTTCCCAACCCAAATCTGAGTCCCCTCTCACCCGCTGTCCTCTTGCAGCTCTAGAAAGTGAGAGTCACTGGGGGCTATTTGCAGAAAGCCTGCTCGGTGACCAGCTTAGCAGAGTGCTGAGGCAGAAAGGGTGTGTGACATGGGGGTCAGAAAAGACCAGAGCCTCCTGAACTCCCTACTGGGAGGCAGAACAGGGAAAAGGACTGCAGAGGGAGTGTTGTTTGGGAAGCTCCATCTCACATGAGACTCTCACAGAGCTCTTGAAATCAGGGGATGTAAAATGTCCATAAGAGGAAAGCCTAAAGAAGTGGGATGAAAAAGCCTCCAGGGAATAAGAAGCCTGGCAGGGATGGGTGTGGGGTGTCTGCTCTGGGATGGGCCTGGGGTCGGGGGGCACCCAAGGGTTCCCTGTTTCCTCCTGGGCAGCCAGCCCCCCACCTTGGGCAGGTGGCCTGAAGCAAGAGGGGTCGAGGTCACAGAGCCTCTTTCATCTTGGAGTGGACAGGTGTCCTCTTCTCAAGAAGTGAAGAGGAGGGTACTTCCCTGGTAGTCCAGTGGCTAAGAGTTCATGCTCCCAATGCAGGGGGCCCGGGTTCAGTCCTTGCTCAGGGACTAGACCTCACATGCATCAACGAAAAGATCCTTAGTGCTGCAACTAAGACTCGGCACAACCAAAGGAATTGATAATAATAATTAAAAGAAGTGACAAGGAGTGCATTTTGTACGAAAGTCTGAGGAACTGAATGTGCCTTCTTGGGATGATAGGGGCCTGGGCATGTGGTAGGGACTCAAGTCCTCCTTGCAGAAGAAATGAGAGATCAGCTTTCACGGATGCCTACCCTGGGCCAGTCCCTGTGCTGGGCTTCCCAAGATGCCCAGGCCAGGCCCTGATCCTCAAGGGGCACACATTCTGCAGGAGCTACAGACACACAGACCAGTAACTATTGTTGGGACTGAGCAACTAGGGCTGGGACTGAGCCTGGATTGGCATGTACGGTTGTTCAGGGTGTGCACCATTCACAGAGCCAGAGACCCTAGTGCGCTGCAGAGACATGCGGCACACAAGGTGTGTGCAGAGGCTCTGGACGGAGGTGCAGGTCCTCGGAGAGGAAAGGCTTCTGGGAAGAGGGGACAGGATTGGACTTGAACACTGATGGGATCTGCACAGCCAGGGTGCTCAGGGGCCAGAAAGGGCATAGGAAAGAGAGTTCTGCAAGCCCAGCCTTTTGGGGTCCACTTTACCATTTCTGCAGGTTCCCTGGACCACCTGCACTATTATTTACTTAATATTTATTTTCAAAGCATCTTTCTCTTTTTTACTTAAATAAATTCCACTTAAAAGGAGACTTTTATTACTGCCATAAATGGAAAATCAGCATCACTTGCCATAAAGAGAGGGTAACAGGAAAAATAAACACTATGAAAACCAAACAGCGTTCGTAAATTCTAGCCAGAGAAGGTTGCCTGCTGAAGGCTACGAGCCTCCGTCCCCATTTCCTCTCATTAACAGGGGAGATGGGTGAGAGATGGGTGTTAAATTCGAGCGGCATCAGGAAGAGACTTCCTTCTTGACCAGAAGGGCTTGGGATGCAGGTCCAGCTGACGTTGCCCATCGGTGGGCAGCTACCTCCACCACTGTCACCAGCTCTGGCTGTCTTGGCCACTGGCCCAGTCCCACGATTCATCTTTAGTTGGCACCTCCGAGATCTTGCTCGCTCTGGCCCATAGACCTGAAATCCCACTCACCTATATGGCACAGCATCCTGTCTGATTTGCCAGAAGGTTCCCTGTGTCTTGCATGTGGGGAGGACTGACATAAATTTCAGTAACGAGGAGGCCTGAATGCGTGCTCGTAGAATGAATGACCAAAGAAATGAATGGAGGGCTCCCTTCTGGCTGTACTGAGGCTTTGGAAGTGACTTTCTGAGGCATCAGTTTCCTTCCCATCCCTCCGCTGCCCCGACAAATGGGAAAAGAACATTACTTTTGTATTAAAACAAACATGAATATATTATGGCATGGAATACAGAACTCATGCATTTTGGATGAAACAGGAGACATCAAAGAAATGTTGCCCTTGGTGGGGAGCTGTTTACTCTCCGGCACGAGGCGAACCCCTTGTCAAGGACCTCCATCCCATCCAATCGGAGGATGCCTTCATCTCTGCAGCCTCAGGCTCTTCAGACCATGCTCTGCGCACTGGAGGGCTGATGTGTTGGCAAAAGGGGCAGAGGACCCAGAGGAAAAAGAGGGACTGGGGGGCAGGTGAAGTCCAGGATTTACGGATGTAGATGCCTTTTCATCCATACAACAGAGCCCTTTTCACAAGTCCAAGCCCAGTGCAGGGCATGATCCATAATCCTCACAACAATCTTATGGTTTTTCACAGATAAAAAATCTAACACTCGGGGACAGAGGACTGTGTATCACAGGGCACAGATCCAGTAAATGGTAGGGCGAGGATGTGAACCCAAGTTCCAGGAAACACCAGAGCCTGTATTATTGTCACACAGCCCCCCTCCCTAGGATGTGGCTCCACTCTTTCTTGCTGTGTGATGCTGTGTAAGTTGCTTCACTTCTCTGGGCTTCGGTTCCCACGTGTGTCATTGGTTAAAGGCTTATTTTTGAGGATTACATGATCTGTGCAGGTGAAGAGTCTGTTTCGGTGTTCTGGACACAGTAGGGCCTCAACATCCACTCACTGCTGAGTTTTAGGGACACACTAGCACATTGACCTAAGTGGGGTCCCTGCCCAGCCCCAGCTGATTGCCCACCCAATAACAATTCAAACCGCTAACACTTAATGTGCCTCGGTTTCCCCATCTGTAAAATGGGGATAATAATAACAACCACTGCAGAGGCTGATGTATGGATCTTTTAAAATTGATTTTTCTTGTAGTTGCTAATGTGGTTAGTTTCTGCTATACAGCAAAGGGAATCAGCTGTTGTTTACATCTACGCCCTTGTTGTAAGGGTTAAATCCATTACTGCTTTCATAAAGTGAGTGTCTGACTCCAAGTATGTGCTTATAAAAACGTTTCCTTTTTATTTATTTAGTGGTAATTGAAGTGAAGTTCACATAACATAAAATTAACCATTTTAAAGTGTACAAGTCAAGGGCATTGAGTCCAGTCACCAAGTTGTGCGACCACCATGCCTATTTAGTCCCACGACATCTTCATCCTCCCACTAAGCAGTCACTCCCCCTCCTCCCAGGCCCTGGCAACCACCAATCTGCCTTCTGTCTCCATGGATTTGCCTATTCTGGATATTTCACATAAATGGAATAATAGAATATGTGGTTTTTGGGGACATGCTTTTTTACACTCAGCATAATGTTTTTGAGGTTCGTCCATATTGTAGCATATTATCAGATTTCATTCCTTTTTACAGAGTTGTTTCTTTAATGAAATATCTCACAGAATCCCTAGCACATCCTGGGAAGCAGCCACTGTCACCCTCCTCTTCTTCAGATGAAGAAACTGAGGCACAGAGAGGGTGGGGACTTGCCCAGGCCCCCTGCCAGGCAGCCCCCATGCAGCAGGGCTGGTAGGCTGGGGGCGGGGTGCCTCCCAAGGCCACCAGCACATATTGAAGGAGACAGCCATGGAATTACAAATCTGGGGAGATTTAAGGAGAGTGGAAATGTTCTGGCACTTGCAGGATTGTGGAAGTTGAGCAGGTTTCCCCAGTGGAATTCCCACCTCCTCTTCCCACACATCTAGGCCACAGGGGATGAAAGGGCTTGAGAGGGAGAAACCAAGTGTGGGGACGTGCAGGGAGCCAGGGATGGGATGAAGGCTGACGGCTGTGCAGGTACCATTTCTTTTCATGCTCACCTGTACATCCTGCAAAGCTGGTGGGGTGAGCCACCCACTGCACTGATAGCTAGTGAGGCTCAGAGAGGTTGGCAGGGGAAGAGCGGCCAGGATTTGAGCTTGAGTGTCTGAGCTCAGAGTCCAGGTGTGTACCCATCCTTAATGCTTGTCACAGATTGCAGGGGGTGTGGATGGAGGAAGCACAGGGAGGCTGCATCAGCGATAGAATGAGAGGTAACCCCAGAGCCCCAGAGAAAAGCTTCCGCAGATCCACCAAGAAGGGGAAAAAAAAGTCTGGAAGCATCCAGAGTGGAGTGAGAGAGGCCGGGACCAGAAAGGACAGAGCAAGAGAGCGGCAGAGATGGGAGCACCTGAAAGCCAGGTGCAGAGATCAATAGGAAGAGAAACTGAGGCAGCATGCCCAGGGGCCGCTTTGGAGCAGAGCTTCTGGGGATGCCCAGAAGGCAAGGGCAGAGAGCAGAGTGGCTATGCTGCCCCCTCCTCCACCCTCTCTCTGACAGGACCCAGTCAAACCCAGCTCCCCTTGGGACCCAGTTCCTGCCTCCAACCCAGTCCCTGCTACTCCTGCCCAACTGTGTCTGAGAAATCCAAGACTGTACCAGTAAACACGTGGGCTCTGGAGTCAAGCTGACCTGGATTTGAAACCCAACTGTACTTCCCAGAGGTCAGCCAAACTCTGAACCCCAGTTTCCTCATCTGTAAAATGGGTATTGTGGGGACTCGAGGGGATCACACATACCTGTAAACGTCTGGCTGCTGCTATTCATGCTGACTCTCTGGGGGGCGGGGGTCTTACTCCAGCCCCGCCTCCCAAAGGCTCCTACCTCCTTTTCCCTCACCTAGAAGACTGGCCTTTAGGGAAGGCTTTTAAGCCCAATGACTATTCTAGAAGCAAATAAGCCCTAGCTGAAAGGGTTCTGCCCTACCCCAGGGCCTTTGCACTTACTGTTCTCTCTGCCTGGAATGGGATTTAATAGAAAGCAGCAGAGCTGGGATGGGGTTGGGGGCACCCAGTGCCTATGTGGAGTTCTGTGACCACTGCTGCAGTGTCTGGGGGACATGAGGAGACCAGCTGATGAGTCTTGGGGCCCCTGCCCCCAGAGCCCCGCCATCAGCCAGCCTGTCTGCCCCTCCCTCTCATCTGCCTGCCCGAGACCATCAGTGCCTTTGTTTTGAGCACTATTTCCACTACTGTTTGCTCTGGCCGCCGGGCCTCCATTAGGGACCCTTTCCTGGGGCCGATGACAGGCGGCAAACAGCTCCCCAGTGAGCCAGCTGTAATTGCTGCCGCCTCTAAGGTCGGAAATGATTTTTTTAAAACCTCACAAAGCAAAACAGACACCCTGCCGCCTGCTCTCTCCCTCCCCGCCCTCAGCTGGGAACCAAGCCTGAGGTTTCTGAGAAAGGGGGGTGCAGTTAAGATTCCCCTCAGCCCAAGAGACACCCTTAACATGCCAGGGTGGGGAAAACAAAGTTTGGAGCTCCCATCCCTCACTTTGAACTTGGTGTGGGGCCCTGGACATCTCTCTAAGCTCCCCTGCCCCCTATTTCCTCCTGGGCGAGAGGAGCGTGTTGATGGGTGTCTGGGGTGCCTGCCGGGGTGACTGTGACGGGGCTCTGACAGGAGGTCACGGGCCTCTCCGTGAAGCAGAGAGAACCGCAAGGCAGGAGGGGAAGGAAGAGAGCCTGCCAAGGGGAGAAGATCACTCGGGAAAACGTTCTGAGGAGGAAGGAGTTCGTGTGTTCAAGAAAGGAAGCTAGCATACTTCTACACACGCGCGCACGCGCACACACACACACACACACACACCAGACACCCAGCTCCCATCTCCTTTCAAGCCCATATTCCCAACAATCCTTGGCACTTAAAAACCAGCCCCCGCATCCTATGAGCCCAGAAACTCAGCCCTCTCGCCACAAACAGCCTCTCCTCCTCCATTAGCCCCTCCAGCCTCCAAGGCCTATTTAAGGCCCCCACTTCAACCCAGGGCCAGCCACGCCCTGTGCCTTCACCACTCAGAGATCCTCCAGGCTTGCCCGTGCCCTGGGGATCAAAACCAACCCTCCCCAGCCTAGTCTCAGCCACAGCCTGCTTTTCCAGGTACGCCCGCAGGCCCCTCCAAATGAAGCCCCTGCCAGACCCAGACAGAGCCTCCTCTCAGCCCCGACGGTCCTTGGACGCAGGCAGAGAAGGCGCCCACCAACCCTAGGAGGTCTTCCCTGACTGCACCAGGACACAGTAACCATTCTCACTGGGAACCCCCTACCCCGAGACCTCCCTCCTCTGCGGCTCACCTGCCCTGTTTCTGGGGCTCCCACCTCTGGTTGAATGTCCTCCATTATGTCTCCCTAAACTCAACCCCGCGGACACTCACCAAGGACCTGCGGGGGAAAGGGAGTGAAGCTTCTTCCGAGGCCACCTCAGGTCACAACACGGAACAGTCCCCAGCGGTAGGGGAAGGACTCCAGAGCCTGGCTCTGCTTCACGCCAGCCCTGTGTCCTGGGGCCAGCCTGGAACCTCAGTCACAGGAGGGCTGCTTCCCCCAACGACCACAAGTGGGCTTTGGGGGCCCTCAACAAGCCCCCCTGACACTGGACCAAACCACGAGGTATTTTTCTGAGGAAATAACCCAGTTTTCATCAACCAGTCCAATTCTCAAGAGGATCGTGACCTCCAAAAAAAACTAGGAACCATTAGTCTAGACAAGGTCCAGCGCCCCTGGTAGCTTCCCCATGTGGTCATTCACTCGTTTATTCCTTTAGTTCATTCAACCGGCATTTCCTGGGTGCCTGCTCTGTGTGGGTGTCATTGTGATACACAGAATCCGTGCATGTGTAAGCCTGAGATGTCACCTGAAGAGAGGAGTGTGTGTGTGTGTGTGTGTGTGTGGTGTGTGTGTGTGTGTACAGAGAGACAGAGGAAAAGGGCAGACCGAGGTGGGAAAGATGAGAAGAGGGAGGAAGGAGATGGAGCAGACACAGGGAAAGGAACAAAGAAAGATGGAGAGTGATCGAAAGACGGAGATAGAGATTGAGAGAGACAAACCCATAGAAAGAGATTCGGAGGAAGAGAAGCAGGTGAGCATGTGGCACTGATGGGCACTGCCAGCCCCCTAATTGATAGCTCTGAACGAGGCCCCCCTCCTGGCTCCAGCTCTAACCTTCCAGATGCTCCCAGAGCCTCCACACCTCACGTCCCAAGGGCACCTGCCTGGAGGGGGCTGGGGAGGCCAGACCTGATGCAAAGGCAGAGGGCACCCGCCTGGCCCCTTAGGCCAGTCCGATAAAGGACCACCCAGGCCCCTTCCTCCCCACTGCCACAGCTCCTCCAGTCACACGTGAGCAAATACCCGAACATTCACTCCAGACTCAGGCTCAGACAAAAACAGCAGCCCCCGTAGAATCCAGGCAGGCATGACCCTACTCCCACCACTCCCCACTGATGATGCCGGACTTGGATCCAGGACCCTAGACTCTCAGCCCTGGGCTCTTTCAGCCAGACTGGGCCTTCTCAGCCTTTTGGCATCATGGACCTTGAGAGAATCCCATGAATCCAGGGCGCGCTGTGGAACAAAACACCGGCCCACAAGCCCAGCTGGTTTGGCAACCAGCAGAGGACAGATGAGCGGGTTAAGAGCTGCAAGCTGGGCTCAGGCCTGGCTCAGCCATCCAACATCTGCGTGTCCTCAGGCAAGTCGCATCACCGCCCACCCCCGCAAGCCTCAGTGTCCTCGTCTGTAAAATGGGAGTGCCCTCTGCACAGAACAGGCGAGGACTGGATGAGAGGAGGTGGAGAAGGGGCAGGCACAGAGAAAATCCCCTGTGATTCCTGGCTGGTGTTTTGGTTCAGAGCCCAGAAGGCCACTGAGAGCTAAGCGCCAGGTGCCAGATGGAATGCCAGGCCACCATCGGCTCCATCCTCACCTGTTGATGGGAGGACAAAGGACAGCACTTGGGAGGATACAGATGGAGGTGTTCTAGATGCTTAGAGCTTAGGAGAACTTGGCGCTGTTCAGGTGGGAAAATGAGGCCCAGAGAGGGGCAAGGACCTGCCAAGCCACCCAGAAGCTGGAGGCAGGGGGAGGGTAGATAAAAACCCAGGTTTGACTCCCTGCCCCAATTCTGGCATTATAAGTGGGAGCAGAACTGGTAAAGGAATCTCTACCCCAACCTCTTAACACTGGGAGCAGCGAAGGCCCCCACCCCCACCGTGTCCCCCGTGTGGGACCAGGCCTCCTCAGTCTTGGGAGCCCTGCCCAACTCAGCCCTTGTCCCAGCCCCATCACCAAACTGCTGGGTGACACATCTCATTAACACCCACTGGCTTCTGCCCACTTCACCAGTCTTTGCTCTTTTGGTAAAGAAGGCAGGCTTCTCCTCTGTGATACCCCCAGCTAATAACTGGTCCAGCTTGCATACCTCCTATGATGGGGAGCTCACTCTTGGTACCTTCACTGCCCCAGGAGGGAGTGCCCTTCTCCAGGCTGAACATCATTCCTGCTCCTTAACTCATCACAATTTACACTTACATAAATTTTACAAATTTAGTTGTCTGAGCAAGAGCCCTATCTGTCTTCTTCACTGGTATGTCCCCAGTGGCTAAAAGAGCCTGCTCCATGGTAGGTTCTCAACTATTGAAGTATTTGTTGAATGAAGGAAGGAAGGAATGAATGATCTTGCAGCCCCTGTTAGGCCAGCAGTTCCCAGTGTGAGGAATAGGAGTATGAGGTGGGAGGGGGTGGCCTGCAGGCCGGCACCCCCAAGTATGGTGACCCGCACACACGAATGCGTCTGTGCACCACCTGTACCATTACATCCATCATGCTTTTCTATAAACGGACTCACTATGTTTTAATATCCCTGTTAGGCTCATTCTAAGCAATCATATCTGTGAAATCGCAGTTTTGATGTGCTGGTTATATTCTTCCAATCCACATTAAAATAAATGCATAACTATTAAAATGTAAGAGGTTTGTCTGTGTTCTGCCTAAAACCATCTCTCAGGTAGGACCCAATCTTGCCGAGAGGGGTCTTCTTGAAGAAGGGGATGGTGGAGCTGAGCCCTCTGCTGGCTTCAAGGAAGGGGAGGGGACACAGCAGTGAACAGGGGGACCTGGAGCAGCAGCAGCCCCTCTGCCCACCCCCCTTCTCCACAGCAGCAGGTATCAGAGTGATCCTGGGGTCACCAGCTGGTAAAGGAGTGGATTTATCCCCCTAGCGAGACCATGGCCCCTTTTTCCATTGGAAGAATCCCACTGGGGGCTGGGAGAAGAGGCTACATCCTGGGACCCCATTACCCTCAGGGCTGAAGCATCTCATATGCACCCCAAGGGGCTGGGCCTAGGGGTCTACCCACTGCAAGAGGGAATCAGCCTTACTCACCCCAGATGCCCATGTCGTGGTCAGTAAAGATAAGGAGGGGGTTCGGGTTTTGTGATTTTTCTACTAATAACATGGATTTCTTATGAAATTAAAATTATGTGAATGTTTAAAATGACACTGATTTGGCATGAACACAAGTTTACATTCAGACCTTAGACGTCTACCTTATCCTCCTTGCCACCCACTCCATCATTCCCTGCCATCTCCCGGGGCTGGGCATTGTGGTGGGTACCAGGACACAAGGGACTCTGACCCGCTCCCACCGTGGAGGCCCAGTCATTACAGTGGGGGTGGTGAGAGTGCCCAGTTGGGCCCAAACTCCCTTGAGGCTGAGACACCCTTCCCATAACGCCCTCAACAGCTGGTTCAGTCCCTAAAGTCCAAGGTCATGGCCGAGCACCAGGAGGTGGGCTTGCCTCACGTCCCCTTTCCCTTCTTTCTGACACCTACCTCTCCCAAGGGCGCCAATGTCACTGTTCACACCACGTATCCACTCTCCTTACCCATCTGATTTTCTCAACCTATGACAGAAGCTAGGAAGTCACCAAGGCAGGTTCTGGTCTGGGGATGGCCAGGTCCCCTGCTGCACAGCTCGGGTGTGGAATGTAGAGGTCATCATCATGGGACCAAGGGCCTCTCCCTCCTCTCTGGGACACAACAGCATTGGGAACATGGGCCCCATCTGGGCTCCAATACTTGCTAGGTGCGTGACCTTGGGCAAGCCCTTTTAACCTCATGGAATCTCAGGTTCCTCATGAATACAGGGGAAGTCCCCTCCCCTTAGGATTCTGATGAGGATCAAACGACACAATGCCATTTAAAACCCTGACATGACAATATATGTTTGCTTCCATATAATTCTCACTCTCTCTTTTTAAAAAATATTTATTTATTTGGCTGTGCCAGGTCCGAGTTGTGGCATGCGAACCCTTGACTGTGGCATACAAGCTCTTGGTTGCAGCATGTGGGATGTAGTTCCCTGACCAGGGACTGAACTCAGACCCTCTGCATTGGGAGCTCAGAATCTTAACCACTGGATCACCAGGGAAGTCCTCTCACTCTTTTTGTACCGAGGTGGGTCAGGTGATCCCCAAAGCCAAGCACTAACCTCCCAGGCAATCTGGGTGCATACTCTCTTGCCCAAGGCCTTGGTTTTCCCCTTTGTGAAATGGGTAGAAGATGGTCCCAAAGGCCCTGCTGACTTGGCCTGAGCCTCAGTGATTCTTTTATTCCAAATGCTCATCTCCTGCCCTGATGGTTGGCGAGGACCACTCTCCCTGCACCCCAGACCCTGCCCACTTACTTGTCACCAAGAGACTTCCCCCAACACGCCTGCTGTCACAGTGGCAGCGAGTTGAATTCCCAGTCCTGCTGGCCGCCTGCGGCTCCCCTTGCTTGGGGAAAAGGCTGAGGGAGCCGCTGATAGGCAAAGTGTCAAAAGCAATTGGTGTGAAGGACTTGGGGAAAACTGCTTGCGAGGGCCAATTCCCCACAGGAGGCCAGGAAACCCTCAGCCCAGGGCACAGTGTTTACGGGCGTAATTGATAGAATAATCACCAACACCTGAGACAACGCGAACACATTTTTTAACATCATAACCTTCGGAAGACAGCACTCAATTTTCTCCATCTCCCAACCACCAAACTAGCCAGCTTATTGATGGGGAGATACCAACAGTTCGGGAAGGAACGCAAGAAAGCCTGGGTCATTTTTCAGTGCACGGGCTGATTGCCAAATGGCCCGGCAGCCCCCACCCCCTCCCGCAGCATCCCGCTGCACCCTCCTGGCAACAGAGGAAACCTCAGGACAGGGAATCACTGAATGGACAAAGGCCTGGCCAAGCCAGGATCCTTGTCTGCATTGGGGTGTATTAATAATTGAAGCTGCTGGCCTAGGGGTGCGTGTGTATGAGTGTGTGCGTGTGTGTGTGTATGTGTGTGTGTGTGTCTGTGTGGCAGGGCGAGGGCGGGAGGATGGATGTTTGCTGCAGTGAAGGGCTTCCTGGGGCTCCTCTGAGGGTCCACATATCCGTTCCAGTCGGGACCTCTTCCTCACTGGCAATCCAGCAGCTCCCCCACACCAGGCAATTTCTCATCAGGTTGGGTGAATACTTAAGGCAGTGACTCCAAGACTCCGGGCCTGGGGAGCTTATTAAAATGCAGATTCCAGGGTCCTCTCAACAATCATTTTGGCCAATGTGTCTGCATTTTAACAAACTCCCTGGGTGCTAGCAACGCAGGAGATCCACAAAGATCCTCATTAAAGATCCTGCCTTCTGGGGACTTCTCTGGTGGTCCAACGGTTAGGACTCTGTGCTTCCCCTGTAGGGGACACGGGTTTGATCCCTGGTCAGAGAACTAAGATCCTGTGTGTAGTGTGGCCAAAAAAAATAAAAAGATCCTGCCTTCCAGACCCCTACTGTGAATAAGATCTAGGAAGAGTCCTGGAGAAGAAGTCTAATCCAGTTTCCTGCTTCTAATTTGCACGTGGCTTCAACAAGATCTCATCACCTTTCTGAGCTGCTGGTTCCTCTTGGTGGAACTCACTGTTTTCCCAGTTGTCCGGGGAGCTGGAAAGGAGTCCCTGGGGTAGGGACGAGCAGGGAAAGGAGTTCCATCACATGACTGGCCAAGCCTGCCTCACAGCTGTGCTGGAGGAGGCAGGTTTGGAACTGCCAGACACACTTTTATTGTAGGCTCGCCTTCCCAGCTCTCTGTACAGACTCAGTGACCTTGAGCAAGTCACTGGCCCTCTCTAACCTTTGTTTCCTCCTATTTTGGATGTCAGCCTTAGTGAGTAAACACTGGTCAGGGGTTTGGAAGCACCTACCACACAGTAGGAAGTTCATAAATGTCAGCTCCCTTTCCTCCCACCTGCGCTGTGCTCAGGGCAATGAGCTAACTCTATCTGATCAGAAAAAATCAAATTAGCTGCCATTCATTGAATACCTACTTAGCATAGTTACTGACCATCACCTTCCTTGCCTCCTGTTTCCCGATGTCTCCCTAAGAGACAGGTACCAACCCCTCCCCATCACTCCTCATGTCTTTAAAAACCCCTCTGCGAAGTGGGCTGAGTGGAGGCAGCCGGGAGGTGGGAAGTGAGACCGATGTCCTTGCGGACCCATCTGACCATGGGCTTTCCCTGTGACAAGCCCCGGGGCGAGCAGGTGGAAGGCGTTAGCCTGGTGGCTGGGCTGGGCTGGGCTGGAACTGAGCTGGAGAGCAGCCACCAAGTGGTTGGGGTCAGTGGACTCCTCCCCGGGAGCCCCCTCTTCCAGCCTCCCACCCCCACCCGAGGTACAGAGACACCTCCCTAAGCCAGCCACATTTCCTGAATCAGCTGAGGACACGCAGAGCCCAGGAATAATGGAACGATCGGGCTCCAATCTGCTAAACAGCAATTTCTGGGCTTTTTCAGCACACACAGCTTTTATCAAATTGGTATTCTCCTCCTGAACACAAACGACTTATTAGACATGACCCACTTATCCGTCGCGTCTCACTATCATTAATAACAGTTTCTTTTTGTGATTAAGTGAGTGGCTCTGAGCCCTTCCTGTGGTGTTAGGCGTCTGGCCCGGCAGAGGGGCAGCGGTGGGGGCTCCTTGGCATCAACCACTTGGTGACTTTGAACCTGGTAGTGTTGGGAGCCGGCAGTCTGGACCCTGCAGAGCGGTCCAGCCTCCTCGCTTCTTGAGGGACAGAAAGAGCCCTAGAGGGGTGACTCACTTGCCCAGAACTGCACGATGGGTCAGCAAGAGAAGCCGGGCTCCCCTGGAGCCAGTGCTGTGTCCTTCCCATCCAACCCCTCCTCTGGGCCCTTGGTGGACCTCCCCAGGGTGCAGTGGGGGCAATTACAGCCAGCGGGGCAGAGCTGTGCCCTAAGCACACTTGGCACCAGGGGGCAGGCAGAGACTGCCACACAGGGGTGAACCCTGCTTCCCGATGAGGGGGCCACCTCGGGGCCTCAGGAATGACAGAGTAGCACCCACAGCCTGGGGGTCTGTGTCTGCACCCACAGCTCCAGGGACGGGATTGATGGTAAACCTCACAGCCCCACTCCTTGGGTCTCTCGGGACCAAAAATTCAGGAAAGCCCTTCCTTGGAACATCTTCCTAGTGTGAGTTCCAACCGTGCCAAGGATCTGAGTGGAGCCAGGAGGGGAGCGGGAGGAGGAATCTCTAGTTTCCCTTGAATGGGAGGGAGCCTGACAGGGAGATGAACGTCCTGGAAAAAGCACTGTCTTTGCCCGACAGACTCTGGGGCCAGTCTCCGTGCAACCATTCACTCACTGTGTGACCTTGGGCGAGTCCTTTTACCTCTGAGCCTTGGTTTTCCCATCTGTATACTAAAGATCAAAATAACCCTTCCCCTATTTTAGCACTGCTCCAGCCAGGTTGGTAGAAATTAGATGAGGGATAAGAAAGGTGCGCAAATGGTACAAATAGAGCAGTTACTATTTAACCTGGTCAGGAAGAAGGGTGTAGGGAGTCACAATTCCTCAAAAGCAGAGACCCTGAGAAGGGCTTACTCTCTCAGGCAATTCCAACTCACACGTCACGCCCCAGTAAAGCCTTCTCTGAGCTTCTACCACCACAGCCCTTACTCTTTTCCATCAGAAGAAATCACCCAGTTCTCTGCCCTTTGTGCAAACCTGTCCCCAGTCCTGGGCATACATTGCCCAGCATGGGTGCTGCAGCCTCCCCTGCAAGCTTGGAAATCCTTGTAGGGAAGAGATGGATGAAGTGTCTCCATTTTCATCTGTGCCCTGGTCCTCATACAGGAAGGAGTCCACCTCACGGAGGCAGGGGGAGCCCCTGCAGCTGCCGGCCTCAGACAATCCAACTCTACCGCCAACTTGGGCTCCTCTGGGGCTGGAAGGAGCTTCTGACACTCTGGCAGCCAGTGCTGGGAATGCTCACTTGCTCCCCAGCTCCCACAGTGGCTGAGTTGAGAGGTCCCACCTTTCAGTCCTCCGGGGTCAAAGATGAGGATGAGAGGGGACCCTACAGAAGGATGGCAGGGGGCTTCCTGCCCACCCCTAGAGGCAGACAAAAGCTCCAGGCTTCCCTCTTCCCCTTCCACGCCTCCGACTGGAAGCAGCAATGTCAACTATTCCAGCGTCTTTGAGGGGCTCCCACCAAGCCAAGATGCCACCCACCTGATGGGGTGGCTGCAGTCCAGGCTACCAGTTCTCAAGAAGCGGGCTCGTCTGTCCCCCGGGACCTTTCCCAGTGGGGCAGGTGTGGAGAGGGAAGGGACAAGGACAGCTACAGGGTTAAACCCACAAAGGGGAAAGGCAGATGGGCAGAGAGGGGTGGGTGAGCAAAGTGTGTTCACAAGTGTGTGTATTTTGCCAGTGTGTCTGCAGGAAAGCGGGCAGGCAAGAGTTGTGCTCTGGGGTGCCAGCTGGCAGGGTGTGAGCCCTCCGGCTGCGCCTGCTGTGTGTGTAGTGGGCACAGAAGTGAGGGCGATCGGAGAAGGTGTCTGGAGATGTGTGAGGGTAGGAGTTGTGTGAGAAAGCAGCGAGTGTGGCTGTGTGTCCGTGGCTGGTCGTGAAGGTGTATGTATCCACGCGAGTGTAGAGGGTGGGAAAGGAGCCCTCCGCGAGAGTGGCATGGGGGTGGCACCCGGGGTGCACCCTGGTCCGCAGGAGGTCCGCAGACCCTGCAGGGGGCGCCCCCCCTCGGACTCCCACCACCGGCGCCGCGGGCTCGAGTCCGGGGACCGCCAAGTCGGAGCCGCGCTGCCCAGGGTGGGGTTTGGTGGGGAAGTCCGCGGGGGCGGCGACCCAACTCACCGTGGCCGGAGATGTGATTGTCCCAGGGCGCGTGGCCGGCGGGCCGCGTGGCGCCGCCGAGTTGCAGGAAAAGTGCCAGGTAGTGGAGGGCGCCCAGCGCCACGGCGAGCGGAGCCCCCATGGTGCGCGCTCGGGCCGGAGGGGGCGCCGCCGCCTCACATCGGGGCTCAGAAGACCGCAGACCTCGCGCCCTCCGGCCCCTGCCCGGTGCGGCCTGGCTGCCCGGCTGCGGCTGCTGCCCCTTCGCTCGCGGAACCCGGTCGGGCCCGGTTCCGGCCCCCGCCCGGCTCCGGCCCAGCCCCGGCTGCGGGAAGCGAGCGCACGCCCAGCCGGCCGCCTCCGACTGCGGGACTCTTCCCTTCCGCGGAAGGCCACTCCGCTCGGCGCCGCTGCCGCCGCACCCCCTCCCTCCCGCTCCCCCCGCCCGCCCAGAGGAGGAGGCGGCGGCGGCGGAGGGATCTGCCGCTTGATTTATCATCAAAGTTTTGCCCAGGCTGGGATTTTTAAAGCGGTACCCGCAACTTCTCCCGGCCCGAGAGCGCAAGTCGGGGCGAGATGGGGTGGAGGAAGCCACCCCAGGGACCCGATTCCTGCCAAGCATAACACTACTGGTTTCACGAACTGAAATGCTCTCCAGTGGGATAAAGAGGAAAACCAATAGACCAGACCCAGCGCGCTCAAAAGGGACTCCTCAACTTTGCTAGCTGGGCGGTGCCGAGGTCAGGGAGGCAGGTTGGGGTGGGTGGGTGGATGGATGGAGGTGAGGGGGAGGTGGGAAGAAAACCTGGGCTGAGGCACTGGAGACCTGGTTAGACCTGCCTGCCGCAGGCTGTGTGATCGTGTCCGAGTGTCTAGCCCAGGCTGAGCTTCAAGGTCTTCATCTGAGAAGTGGGAATAAATAGCTGCCTTCAGGGATCCTGGTGAGGATTACAAAATCTTGTGTGTAAAGCGCTAAGCATAAACGCCGCCCTCGTGGTAGAAGCTCAATAGTTATTACTGATGTTGTCCCCCTCTCTGGGACTCAGTTTTCATGTCCGTGTAGTGGGTGTAAGTAAGGCAGGCCAGTGGCTGGGTCTCCTTCTAGCTTAGAGAGGCTGAGCCTTGTGCAGTGGAGTGGATCGCCCCCTTCTGGACTGCAGGGCTCCCTCCCTTGGACAGAGGGGCCTAGAGGTGGTGGTGAACGAAGTCACTTTCATTTCCAGGAGCAGGAATCCTAGGAGATCCTCGATTCCTCCTCTGTTTTACTGGGGCTGTTGAGATAGACCTCCAGAACAGACATAAGGCGGACCTGTGGCTTCATTTAAAAGAAGACTAAGCACGTTAAATCAGAGACAGAGCTTCTCCGAGGACCTCAGCGAGTCTGGGGCCAAGTTCCTGCCTCCCGGGCAGGATCTCTCCTACTCTCATCCCTTGTGCTTCATCAGGCATCGTTCTGGGCACAGCCCTACCCGCCGCGGTTTCAGCACCTCGGAGGAGGACAGCGTCCACCCCGGCACCCATCTTTTCAACCTCACCCACCGCACCTCTTCGGACTCTTAGATGGGAGGGTTCAGCACCATGGACAGACCTTCTGATTGCCTCCCTCACCCCCGCCGAATGGGAGTCAGAACTAGAGAAGGCCCACATCCCTCTCCAGACCACACACAGGTGGATCCAGCATTGTGGACATCACCCCAACTTTGAGAATAAGGTTAGAGCCCGAGGAACAGCTTTCCTCCTCGCCCCCGTCTTTAATTTGTTCTTTCATACCCCTTTCCAATAATATGGCGGACAACACACCCGTTGGGGCCTGTGTTCTCCAGCAACAATACAGTTTATTCGAAACCATGGACAGCACCCTGAAGGGGCGCGCTCTTACGAATACCCAACGGACAGCATTCACAGGACCGGTGGCGCGGCGCCGCCTTCACCACCGCGGACAAACCCCGTCGTCATCTAGCTCCTTCCCGTCCATATTCTCTGGAGTAAGGGCTTTTTTTTTTTTTTTTTGCCTGATTAACTTAATTATCATTTCCCTCCCACGCAGAGGTAGTATTTATTTAGGCTATCCTGGAATGGCCTGGCGTCTTGGACCCTATGAAAGCGTTTCCTTATTCATTAATTCACTTTACCCTCCCTCCCAGTGAAATGGTTTCCATTGCCCCCGTTATAAAGATGGAGAATCTTTTGTTGTTTGGCTGCACTGAGTCTTAGCTGTGGCAGACAGGACCTTTGATCTTCATTGCAGTTGGGGCATGTGGAATCTTTAGTTGCTGGCATGTGGGGTCTAGTTCCCTGACCAGAGATCAAATCCTTGCCCCTCTGCATTTGGAGTGTGAAGTCTTAGCCACTGGACCACCAGGGAAGTCCTGAAGCTGAGAATCTTCAAGATCACATAACGGCTGGTGCTATGACTGAAACCCAGGACTCTTTCAATCCCAGCCTGAAGCCTCTCCAGGAGAATAGAATGCCAGAAATGGGGTGCAAACCCAGGGTTTTTTCCTCTTAAATTTCAATTGGAAGGAAGCAGGCAGAGGCAAGGGCACAGGGAGATAAAGGAGAGAAGAAAGGAGAGAAAACAAGAGACTCTACGTTCAGACTGCAGAGAAACGAGGTCAGAGTGGGACAATGGCCCTGCCCTTACCCACTGACTGACCTGCAGGCAGCCTTTCTTCTCATAGTCTGTGCTTAGTCACGTAGTCGTGTCCAACTCTTCGCAACTCCATGGACAGACTCCTCTGTCTATGGAGATTCTCTGGGATGGGGTTGGATCTTGTAACCCCTGAAGTTCCTTCAAGGACAGATTTCCAGGGATTTAATGAGTTTGAAAAGGCTGTTGCTGTAATGGTTCTGCTCAAAAGCCTCCAATGGTCTTGTTTATTAGATAAATCTGACATCTCTGGTTTACATTTAAGGTCCCAGCCTACCTTCTGCTCCAGGCACCATCCCCTGTCCACGTTGTCTTCCTACACCCATGCTAGCTTCATCGTAGCCTTACCATTCCCTGTGTTTTCCCTCTACACGCATGCCTTCCCCTCTATCTAGCTGAGTCTTCCATTGGCCAAAGTCCCGTCTGAATCCCTCACAGGAAGACATGCCTGCTGGCTTCTCCCAATCTCTGAGCCTCTGTTGGCCCATTACTGTTTACCCAGTGTTATGCTACAAGTTTACTTCTCCGACTTAATCTTCTGAACTACCAAGCCATATAGGGTAGAATAGTGTGATTTTAAGTGTGGAATCTAGTTTTGAATCCTGCCACCCACCCACTAGCTGTGTGACCTTAGATAAGTTACTTAGCTTTTCTGTGCCTGAGCTTCCTTATTTGTAAAATGAAGATAATAAAGCCTCCGTCACAAGGTTATCATAAGGATTAAATGTCTTGCTACATGGAAAGCAGTTAGAACACTGCCTGAAGAAAGTGAAAGTGGAAGTGAAAGTGTGAGTCGCTCAGTCATGTCAGACTCTATTCAACTCCATAGACTGTAGCCCTCCAGGCTCTTCTGTCCATGGGGTTTTCCAAGCAAGAATACTGGAATGGGTTGCCATTCCCTCCTGTAGGGGATCGTCCCGACCCAGGAGTCAAACTTGAGTCTCCTACATTGCAGGCAGATTCTTTACAGTCTGAGCCACCAGGGAAGCCCAGAACACTGCCTGTTAATGTTGTTCAGTTGCTCAGTTGTGTCCAACTCTTTGTCACCCCATGGACTGTAGCCCACCAGGCTTCTCCATCCATGGGACTCTCCAGGCAAGAACAGTGGAGTGGGCTGCCATTTCCTTCTCCAAGAACACTGCCTGGCACAAAGTAAATAGTAACACATAGAAAATACATAGCCATATGCTGCTGCTAAGTCGCTTCAGTCATGTTCGACTCTGTGCGACCCCATAGACGGCAGCCCACCAGGCTCTGCCATCCCTGGGATTCTCCAGGCTAGAACACTGGAGTGGGTTGCCATTTCCTTCTCCAATGCATGAAAGTGAAAAGTGAAAGGGAAGTCGCTCAGTCGTGTCCAACTCTTCTCGACTCCATGGACTGTAGCCCTCCAGGCTCCTCTGTCCATGGGATTTTCCAAGCAAGAGTACTGGAGTGGGTTGCCATTGCCTTCTCCGACATAGCCATATACATGCTGGCTATTATTATTATTTATACATAAGTAAACAGGTGTTCAGAGAGGTTAAATATCTTTTCCAATGTCTCACAAGACAATTGCAGAGTGTGGTATTTTGATTCCAGAGCTGATGCTCCTGGCATAATACCTAAGCACATCTAGTTCAATCCACCCAGCTTAGGAAACTAAGACCCAGAGATGATGAATGAATTCCTCAGAGTCACACAGCCAACCACGGCAGAACTAAATCCAAGACTTCTGTCTGTCAGCTCAGGGCTCTCCCACAATACCATATTGTCCTGTCTGCATTTTCTGCAGCACCTCAACTGTACTTTTCAGTTTATAAATCACATTTACACCCATGCTGTCATATAATTTATGCAACAACCCCTGAGGCCACTATTATTACCTTCCTTCTTATTAAAAACTATTTATCTATTCATTTGGCTGTGTTAGGTCTACACTGCGGCACATGGAATCTTTGTCGCATCATGCAGGATCTTTTTTTTCAGCGCATGGACTCTCTAGTTGTGGCACTCAGGCTCTGGAGTGCAGGCTCAATAGTTGTGGCGTGTGGGCTTAGTTGCTCCTCACCATGTAGGATCTTAGTTCCCCCACCAGAGATTGAACCCAAATTCCCTGCACCGCAAGATGGATTCTTAACCACTGGACCACCAGGGAAATCCCTACCTTCCTTCTTTTACAGATAAGGAAACTGAAGCTCAGAGAGATGAAGCAACCTGTTCAACATTGCACGGGGAGGCAGGGCAAAGGCTGAATGTGAAAGGACGAATCCTCAGCCCCCTATTCCTCCTCTGTGAAATTTTGCCTCTTTTCTGCTTTGCGATCCAAGTGCAGACTGCAGACACTCTGGAAGCTAAAAGCCTACAGGAGGCCCAAGGTAAACGAAAACCGTTCCAGGAAACAGTCTCTAGGAATTCGCTAGGGCGGCAGGCTGTTGTCATTCATCTCACTCTGGGGATGCTCCAGGAGACAGTAAGCTTCCCATCCCTGGAGACAATTAAACAAGCATCTCGTGGTCACGTGGACGCCAGGAGGCAAATATCACAGCTATTTCCACCACCCAAATGAGGCTCAGAAGGTGAATATCATGTTAGGTATTTCAGTCAGGAAAGGCAATCTTTTCAAAGTTCGCCCCAAGCAGTGGAACTTGCACTGTCCCCTCCCCCTGGCGCAAGCCCACTAGAGAGTCCCCGGCCTCCCCTTAACTCAAGGAGGCCGCCCTCCCCTTCCTCCTTGAGAGGTGTCACTTGAGCACCACAGCTCTGTCAGTGGTAACAGCCGTAAGATTTGTCCTTTTAATCCAGAATCAATAACAAATTTCATTTAAAAATAAATTAAACCAGGCATTGGAAATCATTCACTGTGTGGGCCAGGGCCCTCTATAGTGCCGTCTAAATGGCTTCCTTCTGCTCATCTATCAATGCCAAGAGGGGGGAAATACCTAAGCTGCCTGATTCATGGAGAAACTACTTGAATGTATCAGCTCCTAACAATGAGCAATTGAGCCCTGAGTTGCACCTTTTAACACACCAATAACATGTGGAACACGAGTTCATGAGAGCTTATCGGAGACCCCATGGTCGCTGGCTTGGAGGGAACCCATTTATAAGGGGGAACAATGGCTTCAGTATGTAGCCACCTAATTTCCAGAATGCATTACTGAGCTCAGAGGAGCAATGAAATTCTATTAAACTCTTATCTGCCATGGGAGGGTATGAAACCGGAGGGGAAATCCAGACTCGGCAAAGACATGGCCAGAAAGGACTGGGACTGACCCTAGGAGGTGGGTGAGCAAACCCGGAGGGGAAGAGGGGCAGGCGGGGCCCTGGATGGGTAAAAATATGTGCATTAATAGAGCTCTGGTTTCCAGCGATTACGTTTACATCAGCGAATAAAACTTGGCAATAAAACATCGGAGCTGCGTCTCAGACAGCATTTCCTTTTACAGTCTGGTGTATTTCATTCATTATAACAGGAGGCAAGGAGCTTGAGGTGTCCCCATTTCTCCCCCTTTAATTAAATTTTTAAATTACTGCCCAAGATTTGGATAAAGGAAAAGACTTACAGCTTTGCGAATCGCCATCCCATCCGATCGCAGCTCCCATCCTATCACAGTGGTGGCCCTGACTGTACCAGGATCCAATATTATTAAAGTGAAATACTGTGGGCATTTCCTGCCTGGGCTCTGGTTTGTAAAAGGAGATGCAAATTTGGGAGAAAAATTGGCTCAGGCTCAGAAAAGAGGCCTGGGTTCTGAGACTGGTTTTTGCCATCCCCTTGCTGTGTGACCTTGGTCAAGTTACTACCCCTCTCTGAGCTTGACAAGTTCTCTTTTCCCTGACACATCCATCTGGAGGCTTTTAGAATTGATTAGGGGCTGGGGGTATTCCCCCCCACCCCCAAGTGCACACTGGGATGTCTTAGGGAGCTTAAAAAAAATAATAATATTCAGTGCACACGTGCTAAGTCACTTCAGTCATGTCCAACTCTTTGCGACCCTATGGATTATAGCTTGCCATGCTCCTCTGTCCATGGGATTCTCCAGGCTATACTGGAGTGGGTTGTCATTTCTTCCTCCAGGGGATCTTCCCAACCCAGGGATCAAACCTGTGTCTCTTAAGTCTCCTGCATTGGTAGGTGCATTCTTTACCACTAGCATCACCTAGGAAGCCATAATAATGTTTAGATCACACACCCAAAATTCTGACCCAAGTGGTTTGGGTGAGGCTAGTCCTGGGTATCCGGTTTTTTTGAAATTCCCCAGGTGATCCCAGTGTACAGCTGGGGTTGAGCACCACTGGCCTAGACACAAAATTATGTAATATTCATGGACTTTAGACTCTCTGGGGAGACTGGTTGTGCCTGTACTGGCCCAGGCCCCACTCCTGGGGCAACCCTCCTAGTCTGGCTGGGGGAGATTTCTGGGGATCTGCCAGCTCACCAAGCCCCAAGTGTACCTTGTGCAGGGATCCAGTGGGCCACAGAGAGGACCCCAACAGGATGGGAGGACTGGGGCTCCTACTCCTGCAGTCTTTGAATTGGGCCCAATCAGCCTCTTGGGGTGAGGAGGCTACCTGCCCCAGCTCTTATCTGCAGGGTAGTGCTGGGTGCTGAGTTGTGACCTCCTCCTCCCACGTCTGGGATGTTCCTCTCCTCTGATGACCGATTTCTTTATCTGTTCCCCAACAAGCTGGCCTCTGCAGTCAGGCCATGTCCCATTCACATGAGCCTCCAGATTCTGAAACTTCTCAAAGACGGCTGGCCATCTTTGAGGCAGACCCAGGTCCTCCTATCAGCATAAATTCTGAGCCTTCATCTTCATTCTGCCTCCCTCAGAACTCGTGGGCCACGTAGGAAGCCCCTAGCTAGGATGAGACCAGGGGCAAGGGGAGGTCAACTGGCCTGGCCCCTGTCCTTTCTAGGCTGAGTAAGCCCATGAAGACCCTTGGGACCACTCTGAGGTTTTCCTTCTAGATGGTAGCCTGGGTGGACCATATAGAGTGAAGATATGATCTGACACTCAGAATTTAAAATAGTTCCATTTTTTAACAGAAAAGGGTCATCAAGGATCAGGAGGGAGGTTCAAGAGGGAGGGGACCTATGCATACCTAAGGCTGATTCATGTTGATGCATGGCAGAAACCAACACAACACTGTAAAGCAATTATCCTCCAATTAAAAAGAAATAAAATTGTCAAAAAGAATCACCCACCGTTGCCACATTGTATAGATGGGGAAGCTGAGACCCAGAGAAGGGTGAAGACAAGCCTAAGACCTCACAGGGAGGAAATGGCAGAGCCAGACCAAGGACTCAGGGCTCCAGGCTCCAACCAGGGCCTTTCCTCCCAATGTTGTGAGACGAGGAACCTCTGCAACCAGGCAGCTCCTCCAGAGGCGTTCCCCTCTGGGGGTTCCCAAAGGGGGCACCACTCTGAGGTCCGGAGAACCCTCCACTTAGGCCTTGGCCCTCTGATTTGAACCCAAGCCTGTAAACTGTGCTCTACCAAGGCCGGTAGAACTCACACTAGATGCGTATCTGTGTTGTCCCAGCAAGGAGCCTGATGATAATCCCCATCAAAGGCAATTAATTGCATCAGAAAGACGGGGTTCCTAGGGCCCTTCACCCTGTGAACCGGGTGCTTATTAAACACGACAGGACAGCAGGGTCTCTGCCAATTTTGAGACTCTGCTTGTGGGCGTGTTTTAAAAATCCTGAAATGACTTTAATGGTGTGGTTAATGCCAGTCTAAATATGCCATGGCTGTGAGTAATTAGCTAGACCAATGCTGTCCAGTAGAAATCAAATTTGAGCTGCATATGAAATTTCAATACTCCCGTTGGTGGTCTCGTGGCTAAGACTCTGCACTTTTAGTGCTGAGAACTCAGGTTCAATTCCTTGTAGGGGAACTAAGATCCCACAAGCTTCATGGTATGGCAAAAAAAAAAAAAAAAAAAAAAGCGGGTAAAGAACATGTCTGCAAAGCAAGAGACAGGGAGACACAGGTTCGATCCTTGGGTTGGGAAGATCCCCTGGAGAATGAAATGGCAATCCACTCCAGTATCCTTGCCTGGGAAATCCCATGGACAGAGGAGCCTGGAGGGCTATAGTCCAGTGAGTTGAAAAGAGTGGAACACGACTGAGCACACACACATATATGTACATGCGTGTGTGTGTGCCTGCATCCTCAGTCATGTCTGACTCTTTGCGACCCCATGGACTCTAGCCTGCCAGACTCCTCTGTCCATGAAATTCTCCCAGCAGGAACAGTAGAATGGGTTGCCATTTCCTACTCCAAGGGATCTTCCCGACCCAGGGATTGAACCTGTGTCTCCTGCCCTGGGAGGCAGATTCTTCACCACCACATCACCTGGGAAGCCACATACATGACAATAAATAAATAAATAAAAACTTCTAGTAGCCACAATACAGAAAAGTAAAAAGAAACACTGCTCAGCAGTAAGGAATCCACCTGCAATGCAGGAGACTTGTAAGAAATGTGGGTTCAATCCCTGGGTTGGGATGATCCCTTGGAGAAGGAAATGGCAACCCATTCTAGTATTCTTGCCTGGGAAATCCCATGGACAGAGGAGCCTGGTGGCTGCAGTCCGTGGCATTGCAAAGAGTCGGATGCAACTGAGCGACTAAAAAACAACAAAAAGAAACAGGTGAAATTAATAATATATTTCATGTAATACCCAAGTGTTATTTCAATGGGCAATCAATATAAAACATTATTCATGAGCTGCTTTACATTCCCTTTACATTTAAGCCGTTAGGATCCAGTGTGTCTCTCACACTGATGGCACACGTCTATTTGGACTGTCCCCATTTCCAGTGTTCAGTAGCCCCCCCAGAACACAGTTATTTCAGACCTTCCAGTCTCTGATCAAATGCCTCCCCAACCATTTAATATAAAACCGCAGCCCCCACCCCTCCGAAGCCCCTGACTTTTCTGTCTTTCTGAACAGTGACCATTATCTGTCACATTACATGTCTATTTCTTGACTCTTTGCTGCCCTCACTACAATGAAAACCCCATGAGAACAAGGGCAGCGGATGTCTTGCTTTCCAGCCTGGGTCCTGGTGCAGAGCGGGTGCTCAAGAACTAATTACTGAATGAACACACAAATGTGCTTTTTGAAACTTGTTCCTGCTGGTCTCCACCATGGACTGGGATGTTTCTGAGGGAGAGGCCAAGCTGCTTTTGCTCATGACTTTGCTCCTGCAGGGCCAAGCACACAGTGGGCCCTCAGCCACTACTGGCTGAATGGACCTGGACACACCACACCCCGGGAAGGGGTATAACTTCTGTGCTATCATGACCTGCAAGCTTTCGTTTGCCGAGGGTCTAGAAGGTGCCAGTTCATATGTCAAGTGCTTACCTGTCTTTCCTTTAAATCCTCCTAATGCTGAAAGATAGATATTTCATACCCATTTCGCAGATGAGGAAACTCAAGGCTTGAGAGGTGCTCTAGGTCTTCTAGCTGACAAGTGTGGATCTGGGATCCCACTCGGCTCTTCCTGGCCTCCAAATAGGAAATAACACTTGCTGTGCAGGTCCTGATGGGCACAGACCATGGTCACTCTCTTCCTCGCAGTCACAGAGACCCTGGGAGGTCCCACCACGGACATCTCTGCTTTTATTTATTTATTTATTTTTGGCTGTGCTAGGTCTTCGTTGCTGCTCGGGCTTTTCTCTAGTTGCAGCGAGCGGGGTCCACTCTTCATTGCGGTCCACGGGCTTCTCATTGCGGTGGCTTCTCTTGTTGCAGAGTCCAGGCTGTAGGCGCGTGCCAGCTTCAGCAGCTGCAGCACAGCACTTGGGCTCAGTAGTTGCGGCACGCTGGCTTAGGTGCTCTGCGGCCTGTGCAGTCTTCCTGGACCAAGAATCAAACCTGTGTCCCTTGCACTGGCATGCAGATTTTTATCCACAGGACCACCAGGAAGTCCTGACATCCCTGCTTAAAGATGAGCAGCCTGAGACTTAGAGTGATCAGACTGTACCAAAAATGTCACAGCTGGTGGCCGAGAGACCTGTCTGTAGGGCCTGAATAGCAAAAAGTTCCTTCAGTTTCAAGAGCATCATTTGAGGCCAAAATCTCTGTTGACTGGAGGGGAGGGGGTCCGCCTGGCCCATTCCTGCTGATCTTGGGGTTGGGTCCCTTCCATCAGGTGGACCTGGGGGTCGAGTGTGCCTGGCCCTTGCCAGGCCCTCTTCCCCTGCATTCTAAGTCACCCCTGGCAGCCATCCTCCTCTCTGCACCACAGTCCTTCCCATCTCGAGAGCAGGAGGGTATAATTCGATCTTCACTACAGAGCCCTTCCAGATCCACACTCTAGAAGGAAATGAGGACTTGTGATTTGACCAAAGCATACATTTCCAACGTAGATTACTTTAGATACCTGGGCTGTTGTTCTCCACGCTGAAGGAAACGCCCTTTAAAGCCAGAACTCTGGTGTTAAACCAAAGGAGTGGCATTCTAATGGTGAAATTTCAGGCAAGGATGGAGGTAGGGACAAGTCTTGACGAACTTGACCCAGGGTCCTGGGGCTGGGACGGGGCAGAGGGGCTTCCTCGGAGGTCCCTGCCAAAGTGGAAGCCTCACCAGGCACCCCGGGTCTCTCATATCAATGATCTATTGGGAGAACCCAGTGGAGGTGCCGGGTAATTCTGTTTAAACGGCTGCAACCTGCTCCAGGGTTTCACGGCACTTGCCAAGGCTTGTAAATCATGCCACAGCAGCTCAGGGAGGGGATAAATTCCCTTCTAATTCAGGAATATCTTTAGCTATGATCTTGAATGCAGCGTAGCATCTAGGGGAGGGGGTGCTTTCAGCGCCTGGTAGACAGTGGCTCAGGCTTAGGCAAGGTGGCAGCGAGGCCCAATTTCCCTCGTGGCTGGTCTGGTTTGGTGGATGTTCTCCAGGTGGGCTCAGCTCAGGTGTGGAGGTGCTGATTGGTGAAGGAAGCTGACAGTCAGGCCTCAAGGCCCTCAGGGGGCTTCCAGCTCCACTGACACCAGAGGTCAGTGGACCAGGCCACGTGGCCGCTGGTAGGGCTGTGAGGAGGGTACAGCCTAGAACTAGGAAGGGGCTGGGCTGCCCTGATCTGTCCAGCCCTGGTCTCCCCCAGCCCTGCCCTGACTCTTCTGCGCCTTTAAAGAGGGACACTGACTCACTGGCAGGGAACAGAGTGTCAGGAGGGGAGCCTGCAGACCACACATTTTCTCCCGGGTGAGTTCATCAGCCTCTGGGGGACACAAATCTGGCTCTGTCAGTCCTGACCCAAGCATTTCCCTGCCTAGAGCCCATCTCCTCTTGAATGGCTCTCAAACCCAGCACGTCCCACCTTCACCAGAATTCCTATCTTCTCCTCAAGTCTTGCCCTCTTCTAAACTTCCCGTCTCAGGAGCAGTCCCCAGCCATCCCTCTATCCTGCCTCTGAGATGGGATCGCTCTCCCCGGGAGGTGGGATCCATCCTAGCTCTCCCAGATGGGATCCATCCCCCCAGAGATGGGATCCTTCTCCCCAAGATGGGATCCATCCCCTTAGAGGGGGAATCCTTCCCCGAGCCCTGCACCCCGAGTGAACATCTTCTGAACCCCTTCCCCTAACTTAAAACTCTAAATGCTTCCCACGTTTAGAATAAAACCCAAACAGCTTTCTTCTGTGACATCACCACCCGTGGGCTCCCCCTCACTCTCCCTCCTAGCCACTTGGCCTTCTGGAGGTTTCTATAATGTACCTACTCCCTCCTACCACACTTCCCTCTGCCAGGAACACTCCCATATCTCTCCCATTAGTGCTACTCCCAATCTCTGGCATTAGTGCTACTTCCTGGAGGGGTCCATGGTCCCTCTTGAGGCCTCTTCTTAGCCCCTCACTCCTCTTCTTTGCAGCCCTGCCACCCCAAGTGCTCAACTGGGCTTGAGCACCCAAGGGTGTGGTCTGATTCTCCTCACTCATATTCTCTGAGCCTAGCACTTGGTGAATCTCATTGACTGAATAAGTAAGGGAGATAATGGATACATAAATGAAGAGTTGACTCTTTAGCTTGGGGAGCCAAAGACGTGACCATAGATGAGGTGGGGGGCCTGATCGCTGTAGGGGAGCCTGGGCCTTGCACTGACCCCAGCTCACTGTGTCTCTGGGGTATTGGTCCCTCAGTTTCCCTGGAAGAATGAGGAAGTTGGGTGAGGTGACCTCTAAGGTTCCTCCTCACCCTGAGTTGGGGAGGGGGTCTGTGTTCTGGAATATAGAAGGAAGCGGACAAATGACCAAGCCAGGGCCTAGAGGTGGGGCTGGAGGGAGTCAGGTCAGGCCCACTTAAGGACAAATGTTCCCACAGTCAGAGCTGTCCTACCACCAGATGAATAGCCTCAGGAGGAAGTGAGCTCACCATTGCTGGAGGTGTGTAAGCATGGGGTGCTGTGGGGAAGACCCCCATACTGCCTGGGCAGTTGGACACATGACCAGGCGCACAGCCTGGAATTGGGAGAGATGCAGACTCTAGAGGTCAGTCTCAGGTCCATCCTTATTAGCTGTGTGACCTTGGGCGAGTTGGTTAGGTCTCTGAATCTCCCAGAGCACTTAATTTAGAAATACATATAGCCTTGACCTTGCATGGTTTTGAGAAGCTACGTAGAGCCTGGAGCTGTGTAAGTGTTTGGTAAGCGTCAGCATCTTCTCCAGCCCAGCCCGCATATTGAGGATTTGACTTCTGGCTGAACACAGGACAAGCTAGCTTCTTCTTCCTGAGTCCAGCAAGGCCTGGACCCCAGTTCCAGAGTCTCATGGAGTGCTCACTTGGGCCCTCATGCCGGGGGGCCTTGGTCTTGACCCTGGGGCCTAGGAGAAAGGCAGCTTAGACTGGGCACCTCACCTCCCTGGGTGCCCCCTACAAATTCACTGGCCAGTGGATTTTTCCCTCTGCCCTCCTCCTCCGTCCCCTCCCTGCAGGGAGCCCCATCCTTTCCACGCCTCCCAATCACGGCAAACTGCCTCATCAATCATGTTCTCTCTAATTAACTTCTAATTTACCTCTTTAGTCAAATCTATTTACAATCAGAGACAAGAAAACACGCAGCAGCTCAAAGTGCGGACATGGCACCAGCTCTGGAGACCATGGAGGATCCATCAGCCCTAGACCAGGATCAAAGCCCAGTGAGGGCTGAGGGCTCTGAGGGGCAGGGGTGGGGGTACCACCCGGCCCAGTGTCCAGCCCGCAAAAGCCTGGCATCCAGCCCCTGGCATCACCTTGCATCTCCCAGAGGCCTTTCCTGCTGGGCGCCCCCAGCCACAAATCACCAGCCGCCCCTGCCCTCCCAACTCTGTGTTTCCCTCTCTCTGGTTTCCCTGCCTCACTGGATGAGAGCTCCCCGTGGACAGGCATCCGGCTGCTCACTGGCTGCATGGCCTCAGAAAATGACTGGACAGCTCTGAGCTTCTGTCTCCAGTTTTGCACAGTGTGGGGCAAAACCACATCGCCCACCTTGCCGGCGGCAGCCCGGCCAGCAGTGCCTGGACCCTGAGCCCAGGGTGATGGACCACAGACCTTGTTTGCTAGTTTTTGTTTCTGTATTTTGGATGTTTTAAATTTTTAAAATTTTGAACAAATCTCCAACATCCAGAAAGTGAAAGTGTTAGTCGCTCAGTTGTGTCCGACTCTTTGCAACCCCATGGATTGTAGCCCACCATGGCTCGTCTGTCCATGGGATTTCCCAGGCAAGAACACTGGAATGGGTTGCTATTTCCTTCTCCAGGGGACCTTCCCCACCCACGGGTCAAACCCCGGTCTCCTTCCTGCACTGCAGGCAGATTCTTTACCATTGGAACCACCAGAGAAGCCCTTACAGAAAAGCTGCGGGCATGGTTTGTGATATGCCATTACCTCCAAATTTCAGTGTGTGTTTTCTAAAGACATATTCTTACATAACCACAGTATAACCTGAGGAATTGAGAGATTTGTGTGGAAATATCACTGTTGTCTAAGCTCAGCCAGGGCCTGAATTTTAAGCCCACTGTGTCACTCACTGGCTGTGTGACTCTGGCCAAGTCACAGGGCCCCTCTGAGGCCCCTTTCTGCATCTGTAAGTGGGTGGTCATGGTAACAATCTCATCTCTATCTTGCAGGGCTGCTGTGGGTGTGAACTCAACGAGCTGCTGGGTGATGGGTAGAAAATAGCATGGTAGAGGGGGTGGGGGTACTGCCCCATCTCTATGCTCCAGGCAGAAAGGAAAGCTAAGGGGGACCAATAACTTGCTGCAGGTCACAAAGCACGAAAACTGAGGTCACAGCCCTGGAAGATCCTGGCCTGGAAGAGTCAGAACCCTGGGATGGAGGACCGGAGACTCAGAAAGCCCAGTGGCTTCGGCCCTACGATAAGGTGGAAAATGGTGCATTCCCTGATGGTCCAGTGGTTAGGGGGGCTTCAAGGTGGTGCTGGTGGTAAAGAATTCCCCTGCCAGTGCAGGAGACACAGGTTTGATCCCTGGATCGGAAAGAGCCCCTGGAGTAGGAAATGGCAACCCACTCCAGTATTCTTGCCTGCAAAATTCCATGGACAGAGGAACCTGGCGGGCTGCAGTCCATGGGGTCGCAAAGAGTCAGACACGACTGAGCAGCAGAGAGCGCCAGTGGTTGGGACTCAGCACTATCACTGCCTGGGCTTGCATTCAATCTCTGGTTAGGGCACTAAGATGCCGCAAGCCGAGCAGCCTGGCCAAAAATAAATAATCAAAGGTGGAAAGTGGAAGGCGGAGGGGCAGGTGAGGGGTAATGATTATTAATGGTGCACCAATAATACTAACAGTAACCAATGAGCAAGTCACCTTGGAGAGGTCTCTCCTGGGGCCTTCGGGAGATGAGGGTGGAGGGGAGCTGTCCCAACACTGGGGGCACCAGGCTGGTTCGTGGGACTCTCGGAGGGGCCTGTGAGCCATATTGGGGGGGACACCTACTTGGCCCTGGCTCCCGGCCTGTTTGCTCACAGAAGACCCCCTCCTCCTCATTCACGTGTACATCCATCCACTGGCTCATTCTGTTCACGCTCCATGTTCCCTCTGCCTGGAACATTCTTCCAGCTCCACCCTTGGCTGCCCCTGCCCACCTCTCAGGTCTCGGCTGGAGTATCACCTCCTCGGAGGGGGCCCTCCAGAACCATCTTATTTCCAGTAGAACCCCCTCCCCCCAGCAACACACTGTCTAATTTGCTCTTTATCTCATTACCTTATTTTGTTCATCGCACCTATTTCTATCTGAAATTATATCATCTCATTCTCTTCTTTTGGTTACTTTGCGCCTGTCTCTTTCCACTCATGAGTTTCTTAAAAGCAGAGACGTTTGAATTCCCCGGCGCTCCAGTGGTTAGGGACCCATGCTGCCACTGCAGGAGGCACTGGTTCCATGCCTGGTCGGGGAACTAAGATCCCACAAACTCCAGGTGTGCCAAAAAAAAAAGAGCAGAGATCTTTGTTTTGTTCCTTCCCATCACCTCAGCGCCCAGCCGGGACACAAGGAGATGCTGGATAAATACGGCAGAATGAACTTGGAATTCACCCAATCATTAGTGCCTGCCCTGGTGCCTGTCGATGTGGGGAATGCAGAAATGGAATCAGACTGGGGTTC
The DNA here is from genome assembly GCF_027580195.1 of Bos mutus. Taxonomy (NCBI): domain Eukaryota; kingdom Metazoa; phylum Chordata; class Mammalia; order Artiodactyla; family Bovidae; genus Bos; species Bos mutus. Next base: position 51,107,328 of record NC_091629.1, on the reverse strand, counting down.
CGCCCTCACCTGCTCATAACCTGTCCAATGTCTAGTTGGGCAGCAAAGCCCAGCCTCCTGCCCCTAACACTACTGGTGGGGACAAAATCTCCTGGAACAGCCCTCCTGGGGGGTTGGTCAAAGGACAAGCAGTGCTCGATCATATCCAGGACGGAGATTTGGGGCCACGTGAGTGTGGGGTCCAGCGCAAGCTCGGCCCCGATGACCCTAGTTGGCGACCTGAAATGACACCAGTTTTCCATGGGGCTCTGGAGGCTGAGAGAAGGGGCAATGCTCCAGCCCGGTGTGCACAGGCTCCAGTTTGTCTCTTTGTGGGGGTGGTGGTGTATGCAGGGGAGCCCCCTCCTGGGGAGCAGGGATTTTATTCAAGGACTGGGAGAGGCCTGGGGTCTGGAGACCTCGGGGGGATGGGGTGACGGGGAGATGGCCCTGTGGTCTCCCTGCTCTGTTTGTTCACAAGTCTATATTCCTGCCCATGTTCCTCATTTCAGCCTGTGTAATTAGGTGTCCAGGGGTGTCTCCGACTCTGTTTCGATAGAATTTGCCTTGTTTAATAGGTAACAGGATGGCTGCCTCTGACAGCTGTTTTTCCCAGAAAAAAAAAAAAAAAAAAAAAAAAAACAGGGCTATTTGGGATGAGGTGAGTCAGGAAGCAGCAGAAATCGGGCTTCTTGGCTTAAATTCACCTTTGTCACAGTCTTGCAGGCAACACCAGTGCCTGTCCCTTCTTCTCCCTGGGCCTTCAGTTTGCCCGTCTGTAAAACGAGGGGAGTCAGACACTGTGACCCCGCTCAGCTGGGACCCTGAGACATGGAGGCTGGAGGTGGAGTCATAGCGGGGTGGGGGATGGGGGTGGGCCAAGTTCGCATCACTCGTGGGGAAGCCAGAAGAGAAGAGGCACTTAAATCCAAGGTGGCATTTTTATCTCTGTGTTCTTAATTGTAATTGCCATTTAATTAGATTAATGATAATTAATAACACGAATAATGTACTGTCCTTTGTCTGGGACAATGACAATGCCGATCGACCGTCCCGAAGCAGAGCTGGACTGCACTGAGCCCTCCCCTCTCCTCTCCCTGCCGTCTCCGGGACCCCTCCTCCCAACTTTGTCTCCCTTTTCACATATGCTTGGCACACTGGCTTGTGACCACCTCTGGGCACGGTGTTCTCCCCGTTATGACTGTGAAGTGCTCCAGGGGTCTAGGGACTGGTTCAAGCATCCCAAACCCTCCCTCCACCCTGCAGAACATGGAGGGACCCGTCCAGAGAGGGGACTGATACTTGCTGGATGGAAGGAAGGGTAAGTGAGGGGTTGGGTGGATGGATGGGTGGAGATGGATAAATGCATTAATGGATGGCTTTAGCCTCCAGCCAGGGAGGTGATGGAGCTACCCGACCCCCTAGGGGTCCCACCTCTGCTCTCAACCACCCTTCTCTCTGACCAGCCCACTCTCACTCCATCACACCTTTCGGATATGTCTCCTCTTCTTCATCCTCAAGGTCACCTCCCCTGCCTGAAGCCCCAGCACACTGGCCTAGACAACAGTACCAGCAGGTCCCCTGCCCTCGCAGTCTCCTGACTTAGCCCTTTTCCACCCATCTTGCCCAAAACCGGAAAGTCTTTCAGACTCACGGACATATACGACCTGCTTGTCTTTGGTTGAGAACCCTTCCAGAGCCCCTCTTGGACTTCCAAAAAGAGTACGAGTGCGTGGCCTTGGCCCTGGAGCATTCCTTTTTTTTTAAAAGTATTTATTCATCAGGCTGCACTGGGTCTTAGTGGCGGTATGTGGGGTCTTCGATCCTCGTTGCCATGTGGGATCTAGTTCCCTGACTGGTGGGCCAAAGGACGGGAGGGGGCCCTGGGCTGGGCACGGCAGAGCAGAAATGGGTGAAATGCAGCCTCTGCCCTCAAGCAGCTCACAGGGCACGTGGGGAAATAGGGGGGTGTGGAAGAGGAATGAGGGGGCCCTCAGGGGTGAGGGCAGAGTGTGTGGTTCTCGATCCCACTGCTTACCAGGCTCTTGCTGATGGGCATTGTATCTGCCTCTGTCTCTCCCGTGAGTCCAGGAGCCCCTGAAGGCAGGACTTGTACTCTTGCTTCCAGAGAGGGAGCTAGTCTGGAGGCTCTGCAGGGGTTTGAGACGTGGAAAGCAGGACAGATCATAGAGAAGGAAGGCCGTGGACAAGGGCCTGGGGTGGGCGAGTATCAGTGCAGGCTGTAGGCAGTGGCTGGCCGCTGTTTATTCCCCCTTTGTTCCTAGAGGATCTCTGCTGAAGGCTTCCCTGGTGGTCCAGTGGTTAAGAGTCCACCTTGCAATGCAGGGGACACGGGTTTGATCCCTGGCCTGGGAAGATCCCTCATGCCTCGGAGCAGCTAATCCTGTGCACCGCAACTACTCAGGCCTGTGTGCGTTAGGGTCCTTGCTCCGCAATGAGAGAAGCCACCGCAATGCAAAGGCCCCACTCACCACAACTTGAGAAAGCCCACACGCACCAACAAACCAGCACAGCCAAAAATAACTAACTAAATAAAATTATTAAAAAAAATAATGAATCTTGCCTTGGATGTTTGTTGATGATGGATTGATGCCCTCATGGGTTTGCTCCTTCATTCTGAAAGGCAGAAGCAAAGATGACTCAGCTGCCAGCCAGTCCAGTGGGGAAGGTGAGCAAGAATGCCCAATAAGATGCGGATATAGAGAAGAGTGATACGACCACTGACCAGCACATTACAGCACTTCCTGCATATCAGTTTGTTGCTGGTCTAGACAGTGAGTTGTATTGTATAGCACGATCATTTTACAGGGGAGGAAACTGAGGCTCTGGCAGGTGAAGTGACCCATCCAGGGTCACAAAGCTGGTGACAAGCAGGGCTAGATTTGAATTCAGTTAGCCTGTCTCTGCTAAATAGCTAAGTGATACAGTAGGCGTTAACCTGGCTTCCCTGGTGGGTCAGTGGTAAAGAATCTGCCTGCCAGTGCAGGAGATGCAGGTTTGATCCCTGGATCAGGAAGATCCCCTGGAGAAGGGAATGGCAGCCCACTCCAGTTCTTACCTGGAGAATCCCATGGACAGAGGAACCTGGTGGGCTACAGTCCATAGGGTCACAAGAGTCGGACATGACTTAGCAACTAAACAGCAAAAGCCTGCCTCTATCGTCCTTGCCCAGTGTGGGTCCACGGGGCCAGCCTGGTGAAATTTGTTTGTACATCTTTACATTTACCCCAGTTATAGAGAGACTTTTGCTTGCAGCTGCTAAGAGCAAGAAGCTGTCCTCAGGCCTTGCTCCCAAGAGGGCCAGAGTAAGGTGGGGGTCAGGGAGAGAAGACAGCCAGCCCAGGTCATGTCCTGCCATGGCTACTTAATGAGCTTAACTGATAACCATGGGCCCAGGCAGGCTGCCAGCTGGGTCTGTGCATTTGGCCAGGCTTCCTGGCCTTACACCCACTGGCTGGGGGAGGGTGGCAGGGGGCCAAGGGAGGGGCCTGAGGAGCTCCATTGTGTGAGCACTGGCAGCCAAGGCCAGCATCAGTGACCTTGGGCAAATTCCTTGAGCTCTCTGAACTTCCTTTCCTTATTTGTAAGACGGAGGTGAGCATGGCCCCTTGGAGGATGCTTCAGGGATGCAGCAAGTTGCAGCATCCCAGTCCTACCACATTTGAATAAAGCAGAAAAAGGTTGCAGTGAGAGACTGGAGACCTGGACTCTCCTGACTGTCACTAACTGAGGGGGTGAACCAGATCCTAGCTCTCTCTGGGCCTCAGTGTTCTCATCTGCAAAATGGTACGATCTCTTTCTCACGGATGTCGGGAGGATTCCAGGAGTCAGGCATTTACTCAGTTCCATCATGCTGACACCAGGGTAGTTTTGGAGGGCTGGGCCTGCAGATCCGGTTAGGTCCTAGGACATTCCCCTACTTTCTGGAGCCTCTGTTTTCTCATTTGTGAAACATCTGACCCCAAAGTCTGCTCTCCCCCAGCTCTGTTGTTCCAGGAGTTCAGCAGTGGATTTTTTGTTTGTTTAATATTTATTTATTTGACAGTACCAAGTCTTCCTAAGTGGTTCACTGGTAAAGAATCCACCTGCAATGTAGAAGACTCAGGTTCAATCCCTGGGTTGGAAAGATCCCCTGGAGAAGGAAATGGCAACCCACTCCAGTATTCTTGCCTGGAGAATCCCATGGACAGAGGAGCCTGGCAGGCTATAGTCCATAGGAGTCGCAAGAGAGTCGGACATGACTTAGTGACTAAACAACAACCACCATGTCTTGGTTGCGGTATGTGGGATGTGGTTCCCTGACCAGGGATGGAACCCAGGCCCCCTGCATTGGGAGGGCAGAGTCTTAGCTGCTGGACCACCGGGGAAGTCCAGCAGTGTTGGTTACTGCTTCCACTGAAACTCAACTCATCTGCATTAGATGCAGATAGAGTAAAATCCTTGTGTCCAGGGGCGAGGGCTTATAGGTGGGGACAGGAATTTTGTGCCTATTTCCCAGGTAAAGAGAGTAAGGCCCCTGGATTTTAGTGGCAGGTCACATAACCCTGCCCGCTGCTGCCTCGTGCCTGTTCAAGTCGTGGGGCTGGCCGGGGAAGGACCAGACTCCCCTGGGCCCCAGGAAGGCCTGAGGAGGAGGACCTGGGTCTGGACCCTCCAGGGAGTGAGGCTGTGTCTGCTCGTTTGGAGGCAGGGCCTGGGGGTTGGGGGGGCAGATTTATTGCAGCCATTCCTCTCCCCCTGCAGCGCCTGCTTCTAATGAAATTTTACGGCAGGTGGAAATGATATGACTCCGCCAGCCCTAAAAGCACTTCTATTTATTCATTAAAGATATTTATATACTGAGCAGCTCTCGGCCGGCCCCACCTGACTCCTGCTGGGCCGGTAAACTTGCTCCCAGTCCTCAGTGCTGGGGGAAGGCTCCACTGGGTGGGGCCCCTCCCTGCAGAGTGACCGGCTGGCTCTGCCTCGGCCACACCCCCAGCCCTTGTCTCTAACCTGCTCCCTCCTCTTGGTCCAAAGCACCAGAATCTCTTCTTGGATCACCTGCCTCCATTCTGGGTTCCGCAGTGTGTCCTCCATCAAACCTTCAAAGGGATCTCTTTGAAACCAGATCACGTCCCTTGCAAGCTCAAAACCCTTCCGTGGCCCTCCAAGAGCACCTGCCCCCTCTCTGGCCTTTTCCCGCACCAGCCTCTGGCTCACACACGGGCCACTGAGACTTCTTCTGGCTGTTTTCTGAAGCATGATGGTGTTCTCTCTCTCTGCCCCAGGACCTTTGCACCTATGTTTTTGCTTAGACCCCTCTTCCCTCAGCTCTTGGGCTGCCCCACTCCTCGGCATCATTCGGAGCTCAGCTCAAAGGCACCTCATCAAAGAGAACTTCTCAGGACACCCGTCCTCAGGATCGCCTGTTATCTAGTCTCCATCACTTTGCACTGAGTTTGCCCCTTGATAATGCTCTGTGATCACTCTGCGTCTTTGTTTACTTGTTTATTGTCTGTCCCTCGAGGACGTGAGCTCCTGGGGCAGGGACAATGTCTGTTTTGTTTCCAGCTATGGTGAGTGTCCAGTAAGTGATGGGGGCGGGTGGTGGTGGCTGATGAACACCCAGGTACCGTGAGCTGGTCACAGATGTGGACTTCCCCAGGCTGGCACCTCAGTCCCCAAATGAAGGAGAGCCAAGATCCCAAGAGGGAGAGGGATGTTCTAAGGTCTCACGGAGGCTGGGCTGGGGGTCCCGGTTTCTGTCCCCTGTCTTCTGGGTGTTTCCTGGATGGGCAGGATTCCTGAGGCCCCTGGAGCTGGAGCCTGGCTGCTGGAACCTTCCTCAGCTGTGACCAGACCATGGCATGGTTTCTGTGGACCCGACTCTGGTGGCTCTTCCCCAGCTGCTCCCTATGGCTTCAAGAGCAAAGCCTCTTCCCAGGGGCTGTGGGCCTCCCACAGCCTTCCCACTGCCCTAGGGGTGGTGGCCTCTTACCCAGGTCCTGGGTGCTTTCTGGATGAACCTGTGAGGTCAGATCTTGCTTGAGGAGTCAGAATGGAGGCTTCATCCCCATCCAGTGGAATCTGCTTCCCTATCACTCAGGAACTGTGGAGACTTGAACTGGAACAAGCTGTGACTCTGGACAAATGTGACCCCTGATCTCCCAGGAAGTTACCCTGCATATGGTTCTGTCAGGTTCTGCAGCAGTGAGGAGCTCATTCACCCCCCAGGGCAGCCAATGAGGTAAACGTGAAACCCCCACATGCCCAAGGGCCCCATCCCATGCAGTTCCCTTGGCTTTGAGTGATGTCCTGCCTCTTGGGCATTGAGACTCATGGCCCTCCTAGGTTCCCGTGAAAGTCACTCAAGACACAGTGATGGTGCCAGTCCCATCTCTCCCCATCTGTCCTGCCAGGTTTGGGGGCCCCTCACCTCTGCTGAAGCCCATCACTGCTCTCTTGTGACACCCTGTTTGGCCACCATGGGGGTGTTCAAACTGCCTTTCAAATTGGAGTGCACGGTTCCAGAGCCCAGCATGGGGCCTGGCACAGAGCAGGTGCTCAGCAGACATCTCCCAGGAGATGACTGGGGGGAGGCAACGTGGGATGAGGAGCGAGGAGCGGGGAGGTACTGGGTGAGGGGTGGACGGGCAGAGGCAGAGATGGTGGGGAAGGCAGGCAAGGAGCCTCACCCAAGGGTGCCTGAAGGTGGCTCCTCCTCCCTGCTGTGGTGGGAAAGCCTAACCTTCCAGACGTTTCTCGATTTCCCTCTTTATGGAAAGGGCAGCCAGGGAGCCTGGCCCCAGGGCTCCGCATGCAGGTGAGTGTTGCAGCCACCACTCAGATGGCACGTGAGAGACACAGGGAGAGAACAAGGGCCTGCAGGGCTTCTGAGGGCTTCAGTCTTGGGGCTGTTTCTCTGGCGTTTCTGCTTCCAGTGGTGCGATAAGGTGGGGCCCTGTCTCTGCCACATGGTTGGGGGCCAGTGTGGCTCTGGGGTTGATGAGTGTCGGCTTTGGAACCACTTTGCTTATGTTCCCTCCCAGCTCTGTCTCTTTGTAAGCCACTGATCCTCTCAATCTGCTTTCCGCATCTGTGAAATGGGTTGATGATAAAAAGTACCTACACCGCAGGAATGATGGTTCCACGTGCTCATCTGAGTAAAGCACTTAGCTCATACATAGCAAGGGCTCCATGAGCACAGCTCACATGGCACTTAATACATCCATCCTTGTGAAACACTGAATGACTTCACTCATAAGAGAAACGCAAATTAAGACAACAAACTCCGTTCCCTGTTCAGACAGGCAGAGCTGAAAATGGCTAACAGGGGCACAGAGACGGTGGGGCTGGGGGTTGGAGTGGCCCTCACGTACACCATTGATGGAAGGAGGGCAACGTGACAATCTATATCACAGTGAAAAACGCACATCCTCTCTGACTTAGCAATTCTGCTTGGGAATTTAAACTCACACATGTGTGAAATGATGTTCTATACAAGGATGTTCACTGCAGCATTGTAATAGCCAAAGATCGAAGACAACCTAAATGTCCATTAACAGGATTAACTAAATTATCGTACAGCTCTGCCATGGAGCTCAGCTATTAAAGGAGTGGGTGGTGGGTGGGATACTCTGTGCATCGGGTGAGTGTAGAGTGAAAAGCGAGGTGCAGAACAGAGAACAGGAGATGCCACCCTTTGTGTTAGCTATGTTTTTATTCACTTGCAAACACCTAAGACCGCCTCTGAAGGGCTACTCCAGCTCACTAGCACTGGCTGCTTGTGGGGAGAGGCTGGGGTGGCCCGGAGACGCAGCTGGTAGGGAGATTTATGTTCTGAATCCCCTTCTGTACCTTCTGAAGTTTATGCTAAGGGCATGTATTAGCTAATCAAGGGAAAGGTGACTGGAGGAGAGCTTGCCATTTTCCTGGCACAGATAACGAAGGCCCACTGCTGCGATACCAACCACTTTCCATGTGTACCAGGGAGCAGGACAGATTGAAAAATGTGGCTCCGCTTTTACCTCTACTGTGGAGTAAGAAAATCTAATCAAGAAGTTTTTGCCTTCAGGAAAGCGAGTCTCGTTTCCCTGTTGACACTAAATCGACGCTCTTGGTAATGGCAGGAGATGCCACCTGGGCACTGGTGCTGCTGTGGGGGTGACTGAAGGATGCCTGCCAGCCTCCCTGACAATGCCTTTTCCCCAGATAAAGAAGGAACGCAGACTGCATGCAAATCTCTCTAAATTAGACACAGCCCATCTCGCTGCCGCTGAATTCAGGCAGACCACCACAAACAGAGCAGCAAGCTGCGAAGGAAGAGGAAAATGAAATCTTCATTCCTTTCATGAAGAAATTCTGGCTAACAGTGAATAAAGTGAAAAAAAGTGTTAGTCACGCAGTCATGTCCAACTCTTTGTGATTCCACGGACTGTAGCCCACTAGGCTCCTCTGTCCATGGGATTCTCCAGGCAAGAATACTGGAGTGGTTTGCTATTTCCTACTCTAGGGGATCTTCCCTACCTAGGCAAGGATCAAACCCAGGTCTCATGCTTTGCAGGCAGATTCTTTACCATCTGAATCACTATTTTATTGCCAAGTTTAGATGGGAAAAGGAATACTGCTCACTAGGGTGCAATGTCCTGCACGCAGCTATGAACACAAGATGGACATGAAGGGGCGTTGTTTGAAGGGCGGAGCTTGGGAAGCCTGAGTGGTGGAAACATGGAATCAAGTTCAGAACCATAGGGCAAATGCGGCCTTTATTTGAGCCCAAGAAGCCCTCCTGGAGGGGCGAGGCTGCTCGGTGAGGCAGAGTCTCCGCCATGAGCAGGCTCCAGAGGTAGAACCAGGCCCCAGGAGCCTAAGGGTGAATAAAATCAGTAATGAGGGGCTTTCCCTTGCTCCTAAGTCTTAGCCCCGAGTGACAGGTTGTTAAAAATAGCCGAGTTTAGAGGTTTCTCCTCATCCCATCTCCTTGTTTCCCCAGCTTCTAGAACTCTACACTCTTTCTGATCTTCAGTTCAGTTCAGTTCAGTCACTCAGTCGTGTCTGACTCTTTGCGACCCCATGAATTGCAGCACGCCAGGCCTCCTTGTCTATCACCAACTCCCGGAGTTCACTCAGACTCACGTCCATCGAGTCAGTGATGCCATCCAGCCATCTCATTCTCCGTCGTCCCTTTCTCCTCCCGCCCCCAATCCCTCCCAGCATCAGAGTCTTTTCCAATGAGTCAACTCTTCACATGAGGTGGCCAAAGTACTGGAGCTTCAGCTTTAGCATCATTCCTTCCAAAGAAATCCCAGGGTTGATCTCCTTCAGAATGGACTGGTTGGATCTCCTTGCAGTCCAAGGGACTCTCAAGAGTCTTCTCCAACACCACAGTTCAAAAGCATCAATTCTTCAGCGCTCAGCCTTCTTCACAGTCCAACTCTCACACCTATACATTCTGATCTTAAGGGATGATAAATCACATTTCCCCCACCCTCCCCCCCACAAAACTGCTGGAGAAGGGACATTTTCCTCATTTGAAAGTGAAGGTGTGGGTTCAAACTTGATTTTCTTACATGCACTTGTTGGACAAACGAAATCCCAGGAGGCAGTCCAACATAGGAAGCAGGAGGACTGCAGTGGAGGGAGTGAGTGCCTGGAGCCCTACCCGTCTTCTCTTCTTCTTTTAAAATATTTATTCAGCTGTGCCGGGTGGGGCTTGTTTTCGTCACGTGAGATCTTCAGTCTTTGCGGTGGCATGCATGATCTTTAGTTGCAGCATGTAGGATCTAGCTGCCTGACCAGGGATCGAACCTGGGCCCCCAGCATTAGGAGCGTGGAGTCTTAGCCACTGGACCACCAGGGAAGTCCCCACCTTCTCGTCTATGTTGGCTTCTGATGCACTTGTAGCAAGCCTGTGGCTCAGGGTAGAATACAGCAGAAAGCGGCTAGACAGAACCTCTCTGAAAGGATAATCGGGTGACCCCGGTTGCGTCCAGGGGATAGGGAGGAGGCCTGGGGCAGGGGTGGATGGGAGGGGAGACTCCTCACTACGAACGTATTGTTGAAATCTGAACTTCTGTACCATGTACAAGCATTTGCTTGTGCTTGGGCATGCTTAGTTGTATCTGACTCTTTGTGACCCCACAGACTGTAGCCTGCTAGGCTCCTCTGTCCAAGGGATTTTTCAAGCAAGAATACTGGGAGCGGGTTGCCATTTCCTCCTCTAGGGGATCTTCGAGACCCAGGGATCGAACCCGCATCTCCTGTGTCTCCTACATTGCAGGTGTATCCTTTACCACTGAGCCATCAGCAAGTGCCTTTTACAAGCATTACCTGGGTAAAAAGAAAATTTAAAAAGAAAAGCCAAAGGACTAATGATATAAATGAAAACCTTAGTTCAAAAAGTTTAAGATTCTGAACTTATTCATAAAACAGAAACAGACTCACAGATATAAAGAACAGACTTGTGATTGCTGAGGGGGAGGAGGAAGAGGGAAGGATGGACTGGGAGCCAAGAATCAGCAGATGCAAACTATTCCATAAAGGATGGATAAACAAGGCCTGATGGTACAGCACAAGGAACTACATTCAATATCCTGTAATAGACCATAATGGAGGGACCGCCCTGCGGTCCAGTGGTTAAGACCTCCCCTTCCAGTGCAGTGAGTGTGGGTTCAGTTCCTGGTTGGGGAGCTAAGATTCCCCACGCCTTTCAGCCAAAAAACCAAAACACAGAACAAAAGCAATATTGTTACAAATTCAATAAAGACTTTAAAAATGGTCCAATCAAAAAAAGGAGAAAAGAATATGAAAAAAAAAAATATATATATATACACACACACACACCCTGGTGGCTTGGATGGTAAAGAACCTGCCTGCAGTGTAGGAGACCTGGGTTTGATCCTTGGGTTGGGAAGATCCCCTGGAGAAGGGAACGGCTACCCACTCCAGTATTCTTGCCTGGAGAATCCCATGACAGAGGAGCCTGGCGGGCTACAGTCCATGGGGTCACAAAGAGTAAGACATGACTGAGCAGCTAACTTCACTTGTATAACTGAATCACTTTGCTGTACACCAGAAACTAACATAACATTGTAAACTTATTTCAGTAAAAATAAATTGTAAAAAGTGTAAGATTCCACAGGTTACATTCTGTGTGAATTCATTAAATTCCTTGGACAGTAGAACCGATTGAAGTGGACAGCTTCAGTCAGTGACCTGTGACGGTCTCTTGATGGAGGCTGCTGGGGGAGAGCAGAGCCTGGGCTGTGGAGTTGGACAGACTTCGCTTTGAATGTGGGCTCTGTGTGTACTGGCCCCGGGGCCTCACACAAGTTATTTACCCTCTGGGACCTCAGTCTCGGCTTCAGTAAACCGGGAATAATGACTTCGCCAGCAGTGCTGCTGCACAGGTTAGAAAGCATGGATGTAGAGGGCATGTCAGCTCTGGCCAGATGGCAGCGGCCACCAGGAGCCCCGTCCCTGGGGCCTCACTGAGCAGCCAGAGCACTCTGACTGAATGGTGGCCACAGGCACTGCACGGGGCGGGCGGCGTCCCTTGCAGTCTACCAGCTGACTCTGGGCTAACACTTCATTCTAGGTCGGCTGTCCTACTCCTCATAGTGAGGACTCTATGCTCTGGGACAGACTGAAACCATGCCAAAGGGCTGCTGACTTCCATAAAGGAGGAGACCAACTTTCTCATAGTCTCTGGGAAAGGGGTGAGACTGCAGTTCTGAAGCCACAGACTTGGGAGGGAAGGACGAAAGAAATCCCCACGTGGGGATTATTACCCCCACTTCTCAGATGAAGGAAATGAAATTCAAGAGGGTAAAGTTATTTATCCAGACAGTCCCATCTGGTGAACAATGAAGTTGGGCTCTAAAGCAGTGGCTCTTGGAACTACCTGGGGGCTTAGAACAGCGCCAGCGCCTGGGCCAAACCACAGATTCTGACTTCGTCCTTCTGGGGTGGGGCCAACATGGATACATACTTCTAGGTCCCCTCCCCAACCAGAGCAACTCTGATGTGTGGTTGAGTTCAGACCGCTGCTTGGAGGATAGCACGCTCTGTGGCCAGCCTTGCAGTGCCACGGAAGCCCTTCCACATGAGCCACGTGCCCCGTTACAGGCTCAGCCCCAGAGAGACCCCCAGTCCACGCCTGCACCTTCCCAGCTGCAGGTGGGCAGCCTCCCCACGACCCGCAGGGCAGCAGAGTGGCCACCTCATCACTGATGATCACCTCATCATCTGCTCTCAGAGCCTCTGGTTTCTCACTGGAAGGGTGAGGCCCACCATCCAGCTTCCTTGGCCGTGTCCTGTGAGCGCTGCGGGGAGAGGTGTCGGCTAAAGGTCAGACGGTACAAAGAACACCAGCCCGGGGATACCAAAACTAGCTTTAATTTGTCCAAAAGTCACATTGAGCTCCACAAAGAGTTTCCGGAGGAGCCCCAGGGTGGCCCCGCTGCTGAGCCGGCCTAGAAGTTCTCCAGCAAGGCCAGGATGCGCTTCTGCTCACTCTCCCGGAACTCTGGGCTCCGGCCGTCCCCGATGTTCTCCGCGTACTCTGGGGAGACAAAGGCAGGGTCAGGGGGAGTCTGGGGAGCAGGGGCCATCGTGGCTGGGTAATGTCGCACCTCTCCCTGAACCCTGGCGCCTGGGGGTGTGTGCCTCCAGGGGCACCCACAGCGGTGGCTGTGCCCAGAGTCCTTGGGTCCTGACCGCGAGGTCCATGGTAGACCAACTCCCTGGCCCCTGCTCGCGTTCCTCTCCAGGCCGAGCCTTCCTCCACTTAACACACACAGTGTTAACTATGGGCAGGCACTGCCCCAGAGCCGGTGGTTCTGAGTATGACCCCAACCACCAGCAGCAATGTCATGTGGGAACTTGTTAGAAATGCTGATGTCGGGAGCTCCCCAGTGGTCCAGTGGTGAGGACTCGGCACTTTCACTGCTGAAGCAGGTGTGCAGGGGAGTATGTGGGAGCGAGCGGCAGGGGGCAAGCAGAGCTGGGGCTTCAGTGGGGAGCAGACCTAGTCCCGCTGAAAGGGGAGCAGGCGGGGCGGGCATGGGGCAGGTGGGCCCCTGTCGGCACTTCCCCAGAGATGACAAGTTACGAGAGAGCTGTAAGCAGAGGAATGACATGATCTGTCTGTTCACCAGCGCTCACTCTAGCTGCCGCAAGGAAGACACAGTGAAGGGGCCAAGGGCAGAAAGAAGGGGATGTGATTTGATGGTGGTCTGGCCCAAGGTCATGGTGGAGGAGAGATGTCTTCAGATTTCAGATGTATCCTGACAGTGCCTCCAGCAGGATGGGGTGGGAGAGGAAGAGACGTGGATACTGAAGTCACCAAGAAATACAGCAGGAGAGGTGGAGATGGTGGAGAGGGTGACAGTGAGCTCGAACTCCTCCAAGGGATGAGGGCTTGTCCACACCACAAGGACGGGGGCTGGGGTACAGTCCACTGCTGCTGAGATTCAAACCAATGGGTGTTTTCTGGGAAAAAGGGAGGAGGAATAGTCTAGAGGTGCCCAGGAGAAGCCTGGAAGACCCGTCTCCCATCTTCACCAGCAGACGGCCTGTGAGAGAAAGCAGGTACCACCTGAGTGGGCCCATCCCAGGGAGACAGTTTCAGTCAGACCAGGAAGATACAGGAACTAACGTCTAGAGAGAATGGGAATGCAGGACACAATGCTGATGACAGGACATCATCAGAGCTGTAAGGTGGGAAAACGTATCCAGTTTACCTGTTACCCCAGCACAACACGTAACACTCCTTCATTTTATTCTTGAAAGTGTCCAGGCCCCCGGGTTATGTGGGCAGCTGGTTTTAGGAGGTGGGAGGGAGTGGGATATGGCACAGACATGATGTGCGGAGCTCTGGGACGAGAGGGCAGGGCTGGGTGGTGAGTGGCGCCCCGGGCTTCCTGGGGTGACTCCCACGAGCAGGGGCACAGAGCCCGGTGGACGGCAGTCCTGCTCCTCTGAGCGCTGACCGTGCCCTGCCCCTGCCCTCGGGAGATGCTGCGACATCATCAGGTTTGAATCCTGACCCTGACTCACAGTCCCAGGGGGCCTTGCATGGTCTCCCCTCTGAAAATGCATGTAAAAAGCTTAGTGATAACACATGTTTCAGAAACACCGGCTCCCTTCTCCAGCCTGCTTTGCTCAGGCCAGTAACGTCTCTCACTGCTATCCCACACAAGTCCCACCAAGTCACCTCTGACTCCCGCTCCCCTCCTCGGGCCTCTGTCTCCCGTCACAGGCCTGACTTCTGGATGATCCTCTACTTGTCCCTCCATCCAGACTGGCAGCTTTATGAAAGCAGGGGCTTTTGCCTCACTTTCAGCTAAATTCCCAGCAGAGCCGGGTTGACAGCCAACTCCTGGCTGTTTAGTGAATGAACTCCCAGAGCAGTGAATCAGGACGAGTACCTGCGTGTCTGCCCCCAGCCCCCTGTCTGGGGTGGCCAGAGGTGGAACAATAGAAAACTCTCCTGCAAAAGGCATCTGCATAATAAAACATCTGCAGATCCAAGTCTGACAAAGACTGGGGAAAGGAGGAAAGCCTGCAAACCTCCCCCACCCCCTCCCCCCTCCCCCAACCTCCTTCCCCCACCGTGCTGGGGCAACCCTCTTGCTCCTGCCACTTTTGCATGTCTCCGTCCTCTTTATGACTCTGGACATGTGCCGGAAGAGGCGATACGGGATTCAGACATGTGCCAGCTGTGTGTCCCTCCTCTCCTGAAATCATCCTCTCCTGTGAGGCCCATCCATCACCTCCAACAGCAAATGGCTGTGATTCCTTCCATGAAGGCTCCTTAAAGGGAGGGCTGGGGTGATGGGAGAACAGGAAGTGGGTGGTGGGAGAAGGCTCTGGCCTGGTATCTTTTTACTCTCATGTGAATGATCTAGCCGCTGCCCCAGGAGAGAGAGAAATGACCATTATAGCATTTAATACCCTCAAAGGCCTGGCCTGAAAGCAAGAATCTTAATGGACTGAACTAACACTTTGTTCTCCTAATGGATTCTCAGACCCAGGAGAGAAGGAAGTGAGACACAGCCTGATCCTTTGGGGCAATGCTTTTCCAAGAAAAGCCAGCTTCCCTGGAGGGACCTTATTGCTTTCCAGGGATGCGGAGAGTACAGCACCAATGTCTGTATCAGTCCCCTTGCTGAATCGCCGCTACCAAGGCTGTAAAAAAAAACGCCTGCCACCACGGTACACAGAACACCCGTCAACGGACAAGTCTCCTTGGATGCTCCACATGCGGAGAAGGAGGAAACAGTCAGATTACCTGCTCTCTGGAGACGGGCTGTGAAGAAGGGAGTAAAATGAGGAAGAGGGGCTGTCCTGCACAGAGTGGAATGGGACCTCACACGTGGGCAACACTGTTGATGTGCCAGGCATTTATATATGTTGTCTCACTGAATCTTTGCAGCAATCCTACAAGGCAAAGAGCACCTTCTCTGTTTACAGATGGGGAAACTGAGGCTTATTTGAGAGCTGAAGCAACCTGCCCAGGTGCAGCATGGCAGAGGGGCTGAGATTCAAACCAAGAACATGTGCGAGAAGTCAAGAGGGCACCTCCAAAGGCACTGGGGGGCGGGGGAGCTGGTCCCGAAAGTGGCATCCTTTTCTCTAGGCAGTACCCTACCCCGCCTGTTCCCCATCCTTTGTGGAAAAAAGTCTCCAAGGCAGTCCAGCTCTGGCAGGGCATCTGGTGTCAATATCCTCATAACAGGTAAGGCTCTGGAGGGGATGTCCCGGGGTCAAGGGGCCTCAGCAATCAGAAGAGACGTGGAGTACTGGCTGGGGCCATGCTCCCTCGTGCCCGGTCACTAAATGTCAGGGCTGACAGGGCTCTCAGAAATGTACAGCAACCCAGAGGGACAGGTGAGCGGCCAGGGGCCCACAGCGAGCCGGCCCTAGAAGCAGACCTGACAAGCCCTGAGTGCTCTCCCACTGGCCCTGGCAGCTGGTACCAGCTGTGCACCTCACATCTCACCCTCCACCCCTGACCCTGACTTGTTCTTTGTTTCCAGAGTGGAATCCTATTTGGAGCAAACCGTGGTGGTGCCAGCTACCTCCGGTTATTATGGCTGCTGCAGCAGTTTATAAATATTGAACAGATCCCTCCCAGAGGTCTTGGGAAAGAGTTCTCTTTGCTGTGTGTGTGTAAGAAAGGGAGAGACTGGAGGGGAAAAAAGAGATGCTAGATGAAGGGACAACTTCGGGGTTAGGGAGAGGGAGGGGGAGAGAGTGAGTCGGTCTAGAGAGTGAGAAAGACGGGGCAGATACATCCACTCCCTTCTCTCCTTCCCCAGCATTTTCAAATGCTCTTATAATAAAGGCTTTGATTGAGCTTAGAAACAGGCAGCAGCGTTGAACGCATACATATTAAAGCAAACTTTAGACAGCAGGTTTACTGTTCAGACATGGAATCTGAGCTATTCTGTTTATGTTAAGAGGGAGAGGGAGGGGTACCCCGACTGGAAGACGGGGAAGAACTGTTGTCCAGGACGCAGACTGGGACCGGCGCTCACAAGCCCGGTTCAGATCCCTGGACCTTCAGCCTTAAATGCTCACCTCTGAAAAAGTGCAGGAGGAAGGGTGAGTGGGGAGAAGAGGAATGTCAGCATTTTTACACTGATAACCCTTGAAGACATAGAAATAATAATGAAATAGAAACTAGGAGAGTAAGGCCCTTGAGGTCTAACAGAGATTCCTCAGCGACAAGGATAGATGCGGAAGGACTAACGTGGCTTCTCTGGAGGAGAATGTTGTGCTGGGGCTGCAAGTGGGGGTGTAAGTTTCATCAGGGACATCATGACAGTGCAACTTACTTAAGGAGAAACAGAAGGAAGCTTATTCTTTGCTTACGATGCTAACAGGGTCACATCCCCATGGACTGTTTTCCCACAGACATTTCAGCTGTCTGGAAAAGCACCACCACCCCGCCTGCCCCACCAGGCCTTGAAGAGTGAGGTCTGGGTTGGGCTTTCCTGACTGCCTCTGAGTCCAGGCTGTTGCCAGCACCGGTGAAAGGATGAGGGCAGGGAAGGGAAGGAAGGAATCTGCATTTACTGAGCAAGTATTCTGTCCCAGGTCCCCAGCTGCATCTCTATCTCAGCCATCCTTGGGGGCAATCTTCACTTTCCGTGTGCTTTTTACAGAGGAGGAAACCCAGGCTCACACATGTTATCTACTAACTTACCCCAAGTTACAGAGAGCCAGAATCCTGCTGGATTGTGCATCTCAGTTCTACCTCTTCCCACGTAAGCTGGGACTCAAGCCACACCAGTAAAGGTAGCTAATGTCATCAGACACTTATCATGTGCCAACATGGAAGCCCTTTACTGCAGAACCTCATCTAATTCTCACAGCAAACTTTGGAGGCGGGTTATCCATCTCCATCTTATAGATGCAGGAACTGCTTGGGGGGAGGGCACGTAGCTGCCCGAGGTTAAAGAGGCCCCTCTTCAGGATCCTTTCCCATCTCCCTAAATCCTAGAGGCTCCAGCAGCAAAGGCCTGGTGGAAGTCACACACACACGAACATGTCATCAAAGAGAAATCCCAGCAGCTTCTGTAGCTTGCAAATCACAGAGGCCAAGCTCAGGTTACCAAGCGCTCCAAATTAATACGGAACACATGTTTAGGAGCTCCTGAGAAAGGACTTCAAGCCATAAGGAACACAAGCAAATCAAAGGGCCAGGAGCCAATCTCTGAAAGCGTTCTGAAGTCTTTGGCTCAGACTTTTCACCACCACTGAGAGTTTTTTGAGTCAGTAATCCTCTAAGCTTTCCTCTGCCAAACAGCCTACCACCACATGGTCTTAACTTTCACCAGTGACTGAAACATTCAAGAGATTCACTGGAGGCTTCCACAGTAAGCCCTGGCACAAGTATTTATACTCAAAGTATTTCCAGGTCACAGGTCCTACTCCACATCCAACGAGGGGACCACTCAGTGTACCCCTGTGTCTACCTATGGAGGTGTCAGGTTTCGAGAAGCCACGTTCTTATTTAGTCATCAGCTTCATGGGGACAGAACATGCAAGGGTGGCTGCCAGAGGCTAGGGGAGGGGGGAATGGGGAGTGAAGGGTTTAATGGGTACAGCCTTTCAATTCTGCTGAAATGAAAGTAAGTTCTGTGGACAGGTGATGGTGATGGCTGCGATGGTTAAGATGGTAACTCCTGTGCATGTTTTACAATTAAAAAACAAAAACAAGCACCTCTTCTTGCAGCCTCTCTGGGTCTTCAGGCTCTCTCTCCATCTCCTGCAGAATTAACTATGCTTTCTTGATTCCCACTCCATCTCTTAGCACTGACTTCAGTCTGCTTTGTGTAGCGATTATTTATTCTTCATGTGATGGGACTGAATCCCCCTGGGGACAGGGTCTCCTTGGTGTGTCTAGGGAGCCCACCGAGTGCCCTGTGATGCCGCTGGGTGCTCTGAAAAGATTGCCACCCTGAATTTTCTTTCTTGAAATGCTTGAGGAGTGTATCAGCCAACTGGTTAGAGCTTTCCTTTCTGCCAGATGGAAAGACCGACTTAGTCTGGATCCAGTTTTCCTGCATTAAGAGCGACTCGGGTAATGCCGCTTAACCTCCGCAGGTCCTGGCTTCCTTGTGGGCACAATGGAGAGTGTAATCCTGCTTTTAGGGCTTTTGTGAGAACCGGAGAACAAACATTAGAAGCCTGGCACAGAGGATGTGCTTGGGAGTGACCACTCTACCTACTGTGACCCTGATTTCAGGAACACCACAAAGAAGCCTGAAGTGCATCCCCAGTAAACATTAGCCGAGCCCCTTCTCTGTGGCATGCGTGGCCTAGGCACCAGAAGATAAAAGGCAGGACCACTGTCACTGCCCGTGTGGAGCACGTGGTCCTTCTCTAGTACGGAGACCGCTGCCCCCCAGGTGGGTGCCACAGGCCTCGGGCCAGAGCGGCTACCCGCTCAGGGAAGGCTGGACTTCAGGAGCACTGAGTATGCAGCCTGCAGACCGAGGCACTTTAATGAGCCATCAATTATTTCTAGCTCTCGTGGCACCCCCAGTACAAAAGGAGGGAGGGAAACTGTGAGAAAGGGGACAGAAATAAAATGGGAAGAGTCCCCTGCCGGGCCTGCCTCATCAGCGTTTTCCTGAGACCCCAAGGGATCCATCAGCTGTCATCCTGCCAGCAAAACTTGGGAAATATGTAGGCCATAAAATCAAAGAAAAAAGCTTGCATCTAATTAGTATGATAAAAAAAAAAAAAGGGAAGCAACCCAAACCGAAAAACAAAATTAAAATCAAAGAGGACAGACTGATGAGCTGGTTTTCTTTATGAGGCTTTGTTTTTTTGTGCATTTTGATGGAATGAAGGCTGGGGGAGGGAGTGAAGGCTTTTAAAAGGTGGGCCTAAAAGCAGAAGCCCAGCCATCGCCCCCGACCTAGTCCCGTGGTAGCCTCACCCCTTTTCAACCTCAGCACTGTCTGGAGAGTGCTTGCTGGACCGCATTCACAGGCTGAGGTGGACCGTGGTACAGCTCTGCCACCCAACACCGCAGACAGACGGGTTCCTGGGGCCAGTGTGAGCCCTTTATTATAACCTTAGCCTTCCATCTGGAGAGAACGCTTTTTTTTTTTGTTTGTTTTTTGTGGTCAGCATCCTCTGAGGACATCTTTGACCTGGGCAGTGGCATCTGATTCCCTGGCTTTAAATATCACCTCCCTTGTAAAGACTTACAGTTGTCCAAACTAGCACTTTTCCTGCCCGAATGAGAATGTCTGCTCTCTGCTGGCCAACAAAGGGGTGCAGGCACTGCCTGTCCCCCCAAACTCACCGTGTACCCAACAGAACTTGAGAGCCTTGTCCAGAAACACTCCCAACCCCACCTGATGCTCCAGCCTCCCGCATCCCTGCGTGGCCTCCCCTGATGGGGGAGACCCTGTATGAAGGCCACTGACGTCCTGTTCCAACTCAGGCCTCTGCTCCCACTGCCTGGGATATGCTTCCCCCTCCCTGGACACCCTTCCCAGTCCTGAGAGCATCCTCTCTCTTCCCTGGGATTCCCGGGCGTGGCCTGTGCCTCCATTACTGCCTCCTTATCACTCCTTTAACACTCTGTTCACAACTTCAACACAGCACTTATCACGTTATAATTAGTTTCAAGTCTTTCTCCCACTAGACCATGAACCCTTAGGACAGGGATCTTGCTGATTCTTCCCTGTCTCTCTAGTCCTGGATACAGAGCCTGGCACCCAGCAATACTGGCTGAGTAGTTGCTGAAGCATGTATTCTGTTTGGCTCAGTGGTAAAGAATCTGCCTACCAAACAGGAGACGTGGGTTCGATCCTGGGTGGGGAAGACCCCCTGGAGAAGGAAATGGCAACCCACGCCAGCATTCTTGCCCGGATAATCTCATGGACAGAGGAGCCTGGCGGGCTAAGGTTCTTGGGGTTGCAGAGAGTCAGACAGGACTTAGCGACTAAACCATGTCCCCCCAAAAGACTAAAAACTCTATGAGGGCAGGAGCTGTGTGACACCTCAGTAGTACAGTATTAGCACTGTGCTGAGCCCTGAGGAGTCTCAGTAAATATCTGCCAATTTAAATGCACACAAGGGTAGGGCTGAATTCAACAACGTTTAAAATATTCCCTGGGTGTCCACTATGCGCCTGGCATTGCTCTAGGTGCTGAGGAGACACGGGGATCAAGCCAATGGCCCTGCATCACGGAGCTTACATTTTAATGCATGAGACACACAGAACAAGTAAACAGAGACATAAATAAAAATAATTACAGACTGTGATAAGGGCTAGGAAAGAAAGAAACACGCCGCTATGATGGGAAATAACAGACGGAGAGAAGTGGATTGATTCCGGATTGAGGCTGGAGGCAGGAATGGCAGATTTACTAAGGGACTGGCTGTGAAGGGGGCTGGAGAGAGAGCTGAAGGGCCGGACCTGGGTCTGGAAGGAGGGACCTGAGAGCCTGGACAGTGGGGGAAAGAAAGCGACTGGGGAGAGGAACAAGAGTGGTGGCATGAACGCAGCATCTGTGTAGGCTGTTCACCTGCTCACCCGGCCAGACAATCAACAAATGTGTACTCAGCACCCAGTATGCGCCCAGCACTTTAACAGGCACTCGGGAATAAATCGGGCTCTAAGGGGCACTGAGGCTGGCTCGCAACAACTGAAAATCCTGAATAACCTCGGGTACACACGTTAGGATGTCAGGAAGAAAAGCATCCCCCTACTAGCTGTTAAAAACACTCTTCCTTTCTCAGAAGATCACTATTTTGATCGTGGGGATGGAGGTGCAGGGAGAAGCTTAAATGCAAGACAGCAGAGCTGAGAGTCACAAAAAGTTCTAATTGAACGTGTGGGCATTGAAAATGAATGTCCTTTAGAGGCTGGGCTTTCTCATCGCCGCAGCCGCACCTGAGGGAGGAGGCGGCGTGACACCTGAAGCAGTAACTCACGCGACTGTGACACTGACGGGGAGAAGGGAGCACCCAGGATGCCACTACGGGAGACACTAGGTGAGGCTCATGAACGGGTTCCCCCTTTCCTTTTTCTCAGGGGGAAGACAATAAATTCCAGTGCCTCATAGGCTCCATCTGCAAAATGGGCACAAGATTTACCATCCCCACGCGCCGGGAAGTGCAGTTATGATCATGTGGCTTCCAGTCCTAGGTTTTCACCCACACGGTTTCTTTGTTTTGGAATGTCTAAGACCCAGCTCAATGTTCCTACTCCCACACAGCTTCCCATGGGATATTAGTCCTGCCTCACTTGTAACACTGCTGACGATAGTTATCATCACATTTCATAATACTCACAATAGCATTTACCAAGCAAATAGCAAATACTCGGCTAGCATTTACCAAGAACTTATGAACTGGAGATACTTTCCATACATCATCTCATTTAATCCTTTTACCTATGCTAGGAGGTCTCTGAGCAATTGGATATCTTGCCTGATGTAGCACCGCAAACAGAAGGAACAGGATTCACTTCCAGGAGCCAGATCCCAGAACCCAGGGCTCTTAACGTCTCCTCACTCTATTATATATATCATTTATCTTCACATTTCATCTCCCACCTGTAATGGGAGTTATAAGCCACTTATCCGCACACCCTTCAAGTAAATCTAGCCTAATTCCTCAGCTAAGAAGTGGGCAGAACGAGGGTCAGAGAGAGACACGATGTGGCTGTGGTCCCGTCCACCATGACTCTGAACTCTGGTGTTATCAGTAAAGTCCAGCACAGGCTCCCGCTGCCACGTGGGCTGGTCTGTGCTGAGTGGTCCAAGGGCGGGCGCTGCACCACAAAGCTGACTGAGAGCTTGCTCACCGACCAGGGGCCTCCCGGGAGCCGCTCCAGCTGAGTCAGGTCCAGCCAAAGAGGCAACAGTGTTTGAGGGGCCCGCTGGGCAAGGTGAAGGAAATTCACCCGAGCATTTCCTGTGTGCTGGCCACTAGGCTGGATGCTGTCATGTAGCATCTCATGAACTTTTCCAAATTTCTTCTAGATCTCGCTCACACAGCTGGGGGAAGGCAGAGCTAGCACTGGAAAGCATGCATGCTTTTTCTCCTGCCTCAAACTCACTTCTTTCTGCCTTAATTCCAGGTAGTTCTTATTAGTTTTTTTTTTTTCCCCTAAGAAAGCAATTTCCTTTCACTACATGCAGTTTGGACCTGGATTTTTGTGTGTTTGTGTGTGTGTGTGTCTTAATTTCCAATCCCCAGTGCTTCTTGTTTGTGTTTTTAAAATTCTGGAAGTGGAGAATCAGAGGCAGAGATTAACTAGGTTAGTCTTTGGTATTCTGACAGGATGATCTGGACACAGACCGAACTGGACAACACACTTAAGCCTGCAGTGCAGAGAATGCTACGCACCAAATTCCAGGCATATAGACACAGATGGAAAGAAAGCATCATCTAATTAATTCCCTGGAGCCCCAGACACAAGCAACATCCAACTCACCCTTGATGATGTGCCTGACGATTTTGATGGAGCTTCCACGCATATTCAGGATCTGGTGAACCCTCTGGCGAATCTAATAAGGAAAAGAAAGAGTGGACAGAGAAAGAAAGAGCATCGTTTGTCCTGGTAGACATCAGAATACATCACATTGGAAGTATTCAGTTCACCCCCATCCCTGAGAAAGAGGCCCCACGGAGAGTGAAGGAATTCAAGGAGTGTGTGATCCACTTCCTTCTTTGAGAGACTCTCCCCTA
The DNA here is from genome assembly GCF_027580195.1 of Bos mutus. Taxonomy (NCBI): domain Eukaryota; kingdom Metazoa; phylum Chordata; class Mammalia; order Artiodactyla; family Bovidae; genus Bos; species Bos mutus. The sequence continues at coordinate 51,084,117 of NC_091629.1, read as the reverse complement.
AGCCAGTGGCAGGCAAGGAGGCAGGGATGGATGGGCCCACCCAGGGCAGCCCCTCCTACCTGGGGCACGTTGGCATTGCAGATCTCTGCCATGATGTAGCAGATGTGCTGGAGGACAAAGAGCCCAGCATCCAAGCGCCGGAGGTAGAACTCATCCTCGATGTCATTGTCTATGATCTCTCCACGCCGGACCATGTCCTAGAAAGGAATGAACATTGGGGAACAAAAGTCAGACGGTGAGTGGAGGAGGAAAGAATAGGTTTCTAGTCCTCTCACGATTCACAAAAGAATAGTAACGACAACTACAACAACAAAAGAAAACCACTCTGCCTTCATTTGCCTCCTGCTCGTCTCCTTATTCTAAAGCATCTTACGTTCTCATTGTTAACGGACTAGAGGCTCACGGAGTCAAGACTAAAGTCCATTATTTTGTCTATACAATGACTCAAGGCCAAAATGATCTCATCCACACACTCAACCTGAAAAAATAAGCTGATGGGGACATAAATCTATATATCTGCTTCTACTCATTCTTTACTCTTTGGTTCCCGCCTCCATCAGTAACCTCTCTACAAGATATACTTAACTCTCTTTTTCTTCCAAATTAAATTAACCTAGGGAGGAGAGGTCCACTTTCTCTATATCTGTTTTGGTGCCCTTCTGACGGTGCAGGTACCCATTCTACGTGTCCCTTTTGGCTTATATTTCGTTAGATACAAAACACCAACCTTTCCGTTTCATTCCACGAGTTCAATACTTCCTCAAGGTCAAAGAGCTAATCTCTTTCCTCTTTAGGGAGTCTCTTTCCTAAAGTTTTGTAACCCAGACGTATCAGACTTGCTCTCCCCATATATATTCTTATATAGTTGATTGTTTAAAAAACAAACCTAGCTTATCCAGATACAATTGATGTACCGTAGTATTCAACCATTTAAAGCAACAGTTCTGCCTGTAGTCAGTTATGCAACCACCACCACAGTCACTGCGGCGTATTTTCATTCCACTCCACCCCAAAGCCCCCCATCCAGAGGATTACCACCTCTGCCGAGATAGCTCTTCTTCCCGTCTCAGGGCATTTATGCCTTGCTTCCTAAGGGTTCTGGGATATCTCTCATGCCAACACTATAAAGCAACCTCTCCTACAGAGCCTTCCCTGATCATTTAAGGATAACAAAAGTCCTTTCCAAAATTCCGGACAGCACCCTTGCAGGCCACTCCACGGCACGCTGTCTTCTGGCCCACCATATCCACACTGATTTCAGTTACCATCAGCTCCCTGTTTCTATAACTCCCTCTGTTTCATGAGGGTGGGCTGTGAGCTCTGTGCAAGTGGGGACTGAATTCTGTCTTTACATCCCCGGCTCAGTAAACATCCACGCGGTGAATGAGAGGAAAGAGACATAACTGCTTCAGGCTGTCAAGAGTCGGAACTGGGTGAGGGACTCGTTCTGCACGACTAGCAGATTGGTCTAAGAAGACAGGTGCTTGAATACATGCTTCTGATGACAACAATCCATTTCTTAATTCTGTCAGTGGTTTTACGGCCATGGTTCCCTCTGACAATTCAGGCACCTGTCACTGATGGAAGCCCTGGGGACCCTGCTTTCCACTCTCCCAAACTCGAAGGACTTACCACCGTGGTCATCAATCTCCAACCAGCATCCTTCAGAGACTATTTAGACGCAGATAACGCGCTTCTTTATTTGCCCAGGGGGCCTGCCTGTAGCTACTTTTCATCTTGTTCCTAAAGGCCTCTGTCTGGGAGGCAAAAGAAGGCTCTAGGTTTGCCAGGCCCGGCGCTGCCTGGTAAAGCACTGCCACTAATTCAGAGTGTTGTGTAGTAGCAAGTTCCTTGGTGATCTGGTGATAGTGTTAATAGTCATGAGGTAGTCACGGAGCACCGGACTGATGTCCAAGGAGTTTAAAAATAGAAGGGCCTCTTCAGCTTCTCATTTGTTCATAATCATAGCTTCCTGCTCCACAACTCCTAAGTGTTCAACAGCTGGGGGCACAGGAAGGAAAATTACTCTTTGACTTCCACTCATGCAAAAAGCATTTGCGGCTAATACTTCACATTTCTATAATGCGGTGGAGTTTAAAGTGTTATTATATATATGGTCCTTATTACCAAATTTAAAGTGAGCAGGGAAGGGATATTAATCCCATTGTACAAATTAGAATCCAAGGCACACAGAGGTTAAGTAAGTTGTTCATAATTACATAATTATCATTTCCTCGAATATGGACTCCCCAGGGACAGGAATCCTGTCTGATTCATCTCTGAGGTGGAAATGATTAACATGAAGCGGTGTGCTCAGATCCGGACCCTGCTTAACTGCCCTGTGGCAAGAACACCATTCCAAGCACTGAGTTAAGGCAGAGAAAGGAGTAAGAATGAAGCTAAGGGGATGTGCTGGTCTTAGTCACCAAGGAGCTGCCAGTCTGACTGGGAAGATCACAGCAACACATCAAATGATCAAAAAGTAAAGGGATACAGTTCGTCTACAAGTTTAAAGTAATTACAAGTGGTGGGTGCTAATCAGGGTTGGTTATAAGACACTGGGAAGAAGTGACTTTTGGATAAGGCTTCAAGGCTTCTGACCGGCAGACGCAGTAGGACAGATGACTTAAGAATGAAGGCAGAGACTCCCCTGGCGGTCCAGGGGCTACGACTCTGTGCTCCCAAGACAGGGGGCCCAGATTTGATCCCGGGTCAGGGAACTAGATCCCACACATGGCAACTAAGAATTTGCATGCCGCAACTAAAGATGCCATGCGCTGCAACTAAGATTGGAGATTCCGTGTGCTGCAACTACGACCCGGTGCAGCCAGAGAAATATATATTTAAAAAAAAACAACTGAAGGCATTTTTGTGGCCTGAAGCCTTATGCAAAATGCATTATGCTGTTCATACTTTCTGCTCGTTGGCCGTCCCCCAAACACACAGCATAAACAGGCCTGCCCTTCCTTTTCTGGCCCCCTCACGGTTGCTTGTAATGTTGGTACTCTTCCCACATCCCAATCTCTATCATAATATATTTAAAGTCTAAAATGTGATATTCCTTATAAAATTTTTCCTGAGATATTTAAAAACTTGTACCCTACAAAGCACCTTGCATATTACTTTCTGCAAAGCAGACTCTTGAAAAGCATTTGTGAATCTGTCAGCCAGAGAAGTGAGACAGGATGAGCTGCAGACTATGCTGTGCGGGAAAATGAATGAGGATGTGTGAACACCTGTCTGACGGACACGGTGGCTTCAAGTGTTGAGAGGTAGGCAAAGTGTACAGCTCGTAGGTTGCACAGTGTCAGCCTATATGAGAAGCAGATCAGATGGAGAAGAGAAGAGGGATGGAGGGGGAGAGAGAAGAGAGACCAATCCCTCAGTGCAAACCTGGGAACTTGGGGAGAAACATATTCATCCATCCACTGGTAAAGAACACTAGCTCAGTGTTTCTGAACACTAACTATGAACCAGCTATTATATGATGTGCTGGGGGCAGCAAAGATAAATAGGACAGTCTACAGAATCAAGGAGATTAAAGGCTAATGAAGTTAACAGGTATGAACAAACTTCTTTTTTAAATGTAGTAATGGCCATTATGAAGGACCATGCAAATTGTACTGAGTGCCAGAAGGAGAGGCTACATTTGTTTTGTTTGGGTTATCAGGAGAGTTCCAGGAAAATATAACATTTGAGCTGGATTCTGAAGAAGCATGACAAGCTGGAAACCACACTCTAAGCAGAGGGAGCAACAATAGCATGGGTCAGCTTGGCAAGGGTGGAAGTATCCCACAACAGTGGGATACCACTGTTACTAACAGAGATAGAAGGGAGTGTTTCTTTGCTTATTAGATCTTAGCTCCTGGCACATCATAGTTTTTGATTGATTACTAAATACCAGGCATTGTGTGAGGCAGTCTGAATAGTAACCATTGCCACCACCATCTACCTGCCTTGCGGGAGAAGCTTGTGTTTGCTGAGGGCTTAGTATAGTGCCAAGTGCTTTACCTACACCGACTCCATTACTTCCCACAAATACTGTGAATGAGATGCTTAGATAGCATCACTAACTCAATGGACATGACTCTGAGCAAACTCTGGGAGATAGAGGAGCCTGGCATGCTACAGTCCATCAGGACGCAAAGAGTCAAAAACGACTTAGTGGCTGAACGACGACAACAATAGGGATCATCGCCCCTATTTCCAATGAGGAAACTGACTCAGGCCGAACAACCTCCCTAAGGTTAGTGGAAAGGAGGACAGGGGACTCAAATCCAAGTCTGTGCTCTCTCTTCATGCTACCACGTCTGCAGAGGCATGACAGATTTTAGAGCTGTTTGGAGAACAAAGGAAGATACTAAATTAGAGTGGTAGAATGGCTTAGGAACAGAGCTTAGCAAAATTAAATTTCTCCAATTACGTCAGAGGTGCCCTGGTAGTTTTTCCTTTTCACACTCTTCCCGATAATCTGACCCTCTTTTAACCAGACGTACTGTACTTTCCAGTTTCTCCAAATGCTGTCATGTGGAAAGGATGGACCCAAGAGAGCACTGCCAAACCCTATTTTTTCCTCCTTCCCCAGAACTTCAAGACTCCGACAACGTTCACTTCGACATTCTACTTTTAGACATGAGGCCGCATGATTTGAAAGTGAAATTTTCAAATGCAGATCTGAGACAGGATTGCAGTTCATTTCCAGGAGAGGCATCACCATAACTGCACTGAACACACACAAAGATGAAACAGAGATTGGCTTCGAAGATGGGAGTTTCTGCCCTGACAGTTTTAGAAGCATCAGAGAAACCAGCACGGAGAGATGGTGACTGCTGTCACGACAGCACCTAATCTAGCCTGTTACAACTCTGTGGCATGGAATATTTGCTGCTGAGTGGATTCAGGGAAGGTGAGCACAAGTGTGTACCTCATGATTAAAGGGAAATTAAAAAAAAGCAAGGTGATTATGTATTATTCTGATGGAAAATAAGGAAGTTTGGGTAACAGTTGTTTAAGGCACATCTTCTTAAGTTCTGGTCTTTTTAAAAAAGAAGTAGGATGGTATGTCACCTTTATTATCCACGCCTGTCTTACTATGTGTGAACAGAGCCAACTTTTTATAAATGGATTAATGAATTTCTGGCTCCTTTTCTTGGTTTCTAAGATACTAGATAACAATTTGATCTTGTGATAAGACCTGATACTGTTCTTTGGATTTCTGAGTGTGAGGAAAAAGAGCTAGACATCTGAAAGAACTAAGCAAACGGGATCAGATCTCAACTCAAACTTACTAGGGTCCATAGGCAAGTCATTTACATTTTTTGGCCGCGGCTTCTTTGCTTGGAAACTAGAAGCCTGAACTGTATCTGCAAAGGGAAATAGGGTTCCTGAGCGCCAAGTCTAATCCACTAGAATGGCTACAGAGAACCATAGTGGCAAAGTATTGTGAGGCCAAGTTGGAGCTGAGTTGGGGAAGAACACTGAAATCTACAGGCACTGTAAACTCCAGTCTCAGGCTGGGGAGTGTACAGGGCTGACTTTTGTCTTCCCTGATTTCTTTCCCTGATCTTCCTGAAGTGTCTTTTAGCTTTGACAACCTGTGGCAAATCTAGGACTGAAGCACTTTAACAGCCAGAAGCAATGGGTTTTTGCCCACATATGGGTAAATTGATAGACTAGAGCTGTTGACAGGCAGTGCTCCGAGACAGTCAGAAGAGCCACTGGGAAACATGCCTCCAGTAGTTGTCACCTCAACAGCAAGTGCTGAGCACTGACAATGAGCTCATCCTGTCAACAAAGTAACTTCCCTGTAAGAAAGAGACAACTCTTGGATTTGCTGGTATATTAGAGGGGCTATTTTAAAACAGTATGAGTGTGTAAATTGAATGCTCTTAAGTGGGAACATGATTAATAGAGATTAAAGAGAAATTCCCCCAAACCAGTAGCCTCCTTAAGTATGGTAAAGATATTGTACGTTACCCAATTTCTAAGTGAAAATCTATATACATGTCGAACTATATTTGAAATAGGGCATGAGAGTTAAGATTTAAAGGATGTCTTCCACAAGCTAATGCATTCAACTCTCACGTTTGAGAAGACGGGAGGTGACCGTCTTCTCTGTGAAGCAATGACAACTCAACATCCATGTATGGCATTTTTTTACTCTTCAGAGCAGAGGACCTGCATTAACCTCACTTGCTGTAGGTTGTCTGTGCACAGGAAATACCATTTTCAGATTTCACAGATGGAAAAACTGAGATAGACATCAAATGACTGTCACTGAGTTTTGCTTAGAGACTTTAGTGGGATATGATTTCCTAGTCTAAGACCTTTTCCTGTTAGTCCTTTCACTCTGACGAAGGACGGGCTAGGGACTTCTCTGGTGGTCCAGTGGTGAAGAATCCGTCTTGCAATGCAGGGGACATGAGTTCAATCCCCAGTCAGGGAACTAAGATCCCACATGCTATGGAGGAACTAAGCCCACATCACAGCTAGAGAGTCTGTGCACCACAGTGAAAGACTCTGAATGATGCAACAAAGATCCCACATACTGCAACTAAGACACAAACAAATAAATAAATATGGGGGGAGGGAAGGCTGGGCGGGAAAAATGGAATAATAACGGCAAAATTTCCTGGGTCCTCACTGTTTATCAGGCACTGTGCTTAGCACAGTGAATTTCTTGAATTCTCACTTTCATGAATTTCTCACTTTTCCTTAAACCCCAAGAGGTAATAAGAATCATAACTATTTCCACTTTAAATAAGAAATTGAGGTTTAAAGAGGGGAGAATTCTCCCACGGTCACAAAGCTCAGAGCTGAGTAAGTGTTGGAGACAGGATAAAAACCCACATGAGTCTGGCTCCAAGCCTGTGATCACTTCCCTAGTTCAAAATGTCTTTGTTTTATAGACCTTTTCCAGGATTAGCCTATGAGCAAATAGATGGGGTTTTTCTTCATGCTGTATCTGGGAACCACTGCAAATGACCAGCATTAAATGTAAGGTCATCTAGCTCTTTTGCCTTTTTCTTATAAATTGAAGAAACTGAAAAAAACAAAAAACCAAAAACCGAGGAGGGATCTCTAGCTAGACTAGCAAATTCCACGTGTAATTCAGGAGAGTTAAAAAAACAAAAAAAGACAATCTGAAAGGTTTTATTTTGTTCATTCCATAAGGGAGGACTGAATAAAAACTTAGATGGTTATTCAGTGAATAGCGCATTAAGTAGAACAGACTGCAATTCAGGGCAGCATAAGCCTGTTTGGGGGCTGCTAAAATAAACAGATTCATCTCCAAAGACACACACAAGGAGGTGGTGCGTGTGGCATCAAGGTGCCATTGCTGCAGGGCTGTGTGTGTGTTCCCCCCACCCCCCGCCACATCCTCACTTTAAATGTTAATCTGTCTTCAGAGTGCTACCAAATCACTACCTTGCCAGGTGCCTCTATCTCTCTCCGCAGGCAAGTTGCAAGCCTCCAAATGAGCGCGTGGATGCCACGCTCTAATCTGCCCCTGACAGGCGGCCAGCTGCCCCTCGCTGATGGAAGGAGACAGTCATAAAAGAAGCTGCTATGAAGCAATAGGAATCCCTCTTTCCTTAGTAAGTGGGACATGGCTCAGAACCGCAGCGGGGGTCACTGCTACTATGTAGTCACGTGTAGTCATGGACAGGAACTGCCCTGCCACTGAGAACAGGCCAATTTCCCTTTTTCTTCCAGAGTAAAGGGAGAAACAGGAAAGTGGAGAAGGAGGAGGCACAAACAACAGCCAAACAAAATCTTCTTCCAAGAGCTTCTGAAACAGGGCAGACTGAGAGAAGGAGACGAGGGACTGCAAGTCATTTTCAGCAGGGGAAACAGGCTGGAGAATTACTGAAAGGGATTTTTTTCTTTTTTTTTTTCTGAGAATTTACAGCTAACTGATAGCAGCTCTGATAAGAATCCAAGGATATCAGGCCAGAGTTTGCAAAGAGAAAAGAGACTATGTGTTAGGCCAGCCTTAACACATGAGCATGTGCCCCTCTAATAAAGCTACCATGAAAACTAAAACACACACATATACACACCAGGTAAGGCATTTTCCAAAAGAATGGAATTTGTGTGTGGCAGAGCTGGGATTTAAACCTGGGCTATATGATGTCAGGGTTCATGTTCCTTCTATGGTAGCATGACGCCTCCATCACACGTGGCGTCACATCAACCACCTAAATTTAAAAACAAACAAGCAGACTGCTAGACCACTCATTCACTGAATTCTGACAACATATAAGACAGCCTTGTGGCTCTGTGGTAAAATATCTGCCTGCCAATGCAGGAGATGAAATAGATGCAGGTTTGATCCCTGGGTTGGGAAGATCCCCTGGAATAGGAAGTGGCAACCTGCTCCAGTATTCTTGCCTGGAAAATCCCATGGACAGAGGAGCCTCGTGGGCTACAGTCCACGTGGTTGCAAAGAGTTGGACACGACTGAGCACACACACACTCTCCCAAGCCAGCCTCGAGAAAACCAGGGCTTCTGTGAAGTGCTGTGGGAGAGACTGTGAGCCCCCTGAGAGAGGAGGACAGAGAGGATGAGAAAAGTAAAGCAGAGTGCTCAGGGCCAGGGACTTCCCTGGCGGTCCTGTGGTTCAGACTTCACTTTCCAGTGCAGGGGGTACGGGTTCAATCCCTGGTCAGGGAGCTAAGATCCCACAGGCCTCGTGGCCAAAAAAAAACCAACACATAAAACAGAAATAATACTGTAACAAATTCAATAAAGACTTTTAAAATGGTCCACATTAAAAAAAAAATTCTTTAAAAGAATGCTCAAGGCCATACTGCAAGGGAAGAGGCAGAGGAGTTGGGCCAGGACCCAAGTCCCCCAGCTTCTCCTCTAACGGTAGAAAGGATGATTGTGATTGGGAAGGGGGCAAACAGGGAGGGAGGAGAGAGCGGGGAGTGGGCATTTGGCTAAATCTGCCTCTAGGAAAGAGGGAAGCAGGAGGGAGGGGAAAGCACTGCTCCATCCCCTCCCCCACCAGCTCCGGCTTCTACTGCATGTGCTGTAAGCTGTGGTCTGCCAAATTCATAGACTGAGAAGTTTGGGAACCACTGTTCAAGGAACAGCTGAGAGGAGCTCTCAGCAGGATTCCCTTTTTTTTCTGGCTTGCCCAGAAGCTTCCAGCACAGTTAGCAGAAGACCTGACTGCAGTCTCACACTTCCATTATCTACACAGCTCGGTAGGCGTGCTTTATGATCACGGACCCCACCCCTTTGCTCCTGCACTTTTCCTCCTCTGTACAAATCTATACATGAGGGTCAGATGCTAAGGAAATCGTCAAAGTCTCTCTCAGCCATCAAGTCCTGTGGATGCTGTTTCATTACAAGAAGTCCGTCTTTTTCTTTCCAGGATAAAGCCTGGGATGATTTAACTGTGGCAAAATTAGCATGCAATTTGTACGTCATTACGGTGCAAAGTATGTGGCGAGAAGGTTTTATTGAATAAACCTGCTGAGAATAATTTTCCCAGGAACTAAAAAAAGGAAAACCTCTCTCCAAGGCTCTTTCCTTCCTCTTTTAAAATCCCTGCCAGTACCTAAATAATTATCTCTTATTTCTGACATGCAGAAGCCTGGCATCCCTGTACACTGAACCAGCAGAAGCCAGAAGAAGCCAGAGAAGTCAGGACATCTGCCCAACAACAGGGACCTTGGTATTTTCTGGGCTTCTTGTTGCTTGGGGAGTCAGGTGAAATCTGCTGAGACAAGCACCCTGGGTATTTACAGACCACAGAGAACTGCTGCTCACTCCAAGAGTCTCAAGAATTACATGCCCTTTAAAAGTTCAGGTCAAATCTTGTTAACCAGGAAGCCCCAGGGTATGTTCAGATACTCTGTGGCCCTGGAGTCTCACGGACACTGAATATAACATGAGAAAGCAGTGGACAACTGCCCAGGACGTGGAAGTCTTTGCTAGTTAACAGATTCTTGCAGTAACGCGACTGGAACCAAGTCTGTATATAATACAATTATCAGTCTGTCCTGCAGACACTTCTAAATAAGAGTGTTTTAATATAGGTACAGGTATGCCACAGAATGTACACAGTTGTAGAAAATATTTTTTTTGATGATGGGGCTATTCAGAGAAAATACAAATTAGGGTTAACAGTGAGAGTTTAGATATAATGTAGGAAACTCTGGACTCTCTATCTTCCTGATACCCACAGACAAATATTAATTTTAACTCACGAGTAGTTGTCTTTCATTTACCACATGTTAATCACTGAGTAGGTCCTAAGAACATGATGAACAAGAGGGATGAGAGTCACAGAGAGAGAGAGAGTCAGCAAATGTATAAAGTAATCACAGGTCAGGAAGAAGCACTGGCAGCTGGGGGGCGCTGCTTCACACGTGGCAGGGGGGTCACTCTGAGGGTCTGACATTTAGGCTGAGACCTGAAGGCGGAAGGAGGCACCGGCTTGAGAAGAGGCAGGACAGAGGGAGAAGCAAAGACTATGAGACAGGAAGCTAAGGCACAGCAGCAGGAGAGGAAGGAGGAGAAGTGGGGGTGGGGGTGGGTCTGAGATCCCACAAAACCACGCAGCACAAGGGAAGGAAGAAAATACGTGTATGCGGAGGCCTGGTGGTAGAAACAGTCCTCACAGAGAAAAAAGGAAAGGTTCTCTCGCAACTCTCCATGCCAGGACCTGTGAAAGCAGCTTTCACCTGTGTGATATCTATGTCACTGAATTCTGAAATGTGTAATTCCTCACACACCCACAGGTTGAGATGTGCACCTCAAAAAACAGAACACCAGAAAGGAAGAAAAGAAAGCTGGAGAAATGAGGCTGTGTGTCTGCAGTCGGAGAACCCGAAGCTGCCTGGCTCTAAAGTCCATGCTCCCCCATCACACCTTCTGTTCCTGGAATGTAACTTAACAGTGGCCCCCAAACTTAACTTGGCCTCCCACTGCTGCTGCTTCGCTCCTGCTCCTGGAAATGCCCTGTACGCCCCCTGTGAGGTGCAGCTCGGCTTCTGCCTCATCCGCAGGACTGTTCAGGGTGACGCGAGGTGCAGATGGCTCCCCCGCGCCCTGGATTCGTCCAGCCCTCGGCAGCAGTAGCAGTGCTCCCTGGGCCCCTTTTTCTCTCGACACTTGAACCTGCGCTTACCCCAAGCCGGTGTCGAGCTGATAGTGCCTGCACAGAGCAGGTGCCTGAGAAACACGTGCCACATGATGGGATTCTTTTCGGTGCGTCCTGGTCAACTGTAAACCCGTGGACGTCTGCACGGTGCCCTTGGCAGTCTGAAGTCTGCAGGGACAGCGGTGGCTCCGAGACACTCAGACTGTCAATACCTGATCCCCCTTCTCTTGGTCAATTTATTTAAGGTGTTTTTGTTGCAGGCCTGGCACAATATATGAGATATTTATTCCTTACAGATCTGATAGTCAACGTTATCAAGAAAAACAAGGATTCAATTCTGGTCAACAAATATTTGCTGAATTCCTAGTAGGTGTAGAACATTCAAGTTTAAAGGGAGTAGGGTGGAGTGAGGCAACAAACGGTCTGTGACTTGCGGGAGGAGACCGCATGAAGGAGAGACAGGAGAGAGGCTGTTGGTTCCAAGTCCCTTTACGCCTGGGAGGCAGCTTCACCTGGCAGGAGGAGCCTGAGTGCTGGCGGAGCGCGCTGCTCACAAACGCACCCCTCGCCCCCCAGCCCGCCCCGACTCCCTGAGCAACACCAAGGCTGCTGGGCACTGACAGCCTTGGAATGTTTGCCAGGGCCCAGCTGAACGGCCTTGGCATCAAGGAGACAGATGTTTGTCAGGGAATGGCAGGGCCCCACACCTGTGGCACACGGAAGCACTGGGAATGCTGGGGAGAATGGCTGCAGTCGTTTCTCTCCATCAGTGCTAATCAATTTCATACTCTCTTCAGTGCTGATAATAGATAATCTTGTGGGAAGCAGGCCAAGTTTCCTAACAGCTCCATGCAAGCTGCTCCAGAATGCTCAACAGCTTACTCTGGTCTCTCTCAGAAAACAAAACAATACCCCTTCAAAAAAAAAGAAAAAACAACAACAAGCAAAAACCAAAGCTTATTCCAGCTTAGCCTCAGACAAAGCACCGAATGGTGCCAATGCTCTGGTCTGCTAGGACAGCTCCTTCTGGGTTATTTGGGAAGGAGGATGCTCTTAGGAACAGGGGGGCCTGGCTTACTTAACAGTTACACAGGAATTTCAAAGGAAGCTAGGAAAATCTAGTAACAGCAGCAGCTAAGTACTGAGCAAGGTACTGACATACTTTATGCTTGGTCTTCATAACAGCACCGAAAGGGAGGTGTTACATCCATTTTACAGATGAGAACATCAAAGCTCAGAGAGGGGACTTCCCTGTAAGTCCAGTGGTTAAGAAGCTGCCTGCCAACATAGGGGACATGGGTTTGAACCCTGGTTCGGGAAGATCACACATGCCGCGGAGCAACTAAGCCTCTTGAGTCCTAGCTCTGCAACGAGAGAAGCCACTACGATGAGAAGCCCTCACTCTGCAACGGAAACTAACCCCAGTTCACTACAACCAGCCTGTGTGCAGCCAAAAAAAAAAAAAAAGGTTGGAGGAGGTCAACTCATTTGTCCAAGGTCTCAGAGCTAGGAAGCAGCAGAGCTCAAGTTCAAATCCAGGCTTATCTGGCTCCCTACGCCTCACGCTTAACTTTCCACTAGACTGCTGCTCTTCTATACAGAAGACAGCAGCTAATCAACCTCTTACTATGCTTTTCATTTATTCCATTTTCAAAAAATGGCAGAGTTACCAAAGTATGTTCACCTGAACCTGAGGGAAAACATTAAGTTGGAAGGGACTTGAGAGACCCCTTTTGCTGAAGCCATGTTATAGCTAAGAACCCGGGCTACATGAGGCGTGGTGACGAGATGAGGCAAGGGGTGAATTTGAGGTAGGTGCCTGCACTCAAATCCTAGTCCTCGGACTCCCAGGTGTTCCTGCTACCAGCCCTGAAAATCTCCTTCAGCAGATAACTTGGGGGACGCCATCAGAGCTGGAGTTCTAGTTGTCCTGGGGCTGTCTCCCTACAAAAGTCTAGGGAAAGTTCAATCTGTTTCTAATTACCGTTCAGTCTAAGAAAAAGAATACATTACTCTGGCATTTTAACAATCACTCAGTATCGACCATGTACAAGCTGCTGTAAAGGGAAGAAAAGATGGAAGAGGAAAGTTTAAGCAAAGAATAAAATAGAGGGGGTGAATACAGGACTGTGTGTAGAATATGCTGGTATCTGAAGCCCAGCCTCAGAATTTAGTCTCTGCCGCTTGTCTTGTAGTAGTCTCATCATATAAAAGACGACAGTCCCAGTCAATCAATCCAATCAATCAACAAACATCTGAGGATGCACGAGGTTTAGAGAGCACAAGGAAACCACAAGAATGATACACACGGTTACTGTCTCCTGCTATTTATAAACGAAGGTATATTTTGTGAAAGGGAATGGGTAGCTAAGAAGGACACAGACAACAAGGTCACTGTCTTCCCCAAGCTCTAGTCTCTCATCCTGGCCTGAGGCACAGCTTGAGGGAAGATGCTTGTGCGATTCCCAATGCACACAGCTCTGCCTCATGGCTGGCTTGCCCCAACAACACAGAAGTGGGGGCTGCGGAGGCGCACGCTCCCACCAGTGAGGCTCCAAAGCCTCAAGTGTGTCTTTAAGGCAAGAAGAGTGAAAAAAGAGAGTGAAACAGCAAACCAAGATCACAAAGAAAACGACTCTGAAAAAAGCAAGAAAAGGATCATTTTGTAGCCTGACCAAAGACTGAGGAATGTCTTGTAGGGAAGAGAATACAAATCGGACATTAACCAACAGATATGAGAACCTGTCCTGATTAAAGAGACAGATGAGAAAGCTACCGAGGCCAGAGACGGCAGAGAACAAAACAGAAGGAGGTGAAAATACAGGAGGTAGGGTATCATCCCTGCTAAGTCCGGCCCCTCAGGAAAGACAGCCTGCAGGTTTCACCTCTCCCAGCAACCATCGCATCAGACAGTGCGGCTCAGTCACTGTGACCCGGTGTGCGGGCCAGGCGGCACAGCTCTGAGTTCCCTTCTCTAGGTCTCCAGGTTCCATCTGCAAATGCAGGAAGTGGATTCAATGACCTCCCAGTTTCCTTCCAGTGCCTCCCTGTGACTACTGAAGCCAGCAAGTGCGTGTGCCAAGACACACTCTGCCAGGGTGGTACCAAGTCACAGCACTGTGCCTTGGTCAGGTTTTCAAGGAGGAGCTCTTGTCAGGGGTACTTGCGCTACCACCCAGACTCCCAGGTCAGCCCTGGCTCGACCGTACACATCCGCCCTCTTTAGGGACTTCAATCCTGTTAGAAGAGCAGTTATAACCACTGGCAGACCACCCCCTGCTCAGGATGACATGCTAACTGGCACATGAGGGCAGGTGGCATCTTTGTCCTGGCCTGTCCAGTGAGAAGACACGGGGTGCACAGGGACCCAAATGGAGTGCAAGTCAAGAAGAGCTGGCAAGAGACAGGCAGGGATACATACGTGCTTTTCCCCTTCAATCTTCTTGTCGGCCACCTGCACTGCATCCAGATATTTAAAATGCAATTCCATCAGCCTGTCAACCTGAAAGAGAGGTGTTTCACAGGCGTGAGTGAGAAGGGAAGAGAATACCAGGGCAAGAGAACAGCAGAGCTCCTATTCATCTCACTGTCGCTCTACACAAAGGGAGAGCCCCTCTACCAGTTCTCACTCTGGATCTGAGCTTTGCCTTGGAATGGATCAGGAATGGATCAAACAGCTGGGGCAGAACAAAGCAAATGCTTAGCATGGATACTGAACACACATCCATTCCCGAAGGACATCATGTGTTCCCAGCCCTCCTTGGACTCCCCTGAATTCAAGCTGTTAAAAACAAATAAATCCATAAAAATTCAAGACCCTTCTTGCAAAGAAGAGGAGCTTGAAGTTACATACTTGATATTCACTCAGAACTTTACTGAAACTTCTTTTTTTCAAACTGAAACCTTTCATGTTCGGATTCTGCCCCAGAGCTAATCTTTTTTTAAAAAGGTCTGAGTAAAATCTCTTTAGTTGCTTTTGAGTGAGAACAGAGTGCAAGAAAAACTCCTTCAGCAACTTAAAAAAAGCCCTGACTTTTGCTTAGCAGTAACCTAAAAACCAGTTTCAAACTTCACAAAAGTCGCTTCAAATATGGCCCAAGGAACACTCAGTAGGTTTGAAAAAGTTTCTGTTTTTTTTTTCCCCCTTAGACTTCCAAGAGATTGAAGGAACACTGTGAAGCCAGCCTAGACTTCTGACCTCTTTTTACTGGGTTGGCACCACCACGGCTGTTGGTAACCCTGGAATTTACCCAGTGTGTCTTGTGTGTGTGTGTCCGTGTGCATGCATGAGCACTCCATCACTTAGCTGTGTCCAGCTCTTTGCGACCCCATGGACTGTAGCCCACCAGGCTCCTCTGTTCATGGGATTCTCCTGGCAAGAATACTGGAGTGGGTTGCCATTTTCTCCTCCAGGGGATCTTCCTGCCCAGGGACTGAAACAGCATCTCTTGTGTCTCCTGTATTGGCAGGTGGATTCTTTTATCACTGAGCCACTTGGGAAGCCTGTTTACCCATGGGCTGGTATTAATAATAGATGTTGCTTCAACATGGCATCAGACAGGAAGACTGTGCCCACACCTTCCCTGGTTAACAAGGAAGACCCTTAAATCTTAAAGGTTTCAGTTTACCAAGTATTCTCATATCCACTATTTCCTTAAACATTAGAAAAACCTGATAAGGTAGGCAGGGAAGCTAGAGAGCAATCCTAATTTTAAAGATGAGGAAACTAACACACAGACATTAGATGGTGTCACCAGGGTGACACGACTGCTAAGATGTTCTCTGTCCTAACCTGATGGCCTTTTTCTTTTTTTTCAGACAACAGTTGCATTTATTTCTATTACTTATATGGGAGCAAATGGTTTCACTGCATGTTAAGAATTTTTAAAGCACTGACTTCATCTTTTCCTCCTCGTCTTAATGATCCATAATGGTACATTAGTGCATACAGAAATGGTTTCAAAATATTTGGGGATGGGGAAATTGCATTTGGAAATGAGAGGCAGGACAACCAGAAAACTCTCTGAGACCCAGAGCAATGGGGCCCAGATGCTGGAGAGGACATTTTAGGACAGGATCACTCTACCCAGCACTCCTCAGATCGCATTGGGGAGACAGCCCTTTTTTCCCCTTGGGTCCTGGCCCCATCGTACAGTCCACCAAGCACCTACCTTCTCACTGTCATTTTCAGTGAATTTATTCAGAAGCCGGGTCCGCTGCTGCCCTCTCAGGTTCCGCAGGAGGGAAGCAAGGATCGAACAGACATGCTCTGGGTTGGGAAGGAGAAAAGAGAACATGCTGTGATCAGAGCAGTAATTATTACCTCTCTTCAAGCCTGATCTGGTTCTATTGAAGGAGGAATAAGTAGGCCTTCCCTGACTGCTGCTATTGATTAATAAGACAAGAACCTAAACTGTGTCAATGGAAAACTAAACTGATTTTCACAGACAGCACAAGAAATATATTCAAAGGGGATTACATCCCCAAGGACAACTTGAGCAACTGAATCAAAACTAAGTTAGAATTTCTGTTCTGCCTGGAATTAATTGAGTTCTATTGTCCACAACAGAACCTCAAACTAATCTCCCCATTTACAGAAATAACCTGTGAACAGTGTATGAATACTAACCATGAGGGGAGCACACGATGAACAAATAAGACACGTTCTATCATATTCTCAAATCATCTTAAAACTTTCCCAAGCAAATATCCCAGAATTAAATCAGAAATATGATGGGGTCCCAGAGCTATCACTTACATTCTGGTGCAGCTATAATCCTTACCTGTTTAAAGACAGCTGGATAGTAAGTACTTCAAAACGATAACTGTTTTTTTTCAGTTCACATAACCTATGGGCTTCTATTATGAGATACTATTATTCTAGCCAGGGCAGAAGAGGGTAATTGAAGGGTATATTATAGGCTTCAGCTGTTAAGAGGTTCTTTTCTTTAAAAAGAATTTTTAAAAATCAAGAATAATGACCTTGAAATGGAGATGGCAGAAAAACGTTTATTTTGAAATAAAATGCCCACAGTGTGGGCAACAAACATTCTGTTTTGAAAATGGAATGAAGAACACCTTCATGTGCAAATTTACCGTGAGTTCTCAAAAAGTCACTTGATTATTAAAGTCACAAGGAAGAATTCTTATGGTAGCACGGATACAATTTTGTATTTGTTTTTTTCCTCACTTATATCAGAAGCATTCCTCACTACTTCATTTCCCCAGTCTCCTAATGTGAGAGTTATTCACCTTCTTCTAGCCACATTCACCTCCCTGGGGATCTCATCTAGTCCTGTAGCTTTAAAGACCAGTTGCATGCGTGTGTGCCCAGTTGTGTCCGACTTTTTGTGATCCCATGAACTGTAGCCTGCCAGGCTCCTCTGTCCATGGGATTTTCCTAGGCAATAATACTGGAGTGGGTTGCCACTTCCTACTCCAGGGGATCTTCCTGACTCAGGGATCGAACCAGCCTCTCTTGTGTCTCTTGTGTTGGCAGGAGGACTCTTTACCACTGTGCCACTTACATGCTGACTACTCCCCAACTCTACAGGTCAGTTCTGTTCTCTGAACACAGGTTCATGCATTCATCTGTCTACCTGCTCTCTCCACCTGGTTGTCTAACAGGTCCTTTAAACTGAACATGTCCAAAAACAAGCTCCTGACCTTTCTCCTTAGACCTGTGCCCACAGTCTTATCTGCTGAGTTAACGGCAACCATGCTCTCCAGTTTCTCAAGTCAAACACAGTGGCGATACCCCTGATTCTCCTCTTTCTCACACATCCCACAGAAACCTTGTCAGCGGTACCTTCAGTTACATCCAGAATTCCATCTCTTCTTGCTGCTGCCCCCCAACGCCCTTCATAACTCTGGCACGCAGTAGTGGGAATACTCAACAGCCTGCTGTGGGACTCTGCATCCACCCTTGCCCCCTTCGCCTTGATCTCCATAGAGCGGTCAGTTAAAACCCAAGTCACACCCTATCACTGCTCTGTGTAAAACCCTCTACTGAGCCCCAACTCACTCAGACTAAATGCTGTTTTCTAACGCCAGACACGCTCCTGTCCTGGGGCCTCTGTGCCTACTGTTCTCCCTGCCTGAGACACTCCTCACCAGGATATCTGCGTGGCTCAATCCTCAGACCCAGTCCTACTCAACTGTCCTCTTCTCAGTGAGGCTTATCTTTGGCCACCCTATTTAAAAATGAAAAGCCCCAGTGCTGCCTAGTTCCAAGTCTTACCTGCTTTATTTTTCCCTTCAGCATGCATTATCTTCTAACATGCTGTGCAAGTTACTTATTTGTTTTGTTTACTGCTGCCTATCAATTAGAATGTAAGCTCCTTGAAGGAAGGGATTTTAGTCTGCTTTGTTCACTTATATATCCCTGGCCTCACAACAATGCCTGGCACATAGTAGGTGTTTCAGAAATACTTGCTGAATGTATGGGAAGAAAGCAGGTTTTCAGTGCAAGTTTTTGGTGGTAGTGGTGGGAGGTGGGGAGAACGAGACAAACAAACCACTCTTGAATTCTTGGTATTTTTCAAATGCCTTTGTATAGCTTTCACCTCTTGTACACAGTGCCTATCCCAAGTTCAGAGTAAGAGCACCTCTGCGTTGGTAATATACTCATCAGTTACAAAATGGTCCTTAAAGATATTCTGCATTTGGGAATGAGTGGATGACTTTTTCCTAGGGAGCCATGAGTTTGAATAAAAGATCTCTAATTAGTAGATTCACTTTTTTAAGTATAAAGTTTTTCATAAAATACGCTGTAGACAGAGAGGTATCAAACAGCTTCTCAAGGTGACTCCTGAGTCACCACAGTATCTTTCTGCTAACTTTTGTCGTGAAGCTGGGATTGAGGTGCTTTAATCTCCATCCTGAACAAAAAGGAAGGGAAAGGGAACAGGAGTGGGGCGAGATGAAAAAAACATCCTGAACTTAAGGTAAGGACAGTGAACCAAGACGGCTCAGCTCAGGGTGACAAAGTAGAACAAGAAACGATGTCTCTGGAGGCTCATGGCAGAAGGAAAAAAAAACAAAACACCAACGACTTCTGTGTATATCAAGGGGAAAAGATTACAGGAAGGAAGACGGGGGTATATAATCAGTTCTGTAATCTTGTGCCAAACAACCGGATGTGCCTCTGATCTCTTCAGCTGGTGAACAGATGTGGGACAGGTCATAATAAAAGTAGTGAATTTTAACAAGCTTAGTTCTGAAACTTTGAAATTACTCAGCCTGACGACTGTTAACAACCTCCATGTGTGTGTGTGTGTGTGTGTGTGTGTGTGTGTGTGTGTATATATGTATGTATGTATGTACGACAATCTGACAACCATAGAGGAAGGAAAAACAAGATCAGCCCAGAGATCTCACAGATTATCCGGGCCAAATCTCTCATTGTACTGATAGAAAAATTGAGGTTCAGAGAGAAGTGACTTGTCCACACAGCTAACTGGTGAAAGAGGTAGAACTCAAACTTCAGATGACTCACTCAGTCATTCACTGACCACTTATCTCTGTGCTTGACAAGCACTTGGTGATCAGAGCTTCCAAACAACACAGTATCCCTAACCTTAAGGACGTGCTTATATCATGGGGAAAACAAAACAAGAACTACAGTGCAGTGTGCCAAGTTTCATCACTGAGGTAGGCAGAGGGGAAGCGAGGAGCACAGACAAAGCACAGTGGACCTAGAGGGATTCCCACTGGAGGTAAGGAACAGCTGAAAATCATAAAAGCACACAAAACAAACAAGTCATGGCTGACAACTAGGTAGAGAAGATAGAGCACTCCGGGAAGAAGGAGCCATATATGCAAAGGCCAGTTTGGATGGAGTGTTACATACACATGAGGGAGGCGAGGCCAGTCAGGTGGGGAAGAGTCTGGAGAGAAAAGTCACAAAAATCCACAAATGAATTTTAAGCTGGAGACAGACAACTAGATAAGAGTTTAGCCCAATCCTTGGCTGCTAGATTCCTTTCAGAGATCAAGATCAGGAAAATAAGTCTCTTTCCTGATGAGTTTTTTGTTTACCTGAGTTCCTGCTTTGCCTTGGCTACCAGGAAGCTCAAAGATGAGTCTATATTCACTTACAGGAATCAATTTTTAAAAATTGCTTTACTATTGATTCCTTCTGTCCTCCACCAATGAATTTTTAAAATCAAAGCGATGGATGCATCATTAATGGTTATATACTTATGGTTAAAAATGAAACTATACAAAAAGGTATAAATGTCCTTAACAGTTATTCACTGAGCATGTACTAATATATTCCACCCCCCTACTCCTTTCACTACCCTGTTCATCTCTTCCAAATGACAAAAAACTACTAAGTATCTTGTGTATACTTACAGGGGAGGGGAAAAAATGTATCTACACACACACACACGTTTTCTCTTCTATATCTTTCCGTATCAACACATTTTTTATTTTAAATGGTTATGCAGAATTTCACTTAACTTATTTATCATAATTTAACTAATGTCCCCAATCGTGGTTATTTCACATGGTTTCCAGTTTTGGGTTGTTTTGTTTTTGCTGTGAGAAATAATGCCACAATGAACATCCATAAACACACATTCTGGCGCTTATACCTTTATTTCTGGCATGGATACACTTTTGCATGCGCCCGTGTTCTTGCCTGGAGAATCCCAGGGACGGGGGAGCCTGGTGGGCTACCATCTATGGGGTCGCACAGTCAGACACGACTGAAGTGACTTAGCAGCAGCAGCAGCAGCAGCAGCACTGGAAGTGGGTGAGGCAAAAGCTACTGACACATAATGTTGAAAAACTAAAAGCAAGCACAGGTGGACTGACCTAGGGCCCGTGCGATTACAGCAGGAAGAGACATCACTTCTACATGCACAAGGTTGCGGTGGTGGGTGGGTGGAGGAAGGGGATACTGAAGACAGAAACACACTGGTCTGTTTTTACTGTATATATTGTTTACTAGAAGCTGGAGATAACTTGGTCTACAAAATAGTTCAAAAAGAAGCCCAAACTATTACCAAGCCAATTCAACTAAGGTATAGAGATTTGCCTATAGTAAATAAAGGACTGAGGAACCCAGAAAAAAAACTGTTTTTGGAAAGACACTGACAACTGGTCTTCCAAGAAGGCTGTACCAACTGACTCTCACTCTCAGTGTGTGTATGTATGCACCGTACACATATAAGCAGCTTGGATGATTGCCTTTATTGTGCGGGAAGCATGTAACTTAGTAGGAAAAGCTTACGTTTTGGAGTCGGACAACATGGTTCACATCTAAGCTGCCACCACTTGCTCAAGAACGTGGCCTTAAGTAAGTTAATCAACCAGGATGTGCACGTGGGCATGTGCTGTGTAACATGAACACACACATATCACATATACACACCGAGAATGGAAGGATATTGTAAAAGAGTATCTGTTTTCTCATATCCTCACTCAGATTGGGTATTGTCCAACTTAGAAATTATGACAACCCGGTAGGTGAAAAATGGAATCTTCTTTTGATTAGCACGTTTTTGTTCTTGTTATGAATAAGGTCAAACTCCTTTGCTGATGTTTACTGACCATTTGTATTGCTCTCTGGGTGAAGTGCCTGGCCTTACATCCTTTGCCAATTTTGATTTCTATGAGCTCTTTATGAATTAAGAATATTACCCTTTTGTCTTTTACACTGCAAATGTTTCCCCCAGTTTGACATCTGTCTTGACAAATTCTTACTCAAAGACAAGATTTAGCATCGCCACATTGTTTTGCTGTAACTTGCTTCAAAATCCTATCTGAAAGTAAAAGCAAGCAGGGTGCAATAATAACTGTCACCAGTTGACTGTGTATCTGTAACAGTAGGATTGAGTCTGTATACAATATTTTCAATGACTCTTCACTAGTAAGCTATGAGAAAGGTACTACTCCTATTTCTCTATCATAATGCAGAATCCAAATGTCACTGCAATTAATCAACTTACTTAAGGTCATGTCCTTCAGAGAGCGGTGGGAGCTTAGATTTGAGCTCATGTTGTCTGACTCCAAAATGTAAACTTTTCCTAATAGGTTACATGCTTCCCACATGTAAAAGGTAATCCAAAGCTTTTAAAGAAGGAAAATAAGAGATCAGAAACTAAACTGTGCAAAGCCCAAAAATGTGCTTCATGAGGGGCTCACTGAGTCCAAAAGGTAGGCACTATGCAACCGTGGATGAAGAAAAAACTCAGCAGTTCCAACGAGAGGAAAATGAAGTGAAAGGCCATCTGGAGGTAGACATGACTAACAACCTCTTTTCTTTTTACTGAATCACTTTCCAGAAGTAATTTCTGCTGCTGCTGCTGCTAAGTCGCTTCAGTCGTGTCCGACTCTGTGCAACCCCAGAGACGGCAGCCCACCAGGCTCCTCTGTCCCTGGAATTCTCCAGGCAAGAACACTGGAGTGGGTTGCCATTTCCTTCTCCAATGCATGAAAGTGAAAAGTGAAAGTGAAGTCGCTCAGTCGTGTCTGACTCCTAACAACCCCATGGACTGCAGCCTACCAGGCTCCTCCGTCCAAGGGATTTTCCAGGCAAGAATACTGGAGTGGGGTGTCACTGCCTTCTCCGGAAGTAATTTCTAGTAGAGTCCAAGTAAAGAATGGAGCAGTTCTACAAAATACTGAACCAGAACTTCTCAGTAATTCCCTTGTTTCATCTTCCTGATTAAGATGGATGAGGAACTGTAAGTAAATGTTCCTCTTCTTGGGTGGGCCTAGCGGCCTGCAGGATCTTAGTTCTCTGACCAGGGATCAAACTCGGGGCCTTGTTAGCAGAATCCTAAGTTCCAAAGACTAGCAAGGAGAGATAAGAAAGCCTTCCTCAGCGATCAATGTAAAGAAATAGAGGAAACAATAGAATGGGAAAGACTAGAGATCTCTTCAAGAAAATTAGAGATACCAAGGGAACATTTCATGCAAAGATGGGCTCGATAAAGGACAGAAATGGAATGGACCTAACAGAACCAGAAGATATTAAGAAGAGGTGGCAAGAATCACAGAACTGTACAAAAAAGATCTTCACGACCCAGATAATCACGATGGTGTGATCACTCACCTAGAGCCAGAAATCCTGGAATGTGAAGTCAAGTGCACCTTAGGAAGCATCACTATGAACAAAGCTAGTGCAGGTGACAGAATTCCAGTTGAGCTATTTCAAAGTCTAAAAGATGATGCTGTGAAAGTGCTGCACTCAATATGCCAGCAAATTTGGAAAACTCAGCAGTGGCCACAGGACTGGAAAAGGTCAGCTTTCATTCCAGTCCCAAAGAAAGGCAATGCCAAAGAATGTTCAAATTACTGCACAATTGCACTCATCTCACACGCTAGCAAAACAATGCTCAAAAGTCTCCAAGCCAGGCTTCAACAGTACCATGAACCGTGAACTTCCAAATGTTCAAGCTGTTTTAGAAAAGGCAGAGGAACCAGAGATCAAATTGCCAACATTTGCTGGATTATCGAAAAAGCAAGAGAGTTCCAGAAAAACATCTATTTCTGCTTTATTGACTATGCCAAAGCCTTTGACTGTGTGGATCACAACAAACTGTGGAAAATTCTGAAAGAGATGGGAATACCAGATCACCTGACCTGCCTCTTGAGAAACCTGTTTGCAGGTCAGGAAGCAACAGTTAGAACTGGACATGGAAAAACAGACTGGTTCCAAATAGGGAAAGGGTTATGTCAAGGCTGTATATTGTCACCCTGCTTATTTAACTTATATGCAGAGTACATCATGAGAAACGCTGGGCTGGATGAAGCACAAGCTGGAATCAAGACTGCTGGAGAAATATCAATAACCTCAGATATGCAGATGACACCACCCATATGGCAGAAAGTGAAGAACTGAAGAACCTCTTGATGAAAGTGAAAGAGGAGAGTGAAAAATATGGGTTAAAGTTCAACAGTCAGAAAACTAAGATCATGGCATCGGGTCCCATCACTTCATGGCAAATAGATGGGGAAACAGTGGAAAGAGTGGCAGACTTTGTGTTTTGGGGCTCCAAAATCACTGTAGATGATGATTGCAGCCATGAAATTAAATGATGCTTACTCCTTGGAAGGAAAGTTATGACCAACCTAGATAGCATGTTGAAAAGCAGAGACATTACTTTGCCAACAAAGGTCCGTCTAGTCAAGGCTATGGTTTTTCCAGTGGTCATGTATGGATGTGAGAGGTGGACTATAAAGAAAGCTGAGCGCCAAAGAATTGATGCTTTTGAACTGTGCTGTTGGAGAAGACTTTTGAGAGACCCTTGGACTGCAAGGAGATCCAACCAGTCGATCCTAAAGGAGATCAGTCCTGAGTGTTCATTCGAAGGACTGATGTTGAAGCTGAAACTCCAATACTTTGGCCACCTGATGCAAAGAACTGACTTACTGGAAAAGACTCTAATGCTGGGAAAGATTAAAGACAGGAGGAAAAGGGGACGACAGAGGATGAGATGGTTGGATGGCATCACCAACTCAATGGATATGAGTTTGGGTAGACTCTGGGAGTTGGTGATGGACAGGGAGGCCTGGCGTGCTGTAGTCCATGGCGTTGCAAAGAGTCAGACATGACTAAGCGACTGAACTGAACTGAACTGAACTGACCCACTGGATGGTCAAGGAATTCCCAAGAGAATGTTCTTTGTATGTCTCAACAAGATGAGGTGTGGGGTGCTGGTGGCACAGACAAAGTATCAGGAGCTGTAATTTTCACAAAAGAAAATGTAATAAACAGAAGAATCATTTTTTCTGGAACTAGATAATATTAACATGCATTTCCATAACTCATCACAGCCTGGAGCAGCAGATACCTTGACCAATCGCAGTGGTGCACTAAGAACAAATGACATATACCTGTTGGCTTGGGATTTTTACATAAAGGACAGGTTGCCCATTTCAGGAGACCTGAATCTGTCTATGTTCTTTCTGTCTCTCTCTTTCTCTGAGTGTTGTGGTTGGCTATAGGTCACTGGTGCCTGCCAGATAGGAAAATACTTCATCCACCCCAAGTTTTGTGCCTGTACATGAGCACAAACACACACACATGGTTTCATTAGCCACTAATAAATGTAGCTTCCCTAGGAATAGATTTCAGCCCAAGGTGGTGTCAATTTTTCATGGACCAAGGAGATGGGGAGAGCTGCTGGCACAGAAAGCAGGGGAGATAACAGGTTTATCTGCTGGCCAACACCGCTCAGCTGCTCTGTCATTTTGACAGGATAAAATGGAGGTGAAGGATGGCTATGGAGCTGTCAACACGGACAGGGCAGATGTGGTGGCTCCACTGCAGAGAACAATCTATACGGCAGGGCCCAGGAAGAAAAGAACGTATGATTTAGAGGGGTGGCTCTGGCCCATTCTTCCCCTAGATCAACTCTTCAGGGTCTCTCAAGAGTTATTAGCAATGAGTTAGATGCCCCCTGGGTATAGTAAAAAAAAAAAAAGTCACTCAGTTGTGTCCGACTCTTTGAGACCCTATGGACTATAGCCTGCCAGGCTCCTCTGTCCATGGAATTCTCCAGGTAAGAATACTGGAGTGGGTTGTCATTCCCTTCTCCAGGGGACCTTCCAGACCCAGGGATTGAACCCAGGTCTCCTGCATAGCAGGCGGATTCTTCATCAGCTGAGTCACCAGGGAAGCTCTGGTGCATATACAAGGTATCAGTTCAGTTCAGTTCAGTCACTCAGTCGTGTCCAACTCTTTGAGACCTCATGAATCGCAGCACGCTAGGCCTCCCTGTCCATCACCAACTCCCAGAGTTCACCCAAACTCATGTCCATTGAGTCGGTGATACCATCCAGCCATCTCATCCTCTGTCATCCCCTTCTCCTCCTGCTCCCAATCCCTCCCAGCATCAGAGTCTTTTCCAATGAGTCAACTCTTCCCATGACGTGGCCAAAGTATTGGAGTTTCAGCTTCAGCATCAATCCTTCCAATGAACACCCAGGACTGATTTCCTTTAGAATGGACTGGTTGGATCTCCTTGCAGTCCAAGGGACTCTCAAGAGTCTTCTCCAATACCACAGTTCAAAAGCATCAATTCTTCAGCGCTCAGCTTTCTTCACAGTCCAACTCTCACATCCATACATGACCACTGGAAAAACCATGACCTTGACTAGATGGACCTTAAATAACTCCAGAAAGAATGAAGGGATGGAGCAAAAACAATACCCAGTTGTGGATGTGGCTGGTAATAGAAGCAAGGGTCCGATGCTGTAAAGAGCAATATTGCATACGAACCTGGAATGTTGGGTCCATGAATCAAGGCAAATTGGAAGTGGTCAAACAGGAGATGGCAAGGGTGAACATCGACATTCTCGGAATCAGCAAACTAAAATGGACTGGAATGGGTGAATTTAACTGAGATGACCATTATATCTACTACTGTGGGCAGGAATCCCTTAGAAGAAATGCAGGAGCCATCATGGTCAACAAAAGAGTCTGAAATGCAGTACTTGGATGCAATCTCAAAAACGACAGAATGATCTCTGTTCGTTTCCAAGGCAAACCATTCAGTATCACAGTAATCCAAGCCTATGCCCCAATCAGTAATGCTGAAGAAGTTGAAGTTGAACAGTTCTATGAAGACCTACAAGACCTTTTAGAACTAACACCCAAAAAAGATGTCCTTTTCATTATAGGGGACTGGAATGCAAAAGTAGGAAGTCAAGAAACACCTGGGGTAACAGGCAAATTTGGCCTTGGAATACGGAATGAAGCAGGGCAAAGGCTAGTAGAGTTTTGCTAAGAGAACGCACTGGTCATAGCAAACACCCTCTTCCAACAATACAAGAGAAGACTCTACACATGGACTTCACCAGATGGTCAACACTGAAATCAGATTGATTATATTCTTTGCAGCCAAAGATGGAGAAGCTCTATATAGTTAGCAAAAATAAGACTGGGAGCTGACTGTGGCTCAGATCATGAACTCCTTATTGCCAAATTCAGACTTAAATTGAAGAAAGTAGGGAAAACCACTAGACCATTCAGGTATGACCTAAATCAAATGCCTTATGATTATACAGTGGAAGTGAGAAATAGATTTAAGGGCCTAGATCTGATAGATAGAGTGCCTGATGAACTATGGACGGAGGTTCGTGACATTGTACAGGAGACAGGGATTGAGACCATCCCCATGGAAAAGAAATGCAAGGTATAAGCCTTGGTATATGCAAGGGGGCTAAAAGTTTGATTCTCTAGGGTCAGTTAGAATTCTGTAATTTTCAGAGCTGAAAGGAGAATCAGAAATCTTCAGTTCAATTCCTCTCGGATTTCGAGTATAGAAACAATAGCCTAGATAAAGGATGTGATTTGCTTCTGGTCAAAAGTCATTTGGCAAAACCAATACAATAGTGTAAAGTTTAAAAATAAAATAAAATAAAATAAAAAAGGAAAAAAAAAAAGTCACTTTCCAGGCCACTGAAATCTAGATCTGCAATTTGAGGCACCCCCCCCCAACTCCCACCACATTTTTTTCTTCTTAAAATCATGATAAACACTTTTGAGAATCTGATGAACCCTTATGTATGCTATTGTCTGACTCTCACTCTCTCTCACACACACACACACACGTCAGAGTGTTCTCATCTCTTAGGGTTGACTCTTTGGGTTAAGAACCCAGATAAGAAGTCTTTCCAGAATGGCACAGACTGTGGCCATCGCTCTAACCAGCCTCTTACATGCTGCTGCTGCTGCTAAGTCACTTCAGTCATGTCCGACTCTGTGCGACCCCGTAGATAGCAGCCCATTAGGCTCCCCATCCCTGGGATTCTCCAGGCAAGAACACTGGAGTGGGCTGCCATTTCCTTCTTTACTCTTACATGCAGTGTGTGCCAATTTTGTAGAGAGTAAGATGGAACTGCATTTCCCACCCTTATTCTTAAAGAAGAATGGTCCAAACCCCAACAGGCCAACATCAGCTCTCTCTGTGCGGACAGCTGCTCAGCCACCCAGGCCTGTACACAAGTCAGTCTATCAGCGTCTACTGCCGAGAGGGATGCTGAGGGGACTAACTTCTGGGACCTCCCCCAGAAACGTCAAGTGAATGAATGAACAACTGATGTGGAGCTTTATGATCACACGGACTTGGATTCAAATCTTGTCTCTGGCACTCACTAGCTGGTTAAACTAAACCATGGGCATGTTGTCTAATTTCTGAGCCTCAGTTCTCTTATTTGTAAAATGGGGCTGTACCTTCTATCTATTAAGTCCATTGTATCAGATGAGCCATGTGCACAGTAGGCACTCAACAGACATCGGTTTGAGACCCGCTGCACTGAAAAAGAGCATCACAAGAGATTCTCTCACCTAGGCACCTGCCAAAATTGTCACCTTGCTCCTTCCATGTTGCATCCTGATCACATGTTGGCCTCTGAACGTGTTTCAGTCAGCCTGGGTTATTCTAACTAGCTCCTGCTGAGAAAAATAGGAACTTGAATCACTTGACTTTCTCAGCTGGTAGGGCTATTTTCTACAACTCGAGATTTGTTCTAACCCTACAATGGAACAGGGCCAACTTCACTCAGACTCTTTAATCCCACAATAAATTAAAATAAAGAGCTTTATGTGTGGTTGCCTTTATAGAAGCCAAATAATACATGATTATGGGAGACCTGTGGGCAGCCCTGAGGTGCGTAGTGGCTATTTACCAGTAGGCTGAAGGACACGGCACATCTAAGCAGAGATGGTCCTTTCTTTTAATAAAACTAAACATACTTTGCCATGGTAATCATTTGCCTTTTGATCTTGCTGCAAGAGCTGAAAACACAACACATGATCTGCAGAGGAAATGAAAAAGATGTTCTCCTTTATGAGTTTCATAATCACAGACAACTAATCACAGGGCACAAAGTAGTACACACACCAACCATTCCTTTACTCACACTTCTGAGTGCCCACTATGTGCCAGGCAATGTACTAAACACTGGGACTGCAGAGATGAAGGAAGATGGTCCCCTCTAGAGAAGCTGTTCTGCATCGTCTTATGAGCAAGGCCGGGTGTATTACATGGCAAGGAAACGTCTGTGAGCTCACAGCTCCAAGTGTTCTGTGCTAAAGTTGGTAGACCGAAGCTGGGATCTTGGGTTCTAGGAGCACATTTAATTCCTTAAGCACAGATCTGGACCACATTCTCGAATCCTGGGACAAATGGACTACGATTTACATTAACGAGTCTCCCAAGGTGGGGACTGGGGTGGGAAGGGAAAACAGGGAAGGAGGTGACAAGGTGAACAGTAACAATCTCCAAGGATGACTTCCTCCTCTCTCCATGACTCTGGATTTCGCGCGGGCCCTGCTTGCATCTCTGTTGGCGTTTTGGTTCCAGGAGGCAGGGGAAGATCATATTCACCAGAAAGGAAGAGAAGGCACTAACCAGCTGAGCTGGGCCACACGACGGTCTTTGGCATAGGAACGGACACGAATTCATTTATTCATAAGACAGACTCCTACAACGTACAAGATGTAGAGTTTGGGGACCGAGACAATCAGACAAGAATTCTGCCCTCTAGGTGACTCAGGTATATTACGTCTAAAATTACTTGACAGAAAGTGACAGTGAAGGGGAAAGGGGCAGAAACTACTAGTGAGGCAAATACTCTGCCAGCGAGGATACCTGGGGCAACTGGTAGGCACGACGGCACTTGGGCTGAGCCTTGAAGAGAAGCAGGAAAGAGAAGAGCAATGGGAGCAGTGGTATTCCGAGCAGATGGCCAAGCATGATGCAAAGGCATGAAGCTGGAGTGCACGGGGTACAGGCCAAGAACTGGGACGAGATCAGCGTGGGGGGAGCGAAGGGGGATGAAAGGTAATGAGTGTGGCAGCCTGGGTGGGAGCGGGGTCAGGGAGAGGATGGATACATGTGTATGTTTGGCTGAGTCCCTTTGCTGCTCACCTGAAACTCTCACGACATCGTTAATCGGCTATACACCAATAAAAAAAAGTCGGAAAAAAAAAAAGAGGTAATCAGGTTGGCAAGGTCAGGGAGGGGTGCAGATCAAGGATAAATAGACATACTGGACCATGGAAAGCGGACCCTAACCAATATTCTGATGGCCTGGCATTTAAATGTTGGCCTAGCATGGCTCATGGGAGAATAAATTCAGGGCTGCTCTGCCTACCCAGCTTCAGAGCCTGCATCTTCTTCCAGCAGCCCAAATGGTTAAGAATGATATGGGTCAGCCAGAGTTCTATTCTTAGCATGGAAATGGTCCCTGGACTTCAACCATCAGGCCCATGTCAAGGCAAGATTCTGCAGGGCCAGTTTAAAATTCCAGGCCATGCTGCAGAGCTGCCTTTGTTTCCATGGAACATTTGAGGCCATTAGCTCTTTTGTTTTAAGGAAATCACACCGAAGTGGTCTTCCCTCATTTCTAAAATTAAAACCATCTCTGTTTTATTGCTGAACCTTGCTGCCCACCTCCCCTCTGAGCTCCCCAAGATGGAGAGACATCCTGCTTTCTGGTAAGACTCTAGATGCAAACAGGATATTTAAAATACCCTAATTAGATCGATCTTGATTTCAGTAGGGGTGTGCTGGAATACAGATTAATCTGTTCCATGCCTGGCACTGGCAGCTGAAGTAGCAGGAGGCCCTGTCAAATCAAGCCATAACATCACACTCCTCTGTCTCTGTTATTATTTTTTTCCCTTTTTACATTTCATTATAATGGACATCTGCCTAGCAGGGGATGTGGTAACCCTAGAAGAGTCACGCGTGTGTGCTCAGCCACTCCAGTTGAATATTGATGCAAGTCAAATCGAACACTTTTCTCAAGACAGATGGATCTGTGTTAGCATCTATATATAGTCCCTTTTAACGCATACACAAAATACATACATTCCTATTCTTCACAAACTTTTGCTGAATCCTGGCAGGCACTGGGCTAGAGACTGGGGACTTAAACAGGCAACATTTACTGTAAACCTACTATGTGCCTCTGTGTGCTCTGCATGTATTACTTTATTTAATCCTCACAACAATCCTTTGAAACATGTTTATTATTCTCCCCATTTTACAGGTATGAAACTAGAGACTCAGGAAAAAAAAAATTGGTCTCCCAGAGTTTCTCAGCTATTAATAACTAGGAAGTGACCTCATTAGTTCCACTATAATACAACTTGATTATTTTCCTCAAGAGTTAAAAAAAAATACCCAGTAAGAATACTAAAAAAGCACTCAGCTTTCTTAGCAGTACCAATAAAATCATGAGACAGTTTCATTTGATAAAGTTTTCAAAATACCTGACGCCTGGAAGGCTGTGGGGAGGGGAGCCCCCTGCGCTGCTGGCCCACGAATACTGTGGACGCAGGACTGAAACCACTCTTGCTGTGTGCATCTCCCCAACAGATGGTGCACTCCTCCAGGGCAGGGACCACATCTTATTCACTGCCACACCTTCAGTGCCTAGCCTCATGCTAGGCATTCAACTAATACTGAATTTGACATCCTAACTAAACAGCATGGTAAGAGTTAGCTATCAGAGATATATCTGTATAAAAAAGAAATAATAACTGACTCCCTGACAGGGTCTGGATGAGCCAAACTGAAGGATGAGAAGGAATTTATCAGAGAGACAAAGGCGGGAACGGCATTCCAGACAAGAGATTTAAAGGCATGGAGACAGAAATGAACATGACACAGGACAGGCTGCAGGGGGTGGGTGAGGAAATGGCAGGTGAGGGAAGAGAGGTGAGCAAGACCCTCGCAGACTCAACTAGAGTCTGGACTTTATCCTGCAGGACCTACAGAACTGACAGAAAACAGGCAGCATGACCAGTTTTCTGTCCCAGAAAGATCATCCTGGAAGAGATGTAGGAATGTACACTGGAGGAGAAGCAGGATCGGATCCAGATTATCACAGAAACATATGTAATAAACACAACATATTGCATTTGGGTATATCTAACAGGTAATTCTCCCTAAGCAAAACCTGAAATAGTTAATGATCTTTCAGAAAGAAGCCCAATTTCCCTGCCCCCTTTCTGGGGGAAGAAAGGAGGTGCAACATAAAGATCACCAGAGTAAAGAGATATAGGTTTCCAGTCTATACTCAGAGGAAAATCTTCTATGTGCCTCTAACGAGGTCTCTTGTCCACCTACTCTCTGGGCCTCAATCTCCGTGACTGTAAAACGAAAGAAGTAGCTTGGAAGATATACAAGGTTCTCCCTCAATTCAATGACAAGATTCTAGTTATCAAAAAAACCATGAATGATTACCAAATGACCCAGCAATTCCACTCCTTGGTATCTTCCCAAGAGAGAATGAAAACATACGACTAGAAAGACTTGCACAAGAATGCTCATCGTAGCTCTATTCATCATCGCCCCACTCTTGAAACAGTCTGTCAACAGGAAGAATGGAAAAAGACATCCATCGTGTGTTTGGGTGGCTCTCAAACACAGTGCTGAGGGAAAGCTTTGCCCTGAAGAGAATACACTGCCTGAGGCCATGGATACGAGGTTCCAGATGAGGTTATTTGATGGTGAAAAACTCAGAACAGATACCTTTGTGAAGTGGGGGAAGGGATCTGACTGGAAAAGGGCATGAGGGAACTTTCTGGTGTGGTGGTAAAGTCCTGTACCTTGACAAGAGTATAAGGAAGGAAGGAAGTGTCAGTCGCTCAGTGGTGTCCGACCCTTTGCGACGCCATGCACTGTAGGCCGCCAGGCTCCTCAGTCCATGGGATTTCCCAGGCAAGAATACTGGAGTGAGTTGTTGCTATTTCCTTCTCCAGGGGAACTTCCCGACCCAGGGATTGAACCGGGGTCTCCCGCATCACAGGCAGGTTCTTTACCATTTGAGTCACCAGAGAAGCCCTGACAGAGTATGTATTTGCTCAAATCTATCAAATGCTGTGTTCAAGATAGGGGCGTTTCACTCTATGCAATTTTATTAAAAAACAAACAAAATGCCTGAACTCTAGGTTACTGATACTCATACTGAAGAGCTAAGCATGAACTGTACTGATGTCTGCAATTTACTTCATGCATCAAAAAGTCAAATGGATGGATGGGAGACAGAGATGGACAGACACATGACAAAGCGAATACAACAGAATGTAAACTGTACAATCTAGGTGCTGGGGACGTGAGCATCTGCTGTACCGTTCTTTCAACTTTTCTGTATACTTGAAAATTTCCTTTAGGAACTGTTGGGAGAAAGGAGGCAAGAAAAAAAAGAGAGATGTGAACTTGGAATATATTATAAATGATGAGATCCCTAAAGGCCATTTTTCCAAAAAGTGGCCTTTTAATATGTCTGTTGTTTGAGATTTTGAATGCATTTTCCACTGATACAGGCCCACTGAAACCCATTTAACCTGAAATATGGCCAAAATTAATTCAGTATTCTCATTTTCCAGTTGCAGTGAGATTCTACAAAGTGTCTAAGCATCTACTGAGTGCAAAGCAATATGACAGGTGTTGCTTTTTAAAAACTTACGTCCACTTTCCCATGGGATTTCTTTCCTGCCTTTCAGGGTTCCAGTAGCACTACAGATTTAAGAAAGTGTTTAGGTGCTAGCTTAACTAATTTACAGACTTGCATCTGTGGGAAAATGGGCCTTACAGCAGGAAAGGGCTATACGTATGCCCAAGAAATGCTTCTTTCTACTATACATTCTCACTACATATTCTCCAAGGACTCAGAGTGGGAAAAAAACCCAAAAAAACCCCGAAGGATGTGGCATCTAACACTCCTACTCAGGGCTTAAGCTGAAAGCATGAAAGCTCCCAAAGTCTGAGGTTCATCTGTCAGGGAAGGTCCATATCTCAGATGAGCTGAAGGAGAGGGCCATGAAGCTCTAAGTGCCTGCCACGTGAGTAAGCGACTATCTCCTGTGGAAATGACTCGGTCTGTCGTTCTCTATGGCTCCCACAAGGTGCTCTGTCAGTGGACCAGCCCTATCACTCCAGCAGCGGCAGTGTGGTCCGGGAAGGCAGCTGGTTCTGGGGAGCACCATGAAGGATGAGCTGGGCACCTGTGGCCTCAGACCTCTGGGGCGGCCTGGACAAGCTCTGCCCAAGACAGATGCTCTGTACCAAGCGGCAGCAACCTGACTGGTTGAGACTGCCAGCTGCCTAGCCGATTTCTCCTCTTATTTCGTACTAATAGAACCTGTATTTATTTGGTAATATGCCCAGCTTAAAGAAACAAACCACCTCTTCCCTTATAGCTAGGTATGACTGTGTGACTAACTTTGGGTTAAGACTTAAGGTGAACTAGTACTTGGGACTTCCAGGAGGGGACATGCCCCCTTCTGCCTGTTCCCTCCTCTTTTTGCTCTCCTGCGGTATGGGATACACAGTAATCAGAACTCTAGGAACCATCTGAGACCAGGAGGCAACCTTGGAAACAGAAGCCAGGCATTTTATAAAACAAGGAGTTTGGGGCACATGAACAAGCAAACAAGCCCGGCCCTGTGATGCGGGAATAGAAAGACAGAAGGCTGGGCTCCGGACGGCACTGTGAGGGTGCAGCCAGTCCTGCTGACCTCTGAGCTGACTTTACGAGAAATAAAGCCCCGTGTGTTCTGCAACTGCAGTTCCTAACTGATATACTGGTCCTTTTCCAGGAAGCCCAAAGACAGACTGCATTCTGGATCTACCCCGAGAAGCTGAGTAGACAGTCTCACTCATTTTTGGAGCCAGCCATACAAGCCAGTGGGGAAAGTCCTAGAACAAGGACTAACTGCTGGTAAAAAGGTACATTTCCTTCTTTTCACTTCACTGTCTTGAAGAACCTCCTTAAGACACTTTCCTATTACGTTCTGAAGAACCTGGCTGGCAGGACTGATACAACTTACAGAATTTTCTTTTATATATTAAAAAAATTAACCCTCATCCATATAATGGCAGAAATAAATGCCTAGAGTTCCAGCACCTCTGTTTTCTCTGCATTCCCCGCAATGCTCACGGAAGCAGCACTCACACCTGGCAATATTCTGAAGAACTGGGATGCGATGGAGCTCAGATGCGTGGTTTCTGACTCACAAGCCTGAGTCCTTCGCTGATCCCACTCGATGAAGCCATCTGAACCTCAGGGGTGGCTGGTTACAGTTTCCTTTCCTTTAGCACATCACTTAGAAGTATTTCATCTAAATTAAACGGACTCTGTGGCCAAGAAGCTCTTCCGGGGTTAAAAGGGTAAATTACAGAGTTCCCACTCCTCTCTCCACCCACGCCCTGCTAAAAAACCTTTAGATCCAAAAATGAGACAATCTCTGTGGATATTTGTGCTGCGACTGTTTTTTTAGAGTCCTTTCCAACGCTCAGCTTACTGTATTCTCAGATAGGCCTAGAAGGTTAGGCGAGCCCAGCAGAACCCTGTCCCCTGTCCCAGCATGGACACACGAGGGTGAGTACAAGTGCCAGAACTCTCTCCCACTCTCCCCCCCTTCCTTCATCAGCGGTTTCTTCCCTATCCCAGTTCCCCGCTTTCCAAGTATCAACCTGCCCTGGCGCAGGAGAGCTGATCAACACAGCCCCAAAGCAAGGGAAGTGTTTTCACACTGCTCTCAGAGCCATCCCTGGATGCCTGCTTTAGATCAGAAATTCAGTTCAGAAAAAAAAAAAAAGAAAGAAAGAAAGAAAGACCTGTTTTCAGGGCCTTCAGGGAATGATCTAAACCTACGTCTGTGCTACTTTGATCTTATTCACCAGTCCTGCCTTTGCACTCTTCAAACAGCCACCGGCTCCTCCTCCCATTCTTCCCACATTTTAGCAGCAGAGTCCTCCTTTAAGCTGCTGCAGCCTCACCAACTGTTGGGCTCCACACACTCTACCTTCAGACTCCAGGGCTTCGGCGGATTGCCACAGAAACCAGAAAAAACCTGCTCACAGACCCAAGGTGGCCTTATGTTCATTTTCTTGAAGTCTGACTTCTTAACCCTTCTTCCATCAGCCAGTAATACAGCAGTGCAAGTACAGAAGGAATTTCAGAGCTGCACTAACACAGCTCTTTCATTTCCAGTGTGAGACTAAGGAACTGAACCATTCTGCAATCTTGCACAGACCAAAAACCACTGGGAAAACATGCAGTCATCTCTGCAAAAATGCTTCAGAACCATATTCTAACTGGTATTAGACTCAAAACAGGGAGGTGATAAAGGAACCTGACTAATCCTAAAAAACAGTGCCATTTGTGAAGACTGATTCCATGTTGTTTTACGATTAAGACATAATCAACAATTGGCAGATATATGGAGTACTTTGCCATCATCATTTTCTCAAAAGTTAATTTTTCCAGATACTCAGTGCAACCATTTTGGTGGTGGTGGTTTAGTTGCTAAGTCGTGTCCGACTCATGAGACCCACTCAGTGTAACCACTTTGGTGGTGGTGGTGGTTTAGTTGCTAAGTCGTGTCCGACTCATGAGACCCCACGGACTGTAGCCCGCCAGGCTTCCCTGTCCATGGGATTCCTCAGGCAAGAATGCTGGAATGGGTTGCCGTTGTCGGACAAGTAAAGAACTAAGGGCCTGAGAGATCTACGTCCCTTTCCTAACGGATCATTTTTATTTTGGCCATGTGGTTTGCAGGTTCTCAGTTCCCAACCAGGGACTGAACCTGGGCCACCGCTGTGAAAGCCTGGAGCCCTAGCCCCTATGGCACCAGGGAACTCCCCAAGGAGTCTTTCTTACAAGGAAAAAACACATTTATCAGCATCACATGCCTCGTTACTGCACTAGGTGCTTTGCATACTCTTTCTTACTTCATGTTCATAACCACACTGGAATGAATTATTCTCCTCATTTTATAGATGAGGAGAAAAAAAAAAAAAAAGGCCCAGAGAGGTTATATGTCCTATTCAAGTTCTCAGAGATAGTAAGAGCCAGAGAGGTTATACATCCTATTCAAGTTCTCAGAGATACTAAGAGCCAGAGACTGATCAGACCAGTTTTTTTTCCCTCACTACTCCTAATCTGCCTTTTTAGTGGTGAACTGAATTTTGCAGCACCCAAATTTCTGAGATACTGCTTAGCAAACTGAGTTGTGAGAAATAAGCAGGGAGCCCATTTTGAACAAAGCTACTAACTGAATGCCAGTGTCCCTTTTGCTTTATACAAAGCAGAAGGCTTCTGGGGAAAAAAATAAACTGACTTCAAAGTAATTTCTGTGAAGCAAATCCTACTTGTTTACCACTACAGAACCCAAGATGCATTCCCAAGGAAAGAATCTCCCGGGCTGCTTCGTCATAAATATTTGGTAAAGGGGAACGATGGGCGCCTTGGCAGATGCTGGGCACGGCTACAGATTAGCAGCGGCGTGTCCTTGCCAGATCTCCTGGCAGCCGGGCTCTGTGGCCCTCCTGCTCAGTGAGACGCCCCCACCAGGACCACAGGGAGTCTTCCTGAGCTTGGGGGGCCTCTGACCTCACTCTGGTGGCTTCTAGAAACTGTGTGTAAGAGAGTAGGATGCATGCTGGCGTGGGGATTGGAAAACAGCTTTTCTTCTCCAGCTTGGCACGAATAAGCACAGTAATACTCAGAAAGGCATGCTTCCTTTCCGGGACTCAGTTTCCCAACTGTCCACTGAATAGTCAGTCCTCTGAGCTCTCAACATCTCTCAAATTCTTCCCTCTTTGTCAGCGGTTCTCAATAGAGGGGTGGACTGGGAGGAAGATTCTATTGTCTGAGGTATTTGGCAGGTTTTCTGTGGGTGTTTCCCCTGGAAGAAGAAATGGCAACCCATTTTAGTATTCTTGCCCGGAAAATCCCAAGGACAGAGGAGCCTGGTGGGCTATAGTTCATGGGGTCACAGTGAGTCGGAAACAACTGAGAGACTAAATAACAACAAAAGACTGGGGCGGGGGGGAAGGTCCTACTGGCATTTAATGGGAAGAAGCCAGGGATGCTGCTAAACAACGTACAGTGCTGGAAGGACACCTCCCCTCCACTCCCGGGCAACAGAGTTATCTGGTCCCAAGTGGTAAGAGTGCCAAGGTTGAAAAACCTGGATATTAGCTACTTCTGCCTTCTAATGGTTATGAGGCTGAACTATCAACAAATATTTATATATATACATATATATATATATATGTATATATATTCTAGCTTGAAAAATGCCTAAATCCAAGGCTCTCATTCATATAAATTATTTTGTAAATTAAACATTCCACATCCGAGGTAAAATTACATGATATCTAGGGTTGCCTTAAAATATTTCAGGAAAAAAAAAAAGGGACCTGCTCCCCCCACCACCTGCCAACACACACACACACAAAGCATAAGACACACTCCTTGACCTGGCAGAGCTCACAGCTGAGTGGAAACAAGCCAGCCAACAACCTCCACACACAAGGGATGCTATTTGGGAGCATAAGAAAGAAGTGAAAAGTGAAGTGAAAGTGAAAGTCGCTCAGTCGTGTCCAACTCTTTGCGACCCCTTGGACTATACAGTCCATGGAATTCTCCAGCCTTCTCCAGGGGATCTTCCCAACCCAGGGATCAAACCAAGGTCTCCAGCATTGCAGGCGTATTCTTTACTGTCTGAACTACTAGAGAAGCCTGAAGAAGCATAAGAAAGGGACCACTCTAAAAACAGAAGTGGAAAAGCCAGGAAGGGATTCAAGAAGGAAGCAAGATGGGAGGAAAGTCCAGAGAAAAACTAGTCAGTCTCACAGAGACGGGAGTAAAGAAGTGTCTCAGTTAAACAAAGCAAGAGGTGTCAACACATGTGCATGCCATGTTGCTTCAGTCATGTCCAACTCTCTATGGACTGCAGCCTGCCAGCCTCCTCTGTCCATGGGATTCTCCAGGCAAGAATACTGGAGTGGGTTGCCATGCCCTCCTCCAGGGGATCTTCCCCATCCAGGGTTCAATCCCACATCTCCTCTGTCTCCTGTGCTGGCAGGCAGGTTCTTTACCACTTAGCGCCACCTGAGACACAGAGAGACCGCACTAGCTCAGGCTAAGGGCAGGTAATTTCAAGAGGGGGACAGCAAGAGAAGGCCAAATGGCCAGGTCTTCTACATCATACTACGGAGTCTAGATGCCTCCCTTGACTTGTATTAAGAAGCTCTTAAAAGACTGAGCAGCAGAGTCACATGATCATATTTTAAAGGAACTTGAGGCAGTTTATCTGTGTGTTTCAAGATTCGGGAAGAAAAGGGACTGGAGAGAGGCGAGAATTCCAGTAGTGAGTCAGGGAAGAAAAATGGTGCAACCATTTGAGAAAGGAACTAAAAGGAATGAGGGTTAGTAGGGATGATAGGAATGACAAGAAGATTAAATTCAAGAGATAATTTATGATTATAACTGATGTCATCGAAAGAACTCCAAAGTAGAGATCAGAGAAGTTTGCCTATGGAGACCAAAATTGGGATTATCAGAGAAGAATGTACAAAAGGACTTAAAAAAAAATCAAATGAATTTAGTAGATTTATAGATGATGGCCAAGGAAGAGGCTGAAGCTCCTTCCATTCTCAGATTTTGAAGATTTTAGGCACGTATGATAGATATGATACTGTAGCTGGGAGTGTCTGCTGGGCTGCTGTAGGAGAAGGCTGCCCTGGTCCAGCT
This sequence comes from Bos mutus, assembly GCF_027580195.1. Taxonomy (NCBI): domain Eukaryota; kingdom Metazoa; phylum Chordata; class Mammalia; order Artiodactyla; family Bovidae; genus Bos; species Bos mutus. The sequence continues at coordinate 51,044,476 of NC_091629.1, read as the reverse complement.
GTCTTGGTTATCCCTACTGGCCTTGACAAATACAGTCAGCAGTCTGGCTCACTAAGCTTAGTCTCTAACCACAACGCTGTAATTCTTGCCTTTTCCAGAGTTCCATCAAATTCTCAGTTGCCATTCTATATGCCGTTCTCTCTGGCTAAGAGTTCTTCTCTTTCTTGTTCATTTTGGACATTCCTACTCACTTCAATCTTTCTAGTCCCCTCAAGGAAGATTTCCAAGTGGACTGGAAGCCTGTTTCTTCCTTCAATGCCTCCATCTGCAACCTGTACCCACCTCCTTTATAATCTTCACAGTATTATACTGTAATCATCATGTGCATGTCGCCTGGAAGCTGAGCTGCCGCCAGGGCACACATGTTCCCAGGATCTGACACCCTGTCTGATACTATCAGGTATTCAACAAATACTGGCTACAGAACTGTAGAGCGAATGAATTCGCGGAAGAGGTCAGGGGAGGATTCCTTTGGGCCACCTTACAAAGGTTTGCACAGAGTTCCTAAGTGACTCCTAGCTCTGGGCAAACACCTCAAGATGACCTCCTAAGTCACCAAGCTATATTCACATGTGATTAAGCTCATTTCAAAGCTTAATCCTGAGCTTATTACTTGTGACATGTCTTCTGTAGCCTGGAACTTTTGACAGAGATAAGACAGGCTGGGAATACATGTTTCCAGAAGTACATCTTAAACAAAGGCCATGTTGGAAGGAAAAGGCAAAAGGGCTAACATTTGTTAAGCACCTACTATAAGCCACAATGAATCCGAGAGGCAGACACCTTAGTGAGCTCGCTGGGCAGGACGTCGGTCTCATGTCCCCATTGTTCTAGTGTTTTGGAGCGTGTCTGTGTTTCTGCTGTGTGACTTTGTTGTGAAGCAAGCCTGCTTGATTTTGTGGTTAAGCAAACCTGCTTTCTTGAGTGGATCATTACAGGGGTCTTCCATACTTCCCTCTCTACTTACAATCCCCTAGTGTGATTAACTAATCAATCACCTACTTTGCCCCTTTACTCTGTCCCTATCGGTGTTATAGGGCTTCCTTGGTGGCTCAGATGGTAAAGAATCCTTCCGCAATGTTGGAGACCTGTGTTTGATCCCTGGGTTGGGAAAATCCCCTGGAGAAGGGAACAGCTACCCACTCCAGTATTCTGGCCTGGAGAATTCCATGGACTGTATAGTCAATGGGGTTGCAAAGAGTTGGACTTGACTGAGTGACTTTCGCTTTCACTTTTGGAACTGTGAGAGAATACATTTCTGATATTAGGGTTTCCCTGGTGGCTCAGATGGTAGAGTCTGCCTGCGATGTGGGAGACCCAGGGTCGATCCCTGGGTCAGGAAGATCCCCTGGAGAAGGAAATGGCAACCCACTCCAGTGGTCTTGCCAGGAAAATCCCTTGCATGGAGAAGCCTGGCAGGCTACAGTCCATGGGTCACAAAGAGTCGGACATGACTGAGCGACATCGCTTTTCACTTTCATCAGTATTATAGACTCCTGCTCCTTGAAGTGTGGTCAGAGGGCCACGAGCAGCAGCGCCACCTGGGAGCTGGTTATAAATACCCAATGTCAGGCCTCACCCGCACCTACCGAAGCAGACAGTGTTTTTAAAAGATCCCCAGGTCATCTGTCTGCAATATAAACACTGAGAAGCACTGTTGTAGATGCAGTATATCTGGGATCAGTGAAGTTAATTAATGTGCCTAAGGTTACTGTGATATTGTGATTTATAATAAGAATTATTATATTTGGTCTTTGTCCCAGTTTCTGGCAAAGAACTCCTAAAACCCTTGGAATTTCCTAAGTGATGAAAGTCATAATGGTGTCTCTTGTTATGTTAATATTATGTTGCTAACAGAACCAACCAAGATATTAGAGCGATGAGAGGGTTTCAACTTTCAGTCCCAACAACAGACCTGCGAGGGGAGAGGGGCTATAGATTTAATCAGTCACAAACAGCCAATGATGTAATCAATCACACTTTGGTAATAATGGCTCCATAAAACCCCAAAGGATGGGTTTGGAGAGCTTTCCAAGTGCCGAGAGAGTGGCGTGCCCGGAGACGGCATGGAAGCTATGTGCCCTCTCCCCACACTTTTCCTTCACACCTTATGTTCGGCTGTTCCTGAGTTACATCTTTTTATAATATACCAGTGTGAGTGTGTGCTAAGTCACTCAGTCATGTCTGACTCTGTGGACCCTATGGACTGTAGCCTGCCAGGCTCCTCTGTCCATGGGATTCTCCTAAGAATACTGGAGTGGGTCGCCATGCCCTCCTCTAGGGGATCTTCCTGACCCAGGGATCAGGCCTGCATGGCAGACAGGTTCTTCACCACCAGCACCACCTGGGAACCCGATTTCAGGTAAGTAAGACGTTTCACTGAGCTCTGTGAGCTGCTCCAGCAAATTGATTGAACCCAAGGAATAGGTCTTGGAAACTTCTGATTTATAACTAGTTGGTCCGAAGCACGGGTAACAACCTGGACTTTAGAGTGGTGTCAGAAGGGAACGGGGTGGTCTTGTGAGACAAAGCCCTCAACCTGTGGAAATCTGTTGTCTCCAGGTCTACGGAGTCAGAACTCCGGTGAATTCTAGGACGGCCTTCTGGTGTTCCCGAACTCCTTGGTGGTATGAGGAAACCACCCCACCTCTGCCTTGGAAACTGAGCCTCAAAGCACCTAGTTTAGTTACACAACTGGTATAAGCTGGGATTTGAACTCACGCCTGCATGTTCTATAAGCTTTCCCCATACACTGCTATTAAGATCTATGCCAAGCTTACGACTTAGAAAAACACGTCTAACTTACTAGAAAATATATAGAAAAAACCTTAGGATAACAAGATTCATCGTTTCAAAAATTTAGGTTGACATTATAAAAAAATTTTCACATCCCACAATGCAGAAATGCTCCCCCTCCCACCACTCACCTTCTACTTAATACAAAAAAACTTAGTAATAGAACTTTTCTGCCTTGCCCTGCCATGCCAATATTATAAATTTTCCTATTTATTTCTAGAAATAACTAAAGGTTGCTTTGATGATTAAAAGTCACTTAACTCTGGCTTTCAGATGTCTCCTTGAGAGACTTAAAGCACAGGATCACAAACATGGGCTTTGGGTTCTGCTGCTAAGTCGCTTCAGTCGTGTCTGACTCTGTGCGACCCCATAGACGGCAGCCCACCAGGCTCCCCCGTCCCTGGGAATCTCCAGGCAAGAACACTGGAGTGGGTTGCCATTTCCTTCTCCAGTGCATGAAAGTGAAAAGTGAAAGTGAAGTCGCTCAGTCACGTCTGACTCTTAGCGACCCCATGGACTGCAGCCTACCAGGGTCCTCCATCCATGGGATTTTCCAGGCAAGAGTACTGGAGTGGGGTGCCATTGCCTTCTCCGCAGACGTTCGTTTAAACTGTGCATGATTTGAGAAAGTACTTTACTTCTTGGGGGCTGTTTCCTCAGCAATAAAGCAGGCTAATGATACGCCACATGGAGCTGATGGCAGGGATAATGACATCATGGATAAACTGAACACAGCAAACACTTAATAAATGTGAGGCACCATGGCAGCCATCATTGTCCATGGTAACCTCAGACTGGCTGGTACATCATCAGGAGAATCAGCCTGCTAACGAGGCAAGCAAACATTGTTATTCCACAAGTTCGCCAGCCAGCAGGCATGCTTAACAGAGACATGATTTATTAGTAATCAATACATTTAAGAAAGTTGTAGGCATATTTTTAGTGATTATCAAAATGATACGCTTAATTTATTTTATGGTAACCCTGCAGCAAATATGGAATAAATTAACCATCATTTTCTTTCTATTTTGGAGCCAGAGACAAGGGAGAAAAATGTTACAAGGGGGAAGAAAATGTAAGGGATGTAGAAGAGACAAGGGAGAAACACTGATTGTAATATATACCACCATGGCCATATTGTACAGGGGCAAAATCTTCCAGTATACGAAGCACTTCCCCACGCCTTATCTTATCCAGTTCTCACACACTGTGAAATAGTGTAATCTCCCTCTTTAAAGGTGGGGAAACTGAGGTTCAGAGCGTAAATGACTTGCCAAAGTCACAGAGCTGTGGTATAAACACCCATCTAGACCTTGTGAACCCAGCCCAGGGTTCCTTTGTAATAGGCTATGCAGACAGAGGTGCTTAGCCTCAGAAAATTACCCCATGATGGTTCACTGCAAGGCTGTCTGTCCAGCCCCAACCCCAGGCTGACCTCCCCAGCTCAACACAGAGATCCTTTAATAAACCCACATCTTAAAGAGAAAAGATCTGCTTCTCTATAACCTGATACCTGAGAATAATTTGTGTTTGGGGATCCTTTGTTTGGCTACCAGAAAAGAATATTCAACATCTTTTCAACCTCCTTCTTATGCTAATTACAGCTCATCAGCATCTGGACACCCACAAGCAAAAGCAATCTGACTATAAAAGAAGCCAAAGACATTTTCTTACCATAAAGAAAACAAACAAGTAAGGCTGCAACATGATTAAATACACAGAGCCATTTCCCCAGCAACCTGCAAGCTGCTGTGTATAAAAATCACATCCAATATCACAAGAATCCAGGAAGGTGGACACTAACAAACATTTCACATGTGTATTCTTTATGAGCAGTGAAATGTATACGGGTCTATTTTCAGTTTATCTCCTTCTACACTATATCCGCTGTTAGATGCCAACATGTATAACACCTTAAAATACTCATATGTTTAAAAAAACATTTGAAAGGCATCTTCACTTCTCTGAGAACCAAGTGAACTGAGATGCATTAGCCTTTAGTCCGCCCCTCCTTTCCGTGCCATACTGAAGTCCCAGCACATTCACAACTTGGAAGAGCCAGCCTCACCATCCAAGCCCAGCTCACCCCTTCCAAAACGCTATCACCTCTATAGCCTAATCATTTCACCTGAAATCTATCCTGCCTTCTAAAAATATACAGTCCAGTTTCCTAATTGTATTAAAAGACACCCCTGTCAAGTATGCCCAAGACACACTGAGTAAAAACAGGTTACAAAATAGCATATACACCATGCTTCCAATTATACAAAATTATATTCACATATATTCAAGCCCCATCCCTAATGCAGAAGTTTGAATGGAGAGTGTCCACGATACTTCTAGTGATTAACTCTGGGTGGTGAAATTGGGAGCAGATTTTTACTTTCCCTCCTTTCTTTTCCACAATGCTTGACCTTTCTACACTAGGTTAATTATTCATACTCAGAAAAAGTATTAAGATATATCTAACAAGCCTTCCCCTAAGATCCACCATGTCAAGGATCTTCTCTTGGCCCAAAGAGAAAGTCAAAATATGCTCACCAAGGCTTATGCTCTGAACATTTTAGCCAGTGAGTCTCAGCACTAACTGAGCAACAGGCTCTGGAGCTTCTAAAAATTTCAGAGGTTTGGAGTTTTGATCCTTAGAATTCCTGGGGGTGGGGCCCAGGCATGTGTATTCTGTTAAAGCTCTTCAAGCCTTACTCACCATCGGTGAGGGCTGAAAACTACACATTCATGTCTCTTTCTCCAGGAGTCAACAGAGGGAGAAAACAGGCCAGAGTGCTGAGTGAAGGGTTCAAGGGCAGACAACTGCAAAGGAAGCAGATTGCAATGTGTAGGAACAGAAACTGAAGGCTGAAGCGGTGCTGAGCTTCAGGCCTGAGAGGCCTGAAGAGAAGACACTATCAGGGGACAAATACCCCCGAAAACTGGAAGCCAAGAAGAGGTGAACAAAGTGTGGCAGGACGAAATGTTTGGAATTGACAGAGTTTATGCAGTACTGGATGCAGGACTACTGATGACTGAGAAGAAATCAAATAGGCAAAGATACCACAGAGCAGTTTAAATCAGGCCCACTACTACTGGGTAAGTTCTGATTTATGATTAAAAGAAGAATTAGAAGAGCACTGCATAGGATTCAATTTTCAGAAACCATGGAAAAATCTTAGCTTAAAATCCTAGTAAGGCCATGTACTAGCTGTGTCTTTGGAAAATGACAACTTCCTTATGCCTCAGTGTTCTCACTTGTAAAATGTAGGTAATAATACATGGCTCACAGGGCTCTTGTGAGATTAGGTAAAACGATACAATGAATTGTTTTTACCTGATAGGCTTTTGCCTATCAGAGCACTCAACAAAAAAAGCCCCCAAATAGTAAGATTAAGAAGCATATCATGGTAAAGATGTGAAGAGCAAACTCATTGGAAGAGACCCTCTCTGATGCTGGGAAAGATTGAAGGCAAAAGAAGAGGGCAGCAGAAGATGAAATGGTTAGAGAGCATCACCTTTCAATGGACACACTGTTGTTGTTCAGTCACTCAGTCATGTCTGATGTTTTGTGACCCCATGGACTGCAGCACTCCAGGCTTCCCTGTCCTTCACTACGTCCCGGAGTTTGCTCAAACTCATGTCCATGGAGTCAGTGATGCCACCCAACCATCTCATCCTCTGTTGCCCGCTTCTCCTCCTACCCTCAGTCTTTCCCAGTATTGGGGTCTTTTCCAATGAGTTGGCTCTTTGCATCAGGTGGCCAAAGTACTGGAACTTTAACTTCAGCATCAGTCCTTCCACTGAATATTCAGGGTTGATTTCCTTTAGGATTGACTGATTTGATCTCCTTGCTGTCCAAGGGACTCTCAAGAGTCTTCTCCAGCACCACAGCTCGAAAGCATCAATTCTTTGGTGCTCAGCCTTCTTTATGGTCCAAATTTCACATCTGTACATGACTACTGTAAAAATTATAGCTATGACTATACAGACCTTTGGTGGCAAAGTGATGTCTCCGCTTTTTAATACACTATCTAGGTTTGTTATATCTTTTCTTCCAATGGATATGAATTTGAGCAATCTCCGGGAGAAAGTGGAGGACAGAGCAGCCTGGCGTGCTACAGTCCATGGGGTTGCAGACAGTCATACACGACTTAGCAACTGAACAACACAGAAAAGATTATGTGTTGAATTTTAATAAACCAGGTTATTATAAGCCAGGTTTAACAAACCACTTAATTACTGTCTAGCTCCTAAGTTATTCCTCATTTTGGCACCACCCAACGCTAAAGAAATAACCTATAAAGGTTTGGCTGTTTCTTGACTGCTGTTTCCACATTCCTGGTATTGGTTTTACTTCTATAAAGGAGATATGCTGCATACTAAACTATTTCTATAAAATTTAATCAAGATAATAAATGAAAACTAACAGAGTCGTATTGACAAAATAATAAATGTACCAGTGGAAAATTCTATATCTAAAATAAGAATTCAGCTAATGCTGCCACTGAAGAACTAAGTTTCTCCCTGGCAAAATGAAAACGCAGAAGAAAAATAGTGATAAATGTTTCTCCTTCATTCTTTCCACCCAGGCCCTCAATATCAAAATTGAGTTTATGCTAAATTAGCTGAAATAGTCAAAATAATTAAAATTAGTACTATACCTATGACATATAAAAATTTGGAGGAGGCTTTTTTTTATCATAATATAAGAACAGCAATAACTATCAATATTAATGAATGCTTACCATGTGCCAAGTACTGTCTTAAGCACTGTACATGTATTAACTCAGTCAGTCCTCACAACAGCTCTGCAGAGTCCTCCAAGGTCTGGCTTCTGTTTAACTAGTCTAATCTTCTGCTCCATGCTCTTCTTACCAAGGGCTGGTGCCAGACTGGTCTCAGAGGGTACTTGTGGTAAGCTTAACAAAGTACAGATCCACCAATATAATGTAGACTGTTGGAATCAGAAACTCTGAAACATGTCCCAGAAGGCTACATTTTAAACAAGTTTCCATGTGATTCTGAGGGGGGGTGAGGTTTAAGGCTCACTATAGCCTGTGCCTCCCATCTTTTATTTTATATATGGTGCTTTTTTTCATTTAACATTCCTTCACCTGGCTAACTCAGATCTAAGGTTTGGCTCAAGAGCCACACTGCTAAGGTAGAGCTGTTTCTAACCTTCATCTGTTCTTCCACTGCCTAGGAGCCCCTGATCTGTGCTCTCTTCTATCATTTTCCCTTGTACTATAAACACATGTTTCCATGTCTCCCTAACTGGACTGTGAGCTTATTCACCTTCCATCTACAGCACCAAGCCTGGCGCAAAGAAGAGCTAGTGGCTTGTTTGATAAAAGAATGAAGCCTCACTCATCTGCCTTTAGGGCTCTTATCCACAGAGCATCAGATGGAAATAGAAAGGTCTGGTACTTCATTCAAGGTGTGATACATTTTGACAGGAGCAGCACAACCAGGATTATACCTAAGGGCCCTGATTGCCAGGCCATCACGATAAACTGGCCTTCTCATCTCTTGGTAGCTCTTGTTATAACCCAGCCTCCCCACATATGGAGTCCTGGTCCACAACTGGGCTTCAAACCCACAAAAGTCAAGGAGACTGCACTCGACATGTAAATATAAATGTGAAATCAGAGAGGTAAGGATGACTATTTTTGAAAGGAAGCGGAGACACAGTAACTATTTGACCATTTAGTAAATGTCTACTTGCTAGAGACTATATAGGACGCTCATGATCATTATTGTCCCCACAGCAATTTGAGGAAGGTTTTTATCTGGCTTGTTGACCGAAGAGGAATGGAAGACCTAGAAAGAATAACTTCCCTAAGGCCACCAGCTAGTTTGGGGGCAGAGCTGGGATGTGAAGCCAGGTTGTCTCACAAAGACAGTCCTCCTTTTCCCTTCGCTCTGTTGCCTCTGGGTACCAACCAGAAGACCACTGGAGCCACCCTGGTGTTAGAAGAAGCTTTAGAAGCAGACTGGGCTCAAATCCTGCTTTGCCACTCACTTGTTGAAAGGTATTTGGTAATTAACAAACTCCCTGAGACTCATCTATAAAAAGATGATAGAAATGCCTAATTCATAAAGTATATACACCTATAACACCCTTGGTATATCAGTACAAGGGCTTCCTAGGTGGCTCAGAGGTAAAGAATCTACCTGCCAATGCAGGAGACCTGGGTTCAATCCCTGAGTCGGGAAGATCAGATGCCCAATAAAATGAGAGCTGGCCATGACCTTCTTCCCACAAAAGGGCAGGAGCAGTTTCCAGGATACTAAATACATCCACTGCTTTACTGTCTTCCTCAGTGGCAAGCTACTACGCTGTGCTCTACTTGAGAAAGGCCTGTGGGTTGTTACTCCTTCATATGACTGGAACCAGTTAGCAAACCAGCTGTGCAACAATCAGAATCATTCCCTGAAGCCTGATGAGGAAGCCTGAAGAGGAACCCCTTAAGTCCAAACACATTGCTTATTTCAGCATCCTTATGTTTTGTCATCTGAGGTCAGCAATGAGACAAGTAGCTGGAGGGAGAGAAAAGAAATGGATCGAGGAACTATTCAGTTAGAAGGTTTTCGGATGGCAAAAAAAAAAACAACAGCCAGACATTTCCATCCTTGTTTAACATAAAAGTGCCTGTTAGTAGATGGCTTAATGCTACTCTTAAAATTAAATACCATTTACTCTTCACTTGCTCATTGTTCTGATCACTATAATCAACTCTGGGATTTTCAAGCTTAAGGAACACACAAAAAAGTGTGTGTGGGGGGAATCTTTGAATTCTCTGTTTACATGATATGGAGCAGTGGGGGTCTGGGGCTCCCCAGTCATACCCTCTGTGGGGGAGGTCTTGTCTCATCAAGACTGGGATGTTTACATCTATTCCTTAAATGGCAGACTCAGGGGGAAAAGGATTTCAGCTGGAGGGTACTTTTAATTAAAACTACCAAGAGAGGGGAGTTTTCTGGTGGTCCAGTGGCTAAGACTCCAAGCTCCCAATGCAGGAGGCCTGGGTTTGATCCCTGGTCAGGGAACTAGATCTCACATGCCGCAACTAAAGATGTCGTGTGCCACCATTAAGACCTGGCGCGGTCAAAATAAACAAAACAAAAAAAACTACCAACAGTGTAGAAAGAAGAGGAACACAAAGAGGAAACCTACCCGCATCCCAGCCACTAGTATTAGTGAAGCAGGCACAGTGTTAAGCAGTTGATCAGTATTATTTCACTTAATCCTCGCATAGCAACCTCATAAAAAGATAGATTTCAATATTATCCCAATTTTACAGTTGAGGAAATTCAGACTCAGGGAGGTCAAGGAACATTCCCAAAGTCATAAAGCTAGTAAAATGACAGGACCAAGACACCAACGCAAGTCTTGTTGTGTACATGTGGGGAATATTAAGAATTAAGCGTGGTGTGTTGCTTTCTGCCTTGGGTGGTGGAGTAGAAGTGGTGCCATTTACCAGTATAGGAAAAGCAGAAGAGACTTGGAAGGAATGAGTATGGTTTTGAATGAGCTGAGTTTGAGTACCTGGGGCAGCTGTCTTCTGGTTAACTAGCTGTGTTGATTACAGCCTGGGAAAGAGACAAGGCTGAAGACTTGGAAATCAGTGGCAAACAGATAGAGGTTAAAGCTGCAGGTAGTAGATGAGATCAAGGAGAGTGTGAGGAACTGAAAAACAAGAAAAAGAATTGGGGACGACACCACCAATGCATGTGAGGGACAGGCTGAAGCAAAGAATCTGGAGATGGAGCCTGGGAAACCCTATTATCCTGTCACATAATAGGCCTGTTAAATTTTGGACATAGTATGAGGCCCTATAAAATTAAAAGTCAGCCCTAAACAATGCCATGTCATTACCACAGCTCACCATGGACACGATACAAATTTTTTTTGCCTGTGTTGGCTAAGCTCCCTTCTTTTCTGACTGCAGGAAAGCTTTTGCTATTTCCCTCTTCTAACCCTGGTAGGTGGTGGGAGCTCTGGTCTGCAGGTCCTCACTGTCAGGACCCTGTAAGTACCAGGCAACTGCATACCTCCTGACTTGAGGAGTCCCCCAGAATCACTTAGAATTCTTTGCAGATGACAGAAAAGTATTCTTTAAAGCAGTGACCTGTGCTCAACTGCTGTCATTGTTGATGAGCTAAAAGGTGCACATACACGTACCATGCACACCGCACACCTACACACTGCTTGGTAGCTCCCCCCTGAAAGCCGCTAATAGCCTCCAGGGGACCATGTTAAAACAGCGCAATTAACTAGAACTGCTATCAACTCAATAACTCACCTACCTAATGAAGCAATACATGGAAAACTGGACCTATTTTAATAAGAATTTTTAAAAGAGACAAGAAGTAAAGGTCAAATGCCATTTCTGGATCCCAGCTCTGTTCTTCTTCCCTCATATTCTGAAGCAGTTAATTCCAAGGAGACAATACATGCTGTGCTATTCTCTATAAAACCAAGGCGGCAGCCAATCATGCTGTTGTACCCAAGGGCAAATTTTTTCTTCCCAACCCGTCCCCCAAGCTAAGTGCCTCCCCTGATCTATTTCAGAAGGTTTTATTATGTGAACCTGAATGTGTTTCAATTACAATAATTCTTTTCCCTCTTCATCCCAACTCACAAAAGAAGAACTACATTCCCAGCAATTCTAGGTTATAAGAGTGGTCTCTGCTTCTTCCCTTCTCTCTCTAGAGTCAGCTTAATCTAGAGACTGTCCTCTCTCAACCCCTTCTGTTGGCTTGGGGAACATAAAACATGGTTGTTTTTATGCCACTCCTCTATTTAGCATATCATGACTCCTGACAGTCCCGTCAAGAATGAGTCTGCCTATTCTCTAGAAGCTATCACGTGGCAATTAGACTGCAGGCCAATAAAACCCACACTCTCCCAACCTGGGGTGTGGGCAAGTCTCTTTACCTGGCTTCCCAGTGACCTCCTAGAAGAATGAGTATGTGTGACTAAGGCCAGGTTGGGCAGAACCGGAGACAGATTTAGTGGAGAACTTACACTTCCTGAAGCGCCCACCATATTCTAGAGTCCACGCTACGCTTGTATTTGTCACTTCACCTGACCCTCACAACCACCCTCAGTGGTAGACCTAGCATTTTACATATGGGGCAAGAATTCACTGGAAAAGACCCTGATGCTGGGAAAGACTGAAGGCAAAAGGAGAAGACGGCAGCAGAGGATGAGATGATTAGACAGCATCACTGACTCAATGGACTTGAATGTGAGCAAACTCAGGGAAATAGTGAAGGACAGAGAAACCCGGAGTGCTGCAGTCCATGGGGTTGCACAGAGTCAAACACAACTTAACAACAAGGCTCGGAGAGTTTAAAAATTAACCCCATGGATAAGCAGTGGATCCTTCTGTACTACACCAGGCTATATTGCTATCGTATGAGTTTGGGAAAGTTTTGAGAAGTGACAGGGGCTGAGACTGGACCAGGATGAACTTAATCCTGAATTTGACAAGAAAGGGAAGCTTACAGGGCAGCCGTTCAGAGGTTCTGGACAGGCAAGCTGACTCCCAGCCCACAGTGCTTTATTAGGAGTTGCTAGATTACCAAAAGGAGTTTGTCATAGGGTGGCCTCACCTCTAGGGAAGTTCTATCCATGACAGGGCTCTGAAAGAAACAGCTCTAAAGTAGAGAAGAGAAGTTCTGCCATAATTTCTAAGCACACACTGCTGCTGCTGCTGCTGCTAAGTCGCTTCAGTCGTGTTCGACTCTGTGCGACCTCATAGATGGCAGCCCACCAGGCTCCTCTGTCCCTGGGATTCACCAGGCAAGAACACTGGAATGGGTTGCCTTTTCCTTCTCCAATGCATGAAAGTGAAAAGTGAAAGTGAAGTCGCTCAGTCGTGTCCGACTCCTAGCGATGCCATGGACTGTAGCCCACCAGGCCCCTCCGTCCATGGGATCTTCCAGGCAAGAGTACTGGAGTGGGTTGCCATTTCCTTCTCCATCTAAGCACGAGACAAAGAAAAACTTAAGGCTAGGAACCCTCTTGGTTTTGCTTCCAAACAAGCTGGGAGAAAAACCACTCACCCCAGGGGCATGATCAACAACCGTCAACTGTACTGACTCAACCCTGCAAGGTTCTGGAGAGCCCCAAATCCATGTTTGTCTTTAATGAGCAGTCTTTTAGGGAAGCAATTATCCATTCACACGGTCCATGAACATACACTGTGCATCCACCACATGCCAAAAACAGGGCTAGGCCCTGGGATCCAGAATTGACAACGTTATTAGTTCCATAATCTTCAGGGCTATGAAGTCAAAGTCCAGGGTTCAAGAGTTCACTTCAGAAGAGGTTCTATTCTAGCCCCGGGGCTCATGTTATGTTTCCCTGAGCAAGTGACATCAAAACTGAGGACTTGAAGGATGACTAAAAGGCAGTCAAGTGCACAGGTCAGAGAAAATTGTTAAGACGGAGGCAAGAGCATGGTCGAAACCTGGGGCTGGGCATGTTCGCAAACACTCCTGATGCTGGAGGCTGCTGTGCTCCAGCTTACCACACACACCTGGTCCACTTGCTTCAGAAGGGTGAGCATGTGCACAGGGACCCAGAAGACAGGACAGAGAAACCTTGCACAAGGCGCCCATGCTCCGCCCTGCCTGCCTTCTCACCCTACTGCTCACGACCAGGAGCAGAGGCAGCTAGGCGGGGTGGGAGAAGGGCCGGGGCTGTGTTTCCTCCTCGGGGTTCACTGCTCTTTGGGTGCCGGTGTATTCAGGATGCAGAGCTCATCCTCCCCAGCCCATTATAGTCCAAACATGCCTTCCAGGAGCTGTCTTCCCAAGCCATTGCCCTCACTAACACAATGTTATCAAATTCCTAATGCGGGTACTCTAAAGCAAATGTACTGTTACCAGCACGCCACCGGGCACATTTTTCAGAAGGAAAACAGCTGCTCACTGAATCTGTCACTTGTCTTCTCAGCGTCACGCACACAAGGCAAGAGCCCGCGAAGGGCTTGTTTTCCTTCATTTTCTTCACGCATGCTCATGGTGCAGGAAGCACCAAGCCTCTCTGTACAACCCAGCAGGTCAGCCACACACAGTCCTTGAGGAGTTTCCTGGATTACAGGACAGAGCCTTGACAACCAGGGCCTGCGCCTCAGGACCTAAGGTACCGATATCAGAGCTTCTATTTCACTACTCCAGTTTCCGCATCTTACAGAACAGGAAGGAAAATGCAGTCCAGAGAAGTTAAGTAAAGTGTCTAAAGTCACACAGCTACTTAGCTGTAGAATCACAGCTTGGTTCCTTCCTCAGTTGATCTCCTCATCTAAAGAACAAGGATACCACCATCTATTTCATGGGCTGTGAGGTCCAAATGGGGCTTCCCAGGTAGAGCTAGTGGTGAAGAACCCGCCTGCCAATGCAGGAGATGTAAGAGACATGGGTTTGATCCCTGGATTAGGAAGATCCCCTGGAGGAGGGGATGACAACTCACTCCAGTATTTCTTGCCTGGAGAATCCCATGGACAGAGAAGCCTGCTAGGCTATAGTCCATAGGGTCACAAAGAGCCAGACACAAATCAAGTGACTGAGCACGCACTCGTAAGGCCCAAATAAGGTAGCACATAATGCAGCCGTGCTAGGAATGTGGCAGGATTTCAGTGAATGGTGACAGTCTCCTAAATTTTATTTCCAAGATCTTCAAGACCATCCATTCTCTCTCCCATGCATAAATTTCCATTGAGGAAAGAAAAAAGACCAGCAATGGGGTTAACATGCTCACAGCTGGTGTTTCAACAGCTGGGGTTTCAGTCAGTACCTGGTTTGAGGTGACCTGAACTTTCTATGTGTTGTCAGACCTCCAGCCTGTAGTTCTTCCCTGCCAGACTTTTTGCTGGGTCTGGAGAGGAGATTCCGTCAAAGAAGGTATCCCTGGTGATAACCACTGAAGACATGCCACACCACCTTCCTTTTAGCCATTTCAAGTTGGTAGAGACTAAGTCAAGTCAAGATGAAAAGAGACAGACAGGAACTCTCAAACTTTTATCTAGGAGGGTATGGAATAAAAAAGATTTTGCAGACATCTATGCTATTCTACTAATCACTGATAAAAAAGAAAAATCAAATCATGGGACAGATGTTAACTTCTGATAAGATGACTAAATTAGCCAGTCAGCCAGCCCAGGTCCTCCTCTTTTGCACACACCACCACCTCATCGCCCCTGTAGCCCTTTCTCCATACTTTAAAATAACCACCCAACCATGTAAATTTCCTCTGCAAGTGTTTGTTAGCCTCCAGCAGAACCGTCAGTGCTCATAAATCCGGGGCCCTCCAGATTGCGCTGCCGTCATTTATTGGGAGAGGGAAGCAGCAGGCCTCTAGACAATAGCAGGGCAGGACTGGTCTAGCAGCAACTACTCTGCTTCCAGCACCGCGATTCATGGCACTTTGCTGGGAGTGCGCACCATCAGGGAGGAGAAACATAAAAAGGGGCACCTGGGCTGTAAATAGTTTATTTCGGCAATTCCTGATGTTGGCTGAATCATACTTTAATACAGAAATACATGAAAGCGCTACTCCGGAGGTGACATGTGTTGCTACCTCATTACTCTTTTCAAAAGGGTCTTCCATCAGAGAGACACCTCGCTACAAATTATAGTGAAGAAAACAAAACCCTCACGCACCAGCTTATTAACAGGCCAGCAGGGAATGGAACCACCAGAAGCAGCGTGACAAAGGCCATCTGTGACCAGGGGTCACTGGGTTGCTTTTCCAGGCACAGAAAATACGCAGATAAAAAAGAAAAAGGTAGCACACTTCCACCTGAGAGTCGACTCCTCAGCTGCACAGCACTTCGCCAAAGCAGCTCTCATCTCCCCCATTTCTCCTAACACCTTTAAGTGAGGCTGACTTCTCCAGCGAACCCTACCTTCATGCTCCTTCTCAGTGGTTCCCACTTTCTTGATCTTCCTGGGAGACTTCATAAAAAGGGGGAAGATGGTCCGTAAGCCAAGAATGTCAACAAACTTGTGGCAGTTGTCTGTGCCCTCGGGCCCGATCATGGCGTGGTCCAGCACTTTCAGGGCACTGCTCCGGGAGATCTTCTTTTCTCTGGGAACAAAAGAGGCTTTACATAAGGCGTTTCAGGAGCATGGTCTAGTCTTAAAAAAGAAAAAGTGTATTTTCTACAAAATTCATTACAATGGAAAAAAGAAAAATAAAAGCAAAAACAATTTAAAGGTCCACCAGTCAAAATATTATTACATTATAGTATATCTACATGCAATATTACACACTTATTAACAATCAGGAGAGTAGGTGTTAGAATCAACAAGTTCTTAAGATCAGAATGGTAAGCATGAAAACTAATATTCAAAATTCCATATGAAGCATTACCTCATGTAAAAATATGTAAAAAATATGCATTAGAAGACACTGAAAAGAAACAGATCAAAATACTAACAGGTCATTTCAAGGTGGTAGGATTATGGATCACCTATTCTTCCTTTTTCTTTCTCTTTAACAGCTTTATCAAGATATAGTTGACACACCATACAATTCACCCATTTAAAATGTACAATTCAATGGATCTTAGAATATTCAGAAATGTGCTACCATCACCTTAGGCAATTATAGAACACTGTCATCGTTGCCAAATCCAACGTCATGAAGATGTAAACCTATGTTTTCTTCTAAGAGTGTACTAGTTTTAGTTCTTACATTTAGATCTTTATTTTTGAACTAATCTGTGTATGTGGTATTAGTTAAGGATCCAACTGCATCCATTTGCACGTGGGTATCCAATTGTGACATCTGAACTGAGTCTGAAGTATGATTACTTGCCAGGCAGAGAAGAGAAAGCCATGATATTGGTGGCAGTAAGCAGCATATGCAAAGGTACAGGAGGTCTGTAAGAGCGTGTCACTTGGAGGGATTGGAAGTAGCTTTGAATGATGGGGGTGGGGAGACGACTGAGGGGAAGTGGGCAGGAACAGGTCACGACAGGCCCTGGCTGTGTTGCCCAAGGGACCTGGGCTCCATGCCACTGATGCTGAAGAAGCCGTGATATGTTTAAGAAAAGGAGGGCGCTACATAAATAGATTTTTGAAAGCTTAATCTGGCAATAGTGTGATGAAGGGCCTGGAGGGACAGAGCTTGGGGTCAGGAGGCACCTTTAAGAGACTACGACAAGAGTGCAAGTGAAAACAAGAGCTCTGATTATGGCAGGGCATCAAAAAGGCCTATTTGTGAGACATGGAATCTTAAATATCAGGAGTAGGGTAAATAAGATTTCTAAATTCAGCAGGGAGGGGTTTTTCTGCATCAAAATAAAATTCTGAAAGGAAACTAGACAAACAATATATTTGTTTTCACTGAAGCTGGACTTCAGCATCCCACTCTACAAACTTAAATTTACAAAGGTTATGACTAGGGCATGTAACCATGTGAGGAGAAATTAGGAAACTGAAATACAACATCCTTACTGTTTAGCCACTCAGAAAAAGTCCTCTTGAAATGAATGACGGTCATGTAACAGGGCACCTTCCAGTTACCATTCCGCATACATTCAAACCATTTCACATATAACAGAATTGTTTGAAATGCTAAAGGTAAAGGATGCTGCTTTAGCCAAGTCTCTCTTTTTTCCCTGCCTAAGCAAATTCAACAAACAAAAGATTTTAAAAGTAAAATCCTTTTCCAGGTAGGCAGTGTAAGACGCCTTTAAAGGGGGCAGTAATTGCATATTGATCACCATTTAGGCAAGCTGCACGGAGGTGAACTTTGGAATATTCACTGGGCTCAAGTTCAGGCTTTTAGCAATCAATAGCTGTTTGGCCTGAGTTTCTTGGGTTGGCTTTATTTGAAATATTTATTCTACTTGAGGACAAGTAGTTTATCTTAGTCTTGGCTGGGTTCATCAGGTTGTCGGTCATGCCAGGCCCAATGTGGATGCTGGCTGCTAGAAAATGGGAGCTGGTGGGAAAGGACTGAGTCATCTACTCTTCTACCAAGTGAACCTTCTGAGGAGGCAGAAAGGGGAAGACAGGGAAGTTTCCACTTAGGCTTAAGTAGACAGAAACTCTTTCTTTTTTTTTTTTTACACAGAAACACTTTCATAATAAACATGCATTCTGAGTATGTTCTTTCATCAAATATTTATGAAGCACCTAACAAGTGCCAGATATTAAGCTGAGATGTACAGAGAGGCACAGCTCATGCTTCTGAGGAGTGCGGTTCACAAGGGAGAAAGATGTGCAGACCATGGTATACTGAGAAGAAGAGCCATGTGCTACAGTGGAGGTGTGTGCAGAGGAGAAAGTGAATGCAGGGAGGAGGGCGAGGAGTCAGGGAGGCCTCACAACGGGGATGATGCCTGAACCAAGGTGCACTGGATGGCTTTCTCAGATCGGCAAAAAAGATAAGGGTATTTCGAGCAGAAGGAAACAGCCAAGGCATGAATAAGCATGCTACATTCAGGAGAGTGGTGCATGGTCCTGTGAGAACATTAAGAGCCAGAGAGGCAGCAGGAAAAAAATGAAGCCAGTTGATTCTGTGTATTAGAAAGATCATACTTGCCACAGTGGGTTGGACTGTATCAAGGGAGGGGAAGAGGAAGAAGTAGAAGAAAGAGTGGAAATACATGGAAGGCAGAGAAACTGGTAAAAAACGAAGTAACAAGAGACTATGGGTGAAAAGAGGTGAGTTCAGATTGATCCTGAGTGTTGGTGAGACACCAGCTTAGACTTACCGGTCTGCAGTCCAGGAATGAGATTAAAAATAGAGGGAAATGGACTTCCCTGGTGGTACAGTGGATGGCAGACTGCCTGCCAATGCACGGGACATGGGTTTGATCCCTGGTCTGGGAGGATTCCACATGTTGCAGAGCAACTGGGCCCAGGAGCCACAACCACTGAGCCCTGCACGCTGCACTGCTGAAGCCAGAGCCCCCAGAGCCTGTGCTTCACAGGAGAAGCCACCACAGTGAGAAGCCTGTGCACCGCAGCTAGAGAATAGTCCTGGCTCTCAGCAACTATGAAAGCCCATGTGCAGCAACGAAGACCAAGCGCAACCAAACACAAATTAATAAATAAATAAAGTTATTTTTTAAAAATGGAGGGAAATGCACGTGCTCAGTCACTTCCAACTCTTTTGTGACCCCATGTGTAAGAATGATTAAATCTATGGCTAGTAATTGAATCAATGATGTGAAGATTACCCTAAGAGGGTGAACAAAATATGCAGAAAAGAGGGATTAAACCCCGAAGGAAACTTATTCGAAAGACAAGTAAAAGAGTTAAAGTCCACTCCCTTCTCAACCAGAAGACTGTGAGGAATCAAGAAAAAAAAGTGATAGGCAGTGACAGTCTTCTTTAAAAGACACTGTGAACCATAAACATTTCTGCAAAAAAACGTGGATAATGACATATGAGATCATTTTTGTTTGCTTTAAAATGTACATGATTACGTTCATTTCCCTTTAGCTCTCCAAATATATCACTTTCCGGGATCCAGGATTCCTATGAATTAGACATAAGATCAACATGACTAAGTTCACAGGTGCTCTCAAAGTACAGTGCCGAAGAACACTAGTGCTGTGGCAGACGCTAAGAGATATTCCACCTCTAAAACAGAACAGTGGCAGTCTTCTATATCGCTAGATTCATTTTTTTCAATTTCTACTCCCATTCATTTTTTATAAACTACTAGTACCAACCATTTCTTGACTGCCTGTGCCAGAAAATGAAACAAATATGTAGAAAACAAAGGTAAGATTTTTGTTTCTAGCACTATAGTAGACATAAAAAAACACAGTAAAAATAAAAAACAGAAAGACATGTGGGAGACTTCTCCAGCAGTCCAGTGATTGACTCCATGCTTCCCCTGCACAGCAATGAAGACCCAGCACAGCCAAAAACAAACAAATAAAATTACATATATATATATACATATATATATATATATATATAAAGATTCTACCCTTCCAACACAAGGGATGAGGGTTTGATCCTTGCTCGGGGAACTAAGATCCCCCCCCATGCTATGAAGTATGGCCAAAAGAAAAAAAAAAGGGAGGAAATTCCCAAATATTTTAAAACTAAATAATACACTTCTAAATATATCATGAGTCAAAGATGAAGTATGGAACAGTCTTATGGACTCTGTGGGAGAGGGAGAGGGTGGGAAGATTTGGGAGAATGGCATTGAAACATGTAAAATATCATGTAAGAAACGAGATGCCAGTCCAGGTTCAATGCACGATACTGGATGCTTGAGGCTAGTGCACTGGGATGACCCAGAGGGATGGTATGGGGAGGGAGGACGGAGGAGGGTTCAGGATGGGGAGCACATGTATACCTGTGATGGATTCATTTTGATATTTGGCAAAACTAATACAATTATGTAAAGTTTAAAAATAAAATAAAATTAAAAATAATAATAATACTAAAACTCAACATTCAGAAAACGAAAAAAAAAAAAAGAGAATTGGAAGGTGTTTTGAACTGAAAATACAACATATTAAAATGTGTGTAACATGGTTTAAAGCAGCAATTAGAGGGAAATTTATACCATTAAATATATATTAGAAAATTCAAGAAAGATGTCAGGTCAGCGATCTCGAATTCCCTTCTTGAGGAATCAGAAGAATAGCATATTAAACCCCAAGCAATCAGAAGAAAAGAAATAAAGAAGATCAGAGTAGAAATCACTGAAACAGAAAACAAACAAAAAACCAGTAGAAATCAATGACAACAAAAACTGATTCTTTGAAAAGATGACACAAATGACTAACATTAGAAATAGCAGAAGGCATATCTCCCTGCAGATTATATAGGAGTTAAAAGGATAATAAGGGGATATTCAAGAACAACTTTATGCCAAAAAATTGTACCACTTAGATAAAATGAAGTCCTTAAAAGACACAAACTACCCAAGTTTACTTAAAGAGAAAAAAAGAAAAAGAAAAAAGATCACTGGAACAAGTGAAAAAATTTTACTTTATCAAAATTTAAAACTTCTCTGGGAATTCCCTGGAAGTCCAGTGGTTAGGACTTGGGGATTTCACTGTGGTGACCTGGGTTCAATTCCTGGTTGGGGAACTAAAATCCTGTAAGATGCATGGTGCGGTGACTGCCACCCCCCCAATCCCCAATTAAAACATTTTTTTAAATATAAATTTATTTATTTTAATTGGAGGCTAATTACTTTACAATATTGTATTGGTTTTGCCACACATCAACATGAATCCGCCACAGGTATACATATGTTCCTTATCCTGAACCCCCCTCACACCTCCCTCCCTGTACCATCCCTCTGGGTCATCCCAGTGCACCAGGCCCAAGTATCCTGTATCATGCATTGAACCTGGACTGGCGATTTGTTTCATATATGATATTATACATGTTTCAATGCCCAATTAAAACTTTTCAAAAGACTATGCTATGAAAATGAAAAGGTAACCTATGGACTGGAAGAAAATATCTGTAAAACAAATATCTGACATGAGTGTATCTATGACACAGAAAGAAATGTTAATAATAAGACAACCACTCTTACCCCTGCTCAAAATGGGCAAAAGATTTGATCATACACTACCAAAGAAGATATGTAGATGGCAAATAAGCACATGAAAAGACACTCAATATCACTAGCCATGAGGGAAATTCAAATTAAAACCACAAGACACCTACATACACGCACTAGAATGGCTAAAATACAAAACACTACATACACCTATCATATGATCCAGATATGATAGGATCAACTATTATACTGATCCTAGATATGATTCAACTCATAGATATCTATCCAAAAGAAATGAAAAATGTTGTTCACTCAAAGATTTTATTCATGAATATTAACAGTAGCTTTGTTCTTAAAAGCAAAAAAGTGAAAATCTAAATGTCTATCAACAAATGAATGAACAAACTGATGTATTCTTAAATGGAATACTATACAGCAAAGAAAAAGGGACAATTGTTACATGTGGCAGAATCTCAAAATAATTATAGTGAGTTAAACAGTTAAACTGAAAGAAAAAAAAAAACTCAAGATTAAAAAAAAAAATTGATGGTTCCTAAAATGGATGTATGAATGAATGTACCCTTCTCTTTCCTTTTTTTTTTTTTCCCTTTTGGCCTATACAGTTAATAATCAGCATGGGTTCACTGTATTTCTGCTACACAACCCCAAGCTGCAATTGTATACATCCCTTGGGATCACGGTGGTCTCTTCTTTTTCTAAGTGGAACAGGGTTTTACAACAGAAGTAATAAGCTTCATGTCAACGTTTTCAAGGAAACTGACAATGTAATTCTTCTGTCTCCCACTGGCTTTGTTGTTTCTCAGAGAACACTGAACCATTTGATAAAAGGACATACTGTTAAAAAGTGCTCTGTGGAGGCAAGAAGCAAACGCTTCGGAGCACAGTCTGTAATTAAACCCGGTATATTGAAATCTTAAATTTGCAGCAACAGCTTACCAAAGACAGACTTCTGTAACCAAGCACAAAGAAATGGCAAACCAGTCTCCATCCAGGGGCAATGAGGCCGTCTTTACAGCTCCACCCTCATTTTCTGCTAAATTCTAAGATGGCCATGGCCCCATAGGTATAATTTAGTCTTATCTCTGTGAATTGGACCCTATAAATCTCATCACCTTGTTAAACTGCATGATAAACTGTAACTCTCCCAAATTTTATTTTTCTCTCAACTATTTCTGACTACCAAAATACCACTTGGTTTATGTTCCTATCTTAACTCTCTGGCTGCCAGCCAAGGATCACCCAAATATCCTCTTTGTACCCTAGTTCTTCCCAGGTGGCTCAGATGTAAAGAATCTGGCTGCCGATGTGGGAGATGAGTTTGATCCCAGGCTCAGGAAGATCCCCTGGAAAAGGGAAATGGCAACCCACTCTAGTATTCTTCCCTGGAAAATCTCATGGTCAGAGGAGCCTGGCGGGCTACAGTCCAGGGGGTCACAAAAGAGTCAGACACGACTTAGTGACTAGACAACAACCACCACCCTAACTCTTGACTACCAAGCCAAAAGAATGAGGGAAGATAGCCGAAATTCAGGGCCTCTGGTTTTCTCTTCCTTTCAGAAGAGTTCTCCACCACCCAAGGGGCTCTGTGGGTCCCACCCTCACCTCATATTCTCTCTTTCCTTATCAAAAAACAACGGCCAAATGAGAAATCCTTTTTTTTTTGAGTTCTTATACTCTAGGATGGCTACCTGCTGTTTCTTTCACAGCATGAGTTCCAGTTTTAAATATCACCTCAGCAATCCTTTTTCTTCTTTTTCAAAATGTCTTCATCTATTCTTTGGCAGAGAGAGAAAAAAACAAACAAAAAATAGCCTTTTTTCCCTTATTGATTCTGTCAAGCACTGTGAAATCCAGGCACTCTCAACACAGGAATGAAAAAGTCATCTGACAACTAAACTAACAGTGGGATGGAGGGGAAAGAAGAGGGCAAAGGCCTGTGAGGGAAGGGCTAAGAGGTCCCAGACCTCCAAACAGGGCTCAGAAACAAAAGCTGAAACTCAGCTACAAATCTACACGAAGGGCTTCTTTGAACCTTGAGTAGAAAGGTTGTAAGAAATAAATACCTAAACCATAACCCTAAAATATCTAGGAGGAGGATGGAAGAAGAGAGCTGAGAGGGTCAAGTGTTCCAAGGGGGGATAAACTGAAGTGTAGACACTTGCATTGGCTTTGCTCTGGAGCCCAGCACGGCACAAGCCAAACCGGGCAGTGAGCCCAGGACTACAGCTGATGCCTGGCTTTCCTGGAGTCTTGAAGATCAGGTTCACCACCACCCTATTTTATATTCCTCACACACCAAAAAATTTCACACGGGCAAACAGGACTAAATGTCTCTTGACGGGAGACTACATTCTCAGCTACATGGCTTTTAATAAATCATTCCTCATTCTTTGGGTCTATCTACAGGATCTGCCGGCAATTCTATGACCCAATGATTCTAAAAAGCAAAAATATTTCTCAAGACGTTCCTTATTCATTTAGAAAATATTTACTGAGCGCCTAATAGGTATTATTGCTAGATTCTGGGGATACAGAGAGGAAAACCTGGTTCCTGCTCTCAAGAGTCTTATAGTACAGCCAGGGACAAAGAGGTGCTTGCCACACAGGATGGTAAGTGCTCCCACAGCGGGGGATGCCCGAACCTAATCTCCGAAATCAAGAGGGGGTGTGTGGGTGTAAGGACAGGGCAAGGGGAAGTGATATAGGGACAGAGGCTTCTTAAAAGAACTTTAGCCTAAGTATCAAGGGTGAGGTACCCAGAGAAAATAAAGAAATGTGTTAAGGAATCTAAAATAGTTTGGTTTAGAGAACAGAAAGTACATGTGTGGGAAAAGGAGAATGAGCGGAGATGGCCACAGGAGAATTAGGCAGAGGACAGATCCTGAAGGGACTTGGTACCACTCCAAATGTTCATAAACAAATAAATCAAGCTTCATTTTTCAAAAAGTAAATTACACTAACAGAAAAGAAATGGAATAAATTGCTTAGTTTCCCGCAGAAGGAAAATGAAAGAACTAAAAGACAAAGCAAAATAAAATCTTCAAGAAAACCATTGGAACAAAATAGAGAGAAGGAAAGGGCCAAACACAATAGTCACTGTAATAGAAACAAGTACATTAAATTCATCTGCTTAAAAACAAACTCTCACATTGGACTAAAAATCCAAAAAAACAGCTACATGCTCTTAATAGGAGTCACATATAATATAAAATGACATAAAAAGTTAAAACAAAACCATAGGAGGGGATACGATAGATAAATACAAAATTATAAAAGAATTCAAAACCAATTCATTACATGCAACAAAGAGGACTATTTAATACTAACAAAGATATACAATTCAAAATTAAAATAAAAGAGTTAGCATTTATTTCCTGAATAAACAATGTAGAATATAACGAGCAAAAGAGTCAAGAATAAAAGGAAAAAAAAAAGCCAGTTATATTAAGATATCAATATTACTCTCTAAGTTTGACAGATTAGTTTTTTTATTTTTATTTATTTATTTTTATTTTTTTATTACCTATTTTGTATGTGTGTGTGTGTATTCTTTTTTTTTTTAATTTTATTTTTAAACTTTACATAATTGTATTAGTTTTGCCAAATATCAAAATGAATCCGCCACAGGTATATATGTGTTCCCCATCCTGAACCCTCCTCCCTCCTCCCTCCCCATACCATCCCTCTGGGTCGTCCCAGTGCACTAGCCCCAAGCATCCAGTATCGTGCATTGAACCTGGACTGGCAACTTGTTTCTTACATGATATTTTACATGTTTCAATGCCATTCTCCCAAATCTTCCCACCCTCTCCCTCTCCCACAGAGTCCATAAGACTGTTCTATACATCAGTGTCTCTTTGGCTGTCTCGTACACAGGGTTATTGTTACCATCTTTCTAAATTCCATATATATGCGTTAGTATACTGTATTTATGTTTTTCCTTCTGGCTTACTTCACTCTGTATAATAGGCTCCAGTTTCATCCACCTCATTAGAACTGATTCAAATGTATTCTTTTTAATGGCTGAGTAATACTCCATTGTGTATATGTACCACAGCTTTCTTATCCATTCATCTGCTGATGGACATCTAGGTTGCTTCCATGTCCTGGCTATTATAAACAGTGCTGCGATGAACATTGGGGTACACGTGTCTCTTTCCCTTCTGGTTTCCTCAGTGTGTAGGCCCAGCAGTGGGATTGCTGGATCATAAGGCAGTTCTATTTCCAGTTTTTTAAGGAATCACCACACTGTTCTCCATAGTGGCTGTACTAGTTTGCATTCCCACCAACAGTGTAAGAGGGTTCCCTTTTCTCCACTCCCTCTCCAGCATTTATTATTTGTAGACTTTTGGATCGCAGCCATTCTGACTGATGTGAAATGGTACCTCATAGTGGTTTTGATTTGCATTTCTCTGATAATGAGTGATGTTGAGCATCTTTTCATGTGTTTGTTAGCCATCTGTATGTCTTCTTTGGAGAAATGTCTATTTAGTTCTTTGGCCCATTTTTTGATTGGGTCGTTTATTTTTCTGGAGTTGAGCTGTAAGAGTTGCTTGTATATTTTTGAGATTAGTTGTTTTAAGTGAATATGGAAGAGTTAAAATATATTTTAAAAATTGATTTAGGAGTTATGTACAGCACTTTATACTCTAGGAACACAAACTCTAAGTGTCCATGGAATATACACAAAAACTAGCCATCTACAAGGCCACAAATAAAGTTTGAAATTAGAAAAGCAGATACTATTCAGCCTATATTTTCTATTAAGGTAGTAAGAAAACAAGACTTAACCACTTGAAACTGTGTGATGAGGCTAAGCCATTTTAAGAGGAAAATTTTAACCTTAAAGTTTGTTTGTTTGTTGTTGACGTTTTCCCCTTTGTCTGTGCCACAAGGCTTGTGGGATCTTAATTCCCTGACCAGGGACTGAACCCAGGCCCTTGGCAGTGAGAGCACAGAGTCCTAACCACTGGCCCGCCAGGGAATTCCTGAATGTTTTTATTTTCAAATAAAAGGATTATTTTTAAAAGCATTAACCATTCAACTCAGGTATTTAGAAAAGGGCAACACAATAAATGGAAATAAAGAAGAAAATAGGAATTAAAGACAAACAAATTTGTGAGAAGGCAAAAAGTATACAAACAAACAAAATGCCAAACCAAAAGCAAAGACAATTTCAATCACTTTTAACAAAGTTGACTGAGTAAGAAAGCAGGGAAATTTAAATAGATAACATTAGCAGTTATAAAGAAGACATAATGAGCAGAAAATGAAAAAGATGAAATGGAAGATATAGAACAGAATTACACAAATACAAGGACAACTTCTATCAATAAACTTGGAAGTCTATGAAACTGAAAATTTCTAAGAAAATACAAAATATCAAGTTGTCTTTAAAAATCAGAACACCGATGAAAGAATAAAAGACCTAAATAAATGGAGAAATATACCATGTGCATGGATTGGGAGTCTCACTGTGGCAAAGATGTGCATCCTCCCCAGAAGAATCTAGAATCATTAGAATGCCAATTAAAACCCTAGCAGTTTTTCTAGAAATTTATATACGAAGAAACTATAGAACTAGAATAGTTAAGTCTTTAAAAAGACATTAAGACAATTCACATCACATAATTTCAAGACTCAACTGTACAGTCAGAACAGGGTTGTGTTGGCAAAAAGACAGACACGTAGATCAATGAGGCAGAATAGAAAGCACAAAAAGTAGACCCACACATGTAAGATAATTAATTTCTGACAAACGTGTAAAGGTGATTAACTGGAAAGGGCACAATCTTTGTAATAAATGGTGCCAGAATTGGATATATGGGTTTGGGTGAACTCCGGGAGTTGGTGATGGACAGGGAGGCCTGGCGTGCTGCGGTTCATGGGGTTGCAAAGAGTCTGACACGACTGAGTGACTGAACTGAACTGCTGCAAAAATAATAAATAAAACCAAGAACCTCAATTCATACCTAATACCAAATATGAAAATTAATTTAAAATCGATCACAGATCTATAAATGTAAAACATAAAACTGAAAATTCTAAAAAAAAGATGAAAGAAACACTTTGAGACCCTGCTTAGGGAAACACAGTCTATATGTCATACCAAAGCACAATTAAATATATATATATATATATATTTTAAAATTAGACTTTATCAGTAAAACTTTTGCTCTTTAAAAAGACACTGCTAAAAAATGAAAAGGCAAGCCACAGACTAGGAAAAACATGTTTCCAAAACATGTCTCTGACAAAAACTTCTTTCTAGAATAAAGAACACTTAAAACTCAATAACACAACCCAAATAAAATTTAGACAATAAGTCTGAACAAAGGGTTGACTAAACAAAAGATGTGAGAACCGTCAACATGAAAAGATGTTTAACAGCCTTGTGCACGCCTATGTGCTAAATTGCTGCAGTCGTGCACGACTCTTTGCGACCCTGTGGACTGTAGCTCACCAGGCTCCTCTGTCAGTGGGATTCTTCAGGCAAGAATACTGGAGTGGGTTGCCATTTCCTCCTCCAGGGGACCTTCAGCAATACGTGAAGATCCACAATACATCAGGCTTCAGCAATACGTGAACTGTGAACTTCCAGATGTTCAAGCTGGTTTTAGAAAAGGCAGAGGAACCAGAGATCAAATTGCCAACATCTGCTGGATACTTCTCCTTTATTGACTATGCCAAAGCCTTTGACTGTGTGGATCACAACAAACTGTGGAAAATTCTTCAAGAGATTGGAATACCAGACCCCCTGACCTGCCTCTTCAGAAACCTGTATGCAGGTCAGGAAGCAACAGTTAGAACTGGACATGGAACAACAGACTGGTTCCAAATAGGAAAAGGAGTATGTCAAGGCTGTATATTGTCACCCTGCTTATTTAACTTATATGCAGAATACATCATGAGAAACACTGGGCTGGATGAAGCACAAGCTGGAATCAAGATTGCTGGGAGAAATATCAATAGCCTCAGATATGCAGATGACACCACCCTTATGGCAGAAAGTGAAGAGGAACTAAAAAGCCTCTTGATGAAAGTGAAAGAGGAGAGTGAAAAAGTTGGCTTAAAACTCAACATTCAGAAAATGAAGATCATGGCATCCAGTCTCATCACTTCATGGGAAATGGATGGGGAAACAGTGGAAACAGTGAGAGACTTTATTTTTCTGGGCTCCAAAATCACTACAGATGGTGACTGCAGCCATGAAATTAAAAGACACTTACTCCTTGGAAGGAAAGTTATGACCAACCTAGACAGCATATTAAAAGGCAGAGACATTACTTTGTCAACAAAGGTCCATCTAGTCAAGGCTATGGTTTTTCCAGTGGTCATGTATGGATGTGAGAGTTGGGCTATAAAGAAAGCTGAGCGCTGAAGAATTGATGCTTTTAAAGTGTGGTGTTGGAGAAGGCTCTCGAGAGTCCCTTGGACTGCAAGGAGATCCAACCAGTCCATCCTAAAGCAGATCAGTCCTGGGTGTTCATTGGTAGGACTGATGTTGAAGCTGAAACTCCAATACTTTGGCCACCTGATGCGAAGAGCTGACTCATTGGAAAAGACCCTGATGCTGGGAAAGATTGAGGGCAGGAGGAAAAGGGGACGACAGAGAATGAGATGGTTGTATGGCATCACTGTCTCAATGGACATGGGTTTGGATGGACTCCGGGAGTTGGTGATGGACAGGGAGGCCTGGTGTGCTGCGGTTCATGGGGTTGCAAAGAGTCAGACACAACTGAACAACTGAACTGAACTGAACTAAGCATAAGAAAGAAACACACTACTGATACATGCAAAGTAAATGAACCTCAAAAACAACCTATTGAGTTAAATAAGCTAAACAAAACACATACTGTATGACTTATTTATATGAAATTCTAGAAAGATAATGGTTGACTGGGGCCAAAGCTGGATTGATGGGAATTGATTGTAAAAGGGATCAAATCAATTTCAGAGGGTGATAAAAATGATCTATACATGCGTTATCCAATATGGTAGCCACTAGCCACATACAGCCATGGAATATTTGAAATACAGCTGAATTTCAGATTTAAGTTTAAAAATTGATACTTGATTCAGTTATTGGGAAATATTTAAGTATGTTTGGAATAAGTATATTTAAGTATGGGAATCTACTTTTTCAACTGTAAATTGTATGAAATCTAAATAAAAACCAAGTACTTTAATGAAAACCTAGCATTGAATTCAGATGTAAATGTAAAATGCACACTGGATTTTAAAGAGTTAGTACAAAAAATGAATGTAAAATAGATTAATAATATTTTTTATTGATAAATAATATTGGTTACTTTTCCCCTTTGGTAACCATATGCTCATTTTCTATGTCTGTGAGTCCATTTCTATGTTGTAAATAAGTTCATTTGTTTCATTTTTTTAAGATTCTACACATAAGTGACTTAATGTAATTGTCTTTGACTTCACTTAGAATGATAATCTCTAGGTTCACCCATGTTGCTGCAAATGACAATATTTTATTCTCTTTTATGAGAGAGAATATGGCTCTATCATTATTTTTATGGCTGAGTAATATTCCATTGTATGTATATATAACCACATCTTCTTTATCCATTCATCTGTTGATGGACACAAGTGGCTTCCATGTCTTGGTTATTGTTTAAGTAATGTGGCTAAGAAACACCGTGCTGCGTGCATCTTTTCAGATTACAGTTTTCGTCTTTTCCAGATATATGCCCAAAAGTTTTGGATTGCCGGATCATATGGTAACTCTATTTTTAGTTTTTTAAGCAACCTCTATCTTGTTGGGCCTGCACCAATTTATATTCCCACTAGCTTCCCACTGTGCTTCCCGGGTGGCGTTAGCGGTAAAGAACCTGACTGCCAACGCAGGAGACATAAGAGATGCGGTTTTGATCGCTGTGTCAGGAAGATCCCCTAGCGAATGAAATGGCTACCCACTCCAGTATTCTTACCTGAAGAATCCCATGGACAGAGAAGGCGGGCAGGCTACGGTTCATAGCGTCACAAAGAGCTGGACACGACGGAAGGGACTGAGCACACACATACCAGCATTGTAGGAGGGCTCCCTTTTTTCCACACCTTCTCAGCATTTATTACTTGTAGACTTTCTGACAATGGCCATTCTGACTGGTGTGAGGTGGTACCTCACTTCAGCTTTGACTTGCATTTCTATAATAATTAGTAATGTTGAAGATCTTTTCACGCACCTGTTGACTATCTTGGCTATCTCTACTGTATGTCTTCTTTGGAAAAGTGCCTATATAGGTCTTCTGCCCAGTTTCTGACTGGGTTGTTTTTTTTTTTTTTTTGACATTGAGCAGTAAGAGCTGTTTGTATATTTTGGAAATTAAGCCCTTGTCTGCTGCATCATTTGCAAATATTTTCTCCCATTCTGGAGGCTGTCCCTTCGTTTTATTTCCTTTGCTGTGCAAAAGCTTTTTTGCTTGATTAGGTCCCATTTGTTTATTTTTGCTTTTATTTCTTTTGCATTGGGAAACTGACCTAAGAAAACACTGCTATGATTTATGTCACAGTGCTCTGCCTGTGTTCTCTCCTAGGAGTTCTATGGTGTCATGTCTTTATTAATGTCTTTAAGCCATTTTTGTGTATGGTGTGAGGACAGGAGAAGATTTTCTGGGCCTAATTTCTTGCATCCTCTCCTATCTAGGAAAGCAATAAAATCATTAATGGAGACATCTGCTCCTCATGATTAGCAGCAACACCATGCCAAAATGGTACACATATCTCCCTTCACCAAAATTACACATAAACTGACTTCCCCACTTCCTCTTCAGAGCAGTTCCTCAGAGCTACGTGAGAGGCTGTCTCCCAGGCAATAGTCCTCATTTTGCCCCAAATAAAACCTAACTCACAGCTCTCATGTTGAGCGTGTTTTTCAGTCGACAGTATCTTACATCTTCCTTGTGGTGAAAATAAAGGTATACACATTTGTCAAAATTAAAACTCTATACTTAAAATGAGTGTCTGATTATATATCACTTATGCCTTGATAAAGCGACTTCACTTTCACTTTTCACTTTCATGCACTGGAGAAGGAAATGACAACCCACTCCAGTGTTCTTGCCTGGAGAATCCCAGGGACGGGGGAGCCTGGTGGGCTGCCATCTATGGGGTCACACAGAGTCGGACACAACTGAAGCGACTTAGCAGCAGCAGCAGCAGCAAAGATAATAAAAATATTAAAATTGAATCATATATATGTATGTGTGATAATGTGTGTACATAAATGTATAAATGACTATCTTGTTGGTGATCGTTCCTTATCAATAATCAGAAACATAAAAAAACTCACAGGCTGTGGACATGCAAAATTCACCGTTACTCTTAACAGTCAATACATTAAATTATATTAGAGTTATTTACTGTCGGCCTCCATCACGACCTATTGAGTTTCTTGAAGGCAAGAATCCTGTCTTGTTCATGTC
Source organism: Bos mutus (assembly GCF_027580195.1). Classification (NCBI taxonomy): domain Eukaryota; kingdom Metazoa; phylum Chordata; class Mammalia; order Artiodactyla; family Bovidae; genus Bos; species Bos mutus. The sequence continues at coordinate 51,012,706 of NC_091629.1, read as the reverse complement.
TGTGATAAGCCTAGCACTTAACATAGTAAGTGAACATAGCACTTTATCAATGTTTTAATAACTGCAGAGCTGTCCCAGACAATTTGTAGTCTAATTCCCACAAAATCCCTGGAAATTTGGAAATGGAAATCCCTTCCATTTTTCAGATGTAAAAAGGGAGAATCAGAGGACAGAAAGGTTAGAATAACTCACCAAACATCCAAAACTAGTCATTGAAAGAGCTGTGTTCCAAATCCACATCTCCCTTAACTCTAAACCCCATTCTTTAACACTACCCCATACTGCTACCTCTCCAGGTGGGCATTTCATTAACTGTTTGATGAATGCTTGAAATCAAATAAAAATAAGTATTTAGGGGCAATGGAACCAGAGGAATTTTCCTGAACTTCTAGTGTTATAGCTGCAGTTTTTAAATGGGTTCCCTTGAGACAGAGAGCAACTTGGCAGCTCTTGCTAGAAGATCAGGAAGGATGGATCTACTAGGGAGAAACAACTCCCTCCCAATTAAACTTCTCATTTGGGAGTCTGAAGAAAAAAAATTACACAGAACAAAGAGCATGGGAAAGGAAAAAAAAAAAAAAAAAACGCTGAATCTGCTGATATAGCTAATTAATGTTAAAAGAATTAATTTAACAGTAACTTCAGCATTCAAAAATGAAAAGTTAGGAGATCCTAGAAAGGTGCTATTTCTACATCTTTTAGAGCTCCTTTTTAAATTAGGCTCCCAGAACCTCAGCATTCCTGCTTGAATAATCCATACTTCTGGTTATTTATTCAGCTCCCCACTGCTGCACATTTCCAAGCCATATGCTACAGGAATACATCACCTCATATTTGCACTCAAACATCCAAAGACACTGGCGGTTCAGACCTTTAAGACGCTTAGAAGAAAGTCCGTATAGCATATAGTTTTAAGGTTAAAAGGCCCAGGAAGCCAAATGCATCTTCTTTATATGCTATGTGCTTGAGAGAAGGTGGGTCATTTCAACAAAAGGACAGGCAATTAGAAGGGTAAAGGAAATAAACAAAAGACTCAAGAGAGTAAAGCCAGCAAAAATCAGCTGAACACTAAAGGCCTCTGAATAATTACAATGCCCCTCTCTGTACTTTAAAATCAATTTTTTAAAACAATTCCACCAAGGAAGATTTTTCAATCAATCCAAGGTCTGGTACACACTGGACAAAGCAAGAAGTCTACTGTGCCCCTGGGCCTACACAAGCCTTTAAAGAGAAGGTGTTTTCAAAACACATACCCTGACGATCTTAAGTACAAACATAGCTTTAAGCACAAAAATCTGTAGAATCTGTCACTGGAGAATTTTTTATAACAACAAAACATTGGAAATAACTACAATATCAATAACAAAGAAAGACCAAGTAAGTCATATTCCCTTAGAGTCACCATTATTCAATTATTGAAAACTGTCATGAAGATTATGTCACAACATGGGAAACAGCACGTTAAGTTAAAAAAAATAACAGGACAGAAACAGAAACTTTGGTAGGCCCAAAAAGCTGTTAAAAATAAGAAAACAATTATGGGGGAAAAGACTCCAGGGAATCTGCATTCAAAGATGGATTGTGTTTTTAGCTTCTAAAACTAAAAATACAGGAGACAGGAATCCTACCATTCATTTCTGTACAAGCCAAGCACTTAACACATTACAGTGCTTTAACAGTTTTGTATGTCTATATTCTAAGTTATATTTAAGAGGTATGTATCAAATTTATTAAAAATTTTTTTCACTGAAATTTTCAATCTATCCAGATATGTTTCCAAACAGCAGACTTGGGCTCAGTTTCATAAAGAATAATCCCATAATGCTCAGACCTCCAACCAATCAAACATGCTCTTACATCTCTCAATTTAAAAAACTGACCATTGTCAACTAAACACCCGACTCTGGTTACCCCTTCACCCTATATCTCTAATCCGCTTCCAAGCCAGATTTCTCAAGAGTTATCAATTACAAGCTATCTCCCATTTACTTCCAGATTCTGTGAATTACACTAATATGAAACCTACTTTAAGTATTTTAAGAAATGAACGTACAAATAATAAGATATGAAAGTGAACGGAAAGTGACAGTCACTCAGTCATGTCCGACTCTTTGCAACCCCATGGACTGTAGCCTGCCAGGCTCCTCTTCCATGGAATTCTCCAGGCAAGAATACTGGAGTGGGTTGCCATTCCCTTCTCCAGGGGATCTTACTGACCCAGGGATCAAACCAAGGTCTCCCGCACTGCAGGCACATTGTTTACTATTTGAGCTTTAAATTAGACCTAGATATTGCCAGGAGAAATATCAATAACCTCAGATATGCAGATGACACCACCCTTATGGCAGAAAGTGAAGAGGAACTAAAAAGCCTCTTGATTAAAGTGAAAGAAGAGAGTGAAAAGTTGGCTTAAAGCTCAACATTCAGAAAACAAAGATCACGGCATCTGGTCCCATCACTTCATGGTAAATAGATGGGGAAGCAGTGGACACAGGGTCAGACTTTATTTTTTTGGGCTCCAAAATCACTGCAGATGGTGATTGCAGCCATGAAATTAAAAGACGCTTATTCCTTGGAAGGAAAGTTATGACCAACCTAGATGGCATATTCAAAAGCAGAGACAATACTTTGCCAACAAAGGTTTGTCTAGTCAAGGCTATGGTTTTTCTGTGGTCATGTATGGATGTGAGAGCTGGACTCTCACATCCATACAGTGAAGAAAGCTGAGCACCGAAGAATTGATGCTTTGAACTTTGGTGTTGGAGAAGACTCTTGAGAGTCCCTTGGACTGCAAGGAGATCCAACCAGTCCATTCTAAAGGAGATCAGTCCTGGGTGTTCTTTGGAAGGAATGATGCTAAAGCTGAAACTCCAGTACTTTGGCCACCTCATGTGAAGAGCTGACTCATTGGAAAAGACTCTGATGCTGGGAGGGATTGGGGGCAGGAGGAGAAGGGGACGACAGAGGATGAGATGGCTGGATGGCATCAACTCGATGCCATCGTCCATTGATGACCGACTTGATGGACGTGAGTTTGAGTGAACTCCGGGAGTTGGTGATGGACAGGGAGGCCTGGCGTGCTGTGATTCATGGGGTCACAAAGAGTTGGACACGACTGAGTGACTGAACTGAACTGATACAAGGAAGGAATTATGAAGAAAGTTCTAGCACTGTCTTGCACATTTTCGTATCTCCTATGCTAGCCACATGGCAAGGTACAACTCGTTACTGAAAATAATATATAATGAAAAGTATGTATAAATGAAAAATAGGAATTACATTCTGCTGTCAATAGTAAAGTATGTTAGTCGCTCAGTCATGTCTGACTCTGCTATCCCATGGACTGTAGCCTGCTAGGCTCCTTTGTCCATGAAATTCTCCAGGCAAGAATACTGGAGTGGGTTGTCATTTCCTTCTCCAGGGGATCTTCCTGACCCAGGGATCGAACCTGGTCCTCCCGCCTTGTAGGCAGATTCTTTACCATCTGAGCCACCAGATTTTTGTCAATAGTAAAAATATGGACAAACATATGGCATAGATAGGTCTACATAAGATAAAAAGAAAATTGGGCTAAGTTTAGAAATTAACATAGGGTATGTTTAGAAATTAATGACCAGATTTCCCCAAACCAACACACTATGAGAAGGAACAACAACAAAAAAATTTCCCTTCGATGGAGTGGTCCTATTTCCAAATGACATAACAACAGGGTACAAACAGACCAAAACATACTCTGTATTCATCCAAACGAACTTCAGGAAAGACTACACACTCACCTTAAGACTGCTGTTTCACATATCCAGGAAACTCAACGGAATAAAAGACCATAGCTAGCTACGTTCTCAAATCCAGGCTAACAGTGAGGAGTTGGACAAAAAAAGATGGACAGCTAGAACATGATAGGAGATGAGAAGCATACCTTAGCATGAGATTCATCAGCTGAAGACCCTCGCCTTTCAGGAAGCGCTCACGATTGGAACTCAGCATTAGGCAGGAACAGAGGGAATCAAACAGATTTTCCATCATCTCCTGCTCCTCGGCCGTGCTAGGATTGTGTCTTTTAAATACCTGTCAAGCAAAAATATCAGAAGGCACAGAATCATAAGAGAAGGTCTTTTCATCAACCAGCATTCAACAATTTCCGAAGCCTGTCTACTCCAATAACCCTACAACTGAAGAAGCAGAGCCTTATCAAACAAAATTCTCATCTGTTTCCATTTTAGAGAAACTGGGCTGATTCACAGGTACTAAATAAATGGCTATCGTGCAAAAACAAAAAACAAACAAAAACCCCCACAAAAACAATAACAACAGAAAACCACTCAACTGACCATTAGGTCCAGGAGTGATTCACAGTTCCAAGGAGGCAGATTTAACAAAAACCAACAAAATCTTTTTATTATGAAACATATTCACCTACAGAAAACTCTATAACATGTACAGCTAAATGAGTAAGGTGAACACCCCTGAAACCATCACCCAGATCAAGAAACAACTTTGCCAGCTACCCCCACCCCAAAGCTCTCTCCACTTGGCCCAACCGACCACAACACGTTTCTTCCCCTTCTAAAACAACCACAGTTCTGAAGGGCAAATCCTGGCCCAAAATAAGGAACAGTTTCCTAGTTATCAGGGTTAATGAACTGCCTTATAGACCATTTGTGGCTCTAAGTCGTGGGAATGGCTTCAAGCAGCTTTTATCTTTGCCAGAAATACATGGCATGTTAAGAGGAAAGCTTCTTAACAGTGTATGCATACCCATACAGTCTGCTACAAAATGATCAATCTTACAGGAGCAGGACTAAGCACTTTCCCAGAACTGGGAAGAGATTCACATTTCAAAGCTCTATTTTTTGGGGTGAAGGCCAAACCACTCAGGCTGTTGGCACCAGGATGGAAGCTGTATGCAAACTGACATCTCAGACACTCCCAACACTCTAAAGATTTTATCCAAATGATCTATTTTCAGTCTTGGTTTTGGAATAGCACAGATGAGACTGGTTAGGGAAAAAAAATCTTAACAGTATTTTCAGAATGCCAGCAGAACATTTCGATGGGATTTACATTTCTTACACTGAGCAAATGGCAACTTCTAATTTCTTTTTCCAGCCTCCAGTGCCACATCCTCCCCCTATCCTCCTCTTTGACCTCTATCCTGTTGCACTGGAACTTGTACACATGAAGCTTACCTGGATCCTAAATGAACGGACTCCAATTTAGTGGCAGACTGACAGAAAAGAAAGTGAATAATCTTGGGAGTGGGTCAACTGAAAATAATGTGGCATTCTTGGCTCAAAAATATATACTTAAGTGGAAAGCACATGTCTTTGGGACTGACAAACATCAGGAGCCTGAGAAAGTCCACACCAGATACATGGTGCTATCTGGTCATAAAGAGCAAACGAACTACGAAAGGAGGCAAACCATGTGCCTCCAGTGTGACCTGAAGCCTGCCAACACACCCCATATGGCTTGCATCACATGGTTGATTCCTTCCCACAATCTCCAGCTCCACCTCCCATTTAAAGATACAAGCCATGTATCTTCATGGCAGACAGGAAGCATAAGAATTACTCACGGATAACTGCTGAAGAAGCACATCGATTCCATCCAGCTCCCCAAGCAATTCCCTGTTTTCTAAAAGGGGGAAAAAAATAGAAGAAGAAAAAAAAAATGAAGCTAACTGTCAGATTTTACAGCCGTCTAACACTGATACATCAGCAAACAAAATCAATACAGCTTGACAGAGTACAAAAGCTGCACAGAGAGCGAGAGGGAGAGCAAGGGGATGCCAAAGGCAAGAGAGCTTGCTGTCATGATCTGAAACAAGCCTGGCTCCTATCCTAACAGAATGTCAATACCGAGAGGGAGCCTCACCATCGTTGTCCTGGAGCAATATGGCCAGCACTTCACTACAATACAGTTTGTTGGCATCGAAAGGCATCTTTGCCTGTGGGAAAACAGGAGAAAGGAGAAATATGTTAAGGGCCCTTGTTTCTTTCCCCAGGACAATTTTTTCCACAAGTATTAGGATCTGAGCTGGAGAGATGGAGAAGTGAGAACAGGAAAAGGTAGGTTATGGGTAAAAAAAAGTCTGCCTCTGCTCTCAAGAGACCAGACTCAAGTACAATGTAGGAAAACCATAAACAGTATTATGTACACAGCAGTCCTCACCCTTCTAATGCCCAGATACAAATGTCACCTCCTCTGTGAAGCCATCCTAGATTCCCCATTGTGAGTCTAGGGACTATGATCGAGCACATAATATGTACTCAAATGCAAAGTAGATGAATGAAAGTTTTTAAGACTAAAATCTATCATGAAGCTTCAGTCACGAGTGACGGTCATAAAATTAGGCTGTAAATTAGCCTATGGACAGATGATCAGAGAAGCTGAAAAGAAAGCCAGTTCTTATTTAGATTAGCTGAATGTCTTTGTAACAAAGTAGTTCCTTTTTGGATTTTTAAATTTTTTTTAATGCTTAAAATTTAATTTGAAACCATAAACCTATCTGCTCATGGGCCATAATCTGCCTACTATTTAAAAAGGAAACCACATTAAATATGCAGAAATGTGTTAATATTTTAACACCCAAATTACTACCCACAATTCTTTCCCTGCTGCATGCTCTGCTACTTGGAGTCGCAGAGGGGACACACGCACTGCAGAGCCCATCTTTCACGGTCACCCACATTGTTGCTCCTGAGCGAGACTCAAGTGCCTCACCATTAACGATACCCCGTGGATAAAGGGACACAGAGAGGAGCGTGAGCCTCATCGATGTGTTTTTATTTACTGGACCCTCGATCCTTAAAATGCAGGCACAATAACAGCTGTTAATCAGCAGCAACCCTGCTACCTATCCAGGTTTTTGAACTGAGAAATAATTACTGTACCTGGAAAGGACAGGAGAGGTGTTTATCTTGAAGCTAATACCGCCATCCCCTTAGCACCATTCACACTTCTGTTTGGACATTGATTTTGCACTTAAGAACGAAGACTGGCCCCTAATGAAGCAACACCCAGCATCTTTTCAGCTCTCTCTGCACGTCTTCCTCATCGAGCCTATGTGCACCCCACAGGGCTCCAGGAGGCTGACCAGGTATGACCCATCTCAGGTTAAAAGATCTGTAAATACAAGGTCTTACGTGTGCTGACTGCAAGGTATGCTCCCTGGGCAAGCTTAAGGTCTTGTTTCAGGAAATTCAGTACAACAGCCAGTGTTTAAATGCAAACTGTGGTATTTTTCACTTTAAGAAAAACAGTTTTATACAAATCAAAACACAAAAGTGAAAAGCCAAGGGGTGAGTATATCTATCAGAATGAAGAATCTGCTAATCAAATCACTCAAATTATTTAAGTTATGAGTATTGCTAGTTTGCTGACAAAAGTCCGTTGAGTCAAAGCTATGGTTTTTCCAGTAGTCACATATGGATGTGAGAGTTGGACAGTAAAGAAAGCTGAGCAAGGAAGAATTGATGCTTTTGCACTGTGGTGTTGGAGAAGACTCTTGAGAGTCCCTTGGACTGCAAGGAGATCCAACCAGTCAATCCTCAAGGAAATCAGTCCTGAATATTCAGTGAAAGGACTGAGGCTGAACCTGAAGTTCCAGTACTCTGGCCACCTGATGCAAAGAACTGACTCATTGGAAAAGATCCTGATGCTGGGGAAGATTGAAGGCAGAAGGAGAAGGGGATGACAGAGGATGAGATGGTTGGATGGTATCACTGACTCAATGGACACGAGTTTGAGCAAGCTCTGGGAGTTCACGGTGGACAGGGAAACCTGGTGCACTGCAGTCCATGGGGTTACAAAGAATCAGACATGACTGAGTGATGGATTTATATATTTATTGCTAGTTGAAGTGATTTAAGCCATACCAACTTACTGCAGCTTTTTAAGGGTCAAGGTTCTTAGTTCAAACAAGATACACTCAACTGAAAGAAGCCAAAAGATATCAGGCCCTTGGAGCAATAGCCTTTCTGTGATTCCAATGACTCTTGGCTTTTACTTGATTGTATAAAATTCTATCTCCAAGGTAGGGGGGAAGGTTTCCCTCTTTTCCCAACAAGTTATTTAGTAGGCACTTGCTAAATGTAAGACAAAAAATTAAACATGACAGCAAACAGAGGTGAATTTGCATGAACCTGATCCACTTATATCATTTAAAGATTACACTGAATTAAAATTAATTTTATCAAGTAATACATGTATATTAAAAAAAAAAAGGACATAAATCTAGGATCAGACACACCTAGATTTCACTCAGAAGCATGCACTATGTATGTAACCCAAAGTCTGCAGTTCCCAAACTGTGTGCCATGGGACACCATACTGAATCCACAGGGGATTCCAAGGATTCACAGTATTTCCAAGAAAAGCACAGTGACATCTGACATCTGTGGAATAGTGAATGCATCAACCATTAGCTCCAGGTACTGTTTTCTTTTGATGACATCCTTTCTTTGACAGGCTGGCTTTGGGTGGTTACTATGATAAAAGAGCTGTGTGAAAATCAACGTGGAGAAGAAACAAAGATGGTGGTGTTCAATCTGATTAAAAGGTTTTAGAAGTTGTGCAGTACTCAAAAGGCACACACATCTATCGGAAAGTAGTTGTGGTATTTAAAAATGAAATAAAAAATATATTTTAATCCAAGCATTTCATTTTTTCAAATGGCTACTAAATTCTTAGGACATAAATACGTATGAAATTGTTTGCACCTAACTGCCTTAAATGGGACTATTAGGTCCTTTTTGGCATAGGACCTTATAAAAAAATTACTGAGATATTGATGGCACCATAAATTAAGAATGGTCATCTATGACTGAAGTAATATTCCTGGTCTCAAGTTGCTTTATCTGTAAAATGGAGACAATAAAATAACATCTTCTCTGGAGGGTTACTATAAGAATTAATATGGAAGTTGCTGTTGTTTAGTCACTAAGTTGTGTCTGACTCTTTTGCAACCACATCGATTATAGCCTGCCAGGCTCCCCTGTCCACGGGATTTCCCAGGCAAGAATACCAGAGTGGGTTGCCATTTCCTAATCCAGGGAATCTTCCCGACCCAGGGATTAAACCCAGGTCTCCTGCATTGGCAGGCAGATTCTTTATCACTGAGCCATTAGGGAAGCCCAATATGGAAGTACTTAACACAATATGGAAGTATCAATAACCACAGATATGCGGATGACACCAACCTTATGGGAGAAAGTGAGAGGAACTAAAGAGCCTCTTTATGAAAATGAAAGAAGAAAGTGAAAAGTTGGCTTAAAACTCAACATTCAGAAAGCTAAGATCATGGCATCTGGTCCCATCACTTCATGGCAAATAGATGGGGAAACAGTGGAAACAGTGAGAGACTTTATTTTGGGGGGCTCCAAAATCACTGCAGATGGTGACTGCAGCCATGAAATTAAAAGATGCTTGCTCCTTGGAAGAAAAGTTATGACCAACCTAGACAGCATATTAAAAAGCAGAGACATTACTTTGTCAACAACGGTCTGTCTAGTCAAGGATATGGTTTTTCCAGTAGTCATGTATGGATATGAGAGTTGGACTATAAAGAAAGCTGAGCACCGAAGAATTGATGCTTTTGAACTGCGGTATTGGAGAAGACTCTTGAGAGTCCCTTGGACTGCAAAGAGATCCAACCAATCCATCCTAAAAGAAACCAGTCCTGAATATTCATTGGAAGGACTGATGCTGAAGCTGAAACTCCAATACTTTGGCCACCTGATGCAAAGAACTGACTCATTGAAAAAGACCCTGACGCTGGGAAAGATTGGAGGTGGGAGGAGAAGGGGACAACAGAGGATGAGATGGCTGGATGGCATTACCGACTCAATGGACATGAGTCAGAGTAAACTCCAGGAGTTGGTTATGGACAGGGAGGCCTGGCGTGCTGCAGTCCATGGGGTTGCAAAGAGTCGGATATGACTGAGAGACTGAACTGAACTGAACACATAGTAGGTGCTACATGTTTTTCAGATGACTGGGATCAGAAATACCCAGGTTAGAATCTCAGTTCTACACATTAGTTACTACCTATGTGATCTTCACAAAATTACTCTGCCTCTCTAACCTGCCTGATATCTCCTACGTTGAGTGAAACCGTGGGCTTGATGGGAAAAAAGGAGACTAATCTTTCATGTCTAGCCAAAGACAAAAGTCACCAAGGAAGTTTTATTTCTGTTTAAATCTCACTCAGAGATGACAGTCTCCAAGCCTGCAAAATACCAAACTGCCAAATTACAAGGACATTTAGTCAAAATCCGGAGGAGAGAGAATTCATTTACCAGGTATCTTCTCTTGGATTTTGCAAAGTTACCCAATGGGAGTTGGAGCTTCTGGGGCTCTCCTCCATCCAGGAGCCTGGTGATCCTAAATCTTTCAGCTGTCAGAGTAATTACAGAGTCGAGCATAGGTTTGTACTCAGCACATGCCAGCCCTGAATAAAATTAAACTTCACCTTTTGGGGAGCTGCTGCTTTTTTGGAAAGTACAAGACAATTATGCTACTGCCTGCAGCCAAAAGCTGCAAATTATTTCTGCAGCTTACCTCTGGTACCTGGGGCAGGTTCAGACATGGCTCCAGCCCTGTACAATCGTCAAAGCAACCTGTGCCCTACAAAAATCCCAACTCCTGGTCATAAGAGGCCAAGGACTTAGCGTCAACCGGTTGTACATGTAGTACACTGTAGCCAATTCTCAACTCATGAGCTCAATGCTGAATATTGCAACTGTTTTTGAAGCAGTGATTTCATTGGGAAACAAAAAGGAATCTTAATTTTGTTTCTTTAAAAAAGAAAAAAGTTTTGGTATTATTTTCCATAGTACACAGTATCCTAATAAGTTTCTATTCCCCATCAAAAAGTGAACTATGGTGCAGCGTCTCTCACACTACAGTTATCTGCTTACTTGTTAAACCTTTTAATGCAATCCTATGAAATGGGTTTTATCCCCATTAGCAGCACAAATTAGTAAGGTTTCATTTAGTGAATGAAAAAATCCGTAAGTATCTCTGTATACTGCTAGCGAGGCTACTAGTACCAAAAGGAGACTGACTAATGTGCCATTCACTTAGGGGTTACTCAAGGACTAGTGAATAAACAATGGGATGATCAGTTAGGTAGCAAGGTTTTATAAAGCAATGTAAATATAAAAGGGGTTCTCAGACTTCAGCATACATCAGGATCTCCTGGAGGGCTTGTTAAAACACAGATTGCTGGCTCCACTCCAAGCTGGGCAGATTTAGTGAGTCTGGGGTGGGTTCAAGAATGTACATTTCCAATAAGTGGCCAGGCAATTTTGACGCTCCTCGTTGGGAATCACATTCAGAGAACAACGGGGAAGAGATGCACATATGATGGAGTCCTAGTCCTTGCTGTTAAGGAGTTTAAGGATATTTGGAGAAAGACCAGGAGCACACATAATAATATGGAAGTCTCCCAGGTGATGAAGAAAAGATACTCCATGAGGGTATGTTTCACACAGCTATAGGCATATGTTAGAACCCAGATCTGCTAACTCCCAGAAGAGAACCAACATGAAAAAAAAAAAGATTGACATTCAGAAAAGAAAGAGGGCAGTATGGGCAAAGCAGTGCTATGCAAAGAGTACATGAAGAAAGTCTGGAAACTTAGGTTTTAATTCTAGTTCTACCTCTAGCTACATGAATTTGGGCAATCTTAATTGTCTTAATCTCTATACGTCTTGATTTTTAATTTTTTATAGAACTTATAAGATTCCTTCCAGTTCAAAAAATGGTGGTGGCAATATGGAAGAGTAGGGGTTTAAGTTGGTTTAAGAAGGTTATGTACAATTTAGAAATACATAAGGCAGGAGTCATTCCTGGTGGAGGGAGGAACAGGAAGAAAGACATAGAGGTCAACAATGTTGACCTTTGCAAAGGTAGAGGGGCATGTCTGAAAACTAAAAGGCCAATGTTTGAAACTGAGAGATGGAAGGGTCAGATCAGGCCAGGTTAAGGGGCCTTAAAAAGTAGGCAGAGATGGTGGGATCTGATGCAGAGGGCATTAGTATCACTGTAGGAAGGTTCCTGAACAGGGAATGGTATAATGAAAGTGAAGTTTTAAATTAGTTTTGGAGTAGTACTGAACAAAAACAGGTAACAAAAATGCTCACATTTCTAGAAACCAGTGCATCTTACACCACTGTACATTTATAACCACACGTGGAACGTGTCTAAAATACACTGAAGACAGAGACTGAGAAAGTACGTCTGGGAATTTGTATTTTTTTAAAGTCCTACCTGTGAAAGTAAGGATCTGGGTCCATCATTCAATCTGATTCACCAAGATGATTATGATGGTGAAGACTACAGTAAGCACTTCTCCAGATTATGAGAAATAAGAGCAAGGAATTGCTTTTAAAGACATGCCTTCTTGCTGGCCTCACCCTGAAGCAAAACTTTCCTTTATGTCTGGTCAGCACAGAATTTTCTAAGAATTTTCACTTACTAGTAAAATAACCAAATAGCATTTTAATGGTTAGATACCCCCAAATTTTGAAAAACTGTTTTAGAGATAACATGGCTATTTGTGCCCCGAGGATCGCATAAACACTACGCCTGAAAGGCAAGAGTCAACAGCTTGCAAGACAGCCAAATGGGCCTCTTTATTACTCTCATAAGAGTAACAGAATCCAACCAAACACCCAAAGGTCTCAATTTCCCCTCCTGTTACCAATTCATAAAAAGACCGGCAAGTTTCAACACCTTTCAAAAGGCAGAAGAGGCCGGATATTCTAGTTTAATGAAGATCCTTGATTCAGTACCAAGCCTCAAGCAACTGGGAAAGATTGGTCCTGACCTCACAAAGACAAAAATTATCGGATTATTTGTATACAATTGTGGCCCCAATCCATTAAGGCCATCCCATTAAGACTCAGGTCCCTGCCATCTAGCCCATCACCTTAGCTCTGTGTTTTACTTTCCTCTCCCCTACTCCTCACCCCCAAAATGTCTCACAGCTTGGCAGAATAAAGTTTTGTTGAATATCAAGGAACGAAGAAACTGAGGGAGATGTGAGTGTAATTCCACGGGGAAACCAAAGGACATAAAGATTCATGAGAGGAGGTCAAAAGGAAGCTGCAAACATGACAATGAGTGAGTTAACCAGACCTGACTCTTTCCGGAAAGGAAAGGTGAGGGTGTGTGTGTGTGGATAGGCGGTTGCCATGCGCTGAACTACGCACCAAGTTTATCCTTATACCAGCAAGTGCGCCCCTACCCACCGATGAGAACATACAGGCTAGCTGAGTGTCCTCAAGCCATGCTATGAAAGTCTATGTTACAGATTTAATGGCAACAAAGGGTTAAATAAGAAGGATTTGGGAAGACCTAAATTGTCAGAAAGAGAGGGAACCATGTGGACATATGATATCTTAAGCAGAATCTTCCTCCTCACCCCGGCCAAGACAGTGGGAACAGGGGAGGGGGGAAGGCGGGGGAGAGGGGCAGGCAGGGGTGGGGATAAATTGGACCTGATGCACCTTAGAGTTTCTGCATCTCTATGACCCTCTGGAGCTCAGCAAGGGCAGGACTACCTAAAGAATCATTCCAGCCACAGACAAGCTTTCTCACTGAAAAGCTGGGAATCCTTGCTTGCCCAGAATATTTCAGTACTACAGTATTAAGTAGTTCCAAACCTCCTCCCAGCAAGTCTTTGGTTAACACTATCCTGAGAGAAGCCCTGACCTCTCCCTTTCCTAATTCACTCTACGGTACAGGCACTAAATGGTCAAAAGATGATCAAAGGACTATGCTAACAAGAAAAGTGAATGAATGATCCAACAGATCAATGAGCCAACAGATCAACAGATCAATGAATGATCCAACAGAAATATGAACAAAGCACATAAACAGGAAGCTAGAAGAGATGAATACAACTGGCTAATAAACAGGTGAAAGCCAGCACCTGTACTTGATTTTAAAATTCCAAATTAAAATAAAATACCAGTTTTCACTTATCAAATTAACAAAATTTTAAGTTTGACAATGCCCAATATCGCTAGGGGAAATAGACATCTCAACTCAGTGGAGCAACTGATAGAGGACAATTCTGCAAAATTTACCAAAAATGTTAATGTGCATACCCTTTAACATTACAATTCTATTTCTAGGAATTTATCCTACAGATAAACTGACACAAGTGTGCAAAAAAAAAAAAAAAAACAAAACAAAACAGTGTGTGTGTACATGGGGATACTCACTATTGTGCTGTTTTAAGAGTAAAAAACTGTTACGAACAGGGGAATGGTTACATTAATTTGGCACAACCATAAAACAGAATACTAGGCAGCCACTAGTTCAGTGAAAAAAAATCAACTTGCAAAAGAAAATAATGTATGATTCTATTTGTGAAACACATATAAACACACACATACACTCCTATTTACAGAGACAATTTCTGGAAGGATAGATAAAACATTGTTAACAGTGGCTGTCTCTGAGAAGTGGAACTAGAAGGAATCAGCAGAGGAGAGCTTCTATTTCCGGTATAAACCTTCTGTACTATGTGAATTTGTGTTGACAACATGTTTATATTATTTTCAGGGCTATTAAAGGCTATTTTTAAAACAAATGTAAGAAGAGAAGCAAAGAAAGAGGCAACATTTGCCAAAAGATTCCCAAATGGGATCACACAGCACAGGAATAACAACCTGTGCCGATGACCCAGCATGAGCCAGGCACACTGCAAAGATTTACCTTCAGCCTCTTCAACAGCCACTGCAGAAGACCCTGCTGCGCGGCCTCTGTGCACATCTCCGGCCGGAACTCGGCCATGTTTTCCACAATAGCTGCAGAGAGACAGACACCAGTCATTTGGGAGGGCAACTTTGTTTCCATCTGTAGCCTGCTTCCCATGCCAGACATTATATTCCTCTTCCCACTTGCCTGTATTCCTCCCAGCCAGATGCTGTGTTGTCATTCTTAGATTAACTAGGGACATGCTATGTTGTTTTTTTTCCCTTCAAGTTATGTTACAAGTAAAACTCATAACTGAACTTGTCAGAATTCACTAAAGGAATAGTGAATGGTTTTCTGCTGTGTAGAACACCAGCAGAATACACAAAGTGTGAGTATCTGCCTAACAAGGCCCTCTTACTGTCACAGTACTACGGTCCCTGAGACCTGTGACGGAAGACACAGGGGGCTAGGCAGAAGCCTTACAGGGAAAAATCAGTGGAAGAATTCAGAGCCTCTTCCTCTCCTGATTCACCCACGTTCAGATCTCTTTCTTCAGATACTACAAGGGAAGCAAGCATGATCTTCTTAATTGAACAAAACAAGGTGCATAGACAGGAAAGGCCATGCTGGCAGAGGTAACTGTCAGGTACTCAGAAGCAAATATACTTGGTCCTGCTACCTCCTACAACAAGCACATTGCCATTTAATAGAAAAATTTTAAATAAGCAGGCCAAAAAAAAAAAAAAAAGTGATTGTATGATTATGAGACTAAAAAAAAGGCCATTTAAAAAAAAAAAAAAAAACTACAGACTTCCCTCATGGTCCAGTGGTTAGGAGTTGACTTTCTAATGCAGGGGATGCAGGTTCAATCCCTGGCTGGGGAACTAAGACCCCCACACACCACAGGGCAACTAAGCCTGCTTGCTGCAACTAGAGTCTGTGCTGCAGGCAGGGAAGCACCTTTGCACTGTCGAGAAGAGCCCACGTGCCACTACGAAGACCTAGCACAGCCAAGAACAAACGCAACTATACAAACCAAACCCTCATTCGAATACGTTCAGTGCTTTCCTTTCCCTCAGGCCCCTGCTGCTCCCCATGCCCGGATATGTTACTACCAGAGAGCAGATGGAGCTCTGAGCTCTCTAAGCACAACGCCCAGAGCCTTTAGGAAAAAGAGCTGAAGGAAGCAATACACCTCTTTTCTCCTCACTCTTCAGCCCATGTCGGCCTCGCCAATGGCTACTTAAAGGATGTCCAGGCAGCCCCCCGGGGAGTAGACACAAAGCTGTGAGAGCAGAGTAGCAACGAGACCACTGAGAGATGGAGACCATTTGAATACCTTAAATTACTTTTGACGTTTTCTAAGAAATTGGCTCATTCTTTTTAATCTCCGAAGCCCTTATCTTACTCTGCTTACCCTCTGCTTACCCTTTAGGTGGCTTTCTATTGAACACTAGAATCAAATCCAAACATCTTGCCAAGGTTTAGAAGGTCTTTCATAGTCTGGATGAACTTACTCCTCTGGTCCCATCTCCTACCATCTTCACCTCTCGCTGCCATAGCACATTTCTAGTCTTTCCCCAAAGCCCTTACCCATTCATGACTTGACAAACGATACTGCCCTGCCTGAGGGTCTGGCTCACATTTCTCCATCAAAATGCACCTCTCTTCATATTCAGCCTCAATCAGCTACCTGCTCCTACCCAGCCACTTGGAGACCCTTCCTCTTCTCTTCCATAGGGCTCCCCACTGACTCCTATTATACTCCTACTGCAATATCCTATATTATCCCTCCTTTCTATTCAAGACTTTCCCATCAGTCTGATTCTTAAGAGGAACTGTGCCTAATTCATCTTTAATGTACCCAGTGGCCTAGAACAGTGCCTGACAAACATCACATGCTTAGTAGGGAAGAGAGGGATGAATCTCTTGAGCTGCTGGTAAGGGACCAAGATGAAACTACACAGATCTTCACAGATTGACAGGCTGGTGCTTTTCCCATTACATCAGGCTCTTTTTATAAACAGTCCGTTAAGACTTCTGATAAGCCTTCTATTCAGCGAAATTCAGCATTAGGCTAACAGATGGCAATGCCAAATTCTGGCTCTAGACTACAGCCAACCCCCAGATCACAGACTGTTGTGTTCTCTCTTCTCTTACTCCCTAGGTGCTATGTCTTCCTCCTTCTTTATGATAATTTCCCAGGAGAGAGTATAAAACTACAACGGAAATATGTGGTAGACACAAAGGAGCTGGGAGAAAATCTAACCTCATCAAAATTTCTACTTCTGCTGGGCCTTGTTCATTTCTTAAGCTCTGCTTACAGATACGTCACCTTTGGTTTTATAAGACAGCAAATGGTGATAAACAGAGCTACCCCAAACTATTTTTAAACAGACTATTGGTTAATCAACTTTGCAGAGGGAAAGACTGGGGAGACTTGAGGAGGAGGAGGGGAAATACTGCAGAAGAATCTACTTAAATGAACATATGATAAAGGGACAGCCAAGTTAACAGCAATATTTCAACTCACAGTTTACACGGCAAAGTACACATAAGAAGGGAAGGAAATACTATTTTTCAAATAAAATGTCCTATAAAGGCATAGGTGTACCTTGGAGATATTGTGGGTTTGGTTCCAGACCATTGCAATAAAGTGAATATCACAATAAAGTGAGAATCACATGAATTTTTTGGTTTCCAAGTGCATATAAAAGTTATACTATATTGTAATCTACTAAGTGTGCAATAGCATTATGTCTAAAAAACAATGTGCATACCTTAATTTTAAAAATATCATATTAGTAAATAATGCTATCTATCATCTGACAATGCAGGGTTGCCACAAATTTTCAATTTGTAACAAGGTAACATCTGCAAAGCACAATAAAGCACACACACACAAAATGAGGTATGCCTATGCACAGTGGTTCAAAAGTTTGTAGTTCTACTGAAGAGAAATGGGAAGAAAAACCACTAGAAGGGGATTCAAAAATCCTAAAATACATACTTTCCAAAGGAAAAAAAAAAAAAATTCATCCTGCATAGACTTTATCCTGACTTTTAGAGGCAGAGGCAAAAGGCCTATTCAGAGAAGCCAGCCGTTTTTGTCCAGGAAGGTCACCTACTTAGTGGATTTCCGCTTTTATTACCTGCAAGCCCAACCAAAGCAGCAGTTATATGAAATTTACACAAGGGTCTTCATTTCTGAACAGGCAGTTTGGGAGCAGAAAAAAGGAAAACCCTCTGGCTGTTGACTCTATTATAAAGGAAGAAGGAAATGAATGCCAACCTCCAAAACAAACAAAAACTCAGGAAGTGCTGGCCACTCTCCCCCTTACCCAGAGTGTTGTGGACGCCGTCCGCCTCTTCCTTCACAGACTCGTCCAGACGCTCCAGATTCTGCACGAGCAATGCGACCACCTGCCCGTCCACCTGTGCATCGGGGTGGCAAGAGAAAGGCGTACATGTCACAGGATGGTCCCCAGAACGTTCCCACTCCTGTACCCCCTTCTCTACTGAACGGGCAAAGTAAACAGCCTCCACTTGTGGTCTGAAGGGTGCTTTCCCATCCCAAGATCTCTTTTGAGTTGTGCAGTGACCCAGAGGCAAAGAAACAGCAGGCCTCATTATCCCTCATTGAAGCTTAAGGGGACAAGGTAAAATCCAAGGTAACAGTGAGTGAGTTACATGCTAGCACTTGAACCTAGGCCTTCTGAAATCAAGTCGTGTGCTCCTTCTTCTAGAGAGTATGAAACACCTTACGAAAATGCCTTCTCGAGTCACAAGTTCGTTCAAGTGAGAAGCACATTTCTCAACTACAGCACCAAGAGATATTCAGTAGGAAAGTTTACTTGCCATATTTGACACTGATCTCAAAACTTCAGGTTAAACTCAAACCGTTTCTAAGTTTCCATAACCAAGCTTTTATGAAACTATTACCTTTGATGAACTTCTGACCCCTTCTCAAAAAGAATCTTAACATAATAAAATGTCTTATGCTTTATTACATATAATGCCTAAAAAGCAATTTTATTTCTCTCATTTGATTCATATAACCACATATCACTTACAAGAAATTTTCAGTAGCCATGTCATACAGATGATATTCAAGAGATTAGTGACCTGGCCGAGACCACACGTTTACTAAGCAGTGGCAGCAGAAGCAAAAACCAAGCTTCCTTCTTAGATGAAACAATGTTTCCACCACTCCATGCTACCTTCTGACACAATGTGTGCCCTACACAGAGAATGCCACTGGGGAGCCCAGGAGCACCCCGAGGAAGGTAAGTAAGGAAACAGAAACACCTAATAATCAAGAAGTACTTATCTGCCTGGTAATAAATTTCCAAGTCGCAGCCAATAAGGAAACCTATACCGGTCGACAAGATCTGCTGCGTACCCATGGTGCTCCTTTCTCTCACTGCCCCAGCTTCTTCACTTAGGAAATGGGAATGAGTTAAGAGTAAATGAAACTATACGGCATGCCTTACCCTGGGTCTGGTTCAAAAATTCAGCAGATAGCCCTTTCCTTCTTCTGATACCTGGTTATTCACTGTTCCATCTCTTGCACGGGCTAAGAAAACTCAAATTTTCTGAAGGCAGACGCTGCACCCTCACTTATCTTGGTACACTCTTCAAAGTCAAGTGTAACACTACACAAACCAGACATTCGGTAATTTTGCTAAATTTAAATAAACTGACAAAACATTTACTTTGTGTACTGTAATCGTATTTCTACATACACTGGTTCATTTACTCTCAAGTATCCCTCACAGCTTTTACATGTGAGAATACATAGGTCCAGAAGGGTTAATCAGCCTGGTCAAAGTCACAGAGCTTGTGGCAGAAGTGACCAACTCCTAGACTTTTTCCATCACATCCTGTCGTTTCTAGTGAGGAGAAAAGGAGAGGAGAGAAAGGACAGGGAAGAAATGATCTCATCAACTGATGCTTCCTGAACACTTCTGCACAAGGCACTCTC
Organism: Bos mutus; assembly: GCF_027580195.1. Classification (NCBI taxonomy): domain Eukaryota; kingdom Metazoa; phylum Chordata; class Mammalia; order Artiodactyla; family Bovidae; genus Bos; species Bos mutus. Next base: position 50,993,007 of record NC_091629.1, on the reverse strand, counting down.
AGACAATTCAAACTGAGCCTGAGGATGGAACAGTGGCAAGAGAGACACATCTTGAAATAAGGCCTCTACTCTTTCTGGGCGAGACTTGAGGGAAGCATCCAGATGGGAGAGAAGTTGAAACTATTGACTAACTGGGGATACCTGCATCACCAAGGAAGCAGATTTGCTAGGCTCTCCTTTCTGCCCCGCTGTGAGGACCCTAGCTGCAGACTGGAGGAGATACTGATGCCAGAATTGAGAGCTCCTATAAATAGGAGAAAGAGCTGTTTCCCCCTCTTATATATCAAGGAGATATACAATCTTGCTCTCAAATCTCACAGCCAGCAAAAGCTTCAAAGAAATCCACTGCAGTGTTTTCCTTAATTAATTGGACAATTTGGGTGTGTGAGAGAAAACAGAAAAACATCTGGGGGAAAACGTGAACCATGTCACAGTTTGTTTTCCCCTAAATCACCCTGATTGACTTGTAATCTCCCTGAATCCTACAGCAGCAGACACTGCAACTCCGCCGGGTATCACACTGCTTGTCAGTTCTGTGAACTGCCTCGCCACTCTCAATTGCTTACCGCTGCCGTGTCTGCATTATTTTCCCTCCCTTTCCTCGATTCTTAATTCTGTTACCAGAGTCGGCTGTCTGGAAGGTTGTGGGGACAACGCGTGCATGCTCAGTTGCTCAGTCGTACCCGACTCTTTGCAACACCATGGACTGTAGCCCGCCAGGCTCTTCTGTCTGTGGGAGTTTTCAGGCAAGAATACTGGAGTGGGTTGCCATTTCCTCCTCTGGGGGATCTTCCCGACCCAGGGGTCGAACCTGTGTCTCCTCCGTTTCCTGCACTGGCAGGTGGATTCTTTACCACTGAGCCAGGCAGTAAGCAACACACTCAAATTCCAGAACTAGATGGTTATTGGTAATGGGTCTGGCTGGAGAAAATCTTTTTTCCTTGCTACAAAAATCTAACTTCTAACAAACAGCCTTATTAAGCTTGCAAAGTGTGAAACTTTATGTTTAGCTGGGTTAAATGCAATTTTATCTGATTGCAGGAGGGTCAAAGCAGTCAAAATACATTTAGCTGAGAAAACCCTCGGAAAAATATTTATATTATGCATAGCTCCGGATATCATCTAGTAAGAAGCACAGATTAGCATTCTGTCCCTCTACACTCTTGGGTCTACCGCCTTCATGCCTATTTTTTTGGACCTGTGACTAACTCTGAAACTAAAAACAAATTCTTCTTAGGGATTAAAGCATCAGCTACAGCAACACTGCCCTTGGAAATCGTGACTGTCTTAAGTCTGATGTTTTCTGATAAGTCATTGGGTATTTCCACTTGTTAGCATACCTGCCAAACAATATTCCACCAGATTCTACCAAGACAAAGTTCAGGGGCAAAAATCAGTCGTATTTTTCCGCTTGTGCAGAGACAGTAGATACACGAGAAAAGGAGGAAATAAGAAAGGGACAGATGAGCGGAGATGAGAGGGTTTGAAGGATTCTTTTTCTATCTTCCACAATCTGCCAACAAGGTTTCTTGAGTTTGGGGTTTTTCTACCTACTATGAGTTCTGGAAATTTCATATTAAAAAAACAATAATAAACCCTCTCCCGACCCCTACATACACACCCACACCCACTGAATCTTGACCAAGCAATAAGTTTTGAAAATACACATGGTAATATGGTTATAATGCAAAACGTAGGCCTGCTGGAACCTCTCTCATATACAGACCTACTACTGTTCTTCCCACTTTACAGAAGGAGCTGAGCGCAGAGAGGTTAGGTAACCTTTCCAAGGTTACACACTGGTAAGTGACAAAGCACCACTTTGGCCCCTCCCCTGCTGGGGAGCACATCTCAGGAAAGACAAGCTTCTAACAAGATGTCTATAAGCCAATGTGACGAGTGCCAGGATGTACCATGAAGCAGAGGAACACAAATTCTGCTGAGGTGATGAGTCTGAAATAAGACTCAGGAGAGATGACGTTTAAGTGAGGCTTTAAAGGATGAATAGGAGTATTCCAAATAGCCCAGGGGAAGCCAGGCTTGCCAAGCTGAAGGGAGATGTGAGCAAAGACATGGGATTGCCAAGTGCGTGGCAAATTTTGGGGACTAGTAAGTGGGGAAATGACTGTAATTTAATCATGACTCTCAAGGACTCTTCTTTAGAGAGGCATGCCAGAGGAACTGCCATCCAAGCAAATAATCTGTGTTTCCACTCTCCAGAAAAGAGTCTATTTTCCAGGCTACCAAGTCAACTTGTTACAAAGCACAAATATTCGCCTCTGTGTAAGTAATAGCAGTGGAAGTAAACCAAATTTTAAACCCCGAAGATCCCTGAGAATGCCAGGACCGCACTCTCTCTCCACAAATGTGCTGTTCTATTGCCTAGGACCTCCAGCTGGGAAAAAGACCAAGGCAATAACTGCAAACTGCACATCACAATAAATTCTGCTATATGCCCTCTAGCCTCCGCTCGTGCAATTCCAGGCCTCCGATATTGGCCCCAAATTAAAACTACGAGGACAACTCAACCCTTATAATATGAGAATATTTATCAAACTTCTTCTTGAATACAGCACAAGGGTAGGAAGACACAGATGAAGACCACCTACCAGTTCTGCTGTCTGACATTTACTGATGGCTGCTGACTGGCTGCAGATCAGCAAACAATATATGGGAGTCTAGAAATGTTCACTTGTTTGTGATTCATGCCAGCCCCACCAGTATAAAGCTGTAAGAGTCAAAACTTTAAAATAATATAATAAAACAGAAACTAAACAAAACAAACAGAAAACCCCGTACAGCAGCTACTTAATGGTTCCCCGGACTGAGGATGAACCGTTTCTTCCGAAACAAACAATAAAATCTGCAAGATCCAGCTTTTGTCGGTGGGCCTGGCAACACAGAAGACACAAAGGGGGCTTTTGTGTGAACTGCTGTTTCTAGGTACGCTTTACAGGCAGCAGACCAGCTAGCTGATCCTTTCGTCTCCTCTATTCACACAGGCAGAGGATGATAATTAAAATCGGTCTAGGGACCAGGCAGGAAGGCTCATTCAGGGCCACTGTAATTAACCTCTGGAAGGCAAGACGACACAGATGACACTGTGGGGACATGAGAAGGAGCAAGTGCCACAGCCTTCCTTCAGATGCTGCTCAGAACAAAAGACCCCCACGCCATCCTTTCCTTTCTGCACGGCGGTTCAAAGGGAAAATAAAGGTCCTGGATTTGACAAAAGTGGCAGTTCGCTCCAGGAAGGAGCTTGAAAGAAAAATGGCCATAGAAATTTTCATCATACTCAGTCACAAATGGCCCTGCTGGACTCCAGCCTCTCTCTCTGTAAGAGACAGTCCTTCATATCCAGTGGGTTCACAACCCCTTCATGCACACCAAATGCCAGCTGCGAGCATGGCACATGGGAAATTTCTCGTGTCAAGAAGCTTGAAAGAGAAGGGTGAGGAGGGGCTGGGCAGTGTAGCAATGGGGTCTCAGAATCATCTGGGGTCCCAGCCCCAGCCATTCTAATTCAGCAGGTCTTGGATGGGGCCAGAAAGTAGCCTAACCAAGCACCTCAGGTGCTTCTAATCCAAGGAGCTATACCGATCTTTGATGAACTCTGCACACTGCAACAAAACCAGTGCTTAGGGCTTCCCTGGTGGCTCAGTGGTAAAGAACACGCCTGCCAGTGCAGGAGACGTGGGTTTCGATCCCTGATCCGAGAGGATCCCACGTGACACAGAGCAACTAAATCTGTGTGCCAGAACTGCTGAGCCTGAGCTCTAGAGGCCAGGAACTGCAACTGCTGACCCTATGGGCTAGGGAACCCACGCCCCAAAACAAGAGAAATCACCACAATGAGAAGCCTGAGCACCGCAACTAGAGAGTAGCCCCCACTCTCCACAACTAGAGAAAAGCCTGCGCAGCAATGAAGAACCCAGCACAGTACAAAATAAGTAAATAAATAAACTTATTATTAAAAAAAAAATAAAACACCCAAAAAACAAAACCGAAAACCCTGTACTTACTAACATTCTTAACCAGAGAGAAAAGATCAGACAGTAGAAGACAAGAGAAACGACGGAAACTTGAGGATGAGATAGCTTGATGGGTTAGATAAGAGGTCGATAGGTGGTATCAGGGTAAGAGGCTGGACTAGCCCTGCCACCGGCCCTCTGGCGAGAGAGGGAAGCTGGTGTCATGGGCCAGGATGGTAGAGGGGACCGCAACATGCAGGAGCCCATCTTTGCTATTACAGGGGCTGGCTGAGTGACGTGGGGGAAGGCTTCCCTTCTGCAGCTGGGCTTCCTCATGGGTAGAGTGGGCTGATGAGACGACATCAGTTCACCTCACATATAAACTCTTGCAAGTGGCTGCTGCCTGGAATAACAGCCTAGGCTCCAAAAAACGGGACACAGAAATCAGCTGACCCTGACTTCTGCAGTCAAGGGCTGCTCCTCGGGCCGGGGTAAGCTAGAAAGTTTGTTCTTGCTTTTAACATTCTCTGATTCCCTATCTGTAAAACAAGTAATAATGATACCTGTCCTCACCAGCACTTGAGAGTACAAAGCCTAGAGCCCAGAGCAGAAAAGAAACTCTTTTCTGCAAAAACTCCTCGTAAAAGAGGTTAGAAGCAGCATGGTGAAGGTGGGCGAGCTGGAATTGGAGTCAAAGAGAACAGAGGTTCAAATCCCAGCCGTGGGACCACAGGCAGGTTTGTTTTGTCTCTCAAAGCCTCAGCTCCATGGCTAAGTGGGAATAGTAGCAGTAACACCCTTCTGAGGGGACACGGTGAAGAGCAAATAAAGTGTAAAGGCCTGCCTAGAGCAGATAGTCAACAAATGCCAGGACTCTATGCCCCCTGCCCTAATACAGTTCCACAGAATAAGGTACCCCAAGGTTGCATTCTACTTTCATATCCTCCTTATTCAGTCCAGCCTTTTGCCACAGAGCTCTCTGTCTCCGATACCACTCACAGAGACAACGGTGGGGATGGTGTGGACACCATATGCACAGCTGCAAAACCCCAGAGGGCCGCGCGACTTACCAGAGCATCAGTGAGCACTTCCGCTCCTTCTTCACTCTCGTGGAGAGTGTCTATGTCTGTTAATTCCTGAAGCAAATCAACCACTGCTATGGACACATGTGAAGAATGTTAAGGGTAACACGCACATATGAAAACCCTAGTGACATTTTATTAAAATATTTGGCTCCCGGCCACTTCCTGGTCAATTGCTTCACCACCGTTTACCTTTAATACACTCTAGTTTTATAAACATCTCTTCAATAAGGTTCTAATCACAGTGGCTGTTCAATACATGTTGGTAACTGCTTCACTTAGGCTATTTCCCTTATGCCGCCTTCCTGGCAACTTATTCCATAGGTTCACTACATCTTCATAAATTTCACAGCTTCAAGTAGATCACTTGGGTGGTCGCTTTTCCAGTGAGAAATAGGCCAACACCCTTAACCTTACCTCATAATTTAAATTCTTGGAACTGAGTAAGGATAATCTTAAGTACCTTGTGTACTTTACCTTCAAAGACAGTAATGATTTTTTCTGAGATTAGATGGCTGGTGTTCACCAAGGAGTCTTCAGAAATCAGGGCATGACAAACAGATTTAGATTGTAGAGGGAAGGATTTATGTTGGACTGTGCTAGAGTCCACCAACCTCCCTTCCCCTTAAATATGCTTCTGCTTTGGACACAAAAGGAAAGTAAACAATGATGATTACAGACTAGGCAAAAAGAGAGGGGGGGGGGACACGTAAGAGAAAGGACACACAAAGAAGAGAAAAAAGGAGTTATGTTTGGTAACTGGTAAACTGGTAGCCCGACCTAAGGGCTTCCCTAGTAGCTCAGTGGTAAAGAATCCACCTGAAAAGAGACACGAGTTTGATCCCTAGGTCAGGAAGATCCCTGGAGGAGGAAATGGCAACACATTCCAATATTCTTGCCTGGGAAATCCCATGGACAGAGGATCCTGGCAGCTACAGTCCATGGGGTCTCAGAGTTGGAAATGACTTAGTGACTAAACAACAACAAGAAGCCTGAACTAAACTAAATTTCCCATACATACAGACACACACATACACACGAACACACACCACTTGCTGTCAGTCAGCATCTACTGAATGCTTACGATGAATAAAGCATTGTGATAGAGACAAAGGCAAATCCATTCACTCTGGGCCTCAGTTTCCTCATCAATAAAATGAGGAAGTTAAGGTAATTAAAGACATTTAAACAATTATTCAGGCTTGCTAGTGGCTGAGATGGTAAAGAATCTGCCTGCAATGTGGGAGCCCTGGGTTTGATCCCTGGGTTGGGAAGATCCCCCGGAGAAAGGAATGGCTACCCACTCCACCATCCTTGCCTGGAGAATTTCATGGACAGAGGAGCCTGGCAAGCTACAGTTCAAGGCATCACAAAGAGTCGGGCACAACTGAGTGACTAACACTTTCACTTTCACACAATTATACACCACAGGCAATTATCAATGTGTAACAAATGAGGAATACGGACAACTTGAACCGCAGACATCCTTAAAAAATGGAGCAATCAAATTGAACTGGGAAATCAGGAAAGATTTGCTAGAAGAAGACTGGTCAGAAAAGAGGCAACTAAAAAGATGAGGGAAGGTAAACTAGAAAGCAAAACATCAGGAGTATAGGCAGAGAGATTCGAACGTAAGAGGGTATATGAAGAGGAGAAGAAAGAGGACTGGGGAAGCAGGGAGGGGAGAAAATTAGAATCATATGAAGAAAATAATGTCTTGGAAGAATAACCTAACAGCTATGTGCAGGAAGCACTAAACAGCACTGTGAGGGTTGGGAGTCGGCAGACGTGGGGTGCGGGGAAACGTCAAGCCTGAAGGAGCAAAACCTGTTCTGAAGCTACCACACACATAAGGGTCCAGAAGCAAGATGATGAAGGTCTTATCAGGGCAGGGCAGTTTCAGTACAAACTGGAAAGAAAAAGATAATAAGAAAGATACAGGACCTGTTAACAAGAATGACAGGACTTGCTCACTGCCAACTGATGTTACAGATATCTTATGAACACCTTTTGCTAAAAGAAAAATTATTCAGAGCTTTGTTTTCATCTATAACTGACCAGTTGGCTATCATGAATAAGCTTTCTGTGTTTTATTCTCTCGCACTTTAAAGTAATATTTGTGCAAAACATGGGTGTGCTATGAAACTCAATGTGTATGAAAAGAGAAAAGGTCTCTGGACAAAATTCCTTCATGCTTATACAGTCTTTACTAACAAAGTAACTAGAAAGCTTTTGACATAACAGACCAGGTATCATAAGTGACATATAGTAAACCAAAATACATAAACTGAATTAATTTTTTTTAAAAAGGGCTAATCAAACTAACCTCTAGAAATGCTGAGCATTAGGAATTAGTAGTTCTCCCTTTCTAAACACTGCAGTAGATACCATCATAATCACTAGCATTTTTTAAGTCATCATTATGCCAAGCACTGTGCTGCTGAATTCTCACAACGACATGATCCCTATTTTACAGACAGGAAAGTGAAAGCTCAGAGTGGTTAAGTAACTTACCTAAAGGTCACTGCAACGGTAAGGGAGAATGTTATGTTCGCATGATTCTAAAAACAGTATCTCTGCCACTACTCTTCATATTAATGCAGAGGGGAATATACACCAGCTTTAACTACAACTAAATCCTAGCTAATGACCCTACTATAATAACAGAGAAAAGAACTGTCATTTATTTCCATTATAAATTATTAAAGTTCCAGGAAAAAGGACAAAATGCTGACAACACCCCCGTCATTCTCCTCATCTAAAAAGCTCCCATACTGATTCTCTTGAACAGTTTTTACATATGAGATGTAAAAATACTATTATTTATCCATCTGTTTATTTAATAAGCATGACGACATTTCATCCATCCATCCATCCAACCACGGTGGAGTCAAATGTCTATAGGACAAGGATGTGAATCAGGCATGCAATAGGTACTATCCTTACATTCCCAACATCATGCCCCACTAAGTACTTACTAACCTGATATGTGATGATTATTAATTAAACATTAACCTCAACAAACATGTGGGATATATGTGAAATAACAGATGAAGAGTCACAGCAAACTCAAGGATGGGGCCACATCATATTTATCTTTGATTCCTATCTTTAGTGAACCAAACTATTGCCAAATTATTAATACTATGGAATCTTGCTCAAGCTTCTTTATTTCCATATAGCTTATATGCCTCATCTGAATAAGGTGGTAATGATCTCTGCCCAGCCTATCTCACACAGTAACTATAAGGAATAAATGACATCATAAGGTCAAAGGGCAATTAAATCAAAGTACTGAGAAAACAAGACAGCACTATAACAAACGTTGTTAGTCAATTCTTCCCACAGAATGGTCACACCTTCACTATTGCCTTCATTTTTCTAAAACTTCTAAAATCTAAAATTTAAGCTAACAACAACACAATCCTCCCCTTTTGGGTTACATTGGGTTGAAAATCTAATTTTATATTTCAGCTATGCCACAGAAATTCAGATTGATCAAGTCCTTTTTCGGCCTCTAAGGTTTCATGGGACAGGCAGGTATCATATTTTTCTTTGATTATTCTTATACCATGCTTACAAATGGGTCATAGTAAACCTGGAGAAAAAAGGAAAAGAAAATTTGATAATGGTGGTGGTTTTATTTAGGAACAGAACAAATGTCTAACTCTTATCGAGAGCAGGTATTTCTTCTAATGGGCCAGTGGATAACTCCTTGCCTACATTCCTGCCTCAGTTGAGAAATCAAACAAGAAACAAGTTACCAGCTACCAGGTCTGGCAAACAACTCAGCAATTCTAGCACTAACTGATTTTATGTAAATTCTCAACTTTCACCAAATAGCATTTCAGCAAGGCAGTAAATGAGTCCATAATTGTAATCGACTCCTGAGTAATATAATATGACCCATAAGATGGAGGTCATTTGAGGACCAGAAAGAAGAATAAGAAGCAAACTAAAGACAGACAGATGAACTCTCAATCTTGATGAGAAAATTCAGCATGGTCTGCCACCCATCCAGCATTTTTTCACAAGCAGACTCTGGGCATGGGTGATAGGTTTTTCCACTGTAGTTACAATTTCATTTCACAAGGTAAAAGGCTCTCCCATCCAAGTGTAATAGGAAAACAGAGAGCCTGTCTCTCTGCGAATTACTGAAACACAGTTTGTGACAGCCTATTCTGCCAAGTCAGAGAAAGGCCACCCCATTCACTCCCTCAGCACCTGCCCACTAGGGGGGCAATAAGCTAGTATAATAAGAAGTGAAGTAGAAAAGACCAGCTGGGCACAAAATGGTCCACAACCCAGTGGCTTTTTACAAAAAGAGGGGTGTTGGCTTTTATTTTTTGGTTCTAGATACTTGTTTTTGGCCTGATCTCATGGAGAGTCTTAGGACAGAAACAGAGTGTTAATTTCATTAATCTCCAATGAAATATGGCCATAGGAACAAAATTATTAAAAAAAAAAGATAAAGACGAATAAAATATATTAAGCAGATGGCTTTTTTAAAAAAGTCATTTCAATAACGTGTCTTAAGAAAAATGACCAGTCTAGAGTCACAGTATATAACTGATTTAATGGAACAAATCTGGGTGGGTTTTTTTTTTAAGTCTTTTTAAAATTTTATTCCTAGGACAATGCTTAGATATAGCTCATCTAATGTAGATGAATTTCTAAACAGACAAAATGGTCTTTTCCTCCTTTTCTAGCAGTTGAAAGAGAACTACCTAGAATGAATCTAGGCCTTTAATTTTATCCCAATCCTTAATCTAAATAACATGAGTGGGGGAAATGCTCTCATTCTTCATTTACTAGGTACCCAATAAATGTTAGTGGGCACTACTACAGCACAGGGGAAATGTCCCAAGCAGGCCACAACCACCCTAACCTTCCAAAGACATGGAATTCACCTAAAACTCATAAGCAAGATCAAAAGTTACATTAAGAGATGCTTTTCCTAGACCGCCATTTTGGTACTTTTCATCTGATCTGATTTATTTCAGAGCATATTGAAACAGCTCCAAAAAATGAGTGTTTGGTTTATCAGTACAGATTATCAGGGAAGTTGGATGATGAATGAGGAAAAGAAGTAAATTCTTTTCCATATAATTTTGATTCTAGAAATATCAAGATGAGAATAGCTCCCAGCAAAACAACAGCTTGAGATACAGAAGTCTTGTTAGACAGTGCTTGCAGGAAAGTACTGGAGCAATAACCAACTCCCTTCCAGTCCAACTAGAAGAAAGTCCTGAGGAGGTGCAAACCCTTCCCAGCCCTATTCCTGCTCATCAGCATGGAGGCTCAAACACGAGGCACTCCTTGTACACACCTTCTGGAATAATATGCTATGTCACACTCACAGACTCAGATTGCTCAAGTTCAACAATCCCTGCTGGTCTTTATTAAAAAACAAAACAAAACAAAAAAACAAAAAACTCCACCTGCTCTTTATTTTCCAGTTCCCACAGCAATTTTTCACAAAATCCAACAGGATAACTTCACGCAAGTTTTCCTGGCTTTCTAGGGTCTGAGAAAACTAAGCAGTAATTTAGAAAAGAATAGTGCTAACGACCACTCCCTATTTCAGACCAAGTAGCACTGCCCCATCAGCACCAATAATCCACTCTGCAACTAACAAAACGAAACCCCCCTTCCTAGGAGCACACAACCTACTGTACTGACGCCCCGAGTCAACAGTACAACGTGTGCTGAGTGCTACATGGCTGCAGTCATGTTGGACTCTTTGCGACCTCATGGGCCGTAGCCCTCCAGGCTCCTCTGTCGGTGATATTCTCCAGGCAAGAATACTGGAGTGGTTGCCATGCCCTCCTCCAGGGGATCTTCCTGATTCAAGATGGAACCCACATCTCTATGTCTTCTCCATTAGCAAGTGGGATCTTAACCACTAGCACCACCTGAGAAGCTCACTCAGAAGTATAATGAGACCTTATTTTTCTGAATCACAAATGGGTGGAGAGAAAGCAGATTTGAAAAAAAATTTTTTTGGTTTGGATTACTCAATAGTTTTTAAATTAAAGAAGAGGGTATTTAGATGGGGGCAGTTGTCACGACTCTAAAAATAAATAAAGCCACGGACCTGATATCCATGTAAATCTGGGGTGACTACATGGCCACATCAGCTCCCAGCACGTGAGGAATGGCAATCTCCATTGCCAAGGTAGACACTGTAAAAATACACTTAAAATGCATACTAATCCCTAATCTATCAAAAGCTTATGCATCTCCAATGCCCAATTCTCTAATCACTGCCAAGCCAGAGATGATGTGTGTTTTCTCAGAACTCCAGTGGTATTTTCTGTGCAAAACACTCCAAGGGTACTTACCACACAGCAAGGTGAGTGTTTTTGCTATCAACTGGAGTTATTATTTCTTGCCACCCTAATAGCACCCAACAGGGCTTATCATACAAAGGAGGAACCCAGTAAATGCCATGATCTGTCACAGAACTTTAGAAAGGATTCCACTGACTCGTCCCTCAAGTTGAGAACACAGCAGATGACATGCGAAAATCAGATATTTATGGATTTTGTGCCTAGATTTTTTTTTTCCTTTGGTCATAGCAGCAGAGGTAGCCATCATCTGGGGTTCTATCTTCCTCTTGTTTTAGTCCTCCTTGTTCCTTTAGGCAAATGGAGTAAACCTGGGCCACAGAACTGATTGTTTCGCACTACCTTAAGAAAATATTGATATCTTTAAATGTACCTTTGATTTCATTTTTCTGTAGAAACACTCCAAAAGGTTCACCAAAAGGGCTCTAAACATGTTTAAATGATTTACTTTAAAGGAAAAATTGTTTTTAAAAGCCCGATTTCTGAAAGGCAACAGCTGTTGGATCCCACCTCGTGTTCCCTCCTAATGCATTCAGAGTGACTCTTCAGTACTGCGTGAGGGGTGTGCTCCCCCTCCCCCGCACCCCCAGAGGTGCTCTTCACAGACCAGAATTCCTCTCCGCAGCCAACCGACGGCTGAGCTGCAGCCTCTCGAGGCGGGGAGATGAGGCCCAGAAGCGCTGACAAGCCCTCCCCAGCAGCAGTGATGCAGAGCGCCAGAATAAACTCTGAAGCGGCTTCTCACGGTTGAAAGGACAAGACTCAAGCTGTTTTCTCACATCCTCTGCCTCTTAAGGTTACAACAGACCAGCCTCTGATCCAATTAAAATCCCTATAGTTTATGTTTTCGCAAAGAAGGACAAAGCAAAAATGACCTGTGCTTGCTGGCAACATAACCAGCCATGTATGGCTGTGGTTGATAAATGAAGAGTTAAAAAAGATTAAAAATTTAAGTCATGACTGCCACGAAATTGTTTATTCATGGTAAGGTGTTTTGGGCAGTTACAGCTGTACAACAGTAAATTGTTAACAACCGTTTCCTGAAGAAAAATTTCCATTATAGATCACAGATAAGACAAGAAACAGAGTGCAGTGCCACTGGGAGATCAACGCTCCAACAGATCGAGAATGTGTTAGATGCAAGTCAAGAGGGCTGACTCTTCCCTGAAACCACGCCCAAGAAAAATGGTACTAGGAGGAAGATGACATTTACCCTAGTTGCTGCATCTGATTAAAATTAGGTAATTTTTAAAATTTCAAGTGCACTTTAAATTTGATGTAAGGCGTAATTAAAAAATCAGATTAAAAAAATATAATTAGGGCAGCAGGGTGAAGATTAGCAGCAAGAGGGGAAAAAACAGTTTAGCTTGGAGAAAACAGGAGGGAAATGGCAGCCTGTCAAAGTTATTACAGGGGGACTTGTTTTTTTTTCCTTTTTAAAGACCAGAACTTAACAACTTGGAACATCTGTGCCCTTGCCTTTCCCAAGTATGCCATGTCGAGCACACTTCTTGCGTCAGTCTTCTCCCCAGCAGGAACCAGGCTGGTGAATCAGCAAAATGTCAGTATCTTCAGAAAGCTGCCACTATTATTTTGAGTTGGCAGGAACAGAAAAAAGAAATCAGAGTTCTGTTTCCAGAAACAAAAGAGGTGATGGCTGTATCGACACACAAGGTAATGGGTGACACTGCAACTCTGTCAGGGGTGCAGTGAGTCCTATAGGGAAAGACTCAGGGTGTGCTAGAAAAGGACACTGGACTGGAAACCCCCCACCGCAACAGCCAGTGGTTCAACATCTGGACCTCAGACATACTACTAACTAAACAAATACGGCTCTGGATGAAGTCATCTCTAAAGTCCGTTTGGATTCTGAAAATCTACCCTTCTATAGTTAAGCTGAAATGTGAAGTCACAATTAGAACTCTTGGTTGCTAACTCTGGGAGGGCCAGTTACCTTAAATAGGTATCCTGAAGTCCAGTATCCTAAATAGGACTTATGCTAGACATCCACTATGTTTACTGACGGATGCTGCTTGAGCATCACTGCAGCCTGCGGTTCCTGGGGGTTGAGCACAGAGCCTGATAAGCACTCAGAGCCATGCTTCTCAAATGAATTCACGAGACCCATATCGAGCTCACTCAAAATAAGCTAACTGACTGGGGTTCTCGTACCACCCAGAACCACCCAGTGAATCCTGGGGAATATTCTCATCAATCCGGATACTGACAGAGAGATTCTCCAGACTGTCTAACATTACATGAAGTATCAGAAACGGCTTAAGATCACCCTTCAAGAAGCCTGAGTTAAAATTATTCACTGATTTATTTCTATGAGAATTATCAGGCAGGAAAGAACCTAGTCAGACATGCTCTCAGGAGAGAGATTACCAGAAAGATGAAAATAACATGAAGCAGCAGCAGATCTCCCATGAATATCACTCAAGCAGACGAACTACATGTCTCTTACCTTCGGAAATCTGGATTCAAACAGAACAACTACTGAAGAGAATTTGTTTTAATGACCATGACCACGACCACAGGCACATCAAACACCTTTTCCACTAAAGCGGTTTTGAATCTGATAACAAAGTGTAGAAAGGTTTTGGAAGTCATGATTCAGCTTCAGTTAAAAGCATTATTTACTAAATACCTACTGTGAAGTTGCTCAGTCGTGTCCGACTCTTAGTGACCCCATGGACTGCAGCCTACCAGGCTCCTCGGATTTTCCACGCAAGAGTACTGGAGTGGGTTGCCATTGCCTTCTCCTTACATATGATGCTGCTGCTACTGCTAAGTCACTTCAGTCATGTCCAACTCTGTTCGACCCCATAGACTGCAGCCCACCAGGCTCCCCTGTCCCTGGGATTCTCCAGGCAAAAACACTGGAGTGGGTCGCCATTTCCTTCTCCAATGCATGAAAGTGAAAAGTGAAAGTGAAGTTGCTCAGTCGTGTCCGACTCTTAGCGACCCCATGGACCGCAGCCTACCAGGCTGGTGGGCTGCTGTCTATGGGGGACTTAGCAGCAGCAGCAGCATATGAACTCCCTTAATCCTCTCAACAACACTGAAAGGCAAATGTTTATACACACACACACACACATACACACACAGGATAGGATGTGAGTTTGAGCAAACTCAGAGCAACAATGAAGGATAGGGAAGCCTGGAGCGCCTCAGTTCATGGGGTCTCAAAGAGTCAGACAGACTGAGCGACTGAACAACAACACAGAGGAGCCTGGTGGGCTACAGCCCAGGGAGACACAAAGATTCAGACACGGCTGAGTGAGCGCACGCACGCACACACGCACATACACACACATATATTTTTAAATGCCATCTATGAATATACACAGTATCATACCCACAGAACAGTCTATAGCATTTAAGTCTTGAAATCAAGCTGAGAAACTAAATTCACAATTTTTAGATCCTTCAATGATTTAATGTTCTATGCCCTTAAGACTGTTAGACCTTAAGGCACCCAAGTCTGGTTATGTCCCAGTGACATAACTCATCTACTTTTGCAGATGAGAATACTAAGGGCCAGAGGTGGGGGGAGGGCACCAAATTTCATACTAGAAATAAAGCTGGGAGTCAAACCTAGATTGCCTATTTATGTCTAATGACCAGTTAACAAACATTAAATGTCATGTGCACTCAGTCCTCTGTAAAGGAACTGGGACTATAGCAGTAGACAAAGTAGATAAAAATCCCTGTCTTCCTGGACAATAAATGTGAAGCTAAAGGAAGGTTCATGGTCTCCTCTAGGCTCGGCTCCACTGGGCCATCTGTTAACAAAATGATGTCTAGATCAACAGATGCAAATCCTGCCTGGTCTTGCCTATATAATGGGCCCCCAAATCAAGATCCTAAAAAATTAATGCTGTTAATATAAGAACAGATACATCACGATGAATTCTAATACTAATAAGAGCAAATAGGACAATTAAGGGTTGCCCAAGATTTGTTAATAGATTAAAAACCAGACTTCCGAATGAGTAAAAAGCACCGTGTGTTTCAAGAAGGGAGATAATTAGAATGGAAATAGAACACCAGACGTGACAGCAGACATCAGCAGAGACAAACAGGAGAAGAGAGTAAACAGCACTCCCCCACCACATCCGTCCGCCTTCCCATTGAGGACAGATCTGAAAGGATATCTGTGTTATCATGTCCAAGCAGCCCGAGAAGAGACTGAACAGCATTCAGCTCTACCAGAAGGTGGTACAGGTCTGGCATGGTGGCCACCACGTGCATCTCCTGAATGATGTCATTGAGGTCCAGCTCGGATTCCATAAACCTAGGAAGGGAAAACAAGACAGTGTCACTGCAGGGGAAGGGGTGCAATCAGTGGTGAGGAACAGACAGCAACATAATCCAGACAGAGACAATCTGTCAAAGCATCTTCAACAGACCAACCAAGAAGAATGCTCATCCAAACATCACAGTGTCACACAACTTCCCTGGGAAATCGATTTCCTCATTACAAAAATCAATTCTGGATTCAGACCTCGTTACAGGGTTCCCCTTACCCTTGCAGTCACAAGTTCCCTTTGAGAGGCTCTGAAAGCATTCTGCCGCATTCAGTGATCTATCTGCCCACCAGTTCTGTGGATTAGTTACCATTACTCCTTGGAATGGCAATTCACTTTGTTGCCCTGAAGGTAGGCATCTTGCTAATCCAAAAAGGACTTCTCTTTCCTGTCACTTCAGATCAAGGGCCAATTATCCCCTTACCCAAAGGAAAATACAGATTCTGCTACCATCCAGAAATACCTTCCCCTCCCCACCCCCTTTCCAATGAGCTGTTGAAGAGGAACATCCCAAAGTAAAGCAGGTAAAGTCTGGCATTCCATAACCCCATACCTTAAGTAGCATAATACTTCACTCACATTTCCACACCTGAACCTTTCAGCCAACCTACACCCCGGCCCTTTCAGCCAACCTACACCCCGGCACTAAGAAAGAACTGCTTTGCATTCACCCCTGCATGCCCTTCCCAAGTGTCTGACATTGAAGAAATGCCCACTAAGCTTTTGATGAGCAGGACAGGAAAGTTTGTTCTGAGAACACAATGCGGGATCCATGTAGAGCAACTGAACAATACCTGACTGAGGAATCAGTGGTTAAACAGACTGGAGCCAGACGGCCTGGCTCTGAACCTCACTTACCCACTTACTTAGCCTCTCTATGCCTCAGTTTCTTCATCTGTATAATAAATAGAATAATAAAGTTACCTATCTCACAGGCTACTGTAAAAAGTTAATGAACACACACATAAAGCACTTTAAAAGTGTTTGCCATGCAAAAAGCACAATATGTGTGCTCTCATTTCCATTACTACAATTATTATTTATAATATGTCTACCTTCCCTTCTAGGATGTAAGCTTCTTAAAAACAGGAATTATAAGAATGGATACATGTATATGTATGGCTGAGTCTCTTTGCTGTTCACCTGAAACCATCACAACATTGTTAATCAGCTATACTCCAATACAAAATAAAGAGTTTAATAAAAAATAAATACAACACACCAAATAAAGCAGAAATTAGATCTTTTGTCTCTACATATCCACTGCTGCTGCTGCTGCTAAGTCACTTCAGTCGTGTCCGACTCTGTGTGACCCCATAGACGGCAGCCCACCAGGCTCCTCCATCCATGGGATTTTCCAGGCAGGAGTACTGGAGTGGGGTGCCATTGCCTTCTCCCTACATATCCACAGATGCCTGCTAAAGAAAAGGAACACAAGTAGGGATTCTTGAAGTCATTGACTCATCAACAATAGATACCGAGGAGCTGGGCAAACACTGTCTCTCCAGAACTTGGGAGATCGTGCAAGAACAAAATCTAGAGACTACCATTTTTAAAAACATGTCCATATTTTATACAATATCTTACCACTGTTTCTCTCCATTACTATTTTTAACCATAACATTTATATATATATATATATATATATATATACATACATATATGTTTTCTGATGATAAAACATTACTTTTCGTAAAAAACTGGGGAAAGATAAGCCCTCAAAAAGTAAACAGAGATCTTAAAAGTGACAAAAATAAAGAAAAGTAAACAGAAATCATCTATAACCTTATTAGCCAGAAATAACCACTGATAATACTCTGGTAAGTTTAAGTCATTGTTCTCAACTTTTGGCCTTCCCCCTACCCAAAAGTAGCCTACATAGTATATAGTTCTAAGCACGATTTTTGCTTATTGTTGTCAGCAGAGGCTGAACAATTTCTCTTATCGTTAAACATTCCACAACAGGAAAAGTCAGTGTCCAGCACACCTCCCAGTCCTTCTTCTCCCAGGGCAAAATTCCACACTGAGCACAGCATCGCCCCTGCGGAGCCCAGACAAGACTTCAGAATCCTTCTCAACACAGCATTTCAGTGACAACAAATGATATTAAGATACATGTGTTCATATTTTTGTGTTAAGATAACTCCCAGGAAGGAAAAGTACCAAGTCAAAGAATATGCATAACTTAACAGGTTTTGATATATCCTGCCAGAAAGGTACCAACAGTGTATAAGTTTATTTCCCCTCATCCTGTTCAAAACAAGTATTATCTATTTAAAATCTCCAATTTGAGATGGGAAATGCAGCTTTTTAAAATTTTGCATTTCTGATATCACAATGGTTAAAATTAAATTGCTGTTTACTAGCTATCTGTATTTCTTCTTTGCCCATTTTTCTATCAGGGTGTTCATCTTATTTATTGATTTATAAGTACTCTATATATTAAAGAAATTAATCTCTGTCACACATTGCAAAAAAAAAAAAAAAAAAGAGAAAAATATTTGCCCTTTACTTTGTACATTGTGCTTTTTGATACAAAGGTTTTTAATTAGGGAAATTTTTGCCTCACGAATTCTATTTTACATGTATTCTGAGCAAGGTTTTCTCTATGCTAAGATCAGATATATTTTATGGTGTGCTTTTATGTTTATACATTTTTAAATGTTTAAGAGTAATAAAACTAAGATTTATTTCAGAGTATAATATAGGACAAAGATCTAACTTTATTTCTGCAAATGTCTGGCCCATTGCCCCAGTACCATAATCTATCTTTTATCCACAGATTTGAAGAAATGCCACCTCTATCGTACACTAAATTTTAATGCATACTCTAATCTGTTTATGGGCTTTCACTCCATTTCATTGATTTGTCTGCAAATTCCTGAGCCAGGACCACACTTTCCATAGTGTTACAGTATATTTTATGTCTGTTACTGCAAAACACTCCCATACTAGCCTTCTTTTTAAATGCTCCCTGTCTGTTCTCAATTGTTTATTATTCCAAGTAAATTTTAAAATTATTTTTGTCAAGGTCCCCCGATACCACTTTTTCTAAAAAAGTCTCCTTCCACAGTGCTTACAAACAGATTACCTTTTAAATCACTAGCTCCCCATCACTTCAAGTGTGGAAGCCAAATCAGAATCATGACTTGGAAGAGCTGGTGCAGAATTCAAATATTCTATGGGGCAGCAGATCTATATAATCTTTGAATCTAATGGGCTCAGCAAACCTCTAAGGCTTCTTTGCCTTATGTGGGTAATTACAAAAAAAAAAATCTGATTTCTTGAGACTAACTTGACAAAAGATTTTTACAGCTCACCAGGAAGAATTAGCAAGGGAGACTGGGCAGCAACTAGTAATAAACAAATCATGCTGGATACAAGGAAGCGATCGGGGGACTTGAGTGATAATCAATGAATGAATGTCAGCCTGGAGAGAGGCTTCTGGTGGTACCCTTCAGGGCTCCATCCTTAAGTCTGTTTAAGTATTTTACTGTTATTTTTTGACCCACGACTCAGGTGAAGATACATAAAAGGCAAACTTAACAAATGTCATATAACACAAAGCTTATAGTGAACACAGCAGCTGACAGAATCAATTCAGAAAGTTCCTGACAGGCAATGATGACAGGCCAAATCTAACAGGAGGAAAATTACCTAGGATCCACATGGAGAATAATGCACTGAACCAGAAAGGCAAGAATACATGGATCAGGAAAGACAGTATAATAAGTGGAAAAAAGTGAAAGTCACTCAGTCGTGTCCGACTCTTTGCAATCCCATGAATTGTAGTCTACCAGGCTCCTCTGTCGATAGTAAGTAGACATGTGTGGAAAGGACTTGATGATTTTAAGTCAACAGTAACCACAATACAAATCAGACCATGAGACAGCTCTGCCAGGACACAGACTGCTTCTCAGTCCTCTCTGGACACCTAGCACTGGACACACCCCCTGTCCACTGCAGAAATTCCAAAGGTGCCTGTCAAAGGGAGAAGTGGAAAATTGCTGCCTCAAATGCTACCATGGTTTTAGGCTGCTTAAAAGAAGACAATAAGATAAGAGAAATGCTGACTATATGGCCTAAAAGTTTGTGACATCTGTTATGGGAATCTACTTTGTGAGGGATGAAAGTGAAAGTGAAAGTCGCTCAGTCATGTCCAACTCTTTGCGACCCCAGGGACTACACACAGTCCATGGAATTCTCCAGGCCAGAATACTGGAGTGGAGTTATGGAAACTAAATAACTTGGGGAAGCAACTGAAATCATAAGGAGTCTAACTACCCTCTTCCATGAGGATCTGTTGAAATTCTTTTTCATTCTGAGTTGAAATCTAAAGAGTCAGAGCTGTCAAATGATGAAATAAGTTTCTTTGGAAAGTTATACCCTTGTCACTGGGGGTAATTAATAAAGGGTGATATTTTAAAAAATCAATAATTAGAAGGGAGAAATAGACTTGTACTTTCCAGTCCCTTCCAACTTTGAAATTCCTCTTTCACATATGCAATCCTAACCAAGTATCTTTAAGTTTAGAAACTCAGAAAATTATCAAAACAAAATAAAACCAGCAGAAGTCAACTGTGAGCAGGGATATAGCATAAAAATACCACTGGGGTCCCATGTTACAAGAGTAGCGTGATATGGTGAGAAATGCTTGGACTTGGGAATGAGATTGACCTGGGTCACATCCAGCCTGTGTAACCATTAGCAGTTTGTTACTAAGTATTTATGGGCACATACTAGGTGTCCATATAACAGACAACAATCCCAGTTCTGTCCTCACTGAACTACCCTAGCACAAATATAAATAATCTATTGCATCCAATTAGTAGCAAGAATATCCAGCACTGCCCAAGAAAACTGCCCCTGGAACACAGAGCACCAGACTCCAACCTTGTCAAGGGAGACAGAGAATATTAACTAACCTACTTCTAAAACTCAACTTCCTTCATCTTTCTCTCTGAATTAAAGTGAGGATTAAAAGAGATAAAAAGAAGTTCCTAACAATTGTTGGTAGATAGCAGGCAATCAATGAATCTAGATTCCATCAAGTTTGCTATGCTATAACAAAGAAAATTCTCTTTTTGCTGACAGAAGTACAAGCTGACTCATTTTTAAGCACACGCTACACTGTTTGCAGATGGCTGTCTAGGGATTAGGCATACCTTCAGCAACAGATGACTCACAGCTGGGGGAGAGGATCAAGTTAGAGGTCAATGGGAAAGCAATAGAGCAACATATTAAAACAGTACCCCAGGCTGAGATGGGGTCACTGATTCCATCTGGTATGACGGAGAATATTCCGCTAGCCTGCTTATGTACATTTGCTTCGTATCAGCAGGATGCCCTCCTTCAACCACAAAAGTGAATTTTAGCAAGTGACCAGCAGTGTTCAAAAACACTATAAAAGCACCAGAAACCAGTACATGCTCCTGCAATCACAAAACCAGCTATAAGTGCACAGAGAACATGGTGCTTTCTTCACTTGCTTAAAAGCATGGTCCTGAGATTGAAGGGTCAGCGTAGGTGGTGGCTGGGGATCCTTTCAGGGGTCTATAACATCAAAACTATTTTTAGACTAACTCCAAAACATTATTTGCTTCTTTTACTCTCTTTCTCTCGGGAGTATACAGTGGAGTTTTTCAGAGGACTATACAACGTGTGATGCTACCACTGCTCTAATGGCGAATGATATGTGTGCTTGAATATTCTAGAATCTTCTAAGATAAGCACTTTGGGGTACTCAACAATTTATGTGTACAAAAGATGCCTGAGATTAAAAAATTTGAGGGCCACTGAACTAAATAATTCTGCCCCTGCAAAAATGAAGAGAAAAACTACTAAAGGACTTACTGGGGAAATAGCACACTCCACTCTATGTGCTGTTTGGGAGAAAGATCACACAGTGCAGAGCAGAGGCTGCATAAGGAGAATTGTCAATTGAATCTGAAACGCAGCCAAATGAAGAGAGGCATTTTTTGGTATGCAATCAAAATGACAATTGCATATATGGGAAAATAAATTTGAATGTTTCTGATCTCAACCGGAAAGTTTCATTCAAATATGCTCTAGCAATTTTCATCTTAATTGCACCTCGCTGGTCTAGAGAATTATAAAAGACCCTGCACCAGTAAGAATTCAAGAACTCAAGGTTAAAACACAATGTAGTTTCCTGACTGCTTTTGGACATAAAAAAAAAATGTTCTTTATGCATGATTTCAATTTGCAAATGTTCAGATTTAAAAACTAAAATAGTATATATATTGTCTGAATGACAAACACTGTTGATATTTTTAAATAAAATAACATTTCCTTAAAACCACTTCATGAATTGTAACAATGAATTCATGTAGTACCTACGACGTAGATGGTGAACAAAAGCTGCAGAAACCCACTGCTTAAAAGTATACCCACCAAATGGGCAAAGGCAATACTGGCATTTCAATAAGTAAACTGAGTTTCTTAAATTTCCAGTGTCATCCATCTATGGCATAGCTGCCTCATAATGTAGCCTGAAGTTCCAAGAAATGGGGATATAGTAAATATGACGTCAACTACGTAAGACCTCTCACGCGTACTGAGTACCTACAGTATGGCAGGCACTGTGCTAGGTACTACAGAGACAAGCAACACACAGTCCACCGAAAAGGAGCACAGAGTTGAATGCAGAAAAACCACTGAGTAAAGAAACAACAATAAAACAAATGGCACAGATGTTAAGGCAGATCAAATTCATTATGGGCAAGAATGCAGGGAAAGAGACCTGCTGATGGAAGAACTAAAGGAGACAGTGGAGAATTTGGCAGTAGCTATCACCCAGGTGGCTCAGTGGTAACGAATTTGCCTGCCGTGCTGGAAATGCAGGAGATGCGGGTGTGATCCCCAGGTTGGGAAGAACCCCTGGAGGAGGAAATGTCTCCGGTCTTCTTGCCTGGAGAATCCCATGGAGAGAGCCTGGCGGGCTACAGTCCATGGCGTCACAAAGAGTTAGACACGACTGAGCACCCATGCACGCATCAAAGTTTAAAATGTTCATGCTTTCAATCTGGGAATTCAGTATTTAGATATGTATCCTAGAGAAACACATGGATACCAAGACAAATGTACATACAGGTTCGCTACAGTATTACTCATAAAATCAGTATTACAAATAACATTGTAAATCAACTATGCTTCAATAAAAAAGGGAGACTAAAAAAATAACCAAATGTCCATCTAGAAAAACGTAACAAATAAATCATGGTTATCTCCAAACTACAAAATACTATGCAAACAGCCACAAAGCATAAGGTAAATATGCATATAGTAACATTGAAAGATACTCTGTTTCATGACCAAAAAGTAAAGGTGCAAGATAAGTACAGTATGACTTAGGTGGGAAAAAAATTTTGCATACCTATATATATATATGTAAATCAGTGTACAGAAAATAATGAAAAAGGATACTCACAGAAGTGTTCACAGGTGCTATCTCTAAGTAGGGGAATGGAAAGGGGGTCAGTGCAGGGAAAGAAAGCTTCCATCTTTCACATTTTTCATTCTACTTATGCACTGTTGGTATTTTTTATGACGACAGTCTATTTGCGTATTACTTATATAACCAAACACACACACATGCGGAATGACAAGTACAATTACTGCTGTATGGTAGTGCTGGTGGTGCTCAGCTGCTCAGTCGTATCCGACTCTTTGTGACCTTAGAGACTGTAGCCTGTTGTTCATGGATTTTTCCAGGCAAGAATACTGGAGTGGGTTGCCATTCCTCCTCCAGGGGATCTTCCCAATCCAGGGATCGAATCTGCATCTCTTGCATCTTCTGCATTGGCAGGTGGATTTTTTACCACGGAGCCATCAGGGAAGCCCATGTCATTCGGTGGAGGTCAGTGCAAAACCTGACGGGACTCTGGCGCTGGGAAAGCCGAGCTCTGATCCAGCCACTCCTACCATCAAAGGGGGCTGTGGCCTGAGGTCCAGTAACCAGGTTCTCCTCTCTCCACCTCCTCATCTACCATACAGACAGAATGCAGTGGACACCAGCCTTTCCAGGTTGACGTGAGGATAGAAGGCCCTCTGATACCCCTGTGCCTCTGTTCCTGCTGGTCACACTGCCTGGCGTGCCTTTCCCTGTTCTTTTCGACCTAACTAAAATCAAAATCAGCTCAAATACCACTTCTGCTGTGAAGCTCTCAATAAGCTCCAACTATTCACTGCTTCTTCCTCTTGTATTTCTTTTAAAGTATACTTTGTTCTACCATGTATTTACAGTCAGTCTCCCTAGTAATTTTGTTTGTCCATTTGTTTTTAAACCGTTTATTTTATATTGGAATGGAATACCAGACCACCTGACCTGCCTCTTGAAAAACCTGTATGCAGGTCAGGAAGCAACAGTTAGAACTGGACATGAAACAACAGACTGGTTCCAAATAGGAAAAGGAGTACGTCAAGGCTGTATATTGTCACCCTGCTTATTTAACTTATATGCAGAGAAGGTGATGGCACCCCACTCCAGTACTCTTGCCTGGAAAATCCCATGGATGGAGGAGCCTGGTAGGCTGCTGTCTGTGGGGTCACACAGAGTCGGACAAAACTGAAGTGACTTAGCAGCAGCAGCAGCAGCAGCAGAGTACATCATGAGAAACGCTGGGCTGGAAGAAGCACAAGCTGGAATCAAGATTGCCGGGAGAAATATCAATAACCTCAGATATGCAGATGACACCACCCTTATGGCAGAAAGTGAAGAGGAACTAAAAAGCCTCTTGATGAATGTCAAAGTGGAGAGTGAAAAAGTTGGCTTAAAGCTCAACATTCAGAAAACGAAGATCATGGCATCTGGTCCCATCCCTTCATGGGAAATAGATAGGGAAACAGTGGAAACAGTGTCAGACTTTATTTTTCTGGGCTCCAAAATCATTGCAGATGGTGACTGCAGCCATGAAATTAAAAGACACTCCTTGGAAGGAAAGTTATGACCAACCTAGATAGCATATTCAAAAGCAGAGATATTACTTTGCCAACAAAGGTCTGTCTAGTCAAGGCTATGGTTTTTCCTGTGGTCATGTATGGATATGAGAGTTGAACCGTGAAGAAAGCTGAGTGCCAAAGAATTGATGCTTTTGAACTGTGGTGTTGGAGAAGACTCTTGAGAGTCCCTTGGACTGCAAGGAGATCCAACCAGTTCATCCTAAAGGAGACCAGTCCTGGGTGTTCGTTCATTGGAAGGACTGATGCTGAGGCTGAAACTCCAATCCTTTGGCCACCTTATGCGAAGAGCTGACTCATTGGAAAAGACTCTGATGCTGGGAGGGACTGGGGCAGGAGGAGAAGGGGACAACAGAGGATGAGATGGCTGGATGGCATCACCGACTCGATGCACATGAGTTTGGGTGAACTCTGGGAGTTGGTGATGGACAGGGAGGCCTGGCGTGCTGCGATTCATGGGGTTGCAGAGTCGGACACGAATGAGCGACTGAACTGAACTGAACTGATAGCCAATTAACAATGCTGTAACAGATTCAAGGGGACAGCAAAGGGACTCAGCCATACATACACATGAATCCATTCTCCCCAATCTCTCCTCCCATTCAGGCTGCCACATAACATTGAGCAGAGTTCTTTGTCCCCTAGTAACCTTTAAACTTGAGTGCAAAGACTGTACTATTCAACTCCTCATTGCCTAGGGACAATATTAAGATTCATTAAAAGTGTATGTCCTGGAAGGGAGGAAGAGAGAGAAAGAGAGATTTAGGACATTAAAATCTGTATAAATACGAAAATCTACTTAGGATTCAAAACCGATTGAAAGCTATCAGAGTCTTCATAACAGCACTTCCTAGTGCACTGAGGAGCAATCAGATAACCATCAGTTCATGAGCACTTACTACATACCGGACACTGAGCTAAACCCTTGCCATTATTCTCATTTATTTCTCACAACAACCCTGTGGAGGAGGTACTATTTCTTTATACAGATGAGACACCTGGGGCTAAGAAAGAAGACCTGACTTGCTGAAGGTCATGTGGGAGTCACACCCATATCTGTCTAACCCCAAAGCCTTTGACATTTTCTCGGTAGTAAAGCTATCGCTAGTGGCAGCCATGGTTAGTTTTCTAGGGGCCTGGAAGAGAAATGCAAAAAAGAGTAAACAGATCCTAGGGTGGCATCTGGGAACCTGGCTTTTGAAACAGTTCCTAAGAGATAAGGTTTGCTTTACCCATCTGGGGCACTGAACATCTGCTTTCCGTCTGTGAGTCTGCAATTTTAGTAGTTGTTGCTGGCAGAGAATGCCATGGTCTGTCTTCAATAAATATCCTGGTCTCAGTCTCAAATGGGCTTCCCTAATAGAAACAGGGCACACGCGATGAGGTATTGCATTGCTGGAAGAAGGAGCCTGTCTGCTGACCCCTCCCAGGGGGCGGGAGAAAACACAGGAAGCCTGTTTGTGAATGTCTCCAAACTGCCTGATGTGTCTTTTCCCCTTGCTGATCCTACTGTGTACCCGAGTACCACTGATTCTGAGTCCCGAGAGAACTTCTAGTGATTTCCCAAACATGTGAGTCATCCTGGGACTCCCGACCCAAAGCACAGAAACCAAAGCAGACAAAACACACAAAGAGCAAAACAAAAATCAGCAACAAAGCATCTCAGAGGAGAAGGGGCAAAAAACAGCAAAACGAGCCTTACTTCTCTGGGTTGTCTGGAAACTTGATCCGCAACTCTTGGTTTTTGTATGATCTTTTCTCAAATGTCAGGATCATTTTCTTCACTGAGCTTTCATCCAATGGTTCTTCCTGGTGTAAAGAGACAACAATTCAGTCCAAAGGGATTGTTTCTTATTCACTAATCACTACTTCCTTCCCATGGCTTTTACTATGCCACTCTGCCACTCACCTTTCTGGATTAAGTGTACAATACACACATACTCCCCTCCACCCCCTATTAGAATGAGGGTTAAGAGTCTACATCATGTGCTACTTAGTATCATTACCCTGTGTGTCTCACATTTAGCCCAGGAAGTTCAGCTTAAGGTGTTAAAGATTCACTCATTCAACAAATACTTGAGTATACTGTATGGCATTGGAGTAAGCAACAGTAGTAAATGAATATTATATAATATTTATCTCATCCTTCTCTTCTTTCATACAGATAAGATAACCTTCAGAGTTTTAAAAGAACTTGTTCAAGGTCAAACCCTGAGTCAGTGACAGTGGCCCTCAATCTTCTCCCCACACCAGGGGTCAGGAAATTGTGGTCCACATGTCAAATTCAACTTAGAGCCTATTTTTGTATGCCCGCCCGCAACGTGGGAGACCTGGGTTCAATCCCTGGGTTGGGAAGATCCCCTGGAGGAGGAAATGGCAACCCCCTCCAGTATTCTTGCCTGGAGAATCCCCATGGAAAGAGGAGCCTGATGGGCTATAGTTCACTGTGTCACAAAGAGTCAGTCATGATTGAGTGACTAAGCACACACACACACACACACACACACACACACAAGATAAGAATGGTTATTAAGCAGCAACAGTCACTGCTTTGTGTTTCTTATACATTACATTACATTTCTTATACATTACTGTATCTAGCCCATCCTAGCTGCTGAGAAGGGAATCAAACAGGGACCTGGAATCCTGATACAGCAACAAGAATTTAGTAATCTCGCTCAGAGTAAGCATAAAAAACACCCCAGCAGGCCACATAGTTTTCTCACTTCTCATATACTGGAATAATACCTACAAAGGTAAATAAAATGAGTTTTTGAAAACAGAATCATTTCCTCCAAAAAAAAAAATCTACACTAAAATTTCAGAAATGCTTTTTCTTCAGTTTATTTCCCAGTTTAATCTGCTGCAGTTCACTCTGCCTCTCCAACACTCTCCCAACTCCTAGCTTCACAGCTTGATAGTCACTGACCATAACTCACACCGAATGCCATTAAGAGAACCAGAAATAGATCCTTTTGGAAAGCACTGAATCATCTCATAATTCTTTTAAGTTCCCAAAAATGTTAGCTATTATTTTATTAAATTTAGATTCTGACATATTGAGTTTTAAATGGGAGATACCTGTAACATTCATTTGTGCATGACACATTCCTTAGATTTTTAATCAATGACTCCTGGACCCAGAGGGACTCTGTTGGAACCACCCACAACCTGCTTCCCAGTGTCTATGGCTTTACAGAGAAGTTCCCTGACTTGGTAAAAACTGAAGTCAGTGCTCTGGCCCAGTCAGGACTCAGAGCTGTAGCTTCACTACTTACTACTCACGTAGCAATGTCACTTTGCTGAATGTATTATCTTCAAACCCTCACCAAGTCTCATTGATTCTACCTCATATGTGAGTCCATCCACTTGCATTTTGAATAAAATTCCATATTGTTCACATGACCTATATAAGGATGGTCTGGCAGGATCTGGCCCAGTAATCTCCCCAACCCCCAATCCCCGTTGGTGGCCCGTGTCCACTTGTTCACTGTTGACTCTCCAGCACCCAGGACAGGGCCTGGCATACAGGAGGCATCCAGTGACGATCTGCTGAAGGAAGGAAGGAAGGTAAGCAGAGAGGGGAAAACTATCACCTTTATCTTTCAAGGTCATAGAGATGACCTAAAGACATGAAGCACATAAATCTGTTTCATAAACTACATGACACTATACTAATGTAAGCTATTATTGTAACTCGTTGTAGCTTGGTTAGTCGCTAAGTCATGTCTGACTCTTTTGTGACCCCATGGACTGTAGCCCGCCAGGTTCCTCTATCCCTGGTATTTCCCAGGCAAGAATACTGGAGTGGGTTGCCATTTCCATCTCCAGGGGATCTTCTTGACCCAGGGATCAAACCTGTGTCACCTGCTTTGCAGGTGAATTCTTTATCAGTGAGAGACCTGGGAGGCCCTTATTGTAACACTTAGCATGAGTGTTAATGTACCCAACTTATCACTGGGATTTAACTAAAAAATAATTTAAATTTCTAGGAAAGGGTTAAATCACTTTTAAGCAACTTCAATACCCACGGCTCTTCTTTCCCTTAGCTAACATCCTGCCCACCCTGTAGAAGAAAACTTTATTAGTGTTAATAATACAGCTCTCACAGGATTCCCAAAGTCTTAGCCTCTCCAGGGTTTGGCCTTCCCTCCTTTAATCTGTCTCCAACACTGGGGGAAAACTGAATTATCAGTCTTAGTCATCGGCCACAGCAGTATCTCCAATAGCTCAACGTCAGAAACCAGAGGGAGATTTCAGAAAGATGAATGCTGGTGATGTAGCACAAAAAGGACAATCATATTTTACAAGTTCACGTGACTTTACAGGGGCAAACATCACTTGTTTTTCATCAGATGGGACTTTGGTGGCAGAGAGAAAATAACTCCTGGACTTGTAGCCCTCCATGTGTCATTTTTACAAAGCGATCTCTCTTTCCCTGTCCCTTCCCGGAAGGGCTGGTCCCACACTGCATTTCTGTCTCCCAGGCTAGAAACCATTTACCCATGACAGCTACTAGCCTAATCCCCCAGTACCAGCAGTGCCCGACACAGGAATTATACCTGCCAATTAACTGCTGCTGCAGGGCTAACAGATTGAGCAGAAGCTAGTGAGGAGGGAGGGCGAGAGGGAAAATGTGCTACACACACTGTTTGTCTAAGGCTGGCAGGACTGCTGTCCTCAGAGAGGAGATTCAGGACTGTCTCCCACCACAGATTTCCAAAGTGTCACCACCTTTTAGGGGCAGACCCCCAAATTAGCACTGGTAGAAATCCTAATGAGGAGAGGGCTACTGTCATAACACAGTAAGGACCTTTTTCAGAATATGAATCAATTTTTTTTTTCCTTCTCAGATTCACACTCCAGCTTCATTTTTTAAAATCCAAACTTAGCATCATGTCTTTGAGGGAACCAAAAAACAGCTGGCTCTTAAGAATCTATTTCCATAATTCATATTGAACAAAATGCCAGGGTGAAATAATATACAAGTTAACACTTCAAGATTTCAAAAGACACAAAGGCAAGGTCATTTGATTTTTAATCGCTGATATTTTACCTCTATTCTTTTCAGCTTCATTCATTTATTCATTCAATAAATATTGGTTAAGGGCTTACACCAAGAGCTAGGCATTGCTTGGAATGCTAGAGATACAGCTGTGAACAAAACCCAGCCCGTCCCCATTTTCAGAGGAGATTGGGGAGAGGACAACAAATGAGTAAAATAACAAATAGGAAGACAGTATGTAAAATAAAGTGGTAAGAGAGTAAGAGAATGATTACTCTCAAGAGGGCACAGAAGGGAGAAGGTTCAGAGGCAGCAGTGAGTGCAAAGGCCCGGAGGCCACCTGAGGAACAGCAGATAGAAAGGCTTGGCCAGCTCTTTCCCTAAACAGCATTTTTTCAATCACATATAAACACCCAATCCCTTACCTCCTCCTGTAATTTCTTCAACTTTGTTGCTTTGGTAAGGCTGTTTTAACTGCCTGAAAGGCCCTTCTTTCACTCGTTTGATAAAATTCTATTCCTCTTTCAAAGACTATTGACTGTGCTTAAAAATGAGTGCCATCTATGTGCCCTCAGTATGGGCTAGGAAACCACCGTGATCCTCCTCAGTCCATACCAACAGCCCCACAGTTCAGTGCTTGGGCCTCAGTTATAATATATAATCCAGAATAATTTAAAAACTCTATCTGTAATGTTCTTCACACTTTGCAAAATGCCTTCCAAACTCCACTTAACCTTCATACCAACACTGTGAAACAAATATTCTTAACCCCATTTTACAGATTAAGCTGGGAAGCTCAGAGAAACTAAGCATTTAATCCCAAATCATGCTCTACAGACACTGCATCAAGGCTGAGCATCTCAGCCCCCAGCCCATCTCTGCCACCTTACCTCTTCCTCTTCCTCCTCACCCTCTCTGTCGATAATTTGAAGCAGCCGTTTTTTGTCATCATCTGCTTCTTCCACCACAGTCATCTCCTCCTCCCGATAGCGGCCACGCTCTCGAGTACCAGCTTGTCTCCGACGCATCTTCAGCTCTTCCTCTTCGTCATCCCGGGGACGTTTTGTGCCCCTGTTGGGCTAAGAAAGACAAAAAAGAAACACAGGATTTTAGAGCTGGAAAATATGTAGAAGGGAGTACACACCAAATATTCCAAAAGTGTTCAAAAATTCCACAACCGAAAAGCACCATAGCACACAATTTCTACCACAAAATGAAGTAAAGCTCTAAGTCATTATTTTTCAGGCCCTTAGTGATTCTATACATACAGGGTTACAGTCACCTACAAGATGCTGCTGCTGCTAAGTCGCTTCAGTCATGTTCGACTCTGTGTAACCCCATAGACGGAAGCCCACCAGGCTTCCCCGTCCTTGGGATTCTCCAGGCAAGAACACTGGAGTAGGTTGCCATTTCCTTCTCCAATGCATGAAAGTGAAAAATGAAAGTGAAGTCACTCAGTCATGTCTGACTCTTAGCGACCCCATGGACTGCAGCCCACCAGGCTCCTCCGTCCATGGGATTTTCCAGGCAAGAGTACTGGAGTGGGGTGCCATTGCCTTCTCCGACCTACAAGATAGTTGGCTTTTATTTGTTACAGAATTTTTTCAAGACACAAAGGTTAGCCCTTCACAAAAGTTCTCGTTTATACAGAAACCACAGGGAACAAAGTCACTTTGAGCTAATTAAGCTCTATTTAATAGTTAGGATTCAGTCGCCAACATCAATCCCTTAGCACATGGTTTTAATTCAGGTCTGAGACAGATTATAGTCACTCACAAGCAGCTCAAACAAAGAATACTACATATATAACTTCCAAGGGTCCACAACACTTTAAATTCCTACTTTACAGGCAAGTATAGTAAGGCCAAAGGTCAATGATTACCCACGGTCACAAAACAGCAGTTTTTACAACTGCTTGACATTCAATTGGAATAAAACAGGGCACTTCGGAAATGGGCTTCAGAACTGAGGGTAATCTTTCTCCTCAGCACTCTACAGCCCTGCAGTAGACACCCAACAGCCCGATGCCTCCATTCAGCTCCAAGTGCTACTGTACAACTTCAGGCACCTCATTTAATGTCTCTAAGCTTTAGTTTTCTCATCTGAAAATGGAGATTACAACCCTTTTCTCCCTGTGTAGTTAAAAAAAAAAATGTTTGTGTATCTGAACCATTTTTTTCAGCTTTATTGAGATATAACTGACATTATGTCAGTTAATATAAACTGACATTAAAAACTTAATCACTGTGCAAGTTTAAAGTGTACAAAGTGTACACATGACAACATGATGTGATTCACACACATATTGTGAATAATACCACAATAAGGTGAGTTAACAACTGTATCACCTCACATAATTACATTTTCCCCCCACCCCCGATGGCAAGGACATTTAAGATCTTAGTAACTTTCAAGTACTAATACAGTATTATTAACTATAATCACTCTGTTATACATTAGATTCCCAGAACTTATTTATCTCATAACTGGAAGTTTGTACCAAATGGCTGCAAACATTAGTGAAAGAATTCTAAATTATTCATATAACAGTACTAGACAAATTAAAATTATTTTTATTGTTTAGTTTCTAAGTCATGTAAGACTCTCCTGAGACCCCATGGACTGTAGCCTGCCAGGCTCCTCTGTCCAGGGGACTTCCCAGGCAAGAATACTGGACCGGGTTGCCATTTCCTTCTCCCGGAGATCTTCCCAACCCAGGGATCGAACCCACGTCTCCTGCTTAGCAGGTGGATTCTTTACCACTGAGCCACCTGGGAAGCATATAAAATTATTTCTGTGAGTTAATTCATCAAATGATTGTGTCTTCCCCAACACAAAACACTTAAGAGTGTTAGACTCTTCAATGAGCTTTTCTTTATCTGTGATACTAACTGCACACACCAAAAGTGTGCTGGGTGCAATGTGGTATGTTATTAGCAAAGTGAGGAAAACGCTGCATTCACTGCCATCCTGCTAAGTTGTTTGGTGATAACAGACAAATTTCTCTTCTACATGTTACACATGTCCTCTTGTGACTTATAAGCCACACTGTTACTGAACTCCTCCACCCCAGTGGTGCAAAGTCATTCCCCTCTATACTCAAGTACCCTGCTGGGCCCACATACCAGGTGCTTCAGTAAGTCTCAGCATACGACACAGCTTAGAAAACTCACATTAGACAATTTGGTTTGTGGGATACCACCTGCTATTTTTCGCTCTGCTCCTGAGTCTCCCTGGGATAGATTATAATTTCATATGATCACACTCTATTTCCATAAATATAAAAATTACCAAAATTGCTGCCATTATTACCTGTCGACATTTTAAAAACGAGAAGAAAAAGGAAATCAACATGGCAGTAACCACAGAGCACAAGGAAAAGGAGGTGGTGGTTTTCATGTGAGAAGGAGAAGGAGGTAGTTAGCTCTGAAAGGAGGGGAGGCTCTACACTGGAAATCTGCAGCTCCCCAGCAGGTAAGGAACTTCAGCCCTCCCGGGAGCACTAATTCTTTCAGGCTCATAAAATAAGCCCTGCTGTGGTTCTGATTAGCGTGAGCCTATTGCAGCAGCCAAGTCAAAGCATGAACTCCATAGTTCTCCACGGAGAGGAGATTTCTGGATTGTTTATCTCAGAGCAGAGAGCAAAGGCAGTGGACCACAGTTAAAGGGGAAAGCTAAATCCAGCCACAGTTAAAAAATGCAAAAAAAAGAATACTGGCAATGGCTCTTTTGAACACATCTTCTAATCCACTTCTGTGAAACAAACGTTTCAGAGGTCAGGGAGGAGTTTCATTTTTACCACTGATAATAATAATTTCCAGTGAAATAGCACTTTCCTTCTGCAGAGCTTAAAGCGCTCCTTTTCATCTTCACCCCATCTCTGGGGACGAGAAGTAATTAACAGTTTCATTTTATAAGCAGGGAGACAGGATGCCTGAGATCCTTTAATAAACTCTTGTAACAACAACCTGGCGCCTTCTAAAAGTTGAAACTGATCTCTGGCTAGTTTGCCAATTTCCATGATTCCAGAACCCTAATTGAGACAGATTTGAGGGACTTTCAGGCGAGAACAAATACCCATGAACCTAAGTCATACAAGACCTCGGCCAAGTTAAAATAGTATTTGCTAGGCCATTCATTCAACAAATAACTTATTAAAGAACTCCAAAGCTTGAAGGATCCTCGAGTCATCAGCCTGGCCTAGTACCGGTCCCAGGCTTCCATTAGGGTAATGTCTAAATGGGGACCTGGGATAGACTGTGAGAATGGATTTTAGAGACAAGAATAGCTTTGCTAATCTTCATGAAGAGTTTTAAGCACATTCCTGAGAGGGCAACCTTTAGGTTTACCCACTGCGTCTCCAATTTCCTTCCTGTTCACACAGGGTATTCAGCTTTACCTCCTCTCATGGAGGACAACTCTATGACAGAACAGACACAGGAAAACCCACCGGGATAGTTCAACATGGCTCCTTCACCAACATACCAGCTTCCCATCCCACTCTCCAACAGATGGATAAGTTGTTCAAAGGCCTGGATATGTTTTATTTCAGCACTTTTCTCTCCCAAGGCAAAATTTTAAGAACTTCTGTCCTTCATTTCTCTTCTCAACTCTCAATTCTCTCTTTTTCAGATACTGATAACCCTCTAAATAGAGAAATTTCTATTCATTTCTGAAATCTGACCACTCTAAGTAATAAAGGTTAAAAATTCATTTCTTTAACAAATATATAATAAACGCCAACTCCATGTAAGGCACTGTGCTGGGGACTAGCAACACATGTGAAAATAAGACAAACACTGCTTTGCTCTCAAGGGGCTTAAAAGTCTAGGCCACAGCAGTCAGTCAAAATACACTGTAAGCCAAAGACGTAATTTAAAATTTTTTAGCTGCCAAATTTTAAAAAGTAAAAAGAAATACACAAAATTAATTTTAATATATTTTATCTAATCCAATATATCTAAAATATTATCATTTCAACATGCAATGAACATAAAAAATTACTCATGATGTATTTCACTTTTTTTTGTAAGTACTAAGTCTTTGGAATTTGGTGGATGTATTTGACACTCGTGATGCAGCTCAAACAGACCTGGCCCCATTTCAGTGCCCAACAGACATATGCAGCTAGTGGCTACCTTACTGACATCCCAGGTCTAAGGAATTTTCATCTGAGGGGTTCCTGTTCCCTGATAATGTCAAAATAAAATTGGGTTTCTGACAATGAAATAGGCACTCATATTTATGAAATATGAAAGATCACCCATTAAAACCTATGAAGCTAACAACACCCTGACCCAGAAATAAACTTCTAGATTATATTTACCCATATTCACCACTGAGGGAGTGCTCAGTTGCATAAAACAAAGCAAGAATATGCAGGCAGAGAAGAACCGAGGAGCTGTCAAACTGATTTCACTACGGAAGAGCCAACGGGCTCTGGATCCAGAAGGGAAACAGAGCACTCACAGCCTGTCAGAGAGAGGTCAGCAGCTCAGGCCTGAGGTCTCCTTGTGTCTCACACAACCAGTCCCAAGAAGATCAAGCCATTCTTACCAGTCACCTTTGGAGATTAATTTGGGTATCTGAAAGGTGTTTGGAATCCCTCAAGATGAAGGAATGACAAAAGAAACTGTTCTTAATAAAGTCATTTCTCGGCTGCTGCTGCCCACAGCAAAAAAAATGATTAACTTCTAACTTCCGATGTACTAGAACATCAGCCTTTGAGGATTTTTACAGTCTTCTATAATTCCCTGCTTACTCCCAATAGGTGGTGAGTGGAATAAATGCTCACTAAGCGTTTGCCACCAGCCAACTACAGGATACAGCTGGTATCCTTTCTAGGCTACACAAAGGGTTCCCACATGCTCAAAGCCAATAGGAAGCTCCAAGAATACATATTACATATATGTATATATATATATATGCATATATAAATATATATTTTTAACTTTCCAAAAATCTTAAAAGCCTTGTGTGTTTGTGTATGATGGATGAGAAATATATATACCCATCTGACTAGAAATAAAAATCAAGACATCTTCATGAAAGCTTTGAAAGCATTAAAAAAATTAAATAAGCAATCTGCTTAGAATACTCCCTGCATACCCAGACAATATCCAACCTAAAGCTTTAGGTTTCATTTTTCCCCCTCTCTCTTTCTCTGTCTCTCTCTCTCTTTTTAATTAAAAAGCAATGAGAAGCTGTAGCTATAATGAGGGGCTGTGGGAAAATGCAGTTATATTGGGCTCAAAGTAATGTACCATAGGAAGAGGCTACCTCACCAGAACGAATCCTAAATTAAAACTCCACTATGAAACCAACTCCATTTCCTCTGAGCATGCAATCTATATTATCGCATTTATGGTCTGTCTCGACCTCAATTAGACTTGGGGATGGGGGGCGGAGAAAGGGGACTTCTATAATAAGCAATAATGGTATCATTATGATAAATTATGAAAACACACAGTGCAATTATTAATGTGAAGAGCACATTTGTACTAGGATATAATGTAGATGCGCATTTGTGGGGGGAACATCTAAATGTAGCTCAATATTCCGAGTTACCTGGCTAAGAAATGGAGTAATTTTCACAAAATGTACTTTGTTAATGGCAGAAAAAATATGTTCAATTTTATTAAGGAAATGGAAAACTCAAAAGGAAATCTGTTAACTTTATAATAAACCAGGAATTCTTCACCTAGCACCAAGCAGGTCACATATCTTCAGAATATGGGCCTTCCAAGTGGGGGCACAAAGGGCCGTTTCCTAAATATCAAACAGTAGGAAAGACTCAGAAATCTGAGCTGAAAGAGATAATCTAGTTTCTCCCGCTTTTTATAGAAATAGGGACATCTGAGCTCAGTGTGTTTAAGCACCTTGTCTGTGGTAGGTAATAACATAAGGCTTCTAATTCCCAATATAGTTCGTTTCCTCCTTTGCCATACTAATCAGTCATTCCTAACCTGTGTGCAGTGGTGATATCCTGTTTGGAGAAGGAATTTTGGAGTCAGATTTTCCTAAATTCAGATCCTGGTCCCTTTACTTAGCAGCCCTGGAAAGTAACTTACTCATTCCAGGTTTGTGTTTTTTCAATCTACAAACTAGGAACAACAACCGCTTTCACACAGACATTTGTGTATAGATGTATGTATACAGATAAAGGCCAGTCTTTCTAAAGTGCTAATCACAGTTTAGCCCGCAGAAGACAATACATGTGTCTCTCTTGGACACACCTGACTCAAAATCAAAGAAATTCAAGGTTGGAAAGGGTATTGACCATTATCAATTTTTAAAATAAGGATCCCAAAATTCAAGGTTGGAAAGAGTATTGACCATTATCAGTTTTTAAAATAAGGATCCCATTTTTTTTTAATTTAAATTTATTTATTTTAATTGGAGGCTAATTACTTTACAATATTATATTGGTTTTGCCATACATCAACATGAATCCGCCACGGGTGTACACGTGTTCCCCATCCTGAACCCCCCTCCCACTTCCCTCCTCGAACCATCCCTCTGGGTCATCCCAGTGCACCAGCCCCAAGCATCCTGTATCATGCATTGAACCAGGACTGGGGATTCGTTTCTTATATGATATTATACATATTTTAATGCCATTCTCCCAAATCATCCCCCCCCTCCCTCTCCCACAGAGTCCAAAAGACTGTTCTATACATCGGTGTCTCTTTTGCTATCTCGCATACAGGGTTATCATTACCATCTTTCTAAATTCCATATATATGCGTTAGTATACTGTACTGGATCCCATTTTTAATGTCAACATATTTGACAGACCCCATACCCAGCTGCATTTTTTAGTATCCAATGAGTGAGAAAATGCACAATGACAACAGATAGTTTCTACGTATCTGGTAATACTTTTCCACTGAATTTGTGTTTTTAACTCCCACATTTCTGAGAGAGAGAAGAGCAGAGCTGACAGAAATAGAGAGAGAGTGATCAATTTTCAGAGAGATTTTGAGAGACTGAGATTCATTCTACAGAAAATGCTTGTATACATCTGGATTCGAAACCTTGTGGCATAATTCTGAGCGCTAGAGACAATCCAGACTTCAGGAACCCTTCATCTAACTGGATTATCTTTCTGAGGTGTGAAGACCCTTTAAAACATTGTGGTATAGGCTGGGGCTTTCCTAACACTTTTGGTGACCAGAAACTTAACCTTCTCCCTAAACTGCACCCCCTCCATCTCCGGATCACTCAGAGAGTTCATTCAATTAAGGAGAAACCTTTCAACTTATAATTTTCTTCCCCAGTCCATAATCTTTCTCCTTAAAGCAATATAAAATTGGTTTAGTCTCACTCTCACATTAAAAAAAAAAAAAAAAACTTTAGATTTTAAGACAGTAATCCTATTTCATTCTGCCTCTCCCACTGCCTTTTCTTTTCAAAATAAACACTTTCAATATGAGAGGGGAAGAGTATATGCAACAGGTATGGGAGGTATATACATAATTAAATTCCTTCCTACCTTTATTTTGGGATTTCATCATTTTAAAGCTTTCCGATACCTCTTCAGATATTAGACATATGGAATGCCACAAACCCAAGATTGTGGACGGATTGCTCTAACCAGTTCGAAGTGCTCAGAAATCATCTGCTGTTAACCTCGCCTGATTACATTTTGTCAGAATAAAAAGGAGTTTTCAAACATTCATTTTGACCAGATGGTAGTGAGTGGCCTGACCCAGAAGTTACAGATGAGCTGCGGTAATGAGTTTTCCCTTGCCTTTGCTGGCTGCACATTCACTGGTGACATTTTACAACTAGGGCTTCTGGCTCAATCAATATTTGCAGGCATGAAACCTGCCAAAGTTAACATCAGGGCTCCCTTGCAAATTTGCTTGAGGCACCAGAACTGAAAAAGCTCACAATCTCTAATGCCGCAAGTATCATCAGCCAGAGTTCATAATTAGGGATCAAAGTCATCCGAGACAGAAAATTCTACCCACTCAAAGGGTTGTTGTGATGATTAAAACATCTTACAAAGGGGCTTTGTGTAAACCATAAAGCACTATTATCAACATAAGGGATTATCATAATCACATTTTTAAGAAATATCTCAGTGGCAATTCCAGATATTCACATATAATTATATATTATGCCTTTGCAAGAATCATGGCAATATGCCACCTTTTCTTCTGAAGAAAAACCAGGTACCAAAAACTCCTCAAAATCTCAAAGCAAAGTCAATGCAAATATTAAACAGAACCCTCATTTATTTAACTCCCAATTTAAAAGATTACAGATACTAATTGCTCGAGAATGTGGGTTTTACCAATGTCCACAAGGGGTGGGGGTGGGGGGAAAATCAATGTATCAGAAAGAAACATCACCAAAGTTCTCACATATGATCTGGAATCTGATTGGCTGACAAGCAACATGGATGTGATTTATGATTTAAATCACCAGTCATGAAGACCCTACTTAACAATTTTTCCTACCAAAAGAATTTTTACTCTTTGTTAAAGCCTGAATATATGTTCATCTCGCTTCCAAAGAGTGTGCATAATTCCTTTTTTGGAAGTACGAACTACTCTTTAGCGTTTGTGATTTACTTTGACATCTTCTCTGATTAATTCTGCAGTTGCATCAGAAAGCCGAATGTTGATTTGGTTTCTTTATTTATCAAGCCTAACAGAGGCAGATACTTGTAAAATCATTGTAAGGTAAACCACCTCCATTTTAACAGACAATATGAATGTTTTGTTAGCTACACCAGAACCATGATCATTCATTCATTCACTCAGAAAGTATTTACTGAGCTAATAAAACCTGAATATCACTCTATTAGGTGCTGGAGGGAATATCAGATATCAAACCAAGAACAACCACCATAGTAGAACTGCACTGAACTAAAAGAAGCAACAGAGTACAATGCAGAGAGGAGACCAATAATCCAAAAAATCTGGGTGCTAGTGAATCACTTAAAAGTCACATGACTTTAGATTAGTCATTGAACCTACTAGCCCTGCATTTATAAAAATGCTCTGCCCTTGCTCTGTTACCTCACGGGATTGTCTTTAATCAGGCAAGGGAGAGTAAGAGTAAGTAAAATAAAGATACAGCACTTTGAAAAGAAAACAGAGCCTAGGATTCAATTTCTTTTAATGACAGCTAACCGCAAAGTCCTACATATACAACAGACTTTTACAATTACTTTTGACGCAGAATATAATCACAATTATATTTCTCTGTCTGCCCAAGTGAGTGACTTTGTGAAAGGTTTTGTTGAGATAAAGATACTCTGTAGTATTGTAAACCCTTAGCCTTAGTCAGGAGTAACAGTATCAAGGGACTACAACCAGTTGGGCGTGACTTGTTCTGCAGGATTCCCTGCTAGCTTCTCCTTCCCCCTCCCCCAATTGTGTGCATAACCGTACCATTTTGCCAAATTTATTTCAGATCTTTTTTTTAAGCATAAAATATTATACAATTAAAGTGTCCTATGTACCCTTCTCTAATCCCATGTCACTGTGTACCCCTCCTTAATCTGGGTTCCTTATCCCCCTTCTTAGAAGTGATCATTATCCTAAACTAGGTGAGTGGTAGTACAGACAGGTAGAATCCTAACTGGTTGAACAGAAAGAGTATGAGCAGGCTCAAGTCCTCTGTTTAAATTCAAAATAGTAAATACATAAAGTCCCTGCCAGGGGATATATGACTTCAGAGCTGACAGTTTTAGCAAACGTCTTTTTCAACAGGATGGCCAACTTAAATTTTTTAAAAACTGAATGCACATTAAGGGTGCACTATTAGAAGTAAATATCCAATTTGGCTACAGTCCCATAGAACAGAGTTAGCCACCACATTTTAAAAGAGGCACTGTAATCTCAATATTGCATAAGCAGGGTAACACAGGGTCTGAACCCTTGCTACAGAAAAACAAACAATAAGGGAGTGAGAGAAGAATCTGGAAGGGATCCAGGAGTCACCTTCAGGTATTCAAATGATGCCTTGGAATGGATACATAGTGCTACCATGAAGAACAGATCACCCTCCTTTCTCCTTTTATTCCAGCTAGAGAAATCCTACTCAGCCTTAAACCCCAACTCAAAGGTCACCCGCTCTAAAGTCATCCAAATGCTGCCCAGGAAGACCTCTGAGCTTCCTCAGCACTGTATCATATCATACCTCTATCAGTACACAACATGTGCATTAATAAATCTCCTTCTCCACCACTAAATCATAGGCTAGGTCCTCTAGGGTAGGTGTCCTGAGATCTAACATTGCTGCTAACACACTCAGCATCCAACAGCATCCAGCTCATAGCAGGTACTTAACCCATGTTGCTAAATCAATGAGAGATGACAAGGGAAGGAGACCTAAACCAATGTACTACTCAAGAATCGTAATTCACTACTGGCAATCCTAAAGGAAATCAATCCTGAATATTCATGGGAAGGACTAATGCTGAAATTGAAGCTCTAATATCTTGGCCACCTGATGAGAAGAGCTGATTCATTAGAAAAGAGCCTGATGCTGGGAAAGATTGAAGGCAGAAGGGGACGACAGAGGATGAGACTGTTGGATGGCATCACTGACTCGATGCACGTTGAGTTTGAGCAAACTCCGGGAGATGGTGAAGGACACGAAAGAGCCTGGCATGCTGCATGCAGTCCATGAGGTCACAGAGAGTCAGACATGACTGAGCAACTGAACAACAATAATTAGCAAATGTATACAATGTATGCATATTCTCAGAATTACCTGGATCATTAGATAACAGCAACCAGGCAGAATTCGTCTATTCTGTATTTACATCTTTAATCATTTTATGCCCCTCTGGGCCACAGCTTAGCAAATTTTCTCATGGTAGTACCAAGTGGTATTCAGAGGGTAAGAACAGTAAAGTGTCTGTGTAACCTCATAATTTACAGATGAATAAACTATGACTCAAGGAAGTGACAAGACTTGAGCCTGAAGCCATAGATCTGGGTCTGAACTCTAACTCCCACTTTGACAGCAGCAGTATACACAACCCCTCAATCCACTTTCCTTAGTCACAACTTCAGAAACTATTACCTCAAAGGTAGTAATTTGCATCATCTTTCCCTGCTGCCATCATCATTCAACTAACACTAAGATCTCTTCTGTCACTTTCCTGCCCATGCCTCTAGCCAGGAAAGCTCTTTTCTATAGTTGCTCCTTGCCTGTTTGAAAGCTCACTGACCAGAAGAGCTTACTGTCATCTGTCTATATGGAGATTTCTGTAAAACTCCTTCCCCTAGATCATCTGGGCAACCAACACTGAGCCCAGTGGGTACCTACTATGAACATCAGTCCACTCTTAATCTTTAAACATTAAATAACAAATTAATATAGCAATGTTCAAATTATTCATAGTTTTAGACCCAAGGCTCAGATATAAGACTCAAAATTGCGTTCCTCTTTCAAACAGAAAGAGTGGTTGCGATGTGGGGGGAGAGGATATACTAGCAGAAAGACAGATAGGAATGAAAAAGTGAAGATATTTTTAGAAAATGGGGAGGGGGAAATATTCAGAGTATACTGAATGGCCTGAGACTGACTGAGTGAGAACCAGATCATAAGTGAGAAATGTCATGTTATTCATTTACGAAGTCTAACTCTTTCACAACTGCTTATTATTTCCTTAAGGGTTTTGACATGATTTTGATCTCTGGAGTCCAGGACATCAGATATTACCATTATTTCTTTTAAAGCTTAAAATTTATCCACACAAATCTGTTACACAATGGCTGCTGCATTTATTTGAAGGAAGACAGAACTCACGTGAAACTTTACCCTGAGCATCTTGTGAAAGATATTGGCTTAAAACTCAACATTCAAAATAAGATCATGGCATCTGGTCCCATCATTTCATGGCAAATAGATGGGGAAACAATGGAAACAGTGACACATTTTATTTTCTTGGGCTCCATAATCACTGCAGATGGTGAATGCAGCCATGAAATTAAAAGACACTTGCTCCTTAGAAGAAAAGCTATGACCAACCTAGACAGCATACTAAAAAGCAGAGACATTACTTTGCCAACAAAGGTCCATCTAGTAAAAGCTATGGTTTTTCCAGTAGTCACGTATGGATGTGAGAGTTGGAGTATGAAGAAAGCTTAGTGCAGAAGAATTGATGCTTTTGAACTGTGGTGTTGGGGAAGACTCTTGAGAGTCTTGGACTGCAAGGAGATCCAACCAGTCAATCCTCAAGGAAATCAGTCTTGAATATTCATTGGAAGGACTGATGCTGAAGCTCCAATACTTTGGCCACCTGATGAGAAGAACTAACTCACTGCAAAAGATCCTGATGCTGGGAAAGACTGAGGGCAGGAGGAGAAAGGGACGACAGACAATGAGACGGTTGGATAGCATGACCAACTCAATGGACATGAGTTTGAGCAAGCTCTGGGAGTTGGTGATGGACAGGGGGCCTGGCGTGCTGCAGTCCACGGGGTCACAAAGAGTTGGACACGACTGAGCGACTGAACCGGAGAAGGCAATGGCACCCCACTCCAGCACTCTTGCCTGGAAAATCCTATGGACGGAGAAGCCTGGTAGGCTGCAGTCCATGGGGTCGCTAAGAGTCGGATACGACTGAGCGACTTGACTTTCACTTTTCACTTTCATGCATTGGAGAAGGAAATGGCAACCCACTCCAGTGTTCTTGCCTGGAGAATCCCAGGGACGGGGGAGCCTGGTGGGCTGCCGTCTATGGGGTTGCACAGAGTTGGACACAACTGAAGTGACTTAGCAGCAGAGCAGCTGAACTATCTTGTCAAAGAGTATTTTTCAACATTATGAATAACATTTTGAAGTCTGCAAATGTAGCACGATTTTACAATACACTTTCCTGCACTGGAGTGCCAATTTACCTTTCACTCTCGGCTTGAATGAAGTATCTGGTATTATGGCCTCAACACATGCCTGTTGATGAGTCCATCAAAAACAACGAAAAGAGACGGCTTCATGTCTGCTTTTGTCTAGGATGCACTTTATTTTCCTCAACTCAAAGGTTTTACTATTTCTAGAAGCTTTACAGACCACTAAAGTTAGCAAAATACCTCCATTCCCAATAAAGACAAGGATGGTAAGTGAGTTCGAGTCAGAAACATTTCTTATACCCAGAAAACAGAGGGAACCAATGACCGTGTGGAAAACGATCGAACGGAATTCTTTGGTAACCTGGGTGAATGCCTCCTGGGAACCTACAAATTCCCCCTACAAGCTCTATCCCCACCAGCACAATGCTCTCAGAAAGAATATAAAAGTGGCTTCAAGGTGATTTTAAACTAGTAACTACTCACCTCAAAAACAGTTTAGGATACTTAAGTTTCCTAGCAGTACTGTCTAGTAAACTAGATAAGGCAAAATGCATACCTTATTGTGCAGGAAAAAACTACACCAAGGATCAAGATAATTAAATAATGTTTTATACAGAAAAAAAATTAAATACATGGCAGAATAAAAT
This sequence comes from Bos mutus, assembly GCF_027580195.1. Lineage (NCBI taxonomy): Eukaryota > Metazoa > Chordata > Mammalia > Artiodactyla > Bovidae > Bos > Bos mutus. The sequence goes on along the minus strand of NC_091629.1, from coordinate 50,948,840 downwards.
AACTGTTTTGAACCGTCTCTCTCCTTTTTAAAGTTTTCTTGGAAGCTTGGTAGGCTTTTAGCATTTAAAAAAAAACAACTTAATTGAGCTCCTTTAAAAAAAGTGAAAGTTGCTCAGTCGTATCCAACTCTTTGCAACCCCATGGACTATTTATTCAGTCCATGGAATTCTCCAGGCCAGAATACTGGAGTGGGTAGCCTTTCCCTTTTCCAGGGAATCTTCCAACCCAGGTCTCCCGCATTACAGGAGGATTCTTTACCAGCTAAGGCACAAGGGAAGCCCAAGAATACTGGAGTGGGTAGCCTATCCCTTCTCCAGCGGATCTTCCCGACCCAGGAATCAAACCGGGGTCTCCGGCGTTGCAGGCGGATTCTTTACCAACTGAGCTATCAGGGAAGTCTTTAAAAAAAGCTTTACCTTAAAACAGTGCAAAGACACTGTTTTTGTTTGTGTGTGTGTGTGTGTTTATTTTTTGCATCATGTAAAGACATCATTACAAGTTATAATAGCTTTATTTTTTTTATAAAGGAAAGTAAAGTGAATTTTCATAAGAAGGTTTCCTCTGTGGGTGAATCTCTAGCTGGTTACAACCAACTCAGAGAGAGCTATCAAGGCAAACTACCCATTAGCTGTCAATTTAGAATGACTCCAGGAAGCTAGCCCTGGAGCTCCACTGATATCTTTTCAACAACCTCTTAATCTTGTTTATAACACCTGTGTTAAAGCAGCCTGACATCAATCCTACTCTCTCGTCTCAGACTGAAATTACTTAGAAACTTGAGAATTCCAGTAAACATATCAAAAAAACAGAGAGACACTGGCTGAGAAACCTATACACAAGGGAATTCGGCCCCCTCCTTTAAACAAAGCTGCCTAAGTAAGCCAGGACAGGCCTCAATAGGCCAAGTTGGATATAAACCTTACCAAGAGCTTCTCAAGGAGGCACTGAGGTCAGAGAATCATGGGGTTTACAGAAACCATAAAGAATTCCTCCTCCAGATCCCTCACCAAGTGATTATCCAAGCTACAGAACAGTGACCATTAACCGTGTGCTTATTATATACCCAGAACTTGACATTTCATTATTTTTTCAATCATCACACAACCCTGCCAGGTAGGTAAGACCATTCCCCGTTTCTTCAAGTGAGGAAACCAAAGCTCGGGGGGTGGCTTGCATAACAAGCTGCTCAAGGTCAAGGAGCTGGGAAATAGTGGAGACAGGATTCAAGCAGTCAATCTAAGCCCCAAGCTCTCACTCCTGCCAGGGTACCACACTCCTACCATGTGATGGGGAAATTTTCCCACCTTAACTGACTTCTGTGCTTGCTACAGATCTGTGTCCCAAGGCTACTGAAGTGAACTTTTAGCAACTCTACCACCTCCTGTTTCAGAAACCCATGTTTGTCCTCAGCCTGTATAAAATATACGGTACATTCAAAATGCTGCTGCTGCTGCTGCTAAGTCGCTTCAGTCGTGTCTGACTCTGTGCAACACCATAGATGGCAGCCCACCAGGCTCTCCCGTCCTTGGGATTCTCCAGGCAAGAACAATGGAGTGGGTTGCCACTGCCTTCTCCAATGCATGAAAGTGAAAAGTGAAAGTGAAGTCGCTCAGTCATGTCCGACTCCTAGCAACCCCATGGACTGCAGCCTACCAGGCTCCTCCATCCATAGGATTTGCCAAAGTAGTCCAATTTATAGAGGGGGAATAGTGCAGGCAGAAGAGAATGGATTCTAGTGGTCAGACACCTAACTTTGTTGTTACTAGTGTGTGACCTTGCTTGGGCAAATTGCTACGTGTCATCCTTGAAAAAGCTCCCACAGCAAGGAAGTGCCTAACCCAGAAAAATAATAAATGTTTAAGGGATAAAAAGTCAAATGGAAATGGATGTGCCAGATATAATCAACATGAAATAAATATTAACCTTGCTGTATTGTTTCCTATCTTTTGCCTATAAGGCTGGGTAAAGAGAAAACAGCAATTACAACCCAAAGTCGCATTGGTATAAATCTTTGGATGGAAAAGGTCAGTTTTCATTCCAATCCCAAAGAAAGGCAATGCCAAAGAATGCTCAAACTACTACACAATTGCATTCATCTCACACGCTACTAAAGTAATGCTCAAAATTCTCCAAGCCAGGCTTCAGCAATACGTGAACCATGAACTTCCAGATGTTCAAGCTGGTTTTAGAAAAGACAGAGGAACCAGAGATCAAATTGCCAACATCCACTGGATCATCGAAAAAGCAAGAGAGTTCCAGAAAAACATCTATTTCTGCTTTATTGACTATGCCAAAGTCTTTGACTGTGTGGATCACAACAAACTGTGGAAAATTCTGAAAGAGATGGGAATACCAGACCACCTGACCTGCCTCTTCAGAAACCTGTATGCAGTCAGGAAGCAACAGTTAGAACTGGACATAGAACAACAGACTGGTTCCAAATAGGAAAAGGAGTATGTCAAGGCTGTATATCGTCACCCTGCTTATTTAACTTCTATGCAGAGTACATCATGAGAAACGCTGGGCTGGAAGAAGCACAAGCTGGAATCAAGATTGCCGGGAGAAATATCAATAACCTCAGATATGCAGATGACACCACCCTTATGGCAGAAAGTGAAGAAGAACTCAAGAGCCTCTTAATGACAGTGAAAGTGGAGAGTGAAAAAGTTGGCTTAAAGCTCAACATTCAGAAAACGAAGATCATGGCATCCGGTCCCATCACTTCATGGGAAATAGATGGGGAAACAGTGGAAACAGTGACTGACTTTTATTTTTCTGGACTCCAAAATCACTGCAGATGGTGACTGCAGCCATGAAATTAAAAGACGCTAACTCCTTGGAAGGAAAGTTATGACCAACCTAGACAGCATGTTCAAAAGCAGAGACATTACTTTGCCAACAAAGGTCCGTCTAGTCAAGGTTATGGTTTTTCCAGTGGTCATGTATGGATGTCAGAATTCGACTGTGAAGAAAGCTGAGTGCTGAAGAATTGATGCTTTTGAACTGTGGTGTTGGAGAAGACTCTTGAGAGTCCCTTGGACTGCAAGGAGATCCAACCAGTCCATCCTAAAGGGGATCAGCCCTGGGTGTTCATTGGAAGGTCTGATGTTGAAGGTGAAACTCCAATACTTTGGCCACCTGATGTGAAGAGCTGACTCATTTGAAAAGACCGTTATGCTGGGAAAGATTGAGGAGAAGGGGACGACAGAGGATGAGATGGTTGGATGGCATCACTGACTCGAAGGACATGGGCTTGTGTGGACTCTGGGAGTTGGTGATGGACAGGGAGGCCTGGCATGCCGCGGTTCATGGGGTCGCAAAGAGTCGGACACAACTGAGCAACTGAACTGAACTGAACTGTACTGAAACAAATGATTAGTTTAATCTCTTGTTTTGGAGTAAGAGACAGCGCTGATCTTTGAAAAAAAAAAAAAAAATTCCAGCCAACTCTCAGGTTATTACAGTATTGAAATCAGACTTTTATCAAGATCATCAACTGTTAAGTTTCACCCAACCCAGTGAGTCCTATGACCAGGGCCACTAACAATCACAAACTCAGCTTAATCTTCTCTCCATCAAGAAATGAGAGACAAGAAAGAGAAGGCAACTGAGAGGGTGCCAAGTCTTCACATAAAAAGATACCTGGAAGAAACCCAAATTCAGCCACCTGATCACTGATTCACTGCTTCATTCATTCACCTTCATTCTTTTTTTTTTTTCTTCAGTCAAGACACATTCACTGAGTATTTATTATACAGTAGGTACAGTATAGTCACTGCCCTGGAGGAAATCAAAGTCCAGTGGGAAGAAAGAGGTAATCAAGTAATTTCAATAAAGAACTGTTGGGAAAGGCAGCTTCATGCATGCAGTATTTCAAATCCCACTCAGTCACATAAAAATGGGCCTTGGGCCTGGAATACTTCTTTACAAGAGATAAGGAACCCAAATGGCCAATGCCTGGTTTGTCACTTTGTACGGGAATATCTTTCCCTGTCTGAGGCTCAGCAAGTGTTCCTTTGTCCTGCTTAAGTATGACTACCAACGGCCCTGAGTCGTACCACACCTTTCAGGTCTGGGTCCTTCTGCTGCTCTAAGAAAGAGGGTTGCACACAGGCCAGCCGTCCATCATGGGAGTTGGGGGGGGACCCTGCTGGCCACCAGGGACTGATGCGCACCACCGGAGCTGATCCTCTCTGTCTCTCTTCTTTGTGAGCAAAGCATTGCTCCATCCAGTGCTTGACTGTGTTGTGCCTTCCTTGGCAGCTCCAATACCAAGATGCCAGGGCAGCATTTGAAGTCTTCCCCGGGGACTGCTAACTGATGAAAGGTGTTCTTCCGCCCTGGATTTGATAACCAGTGTGTGGCGCTCTACTGGGCAGGAATGATACACGTGGCCGAGCACAGGTGAATACAAGGCAGGGTGATGGCAGCATTCTGTTGCATTCTCGTCTTTAGGGTGTTTCTTTTTTTAAGCTACCTCCATCCACTGAAGCCCTCAATTAGGAAAAAGATTCTACCACCTACTTCTTGGCTATCTTTGAGCAAGTCACTAAACCTCTGTGAACTTTCTTTCCTCACCTATGTAATAGAAATAAGAATACTATCTTCCTGGACTTGCCTTTAGGATGTGACAGAATGACAAATCAAATAGCTCAATGCCTGGCTCTTCAATACGTTGTGGTTCCCAATCTTCTATCTTGTTCTTTTCCTTGGTGACACAGGAAGGAGAAAACACATATTCTTTTATTTCATTGAAAGTACGACAGTTTCTACAAGCTCCTCTATGAGCTGTTTTTCATTCGCTTCAAATCAGGAACATACTAACCCTTTAAGTGACCCCCTTCTCCGACAGACACAAAGGTAATCTGTCAACTGAAGGCAACTCTGCCTCTAATGTAGAGGCAGTACTTCCAGACCAGCTGCACACCACCTCCTGATGTTATCCTGTTAGATTTGGTGTCAAGCTCCTAAAACAAGGTATACTCCCCATACTCAGCAATCAAAGTGCCTCCACCTCACACAACATGAACCACAGCTAAAAACTGCTTCTTTTTTTTTTTTTCCAATTAAAATAAGAATTCATCAACATCTTGCCAACAGCACAACTAGAATATGAAGCCCAATATCAGACTGTTAACCAGTCTCCATCTTGCTCTAATGGTGGTTTTAAGCACACAGAAAAGTAAGGGGGAAAATTACTCATTTAAACATAATGTTTAAACCTCTAATTATGGGGCAGGTACCAAGAAGATGGAAAGCGATTTGCAATCTTCATTATGGAATCCGACCACTCGTACAAGTCACGTCAGCCAGAAGGCAGACACCATCTCTTTCCCCCCCACTGAGCCCTCTGTGTCCTTTTAAGTTCTGTGGGGATGGAAGAAGAAATCTTTGGAAAAAGAGAAAAATGAGGGACAAGAATCAGAATTTCTGTCTCCTTAAGTTCATTATGCTGAATGAGGTATAAGGATCCCCAGTGAGAAGCCAGGAAGATAATATTCAGGGACTACATTGGCAGGCTAAGCAGCCTGAGGGTCTTTGAAACTCTCAAGTCTTGTAAAAACTGCCCAGCTCGGGTGGTGCTTAAGCAATTCTTTTTATTTGCAGAAAAGTCCTGTCATCAGTGGTAAGAGATGCACAGAAAATTAGATGGTGCCCACCAACAGCACCTCTGGTCAGAAGGAAATCTGTTCCTCTGCAGATAGGCCTGTACCATTGCTAATTTGTGTTATCTCTGCCCGTTCAGATCTCTACGTGCTAACTCAGGAAAAAAAGTCCTTGCCAACTAACTGTGACAAGTCTGATGGCAGAACTCCCACTGGAAGAATCAGCAGAGACGGCAAAGTCAGGCAATTATTCCCCCTTGTTAGAGAGAGTTCTTTTCAAGTTGTGTTTTCAGTTTTGTTTTTTGTTTTTTGTTTTTTTTTAAATTTTGAAAACAAAGAGTAGCCATTCACAACCACTGCTCACAGCAGTCAGTCATAAAACTGGCAGAAACTGAAACTCCCCTCAAGCCAAGTGAAAAAGATGTCCTGAAAGTAACCAGAAAGGCGGTGCCCCTTAATTACTCACTGTAATGTAAAACCAGACATGGAGAGGATGGCCACAGCAGAGCAGATCTGGGCAAAACAGTGGTGATATTTAATCATCCGTCCAGACCATCTGCAACTGTTTTGCAGAGGCACATAAAGTTTATGGATTCCAAAGCTTCCTACAAGTACCAGGTGCTGAGGGTCACCTGCATTGTCCTCAGGTCCACCAGAGGCTGCTTTCTTCATTCTCTCCAGGCCAGGGTGCTCAACACAAGGCACCATGCCCACATTTTCCCTGCCAAGCCTGGCACTAGGAAAAGTGCTGCTTCTTGATTAAGCCAGAACACAGATTAAATGTTTAGAATTGGGAGATTCTGAAAACAACCTAGGCGGGAAAGCAATTATTCTAGTGAGAGCACAGCTTCAGCTGCGGCCCTCTGCAGCACAAAGGTGAATTCCACCCTCTGAACAATGAAGCCAGCCAGATTGCTCCCCAACAATCCAGCCTCCATTCCACAGATGTAGTGGCCTTTTAAAACATAATCATATTGTATCACTCCACAGCTTCAATCCCCCAATCGCTTCCCGATGTACTGACAATAACATCTGAACATTTTAGGGTTTCCCATCCTCCCCAGGAGAACTGCTTTTGAACTGCAGTGTTGGAGAAGTCTCTTGGACTGCAAGGAGATCAAACCAGTCAATCCTGAAGGAAATTAGTCCTGAATATTCATTGGAAGGACTGACGCTGAAGCTGAAACTCCAATATTTTGGCCACCTGATGCAAAGAGCCGACTCATTGGAAAAGACCCTGATGCTGGGAAAGATTGAAGGCAGGAGGAGAAAGGGACGACAGAGGACAAGATGGTTGGATGGTGTTACCAACTCGATGCATGTGAGTTTGAGCAAGCTCTGGGAGTTGGTGATGGACAGGAAGGCCTGGTGTGTTGCAGTCCATGGAGTCACAAAGAGTCTGACTGAGCGAATGAACTGAACTGATCCTCCCCAGAGCAGACCGCTCCGTCCTTACCCTCCTCACTCACCATGTTCTACCTATACTGCCTCAAACATGACAAGCTTGTTCCCACCTTAGGGCTTCTGTAGTGGTTTTCCCCTTGGCTTACGTTGCTATTCCCACAGCTCTTCATGTGGTTGGATCCTGCTCGTTATTCATATTCAGTCTCAACGTTATCTCCTTAGAGAGCCCTTCTGGAACTTATGGTGGTCCCCCATCACTCCATTACATCAGCCCTTTTCCCCCTTCATATCTCTATTTAAAGTTATCTTGTTTTTATTTCACTAGCATTATTTGTTTGCATGTTTAGGTGCTCTTATTTATATTTGTTTCTCTTTATTTTCTGTCTTGGTTCCCTGGGTATAAGTTCTCTAAAGACTAGAGACTGCAACTGTCTCATGTATCACTCCATTCCTGGTGTCTACAAAAACATCCTGCATTTAGTAGGCATTTCATAAATGTGTTGAATAATTCAAACATGAAAGGCTCAATAAGGATTCAGTTCAGTTCAGTTCAGTCGCTCAGTCGTGTCCAACTCTTTGTGACCCCATGAATCGCAGCATGCCAGGCCTCCCTGTCCATCCCCAACTCCCAGAGTTCACCCAGACTCATGTCCATCGAGTCAGTGATGCCATCCAGCCATCTCATCCTCTGTCGTCCCCTTCTCCTCCTGCCCTCAATCCCTCCCAGCATCAGAGTCTTTTCCAATGAGTCAACTCTTCGCATGAGGTGGCCAAAGTACTGGAGTTTCAGCTTTAACATCATTCCCTCCAAAGAAATCCTAGCGCTGATCTCCTTCAGAATGGACTGGTTGGATCTCCTTGCAGTCCAAGGGACTCTCAAGAGTCTTCTCCAACACCACAGTTCAAAAGCATCAATTCTTTGGCACTCAGCTTTCTTCACAGTTCAACTCTCATATCCATACATGACCACAGGAAAAACCATAGCCTTGACTAGACGAATCTTTGTTGGCAAAGTAACGTCTCTGCTTTTGAATATGCTATCTAGGTTGGTCATAACTTTCCTTCCAAGGAGTAAGCGTCTTTTAATTTCATGGCTGCAGTCACCATCTGCAGTGATTTTGGAGCCCCCCAAAATAAAGTCTAACACTGTTTCCACTGTTTCCCCATCTATTTCCCATGAAGTGATGGGACCGGATGCCATGATCTTCGTTTTCTGAATGTTGAGCTTTAAGCAAACTTTTTCACTCTCCTCTTTCACTTTCATCAAGAGGCTTTTGAGTTCCTCTTCACTTTCTGCCATAAGGGTGGTGTCATCTGCATATCTGAGGTTATTGATATTTCTCCCAGCAATCTTGATTCCAGCTTGTGCTTCTTCCAGCGTTTCTCATGATGTACTCTGCATACAAGTTAAATAAGCAGGGTGACAATATGCAGCCTTGACATACTCCTTTTCCTATTTGGAAGCAGTCTGTTGTTCCATGTCCAGTTCTAACTGTTGCTTCCTGACCGGCGTACAGATTTCTCAAGAGGCAGGTCAGGTGGTCTGGTATTCCCATCTCTTTCAGAATTTTCCACAGTTTATTGTAATCCGTGCAGTCAAAGGCTTTGGCATAGTCAATAAAGCAGAAATAGATGTTTTTCTGGAATTCTCTTGCTTTTTTGATGATCCAGCAGATGTTGGCAATTTGATCTCTGGTTCCTCTGCCTTTTCTAAAACCTTACCAATTCGAACAAAATTTAGGTATTAAATCACTTCAGTCGTGTCCGACTCTTTGTGACCCTATGGACTGTAGCCTGCCAGGCTCCTCTGTCCATGGGATTCTCTAGGCAAGAATACTGGGGTGGGTTGCCATTTCCTCCTCCAGGTGATCTTCCCGACCCAGGGATCGAACCTGAGTCTCTTGCATCTCTTGTGTTGGCAGGCAAGTTCTTTACCACTAGCGCCACCTGGGAAGCCCCAATGAAATTTACCAGCCCTCAAAAATCTGGATTGGCTCACAGCCTGACTGTGAGCGTGTGTCATAATACCCTAAAAACATACAATACACCAGCAGAGGGCTGATGGACTGTTAATGGTTAAGTCTATTGAAGATTGAATCCAAAAGTGATTCTAAACTTAGTTGCTCTTAACTGGAGCAGGGATGTCAAATAAAAATGTAATCAATCCTCAATATTATGTACTAACAGAATGAGCCCATGAATAATGCCAAAGTGTTCAATAATTGATCATACCTGTCTTTGGAATACAGCCAGACACAGTCAGAGAGAAGCATCATAATACTCTGTGCTCTATTTCAAATCCTTCTCAGTTCAGTCCCTGACTTTGGACACCGATGGGTACTTGAAGGAAAGTCTGAGGAGCCAAAGTAGACAATCTGCTTACAGGCAACTGATCATCTAAAATGAGTTAAGAGATGAAATTGTGCTGCGGCAGTCTTACCAGACCTTTCACTGAACTCACAAGGAAGGTAATCCAGTTTCTATTTACCAACTCACAATGGAGCTGGGATTCCAAAGTTTAGGCCAACAGGCTCCAGGAACTCCGTGGAAAAGAAAATGTTCTTTAATTATTCAGCTGAAATACTAGAATCAAATGGCTGGTCTTGGAGAAGGTAAGAGAACCTGCTGTATCTCCTCCTGATTCCATTTTTTCTACAGCTGTACAAGACTCAGACCAAAACCAATTTTCCTTCAGGAACATTAAGGGGAAAAAAGAAAGGAATAATTTGTAAATGAGATTCCTGGCACTAGAAAAGAGGAAAGCTGAGATATCTTAGTAATATTAAAGAGACATGGGAAAAAGAATTACTGTGTTGATGATATAATTCTTGATATCAGTGGCTGCTAACTGTGGTAGAATAGGGTTATACTTTAATCTATTGAGAACAGTTCTACACGTTGGCATGTGTGTGTGACAAACTGTTCCCATTTCCTTTTATAGCATTCTAAACCTTAATCTCCAAGGGACTGGTGACCTTGGGAATTCTAAGGCAGCTTTGCAGAATTCGAGAAAAACATTTTTTCCTTCTGCTATACCATCGGTGTTTATAATTATATCAATCATAAAACTAACAGCTAGCATGTACTGGACACTTTACCATATGCCAGGCACTATACTACTTAGCACTTCCCACACTGTCTCATTTGATCCTGTATCTTCAAAAAAGATGGTGAAGTGGAGCTTTTTAAAAAGATGGTGGGGCAGAGACAGACTCTATTATATAATCTGTATTTTAAAGATGAAGACCTGAGGCTTAACGAGATTAATTAAAGTCACATAGCTATCAAGTAGCAGAGGTGGAATTCAAATACAGGCAGTCTGTCTAACCCAGAGTGAAGGTTCACCCACCACACTAAACATTAAAAGATGTCTAAAATGAGCACATTCAGAAGGGCATGTGTTTGAACTATTTTCTCCAACAGAGCTATTTTGAACCATCCACATTCTCCAAAGCAGTCATTTTTACGTGTGGCAACTTCTCTATCCGGGTCTTATAAATGCAATCCCCCAATTTAAAGTGACATCTAGTGAAAGACTGCAGAAAGCTATGGCTTCCTTAAGTTCACCTCCAAAATTAGGCATCTCAATAAGACCTATCTCCAAGGAAGTGGAAATAGGTAGGGCTGGCAGCCATGATCAGAGCAGGCTCATGGAGGAAACAAACCAACATTTATCATGCCAGTATAAGATCTATTAGAACAAAACTTTTTTGACAAAGTCCCAAGAGTCTAAACTAAGATGGTGGTGACTGAAATAGAAAGGATAGAGAGAAGGCTCCTAAAGAAGCCACAACTCCCTTGCAAAGCCTTCCCAACTTCCCAGTGGCAGGACTGCTCCTGCCTCTTTGCCCCGACTTCCTGTTCACTCAGTGGTACTGCATACTGTTTGCTGTTGTTCAGTTACTCAGTCATGTCCAATTCTCTGTGACCCCATGGACTGCAGCCCGCCAGACACCTCTGTTATCAATTCTCAAATCTGTGAGGCGCTTCCCTTTAGACTGTAAGCTCCATGACAGCTGGTCGTTGTCGTGTCGTGAAGTCACTCAGTCATGTCCGACTCTTTGTGACCCCATGGACTATAGCCCACCAGGCTCCTCTATCCATGGAATTTTCTAGGCAAGAGTACTGGAGTGGATTGCCATGACAGCCAGAACAGTGGCTTAAGCATTTTCAGATCCTAGCACCCTCCTGACTCCTGAGAGAGGAGCTAGCCCCCCAATTGAAAATTCATGTTTTCCATACAGAAAAGAACCTTGTCTTTCATCTTTGAGAAATAGGTCCAGGGCTTTTCTCAAGTCAGCCGGAGGCAGCTACACCCTTGATTGAAATGCAGAACCGGGGGTAGGTGATAAGGGGGCTGGTGGAGAGACGCAGGGGATTATGTGATACCAGAGCATCTGGTTAGAAGGTTCAGCAGACACATGAAAGCTAAATCAGGGCTAGTGCGCCAAGAGTTTATATAATGCTGCTGAAGGACAAAAGACTGGATGAGTTCCTCTAAACTGAGGAACCGGATTACAGAATCAAATTCTAGTGAAGAGTCAAGACTAATGAGGCTCTAGAGGTTATCATACTAAGTGAAGTAAGTCAGAAGGGGAAAGACAAATACCACATGACAGCACTTACACGTGGAGTCTCAAATACGATACAAATGAACTTATTTACAAAACAGACTCACAGACAGAAAACAAATTTAAGGTTACCAAAGGGGAAAGGGGGTGGGAAGGGATAAATGAGAAGTTTGGGATTAGCAGGTACAAACTACTATACCTAAAATAGATAAACAACAAGGTTCTACTATATAGCACAGGGAACTATATTCAGGGTCCTATAATAAACCACGATGGAAAATATACACATGTACACATACACATGTTTTAACTGAATCACTTTGCTGTAAACCAGAAACTACAACAATATTGTAAATCATCCATACTTCAATAAAAAAATAATTAAAAAAGAAAGCATTTACAAGATATGTTAGAAAACAAAACAAACAAAACTGGTGACATTTAAGACTGTATGTTTGTCATCAGTATACAAATGTTAATTTCCTGATTTTGACCACTGTGCTCTGGTTGTATAACTTTAAGGGAAGTTATTTGAGGAGCATATGGGAACTCTCCATACTATTTTTGCAAAACTTCTGTAAGTTTAAAGTTAGATCAAAATTAAAAGTTTTGTTTTTTTTTTTTTTTAAAAAAGAATGTAGGTTTTGTAGCAAGAGGAGCAAGACATGATAAGGAAGCAGAGGACAATTTAGTAACTGAAGTAATGGATTTAAAACAAACTTTCTCGAAGTCTAACATGAAAGCAAAGAGATACAAGCCAGCAAGCAGACAAGATATTAGAACAAAAGCTTTCCAAAAGGCATATTTAAAGCCACGTACTAGTTCATTCACTCCATCGTTAGATGATCATTTATTAGGTATCAATTATGAGTGAGACACTCTGGCGCTGGTCCCTGCCTCTCCGTTCACTGCCTAGTGTGCAAGGAGGCACATAAAAACAATGTATTTTATGAGTATAAAAGGAACTCACCAGGGTAAAGAGAGAAGGTAAGATCACAAAGGGAGGGAGGGAGCATTAACAAAAAAGTGACCCAGAAGATGAAACAGAAAACACCTTGAAATGGGAATATCAATACCAATAGCAATTTGTTATTTATAGTCCCACCAACAATGAGTAACTTCGAAAAGCACTAGTCTCAACCGTCATGCAAAAAGAGCCTATTTCACGATGCTGTAAGAGACATCATGATTAGGATAATATTCTCAGAGTTCTTGGGTAAAATGGGGCTACCAAAGAAAAGATACATTTGAGCAGTGTCCAGTCTTCTGAAATTTTTTCATCAACAAAAAACACAACAGAAAAGCACAGTTATAAACTACAACTCTAGGAAAAAGAAGCAGATGATAAGAAGTACAAATGATAAACAAAGGGAAAAAATGCTTATTAAAGCAAATGAACTAACACTTCATATACTTACTAGATTAATGAGAAAAAATAAATTATGACAACTAGTAGTTGTCAAGATTGCAGTAAAACTGGAACACACACCACTGATGTCAACTGATAAGGGATTAATCCCACATGAGCGCTGTGTCCTGCTTGAACTTCTGCAGCTGAGGCAAACCCGTCATTTCCCGCCACTCCTCTTGAGTTGCTCAACGCTCTGTACATTTCACTGAGGGCTTTTGTACTCCCTAATCATAGTCAAGAATGACTCCTTAGCCCCCTTCACTCATCAGGGCTGAGATTCCAATATCTTCTCCTTTTCCTCAACAACCAAACCAAATCCATTTCCAGCATCCCCTCTCCAGGCATATCCAATCATTTGATAATTACTACAGCAGATGTGAGGGGGAAATGCTACCTGAATACAGAAGTTCACAGCAATATTATCTCCAAGAACAAAACCTGGAAACCACCTAAGTACTCGATTATAGAAGACAATTTAGGAGAAAATGGTTTGCCTATGACTTGAGCAAAAAAAAAAAAAAAAGTTTGCAGACATTAAAAATAACATGCAGAAACAAAAAATATTTCTGGCAATGTTAAAACATAGAACACAAAACAGTATATATTCAATAGATATAGTCATGAAAAACACAAAAGTCCTCTGGGAATATGAAAATATTTATAGGATTAGGGGTAATAGTTTCCTTTTTCTTGAACACTTTCTTTTAATACTACTCCTGTCAAATTACTGTCATTAAAATTTTTTATTTCAAAAGAAAGAAATAAGGGTGAAGGAGAAAGATGCTAGATTCCAACAAGCCATTGCAATCTCAGGAACTGTTATATTACTGACTGATAAGTAACAAGAGGAGTGGGTGTCTGCAACACTGCCAAAACCAAGGGTCCTCGACCCCAATCTGCCTCAAAGAGAATACTCTCATGTCACAAAGCGAGTCATTCCCACTGAGCCAAACTGCACTAAACGAGAATTCTTTATTGGAAAACTTCAGAGGTAAGAACTTTTTCCAGACATCTGTGGAATTAGTATTAATGAGAATGCCCTGGAGTTCATACACGCGTCTATGCAGCAGAAACTTCTCAGCCAAGGAACTGCTGGGCACACTTCTTGATGAGATGTCTAAGCCTGAAGGCATCAAAAAAGTACATTTCCATATTGGGAACATAACTAGTTTCCTCTTTAAGACTTTTTCCACCACCTCCTGTCCACATTGTAATTCTCCTGTCTTCTCAAATGAATAGTTAACATATGTCAAGGATATAAGGCATATACTGAGGCGCTCGCTGCCTAACTCTATTATTAGAAGAACCAATCTCAGTAGAAAATTGCAATCTTCCCACCAAGCTGCCCCAAAAGTGAGACTTTGTAAGCACTCAAAAAATGTCAAATACTTTTAATAAACATCTTGACATTACAGATTTTCTTTATTTACCTTAGTCTTTGAATTTTAGGAAAGGAAAGAATGAGAAGTCATAGAGCTCAATCTCATTGTGTATTAATCATGATTTAAAAAAAAAATGATGTACAGAGAAGAAAGCGACTTATCCTGAGTCACTCGGATAAATAATGATAAAGGTAGGATTAAAACTCAAGTCTCCCAGATTTTCAGCCCCAGTTCATCCTTCTATGTCAAGCTTTTTTTATCCCTTGAAATCTCTGGCACTCTCGGCCTAAATAATTAGTTATCACAGAATTTTAAAGCTAGAAGGGAGCTCAGAGGAACTTACTTAATCTTCCCTCATTAGTCATATGAGGAAACTGAGGCCCAGAAAGATTAACTGATTTGTTCTCAATATCTTAGATGGCAGGGGGAAAAGTACAGCTTACACTCAAAATACTGCAAACTAATGGCCATGAAAAGGGAGGTGAAATGTCTCAGTTGAAGAAAATTTTAAGAGGAATGTAGATCATTCTAGGCCGGGGGGGTCTCAAAGTGGGGTCCCTGGCCCCACAGCTTAAGCATCACCTGGCATCTTGTTAGAAATGCAAATGCTAAGGTCTCATGGGAGACTTACTGAATCAAACTCTGGGGGTGGGGATGTTCAAATCAGACCGCTTTGTCCCTGAGAAATGAACACTAGTGGTCATGCTCAGTCTATTTTGTAAATGACAACTAAAATCAAAAGCACTTAAGATTCGCGCATTCGTCTATACGTGTACCATAGTTCAATTTTAAAAGTTTTTTTTTTTAATTGGAAAACTAGATTTGGGTATTCAATTGGTTCCAGTTCTAGCTCTGCTCCTTACTGTTTCATCTTGGGCAGGTAACTGACCCCTCCAGCTTGAGTTTCCTTTTCTATAAAACGGGCTTGCCACCTACCTCAAAGAGCATGTTGAGAATTAATGTAAGGACGTATCTAAAAGCAGGTTAGTTCAGCCCAGCACCGTGGGTAGGAGCTCCAGCTCTGGGGCAGGCACCTTTTTGTACCTCAGTTCTCTCATCTGTATAGCAGAGATTTAAAACAGCCCTCCACACAGGGTTGTTATATTTAGAGATAGGATGCAAGCATGCAATCCATCTTTCATGTCTATAAAAACTTCCCGTTTTCAAAGAGCTTTTGCAGCTGTTAACTTGGGTGATCCTCATGACTTTCCACAAGAGGATGGGTGCGTCTGATTTATCATGGACTGGATTCCAGACTGACCATCTTTTAGGAACAGGAGGAGTGGACACTGATCTTACAGAAAGAAAACTGCATGAACAGTGCCATGTAGAGAATGAACAGAGCTGGAAATAAGATCAGGATTCTGGTTTTGACTCCGGCCACTACCTTGGCCCACAATCTTTGGGAAGTCCCTTTACCAAAATGGGGTTCACTTTTCATTTGTACACATGTGGGTTGAATGAGGGTGTCTGTAACAACTCTCAAAATGGAATTCAAACTCCTTATTATGGCCCACAGCAAGGCCTCCATAGCTGGTCATCTGCCTACATCTCCAATTTCATCGCTTTTCATTCCCCTGCTCATTTACCAAGTTCCAGCTACATCAGTCCTCTTCCTGATCCTCTAACAGGTTGCACCACCTTCTACTTCAGAGTCTATGTACTTACTATTCCCTCTGTTTTGATTATTCTGTGCTTTTCACATGATTGATTCCTTCTCAACCATCTTACCATGTCCATTCTTCAAAGTCTTTCCCAGACCATATTATCTAAAAATAATAGGTCCTGTCTCCCACTTCCGTGGGTTATTTTCTTTAATGGTGCTGTCTGGGGCTTCCCTGGTGTCCAGTGGTTAGGACTCTGCACTTCCACTGCAGAGGGTGCAGGTTCAAAATCTGGTCGGGCAACTCTAAGATTTCACATGCTGTGCAGTGCAGCCCAACAATTTAAAAAATAAATAAATAAAGACAAAAAAAACCATCGCTGTCCAACAAAAATATATTGAAAGCCATAAGATTATATATAACTTTATGCATATATAACTTTAAATTTTCTAGTAGCCACATTTTAAATATGGCAAATATAACTTTAAATATATATATGACTTTTGCATATGATGCATATATAACTTTAAATTTTCCAGTAGCCACATTTTAAATTTAAAAACATTTTAAATGTTTTTAAGACGATAATACTAGTTTTAATAATTTTCTTTAAGTCAATATACCCTAAGCATCATTTCAGCATGGAATCAATATAAAAATAATATACTTTAGTCACCTTTTCATCACTTCCTTCACACTAAATCTTGAAAATCCAGTGTATACTTTACATGGGTAGCGGACCTCAACTCAAACTAGCCACATTTCAATAGTTCACTAGTAACATGTCACCAGTGGCTGTATCAGACAGCCCAGTTCCATAGTATATCCTGTGTATCCTTCAAAGCACTTACCATGACCTGAACTTCTCATTCATTTACTCTTATCTTGCTACTTCCCCACCAGATTATAAGCTCCACAAAGCAAGAACCTTGTCTGTTTTGTTCAGTGCTGTATATCAATGGATACAGTGCCTTGCAAAGTACATACTCAATAAATATTTGTTGAGCAAATAAATGAACCTTTTCAAGCTTTAATGTTCTATGAGTGCTCTGCCACCTTAGTTGTGTCCAGCTCTTTGGAACCCATGGACTGCAGCCCACCAGGCTTCTCTGTCCACGGGATTATCCCAGCAAGAATACTGGAATGAGTTGTCAATTTCCTCTTCCAAAGGATCTTCCAGACCCAGGGATTGAACCTGAGTCTCCTGTGTCTTCTGCATTGGCAGGCACATCCTTTACCACTTGAGCCACCTGGGAAGCCCATTTTATGAGTAGTGTGCTCATGTGTAGGCCAAACAGGCATCAGAGTGAAAGAGTTAGTTGCTCAGTCATGTCCAACTCTTTGGGACTCAATGGACTGCCTTAGTTGTGTCCAACTCTTTGGAACCCATGGACTGCAGCCCACCAGGCTTCTCTGCCCATGGGATCCTCCAGGCAAGAATACTGGAATGGGTTGCCACTCCTTTCTCTAGAGGATCTTCCCGACCCAGGGATTGAATCCAGTTCTCCAACATTGCAGGCAGATTCTTTACCATCTGAGCTACCAGAGATATAACCACTCATTCAACCCACCTATCTCCATTCTTCTTTCACATCCAATTACTGTCTTAAAAAGGAAATCTCTTGGCTATATACTTCCTATTGCTTACAAGTTCTTTCTCATGATGTCCGAGTCTCCAAGGTCAGTACTATGTACAATATATTGGCTGAGGGAATTGCATGAATATAATTGCTAACATTCTTCAAACGTTTATTCTGTGACAAGCATTGCTCCAAACACTTCACATTTCACAACAGCTTCACAACAGACTTTTATG
Organism: Bos mutus; assembly: GCF_027580195.1. NCBI lineage: Eukaryota > Metazoa > Chordata > Mammalia > Artiodactyla > Bovidae > Bos > Bos mutus. The sequence goes on along the minus strand of NC_091629.1, from coordinate 50,931,045 downwards.
ATAGATACTTTCATTGCCCTCACTTATAAAGATGAGGAAACCAAGGCAGAGAGAAGTTAAATATTTTGTTCCAGGTCACAGCAGTCAGGGAGCAGCAAAACAGGGATGCCAAGCAACAGAGCTCCAGACACATGGTTCCTAGTCCCCTATTCTCTACTGCAGAGCTGTCCAAGGAAAATGAAAAGCCAGCTATATATGTAATTTTAGTAGCCACACTAAAAGGCCAGTAGCAACATTTAAAGTCAACAGAAATAGGTACAATTTATTTTGAATATATTTTATTTTGCCCATTACCCATATACGATTATTTAATCAATATGATCAATAGTCAAAGTAATTGATATGATCATGTAATCAATATTAAAATTTTACTTTTTTATACTGATTATTCTAAGAGTCAGTCAGTTCAGTTCAGTTGCTCAGTCATGTCCGACTCTTTGCGACCCCATGAATTGCAGCACACCAGGCCTCCCTGTCCATCACTATCTCCTGGAGTTTACCCAAACTCATGTCCATTGAGTTGGTGATGCCATCCAACCATCTCATCCTCTGTCGTCCCCTTCTCCTCCTGCCTTCAATCTTTGCCAACATCAGGGTCTTTTCAAATGAGTCAGCTCTTAGCATCAGGTGGCCAAAGTATTGGAGCCTCTGCTTCAACATCAGTCCTTCCAATGAACACCCAGGACTGATCTCCTTTAGGACGGACTGGTTGGATCTCCTTGTAGTCCAAGGGACTCTCAAGAGTCTTCTCCAACACCACAATTCAAAAGCATCAATTTATCGGCGCTCAGCTTTCTTCACAGCACAACTCTCACATCCATACATGACTACTGGAAAAACCATAGCCTTGACTAGACGGATCTTTGTTGGCAAAGTAATGTCTCTGCTTTTTAATACACTATCTAGGTTGGTCATAACTTTCCTTCCAAGGAATAAGCATCTTCTAATTTCATGGCTGCAATCACCATCTGCGGTGATTTTGGAGCCCCAAAAAAATAAAGTCTGACACTGTGTCCACTGTTTCCCCATCTATTTGCCATAAAGTGATGGGACCGGATGCCATGATCTTAGTTTTCTGAACGTTGAGCTTTAAGCCAACTTTTCCACTCTCCTCTTTCACTTTAATCAAGAGGCTTTTTAGTTCCTCTTCACTTTCTGCCATAAGGGTGGTGTCATCTGCATATCTGAGGTTATTAATATTTCTCCCAGCACAGTAAACTGTGGAAAATTCTGAAAGAGATGGAAATACCAGACCACCTGACCTTCCTCTTCAGAAACCTATATGCAGGTCAGGAAGCAACAGTTAGAACTTGACATGGAACAAGAGACTGGTTCCAAGTAGGAAAAGGAGTGCGTCAAGGCTGTATATTGTCACCCTGCTTATTTAACTTATATGCAGAGTACGTCATGAGAAACACTGGAAGAAGCACAAGCTGGAATCAAGATTGCCGGGAGAAATATCAATAACCTCAGATATGCAGATGACACCACCTTACCTTACGGCAGAAAGTGTAATTTAACACAATTCAGACTAGTCTCATTTCAAGTGTTCAACAGCTGTATGTGGCTAGTGGCTACCATACTGGACATTTAAGAAGACCAAAGAAAGGTAAAACGGTTGAGCTGGGAGCCAAAAGACCTCACCTCTAATCAAAGCTCTTATTGAGTGACTTTGGAAAAGTCTTTTTTTACCCTCTGGGTCAGTTTCCCCACATGTATTCTGAGCAAATGGGAAAAGAAGAGTCCTAGGGATCCATCACATGTGAGAAAGTCAAACATCTGCCAACAACTGCAATCAACATGTGTCCAACTTTCTGCACTTTAAAATCAGCTTTCATACTCATTGATTACAGTCCTCAAACTACCCTGCTGCTAAGTCACTTCAGTCGTGTCCCACTCTGTGCAACCCCATAGACGGCAGCCCACCAGGGTCCCCCGTCCCTGGGATTCTCCAGGCAAGAACACTGGAGTGTTCTTCTCCAATGCATGAAAGTGAAAAGTGAAAGTGAAGTCGCTCAGTCCTGTTCGATCCTCAGCGACCCCATGGACTGCAGCCTTCCAGGCTTCTCCGTCCATGGGATTTTCCAGGCAAGAGTACTGGAGTGGGGTGCCATTGCCTTCCCCGCAAACTACCCTAATAGGTAGCTATTACTGTCTCTGTTCTATACATACAGAAGTTGAGGCTCCAAGAAGACAACAGAACTTGTCCCAAAGCCACAGAGTCGATCAGTAGAGAAGCTGATACTCAAATGCAAGAAAGGCCAATGCTCTCCCACCACGATCATCAACTCAGTGACTTGAAGAAGAGAATTAAAGGGGAATGGTTGTGAAGATAGTCTGGGGCCTTCAGAAAAGTGAAAGGCAGTCAAGTCTCAGGGTAGGGTGAGAAGAGGCCCAGACTGAAGTTAAGAAGAGGTCCGGGCCTTGAGGATCGTAATGAATTGAAAGAACCCAGGAGAAATTCGAGGGAGGGACCCGGTTGACACGAGAAGTGAGAGGACCCAGGCCCAGGGAAGAGATGGGAGAAAGTGATATGAAGGAACTCTGGTCCTGCGATTCCTGCCTGGGTGAGAGGACGGTCCCCCCAGCCCTCCTCGACCATCATACCTGGTAGCTCAGAAGTTCCCCAACGTCCATGATTGCAGTCTCAGTCAACACTGGCTACTCGGATTCCCTCCACTCACGACCAAACCGCGGCCCCCAGAGCAGCAGCTCCAGCCACACTGCCGTAAAGCGCCTGGAGCAGGGGCCGCAGAGCCAATGAAGCAGAAGTGCGCGCGACAAGCAAGCCGGCCACACTGCAGTAAAATGCAGCGATACTGCAAAGCGCCCTGCTTTTAACAGCACTACTTCCGCCCGGAACCTGAAGGGGGCGGGGAAAGGGGCGGAGACTTGAAGGGGGCGGTGCGTTAAAAGAAAAGAGTAAAGGAAGCAAGATTATTGCGCGCCCCCTACGTGCTGGGCGGAGCGCAGGGCAGAATGCACGGTGTTTCCCTTGTCCTCTCTTAATCCATTCAGTGACCTAGGCAGTTTTATTCCTCATTTTATTCTCAGTTCACAGAGAAAACTGAGGCATTGAACTGCACTGTCCAGTACTCTACCTACTAACCACATGTGGTTACTGAGGGCTTGAACTATGGCTAGTCTGAATTAAAATGTGCTTTAAGTGTAAAGAAAATACCCATCTGATTTCTAAGACTTGCGTTGATTACATGTTGAAGTTATACTTAGGGTCAAATAAAATATAAAATTTAATTTCACTTTACTATTTACTTCACCATTTCTGTTTACTTTTTAAAATGTGGTTAGTAGAAAATGTAAAGTACTCGTGTGGCTCTCTTTGTGGCTTCCATTCCATTTCTGTTGGACAGCACTGGCTCAGAAAGTGTAGTGTCCAAGACCAGACAGTTGTTAGTGCCTGCGAAACAGTTGGTGATGACATTTCCTTCTCTGGGCTTCTGTTTATTCACCTATGCAAAGGCCAGTGGAAACTGGATAATCCTGTTTCTACTTAAGTGGTGTAAATAGGTTTTCTGTAGGTGAAAGTTGCCCATCATTGGAAAAGAACTATTCAGAGAGTGCATCTGAGCTCCTGGGATTTAAATGTTTCTGTATTCAAAGAGAGCTAAGCCTCTCTGCTAGTTCCCTTGGCTATTAGTCTGGTGCTTTTCATGTTCATGCTGTCTGTTTTAGTCCTTTCAGGCTGCTATGGAAAAAAAAAATACAGTGGCTGGCATAAACACCAGAAACTTATTTCTCGCAACTCTAGGGGCTGAGAAGTCCTAGATCAAGGCACTGGCAGTTTCCTTGTCTGGTGAGGGCCTGCTTTAGGATTCACAGAAGTGCCTTCTTACTATATCTTCACATGGCAGAAGGGGGTGAGGGATTTTTCTCCCACCTCTTTTACGAAACTAATCAGGAGGGCTCCACTCTTTTGATCTAATCAGTTCATCAAAGCCTCACTTCCTAATACCATCATCTCGGGAGTTAAAATGTCAAATTATGGGTTTCTTGGGGAGACACAAACATTCTGACCATCACAATATTGATAACCATCCTTCTCATCTTACCTTCACTGTCTCCAATTGTACAGAAATTATTTTTATTCCTCAAACTACCAAATCCTCTCCTCTTCTGCCTAGCCACTAGCCCCACACCTCAACCAACTGTTTCTCATCTTTCAGACCTCCAATGTCACTGTCTTAGCATAATCTTCCGCTACTCACCTTGGGTCCAAGTAGGCAAACCCTCCTCACGATTCTCTTTCCTAGCACCTTCTCTACTTCACTGTCTGTCCTTAATGGCTGATTACTTGTTTACTGACAGCCTCATTTACTGGACACAGGCTGCATGGGAGCAGGAATTGTGGATGTCATGTTAACCACTATATCCTATGACAAAAACCCTGATACAGTGTTCGGTACAGGAGGAGGAGTTTCCACAAAAGGGCCTTGTGGGTCATGATAAGGAGATTGGATTTTCTGCTAAGAGCATTAGGAAGATATTGAAAAGGTTTTAAGCAGGGGGGTTGGGGGGGCGGGTTGTGATTGGGTTTATGGTTTTTAACAATCACCTATGCAATCTGCTTTGAACTGAGTTATCTGAGTGTCTTTTCCTCTCCTACTCAGCTGTGGGGGTAGACTGTGCCTCATTCAGGGATGCAGGACAGAGTAATGGTGGGAGTGTGTACTTTGGAATTGTGTACTCTTTAGAACTATGTCCCAGTTCTTGGTATCTGGCACCAGCTTATATAGACAGGCTTGCAAGACCCTGGGGTTAAACTTTAAGGAAATTTACAAGCCAGTTGACATCAGGTTGGTTCCTTCAAATCCACCTCAGTGGGCGTATTTACAGCATGGAAATCAACATATGCTACAAATCATGACTCTTGGTTTTTCAGTGAGCTGACTGTTAAACCTTTACCAACACATCACTAATTTTGGTTCTAGCCAAAGTTCCACCACAATCACCTCTGTGCTTTTAGACAAGTTACTTTCTCTCTGTCAAAGTTGCAGTCTTCTCATATGTAAGGTGACTCATTTATTTATTCAGGAATTCACTGAGTGCCTGGTCAATGCCAGACACAATTTTAGGCTCTGAGGATATCGAAGTTTGTAAGGAGATAAGTTCCTGCCCTTTTGGGACCTACATCCTAGTTGGGGAGAAAACGTAACAAGGAAGATGAGGATGTAAAATCATCCTCATTTTACAGGTGTAGAGACAGAGGCAAGTGGCTGTGTACCTGATTGCCTTCTCCGAAAAGTGGAGATCCAACTGAATTTACATCATAAGATTATGGGGAATTTACAAGAGATGCTGCATGCAAAGCACTTAGCTTGGTGCCTGGCACAGTAAAGTACTCAATCAATATTTGACTAAGAGTTGAGTGGGAATTGGGGGAGAGGGAGTAGGGCGGGGAAAATGAGCTCATTTCTTATATCCTTTCCTTTTAAGGTATTCAGTCAAGTCTGTGTATTTTTAGAAACCAGGCCTTAAAATATAAAATCATAAGGCAAAATCATATGAGAACCATGTTTGGGAAGCACCCTGAAATTAGGATAATATACCTTCCAGGGCGGAGAAGGCAATGGCACCCCACTCCAGTACTTTTGCCTAGAAAATCCCATGGACGGAGGAGCCTGGTAGGCTGCAATCAATGGGGTCACTAGAGTCGGACATGACTAAGCGACTTCACTTTCACTTTTCACTTTCATGCATTGGAGAAGGAAATGGCAACCCACTCCAGTGTTCTTGCCTGGAGAATCCCAGGGACAAGGAAGCCTGGTGGGCTGACATCTATGGAGTCGCACAGAGTCGGACACGACTGAAGTGACTTAGCAGTAGCAGTAGCAATACCTTCCAGGGAAGGTTTTCCAGAGAAGGTGCCATTTGGACTAGGGCTTAAAGGATGAGAAGAGTTTGCCAAGAGGACGTGGGGAAAGATGGGTGACCTGGACAGAAGAAACAGCATGGACATAGACAAGGAACTGGACAGGGAATATTGTGTGTGGAGGGAATGGTAAGAAGTAATAGAGGAGAGGGCAGCTGAGCTGAGGAAGAGCACAGAGAGAATTAAGGGATTTAACACATAAAAACATGACACCTGCCGGGGGCCAGCCCAGGCTGATCCAGGGTATTCGAAGGGGAGACGGCTTCGGCGAGGATCAGGATACAATAGCTTCAATTAGATATTAATTAGAGATATAAAGAGTAATAGAATGAGGATAGCTCAGCAGGAAAATTCGGTGGAGAAAAGAGGCTGAGTAGCTTGGTTTACGCGGGAGACCAATAAAACTTCAAGACAAGAAGCTTGCACCACTTACATAGGCCGCAGGCGTCCTTCCGTTCTCCCGAAGGAGAGGAGACACTGAGGCCTCCCCGGTCAGATCTTAGAAGCCCAGGCATAATAAGTAAGCTTGGTGGGTTCCGCGCTCCAGATGGAGACTCAGCCAGAGTTTGAGAGAGAGAGCGACATGGGGAGACCAGTATTTCGAGAAACTGATCCCCATTCTTTATTTTCCAGAGTCTGTTTTTATACACTGACATGTTATACAAAAGTCACGCGGGGACAGCAGTCCTGACTTTTGTTAAAGTCAGGTGCTTCATACAAATGTATACAGAGGTCTTAGGGGTGTTACATCATCTTCTGGCCAGGGGGCCTGCTGACAATTTATGACCCTCTCCTTGTGACAGCGGTCAGTCAACCAGAACACTTATTTCTCCAAGGGTGATTATTCTTAAAACAGACGCCACCTTCTGAAGGTACCAGATAAAGTTACATTCCTGTAGGGTGAGGGTGTAGTGGGTTTTAATTAAAGAAGGAATTTGCTTAGCCTAAGGTCTAATGTGATTAATATCAAAGGTTAATACTTATTTCTTCTATATATTCATTAATGTGTATAAGGGCAGGGGATGTGGAGACTTAGCAATAAACATTGGCTCAACAAATGAAAAACCCTTCACCAATACAATTTCTAATCAGCCCACTATACTTGTACTAATGGTTTTCTAACTTTTCTAAAGAACCTGTTTTTAGAAGGTTTAAAGCATCTCATGCCTCTCACAGTTGGGAGGCTGTGAGCAATCACATGTGGCCGGACAAGCCTGTCAGGCAGGCTAGAGAACCTTCAGAGGAGTTTGTAGGTTAAAACACTCTTGTCACGCCCAGGAGTTTTTATTAACTGGAGCTCTAAGTTAACTCCTTCTCCGAAAGAGGTGGTGGGGGACAGCCCCCCGTAAAGTCAGAGGTGTAGGTGAGAGCACAAAGTAGCAAAGTAGGCAGGCTCTGGTTATGGGAGTAGATGCTTGAGAATTTCCAGGGGGACTCCTGAGGCTCGATCCCACCTTTTCGTATGTCGAGCCTCCTTCCTCATGACCTTTGCCACGGGCGGAGTGCCTCACGCCAGCCCCCAACTGACACCCAAACATGTCTGAATTTCAGTTAAATGATAAAAAAGGTTTTAGTATAAATATGTTCCAGAAACTTTCCTGGTGGTCCAGTGGTTAAGACTCTGCATTCCCAATGCAGGGGGCCTGGGTTAGAGCCTTGGTCAGGGAACTAGATCCCACATGTCACAATTAAGAGTTTGCATGCTGCAACTAAAGATCCTGCATGCCACAACTAAGCCCAAGTGCAGACAAATAAATAAATATTTTAATAAATAAGTAAATATATAAATATGTTCCATGGAATATGTAGTAACATACCAAAAGCTTTTTGTTGCTTATCTGAAATCCAAGTTTAGCTGGGCATCCTGTATTTTATCTAGCAATCCTCATCATGGAGGATCTTGAATATCACATTGTGATATTTCAATTTTATCTTGATGGGAAGGTCCATTAATAATTCCTTAGGAACCTCCCCAGGGATAAAGGTTGGGGCCCCCATTCTTCAGGTCTCAGCTTAATGTCACCACATCACAGGCATCTTCCTTGACTATGAGATCTATAATAGTCCCTCCCTCCCCTGAAGATTCTCCATCAGGAACTTCTCTGGTGGTCCTGTGGTTAAGAATTTGCCTTGCAATGCAGAGGACACAAGTTTGATCCCTGATCAGGGAACTAAGATCCCACATGCTGTGGAGTAACCAGGCCCTGTGCACTGCAACTCCTGAGACTGCACGTCACAACTAGAGAGTCTGTGTGCCCCAACAAAAGACCCTGCTTGGTAAATCAGCAGCCAAATAAATAAAGACACAAGTAAATTTTTACGAGAAGATTCTCCATCAGCATTCCTGACCATTATCTTCAGAACACTTGTGATTTGTGTTTCTGTATTTATCTTCTTTTCACTCATTGGGGAGGGTCTGTTTTCTCTTTCATACGCTATGCTCCACAAGGCCAGGGATTGCTGCATTGCTCACCACAGCAACCTCAGAACCTAATACAACACCTAGCACTTAACTCGGAGAAGGCAATGGCACCCCACTCCAGTACTCTTGCCTGGAAAATCCCATGGATGGAGGAGCCTGGTAGGTTACACTCCATGGGGTCGCTAAGAGTCGGACACGACTGAGCGACTTCACTTACACTTTTCACTTTCATGCATTGGAGAAGGAAATGGCAACCCACTCCAGTGTTCTTGCCTGGAGAATCCCAGGGACGGGGAAGCCTGGTGGGCTGCCGTCTATGGGGTCGCAGAGAGTCAGACACAACTGAAGCAAAGCAGCAGCAGCAACAGCACTCAACTGGCACTCCCTACAGTTGCTGATTTAATAGATGAACCAATCAATCTACTGAAAAATTGATACAATCCTGGCAATAATACTATCAAATACTTTCAAATCCCTACCCCAAACCCTAACAAAATGCTATTCCAATGTTAAAGATGAGGAAAGTTCAGAAAAGCTGTGTATATGCTAAGTGAACTAAGTCCAACAGAAAAAGCTTAATACCATATGATTTCACTTAGATGTGAAATCTAAAACAAAAGAAAAAAATGGGCTCATGAATACAGGGAACAGATTGATGACTGCCTGACGTGGAGGGGTGGGGAGTGGGCAAAATGGGTGAAGGGGGTCAGAAGGTACACATCTCCAGTTTTAAGATGAATTACTCATGTATTATAGTATATAGCCTGGTGGGTATAATTAATAATACTGTGTGCATATTTGAAAGTAGCTAGATGAACGGATCCTGAATGTTCTCATTACTAGAATAAATAATTTTTGTAATGATGTAGGATGGACTTCCCAAGTGGTTCAGTGGTAAAGAATAAGTCTGCCAATGCAGTAGACATGGCTTTGATCCCTGGGTTAGAAAGATCCCCTGGAGAAGGAAATGGCAACCCACTCCCGTAGTCTTGCCTGGGAAATCTCATGGACAGAGGAGCCTGGCGGGCTATAATCCACAGGGTGACCAAACTGTCAGACGGGCTTAGTAACTAAACAACAAAGATGTTACCTGGACTTATGTGGTGATTGTTTTGCAATATATACAGATGTAGAACATTACATGGTACACTAATATGATTTATGTAAAGTATACATAGAAAAACTAACAAAGGAAAAAAAAAAGAAGAAGAGCTATGGGTTATGCACCAAACAGTCCAAAAACATGTGATAATGATGATGATTTGAGCGTGGCTTCCACAAGAGAGACGGGAGAAGGGCACCACTCTGGAGACCAGCTGCTGGGCTGTAACCTTTTAAAAAATCTAATGTGGAAGAATGATTCCTTCTGGAAAATTTCAAGTAGCTGTGGGCCTCCTAGTTTTCCTTAAACTTCAAGCTTTAGGTGCTCCAAGATGTAATCAGAGTCTCCTCCTCCATCTTTTATTGCCACAATAAATTATTTGTTGGAACAGCCTTTAAGAAAATATCCTCCGAAAAAACACTCATAAAGTGTATTTATCACCAATATTGAGCTCCTACCCTGCCATTATGGACTGATTGGAAACATATGACAGTGTCGAAGAACTCCAGACGCCTCCATTCAGGCACTGAATGAGCGGGGAAGAGTCGCAGGGTAGGCAGTGGAAAGGGGATCTGTATTTCCTGGGAGTAGAATGCAGTTTCTGGGCTTCAAGAGAAGTCTTTGTTCCCTCTGCCTCTCACTCCCCAAGTCCAGGTTCTCAGATCCTGTCTACTCTAGTATTTTAATTTTTTATTTTGGATTTTCTGTTTGCTATCTTTTTTAAAAGATTTGTTTGTTTACTTACTTATTTACTCTTGTCTGTACTGGGTCTTCGTTGTCGAGCTCAGGCTGCTCTCTAGTTGGGATGCGTGGGGCTCTCACTGCAATGGTTTCTTCTGTTGCAGAGCAGGGGCTCCAGGCACAGGGGCTTCAGTGGTTGTGGTGCAGGGGCTTAGTTGCCCAATGGCATGTGGAATCTTCCCGGACCAGGGATCAAACTCGTATCCCCTGCATTGGCAGGCAGATTGTTAACCATTGGACCACCAGGGAAATCCTACTCCAATATTTTTAAATAGTGAAAGCTGAAATGTAGAAGGTTTAGTCACTTGCCCACAGCCATAGTATGAGTCATTGGCAGTACTCCAATCCAAGCCTGTCTGACTATGCACTGCACAGTAGGGATTTGAGCTCAGTGAACCTCCCAAACGGTGCTGACACTTATGATCCAAGCACAGATGATTACTGAATGCTGAAGAGTAATTATCTCTCCCAGTAGGCACAGGTCTCAATTAGATACAAGGAGAGTTTGCTTTCTTAGATACACTGGGAGCCAAGTAATAACTCTAACAGTCAGGGAGGTGCAACACAAAGGAATTATTTGGGGGCTTTATTATTGTTAAAGTATGATAATAGAATTGAATTACATTGTCCTAATCTTTGAGAGATACATACTGAAATCTCTGTATGAAATAATGTGATGACAGGAATTTGCTTCAAAATAATCCAAGGGGGGGTAGGTGTGGGGGTGAGTGTGGGGGATGGATGCAGGTGTGGGTGGAAGCCAGGATGAGAAGTTTATTGGTGAGCTGTTAGTTGCTGAAGCTAGGTAATGGATGCATGGGAGCTCATTTTCTTACTCTCCTGGCAACCGAATGGCAGCGGCAGTTCCAGCCACAATAACATCAAAAAGAATAAAAAGGATCATCTTTTCTTGAGGCTTTCTCTTAGGAGGGAGGGAGAAGGAAGAAAGGACGTGGGTAGGGACCAACTGTGTCTATTGCACAAGAAAGGATTCCCTGGTCAAGTGTGTAGGGCTGGGAAAGCCATGAGTGCCAGTACACACAACAGCTCCTAACAGTGTAACAAGTCTCATAAACCCCTAATTCTGAGGGGCTCCCCATCAATGCCTCATACCAATGGTCCCAGTGAGTCAGACCTTGCTGAGAGGCTCTCATAAAAAGGAATGGAGGGACTTCCCTGGTGGTCCAATGGCTAAGACTCCATGCTACCGATGCAGGAGGCCAGGTTCAATCTCTGTTTAGGGAACAAAAGATTTTCATGCTGCAACCAAAGACCTGATTCAGCCAAATAAATAAATAGACATTTCTTTAAAAAATCAACTTTATATTAAAAAAAAAAAGGAGTAGAGAGAATTCTTAATGCAATCAATATTTGGGGTCAGTGAAAGGACCACTTCTAACTTAGGAAGTAAGCAAGTTCCATAGCCAGTGAGCTGAAGCAGCTGTTTATTACCTACCTTAACACTAAGGGGGCTTCCCAGGTGGCACTAGTGGTAAAAAACCTACCTGCCAATGCAGGAGATGTAGGAGTCATGGGTTCGATCCCTGGGTCAGGAAGAATCCCTGGAGGAACACATGGCAATCCATTTCAGCATTCTCCCTTGGAGAATCCCATGGACAGAGCACCCTGGTGGGCTACGGTCCATAGGGCTGCACAGAGTCGGACACAACTGAATCGACTTAGCATGCATGCATAGCACCAAGGAGATGGATTAGCTATCTACTGTTGTGTAACAAGTTACCTAAAAGCATAGTGGCTTAAAACAACAATGAACCTTTATTATCTCACACAGTTTCTGTGGATCAGGAATTTGGAAGCAGTTTTAGCAGGATCAAGGTCTTTCTTGAGATTAAAGTCAAGATGTCAATCATTTCCAGGATGGGTCAGTCCCACGCCCAGCAGGTTGATGGTGCCTGATGGCCAGAGACCTCCATTCCTGATCACATGGATCCATCTGACCACCCATGTGTTCTCATAACACGACAGCTGGCATCCCCCAGAGCAAGTGATCCAAGAGAGATCAAGGTGGAAGCTCCAACGTTTTTTGTGACTTCATCCTAGAAGTTATAGTCCATCATTTCTGCAACATCCTATGGGCTGCACAGGTCAGACCAGTTCTTTGTGGGAGAGGATTACACAGGGTGTGAATGTCAGGAAGCGAGTCATTGGGTTCATCTTGGAAGTGGAGCCTCCAGTGCAGTCAAGCTTTCAGGTGGTGCAACCCTGGCTGACATCTTCACTGCAGCCTCTTGAGACACGGGGCACCAGAATCATCCATCTATGCCAGTCCTGACTTCCTCGTCCACAGAAACACCAAGATAATAAATGCTTTGGTATTTTAACCTCCTGAGTTTTTCAGTAATTTGCTATCACCAATGGATATAAAAAATCGAAGAAGTAGGTGAGGTGCCAAAGAGTGACATTCCCATCATTGGCTGCCACCGTGACCTATTGATAAACTGAGCATCTGATTAATACCCCTTTAGACTCCCTGAACCATTCCTGGTAGACATCAATGAGGGCAGAGAATGGACCTGCACACCAGGTCGACATGGAGGGGCAGCTGCTAAGTGTACATCTTCTCTTAGAGGATCACGATGCATGTCAGTATATTAAAAAGCTCCAAGCAGTCTTGTAGGGGAAAACCTGTTTAACTGCTTTACTCAATGCTTTCCAGTCTATTTGACCACAGAAGCCATTTTTCATGCAACATCGGTGGAAGCAGTATTCTGAGAAACACACCTTAAGAAAAACCGCTCTATGTCAACCTCCACAGAAGTTTCAGCAAATCCTCTACTCAGAGTGAGATCTCAAATTTTTGCTTAGAAAAAAAAAAATCTGTGCATATCCATGTATACATTTAAAAGACCTAAATTTTTCCAAGCCTGACCTCCTGAGCACATAAATGATGTCCATTGACATTATTTAATATTCTCTGACACAGAGCTTCTTCCTACACCAGTCAAAGCAACCCCACCTCACCCAGCCTAATTCTCATAAACAACTGAGTTCTTTCTGAGCGTGCACATACCCACGTACACCCCTGGTTGGTCCTCTCAAAGGACTGACCTCTTAGACTACTCTGGTGGTCCAGGGTTAAGAATCTTCCTGCCAATGCAGGGGACACAGGTTCCAACCCTGATCCAGGAAGATCCCACATGCTGCAGGGCAACAAAGCCTGTGTGCCACAGCCAAGTCCTCTCTCTAGAGGTCACATGCCGCAACTACTGAAGCCGGTGTACTCTAGAGCCCATGCTCTGCAACAAGAGAAGCCACTGCAATGAGAAGCCCACGCACCGCAACTAGAGTAGCCACAACTAGAGAAAGTCCACGTGTTAACAACGAAGACCCAGAGCAGCCATAAATACATAAATGAAATTCAGAAAGAAAGGACTGACTGCCTCATTAGCAGCTGTTGCCCCCAAGTAACTTGAAGGGAAGCCTCACCCTCGCCATTGGTACGCTCCTCAGGGTGTTGCTCCCTGGCGCTCCAGAAACTGCAGGACCTGGAGGTGTCACGGGCTCCTGGTTGGGTCCTCAGAGCAGCAGAGCTGGAGTGTGTCCTGCAGAGTTGTAGGGAGTGGGCATCTCTCCTCAGTCTAGGTGGGACTTGCCCTTTGGACGCCAAAGCAGTACCTCGAATCTCACTTCCTCTTTCCATAGCATCTCTCTATAAGAGGGTCAGGCTCCATCCCTGAATGAGACCAAGTGGTAGACAATACCCTGTTCTCCCAACTCCCCATCTACCCTCAGATGCCCACAAAACCTCAAAAGATTCTTTTCTTTCCCATTGCTCCCTTCCCTACTTCTCTTCCTCCTGTTCTTTTCTTCTTGTTCCTCTTCTTCATCACCCTCATCACCTGGTTGGGGGCGTTAATTAGTCCATCAGATTCTATTAGAATCTAAAGTCCTATTAGATCAGCTGGGACCCCCTTCTCTGAATCTTACATACATGTGTGCATGTGTGCTAAGTCGCTTCAGTTGTGTCCGATTCTGTGCGACCCTGTGGACCATAGCCCACCAGGATCCTCTGTCCATGGGATTCTCCAGGCAAGAATACTGGCATGGGTTGCCATCCTCTCCTCCAGGTGATCTTTCCAATCCAGGGATCAAACCCATGTCCCTTATGTCTCCTTCACTGGCAAGTGGGTTCTTTACCACCAGCGCCACCTGGGAAGTCCGGATCTTACATGAAGAAGATGCAAAGGCTATGTGATGTCAGTGGTGATGCTCTCTGAGGAGTGGGCTATGAGTGGCTTTAATTTTCTTCTTTTTGTTTTTGTTGTTTATTTGCATTTTCTCAATTTCTATCCTTAACAAGTATTATAGAAGTAAATAATAAATATATAAAATATATAAGTATTTACAAAGGCAATAAAATAAAACTGTTTTTTATGTCCATGCCATGTGTTAGTTATTTGTAATGCCACACCTTAAGCTTTGTAAAATGACATGGTTTCTATTCTCTTTGGATGCTCCCCTCCCCCAATGCACCTCTAACCATCCTATTTCTCTCCATGATAAATAACCACTGTTGGTATTTTTGGAATAGGTTTTTATGGAGCTTATTACATTTTCTATTTATGTGTTTTTGCTTATACCATCACCTTATTCCTGGTGATTTAGGAAGAAAGGATTTAAAGTGACTTAAGAAGATACATAGCTTCCCTGGTAGCTCAGCTGGTAAAGAATCCGCCTGCAATGCGCGAGACCTGGGTTTGATCCCTCGATTGGGAAGATTCCCTGGAGAAGGGCATGGCAACCCACTCCAGTATTCTGGCCTGGAGAATCCCCATGGACAGAGGAGCCTGGCGGGCTACAGTCCATGGGGTCGCAAAGAGTTGGACACGACTGAGCAACTAAGCACAAGAAGATACATAAAACACAACAAGGTAGCCCAAATTAAAAGAAGGTTTAAGAAAAAGGAAAAAAACACGGAGAAGAGCATACAACAGAGATAAAAAATGAAGCTAATACAAAAACACACAGAGTCCTATTGGCTTGCTCCAGGGAGGCCACTAGTTGGTTTTAAGTAACTAGCAAATACAGGAAGAGCAACTTGCCCATTAATTGGTCTCTCCTACTCCAGCCACTCATCTAGTGGTTTTCAAATTATGGTCCTATGGAACCCTTTCATGAACTGCTCCCAGCTGTTCCAAAATCCAGTTGTAGAAAACTGGCAGTTATAGGCCGACTCGTGGAGGGAAGGGTTAACGGGTAGAATTACCTTCATTGGTCATTTTCTCTCAGTGCATGTCCCCCAGCTGTAGCACCTGCCTTCACTTCTTATGGCAGAGCCCTATACAAGATAGTATTTGATTTTAGCATAAAATTATATATTTACTCATTAAAAAAAATTAATTTGCCACCATTTCACGCTATTTTGCAAGAAGGACAATGATTTCAAGGTGTTGCTCTACCACCTAAAAAAGCTGGGGAAAGCCCAGTTAGGGGAAGGTGCTATATATAAGGGCTTCCCAGGGCTTCCTCCTGCCAATGCAGGAGACGCAGGAGACACGGGTTCTATCCCTGGATCAGGAAAATCCCCTGGAGGAGGAAATGGCAACCCATTTCAGGATTCTTGCCTGGAGAATCCCATGCACAGGGGAGCTGAGCAGGCTACATACAATCCATGGGGTCAAAAGGAGTTGGACACGACTGAATGACCGAGCACACAGGCACACTATCTACAAGAATTCAGTTGAGCAGCCTTGCTCTGGCCACTGGAACATGCTTTGACTGTCTGTGGAGCAGGTCAGAGGTGTCAGAGAATTAACAGTCCACCCTATCCTCCCACTCCAGAGCAGCTCTCAGCCTGATAGAACTTAGTACATAAATGCCCAGCTCCCTCACTCCTCAGGTGGGGTAACTCTGAGCTATGGTGTTGTTCACTGGCTCCCAGAGGTCTGGCCAGTGTTCCCTGGGGTCATATTCCAAATAAACTCTGTATATATGAATTCTTATCTCAGGCTTTGGAGAGATCCCAAATAAGATAGTGTGTCATAAGGACAACAGGTTTGAGTATTGCAGGGGAGGATGGGTAGACCAGTTGTCCAGGCAGGAGGTGCTTGGGGCTTGAACTGGGTGTGCTAGGGGTGGGCAAAAGCTGGAGAAAAATCAGCAGAGCCAAGATACACACTGGATGTGCTGGAAAAGGAAGAAGGTGATGTGAAGGCTGCCTCCTGGGCTTTGTCCTCCCTGGAAGGGAGGGCAAGGGGAAAGGTCAAGAATACATATGTTAATAATTTTGTGCATGTCACAGAACAGCTTGTAATCACCAGATTTTCTGGAACTCTCTGCTGTCTTCTTGCCCTGCCCCGACTCATCAGACTCTAGAACAACCTAGCTGCCATTGTCAGGGGAAGTCTGCATTTTCTCCTGCAGGGCAGGATCCAATAACAGTGTTCTCATCCAATAAAGGTGGCTGGCGCACAGGGACAAAATATTGAATTAAAAACAATACCAGTGCTGCTGAGCTCGCGCCACCCCTGAACTGCCTGTGCGTGCCTTTGCTCTGCAAATTGGTAATGGGAGCCCCAGGGAAATACTGTCCAGGAGAGCGAGGAGGAGGGAAGGTGGGGGAGACGGGGAAGCAAAGTCAACTCTTAGCCTCAGTTGGCAGAGCCAGCGCTCAGGAGCAAGGAGTCAGCTGCCCGAAAACCAGCCCTGAGCTGGTGCCCTGGCCTTGGTCCTGTCTCCGTAAAGCCACCTTCAGTGAGAAACTTGGATCCTCTGGGATCAGGTATTCTTGGCTTTGAAGCCTGCCTCCACCTTATTGCATCTCTACTAACTCTGGTGATTCAGACAGTAAAGAATCTGCCTGCAATGCGGGAGACCCAGGTTTGATCTCTGGATCGAGAAGATTCCCTAGAGGAGGAAATGGCAACCCACTCCAGTATTCTTGTCTGGAGAATTTCAAGAACAGAGGAGTCTGGTGGTCTACAGTCCATGGGGTTGCAGAGTCTCAGACATGACTGAGGGATTAACACTTCCACTTTCTTTCCACCCTATTGCTTGACTCTGTGACCTTGGGTTAAATCCTTAGATAACTCTGACTTCAGTTTTCTGGTGGCATTATTTCAAGGCCCAGCACATGCCAGCACTGTGCTTAACATTTATTTAATCCTAACAAGGACTCTATTTCCATTTTACAGTTGATGGAACCAAAGCTCAAAGGAGTCAGGTAACTTACCCAGGGTCACATAGCCAGGTATAGCCAGATTTCAGATAAAGTGGTGTAAACACTGCATGGGCCCTGTTAACCATTACAGACTACTCCTCTTCAGATAGGAAATCTCCTATTTTCAAGCTGTTGGGGGCATCCCCATGCCATTAGAGGGAGGGGCTCTCTCTGTAATACAGAATCTAGTCTCATAGCTTGCTGTATTCTCTTTCACCCTCCCCCTCTCCCCACTCCCAAGTCTTCTTATTTTTTTCCTCCAACCTTTTCCTAGCCCAGATTACAAATTCCGCCCTTTGGTTCTTGGCCAGCAGTTTACCACAACCATATCATCACCTTTTAGCCACCACACTTGGCATCTTAGCACCTGCTCACATCCATGCCCAAATGGGCCTCACCTGTCTCCAAGGAAGCTTATCAAAGTATTCCCCCAACCCAAACAGTTGTTTTCAGGAAGAATCCTGATGCCCACTGTTACAGTGATCAATATGTCTCCACCATGCTTCAAAGCCTGAAGCTCAGATGGGGTCCTAGGGGTCCTAGGTCTGTCCTCAGAACAGACCTAGGGGTTTGGACATAGTAAGTACACTGGGGTTGTTGAGGCTGAGCTGCGGAAGTGAACAGGGCTGCCCAGGGAGAGTGAGTGGAGTAAGAAGGGCACCCTTGTCCCTTTCCTTCTCCTCCTCCAGATTCAGGAATGCAATTCCAGGACCTTGAAATCTACATAACCACCGGCATTATGGGAACTGGATTTGGTAATTAGAGATCAGATGAGTCCAGTCATAGGGTAAGTTTGGGGTGAGTGTAGAGGCTTCCACAGAGGCAAAAAAAAAAAATCAGTGATGACCATAGCAACAACCAGAACTGGTATGAAATAGTGAGTACTTACTATACACCCTGCACAGTCCAAAGCAGCCCTTTCCGTGTATTACTTTATGTTATTGTCAAAGTCCTATGGTATGAGTTTTCTCCTCCCCAGGAACTGACTCTCACAGGCATTAACTGAGACATTAACATTACAACTTGTCCAAGGTCGCAGTTAGGAAGCAGTTAGCTGGGACTTGAATCGGCTCTGTCTGACTGCAAAGCCAGCACCTTAAGCCCTCCCAGGCCTGAGCAATGAAGACAACCACTTGGCTTGGCATCCTTTTATCCTCTTGTATCAGTCAGAATGCTTTGGGCTGCAAAAATGGAACCACCAACTTAGTTGATTAACAATGAGAAAAATGTATCAACTCAAAGATTAAGTTTCAAGGTTTAATGGCTGCAGGAGTCATTAATTCAGCAGCTCAATGAAGTCCCTTCCAACTTCCCATGATGTCATCATTAATGTGTTTGTTCACCTTCCTGGTCACAAAATAGCTGCTACATCTCCAGATATCACGTACAAAACACGACCACATCCTGCAAAAGAAGAAGGATTTTTTTTTTTTGCAGCAAGAAAACCTTTCCCAGAAGTACTTGAGAAAATATTTCTTTTACTTTATTGGCCGGAATTGTTCCTATTCCTGTTTCCAAACCAATCAGCCACAGGGCAAATAGAAAGTTCATGAATGGCTTAATTTTTGTTCACGTTCATTTGTAGGAGGATGGATTATCCCCCAAATTGAGTTTCTATTAGAAAGGAGAAAGAAGGCAATGACAGCTTTTGAGTAAACAAACAAAAATGTACGCTATTCTTCTCTTTTCTCTTCCCAACCCCCAATGTCCTCTTTCTCTATCAGTTAACATTTTATTCACCCTTCAAGAATCAACTCAAATATTTCTGCTGGGCAGTCTTCCCTGATTTTTTCCCCATCAGATTAATTACTCTCTTTACTGTGCTTCCAAGGAGTTTGGCACATGCTACTTACGTGGTCTTCACTACATCCTCATGGAGAGAGCCAGGCTTTGGAGTAACTAGACTCAAGTTTGAATCCCAGGTCTGCCACTTCCTTCACAGAGGACTTTAGGTATACCACTTTCTTCCTTTAAGCCTCAGCTTCCTCATCTGTATAGTCTGCATTCCTTTTTAGGCAGTTTTGAGGACTAAGGCAGATAATATGTCTGGGATTATTCAATGATCTCCTTGGAACAAAGAAAGGGAGGAAGGAAAGACACTATCAGGCTGGACTAGGCAAAACGGAACTTTTAGCAAGAAAAGCAAAAGTCATTCCAAGGTGCCGACCGCACGGCCCCCTTCCTGTGAAGTTCCCCTCCCCCCGGTTCTCCCAAGAAAGTCATTTTTCATCCCCAAAGCCATTTGGTCTAGAGAGAAGGGGGAGATGCAGTGGAAGGGTCTGTATTGTGCCTGCCCTGGCACCATCCATCACCCAGCCGACAGGAACTCACCTCCCACAAATAAAGTTATGACAAGCGTCCCCAACCCATTCTTTCAGCCGTTGCCTCCCTGTTTCCATCATCTCTGACATTATAAGCCATCAGCCAAGCTGTTTGTCATGCCTCTGACAGGGCCTTGGCATCACAAGCAGGAGAGGCTGTGCTAAGGTACAGCTGGATTCAAGGGTGGGTGTCCCACCCCCAGCCCCACCTGCCATTGGTGATCTTGAGTTATTCCACATGGGCTCTCAGAAAGCATTTCTCCCCCGAGGGGCAGGGGTCCAGAAGTGGAGCAGAACTGGAGGGGACTATGCATCCATTTATCCGCTTGGTGAACAGGAGTGAATATTCTACTGTCCTGACCCTGTGTTAGGCACAGCTGCAGCCACAGAGAGAAATTAAAACACATGCCTTGCCCTTGAGGCGTGCCCAGTATAGGGAGAGTGGAAAACAAGTCATTTCAACAGACAGTGCCAGCACAACTGTGGCAGCGTCAGTCTAAGGGTTATGGGAGCACAGAGAAGGGTAGGAACATAGGGAAGGCTTACTGGAGGAGGTGACATTTGAGCTGAGATCTACAGGAGAAAGAAAAAAAAGACATGCGATGGGGCAGAGTGAGTGATACCTTGAAAGTTTCCCTTTCTTCTCTGCAGATTTATCTACTTATAAGCCCTAAAGGGCAGAGTGGAGCGGAGATACGAGAGAGAGAATCATATTCCATGGAAGCCGATGACATCAGCAAGGTCCCTTCCCTTTTGCTTCCAGTAGGGTCTGGCCAATGGGAAGCAAGAGCAAGCAATCAGAAGGAGGGAGTAGAGACAGGTAGATTGTTTCTTTCCCAGGCCCCTCCCTGTAAGCTCCCTCCACCAAAGGCCCCAGTTCCTGCCAGGCAGAAGCCTCTTGGAGCCACAGCTACTCTCCCTGGATTCCAGTAACCATATCTGGCTCTTGCCCTTCAGACTAGGGGTGCCAAAGGCTCCATTGTCTAGCCCAGAGGAGCTGCATCATCCTTTGTTGGATTCCCGAGGCTATCGTAATTCCCTAAACACAATAGCTCCTTTATTATAGTCTCCTGAAATTACAGCTCCAGTGCCTCTGTCTCCTTCAAGGACCCTGCCTGTTACACCCCGGCAGCTCAAGGCTCTGCTTGACCCTCTTCTGGTGGTAAGTCAGTCCCATGTGGTGGCCCTCAGTGATCCACATCTGCCATTATTTGTGCCCTTGGGCGTCCCCTCCTACAGCGAACACTGGACTTGGCCATGTGATTGGCTTTGAGCAATGGAATGTTAGCATAGATGAGGCAAGAAGAGGCTTCAGAAGCACTTGAGCATCTGTGCTTGACGTTTTGGAATGCTCCCTCTTGGAATCCCACTGCCGTACTGAAAGGAATACTGGGGTATCTTGATGTAGAGTGGAAACCTCGTGGAAAGTTCCAGGAAGATGACCTGCCATATGAGAAAAAAGGCAACACAGGGCAGAACTGAGGTTCCCCAACTAATAGTCATCACAGAGGTTCCAGACCCTAAGCGAGAGACTTTGTCAAAGGGGGGATGGCAGTCTGCCCTAGAAGTGTGGGTGTTTAACTCAAACATTGTTTAAAATTGTCAGCATTGGGTGGTAAAAAGCAGACTGACTTTTAACCAATGTTAACTATCATTTTGGGACTTCCCAGGTGGTTGAGAGGTAAAGGACCTGCCTGCCAATGCAGGAGACTTGAATTCAATCCCTGGTCTAGAATGATCCCACTAGAGAAGGGAACAGCAATCCACTCCAGTATTCTTGCCTGGAAAACCCCATAGACAGAGGAGCCTGGTGGGCTACAGTCCATGGGTCTCAAAAGACTCAGATACAACTTAGAGACTAAAATGGCAACAACAACAATGATTATTAAACTTTTTGCAAAAACTGCTTTTCCTTTTTGTCAGCACCTAGCGTGGACCACCTCCCACCCCCAACTCATCTCCCCACTCCCACTCTATTGGTCCTGGGCCTTTCTAGTACAGTCACAGCTGAATGCAGCCACATGAGTGACCCCAGCCAACATCATGTGCAGCAGAAGCACCACTGTCACCCTACAGAATCTTGGGAAATAATAAATCATTGCTGCTTCACTCCCAAGTTTTGGGGTGGTTTGTTACACACCAATGAATAACTGAAACATACTGGCAGCTCCAGTTCTATTGCAAGTTCAAGGGCAACAAGAACTTTTCTGGCAGCTCCCCTAAGAGTCAGAGTCCTGGAATCACTTTGATTGGTTTCCCCTGGGTCATATGCCAGCTACGAACTGATGGCCTGGCCTGCTGCTGCTGCTAAGTTGCTTCAGTCGTGTGTCCGACTCTATGGGAGCCCATCAGGCTCCCCCGTCCCTGGGATTCTCCAGGCAAGAACACTGGAGTGGGTTGCCATTGCCTTCTCCAATGGCCTGGCCAGGGGAACATCATACACTGATTGGCTCCTCCTTTATTCTGGTGCAGGAGGTGGAGCCCCACTTGGACCTCTGGACTGACTGACAGTGGGGAGGGGATTCCTAAAGGAAGATGGGGGAAAAGAAGTCTGGCTGCAAAAGACACTTGATGGAGGCAAAATTTGGGGAAGATTATCTTTGGTGTTCCCCATCCAGTTACTGTTCGTGCCTGTAAGAAATGGATAGGGAAATTCCCTGGTGGTCCAGTGGTTAACACTCGGCGCTATTTCTGCTGTGGGTCCAGGTTTCATCCCTGGTTGGAGAACTGAGGTCACACACGCTGCACTGCATGGCAAAAAAAAAAAAACAACCAAGAATGTATATATGGATGGCTGAGTCCCTTCACTATTCGTCTGAAACTACCACACCATTGTTAATCACTATACCCTAATTCAAAATGAAAAGTTTAAAGTTAAATAAAGAAAAGGGTAAAAATGGATCCCCAATATAAAAATGTAAAAGACCCCTATGATGTGATAAGCAAAAGTGTTAGTCACTCAGTCATGTCAGACTCTTTGCAATCCCATGGACTATAGTCCACCAATCTCCACTGTCCATGGAATTATCCAGGCAAGAATACTGGAGTGGGTTGCCACACCCTTCTCCAGGGGATCTTCCCAACCCAGGGATCAAACCCAGGTCTCCTGCATTATAGGTAGATTCTTTACCATCTGAGCCACCAGGGAAGCCCATGATGTGATAAGACCATAAGACTTTGGCCATGGACAGACCTGGTTTCTAACTCTCACTTTCTTTTTAGAAGTTGCTTTGGGCAAGCTGCTCAACCTCTATGAACTCATCTATAAAATAAGCTAGTTAATTCCTGCACTAGCATAGAGCAGGCGGTGGGGGTGGGGGAGGTTTCAATTAGATTATGGCAGTGAAGTGAAAGTCACTCAGTTGTGTTTCTTTGTGACCCCATGGACTATAGTCCATGGAATTCTCCAGGCCAGCATACTGGAGTGGACAGCCTTTTCCTTCTCCAGGGACCCTCCCAACCCAGGAATCGAAACCATGTCTCCCGCATCGCAGGCAGATTCTTTACCAGCTGAGCCACCAGGGAAGCCCAAGAATACTGGAGTGGGTAGCCTATCCCTTCTCCAGCAGATCTTCCCAACCCAGGAATCGAACCAGAGTCTCCTGCATTGCAAGCGGATTCTTTACCAACTGAGCTATCAGGGAAGCCCTATTATGGCAGAGGTGGTGGACAAAGAGAGAGGCTGCCCAGATACCCGCTTTAAGAAAGGGCTTGCTGCCCAGTGTGGGGAGTATGGCAGCAAACAGCTGTCAGCCCTTCCAGGTCTGCCTCAGCCGCAGCGAGCCACCTGGCCTGCGGTCACACCCTTCCCGGGACAGCCTGCATCTGGTCACTGGGTGAGCCAGGGTTTTAAGGCCTGACGAAGAGCCACACTGCCAGGCAATGCTCATTCCAGAGCTCCCTGCTGGGCCGCCTGAGGCTTTGTAGAATCTGCATCAGTTGACTTCTCCCCACATCCAACCCTGCTGTCTCCTCTTCCTTTCACAGGTGTTAATCTCTAATAAATACCTCGCATCCGAACTCTGCTTCTGGAAATCCCAATCTGTGAAGCAACGCTCAGCACTTAGTATCTTCTTTTTTTAATTAGTGAATATATTTTTAAATTATTTATTTATTTGGTTGTGCCCAGTCTTAGTTGCAGCAGGTGGGATCTAGTTCCCTGACCAGGGATCAAAGAAGTGTCCCCTGCATTGGCAGCCTCTGGAGTGCCACACAAGTCCCAGGAGCCTGTTGATAAAGGATTGCCGAGTGAAAACTGGCTCCTTGCTCAGGAGAATGAGAAATGGGAAACAGTTGGTGCGGGCGACAGAGGCTGGCACAGGGACTGCCAGGCATTAAATAGCTGTTGTGGAGGAAGGGGCTGGGGGGCTGGCAGAGGCAATTGCTTCCTCAAATGGGAGAGGAGGGTCTCTCCAGGGCACCCCCTCCCCGCTCCACCCCTACGCATCTGCAGCCCCCTGCTCACCAAGCAACTGGATCAATTATGAACGAGACCGCACATGTGCTGGTAGATGGGAAGACAGGCAAGTCAGGGCTCTCCTCCAGGCTGGGCCTGGCCTCAAGTGGTCTGTCTGGGGTCCTGCGGCCTGGGGGCCCTTGGCAAGGTAGCAGAGACTGCTCAAGTCCTAAAGCAAAAGCTTCCTCCTCTTTTTGTAGAATCTTAAGTGTTCCAGAATCTTAGAAGGAGAGATTCAATATTCCAGGACGATCATCATCATCCAGCTGGAAACGGCTCTAGACGGTCTTGGGACACAGGACTGTCCCAAGGGACAGTCTTGGGACACTCACTCTTTGCGACTCCATGGACTGTAGCTCTCCAAGGTCCTCCGTCCATAGGATTCTCCAGGCAAGAATATTGGAGTGGGTAGCCATTCTCTTCCCCAAGGGATCTTCCTGACCCAGGGATCTAACCCAGGTCTCCTGCATTGCAGGTAGATTCTTTACCATCTGAGCCACCAGGGAAGTCCCTGGAACAAAAGAGTCCCTGGTTTAAAGGATCCTGGTATTTGCAGGCTAGAAGGGGCCAGGCAGCCTCTTCATTTGAGCATTTCTCTCTGAGCATTTCTCTGAGTGCAGACCCTAATTGCATGGTGTGGTCTGGAAGCACTTACCACATTCCTCTAAGTGCACAGGAGCAGGTGGTGGTCCAGTGGTTGACTCTGCACTTCCACAGCAGGGGATGCAGGTTTGATCCCTAGTTGGGGAACTAAGATCCCACATGCTGCTTGGCATGGCCAAAAATTTAAAAATAATAATAGTAAAATGCATTTAAGTGCACAGGAGAAGAAACAGACCCTACAGGAGCGGGGTGGGGACGGTAACTGAGACCAGAAGGAGGGTGTCATAGATGGAAAAAAAACCAGTGTGTAAGGATGGGATGAGGAACAGCAGTTGTGTGGGAGGGACTGTCTTTATGAAAGTGAGGGCTTCAGATGAAACAACACATGTAAAGCATCTGAACAGCACATAATAAATGTTACTTCACTTGCCTTTTTCTTCTGCTAACAATTCTCTGTTCCCTATATTTCTGAATTATCCACATTCACAGTGAGGAGTTTGGGGAAAATGCAAGGTTCTCTGAAAGGAAGACTGAACTGACTCCCCCCCACCCAGAAAGAATCCTCCATCACAACGTATGGGGACAGGTGCTCAGTACAGGCCAGGACTTTCTGCAACAGGAACAGGAGGATGGATGACTGATCACAGAGAGTAATCCAGGAAGGGGATATTTGAACAGGGTTTTGAGAGTAAAAGAGGAATTCACTGTGCAGAGAGGATGGGGGGGGTGTGGATTCCACATACTTTCTGTGCTTTCAAAATGAATTGCTAAGGCCTCCCCCTTTCTAATCCACACCTTAGGTACAAATTCAAGCAGCTACCCACTCTGACTTTACAGATGGAAAAATTGCTGAATATGGACAGATCAAAGCAATCCTCACCTTTCTTTCCTGTTTCTAAAATCCCTGAGGCAGAAATACAAGGAAATAACAGTGTGTCCTAAAACCCAAGTTAGCCCTTGAGATGGAGAGATGTTTTCAAGAGTAAGGGCCAATATGAGGGCATTTTTGATACAACTAAGTTTATTTCACTTAAAGGTCAGTCTTTATTCCAAGATCATGGCCTTCCTACTTTAACGGTGTTTAAGATGGCTTTATGTTTATGAAATTAGGGTGATAGTAAATGATCTTTGTAAGTCAGATTTTGTGTGTGTGTTTTTACTTGGCAAAATAAGAAGTTAATAACCCTACATTGGTTCTCACAACAAAAAAGTTTTATATCATGCCACTTTCTGAAACCTCAGTTTCAGAACCGCGGAGTGAGAAGCCATTGGTGGTAGGAGGTCCCATCTCATTGTTTGGGCTCTGCTTTATATCACCGCCCAGAGGGACCCTCCCTGGCAATCCTGAGATGGCTTCTCTCTCCCTCCCCAGGTTTTCTCTCTGCTCCTTGTTTCTTCCATTCAGAACACTTCCTCTCTGAAAGCATCCTCTTGTTCATTTGCACATACACTTATTTATAGCATTTTCTCTATTTGAATACATGCTGTCAGGTCAGGAACCATGTCTATCTTTTTCACCCACTCTTCCTAGCACCTAGCACTGTTTTTAGTGTATAAAAACTGGGGGAGTGTTTGTGGAACAAATGAGGGGAAAATGAAAGGGAGAAAGAGAGGATGAAAGGAAGAAAGGAGGAAGGAAGGGAGAAAAGGCCATGGAGCTTGGACACTCAGGCTGGAGAACATCAGGGGCAGTAGAGGGCGGAAGATGCTGTGGGTACCCCATGTCAGAGCCCCTCACCCCACCTTTCAGCCGCAGCCCTGGTGAACAGCACCCATGCACACTGGCAGTATCTTCCCACAAGTACCCACCCAGTCTCTTAATTTTTCCACCCAAGGCTTTCTTGGGAGCCCTGAGCCCTTGGTCAACCCACCCATAGGCACAGTCCAGAGGTACAAAGGGGTTCATGCCCCCTGCAGAGATGCTTAACCCCTGGGGGAATGTAAGTTGGTGGATAAGAGCCCCTGCCTCCCATCCTTGGGGTGAATGATTGTGCCTGGTATTCAGAGGGTCCTCCGGGGTCTGAGTCCCAGGTACCCACAGCAGCAACCAACTCCTTCCCCATCTCCCCACTCTCTCACCCCTGCTTGCCATGCTCACCTCGCAAGGAAATTACATGCCCTAAGTCCTCGTCTCAGGCTCTGCTTTGGGAGAGAATCTAGTCTTAAGACAGGCTGGGTCACTCCCCTGCACCTCAGAAATTCCCTTTCTCCTCTCTGAACCCCAAGTTCCACCTGCTCTGCTGGTCCCGGGTGACTCCTAGAGAGCCACCCCCCTCCCCCGCCAGGCAGGTCAGCTGGCAGGTCTTGACCATCTTCCAACCCAGTCTCTGTTCTGAGAAATTTCAATGAAGGGACCTGGCACAGCACATGGGGGTCCAGGTGCTTTGGAGACAGTCAGGGAGGAAAAGGCCTCTCTAAATGAGCCTGTGATGATTAAATCATCGGCTGTTCCTGTGCTCCGCCCCACCTCTTGTGCTTTGGTTGAGACGTTATCTCTAATCCATTATCTTTCTTTTCTTCTCTCAGCCTCCCCAGTCTGCAGCCACCTCTGCGGGAAGGCTGAGCAGCTCTGAAACAGAACAGCCAGATCTGGCGGGCAGGAACTTTATAGTTTACAAAGAACTTTACAGGCTTAGAGGTGTTTATAAAGTCTTTTCTATTCACAAGACAATTCATTAGCATTATTGAGGTTGTTTTCCCCCCCATAAAGAGAAGCCTTTTCCTTTTTTTTAAAATTTATTTTTAATTGCTTTACAATGTTACTTTAGTTTCTGCTGTACAACATGAATCAGCTGTAAGAATACATATATCCCCACCCTCTTGAGCCTCCCTCCTGCTCCATCCCGCCACATCCCACCCTGCTAGGTCATCACAGAGCACCAAGTCGAGCTCCCCATGTTATACAGCAGCTTCCCACTAGCTGTCTGTTACACATAAAAAGTGAAAGTGTTAGGGGCTCAGCTGTGTCTGACTCTTTGTGACCCCAGGAACTGTAGCCCATCAGGCTCCCCTGTCCATGGAATTCTCCAGGCAAAAATACTGGAGTGGATTGCCATTTCCTTCCCCAGGGGATCTTCCTGACCCAGGGATCGAACCCAGGTTCTCCTACATTGCAGGCAGATTCTTTACCATCTGAGCCACCAGGGAAGCATATATGTCAATGCTACTCTATCAACATGTCTCACCTTCTTTCCCCACTGTGACCACAAGTCCATTCTCCACACCTCTATCTTTATTCTTGCCCTGCAAAGAGGTTCATCGACGAAATTCACTCATTCATTCTCCTTTTGGTTTCTTCTCTGTGTCCAGGCCCTGGGGATACAAGACGGTGACCTTCCCACCAGGAGCTTGGAGCCCTGGTAGGGGAGTACTTGAGTCTGTGTCTAAGCAGGAAACACTTGAATATTAACAAAATAGGAACTCTAATCCAGGAAATGAAAGGTGATGGAAGAGCTGAGAAGCCAACTGGACGCAGTGAAGGAGCCCAAAAAGGAGTAACAGCCAGTGGCTGCCACCACCCACAGACCTGAGGGACAGAGGGAGATGAGGTGCCAAAAAATATTTGTAGAGCATTTCCTCTGTGCTGGCCATTCTAGATGCTGAGTATAAAGGATGACCAGGACAGCCATGGGACTTGCTGCCATGGAGCTGACAGTCTAGGAGAAACAGACCCTAAAAAACTTACTAGAAACGATTGTGTGAACACCCATAGTGGGTTAGGTGCTATGACCAAGCCCATCCTGGTTGTAAAAGGATAACCTAACTTAGTCTGGTGTGGGTAGGGGGGAGTCAAGGAAGGCTTCCTGGAGGAGGTGACAGTTAAGCTGAGAGTGAATGATGAACAGGCATTATTTAGATCCCATGTCACAAACTTTAGCTTCTACAGGGGACTGCAATCAAGTGCTTGACCATGCTGCATGTCCAGCTTGGACCAAACCCCCAGTATCCCCCAGAGGCCCCACCTCTGGCCAGACACGCTTGGACACCCTCTTGGCTGGATGGTAGCCTAGCCCACTACTGGGCTTGGCATTACCTCCTAGACCACCGTTGATGAGGGATTCCTGCCAGGGCTAGAGCACCTGGAATGCATTGGAGCTCAGCACAAGCCAGTGCCTTCAGGAAGAGCCTGATCAGCACTGAGGCTTGTCCTCCAGGCCTTACCGGCTGCCTGGAGCCTTGGCAGACAGTCAGGAGGAGGTGGCTGGGAGGGAAAGACAAAGAGAATTCGATTTCCATTTTGCTCCTGGTTCCCTGTTTTCAGTCCAGATGCCTCCAGATCTAATTCCAAATAAATAATTGTACTGAGTTACCCGGGTCCCTTGGTGATTAAGTAAACACGCCGAGGCGGTGGAAATTGAATTAGTGCGGTGTGCTCAGCCATTATTACCCGCCCCTTCTCATGAATATTAATGAGTGGTTATTAAGAAATGTAAATGCTGCCTCAGGGGGTGGGAAGATGGTGGGGGAGGTCAGGGCGAGAGGACAGACCGTTCAGAAGGCAGCGTGATTGAAGGCATTTTAAAAATTATGTCGGATCTTTCTCTTCAGCACCGTGGCAATGTTTCCGGACCCTTCATTTTTATTAAAACAAGGATAAAGGAACAAATTTTAATTGGAGGATAAAATTAGCGTTTTCCAAGCAATGTTGGCGGCAGCAAGAACATATTTTGCCAGAAAATGGACATTTGGGGTGGGAGGTGCGGGTTTGGGGGAGCAGTGGCTGATGGACGATTACTTCTCTCAGTTCATCTCCAGGCAAGGGAGTAAACAAATTAATCTCTGAACGAGGAGCAGCCTGGAAAATGATGGAAGCCTGGAGGATCCAGCAGTGTCTTTGCTGGGAAGCCAGAAAGTGCCAAGGCCTCAGATCTTTGTTACTGCTGGTTCAGAGAGGTTAGGCACTTGTGTGAGGTCACACAGCGAGGGAGGGTGCTCTGGCTGGGTTCTTTGGGCAAGTTGGGAATGAACTGCCTCTGAGGGCAGCCCCTCCTCTCACCCTTATCCCTTGATCTCCAGGACCCCCTCTGGTTGTCCCACCTCTATGGCTCCAGCTTCTACCCTCACCATTCCTTCCCAGTCTGTACTGTCAGATTCATGTCCCCACTTTCACTATATTCTGCTTCTGCTCTACAACCTTCAATAGCTTACTATTGCCCTCCGGCTGAAGGTTACGTTCCTACCTTTCACAGAGAAGTCCCTCCAGGATCTGACCACAAATCCACTTTTCCAATTTAAGTATCCACTGCCCCTCACAGCTGCAATCAGATGCATCTAGGAAAATGGAGAAGGCCCAATGGCACCCCACTCCAGTACTCTTGCCTGGAAAATCCCATGGACGGAGGAGCCTGGGAGGCTGCAGTCCGTGGGGTCGCTAAGAGTCTCACACGACTGAGCGACTTCACTTTCACTTTTCACTTTCATGCATTGGAGAAGGAAATGGCAACCCACTCCACTGTTCTTGCCTGGAGAATCCCAGGGACGGGGGAGCCTGGTGGGCTGCCGTCTATGGGGTTGCACAGAATCGGACACGACTGAAGTGACTTAGCAGCAGCAGCAGGAAGGAGAGAAAGTGAAAAGAAAGGAGAAGAAAAGAAGGTGGGAAGACAGAAAAGAAGGGAGAAAGGAAGTGAGGGAAAGAGGAAGGAAGAAGAAACTAATATCAAGTTTCAAAATATTCCAGGTTTGCAGGACTTCCCTGGTGGTCCAGTGACAGACTCTACCCCCCAGTGCAAGGGGCCCGGGTCCCATTCCTGGTCAGGGAACTAGATCCCACATGCCGCAATGAATATTGAAGATCCCGAATGTCGCAACTAACACCCACTGCAGCCAAATATATTGAAAAGAAAAATAGTTTAAAAAAAAATATTCTAGGTTTGCTAAATATTTTACATAAGAATAATGGTGATGATGAGGATATCTGTAGTAACTGCTGTCATCTATTGAGTTCTCCCGCTAAGCCAGCCCCCAGTTTTACACCACTTAATCCTCCCATTGTCACTGTGAGGTGGGTATTGTTATCTCCATTCTACAGAGGAGGAAACAGACATCACACACTTTGTAAATGACAGAAACAGCCTGTTGGACACTGAAATCTGAATTCTCGACTATTGCACCTCCCACCTCACATAGCAGACGTTATCAGCCCCATTTTGCAGATGGAGACAGGAGGCTCAGTGAAGTTAAGTGATTTGTCCTACAAATACCTGAAAGAAACAAACAGAAATGAGAGGATTCAAAAGTCTCTGAGCCAGCCTTGCCCCATCGTCGTGAGCACAGTTCCTGGAGAATCCAGGTAAAATGCACTGAACAGCCTGGCCCCCGCTTCCCACAGTCAATGTCACCAGGCACTCTGGAGGAAACTCAAAAGCTTGCAAAGACCTAGTTGAGCTGTGCCCCCAACTATGTCCACCAGGTGAGGCCTGCAAGCTGGGTCTGTTGGTTCCCGGAGGTGTCCTCACCCAGGTCTGTGAACCCCAGACCGGTGGAACGAAGTCCAGATGCTGGTTCAAGCATTCAGCCCCCTATGCTCTGCTCTGCACAGGAAAGAGTGAATACGATCAAACTCATGCATTTTAACAACTTCTTCAGCCTGCTTCACTCCATGCGCTCACAGGAATAAAGGCTGACAGGTGCAGCTGAGTTAATCAGAGTGGATAATAGAGGAAAAGACAGGAATCACTGGCCAAATTGCAGTGAGAAAAATGGGGTGAAATCATAAGACACAAGTCAAAGGTATCCAATTAAAGTGTGATGATGTTTAAAGGGCAAGAACCCCATTCTCAGTCCCTTGGAAGTTCTTACCATGAAGATGCATGGAACAGTGGCACATGAGATAATTTCTGGTGGTACACAGATGAACAATTTTTTAATTTGAATAATTTCTGGCAGTACACAGATGAACAATTTTGTAATTTGAATAAGGATGTTTGATGTGTGTTAGAAAAAATACAACTAGAACATAAAACTCATAACTAGCACATAAAATTTGATGTCTAGAATGAATCTAAACCTCACCCAAAGAAGTCATTTAATTGCTAGCCAATTAAAAGAAAAAATATTTTTTAAATAGTATAGATGGAAAAAGAATATAACAAAAAATATGAAGGGGGCAGTTATGGGACTGAAGTTTGGGAAGTAATATAATAGTTCTTTATCACTCGAAGTGGAGTCCATGGATCAGTAGCAGCACAATCAAGTCTGTGAGAAATGTAGAATCTCAAGAACCTCCTTAGACCAATGGAAGCAGCACCTGCATTTTAATGAGATTCCCTGATGATTTGCATACCTTGTTCATGTATACTTTGTTTAAAAAGGGCTGATCTGTCTTATTTATCACTGGGGACAATGAAGATCTTTTCAGATTTGGTCCTAGGGAAAGAGCACTGGACTGGGATTCCATTCTAGCCATGACACTCTTTGACTCTAAGAGTTTAAAATTTTGTAATTATAGAAGAGGAGACTGAGATCTAGAAAAGGCTGCAGTGTGTGATTTTTGTCAATTTTGGAGCCAGTCCGGGTCCCCAAACATTTATCTTGTCTTGTGCAGGAGGAAATGGTTGACATCAGAATTGCTGTCAACAATGTGATGTGACTTTTAAAAAATTGATTGTTAAAGATGTCTGCTGCTGCTGCTAAGTCGCTTCAGTTGTGTCCGACTCTGTGCGACCCCAAAGATGGCAGCCCACCAGGCTCCCCCGTCTCTGGGATTCTCCAGGCAAGAACAGTGGAGTGGGTTGCCATTTCCTTCTCCAATGCATGAAAGTGAAAAGTGAAAGTGAAGTCGCTCAGTCGTGTCCGATTCTTAGCGACCCCATGGACTGTAGCCCACCAGGCTCCTCCGTTCATGGGATTTTCCAGGCAAGAGTACTGGAGTGGGGTGCCATTGTCTTCTCCAGTTAAAGACATTACAAGGAAAAGAAAACTATAGAACAATGTATGAATGAATACTGATATAAAAATCTCAATAAAATACTAGCAAAGCAAATATAGCAACATATAAAAAAGATTATATGATATGACCAAGTGGAATTTATTCCAGGAGTACAAGGTTGGGTTAACATGAAAATCAATTAATACAATACACCATAGCAATAGAATAAAGGACAAAACCCACATGATCATCTCTATATATGCAGGAAAAGCATTCAACAAAATCCAACACCCTTGCATTATAAGGAACACTCAACAAAATAGGAAAAGAAGAGAACTTCCTCAATCCACTAAAGGCCATCTAAAAAAAAAAACCTAATATATTCAATGTGGTCAAACCCATTTTCTTCCTAAGATGAGTGACAAGCAAAGATACTTGCTCTCACCCAGTCTATTCAAAATTATACTGGAGGTTCTAGCCATGGCACTTAGGCAAGAAAAAGAAACAAAACCTTCCAGACTGGAAAGGAAAAGTGAAACTGTTTCTAATTGTAGATGACATGATCTTATATAGAGAAAATCCTAGGAAATCCCTATTAAAAAAAAAAAAGAAAACTATTAGAATAAATGAATTCAGCAAGGTCATGGGATAAAAGATTTTCAAAAATTAATTGTGTTTGTATACACTGGCAATGAACAATCCAAAAATGAAATTAATAAAACAATTCCACTTACAATAGCAGCAAAAAGAATAAAATTCTTAGGAATAACTTTAACAAAAGAAGAGTAAAGCTTGCACTCTGAAAACTACAACATATTGTTGAAGTATATTAAAGAAGGTTTAAATAAATGGAAAGACATCACATGCTCATGGATCAGAAGATTTAATATTGTTAAGATGGCAGTACCGCCTAAACTGAAATACAGACTCGATGCAACTTCTACCAGAATTACAGCTGGATTTATTTACTAATTTTTTTTTTTTTGCACAAAATGGAAAGGTGATTCTAAAAATCATATGGGATTACAGGGAGCTTCAAATAGCCAAAACAACTTTGGAAAAGAATGAAATGAAAGGAGTCACATTTCCTGATTTCAAAACTTCTGATAAAGCTGCAGTAATCAAGACAGCATGACAGTGGAAAGATGTATAGATCAATGGAACAAAACTGGGAGTTCAGAAAGAAACCCTTACATTTACAGTAAATTGACGTTCCACAAAGTGCCAATAGGAAGGAGTAGTCTTTCTAACAAATGGTGCTGTAACTGGATAACCACACCCCTAACTCACACCATATGCAAAAACTAACTCACAATGGATTATAGAGCTAAGTATATGAGCTAAAACTATAAAACTTTTAGAATAAGTGAACAATAAGAGCAAATTTTCATCACTTTGAGTTGGTCTCTAAGAGCACCGAAAGCACAAGTGACTAAGAAAAACTAGTTAAATTTCTTCAAAACCGAAAACGTTTGTGCTGCACATGATACCATCACGAAAGTAAAAAGACAGCCCAAAGAATGGGAGAAAATATTTGCAAATCTTGCGTCTGATAAGGGACTTGGAACCAGACTATATCAAGAACTCTTCTAACTCAATAATAAAATGATAACTCAAGTTTTTTAAATGGACAAAAAATCTGAATAGGCATTTCACTAAAGATATATAAATGGCTCAGAGCACATAAAAAGATGCCCAACATCATTAACCACTATGAAAACACAAATGAAAACCAGGAGATAACCACTTTATACCTACTAGATAGTTACTGAAAAAAAAAAAAAGACAGAAAACAACAAGTGTTGGTGAGGATGTGGAGAAACCGGAACCCTCATTCACCACTAGTGGGGATGTAAGATGGTACAGCTGCTTTGGAAAATAGTCCGGTGATTCCTCAAATCTTAAGTTGTCATACGATGCATTAATTCCAACTCTATGTATATAACTAAGAGAAATATAAGCATGTTCACACAAAAATGTGCTCTCGAATGTTTATAGCAGCATGATTTATAGTAGTGAAAAAAGTGGAAACAACCCATACGTCTATTACATAATGGAATGATGAATGGATAAATAAAATGTGATATAATGCCTGCAATGGAATATCATTTGACAGTAAAAAGGAGTAAAATAGTGATGCCTGTACAATACTATGCTAAGTGAAAGAAGCCAGTCTCAGAGTACTGCGTATTATTTGATTCCATTTATATGAAATGTTCAATCGGCAAATCTATCATGGCAGAAAATAGACTAATGGTTGCCTGGGGCCGGAGAAGGGGAGGATCTGTGTGGAACTAGGAGGAAATGGGGTGACTGTTAATAGGTTTAGTTTGTCTTTTGGGGGTTATGAAAAATGTTCAAAAATTGAAGTGGTGATGGTCTCCAGGTATTCTGTGAATATAGTAAAAAACCATTGAGTTGTATACTTTAAATGGTGAATTGTATGGTACAGGGCCCCTAAAAGGTGTCTGCGCCCTAGTCCCTGGAACCTCTGAATATGGTAGGTTACGTGGCAAACAAGAATTAAGAATGCAGGTGGTGGAATTCCTTGGCCATCCAGCAGTTGGACTTTGCCTTCCAATTCAGGGGGTGCAGGTTCCATCCCTGGTCAGGAAGCTAAGATCCCACATGCCTCACAGTCAAGGGACCAAAGCATAAAACAGAAGCAATATTGTAACAAAGCCAATAAAGGATTTTAAAATGGCCCACATCAAAAAAAGAAGAAGAATGAGAGTGGGATTAAAGTTGTTGATTACCTGACTTCGCTGCTGCTGCTGCTGCTGCTAAGTCGCTTCAGTCGTGTCCGACTCTGTGCGACCCCAGAGACGGCAGCCCACCAGGCTTCCCCATCCCTGGGATTATCCAGGCAAGAACAGTGGAGTGGGTTGCCATTTCCTTCTCCAATGCATGAAAGTGAAAAGTGAAAGTGAAGTCGCTCAGTCGTGTCCGACTCTAGCGACCCCATGGACTGCAGCCTCCCAGGCTCCTCCGTCCGTGGGATTTTCTAGGCAAAAGTACTGGAGTGGTGTGCCATTGCCTTCTCCGGATCACCTGACTTTAGAATAGAATCAAATAAAAATAAACCAGGGAGATTATCCTATATTATCCAGTGGGCCCAATGTAACCTCAAGGGACTTTAAACAATGGAAGAGGGACTCTGAGAAGAGAACCAGAGAGATGGCATTGTGAGAAGGAGTCATCCCAACATTGCTGGCTTTGAAGATGGAAGAAGGGAACCACAATCCAAGGAATGCAGGCAAGCTCCAGAAGGCAGAAAACGTAAGAAAACGGATTCTCCCCTAGACAGCTTAGGAAACACAGCCCTGCTGATACCTTAATCCTAGCCTAGTGAGATGTACATCAGATTTCTGATCTACAGACGTATAAGATAATGCATTTTTATTATTTAAATTTGTGACAATGTGTTGCAGCAGCAGTACAAAACGAATACATATGATATATCAGTTATATCTCAATAAAACTGTTTTTAGAATGATTACTGTCTTAGACTACATAAATAGAAGCATGGTGTCTAGAGGGAGGAAATGATGGTCTGCTTGCAATCTAAGTGAGACCGACTGGAGCTCAGCATCAATGTCACCCTGGAGGAGGGATGTGGGAAAAGCAGGGTGGGTCCACAGAAAGGTCACTGTGTTAGTGAAGACTCAAGATGATGTTGGATGAGGAGTTCACTAAGGTGGGATGAGGTTAGTGGGGATAAGACAGATCCGGGAGCAATGGGGTATGTGACCTACAGGCAGGGTTCAGCTTGAGAAGAAGATGAGTTTTCTTTTTCTTTGCTTTTATCCTCTGTTTGTCTTTTTGTTTGTTTGTTCTTTTGGCTACACCATGCAGCATGCAGGGTCTTATTTCCCTGACCAGGGATGGAACCTGCACCCCTGGCATTAGAAGCATGGAGTCTTAACCACTGGACCACCAGGGAAGTCCCCTCTTCTTTGTTTTAAAAAATATTTTATTTAACCCCAATACATGTTTGGATTTCCCTGGTGGCTCAGGCTATAAAGAATCTGCCTGCAACCCAGGAGACCTGGGTTCGATCCCTGAGTTGTAAAGATCCCCTGGAGAAGGAAATGGCTACCCACTCCAGTATTCTTGCCTGGAGAATCCCATGGACAGAGGAGCCTGGCAGGCTATAGTTCATGGGGTCAAAAAGAGACAAGACCAGGCAACTAATACTTTCAGTACATGTTTTACCTAGAAAAACTAGAAAATACAGTTAAGTAAGAAGGAAAAATGAATAACCAAATAGTCACATGCCATTTTGTTGCAAGTTATTAATGCTTCCAGCACTGGGAAGGTAAAACCAAGTCTTTTATTGTTATGTTCCCAGAATCTGGCTCAAGGTAGACGATCATGGAACGCTTATTGAATGAATACATAATGCACACACACATTTTTAACTTACAAAAATAAAACCCTACTGTATATATTGCTTTATAACCTTCTTTTCCTCCATTACTGATATATTATGGGCTTCTTTCCAGTTCAATAAATATACATTTACATTAGGGATGTAATAGATACTGCCAGACTGCAAATAGAATTCAGGGGGTCTGTGAATTTGAATGGGGAAAAAATTATGTCCTTATTTTCCCTAACCTCTAACTGAAATTTCTCATTTCCTTCAACTTGAACGTAGGCAACAAGCCAGAGTAGTATTAGCAGTATTCTTGCCATCAGAAGTGATCATAGATGTTTTCATAGTAAATTACCATTGTTGCTTGAAATATTGTTTATACTCATCTTTCTTTTGAAACGCCAACAGTTATTATACTGGCTGCAAGCACTTGTTAGTGAATATAATAAAGAAGCATGAGTCCTACTCTATCAGAAATTTTAAAATATTTAAATAACTGTATTTTAATATAATTAGTCTTCTTGGAAAGATTCAACATCTTATTTTACATGTTTAAAGTCATTATTCTTGCAAAAGTGGCCATGGGCCTCACCTTAAAGGTCTATGGCACAGCAAGGGTTAAGAAGGAACTCTGACCTACACTCACCTTTTTTCTTAATTTTTATTCTGGAATAATTTTAAATTTACAGAAACATTGCAAAAATAGTACACACACTCCTCACCCAGCTTTCTCTAACGTTAACACATTAGGGGCTTCCCTGGTGGTCCAATGGTTAAGACTTCACCTTCCAATGTAGGGTGTGTGGGTTCGACTCCTGGTCAGGGAGCTAAGATGCCACATGCCTTGCAGCCAAAAAACCAAAACAGAAACAATATCATAACAAATTCAATAAAGACTTTAAGAATTGTCCACATTAAAAAAAAATCTTAAAAGAAACAAGTTACATAATCGTAAAATAATTGTTGAAAGTAGGAAATTAACATTGATAACATTATTATAAAGCAATCTTCAAACTGAATTTGAATTTTGCCTGTATTTCCACTGTCTTTTTTCTGTTCCAAGATCTTCCGTTGTATATAGTGGCCAGGCCTCCTTGGTCTCCTCCAGTCTGTTGTAATTTCTCAGTCTTTCCTTGTTTTTCATGATCTTAACACTTTCTAAAAACTGTTGGTCAGTTAATTTGCAGACTGTCCATCAATTTGGATTTGTCTGATAGCTTCTCACGATTCGATGGAGAGCGTGCATTTTTTGTAGGAATCGCACAGGAGGGATGCTGTGACCTCTGCCGGCATCACATCAGAGGAGCATGATGTAGGCATGTGTTATTTGTGTACATAGTGGCTGCAGCATGTTCATTATGTATTTAATTGTATATAACATACAATTTACTTAATTGGTCCCCTTCCAATGGACTTTTGGCATATTTTCAATTTAGGGCAGTTACAAATAGCGCCATGATGGAAAAAGAAGTACAGGGCAGGGCAGCCTGAAGGAGCAGCCAGCAGCCAGGAGTGGAGATGAGTATCCTGTCCCTGGAGGCATGCAACAGCAGAGTGGCACCAGACACCATTTCCATTTCCCCAGAAAGAGCATCTGGTGGCCCAGAAGACTAGTAAAATGCACAGGGACAATAAGAAAGGATGCTCTCCTCCCCTGGGTCTGCATTCATTAGCAAGGTGAGGCCTCAGCCCAGGTGGAGGGTAAGAAATGCTCCCCACAATAGACGACGACGACGACTAGTTAGTATTCTGAGCTCCCTGCTCCACTGACGGCTAATTGCCCCTAAGAGCTGAGATCACTGGAGGGGAAAATGCAAGGTGGCCTAACCTTTGCTGGGCTCAGAGAGCCAGCCAGCCTCCCAGCAGAAAGGTCTGCCCTGCCACTCAGCTCAGTAGCTCCTTTCTCTGCCCTGATTGCTAATGTTGGAGGGTGGCTGCCACAGGGTAGCTCTGGGGCCCAGCCCCCAGCAGTGGAGTAGCTTTGTGACTTAACCAATCTCAGGAGGTTTGGAGGCGGCAGGGGAGACAGTGCTGAAACTTCCAGCTGCTGGGTTCCTAAAATGTATGAGTTACAACTGTTTTGGAACAGTGTTTGTCAGTATCTGGGAAAGCTAACTGCATATGTAGTCTGCTCCTAGATACGTGTTGTGCTAAGTCACTTTAGTCATGTCCCACTCTTTGTGACTCTATGGACTGCAGCCTGCCAGGCTCCTCTGTCCATGGGGACTCTCCAGGCAAGAATACTAGAGTGGGTTGCCATGTCCTCCTCTAGGGGATCTTCCCGACCCAGGAATTGAACCCTTGTCTCTTATGTCTCCTGCACTGGCAGGCAGGTTCTTTACCACTAGGGCCACCTGGGACGCTCCTAGGTATATACCCAACAAAATAAATGTTTACATCTACCAAAGAATGTTTATATAAGCTCTATGCACAATCACCAAAACCTGGAAACAACTCAAATGCCTATCAGCAGTTCAGTTCAGTTCAGTTCATTCGCTCAGTCATGTCCGACTCTTCATGACCCCATGGACTGCAGCATGCCAGGTTTCCCTGTCTATCACTAACTCCTGGAGCTTGCTCAAACTCTTGCCCATTGAGTCAGTGATGCCATCCAACCATCTCATCCTCTTTTGTCCCCTTGTCCTCCCACCTTCAATCTTCCCCAGCAGAAGAGATAAACAAATCATGATCTAGTCACATAATGGAATCATACATGGCAATAAAGTCAAAAAACAAGCTATTGCTAAATGCAATAGCATGGATGAATTGCCAGATAATGTGTTGAGTGAGACAAATGAGGTCATAGTGTATGAGTCCTTTATGCAAACTATGGTGATAGAATTGAGACTAGGGTTCCCCTTGGAAGGGGGGTGGTGTTGACTAGGAAGGGGTCCACTGTGAGGGGGCTTCTAGTATGCTGTTCTACAACTCAGTAGGGGTAGGGGTTCTGTGAGTGTGAAAGAAACTGAAAGTGAAGTCGCTCAGTCGTGTCTGATTCTTTGTGACCTCATGTACTATAGCCTCGTAGGCTTCTCCGTCCATGGGATTTTTCCAGGTGAGAGTACTGGAGTGGGTTGCCATTTCCTTCTCCAGGGGATCTTCCCAACCCAGGGATCACACCCGGGTCTCCCACATTGCAGGCAGATGCTTTACTGTCTGAGCCACCAGGAAAGCCCTCTCTGAGTGTATACCTAAGTAAAAATTCATCAAGAGTACACTTACATTTTTATGGCATATAAATTATGCTTTAATTTAACAACAACATTAACAAAGAAATGGGTGCAGGCCAGAGCAGGCTCTGCTGGCCCAGAGAGGTGAGAAAGAGGGCAAAGAGGAAGTGACAGATCCCAGCCCTCTTAGGACTCGCTTCGTGACCTGGGCCACCAGATTAAGTGCTTCAGGTTCTTCTGCTGGGGAGATGCTGATACTGCCTACTGCCCCTGCCATGTTATTGGGAAGAGAATTTGGGGAGGTGTATCAGAAACCAGCTTCTAAATAAAAAACTGATGCATAAGGACTTCCCTGGTGGTCCAGGGGCTACGATTCCACGCTCCCAATGTAGGGGGGCCAGGTTCAATCCCTGTTCAGGGAAGTAGATCCCACGTGCCACAACTAAAGATTCTGAATGCCACAATTAAGACCTATTGGAAGGACTGATGTTGAAGCTGAAACTCCAAAACTTTGGCCACCTGATGCGAAGAGCTGACTCATTGGAAAAGAGCCTGATGCTGGGAAAGATTGAGGGCAGGAGGAGAAGGGGAGATGACAGAGGATGAGATGGTTGGATGGCATCACTGACTCAATGGACATGAGTTTGGGCAGGCTCCAGGAGTTGGTGATGGACAGGGAGGCCTGGCGTGCTGCGGTTCACGGGGTTGCAAAGAGTCAGACACAACTGAGCAACTGAACTAAACTGAACTGAATAGCCAAATAAAAACATAAACATATATGTTTTAAAGTGATGCCTGTATTGACTCCTTCAGTATGTATTAAGCACCTCAGTCATGCAGGCGGATTAGACTCAGTCCCGGCCCTGGCAGGAAGTCTCAGACTAAGCAGGGATAAAGGCCACCAACCCCTAAACAAACAATTATAAGCCATGATGAGTTACAGAAAGGCCAGTGGGTATGGAGATGGTAAATAACCGAGCAGTGGGATAAGGAATTCATTAGTGTGGGGAGATGGGGATGACCTCTCAGAAGAGATGACTCAGAAGCAGAGACTTTAAAGGACAGGAAGGAGCCAGGCCTGCAGAAGGACATTTCAGGCAGAGGAATCTGAGAGGGCAGAGATAGAATTCACAGCTGGAAAGTGTCATGTGTGGCCAGAGAGGGCGAGCCAGAGATGGGTTCCTGGAGGGGCAGACCATGCACAGCCTGGTGGGCAGGGTAAGGGTTTGAGGTTTTTATCAGAAGCTTATTAGAAAGGGACCAGGGGTCTTTTAATCAAGAAATGATGTGATCTGATTTGTGACTTTAAAAGATGACTTCAATAACTAATGATTCTTTGTGACCCCATGGACTGTAGCTCACCAGACTCCTCTGTTCGTGGAATTCTCCAGGCAAGAATACTGGAGTGGGTAGCCATTCCCTTCACCAGGGGACCTTCCTGACCCAGGGAGCAAACCTGAGTCTCCTGCAATGCAGCCAGATTTTTTACCATCTGAGCCACCAGGGAAGCCCAACCAGAGAGGAGCCAAACACAGAAGATTATATACTTGATAATTCTATTTATGTGAAATTCAGAGATCTCCCCAAACTAACCAGAAGTGATGGAAATCAAAATAGTGGTCAGCTTTGAGAACTGTGGTCTTGGAGCTGAAGGGTTGGAAATGTCCCTTATCCTGATGTATCAATAGATGGGAGGTACAAAAATGTAAAAAGTTGTCACAATATACACATAAGATTGGTACACTTCATGGAGTAACTAGACTATTTGTGCACCATACACCTCAACGAAAAAGCAAAATAAAATTTAAAATCACTAACATTTTTATTGGCTAACATTTTTTAAAGTGAGGATTATCGAGATATAATCTTCATGCAATCACACCTCCCCCTTTAAAGTACATAGCTGGATGAGTTTTGACAGATGCATACGCCAGCTTAACTGCCACAAACAAGATATAGGACATTTCCAGCCCCCTCCTAAAGGTGCCTTGTGCCCCTCTGCAATTGATTCCCACCTGTCCTCCCCGTCCCTGCGCTCTAGCTCCTGGCAACCACTGGTTTCATTTCTGTGCTTAGAGTCTGGCCTTTTCCAAACTGTCATTAAATGGAATCATTTAGCATTTAACCTTTTGAGTCATCTGCTTCTTTCACGAAGCAGAATACTTTTGAGATTTAACATGCTGTTGGGGACAAGTTATTTCTTTATTATTCTTTATTTATTTTTGGCTGTACTGGGTCTTTGTTGCTGCACGCGGGCTTTCCCTAGTTGGCAAGCAGGGGCTACTCTCTAATTGCAGTGCACAGGCTTCTCATTGCCGTGACTTTTCTTGTTGGAGAGCATGGGCTCCAATAGTTTGCTTCTTTTTACGGCCGAGGCATTTGCCTAGTATGGATGTACTGTGATTCATTTACCCATTTACCAACTGATGAACCTTTGGGTTGCTTCCAGTTTGGGACAGTTTCCCAGTTTGGACAAACACTTGCAGATGGGTCTTTGGTATACCAGGGTTTTTGTTTCTCTCAAAGAAATACATTAGTATTGGGATGATCAGGATATATGATAAGCACACTTTAATGTTGTAAGACACTGCCACAGTGGTTTTCGAAGTCGTTTCCAGGTACTAAATACATTATCTCATTTTCTTCTCAGAATAGGTGAGGAAAGTGAGGGTCAGAGAGGCTGAGCTATTTGCCCAGGGCTTCCCTGGTGACTCAGATGGTAAGGAATCTGCCTGCAGTGCAGGAGACCAGGGTTTGATCCCTGAGTTGAGAAGATTCCAGGGAGAAGGGAATGGCAACCCACTCCCATATTCTTGCCTGGAGAATTTCATGGAAAAAGGAGCCTAACATGCTACAGTCCAGACTGAGAGACTAATATTTCCTTTTTCATTTCCCAGGTAGTGCTAACGGTAAAGAACCCAAAGCAGGAGACTAAGAGATGCCAGGTTTGATCCCTGGGTAGGGAAGATCTCCTGGAGGAGGAATCGGCAACCCACTCCACTATTCTTGCCTGGAGAATCCCATGGACAGAGGAGCCTGGCCGGCTACAGTCCATAGGTCACAAAGACTTGGACACGACTGAAGTGACTCAGCACACACGCGTGCAAGCTATCTGCCCAAGGCCCCACAGTAAGGAGGTGACAGTGCTGGATCCCCAGGTCCCCACAGGGAAACCCTGCTCTCAAGCTCTTCCAAAGGGGCTGCCCTCATGAGCAGGGCTGGTTCGCCCAGAGCCAAACCCAGACAAGGTCCAGACTAAAACTTAGAAGCGTGACAGAGGAGATGGCAGCAGACCGTGTAACCCCTCCAAGTAAGAAAATAATGAAAGAAGAAGGAAGAGCCAGGCAACATGAAAGCGGAGAAAATTGTCAGCTACAAGCCAAGCATTAATTCATTTGAAGTCAGCCGTTCGCCTCTGCTTCCAAGTCCCTTGGTCCTCTGGCAAGTTTTCAAATTAAAGCACCGAAGATTCCCTCCCTCCCCTGACCCCCCAGATGATGAGGGCTGGCAGGGCAGGGGGTTGGGGCCAGAATATTGTCTGGAACTAGCAAACCAGAACCCCCACCCTACCCCCAACCTCAGATAGAACCTGGACCCCCGCTGGCTGGGAGGTGGCCTCCCCAAGCCCAAGACAGCTCTGACCCCCGCAGGGCCACAGGGGGAATGGAGGTTAATGAGATTTTGATGAACCTGCAGTTTCCATTTTGCGAGGGAAAAGGCTCAGACCCTTGCTAATTAAAGGGAACTGACCTGTAAAATGAGTCTGGGGATGAATGACAGGGCAGGAGGGCCAGCTGAGGGAGGAAGGGAGGAGAAGCGAGACCCCAACAGCTTTGTCAACACAATCCAGTCTGATGGGGGGAGCAGGCCCAGAGACTGAAAGGGATTTGCCCAAAGACACACAGCAAATCAGACTAGACTTGGATCCTGAAATAGGTAAGCATGAGAATGGAGGGGGGGAAACTAAAAACATGGAGATAGACAAAGAAACAGACTGAAAGAGACCAAAAGGCTGCATCTTCAATGATAATATCTAACCTTCCTTGCAGCCCATCATCTCATTTAATCCTTACAACTCCAGATTGTGCTCAGTCGCTCAGTTATGTCCAACTCTGCAACCCCAAGGACTGTAGCCTGCCAGGCTCCTCTGTCCATGGGATTCTCCAGGCAAGCATGCTGGAGTGGGTTACCATTTCCTTCTCCAAGGGTTCTTCCCGAATTAGGGATCAAACAAACCCATGTCTCTTGTGTCTCCTGCATTGGTAGGCGGGTTCTGTACTAGGGCCACCTGGAACTCCAGGAGGTAGACATTATTATGCCCATATGTGGAAACTGAGGTTCAGAGAAGTGAAGCAACTGGCTCAAGAGCACGCAGCCAGCCAAATCTACCCAACTCCA
This sequence comes from Bos mutus, assembly GCF_027580195.1. Lineage (NCBI taxonomy): Eukaryota > Metazoa > Chordata > Mammalia > Artiodactyla > Bovidae > Bos > Bos mutus. Next base: position 50,886,514 of record NC_091629.1, on the reverse strand, counting down.
TACCCTTATTCCCATCCCCTATGCTTGGGGTGGCCCTGGGTCCCAGTATACACATGCTGTTCCAGTTTTAGTATTAAAACACCCCTTTCACTGTCCAAAGTGACTCAGTTTAAGCCAAATATTATATAACCTCTGTACCTAGGCTACATCTTATAAGTTGCTTCCTATGTGACATGCATAGCCCAGGATCTGACACACAAACAGTCAAACCTAGGCACAGAGTCATGTCTCAGCATGTCTCAGCAATGAGGCAGAGAGCACAGTGGTAAGAAACCAGCTCTGGAGCTAGCCAAACTGAGGCTCAAACCCAGCAGTATGACTTTGGGTTAGTCACTTGACCTCTCTGGGCCTCAGTTTGTTCTTCTGGAAAGCGGGGATAACCATGGTTACTCCCCCAAGTTATGGAGATGATATGAAGAGAGAAGTATAAAGTACCAGTGCACGTTTGCTATAATTTCATGGTACATCTACAGTTTCAGCCTGCCCCCTTTCTGCTACACCCTGTGCATTTCCATAGCGTGTACTTGGTTTGTGTTTGCTGGGCTTGTTTATAGACCTTTCTCTCCTGACTCACCTGGCAGTTCCCTGCCCCAGGACCTTTGCACATACTGGGGTTTTCATTTGCCTGTTTAACTTAAAATCGTGTGCTAGCCACCATGCTAAGCATATTGCATATGTTAACTTACTTCATCCTCACAATAATCCTGTGTTTATAAATGAGGAATCTGAGGCATGGAGGGGCCAATCACCTTGTCCACAATCACACAGCTAGTTAGCAGCAGAACTGGGATTCAAACCCAATCAGCCTGACTTAAGGATCAACCCTATATAGTACCTTCCTCTGTCCAGAAGGTGCTCCCCTACTCCGACCACTGACCCCTCCACTGCCTGTGCCTGAATAACTCCTACCCACCCTGCCTTTGCTGGAATATCACTTTCTCCAGGAGACACACTGATTGCTCAGCCTAAATCACATTTCCCACCCCTGCCCGTGGAATAGTCACTCATCCCATTCTTTCCCTTCTTTCAAAGCTGAATTCAGTTTGTTATTCTCTATTTATGTGCTCATTTGTCTTCCTCACTAGACAGTTGCATTCCAGGAGGGCAAAGACCATTTTTGTGCCCCAAGCATCGAGCAACAGACATATGGTAGGTCTTCAATAAATATCGGTTGAAGGGAGGAATAAAGGAAAGGAAGAAGGAAGGAGGAATTAGAAACCCCCTAAGGACAGGAGCTGTTCCTGATGGTGTTTTATTGTCCCAGGAGCCCGTCCCAGGGTCTCCAAGCACACAGGAGGGCTCTCAGTCTTTGCTGACCCCAACTATATCGGCCACCATGGCCGATCCCCCCCCACCCCTTTGGGCCCCGGGGCTGTGGGCGGCCAGATGCAGCAGGGCTGGCACCCAGCCCTCTTTAGACACCAGCGTTTCCCCTCTGACTACACCCACCTCCCCCGACACCCAACCCCTCCCTTCTCCCTTCTCCCTTCTTCTTCGCCTTTCTGAGATGAAGCGGTGAAATGATTTTTCTACTTGAGCAGTTTTCAATTTAGATTAAGAAAAATGTGGTCTGCAGTCACTCGGCAAAAGGCCGTGGCAGCCCTGTCCCTTCTGGGACCAGGGGTTTCTCAGCCGTTGACAGCAGAGCTGGTTCTGGGAGGGGATTGTGGAGGGGACTTCCCAGCCCCTCTGCGTCCCCTCAACACTCATCCTCGTCACTTGGCCTCCTCCTGTCTTCTTGGGTAAGAGACCAGGGTCCGGAATCAAACAGAACTGGGTGGGTTCAGGCTCTAACCCATGCATACTGTGTGACCTTAGGCAGGTTCTGCACCTCTCTGAGTCTTCTTGTTCCATCCATAATGTGGGTCGACGGTAAACCCTCTAATTTGGTCCCTGCCTATTAGATCAAAAGGCTCCCTCTTAGCCTTCCAGATTGTGGAAGAATAAATAGCAAGAACAACATGAGGACGTTTAGCTGGGCTATGCCAAGGTGGACAGAGCCTCAGAAACCCCAGGGCCAGAGCACACAACAGGTGAAACATGCTGATGGCAAGGGAGGCTTGAGCAGCACAAGAATAGATGGAAGTTTCTAAAGAGGCCCCCAAGGAGCCAGAGGTAAACTAGGGCCAGAGACAAGGGTGGGTCGGCCTTGCAGAGGAGGAAGGAGGCCGAACTCTGGGACCACTTAACTCCTTCCTAATTCTGAAATCTTGATGCCTGGGATAAATTTTGTGCTGCTTGTTAATGTCGCCTTTTGAAATGGAAATACTTTTGTTCATCTGGGTAAATAAAGGGCATATATTAACCCTAGTTAATGGCACCAATTCTGGAGTCAAGAATACCAGGGTCTCATCTCCCTCTCCTCCTTTCAGTAGCTGTGTGATCTTAGGCAAGTTACTGAACTTCTCTGAACCTCTCCAAAATATGTAATTTTCACACTGGTCTGTTTCTTAGGTTTGGTTTTTTGGTAAATCAACTTTACAAAAATGATGTAACTTACAAATGATAAAATGTATGCATTTTAAGTGTACATTTCAATGAGTTTTGACAAATGAATATCGATGTATTACACTCAGGTAACTGCCACTGTGATCAAGAAACTGAACATCTTGATTATACTAAAAAGTTCTCTTGTGCCTCCTTCTGAGTCCTGTTGTTTTTAATGTAAAAATAATAGGTTCTGCAGGCCCCATGATAACACATCTTGGCATCAAAATAAACATCCTAGGACGTCCCTGGTGGTCCAGTGGTAAAGAATCTGCTTGCCAAAGCAGGGGACACAGGTTCCATCCCTGGCCCAGGAAGATCCCACATGCCACGGGGCAACTAAAGCCTGTGCACCACAGCTACTGAAGCCTGCACGCCTAGAGCTTGGGCTCTGCAACAAGAGAAGCCATTGGAATGAGAAGCCTGTGCACTGCAACTAGACAGTAGCCCCCGCTCCACAAAACCAGAGAAAGCTCAAGCGCAGCCATAAACAAATAAATTTTAAAGAAAATAAACATCCTAAGAAGGTGTGTGGTGTTTACACTGTGATTCTGCCTCTCTGCTCCCCACCCCTGCCTTCACACACACACACACACACACACACACACACACACACATACACACACACTGTCAGGGAGACCCAGAGGCGCTCAATTCAAGCCCAGCATCACAGGATTCAAGGTGGACTCCCCCATGCCAACTGCCAGTGGTGAGCCACTAGACAGCCCAGCCCTCCCTCCACAGACGGCCAACTGACAACTGGCCTCCCCGGGGCCACTCGCCACGTGTCTTTGTATCTGACACCTGCAGGAGCTGAGAGCTGCTCCAGGGAGGGCACCTGGCTGTCGCCTGTCATCGACCACTGTGTATTCAGTGCCCCAAAGGGGCCTGGTGCACAGTAGGTGCTCCATAACTAGGAGTAGAATGAATGAATGAAGAGAGGGACGGCCAGCCTGAGGACCCCTGACAAGCAGTGAGGATCTTTGTACACCTACCTGAGCGTTGCCCAAACATCTGCCCTTCAAGTCCGACTTTCACAAGAACCAGGCACTATTATTTAATATTCTTTAAATTGGCTCAATTAGTTTTTACTCTCTCTGTGTTTGCTTTGCCTTAAGCAACCATGAAATCATGGTTTGATTTGATTTGTATATAGAACTTTCCATTTTAATATAATTTTTTTTTTGACTGTGCCTTGGGACTTGCGGGATCTTAGTTACCTGACCAAGGATGGAACCCCGGGCCCTCAGCAGTGAAAGCACAGTCTTAACCACTGGACTGCCAGGGCATTCCCTAATACGATTTTAAACTTTACAGAAAAGTTGCAAAGAACATCCATACAGATGTTTTTTCACCAAGATTCACCAGTAATACACATTTTTCCCCATTTGATTTATCTTTATATCTCTCTCTAACTTACGTCTGCATCATGTGTGTTAGTTGCTCAATCGTGTCCAACTCTTTGCAACCCCCTGGACTGTAGCCCACCAGGCTCTTCTGTCCATAGAGTTCTCTAGGCAAGAATACTGGAGTGGGTGGCCATTTCCTTCTCCAGGGGATCTTCCCACCCAGGGATCAAACCCAGATCTCCTGCATTGCACACAGATTCTTTACCGTCTGAGCCACCAGGAAAGCTCTACATCTGCATAGTTCTATTTTTTTCTAGTACACCTTAACATAAACACTATACAACATTACCATAAAAAAATAAAATAAAACTTATGGGACTTCCCTGCTGGTCCAGTGGTTCAGAATTCTCCTTGCGATGCATGACACGTGGGTGTGGTCCCCGGTCAGGGAGCTAAGATGCCACACGCTGTGGGGCAACTAAGCCTGTGAGCCACAACTAGGGAAGCCTCCATGCCACAACAAAGACCCACTGCCGCCAAAAAATAAACAAAATAAAATTTAAAGAAACAACAACATGTTTAAAAGAACAATACTTGTTGCCCTCCTTACCAGGTCCCTCCCTGCAAAGGACTGTAGCTCCTACCTCCCGGCCACCAGGTTTGGCCACGTGGCCTGCTTTGCCTCCTGAATTGTAAGCAGAGCTGTGTGTGTCACCTCTGCGTGGAAGCTCTCACGCCATCACGTGCTTCCGCCACTGGTCCTCTCTTGCTGCCACCCAACCAGCAGCGTTGTGGGCAGGGGCTGCCCCTTTAGCTTCATCCTCAGCATGATGTTACGGAGTAGAATCAGAGCGGACCCGTGGCGGACACGCAGTGTGAACAAGAAATAAAACCCTATTGTTGAAAGCTATTGAGATTTGGGGGAGGGTCATTTGTCACCACAGTATAACATTATTTAAGCTGACTGATATAAATGCATCACTATTAAAATGAAAAATGTTTCTACACCACCTGCAAATACACGGCAAATTTGAAAAACGTGGAGTTGGCCACGGTGGCCCCGAAAGGTATGGCTTAATAACCCACGTGATGAAGAAGGAAACTGAGGCTCACGGTGACCATGTTGTTTGCTCAAAGCCTCTCAGTCAGGGAAGACGGCAGAGACGATTATTCTGGGTACTGCCGTCCGGCCTCGGTTGAAGGAGAGGCAATGGAATTGTCCTTTGGCAAGTCAATTCTGTCAGGGATCTTTCTTCTGCACAATCATCTCTCCTTTCAGAGCCCCTTTCTTCTGCCCATGGTTCCCCAAGACCAGCAGGAAGCACTCCTGACCCCATCTTCTTGAAGCCAAATGCCAGGTGATCCCCTTGAAGGAGTTAGCTGCTAACTAAAGGTGTTAACTGCTAATGAAAGTGCCAGCACTAACTAAGGTATTAGCTAATAAGCATTAACACCTCTCAAGGTGTTGGCATATTAATAAGGAACTTCAGAAAAATCCAAACAATTTCAAGAATCAGAGGAACAAAGCTCAAAAGGTGGCAGAATAATTCAGTTCCACAATTCTTCTTGCCCCTATTACAAGCTGAGCCCTGAGCTAAGACCTACATCTAATACAGTGCATACATATAAAGCTTTGCAGTATGCATGATATTCAATAGTCTGCAAAGCACTTCAGTTTACAGGCCACTTTCTTATTCATCGTCTCCCTGCTCTTCCCATCAACCCAGTGAGGGAAGTTTTGCTATCTCCAATCTGCCAATGAGGGAGCTGAGGTCCAGAGAGCGGGAGTGACTTATTCAAGGTTACAGGCTAGGGAGTAAGGGACTGGAGTCGTCTCCTGCACTGTCAGACTCTCAGCCTGGTGCTCCTCCCGTGGACCCCAAACCCCTAACACAAGTGAAGAAGTAACGAACGGGGACCAGAGCATTTCAGTTCACATCTGCCTTCCTCCTGGGCCTAAAGTGGACTGTGCCCCCCCCAAGGAGTCAGAGCCAAGGCCAGGCTAGTCCAGGCTAGTTCTAGGGAGACTCATGCCTGTAGGCCCCCTCTTTTCTGCTAACTCTTGTTCATCTTTCCAAGCTCAACTCCTTTCTCAGGCATCACCTCCTCCTGGACACCTTCCCAGATGGTCATGGGCCATCTCTCTTTGAGCTCCCAACACACAGGGCATATCTTGATCCTACAGATTGCACTGGAATGGTGCCTTTACAGGTTGGAGAAATCGGTGTCCCTGTGCCAGGCATGCGGCACAGAACAGAGGAAGCAGCTATAAATGCTTGTTGAGTGAATGAATGAACAATGCCCATGGTTGGTACAGAGAACTCATGAAAGTGAACCACATTGCCAGCCCTCCCAGGAACAGATTTGAACAAACTGTAGTCATTTAAAAGTAAGAGATGAGCTGTTTCAATTTCTTAAAGCCCGATTAATATTTTACTATACAGCAGTAGTAGTTATTTGTATCGTTGTTTATCTCTCTATCTCTGTGTGAGCATGTATACAAGCCATCGGGGGGAAAAAGAGGGAAGTTTCAAGACCAAATAAGTTTGGAAAGCTCTGGGTTTAAGAGGGGTGTACTGTAGGACTTTTCAGAGCCTTTAAGAGTAGCATTTATGGAGCATTTACTATATGCCAGGCACTACGCTAAGTGCTTTACATTTATTGCCTTATTCCTTTATAGTTCAATCAACCCATTAACTTATATTCTACTAGATTATAAGTTCCGTGAGGACAGAAGCGTATTAGTTAATTAGTATGCCCAATTGATAGATGAAGGAACTGACTATAACCTTGCTGCTAGTCTTCAATATAGTAACTAGTGAGCCTGGCAGATCTGCAGGGCAGAGTGCTTGCACTTAGCATTTCTAGTCTTTATTTGGCTCTGAGCATGTTTTTCAAGAAGGATCTGGAAGGACAGTACCTTGAGGAACATACTCAATGAAATGATACTCTAGGCTCTGCAGGCTCTAATGGCAGACTCTGTCTTCTTTTGTCTCCTCAGACCATAGCACATGAAGACTGGAGGGAGAAAGGAAGGAGAAGTCAGGGTATTCTTTCTGTTCTTTGTACTCTTTTTAGGAAGTAAGGGGAGAGAAAGGGGGGTGAGGAAGAAAAAAAGAGAAAGGAATGAGGAAGGAAGGGAAAGGAAAGAGAGAAAGAAGGAAAGGGGAAAAAAAAAAAGAAGATAAATGGATAAGGAGGAGCAGGGCTAGACATATGGGTGAATGGATGGATAGATGGATGAAGAATGGGTGGATTAGAAGATGGATAGATAGAAGGATGGATAGATGGATGGATGGAAGGATGGATGGATGGGTGGATGGATGGAAGGATGGATGGATGGATGGGAGGATGGATAGTAAACAAATAAGGGGCTGGATGAATGGATGTGTAGATAGATAAGAGTACACAGGGACAATGAGATATTGACGCCCAGCAATTTCTATGTGGGTGCAATCCACCAGTTGGAAGGGAGGCTTGACATTATATTTGCAGAACATGTTACAAAAGATTCAGAAACTATCAGTTGTCCATGCAAAAGAAACAAGGAAGAGGTGGCAGAAATTATAGAGTTAGATTTAAATTAAAGCCCCCCTAAGCCACCCCTTCGTATTCCCTCTGCAGGTGTGACTTTAATAGTCTATAACAGTGAGCTGAAAATCCATGTCCCTTAGAAGATTCAAAGGTTTCGAGGTTCTGTCTCTAAGACCGAAAATGTAAGACTCTGTGTCCTTAAGGGCTCTTTATCTCTGCTCACATAGTGAGAGAAGTACTCTGTGCCAGGGAGTGTTCTAAGTACTCTATAAAGAGCAGCTCCTTTCATCTGCCACCCATGGAGTAGACATTACTATCGTCCTCAAAATGAGACACAGCGATATGAAGTAATTTGCCTTCGATCACACAGCTGGTAAGCATCAGGACTGGGACCGGAAGCCAAGAAGGCTAGGTAGCATCCACAGTCCATGCTTTCAACCACCACGTGTCTTGCCTCAAGGCAGTGAGGATTCTGTCTGCATCTAATTTTCGAAGATTCGGTGCTCGAAGCTTGAGGAGTCTGCAATTCTAGGACTCTGAGTGTCTCCATGCTTAGGCAAGAAGGAGCCTTCAAAGGCGGAGGGAAAAAGGAGGCGGGGGTGGGGATGGTGCCTGGCTGGCTCCTGTAAGCACCAGCCCCGCTGATGTCAGGCACCTGGCTGTCACTCTTTCTGTTAACCTTGGGGGGAAAACACATTTGTGGCAGATAACAGGCACGAGGGTGTGTCGGCCCTCCGCCCGCTCCTGGGCCTGATGGATGGGCTACACGGGGCCCCCCTGACCTGTGTGTGTACCGTTATCTGCTCGGCCAAGGGAGGCTGTTCATCATGCCGACAGCTTGGCAAGGCACACCTGCTGGGCCTGCGTCAGCTAGAGCTGCCAGCGTCCCAGGAGGAGCGAGGAGAGATAATGGGAGGGGTGGGGCAGGAGAGACACAGAGAGGATAACCAAGGACCCCATGACGGCAGCATCCCTAGGTCCAGGATTGGCCCAGAGGGTGGCACTGATTGCCGGGCGTGATGCTGTTTCTGGTGGTACTGTGGATATTGTGTGTGACTTTGGACTAGTCACTTAACCTCTCTGGGCTATAAAATAACATTAAGATTTGCCAGAGGAGGGGAGAAAGGACAGGGTGGGATGTTTGGAGAGAGTAACATGGAAAATACATTACCATATGTAAAACAGATAGCCAATGGGAATTTGCTGTATGACTCAGGGAACTCAAACCAGGGCTCTGTAATGACCTAGAAGGGTGGGATGGGGAGGGAGGTGGGAAGAAGGTTCAAGAGGGAGGGGACATGGATATACCTACAGCTGATTCATATTGATATCTGGCAGAAACCAACACAATACAGTTAAGCAGTTATCTTTCAATTAAAAATAAATTTTTAAAAATAGAGTACTGGAGTGGGGTGCCATTGCCTTCTCCAAAATAGATAACAAAGAAAGAAATAGGCAGTACTTAATAAATCATTTAAAAAGTAAAAAACAAAAAGATTTGCCAGATACCAGAGGGCCCTCTTTTCTTCTCTCCTTCTCTTCATGTTCCACATCCAGTCACTAGGTCTTATTGGTTTTACCTCTGAGTCTGTCCATTTTTCATCATCATCTCCACTGGGACCACCTTGGTCCAGGCCACCACCATCATCTCTTGTCTGAGCTCCTGCTTTCCCTTCCTGACCCTGCACTCCACTGTACACCCAGCAGCAGGAGAATCTTTACTATAGAATCAGGTCAGATCACTCCCCTGTTTCAGACCCACCAGTGATGCCCTGCACAGTGAGAAATGAACCCAAACTCCAGGGCTCTGCAAAAGCTGGCCTTCTCTCCCTGCCTATCATCACCTTGTACCTTCTTGTCCATTTGCTTACCACCTTCCAACTACACTGCCAAGTCCTTTTCTGTCTCCTAGTCTTTGCATATGCTGTTTCTTCTGATGCAAAAGCTCTCTTCTCAGTTCCTTGCATGACCAGCCAACTCTTTCTCAACCACAGATCTCAGCTATAAATGGTCACTTCCTCAAAGAGGTCTTCCCAGCCTGAAATAATACCCCACCCTCCCTCTAAGCTCACTTTATCAAAGCACCAATGTATGCCCTTCCCAGCCCTTATTACAACCACAAATTAGGCTGTTTATTTATTTGTGCATTTACTTATTGTCTGTCTTCTCCACTAGAAAGTGAGCTCTAAAAAGTCATGGGTGTGGAGGCCATCCCTGGTCATCCAGTCATTGGGACTCTGAGCTCCCAATGCAGGGGCACAGATTTGACCCCTGGTCCGGGAGCTAAGATCCTGCATGCCACGTGGTGTGGCCAAAACAAACAAACAATCAAAAACAACAACCAAAAAGGTCACAGGTTTTTGTCTTATTCACCACTGTGTCCCTGAATGTTTCCCCACTGCCAGGCTAGATGGTCCTCCCCACCCCAGGGTCTTTGCACCAACCATCCCTCTGCTTAGAATCCTCTTCCCTCTCTCCTTGCCCTATTTAATGCCTACTCATCTTTCAGATCTATGGGAGACTGCATTTTCCAAGGATGGTCGCATCCTTCGTGTTGTTCATCAGATATAACCTTGACATCCTCCCGCTCCACTTGAGGGTGGGCTCACAACTTGACTTTAACCGATAGGATGCAACAGAGGCAACAATGGAACACTTCTGCGTTGAGGTTGAAGACACTGACTCTGGAGCCCTGAGCTGCCGACTAAGCAGCATGACTGTCTGGAGGACACCATGCTATGAGAAAAGCCAAGCTAACCACACAGAGAAACCCTGAGAGCACAGGCAGAGAAAGAAAGAGACACTCAGAAGCCCCCAGCTGCACCAACCCCAGCCACCACCTGACTGAACCTTCTTCTTTAAAAAAAAAAAAATTTACTTCTTTGTTTGGCTGTTCCAGGTCTTAGTCTTGGCATGTGGAATTCTTAGTGGTGGAATGCAAGATCTTTAGTTGTGGCATGGGAACTTTTAGTTGCAGTATGTGGGATCTAGTTTCCTGACCAGGATCAAACCTGGGCCCCTTGGATTTGGAGTGCAGAGTCTTAGCCATTGGACCATGAGGGAAGTCATGTATAAGCTATTCTCATTACTGCCTTTCATGAGAGAAAATAGGAGGCAGGGTCAAGATTTGAATCCAGATCCATCCATACCAGAACTCCTTCCAGGATGGCCTCCTGCCTCGACAAGAGCTAAGGGAAATTTGAGGCCCCATTAAAAAGGGAAATCAAGGCAGGCAGCATGGAGGAGGAAGCACCAGAGTTGGGTCTTGAAGGAAGCCGTGGAATTTCTAAAGACTGAGCTGGGGAGAGCATTCCAGGTAGAGAAGGAGAACACGGGAAAGGCTGGAGGTGGGAGAGGTAGGCCCGTGTGCTGGCTGAGGTAGGAGGGGTGGGCTGTGCCGGGCCTTGGCAGCCACGGCTAGGACAGGATCCTGCTGTTCCTGCCCCTCACCGCCTCTGCCACCCCCGGTCACCTTCCTCGACACCCACCCTCCAGCCCCCTACCTCAGCCAGAGAGAAGGCTGGAAAATAAATGAGTCTGTTTATGAAGCCCATAATGTTGCCAGCAAAACAAGGCACTCAGCAGAGCAGCTCGGGGCCTCTAATGGGATATTATTTATGTCATTTTCCTCCTGGCGCTGGAGCCATTATCGCCCAGGATGGTGCTCCGTCACCCTCCACTCCCCCAGCGATGTTCCAATGTCACGCTGAAGGATGTGAGCTGCAGTCATCTCGGCTGGACCTGGGGGAGGGAGACGCTGAGGGCGATGGGGCAGCCCCCCACTCTCTGCCAATGGTATCTAGCTCGTCCTGAGCTGCTCTTGGTGCCGGCCAGTCGGCCAGGCATTAAGGATGCTCCCACGTCTCCCCACTGCCCTGCAGATCAAGCCCCATTTCTCCCATCAAGCAGTAAGGTTTCTGGGCTTTGGCTGCTACCCAGTTCCCCAGCCTCAGCTCCAACCACTTGTGCATCAGTTCCAGAATCAGGCAGACCTGGTACCCCAGACCCAGTTTATGCATCTTCTCTGATTGACTCGGTCCCACCTGGTCCCCTCTTGCTCTGCGGCGAGCCTGGCCTCTGCCTTTGCCTAGCCCAGCTGCCTCAGTCTCCTCTGGGTGAGGACCAGCCTGCAGCATTGCCTCCATCACGTTTGCCAGGGTCCAACACTTGGGTTCAACCCAGTCTGAGGGAGACTCTGGCTCTTTCGTGCTCAGATAAAACACCATGTGCGAGGCATGGGGTCTGGTTCCCCCAGTGGCTTCCTGGAGATGCCGAGTAACAGCGCTCCGTGGAGTGAATGAACTAATGACCAGGAGAGAGGACAAAGCCACACACAATGAACTATTTCAAAGAATGGAGGCTCACGTGGCTTATGGATGCGCTGCCCCACATGACCTAGCCCCCTGCTGCATTGGCTCTAAGCTGGGGCCAGCTCGGAAACATACCATCATGTATTTCCCTCCTTCTCTCTATCTCACTTCCCCTTCCCCCTCATTCTTACTGTCCCAGAATCACATCCCCATAAAGGATGTAAGCTTTGCCTCAGCCTTCAAGTTCAACCCCAACGTCTTCACTTCCTGCTGAAGAATCTAGGAGATGTTAAGGAACTTCTCTGAGACTTAATCCCCTCGACTACAAATGGAGATAATAATAGTCTCTCCCTCCTGGGTTGTTGTAAGTACTCGGTGAATGTCAGGGATGCTTGTTTCTCCTTCTGGGGCATAACTTGTCTTGCGTCAACACTGGTACATGCTATTTTCATCGCCAGGAACACTCTTACGGACAACCCTATTTATCCACCTTAGATATCAGCTCCTGGGAGAATACTTCCTGCTCCCTCTGGATGCCCCAGTCCCCCTGTGCTTCCTCCCTGATTTCACCTGACATCGTACTGCTTTTGCCTTTTTCACTAGACTGAAGACTCCCCGAGGGCAGGGCTGTGTGTTTTGCTTCCCTTTGTTCCCCTGGTACTGAGCACAGTGCCTGGAATATAGGATGCACTTGTGCCACACATTTTTCTTGAGTGAATGAATGAATGATCTTATTTCAGTCTTGCCACAGCTCTACTTTGTAAGGGTTATCGTCTTCATCTCATTTTCTGATTCATCCATTTCTTCTTCAATCTTTTAAAATTCTTTTCATTTTATTTTTTTAAATTTTTATTTATTTTTGGCTATGCTGGGTCTTTGCTGCTGTGTGTGGACTTTCTCTAGTTGCAGTGACAGGGGGCTGGCTACCCTCTAGTTGCAGCATACGGGCTTCTCATTGCAGTGGCTTCTCCCATTGAAGAGCATGGGCTTTAGGCACGTGGGCTTCCGACATTGTGGCACACAGGTTTAGTTGCCTCAAGACATGTGGAATCCTCCAGGACCAGGGGCCAAACCTGTGTCCCCTGCACTGGCAGGCAGATTCTTAACCACTGGACCACCAAGGACGTCCCCTTCTTTCTATTTCCTTTGGACTTCTTTTGTCATATTTCTACTATCTTTAGTGTAAGAAAATTAAAGTTTTCAATCTTGCTTTCTAATAAATGCATTACCTGCTAAAAATCTCCCCCTGAATATTTTCTTGTCTACGTGCCACCAGTGGGGATAAGACACACTCTCATTGCCCTTCGGTTCTGAATGGCTTGCATTTTATTTCCATTTTAAATATGGAAAGTGAAAGTCAAAGGGGTGAAGAGGCCACAAAATGAGAAAGGGCCAGAGCTGGGATTCGAACCCAGGACGCTCTAGACCCCATCCTCTGCCTCAGTATATGTAGGTGGTATGTGTGTGTCTGTCTCTGCCCCTCTGTTTTCAAGTAAACCTTTATTTTGAGGTAATTGTACATTCAAATGCAGTTGGAAGACATAGTCCATTGAGATAACATGCACCCTTTACAGTTTTCCCCAATGAAGACATCTTGCAAAACTACTGTACAATATTCCAACCAGGACATGGACATACAATCTACTAATCTTATTCCGATTTCTCCAGTTTTACTTGTATTCACATGTGTATGTGTTTCTATACAATTCAATTACCAATGCTCTTTGCATTTTAAGAGCAATGTATTAATACCAATGGTCTTGGGATTGTAAAATGGTACCTCTTAGTACATCAGGTTTCTGAGCATCTTTCTGCCAAGCTAGGGCTTTCACACTCTGTTCCAGGAACAAGTCACACTCTATTAACTGTGTCCTTTCCTTTTCCCCTGGGTCTGAACCTCAGCTGAGCCTCCCTTCAGGGGCCCCAGCCCTCTACACTCAACTGTACTTGGAGCCCCACCCTATACTCGGGGAGTTGGCAGCTGACTGCTGCTGCTGCTGCTAAGTCACTTCAGTCGTGTCCGACTCTGTGCGACCCCATAGATGGCAGCCCACCAGGCCCCACCATCCTTGGGATTCTCTAGGCAAGAACACTGGAGTGGGTTGCCATTTCCTCCTCCAATGCATGAAAGTGAAAAGTGAAAGTGAAGTCGCTCAGTCATGTCCGACTCTTAGCGACCCCATGGACTGCCCCCTACCAGGCTCCTCTGTCCATGGGATTTTCCAGGCAAGAGTACTGGAGTGGGTTACCATTGCCTTCTCCATGGCAACTGACAGTCATCTCTAAAGTCTCCTCGCTCACCTGTCCACCTCTCATCATCCCCTCCTGTAGACCACCACGAAGCCAACCCCTCCCTTTGCAGGTCATTGGTTCATGGAGGGATGAAGCTGGGAGCCTGCTTTGGGTGGTTTGGGAAGATCTAAACAGCCCCTCCCACATCAACAGCTGTCATGGGAGCTGAGGGTCAGACTTGACCTTCCAGTGAGAGATCTTCCGGTGCTGTCTTCTTGTTTTACAAGGGGAGAAACAGTAGCTGAAGTTACTTTCTAGTTAAGTTGCTCAGTCGTGTCCAACTCTTTGCGATCCCAGACTGTAGCTCACCAGACTCCTCTGTCCTTAGAATTCTCTAGGCAAGAATACTGAGGTGAGTTGCCATTTCCTTCTCCAGGGGATCTTCCTGACCCATGAATTGAATCCTGGTCTCCTGCACTGCAGGCAAATTCTTTACGGTCTGAACCATCAGGGAAGCCCAGTTATTTTGCTGTGCACCTATTATGTACCTAGCACTTTCAAACTCAGTGCCATTTATTTTCATTATTTTGCAGTGATGCACAATTTATGGGTGAGGAACTAAGGTTCAGAGAAGGAAACTGACTTGCCCTGGACCATAAAACTAATACATTGTGAAGCTGAGATGAAAACATAAAGTCGGTGCAATTCAACAGGCCATGAGGTTTCTGCTACCCTTCATTTTAAGACACGAGTCAAGAGCATCTCAGACCCTGGAACCAGACTGCCTGGTTCCACCACTTCTCTTCTCTGAGCCTCAGTGTCCCAGTCTGTAAAATAGGAATAAGATGCCATCAACATCTAATCCCAACATTTATATGGGATTAGCCCCATATAAAGCTTCATGTGAAATCCCTATAACTCCCAGGGGAAGAGGCATTTCCTCTGTGAGTGGCGGACCTGGTATAGAGTAGGGACTTGTGGTTTATTCCCTTCTCAGCCTTCCCCCATGGTCCAGGTAAAGGGGCAGATCCAGAGGGTGAAGTGACTTGGCCAAGGTCATGCCACTGCCACTAGGTAGGTAGTGGAGCTGGGATTTCCACCCATGGAGCTGAGTGGGTGATTGAGGTCTCTGAAAGTCAGAGACATTTTAGGAAAGGACTAGGGACATATATCCCAGGTTCTTCTCCTCTTTTCTTCCCTGGAACCCTCCTGAGGATCAGGAGTGGGTGTCAGGGTGGGACCCCGGAGTGGGGTGCCATTGCCTTCTCTGCCACCTGCCTCTATGCTAAATCAGGCTTCCCTCGTAGTTCAGCTGGTAAAGAGTCTGCCTGCAATGCAGGACACCCTGGGTTGGGAAGATACCCTGGAGAAGGGATAGGCTACCCACTCCAGGATTCTTGGGCTTCCCTGGTAGCTCAGACGGTAAAGAAACTGCCCTCAATACAGGAGACCTGGGTTTGATCCCTGGGTTGGGAAGATCCCCTGGAGAAGGGAACAGCTACCCACTCTAGTATTCTTGCCTGGAGAATTCTGTGAACAGAGGAGCCTGACAGGCTACAGTCCATGGGGTCGCAAAGAGTCAGACACAACTGAGCAACTTCCACACACACACTTTGCTAAATCACATTTGAATGCATGCCCTCACTGACTCCTTATAACACCTTTGACCATTCCCACTTTACAGATGAGGAAACCAAGGCTCAGAGGTACAGGAAATTCTCCCGAGGTCACATACCAAGTAAGCTCAAGCATTCTGACTCCACAGTCAGTAATCACAGCTCCTTTGTTGTGCCACTTTGCTGAATCCCCCACCTGAAGGGCAGAGATGGGAGCTGGGTGGTTCATTTAGATGCCACTAGCGCTTCACCCCTGGATGGCAGCCCACTCCAGTACTCTTGCCTGGAAAATCCCATGGACAGAGGAGCCTGGTAGGCTGCAGTCCATGGGGTCGCTAAGAGTCGGACACGACTGAGCGACTTCACTTTCACTTTTCACTTTCATGCATTGGAGAAGGAAATGGCAACCCAGTCCAGTGTTCTTGCCTGGAGAATCCCAGGGATGGGGAAGCCTGGTGGGCTGCGGTCTATGGGGTCGCACAGAGTCGTACACAACTGAAGCGACTTAGCAGCAGCAGCAGCAGCAGCACTTCACCCCTGTGCCTGGAACCGATTTGTTCACTTATTACCATCAATATGCTTTGAAAGAAGTATGAGACAGCCAAGAGTAGCGGAGTGCATACATACATTCTGTGCTTTACTGAGCACCTACTAAGCACTGGGTGCTCTTCTAGGTGCTAGGAATAGGGCAGTAAGCAAAACACTAAACCTCTGCCCTCAGGGAGCCTGGTGAGAGGAGACCACGTTCTGGGGAGAAGCAGGCAACAACAAAAAAATTAATACAGGATCAGGATGTCAGATGGTGAAAAGGGCTGTGGAGAGAAAGCCGGGAGGGGCGGGTGACAGCAGGCACAGGGGTGCATCTATAGTGGAGGACAAGGGTCCGTCTTCCAAGGTTCAGGGAGAAGTTGATCCAAGAGGAGACAGGTCTCCACTGGGGGTTGAAGGGCAGCCTGGCGGGGCAGGGTGGGAGAGCAGCACTGGGTGGGGAGGGGAGGGGGAACGGGGGCAGGAGAAGGGGCGGAGGGTGGCAAGTAGAGAGGGAGGGCCCCCCCATCCCCCATCCCAGGTCCTGATCTGTCTTCCCCCACGTGCCCTCGCCCTCACTCCCCTCACCTCCCTGCCTGGCATCTAACAGGCTCAGAAAGAAACGGCCCATGGGAGGAGCCATCCAACGTCCCCCTACAGCCTCGGCTGTGACAGTGGCGGCACTAAAAGTAGCAGCGTGACGGGAAATGGCCGTCGAATTACTGCCTCCTCGTTGGCCTTATTTATGGCCCGTGCTGTCTTCGCTCCTGCCTGCTAGTATGGAGGGTGGAGGGTGTTGGAGGGAGGGGGATTTGGAGGGAAGGAGAGGGGGTTGCGTCAGGGAGGGCACCGCCTGACGCCAGATGACCTTGGGAACAGTGTCCTCCAGGGTCCCCAGGAGAGGGGTGGGTTCGGGAACCTGGGTCACTGCCTTTCCTGTGGCAGCCCCAATATGAAGGTCACCTCCTCTATCTAGAAAGCCTCAGACAGCTCAGTCCCACTAAAGGCGAGCGTGAGAGGAGGCTGACCTTTATTGAGACCGCCATGCCAGACATTTGTTAAAAAATAATTTGCATTTATTTAGTTTTGGTGTGCTGGGTCTTTGTTGCTGCGAGTGCTTTTCTCTAGTTGCAGTGAGCAGGAGGCTACTCTCTAATTGTGGTGGGGCCTCTAGTCTTGTGGAAAACGGGCTCCAGGACACTCAGGCTTCAGTAGCTGCAGCTCCTGAATTCTAGAGCAGACGCTCAATAGTTGTGGTGCACGGGCTTAGTTGCTTTGCTGTGTGTCTTCCTGACCCAGGGATCGAACCCGTGTCTCCTGCACTGGCAGGCGGATTCTTCACCATTGAGCCACCAGGGAAGCCCTGTGCTGGATACTTCACGCACAGCTTCCTTCAGCCCTCACAATCATCCTACTGCTCCCTCTTAGGAGAGGAAATTGAGGCTCAGAGAGGTTCATTAATGGGCCCAAGGTCATACAGCTAGTCAAAAGCAGATCAGGATTTGAACTCAGGTTGGTCTGACTCAAAGGCCTTCATTTTTCCCTCTAGAACTCTGGTCCTCAAGGCCACTTTTTATTTCTCTGGCACCTCTTGGCCAAGCCCACTGCAAATCATTAGCAGGCTGCAGACAGAGCAGAGTAAGATCTCATAGCAGCGTGGACTCTGAAACCAGAGAAGCCTTGATGTCCAGTCCTGACTGTGCCACGTCATAACTCTGAGACTCCAAGCTAGTCCCTTTCCCACTCTGGGCCTCGGTTTCCCCATCTGTAAAGTGGACATAATAATAGCCTTCCTCTTGACCTGTTGTTTAAGGGTGGATGAGATGCCAGCCAAGATCATCTTTGGAGAAGGCACCATTTGGAGACAGTGCAGTCATGGTACGAGCAAAATCCAGGAGAGGGTTAATGAGAAAGGAGCTTTTATCATTCCGGCAGTGGTGGCGGCATCTTTGCAGCAAACTTCACCTGTTTACAGTCCATTAGAAGCCATTATTGCTGTGTCTGGGGTAGATGCACACCTCTGACCTTGACGCGTGTCTGACAGCTGCAGGCAGCAATCTGGAGAGCAGGAGTCATTTTGGCCGCATTTAAATGGCCACGAGAGGCTGAAGGCCTCTTCCAGTGCCCTTCTCCCTCCCCACTCCTGGGCCACAACCTCTGAGAACCAGAGGGCCAAGAGAGGGGCCCAGCCTGGGTTCCAGACCTCTCAAGGGTTCCCCTCTTTGCCCTCCGATTACCACCTTGAGTTTGCAACATTAATAAAGCAGTAGTGAGCAAAGAAGAAACAAATAGACAGCTAGGGCCGCAGGGGCTCAGAGAAATTGAGTCCAGGCCTTCCCTCGTATGTAAGAAAGGAAAGGACATGCCCAAGGTCAGAAAAAGAGAGTCGGAATTAGAACTGAGCTCCTGGGACTAGCCTCAGCTTGGAGATACTAATGGTGGGAATTTTAGGCAGTGACCACTGACACGTAGGCAGCAGGACTGGGCAGAGAGGAAGATTTTATATCATGTTACATAGACAGCTGCCAGCTCTGGCTTCAAGAAAGGCAGACCCTGGGCAAGGGTGGCTCCAAATCAAGTTTTTACTCCCAGCTTCCAAAGTTTTCTTGAGAGAGGGAGAGAAGCCATAGAGAAGATGGGGCCACTACTGCAGATGCAAAATCAAGGTTTTCTCAAAGCTCTTGCTTTCGTTTTCTGCCTAATTCCCTTCTCTAGTTTTCTTTTCTTTCCATTTTTTTTTTTTTTACAAATAACTCTTCTTCTTCAAAGTATTTATTGCCCCCAGACTTTTTGATTCCCCTTCTCTCAAAAAAGGATTAAAATCTCATTCATACTCAAGTGTAAATGACTGACAACAGCTCTAAGGCAGCGGAACTCCCTTTAGCAGGACTGTAAGAAAGGGGTAGGAACAAAGCTACACATCCCTGCTTCCCCACCTAATTACTCTTAATGTTAAGACTTGTACTCAAAAGGCTCTCTTCCAGGAAGCCTTCCTTCACCTCCAGGGACCTGATTCCCTCTATTATACCCCCTCACAGAACTGAGTTCCTTCTATTCAGAGACCTTTGTCTTTTGGTGTGATTATTTGATGACCTTCTGTCACTCACACTTGATTACAAGGTCCCTGAGGGCATCTTTTGCTCTCCAGTGGTTTCTCCAGAGCCTAGGAAAGTCTCTGGACCATAAGAGATGCTCATTAAACACTTTCAGAGTGAATATATTGAGTGAGTGAAACTTGAGGCAACTATAAAGTCTGGACTCTGCCTTCATTCCATGAAGAATAACTTCCCAGTCCCCTGAAAGCAATGAGTTTCTCCTAAGATGTTGAGATGGGTCTTGTTGGCACAGCTATCCAGACCCCCTTTCCCAGGCAAGCTTTCTCATCCCCCTGTCACTGACGGGGCACCTCTTCTGGGAGGTTACACCCCCTCCCCATCTCCTACCCAGGGGCAGCTCAGAGCCAGTGATGACTGACACTCCAGAGCCCCCTGTGGATAACCTGAGATGACATCTGTGCTTGTCCCTTCTTTCCCTCTCCTGCTTCCCGCCCTCCTTTACTCAGTTCAGTTCAGTCACTCAGTCATGTCTGACTCTTTGTGACCCCATGAATCGCAGCACGCCAGGCCTCCCTGTCCATCACCAACTCCCAGAGTTCACTCAAACTCACACCCATTGAGTCGGTGATGCCATCCAGCCACCTCATCCTCTGTTGTCCCCTTCTCCTCCTGCCCCCAATCCCTCCCAGCATCAGTCTTTTCCAATGAGTCAACTCTTGGCATGAGGTGGCCAAAGTACTGGAGTTTCAGCTTTAGCATCATTCCTTCCAAAGAACACCCAGGACTGATCTCCTTTAGAATGGACTGGTTGGATCTCCTTGCAGTCTAAGGGACTCTCAAGAGTCTTCTCCAACACCACAGTTCAAAAGCATCAATTCTTCGGTGCTCAGCCTTCTTCACAGTCCAACTCTCACATCCATACATGACCACAGGAAAAACCATAGCCTTGACTAGACAGACCTTTGTTGGCAAAGTAATGTCTGGTTTTACTTAAAAGCACTTCTTCAACAAATCCCATGAGCCAAATCCCTCTCACGCTCTGCTTCTAGGACTCCAACCAGAAGTAGGCACTTCTCATCTTCCATAGGCTCTAGCTTAACAACATCACCCTAGGAACTAACATTTATTAAGCATCTTCTGTGTGCTAGAGTCCATGCTAGATGCTTTACATCTAGCATCTAATCCTGACCACCACCTGTTGAGATGGGTCCTATTATTATCCCCGTGTTTTAGAGGAAAAGACCAAGGTTCAGAGAGAGTACATGACTTGTTCAAGACCACACAGTTGATAAATGGTGGGCCAGGGCTTTGAACCCAGTTCTAGCAAGTGAGGTGATGACGGCTACTGACCATTGTAATATAGGATGACTACAGTGGGGCTTCCCTGGTGGCTCAGCTGGTAAAGAATCTGCCTGCAATGCAGGAGACCTGGGTTCGATCCCTGGGTTGGGAAGATCCTCTGGAGAAGGGAATGGCTACCCACTCTAGTATTCTTGTCTGGAGAATTCCATGGACAGAGGATCCTGGAGGGCTACAGTCCATGGGGTCACAAAAGAGTCAGACACCAGTGAGTGACTAACACTCACTTTTTTCATAGTTATAATAGCAAATAAAAAAAGAGAAATCAACATTGTAGGGAGTTATGGAGGATGGTGAAAACTTTCTCTAAGTAGAAAACATTTGCGTCTTGAAGAAGATAAAGAAGATGGAAGGCCTGCAAGGCAGAGGGAACGCGTGGGCAAAAGCAAGGAGGCAGACATCCATGAAACATGCGTTTCATGTAGATCCAACAAAAGAGTGTGAGGTACATGGAGGGACGGGCTACAGACAGAGGCCAGGGTTAGGGTTAAACCAGATCTTCAATGGCTTGGGTACTAAGATAAGGAAATGGGACTTTGTCCTAGAGGAAGTTAGATGCCACTGTTGGGTTTTAAGAAGAGGGATAATAACATGGTATGTTTCTACTTAGGAAGATTACTCATGTTCAGGCTGGAAGATGGATGGGAGAGAAAAACTGGAGCCCAGAAGGATGTTTAGGGGAAAGAAGGTGAGATCATAAAAGAAGCAAGATTATGTTTTAAGGCCACAGGGATACAGAAAAGTAAGTAAATTCAAAAGAGAATGATTTATGAGATAAAAATAGCAGGATTAGGGATCTGGAACATGGGAGTTGAGGAAGAAGGAGAAGTCTGGGATAGTGCCCATGTATCTGTCATAGGTAGTATCACTTGCCAAAGTGAGAAAAAAAGGGTAGATTTGGATACAAGCATGATGAGCTCAGTTTTTGACACGCCGAATCAGAGGTTTCTCAGGGACAGTGTTCAGGAGATTGCAGATAAATGGCCAACCTCTCCTGTAGCTCAGGGCTTCCCTGGTGGCTCAGATGGTTAAGACTCTGCCTGCAATTCAGGAGACCTGGGTTCAATCCTGGGTCGGGAGGTCCCCTGGAGAAGGGAAGGGCTACCCACTCCAATATTCTTGGGCTTCCCTGGTGGCTCAGATAGTAAAGAATCCACCTGCAATGCAGGAGATCCGGGTTCAATCTCTGGGTCGGCAAGATCTCTTGGAGAAGGGAATGGCTACCCATTCCAGTATTCTTGCCTGGAGAATCCCATGGACAGAGGAGCCTCGCGGACTATGGTCCACAGGGACACAAAGAGTCAGATAACACGTTCCTGTAGCTCAAGGGAGAGGTGGGAGGTGAAGTTCTGTATCAGAAACTCTGATTGGCTCTTTGTGACATTATAGAAATGGAGAAGGGGTGGTAAAAGCCCTTGACCATGAAAATACTGAGAGTAACTGGTCTAACCTAGTCTTCCATGTTGAACTTCCTGTCCCAGGTGAGCTTGCCAGAATTGAATTCTTTCAACTAAGCTCTTTGGACTTTTTCAAATTCTTTAGGATCACAAGCTTCCTGCTGCCAGGGCCCCGCATCCCCCGCCCCCCACCTCCCCCGCCAACCCCATCCTTTATCCACCCCTCCTCCACACTGCCTTTCCAAAAAAAGAAAGGAAAAAACGGTGGAATGGATGATTTGGGAGCTGCAAACCTCCAAATGGAGAGGTTATATTCTCAAGACAGCAGCATCAATCACCACATTTTCATTATTAAGTAACATCGAGGTATGCAGAGCCGATTCGGCACCTTATCTGAACCTAGCAGCTGTGCCCTAAATTCCAGCCGTGGCGCCTGTCTGCAGGAATTCAGTTGCCTGTGTTTAAAATGAGTGTTAGCATCTATCATTTCCCCACACCAAATGCTTTTGTGTCGGTGGTTGGCAGCACTAATCCGTCACCAGGGTTCTCCACTGCCCGGCTCGATACCCTCTTCGTCACTGTTGGGGGGAGAGGAATGAGAGGCCCCCAGGATGGGGGAAATGTCACTGTGAGGACAACTGCAACATTTGGGACTCTTTCACCAAAAAAAAAGCAGGAGGGAGAGGAAAAAATGTCCATATCTATTGCAGGGCTGACTTCTTTTTTTTTTTTTTTTTTTTAGGGCTGACTTCTTATCTCACGGATTCTAGGTAGTCAAGGGTCTTCCATCATCCATTCTTTCATTGTTTGGTCGCTAAGCCGTGTCTGACTCTTTGTGAACATGTGGACTGTAGCCCGCCGGGGTCCTCTGTCCATGGGATTTCCCAGGCAAAAATACTGGAGTGGATTGACTTTTCCTTCTCCAGGGGACCTTCCCAACACAGGTATCGAACTTGCGTCTTCTGCACTGCAGGCAGATTCTTTACCACTAAGCCACCTAGGAAGCAGTATACCTATGGCTGATTCATGTTGAGTTTTGACAAAAAAAAAAAAAAAAACTCTGTAAAGCAATTATCCTTCAACTGAAAAAAAAAAAAGTTGGTGGGACCTTGCCACAGAGGATGGAAGGCTTTGGCTCTGTGATCTTTCAGCTCTCAAGGATAAAGAATTGCAGCACATGTGAGCTGAAAAGGACCTTAAACCATCTGGCCTGGTTTGTCTCAACCTCCTTGGGGATTCAAAAACCTTTTAGGATCCTCTACTCAGAAATATGGACTTCCCTGGTAGCTCAGATAGTGAAGAATCTGCCTGCAATGCAGAAGACCTGGGTTCAATCCCTAGGTCAGGAAGATCCCCTGGAGAGGGGAATGGTTACCCACTCCAGTAGTCTTGCCTGGAGAATCCCATGGACAGAGAAGCCTAGCAGGCTACAGTCCATGGGGTTACAAAGAGTCGGACATGACTGACAGACTAACACACATATCCAGCAATATATACAAATCCAAAATTTTTTCTCATACATACCAAACTTAGACTATAATTTTATGGGATATGTGAACCCCTGGTTAAAAATCTTAGATATAGTTTAAACCCCTCATTTGACAGATGGAGAGGCTGAGTCCCCATGGATAGAAGGCTATGTGTCAGAGTCTTCAGAGTGAACAAGTAGAATTTTGGGTGGGGTGAATGAATCCAAGCCAGTGAGATAAAGTTGAAAAAGGAAGGGCTTAAGAGCCGAAAAGACCTGGGTTTGAATCAGCTCCACAACTCGTCGTTACTAGTTGTGTGGCTTGGGAAAAACGGGATAGATACACTCTCCAGAATTCAGTTTTCTTATCTGTGAAATCACATAATAATATCTAGTTTGTAAGACTGCAGGAAGGATTAGTGTTAATGGAAGTAGGTAGCATGCTGTGATACACATCCAGGTCCCCCATTCAGAACCAAAGGATTTTCCCCACCAATGGGGGTGCCATCATCAGAAAGCCACAAGTTATCAGTCCCCTACAGGGATTGCATCTGCTGAAGAGAACAGCTTCACTCAACCTAACACCTTTTCCTAGGGCAGGCTGCATCCCATAACTGACTTATAAGGCAGCATAAAGGCCCGTCCCAACTCTGGACAACTTAAATGTCATCTTATCTTCAAAACCATCCATAAGGTTGGCTGAGGCCTCTGTGGAGTCTGTATCACAGCTCTGCTTTCCCTCTGTTCAGTCCAACCCCGTCCCTTCTCATCCACGGCTGTTGATCCTAAACAGCACTCCCTAACTGTTAGGAGAAGCACACTGACTGAAACCGCCCACCCTGGCCAGGCACCACAGTCACCGTTTGCGTGAGTTATTTTTATGACAGGAGGTCCTGGTAAGGAACAGCAAACTAACAAGCCACCACTAACCGGAAGAGTTCGGGAAACATCAAAAGGAGACACCATGTGTCCTATCACTTCTCAGAAACCTTCTCGCTGGCATCCATCTTGGCAGAGCAATGCGTGTGCCAGCAGGGAGGACCCTGAGTCAGAATGATTGACCAAAGACAACCCAGAAACTAATCCATCACCATAAAGCCTGAGACACGTGGTAGAGCAGTCCTCCTGCGTTCCCTTATCCTCCTGCCCTCCGCCCCAGGCACCCTTTCCCAATAAAGTCTCTTGTTCTGTCAGCACGTATGTCTCGTTGGACAATTCATTTCCGAGTGTTAGACAAGAGCCCACTTGTGGGCCTTGGAAGGGGTCTCCCCTTCCTGCAAGAAGTAAGCACTCTGCCTCCTGAGCTCCATCCATCTCTGAGTCTGCCTTCCAGCAAACCCAGCCTATGATATAGGACTAGATCAGGTCCTGCTGGTTAGCAGGCTCTGGGGTGTTTTCCTGATGTTCTTGTTGTGATTTGAG
The DNA here is from genome assembly GCF_027580195.1 of Bos mutus. NCBI lineage: Eukaryota > Metazoa > Chordata > Mammalia > Artiodactyla > Bovidae > Bos > Bos mutus. Next base: position 50,861,756 of record NC_091629.1, on the reverse strand, counting down.
TTTGGAAGCCAGAGCTCCTGACTCCCAGTCAGTGCTTTACTTTACCGAGCCAAAGAGCTCTCAGTTCCAGTGTTTCCACTGTCCCAGCCCTCTTCTCTGCATGGGCTTGGTGCCCCTTAGAGGCAGAGGATACATGGGCTGCTGTCATCCTTTCAATCCAACCCTCTGCCTCCTGTTATCAAAATGCCTCAAATGAAAGGTAGAGAGGCCTGGGCTGCTTGAGAAAGTGATACTCAGGTGCCCTCACTCCTTGAGTTGGAAGGGACAGAGTGAAAGTCATTTGGCTTCGTGTTTGTTTGGATTCAGAACCTGAGGCCCAAGGGGTAGGGATGAGGTGGGATGGGGGCTGGGGGCCTGCACATCAGGCTGGAAACTAGAGGAGGGGGTGCCTGACTGTGTTATCAGGCTCTCTGACTTCTGTTCAAACCATACTGTACCCTGCACTGTCAGCTGTGAAGCCCTGGGTAAGGGGGCTGATGGACAGGCTAGAGTCCTGAATCCCCTGGGATTCCACTATTCAACATCCTGAAGATGGTGTCTGAACTGGATCTTGAAGCTTATGGCAAACTGAGGGTCAGAGTGACCCAGTCTGCTGATGCCCCCCTTCCCCTCTCATATCCACTTAAAGAGACACCTGGGCAGAACAGCAAATCTGCAACCAGAAAACCCAGATATTCGACACTCAGCCCATGGGTGATGAGTACATGCTATGTGTGAGGCTCTGTGCTCTGGGGAGAATGGTGTCTAGTCGCACCTTAGGGGGCTCCAGGAATAGATACACTCACTCATTAAGTAGGTTGTTCAGCAAGCATTTACAAAGCCAAGCCCTCTGCTGTGTCCTGGGGAGATACAGTGAACAAGAAAGATGTGATCCTGCCCTAAAAAGACCACAGCCTAGGGCCTCCCATTCCAGTAGGGTCTTCGTGGGGCTTTGTTTCCCTTCAGTTGTCGAGGACATTTCCTTCTACTAATCACGATGCTTCTGACTTTCATTTAAACTTGTTGGGGGCTTCATCCTGTGGTTATGGTCCCATTTGCTGTGGCTCTTATCTCACCTTTGAGGACCCTCCTTCTCACTAGGCCTTACATTTTGCTCACCCTCTCCTTTGTTTACAACCAGAATCATCTTCTTAGGATAGCTCTAGACTGAATCAGACTGGCAGGAAAGAGCCCAAGGTCAAAAGACCATTCACCAGTGATTCACTGGCACCACTTGGTGACCAGATGGTGCTTGTTCCTAATCTTTGCCCACCCTCCAGGCCCAAACCCAGAGAGTGGGTGAGATTGCCCATGACTGGTTGGAAGCATCATTTTCCTTTATGAAGCCTGTCTTGCTATGCGTAGAGTCCCTCTGCAAGGAGTAATTATACTTCCTATCATGAAGACTGGAAAACTGAAGCACAAAGCTGAAAAATGACTTCACCAAGGTCATACTACTCTCCCGAGGTTGAAATTCTGCACTGAATTTCAAGTGAGAAATTGACACACGCAAACGCACAGTCAAGAAGAGCAAGCGAAGGTAAGAGAAGAGGCAAAGACAGGGGCTAAAAAGAAACGTAGACAGGGGACAGAATGAAGGCGAGGCAGAGGAAATAAGAGTGAGAACTCAGCCCAAATGATGACTTCTTTGCTTTCCAGAGGCATTTATCTTTCATTTGACCTTATAAGAGTCTATTTGTGTTGAGATTTTAAATTGAGGATTTTTTCCTTTTAAAAAACATCCCTGCGCAGTTAGCATGGTTCTATATTAATTTTTATTCATGCCAGTGGCTTCGGTATTTATTCTCCTCCAAAATCACTGAGATGGAAGGGACAGAGTGAAAGTCATTTGGCTTTGTGTTTGTTTGGATTCAGACTGAGGCCCAGGGGGTAGGGATGAGGTGGGGTGGGGGCTGGGGGTATGTACATCAGGCTGGAAACTAGAGTGGGGGGCCTGACGGTGCTATCAGGCTCCCGACTTCTGTTCAGACCATACTGTACCCCGCACTGTCAGCTGTGGAGCCCCTGGGTGAGGGAGCTGATGGACAGGCTAGAGTCCTGAATCCCCTGGAATTCCAATATTCAACGTCCTGAAGATGGTGTCTGAACTGGGTCTTGAATCTTATGGCAAACTGAGAGTCAGAGTGACCAAGAAGTCAAGTCTGGGCCTGGGTATGTGACTTCCTGGGTATGCGTTCTAGCTTCACCACTTATGGGCTGCAAGACCTTCACTTCACCTGGACCTCAGCTGTTCTCATCTGCAAAATGGGATCAATAAAAATGATGACTGCCTGGGGCAAGTGTGAGGATTAAGGAAACGACTACCTTAAAGAACTTGGCTTTAGTGTTTGGCACCCAGTAGGCGCTCAAAAAGTGTTTGTGAGTTGAATGAATATAGTTCATGCACCTGCATAGGAATTCTGCAGGCAAAGGAGGCATGAAAAAGTGACTAAATACATAGGCTCTGGAAACAGTGTGTGCTGTGCTAAGTCACTTCAGTCATGTCCGACTCTGAGACCCTATGGACTGTAGCCCACAAGGCTCCTCTGTCCATGGGATTCTCCAGGCAAGAATACTGGAGTGGGCTGCCGCGCTTTCTTCCAGGGGATCTTCCAGACCCAGGGACTGAACTTGCATCTCTGACGTCTCCTGCATTGGCTGGCAGGTTCTTTACAACTAGTGCCACCTTGGAAGCCTGGAAACAGACCTGGGTTCAAATCTGTTATCTGTTTCCGTTACCTAGGGGTCAGATTGCCCCCAGTCCTTAATAGCTTTATAACTTTGAACTAGTCAGTTTATTGCTCTGAGCCTCTGTTTATTCATAACTAAAATGGAGTTGATAATAATACCTACTTCATTGTGTTGCTTGAAGACTAAATTGGAACACACAGATAAAGGGCTTAGCATGGTACCTGCTAAGATAATGGTACCTGCTTATATAATGAGAACCGGAATGTTTACAAACAAAACACGCCCCATAGAGGGGAATTCACAAAGCAGAGAAATGCAGTGGCAGACTTTGAAAATAAACGGAACTGCAGGTGCAAAGGCCCAGAGACATAGACAAGCACAGTGTGACAAGCAGGCTGACTGGGACCCACAAGGCATGCCTGGAGCAAAGAGTGAGGGGTGGGGGAGGCAAGCTGTGTCTGTGGCAGGAAGTAATCATGCAGGGCCTTGAATACCAGTCTAGGGAGATTTTTTCTTTCTCTCTTTTTATTCTTGGCTGTGCTAAGTCTTCCTTGTTGTACATGGGCTTTTTCTAGTTGCAGCAAGAGGGGGCTACTCTCTAGCTGTGGTGCACGGACTTCTCATTGCCGTGGCTTCTCTTGTTGCAGAGCACAGGCTTAGTTGCCCCGTGGCATGTGGGATCTTTCTGGACCAGGGATCGAATCCCTGTCTCCCACACTAGAAGGTGGATTCTTAACCACTGGGCCACCAGGTAAGTCCCATCTAGGGAGCTTTAACTTCTCTCTGAAGGCCCTAGGGAGCCACTGAGAGTTTCAATCAGGGGAGGGACATGGTTATATTTGGACAGACTAAGCTCCTATTCCCTGAGGCTGTAATCCATGAAGGCCTTTGCAATCAAGGTGAGATGTCTCATTCCATGGACGGGAAAACCAAGGCCCCATATGGGGAAGGGTTTGCCCAGTGCCTAGAGTTAGGCTTTGGCAGATTCAAAGCCAGAATTCTGGGCTTCAGCCCACTGATTTCTTCCCACCCTCCTGGGCTTGGGTAAAGACAGGAAAGGCCCGGCATCCAGGGATACCACTGGAGCAAGGAACTGGATATTGCATAACAAACAGCGGGGAAAATCTCAGTGGTAAACAACAAGAAGCATTTAATTAGCTTGCAAATCTCTGGGTCAGCCGGGGTGGCTCTGCTTGGCCCCCATCTCCTCCCAGGACCAGCAGGCCAGGCTGGGTACGTTACTGTGGCGAAGGCAGAAGCACCACCACGCACGTGCTGTTCAAGCCTCTGCTCACTGCACCTCTGCTGACAGCCCCCTGGCCGAAGCAAGTCCCACAGCTGAGCAGTGTTAAGTCAGAATCCCAGCGGGAAGTATGGCAAAGTAACATGGCAGAGAGCACAGACCTATAACTGGGGGAGCAGGGAGGGATGGAAAGACTCAGAGCCACAGTCCAGGCCACCGCAGGTGCTTCTGGGGGCTGTCCAGGGTTCCAGGCTCCCCTCCTATCCTCAGATGTCCACTTGTCACCCCAGCTACTCCCCCAAAATGAGGTGGAGCCACTTCCCTGGTGGCTCAGTGGTTAAGAATCCTCCTGCCAATACAGGAACGAAGGGTTCCATCCCTGGTCCAGGAAGACCTCACATGCTGCAGAGCCACTAAGCCCATGTGCCACAACTAATGAGCCCACGCTCTAGAAGCCAAGAGTCACAACCCACTGAAGCCTGCTCTCCTTAAAGCCTGGGCTCCGCATCAGGAGCAGCCACTGCAGTGAAAAGCCCATGCACTGCAACCAGAGAGTAGCCCCTGGAGGCCACGACTAGCGAAAGCCCTGGTGTAGCAACGAAGACCCAGAGCAGCCATAAGTAAATGTATAAATAAAATTTTTTTTAATAAAAAAGAAGAGATGGGGGGAAGGCCAACGCCTTTCCTGAGCACACATACCAAGAGTCCTGCCGCGTGCCCTGCAAGCCAGTGCTTCATCACGCACCTCACCCTCCCCGTCTGCCACGTCACGCCGCTCTCCCCCACGACCCCTCGTTCTCCAGCTCGCTCCAGCTTACTCTAACTCCAGTACCCCAGCTCTCCAGGTGCTCCCCGACTCCAGGACTTTCATCCATGCTGTCCCTCAGCCACCTTCCCCGCTCTTCCCACCCCCACACCTTCAGGTCTCTAAGAAACCGCCTCTGATCCCTCCATCTGAGTCTCCGGTGATTCTCTATGACCGAAGCCTGTTTATTATTTTTTTTTCCAAGCTCTTATTATTGTTTAAAATTGTGTCAATGTGTTGGTCTGATATGTGTCTGTCTCTCTTAAGATGTAAGCACCTTGAGGGACCTTACCACCTGTACCTCGTACAGGAAGGACCTTCTTCACAGTAGATGTTCAATAAATACCCACTGAAAGCAAGGAAGGAAGGAGGGAGGGAGTGGGGAGGAAAGAGAGACTGTGAGGTGAGAATTCTTGATGCCCGTTTTACAGATCTAAAAAGACTCAAATAAGTGAAGCTCCTTGCCCACAGGCCCATAGCCACACCTCTGGGAAACTGTGATACAAACCCAGCCCCGAGAGGTTCCTTAAGTCTGCTCTTCCCACTAGACCCCTGATGACCAAAGATGATCTTAACCTACAAAACACAGAGTCAATTATGTAGCAAAAACCCCTGTGCCCAGCATGTAGCTCAAACAATAGAACATTATGGAGACCTTTGAGGTCCCCTGAGTTTTTCTTCTGAACTCCCTCCCTCTCTTCCTGCCTCCCCAGAGGTGACCATCATGTAAAACTGATTGTTTAGCATTTTTAGGCGTGTTTTTAAAAATACTTTTACTCTGGTGTGTATGCTTAAACAGTATTGTTTTATATCCGTTTAGAGCTCCATATACATTGTGTCATCCTCTGTGTATTTTTCTGCAACCTATTTTTTTTCACTTGATATTATGTTGTGAGCTTCATCCCTGCAGTTCTAGTTCATTCATTTTCACTGCTGCCTATTGGTCCCTGTATGAATAATCCACGGTTTATTTATCTATTCCCCACACTGACGGACATTCAAGTTGTTCCCAGCTTTATGCAATGTGTGAACCTTTCTTCAAAAGATATACTTTGCAGAACCTCAACATAAAAAGCAGATAAAAGCAGAACTGCTTCATTTGAGTTGAGGAAGGGGCTGTCCCGGGGGCCTCGGATGGGGTTCTACTGCCAGGAAGGCAGCAAATATTCCTGGGGCGTCCCCCAGGCAGTAGGTAGGCGAGAAGGCAAGAGGAGACAAGACAGTGAGAAAGGATGGTATTTAAAAAACAAAATGAGTGAGAGTCATTGCTCACAAGGCCTCTCAACAGAGCTAGGAAATATTATGCCACATACGTACAGACATTTAAACACACATTTGTGCATGTATACCTATAGTTACATCTATAGCTATCTGTAACCATCAGTTCAGTCAATACCTCCAATTCCAACATGATATGTCAGGTTTCTTTCTAGCCTGGGACCCCTGGTTTCCAACATCCTCAGTATATTTATGGGTTTGCTCAGCCCCTGGATGTAAACGAGACTTCAACCACGCCAACCCTGTCCTTGGCCTCCTTGATCCTGCTGTCTTCTTAGCCCCTGGCCAGGCTGTCACTTCCAAGAGCAGGGAAGGAAAGGGAGTTGGGGGAAGGAGAAGGACGGAGAAGAGAGACGAAGCAGAATCTCCGATTCTCTCTTAAGCTGCTCCAGTCAAGCTAAATCTCCCATCGTTCCTCCAAAACTGCTTTGATCAAAGTCACCCATGGCCTCCAGGCTGCTAACCCTAATGGTTAATTCTTAGTTCTCCTTTTATTTGCTCGAAAAGTCATGACAGATACAATCGATTATGGTCTCTTCTGGAAACACTTTCTTCACTTGGCTTTGCCTGGCCCCCTTCCCACCTCACTGACTGCTGCTTTTCTGTATCATTTGCTGGCCCCTCCTCAAATCTCCATCTATTCAGTCTGGGGACCCCAGGCCTCAGCCCTTGGTCCTCTTCATCTCCCTTCACTTGGTAATCTCATCCAGTCTCATGACTTTAAATGTCTGGGATTTCCTTGGTGGTCCGGTGGTTAAGAACGCCTTCCAATGCAGGGAATGACGGTTCGATCCCTGGACAGAGTACCAGGACCCAACATGCTGCAGCGCAACTAAGCCCGTGCTCCACCACTACTGAGCTCACACACTCTGGAGCCCGTGTGCCACAACTGGAGTGTCCGTGTGTTGCAATGAAAGATCTTGCAGGATACAGTGAAGATCTCTCAACCCAATGCAGCTAAATAAATAAAAACAGTAATAAGTAAATATCATCTATGTCTTGATGTCTACTAAGTCCTACCTAGGACCTCTCCTCCAGACCTCTAGATCTGTATTAATTTCTTGCAGCGGTCATAACAAATTACCACCAACCGGTTATTCTTACAACTCTGGAGGCTAGAAGTTCAAGATCAAAGTGTTAGCAGGACTGTTTCCTTCTGGGGCACCTGATGGAGAACATGTTTCCTGCCTCCCTCCTAGCTTCCAGTGGGTGCCAGCACCCTGGCATTCCTTGGCTTGCCGATGTATCACTCTGATCCCAGCGTCCATCTTCCTCTGTGTCCTCACATCACCTTCACTCTCTGTGTCTCTCTGCATCCAAATTTCCATCTTCTTACAGCACACCAGTCATTGGATTAAAGGCTCCATCCACATTCCAATTCAGCAAGATCTTATCTTAACTCGATTACAGCTGCCATGGCCCTGTTTCCAAATAAGGTCACATTCACAGGTCCCAAGTAAACATGAACTTGGGGGAGGGAAACACTATTCAACCCTGTACAAGATACCACTCCAAATGTCACTATGGGATGCCTCAATTTGGAACTTAAGATGTCCAACCTGAACCCCAATCTCCCCTTTCTGCCCCCCAAACTGCTTCTTCTTCAGCTTTCTCCATCTTAGTAAGTGACGACTTCATCCTTTCAGTCACACTGGCTAAACCCCTCTGAGTCACCTTTGACTCCTCTTTCTTTCACATCCCACATTTAATCCAGTAGGAAACCCCGCTTGCTCTAACATGTGTCTAGAACCTGACCCTTTCTCACCACCTCCCCCACCATCACCCTGATCCAAGCCTCCATCATCTCTCACCTGGATCACCTATAATGACCTTTTCATGAGGCTCCCAGCTTTCACCATTACTCCTTTGGTCCGTGCTCCCCACACTAGCCAGAGAGACCCACTTGAAACACAAGTCGGGCCATTCACTCCTCTGTGACACTCTCCAATGTTAGGATGCCAGATAAAATATGGGATGCCCAGTGAAATCTGAACTCCAGGTAAACAGAAAGTAACTTTTATTAGAAGTAGGTTCCATGCACTATGTGGAACATACTTACACTAGAAAAAGAAATAAAGAAAGAAAAAGCTGTTCATTATCTGAATTCACATTTTAAATTTTTACTATTATTATTTTTTACTTTGTTTGGCTGCCCCAGGTCTTAACTGCAGCACCTGATATCTTCACTGTAGCATGTGGGCTCTTAGTCGCAGCATGCAGGATCTGGTTCCCTGCCCAGGGATCAAACCCAGTCCCCTGTATTGGGAGCAAGGAGTCTTAACCACTGGACCATCAGGGAAGTCCCCAGAAATTCACATTTAACCAGACATCCTGTATTTTTATTTGGTAAATTAAGTAGTCATATTCTTATTGCTCCCATCTCATTCAGAAAAATACCCAGAGTCCCTATACTAGCTTACAAGGGCCCTACATAACCTGGCCCCACACCCTCTTCCCATCTTCCTACTTTCCTCCTTTCTCACCCACTGAAGCCACACTGGACTCCTTACCAAATTTGATAAACCCCAATCTTACCCCCACCTCGGGATCTTTGCCTGGTACATAATTCCTCTGAATATTCACATGGCTTGCTCCTCACTTCCCTGAAATCTTTGTTCAATGGCCTCTCAGTACGGCCTTTTCTGACCACTCAAATTATTCACATGCCCCGGATCGCCTATGCCCTTTCCTGCTTTACTTTCCCCCAGAGTCCTTACCATCAGCTGATATATTTTACTTATTTATTATCTATCCCCTAGATTAGAATGGCAGCTCCAAGAGGGCAGAGATGTTTGTCTTCCTCACCGTTCTATATATAGTGCCTGGAACAGGGCCTGGCCCACAGGAGGTGCTCAGTTAACATTTGTTCAATGAATGGCTTTCAGTTTCTTCATCTGTAAAATGAAAATACTTCCCTAAGTTATGGAGCTATTATGACAATCAGATGAGTTTTAAAAAAGTAAAGTGGTGCTGAACCAATGTCCCCTGCACCCCCTACCCTCATCTAGGTTTGCTGCCAGTTTAGGAATTCTATAAAACAGGGGTCCTCAGGACTTCCCTGTGGTCCAGTAGCTAAAACTCCACGTTTCCAATGCAGGGGCCCCAGATTCATTCCCTGGTCAGGGAACTGGATCCCACATGCTGCAACCAAGGGTTTGCATGCTGCAATGCAGAGCTCATTGCCTCGACTAAGACCTAGCGCAGTCAAATTAAAACAAACAAGGAAACAGGGGTCGTCGCCAAACTCCAGGATCTAATGCCTGACGATCTGAGGTGGAGCTGATGTAATAACAGAAATAAAGTGCACAGTAAATGTGCTTCGCTTGAATCATCCTGAAACCATCCCCCTCCTGATGTGCAGAAAAACTGTCTTCCATGAAACCAGTCCCTGATGCCAAAAAGGTTGGGGACCACTGCATAAAGATTTAAGTTCTGACCACTGCGCTGGAGTCGCTGCTGTCCTCCTAGTGGCCACCGCTGGAATTACAGGCACCATGCCCTGGAAGGCCCAACCTGTCATTAGGGACCAAGCTCTGCAAATCCCCTTTATAGGTTAGCAAACATGCCCAGAACTCCTGATCAAGGCTCCTAGGAACAGGGCAGCCAGCAAGTGTCTCAGAGATCCCTCCCACATCCCCAGGCCCACATACACCTGCTGCAGGCTCCCACTTTCCCCAGCACCTGCTTCTGCTCTTTCCTGGGTCAGGTTTTTAATTCCGTCTCGCCGTCTGCCTTTGCCTTCATTATCCTCTGCCTGCCGTGGAGGGGTTAGTTAAAGTGTCAGAGCGATGTCATTTACAGCCTCCCGTTGCTAAGCAACAGACCCAGGTGAGCCCTTGAACTTGTTTCTCAGCTGCTGAAATGTATCTGGTGGAGTGATGGGGGCCCGAGTTGAAGTATTTCATCACTGGGATGAGTTGCTGGCCTGGTGCCCTGTCCTTCTTGAGCCTGGACAGGACTGACCCAGGCCTCAGGGCCCTACTTTCCTCAGTTCAGTTCAATTGCTCAGTCATGTCCAACTCTTTGCAACCCCATGGACTGCAGCACGCCAGGCTTCCCGGTCCATTACCAACTCCCAGAGCTTGCTCAAACTCACGTCCATCGAGTCAGTGATGCCATCCAACCATCTCATCCTCTGTTGCCCCCTTCTCCTCCTGCCCTCAATCTTTCCCAGCATCAGGGTCTTTTCCAATGAGTCAGTTCTTCACAGCAGATGGCCAAAGTATTGGAGCTTCAGCTTCAGTATCAGTCCTTCCAATGAATATTTAGGACTGATTTCCTTTAGGATTGCATGGTTTGATCTCCTTGAAGTCCAAGGGACTCACAAGAGTCTTCTCCAACACCTCAGTTCAAAAGCATCAATTCTACAGCACTCAGCTTCCTACTGCCCTCAGCCTCCCCTAATTAACCAGCGCTGCTCAGGGACTCCTGGGTGTCCAGCCCCAAGGTACCCATTCCCAGTAGAAATAAACCAGACATGGCCCTACCTTGGAGGACACCCCTGGCTCAGTGGAAAGAGAGCGCCTCCCAAGGAGGCCACTGCAATCTGGGCTTACAAGTGAGTCAGATTGTCTGCCTGCCAAGGATACTCCAGAGAAAGTGACTGAGTCTCAAAGGATGAACAGGAGTTGGCCTAGGACAGCTGAGGGAAGAAGACTTTCCAGGACAGGGCATAGGCTGTGCAAATGCCTAGAAGCAGGGACAGCCCTGGCTCCTTTGGACAGCGGCTTCTGCCCCAGAGTGGTGGCGACACTGGCAGAGTCTGTGCTCAGCCTTAGCATTCGCTCTGTGTGGCTTCAGCTGCATCCTTGCTTCTTTCTGGACCTTGCTTTATAACCCTCAGGACGCAAGGGGTGTGGATTAGATGAACTCAGTGTTTTGCAAAGTACTACGTACATGCTGCTGGTGGTATACCCTAGGTTTTGGCAGGGGGCTATTTCAGCATTAAACCTTTATTTGAATAGTTTTGAACTTACTTTAAAAAATAATATTGTGTCTCTCTCCTTTAAAAAATATTATTTATTTTTTCTATTTTTGGCTGCGCTGGGTCTTCATTGCTGCGTGGGTTTTCTCTAGTTGCAGTGAGCAGGGGGGCTACTCTTCCTCGCGGTGTGCGGGCTTCTCAGTACGGTGGCTTCTCTTATTGGGGAGCACAGGCTCTAGGTAGTTACAGCACACGGGCTCGGGAGTTGTGGCGTGCGGGCTCTAGGGCAGGCGGGCTTAGTTGCTCTGCGGCATGTGGAATCCTCCCAGACCAGGGATCGAACCTGTGTCCCCTGTACTAGCTGGTGGGTTCTTATCCACTGTACCATCAGGGAAGTCCTGAACTTACTTTAAATAGGATGAGAAAGGTATGCAACTGGTATATCAAATAAGTGATGTGACATAGTCCCTTAAAATACTTTAAGTTTTTGACAAGCCAATTATTTTAAAGAACAATATTAACTAATAATACAGGTGTGATCTGAGGATGTCCAAGATTTCAGAAACACTAAAGTAGTCTTCCAATCCGATAAACACAGGACTAACACTGCCCAGAGCTCTTAGTCACCCTAAACCATAGTGCCTGGGGCACTCCAGGTGAGATTATTACCTTTTCTTTTCACAGATGGGTCACTCGGGCCCAGGGAAGTTATTGAGCAAGTCTGTGGCCTTGAGAACTGGGCTCTGAAGCTGTGCCCATCCCCCACCATGCTGACATCACTCATCTGTATCTTCCAGCTCTCACCCCAGCATAGGTGTAAACTGAATTTTAACCTAAAGCATCCAGGAGCCCACTTGCAAAGTCAGACAAACTGGAGACAGCCCACCACGAGACACTGGGCCAGTTGTTTCCCCATCTCTGGACCTCGGTTTTGGGAGTGTGCCCAATGAGAAGGGGTAAGGGTTGGGGTCTTTTCCAGCTGCAAGTTCTTGAAGTCAGAGTTTCTGAGAGCCCCTGAATGTTCTGGAAACTAGGAGAGGGGGTCGGTGAGAAAAGCAGAGAGCTGCAGCATCTCAGTCCTCCTTACTGTGCTAGTGGCTCTGAAATGCAAAGGCCGGGATGCTTCCCAGCATCACCTTGGGCAAGACTCCTCCATTGTTCTGGGCCATCTGGCTTGCTTGAGCCTGATCTCTGGGGTCTTCTGAGGACATCTTTTACTCCCTGTTGCCAGATGTGGGTGCCTGCCTGATAGGGTGACCAACCATCCACTTTTCCCAGGATGGAGGGGTTCCTGAATTGTGAGACTAAGTTTTAACAGCAGGATGGTCCCAGACAAAGATGGACGAGTGTTCTCCCTGTGCCCTTGTGCTGTGAGCTTTACTTTCATCTCCTCCTGGATCCTTGACACAACCCAGAAGGGTAGGGCTCATTGTTACTATTATTTTCTTTTTCCAGATGAAAAGAATAGAGGCTCAGAGAGGAAATGACTTGCCAGGGTCAGCAGTGCCAGTGGTAGAGTTGATTTTCAAATCCAGGTCTGGGGTATCTGAGGTACAGATACTTGACATAAATCTTTTCAGTGGCCCAAGAGTCTCAGCATTGGATGAGCCAGGGTGAAGTCAGAGAGGAGGTGGATTGCTCGGAGTCAATACTGAGGCCCTGCTCTCTGCTGTTCTCTGTGTCCAAAATGACAGTCCTCTTTTCCATGAAGGTCAGAGACTTGGACTACGGTGCCTAACCATAGGACTCCATCCCTAACGTGAACAAATCACTTGCTTCTCTGGGCCTCAGTTTTCCTAACTAGAAACTGGAAACATTATCTGGGATCCCCTTGAAGACTATATGAAAGAGGCTTAGAAGTCATCAGATTGAATCACCACTTCATTTTACAGATGAGGGAAATTGAGGCCCAAGGAGAGAAAAAACCTAAGTTCTTCTGATTGCACTTGCCTATGGTAGTAGAGAATGTCAATACTCAAAGAGAAGCAGAGTCAACATGAAGAGAAATACACAGAGAGGAAAGGAAGAAGAGACAGAGAAGATAAGGGGAGGAGGGGGAGAAGAGGAGAGAGAGACAAGAGAAACTCAGAGAAGAAATGAATGAGAATTTGCAGCTGGCCTTATTTGGCTTCTGGATCTAGCCATGCCTGAAGTCCACTTGGGCATCCCAGTGATTGAGCCAATAAAGTCCCTCTTTTACTTAAGCCAGCTTGAGATCTGCTTCTCTCACTTACAACCCAGAGAGTTCTAAGTCATTTACACCAGTTCCTTTATCCTTCCTTTCAGGGACCTGGGGATATGTGTATTAAGTAATTAATTCATTCATCATTCAACAAACATTTATTAGCACCCACTATGTAATAGGTACCATGCAAAAGGCACAGTGTGGATACAGCGATAAACAAGATACACAGGAGGCCTCAAAGGACTCACAATCCAGTTGGGAAGGCAGATAGGAAAATAAATTAGTGCAGTGAAGTGTGATGGAAGTCGCAGAGAAAGACTGCGAGCCCGAGAGAGGTGAGGCACTGCGGGGCAAGTGGGGGTGCCCAAGCAGGCAGACTAAGAGATAGAAATGATGGCCTGCCTCTGGGAAATGACGTTAAATGGTTGGGGGTGGGGTGGAAAGGAGTAGAGAGGCAGAGGGTAGAGGAGGAATCTGATCTGCGGAGCTGCAGTCGATTTGAACGTGGACCAGGGCCTCCTCTGCTACTGAAGTCCAGCGTGGACCTGGGGTTTCCCAAGATGAGTAAGACAGCATCCTTCCCAGGGTGACAGGGGAGCCAGAGGCGCACAGACAAATATCACAGGGATTGTACAGAGTCTGGGAGCAAGGCCTGTCCACTGAGCCACTGAGGGCGTGGCTGTGGGAGGGAATGTCAGACAAATTTTCTTATAGAAACATACCTATGTTGGGTCTTTTAGGTAAAGGTGAGGTGATCAGGGATGGAGAGTATACTCCAGGTAGGGTTTTATTATTATTTTAACATTTATTTATTTGGCTGCACCAGGTCTTAGTTGCAGCACGTGGGATCTAGTTCCCTGACTAGGGCCTCTGCATTGGGAGCACCGAGTCTGAACCACTGGACCACCAGAGAAGTCCCCAGGGAGGGTTTTTGGTGGGCTAGGACTTGAGGCTTTGGAGCAGGGTAGCCCCAAGGCAGACAGATTGAGGGCAAATCCCAGTCTGAGGCTGCTTGCTTCATCGGGCTTTTCCCCACAGCCAATCCTAAGGTGAGAATTTACGTGTAAGCAGTATATCTGGGGGGTGATCCCAGCACAGTGAGGGGAGTGAGACCGGAAACGGAAGGGAAGGTAGCTAGTGCAGGGTATGTTCACGAGCGGGCAGCTGCTGTGGGCACCTGGAGCCGTCCTGCTGGGGATGCTCGAGAGCATGTGCCTAACAGGCTGCAGAACTGTCCTGACGCGATGGAAAGGGGTTTATGGAGTGAGGAGGCTGGAATCCTGCCCTCACTTTTTTTGACCTGTCTGCCCCTGTGGGCTCAACATGCCCCCACAGGCCAGAGATACCCTTTGACCTGTCCAGGGTCTGGCTACAGATGCCCCGTGGGGCAGGTTGATGGTGGGGCAGGGAACCAAGAGCATCTGCCTCCATCATTCACCAACTGTGTGACCTTAGCCCTTCTGTGCCTCGGTTTTCTGATCTGTAAAATGGGGCTGATAATGGTAACTGCTGCACAGAAATCATGAGGATGTAAAATGCTTAGCACAGGGCCTCGGAAGGGGCCCTGACAATAGTTATCATCTTTAGGGAACTGAGAATAGCTCAAAAGGATGGAGAGGGAGGTGGAAGCCAGCAAGACATGAAAGGGGAGGACAAAACAGGGATGGAACAGGAAAGGCCTTGACCATCAGCACAGGTGAAGCCTGAACCAGAGCTAAGGAGGGGAAGGAGCAGGACTTGGAGACAGACAGGGCAGAAGGAGGTTGGGACAGTTCCCTGAGCACAACCTAGGTCGTATGTTCATTCACATTCATCCATGAACAATGGCTGCACAGCTTCTCTGTACCAAGTACTCTCCTGGAAGGTAAGTCCCATCCTGCAAAGATCTCTTAGTGTGGGCAGGGAGATAATATTTGAGCAGAAATAATAAGCTGGGTAAAAGCCATGAGAACAGCCATCAGAATGGGACACATGGAGCTGAGGGAACTTGGGGGAAGGAAGTAAGAGGTCAGAAGATGCTTCCTGTAGGGAGAGGGGATGGTAAATAGGACCTTATGGGAAGGACAGAGATTTGGACAAATGAAGTGAGCAAAGGCCCAGCCTATGTAAGGGCAGAGAGGTGGGAACTTACAAGGAGTGCTGAAGAAGGGGCACTTGGGTCACACGTCTATAGCTCTGACATACAGACCTCCTTGTGTATCCTCTTTGGAATCAAGAGTCCTCTTGTCATGTCCAATTCATGACAACATTTGAGTTTAAAAGTTTGATAGCAAATGATGTTGTGAGGCTGTGGGGGAATAGCTCCTCTTCCCTCCAAATGTAGGCAGTGAACACTGCATAAATCCTATAGGGGCGGGTGGGTTGGTTTCCAGGAAGGAGATGAGGATTCCTGTGCATATAACTTATTATAGGAGTACTCCCTGGGAAGACTGGGAAGGGTGTGGGGGAAGCAAGATAGGGAAGAGAGGAAGCCAAGCAAGATATATGTATCAGTTAGCTGTTGCTGCATAACAAATTTCCCCAAATTAGAATCTAAAACCATCAACATTTACTATCTCATGGTTTCTGTGAGTCAGGAATCCAGGAATGCCTTAGCTAGACGGGGTCTGTTAAGGTCTCTCAGGGTCTCTCAAGAGGATGCAGTCAAGGTCTTGACCAGAGCTGCAGGCTTCTCAAGGCTGGACTGAGAAAGGATCTACTTCTAAACTCATTCCTGTAAGTGCTGACAGGCCTCAGGTCCTCCCTGGATGCTCCCTGGCACATGGACCACTCTGTAATGTTGCTTAGAACAGGACAGAATAAGAAATCTGAAAGAGAGAGGGGACAAGAGAGAGTTCCCAAAACAGAAGCCTTGGTCTTCTTATTGCCTACTCTTGGAAGTGATGTCACATCACAGTCTAGATTCAAAAGGTGGGGATGACTACCAGGGGCATGAGCATCCTGGGGCTATCTTGGAGGCTGCCTGCCACAGTGAGATTTTAGGCAAAGTTCCAGCCTCAACCTGGTCCCACGGGGAGCTCTGGAGTATAAATCACACATCAGAGTTTGTCCAGCCTCGAGACATGAGAACTGGGCTTTCATTCTCCTGGGCCAGTCATTGAAAGTCCCCCGAGGTAGGACTTACATTCAGGCATTTCAGTTGTTTTATGGGCAAAGCAGCTCCAATAGCCTATGGACGGGCTGCTGAAGAAGGTCACGAGTGTGAACTATCAGGAGCCAAGCCCAGAACATTGGCACACTCACAGCAAACCCAAGGAGATCACAGTGGAGCATCAACAGTGTTCCCTACAAGGGGATCATTTGGAAACATTTATCAACATAAAGACAGTCTTTCCATGGGACTTCCTTGGCGGTCCAGGGGCTAAGGCTTTGTGCTCACAATGCAGGGGGTCACGGTTTGATCCCTAGTCAGGAAACTAGATCCCACAGGCCACAACTAAAGATTCCACATGTCGAAATGAAGATCAAAGATCCTGCATGGTGCAACTAAGACCTGGTGCAGTAAAATAAATAAATATTTAAAAAAGAAAAAAGAATATCTGTCCCCTTTAACTATCAATCTCATTTCTCCTACACACACACTGAAGAAACAGCCAAAATATTTTCTAGCAAGATCTGGTTAAATAATGGTCAACTTACACACTGGATTATTATATAGCTGTTATAAGAATTAATATGAAATGATCTCTCAGACACATCATTAACTGAAAAAAGCAGGGTGTAAAATATTGACTGCGTTGGAGAGAAAGGAATTACTTGTATATATCCATACTTGCGGGGCTTCCCAGATGGCGCTAGTGGTAAAGAACCCACCTACTGATGTAGGGGACAAAGACACAGATTAGATCCCTGGGTCAGGAAGATCCTCTGGAGGAGGAAATGGTAACCCGTTCCAATATTCTTGCCTGGAGAATCCCATGGACAGAGGAGCCTGGCAGGCTACAGTCCATAGGGTCCATTTCCTCATCAAATGGTTTAAGATGATCCCTGCCTCACTGGGTCTTCATGACAACTCAAAGAGACAGTCCACGTAAAGCCGGCCTTGGGCCATGGTCAGTGCTCTGTCCACGGATGCCCTTGTTGTTATCAGTTATGCTGAGGGCAGCAGGGAGTCCTGGGGAGATTTCAGCAGCCATGGGAGTCATGGGATTGGATTTGCTCCTTAGAGCTCTGGGGTGGCTAGGGGGAGGATGACCTGGATGGAGCCAGACAGGAACAGACTGGTGTGGGCCGGTAATTTACAAAGCTGTCAAGTTCAGATCTTTCACACTTTTGGCCAATGGCTATTATAAAATTTTTAGAGTGAAATATAAAATACGATCTAATCTTCAGAGTAAATTACAAAAGACAAAGCAGAAAGAAATTAGATAGATGATACAATCTTGTTGAACCAAAGCAGACATGTCCCATTGATGATGCTGGGTTGGGTGAAAACCACTTCTGACGGGTCCTCAGAGCAACAGGGTCGCGTGACTGGAAGACTCACATATATATGTGGCTTCCAGGGATTTGGGTTTCCAGGTTCACTTGCTTTTGTTTAGAAACTAGTTTAAAAATTATTATAAAAGTATAGGCACATATTTAAATATTCAGTTATTACCAGTGATACAGATTGTCTGTCTCCTACCCCAGGCTCCCAGTCTTTCCTCTCACTTGATAATAATTTATTGTTTATTTTTACCTAAAAATTTCCATCTCTTTGCAAGTATGGATATGTGTGCTAAGTCACTCAGTTGTGTCCAACTCTCTGCAACCCCATGGACTGGAGCCCACCAGGCTCCTCTGTCCTTGGGATTCTCCAAGTAAGAATATTGGAGTGGGTTGCCATGCCCTCCTCCAACACCTGACATGTGAGATCGTAATTCCTCAACCAGGGATGGGACCAGCATCCCCTGCATTGGAAGCTCTGAGCCTGAACCACCAGGGAAGTCCTACCTGGTACATTCGCTACCCTTTCCTCCCATGCCAGCTGTCTGCACTGAGCCTCCAGCCCTGTCAGCTTCCTTGTCCCTCTCCAAACAAGAGTCCTGCTGGGCAGCAGATGAGAAATTACCTCCGCAGGGGTGGCTTCTGTATCATCATGCCTCCATCTCAGGAGGATGTGAGCCCAAACAAGCAAGTTGCAGCAACCTGCACAATATGGGACCCCAGTTCATCAGGGCTTTTCTGCTCATCCCTCCTTGAGAGGTGGTCTTCCTTTGCCCCTTCACACACACACACACACACACACACACACCACTCCCACTGTGTTCTCACCCCTCAGACTTCAGCTGCAATGTCCTTTCTACAGAGAGGCCCCCTTACCCCCTTTGATCACCATATATGAATAATCTCTGCAGATAAGGCCTCTCCCAGCACCTCTGTTTGTAATAACAAATATTGGTTGGTAAAGGTTTGTCTCCCCACTGGTATTTAGCGTCCAGAGGATGGAACCAAGTCGTCCGATTTCAACTTCATCTTCAGTGAGCGAAACACGTAACGCACTCAATAAAGGTGTTGAGTGAATGAAGGAATGAGTGAGTGAGTGAGTGTATGAGACAGAGGCTGGAAGAGGGGAAATTATTGGACATGAGCCCCCAGCTACTGGATGAGGCAAAGATAGATTCTGGGCCTATTTCTCCTGTCCCTCCCTCCCCAGGAGCGCAGGCACCAGGGAGGAGATTCAACCTGGGTTGGGGGGCTCCCTGCCCCCACTGCTCCCCTGCCTGGAATCTCCCATCCCATTGAAATCAGAGACCCCGGGAGTCTTCAGGATACCGGCCGGCGTGGTTCAGCATCTCCCCTCCACCTGGAACGGAGGGGCGGGGCCCCGCGCCACCCCCTCACCCCCATCCTGTCCCCACACCCAGCCCAGCAAGGGGAGGGAGAGAGCGCAGTCCCCGCGCCCACCGCTGCAGCAATTTGCAGCCCGACCTCAATTAGCCCTGTGCCTACGCGCGCCAATTACCCCGTCAATCACTGTGCCCGAAGCAGCGGAGGGGGGAAGAAGGAGGGGAGAGGGCCCGGCTGGAGCAGCCCGGGTGCCCTGGACCGGCTGAAACCGGTCCAGGCTCCCGGGGAAGCAGTTGCTGAGTCCCCCATCCCCTCCGAGTCCAGCTCAGAGCTCGGGTGACCTCTCTCATCCCTGTTTTGGACCCCTCCCAGATGGAGATGGGAAAGAGCCTCTCCTCCTCCCAGCCCCCACCCACCTCCCCATGCCCCACTCCGCGCGCTCTCTCTGCCAGCTTCAGTTTCCCCATCCTCTAGACTGTAAGCTTCGTGAAAGAGAGCCAGTATGTTGCCTGTCTTGCACCCCCTAGACACTCGATAGCAAATATATAGTGACATAAATAAAAGAGCAAATCTGTTATATGGAAATCAAAACACTACCACAGAAGACAGTTGTGAGGGTAAAGCAAGATGTCTAGAAAATTATGGAGAATTGGCACACCGCGAATGCTCGAGGAGTGTGCTGTCACCATCTCCATCCATTTAGTCAAACAACATCTGAAGGCACCGCCTTGGTGCCAGGCTCTGGGCTGGAGGCCGGGCGAGGACCCAGCCAGGAGGCTGGCCGGGTGTAGGCAGGAGCTCATCAGGGTCGGCTAGTTTTGACTCGAGGGTTAAGGTTTGTCTTCTCCGCAGGATGGCTCATTTTTTTTAAGTCCCAAAGCTGTTTGATTTTTTTTTTTTTTTTTGGCTTTGAAAAAAAAAATGAAGTGGAGGCACAGAAGGCGAAGAGAAGACTAAAACAGCTGAGTAACAGAGCACAAAGGAGGGGAAGCCACCTCAGCCCCCTCCTTGAAGGATTTCCTGCCCCACAGAGCAGACAGACATGAGGTCCCCTAGTTTAGTGACCCCAGCACTCTTTTTTAGCCTACCTTCTTCAGGTACTCTTGCTGCTGCTGCTGCTAAGTCACTTCAGTCGTGTCCGACTCTGTGCGACCCCATAGACGGCAGTTCACCAGGCTCCGCCGTCCCTGGGATTCTCCAGGCAAGAACACTGCAGTGGGTGCCATTTCCTTCTCCAATGCATAAAAGTGAAAAGTGAAAGTGAAGTCGCTCAGTTGTATCTGAGTCTTCGCGACCCCATGGACTGCAGCCTACCAGGCTCCTCCGTCCATGGGATTTTCCAGGCGAGAGTACTGGAGTGGGGTGCCATCGCCTTCTCCGTCAGGTGCTCTTGGGGGAACCCTTTCCCTCTTCACCCTTCTGTTCCTGGAGGAGTTGAAGTAGTCACCAGTCGCTCTAGCTGTGACTCAGGCCGGCCAATCAAAGGTCCTTCATTAGCATAGCCAGAGTGATTGGGCCAAGGATGATCATGTGACTCCAGCAAAGCCAATCAGAGTTTGCCCTGGGATTGGTTATAAAAAGTGTGGGTTGTGCCCGCTTAGCTGCTGCTGCTGCTGCTGCTGCTAAGTCGCTTAAGTCATGTCCGACTCTGTGCAACCCCATAGACGGCAGCCCACCAGGCTCCCCCGTCCCTGGGATTCTCCAGGCAAGAACACTGGAGTGGGTTGCCATTTCCTTCTCCAATGCATGAAAGTGAAAAGTGAAAGTGAAGTTGCTCAGTCGTGTCCGACTCTTAGCGACCCCATGGACTGCAGCCCACCTGGCTCCTCCGTCCATGGGAGTTTCCAGGCAAGAGTACTGGAGTGGGGTACCATTACCTTCTCCGCCCTCTCAGCTAGGGTTGCTGAAATGGGGACTTGAATCTGGGGTTGCTGGTAGCTGTTTCACAGGCCACAGAAGAACATTTTTGATTCACTGAAGCCACGCCAGGGAAGAATGGGGAGAAAAAGAGACACACAGTTCCAATTCCCGGTTCCACTGTTAGGGGAACATGGGTCTATTGTTAAGTTATATGAGCCAACAAACTGAATCTTGCTCAAGCTAGTTGAAGTTGAGTTTCTGTCCATTGCAACCAGAGGTCTTTCATTTACCAAAATCTCAACCATGGACATGCCTAATTAGTCTAATGTTTTAAATATAGGGAGATGCTCTTAGAAGTACTCAAGTACAAGGGTGATGTCCGTTGGTTTCTTTTCTATTCATTTGCGCTTTATGTCATTTATACAAGGACAAGTGTTACTTTTGTGATAAGGCAAAAAGCAGAAACAATTATTTAAGAACAAATAATTCACTTATGATAATAGAAACATAATAATGAGTGAAAGAAGCCAGACACAGAAGTGCGTGTTGTATGATTCCATCTGTATGAAGTTCAAGAACAAGCAGACTGTCTGTGGTAGTAGAAATCGAAAAAGTGGTTACCTGGATAGTCAAGCACAAGGGAGGCCTCTGGAGTAATGGCAACATTATCTCACTAGGTAGTGGTGGTGGTGGTTCTTGTTCAATCACTAAATTGTCTCTGAATCTTTGCAACCCCATGGACTGTGGCACACTAGACTCCTCTGTCCTCCACTATCCCCTGGAGTTTGCTCACATTCATGTAGTGATAAACATACGTCAAAGTCACTGAGCTTTATACTTCCAGACTTGTGTGTTTTCTTGGGTGTATGTTAGACCTCAATAACATTTTTTAAATAGAAAAGTAACATAATGGATTTCCCCGGAAGTCTAATAGTTAAGAATCTGCACTTTCACTTCAAGGGGCACAGGTTCCATTCCTGGTTGAGGAACTGCGACCCCACATGCCCAGTGGCATGGGCAAAACAAAAAACAAAAAAAGGAAAGTAACACATTCAAATTTCTGGGTACAGCTCTACAAGCCCCCTTAATTCAGCCTATGATCCCACATGAATTTTATATGAAAAATAAAAAGTCTTTTCTTATTAGGATTCTGAAACACAGTAACTTAAAATTTTTTAAGTTAAACATTAAACTAATTAAAGACAAGATCATGGGGACCCCGATTTTCTTTCACTGCCTCTGTTCCTGACTGAGCTCTCTGGGTATTCTCACCACCCCCAGTTACTATCTCAGAATAAGATGTGAATCAAGAGGCTGGTAGATTCACCAGAACTGCATCTTCTTAGAACAAAGAACAGTCTGGCATTTGGAACAGAAAAGCCTTGCTTTCCCAGCAACTTTGCAAAAGTGATTTCTCGTATTAATGGGTGAACTCTTCTCCTGGATTGATCCCCCTTTTCACAGGACTAATTATAGATTTATTAATATTTATGGACCTCTCGTCACAGCCAATAGCTCTTGTTTGAGAACATTAAGCCTTATCTCACTGCCTCCAGGAAGGGGCATTTGATGCCAGCCCTAATTGGGTGACCCGCAATCAAGATAGAAGGGAAAAAATGACAATAGCTTGCCTGTTGCCATATATTAAAATACCATCCGCCCAGCTTAATGATTATCTTTAGAATTAATAATCTTGCTAGCCCAGGTTTGGGTCCTAATAGTGGGAAATTGTATTAAATACTTTGCTAAGAGCAATCAGCTTTTTGATGAGGCTAATGGCCCTGCCCCTGGCTGTTTCTCATCACTGAGCTCTCTGTTTTCCTTCCCCAGCAGAAGGCCATTTTGTCCATATCGCTTGTCATCTAATGTCAGCGTCACCTGGTGGGGTTCCTGCTCCATCTCTCGCCCCCATCCAATCCATCTTAGGTGCTGCAGTGAGATTTATCTGTGGAAGATGTGGCTCTGGCCCCACCATGCCCCTACTCTATAATCTTTCATGGCTCCCCATTGCCTGCCATATGAACTGCATGAACAGGCATCTAACTTTCTGCAATCTGGCCCCAGTTGCTCCATCCTCTATTCCCTTTCAGTTCAGTTCAGTCGCTTAGTCGTGTCCACCTCTTTGCGACCCCATGAATCGCAGCACGCCAGGCCTCCCTGTCCATCACCAACTCCCGGAGTTCACCCAGACTCACGTCCATCGAGTCAGTAATGCCATCCAGCCATCTCATCCTTTGTCGTCCCCTTCTCCTCCCGCCCCCAATCCCTCCCAGCATCAGAGTCTTTTCCAATGAGTCAGCTCTTCGCATGAGGTGGCCAAAGTACTGGAGTTTCAGCTTTAGCATCATTCCTTCCAAAGAAATCCCAGGGCTGATCTCCTTCAGAATGGACTGGCTGGATCTCCTTGCAGTCCAAGGGACTCTCAAGAGTCTTCTCCAACACCACAGTTCAAAAGCATCAATTCTTTGGCGCTCAGCCTTCTTCACAGTCCAACTCTCACATCCATACATGACCACAGGAAAAACCATAGCCTTGACTAGATGAACCTTTGTTGGCAAAGTAATGTCTCTGCTTTGGACAATTACTTCTCTATTCCCAGGGCATACGCCTGATGTCAGAGACATAATACCTGGGACTGAGATTTAAGACAAAACATGGATTGGGGATTTGGATAACCTCGAGTCAGATCCCAGTGCTACCACTTTCTAGTTTGATCTTGTGTAAAATGCTCAACCACTTCAAGCCTCAGTTGCTACATCTGTAGAATGGGAATAAATTGTTGTCTCCCTCATATGGCTTGTTATAAGGATTGCATGTGATCAAGTAGGCCAAGGGCCTAGCCCAGGGTCTGGCATACTTCCAGAACAGGTGTGCAGTTAATGCACACCTTTTTTCTAATTCTGCAACTTTTCATCCCTCTACCTGGTGAATGGAAGAGTGTGGGGCTTCAGAGTTCAAGTAACTGGGAATTTAAATTCAGGCTTGAGTGATCTTGGCAAATGTCTTAGTCTCTCTAAGCCTCAGTTTCTTCATCCATAAAATGGGTATGATTGTCCTAACTGATTATCACTATTATGAGCCTTAAGGGACATAATACAGGCAGAACACAATATTACTGCACAGAGCAAGTGTTTGATAAACATTAATTGCATTGTCATTACACTCCCAGACATCAAAACACCAGTCGAAGGCCTTCTCCTCCAGGAAGCCCTCCCACATCTCACTTTTTATGACTCTGTTTTGTATTGTTTGGTACTTTCCACATATTTGGATGTCTCTATATTTCCCCTCTGCCACCTCTTAACTGAACTGAGTGCTCAGGGACCAAACCAAGCCCAGCTCTGCACTCTTTCCCAAGACCCTTGAGGCCTTGCATGAAGTTTGGCACAGAGTGGGTGCTCATTCTTGACGCAAGAATGACAGTAATTATAGCTAATTAATGCTGAGTCTCACTATGTGTCAGGCACTGTGATGAGTACTTTAAAGCAATGAATTCTTGCAGCAGTTAATTTTTAACATTCATAGTAATTAACAAGTAGTTCACTCCTAGAGCAACTAATAGCAATTTATTCTTACAAGCAAACTCTGTTTGTATTCTATTAGTATCTCCAGTTTATAGGGCAGGAACCTGAGGTGTGAAGAGGTCATACAGTTAGGAAGTGAAGGACTGAGGGGTCAAGTGTACCCTGAGGGCCGCTGTGAGTTCTCCACCAACAATAGGGAGCTAGAGTTGGCAGTGTTTCCTAAGCTTTTCTCAGATAATCCCAGTAGGCAGAGCTGTGGTTTTCTTTCCCCAAGGTGGATAGCAGTGCTTGCTCTATGCCCATCTCTAAGTGAGGCCCTCCCCAAAATTATCTCCTTACATTGAACACTGTTATCTTCATGTTATAATAGTAGCAACCGAGGCTCAGAGAGATGAAGCTATTCACCTAAGGTCACACAGCTGATAACTGGAGGAGCTAGGATTTGAACTGGCGTCCAGGGGGTGCCAGTCTCCTTCACAATTGGTAGGTTCAATTAGAGCATGAGTTTTTCCCTCCAATTTTTGCAGGACCTCAGCCCTGTCTTGACCTCTATGCCTCTGTCCTGGGATCCTGACACCCTGCTCTGTGGTCTGCAGCCCCTATTCTTGAGAGTTAGGAGGGCTCTGGGGCCCTTCTCTCCGCCTTCTCCTCCCCACTAGCTGGTGGTCTCATTTTAACACCAACAGAGTTGCCTTCCTGGGGTCCCTGTGCTGC
Source organism: Bos mutus (assembly GCF_027580195.1). Taxonomy (NCBI): domain Eukaryota; kingdom Metazoa; phylum Chordata; class Mammalia; order Artiodactyla; family Bovidae; genus Bos; species Bos mutus. The sequence goes on along the minus strand of NC_091629.1, from coordinate 50,836,781 downwards.
CTGGCCTCTGGTCCTTGTCCTTTTTGGCTCTGGGCAGCTGAGCCCACCTGGTCTCCCTCCTCAAGCCTCAAACACTGGGATTGGGGCATTAGAGGCAGGAGTCCACCTTGTCCTTCCTGGGAACTTATTCCAGGCAGAAGAGGGAAGTCAAAGCTTTGGAGACAGAGGGAGTGGGAGTGGGAAACACAGGGAGACCTAACATTAATGCTTCCTCCAAAAAGAGATGAGTATGGGGCTGTCAGTGGCAGAGGCCAGAGTCAAAGCCAGTGAGGTCAGTCCTTTGCGGGTAGGGGTGAGCTCTGTGATTCCAGACGAGGTACAGGAACTGGGGCTCACCCTCCCATGTACAGGGGACAAGGAGCAGTGAAGTGAAGAGTACTCAGACTCCAAGAATAGCTGCTCTGTGTCACCTTTTCCCTCCCTCCCAGGAGCCATCACCAGGACAGTGATTAGGTGCTGCCGACAGGTGCCAGGCAGACTGCTTGCTATCACCTGCGAGGCTCCTGACAGCCGCTCCAGCTGCCTCCCGTCAGAGAGGACACACATCTAGGACCAGCCTGATGAGGCTGTCTCCAGACAGGTGGCTGTGGAGAAAGAGAAGCGGAGACAGGTGGCTATTAGAGTGCACACCCTGGCCACCTCCCCAACGCCACCCAACCAGAGGCTCCGAATCACCAGAGGGCCTTCGGGGGCCTTTCTCAGGCTCCTTTGACCTCGCCAGCACATGCATGTGTACAAGCATACCCTTAAACAGGAGTGAGAGCCCATTCACGCACCGTATGACAGATATCTACCTTTGCCCAGACATAGGTGTGCAGAGCCGGCAGTGGAAGCATCTGGACTGGAGTGTAAGCGTATACAAACATGAATATGTGCACACACACACATCACACCTGTTCTCAAACAGAAAAGCTGCCATAGGTGCACACATGTCCTCATTCATGCCTTGATTCCTATGCACTCATGAACACAAACATGTGTGCAACGTATTCACACATGTACACTCAGAGTCTAAATCTGGCTTCTCTACAAAAAAGATGCTAAGATAGGGATTTGAATACAAGTAGTGGACTTGGGGTGGCAGGAAGCACAGGGCGGAAGACAAGAGACAAGGAGGGTGTGTTAATGAATGATTTGCCCATGGAGGTCCCTGGTATGTAAGTCCTGATGACTTACATACATTCTCAGGAATTGTGGACACACTCTGGAGTGCACTTTGGAACTGTGTAAGGAAGTTGGAGTGTTTGTCTGAAAATCCTGTCCCTCAATGACTGAGTGTTGCTCCTGGGCATTAATTCTCTTGAATTTCTAAGCTGAGTGCACCCAGGAAACGCCCTTAGAAGGAGACACAGAAAGCCACTAGCATAAGCAAGAGCTGTCCACAGGGGCCCGCAGAGTAGGCCAGGAATATGAGTGGGACACTGAAAATGTCCACTACACACAGGGGACACCCCGACACAGGTACCCTCAAAAACATGTACAAGGGGAGTAAAGATACGCTAAAGACACAGATGGTGACTGCAGCCATGAAATTAAAAGATGCTTGCTCCTTGGAAGATGTTATGACCAACCTAGACAGTGTATTAAAAAGCAGAGACATTACTTTGCCAACAAAGGTCCGTCTAGTCCTAGCTATGGTTTTTCCAGTGGTCATGTATGGATGTGAGAGTTGGACTGTAAAGAAAGCTGAGCACAGAATTGATGCTTTTGAACTGTGGTGTTGGAGAAGACTCTTGAGAGTCCCTTGGACTGCAAGGAGATCCAACCAGTCCATCCTAAAAGAAATCAGTCCTGAATGTTCACTGGAAGGACTGATGCTGAAGCTGAAACGCCAATACTTTGGCCACCTGATGCAAAGAACTGACTCATTGGAAAAGCCCCTGATGCTAGGAAAGATTGAAGGCAGGAAGAGAAGGGGACGACAGAGGATGAGATGGTTGGATGCCATCACCGACTCAATGGACATGAGTTTGAGTGAACTCCAGGAATTGGTGATGGACAGGGAGGGCTGGCATGCTACGGTTCATGGGGTCGCAGAGAGTCGGACACGACTGAGCGACTGAACTGAACTGAACTGAATGATTAGACACTTAAGGTTTTCTTAATTGCTGTGAACCTGTAAGTCTCACAGTCTTTGCCATAGGACTGAGTGTATGTATTGGGGAATTTAAAACTCTGTATTCACTTTCTACTTACATAGAGCCTCAGATCAGCCACAGGTGAAAGATTATGGCCTTCTCACATCTTTCCTAGGCATGCGCGTGGCCTTCTAGAATCCCGGGATATGTTAGGGATTTTCAAAGTCCCTCATTCATTCCCTCAATTTTCTTTTAAGATTTTTGGTTACTCTTTTCTTAGCTCTAACTAAGATATTGCTGCCTCAGGGAGCTGTGATGTTAAACAATTGCCTGTGATTGTTGTCACAAAAGCCCTGGGACATAGAACTTTTGCACAGAGAGAGCTCTAATTCAGGACAAATAAAGACCAGTTCTAAAAATGAAATTTTTGAGCAATTTGCCAAACAGGTCAAGTAATGACGGTTCTATAGGAGTGAAACTTTTGGGGATTTCCAAACCTGCTCTGTCTGCTCTAGTGGCTGCTAGGCTGATGGTTTGCACAGTTACTGTGGTTGCAAAGCTGTCGGTTTTACCATGGAGCTGGGGAGAGGGGATAAGATTAAAGTAAATCGAAACATCACAAAACTCACTGTTCTTACCAAGATTTGGCCATTTTTCTTGAATTAACACCCCTCACATTGTTGTATGCCTTTAGTTAATTTCCAACGTTCAAAGCAAATGTATTCGAGAGTTTTTCCAGTGTTCTCGTTGTTTTTATGGAGGATTAGATTTTTGGAAGTCCTTCCTCCATCATTCCAGAAGTCAGCCGCTAAGATGCTGACCTTTCCTCTGTGTCTTTTTCATTGTATTAAGTTTTTACCATGTCTAATTATTACCCAAACAAAAAGAAAATATATATGAAAGCAAAATATGGTGTTTACACACATGTTCACACATTGATGCAGGAGCCTACATGCGCAAACACATTAATTTGTCTGTGACACGTATTTCTTCATCCACATGGGGGCGTGACAGGGTCAGCTTTGTGCTTCAGAAAGATCTCCCCACCAGGACCTCCCTGGTTGTCCAGTGACTAAAACTCTACACTCCCAGTGCAGGGTGCCCAGGTTCTAGCTCTGGTCAGGGAACTAAATCCCACATGCCCCAACAAAGATCAAAGATCCCACACGCTACACCTGAGACCTGGTGCAGCCAAATAAATAAAGGTTAAAAAAAAAAAAAAGAGTCAAGCTGGGATTCTAAAAGAAAGATCTCCCCTACTCTTGGCTCAATGTGGAGAACAGAGAGGATGTGGTGGGAGGAGAGAAGCAAAGAAGAGGCTGGGAGTCATCTGGCAGCAGTGATGATGTGTCGGGGACTTGGTCCAGGGGCAGCTAAAATTACCCTGGGCACCCCATGGGCACACAAGCCCAGGCACATACATAGGCAGGGACATGATCCACGTGTTCAGGCACGCATGCATCCTGAAACATGCTGTTGAAGTTAAAGAGGGGCTGGAGGACTGGATTGTAAGGGAACTTACAATAAGGGAACTCACCATAAGGGAACTTGGTGAGAAGGACTGGGTTCTACAGGACAGGGAGGAGGGAGGTGTGGTTGTCCAGGCCTGAGTCCCTGGGCCCACCAGCCTCCCCTCTATCAGGCTGAATCCATACACTGCCTTCTGCTCTGGAACATCCCTTTCCAGCTATGCAGACCCCATCCTCATTTTCAGCAACCCATCTCTAGGGCACAGCTTTAACAGTCACTGGGGCCCCTCCTTGGCCCCCTGATGTGTTATCAACTCCTCTTGTATCACCCTAGGTCACTTCTCTTCCCTGTGAGCGGTTTCTACTGATGAGGGTTATGTTTGTTTCCTGACCTCATCCACCTCCAGAGTTCATCTCATCCTTAGCTCTGAGCCATTCCACAGTAGGAAGCATACACACAAAGGATGGAAGCGAGCTGAGTAAGACCCTGGATGTTTCAGACACGCGGTGTGTGTGCTCAGTCGTGTCTGACTTTCTGTGACCCCATGAGCTGCAGCCCACCAAGTTTCTCTGTCCACGGAATTTTCCAGGCAAGAATATTGTAGTGGGTTTCCATTTCCTTCTCCAGGGCATCTTCTCGACCCAGAGATCAAACCCACGTTTTCTGCATTGCAGGCAGTTTCTTTACCCCTGAGCCACCTGGGAAGCCCTCATCCCGAATCCCCAGCAACACCAAAGATTACAGGTCTCCTACATCCAAGATTCAGGATTTTTAAAAATACAATTTATTTTTATTATGACTTATTTCAAATATCTAAAGAACAGTGTAATGAAGACCAATGTACTCACTACCCAGTTTTAATTTAGAATGATGCCTGACTTGCTCCTGTTCTTGGTGGCTTAGTCGCTAAATCATGTCCAACTCTTGTGACCCCCTGGGCTGTAGCCTGCCGGGCTCCTCTGCCCATGGAATTCTCCAGGCAAGAATACTGGTATGGGTTGCCATTTCCTTCTCCAGGGGATCTTCCCGACCCAGGAATCGAACCCAGGTCTCCTGCGTTGCGGGCAGATTACCAACTGACCTACAAGGGAAGCCCAAAAACCTGGCAGTGGTTTGGTCACTAAAATTTGTATACTTATACTATCTATTTGCATATTTACCCTACAAATTTGTATATTTATAAATATATATTTTATTAGTTATGACCTTTTAAAGAAATAAAATGTTACAGCTACACTTGAAGACCCCTGTATATACCCCTCCTCAGTTCAATCCCCTTCTCTTTCTCCCTAGCCCAAGGAAACACTCTCTAGGAATCCTTCTGTGTTGTACTTTAACTGTTTATGAATGTTTCCATACTGCTGGTGAGATTTTGATCTTTACCTACATATTAAATAATACTTAGCCTTCTGTGACTTGCTTTTTATTTTTTTTCCACTCACCATTATAGTTTTGAGATTTATTCATGTCGATACATGTGGCTGAAGTTCATTACCTATAACTGGTATGCTCAGTTTACTAATTTGCCACATTTTATTTATCTATCTTCCAATGGAAGATTGTAATGGGAATTAAGTAATCCTGGTTTTTGTGATTTTGAGATTCCAAAATCCCCAAATTATATCATTCTAATATCTCAGTGTTGAGAACAGAAGGAGAAGGGGGTGACAGAGGATGAAATGGTTGGATGGCATCATCGACTCAATGGACATGAGTCTGAGAAAACTCTGGGAGATAGTGAAGGACAGGGAAGACTGGCATCCTGTAGTCCATGGGGTCGCAGAGTTGGACATGACTGAGCAACTGAACAACAAATGTTTCAGGGTAGTCAAATGATCCTTTCGAAGTATGTATCCATTTTCTTATCTCCAACTGGTGTCCTACTGGTCTTAAGTTTGCAAAGCCACACCCTGAAAGGAAGAGGAGGGCTTAGGGGCACAAACAGCAGAGGTGGGAGGCAGGCTGATGGTCTGGAGAGTGTCCAGGCTCTCAGGCACCCCTGAGACCCCAAGACAGCTCCCTCAGCTGGGCTTGGGATGAGGAATCAGAAGGAGCCTTGAAAGCTGAGGCCTCTCGGAAAGGAGTCCCACCCAAATTCCAGGCCTGAGGATGGTAACAGAACTGAGTCAGGTCTGGAGGACTTGAGAGCAGGGGTGTTGTTGTCATTGTTTAGTCTCTAAGTTGGGTCCGATGCTTTGCAAGCCCAAGGACTGTAGCCCATCGGGCTCCTCTGTCCACGGGATTCTCCAGGGAAGAATACTGGAGTAGGTTGCCATTTCCTCCTCCAAGGGATCTTCCTGACCCAGGGATTGAAACTGCCCTCTTGCACTGGCAGGCGGATTCTTTACCACTGAGCCGCCAGGGAAGCCTGAGAGCAGGGGTGACTTGTGCCCTACTCCAGACTGAATCCGAGAAGAAAAGTCTGGGTACACAGACCCGAGGTGACCTCTCGGAGGTCCCCGTGCCTGGCATGGTGCATCAGGGAGACTCCCCAGCCCCAGAGGGGCCTCTGGACAGCAGGACCCCAGGATGACCAGCAGCAGAGAGCAGGGCAGCGTGTCTTGATGGTGGACAGCAACTGAGGGTCAACTGTCGTTCCTGTAGACCCACGTCAGTCCCCAAAATGTCCTCCAGCCACATCAAAGAGAAGACCCCCACCTCCCTGGGTTTCTCCCCCCATGGCAGCCCCAGGCCCCTACCTGGAAATGACATTGCCCCATAGGAAAGCGAAGGAAGTGACATTTCTTGTACACCTGGGGTGAGTGGAGAATTACACCCATCGTACTTGACACTGAGGGATCTGGGTCTCCAGGGAGATAAGTGTCCCAGGTTCTAAGATTCCAAGCTTCCCAAACCGCATAGTTCAAGGTCATCGTGGAAGTAGGGAAAGTCTAGTACTGGGGCTCCTGAGGCCTCTGCCGGGATCGTGTCCATTTTTCTGACTCTCCAGGCCACCTCAGAGGGCAGCTAAGGAATAAGGAGGTTTGGGGGGAAGCCGGTGATCTTCTTGGCCCAGATCCTGCCAGGCCTGGATGAGGCAGGGCTCAGAGACCCCCATCAGTCGAAGCTGTAGTGCCTTCCTTTGCAGAGTTCCCAGTCCAGTCACGGGGCCAGGTGGGGAAGCTGAGACCCAGAGAAGACCTGATTTGCTCTGGTCACACAGCCAGCTGCACAAACCCCAGCCCCCTGACACACAGCCTCCCGCCCCTCTCCTGTCCTGACACCTTCCCCGGTCCGGGCTGCATCCGACCCTGTGCGGAGGCAAGCAGCCTGGGTTGGGAGTCAGAGGTCGCCTGGTAACGTATTCCCCACCACTTGGGCAGTTGTGGCCGGGCTCCCCGCCCGGCCCCAGGCCTCTCACAGCCCGCAGGTTGCCATCCATTTTCTGTTCACCTCATTTGTCTGCAAACCATGAAGAAAAATTGCCCCATCTCTCTGTGTCAGCTACTGCTATGATAGATGGCCTCCATCAGACCCCTTACCCCAAAGGCACCCTCCTTCTCCCCCAAATTCCCCAAGGCCAACGTTCGACAGTTGGAATGTTACTGAATCAGCTATGAGGGAGCATTTTCAGAGATCATTCAGCACCCGCTCTCCCTGCCTTGTCTTTGTGGAGGGAAGACATTACCCATCATTGCTGTGCAGACTCAGGCAATGCATGTGACCTCTCTGCATAATAACCCCCTCCCACTTCTCCCCCCAGAAGCCACACAAGATCTGTTTGCAACTTTTACTTCACTTGTTCTTTCCATCATCGCTGCAGGGTACCTGATGAGAATAATCCTAATTTCTATTTACCTTTTGTGCCAAGGCCTACGCTGAGCACCGGAACCCACAGCCACTGCCCTTGATAAGCCTTGGCATCTTGGGAGAGAGCCTGACACGCTAAAAAATAAGAGCACCACCCCAGTGTAGAAGTGCAATCATCGAAAACTTCCTAGATACATAGGTGTCAAAGAAGGGGGTCCCTCTGCTGGGATGGAGGTGGGTGTGTGTAGCTGAGGGGATGCTCTCAGGAGGTGGTCTCTGAACTGGGTTCTGAATTTCTGAGGTTGGGAGCATGGTCTCTGAGGTTGGACTGGCTGCACTGGTATCCTGCTGTGTGACCTTGGGCAACTTGCTTGGCTTCTCTGAGCCTTTCCACTGAACTCCAAAGAGCTGGTAACAGGAATCCTTAGGGGGCTGTGAGGGCCAAGCGAGGAAGGCATAAAAAGTGCTAAGTGTAGTGCCTGTTACAGAAGGTTAGCTGATGCTCTCAATTTGTGGAGCACTAAGAGTGTCTAAGTGCTCCCCAAGTGATAAAGAACCCCCCTGTCAATGCAGGTAGATATGGGTTCGATCCCTGGGTTGGGAAGATCCCCTGGAGGAGGACACAGCAACCCACTCAAGTATTCTTGCCTGGAGACTCCCATGGACAGAGGAGCCTGGTGGGCTACAGTCCATAGGGTCCCAAAGAGTTGGACATGACTGAAGCGACTTAGCGCACATGTGCCAGAGTGCTTAGAGGGCACGATGGAGGCAAATGGTCCAGGCAGAGGAAACAGTCTATGCACAGGGGTGGACACAGGGGAATATGAGCTGCTGGGAGATGCTGGAGCTTATGGTGTGTGGCACGAAGTGCTGAGAGAAGAGGCTGATGCAGACAGGGCTTGGAAAGCCAGGAACTTGTACCCAAGCCTGAGGGCAATGGGGAGCCATGGGAAGGTCTTGAGTGGAAGAGTGGCAAAGTCAGACTGCATGTTAGAAAGTCACGCTGATGGTGACTGGGGACGAGAGGTTGGAGGGGTCAAGCTGGGGTCAAATGCCCCTGAATATTTCCAGCAGGACTTCAAATTCTTTGTGAAAAACCAGAGCCTGGTTTTCCTAAAGGCCTCAGGTACCAGTGAGGTTCTCATCTCAGGTATATGCAGACCGGGATGGAGGGAATGGAGGAGTCCAGCTCCCAAGCAGGAGGCCGCTCAGCTAGATTCCGGCTGGGGTGAGGGGGCGGGTTTGTGGGGAGCAGGGCAGCCTCAGCTCATGGGCCCTTCCACTGTGGAGTCGGTCCAGTGATTCCCCCTCCAAGGAGCAGTAGCTGTCAGGCATGTCCAAGCTGCGCTCCTGGCTGCCTCAATTTCACATCCCCCAGGCAGCGCAGACACCGTGAGTGGCCCGGAAATTGAATGCAAAATCAAAATGCAGCAAATAAATGGATGCAAAAGTCATTTGGAGCCAATAATAGGAACCACCTCCAGACTCTGCAGCCGAGAGAGTCCCGTGGAGGCTGAGCTGGTGGGGCACCCCCCTTCCCCAACTTCCACTGACCCCCAGCTCTCCTTCCACTGACCCACATTACTGGATGAGCTTCAAGGTCACCCCGTTCACCACCTTGGCATACAGACAGAGAAACTAAGGCTTGGAAAGAGAGGCCGAGTGGAACCCAAGGGCCCCAGAGAATTAGGGCCCTGGCATCAGCCAGTTCTGAGTTTTGATCCGGGTCCTCCACTTTCTAACACACATGACTTTGGGTGGGTGGCCCAATGCTCAGCTTCTCCATCAAACAAATGGGGAAGAGAAATCCCTCCTCACAGTTTAAATGGGCAGAAGGAAGGTAATTCTGAGTGTGGAAGGACCCCCAGCCCTGAGCAGAGACAGAAGAGTGGGAGAGGAACGTGGTCATGCCAGGCTTTTTCATGGCTTCTCTCTGAGCCTGCACAGTGCCCAGCATACAGTAGGTGCTCAGTGTGCATCTGCTAAATGCACGGATGGTGGAATGACCGCATGGGAAACCAAAAGCAGGGTTCGGCTTTGTTTGCTCACAGAGCCCAAGTCTTGACTGGTGATAGGCACACAGTAGGCTCTCTGTAATTCACACAGGAAAGAACCGTTTTACACTTCGACTTCCTTCTCCCACTAATCCCCTCACCAAAGAGCTCCAGCACCCCAAATTCCTCCCACTGTGGGTTCCCTGAATGTTGTTGTTGCTCAGCCACTCAGTCCTGTCCAACTCTTCCATCCCATGGACTGCAACTTGCCGGGTTTCCCTGTCCTTTACTATCTCCCGGAGTTTGCTCAAACTCATGTTCATTGAATCAGCGATGCCATCCAACCATCTCATCCTCTTTCACCCCCTTCTCCTCCTGCCCTCAACCTTTCCCAGCACCAGGGTCTTTTCCAATGAGTCAGCTTTTTGCATCAGGTGGCCAAAGTACTGGAGCATCAGCATCAGTCCTTCCAATGAATATTCAGGGTTGATTTCCTTTAGGATTGACTGGTTTGATCTTCTTGCTGTCTAAGGGACTCTCAAGCGTCTTTGGCAACACCACGGTTAAAAGCAGCAATTCTTCAGTGCTCAGCCTTCTTTATGATCCAACTCTCACATCTGCACATAACTACTGGAAAAAACAGAGCTTTGACTATACGGACCTTTGTTGGCAAAGTGATACCTCTGCTTTTCAACCGGAGGTGGAGGAACAAATCGGCTTTTCATCTCCTCATTGCTCAGATATCAGAAAAAAATGTGCCAACATCTGCTGGTCACAGACACCAACCAGGCACTTTACGGCTTATAGTGCAGGCACCCATCAAATGCCTCTGTTGCCCACCCCTCACCCCAGCCTCATCAACTTCACAGATGGAGAAAGAAACTCAGAGTATTGTCACGACTTGCCCAAGGTCAGGTGGCGCCAAGCAGGGATGGCAGGAATACGATCTCCTTCTCTTTGTATCACTCATTCCTCCAACAAAAGTACAGTGAGCACCTGCTGGCTGGATCAGGCTTAGGACTTCGGGGTCTCCACTCAGGGCTTTGAGGGTCCTGGATAAGAAGGTTGAGAGCCAAGGCCCACCCTGGGCCACTGGGAGCTGTGGGGACCAGGGGGCCTGAGGTTAAATGAAAGACAAGAGGGGCCTCAGGCTGGGCCAGGTAGGCAGTCAGTAGAGGAGAGAGGCGGAAGGGCAGAAGGAAAGGCAATACACCAAAAGCATCCACCAAGCACCTCCTGAGCCTCCAGTATGGGCTTCCCAGGTGGTGCTAGCGGTGAAGAACCCCGCCTGCCAATGCAGGAGACACAGATTCAATCCCTGGGTTGGGAAGATCCCCTGGAGGAAGGCATGACGACCCACTCCAGTATTCTTGCCTGGAGAATTTCATGGCCATAGCCTGATGGGCTATAGTCGCTAGGGTCGCAAAGAGTCAGACACAACTGAGGCGACTTAGCACGCACACACACACACCCCCTCCTGTACACCAGGCATTGAGGATACAATGCTGATTAAGGCAAAAGCAGGCATGAAACTTACACTCCGGTGGAAGATGGAGACAGACATTGAACCAACACCCTGATTTGTAAGCATTCATTAGAAATAGAGGTAAGGGACTTCCCTGGTGGTCCAGTGGTTGGGAGTCCGCCTGCTAATGCAGGGGGCATAGGTTTGATCCCTGGTACAGGAAGATTCCACATGCCGAGGGGCAACAAAGCCCACGCACCGAAACTACTGAAGCCTGTGTGCCCTAGGGCCTGTACTCTGCAACAAGAGAAGCTACTCCAATGAGAAGTCTGAGTACCTCAACTAGAGTAGCCCTGCTCCCTCTCCCCACCCCCACCCCCGCTGCAGCGACTAAAGAAAGCCCAAAAGCAGCAACAAAGACCCAGCACATCCAAAAATAAAAATAAATTAATTAATTAAAAAAAAAAAGAAATAGCGGTAAGGACTCTGAAGGGAAGGAACACAGTTCTAGGAGCCTGTGACATAGGGACAGAAGCTGGGCCTGGAGGAGGGGTCAGGGAGGGCTTCCTGGAGGAGATGGTGCTGGGGCTGAGATCTGGAGGATGAAGAGGGAGGGAGGGAGGGAGAGAGAGAAGCAGAGACAAAAGGAGTGAGAGAGGAGTAGAGACAGAGAAACGGGGAGGGAGAAAGACAGAGTTAGAGTTTAAGAGAAGATGCTGGATAAAGAGAAGGAGCCAGAAATGAGAGACAATTGGAGGGCAAGGTAGACAGAAGTGATCCAGACTCAGCAAGCTAGACACATTGACACAGAGAGAGGGCTGGGGAGAGAGGGGGTGAAAAGAGAGACAAAGAGCCAGGGAGGCAGGGAGGGTGAGAGGAAAAGAAAGACTGCAAATGACTCCCAGCTCCCCACCCTCTGTGCCTGGACTTTCATCTCTGACATGGGTAGAACCTGAATTCCCCTCGAGGATGCGAGGGGCGTTTAGGCTGGAGCTGAATAATGCATTTCACGTTCCAGGGCTGTTTTATCTTTCCCTTTGTAAACCTGGGTTCTGGAGTGGAGGCTGGCGGCAACCCATGGAGATATAGAGGCAGAGTGAGGAGGTGGGCACTGCTGCAGGGAGGCAGGGCCAGGCCAGGCCCCCCATCTTCCCACATCCCCCACCCTCATCCCTCTACACTCCCGCACCCCGAAACCCCCACCCCCACAGCACCCCAGTGTCTCATCCTGGTTTTCAGCTGGAATTTAGTTCCTGTTAAGGAATCAGCTGTCAGTGAAGGCGCTTGTTGTTGAGCGGTAACTGTTAACACCAACTGTTGTTGGTGTTAATAGGATGCCTTCCTAGGACGCTTTCACTGCGGGCTAGAGTGCTCATTGTCAACCAAGGTTTTTGTTAAATAGCGTGTTTGCAGTTTACTAGGGCGTTAACTGTTAATCAGGATGTTTACTGTTCACTAGGGTGCTAACTAGGATGTTCAACAACAAGAAAGGTTTCTATTAAGTAGAGTGTTTGTAGTTAATTAGGGTGTTAATAATGAAGGTACTGGCTATTAAGTAGGGTGTTAAATAGGAGGCCTCGGGTCTGATCTCTGGACAGTCACTGACTTGCTGGGCAACATGTGTGAAGCATTGCCCTCTCTGGGCCTCGGATATAAAGCAGGGTGTGGACCAGCATGTGTGTGAGGGTCCAGTCACCTGCATCGTTTGAGGCTGTGCTCATCAGGTCTATTTCCCAGTTATGGAGGCCCACAGGGGTGGCTCTGTCCTCGGTGCGCACCCAGCCTCCTCCGGACCCATCCGTCTCCACTCACCCCGGTCCTTGTCTCCTCCAGCCAGACCCCTCCTGGATCCTGAGAGCCTCCTCCAGCCCCAGGTCAGGGACTCTGCAGTCACCAGCGCTTCTCCTCTCAGGAAACTAAGTACCAGGAGGGGGTGTTGGAGAGGATGCCAAGACTGTCCCATCAGGCCTCTGCTCAGGGCCTCCACCCCTTTGCCACTCCAGCAGGCTGGTTTGGGGCCATACATACACACACACACAAATCTGCAAACACACATTTGCTCTTAGGGCAAAGGCCACACCCAAACAGGCCCACTGCCCCCCTCAGCTCACTGCACCCCAGCTCCCTCCAGCCGCACCAGCCCCCTCCAGCCGCACCAGCCCCCACACTGAGCCTCCTGAGGCTCTCACTTCTCCAGGCCCGGGCCTTGGCACAGGCTGCTCGTGTGCTTGGGTGCGTGCCCCTCACCCCTTCCTCCTTGCTAGCTGACTGACTTGTGCTCAGCTCAAACACCATCTCTCTGGGAAGCCCTCCCTGAGCCCCGGGCCACCTCAGAGCTGCCTGGTTTATGCACTCCTTAGAAGCACCAGGCACAAAAAATTTTAAAAAAAGGAAAGAAGCACCAGGCAGAGTTGCAATGACCAGGTTTGTGAGGATGTGATGCTCTTCTCTCCTGTCTCCGTCAGGCTGGGTACTCCCTGAGACCATGTCTGTTTTGGCCTCCTTCACACACATCCCCAGTGCCTGTCATACAGCATGGTACCCAGAACACTTCATATGCATTTATACAATGAAGGAATGAGTAAGCAGATAAAGAAGTGAATGAGTAATGGTCAAATCTTCACACATACACAGCCAGAGAGAGAGAGAAATATGAGAACACACACATACACACACAGAGGATTTAGAATTAGGAGACCCAAAATCAAATCCCGCTTGCTCCTTTCTGTCTAGGTGACCCAGAGAAGTGTCTGGACCACTGAGCTTCAGGTTCCCCATTTGTAAAGATCAGGATAAATAAATAATCCCTGGTGTGACGTGGGGAATGAAATGCACTAGTAAGTGGCAAGTGCTCCACCTTGGTCCCTTTTGGAGGGATGCTGCCCGGTCCACACACACATACACTAAGCCTGGCCAGAGGCAGAGCTCCCATCTGGGGCCCTGGCTGGTGCCTCTTGGCCAAGCAGAGAGCACAGCGGTGGCTGTTGGTCCACACAGTGGGCCACCCTGACCAAATGCTTGATGGGCATTTTCTTATTTAATTCTCTCCACAGGTACCTCTGCTGCTGTTGCTGCTAAATTGCTTCAGTCGTGTCCGACTCTGTGCATCCCCATAGATGGCAGCCCACCAGGCTCCCCCATCCCTGGGATTCTCCAGGCAAGAGCACTGGAGTGGGTTGCCATTTCCTTCTCCAATCCATGAAAGTGAAAAGTGAAAATGAAGTCGCTCAGTCGTGTCCGACTCTTAGCGACCCCATGGACTGCAGCCTACCAGGCTCCTCCACCCATGGGATTTTCCAGGCAAGAGCACTGGAGTGGGTTGCCATTGCCTTCTCCGCAGGTACCTCTACTAACCCCCATTTTATAGAAAAAAAGACTGAGTCTCTGAGAACATGTGTAGGATGATTGTGGGAAAGAAAACAGGACCCTGTACAAGCAACCCCACCTCTGTACTTCCTTTGCAGGTCCCTCTCTCTCTCCCACCCCTGATGCTGGCATCTTCCTCCATCTCTTGCAATCCTTCTGGTCCCCCACCAGCTGCCACCTTCCCCTCCTCTCAGAAGAGGACAAAGAGAGCGAGGGATAGGTCTGGGCTTGGCCTGGGTTCTGCCTGCCTCTGCCACTCACTAGCTGTGTGCTCTTGATTGAGTTGTGCCTCATTTTCTCCATCTGCAAAGTGGGGGAATAATAATACCACCTAGAGCTGTTGCAAGGAAATAAATAAGTTAATAGAAGTGGACGCCCCAAGCCACTTTCCCTGTTCTGTGTGTTAACAGCTCACCTCCTACAGATTTGCAAACATATTCAGAGACCTGACCTTGGGCTGAAGTGCCTGGGTCTAGGCACCCCTCGAGGGGCCCGCAACCAATGACTGACAGGTCCAGGAATGTGAAAGCCCAGTTCATTTGCTTCCAGGTAAGACAAGCTCTGAAGCACCCCTCCCACTCCAGAGCTCCCCATGGGATTAGGCTGCTCCCTTACCTGACCCCTCACCTGGACACACTCGGGTCTTAATACATCTCTTGCACAGGAGTCTTGATCTCCAGGTCAAGACTTCTAGGTACCCTGGCCTAAGAAACAAGTCAAGCTGTTCAACATGGGCCTGGCTTAGAGGAAAGGCTCAATGCATTTGGGTGACTGTCATTATATATATATTTTTAGGCCATGCCCTATGGCATGTGAGATCTTAGTTCCCCAACTAGGGATTGAACCCATGACCCCCTGCATTGGGAGCATGGAGTCTTAACCACTGGACCACCAGGGAAGTCCCTAGCTACTATCATTTTAATTTTTGGCAACCTCAAAATAAATACCTTTGTCTCTTGAAGCCTTAATTTCCTCATCTGTAAAATGGGCACATTGACACCTGCTCTGCATAAATCTACAATAAATAACTGAGTGAGAAATAAACACATGTCCCACCTTCACCGAGGAGTGGCCCTGGGTGAAAGTTCCTGCCCTTCTTTGTCACTCCCACCTCCCAGCTCTCCCCCTAGTCCCAGCAGTTAGGAATCCCCACCACTGCTTGACCCAGAGGAAGAAGCCCCTACTTCCCTCCCCTAGAAGCAGGAAGACTTCCCATTAGACTGCAGATGCCCTGAAATCAGCCCAGCCCTCCTCCCATCTGAACAACTGCCCTCATAGCTATAATCTACCCTCCCAGCCCTTCTGGATGCAACTGCAGCGGCCTGGGCAGTCACCCCATCCCACAGTGTACTACAGCCAGCTTTTGCTAGTTTCACCAGAAGCAACTGGTACATTTTTAGAAATTTTGAGAACTGGCTGTTAAACTGTTGGCAACTTGAATAAGCCACAGTGGGAATGTTTACACCATGGAAATTGGCAAATGGTACCAAAACAAAAAACAGACTTTTTTTTTTGGAGAATGAGTTTACCAGCATGCAATTAATTCTATCTCTTTAGCAGACCCCCACCTGAGCCCCTGTTCTGCCCAAACATATAAAATACTTTGTATTTTTCTAAGTTTAAAAAGCTAAATTACTTTGATTTCTGCATGGGGTCTTTTCACAGATTTCTTTTCTGTGGGTACACGGTTCACCTTAGGAAACAAACAAACAAACAAAAAACAGATTTCATATTCCCCTCTTGGCACCTCCACCTTTCAATATACATCCCTCATAGAAAGCCACATTGTGACCTCTTTTCAAAGATTTCTTAACTCAAAGGGTCTTAGAAATGTTGACTCCCAGAAACCCCAAGTTATAGAAACTTTAGATTCTGAAATCCTGAAACCTTTGACTCCTAATCTTAGACTTGGAACATCCCAATTCGGGGATTTGTTTCAGAGTTAACAGGTGAGAAAATATTCCACCCCAGGGTAGTCAAACTAACCCTGTCCCCCTGGGAATTCTTCAGGAGACCCCATGCCAGAGCCATCCACTGCTCAGTGGGTCCAGAGATGGAACGAAGCCTTGCCTTTTTAGTTGAGCCAAGTGAAAGTCACTCAGTTGTATCTGACTCTTTGCGACCCCATGGACTATGGAATGGAATTCCATGCACTATGGCCATGGAACTCTCCAGGCCAGAATACTGGAGTGGGCAGCCATTCCCTCTCCAAGGGATCTTCCTAACCCAGGGATCAAACCCCAGTCTCCCACACTGCAGGTGGATTATTTACCAGCTGAGGCACCAGGGAAGCCCAAGAATACTGGAGTGGGTAGCCTATCCCTTCTCCAGCAGATCTTTCCAACCCAGGAATCGAATCAGGGTCTCTTGCATTGCAAGCGGATTCTTTACCAGCTGAGCTACCAGTTGAGCCAAAGACCAAGTATTTGGTGTGAGTTTACGGTCTGCTGTGTGTGTGTGTGTGTGTGTGAGCACTCAGGCACTCAGTCATGTCTCTTTGTGATCCCATGGACGATAGCCCACCAGGCTCCTCTATCCGTGGGATTTCCCAGGCAAGAATACTGGAGTAGGTTGCCATTTCCTTCTCCAGGGGATCTTCCCAGCCCAGGGATCAAACCTGAGTCTTTTGCATCTCTTGCATTGGCAGGCAGATTCTTTACACTGTGCCACCTGGGAAGCCATGGTGTCGTAAAATACATATATTTAAACCCTGGAATTTCACTCAGGGTGGCAAGATGCCCACAACCATCATGAGAGGTGTCTAGCAGGCAAAGCCACACTCTTGCCATTTTACATGCTCATGATGTTTACAGAAACCCCAAATGGCTCTCTCCCTCCTCAGTCATAATTGAAGCTCTATATAGTCCTCAATCAAAGAAAATTAAAATCACAGACATTTGGGTGGAAGGGACCTCACAGTCAGGCCCTGTCAAATGCTGAAATCTCCCATACAGCATCACATACCCCCACTAGAGAGTTCATTCAGCATCTGTTTGAATTCCTTCAGTGGCAGGGAGCTCACCACCTTGCAAGACAGCTCTTGTCACTGTGGCTCACCTTTAATTATACTGTTGGAACAAGATGTCCCTTCCCATAGTGTCAATCCTTAGTGAACACCTCCAAGCTCCTCCCCTACAGCAGCTGGGACATGGAAGAATCAGGCCCCGCCTGACTGGGGAGCCCTAAAACATCAGTTTTGGGATAGAAATGATGCTCTGGGTGCTCGGAGAAGGACTAGTCACTCTAATGAGCCTGACGACTCCCTTGAAACCAACCGCCCCCCCCACCAATTTGGCATGTAATTTCTGAATATTCATGGACCCCTAAAGTCCCATGATCCAGTACAAATCTCTTATCATGTAGATGAGAAAATTGCAGCCCAGAGACCAAAGAGACTTTCCCAAGGTCAAGGTCACACAGTACTTAAGAGGCAGAATCAGGATCCAAACCTACATCTTCTGCCTCAAATCCTGCCAAGTTCCCCCTAGACCACCCC
The DNA here is from genome assembly GCF_027580195.1 of Bos mutus. Lineage (NCBI taxonomy): Eukaryota > Metazoa > Chordata > Mammalia > Artiodactyla > Bovidae > Bos > Bos mutus. Next base: position 50,819,162 of record NC_091629.1, on the reverse strand, counting down.
ACCCCCATCAGGCCCCATTTTCCAGCCCAGCCTAGACAAGCCCAGAATCTGAGATCTGAAGCAGAGCCTCCCCGCTGCTTTCCCAGCCTCCCCCCTCCCCATCCCTGGAGTTGGGGAGAGGTTCGATCTGCCTGGCAACCCTCAACCACAGTCGCCACAGGAGACCTTGGTGTGTACACAGGCCACTGAAGGGGGCGGACAGCTGGGCCCGGTGATGGGTGGTTTTAATATTTAAACACAGTTTGCTGCTGCACAGCCAAAGGCAAAAGCCAGCTGCCTCCTTTTTCTTCTCCTTCCTCTCCTTCCTTCCCACCCCCCCCCTTTTTTTTTTTTTTTTAAATCTTTAATGTCTCCCGCCAGCCCGCCAGTGGGGGAGGTGTTGCTGGAGTGTCATATTTCAAAGGGTTGCCACAGCTGGAGGGATATTCAGAGCATTTCCAGCCAATCCATTGTGTATAAATATATAGATATATATATATAGGTTTCATTATCCCCTTCAGGGCTGCCAGAGAATATATTCTTTTAATATGTATAATATATTTGAGCTGCTACATGACTCGCCGAGGGGGGAGGGAGGGTGGGTGGCCCACAATTGACATTTCAGAGGCATTTCAGGAAAGAGAAACAGCTGACTTTGGGAAAGGGGAGGACTGCGTTCAGTTGAGATTGGCTTCTGGGGTCCTGTCGCTAGGATGGTATGGGATCCCCATCTTCTGCCTGAGCCCAGCGTGGAGATTTATCTGGTCCCTTGAGATGCTTCATCTGATCCTTTTGGGTATCTGTAGCTTTCCACTGTTCGGTGGTGTTCAGCTATAACAAAAGATTTGGGGGCCACATTACCCAGATCTGCCACAGCCACAGAAGTTCAAGGCTGTATGCCTGCTGTGTAACCTTGGGCAAGCAGCTTAAACTCTCTGAACCTTAGTGCCTTTGTCTGTAAAAGGAGATGGCAGGCCTGCCTTGCAGGGTGAAATCAGATTGTGTCGGTGAACATGGAAACAGATTGCCAAGTGGGTGCCCACAGTGGGGGACGTGACCCACTTATGGGAGTGAGGTTGGGGTAAGGGAGGGCTTCCCTGGAGAAGCACCAGAGACCTCAGAGATGACTCCAGAAGAAGAGGGTCAGGGCAAGGGAATATTCCCTTCTCTCCCAAGCCAATATTCCTTCCCTCCCAGGCCGGCAAGGCTAACGGACCTTTAGGCCATTTAAGACCCACTAGTGGGATGAGTCCAGAATGAACTGGGCTGCCCTCAATGGGCAGGCTTAGTTTGGAGTGAGCCCAGGGCCCGAGTGCCCCTGACTTCCACCTCTGCAAGTGCATGGTACAAGGCTTGAACCTCTGTGTTCTGTGTTGCTTGCCAATTCCTCTGGGTGATTCCCCCAGCTACTTCCCAGGAAGCAAAGTAATATCTTTCTTAGCAGCTGGGATTATTTAGAAATGAGGTCAAAATTAAAAGGAGGCTTGTTTTCCCCTGGCATTTCTCAGCATCTCGAAATCTCCGGCAGCCTCTGCTCATTTGTCTCAGGGTTCCCTCCTCATTCTCTTGCCACTGCCTCTTCCCTCACTTGGGTAGAGCCACCTGGGAGAGGAGGACAGAGGTCACCAGGGTCCCAGTGGAAACAGACACCCTGAGCTCTGGGGTAGGGGTTCCCCCACACAGACCCAGACCTGTTGAATCAGCAGCCCCAGGAAGCTTCCGAGTGGGTAGACTGGGGGCCCAGGGATCATATTTCCCAACACTCCAGGGTGATGCTGAGGCCAAGTTTAGGAGCCACAGTGCTTGAGTTCAGAACCACAATCCACCCCCAAAGGCAGGGGAATAGAGGCAGGCTGGAGTCTGTTCTGGCATCCCTAAGTGTCTGCCAGCACTCTTCAATTCTGTGACCCTCCCTCTCCACTTGGTTTCCTCACATCCTTCCCCATCTCAGCACAGAGCACTTCCAACCACCTAACTCTTTAAGGTATCATCTTGGATTCTCCCCTGTCCCTTACCTCTCATCTAACAGAATCCACCACCCGCCTGGCCACCCTGATCTGAGGCACCAGCATTTCTCCCCTGAATTATTACTACCGCTTCCTCTCTGGCTGTCCGGCTTTAACGCCCTTTCCCAGCCCGTTCTCCTCCCAGCAGCCAGAAGGATCTTTTAAAAATATGAATCTGATCATTTTCCTTGCCCTATTTCCCCTCTTTCCACATGCCTCGCCTGTGCATGACTGGCTCCATCTCATCTTTCAGCTCCTGGTTTAAATGTTGCCTCGTTAGAGTCCCTCCCCTGACAGTTCTGGCCAAGAGCAGCTTCCCCCTCCTTGGTTACTCTTTATTTCTGCCCTTTCCTGGTTTCCTTCACAGCACTGATCCCAATTTGTAATTATTTGGTTGTTGTTTACTTGTTTGACAGTCTGTCTCCCCACTCAGGAGGGTAAGGTCCTAGGGGAAGGGCCTCATTTTCTTGTTTATTGTTCCCTCCCCAGGACCCAGCACAAAGGCTGTTGCCCTGCGCGGGCTTCCATATCAAATTCTGGAAGAGCAGGTGTTTGATTGGCCCAATTCATCATTTTGAGTCGGGTTGCTTAGGTAATAAAAATACACACCCTCAGGTCAGATGACAATCCCATTTTCCAACTGAGCAGGGTCCAGGAATGAGCAGGGTGGTCTCCTCTAGAAGCAGTTGTCTGGCCAGGGCAAGGACGGAGTCCCCAGGACACTGGTCCAGCCACCTCTTAACCCACAGATGAAGCAGAAAGGACAGGAGAGAACTGGAAGAGACGGTTCCCTACACATCGGTTTTACAGATGAGTAAACAGGTCTTTGGGCTTTTCTCTGTGACTCAGTGGTAAAGAATTCACCTGCCAACGCAAGAGATGCAAGCACCATCCCTAGGTCGGGAAGATCCCCTGGAGGAGGACGTGGCAACCCACTCCAGTATTCTTGCCTGCGAAATCCCATGGCCAGAGGAGCCTGGGGGGCTACAGCCGGACACGACTTAGTGACTAAACAACAAAAGGGACCTTCAGCCCCTCCCTTATACTGGGTGACTTCCAGAGGGCAAGTCTCCCCAGCCTTGACCTCCAGATCTCACCCCGGGCTCACAGACCTCGCGGCAGCTAATGAAGTTCTCTGAGGGGATTGAGAGGTCGAGTCTATCCCCCTGCGTCCGAGCAAGTCTGAGCGGCCCAGTGAGAAGACAATCCTCCTGCCCTACCTCCCAGAGAGGCCCTCCCTTCCCAGGCCAAGTCTAGAGAAGGGTGTGGGGCGGTGGGAAATTGGGCCTGGGATTTGGGAGATCTCAGTTAGCCTGCCACACGTTTTCTGAGCCTCAGTTTCCCTTTCTGGACGAGATGAAGTATTTTGAGCCTGCGGAAGGCTCGCACCCGGCCCAGCGCGGTCTCTCGAAGTCCCCAGTCCGCCCTCCGCCCGCAGCAAGGCTGCAGCGCAGCTTCTCCGCGAAGCGCCGGCGCCTCCTGCTGGAGTGAGATGGGATGACAGCCCCGGCCCCGGCCGCCTCCGCTGTCTCTGGAGGTGGCTTCCCGGGGGGTGGGCAGTACCACCGGGCCTGGAACCACAGGCTGGCACAGAGACATCCCGCTGGCAAGAGAGTCAGACACACAAGGGCACAGATACATTCCAGGCCCACCCTAAAACATGGGCCCAATACCACCCGCGCCCTTCCCATTGTTCCAGGAGCACAGAAAAGCAAGGGGCAGAGGATGGCAGAAGGTGTGCACAGAGTTTGGACACATGGACCACAGTAGGGACTCGTATGTGTGTCCCGGAGGCCCTTCATGGTGTGTGAGGAAGCGGAGGGGGGTGGGCTGCATAAATACCTGGTGAGGGAAAGGCCCCCAGTGCCCCAGCGCTGGGAGAAATGCCACATGCAGGGGCGGCAGGCTGAGTCCTAAGGGACACGAGAGGAGGCAAGATGCCTCTGCCACATCTCAGGGTTACAGGAGACCCTCAGGAATTCCAGGTGTGAGGATCAAGACCCCTGGAGCCACCATGTCACGATTTCGCCTCTCCTGTGTGCATTGTCCCCCTGCAGGGCTCAGAAAGTGTCAGGCTTCCCCAGCAACCACAGTAGGAACTGGCCACTGGCGAGGAGGTGCCCCCAAACCCAGCGGACCCCTGACTCAGAGCCCTGACATTTGGAAATCAGCCCTCCCGACTTTTTATTCATTCATTGTGGACATGCCACGCGCTTGCTGGACACTGTCTGCATCCAGTGAGCCAAGTCCAGCTCTGAAGATGCAGAGCAGGGAAAAGGGACCATATACAAAAAGCAAACAAATAGGTAATATAATCCCGTTGATTACCCAGCAGGTTTATGGTTCAGTATACCCAAGGGAATTGAAAACATACCACCATATGCCCACCCGCAGACGTACATGTGACTATTCATAGCAGCTTTAGTTCTGATACTTGAGACATGCACACAGCGCAGGTGTCCATCAACAGGAAAGTGAACAAATCACCTGAGATCCATCCATATGGTGGATACAGCTCAGCCACAGGACTGCATGAAGCCCCTCACAACAAGCGTGTGTATGCGTGCTTAGTTGCTCAGCCGTGTCCGACTCTTTGCAGCCCTACGGACTGTAACCCGCCAGGCTCCTCTCTGTCCATGGGATTTTCTAAGCAAAAATACTGGAGTTGGTTGCCATTTCCTTCTCCAGGGGATCTTCCTGGACTTAGGGATCGAATCTGGGTCTCCTGCATTGCAGACAGACTCTTTTACCATCTGAGCCACCATGGAAGCCCCATAATGATGAGAGAGAATCTCAGAAACAATATGATGAGCAAAGGAAATCAAACACAAAAGAACACATGCAAAATTATTCCATATATGTGGAATTCTAGAAACGAAATAGCTGAGCTATAATGACAAAAAGTGGATGGGTGAGTGTGTTGTGCAGGGAGAAAGCCATCTGACTGAACTTTGGAGAGTGACGGAAATGTTGATTCCACTGCATACCTATTTGTCAAAACTTGGCAGACTGCACACGCTAAATGAAGGTCTTGTAAGTTATACCACAATAAAGAGGTTTTTTATACATCAATGTCTCTTTTGCTGTCTCATATACAGGGTTATTGTTACCATCTTTCTAAATTCCATATATATGCGTTAGTATACTGTACTGGTGTTTTTCTTTCTGGCTTACTTCACACTGTATAAAAGATGCAATGCCAAGAGTTATAAAGACAATAGAATGAAGGGAAAAGGAGTGTGTTTAGGATTATGTGGTCAGAGACGCCTCTCTAAGGAGTGGATATTTAAACTAAGAACTGAAATAGATGAGTTGGACTTGGGTGTGTCTTAGGGGAAGCATCTCAGGGGCAGGATCAGCAAGTGCAAAGGCCCTGAGGCAGGAAAGCCCCTCCCTCCATGCTCCAAACACCTGAAACAAAGCTTATGCCACCAGCAGATACCCAAAGGCTGCCAATCACTGGCCTAAATGAAACAATAAAAAGGAAACTTTCTACCCCTTCCACAGTCTTGGTTTTCTGGTTGTGCCTACAGACTGCTGTAACTGGTGGGCTATTAGGGTGCACACTAGCTCTGGGTTTCATTTGGGTGGATGAAACCTACGTCTCCAGGGCAGGAGGGAGACATAGGGGTATCCCTGGCATTTCTCGCTTCTCTGTCTTCCCTGGGGTCCCCTGAAAGCAGACCCTGAGGACAGGATGCAGGTGCTTTTGCAGGGAAGTGGTCCCAGGAGGCACAACCTAAGAGCAAGAAGTGAACCTAGGAAGGGAAGAAAGCTTAATACAGGGTTGTTAATGTGGGGCTCCTGCTGTGTGTAATGGGGGCTGCATCTGGCTGGGGGTCTCTGGGACATTGCATGAAGCACATGAATGAGGGCAAGTCCAGGGACATGAATTCAGCTCGTCCAGCTGCCCGGTGTGTAGGCTGACCCGGTTCTGGCTAGAGAATGCCCACTGGCAGAGAGACACTCAGAAAGATGTCAGCGAGGATGGTCCTGTCTGTGAGCCACCTGCAGCATGGGCTGAGGGAGGGCACCAACCGCATCTGCTGCAGCATCTGACTGGGGACACGGGGCGGGAACTACAGAGTTCTGCAAATTATTATTTCATTGCAGGATATAAGAATCCAAATCTCATAAGGTGCAGCCACTCTAACATGACTGACTCTGGCACCACCTTAGAAGTACCCTGGTCCCTTCAAGCCAAAAACCAGGGCTTCCCCCAAATCCTCATCTTTTTTACTCCCATATCCAATCAAACCCCAAGACCCATGGATTCTTGCCTCCTTCCTGCCCTCTAGGCTCTGGACTCATGTCCTCCTATCACTGCCCAGTCAAGCCAGGTGGCCAATGAGCCGGCAGTGTGAGCCTCAGCGTTCCAGCCTTGCCTTGCTCCTCCCTCGCTCCATCCTTGCTGTTGCACCAGCCTCAGCAGTATTCATCAGTTGTCTATCCCTGATCTACCTGCTTTTGTTATTTACTTAATATTTTCCTTCAAGTTGACGTGCCTGTTTGATTTATGTACATTTATCTTCAAAACAAACTATTAAAATCCTATACTATTTTAAAATCCTTGTGAAATCATGAATTTGACATTCTATCTAAAATGATCCAGCCTCTTTCCTGTTTCCCTCCTTGGTATCCTCTTGGGGATCAGGAGTGGGTGTTTGGGTGGGCATCCTAGGGGGGCTGTTCCCGTCAGCAGGGAGCCTGATTCTGGGTACCACTGCCAGCCCCCAGCTACTCCTTCAACATTCTATCTAAGCTTTAGCATCTCCCCTCTGGAATACCAGCTCTCTTCTGGCAGCCCTCTCTGCCTCCTATCCCCCTTACCCCATCCAGACCACCTCAAACAGATGCTTTATAACCCAGGGTTGGCCACACTACACCCCTGCTCAACCCCCTTCAGTGGCTCCTATACCAGTGAGACAGGGTCCAAACTCCTTTCAGTATTGGAGGATTTCTTGACCTCACCCCCTCCACCTCCTCTGCCTCCTCAACTGCCACCCTACACACACACACACACACACACACACACACACACAATTAGAGTAGCACTCACCTGCTTTCAGGCTTTTAGCTACGCTGTTCCCTCTGCCTGACATTTTCTTCCCACATCTTTATGTACCTGATGCTCTCCTCTTCATCCTTCAAAACCTATTTCAAATAGCAATTGCTTTCTAGATTGTATTCACTCTCTGAGCTCCCAGAAGAATTAATCTCTCTCTCATCTGGCTTCCCACACTCCTCTGTCTGTTACAGTACAAACCATCTGGTGTCATAGAAGCTTGTTTAGATGCTCCTCTTCCTATGTGGCTGGGGGTGTTTCTTTTAAGGAAAAGGGTCTGAGGTGTGTCTTATTCATAAAGCATTCACAAATACTTATTTAGTACCTTCTGTATACTAGGCACAGTGGAGGACATGGTAGATACAGTCATGAGCAAGACAGACCCAATATTTCTCTTCTGAATCTCACAGCCTACAAGGGACTAAATACACAGACAAACAAATGAGTATATAACTTCCAGATTGTGGTAAATAGTATTAAGAAAGCACCCTCGGTGTTTGGAGAGAGAATGACAAGGAATGAATTTGGATAGGGCGGAATAGAAGGCCTTTTGTGGGGTGACATTCGAGCTGCAACCTGAAGAAGACAGCAGGAAGAAAGGCTGAGGGCAGTGTTCCAGGCAAAGAAAACAGCCATGCAAAGGCCCTGAGTTGGAAAAGTGATATATTTCCTGATGAGCATGGAGGTCAAGGTGTCTGGAGTAAGAAGGAGAACAAGATGAGGTTACAAGGATAATGGTGTCTAGGGACTTTCACTGGTGGTCCAGCGGCTAAGAATCTACCTTCCAATGCAGGGTATGTGGGTTTGACCCCTGGTACTCTTGCCTGGAAAATCCCATGGGCAGAAGAGCCTGGTAGGCTGTAGTCCGTGGGGTCGTGAAGAGTTGGACACGACTGAACGACTTCACTTTTCACTTTCATGCATTGGAGAAGGAAATGGCAACCCACTCCAGTGTTCTTGCCTGGAGAATCCCAGGGATGGCGGAGCCTGGTGGGCTGCTGTCTATGGGGTTGAACAGAGTTGGACACGACTAATGCGACTTAGCAGCAGCAGCAGCAGCAGCAGGGGAACTAAGATCCCACATGCCGCAGGGCAACTACTGAGCCCACACACTCCAGAGCCTACATGCAGCAATGAAGATCCAGCACAGTCAAAATTAAAAAAAAAAAAAAAAGGATGGTGGTAGGCAGATGACATAGAATAGAGGAGACATCGCTGATGGTGCTTCAGTCATCAGCACACACACACCCTGCTGCCTTCCTGTGTCTTGCTGCCTGAGAGTCACTTACCCATAGCCTTGAGCTTGGCTGAATTTCAAGGACAAGTCAGGAGAGTTAAAGCCCAGGGTGACCCTGGATCAGTGAGGATCAGAATTTGGAGGATAAACACCCCCATCTTCCCTCAGGGCCAAGATGAGTCCAGGATGTGCCCTGGGAAGGGAGACACCTGGAGCACCAAATTTGAGATTCTCACAGTTGTGCAAGCGTCGAGTCAGCATCTGAGAGCAAGCACCTCCTTAACTGTTTTTTATAATCGCTTTATCGAGATGTAATTTAAATACTATAAAGTTCACCCTCTTAAAGTGCACCATTCAGTGGTTTTTAGTATATTCACAAAATTGGACAACCATCACCACTCTCTAATTCCAGAACATCTTCATCAGCCTGAAAGGAACCCTGAACCCATTAGTCACTTCCTGTCTCATTCCCATCTCATCCCAGCCCCAGGCAGCCTCTCATCCTCTTTCTGTCTCCATGGATATGCCTATTGTGGACAGAAATGGAATCATTCAGTATGTGACCTTTTGTGACTGGCTTCTCTCACTTGCTGTTGTTCAGTCGCTAAGTCGAGTCCGACTCTGCAACCCCGTGGACTGTAGCCCACCGGGTTCTTCCACTTCCGGGTTCTTCCCTCCGTCCTCCACTATGTCCCAGAGTTTGCTCAAATTCATGTCCACTAAGTCAGTGATGCTATCAAACTATCTCATCCTCTTTCACTTAGCATAATGGTTTCAAAGTTCATCCAACATACCATGGATGTGTCAATACTTCATTCCTTTTTTATGGCTGAATAACATTCCATTGTCTGGATAAACCACATTTCGTTTATGCATTCCTCAGTTCGCAGACGTTTGAGTGGTTTCTACTCTGAGGCTATTATGACAGATGCCGCTATGAACACTCATATATGGTTCTGTGAGGTAGTGTGTTTTCATTTCTCTTGGCTGAATTACTGGGTCATATGTTAACTCTGTGTTTAACCGTTTAAGGAATTGTTTTCTACACTAGCTGCACCATTTCACGAGCCCAGCAACAGCATGTGAGGGCCCCAAGTCCTCCACACCCTCGCCAGCGCTTGTTCTTGTCTGTCTTTTGGATTGGAGCGATGTGGTGGGGTGGGGTGGGGCGGTGGTGTGAAGTGGTACCTCGTGGTTTCTCCTTGGCTTTGGCACCCTAGGTACCTCGCTTGTCTCACCCCAGTCCCGGCTCGCGATTCCTCGCCCGTCCATGGGGCCTTTCGCATTCAGATACCTTCGTCTCCACATAGTCCCTCCGAGTGTCCGCTGCGGGACTGAGCCCATGGTCCACAGCGGTAACACACCGTCACAGCGCCCCCTGTTGGCCTTCCCGCTCATCTCGCTTCCCAACTCCCCACTCTCGCTTTCTGTGATCACCTCCCGGTTAAAGTTCTTGTCCCCAAATCCTTATCTCAAGGTTTGTTTGAGAGGAGCCTGAACTAAGACATATTGCCGGAAGGGTCGCAGTGAGGAATTAACGTTGAAACTCTCTAGGAGTGACAAGAGTTCTAAGCAGTCTGGGAGGCTGTCATTGTCCTGGGACTGGCACTTGCCCACCCGGGGCTGGAGCTGGGTCCCAGAGACTAAGGCTACAGGGCCCTGGGGGTCCTGGGTCTAATGCTTATGCACTGGTATGTGGGGCTGGGTGCTGGGCACTCTGGCAGGCAGGGCTGAGTCTAGGAGTAGGCGTGGGCTAGGGGTCTTAAGGTAGCCTGTCTGCTGGTGGGGGGGGGGGCGTTGGGGGGCTGTGTCATCGCCCAGCTAGTTGCTTGGCTTGAAGTGCTCCAGTACTAGTACCTACTGCTGGGCTGGGGCACAGCTGGCTCCTGAGGCTGGTAAGCTAAAGGGAGGATTCCACAATGGCACTTGCCAGCACCAGCGTCTGCATGGTAGAATTGTTGTGTATGTGGATTCGGCTCAAAAAGCCAACAAACAGGCCAGGTTGGTGGAAACGAAACTTTGCTTTATTTCAGATACTGGCAACTGTGGGGTAGGGGGCTATCTGTCCAAAGGCCACACCCCCACCCCAACTCCCAACAAGCAAGGGACCAAGAGCTTTTATAGGCAGAAGTGCGAGGCAGCTACATGCAGAGACAGCACATCTTCTAACTTCTCTAACAGTCATCAGATTGGTCATCAGTGGTCTGGCCAGCATCATCTTGGTTGTTTTAGGTACAGTGAGTCTTCAGTTCCAGGGTCCATTTGTTCCCATTTCTTTACGGCCAAATCTCAGAACTGCGGCAGCTCGTGTCCTGGGTACAGTCTGGGTTGTCAGGTAGCTAACTTCTCCACCTGGTGTTCTAGACTCTATAAGAGAGCTCACAGGATATGACTCATGGCTCAGAATATTATCTAGAGCCCTTGAGAAAGAACTAAAGATCCTTGACTATGCTTCTTGACTACATTATTATTATTATTTTGTCTCAGACTGTCTCCCTTTGTTTCTGCATTTCTCACTTCTCTGATTAAACTTACTCTTTGACTAAAGTTTTCCACAGACAGAAGGCAGGCAGAGGACATGGGGTGGGGGGCTTGGGCAGGGCAGGGCAACGGGGTGGGCAGGACAAGGACCGTAGGGTCTAATCTGTTTCAGAATGAGCTTGCAAAGATGGGAGGGAGTGTCTGTGTCCCCAGGGTGAGCCCCAGTTGCCTCCTGCCTCTCTGGGAGACTCTCCAAGATCAGCAGGTAGGTCCGAGGCAGGCTTCTTTCAAATTACTGCTTCTGCCCTGGGTCCTGGAGCGTGTGTGATTTTGTGAGTGCCCTTTAAGAGTGGAGTCTGTATTTCCTACAGTCCTCTGGGACTCTTGAAAGGAAGCCCTGCTTCCCTTCAAAGCCAGATTTTCTGGGGACTCATCTTCCTGGCCCAAACCCCTGGGGTTGGGGAACCTGATGTGGGTCCCAGGCCCCTCACTCCTTGGAGAGAACCTTCCTATCTTGTTGTGCTTCCTTCTTTGTAACTTGTGTTGTAGCAGATCTTTTCTGGTAGGTTCCAGTCTTTTCCATCAATGCTTATGCTATCAGCAGTTCTAATTTTGGTGTGCCTGTGAAAGGTGGTGGGGCTTGGGGTCTTTCTAACACCCTCTCAGCCAATCTTTCTACTCACTTTAGTTACTACACAGCTTATTTAAAAGCTTTTATTGTGGCAAAAATACACATAAATATTTTATCCTTTTTGGCGCCATTGTAAAGGAAATGTTTTCCTTAGTTTCCTTCAGATTGTTCATTGTTTGTGAACAGAGATGCAGCTGACTTTTGTGTGTTGACTTTGTCTCCTGCTAATTGGCTGGATTCATTTATTAGTTCTAACAGGGCTTTGGGTGAAATCTTGAAGGTTTTACATATAGGATCATATCATCCATGAAGAGAGATCACTTTATTGCTTGCTTTCCAATTTGGATACCTTTTGTTTCTTTTGATTGCTTAACCTGGTTAGAACCTTCAGTACTGTGTTGGATAGAACTGGTGAAAGCAGACATCCTTGCATTTTTCCTGATATTAGAGAAAGAGCTTTCAGGCTCTCGCCGTTGAGTATGATGTGCGCTGTGGGTTTTTATGTATGGCTTTTATTATGTCGAAGTAGCTTCCTTATTACTAGCTTGTTCAGTGTCTTTCTCATGAAAGGCCATGGCATTTTTTTCAAGGACGTTTCTATATCAGTTGAGATGGTCATGTGGGGTTTCTTTCCCCCTTTATTGTGTTAATGTGGTGCATTACATTGATCGATTTTTGTATGTCAAACCATCCTTGCCTTGCTGGGATAAATTTCACTTGACCATGATGTATAATCATTTTAATATTCTGCTGAAGCAATATTTTTATGGATCCACCTGATAGATTAATGAAAATAAAAACAAAAATAAATGAATGGGACCTAATCAAAGAAAAGTTTTTGTATAGTAAAGGAAACCGTAAACAAAATGAAAAGACAACACTCAGAATGGGAGAAAATATTTGCAAATGAATGAAGGACAAGGAATTAATCTCTCCAAATATACAAATAGCATATGCAGCTCAATATCAAAACAATGAAAACAACACAATAAAAAATAAGCAGAAGATCTAAATAGACTTTTCTCCAAAGAAAATATACAGATGGTTAAAAAGCACATGAAAAGATGCTCAATATCACTAATTATTCAGTTCAGTTCAGTCGCTCAGTCGTGTCCGACTCTTTGCGACCCCATGAGTCGCAGCACGCCAGGCCTTCCTGTCCATCACCAACTCCCGGAGTTCACCCAGACTCACGTCCACTGAGTCAGTGATGCCATCCAGCCATCTCATCCCCTGTCGTCCCCTTCTCCTCCTGCCCCTAATCCCTCCCAGCATCAGAGTCTTTTCCAATGAGTCAGCTCTTCGAATGAGGTGGCCAAAGTACTGGAGTTTCAGCTTTAGCATCATTTCTTCCAAAGAAATCCCAGGGCTGATCTCCTTCAGAATGGACTGGTTGGATCTCCTTGCAGTCCAAAGGACTCTCAAGAGTCTTCTCCAACACCACAGTTCAAAAGCATCAATTCTTCGGCGCTCAGCCTTCTTCACAGTCCAACTCTCACATCCATACATGACCACAGGAAAAACCATAGCCTTGACTAGATGGACCTTTGTTGGCAAAGTAATGTCTCTGCTTTTGAATATGCTATCTAGGTTGGTCATAACTTTCCTTCCAAGGAGTAATCGTCTTTTAATTTCATGGCTGCAATCACCATCTGCAGTGATTTTGGAGCCCCCAAAAATAGTCTGACACTGTTTCCACTGTTTACCCATCTATTTCCCATGAAGTAATGGGACCAGATGCCATGATCTTCGTTTTCTGAGAAGCCCTTTATTTCAATATTACTTCATTTGGGATTAAGATAAACTTCTAGGCAATAATGATTCTCATTGTCAAATGATTCTCATTTTCAGAGTTTTTAAAAATCCAGCAGTGAGAATCCCTCTTCAGATATATGTACTCAGATAGTCCACAGATTCTTTCATTCAACAAATATTTCACCAGGCGGTCTGCTAGAAAGGAGGCTTATATCAGGAAATGAAACAGGCAAACATCCTTGCCCCCATGAAATTTACATCATGGAGGGAGAAGACAGATAATAAACAGTAAACATGCTGAATGAATAAATTACATAATATGTTAGAAGGTGGTAAGTGCTGTGGGAAAAAAATAGGATTGAGTGAGAAAGATCTGAGTGTGGGATAGGTTGCAGTTTCAGATAGGATGGTGAGGTCCGCCTTGTTGAATAGATGGTACTTGAACAGAGATTTACAGGAAGATGTCTGGAATTTGCGAGAAACAAACACGAGACTGGAGGGCTGCAGAGGTGATGTCAGAGGGGGAGCAGGGAGAATCTGCTAGGATTAAAGGGACATTGGGGATTCCGAGGAGAGTATTTACATGATCTGATTTATTTTTTAATGAAATCACCATGGCTGCTGACTCTTGACCACAGCAGAGCAAGGCTGGAATAAGGAGGCCAATAAGAAGGCATTTGCAATAACCCAGGTAAGAGATGATGGTACCTTGTATTAGAATATTAGTGGCAGAAATAGTGAGAAGTGGTTGAATTCTGGAGTTATTTCAAAGCTGGAGTCACAGGGATTGACCAGATGTAAGAAAAGTGTCAAAGATAACTCAAAGGAGAAAAGGGAAGCCTTGCCATCAGTTGAGACGGAGAACACTGCAGGCAGAGCAGATTTGGAGTAGGGGAAGGATCAGGATTTCTGTTTTGGATACTGAGTTTGAAATGCCTGCTAGATATGCAAGTGATGGTATCCAGTAGACAGTTCAGGAAAGTGGTATTAACCCCCTTCTCTGTCAGTGTCAGACACTGAGAATTAATTCCTTATCAACATGTCGTGGCTTTTGCATACCAAACTTTTGTTTCTGGAAACCGTATGAGGCACTCCCCAGGATCAGTCCTTTCATGGACTGTGTCAAATTATTTACAGATGTCTGCAAAGTGATGGGAGAAGGGTTCTTCATCTCTCAGAGCTATTAATACTATACAAAGGAAAAGCACTTGCTACTGGGAAGAGCATCTATCATGGGCACCTGAAATCATCTGGAAAACCAGAAAGAGCATCTGAGGAAGCAACAATAAAACTAAGACCTAAGAATGAGTTTGGCTCAGCCAGATGAAGAAGGGGAGGGACAATATTCCAGGAAAATGATAGGGGGTGTGGCACATGCAAAGGCCCTGAGGCAGGAGGGAAAAATTTTGAAACTTTCTCTTTCAATTGCCTCTTAATTCCATGAGCCCCAAGATTTTGCTGATACATTTCCTTTTTACTTAAATTAGCTGAAATTCCACTGCTTTCCACCAAAGGAGTATACACTTCAAATTTTAGGCAGGAATGTTTGGCTACAGTCTGCACTCTTTTCTCACAGTCACATCAACCTGAGCCTCAAATCCTCACCTTGATGGACTCACTGGCCAGTTCCTGTGTTAATGGACATGTGGATCCATCTGGCTTCTCCAAGGAAAGTCAAAAGAGTATTCTTGTGTGCAACTAAGTATTGAAAGGCTTCTGATTTCCTTTTCTCCTCATGTTGGTTCTTCAGAGGGAGTCGATGGCATGATCCTAAACACGCAGACCTAACATGGTCTCTCTCCGCAGCACTTCTTGCATCTATTACCTCCTCCCATCCCTGTGTCTGGGGCAATCACGCAGCACAACCCTAGACAGACAAAACAACAACAAATCTCTACCCTCTGGGGTATATTTGAACTCAATATAGTCTCCTTAAGCCTGCTATTCCCTCAGTCTTACCCATTTCAGTAAGTCCATCCATTTTCAAGCACAAATCCCAAGAATCATCCTCAATTCCTTTCTTTATCTCTTCACATTTTAAGCAACCAGCAAATTCTAACAGCCTTGCCTCCAAAGAAACAAACCAGCCCACTTCCCTGCATCACCATTGCCTCCACCCTCCATGAAGCCACCATCACCACCTAGACATCTGTCCCGGCCTCCCCACCACCTCCCCACAACCTCTCTGGTTCTCCAATCTATTCACTTTACGTAGCGTGATCTTTTAAAGATACAGGTATTTTGCTCAAAGCCTTTCAAAGGCTCTCCATTGTCTTAGGATAAAACCCAAACTCCTTTAAGACCTTGTGTGATATGACCATGACCAGGTCAATCTCTTTTCACCCCCACAGATCCAGCCACACTGACCTGTCTATGTTCTCTAGACCAGTCCTGATCTCTCACCTCTGGGCTGTCTCAAATTCTATTCTCTTTTCCTATAATACTGTCACCTGTATTCATAATCCTTTCTCATCCTCAGGAATCCAGTTAGATGTCACGACCTCCAGGAAGCCTTCCTTGGTCTCCCTCACACTAAAGGGACCTTAGGTCCGCTTTTTTATGATTCTTCTCCTTCACACAGTGACAGCTTGTAATCTCCATGTCTGGCTCCTCCACCATCAGACTGTGAGCTCGGTGAAGTCAGGGGCTTTTTTGTTCCTGTTCACCACTGTATCCCTACAGCCTAGCATGATGCCTGGCTTACACTAGGAACTCAGTGTTTGTTGTAGGGTTGGATGAATGAATGACAACTGGGATTCTGCAATCTAGGCTTTACAGCGAGTCTTTGTCAGGATCCCATTATCTTCTGGGATTGACTCGGTCACCTGGGAAGGAAAAGCCCCCTCGGTCCTAAATTCTCCAAGGAATATTAGGGAGACATGTTACAGCTTATTCAAGCATGAAAGTCTAAGCTTCATTTATTGTCCCTAAAACAGCTATAGATTATAGTTATGTTCTGCATGAGGCAGGAATATGATTTTTCATGTTTTCTCAGCATTCATGCAGAGGCCTGACATAGAGGAGTTAAAAATGCAAACTTCAGGTCCACATGGCCTGGATTCAAATCCAGTTCTGTCACCTACAGCTGTGTAGCCTTAGGCAACTTCCTGGCTTCATCTTCCTGAATCTTCCTTTCCTCTTCTGTAAAATAAAGGTAATAACAATTTTCTTCTTATAGAATTACATTGAAAATTAACTAATACAACTCATGTAACATTCAGTGTCTAGCATAGGGAGTATCTAACCATTACTGGTGAAGAATGTAACAGGTATTGTTCATACAGTTAATATTGTTAACTGTATTATTCATACAAGTAATAATAGGTTGAAGACAATTTGTTAAGAATGTCAGGCATTTCCCCATATTACCACTAGATGTCGCCACAGACTAGGCTAAAACAGCCATAAGTTCCAAATGTAGAAGCCCTGAAGTCTGGAACCAAAGGACCTGGGAGAGACTGAACACAGCTTGGGCAGGAACTTCTCAAGGTCATGATAGCAGGTCTGGGACTTGACTCCGCTTGTCCTGCCTCCTTAAGGATGACAAATTTAAGGGCCATGGTTGGGAGGCGCCCTCCCCACCAGGGTTCCACAGCTCATCCAGCCCTGGGGATAGCCTGTTCTGTCCATTTGTTGCTGTTCAGTCACTAAGCTGTGTCCAGCTGTTTGTGACCCCATGGACTGCAGATCACCAGGCTCCCCTGTCCTTCACTATCTCCCAGAGTTTGCTCAAATTCACGTCCATTGAGTCAGTGATGTTATCAATCTCATCTTCCGCCTCCCCTTTCTCCTTTTGCCTTCAGTCTTTCCCAACATCAGGGTCTTTTCCAGTGAGTTGGTTCTTTGCATCAGGTGGCCAAAGTATTGGAACTTCAGTAACAGTCCTTCCAACAAATATTCAGGGTTGTTTTCCTATAGGATTGACTGGATTGATCTTGCTGTCCAAGGGACTCCATTGGTATTAATAGGTAGCTCTGAGTGCTAACTTTGTGACGCTGTTAACAGAAAAAGGGGCTTCCCTGTGGCTCAGCTGGTCAAGAATCTACCTGCAATGCACAAGAGTTGGATTTGATCCCTGGGTTGGGAAGATCCCCTGGAGAAGGGAAAGGCTACCCACTCCAGTATTCTGGCCTGGAGAATTCCATGGATAGTCCATGGGGTCGCAAAGAGTCGGACATGACTGAGCGACTTTCACTTCACATACTTCACTTAACAGAAAAAGTGCTATTCTAAGCATGAACTTCTTGAATTCTCAGGAACAAACACACGGGACAGAGTCTCAAGTTTTCCTCATTATACCCATGGGAAACGCGAGGCACAGAGTGGTTAAGTCACTTGTTCAGTCACACAGCCAATGAATGCAGAGTGGGATTAAGACCCTGGCATTCTGGCTACAGTCTGTGCTACCAGAGCTCACTGCTTGGTAATAGTGCTTTTTATTACATTTTTAAAATTAGAGTATAGTTGAGTTACAAAATTAGTTTCTGGTGTGCAGCATAGTGAGTCAACATTTTTATAGATTATATTCCATTTAAGGTTATTGCAAAATAATGGCTGTATTTCTCCATGCTGTACAATATACTCTTGTTGCTTATTTTTATACACAGTAGTTTGTGTCTCATAATCTCCTATCATTGTCTTGCCCCTCCTTTCTTCCCTCTCCCTACTGATAACCATGAGTTTGTTCTCAACATCTGTGAGTCTGTTTCTGTTTTGATATATATTTGTGTCTTATTACATTTTAAATCTTTTGATATCACGTAGCTTCTTTAGTGATTTAGCAAATAACTATTACTCTCTTCCAGTTAAATTTCCTGACTTTCCTGTCTTGATAAGGAAATAATGTCGATCTGCAAAAAACATAATTGTCATGTGGAATGATGATATAGGAAAGTAGGTCTTATCGGTTACCCAAAGCTTGTGCTATAAATAACAACCTTCTGCTGATTCGTTATCATTTAGCTCCAGATTTGCCATCCAGTTCCAACCAACTTCCATGGACCTGGTTACCAGCTAAATCAGATGCTTGGAGGAAAATGAGAAAGGGCAGAGATTGTCCTGGCTTTTCATCCATCCATCCATCCATCCACCCATTCATTTACCAGTTACTGCCTCCTCCTTCCTGCCAGGCCCTTTCCTGGGCTCTGAGGCCAAGAAGTGACCTCAAAATGAGCCCTGCCCTCAAGCAGCTGTAGCCAAGTGAGAGTTAACAGATGCAGGAAGTGCCCACAGATGGGCGTTGCGTAACCACCTACCTCCCTGGATTGTGTACATAGGGTGTTTGTCGTCCTCGTTTCTCTATTCTCCATGCCTAGCACAGGACTGGGCCACGTTTTAGGTGCTCAGTAAATGTTTGCTGAATGAATGCAAAGGCTTTGTGGAGGAGGCAGCGTTTGACCTGGGGCTTCGACACTGGAGAGGCTACTGACAAGGTGAAGATGTGGTGGCGGGTAGAGGGGATCACCCCCTCAAGAGGATGAGTGACAAGGCCATCTTAGAAGGATCAACCTGGCTGCAGTGTGGGGAATGGTGATTCTGGGTGAGACGGGGAGTCGGGGGGTGCGTGAGGAGGGAGTCATGCTAGGAGGCCAATACAGTGTCAAGGAAAGAGAGGACTGTGGTCTGGACCAAGGCTTTGATAGTGAGGCCAGGAAAGGCCTGAGGGGAGATTGTGAAGGAATGGACAAGATGTGGGAGGCGTGAAGCAGGAGAGGGTGGGAGTCACAGATGAGTCTGGGCATCTGGGGGAGGGGGCAGGTTGGCTATGCCTGGCAGGAAGTTCAGGTCTTTTGAGCAAAATCTGAGGGCAGAAAGACCTTCCAGGTCCCTCAATTCAGTGCTGGTATCATTTCTACTACCTGGAACAGAGCTGGGCGGGAGGGGGATGGGTGCAGCTGTCCAGTGGGTAAAGGGAAGAGAAGTCAGTTCCTTATGAATTAGAGGCCCTGCCTCACCTTCACCTGTTTTCTGGGCCCTGAGGGAGAGAAGGTTTGCCCCTGGGACCTTGTCAATGCCCAGAGGGTCGCTGGAAGGTGACGTTCCTCCAAAAACGCACGTTCTGATTTTTGCTCAGCTGCACACGTTGCACACTATGGATGGCAGGACCTCCTCCTCCTCCCTCTGAATAGCTTTTGTTTTTCTTGGGATATAACATACATAAAGTACACAAAATCCTCTAATCTTAAGATATAGCTTGCTGAATTTTTGCCCACATCATCACCATCCAGACTGAGATATGGACCTTTGCCAGCACCCCAGAAAATTCCCTCCTGTTCCTCTCCCATCTCTATGCCCTCCTCTGACCCAGGTGACTACTATTCTGATTTTTAGAACCATAGATTAGTTTTGCCTGCCCTTGAACTTCCTGTGAATGAAATCATACATAATGTATTGTTTTGCGTCTGGATTCTTTCAATCCACATACTCTACATGACTATAATCTATACTGTCACGAGTCAGCAATTGTTCCCCCACCAGGGACTGAACCCAGGCCACAGCAGTAAAAGCCCAGATTTCTAATCACTAGGGCACCAGGGGACTCCCAACAATTTGTACTTTTGTATATATAAACATAGTATTCGATTGGCTGGACATGCCATAATTTGTTTATCCATTCTTCTGCTGATGAACACTGGGTTATGTCCACTTTGAGCTATGAATAAATCTGCTATGAAAACCCTTGCACAAGAGACTTTCCTGCCAGTACAGCGGTTAAGAATCTGCCTTGCAATGCAGGGGAGTTGGGCTCCTCCCTGGTGGTGGAATTAAGATTCCCATGTGCCACAGAGCAGCTACTGAAGCCCAAGTACCACTAGAGTTCCTGCACTGCAAGGAAAGGTCCTAAGTGATGCCAAAAAGATTCCGTGTGCCGCAACTAAGATCTGACACAATCAAATACATATTTTTCTAAATCCTTGCACAAGTCTCTTTGTAATAAGCACTCATTTGTCTTGGATGGAAAGCAAGGAGTGGAAATTCTCGGTCATAGCATAGGTGTCTGCTTACATTCAGCAGAAACTGCCAGTTTTCTGAAGTGATTGTACCAATTTCCTCTCTCACAGGCAGTGTGCAAGAGTTTCGGTCGCTCCACACCCTTGCCAATGCTTAGCCTTTCTCTTTTCTAAACAAGAGTTTCCATTATGAGACTCCTCTTTTCCTCCAGTGTTGGATGTTGGGTGCACCTGGCCTGAGTACACAGATCCCTCAGTCCAGAGGCAGCAAGACAGAAGTCACATCTAGTTTGAGTCTTACCTCCAGGGGGAATGGTCACCTCCTTGATGTGGATGGGACTCCAGGAACTAGGGTGGCCATTTCATGACCGTGAGTATGAAACCAACATGAGGACAGCGGGGCAGACCTGGAATGGACCTGAGAGATGGAATATCTGTGAGGACGTGGCCAAGCCATTCAATTAATCTACCACTGAGTGGCAGGGTACTTATTTTTTTAAGCCAAGTGAATTAGGGTCTTCTGTTTGGAACTAGAATCATAAAGGATACAGTCCATAAGTCCCCCTGGTAACCAGACCGAATGGTGCCATTTCCCCCCTCCACAGCAGTCAGCACCACTGAACACTCCCTCCACCCTTAAACCTTCTTTCTGGGATCCCATGCTCACCTGGTCCTCCTCATACCCCTTGGGTCACTGCTTCTCAGCCTCCTTTCTTGTCTCTTCCTCCTCTGCCTACTTTTAAATCTACCTTTGTTTTCTAGGCTCTCATCCAGACCCATGACGTGCGTGCTATGTGTTGATGCTACCAAAATATGTGTCTCCAGCCCAGAACTCTCTTCGGAGCCCCAGTCTCATATACAACGGCCTGTTGACCCTCTCAATCCAATCATTGCCCAGGCTTTTCAAACTTGCCTTCTTAGCCAAACTTGATCTTTCCCCTCAATCTGAGCCTTCTGCAGGCTTTACCACCTTAGTCAAGGACTCTTTCATTCCTGCATACCCGAGGCAAAGATGGAGGTGTCATCACTAATGCTTCAACAACCACCCACATCCCATCTGAGATTCTTTGCATCTCCACCTCCCCAAGCCACAACCTTGCCAGGGTCACAGGTTGGCATCTGGAAACCTTCAGCAGCCTTCTACCTGGTCTCCCCACACCCACTGAAAGTGTTTCCTGAGCCATGAAGCCGGGGTGGCCTTTCAGAAACCCAGACCTGGTATGATTCCCATGATGCAAATGGTTCTCCTTACTCTCAAGGGAAAATCCAAATTCATTAGGTAGCACTATCTGCTCTACTTGCTCATTCCTCACCCTCACTGGCTCCTTCCCTCCTCCACAACATCTGGGACAAGTGGTTCTTTCTGCCTAGAACGTTTCCCCTCTCAGTCTTGCCCCAAACAACTCTTAGCTATCCTTGGTTTTTAGCCTAAATGCCAGCTTCCCAAGGAGAGTCCACCCTCACTCTTCACCCTACATTTGTTGTTGTTGTTTAGTTGCTACCTTGTGTCCAGTTGCAACCCCATGGACTGCAGCCCACCAGGCTCCTCTGTCTCTGGGATTTCCCAGGCAAGAGTACCCCAGCTGGTTGCCATTTCCTTCTTCAGGGATCTTCCCGACCTAGGGATCGCATCTCTTGCATCTTCTGCATCGGCAGGCAGATTCTTTACCACTGAGCCACCTGGGAAGCCCTCACCCTACATTAGGACTCCATTAATTTTTCATAACACTCTTCATTCCCCCCCAGCACTTCCCATCATGCATAATTATATATTGATTTGATTAAAATTATTAACAGTGATCATTTTGATGTTTTAAAATTTTATTGACATATAGTTGATTTACAATGTAATTTATGCTATACAGCAGTGACTCAGTTATACACACATATATATTCAGTTCTTTTCATATTCCTTTTCATTATGGTTTATCATAGAATACTGAATACAGTTCCCTGTGCTTTACAGTAGGATCTTATTTATCCACTCTATATGTTGCATCTGCTAATCCCAGATTCCAAATCCATCCCCCTCCCCCCAACAAGTCTGTTCTCTATGTCTGTGCGTCGGTTTCGTAGATTTGTTCATTTGTGTCATAGTTTAGATTCCACACGTAAGTAATTTGATAACCAGTCTCCCACCCTCCCCGACTTTCCCCCACTAATCGGGCAGCGTTTTGAGTTAAAACAGTGCCTATGTCACTCTCCATTCTATCCTCTTGCCTTTAGCACTGCACTTACATAGTAAGTGCTCAAGGAATGTGTTTAATCAGCTAATAAATGGATACATTGAGTCATTTAATTCCTATAAGCAACCCTGTTATGTAGGCATCCAATCAGACGGGGAAGCGAGGAGTCAAGGCAAGTAGCAAAGTACAGCACAAGGGGAAGTTAGGTCCTGATCCAAGTCAAATCGTAAATTCTGAGCCGGAATATTTCCGCTCCTGACCGCTGGCCTTGGTAAAGGGGCAGGGGAGGAGGCCGACTTAAGGGTTTCCCCGCAGGACACGGGTCATCCCCAAATGTGGAAGTGCTCACCTACGGAGACTAGGGTACACCCCCTCCGCTCCCTGAGTGTAAAGATCACAATCTACTGCATATGCATGAGGGGACCAAAGGCGCTGTGACTCGGGGCTGTTCAGGATGCGCCTGATCAAAAACTCTTCGGATTTGAAGCGTCCAGAGCCCGCAGATTTCGGCACACACTAATAAAAACCTTCAAATGGTCATCTATGCAAATGTTAAGAGCGTATGAGGCCAGGGCGAGCCCCCAGAATTTAGGTCGCTTGATCAGGCGTCTGATGTAGGCAGCCCGATTCCAGGAGAGGTCCTCGACCGGCTCGACTAGAAGACGAAGGGGGCGGGTCCCCGGCTTCCTGCGGCGTCGGTGGCGAGCTGAGGTGGAAGAGGGTCGCGGCAGCGAAGGCGACAGCAGTGGCCGCGGCGCCATGGCGGGTCTCGCAGGTACCGTGGCGTCGGCCTCCGGGGGGCGGGATGAGAGGCCCTCATGCGACCGCGCCGCCATGTTGTCCCTTCGGGGTCACCTTAAGGCGTCGTCCGGTCCCTCTCTGGGGTTTTCCTTCCGCGCACCCTGGGGGCCGCCCCTGTCCGGTGTCACGTGATCGCGCTGTTTGGCCTCAGGGCCGGGCCTTGTGGGGGGCGGGAGGTGGGGGGAACTACCTTCCCGGCCCGAGGGCGGGTCCCGGGCCTCCTGGGTTCTCGTTCTGGCCTCCAAGGTCAGCGCTCGCCTGTCAGCTCCCGGGAAGGGGCAGGCAGAACCGGGGAGCGCGGGGCTGGGGGTGCGACCACCGTGTCTTCAGCCCCTGGGACCCGTGGCAGGGGGCCCAGCTTGTGAGAGATCTGTCACTCTGTCCCCGCCACTTCAGTTGCTTTTTCCTCCTCTTTCTTTTAAAATCAGAAGGGGCGTGGGGGAAAGGGGGGAGAAAAGGGTCTCCCTCCCCGGGTCCCCGCCGTGGTGTCTGGGGTGATAGGTTGACGCTCTGCTTTGGGGCGCGGGTGGTTCTTCGTCTCTCTAATTTTACACCAAGTCTAGACACCCGTTCCCTTTCCTACAATGTACATGGGGAGTGGCTCCCAAAGGCAGCTGAAGGAATGAAATGCCTGGCACACTAAATGGCCTGGAAAGAATGGGGGATGGGGGACAGTTGATTTTTCCTTCCCTCTTCCACAGCTTCTTTAATTTCCTTCCAGGCCTGCATGTCCCTTTGCAACGCTAAATGTTGGGGCACACTGGGGTCTATCTTAGGAAAGAAATGGTCTTTCTGTTTATAGGTATGGATCGTGTTTTATCCCTTACAGGGAACTGGTGTCTTGGGGACCACTTCTCTTTGCCTTGCCTGACATGGTACCACCGTCCCCTCAGCCTTCTGGACGGCAACACCAAAGCCAGAACCTCCCCCACCCCCCAAAAAAGTTCCAGCTTAAGTGCTAATGCCAAGTGTTAGATTTTGTTTATTTGTTTGTTTGAAATCAGAGACTAATTAATGTCAACCAAAGCTGTTGAAAGATTGCGGAGCCCTGGTCGGTTTCCAGTGACCAGATCACTTGTGTAAAACTAAAACAGGTCTTGGTAGAATTTCTGCGAATAACAGTTTAACCTTTTGTCTGTAATCTGTTGTTTCAAAGAGGAATCTTGAAGCCTGGGTTTGGTTGTGTTTTTCTGTTGTTGTTCTCTTATCTTCGAAGCATATGCATTCCATTTCAAGCCTGTCACTGTGAGATATACCAAGGACCCTGTGTTGCTTGCCTCTCTGACTTCCTGTTCTGGGAATGCTCTGGAATCTGGATCCTGCTGGGGAATGGGCCCCGTGGGAAAGGGAGAGGGGAGGTTGAGCAGGACCATAACCAGAGAAGATGGTGGCATGTCTCTGGGGCTTATAGAGGAAATCAGAGGTCACCAGGGAAAAAGACTGTTGTGAGACTAATGTTTTGTATGTGTGTGCACGTTTAAATCTCTGGGGGTGAAAGTAACTGCAAATTTAGAATCTCACTTTAGGGTGCTGGCTCCTGAGTAGGTACAAGTTTGAAAATAGTTGTCTAGCAAATGGCTTACAGCACACCTGCTCACACTTCCAACCCACGCGTAATAAGCTGTTGCTGTCCTGCAGCTGAAGCTCAAGAAACCTGTCCTTCCATCGCAATCCAAATGTTCCACAGGGAGAGGTAATGGTGTCACATAGCACCCCATACCTCTTAACGGTCAGGGTACCTAAACCCCTCTGGGGTTTAACTGAAGCTGGTTAGGCTAAGAGACTAACATCCTCTGGGGGCATTCGTCCCAAGAGCCTTGCCTGCTGTTGGAGTCCCACTCAGCCATTCCAGTTCCTTCATAACTCATCTGCTCTATCCTTGGTCTCGTGGGGGCAAAGCGGGGGTGGTAAAGAAAATTTAAGGAAAGGGGGGTGCTGTGGACTAAGGGCTTTGCAACAAAATTGTAGTCATTTTTAACTCCTCCCATTGTTCTCTATCAGAATAAAATGTTTTAATGGTATTGCTTCTGGAAAAAAAATTGTATAAACAAGTTAGGTTTGGACCAGACTCTAAGCACTGCACAGGAGTAGAAAGTGAACATATTCCTTCCGTCTCCTCCAGTGGACTGTGTTTCCTCCCATAACATGAGGGCTTGATGCGGGGCAGAAGGGCGGGGGGAGTGGACATCGCGCATTTAAGCCACCTGTGTGAGTGCAGCCCACCAGGGCAGCCCTGGCCGGGGAGTCTGTCATCTCATCATGCCGCACTCAGAGTCCTGCCGATGGATGGATGGAGGAAGCCCTGCAGTGGGGCTTCACCAGGATCATCTGGGAAGCCCTGGGGCTGCCAGCAGCCTCCTGCCTTTTTAAAGGGGGGGCCTACTGTGTCAAGAGCATCCAGACACTTCCATGCTGCCTCATCTCGTCTCCCTAAGCCCGGCTGCCTTATACCTGGGCCAAGACTAGAGCATCTGGGGCATTGGGGCCATGGGGCACACCCCTTGAAGGCTCTGCGAGGAAGGGCACCCTTCATTGAGAACAGGTGTTGGAATATGTTCACGGGTCTCCCAGTTTAGTGTGGAAAACCACGAATACTCCCAGTCTTGAGGCTTGCCAAGATATGGGCTTCAGAAGGGAGGTGTGGACATTGCCGGCTGCTGAGTCACCCTGGGGCATGAGGAGATCTGCCCCGCCTTCAGGCTGTGGTAAGGACTGGAACCACCCAGCCCGAGCCTTGGATCCTACATCCCCACCCCAAGCCTCAGATTGCACATCCCCAGTCCTGTTGAGTCCTGATTGCCACTTTGATGGCCGAATGTTTCTATGATGGCCAAATGTTTCTAGCAGGTTGGGGTTCCCTGGGATCTTAGCAGTCCTTTCACAGAGGGGAACTAAAGGGAGGACTAGGAGTGACCTGACCAGGTTCCCTGGGCTGACCAAGGCAAGGCCACTATCTGAATTGAGGTCTGCACCCTCCACCCCCTTAGTTTTCTGACCTTGAACTCAAGTTATAGGTGCCTCTGAAGGTGCTGGTGGTTGGCCTGAGAAATGCTAGGGCCTGGATTAGGGGCGGGCAACATGAGGCTCAAGGGATTGAGGTCCTTTGTGCTCCAGAAGTGTTTGCGACAGCTGTGACTAAGGGATTTAAGGAAGTGGCAGAAAGATTTATGGCCCTCCAACTCACTCCCTGGATATTGACCCGGGAACAGGTGTGTGGTGACAGGAACATATAAAGCCACAGACGAGGCTGAACAGGCGGCAGGGCCACTTGGTGGGGCAGTCAGCTGACCCCACGTAAAAGAAGCCCTGACTCACTGAGGAGTGGGAGAGAGAAGTCAGGAGCTGAGCAGCCAGCCCACCTACCCACCCTGGCATGATGGCAGGGGAGAGCCCAGGGTCGGGGACCTGGTAAGCACCCTTAAGAATATGGAGGCTATGGGTGGGAGAAGCCGAGAACCCAGTGATGGGGAAAGTGAGCTGGAGAGAGGTTCCTGAGGGTTGGGGAGGAGGCCCTGGGGGACTAGGCCGGCCTGGCAGGATGCCCATGTCGTGGTCCTGGTAGAGGTTATAGGGCCTGAAGGGGTGAGCTGGGCAGGGGAGGGCCACACCACACCTTTTATCCCAGGGAAGCGTGGCGCGCTGCAGTCCATGGAGTCGCAGAGTCAGACCTGACTAACGACAGAACACCAGTAGTGTCCAAACCTGTGTACCCCATGCTTATTTCCTTGGGGATCCTAGATGGATTCCCAAGACTTTGTGTTCTCAATTCCTGATTACCCTCTTGGTCCCTAGTACCCTCAGGGATGTAGGGCTCCTCCCACCTTTCCACTCCTCCTCCTTTCCCTCCTACCACTTCCCCCCCTTTCCCCCTCCTTCTACCCTTCCCTTCCTCCCATGTTTCCCCCCTCCCACCTTTCCCCCTCTCCCATCTTTTCCCCCCTCATCTTTGCCAAGACCCCTATCCCAGGATGAGTGAAGCCCACCCCTTTGGGGAGGGATAAGTGGTCCCTTATTTCGAGACCACAAGTGAAGATGGTTCCCCTTTTTCCTGTGGGTGGTGGGGGGTGAGGTCCTTTTTCTTAGGACAGTGTTGAGATGAAACTGGGTGTGTGAAGGTTTATTCCCATTTTGTTGCCTCCCCCACCCCAAGTAGTGTGCCCACCCAGACCAGTCTTAGAAGTATCTTAGAAGTATGTGTTGAAGCCACAAGAAGTGACAGAAGACAAAATTTTTGGTGCGCCTCCACTGCCCCGCAGGGTCCTGGGACACTGTGCGAGACAGGGGAGGTACTTTTTTATTTTTAGTAGAGGCGGTCCCTGTCCTCCAGGAGCTTACAATCTAGCCGGGGAGACACAACTAATGCACACTTATTCAATCATTACAATTAGCAATTACAATTAGCAATTACCACAATATTGACCACAATTGCATGAGACCTGGGGGATTCAAGATCAGTGAGGGGCTGGGGGCTTGGAGAAGGTGTTTTGATAAAGATGGGATTCGTTTTCGTGCTCAGTAGGTCCAAATTGAGTGACACATTTCTTTGGGGTGGCAGTGAGGGAGAAAGGGGAATCGAGGGAGCAAAGGCAGCAAGGCTGGAATGCACATGCCGTAGGCAAAGGACAGTGAGGGCCCTGCTCTGCTTCTTAACCCTCTCCCCTCACCCTCTGCCCTCCAGTCCTGCCACACAGGCACATAGTTGTCGCTCGTCTGCTGCACCGAGATTCAGGGCTTCGGCTGGTGATGTTGGAATGTCCATTCTGCTGGCTGGTGTAGTTGTCTGGATCTCTGTGGTGTGGCCTGCTGGCATGGCCATGGCTGCGGGGCTGGGATGGTGCTGTCCCGACTTGGTCCAGATCTGAATGCGTTGCCTGTGCCCAGATCTCAGGAGTCTGCTCCCCCTAAGCCCCGTTCCTCCCTCTAGGCCACCCGCAGTGGGAGGGGTGCAAAGGGGTGGGGAAGGGATCTCTTGTTGTCGTCATTGTCGGTGCTGCTTCTCCAGGGGCCTACCAGCCCCTCACTGACCTTGGCAAGTGCTCCTCTGGCGAGAGGGCACAGGGGACGCCCCATTCCTGCGCGGCGCTGGCTCCCATGCTGGTGGAATGGCACAGGAGCACCTGGTGACACGGCCGCCCAGGGGAGGGGGCTGGGGCCTCAGTTGGGGGCCCGCTGGCGGCGCTCTCCCAGCACGTGCCGTCCGGTTCTCGACACCGTGTATGCCAGCTTCTGCAGGGAGTACCTGAACACCTGTGGCGAGTGAGAGACCCAGGACCTGCCCTTAGAGGCGGGCACCCGCAATGTCTGCAGCTCTGCCGGGCCCGCCCTCGCCCCGCCCCCTGCCCCGCCCGCCTGTCCAATGAGGAGAGGCGGGTGCGGGCGCAGCTTGTCCACGAGTCAGGGCAGCTGGAGCTTTTCCAACTGTGCTGAAGGCTGCATGGCCGCAAGCTGATTGGACCCACAACTTAGGTATACCTCACTTCTCGCAATGGGCTGTGTCCCTGGAGGATTTCGAAAAGCGAATCCTACCCAGTAAATGCAGCATTCCAGGAACACCTTGAAGGAAATATGCGATTCCTTTGGCAAAGGATTCCTTTAGCAGGGAATTCTTCCAACAAGGGGTGCTTTTAGGGTAGATGATTTTATGGACAAAGCGCTTTCTTCTAATTTATTTCTTTTTACACAAAGCAATTTCACTATTTTTAAATAAAGCGAACTGTCCTTTTTCGGAAGCACTTTTCCCCTATTTTTCCTGAAAAGAACCTTTTCCTCTAATTGCTTTCTTCAAAGCGCTTTTATTGATTCATAATTTCTGTTAGCTCCTTTGTCTAATTTTTTTCTGCAGTGCGTTTTTTATCTAATTATTTTTTTCTTCCAAGTGCTTTTGTCTGATTTTTCCTGCAATGCGCGATTTCTCTAATTCATTTTTTCCCGCGAATTTTTCTGATTTGTTGTATTCGTGGCTTTTGCAAAGTGCTGGGTTTTTTCCCGAGAAATGCCTTTTTCTAACTTATTTTTTGTCCCACCCCCGCAAGTGCTGTATTTTCTAAAGGAAAATTTTTCCGCAATGCGCAATTTTTTTAAGGCAGAAAAATTTCACTTTGTGAGCGGTAAAGTCTCTCTTCGCAAAACAGAAGTGCCCCGCCTCCCTCCTGGGGTCGAATCTGGTGTAGCGGGATTTTCTTACCACGTTGGTCGCTAAGAGCCTCGGCGATCATCAGCGGCAGGCGCCCGCCGCGCCCCAACTCTTTGTTCCCAAGCGGGCGCACTGGGAAGGGTCTACGCAAGGAGGAGGGTGCAGGGAACGGGCGGGGGCGTGTGCAGTGCCGCCGGCGGCACTTGGGCGGGCAAGGATCGCGGCAATTGGGGCAGGACGGGTTGGGATGCGGCAACTGCAACGCGGGCTTGCCGGTTCTGGGGACGCGCATGGGGACCCTCTCCCACCCAGAACCCGAGCATGCTTACCTGCAGCAGCACGCGGAAAATGTACCAGCCGATGATGAGCAATTCAGCCGACGCTGCAGCCACTGCCGCCATGGTTCCGAGACTGGTGGGTGGGTGGTTGAGAGCGAGTGCTGCCGGTTCCGAGGTCCGCTGGCCTCTCGGAGTCCGCTGTTGGGCGCACTGCTGCAGCCGCGGTGGCCGCGCCTTAAGTATCTGCCCGCTGCCCAAGTGCGCATGCGCGCTTGGGCGGGGGGTCCGTGAGGAGGGGTAGCTGGGGGCGCTCCTCATTCGTCAGAAGAGGAAAAAAAAATAATCCATCTGCTCTTTCCACATCGACCCCCGCCTCCTGAGTTCATCTTCGCCCCTTTCCAGAAGATTCCGCTGTGCCCGCTCTTTGAATTTTAATTTAAAATGGAGGGGAAATGTAACTCTGAGTTAGCGCATAGGGTGAAAGTAGAGGCGCGCACTTCTTGGTAGCAGAACCCCTCTCTCTGACCCCAAGCCTGCAGATTCGAGCCCAGTGTCCGATGCTGCGCAATATCGCACCTTTGGGCTCAGGTGGAAAATCAAGGGGACCTAAGTTAGAGAGGGATCATCTGCCCCGCGGAGCAAAAACAGGTGCCCCTTCTAGAAGCCTTGACTTCACAAGTCCCCTGCTCAGTATTCTTTTTCTAATACTCAATGTGTTAGAAGCCCACGTCCTCTGCAAGAGTCCCTGCGCGCAGAACCTTTCGGGGATTCCTCACATCCCGCTTCTTACGGTTGTTAAATCTGCAGCCGTGGCAGTTGTAGGGAGCTGAGCCAGGACACTGAGCCCTAGGTGGAAGAGCGATAGTCACCGGGTGTCTACCTTGTGGGATGGGAAGTGGGCGGGATGGCGCCTTTGTGTGCGCGGAAGGGATGGGATGAGCTCTCCAAAGTAGTGGTCTGAAGGCGCTCTGGGATAGTTTTCTGCTAGGTGAGTTATTTCAACCTCTGCTCCCCTACCCCCAGGCCCTGGTAGGTCTTCCTCAGCCCGTGAGGTTCTTTGTACCCGTTAAGCTGGACGCCTGGAGTTCGGAGCGGGGTTTTGGTACAGCCACGGGAGGGTCGTGGCTGCTGCGGTTCAGATAGCAGGCGCGGCAGGAAGACCGGATTGCGATCTGCGAGTGCGGCCCTGGCGTATCAGTGGCCCACCGCTCAAGCGCACTTCTCTCCAGCGACTGCCTGGCACAGGCGCCAACTGGCATTTGCCCCAATATGGATAGACAATTAATTTTGATTAAAATCGTATGGAGGGCAAGTTCTATACAGTGCCGGCGGCAGATGGAGAGCGTAAGTGAACTTGGGCAAGTGGTCATGTTGAATGAAGCAGAAGGGTGATTTTTTTTTTTTTTTTTCCTATTTTGACTTTCGAAGAAGTTGGCAAATTTTGGCAGAATGACACTGGATTATTTGAAAGAGCCAAGCTCGTTCTGGGCTGCCATCTTAAAGCAAAATATTTGGAGATGCTGCGGCAGCTTCGCAGAGATTGCGAGGAACCATTGCCTGCAATCTGCCGCCTGCGGTGCGCGGCTACTTTACACCAAGCACCTGCTGTGAAAGAGACTACAGGCAGAATCCTTTTCTTATTCCGCGGGGGCACAGCACGGAGCCCATGGCCATCCGGTGGCAACCACAGGGCGGTATTGTGAGGTCTGGGCCCCTTGAGGACGGGCCGCAGCCCCAGGAGGCGATACATGATCTCTGCTGGGCAGGGCCCAGGCAAAGCCAGTCCACTGTGCCGGACCTGCCTAGAGCCCTCTGGCCGAGCTCCCCCCCACCCCCCCAGAAGGGGAGATACCCAGGACGCTTCTTCAAAGGGTGGCTTGAAGAGGAGTAGACTTCCATGGGAGGGCAGGGAGGAAAGGGCATTCACATTTGGTGTTGTTAACCATGATCCATTTTTCCAAATAAGTATACATTCTGTTCCTGTTTTTTTTTTTTTTTTGTCTGTTTGTCTGTCTGTCTGTTTTGTGTCTGTTTGTCTATTGTGTTGACTTTTCTCTTCAGGATCCCTGCTGCCTTGGTGATCCCGGGCTGACAGCCAGAGAGCACAGCGGCTCAGCTCCTGGAGAGCGAGGGTTGAAGAAAGCAGAGGGCAGCCGCCCGCGCCCGCTAGCTCCTATTAGGTCGGTTCCTGCAGCGGTGCCCGGTGGCCTTGGCGAAGGCCCTGTCCGGCAGAGATCATGTATTGCCTCCAGTGGCTGCTGCCCGTCCTCCTCATCCCCAAGCCCCTCAACCCCGCCCTGTGGTTCAGCCACTCCATGTTCATGGGCTTCTACCTGCTCAGCTTCCTCCTGGAGCGGAAGCCTTGCACAATTTGTGCCTTGGTTTTCCTGGCAGCCTTGTTCCTCATCTGCTATAGCTGCTGGGGAAACTGTTTCCTGTACCACTGCTCCGATTCCCCGCTTCCAGAATCGGCGCACGACCCCGGCGTCGTGGGCACCTAACAGCCAGCCCAGTTAGCTTTCCAAGGAAGCAGAAGACGGGAGGGGAGGCATTGACATAGGTCATAAAGCATTGGAGTTTCAAATCCCGCAGTCCCGCGGGTGCCACATTCCTGACGGCGCCTTTTTGGCCTGTGATGTTTTATCCTTATAATGTGAATAATGGGCACTGAGCGGTGCTTTTATTGTAGAGTCCTGTAGTCGTGGGTGGTCTTGTGGTTGTGTGTGTTCTGTCCCCATCTTGGCCCCCAGCTGGCAGGATGGCCACCCCCCTCGCCGCATTCCCGCGAGGCATCTGCACCCATCCTGGTCAACTGCCCCAGCATGACCGGGGCAGATAAAATGCCAGTCTCATTGTCACCTCTGTCCTCCCTTCCGAGTATTACTGACTCCTCCGTCCCTCTCTTGGCTTCCTGTAAGTTCTCTTTACCCCTTTCCTTTTTTGGGGAGCACCTGTTCAAGACAGTGCTCGTTTTTGCACTTATCTCGAATATAAAGAGATTGCTGACGCCCGAGAGCCTCGCTTTTTCATCTTTCTTTCCCAGCTGACAGGCTAGATAGCACTGTGTCTCGCCTGCTGGCCACAGATCTTCAGTATTTTCCCCCAAGTCATTTTGAAGGAAGAAGTAACAGATTTTCATCCAGGGGTCTGAGCTCTTGCTTAGCCACCCAGCTTCGCTTCCTTTGCCCTTCCTCCTGCCTTTCAACTGTCGTGAGGAGGGGGGCCTCATTGTGTCTCCCATGCATGCGCTGCAGGATTGATGTGCAGTGTGTTTATGTAGATCTAGCAGTCCCCAGCCGAGTGAATGGGAGCGTACTTGTGTGTTTCATAACAGCCAGGATCCCCTCGATACGTGTTTGGATATTTTTTGGTGTGGTGTGCTGTGCGTGCTGCGTGTGTGTTTACGTACCTGTACAAGTACATGTTGTAAATCCCCTTTAAAGAAGCTTTATCGAACGTGTTCTGATTTTGAGGTGTCACAATAGCTAGCTCATAGGTGCCTCTACAGTGTGTATTTAGCATGGGGATTGCAGAGTGACCAGCACACTGGACTCCGAGGTGATTCAGACGAGACAGAGGCGAGCAGTGGCCATCGCCCTCGTGCCAGGAGTTCCTCCAGTCCTGCGCGTGTATAGACTGTACCTTACGAAGAATACACAGGAAGACTTTGTGACTGTCACTTGCTCTTTTCTTTTTTCTGCGCTTCAGTAAAAGTGTCAGCAAACGAGACTGTCTCCTGGCCCCTGCCCACTGGGGATCAGCATGGTTGTTCCTCCAATCTAAAGCATCCATCTTTCTCTTGCCTGAAGCAGGAGGGAGATGGGCCAGGCAGAGGACAGAACCGGAGGCAGTCCATCTAGGGAATGGGACCTCAAGGCCACACTTGTGGGACATTTGGACTGCTATTCTGGAGCTTTTATTTCTGGTGTGTTCGTTGCACAGCTGTTTGAAATGTTTAATAAAGCTTTATAAACTTTACTCTGTGGTTTTATGTGGCTGCAGTCCGTTTGGGTAATGGTATTGGATTTCTGAGTTGGTGGGGGGCAGAGGGTAGTATGGAGGGGCAGAGTCCTTGGCGCCAGAGTACCTTAGCCCGAAAATTCGATCTGCTCTCTGGAGAGCAGATGGTGGGATTGAGGGCTGGGGAGCAGAGGGCAGGCCAGGCGGTGAACAGGAGGGAGCCTGAAAGTTTTCAGAGCGGAGACATGTGCGTTTCTCAGCTCCCATGGCTTCTCGCCTGAAACTGTTTCCCTCCGTAGGAGATCGGAGTAACCGATCCCTTGACAAACAACTTAAGACAGCTGGAGCTCTAATCATCAAGGATTTTTATGGTGCTGCTTTTGAAGTAAAAATAAAGTGAAACCCCTTTCGGCATTTCAAGTGGAAAAACAAATAAGGCCTGCCAGCCACGCCAGGGGCTCCGGGCGATGGCTGGAAGCGTGGTTCTATGCTGTCGATGTGCACGTGCTCCCGTGGCCGTGACCTTTGAGACAAAGCCGGGTGCCTTGTCAGGGCCCCATGCTGGGTGTCCATCTCTCCATCTTGTCTCCTAGAAAACGTAACAGGAGCACTGCCTGTCCAAGGCACAGGACTATTGTGAGAGTTTATTGTGAAAGAACTTGGGTCATTTTACCTAGATTGCTAATTTATTGCTATAAAGTACTGTGTAGTTTTCTCCTGCCCTCTTCAGTCTCCCCATTGTCCGTTTATCTCTTTTTCATTCCTACCGTTGCCTATCAGCACTTTCTTTTTTCTTGGTCAAAACTTGCCAAAGATTTGTTCATTTTAAAGGTATTTTAAGAGAACCAAACTTACTGATTATATCTGCTGGGTGTTTTGCTTTCTGATGCTTCTGTTTTTTCTCTCTGCATTCTTTCTTTTTTTTCTTCTGGGTTTCTGGATGTATTTTGTGGTTCAACAAAGTCTTGTCAAGCTGAGGAGTCCTACATGTGGAAGGGATGGTTTGTTCAGCAAACACGGAGTCCCTGTCCTGGACTTGCTGGGGATTTCAGGGCCAAGACCTGGGCCTGACTCTCCAGGAGCTCATGACTCTAGCCTAGTGGGAAGACTTAAGAAAATAGACAACTGCAAATTCCAAAAACAAAACAAACAAGCAAAAAAGGCTTTTGTGACCACGCTCTCCCATGGAGACACCTGGATGATAAATGAAGCCAAGATTATTGCTTATTTTGCTCTCCTCTAGAAAGCAGCTTTCTGTCATAGGTCAGGCTCACTAAAGAGTCACAAACAGGCCTCCCTCCGAAAGATTTTTGGCCCTTTCCAACAGGGAGCCTGCAGGCCGCCCCTCCCCAAGGTGACTGCCAGATCAGCATTCTGTCTGTCCAGCACTGCTCTCCATCTTACCGCAGCAGCACCCAGCCCCTCCTGAAATACCTTTCAGGAAAATGAGAAGGAGATGCCTTTCCTGCAAAAGAGCAGGGTACGAGGTCTTAGAAAACCACACCTGGCAATTCTGGCAGTCTCTGTGGCTCCTAGTGTGAAATGACTGGTACCTGATAACCACAGGATTCCATGAGGCCTTGGTCTGGGCTTTTGTAGGAGCTGGTCCATGCCCTCGTCTGGCCCTCAAGTTTCCTTATAGGTAAAATGTGGTTTTTGGAGCACACACAGTCTTCCTACCTCTAACATACAGGAAGTCCTTTCTCCTAGGGTCTTCGTGTCCTCCTGGATGCACTTGAGGAAGGTGACTGAGCTCTGGGAAGGTGGTATTGCCCTTGCAGGGCAGCCTGCATGTGCTTTATGATTTATTCACTGTACCATGTTAGCCCAGGAGGCCTCTGTCAGGAAGCCTTCCTGGACTTCTGCCCTCTCCCGAGAGATCCACTTGCCCAGGTGACTTCACTCAGCCCTCTGTTGAGTGCTAATGTTCATTCAGACTTCCTCAGTGACTGGGTTTCCCCCCACCTCCCAGGGTCTTGTGTTGTTATTCAAGCCAAGGTACTCAAGCCATATGGAATCCTGTACGGAACTAGGCCTTGGGGCCACACAGTGGACAAGATGGATCGTCTCTGTCATCAGGGAGTCATCTGAGCTAAATGGAATGATGTTGGCAGATAATCCCACAGATAAGATATAACAAGCGCCCTAAGAGGAGAGGACCTGGTGAGGTTCAGGCTGAGGCCTGAAGACCAGTGTGAGTGCTGGAGCCATGAGATAATAAAGGAAATGTTATTTCTCACTGTCTAATCAAAGCATCTCTGGCTTATAGCTAAAGAGACTGACTGGGCTGAAAGTAACAGGAAGGACTATCAGGATCTGCCTGCCCTGGAGGGCAGTGTTGGGAGAGAGTGAGAGGGTCTAAGGTTGACATGTTGGTGTCAGGCCCACAAACTCAGTCCTGAGTGAGAAGCCTTCAGTTTCCAGCTGATGGAACCATCACAGATAAGGGTGTGCTGGGGATAGGAGTGACCCAATCACAGCAGCGTTTAACTTAGGATGGGATTTTTTTCCATTGGGAACACAATAGCATTTGAGCAGTGAAAGCAACAGGTTGGCAGGAAGGCCCCTGCCCTTTCTAGATCATCACAAATGGGGAGAAGTGGATCCAAGGAGCCATGATGGATGAGGAAGACGAGGCAGGGAAAAAAGCAGGCTGGGGAGGGAAGACAGAGAAAGATGAGAGACTCCCATTGAACAGCCACAGGAAACCATCAGGGAGGGGTCGTTCTTGTGTTCAGTCAGCTGGCCAAGCCAGAACCCAAGCTCCTGGCATCTAGTGCAAAGCTCACTCTCACTCCCAACCCCCTCCCCCAGCCCACCCCCAATGGGAGAAAGGGTCACTGCCCTGGCAAGAAGGAAGAACTAAGCAGTGCTATCCTTGGCGAGCAAGGGAAGGTGATCCTGACTAATAGCCAGAAGAGGGGCAGAGTTTGGTCTGCCAGGTTCAGGGAGAGAAGTCCACATCTTGCGAAAAACTTGGGTTATAGAGTGTTCTTGAGGTAAAAGGGAGTAGCTGGCTGAGCAACAGCTGAAGGTTTCAGACAGAAGCCCTGGGTCTCCCTCTCGGCTGTCAGGTCTTGGTGGGGTGAACTTGGGGAACAACTTAGGACTGACAAATGTGAGAGATGAGGTTTTGGGGAGCCTAGACCCTATGGCCCCGCCTCTGTGACCATATGTCCCTGAGCCTCAGTTTCCTCACCAGTAAAACGGAGATCGTAGCACCCACTGGAGCTTGACTCAAGGCTGAGTCTTCACACATGTTCTCGCCTCTCTTCTGTGCCCCCACTGCCCTCCACCTACCCTAGCTTCTTAAGGATGCAATCTGATCACCCAGCTCTCTCGCTCATTCATTCCTACAGGGAGTATTTGCCAGGCCCTGTACCAAACCCAGAACCTGAGAAGGCTGTGCGCTGCTTGAGGAGCTCAGCAGGAGGGAGAGCTCCGAGGCAGTCCTGTAGGCGCATAATTACAGTGCCCGTCATCAGGGCTGCACAGAGTTAGGGAGAGATCTCATTTGGGAGGCCGTATGTCAGCACCTCCACAGGAATTCCCTTAATTATTTTTTACAAGCCCCAAAATGACAGTATCCTAAAAGGGAGGGGGACACCTAGACAGTGCTCTTTCCTGAGAGGCCAGAGTCCTGCTTGGCCACTGGCTTGCCCAGGACCATCCAGGAATTTTTGCCTCTTGGAGAGAAATCCCTGCCTGTACGGCCTTCTCCTCACGAGGGACCCGGATGTTCGAGAGTGTCGCATCAGATACGGGTGAACATGAACCTTCTCCACAGGCTGGCCATTGGAGCAGTTCTGGCCTCTCACCTCTCTTCCTGGCAGCTTGTGGAGTGTCTACACGGGGAGGCCTCACCACTTTTTCCAAACCTAAATGCTGCCCCTCGCCGCTTCACACTGCTAGTGGCAGGGAGCTGAGGCCGTGGCCCCATTCCGACCCTCTTCCAGCGTGACCTTGCCCTCCTCTGCCTCCCCTCCAGGCCCATTTCCCCATCTGTTCACCAAAGAGGGGCTGACCCAGGAAGCCGTCCACATTTCCAAAGCCTTCTGTGAAATATCAGTGGACTTTATCCTTATTACTTCAGTCTGAGAAATCTTGATTGAGAGAAAGTGTGTTAAAACAAGCATTTGATCAAAGAATTTTTTGCATTAAAGAGTAAACTCTACATCTCTTGGGTGCAGAAGTAAGTGTCAAGAGTCTTAGAGTCAAAGCAGACTTGGAAGGGTCTCTGAGGGAGGAAGACAAACACAGCCCTTCCGTGGTTCCCTGTCACTTGTGGTCCTGACTCCTAAACTTGGCCATCAAAGCCCCGCACAACCCTTGAGGGTAGGGGCTTGAACTTTGTCCCCTAACCAGGCACAGTACTTGCCTGACCAGGCATGGCATAGACTGCTAGTTGGCTTGCCAGCGGGTGGATGGCTCAATCAGTTACTCTCTAGACTCCCTAAGGAATGAAGTGGGTCGGTCTTTCTTAGAAGTGAAGGAATTCAGTTTACCTCCCAAGTCTACTCTTGGCAACTCTGAAGTGACAGTATTTTCCAGCCTCCAGACTAATATTTTACACACAGATATCACAGACACTAACATGTCACAAAAGATGTGTGAGAAGAACCTCCTGAAAGGCTCAATAGCCTGGTATCCTTTCTTCAACAACAGGTGGCTGTGAGTCACCTCCCCTCAGTGGGCCTCAGTTTCCCTATTTGTAAAGTGAGGCATTTGGGCAAGATAACCCTTGAGTTCCTTTCTAGCTCTGGCATCGCCCTCAGATGCCCTGGTTCCTAGAGCAGTCATTGGACAGGGGTCATGATGACTCCAGGATCTGGGTCAAGTCCACATCTTGGAGCATGGCGGAATGGTGGCGATGGCTGCAGCCCCAGAAGATGAGCCAGGCAGGAACTGGCTGAGAGATTTTTCTGCTCATGGTGAAATGTCCTGGCAGAGTCTGTGCAGGTAGGTTGATGCAGGTGAGGGGGGGGCTTCGGCTCTCCCACCCTTGTGGTCCCTGAATAATGTTTCCTTGTAGAGTCAGAAGCCAGCCAAGACTGTTTGTTGGGTGCCAGCTAGATTCAGCCCCTCATACTGGCCAAGTGGGTGAACCATCTGTCCACACACTGTCCTGGCCAGGCTTCCAAAAAGGCTTTTTGCTGCTACCCTTAAATGCTTTCCTGCATTTCATTGTCACTGTGTCTGGAGTCATACCTTCCCATAGCCTTTTGGTTCCCTGTCTAGGTGGCATATTCTCTGAGGATGTTGTGGTCGTGATGCCATCATCAGCCAGGAATAACTTAGCTTAGTGTCAGAGCCACAAGGGGAAGACTTGTCCAAGGTTGGAGCTCTATTGAAAGAAAAGTAATAATCCATTTTCAGCTTCCCTGAGAGCACACACCCAAATTCAAAAACTTTTGATCAGAAAGGAGACATAAATTCCATTAAAAACCAGAGAGAAAAAAAAAAAAAAAAAAACCAGAGAGAAAAGGAATTGGATATTGAATGTATCTGAAAGCGGAAGCCCCTCTAAGCTAAAAAACAACAAAGTACAAGAAGGCAAAGACCAACCAACTTGACCACATCAAAGCTAAGTATTTCCAAAGTCAAACAGTGTCACAAACAGAGCCAAAAAGCAGAGCGGATGAACTGTTTGCAGATCTATAATGTGTAAAAAGATGACACACAAATCCTTAACAGTAAAAATAACCCTCACCCTTACCCAACAGATAGCTGTGTCATTCACCTCAACAGCATACAGAAGAGAAAATAGACTTGACTGAAATTTTTTTGAGAAAATAATTAAATTTCAGTAATAACAGAAGATCAACAATAAAAACACAATAAAGAAGCAGTAGTTTTCACCAACAAATTTGGGGGGAAAAGTCTACGAATACTCAATGCTGATGAGATACAGTCAAACAGGCACTAAGTACAAAGGGAACTGTGAATTGGTATAAACTTTGGAAAATAATATGATAGTCAAAGAGGAGAGAGATGAAAGTTTCAAGCAAGGGCCAATGACCTATATATTAATACAACATTTGAGTGTCTGCTTTGAAATCTGCCTGCAAGGCAGGAGGACCTGGGTTTGATCCCTGAGTCAGAAAGACCCCCTGGAGAAGGAAACAGCAACCCACTCCAGTATTGCTGTTGGGAAAATCCCATGGACAAAGGAGCCTGGTGGGCTACAGTCCATGGGGTGGCAAAGAGTTGAGCACGACTGAGTGACTAACACTGTGTGCCACCCGTAGTGCTGGGTGTTAGAATGTGAGGATAAATAAGACACTGTCTGCTCTTGGGCATACGGTCAAAGAGAGAGAAAAACACACAGATTCTAAAGTGATATGTAGTGAGAAGGCCAGAGAGATGCTTGGGACATGGGCAAAGCATGGAGCAGCCCAGATGGGTGGTGCAAGTATGAAGCTTCATGGGAGTATCCAGGGAGGTTACTCGTCTCTGCTTCCTGTCTCTGGTTACTTGGAGACATTTAGAGGTGTGAGAACCAATGAAGAGATGATTGCTTTGGTCCAGGTAGAGAAGACAAGGCCTGAATTAGGGTCGGGGCAAGAGGATAGACAGAAGGTAAAATTAGGAGAAGCTGCTGACCGACTGGTTGCTGGGTCAAAGAGTCTAGGATGCCTTCCCTGTTTGTGTCTTGGGTGGATGGAATACTGAGGAGAAAGAGCAGGCTTGGTGGTGAGAAGAGGATTGTTGAGCCCAATTTTGCACAAGTTAAATGAAAGGTGGGCATCCAGGTAGAGATGGCCTATGAGGATCTAGGAGAGAGATTGGACCCCAGCAGGGATTTGAATGAAAGATTCAGATTGTGACTAATGGCGACTGTAGCCATGGGCTTTGCTGAGCTGCCCTTGGAGAAGGTGGCAGCTGAGAAGAGAAAGGAGGGTCTAGGGCTGAGAATCTTTCCCCTGTTGAAGCGTGGACAGAGAGAAAGAAAAGCCCACAGAGGCAAAAGAGACAGCATAAAGAGAGGGGGAAAAGCACCTGGAGCCTGTGTTGGCATGGAAACCCAGGGATGTGGAGCGTTTCCAAGAGAGAATAATCAGTCAACAGAAGAGAAAAGCCAGTTAGATAGGGACGGAGGGCCCACCACACGGAGCAGTTAGGAGCCCCTCAAGCCCCACAGGAGCAATTCCTGTGAGAGGTGGGCCTAAAGCCCCCACAAGGTGGGCAGAGCAAAGTGAAAGGGGGGTACAGCAGGCAGCATGGCACCTGTCCTGAGGAACTTGGAATATGATGGAGAAGCTGCCAGGATTATGACTTGGGTCAGAGAGATTTCTAGGCTGGGCTGAGAGGAAGGCAGGATCAACGTGATGGAAGAGAGGCTGAAAGGGCTGTCACCTAAAGTCATCTTGTCTGTGTAAATCAGAGACAAGATCAAAGAGCATGGATGGCAAAGAGGAAAAATGGCCATAAGTGACCTTGACTAGAGCTGTTTCCAAGAAAGTCTGTCTGCCAGTCTGGAGCTCACAAAGGAGGTGTGAGCCTGTCCCCAGGGGGTAGATGGAGAACTCAGAGAAGTGCAGAGTTCATGGAGCAGAGCCAGACACTGAGCTGTGACCGACATTTCAGGGACGGATGCAGGGATGCTGCTGAGGAGTCCAAGCGGGGCGAGGTGGTGGGGCGAGGGGGGAGAAAGGGCTGAAAAATTGGGGGCCCTGGAAGTCCAGGGAGGAGAGAGCTTCCAGAGGTCAGCATGACCATTAATGTGCGAAAGGCACAGAAGTCAGAGGAGATGAGAGTATCCCTGGTCTTTGGGGACCCCAGCCATAGCAGCTTTGGGGTAGGGAGCAAAACCCAACTGGGTGGGGGTGATCTAGAGACTGGCTGAGAAAGCAGGAGGGGAAAGGGAGACCCGAGGGGACAGAAGTTTCTAGAAGGTACTGTCTCTTACACATTGACATTTGGAGGGAGGAGGGCTATGTGAGGACACAAGAGCAGGGACAGGTAATGAAAGGGGCCCCTGGAGCAGTGGGATTAAGTGTATAGGTGAAGGGATTAGTTGTGTTGGTGGAAAGGGGCAAAATTAAATCATGTACATTTTACCAAGTAACCTGATCCCTGTGTTTTTCTGAAGGTTGTTTTTCTGCCCTCTGAGTACTGACTGCAGCTCTAATTAGCAGTAGTTTCATCCTGCCTCGTGTTTGGGGCTGTGTCTTATTCATTTTTGTACCTTTCGGTACCTAGCAACAGGCAGCGAGCTAGGTAAAGACAGAATAATTATTTCCTGCTTGAAATCAAATGTCTGAAATGGAGGTTCAGAATTTTTTTTTTTAAACCACAAAGATTCTGTGACTATTCCCAAGGAATCAACAAACAGGGAAATGAAAGTCAAAGTTGAAGCTGTCTGTGAGGCTGTCTGGGTCTCAGGAAATGCACTCTGCATTCTGGTGTGGGTACTGCTCTTCATAATTTTTAATGGTGAGGTTGTGATTGTTGTCTCATCTGGTCATTGCAAATCCACCCTCCTGTCCTTACTGAGGTAGACAGAGACTGCTAGCCCCATTTCACAGATTAGGAAACTGAGACCTAGAGTGGTAGGATAGAAGGAAAGAATCATGAGCAATGAAGTCGGTGGGGATAGGTCTTGAATACTGCATTCAGGGTCTTCACACCACTCCTGGTGTAATCTAGCACGTGTGCTCAGGCACTGTCATGTCTGACTCTTTGTGACCCCATGGGCTGTAGCCCGCCAGGCTCCTCTGTCCAGGGATTTTCCAGACAAGAATACTGGCATGGGTTACCATGCCCTTCTCCAGGGGAGCTTCCTGACCCAGGGATCGAACCCGTGTCTCCTGCATTAGCAGGTGGATTCTTTACCACTGAGCCACCTGGGAAGCCCAGTATCTCCTTAGACCAAGAAGGAGTCTTGGTCTAACTGGTTGCACTTGGGCCTCATGCCATCGCCTGATAAGAGCTGGGTGGCAAGAGGTGGGGCCTGAAGGAGGGGCTTCTGTGGGTTCTGTGTGAGAGAGCATCCCATGTCGCACCACAGCCATGTAAAATGGAGAACAGGAAATCTCCCTGAATGTAACAAGGGCTGTTAAGGGGGCAATAAAGAATGCTGGAAAGCCCGACATCCCCACCCTCGCCCCCAGACATCTACTAAGAAGGAACCAGACAGAGGCAGGCAGA
Source organism: Bos mutus (assembly GCF_027580195.1). NCBI lineage: Eukaryota > Metazoa > Chordata > Mammalia > Artiodactyla > Bovidae > Bos > Bos mutus. The sequence continues at coordinate 50,776,550 of NC_091629.1, read as the reverse complement.
CTTGTTTAGGAGGCCATTGTCCAGATAAGAGTGAGAGAAGTCTGAAGTCAACCAGTGGAGAGGGAGTAGATCCAGAACTTAGAGGAGATTAAAAACCAGAAATGATGATTGGCTTTTAGGAGGAGAGAGAGAGTGAAGACAAAGACTCCTGTGTGTCTTGGGTAGACAGTGGGGAGGCCCCTGGGAAGATGGGGAGTGAGTTTGAGGGGCAAGACAGTGGTCTCAGATACAGCCAAGGGGTCAGGATCATAGTCAAGTAGAGCCCAGCAGGCACTTGAGTCAAGGATCAGGGGCTCAGAAAAAAATTCTGCTGGGAGTACTGGCCTAAGGCCATGACCACTCAAGTAACAGGAACCCTGAGAATGAGTAAGATCACCAGAGAAAGAGAATTCTGCCCAGGGCAGAATCCTACGGTACAGTGACACTTGAAGTACCAATCAAGGTGTGGGTAGGTGACAAAGGAGAAAGAGAAGGAAAGGCTTGAGACATGCGACAACCAACCAGGAGAGTGGGTTGCCATGGAAACCAAGGTAGTGAAGGGTTTCAAGGAGAAAGTAATCAACACTGTCAAATGCAGCAGAGAATTCCAATAAGATAAAGACAGACTCCCCCCCCCGCACCCCCGCCTTTGGATCTGATGATTAGTAAGCTTTGGATGCCCTCAATAAGAGCATTTTGGGGGAGTGATGGGGCAAAACTTGAATAATGTTGAGATGTGAGGAGGAGGTGAATTCGTCACCGAGAGTTCTTTGAGGAGTCCGGAAGGAAGACTTGGAGATGTGAAGGACAAGAGTGGGGAGGTTGAGCAAAGGGAAGACAGGAGCAAGTTCATAGGCTGATATCCACTCCCAGATTCGATAAGTGTTGTTTAGTGACAAAGTTGATTCATTCCACATATTCTAGTTTACCACCTGTTTGTGCCTGGCAGTCTGCCCAGCATTGTGGATTCTGTGGTGAATGAATTGAAGTAGGCAGATTTCTGTTCTTGTGGCATTTATATGATAGTAGGGGAGAAAGATGTGAATCACGTAATCACACGCATACATGTGTGATTTCCAGCATTGACAGAACACACTCTGAAAGAAAGGTAGCGAGTGCTGGAGGGTGTACCAGGGCCCCTGCCCCAGGCCAACTCCAGAGGCCTCCCTGCAGCGGCGACACTTGAACCAAGCTGTTAGGGGGACAGAGTTCATGGGACTGAACAGATTTGAGAGCCTGCTGGCCTTCTGGCCAGAGGGACCCGCCCGCCTGTGCACAGAGAGGCGCACTGAAGCCAGAGAGGCAGGCAGGGCTGGGTGGGCAGAGCTCTGGAGGCCGGGCTGAGCTCCTGTGTACCTCCCGAGAGTGAGGGAAGCGTGTTCGAGACCTGCCTGAATATTTTCTGTGCTCTGAGACTGGCTGGTCCTGGAGAAGTCATTAGAGGAAGCACAGGTGGACTTAGGGAGACAAGTTGGGAAGTTACTGTTGTCCTGGTGGACAGTATTTGGACAACACATTCTGGTCGGTCTTGGTGCTGGATGGAAGGAAGATGAGTAAGGAGGGGAGGAGGTGTTCCAGACGACCCCTGAGTTTAGGGCTTGCCTTACTGGTGGTGTGGCAGTGCTTTCCTCAGAACTGGGGAGCCCTACAAAGAAATGAGGTCTGTGAGGCAGACCCCCAAGTCTGGTGGTAGACAGCTGAGACATGCAAGCTAGGAGCTGGGGAGGAAGTGGTTGAATGCGTGGACCTGGAACCCAGAGTGAGAAATCACAGAGACCGTTTCAGTACTCCTGCGGGATCCTGAGTGAAAATGTGAACTGAAGTGGCATCAGGTTTCTGGAGCATTCTGAGGAGATGAGGGAGGCTGAGGAAGAAGAGGCCAAGCATCAACATTTGGGGGCCTGTAGAAAGAAAGATCCTCTTGGGGCACAGAAAAGAAAGGGCGAGAGAGGTCTTTCAACAGAAAGATGGAGTGGTCAGCAGTGGTTATGTGCAGAAAGGTCAGAGGTCAAGGGCAAATCCAGGAGCTCTTCTGAGGTGCAACTGCCCAATCGCCATGGCACCCCTGGAATTGGGCAGTGTAGTGTCTCTCCTGATTGGTACCCCCCCAGGGCCCATGGGAGACCTCAGGGGACCGTAGCAGAGACAGCCTGCGTGGGGGTGATTAAGGAGAGAAGTGAGGGAGCAAAGTCTAAGGCCTTTAAATGAAATTTTAGTCTTCAAGGAAATAGCAATACTGGCATACAGATATTCTGAGGGAAGGGAGCCTGAGTAATGGAGTGATTAAGGATGGAGACAATTAGTGAAATGAGTTCCCACAGGGGTTGGGTTCAAGTGTAGTGGTGGATAAATTAGTTTGGGGCAATAATGTATATTTGACTGAATGGGGCAAAACTTAATTATTTACCTTTTAGACAGTATCTTGATCTCCATGTTCTTTTGGGAGCTTTTATCTGACCTGTGTACCAAATACAACTCTAATTAGCACCACTTTTATCCTGTCTCAGGGTTGGGATCATGTCTTATTATTTTTGGTGTTTCTCAGCACCTAGCAACAGGCAGTAAGGTCTTTGGGTGCCGAATCAATATTATCTGCCTTGGAATGAAAAATCTGAAGTCAACATTCAAACTTTTTGACCAAAAAGAATCTGTGATAATTCTCCAGAAGTACAGTGTGGGAAAGAATTGGTATAAAGTCCTGGTGGCAGGAGTTTGGGGTGGTGGGGGGTGGAGAGAGAGTACAAGAGTCAGCTGTCTTCATCCTTATACATTCTGTCCCATTTATGCCTTTCACATTCATCCTCTCATATGAACTTCACCTCCCCCGGAAGAAGGAGAGCATCACCTCCCATCATAGAGGAGGGAGCAGAAACCAGAGGAGGGGAACGTCCTCTAGTGGTCCAGTGGCCAAGAATCCACCTCCCAGTGCAGGGGATGTGGGTTCAACACCTCAGGGGAACTAAGATCCCACATGCCTCAGGGCGACTAAGCTCACACACCGCGATGAAGACCTAGCATAGTGCCCCCTCCCCCAAAAAAACGGAAGTGCCTTGCTGACATCAAGCACAAATAACAGGAGCTGGATTCAACCTCAGTCCGTCGAGGATCACAGTCCGTCTTTCCAGGATCAGGTTGAGCTGAGAGAAAGAGGAAGAGGAGTCTGTGAGGTGCAGGTGGACACTCCACCTGGACATGTGCGGAAGGTTGGAGGCACGCTCCGACAGGAGACCGGATATTAAAGCATCATATAAAACTTCGGTGATAACATCTGCAATGCTAGCACCAGAGCAGATAGCTCATCCGTCTTAAGAAGCCTCCCTACCTTGTGAATGATACACACATTCTACATTTACACTGAAGACATCTGTATTTTTTTTCAATGTTTGTCTTTAGACCCATCTTAAATGTATTTTCACGTTTAATGTGACACAGAGATCTAATTTGATCTTTTTCCTAACGGATAACCAGGTGGCTAAGCACCATTTATTGTTCCAGCACTATCTTTTCTCCCAGTTCCCTATGTCTACACTCTGTTCAGGTCTGTTGATCTGTTTGTCTACTTCTGGGCCAGCACCAGATTTTAATAAGCAAAAGCTTCATCTTCCTACCTGATCAGGTAAGTGCCCCTCCCTTCCTGGCCCTTTATTCTTTTTTTATTTTATTATTTTGTTTTCCTTTATTCTTTTTTTTAAAGTACGTTGGTTGTATTGCACATTTACTTTTTCACACACACACTTTAGAATCAGCTTGTCGAAGTTCCATGAAAATCCTGTGGGAATTTTGAGAGGGATTTCACTGAAGGGAGAAATGACATCTTTGGGATACCTGTTCTTCCCATCTGTGAACTAGTATCTGTCTCCATTTAATCAAAGTCTTATTTGTTTGGGTTGATTTTTAATGCCTTTTAATAAAGGTTGGTCGATTTTGTCGTAAAGGTTTTTCACATTTCTTATTAGGTTTATTCCTGAGTACCTTATCAGTTGTGTTCTTTTTATGAGTGTAAAAGGCTTTTCTTTTTTTCTTTTTGCTTTCCAAATTTTAATCAGTTTACTAATCATGATGCTTCATTCACTGACACACTCTCGGAGTAAATGTGCTTTGTCCCTGGGTACACAAATGAGAACACAGCACACATATAAAGTAGAACTAATTGACTGGAAATGAATTAGAATTTTTGAATTAAAATTTAATTATACAAGTAATACATGAATACATTTTCCTTTCAATAAGATTAGAGTATTACAGATAAAGAAGTCTCTACTGAATACACCCCACCCCCAGCCTCCAGCAAGACCCCTCTCGCCCTGCTGAGGTAACTGCTCTTAGGTTTTTTGCTGCTTATCCAAAATGTTTTCCAAAGCCCACTGAAGCATGTCTTCTGTTCTCTTTTGTGTGTTTGTTTACACAGACATGGTGTGTACAAGCTGGAGGTGTTACTCAGCTTAGCACACTGTGAGACTCCTGGAATAGCTGACACTGGGCCACAGAGCTCCTTGCCACTGGCAGCTGGCAGCCCTAGCCAGTTACACTGTGTTTGATTTCCTATTTCCTATTGATTGACTATTAAAGCGTTTCCAGTGTCATTCCATTAAGACACACCTGTAAGAGCCTCTTAGGATTGCTCATTTTGCACATGTACAAGTATTTCTCTGGGATAGATACTTAGAAATGGAACTGATGGATTGTAGGGAATGCATATCTTAAATTCTAATAGAGATTTCTAAAAATGTTCTCCATTTGCTCCTTTCTCCTGCTCAGAGTGTGTGTGTCCATTTCCCCAGACCATGTCCAGGTTTTCCATTTTTAACCAGTGAAAAATAGTATCTTGCTTTAGTTGGTATTTTTCTTAATTACCTACGAGGCTGAAGTCTTCATGTGTTTACTGTCCATTTTTTGTCTTTTTGCTATTGATGTTTAAGAGTTCGTTATGTATTTGAATATTAATACTTTGTCATGTATATTGCAGATGTTTTCTACATTGCGATGTGTGTCATTTAATTGCATAGTACCTTTTTGTCTTCGAGAAATTTAAATTTGATACAATCAAATTTGTCAATCTTAATGTTATGCCATTTTTGCAGTCTTATTGAAGAAAGCCTTTCCTATGTCAAGGTCATAAATATTTCCTGTATTTCCTTCTCAAAAATTTATAGTTTCTACATACATACATATTTAAGCTCTTATACTATATCTAAAAAATAAATTCCTTATGCACAAATCTTAGGGTCTAACTTTAATCCCTTCCCATTCCCCCTAAATGGATAGGTAATCGTCCCAACACCATTTATGGAGTAATGTATCATTTCTCCACTGATTTAAAATTGCTGCCTCTGCCTGATACTAAACTCCAGTGGGGGTCTATGTGAGATCTCTTTCTTGTCCACTGATCCATTTGTCTACTCCTGAGCTTGATAATATGCTTTGCTAAGTGACGGGACAAATCCCACCCTCTTTGTTGTTTTTGTAAAATTGCCTTGGTCATCCTTGCATATTTGGCCTATCACATGAATTTTTAAATAGCCTGTCAAGTTTCAGGAACAATTTTGCTAGTATATTGGGATCACATTGAGTTTTGGATATCTTTGAAGAAAATTGACACCTTTTTCATATTTGAATCTTTCTCCCACTGCTTATTGCTCTGTCTCTCAGTTCTGGTCATCTTTTATGTCTTTCAGGGAAGTTTTATTTATTTATTGTAACTGGAGGCTTTCTCTAGTTAAAATCTTGCATATTTCTTGATAAATTTCTTCCTAGGTTTATTACAGGTTTTGTTGGCAACTGTGAATAGGATCTCCTCTCCCCTTGTTTGTTTGGCCCTTGTTTTTCCATATTTAATTTCAACCTGTTTACTAATCAGTGGGCTTGACTTGCAGGCACACATGCAAAGTAACATTCTTCCTCCTTGGGCACAAACATGCAAGCACAACCACACTTGCAGAGCCGGCATAATTGGCTGAAATAAATTAAATCTCTCCAGATTAGACTTTAATTAAAGAAGTAAAGCATGAATACATTTCCCATTTAAAAGTAGAACAATATGAATGTAATTAACGTTTCCTTTGGTCACCTGAGATCCTGGTCCCTTCCCCCTCCACACAGGTGACCACTGTTCAGAGTTTTATGTTTTGCCTTCCATAGTAAATATATAGATAGTATTGATGGAGGTATTTTCAATAAATTATACCGAGTCATAGGTCTTATACTGTATCCTGCATTTTTCCTTTAATCTTATATTTGGGGGGAGTTCCCCAGGTTAGTGATATAGCAGCTCCTGTTCCTGCTTTTTAACAGCTGTCTGCTTAGTATAGTATTCATGCTCACAACTGTACTGTTTCCCCTTCTCTGACATCCATAGACCGGGGGGTTCCTCCTCTCTGCCCACTATAATGACGAATACTGCCAGGAACACCTTGGCACCTGCCAGCTCCTGAAATGTTTCTCTAGGGTAGTACCTGAGAGTAGAACTCTAGCCTCTATGGTGGCCACTGTTTCAGTTTTCATAGACACAGCCCAGGTCAGCTTTGAAAGCTGCTGTGCCAATTTAAGATCCTTCCACAAGTAAATGTCAATCTCCCTTGTTTCAGACCATTGACAGCTTGTAAAGCTTATGGATCTGATGGATGATAAAAAGTGGTTTCTTCTTGGTTTCATTTGTGTTTTCCTGGCCACACCATGGCCTCTTCCCAAGTCTCCTGGCCATTCTTATTTCCTCCCATTGGGGTCATCTGTGCATCTCCTCTGTCCATCTTTCTTCTGTGTTGTTCATTTCTTCCTGACTTAAAGGATCTCTTAATTTTGTATATTAATTCCTTGTTTACTCTATGCGTTGCACATAATTCTCTACCATTGTGACCCTTGTCATTTTAACTGTATTGTATCTTTCATCATAGAACTTTTCATTTCTATGTCAAATTTAGAATCTCATCTTGCCTTAAGAAGGCCCTCTCTATACTAAGATCACAACCATTTTCCTGTGTTTTTCCTAAAGCTTTTGTAATTTTCCTTCTTGCATATATGTTTTATTATTTTCACATTTAAGTCTTTATTGAATATGAAGCTAATTTTAAGTGTGATATCAGTGCTTAATTTTTTAAAATGTCAAAATTGATAACCAATTTTTTCAATACCATTTATTGGATAACATGTCATTTCTTCAGTAATTTAAAATTGCTGCCTCTACCTGACACTAAATTCCATTGCGGCTTTATGTCAGAGCTCTTTCAGGTCCACTGATCTATTTATCTATTCCTGAGCTTGATAAAATGCTTTGCTAAGTGGTGGGACAAATCCCACCTTCTTTGTTGTTTTTGTAAAATGGCCTTGGTCATCCTTGCATATTTGGCCCACCACATAAATTTTTAAATAGACTGTCAAGTTTCAGGAACAATTTTGCTAGTTTTTTAAATTGGGATCACATTGAGTTTTGGATAAGTTTGAAGAAAATCGACACCTTTATCATATTTGAGCCTTCCCCTCGATGCTCACTGCTGTATCTCTCAATTCCAGTCCTCATCTATGTCTTTCAGGCAAGTTTTATGGCTTTCTCTAGTTAAAGACCTACGTATCTCTTGATAAATTTATTCCTGGGTTTATTACAGACTTTGTTGTCAACTGTGAATAGGACTTCCTGTTCTCTTGTTTGTTTGGCCCTTGTTTTACCATATTTCATTTCAGCCTGTTTACTAATCAGTGGGCTTGACTTGCAGACACGCATGCAAAGTGAATGTTCTTCCTCCTGGGCACAAACCTTTGAGCACAACCAAACACACAGAGCTGGCATAATTGGCTGAAAACAAATTAAAATCTTTTCTGATTATACTTTAATTAAAGAAGTGAAGCATGAATACATTTTCCTTTTAAAAGTAGAACAATATGAATGTAACTAAAATTTCCTTCGGCCATCCTCCAAGTCCTGGTTCCCCTGCCTTCCTCACAGTTTTATGTATCTCCTTCCATATAAATGTAGAGTATTGATGGAGGTATTTTGAATGAGTCATCCCACTTTATAGAGATTTTACTGTAAGCTGCATTTTCCCTCCACCATATATTTCTAGGATATACTCATATTGATACAAATAGCCCTTGCCAGTTCCTTTTAGTAGCTATGTTATATTCATTCCCATGAATGGGCCACGTCTTTCCTTCCTTAAGATCTGTGTACATCTAGTTCTATCTTATCTTTCCTCCTTCATAAGCAATGCCACTGAAAACAGCCTCACACTTGCCTCTTCTGTAATGTTTCTCTAGGGTAGTGGTTGAGAAGTGGCATTTTGCTTCTCAAGGTTCCCACGTTTTTAGTTTCAGATATTACCAAAGTGTCCTCCATAATCTCTGTACCATTTACACTTCTGGCCAGAGGGTATGAGAGGATTCCAATCCCCACACCATAAGTAGTTGTTTTAAATATTTGCCAATTTGATGGGTGAAATGGAATCGTTTTTTAAAGTTTATACATACTTGTTTGCTAGTGAGATTTTCAGATGTGTATTAGACATTTGTATTTTCTATTTTCTGAATAATCTATTTTTGCTCATTAAAAAAATTAGGTTGTTTGTCTTTATCTTACTGATTTTATGAGTCTCATGATATAATCTGTTAATCTTTTGTGTGTATGTGTATGTGTGTGGGCAGTTATTTACTTCCAGCTTGTCTGTTGCCTTCAGATTTTTTTAGGAACTTTTGTTAGAAGTTATCGATTTTGACATAACCAAATTTATTATTTTTTTTCCTTTATTCCTTTTATTTGTAGGTCGTGTTTAGGCCTTTTTTACTCCTAAGGTTTAAATATATTCTGCATTCCCTTCTAGTAATTTTGTTTTTCTGTGGGTCTTTAGTGCAGCTGGAATGTATGTTTATGATTGAAATGAGATATGATCTAACCTTTCTCCAAATGTACAGCTGATTATTACAACATGATGGATTGACTAGTTCATTCTCTCCACTGAGCTGAGATGAAGCTCCCTCACACACTGAATCGCCATGTCTAGGTAGGTCTGAGGCCCTTGTTCTGTTTCACCGGCTGTGTATTTCTGTCTGCTTCAGACTCTTTCACCATAGCTTTAGACCACCTTTTGGTACCTGTTAAGTGAAATGCTTCATTTCAGTGTGCTTCCTTTTCAATTATCTCTGCTATTAACTCCTCTTCATGAATTTGAAAACCTGCTTGTCAAGTTCTGTGAATTTAAAGATTAATTTGGGGGAAATCGACATTAATACAATACTAAGGCTTTCAATCCATGAACACAGAAGATCCCTACACTTATTCTGATCATCTTATCTCCCCTTCAGTCCCATTTTATGGTTTTCTTCATAAAGAACCTACCCATTTCCTAATGTGTTTGTTTATTCCTATACTGTTTTATTATTGTTGTCAATGAGTTCTCTCTACTTCCTCCGCTTTGTTTTTTCTCTTGCTTGCTACATTTTTTTAAATCTACTAATCACTGTATTTCATTCATAGACACACACAAAGTGAACGTCCTTCCTCCCTGGACACAAACGTGCAAGCACTGCCAAACACGCAGAGCTGACATAATTGGCTGGAAATGAATGGGAATTTTTCCAAATTAAAGTTTAATGACACAAGTGCAACATGAATACATTCTCCTTTTTAAGAAATAGAACATTGCGGATGAAGCTCAAGTCCCTTTTGGCCACCCACTGCCATCCCATTTCCTTCTTCTTCCCCCGAGGCTGCCACTGTGATGGGCTCAGTGTTCACTTTCTAAAAACTCGTAAGTACATAGTAGGTCCCCGCGGGGACTGATGGTATCGTTGACTCAAATGATGAGAAGTTTATCTTTTCCTTTTCACTTTTCATTGAGAGTCAGTTTTTGTATTGACCTGGATTTTATTGATGTTATAGTTACTGAATGGAATGTCAATATCATCCATCATAATGTTAAAGTGAAGATACGGAAGCTGGGAGACAGCAGTGGAGGGAAGCGGGTCAGAGGACTGACAGGGGTGCAGGGGGAGGCACAGGAGCATCTGTGGACACACAGTGGAGTCAGTCAGGAGTGGAGAGGAAGTAGATTTCTTAAAATGAGACCATAATTCAGAAAGATACGTGCACCGCAGTGTTCACTGCAGCACTGTTTACAATAGCCAGGACGTGGAGGCAACCTAAATGTCCATCAACAGAAGAATGGATAAACAATGGATATTACTTAGCCACAAAAAGCAATGAAATTGGATCATTTGTAGAGACATGGATGGACCTAGAGTCCATCATAGAGTGGAGTAAGTCAGAAAGAGAAAAACAAATATCATATTTGATTTTGTTCAGTCTCTAAGTCGTGTCTGACTCTTTGCAACCCCACAGACTAGCACGCCAGACTTCCCTGTCCTTCACTCTCCCTTGGAATTTGCCCAAACTCATGTCCATCGAGTCAGTATATTAACACATAAATGTAGAATCTAGAAAATGGTACTGATGGGCCTATTTGCAGGGCAGAAAGAGAAACGCAGATGGAGAGAACGGACGTGGGCTCGGGTGGGGAAGGGGAGGGCGGAGTGGGCTGGGAGGTTAGGATTGACATGGCTGATGTACAGTGACCACCGTGTGTATAACAGGTAGCTAGTGGAAACTGCCGTAGAGCACAGGGAGCTCAGCTCGGGGCTCTGTGGAGACCAAGATGAGTGGGATGGGATGCGTACATACAACTGATTCACTTCATTGTACAGCAGAAACTGCACAACATTGTAAAGCAGTTATCCTCCAAAAAAAATAAAAAGATAACCAGCAGAGCTATTTGACAGCTTTGGTGGGAGAATCAAGGAGGGAGGGGAGCAGCTTCCAAGTGACCCAAAGCCTCATCTGCCACATGGGACATTAGTGGGTCTTATGAACTAGAAATCGGGTGTCGTAAATGCTGGTCCGAGAACTCTCATGACCTAATTTTGACTAGGGTCTTGTTCAGGGACATTATGAGGCAGCTTTAAGGAAGCACTTTCCTCCCTGATTAAAGAGATGCATCTGGAAGGCTTTATTGGCCCTGCCCCTTCCTTTCCGCTTAGGTGCTGTTGGGTGAAAACATGATGCTTGGAGCTCTGACAGCCATCTTGTGACCAGGAGGGGAAGGCCAGGAGATGCAACTCTGTGCTGACTCCAGCTTGAGCACCTGGCACCACTGACTTCTGGACTTTCTTTGAAATAAATAAAATGCTCTTACTGTTTAAGTCACTCTTGGGTGTTTTGTTAGCTGGTGAAAGCAGCCTTCCTAATACGAGGGATCTAAGAGCTTCTTAGAGCTGGGAGGTGACCCCAAGGAGCAGATCACATATTCTGAGGTGAGAGTTTGGGGATGGGGAGAAGGCTGCTCTTCTATCTTCTTGTTAATATGTGGACAGTGTTTGCCTCTGGGTACTTTGGGTACTTAGCACTTTTCTAAGATGTCCACAAATTACTTTTGCAATTACAGAAATGCAAAGACCCAAATTCTTAGGAGATGACACTGAGAGAGATAAATTTTAATACAGGAAAAGGAAGGGCCCAGAGCTTAAAAGAAACATCCTGGGTAAAATCCTAGATAAAGAGTTGGCTTCAAAAGATTTGAGAGCTGCAAGATTAGGGGAGGGCAGTGGAGCAGGCAAAGTGGGCATGGATCTCATTGCTTACCGGGCCCCTGTATGGCCAGCAGCCTCCGTGGGACACACCAAGGACAGAAATGAGTCCAGCATGGGTGGGGCACACAGGTTTGGGGTGTGAATGCAACTGGAGGGAGAGCAGTGACTCATGTGTCAGGCTGAGGAGTTTGGGCTTTTATCCAAAGACTGCCACTGCTGTCCAGGTGAGAAGAGATGCAGGGCTGAGCCGAACCACAGGGCAGGTGGGGAAGAGGTGGATTCAAGATACAGAGGTAGAGGGGCTTCTCTGGTGGCCCGGTGGTAAAGAATCTGCCTTCCAATGTAAGAGACACCGGTTCTGTTCCTGGTCCAGGAAGATCCTGCATGCTGCAGAGCAGCTAAGCCTACAAGCCACAGCCACTGAAGCCTGTGCATCTAGAGCCCGTGCTCTGCAACAAGAGAAGCCACCGCAATGAGAAGCCCACTCACTGCAGAGAGTAGTCCCCACTCTGAGCAACTAGAGAAAGCCCTCAGCGACGAAGACCCAGTGCAGCCAAAAAATATATATTTTTAGAAGTGAGATGGTTAAAAGAGCAACATTAGAGGTAGAGATAGGAAGCTTGAGTCTGGCAAAGCACAAGAGATGAGAAAGAATGAAAAGTTGAAGATGGCCCCAGTTTGCTGGCCCAGAAACTGCCACAAACAGAGCCTTGCCAAAATACAGCTTCTTTTATTTCTCCATGATCAAGGTCACTCTTACCTGCACCCCTACCCCTTTCTGTTCAGAAGCACAAAATCTTTTCAGTTCAAGGTAAATGCAGTTGCATCTGGATGTTTCCTAAGTCTCTCTTAAGTAGATTCTTGGTCTGCTTCCATCTTCTCTGCTTTCCACTGCTCCTTCCCTTCTCCTGAGGGTGCATCATGTTCTGGGATCTCCTGTTTTGACCTGGTCCCAGGGCATGCATCTGATCCTAGATCACAGGCTCTATCAACTGCCATCCTCTGAACCAGCACGTCACCCCTGAATCCTTGTCCTGACCACAAAACATTTTTAAGTCCACCAGCTGTACTCACTGGCTATACTATGCCCTCATCACCCCTACCTTGCCACAAGGACTCACAGGACCGTGGAGGACATCCCAGGCCCATCTGTCAAACACCATCTCCCATCAGGGCTCTCAAGCTCTCCAGCCCTTGCTGGGAGGTGTTGGTTTCCTGGGAAATACCATGAGAAACCAGGCAATATTCCCTCCTACTCTGGGATACTCCCAAATTTCTTTCAGGAGATGTAGCATCTACTGTTAGTTCTGTCTCCATGTGATTCCCCTCCTTCTGCTAGATGGTCAGAATTTTATTCCTTCCAGGCAGAAGGACAGCTTCTGCGTTATCCCTGTTTCATGTTCATGGCATCAGTTTCCAGTTCTGAGTCCCCTGAGTTCTTTTCTGTTTACAAACCATTGACCACAACCAAACACCCTATCTCTGTTGTAGGTTTCAAGAGACTACTTGAAACCATTGACTTTCTTTCTCATTGCCTTCATGCTGTCACAACCCAAATCTTCCCCCAAAGCTGCGACTGAATGCAGAGAGGGTGACCACGGAAGCTAGTTTCCAACGTGGCTGCCAACAATTCCTGCCTCCTCGTATGCACATACTACTCACATCAAGAAGCAGGGTCTACTTTCTCTCCCTGTGAATCTGGGCTGCTCTTAGTGTTTACTTGGCCAACAGAACATTAGGCCAATGGCAGAAAAGACATTCTGGGACTTGTGAAACTAGGTCATTAGGAGCCTTGTAACTTCTGCACAGGCTTCTTGAAACACTTGGTCTCAGGACATTCCCTCTTGCAACCCAGCTGCCATGTTGTGAAAAGTCCAACCCATATGAATCCACATGTGAGCACTCTGACCCACAACCTTGGTTGCCAGCTTTGTGAATCTTGCTCAGTAAGCCCTGTTGAGCCTTTGATGACTTGAGCTCCAGCTGCCTTCTGCCTGCACCTGCATAAGTGACTTTAAGCAAGAACCACCCAGCTGAGCCCTATCAATCCCCAGAACCATGAGAAATAATAAATCATGCCTTTAAGTAGGTAAAGTTTGGGCCTGTTTGTTATGCATCAAAAGAGTGACAGGTAAGGAAGTATGTGGGGGAACACATTGAATAACGTATAGAATAGTGTCCAGCAACACATCGTGTAAGTGGACCATTATAATACAGCATGGTAAGTGCAATCATGGAACACAGATGTGTACAGAACTTTCCAGAGCAAGTGACCACTGGCCTGATTTCTTAAAGATAAGTAGGAATGAGCAAGCTACAAGGGATCGGAAGGACATTCCAAGCAAAGGAAGCAGCAAAGCAAAGCCCCAGGAGTGAGGAGTAACTAGAGTGAGCTTGAGGTGTTCCTGGAATACGAGAGAAGAAAGTGAGAATGTAATAAGTGGACTGAAGATGTGAACAGAAATCAGACCCCTCAGGGCTGTGGATGCCCTCCATATCAAGGAGTTTGGACACCATCCTGCAGCCAGTGGGTGCTGTTTTCACATTGGTGATGTGTTCAGATTTGTGGCATGGGAAAATCACTGTGGAAGCCCTGTGAAGGCTAGATTTGGAAAAGTGACAGTCTCCAGCTAAGGAGATCAATTCATAGATTCTGGTCATGGTCCAGGCAAGGTAGGATGAGACCTGACCTGGAGCAAGGGCAAGAAGGATGGACAGAACCTGGAAACTTTTAGAAAAGAAATGCACAGTGATTGTTAGCTGTCAGGATGAAAGTGAGGGTAGAGCTAAGGGGGATGCCCATGTGTCTTGGGTGGGACCCTCCGTGGATGGTGGCGGGCAGGGATACTTGGGAGGGGAAACAATACGGGGGCCAGTTTGAGGGGTATAACAATGGGCTTAGTCTCAGGTAGAGCTGTTTGGGGCTGGAAGCTGCAGCCTGGTGCGGCCCAACTGGATCCTAGACCAGGAAGAGTTTTGACTGGAGGGGTCTACCCTGGGACAGAGGTTAACGGATAATTCTTACCTAAGAATGAGTAAGGTCCCCAGAAAGAGAGTGGAGGGAGAGGACCCAGGGTGAGTTACTGTGACATTTGAGGGGCTGACTGAAGGTAGGTGGTCGACAAAGGAGAGGGAGAAGGAAAGACTTGAGGGATGAGACAACTAGGAGAGGGGGGTTGCCAAGGCAACCGAGGTAGTGAAGAGTTTCAAGGAGAAAGTAATCAACTCTGATATGGCCCAAATCTCAGAAAAATGAGAGGCCAAGTCCTTTGAATTTAGCAATCAGGGGGCTATTATGAACCTTAGCAAGTACTGTTTCAGGGAGTGAAGGGGCAAAAGCTAGTTTATAGGGGGCGCTGGAGTGACTGGGTGAGGAGATACAGACTTCTCCCACATAAGGGTTAGGAGACTAGGGGAGGAGCTGGGAGGCAACAAGAAAAATGCGAGTGATCAATGGAGGGTTTTTTTAAATGAGAGGTCCTAGAATTTCCTCCTCTTGAAAGAAGGGACACCTGCAGAGAGGGAGGGGATGAAAAGAGAATGATTTGTGAACTGGGATCCATCTTCTGAACCTGGCTGAAAGGAACAAAGTGGGTATGATTGGAGATGTCTCAGGGGAGGAGAACGGACCATGGAGAAGTCTCCCTGTGATGCCCTCTCCGATCCTGAAAACCTGGAGGCCAGGTTGTCTGATTCTGCAGGGTGGTGAAGACTGACAAGAAAGGGGAAATAGCTGGAGGGTCATTGGGTGACTGTTCTGGACATTCTTCACTGGTCCCTCCAGAGCCATCCTCTATCTTTCTGCATCCTGTCGCATGCCCTAGATGGCCAACATGTACCACCACCCATGCTCCCTGCCCTCTGGCTTCTAGTTGAGTTTAACCAATGGAAGAACCAGTGGGAGAGTCGAGGGGAAGGGGGAGTGAGTCTCCCCTGATCATCTGCCTGTGGGCTGTGGGTTTGCAGTGACACCAATCCTTACTCATGGCCACAGGTGGGGTCCCTTTCTTAAAGCCACAGCTTTCTCTCCAGGTTCTGAAAAGCCACAGCCTCCTCTCATCTCTTTAGGCCTAGAGGGCTTCCCTGGTGGCTCAGATGGTAAAGAATCCTGACTGCAATGCAGGAGACCCAGGTTCAATCCCTGGTTTGGGAAGATCCCCTGGAGGAGGAAATGGCAACCCACTCCAGTATTCTTGTCTGGAGAATCCCATGGGCAGAGGAGCCTAGGGGCTACAGTCCCTGGGGCTACAAAGAGTTGGACACAACTAAGTGACTAACAAGAGGTACTGATGGTTTCCAACCGTTGTTCGTCCCTGGGTCCTTTGTCATTGCTGGAACCTTTATCCCTGCCACACCCTGGGAGTCATCCTTTCATTAAAGTAATTTCTGTCAAATTATTTTGGTTGCACCACCTTCTAGGATCCTGACTATCCATGAACTTGGTTCATCTAAACAGTGGGACAGTTGTGTCTGAAGGTACACAACACTGAACAAAGACAGGCCTCATCTTTCCCCACCTAGAACTGCCACTCCAGCAAGGGAGCCAGATATTAATCAAGACAATAAAGAAATCCCTAATTTTAAACTCTGATAGTGCCATGGAGACATCTTCCTAGGTCAGAGAAGTAACATTTGATCAGGGGAGTGGACATTAACTAGAAATGAGAAGAGCTCTGCACATAAGGATATGCCATCTGCAGAACTCTGCTGAGTGTATGATATATTCCAGAAACCAGAAGGCCATCATGGCTACAGCACTTAACAGTAAGAATGATTTTGACACAAGTGACTGAAAACCCAATTCAAAAATTGTTAAACAGAGATTTGTTCCCATGCATAACAAGGAGTTGCAAGGGAGGAGCTCTACTGTCATCACGGACCCAGTTTTTGTACATCTTTCAGTTCGCTCAGCCCCTGAGTATGGGCTCCTGTCCCCATGGTCACAATATGGCTGCAACCACTCCAGGTATTATATCCACAGTACCAACATCCAGAGATGGATGGGAAAAAGTGGTTCTTCCTTATACTTCTTTTTGAGGACTAAGAAACCCTTCCCAGAAGACTCTACCACCAAAAACTCTCATTGATCAGATTTGCACCAAATACCTACTCAGAAGCCAGTCACTGATGAGAGAAATAGTCCTGCCCTTTGTGACTGTCAGTGATCAGTCTGTGTCATGAGGAGTGGTTTATGTTAGCAACAAGCAAAGAGAAATGACTGTCAGGTGGGAATCATGTCAAAGACCAGGGAACCATGATATATGATGAGACTGGAGAAATCGAAGTCCATCTTGCTTTGAAATCGTTCAAACCATTGAACAGGATGTGGGCATGAAAAAGATATGTATTCTTTTTTTTTTTTAACTTTTTTTTTGGCTGCACTGGGTCTTTGTTGCCACACACAAACTCTCTCTAGTTGCAGTGAGCAGAGGCCACTCCCCAGGTTTGGTGCACCAGCCTTCTTTGTTTCGGACCATGGGCTCTAGGTGTGTGGGCTCCAGCAGTTGTGGCTCCTGGGCTCTGCAGCACTGACTCAGTACTTGTGGCTCACAGGGCTACTTGCTCCCTGGCATGTGAGATCTTCCGGAACCAAGAATCGAACCTGTGTCCCCAACACTGGCAGGTGAATTCCCAACCACTAGACCACCAGGGAAGCCCAAGATGTGTACTCTTAAATGACCACTCTGGCTGCTCTGTGAAGATTGGATCATTGGAAGCAAGGGTGGATTTGAGGAGACAAATTAACAGATAACTGCACTGGACCAAGCAAGAGATGATGGCGTGGACCAAGCTAGTGGTGATGATGGAAAGGGTTAGGAGGTAAGATCCACAGCCTCGTGATGGTATGTTGCAGGTGAGGTCAAAGGAGATTCTAGGTGACTGCTAAGTGTCTCCTACATAGCAGGGGCATCATTCTCCAAAATAGGAAACCCCAGATGAGGATGGCTGGCGGGAAGAAGGATTAGGAATTTGAATGAAAAAAAAAGGATAATCAAGTGATTAAAAACAGATCAGGAGGACTTCCCTGGTGGTCTGGTGGCTAAGACTCCATGCTTCCAATGCAGGGGGGCTGGATTCTATCCCTGGTCAGGGGATTAGATCCCACATGGCCCAACTAAGAGTTTGCAAGCTGTAACTGAACATCCTGCGCGCTGCAAAGATCCCGAATGCTGTAGCTAAGACAGCCAAATAAATTTTTTTTAAAAGACCAAGAGTTTCGTTTTGGTCACAGAGTTGAGGTGTCTGAGTTGTTGGTAGATGACTGGCTCTCAGGTTCTGGAGCTCTGGACTGCACGTGGGAGGGTGGTAGTTAAAGAGAAGGATGAATGTGTTGGTCTAGAGCTCAGAGGAGGCTTGGACTGGACAGTCAGTTTGGAGAATTAGCTCCCAGTGGGTCTGCAAAGCATTAAAGATGTATGAGATTGAGAGGAAAGGTACTCAGTGAAAGAGCACACAGAGCCCTGGATGACACTGACGTTGGATGGGACCAGTGTAGGCACGAAAGTAGAGTTCGAGAAAGAGAAGATAAGGAAAGGTGGGCCTCGAAAGCCCCTGAAGAGGAGTTTCCAGGATGGAGTGGCCACTGATGGGCCAGAGGCACAGACACTGGGGGAGATGAGGTCATGCCCTGGACCTGGACTGTGGGGACCCCTGCCACTGCAACTTTGGGGAAGGGAGCAAAGCCCAACTGCATGGAGGATGAACTAGAGGCTGACTGAGAAAGCAGGAGGGAAAAGTGGGGTTTGGGGGGGACAGAAGTTTCTAGAAGGTGCTATTTCTTTCAGACTGACATTTGGAGAGAGGATGGCTGTGTGAGCCCGAGTTTGAAAAGCAGGGACAGGTAAAAGAGATGGTGGGATTAAGTGTATAGGTGAAGGGATTAGTTGTGTTTGCAGAAAGGGGCAAATTAAATCATGTATGTATTACCAAGGAACCTGATCTCCATGTTTTTCTGGAGGCTTTTTCTCTGCCCTCTGCATAGTGACTGCATCTCTAATTAGCAGTGGTTTCATCCTGCCTCATGTCTGGGGCCATGTCTTTATTCGTTTTTTCTTTTTCTTTTTTTTTTTTGTAACTCTTGGTACCTAGCAACAGGCAGCGAGCTCTAGGTAGAGACAGGATAATTATTTTCTGCTTGAAATTGAATGTCTGAAATGGAGGTTCAGAATTTTTTTCTTTTTACCAAAAAGACATTATAAGAACTTCTAAGGGAGTGAGATTAGAGGCAAAAGGAAGCTCTGAGGGTTGGTGGGGATGGAAGGGTTGGGGGCCGGGACCCGGGAGATGTGCTCAGAGGATGTACTCAGGAGGAAGGACTGGGACTTCTCCTGCCAACATGGACCAGCTCTTCATAGGTGATGGCGCTGCCCACTGGCTGGGCATCATCCCCACCTGTTCTTTTCAACAATTCCCATTGGCCCGTTCAGCTTTTCCCCCCTTCCCTCACTCAGGCTTGTGGCAGCTTCTGATCCAGCTGACATTTCTTCCTGAAAACACCTTTCCTTGGCCTCCGTGACACCAAGACCTCCCAGTTAGCCTCCCCACTAGGGACTTCCCTGGCAGTCCACTGGTTAAGACTCAGCCTTCCATTACAGGGGTATGGGTTCGATCCCTGGTCACAGAACTAAGGTCCTACATGCTGTGGGGTGCAGCCAAAAATTAAAAAAAAAAAACCTCCCCCCTCACTGTCTTCTCCATCCACCATCTAAGTGGTGATTTCCCTCAAGACTCATGGATGGGCTCTTCCATCTTCCTCTATGTTCTCATCCTGGGTAGAACTCATGACTCCAATTGCAGGTCCCTAGCCCTGCCCTCTCAAGACTGGCCTGCCCAAGCTACCCAGCTGACAGCTCTACACTGATGTTCTTCAACTTACCAAAGCCAATCACAATGCTAACTTCTTCTCCCCAAACTTGCCTTGCCCTGGACTTCCCTGGTGGCTCAGAAGGTAAAGCGTCTGCCTACAATGAGGGAGACCTGGGTTCAATCCCTGGGTCGGGAAGATCTCCTGGAGAAGGAAATGGCAACCCACTCCAGTACCCTTGCCTGGAAAATCCCATGGACAGAGGAGCCTGGTAGGCTACAGTCCATGGGATCACAAAGAGTCGGACATGACTGAGCAACTTCACTTTCACTTCTCTGCAAAAGGCCCAGCCTTCAATCTGGTTTCCCAAACCCAGCCCTTTGAGTCAGCCTGGAGTCTACCCTGCCCTCCCCGCCTCCCATCGAGTCCCAGGAAATCCTGCCATTTCCATCTCCAGAATCCTCCCCAGTCTGACCCTTCCCCCTCCACTACCACCTGCTTCACCCCCCACCCCCCATCTCCTTGCCACAAGTGCCTCACAGCCTTCCTTCCTCCTCCTCACCTCTCTCCTTATCACACAGCAGTAAAAGCAGATCCTTAATACATAAATAAGATCATATCATTTTTCTCCCTAACACCATCCCTCAGTGACTTCCCATCCCCCTTAGAACAGAATCTGGGCTCTGTCTCTCAAAGCTGACAGGGCTCACCAGATCTGCCCATTCATCTCCTCAATCCCCTTGGATGTTCAACTCATGGTACTCAGCCTGCGGCGAATTCCTCCAGTTCCTCTCTTACAGCCTTTGCTCGCTTAGTCCCTCATCCCAGGAAAGCTCTCCCACACCTCCTCCTCTCAAATGTCCAGAGCAGGGTCCCTGCCCCCTTCTTTCCTCAACATTCCATTCACTTCCCTCATGGCCCTTCTAGTCATTTCTTTGGCAGTTGCCTTTTCCCTCTGTTTTGAAGAGTGTTAGTCTCTCAGTCATGTCTGACTCTCTGTGACCCCATAGACTGTAGCCTGCCAGACTCCTCTGTCTGTGGAATTCTCCAGGCAAGAATACTGGAGTGGGTTGCCATTCCCTTCTCCAAGGGATCTTCCCAACCAGGGATTGAACCCAGGTCTCCTGCATTGCAGGCAGATTCTTTACCGTCTGAATCATGAAGCTCCACTGAAAGAGCCCTAATTCTTACTTTTTCTCCTAAAAGCTTCCTGAAGGCCATTTCTTCAGATCATTCCTTCCTTGCCCACTCTGGAATTCCTGCTCCTCACACACAGTTGTTGATTGGAGAATGAAGTTGTGTTGATGCTCTCTACTCATTTGGTTACAATAACCCCATTTTACAGAAAAGGGAACTGAGAAGTCCAGAGACACAGTGCCTGGCTGACTGGGGCAGCGCTAACTCCAGATCTCCTGATACTGCCTCCAGATTTCAGGGTTGTACCCACCCCTGGGCTGCCCCTATGGAGGCCAGTGTTGCAATTTTATTTCCATAGAGAAGAAATAGCTCGAAAAATGTATACATGTGTGGACAAATGGTGTTGTGGGAAACCCAAGATGAGACAGAAAGTTGGACATGGAAGTTGGATGCTTGGGCAACCGATCTGATAAGAAATAGAGATTTAATGTTTGTTCATAACAAGTCGGTGGACCTCTTGTACAGTACCAAAGAGAAAGAAACAGAAAAGTCAGTCTTCTAAAAAATGATATGGTGATTAGCTCTGCTAACCCTAGTGCACCTCATTGGGTACACACTGGGTAACCCAAGTACCTCATTGGGACCACATTGGGTAACCCAAGTACCTCATTGGGACAGGTGGCTCTTTCTGGAAATTGTCTTTATGAGGACAGAATTGTATTTCTTCAATTTAGTATGGCTACTCCAGGTAAGTGGGTGAACTCAGTGTTCTGGGCTATGCAGTGCAGAATCTAGTTATGGAGTTTAACTACTTGCTTGTAACTTAGTCAGAAAAAAAAAAAAAAAACTCTATAATTTCAATGTCTGCCACAGAAACTAGAGGTTTTTATCTTTTTGTTCTGTCTCCGACACTGTTCACATGTACAATACACTCCCATCAGTAAGTTCTAGACGAAGAAGAATAAAAAAAAAGAAATAGAGGTTTCAAGAGTTCTAACCCTAACAGATATTGCAGTATAACATAAAATGAAATAATTTTTTTTCAAACATAGGAAGACATCTCAATAGAATAGAACAGAAAACCCAAATGAAGATCCACAGATTATCACTGTAGTTTCTGAGAAGAACAGAAACATTACGAATGAATAGAGAATGGAAGGATTGTTCACTAAGAGGGGATGGCAAGTGATATTTATTTGGGAAACCAAAAGCAATTTTTACCTCCCCCTCCCTTTATCTTAATGATCAAAATCAATCCCAGGTGATTTATTTAAAGAGTTCAATGCAAAAAAGAAAAGAAAAGAAAAATACTACTAACTAGAAAAAGAAGTAGAAATGATTCATTATATCAACTGTGATTGAGGAAGGCCATTGTAGACTTCACAGCCATGGAGAGAATTATAATGGAAAATACAAATATAATTGATACAGGACAAGTTAGGTTCTGAGTGCTGAAAGTTCTCATAAATAAAACATTCACAGAGCAGTAAGAATTTTCATAATGAAATGTTGGGGCAATAAAAGACAGTAAGAGTCCATTTATGAAAGATGAAGTTCAAAAGGCCATCTCCGTTGAAAATGTTGAAGTTAGTTACAATAAAATAAATGTAAATTAGGATGGAGAGTTACCACTTTGGGCCCATCGAAGGAGCACTACAAAATGAGAGGCTGGCGGTGCTGGCTCCGTCCTGGTGGCGTGGGACCTCTTGTTCACAGCTGGCAGGACTGTGAAGTGGCAAAACCTTTCTAGAAGGCAATTTGCTTAAGATGTTGAAGAGCCTCCAAAGCTTCATACTGTTTAGTTCAGGAATTCCATTTGCAGGAAGTTCATCCCAAGAAAACGATCTAAAAGAAGGAAAGATGGGTACAGAAAGATGTGCCCTGTGGCTTTATTTATAAAAGGGAAAGGGAAGAAAAACAATAAAGCTATCAACATCTCCCACCCCAGGGGAATGGTTAACCAAATTATGTTTCATTCATTAGGTAGATTATTAGGCAGCCATTAAACATAATAATTACAAAGAATGTTGACTAACACAGAGAAATGCTTAGCATATAATCAGTGTAAGAGGATGGTGCAAATTACATATATAATAAAGCTATTTATTGAAAACAAATGCATAAAAAAGACTAAGAAAAGATGTGCTTTTCAGATGCATTTTCCCAGAACACATCTGTGGGTGCTGAGGTTCAAGATGTTTCTGTTCTCCATGCGTTAGTCACGTGCACATTTTCTGCAATGACCAGGTAGCACTGTTTTTATGATAACAGATTTCAAAAATACAAACGAGAACAAGAATAGTGTGATGAACACAGTATGCAATGTATTCACCCTCTAAGATCTTTTTATTACTTTTATAATAGGAACCCCCCCAAAAAAAAAAAAAACAGACATCACATAAAAGTTCAGGTCTTAAGAGAATGGTACCTGCATCAGGCAAGTTTTGAAGGTAGGAAGTAGGGATGATCAGAAACGGAAAGAAAATGGTCCAATGTCGGGGAGGCTGCTTGGGTGGGCCCCTTTCAAAGAGCCGAGAAATGCGGAGCTTTGTGCTCCTGAAATGCCCATCCTAGAACATGGCAGGAACTCTTCAGTTCTATAGATCAGTGTGTCTGTTCCTGGCCACATTGTTTAATCACTGCTGCTTTAGTCTATGCTACCTAGTAGGGTAAATTCAATCCTTTCCCTCCTATTGTGTTCCCACCACTTGTTTTACTTTCTCAAAATTATCTTGGCTATTCTTGCCCATCTCCTCTCCCTTATGACCTTTCGAATCAGCTTATTAAGTTTCCATTAGAAAATCCTGGTGGGATTTTGATTAGGAAGGCATTGAATTTGTACATTAATTTGGAGAAAATTGACATCTTCACAATATCGAGTCTTCAGGACCCTAACATTTCAAGGGTGGTTGAGTCAGAGGCTCTGATTAATGAGACTGGGAAGGAAAAAGCGTCATAGAGATGGGTTAAAAACAAGGAGAGGGTGTTGTCATGGAAACCGAGAGAGCCGAGCATTTCAAGAAAGCGAGGGTGATGAACAATATCAGACCCTGCAGAGAATTCCAATAAGACAGGGATGGAAAAACACCCACTGAAGTTGGTAATTAGGAGGTTATCGGAGCCCTCAGCAAGAGCAGTTTCAGGGGTGAGACAGAGCAGAACCCTGAGTGCAGCGCCTGAGGAGAATAGATACTCAGCGAAGACGCCCCTTTTGCCGAAGTTTAGATAATTAAGTTTAGATAATTAGAAAAGTTTCGAGGATTGTTTAGAAGCTAGAGAGCGAAGTCAGGGGAAAGTTTTCAACTCAAGTCAACAAATGTTTCCCAAGCATCTCCTTCCTACGTGCTGGCTGGCTGCTGGGGAGACGAAATGAACAGGACAGACACGTACCTGCCTACATGAGCTACACGTCTAAGCAGGGAAACAGACATGAGTGAAGCAATCACAAGAATAAGTGGTTATCAAAAATGATAACCATGAAGGACAGGTGTGTGTGATGCTGAGAGCAGCCAGGGATGGGAGGGTCTGCTGATACTTCCCAAAAGAGATCTGAAGGATGAAAGGGTATGGACCACTAAGGGGCATCAGAACAAGAGTTCCAGGGGGAGGCCCTGCAGCGGGAGGGGCAGGACTTGTGGGAAGGGAAGGGCCGAAAGGTGGGTGTGTGACAAGAAAGAGGGTGAGAAGTCAGCTGGAGAATTCAGCAAGCGGGGGATGCTTGGGGCTTGATCCCAAGAGTGATAGAAAGGGGTCTTTGGAGGAGTTTTTAAAAGCCACGACATGATGCCAACTGCATGTTGAAGGTATCATTCTGGTTACTGGTGAGGAAAGGATTGCAGGGGAGCAGGAGGGACCTCCAGGAAACCTGGGAGAGGGCAACTTACCATCCATGATCCAGACCAAGGCTGGGGTCTTGGACTAGCGTGTTGCCAGTGAACTTGAAGAGAGCTGGAAGGATTCAGGAACCATTGGGAGGTCAAGTCTCGAAGGCAGGAAGCTGGCCTGTGAAGGGGGGATGGGTGCACGTAAGCGGAGGAGGAAGATCCCAGGTGTCCATTTGGTGATGTCAGTCCATGAGACCCAGGCCTCTAGTGAAGAACCAGACTGTAGACAGACAGACTTGTGTGTTGAGTGTTTGCTGTATGAGACGCCTTCAGACTTCTGGGTTCTGGAGCTCTGGGCCTAGTGATGAGGACTAGGGGGGTGATGACACAGGCGGGGGTGCAGGGGCTTTGAAGCAACTCGGGCGGTGGATGACATTAAGAACTAGAGTATGGAGCGAATGAGCAGAGGACAGAGGCTGAGGCGAGCACAGCATTTAGAGGTCTGAATATGGAAAAAGGAGGCTGAGAAGGAGAAGCAGAAGGGAAAAGTCAGCTGCAGCGGAGGGGTTCCTAAGAGCCCAGGGAGGAGAGTTTCCAAAAGGACAAGAGCAGGGACTTCCTGTGGTCAGGGGTTAAGAATCTGCCTTCCAATGCAGGGAACATGGGTTCGATCACTGGTCTGGGAAGATTCCACATGCCTCAGGGCAACAAAGCAGGTGCACCGCAACTAAAGAGACGCCCACAGGCTGCAACGAAAGCTCCCGCGTGCTGCAACGAAGACCCAGTGCAGCCAAAAATAAATAAAATAAATAAATATTTTAAAAGAAAGAAGCCAAAGCACAGAGTGGCTGCCAGTGGGCCATGGTCAGAAGTGTCAGGGGAAATAAAAGCTGCCAGGCTTCCCCAGACTTGGTCTTCGGGACCATTTGCCAGTTTTTTGGGGGGTGAAGTCTACCTGTGAAGGAAGGAGGGTAGATAAAGTGTGCAGGGTTTTTCATCTGGTTTGGTTATAATAGAAGATCAATTTGTGTTAGTAGCTCATTTGTGTCCGACTCTTTGTGATCCCATGGACTGTAGCCCACTAGGCTCCTCTGTCCATGGAATTCTCCAGGCAAGAATACTGAGTGGGTTGTCATTCCCTTCTCCAGGGGATCTTCCCGACTCAAGGATGGAACCCAGGTCTCCTGCATTGCAGGCAGATTCTTTACCATCTGAGCCAGCAGGGAAGCCCAAGAAGAGCAATATCTGCATATTAATTTTCCCAGAGGAAGACACCTGTGGGACATGAGCCATTGCAGAACAGGGCAGTTAGCTAAATGAAGCCCCCAAGGAAATGAGGCCATATGGACCAGAAGGATCCATCCTGGGCAATAATGTGCATCCAACTCCCGGGAGAGAATTCAGGACTCAGCCTTTTACCAAGTAACCTGTGTCCCACTTCCTTTCAGGGAACTTGGATGTGACCTCTGTGACTTACCCATGTCTCACATTAGCAGAAACTTTTCATCCTGTCCCTGGCCAGGACTCTTGTCTTACTCATTTTGGAATCGTTTCCAGCCTGGGGCAGCCAAGGAAGAGCCGCTGAAGAAATTATTTTCTAACTTGAAACAAAATGTCTGAAATGGAGGATCAAAATCTTTTAGCTGGGACTTCCCTGGTGGTCCAGTGGTTAAGAACCCGTGTGCCAATGCAGAGGACGTGGGTTTGATCCCTGGTCCAGGAAGATCCCAAATGCTGCATGACAACTAAGTCCATGTAACACAGCTGGTGAAGCCTGAATGCCTAGAGCCTGAGCTCTGCAACAAAGAGTAACCCCTATTCGCTGCAATCAGAGAAAGTTCACACACAGCAAAGAAGACCCAGGGCAACCACAAAAAAAAATTAGTTTTAATTAATTAATTAAAAAAAAACTTTTAGCCAAAAAGAAATTGGTGATCAATGGAACAATCAGAAAAATATTTTGGGGCGTGTGCTGAGTCCTGCATAGCAGAGTGAATGAGAGCCTAGGAGAGGTGGGTTTTGTGAGGGAGGAGGAGGATTAGATGGTTGGCATTCTTGCTAAGCAGGACCCATGGAATATGGGGAAAAGAGGTCTGCTTGTGAGATAGAACCAAGACAACCCACATCAGCGTGGTACAGGTCTTTATACTTTACACAGTTGGGTCATAGCCACCATCTTGTGTGGTCATCACAGACCCTGTGAGGCAGATAAGGATTGGTAGCCCATTTCACAGACAAACGGCAAAGGAAGCTGAGCCCAGCAAGGGACATAGGCTGTGGAAGACCTCAGAGTGTGCTGGTGGCTGGCTGTCCTTGCTTCTGACTCCAGCATCCCAGCCTCTCTCCATCCCAGGATGAGCTCCAAAAGGAGCTTGGGTTCAAAAGCTGCCTGCTAGCAGAAATCAAGTCCTGAACCTGAAGGAAAAGTTGTGCAAGTGTTAAGAGGGTTGGAACTCTCAGTCCTCCCCGCTCCCTACCCCTCACCTGCAGAGAGAGAAGAGGGGCTTGAGATTGAGTTCAATCACCAATGGCCAATGATTCAATCAATTCTGCCTATGTAATGAAGCTTCCAAAAGGATGGGGTTCAAGGAGTTTCTGGTGGATGAGCACTTGGAGATTTGGGAAGACTGATTCAAGGGAAAGGGTACAGGAGCTCCGAGCTCCTTCCCACATACCTTGCCCTATACATCTATCTCTTCATTTGGCTGTTCATCCATTTCCTTTATGATATCCCTTATAATAAACTGGCAAACATAAAGAAAAAAAAAAAAAGAGGAAAAGTTGTGAAACATGAAAGCAGAATTTGTGGGTCATCAAGAGAAGACCTTTGGCAGAAGGCTTACTGAGGCTTGAGGTTGGACCACCCTCTTGGATATCAAAACCTCAACAACAACAACAACAAAAAACAACAAAATCAAAACAAACAAGGACATCAAAACCACATCAATGAGGCTGCACTAGCTGGGTGTGGGTCCAAGCCCTAGGCTCAGGGAATCAGTGTCAAGTGCTCACACAGCTAGTCTGCTCAGCTCCATCCTCATGTGACAGCAATCACAAGCCATCATTCTGAATCCTCCCCAGCTTCCCTTAGTCTCCCCAGGGCCCCTCAGCTCACTCAGCCCCACCAGTCCCTTTGCAGACACCCCAGACATGCTCAGATGCCATCACGAGCCTGTACCAGTGCTCTGGCTGTGCCCTCTGTGGTGTGAGCACCATGTTGGGCTGATGACTTCTGCTCTGGGATTACCCAGACTAATCTGGGACCTGAACCTATTCCTCCCTGGGACTCAACTTAGGGGCTGAGCTTCTCCTGGAGCCAAAGTTCTAGTCAGTCCACTTGAATTTCTCTCTTTCTGCCCAAAGGTTCAACTCTTTGCCCTACTCATGGGGCCCAAGCACAGTGTTGTGAATTGTTTTGTCAATCTACTGTCTATGCAGAAGCTCTTTGCCTCTTTCATTATAACTGAAATGTAGTTGATTTACAATGGTGTGTTAATTTCTGCTGTACAGCAAAGGGATATATGTATATATATATACATATATATATATCCATATATATATATCCATATATATATGTATAATGGATATATATATATCCATTAGCTTGGTCTCATGGGTCCATGGGGTCACAAAGCCTCAGACATGACTGAGAGACTAACACTTTCACACTTTCATATATATATGTGTGTGTGTGTGTATTCTTTTTTATACTCTTTCCCATTATAGTTTATCCCTGGATACCTCTTCCATTAGCTTTGACTCCAAGTCCTCTAAGCTTTGTGAAATCCAGAGTTTTGCTTTTCTCAAGCCCCAGCTCTCACCCTGAAAAGCTATGGCTCTCACTCCATAGGCTCTCTTGTACACAAAAGTCTCCGCAACCATTGTCTGTGCTGTGGGCTTACAAAAGCGTAGAAACTAAAAGCCAGGTCAGAGGCTCTGTGTCATGGCGTCCTGGGCCCCTGAGAAAAGCGTACCCAGGAAGCTTGGGCAGTGGGGTGGAGGTTGAGGTAGAGGGAATTCTACCCACACGTAGCACAGGAGAAAAATATTACCGTACTGACATAGTTAAAAGAGGGCACCCTGAAGCAGTGAGCAAAGGAAGGTTTTTAGTCAATAAAAGGTATTGGAACAATTGCTAAGCTGTTTGGAAACACAAGTCCACCTTATTCTTCACTTCATGTCATACATCAGCATCAGGTTTAGGCAGATTAAGGATTTAAATTAAAAAATCACACGTGAATAAAGTAGAATTGAATATGCATCCCAAAACTCTGGATAAGTGTTACCTTCTAAGCTTAAAAGCAAGGGAAGCATTCACAAAGAAAAGACAGAGAAAACAAGTTTGAAATTCTGGACTTATGTATAAGGACACTGAAAACAACTTCTAAAGATGTCAGGCTGAGGGTTAATATTCTTAGTGTTTAAGAATCTATACAAATTGAGTTTTAAAAATTCACATCAGTGCTGTATAAACGTGAAGGGAGAGGAACACTCAATTAACAGAAGATTAATTTTTTATGGCTCATAGGTTGAACCTATTTTCCAATATCTAATTATTTTTTAAAAAGTAAATTAAAACAACAGTGAGATAACACTTTTTGCCCATCACAGAGTGAAGAAAAAAATTTTAATGAGACTAGCCCATGCTGGCTAGGGTGTGATGAAACCATCAATAATGGTGATGGGAATGTGAATTACTACAGCCTTTGACCCGGTAATTACTCTTATGACACTCCCTCAAAAGAAAATAATCTCAAATTGACAAAGATTTATGTACAAAGAGATGTAGTGTGGCCTTGTTTATAACGACAAAAATCAAAACAACCAAAATAACCAACTATTGGGAAAGTGTTAAGCAAATTATTTTATATCCAGTCAAATGGATATAAATCAATTAATCATGATTTTTGCCAAGAGATTTGGAAAATTTTTATGATATAAAAGTGGAGCAGCAAGTGAGAAACCAGAGTGCAAAATGTGTTCCAGACATCATCTTGGCTCAGGAAACAAACAAATACTTAAAAAAGACTGAAAGGAAATGTGTTGGGACCCTAAAAACAAGGGCATAGAACTCAGGACAATTTTGTAGAAGACAGGGAAGTAAATGGCCAAGCCCTAGAACATGCCAGAGAGGGTCCTACTTGTCTTCTCAAATTCAAAGAAATCTAGAGAAGGGGGAAAGTGGAGTCTTACTTCACCCTGGTTGCCTGGTTCAGCCTGCCCTTATGTTGAAAGAAAGAATTACGCTGGCCACTGATCCCAAGAAACTGCAATTTGGGGTGTGGCGGAGGGACGGATTGGAAGTTTGAGATTAGCAGATGCAAACTACAATATTAAACACAGAATGAATAAACAACAAGGTTCTATGATATAGCACAAGGAATTATATTCAATATCCTGAGATAAACCATAGTGGGAAAGAAAATTTTAAAAATATATACATGCATACATATATATATATATATGTATATCTCACTTTGCTGTATAGCAGACATTAACACAACATTGTAAATCCACTATACACCAATTAAAAAGAAATAAAATAAAAAAGAAATTTGCCATTTGATCAGTACATTCAGAGCAACTGACCAAGAGCAGTGGTGGGGAGTTACTACTGAACCATACCAGAAGGTAGGATATTATCTTAACAACAGTGAAGAACCACAAAGGAACCTTTGTGATCTTGGGTTAGGCAAGGTTTCTTAGATATGATGAAAAAAGTAACAGTCATAAAAGAATAAACTGATAAATTGGATTTCATCAAAATTAAAAACTTACATTCTTTGAAAGACACTAGTGAGAGAAAGAAATAACCAACCTCAGACTGGAAGAAAATATTTGTGAGTCTTAAACCTGACAAAGGACTTGTAGCTAAAATTTACTTTATATATCAATTTTTAAAACCTAATTAAAGATGAGCAAAAGATTTGAATAGTTACTTCACCAAAGATTTATGGATGACAAATAAACACATGACAAGATGCTCAACATTATTGGTCATTCAGTTCAGTTCAGTCGCTCAGTCGTGTCCGACTCTTTGCGACCCCGTGAACCGCAGCACACCAGGCCTCCCTGTCCATCACCAACTGCTGGAGTCCACCCAAACTCATGTCCATTGAGTCCGTGATGCCATCCAACCATCTTATCAGTCTTAAACCTGACAAAGGACTTGTATCTAGAATTTATATATCAATTTTTAGAAACTAATTAAAGATGAGCAAAAGATTTGAATAGTTACTTCACCAGTTACACAGCTGGTGGCTGTGATGGTGCATGGCTGCGGGTGGTACACAGGCTCAGTGGCTGCGGCCCCAGGCCCAAGGCCAGGGGCAGCAGCCGAGAGGAGCTACCCCACGTCCAAGGTAAGGAGCAGCAGCTGTGCTTTGCTGGAGCAGCGGTGAAGAGATTCCCCACATTCAAGGTAAGAGAAACCCAAGTGATACTGTAGGCACTGAGAGAGGGTATCAGAGGGCAGACAGACTCAAACCACCATCACCGACAACAGGCCAGTCTGATGACACAGACCACAGCCTTGACTAACTCAATGAAACTAAGCCATGCCATGTGGGGCCACCCAAGACGGACGGGTCATGGTGGAGAGGTCTGACAGAATGTGGTCCACTGGAGCAGGGAATGGCAAACCACTGCAGTATTCTTGCCTTGAGAACTCCATGAACAGTGTGAAAAGGCAAAAAGATAGGACACTGAGAGATGAACTCCCCAGGTTGGTAGGTGCCCAATATGCTATTGGAGATCAGTGGAGAAATAACTCCAAAAAGAATGAAGGGATGGACCCAAAGCAAAAACAACACCAGTTGTGGATGGTACTGGGGATAGAAGCAAGGTTCAATGCTGTAAAGAGAAATATTGCATAGGAACCTGGAATGTTAGGTCCATATATCAAGGCAAATTGGAAGTGATCAAACCGGAGATGCAAGAGTGAACGTCGACATTCTAGGAATCAGAGAACTCAGATGGACTGGAATGGGTGAATTTAACTCAGATGACCATTATATCTACTACTGCGGGCAGGAATCCCTTAGGAGAAATGGAGTAGCCATCATAGTCACAAAAGAGTCCGAAATGCAGTACTTGGATGCAATCTCAAAAATGACAGAATGATCTCTCTTCGTTTCCAAGGCAAACCTTTCAATATTGGTCATTGCTGCTGCTGCTGCTGCTGCTAAGTTGCTTCAGTCATGTCCGACTCTGTGCAACTCCATAGACAGCAGCCCACCAGGCTCCCCCATCCCTGGGATTCTCCAGGCAAGAACACTGGAGTGGGTTGCCATTTCCTTCTCCAATGCATGAAAGTGAAAAGTGAAAGTGAAGTCACTCAGTCGTGTCTGATTCCTAGCGACCCCATGGACTGCAGCCCACCAGGCTCCTCTGTCCATGGGATTTTCCAAGCAAGAGTACTGGAGTGGGTTGCCATTGCCTTCTCCATATATTGGTCATTAGGGAAATGCAAATTAAAACCACGATGGGATGTCACTGCATGCCTGTTGGAATGTCTAAAATTAAAAAGAATGATTATACCAAGTGATGATGAAGCTGTTCAGCAACTAGAACTCTCATACATCGTGGGTGAGAATGTAAAATGGTACACTTTGGAACCTAATTGGACTGTTTCTTTACAAGTTAAACACACACCTATTGTATGATCTAGTTATACTTCTTGATATTTACCCCAAAGTAATGAAAGCATGTTGGAGAAGGCAATGGCAACCCACTCCAGTACTCTTGCCTGGAAAATCCCATGGATGGAGGAGCCTGGTAGGCTGCAGTCCATGGGATCACGAAGAGTTGGACACAACTGAGCGACTTCATTTTCACTTTTCACTTTCATGCATTGGAGAAGGAAATGGCAACCCAATTGTTGCCATTTGGGTTGGTACATGCATGTTCATAGCAGTTGTATTTGTAATAGCCACAAACTGGAAACCAGCCTGAAAATCCATCAACAGTTGAATGGATAAACAATCTGTGGTACACCCATACAATGGAATACTACTCAACATTAAAAAGGAATAAACTATCAGTACACAACAAATTAGATGAATCTCAAAGTAATTATGCTGAGTGAAATAAGCCAGAATAAACAAGAATATATCTATCTCTATTTATATAAAATTCTGGAAATTGCAAATTAATATATATTGACAGGAAGCAGATTAGTGGTTGTCTAAGGAATAGAGGAAGAAAGTTAGATGGGAAAGAAAGAGAAGTCAGTTAAGTCACTCAGTCATGTCTGACTCTTTGTCAGACTCTTTGTCTTTGACCCCATGGACTGCAGCACGCAGTTTACTCAAACTCATGTCCATCAAGTCGGTGATGCCATCCAACCATCTCATCCTCTGTCGTCCCCTTCTCTTCTCACCTTCAATCTTTTCCAGCATCAGGGTCTTTTCCAATAAGTCAGCTCTTCACATCAGGTGGCCAAAGTATTGGAGTTTCACCTTCAACATCAGTCCTTCCAAAGACTATTCAGGACTGATTTCCTTTAGGATGGATGGACTGGTTGGATTTCCTTGCAGTTCAAGGGACTCTCAAGAGTCTTCTCCAACACCACAGTTCAAAAGCATCAATTCTTTGGCACTCAGCTTTCTTTATAGTCCAACTCTCACATCTATACATAACCACTGGAAAAACCATAGCTTTGACTAGATGGACCTTTGTTGGCAAAGTAATGTCTCTACTTTTAAATATGCTGTCTA
Organism: Bos mutus; assembly: GCF_027580195.1. NCBI lineage: Eukaryota > Metazoa > Chordata > Mammalia > Artiodactyla > Bovidae > Bos > Bos mutus. Next base: position 50,743,521 of record NC_091629.1, on the reverse strand, counting down.
GGTTGGTCATAACTTTTCTTCCAAGGAGCAAATGTCTTTTAATTTCATGGCTGCAGTCACCATCTTCAGTGATTTTGGAGCCCCCCAAAATAAAATCTGTCACTGTTCCCCCATCTATTTGCCATGAAGTGATTGGACCAGATGCCATGATCTTAGTTTTCTGAATGTTGAGTTTTAAGCCAACTTTTTCACTCTCCTCTTTCACTTTCATTAAGAGGTTCTTTAGTTCTTCACTTTCTGCCATAAGGGTGATGTCATCTGCATATCTGAGGTTATTGATATTTCTCCCGGCAATCTTGATTCCAGCTTGTGCTTCATCCAATCCAGCATTTCTCATGATATACTCTGCATATAAGTTAAGTAAGCAGGGTGACAATACACAGCCTTGACGTACTCCTTTCCCTATCTGGAACCAGTCTGTTGTCCCATGTCCAGTTCCAACTGTCGCTTCTTGACCTGCATACAGATTTCTCAAGAGGCAGGTCAGGTGGTCTGGTATTCCCATCTCTTTCAGAATTTTCCACAGTTGATTGTGATCCACACAGTCAAAGGCTTTGGCATAGTCAATAAAGCAGAAATAGATGTTTTTCTGGAACTCTCTCGCTTTTTCGATGATCCAATGTGAAGGTGAAGTCCCTCAGTTGTGTCTGACTCTTTGTGACCCCATGGATTGTAGCCTATTAGGTTCCTATGTCCATGGGATTTTTCAGGCAAGAATACTGGAGTGGGTTGCCATTTCCTTAGATGTTGGCAATTTGATCTCTGGTTCCTCTGCCTTTTCTAAATCCAGCTTGAACATCTGGAAGCTCACAATTCACATACTGTTGAAGCCTAGCTTGGAGAATTTTGAGCATTACTTTGCTAGCATGTGAGATGAGTGCAATTGTGCAGGAGTTTGAGCATTCGCTGGCATTGCCTTTCTTTGGGATTGGAATGAAAACTGACCTTTTCCAGTCCTGTGGCCACTACTGAGTTTTCCAAATTTGCGGGAGAAGAGGAGATCACAAAAGACTTCAAGAAATCTTTTTCGGCAACGGGTATGTTCATTATCTTGACTGCTGTTGGTTTCATGGGTGTGTTGTTGTTCAGTCGCTTAGTTGTGTCTCACTCTGCGACCCCTTGGACTGCAGCATGCCAGGCCTCCCTGTTCCTCACCATCTCCCGGAGTTTGCCCAAGTTCATGTTCATTGCATCAGTGATGCCGTCCAGCTATCTCATCTCTGACCTCATCTTCTCCTTCTGCCCTCAATCTTTCCCAGCATCAGGGACTATTCATGGGTGTACACATATGGAAAAACTTTCCAGACTTTAAGTAGGTGCAGTATTTGTATGTCAGTTGTACCTCAATAAAACTATTAAATAAATAGGAAAATAGGACTTGTACTGGTGCAGCATGGTATCAGGGACTTTTCCTCAATTTCTCATCTCTATATTCAATTTCCCTGGAACCCAGATGAACCCCTGCCCTTCCTGGGCCAATAAATTCCCTTTTTGCCTGAGTTGTTTCAAGCTTGGTTTCTGTTGCTTACAACCAACATTGTAGACATTCTGTTGTAACCAACGTTGCTTACAACCAATAATCTGAATGGAGATAATGCCTGGAGTGTTTTTAAGGACAGAAGACGGGGACTGTAACCTCATCTTAGGAACCCAGAATTGGTAGAAGGTGGTCAGGAAGAAGATGCCTAGAGAAGATGATCCTTCAGCTGATTTCTCAAGGAGTCGGGACTGCAAAAGTTCCTAGACAGAGGGAGAAGCGTGAACAATGCCATTGAGGACAGGCACTGTGAGCTGTGTGGTTGGGACATTTGGGGGCTGCCTGGAATTTGGGGTGAGAGAGGCACTGTTGGAAAATGAGACTGAAAATTCAACAGGGAACAAGATATTTGTTTTGCAGGGATCTCACTGGCTTCCATGGTGGCCCAGATGATAAAGGATCCTCCTGCAGTGTAGGAGACCCGAATTCGATACCTGGGTTGGGAGGATCCCCTGAAGAAGGGAATGTATTCTTGCCTGAAGAATTCCATGGACAGAGGAGCCTGTCGGGCTACAGTCCATGAGTCAGACATGACTAAGGGACTAACACTAACACTAACCAACAGGGGCTTGGAGAAGCAGGTGGACTGAGGAGGGGTCATTGCCACGGTTCAGAGTTGACTTTGAGGAGCCCGTGGACACCTGGGGGAGGTGACCAGCAGGGAGTCAGGGCTAGAAGTCTGGTTCTCAGGTGAACATGTCACCTGGATCACAGTCAATGGCTGTGACTTGGGAAGCCTTAGGGGTAAAGAGAGCCCATCAGAGTCTGAAGATCTCCAACTCGCAACTTCAGGGGCTGTAGAGCCCGGGGCGCCTACAAAAGCCGTGGAGAGAAGGAAATGTCAGAGCCACATGGCCACGTGAGCAGAGCTGAGAGCAGGTTGTCATGGAAACTGAGCTAGTGAAGCATTTCTAGGAGAGAGGGATCAGCAGGACCAAAGGTAGCAGAAATTCCAAAGCATTGAAAGCTGAAAATTTTCTTTTGATTCGGCAATTAGAGGGACATTGATGAGCTTAATAAGAATAATTTCAGGGGATTGTGGGCCAGTGAGGGGGGAGAGATAGAAAGGGATCAAGGAGGTAAAATGGATCAGAGTTGGTGATGGGGTGCACATTGGAGGAGGAGGGGACAGCGTCAAGCAAGACCCCCCTGCCCAGGATTCTGGCCTCTGAAGGGACTGGACAGTAGTGGGCAGCACTGAAAGAGGAAGATCTGTTTGGGACATCTTTATCTAGTGAACATGTTTTGGCTTTGACAATGTGCCAGACACTGTTCTAAGCGCTTTACTTGTATTACTTCATTTATCCTTGTAACTATCCTATGAGGATAGGATAGCTACACACTCATTTATCGCCATTTACGCATGAAGAAACAGACACAGAAAACAGACACAGAGGTGGAGAAAGTTGCCCACAGCAAGGAAGGGCAGAGTACGGATTTGAAGCCAGAAAAACCAGACAAGTAGGGGTGAGGTCCCCGACCCCTGCCTCAAGATAAACAAATGGGGATCAAGGAGGCAGGTGGATCTAGGCTGGGGATGGGGTGGGGGGCTGGAGGGGGCTCGGGCTGGAGGTATAGGAGCAGCCCCACACAGGGGAGGGCCTTGATTTGCCTGCAGCCAGTGCTGGTAGGGGGTACATACTGGGGGTCACTGGGTCCAGAAGGGGATCAGAGCTTTAGGGATGGGTGATACTGCGGCCCAGACCATGCCAGCATTTAGATGAATTTGAGCAAATTCCAGGAGATAGGGAAGGACAGGGAAGCCTGGGGTGCTTCAGTCCATAGGGTCGCAAAGCACTGGACATGACTTAGTGACTGAACATATGCACATCAGGGAGATTGGAAAGGCAGGGAAGGGGCCTTTCCTGGTGGTCCAGTGGCTAGGTCTCCATGCTTTCACTGCCTGGGTTCAACCCCTGGTCGGGGAACTAAGATCCCACAAACCTAGGGGCTGGTTTGTGGGATCTTAGGACAAAAGAAAAAGCAGGGCCAGAGGGTAGATAGGGTAGATGGGGATTCAAAATTCAAAACCTACAAAGGAATGGATGTCAGGTGACAAATGTCCCTCGGGGGCCTCTGCCCCTGTCTGTTCCCCTGGTCCCCTCCGTAAAGGCAGCCAGCATCTCCTTCCAGAGGCAGAAAAGAAAAAGTCACCATGTGGAATTCTGGAATTCACAGGAAAAAGAAATCTCAGAGTATGGAAACTGAAGGGGAAGGACGCCTTGCCAAGCGAGTGATGGAGCAGAGGGACACAGGAGCCGGGGGTCCCATGGGGAGCAGGGAAATTAGTTTTGGACGAGAACGCATGTTTCATTGAATGGAACAAAATTAAATCGTCCTCCTGCTGCCAAGTACCGTGAGCTCAGCCTTCTCCCGGCTCTTGGGGCGCCCGCCCCCGGCGGCTGCTCCCGCTCCCCGGAGTCTGTCCTGCCCCACAGCTGGAACCCTGGCCCTGCCTTTGAAACACTCCACACCTGGCAGCCGAATTAATCCCGCCAGCTGCTCAAGAAACGTTTTCTGACATGAAATGAGATGTCTGAAAGGCAGCTCAATCTTCTTTTTTAATTACTGAAACCAATTGGAGTGTCAAGGGCACATGAATGGAAGCTCTAGGGCTGAGGGACAGGAGGTGGCCGGGGGCGGGGGTTGCGGGGGGAGAAGCAGGGCAGAGGCCAGGCTGCCCACCCTGAAAGTTCCTGAAGTTCTGGCTGCCTGTGGTCTCAGAAAGTGAAGCTGCAGCTGTAGGACCATCATTCCCAGAGTTGCCAGGCCCTTCTCATGGTGAGTGGGGGTGTTTGCCCCCCTCACCTTAGCAGACCCCCATTCATCAGGGCAGGGGCTACACCACTCGGAGGCCCAAAGGACTGAGATGCACTTAGAGTTGGGGTCACTGTGTCCCCTAGTGCCTTCCCTCAGCCTCCTTCTGTGACTCCTGGTGATGCCCCCCACCCACTGGGCTTCAGTCCTCTGGTTGTAGAAACGGTGAGTGGGGTTTGCAGGGAGAGCTGGCACTGGATGACCTCTCCTTGCTGGCTTCCACCATTTTTGCCCTGACCACGTTGGACTCCCAGCATCCATCTCTATCTCTAGTGATGCCCTGGTGGCCACTTAGGACCCAGGTCACTGTCCATGGGACCCCATTGTCCAAAACATTCCAGCATCATGGCACCAGAGCAAGGGGGCACGTGGGGTCAGTGGGCCTCCTCAAAGACAAGCTTCTGGTAGGTTGAAGGGGTGAGGGCTGGGCCCTGGGGTCCTCCTAAACCTGGCAGGGGGTGTGTCCTTGGGGAACCAGGAGTTCACAGGTGAGTCTTGCACAGCCTCACTGAGTGCTGAGAGCTGCATCCAGTGTGGTCCCTGCCACCCTGGCAACACCTGGCCCCCTATTCCTGCTGCCTCAGAAAGTGGCTTTCCAAGGCCTCATTAAGTGCCGTGATCCCTGAGATGGAGGAACCTGAGAAGCTGTTCTGAGGCACTAACATTTTTTATGTACATTTTAGGCTTGTTTTGTTTGTGGCTGCACTGGGTCTTAGCTGTGGCTTGTGGGATCTAGTGCCCTGATCGGGGTTTGAACATGGGCCTCCCCCATTGGGAGTGCAGAGTCTTAGACACTGGATCACCAAAGAAGTCCCATTTTAGTATTTTTAATTGAAAATCAAACCTGCATGGAGTGAGTGCCCTGGTTTCCCTCCTCAGAGACCTCCCCTGTCACCAGGTTGTCATGAATCTTTGGGACCCTCACCAGGCTGACATCAAAAGAAGGGGAGTGGAGAGACTGGAGGTGCACAGAATGAGTTGACCCATCAGATGTGGGGTGCCTGAGGGAGGGCAGTGGGGTGCTAGAGCCTGGGCTCCCACCTGGGCTCCCATCAGTTCTTCAGCATTCAGCCTTCTTTATGATCCAAGTCTCGTATTCGTACATGACTACTGGAAAAACCATAGCTTTGACTATGTGGACCTTTGTCGGCAAAGTGATGTCTCTGTTTTTATTACACTGTCTAGGTTTCCCCAGTGGCTTAGCTCTTAAAGAATTTGCCTGACAATGCAGGAGACAAGAGATGTGGGTTCGATCCCTGGGTCCGGAAGATTCCCTGAAGAAGGAAATGGCAACCCACTCCGGTATTCTTGCCTGGAAAATCCCATGAACAGAGGAACCTGGCTGGGTACAGTCCATGCGGTGGCAAAGAGTCAGACATGACTGAGCACACAGGCCTAGGTTTGTCATAGCTTTTCTTCCAAAGAGCAAGCTTTTCTTAATTTTATGACTGTTGTCACCATCCACAGTGATTTTAGAGCCCAAGAAAATAAAATTTGTCACTGCTTCCACTTTTTCCCCTTCTATTTGTCATGAAGTGGTGGGACCAGAGGCCATGATCTTAGTTTTTTGAATGTTGAGTTTTAAGACAGCTTTTTCACTCTCCTCTTTCACCCTTATCAAGAGGCTCTTTAGTTCCTCTTCACTTTCTGCCATTAGAGTGGTGTCATCTGCATATCTGAGGTTGTTGATATTTCTCCCTGCAATCTTGATTCCAGCTTATGATTCATCCTGGCATTTCTCATGATTTACTCTGCATTTAAGTTAAATAAGCAGGGTGACAATATACAGCCTTGTGGTACTTCTTTCCCAATTTTGAACCAGTCAGTTTTTCCATGTCCAGTTCTAACTGCTGCTTCTTGACCCACATACAGGTTTCTCAGGAGACAAGCAAGGTGACCTGCTATCCCCATCTCTTCAAGAATTTTCCACAGGTTGTGATCCACGAAATCAAAGGCTTAAGCATAGTTAATGAAGCAGAAGTAGATGTTTTTCTGGAACTCCCTTGCTTTCTTCATGATCTAACGAATGCTGGAAATTTGATTGTTCCTCTACCTTTTCTAATCCCAGCTTGTACATCTGGAAGTTCTTGGTTCACATACTGCTCAAGCCTAGCCTGGAGGATTTTGAGCATAACCTTGCTAGCATGTGAAGTGAAAGCAATTGTATGGTAGTTTGAACATTCTTTGGCATTGCTCTTCTTTGGTACTGAAATGAAAATAGACCTTTTCCAGTCCTGTGGCCACTGCTGAGTTTTCCAAATTTGTTGACATATTGAATGTAGCGCTTTAACAGCATCATCTTTTTGGATTTGAAATAGCTCAACTGGAATTCCATCGCCTTAAACTAGCTTTGTTTGTAGTTATGCTTCCTATGGCCCACTTGACTTCACCGTCCAGGATGTCCGGCTCTAGGTCAGTGATCACACCGTCATGGTTATCCGAGTCATTAAGATCAATGGCTCACATCAAAAAAAAAAAAAAAAAAAAAAGGCCATCAACACCACATTGCCGATTCCCAAACATCCAGCCTACCCAGCCCAGCACTGGACTCCACATCCAGGTAATAGCAGCCACCTGATGTCAACTGTCCAACTCATGCTGAAATGTGGGATTCATCCCTGACTCCAGTCCTCCCATGCCTCTCCTGACAATCAGAACCAAGTCCAGCCTGTTCAGTCTGGCTGACATTTCTTAGACCTGCCCCCTGATTTCCATCCTCACTGCCTGGTCCAGGTGCTATTCTCACTCTGCTCAGGACTGCGACAACCCCTGACCTCTGCCCCCAGGCTCACTCTGGCTTAAAACAATCTCCGCTGCTTCAAACAATCAGTGGCTCCTCACTGCTCTTAGAATAAAAATGATACTGCATGATTCTGCCCTCTGCCCTCTTTTCCGGCCTCATCGCCCACCATCCTGCCCTTCACTCACTACTCTCCCACTGCAAGGGCCCATTAATCCCTCCCATGTCATCCTCTACTTCCTGCTTCAGGGCTTTTGCGCTTGCTATTTTTGCTGTTTGAACTAACCTCCCTTTGCAGTGTGCCTCTCTCTCATAGTCAAAGCTATGGTTTATCCTGCAGTCATGTTTGAATGTGAGAGCTGGACCATAAAGAAAGCTGAGCAATGAAGAACTGATGCTTTCGAACTGTGGTGCTGGAATAGACTCTTGAGAATCCCTTAGACTGCAAGGAGATCAAACCAGTCAATCCTAAAGGAAATCAACCCTAATATTCATCGCAAGGACTGATGCTGAAATCGTTCATTGATTTCCTAAAGGAAATCAACCCTAATATTCATCGCAAGGACTGATGCTGAAGCTGAAGCTCCAATACTTTGGCCATTTGATGAAAAAGGCCAACTCACTAGAAAAGACCCTGTTGCTGGGAAAGATTGAGGGCAGGAGGAGAAGGGGATGACAGACGATGGGAAGGTTTGATGGCATCACTGACTCAATGGACATGAGTTTGAGCAAACTCCAGGAGATGGTGAAGGACAGGGAAGCCTGGTATGTTGCTGTTCATGGGCTTGCAAAGAGCTGGACACAACTGAGCGAATGAACAACAACAGCTCTGTCTACTTCAACCCACTAACACCGGTGAAGGGTCTGTCTCAGCTCAGACATCACTTCTCGGGGAAGGCTTCCTTGAAGGCCACCATAAGCACCTGGTCTGTCTCCCTCATTGCTTATTTTTTGTAAGATTGCTTGTCAGTAGGAGTCTTTTCCCCTGCAGACGGGATGCTCCATGAGGACCAGGATTGGGGCTGTTCTATTCCCCAGCATTTTCTTTTCTTGGCCATGCCACATGGCATGTGGGATTTTAGTTTCCCTGATCAGAAATCAAGCCCCTGCCCCCTGCAGTGGAAGCGAGGAGTCTTAACCACTGAACAGCCAGGGAAGTCCCCCTCACTAAGTATTTTCTGATTGGCTAAATGTATCCAAGTGGAGATATTAACCAGCAGCCACCCTGTGCCAGGCAAAAATGCAGGAGATACAGCTGAAGATGCCAAAAACCCTTGACCACATGGAGCTCACAAGCAAGGATAGGAGACAGACAGCCAACAGGCACACAAATAACAACATCCTTGCCTTCAGTGATCATAAATGTGATGACAAAATGCAGGATGAGGGCAAGAGGCTGAGACTAGCTAGAGTTTTCCTTGCTTATGGGTTGGGGGAAGGGTCAGGCTGTTTAGATGGGATAGGCAGAGAAGGCCTCTCTGAGGAGTTGGCATTTGGTCAAAGATGTAAATGACACGAGGGAGTGAGTGATATAAGGACCGGGGGAGGAAGTGTGCCAGAAAGGGGGAGTGTATTAGTTTGCTAGGGCTGCATAACAAGTACTACAATTTCAGCAACAGAAATTCTAGGGGCGAGAAGTCCAAGTTTAAGGCACTGGCAGGCTCAGCTCCATCCTAAGGCTGCAATGGAGGATCTACCCCACGTCTTCCTCCTGCCTTCTGGAGGTTCTTTGGCGTTCTTTGGCTTGAAAACAGAGCCATCACCCTGATCTCCACTATCATCTTCACCTGGTTTTCTTCCTATCTGCCTATCTGTGTCTAGATTTCTTATAAGGACATCAGTTGCACTGGGTTAGAGGCCCACCTGACATCAGTATAACCTCATTTTAATTTATTACATCTGCAGTGACCTTATTTTCAAATAAGGACAAATTTGGAGATGCTGGGGGTTGTGACATCAACATATGAATTTGGGGGAACTCAATTCAACCCATAACAGAGAGACTTTAGAACAAGGGACCTGCAGTTGGTCAGGCTGATGTGCTCCCAGAATGGCAAAGGGCCAGTGTGGCTGCAACGGAGAGCAAAGCTGGGAGTGAGACAGGCAGGCACCCCAACCTTGTTGGTGTTTATTCCAAGTGCAGTGGGGAGCATCGTGGCTCTGAGATATGATTTCCATTTGTAAAGGCCCTTCTGGGGACTTCCCTGGTGTTCCAGTGGCTAAGACTCTGCACGCCCAATGCAGGGGGCCATGTTTGATCCCTAGTCAGGGAAATGGATCCCACATGCAGCAACTAAAGGGTTCTCATAGCTACAACTAGAAGACTGGGTGCAGCCAAATAAATATTTTAAAATATATATGTTCTGGCTGCTGCGTGGAGAGGGATGTGGGGGCCCTTTCAACTAGAGAGGGGGTGAGGAGGCCCAACTGGAGTGTAGTAGGAGACAAGACACCATTACAGAAGGACAGGCTCCAAGTGTCAGCTGAAGAGCCGGAAGGCCAGCAGGATTCCTGGAGTCAAGGGCTCTGGGGACCAAGGAGGAGACACGCTAGAAGACCTGAGCCATCTGTGTGCACCCGAGTGGGGAGGGGGCTGGGAGGTGTCTGGCATGGTTGGCATCTGGGGGGCTTAGGTGGCTTGGCCTACAGCTCAGAGACCAGATCTAACCCAGAACTCAGGCAGAGAAGGAGGAGACAGTCCACAAGGCAAAGACACACAGAGGAGAGGAATCAAGAGCCTTACCCTGGAACTCACCGCCAGAACGGGGCGCTGGATACAGGGAGAGAAGCCCAGCAAGGCTACTCAGACAGGGCTAAGTGGGGGCCAAGGGGGACAGGAGAGGGTGGTCTGCCAAACAAGGGAGCAGGAAGGTGGGAATGGAGAGATGAGGAGAGAATGGTGACCTCCAGGCTTGGCAAGCTTTGGGAAGCTTGGGGGGACCTCTGTGAGAGAAGCTTTTCAGGAGAGGGTGTTGGGGAACAACCAGTTGAGAATACATACACCGCCCCCCCCCCGACCCCGAGAAGGGAAGGCAGGAAAGGGAGAAGAGCATGGGCCAGTGGGGCCCTATTGTCTAGAAAGTGAAATGTAATATACTAGTTGTCTGAGAACACACATCAGGGACATTGAGCTAGTGGGGATGTGACAGCTAGGGGCCAGATGGGGCCAAGGGTGTAGGTGAGGGGATTATCATCAGACATGTGTTAAGTTCGACATTTAATTAAACTGACTCTCTTTCCAGAAAGCTTGATCCCTCTGTGTTCCTCTCCATGGTGATGGGGCCCCACAAAGGTACCAGTTTCATCTTTCATCATGGCTGGGGTACGTGTTCCCCACCTCCTGACACTCTTGCCCACTTGCCATGGTTGATAAAACCAATGAGTGCTGAATATATTTATGTTCAGTTCTCAGTCATGCCTGACCTTTTGTCACCCCATGGACTGTAGCCCTCCAGGATCCTCCATCCATGGGATTTCCCAGGCAAGAACACTGGAGTGGGTTGCCATTTCATACTCCAAAGGATCTTCCCGACCCAGAGATTGAACCTGCATCTCTTGTATCTCCTGCATTGCCAGGTGGATTCTTTACCACTGTGCCACTTATTTAGTTTTGTATTAAAGCTTAGTACACAAGACGTACAGCAAGCAAATCTTCCCTTCTCTAAGAAATCTTCCTGACCCAGGGATCCAACTCAGACCTTCTGCATTGCAGGCAGATTCTTTATCTTCTGAGCCACCAGGGAAGTCAAATGATGAACACATCCATGTAACCATCACTCAGGTCAAGATAAAAGCAATTTCAATCCTCTAGAAGTCTTCCAGTTAGCACCCACCACCCCGTGTGCAGTGTGGCCAGAAAACAGCTACAGCAACAAAGCTGTGGCACGTCCATCCAATGGAACAGTTCTCTGCAATAAAAAACAACAAATACTGAAACTTACAACAATGTGGATGAATCTCCAACGCATTATAGTGAGTAAAAGAAGCCCGACCCCAAGAGCTATCCACTCTGTGATTCCGTTTATATGACGTTCTGGAAAAGGCAAAAGTGCAGGACAGAGAACCATGGTAATGCTTGAGGGAATTTGGGGAGGTGGATGAAATGTTTTATATCTCAATTATGGTGGTGGTTATGTAACTATATGTAACTACTGTGTAGGGTAGTAATTACCATCCTGACTTCTCTATCACCCAAGAGTGGTTTTGCTTGTTCTCGAACTTCACATGAATGGAACTGATGTATACAGTTTTGACAAATGCATATAGTTGCATAACCGCCACCATAACCTACAGCCCATAGGGTCGCAAAGAGTCGGACACGACTGAAGCGACTGAGCATGCGCGCACACACGGGTATGCAGCGGTTCGTGTCTTTTGCCTGTATTTTTGTTGGGTCGACTGGGAGGGTTTTGAGTGGAGGAAGGGCATGATCAGATGTCAGATGTGTGTTCGAGGGCTGGCTGGAGGGGACCAGAATGGATGAGCCTGTGCCCTGGGACCTGGAAGGAGTTGACGCGTTGTCTGAACGTTGTCTGGCCACACCGGGGGTGACTATGAGGATGGGGGAAGGAGAGAATCTGAAAGGAGTGTGAATGTATTCAGGAGGGGCTGGTAAGCCTTGGCTGTTGTGATGTCCACTGACCTAGATCAGGGTCCCCAGAAGCAAAACATAGGACAAGCATTTAGAGACAGATGGCTTATTAAAGAAGTGGTCTGAAGACAAACTGGTAAGGGAATGGGGACGTAGGACAGGAAAGGGGAGGAGACCCATCTCAGATAGGTCCTGCAGAGTGGAGACCCAGCCTGATCCCCTGGGGAGTTCAGGAGGGTTAGGCACACGTCCAAGTTATCACTTCTGGAAGGAAGGCAGCTGGACTTGCACACGCTTGCACCAATCAGGCATCGGCTGAGGGGCTTGGGGGTGCAGAGTGGGGCTGGAGGATGGAGCCCTAAATCCCCATGCATTTTTGGTTCTTAATACCTGTGGGGTGAGTAGCTCCTGACGGATGCCTAAGAATAATTACCCCCTAAAAGCAACTGCATGTGTGAGTTGTGGGAAACCAGACACACCAAAGGTGAGGATTAAAGGGCACAAAAAAAGCCAGTCAAAAGAGATCAGGAAGGATGCCGACAGAGTATCCACACTGTCCAGTCCCGATGACGCATCATAGCACCGAGATCAAGGCAGGCACCTTGCTGATGCTCAACAAACCCTTCGGACTGAGTGAGATGGATACTCAGGAAGAAGGGCCAATTCAAGAGGAAAAAGGAAGGGTTTGGTTTGAGGCCTGATGCCCCGGAGGCAGTGAGGGGGCAGTGGGTGCTTTTAACTAAGGGCCTGGTGCTCGGTTGGAATTCCAAATGGTTGGAATTCTTTTTATTTCAATTTGCTAACCAGGTGTCTCAGTGGGTAAAGAATCCGCCAGCAATGCAGGAGACACAGGAGATGCGAGTTCGATCCCTGGGTCAGGAAGAATCCCTGGAGGAGGGCATGGCAACTCACTCCAGTATTCTTGCTTGGAGAATCTCGTGGACAGAGGAGCCTGGCAGGCTGCAGTCCACGGGGTCACAACGAATCGGACACGATTGAAGCAGCTGAGCACGAAGGTACTGGTGCTCGGAGCTGGGCACAGGAAGGGACGTGGAGAGAGAAGAGGCAGAAGGAAGACTGAGCCACTGGGAGTGCAGGGAAGAGGAGCCACAAAGGGTGAGAAGGTGGCCAGAGATGGGAGAGGGAGACCAAGAGAGACGTTGATGCTGAGGAAATCCAGGGGCCAGGGGCGACGAATTTGAGGAAGTAAAGGTTGTCGGCCACCTGGGTTGAAGCCGCTGGCGGGGACCCTATGGGCCGGACTGATGACACCGGCCGGGAAGGTTTCACTTGCCTTGGAGGGCCTGGAGCGAGCCGGAAGGGGCAGCCAGAGACAGACCTGAGAAGGGGCTACTGCAGGCAGAAGGGGCAGGAGCGAGGACGGCTGTTGTAAGAGGGAAGAAGTAGGCGGGGAGGGGGGCGGGGCGGGACGTTGACAGGATCCAGGCCAGGTGGAGGGATTAGTTTTAAACAATACCTCAGTGTTGGGCTGAGCTGCCTGAGGTGAATTAATTAAGTCCTCAGCAGGAAACGTTATCCCCGTGTCCTGGGTGAACTTCCTGGGGTCTCGAATCCTCCCGGGGAAGGGGGGTTGCATCCTGCCTGGGGTCTCCACTTAACTGTGACCACTGCTGGAAGCCCCCCAAGTGGGCAAGCGGGCCAGCGAGTCCCTGGGAGCCCTTGGGAACACCAACCCGAGGGGAAGAAGGTGAGGCCGGCAGGCAGGATGGCAGCGGCTGCAGAGAACAGCTCTCCCAGGAGGGCGAGGAGAGGGACCTGGGGGAGGCCAAGGAGGTGCCTGGGGGCTGTTGAGAATTCTTATGGGCAGAGAGAAAAGAGCAGGCAGAGAGGGAGGAAACGGAGGAAGAAGAAGAAAGGGGGTGTGAAGACCAAGAAGAGAAGGGCACAGCTGGCCTGAGACATGGGAAAGGTGCTGGCAGAGCGCTCCAGAGATGCTTGGGAGGGGAGTGGGGGGACCGGGGGCCCCCCCAAAAAAGCCTCTGTTTACTCCACAGAGAAGGAGCCCAGGTTGTCTGTTGAGCCTGGGGAAGAAAGGGGCACAGGGGTAGGGGTGGTTCAGGCAGAACAGCTGTTGCAAGGGTAGAAAGGGAAGGAGTTTGGGGACCACTTGAGGGGGTGCTGAGCTGCATTTAAGACCTAGCTGGGGTTGGAGAAAATGAATCTATGTTGGCGCCAATCAGCGTGGTGATGTGATTTTCGCCTGCCGTTCTTGGCAGCCCAGAGGTGGAATGGAGAAAACAGATGGTTTTCTGAGCTCCTGCTCATCCACCGTCTAGTTTAATCTGCTGGCAACCTTGGCCGCCTCTGACTTACAGATGGGGAAACTAAGGCCCAGGGAGGGGAGACCACATGCCCAGGATGTTGCAACAAGGAAGTAAGGTCGAGCCCAGCCTGAGGACCTGGACCTTCTGCTTGGGGCAGACCCCCTGGTCCTGGTGCCTTCTTCTGGTTTGCAGCTCCTTGCCCCCCACCACCCAAATACTAACTGAGCCCACTACCTCGTATGCTCAGAACTGCTCAGCTCAGTTTTGCCTGCTCCCTGAAACCTCTCTGCCAGGGACCAGGAGGAAACAGAGGCTCAGAGATGGCACGTGATTAGTCTAGGGTCACACAGCATGTGACTCAACATCATTAAGATGTCTCCCCAAATTGATGTATAAATTCAACACACCTGCAATCTAAATCTTAGTAGGCTTTTTGTAGACATCGACAAACTGATTATAAAGAAGATAAAGAAATGCAAAGAACATAGAATGGTCTAAAGAATTTTATGAAAAAAAGAACAAAGTAGGAGGACTTGTGGGGCTTCCCCGGTTTCTCAGCAGTAAAAATTCCACCTGCAATGCAGGAGACCAGGGTTTGAGCCCTGGGTCGGGAAGATCCCCTGGAGGAGGGCATGGCGATCCACTCCAGTATTCTTGCCTGGAGAACCTCATGGATATAAGAGCCTGGCAGGCTACAGTCCACAGGCTCGCAGAGTCAGACACAACTGAAGTGACTGAGCACACAAGCACGCATGCAGGAGAACTTGTACTACCTAATTTTGAGACTTACTATAAATATACAGAATTGACTATGTGTGGTTCTATTCGATCAAGTGGAATAGAACCACGCATACGTAGTCTATTGATGTTTGGACAAGAGTGCTGAGACAATCAATGGGGAAAGGATGATTTTTCTCAAATGGTTTGGGAACAATTGGAAACCCATATGAAACAAAATTAACCTCAACTCTTACCTCACACTGTGTTCAGAATACATAAAGAACTTCAATAACTCAATACTAAGATTGTCAAGCTGTTTTTTTAAATTGGAGAAGATCTGACCAGATACTTCACCAAAGGAGATATGAGTGGAAGGTAAGCATGTGGTAAGATGCACAATATCATTGGTTATTCTAAAGATGTAAATTAAAACCACAAGGAGATACCACTACACACCCACTAGAATGCTAAAGTTAAAAAGACTGACGATATCAAAGTTTGCAAGACTGTGAAACAACTGGAACTCTCATGCATAGCTAGTGGGAAACATTTTGTCAGTTTCTTATAAAGTTAAATGTGCACAAACCATTCAATCCAGCAATTCCACCCCTATACATTCACCCAAGAGAAATGAAAAACTTGTGAATACAATGAAACACACAATGACCAGCTCACAAACATCATAGTAGCTTTATTTGTAATAGCCTAAAACTAAAAGGGAAAAATAAATGTTCATCAACATGCAAAAGGTTAAGCAAAATTTTATCTGTTTACACATAGGAGTACTACTCAGCAATAAAAAGGAAACTTATACATCCAACAACATGGATAAAATCTCAAAAACATTCAGTTCTCAAAAACATTCAAAAACAAGTCGCTCAGTTGTGTCTGACTCTTTACGACCCCATGGACTGCAGCATGCCAGGCTTCCCTGTCCAACAGCAGCTCCCGGAGCTTACTCAAACTCATGTCCATTGAGTTGGCAACACTGAGCAAAATCAGTCAGACGCAAAACAGTGCACACTACATGATACATATAAAACTCAGGAAACTGAAAATCTAATCTATAGATGATGGAAAACAGATGATTGATTACTTGAGGTGGGGAGTGGTGGGAGAGTGACTGTCAAGGGGCATTGAGAGGAATTTCTGGAGGGATGGAAAACTATATCTTGATTGTAGTGATGTTTACATTGCTGTAATACTTTGTCAAAACTCAGCAAAATGTACACTTAAAATGGATGCATTTTATTATATATAAATGTTATACCTCAATATTTTATTATTCTTTATTATAGTATATAAATTTTATATATTTATATATTATAATAATTTTGTTACAATATAAAAATTATACTTCAAAGTATTATTTAAATTGTCAACACGCAAAAAATTAGAACTCTGCGGACCTTATACTTACTTCGTGGTTTTTCAATTGTTTTGTTTATTGTTTGGGTAGATGAATCATAATTTTGAAGACCCTGAAGGCCTTACGCCAGCCCTGAAGGCTGGGAGATGCCAGCACTGAGAGCAGAGAGTCAGTTCACCCGGGGAGTGTGTAAGGATTAGAGGAGGAGGAACGGAAGACACGGGACAGACAGACAGACCCTACTCAGAGCTAATACATGCTGTTGGTGGAAGGATAGGTGGGCAGACAGATGGAGTGTCTGCGAGAGTGGCTGCGGGTGGGAGCCAACCCAGACCTGGCCTGGGCAAGACGTGACCCACTGGCGGGTACACACACACACACAGAGACACACGTGCTGACACAACAGAGTGAAACTCCGCAAACTCCACAAAGAGAGGAGGAGTGAAGAGGGCCCCCAGACACACACACAGCAGGAACGACTCACAAGCAGAAATTCAACCAGGCTCCTCTGGAAAACGGGAAGGAGAGCGAGCCACTGAGCGAGGTGAAGCCAGAATCAGTGAGAGGAGGGGCAGGAGCGGGGAGAGGGGCTCAGACAGACACACAGACAGGCGAGATTCCGACACAGCCCATGGGAAGGGCATAAACACAGACCCACACATGCGAGCCCGCCCAGGCTCCAGCACCTGGAATATGCTCGGTGTCTGAGGCCAGTGGATGAACTCATGGGAGGGGAAGTGGGTTTGAAGTCACCGAGCAAATGAGAATTAGAATGAGAAAACCCGTAAGTGTGACCTGTGAGACACGCAGCCACAATTGCAACATGGCATGAGGACCAAATCTAGAAGGACAATGAGACAGTAAGAGAAACAGTGGGGAAAGGAAGGAGACTCAGAGTCGGAGGCTCAGAGAGGCGGACGCCTGCACACGGACGGACAGACAAACAGGTGCTTCATAGCCTTACATGGGGACCCCAGACAAGCGAGACACTGAAGGAGGCTGTGCATAGAAGCCTGCCTGCCTTCTTTCCTTCCTTGCTCCCTCCTCCTTCCTTCTCTCCTTTCTTTCCTCCTTCTTCCTTCCTTCCATCTAGCTATCAGAATAATTCACAGCAATCTGATAATGTGGATCCATATGGGAGAATATGTTAGAAACCAGGATTTAGGGTAATCCTTCCTGCAATGTTTTACTCTTTTTTTCAAGTTGAATGTATTCACACTATCGCTTGGATAATTAAAAATTAATTTTCCGAAGAAGGAGAATGAAAGAGGAAACAAAGACAGAGTCGGAGAGAGGAGATACCCACAGGCAGATACGTCTATTTGTCCATCCATCCTCCCCTCCAGCTACAAACATTCCTCAGCCTCTCCTCTGTGCTGAGAGGCAGTGAGAACTCAGAATCAGTCCCTGACCTCGAGATGTTCATGGTCTGATGGGAAAGAAACACGTGCCTCCAACACACCCATGTGCCTTGTCGTTCCCAGAGACGCCTGCGATACTGTACCACGGGGGCTCTCAGGGGAGAGGGGACACTGGACTTCATCAAGAAGGATGAGATGCCTGAGTCAAAAGCAGTTTTGCTGTTTGTCTGGCAGACCAAGAGAAAGGGCATCTGTGCAGAGGGCCAGCTTGAGCAAACAGGAAACAGCCCGTGCTTTCCTGCCACTGCAAGAGGGAACCTGCCAAGGAGGGCAGCGGGGCAGGGTACTGACCCAGCAGGGGTCAGGCCAGTAAAGGGAGAATTTTGCCAAATGGGAGATTTAGGGAGGTGGCTGGGGCAACTGCACCCAGTGTGGATAGGAGGGGCAAGACTGGAGGTCGGCATTCAGATAAGACAGCGATGGACTCCTGGGGACAGAGGAGGGTCCCCATTTGTAATGGAAAGGACCTGACAGCCCTATGGCGGGACTCGGTGTGGCCAGGACTCAAGAAGACGGCTGTGACTTACTCGGGGCTGAGAAAACCAGTGTGGAAATGGCAGGGAAGAGTCTTCAGATGTCCATAAGGAGCCCCCATCGCCTACTCCCCTGCTCGGGTACATGCATGAGCAGGTCCCTGTTCAGGGAACTGAGCTCTGGAGAGCATCAGCACTGGGTGTGGGAGGGTATGGGTAGATGGAGGAGAAATGGCAGAGAAGTGGCCCGAGGGTTGGGAAGAAAGCCAGGCGCATCCAGACAGAGTGTCTGGAAGCAAAGCTAGGCACCACAGTCTGGGCTGCTGATGGGCCAGCGGAAGTGAGCAGACAAAGGGGACATGGGGCTTGGCAAGCAGGAGTCTATGAGGGCTAGCTTAAGTACCATGATGGACTCAGGGCCACTGTGGTCAAGTGCAAAGGACTGAGTGGGGGTGGGGCACAAATAGAGGCAATCAGAGCCAAGGGTTCCTTTCCTGGCTCTTGTATGGCTTGAGAAAGAGAGGATGGAGCAAGAGAGAGAAACAGTGGATAAGGTCTCTGCTCGTGTTGGAGGAAAGTGGACCCTGAAAGAGGGGAAAGGATGGTTGTTGCCAGGGCAACCGTATGGGCCATGGAAAGGAAGAGGAGCCAAGGAAAGCTGAGAGACTTTGGAGGAAGAAGCAGCCAGACTTGAAGGATGGAGGCAAAGAGAGAGTAAGGCTTGGATTCTTGTTCCTAGAGATGGAGGATGGGGAGCGTAGAGGAGCAGTGGAGAGGATAAAGTCTGGTCCGACTTGGTGAGCCTGTGATGCTGGTGGTATGACTGAGTGGGGCTGGGCAGGTATGGTATGACTGTGGATGTATGTGGCTGGAGCTGAAGGATCTGGGAGAGGGGGAAGCCAGAACGGAAACGTGGGGCATTTGTGTAGAAGAAATCTCTGAAGTCATGGAGTGGACAGTGTGGTACATGAGAGCGCTTGGAGGGGGACACACAGCCCTGGGAAGGCTCAGCCCTGGACAGATACAGTCCCAGGGAGCACTACTAGGGAAGATCAGGAGGAGGGAGGCAAGAGACTGGTTTGAAGAGATGGCCAAGGCAGACCATACACTAGCATGCACACACACACAAAAGGGATGCTAAGAGTGACTTAGAGACTTCAGAATTCCCCATCTCTCCATCATCGAGCATTTGATCACTGGTCTTTGTTCCCCCGGGATTCCTTAGAACTCATCCTGGGGCTTTGGAACTCTCATCCTCAGAGTGCTCAGGTGCCTGATGGATGTCTGCTGGTGGATAGATGGATGATGGATGGATGGATGACTGGTTGGCTGGCTGGATGGTACAGTCATCCAATCATCCAGCCACACGATGCCACAGCAGGGGCTGAGAGGATGGGGGGCTTGAGGAGCCCCTTGGAGAGTTGGCAGGGAGGGGGAACAGATGGGCCGTGGGTAGCTAAACAGGAGTATTCAGAGACAACTCAGGGCTCCTGGCTGCAGGACGGCACCGGAGAAGCAGTGACATTCTGTGTTAATGAGAACAGGAAAGAGGCTGGTTGGGGGGCATGGAGACGACGAGATGAGTGTGAGGCACCTATGGTGGGGACCAGTCCACGCTGGCTCCAATCTGTGGCTTGAGAGAGAGAAGGGGATGGAGCAGTCCTGAGGTGCAGGAGGAGATTGGGGTGTCCTCCCAGAGGGCAGGAGGTAAGTTTGGACACAGTCCAGGTGGTGTGAGAGGAGGGGCATCGAGGGAGGAGAGGAGGAGAGACCAGACAGACAGACAGACAGATCCAGGTCCAGAGGTCACCTGCCATTCTGCGGACAGATGGGTGGATGTGCCATCAGATGACGAGTGCATAGGAGTTATGGAGGGGTTGGGAACCAACCCTGACCATCTCTGGAGAGATGGGACTCACAAATGTGTACAAGCACACACCTACACACACAGAGAGAGAAACACAGAGAAGGAGCAAAACTCCACAAGCTTCCAGAAAGACAGAGAAGGAACTGGAGGGGAAAGCAACAGGCGCACATGCATGTACACACAGCCACACACACACGCAGAGCAGGAATGACAGAGACACTTGCGAAGCAACATTCAGTGAGGCTCCTCAGGAGAGCGGAGCGAGCGTGGCGGAGCGTGATGAAGACGGAGGCGGGGCTGGGGGCACATCAGTAACAAAGTGAAAAACCAACATGAGGGGGACCCTCAGGGAGACTGAGGCAGGCTGATGCAGAGATACGGCAGACATGTGTGCACGCGCGCGCACACCCGCACAGGTGAGCAGGTGAGGGAGGGAGGAGTGGGAGGAAAAACCTGCCATGGAGCCTCAGAGAGAGGGGCCCTGTGATCCTTGGCCCACACCGAAGCAGACAGCACTTGTGACCCTCAGGACAAGGACCAGATCTGGAAGGAAGAAGAAATAAGGCAGAAGGAGGAGAGAAGGAGAGAGGCAGGCCCGCGGACCTCCGGACGGGCAGCCATGTGCAAGCTCAGACAGACAGACAGAAAAGGACCCACCTACTGGAGAGGGCAATGGCACTCCACTCCAGTACTCTTGCCTGGAAAATCCCATGGACGGAGGAGCCTGGTGGGCTGCACTCCATGGGGTCCCACAGAGTCGGACACAACTGAGCGACTTCACTTTGACTTTTCACTTTCATGCATTGGAGAAGGAAATGGCAACCCACTCCAGTGTTCTTGCCTGGAGAATCCCAGAGACAGGGGAGCCTGGTGGGCTGCCGTCTCTGGGGTCACACAGAGTCAGACATGACTGGAGCAACTTAGCAGCAGCAGCAGCAACTGGGGTCATACGGACACATCCTGGAGGGATGACCCCAAAACCAGAAGAAGTGAAAACAGCAGGAAGGGATGTCTGAGCACAAACTTCCATGGCAACTCTATCTGTCACAGTGAAAAAGAGAAAACAGCCTATACGTCCTTCCACAAAAGGGGAGCTTATCAAATGCATGTAACTGTATTCTGGATTGTGCTCTGGAGCAGATTTTTAAAAGAGGGTGCATCCTGGACTGGGCTAGCGGACTGGCTCTCTGGGTGGGGGCGTGGAGCATTCCCAGTCTATAGCTTTTGTTGATTTCTGTGGCATAAGTACAACTACCAAAGCCAATTTCAAGCTACGAAAGAGCTATCACTGGACAGAGTTGGAAAGAGATGGCTGGTGTTGGCGGTTGCAGCCGGAAGAAGCAAGCTCCAGCACAGGGGCCGTGGGTCAGCGTGTTCATGAAAGAGCTTGAAGACTGGCCATTGGTTAAGAAAACTTGCTGGCAAAACCTGGGAACGGTAAATGGCACGTGTATTTAAAACACTCTGCCCCTCCCCCGCAGGGCAATTCTATTTTATGTAAGTAAGATGAAATGGACAGCTGCACATAGGCTGGGTCCCAATGACTCCTCTAGAGCAGGCTGGGGGTAGTGGCAGGGCAGAAACTTCAATCTTTCCCATCATGCTTTAAATGTTTGCAAAGAAGACACCTTCACATATCACATGTACAATGAAAAACTGCTAGGTTGGCCAAGAAGTCCATTCAGGTTTTTCCTTAAGATGTTACCAAAAAACATGAACAAACTTTTTTGGCCAACCCAGCATCATTTTAATCAGAAAAGGAAGAAAACTGGAGAGGGGAGAAGGGAGAATGAGAGGAAGGAAGAGGAGGAAGAGGTCTTCAGATCTTTGGTCTGTCTGTCTGTCTATCCAACTACATTCCTCAATCCCCTCCCCTGTGCTGAGACACAGAGAAATCAGATGCAGGCCTTGTCCTCAAGGAACTCACAGCCCA
Organism: Bos mutus; assembly: GCF_027580195.1. NCBI lineage: Eukaryota > Metazoa > Chordata > Mammalia > Artiodactyla > Bovidae > Bos > Bos mutus. Next base: position 50,721,768 of record NC_091629.1, on the reverse strand, counting down.
GGGAGGTGGTGGGTGAGGGTGGTGGGGAGGTTGGGGGAGACGCCCAGATGGTTAGACACATGCTTCTGTATGCCCTGAGCATGTGGAATCCTCAGTCAATAAGGTGGGGTCCCCAGGGAGAGGCTGACAAAGACTTCTATAAGGAGGATGTGGGCCTCCTGGAGAGCACCCGAGACCCTGCTCAGCAGAGGTCCAGCAAGAAGGAGGGGTGTCGGGTATGGTCAGCAGGAGGCAAGTCACCCAGGCCCTCCAGAGAGACCACCTAGAGGAGCAGACAGGGGGAAGGGTGAGGATGGGTCCTAGGAGAATGCATACAGAGGGGTGGGTGAAGCCAAGGAGGCTGCAAAGGAAATAGAAGTGCCGCCCCCCAAGCCACCAAGGTGAGCACAGAGTGACTGCCATGAAGGCTGCAGAGGACCAAGGGCTGCAGAAGGAGTAGGGGGGTATGGCCAGAGCTGAGAGCCCCTCCTCAGCTGTTCCGTGGATGAAAAGAGAAAGGGCAGGAGGGAGTTGGGGGAACACAATGTCGAGGGACACTGTGACTCTCAGGTGGGAGAGATGTGAGCGTGTCCACCTGCGGAGAGAACCCAGGGAAGGACAAGGGAAGGGGACAACAGTTGCCAGGGCAACAATATTTACCGGAAGGATGAAGATGGGACTTTGGGGTAAGAATCAGCCATAAGTTGGACATGGGAGGCAGATAGAAGGGAAGGGGCTAATCTACATTTGGGGACATGCAGGGAACACAGAGCTGGTAGCAGACAGTGAGTCGATGATGCTGGTGGGGTCTTCAATGCATGATACTTCAGAAGAGGGGCCTAGAGTGGACTCAGAGACATGGGGGCATCTCTTTCACATATAAAACCCCACACACTGATACTCAGAGTGGCATGTAGCAGAGCTCCCTGTGCCATACAGTAGGCCCCTGCTTGTTATATCCATCTAAAATATAGCAGTGTGTACCTGTCCATCCCAGACTCCCTAACTATCCCTTCCCTCCAATCTTTCTCCAGGAAACATAGGTTCATTCTCTAAGTCTGGTGCGCTTACCCCTATATTTTTATTACAGATAATTGCTTCCTCGTGGACTCAGCTCCACCAGGATGTAACCTGGGTTGTGAAGTCTGTGTCCTCAGCAGAGCATCCAGTAGGTGTTCAGTGCATGCTTGTTGGATAGATGGATAATGAACGGATGGATGGATGGGAGGAAAGGAGGGGGGAAAGAGAGAGGGAGGGAAGGAAGGGAGAAAAACAGATGAATGGATGGATAGAAGAAAGAGTGGAGATGCCTTGAGATGCTCTAGGTCTGCATTGGTTTCAAATATGAAGCTGCATCTGGGGCAGAGTCCAGGCAGTGGGAGAGAATCAAGGGTGTCAGCCAGAGGAGCAGGGCCAGGTCAGGGAGCAGGGGCCCCGTCCATGGGAAGAGTGGGGAGGTGGCCAAGAAGGAAATGAAAGGACAAGGACTGACCGTGCCTGGAGCTCAGTGAGCAGTGTGTGTGCAGACAGGAAAATGGATGGACAGATGTGGTTTACACAAGGGATATCGGCCACATCCTAGGGAGGGAATGGGTGCGGACACATACATAAACCACGCACACACAGTGAGACTGACATGAAGTTAGAGAAAATACCACAGATCCAGAAAGAGAGGGCTGAGGGGGTGGGTGGCATGTGCAGACAGTCACAGCTGGGCGGATGTGCAGACTCAGAGCAAAATTCAAGATCGCTTTGGAGAGAAGGAGGGAGCCTGGCTGACAGAGATGAAGACAGGGCAGAGAAAGGATAGAGGGCAGAATCCTCGGTGAAGCAAAGAAGAAGGCGGCATGGATGCAGGAGACTCGGGGGTACACACATGTGGTGGCACATAGGAGGCGATGGCTGGAAGCGGATGGACGGATGGACACTTGGGGTGACAGGGGAGACAGAGTGCCTTAGAGACACAAGTGGCTGACATGTGCGTGCCCAGACAGACAGACAAAAAGGGACACATGTGCAGTAGGCTAAGGACAGATGCTGAGAACCCTCTAGAACTATGCTAGCACGGGGGTGCAGTAGCCACGTGTGGTTCTTGAGCACTTGAAGTGTGACTAGTCCGCATTGAGATCTGATGTGAGTGCAAAACACACACTGGATTTCAAAGCCTCTGCACCTTAAAAAGGTGAAATAGTTCATTAATAAATATTTACATTGATTGCATGTGGGTCCAAGGATGTTTTGAATGCATTGGATTAAATAAAATATTTATTAAAGCTAATGTCATCTATTTCTTTTTACTTTTTAAAAAGATTTTTATTGATTTATTTGGCTGTGCCAGGTCTTATTTGACCATCGTCATTGTGGCATATGGGATCTATCTAGTTCCCCAACCAGGGGTTGAACCCAGGCGCGCTGTATGGGGAGTGTGGAGCCTTAGCCGCTGGTCCGCCAGTAAGGTCCCTCTTTTTACTTTTCCATGTGGCTGTTACTGCTGCTAAGCCACTTCAATCGTGCCCGACTCTGTATGACCCCATAGACGGCAGCCCACCAGGCTCCCCCGTCCCTGGGATTCTCCAGGCAAGAACACTGGAGTGGGTTGCCGTTTCCTCCTCCAATGCACACAAGTGAAAAGTGAAAAGGAAGTCGCCCAGTTGTGTCTGACTCTTAGCGACCCCATGGACTGCAGCCTACCAGGCTCCTCCATCCATGGGATTTGCCAGGCAAGAGTACTGGAGTGGAGTGCCATTGCCTTCTCCACCACTTGGCTGTTAGAAAATGCAAAATTCTATACATAGGTCGCATCATATTCCTACTGGACAAGGCAGGGCTAGAACCTTGAAGAGGGAGACAGAAGAGGAGGCAAGGGGCCTGCGAGTTGGTGTCAACTTGTATGGAATGGTGATAGAGTGAAAACAGTGGAAACAAGTTAAACATCCATCAGCGAGGGATCAGCCAAGCAAACGCTCTTGTCAGAGTCCTCGGGACACTTTGCTTTGGATCTAAGAACAGCAGGGCCTCCCCATGAGCTGCCAGGGAAAGTAATTGCAGCTGGTCATCGAGTGAAAACCCCATACAGAACCGTATACACTTAAAGTCACATTTAGATTTCGGGGGGAGGAGAACTAAAAACACTGCATTTCTATGAGCACCTAAGGAAAAGGGTCAGAGGACTTTCCCCCCACCCAACGATCCCTTCCATTTCCTGGGTGTTCAAAGAAAACATAGCCTCGTCTGTAACATGTTAATATGTAAAAAAAAAATCGTTCAGTTGTGTTATTTCTGTAATGGAAAGTTAATTATTTTTTAGAAAAAGAGAGAGAAAGCGAGGGCAAGAGGGAGAAACTAACAAAGAAAGATGGAAAGCCGCAGGCAAACAGAACTTCTGTGTCAATCTGTCTGTTTATCCTTCTGCCCAAACATCCCACAGCCTTGTTGAAAGAATCACACCCTGCCCTCAAGAGTTCACAGTCCAGTTCGGGCCAAGACCTCCCCACACAGGTGTCAGGCCTCCCCTAGGTGGTGATCATGTGGGCTGGGGATGTCGCCAGAGGAAAGGGGTCAGCAAGGCTCCTTCAGGGACGACAGAGTGCTGGGTCCCCAGGGATGCCAGGCTGTAAGTCAGACCCAAGGGAAAGGCATTCCTGGCCAAGGAATTCCAGCATGAGGAAAGGCCTGGAGATGGGAAATAGGTTTTCTAAGGACTGTAGGTGGTTCAGGGAGCTGGGCTAAGACAGAAGGGCCTCCAAGAGACTCAGGGATGAGGGAACTGACACCTGGTCAAGGGAGACCTTGAAGCTGGGCCAAGGGCCTGAGTGTGGTAGAAGGACCCTGGGTAATGACCAGGCTTGGGAGGGGCAAGCTGGCCAGGCATAAGTCTTAGAAAGGGTGCCCACTATTCACAGTAGCTGAGACATGGAAACAACCTCAATGTCCACTGACAGATGAATGGGTAAAGAAGATGTGGCACCGAATACACACTGGAATATTACTCAGCCACGAGAAAGAATGAATTTGTGCCATTGAAGTAACATGGCCGCAGCTAGAAATTATCATACTAATGAAGCAAATGAGAAAGAGAAAGATAAATACCATATGATGTCACTTGTACATGGAATCTAAAATATGACACAAATGAAGTATCTATAAAACAGATCTATGTTGTATCTCACCAACATAGAAAGCAGACTTGTGGTTGCCAAAGCGAAGGGGTGGGTGGGGGGATGATGAAATCAGAGTTACATATTGGGGCTTCCCTGGTGGAGCTAGTGGTAAAGAACCCATCTGCCAATGCAGGAGACATAAGAGACGTGTGTTTGATCCCTGGGTCAGGAAGATCCCCTGGAAGAGGGCATGGCAACCCACTCAAGTATTCTTGCCTGGAGAATCCCCATGGACAGAGGAGCCTGGAGGGTAAGAGTACCTAGGGTCGCAAAGAGTCAGTCACGACTGAAGTAACTTAGCATAACAGAGCACATTGGTGGCTCAGAGGGTCAAGCATCTGCCTGCAATGCAGGAGACCTGGGTTCAGTCTCTGAGTCAGGAAGATCCCTTGGAGAAGGGAATGGCTACCCACTCCAGTATTCTTGCATGGAGAATTCCATGGACAGAGGAGCCTGGTGCAGAGTCTGACACGACTGAGCAACTAACACTTTCACTTTTTCACTTTCATTAGCAGATGCAAACTATTAGATATAGGATGGATAAACGGCAAGGTCCTACAGTCTAGCACAGGGAACTGTATTCAGTATTCTATGACACACCATAAAGGAAAAGAATATGAAAACATACACATACATGTATAACTGAATCACTTTGTTGTACACCAGAAACTAGCACGACGTTGTCAATCAACTCTACTTCAATTAGAAAAAAGTTTTCTAGAAAGAGTACTCAGGCATTTGAGTGGGCATGGCAGGAGGAAACTGACCTTTAAGTTTAGAGATCAGGCTGGTGGCCTGATGGGGGGCAGTGCCAGGAGAACTGGGAGAGCTTTGGGTTACTCAGGAGGTAGAGAGGCTGAGCTGTAATGGGATGGATGGTGTGAGGGGAGGAGTAGCCTGGGATTCTGGACCAAGTTGGATAGTGTTCCCCCAAATCCACATCCTTCCCAGAACCTCAGAATAGGACCTTATCACAGAGAGGGAAGTTGGCCATGTGAAGGCAGAGGCAGAGACTGAAATCTGATAACTTAACCACCAGAAGCTAGGAGAGAGGCATGGGACAGATTCTCCCTCTGTTGTTGTTCATTCGCTGAGTCCTGTCCGACTCTTTGCAACCCCATGAACTATAGCACCACAGGCTCCTCTGTCCTCCTCTGTCTGTCGGAGTTTGCTCAGATACATGTCCATTGAGCTGGGTGATGCCATCCAACCATCTCATCCTCTGTTGCCTGCTTCTCCTCCTGCCCTCCATCTTTCCCAGCATCAAGGTCTTCTCCAGTGAGGAGGCTCTTTGCATCAGGTGGCCAAAATATTGGAGCTTCAGCTTCAGCATCAGTTCTTCCCATGAGTATTCAGGATTGATTTCCTTTAGGATTGACTGGTTGGATCTCCTTGCACTCCAAGGGACTCTCCCTCTGAATCCTCAAGGAAAAAAACCAACCCTGCACACAACTTGATCTTGGACTTCTAATCTCCAGAACCAAAAGGGGATACATCTCTGTTGTTTTAAGTCACCCAGGTTGTGGTACTCTATTATAGCAGCCCTAGGAGATTAACACAGGTTCTGACCAGGCAGGTGGGCAGGTGAGAAGGGGCAGGAGCGCATGGATTTGGGGAAAGGAAAGGATGAGGTCTGTGGTGGTCACACCAAGTGTGAGAAGGTGCGTGTGGATGTCCACAGCATACTTCCATGTGCCGCTGGGGCTCTGCAGAGAGTCTGGAGCCGAGAGAGAGAGAGTGTGTGCACTTACTGGGAGGTTAGCATGTGGACAGGTAGTGCCACCTAGGGGGCGGGAATGTCCTCCAGGAGATCAGGCAGTGCAGGAAGTGCAGAAAGAAGAGAATCAAGTCCTAGAGAGCAACACAATGAGGAGTGGATGGATGCAACAAGAAACAAAAAGGAAACTTAGGAGGGACTGCTCAAATATGGTCAACTGGTGGTCAACATGGGTGCCAAGACAATTCGAGAAAGATTAGGCTCTTCAGCAAACGGTGCTGGAACAACCTGACATCCACCGGCAATAGAAGGAACTTAGACCCCTATCTCATACCATATCCAAAAATTGACTTAAAATAGATCGTAGACCATAGCTCATGAAAGAGGCTATAAAACTCTCAGAAGGAAACATAGGCATAAATCTTCATGACCTTGGACCACAATGATTTTCTTAGATATGACACCAAAGGCACAAGCAATGAAAGAAAACACAGATAAATTGGGTGTCATCAAGATTTAATATTTTTGTGCTTTAAAAGTCACCACCAAAAAGTGAAAGACAACCAACAGAATGAAAATGTATTTTTTGCAAATTATATATCTCATAAGGGACTTGCATCTAGAATATATATATATATATATATATATATAAAAACTATTACAACTCAATAATTTTAAAAAGTCATGTAGCCCAATTTAAGAGATGGGCAAAGGATCTGAACAGACATTTCTCCAAACAAGTTCTACAAACAGCCAGTAAGGACATAATGAGATGCTCGACATCATCAGTCATCAGGAAAATGCAAATCAAAACGTCAATATGATACCACTTCACACCCACTAAAATAACTATAGTCAGAAAGATATATAACAACAAGTGTTGGTGAGGCTGTGGAGAAATGACCAATCTCAGTGAAGGTACTGGAATCCTCAGCACCAGGAGTGTTGCTTTGGAGAACAGTTCTGGCAGTTCCTCAAAGGATCAAGCATAGAGTTATCATATGGCCCAGCCATTCAATTCCTGGTCTATACTCAAGAGAAATGAAATACTACATAACATGCCCACACAAAAACTTGTACATGGATGTTCATAGCAGTATTATTCATTAAGAGCCAAGAAGTGGAGAAGCAAAATGTCTTTCAACTAGTGAGTGGAAAAATTTTATGTGGTCTATGCATGCAATGGAACAGTATTTGGCAAGAAAGGGAATGGAGTATCCGGTACATGCTACAACATGGATGAAAACATGATGCTAAGTGAAAAGAGCCCGTCAAAAAGGACTACACATCGCATGATTCCACTTCTATGAAATGTCCAGAGTAGGTAAATTCATAGGGCCAGAAAGCAGATTGATGGTTGCCTCAGGCTGAAGGGGATGGGGAAGGAATGGAGGTGATGGTTGAAGGGTGGGGGGTGTCATTTTTGCAGGATTGAAAATGTCCTGAAGTTAATTGTGATGAAGGATGCACAATTATGTAAATACACTAACAACCATTGAATTGTATCACTTTAATGGCTATGTAAATTAGCCTCAATAAAGTTGTTTAAAAAACAATAAGAGGTAAGGACTTCCCTGGTGGTCCGGTAGTTAAGAGTCTACCTTGCAGTGCAGGGGAAAGGAAAGGAAAGTTAATCCCACAGTCGTGTCCAGACTCTTTGCGATCCCTTGGACGGTAGCCCGCCAGGCCCTCTGTCCATGGAATTCAGGCAAGAGTACTGGAGTGGGCTGCCATTGCCTTCTCCAGAGCCCATGGTACACAGCTATTGAAGCCTGCACTTCTACAGCCTGTGCTCCGCAACAAGAGAAGCCACCGCAACGAGAAGCCCACGCACTGCAGCTAGAGAGTAGCCTCTGCTCGCCACAGCTAGAGAAAGCCCGCACGCAGCAACACAGGCCCAGTGCAGCCAAAAATAATTAATTAATTTAAAAAATAGAGCCATAAGAGGGAGTGCCCAAGAGGCAGGGGGGCGGTGGGGGGAATGTGAGTAGAGGGTGTCCCATGAGGAGAGAAGGAGGCAAGATAGGAAGGGCATCCGGATGTGAGGTTGCGAAGGCAGAGGCCCTCAGTGGGCTGGGAGGTGAGTGGGGAAGCAGGGCCACCGGACCCCGGAAACGAGAGGCTGGTGGGGTTCTCCTCCCACACAGGGGTGGGCTCAGGACTGACCGTGCACAGTGGGAAGGCTGAGGGGAGGGTGGTCCTCCCCAGCTCCTCTGGGCCTGGGAGGTGGGGTGGGGGAGGGGAATAGGTGCCCGGTGGGACAGGCACTGGGGAGAAAAATTCTTTCTCCAGGAGAGAGTTGAGTGTTCATCTGGGTGTTGGATGTTGCCTTGGGGACGGAGAAGAGAAAAAGACTCTGGGAGAGACAGTCAAGGGAGGAGTTGGCAGGAAGACTGGAGGGGGGAGGTCAAGGTGTAGCAGGGGGAGAGTCTTGGGATTTCTTACCCCAGAGCTGGGGCCACAGGGAGCCTGCGCAGGGAATGGGAAGGCGAGGAGGCTGACTCTGCACTGGTTTGCATTGCTGGGGCTGAGGAAGCTTCCGTGGATGTGCGGGTCTAGTGCTTCCTCCGCAGGGGCTGGAGTGGACGCAGAAATGAGGCAGCCATCTCTGTGGGGAGAGGCTCTGAAAGCCCTGGAGCTGGACGATGTGGTCCTGGAGAGAGAGGAGGGAGGAGGGCACAGTTCTGGGGAGCACAGTGTAATGGGAGTATAATGCGAAGATGGGGAAAAATCCAGTGACGAAGGGAGCAAGACAGGAAACAGATCCCTCCTTTTCTCTCTTTATTTCTCCCCTTCCCCATGTATGTACACACACACACACATCACACACACCTGCAGCTCAGGGTGACAAAAAGATTTGAGACTGCTTTATCACTGTCTTCTCATGGTGTGTTAACTTACCCATGTCCTCTGGGGCTCTGAGGTCCTCAGCAAAGAACCCAGTGGATGCTCAGTAAGGTTAGAAGGAAGGAAGGAAGGATAGATGGATGGATGGATGGATATGACCCAAGCATAAAATTCTTCCATCTGAGCTGAGGCAGGGGCTCAGAGGATGAAGAGGGAGTCTTAACTTGTGCTTTGGAGGGAGACTTGGCAGGAAGAGGGCAACAAGTGGGCCATGGAGATAAGAATAGGAACAGCCAGAGATGACTTGGGGTTCCTGGATGTGGAGCCTGGGGTGATGGTGATGTGCAGTGCTAATGAGAACAGAGATCATCAAGGAGGTGTAGAAACAGTGCATGGGGCTGAGGAGCTGGGTAAGGGCTTCCGCAAGCTCAAGTTTGTGGCTGGAGGGAAAGAAAAAGAAGGTCTGGGCTGCCAGTGGAGGGAATCCACACAGTGGACAGTGGACAAGTGAATCCAGGAATGTAAGTGTGGTGAGCAGAGATCCTGGGAGGTGAGAGAGCAGGAGGAGGTAGGGAAGGACAGGACAGACAGACACTGCACTAATTAAGCAGTTTATGGATACCTACAAGAGCCAGCTGATAAACAGACAAGGAAAGAGACAAAGAGGGTAGGAGCCAACTCCAGTCATGTCTCAGAGGAAAAGACGAGACCCACACGTGTTCACACACGGTGAGACGGAGCAGAGAAAGGACATGGGTACTGGCACCCGCTGCAGGGTGCTTGTGGGTGATGGATGGGTGGATATGGGTGGGTGGATGGATGGAGAGATAGATGGAGTAACTCAGGGAGTAAGAATAAAATCAGATAATGGAACCCGAAAGAGAAAGACTCATGCATGGCCACTCTGCTGGTCACTTTCCCGATAACAGATTTCCTGCGGGGAAGGGGTGGGGGAACAGAGTGGGGGGGCATCAAAGAGAATTTCAAGGCTTTAGAACAAAACTCCACAAGCCCCCAGAAGAGAGAGAGAGCTGCGGGGGAAGGGTAGGCAGCCCAAGCACGCACACACATATACGCAGCAGGAATGACGCACAGCCTCAGAGCAAAATTCAATAATTCTCCTCTGGAGAGAGGGAAAGAGCAGAGATGAGCAAGACACAGTCAGATACAGGAAGAGAAGGGGGATTAGACATCAATAAGAAAGTTGAAAAGAAGCGGGGGCAGCAAGACACGCGGGCAGACAGAGGGGGAGCACGCAGAGACCGAGGGCTCACGTGTGCGCACACGCACCTCACCAGGCACCCCACCCACTCAGGACACGGGGAGACATGCCCGATGGTGGATGGATAAATGGATGGATGAGTGGAGGGGGCTGGGCAGATGAATGGATGGAGCAACCTGGAGACCAGAAACAAAAGCTGACAAAGGGCCTGGACAGAGAAAAATTTAGATGTCTTCTGCTGGCTCCTCCAGTTCCCCGCTCCACGCTTCTCCTCTGCTCCAAGAGGTTGACTACCCTGACTACCGCCAGTGGCCTCCCTGCTCTCTGGGTTCCAGCTGGGTTTGGCTCCTGGGCTGCCCTGGCAGGAGTCTAGCGGAAGAGGAGAGAGATTCCCGGGTCACCTCCTGCCTGCCAGTCCCTAGACTGATGTCGCGGCTCCTCTCAGGGCAGCCCCTCTTCAAAACTATTGCCTCCAGTTTCTGGGCTTTGTACCCATCCCTCGTCCCCTAAAGAGCAGAGCTGGCCACAGCCTCACTGCTGTTGTCTCCAGGTCTCTGTAAAAACCCTCAGGGTTTTTCTATGACCACACTTGGCAGCGTAGAGTCTCTGTAAATAAACTCTCCTTGAATGCTCCTAACTGTGAATGTTCCATTTCCTTCCTGTTAGGACCCTGACTAATACAAACGCACAATGAGAGCAGACAACGTAAATGTGTATATATGTGCACACTCACACATCCTCACTCACAGGGACACAAAGTAATGACACATCCAGAAGGAACAGGGAGATTGGATAAGCTGAGCAAATGAGGAAGTCAAGGAGAGACAGTGACTCAGAGACCCGGAGGCAGACAGAGAAGGGACATGGGGACACGGATGTCCATGGCGATCTTGTTTTAATGGCAAAAAAGTATAAATCATCTAAATGTCTTTTACCAGAAGAAAGGCTAAATAAACAATGATACGGCTGTTCTCTGGGCTTCCCCTGTGGTGGCCCAGCTGGTAAAGAACCCACGTGCAATGCGGGAGACCTGTGTTCAATCCCTGAGTTGGGAAGATCCTCTGGAGAAGGGAAAGGCTACCCACTCCAGTCTTCTGGCCTGGAGAATTCCATGGACTACAGTCCATGGGGTCGCAAAGGGTCGGACATGAGTGAGTGACTTTCATTTTCATTTTCATGGTTGTTCTCTGGGATACCATGCAGCTCGTAAAAAGGCTGGTGTACACCCATATGTATTGAGAGGGAAAGAGATCCCCCAAAATTGTTTAGTCAAAAATCTCACAGCTGGTGAGAGGGAGGTCTTCCCTGTGGCTCAGTGATAAAGAATCCACATGCCAATGCAGGAGACACGTGTTTGATCCCTGATCTGGGAAGATACAGCATGCCTCGGAGCAACTACGCCCATATGCCACAACTACTGAGCCTGTGATCCAGAGCCCTGCAAGCTGCAGCTACTGAAGCCCACATGCCCTACAGCCTGTGCTCTGCAACAAGAGAAGCCTCCGCAATGAGAAGCCCTTGCACTGCAGCTAGAGAGCAGCCCCCACTTGCCAGAACTAGAGAAAAGCCCGCAAAGCAATGAAGACCCAGCACAGCCAGAAATGAATAATTAAAATTATTATTTTTTTAATCTAACTGGGAAATTCCTTGGAGGTCCAGCAGTTACAACTCTGCACTTCCACTGCAGGGGGTAAACATTTGATCCCTGGTCCAGGGAGCTAAGATCCTGCAAGCCACGCAGTAAGCCCCCCAGCCACACAAAAAATCTCACTGAACAATATATGTAGCTCAAAATAATCTCTATTGGGAAAAGTGCCCTAAACTGAAACCTACCAAAAACATTTTCCATTTCCATAGGAAAAAAGCATACACATACATATATACGTATCGTATATACGCATATGTGTGGATCTAGGAATGTGTGTATATGTATGCATGTATATGTGTCTAGGATGGAATGATACCTGCGAAAGTAAGGACCTGTGGTCTCCCCCAGAGGAAGTGCTTGGAGAACAGGATGGGAGGAAGTTCAAAAGGACCCCTTGGTCTTATCTGTGATACTTCATTGTTCATATGAAGATGATGTGTTCGTGTGTCACTTAGGCAATTAAATACTAATTTTTCACAGGAGAGGAAGAAGCAAGGGGAGCAAGAGAACAAGAAAGCTGCAAGAAGAGAAGAGACCTCTAGACAGACACAATTTCCATCTGTCTGCCCCCTCATCCTCCTCTCCTGTCACAGCTATCTGTCAGCCCCTCCTCTGTGCTGAGACATGGGGACCTTGCTCCAAGACATCCAAGCCCAGATTGGGTGTCTGGGTGTTCCAGATGCCCTGGAGGTGCTTCCCCCTGGGAAAGGTCAGCAGGCGTTTCTGGGAAGGACACAGATCTTCCTCTGGATAGACATTGGGAGGGGAAGGGGAGGCCCGTGGTGGCCATGCCAAGGGGAGCCATTCCCTCCAGCCAATGGACATAGGGGCCCAGCTCAGCAGGATGAGGCTGGACCACAGACACAGTCATATGTGGCCAAGGTAGGAACGGTACCCAGGCCATGGGAGGCGGGGAACTGACCTGGAGGAAGCAGGCAAGCAGGCGAGGAAGGCAGGGAAGGGTCGTGGAAAGCAGAGATGCTGCAGCCCAGGGAGGAAGAGAACCTTCCATTAGAAATGGAGCAGAGACAGCTCAAGAGGTGGGAGAAAAATCAGGACCCTCATTCCAGAAGCTGAGGAAGAGCAAGGGTCCAAATGGCAAAAACAGTCTCCAGAGGCAGGGTCCCTCTGGACTGGCGGGGGTGGGGGGGAGAAAAAATCAGATTCTGATTAAAGGTCAATGGAAGCCTTGATGGAGCACCATGATGGGCTCAAGTCAGCTGCAGGTGGTTGCAGGGAGGCGGTGGGGAGGATGGGGAGAAAGAGCCTAATGTTTTCTCAAACCAAGCTCTTTTGTGGACTTAAGGAGAGAGCAGACAGGAGGTATTGGGAACAAAAGGTCAATGGAGGGAGGTGAATGTGTTTGTCTCAGAAAAACCCAGGAGAGGGGAAACATGGTGTTGCCAAGGCAACCACGCTGACCAAGGGTGATGGAGAGAAGTGAAGGGGAAGATGGGAGTGGGGGTTCCGAGGAAGAACCAGCCAAACGTAAAGGTGGGAGGCAGGATAGGAGAAGGGGGCTTCGATTTCTGTTCCTGAGATTGGGGCGGGATGAAGTTTGGAAAGTCAAGGATTTCCTCCCAGACTTTGGTGAGTTTGTGATGCTGGTGGGACACCCACGTGGGGATGAAAAGATGTTTATATACATGGGCCTGGGTGGGCACAGACACGAATGAGGGGATGTTAGTGGTCCCCAATGTGGATGGCATGGCCCAGGGACACGGGGTGAGTGGAGATGAACAGAAGAAAACACAGCCTGAGGACAGTTATACTAGAGAGATACAGTTTGGAGTAGACACCCAGAAAGACCCCACTACACCCCGAGTGTGAGACTCAGAGACCACAACTGAGGGAGCCTTTATCCCCCTCCTCATTTTCTCCTGATGGAATAACTGTTTTGTCTTCCCCTGGACTCTTGAGTCTCCTCAGGTCACAGCTTGGGACTTTGAGCTCTTAGTCCTCAACAAAGCACACAGTAGGTGTTCCACTGGCATTTTTTGAATATCTACTGGGTATGTGGGTAGGCGGGTGGATGGGTGGGTGGACGGGTGGGCAGCTGAATGGGTGGATGAATGTCATCCAAGATCCTGGGTCGTTGCTGAGGCAGGGCTGAAGAATCAGGCAGGGGTTCTTGAGCAGTCTCCTGGAGGTTCACTTGAAAAGAAGGGGGACCATGTGGGTCATGAGTGGTAAGAGAGAGAGACAGAGATCATTTGGGGTTCCAAGCAGTGGAGTGACATTCAGCACTGATAAGAACAGAAAGCAATGCCCATGTGGGGTTTGGAGATGCTGTGGGAGTGTTGTGACGCTCTGATTTTAGACACCCAAGGGGCGTCCCAGCCAGTGTTGGCTCAGAGAGGCTCACATCTCCAGGAGCACAGTGGGGGATGCACACAGGAAAGGCATGGCAAGATGGTCCATGGAATATGTATGGAGTAGAGAGGAGCCACAGGAGTGGACCAAGGCACCGCAAGGTGGGAAGGTGGGTGGAGGAGGAGCAAGAGTTAGAGAAGAACATGGCGAGACTCAGGACACCGTGGCTCAGAGCTCTCCAAGAACCCCATTAACAGATGGGCAAGTGGATGGATGGATGGATGGATGGGTGAGTGGGTAGACGGATGAGTAGATGGATGGGTGAATAGATGGGTGAGTGGATGGATGGATGGATGAGTGGATGAGTGGATAGATGGATGGATGAAAGGACAGATTAGTAGATGGATGGATGAATGGACAGATGAGTAGATGGATGAGTGAGTGGATGGATGGATGGATGAGTGGATGGATGGATGAATGGATGGGCAAGTGGATGGATGGATGGATGGATGAGTGGATGTATGGATGAATGGATGGATGAGTAGATGGATAGATGAGTGGATGGATGGATGAATGGATGGATGAGTGGATGAATGGATGTGCGAGTAGATAGATGGATGAATAGACAGATGAGTGGATGGATGGATGGATGAATGGATGGGTGAGTGGAGGGATGGATGGATGAGTGGATGGATGGATGAATGGATGGCCGAGTAGATGGATGGATGAGTGGATGGGTGGATGAGTGGATGGATGGATGAATGGATGGGTGAGTGGATGAATGGATAGATGAATGGATGGATGAGTGGATGGATGAATGGATGGGCGAGTGGATGAATGGATGAGTGAATGGATGGATGGATGAATGAATGGGTGAGTAGATGAATGGATGGATGAGTGGATGGATGATGAATGGATGGATGAGTGGATGGATGGATGAATGGATGGATGGATGAATGGATGGATGGATGAATGGATGGGTGAGTGGATGAATGGATAGATGAGTGGATGGATGGATGATGGACAGACGGAGACAGATGAAGCTGGACAGAAAAGATGGGCATCAACTCAGACCGTGAACACACATGTACACACACACACACACACACATAGTGAGACACAGAGAAAGAAAGACCACCCCCCACCCAAGCCTCAGAAACAAGAGAGAGAAAGCTACAGGGGAAGCAGCAGCTACACACACACACACACACACAGCAGAAATTATGCACAAACAGAGCAAAATTCGATCAGGCTCCTCTGGAGAGCTGAAGGAGATGAAGCTAGAGGCAGCAAGAGAGCCAGCAGCAAAGTTTCAAAATTCAAAGAAAGGGAGCAGAACCCCCAGGGAGGTGAGGCGGTGAGGGTGTGAGGCACAGACACGCCGGTCCAGGACCTCCTTTCAGTCCAGGACCTCCTCCGAGGAGACGCTCACTTGTGTCTTCAGGGAGAGAGATGAACCAAAGGGGTGAGAACCAAGCCTGAGGAGGGCCCCAGACAGAGGAAGGACCTGTGCCCCCCAGGGTGCAGGGCAACTCCCCAGAGCTCTGGTCTCAGCCCTCGGCTTCCTCCCAGCTCTCAGCCCCCAGGAGGCTGGGCTGTGCGAAGGCAGGCAGTGCCTCCCAGCCTGAGACCCCAGCTTCCCTCTGAGTTTGGCCAGAGGGGCCATCTGGGGAGTTCGGTGTGTTCAGTCCCGTGGACCTCAGGCTGCTGTGTCCTCTTCCTCTCGAGGCAGCCCTGTCTACACGATTTTGGAAACTTCTCCCAGTGATAGTAACAATTCATTGCCACCATTCCTAGCTTTCTGCCTGATGGTCCCCTAATCCACACCTCGGTACCTTTGTCAACAGAGCCTCCTCAAATGCCCTTCATTGCGGAGAGTCCTGTTAGGACCTGACTGAGGCAAGGATGGAACCAGAGGTCAAAGGAGACTTCAGTCTTGGATGCTGTGCTGTACTGTGCTTATTCGCTCAGTCATGTCGGACTCTTTGCAACCCCATGGACTGTAGCCCACCAGGCTCCTCAGTCCATGGGATCCTCCAGGAAAGAATACTGGAGTGCGTTCCTCCCAACCTAAGGGATCTTCCCAACCCAGGGATTGAACCCAGGTCTCCTGCATTGCAGGCAGATTCTTTACCAGCTGAGCTACCAGGGAAGCCCCAGTCTTGTATAGGAAACTTTAATTTTTTTTTTTTACAACTACAAATCAGTTCTTTTATCACCTATGGAATTTTAAAATTATTTTCGAAAAGGAGAAATGAAGCCGGAGAGGAGAGAGAACAAGAAAGTGGAAGAGGAGACCCACAGACACCTGCCTGTCCAGCCTCCCTTCAGAGCAAACCCCAAGAGAAAGCCAGCCCAGCCCCAGGGAGCCAGCCACCCAGCAGGAGAGAGATGAGCACAAGCACGGGGCTTGGTGCTGCCCGGGGAGCACTCGCTGAGCCCCACAGGGCCCCAAGGGAGGGGTCAGCAGGGGCCTCTCTGGGGAGGACCCAGAACCCAAGGCCTTTTTCTCTGCACAAGGTGGGAGTTGAGAGAAGGAGAGGGCCTGTGACCCACTCCAAAGGGAGCCTCCCTCAGCCAGCATGGGGGTGCAGGCTGGGCAGAGTGGCCTGAGCTGGGCAGAGCTCAGCACAGTTCCAGAGAGGCAGGAGCCAGGAGAGGGCCCTGGGGAGCACTGAGACCCCGTGGAGGCTGGCAGGGTAGTAGGGGAACCATCCAAAGGAAACAAAGGGGGCACAGCCTGAGAGGTGGGGAGAAAACAGATGTCTTCAGTGTAGGCAATGCTGGCCTCCAGCATCAGAGGCCTCTTGGGGGCTGAGGGGGTAACGAGTGAAACCGGCTAGCTGGTCATCAATGAGCAGGTGGAGGAGGTCTTGCTGGGGGGCTGCAGGGTTCATAAGTGGGGGCCTAATTGCAGAGGACAGGAGAGAAAATGACCAGGGCCTGACGTTCTGCCACCAGGTCATCTGCAGATGGAAGGAGAGAGAAGACAAGAGGGAGACAGGGACTTCTCTCCTCAGGTGGGAGGGAGGCAAGCAAACCCACCTACCAAGAGGATCTGGGAGGAGGGGGAGAGGATGACCGTTGCCAGGGCAACAACACTGGCCCTGAGGATGGGGACGAGCAAGGAGAGATGGGAAAAAGCCTTTGGGGAAAGAATAGTGAAGAATTGGGGGTCGATTAGAGGTGGGGGCAGAAAGAGGCGCTGGATTTCTGGCTTTGAAAATGAGGGGGAGTGAAGAATTTGGTCGTGTTTTGATAAATCTGTGATGCTGCTGGACGTACTTGCAGCCAAGGAGGGAACCATGGATATTTAAGGTCTGGAGCTTAAGCTGAACAAAGGGCCTGGGTTGGGGGTAGGGAGGAGACATGAGGTGAGGCAGCATCTTGTGGAGGGGTCCCTTGAACCCCAAGGAGTGGACAACAAGGCCAGGAAGAAAGAAGGTGCAGCTTCGAGGAACATCAATGCTGGAACCACACCAGGAGGAAGGAAAAGGGTCTGGAAAAGTGGCCAAGACACACACACAGACATACACACACAACAATGCTGAGACACAGAGTCATGGGAAGCCCTGATCACCCACGTTGCCTCAGAGTGCCTGGAGGATGTGGGCTTTAGGACCCAGGTCCTCAGTAGAGACCCAGTGGGTACTTAGGGCAGGTTAATGGTATAGGTGGAGGGATGGATGGATGGATGGTCCAGGCAGCAAAGAGCTGATGACTGTAGCTCTGAGAGGCTGAGGGGATGTGGGGGGAGGGAAGCGCTGAGCAGCCCCTCAGAGGGAGCCTTGACAGGAAGAGGGGACAGATGGGGGTGGACGGCAGTAATGAGCGAGTCAGAGATGACTCCAACTCCCGGCTGTGAAGCCCCAGGTGGTGGTGATGCACAGCGCTAACGAGAGTGGGGAGAGAAGCACATTTGGAGGACTGGGAGATGATGCACTGGGTTTGCATGTGAGTCCAGAGTCAGCGCAGGAGAGGGGAGAGGATGAGCAGGGAGGAGGCTGCAGGAAGAACACTGGGGTGTCCATGCCAAGAAGAACTCTGTGAACTCATCCAGGAAGCAGGTGAAAAGTAGGAGAGAGAAAGATCCAGAACAGGAACTGGGGGTCTGTCATGTGAGGGCGTGTGAAGCAGGAAGTCCCAGGGAGGAAAGACGGTCAGGACGGACAGACCCTATACAGCAATGTCGTGGATAGACGGACAGGCAGACAAACAAACAGTCGTGGAGGATGGCAGAGAGGGTGGGAGCCCATGATGACCCTGCCTCAGAGAGAGAAAGTGAAAGTGAAGTCGCTCAGTCGTGTCCGACTCTTTGCGACCCCATGGACTGTTGCCTACCAGGCTCCTCTGTCCACAGGATTTTCCAGGCAAGAATACTGGAGTGGGTTGCCATTTCCTTCTCCAGGAGATCTTCCCAACCCAGGGACTGAACCCAGGTCTCCCGCATTGTAGGCAGACGCTTTACCATCTGAGTCACCAGGGAAGTACTCTTCCCTGAGAGAGAAGCAGGACTCTTCCCGGAGAGAGAAGCAGGCCCCAAACACGTGTACACATGTGCCTGCTGCATACCCACGGTAAGACAAGGAGAAAGTAAAAAACTTTACAAGCTTGAGAAAAAAGAGCCGGAGCTGAGGGGGCGGGCTGTGTGCACGCGCGCACACACACACAGTCACAGTAGGAATGACGCACAAATGCAGAGCAAAATTGAATAATGCTTTCTCAGGAAAGTGGGAAAGAGCATGGCTGAGAGACAGAGATCAAGACAGAAGCAAGAGGAACAAGATGATGTGTAAGTTAGAAAGAAAAGAAAAAGAAGGAAGGTGAAACCTGCAGGGGACCTACAGGCAGCAGGTAGAGACACGAGCACACGCTCCAGCACACATCCCCTAACACACACACACTCTCTCCCCCTCTCTCTCTAAGCTCTGCCTCTAGAACAGCCTCCATGTGTCTTTCTGGATGGATGATAGGATGGAGTAGCTCAGGGGGTGAGAACAAAACTTGAGAAGGTCCCCAGAGACAGGAAACTTCCTCAGATTATCCTAATTTGATGGTGACATCAATTTCCTGGTGGGACCTTTACTGATCCACCTGCAGAGTGGGGAACAGGCAGCATGGAAACACACGCACACGCACACACACAGACGCAATAACTAGGGCCAAGTCCAAAAAGAAATGGGAAAGATAAAGAAGAAACTAAGAGAAAATGAAGCAAGGAAGAAGATACACAGAGCTCTCAGGGAGCCAGGAGACAAACGAATGCACAGACGAGGTTTGGAGTGCCCCTAGGACCTGGAGAAGTGGGAGCCAGAAAGAGACAGCACGTATGCAGTACCATCTTATCTGTAATGATGCGAGAGTGAAAACAACCAGAATGTCCATCCTTGGTGGGGAAGAGCTAAATAAACTCCAGTGCAGCTCTTCTCAGAAATCCTGTGAGCAGAGAAAGAGAACTGACTGCGATATACGCTCTAATAAGGAAAAGGAGCCCTCGGAGAACAGTTGAGTGTAAAAGCCCACAAGAGAATCATATACACAGTATGAGACAGTTTCTTTTAAAAACAAGAACAGCGACAGTATTTTGAATACTGTTTACCAAACTATTCTCTGAATTTTCTAAAGGAATGTACATGCTTCCATTTCCAGTTATTCACTGATTTTTGTAGATTGACTTTGTATCTTGTGACCTTGCTAAACTCACTTAACAGTTCTAGGAGTCTCTTTTGTAGGTTCTTTAAAAGTTCCTATGTAGACAATAATGTCATCTGCTAAGAGAGAGTTTTATTTCTTCCTTTACCATCTGTATGTTCTTTTACTTCTTTTTTCTTGCCATATTGCACTGGCTAAGACCTCCAATGGGAGGTAATAAGAGTGATAAAAAGAGGATGTCCTTGCCATGTTCTGATCTTAGGAGGAAAGAAGTCTTTCATCACTGGGTATTATTTTGGCTGCTTTGGTACTCGTGTGTGTGTGTGTGTGTGTGTGTGTGTGTGATGTACTTTTTTGATAATGTTAGTTTCTGCTTGGGAAGGGAATTGAGAACCAAGATGTAGGCTGAGAAGGAACAGGGAAGGGAATTTAGTTTCATATGTAGTGTTTTAATATTTTAAGATAATATACTTGTATATCACAGAAGAGACCAAAATGTAATTTTTACTAAAAAATAGAGTGAAGTGTGGCTGACAGGGGAGAAGGAAACTGATGAAGAACAAGGAGAAAGAGGAAACTCACAGGTACAACTCCTGTCTGTCCACCCCTCCTCTTTCCCCAGGCCTAATGTTCCCTAGCCCCACCTCTGTGCTGACGTCCAGAGGAGAAATCAGACGCAAGGCTCAGTCTGGTGGGGAGAAAGCCACCCAAACCAAAGACATGCCTGGGTATTCCTGGGATATGATGGAATATTGGGAAGGAGGCTGTCAGGGTCTTCATCAAAGAGAATATGGTGCCTTATTCTTAGAGATGGGCTTGAGAGGGGAAAGGATAGAGGCCATTGCAGCCTTGCTGACAGTGAGGAAGGAACATCCATGGGAGCCTCTCCATTGGGCAGATGGATTTTCTTTTTGCAATAGAATAGAGACTGCAGATCTGGTGGACAGGAGGTCAGTAGAGGGATCTGCCAAGCATCATGGTGGACCCAGAGGAACTAGAGGTGGCTATGCTAAAGCCAGGGCTTCCCAGGTGGCACCAGTGGTAAAGAATCTGCCTGCCCATGCAGGAGATGGAAGAAAAGTGAGTTCAATCCAGGGGTAGGAAGATCCCCTGGAGAAGGAAATGGCAACTCACTCCAGTATTCTTGCCTGGAGAATCCCATGGGCAGAGAACCTGGCGGACTACAGTCCATAGGGTCACAAGGAGTCGGACACGACTGAAGTGACTTAGCACACATGCACGCATGCTAAAACCAAGGCTTCTGAAGATGGAAGGAGAGAGCAGCCAGGAGTGAGACAGGACAAGATGGAGTGTTTCTCCACAAGTTAGAGGAAAGTGAGCACGTTCCCCTGCTGAGAGCAGCCTGGAGAGAAGGAGAGCATGGCTGTTGCTAGGGCAACCATATTGGTCATGAGGACGGGCAGGAACAAGGGGAAAGGCTGGAGAGAGATGTTGGATGAAGAGTCGGCAAGAAATGGGAACTAAATTGGAAATGGAGGGCAAAGGAAAAGAGAAGGTGATGTTTAGATTTCTGATCTTGAAGAGGCAAGGTAGGAACAAGGGAGAGGGTGGCGATGCTGAAGAGCTTGATCTTGTCTTGGTAAGTCTGTGATGTTGCCGGGGCATCCAAGTGGGACTGAGGAAGGAACAGCCAGTATGCGCAAGGGCGTTGCTGCACGAGGAGGGTCTCAGAAGCCCTGGACGTGGAGAGCTCTTGGAAGGAGAAGAGCAGGAGGACACAGTCCTGGGGAGCGCCTAGAGCCTAGTCTGGAGGGCTTGAAGGAAGAAGGAGGTCTGAAAAAGTGGCCAAAGCAAAAAAGACAGATGTCACCCCCAAAACACATAGTGTAGAGACCAAAGTAACAGAAAATCTTGGGATGCTCCATCACATGTCTCATAGAGCAGTGATGATTGGTCTGTTTTTTCCCTGGACTCTGATGAGCTCCTGCAGGACTTGGGCTGGGGCTTTGGGGTCTGTGTCCTCATCAGAGACCCAGAGGTGCTTGGGGCTAGTTTGTTGGTTGGATGTATGAAGGCAGTGGTCCAGGCTTCAGTTTTCTGGGCCCGGCTGAGGGAGGGGCTGATCAGACATTGGGGGGTGGGTGCTGAGCAGCTTTTGGAGAAAGATGCTACAGGAAAGAGAACAGATGGACTGTGGGTGGCGGGAGAGTGAGGATTCGGAGATGACTCGGGGCTCCTGGCTGTGGACCCAGGCAGGCAATGACACTCAGCGCTAATGAGAACAGGGAGAGAAACCCATTAGAGGTGAGGAAATGATGCGGTGAGCTTGTCATATTCTACGTTTGAGGTACCAAAGCCAGCTGGGAGTTGGCTTTGAGTTTTCAACATGTGAGCAAAATGGGAGTCTGTCCCAAGGGCAGGAGCCCATGATGAGGAGTGGGTGGGGCCCAGTACACACACCTGGGGGCCCTGATTGTGAAGGCAGGTGGAGGGACAGGAGAGGCGGGTGGGGCAGTGGACAGCAGACAGCCACGCACTTACACCACACACACACACACACACACGCACACACACACACATCCCTGGCATGAAGCAGGTGTTTAATAAACCTCTTGTGGATGAATCAATAAATAGTTGGACAAAGTGTGAATGACAGTGACCTAAAGACTGGGAACCACCTAAGCCCAAGCCCCAAGGGAAAAGATGTGAGAGGCCAACAGATGCTCACACACACACACACATATACACACAGAGTGAGAGTGTCACAAAGAAATGGCAAAACTACACAAGCTCCAGAGAGAGAGGGAGCAGAGAGGGAAGGTCAGCAGGTGCTTGTACACACACACACACAGAATTGCTCACAGACTCAGAGCAAAAATTCAACAAAGCTCCTCTATAGAGAGAAAGGAAATGTGTCTTTGGAGTGAGATAAAAAAAGAGGCCGTGAAGGAGGGGAAAGGGGCCCTCAGACAGCAGGGACACAGTTATAGGCACACTGCACACACACTCACATTCTCACTGATTGGCACAGAATCCAGCACTTGTTAGATGATGGATGGCTGGATGGACGAATGGATGGACAGATGGCTGGATGGACGAATGGATGGATGGATGGGATCAATAAGTAAATAGATAGGTAAGGGGATGGATGGACGGATGAGATCAATAAGTGGATGGATAGGTAAGTGGATAGATGAATGGATGGGTAATCCAGAGATGAGAACAAAATTTAATAAAGGGCCCTGAATAGGAGTGATTCATATATGTCCACACACCCACATCACACAAATACATTGCTTAACATAGCATCCACCCCAAGGTATTTAAAGATGGAATAACTAAATTAAGTAGTAAACTAACAATGGAATGAATGAATGAAGCAAACCAGAAATCAGATTAAAACTCAATAAGTAAGACTCAAGAATAAACCACGGTAAGACAGGCATACCCAGACATGGGTTTGAGTTCACACACACACACACAGGATGATACACTCACAGTGGAGGGCCAAACCTGTGGGGGCCTGGAGAGAGAACTCAGAAGCTAGGACAGAATAACTAACACTGCAGAGCCAAGCAAGGACACCAAGGGTCAGCTGGAGTGCAGGGTACAGGAGGAGAGCTGAGAAACAGCAGACTTGACAGGGATGAGGTCACCAATGGGGTCATGCACGTGATTCATGAGCGTTTGTAGAGCACCTACTATGTGCCAGACACTGTTGAATGAGTAGATTAAAGCAGGGAATTTCTACTGTAGGAGACACAGCTCCTCTTCTCCCAGAACTGATCTTCTAGTACAGAAGACAGAAAAAAGCCAAGTAAGTCAGTGAGATGTGAAAGTGTTAGTCGCTCAGTTGTGTCTGACTCTTTGTGACCCCATGGACTGTAGCCTGCCAGGCTTCTCTGTCCATGGAATTCTCCAGGCAAGAATACTGGAGTGGGTGTGGCTATTCCCTTCTCCAGGGGGTCTTCCTGACCCAGGGATCGAACCTGGGTCTCCCACATGGCAAGCAGATCCTTTACCGCCTGAGCCATAAGGGAAGCCCCAGTAACTAACTACAAAGTCTCACATGATCAGAGCCAGATCAATGTTAGACTTTGGCTCAAAGCTTGGGTTTTATAGTCAATGCACTGGGAACCATTAGAGGGGTCTAATCAAGCTGTGGCCCGATCTGACTTATAAGATTCCTCAGGTTCTGCATTCAGGAGTAGAAGCAGTGAGCTCAGGAAGGAGGCGGAGCTATTATTGTCTCAGAGAAATGGTGGGTGCTTGAGTTAGAATGGAACAGATGGGGTGAAGAAAGCAGAACGATTGTGGGTCCTCTGGAAGTTCAGTCTGTGAGACTTAAACCAGTGAACTGACCGTGAGTATGTATGAATGATGAGGGTAACAAGGGACTCCTAGAGAACTTCCAGGGTTTCAGGGTGGTGTCATCTATTGATCTGGGAGAGAAACTGAGGCAGGAACAGGTTTTTCAGGGAAGATGGGGTAGTTTCAGCTTTGGGGACAGTGAATTTGTGTGTTGTGTGTTGACCATCCGTGCAGAGGTGCTAAATGGGCAGTAGGGTCTGAAGTTAAGGGAAAGGTAGCTTTTGGGAGTCATCAGAGAATAGAGAGTATGTGAAACTGTTGAACTGGAGAGACTGTGTAAATGAAGACGAGAAGTGGGCCATTTAGAGGTTGGGGGAAGTGGGAGGATCCAGCAAAAGAGACCAAGAAACTAAGAAATCAAAAGAATGTCATATCATGAGAGTCAAGGAAAGTGAATGTTTCAAGACTGAGGAAGTGTTCAACCATATCCAATACTGCTGATGGGACGGGAAGATGAGGACTGAGAACTGACTGCTGGATCTGAAGATGGAGGTCGCTGCAGACACTGTCAAGAGTAACGTCAATAGCAAAGGTGGGAGTGCAAAGCTAACTAGAGGGGTTAGAGAAAGAATGGTGGGGGATGATTTTCAAGGTCTTGTTGAGATCCGAGAAATGCTCGAGAGTATATGAGATGGATTGACAACAGGTGATGAAGGCTTGGGAATAGGATGGCTTGAAGTTGGGATTTTGGAATTGGAGCTGTTGTTGCAAGGTCAAAGAGAGACCATGGTTAAGGTCGAGTGGAGGACAAGATTGTTGGCACTTGGGAGACCATGGTAATGGCTGCACCATCCATGGGCTTTCTTAATGGTTCAGTGGTAAAGAATCCACCTGCAATGCAGGAGAACTGCATTCAACTCCAGGGTCAGGAAGATCCCCTGGAGAAGGGAATGGCTACCCACTCCAGTATTCTTGCCTGGAGAATTCCATGGACAGAGGAGCCTGGCGGGCTACAGTCCATGGGGTCTCAAAGAGTTGGACATGATTGAGCAACTAATACACACACCATCCATGTGGGTGGTGAAGTCATCAAGGATGACCACAGGACTGGGAACAGAGAGAAGAACCAGGAAACACAATCCTCAGTGATTGAGAGGGTGCAATGGGAGACTGGAAGAGGACCACCCCAATGAGAAATGCTGGTGCAGCGAGCAAAGCAGGACCGAAAGTGATGTGAAGGTACCACCCTCCACGACAGGACACGTCCTGTTTGCAGACCCAGGGATCCCAGCCGGAGAAGGATGTCTGGGGAAGATGTGGAGTCCACTTTGGGACACATGGAGTGGCAGGTGCCTGGAAGAACATCCAGGTGGAAGCATCTAGAAAATGGCTAATCACACTGATCTGAGGCTCAAGATAATGATGAGGCAGGAAATTAAAACTTGAGAGTCATAGCATTTGGGTGGTTACTGAGATAAGGGGCAGGGAAACAGGTAGGAGGAGAAATGAGAAGGGCCGGGGACACGGTCTTGGCAAGGAGGGAGGGCAGCACATCCTTGTTTTCGGTTCAGGTGGTGGGTGCGTCAGTTACGGAAGCGAGGGAGGCAAGGTGGGAAGCGGGGTCAGGCTCGGGGAATGGATGGCAAGGTCTCATTTGGAGCATGTTAGAGCTGAGTTGCCCGTAGACTCCCATATGGAGATGTGGGTTTGGTGGTCTGGGATTTGGGCTCTGGCTGGAAGTCATGAGCATAAGGCTTGCTGGGACTGGATAGGATAGGACTGGATGAATCAAGATTCCTAAGGAGAGAGAGACAGAGAGAGAAAATCTCCGAAGACTGAGCCATGGGCTTGCCAATATGTCATCCACACTTACAAGGGGTTCTCCAGCTTTCTCCAGCGGCTAGTCACCAAGGACACGAGGGGTGGGGGGTGGCAATGAATGTCCTGTGAACTGAGAGCAGCGATGAAATGCGGCAAAGACTAAAATTTAAATGTCTATTAAATCTGGCAGCAAGGAGGTCACACCAGTGACCTTGCTGGGGGTGGATTGCTGATCCCAGTGGGGGTGGAGGCAAGGGCTGGCTGGGGTGGGGTCAACTCTTTATCTCAAGCTTTGCTGAGAAGAGAGGAGAGAGATAGAGCTGTAACTGGGGGAGAGATGGGGGTCAAGGGAGGGCTCTTTTTCTAGGATGGGAGAAAGGTGCATGCTGGCCGGAGGGATCCAAAATTGGAAGGGTATTCATCCTTCCAAAAGTACAGCCTATGAGACAAGGAGGTGGAGGGTGTTACTGAGAGCAGGACAA
This sequence comes from Bos mutus, assembly GCF_027580195.1. Lineage (NCBI taxonomy): Eukaryota > Metazoa > Chordata > Mammalia > Artiodactyla > Bovidae > Bos > Bos mutus. The sequence continues at coordinate 50,695,655 of NC_091629.1, read as the reverse complement.
GAGAAGGAAGGCGCAGCCACTGGGTCATTCATTCATTCATTCAGAAAATCTCTAATAACAACTATCCGTTTAATCCTTAATAACAGCTGTGGATGGTGAGCCTGGCCCTGCCGTAACAGCTTTTCAAAATTCATCTAATCCTTGTGACACCCCACGAGGAACGTGCTGTCAGCGGCTTCACTGGCAGAAGAAGGGACTTGGAAAGGTGACAGGTGTTGGAGCAAGAAGTGGAGGGATGAGCACGGAGGTAGGGGGCCGGGGAGGGGGCTGCACCGCAGGAGGGGCTGCACGGGGGCTGCCGAGGGGCTCCCGGAGGGAGAGGCAGCAGGGAGCCGGCAGATGGCTGTGGGCAGAGGGAGTTGAGGAATCAGAGATGACTCCGGACTCCTGGCTGCAACCCTAGTGGGCACTAATGAGAACAGGAGAAAAACGGGTTTGGGGGCTGCAGAGACAAGGTGATGGGTTTCAGGCATCCAGGGAGAGGCCCAGCCGGCGCTGGCATCGTGTCTTTACCCTTGTGGACTACAGAAGCAGGGGACGTACTGCCCAGCAAGAAGGGGCAGAGTGAAGAGACAGCAGGCTCTGGACAGGACAGGAGAAGCTGAAAAGAGAGAGATTTCAGGGCCCTGGAGAAAACTGCTGAGAGAAAAAGTGCAGAACTGGTACCACCTTGGTTCGCTTAGAGGATGACTCTGGACCCAGGTAGCCTGGCTCGAATCCCACCTCCACTACTTACTTGCTGCGTGAGCTGGGACAAGTCACTTAACCTGTTTGAGTCTTGGTTTCCCCATCTGTAAAATGGGAATAAGAATAGTATCAAGAATCATATTGTAAGGATTAAATGCAAAACACCCGTGAGGCATTTAGGACAGTTTCAAGCATGTAGTAAGCACGGTACAGGATGAGCTGTTATTCTTTCAGATGTGGTTATATTCTGTCTCACTCTGCCCCTGAGTACCCACAGCCCTTAGGAAGGCAGATACACAAAAAGAGAACAGCGATGTGACCTGAGATTTGTTTTAACACCCACACTGGTGAGAGAGCCCGGGAAGCCACTGACTAATAGGGGATCAGGAAAGATGTTAGTGAGGAAGGGTCATTTGAGCTGGGCCTTGAAGGATGCATACGAGTCTGCAGATGGAGAAGAAAGGTTTTTCATTCTTCTAGCCACTCTCCAGCATTCCCTAAGTGCCTCACTCATGCCTGGCCTTGTGTGAATGTTGGCGGCCAAAGCTCCAGAGAGGGCCTGAGTACCAGACCAGTTCCTCTTCGCGTCACCCCCAGTCTCACAGGGAAGGCAAGCATGGGAGAAACAGATTGTGATCTGAGAACGTAGTACCAGCAGCCACCGGGATGTGCCCAGAAGGTTATGGGAGGGACACCAAAAAGGAGCAGAGGAGGGAGAAGTAAAGGGAATGACAAGGGAAGGAGAACTGCAGCCCAGGTGGGGCGCAGTCACAGCCAAAGCCTTCAAGGCGGGCACCCGTGTTATGAAGGTCACTCGTGTCCCCAGCCTTCCCTCCCCCGTCCCTGCTGCCCACAGGCCTCCGAGATTCCCCTTGCTCCCTAATTCCTTGAGTATTTATTGGACAACTCAGAAGAACCACTGCTGGGTGGGAGGGCGGGAGGGGAGTGAAGGAAAGAACAGATAGAAGGGACCTATAGTGTGGGGTGAACTGCCGCAGAGAAGAGACAGGGTGTCAACACAGCGGCAGCAGAGCTGACCAGCATGCGCTGGGCACTGCCACATGCCCACCCTGTGCTGAGCATCCTTGACACGAGCCATCCCATGGAGCCTCTGAACTCTTATTGTCCCCATTTTGCAGGTGGGGACACTGAGCTCTGAGAACCAGCATAAGATGTGAACAGGTGTCGGGCACTAAAGTCCAGAGGCTTGTTTACCTACTGTGTCCTGATGAGAGGCAGGAGACAGAGGCAGAGCCCAGGGCAGAAGAGACCGCTGAGTTCTCTGAGCCAGCCGCAGGAAGAGGCTGGGTGGGTTCAGACCGCCCCACTCCTGCTGCCCTCATCCCACTTTCTGGCCCCCAGCTCCTGCGAGGCCGAAACAAGAGTGAAGCCCCTCCATGCCCAGGCCCCTGGTCCTCTGCCGCTCTCCTCTCCCCAGCTGCACAAGGAAAGCTTCTAGAAACTCCGTCCCATTTCCCAGCTCCACTGGCTGGTGGAAGCTGTGCCCTCCACCTGCGGCATCCACCCAACCCCTAGCCCACCCACCAACTCTCCTACATTCTTAATGAAAGTCACTCAGTCGTGTCCGACTCTTTGTAACCCCATGGGCTGTATAGTCCATGGAATTCTCTAGGCCAGAATACTGGAGTGGGTAGCCTTTCCCTTCTCCAGGGGATCTTCCCAACCCAGGGATCAAACCCAGGTCTCCTGCATTGCAGGTGGATTCTTTACTAAGAAACCCAAGAACAAAGGGACAGGGCAGGAAAGGGTTGGTGGGACACTGAAGGCCGCCAGCGTCCTGATGGTGGCAGCAGAAGAGAGAGAGAAGGGAGAGGAAGGGAGCATGGGTCTTTCTCTGTCTCTGCTGCTAATCAACACTCCCCACCCCACTCCCTGCTATTTTTCCCTCTGGGTTTCTCTGTATAGCTTCCTCTCCTCCCCCATCTTGTATATACACACACACACACACACACACAGGGACACACATCTGATAAAGCCCCAGAAGGAGGAAGGAACGGAGGGAGGAGACTGTCAGACAGACAGACCTTCCCAGACAAAGACATTTAGTGTAGACCAGCTGACAAAGACACACGGGGGTGTCCCAAATGGGGACCCCCCAAATGCTTCCAAAGGAACAGGTAAGTAAGAACAGAGTGAAACTGAATGTGCAGAGAAAGACACACACAGAGAAAAAAAAAGTTCACAGATACAAGGAAGATTGTGAAAAGATCCCCAAATGTTAATAGTGGTTCCTTTCTCTCTAGGAGCTGGGATTACAGGGGATTTTTATTTCATATTCTTCTGCACATTCTTTCTGGTATTTTCCACCTTCTCTGCGGTGAACACATATTACTTCTGAAACCAAAGGAAAACAATAAATGTCATTTCTGAGAGGGAGAAAACGTCCTCGGGGTGGGGGGAGGAACAAAGCTTGCCAAAGCTGCAGAGAAGGAGCGAGACCATGGACCACATGCGAACACACATACTCCACACCCACCTGCACACTCATGGGCTCACACACCGCTCCACATTCACATGTACTGCTCCCAACAGGCACACACACAGGCCCATTTTTTACGCTCACAGCGTGAACAACCAGAGTGAAATTCCAGAAGTCTCCAAGGAAGGAAAAGGATGGAGAAGGGGAGGAAGGAGAGGCAGCCAGGGAAGTCCAGAGATGGACGGACAGACACACACACACACACACACACACACACATGCACACACGACCCTCTAGCCCAGGACATGACTCAGCGCGGCCACTGACAACAGGCCCCTAACACCTTCATTTCTCTGATGGTGGCTGTGGTTATAACTTCCGCGAGATTTTCTTATTACAATGGTAATAACGTAATTTGTGTTGCTGGCAGACAATTTAGAAAAAAATGATGCTCTATTTTTTGAATGAGCAAAAGAACTTATGAATGGGAATGACCAGCGGAGACACAGGGAGAGCAAACTGTGAGGAAAGCAGAGAGAGGAAGTGAGAGAGGCAAGAGCCTGCAGAGGGGGACGCACATCCGCGAGCGCACGCACACAGCAGCGAGCGCACGCACACAGCAGGGCAAGAACAAGATGGCGATTTTAAAGGCTGTGGAGACAGGGAGGTGGCACGCAGACAATCAGGCAGATGGGTGTCCAGGGATTCAGACACATGGACACGAGCGCAACATGCCTTCCGCCCCCGAGCTCACAGAGACTAGGGATAAAATTCCGGGAGACCTGAGCAGTGGGAGGGGACCTGCTATCCCACAGACACGCGCTCTCCGGGTCCCAGAGTCTTTAGGACGGGCTTTATGAATGAATGAGTGTAGATGTGGGAGATACCTGCCGCCATGGGGAAAGCAGAGCCCCTGCAGACAGAGACAGGCACCCAGAGACAGAGGGACGGACGGGGAGAGACAGAGAGGGGCTCAGAGTCAGACCGGAGACAGCGACACAGGCTGAGAGGGGCAGGGAGTGCGAGACAGAAGGGGGGGACAGAGGAAGGGGCGTGGGGGGCTAGAGTTCAGCCCTGGGGCCGGGGCCCCGCCTCTGGGAAATGGGATCAATAGGAGACTTGTGTTGTTTTCTCCAGGCTTCTCTGTATTTTCTAATCACTCAATCATGAAGATGGATGTATGACTTTGGGGATCAGGAGAAAACATGTGCCTTGAAAGAAAGGAAACAAAAGAAAAATGGAACAGAGACTGAATGGAGATGAGGCTACAGAGAACAAGCAGCGGAGTGACCAGACACATCCACCTGCACACGCACACACACACCATCCCTCCCCATCCTGGGACTGAGGACAGCCCCCCCCAAGGGGAGCAGGGAGCAGTGGGGGCAGGGCAAATAGGCAAGCAGAGGCTCCAAGCCCCAGACCTCCTCACACACCTGCACTCATACAGGGAGCACAAGCTCCTGGAGGAGACTGGTGCGCATTTATTGATCACCTACTGTAAGCTCAGGGTATGGTTGGTCCCCTCAAGCCTGCTGCAGTCTTGGGGGGGCAAGTCTGGGCTGACCCTGAGGCCTGGGCAGGGAGCATCTCCCAGAGAAGAGTCCCAGAGCCCAAGAGCTTAAAGCAGGGTCCGGGGTGGGGTGGGGGGAGGAAGCAGAGTTTGCCAAACAGATGGGGCAGAAGGCCTGCGGCGAAAGGGGGCCTCGCTTAGCAGGCAGGGGGAATGCTTGGGCACAGGGCAAAGGCTTGGAGGAGCACAAGTGTCTGGTGAGAGAGAGAGAGGCAGAGACAGAGAAAAACAGAGGGAGAGAGAGGCAGAGACCAGAAGGAGGCGGCAGCGCCCCAGCAGCCTGAGCGGAGGGCCTGGAAGACCTCGGAAGCTGGCTTTGTTCTTTGCACGATGAGAGTGAGGGGTCTAGGGGTTAGGGTTTGGGTTAGGGTTTCTGATTCCTGATGGGAGCAGAAGCAGAAAGAACAGAAAGGAAACCAGGGCAGCCTTCCAGAGAGAGACGAGGTGCCCTGACCAGGGAGGGAGAGGGGCAGGTGAATTGAGAGCTGCGTGGGGGACAATGTTTGCAGGATGGGTTACTATGAGGGGAGAGGGGCCCAGCTGACCTAGACAGCTAGAGGAATGATGGAGAGCCCCAACTCCAAGAGGGCTTGGGAGGGAGGGGTTAGATTGGTGGCACCTGCCAGATGTGAGGGTATGAGGACCCCATCAAGCATGGTGCCTCAGGAGGCGGTGAAGTCACAGCTGTGGGTGCCGTCGGGAAGACACTGGTCCCCAGGCAGGGCACCCCTGGGAGTTCCAGCAGGTTAGGGGATGGTGGAGGGAACAGGAGACCCAGGTGTGATGACACACTCACGGATACACACATGTTCACACACAGAGACACAGAGCCCTGGAGGAAGGGGAGCCCGAGAGGAGGAAGGTCAGAGGGAAACACGTGGCATGAGACAGAGTCAAACATGGGCACATCTGGAAAAGTCGAGGAGGAAGGAGAGGGAGGCCAGGAGACAGACAAAAGGCCGAGTGTGGCGGGAGCAGAGAGACAGAGAGGGTGACGGTGCTGGGCAGACGGGGAAGAGGGATGAAGAGCCAGTGATGCGGGAGAGACCCCTAGTTAACGGAGGCTGAGAGATGGACAGTGGGGACAGAAAGACCAGAGCGGGAAGGGAAGCAGGGAGGGGCGACCCTACTCTTTCCACCTCCTGCTCCCAGAGCCCAGGCAGACTTCACTAACGCCTTAGAGACAGAGAGGGAACCGGCTGGAGGGAGGGGAAGAGAGAGCGTCACACACACACATACACACATACACACACACACACAGCCCAGCGCACAAGAGAGACTGGAGCCGTGTTGATTGAATAGAGGGCTGAATGACGGAGACTCACAGAATGAACACAAAAGCAAGAACCCTGCAGAGAGGGGGGCCGGGCCGAGCACGGGGCTCCTCTATCTCTGTCTCTCTCTCCCTCTCTCGCTGTGTGTGTGTGTGTGACACACGTTCAAAGAATGACAATGACCCCCGGGGCTGAAGCAGACAGAAAGCAAGGAGTACAGTGTGGCGGGCAGTCAGATGGACAGACAGAACAACACATACCCGCCCCACCACACACACACGACAAAGCATCTGACGCTTGAAAGGAGCGTAAAGCTACCTAACGCTTCAGAGAGAAAGGCAGGAGAGAACACAGAGCAGGAGGCTCTCAGAGGGGTGGGCAGGGGTCCCCCCAGGGGGAGGCACCATCCTGGGCACAGGCGACCCAGAGCCTGAACTGACGAAAGGACGCCAGCAGCACACAGTGGGGCAGGGGCTACTCAGGAAACCCCTTCTTTCCTGAAGACACTCACTCCACTGGGGGTAGGGGGGCCGTCGGGGAGATGACTTGGATCTGATTTCTGGAGCTCTGAGGCAGGCCAGGAAGCAACACTAGGGACAGAGCGGTGAGAACTCCATGGAAGAGGTCTGGGCAGCTGGCGTCGGGGAGCTGGAGGAGCGACAAGGCTAGAGAGACAGTGGGGGCTGAGGCCTGGACTTTGATGGGGCGGGGGATGAATGATGCTGGATAGACATGGTAGGACAGACGTGCTCAGAGGCGTGTTGGAGAAGGAGCTGGTGTCTAGAAAGTTTGACCTGGGGGACCCGGGGATGGTTGGCCAGCCAAGGGGCAGCAAGAGACAGGCTGGCAAAGGCGAAAGGCAGTGAGATTCAAGAGATGGCCATGGTAGGCAGCTCAGGTAGGGAGGAAGGGAGACACAGCCTGGGGCGTCCAGGGTGTGCAGCCAGCCCGGGGAGGCCCAGATCACCCCCAGGAACAGGAGGGCCAGGCAAGGGAGGGTCAGTATCCCAAGACAAAGCAAAGTGAACAAGGTGTGGTCTCTCCTTGCACTGGAATAGTATACAGCCATAAAAAGGGACCAAGTCCTGACACAGGGGACAACATAACCTCAAAACCATTACACTAAGTGAAAGGAATCAGACTCAGAAGGCCACATATGGGAGGGCTCCATTTATCTGAAATATCTGGATTAGATAAATCATTAAAGACAGAAAACAGATTGGTTGTGACTGGGGACAGGAAGGGGGACGGGAAATGGGGAATAACTGCTTGATGGTCAGAGCATGTTCTTTCGGGGGTGATTAAAAGAAAAAAGTTTTGTAACTAGATAGAGGTTGCACGACATTGTGGAGGTACTAAATGTCGCTAAATTGTTCACTTGAAAATGGCTCATTTTATACACATTCCACCTCAATAAAAAAGTTTGTTTTATTAAAAAATAAGGACTTCCCTGGTGTCCCAGTGGCAAGACTCCACACTCCCCATTCAAGGGGCCAGGGTTCGATCACTGATCAGGGAACTAGATCCCACATGCTGCAACTAAGACCCAGTGCAGCCAAATAAATAGAATTAAAAAAAAAATAAAATTAGTTCACCAATTAGTTCACCAAGCAGGCATGTGCAGAAAGGGATTTCCAGGTGGAGGGAACAGCACCTGTGAAAGTGGAGAGGCATGCGGGCACATGGTGGGGGTGGGAGGAGGTGTGGCAGGGGGAGGGGCTTAGAAGCCAGAGGAGAGGATGGGGCAGGGAGTGGGCGGGTGGGGCGGGCTTGAACGCTTCTTGGAGGCTAGCGCCATAGAGACCCATGAGGCAGGAGAGTACATGAGCAGAGCTGTTTTGCAGAGCTGTGACTGGTCCCCCAAGTGTGCAGAGCAGGTCCCCAGGGTAAGATCAGAGACTGGAGGAGATCAGAGAGGATGTGGGCATCAGTCACTCAAGTGGGGGCTGATGAGCTGTGAGCAGCAGGCACTGGGGTGGAGGGAGGACTCAGCCAAGGCCCCGGGACTTGGGGACCGGTTAGGCACAGGTGACAGCTGATGGGGTCCCCAAGGCTGTAGCTGGGGGCTGCCTCCCTGGAACTGGATGGACAAGAAGAGGCACTTCCCTGCATCCCAGCCAGGCAGGGCTTAGACATCAGGCTGTTCAATGAGTCAGAGAACATGTACTGAGGGCCTTCCCCAGGCCAGGCAGTGTTCTTGAACCTGCAGACACAGCAATGAACAGACACTTCCTGCCTCTTCCGGGGGCCTACAGTACAGTGGCAGAGAGGATGGTGTGAGAGAAAGAAAATAAACCAAGAAACCATGGATAAGATAATAGCTGCAGGACTTGGAGAATGAGCTAATGGTTGCCTGGAATGGAGGGACAGTCGGGGTGTTTGGGATGGGCATGTACACACTGCTGTACATGGATAACCAACAAGGACCTACAGTATAGCACGTGGAACTCTGCTCGATGTTATGTGGCAGCCTGGATGGGAGGGGGCTTTGGGGGAGAAGGGACACATGTGTATGCATGGCTGAGTCCCTTTCCTGTCCACCTGAAACTGTCACAACATTGTTGGCTATGTGTGTGTGTTAGTTGCTCAGTCGTGTCCAACCCTGTGACCTCACGGACTGTAGCTCATCAGCTGCCTCTGTCCATGGAATTCTCTAGGCAAGTACATTGGAGTGGGTTGCCATGCCCTTCTCCAGGGGATCTTCCTGACCCAGGGATCGAATCTGGGCCTCCCGTATTGCAGGCAGATTCTTTGCCTCTGAGCCACCAGGGAAGCTCCTAATTGGTTATACCCCAATATATATAAAAGGTTTAAAATAAATAAAAAATTTTTTTAAAGATGAAAGCTGCAGTGTAGAGTGCTCTGAAGACAAAGACAGCAAAATAAGGTAAGAAAAGCTAAACTGGAGGATTCTGTGTGAGGCTCAGTCATCAGGGAGGCCTCTCTGAAGAAAGACAGTGGAGCAGCGGTCTGAGAGGTGAGCGAGCACACAAATCTCAGGACAGAGCGCTCCGGGCATCTGGAACAGCACATGCAAAGGCCCTGGGGTGGGGCAGCACATCTCAGTCAAGGAGAGGCAAGGGCAGGGTGGCTGGAGCAGAAGGCCAGTGGGCAGGGGCTGGGGGAGTAGCGGGTAGCGGAGCCCTGCCTGCAGCCAAGGCCATTCCTGTAGGTACCAGTGGGTGCCTTGGTTTTGAAGGGGAGTGTCCCCCAGGGAGATGGACCCTAATGAGAACAGGAGGAATAAAAAGGACAAGGAGGACCTGTCAGGCCCCAGCCCTGCTGGCTCTGCCCCCCGCAGGGTTGGTTGATTAAGACTTGATTAAACCCTGAAAGTTTCCCCAACAGATTCCCTCAGCAACAGAAAAGCAACAGGAGGGGCGAGAGCAAGGTGCTTTGGAGAGATTCACAGAGACTCAGGCCAGACGCAGAAAGAAAGGAAAGAAAGCTTGAGAGGTTCCAAGGGAGAGCAGGGAGCAGCCAGGCGAGACCCCACGCCGCCAGGGGCTTGGGATGACGCACGCTGCCGGCCCACGCGGGCGTGAGGTGTGACATACAGCCCATGCTCAGGCCACCGGGCACAGACCGTGACATGATATCCCATCAAAGCTCCCAGGAGCGGGGACGCAGAGAAGGGAAGGGAGGGCGAGGGAGACACGTGAGCTGGACAGCCCAGCACTGGGGGGATCTGGGGCCAGACAGACAAGGAGCCCCAAGACAGAGAGGGAAGGACACATGGACAAAATCATCCAGACAGACCCCTCCACTCAGAGAGACACAGCCAGAGACACAGTGATTCTCACAACACATGGAGATACAACCAGGAAGGACTGTCCCTGAGACACATAGATGGACATCACGCACACATGTGACACCCCACACAGACAGGAGACACACACACGAGGAGACCAGCACACACTCCTGTTCTTGGGGGCAGAGACATTCAGAATCCCCGGTCAGGACACACAGACCATCAGATAAACACAGAAACCCAGGGAGACAGACATACACATACACACAAATACAGATACCAGACAGTCAAATAAATACACACACAAACGCATCCACAGACACCAGACAGGATGACCAGATAATCACACGCTCTGGTGCATGGGGACAAACAGACAGACCTCACAGGGAGAGATACACAGACCCTCAACCTGAGTCAGACGGGAACACACACACACGGACATGTGGAGAGACGGGAGGGACACCCGCAAGGGCGAGACGGAAGGACAGGGAAGTTGGTGGAGACGAGAAGACGGAGGTGAGGCCAGGTGCCTGAACCGCAGCCTAACCAGGCTCGAGGGCTCCCCTCCACTCCAGGGAGCCCAGCCACAGATACCCTTTTGACTCTAAGGTCTACCCCACAGCAGGGGGACCCTTTTGACTCTAAGGTCTACCCCACAGCAGGGGGACCCTTTGACTCTAAGGTCTACCCCACAGCAGGGGGACCCTTTGACTCTAAGGTCTACCCCACAGCAGGGGGACTGAGGGGTGGAGGGTCCTCTGCCTCCCTCACGTGCCCCCACCACCCCATCGTGGAGCAGCAACCGTGTTTGTTGGCCAAATCCTCCTGCCGTCAGATGCAGGCTGGAGCACAGCAACAGGTGACAGGTGACAGGACCAGACACGGAGAAGGAGTCAGCAGGGAGGGGGTAGGGTCAAGCGACGCAGTGTCCTCGGGCTGCAGAGGATGGACTTGTCTGCAGCGTCAGACCCGAGTTGGCTGGAGGGTGGGAGAGGCCACAGCGAAGCCATTTCAGGGGGTCAGGAACACAATGCTGACAGCCAGGGAATGAGAGGGAGGTGCACGGAGAGACAGCTCTGGGACGGGTGCTCTGCAGGATGGGGGAGACAGATCGGTGGTGGGGGGACGGACCTGGGGCTCAGCTCGGCTAGAGACCCCGATGGCAGCTAGTTGTGGAGCAAATAGAGTTTGCAAAGAGGTCTGGGGAGCTTTGAGGGGCAGGAGGCGAGGGGGTCAGGCCAGGCACACACACACACAGAGCGCTGGCCAGTGCTCATCCACCCTCCGAGACAGCGAGGGAAGAAAGGAGAGAGAGAGGGAGAAACAGAGCCAGGCGCACCTGGAAAATTCTAGATGGAGCCCCCAGGAGTGGGAGAGGAGGAGAGAGAGGCAGAGGTGGGGGAAGCAAGCAGGAGCGAGGGGGAGGTGGTGGGCAAGCACACACACAAACACACTCTCACGCACACATACACTCCTGCAGTGACGCACAGAATAGAAGCAGAATTCAATAATGACTTAGAGCGGAGCGAGCAGGGAGGGATGGAGGGAGTGGGTTAGACACACACAGCCTGTCTCAGGAGGTATTCAATAATTGTTGATCGAATGAAGGAACAAAGATGAGGGACTCTCAGAAGGAAAGCTATGCCTGAGAAAGTTCCGAAGCGGGTAGACAGAATGTCACACATATACACAGTGAGAAAAAAAAAAAATTCCCAATCACGTTTTGGATTTAAAATAATGAGAATAAACAGTAAGAGAGTCAGAATAACCGGTTTGCTTGGCGGTTGGTGGTGATCCTGAGAGAGAAGGGGGCTGCTGGGGGCTGAGATGATTTGTTTCTTGCTCTGGGATGTGGATCCACAGGTGTAGACCCATGTAAAATTCATCGAGGTTTTTCATTTAAGATTTGTACATTTATGGTATGCAAGCTCTACCTCAATTTTTTCTAATGAGAGAAAGAGTTGATAGGAGAGGGAAGGAAAGATGAGTGTCAGACAAGAGAAGGACAGATGCACGCGCGTGCACACGCACACACAGACACACACAATGTAACAATGTCCAGGTGAAAACAAACCCTGACAAAGTCTGACGAGAAAGGAATTAAAAAGCTAATGTGATGGAGAGAGAAAGCCCAATGCCTAAACCCTCACATGGAAGGAGAGAGAGACCCCAGAGAGACCTGAATTGGGAGCAGGGTCCACAGGGCAGGAAAGAAATTGCCAACTTTGGCCCTTTGAGCTGGAGGTGCCAGGGGTGGGAGCTCCCGGGGCAGGTGTCCACCACCAGCCGTGAAACAGCCTGGCCAGGATGGGTCATCGGAGGTGGGGTTGAAGCAAGCATGTGGGGGAGAAGGGGGCAAGGAAGGTGCTGAGTCTGGGGTGGACTTGAGGGGTGCAGGGGCCAGGCTTGCAGAGGGTCCCAGGAGCAGCGGTGAGCTCAGATCTGGAGCTCACAACTCAGAGGCTGAGAGTGAGGCGTGGGCACTGAGACAGCCCAGCAGGATGAGGACCACAGTAGAGCCAGGCACGGGGTAGGTAGGAAAAGGGCCCAGAAGTAATGATCAGACAGACAGGCAGATGGATAGAGGGATGTGCTCAGGCATGAAGTGAAAGGAAGTGCTGGACAGAGTCTCAGAGACGGATGGAGAAGGAGAAAGAGAGATATAGAGGGGAGTGGGGAGATAGACAGGTCGGCATGTGTGGAAAAAGCAAAATGGAGCCGGAGAAGAGGGGGAACAGAGAGCAAGGGGTGCAAGGGACTCTGTCACACACACTCATTCACACACACACACACACACTCACACTCACAGGAGGTGTTCAGCATGTGCTGACCAAAAGAAAATACAAAGGAACTACCCCTCAGCGTGGGAGCAGAGGATTCAGGTAAAGTGGCCGAGGGGACACAGTGACAGACGGCTTGTCACACACAGATACACACACACACACACATACAACCTCTCTCTGTGAATCCACATGCAGGACCAGGGTAGCTTTCAGAACCGCCTTAGAGACTGGGCAGCTACACACTCACACCCAGCAGAGCGCTGGCTGAACAGAGGGACAGATGCAAACCGCTCAGGGCATGAGCACAAAAGCAAGGACCCGAATGAGAGGGGCCAGGGCAGGGGGCTACTGGGGCCCTTAGTCACTCTGTGTCTCACACACACACCTGCCAGGGAAGGACTGATCTAGGAAGAGCCTAGATGCGAAAGGAAACACAGCCCCCTCCAACGGCAGGGACCCCCAGAGTAGAGTGAAGGAGGTGGCCGCCCACACTGGGAATTCCGCAAGAGGCTCAGGGGTCAGATGAGTTAGAGCCCGGCTCGGCCACATGGACACACGCACAAGCCTGAGGTCCCCACCCAAGTGTTTGGGGCGGGGCGGTGGGTAAGTGAGTGGGGGGACACATTTTGGGACCCAGACACACGGGCACACAGACAACCGTGAAGTCACATCTTGGCAGAAAAAATGAATTAATGTGGGTAACACAGAGAGTTAACCTAAAACTAAGGATGCAGATAACGTAGTGCGCGCGTGCTCGGTCACTTCAGGCGTGTCTGACTCTGCAGCCCTGTGGACAGTAGCCCAGCAGGCCCCTCTGTCCATGGATCTCCAGGCAAGAATACTGGAGTGCTGGAGTGGGTTGCCATGCGCTCCTCCAGGGGATCTTCCCGACCCAGGGATTGAATCTGCGTCTCCTGCATTGGAGGCAGATTCTTTCACCACTGAGCCACCGGAGAAGCCACCGGAGAAGAAGTAACACGTAGAGCTAACCTAAAACTGAGAGGCAGAGGCAGAGAGAGACAAAGAAAGAAGAAGCAAACAGAAAGCCAGAGACACTGAGACAAAGACAGGAAAATAGAGAAAGGGAGAAAGGCACTGAGGCGGGGTATGGATGCAGCGGCAAGAGGGGCCCAGACGCCATAACCAGAGGAGCGGCCCAGAGCGGGGTTTGGAAAGAGAAAACGGAGATGGGGGCTGAATGGAGCAGGAGAGGAAGATCAGCAGGAGACGGAGAGGCGCCCGGGCCACCAGAGCGGAGGAAGAAGCAAAGGAATGAGTGAAAGAAAGATGCCTGAACGGACGCGAGGGACCCTCAGCACAGCCCTGGCTGGCTTCAGGGGGCAGCCAGGGGGTCAGCAAGGGAGGCATGTGCCACACCACACACACACACACACACACACACACACACACACACTCACACACCCCACACCATAAAACACATATCACTCGACACACATCACACCACACACACACACACACACACACACATCACACCATACAACATACATAACACATAACACACACCACCCCCACACACACACTGCTGCTGCTGCTAAGTCGCTTCAGTCGTGTCCAACTCTGTGCGACCCCATAGACGTCTGGCAGCCCACCAGGCTCCCCCGTCCCTGGGATTCTCCAGGCAAGAACACTGGAGTGGGTTACCATTTCCTTCTCCAGACACACACCCCACACCATAAAACACACATCACTCATGACACACACCACACCACACACACACACACACACCACACCCCCCCACACACACACCACATCCCACACACACACCCACACACCACACCACACCACAAAACACACATCACTCATGACACACACCACAGTGCACACACACACACGCACACCCCACACCATAAAACACACATCACTCATGAAACACCCCCAGACACACACACATCACACCATAAAAAACACATCACACATAACACACACCATACCACACACACACACACCCCACACCATAAAACATACATCACTCATGATAAACATCACACCACACACACACACATCACACCATACAACATACATAACACATAACGCACACCACACTACACACACATCACACCATAAAACACACATCACACATAACACACACCATACCACACACACACACGCACACACCCCACACCATAAAACACACATCACTCATGATATACATCACACCACACACACACACATCACACCATACAACATACATAACACATAACGCACACCACACCACACACACACATCACACCATAAAACACACATCACACATAACACACACCATACCACACACACACACACACTCCACACCATAAAACACACATCATTCATGACACACATCACACCACACACACACACACACACACACTCATCACACCATACAACATACATAACACATAACACACACCACACCACACACACACACACCACACCATAAAACACACATCACACATAACACACACACCACACACACACACACACCCCACACCATAAAACACACATCACACATGACACACACCACACCGCACACACACATATACCACACCCTACAATACACATCACACATACCACACACCATACCACACACACCACACCCCACACACCTCACAAATACTACACCATACAACATATCACATGCTGAACTACATACACAAAACACGCATGACCCATACACACCACACAGGTGTGTGAACACATGAACAATTGCAGGAAGCCCAGAGAGAAGACAAGGTTTCGAGAAGTCCCAGAGAAGGGGGAAGGAGAGAGCAGGAGAGGAGCAGTGAGGGCAGGGTTCCAGGTGCCTTTCTCCCCTTCCTGGGGTCAGTCTGGAAGTCTGTCCAGCTCCCTCTCACTCACTCTCGGCCCCTCCCCACCCTCCCAGCACACAATCACACTCTCCAGGAAAGGGGCGAACCAGGGGCAGAGAAAAGAGGGGCTCGGTGACTGTCCTGCCCCCGGGAGCGCTTCCCCTTCCCGCATTCTCCTCCCTGGCTTCTGCACCTGCTGCCCCAGGGCCTCACTCAGCCCCCTCCTGGGGGGGAGGTGCACTCCGGGCCCTCTGTTCAAGCTCGGGACCCCGGCTCTACTCTCCGCGGACAGTGGGCCTTTCTGCATCTGTTCTGCTCATCTGTCCTTCCGGACACTAAGTGCCTGGTCAACAGCTGCTCTGCAGCAGATTTTTCTCACCCCTGAACCCCAACCCCCAACCAGGATCAGGCACACAGTAGGGCTCAGTGGCCACGTGTACAATGAAAGCTTACACACCTGAGTGACAGCAGAGCTGGAAGGCGTTAGGATGAATGTGGAAGGGAAAAGCCAAGGGTAAAAGAGGAGGGCAGAGGGAGGGAGAGCCCTGGGCGGGGGACGGAAAGATGTGGCAGGCACATCTGGAATAATCTAAAAGGAGGTACGGGGGTGGGGCGGAGCCCTGGAAGCTGGCAGGCAGTGGGTGAGGGGTGAAGCACTTGGTGGGTACAGGCTAATACACGCACGTGCGCACACACACACCCGGGCAGGGCAGCTGCTTCATGACAAGTGCTTTATGAAGAGCCTGAAGAGCCCAGGGAATGAAATGAAACACCCACCCCCAGCACTCAGCAAGAGAGGGGCTGCAGGGAGAGAACCCACACTGGAAATTCAGTAAGCCTGCAGGTCCCGGAGGCAGGTGGCCTGGGGGATAGACAGGGAGCTAGACCCCTGCTCCCTGGCAGACACACAGATGCCAGGGCCACACATGTTTGTTGGGGGAATGAATAAATGAACAGGGGACCCCAGAGCAAAAGACAAACCTGTCAAGGTGAGAGAAATGGACAGAGAGCGACAGAGACTCAGGGGGTGGGGGTGCTAAATATACTATGGGGCTTTGATGCTCTCATATGGAAGTCAGGGGCAGACCTCAGGGGGCAGGGCGGGACCCATAAGATCCAGAGAGGGTAGAAGGTGCAGAGGACATAGAGCATGCCAGCAACAGCTTTTGCCCAGGGTCAGCACAGAGAGGGCACTCAGTACATCTACAGCCCACAATACCTTTAGGGGCCCATGAAAAATGTTTTAATTTCTTTCAAAATCAGGAGAAAAAATGAACTTTAACACAAAGAAAATGTTTTCATATATAATGTTAACATATTCCTCTTTATATAAATGTTGTAAAATACCATTTTTTTTTGGTATCTTTATGGAGGAAAGGGCCCACGAAGGCAAAACTGACCAGGGCCCATGAGTCATCATGGAGCCCTGGTTGAATGCCCAGCCTGGGATGGGGTAAAATGAGGCAAAGTCTAGGACAGACCCTACAGAAGGGAGTGCTGGAGCCAAGGGAACCCAGGGAAGGGGCAATCAGGAAGGAAGGAAAGACATGTCAGGCAATCGTGAGGAAGATGAGGCTTCCTCCACCAGAGACAGGCTTCTTCTGAGTAGGGCCAAAAGTGGGAAGAGAAAATGAAAGACCAGGGCAGAGGGAGGCTGAGTGATGGCTGACTGGGGCCCAGGATCAGGGAGGGACCAGACAGGAGTGGAGTTGAATCTGGAGTGGAGGGGGGCCAGGATGGGGAGCAAGCAGAAAGTGACCCTTGAAACCAAGTCCTAGGAGCCCTGGAAAGAGGAAAGGGGGCAGGGGGAGGTTCATTCATACACACACACACACACACACACAGAGAACGACAAGAAAGGGAAGAAGAGAAGGACATTTAATAAATCTGCAGGGAGATGGAGGTGGGAGGTAGAGAAAGAGACCCACTGGCACAGAGACCCAGCCGCAGACACAAGGACACACACACACACGGGGACAGGACAATCAGAGAAAAAGACAGGCATTTAATGACACCTCAGCAAGGGGGAGGCAGGGCAACAAAGGCAGACACACAGACGGACAGACAGATGGGCAGAAGGCAGAGTCCTGGGTCCCACTGGACATACTCTGAGGGAAGCACAGGTCTGGCAGTGGGTGGGAAGAGCCCCAGTGAGAGAGGGCTGGGGAGAATGGGATGGACAGATGGACAGAGCTTCATCTCCCCTCCAGATCCCTCACCACCACACCACCCTCCACCTCCATCGCTCCATCTCTGTGTTTCTCTCCCTGCAGGTCTCTCTCTGCCTTCCTCTCTGCAAACCACAGCTTTCTGAAGACCCAGAGAGAAAAATGGGAAAAGAAGACAGAGATGGGAGAAAAAGACGAGGGACCTTGTGTGTGTCTCTGTATGTGTGTGTGTCCAACACAAGGTCTGGTTGGACTTTTAGGAGGGAGGGGATGAAAGGAGCAGATGAGCAAAAGGACCAACAGCAGATTGGGGGGCGGGGCACAGCCTGGAAGGATCAGGAACACACAAGCCTCATAACACACCACATACTGCACACATCACACACACTCTGCACACACTGGAAGTGCCATTCGTGGGAAGGAGGTCAATGAAAACATGGAGAAAAAGAGGCAGCGTGTAGAGGGTGTGTGGAGCTGAGACAGATACACAGGGGAGTGCCTTTACTCCCAAGGCCGCCTAGCAGGACTGGGCCCAGGGTCCATCTTTAATGTAAGTTTTACATATGAATGTCTGAAAGAATCAAGAATCAAGCCCAAGAGCCCAGGTGACAGCCAGTAACAATAGGCCAAAGGATGAAGAGACAGAGAGAGAGACGAGGAGACACTGAAGCCAGTGGGTAGAGGACAAGCAACAGTCCCAGATGGACACACACCCAGAACCATGTTCCACCCTCTCTAGGTGGTGGGAAGGGGTACATAGCACAAATTACCGTGTTGTTGTTGTTTTTCTGCCACATGGCAAGCAGGATCTCAGGTCCCTGACCAGGGATGGAACCCATGCCCCCTGCAGTTGAAGAGCAGAGTCTTAACACTGGATCACCAGGGAAGTCCCAATTACCACCTTTTATTGTATGTGCTTTTCTGTATCTTTCCTACCCTGCTGTAAGGAATGTTTTGTGTTTGTTTTTTTTTGCAAACATCTTATTTTTCTCAAAAAGAAAAAAAAAATGCATGCGGAACGAGAAAAACCACTGAAACCTGGACGGGAAGGAGGAAGAGTGAGGAGGTCCCAGGGTCTCCGATCCCCTGGCGAGAGCTGGACACTGAGGAGGGCGGCAGAGGAGGAGCCGGCAGCAGGGCGGGGAGACGGCGGCCAGCAGAGTGGGCGTCACGAGCCTTTTCACTGTCTCTCTCGAAGGGTAGAGAAAAAGCAAATTGAACAGAAGCCTAGAGTGAAAGTCAAAACCAGAGAAGGAACCAGCGATAGGTGGGAGAGACAGGCTGAGCCTCTGCCTCCCTTCCCTGAGCAGATGGCACCTCTGTGGGCCACATTTGGGTGCCTCAGCCAGAATTTCCCCAACCCTGTTTTCATTCTCTTGAGAGAGTTGTGTGAACCACTATGACAACCTCTGCAAGTTCCAGGGGCGTTAAAGAGAGCTTCCAGACGTGACTTGTGGCCTCTGAGACATGTTTTGAAGGATGAATAGGAGTTTGCCAGGTGGCAGAGAGGCAAGAAAGGGCATTCTCAGTGGTGGAAACAGCCTGGACAGAGGCACCGGGTGGCGGGAGGGCTTGGGGAAGAAGCAGAGGCTTTGAGAGATTGGTTAAAAAAAAAAAATCTGAGACAGAAACACACACAGAGAGACTAGAAGAATAGAGATGGCCGTGAGGCACAGAGAAAAAGAGAAACTAGCAGCAGGGAGAGACAGACACATACAGACACACAGACAGACAATCAGGAGCGCACGGGGACACACAGAAAAACACCAAGAGAGCGTGGTGGTGTGGGGGGAGGGGGAGGGGTTAAGGAAGGAAAAGCAGCACAGAAAACTGTCAAGACAGCCAGAGAGAGAGCTGGAGAGACGAAGATAAAGAAACACAGGCCACTGAATCGCATGGAGAGAATAGGGGCTGGGGCTTCTCCAGGGTTCAACCCTCTGCCCCGCGCCGCGCTGCGCAGGCGCACTCCCGACCCTCATCCCGCTGAGGATGCCGAGGACAGGCGCTTTGTCCCCGCCAGGGGCTGGGGCGCATCCCAGGCTGATCGCATGTGTCCCTGCACCCCGCCCTGCCAACCGTGTGTGTGGGCCCTGGCCAAGCGGCTGGCATTCTGTGCACGTCCTGAGCCCACAAGCATCCATGTGAACACACACGATGCACAGTGCAGACAAGAGAAGCCCCGTCATTCAATTCGGGGTCCTGGCCCCAGTAGCCCACAGATTGAGGCAGAACCTCCTGAAGTGGTATCCACGCAGTACTCACAAATCACATCCTCACAGCTGGAAAAAAGCAGGTTCACACATTTGCGCACACAACCCCAGGAGCCCAGACTCACAGGCCACCTGGACACATGTCCACACACCACCACAGGCGTTCATGAGCACACAGGCCCACAGGTGTACCCACGTGAGCACAAAGACACTCCCAGGAGCGCACACTCACTCCCATGCTCCTACCTCTGCTTCCAAGACACATGCACACCCATGGAATCTCCAGATGTCCATTAAGATCTGGACATTGTAGTGTTTGGCTTGTGAACATAACAGCAAACAGAGAAACATCCCGATTTTGAAATCTGTTTTTAATTAAACAGATTAAACAGTGTCATTAGGCCAGAGGTAACTCACATGGATAGGTGTGTGATCTGATAAAAAATACATTTCTTCCTATAGACTGTTGCAAATGAATTTCCCGGGGCCGTGTGCCCTGGTGGAGGGGACAAGGGAACAAAGGAGGAGTCTTTGGAGTTTTCTCCAGAATACCCAGGGCTTTTGCTGACCCAGTCTCACCACCCCCACCCTCCCAGGCACTCCTGGGAAACACACAGCACACACACAGCCACAGCTCCCCCTGGGGACATCCACAACTCCACAAGGGCATGACAGCCCCATAGGGCCCCGAGTGTCAACTGCCACCATCCACCCAGGGCATGCTACTGCTACTGCTAAGTCACTTCAGTCGTGTCTGACCCTGTGCGACCCCATAGACAGCAGCCAACCGGGCTCCCCCGTCCCTGGGATTCATCTGAGTCCTCAACTGCTCACACTTGGAGAGTCCTGGGCTTCACCCAGACACAAGCAAGGTTGCTGCCAGGCATGGTCACTCCCCAAACACAGGAACAGATGTTCACACACAGCCACACTCCAGAGGTCTCCAATCTGATTATGTCCCTCCCTGACCTGAAGCCGTCCAGCCACCGGTGCTGCCTGCACAAAGGCTCCTCTGACACAGCCTGTCCTCCCATCCCACCCCCTGTCACGCTCCAGCACACAAGAGATACTCAAGAAACCACTGGCCAAACTCTGAGGTCTGTTTGTGTTTAATCAGACAATATGCAAAGTATTTACAACCAATTCCAAATTCCCCCCTCCCCCACCCCAGGCCTGGGCCATGGAATGCGGGACCCCCTGGCCCTGCCCAGAGCCGGGGGTCCCCTAGGCCTCTGCATAGTCATCTGAAATCTACAAAACACTGTTCGCTTAAAAAAAAAAAAAAAAAAAGGACAGTATTAGGATACCTTATACAAAGGGTGCTGGGCAGTTGGAAGGGGATTTGAGAGCACGCTGGAGTGAACCCAGATTTTGACTGGGACAGACAGGAGAAGACTTGGGTAATACACATGTATGAAAGGAAAAATTGAAATTTCATAGGCAGGCACCACTTGGCCTCCTTCCCCACTGGCAGGGCCTGGCTGGCTCAAGAACCCCTGGCAGCAGGAACGTTATTGCTATGATGAGGGCAGGGGGTGAAATGTACATGGCTGGGGACAGAGTAGGGGACATTTTTACATGTTAAATATGGACACACATGGAGGAGGAACACACACGTGTACACACACACATACACACACACAGGGGCCCTTGGCAGAATGCCTACAAAACTGTCAGCTGCCCCATTTAAGAAGGGCAGGATGAGGCCCAGGGAGAAGCCACCACATAGCCCAAGGGCCAAAACACGGTCTCTTGATGCCACGGGCTGGACTCACCACGTGATGCCAGGCCATAAGGTCTGGACAGGAGTGGAGTAGTTGCAGAGGCCATGGCCACATATGGAGGCAGACACTGAAGCCCAGAGAAGCAGCAGGGGCTGCCTGAGGTCACACAGCCAGTCCTGGTATGTGGCAATAGACAATCTGTCCTCTCTCACCCCAGCCTACGCCTCCCTCCCTACTCGTGAGTTAAGGGTGCCAACTTGGAGAGGAGAGCAGGGGCCAGGCATTGAAACAACACAGGACAAACTGGGGGAAGGAGGACCTGGGGTTCCGTCCTGAGGCCAGGGTCTCACAAACACTTGGATCTTCCTTCTACTTCTGCTTGATTGCCTCCAGAGCCTGTGAGCTCCTTTTCATGATTGGCTAGCGCCAAAGATAAAAAACCACCCACATTCTGATTAAAACCTGCTTCCCTATCCTTATACCCTTCATTTCTAGCTCAGCCCCACATCCACCTCCACTTTCTCCCCCGACAATAGCCCCACTGAGCGAGCAGTGGCAACGGGACTGTGTCTGCTATCTCTGAGCCATTCTCAGGCCCCTTGTCCCCTGGGCTACCCCAGTCTGTCCACAATGCCTCCAAGGACAATTGCAATGGTTCCTGAGGAAGACAGAGGGAGCACCGGGTTCCAGTTCCACCTCAACCCTGAAGTGCTCTGCTGCCTCGGGCAAGTCACATCCTCTCTCTGGACTCAGTGTCCCATTAGGTAATACGAGGACAAGGAATTGATGATCTCTGAGGATTCCTCAAGCCTAAGAAGGGCAGGGTTTGAGGACGGTGTCCAGCCCCACCCACGATCATCAAGTCAGGCTAGGCCTCACCAGCCTGGGAGCCACCAGCAGAGAGGGCTGGACCCAGGAGCCTTCCGCAAACAGGCGATTCAGAAACGGACGGATGGGCCAGGGCGGCAGGCAGGCCGGGGGCCAGGGGCCCATCACTCCTCTTTGGAAAGGCTCTTTGGCCAGCTCTGCAGACAGACCTGGGGTGGCGTGGAACTGGCAAGGAGCCAGTGCACGGGGTGGGCTGAGACTAAGAAAAGGGCACCCTCAGCCCCAGCCTTTCTTCCCAGGGTCTCCCGCTGAGACATCCAGAGCTCCAAGAGAGAACGCAGGGAGGGGGCGTGTTTGTGGGCGGAGCCAGGACAGCAGCCTTAGGCCCCGCCGCCATGGCGCCCCCAAGCCCCGCCCCACCACGGAAGAGGGCGGGGCCTCGTCACTGGCAATTCCACGGAACGCGGGCAGGCAGAGGCAGGCAAGACCCCGCATCAGGGGCCACCCCGCCCAGGATCCAAGCCGAGAAGGCAGTCTGGCCCGGTAGCCCCGCCCTATAGGTTCTCTCCGGGCTGGTACTGGGGCTCGGTGGACGTGAAATAGTCCTCCAGGAAGGCCTGCAGGTACTCGAAGGTGGGCCGTTCCTCCGGGTCCTTCCGCCAGCACTGGCACATCAGGTCATGCAATGACTCGGGACACTCAGGAGGGCAGGGCATCCGGTAGCCCCGCTCCACCTGGTCCAGCACCTCCCGGTTCACCATCCCTGCGGGCAGAGGGAGGCGTGAGGCGCTAGGGGAGGCAAGTGGAGCAGAGGGACATTGATGGGGACAACAAAGAGGGGTTCCTGCTTAGGGGCAGGGTGGCTGTGACCATAGGTAAGGCCCTCCCCAAGCCTGGGAGCCCTGAACAATGACAGAGCCTAGGATCAGAGGGTCACCTCCTTGTTATGCAGACGGGGAAACTGAAGCCCAGGAGGGGCTTTTACATGCCCAAGATCTCCTGAGCAGGGGGGTCACCAGGGCAGGGGCAGAAGGACTAAAGATGGGCGGCGGGGAGTTCTCTTACCAGGGTAGGGCACCCGTCCCTTTGTTGTGAGCTCCGTCAGCAGGATCCCAAAGGACCACACGTCTGATTTGATGGTGAACCGGCCATAGAGGGCAGCTTCCGGAGCTGTCCACTTGATGGGGAATTTGGCACCTGTAGGAACAAGAACGGTCGGGGGAGCTCAGGAGAACATCACTACCTCTCTGTCGGGCACCATTCTGGTCCCCACTTGACAGAGGAAGAAACTGAGGCTCAGAGAAGGGGTGTGACTCCCAACGGCCACATAGCATCGGCTGGGAGCCTGCCCACCTTGCCGGGCTGTGTATTCGTTGTCTTCAATGAGTCGAGCCAGCCCGAAGTCAGCCACTTTGCATACGAGGCTCTCTCCAACCAGGATGTTGGCAGCCCGGAGGTCTCGGTGGACATAGTTCATCCGTTCCACATAAGCCATGCCTGAGGCGATCTGCAGGCAGAACCCGGGAGTCTGATTCAGAGGCCACCCTGTGCCCTTCCCAGATCACAGGGCACATCCCCAGGGATGGGGTCATCCCCAGGAGTGGACAACCAACCAAATGCCCTGCCCTTCCCAGTTTTTCAGGCAATGAAACCAGTTTACAGTAAACCCTGTTGGCACAAAAAGCGGAACCAGTGCCTGGCCTAAGGAGGGAGCATAGGACAAAGGGGAGGCACAAGACAAGATGCAACCAGGGAAGTGGGATGACCATGAAAAAGAGACCCCAGACGCTCCCAGAGACACAGATGAGAACCAGATCCTGCCAGTTGTCCCAAGTCCCCTTTCTGAGCCTCAGTTTTCTCATCTGTCAAATGGAATAATAGCCATCCTACCTCCTCTGATTGTGATAAGGAGTAAAAAGTGGCTGTTGAGCACTGCCTGCAACAAGCAAGTACTAATACACGTTTGTTGAGTGTACTGACACTTGACAGAGAAGAAAACTGAGGTCTGAGGTCCCATAGCAAGTCAGTGACTCCCGATGCCCAGGTAAGGGCTCTTTCTACTGCCCAGAACCACCACTCACAGCATCTGTAAGTGGTCCCAGTAATACATAGGATGAGATCAGTGAGGGTGGGGGCAATCAAGGCAAGTTTCTTGGAGAGGGCACTCAAGAGGCCAGATGTGGCAGAGCCAGGTGGGCGGGAGAGCTCAAGGCCAGATGTAGGAGGTGGGAGGGGCTGACTCACCTGTGCAGCCATGTCCACCAGCTGAGGCAGCCGCAGGTACTTGCCTGTCTCCCCCTTGAGAAAGTCCAGCAAACTCCCTGGGCAGAGAGAAAGCAGCTCTAGCTCCCACTCTGTCCTCCCTGAGCCAGGAAGCAGTGATTCCCAGATCTTGTCCACTGGGGCAAGCCAGTCTTGCTTTAACCATACAGCAGATTTTATGTAAACCTATCTCTGAATAAAGTCTGTGTTTGTCACTCAAAAGGCAAGCAGGATGGGAAACAACCAAACGTTCACCTCTAGGAGAACAGAACTGTTGTACAGCCATACTATAACGGCACAGCCATACTATAATGGAATACTACTAAGCAATCAAAAAGGAAGAAACTACCGATAATACACAAGAAAGAAAACCCGTGGATGTAAAAGATTTCATATATGAAGTTCTAGAAGAAAGAAATCTATGAAGACAGAAAGCACATCAGCGGCTGTATGGGTTTGGGACTGTAGCATACTATCTGCAAAGGAATACAAAGGTGTTTTCTGGGGTGATGGAGATGTTTATCTCAACTATGCTAAGAGATACACAGCATATCCATTCATTAAAACTCACTGAACTGTACATTTTAAATGGGTGTTTTTTTTCCAAAGGTTTTTTTTTAACGTGGACTATTTTTAAAATCTTTATTGAATTTATTACAATATTGCTTCTGTTTTATGTTTTGGTTTTTTGGCCATGAGGCATGTGGGATTTTAGCTCCCTGACAAGGGATCGAACCTACATGTTCTGCATTGGAAGGCAAAGTCTTACCCACTGAACCACCAGGGTGTATTTTATCATATGTAAGTTATACCTCCAAAAGTGGAATTTTGAAAAATAATTATTTTCAAAACGAAGTAAAAGTCAAGCCAGGAACTTGACCCAGGTGTGGCTCAGCTTGGAGGATTCAGGGAATTTTCCTTCCAGCCCTAGAAATGGCAAACAGCTTTACAAAAGCAGCAGACAGGGGGACACTGATGCATTGAGGGACATCACTAAAAACAAAATGAACCGAGAAAGGCAACCTGCAGTTTAATGTTCCATGGATGTGGGAAGTTGATTCTTTTCATGCATTTCACCTTTAAAGGCATGCACTCTAACTCACAGACCTAGAAAACGAACTTATGGTTGCTGGGGGAGAGGGACAGTTAGGGACTTTGGGAAGGACATGTACACACTGCTATATTTTAGATGGATAACCGACAAAGACCTATTGGATAGAACAGGGTACTCTGCTCAATGTTATGTGCCAGCCTGGAACCAGGTGGATGGGAGAGCTCAAGGGAGGGAGGCCCGGGGCAGAAGGGATACATGCATACGTATGACTGAATCTCTTTGCCTTTCACCTGAAACTGTCACAACATTGCTCATCCCCAACACAAAATGTTTTTGATGTTATAAATAAATAAATAAAAATTTTAAAAAATAAAGGCACACACTCATTCTAGATGTGGTGGGAAGTGAAGCGCGTCCCACCTGCCCTGTTGCAAGGACCCCCACCAGGGCCCTCCCGGCTTCCCTCACCCTTGCTCATGTACTCCGTGACAATGTAGATGGGCTCTTCGGACACCACGGCGTACAGCTGCACGAGTTTTTCATGCCTCAGTTTCTTCATAACCTGGGCCTCCTGCAGGAAGGCCTCCGGAGACATCGTACCAGGCTTCAGGGTTTTGATGGCCACCCTGGTGGTGCCGTTCCAGGTACCTGTGTGGACAGGTGTGCAGGTTGCCTCAGGGGAGGACCCCCATTCCCATCTCACAGGGATGCAGGATCTGCCTGTCTGGGTACCAATGTCAGCTCTGACCTCCCAGGCCAGGTGACAAGCCCAGCCTCTTTCTGAGCCTCAGTGTCACCATCAGCAAAATGGGCAGAACACTCCTCACAGGGCACGCTCAAGAAACAGTAGCTGTTCTTAGGACTCTTATGATTAGAAATGTCCCCAAAAGCAGCACATTAGTCAATTCAACTGCCCTCCTCGGGGTGGTCATGTTCCTTCTGGGTGACACACTGAAAGGTGGCCTAGGTGTTCACAGCTGGTGCGTGTGCACTGGTGGGGGATGGGGGTGAGACAGAGCTGGCCTCAGAACAAGGCCCCAGAACAAGAAGCTGTCTCAAGCCACACTCGCCAAAAATTAATTAAAGCCTTACACAGAGTACAAAGACTCAGAGGTCAGACTGGCAGGAGTTTGGCTCCCACCTCTGCCCACTGTCAGCAGTGAGACCACAGGTGAGTCAGTGCCCCTCTAAACCTCGATTTTCTCATCTGGAAAATGGGGATGCTATAATCCATCTATGGGGCTGCCAGGGCTGCTAAGCCCACTGTGAGCACCCAGTTAACAGCTGCAGCTGTCATTTTATTATCTGGTTTTTCAAACTGTGATGCCTCAGGGAAAGCTATGTTTTAAACCAGTGTGTTTAATCCCTGTTTGGTCCCAGCCAGGCCTGAGGATCCTTTGATGAGTGGCCTTGGCCCATGCCTCACTATCTCTGGGCCTCCATCTGTGGGTTGGGGCTCAGGCCCATGTCTGCAGTCCTCCAGCACAGGCCCTCTGGAGATATGTACCAGGCTCTTCATAAGTCTGTCTGGATCATCCAGGGAGGAGCGAGAGCCTCCTCCACTGATTTCACCGCACAGCTAAACCAGGAATGAGTTTTGCAGCCCCCAGAATGGCGGATGCTATCTCCGTTTTGCTCGGGTTCTCTTTTTTTAAGATTTATTTATGCATTTGACCACTAGATCTTAGTTTTGGCACACGGGATCTTTGATATTTGTTGAAGCATGTGAACTCTTAGTTGTGACTTGTGGGATCTAGTTACCTGACTAAGGACTGAACCTGGGCCCATGCATTGGGAGCATGGAATCTCAGCCACTGGACTGCCAGGGAAGTCCCATCAGTTCCTCTCTTTGTGCCTGTGCTTTGCATCTCCATCCCCTCTCCCCAGCTCAAAGCCAGCAGCTCCTCTTTCCTGACCTGGCCTGACCTCCAGCCTGTAGGCCCCTGTCCCTGCAGTGAGCCTCCCAGGAAGCCCCTCTGCTCTCCTCCATCATCTTTTCCTCATGGGAAGGAAGTGGAGGCAGTGATACACCGGAGCTCAGATGGAACCGCCTTGAAAACTGCACACGGTCATCTCCCCACGGGATATGCGGGCTCACAACGGCCAGGCCTCCCTCACCACAACCTCTGCGACCGGTGTCCGCAGAGACCAGTCAGCAGAAGGGGGCCTGGGTTTTGTCAGGGCTGCACGGCGTTTGTTTTCAAGGACAGTTTGGCCATTTCTCCAGAGTGAAACAGGAGATCGTTAACAGGCCAGGAGCCCTCTAGACTGCACCTCCCGGAGCTCCATCTAGGAGCTGAGGTTTCTCTTCCCACGGCTGAAGTTAACGTGGGGACACGTGTAGGGCAAGCATTCTCTCAATCCCCCAGGGGGTCCTATTACCACCCCCCCCCAGCCCCATTTTACAGGTGGGAAGATCAAGGCTCAGAGGGAAGCCACCCGGCCCAGACCACAGGGCATGTCACTGGGGAATCACGATGCCCAGCCCCAAGCAGTTCTCAGAAAACGGGTACCACGGCAGCTGGAGGCATGGCTTGCTGGGGCCCTAGCTTGCTACTGCCCACCACTGGAGGAGTTCCACGTTGAGAGTAGGACCCACAGTTCACAGAGGTTATAAGATCGTGGAAGCAAAGGTTGGGGGACTCATGGGGCCTGGAGAAGCCACATGGGACAGACATCTGCCTGGTTTTCAAAGGGGGACAAAGCAGGGGCGGGAGAGCCGGGGGCATGGCCTTACCCATCCACACCTCTCCGAAGCAGCCCTGGCCCAGCTTGACCTCCAGCCGCAGCGACTCCCGGGGGATCTCCCAGGCATCTTTGGCCAGGCCTTGAGTCTGCGGCTTGGACGTGGGGCACACAGTGGTGAGGCGGTGGCAGAGGCCGTCAGCGTGTTCTGAAGACAGAGACAGGGCAATGGAGTTCAGGCCTGGCATCCACGCAGGGTCACCGTGTCCCACGGTGTGTGTGTGTGTGTGTGTGTGTGTGTGTGTGTGTGTGTAGACTCACACACTGCATGCACACAGGCTT
Source organism: Bos mutus (assembly GCF_027580195.1). Lineage (NCBI taxonomy): Eukaryota > Metazoa > Chordata > Mammalia > Artiodactyla > Bovidae > Bos > Bos mutus. Next base: position 50,667,067 of record NC_091629.1, on the reverse strand, counting down.
CAGGGCCACACAGGACACCCTCAAGGCCAGGCGTCCATACCTGTGTGTATGCACTGCCCCCAACACGGGCCCACAGTGCCTCATGCATCTGCTCCCCGAGTCATTCGTTCATTCATCTGACTTTAAGGGGGTGCCAGGGAGCCAGTGGAAGCCTGCCCTCATGGAGCCCCCAGTCCAGGGGGGCACCCAACTTTCCCATATCACCTCCCAGGACCACAAGTGTGACAGAGGAGAGCTGTACATGCAATAGCAGGTGGGTTGGGTGGAATTCTGGGAGGCTTCCTGGAAGAGGTGGCACCTGGGCTTGTATTTGCAGGAGGGTGAGTGGTCAACTAGGGAACAGCCCTCTGGGTAGAGGGCACACTGCCTCATCCATGTGCAAAGGCCCTGAGGCAGGAACAAGCCAGTGGGTTGGAGGAGCTGAACGGAGGCCGAGGTGGGTGGGGAGGGCTGCCAAGGAGTGAGTAGGGGAAGGAGGGCCCCACGTAAGGCATGGAGGCCAGTTGGGTTTAGACCACCCAAAACCTGACGCCACATGGGGGTCTTTCTCCTAAAATTCCAAGGTAACCAACCCCTGGAGGGTTTTGATCTGGGGGAACCAGGTTCAGAATAAATACAGCGGTGGCCAAAGGGATGGAGGTGGACAGCGGCAGATCCTTGAGGAGTCAGGAGGCTCAGCTGACAGAGGAGAAGGGGCTGGCGCTCTCAGGAAAGGCCACACGTGAAGGCTGTGGCCACATGCCAGACACCCAGGTCCCCAAAGGACTGTCCCATGGGAGCACACAGGCCAGGACACCACTGGAGTCCACCCAGGCAGCCCGGACATCCAGACGGACTGGCCACAGCCTTGCACACATGGCCTAACCCGCGCCCACAACCTGCGCCTGTGAGCTCCCCGCCTGCCACTCGCTCTCCCCCTCTCTGCTGCAATCGATCTAGACGCCCCCTCGTCTCCTGGTAACCGGTTCTAACCGGTCCTAAGGCTGCAGGGACAAATGACACCGGTCTATGCCCCTCTCCTTCCCGGCTTACTTCTCCAGACAGCCCCCTCCTCATCAGGCAGCTTCGGAGGAGGCGAAATAGGACGGAGGGGTGGGAGGGGGTGGGGAAGGCAGAGGGAAACCAGGGAGGAGGGCATGGGAGGAGGGGAGTGGGAAAAGGGGCACAGGAGGAGGGGAGTGGGAGGAGGGCGAAAAGGGGAAAGGAAGAAGCGGGAGGGGAACAGGAGCTTTCATCCTCAGGGTGACAGGAGTCCTGGACCTGGTTGGCTCCAAAGCCCCCAGCTCAGGGTCTGCAGTATGGATGGAGACCCCCACCTCCCAGCCGCTCCCGGGCCCTTCCCTCCCCTGCGCCCAGCTGGCAGCCTGGAGGCCGGCTGGCACTCACTGGAGTAGTAGGCCACCAGCTGCTGCAGGCTGTTGAACTGGGTGCGGGAGGTGATGTAGAAGCCTCCGCTGTCCAGCTTGCGGATTTTGTAGTGCTTCACGTTGAGGCCCTTGGCGTTGTCGAAGTCAGACACCGAGAGGCAGTAGGCGCCTGCAGGACAGGCCGGAGAGGGGCTGTGACCACCACGCCCGCTCGCCCATGGCCGCAGCGCTGAGCACACCTACCCAACACGGGACAGAAGGCAGGCACAGACGGAGCCAGGTCTGGTCCAGCCTGTCTCTGAGCACCCAGCGCCTGGGCGGCCACTGGGGCAGAATCAAGTGACAAAGGGCACGTGACTCAGGAATCTTTCCATGCACCTTTGACCTGTGAAGCCCAGATATGCATCCCAGCTCTGTGACCTAAGCAAGTGACTTGCCCTCTCTGGGCCGTAGTTTCCTCCTCTGCACAAGCAGGCTACTCCCCAGGCAGCTGGGCAGATTCAGTGAGACCACATATAAGAAGGCCGGGTACACAATAGGCGCTCAGTAAATGTTTGTGGGGAGCCTCATAGGAATAGCCCCAGGTAGCTGTGTGTCCTTGGCCTAACTGCCTCTCCTCTCTGGGTCTGCCCACTGTAGTGGTGTCCAGGCCCCGCCCCTCCCTGAAGACTCCAGGCTTAGGCAGGAGCGGGTGGTTGGCTAAGGCCGGGCTGCCCTGGGCAGGAGACCACATACTGGGCGTGGCCTGAAGGGCGCCAAGGCTCAGCTGGGCCAGCCCGGGTGGCCCCTCCCTGTTGCCCTGGAGCCTAGAAAAGCTTTGGGCTTGAAAAGTTTCCTTCTGCCCAACAGGCCTGTTAACCTGAGCCCAAGAGATGCCTGGGGTGGCATCAGGGAAAAAGGCTGAGCGCCAGAGGTGGGGGAGAAGGCTTCAGTGGCCAGAGAAAGCGCTTCTAAGTAAACAGCATACAGGCATCATTCTAGAAGCCCAGGCCCCTCAGCCCCCACAACCTCTGGACAATCCTCAGGTGGGGTTTACAATATCCAGTGTCAAAAAGGGAAAATGAGGCTCAGAGAGGGAAAGCAGCTAGCTTCGGGTCACCCACCCAGCAATTCAGACACACACAGAACCTGTGGCTGGGTCTCTAAAGCCTGCACTGGACAACCATGACTTTCTGCAGATGGCCCAGGCCATGTGCTATAGAAGCCACAGCACTAAATCTAAAGCCAAGCCCTGACCACGTGTGCACACACCACAAACATGCCTGTGTCCGGTGGCCATATGCTCACACAGGCTCACACTCTCCAGGCCCCCAGGCACAAGGACAAACCCACAACAATTCACTCCCACACAGCATTACACAGACAACACCACCCCAGGTGCACACACACACACGCCTGGACCCACATGGCAGGCACAGCCACATGACTGCTCATAAATGCACACACGTGACATGGACACTCTGCTTTCCCATCTCCCACTGAGCCCCAGGCCCACAGGAGCAGGAGCTTCGTCGCCATGGTGATGGAGTCTGCAACCCACTTGCAGAGGGGCTAGAGAGAAAGGGGGTGATCATTCTCTGGCAGAGGGGAAGGACAGGAGAGAAACAGAGGCCAAGACTACTGGGAGAAGGGCAAAGCCAGGTCCCAGTACCCAGTCCAGCCCCTGAGGCCCCTGGGGAGAGGGAAGAGAGAGGGCCATTGCATCAGCACCCTCCTTGGGAACAGCCTTTGGCTTTTTGACCCTCAGGCCTCCTGATAATGTGTGTCCATTCCTTATCTGAGCAACCTGAGGCCAGAGAGACTGGCCTCTTTTGTTGCACCTTTTGCGGCATCTTTTGCTCACCCCAGATAATTCAGTGCTCTTCAAATGTACCTCCCTGCCCTTGATCCTGGCTTTTTCTCCAGCTGGAGGATTCTTCCCATCCCACTCCATATACCAAACTCCTATTCATTCCTCAATACCCAGCTCAAATAACCCACAAAAGGTTCAGTTCCCAGTAGAAGCACTCATACCTTTCGTGGTCTCGCTTTCTCGCACTAGGAAGGTCCCTCTTGGGTTCTCTGCATTGAGCAGTAACCGCTCTGACTCCCGTCTGGTGATCTTGCCAAAGTACCACCTGGGGCGGGAGGGAGGGGGATGGTGCTGGTGGTCCAGGATTCTGCCCACCCACCATGCCTCTTCCTGGGATGTGGCTGGGGCAGCCAGCCCCTCCACTCTAGCCCAGGAGAGAAGCTCTGAACCAGTAGCGATGATGGTGAGCAAGCAGGAGGCCAGAGTCAATACTCACTCTTCAGCCTGGATGGAGTCAGAGGGTGCCACGTAGTTGCTGGGGATGTAGCCCGTCTGTCCTGTGCTGAGCGAGTGGGCCAGCCACCAGTCTCCCTCTCTGAGCAGGGGGAGAGGGAGGGAGCAAAGGAGAAGGAAACCATCAGCAATGGGCCCCGGGGCGTGTGGTCTTCAGAGGTGCTATGCTGGGGGCTCGCGAGGCTGAGTGAGGTGCAGGGAACACGAAGATCAGGCCACTCACCCCTTGCCAAGCTGAGCTGGCCTGGGACTCCTCCCCTCCCTATCCCAGAAACCTCCTGGCCAAAGCTGACTCAGACGATGAGGCCTGAACTCACAGGGGCAGAGTCCTGAGACAGGAAGTGATCGGCTGCCCTGCAGATACCCCAAGCCATCTCAAGATGCCAAGCACCTGCCTTGGGATTTAGGGAGGGAGCTCCCTGTCTCTGGGGAGCAAACAAGTTGTAACAGGAGAAGCTTCCTGCCTGAGATGGATGGCGAATCAGACCTTCAAAACCTCCCCAAGCCCTGAGATTTTGAAGCCCAAGCCTGGGAAGTGGCGAGACCTGAGTGGAGGCAAAGGATGGTCCTTTTGGGGCTTGGTGACAATCCAGGCGCTCTCTGCAGAGCTGCCACTGCAGCTGGAGCAATGCTTGCCTTTGTCACAAATCACAGGTCACGCCCACCAGGCTCCATGACTGAAAACTACAGGCCTCCTCCTGCAGCCTACTCAGCTATGGGGAAACTGAGGCCAGAGGGGGCTGGGACTTGCCCAAAGTCACACAGCGAGTCATGTCAGAGGGAGCTGAAGTGGCAGAGCCCCAGTGCCCAGGGCCCTTCTACACTGATTTCCCCATGAGGCAGGGAGTGTGATGGGGACAGGGTGATGGGGCAGGAGAAGCCCCCAGCAGGGTGGGTCCCCTGGGTCTGGTGGGGAGCAGGGAAGGGGCAGAAGTACCTTTGCAGCCATCTGAATGTGAACCAGGTCTGGCTGGAGCGGGGGTCCAGAAACACAGAGGAGGGAGGAGAAAGCGAGAGCCCAACAGGAAAGAAGAGGCAGAGATGGGGGTGGTGAGAGAGAGAGAGAGGCAGAAAGAGCGAGGAAGAGAGCAGAGTGCCAGGCGGTGCTGGGGACAGGGGAGGGGGGACAAGGCGGCAGCCACAGGAGCCTCGCATCCAAAGCAATCAATGGAGGCAGGGAGAGGATTGATGGGAAGGGAGGGGAGGCTGATGGGAAGGGCTGCCTGGGAAATAGGGCCCAGCCCCCTCCAATTCCCACTGTACAGATGGGAAGACTGAGGCTAGAGACGCAAGGGCCTCTGCTCAAGGCCACACAGCCAGGCCCAGGTTCCTAACTCCCAGATGAGGAGGAATCCTTCCCTACAGGGAGCTGTAGAGCTGGATACCTTGCTGAGCTTCTCACCTCAAGGCTGCCTTTGACCTCATCACAACCCTGAGAAGACACACAGCCAATGGATGTGTCCCCTGCTGCCCATGATCGGGATCCAAAGAGAAAAAGGCCCTTGCCCACAGCCACAGTCTGGACTTGAACCTGGATCCCTGGCTCCAGGTTCTTCTGAGCTGCCCCACCTATGCTCTTCAGCCCATTTTGAAGATGGAGAAGTTGAGGCCAGGAGAGAGTGGGGCTGGGCGAGCTCTCCGAGAACAGATGAGTATAGGTGAGCATCCCAAAGTCAGCCAGGTGAGCCCAGGCTCGACCAGAGAGTATGAATCCCATCTGGATGGAGTGAGATTGGCGCTGTGGGGCTGACTCAGCTATACAATCATTGCACGCATGCACACTCAGGTGGGGGCACAGGCTCACATGGGAGTCTTGGCAGGAGACGGGGGGCCCCAGAGTAAGGTGGTGATGCCCACCTCAAGGAAAGAAGCCTGGAGGTGCCCTGGACCTCCATCTACCTCTCTGTGTGTACCCACAGTGGATGGGGGGGCCCCTCACTGTCTGTCCTATTTGACTCTCAAGACTGCCCTGCAAAAAAGGCAGGCCTCAGCCCCTAGATGAAGAAAAGGTGGCTCAGAGATGTCTAGGGGGCCAGCCCAAGGACACACAACACCCAGGATGGAATAACCCAGCACTTTCTTCGTAGAGTTGGTGAAAATGAGGCATAGAATGGGTAGAAACTTCCCCAAAGCTAGTGGAGATCTTCCAGCCCAAAGCCTTCACTTCAGCAAGGGGAAAACTAAGGCACAGAGAAGGGCGATGATTTGCCCAAAGACACACAGCGAATCCACAGCAGAGCAAGGGTGAGAACCAGGGCCCCTGTGTGCCCACAGCCAGTCTTGGCCGGCCCCCTGGACCCCTGTGCCCTCCCCAGGCCCGTCAGACTCAGAGACCCTCAGGGAAACCAGGGAAGATGGAGGAGGAGGCAGCAGGGCTGGGGGCAGGGGACTGAGCCAAGGTCTAGGTCAGAGACTACGAAATGCGGCAGATTGACAAAGCAGAGTTTGCAAGCTGGCTGGCCTTGGGAAAGGCCCCAGCCACCTACTCACAATGGAAGGCTGGCAGCAGCATGTGCCCAGAGGCTGGCCAAGCACGGCCCCAGAAGCCCCTGAAGCGGGGGTTCAGCCCTGCTGACATTACCCAGACTGGCCCAGCTGAGCCTCCAGCTCCCCGACACCAGCCCATGTATGAGTTTGGGCTCACAGTCCAATTTGGGGGTTTTATTTCACAAGGACAGGGATGGAGGCGTGCGGAAAGCTCACTAAGGATCCACGGTCCAGCTTCAGCCTGGCCCCAGCTCGAGAGGTTTCAAAGAGCCTGAGCGCCAGAGTCCAAGCATCCTGGCGCCAGCCCAGCTCAGCATTGCAGGCATGACCTTGGCCCTACCTCGGTTTCCTCATCTGCAGGATGGGGATACTCATGCCTCCCTCCGAGGATGTAAAATCGCAGCACTATGCCTGGCACACAGTAGGTGCTCAATGTGCATGAGCTGATAGTATCTTGGTTTGGCTAAAAAAAGAAAAAGAATGAAATCTGCAACTCTGTGGTACCCCTCCCCACTCTCATCACGGCTTTAAAAACCAGCACGCAGCTCAGTTAGTCTCCGATAAGGATTTGCTGTGTGACTTTGGGCAAGTTCCTTACCCTCTCAGCACCTCTATAAAAAGGAGGTAATAGTCATAAAATCTCCCTTGCAGGCAAAGCGTGTAAATCAGTCAGCATCAAGCCAAGAAGTGGCTTGATCATCTGTGATGATCATCTGAGCCTCAGTGTGCCCACCTGTGAAATGGAAATATCAAGCCCCACCTTCCGCTGCCAACGGTCTGGAAGGTTCAAACCTGCCTCAGACGGCTGTGAGCTGGCTCTGCCGAGGGCCAGGGACTGCCCTCACAATGAGGGGCCCCACAGCTTCCCAGATCAGCCCGGTCTGGTGGGGACTCTGATCTGAGCTCAGAAGTGACAGTGGTGTTAACCTAACATGTTGAGCACACTTACTGCATCTCACACCTTTCCTGGGGCCTGGGTCCCATCAGATAGGGAGGAAGAAGGGAAGGAAGGGAATCACACATTCCCTGCCTGACCCCTCACCTTCCCTCACATGGCCAGAGAAGAAAGTACTGGACCAGGAGTCCCCGAACTACGATTTTACACCCCAAGTGCTGTCACTAGCTGTGTGACTTCAGGCTACTGACCTCACCTCTCTGAGCCTCAGGATCCTCTTTTTAGAGCCTAATCCTTGTGGCTAATTCAGGCCGGCATGTGGACTGGGAGGGTGGCAGCTTTGGAACCTGGGGAATTAGGACAGCTTGCATTGTTCTATTTAACTCATTTGGGCTGTTGGGACTGACCAGAGAAGCGATTTGGAGCTTGCAGGCGAGCCAGGGCAGCTGGGCACAGCTCAGACAGTCAAGTTTCCAAGCCCTGAGGCCTGGACCCCTGCTTGGTCCTTGGGGAGAGAGCAGGGTGAGGCCGAGGCAGATCGTGCGAGGAGGGCAGGAAGGGGTCCCTCGCCCCATGGTGGGGAGTGGAACCGAAGAGCCCAGGGCAAGGGGGCAGAGGTCAGTGCCCGCTGGAGAAGCTGCTGGAATAATCGGGGTGGGAGGAAACGGCAGTTTGGGAAGCACCCCAAAGTCAGACCCGAGGGGCTCTGGCTCCTAGAGAACCAGGACAGGGGCTTAGGGTGGTCACCCCTCAGACGGGCTTCCTCCGACCCAAGGCCACACAGCAGCCAGAGCTCTAGGTCCAGGACCACGTGGCATGGAGATCCAAGGAGCAGGGTCTCCAGGCAGCTACTGTGAGGACTCCAACCCAGCCAGCCCTGGCCCAGCCCCAACAGGCTCAGCTTCAAGCTCTCCCTCCCCGACTCCCAGCCCAGCCACAGGCTAGACTCAGAAAGTCCCTCACTCCTGCAGGGTGTGGGGTGGGTGCAGGGGGCTCACAATGATGGAGCTTAAGCAATAACGGTACAAGGACATGCGGGGTGTTCCCAGGGTGAGGTGTGAAACCTCACGCGTGGGTAGCCTGTCTTCCACTAAGGGAAGCAGGACAGGGATGCTTCCCTGTCCCATCCCCGATCCTGTTACCCCTCCTCTTCCTCTAATGCCAGCTCCCCCCCAGCTCCATCATCACCCGACTTCTGAGGCAGAGGAGCAGCTGAGTGCTGTGATATGAGGAGGGGCTCCCGATCCACCCCCACTTTCTAATCGGGGCACCTCACTGCCCCCCATGGGCTTCCCATGGACAGATCTCCATCACTTCCGGCCCTCCTGGCAGCCCATCCTGGAAGGCAGGAAGAAGGAAAGGAAGGGGCTGGCAAAGGACGAGTGAAAGAGGCAGGATCAAAGCTTCCAGAACTTTCCTCTGGCCACACCTTTGCTCAAGCTGTGAGTTCCCTAAGAAGCCCTTCCCATCGTTGCCAATTGAGATCTCCACAGCACTTCAAAGTCTCCTCCAGCCTGAGGCACCATCCCGCCCAGCTCGGGCCCCTCCCTCCTCCCAGCTCCTCTGCACCTGCACAGAGCCCCTCCTCCAAGGGCTCAGGGTCATGCCTACCTCCCCGCCGCCCAGCTCTGCCACTACTAGCTGTGTGACCTTGAGAAAGTCATTTCACCCCTCTGGGCCTCAGTTTCCTCATCTGTAAAATGGAGCCAACAAACATTTCCACTTCCCAGGGCTATGGTGCCTTTTAAATAAAACAACGCAACTGAAGCGGTCAGCGTGAGCACAGGCCCACAAGCAGGGCACAAGAAATGGTGCTCCAGTACCACCTGGGTACCCCCAGTGGGGTGAGGAACATGGGGTGGGGGGCCCCAAAATGTGGCAGGCACAAGAGCGGCCCTCAACGAGTTTCCAGTTTGGGGGTGGGCAGATGGAAACAGCTGGAACCAGGAGAGAACTAGAGTGGCATTGGGACTCAGACAGCAGGGGTTTGGGGGAGCTGGGAAAGGCCCCTCCCCTTGGGAGAACAGCTTAAAGAAGACAGAGAGCTGCTGCCCAAGTTCCAATCCTGGCTTTGCTACTTGGTGGCTGTGACCTTGGGCAAGGGCCTTTACATCTCTGAGCCTCAGTTTCCTCCTTCCATATGAGGAATCAATATGGCGATGGCCCCGCCCCCATCACTACAGCCCTGGCAGGCGGAACGGCAGCAGAGTAAAGGACGTGGGTAAAAATGCCTACCCCTCTTTCCCCCTTTGCCTCACAAGGAAGGCACTTCTGAGCTGGATCTTGAGGGATGAGTAGGAGTTTGCCAGACCGATGGGAGAAGGGGCCTTTCACGCAGAGGGAACAACATGCATAACAGCAGGCAGGCACGAACAAGCAAGAAATGACTGGAGACGGTGGGGATGTCCAACCTCCTTAGCCAGGCCTTCAGGGATGCTCCGGGATCAATCCCATTCTACCCTCTAGAACCTTCTCGCCCTTCCATAGCCCTGAAGGCATGTAAACCCCTCCAGCACTGCACCCTCCCAGGAGCTGCCCTTCTGTGAGGGGTGCTGGCATCTACCACCCCACTCCAGCACCTCTGCTTCACTGTGCTTCCTTTGAGGTCCTGCTTGAGTCTCCCAGCCCCTGGTCACCACCAGAGGTGGGCACACAGCGCGGCCCCCTAAAGACCAAGCTGACCCCAGCCCCGCCCTCCACCGGTCACGGGGCCGGACTAGGGCCAGTCCCGCTATACTCTGGCCCCAGGAGGACGTGGCCTTCTCCACCCAGGCCTCCCTGGGCCCAGCGCTGGCCCTGCATGCAGCTGGCACTCGGGGGGAGCTGAGCGAGCAGGAGGTGGATGGGGAAGAGGTGTGACGGGGAGTGACAGGGGTGATGAGAGGACCCTCCCCATTCTCAGCCTGGGGTGCAGCCTGGTCCAACTCTAGGGTGTGAGGACGGAAGCTGGGGAAGCCGGAGGGGGTGCAGCCAAGGGGGTGCAGGCGGAAGCGCATGCAGCCCCACCCCCACCAGTGAAGCACCCCCACCCAGCCCGCCGCCCTGGGAGCGCGTACACACCTGACATCCACCTTCCTCCTAGGGCCAGCGAGAGAGAAGCAGAGAGGGAGAAGCTGAGAGAGAGCTGGAGGGAGCAAGCACGGGCCAGGAGTGGGGCAGGATGGGAGGTGGCAGAGAGGGGAGAGCAGGCCGTCCAAGGGCAGGAAGGCAGCTGGTGTGGAACTGTGCCCCGCCTTCTGTTGCCAGCTCCGCCCCTACTGTGATCACCCCAGGGCACGGCACCCAAAGCCTGCACTCCCCACCCCCCATGACAGGTGCTGCACCCCACTCCCCACTGCACTCTGGGCGGGGAAAGGAGAGGAGGAGGAAGAAGGCGAAGGACCTCATCCCCTGGCTGAAGCCCCACCCCCCTCATCAGTTCATCACTCACAGGGGCCCCAGCCCCCCCATTCATCAGCTTGACCCTAGGATGCCCCATGCCAAGGCTGGAGTCCTGGAGGGGGGCATGGATGCCACCCTAGGGTGCCCTGCCTTCCACATCCTATGCCCCCATCCTCCCCATGCCCTATCCTGACCTCTCTCACGCTGGGTCCCTAATATGGGTCCCCCAACCCTGCCAATGTAGGGGCCTCCCTCTACAGCTGAAGACTCATTTTCTGGGCTGCCCCAGGCGCTCCAGCACCTCTGGGGGCACAGCCTTCAAGTACAAAGGCCCTGCTGTTTGTAGCCCCGGGTCCCGGGCCCAGTCCTGTGCTGACCACACACCCCTCTGTGGGTGCTGGGATCTGGAGCACCACGCTCTGTGGACCAGTTACCAAACCCAGATCCCTGTCCCTCGAGCCCTCTCAAAGCCCCACCCACCTCATCAGGATGCCTGCCTCATCACCCCCACAGGCCCCAGGATGCCCAGGATGGGTTCCCTGGACCTCGGCTGCCTTGACGTCCAGCCCCACCCACTGCCCATCAAGCTGGCTCTGGGATGCTCAGAAGTGGCTCGGATCAGGGTCCCCAGGGGGCACTCACGTGTTGTTGACAATCTGAAGCCGCTCCCCTTTCTTGAAAGACAGGTCAGTCTCTGTCCGCGACTCATAGTCATAGAGGGCCACGAAGGTGGTCACTCCGCCTGCTCAGAAGACGGGCATGTCAGAACGGCCAAGGCCCTGGCTGGCGGAGGAGAGCCCTGCACCCTGGGGGTGGGGGTGGGTCCCCCACTGCCAGCCCGGAGGCCTGCTTTCATTTACAGACGGCAGGCTTCTACGCATGGCCCCTGTGTCTATGTGTCTGGCACAGCCGTGAGGGCACGGAGGAGGCACGTGGGTCTCTCACGTGCGTCTGAGCGGGTTCAGGTGACGAGCCCAGCGGGTGATGCTCGGTGTCGGCTTCTGTTTGGTATCTGTCTTCCCCCCAGAACCCGAAGTCCCCAGTAACAGGCATCTTTGTTTTGTTCCTAGAGTCTGGCGCATAGCAGGTGCTCAAGAAACAACCATGAGGTGAATGAAGCAGTGAATGAAGGGAAACTGCCCCCTGGGGAGGTGGTTCTGTGACTCTCTGTGTGACTCTGGGTGCTTCGGGCCATCAGGGACGATCCTGGCTGTGGGTGACTGTCCCTCCTGAAGCCCTCTCTGTGCCCATCTTAAGTTACAACCTCCATCCACACATCCCCCAGCGTCCCTCCCTGTCCTCCGTGTTCTTGCAGAGCAGTTACCACCCACAAACACACGGCACAGTTCGCACAACTCGCTCTTCGCCTCTCTTCCCCAGGAGGGTTTTGTCTGTTTTACACACTGCTTGTGTTCCTGACACCAGAAGAGACCTGGCACACAGGCGGGGCGCCACGACTGTCTCTTGAACAAATGAATGGCTGTGTTTGTGGGTCCATCTGTCCCACTTGGGTGCACGTCTGTGTTCTCACTGCACGTTTGTGCATCTGCGAGTCCGTGGGTTCTAGCTGAGCATGTGTGCACTTCTGAAGGGCTGTGACTGCACGTGTCTGTCTCCATCTGGGAGTAGAAGGCGTTTCTGCGTATGTGCATTTGTATTTGTGTGCATCTGCGTTGGGTGTGTGGCTGTGCCTGGAGGGTGCCCATTCCTGCGTCCCTCTGTCTCTGTGTCCACGATGGAATCTTCAGCCTAACATGTGCACGTGTCCTATATGGGTGTCTCTGAATGAGCTGCCGACTGTGTGTGTGTGTGTGTCCGTCTGAAGGTGTCCCGGTAGAAATGCCCGTGTTTGTGTGAGGGTCTTACCTCTCCAGAACCACATCTACATCTCTTACTGAGCCTCACTCGCCCGGGGCTGCTGTACCCCCTCAATACCAGCAGAGGGCGCAGGGGCGCATCTCGTAGGTTCGGGCCTCTGAAGACCCGAGATCGCTCTCTCCTAAAACCTGCCCCGCCCCCTTGGCCACTCACCGCCTCCAGTCCTGATCCATCTCAAGGCTAACCAGAGCGAAAAGGAAAGCCTCAGACCTGGTCCTCGGGCCTCCCCAAGAAGCCCCCGGCTCTCTGGGCCTCAGTTTCCACCTGCAGCCCTTTATCTCTAGGGCCCTTTATACTGTGCGTCAGAATTCAGCCCTAAAGGCAATGGCGTGTGCACCACATTTTCCAGTTTATAAAGCCTCCAAAAAACTCCCAATAGGCCCTAAGACCAAGTAACCCCTAGACTCCTCCCCATCATTAAGAGAAAGAAACAGCAGCCCAGAAAGCGGGCATCGCTGCCCTCCGGGGCACACCGCCACCCGGCATTCACACTCCCAGGCACACTGACCAGACAGGGGCCCCGCCCTCTGCGGGGAGGTGACTGTGTCCGAGGAGTTGAAGCCTCCGAACAGCTTGGGCTCAGCGGCTGCAGGGGCGAAGGCCGTGTTGGGGCCGCGGTGGCCATCAGAGGAGGCTGGCTTGCTGGGGGTCTGTGAGGAGGGGAAGGCACCCCCACCGCCGCCGCCGCCGCCGCCGCCTCCGTGGGTGTTCTCGGCAGACTCCAGGCTGCGGCGCCGCTGGCTGGCATCCTTGGGCTTGCTCTTGTTGCTGCCCATGGTCCTGGAGACTAGAGAGGACCCTGAGGTGAAGGACTCTGGGAGCAGACAGGGCTACCTGGGCCCCTTAGCCCGCACTTCCACTCATTCTACAGATGGGAAAACTGAGGCCCAAAGAGAGATCTTTGGGTAAGTTACCTTTCAGAACCTTAGTTACTCCATCTACAAAATGGGAATTGTGATGGCACGCATAAAGGGCTTCCTTGGTATAAGGTCAAGCACAGAAGAAATGCCTCATAATCAGAAGCCCTAACTGCACCCCGCCCCCTTCCCCTGAGACACCGTGTCCGTCCCTCCTGGTCAGGGACAGCATCTGAGGCATGTGTGTGTTCCAGGCACCCAGGAGAGGGCTGAGGGTTTGTTGAGTGAATACATGGTTGGCTGAAACTGTCCTACACCAAGGAACGAGGTGCTAAAAGTTGCAACCAGGGCAGGGGTATAGCAGGCAGCTGGAAGAAGGAGAGATGGCTGATAGCTCATTCCAGCCCCAGGGCCTTTGCACATGCTCTTCCTTCCACCTGAATGCTTTTCCTTGACTATTTCAGCAGAGTAACTCATGTGTCTTTCAGTTCTCAGCCCAAAGGCAGCATGTGGGGAGTGGGAGGGAAACGTTTGGGGTGATGGATTATCTTGACTATGTGGATGGTTTCATGTGTGCATCCATGTGTCAAAATCTATCAGACTGCACCCCTTAAACATGTGCAGTTTACTGCATGTCAATTATACTTCAATAATGCTCTTAAGGAAAAAAAAATTCACCTCCTTTGGATGTGCTCCCAAACTACTTTCATTGGTTTAAGTTCCCTTCCTTTTGTGCCTCTTCTTGATAACATGAGGCTTCCCTGGTGGCTCAGACAGTAAAGAGTCTGCCTAAAATGCAGGAGACCCAGGTTATGTCCTTGGGTTGGGAAGATCCCTGGAGAAGAGAATGGCTACCCACTCTAGTATTCTTGCCTAGAGAATTCCATGGACAGAGGAGCCTGACGGGCTACAGTCTGTGGGGTCACGTGACCCAGTGTGTGTGTGTGTGTGTGTGTCTGTGTGTGTGTGTGCACGCGTGCACGTGTGTGATTATATGATTATTCCTATGGGCTTTTGTCCATCTAGACACATTGCTGCACTCCTAGTACCTAGAAGTGGCACATAGTAGGTGCTCAATAAACAGCTGAATGAATGAGTGAATGTGTGACTATTGAAGAGTTAGGAGATGTCTAAGCAGGAATCTGGGTGGGCTAGAGATCAGGAAACACAAAGAAACTCAAGTTGCAAACTCCCCAGTGATGACCATCACCCCACCACCCCCTTTTGCTCCCTACGTCCCCATCTACAGGTGCTGACTCCCACCAAGCCTGGCCAGGGTCTCCCCACCCACTATGGCCACCCCTCGCAGCTCCCTCATCTTGGCAGCCCCGATGGGTCACCACCTCACCTGGTGGAAAGCAGGGGCTATCCCAGAGGACCTGGGAAGCAGCCTGAGGTCAGAGCACGAACACCAAGTGTGAAGTCAGGGGTCGTGGACTAGAGGCCCTGCTCCACCTCTGCCTGTGTGTGACCCTAGGCAAGTCACTTCCCCTCTCTGGGCCTCAGTGTCCTCATCTGCAAAGTAGGGATAAAGCAGACTTCTCAGGACTATTGAGGGGATATGATTAGAAAGAGAAATCAGGAACTTCCCTGGTGGTCAGTGGCTAAGACTCTGTGCTCCCAGTGCAGGGTGCTTGGGTTCGATCCCTGCTCAGGGATCTGACCCCAGGTTCAGATCCTCTGTGCCACAACTAAGAACCAGCACAGCCAAATAAATAACGATTTTAGAAAGAGACATTGCCAAGGCGCTGACCCTTGGGTCATGATTTATCTGGCTCTGACTCTGGCAGGCCCAGTGCTAAGTGCTCCCCAGACCCGAAAGATCCTTCATTCCTCTCAAAGCAAGAGAGAGAGTGAGGCCAGGTATAGCATGGTGGGCTCCGAAGCCAGACTCCCTTCTCTTGGATCCCAGCTCTGCCCCTAACTGGCTCTGTGACCTCAGGCAAATGACTTAACTTCTCTATGTACCCCATTTCTTCATCAGGAAATGACTGTGACAACTGAAGGCAAGGCAGAGTGCTGGGAACACAGTAATCACCCTGCCACACCAGCTATTACTGACACTGTCATTCTGGACACACTGGCGACGTGAGTTCCAATTACTCCCTCGGGGATGCTGCAGGTCCTGGAATCAGTCCAGAATTCCTCTGGGAACCCATGAATGGGGAAAAGTCCCCATGACTGGCTGGGGCCTCGGGGAAGACTGTTTGCCCTAAGCACTAAGCCCAGCTATGCGATGCCCCTCCCTAGGTGAACCTTAGCCAGTGCCTCTAACCCTCTGGGACTCAGGCTGCCTATCTACACAATAGGGGTGTGGCCTGCATGCTCCCTGGGGGCCAACCAGCTCAGAGAATGTGGGGCTGGGAAGGCCCTGGGGAGACCTGTTCAAAAGATCACCAGGGGAGCAACATGCTGATGGGCCTGGGAAAGCTGATTTCTATGGCAACTCAATCCCTTGAGGTCATGATGCCCAGCAGTGCTCATATGGTTGCCGTCCTGTGG
The DNA here is from genome assembly GCF_027580195.1 of Bos mutus. Lineage (NCBI taxonomy): Eukaryota > Metazoa > Chordata > Mammalia > Artiodactyla > Bovidae > Bos > Bos mutus. The sequence continues at coordinate 50,651,395 of NC_091629.1, read as the reverse complement.
GACCTACTGACCCAGTAGCCCACAGCCCCAGGCTTGATGGAAGCTGAGCCCCAACCACCATACCTCCCACTCACCTGCTCCCCCGGAACAGTATTCACAGCACCAACTGTGCAGTAAGCCCTCTGCCAGTCACCACAGGGGGACACAGAGATGGACTGGCCAGGTCCTGTCTCAGGGGGTGCATGGTCTAACAGTGGACTTGTTTGCAGGACTTTGAGAGGAAATAAAAATATAAAAGTTTTTTTTTAATTTTAATGAAGAACTTTCTAAAAGCTCACATTTTCTTTACAAGGAACTAAATGATAAAGAATGAGCCTGCTGTCACTAGAAGTAATCAAGGACAAGAAAAAGAGTCCTTTGACGTGCCATGGAGGGCGAGGGACAGCCAGGGCTGCACCTCGGAGGCCCTTCCAGCACCAAGAGGATGCATGTGCCCTCTTGGGAAGGAGCAAGGAAAAAAGCTCCTGGCCTCTAAGTTCTTACACTGACCAAGAGGACCACTCCCCACTGAGGCATTCAGAAAAAGCATAAGAGGGCCTTCAAGACTAAGGTGGCCTGGGGTCTCTGACTGCAATGTTTGTTGGTTTGGTGGGGTTTGGGTTTTTGTTACACAATGATTATACAAGTACCATGTGTTTGGAGAGAGGTGGGCGGGTTGAGGTCAAGGGCAAGAACACTGGAGAAGACCATCTGTGTGAGTTCCAGCCCTACAAGCCCAGTGTAGGACCCCGTGCCTCAGTTTCCTCCTCTGCCAACTGAGGATAATACCAGTAAGTACCAGGTCATAGGGCCACTGGGAGGATCCATGAGGAAGTACACAGAAGATGCTGGCAACATGCCAGCCCCTGGGCATGGCGGTGGACTTCCTTCCAGTGTCATATAAACATAAGACCGAATCCAGGGACCCCACTAGTGTGCTTGACTCCAAGCTCCCTCCAGGCAGGACCAGGTCAGATTCATTTCCTTATCCCCACTAGGTATTCTGAAATATTTGTGGAAGAGACAAAAGACTAAATGCAAAGACTAAGCACTTTGCATCCTGCTTTGTTCCTGCAATGCCACACGGTCAAGACCATGTATCTGAGATATTCAAAGTCTCCTGGAACCTGGACCTTGTACTGGGCCCTGCTCTAAGCACTTTGCAAATATTGACTCATCAAATCCCCATGATAATCTGGGAGGTAGACATTAATAGTGTCTCTATATTATTGATGTGGAAGCAGAAGCACAGAAAGGTTGAGGCACCTGCCTGAGGTCACACAGCGAGGGTGAGAATGAAAAGAAATGGGGACATGAAACCACATTGAGCAGGTAGGAATCAGGGGTTGCTCATGGGGTCCACCTCCTGCCTTATGGACCTCTCCTTCACACAAACAGCCAGATAGATGCCCATGGCAGATGGGGCATGACTGGATAAGGCAGCCTAGCCCCGTTCCTCTAGAAAGACCAAGATTTCAAATTTTTTAAAAATATATTTATTTATTTACTTGGCTGCATCGTGGCTCTGAGTTGTGGCACGTGGGATCTAGTTCCCTGACTAGGGATAGAACCCAGGTCCCCTGCATTGGGAGCGTGAAGTCTTAGCCACTGGACCACCAGGAAAGACCCAAGATTTCAAGCTCTGACACAGCAGAGTGTGCTAGAAGGACAGCACATTTAGGGAGGGATCCAGTCCCTGCTAGGGTGTGTCACCTTGGGACCGACCATCCTTCCAGACTGTGGTCTCCTTTCTTGAAACAGGACTCTGTCTCAGGGCCCAAACACTAAGTCACCATGAGCTGCCCATTTGAGAAGGGCTAGCTCCACACATCTCTTCCGCCACTTGCTCACTCCCAAGCAGAGATAGATCCCTGGGGTTCAAGAGGAAGTGGGGAGAGCTCCATACTGGGGATGTGTGAGGCTCCCAGAGGAAGGCGGTCCCTTTCCTCTGGGGACCTGCTCCTGACCACAGGCTCAGGACAGAGGACCTGTGCTGTCAATACCGTGACAGGCCCCAGGATGCCCTACAGCAGTGGTCCCCAACCTATTGGGCACCAGGGAACAGTTTTGTGGAAGACAACTTTTCCATGGACCACAGTGGGGGGTTGAAGATGGTTTGGGGATGATTCAAGCCCGTTACACTTACTGTGCACTTTATTTCTAATATTATTACATTATCTCCATCTCAGATCATCAGGTATTAGATCCGGGAGGTTGGGGACCCCTGCCCTACAGCACTTCCCCATCAGTGTCCCCAGGGCTTCATGCTCAGTGGGCCCCAAACTGACTTAGCATCCTCCTCTAAGACTGCTCCGCACTCCACGTTTCCGTCTCAGGGCTGGTTCACGCATCCTTCCTTCCAATCTTCCTCATACACATCCCTCCCCTCACCCTGTCTCTACTCCCTCGAGGCCAGGCCCTTGTCATCCTGACCTGGGTCAGCAGTGGAGACCCCTCCTCCAAAAGCCAGCGGCATCTCTGTAATCCACACAAACAAATGGGGCTTTTGTTCAAAACTGTCCACGGAAAACTGGAAACGACCTAAGTGTTTATCAGATGGGGACCAGATAAATAAGGGATGGTCCATTCACCGAGTGCACAGCTGTGCAGCTAAATAAACAGAAAGAGTGCTCCATGTGGCCTGGGAAGATGCTCATGATACACACTATTAAGTGAAAAGAGGAAGACAGCACTGTAGAAGGTCCTCTGGGCCATCAGGGGCCTCAGTTTCCTCATCTGGAAAATGGGGACAACAGTGCTACCTAGGTCCGAGGGTTGGTGGAAGGATTAAAGACACAATGCAGGCAAGGGCGTAGTGGGGTGCCTGGCATGTAGTACACAGCAACTCCAATTATTTCTGTAAATTCACGTGTGAATGTGTATGTGCGGATACACACACACGTGCTATAGAGGTTTAGAGAAAGTTTTGGAAGAAGTCCAAGTTCTTCACAATATTTCATCCAAAGGTGTGAAAAAGGGAAAGGAAAATCCCTTCTTTATGTTAAGTGTTGTGTCACTTGGGCTTCCCTGGTGGCTCAGTCAGTAAAGAATCTCCCTGCAATGCGGGAGACCTGGGCACGATCCCTGGGTTGGGAAGATCTCCGGGAGAAGGGAATGGCAACCCACTCCAGTATTCTTGCCTGGAGCATCCCCAAGGGCAGAGAAGCCTGGCGGGCTACAGTCCATGGGGCTGCAGAAGAGCTGCACACGACTTAGCAACTAAACAACAAAAAGAATAAAAGTAAAACAGACATTTTCAGACAATTAAATACCAACATGGGCTTCACCGGTGGCTCAGATAGTAAAGAATCTGCCTGCAATGCAGGAGACCTGGGTTCGATCCCTGGATTGGGAAGATCCCGTGGAGAAGGGAATGGCAACCCACTCCAGTATTCTTGCCTGGTGCATCCCATGGGCAGAGGAGCCTGGCGGGCTACAGTCCATGGGGTCGCAAAGAGTCAGACATGACATTTAGAAATTACTCTCATCATTTTTTTTCAGTGAGTCTTAAAGAAACATATAAGCGCTTCCCATCATCCTCTCTGGATGAGGCCTAAACCCTTCACCCGAGTCCACGCGGCCCCTTGAAGTGGGGCTGCGGCTCCGCCCCCCAGCCCCCTACAGGAGGGCACCACACACTCTCACCTCCTGGCCTTTGCGTAAGCTGTGCCCCTCTGCCTCGTACGCAGACACAACATCCAGAAGAGTCCAAAATAGACTGTAATTCAGTCAGGACATACCCACTCCTTCCTTCCTGACTGAAGAATGTCACCTCCACCTTCTCTAAGGGTGGAAGGAAGGCCGGGAGCTTAGGAATAGAGTGAGGACTCCAGTCAGACCTGGATTCAAATCCCAATGGAGTCAGCCCCACTATCTATTAGCTAAATCTTCTCCGGCAAGTCACTTCACCTCTCAGTTTCCTCATCTTTAAAAGGCGGGTAGGACTTCCCTGGTGCTCCCGTGCTTAAGAGTCCACCTTCCAATGCAGGGGACGTGGGTTCGATCCCTGGTCCAGGAACTAAAATCCCACACATCACGGGGCAACTAAGCGCACACGCCACAAGGACTGAGCCCACACGCCACAACTAGAGACCCAACACAGCAAAAAAAAAATAAATAGGTGAATATCTTTTAAAAAATTAAATGGGGGTAGTAATAAACTTAACATCTGAAATTAAGTGAGAGAGTCCATGTGCCAGGCAGAGAATAAGTGCTCAATAAGTCGCTCAGTCATGTCCGACTCTCTGCAACCCCATGAACTGTAGCCCACCAAGGATCTGTCCATGGAATTCTCCAGGCCAGAATACTGGAGTGGGTAGCCGTTTCCTTCTCCAGGGGAATCTTCCCAACCCAGGGATCGAACCCAGGTCTCTTACATTGCAGGCAGATTCTTTACCATCTGAGCCACCAGGGCAGCATGGCGAGTCTGGACATAAATACTTTTTAAAAAATAAAATAAAATGGGGGTAGTAATAAACTTAATATCTGAGAATTAAGGAGAGAGTCCATGTGCCAGGCAGAGAATAAGTGCTTGATAAACAGCACTCACTGTCGTTTGCTGTTATTACCGATACGAGTGACCCGAGGACAAATAGCAAGATGAAGCAAGAGTAGATGGCAGGGACCTGAAAGCCGAGCACAGAACTGAGAACTTTGCTTGCAGTCCATATCAACTGTCCCCGCAGCACAGTGAAGTGGGGGACTATAACTACACCCTCTTTACAGATGGGCTCAAAGTTCAGAGAAGCCGGAACTTTGCCTGAGGCCACACAGCAAGGCAAGTGCAGCTCAGTTGAGATGCTCAGGTTCAGGGAAGTGCAGTCAGAAGGTACCTCTGGGGCCCCGCTGATGCTCTGACTACCCCAGGTGCTCCCACCACTCGACCATCTCCACCTCCTTAACACAGAGGCAACTTGGGTCAGAGGTCAACCTCTAACATCACCATCCATATCTCCGGATCCTTCAGGGAAGAAGAAGCTTTATGGAAGGCCTGGATGAGAACACCAGATTCAGAAGCCAATTTACCACTTTCTAGTCGCACAGCCTCCAGGGGGCCTCAGTTTACTCCTCATCAAAAATGGGAATCTATAATTGCACCTACATGATTAAGCTTGAGAGGAAATCATGAGGTAATACTCATACAGTGCCTGGAACACAGGAAGTGCTTCCTAAATACTTGCTATTATTATCATTACTATGGAAGATTTCTTTTCATATCCTTGCTCTCTTTTCTAACAACTCTTTTAATTAAGCAACAGCTTCCAAAATTCCTAGTATGTGCCAAGCCCTGTGCATGACCCTGGACAGAGTATCTGGTAGAACTGATTGGAGCCAAGGCTTACAGAAGCCACTTCATAGGGAAAGAGTCCAGAAAAGACAAGCATGTCTACGAGTTAACTTTGCTCTACAATGCTTGCCAGTGCAATGAGCTAAGAAAAAGAAATGGAAGGGATAAAGAGAATTGGAAGACAGAAGACGAGTTTCATCATGTGCAGATGTTATCAATGTATATCTGAGAAATCCAAGAGAATCTGCGATAAAACTATTGAAGAAAAAGTAAACTGAGTAAAACAGAAGGAAATTAAATGTAAATATCCCAAAGTCAATAATGTAGCTACACATCAACAGCAATGAGGAGATAAAATGAAAGAAAGCTTAGCATGACAAAAATATCAGTTCTTCCTAAGTCAATCTAAACACTGAATGTGATCTCAATGAAAATCCCAGCAGGATTTTTTTTCTAATTAGGCAGGTCAGTTTTCAAGTTTATGAGTAAAGGTATAAGAATAGCCAGGAAATCATAAAAAGAAGAGTAGCGAAGAGCAAATAGCCCAACCAGAGAGTACAACTTACTGACAAATTACATACGGAAAACTGTGTGATATCACTACAAAAAGAGACAAATTAATGGAGCAGAACAGAGGGGCCAAAAATTGTCCCCAAACACATGGGAATTTAATATATTACGAAGGTGGCATTTTATAACAGTGAGAAAAAGGTAGGCTATTTTTAAGATGGAGTTGGAACCAACGATCTTCCTTCAGGAAACAATATTGGAGCTCGATCTCACTCAACATGCCTATAAGTTCCAGATCAATCATATTTAAACTACACAAAAATGGCATCCAGATGGACAAGAAAGTAAAACTATTCATAGACGTCAGAATTTTGTATATAAAAATTCCTAAGTACGCTAAAAAGATTAGGAGAACTAAATAAACAAGTTCAGCAAGTTGCAAAGTACAAAATTAATGTATAAAATTAAAATGTATACACTAGCACAATAAAAAATCCAAAAATTAAATTAAGAAAATAAATTATAATATCAAAAGAAGACTTAGAAATAAAATTAACAAAAGAAGTGCACAACTTATACTCTGAAAAACACAAAAATTGTTGCAAGAAATTAACTAAATAAACAGGATGAGAGCCCACATTTGTGGATCAGAAGACTATGCATTTTAAGATGGTTCAGTTCAGTTCAGTTCAGTTCAGTCGCTCAGTCGTGTCTGACTCTTTGTGACCCCATGAATCGCAGCCAGGCCTCCCTGTCCATCACCAACTCCCAGAGTTCACTCAAACTCACGTCCATCGAGTCGGTGATGCCATCCAGCCATCTCATTCTCTGTCATCCCCTTCTCCTCCTGCCCCCAACCCCTCCCAGCATCAGAGTCTTTTCCAATGAGTCAACTCTTTGCATGAAGTGGCCAAAGTACTGGAGTTTCAGCTTTAGCATCATTCCTTCCAAAGAACACCCAGGACTGACCTCCTTTAGAATGGACTGGTTGGATCCCCTTGCAGTCCAAGGGACTCTCAAGAGTCTTCTCCAACACCACAGTTCAAAAGCATCAATTTATTAAGATGGTAATAGTCCTCAAACTAGTCTATAGGGTCAACACAACCCTTAAAAAAAAAAAATCCTAGCTAGCTTCTTTGCAAAAACAGACAAACTGATCCTAAAATTCATGCGGACGGTCAAGGGACCCAGAAAAACCAAAACAATCTTGAAAAAGAAAAACAAAGTTGACGGCCCACACATCTCAGTTTCAAAACTTGCTGCAAAGCGCTGGTAATTAAGACAGTCTGGTATTGGTATGAGGACAGATTTAGAAATCAATGGGAGCGAATTAAGAGTCCAGAAATAAGCACTCACATTTATGGTCAATTGATTTTTGACAAGGCTGCCAATATAATTCAATGGAGAAAGAAGACTTTTTTCAATTAAGACTGTGGAACAACTGGATACATTCAGGCTGAGCACCTTCCTCAAAACCCTACACAAAAATTAACTCAAAATGCATCACAAATCTAAATGTACAGGGTAAAACTTTAAAAAATCTTATAAGAAAATACAGGCATAAGTTTCAACACCTTGGATCATGATGGTTTCTTAGACATGACACAAGCAACCAAAGAAAAACACAGATAAAACTGGACTTCATCAAAATTAAAAATTTTTGTGTGTCAAAGGGCACCATCAACCATAGGTATACTATGGCTGTTCATGGTGATGTTTGGCAGAAACAAACACAATATTGTAAAGCAATTATCCTTCAATTAAAAATAAATAAATTTAATTATTTTAAAAAAAGGGTGGGGGGACACCAGCCAGAAAGATGGAAAGATGGGAATTACCTGGCAGTCCAGTGGTTAGAACTCCATGTTCTCACTGTTGAGGGCCTGGGTTCGATCCCTGGTCAGGGATCCCACAAGCTGCATGGCATGACCAAAAAATTTTTAAAAGGAGAAAAAAGAGAAACAGACTTATGGACACTGTGGGGGAAGGAGGGGAAGGGATGAATTGAGAGAGTAGCATTGAAATAAATATATTACCATGTGTAAAACAGAGCTAGTGGAAAGCTGATGGGGTAGGAGGTGGAAGGGAGATTCAAGAGAGAGGGGACATGTGTATACCTATGACTGATTCATGTTGATGGATGGTAGAAACCAACAGAAAAACACTGTAAAGCAATTACCCTCCAATTAAAAATAAATTAATTTTAAAAGAGAGAGACAGAAAGTAAAAAGAATCCACCAAATGGGAGAAGATATTTGCAAATCATGTATCTGATAAGGGACTTGTGTCTAGAATATGTAAATAAGATTTACAACTCAACAAACAAAGAGAGAAATGACCCAATTTTAAAATGGGCAAAGGATTCAAATAGACATTTCTCCAAAGAAAATATACAAACGGTCGATAACTGCATGAAAATATACGCAACATCATTAGTCACCAGGAAAATGCAAATCAAAACCACAGTGAGATAGAGCTTCACACCCACGAGGATGGCTATAATTGAAGACAGAAAACAACAAGTGGTTGGAGAGGATGTAGAGAAGTTGGAAACTTCATACATCACTGGTGGGATTATGAAATGGTGTCGCTGTTTTGGAAAATAGTCTGGCAGTTCCTCAAAAGGTTAAACAGAGTTGCCATATAATCCAGAAGTCCCACTCCTAGGAATATACCCAAGAGAAAAGAAAACATATATCCGCATAAAAACTTGAATGTGTCCATAACAGCATTGTTCATAATAGCCAAAAAGTGGAAACAATCATATGTCCATCAACCGATGAACGGATAAATAAAATGTGGTATACCCATATAACAGAATATTATTTGGCAAGAAAAAGAAGCGTGTACTGATACACGCTACAGCTTGGGTGAATCTTCGGAACATGCCAAGTCAAAGAAGTCAGACCCAAAAGGCCACATATTACACAATTTCCTTTACATGAAAGATTCAGAATAAACAAATCTATAGAAACATAAAGTAGATTAGTTACTACCTAGGGCTGGGGGAGACAGGTTTGAGGGGTCGTGGGGACTGACTAAATGGGTTACACAGTCTCTTTCTTGGGGGGAGGGGTAATGAAATTGTTCTAAAATTGATTGCAGTGATGGTTGTACAACTCTGTGACTGTACTAAAAACCATTCAATTGTACACTTTCGGCCGGAGATAAATTGGCAAATTGGGACTGACATATACACACTACTATATATAAAATAGATAACTAATAAGGACCTGCTGTATAGCACAGGGAACCCTATTCAATACTCTGTAATGACCTATACGAGGAAAGAAGCTAAAACAAAGAGTTAATATATGTACAACTGATTCACTTTGCTGTACAACAGAAACTAACACAACCTCGAAATACACAAATTGTACACTTTAAATAAGTGAATTGTCTGGTATGTGAATTCTATACCAATAGAGAGAAGTGAAAGTCACTCAGTCCGGTCCGACTCTTTGCCATCCCATGGACTATACAGTCCATGGAATTCTCCAGGCCAGAATACTGGAGTGGGTAGCCTTTTCCTTCTCCAGGGGATCGTCCCAACCCAGGGACCGAACCCAGGTCTCCCACATTGCAGGCGGATTCTTTACCAGCTGAGCCCCAAGGGAAGTCCAATAGAGGTATGATATTAAAAAGACAAAGCACTACACCAGAGGCCATCTGTTAAGATCCATCTATTAGATTGGCAGGTTCCCACATTCTAGAGCAACCTGTGTTGGTGACAGCTAGGGGAAGCAGAGGGTGGGGTGTGAAGGTTCATCAGCACCACTTCCATGAAGGGCCATCTGGCCACATCTACCAAAATTACAACTGCACACATTCTCAGACCCTGTGATTTGGGACTATCTAGTGTTCCTCACACAGGGCCACTAAGTGTACAATGGAAGGCATGCATCACAGAATGATCTGTAATAAGCAAAGCAATCTTAACTAATTAAATAAAGCACTGTCTCCATCCACACAATGAACACTATGTAACCAGGGAAAAGACAGCAGTAGTAGCAGAAAACCATCTCCAAGGCACACTGTCAAGAGCAGTCAGGTGTAGACTACAGGATACACCATGTGTGATCATTTGTGGGTTTTTTTTTTTTTTTTTTAACATACATGCTTCCATATACGCCCTGGAAGGACATACTGGAAACGCCTCCCCATGGCTGCCTCTGGCAAGGAGATCTGAATGCCAAAAAGGCTTTGCTTTTCCCTGCCTTCTTTGGTACTGCTTGAATTATTTTTTACTGTGTGTGTTAATGCTTTTTCTTTCCTTTTTAAGAAAAAAGACAGGCTTACCTGGTTTCAGATCCTGGTGTCGCTCTCTCTCATAGCTGGGCAAGTCACTTCACTTCTCTGAACCTCTGGATTCTGCAAAGGGAGGGCTAATAATAGTCTCCACCTTGCAAGGTTGTGGTGAAGGATTAAATAAGACAAGGCCCCACAGGCATGCACAGGGCCCCCACTGTTTCTGTGTCTGGCGCCTAGTGGTAGGTGCGTGGTCCGTGTGGGTTACTAATATGTCACTATGGACGCCAAGGTGGATTGTAACAGGTGCCACCAGAGAGCCTCAGACTAAGTGTTCAGAGCATCAGCAATCCCCTCAGCCTCGGAGAAACTGGAAGGGCTTCCTGGGAGAGGCAGCATGTAAAAAGGACTTCAAAGTCGAGAAGGAGGTCCACAAGCAGAGACGACTGGGGCTGGTGCATCCGGCAGAGAGTCGCGCAGGCAAAGGCCGGGAAGTAAGAAAGCCCCGGGTGTTTGCGCAACCGTGCATTCACTGCCTCCTTCACCAAGCTCAGCTGAATACTGACGATGCACCAGGCACTGTCGTGGGACAGACAGACAAAGCCAAGTAGCTGGACCAGCCGAGGGAGGAAGTACAGTGTGTGGAGACAAGGGGCTGGGGCAGAGCCACACCCAGCTCCAGGTGCTCAGAGAGCAGACCAGGAAAAAGAGGCTCAGAGAGGGACAGAGGCCACCTAAGATCACACAGCACCTTCTCAACTTCCGGAAAGGGCCTCTCCCAGCTCCACCCTCCCTGTGTCTCTGAGGCCTGGAGAAGAGGAAGCCTATAGGGGCCATCCCACGGTGTGCTCAGCAAAAGGAGGATACAGATGCCATCACAAAGAGGAGGGACAACTGGTTCTCAGATGATAACAGCACCTGGTTGATGGGTAGAGAGCCTCCTGTGTACCAGGCACCAGGCTGAGAAGTACATACAGTCCACAAGCCCAAGTGAACCTTCTGCAGCCCTACATGGTCAGTCCCATTTTGCAGATGAGGAAACTGAGACCCAGAGAGGTCAAGTGACTAGCCTAAGGTCACACAGCTCAAAAGAGACCGCATCAGCAGGCAGACCATCTGCTTTTGTCCCAGGGCCTATCCCCCGAGGGAGCCACTGCCAGGGCCTGCATCAGCAGTCATACTCCTTCTTAAAAGGGCCCAGGGTGTAAGCTGTTCTCAGCCAGTCCAGGAATGTGTCCTGATAACAGGACCAGGGGTGGGAGGGGTGGGTGGTGGAGGTTGTGCGGGGAAAGTGGGGGCAGAGGAGGGGGAAGGCGGGGGAGGTGGGGGAGGGGCACAGCCCATCTGCATCGTGCCTCTGGAGGGAAGGGAGCAAAAATAGCCCCATCGGGTACCCGCCGGAGCCAGCTGGGTGGGGTGCAACATCCTTGTGAAGAGGGATCCTGCCACGACCCATGGCAGGGCCCCGAGCAAGTCAACCAAAGCCTCGTTCAGTACCATTGCTATTGTTCAGTTGCTCAGCCACGTCCGACTCTGCGACCCCATGGACTGCCCCACACCAGGCCTCCCTGTCCTTCACCGACTCCTGGAGCTTGCTCAAACTCACGTCCATCGAGTCGGTGATGCCATCCAACCATCTCGTCCTCTGTCGTCCCCTTCCCCTCCTGCCTTCAATCTTTCCCAGCATCAGGGTCTTTTCTAACAAGTCAGCTCTTCAGTACCATGGAGACACACAAAAGGATCCCGGGACAGTTATGAAGGCAGAGGAGCTAACCACGTGTGCCCTGGGCACTCAGGCCATGCTGGATAAATGGGGCTCCAACCATCACAGCTACCTTATAGTTTCCATCGTTACTGTGGAGCTCTCCAGTTCTCACAGGGACCCTGCTTCACAGAGAAGATCAGCCCAGTCTCCCAGACAAGGCAACAGAGAGAGGCTCAGAAAAGCCAAGCCAGGTGCCCAGGCCACCATCCAAGACAGCAGAGGACCAGCTGGAGACCCTGGCTCTCCTGGCCCCGGGCCACTGTGGCCCCTCTCTCCAAGGGCACCGGTCCCAGCTGGGCTCTCGCAGGGAGTTACTACACCAGGGATTTAAGCAGGGCACTCAGCCAGTCCATTTCCAACTAGGGGAATGGAGGCCAAGACACGGGGAATGGGCTGGTCCACATAACCCAAGAAGAACACTTATTTTGGAATGAACCTCTCAGCCCTCTGAACCTCCAAGGCTGGGTCCCCAGCTGATGCCCCTTGCCTCCTCGCAACAGCCCTAGGCGGGGCAGGCACCACCAGCATGCCATGTCCACCGGGGAGGAAGTTGAGTCTGGGGGAGCCTGGGAGAGGGGCCAGCCCTCATGCCCATCTCACAGATGGGGGCCGCCACCCCTGCCTGCCTCCAGGGACCTCCCTCATGTGGCAAAAATCTTCTCATTCTCTTTTTTCCTTCAGCCTTTCAAAAGAATGACCTGCTCACCTGAGGTGTTTTTGTACAAGCAGATTCAGAATATAAAAAAAAGTCCTACTTCAGAGAAGAGAATATGAATAATGACACTGATAAGATAACAGAGGAAGCAATAGCTAATACATATTTAGTGCCTACTGTGTCCTATGCTTTCAACCCATTTTACAGATGAGGAAGTGGAAGCAGAGAAAGGTTAAATAATGTGATTAAAATCCCACCTCTTATTAAAAAAAAAAAAAAAGAGGGAGGGAGGAACTTGCTTGGTGATCCAGGGGCTAGGACTCTGCGCTGCCAATGCAGGAGCCTGGGTTCCATCTCTGGTCAGGGAACTAGATCCCATATGCTGCAATTAAGAGTTCGCATGCTGCAACTAATGATCCCCAAGTGCCACAACTGACCTGGTGCAGCCAAATAAATAAATATATTTTTTAAAAAATCCCACCTCTTGGGACTTCTCTAGCAGTCCAGAGGTTAAGACGCCGCACTTCCAAAGCAAGGGGCACAGGTTCAATCCCTGATTGGAGAACTAGGATCCCACCTGCGGTGCAGCGCAGTCAAATAAGTCATTTTTAAAAATATCCTGCCATCGGCTGTTCCAATGCGGGCTGGTGGGGTGGAACGGGGCATGCTGATGGTGGTGTGGAGACCTACACCATTCCCCCTCATGTCCTCCCACCTGGGGTTCATGTCCTCCCACTTGGGGTTTACAGTACTCCTTCCATACTCCCAACAGCCCTGGAACCACTTTAGGTGTCACTCACTTTACATGTCAGCACATGGGGGGCTCCAGCAAGCTGCCCCAGCCAGGAAGTGGAGAGCCAGGGTGCCAAGCCAGGCCCAAGGATACAAAGCCCACCCTCTCTCCACCATACCTGCAAGGAGGCATGGGAAGGGCCGTGCAGGAGGCGGACACAGAGCAAGCAAAGGCCGTGAGCCAGGAGGGTCAGATGTGCAGGGGGTTATTGAGTGAGAGGTCTGGACCGAGTGGGTTCCAGCCTATCTGGGTCGCTGCAGGCTTTTGGCCCAGGCACGAGGAGGTCTGAGGGAGGCCCCGAGAGGGACACGTCCAGCAATTTAGGTCATAAAGACCTGAAAAATTGAGAGGGGAGCCCATGAAGATTTTCTCAGGCCCTGGAGCATGCTGAGCGGGATGGGGGCAGACTATTGAGACTTCATCCTACAGCGATCCTGTCAGAGCACAGTGGTCTCCAGCCCCAGAGGAGGCACCTAAACCACGGTGGACTTCCAGGAGGAGCGACATCTTACTGGAGGTCCAAAGGTAAGCAGTTTATGAAAAGAGGAAGGGGAAGCGTGATCCAGGCAGAAGCAATTGCTTGGCCAAAGGCCCAGAGGTGGGACCATTGAAAGAAAGGCAAAGGGTCAGTTTAAGTCATGTGGCCTCAGTTTCTCCAGCAGCAAAACGTGGGGGAAGGGCACACAGTGGGTGCCTACATCTCCCCCACCCCCACCTCCTACCACCTCCCTTCTCCAAGGCCCCTGCCCGAGAGGAAGGGCACTGGCAGCTGGTTCGCCCGCCATGGGAGCATCTTTGAGGCTGGCAGGATTGGGAGGCTTCACTGACCCCCTACCCTTCGACCCCACAGGCCAGGCCAGGCTGCCTAGCAGGCGGACGGGGAGGGCAGCTGAGGGGCCAGGAGACGACAGTCCCAATCTCAGAGAGCTTTGTAAGAGATCCCCATTCTCAGATGTGGAGGCAGAGGCCCAGAGAGGGGCACACTCAGCCTCAGGCACACAGCACAGTTGAGTTAGGGGTTCGAAAGAGGGTGTGGGACGGGGCTTGGACTGAAGATTCTTGGCACACCAGGCCTAAGGGCACTGAGGTGAGGAGGAGCTGGAAGAGGAGATGCTGGGCCCCAAGGACCACGCATCAGGCTGGTCTCAGGGACCCAGCCAGGTACCGCCTGGCCTGGCCACCATGTGGCTAAGCAGAAGGCCTCCCTCCAAATCTCCATGTGATCTCCGCAAATCACACCCACTCACGGGCCTTAGCATCTGCACCTGGGCAGAGGCCCTGGCATGCCAAGGATTCTTTAACAGACGCCCCCCGCCCCCGCCCCAGCATCAGAGTGACCCCAGGGAACACTGAGGTGACGAGTTTTGCTCTGTCCCAGCTTCTCCAAGGTCATGCCTCCCAGGCACCCTCAGCCCCGCCGGCTGATGGCTGACAGGTTCCGGGGGAGACAGCTGCCAGCCGGCCCCTGCCCACGGCACCCGCTACTCCTGCCAGCAGCTCTGGCTGCGTCCCTGCTCTGGGGACACACAGTGTCCCTTCCTCCCCACCCCTACCCCAGCCCCCGCAGGGACATGGGTGGGCAGGAGCAGCTGGCAGCCAGGCCCCTCCACATGGCTGGCCCTGAACTCAGCCCCCCACACTCAGAGCCTGCAGGTGCCACCCTGGACGTGTAACCTCCAGAAGGTCCAGGCCTCCCTTTACTCATCCATGAAATGGGGACCTCTGGGAGGTCTCTGAGAGAGATGGCGTCCGAGCCTGAGGCCAAGGACAGAGGTAGAGGATGGCCAAAACCCTTAAAGCTCCTACGATTCGTTCATGGGATCAAGGCCAAGGATGGGGGCGGGGGTGGCTGCTGCAAGCTCCCTCCTCCCCACCCCTTGACCCTCCCTGAACTCAGAATTACGCTCCAGCCTCCAGACCTTTGCACCCTGCTGTTTCCTCCTGAAGCAGCACAGCCCTGGCCCCAGCCAACTCCAGGAACTCCAGTGCCCACTTTGAGCCTGACCACAGGCCATACTTGACCCCGCCTGCCCTCGACTGAGAGAGGTACCCTCTTTTTCTGGGCTCACATAGCCTCCATCACATAGAGATTAAGCATTAGACCGCCTGGGTCCCAAACCCAGCTCTGACCCTTCCTAGCTGTGTGGCCTTGGAAAAGTGACTCTACCTCTCTGTGCCTCCATTTCCTCACTTATAAGACCCCACATGCTATGCGGCACAGCCAAAAGAAAAAACCAAAAAGGAAGACGAAAGAAAATAATACAAAACAAGGTCTGAGCCCCTACCCCTTGCCACGAACCGCCCCAGGCTAGGCCAAGCACTGTCACACTCTCCACTCGCCAGACCAAAGCAGCAGTCGTCTCTCTGGTCTGGGGGCTCCATCCTTAGTCCCCACAGTCTGCTTCCCACACAGCAACCAGATGCCCTCAGAAAGCCTCCTGGAGCCCCATTTCACTGGGAGTAACAGTCAACGTCAAAAGGATCCGGAGGCCCTCCCTGACCTCCATCTCTCTCTGTCCTTTCCTCCTGCCATTCTCCCCCTTGCCCACTCTGTTCCCCTGGCCCCCATGCTGTTTCTCCAACACTCCAGTGCACCCCACCTTATGGTCTTTGCACTGTCTGTTCCTTCTACCTGGACTCTCTTGCCTCAGGGAACGACCTGTCTCCTCCCTCCCCTCCAGGGACGTGAGCTTCTGGGAGAAGTCTTCCCCCTGCGTTCCCATCCCTCACCATCCTATCTAATCAGCTAATCACAACCCATTCTCTATCCCAGCCAGTCTTCCCAGCTTTATGTTTGACCCATGACACGCTGGCAAAGATTGAAAGCAGAAGGAGAAGTGGACGACAGAGGACGAGATGGTTGGATGGCATTAGCGACTCAATGGACGTGAGTTTGAGCAAACTCCGGGAGATGGTGAAGGACAGGGAAGCCTGGCATGCTGCAGTCCCTGGGGTCACAGAGAGTCAGACACAACTGAGCCTATCAAGTTCTTACAGACCATGTGCGTATTTTCCTTATTTGCTCTGCTTTTATCTCCGCAACTAGAATGTCAGCTTTGTGAGACCACATTTTTGCCTTGTTGCTTCTTTGCTGAATCTCCAACCTCTAGAACATGGTCTGGCACATGGTGTGTGTTAGTCTCTCAGTCGTGTCCGACTCTTTGTGACCCCATGGACTGTAGCCTGCCAAGCTCCTCTGTCCATGGGATTCTCCAGGCAAGAATACTGGAGTGGGTTGCCATTTCCTCCTCCAGGGGAATCTTCCTGACCTAGGGATCGAACCTACTGCACTGCAGGCAGATTCTTTACCATCTGAGCCACCAGGGAAGCCCCCCTGGCACCCAGTAGTACTCAGTAAATATTTGTGGGAGGGAGGGGTAGATGGAGGGAGGGATGGAAGGAGGGAGAGATAGAAAGAGGGATGGAGGCAGGAACAGAGGGAGGGACGGATGAATGGGTCCTATCCGGAGCCCCCTAAGATAAAGAGATACAGGCCTCCGTCCCAGGTCTGCCCAGCTGCACAACCTATGCCCCAACTACAGCACTCTCCTGCCACTGCCTGGCCTGTCCCCTGGGCAGAGCCTCTGACCTCCCTGGTTACACGGGACAGTGTGCAAGGGTGAGACAGCTCTAAGCCACGAGCCCCGCCCTGCACGGCTCAGGCACGGACTGGGTACCAGGGATGCTTGCTGCATGAGCCAGGGGTTACTGAAGCGTGAGCCAGGGGCCATCCACGGGCCAGGGCAGCCAGGACATGTCTGGTCCTGTGTTCCCGGTGCCAGCACACGCACAGCTGTCAGACCTCAAACCGGCTCCGCCAGTGCGGCCAGGGCGGGATGGGCACTGCAGGCTCAGGCTGGCATGGCGGGCAGATGGAGGGGCGCTGCCTGAGCGGGGACCCACCCCCCGGGAGGATGATGGTTCAGCAAGCGGATCGTGCTGCTCCCACTAACCCCGGCCCTGTGGAGATGGAACTGTTCCAGTCCAGGTGGCTTTTAGGTTTCTTTCTGGACAGGAAGGAGACCCCCTTTCCAGACCCTAGGTCCTGACCTGCTCTGTAAAGGGCGGGGTCCCTTCCTGAATCACCAACAGCCCAAGAGTAAGGACGATTCTTCCTGTGCCCCATGAAACCCAGTTCCAAGCCCTAGGACCTGTCCTCAGCCGGGAAGCCCGAAACGGGGTAAGAGGCGATGTCGGAGCTCGACAAGGCAGCAGGCGACCTGGTTAGAGCCCCGCTCCTCACCCAGGCGCAGCATGGCCCTCGGCCAATCCAGGTGGGTCCAGACCGTTTCCCCAGGGGGAAAGCAGCGCCGGGCACGGGTTCCAGGGACTTTCTTCCATCCCAACCTCCAGAGTTATCTAGAAGAGGCCACTTTGGTGACTCCAGCCCTCCCCCAGAGCCCACCCCTGGGGTGGACGTGGCCAGAGCCTAGACTTGCACACACGTCCTTACTCCTCACAGAAGCAACAATAATAAATAGACCTGCTAGTTACTGAACACTTTACTCTGTGCCTGCCATGCCGGCTTTACAGGCACTGTTTCATCTGGTCCTCCCACCAACACTGTGAGGTAGGGACCGTTACTGTGCTCATTTTCCAGCAGAGGAAACTGAGGCCCAGATCACATGGCAAGTTGGAGTCCAGGTCCCCAACCCCACCCCTGAGGTCACACGGGCAGCTTCTCTCTCCCCAAGACAGGTCAAAGTAGGAAAGAAATCGCAGGTACCCCCTGAAATCTATAGCTGGAATTGGAGGAGGTGGGCAGGGTCCATATTTCCAAAATCCATAGGCCTTCCTGAGTCATGAGAGGCCAAATCCTAACCCTGCCCCTACTGTGTAACCCAGGTCATGGGTGTACCACTCTGAGCTTCAGTTTTCACATCTATAAAATGGGTAGGATCCTGCCAGGTTAGCCTAAGGTATACCATTGCTTAAAGGCACAGAAGGGAGGAACTTTCCTGCTGGTCTAGTGGTTAAGACTTCAGATTTCCACTGCAGATGGCACGGGTTCGATCCCTGGTCTGGGAACTAAGATGCCGCATGGTACGGCCAAAATATTTTCAAAACTAAAATAAAAATTTAAAATAAATAAATTTCCTCTTCTAATAAATAAAAATTAAAAAAGCTTCAGGAGCCAGAAGACTCAGTCCAGCCCTCAGGACAAGGTGGAGAAGCTGCTTGGCCTCCGTGCCTCCAGATGGATCGGGGGGAGGAGAGTGAGCAAGAACAGGAAGCCAGTGGCGTGTGGTGTAGACTCAGCCCCACATCACCAGCAGCCCAGAGAGGAAGGATGATTCTTCCTGTGCTTCACGAAACCCACTTCCAAGCCCTGTCACTCCCACCTCCAAACACAGCCTGAATCCACCTCCTTCCCTCCCACCAGAGTCACCCCTCAGGTCAACCCCTCAGGCTGGCTGGTTGCCTGCAGAGAGTGTCTCTGAAATGTCCATCTGAACCCATCCTTCCTGCTTGACGCCCCTCACAGCCCGCACTCCAAGACGAAAGACAAAGTCCTCACGGGGGCCTCCAAGGACCCCAGTGGACACTACCCGGCCCACGCCCCTCCCCTCCTCCCGCTCTGCCCACACTGGCCACTTCCCCTTTCCCTAAGAACCTGGTACATGCTTGCCTGGGAGCCTTGGCACTTGCTGTTCCCTCCACCAGCGCCTACTTCCTTCGGGGCTTTACTCAGACGTCTCCTGCTCAGAGAGGCCAGTCCTGACCACCAGTTTAAACAGCAACACACTCAGCCAATCCCGCTCTCTCTTTGAGTCTCATTTCAAAAGCCACCTCCTCACAGGAGGCCACTCTGACCTCCCCCAAGTGAGAACCTTCCACTTCTCCTTCCTGGTGGGGACCATAGCTGTGATGACATGACACACTAGATGAGTACATGTCTGAGGAGGAGGACCGGGGCCACTTCCATCTCACTCCCAGCCAAATACTCTGCAGTGGGTGTAACAGTCACAATACTTCACAGCCGGGATGCTTGGGGCCATCCGGTCGGAATGGACACTGGCCAACGTATAGGGCCTAGCATGGAGTCAGTACTTGGTAATTACTGGATGAATGAACAAATGGATGGATGGAGGGACGATGGATGGATGGAGGGATGGCGGATGGATGGAAGGATAATGGATGGATGATGGATGGATGATAGATGGATGGATGACGGCTAGATGGATGGATGGATGGATGAATAAGTGAACACACCGTGGGCCTGGGACTTACCAGAGATGCCCAGGGCTCTGAGAAGGTGGCCCAGAGAAGGGAAGGGTCCGCCCTAGCTCACCAGCCAGGCTCTGCAGCTGGAGTCTCTGCTCCTGCACAGCCCGACTTTCATTTCCCATCCTCTCGGTCTAAGGAAGCTCCTTCCCCCCCACCCTGGGGAATGAGTGAGGAGGAGGGGCAGATGGCCCCCTGGCTCCCAAAGAGGGGGGCGCTCCCAGGCTCCATCTGTCCCACCACAAAGGGGCTTTGTCCTCAGTGCTGAGAGCCTGGGGCAGACCGGAAGCTGCCCCTCAGCCACCCAGCAGGTCCCAGCACCCCCAGTCAGCTGAGCTAACAGCTCCAAAGCCGGATCCCAGGGGCTGGCATGGTACTGGGCACAGCCTTCTAAAATCTCATTAATCCTCCCTGAGAGCCCTAGGAGGGAGGTTCTAGGATGACCCCCATTTTTATGTATGGGGAAAGTGAGGCAAAGTCACTTGGCCAAGGCCTCCCAGCCAGCACAGAGCAAAGCCAGGATTCAGACCCAAGCCCACCTGGCACTAGCATCTTCAGCCCCTGCTCTCAACTCGCCCTGCCTCTGGGTTCAGAAGCGTGGAGGCGCCTTTTCTGGAGGCACAAGTGGGCAACCACACCTGGTCCTTCACCCTTAGAAGACCGCTGCCCTTTGGAGGTTTACCCAACAAGGGAGAGGGGGTCAGGCTCTGAACCCGGAGCCCTCGCTCCATGCCCAGCCCATGCCCCAGGTGTCTTTGCAATCTGCCAGCCAGGCCCCAACACGCTTCCACCACTTCCTGCCAGGCAGGCATCCACAGGGAAAGGCTGGGCGGGCAGACAGACCAAGGGGTAGACTTCCCCCACCCCTCACCCACCACGCCCCTGTCAATCCCAGACCTGCTATCTACCTCCCTGGCACCCACCTTCTCTCCAGGCCCATCTGGTCTCAGGGCAGTTACCAGGGCCACTTCACCAAGGCCACAGTGCCAACGGGACACCTACCCTCAGTGGACACTAACCACAGGGCCAGGCAAATCAGTCCTGCCCATCACCACCACCACCTCTGCCTCTGTGGCTTCTCCTTGCTGCCCAAGGGTAGTGTGTAGACTCCCCAGGGAGGGACTCCCAGCCCTCCATTGATTGGCACCAGCCACCTGCCAGGAGAAAGCTCTGCGGTTCTGAACTCCAAGAAGAGTAGAGCTACTCACACTGTACCTTCAGGCCTTTCATGAGTTCTACCTGCTCCCAGAGAACCGTTCCATTCTCCCAAGGATGTCATATGTATCGCTTCCTCCAGGAAGTCTTCCCTGACTCACTTCTCCAAGACCCCAGACCAGCCCCTCCCTTCTGTCCCAGCTAGGGGCTCTTGATCCCTATCTTGAACCCCAGCCTATGTGGGCTGCCTTCACTTGGCAACAGTAACTGAGCACCTGAGCCCAGCCTGATCCTTCTCTCCGCCCTCCCTTCACACCTTCAGCAAGAGGCCGGCCCTGCTCCCAGAAGTCGCAGTCCGAAGCCTTGCCTGACCAACCTCATCACCGTCTAACTGTCCTGGATCTGATCTCCCCAGTTCCCCAGATCTTTGCTCACCCTGTCTGTTCTTGCTGGCAGGCCCTCACCCTTCTCTTTCCCTCACGAGCTCCTGCTGCTCCTGCTGCTGCTGCTGCTGCTGCTCACCCTTTAAGCTTCAGGCCAGGTATCACCTCCTCTGTAAAGCCCTTCTGGCATCGTAACAGCTGCCCCAGTTCATACAGCATCTACCTGGTGCTGGGGCCATGATCAGGGTCTGTGTCTGGCTCCCCTGGGGTGTAGGCTGCTCCCAGAGTGCCTCTTTGGGGTCCCTGGCACCCAGAACAAGGCCAAGATCTCACCAGCAGATAGTCCAAAGGCCAGCTGCCAACCCCCTGCCTGGAGAACCCACGGGCAGAAGCCAGGAGCAACTCCCAGAGGCAGGACTGACTCCTATTTTGCCCACACTGCCCACAGATCTAAGGTAGGGGTGGAGTGGGGGAGGGGGGCTTTCCACCAATGGCCAACTGGTAACCAAACCCACGTCGTTTCTAAAACTAGGGCACAGGAGAGAAATGGGAGCAGCAGAATTGTCCCCAAATAGAACGGTGGCTCATCTGGTTCCAGGGCCTCCGGGAACACCTGGCGGGGGTGGGGGTGGGGAGGGCAGGTGGCCGCTCCCAAGGCTGCAAAGGGAGATCTGAAGTTTGGAGAACGGGGAGGTCGAGACCACTGCAGCTGGAGATGGTGGTGCAGACACCCCGCCCACCTCCCTCAGGGTTAGTCCCAATCCAATCCCACTTGCCCCCACCTACCCACTGGGTGCTCCCTAAACTGTCCCACCTCCCAGCCTTTGCTCACTTGCATCCTCTGCCCAGAATGCTGTTGCCCTGGCTGTCGGTCAGAATCCTGCCCTTCCTTGGCATCATGGCCACCGACTGGGCACTTGGTATAAGCCTGACACAGGTAGGCACCTGGGGGGAATGAGCTTATCAAATCTTCCCAACAGTCATATGAGGAAAAGACTCCTGCCCCCATCTCACAGATAAGAAAACTGAGGCTCAAAAAGAGAAGCCATTGGCTCAGGACACAGAGCGGAGGAGGCAGGTAGACCAGATGGAAGGTGGTGGGACCTGGGTGGTGGCAGCCAGAGAACCACCCAGGAGGTCTGACAGGCCTGGTTCACCTTTCTATGTCAGCCCAGGCTTGGGGACTTGGCATAGCTCAGGGCCAGAGAACCTCACTGGCCCAGATAGAACAAGAGCCCCTACATCCTTCTGACCTTCCCCTCAGAGTGGCTGGGGACTGAGGAGCCACCCTGGGCCAATGTGATACAACTGTCTCCCCTCAAACACGCACAGACCCACCGCACAGATGAGAAAACTGAGTCCAAAAGGGGACAGTTTTCCCATCCGGAAAGTGCGATGTGCCCCAGGAACTCTCTGGCTGTGACACTCCTCTATGGATTGAACTGGTGGATACGATTTCCTTTCTCTGAGTCTCAGGTTTCCTATTTGGAGACTGGAGCTGTGATTCCTCCCCATGTGTGCTAAGTTGCTTCAGGCGTGTCCAACTCTGCAACCCTATGGGCCATAGCCTGCCAAGCTCCTCTGTCCATGGGATTTTCCAAGCAAGAATACTGAAGTGGGTTCCCTTGTCTTCCTCCAGGGGATCTTCCTGACCCAGGGATCAAATCCGCATTTCTTATGTCTCCTGCATTGATAGGCAGGTTCTTTATCACTTTTCCAGTGCTACCTGGAAAGCCTTGATACAAATTATAATAAAGTAACAGCCAACACATATTGAGTGTTTCCTACATGCTGGCATTGCTCAGAGCATCACGCATAAGGCCTCACTTGATCCTTAGAACAAGTCTGTGATGCAGATATTACCATCAGGCCTGTTTTTCAAATGGGGAAACTGAGGCACAGAGCAGTGAGCTAACTCACAAAGTCACACAGCTAGCATGGAGGCAGAGGAGAAGGCTGTGGGGCTGGGGACGGCGGGGGGTGGGGTGGGGCTTCCCAGGGGAGTCCCTGGCCTTCACACTGCCCCGAGAGGAACAGTGGGGACGGGGCTGGAGGAGCGATCAGGGGTCAGGCAGGAGGAACAGAGGACAGGGCAGGGCAGGCCTGCAGTATTCAGGAGGCCCTGGGTCCGCAGCCAAGCCACTGTCCTTTTGCTCCTCTGAGCCTCTATTTGGTATAATGGGGCCAGAACTTCTGCCTTGCAGGGACACTGTGGGGACGGGACACGGACATTCGTCTGCCACTGAGCGAGGGCTCAACTATGTGCTCAGGAAAGACGCCTCAGGGCTGGGCCGATGGCTCGCTGCCCCTCCAGGATCTGGGTGGTATCTGATTCTCTGCTCTGCAGGGGCAGGAAGGGGGGTACAGCCTACCTCTGCCCTAGAGGGAACCCTCCGAGCTCTGCCAGCTTTCCAGGCTGTGTGACCTCGGACAAATCACTTCCCCTCTCTGAACTTCTGGCTCCTCCTTTTGCTACTAAATCAAGGCTTTCACAGGGCCCTGAGGAAGGTGGTCCTCCCTGGAAGGACTGAGAGCGTATGCGGGGAGGGCAGCTCAGTTCAGCCTGCCTACGCGGAGAGAGCAGTGCCTGGCATGATGCTGCCTTGAGACCTCCATGTCTTCATCCTGCCAAATGAAGTCTGCTGGGTTTTTTATTTTGGCTGCGAGGCTTATAGGACCTTAATTTCCTGACCAGAAATTGAACCCCTGCAGTGGAAGTCCCAACAACTGGATCACCAGGGAATTCCCCAAATGAGGATTATTAGATAGTCTGTCTCCCTCCCAGCCCTGCTGGGGATGATCAAAGGCGATGGTGAAAAGAGCTTGGTAAACTGCAAAGCGTGGCACCCTTGAGAGTGATGACGATCACTGTACTCCCTTAGAGGCAAGAAGAATCCTGCGACTTGCCATCTAAGGTAGAATGTGCTACAGCCATGAGGGAAGGCAGAGAATGGGGGTGTGGGGTACAGAGAAGCTTGGAAAGTGTAGACTTGGGTTGGGGCACAGGGTGGTCAGCCAGAACTTTCCAGAGGCAGAGACATCTCAGCCACGGGAGAGGGCGGGAACGCCTGGCAGCAAGACCCGCAGAGTCAAAGCATGGACGCTAGACTGCCCGGGGCCGGCAGGAAGGCAGCCGATGATTCAGAAAGGCTAACGGGTCACCTGAGTGAAAGGGGAAAGTGGGAGGCGACAGGGTGGAGTGGAGGGAAGAGCGTGGTCCAGACCACCGCCACGTCCAGGAGCCCTTGCTGTGGGCCCTAGGCCCCTCCAGCCTCCCTCAGCTTCAGCTGTGCCTCCCCCAAAACACAAGAGTGGTGACAGTCCCTGACTCCAGGCCCAGCGGGCAAAGATGCAAAGCACGCAGTGCTCAAACAGCAGCCACTTTTGGAGAAATGGACCCATTCAGTAAGGGAGTCCTTGAATGCCAGGGCTCAGGACACTCAAAGGCCTTCACAAGCCACAGGAGGGCAGGCGCTGAGGCAGGAGGCTGGAGGGAGCTGGAGGGAGCTGGCGGCTTGCAATTGGTCCGGCCACCAAACCTGTCTGTGTATAGTTAACCTCCCCGCCCCCCATCCCCGCCCCAGTGGACAAGCCTGGACACGGGCGTCCAGTCTCAGGCCTCAGGGTTCCTGGATTCACTGGCCTGCAGAGACCCAGAATTCCTGCCTCATCAGGGAATTACCTTCATAATTACAGGCACTCAGAAATCCTAAGCACGGACTGCGTGGGGGCCCTGCGCCAGAGCAGACACACATTCTCTCGCCTGACCCTCAGGCCACCTGGTCGAAGTTGCATTGGCCCTGCCATCCCCACTTCAGAGATGGGGAGACTCATGTTCAGAGCCACCATTTCCCCGCAATCACACACAGCAAACAAGGGGCACAGCCAGGATTTGAACCCAGAACCCATTCGGTCCAAAAATCTGAGTGGAAGTAGCGTCCATGGAGCACCCAAGTTATGCTGATCCTGGGAGCTGGGCAGTCCCTGCAAGTCCCAGGATTCCAGATCTGAGTGGAGATCCACCAGCCAGAGCCGGAAGCCTAGGGAGGCAGGATCGCCTGTCAGCCCAGCCACACACCCATGCTATTTCGGGCAAGACCTCAGCTAAGCTGAGCTCCCATTCAGTGGGACTCAGATGCTACACATCGACCAGCAGCCAGAAAGCTGGGCTCACACTCTGATGGGTGATTGTGGCTCCAGCTCTTAGCCTCTCTGAGCCTCAGTTTCCTCTTCTGTGTAGTAAAAACAAAAATTCCTCCCACCCCCGGATGACACAAAGGTTGGAATGAGTCACCTCGCTGTGACCTGGACCTTGACATCAGACAAAGTAAAAGTCAAGACTGAGAATCTGGATAAAGCAGCCGGAAAGAGGAGCTCCCCAGGTGGTTCAGTGGTAAACAATCTGGGGCCAATGCAAGAGACATGGGTTCAATCCCTGGGTTGGGAAGATCTCCTGGAGAAGGAAATGGCCACCCACTCCAGAAGAATTCCATGGACAGAGGAGCCTGGCGGGCTACAGTCCATAGGGTCACAAAAAGTCAGACACAACTGAGCGACTAAACAACAAAACAAGCCGGAGAGAAGATAAGCAGACCTTGACAGAGTAGACCAAGCTTCCGGACGCCACTCCAACCCCGATTTCCATCCCATAGCAGCAGGAATCTGCTTGCACCAGCCTCACAGCCCAGCAGGTCTGAGGACCCCAAACACCCATCCCCACAGTCTCTCAGTAGCCTCCAGCCCCACTGACATCCCCAGGCCCACCCGGCATCAATAAGGACGCAGCCGGAGCCAGCCCCTGGAGATCCCCTACTAGGATCCCTGTCTCAGAACCTCAGGAGGGAAGAGCCCTCACCAAACAGATGAGGAACCTGAGGAACGGAGCACAAAGAGGCTTGGACAGGATCACTGGACTACTTCTCCTCTCTGGCTTCTCATTTTATTCTGGAACTCTGCTGGACAGTTTCAAGAGGAGGAGAGGAACTGAAGCCCAGGTTGCAGGGGAAGTCACTTGCTCAAGGTCTTGCAGCAAGGAGCGGGGAAATTGAGGTTCTGACTTCCAGCTCTGGGATCTTCCCCAAGCATCTACTCCTTGACTCAGCCTCCCCGACCCCCGCATTGTATTGTGGGGCTGTATTGTGAACAAGCTGGCTGGGTGGGGAGAGCCCCGGATGAAAAGATAGGAGATGTGCATTTTTCACCCTGCTTGAATACTATGTCCTGGGTCTTTCTGGCCTCAATTCCCCCATCTGTGAAAAGAAAAGCTCAGAATAGATCAGGAATGACAAACTCATGGCACATACACAGTGACATCTAACATTACTAATCTATCACAGCACTCTTTCCCATGAAGTCTCCGAGTGGGCCTCAGCATGTTTTTTAACAGGGCACAGTCCAGGTCGGGGGGATCTGAGTCCTAGGGCCATCCCTAGATTGGGTAACATCTGAGTTCTCCCCAAGGGAGGGGAGGGTTTCACAGGTGGCCCGAGTGGTAAAGAACCCACCTGCCGGTGCAGGAGACATAAGAGACACAGATTCGATCCCTGGATCAGGAAGATCCCCTGGATGAGGGCATGGCAACCCACTCCAGTATTCTTGCCTCGAGAATCCTTTGGACAGAGGAGCCTGGCAGGCTACAGCCATAGGGTTGCAAAGACTCAGACATGACTAAAGTGACTTAGCATGCACGCAAGGGAGGAGAAGGGAGAAAGAAAGACGTAACATTTACTGGATATCCAGTAGTTTCAAGCGCTGGGAGACATTTATTGATTTAATCCTAAGGAGGGAGGTGTGCACAAGCTGAGGTTCAGAGAGGCTGAGTGATCTGCCTTTGGACAGACAGCTGGGAACGGGGCCTTGAACACAGGGGAGGTACCTCTGGGGTCACCCTCCCCAGGGATAGTGATGCAGAGCCAGCCACCAGGTGAGAGCCTAGGTTATGGCCTCACCTCGTCCTCCTTTTGGCCCTACTAAATGCAAGCCCCATGCCCATTTTACAGCATCAGAAACCGAGTCACAGGAAGGGGGTGTCAGCTGCCAGAAAACGATGGACTTGACCATGTATCTAGCTGTTCCCGCCCCATTCATCCAGCTAATGTGTGCTAAACGCTTTATTTCAGTCCCCTTGGGACACTCCAGGAGCCATGACTCATACCATCCCACTTCATAGATGAGGAAATTGAGGTGTCCCCAAAGGAAGTGGCCCCCAACCCTCTAGGGACTCCAGTGGAGACCAGAGTGGTTTACCATGGAGATAAGTGGGGAGGAGCAGTAGAGGGGAAGTAAAGGGCTGGGGGAACCCAAGAGAGATAGAGGCTGGGTGGCCACACAGCTAAGGCAGGAAATGAGGCTCTGGTCAAAAGGCCCAGGGCAGGGGATGGAGGCCTCTGAAGGGTCTCTTAGGCCTGCAGAGGCACGGGAGGCCCTGCCCTGGACTAGGAGCCCAGAGCCCCAAGCCCAGGTTCAGCCCTGTCACTTGGCAACTGGGAGACCCTACCAAGTGTCTTCCCCCTCTGGGTCTCAGTACTCACAGGTGGAAAATGGCCTAATATCACTGAAGGCAAGCTTTCCAAAAGTTGGGACAAGCTGGACCCACAGAGCTCTCCCCAACTCAGCCTCCTCACACACAAAGGGCAAGGCAGGACTCCGGTCACCCAGTGTATGGATGGCCTTGGCCACCAACATCCTTTCTGAGGCCAGCACCTTCAGAATTAGTGAGCTCATCCCCTCGAAGCCTTCATGGGACAGCTGGGGAGAGGTCAACTCATCAGGGCAATTGACACGCCCAGTGTTCACACCGAACAGGGCAGGTCCCACTCCCCCGAGGACCTGCTGGTTCCAGGCAGCCCTCCTTGAACCCTCACTCCATAGGAAGATATTGACTCTTCCCATTTTCAAGACAAGGAAGCTAAGTCTCAGAAAGACAAGATGAATGAGCCAAGGACACCCGGCAAGCAGGCATGGTCAGAACTTGAATGCAGGCCTGTCTGACTCCTGAGCCCTTACCATACCTTAGTCTCCAGCTCCCCAGCTGACCCCTTCCTGCTCCCAGCCTCCAGCCATTCTGCATGGCACTGCCCCTACCCCTGGCTCTCACCCTTTCCTGCTTTCCTGCTACTGAACTCCTACTCTACTTTCAAAGCCCAGCCTCCAGTGCCTCCTCCTCTTGACACCTGATCTATGCCCCCACAGAATACCTAGAGTCCAGCCCACAGATTTACTTCTCCCAGGTGACTTGGTCAGCTCTGACCTCCCTGGTCCCCAAGTTGGAGCTGTTCACACAGGGGACACCAATCAGCGCCTTGTGCGAAGATGGAAGCCAAACTTTCCCAAGGCCCATGTGGCCCCACATGGCCCAGCCCTGCTGATAACATCCCCTCGTTTCACCTCTCATCTGCTCGTCTTAATTTTCTGTGCTCCAGACTCACAGGCTTTCCCATTGTTTCTCCAGAACAGCACACACTCCCTGCCTCAGGGCCTTTGCACATGAGTTCCCTCTGCCTGGGAAGCCCTATCCCCAGCTCCATGCCTGGAGGACTCCTCCATGCTTCTTTCATGATTCTTCTGCACCCCACAGCTCTTTCTCAACGCTTATCACATCTGTGATTATACATTCATTTACTTGGTAACTTGTTTGCTATTATACTTGGCTCACTCTCTAGACTTACATTTCTGGGCAGCCAGGACTGTTCACAATTCCCCAGCAAGGACCCACCCAAGCTGACCACTCCCACACACGTCCCAGAGCCTCCCCCAGGGGCCCTGGGACATGTCCGAGCTGAAAGGAAGAAAGAATACTGTGTCCCCTTCTTTGTTGAGGAAAATGTTGCTCCCTGCCCCCTCCGCCGCCCCTGTCACCACCTCCTGGAAGCCTCCCAAGGTCTCCTACAGCTCCCACTGCTAACCCATCACACACTGCTCAGCTCAAGATCAAAGCTCCTAGAACGTCATAGGTACTCAACACAGGGCCATGGATGCTTGTATCTCAGCAGGTTTGGGAAAACGGGGTCAGTTGAGGTTCAGGGAATGGGTGGTTGGTCACAGACCACTGAGCCATCTCCCTCCTGGCTCCTGGGGTTTGAAGGAGCCAGACAACCTCCCCCTACCCACCACCCCACCACTCCCAGGTCACAATCAGGGTAGAAGCCAAAGCAGGAACTGGCTATGAGCTGGGGATACTTCACGCCTGGGAAGAGGCTAGGGGAGAGGAGGAGAAAGCTGGGAGGCCTTCCTGGAAGAGGTGGGCCTTAAACGAAGCCTTAAAGAGCAAAAGCAGACAAGCAGCTCCTAGAGGAGAGGGCACTCCCGGTGGGGAAACCTTCAGGAGCAAAGGCCCAGGGGTCATACTGGAGGGCCTAGGCAGGCAGTCAGCTGAGAGAGGTGATACACTGTAAATCATTTCCTTGGGTGGAAAGACCACATCACCACGGCACACCACTTCACCCAAAGGGCCTCGTGGCTTCCGCACAATCACTCATCGGAGTCTTTTCCAACACTGTCGTGTGCCTGGTCCCATACTGAGAAACACCCATTCCTCCATCACGGGAAGGGAACAAGGGCAGCCAGACTGGGGACTCTGAGCTCTAGGCTCTTATTCCAGCTTCAAACTGTGTGGCTCGGTCAAGTCACTTCCGCTCTCAGAGCCTCAGTCTCTTCCCCAGCAAAAAGGGGATACACAAAAATCCCTACCTCCTAGGAGGTACTCGACAGATGTTAGCAGCTATCATTCTCACGAGCCCATTTTACACTGAACAAAACTGAAGCCAGAAGGAGAAGCGAGTTGTCTCAAGCGCTGGGTGGCAAGACTGCACTGAGGCTGGTTCCTCCTCAGGGGGTTAGGAGGTGGCTTTGGGGACACCGATCTGCCCTCTTCTGGGATAAGCCCCACAAGAGCCAGCCATCTCATCTCATGCCCATCTTTTTCAGGCCATTCATCCAGTGCCATGCTCATTTATTGAACACCTACTACATGCCAAGGCCCTACCTGCAGAAGTGCCTACAGGTTTCCCCTGGGGATCCCCACTGCACACAAGCAGACTCAGAGAGGCGGTCCTTTGGCCCAGGTAACCCAGTGTGACCAGAAGCCTAGGTCTTGTCTCTCCAGCCAGAAAGCCAAGATGAGGCTCAGCAACAGCATCAGCCTGCTCCATTCTTGAAATCAAGTCTGATCTCAGCTGACTGAAGCCAGGCCTGGAGTCACCTCAGGTGATCCAGAGACCATTGCCCCAACTGGACAGTGTCCCTGAAGCTGGGGGACACCTCACCCAGGGCCACACAGGCTGTGTCCACTCTCAAGTCTGCCTGAAGGTCCCAGAGGTTGAACTGCTACCCCACAGGTGAGGACCTTCTGTTCACCCAGTCCTTCCACCAGCCCAGTAGGCCCAGCCAGGCTCACAGCTGGACATGAGGAGGGCCCCCAGCTCAGAGAGAGCAGGCAGTTGCTTGAGGAAGCACAGCAAGGGCAAGAAAGCAGCGGCCCCGCTGGGACTCCAACCCACCACCAACCCCAGCCCAGACAGGCAGATGGACCGGCCTGGGGGCGAAATCTTAAACTTTTGCCAACTTCTGAGCAGACAGGAGGTAGGACCTGCCCAGAGAGGAGGCTGGGGGCTGTGGGCAACTGGGACCAACCACAGTTTGGCCCAGTCCTTTCCAGGCCGGCAGCACCAGGCCCTACCCGAGGCCCCACGAGGACAAGGAGACCCTGGTGTCCTGGCCCGGCACCCCCTGCCCGGCGCCCCCCAGGCCCACCCTGCCGGCCCCTCTCCACCTCCCATCCCGGGCTGGGGGCGCCAGGCTGGGTAGCGGCGGCCAGAGGCGGCGCCGACTGGTTCAGATTTCAGATTTGGCCTAGACCTGGCCTGGGGGCTCAGGCCCGGCTCGCTGCTCTCAGGGGGCCCGCAGAGGGAGGGTGAGCGGAAGGGGGCTCCTCGCGCGGACAAGACCCCTACGCCCCCAACCCAGCCGCCTCCCCACCCGCGGCATCACAACAAAAGGCCGCGCCAGGCAAGTCCCGGTGCGCCCGCCCGGCGCTCCGGGATCTCCTCTCGGCTCGAGGGGTGAGGGTTGCGGGGCGGGGAGGCGGGGGGAGTAATCCCCGCGGCCCAGCGATCGGACGGCAGGGTGGTCCCCGGCCGGGGGGGCTACCTCACGCGGGCCGGGAGCAGGGAGCCGGGGCCGGCGGAGGGGCGGGGGGCGCTCACCTGGACCGGCGGGCAGGCGGACGCACCGGGCAGACAGACGCACTGGCGGACGGACCGCCGGACGGCCAGGGGTTCGGGCACACGGCGGCCTGGCCGCTCCGGCTCCCGGGCCGGAATGGATTCCGGGCCGGGAGAGACAGATCGAGAGAGAAAGGGAGGCGGAGGAGGAGGAGGAGGCGGCGGCCCGGGGAGGGGAAGAGGAGGGAGGGAGCGCGCGAGCAGGGAGGAGGGGCCCGGCAGGGAGGGGGAGGAAGGAGGAAGCGTGCCGGGACGGGTCCCCGCCGGTGACCTGGGAGAGTCCCGCGCGCGGCCTCCCCACGCCCGGGGTCCCGGCGGCCAGGGAATGGAAGGGCGGGGGCACCGGCCACGGAAGCCCCGCCCCACCCCGCCCTGAGAGTGCTCCCTACCCACGGGGCACCCACCCATCAGCTCTCAAGCCAAAATACCCTCCCCAACTCCTCCCAACCCACCCATCCAATTGACCCCAAATCTACCTCTCATGAAATTATTACTAATCATCAGTAACAGCAGCACTGATGGAGCCCTCATTCCTTGCCAGGTGCCATGCTAAGCTGTTCAGGTCAACTTTAGAATCTATTCCTACCAACCAAGTGGCCTGGGCAGGCCAATGATCACCCCCATTTTACAGATGAAGAAACTGAGGCACAGAGAAGGGACTCACCTGACAAGAACCAGGTCTTGGACCCTGGCCTTGACCTGAATTTCCCAAACTGGGGACTGAGACGAGATGGACAGTGTGGTAAGGAGCAGCATTTTTATCTTACTAGATATGCATTCATTTTAATGTGCATCAGAAGGGGGAAAAAAAAAGTAACTAAGAAGCCAGTAAGTTAAGGAACTTATAAGGGGCTTCCAGTAAGCCCCTTAGGAGGGGCCAAAGCAGGTATTTAGTGGCAATTATACTTCCGTGGTGGCTCAGATGGTAAAGCGTCTGTCTACAATGTGGGAGATCTGGGTTCGATCCCTGGGTCGGGAAGATCCCCTAGAGAAGGAAATGGCAATCCACTCCGTACTATTGCCTGGAAAATCCCATGGACAGAGGAGCCTGGTAGGCTACAGTCCATGGGGTCGCAGAGTCAGACGTGACTGAGCCACTTCACTTCATACTCAGTGGTAAAGAACCTGCCTGCCAGGGCAGGAGGCATGGGTTCAATCCCTGGCTCTGGAAGATCCCCTGGAGAAGGGAATGGCAACCCACTCCAGTATTCTTGCCTGGAAAATTCCATGAACAGAGGAGCCTGGTGGCAGGTTTCAGTCCATGGGATCCCAAAGAGTCAAACGCAACTGAGCACGTGTGCTAGTCCCACCCTTGGCTTTTCACAGGTCCTCCTGGGATTACTGCACAGGGGAAGGTGGGCCTGAATCCAGCTTTGAATACCACCATCTGCCTCTGTTTTCCTTCTCTGAAAGTTTTCCCATTTCACAGATGGGAAAGTAAAGCCCAGTCCGGGTCAAACGGTAGAAGCCTGGACTTCTCCTGAGAGGAGCAGGGAGGGAAACTCGAGACCACGGGAGGCAGGGCCTCAGGGTACAGTACAGTATCTGGGAGACCAGGAATGAGCAAGGCCTTAAACTGGACTGATCTGGGTTCAAACCTAGACTGCTTGCCCAGCTGCCGTACCTTCTACGAGCCCGTCACCTTCCCCAGCCCAGGTCCCCTCGGCCATGAAACGGGAGTAAACATGTCCACAGACAACTTCTGGGAAGGTTAGAACTGACAGGAGTTAGGGTGGCTGAGGTTGTGCTCAACAAAGGTAAATCGCTTATGGTTGGTAAACTGAGGCCAGAAGGGGAAGGGGCCGCTTGAAGCCCCATAGCAAGTCAGCAATAGAGCCAGCACCAGAAGCCAACCCTGGCTGGTGAAATGGCTGCAGGTATTTGCAAAGGTGGTTTAAAGATTAACCCCAGCTTCCTAGGATATTCTGGGCGGGGCCCTAGCTGGAGGAGCAGGTTTCTCAGCCCTCATTCACTCCTCAGACAGGCCTACAGGCCTTTACTGGGGGGCCTGGGCTGAGGGCGGGATGTTCATGCAGTGGTGTGCTGAACCTGGCTCTTCTCTCGTGCAGGAACAGATCGGGTTCATCTCTTCCCAACTCCACATTCAGTGATATCATGCTGGTAGCTTGACGTCAGCAGAAGTGGAAGTTTTAACACCGCAGAAACCAGCAGACACGACAAATCAAGGCTTTTTTTTTTTTAATTCCAGAGAGCTAGTTGTTAAATATTTACCAGCCCATCACTAGATTCATCCCCAGGAGTTCAGTCGAAAGTTCTGGGCTTCTTCTAAAGCTTGGATGACAAGAGCGCTTAAAAGCATAGACTTTGGACCCACAGACCTCGGTTCAAGTCCCGTCTCTGCCACTTCATGGTTACATCTCCTTGAGGGGAGCAGAGTTTCTCTGAGCCTCACTATGCCAACCTGCAAAAGGAGCTAAAGAGAGTGCTCCCCTCAGAAGACTCACGCGAACGTGAAATGAAGCGATGTCCCCTCAGTGTGTCTCAGCCCTTTTCACACCCTACCGCTGTCTTGGAGGAGAGGGGGCAGCTGGGACCCCTCTTGGCTCTCTGAGCGCATATGTGGCCTTCCACCTGGAGCCACCAGTGGCTCGGCTCAGCCGCTGAGGTTCTCAGGAGGTCTTTTGGGAGGATGTGGCCAGCACGGTGGTTTCATGATTGAGCGTTGGAAGAGTTCGTTATTTTCAACCACCCCTCTGGGTCTTCGCTCAGGCTGTAACCCCCAGCAGGAATGCTCGCCCCACCTCTCTAGCTTCCCGAACGTCCCAGTCCATCATGGTCCTAAGTAAGTGTGGCCTCCTCCAGGATAAGTTTCCTGACAATCTTCTGCTGGAGGCACACCCCGAGCCATTTGGGAGTGTCTGTCCCCACCCAGAGGGCAGGGACTCTGGCCTATTCCCTGGCACAGAGTAGGCACTGCCAAGCGACACTCTCTGGCCAAGACAGCACTGGGATTAGGGATATACATACAAGAGTTCTAACTCTGCCATTCATTGACTATGTGATCCTGCCCTCTCTGAGCCTCAATTTACTCATCAATAAATTGGGAGCAAT
Source organism: Bos mutus (assembly GCF_027580195.1). Taxonomy (NCBI): domain Eukaryota; kingdom Metazoa; phylum Chordata; class Mammalia; order Artiodactyla; family Bovidae; genus Bos; species Bos mutus. The sequence goes on along the minus strand of NC_091629.1, from coordinate 50,617,103 downwards.
AACCTTACCAGGATTATGCAGGCTCAAGAGTTGCTTGCTGGTCTAGCCTGGGGAACTGGTGAGTGACTCTTTGTATATTATTTTGCTTAAAAGATTGTTAGTAAAACAGCAGCTCATTGCTTCATACCTGCCAATCATTCATCTTTGTCCATGGGCGGCAAACACTGGTCACTGATAATATACCCAGCCCCGTGCCAGGCCTGGGACACCAAGAGGGATAATTTCCCAACCCCAAGCACCCAGCAGATGACAGATGTTACTGATGTCAACACTGTGGAGATGGTGAGCACCAGCTGTATACAGTTCTCTGTCTCTGGAAACCTCCTCTCTTTTCCTCCCCCCAACCTGGGTCAAAGCCACAACCGAGGGCAGGATGGAGCATGTGGGGTGAGGCCTGGCTCCTCACAGCTGGCAGCAGATCCGTGGCACCTCCCCCAGGCTATTCGCCTCACCCACCCTGAGCCCAGCACATCCTTGGAAAGCCACTGGGAAGCTGACCCATCCCAGGCTCTGGGTGGGAAATTCCAGACCTGCCCTCTCATTCCCTAGATAGTCTGCTGCAATTGGAAGAACCAGGCTCAGGGCTACAGGACAAGGTGGAAAAGAAGACAGACTCTGGCCTGAGGCTGTGAAATGGGTTTGGCACCTCTCGTGGCACTACAATTTACAGTTTAGACAGAGATGTCCAGGGCATCAGCCTCGCCAACTGCTCGGGCCTCACTTGGGAAGCCTCAATCAGTTCACTTCAGTCTAGTTGCTCAGTCGTGTCAGACTCTGCGACCCCATGGACTGCAGCACACCAGGCTTCCCTGTCTATCGTCAACTCCCAGAGTTTTCTCAAACTCATGTCCACTGAGTAGCTGTTGCCATCCAACCATCTCATCCTCTGTCGTCCCCTTCTCCTCCTGCCTTCAATCTTTCCCAGCATCAGGGTCTTTCCCAGTGAGTCAGTTCTTCGCATCATGTGGCCAAAGTATTGGAGTTTCAGCTTCAGCATCAGTCCTTCCAATGAATATTCAGGATGGACTGGTTGGATCTCCTTGCAGGCCAAGGGACTCTCAAGAGTTTCCTCCAACACCACAGCTCAAAAGCATCAATTTTTCGGCGCTCAGCTTTCTTTAGAGTCCAACTCTCACATCCACACATGACCACTGGAAAACCATAGCTTTGATTATGGGAAGCATGACTTTGACTATGGGAAGCCTGCCTCCCTGTTATCACAGCAGCTTGTTCCACCCTGAAGCGCCTGCTCTGGTCCGTCTGCCTGGAATGCCCTCTACCCGCCAGCCCCTGGCTAAGCCGTACTCTTCCTTCCTCTGGTCAGTCAATATTTACCGAGCATCTACTATGTGCTAGGGTCTGTGCTCTGCACATTCACCTCTGGGATTCAGTAGTGAACAAGCCAGGTCTGGTCTCTGCCTTGGAGATGCTCACAGTCTGGAGGAGCGGGGAAGAGTGATGGTGTGGTGGTTGGCACAGTGATGGGTAAGCACTGGGGGGTGGAGGGATGGGGCTCTGACTCTGCATGTGTGATGGAGTCCGGGTGAAGGAAGAAGGTTGTCTATGGAGAATATAGAAGCCGGAGGAAGTAGTTGCAGGTGAAAGGCGTTCCGGGCAAAGGGACCAGCATGAGCAAAGACACAGAGGCTGAAAACCCTGTTTGGAAGCAGGCTCAGGCAGTGCTAAAGGAGCACAGTGTAATGAGCAGTGGGGCTCAGGCAGTGCTAAAGGAGCACAGTGTAATGAGCAGTGGGTGCCTGGGCTGGGGGAAGGGAGGTGGGAAGGGAGGCTAGGGGGAGCCCTGAAGATGCTTGAATGTCAGGCTTGGCTTCTGTCCTGGAGGCAATGGGGAGCCATGGAGGGTTGGTCGAGAGGTGCTGTTCCTGAGCAGGGAGCAGATGGAGGGGTGGGAGGAGCAGTCTGGGGCCTCTGGGTTGATGGCAACTACAGCTGAGGACCAGCGGAGGTGGAGCCCCTGGCTTACAGTGTGTGTGTGGGCGCAAACCTATATTCCAGGGAGTGAGGCCAAACTGGCCCGAAGGCCTAAGACCCAGGATGCCAAGGGACTGCCCCCAATCCCATGAGAACCAGAAGGAGCTGGGGGCAAATGAGCGTATGTGTCCTCAGAGGCCGGCCTCCAGAGGGGTGGTCAGCCAACTGCAGGCTCCTGCAGCATCTGCCCACCTCCGGGGAGGGATGGAAACAGTGAGCACCTGAGCAGATAGAGCCCAAGCGAAGACCAGCAAGTGACGGCGCTGACCTTGGAATGCCACCCGCACACTTAGTCCTCGCAACCCACCTTCTGGGTCTGCACGGTCACTTCACAGATGGAAATGTGTGATTCCAACTTCTATTCTCAGCCTGGAGTCTGGAGACAGAACAGAGGCTGCCCATGTGAAAATAGGGGAGACTCTTGCCCCCCCCCAACTAAGAAACTCAGCTATTCTTCACATCACTCCCCTCAGCTGAGGCCCAGAGGGGGACAGACACTCTCCCAAGGTCACACAGAGAGTTATTGGCCAGCAGAACCTGCCCTCCTCCACCCCAAGCCTCCTTCCGCCAGAATCTCAGAATGTTTGTGAGAAAAGATAAAAGGAACCAGGGCCCTTGATCTGCCTGGCCTGGCAGGAGGGCAGAGGGCAGGGCGGAAATCTGCAGCCAGAGCTGTGACCCCAGACATCAGAGGGGGTGAGAAACCTGCTGAGCTGAGAGGAGACAGTCTGCAGCAGAAGGGCTTCACAGAATGCTTGTGAAAATAATCAGCGTCGCAACAACCCACAGTGACCATAGCCGGAGCTCCCTGGGCAGTGCCCTGTTCTGGGGTCTGTGCATAGCAATGTGCTTGTTCGTCACGGCACTACAGGGTAGGAGCTATTTTTATTCCTACTGTACAGATGAGGAAACTGTGGCGAGGCAAGGCAATGTGCCCTGGGGAGGGAGGGCAGGACCTCGATCTCAAGCCCTCCTGAGTCTGAAATTCAGGCCCTGTGGTTCTGTCCCACCCAGACCTTGGGCGTATTTCACGTCCAGTAGGGAGAGGCGAGACCCACAGAGCTGGACGCCGCACCTGACCTCTCCTACCCTGAGCCTCTGCTTCCATCTCATGGAATGTCTCCATCTCCCACATTTCCCAGGTCTGTTGGATAGATGGAACATAGCAATGTTCTGTGGGAGTACTTTGAAAAGTAGATACTAAAGAAGAAAAAAATGGTAACTCAAGGAGGGGTGCATAACTCCCAGCTCATTAGATGGGGGGTGCTCACCGTGCCTTCTTCCTCCAAGAGAGGACAGCATGGGGTTGGAGGCAGTAACATTACCTTGGAGAGACCTGACAAACACTCCCTCAGCCAGGTGGTCAAGATCTACATCAACAGGGATAGGGCAGGATGATAATATGTACCCTTGATATGATATGATGAACATAGCACTTCACCTCTGTGGTCTTCCTCCCCCAAATCCACAATCCCAATGTCCTCATGAGAAAGACATCGGACACAGTAGTCCAAAGACATTCTACTAAACAGCAGACCAGTTCTCGAAACTGTCAAGGTCATAGAAAACAAGGAAAGTCCAAGAAATTTTCACAGCCAAGAGGAGCCTAAGGAGACATGATGATTAAATGTTATATGGCATCCTGATTGGGATTCTGGAACATAAAAAGGACATTAGGGGAAAACTTAGCACTCTGAATGAACTATGGACCTTAGTTAACAATAGTACACTGAGATTGGCTCATTCATTGGAACAAATCTACCATCCTGATGGAAGATGGCAGTTATAGGGGAAACCAGTTGGGGAGTATATGCCATGTTGGGCTTCCCTGGTGGCTCAGTGGTAAAAAATCTGCCTGCAATGCAGGAGATGTGGGTTCGATCCCTGGGTGGGGAAATCCCCTGGAGAAGGAAATAGCAACCCATTCCAGTAGTCTTGCCTGGGAAATCCCGTGGACAGAGGAGCCTGGTGGGCTACAGTCCCTGGGGTCCCAAGAGTCGGACATGATTTAGTGACTAAACCACTGCCACCATATGCTCTGTTATGTTCTTTAACAAAGGACAGAATTTTAGGATAGACAGGAAGCCAAGAGAGCTGTCACTAAACATTTCCTTTTAAAACTTGGAAAACCAAGGACTGGGGAATAGAAGAGATTTTCCCAAGGTCACATGCAAGTTCATGACAGCCCGAACTAGGATCAAGGGTTCTGGATGGCACAGGTATTTGTCAAATACCTACTGTACACAGGACAGCAGCCTAGGTCCTTGAGAGTTTCAGAGTTTTGTCCATAGGTCAGCACCTCCCCTGGGCCAGGTGTGCAGGGACACAGACCCTGCCCATTGAGGGCTCTCAAACCAGAAGGGGAAGCAGATACTGAAACACCCTGAGCAGGAGAGCCAGAGAGCCATGAACTTCCATGTCTGGAAGATTCAGCCCCACCGTCTGCAACCCACGTGATCTTGCTAAGCCTCACGATGCTGCTTCATGGAAAGGAGCTGGTGATGGAACCTTCTCTCCATGATGCTCAGTGATGCTAAGAGGAGGCGATAAGGTGTTGGAGCTCTGGGGGATCTAATACAGCACTTTGGGCCCTGAAATTTCTCCATAAACAATGATTCCTTATTTACAAGAGCAGTCTGAGTGCTGGAGAGCTCAGAGAGGGAGCGATTTGTCAAGTTGCTTTGGTGGGGCTTTCTTGGGCATCTTCCTAGGTGAAGGACCTTTCAATTGGGTCTTGAAGGATGGGAAGGAGTTTGCCAGGGAGAGAGGATGTGGAAACTGCAGCCCCAGCCGCCAGAGTTCACCACCTGGTCTGGCAGAGAAGGAAACGCATCGAGCAGCTCTCTGAGGGCATTCCCACGGGATGGGACTTCCCCATTTCTTGGCCTTGATGCCTCCTTCCTGACCTCCCCTGGGCTTTCGGGTTCACCACTGCCTTGAGTCAAGGGCAGAGGCAGTGGGAATGGGCGAGGGCGGGGGCGGCCACCAGAGCTGAACAACTCCAGGACTGTCTGGAAATGAAACCCAGCCCTGCCTCCCACTCACCAGCTGAGTGTCGCTTATACAACTTCCTCCTTCTGCTCTTGTTCAGGAATTACCCGGGGGCCGGGCTCTGCTGGTTGCGGGCACTGCCCCAAAGTCTGGGCCCAGAACCTCCTGGGGTCTGCTCTGGTCACTCAAAGACTCAGACACTTGGTCTCGTGTCCCGCCCCTGCCCTCCAAAATACACTTTCTCCTTCCTACCTCCATTCTTCTGCCCGTGATTGCCCGCCCTCTCCCCTCCACTAGTCCAAACCCCAGTTGCCCTCCTCAGCCCATCCTAAGCTCCTCCCGGAGGCCTTCGGCAGAGACCCCTCCTGGTCCCTGTATCCTCTCTACCCATTCATGCCTCCTGCCTGGCAGGCAAATCAGCAGCGAGCAAGACTGGCACGAACCCTGTCTTTGTAGCAGGGGCCTCGAGGCTCTATGTCCCATGCATCCTGCAGGCTCTGTCCACACCTGGGATGGTGAATTGGAAGTCTGGTACAGCCTCTGCACTGTGTGATCTTGGGCAAGTCCCTTCCCCTTTCTGGCCAGTGTTGTTTCCATAGCTGCTGAGGGGAAAGGTTCAATGCCACATCCAGGGAGCCTTAATTAAGGGAACAGGCAGGGGAGATGGAAAGGGTTGCCCCACCACCCCCCATTCTGTCGACCCCAATACAAAGCTTTCCTCTGAGTGGAACGGGTGAAAGGCAGACTCAGAGCATCGGTTCATCGGAATTTCTGGGTGGAAACAGACATGGGGGCCTGGGAAAGGAGGCTATGAGGTGGCCAGACATCATGATTAAGAGCAACTATGAAGACAGGGCTTTGAATCCTGCCTGGATAGTTCTGTGGCCCTGGGCAAGGCACCTGACCCTGTCATCCTCACTGGTATCATTTATAAACTAGGGGTAACTGTACACATTTCCTTTGGTTTTTAGAAGCATGACACATGCTTCTTGTTCAGTCACTCAGCCGTGTCCAACTCTTTGTGACCCCATGGACCGCAACACACCAGGCTCCCCTGTCCTTCAGTATCTCCTGAAGCTTGCTCAAACTCATGTCGATTGAGTCGACGATGCCATCCAACAACCTCATCCTCTGTCACCCTCCTTTCTGCCTGCCCACAATCTTTCCCAGCATCAGGGTCTTTTCTAATGAGTAGGCTCTTCATATCAGGTGGCCAAAGTATTGGAGATTCAGCTTTAACATCAGTCCTTATTGAATATTCAGGGTTAATTTCCTTTAGGATTGACTGGTTTGATCTCCTGGCTCTCCAAGGGACTCCGAAGAGTCTTCTCCAGCACATAGTTCAAAAGCATCAATTCTTTGGCACTTAGCCTTCTTTATGGGACCATGACACATGCTAGATGCTCAGTAAATGGATATTATTACTATTGTTATTGTTATTATTTCTGGTGTAGCCAGTTTACGGTTCCATTAGAAAAGTGGACAGCTGTGACAGTCTTAAAATTAGCAGTGTACATCTATATATTTTGCCCCGAAAGGGTTCATACTCTACTAGTACATTTAAATGTTATAGTATTAACAATATAATACCATTTCTGTTTTTAAAAAAATGTGGGAGTAGGGAAAATAAAAGGAATAAACACTACCACATTTCGAGCAGTTGTCCCAGGGATAGGGGGATGAGGGGCAACTCACAGATGAGCTTAATAATTTTTTCTTCTGTGCTTATCTTTATGTTTTAAATTTTCTAAAATGAGGTCATGATTTTTGTTGTTCAGTTGCTCAGTCGTGTCAGGCTCTGCAACCCCATGTAGCACACGAGGCTTCCCTGTCCTTCCCCATCTCCCAGAGCTTGCTCAAACTGATGTCCATTGAGTCGGTGATGCCATCCAACCATCTCCTTCTCTGTCGTCCCCTCCTCCACCTGCCTTCAATCTTTCCCAGTATCCGGGTCTTTTCTAATGAGTCGGCTCTTGCATCAGGTGGCCAAAGTATTGGCGCATCAGCTTCAACATCAGTCCTTCCAATGAATATTCAGGATTGGTTGAGGTTTTGATTCGGGGGCAATAGAAAGTGGTAGAGATTATTTGTGACTTGATCGGCTGCCTCACTGGTCTGGACGCCCAGGGCCAGGCCTGGTCATAGACTCCACCGCTCAGGGCTCCTGGGGGCCAAGGTCCATGAGGGTGAGCTGGCCCTGCACCTGGCCTCTCCCCACCCGCTCTGGGTGACCCACCCCCACCCTCCACCCCCAGGTGCCTCCACATGGGATCCTGTGGCTCATTTTGCTCCTGGCCCCACCTGATGAGGAAGAGCCAGGCTCCCGGGGGAAGTGCCTGGTTCTCTTCCATGATGTTCTGGGGCCCTGCTCTTTCTCTTTCCCTAGACCTTGGCTCACCCTGTGTATGTCCACAGGCCCTTCCAGGATGGGGCAGAGGCAGGTGATAAGGAGGGGGGCTCCTTGGCCCGGGGCCTGGGTTTGGGGCCGAGGGCACAGCCCATAGTAGCCCGGGAGGAGCCCACAGTCTGCAGGCTCCCACTCATCTCCATCTTGGTCCAGTTCTCCCAAACCAGAGCCTGAGGCCACACTCCTCTGGGAAGGGATTGCAGAAGCCACTGGGAGGGGACAGGAAGAGACGCAGAAGAGGACAGGCCAATAAAGGAGGTTGATCCAGGCCGGAGGCCACAGGCTCTCCAGCTCCTCTGAGACCTCAAATGAGTCTCAACACGCCTCCACAACTGTCCATCCTACGGAGATTTTGTCCCTCGGTTCTGACTCCCTTTGGCTTCGGGATAGCCCCCAGGCTGTTAACTCCCTCACATTCCATGACCAAGCCTGCTCCCTGCCTCCAGAGAGCCAGAGGGAGAAGAGTCCAGAAGGGAGCACCCACCCAGCTTCACCCGAGCCCCACCCCCATGTCTTGGTCTCTCTCTCTAGAGCTTTGGACCTGTCTGTCCATCATCCTCCAGATCCTTCCCCAGGACACGCTCCCCTCTCCCACTCTGGCATCCTGGATACTCCCCCACCCCCAGAGCTCAGGTGAGCTTGGAGCATCCAGACAGCATCCGGGTCTCTTCATGATCTCCCGGCCTCTGGTCTCCCCATCCCCCACTCTTCCTCTAACAGCCCTCACCTTCCTATTTTCAGGACACCACTCTGTCCTTCAGTGGCTCCCCTGTGGCCTCAGGCCACAGCCCATAGAAGAGGCCACACAGGGCCAGACAGCCTCTCCAGTCCTGTCTGCATCCTCCCCAGGGCTGAACCGAACCAGCAGCACTGTCTCACCTTTACTCTCTATTCCACAAGGGATGATCCTTTCCCCGCCTCTCCTCCCAGGTTAATCCTCTTCATGTTTTGGCCCCTCCCCTGACACCCCTCCACCAGGCTTCCCTGGTGGTTCAGTTGGTAAAGAATCTGCCTGCAATGCCAGAGACCCGAGTTCAATCCCTGGGTAGGGAAGATCCCCTGGAGAAGGGCATGGCAACCCACTCCAGTATTCTTGCCTGGAGAATCCCATGGACAGAGGAGCCTGGCGGGTTATAGTCATGGGGTCGCAAAGAGCGACAAACACACATACACAGTGATTCCCCCAGTCTGGGTCAAAGTTTCACAAACCTCATCTGCCTGTCTCACAAGGAATGTCCAGTTGACCATTCCCCCCACCACAGGCTGAGAGCTCCGAGTGGGTAGAGTTTGGGCCGGGGTCATCCTTGTACCCCAGCACTGCCCCTCCTTACCCACAGGGCTTGACACTGAACAGGCCCCAGGCTTGTCAGGACAGGAATCTCAGGCCTGGATTTCCCAGCTCCACAGAAACACTGCCTGGCCTGTCTCAGCCCTTGCCTGAGGCTAACACATTCACTCAGCCTTCCATACCAGGAACTGGGCCAGCCACTCAGGTCACACTCCAAGTCTGGCCTCACCTTCTCCCCGTACTCCTGCTGGCTCAGGGAGGGGCTCGCTGGGGTTGGGGATCCCAGAAGGAGCCAGAAAGGAGCCTGGCCCTTCCCTGTCTGATACCTCTCCCATCCCAATGACGGAGTCTGGGGACGCACCTCCCCACAACCCCAGTTTGAACCAGGTCTCTTGCCGCCTCCTGTCGCTGTGGTCTGTCCTCAACTTCTACCGCATCTACCTCCCAATAATTAAACATATTTAATCATCCCTGGTGGCTCAGACAGTAAAGAAATCACCTGCGACGCAAGAGACGTGGGTTCGATCTCTGAGTCAGGAAGATTTCCTGGAGGAGGGCATGGCTACCCACTCCAGTACTCTTGCCTGGGGACTTCCATGGACAGAGGAGCCTGGCGGGCTACAGTCCGTGGGGTCACAAAGAGTCAGACATGACTGAGCGACTGAGTACTCACAACCATCCAACAGGTAAGAGAGCTCCCGGGGCCTTGAGCCTAGCTCCCCTTCCGGCTTCTCATTCCTGGAGGTTCTGGCATCTGTGTTTTCAGGGCCTTGGGGGCAGGGCTATTTGACTCAGTGCAGCTCAGTAAACACGGTGGAGCACTGTCTGCAGTAGGCAATGGTGCCAGCCAGGCTGCCTCCCTCCCCGCTGCCCCTGGGGCCCAGACGAGGAGAAGGAGTCCATCTACCTGTCGGGCACAGGAAACCCAAGGCCCAGAGAGGGTGAGAAACTTCCCCAAGGTCACAGAGCCCAGGAGCAGAGATCTGGTTAAGGACTTGGGAGTTGATTAAATATTTACTTTATCATCTTGTGGGTACACATGGTTGATAAAATACACACAGCTCCTGCCTGTGTGAAGTTCACCGGTTGGTGTGAGGGGTGATGGATAAAAAAGGCACAAACCTATAGAAAGGCGGATCGTGCTACCTACTAGGGTGAGAGGAAGCCTGGAGTGTGATGGGGAAGAGTGGGGAGCACTGAGGACAGGAGGTTTGGGAGGGCTTCTCAGAGGAGATGAGTTTTAGCTTTGAAATTTGAAAGATATACAGAGTGGCCATACAAGGATTTAGGAGGAAGAGCGTTCAGGCAAAGGCCTTGAGGTGAGAATGGGCTTGAGTTGGTCTGGGTGGAGCAGTTGGGGTGGGGGGTGGCGTGGGGCGCAGGCAGAAAGGTGAAGCTGGAGCCTGGAAAAGGGCCTGGAGTTTCCTGGGCTGTAGCGAGAGCCTTGAACTTTATTTAAATGCACTGGAAAGCCTATAGATGTTAAGCAAGAGGGAGTGACACGATTCAATGTATGTTTTTGAAATATCCCCCTGGCAGCTGCTCAGAGGGGGATTACAGGGGGACAGGTAGGAGCAGAGAGGCGGGCGAGGAGGCTGGGACGCCCTCTTGGGGGGTGGTGAAGGTGGCTCATCCCAGGGGTCGGGGGCAGGGGAGATGGCAGAGGGGCAGGGGAGGTGGAGAAGAGCATGATTCAATTGCATGTGGAGGAAGCGCCCACAGTCCTTGCTTGCATCGGGAGCGTGGGCGCACACAGAGGGCGGAATCGAGATGAATCCCCAGGCTTTGGGTTTGAGTGGATGGAGTTGCTGTTAGCTGAGATGGGGAAGCCTGGGTAGGAGCCAGCTGAGGGCAAAAAGTCACAAGTTCGGCATTGGCCAAATTATGTTGGAAAAACCTTTTAAGTATCCATGGTGATGTGGAAAAAATGAATACTTCAGCCAACACTCATTGCACACATTCTGCATCAGGCAATTTAATCCCTTCATCAACCCCTAGGAATAGGTACTGTTATTATGCCCATTTCCTTGATGAGGAAACTGAGGCTTGGAGTAGGATGTAGCGTATAGGATGAGAAGAAAGCCAGGCAGAGTTTCAAGACGCCCTCATGTCTAAAAGACCATGGGCGGGGGATGCCTCTGAAGGGAGTCCTGGGCTCCCAGAAGGTGGTTCTTCTGGATCATCCTGATGTTGCCAGGGGTCACGTGAGAGAAGGTTGGGATGACAGAGTGTCCAGGGGGTGGAGACACAGCTTGGGTGCAGAGGAGTAGGGGCTGGGAGCTGGATCACAAGAGCTCAGGAAGGAACAGGAAGGGGAGAGGAGGACAGAGAAAGTGGCCTCACATTTTCCAACATCTAAGTCTGGCTGGAGAGGGCAGGAGAGAGACGGGGGCAGCTAACAGGGGCTGAGGGTCCTGGGCTGCCGCCCTGCCCATCTGGGGGCAGGGACGCCCATTTGCCAGAGGGATGGACACTTCAGAATAACTTCCTTTCTGATACAGTCCAGCTGGCGGTGCCCCAGTCCTGTGTTAGCATGGAGCGCTCCCTCCCATCCGTGGATTTTCTTCAGGGGACCCAGGACAGGGTGTGGGGTTAGGGGAGGCAGATGACTCACTGTCACTTCTCTCAACCCCCAGTATTCCCACACAAACCAGGGCTTTGTCAGAGCCAAGAGGTGTGTGGGGCACCCTGGTGCTTCCTGGGGACTGTGGGCCTGTAGGGGACCAGGGTGCTCAAATGCCAGAACAAGGAGCCTCACCTGGCTGCTGGACTAGGCGCCCTCCACGCTTAGAAACTTAACATCAAAAGGAAGTGGGGTGATGGGGAGGAATCGGGAGATTGGGATTGACACATGCATACTATTGATACTATGTATAAAATAGATGACTAATGAGAACCTACTCTATAGCACAGGGAACTCTACCTAATATACTGTGGTGACCTGAATAGGAAGGAAGTCCAAAAGGGAGGGGATATATGTATATGTGTGACTGATACACTTTGCTGTACAGTAGAACCTAACGCATTCTAAAGCAACTATATTCCCAAACATTTAATTAAAAAAAAAAAAGAAAGAAACCAGCAAACACTTTCCCCACTTCAGAAAGTCCAGAGTGACCACAGCTCTCAGCTGAGTTAGCCATCCCCCTGGAAGTGTGCTCCTGGGAGTTTTAGGCCCAGAGTGGGGAAGGGTCTTGCCCAACACCTCATTCCATTGGTCAACCCCTCCTTCATCAGTGCCACCAGATGCTAATCCTCTGGCATTGTCACCTCCTCCTGGAAGCCTTCCCTGATTCTCTTCCAGGCTGGATGAGGGACTTCCCTTGCATTCCCAAAGCCCGTCAGGTATAACATCACCAGACTTGCCTATCCGATTGTCTATCCGATTGTCTGCATGTCCACTTGGCTCCACAAATTGAGGGCAGAGGCCACATCTGATCCACAGCAGTGCCCAGCTCAGGGTCTGCACAGAGCTGAGGTGTGGGTGTGTTCGTTGAACAGATCTCATCTGAACCGAACCGGTGGTGCCTTGTGAAGGCCCACAGACTTTGATCCTTCTCTGGCTCCCAGGCAGAGTACCACATTTCGGGCTTAGCATACCTACCAAGTGGACGTGCAGAGGCACAGAGGCCCTGAAAGAAAGGAAACTGAAAGGGACACCCGGCTTCTCATGCTCATGTTCCAGGGGAGGAAGCTGAAGCTCAGAGCGACAAAGGCACGGTCCACGGGCATAACGTGAATCATGCTCAGATGGTCTTGGCCCTGTTCTATGGCTCTCCTCCCAGGAAAGCTAAAGCCTAGGTTTCCTCATCTGCAAAACTGGGCTAGATGCAGCAGCCTCTGGAAGCTCAGGCACGGTCCAGTTCTGTGAACTCACAGACGCCAGGCGCCGCGGTAGGGGAGGAGGGATCATTCCAGAGGCTGTTTATCATCTTGTCGTACCCCCTTGAGCTCTTGGAGCAAAACATTCCCAAGGAGCAGGGTGATTCATCACAGCACCATTTGCCAGTTCCAGAGAAAAGACAGACCATGAAATACATTCTGCAACTGTTAAACAGGAGACAAGGAAATTTTAAGATTAAGTTTCTTTTTAGTGGACAGAGACGGAATTGGGATATATATATATATATATATATATATATACATTTTTTTTTCCTCCCAGAGATTCAGGCTTTGAGGGAAGGAAACTACCATGGTTTGAGCCAAATTGTCCCCAGATGCAAGGTGGCATCCTCAGTGAACACCGAGGACAACATTGCTTTTTAAACAGCATGGAGGACTGAACCTGACAAGAGCCACTGTGAAGGCTGACTGACTGGATGTGAGTTAAAACCAAATTAGGTTGGATCCTTTTGTTGTTCTTGGCACTAATCCATTCCAGAACTCTGATGGTCAAAAGGAAGATCAGCAACTTATCTTGCTTGCTCCACTTAAACTAAGCAAAGGAGAGCTTGCTGGATGGTTTGGACATCTTGTAACTCAAGAAGACATGGAGGGAGGTAACAGGTGAGTCTGGTTGGGGGATCTAGGGGAAGCATGGTTTAATTGCGGTGAACTTGAATGGTGAGCTTCCACCATTCACAGAAAACCACAGGAACTGCTCCAGCAGTGCAGGGACAGATGGATAACCCCATCTCTTATTTCGAAGTCACTGGATATCTATGCCCTGAGTTCGCATCTCTCATAATACAACTGTTATATTCAACTCTTTAAAAAATGGTACTTTTTGTATGTTGGTAAATGCCAGGGGTCAGGGTAGGGGGTGGGAGGGGAGATGGGAAGTTAGTGTTTAATGGGGACAGAGTTTCAGTTTAGGAAGGTGAAAAATTCGGGAAATAGATGGTGGTGCATAGTGTAAATGTACTTAGTGCCACTGAACTACACACTTAAATATGGTTAAAATAGTACATGTTACATTATGTGACTTTTACCTCAAAAAAAAAATTGGGGGGGTCATAAATGATATTTATTAAGAATGCATATTCTCATGATTCAAAACCAAATACTTTAAAGGAATGGTATTCCTAATAAAAACTGACATGAAAGTGTTTTAAAATTGTAATAAAAAGCGAACATTTAAAACACCATTGTCTCTAGAAACACAGACTTTAAGGATTAAAAGTAACTCCAAACTGTCAGAATTAAAAGCTCACGTCACAGAAACGCTTAATCAGGACTGACCAACAGATTACAATAATGGTGGTGGTTTAGTCACTAAGTCGTGTCCGACTCTTGCGATCTCATGGACTGTAGCCTGCGAGGCTCCTCTGTTCATGAGATTTTCTAGGCAACAATACCGAACTGGGTTAAAAAAAAATTTTTTTTAATTGTACTTCTCACTCCCATGACCTGACTGGGCAGAAGTGGGAGTTAACTTGACCTCTTTGCCCAAGTGAGGTTGTGTGATAACAGTAAGAAATTTCCAGAGATATGGCTTCTAATTTGACTCGGATGCCAAGAAGCTAAGTCTCCTCACTGGGACTCAAGTTTCCCCAACTGTAAAATCATAGGGAAGAGAATGGGTAGAGTGAAAAGAGAGGACCCCTGAGGCATGGGCTTTGAAATCACACAACCTGGATTCTAATCTCATTTTTCTAGCTGTGTGTCCTGAGGAAAGTTGCTTAACTTTTCTGAGCCTCAATTGTCTCATCTGTAAAGCAGAGACAATAACATCTACCCATGGGATTTGCTGACAGGTTAAATAACATGATGTGTACAAAGCACATAGCTTAGTGTTTGGCCCATATGAATTTTTTTTTTTTTATGAAGGTATGGTTTACACATAGTGAAATGCTCAGATCTTCAGCATTCAACTTTGATGATTGCATAGCAAGATACAGAACATTTCAATCACTGCAGAAAGTTTTCTCATGCCCCTTCCTAGGCAACACTTCTCCCGGGGTGGCGGGGGGGAAAGAGATTTGATTTCTATCACCACAGGTTAGTTTCATCTGTTTTACAATTCCATACAAATAGAATTAGGCAGTATATATTGTATTTGTGTGTTTGTGGGGATTTTTAGCTTCCTCAGCATGACAGTTTTGAGGGTCATTCCTATTACTGTGTGAGTGAGTAGGATGCTTCCTTTATGGTGTGTAGTATTTCATCACATAAATGCAGTACAGCTTTTCTATTATGAGCTTCCCTGGTGGCTCAGAGGTTAAAGCATCTGCCTGTAACGTGGGAGACCTGGGTTCGATCCCTGGATCGGGAAGATCCCTGGAAAAGGAAATGGCAACCCACTCCAGAATTCTTGCCTGAAGAATCCCATGGACAGAGGAGCCTGGTGGGCTACAGTCCACAGGGTCACAAAGAGTCAGACACAACTGAGCGACTTCACTTTCACTTTTTCCATTGTACTGGTGATGAGCCTCTGGGCTATTCCCAGTTTTTGCCTGTTATGAGGAAAGCTGCTATAAATCTTCTCATTAGAATTTAGTAGAAGACTTTCATGGACAGATATTTTCATTTCTCTTGGGTAGATACTTGGGAGTGGAATGTTGGATCATAGGGTAGATGTATGTTGCACCTTTGAAAGAAACTCCCAAATGATCTTCTAGAGGGGTTGTATCATTTCACATTTCCATCAGTGACGTATGAGCATTCTAGTCACTTCAAACCCTCGCCAACATTTGGAGTGGTCAGTCTTATGGATCTTGGTCATTCTGGTATCACATCAGGTTTTAACTTGCACTTCTCCATGACTAGTGACTCCCTGCCATGCGCTCATGTAGAAGACTTTCCAGGCAGCTCGTCTCCCCTTTGCTGCTGTGTAGCTTTCACGCTCTATGATTAGAAGGACTGACGAACAAATAAGGGGGGAAACTATGACCAAATCTACTGAAAATGTAAAGAGCTCTGCAAATACAAAATCAAACATAAGCTCAGCCTGGAATCCCTCCACTGACTTGGGTTTCCCAGGACTAGGGAGCTAAGGACTTGCTTTTCTTGAATGAACTGGGGGACAAGATCATGGCTGACTTGATGTCAGAATTTTTTTTTTTTTTTGGCTGTACCGTGTAGCGTGCGTGATTTTTGGTTTCTCAACCAGGGATTAAATCCCTGCCCCCTACAGTGGAAGTGCAGAGTCTTTTTTTTTAAATTTTATTGTAGTATTACTTTGAGGTTTCCCAGGTAGCTTGTGGTAAAGAATCTGCCTGCAATGCAGATGCAATACCTGAGTCATGAAGATCCCCTGGAGAAGGAAATGGCAATCCACTCCAGTATTCTTGCCTGGGAAATCCCAGGGACAGAGGAGCTTGGTGGGCTTCAGTCCATGGGGTCGCAAAGAGTCGGAGACAACTTAGCCGCTAAACAAGTGCTATTTTTTATTTTTTAAGGAAGCTCATTCTATTTCACACTGTGACTGTACCAATTTATATCCCCATCAATAGTGCACAAGGGTTCACTTTTCTCCACATCCTAGCCAACCCTATTTATCTATTTTTGATAATAGGCAAACTAAAAGACGTAGAGATATCTCACAGTGATTTTAATTTGCATTTCCCTAATGATTAGCCATGTTGAGCATCCTTTCATGTACCTGTTGGCCATTTGTATATATATTTTGTGTGTGTGTGTGTGGAAAAATGTCTATTCAGATCTGCTTATTTTCTAATTGGATTATTTGTGTTTTGTTATTGAGTTGTAGGCTTTCCTTACTTTTTTTGGATATTGATTCATTATCAGACAGAGGACATGAAAATCTTTTTAAAGTTTCGCAGTTGCCTCATTTTGTTGTTGCTTCTGTAGTGCATCAAAGATTTACACTTCTTTTGTAGTGCAACAGATTTTTGATACTTTTTTTTTCTTTTTGTTGCTTGTTGGTACTGTCAATGATTTTTTTGGGTAGGAAGCAGGGAGTCAACCACTGGACCACCAGGGAAGTTCCCAGAATGTTTTAATGATAAACTTGTCCCTGACTGAATAATCATGTTCACTGCTGCCTTTTATAAACTGCCTACTCTGCTCCAGTAGTAGCACGGTACATGTCTTTACACACGGTATGTGTATTTTTACAATAACCCTGCAAGGTTGTTATATGATCTCTATTCGGTGGTCTCTAAACACCAGGTATGAATTTCATTTATTTACTTTTGGCTGCACTAGGTCTTCCTTGCCACACACGGGCTTTCTCTAGTTGCGGTGATCAGGGGCTAGTCTTCACTGCGGTGCACGGGCTTCTCATCGCTGTGGCTTCTCTTATGGAGCACAGGCTCTAGGTGCATGGGCTTCAGTGGTTGCAGCTCATGGGCCCTAGAGTGCAGGCTCAGTGGTCGTGGCTCACAGGCTTTAGTTGCTCCATGGCATGTGGAATCTTCCTGGACCAGGGATCAAACCCATGTCTCCTGCATCTGCAGGCAGATTCTTATCCACAGAACCAGGTAAGTCCAAAGATATGAATTTCTTTGCCTAACACCACACAGCTACATCTCCATGGGGTCTAGATTCAAACTGCAACTGTGGCTCCAAAATCTCAGTCAAGTTGCTTTTTATTCAGCTATGAAAAGGAATGAAGTGCTGATACATGCTGCAACATCGACGAACCTCACGAAATATTGGGCTAAGCGAAAGACGGCAGACATAAATGGTCACCCAGTGTGTGATTCCATTTATGCCAAGTATCCAGAAAGGGTAAATCTACCTTTAGACGGATAGCGAGTAGGTGGTTGCCTAAGGTTGTGGGGAGAGGAGAACTGGAGAAATTGTTTAATGGCTGTGGGCTTTTCTCTTGGGGTGACAAAAATGGTTTGCAACTAGATGGAGATGGTGGTTACACAACACAGTAAATGTAATAAATGTCACTGAACTGAATACTTACGAATTTTTTTTTAATGTGTTTGCACCGGGTCTTAGTTGCGGCATGTGGGATCTTTGATCGTCACTGTGGCATGCGAAATCTTTAGTTGCAGCATGTGGCATCTAGTTCCCTGACCAAGGATTGAACCCGAGCCTTCTGCATTGGGAGTGCAGTCTTAGCCACTGGACCACGAGGGAAGTCCCTAAAACGGTTAATTTTATGTTACATGACTTTTACCTCAATAAAATTTTTTAAAACCAAACACTTCACCCTGCCATCTTTTCCTCATTAATGAGCATAATCTTACCACGAATGATTAAGTCCTTGGGGTAGTAAAGTTCCCCAGCACCTGGTCCCAATCTTTTCTCTCCCAGAGAATCCCTGCTTGCTTGAGAATTTCAGGGAGGAAATGGCAGCATGACCCAGAGAATGGGCCCTAGAGTCAGCCTGCCTGAGTTCAAGTGCAGGCACCTCCATGTTCTCATCCGTAAAATGGGGCTGCTAATGCTACCGGGCTCATGGGGTTGTTTGAAGATGGACCAGTATCGGGCATGTAGTGTCCGGGCACAGGGAGTGTTTAGAGGTGCTGTCTACGCACCAGGCTGTACTGTCAGGGCAGACCACCTGCTTCTACTGTGTGGACCAGTATCGGGCGTGCAGTGTCCGGGCACAGGGAGTGTTTAGAGGCGCTGTCTACTCACCAGGCTGTACTGTCAGGGCAGACCACCTGCTTCTACTGCCACCCGTGCTGCAAATGTTTAATGAGCGCCTGCTACATGCCAGGCACTCTTGTAGGCCTTGGGGATTCATCTCTAAGCAAGAACAATAGAATTCTTTCTTGGAGTTCACACTCCAGTTGGGGTACAAGACGATAAACAGACAACGTAAATAAAATGCACAGTACATTGCGTGGTGCCTGCTCAGTTGTTCAGTCATTTGCGACCCCATGGGCTGCAGCCTGCCGGGCTCCTCTGTCCATGGAATTCTCCAGGCAAGAACACTAGGGTGGGTTGTCATTTCCTTCTCCAGGGGCTCTTCCCGACCCATACTAAAGAGGAAAAGATAAATAAAGGGTGTGGATAGGGAGTTTGGGGGAAACATTAGCATTTTTTAATTGGGTGGCCAGAGGTTTCCCTGAGTAATGTTGAGGGCAGGGAGGTGTCTGCATCTCTTCTCGCTGCTCTAGCGAGTTAACACGAACTTAGTGGCTGAAAAAAACACAAACGTAGTATTTTACATTCTTCAGTTGGTTCAAAATGGGTCTCATGGGGCTGAAACCAAGGTGTTGGGGGAGCTGTGTTCCTTCCAGAGGCTCCGGGGAGAATTCGTACCTTGCCTTTGTGAGCTTCTAGAAGCTGCCCACATTCCTTGGCTCACAGGCCTGCATCATTCCAGCATCCACCTCTGTCATCACGCCTTCTTCTCTTTGACATTTCCTACCTCCCTCTTTTCCTTATAAAGACCCTTGTTGGGGCTTCACTGGGGGCTCCGTCAGTGGTAGAGAATCTGCCTGTCAGTGCAGGAGACACAGCTCAATCCCCGATGCAGGAAGATCCCACATGCTGTGGGGCAACTAAGCCCATGTGCCACAACTACTGAGCCTGTGCTCTAGAGCCCAAGAGCCACAACTGCTGAAGCCCACGCACCCAGAGCCTGTGCTCAAGAGAAGCCACCGTAGTGAGAGGCCTGAGCACTACGGTGAAGTGCAGACCGCACTCGCTGCAGCTAAAGAAAAGCCTGAGCAGCAGTGAAGACCCAGCATAGCCAAAAATAAATAAAATTCTACATATATGTATATGTATACATGTATACATATATACACACATATATGTATGTACTTATATATATACTTATGTGTATATATATACACATATGTATGTATGTATTTATATATATATATATATACACACACTTGTGTGTATATATATACACATATATATGTATGTATGTACTTATATATATACACACATATATATAAAGACCCTTGGGCCCACCTGGATAATCCAAAATACTCTCCCCATTTCAAAATGCTTAATCACATCTGCACAGTCCCTTTTGCCATGTAAGGTGACATAGTCACAGGTCCTAGGGATTAGGATGGGGACATCTTCTGTCCACCACATGAGGCATAGTATCTAGAGGACAGCAAGTGCAAAGGCCCTGAGGCAGGGCTTGCCAGGCATGTCTGAGGAAGATGGAGACCAGTGAAGATGGAGGGGAGTGGGCAAGAGAGGAGTGGTCTCTCTTGAGGTCAGAGGGGGGAAGAAGCTTCAATGGCTCTTGCAGATCCTTCTGGGTCCCAGTGAGGACTGTGACCTTAATCCAAATAAGCTGAGAGCAGGTGAGGGACATAACCTTATGGGTTTTAATGGGATGCTTCTGGCTGCTGTGTCGAGAACAGACTCTCCATTGCAGAGTCTGTGGGATATTGCAGGTGGCTGCAATATCCATGAGATGATGCCAGCTGGACCATGGCAATAGAGGGAAGCAGTGAGATGGGTCTAAATCTGGATTTTGAAGGTCAAGTTGCAAGGAACCACTTAGGAATCAAAAGTGAGGTGTCACGGAAAAGAGGGGAGTCAAGGATCAACAACTGAAAGGACTGAGATGCTCTCCAAGATGGGAAGACCACAAAGTCAGGCCTGGGGCTGCTGGTGTCAGGACTTTGAGATGCCTGTTGGGTATCCAGAGGGAGATACTTAGTAGAAAGTTGATTTATGAGTCTGGAGTTTGGGTGAGGGATCTGGAGGGATGTTGGTGAGATATCGGCATGTTGGTATTTAAAGCCATGAGCCTGGATGAGCTCTCCCAGGAAGTACAGGCAGAGCGATCAAGGACTGATCAAGGACTGGGTCCCTTTGCTGAGGAGGAACCAGTGACTTAGGAAGAAAACCAGGCCAGGGCGGGGTCCTGGAAGCCTCGAGAGTGCCAAATCCTGCCAACACTATCCAAAGTGAGTGCAGAGCAAGGATGGCGGAGCAGAGGACTGTTCTCTGGCCAACAGCCTCTACGGGAGACAGTGTATGGGAGCTGGACTACAAGGCAGCCCTGCCATTCCAGAGCTGTCTTCCTCCAGGCAGCTGGACAGATCTGCTCGAGAGGTCTGACCCCTGCTCTCCCAGCATCATTTCCCTCTGGTCTCAGCTCCAGTTGGGCTTTTAAGACTCAGTTCAGTCACTCCCCTCTGCCACGTGGCTGTGCTGCCCCCCAGGGCTGAGCTGGGGGCCCCAACCCGGCTCCCACAGCTCCCCACTGGGCAGCTCTCCACACCAAGCCTGTGTACATGTCTCAGTCTCCCACTGGGCTTCTCAGAAGCTTCCTGTTTGGGCATCCCCCGGCCTAGCGTGGTGTGAGGTGTCAGACCCTCAGTAAACATCTGAGAACACACTCAGCAGAAGCCCCTTCCCCTGGGATATGGCTGTGTCCAGTGCTTTGTCATGCAGACGCTTCCGTCCCCTGAAACTTGGGGTGCTGGGATCCTTCCGGGCCCTTGCAGCAGACTGGCCATCACAGCACCCACCTGCTAACACTCACTGAAGAGCTGTTAAATATCAGGAAAGGGGCCAAGGACTGGGTCCAAGTTCAAGTCCTGGCACTCACGAGTCATCAGGACTTCAGTCTCCCATCTTTGAAAGGGAGAGGACGCACGCTCATCCCTTAAGCTCCTCCTCCTCAGCTGTGACCTCTGGGAGTGTGTTTGGCAAACTAAACCAGCCGGGCATTCGGAGGTACCACAGTCAAGGCTTCTCCCTGGCGATTCGGGCATGTGACTAGAACTGTGTGACCCACCCCAGGCCACGTGAGGCCTCCGAGTGGGTTCTCCTCAAGCCACTCTGAGGATAAGTGGCATCCTCACAGGCAGCCGGATCCGGGGACGGAGTGGGACCTGGCCCACGGAAACTCTAACACACACGTGGATGTTCATAGCGTTTCCACTGACAGTGACTAAGGGCTACATGAAGCAGTTGGCTGGACCCGTCCTGAAACTCATCCAAGATCTGCTCTGACCAGACCCCACTCAGGTCACCTTCTTTTCCAGGGGTGTGCCCTGCCTCACCCTCCAGGGCAGGGACCAGGCTCTGCCTCAGCACAGACAACACACAAGAGGCTCAGCGTGCGGGGCCATTCATTGACCTTTACTTCCCCAAATGACTGTGGTCAGGGGTTGAAGGAAATGGAGGGAGAGGAGGGGATACAGACAGAAGCAAAAAGCTACACCCTCAATGTGCTGTGATGGGCTGGACAGAGGTTTGTCTGTGACTGACAAGTCCCTGCCCCTATCCCCTATTTGAGATGCTCAGGAAGTCGGGACTCAAGAATACACACTCATTCAAGCCAAACCCCTTCCATCGGCTGGAGGAGGACCAGGCCTCTTAAGGCCTGGTTGCTGCACCAGTGGGACCACTGTGCTAATGGCCTTGGCGCGTTGACTTAAACAAATAGGGGAGGCCTGGCCTGGCTCCCTCTGCACAAGCAGAGACGAAGGTGACTGATTAGCAGGAGATCTGATCTGCGGGGTATAGATAATGGCAGAGGGTGGTGGTTGCGGCAGTAGATAAGGACTCTAAAGCGTAGTGTAAACCTACAAGGGGGTGACTAAAAGTAGGACACGGGGAGTAAGTCAGAAAATGGAACTCTGTGAGGTGACCCAACTTTTCAAGAAGCTTCCAGGACAGTCTCTGTTCACAGGGTATTTGGCCCCCTTGAACCCCTCAGGAAGGCAGAAGGAAGAAGTGGTGGTCTGCACTCCGGGGCCTGGGCACTGTCAGGATGGTCCAGATCTCTGTGGTCACAGGGCATCCCAGCCACTTGAGATCGTGTGCCACAGGAGGGCTGCCCTCAGGGCCCTCGTGCCAGGCTGCGAAGGCCGCCCCTTCTACCGCTTCTTCTTCGCCTCCTTCTTGGGTCTCTTGTTTGCAGAAGGAGCAGTGGCCTTGGGTTTCCTCGTCACCTCTGCACTTCGGGGCTCGGATGGTTCTGCCTCCTGTGTGATGACAGAGAGGAGAGTCCCGCTTAGACAAATCAAGCCTGACACCAGCGAAATGAGATCACGTCTGAAAGGACTCTGCAAACAGAAGCAGAGAAACCAGGGATGAAACCATCACCACGGGGACCTGGGAGCCGTGTGTTCCTGGACTGTCCCCGGGGAGCAGGTGAAGGATAAGGGAGGAGGCCTGAGGGGAGGGGCGGCCTTTGGAGTCTCACAGGCCTGGGGGGCACCGAGGCTCCCCCAGTTCCAGCCAAGTGACCTTGCTTGTGGGCAACTCCCTTCCCCTTTCTGCATCTCGGCTCACCCACCTATGGGATGGAAACAGTGATGCGCACCTTGCAGGGCTGATATGAGGCCAAAATGCTCGGGGAGAACCCGGGAAACGCACCCAGGGGCCGGTGGGACGCAGTGAGCAGGGCCTGGGCAGAGTACGGCTGGGGAGGCGGCGGTGGGCAGACTTTCTGCCGCTTGCTCTCCTTCTGGCCCTGCTATCCTCTACTCCCATTCAAGCCACAGAGGCGGGGAAGGGAAGGGTGGAGAGCGCAGCCACTACACAAGGTTCTGTGGCGCCTGGCAGGGGTGCCCTGTGGGAAAGGGCAGAGGGCAGCCTCAGGGCACAACTCAAGACTCTCCCTATGTCCAGGGCAGCTCTGGTTTTTATCTGTCATGTACACTGTGATTTGTTCCCTGTACGATCTGGTTTAAACAAAGGTTCTGCTGCTGAAAAAAAGTTTAAAACCACAAAGCCAGCCCTGGCCTTCAAGGGGCTGATAAAGAAAGTGGACTGTGGGGAGGGGAACTGGCCTGCCCCAGCCTCACAGGCTCATGTCAGAGGAGACTCTGGAGCGGGCCCTGTCCTGTTGGGAGTCTCCTCCTCCCTGTGATAAACTCAGCCAGGAAGGATGCTAGAGTTCCCATATAGCACAGAGAACACGAGCCACGGTCCGCAGGCCTGGTCGGGCCCACAGGCAGACCTCACTTGGCCTGCAGTGTTTATTTTTAGGAATTCGAGCCAGTTGGGAGATTTCCCATTCAACGTGGAGTCCTTGCTTTTCTTGAAAACTTTAAACATCCGGTGACACTGGCCTCACGGAAGAAATGGGCTGCGCACTGGCCGTCCCTTTATTCAGTGGCCCCGCCCCCTGCCCTGGCTCCCGCCACTCCACTGGCCCCAGCACTGTGGTAAAGAAACATTTTCAGTACTTGTGTTCTTTTGTTAAAAATGGGAGAAAAGCAGACTCAGAAGACAACGAGGGAGCACGGTGTTTCTAGAAAAGCATTTCTTCGCGTCTCACTGGCCAGCTCCCAGCTCGCTTCACTCTCAGTCCTTCTCTGCTCACTGTCGGCTTCTGGCCCCAGCCTCGAGCTTCCCTCAGACAGAAGAGGCTGGACTGTGGTTGTAGACGGGCGGTCCCCACCTAAGGCCCAGTCCAAAGGTGCACCGGCTGCCTCTTATCAGCCTTCACTAGCTCTCCACCCTCCTCGCCTGCCAGCAAGGAAACCAGGCGTAAAGGCCCAGCCCAGTTCCAAGCACCCATGGGTGATCCTCCCTAGATAACCAGGGGGCCAGCCCCTGGCTGGCCAGATCTCTGATTGAGCTCAACCAGTCCCCTTGCAGTGATGCTGTTTATGAAAGAGAAGGAGGGAGGGTGGAAGGGAAGAAGGAAGGAAGAAGAAAAAAGGGAAAAAAAGCTACCCTATTAAAAAAACAAAGAGAACAAAACCTCAGAGGAGACACTGTGTCAAGCGCACAGGCTGACAGCTGCAGAGCCAGCAGGAGGGCGATGGTTTAAGGCCGACCTCACAAGCACAACGCCTCTGGAGACTTTGGGAACTGGAAACAGTCCCCAGTCCAGTACCTGTGTGGCCAGTGGAAACCCGTCAGTCCCTGCGTGCCCCGAGCAAACAAGATCTGATTAAACAGAAGGGTTTCTGCACAAGGGACTTGCCAGGCCTGCCAGGATCTCCAGGGATGGAGCCCCACTCTCAGCTCAAACCTGGGGTCTCCTCTGATTTTAGTGGGGCCGGTTCATAACCCAGAGACGAGGACACCCAGCTGCCATCCCTCCTTTACTCCACAGACCTCTCTGGCACCTCATCCTGTCTGTCACCGGCCAGATCTCTCTCCTGGCCCAGCGTGGAACGGGCACCTCCCAGGCACCTCCAGCTCAAGTGTCGCAGACAGAGCATGGCCCCTCTGCAGCCGGCCTGGCCTTCCTCCTCCACCACACCCCCTCCAGTAGGCAGAACAACCCGAGTCCCAGCGACTCCACCGCCCCTTTGCTCCCCTCTGTCCAACAGTCACCAAATCCTGCTGACTTCACCTCCTCCACCTTGACTTGGCCACTGTCTTGAGCATCAAAGGCCCTAATTCTTTATGCCATGACTCGTGTACCTGCCAAAAGAATTTTTCTAAAATGCAGATCCTTTCCACGTTAAACCTTCCAGTGGCTTCCATCACCCACAGTCTTTTATGTCCTGGGATGGCAGCTAAGGAGGCCACCTCTCCAGCCTCTCCTCCATCCCCCACACCAGGCCAGGCCCCAGTGCTTCCACTGCTCAGCCCTAAGCAAGAGGAGCACCCTTCTCTCCTTGGTCGCCCAGCAAAGCCCTCCCCACGGCCTGGCCCCCCCAGGAACACACCGCTACTCCCTTCCAGCCTTCTTCCTCCACTCTTCTTCCAGCAGGTGCATGCCCTCCACCCTGATGCCCCAGGAACCTCAACAACGCACGTGCTCATGATGGTCTCCCCTCCTAGCCTGTGAGCCCCTTAGACGGCTTCAACTGTTTCTGAAAGAATGAATGAAATCAAAGAACACACAAGATCTCCCATAACCATGGGAACTTCTCCCTTGCTTTATCATCATGAAAATACAGCACTTAAGACTAGATCTGGGGCTTCCCTGAGTGGCTCAGTCAGCAAGAATCTGCCTGCCAATGCAGGGGACGTGGGTTCGATCCCTCCTTCGGGAAGATCCCACATGTGGTGGAGGAACGAAGCCTGTGTACCCACAACCACTGAAGCCCATGCGCCCTAGAGCCTGTGCTCGCAACAAGAGAAGCCCAAAACGAAGAGCAGGCCCTGCTCGCCACAACTAAAGAAAGCTCGGGCACAGTAGTGAAGCCAAAAAATCAGATCAGATCAGTCACTCAGTTGTGTCCGACTCTTTGCAACCCCATGAATCGCAGCACACCAGGCTTCCCTGTCCATCACCAACTCCCGGAGTTCACTCAAACTCACGTCCATCGAGTCAGTGATGCCATCCAGCCATCTCATCCTCTGTCGTCCCCTTCTCCTCCTGCCCCCAATCCCTCCCAGCATCAGAGTCTTTTCCAATGAGTCAACTCTTCGCATGAGGTGGCCAAAGTACTGGAGTTTCAGCTTTAGCATCATTCCTTCCAAAGAAATCCCAGGGCTGATCTCCTTCAGAATGGACTGGTTGGATCTCCTTGCAGTCCAAGGGACTCTCAGGAGTCTTCTCCAACACCACAGTTCAAAAGCATCAATTCTTCGGTGCTCAGCCGTCTTCACAGTCCAACTCTCACATCCATACATGACCACAGGAAAAACCATAGCCTTGACTAGACGAACCTTTGTTGGCAAAGTAATGTCTCTGCTCTTGAATATGCTATCTAGGTTGGTCATAACTTTCCTTCCAAGGAGTAAGCATCTTAATTTCATGGCTGCAGTCACCATCTGCAGTGATTTTGGAGCCCAGAAAAATAAAGTCTGACACTGTTTCCCCATCTATCTCCCATGAAGTGATGGGACTGGATGCCATGATCTTCATTTTCTGAATGTTGAGCTTTAAGCCCACTTTTTCACTCTCCACTTTCACTTTCATCAAGAGGCTTTTTAGTTCCTCTTCACTTTCTGCCATAAGGGTGGTGTCATCTGCATATCTGAGGTTATTTATATTTCTACCGGGAATCTTGATTCCAGCTTGTGTTTCTTCCAGTCCAGCGTTTCTCATGATGTACTCTGCATATAAGTTAAATAAACAGGGTGACAATATACAGCCTTGATGTACTCCTTTTCCTATTTGGAACCAGTCTGTTGTTCCATGTCCAGTTCTAACTGTTGCTTCCTGACCTGCATACAAATTTCTCAAGAGGCAGATCAGGTGGTCTGGTATTCCCATCTCTTTCAGAATTTTCCACAGTTTATTGTGATCCACACAGTCAAAGGCTTTGGCATAGTCAATAAAGCAGAAATAGATGTTTTTCTGGAACTCTCCTGCTTTTTCCATGATCCAGCGGATGTTGGCAATTTGATCTTTGGTTGCTCTGCCTTTTCTAAAACCAGCTTGAACATCAGGAAGTTCACAGTTCACGTACTGCTGAAGCCTGGCTTGGAGAATTTTGAGCATTACTTTACTAGCGTGTGAGATGAGTGCAATTGTGCGGTAGTTTGAGCATTCTTTGGCATTGCCTTTCTTTGGGATTGGAATGAAAACTGCCCTTTTCCAGTCCTGTGGCCACTGCTGAGTTTTCCAAATTTGCTGACATATTGAGTGTAGCACTTTCACAGCATCATCTTTCAGGATTTGAAAGAGCTCAACTGGAATTCTATCACCTCCACTAGCTTTGTTTGTAGTGATGCTTTCTAAGGCCCACTTGACTTTACACTCCAGGATGTCTGGCTCTAGGTCAGTGATCACACCATCGTGATTATCTGGGTTGTGAAGCTCTTTTTTGTACAGTTCTTCTGTGTATTCTTGCCATCTCTTCTGCTTCTGTTAGGTCCATACCATTTCTGTGCTTTATCGAGCCCATCTTTGCATGAAATGTTCCTTTGGTATCTCTGATTATCTTGAAGAGATCTCTAGTCTTTCCCATTCTGTTGTTTTCCTCTATTTCTTTGCATTGATCGCTGAAGAAGGCTTTCTTATCTCTTCTTGCTGTTCTTTGGAACTCTGCATTCAGATGTTTATCTTTCCTTTTCTCCTTTGCTTTTCGCTTCTCTTCTTTTCACAGCTATTTTTAAGGCCTCCCCAGACAGCCATTTTGCTTTTTTGCATTTCTTTTCCATGGGGACGGTCTTGATCCCTGTCTCCTATACAATGTCACGAACCTCATTCCATAGTTCATCAGGCACTTTATCTGTCAGATCTAGGCCCTTAAATCTATTTCTCACTTCCACTGTATAATCATGAGGGATTTGATTTAGGTCATACCTGAATGGTCTAGTGGTTTTCCCTACTTTCTTCAATTTAAGTCGAATTTGGCAATAAGAAGTTCATGGTCTGAGCCACAGTCAGCTCCTGGTCTTGTTTTTGCTGACTGTATAGAGCTTCTCCATATTTGGCTGCAAAGAATATAATCAATCTGATTTTGGTGTTGACCATCTGGTGATGTCCATGTGTAGAGTCTTCTCTTGTGTTGTTGGAAGAGGGTGTTTCCTATGACCAGTGCATTTTCTTGGCAAAACTCTATTAGTCTTTGCCCTGCTTCATTCTGTATTCCAAGGCCAAATTTGCCTGTTACTTCAGGTGTTTCTTGACTTCCTACTTTTGCATTCCAGTCCCCTATAATGAAAAGAACATCTTTCTTGGGTGTTAGTTCTAAAAGATCTTGTAGGTCTTCATAGAACTGTTCAACTTCAGCTTCTTCAGCGTTACTGGTTGGGGCATAGACTTGGATTACTCTGATATTGAATGGTTTGCCTTGGAAACAAACAGAGATCATTCTGTCGTTTTTGAGATTGCATCCAAGTACTGCATTTCGGACTCTTCTGTTGACCATGATGGCTACTCCATTTCTTCTGAGGGATTCCTGCCCGCAGTAGTAGATATAATGGTCATCTGAGTTAAATTCACCCATTCCAGTCCATTTCAGTTTGCTGATTCCTAGAATGTCGACATTCACTCTTTCCATCTCTTGTTTGACCACTTTCAATTTGCCTTGATTCATGGACCAAAAAATAGTGTAAATAAATTAATTTAAAAAGACTAGGCCTCACTTTTTGCATAGGGACAGAGGACACAGCAGATTTTAAACCCAATATACGCACCCTAAGTCAACATCTAGACATAGCCATCAATAAGAACAGTAACAGTAAGAGCCACAATAGCTGCTAATATTTACAACATGCCAGACTCCATGTTCTGTGGTCTGGACATGTCTTATTTTTCCCTCACAAAATGCCGTAACATGCCCCATTTTAAAGAAGAGACATTCAAAGAGGTTATGTGACCTGCGTCCGCTGGTAAGCAGCAAGGCCAGGATGAACCTAAGCCGAATGGTATATTGCCTCTTTCAGGTTTCCT
Source organism: Bos mutus (assembly GCF_027580195.1). Taxonomy (NCBI): domain Eukaryota; kingdom Metazoa; phylum Chordata; class Mammalia; order Artiodactyla; family Bovidae; genus Bos; species Bos mutus. Next base: position 50,588,366 of record NC_091629.1, on the reverse strand, counting down.
AGTGGCCTCGGGCTGATGGACATCAAGAATTGGAGTGAACTGTGAATCTACTTTCTGTTTAGCCAAATCTGGAAGCACGGGGGATGGTGGACTGACAAAAACAGCTTGTTCAGGACCCTGCCGATGGGTGGCTCAGGACCCCCTGCTTGCGGCAGGAGTCAGGAAAGCGGTTTTGTGCTCCTCGAGTCAGGCTTTGCTCCTACAGTTGAGAGCAGCTCTCCACGGGCACGTGGACACAGTCCTTGAGTCATCCGAGCGCCTTGTCTGTCTCCTCTTCACCCCAGGCCTCCTCCTCTCTTCTCCAGCTCAGGTTCTAGCACTGTCACGCACCCAACTCCCCAAGCTACAAACCACTGAGCCATTTCTGAGTTCTCACCATTCCCTGCATGCCCCCACATCCAATCTGTCACCATAGCCAGTCCATTCGGCTTTCCACAGAGCTCTCAGCTCTGCCCGGTCCCCTCTAGACACACTACTGAGCCGGCTCAGACGACCCCTGCACCGCCCACCCCAACGCCCCAGTCTCCTGCCTGCCCACCTCAAGGTTTTCCTCACCATCCGCCACACTGCTTTCAGTCTATTCTCCTAAAACAACCATCCTGACCAGACTGTTTTCTGTTTTAAACATGTTGCTGGTTCCCTCTTCGTATAAGGCAGATTCCAAGAACCCCTGAGTGGCCTCCAGAGCTATTCCAACTGCAGCTTTGGCCCTGTCCCCAGGCACGCCCCCTCATGCAGCCCACTTTGCCACTTCTGGGCAACTGGCCAGCCAGTAACTCCCAGATGCGCTGTGTCTTTCCCACTCTGCACAGGTGCTCAGCACCCACAGCCCATCCGTCTGCGCCCAGCGCACGCAGGTTCTGGGTCAGGCAGCGCAGGGGAACCAAGAGGAGGAGCACTTCGCGATGTGTGCTGTATGACTGCCTCACAAACAGCAGCCACTGCGCCTCCCCTCACCTTGGTGAGCCCATCCCTGGGAGCCCTTCATTTTACAGGCCTCACCAAGAGGCTCACCAAGACTTAGCGACTCAGACAGTGGGGAAGAGCCCCTTCCCCGAAAGGGGGAGGGAAACAAAGGCAGCTGTTACACACGTGATTCGGCTGCTGGGGTCCTAGCCACACAGAGCAAGTTCCAAATTCTTAGCTGGCAAGAATGACTCTGAATAAATGGCTGACTTTTCATTTCTCTTCAAATGCGCATTGCTAGTACAAGCTAGGCAGACGGCAGACTCCGAACACGACAGCCCCACCTTTCAGTCGCGCCTCCTCTGCAGCAAGTTCCCCCCGCAATCTCACGTTAGGGAGTGAAAGAACCCCTCCACCCGGGGAGTTCCTGGGTCTGCGGAGGCGTCCTCCGTGATACAGGGCTCATCAATAATGAAGCAGCTCCACAGCCACTTATGAGGCCAGGAAATTGCTGCTATTCATCAGCTTCAAATAATCGAATCTGTGCCACAGTGCATCCAATCTCTTCCAGCAGGGAGAGCACACAGAATTTTTATAATTTCCATTATACAGTTCAGGGTGGACTGAGTCCAATAAATCAGGACAAAATGTCATTCTACACAGACTGAAGCTCTTCTCTCCTCTGAAATGATCCTGGCAAAGGAGACCCTGTGCTGTGCGCAGGCAGCCCCATGGGTCTTATCTCACCCAATCCTCAAGGACGGTGTGGGACAGACATATATACACGATCACGTATAAAATCGATAACTAATGAGAACCTACTGTATAGCTCAGGGAACTCTTCTCAACGCTCTGTGCTGTGCTTAGTGCTCAGTGATGTCTGATTCTTTGCGACCCCATCGACTGCAGCCCGCTAGGCTCCTCTGTCCATGGGATTCTCCAGGCAAGAATACTGGAGTGGGTTGCCATGCCCTCCTCTAGATCTTCCCCACCCAAGGATTGAACCCACGTCTCCTGCATTGCAGAAGGATTCTTTACTGTCTGAGCTACCAGGGAATCCCACTCAATGCTCTATGGTGACCTAAACAGGAAGGAAATCCAAAAAAGAGGGGATATATGAATATGTATGGCTGACTGGCTTTCTGTACAGCGGAACACAACACTGTAAAGCACCTATAATTTTTTTTTAAATTATATTAAAAAAAAGAGGACCACATGGGTCGGGCGTGAATGCCCTCCTTTTCTAGCTCAGGACACGGGCTCGGAGAGGGTAAGGCGCCCAGGGCTGAATTCCAGTCTGCCCTGCTGTGCACTCTTGCCTGAGGCCCTGGGCAGGGTGGCGGCTGGGATACCTTGCGGGCTGGGACTAGCACTGGCCTTGAGCGGAGGACAGGACCAGCTGAAATCAAGCGGGGGAAGCTGTTCATGTGAGTTCCACAGGCGAACAGAGACAGAGTCCAGGACGCGCTTGGCAGGCGAGGAGAGCTATGATTAGAGAGAACGGCCCATGCAGCTTACCCCAGACACGATTCAGCACCCCGCAGGCCCCGCCCACCAGCTGGTCTGTGGCTTCATGCATGTCCGGCCGTCTCTCCCATAAGTTGGTAAGCATCTCAAGACCGTGTTTAGACCTTTGCCCTACCCACTGTGTGGCAATCTCTTGAGAACGGCTCATTAAGTAAAAAACATCCTGCTGCCCAATTCAACTGCAAACCCCTCCCAAGCTTAAAAAAAACAGGGCAGAACTGAAGAGGTGGTTCTGTGAGACTACCTCCTGAGGTGTGGAGAATAGGTATACACCTTGCCCAAGTTAATCATTTACTGCGGCAGCCTTCACTGGCCATCGGGGGCTGAGTTTAAAATCAAGACCTGGGACTTCTCTGGCAGTCCAGTGGTTAAGACTTTGAGCTTCCGATGGTGGGGGCATGGGTTCAATCCCTGGCTGAGTAACTAAGATCCAGTTTGCTACACAGCATGGCCAAGATAACAAAATCAAATCAAATCAAGACCTCCATGCTGGATATCCCAACAGGAACTTCCAGGCCACGGCCCCACTACCAAAGGAAGGCTCCATCCATCTCGGGGCTTCCTGGTTGACAGTGAAGTCTACGTGGGCATCGCATGGAATGCCACTCCTGCCATCAATTCTGGTGAGCTCTCCTCCGCTGGATCACAGTGCTGGGCACCAGTTGTCTTTGTCTGCCCTCCCCCACCCCCGCCCATCAAGGCCATGCTCTTTCCTTGTCCCATGTGATTCTGGGGGGCTCTCAGTCACTGTGACCACAGCCACGGCCCGTTAAATGTGGCCTGGCCAGAAATGGTACTCAATGCCCCTTCCCACCTATGAGCCAAAGTACAGACATGTGGCGAGGCCAGGGCCAAGCAGAGGCCTTCCACGAGATCGGGAAAGCGAGCAAAGGCAGAGAAATGGCTTTCTTTGCTTATAGAACATGGGCAATAAGGACACAGACTGGGGCTGCTGCAGCCATTCTGCTGACGTGTGGCAAGGCCCTAAGAATGAAGCCAGCACTGGCGGAAGGCAGGAGATGGAGAGACAAAGGGAGCCCTGATGACCTTTCAGCTTCTGGATCCAGTCTTGACATTCCCAGTTCTAAAAGCCCATACAGTCTCTTTCTAACCTCCTCAAAATTTTTTTTACTTATTTATTTGGCTCTACCGGGTCTTAATGATGGCATGGGGACCTTTGTTGCCACGTGTGGGATTTTCCATAGGTGTGGCATTTGGGATCTTCCCAAGCTCCCTGCATTGGGAGCATGGAGTCTGAGCCACTGGACCACCTAAAGAGTCCCCTATAGCCTCTAAGGAAACTGCTGGAGTTGAGTTTCTGAGTTTTCCACTGAAAGAGTCCCCATTAACAGAAGAGACTGAGGCAAGCCCGCAAAGACGGCAGGGTGGCAGTGAAAGCACCTGCCGAAAGGCCGGCAGCTGGCTAGGCACACGTGACATAAGCATATGAAGACCTGAGAACAGTCGGTATTTACACCACTAGGAGAGTTTGTGACTAGCAGATGAACCATTACTACCTACGACATGAATCACTGAACAAAAAAAGTCAATACCTGCTTACCCAGGATGGACAGGATCAACATTCTGGGCAGAAGCGGATCCAAAAGAGGCTTGGGGAGGATGCTCAGGTAGGCTGTGGGGAACACGGAGAGGACTCCCGACCTTCGCTTCCTCATTACCTACTCCTTCATTCCTGGAATGTGGGTCCCACCTCGTTCAAACTACTGCTCTCCACTTGGAGAAAAGCTATAGGCTATCTTCCCAGAAGATGTGTCTAAGCATGGAAGCATCACGTTTTTGCACAGAACTGCAGGAAACGCACAGGCTTCTGCAGTCTTTATCTAGGGGCGCTCTAGGGGTCCAGAACTCTGCTAAGAATTTAGTTCTACTGAAACCCAGCTCTGAAGGAGGCAGTCTGAGTATGTCCTCTTCAGGTGGAGCAGCCTTCCCTCCATCACTCAGCCCAGTCTCGGTGTCCTCCTCGAGCCACATGGGGGTCTGCAGCGAGACCAGAGTCTTCTAGTCCTCTGCCCATTAGTCTGTCCGTCTCCAAGAGAGTGAAGGAACGGAGACCCCAGTTTTGTCTGCATGGCACTCCTGCTCCCTTGGGAACTGACTTCCCACTCCCCCACAGAGGTCACACCGCAGGATGCTCCCCTCTCTCACACTGGCCACAGCAGTCCCAAGCTGGGTCCCAGGTACAGCTCCTTCTCTGGGGATTCTGGAACTGGGACCAAGCAGGAAGGCAGGCTCCAGAGGCTGCAGGTGAAAGATGCAAACTTGGGAATCTGTTAGTGGCCATGTTGTATCTTATCACAGGGACAGCGAGCAGAGGAAGGAAGGCAAGAGAAGTGAGAGACAGGAGACGCACAGGAGGGGAGGCAGAGGGGATGTGAGTGATGGGGTCCCACCCCTTCCAGAGGCCCAGTTGCATCCCTGCTCAGGGAGACCACCCATATCTTTTCAGTATCTCCACACTGCACAAGAACTGCCTCAAGCAAGCCAGGCATGCCTCAAGTCCAGGCCTTCCCTGAATCTTCATTTCCCTTGAAAGGCTTAGCAACTCATTCTTAGGGTTTCGAGAAGTAATACTATGTTGGTTAAAAGAATCCCCAGGTCTCCATCCCCAACTTCTTGCCAGCTCTTCCCTTCCCACTTGGGTGTCATCTGTTATTACAAACTTGACACATAGAGCGGAACACCTCCTGTGTGCCCCAAATCGGTTTGTGCTTCAGGGAGACAGTCTAAGGACCAGTGGCTGCATGACAGGATCACCTGGGCACTTGAAGAAATTTCTGATCCAAGGCTTCAGAGAACAACTGAACCAGAATCTCCACGGGTGCAGCCGAGGCCTCTGAAAATTCCCCAGGTGGAAACAGCCAGATAAAGAATCACAGACCAGACCAAGGAAAGGCAATTCACGATAACGCTCGCCAGTCCCTTGCTCACGGCAGACATCAACAAATAATTTCCTTACTCTGAAGCCTAAAAGCAGCCCCAGAATCCTTTCCACCATGGCCGCCATACAAACATCAGACTGAGCATGAGAGATGAAACACCGCTGCATCCTGGAGCTGACCGAAATGGTACAGGATCTACCTTCTTAGATTTTAGAACCTGGCCTACGAGGAAATGCTTGGATTAAATGTGGCCCAGGCCCCAATTAGGCTCAACCAAATGTTTGTTTTCTCGGGTCTTGGTTTAATGAGGTGTCAATGAGAAAACGTTCTCATCTGGCTTAGGATTCTAGGGGCTTTGGTTTTAATTTTACAAATTAGTTCTCGTTCCCACTATAGAAAAGAAAGGGGGGTGGGGTGGGAAGCATTTCTCTGTGTTCCTTTTTTCCTTCCCTGATTACCCCCAAAAGAGCTTTCAAATAATCTGCTAAGTATTGAAATACTGAAGTCATAAACTAGTTGCAGAAAATCGGCTTACTGGAACAACAGGAAAGACATTCTTTTGCCTTTCAAAGCCTTTCCCATCATCTAGAGCCAAAAATATTATCTTCTGACCCGAAAAGCCACTAATAAACCTTGCTTCTATAGGCTAAGCAAGAGGCATGATTTTCCCCTAAGCAATGTGGCTGAGAGAACAAGACTGTTCTCTGGGCCCCCCAGCCCATATCCATCCTCTCCCACCTCCTTGTCACCTTCAGCTTCCAGGTACTTTGCTCCTGCTCTCAAGCTGCCTAGAGTCCCCACAACTGTCCCCATTCCCACAGGCTCCTTTCCTCCACAAGAGCACCCCAGCCCCAAGTTAAAACCCCTTTCTTTTTCCCTTCCTATCCAAATTCCAGTCACAGCTAGCTGCTGAGCACAATCTCTAACCACAGTCTTAGCACTCATTCTCTCTTCATAGAGCTGTTTATACACACAGAATTTGGTGTTTCTTTTCCATTTACTTAAGAGTTTGGGAAAAGCCTGCCTTATGGGGGCATGCAGAGGAAAGCCAGCAATGGAATCCCTGCATAACTGAGGACCATTTTCGGGCATGACGCATTAATAAAAAGTCAAATTAATGGTACTATATTTTTTGCTACTGATCCACTGAAAAACCAAAAAACAAATAGAAACAAAAAACGTAACACAGGAACCTTCAGTTACAAAGATAATTCATTTGTGTTCCTTATTCCCCTAAACTTGAAGATAAAAGAAAATGAGATGTTTTGTGCCACATTTGTATTTTAAAACATGAGGCTATTACAGAGTAAAGTCAGTCAGAAAGAGAAAAACAAATACCATATATTAAGGCATATATACAAAATCTAGAAAAATGGCACTGATGAACCTATCTGCAGGACAGGAATGGAGACGCCGACATAGAGAATGGACTTGAGTACGTGGGGAGGAGACGGAGGGCAGGAGATGGCGGGACGGACTGAGAGAGTGGCAGGGACATACGTACACTCCCATGAGTGAAACAGAGCTGGTGGGGAGCGGCTGCAGCACAGGGAGCTCAGCCCCGTGCTTTGTGATGATCTAGAGGGGCGAGATGGGGGGGAGGGAGGCTCAACAGGGAGCGGACAGTGTACATATGGCTGATGCACAATACTGTACAGCAGAAACCAACACAACACTGTAAAGCAATTATATTCTAATTTTTTTAAAAAGATGAGGTTGTTGATACCAAAATCAAAGATGTCACAAATAAAGAAAATTAAAGGGTGATATCACTGATGAACACAGTGACGCAAAAATCCTCAACACAGTATCAGCATACCAAATCCAACAGTATGTTAAAAGGTTCACACACCATGACTAAGAGAGATTATCCCAGAGAGGCAAGGGTCAATCAACATGATATACCATATTAACTGAAGAATAAAAACCATATGAACAGAGACCCAACAGATGCAGAAAAAGCTTTTGACAAAATCCAACATCCATTCATGATAAAAACTTTCCAGAAAGTAGGCACAGAGGACATACTTCAACATAATAAAGGCCAGATATGACAAACACACAGCTAATGTCACACTCAATGGTGAAAAGCTGAAAGCATTTCCTCTAAGATCAAGAAAAAGGATGCCTACTCTCACCACTTTAATCCAACACAACACTGGAAGTCCTAGCCACAGCAATCAGATAAGAAAAAGAAATAAAAGAAATCCAAATTAGAAAAGAAGTAAAATTTCCCTGTCTGCAGATGATACTATCTGTCTACCATACATACAAAATCCTAAATAGGCCACCAGAGAACTGCAAGAGCTCATTAGTGATACAGAAATCTGTTGTATTTCTATACATCAACAATGAACTATCAGAAAGAGCAATTAAGGAAACAATCTCATTTACCATCATGTCAAAAAGAATACAGTACCTAAGAATAAACCTATTAATACCTAAGGAGGTAAAAGACCTGTACTTGGAAAACTATAAGACACTGACAAAAGAGATGGAGGATGACACAAACTGATGGGAAGAAATCCCATGCTCTTGGATTGGAAGAATCAATATTGTTAAAATGACCATACTACCCAAGGCAATCTACAGAATCAATAAAATCCTGTCAAAATACCAAGGGCATTTTTCACAGAACTAGAGCAAATAATTTTAAAACTTGTATGGCAACACATAAGACCCCAAATAGCCAAAACAACCTTGAGAAAGAAGAACAGAGCTGGAGGAATTATGCACTCTGACTTCAGACTATATAAAGCTACAGTAATCAAATCAGTATTGTAATGGCACATAGATCAATGGAACAGAACGGAGCTCAGAAATAAACCCATGCTCTTATGGTCAATTAATTTACAATCGAAAAGAGACAAGAATATATAGGTGAAAAGACAATGTCTTCAATAAATGGTGCTAGAAAACTGAAAGTGAAACAAGTAGTGTTTATTAGGAGGAAAAAGAGTAAGTATGGACAGACACACAGGTGAGCTCAGAGAATTTCACCTTCATGGTGGTTTTATTATAATCACTTTTATGGGGCATTTCTTCCAGGTTTTCCTTCAGCCAATAACCTTACTTTGCCTGGTTCTGAGTCTGTACTTGGCATCATTATATTTCAGGGCCCTTCCATGTGAGCCCACGCATCTCTTGGCCAAGATGGATTCTAGCGAAGGGGCCTATGGGTAAGCTGACATCACTTACTACAAGCTGACATCTCCTCTCGTTACCTCCAAGGAGCCTTTCTGGGCATGTGTAGTTGAGAAAGTCTCCTTGACTTTGAGAATGAGAAATATGTGGTCTTTTATCTCTTAACTGGGCAGGCTCAGCCCTTCTCTCTCCTGCTGTTTTGGAGTAGCTGTCCAGAGGGGAGAAACAAGCTGTTCACCCAGAGGCCCATCTAGCTCTTGCCTCTGCTCCACATTCCCTCCTAAGAGACCTCATCCTCTCTCATGGCTTTAATTATATCTTGCTGCTAAGTCGCTTCAGTCGTGTCCGACTCTGTGTGACCCCATAGACGGCAGCCCACCAGGCTCCCCCGTCCCTGGGATTCTCCAGGCAAGAACACTGGAGTGGGTTTGCCACTTCCTTTACCAACGCATGAAAGTGAAAAGTGAAAGTGAAGCTGCTCAGTCCTGTCCGACTTCTAGCAACCCCACTGACCGCAGCCTACCAGGCTCCTCCATCCATGGGATTTTCCAGGCAAGAGTACTGGAGTGGGGTGCCATTGCCTTCTCTGTAATTATATCTTGAAGTGAAGTGAAGTGAAGGGACTTCAGACGGTAAAGAGTCTGTCTACAATGTGGGAGACCTGGGTTCAATCCCTGGGTCGGGAAGATTCCCTGGAGAAGGAAACGGCAACCCACTCCAGTACTCTTGCCTAGAAAATCCCACGGATGGAGGAGCTTGGTGCAGGCTACGGTCCATGGGGTTGCAAAGACAGACCCTCCTCCTCATACAGACCAGTAGATACAACTGCCTACTTGATATAATCACCTGGACATTTTAAAGGCCTTTGTTAAAAACTGAACCCAGCATGCTCCTTCCCCAGATATATAATCTCCAGAATATCCTGTTAAATAAGGAAACATGTAAAACTGTGTTTAGTATCGTTTGTACATCAAAGGGAGAAAATAAATGAATAAATAAATATCACACACACATTACATTTGCATACACCTTCAGAAAAAAGAAACAAAAGGGATAAATCAAATAAAAATGGGTGCCTACCGGGGAGGAAGGGGAAAGGGTGCAAGATATACAGATTCAAGGAGATTTCTGTAACTGCATCCTGTTACACAGTTTTGACTTTGGCAAAATTTGTAATATAAAAGTTTACATAATTTTAAACTAAATCAAAAGGAAAAACCTCTAAAAGTGAAAAACAAAATGAAGCAAATCAGTGTTATGTCATGGTGGGAGTATACCAATGTGAAGAAAAGGCTTCTAAACACAGTATTCTGAATATATATACATCCCAAACTGGGACACATTTTGGGGCCCAGAAAGAAACATAAAGAAATCATGAATTTCATTCTAAATCTTACTGTTAATAGAGAAAAATAACATAGTTATTTGAAAGCTATAATAAGTATGTTTCAGGTGTGCTGAACAAAGTTTACATTAAAAAAAAAAGTAAACTGCTGTCCTTAGAAAACCCAGCTTGCAAAGCTGGCCCTTGGCTGACATTTGGGAAACTGGATTTCGGGTGGTTCCCACAATTCCCAGAACTGATAAGAATGGCTCACTATGCCTAACCTGTCTGTGGAAACAACATGGTTTATGTTGAAAACCTGCCTTCCTGCTGGAAGTCTGGAATTTTGGTTTGTGTTAGGCAAAGGGTGCTTATGTGATCTGTCCCCAGTAAAACCCTAGGCAATGAGTCTCTAATGGGTTCCCTTGGTAGACAGTCTTTCACACAACTGGATGGGGTTCCCATTGAAAATCAAAGCTTTATTGGTCAAGATTGGAGGTTGCTAGAGTCCAAACCCACAACTCTGAAAACTAATAGAGGGAAAGAATCAAGCATTTATCCTGCCTTTTACTATGAACAGCATTTCAGACTAATCATATAGGTGTGACAAAAACATGTTCTTCACTGAAGAATTCCAGGTAATAAAATGCAGAAGGAAAAATGGCTCTAAGCAATGATCAATGGATGCTAAAACCATTTAGGTGAAAGAGGGATGAAGATTTTGTAACAGAGGGATCAGCTATGACCACCTGAACCCACGGATATCTTAGAATCTCTATATGACAGACAGACACTAACTGCCTGTTGATTTCAAAGAACAAGACACCCACAGCACTAGCTATGAGGTGGTCTCACTAAATAACTGGACCTGAATTGAATCAAGCCTCTAGACTGCACTTCTCATTGACAGAAAATACGAGGAACAAGTTGAACATGTCAGATGACACCACACAGAAGCAATCAGCCAAATCCTGGATGTGGTAGACGATGACCTACCTCCTCCAACAAATCAGTGTCACGAGAAAAGTGAAGGTAGGGTGGAGGAAGGAGGCTGTAGAGCTACAGAAATACAGACCTAATGAATAAAAGCCGAAATAACAAGAAAGTCAATCTGATTACATCACTCTTCTTTAAAAGCCCTGGGCCCCCACCCCCACTCTTCTGGCTGTACCTCTCATCACGTCCCCTCTGTGCTCTGGCCACAGTCACCTGCATTCAGGGGTGAGCCCATTCCTTCATTCCTTGGGTCCCTACACATGCAGTTCCTTCTCCCTGGGAGAGAAGTGTAAGTTCAGGTCCTCCCCCTGTTACACACCTTCTCAGTACCCTGTACAGGGAAATGTGTGTATTTGTTTCATATCTGCCCTTCTCCCAAAGACTAGAAGTTCCTTGAGGGCAGACACCACATCTTTCAGCAGAGTCTGACACATGGTAAGTAGGTACTAAATAAAAATCTGTTTCTCACACATGCAAACAAACAAGGTATGAACCACATGGCCCAGTGCCACCAGGTGGGAATTTGGAGACACTTTAAATCAATCAAGCCCCGCATAATCCCGGCTAGTCTTCACGGCTGTGAAGTCTGTAATTTTCAGGACTCAGAACCCAGCCTGAGGAGCTGAGGCTCACAGAGAAGGACTCACCGCCTCGTGGGACTTGGGAACAGGAATGATGATGGCCAGCACGCAGATGAGCTGGAAGATGGCCCCCAGGAAGAGTCCATACCGCAGCAGGTTCTCCAGGAACGTGGGCTCAGGCACCTCGGGAGGGGAGAAGTCCAGGTCGGAAGCCATGGCCCCAGCTGCCTGCTGCCTGAGGTCCCCTCCAACTCACCGCTCTCCAGAGCCAACTTCTAAATTCAAAGAGTTAATGTCACGTTTCCACAACTGATGTTTAAACGGTTCCACTTACACAAACACGCCCACATACATGCAAGAATATGTAAAGCACCTGTGGTGAAATGTTAACAGCTCTTGAATCTAAATGGAGGATATGCGCAGAGCCACCGAATCATTCTTTCAATTTTCTTCTATGTTTTAAATCTTTTCCAAATATGAAGTTACAGAAAATAAATAAATGTAAACACTTCAACAAAAATCTCAAATCAACATACATTTGCTGAAGGTCTGCTCTGTTTCAGGTTTTCTTTACTTGTTCACTTATACATCCAGTCATTCATTTAACAAATACTTATTGAACACCAAGCACTGAAGGCTGAGCAAAACAGTCTTCTCTTCTCTCGAGGCCAACTTCTAAGGACAGAAGGACAGAGGAAGACAAAGAACTCATCCAGATGGAACATGCCAGCTAGTGGTCACTGTTTGAAAAAAAGCTTCAGAAGGGCATCATTTTATTTTGTATAGAGTGACAGGAAAGGCCTCTCTGAAGACAAGACAGGAATGAAGTGGCGGAGACGGGAAGCGTGAGAGTGAGGCAGGGCGGCATCTCTGGGAAGTGTAGCCCAAGCAGAGAGAAAAGCAAGTGTAGAGGCCTGTGGTCAGGGATATGAGTCCAAAATGGCCAGAGACGAGTGCAGGAGGGAGAAGGAGGAGGTAAGATAGAGAGGAGAGGGACTGACCTGGAAGCACCCTGACACTCTGATTTTATGAAGTCGCCACAGAAGGGTTTTGAGCAGAAAAGTGACATGATCTGACTTACATTTTAAGTAGGGCAAGAATGGACATGAGGAGACCCGTGAGGAGGCTACTATCAGTAATCCAAATAAGAGATGCTGGGGACACAGACGACAGGGGCAGTGGTAGTCAGCGGTGGCAGGTCCAGTCTCAATCCACCTCTCCAGACCCTCCTTTCACCAGAGCCCCCAACTCCTAACACCCTGGTCAAGCTGAAAGACCTGCCTGTAATTCTCCAAGAGCACTGAGCTCTTTCAAATCCTAGGCCTTTACCCAAACTGCATACTCTGCCAAGAATGCCCTCTCCCACTCTGACCGCTTGCCAAGTCCCCACTCTGCCTCTAAGGCTGAGCTCATATCACCTCCTGAGCATGCTTTTAGCACTGCCCTCCTCCTGTCCTGGACTGAACTGCTCCCCCTCTACCACAGGACCCATGAGTGGCTTCCTCTGGCCCACCCCAATTTTGGGGAAAAGTTTTGGGAACCAGACCCATCTGACTCCACAGCCCTTTGTATTTTCAGGGATCTAGGCCACAAGGAAACTTTCTGCTAAATCTAAGCTGTCTGATATCATGGTCATGATATCACGTGGCTATTGAGAGTTGAAACACAGCTAGTCCAAACTGAGATGGCTGTTAAGTTAGATACACACACAATTTATAAGCGAGGATGATCCTAAGAATGAAAAATATCTCACTAGCAATGTTTTATATTGAATCCATATTGATGGCATGTTGAAAAGATACACTGGGCTAAATAAATTATCAATTTCATCTATCTTAAAAAAAGAACAAAGTTGGAGGATTCACTTTCTGATTTCAAAATGTATTATAAAGCTACAATAATCAAAAGAGTGTGATACTGGCATAAGAATCTAGGGCAATGGAACAGAATAAAGAGCACAGAAGTAAATCCTCACATATACAGTCAACTGATCTCTGAACAAAGGTGCCAAGACCATCCAATGGGGAAGGATAGTTTTGTTAACAAATAGTACTGGGAAAACTAGATATCCACATGCAGAAGAATGAATGGAAGTTAACTCAAAATGTTTCAAAGAACTAAACTTAAGAGCTAAAACTATTAAACTTATTGAAGAAAACACAGGAGGAATCTTTATGACATTGGATTTGGCAATGACCTCTTAGATGCCAAACCACAGGCAACAAAAGAAAAAATAAACTGACTTCATCAGAATTGAAGATTTTTGTGCATCAAAGGGCATTATCAAGAGAGTGAAAGACAAACTGGCAAACAGTTTGGCAGGTTCTAAAAAACTTAAACCTAAAATTATCCTATGATCTAGCAATTCCACTCCTAAGTATATATACCCAATAGAATTGCAAGCATGGACTCAGATACTTGTACACCAATGTTCACAGCTACACTATACACAATAGTGAGAAGACAGAAACAACCAAGTATCAATCAACAGATGAGCTGATAAACGAAATGTGGTATATTATATATAAACACCCACACGTATGTTTACTCGGCTGTTGAGATGAATAAAATTCTGACACATGCTACTACATAAATGAATCATGAAAACACAGTTAAGCGAAATAAGGCAGACGCAAAAGGACAATATTGTATGATTCCACTTGCTAGGTACCTAGGAAAGGCAAACTCATAGAGACAGAAACTAGACTATAAGGTTACAGGGACCTGAGGAGGGGGGATGGAGTAATGGTTACTGTTTAACGGGTACAGAGTTGCAGCCTGGCATTATGAAAACGTTCTGGAAATAGTGGTGATGGTTACACACGCTGTACACTTAGAAGTGGTTAAAATGATAAATTTTATGCTATGGATACTTTACCACACACAAAAAAACTGTACCTATTTCTTCTTACTTTTTAAACATAGCTACTAGAAAACTAAATTAAACACGTGGCCTGCATTATACCCCTATGGATGGCTCTGCGTTTGCCCGAAAAGCTTCCTCCGCTTTGGCTCTGACACTTCGTTGCTCTGCAACATTTTTCCAACATGAACGCGGAGTGACTAAAGGATGACAAAAATGATCTTTGAAGTGAATAGACTGGGGGGTTTATGCAAATACACATGGTCTACCTTTTAACCTAGTCTCTTAGGAAGGTCATGTGCCTGTGCCGACAAGGGGGCCATTGTTCCACGCCACTCCTGTCTCCCTTGGGAATGGTTTTCAAAGTCTGAGGTTCACTCCCCCACCCCCAAACCCTCAGAGCTGGCAGATCTTATCCTCCCAGAAAAGATCTGACTTCTGGAAAGAACCCAACATCATCTGGATCGCAGGGTGGTGAATCAGGTGGAGCCTCAAGCCCAGGAATACCATTTTTGGTCAAATACAAGGTATGACGCTCAGACCCTCGGCAGATTGTTTGTAGTGGCTCAGACACTGGCTCTGAAGTGAATTCCAAGGCGGCTGCAAGAACAGCTTCACGAGAGGAAACATACAGCCAGGCAGGGCACTGCATCCTCATGCTGTGTGCATAGCAAGGCATAAAGAAGGTCTCTCATTTCTTCAGTTACACCTCATAAATACACACTTTTTAAAAATGCCCTTGGCCCTAAACTTTACCTTTAAGGCTGTAACCAGCCTAGGGGGTTTATCAATATTTAGATTTATTAGTGTTACTAACAGCAACATTGTTAAGAATATTTCTAATACAATAAAAACATGGGGCCAAGAGTCAGGCTAGGGGCACAGACTCTGCTTCTATTACCAATTAGCTACACTTTGGACCAATCTAGAGACTTATTGATGTTCTCAGGAGCCAAACAACAATAATGCATTCAAAGCTATAATGCATTTAGAGTTTTTTTTAAATAGCAATTAGGCAACACCTAACAAGAGTCATAAAAGTGATTATTATATCCTTTGACTGAGTAACTCACTTCCTGGAATTTACAGTAAGGAAACAATTCAAAAGAAGAAAAAGGCTTCAGGTACAAAAAAAAGAGTTCATGGCAGTGCCATTCAGAATACTGAAAACCAGGAAGCAACTCAAGTGTCCAACAATAAAGAAGCCATGATGTACCGTAATGTTAACCCAATTACGGTGCACCATGGCATGTTGCCCCTTGGCTTAAACAGCAAATACAGATGTTGTGTATCAGGCCAGTGCAAAGTCTTTGCAAATTTATATTACATGAAAAAATTAAACAATTACATAAACACTATCACTGCAACCATGTATAAATTGTGATTTCACTGGCTAAAGATCAAAAGAGGCCATAAGAAAATGTAAATAGTTGCTATTAAAAGTGAAGGGGCCATACGTTTTAATTCAGGGGAGAATCTTATTGAAAAAATTAATATAATCTAAAAGAAAAATCCATGCCCTATCTGCTCTCTTCATAAAACTTTTATAGAGTCTAATGAAATGTTGCCCAGGAGAACTTTCTGCAATGACTGAAATGTTCTATGCTTCTGCTCTCCAATATGGTAGCCACATGTGGCCAGTAAGCACTTAAAGGAGGACTGAGGAACTGAATTTTTCATTTTAACTTCAATTAATTTATAAATCATCACATGTGGTTAGAGGACTCCCAGACTGGACAGCACAAGTATAACCAGAGGATAGCTGTGGTAACGTTCTAGAAAACATAAAATGCTCTCTACATCCTGTGTCTGCTTTAGAACTCCTGTCTAGTTTTCTCTGCACCCGTGCTTTACTTCCTCGCCTGCCTGCCTGGATTTCTGGGTTTTCCTTTCCTGACTACAGAAGTCACAAGAGTGCTACTCATCCTTTGGCTCCCAATGAAGAGGCTCTTAGCTCTGACTCCGTGACAGGCTTTGCTCCCCGACCCCCTCCACTGTCACAGCAGATCATCTGCTAGATGAGCACAGTGCTTTACAGTCTAACTCATTCAATTCACAACCATTACAGACAGGGGGTATCACTAATGAGGATGAGGAAACCGAGGCTCAAAGAGGTTATGTGGCCTACCCAGGGATTACTTGGCTGACAAGGAGCAAAGTCAGGATTCAAACTGCCTGGTGGGTAAGACTGAAACTTACCTGGGGGTCAATGGTTCTCAAACTGCAGGTTTTGGCCCATTAGTGAGCCATGGAAACCATTAAGGGGCTTGCCGCTGACACTTTTTAATTTTATTAACCAGTATAATAGACAATATCACATTAGTAAGGGTGAGCATTATATCTTGAAGCTTTTTTTTTTTTTTTCCAGTTATATCCATCTACATCCCAGCATGCATGTTCTGGGTCAAAATTCATTTCTTATTGTTTGAGAAATACCACACAGTCTAATATTCTTATTGTTCCACTATAATAAGCTCCTGAGGTAGCTGGGACCCAGGGTCCATTTTGAGTTTGTTCCAGGGACTGACACAAATATCTGGTAACTGATCAAACCTGTGCTTGTTTCCCATCTTTAAAGAGCAGCCTCATTTAACAAGGCGGGGGGGGAGCTGAGAGGCACGGGGCCTACGTAGGCTCGCCCACTGAATCAAGGCAAAGCTGAACATCCTGCTATGTCTCTAACCCTGTGGTGCTCCAGACTTGCTTAAGAGCAAAGGTTTGGTTTGTTTGTTTGTTTTTTAACACATGGGGATACTCGTACCCCCACTGGAATTTAATAAAAAGTACAGACTCATTTTGGAGAAGGAAATGGCAACCCACTCCAGTATTCTTGCCTGGAGAATCCCATGGACAAAGGAGCCTGGTGGGCTACAGTCCATGAGGTCGCAGAGTTGGACACAACTGAGCAACTAACACACACACACAGACCCATTTATTATCAAACATGGAAAATAATTTTATAAGGTCATCAGACCCCTTGAGGCTCATCCATGAATATCAGACACCAGTGGTCTGAGACATTCATTAACTGAACACAGAGTTACTGAGTCCCAGCCATGGAGTTTCTATACAATCAGAGGCACCCAAACACAAAGATATAATGTAATGTCGGCAGTGAGTAGTATGAGAAAATATAGAGAGGGAGGTAAGGAGTGCCATTTTATATGAGGTGGTCAGGGAAAGGCCACCCTGAGAAGGCAACATTTCAGCAGAGGCAAAGAAGAAAGTGAAAGAACAAGTTATTTCAACATCTGTTAGGTACCCCAAGACGGAGGAGAACAAGGGATAAGGTCTGAGGCAGAAATGAACTTTATGATCAGAGGAGCATAAAGTGAGCAGCTGTTTAAGACCAGTAGGACTCTGGGTCAAAGGGCAGCCACTGGAAGGTTCTTAGCAAAGAAACAACATCATCTGACTCATTTTTAAAGGGTCCCTGTGGCTGCTGTATTGAGAACAGATTGCAGAGGGACAAGAATCTGAAACAGGGAGACTAGTTAAGAGGCTACTATACTAGTGGTAAAGAACTGAGTCCTCTACCTGCAATGCAGGAGTCCCAGGATCAGTCCTTGAGTAGGGAAGATCCACTGGAGAAGGAAATGGCAATCCACTGCAGTATTCTAGCCTAGGAAATCCCACAGAGGAGCCTGGTAGGCTACAGTCCATGGAGTCGCAAAAGAGTTGGACATGACTTAGCGACTAAACAACAATTATTAGTCAAAACGACACATCTGCACCAGGCAATGGCACCCCACTCCAGTACTCTTGCCTGGAGAATCCCATGGACGGAGGAGCCTGGTAGGCTGCAGTCCATGGGGTCGCTAAGAGTCGGATACGACTGAGCGACTTCACTTTCACTTTTCACTTTCATGCATTGGAGAAGGAAACGGCAGCCCACTTCAGTGTTCTTGCCTGGAGAATCCCAGGGATGGGGGAGCCCGGTGGGCTGCCGTCTCTGGGGTCGCACAGAGTCGGACACGAGTGAAGCGACTTGGCAGCAGCAGGCAGCAGTGGAGGTGGTAAATTCTCAGGTTATAGATACATTCTAAAGAGAGGGCCAACAGGATTTCTGGGATGAAATCTAAAAGAGAGAAATTAACGAGACCTGAAGGTGAAATTATTCTGTATGATACTGTAACAGTGAATATAAGATAGGAAGTATTTGTCAAAACCCACAGAACTTTACAGCACAAAGAGTAAACTTTAATGTACACAAATTAAAAAAAAAAAAATCATTTAGGTATCCAAGATGGGATATAGAATGTGACATTCTGAGTCGAAATATATTACAAATGGATGAGGTAATTTCACGGAAGGGATAGGGGGAATGAGGTGCTGACCTCAGTAACTGTGGAAATGGACAGAATTGAGAAGACTAAAAGCAAGAGGAACTGTACATGGGCTGTTGTTTTCTGCATGGTATACAGTTAACAATTCTGAAACTATACACACACACTGGAATTGCACTACTGAGTCAATGGATGGCAGATGGTGGGAGCCAGGTTTGTTACAGTTGGGAATAGAAGGTTATAGATAAGCCAGAGGAGGCTGGATGGTCCACGTGGATGGATAAGCGTTGTGGATATCAGTAAAAGTCATATTTAGATTATTACAGATACAGACAGCTATATATATATATATATATATATATAAAGAGGGGGGGGGGAGAGGATAGCCTACACACACATGTCTCTTGCCTCGCATTTTCTGAGAGGGCCTAGAAACGGGAATTCCAAACAGTAGCAATAAGCACGCCTAGCACCCAGACCTTGGTGTCTAATACGATTCTCCAATACAATGAACCAGGGGCTCCTTAGAGAAACGGTTAAGTCTAGGACTGAAGCAGGAAATATATAAGATGAGCCTGTAACAGAAAGTAAGAAAGTGTTCAAAAAAAACAAAACACATTGATCAGGGTATGTCAAAGGGATATAAGACCCACTTCGATGGCCAAAGCCAGAACAATCTGCCCAGCAAAATAAATTAAGTAGTCCTGGATTATAATCCAAAGTATGAAAAGAATTATTCAAGGCCGTACTGATATTATTTAATAAGCAAACAAACTTCCCAAGGAGAATTTAAAATAATTTATGTAAATAATCTGTCTTAAAGTGTGAAGTATAACCCCACACTCCTTAAGGGCGGGCTGTGCATAATGACTTCCTTCCAGGAGTACAATATGGAAGAGTGGTAGAAGGAGAGGAACTTCACAGTGGAAGAACCTCACTACTTCAAGCTAGTGATCTGGGGTAACATCGACAGTGATGACGTATACTGACAGCACGTACCCCACTGTGACGGTGTGAGGTACGCACAGCATAGTATATACCCTGTGAGGTGACGAGAATGGCACTTGACCTCCGGGATCTTCCTCCCCCAAACCTGTAACTCCAATGTCATCATAAGAAAAACATCCGACAAATCCCAAACGAGAGTCATTTTATAAGATATCTGACCGGTAATACTCAAAACTGTCAAGAAGACTTTTCTACAAGAAAAGTCTGAGAAACTACCACAGTCCTAGAAACCTAAGGAGACATGACTAAACATAATGTGGGATCCTGGAACAGAAAAAGGACTGAGCAAAGAAAAAACTGAGCAAATCTGAAGAAAGCATGGACTTTAGTTAGTTACCAATACTGGTTCATTAACTGTGACATGAGTATTATACTAATGTAAAATGTTAATAATAGGGAAAATTGTTGGGGGGACATATGCGCCACTCACTGTAGTATCTTCAGAGTAATTTTGAAAATCTAAAATTATTCTAAAATTAAGTTTATTGGAAAAAAGTCAACATTTCAAAATAAATAACCCTTCAAACATGTATAGATGTCCAGACTTAGCAAACAGAAACTAAGTCTTGTCTAACACAGAAAAACCCAGATTCCAAGTATCTTGGTAGGGTATCCTTGGCTTCTAATGAAATGATTTTAGAATTCTGCTCTGAGACTTCAACTGGAACAGAATGGGTAACAGAAAATCAGTGTCAGGAATTACTAACTACCCTGTGCTGTTTACCCAGACCCCTCCCATTACAACAAATTCCCAAGAACTGCTCAAAACTGAGTTCGAATTTTGTCCTATGCAAAGATAAGCCATCTCCCAGAGCAGTAAAAGCTGGCAGCCAGTGGGCTGAAAAGACGGGCAGATGTCCTGTAAAATGTCATTCTGATGTGGTTGCCACAAGAAAAAATGTGGTTTCACAGATTCATTTCTCACTTCTCTCAAAAAAAAAAAAAAAAAAACAGCAAACACGCATTGTACATTTATTAGGCCTTTTGCATTCACCATCTCATTTAACCCTCCAATCAACTTTATACACCCATTTTACAGAGGATAAAACTGAGAACCAGAGAAGCAACCAGAGCTCGCCCACAGTTACCGAGTAATACGGTACACTAAGGATCCGAACCCCGGCCAGACTGACTCCGGAGCTCTGGCTCCTCCGAATGCTCCGCCCTTGGGAAGAAAGGCCAGGTCACAACTGTGAGGAGCACCGGGTCTGGTCCCAGCTCAGAGTTAAGGCGCTGGACACGAGCAAAGCAAGGCCCTCCGCCACCCTGGGAGTCAAACTCCCCTCCGCAAGTAACTTCCGAACAAGCGACCCAGGAAGTTATTTGCGCCAAACACGGAGCGGTCCCCGGGCCAGCAGAGCAGCGCCTCCGGGACAGGGGCAGCGGCGCCGGAGCCTAATCCCCGCTCCTGTACCACAGCCTCGGCGACGACGCCCCGCCCCGAAGCCCGAACCGACCGCGGGAGCTTCGGTACTCACCTCCCGCGCCGCCGCGCCGCGCCCCCCGGAAGTGGTTTCTTGCGACCTTGGGGCCCGGAAGTGACGCCCCTAAGCAACCAGCTGGCTCGGTTCCGCCCCTCCGCGTTGCTAGGGTTGGTGGATCCAGGCTTTGTTAGCCTTTTGTCCTAACCCTGTGGTTTGGAGCTGGAGAGAGGCCTACAGAAGTGAAAGCCAGGCTCCCTCGATTCTCTAAGGCTCTGTATCACAGCCCATTTCAGCAAACATTTATACACGTTTATAGACGCCTTCATTTTTTTTTTTTAAGTTTGATTTACAAACTAGTTTGTAAGTTTTAGGTGTGTTTGTAGTGGTGTGTAAGTTTTAGGTGTACAGCAAAGTGATTCAGCTATATATATATATATATTTTATTCTTTTCCATTATAGGTGGTTATAAGATATTGAATATAGTTCCCTGTGCTATACAGTAGGCCCTTATTGTTTATCTATTTTATGTTTGTTGTTGTTGTTGTTGAGTCGCTGAGCCATGTCTGATTCTTTTGCGACCCCATGGACTGTAGCCTGCCAGGCTTCTCTGTCCATGGGATTTTCCAGGCAAGAATACTGGAGTGGATTGCCCTTTCCTTCTCCAGGGGATCCTCCCAACCCAGGGATCGAGCCTGCATTTTCTGCATCTCCTGCTTTGTCAGGTGGATTCTTTACCACTGAACCTCTAGAGAAACAAGCCCATTTTACACATAGTGTATCTGTTAATCCCAGATGCCTAATTTATCCCTTCCCCTCATCCTGTTTGGTAACCATAAGTTTGATTTCTATGTCTGAGTCTATTTCTGTTTTATAAATAAGTTCATTTGTATCATTTTTTAAAAGATTCCACATGGAGGTGATATCGCATGGTATTTGGGCTCCCCTGGTGGCTCAGATGGTAAAGAATCTGCCTGCAATGCTGGAGACCTGGGTTCAATTCCTGGGTTGGGAAGATTCCCCTGGAGGAGGGCATGGCAACCCACTCTAGTATACTTGCCTGAAGAATCCCCATGGACAGAGGAGCCTGGTGGGCCACAGTCCATGGGGTCACAGAGAGTCAGACACAACTGAGCAACTAAGCACAGCACACATGGTATTTGGCTTTCTCTGATTTACTTCACTTAGTATAACAATCTTTAGGTCCATCCATATTGCTGCAAATGGCAATGTTTTTATGACTGAGTAATATTCCATTGTATATACATACCACATCTTCTTTATCCATTCATCAATTGATGGACATTCAGGTGGTTTCCATGTCTTGGCTACTGTGAGTAGTGCTGCTGTGAACACTGGGGTGCATGTATCCTTTTGAATTAGAGTTTTCTTGGACATATGCCCAGGAGTGGGATTGCTAGATCATTTGGTAACTCTAGTTTTTTTAAGGAATTTCCATACTTTTCTCCATAGTGACTGCAGCAAATTTACATTCCCACCAACAGTATAGGAGGGTTCCCTTTTTGCCACATCCTCTCTAGCATTTGTTATTTGTAGACTTTTTAATGATGGTCCTTCTGACCATTGTGAGGTGATACTTCATTGTAGTTGATTTACACTCTATAGATGCCTTAATTCCATGTGAGGCCCTGAGCTAGGAGCCTGCAATGCAGAAAGGAGACAAGCACAGTTTTATAATTCAGACAGAAGCAAATTATTAAAATTCATTCAAAACATTCACCAAGTACCTACTCTATGGCTTGTGCTGGTTGTTGAACTAGACAGATGGAGTCTCTGCCCTCACAAAGCTTACAATTTGAACCCACTGTCATATAATGTGACAAGTGTTTGGATGGCAGTACAGTTCCTGACTGAGTGTGGGTTGGGCAAATAATGAAGGGGGAAGGGAACTCTAGTTGGACATGGTAATCAGCCTCCACTTTGGACCTGAATGATTCTTGAATCATAGGATCCATGCCCGTGTATAGCCCCTTCTCACACCAAATAGGGCTAACAGATAGTTAATAGGATATAATGGAAATCATGGAGTATGAGTTCCAAGATTAAGACATAAAAGATATTGTTCTTCCTCTTTGCGCTCTTTTCATCATTCATGAGGGATCCATATTATGAGGATACTCAAGCAGCCCTGGGGAGAGGCTTGCATGAATGATAACTGAGTCTCTTGCCAACAACCACCTCCAACTTGCCAGCTATATGTGTGAGTCATCTTGGGAGTGGATCCTCCAGCCCCAGCCGAGCCTTCAGATGACTGCATCCCTGGCTAAAATCTTGAATATGATTGAGAGACCTTGAGCTAAAAACAACAAAATCACTCTTCAATTCCTGACCCATAGAAACGATTTTAAGCGTCTAAGTTCCAGGGTAATTTGCTTTCAGCATACAGAACTAGTACAGAGAAGATCAAGGAGGAGGAGGGGGATGCCAGAGATTCAAAAACAAGAATGAGACCCGATCTTTCCCTCAAGGAGTTCATTTTCTCCTAGAGGACACAGACAGAAATGATTATAATTCATTCAATATCCACTATCACCCTTACTGTGTGAGATGATCTGGAGGATCCAAGGATGTGTTTCTTCATTCATTCAACAGATATCTATAGTTTCTACTCTGAATCATACACTATGGAATCAGGAAGGCCAATAGTCAGTAGGTTGGTCCCTACCCTCACTGTGTTTAGAGGTTAGGGGTTATCTGACACCTTCATTAATCAATTGCAAAGAAATGTATATTATTAACCATGAGATGTATAAGGAAGAAAGAAGAGGAAACCATGAGAGAGTAAATAACATGGGAAATGCAATCAAGAAAGGGTGATCAGGAAAGGTCTCTCTGTGGAGGTAATATTTAAACTAAGAAACAAAGGATGGATAGGAATTTGCCAGGCAAAAGAGGCATAAGGATAGTAGGAGGTGGGAAGGCTGTTGAAAAGGCTTGATGCATAAAAGAGTGGGGAGAAGCTGAGGCCTGAAAGGTACAAATATTTAGGGGAATTCCCTGGTGATCCAGTGGTTAGGACTTAGCACTTTCAGAGCCCAGGTTCGATCCCTGGTAGGGGAACTAAGATCCCACAAGCTACACAGCATGGCCAAAAAAAAAAGAGAGAGAGAGAAAGTAATGTACAGATATTTTAAGATAAGACTTGGTGTTTGTCCTGGAGGGGCTCACGGTGGGGTGTGGATGAGGAGGGCCATAGGAGATGGAGATGTCTTATGTTTTGAATTGTGTCCCCCAAAAATGATTTGGTGGAGAACCAACCCCAGTACTTCAGAATGTGATCGTATGCAGAGACATGGTCTTCACAGAGGTAATCAAATTAAACTGAGGTTATTAGGATGGACCCTAACCCAATATGACTGGTATCTTTATTAAAGGGAGAAATTTGGACACCATGCACACTTAGGGAGAATGCCATGTGAAGATGGAAGCAGAGACCAGGGTGATGCTTTTACAAGCCTAGGAATGACAAAGATCGCCAGAAAACTACTGGAAACCATGGGAGAGACATGGAGGGGATTCCTCCCCACAGCCCTCATCCTTGATTTCTGATTCCTAGCCGGCACAGCCGGAGAAGGCAATGGCAGCCCACTCCAGTACTCTTGCCTGGAGAATCCCATGGATGGAGGAGCCTGGTAGGCTACAGTCCATGGGGTTGCTAAGAGTCGGACACGACTGAGTGACTTCCCTTTCACTTTTCACTTTCATGCATTGAAGAAGGAAATGGCAACCCTCTCCAGTATTCTTCCCTGGAGAATCCCAGGGACGGGGGAGCCTGGTGGGCTGCCATCTATGGGGTCGCACGGAGTCGGACACGACTGACGCGACTTAGCAGCAGCAGCAGCAGCCGGCACAACTGTGAGAAAATAATTATCTCTTGTTGAAACCACCCAGTTTGTGGTACCACATTATGGCAGCCCTAGCAAACTAATACAGATGTGCAGGTGCTTTGAAACCTGTTAATATCAGTATCCAAATGTAAAATATTCCCAGCACGGCTGCTGCAAGCACAGCTACTTCCTTACTCTCTGGAAGCTTCTGGAGGGATCCAGCTGAGTCTTACTCATCTCTGCGCCCTGCCTGGCTTCATTAGCACCACAGCACGGTGGAGAACTCTGCGGCATGCTCATTCTTATCCATAACATCTCTGTGAGGCACACTGTTTGCACGATGAAAGAGAAAAAGTTGCAAAAAGCATGGTGTCTGCTCTGAGAAACATTTCCAAACTAGATGAACGCAACAGGGTGAACCAGTTTGAAATGATTAATTATAGCTGCTATTTATTGAGTATTCACCAGGTGCCCAGCGCTTTACATATATCAATATTCTCCCAGCAGCTTCCCTGTAAAGCAGATATTATTATTCTCATCTACAGGTGAAGAAAAGCAGGACCGGAGAAGTTAAGCAACTTCCCCAAGGCCCCACAGAGATGGTGTGTATAACCACTGAGCTACCTAACCAAGCTGTTCAAGCCAGATGGGCATTCCAGGCTTGAGTGCTCTAGGATGAAGGGAAGGATCAACAGGGAACGAGGTATCCAGGAGGGCTTCATGAGGAAGGTGGCTCAATGTGGGTCCCAGATGATGGGCTGAATTTGGATATGGGCGAAGGAAAGTGGGGTTTTCCTGGTGGCTCAGACAGTAAAGAATCTACCTGCAATGCAAGAGACCCAGGTTTCTGAGTTGGGAAGATCCCCTGGAGAAGGGAATGGCTACTCACTCCAATATTCTTTCTTTTTTCGTCCTCTGTGATTTTTATTTTTAAAAAAATGTACAAAAGAGAACAATTTAAGGCCTATCAGAAATGTGGAGTCCCAGGCGGGGGCCCTGCCTCAGCTGGGTCTCTGCACTTGGAGGCTTGTCCAGCTGCCCATCATATTTTGTCCCTCTGGGACACAGGGGGTGTTCAGAAGCATACTGTGGCCCTACTCTGTCACCCCAGGCTGACCTCTGTCCCCACAGCCTGGGTTAATGCTCTGCTGTCCCTGTCTTGAAATTCTTAATTCTTGAACAAGTAGCCCCACGGCTTCATTCTGCAAGTTATGTAGCCGGTCTTGTCTGTCTTCCTTTGAACCTGTGTTTTTCAGGCCATGCAGTACCCAGGCAGTGCTCATGTGCTGGAGTGTGTGGAGGCACCCAGGCGCTCCAGCCTGGGACAGGAGTCTCTGGTTTTCAAAGGTTTTAAGGCTGGAGCCGATGCACCTGCCACCCTTCAGCCCCACATGGCCCTGATGGTCTGCTTTCCTGAATACCTCGTTCCTAGGCGCTCTCGCCTCCTGGACCTTGCAGTATGGCCTCGACTGAGGTGCTTGCTCTCTGAGCCCCACTCCAAAGATGAAGGGGACAGTCTCCGAACATCAGTCAGCTCTGACCTTCTTTGACTTTTCCTCTTGCTTGCCTGCCTACCAAGCTCTTGTTCATACACCAAAGCCTTAGCTAAAATGCCCTTTCCCCAGGAAGCCTTCTCCACTCCCTCTTTGGACTCTCCCAGCTCGCGGTCCTTTCCTCTGGTCCTGTGGGTCTGGAAGTATTTATGTCTGGTTCTGTCGCTCCCAGACTGGAGGTTTCTGAGGGAACATAGGCCAACACAGACTGGTCGAATGGTTTCTCAGATCCTACTGTGGGTATCTGGTACCTTATGAGGACCAGTCCAGATACGTCAAGACTCCAGACTGGCTCTTCCCTTGTGTGATGTTGGAATGGCCCCGTTTTGTTCTGAGACTGTTTCCCCAACTTCAATGTAGTCAGCCCAGTCTGTTCTTCATCTAGCCACTCCTTGCTCATGTCCACGGTGGCTGGAAGCATGTGTAAACACCTTATCCTTTGAAGTTTCCACTTGACGCTCAGCAGGTCATGCAGCAGGGCCTCCTGGCCTCGGAGGGTGGGTTTGGATCGTCCTCGGAGTACAGGGGTGGTGGACGGTAGTGGAACTCCTGGATGTAGGCAAAGAAGGGGACTTCCATGCTCACATCAGGGTCTTGCAGTAGTGGCAAGAGGCTCTGTTCCATGGCTGCCACCTCCTCATCAGGTACCACCTCGGAGTACTCAGGAGGGGCTTCAGGCCGCTCTGGCAGGAACCCCAGCCCCCAGTCCATCAGGAAGCTGGCATGGCTGCCCACGCTGGATGAGCGGCTGCCGAAAGGGTACAGGGGGATGGTGCCTAAGACCAGTGGGAGCTCCAAGAGCAGCTTGGATGAGCCCAGGATGTCCACACAGACCTTGAGGGCATAGTCCATGTGTAGCAGACGACCGTGCAAGATAGAAGGACAGGAGGGATCCGAAGAGCCCGGCCCTGCCACAGTGCCCGCCGCCTGGGGCCCACAAGCTCCCCTGAGAGGCTAGCCACCATGGCTCGCTTCTGTTTGCGGGCACCTCGCTCCATGAAGGTCTGGGTCTGGACCACGGCTGCCCGAGGGAGCACGGGGCACGTGGAGCCGTTGTCAATCTCAGCGAAGACAGGGATCACTTCACCTGGTGTGTAGCCCTTGCCGTCGATCTTGGCTGAGAGGGAGACAAGGCCACGGTTATTGTACCAGGATTGGGCGATCTTTTCCCGAGCTCCAGCTTGAGGGGCCAGCAGAGCCGGTGTGTTGCTGTCCACAGGCTCAATAACAGTAAACGCCTTCTTTGTCCGACGGGCAGGGACCAGGGCCGGTGGAGGGTGGCTTTGATGCAGTATCTGACACTGCCGTGTTTGCCTTCAAAGGAAGTCAGTAGCATCGGTGGCAGCTGGAAGCTGAATGGGAATTCATGACGCCCAGGAGGCAGCGTTGTGGTCTCTCCAGTGCCTTGTCGAACAGCATCGCCGCGGGGATACAAACTCGGCCCCTGTCTTCAAACCCCTGGCGGCTCTACGGCTGCAGCCTCAGAACTCGATCCCACCAGGCGCGCACAGGCGCACTTGAAGGTCGGGCCAGAGACTCCACTCCAGTATTCTTAGCTGGAGAATTCCCTGCACAGAGGAGCCTGGCGGGCTACAGTCCACCAAGTCGCGAAGAGTCGGACACGACTGAGCAGTTAACACATACACAAAGGAAAGTGAGGCACAAGACTTGCTTTTCCACCTCCAAACCTTTGCCTTTGTTAATGTCTTCACCTCTTCTCCCTGCTCTTCACAAGAGAGGCTCATTCGCATCACTCAGGGCTCATCCCAAACACTACCTTTTCAGAAACATCTCCCATGATCACCTTTTCTAGCTAGTTATTTTTTCTAGGAATGGCTCCAGCAGTGTTGTTCATCCCACAGGGTAGGGCCTTTTCTGCCCTATGATTGCTTGGACCAACTACGTACAATGGAAGAGATGCTGTGTCCATCTCGGACTTCGCGCCCAACTGGCCTGAAGGTCAGCCATCAGCTAAGAGGTATGACCAGCCCTAGACCAGTGAGCTGTGAGAAGTCCAAGCCACATAGGGAGGAAGGGAATCTGAGCAGACACCAGACCTAGAAGTGAAGAAGCCATTTGGAGAGGTAGAAAGATAGACAGATGTGTGATAGAGCAAAGATGGTAGAATGTTAAGTGTAGAATCTAAGTGGTAGGCATAGCATGTGCTATACAATTCTTTCAACTTTTTTTTTTTTTTTTTTTTTGTATATTTGAAATTTTTCACTACAAAGTTGTGAGCAAAAAAGAAACCATCTTGGAATGGGATGCCTCAGCCCCAAACACCTCAACTTATCCCACTTGGAGCAGAGGTGAACCTCTCTGCCCAGCCTTTCCCAAATTCCTGACCCACAAAATCATGGATGGATATTTTAGGCCACTAAGTTTTGGGGACTAGATTACAAAACTTCTCTAAGTAGATCTCTTTTACTTTCTATCACAGCTTCCTGCCTATTTCCTTTATAGCATTCATCACAGGTTGTCTTATGTGCTTGTTGTCATCAGTCTCTCCCCTTCTAGGATATAAACTCTGTCTCCATTGTTTACTCCTACCTCCCAGCACCTAGCACCCTGCCTGGGGTACGTGTAGGTTGAAATGAATGTTTGTTGAGTGAGCAGGACATGGAGCTCTTCTGAAGAGTACTACAAGAGAATATGGAATTCACAGAGTTGGGGAAAAACTGCCATTTATCTCTTGGGCTGCCCAAAATCTGAACCCGCATTTGTGGGACTCCCAAGAGGTAGGAGGAGACAGGCCCCCCTCACTGTGGCAGATGGATGGGATGAACACACCCTCTCCTTAGGCTGGAGCAAAGATGCTGAACTTAACCACGACCCATCAGAAGCCCCCCACTCCAGATTCTGAACCTGGGGCAGGAGTGCCAGCTCGAAGGGTCCCAAGTCTAGGGCCTTGTTCGGATCAAGTGGATCCTGGCCACTCCTGACCTTGGGTGGTTCCTGCCTGAGCACCTTCAGTCCTGCCGTGTTCCATTAACTCCTTCTCTGCCCTTAGGTTTGGCTCCAGCAAGAAACGAGGAATGTTGAGTGTGGTGCATCCTGGTAAATCCAGAATGTATCCATTGGTGAAGAAGCATATTTTATGTATTTCCCTCCAAATGGGGAGGACATACTTTATGTGCCAGAAAGGCAAGGAACACATTCATCTTGGAGCCAGCAGAGCCTAAACAATAGTGGAGGCTCATCATATTTTGGATTCTTTCTCTGGGCCTCCAGGAGCCTTCTAGCAGATAACCAACTCTGATAGTTCATGGACTGTTCTCTTGCTTTCTACAAGGTGTGAACTTGAACTAAAGGCTAGATTTCACACTTGAGTGTCTATAAACCCATGGTGGACTTCCCTGGTGGTCTAGTGGTTAAGACTCACCTGTCCGTGCAGGGGACATGGATTTGATCTCTAGTCCAGGAAGATTCCATATGCTGTGGGGCAACTGGGCCCATGCCCCACAGCTCCTAAGCCTGTGCTCTAGAGCCTGTGCTCCACAAAAGAGAAGCTGCTATAATGAGAAGCTCATGTATCGCAACTAGAGAGTAGCCCCCACTCATGGCAACTAAAGAAGGTCCACACATATCAATCAAGACCCAGCACAGCCAAAAATAAATTAATTCATTAAAAAAATTATAAACCCATGGTTTGTTGTTGTTGTCCAGTCACTAAACTGGACACATTTAGTGTCCATAGAAGCACACCAGGCTTCCCTGTCCTTCACTGTCTCCCAGAGCTTGCTCAGAATCATGTCCATTGAGTCAGTGATGTTATCCAACCATCTCAACCTCTGCTGACTTCTTTTGCTTTCAATCTTTCCCAGCATCAAGGTCTGTTCCAATGATGGTCATTGGTCATCAAGGTCGGCTCCTCACATCAGGTGGCCAAAGTATTGGAGCTCCAGCTTCAGCATCAGTAAACTCAGATCCTAATACTGTGCTCTAGAATATTCCAGGAGTATGTCTGCTTCAGAGGAGGAGAGGTTCACCCATGGGCTCATTAAGTCATCA
The DNA here is from genome assembly GCF_027580195.1 of Bos mutus. Classification (NCBI taxonomy): domain Eukaryota; kingdom Metazoa; phylum Chordata; class Mammalia; order Artiodactyla; family Bovidae; genus Bos; species Bos mutus. The sequence continues at coordinate 50,557,998 of NC_091629.1, read as the reverse complement.
CACAGGACTTCCATCAGAAGGTAGAGTACACATCAACACCACAGAGGGTTTGCCCTTCCCAGGAAAATCCAGATGCTATAACTTGTTCTCAAGACCCCAGGTTTCCCACAGTTTTGAAACCTGAAAAGTTGTATCCAGCAGAAATTCACTGAGAGCCAACTATATGTCAGGGAAACACTGGAATAAGATCTTAGGCTCTGGTGAGAGAGACAGACATAGATACAAACGAACACAATAAGATATTTTGCGTTTCTACAAAAGAAGTGTGTGCAGAACGACATAAGAACCCAGAAGAAGCATCAGACTTTGCTTTCATTGATCATGGAGGGCATCCTAGAGTAGGTGACATTCAATCTCCAGGAGGAGGTTACAGCTGAAGCAAAGACCAGGTCAGGGCTCATACTTCCAGAGTACTGAAGTTCTGGAAAGAGTCCGGAGCTTCATCTCCTTGAAAATCCTTCAGCCATGGAAGCAGCAAAAACTTCACAGGAAGCCAGCATCTGGATGGTGCTAATTACCTCCACCTTTATGAAGTGCTGCATTAAACCAGGCACATGAAAAGATATTCTGCATCACTAATTATCAGAGAAACGCAAATCAAAACTACAATAAGATATCACCTCACACCAGCCAGGATGGCTATCATCAAAAAACCCACAAACAATAAATGCTGGAGAGCATATGGGAACCCTCCACACTTTTGGGTAGGAATGTAGATTGGTAGAGCCACTATGGAAAACAGAATGGAGGTTCCTTAAAAAGCTAAAACAGGAGCTACCATATGACCCTGCAATCCCACTCCTGGGCATATATCTGGAGAAAAACATGATCCCAAAAGATACACGCACCCCGATGTTCATTGCAGCACTGTTTACAATAGTCCAGACATGGAAGCAACTTAAATGTCCATCAGCAGAGAAATGGATAAACAATATGTGGTACATATATGCAATGGAATATTACTCAGTCATTAAAAAGAATGAAATAATGCCATTTGTGGCAACATGAAAGGACCTAGAGAGTGTCATGCTGAATGAAGTAAGTCAGACAGAGAAGGAGAAATATCATATGGCATCCCTCATGTGTGGAATCTAAAAAGAAATGATACAAATGACCTTAATTACAAAACAAAGACAGACTCGCAGACTTCATGAAGGAGATTCTAGCTGCCATGGGGAAGAATGGGGGGAAGGGATAATTAGGGAGTCTGGGATGCACATGCACACACCGTTATATTTAAAATGGATAACTAACAAGGACCTACTGTGTAGCACATGGAACTCTGCTCAATGTTATGCAGCAGCCTGGATGGGACCAGAGTTTGGGGTTTAGTTGCTCCATCATATCTGACTATTTGCAGCCCCATGGACTGTATGTAGGCCCCCAGGCTCCTCTGTTCATGGAGTTTTTCCAGGCAAGAATACTTGAACAGGTTGTCATTTCCTCCTCCAGGGGATCTTCCTGACCCAGGGATCAAACCAATGTCTCTTGCGTCTCCGGCATTGGCAGGCGGATTCTCTACCACTAACACCACCTGGGAAGCCCTTGGGGGAGAATGGATACATGTATATGACTATCCCTTCAACGCTCACCCGAAACTATCACAACAGTGTTTGTTAATCAGCTATACCCCAATACAAAATTTTTTGAAAAATCCACACTATTCAATTATGCACAACACAAGCAGAGTCATATTTAGTGGAGATCAGTTCACTTGTTCTGTGAAGGCACTTTTCCAGCTAAATAATGATGGTGCCTTTTAATTGTGCACTACCTTTCTTCTCGGGAGCTTTAAGTGGGACCATGTCCCCAGAGGAAGCCAGAAACTAGGTGTATCATCTCCATTTTGTAGTTGGATGGACTCAGTAAAGAGATCTGGCCCTAGGCACACAAATCGGAATCTTAACTCCTCCCCAGGGCCCAGCTCAAATTACCTTGTCTTAGAAGATTTTTTTGTTTCCCCCATCAGAATTCCCCTGCTGTACATGACCCTGGAAGAAGCTGAGAGAAATGGCTGAGCTTCACTTTCTACAGACCTTGTGTTAGACACTTGATCTGCAATTACTCACTTGATCCTGCCAACAAACAGGAGAGTGCATTCCCATTTCACAGCCAAGGAAACTGAGGCACAGAGATGCTGAGTGACGGGTCTTCGATTGTATAGCTAATAAGTGTTAGGATTCAAGCCCAGGCCTCCAAGCCCTTTGTCTTAACCACACAGAATCCTGGCCCATTCATTCATTCATTCAACAACTATTTGTTGAGCATCTACTGTATACTCAGTGTTTGCTAGGAGTATAATACTCGCTAGGGATGCAGTAGGGAAGAAAACACAGTCCCTGCCATAACAAAGATTATCACCTAGCAGGGAAGACAGATATGAAACACTTTCACAAACAATTATTTAATTACATATCAGGCATCAGGCAATGTTCGCAGAATTTAATTGAACTAGGTAAGACACTAGCAAGCAAGAAAAGAAATCAGGCTCTGGGTAGCTCTTTCTTGTCTGCAATTCAGGAGTCAGTCAGCTCTTCCTTTTTTCTTAGATTCAGTAGCTAAGCAATGCCCGCAGATGCACACAACTGCTTTGGGAGTTTCCACAGACCACACTTCCTTCTCTGAATCATGGAGTTCCCAGGCTGTAAAATGGGGATGAAAATAGCAAAAGACTGGAAGTAACCCAAATATCTATCAACAGGGGACCACTTAAATAAGTGATGGTACATCTACAGCCATGGAATATGCAGCTATTCAAAAGCACGAGGCAACTCTAAATGCTAGAGAAGGATCACTAAGATCTGGACCCTGGTGAGTCACGGAGGGACATACTCTTTTTAAAAAATTATTTTATTTTTCTGGCTGCACTGGGTCTTTGTTGACGCGCACAGGCTTTCTCTAGTTGCAGCGAGCGGACTTCTCATTGTGGTGGCTTCTCTTGTTGCAGAGCACAGGCTCTAGGGCATGTAGGCTCGCTAGTCACAGGGCACAGGCTTAGTTGCCCCCATCTCATGTGGAATCTTCCTGGATCAGGGATCAAACCCACGTCCCCTGCATTAGCGGGCAGATTTTTAGCCACTGGGCCACCAGGGAAGTCCACGACTTACTCTTAGTGTGTGCCATTTTGTACCTTATTTTGCACTCTATGCAGGTACCTTATCAAAATATAAATTAATCAATTCAAGAACATTTTAATACAGCATTTTGATGGGTATAAAAAAGCAGCAAAATAGCCCTGCTCACGTTGGCCCATTTCATGGTGTTATTGTTAGTTTCAAAGGAGAGGTTAGATTTGGCAGCCCTTGGAAAATCTAAAACAATTAGAACACATGTTGCTTCTAATGAGATAAGAGAGGAATAAGGGCCAAACAGAGAAGAAAGGAGGAGGAGAAGAGGAGAAAAACAAAGAGGCCATGCAGAGACTGGCAGAGAAAAAATCCACAATTACTTTAGTGCCACTGAGACCCCAAGGCAGCTGTGCTACCTGCTTCTTTCTAACCAGCTGCCAGGTTGCCATGGTAATGTAATAGCCTGTGATAAGCTTATTTATGATTCTGAAAACATTAAAAAAAAAAAAAAAACCCACCAGCAAGCTGCAGATATGCTGCAATGAGCAGAGAAGATGCCTGCATGAGAGGAGGCGTCAAGGTGACCTTCCTGAGGATTGAGGTCCTCCCTTGAAAACTGGTGGGGTCAGCCTAGAGCAGAGGGTCACAAACCTGAGCATGTAGCCAAATCACCTGATGTGCTGTGCTGTGCTTAGTCGCTCGGTCGTGTTCGACTCTTTGAGACCGCATGGACTGTAGCCCACCAGACTCCTCTGTCCATGGGGATTCTCCAGGCAAGAATACTGGAATGGGTTGCCATGCCCTCCTCCAGGGGATCTTTCCAACCGAGGGATCGAAAACACAGATTGTGAGACTTCCCTGATGGTCCAGTGGTTGGGAATCCGTCTTCCCATACAGGGGACACGGGTTCGATCCCTGGGATCGATCACTGGGATACCGCATGCCACAGGGCAACTGAGCCTGTTCTTCAGCTAAAGAACCCGAGAGCCACAGCTATGGAACCTGCACACTCTAGAGCCCGGGTGCCGCTATGCGAGAGCTGCAAACTACAACGAAGACCTAGTGCAGCTGAAAAAAAAATTTTTTTTTAATTAAAAGATAATAATGATTTAAAACACACACACACACACAGATTGCTGCACCCATCCCAAGAGATTCAGATTCAATAGGTATGAGGTGGAGCATTTCTAACAAGTTCCCAGGAGGTTCAGAAACTGAGGCTTGGAGACCAGCATCCTAACCATCTCAAAAGGCCTCTCGTACTCAGGATTCCATGAGCTTTGGGCTCCACCTCCCGCTCGCCCTGAAACAGGAAATAATGCTTCAGTCTTTCGGGGCAAAGCACGTCCATCCCCTCCATCAGCTCCTCTGTTAACTAAGGAGCTACAACACCCAGTGTGGGTTGTAAGGTAGCCCCAAACACCGGGTGGGCCAAGGCCTTTGAGGGCAGTTTCCAAAGCCAAGGCCAATGCCTCATGCAAGCAATTGCCTGGGAAGATTGGCCGGCATACCAGCTGCCTTTGCCAGAACTCTCTCGTGGGGCCAATTAACTGGGTGTGATGGCCAACAGGTGTCATGGGGCCGGAGGAAAGGCGGCTGCCAGTCAAGACTGTGACTGAGCTAGGGCCAGGGCTGGTGGGAGAGGATTTGAAACTGACAGAAGCCAAATCTTCAGGCGCTGTAATTTCCCGCAGTGGGATTCTGATGCCCCACAGAAATGGAAGCAGGCAGACAAGTCCGAACACCCAACCCCGTTTAGTGCACACAGCATCCCGAGTGAGAAAGCTCCCGGCTGGGGCAGAATGCAGTTTTAGTGACAGGTCCCTCCAAATTCAGGATTTCTTGTACATTCAACAAATATCTGTAGAGCACCAGAGGTGTGCCAGATGCTATGATAGGTGATGCAAACGTGGGCAGCGGGCAAGAGTGGCCCCAGCCGTTATGGAGCCTACATTTAAGTAAAAGGAGACAGACATTATTCAAAGAATCAGACAGTTTAATTGTGCTGTGGTTTTGTAAGTGAATGATCTTGTTCTCAGGAAATAATGCTTAAGTATTTCAGGGTAAAGGGGCAAGATATCTGCAACTTATCTCAAGAAGTTCAGAAAAATAATCATATATCATATATTATCTATACATTTATGATTGTATATATTACCTATATAATCTATTACGTATATACATACATGGAGAGAAACAGGGAGAGAAAATGATAAAGCAAATGAGACAAAATACTGACAATTGTTGAATGGAGGCAGAGTATATGGGAAGGAGTTCTTTGTATTGATATTATTCCTAGAATTTTTCTGAAAGCTTGAAGTTATTTCAAAATTTGGATTTTAAAAAAGGCTCACATTATGAAATGGCACCTTGTCCTTCCTCTTAGCATTACAGGTTTTGCCAAAAGAACATTTTTGCGTCAAATATTGATGTGTGGAAGTGAGGGAGCTGGTCTGCTAAACCAGTAGTTTGAGATACTAAACTGTCATTTTTGCACCTTTGAATACTTGAAAGGCTGACTTTGTATAAATGTATCCTCTGGTTTCCTAGATATTGGAGATATTTAGACCATAATTTCATTATGAGTAAATGAATAAATATTCAAAAAATACAAAAGGATCACATAAAAACATGACAAATTATAAACAGTGAAGAGTGCTGTTTTGTTTTGTTTTTTCAAGTATGTAACGGTGGTGAGGACCTAAAGACGAAGTGGTTTGTCTTAGATAGGGAGATCAAGGAGGGCTTCCTGGAGGTGGCAGGTTTGAGCTGAGGTCTAAGTGGAAGTTGACCAGAGGAGAAGAGTTACCTTCCAGGCAGAGGACACAGCTCTGGCAAAAGCTCTTTGTAGGAAAGAGCAGAGCTCATTAGAGGAATTGAAGAAAAGAAACGGGGCAGTTGGAGCTGAGCTCTGCACGTCCTCTCCTCCGAGCGTGATGGTGGGGAGCTGGTGGGGGTCAGGGTTTCTGGACAGGGCTGCTCTTCTGGCCCCAGACAGGGTCTGTTTTGTTTCTCTCCTACCCTTCTGCCCTTTCCAGCTCATGTTCTCTTGTATCTTCCTCTGGCTCCCCACCGAACCCAGGTCCTAAGATTCTGCTCGAACGCAGCTCCCCAGGCCGAGGCCCAGAATCCCAGCAGCATATAGCAACATGGTCTGACAGCTTCTCACTGGCCCCTTCCCTGTAGCTCCCTCTCAGCCTCCAATCCCTGGTTGCCATCCATCAACCCTTTTACCTGCTATACAAAAACCATTGGGCTGTCATTTAAACTTATTTCTACAATTTGCTTCCTGGGCCTCAGGCAACCAGCTCCATCTGCAGATGGCTCCGTGCAGTTTCCATCTGGTCTCCATCCACTGCTGGTTTTCCCGAGAGCTCACATGGAGCCACCTTTCAGATGTCTTCCGGGGGCTCAACCGAGAGCAACCGCAGGAGATTTTGGACCACGAACCTGCCTGATAAAAGCGTGGCATCCTTCATCTGGCCACGCATTCTGCAGACACGGGTAACATCATACCATATCCCGGTAATGCTTTGTAAACTCAAGGGCATGAGTGCCATTTCATTAGGTATCCATTGAATCACAGAGTTAAAAGCTTAAAAGGGAACTTCTTGGGGTCTAACACCCTCATGTTGCAGATCAGCTCAGAGAGGGGAAGTAACTTGGCCAAGATCACAGAGCAAGTTCGTAGAGGAGCTGGACCTAGAAATCAGGTTTCCTGAAGCCCAGTGGAAGGGTCGTGTCCAGCTGATACTCCAAGTTATAAATAATACGCAGGACCTCCCAGAAAGCGAATGTCCTCAGAGCAGCTGCAAGACAGTCCTTATCTACGAAGTAAGCAGGCTGGAGAGCCTTGGTGGGAAACCAGCCCCATGAATCTGTCTTGTTAGGTTTAGCAGCTACTCATTGTGTTATTTTTATCTGTTTCGTTTCGCTTTAGACCTGGTTCCCATTTCACATTTATGACTAAAGGCCCTTGTGTGAGGAAAAGGGAAGCTGGGAAGAAGATTCTTTTCTTTTGTACTCTGCAAACCTTTCCAGACTTTTTTTTTTTTTTTTCCTTTTATAACATTTCCATTCCAGGGCCCCCAGAGCTTCTCAAATCTTCTGCATTTCCAATCCCCTGTTCGGCCTTCACTGTAATTATCTTGGGAAAATTTAAATTCCTTATCATGGTTCTGTGACAATACCGGCTAAAGATAAGCACATTCTGAGGTCTTGTCAAATTGCCCTCAATAGGTTCAGTTAATAGGAATTACAGTTAGATTTTTCTATAAGTGTGATAATGGTATTGTGCCGATGTTAAAGAAAGAGTCCTTATCATATTGAGATACAGACTGAAATATTTATGGATGATGTGATATGAAGTCTGGGATTTGCTTCAGAATATTCTTATGAGAGGTAAAGAAAAACCCGCTCCCTTCATACAAAGCTCTCCACTGGCTTTCTCTAGTTTCTTTTGCGGCCTCTTCCCCTCCCCCAATCTATGAATCTGTGTATTCCCTATCTGGGGGTGGGATTTGCCTCCTGGGGTTGCAGCCCAGAAGAGAGCTTATAGATGCTGGAGCCAAAGAGGCTTAGATTCAAAACCCCAGCTCCACCCTCATGAGCAGAGGGACCGAGGACAAGCCATTTAAGTGTCTTAGTTCTCACTTCCCCATCTGCAGAGTGGAGATAATACATCGACAACCAACCAACAGCCTATTTTTCTAATTTGTTCTTTTCCTCCACTTTTTCTAAGTCTGCCTCCACCAGCCCTAAAAGTGTATCTTTTTCTCCAGGATCCCACCCGAGCCCCTTGGCTCTTCAGTGAAAGTCACTCAGTCGTGTCCGACTCTTTTCGACCCCATAGACTATACCGTCCATGGAATTCTCCAGGCCAGAATACTGGAGCGGGTAGCCTTTCCCTTCTCCAGGGGATCTTTCCAACCCAGGGGTCGAACCCAGGTCTCCCACACTGCAGGCGGATTCTTTACCAGCTGAGCCACCAGGGAAGCCCAAGTACTGAAGTGGGTAGCCTATCCCTTCTCCAGAGGATCTTCCCAACTCAGGAATGGAACCGGAGTTTCCTGCATTGCAGGCAGATTCTTTACCAGCTGAGTTACCATGGAGGCCCTGGCTCTTCAGAGGCTCATCCTACTGCCTTCTCTGTGCTGGCTCTCCCATCCACCCACCCTGCCGCTTCCCCCATCCCCCACCCTCACACCCAACCTTCCCACCATCCTCACCCTACCCAGATCGAGATCCAGGCTGGATCTGAGTGCCTGTTCCCCACTTCCTTGTGGAGGTGCCATGAGTCTGAAAATCCCAACACATGTAAATTGGAACTCATTGCTCCTTCTCTTAATCTGCCCCCTACAAAGCATCTGAACACCCTCCAGGCTCCCCACCCCTTCCCTCTTTTCCCTCCCCCTTCTCCTCTCCCCACTCCATCCTATCTGCCTCAGCCCCACACTCTCATCTCCCAGAGCTCCCTCAAATCCACCTCAGGGGCTCCTACCACATCCTCTGCTCAGGCCCACAGGCCTGGCCAGCTGTAAAAGCCTCCCACCTGGGCTCCTTCCCTGGGACCCCTCTGCTTTCTAGTCCCTGCTCCAGGCTGCTGGCACAACTCTCCATCCAAAACCAGCACTCTTGGACTGGAAGGCCTCCCAGGGGCTCTCTCTGCTAAGAAGAGAAAAGTTCCAAATTCCTGAGCTCGGTATTTGACACCCTGCATAGCCTGGCCTGTGCACATATTGTTCCAGAGTCATCCTCTGCATTCGCTGCCAAGGAAGCCCCCGGCCTGGGCATCTCGGACTGCCATCTCTCACACCAGCATCAGAATCATCTGGGGCCTTGTTGGGAAATGCAGAACCCTGGGTCCTACCCCAGACAACTGAATCTGGAGGGGTCCAGGCCTGATGCACACAAAAGCTGAGGACCCTCACTCTAGTCACACCAAACTGCTTGCCTGGATCATGCCTCCAGGCCTCTATTCATGCTATATTAATGTTTCCCCTTTCTTTAAGACCTAACCTAAATGTCATCTTCTCAGGAGTCATGTACGGATGTGAGAGATGGACAATAAAAAAAAAAGGCTGAGCGCGGAAGAAGTGATGCCTTCAAACTGTGGTGTGAGAGAAGACTCTTGAGAGTCCCTTAGACAGCAAGGAGATCAAACCAGTCAATCCTAAAGGAAATCAACTCTGAATATTCATTGGAAGGACTGATGCTGAAGCTGAAACTCCAATTGCATCCAATTATCTCCTATAGCACTAGGCACACACCTCTGTTGCAGACTGCATGTATCACAGGGTATGTAATGATCCGTTTGCCTGCCTTCCCAGCTAGAAGGAAGTCTCCGCCAAAGTCACTTCACAGAACGCCCAGAGCCCCCTACACAGTGAACGGCACCCGGCAGGCACTTGATAAATATTAATTAATTTGAATTGCATCTTACTACTTCTTGGCTCCTGGATCATAAACATAATGCATAGCTCCCGGCAGGTTTTATTACATTGATGTCTGATGGATGAATTATCAAAGGATAGATGAGAGCCTGAAATGAATGATGAAATATGCAAATAAACTAATGATGAATTTTCATCTTTGATTAGTATTCTGAAACGCCTGGGTGTGCCTAAAACCATCTCTAACCTGACGGGATGTATAAATCGGGTCCAATGTGAACCCAGGACTTCTGGTTCCAGGTTCCCGGTTGAAATCGGCAGACCAAAGTTCTGATGTTAATCAGAAATGTCACTGTCACGATGATGAGTGCATGGCCATCTTCCATCACAACTTTCCTGGCATCAGCCTCGGGAAATCCTCACTTAATCACATTTATCATTCCACCTCACAGGGTCCACAGAGAGCCTACTGATACTGCTCAAAGAGAAACCTGATATCTGTTGTGAGGAGCAGGAAGAAATCAGCCTTCAGGTGCTGAGGCTGGGGAAATTCCCTGGCGATCCAGTGGTTAGAACTCCACACTGTCACTGCCGAGGGCCTGAATTTGATCCCTGGTCGGGGAACTAAGATCCCACAAGTATTGTGGCACAACCGAAAAAAAAAAAAAAAAAAGATGCTGAGACTGGGGTAGAAGGCAGTAAGGCATGTCTGGTGGCAGACAGGTGCCACTCCTAGTCCTGGCTTCTCCATTTACGGTCTGTGTGAGACCGGACAAGTTACCCAATGGCTCCAATACTCAAGTTTCTTCCACCATAAAAATAAGGTCACTTTGTGTTCCTACCCTTTAAGGTTATTGAATGAGATCATGTACATTACATGAGTAGCACATAGTACGCATCACGCTCGTGGTGCAGGGGGCCCAGGTTCGATCCCTGGTTGGGGAACCAGATCCCACATGCAGCAACTAACACCCAGTGCAGCCAAATGAAAAATAATTTAAAAAAAGAGAGAGAGAGATAGAGAGAGATGTTATTGCTACACTGCTGTAACCAGGGCAGCTAGATTCCAGTAAATGATTAGGTGGTGGTGAGTGGGGCTGACTCAGGGGCTGGAGTAACTGGAGTCAAGAAGCCAGGTCTCAGCCATCTCTTAGGAATAGATTCCCCAGTTAGAGGAGAATTCTAGCTTTAAGAATGGGGCCAATGGTGGGAATGCAAACTAGTACAGCCTCTATGGAGAACAGTGTGGAGATTTCCTTAAAAAACTGGAAATAGAACTGCCATATGACCCAGCAATCCCACTGCTGGGCATACACACCGAGGAAACCAGAATTGAAAGAGACACATGTATCCCAATGATCATCGCAGCACTGTTTACAATAGCCAGGACATGGAAGCAACCTAGATGTCCATCGGCAGACAAATGGATAAGAAAGCTGTGATACGTATACACAATGGAATATTACTCAGCTATTAAAAAGAATGCATTTGAATCAGTTCTAATGAGGTGGATGAAACTGGAGCCTATTATACAGAGCGAAGTAAGTCAGAAAGAAAAACACCAATACAGTATATTAACGCATATATATGGAATTTAGAAAGATGGTAACAATAACCGTATATGCAAGACAGCAAAAGAGACACAGATGTAAAGAACAGACTTTTAGACTCTGTGGGAGAAGGTGAGGTATTGTCTCAAGGTATGACTTGAGAGAATAGCATTGAAACATGTATATTATCATATATGAAATAGATCCCCAGTCCAGGTTCGATGCATGAGGCAAGGTGCTCAGGGCTGGTGCACTGGGATGACCCAGAGGGATGGGATGGGGAGGGAAGTGGGAGGAGGGTTCAAGATGGGGAACACGTGTACACTCATGGCTGATTCATGTCAATGTATGGCAAAAACCACCACGATATTGTAATTAGCTTCCAATTAAAAAAAAAAAAAAGAATGGGACCGAGCGTGGAAGCTGATCATTCTGCTCTGTGGCCTACGTGTTCAGGAACCAAATGATGCAGAGTCAGGAAAGGCCAGGAGGATGTGGCCAGACTGGGAGCTTTGGCCCCACAGGGAAACCCCAGCAGCACTGCTTCCAGTCTGGAGTCAGGGCTCTTTGGCCAGGTTTGCCCCATCCACGGCTAATGCAGCTCCCTGAACTGCACTCTGACCACAGACGGAAGTGAAGCCGTAATCTGGTCCCTGGTATGGGTCACCCACATCAAATGGGGAACTGGAAACTGGAGTCCCAGGCGGGCCTTGGGTTTTTTCTGTAGACACTGAATTACTGGGAACTTCCTCTCTCTGGGTCTGCAGGCCCTCTTGTCACTAAGATGCAACAACTCTGACTCCCAGTGAGAAGGGGCCTCGCAAGAGATGCCCTCGTCCTCACCGGCCAAGTTCTTGCTGGTGAGCCAGGCCGGAGGGAGGCTCCAAGTGCTGCTTTCTCCTTTGTGCTTCTTCCTGGGGACTCTGGGACAGGGGCTGAGCTTGGGGATCACACAGCCTCTCCTAACTGGAAACATAGCTGAGAACCCAGGGCAGGACCTGGGTAAAGAAAGATGAGGGTGTGGGCGGCACAAGGGGCTGAGGAGGGCATGGCCTGATGGAAGTAATTGACCTGGACCCTGGGCGCTCCCGGGATTTCATAAGGAACAAAGCCCTGGCTGTGGGACCTCTGACTTTCTTCCCAGGGCTCGACATGGTCAATGACTGGGGAACAGCGCCATCTCCTGGCTGCCTGCAGTCACAGCCCTCCTCCTGGTGGGAAAACTACAGGACGTTCAGAGACCATCTTAGGTGTGGGATGCCTTTAGAATCCTGGAACAAACAGGATTTTGTTTTTAATTCGGTCGTCTGGGGTGGAGCCCAAGATTCTGCATTTCTAACAGGCCGCCCATGCCACTGGTTTAGGGACCTGATCAGAAAGCTTTATATCTCAGTAAAACTAGAGGAAATTAAATGCTTTGAGGGGCTCAGATATGAATCTGGTCCCAGACACCCCAAGGGTCTCAGGAAAGATACTTTTCCACATATAAAATCTGTGAGTCACAAGGCAAGACAAGTAGGGAAAGCTTCTCGGAGGAAAGGGATCCAAAGTGCATTCTGAAGGGTGGTCAGATAGATCTTCACGACGGGAAGCTTGCCTAAAGGGTCAGCTGGGAACAGCCTTCCTGCTGCCTTGGGTCTACCAGCCCAGACGCAATGGTTCACAGCCATAATAACTGACCTGGGGCTGGTCCAAAGATTGCAAGCAAGGTGACTGGTTAAAGTAATCATGGGAGGGCTTCCTTGGTGGCTCAGTGGTAAAGAATCCGCCTGCCAAATGCAGGAGACTCAGGTTCGATCCCTGATCCAGGAAGATCCTACATGCCATTGAGCAACTAAGCCCGTGCACCACAGCTACTGAGGCTGTGCTCTAGAGCCCGGGAATGTCGACTACTGAAGCCCGCTCACCCTAGAGCACGTGCCCCCTAACAAGAGAAGCCACTGTAAAGAGAAACCCGCACACCGCAACCAGAGAGTAGTCTGTGCACTGCAACTAGAGAAAAGCCCGTCCAGCAACAAAGTCCCAGCACAGCAAAAAAAGTTATTTTTTTAAATAAAGTACTAATGGCAGTAACATTTCTGAGCAACAGTCACTTAATTGATTTGCTAAATATAATCAACATCACCTCTTATAAAGAGTTCTTCTAATGACCTTCCCAAATGCAGAATTTTCCAGAAAGAGATGAACGTCTAATGGTGATTGGATCACCCTTCAGTCACAGCCCCTTCTGCTTAGGTAGGACATGAAGTAGGAGAAAGGACCCCATTGGCCCCATTTCACAGAAGAGGAATCTGAGGCTCAGGGAGGTCACGTGACTTTGCCTGAGCCCACCCAACAAGGCTAACCCTGAACCCCTTGACATGGCACTCAGGAGCACTCCTGTGACATCTGCCAAGTTTGACTCCATAAAAACAGGCACAGAGAGGAGGAGGGGGCGGCGGGCCGGGGGTGTCACGGGAATCTGGGAGTCTGGGGTCCAGGCCTTCCATGCCTGCACAGTCACCTCGAGCTGGGAGCCCTGCCATCATCCAGGGAGGGTGAAAGCAGCTTTTACAAAGCAGGGTCTGAGGGCCTCGGACAGGCCCCCCTTTGTCGACTTCCTCCGTCCTCCGCCCCGACGCCCCGGCCTCAGCCTCCAGCGTCACCCTCTTTGAATGGCTGGCTCCTACACACTGGAAATTTGCAACACAAATGCACGGCTTGTATCTCGGTAGAGCTTCACTGCCCTAGCCTTTTGGAGCCTTTTAAAGCCAGCCTTTCTCTGGGGCGCTTTCTTTGCACAGCTCAAGCCCCCAGCCCTTACACGCAGGCATGATCGCTAATTAACGCTGGGTGAAAACCCGTCCTGGGAAGAGAGCCGGGTGGCGAGCGGGCTGTTCCCACCCCTCTCCAGGGCGGCTGGCAGCCAGAACTGGTGGAGGGGGCTGAACTCTCACTCTCAAAGCTCATGCTGGCTTCCTCCCTCCATCCTCTTCCTTGCTGGGTTTGAAAATTTACAGTAAATTAAGCTCATCACCCAGGATGGCACCCAGCTTTTCAGAGCTCAGCTCTATTCATAAGAACTGCAGTAATGGCTAACACAGACTAAGAGTACCAGACACTTTATAAACATATTTCTGATGCTCATAACAACCTGGAAAGGCAGAGGTTATCACGCCCTATGTAGAGCCTCGATAACTGAGGCTCAGAGTGATTAAACACCTAGACCTGTGTCACACAGCCTACAAGTGGCAGAACTGATTTTCAAATCCAAATCCATCTGTGCCCCAAACACCTGCTCCCACTTTAGGCTTCTCTCTGCTCCTGTCCAATGCTCTCCCAGCTTTACTGTGACTTCTCCCTTTTCTCAATTCTTGGAACATCTAGTGGTGTGTCCATCTCTAGGTCTACTTGCCTGAGGTGATGGTGGCCCAACTGAATAAACTTATGAAAACATTGAACTGTAGACTTCAAACAAGTGACTTGTGTGGTACGTGAATTGTACTTCAATAAAGCAGTTAAGGCTCTTTGAAAAAAAAAGGGGGGGCAGGAGAACAAGAATTGGTGGTCTATGGGGACTTCCCTGATGGTCCAGAGGCTAAGACTCCACATTCCCAATGCAGGGGGCCCAGGTTCGATCCCTGGTCAGGGAACTAGATCCCACATGCCACAACTAAGACCCAGAGCAGCTGAATAAATAAATCAGTCAGTTCAGTCACTCAGTCCTGTTTGACTCTTTGCAACCCCATGGGCTGCAGCATGCCAGGCTTCCCTGTCCATCACCAACTCCTGGAGCTTGCTCAAACTCATGTCTATCAAGTCGGTGATGCCATCCAATCTATCTTATCCTCTACCATCCCTTTCTCCTCCTAGTTTCAACCTTTCCCAGTATCAGGGTTGGAGAAGGCAATGGCACCCCACTCCAGTACTCTTGCCTGGAAAATCCCATGGATGGAGGAACCTGGTGGGCTGCAGTCCATGAGGTCACTAAGAGTCGGACACCTGAGCCACTTCCCTTTCACTTTTCACTTTCATGCATTGGAGAAGGAAATGGCAACCCACTCCAGTGTTCTTGCCTGGAGAATCCCAGGGACAGGGGAGCCTGGTGGGCTGCCGTCTATGGGGTCGCACAGAGTCGGACACGACTGAAGCGACTTAGCAGCAGCAGGGTCTTTTCCAATGAGTCAGTTCTTCACATCAGGTGGCCAAAGTATTGGAGTTTCAGCATCAGTCCTTCCAATAAATATTCAGGACTGATTTCCTTTAGGATTGACTGGTTTGATCTCCTTGCAGTCCAAGGGTCTCTCAATATATACATAAATAAAAGATCTCTTAAATAAAGAATTTGTGGACTATGGAATATTAGCTTGTCATGGATCGATGAATTTGCAAGTCAGAAATATTTGAGTCTTGGCTCTGCCACTGCCCTGCTGTGTGACAGCTGGAAAGTGGGCACCCTCTCTGTGCCTGTTTCCTCATTTATAACAGCAATAAAAATAGCAGTGGTAAGAGCTCATTTATGAGGTTTATTGTATTCCAGGCCTGTATCTTATCCACTATCACGTGTAATCCTCACCCCACAACCTCACGAGTTGAGCCTCATCATTCCCATTTTACAGTTGAGGAAACTGAGATCAGGCACAAAGTCTTTAGCACAACCCCTGTCACAGAGCTTCAGCCGAGGTTGAATTCGATCCCCATGATTTCTTCAGCTGACTCTGTGTGTCCTATATGTGCACACTGGTCTGGTGACCGTTCAGGGTGCCCAGCTCTCACATGGTGCCCAGCTCTCCATGGTACCCACCTCGTGTTTGCTGAGATAACCTCCTGACTGTATGAGCTCCCATTGCCCCAGAGGCTCCCGCCTCCTCCATCTGCCTCCGGCTGCTGTGACCCATCAGTCCATCCTTACTCCCTGGGGATCTGGCCTGACCTGACCGCTTTGTGTCCAGGCCTGCAAGGAGACCTGTCCCTCAGTGCCTGCCTCTCTGGGGAACACCCCGTGTTTGGTCTGTGCCAAGAACTTGGTTCAGTGCAAGCTAAGAAGCAGGATCATAAAGTATCACTGCTAGGAGGTTCCTTCAGAAACTACTGGCTCTGGCACTTCCCCGGTGGTCCAGTGGTTAAGAATCGCTTGCAATGCAGGGGACGTGGATCCAATCCCTGGTCAGAGAATTAGGATTCCATATGCCACTGAGCATCTAACCCTGCATGCCACAACTAGAGAATCTGTGTGCTGCAACGAAAGATCCCGCATGACACAATTAAGACTGGACATAGCCAATTAACTAATTAAGAAAGAAATGACAGATTCTAGCTGTGAACTGCAGAACTGTATCCTAAAAGGCAGTCTCCACTCCCTGCTCTTCAACCAGACCAGCCCTGTTTGAAAAAGTCTGATTCAGATACTGCACTTCCCTAGATTTCCAAAGAAAGATCTAGGTTTCAAATTCTTTTAAAATCTTGAAAACTACTGTCCTTTGCTGTTTCTCTGTGGATGGGAGTAGGAAATTGATGGTAAAGAAACTGAGGCCTGGAGGGTACCAGTAACCTGCAGAGGGTCACCGAGGCAGTGATGGATGGACACAGGAGGGCAGCAGGCGTCTGGGCGCTTAGCTCAGAGCTATTTCCCCTGCTCGACAACAGCCGTGTGGGAAAGCACGGCTTCTGCCTCCCACACTTTCATGCCATTCTTGAGGATTCTTTAGCATTAGGCTAGAGAAATCCAAAGTACAATTCTCCTAAGACTTCTCATTCCTTGCCTCTCACTCCATACCCCTCTGAGGCAGCTGTCGACTTTGGCCACCTCGACACAAGACAACGATGCTCCCCAGGCCAGCTGCCTACACCGGCCTGTGACCGCAAGAGGTTAGGCCAAATAGAGGACCATTTTGATAATTGGGCGACAAGGGAAATGGCAAACAACTCTCCTCACTAAGGGGAGAAAAAAACACTTTCGTCCGTAAAGTTGACTGTCGTCAAGTGAAATAAAGTTGCACACGGACAAAACAAGATTATGTGAACTTTTTAAAAGGCTCATTTAATTTCAGAGAGTAAATGAACCCTTGGCTGTCTCACTGTTAGGAGTACTCCAGTTATTAGATGAGCAGTATTAGACGCTTCCTCTGGGAATAATGTTATAACTTCTCGCTCTGTCCTTTCTCTCCAAGATAAAGTTTGATATGAATCTTCATTTGCAAGGGGCAAAACCTCTCTCCCCTATTAGGTTTTGTCAGTGTGATGCTAAAAATGATCCTTTGGCGGACTTGTGAGTAATTGACCCTCTGACGCTAACAACGCCCAGGCAAATAAAGGTATAATTGGTGGGAGCGCCACGCAGCCGCTGGAGCAGACGCCGAGGCCTGTGGAGCTGGAGCGACCTCTCACTGCAGAGGAAGACCTGCCACCTTGGAGGTGAGCGGGTAAGGGGCGGGGGGTGGCCCTGGGGGCTGGGCTGGATGGGAGTGAGAACATTGAGCTGCTCACCAACTCAGAGGCCCCACGTTCAAGAGGCCCACTGCCATCCTCTCTGCCCCTGGACTGGTGAGTACATTTGAGGCCCCTTGTTAGGGGCTCGGGAATATGCTTTGAACGGTGGGTACCATTTTGAGGTTGTCTTGAATGCTTGAACCTCAGTCCATGGGGTAGTAGCAGCAGACAGGTGCCAGGTGGGCTGTCAGGGGCAGATGAGGTCTCCGTGCTTTTTCAAGGGTGTGCCAGGTGGGCTTCCAGGACAAATGCATCACCTGGCAAGATTCTCCTGTCAAGCACGGGATTCTGCCATGGACTACAGCTTCCCTGGTGGCTCAGATGGTAAAGAATCTGCCTGCAATGTGGGAGACCCAGGTTTGATCCCTGGATCAGCAAGATCTCCTGGAGAAGGGAATGGCTACCCACTACAGTATTCTCACCTGAAAAACTCCATGGACAGAGGAGTCTGGGGGCTACAGTCCATGGGGTTGTACAGAGTTGGACGCGACTGAGCGACTGACACTTTCCAAGTGGCTGTGCAAATCAGTACCTTGCACTGATCACTCAGAACCGATTCAACGTAATTGCCTGGAAATTGATAATATTTTGCTTTCTTGTGCAATTGTAGCTGTGCGCCTTACTTTAGGTTTTAGACACGATTATCTGCCCTTGGAGTACTCTATTACCCCCTGTTTGTCTCTCAACCCAGCATTCAATGATCCTAAAGTATTTGTATCTTTTATCACAAGCCGCCTCGAACCCTTTCTGGAAGAAGGTGAGGTGTTCTTTTGAATGACCATTCAAGATGCTTCTTCATGAATAACTTAGATCTCCTTTGACTTGGAACACTAGCGGTGAAACAGTTTATAAAGTGAATCAGGACATCATTGCTTTAGGGTTCTTAAATTACATAGCAGAAGATTTAAAAGAGGTAAAAGATTGTTTTTTTTCCAGAAGTTCAAAAGTGGCCTTGCTGGATTTGTACTTGAGACCTTACCTCTGTTGTTAACTGAAAGTTTGTCTGCAGAATTCTTGGAGCATTCCTGGCATGAAGTCTGGCAAAATGTGCCAACTAATGTAGATTAAGTGCCCATTTATCCTGAGTCCAGACGACCTCAAATATATCTAATCACGGAATTAGTTTGTAAGCATGGTGGAGAGCTAACTGATACACATAATGACAGCCGATAAATGCTAAAATGCCTTCAGAACCATCCAGGAGGTGTTGATGGTGTTCTTGGACTCATGCTTGATTTAATTCAGTGAATTCTAGTTTCTTAGACTCGCCCTGTGGAAGCTGTCTGCCACGACCACTTTTTTATTCCTAGCGGCACAATCTATCCTCATCATACCAGCAACTGGATGATTCTTGTTGTTTTCCCTCTTTGTCCAATGGGATTTTGTAACCCCGTGGAGTAGCTTATCACTGGTCAGAAGTTACAATGGTGTTTTGATCCATCCCTGGGGTACGTGGTTTTGGGCGAATGTTGTGCTTCTTGGTTGACCAGATTATGAGGTTGCCCAGCCTCCCTCTGAATGATCTGGGGTTACTGGCTTTCCTGTGACTTGACTCCCAAAGTCTGCCAATCTCAGGTTATTTTCTGCTCCCCAAACCCCTGCTGTGCACAGGGACAGGCCAGCCAAGCAGGTGTTCCTGTCTGTCCCCCTTGTCTCCTCCCCAGAGACTCAGTAACAAAGAGCAAACGCTTTCGGTCTTCTCAGAACTGCTTTCCATGTGCAGGAGATGAATTCTGGAGCGCCACCATGAATAGGGAGCCCTGTGAATAGGGGATTGTATCAAAGAGGCTGCCGCGCAGAGCGGGAGGCCCATTCTAAAGTGCCCACTCTGCGACTAATTTGATGGAGGGCCATGGAAAAAAAGCCCTTCTCTCTGGGTTCATTTCGTTGGCTGTCTAAAACTAGAGCTCGTGATACCTGCTCCCGAGGGCGAGTGTGAGGGTGGGCTGTGAGGGACAGGGGGGCCCAAGGGGCTGGGAATCCCTGGGAGAAGGGGTAAGCGTTGGAGAGGCTGAGATGGCGCTTAGGCCAAAAACAGGGGTTTGGGCTTTGCCCTGGAGGGAGTGGAATGCCAAGGGCTTCTGAGAGGTGAGAGAGGTGATTGCGAGCTTGGATGTGCTCAGGTCATTGAAAGAGCAGCTGGAAAGAAGGCAAGAAAGCCCAGACTGCAGCTGGGAGACAGAAAAAGTAGTGGTCATGTCAAGGAGACCCCTTTGCCCCCAAAGATCTCCCTGTTTAGGAGACTCCAGCAGAGGAGCAGGTCTAGAAAAGAGAGATGGGTGTGATAATGTGTGATGAGGACAGAAAGCTAAATATCCTTGGTCTGGGGAGCCAAGGTCTAAATCAGGTGCAAAACGCATCTAAAGGGCTCATCCTGTGGTTAAAGGTACAGAAGGTCTGGGAGGCACAGCTGGTGGATGTCAAAGGCGAGGCCACGGTCTCATCTTTTCTCTAGCCCCGATCCTTACCAGAGTGGTAAAAGCTTAACAAATATTTGCAGGATAAGGGGACTTGGACTTGACACAATGGGAAAAGCTTCCAAACAGGAAAAGCTGCCTGGAAGTAGGACACACTGGCTTGGAGGTAGTGAGCTCCCTGTCACTCACAGTGTTTGAGCTGAAGCTGGACCATAGGCTGTTGGGGGGAGGGGGATGGAGGGGAGCACATCAAAGAGGGGGCTCGCGTTTGAGATCTGGATGGCTGCTCGCACCCTCCAGCTCTGGGGGTGCAAGGGTCTCAGGCAGCAGTGAACAGTCCGCAGGGATGCTTCCTGGGATCTCAAGGCCTCCCGGGTTTAGTCCAGATCCCAGTGTCTGGGAGACGGAGGGTGATACCCTAAGAGGAGAAGTGAGCCCAGGGATGGAAGTGGATTCCTCCTGGGCTGCCCCACCTGCCGGAAATCCCTTCTGAGCAGGACCTGCCGGAAATGGAGACACTCAGGGAGATGGTGGGCTGTGAGTTGTCTCTTGCCCTTTCCAGGGCTGGCCAAGCATCTGGAGGGGTCTGTATGCCCCTAGAGGGGACATCCGGCTGACAGGGGGGTGCCTCTGGGAGATGGGAAGTCCTGACCCTGAGGTGACTGAGTCTCCCTGAGCCCAGCGGTTTCCACCCCGCAGTCTGGGTTGATAGCAGAGCATGGCCCTAGCAGAGGCAGCTCTGTCCCCCGAAGACTATTCTTCCTAACTGCTGAGAATGGTGTCAGCAGGCCCCCATTAAGAATAATTACATGATCTATGAGATGGTTCTGCCACCAGGCTCCCCAGGTCCCTGGTCTCTTCCAGGGCTAAAACTCTTAGACAAAATCTAAACTTCTGGAGCAAGAGGCACAGCCATTCTCCCTTCCCTCCAACTCCACACAAGACAAGACAGCCTGCCCTCTGAACAGGTCCTCAGAGCAGAGGTGCGTGAAGAATACCCCCTGTGCCAACCACTCACGTCAGCCGCCTCATCTCAGTTCATGCTCACACGACCCTAGGCAGTAGGTCCAGTTATCGAGTCCATTTTGTGGATAGAAAAACTGAGGTCTGGAAAGGAGAAGCCCCTAGTCCTGGGATGCACAGCTAGTGATGACCAAGCCTGGATGTGAACTTGGGTTTTTCTGACTCAGAGCCTGAGCTGTCAGCCCCACTCAACGCTGTCAGTGCCACACTGGGCAGGGGGGGACTTAGGCAAATATGAGAAGCTGTTTGCTCCTCCCCCACTCCAGTCTTCTCGCCTGAAGAATCCCCACGGACAGAGGAGCCTGGTGGGTCGCAAAGTGTCGGACGCAACTGAAGCGATTTAGCACACATTATTATATCATTCCTTGCTGAGGCCTGAGTCCCACGTAGAATGCCCTGTAGGAAGCGGTAGTTTCCCCATTGTCTTTCATTGTATGTTCAACCCTGTGAGGTCAGCGGCATAGCCTTATCATGACCATTTTACAGATGGAGAAAATGAGGCCAGAGTTTGTGACTGGCAGAGGCAGAACTTGAACCCAGGTGTGTCAGACTTCAAGTCTGCTCTGTCTTCCCTACCCCACAGCTTCCAAAAGACAAGGATCATAGCTCTCACGGACCAGGCCGAGGGCCAGAGCTAGCAGAGGGCATCTCAGTGTCTATGGCTATGCCTGACCTTTTCTTCCTGTCTGTCATTTCCCAGGTACCAGCACAGGGGTGAAGGATGCTGCTCTGGGTGTTCTTCCTCGTGACCCTCACCCTCAGCAGCGGCTCCCACGGTTCCCTGCCTTCCCAGCCTCTCAGGTAAGCAGTTCTGACAAGAGAAGCAAGAGAGGCACTTTGAGGATGCAGACTCGAGCTGGTCCCCAGCTGGGTCCTCAGGCAGCCTCCCTTGCTCATCTCTGGGAGGGTGGCAGACTGAGCCCCAGAGAGGTCACCACCCAGCCCTGGTTCCAGCCCTCTCTGGGGACGAGCAGGGCAAGAGGCGACAGAAAGACCTCACAGAGACCAAGTGAGCACAGTCCCCTGGGCCTCCCACCCCACCCTTTGACCTCTGACTCCTTCTACTAGGATTCCACGGTACGCAGATGCCATCTTCACTAACAGCTACCGGAAGGTTCTGGGCCAGCTGTCTGCCCGCAAGCTACTCCAGGATATCATGAACAGGCAGCAGGGGTGAGCCAGCGTTCTCGTGACTTCTCCCTGCACCCTCGGTTCATCATGATTTGGAGGAACCAAGTCTGGTGTCTTCGCTTGCACAGCAGCTGTCACTTCTGGACTTGCCAGGGCAGAAGGGCTCCAGTGTCAAACCTTGTCTTAACCCTTAACTGATAAGTGATCATTGAGCATAGATGCTTGTCCCTGAGTTGGGCTCCAGTAGTAACACTGACAGCAGTCACCACTTGACTGACTCTACCAGAAAAAAAGACTTTGCACTGGTTCATCAATATACAACCTGGCACAGTGCATAGCAAGCCCTTGGCAGTGTCAGCCATTATGCTCAGGTTCTTATGTGCTGTTTCCAACAACTTTACAAAGGATGTCCTCTTACCCCCATCACACAGAAGTTACATTAATAGCTTCTAAAGGACACACAGCAATGAGCGGCAAAATTAGCATCCAATCAGCCTGACTGCCTAAACATGTTTTAATTTTCATTTTGAAAAAATTCCAAACTTACAGAGAAGTTGCAGAAATAGTACAAAGGGCTTTAACATGCCCTGCTCTAAGAGTCAACAATTCCTAATATTTTTTTACTATATTTGCTTACTCCATATCTGGGGCTTCCCTGATGACTCAGTGGTAAAGAATCTGCCTGCAATGCAGAAGATGCAGGTTCCATCCCTGGGTCAGGAAGATTCCCTGGCGGAGGAAATGGCAACCGACTCCATTATTCTTGCCTGGAGAATCCCATGGACAGAGGAGCCTGGCAGGCTACAGTCCATGGGGTTGCAGAATCAGACATGACTGAGCATGTATACACACACACACACATTCTCTCTCTCTCTCTCTCTCTCTCTGCTGCTGCTAAGTCGCTTCAGTCGTGTCCGACTCTGTGTGACCCCATAGACTGCAGCCCACCAGGCTCCCCGATCCCTGGGATTCTCCAGGCAAGAACACTGGAGTGGGTTGCCATTTCCTTCTCCAGTGCATGAAAGTAAAAGTGAAAGTGAAGTCGCTCAGTCGTGTCCGACTCCCAGCGACCCCATGGACTGCAGCCTACCAGGCTCCTCTGTCCGTGGGATTTTCCAGGCAAGAGTACTGGAGTGGGGTGCCATTGCCTTCTCCATTCTCTCTCTCTCTCTCTCTCTCTCTATATATATATATATATGGGTAGATACAGGTCTAGACATATGTACACAAACTCAGGTATGATTATGAGTATTATTGTTTTGCTGAACCATTTAAGAGTGAATTATAGTCATCATGACGCTTTATCCTTAAGTTCTTTTGTGTGTCTCCTCTAATAGCTAATCAAAGGATACTCTCTTATATAATCACAGTATAATTATCACTTAGAGTCCATATTTAAATTTCACTAGTTGTCCCAAAATATCCTTTATAAAAATTTTAAAATATTTTTGGCTGTGTGAGGTCTTAGTTGTAGCACGCAGGCTCTTCCACTGTGCCGCGTGGACTCTCTGGCTGTGGCACATGGGCTTAGGAACTGTGGTGCTTGGGCTCAGTTGCTCTGCGGCGTGTAGGATCTTAGTTCCCCCATCAGGGATTGAGCTCATGTCGCCTACACTGCAAGGTGGATTCTTAGCCACTGGACCACCAGGGAAGTCCCTGTAACAATTACTGATCTTCCTCATCCAGGACTCAGTCCAGCCCCAGGTGGCATTTAGTTTCTTTTAGTCTGGATCAGTTCCTCAGTCTTTATGACACAGACATTTTTTATTAGTAAAGGGCAGTTCTTCATAGAATGTCCCTCATATTGGGCTTGCCGGGTGCTTCCTCATGAATAGATTCACATTATGCAACAGAGGTAATGCGTCCTTCTCGGTGCATCCTGCCAGGAGGCGCGTGTTGTCCAGTTGTCGCATTGGTGATCACTTGTAACCCATTGGAACCCATTGGTGATGGTAACTTTGATCACTTGTGTAACACGACGGCTGCCAGGTTTCTCCTCTGTTAACATCTTCTCCTTTGTGCTGAATAAGTCATCTGTGGGAAGATATTTTGCAAATGTGTACTTCACAGCCTATAGTCTTCACTCCTATACACACTGCCTTCTTAAACGCTGCTGAGTCTAATTCAGCTGGGTGCAAGAGTCTATGCCAGATATCGCAATAGGCCGAGGGATGCACCCCCGCTCTGCTCCCTTTGCCCTGAACTTTCCTAGGCCTCCTCCACTTCCTACTCAAACAGCAACTTCTGTTGTTCCTCTTTTTCTAATCAAACAGAGAGAGAAACCAGGAGCAAGGAGCAAAGGTACGGCTTGGCCGTCAGGTGGACGGCGTGTGGACAGACCAACAGCAGATGGCACTGGAGAGCACCTTGGTGAGCCTGCTGCAGGAGCGCAGGTGGGAATATGTGTGTGTGCACAAGTGTGAAGGTGTGCACAAGTGTGTATTGAGGGACCTCAGAGGCTTCTGTCCCCAAGGGTAGCCAGGAAAAGGACTCTCCTCCTCTCCAAGAAAACTGGGAACGAGGTCCGTTCTTCCATACATCAAGAACCGGAAGAAGGGGGGACATGTGTGATGGAGTCTGGCTCTCATCCACTCCTGTATCTCCAGTGGAGCCAGAGGCCAGCCTCAGTGTCTGTGTCCAGAAACGTCCCTCACTCATGAGTCCTGGGGATAGGACCCAGGAATCTGAATTTGAACGAGAGTCCCAGGGGACTCTGATGCTCCTAGTCTGAGATGCATGCCCTGGATCCCTTGCCAAGTTCATCAAACTGTAAAATCAAAGGGAGACCAGCCCCTCCCAACACCCTTGGGTAGAGGACTGTGAGTAGCGCTTGTGAGAGGGAGAGATGGGAATGACAGTCGCTCCCCAGCTCCCTGACCCTCACAATCCTAGTAGGAGTCAGGGAAGATCAGGAGTGAGTTTTCCCATTTTACAGAGGAGGAAAACTGAGGCAAAGAAGAAGAAGTAGCTAGCCCCAAGTCAGGGACTAGGCAGGCCCAAGACCTGCCTTTCTTCCCCAGAGCCCTTCACACGAACTCCATTTCTTCAAAACGACACAACTGTTTGCAGAAACTGTGCTGTATTTTAGAGCCTGATTTTTGAACTGTGAGCACAACCATGCCCCAGCGTGACTCTGCCAGACACCTCCAGCCCAAACTATTAAGCAAATCCAGTTCCCAGCAGAGTTCTCCGTGTGCCCCCTCGCCTTCTTCCCAGCCTGATTAGACACCGAGAGCTCAGAGATCTGGCCAAGTATTGTCCTGGGGAGATGCAAGCCGCAGCAGGCGGACAGGCAGAGCGTAGCAGAGGTGAGAACCAACCCCGGAGGCGGGATGGACACCTGAGCCCCAGGTCTGCTTGTGCAGCCAAGTCTTTGCACACAGCCAGTCATCTTCCCCGTTCCCACCTCTGTGAAGGGAGCAGATTTGCTCCAATGACCACCAAGGTCCTGGAGGATAGAATTCTTTTTTTAAATAAATGTCCCTAGAGAATAATGCCTCCCCCCTCCACACCGCCCCAGCCCCGTGCCTCTCATGCTGGGATTAGGTCACTATTCACCTGCTTCAGGGCTCCCACCAGGCCCCAGTGGGGTAGAGTGGCCCCAAGGAGGGCCACATCCTAAGAATGCAGGCTTGGTTCCTGCAGGTTAAAAGCTAGAGGCTTCACAGAGCTGAAAGTCCTAGAGCGGCAGGAAGGCCCCAGAGGTTGCCCCAGCCATTGTTCCCCCTCCAGCTCAACTGTTGCAAATCCCAGGACATGAGGCGGGGGCGGGGCGGGGGGGGGCGGTGCTGAGAAAACAGAACTGCTGAATGAATTCTTACATTAATACGTTAAGAGTAGAATGATTTGGCAGTTAGCAGCCTTTCACACCCACCATGCTTTATGTCCATATAACAGTCCTCTAAGTTAATAAGTTCAGGTTTCTCCATCTTCCCAGCTCTTAAAAGTCATCCAGGGACTTCCCTGGTGGTCCAGTGGTTAAGACTTCACCTTCCAATGCAGGGGGCATGGGTTCAATTCCTGGTCTGGGAAATAAGATTCCATATGCCTTGTGGCCAAAACATGAAAACATAAAACAGAAGCAATATTGTAACTAATTCAGTAAAGTCTTCTAAAATGGTCCATATAAAAAAAAATCTTAAAAAACAAAAAGTCATCCAAAGATGGCCAGGCTCTGGGCTGAGGGGACGGGCATGGATGGGCCAGTCTTGGTTTCTGCTCTCATGGAATTCATAACACACTGAAGTAGACAGAAATTAAACAAGTACGTGCACAGTGGATTATTTAATTTGTGATAAATGGTAAGGGATGTGGTGAACGTGTGTGCTGGAAAGAATGACCTCATCTACCCCTGTTTGGGAGTTAGAAGTGGCTTCTTCAAGGGCCAGTGATTGCCCAGGCTCTCAATAGGAGTGGGTTGGGAGAGCTGGGGCTAAGACTGAGGTCATCTTGGGAGTCGGTCAGTCTCAACATTGGAGTCACGGTCACCCTAGTTCCAAGTGTCCTGTCCTACCTTGCCTTGGTTTCGGTGCCCCTAGACTAAGCTTTATCTTTCTTTCTGCAATAGGAATTCCCAAGGATGAAGATTCTGCCTCTATTTTCTGCTCCCTGCAGCTGAGACACAACTGCATCCGGTTAATCCTTTTAAATTTCTGACCTACTTTTTCCTTTATAAATACAATAAAGTTCCCCCATACTGGTCTGCATTTCAATTTTCTTTTATCTTCAGCCTAATTTTTTCACATCTTACAGAGTTCCATTTCCCAAAGTGGTATTACAAGCTTTTTTTTTTTTTTTTAAAAGCTAACATTTACCAAACACTCAGAGTGCCAGCTGGGCAGCTTCACGTGTAGAACCTCATAGACTCCCTACACAGCCTAACAGGAGGTACTGGCATCATTCTCATTTCACAGATGAGGAACCGAGGCACAGAAGGGTGAAGTGAATTGCCGTGGTCACTGCCAACAAGGAGAGAGCTGGGATTCAACTATAGGGGACCCAGCCCAGAAGTGGGCTCTTAACCATATTCGACTACTCTGAGCCCAAGTCATCCTTCATCCACTGGTGACTCATCCACCTATGAGCAATGCCATTTATTCACTCAACAAACGTTTCTAGAGATCCCACTATGTGCCAAGTGCTGTGCTAGGCAAACAAAGCCGCTGGCCTCATAGAGCTTACGTTTGTTCTTTCTTTTTGGCTGTGCTGGGTCTTCACTGCTGCATGGTCTTTCTCTAGTTGCTGAGAGCGGGGGCTACTTCAGTTGCAGTGTGTGGGCTCTCATCACAGTGGCTTCTCCCGCTACAGAGCTCAGGCTCTAGGGGGCACAGGCTTGTGTCATTGTGGCCACACGAGTTTAGCTGCTCCGAGGCATGTGGTATCTTCCCAAACTGGGGATCAAACCTGTGTTCCCTGCATTGCCAGGCGGATTCTTAACCACTGGACCACCAGGGAAGTCTAGCATAGAGCTTATATTCTAATGGGGGAAAGAATAATAAAAACAAGTAAATACAGAATTTGTAAGATGGTGGTGATTGCAAAGAGCAAAAAATTAAGGCAATGGGAGTACTGGAGGGGATAATCTAACCATAATGAATGAGTATGTGGTGCAGTGGTTAGGGAAGGCCTCTCTGATGAGGGACATTTGAATAAAGTCCCTCAAGAGTCGGCTTGAGGAGAATGACTCAGAGGAGGATGACTGGGTGAGGAACATTTTCAAAACAGTGAAAACCCAACACAAAGGCCCCTAGGCAAGAGTGTGGAGGGAGGAGGCGCAGGAGGCCGGTGTGGCTAGCCAGAACACAGTGAGGCTGAGAGCGGAGGAAGGGAGGCCAAGAGGGAGCGGGAGGCCAGCTCATGAGGAGGTCCTTGGAGGCCGTGGGAAGAACCAAAAGGATCTCTCAGCGAGATGGGAGCCACCGCAGAGTTTAAGCAGAAGAATGACATGATCTGACTCGCATTTACTGCCACTCTCAGAAAGGGTCAAATGCTGGATATATTCTCAGGGTAGATGGATAAGGTATGGGAACTGGAGAGGAGTTAAGAATAATTCCAAAGTTTGAGGCCTGAGCAACTGGAAGGACGGAATCGCCATTTAGGAGCTTTGGAGGTGGGGGGAGAATTAGGAGTTGGGGTTTAGACATGTTGAGTCTGAGATGCCCTTTAAAGGCCCCAGTAGGGGGGCTGAGTAGGCACCAGGGTATGCAGGTCTGAAGCCAGGAGAGAGGTCTGGATAGCTGTCACCTTTTAGGTGGTCTATAAAGTCAGGAGATTAAAAATTTTTTTTTTCATTTTTTAACAAGAACTTACTATACAGCACATGGAACTCTGTTCAAAATCATGTGGCAGCCTGGATGGATGGGGAGTTTAGGGCAGAATGGATACATGTACATGTATGGCTGAGCCCCTTTGCTGTTCACCTGAAACTATCACAACACTGTTAATTGACTACAATTCATACAAAATAAAAAGTTTAAAAAAAAAGGAAAATAATATGAAAAATAGTATATATGTATAACTGAATCACTTTGCTGTACAGCAGAAATTAACACAACATTGTAAATCAACTACACTTTAATATAATTGTTTTAAAATTTAATTTAAATTTTAGAAATTAATTTTTTAATTAAAAAATTAAAATAACTTTTTTTTTAAAAGAGAATCCCCTGGAAGTCCAATGGTTAGGGCTCAGTGCTTTCACTGCTGGGGCCCCAGGTTCAATCCCTAGTTGGGGAACTAAGATCTCATAAGCTGTGAGGTTGTAGCCTAAAAAAAAAATTTAAAAATAAAGTCAGGAGAGTGAGTTAGATCACCGAGAAAGAAGAATAGAATAGCAGAAGTACAAGGACTACCCCAGGGCACTCCGTATTTAAAGGCTGGAGGAAAGATGAGGAACCAGCAAAGGAGACTGAGAAAGAAAAAGCAGAAAGACTATGAGAGAAATTCCAGAAAGCAGTTCAAGAGAGTGATGGACTGTACCAAATGCCGCTGATGGCTCATCAGTTGAGAACCGAATGTGAAAATGATCATGGAAGCCAATGATGACCTTGGCAAGAACAAATTGGGTGCATGGTGGAGGCAAAAGTCTGACTCTAGTGGGTTCAAGAGAAAATAGTCGGAGAGGGATCAGATCTGGAGAGTAGAGATCTGGCTGTACCGTATGGTGACCACTGAACACACGTGGCTGCTGAACACAAGATGTGGCTAATATCAACTGAGATGTGCTTTACATGGATTTCAAAGACAGTATGAAAGAAGAATACCAAATGTCTCATTCATGTTTTATATTGATTACCTATTAAAATATCTGATAAGTTTGGTTAAAATAAAATATATTAAGCTTGATTTCACCTATTTCCTTCTTACCTTTTTATTGTGGTTACTAGACAATTTCAAATCACCTATGGAACTTGCAAGCCTGGTGCGCTGCATGCAGTCTGTGGGGTCACAGAGAGTGGGACACGACTTAGCAATTTAACAACAGCAAATGGGGCTTGCATTATATTTCTATTGGATGGCACTGGCAGAGTCAATTCTTTTGAGAAATTTTGCTATTAATATAAAGAGAAGCAGAGAGTTGAAGTCACTGTCCAGAGTTACCTTTGTCAGTGATTACCCAACTTTTTCTTTTCATGAACCATTTTACTTGGGCATATCCCAACACATTGCCTCTTCGAAGAATTGGTGACCTTGGGACTTCCTGGTGGTCCAGTGGCTAAGACTCCATGCTTCCAATGCAGGGGGCCCGGGTCTGATCCCTGATCAGAGAACTAGATCCTGGCATGCCACAAATAAGAGTTCACATGTCACAGTGCAACTAAAGACCCCACATTCCGCAACTAAGACTCAGAGGTACTAAATAACTACATTTTTTTTTTTTTAAAAGAATCTGTGCTTTCATTGCAGGGGCCACAGATTCCATCTCTGGTGGGGAACTAGGATCCTGCATGCCCTGAGGCACGCACGGCCAAAAAAATAAGTAAATAAAAATAAAATTTAAAAATAATAATAAATAAAAAAAATTTTAAGTGAAATGTCTAGATGATGGGATGTGTGTTTGGATTAAAACCATGAAAATATTCACAGCATCTTGGAGTTGATGGGGACTCGGAGGTGAGCAATCTCCTCTCTGTCCTTTTCCGGTCTGAGACACGTCAGTGCTGGATCCGTGGGTCCGTCTCCCACACCGGGACCATAAAGCCAGCTTGGGGTTTCACAGCATTCAGACCACCTGCTCTCCACAGTTTATCCTCCAAGAAAGAATGTGAAGCGTGGGAACAGCTCCACAGGGAGCCCGGGTGGCTCCACGGAGCAGACAATACCCACAATGGGGAACAAAAGACCCCTCCGGAGGAGAAGGCTGGCCTCTGAGGGCTGCAGTCCACTTCAACCAAGCCGAGCCGGCCACCGAGAACCTGCCAGGGGAGCAGAACAAAGGAGGCGGCTGCTGAATGGTGTCCAGCCCGACCCCCCTCCATCCCCCAGACCCACCTGCTCATCTCTTTCCTCCGCCTGTCCCCACAAAAGCAAAGACTGAGGGCTCTCTCAACTTCCAATTAGTTTTTCAAATGAAATAATGACCGCTGGGGCCCGCTGCTACTTGTGGGTTTCGAGGTGAATGCCGTTCGTTATAAAGGAAAAGACTGTGATGGCCACAATTCCGGTGCTTTATCTCCATTAACTACCACACTAATGGCGGCTTAAAGGACTTAACCGCTGCCCACAGAGGGGCTGGGAGCTTCCCGATCCCTTGAGGGTCCCACTTAAGATGAAGTGCTATTTTTATTATTTTTTTTTGTCCTACAGCATGCTCTGATCAATGGAGGATTTGTTTCTTATGATAATCCCTTATGTTTGCATTAAAACTCACAAAGAGGTTCTCATCCATTGCTTCATGGACTCCCTACCACAGCCCTAGGGAGAGGGCAGAACAGAGGTAAGAGGTCAGGTCCTTCAGCTCGGAGGGGTCAAAGCTGATTCCAGGACAGTGCCCTTGTGTTGTTCCAAGATGCCAGGCCCCTCAGGAAATGCTGGGGAAGCAAAGGAATTCAACCAAACAACAAAGAAACAAAAGGACCTAGTACAAACTGCTCCTGGGCCCCTGCTAACAACACAGGAAATAACAACAGTAATGTCTATACTAATCTGAGCAACCTCTGAGTCAGTGTCAGTGCCAGGCGCTCTGGTGTGTGTTTTGGATGTGACCTCATTTAACCCTTATAAAGCCCTCAGAGGTGTTATCCCATTTTTACTGATGGGAAACTAAGGCCCAGCGGGCTGAAGAAAGGTCAGTTGGATACTGACCTGCTGTGCTGCCTACTTGTGGGAGGCCAGGTCCAGGCACTACTGTAATGCCAAATGAAAAACAGAGCTGCATGGCAGTTAAAGTGGTAAAAACAGATTTTATCCAAGACTATTTCAACAGCGGGAAAGAAACCTCATATAGAAGTGGGCTCAATTCCGAATACAGTGTGGTCTACTGGGAATTGGTAGCCAAGGAGCAGGGTGGGGATCAGTGGATGAAAACTTACGAAGAGGATACAGCAGGGGTAAGGGGATTCTGGCTGAAGACAGACCAGGGAGATGAGACATCACCTGGGAGATGGTGGAGGGTGAGAATTCTGATCATATATCAGCGTGATCAGACGTGGAGGTGGGAGGGTCTGGTTAAACTGCTTAGCAGGATTCTTGCTAAAACTAGATCTTAAAAAAAAAAGGCACATATAGGTGAAGGAGAAATTTCAGGAGCCTGGCTAAAGTTTGATCAAGCAAAGAATCTTTGCCAGTGGTGAATAATTTAAGCAACAAATCTGGTGTATGTCATAAGTCCTAATAAAGAGTTAGGCCAGTTCTCAACTGCAGCCTACCCAGATCCATCCCTAGGCTAAAAGCAAGCAGACTCTCCCTTGCAGGCTTCAAGAGGCTTCTCCCAGTGGGTAGGACCAGAAAGACAGCATAAAAGGTGTTTCTGCCTCTGCTGCTGCTGCTGCTAAGTCGCTTCAGTCGTGTCCGACTCTGTGCGACCCCAAAGACGGCAGCCCACCAGGCTCTGCCGTTCCTGGGATTCTCCAAGCAAGAACACTGGAGAGGGTTGCCATTTCCTTCTCCAATGCATGAAAGTGAAAAATGAAAGTGAAAAGTGAAAGTGAAGTCGCTCAGTCGTGTCCACTCTTAGCGACCCCATGGACTGCAGTCTACCAGGCTCCTCCATCCATGGGATTTTCCAGGCAAGAGTACTGGAGTGGGGTGCCATTGCCTTCTCCTTCTGCCTCTGCTACATCCCAGCATAAAATTCAAGTTCCCTAAACTTGCAGTTGGTCCTAAAATAAAATTTACCCCCTTTACCACAGCCCTTAAAAATTGTATTTGGAACTTCCCTGGTGGTCCAATGGTTAAGACACGGGTTTGATCCCTAGTCCAGGAAGATTCCACATGCTGTGGAGTAACTAAGTCTGCACGCCGCAACTACTGAGCCCAAGCTCCAGAGCCCATGTACCAAAACTACTGAAGCCCATGCACCTAGAGACCGTGCTCCACAAGAGAAGCCTGTGCACCGCAAGGAAGAGTAGCCCCCACTCCCTGCAACTAGAGGAACCCTGCAAGCAGCAACAAAGACCAAGCACAACCAAAAATGAATTTTTAAAAATTCCATATATATGTATTTGTGTTTCTCTAACTTACTTCACTCTGTATAACAGGCTCCAACTTCATCCACCTCACCAATATGCAAGGCAGCAAAATGTGGCTCAGCTGATAAAAAATCCACCTGCAATGTGAGTGACCTGGATTCGATCCCTGGGTTGGGAAGATCCCCTGGAGAAGGGAAAGGCTACCCACTCCAGTATTCTGGCCTGGAGAATTTTATGGACTGTATAGTCCATGGGATGGCAAAGAGTCGGATACAACTGAGTGACTTTCACTTTCACTTCATTTTCAAGAGACACAGATGTAAAGAACAGACTTTTGGACTCTGTGGGAGAAGGAGAGGGTAGGATGATTTGAGAGAACAGCATCGGAACATGTATATTACACGTAAAACAGATGACCAGTTCAAGTTCCATGCATGAAGCAGGGTACTGAAGGCTGGTGCCCTGGGACAACCCAGAGGGACAGGGTGGGGTGGGAGCGGGGAGGGGGGTTCCAGATGGGGGATGTGGCTGACTCATGTCGATGTACGGCAAAAGCCATCAAAATATTGTAATTATCCTCCAATTAAAATGAATTTTTTAAAAACCCTGTATTTGTTCTAACTTCCAAGGATACTCTCTTCCTTGCTAACTCTGCCCTGTTTACACTGCCCTGCTTTCAGAGCCTTTGCATAGGTTGCTTCTCTGCCTAGAATGTTCTTCCCCAGCTCTGCAAAGACTGCTCCTTTCCTTTGTCAGCTTACCCTTTCCAACCCCTCTAGATAAAAATTCCTTTTCAGATTTGGACTCATTCTGCTCCCTTTCCCCTGTCTCCTCTGGGATATAAGTAAACTGAGGGCAGAAAAGGCATCCATCTTGCTTACTGCCACAGCTCAACCAAGCCCAGAACCCGGCATGTAGCAGATGTCTGCTATGCTTTATTTATTTACTTATCGATGGCTATGCTGGGTGTTTGTTACTGCACACGGGGCTTTCTCTAGTTGCAGCGAGCAGGGGCTACTCTCTAGCTGCAGTGAGCAAATTTCTCGTTGCGGGGGCTTCTCTTGTTGCAGAGCACAGGCTCTAGGGGCGGTGAGCTTCAGTAGCTGTGGTACACCGCCCTAACTGCTCCACCACATGTTGGATCTTCCTAGACCAGGGATTGAACCATTGTCCCCTGCACTGGCTGGCAGGCTCCCAATCATTGAATCACCAGGGAAGTTCCTCTGCTGTGCTTTATTCTCCAGACCAGCCCTGAACCAGTCATGGCATCCCTGAGCCCTGCCAGCCCCTTTTCCAGACAGTTGTTTCCTTACCTCCTCTCCTCCATCCACTCTATTTCTGTTCTCAGGCCCTAATGCCCTGGCTCTCCACCTCTGTCCAGCAGGCTTCAATCAGCATCTTCCAGAATGGTACACGTCTGGTTTCAGTGTGAAACTCCCAGGTGGGTGGGCTCTCCTGCTCTCCCCTCTTCCCCACCACTCTGAGCTATTGAGGTCCCAGCATCCCTAAGTAGGGACACTAGGAGACACCCCTTGGACAGCAAGGAGATACAACCAGTCCATCCTAAAGGAAATCAGTCCTGAATATACATTGGAAGGGCGGATGCTGAAGCTCCAATACTTCGGCCACCTGATGCGAAGAACTGACTCATTTGAAAAGACCCCGATGCTGGGAAAGATAGAGGGCAAGAGAAGGGGACAATAGATGGTTGGATGGCATCACTGATTCAAGGGACATGAGCCTGAGCAAACTCCAGGAGATAGTGAAGGACATGGAAGCCTCGCGTGCTGCAGTCCTTGGGGTCGCAGAGAGTTGGACACAATTGAATGACGGAACAACAGCATGGGAAACCAACATCACCTTTTCCCATCAGAGTGGGTCTCCAAGTCATACATCTACGGCAGCCAGGCAGGTGCCAATCCCATGAAGTTGGTAGGGGGAACAGGCCCAGGGTAGGTGGAACTGACACCATCTGGGGCCGGGTAGGGGTGGAGTGGGACTATGGCTGGCGGAGAGTGCAGGCCCCACTCAAAGGCAAGAGCTACTCAGCTTCAGCTGACTGTTGCCATTCAGAAATCAGGCCCAATGTTGCCAGCTCTGATTTTCCTTTTCCAGAGAATCCTAAACCCTAGACCTGGATTTTTATATGAATTTTCTCAATTTGTGAATGTTAGCAACTGACTCAATCAAAAAAAAAATTATGGATCAAATAAAACATGGGTCACCAGTTTGCAACCTCTGGGAAAGGTGAAGTCACTTTTCCATCTTAGAGGCAGTCCTGTAACTGTCCATATGGGCCTCGCCCCCGCAGAATCCCATTCAGAATTAGCCCAGAGCTCCCGAATCGCCTTCACTCTCTCCCCAATCAAAACCCCCATTCCCTCACTGTAGCGAAGTCCAGCTAAGCTGGAAAGCAATCTGATTAAAGTCATTTCTCCCCCAACCCCAAACTCAGTAAATACTCAGGATTACCTGTATTTCAAAAGTTACCTTTTATTATGTTTGTTTATTTTTTTAGGCTGTGCCAAGTCTTCGCTGCAGCTCGCAGACTTCTCCAGTTGCAATGCATGGGCTCAGAAGTTGCAGTGCTCGGGCTTAGTTGTGGTAATGTGGGCTCTTAGTTCCCCAACCAGGGATCGAACCCGGGCCCTCTGTACTGGGAGTGCACAGTCCCAACCACCGGACCACCAGGGAAGTCTCCTATTATTTTCAGTTAATGGAAGTAAAGGCAATGAGTCCAAGTGTGTAACTATGGGCCAGTTTGGATAGATGCCAAGCACTAGGCCAAGATTTCAGATGCATGAAACTCCTTCAGTCATGTGAGAAGGTACCGTCATTATCTTTTACAGAAGGAAAAAAAAGGCAACTTAGTGACATTAAGCCACTTGCCCAAAGTCCTTCACCCTGTGGTGAAGTAGGCTTGCCCAACACTCAAGTTTGCACACTTGGAATACACAATTCAATATTACTTTCCTAGGTGATACCATATGACCTCTGTGCAATGGTGGTCCTGGGTACAACTCCAAAGGGGCATTTCCAAGATGCGTGTGTCCCTCTCAGCACCTAAGATGGCTCATGGGCCCAGCCTTCTTTTAAGATATTCCCTTCCTTTCCCCTCTGCACGCCAAGACCAAACTTTCCAGAAGGCAAAAGCAGAGGGGCCTTCAGATATCAGCAGGGCATAGGTGGTACCCAGTGCTGGACACAAAGCAAGGATGCTGGCTTTTCTAGGCAATTCTCACTTCTGTTAGGAAAAGTGAGAAGGACGAATGTCAAAGGTCCTGGAGAATCACCTCGCCATCACGTCAAGCATACTTTCCAACTAAGGCCTCATGTCATGTGTCCTAGAGACCCCACCAGCCCCAAAGTACCAAAAAAACCCTCTCAGGTCTTTGTTCCTGTTATTCTCTTTATTCCATTAACAGATTAATTACAGATTTCAACTTTTCAATGCAACAAGTGGGTAAGTCAGAATATTCACAGCATCTTGCTGGGGCACCATGCCAAAGAAACCAAGTACCTGGGTGCCTGCTCTGTGCTGGGGATACAGAAAAACAAGCAAAGTCTAACCACAATTTTGACTTTCTTCTTTTTAAATAAAGGGGTTTTTCATTCCTCTTTTCAAGCTGTGAATTGTCCTTAGCTTCTTTTATCAATATTCACTTCAGCCTTCAGAACTTCCTTCCTTTTTCTGGAACTAATGTGTTGTTCTGAAAGAAAATGGAGACAAACACAAAATTATCGATGGTTCCAACTCACTGTTACAGCTCTTAACTTGGTGACAACAGAGAAACCAAGGTCCTTTCCCACTATGAGATCCCATTTGTAAGGGAATAATCATTCCTCTATTTCCTATTTATTTATGTCCCACCTCATTTCATGAAAAATGAAAGACAGCTCAAACTAAAGCTGATGACAACTTAAATAAACAATGAAACACACCTGATGATACCTAAGTAAGCGTGATATGTGAAAACACAAGATGAGGTAATTAATTCCAGGCACACCTCTCACAGTGTAAGGCCAAAAGGACAGTGTACACTTCAACTAGAGGAAGGGTTTAAAGAATGCTCATCTTCAACTTCCCAGACTCTGGGTCCACCAAACAACACATGGCCCTCATGTAGCTTGGACAATGACATCCTAACCTTTTGGTACAGAAATCTGCACCATATTCCTGCCATGTGGTCATGTTCTTGTCAATGATCAGACTGGATGTCTAAACGTCACAGAAAAAAATTAAATCTACATCTCACTAAATCTCTTTAGCCTCCCCTAGACTTCAAGAAGTGACAGAGAAACACAAGAAGGACAATGATAATCTGGACAGATACTGTGCGACCAGAGGGTGAGAGCACCCAGGAGGTGATCTGGACGGTTCTGGTGACCAGAGGCGAGGGGCTCACACACATGCTCTCCTCACAGGCAGCTGTCCCCAGTGGTGAGGGCTGATGCGATGACAAGGAGGTCTTGCAGAATGGCATGCTCCAAACCCAGTAACCAACAGCCAAGGGGCACACACGCACAGGTGTGGAACTCGTCCTGAGTGCCTCTAATTCTGTGCCAACATTCAGAGGTTCCCAGGTGCCTCAAAATGTGTGTGTCCCAGGAATTCCCTGGTGGTACAGTGGTTAGGATTCCTCACTTTCACTACAGGGGGCATGGGTTCAATCCCTGGTCAGGGAACTAAGATCCCACAAGCCACATGGTTCAGCCAAAAAAAAAGTGTGTGCTCTGAAATATTTATGCAGAGAGGACAGTATAATTATGAAATAAGAACAGGTGAAAGCGTGGTGACCCACAAACCTCCACTGTGGCTGAGAAGCTAGCCCTCTATTATGCCTGATCAAGTAGATACCTGTCCTCAGATCAAAAACGCTTGGCTACCAGGGACTCTCCAATAAAAGACGAGGGCCCGACATCAGGAAGTCCCAGATGCCCAAATGATCAAGCGACTTTCCTCTTTCTCGGGAAGTATGGTTTGGGGCTAGCAGGGTCGGGGGTTAACTATCTAAAAATCAAGAAAAACAAATCTAATCCAGTTAGTCTGAAAGAATTAAAGAGCTCAATATGCAGGACTAGTTCTGAAAGCAAATCTCAAAGAGAGCGACTATAATTCAGGACAAAACCAAATGGGTAACGCTGAGGAATGGGGCGGGAGGGGCAGACCACAAAGGGACATGGATGGAAGCTTGCTGGAGGGTGGAAACAAGTTTGTACCTTGGTTGAGATAGTATTTACTACAAGATTGTCTACGTTTTTCAAGATTCACAGAATTATACACTAAAAAGGGTGAACTTTACTGTATATGAATTAATACTGAAAAAAAAATCAAAACATGTGGTTGCTTTCTATGTTGAGAACGAGATGGTTCAGCTTCTGTTCACACATCAGTGCAAAGGCTCTACATTCTATGCTCTTGTGAATTTCTGTTTCCAGAGGAGTGAAAATTAGATGGCTCCATTGCTTTGGCAGCAAAAGCCATCTCCATGGCAAAGGACAAGGGGGAACATGACCTGAAAACTCAAATACCCCCTCTCTTTGTTGTTCTAGTTCAGGGGTCAACACGTTGTGCCCCAGGGGCCAAATTAAGCCCAGCAGCCGTTTCTGTAAATAGCATCTCACTGGAGCACGGCCATGCTGGCTTGTTCACGTGGACTGGGCTGTCCTCACACTATGGTGGCAGAGTTCAGTAGTTGTAACAGAGACCGCACGGCCTACAAAGCCTCAACTACTACCTGGCTCTTTCTAGAAAACGTCTGCCAATCCCTGGACTACAGGAGATGATTAGTGAAGCATCAGACATTCTCCTTTCACCTTGCCTCCACTCCATCCTCATCCGAGGACCTGACAAGACGGAGTATGGGTGGTACTTCACTGGGCATTTTAGCCACACAAGGAGCACCCCTGAACCATGTCCTGAGCTCTAGGAATGTGAGTTTGGATGCTGGCTTTGATCTGTGGCCATCAGTCTTTATAATTTAGTGTCTTACCAAACTCCACTGTTTGGCCCAACCAGAGGATACTACTACAAAAAGGCCTAGAACGGTGACCAGGTGTGCCGGGATTTTCCATGGGACTATCATTTAATGAATTTAGATGTCCTGAATGGGGGGTGGGAGGGGTCCCCTTTAAGAAGTACTAAAGTTAAATCAGTCTTTTCCTCAACTCTGCTCTCCTATGAACACAGAGAGGGGCTCTGTCTATGAAGTACCTGTGGGACATAAGTGAGGAGGAAGCCTTACAGTCAAAGCCAGGTCCAGGCTGCTGCGCTGCCAAGTTACCACCAGCTAGGCTAACTCAGGGGGCTTTGGCTTTTGCCCTGGTCCAGGAGGTGGGGAAATGGCCTCAGAATTCAGCTCTGGGGTAGGGGGGATGGGAAGGAAGAAGTGTGCTGAAAATAGGTAAGTAACTGACATGCATGGACGTGGGCAAGGTGGAAAAGGGGCCCTGCTCCTGGGTTGAGTGCCCCTCATCTTTACCGTAGTGTCCTATATTTTGCCAATCTACTGCTCTGCTCTGCAGCGATCCTGCCAAAGGAAAGAGGGTTTGAGAGTCAAGAAAGGACAGTGAGAAGAGAAATAAGCTGAGGAAAGAAATGGCAAACAACCAACCAAGAGCTTTCGTTAATGTCACCGCTTTCCCGAGGGGCAAAGCCTGATTCTAGAACTCATGAAGACAGCAACAGACAGCTGTAACTTTCTATATAGGATGGAGGGGGCATGAGAGCCATGGTCTTCCTCCCCAGAAAATGTACTCCGTTTTATCTGTATTAGGAACTCCTGCTGAGTGGGATCTAAATCAAATGGTTTCCACCCCCATCTCCTCTCAATCTTGTTCGTCTTGTGTGAGCAAACTCCAGAAAAGAGAGCTCAGCAGAGGACAGCCTTTTGGCTCCCGGGGGCCTAGACGGGCTGCTCTGAGAAAACAGGGCTCTGCTGAGAGAAAACAGCTGAGCCCCTGGCTCTCTCTCAGATGCAGCACAGAGCTGCCAAGTTAGGGCTGCTGCAGGGGCTGAGAATTGAGCCAGCTGCCACTGCTGGTGCTCTGGGAAGCCCCAGCGGAATGCGGGCAACCCCGGGAGAGGCAGGGAGCACCCTGGGCCAGTATTCCTGGGGAGGCCCTCAGAACACTCACAATGGATATCCGGGCAGGAAGGAGACATGTGGCTCTCCCACCCATATGGTCTCTGAGAAAGCTGCTCTGTTGATCTGCCCAACTTAACCAGCAGCAGCACTGAGGGTACATTGAGGGTACTAAGATGCATTCTTCTAGCAAGAGTCCTGGAGAGGAGAACGCAGGGCACGTCTGAAAATGTTAACTTCCAAAGGTGAAAGCAATTCTGACCTTTTCTTATTGACCTTTACGTGGTTGAAATCACCCAAGTTCTAATAAAGTCAAATCAATGAGAAACACCAATGTGACATTTAAATTTACTTCTAATTCAGGTTCGAAAGTCAAGCTGCCAGCTAGCCGCCATCACGTTGGGCCCTGACCCTTTGTGTGAACTGAAGTTGTCTGGTTCTCGGGGACATGATGTGGGCCCCCGTGCAGTGCTCCCTGCCAGGGGCCTCTGCCCGATGCTGTTTTTTGGAGGGGAAGAGCATGGACCTCATGCTTAGGAGGAAAAGCTCTGGAAGGCCATTGGGGTTACAGAGGAGTCCCTCTCTGGGGCATGGGAGAAGCATGGAGAAGGATTCTCTGTGGTGGCAGAGGAGAAAATGGTTACACTGCTAGCACTTTAACTACAATCTTCTGCCACCTGTCCTGATCCACTTTAATCTTCACGAAGCAATTATTTTCTTCTCTCATTCTAATGTGTCAGGGCATAAACTGTTGTGGTTTTAATATATTTAAAGCTTACCATCACAACTGATTTAAAATGCTTCTGTTTCAGGCTGGATTGAGGTGTCACAATGGCCCCTCAGGATATGAACCTTTTCACCACATACTGTTGGTTCAAAGAGCTGGGTGGACAGAGCTGACAAAAATATTTCTAAACCACTCTGGGCCCCTGACCTGCCCCAAGCCTTACCTCTTGATTGCCTGCTGCGCCAGCATCCGATTGCCAGCCAGAAACGTCACGCTGCCTAAGATGGCCAGGTACTTCAGGGTCTGGAACATGTTGAGTTGTGTCCAGTAGACATACATGAGCCCCAGCATAGCTACAAGGACAGGCGTCGTGAGAACCAACTGAATCAAACAGTGACACTGCCCAGGGCAGAAGACAACCAGAAGCCAGTAACTGCGGAGCCCGAACAGGTTTGTATTTATAGACCAGCTGGTTTTATTCCTTTCCTCTGATGCCAGAAAATACGTAACTCAATATACTTGCTTCTCAGTCTTGACTACCAAGAAATTCGGAGGTAAGAACCAGATCTCAGTGATCTGATTCCACGTTTTTGCATCTCTGTTCTTAAATGACGGCTTTGCATTTGTTTTTTAAAATTGCTGTCAGGTTATATTGGGTTGGCCAAAAAGTTCATTCGGATTTTTCTGTACCATCGTCTAGAAAACCTCCAATGAACTTTTTGGCCAACCTAGTAATTTGGGATTCAGCTGATTTTTCAAATTCTGAATGAAAGCCCTCAGAATTAAAGAAATAAATCCTTTTCGTTTTTACTAAAAGTGAGAAATAGAAAAAAAAATTGAGGCTAATTTGCCATTGAAACTAGGAAGGAAGCAAGGAGGGCAGGAGGAGGGTTTAGCCCAAAGGGCTCAGGCCCAGGGATTCCCTGGTGGTCCACTGGTTAAGACGTCACCTCCCAATGCAGGTGGAGCAGGCTTGATTCCTGATGCGGGAGCTAGGATCCCCACATGGCTAGTGGCCGAAAGACCAGTACACAAACAATGCAAGCAGTGTTATAACACATTCAATAAAGACTTTAAAAATGGTCTATATTAAAAAAAAAAAAAAGGAAAATATTACAAAAAAAAAGCAGCTCAGGTCTGGGCACTGAGAACCCTGGGTTCTGACCCAGCCTCTGCCCTTCACAGCCACTTTATTTGTCTGAGCCGAAATTCTCTCACTCGTCAAACCAGGATCATAACTCCTGCCCTGGTCACCCCCATCAGGGTTGTGATGAGTCAAATGCGGGAATGTGCACAAAAAGCACTCTGGCACAAAAAGTCATGGCTCTAAACAAATTTATATTC
The DNA here is from genome assembly GCF_027580195.1 of Bos mutus. NCBI lineage: Eukaryota > Metazoa > Chordata > Mammalia > Artiodactyla > Bovidae > Bos > Bos mutus. The sequence continues at coordinate 50,516,165 of NC_091629.1, read as the reverse complement.
AGGTTTTGTTTTCCCTGACCCAGGAGGGCTATCACTCAAATTCAGTAACTGGGCTGGAGAGAAAGGTCATCCTGTCGATTTTGCCCAGAAGGATGATGGATGAACTACAGCAGGGCTTCTTAGCCATTTTTGAGGTCACGGACCATTGTTAGAATTTTGATCAAAGAGACAGACTCTCTTTCCCCAGGAAAACAGAGATACACATTTGCCTAGAGTTTCAAGTGGTTCATCTGCGGACCCCTAAGGAATCTGAACACTACAGAAATGTGGGAGGGCTCCTACAGAAGTCAAAGAAATCAGAAAAGAATATTGAGGTCTTGGTGAAATGCAGGGGCCACCAATCCAATAGTGTCGAAAAGTTTCTGAAACGCTTAACTAATTTGTGAATTTACTGTCTTGTAACGTTTAGGTCCTAAGTTCTCTAGGGGACAATGCAGGACAGCGTGTTTGATTGTGGAAGGGACTGTTTTCTATTACTGTCCGGACACAGCCGCCAGCAAATGTGAAGATCGATATGGTGGGGGAAGATAACCTTTGGAAACTGCATTAATGCTCTCCATCCAGGAAGATGGCTCAACGTAAAGATGCGATAAGTGAGTAATCTCTGGAAATGAACAGAGCTATTAACTGAGGGTGAAATGGTCTGCCAATGGCAGCCTCATACAATGAAACCCGATATAATGACAGCTGTTCTAAGCTGATGGGCCAAATAGGTTTATCATCATATTAACCGTTGTAAAAGGCCAGGAGGAAGAGGGAAATGTTATGCTATTAAGTCATTATAGTTAATAGGTTGTGGGTCTACTTAACAGGGTTTTGGCGTGGGCAGGCGAAATGTCAAAGGAGGTTAAACGGAATTAGCAGCCTGGGGCGCTTACCAGCATGTCCCAGGTGAAAGACAATTGTGCTGGGAGCAAAAGTGAAGTTGGAGACATTGGCACCAATCCGGATCCACTGAAAGATGGGGAGAAATAAATTAAGAAGACATTAGAATGTGAAAGGGAGGCAACCCACACTGTGCCATGCTAATCCAAAAAACAGCCCTAAGGGCTTCAAAATTCATACATACTTGAAGGACAGGGAATTTGTCCAAGTGACAACCACCCTATTGTGAGTCCTAAGGAAAAAAGGCATTCCAACACCTGTTCGCAAAAGTGCTTGAAAATCATTTTTAACGACGGCAAACTTTTCTATTTTAAAACAGGTGAAGCCATGGAATGGAAAGGTCCAAAACTGTATTGATGATAAAGTGATGACACCCCTGCTAATGTCTCTAAGTTTTGGTAAGATAAACCCACTGGCAGCTGGGAGGAGGTGTGCTCACTGTGGGTTCTTTGCCTTTTGAAATTCTGATTACTCAAAATAACAGGTGCCTAGGGTTGGTTTCTGAAAGCTTGTGGCATGCCTTTCAGATTTTGACCAAGCAATAATTCTTTTATTAAAATCAGAGGATTAGGAACATCGACAATTTTCCAAAAGTAAAATCTAATGAGTTTTCTATATGGTTCTCAAAATTCTCTGAACTTGGAGGATCTGCATCTACGTTTATAGATTCTAAAGAGACAAGGGGAAAAAGAGATGATTAAAAAAAAATATTCAAATACCATGTTAAAATGGTAAAAATGTCCTTTCTCTATACTCCCTAAAAGGCCTTCTCCTTAGAGGTGACCAACACCAATAGTTAATGCCTTTTTAAGGTTTTTAAACATAGAAGATGATACCAAACACCCTATCCTACCACTTGCCTTCTTCACTCAATAGGACATTCTTAACAACCTTGTCATATCCGTTGACAAGTACATTAATTTATCCATTGTTTTAATGAGCTGCATATTATTCCATTGTGTGGATGTACCATAATTTATTTAACACTTGCTTTTATGAGGACTTTAGGTTGTTTATAGTTTTGTGCTCCAAACAGTGTTGAAATGCACAGCCTCTGTACTCATTTTTTCTACAGCTATCAGCATCAGGTCTTGCTTTTTTCACACTTGGCTTCATCTGAACATTTGTACGGAGCATACGTGTCCATATTTTGACCATTTATAATGGCTACCAGGTACTTTATCATGCCCCTTGTTAAGGGATCAGTTTTTTTGGCAGGTCCCCTATGGTAGGTAGTTTTATTTATTCTAAACTTTTTGGACCATCGGTTCAGGTCACAGCTGCTGGACCCCTTTGGAGCTGTGCTGAGGCCAGAGCACAGTCTCCTTTGGAACGGCTACATCTGTGGAGTCTGGCACCAGACACACGCTGCCCATGCTAATTACAGCAACTCACCAGAGCAAAGAGCAGGAGCAGGGGCGAGAGGATCAGCGCGGTGAATGTATTGGACACCACTGTGGGGGGCCTCTTCTCAGGCTCGCGGAACAGGTGCTGCCAAAAGAAGACACACCAGGAATATTCTACCATGTGTTCTTCCCAGCGGGGCTGCCATGTATACCAGGAGCCAAAACCCCAATGACAGTCAAGAGGAGGAAATGCCTTCCAGAGGCTGAGCCTTCCTGGCCATGAGCACCCCGTTAGCCTTTTCCCTCTTCCCAACACTGGCTTCTGCTCCCACTGGTCTCCTTCCAGGGACATCACACCAGTCCCAGCTCACAAATGGCAAAGTCTCTTTTCCCCTCCAAAACTCACTGCCATTTAGAGGCTAGAGGATGTAACCTATCAAGCAGCATCCACCTGGTAACAAAAATGGTACCCAAGCATCTGGATGACTAGGGTGACACATCCCAGGCAGGACGCTGGATTTCACAATGTTTCTGAGTTCCCAGGGTGGTGTCATCATATTTTGCTGACTTAAGTTAGCTAACTGCTGTATTAACGATTTTAAATTTTGAAATTTTCTTGCTTGCCAATGTCCAGTCAACCCAGCTCCATGACAAGGCAGCTCCATGTGAGACTCCTATTCCCAAATTTTTAACCTCAGCTCCTCTTTGCTGTCACTGTCACGAAGGGACTTCTAATATGGCCCGTGGCAGCTGCTGCTGCCTACCCCACCCTACAAAATCAGTTAGCACCCTTTGTCATCATGGTTATACATTCCAGTGTTTAACTGCATTCCACATTCTTAAATGATGCTATAGCAACATCAGGAAGAATTTTAAAAATACTACTACTACTCTACCTTTTGGGCCCTTGGCTTTTTTCTAAGTGGAGTAAGAGTCAGTAGTCTGCTTGGAACACTTCACCATTATTTCAGATTGTGAGTTTCCCTGTTACTGCAGTATAATCATTTCTGAGGACTCCAAAACAGTACACTGAGTGGATCCACTCAGTTTCCTTAACCAGGGCTCCAACTGTTTAACAATTATTGTGTTCATTTTGTACACTGCTTTTAGAAACTTTTCAAAGCTATTCTTTCCTTATCTGGGAACTATTTTGAGCCTCACAACAGTCCCATGGACTGGGCTGGGCAGGGATTTCTAATATTTGTGTGCAAGGAAGGTGAATCCCGGGAGAGAGGAAGGGCTGGCCTAGGGGGTGAAAGCCCTATGCTCCAGCTGAGTTGGCCACCTGTGGGCTCCATCGGCCCTGGTCTATGCAGGAACACAGAGGAGCAAAGCCAGACCCATCTGTGCTGTGGCATCAAGCAGTGATCTGAGGAATGAACCTCCTGCATGTTTAGGAAAAACAGACATAGGTTCTGATTTTGTCTCTAGTTATCTGCTTTCTGGGAACTGGCCGGCAGGCAATCTGAGCCTGTTTTTTTAAGCTCCAGGATGGGGCTGACATTTGCCCTGCCTGATCCACAGGGTGGCAAAGACCAAGCTACAACGTATCATCTAAACCACAGCCAGTGCCTGGGGCTCTGCTGCCCTCTCTCATGTGTCCATTTCTCCTCTGTGTTTAGCGAAGAAGCCCTCTGGGATGTACCTGAATTTCCTGTTTGGGGGTGAAAATGTTCTTGGACAGGACAGTTGACGGAACATCATCTTCAGGGAACCTGATGACCACATCAGCCTAAAACAATAAAAGCAGTGATGAAAGGCCCAGGGGCAGAGAAAGGGGTGAAACTCATCAGCAGGACAGTATCTCCCAACTCCCATCCAGGACTGTGACTGAAAGGAGCTCCAAGCAGTCCAATCACTTCTGAGTCATTAGCCAACAAATTGAGGCAGTAAAAATTTCAAGAACAAAATAAGTATTTGTTGAAAATGCTTTTTAGAGCAAGAGTTCCAATTTTCTACTGGTCTGGTGAGCCCCACAGGGCTGTTTAATACAAAAATCCCAGTTGGTACTCAGGCTGTTACAGTAGCAATCAGAAACTGCTCCTGGGGAAGTATAATTTAGTCTCAGACAAAGAAAAAAAAGAAAAAGAAATGAAAAAGTGCTCTCATACAAAAACAGCCCAAAATCCGAGAAGAAAAGGAGCTTTGACTACAATAAGAAAATGCAGCTGCCCCTTTGTCTTGCACAGGGAGCCACCCATCATTCAAGGCCTGGCATCTGGCCTCTGCTACCTTCCCCACCTCACCACCTCCTGCCCTTGACCAGATTCAGGTGCTCCAGCAAAGCGGACCCACTCGTATCTCACTGAAAGCACCTCAAACTTTCCTGGAGGCTGTCCCCCAGTGATCATCCAACAGCCCCTCGGATACAATCCTGAAAAAGCCCTGCAACTCTTCAACCCTGGCTCAAATGTCATGTCTTTTAAGAAGCCTCCTCTCATCCCACCAGCCCAAAGTGAGTTATGTACGTGAAATGCACTATGCAAACTATGAACACACCATGCAGCTGAAGGGTATTAGTTTATCCTGGTTATCCTAGATGGTTATTAGAATATCCTGCAATTCATTAGTCCACACCATAATGAATTGGAACTGGATTTCAAACCTCAGGCCCCTCTCCAGCCTACCCTGCAAGGGCACACTGTACCTCAAAAGCTAGAGACTTTATCTCTTATATCTGTGTATTCCCTGCAGTGTTTTGCCTGTAATATGAAAACCTTCTTCAAGTACAGCTTTTAAAGAAATCTGCTAGAACCCATTAGGGCAAATCGATATACTTCATTCATTCACTCAGTCACTATTTATGAAGCCCCTATGACATGCCAGCCAGGCCATGTGCACGCCCCTAAGACTGCCAATGGGACGAGCATGATGTGTACTTATTTATGGCCCTCTGGGTGGCATGGGAGAGGCCTGGGTACAAAGCCCACGCCCTGGAGAGGGGCCATCTTTGTCTGACTGTGGCATAGCCACTCCTGTCTGGGTGAAGTTAAAGGAGGCACATACCACATTCCACAGGATTGGGTTCTTCAAAGTTGCATCTCCGATGATCAAGTAGAGTGTGTAGGTGCCAGATGCAGAGTCAAATTCGAGCTTTCTCTCGGAGGTGTCCAGTTCAAACTTGTACACATTCTTGCTGTCCGGCTCTGCAACAAACACCACTTCCTGGCCAGTCTTCTGGTTGTGGAGTCGGACAAATGTCTGGATGGAATAATAACGCAACTTTTCATCTGATGATTTCAAAACTCCCTCCGGGCCCAGATCCCTGAGGCAGCAGGCTGTCAGCTCTTCTGTCCCAGTGGGAGTTCTGAGGTCAGCCAGCCCCACCCTGCTTATAGCTCCGAGATCAGACAGTACTTTCTGCAAGTACAAGAAATTTAACTTAGGGGTCCGGCCAAATCTCAACGACTTGTAGGCCGAATGCCCAGTTTGTGAATGATTTAAGCCCTTTGCTGAGGCTGTAATTTCCTCTTCCTGCCAGCCTTTTGCTGCCCAATTAACTTCTTCACTAGAGGGTGAAAAGAAGGGAAATGAGGTGAAACTGTAAGAAGCCCATTTTCAATTTCCTAGTGCCTCCAGCTAAAGATTTAGGAGAGGAGGCATGGGGATGGATAGCAAGGCAGAGTTCTCATCATGCAGGGCAGCCCAGTGTCAGAGAGAACCCAGGCTTGAAGACAATCAGATATGATTTCACTACTTAAGAGCTGTTATTTAACCTCCTTGAGCCTTGATTTCTTCATCTTTAAGACAGATTTAACTTCTACATGTGTTGTATCCGTATGAAGACTCACAGTAAAGTACGCAATGCATTTAGCGTAGGACCTGCTATACACTATCTAGTCAACAAACATTTATCAATATGATGATACAAGTCTAATCACGTAATCCCCCAATGGTATAAGAAAATAAGGTTTCTGCACATAAGATGCAGCAAAACTTAATACACTCAGCTTTGCTTTCAGAAGTTTCCAAATAAAGAATTCAACAAAGCCGGTAGATTGGTTCCATTTTACAGATCATAAGGCATGGAGGATTAAATGAGTTGCCGTGGTCACACAGGTAGTGCTGAATCCACAGGAAAAAAATCTAAATCTCATTCATTACTCTACACCTGGGCAACAGACAACAACCATCAAAGTATTTAGGAAAAGAGACCCAGAGTTGTGAAGCCTCCTGGTTCCTGCAATTGTGGCCAAGAATGGGATTTAGGAGCCTGGATGCATGATCTTCCTCCTGTCACAGCCAAGCACAGGCAAGCAGCCAGGCTCACCCGCAAAATGCCATCTCTACCTAGGAGGTCTGTAAGCCAGGCTTTCTAGGATCTTGGATAAGACAAGTCTTCAGTTAAAGTTTTACTTCCTCACTAGCTCTTCCTGCACTAATCCTAATCCCACCAATTTTGTTTTGTATAATGACTTCTCTTCATATTCCTTCTTCTCTTGGGCTTTCATTGGCAAGTGTCATTTTGAGAAGGGCCTGGGAGATGCTACGGAGTTGAAGCAATAGTCATGGCTAAGTGGGGCTGACCCAGCTCTCTGGAGACTGGGGGTGGAGGGGAGAGAAGTTGAGAAGGGCAGGGATGGTGGTGCCAGGGGCAACCACTCTGGGCCTGGGCACGAGTGCAGCAGCTGCAGCAACGAGAAACAGAAAGCCAAAAGGTTTCCAAGTAAATCCACTCAGCTCCACGGTCTGTTTTGATGCTGCCTCTCTGTGTGGATTAAGTCTGCTAGCTCCAACTCAAGGACTACTACTAGAAAGCACCTAAGCCACGGCCACTAGGGCCCAGGTTCTTTCCTGTTTTTCCACACTCAAAGTATTTCTGGGATTTCCCTTTACAATACAACCATGGATGAAGCCGTGCACAGAACAGTTATTCTCAACCAAGTGGGAAGACAGAGGCAGGAAAGGAGGGAGTCTAAGAGAACAAAAGCTATATCAGATTCTCTGGGAAAAAGATATGGTTTGAGAATCTTTTCAATAATAATCATTATTTTACATATGGAAGACAGAAATGAAGCCTATTGCTTCCATCATACTTAGTAGGCACAAGTTAAAAAGTGCTGTTTTTGGACTTCCCTGTTGGTCTACTGGTTAAGACTCTGAACTTCCAGGGGGAGAGGGGCTCCAAAAAAGAAAAAAACTGCTAGTTTTCAGATTCTTACAAAATAGAAAATCTGTTTTGGCCAGAGCAAAACATACTTTGGTTACACTGCCTAAGTTTTCCTTTTTTCAAAATTATTTCAATATATGTTTTTATTATAGTCAGAAAGAAGAAAGAAAAAAGCTTCAATTAAATGCTAATCTGCCTTAAATATCTTTCGTACACTAGCTAATCTCTCTAAAAGAAGGCTCAGGGTTACTTACACACACACACACACACACACACACACACACACACACACACAGAGAAGTCGCTCAGTCATGTCCGACTCTTTGCGACCCCATGGATTGTAGCCCACCAGGCTCCTCGGTCCATGGGATTTTTCAGGCATGAATACTGGAGTGGGTTGCCATTTCCTTCTCCATGAGCAAAAGAAGCCAGACACAAAAGACAGTATACTAAATGATTTCATTTACATGAAGGACAAACATAGGCAAAACAAATGTAGGATGATAGAAATCAGAGAGTGGTTGCCTTTGGGGTGGGAGAAATTGGACAGAAAGCAGATGAGAGAATTTTTGGGGCTGATAGAAATCCATTATATCTTATTTCTGGTGGTGGTTGCACAAACTGTATTAACTATACTTAAGTAAGAATACTTAAAATCTGTTATTTTATTGTCTGTAATTATACCTCAATTTAAAAAAAGACATTCTAGAATAAAAGAGCATGGTATGTTTATAGGTGCAAATGACTAAGATACTCAGGGCTGATGGTTGCTTCTTTTATTTAATTTTAGCCTAGAAACCAAGAGTTCAAACCCCTGTCCCCGTGATAAATTATTCCTGTGTTTTAATCCACAGCAATGAAAGAGTTATTTATTAAAGCCCTTTCTCATCATTATATGTGTCATATAGGGGACAGGGGTTGAAAACATCAAAATTAATGAAATAAATTTTATCTCAAGTGGAATAACTCAGGACATGTTAAAAAAAAATGATCAGCAGCATGTGAGAAAGGACATGGCAGCTGGTTTTAAAAACTTTGGCTGGTGGAATAAGAACAATTTGAGTGGGGAGAATTACTCAAATAAGCCTCTGTACTCTATTCCTTCTACCTCCAAGTTATACTCAGTAAGTTTTACCCCCCCCCCAAAAAAAATTAATAAAAAATGATTGGTATCTGAAAAACAAATCCTGGGACCACACATTATATTATGATATAAAGAACTTAATTCATGAACCTTTCTTTTGAATCATGATTTACTTCTACAGGTAAGGCACTGTGTCTCCTGCAACTCATCTTTATATCCTTAGAAGAATCTAGGCCAGGATCTTGAAATTAATGGATCTGCATAATCATTTACTGACTTGAATTAATAAATAAATGTACTGACTAATTAGTTAGAATTTAAGTCCCAATTACACGTTCTTGTAATGGGAAATTTACCAAAATTATTTTATAATATCTTCATATAAAATGTTTGAACCAGCAATGATCTCATTTGGTAATTTATGAGAAGTATATTTAAAAGGAGTACATGAAATGATATAGAAGTCCAACTCACCCCAGCTTAAAAATACAAGCATACTGTAACTATCTTCCTGGGTTTTTGAAAAAACTTATTTAAAAAGTACAATTGCTAAAAATATAAAAAACAAAAAAACCCACCAAGTCAAGTTTTGGTCTCTGTTTGGATCTCTAAATGATTATAAGAGCGCGAGTATACTATTTTGCACTGAACACCACACTGGCAAGATCAGAAAAGCTGTGAGATGAGAAGGAAACTGTTATTCCAGTGATGGAACCTCCTCTCCTGAGTATCACTGCCAGCAGCTGAGACTTCAGAGGATTCTCACTATGAAAATCAGCAGTCCTTAGAGTGTCACAGGGGAGAACCTGATAGACCGTGAGGGTTCAGAGTGAAGACCTGAAAGCAGGAATTCAGAATTTTCTTGACTCTGTGTTAAATACCACATCCACACAACTATCGTGTACAGCAAGGTTTCATGCTAAGAGAACTGTCTGGGCTTTTTCCTGACCTGGTGAGGGGTGAGTTCAGCGCCAGTGTTCACATCTACCAGCTGGAAGAATAAGGCAAAGTTCTGGTGGCTGTCCGCGATGAATGTGCCCTTGGCTTTGGCTGGGTAGGTCACCCTGAAAGAGACATTTATATGGTAAGTCTTCAGAGAGGATCTCTGAGAACAGAGGGAAGGAGACCAACTTTGCTTCGCTGCCTAATTTTCTCTCTCCCAACTCTGTCTCTCAGTTCTAACACTTCTGTGGTCAAAAGAATGGAGAACTGTCTATGGCCCGAGGGCAAACGGGACTGATAAAGCTAAGATGGAGAAAAGCACAGAATCAACTTCCATCAGGGTCTGGGGAAAATGCTATGTGTGAGTCTCCAGGCTTTCACTTCAAGGATCTAAGGATTCAACCAAGCCAGACACCAGAGAGACTCACATGCCCTGCTGGAGGCTCCCGGGCAAACTGGAAAGCTGGGCTAGCAGAACCACAAAGATTAAAAAAAAAAAAATTAACAGGATGGACATTAGCAGCCTATGTGAGCATGGTTGGGAAACCAGGAGGTGGGAGATGCAAAAGAATGAGGGCTATTGACAGCTTTTTCTTTTTTTAATGCTGCATTTTTTTTTCCTTTCACACTGTTTCAACTATTTTTCTGCCTGAAATTGAGCTTTAAAAAGTCATTTTCTCCAAAGGCAGGAGTGATGAGAAAACTTTTCTCAGCTATCTCCTGAGATTTTAGGTTAAGATGGCCGGAGGATAAAAAAACAATCCCAATGGTTATAGAGCTCACAACTGGCTATATTTCCTGCTTATTTACTTATGAGTAATACCAACTCTTTATCTATATAGAGCATTAAACTCTGGAAAGCACTCTTACAGACATCATTCCAGTGGGTTCTCAATAGTGCTCTCATTTCTAAAGTCACTATAAAAATATACAAGCCAGAGACAGAAAGCCTAGCCCTTTCACATGACTTAAAAGGAGTAAATGCCTGGATTCTAGTCTCTGGCTAACATCCCATTTTCAAAATGACCTTGAGGGTCCCCCTCCTTTTTGTGATATCTACAGCCACCCCAGTTGAGTAAATTTGGGGTCTGAATTCTACCCAGAGGTCTAGATGGGCATTCTACCAAGGATCTGGAAGAGAACTAAGAAGTGGGCTTCATACAATGTTCCAGACGAACTCTGATCAGTTACTAATGGTGACCTAGAAGTGTGTGCTAAAAAAGATGCTGAGTTCCACAATCACCAATGTTATGACTGATCAGTGATCTCCATGGACTGGAGGAAAGCAATCCCAGCCCTAGCGCTGGGTACCTGCCATCTCATCTCTAAGGACCTATGAGACATACAACTGATTTCAGACCCACTGTGGGCCACAGAGTGTGGCCATGAGGACCCTAAAACCAAGTTCAAGATTGTGAGGAAAAACAGATAACACCAGAAAATAAATTAATACACTGCTTCCTCCATCAATAAAGTTTTTTTTTTAATTATCATCTGAACTAAATAGTGTGCTTGGGAATAAATCTGATGCAGACTTACATTCTGAGGCGAGCTCCTTCCCAACTTGTGGACTGTTAATAGTTTGTATAATGTATACAATATACATACAATACAATAGTTTGTTCAGGGACTGATTGCCAATATAGACAAACCCCAAGTTTGTCTGGATGCCAAGCGGCACCCTTGGTGCGGTCCCAGAAGAATAACAGCCACTTTAATTTGGAGTACAAGCTGGGTCACTGCTGACATGGAAAAGATGGCTGGAGGGCCTCAGGGCCTTGGCATTGTCCTCCCAGCTCAAGCCTGGGTTCTCCCTGGACCCGGGAGGCATCCCACCTACCGCGTTGTTTTGGGGGCGATGCTCTGATCCTTATCCACAGTGGAGAGATCGACATTTGTGATGCCAACTTCAGTGGAAATCTTGACTCTGAGCTAAGGTGAAACACGGAAGAAAATCGCCAGGTCAACTGGTGAATATACGAGTAATCAACATACATATCCAGCGTTTTCTCTTACTGGTGAGTCAAGGCAGGAAAAAATCCTAGGACAGGAATCTCCAATAATTTTAGTAAAACTGACCCAACCAGGTAGTATTTCCATCTCTTCAATCCAGAGGCCTAAAAGTAACTCCTTGATTCTTATCCCATCTTCCATTCTTTGGCTTTGGATGAATGGTATATATTAAAAAAGAAATGAAAAGAAACAAAGTGGATCTTTTCACAGGTACTTTAAAAAAAATAAGGGGGTAAAAAGTCCTTAAGTAGTAAGCTTCAAATAGTTTAAATTAACAAGTACTCAATTCTAAGCCACTGAGATTTGGAATTTGTTACAAGCATAACCAATCCCTCTTGACTCTTTCAGTGTTTAAATTCTATACATTCCTTATAAACATTTTCACAAAGAGGAGCTAGCCAATGCTATTAAACAAGAAATTTTTTTAAAAATTAGATTCAAATAAATGTAAATTTCCAAAAGAGAAAACACGCTAAAAGTCTACTCAGGGGAACTTTTTTATTTAAAATTTTTATTTAAAATCAAAGTTAGAATGTGCAAATTATGCAATCCCAAAGCACTTCTAATCTGTAAACATATCTATGAGACTTTCAAATATTTGAAAAACTTGAATGTAATGCTTAAGGTAATCCTTGCCAAATCCACTGGTTTACAGCCTAAGTCAGGATGAAGGAACAGAGAGAGAGGTCTGGGCAAATAACTGAAGCAAAGCTTCAGCATTTTTCTCAAACACACTATGAAGGTGTGACAGCCTCAAATCAAGGGCAAAGAAGAAAAATTAAAAAGGGATAAAGATAGCTATCAAGTAATTCTTTTTAACAGCCTCTCTCCTGCCTCTATAATAACTATTTTGTGACAATAACCTCAATTATCAGGTTGAATAGGGGGTGTTCTGTTTTGCTCAAAAAGAAAAAAAAGAAAGCCCTAATAAAAGATTTATTACCAAAGGCCATAAGGATATTATTATCTCCTACTTTTGAATACAAAGCCACCTATTGGCAGAACTATGTTTAGCATCATAGTCTGTCACTGAATCTAGGCAACAGGGTGAATTATGGTAGGGGGAGGGGAACCGCTGGTCTTCAAGTTGAATAAACCATCAAGGAGAGAGCTACAGCAATCAGAGCAGAAAAAGAAATAAAAGGAATCCAAATTGGAAAAGAAGAAGTAAAACTCTCACTATTTGCAGATGACATGATCCTCTACATAGAAAACCCTAAAGACTCCACCAGAAAATTACTAGAACTGATCAATGATTATAGTAAAGTTGCAGGATATAAAATCAACACACAGAAATCCCTTGCATTTCTATACACTAATAATGAGAAAACAGAAAGAGAAATTAAGGAAACAATTCCATTCACCATTGCAACGAAAAGAATAAAATACTTAGGAATATATCTACCTAAAGAAACTAAAGACCTATATATAGAAAACTATAAAACACTGGTGAAAGAAATCAAAGAGGACACTAATAGATGGAGAAATATACCATGTTCATGGATTGGAAGAATCAATATAGTGAAAATGAGTATACTACCCAAAGCAATTTATAGATTCAATGCAATCCCTATCAAGTTACCAACAGTATTCTTCACAGAGCTAGAACAAATAATTTTACAATTTGTATGGAAATACAAAAAACCTCGAATAGCCAAAGCGATCTTGAGAAAGAAAAATGGAACTGGAGGAATCAACCTACCTGACTTCAGGCTCTACTACAAAGCCACAGTTATCAAGACAGTATGGTACTGGCACAAAGACAGAAATATAGATCAATGGAACAAAATAGAAAGCCCAGAGATAAATCCACGCACATATGGACACCTTATCTTTGACAAAGGAGGCAAGAATATACAGTGGATTAAAGACAATCTCTTTAACAAGTGGTGCTGGGAAATCTGGTCAACCACTTGTAAAAGAATGAAACTAGAACACTTTCTAACACCATATACAAAAATAAACTCAAAATGGATTAAAGATCTCAACGTAAGACCAGAAACTATAAAACTCCTAGAGGAGAACATAGGCAAAACACTCTCTGACATACATCACAGCAGGATCCTCTATGACCCACCTCCCAGAATATTGGAAATAAAAGCAAAAATAAACAAATGGGACCTAATTAAACTTAAAAGCTTCTGCACATCAAAGGAAACTATTAGCAAGGTGAAAAGACAGCCTTCAGAATGGGAGAAAATAATAGCAAATGAAGCAACCGACAAAAAACTAATCTCAAAAATATACAAGCAACTCCTACAGCTCAACTCCAGAAAAATAAATGACCCAATCAAAAAATGGGCCAAAGATCTAAATAGACATTTCTCCAAAGAAGACATACAGATGGCTAACAAACACATGAAAAGATGCTCAACATCACTCATTATCAGAGAAATGCAAATCAAAACCACTATGAGGTACCATTTCACACCAGTCAGAATGGCTGCGATCCAAAAGTCTACAAATAATAAATGCTGGAGAGGGTGTGGAGAAAAGGGAACCCTCTTACACTGTTGGTGGGAATGCAAACTAGTACAGCCACTATGGAGAACAGTGTGGAGATTCCTTAAAAACTGGAAATAGAACTGCCTTATGATCCAGCAATCCCACTGCTGGGCATACACACTGAGGAAACCAGAAGGGAAAGAGACACGTGTACCCCAATGTTCATCGCAGCACTGTTTATAATAGCCAGGACATGGAAGCAACCTAGATGTCCATCAGCAGATGAATGGATAAGAAAGCTGTGGTACATATACACAATGGAGTATTACTCAGCCATTAAAAAGAATACATTTGAATCAGTTCTAATGAGGTGGATGAAACTGGAGCCTATTATACAGAGTGAAGTAAGCCAGAAGGAAAAACATAAATACAGTATACTAACGCATATATATGGAATTTAGAAAGATGGTAACGATAACCCTGTGTACGAGACAGCAAAAGAGACACTGATGTATAGAACAGTCTTATGGACTCTGTGGGAGAGGGAGAGGGTGGGAAGATTTGGGAGAATGGCATTGAAACATGTGAAATATCATGTATGAAACGAGATGCCAGTCCAGGTTCAGTGCACGATGCTGGATGCTTGGGGCTGGTGCGCTGGGACGGCCCAGGGGGATGGTATGGGGAGGGGGGAGGGAGGAGGGTTCAGGATGGGGAGCACGTGTATACCTGAAATTAAAAAAAAAAAAAAAAAAAATAGAATCCTCTACTTTGGCCCTTGGGTGCTCTGCTGAGCAAACAGCTTCACAACTCATACAGGGCTCACAACCAGAGCCAACTTTGCTATTACAAAGCTCAATCCAGAGAGGCACTGACAGGACTTCCATTTGGAGAAAACCTGGAGTGGAAGGCTCAAGCAAAGTAGTCAAGAGCTTTGCTTAGCAATGCACCCCACTGAGATCACTTCCCCACAACCCCCCAGAGCATCTGGAGCACCCAGGTGCAGGGACAGAGACAGCGAGATGCACTTCCTGTCCTAGAGGGAAGCATACAGGCAAAGCTAAATTACAACGGAGCAGGCTGCTGCCTTGGTGGAGGGAGGGACAAAGTGATACAGAAGCACAGCAGGAGGATCAGGGACCCAAGTCGGCAGCGCTTGGATGGGGAGGGAAATGGGTAGCAGGAGGGCTTAGGCAGGCCTCCAGTTTAGGGAGAGGCAGGACCTGAGCAACCACTCCATGCTATAATCTGTTTTCATAGGTAATTACTTTGCAATCTTCATCAACATCAACTAGATAATTCCCTCTTCACTTCTCACTCTCTTACGGACTCATTTAATCTGTAAATGTGCTTTTAAAATCATCATCTCACCTAAATGTCCATAAACAGGAGACTAGTTAAATAAATAATGGGATATTCACGTACACTTTTAATTACTCTGGAGCAATTAAAGAGAACACGGTAGGTATCTATGGACAGATAGGAGATATATCTCCTACTTTTGAATACACAATCACCGATTGGCAGAATTATATTTAACATCACCTGTCACTGAGTTCTGGCCACCGGTTGAATTATGGCAGGGGAGCGTGGAGGTGGGGAGTAGTGGGAGGCCATGAAGCTGAACAGACCCCAAGGGGTAAGCTGGGAGGCTCTACTTTGTAACAAAAGCAAAGAATGTAACTTTATAGAATGATTGTTTTTGTGTAAATAAGAAAGAATGTGCATACATTCAATGATATGGGCATTCTTCTTTTTCAAAGTAAATACAGTTAACTGTTACTAAAGGAGAGGGACTGGATCAAAGGAATGAGAGAAGGCTTTTATATTTCATTACATACTTTCTTACACTTTGAATTTTTAAACTACATGCATAGTCCACTATTTTTTTTTTTTTAATAGGGCTTACCTGAGCAATGACACTGTGTGACAAATACTTTCTTCTTTATAAACAGTTTTGTATTAAAAAGTACCACCCAATAAATATAATTAAAAAAAATTGCTCTCCCTTTCAACAGATGGATAAATACAAACAGATGTTTAAAGATATGTATAAGGTTCCTCAATGTATCCTAATTATAGTGATAAAGAAGCCATCAACTTGCGGGTTTTTACTTAGAATCCTGACTATAAGCTTTCAATAATAACATGGTCACTAAGGCCTGCTAATCAAGATTCAACTGTGTGTTCGTTCGGAAGACTTAAAAGCATTCACAGCAGAGACATGGAATAATGAGGGCAGACTGCAGTGAGCTCCAGTCCTTCTGGGATCGCTCTCAGCCCTAATTTTAAAAGGCCCCCCAAGTTACAGCTTCCTGTGCTGCACAGAAACCATAGGGCTGCTCTTAAATAGGGAACAATTTGAAACAAGTCCTTCTGCCCCTAAAATCTTAACTGCAAATGGGTCTCTGGAAACATTTAAAAGAAAAGCTTTTTTATGCTACTCTCTTAGAGCAAACTGAGAAATAAAAATCACGGTAACTTTTTTCAAAGCCCTGTTGTAAAGAGTTCAGAGGAGGATCCCTGTCGATTAGCTGCTCCTTCTCCTTCCTTCAAACTAACACTGCAGGATTCATTTTTTTTATAATAGGAAAGGGACTTGTTTAGCCACTTTAAATGCCACTAAGCCTGCTTTACAGTGAATCAACCAGTCCTTCCTTTGCCTGTGCTGCACGCCACATACACCTCAAAGTTTTAATGCCAGGAAATGCAGTCTTTCTGCTGAGAGTAATAGCCTCCCTGTTTAGCTCATTACTGTCAAAAATAATGGTGCATTAGGGGCAATTAATGCTAATGACAGCTTCTAAAACCCATGCTTCCCCTGACAGCAAGTCTAATGTCAATGAGTGCTATTACAGGCCTTCCACACCAAACCACTCTTAATGCACTCTGACCAATGTCAAGCATCTCTCAGGAGAGTAAACAGGACCTGCTGACCCGCTCTGAGGTTCTAAGTGTGACTACTACCGAAATTACAAAGTAAAGTTGCATATGTGACAGAGCATGCACGTGCGTGCACACACACACACACACACACACATGCATAAAGCTTAATAAAATGAAGAGGAAGAGAGGAGATTTGTAAGACTTAATCACTGAAAAGAAAAAGGACAGCAGTGGCCTCAATGGGAGCTTATTATCTTTGCACGAGTAACAGAGCTATAAAGCATTTCTGCTATTCTGTACTTATTTAATTTTTCCAGCAACCACAGAAATACTTGCACAAACACCAAATTTGATGTTACAAAAGGTCAAGCTGTTCCAACAATCAAGATAGTTAGGTACTGGTATAAGGATAAAAGTATAGATTAATGGAATAGAACCGCAAGTCTAGAAATTAACTTTATATTTACAGTCAATTGGTTTTTGACAAGGATGCCAAGACAAATCAACAGAGAAAGAACAGTCTTTTCAACAAACGGTGCTGGAACAACTGCTCATTTACATGTAAAAGGATGCTGGATCCCTACCTCACACCACACAGAAAAATTAATTAAAAATGGATCAGAAACTTAAATGTAAAAGCTAAAATTATAAAATTCTTATAAGAAAACATAGGAGTAAATCTTCATGATCTTGGATAAGGCAACAGTTGATTAGATATGGCACTTAAGTCAGTGCTTCTTTCAGTGAAAGAAACAATTAAAAATATTGGGGCTATTAAAATTAAAACCTTTTGCGCATCAGAAGACAACATTGAGAAAGGGAAAAGACAGCCTACAGATGGTGAGAAGATATCTGCGAATCATATGTCTGACAAAGAACCTGTATTAAGAATATACACAGAACTCATAGCTCAGGAATATAAAAAGACAGTGGAGTAACAAAAGGAAATAAGAGCTATATAGATTCAGTTCAGTTTCGTCGCTCAGTCGTGTCCAACTCTTTGCGACCCCATGAATCACAGCACGCCAGGCCTCCCTGTCCATCACCAACTCCTGGAGTTCACTCAGACTCACGTCCATCGAGTCAGTGATGCCATCCGGCCATCTCATCCTCTGTCGTCCCCTTCTCCTCCTGCCCTCAATCCCTCCCAGCATCAGAGTCTTTTCCAATGAGTAGGAAGGAAGAAATAAAAAGACAAAATTTTAATGGGGAAAACATCTGAATAGACATTTCTCCAAAAAAGATATACAAATAACCAATTAGCACATAAAAAGATGTTCAACATCATTAGATATCAGAAAAATGCAAATCAAATCATAAGATACCACTTCACACCCACCTAGGAGGGTCAAAATGAAAAAGACAGAAAATAACAAGAGTTGGTGAGGATGCAGAGAAATTGGAATGCTTATACATTATTGGTGGGAATGTAAAGTGGTACAGCTTCTTTGAGAAACAGTGCCCGTTCCTCAAGAAGTTAAACGTACAGTTATCACATGACTCAGTACTTCCATTCCTAGGCATAAACCTAGAAGAATTGAAAACAGGTGTTCAAAAAAAAACCTGTAGATGAACATTAACAGCAGCATCATTTATAATATCCAAAACGTGGAAATTTCCCCACATGTCCATCAACTGATGAACGGATTAAAAAATGCAGTATATCCACACAAGGGACTATTCAATTATTTAGCCATTAAAAGGAATAAAGTACTGATACATGCTACACCATGAATGAACCTTAAAAATATTATGCTAAGTTAAAAACACAAGAAGCAAGATATTGTATTATTCCAGTTATATGAAATGTCCCAGACAGGCAAACCACAGAAATACAAAGTAGATCAGTAATTGCCAGGACAGAGAGGAGGATATATTCTTATAGAACAAGGAGTGTCTACAAATAGACACAGGGTTGCTTTTTGGGGTGACAAAAATGCTGTGGAATTAGATGGTACTGATAGCCACACAACTCTAGACATACTAAAGATGCTGAATTATACACTTCTAAAGGGTAATTTTCTGGTATATCCTCAATAAAACTTGTTTCAAAGAAAAAAGAAAGCTGCTTTGTACAGAATAAAAGGCTCACCCCTAAAAAGATGAATTACCACAGTTCTAAGGGTCTTGGAATGCGGGAAAACATCTTTAATCTTCAGACCACTCCATCCTTTTCTTCTCTTAAGTGGTCTGAGATGGAAGCTAAGCACTGAAAAAACAAGAGTTGGTCTCTGCCCATAGGGAGCACCCAGCTCAATGAAAAAGCAAAACTTACAAGCAAACAATGGTAATACAATGCAGTAAAAACAATTATGGACACAATATAAAATACCATAGCAACAAAAATAAGCCAAGTAGACTGAAGCCCTAAATATAAGGGGAAAATAACTTAAAAACTCTTGGAAGAAAATACTAGAAAATACTTTTTGGATCTTGGAGCAATGTAGAATTTTTTAAAGACACAAAAAATACAAACAATCTAGGGGGGAAAAAAAGACTTTTAAATTAGGCTTCACTGAAATTAATTTCTGGGCATCAAAAGATGCCATAAAGCAACACTAAGGAATTATATCTGATGCTTATAACTAAGGATTTACTAATACATACTGCTTCAGAATATATGCAGCACCTAAAAAGAAAATCAGTAACTAAAAGACTAACAAACCAAAAGAAAAAGACAAAAGATATATGGCAATTCAGACAAGAAACCTAAATGGCCAATAAACACAAGAAAATATGCTCAATCTTACAAGTAACCAAAGACAAACATTAAAACAACAACATACCAGTTCATATTTAACAGATTATCAAAACTCATCATACCAGGTACTGATAAGAATATGAAGAAAACAGCAATTTGGCAAAACATAAGAAAGCTGGAAGATGAACATATCCTATGATCCCACAACTTCACTCCAGATAAATAAAACATGCATGAAAAAATGTACTAAGATGTTCACAGCAGCACTGTCTGTACCAGTGAAAGTCTAAGTGCCCAACAACAGAAAATGAATTAATAAATCCAATGCATTCATAAAAGGAAGACAATTTTATGAAAATTATTTATATTTATGCATAGCTCTAAGTTTGACATGCATAAATATGGCTGTCATAAAATTAATATTGAATGAAAACAAGCAAATTGCAAAAGGATGCATATAATGAAGCATATAAATCTGGGGAAGATGCAAATCAATGCACTATACTGCTTAAAATGTAAAAACTGGCGTTGGAATATACACTTCAAATGTGGGCAAAGAGGAAAGAAAAAGTGAAGAATATACAGAGAGCTTAAGTTCAATCTATAGGGTTTTATTACTTACCAAAATAAAACAAAATGAAGGAGAGGAGTTTCCCTGGTGGTCCAGTGGTAAAGAATCCACCCGCCAATGCAGGAAACACAGGTTCGATCCCTGCTCCAGGAAGATCCCGCATGCAACCAAGCTGTGCGCCACAGCTCCTGAACCTGTGCTCCTGAGCCCAGGAGCTACAACTACTGAGCCCATGTGCAGCAACTACTGAAACCCGGGTGCCCTAGAGCCCATGCTCCACAAGAGAAGCCACCGCAGTGAGAAGCCTGCCTACCACAGCTCGACGGTATCCCCACTCTCTTCGACTAGAGAAAGCCTACACACAGCAATACATACCCAGCACAGCCAAAAATAAAATAAATAAACAAAACAAAGGAGAAAATATAGCAAAATGTTTGGGTTTGAGGGAGACAAATAGCTGGTAGGTATATACCAATGACACTATTCTCTATTCTTCTCTATTTTTGAAATAGTCTAAACTGAAAAAATAAAAATAAAATTCTAAGGGAGCACTGAAGGAGCAACATTTGAATTAGACCTTACAGGATGAGTACTTCAGCAAGGGAGGGGAAGAACATTCCCCATGGAGGAAACAGATGCCCAAGCGCATGTGCAGGTGGAGTATAGATGAGGACCAGTATGCAGTCAAGAGCAGCTAGAGCTGAGCGGATGAGGATGTAACCACAATGAAGGATGCCCATGTGCCTTGCGTGGGGGGCCTTCAAAAGGCACACCGAGGCGTCTAGACCTTATTCATATGCAATAGGGAACCAAAGAAATGTTTAACCACGGGAACACTGTGATTTTTATTATTCTACTGGTGTTTATGGCGCTTATGAAGTGGAAGGGGGCAGAGACGGAAGACAATGAAACTTGCTGGAAACTACCTACCTATTTACTTGGGATCTACCCAAGTGGGACCAAAGAACAAAGGAATCACGGAAAAGCCATTGAAAGGTGGACTCAACAGGGCTTGGTGACTGACTGAAGTCAGAAGTGGAAAGGAAGAGAGAGATTAAGAATGGCCATGATGCATGGGTATGGCACTTAAATTGGGTATATCAGTATCAAGATTGTACAGGTAGAAGGAAGGTTTCAAGCAAAAAAAAAAAAAAAAGGTTTGCCTTTCAATGAGTTCAGCTACAAATAACAAAAATAAGGCAGGAAACTAAAAGTGAAAGAATCTGACTTTTAAAGGTTAAGGCTACAGTCCATGGGTCGCTATGAGTTGGACACGACTGAGCGACTTCACTTTCACTTTTTCACTTTCATGCATTGGAGAAGGAAATGGCAACCCACTCCAGTGTTCTTGCCTGGAGAATCCCAGGGACGGGGGAGCCTGGTGGGGTGCCATCTATGGGGTCGCACAGAGTCAGACATGACTGAAGCAACTTAGCAGCAGCCGCAGCAGCACACACTACAATACTTTCTATCCAAATCTGTGTTAGTGAATGAACTAGGATCAGATGTCTCCTGCCTAAAAAGGTCAGACATGAGGGAGAGAAAAGGCAGAGCGATTAGAGTTCCAGAAAACATCCTCCTTTCTACCAAACTTTTAATCTAAATGCTGAATCTATGTTAAGTAATGGCCTGCTTTTAAAAAGGTCAAACTTTCTAGCTTTGTGTCCTTTCATTAAAGAAAAGTGACACAAGGCCAACCGGAGGAGCTCTCCAAAGGCTGAATCTGGGATAAAATGAGCAAAAAATAAATGATGACAGTAACGGATTATAAAATATACAGTAAAATAAGAATCCATGAGTAACTAAATACAGGGAGAGGTGGACAGCGTTTTCTTACAGTGAAATTCCAAGTAATAAATGTAGACGGAATGAAAGAGAAAAATTACCTTTTGGCATACACCATATTAATAACTCTTGTAGGCAAAATCGTCAGGGTATGTACAGTCTCAAAATATCACTATCTACAGTCTCAAAATATCACTTCAGCAGACACTTAATTACAAAGCAGAAAAAACAGCAACTTTACAATAGAGAAACCTAGTAGATGCCACCTTAACCAGGAGATGAAGGTTAACATCACCAGCAATGAGACATACCAACAGCATATACTTCCTAACAGGACACACTGGGAAGGAACATTGCTTTTAGAGTATTTTTGCATGACCTGAATTTAATTATGAGGAAACAGCAGACAAACCCAAAGTAAGGAACACTGTACAAACTAACTGGCCAGTACTTTTCAAAAGTGTCAAGGTCACAAAAGACAAAATACCCTAACTGGAGGAGGGTAAAGGGTCATGGCAACTGAAGGAATATGTGATCCCAGGTTGAATCTGGGACCAGAAAAGGGACATTAGTAAGATACCTAGTGGAATCTGAATTAAGTCTACACAGATCAGTTAATAGTATTGTATTAGTGTTAATTTTCACATATTGAAATTATATTAGTTATATAAAGTATACATTTGGGGCAGCTGGATAAGGGGTATACAGGAATTCTGCATACCATTTTCGCAATTTAAGACAGAAATGATTTCAAAATGAGAAAGTTTAATTAACAAAGAAAAGTCAGTGGAAAATGACATCTGAATAGTGAAGAAAACAGCTGTCGCAAATAGCATATATGTAACTATTGAAAAGGCACTGTAACACCACAAGTTCCCCTGACCCAACAGAATGTGGGACAGTGTGGCCAAGGAGATGCAACAAAGACAGTGGCAGAAACATGAAGAAATGACAGCTCCAAGGACAAAGTAATACTACGAACAGGCCGGCAGGTACAGCCGCACACAGGTCTCAGCCTCTGAGCTAGCTCAATACTCACCAGGGCACGTAACTACACCAGCACTGTGGAAGGGATTCACCAAGCACAGACAGGCTAGAGGTTTTGGACAAATTACTTTACCCCTCATCAGTGAAAGGAAAAGGACTCCACGCATCTGTTAGGACTGTTGTAAGAATAAAATAATACAAGCAAAAGCACAGAGAACTGTGCTGTGTATGTCACATGCTTTCATGCTGATGACCCTCAGGCAGAATCAGAAAGGTTAAACCGTGTCTCATAGTTCAAGAAAGTAGGAAAATGTGTAATTCATCTTCAACAAACTTTTATCCAAAAAGATAAAAATGAAAACCACAGTGCCTGGAGGGGCAAACGTCAATTAGCTGAGAAAACCACTAATGTGAAATAACTCATTCTCACAAAGCATCAGATAAATGAGGCAGAGCTTTCCACCCTTAAAACCACTTGGATCTTCAACACAACTCAAGACAGCTAAACATCTGAAACACAGTTCATTAGGAAGGATTACCGATTTTCTTTGGTATTTCACCCACATAGCCTCGCTGTGCTGCTACAGGTCACTTGATGCTTTTGGTCCCCTTAATTAGCACCAAGCCCATCTGTAAATCTATCAAGGCCAACCATAGAAAACATCTTAAGAATATTTATATCTCAGGGGAATTAGGGATGATTTTAATTTTCTCTACTTCCTAAATTTTATGTTAAGAGAGTAAGGCTAAGTTACAATGCAAAATGAATAACTGACAAATCCAGCTGCCTATGATCAAGTTCTTGGCTGAGTCTGTCAAACAGCATAGTTCAGACCTACCTCTCTTAACATATTCATTTTAACTGGGTCATAAGAGAGGTCAACACATGTAAATGGTTAATGCCATGTGCCTGTATGGTCATTTCCTTGGGTGTATTAACACGGCAATGGGGATGACAAGAAAGCACTTACCTCTACAGTATTTGCAATGTAACGGTTGTCACCTTCAACTTTGACAGAGAAGTCATAATAACCACTGGAAAATTTGACATTCATGAAGTTTAGCTCAAAAACATCCCTGTTAGGAACGACAGTGGGGTTAGCAACAACTTGCACAGGAAAATCACAAACGGACACAACAAACAGGCTGCAAAGTGCAGCATTCCAGGGATGCACCACTTTTTTTTACTTTTCCACTTCCCACCCATCTTGGGCCACCTCCTGTTCAATCACGTATTATTATGAGGGGCAAACTTCAAAACCACCTAAAATGACCTTCTCTTTCAAGTCTCTAAAGTCTTCTTTTTCTATTCCCTACCCACCCCTCCTCCCAGCTCCTAAAAATCCCACCTTCTTCAGGTAAGTCTTCCACAATTACATTTTTTTTTTTAAAGTGGAAATGTTCAAAGAGATTGGTGTAGGGTAGTATAATTGTAGGTAATTTTCTGCATTAATTCTACTTTCCTGTGCTTTTTGAATTTCCTAAAAAGGGCATATCTTACTTTAACTTACTAATTCAAAACTTAAAAGTTTCCTACAAAAACTAACCCTTAATTTTTTTTTTAATTACCTAACAATAACACGCAGCCATTGAAGATAAGACTACGGAAGTATATTAAGCCTATGGGGGAAATGTTCCTGACACATTGTTATTAATAAAGCATAATCCTAAATGTAGGTAACTTTGGTTTTATGATCTGGGTTATATTGGCTGCAGGCTAACTTTCCAAAACAAGTATGTCAGCGCTCTGCAGAGATGTGCTCAGGACTTACCCGATGAGGGTGAATGATGTCTTCTGAAGGACTGTAGCTCTGGAAGCAACAGATTTCGCATGTTCTAGTTTAACAGTAGCCTGAGTCAAAGGCTGGGACAGAACGTTGGTGACCTGCAACTGGAAATACATTTCAAAATTATCTGTAGCCACAGAAGCTGAGGGGGTACAGATTTTTGCTTCTAGGGGTGGAAGCTTTATCCACAGGGAGTGAGCTCTGCTGAGGGAGAATCATTTCATTTCAAGAACAGTCTCTAACCTGTGGCCTACTATCTCTGAAGGATCAAACAGAGGAAAACACAATTAGTTCGGAATGACATAGATTACAGAATGTTAGGGGTGGGGGAGATCTTAAAGATGATTTTACCCAATGATCTCATTTTTCAGGTAAGGAAACCAAAGTCTAGGGAAAGACAATGACTGGCTTCAGATCACACAGTTAACATTTCCTTCTCTCTGATCCCCTGATCTTCCCACTCTACTGCTCTACTATAGTACTTAAAAAAGAAAAATTATTAGCAAGAAAAATACTTTATGACGGTATGGGCAATGAGAAAACTGAAGAAATATGGATAATGTTAGTAACAGTCATTTGTTAAAAGTCGACTATTTGCCAGACACCAGGCTAAGCACTTGTATCTATCCTACCACCAATCATCTGAGACAGCTGGTATAATCTTCACTTTACAGATGAAGAAACTGAGGCCACAAGAGGATATGGGGCAACTGAAGGCCACACAGCTAAGGACTGAAACCCCAGGCTATCTAGCTTCAAAAGCCGGTACTGTTTCTACTTTGCTTTCTTAGCTCCCCTGATTCATGGTGAACTATATTACCCAGGTGAGTTCTCACCCCAGTCTTTGCTGAGGGGAGGTGACACTTAAGTAGGAGCACAAGAGGCAACTCGACTCTGGGGCACTTCTCCTGGAGAGTATCTGAAGGGCCCTGCAAAGCACAAGAACTGATGGGACAGGTGGACAGTCCTATGTGAACGCGTGTATTTAGATATCAACAAGATGCTAATTTCTTATGCAGATTTTAGCTGCTCACTGGTTTCCAAACAATAGCAACAAATGCCTCATTGGAATGGAAACTCTTAAGTTGTGTGCATTTTGTTCTGCTCAGACAGTTAACATACACAACAGTCCTTGCTTACTGCTGAGGGGACGGAGTGCTATGTTATGAAGAAGTGGAAAGATACACTGTCGGCTCCAAGGAATAAGAGACCTGACACTGATCCTAACAATGTTAAAGAAAGCTACCTTAAAATAATGGATTTAGAAAGTCTGGGTATAGGAAAATACATTTTAAGAAGTAAGACTTCTCTATACATCTGGACTTATGAATCCATAAATGCAGTTTTCCAGCACTTCATTGAAAGCTGTACTACTTCAAATACTCAAAAAAAAAAAAAAAAAAATCCTGTGACTAGTTCACTGAGTCCCCATTTGCTCATTTAAGAGATTATGTCCTATCTCCAATGATAATGGGGGTTACCACTGGCTGTGTAGATTTCTGGAAGCCCAACACTGGAAATGGCAATCAGAGCAGCACTCTGGGGACATGGAAGTCATACCCGGAGGATAGCCTGTTCCTGAGTGTAGGAAGGAGAGCCCTCGGGCACAACCACAACGGGCACATGGTAGCGATTCTCAGAGAGCGCAGCGGCAGCAGAGGCCACACTGAAGGCTTCAGAGAGTGACTCAAAGTTCTTCTTGCTGAAGATGGCGTTCATGAGCTGGATGACCTGATCCTGCAAGAAAAGGCGAACACAGCTTGAGATCTTCCTCAGTCAGGCAGGGGGGACAGCCACCCATCCCTGTCCACCAGGGCTCAGTCATTCCTCCTCTGTTTCCAAGTGTTCACGAGAAGTCATTCAGCCACTAACCAATTTGGTAGGGGTGGGGGAAGCAAATATTCTGCATTTAAGCGTAAAACTTGAATTTGGTTGGTTTTTTGAATCTTCTAGTACAAACTGAAAGGGATGCATTTCTTTGTCAACCATTTACGAATGCTTGCTGTACAAATGTAAGGAACTTCTAGACAACTACTGAGATATAAAAGTTACTATATTATACCTATCGCAGTACCCATTTGTTCCAAGTCTATGTGTGCCAGGCACTGTTACAGGTGTATTAACTCAGATCATGACAAATAGCCTGAGAAGACTGCTCTCAATCCTTTCCAAATAAGGAAACTGAGGCTAAAGGAAGTTAATTAACTCTTACAAGTTAAGACAGAAAGAAAAAGAGAAGGACCAAAATTCACATGTAGGTCTGTTTGTCTCCGAAGTCCTTTCATAATAAAATATGTCCTTTCCTGTTTCCCCTCACCCTCCCAGCTTAGCTCCCCTCCTACCCAACCCACCTCCACACAGGATGCTGGGACTAAGTAGGTGTTTACAAGACCAAACTGCACAGCCAAAATGTACATTAGAAAGAAACTAAAATAACCCTCCATTAAGAACTAATGGGCTGCTTAGAGAAGAGGACTGAAAGCAATTTTTTAAAAAAGTAGAACCTAAAAGGCATTATTAAAATTCTAGAGGTTGTTTGCTTAAGAGGAAACATTTTCCATTTCAATCAGTTTTATTTTTTAAAATCTACCATCTAACAAAAGAGCTCCCCTTGTTCCCGACAGTGTTATTCACAGTCGACATGAAATAATTTTCTTTAATTGTACCAATTACATTTTCCATCACTAAGCTGTTGACATGTTAAAATGGGGGACTGTTCACCAGAATGGTTATATCAAAAGCAGTAACAGCAAAATTATCCCAGCCAAATATCTGGTTGGTAGAAGTCTGGGAATAAAGCAAAACAAAGTTTAAGTTGTTTAATGCAGAATATCACCAATTCATCAACTGCACTGTGTACAGGAAAATCTCTAAATGATTTGTACCATAAGACCCACGTTCTTGCACTTTCACCTATAATGGAAATTTAATAAGGGTGTGGTGTCTCGAGACCTCTAAAAACTTAGGATGAAGGAGAAGACAACATAAAAATGCTAACACGTGACTAAATTATCAGATCATAGCCTCCAGAGAAAATACAAAATTAACTCAAATTACTCGAGAAAGGTAATTATTTACTGTTTAGTTGAAACTCGGCACACAACTCACAATGCATTCCTAACACACAAAAGAAGTGGAAATTCTAACTGGGGACCCAAATCTTTCCTCCTCAAATTAAAACAGCAGCAGCTTGTATTTGAAGTCCTTGAGATCAAGGGTTGGTCACCTTCTTACAAACAAGGGGTATCAAGAGGGTCCCACTCTCAAGACTTCCCACACACATTTCCACTAAAGGTTCCTTCAGGTTAACAAGCTCCTTTTGAAAAAAGAAAGAAAAGAATTAACTCTTGGTGGATGTCTGGTAGACACATGCCTCTCAGTGAACTATGTCAATCAGCACAGATTAGCTCTGATTGAGCCACTGCCGAGGGTCGGAGGGAGAGAGAACAGGCAATTCTGACATATAGGGTGCTTCTCAAGAGAAAAAGGATATGCACGGGCCACCAGCGTGGAAAGAATTCATGAGACAAGCACTTAGGAGTGCTGGGGAGGACAGGGAGGGGGACAGAGAAAAATGCACTTGGCCTCTGCACCACTGTCTCATGACAAAACCATATTCCATTTAAAACAAGTGTAGCAATTTGCTTTCATGCCTGTCCCACTGACAACCAATTTCTCAAGAACAGGCTTCACATTTTTCTTTCTCATTTCCATGCCGAACCCAAGATAGCCCAAAGCTAACCAAATAGCCCTCTCTGAAAGGCTATCGTTAGGAGATAATGTCAAGGATGCCTTTGAGTTTCATGTCAGAGAACTGTGATGTAGGAAGGCACCTCCTTAATGGATGGCTCCGTCCCCACATGGTCCATAAGCTTGTAGGTGGCAGCCACAAACAATGCCGTCGTTTCCAGTCCTTCTTCAAACTGGAGATACACACCTCCCAGTTCATCCAGGCGAGCAACAAGGTCCTGTCATGACAAAAATGGAAGCTGGTTGGAAGTCAGGGGATAAAACAGAGGTAAGATGGACAAACCACCGTCACCCCAGTGCAGACAAGGTTTTGGGAAATGTCAGTCTGTAGACCACTTCAGTCTCTCAGTGCTTTCTCAACAAAGGTGCTTAGGCGGAAAGCGAAGTACAGCATACAGGCATCTGAAGAGAACTGTATCTTCTGCAGCTCTGAGAGTGCTCCTTCCCCAACCCCTTCAACTTATGCCCAAGCCCAGGAGTCAGGCCACTCAAGGCACCAACTGCTCTGGGCAGAAGGCCAGTGGGCCAGGCTGCGGTGTAGCTGGGAAGCACTGTGACATGGATGGATTCGAAGGCCATCTGTTTGGATACAAGCTCTAGAGCTAAGCTTTTCTCCTCCTTAATCAATGCTCTAAAGGATGGAGAGAGACATACTGCTCTCCGGGGGAACATGATGAGGCAGCTAACGTGCCTGTGGGGCAACCCAGTGACACTGTCAGACTGCCTGTCATCACTGGCTTTGCGGTCCATGAGAGCAGGCTCTGAGCAGCGGGAGGGCCTGGGCAAAGGATGGAAGAAGGGCAAAAACCACAGCGACCACTTGCTGAGTGTCGATTCTGTACTAGGCACTTTAGAACTCCACTTGTTCCTAACTACCACCATGTAGGCAAATTGAGGCTCAGGCATTAATAATTTGAGGTAACAAAGTAGTAAGTAAAAAAAAAACAAAAAAAATGAATTTCAGGTTTGTTATGTTCTAAAATCTGTGGACTATGAGACCATACCTACCAAAGTAGGATGAAGTAGTTTGTTGTCTCACTGATGGTGTAACTATACTTGCCTAACCAATACTCCCTATGAAATACTGCTCTGATACAAAGAACAGAAGTGTGCCAGGGATATGAAAAGAAAGGTAACTGGCTGTAACAAATGATTCATGTTTATCTGCAAGACTCTTCTAATGGGTTTCAAAGACAGGAACTGGGAGATTCCCTTGGCAAAATAAATTTGTACCTCAATCTCCTCCACGATGCTTCTCAGGTCAGCCTGCTGGGACAGGTAGGAGGCCGTCTGTAGAGCCTGGACTGTTCTGGAATGTAAAGAGTAAAACCCCAATGAATGGCAAGTCTCTATGCACCCCTTCCTGTATTGGGATATCTGTAAAAATATCCTGCTCTTGTTCTTTAGAAATGTGACAGTCTCGGGCCTGAAGGAGCTGGTTTACAGTCTATGTAAATGGGAATCTAATGGGGATTGTATGTACATTACATACAATCTATGTAATGTAAATCTAAATATATGGGAAAGAGGCAACAAAGACCATCACATTACAAGGAGTTCCCTGATGGTCTAGTGGTTAGGACTCAGTGCTCTCATCGCTGGGATCCCAGGTTCAATGATTGGTTGGGGAACTAAATCCCATAAGCCATGTAGTACAGCCAAAAAAATAGACCATTACTATCACAAAGTTCACTACAGCTAGAGAGAAGGCAACCTGGGCAACAGGATCCACAAAAGTACTGAAGGCAGAGAGAAGAGATGGAGCACCAGTGAACCCCCTTCTGAACCTCCGTTTGGTTCCTAATGGCATTGCACAGAGAACACTAGACGAAGACTTCATTAGCTCTAGAAGAGATACACTCTGAGATAGAATGGGACTCAATTCAACCAAGGGACATTGGGCATCCCCATGTCATATGAGGTACTGTGCCAGGCAGAGGCTAGCTACCTGTTAACTTTCTACTTTTCTTACTCCAAGACCAAAGAAACTTTGTGGAATGTACATATGTAGGTTGCTGGTAGAATCTGGAGCAACTTTTCTGAAACCAGATGAATGCAGCAGAAACAGGAAGCATTTGGTAAACATACAGCTAACACTTGTGCTGTTGTCATCCAGCTAGGAAACCTGAGAGCTGCTCGTCCTTGAGGCATTAAATAAGGTGAAAGGAATAAAAGATCTGGTTCTCAAACCAGAGTCTATTCTTTTTTTTTTCTTTTCTATTTCTATTATCATTTACTTCTGACTATAAAAGTACATATTTGTCAAAAATTCACACAGATTACTAAAGAAAGTTAAATTTCTTTAGGTTATTTAAGAAAGTTAAAATTCTTGTAATGCCTACCCCTAAAAGATAACTGCTCTCTAATTTATCTTTAACTTAATAGACTGTACACACTTTTCCATGAGTACATATAAATGTATTTCATCCTTATTAACAATGACAAAGTATTATATTGCTTAGATGAATCATAATTTACTCACTTAATCTTCAACTGATGCACATGTATGTTTTACTAGGTCATACAGTGCTGTAACTGTTAACCCTTATCCATGATTGTATATGTATATATACATTTTAATTCACTGAAGTGAAATTCACATGAAATTAGCCATTTGAAATTAGCCATACTAAATTCAGAGACATTTAGTATGTTTCACAATGTTGTATAATCACCACCTCTATATAGTCTTAAAGCATTCCCATCAGTCCAAAATATTAATAAAACCCTATATCCATTAAACAGTTTCATTCCATTTCCCATCCCCCACTCTCCCTGCCCCCTGGCCCTGGCAATCTGTGTTCTGTCTCTATGGATTTACCTATTCTGGATATTTCATATAAATGGAGTCATACAAATGTGACCTTTTGTGTTTAGCTTCTTTCATTTAGCATAATGTTTTCAAGGCTTGTCCACTCTTAACACAATCAGCACTTCATTCTTAAGGTGCGATGTAGTATGTACGTCCGACAAAGGTTTGCATAGTCAAAGCTTGCGATTTTTCCAGTGACTACTGGAAAACTATTGTATGGATGTGACAGCTGAGCGCCAAAGAATTGATGCTTTCAAACTGTGGTGCTGGAGAAGACTCTTGAGAGTCCACGGGAATGCAAGGAAATCAAACCAGTCAATCCTAAAGGAAATCAACCCTGAATATTCATTGCAAAGACTGATGCTGAAGCTAAAGCTCCAACACTTTGGCTACTTGACGTGAAGAGCCAATTCACTGGAAAAGACTCTGATGCTGGGAAAGACTGAGGGCAGGAGGAGAGGGGGGTGACAGAAGAAGAGATGTTTGGGTTGCATCACGGACTCAATGGACATGAGTTTGAGCAAACTCCAGGAGTTGGTGATGGACAGGGAAGCCTGGCATGCTGGGGTCACAAAGAGTTGGGCACAACTTAGTGAACAACAAACAACAAGTTAAGTATGTCCATGTAAGATATTTTATTAGGTTCTATTCTCTTAACGTGGGTAACTAAGAATGGAAATGGTGCTTTTAGAAGTGGAATGGAGAGAGCTGAGGACCCCTGGTGGTTAAGCTGATGCTGCTCAACCCTAGAAAGGTTCTCTAATTCTCAAGAGATGACCAGGCCTTTGTGTAAAAACACCATTTATCAAGTCAGTATTTTGGGGGATGTAGAGAGAGAATTTGTCTGCTTTCGTTGTGATTATAACAATTTAGATTCCCTCCATGGAAAAAAAATTCCATTAAGGTGGCAAGCTGGAAAACACAGGAGTCAGAACTCATGGAGATGCTTGTTAGAATGCACTTGAGAAAATGAAACCTGAATTTCCAAACAAGACAGAAATTCCACATCTGCCTACAATAAACACTGAGCCCAGAAAAGACTGCTAGGAGAGCCTAGAAAGAACTTTTCAATTAAGATATCATTTTTCTCTTCTTCAGAACAAGACAGCATCACGCTGGTAACAACCTCAGAAGTTTTCAGAATGAAATTAATCCACTTAGCTTAATCCAAAAGCCATTAATCATTGGCTTTATTTATTCCCCAGTCAGCAACTTCTCTCCCTCTGGAGCACTATATGCAAACACTAAGAAAGCAGATCCTGTCTTACTAATATACTGTTGATGATTCAAAGACACTGGGTTATGAGAGACCACAACAGCATCTTTTTAGATTGTTCACTCAAGCTTACAAATGTTCTTTTCCTGTTCTAGACAAGTTTATGAACATTCATTTCCTACAATAAGTTCAATTAAATGTAGAAGGCCCATTTAGAAAAGTCTTAATTTATATCAGATTTCCTAAAACAGGGCAATTGAGTAGTAATATTATATAAGGCATTCTGCCAGTTTGATCTTCACAATAACCCTATGAGACAGATATCATTCTCCCTGTTTAACATACGAAAACACTGAGGTTTAGGGAGGTTAAACAGCCTGCTCATGGTCACAAAGTATAAGAGGCTGGACTTGAACATTTCTCTCACATCCCAAGCGTGTGGTCTTCCTATCTGAAGTTTTTCAAGAGGAGAGAACAGAAATATAAAAGTATAGTTTTGAACTTAACTCTTTCTTGGGCACCTACCATGGTACCAGGCTCTCTGAGCACTACAAATAAAGCTAAAAAATTACAATACAATCAAGTAACCAGCTCCCTAAGAAAGGGACCTGAGAAGGAAATGCTCTAGCGAGCACGAACTCCATGTGGCCCATGCCCACTAAGACCAGGCACTGCACTAAGCTCTTGACAAGAACCATCTTACTGAACCTTGATATTTGTTCTGTGATGTTAGGATTACTGATCTCATTTACAGATGAGGCTCAGAGAGGTTAGTAACTTGCCCAAAGTCACACAGCAAGAAACAGAGCTAGTATTCAAACTCAAGTCTAACAGACCCCAAAATGGATATACTTTCCTTGTACTTCTTTCTGTTATGGAGTTTAGAGGAGGGAGATTTTCCCTTTTGCTTAGAGGGCAATGGAAAGATATTTCTGTAGAAGGTAGCATCTGAGTGAGGCACTGACAAATGAATTCATGACAGGAGACACAGTGGTGATAAGTCCTGTGACCTGAAACCAGAGCATCACAAGGGCCAAGCACTGGGCAAAGTGTGCACAAAATGTCATTCCTAGGAAAAGCCCCAGCCCCCAAGTCACTGATTACTGACCATGTGAAAATGAGTAGGATGTGAGAGTGACAAAGAGAAAGGCAACTGACTGTGAACCTGCTCTTAACAAAGCTTCAAGTTGAGAAACATTTCAGTTCTTAGCAAAAGCAAAAGCAAAAGCAAACCAAACACTGGGAGACAACTGAACTACTCTGCAGTAGGGCACTGCGTCGCTAATGTCTTGCTGACGATAAACAGGAGTCCAGGTACTCCAATCCCTCTCAGGGTTGCAATTAAATGGGGGGCACGTAGAAAATGAAATACATGTATACTGTGCTTAATGAGGAGTTTCAGGATCAAAGTGGGGAAAAACTACGTGCAACTTGTAAGCTTAGTAAACATCCTGAAGTCAGTTACAATACACGTACAATAAATGTATAACAAACAGGAAAGTTGCTCAGTGTTCCTTCCTAGTGTGTGCTTCTCCCTCACCCGAGCCTTTTGCAGACGAGCAGGGTTAGATCCCTAGGATACTCTCCCCTCTGAGCCCCTACTCCCCCGCTGGGTGCTGTCACCCACAGCTCTAAGGGACCCCATGAGCCCTCCTCCATGGCAGAGTCTCCACCATCACACCGTGGCCTGGCCAAGCCTCAGCACGAGACACACATGGCTCCCTGGCCTCCCTCTCCCTTGGTCACTCCTACTCTTGCTTCAGCCCTAACCTCAAATGCAATCGTGTCTCTGTAGCAGCACACTTATGTTCTGACTCAGTATTTGCCCTGGCCAGGGCAGCTACAGGAGACCATGTCTTGGGGAGCTGCACAAGGACATGGACCTTAGTACAACACGATGTCTGCAGTGCCGACAGAGCACCTGGAGCACAGCAGGTGCCCAGACAACACCTGTGGAACCAGCGGATGAAGCCTCTCGGGGAAGCAGCCTGAGAAGCGCTTGAGATGCGGACTTACGCTAGCACGGTCTCCTCCTTGCTGAGACGGGCAGTAAGGGCACCGAGCGCTTCCTGGGAAGCCAAGGGGAGGCCAAAGCCACTGAGGGCTGCCACTGCATGGTAGATCTGGGCCACCGAAGAGTCTTCGCTCACAGCTGCCAGTAGCAGGTCTTTGGTCTCATTTGAAATAGAGATCTAAGAAAGGACAGGCAGACACAGAGTTTAGAACAGGTGAGGGCCGCCTGCGGCAGGCAGAGCAATTACCACAATCATATCACCCACTTGGTCCTCGATCACTGTCTTCAACATCTCAGAAGCCAGAATTAAATATCTGGGAAACCTCAGCACAACACTTTTGAAAATATTCTGGCAAGTTACTAGCCTACTGATAGGGTTCTCCTGTGATCAAAAAAATAGATTTCTAGAAATGTGGCGTTTTCACTTTAAACATTTTGAAATGTTAAAGGGAGACTATAAGAAAAAAAGCAGGACTTCCCAGAAGAGAGGCAACTCAAGGAAGAAATTACTTAAAAATTCACAAAAAGTGAAAACTTGGGAAACATAAACCAAGTCCATCTCTTTAAGAAAAAAAAAAAACCCCACAAGAATGGAATTCCAATAGTCTCCCTGCTAAAAAGAAAAGTCTCACGTGACCACCTGTCTTCAAAAAAGGACTTGACAGTTTAAAGTAAACACAAACGTGAAGAAGCTGGACTCACCTCACACCCTGAGAGGGCCTGGCTGGACTGAGCGGCGTAGAAAAGGGAATCCACATTGCTGGGATCAAGGTTTGATTTAATGAAGGTGCACGCTTTCTAAACAGAGGGAAAATCAATGGTAAGTGGTGATACACACGATGACTGGGTCAAGTGTACGCAAGACTGAGCGACTGACCTGGACTGAACTGAACCACAGCCCCAGCTCAGGGGAAACAGCCCCTGAGAAAAGACCTCCAGGAAGCGCTTTCCCCCCAGGCCTGGAAGTAAGAGTTCACAGGATGGGGGGAGCCTCTTTTGGGGAAGAAGAGGCAGCAAACCGGCGTGTGTTTGCAAGCCTTTCTTTGGAAGGACCGTGTTAGCTTCTACAAGGGGAGAGCTCCAGAACTGCTCAGAGGCCCGATATTGCAGAATCACGGCCGAGATTCTGCTCTGCCCTTTGCGAGCCTTGCCAAGACATTCCTAGCTTCTAGCGTTACTGCCCA
Organism: Bos mutus; assembly: GCF_027580195.1. Taxonomy (NCBI): domain Eukaryota; kingdom Metazoa; phylum Chordata; class Mammalia; order Artiodactyla; family Bovidae; genus Bos; species Bos mutus. Next base: position 50,480,647 of record NC_091629.1, on the reverse strand, counting down.
GGAAGGAGCAGGCTGCGGGAGTGTGTGAGACATGACTGGCGCCTTACTGGCCTCAGGGCCGCTACTGCCTTTCCTTTCGACCTAGGACCCAGGCCTACTTGGAGAGGGGTTAGGGTCTGGTTGTTTCCAAACTGCCAAGGGCTACAGCAATGAGAGCTCTGTCAAAGGTAAGGGAAGAGCAATTGGATGGATTCTCAAGACGTTGCTTGGTCGCACTTTTTTGAATGATGAATAAAATTCTGAGCAATCTATGATGGCTTAAAGAACCAGCCACACAAGATTTCAGTTTTTAAACAGATATTTTTCACAGGAAGCTATATTACTCCCAAATGCTAACTTCATAGAAAGAGCAACTCTAGGGCTTCCCTGGTGGCTCAGTTGGTAAAGTATCTGCTTGCAAAGCAGAAGACCTGGGTTTGATTCCTGGGTTGCGAAGACCCTCACCTGGAGAAGGGAATGGCTACCCACGCCAGTATTCTTGCCTAGAGAATCCCATGAACAGAGGAGCCTGGTGGGCTACAGTGCATGGGGTCACAAAGAGCTGGACATGACTAAGCAACTAAGCATACACACACACAGTCCTTCTGAAGCTGGAAGTAAGGAAAGGAAAGGTGGTCACTCCCACTGACACCTGCTCTGGCATAACCTGTGCAGGGTGTTTATGATGCTCTTCCTCTTAATGAACATGAGGACCCTGTGGCAGGTATTATCATCCCCAGTGAACAGAGTAAGAAACTGAGGTTCAGCATTGGTAGGTAACCTCATGAAGGTTACAAAGCTAATAAATGGCAATGTCTTCACTCAGATGTCTCCAAAGCTAAGTCAGGTTCAACACATCTAAAAAGGATTTGAAGAAGAAAACAATCTATTCAAGAAATCCTTTCAGCAGAATGTGGGTAATTGCTGTGTGCTTTGTCGCCATCTGGTGCTTTAACAATAGAACAACATCCAAAGCCCCAAATGACTATGGTCATTGTTAGCACTTTTTGAGCACTTAAAATGAGGCAAGCAGTGTTGACAAGTGCTGTATAAGCATTTCTCCTTTAGTAAGAGGATCTATGCACTAGGTCCTCCTATTACCTGAATTTTACAGATAAGAAAACTGGGGCATAAGGTCACTCAGCTCTTAATGAAGGAACTGGAATTCAGACCCAGGCAGCCTGGCTCCAGTCTGAGCTATACAACCTTTCTAGGGACTACAAAAACGACCTATTCCTGTGTGAAGCCAGCATCATGCCTACTATACTTGCTTTGCAGAGACAGATCTACCAGCTGTCTGTGATTTCAAAGCTCAAAATGTCAGCAGCTTGTTTTTGCTTTTTTTCCTATGTGGGATGGTCGATCTTGAGCCTGCAGGAAGGAAGCTGGCCCCAGATTTCTCCAAATCCACATTTGTTTGCCTCCAATTCTTACGTGTCTAAAGACAGGAAACCACAGACACGCCTTTGTAGGAGGGTCATGCACGCTCCATTCTCTTTGACTCCACGAACCACAGCCTGTCAGGCCCCTCTTGGGGAAAATTCCATGAATATGGAGGCAAGAATACTGGAGTGGGTTGCCATTTCCTCCTCCAGGGGATCTTCCCAATTCAGGGATCGAACCTGCATCTCCTGCATTGGCAGGCAGATTCTTTACCAAGGAGTCACCTGGGAAGCCCTACATATACAGTACTTAACACTGAAATGAAAGATGTTCATTCTTCATTAACACCTAAAATCAACTCTTATTCCACACTCCACTGTTCCCAGAGCTGTGCTCTCCTCTCATACTTACTCAACCCCATTCCTCTGTTTTCCTGTTGAATCTGTTATGACAAAATAACCAAAATCTCCCCTAATGATCTATCTATGACAGCAACCAACTCAGTGGATCTAACAGAACTGAGGGAGTTCTCCCTACTCACTGAAAGCAACGACAGCTGAGCAGGACACACCCCACTACATGGAAGTGGCAGTAACAGAGACTCTTTCTCAACTGGTTTATTTAATGTGCATCTCTAATAAGGAAATCCACCAGCTCCTAAACATCCATACAACTCCCTTCCTTCCACGGCTTACAATGTACACATCACACCCTCACCACAGCATGTTTCGTAAGTGATTAGAAGAATGAAATATGTGATTAAGCCATTTATTTTCTGATTAAGAGGCACATTTAGAGAGTTTTCATTTCTATTACGCTAAAGTTTACAATTCATTCATTCAACAAATATTTGTGGAACACCTTTTGTTCAGTAGGCATTAAGCAATGCGGATGGCAGTTTGATAAAAAAAATAAAACATCAATGTACATGAACTACCACTATTACATAATAGTACCATCAAGAGCTAATACTGATTACACACGTATTACCTGCCATCATCATGCTAACCACCCTACATCCATCAGCTGTGAGCTGTACTGTAACTATCTCCATGTTACAGATGAGAAAACAAAGATTCTGAAAGGTTCGGTAAGCAGCACAGGTCCCTCGGTGGTGCGGTAAGTCAAGATCTTGAAGCCAACCACTGAATTAGGAACAAAAAGGCACAGCTAACTGTACAATTTGGAGAAGGAAATGGCAACCCACTCCAGTATTCTTGCCTGGAGAATCCCATGGACAGAGAAGCCTGGCAGGCTACAGTCCATGGGGTCCCAAGAGTAGGACACGACTTAGCGACTAAACCACCACCACCACCAATCACACAATTAGCTGTGGTGTTGCAGAAGACTCTCAAGAGTCCCTTGGACTGCAAGGAGATCAAACCACTCAATCCTAAAGGAAATCAGTCCTGAATTACTCACCGGAAGGACTAATGCTAAAGCTGAAACTCCAATACTTTGGCCACCTGATGGGAAGAACTGACTCATTTGAAAAGACCTGATGCTGGGAAAGATTGAAGGCAGGAGGAGAAGGGGATGACAGAGAATGAGACAGCTGGATGGCATCACTGACTCGATGGACTTGAGTTTTAGCAAGCTCTGGCAGTTAGTGATGGACAGGGAAGCCTAGTGTGCTGTAGTCCATGAAATCGCAAAGAGTCGGACATGACTAAGCAAATGAACTGAATCACACAATTACCCCCGAATCACAGTGCACTGCAGCTGTCTGGATGGCTTTAGCCTATACCTTCAGCCTGGGCCAACATCCACTCGAACTTGTGACATCAGCAGAGAACACCCGCAGGGGCAAGAGTTCAATCTAAATCCACATGCAGCTCCAAATCATGAGACAGATTAAAACGTAGCGTTCTGGGCTTCCCTGGTGGTCTGGTGGTTAGGAATCTGCCTGTCAGTGCAGGGACTTGTTGGGTTCAATCCCTGGTCTGGGAGGAAGGATCCTACATGCCGCAGGGCAACTGGGCCCGTGCACCACAACTACTGAGCCTGCACTCTAGAGTCCATGAACTACAACTACTGAAGCCACTTGCCTACAGCCTGCGCTCCACAAGAGAAGCCACCGCAACGAGAGGCCTGCACACCACAGCTAGAGAAAGCCCGCATGCAGCAACAAAGACCCAGCACAGCCAAAAAATATAGAAATAAATCTTTTTAAAAAAAAGACATCATTCAAGTTAGAGTAAGACCACCCCACTCTTCCAGGAGGCCCCTGGACTGAATGCTATGGTCCCACAAATGTTTGAAATCCATCAGTAGAAACCTCTCATCTGCATTCAAATCCAAAATGTAAAATTAACCTAATAATCCCCATTTTCTCTCCTATACTTGATGGTACAAAACCTCTGCTGGTCAAGATTGCTCCACTCTATGCCTCTCAACTGCTCTCTCTCTTCCCAGGCTCTTTACAGACACCATGGGCTGTCCATACAGTATCTACACCAGCCCCGTCTGAACTCTCATGAATAAATTATCAAAAGCAAAATTATAAAAGCAAACGTTTTAAAATATTAATTATAACAATAGTTAACAATCAAAGGGCCTTTCATGGGCCTGTTACCTATCAGGCATAACATGATTTCACATTATCTTTTCAATGATCCCAGGAGAAAGGCATCATAACTCCCATTTTACCGAGATGGAGCCAAGATCAAAAGCTTGGGCTAACGACTCTGCTGCTTGTGCACTTTCTTTTGAGTAAAACTAATTTTATCAGGCGGTACCTTGACCTAGAGGGTTTACAACAACATGAGGAAAGTTAGTTTCAACAGTCACACACAGAAATACCAGGCAGGAACAAATAATAGCTATCAGGAAGATATTTGAATTTCTGAAAAAGTGCAGCTCTCATACAGCAGGGATTAGCAAATTTTCTACAAAGGGTCAGAGAATAAATAGGCTTTGGGGGCCAGATAACTCCCTTTAGTAATTACTCAACTTTACTGTTAAAGTGTAAAAGTAGCCATAAGCAATATACAAATGATGGGTCTAGTTGTGTTCCAGTAAACTTTTATTTACAGTTAACAGACTTCAAGCTGGATTTGACCCTAGGAGCCATTATTCAGATGATGGTTGGCAGACACAGGGCAATTTTCCTACCCTTTCTGAACTTATGTTTTCTCCTCTATTATAGGAAAATGTTTCTGACCATATGGAATTAAGAACTGGAAAATTCTTAAAGAGATGGGAATACCAAACCACCTGACCTGCCTCTTGAGAACTCTGTATGCAGGTGAGGAAGAAACAATTAGAACTGGACATGGAACAACAGACTGGTTCCAAATAGGAAAAGGAGTACGTGAAGGCTGTATATTGTCACCCTGCTTATTTAACTTCTATGCAGAGTACATTATGAGAAACGCTGGGCTGGAAGAAGCACAAGCTGGAATCAAGATTGCCAGGAGAAATATCAATAACCTCAGATATGCAGATGACACCACCTTTATGGCAGAAAGTGAAGAAGAACTAAAGAGCCTCTTGATGACAGTGAAAGAGGAGAGTGAAAAAGTTGGCTTAAAACTCAACATTCAGAAAACTTTAAGATCATGGCATCTGGTCCAATCACTTCATGGGAAATAGATGGAGAAACAGTGGAAAGTGACAGACTTTACTTTTTTGGGTTCCAGAATCACTGCAGATGGTGACTGCAGCCAAGAAATTAAAAGACACTTGCTCCATGGAAGAAAAGTTATGACCAACCTAGACAGCATCTTAAAAAACAGAGACATCACTTTGCCAACAAAGGTCCGTCTAGTCAAGGCTATGGTTTTTCCAGTAGTCATGTATGGATGTGAGAGTTGGACTACAAAGAAAGCTGAGCACCGAAGAATTGATGCTTTTGAACTGTGTGTGATGTTGAAGACTCTGGAGAGTCCCTTGGACTGCAAGGAGATCCAACCAGTCCATCCTAAAGGAAATCAGTCCTGAATATTCATTGGAAGGACTGATGGTGAAGCTGAAACTCCAATACTTTGGCCACCTGATGGGAAGAACTGACTCATCCAAAAAAGACCCTGACGCTGGGAAAGATTGAAGGTGGGAGGAGAAAGGGACGACAGAGGATGAGATGGTAGGATGGCATCACCGACTCGATGGACATGAGTTTGAGTAAACTCCAGGACTTGGTGATGGACAGGGAGGCCTGGCGTGATGCAGTCCATGGGGTCACAAAGAGTCGGACACCACTGAGCGACTGAACTAAACTGAGAATTAACAACACTCAAGATAACATGTCCAGTGTATCTGGCATATATCAGATATTCAATAGATAGTAGCAATTACTGATTCTAGTCCCAGCCAGGAAAGATAAACCAAGGACATCAGAAATTCTCAAAGACTACCAGTTCACAAAAACACACACATACAGAAACATTCTGGCCCACTGGCAAAAATGGAACATTTTAAGCATCAAAAAAAAAAAAAAAAAAAAATTGCAATGGACTCCAAGACATCAACTGGGACTACCTATTTTGACCAGGACGGAATCAAAATATTAAACTGCCACATATAACTATAAAACTGAACAAAATGAGATGTTGAGACACCAGACAGCACAAGGCTGTGATCCTTGAAAAAAAGTAAGAAGTATGACAGTAGTACAAATGATGGGAGTTTGAAGAGAAATATTTTGTTATAAGGTCCTTTCCTTACTCATGATGCAGCAAAATAATTCAAAATATACTGTAATAAGTTAAGATGCATATTACAGGGACTTGCCTGGTGGTCCAGTGGTTGAGAATTCACCTGCCAATGCAGGGGACATGGGTTCGATCCCTGGTCCAGAAGATTCCATATGCCACAGAACAACCAAGCCCAGGCCACAAATACTAAGCCTAGAGCCCATGAGCTGCAGCTATTGAAACCTGTGCTCACCAGTAAGAGAAGCCTCCACAACGAGAAGCCTGTCCACCAGGCTAGAGTAGCCCCCACATGCCACAACTAGAGAAAGCCCACACGCAGCAACCAAGACCCAGTACAGCCAATTAAATATTAAGTTTTTTTAAAAAAGATGTTTATTACAATCTCTAGATCAACTGCTAAAATGCTAAGTAAGCAAAAAGTCAATAAAAGAGATAAACTATTTTTAAAAAAAAGATTCAAACTAAGAAAGGAAAGGAAGAGGAAAGGATGGATAGACAAATAGAAAATAACAAAATGGTAGACTTAAATCCAACAGCATAGTTACAAAAAATATAAATGAACTAAATCCCCAACTAAGAGACTGAGATTGTCAGAATAGATGAAAAAACAAATCCCTGCTATATACTGTGTACAAGAGATAGACTAGTGTTACAACACGTGAATCTAATTTTATCATAACTAAAAATGAAACAATCAGGTATCATGCATCCACTAATAGGAAGTACACAGCACTGCCTACAAACTGACTCTGAATATAAATAAGCCTCAAGAATTATCTGTTTATAAGAATCCAAGAGTTAAGAAAAGATGTTCAAAAACAACATGAGGATATAATCAATCAAAGGCAGAATGTGGAAAATTCTCCAGGACAAGTTGACAAGTAAAAGATGGGGGCAGAGGGAGACTGTTAAAGATACAAAGGATGTGAGAGTCCAGGAGGATGCCAAGACAGGCCTTGGCAAAGGGAGTGAGCCGCTAACTGGACACGTTGCTGCTGCTAAGTCGCTTCAGTCGTGTCCAACTCTGTGTGACCCCATAGACGGCAGCCCACCAGGCTTCCCGTCCCTGAGATTCTCCAGGCAAGAACACTGGAGTGGGTTGCCATTTCCTTCTCCAATGCATGAAAGTGAAAAGTGAAAGTGAAGTCGCTCAGTCGTGTCCGACTCTAGCGACCCCATGGACTGCAGCCCACCAGGCTCCTCCATCCACGGGATTTTCCAGGCAAAAGTACTGGAGTGGGGTTACCGCTCCCTAAATTGCAGTGTCCTCTGAAGATTACATTGCCCTGATCTGTTGAATCCAGGCATGGCTACCAGACTTGCTTTAGGCAAAGAAATGAGAAAGAAAAAACAAGTGGCAAGTATCTCTTCTGAAGAGAAGTTGTAAAAGTTATGCTTTCATCTCTACAACAGTCCAGAAAGAGACTACTCCATCAGGCTAAATCTTAGCCTGAAGAATATGAAGCAAAGCCCCAGCTGACTGTTGATGGCCATATTATAATACAAGTGAAAAATAAACTTTAGTCATAAACCATTTAAATGTGGGGCCATTTCCATGCTAGTATAAGAAAGGCAGCATTCTAAAGATGTCATTGTCAGATTTCCATCCATTGATTATATATTTGAACACTAACCTAAGAATTGCTATGAAGGGATTTTTTTTAGGTGTAATTACAGCCCCCAAACAGCAGACCTTAAAATTTAGAGATTTTCCAGGTAGGCCTGACCTAAAAGGTAAGCCCTTTTAATTGCAGAGAGTTTTCTCCAACTGGTAGCAGAAGAGGAGGTCAGAGAGATTTGAAGAGCAAGGACTCAACATGCCATGACTCACCTAAGTGGGGACAGGGCAAGATGAAAAGAAAGGAGATGGTCGTGAGGAGTGGACAGCAGCCCTTGGCTTGACAGCGAGAAAATGGGGACCTCAGACCCACGACCACAAGAAACTGGATTCTGCCAACAACCTGAAGAGCCTACGGTTAAGAGCCAAGCCTGGCCAATATCTTCAAAGGGACCTATGAGACACTAAGCAGACAGCTCTGCCAAGCCTGTCTGGACTTCTGACCTACAGAACTATCCATTCATAAATCAGTGTTGTTTTAAATCCCTAAGTTCACAGTAATTTGTTACACAACTATAGGAAACTGAGACACAAGGCTTATGTGAGAAACCTGGCCCTGATTCCCTACCCTAGGCTGTCCATGTTGCTGTAATAAATAAACTGTAAATTCACAATTTAAGACTTTTCCTAAATCCAGGAAAGGTTTCAGTCATGATGCATTTTTCCTCATCAAAGATCCAAAAAATGTATCAGAATTGCCTGATGCTGTAACTGTCAGTGTTTAATAAAAGTGAATGCTCCCCATCTTGAATTCCTTTAATATTTATTAGCCACACACACGGGGCACTTAACAAGTATACCCTCACTGTAAGTGAAGTGAAATGAAATGGAAGTCACTCAGTCGTGTCCGACTCTTTGCCACCCATGGACTGTTGCCCGTGAGACTCCTCTGCCCATGGGATTCTCCAGGCAAGAACACTGGAGTCGGTTGCCATTCCTTTCTCCAGGGGATCCTCCCCACCCAGAGATCAAACTGCGATCTCCGTAATTCTTTACCGTCTGAGCTACCAGGAAACCCCAGCCTCACTGTAAAAGTTTCAATAAAAGCTACAGAAAGTTCCTAAAGGATTTATGACTTGGTCTTCTTTATACTTTACTAAACACCCGGCATGGTACTAACATACATTAGTCATTCAGGAGAAAAAAGAGGATCTGTCAGATTGATATAAATAGTTATGATATTGGCTTAGCCTTGGGTATTCTCAAATAAGCAAGAGTTAGGTTTGAAGTAAACAAAAGGAAGACAGTGAGGGAATGAGGCCACCAGGGCAAAAGTGATCTCACCTTTACATCTGGCACCTGGGCACCAAGGCTGCTGAGTCCCACGATGGAGTAGAAAGCAGACTCCAAACTTGTGAAAGGGCGGTCCAGAGAGGCTTTCAGTCTCTCCACGTCATGCTTGGTGAGGTAGTGAGTAGGCGTCAAAGCCTGGGTGCTGGCTATGATTGTCAGGGCCAACAGGAAGACAGTGCTTGAACCTTAGGGGGAAATGATTGTTAAATAAATACACTCCACACTATTCAAACTTTTATACACAGTTCCAATGATGAGGCGCACCAAGGTCTGGGAACCAAGTCATGTAAGGAAGGGTGAGGAAATGGGAGGTTCCACCTGGGGAACCGCTGGGCACAGTCTTCAACTATTTGAATGACAGTTCTCCCAGCAGCTTCTGGGCATCTAAAGCAAGGGGCTCATCATGCCATTCCTGTCTCAGGTATGTTTGTAGCTCCAATGCCTCCTAGGACAAATCCAAACCCGAGTCCTCACGTGGCCTTGCCTGTTTCCCAGTGGGATCTCTTCCTCCACTCTTTCATCTGTGGCTCTCTGCCCTCCTCTCCGTTCCTCTAACGAGTCGTGTTCTTTCCTACCCAGCTCTTTGGCATGTCTTCTCCTGCTTAATTTCAACTTTCAGATTTCAGGTCAAGTATCTCTTCCTTTGGAGAAGGCAATGGCACCCCACTCCAGTACTCTTGCCTGGAAAATCCCATGGACGGAGGAGCCTGGTAGGCTGCAATCCATGGGGTCGCTAAGAGTCAGACACGACTGAGCGACTTCACTTTGACTTTTCACTTTCATGCATTGGAGAAGGAAATGGCAACCCACTCCAGTGTTCTTGCATGGAGAATCCCGGGGACGGGGGAGCCTGGTGGGCTGCCATCTATGGGATCGCACAGAGTCAGACACGACTGAAGCAACATAGCAGCAGCAGCATCTCTTCCTTAAGAAGCCCCCCAGCAGCCCTCCTCTGGATGGGGTCCCAGTTCTATGGTGAAACACAAGGTGTCTGGGGCCAGGTTTAAATCTCAGCTCTGTCACTTTTTAGCCAGGTGGCCATGGCAGTTACAATGTGACCAGTCTGTGCCTCAGTTTCCTCAAGTGGGATAATACCAGTATCTACCTCAGGGTTGTTAGGATTACATGCATTAAGTTAGAGTATCTTAGTGGCATGTATATAAATGTATATCTAGTGTATATATATAATGTATATCTAGTGTATATATATATGTATATATATAGTGTATATATATAATGTATATATAGTGGCATGTATATAAATAAGGGTTACTACTCCTTCTTTTACATTATTGTTGTTGTTTCTATATTTCTCAAAGCAACTTACAATTCTATGTAGTATTTTTTACAACTAAATTTAGTAATGTCTGATTCCTCTGCTAAACTATAAGCTCCACGAGGATAGGCTGTTGCTTTTATTCATCCCAGTATTTCCAAGCCTTGCACATGGTAGTACTGAACTAATATTTGCTGAATAAATGGGAAAAAAAAAATCAGTCCTCATCTATTATGCCCCAGGGGACAGAGGGAAATGCCAGGAGTCGAACATTTCTACTTTTCATTGGAATAAAATCCTTTCAAACAGGCAGCTTCATGAACAGTCTGCCTTCCAAGTAACAATAATCACAAGGTTAACATTTATAATTAATTCCCCTTTGCCTATATCGTCTACTTCAGTTTGAACTAGAACCCCTTAAGAAAGGTATTTTACAAATAAGAAAGACAACCAGAACAGCCTTTAGACACAGCCAATCTTGGACTCATATCCAGGTCCATCTAGAGTTCTCACTCCACTATTTTTGGGAGAATGTTGATGAAGGGATGCCTACATTAGGGATATGAGTGTTCGTGCTACTTAAGCCCTGGTGTGTATTAAATAACCTAAAGAATGTGAAAGCTCTTTAAAAAAACTAGAAAGAGATCTGTAATGTGGATCATCATTCATCAAATGTTTCTGAATAACTACTATGTACCAAGAACTATCTTTGGTGTTAATACAACATGAAACGGAACAAAAACCCCTAACCTCATGGAACTTACACTCTACTGGGAAAAGACATGACACAAAAAAACTAAGAAACATTATTCATCATCTTAGAAGGTGAAAAGTGCTGTGGAGAAAAATAAAGAACATAAGGGATATCTGGGAAGAGCTGCAACTTTAAACATGGCAGCCTCTGAAGGCCTAACTAAGAAATAGAGATATTATGTATAAACCTGAGGGAAAAGAGGGAGAAAGTCATGAAGATATCCAGAGGGAAACTATCCCAAGAAGAAAAGCAAGTACAGAGACAGGAGGACATGGCTGGAGAGGATTAAGCAAGGGGTGAGAAGTAGGACAAGGTGACAGACACAGCAAAGGTCAAACCTGGACGACCCTATGGGCACTCTGGCTTTTATTGAGAAAATTTTGAGCAGAGGAGTGATCTGTTTTACATTTTAACAGGAACTTTGTGTTGAGAACAAACAATACTGTGCTGAGATTACAGAGGAGCAAGGATAGAACCGGAGAAGGCAATGGCACCCCACTCCAGTACTCTTGCTTGGAAAATCCCATGGACGGAGGAGCCTGTTAGGCTGCAATCCATGGGGTCGCTAAGAGTTGGACACAACTGAGTGACTTCACTTTTACTTTTCACTTTCATGCACTGGAGAAGGAAATGGCAACCCACTCCAGTGTTCTTGCCTGGAGAATCCCTGGGACGAGGGAGCCTGGTGGGCTGCCGTCTATGGGGTCGCACAGAGTCGGACACGACTGAAGTGACTTAGCATAGCATAAGGATAGAAAAAGAGACACCAATCAGGAGACCACAGCCATACCTCAAGAAAAAAGATGGTGGTGGTCTAAACCAGGGGACCAGTTGGCTAGAACTCAATTAGAATTGCTGATACGTGTAAAGATGTAAAAGAGGGATCCAGATACTAATGCTGACCCAGTGCCTTGAATTCATGCATGTACTCAGTACATTAAGATCTAGAAACTATGACCAGCATTTTCCCAGCTAGACTGCAAGTTCCTCTAACACAGCACTTGTGCTAGTGTCCTGATATTCCCACCTCATATCAACGATATTAATGATATTACATCTTTGGGGACTGTAATCTGAGCACTTAACACGTGCCTGGTATGCCCACACAATACAAAAGAACTCTGTGTGCCTTTAGTCATTAAATCCTCACAATACCCTAGTCTGTGCACTTTACAGACAAAGAAACTGAGTCTCAGAAATAGTTACCTGCCCTAAGACAGGTTAACTAGTTGAGAATCAAACTGCAGGAACTCTATTATCTTCAACCTGTCAAATAATGGAGCAGTGAGCCCACAGATTTATTCATTGTTACCTTGGGCAAGTTACCTGTCTTCTCTGAGATTCCGTCTGTCAAGTGGAAATAATAAAATAGTACACATTTCCCAAGTTGCTGTGAGACTACACGAGGTTGCATCCTGCAGTGTCCTCTCAATACCTGGCAATATAGTTCAGTTTACTGAGTGCTTACTGATGCCGCGCACTGTTCTACACTATGCAGGGAGATGGTCTCATTTAACTCCCATTGTAATTTACGAGACTAACCTATTTAACAGATGAGAAACTGAGGTGCAGAGGAGTTAAGTAACTTGCACAGGGTCACTTTACGAAAACGTGGCAGACTGCAAGTTTGTACCCGGAGACATCTTAACTTCAGAACTCACGCTCGTAAGTTCTCAAAGAGGTGTGATTTTCTAACCCCTTTCACTGAACAGGAAACTATGGTCCAAAGGACGATTTAGCCAAAAGCTCACTCTTAGGCCACCTGGCCCGGAAGCCGGCGCGAGTCAAATGAATGGGTGAAGCCAGACCGCGGGTTTCCGCGGCTGCGGTTCCCGACTGGGTCTCGGGGGGACCCGTAGCCCGCGCCGTACCGACCGCCACCCTCTCCTCCACTCGCCCGCAGTCCCAACTGCTGGCCAGGCCAGCCCCCCCTCAGACGCCGGACCCCCAAAGAGCCCGAGCTCATGCCCCTGCCCCGCAGGGGAAGAGGACCACTCCTGGCCGGCCCCCGAATGGCCAGCACTAGCCCCCCGCGGGCGACGGCCCACTCGCCAAGGCGTGTGGGCCGCGGGACTCCCTTGTCGAGCCCTGCGCAACGCCTCACCCGGCAGCGCCATTCCTCCGAGCAGGTCCCACCAGGGCCCGAGCCGCAGGCGGACTTCCGCTCGAGAAGGTGGCTCCAAAAGGGCTCCGGAGGGGACGCCGGGGACTCGCGGCAGACCCCGTGTGCTGGGATGGGCTCCAGGCACAGGTCAGTCCCCGCCGTTCCGCTGGGCAGGGCGGCGCTCACCAGCTGCACAGTGTTGAGCGCGCAGTGCGCCACGGCCCGCGCGTACAGGTCCGCTTCCTCTCCCCCGCGCCCCGGCCCACTTGGAACCGACCTCCTTGCAACGGTCCCATTCCGGAAGGCACCGGCAGGCGGTTGGACAAGGCCTCAGGGGTGGGCCCGAGACGGGGCCTCCTGTGATTGGTCGGTCGCAGTGTCACTCAGTCGTCTCTCTGCAACCCGGCCGATTTTAAAGGAATGGAAAGGGTCCGGTGGAAAAGGGCCGGCAACATTTGAGCGGTTTGCGGGTTTGTTTTTTTTTTTTTAATAAGAAAATTATAGCAGCTTTCCCTGAAGATTGTTTCGGTTGTTAGTAACTGACTTATAAGTTACTTTTAAACCGATCTGCATACTTTTGTGTGAGGAGAATATAAATCCCAATGGAAGTGACTCGTCTAAGAATTTATTAATTAGGTAACTCAGATTATTCAACGTTTACGGGATAGCCAGACAGCGTACTAAACGCTCCATATACTTTGTTTCATTCACTGCTCATCCCCAGTCTGTGAGATATGTACTATTAATATTTCCATTTTATAGAGAAGAAAATTTAAAAATGTTAACCGGGACAGTCTGACTATAATCTGCTTTTAACTGTTACGAACACAAAGTATTCAGAATGCGATATAACTTTTACAATCATTAGTGTCCTGGATATTACCGTCTATTACTGTCCCAAACAAGGAAGAGTCAGTTCTTTCTCTGTTTGGTCGTGTGCTACTGTATGGTATACTAGCCATTAAATATGTGGATATTTTAATTTGAATTTAATTAAAATTAAAAATTCAGTTTGTCATTTGTATTAGCCATATTTCAAACATTCAGTGGCCCCATGTGGCTGGTGGAGATGATACTGAACTGCGCACAATTATAGAGCATATAGAACATTTCCATTGTCACAGAATATTCTAATGGACAGCACTGATCTAGAATATATAAAGAACTCCTCCAACTCAATACTAAGACAACCAGTGGTGTGCTGAAGCCTCAAACTGGCTTGTGAGAGTCAACTGTTAATTTTCTCAGAAATTTTGATAAACCTCAAAGTCCTACTGGGATGTTGGCAATTGGATCTCTGGTGCCTTTTTTTAAATTGCCAAATTTGAAATAGTCAAATTGTCTAGTCAAAGCTATGGTTTTTCCAGTAGTCGTGTATGGATGTGAGAGCTGGACTATAAAGAAAGCTGAGCACTGAAGAATTAATGTTTTTGAACTATGGTGTTGGAGAAGACTCTTCAGAGTCCCTTGGACTGACTGCAAGGAGAGCAAACCAGTCAATCCTAAAGGAAATCAGTCCTGAATATTCATTGAAAGGACTGATGCTGAAGCTGAAACTCCAATACTTTGGCCACCTGCTGCCAAGAATTGACTCATTGGAAAAGACCCTGATGCTGGGAAGGATTGAAGACAGGAGGAGAAGGGGACAGCAGAGGATGAGATGGTTAGATGGCATCACTGACTCGATAGACATGAGTTTGAGCAAGCTCCAGGAGTTGGTGATGGACAGAGTAGCCTGGTGTGCTGCAGTCCATGGGGTTGCAAACAGTAGAACTCGACAGAGCGACTGAACTGAACTGAAAAGTCCTACTGTATAGCACAGGGAACTGTATTCAGTATCCTATAGTAAACCAATGAAAAAGAATGAGAAAAAATATATTTTCTGTATATATCTATATATTCTCTCACGTTGGTGTACACCAGAAACTAACGCAGCATTGTAAATCAACTATATGTGCATACATGCTAAGTTGCTTCAGTCATGTCCAACTCTTTGTGACCCCATTGACTGTAGCTCTCCAGGCTTTTCTGTCCATGGGACCCTCCAGGGTAGAATACTGGAGTGGGTTGCCATGCCCTCCTCCAGGGGATCTTCCTGACCCAGGGATGGAACCTGAGGTTCTTATGCCTCCTGCATTGTCAAGATGTGTTCTTTACTACTAGTGCCACCTGGGAAGCCCATAAATCAACTATGCTGCAGCTGTTGCTAAGTCGCTTCAGTCGTGTTCGACTCTGTGCAACCCCATAGACGGCAGCCCACCAGGCTCCCCCGTCCCTGGGATTCTCCAGGCAAGAACACTGGAGTGGGTTGCCATTTCCTTCTCCAATGCACGAAAGTGAAAAATGAAAGTGAAGTCGCTCAGTCCAACTCTTTGTGACCCCATGGACTGCAGCCTACCAGGCTCCTCCGCCCACAGGATTTTCCAGGCAAGAGTACTGGAGTGGGTTGCCATTGCCTTCTCCCTAAATCAACTATGAAGGGAAGGGAAAGTCGCTCAGTCATGTCCGACTCTTTTCGACCCCATGGACTGTAGCCTACCAGGCTTCTCAGTCCATGGGATTTTCCAGGCAAGAGTACTGGAGTGGGTTGCCATTGCCTTCTCCAGGGAATCTTCCCAACCCAAGGATCAAACCCGGGTCTCCCACATTGTAGGCAGACACTTTACCCACTGAGCCACCAGGGAAGCCACCTAAGTAAAAAATATATAAGTGAGGGGAATTTTGCAATTGGTTGTTAAATATTAGAAGAATTAAATTATATATACTTAAAATGAAATAAAGTATATTAAAAACAAAATTCATCATTTCCTAATTATTTTCCTTTATTTTACCATTGTCTGTGCTTTTGTGGTAGCTTGTATCTACTGTATATGAATGGTGGAAATATTATATCATGCTGTGCTACTAACACATCTCTTTCCAGTAACATTGGTAGCTTGATTTGGCTGCAAATGGAATATTTGTACCATAGAGTCAGCAAATGCTACAAACCAGGGCTTAACTTATTGCTTTGTTATTGAGTAAATTTAATGTTGGAGATAATGTTAATCGAGATTAAACTTAAAAATATATCTCATCTGTAGATTTTACATTATAAATAGCACAGAAACTTGAAAATATTTGTGTTGTGTTTGAAAATTATTATCTAATTCAGAAAATAAGTCACTTTTAAAGTTTCAGTTACATGTTTATTGTTGTTAGAGTCCCTTGGACTGCAAGGAGATCCAACCAGTCCATTCTGAAGGAGATCAGCCCTGGGATTTCTTTGGAAGGAATGATGCTAAAGCTGAAACTCCAGTACTTTGGCCACCTCATGCAAAGAGTTGACTCATTGGAAAAGACTCTGATGCCGGGAGGGATTAGGGGCAGGAGGAGAAGGGGACGACAGAGGATGAGATGGCTGGATGGCATCACTGACTCGATGGACGTGAGTCTGAGTGAACTCCGGGAGTTGGTGATGGACAGGGAGGCCTGGCATGCTGCGATTCATGGGGTTGAAAAGAGTCAGACTGAGTGACTGAACTGAACTGAACTGAAGTCATGTCCCACTCTTTTCAGCCCCTTGGACTTCAGCACACCAGGCTCCCCTGTCCTCTATTATCTCCTGGAGTTTGCTTAAATTCATTTCCATTGAGTCAGTGATGCTATCTAACCATCTCACCCTCTTCCGCCTCCTGCTCCTTTTGCCTTCAATCTTTCCCAGCATCAGGGTCTTTTCCAGTGAGTTAGTTCTTCGCATCAGGTGGCCAAAGTATTGGAGCTTCAGCATTGGTCCTTCCAATGAATATTCAAGACATTTTAGTAGAAGGATAATGATGATACAATATCATTAATAAGTGAATGATAGATGATACTGTGAGATAAGAAAAAGTATGAAAGGGTAAAGGGGGCTGAAAGAGGGGCAGTGTTCTGCCTCAGTCTCTTTTATCAGTGGAGTAGTATCTTTTACCTATCCATTCACTTCTCATGAGGCTGACAATGTGTTAGGTACTGAGGATGAAACCACAGAAATATGTTTCAGGGGCTCCAAAGAGCCCCAGTTCTTTATGTCTCAACACAGAAAGAATTGACTGAGAGGCAATGTTATAGATAAGAAGTGATTTATTAGAATAGGATGCTTGTGAGGTTTACAAGCAGATGGGCAGGAGGGTGCAGGGCTCAGAACATACTGCCCTATAGTTTTATACTCAAAGGAAATGTGGGGAGGGGGAGAAGACCACCTTCTCCCTCATTCTTTAGTGGACATCGAGCTTCCATCATCAGCTCCTCCTTTTCCTCTGTATCAGGTGGGGGAGTTTTCTCATCTCTACATGTTCAAACTGGGACTGTCATGGTACAGTGAAAATGAGCAAAAAGATGGTAACGAACACCATAAATGGTAAATCATCTCAGGTTTCAGTATAATGTCACCTTATCCCTTTTTTAGTGTGTGCAGAGGAGCATGAAATAGGAATCATTAACTCATCGACCTCATTGGACAGGATGTGGGTCTCATTCCCCTATTGTTTTCTTGTGCATGGGTATACCTCATGCTTCTATTGCACAGGTTTCTGGTGGTGGTTGTTTTTTTTTTTTTTTGCCGTGCTGCATCTTCGATGCAGGGTGTGGACTTTCTTTAGTTGCTATGCATGGGGGCTCCTCTAGCTGCAGTCAGTGGGCTTCTCGTGCTGGGTTGCAAGGGCTTCTGTAGTTGCAACACATGTGCTTAGTTGCCCCGCAGCATGTAGGAACTTAGTTCCCAGACCAGGGATGGAACCTGCATCCCCTGCATTGGAAGGTGGATTCTTAACCACTGGACCACCAGGAAAGTTCCCTGCTGCACAGTTTTGTTGCTCAGCTTTGTTCTTAGTTTTGTCGTAAGTAAACCTGCTTTCTAGAGTGACTGTTAACTTAGGGGTCTCCCGTACTTTTTCCATTACTTATGATTCCTTAGTGGGATTACCTATTTAATCACCTACTTTGTCCCTTTACTCTGCCCATATCAAATATACAACTGTGACCACATCAACAAGATTTCTTCCCTCGTGGAGTTTATAGTCTGATGGGAGATGGTCAGTAAACAAACACACATAAACTTGATAATTGTAGGTAATAATTAAAAACTATGCAAGAAATGAACAAATAAATATGAGACTGGGTAGGGAGAAGCTACTTAATGTAGATTGGTGATCAATAAATGCCTCTCTGAGAAGGGGACATTTAAACTTTCACTTGAGTGATGAGACAGAAGCCGTCCTGAAAAACTAATTTTTCCAATCCCCTCTTCATTCCTAGGATCTGTGGTCGAGAAGAAATAGTGATGCCTTATGCTTCTGACAGTGATTCAGGAAGTGTGGATTTGCAGCTGGGCAACTTAGAGGATATTAAAAAGCAACCAAGTAGCCTTGAACTTACAGGTGAAATGGGGGAAAGATAAAGGAGTGGGGCTGGGAACAGGGAATCTCTTGTCAAGTGACGTTTCAGGATGACCAGCTGTCAACTAGATTTTGACAGCGAATTTGGTCCCTGACTTTAGGACCTTGGAATGTGATTGGCAAAATGAGGTGATATATTATTCTAGGTATATAGAAATCTAAACTTGGTCCTGAAACATCATCCTAAAGGCTTGTACAGAGTCTAAGTGCTAGAAGGATTCTGAGAAGGGAGAGGTAGATGTGGATGGTTGCTGGATTGGGTTACAGCATAACTATCTTTCATTTATTCTACAAACATTTTTTGAGGACCACTTGCTGGGCATACAACAATGAACAGGGCCAATGTGATCCCTGCCCTCATAGGATTTACATTATAGTGCTTTTTGAAAATGACCCCCAAAAAGTAAACAGACAACAAACAAAGTAATTACAAATTGTAGTAAGCACTATGAAAAAGTTGAACAGCTACAGTGTGTTTGAGGAACTACATTAATTCACTTGTACATTCATTCAACAAATATTTATTGAAGCCCTATTGTTCTCTCAACACTGATCTAGCTATAGAACAGTGTGCTTATAAACAAATGATTGGAGCTCAGTATAATGTGTGTGATTAAGGGTTGGGGAGGAAGTAATGAGCAGACAGAGAAAGGTTTATTAGCAGCTCAGAGGATACTTAGCCAAAATGCGCAAAGGGGATTCAGGAAAGGGATCCTGGAGTTGAGCTCTGATGGATGAGTAGGGGTTAGCTAGGCAAAGAGAGGAAGGGAAGGTGGGGAGAGGAAGAAGAAACAAGCAGGCAGAAGGAAAGCCTGTGCAAAGATCATAGGTGAACAGGAACATAGGCTTCCAATGGACGACAGACACATGGCAGGAAGTGGGAGAAATATACAGAAGACAGTAGTCATGGAAACCACTAAGTGAACAAAAGTAGAGAAACCCTCAGCTGATAGGTGTGTTAGGGAGGAACTAGGAAGGCTATTTACCCAATAGGAATAAGAAATTTGGTATCAGAAATGGAGGAAGCAAGGATATAAAACGACCTGAATCTAGGAAGGCCCAAAGGAAAACGCTATGTTCCTCACTGGCAATAAAATTATTGTATTTCCTCAATTATAAGATATACATTGTCACATTGTATAATTTCTAATCATGATATATTTATTTTATAATCACTGTAATTGGTATCAGAGTGTTCCTTTTTTCCTGCAAAGTTTATTAAACAGAATTGGTGTATTTTATAATCTTAAAAACTACATGAACAGGGAAATGATGCCAGCAGAATCCTTGTCACTCGATAAAGAAGGTTGTTATCATCCCCATTTTGGAAATGTAGAAATAGGCCCAGAGAAACTAAGGTTGCATAAAGTCAGAAAGCTAGAAGAGGCAGAACCAGGATGTGAGCCTAGGCAGACTCTGGAACCTGTGCTATTAAAGTATTAGGTTGGCCCAAAAGTTCATTCAGATGTTTCCGTAAGATGGTATGGAAAAACCCAAACTAGCTTTTTGGCCAACCCACTATATCTCAGGTCAAGAAGGAGATACCTCAAGCACTTACTCAGCCACCTGCTCCACTTGGAAAGAGATCATCAGCACAAGAGGCCACTATATTTTAAGCTCTAGTCACTGCAGGCTCAAAGACTTTTGGATTTACAGAAGAATATCTACCATTGAAGTGCTTACTGTGGGCCACATACTGAGAAAGTCTTCTGTATGTACTACCTCACTCAGTCTCCAACAATAACCCTGTTTTATTGGTGAGGAATCTAAGCTTCTAAGAGACAGACTAATTTAATGAATGTCATATAGCTAGTAAGTGGTGGATCCAGGATTCAAACTAGTCTCAGACTTAGAAAAACCCATGCTCTTATAACCCTCAGCTCAGCCTTAAAGGTGTTTGTAGTTTAGGAGGGCCTTGGAGAACATTGGAGGCTGTTGGAGAAGGAAATGGCAACCCACTCTAGTACTCTTGCCTGGAGAATCCCATGGACAAAGGAGCCTGGTAGGCTACAGTCCATGGGGTCACAAAGAGTCGGACACGACTGAGCGACTTCACTCACTCACTGGAGAACATTGGATTTGTAATTGAGAAAACAGACTCAGGAGGGGAAGAGACTTGTCCCAGGTTGCAGAGGAAATAGGAAGGGTGAGAACAGGACCTATCTATCTTGATGTCCAGGGGTCCTCCCCACTAAACCGTGTGACTTCACACAGTACAGAGGCACCATCCAATGTCTTTCTTTCGGCGTTAGACTCGGACATCTCGGAAATCCCCGGACTCCCCAGGGAATCCCTCACAGACACCTCCAGACACCTGACCCACCAAGGCCCCCTCGGTGAAGTCGTTGTCGAGCAGCTGATCCAATCCATCCAGAAGTTTTTTAATGGTGAACTAAAGGTACGCACAAGCAATCTTCCAAGGTATTCCAATTATTCATCTACCAAATATCTTAAAATTTTTTATATAAAACATTTATACTATAGGGTATAAAATTGATTAAATGTATACTGTCAACTGGAAAAAAAAAAAAAAAAGCATAACCTGCAAATGAAGAGTTCGGCTTTTTCGGAGGTGTTACTAAGGACTAAAGGGCTTCCCTGGTGGCTCAGATGGTAAAGAGTCTGCCTGCAATGTGAGAGACCCAGGTTAGATCCCTGGGTTGGGAAATGCCCTAGAGAAGAGAATGGCAACCCACTCTAGTATTCTTACCTGGAGAATTCCATGGACAAAGGAGCCTGGCGGGCTACAGTCCCTGGGCTCACAAAGAGTCGGATAGGACTGAGTGGCTAACACTAAGGACTGGAATGACAGTCTTTCAGATAGCTCTGAGGGACTGTTGGTAAGAGAGGAGTCAGGATAAAAAGGAGTTTTGATGGGGAAAAAAAACTATGTAGTGAAAGCACCAAAAGATGGACTGCTAATTACAAAAGCAGACATTTCCAATTAATCATTTTAGTGCGTGTGAGAAGGTACGGAGCAGCTCCAATGGCTGATGGCTTGACAGGCACAGCACCGTTTGTTCACTCAAATGGCAGGTGGCATTCTTTATCCACAATACTTTTACATTTATTTTTTGTATTTATAATAAATATATTTACATATTCTTCTACATTATTTTTATGTTTATAGTAATTTTAAATTTCGTATAAAAACAAAGAAAACTGTAATAAAAGGTATAGGTTAATCTTCCCTAATCCTCTCAAGATTTAAGTTATCTTAGTTCTCCTTCTACAGAGAAGGCAATGGCACCCCACTCCAGTACTCTTGCCTGGAAAATCCCGTGAATGGAGGAGCCTGGTAGGCTGCAGTCCATGGGGTTGCGAAGAGTCGGACAAGACTGAGCAACTTCACTTTCACTTTTCACTTTCATGCATTGGAGAAGGAAATGGCAACCCACTCCAGTGTTCTTGCCTGGAGAATCCCAGGGACGGGGGAGCCTGGTGGGCTGCCATCTATGGGGTCGCACAGAGTCGAAAACGACTGAAGTGACTTAGCAGTTTTCCTCCTAAGATAATTTCTGTTAACATTTTGGTGTATGTATTTTCAGACTTTTTCTTGTGCGTACAAATACATGTAATTATAGAAAAGCACGCATCAGAGATAGTGGGAGAAAAAAGAAATTTCTTGGTCAGTAACTATAGATCTGTATTATCCTACTTAATAATGCAGTATTCATTATTTAAGTGAAACATTCATTCATTCTGTGGGAGCATATAACAAAAGAATTTGTCTTGACCTGGGGGTAAATGGAGGCATTCCTGAGGAAGTAACCTTTCAGCTCAAGTCTAAGGAATGAATAGGAGAAAGTAGGAGAAGTTAAAATTGGAGGATTGATCTCTGAGTTGGGAGGATCCACCAGAGGAGGACAGGGCAACCCACTCCAGAATCCTTGCCTGGAGAATCCCATGGGCAGAGGAGCCTGGTGGGCCACAGTCCATGGGGTTGCAGAGAGTCGGACACGACTAAAGTGACAGCACACACGCACGCACGTTCCAGAAATAGGAAATGAAACATTTAACAGCTTTGTGGCAGAAGGGGTCAGAGAATGTCTGATGAACTCAGAGAAGCCTGGCACATCTAAAGCAGTGTCCAAGGTCTCTGTCTTTTGTCAACAGACACTTGGGTTACTTCCATGTTCGTGTGTGCTCAGCTGTGTCTGACTCCTTTCGACCCTGTGGACTGCAGCCCACCAGGTTCCTCTGTCCATGGAATTCTCCAGGCAAGAGTCCCGGGTGGGTTGCCATTTCCTACTCCAAGGGAGCTTTTCGGCCCATGGATTGAACTCATGTCTCTTGCATCTTCTGCATTGGCAGGCAGACTCTTTACCACTGTGCCATCTATCTAACTGTGAATAATGCTGCAGTGAATATGGGAGTGTAGATACCTCTCTGAGATCCAGTTTTCATTTCCCTTGAACATATGTGCACAGATGTTTGGGGTTTGTGAAAATTCAACAAGTTTTATATTTTCTCTATGTATAATGCCAGTAAAAAAATTTTTTTAAGACTTAAAGCCAGAGTGTTGGTCTTCACTTTTGACTTTGACTTTGCTTTATACTTCACGTCAGTAGGGCTTTCTAAAGGATTTCTTTGTAATTAATAAAGTGCTTGGATTGCTGCAGTGAATTGGAAAAAAAAAAAAAGCCCATTCCCTGCCCTGACCTAAATCCACAGCGTCAGGGTAATAGATGAGTAAGAAGGCAACTTTATCACAGTATCACAAATACCATGTTAGCAATATATACATGTGGTTAATGGATACACTTAGAAGGGTACTTAACCCAACTTCAGGAGAGAATGCATGATCTAAGTCTTAAAGCATATATATAGATTTCAGTCAGTAAACAAAAAGTGTAGACAATTGAGAAGGCGGAAAGGCCCAAAAGCAAGAAAGAGCAGCATGAAACTTAACTGGGCTAAAACTCAGTATGCTACCAGGCAAGGTGGAAGATGAAATGGCAGAAGTTAGCTGTGGTCACTTTGAGAAGGGCCTTAACTTTAATGGGTGCTGTTGAAAAGAGTTTCAGTAGACAGTGAGTTACCTGATAAAATTTGCATTTTATGACATGAAACTGGTCATAGCTGGGTGAATAGACTAGAAGGGGACAAAACTGGAGCAGAGTAACCCAATGTAGGCTTGTTCTACTAATCCAGGTGATAGAAAATCAGGCCATTGCTATATATTGCTACTTATTGCCACTTGCTGTCCAGAGGGCTTATACCAATTTATACCATCTACATGCAGGGGAAAAAAGACGGGAAGAGATTTTCTCATGATACATAGAATTATTGGTGTCTTTTGCTTTCTTCTTAATACCCTATTTTTTCAAAGTTTGTATGATAGATATTGCTTTTATAATCAGAAAAGGAAATAATACAAAAGATTTTATTCTTCAAATCAGAACTTGTATTTTCATAGAAAACAAAGACTCAAAATAATGAATTTTTAATGACATCAGGAGAGCTGGACGTAACAGTGTCAGAGGTCGCCTTTAAGAAACAGTAAACAGGGAGGGCTTCCCTGGGGGCTCAGACAGTAAAGAATCTGCCTGCAATGTGGGAGACCTGGGTTCGATTCCTGGGTTGGGAAGAGCCCCTGGAGGAGGGCATGGCAACCCACTTCAGTATTCTTGCTTGGAGAATCCCCATGGACAGAGGAACCTGGCAGGTCTGTCCATGGGGTTGCAAAGAGTCAGACATGACTGAGCAACTAAGCACACAGCACACAAACAGGGAAGGTAGGTGGAGATGCAGACTAAAGGTGCATAGAGCCATCATGGAGTACTTAGGAAAATCTAGCTGAGAGGGAAAATGAAGACCCAAACTCAGGCAGGGCCACTGGACAAGGAATGTTATTCCTCTGTAACTTCTTTATTCCTTGTAATAAAATGCTAATCTTGGGTTGAATGAGATGTCATTTAAAACATTCCAAGAAGCTTTTCAAAAGCCTTTTACAATTATCAAATGAGATTATAATGTAGAGTTGCGTTTTTATCATTTTCCCACAAACTCAGAGTGAACTTGAGAAGCTGACAGCCCTGAGATCTTTGTCTTCTCTCAGCCGAACTTTACCTTCTGATGAAACCACAGAATCATTCATTCACAGCCACATAGCAGACATTGTGCATCTGCTAAGTGTAAGTATTCTGACCTTATCCCAGATTATTGTCACCATGCAAATTCTATGACAACAAAATTTTTAGTGGCTGCATCTATGTTATCAATTCCCTCAACTTCTTTTTCATATTAGTATTTCTGCATAGAGGAGAAATACCCAAGGTACTCCACTAAGATAATCAGCCTTGAAAACCAATTAAAAGAGCAGCAGTAAGGGAAGGAACAGCATTTAAATAAGCGAGCAGTAGTTCTGAGGCAGATTCTATAATCAAATGCCTAGTTCAGTGCCACTTCTGCCTCTTTCTAGCTGTGAGACTTCGGGAAAGTACTGCACTTCTCCGTGCCTCAGTATTCTCATCTATTAAATGAGAATAGCTGTATCTATTGGAGTGGCCAAAAATTTTGTTTGGATTTTTCCATACGATGTTATGAAGTTTTTGGCCAACCCAGTACTTTACATAGCTACTGAGAGCATTAAATAAATAAATGCCGGCCACAGAACACAGTACCTAACACATATTTTGCATTTGAGAAACATGGTGGTATCCTTTTTATTGTTGTCCTGTTTTTATTTAACTCTAGCCATACTCTGCCACTAACTCATTCATGCATTGCCTTGCTAAGTACTTGACAGTTCCAGACAGTATCCTAGGAACTGAGGCCACAAAGATATAATCTCTGTTCCTGCAGCCAATCAAGTGTCACAGAGACTATAACAAAAGTTTAAATAAGTCTAGTAAGGGCACAGAGGAGTAAGTGAGTGGTCTGTTCCATGTCAAAGGATCCAGATGCACTTAGACAAGCACTTAACTTTAAAAAAACTTTTTTAATTGAAGGAAAATTGCTTTACAGAATTTTGTGATTTTCTGTCATACATCAACAAGAATCAGCCGTAGGTACACCTGTAGGTGCACAGATTTGTAAGGCTGATTAGATTGATGATTAGTTTTCAGAACTGAAGGCTAACCTGCTAACGGGTGTGTTAAGTGGTAGGCGTGGTAAAGAATCCACCTTTCAGTTCAGGAGACACAGGAGACATGGGTTCAATCCCTGGGTTGAGAAGGTCCCCTGGAGAAGGAGATGGCAACCCACTCCAGTATTCTTGCTTGAGAAATCCCATGGACAGAGGATCCTGGCAGGCTACAGTCCATGGGGAACCAAAGGGCCAGACACAACTGAGTGAGTGAGGCCATAGGCACGCCAGACTATATCAAAGATCTTCTGTACCCAGAACATTGTGGTGCTGGTTATTCCTTGCCCTTCAAGAGTTTACAGTTTGGAAGTGACTACACCTCATAAGTAGGTTGAGAAAAATTCCAAGTAATACATTATGTAGAACAGAATGATATGATGCAGATTTAAGGGTGAGTGAAGGTTTTTACTTGGCTCTGCTCCATGCAAAGAGAGTTATATGCAGCCATAGGACTCAGCCAAAATGGCATGATTCCACAGTCCCACGTCTACAAAAATTGGCAGCAGTGGGTTGACACATAGTTCAGCCAGTCAGCTCAGAAGATCCACAAGCTGAATCCACAAGCACGCTGAATTTCCCCATGCTTTGCACCTGAACCTGTCCAGCCAGTAGCAAAATACCTACTGTCAGGCATCAACCCAAGTTTGAGCTGGCAAGGGGTTCAGCCTCGAAGAGTTAAGGAGAGTCAATGTCCACCAGAAAACTCCAGGGGTCAGGACATCATTGTTCAAGACCATGTGCAGGAGCTAAAAGAGTGTTGCTTCCAACAACCAAGAGGAGAGGCAGCTCTGAGAAGAAAACCAGGGTCATTCTAAAGAAAGAGGTTTATGGGATTTTCCAGTCTTTCTCTTGATCCATGACAAAGCATGGCTTTTCAGTATCCAAATAAAAAGAGCAAAGGAAGCTGAGAGTAGAATATGGAAAAGAAGGGGGAAAAGAATCTGTTACAGTACTTCACCAGAGAAGATTTACAAATAAGCACATGAAAACATGCTCCATCACTGTGATTAGGAAAAAGCAAATTACAACCACAAGAGGGACTTCCCTGGAGGTCCGGTGGCTAAGATGCCACATTCCTAATGTAGGGTGCTTCGGTTCAATCCCTGTTCAGGGAACTAGATCCCACAAGCTGCAACTAAGAGTCTACATGCCGCAACTGAGACCCAGCACAGCCAAATAAAGAAATAATACACATTTAAAAAAAAACACAATGATATGCAACTTTATACCAACTAGACTGGCTAAAATAAAAAGAAAGGTGGTACCAAATGTTAGTGAGGAGGATGTGGCACAACTAAGACTCCCATGTACCCCACAGCCATTTTGGAAAACTGGCAGTTTCTTAAAAAGTTAAACATATACTTACCATATGACCCAGCAATTCCATTCCTGGGTAAAATGAAGCATATGTCCATACAATGACTTGTACGCCAGTGTTTTATAGCAGCTCTATTTGTAGAAACTAAACACTGGAGACAACCCAAAGATCCATCAACAGGTGAGTGGATCAACCAGTTTTGGTATATCCATACAATGGAATACTACTCAGCAACGCAAATGGATGAACTGTTAATATATTGTACAGCTTGGATGAATCTCAAAATAATTATACTAAGTGAAGGAAGCCAGATAGAGAATATACTCTGTGATTCCATTTACATGAAATTCTGGAAAATTAAGATTATCTATAGTGATATCACATTAGTGCTTTCCTGGAGGTGGGAGTAGAGTGGGGACAGGCAGGAGGGAGAATTTACAAGGTAGCACAAGAGAACTTTTGGGAGTGATCCATATCCTGATTGTGGTGTTGATTCCATGCATACATACCTATGTTCAGAATCATTAAACTATACACTTTAAATATGTACAGTTTATTGTATGTCTGTTACTTCAAAATCAAAAAAGATGTAAACAATATGTGGAGAACTTTAATAGAAAAGAGAAGAACTACAGTGACAATTGGGATATAAAGTAATGACAAGATTTGAGTGAAATTGATCCAGATAGATCTCCTGAGCTAATCTTAAAAGGAAGTGATAAATAGGGTTGAAAGAAAGAACCAGTGAGTAGGGACTTTGAGGGGTAAATTGGGATCTGGCTATGTGAAGTAGTAATTCTGAGTTATGGCAGAATTATTCATAACCCTGGGGGCTTCTCTCCTGGGATGCAGGCTAACTTGCCTCATAGGCATTTGGGATCTTAGTTCTCCCACCCGTGTCCCCTGCATTGCAAGGTGGATTCCTAACCAGTGGATAACCAGAAACGTCCTCCTGTTGCAGAATTTTAAAGTAGCTGGACTTGTCCATAATGCCTCTTAGTTTTCCTCTGGCAGCTTGGGACTCCACCCTAATTCTGCCTTGAGGTCCTCCACAAAACCCTACTACTAGGTCATCTGGTAAAGGGTATACTCAACATTGAAAAAGCACTGTGTTACTTGAGCAGCAGAGTAAGAAATGGGTGAGAATGATGTTTTAGGAAGACTCTTCTATGATATGAATAATGCATGCTGAAGGAGTATGGAGGACAGGCAGTTCACAAGACTGAACTAATAAGAAAATAATCTGTCCTGTTGTCCAAGTGAGAGTTTGAGCTCCCTGAAGCAGAAGGATGGAGAAGAAAGGGACCTGTTTTAGGAATTAAAGGACATAGTTTCTAGTTCTAGTTCTGTCAAGCACAACCTTTGTGATTTTAGACAAACCACTTTGCTTCTCTGAACCTCTAGCTCCACTTGGAAAATGGAGATAGTAATATCTGTATGGCTTTCATTAAGACCTTTGAAACAAATGTCTCATTTTGTTAAGATTGGTTAAGATTCTTCTTGAGGCGAGCAATGAAGATCAACTCTGGCTCACTTATGTTAAAAACAAAGGGATGGGGACTTCCCTGGTGGTCCAGTGGCCTCCCCTTCCCAATGCAAGGAGCCCGGGTTCAACCTGGTCAGGGAACTGGATCCCACATGCCACAACTAAGAGTTCTCATGCCACAACAAAGACCTGGAACAGCCAAATGATTACATATAGAATTAAAACCAACAAAGGACGCTGGAATATCTCGCTTAGAGCCTAAGGAAGATGTTTACCTATCAAGCCTCCAAAAAAGCCCATTCCAGGATGCCTCCAGGAGTCTCAAAGGCAGGGAATGCTCTGCCATCACTATGACCCTAACCTCTCGCAGCTCCCAATCTGTCCGTGTCGGTCAGTCCTTAATTCCACAATCCGAGGGAGAGAGTCTGCTTGGCCCAGGCTGGGTCTCTTCTCCACTCCTGCATCAATCGGGCGTGTCAGGGGGCAGCATGGTATCATGATGCCATGACTTCTGGGCATCCCTCCCTCCCTGTGTATTAGAGGCAGCTCCCAGAGAAAGGGTGAGTGCTATGATTTGGATAGTCACCCTGGGAGGTCCCTGCTACACAAATACTTTACAATCAAAAAGCCTCTCAGCTTCTGATTCCACATAGTGGTTAGCATAATTGTGAATATATAATAAGCCATTCATACCTTACTGATTTAAAAAAACAAAAGACATACTGGGTGAAGTAAGTTAGAGAAAGACAAAAGATACAATATCACTTATATGTGGAATCTATAAAAGAATACAGATTAACTTATTTAAAAAACAGAAGTAGAATCGCAGATACAGAAAACAAACTTATGGTATCAGAGGGTAAAAGGGAAGAGAGATAAATTGGAAAATTGAGGTTGACATATATAACTATATAAAATAGATAACTATTAAGAACCTACTGAGGGAATTCTACTCAATACTCTGTAATGAGCTTTATGCGAAAAGGAGTGGAGATATATATATGTGTGTGTGTGTGTATGTGTATAACTGATTCACTTTGCTGTAAACCTGAAACTAACACAACACTATAAATCAACTGTTCTTCAATAAAAAAATTTTTTTAAAGATTATTCTGACAGAAGTGGTCAGGTATATTGAAATCAGAACTGCAGGCCTGGAGTTTTAGCTAAAAAGCACTGCCTTCATCCACGTGGGAGTGGCTACAGGAATATGTAGGAATATGGGTACCGGGATGGAGAGTCAGAATCTGTGCAAAGCAGGAAGGGGCTATCACTGTGACAGATTGGACATGGGAAGTAAAGAGAGGAAAAAAACCACAAATTGTCTCTCTTACGAGCCTGGGAAAGGATGCTGTCCTCAGTAATTGGAGGCAGAGAAGTGCTGTCCTTTGCATGGGAGAATGATGAGCTCACCTCTTAACATCCAAATGCCAGGCTGTCCCTGTGACCTTAGTGATGATGCTCTTGAGAGACGTAGATCGGAGTGAGTAGAGGCCGACTGTCAGCCTGAAGGCCAAGTCTGATGCTTTGTTCCTTCCAGACTGTGAACCATACAAATAAGTAAGAAAGCTCCATGAGGAAATCAGAAAGAACAAGTAGTCCATCTGCAAGATCTGACCAGAGTTGGAAAGTGAGACGAGAAAAGAGAAAGAGATAACTCAGAGAAGGGCACAAAAAAGAGCCCAGGCATGTTTGTTGAGCACTGCCTCCTGGGCACCGTCCTAAGTTCTAAATGAGATCTTTTGGGTGGCAGGCAAGAGAAACCTAAAAGGGAAGATCTATTCTTAGGATCACTGCATGCTGCCTAGAATCCTGTAATAGGAAGAGCATCTTGCTCCAGAAAGGAAATGAAACCGCACACACACACAAAAATTTCCTCATGCCCAGTGCGAACATTCCACCTCTTTCCTCCTTTGTGTGCATTTCCATCTCCCTCCGTCTCCCTCCTCCTTCCCTTTCCTCTCCCCCCTCCCACTTCTTTCCTGCCAAAATTTGCTCGTTTGGTTACCCAATCCATAGGGCAGTGCTCCCAAATTTTTAGTTTTCTCCTTTCATAGACCAGCCAGAGATTGAGGCTCCTTGTCTCAGTTCAGCATTCCTAAGAGAGAGAATATAGTGAGTTGACCTTGTGGTGTGTACTCCTAGACAGACGAGTTGTGGTTAATGGAAGAAAATGACTTAGCAGAAACATGGCTGTGTGCGGACTTCCCTGGTGGTCCAGAGGCTGAGACTCCACGCTTCCAATGCAAGGGACACAGTTGGATCCCTGGTCAGGGAACTAGACCCCACATGTCACAACTAAGGATCCTGCATGCTGCAACTAAAGATCTTGCGTGACACAATGAAGATCGAAAATCATGCTTGAGGCAGCTAAGACCTGGCACAGCCGAATACATGAATATTAAAGAAACGTGGCTGTGGAACACCCACTGTTGATGGCCGAAGGCAGTTGCCAGAGAGGCTGGGTAGACGGTCCCATAAGGAGGCCCCTACATCCGTTCACATCTGCTCTTCAGCTCAACTCCCTGAGAAAGAGCTCATCTTCTCCATCTGGATAAGGAAACTTAGGCACAGGAAAGTTCAATATGACACACAGGGTCACAGAGAGCGAGAGAGTCAGAACCAGTGCTCAAACCCAGGTGTATCAGCTCCAGAGCCTCTTTTTTCCTACCACTCTGCAGGTTTATTCAGTAGTGCAAAGCTGCTTTCCCTCTGCCAGTTTGGAATCCGTGAAGTTATTTGTTTTCCAGAACAAGCAACTTAGAATAAGATTAGGCACTAGACTAGAGATGGCTGGCTTAGTAGCAAGAAGAGTTAGGAAGCCTAAACTGGAAATAATCACTGCTGCTGCTGCTGCTGCTAAGTCGCTTCAGTTGTGTCCGACTCTGTGCGACCCCATAGACGGCAACCTACCAGACTCCCCTGTCCCGGGGATTCTCCAGGCAAGAACACTGGACTGGGTTGCCATTTTCTTCTCCAATGCATGAAAGTGGAAAGTGAAAGTGAAGTCGCTCAGTCGTGTCCGATCCTCAGTGACCCCATGGACTGCAGCCTTCCAGGCTCCACTGTCCATGGGATTTTCCAGGCAAGAGTACTGGAGTGGGGTGCCATTGCCTTCTCTGGGAAATAATCACTAGTCATGAAAATAGTGACTAACAGACACTATCTCACAGTTACTGCTGCTGCTGCTGCTAAGTCGCTTCAGTTGTGTCCGACTCTGTGCGACCCCATAGACGGCAACCTACCAGACTCCCCTGTCCCTGGGATTCTCCAGGCAAGAACACTGGAGTGGGTTGCCATTTCCTTCTCCAATGCATGAAAGTGAAAACTCAAAGTGAAGTCGCTCAGTCGTGTCCGACTCTTAGCGACCCCATGGACTGCAGCCTACCAGGCTCCTCTGTCCATGGGATTTTCCAGGCAAGAGTTCTGGAGTGGGTTGCCATTGCCTTCTCTGCACAGTTACTGAGGGCTACTGAGTATTATGGGCTTTCCAGTTGGCTCAGTGGGTAAAGAATCCACCTGCAACGCAGGAGATGTGGGTTTGATCGCAGGGTTGGGAAGATCCCCTGGAGGAGGGCATGGCAACCCACTCCAGTATTCTTGCCTGGAAAATCCCATGGACAGAGATCCCTGACGGGCTACAGTCCATAGGGTTGCAAAGAGTTGGACATGACTGAAGCGACTGAGCACACATGCACTGAGTATTATGAATTAGCTCATTTAATTCTCACAACCAACTTATGAAGATAAATAGTACTGTTACCTTGTTTTGCAGATAAGGAAACAGGTACAGGCAGGTATCCGCTCAAATAGCTAGTAAGAGGCAAAGCCAGGCCTCAGAGACTAAACTCCTAGCCTGGCCACAGTCCTGCTGCCAGCCCGGTGGAACCCAGGAGCAGGCCCGCCAGAGGACCTGCCGTGGTTATTCCAGGCCGTCCACGTCTCCTGCCATCTGGCCTAATGGCTCTGCCTGTTCTCGACTCTCTAAAGTTCTTTCCCTCTCACTGCAGACACTGGTAGAGGAGGAGCCCCTGCAGTCTCTCTTCAGCCCTGTGCTCCAGGAGGTCTTTATCACCATCACTGACTTCAGGTGAGGCCCGCATGCCCCCTATGCATGCATCTTGCTTCCTCATTCAGGGCCAGTGCCAGAGCCAACAGACGTGCTTCCTATTTTTAACTCCTGAAAACTATTTAGAAAGAGAAGGGAAAGCCAGATCCATGTTTCTGTGTAAGAAGTTGGCTTTCGTGTGTGCTCCCATCTGTATCTCAAAGACCCACTAGAACCTCTGTGGAGCTCAGTTGTGTCCAGAGTATATTCAGTATAAAGGTATTCCCATATATGCTTCATGACAGCAGAAGTCCATGGCCTGAGAAATTTGGAAGGGCTGTCTGCTATTTACCTCTCTTAGAGATTAGTATGGCACATTAACTGATTAAAGGTCCCAAGAAGTCCTGTAGTTAAAAGGTTTTTAAACTTGGGTCCGCCTACCAGTCCCCAAACTCAAAACCAAAAACTAACAAGCATTCAGCACAACACACTTTGGAAAATTGTGGTTTGTTGTATCAGACTGTAGCTGGCTTCCTTCTGTGGTTGAACTGAAGGAAAGCCTGAGGAGTCACTCTTGTGGGTTGGGGAGGGAAAGGAAGGGACCAGGTTGGAGGCTCTGAGCCTGAAACTCCTCCTCTTAACCTTTTTGAGGTTTGTCCAGACAGACTGACAAGTGTGCCATTGGTCTCCTCCATTAGAATGATATACCAAGCAGTTTCTCCTTCTCTTTGGGGTCACTTGGATTCCTGCTTATCAACATCAAATCAGATTCTTCCCAGCTAGTTATTCCCAAACTGTCTTTTTTTTAGTTGCCAAGATGTCTACTTGCTGTTTGGTTCTGAAGATCGAGCTGACCTGTTCAGTCTTGTCACCAAAAGTGTAATCGCTCTGCCCTCTATCAAGACCCTTATCCATCCGCAGGAAATCATGCCAGGTGGATCCTGCAATTCAGAGGTAACTCACACCTTGCCAGAGTAACTCACCAGCCACAGGGTCAGCTGATCTTGGCTTTTTGAAAGTACATTCGATTTTTTGGAACTCACCAAAAACTATTTAAGCAAAGTCTGGTGAATAAAATGGGTGGCGCAGCCAGGTGGCACAGTTGGCAAAGAATCTGCTTGCCAGTGCAGGAGACGAATAAAATAGGTTGTTAAATAGTTTTGTTTTTTTTAATCCCACTTTATTTTGTTTTCTTCCCTTCATTCCTTCTTTTCCTGCACTTGGCTTTACAATAAGACGGGAACGTTCATATGCCTAGTTTTTCAATAACATGGGAAAACCAAATGAACTTGTTGGCCAGCCCTATGCATCAGGTGCCAGAGAGAGGCTTCCTGATGAGGTGACAGTTGCAGAGAGGGCATGTCAACATCTCTGTAAGAAAAGCTTTCAAGCAGAGAAAAGAGGAAGGGAAGGGCCAAGGCTGGATTTCCTTCTGCAGCTGGTAAACTGGAAGATGAAGCAGTTGCCAAAGGGGGACTTTGTTCTCTGGGTTTTAAGGTATCAGAAAGGCTCACAAGTCAAGCTTTAAAAGTATGTTGATAACCTGTAAGTAGTTCTCACATGTAGTGAGAATCAGTTAACTGGGTTCCTGGTAAGGCTGAGATGTCCATTTGAAATGAAGATTTATTGTTTCACCTCGAGTCACATACTGCCTGCGAGTGCTTTACGCAAAGGTCCTTTACCTTTGAGTAAGGTCTAAGATAACCAGGAGAGCCTTAAAGTGTGCAGTGTGGGAGAGCTTCCCGCGGGGTCCTCACTAACCCTGTGCCTTTGCAGTATCTCTACAGGCGGACGTTCCAGGCGTTCGTTGAGATGCTCCAGAGTTTGGTGATAAAAGACCGACATTTGGAAAATCTTGACATCATTTTTAAGGTAAACAAGATATCAGGAGAGAATGGGTAACTATTCCTATTAACTGGTGAAAGTGGAAGGAAAAAATTTGGAAAGGTTAAGTTTTAGGAGGCAACGTAATAGGCGAGTATGGGCTTCCCTGGTGGCTCAGACGGTAAAGAATCTGCCTGCAATTCAAGAGACACAGGTTTGATCTCTGGGTCAGGAAGATCCCCTGGAGTAGAAAATGGCAACCCACTCCAGTATTCTTAGCTGGAAAATTCCACAGGCAGAAGAGTCTGGAGGGCTACAGTCCATGGGGTCGAAAATAGTCAGACGCAACTGAGGAACTAACACTTTCACTTACTGTAATAGGTGAGTATCAGCTCTGCATGTTGAGCCAGACTTGGGTTCAAATTCTGACTCTCTGCCATTCATTGGTTACATACATTCAGCAAGGAATTTAATCTTGCAGTCTTCACCTTTTTAAAATACTTATCTATGTATTTATGGCTGCACTGGGTCTTGTTCTTCGAAAGCACAGGCTCCTTCCAGTTGTGGTGAGCGGGTCTGCTCTGCAGTGCATGGGCTGCTCATTGAGGTGGCTTCTCTATTTGCGAAGCACAGGCTCTAGGTACATGGACTCAATAGTTGTGGCACACGGGCCTAGTTGCCTCAAGGCATGTCAGATCTTCCAGGATCAAACCTGTCCCCTGTGTTGGCAGGCGGGTTCTTAACCACTGGACCACCAAGGAGGTCTGTCTTCTCACCTTTAAATGGAGATAATAATTACTATGAGTATTGAATAAATGGCCTTCAAAAATGGTTTAAATGCTTGCTATAATTATTCCTTAAATTATTTTTGCTCATTACTATAGAAGGGCTTCAATCAGTGATCAAGAGAACAGAGTCAGCCTCATGAAGGAGTAAATAGGCAGCTGCCTACCAGGCAAGGTTGTTCATAGCCACCTGCCATCACCTGTACCCGTTCCAGTAGCTGCCATTCCACCAATAGAGTGTTACTCATTGGAGTGCATTCACTGCAGTTCAAGCGTCTTACTCTCTTTCTTCTTTTTAAGATGCAGCTATTCTAGAAAGGGATACCCTTTAAATTATTATTAATCATTTGTGCCTTTATGCAAATGGATACTAATCTTTGCCACAACAGACCTTAATGTTATTTTTCATGCTTGTGCTCAGTCACGTCCAACTCTTTGTGACTCTATGGACCGTACCTGTCAGGCTCCTCTGTCCATGGGATTTTTCCAGCAAGAATACTAGAGTGAGTCGCCATCTCCTCCTCCAAGGGATCTTGCCAACCCAGGGCTTGATCCAGTCTCCTACGTCTCCAGCATTGGCAGGCGGGTTCTTTAGCACTGAGCCACCTGGGAAGCCAGACGTTATTTCTCATCCTCCTTCTATTTATACATCAACACTCCAGCCACGTTGGGTTTCTCTCATTTACCTGGTTGTGCCTTGTACCTTCCTGCCTTCCTAGCTTAATTCAAGCCATTTCTTCTACCTGAAATGCCACTCTTTCTGTGAAGTTCCTCCTCCATGAATCCTTCCCTGACTGTTTCAGGCAGATACAATTTCCCATTCTCAGTTCAGTTCAGTTCAGTTGCTCAGTCGTGTCCAACTCTTTGCGACCCCATGGATTGAAGCACGCCAGGCCTCCCTGTCCATCGCCAATTCCTGGAGTTTACTCAAACTCATGTCCATTGAGTCAGCGATGCCATCCAACCATCTCATCCTCTGTTGTCCCCTTCTCCTCCTGCCTTCAATCGTTCCCAGCATCAGGGTCTTTTCAAATGAGTCAGTTCTTCGCACCAGGTGGCCAAAATATTGGAGTTTCACCTTTACCATCAGTCCTTCCAATGGACACCCAGGACTGATCTCCTTTAGGAAGGACTGGTTGGATCTCCTTGCAGTCCAAGGGACTCTCAAGAGTCTTCTCCAATACCATAGTTCAAAAGCATCAATTCTTCAGTGTTCATCCTTCTTTATAGTTCAACTC
The DNA here is from genome assembly GCF_027580195.1 of Bos mutus. NCBI lineage: Eukaryota > Metazoa > Chordata > Mammalia > Artiodactyla > Bovidae > Bos > Bos mutus. The sequence goes on along the minus strand of NC_091629.1, from coordinate 50,444,382 downwards.
TCACATCCATACGTGACCACTGGAAAAACCATAGCTTTGACTAGACAGACCTTTGTTGGCAAAGTAATGTCTCTGCTTTTTAATATGCTGTCTAGGTTGGTCATAACTTTTCTTCCAAGGAGCAAACATCTTTTAACTTCACAGCTGCAGTCACCATCTTCAGTGATTTTGGGGCTCAAAAAATAAGGTCTGTCACTGTTTCCTTATCTATTTGCCATGAAGTGATGGGACCAGATGCCATGATCTTAGTTCTCTGAATGTTGAGTTTTAAGCCAGCTTTTTCACTCTCTTCTTTCACTTTCATCAAGAGGCTCTTTGGTTCTTCTTCACTTTCTGCCATAAGGGTGGTATCATCTGCATGTCTGAGGCTATTGATATTTCTGCCGGCAATCTTGATTCCAGCTTGTGCTTCATCCAGCCCAGTGTTTCTCATGGTGTACTCTGTATAGAAGTTAAATAAGCAGAGTGACAATATACAACCTTGACATACTCCTTTCTCTATTTAGAACCGGTCTGTTGTTCCATGTCCAGTTCTAACTGTCGCTTCCTGACCTCCACACAGATTTCTCAAGAGGCAGGTCAGGTGGTCTGGTATTCCCATCTCTTGAAGAATTTTCCAGTTTGTTGTGATCCACACAGTCAAAGGCTTTAGCATAGTCAATAAAGCAGAAGTAGATGTTTTTCTGGAACTCTCTTGCTTTTTCGATGATCCAACAGATGTTGGCAATTTAATCTCTGGTTCCTCTGCCTTTTCTAAAACCAGCTTGAACATCTGGAAGTTCACAGTTCATGTACTGTTGAAGCCTGGCTTGGAGAATTTTGAGCATTACTTTAGTAGCGTGTGAGATGAGTGTAAATGTATGGTAGTTTGAGCATTCCTTGGCATTGCCTTTCTTTGGGATTAGAATGAAAACTGACCTCTTCCAGTCCTGTGGCCACTGCTGAGTTTTCCAAATTTGCTGACATATTGAGTGCAACACTTTCACAGCATCATCTTATAGGATTTGAAATAGCTCAACTGGCATTCCTTCACCTCCACTAGCTTTGTTCATAGTGATGCTTCCTAAGGCCCACTTGACTTCGCATTCCAGGATGTCTGGCTCTAGGTTGGTGATTCAGGCAGATGCAATTTCCCATCCTCAAAGCTCCTTAATAGCAGCACATCATTGCTTTTCTTTCTTTCTTAAATAGATTTCATAAGGCTAAAAACATACAGAAGTAGAGAATAAATAATTGAGGAAAGTTGGATGAAGAGAAAATCAAGTCTAGAATATAAGCACCGGTAGAAGCTGGACCACCTGACTCCCTAGGTCTTTGTGGTGGTTTGTCATCCCACTACTTTCATCTGCAACCAGAACTGGTTTGTCATTTAAGAAAATGTTTTCAGATGTGGTAGTGACATGTGGCAGACTTCCCAGAAGGCACAGTGTTAGGCCGGTGCAAGAGAGACAGGAGATGAGGGTTCAGTTCGTGGATTGGGACGATCTCATAGAGCAGGAAATGGCAATCCACTCCAGTATTCTTGTCTGGAAAGTTCCACGACCTGAGGAGTCTGGCAGGCCACAGTCCATGGAGTTGCATGGAGTTGGACATGACTTAGCAACTGAGCGTGCATGCACAGAGTTATATGTGAGACTTTTCCCTCCACACTTCTTCTAAAAGAATATGGTGTTATCATAGATCTTCCTGATAAACCATTTTTTTAAATGTAAAAAGTTAGTTTCAAGTTTTCCATTTATACTCTGTAAAAGCAAATTGAATGCCTCCTGTTATGCATAAATATCTTAAGTGATAAGATTTTCTAGGATTATAATAGAAAACCAGTTCTATCAGAAAGTCTTTGAGTACCTATTAGAGAAATTAAACAATGTTAGTAAAATATGAGCTTGTGACTTTTGGGTTATTTTCCTAGATCAAGCTGCTTAACCATTTATTTTTCACAGCACATGGATCCCTGGTTACGGTCAGACAAAGACCATGAACGGGAACGGGCCACAGCCAGCATGACTCAAGTTCTGAAGTGTTTATTCAAACATCTCAGCCTGCAAGTAGGTTGACCTCCAGTTGAAGATGAAGGACCCAGAGCTATCCTTTGAACTGCCCAGTTCCCCTCCTGTTTATGGCTCTCCAGACTGGTGCCTTCTTGATGCTCATGTAAGAACATTTGGCATTATTCACTTATCTGCTCCTCTCCCGTAAGTGAGCAGCTTGAGGCCAGGTACTGTGTTTAGTAATCTTGCATACCCAAGGGGATGCACAAGAGTTTGAAGCAGTAAAGTGTAGCAGGCAAATATAAGTATGTAAGTCAATTTAAAGATCTCCCAGCATCTCAGAGAAAATGGTTGTACAATACCTCCTCTCTTTTCCCTTTTGCATTCTCACTTTCCAGTTGTTCTGAATTCTCTCCCATAATTCCTAAAAAGAATTCCCCAAACTCAGATCCTCTTTCCTGATCTGTTCCTTTTTGTCATCTACAAAATCTCTTTCTTCTTTCCTCAGTAGATCTTCTCCACACTGGAGTCTCTTCTGTTCTCCATCCACCATTTCTCCAATCTGCATAGTAAGGCCCAGGAATTGGAAGAGAAGCTGGGGGAGAGTCGGAATAGTAGGTCTTTATGACAATTCCTCAGAGAACTTAGCATTCATGTGACTATTCTAACAGTCAAAAGGACAGCGTGCCACTACCTTTCTCATTTCTCCCTTTGAAAACACATCCAAACTTGCCACCTCCTTACTGAAGCTCAGCCCCTCAAATGATGGAACTTCCCTGGTTCTCTGTTTGGTCGATGAGAGCACATGACTTCTGGCTCACTGACCACCTTATTATTCTGTGCTCACTGGCTACCCTATTGTCTGACCACATGCATGCTTCTTCCTCAAACTCTAATTTTGGCTGCAGACTAAAGACAAGAGTTTCAAATGACTTCTTCCTATGCATAATCTCCCTCTAGGCTCGGCGGAACCTCCTCAGCATTTTCTTCCTGGCAAGAATTGCCAACGTAAGGGTGCTTAACTTAGGTGCCTGAGGGGTCTGTGAACGTCCGGAAAGTTCTATGCAGAATTTTGTGTGGTGCAGTCTCCTGGACTTTTCTGAGGAAGGTTCACTGTTTGTGTCCGCAGTGGCAGCCCCAGTGCCTTATCCATAAGTGCTATGGTCATAACCAGTACCTGGCACATAATGGATACTCAGTGTTTGTTGATTGAAAGAATGAACATATTATCAGAGAATGAAAGATCTTACACAGTTTGCATATGTGTTTCTCTGTTTAGTGTACATAGGTTGTAGAAGCTGTTGTTTCCACTATCTCAATGTATTTTTCTGAAAAGCCACAGTGGAAATTTCTTTCTGCCTCAATCCTAGGAACAGTCGTGCTGCCTCTGTATGGCTATTTGCTTCTTGCTTCATGGACAGTGTGAATCCTATTAGTGCGTTCCTCTGTGTGAAGCCTGAGAAAGTTTGAAGCCTAGCTCTGTGGCCTAGTTTGAGTAAAAGATGATCCTGCATTCTGCATGCTAACAAAACCCTTAACTTCATTTATCTTTTCTGCCTTCATTTTTTTTTAATTGGTTCCACTTGCTTCATTATTTATTTTAAATTATATTTCTTTTTCTGGTAGGTTTTGACCAGCTACTTGACTTTTTTTTCCATAATATGGTAAAGTATCTATAAATAAAAATTTTAAATATTGTCAGTTGGTATATCTCAACTTTGTATCTGACTTTTTCAACTTAGCAAACTAGCACATATTCCTGAAAAAAGGGAAGAGTGAAAGTTAGTCACTCAGTTGTGTCTGACTGTTATTCCATGGAGTGCAGACTGCTACACTTCTCTGTCCATGGAATTCTCCAAGCAAGAGTGTTGGAGAGGGGTGCCGTTTCCTTCTCCAGAGGATCTGCCTGACCCAGGTATTGAATCTTCATTGCAGGAAGATTCTTTACCATTTAAACCACCAAGGCTAATTTATTCCCAACTTATTATAAATTCTTGGGATACTTGTTTCCTAATGGTTGTATTCATAATTCTTGTTGTTGTTCAGTCAGTCTGTTGTGTCTGACTCTTTGCGACCCCATGAACTACAGCATGCCAGGCTTCCCTGTGCTTCACCCTCTCCCAGAGCTTGATCAAACTCATGTCCAATGAGTAGGTGATGCCATTCAACCATCTCATCCTCTGTCATCCCCTTCTTCTTCTGCCTTCATTATTTCCTAGCATCAGAGTCTTTTGTAATAAGTCAGCTCTTCACATCAGGTAGCCACGGTATTGGAGTTTCAGCTTCAGCATCAGTCCTTCCGATGAATATTCAGGACTGATTTCCTTTAGTATTGACTGGTTGGATCTCCTTGCTGTCCAGGGGACTCTCAAGAGTCTTCTCCAACACCACAGTTCAAAAGCATCAATCTTTCAGTGTGCAGCCTTCTTTATGGTCCAACTCTTACAGCCGTACATGACCACAGGAAAAACCATAGCTTTGACTACATGGACCTTTGTTGGCAAAGTAATGTCTCTGCTTTTTAATAGGCTGTCTAGGTTGGTCATAACTTTTCTTCCAAGGAGCAAGCATCTTTTAATTTCATGGCTGCAATCACCATCTGCAGTGATTTGGGAGCCGAAGAAAGTAAAGCCTATCACTGTTTCCATTGTTTCCCCATCTATTTGCCATGAAGTGATGGCACCAGATGCCATGATTTTTGTTTTTTGAATGTTAAGTTTCAAGCCAGCTTTTTCACTCTCTTCTTTCACTTTCATCAAGGGCTCTTTAGTTCCTCTTTGCTTTCTGCCATAAGGGTAGTGTCATCTGCATATCTGAGGTTATTGATATTTCTGCCAGCAATCTTGATTCAAGCTTGTGCTTCATCCAGCCAAGCATTTCACATGATGTATTCTGCATCATAACTTAAGTAAGCAGAGTGACAATATACAGCATTGACGTACTCCTTTCCCTATTTGGAACCAGTCTGTTGTTCCATGTCCAGTTCTAACTGTTGCTTCCTGACCTCCACACAGATTTCTCAAGAGGCAGGTCAGGTGGTCTGGTATTCCCATCTCTTGAAGAATTTTCCAGTTTGTTGTGATCCACACAGTCAAAGGCTTTGGCATAGTCAATAAAGTAGAAATAGATGTTTTTCTGGAACTCTTTTGCTTTTTCGATGATCCAACAGATGTTGGCAATTTGATCTCTGGTTCCTCTGCCTTTTCTAAAACCAGCTTGAACATCTGGAAGTTCACAGTTCATGTACTGTTGAAGCCTGGCTTGGAGAATTTTGAGCATTACTTTAGTAGCGTGTGAGATGAGTGTAAATGTATGGTAGTTTGAGCATTCTTTGGCATTGCCTTTCTTTGGGATTAGAATGAAAACTGACCTCTTCCAGTCCTGTGGCCACTGCTGAGTTTTCCAAATTTGCTGGCGTATTGAGTGCAGTACTTTCACAGCACCATCTTTTAGGATTTGAAATAGCTCAACTGGAATTCCATCACCTCCACTAGCTTTGTTCATAGTGATGCTTCCTAAGGCCCACTTGACTTCGCATTCCAGGATGTCTGGCTCTAGGTGAGTGATCACACCATCGTGATTATCTGGATCGTGAAGATCTTTTTTGTACAGTTCTTCTGTGTATTCTTGCCACCTCTTCTTAATATCTTCTGCTTCTGTTAGGTCCATACCATTTCTGTCCTTTATTGTGCCCATCTTTGCATGAAATGTTCCCTTGGTATCTCTAATTTTCTTGAAGAGAAAATTATTGTTTTCCTCTATTTCTTTGCATTCATCACTGGGGAAGGCTTTCTTATCTCTCCTTGCTATTCTTTGGAACTCTGCATTCAGATGAGTATATCTTTCCTTTTTTCCTTTGCCTTTTCACAGTTATTTGTAAGGCCTCTTCAGACAACCATTTTGCCTTTTTGCTTTTCTTTTTCTTGGGGGTGGTTTTGATCACCACCTCCTGTACAATGTTATACATCTCCATCCATATTTCTTCATGCACTCTATCAGATCTAATCCCTTGAATCTATTTGTCACTTCCACTGTATAACTATAAGGGATTTGATTTAGGTCATACCTGATGGCCTAGTCATTTTACCTACTTTCTTCAATTTAAGTCTGAATTTGGCAAAAAGGAGTTCCTGATCTGGGCCACAGTCAGCTCCCCATCTTGTTTTTACTGACCATATAGAGCTTCTCCATCTTTGGCTGCAAAGAATACAATCAATCGGATTTCAGTGCTCACCATCTGGTGATGTCCCTGTGTGGAGTCGTCTCTTGTGTTGTTGGAAGAGGGTGTTTGCTATGACCAATGTGTTCCCTCTGACAAAATGTGGTCCACTGGAGAAGGGAATGGCAAACCACTTCAGCATTCTTGTCTTGAGAACCCCATGAACAGTATAGTTCTTATTGCTATTGGCAATTATTTTGAATATGTGGTCTTTAAAAACCATGCTAGAGGTACTTCTCGGCGGTCCAGTGATTGAGCCCACCTTCCAGTGCAGGGGACACTGATTCCATCCCCACTTGGGGAACTGTGATACCACATGTCCCAGGGCAACTAAGCCTGTAAGCCGCAACTACTGACCCGGAGAGCCACAACTAGGGAGAAGCCTGTACACCACAACAGAAGATCCCACACGCCACAACTAAGACCCAGTGCAGCCAAAAATAAATAAATATTTAAAAAGAAAAAAGTAGTAAAAACAGTGCTAGAATGAACATCTTTAAACACAAAGGATTTTTCAGGTTGCTTACTTAAATTAGAATTTATCCTATGTAATAGCATCTGCTGGATATATTGTATCTACACATGTAGATAGAACACTGGATAGAACACTGGCCTTCTCTCAAGCAGGAGGTTCCAGAATTACTTCTACAGTTGAAATCTGAGGCACCAAATGCACATGCAGTCTAATGGTATTTTTCTTTTGCTTCCTAATCAGCTTCCAGTGCAATTCCAAAGACTTGGACACCTGGTGGCTCTGATGGCTCTGCTGTGTGGGGACCCACTGAAAGAGGTGGCCGAGGAGGCTGCGGAGGGCATGCACTACCTGCTGCACATCACCCTGAGGCTGAAGTGTAAGGCACTGCTGGAGGCAGTGAGGCCCTGAGTTCTCCAGCATAGCACAAAAAGCACCAGGCCTCCTTGGGCACTCACTGCCCACATTCTAGAAAGACTTTTACCCTGGTTCATAGAGAGAAGGGTAGCCTGTCCCTAGGCAAAGATAGAGCCACACTGACTTAATAATTAGAAGGATAACACTGGGTCAGACCCATCAGTGTTAGCCATGTGCATGCCCATGGAGTTGGAGCAGAAAACATGTGGCCCTGTGGAAAAGCTGGAGTAGTTAGTTTAGTTGCAAGCAGAAGAAGTTCTTGCCATCCCTTGGGCCTGCCTTTATGTGTTTATCCCAGAAATGTTTACTAAGTCCTTACTCAGATCTAACAGTAACCAGAAAATATGTGGTCCGATCCTTATGTGGGCTTCACAGGGGGCGCAGTGGTAAAGAATCCGCCTGCCAATGTAGGAGATGCAAGAGACATGGGTTTGATCTCCAGGTTGGGAAGATCCCTTGGAGAAGGAAATGGCAACCCACTCCAGTATTTCCGCCCAGAAAATGCCATGGACAGAGGAGCCTGGTGGGCTACGGTCTGTGGGGTTGCAAAGAGTCGGATACAACTAAGCGCACACACACACACAATCCTTAGATGTAACACATGATCTAGTGGGGGCATCAGAGAATCAGGGGGTCAACAAATAACTCTTCTTATAAACACTTGACTGCTATGAAGGGAGATTACAGAGGCCATGAGTAAGGATCAAATCTAGTTGTGGGGTTCAGAAACGGCCTCTCTGAAGATAACCTAAAAAATAACATTTAGTCAGGTGAAGTGATAAGAAGAGTGTATTAGGCAGAAGGAACAGCGTGAGCAAGGACACTCAGCAAATATGAACGTGGGGAATTTGAATAACAAAGAGAGGGCCATGGTGGTCAAGGAGTGAATCACCGATCCCCACAGTTGGAAGAAACTTCAGAAGATATCTAACCCAGACTTCCCCAGTGTTGAGTCTGAGTCTGTTCTATCCCTACCCAGCAGTTGCCCAGCCTGGCCTTGCTTATACCAAGGACAGCATAGTGCTCTACTTCCCAAAGCAGCAGTCTCATTTCCGAGCAGCTCTGAGTATGAGCTTTGTCTCCCGAGACGTATAGCCACGGGAACACAGCTGGTTGTTCATTCAGCAAATATTTATGAAGCACTTCTTGTTCGAGGGATGCATTGGTGAGTAAGACAGGCAAGGTCCCATCCCACAAAGAGCTTATAGTTGGAGAAACAGTATCCTCAACCACGGGCTCAAATACTTCCTATAGATCAACCATGGGCTCAGATACTTTCTAGAGATAAATTTCCAGTGAAGATGAGCCACAGTAAAACACAAGGAAAACAAAACACTGTTAGGGCATCTTGGCAGACTCAGTATCAGCAAAACTAGACACATAGACAGTTCTGATTGCAGAACTATCAAACTCAGTACAAAACTGTGTAAATTTTTGTCGGGACCTAAGCTTCATAGGAAGGAAGACTCCTCAAAAGTCCTCACCAATGGGGAAATAAATGGTTTAACTTGCCTCGTTTGTATTCCCAAATCACTCAAAAGCTCTTACAAAGAGCTCTTCTTTTTTCTTTCAGCTCTTTTTATATATTGCTCTTCCACAGAAGAGAAGCGAATCAGATTAACATACATTCCTTCCCCCATTTTTTTGGGAGGGGGTGTAAAAAGTAAAAATGAGCATTTTTACTCAAGTGAAATAGACAAAAATAAGACTGGGGATCTACTTCAACCTGAAGATCAACCAGACTTGCAAAATCAAGAAAAAGGAAATAAGTCAGAAAGTATTAATATGTTACATTATTTTCTCAGGTATCACTTACGACAAGAAAAATCGCCAACGCTTGAAAAGAGCAGTGAAAAAATGCCGAGAACTCCTAGAACTCTACAATGTTAAACAGTTCTATAGTTGTCCCTTCAGAATTGCCCAGGTAATCAGAATGACTAAAATTTTAAAGACAGCTTGAAATGTTGGAGAGGATGGGAAACAACCAGAAGTCTCATACATTTATTCATGGGAATGTGAAATGATAAAATCACTTTGGGAAAAGGTCTGTTAATTTCTTATAAAACTAAACATACAAGATTGCCCAGAGAACATAGTTTGGAGATGAGGTAATGGCCATAACTGTTACACACTTTGCCCTGTGAGTTTAAGGGATTTAGATCAGACCGTCAGTGAGGCCAGTATCACTGTGTGGACATTTTTTCAGACCAGCTCTGTGCCTGTTTGCTCTCCTAACCCCACCCAACCCCTTGCAAATGTAAATCCTTGTCACGAAAAGAGACCTCAAGAGGGTGAATTTGAGGGACTTCCCTGGTGGTCCAAGGGTTAAGACCACCTTCCAATGCAAGGAGTGCAGATTTGATCCCTGGTTGGGGAGGTAAGGTCCCCTATGCCTTGTGGCCAAAAAACCAAAACATAAAACAGAAGCAATATTGTAACGAGTTCAATAAAGACTTAAAAGAAAACTCTAATTTTAAAAAAATGGGTGTAATTGATCCAAATACAACTATTAAAAAGCCATACACTTCTTTGTTAATGTAATTATCCAATACTCCACAAATACTAAACATCTTCTAGGTATCAGGGTCTTCCCTGGTGGCTCGGTGGTAAAGAGCCCACCTGCCAATGCAGGAGACCTGGGTTGGGAATATTCCCTGCAGAGGAAATGGCAACCCACTCCAGAATTCTTGCCTGGGAAATACCATGGACAGAGGAGCCTGGTGGGCTGCAGACCATGGGGTCACAAAAGAGTCGGACACAACTGAGAGACTAGGCAACAATAGGTGATACACAGAAAAAAAGCCTACAGATCTTATTCATGTTTGGTCTAAGGAATCAGGTAAATTGTCTTTACGTCAATTTCCTCATTTGTATATGAGGATCTGTAAAAATTAGGATAAGTCAGTTGTTATGAGAGTCAAATGAGATACAGTACAGAAAATGCTTTGCTTAGTGCCAATCACTTGGTAAGTGCCTAGTAGATTATACCTATTATAATTATGTGGAGGACTTTATTCACTGTCATGTACAAACTGTGGAAAATTCTTCAAGAGATGGGAATACCAGACCACCTGACCTGCCTCTTGAGAAATCTTTATGCAGGTCAAGAAGCAACAGTTAGACCTGGACATGGAACAACAGACTGGTTCCAAATGGGGAAATGAGTATGTCAAGGCTGCACATTGTCACCCTGCTTATTTAACTTATATGCAGAGGACATCATGCGAAATGCCTGGCTAGATGAAGCACAAACTAGAATCAAGATTGCCGGGAGAAATATCAATAATGTGCAGATGACACCACCCTTCTGGCAGAAAGTGAAGAAGAACTAAAGAGCCTCTTGATGAAAGTGAAAGAGGAGAGTGAAAAAGTTGACTTTTAAAACTCAACATTCAGAAAACTAAGATCACAGCATCCGGTCCCATCACTTCATGGCAAACAGATGGGGAAACAATGGAAACAGTGACAGATTTTATTTTGGGGGGCTCCAAAATCACTGCAGATGGTGACTGAAGCCATGAAACTAAAAGAAGCTTGCTCCTTGGAAGAAAAGTTATGATCAACCTAGACAGCATATTAAAAAGCAAGGGACATTACTTTGCCAACAAAAGTCCGTCTAGTCAAAGCTATGGTTTTTCCAGTGGTCATGTATGGATGTGAGAGTTGGACTATAAAGAAAGCTGAGCACCAAAGAATTGATGGTTTTGAACTATGGTGTTGGAGAAGACTCTTGAGAGTCCCTTGTACTGCAAGGAGATCCAACCAGTTCATCCTAAAGGGAATCAGTCCTGAATATTCATTGGAAGGACTGATGGTAAAGGTGAAACTCCAATACTTTGGCCACCTGACTTGAAGAACTGACTCACTGGAAAAGACCCTGATGCTGGGAAAGATTGAAGGCAGGAGGAGAAGGGGACGACAGAGGATAAGATGGTTGGATGGCACTGCTGACTCGATGGACATGAGTTTGAGTGAGTTAAGATCTGGGAGCCGGTGATGGACAGGGAAGCCTGGCGTGCTACATGGGAATCACAAAGAGCCAGACACAACTGAGCAACTGAACTGAACTGAACGTATAGTGAGAAGCAGAATGACACATTATTTTAATAAATCATCTCCAAATTATTTTAGCTAGGCTTGTGTCCCTGTCAGCCATAGAGCATTAGGGCCTTTCCTTAATTCTTATTTCTATAAAAGTATCATATGTCACTCTTTCTGAGTATCTCAGTAATCAAGCTTTTTTATCTTTGGCCATGATCCACAGCTTGCAGGATCTTGGTTCCTCAACCAGGAATCAAACACGTGCTCCCCGCAGTGGAAGCACAGAGTCCTAACCACCCGACTGTCAGGGAAGTCAGTACAAGCTTCTTTCTAAAAGTCAGAGTTGTAAGAAACCATGCACAGTCCCTCGGGACACTGGTTTGCTTCCAGTTTTTCACTTCTGTAAACAGTCTTTGTGTGCTTCTCTGATTGTTGACTTAGAATTGTTCCTTGTTCAGGACTCTTCCTGTTAAACCATCCATCTCGAAAGTTCATTTTCCCTAAATCATCTCAGGTCTTCGAAGTTTTTCTCAATTCCAACGACCTCTACCAGTTTGTGATGGCTACACTGGATGGCCTGAAAAACCTGAAACATCCCCACACGCAGCGGTCAGCGGGGGACTTGCTGAAAGCATTGGTGAAGAATGCACAGTCCCGGTTTGAGAAGGTAAACCACTCAGGGGACATTTCCCGAGTTTAAAATGCAGGCAGAGCCCTGTCCCCACCTGCAGATGCTAAGGTCTCTCCTGCTGTTCCTATTCAGCAGAATACAACTGAGAACAACCACTGAAGGGACCATGGCCAAAGCCTTAGTCTATTTAGTTAATGCGGAAAAATCATGCATTCAACAAGCATATACAGCCACTGTGTATGCAGCTAGGATGGCAGGTTTTGTTTTGTTTTTTTAATCTGAGGTATGGCCCCTGTTTTCCAAAAGATTGTAGTTTTGTTTTTTTTTTTTAATATAATTAACATACACGAGAATGGTAACTCCAGTTTAGATCCTCATTCGGGTTAGTTAAAGGTACCAAAATTTAAAAAACCAAGCCATCAGTGATCCTAGAGGGAGGCTAACTTAGTAAATTTAAAATCAAGAGAGTTTATTTTAATGAAATTGGTACATGAAGAAATAACAGTATGGTTATATCATCTAAAATGTGGAAGGACATACTGGAAGAAATAAAATGGATTAAAGTAGTTGTCTCTGGAGTATGGACCTGAGGAATAGGCCAGAGAGAGCCTTGAATACCACTGGACTTTTAAAATTGTGTGCATGTTGCACTTTGATAAAAATAAAAATAATTTTAAAATGATGAAAACCCATTTTTTAATCTATTAGCAAAGATACAAAAAGATCAGTACTATTTTGGAAGATGGTGAAATGGGCATTTGTATCTTTTGGGTGCTTTCAGCTGTGAAAAAAAATATTTGTGAGAAGCTTATACAAAGGGTTTATCACCTCATATATTAAGAAGTCTGGAAGTAAGGTATATTTTCTAGGATGGGTCCAGCAACTCAACAGCTTTATAAGAGAGCCAGGAGTTTTTCCATCATTCCCACTTAATCTGTTCATATATTCATAAGTAAGACAGCCACCACAATTTCCAACTCTCTAAGCAGTTAAGACTACCCAGCAAAGAAGAGAGAGGTTGCTTGCCTTTAATCAGAGAGAAAAATCTTTCCCAGAAGCCCCCAGCTGGTTTTCCTCCATGTTCATTGGCCAGAATGCCATCACATGCCCATCCTCAAACCGTTTCTGGCAGCTGGTGGTAAGAACGGCTATTTTATATAAGGCTACTAAGGACTGCCTTTTGAAAAGCTGACATTTTCACAGAGACCTTGAGCCACAAGACTAGGAGCAGGAAGAGCAGTCAAAGCAGAGAAATGGATCAAGCCCAGTGGCTCTTGTTTCCTTTACCTGAATATGATAAACTTCTGCAGGAGGAAGGCAGCTATGAGTCCCCTGCCATTCTCAGAGCCAGAGTGGGGAAAAACCAGCCTCCTTCCAGCTTTTATTAGTTTGTCTTATTATAAAACCAATACATAATATTTAAGGAAAAATTAGAAAAAATATATAAGCAAAAATGTAAATATCCCATCACTCAAAGACACATTAATATGTTTAGATATATGTTTTTCCAAATCTTTTTATGTGCATATACATTCATACAGGTATACTTTTAGTAGTTTTGATAATAATAAACTTTTTGAAAAATAATAAACATTCGGTATTAAAAGTTGCCCCCAGGACCTCTTCAAAATAACTACAGTATGCTCAGTAACTATCAATGTCCCACAGCAGTAAGGTCTTAAGCGATTTCTTTCCCTTTTCAGGTGCCAGAAATTATGGGCGTTATCTGTGCCCTGCTCTCCACAAGCAGCCAGCCTAATGTTCGCCAACAAATCACAAATATTGTGAGTTTGCTTATGTCCAGGCCCAAGTACACAGATACAGTGATCGATCACCTTCTGTGTCACCCAGTACCATATGACAGGTAACGGAATTGGTACAGCCTCTGGATTAAGTAGGGGTGTGTGCTACACCTCTGAGTACTGTGGAGCAGGGTTGCCCTCAAAAATCTAAGGATGTTCTTGTTGAAATATGATATAGACAGATGTCTTCAGGGTAAATCAGAACATAATGCCTAAAATAAGGAAACAATCCAGAATGAAGAACATTTTACAAGAGAGTTGGACTGAACTCTTCAAAAAAATTATCATGAAAGAAAATAATTGTGCCAAAGGCACTGTTCTAGATAAAAAGACACTAAAGTGACATAACCAAATGCAATAAATGACTTTGATTGGATTCTGAAAGAAAAGCAAAAGCTATAAAAGAAAATTTTCAAGAGATTTAAATATATATACTAATTACTAAATTAATGTAATCTTAGTTGTGAAATAATAATATGTAGAAAATTTCCTTATTCTTAAGAGACAGATAATTTAAGGGAGATTTAGGGGTGAATGTCATGATATCTGCAATACATTTGAGAAAAATTTAGCCAAAAAATGAATATATATATAAAAAAAAAGTATAAATATATATATATATAAAAATAAAGTATAAGTATATACATAAATAAGAATAGAATCACAGAGAGGAACAAAGAAGAAGCTTTTTTATGACTAGTGGTTTTGAGTTGGAGGCAAGGCACCCTGAAGTTCCAGGAAATGATTTATGGGGAAGGCAATGAGGCATTCAGGCCCTATCCCACTTTAACCAGAGCAGCCCTTCTATTTATCTGCTTTATATACTGTGATTTTGGGTAATTACTATTTTGAAAGAAAGATTTCTTAGCTTTTTAAAAAATTGAAGAATATTTGATTTACAGTATTATGTTAGTTTCGGGTACACAGCAAAGTGATTCAGTGTTTGTATTCACATTTTTTCTAGATTCTTTTCAGATTCTTTTCCATTATAGATTATTACAAGATATTGAATATATTAATAGTTCCTTGTGCTATACAGTCAGTCCTTGTTGTTTAACTATTTTATATATGGTGGTGTGTAACTGTTAATTCCAAACTCCTAATTTATCCCTCACCCCCGACTTTTCCCTTTGGTAACCATAAATTGTTTTCTATGTCTGTGAGTCTGTTTCTATTTTATTAAAAAGTTCATTTGTATCAGTTTTTTAGAGTCTGTATGTAAGTGATACTATATGATGTTTGTCTTTGTCTGGCTTACTACACATAATATGATAATTTCTAGGTCCATCCATGTTGCTGCAAATGGCAATATTTCATTCATTTTTATGGCTGACTAATATTCCATTGTGTATATATACCACATCTTTATCAGTTCATTTGTTGATAGACACTTAAGTTGCTTCCATGTCTTGACTACTGTAAGTAGTGCCACTATAAACATTGGTATGCATATGTTTCTGAATTAGAGTTTTTATCTTTTTCAGATATACACTCAGGAGTAAAATTGCTGGATCATATGGCAAATCTATTTGTAGTTTTTTAAGGAACTTCCATACTGTTTTCCATAGTGACTGCACCAGTTTACATTCCCACCAACAGTGAAGGAGGGTTCACTTTTCTCTACACCCTCTCCAGCATTTATTATTTGTAAACTTTTGATGATGGCCATTCTGACTAGTAGGTGTGAGATAATATCTCATTGTAGTTTTGATTTGCATTTCTCTGATAATTAACAATATTGAACATCTTTTCATGTGCCTGTTGGCCATCTGTATGTCTTCTTTGAAATGACTATTTAGGTCTTCTGCCCATCTTTTGATTGGATTGTTTGTTTCTATACTGAGCCGTATGACCTGTTCAAATAATATGTTTTGGAAATTAAGCCCTTATCAGTTGCATTGTTTGTAAATATATTCTCCTAGTCTGTAGATTGTCTTTTTATTTATGATTTCCTTTGCTGTGCAAAATTTTTAGGTTTGATTAAGTCTCATTCATGTATTTTTGCTTTTATTTCTTTTGCCTTGGGAGACTGATCTAAGAGAATATTGCTACGATTTATGTCAGAAAATGTTTTGCCTATGTTCTCTTCTAGGAGTTTTATGATCTAGGAGTTTAATGTCTTATATTGAAGTCTTTAAGCCATTTTGAGTTTATTTTTGTGTATGGTATAAGGGAGTGTTCTAATTTCATTGATTTACATGCAGGTTTCCCAGCACCACTTGCTGAAGATTTCTCAGCTTTAAACTTTGAAAATTGTTTCAAAACTGGTTTCAATGAATGAGTTTCATATAATGTCTTGGTGCAGTGTTAATGTTTTCTGCAAGCTGAGAGAAAGTTTAGTTGCTCAGTCGTGTCCGACTCTTTGCAATCCCATGGACCGTAGCCTACCAGGCTCCTCCATCCTTGGGATTTTCCAGGCAAAAGTACTGGAGTCCGTTGCCATTTCCTTCTCCAGAGGATCTTCCTGACCTAGAGATTGAACCAGGGTTTCCCACACTATAGGCAGACGCTTTACTGTCTGAGCCATTACCCCACTGTATCAAATAAAGGAGAACTTTTTTTTAACTTGTTTTGCACTTATTTTTTGCAGCATTTATTCCCGGGCCATAAGTTTTTGTTTCTTCAGTTTCTCCTGGGATATCTTTTTCTTCCGTGCAACCTCCTCTTCTGGTTTAGGAACAATCTGTTCTTTTTCAATAAGGATCATCTCAATGTGGCAGGGAGAGCTCATGTAGGGGTTGATCCAACCGTGAGCTCTATAAGTCCTCCACCGCATTTTGGGACTTTGTTCACCTGGATGTGCTCAATGACCAGAGAATCTACATCTAAGCCCGTAAGTTCAGCATTACTCTCTGCATTTTTGAGCATGTACAGTAAAAATTCAGCACTCTTTTTGGGTCACCAACCCTGCGTCCAGCCCCACTGTTTGGCCTGTGCACACCTACCAGCTCAGCCGTTGTAACGATGGAATGGCACACATTGCTTCTTTAAAGTGATATCCTTCAGATATTTGGTGGCTTTTTGGATATGCATATCCTTCATGGCCTGGGCAGTTCCACGAGTGTTCTTAAAGTGAACACGAAGATTTTAACCTCTTGATTTGCATGATTTTGTGGAGTTTTCTGGGTCGAGTGAATAGTGCACCATTTTTAGAGGTCACCTCAGGCCACTTACCGGAAAAGGAATAAAGGAGAACTTTTACTCATCCAGAAGAAAAATGAGTTAATACAGATTGTTTAATGGTCTTAATTTTGTGTATGTCTCTGAAACATTGTTTTTAAATCTTTACTACTTGCTTCAGCTTACCTATTAATACACTAGATTCTTATGTAAAATATATGATTTGGTATAAAGTATTAACTATATTCAGTTGATTTAAATGTAATTTTAGCATTATTATATTTTTTTGTGCTTGTTCTAGTTCTTGGAAAACTATTGCTTTAGGTCAAGTGAGAACTGTAGACTCTGTTAGAAATGAAAATGAGGTAGGAAACTTAGAGTACAGAGTATGAGATAGGAAAGTTGTGAGATTGAAAAGATATGTTAGGACCACCAGTTTGTGAATGGTCTTAATGTCCATGCTGAGGTTGTGGGAACTTGAGTCTATGAAACCTTGGGAGTTACTGTTGTGAAATCAGATGGCAATTCTGAAGAATCGAGCCTCAGAGAGGAAAACCTCTTATAGATTGGATTCCAGATGGATTCTGGGAAGCTCATGATCATGGTTGGCCTAGGATAAGCCGTTCTTCTGAACCCTCTTCCTCTGGGATTTCTAGGCATCTGGCTGAGTTGTGGAGAACTCTGGAGGTGGAGCTGCCCAAAACGACCTGGATTCTCTGGAGACTCCTGAGGAAGCTGCAGAAATGCCATGATTCTGACTCCCAGGACAAGATGGCCTATGTGGCTGTTGCTGTAAGCCCTTGAGCTTTGCCCCTCCAACTTTAGCCCACCATGGCCCTCCTGGATAATTGGCCCAGCACCATCTGGAGAGTATTCCTTTTGGTTCCTCTCAAAGTTTGTTTCCCTCATCCATTTATAAATCCACCAGTGTCACCACCAAGGGATGGATGTGGAGAAGGCTGAGATGAGTGAAAGAGTCAGTATGGTTTCATCTGTTTTAAACATTCTTTTTCTCATCTTTTAAAAAATGCATATCATCATAGTCAAGAGAGTACAAACATTTCAAAGAATATAGAAGAATATAAAATAGAAACCAAAGGTCCTCCTTTGAAAAATTGTTTTTTTTTTTTTTAATTTTTTTTGGCCACACCTCGCAGATGTAGGATCTTAGTTATCTGACCAGAGATCGAACACACATCTCCTGCATGAAAGGGCAGAGTCTTAACCACTGGACCACCAGGGATATCTCCCAAAGGCCCACCTTGAGCAGAGGTTGGCAAACTTTTTCTGTCAAGGACCAGGTGGTAAATATTTTAGGTTTTTCAGGTCACATATAGTCTCCAGTCTTCACCACATATTTTTGGATATATTTTTAAATAATCCCTTAAAAATCAATAAACTATCTTAGCTCATGGCTATACCATGTCCCTAAAAATGAGCTTTCTGCAAGTGTTTATAATGTATAAACTTCTTGTATATGTACTTGGCATACTTTTTCCCTCTATATTTTTCCTTTTAAATAATTTTTTTTTTTACAGCAGTTTTAGGCTCACAGCAGAACTGAGCAGAAAAGTACAGAGAGTTCCTATATATTCCCTGCCCCTCTGCATACACAGCCTCCACCATATCCATGTCTATTTTATTTCATTTTATTAACAATGTATTAATTTCTACTATATATAGGAAGGTGATTCAGTTATTCATATATATATATGTATATTCTTTTTCATATTCTTTTCCATTATGGTTTATCACAGGATATCAAATATAGTTCCCTATGCTATACAGTAGGGCATTATTGTTTATCCATCCTGTATATAATAGTTTATATTATTAAAGCAAACTCCAAACTAATTTTAATCCACCCCTCTTCCACCCCACTTCACGACTACTTTTTTTTTTTCTTTTTTTATAATGTGTCTGCTTTTTAATATGCTATCTAGGTTGGTCATAACTTTTCTTCCAAGGAGCAAGCATGGTTGCAGTCACCATCTGCAGTGATTTTGGAGTCCCAAGAAATAAAGTCTGTCACTTTTTCCGTTGTTTCCCCATCTATTTGCCATGAAGTGATGGGACCAGATGCCATGATCTTAGTTTTTTGAATGTTGAGTTTTAAGCCAACTTTTTCACTCTCCTCTTTCATTTTCATCAAGAGGCTCTTTAGTTCTTCTTTGCTTTCTGCCATAAGGGTGGTGTCATCTGCATATCTGAGGTTATTGGTATTTCTTCTGGAAATCTTGATTCCAACTTGTGCTTCATCCAGCCCAGCATTTCTCATGATGTACTCTGCATATAAGTTAAATAAGCAGGATGACAATATATAGCCTTGACATACTTCTTTCCTGATTGGGAACCAGTCTGTTCCATGTCCAGTTCTAACTGTTGCTTCCTGACCTGCATACAGATTTCTCAGGAGGCAGGTCAGGTGGTCTGGTATTCCCATCTCTTTCAGAATTTTCCACATTTTGTTGTGATCCACACAGTCAAAGATTTTGGCATAATCAATAAAGCAGAAGTAGATGTTTTTCTGGAACTCTCTTGCTTTTTCAATGATCCAAGGGATGTTGGCAATTTGATCTCTGGTTCCTTTGCCTTTTCTAAATCCAGCTTGAACATCTGGAAGTTCATGGTTCATGTATTGCTGAAGTCTTGCTTGGAGAATTTTGAGCATTACTTTGCTAGAGTGTGAGATGAGTGCAATTGTGCGGTAGTTTGCACTGCGCCTTCTTTGGCATTGCCTTTCTTGGCAATTGAAATGAAAACTGACCTTTTACACTCCTGTGGCCACTGCTGAGTTTTCTGAATTTGCTGGCATATTGAGTGGAGTACTTTCACAGCATCATCTTTCAGGATCTGAAATAGCTCAGCTGGAATTCCATTACCTCCAGTAGCTTTGTTTGTAGTGATGCTTCCTAAGGCCCACTTGACTTCACATTCCAGGATGTCTGGCTCTAGGTGAGTGATCCCACCATTGTGATTATCTGGGTTGTGAAGATCTTTTTTGTATAGTTCTTCTGTGTATCACGACTACTTTTTACTTTATTTTATTCCCTACCAGTTTACAGTTCTGCTTTCTCTGACCTAAGTTATTATCATACTTTTTTTTTTAGCTTTCAGAATTACTTTGAAGTCTCTAATCTGCTACTGTCTTCTCTCTTATGCTCTCTGTTCTTGTGGGTTTATGCCTTTTAAAAAATCCCTAAAATGTCCTTTTAGTGCAGTTTTAGGTGTTAGAGCAGATAAAGGTATACATTTAATCTGATTAGTCTATAAAATTCTGTATGTATATTAATAACATCACAGTACATACCATTTGATGACCTGCTGTTCTTCATTTAATCATACACAAACTACTTTCTATATCAATATGTAGGGCTCTCTGTTATCCTTTTCATAGCTGCATAGTAACTGGTTTTAATTACCTTTTTAAAAATAGGTAATACATGACGCAGAACCATTTATTTCATTATTGTTTCCTATTAGTGAACATTTGACACTTTTCAAACTTTTGTTGTGAAAACAGTGCTATAGCAAACTTAATCATGCTTGCATCAATTTTGTTATACATACCAAATTATTTTCCTAGGATAAAGTCCATTGAAGGGGAATTTCTGGGCCAAATGGTGGGCTCATTTAAACTTCTGGTACTGTTCCCAAATGACCCTCTAGAACACTGCCCTCCTGTCATCATGTGTGAGCACGGCCTTGCCACACCGAGCATCGTTGTCTAGCTGCTAGGTGAAAAAGGAACGTATTCTAATTACAGTTCCGTCACTGGCAAGGTTCAACATTTATGTATGTTTTTCAGTTGGTCATTTATGTTTCTTCTTTCTTCATGTCCTACACACCCGTGCTTCTCCGTTTTAATACACACGCAAACCACCATCATCTAAGGATCTAATTGAAGTAGACATTCTGGGCTGGAGGAGGGGTGCTTGCGCGTCTCCACTTCTAATCAGCTCCAGGTGACGCCAGTGCTCCTGGTCGGTGGCCTACACTTCCCACACTTTGAGTAGCAGGCCTTTTCACTTGTTCCTCCTGACATATATGGGCATTGTGTATATTAAAACTATAGCATTTCTGCAAATTATCTGTCATCCGATTTTGTTTATGAACAGTCTTTTTTTTGCCCGGGCTTTAAATTTGTATGTGGTCAAATATGCGAATGGTTTCCTTATAGTTTCCTTCTGGTTTTCAGGATGTCCCTCACTGTGGCAACTTTTAGTGACAACTTCACTCCTATCCCAGTACCCTGTCACTTGCTGTTCTGCCTGTGATTTAGTAGAACCAGAAAGCATGTCCTGGAACAAGCAGAAGTAAAACGAAAGCAAGACTTTAGGATTAGCAGGTGTTCAGCTCCACTGTGTGCTTTTCTCCACAGGTGACAGATGCCCTTTATGAGGTGTTTGTGGGGAACAGACTCCGGGCAGCTACGTTCCGGCTCTTCCCTCAGCTTCTCATGACGCTGCTCGTCCAGGTTCACCACGCCATCGGCCTCACCATGTCTGACGTTGCCATCCCCAGTGGCCTGTACCCAGAACAGGAAGTGTCTTCAGAGGTCACCCCCTTGTGGTACTGTCCACTGTGACTTTGTTGACCAGGAATCATTCTGTGCTCTCACTGGTTCTCTTTGGTCTTACTGGTGATGTCCGACTCATTGAGACCCCATGGACTGAAGCCCATGAGGCTCCTCTGTCCATGAAATTTTCCAGGCCAGAATACTGGAATGGGTAGCTGTACCCTTCACCAGGGGATCTTCCCAACCCAGGGATTGAACCCAGGTCTCCTGCAATGCAGGCAAATTCTTTACCATCTGAGCCAAGGAATACTGGGAAGCCCAAGAATATTGGAGTGGGTAGCCTATCCCTTCTCCAACGGATCTTTCCTACTTAGGAATCAAACTGGGGTCTCCTGCATTGCAGGCAGATTCTTTACCAGCTGAGCTACCACGGAAGCCCAGTCTTATTGGTGTCAAGGCAAATTTGGCTATCTGAGTTCATATGCCCTGCAAAATAATGGATGACAGCATGCCAGCCCTTTCTTGATAAATCAGGTAGCAACAGAGACAAGCGAGACAGCCTTAAACCTACCTCCAAGACCATACTGATCCGAAGCTGAGCATTTTCTTATTTCTGCTTCATGTATAGGGAGGTATTTTTAAATTCTCCTTTAGGGTCTCAATAGAAATTTCTCAGTATTTCTGGGGCACATGGATTTCTTTCTGAGGAAGTGCTCTAATATGGAATATTTAAGAATGCCTGACTAAGAGGCAGAAGAACTTGAGTTCTGATTCTCATTCATTTTTTGTTTAAGTATTTATTTTAGGTTCTGCTGGGTCTTTGTTGCTGCACGCAGTCTTTCTTTTGTTGCAGCAAGTTGGGGGCTACTCTCTAGTTGCTTCTCCTTGCCGTGGCTTCTCACTGTGCAACATGGGCTCTAGGTGCATGGGCTCAGTAGTTGTGGTAGCCCGAGTGCAAGGCTCCATGGTTGTGATGCACAGGCTTAGTTGCCCTGCTGCATGTGAAAGCTTCCTGGAGCAGGGATCAAATCCGTGTCCTCTGCATTGGCAGGCGGAGTCTTAACTACTGGACCACGAGGGAAGTCCTGATTCTCATTCCTTTAAATAACTCTGTACTCTGGGCAAATCTTTCTGTTGTTCTGTGCCTGTTTTCTTATCTGTAAGTGAGCTCAGGCTAGGTATTCTCCAAGGACCTTTCCAGCTTCAAGATTCTCTGATATTATGTCCAAA
Organism: Bos mutus; assembly: GCF_027580195.1. NCBI lineage: Eukaryota > Metazoa > Chordata > Mammalia > Artiodactyla > Bovidae > Bos > Bos mutus. The sequence goes on along the minus strand of NC_091629.1, from coordinate 50,421,940 downwards.
ATACTAGTTTGATAAGTAGTTTTCAAAAGCAATGGAGTAAATTTAAGGGAGGTATAAATTCTATCTAAATAAAGCTGTAAAGGAAAAAGCAGTGAATCTCAGTTTAGCATCCTACATCATTTGTTTTAGCATAGACTTCTTTCCATTCTCCCAGGGAAACACAATTTTATTGGATTTCTTTATGCTTAGAGTTTGTGTGAAAGGCCTTTCAAGTATTAGAGCACTGAGAATCTTTAGGAAAATCTAGAAAGAAGAGAATTAGAGTCCAGCAGCTATCAATACATGGCCTTCCTCGGTGAGAGCAGGTGATTTTATGCTCTTCAGTTGGAGGGACCGGTACTATATTCACTTGTACTATTTTTCTTGGATTAGCTTTGCCATACAGGCTACAAAGACTCTACTCCTCAGAACATTCTGCTGGCAGGAATTCAACATCATGGAAAAGAATAAAGGATGGACCCTTCTGGAAGGAAAAGATTGCCATCTTCAGGGAGTATCCCTCCTTGCCAAGTAAGACTTCCTTGCCATGCATCCCTGCTCTAAATCAGCTGTGTTTTAAGGTAATTTTTCCCCCCTTTTAGTTATCAGAGCCACCAAAGTTGAATAACCTACTCATCCCAGAATGGACAAATGCCCATAATTCCAGCAAATTTTTCAGCCCTGCCTTACCCTCGGGAGGAGAAGGGGGCGACAGAGGATGAAATGGTTGGATGGCATCACCGACTCGATGAACATGAGTTTGAGTAAACTCTGGGAGTTGGTAATGGACAGGGAAGCCTGGCATGCTGCTGTCCATGGGGTTGCAAAGAGTCGGACACAACTGAGTGACTGAACTGAACTGAACTTACCCTCTCGTGCACCTGAAGCTGAGGAAAAACTTGAGAGCCCCCTCACCCCCAATCCCTGCCCTGGGAACATTGCTCTCTGAGTAAGAGCATTTCTGAGAGTTGTTCTGTGTTCTGTCTTGCAGTGCATTGCTGGAGAGAAATCATCTCCTTGCACATAAGGTCATGTACCTGTTAGTGCCTTTTCTTAACCGAGGGAACGATAAACATAAGCTCACATCGGCAGGCTTTTTTGTGGAGGTAGGACTTCTTCAGAGGCTGTATGTATTCAGGAAGCCTATAAGGGAGCTGTACCAGCCTTCCTAGGCCATGTCCAACTGAGTGACCAACTAGGGTCCGATTCAGACATAGGATAGAAATGGTCCAAATTTAACCTTATTGAAGTTCTCTGTCCACATATTCAGTGTTCCTTAGGTCCCTGCAGTGGAAGCATCATCCTGTAATGTATGTGCTGTAGAGTAGAAGTTTCAAAGGAAAATAGGTGTTTCGGAGTTGGTAGGAAGCTGGCTCCCCTCATGGAAAAGGGCTAAAAGGTAACTTCTTTGGCCACTTTCTGGGTTCTTTCAGCTTCTTCAGAGTCCAGTGGCTCGGAGATTTCCCAGCATATACTGTGTTGCCCGCTTGAAAGACTGGCTACTTCTTGAAAATAATCCCTTTAAAATTCTTGCCCTGAGGGGACTGTGCTATCTTACCAGACAGGAGGAAATGGTAAGACCACCAATTCTATTTTTTTAATTAATTTTAAAAATTATTTATTTTTAGTGGAAGGATAATGGCTACACAATATTGCATTGGTTTCTGCCATACATCAACATGAATCAGCCACAGGTATACATATGTACATAAGTTCTTTTGCCTTCTCTACTTATCAGTCCTGCCAATACTGAGAGATGGCATCAGGCCCTCTTTAATTCTCTGTTCTGGGCTGGCCAGAACAATCAAAAACTCAACAAACACCAGGGACAGAGCACAGGTGGGAAGCCCTACTCTGGTAACAAAGGAAGTGCCGTCGGGAGGGGTGGTGATTCACTGTTTTGGGCACACAGAGGGAAGACATCAAGAGCCTGCTGCCGTGCATCCTAGACCTTTTATGTGAATCCGACGAGAAGATTGTTTTGTTAGCCATTCAGATACTCCTGCAATTCGTCAGGACAATGGATTTCACCACCCTGACTGCCATGATGAAGACCCTCTTCTCCTTATTTGGTGATGTAAGATAAGGGGAGAGGAGAGACTTTCCTAGGGGGAAGGTAATTGGCATAACAGCAAACCGAGGTTGGGATAGTAATAACTCTATTTTAGATCGTACTTTTTTGTTAAGAGCACTTTCAAATCTCTTAAGACCCTTCTAGGTAACCCTGTGATGTTGGTAGGGCTGGTGTTACTGTTTTTCAGATTAAAAAAACTGAGGCATAGAGACTTGCCAAGGTACTCCCCTGCTTCCTGGGATGAAGAAGGAGTTTCTATAAGAAAAGACATTGTCTTTTCTTTCAAGGAACAATCAGGACTGGGTCAGGATAGTGGACTATACTTATGTCTCCATCCCAGATCCCAAAGATTTGTTAAAAAAAATACACAGGGAGACTTCCCTGGCTGTCTAGTGGTTAAGACCCTACGCTTCCACTGCAGGAGGCGTGGCTTTCATCCCTGGTCAGGGAACTAAGATCCTGCATGCTAAGTGGCCCAGCTAAAAATAAAAGAGAAATAAATGTGGCCCAATGAACCACATTCTGAAGAGTCAAATATGCCAAGGCTGGAATTTTTAATTTCAGCAAAACAGCATGTGATGTGTATGTGCTAAGTCACTTCAGTCGTGTCCAGCTCTTTGTGACCCCATGGACTGTAGCCCGCCAGGCTCCTCTGTCCATAGGATTCTCCAGGCAAGAATACTGGAGCGGGTTGCCATGCCCTCCTCTGGGGGGATCTTCCCAACCCTGAGACAAAGCAGCATCTCTTACATCTCCTGCATTGGCAGGCAGGTCCTTTACCAACAGCACCACCTGGGAAGCCCAGCCTGAGTGGATGGTTAATACTAGGAGCAGATACAAGTGGTGAGGACTCATTCCTAGAGTGAGAGAATGAGCCATGCAAAGCAGCAAGTGTGACTGTCTCCACATATATTTGGTTTCTTGCCCTCAGCTACCAACATCTAAATATCCTCCTGTTAGGACTGGCATTTCAGCCGACCTAGAGCTCTTATAAGTTAAGCATGAACACATTCAGTGAGTTGCTTCCCTTTGAACATCCTTCATAGGTAAGACCGGATGTTCATCGTTTCTCCATGACCCTCTTTGGAGCCTCCATAAAGTCTGTGAAATACGCAGATAAGAAGGGTGTAGAGAGCCAAGTCCTGGACAGCTTGGTCCCACTTCTTCTGTATTCTCAGGATGAGAATGATGCAATTGCTACGGTAATGCCTACTGTTAACTTCTTTCAGCCCTGAATAAGTTCAAATCCAGAGTCAACTCTGCAAACAGGCCCTCATTTCTTTGAGGGCATGGACTTTGTGGTATCATCTTTATTCCCCATTTCCTCTGGCACGGGCTTCCTTTCAAGTATTTTACCTAAGTGAATTGTGTGAAAAATCTTACTCCTTATTTCTGTGTAGCAAATCATGATCCTATGTGGGTGAAAATCATGTATTATTATACCTTTCTGTAGCCCCTCCAATATTCAGCCTAGCCCAGAACTCTCAACACACTGCCTAATTCAAGAAACTCTTTCTGTTAATGATGATCACAGTCTGTTGTCTTTTCTTTTTAATTCAAGAACAGCCTTGTGGCCTTGAGACAAATAGACTAGTGTTGAGGCTAAATCAGGAACAGAGAAGCTTCTCTGAAATCTGGAGATTTCTTTGAAATCTCCTTAATCTCCCAGAGGTTCCTCTATAAGAATTGTGGGAGGGATGGCATCATCTTTAGTACTCTCCCATACCTCAGAAGCTGGTCTTTTTCAAGGTCCTGTGACCACCAGTTACAGCCAACCAGAGAAGTGGGTTTAGGCTGCAAGGAGTCTGGGAAAATGCTGGAGCTCCCACCCACCTATAGTCTTCCTTACAGAAAGATTCAGAAACAGGACTAAAGATTATGGTGGGCCTTGGCACCTTGTTATGAGGGAAGTGTTATGGCCTTGTAGCCATAAATACAAAATATTTCAGACCTCAGTGAAGTATAGGTCAGAGCCTCCCAACCAACTGATGGCAAAGTGTGCCCCATAGAGGTCACAGACATGGGACAGACAGTACTGATCCCTAACCCCCACCCTGCACCCCAGCCAGCTTTTGGTGATCAGGCAAAGCCTAGAGCAGTAAAGACTTATTTTCCTTCAGACTTTGAACACCTTCTAGCCAGCTTGTCAAGGCTCCTCAGAAGGTGGCCTCAGCAAAGGGGAGGGATCCAGCCTAAGGTTAGGAATCACTGGCACTGACGACATAATTTAAAACATCAATACACCTACCACCTAGGCTGAGAAATAAAACTGGAAAAAATCACGCAAAATCTCAAATTTTGTTATCATTTCTGAGGTATTATTTTTCATGTTTTAAAACTTTATCTGAAAAAAATTTTATACCTTAAAAAACTTTGTCCATATCATTTGTAAATCCTTTCGGCAATTTGCTTTTTCTTTGTTTAACATATTTAGAAGATTTATTCATGTTATATAGCCCTAATTCACTTATCACTGCTATATAGAATTCTGTCTTATAACTGCAACTTATCCCATTCTTTTATTCCTAGACATTTAGATTACTTTTATTTTTTCCTTATTATAATGCTGCAGTGAGCATTTTGGTAAACTTCTTTGTGTAAATGTCTCAGAGTTTCCTGAGGGCATCAACCCAGAAGTGAAATATCCGGGTATCTTTAACTTTACTAGACACTTACAATTCATAACAAAGTAACTGAACTAATGTGCATTCCATCTGTCCCCAGAGGAATTTTAATGGCCCAGATGTCTAGTGGAACTGGGACCAAACACTTGCTTGGAGACTTACCAGGGGTGTTATATGGTGCATGGGGGCCTTCTGAGGGCAGTGTGTAAAGAAGAAGACCACTTGCTAATTTTGCTCAAGTATCAGGATCAAGACAGGATCAATACTTTCCAAAGTTTCTTCCAAGCTAGAGATTTACAAGGACTGTGAGATGGGGAGCTACTTTCCTATGCGTAGTGACAGGAGAATAACCTAGGAGCAGCAAGTAGGCATGGGAGCCCTCTCTCTAGAAGCATGGGGTAGTGGGACTCCTGCCCAAATCTCTGATCTGGGTATTACACTTGATGTTAGTAGCTCTCACTTATGCCCTCGACCAGTGGTTTCTCCATTTTCCCCAGAACCCTGCAGATTTTATGGGTTCTCTGTAGAGACTGTTTGGGAAAGTTGAAGGAAGGCACCTTGCCCTCACTTCAAACAAGATAATTCTGAGTTTATCATATTAGACTTTAGCATTTTATTTGAAGAAAGGTAATCTCAGCTAAAACATGTTTGAAAATGCTGATCTCTGATCATCCTTTTCACAGGAGAGCAGGCAAGTGCTAACTATATGTGCCCGGTTCCTGAAGTGGAAGCTGCCCCAAGCAGTGTACTGCAAAGATCCCTGGTTCATCAACCCTAGTGATGTTGCAACAATCTGCAAGTTCTTTGTATGTGAGCAATAATGGCTTTGGTAACTCCTTAGTATGTTGACATGCTTATTTTTTTTCAGACATAGTTTTTAATGAAGGAATATGACATAAAGGAAACATTTCCCATCCTTCTCACATCAGCACTTGATATCTATGACCAATCTTGTTCTACGAATCCATTTTTCTGTAGTTTCCTCCCAAATGAATCAAAATTCATTTTCTCTTACCACCCTTCCTCACCAAAAAAGCCTAGTGAACTCTTGGGAACTCCACTAACCTGACTTAGGGGCTGCAGAGTCAGGGTAACAGTCCACACTCAAAAACTACTTATGGGGTGAATGGAAATGGGGTTATGTTTGGCCTTTGCAATGATCTTTAATCCTTTCTTTGGATATAGTGAATTATTTTACCCTCCATCAGAGCATCAGCCCAAGCAAGGGCTGACGTGCTGTTGTAAGCCTTGCAACACAATGGCGGCATGCCACTGGCTCTGAGAGGCCCCAGATGGCATCCTTTCTCTTTTAAAACTTGAGAGAGGCTACTGTGACTCATCTTAGGGGCAGGCTTGAGCCAGAGCAGCCCAAGGAGGCCCATCCATGGTTTTCTAGACAACTGAGTCTAGAACCACTGGTATCTGATTATGAAGACTCCTTGACTGACTCTTGCCAGGGGTCTTCCATATGTGTAGCCATTGAGGACCCAGTAGGGCCTCCTCTGATCAGACTTACTGGCCTAGGAAGCCACACAGTGCCCTTGTGTAAGGCTTTCCACGCAGGATTATCTCTCTGACCTGTGATCAAACATATCACAGATGCACTAATGACAGTTATTTTTGAAGCAAGAAATTCAATGCTGTTGGTTGATGAGACCACATATTGTCCATGTTAAATCATAAGTTCTATAGAGAGCAAAATCCTGTCCTCTTCCTGTCCCTGAGGTGCCTGGTAAGAGATCCACTGAGGAGTGAATTCATTCATCCAATAAGCATAACATGCTAAATGTGCAACAGGCCGCAGAGAACCCAGAAACATGCCCAAGATGAAAACTTGTAAGGGGAGCTTACAAGCTAGTGAAGGAGATTAAACCTCTGTGAAACACTGAATGGAAATGCAAGGTGGAAAATGATGTGTTGCCAAGACAGAAGGACCTGCAAAACACTCAAGAGTACAGGGTTAGGTCAGGAAGGTAAGAGCTGTCAGGGAAGAGCTATTAGGAAGGCAGAGCTCAAGACTGAGCTTAGAGACCCTAGAAGACTTACATACAGAAAAGAAACGACAGATTAGAGGCAGTGCAGGCACAGTATGTGGGTGTGAACGAGGTATATTCAGAGGATTTAACATTGCCAAGGGCCTCGTTATTGTGGCATAATTCACTGAGCAACTGAAGTTATTTCAACCACTATACTCTGTATGTATATCTGACACAGTCCCTATGTAGTGAGGCTGATAAAATAGTGCTGCTACTTCACTCCTTTATACTCTTTTTTTTCCCCCAACTTAGGGAAAAAAATGCAAGGGGAAGGTCAACATTTTAGCCCAAACATTGATGTTCTCCAAGAATGCAAAACTTCCTATCAGAAGAGCAGCAGTCTTATTTGTAGGTACAGAGAAAATCCTTTCATTTCTACAGTCACTTTTATCCTGTGCTTTCCCAAATTGCGTTTTTGGTGTCCCCATTCTTTATGAAGATGACCTTGAAAATACTTCTTTGGAGAAGGGGGCTATGTTATCTATAGGTAACCATCAGGCACTTGGAGGAATTCAGTTTTTAGAAAATCTAATTATCAGAAAGTCAGTTGTGCCAGCACAGACTCACAGACTTTATCCTGCATTTAGGGCTCTTATCGAGGTACGTGGATCACAGCGAACTCGGGACGAAGGGTACTGACTGGATAGAGGATGGTAAGTGGTAAACACTTGGACTTGGGGTACCACGTGTTTGGAAGGTACCTGAGGCAGGCTCTGTGGTAGAGATGAGACTGGGAACCAGAGAGCTTGACTTTTGTTATTAAAAAAAAAAAGCCCTTGGAGGCTTCAACCAAATGACAGTCTCCTTCCAGGCCAGTTCCTTCTTTAGGAAAAGACATGACCCTATTTGTCTTGGAAACTAGCTTTGATGAATGTCTCAGGGGCAATTTCTGAATTTCATCGGTCAGAAAATAAATTATGTAGAAATATTATCTTAGTAAGTTCTGATGACACCTCATGAGTACTACACAAATTGACTGCAGCCCTCTTTTCTGTAAGTGGCTATTGTCCTGTAACGTGGGAGGACTTGCTAATAGAGAAGTTTTATAGTCCTGTAAGGCAGTTGTCATGTAAGTGGATTTCTACAGTTGTACAGCTTTAGGGATTTGTCACTCAGAGAATATTTATTTTCATTTAATAAGTAGTCCTACAATCAGAAAGTGCCATGAAATGCTAAGTCTCACTATTCAGAAGCATGTACTTTGAGAACCAAATTAAAGTCCTGAACAATTCATTGCTTTTAAAACAAAAATATGTAACTGGTAATAGAGCCAGAAGCTGAAACTTATTTAAGAAAGATCATGCCACTTTTCTCTATGGTGCTCTACTTCCCCATAGATATCAAAAGCAAAAATGAAAAAGAAAAGTCATGTAGTTATTTTATTCTATGAGATGAGATATCACATGGTCAATTCTGGTCAATTAATAGGAAATTATTTTCTAATCTAAAACGCTGGGGAACCAAAGTTCTTTTTCCATTCCAAATTTATTTCTCGAATATAAAAAAATGTATCTGTACAGATGATTTAAGAGATGTGTGTGTGTGTGTGTGTGCGCACGCGCATGCTTAGTTGCTCAGTCATATCTGACTCTTTGCAACCCGGTGGACTGTAGCCCACCAGGCTCCTGTGTCCATGGAGTTTTCTAGCCAGGAATACTGGAGTGGGTTGCCATTCCTACTCCAAGGAATCTTTCTGACCCAGGGATCAAACCCACATCTCCTGTATCTCCTGCATTGACTGATGGATTCTTTACCAATGGGTCACCTGGGAAGCCCAAAGATATGTATAGGGTTGGCCAAGAAGTTCATTGAAGTTTTCCTATTACATATGGAAAAACCCAAATGAACGTTTTGGCCAACCCAAAGTGTAGATTATATATATATACATCAGAAAGAACCTTATTAAATTGCCATTTTGTAAGGCAAAAACAGTCAAATATCTGCAATCTCCCTTGGTTAAATCTAATGGAATAATCCCACCCTCTTTCTTCCCTTACAATGGCTTATCTGTCTTAGAAACAGGGTAGAACATCCTAGCACTCTTTTTTGGACAAGTTTATGTCATTTATCACAGGTAATTTTAAGCTAAATTTGAACAAAAAAATAACAAAAGTTTAAATATGAATTGAGATGAATTTCATGACAAAAATAAGTTTCAGTTCCTTTGGATTCCAAAATTGATGACTGCTCTTTCATATGTTCTGTGGAACACATATATCTTCATGCAAGAACTATAAAAAACTAGTTAAATATTCCATTTTTAAAATAAGCATGATGAATTTAAAGACTAAACTACTACTTAAATAAAAGCTCCAAACTATGAAAAGGTCCTGAGTATTTTTGAAGTCTTGGAGAATTAGAAATTAAAAAGAGACCATTTTTCTTTTTTCTTTTTTGGATTTGCCGTGCCGTAAGTGGGATCTTAGTTGCCTGACCAGGGATCCAACCTGTGTGCCCTGCAATGGAAGCATGGAATCCTAACCACTGGACCACCAGGAAGTCCTCACCTTTTTCTAATATGATTCAAACACATATCCATAAAGTAAAATGATGGATATTTCTACGTAAAATTTTAAAAAACCAACTTTGAAAAATAAAGAAGCAGACAAAACTGAAAAATAGGAAATAATGTGGGAGGAGTATATTTACATTAGGATAAATGGTTAATATCCTTAAAACACGTCACTACTTCTGCCAAAGAAAAGTGGCAAGCAATGTGAATAAGTAGTTCATAGAAAACCAATAGCCAATAAATATATGAAAAATATTACTAGTAATCAAAAGTTTGTGAAATAAAACAATGATGAGATGACAGTATGTGTTTTTCTTTCAAAATGGCAAAGATTACTAGTTAATACTGAGTGTTGATGTGTTAAGGGAAAACTGATGTTATCATACACTGGTATGAGCATAACTTTTTATAACATACTCTTTAAAAAATTTTGTTTGATGTGCTGAGTCTTAGTTGAGGCATGCAGGATCTTCAGTTGTAGCATGTGAGCTCTTAGTTGCAGCATGTGGGATCTAGTTCCCTGACCAGGGATTGAACCCAGGCATCTTGCATTGGGAGCGTGGAGTCTTAGCCACTGGACCACCAAGGAAGTTCCTGAGTATAATTTGATACAACTTTTTTATAGGGAAGTTTGGCAGTATGTATCAAAACCCTTTATTTTTATTTATTTACTAAAAATTTTTTTATTTACATGGCTGTGCTGGGCCTTAGTTGTGGCATTCAGGATCTTTAGTTACGACATGCGAACTCTGAGCTGCAGCATGTGGAATCTTTAGTTGCGGCATGTGGGATCTAGTTCCCTGACCAGGGATTGAACCCGGGCCCCCTGCACTGGCAGCACGGAGTCTTAGCCACTGGACCACCAGGGAAGTCCCTATCAAAACCCTTTAAATAAACATACACACTGACTTGTTGATTCCACCTCTAGGAAATTAAACTATGAAAGTTAGCAAAAATTGTTACAGGAATGTTCATTTAAGTGTTATTTAAAATGGGAAAAATAGGAAGCATCTAAGATTTAAAAAAATAGGAAATTAGTTAAGTAGAGTTTATCCATATTGTAGAATCATATATTTGGCCAGGAAAAATATTGTAGGAAAATGTTTAAATGACTTAGATAAATGATGATGCAATATTACTAAATAAAATAAGCAATGATTAGATAATATGTATATTATGGTTCCATCTGGACAAAAAACAGAAACATACCAGTGTAAATGAATGAATGGAAATAGACCAAAAAAGTTAACGGTGGTTTTCTCTGACAGGAGGATTTTAAGTGACTTTGATTTTCTTCTAGTGCTTGCTGCTAAGTTGCTTCAGTCGTGTCCAACTCTGTGTGACCCCATAGACGGCAGCCCACCAGGCTCCCCTGTCCCTGGGATTCTCCAGGCAAGAACACTGGAGTGGGTTGCCATTTCCTTCTCCAATGCATGAAAGTGAAGTCGCTCAGTAGTGTCCGACCCTCAGCGACCCCATGGACTGCAGCCTTCCAGGCTCCACTGTCCATTGGATTTTCCAGGCAAGAGTACTGGAGTGGGGTGCCATCGCTTTCTCCATCTTCTAGTGCTTACATACATGTATTGTCTAAATTTTCCACACAATGAACATGTATTTCCTTTGCAATAAGAAAACATACACTAAAAATTTTAAAGAAAAATTAAAAGGAAATAATGATTTATTTAAAGACTTTTGCTCCTTGGGAAAAAAGCTATGACCAACCTAGACAGCATATTAAAAAGCAGAGACGTTACTTTGCCAACAAAGGTTCATCTAGTCAAAGCTATGGTTTTTCCAGTAGTCATGTATGGATGTGAGTTGGACTATAAAGAAATCTGAGCGCCAAAGAATTGATGCCTTTGAACTGTGGTGTTGGAGAAGACTCTTGAGAGTCCTTTGGACTGCAAGGAGATCCAACCAGTTCATCCTAAAGGAAATCAGTCCTGAATATTCATTGGAAGGACTGATGCTGAAGTTGAAACTCCAATACTTTGGCCACCTGATGCAAAGAACTGACTCACTGGAAAAGACCCTGATGAAAGATTGAAGGCAGGAGGAGAAGGGTTGACAGAGGATGAGATGGTTGGATGGCATCACCGACTCAATGGACATGAGTTTGAGCAAGCTCCAGGAGTTGGAGATGGACAGGGAAGCCTGGCATGCTGCAGTCCATGGGGTTGCAAAGAGTCGGACACGACTGAGTGACCGAACTGAACTGAATGATTTAAGAGTAACCTCAAAGACCAACGGGGCTTTCTTGGTGGCTCAGCGGGTAAAGAATCTACCTGCGATGCAGGAGACCCGGGTTTGATCCCTGGGTTGGGAAGATCCCCTAGGAGAAGGGAATGGCTACCCACTCCAGTATTCTGGCCTGGAGAATTCCGTGGACTGTATAGTCCATGAGGTTGCAAAGAGTCGGGCATGATTGATCAACTTTCACTTTCCAGGACCAACACAGGAACTCACAAATTAACAGTGTTATATGTGGTCTGCCAGGTCCATATAACTTGAACTTGGATTACTTGGCAGTTTGATTATTGTAAAGGAGTGAAATATTTGGCAACTCAGAAACAAGTTAAGTTTTGTAAGTGAAAACTGGAATTGATCCACAAGTATACAGACTTTCACACAGAGGTATGGAAAAAGTTAGGTCTACGTCTCAGCTGTTCTGGGCATACTGGGTCCTTTGTGTCTGATCAGTGATCGTTTCCATAGATCTTCACCTGCGATTTGTTTTCTTACCACTTAGATCTGAAAAAACTGCTGCATGACCCTGAGCCATCTCTTCGCATCATCGCCTCCCAGGCTCTATTCCGAATCCAGAAGGCGGGGGCTGAACTACATTCCAGGCAGACACTGTATGGGCTGAGGAAGCTCATAGGTTGTTTGCCTTTCTAGAAGCCCAAGGCAAGCAACACTAGGTAAAAAAAAAACAACAAAAAACGAATCCCTTCAGAAGCCCCAGAAGCACCTGGTGCTCCATTAGCAAGAAACTTCCTCCACCCACTTAATCACCTCACAACATATTTTTTGCTGTCAAAACCTTTAAGGAATGGCAATATAGAAGACAGAGCAGCTTCTGGTGTACCTTTGCAGAAACAGTGAAAATCTACTGAGATTCTGAGGCATGCCAGAACACCCATAAAGTTCTAGTCTTGATAAACAGGTTGAGGAAAGCTTCGAGAGATTTTCAGTGTTCATATTGCAGTGTTGGTAGTGTTGGCTCTTTTATCAAAGCTCAATCTGCTTGTCAACCATCTTAAAGTAATGACCAGTTCTTATAATTTGATGCTAGTGATGTATTTTTTATAAAACTCCTTATGGCCTTTCTTCTTCCTCTTTCTCTTAAAAACAAGCAAGAAGCAGTTTCTGAAATGGTGTAATACTAAAGTATCTGATATATGTAAAGTTTCCACTCCTTACTTTGCCCTCTCTTATTTTCCTGATTCCTCTCCTACAATAGCTATCAGATCCTCAAATGGTTCTAGGATGGGAACTGTCATTTGTTGAGGACCACTGTCTGTTTTAACCTTTAACCATAGATGGAGAAAATTTTCTTACAAGTAGACATTTTCTGAGAAAGAGATTTGTTTTTACTGAGTGAATACTTTGATAAGCTGCATGTGGAAGGTTGGGACTAGATTAATTAGAGATGGTCTCTCATGGGCTAATTCCAAGGCTCTTGTTTGAGGAACCTAAGTGGAGAGCAGAGCTCAGTTATTTAAGGCAATGGAGAGGCATCCTGGAGGTGGGATGGAAAAAGAGAAAGGAAATGAGGCAACTGGCATATGAAGAAGAGATACATCCAATGGTGGATTGCATAAAGTTGTATGAATCCCTACTCCATCCCACATTCACCCCATCCCTCTGCCAAGACATCTTTAGGAATACGTTTCTCCATGATTCATTGTAAGTTGGATATATTTTGAGGGATGTGACAGCCAAGGGTGGCTTCAAGAGCAAGATTCCTACTCAAGAGAGGTCTTCATATTTGGGACTAGCAGACAGGAGTTTTGAGCTAAAAGGCAGGCTCCAGCTGCCTATGGACTAACTGTTCACCCTCAAGCAGAGCTAAGAGTACACCTTGAGGGTGGCCATTGGATGCCAGCTTCAATGCATTGAGCACATTGGAGTTACGTGCACCCCTTACTGCTTTTTCTTTGGTCTCACTACGTGCCACCAACTCCACTCCCCTTTCAAACTATCCATTTTGTCAATCACACAATGAAGATAACCTCAGATATGCAGATGACACCACCCTTATGGCAGAAAGTGAAGAACTCAAAAGCCTCTTGATGAAAGTGAAAGTGGAGAGTGAAAAAGTTGGCTTAAAGCTCAACATTCAGAAAACGAAGATCATGGCATCCGGTCCCATCACTTCATGGGAAATAGATGGGGAAACAGTGGAAACAGTGTCAGACTTTATTTTTCTGGGCTCCAAAATCACTACAGATGGTGACTGCAGCCATGAAATTAAAAGATACTTACTCCTTGGAAGGAAAGTTATGACCAACCTAGACAGCATATTCAAAAGCAGAGACATTACTTTGCCAACAAAGGTTCGTCTAGTCAAGGCTATGGTTTTTCCTGTGGTCATGTATGGATGTGAGAGTTGGACTGTGAAGAAGGCTGAGCACCGAAGATTTGATGCTTTTGAACTGTGCTGTTGGAGAAGACTGTTGAGAGTCCCTTGGACTGCAAGGAGATCCAACCAGTCCATTCTGAAGGAGATCAGCCCTGGGATTTCTTTGGAAGGAATGATGCTAACGCTGAAACTCCAATACTTTGGCCACCTCATGCGAAGAGTTGACTCATTGCAAAAGACTCTGATGCTGGGAGGGATTGGGGGCAAGAGGAGAAGGGGACGACAGAGGATGAGATGGCTGGATGGCATCATGGACTCGATGGACGTGAGTCTGAGTGAACTCTGGGAGTTGGTGATGGACAGGGAGGCCTGGCGTGCTGCGATTCATGGGGTCGCAAAGAGTCGGGCATGACTGAGCGACTGATCTGATCTGATCTGATCTGAATGCATATTGAGTGCTTACAATAAACCAGAATCTAAGTACATTGTATGGTTAACTCTTTTAATCCTCATTACCACTCCATGTATTATTATCTCCATTTGGCAGATGGGGAAGCTAAGGGACAGAACATGAAGGTGACTTGCCCAAGGTCACACAACTAGTAAATTCACAAACTCAAGTTCTGGCTCGAAAACCCACATCCTTGGCCAGTCTGCTCTGCTCCTCTCCAGTGTGCTGTTTCCCTTCACTGTGAATAAAGATTTCCTCTACAGTTCATCTGTTGTTGAATTCATGCCTGAAATTCATGTAATCAAACAAATGTTGTGAAATGTTATTGAGCCTCAGATTACAAAGTTTGAACACTTCTTACCTAAAAGTTAGTGCATCTTATTTTTGCCCCCCAATGGGATCGAATGCACATGCTACAGTGTAAGGAGTGGAGTTAGAGCAAAAAGTGGTGATTATTCTTGAATATTTTCTGAGTCCTTGGTTTAATCTCATGAGCTATCTGTGTCTCACTGCAGGGAACAGATCTTTTAGATTTAGGAAGCAGTTTAGACCTCCAGTGACATATAAGAGGTTGAGTGAATCCTTCCTCTACACTCACATTTACCCTAGAGTTGCCCTCCAGGTGGTATTTTATTGCCTGAGTAATGCCACTAACAGGGAGTAGCAAGCCCAACAATGCTTATTCTATTTTATTTATGTTTATTGTGTTAAAATCCACAGAGAGAAGTATCCATTAAGAGAGGACTGCGCTTCACTCAACTACCTCAGTGGTTTGGGAAGGGCTGAAGAAGCACTTAATAGTGATTGTATGAACAAGTCTATTTATTCTAAATATCTCCATTACTTTTACATAAGGCTCTCTTCATAGATAGGTTTATGTTTTTATGGAATTTTAAAAATATACAAAATAAATATTTCTGGACACTTAATTTGTTGTAATATGTTGCATACATATTAAAAAGTTCCATACAATTAAATATCATTTTGACTTTATTTTCATCATATACTTTTCAAATGTACTGTTTGTTATCCATTACTGGCCCAACTGTGTCTTTATTATTTTATATTTTGCCTTTTTTAAAACTTTGAGTATCACTTTTCCTCCTTATACTGAGATATGTATTCTTTCTTCTTCTTATTGAAGTCTTTCAGCCAACTAAACCAAACCTACTAAACGCTGAATTTAAGCTCAGTATATGTATTAGTTGATCTTAGGAAATCACTTTTATGGCAAGAGGGGCACAACACTAAGAAGGAAAAGAATTTCTAGGCAGTTCATGTGTTGTGACCTTAAAACTAAAGAAGTTGGTATTTCCAAGGACGTTTCCACTGCAATAGTCTTGGTGATTTTTTTAATACTTATTTTTGTATATTTATTTTTCTAAATTTGTTTTTCTATATTTATGTGGCTACACTGGATCCCACAGTGTTGCAGCATGTGGTTTTTTAGTTGCAGCCTGCAAGATCTAATTCCCTGACGAGGGACTGAAACCCGGCTCGCTGAACTGCCCCTGGACCACCAGGGCAGTGCTGTCTTGGTGATTTCTAAAGAGTTTTTGTATTGTATTACTGTCCAGATTATCATTTTAGGTCAAGACCCCTTAGAATTTATAAGTCTGGCCAACCAATTACATTGCATTTTAGTATTTTAATATGAAAAAATTTTTTTCAAACAGGTTTTAGGCCAAACACATTTCTACAACTTCCTTTGTGGTAACCTATTTTAGAGCTTTAAATAGTCTTGTCATGTTTGGGGTTTTTTTGTGTTTTTTTTTTTTAAGATTTCTAAGCCAAAATTTCTGGCAGTCATTTCCATCTCCTGCATTATTAATAAAAATAATAAATTATAAAAGGATTTTCTAACTCAGACCTTCAAAGCTTTTCTTATTTGACAGTTAATGAAACTGCCACAGCATCATGGCTGCTAAAGAACCTGTTAAGATGTTTGAAATATTAGTATCATACCACCACCTAGGTCTTATCACTGCCAAAAGTGAAATAAAAGCATGAAGCAGACATTATTAAAGTAGTCTTGTGTTGAAACAAAATCAGTAAATGATTGAATCTGAAAATAATCTCAAGATATTCATCTCTGCATCTGATTCTTTATATGAAAGCCCCAACCTCAGTGTACTTCTTTAAACTCAGGATATTAAGTCAGTTGGGGTTATTTGAAGTTAAAATACAGTATTTTTCAAAAATTCAGAAAACTGTTTAGTCTTATTACAGATTAAAGTGGTAATGCATGTGTGTTCCTGTATCAGTCATGCTAAATCACTTCAGCCGTGTCCAACTCCTTGTGACCCTTTGGACAGTAGCCTGCCAGGCTCCCCTGTCCATGGGATTTTTCAAGCAAGAATACTGGAGCAGGTTGCCATTTCCTCCTCCAGGGGCTCTTCCTGACCCAGGGATTGAACCTGAGTCTCCTGTGTCTTCTGCATTGCAGATGGATTCTTTAGGCTTGAGAAGGTAATATTTGAGCAAAGACTTGAAGGAAGTGAGGGAGGTGGTTAGGCACATCTAGGGAAAGAACATTCTGGGCAGAGGAAATAGCCATTTCTAAGTCCTAAGGCTCCAGGGTCCCCTAGGCTAGTCAAGGAACCACAAGAAGGCCACTATGACCAGGGTGGGGTAAGAAAGCTGAGAGGAGCAAATGAAGACATAGGGAAGTGAAGTGATAGACCATGACAAAGAGTTGGGCTTCACTCTGAATGACATGGGGAGTCACTGAAGCATTTTCAAACTTGTGGATTTTTGCCAGTTTCAGAGTGTTTTTTTTTAATGGCTTTTCAGTGGCTTAAGTTTACATTTTCTCTTATTAGAAAAGTTGAGCATCTTTTCATGTCTAAATGCCATCTATATTTCCTTTACCTAGACTGTATTCACCCAAGAAGGAAATGGCAACCCACTCCAGTACTCTTGCCTGGAGAATCCCATGGATGGAGGAGCCTGGTGGGCTGCAGTCCTGGGGTTGCTCAGAGTCGGACACGACTGAACTACTTCACTTTCACTTTCAAGAACTGGAGAAGGAAATGGCAACCCACTCCAGTGTTCTTGCCTGGAGAATGCCAAGGATGGGGAAGCCTGGTGGGATACTGTCTATGGGGTCACATAGAGTCGGACACGACTGAAGCAACATAGCAGCAGCAGCAGCAGACTGTATTCAAGTCCTTCCCCCATTTTGAGATTTGTCTTTTTCACATTGATTCATATGAGTTTTTTATACTCAAGAAATTAGCGTTTGGTCTGTTACTTTAGTTACAAATTCACTTAACACCTTAAATAGTCTATAGTCACCTGGATTTTGCATTCTTGTGTTGCATTTCAAACTTTAGACCTTGGCAAAGATATTGCAATTTTATATGAAAATTAATTCATGATTCTTCACCCCTGTGTTAAATCATATATACAGAAAAATCATTTCTGAAATAAAATGTTAAGAAGTTCCTAGAAGCAGTTTTTAATTAACTGTTTATCCATAAAAACAAGTAGTAAAAAAAGTATTTTAAGTATCACTGTATACATATGTGATGGTCTATTTATTTTATAGCATACATTTTCTTTATTTAGTTTTGGGCATAAGTTCAAAGTTTAAGATACAAAAAGATAACACACTAAAAGTAACTTTGTTCTCAGCTCACCACTTTCGAATTTCTCTTCCCTTAAGCAACTACTGCTCCCACTTTCTCATGTATCTTTCCAGATATTTTATACAGATGCACAAACTCTGTTTGCTCTAAGTGAACACATTCCCAACCTCAGTTAATCTACATTTAAGAATCAGTAATACTGATCGAGACATGACACGCATGTGGAAAGAAAGTGGATCAGAGTTGATTGTAAAGCATCCACTTGTTTCTGATGCAGTAGAAAAGCAGTCGAGGAAACAGTAGTTATTCTTGTTCTTTGTATAGAACTTTCATGTTATTTTTTTTACCTTGAAGTGATTGTGTAATTTAGATATTATTGTTATCGCCATTTTACAGATGAGGAAACAGACTCAGAGAGGTTAAAGCCAGAGAGCACAAAATCAGTAGGTGATAGTGCTAGGACTTAGACTCAAGACTCTTGATTCCAATTCTCTGAACTTTCTTCAGTAGCTCCATAGGTAATAGCCTTAGCTGTTTTGAAGAAGAAAAGAAAAATATCAACTTCCCTAAATCGAATGAGGAAATTGAAACGAGGCAAAAAGCAATAGGGATAGTCTTGCTGAGACTATTTGCTATTGCCATCTCTGGGTGTAACATACATCTTTCTCATATGGCTTAATTTTTCCAACAAGACCTTCTCCTTAAAAGGCTTATACCTGGGGTGGGTTTTCACTAATGTTCAGTTTTCCAACTTTTCTGGGAATGCAATGGAGCAGGAGTTACCAAAGTATGTATAGATTGAGGAAAATAAAGTGATCCTAAGTTTTGGTTCTAGTAGAATGAAGTCAAGAAGGCAATGGCACCCCACTCCAGTACTCTTGCCTGGAAAATCCCATGGAAGGAGGAGCCTGGTAGGCTGCAGTCCATGGGGTCGCTGAGAGTCAGACGCGACTGAGGGACTTCACTTTCACTTTTCACTTTCATGCATTGGAGAAGGAAATGGCAACCCACTCCAGTGTTCTTGCCTGGAGAACCCCAGGAGCCTGGTGGGCTGTGGTCTGTGGGGTTGCACAGAGTCGGAAACGACTGAAGCGACTTAGCAGCAGCAACAGAATGAAGTCAATGTCAGGACAGTCTCTTAGAGGAAAACTTAAAAGAAAATGCTGTTCTGAAATTTCTTCTCATGACTGAACTGAGTGCCCAGGACACAGGTTTTGGTGGAGAAACCCTTAGAATGAACATTTTTAAGTTAAATTGGGCTTTTCAGTTTTTAGTTTCCTTATCTAAAGTCTGAAAGAGGTAGATAAAACATAAATTGTCCTTGTGAGCAGGGCAGGCTCTAATTTCTCTCTAAGGATCCAGCTAAAGGACCATCAATTTAGCTTTTTCTTTGAGGAACAACAGTTAAGAATGACAAGGTCAGGCCTTGCCCCTCCCCCACAACTATTAACTGCTTTTTTTTGTCTGTTAAAAGGTTAGGAGGTGAGTAGATTTTCCTAAGAGGGGCATGTGCCAACTAAGTAGTTGCTTAGGGCAGACTATCCCTGTTGCTTAGAGCAAAGCTGGGGGACAAAAAAATTTTGGAGGGGAAAGAATTACAAAATGAAATGGTCATGTTGGGGAAAATAATCAGAACTTTGTTGTACTTTCTTACACTTATTTTGGGGTTTAGAATTGTTTATATTTTGAATTATATTTGGGAGGTTGTAGATCCTAATCTTTTTAGTCTTGGAGCCTCTAAAGGTCTGAATCAGGCTCTTGACACATGCTCCAGGGAACTCTGAAATTTTAAATCCACAACTGGGAGGCTGCTAATCATACAGGTACTATGGGATTAAAATATAAACAACCTTCATGACGTATCTGGATCAGAAATGGAGAGTAAATCTATCTCACCACCCATAATTCATTTTCTAGTCAAAGAAGCTCAATTGAGTGTTAACACAGCAGGCCATTGGATAATAACGAAAAAAAAGAACCAACATGTACCCTGAGAAAAAAGCAGGGAGAGCATATTGACAAAAGGGAAGAGAGAAAAAAAAAAAAAAACATGAAGGTGAGGCTGGATCAATGCTTACCTACCTAAATTTGATTCAACTGGTAATAGTGAAGCCCTGAAGAGTCTTGAGAAAGAGACATGATACAAATGCTGCTTGAGAAAGACTGGACTAGTAAGTAAACATAAGATGGATTGGAAGAGAAAATATAACATGTTGAAAGACAACTAGAAATCTGGTGGAGGAGGAATCCACAAGATTTTGTGATTAGGTGTAGGGGATGAAGGAGCAGGAGAGTCAGTGATAACAAAAAGGACAGCATGGGCTGGGTTTTTTTTTTGGTGAGTTTGGCAGTCCTGTTTATTGAAAACCAATGACACAGTTAACAGTCCAAAAGAGGGGAGTAGGGGGAGAGTACAGTTTAAATCTGCTTTATTTCATAAGGGAAAGAAGGGAACTCAAGAGTATTTTCCTTTTCCTTTTATCTTGACCTCATTTCCAAAGCTTGTACTTCCTAATAGTTCATTTCAGGATAGTCTGAGAATTACCACATGGCAAAAGGAAACGTCATAGACGTGAGCGGTTAATTGAATGTAAAGAGTTACAGATCAAATGAATCAAAAGACAGGAGAGGAAAATGGGAGGTTCACATAGACAGGATAACAACGTATTGAAAATCCAAAGTTAGAGCACAGACTCACTCCGGAGGAGGAAAAAAACCCAGCATGCAGTGTTTCTCATTTTTTGTTTGGTGGATGACCTTTGAGAGAGGTGTGTCTTTTGTTTCTGGGTCATTTTCAAGCCAGCAGTGCCCCTCAGTTCAAATCTGGATGATCTGAAAGTCACAGCAAGAGAAGAATCAGTATCTTGCACATAGTAGGCATTCAGTAAACATATTTGGAATGAAGAAACGAAGGGTTTTCAGGACTTAGTGTGTGTGCATGAAGCAGAAAAACAAATCAGAATCATTCAGCTGCAAAGAAGAAATGGCCTTATAGTACATACACTGCAACTCACTGGAAACCCCACTACTGACTAAAAAGATGAAAAATGCAGCAATGACTCTCTGGTTTTCTTTGGCTTATAATTCCTGAGAGCTGTTTCCTTTTATCTTGGTTTCTTTTCAAGACCAGAATGACCCTCTGAAATTCAGATCTGGATAAAAATGGGTTCTTTTCAAGACCAGAATGACCCTCTGAAATTCAGATCTGGATAAAAAAGAGATTAATGAGTTATGGCAAAGGCAAAAAACTTGAGGTCTCTCAGCTCTTATGATCTTGTCCATGACCAGCTATGAAAGCCAAGACCCCATGGGGTAGTCTTATTTTTATTCCACTTTTCTTCAAAAAATTCCAATCATGATGTCTGTGTTTAACAGAGCCAGGGATACTTCTCAACAAAGAAATATCCAAACCTTTACCACTGTCATCTCCCAATTGCATGTTGCTATTTTCTACTCACCAGAGTGCCTCTCAGGTCTGTTTAATCTAGATGTGCGGTGATAACCTTCCAGAAAAGAGCTGTGAAAAGGAAGACCAGCCTCTAGATCCCCATCTTGGGCACCTTCTCCAGGGCCTGGCTACATCACTGGTCTCTTTATCTTCAGTCTCTGCCTGTCCCTGATTATTCACATGCTTGTGTTTCCCAATCCTAGAAAATACCCTTCCATTTGGCTCTCCTCCACCAGACTATGTAAAGACAAGTTTTTACTTTGTATTCCAGCTTTTTGACCTTCCTTCCAGCAGCCTCTCAACCACAGTAATCTGGCTTCCACTCCCACTGTGCTAAAGACAGCTGCTTCTGGAAAAGGTTACTGAAATCATATGAAAGATAATATAGGAGGTCTTCGTTGAATTCCTCATCCTACATCCTCTCTGTAGTGTTGGACTCTATAGAGTACTTCTTTCCCGGCCTCTGAAATACTGCTCCTCCTCCTTATACCTTCCTGGACAGTTTTTTTTTTTCCTCTTTTCATTCACTCCTAAAATTTTGCCTATTGCTGAAATGTTGGTACTCCTAGAGGGTCTACCCTTGAGTCTCTTCTCGTGCCAACACACTCCCTGAGTGATATAAAACTGATCC
Source organism: Bos mutus (assembly GCF_027580195.1). Classification (NCBI taxonomy): domain Eukaryota; kingdom Metazoa; phylum Chordata; class Mammalia; order Artiodactyla; family Bovidae; genus Bos; species Bos mutus. The sequence goes on along the minus strand of NC_091629.1, from coordinate 50,400,010 downwards.
CTTAACTTCAGGTACTGCCTGAAAATTCCCAAATCTTCATGTCCAGGCTGCCTCCACTCCTGGAGCTCTTAAAAACAGATGCACAGCAGCTTAATTAGAAAACAAATGATCTAGGGACTTACCTGGCAGTCCAGTGGTTTGATCCCTGGTCGGGGAACTAAGACCCTGAATGCCAAGTGCTGCGGCAAAAAAAAAAAAAAATCCAGTACAGGAAAATCTTTATCCATTTCATCTCCACTAATCCTGACATTTCTTTGCTGAAAAATCTAATAGGAGGTGAGTCTCAATGCAGACACTACATGCCAATACCCCTTTCAGAAGATAATAAGATGGTCCTGAAGTCAGCTAGAAGAAAGCAGAGCTAGAAGTACCACATTTGAGTTTGGGGGAAGGAGTTTGAGTTTTTACTCATTTGATACCCAGACTGCAGCTGGTCCCCAAGTCCCAGCCCTCCCTATGTATGGGGAATGTAGAAGACTGGGAAAATGCTCAGGGGAGAGGGACGACCTTCTAGGATCCCACACACAACAGTTCCAGAACTGATCTTATCCGTCTGGTTATACTCCATTCTAGTTGAGAGTATCACCTTTCGTAGCCCAAAGGGAAACCTGTGTTATTGGAGACTCCTCCTCTTCAGCAGGGCCCCTTTCAGCTCTAGGACAGAGCTGTCTCTGCAGAAGGGCTCCTATCTATACTGGACTCATCTCCCACCATCTCCATACCTCTGCTCTCTACCCCCAACTAACCCATATGTGACACCCAGAGGAACCTGGTTGCACAGACTTCACCTCCTTTTATTAAAATCTCCATGCTTTTACCCTTCTGAGATCCTTTGCAACCTAACTGGACCTGCTTCCGTTTTCATCTCTGGTGACTCCTTCCCTCATCCAAGCAATAATGGGCTCTTTGTCATTTTTAAACACACCATACTAAGTACTGAGTGCCAACTATGCCAGTCACTAATCCATAAACTCTGGAATACACTGAACATAAAAAGAAGGTTCCTGCTCTCACGCAACTCACGTTTTAGTAGGAAGAGCCAGCAAATAAACAAGATAATTTCAGATAGTAATAAGGTGCTATGAAGACAATGATACAGGTGTGTGTGTGTGTGTGTGCGTGTGTGTGTGTGCGTGCGTGCGTGTGTGTCAGGGGGAGAGATGCGGTTAGCTATTTTAAATACAGTGCTCAGCGATAAGCTTGACAAGGTGACTTTTTGTTGGATGATGAGAAGGAGCCAGACAAGCAAAGATCCCATGTAGAGTATTTGGGGTTGTTTGACCAGCATGTGAGAAACGCTTTGAGGTAATAATTAGTTTGGCAGTTTGGCATGTCCAAGGTTCCAAAACAAAGCAGGTTGGAACTTATTACATACCTAAGAAAGGGGACAATGCCCTAGATGAGGTGGGACCAGATCACATGGGGCCTTATAGGCCATGGAAAGAAGTTTGGAAATTATTTTAAGAGCAACAGGAATCTATTGAAGGATCTTGAGTGAAGGACTGAGGAGCTCTGATTTACCTTTTTAAAAGATTCTGGCTCTTCCTGGAGAAGGGGTTTTTGATGGAGCAGAAGTGTAAGCCTTCAGACCAGTTCCATGCCTTCAGGCTTATGCTCAGGCCATTCCTAAATCTGGAATGACAAGTTTTTACTGGGTTCCAGGGTCCCAGTTCCTAGGGCCCAGGGAGCTGAGGAAGTGCCCCTTACTCTCAGCTCTTTCAGCCCAGGTCAAGCCTCGTTTAGCCATCAAAAAGAGATGGACAGGTGTCTGCTAATATCTTTACCTCATCAACTCCTCAGTGATTCTAAAAGACCGCTCTATAGGCGCTGGAGACTCTGAGGAGTATCCGACGAGGCCCTCCCCTGCCCTTGATGCTGTGGGATCACTTTTTTCAGTTCCCTCCTCCGTTTCCTAACTCAGAGAGCAAGTCTCGATCAAACTGTGATTGGAGTCCTGGGGCAGGGAGGCCCATGGGTTGGCGGGGCAGAAGACGTTTCTTCCTAAGATGAACGGGGCCACCTCGCAATTGGTAGCCCTGCCTGAACCAGAGCCACCAAGAAAGGGATGCGCCGCTGGCGCCAAAGCTGGATACAGACTACAACTCCCGGCAGACCCTGCGCGCGGACTGCCGATCCCTCCGCTACCAATTTGCCCCGCCGGCTGTGTCCACCGCTGCCCGCCAAGGGCCAAGTTCAGGTGTTTTAGGCCCCGAAGTCGGTCTTCTTATCACATATCCGGAGAGGGCCGGCTGGGAGCCCTGGAGGAGAAACGGACTTTTTAGAGGAGAAACGCGGATGCAGACCATCGAAGAGACGTCGTCCTGCAGCTCCCGATTTTCGCGCGCTTTTCGCGCGGGTGGTTGTGGGTAGCGCGCCCAGGAGGGAGAAAGGAGCCGGGGGGCTGTGACCGCGCCGCCCGCCGGGCCTGAGGGGATGGACGAGGACGATCCCCACGCCGAGGGGGCGGCAGTGGTCGCCGCGGCCGGGGAAGCGCTGCAGGCCCTGTGCCAGGAGCTGAACCTGGACGAGGGGAGCGCGGCCGAAGCCCTGGACGACTTCACTGCCATCCGGGGCAACTACAGCCTAGAGGTGAGCGGCGGCAGGTGGGGCGGCGGGACCGAGCTCGCCAGACCCCACCCCCGCCCCGCCCCTACCCCACCCTGTGGGGCGGTGGGAGTTTCCCCACCGGGAAGGGTCTCTGCCCAGGCGGGCGCCGAGGAGTGCGAAGCTGGAAGGGAGGGTATAGATCCCATTTCTCCATTTATTTTGAGGCGGGAAACAAGTCCGGAAAAGGAGTGGCTTTTCCAAGGTCACACTCCACTCAGAGGTCGTCCCCAGGTCTTCAGACCAGCGCCACAGACGTCTTGAGACTGCCCTTAAGTCCATTTGAGAAGCAAATACCATAACGATAAAAGCCGGAATGACTTGTGTGCCAAGACACCGCTGCCCAGCGCTTTAGATGTGTCGTCTTACTTGGTTCTCTCCACAACCCTTTGACTATGTTCTGTGATCCCCATTACACAGATGAGGAAGCTGAATCCCAAAGAGGTTAAGCCCAAGGTCGCCCGGTTAATGGTGGAGCCAGACTCAGTCTAAGCCATAATCTCTCTACCCTGCCGGCCCGAAATGTGGGTTACTTTTTTGCCGTATTGCCGCGACACAGCTATTTCATCAGAGCCAATTGTGCACACAAGGCTTATCTCTGGGCCCCAGATTCCTCCTCTCTCAGACGGGGATAATTAGATGGTCTTGACGCTAAACACAGTGTCTGTCTCTGAACAGAATAAAATGTAAGCTATCATTAGATTTTCCCCAGCCATTCTTGGGTTAACTTCTCACAACAGCTCTGTGACACGACAGGGCAGGGAGTATTAATCCTGCTGTCCAGGTATCAAGACCAGGAGGGTTGTGTTGCCCAGGTTCGTTCTGCTAATCATCGCAGAAACCCAAACAAGCATAAGCCCAATATAGAGGTAGAATTATGATGGAATATATTTGCAGTGGCCTCATGATCAAAAGTTTTTGTGATCTAAGAGGAGTGTTCTGACTCATCACCCAGTAGAATAGTTAATCGCTGAGTTCAGAGGCATGGAGTTGGAAATTTGGAGTTGACTGTGTATGTGTGTGTCAGTATATGAGGGAGAAGAAGAGAGACTCTTGTTTGTCTCCAGGGTAGGACTGGATAGACTGGATTAAGGACAGTCATCTGCATCTCGGGTGACACGACTGGAAAGCTGAGGAAAGGAGGAGAAAGTAAGGGAGATTATAACTTACAGCCTCTCGATTGAAAACAAACTTTTTAGAAGCCAGAGAAAGCGTTTCTGACATCCCAAGTCTTCATTTAGTCTCTCATTGAATGTGCATTGCTGAGTGTAGACTGTATTGAAGGCATTAAACTAGGCGCTTCTTTCAGATTCTTGAATATGCCTAGCTTGCTCCTAACTTTCTCCATGCCAGTCCCTCTGCCTGGAAACTTCACTCCCCACTCCAGGGAAAGTTTAAGAGCCGAATCTCCAGTTAGGCAGAGTTGATCAGGATATCTTAATGTTTGACTTAATTCACAGTTGTGTTGAATTAAGATTTTGTGTTTATTCTATCTAAAGTGTTTTATTTTCCTCTTCTTTGTTGCTTTGTTTTTGGTGAAAGGCATTTTCATGTATCTACTGCTTCCTAAGAATCCCTCTGCCCAATCCCTATCCCCTCTAGTCTACCTGACAAGCTCCTGATTACCCACCCCACTTCACCCGTACATTTTGGTGGTTTATCACCACTTACTACTTTTGTCTCCCTCTGTGAACCCTTCTGTGACCCCCCAGTCAAAATCAGTTGCTCACTACACTATATTCTCCCATAACACTTTATTTTCAATTCTTAAAACGTGTATCTCACCAATTATAGATAACAGTATCTGTTTCTCTTAGTTCTACACTTGGAGTTTTATAAGGTCAGAGTGTTTTTGTATTTTGAAGGCCTAGTATCAAGAAACTAATTTAAATACTATAGGTGCTTTTTATTTTTAGAAAAAAAGTCAAAGTAGTAATTTTGGTTCTTAAAGTTTCTCTATATTAATCGTGTTTTTGTCTAGTAGCCTGTATCCAAAAGCTCTATAATACTTGGGTGTTATACCCACACAATTCGTTAATCAAGGCTTCTAAAAGTATTCAACCTTAAGCTTACCTGCCTCAAGCAATTAAGACTTTTCACTACTTTAGGGCAGGAACACTGGGTCTTAGATTTATTAGTAGCTACCAATTTCTGCTCACTCCTTTTGGATTATTGCAGGAAATCTTTATTAGTCATTTTTATTCTGCTAGAGTCTGGTCTTAAAGAGGATCTGCACTACAGTATTGTGTTATGGTATGAGATTTGTGGCTAGTTCTTAATTTCATGTAAAGCTCAGCAATGAAGTCATAAAGTGAATCTAGCTTCAATAGCTCAAGTCTAGTGTTGAATTCTCAAATGTCACCTTTTTTGTAGCATTGCAAATTGAAATATCTGCTAAGATAGAGAGCCATACTTAGACTGTTTTAAAGATTAGGGTAAATAATTCCCCCAATTTCTGCCTCACAAAACTGACAATCTCCTTTATGTTGAACACGATAGGTATTAGTTTTTATATGTGTGATTCTTTTGCCATGATTCTACTCTGTTCTTTCCTTTTCTCTGCCTAAGTGATTAAAAAAGAAACAAAATGATAGAAAGGAACTTCCACATCATCAAGGCCATGACTGGTGTTATAATACTGAAAAAGCTAATGCTGAGAAATTGAGAACTTTTTCAGTAATATTAGATTTGGGGTATAGATGAGAGATCTATATTTAGATTAATATCAATTTACCATGTTACACAGGACTGAGAGTAAGGAATTTTATACCCATTTTTGCTACCAACTAAGCTTTCTGACCTTGGGCAAATAGCCTCACTTCTCTCGCCTGTTAATACAGTATGAAAATTAGACCAGATAATCCTAAGATCTCTTTTGAGTCTAGAATTCAAGTGTTCTAACGAAATATATCCATTTTGCTGTTTTATCTTTTGCCTGCCAGGGAGAGGTTATACACTGGTTGGCGTGTTCGTTGTATGTTGCTTGCCGCAAAAGCATCATTCCCACAGTTGGAAAGGGTATCATGGAAGGAAATTGCGTTTCACTTACCAGAATACTACGTTCAGCTAAACTAAGGTAAAGCACTTTGATTTTTCAAACATTACTTTATAAGTCCTGAATTTAACTTTAGAATTTAATTTTTCTTCATTTTAAATCATTTAGCTTCATCCCATTCTAAGGTTTTTTTTTTACAGTTCTCACATTTTTTTCCTAGTTCTCACATTCTTTCTCTGACTTTCTTCCTCAAATTCTAACTTCAACCAAAGGCCCTGTTCTAAATCTTTTTTTTTAATTGAGTTACAATTTATAAGTCATATAATTTACTTACTTGTACAATTCAGTGATTTGGGGTATTTTTTACAGAGTTATGTAACTATCACCACAGGCATTACAGGCATAGAGGTTTTGTTTTTGGGTGTTTTTTTTATTTTGGCTGCACCATGCAGCAGGTGGGAACCTGTGCCCCCTGCATTGGAAGCATAAAGTCTTAACTTCTGTACTGCCAGGAATATTACTAAGTCTTTTTATCTATGATTTTTTCCATTAATATTTTAAGTTTGAGAATAATTTGAAGCTTTCAGAAAAGTTGCAAAAATAAGAAAATTACAAAGACCATCCATACACCCTTGACCTAGACTCACCTTTTAGTGACATTTTACTCCATTTGCTTTATCATTTAATCTTTTTCCCTTAAATAATATATTTTCCTCAACTACTTCAATTTAAGTAGCATCCATTATAGCCCTATACCCCTAAATATTTCAGTATGTATTTCCTTAAATATCTATAGTACAGTTATCCACGTCAACAAAATTAATCCTGATACAATAATTTTCTATAATCTAACATCTCTATTCTAGTTTTATTACTTGACGCAGTAACGTTTTTTCTCTTTTTTGGCTATTCTGGGTCCTTGTTGCCGCTCGTCAGCTTCTGTAGTTGCAGCACAAGGACTCCTCACTGGGAGCACAGGTGCCAGTGCCTGTGGCCTCAGTAGCTGCAGTGTGCGGGCTTGGCGGCTTTATGGCACGTGGGATCTTAGCTCCCCAACCAGGGGTCAGACCCATCCCCTACGTTTGGAAGGTGGATTCTTCACCACTGGACCACCAGGGAAGTCACTAATTTTAAGTGACTATGTAGATCTTTATAGACTTGGGAAAATATGCATCAAATATTGCTAAATCATACTGCAAAATACTGTAGAAGTATAGATTCATACATATACCTGTAAAACTAGAAGATTTTTATTGATTTACCTGTGTGCCAGATATTATGTGCTAATAGTTTACATATCTTTATTCATTTAATCCTCACAGTAATCCTATCAAATAAATCTCATTTTAAAAATGAGGAAGCCAAGTCACCAAGAGGTTAAATTATATCCAGTGGTTATATACCTAAGTGGCAGAGCCTCTGAAGTCCATGCTGTATTACTTATGTATCAGTAAACAAATATACATTAGTGTGTCTTCTCTTAAATTGTATCTTTAATTCAACTTCAGTTTACAAAAAAAAATTAGCCTAAGCAATTTCCAACTTAAAAAGAAAGTTTCATGTGGGAATTCCCTGTCTGTCCAGTGGTTAGGACTATGCACTCTCACTACAAAAGGCCTGGGTTTAATCCCTGGTCAGGGAACTAAGATCCTATAAGACATGAGGTGCTGCCCCCCCAAAAAAAAAGTTTTATGTAAAAATTTGTTCTGCTATTAATAGTGTTAAATATTAGTATCTGTTTTATAATTTGAATTTTAAATTCTTAATAAAGCAGCTGTCTGAGCCTCATTAAGTAGTGAGAAGTAATTTTTCCTTATTTTTTACAAGTTTTTTAGTAACTTGTGATTTAAATCAAGATTATTTTCATTCACTCATTATTTTCATATTTATTAGAACCTGAATGAAAAATTACTTTTCATAATTTTAATTGAAACATTGATATTAATTTTTTACAAAGTAATTTTCTTTTTTGCCTTTTGAGTACCCTTAAAAATAGATGGTGTGCCACTATTGGGACATATGTTCCATATTACCATCTTTTCTCTGTACTTGGTTTTTGCTGGCAGGGTGAGTCATAGCTCCCAGTAAGCCATGCAATCAGCAGGGTAAGCAACCAGTACATTTACAACCATTCTGTCTCACAGCCATTCTGTTTTTCACTTTCAGTAGAGTATTTGTTAAATTATGTGAGATAGCCAACACTTTTTTTTTTTTTAATAAAATAGGCTTTGTGTTAGATGATTTTACCCAACTGTAGGCTAATGTAAGCATCTGAGCATGTTTGAGGTAGGCTAGGCTAAGTTGTGATGTTCAGTAGGTTTAGGTATATTAAATGCATTTTCAACTTATATTTTCAACTTACAGTAGGGTTACAGGTTATATCCTGTAACCCCATTTGTAAATCGAGGAAGATCTGTATACACATAAATAACATAAAGAGAGATGGATGACAAAGCAAATATGCAAAATGCAAAATTGGTGAATACTGTTGAATAAAGAAGTTCTTGTATACAATTCTTGCAACTTTTCTGTAAGTTTGATGCTATTTCAAAATAAAAAAGTTTAAAAGAGAAAAGGGAATGCTTAGATACATTTATGGCACATCCATATAGTGGAATAAAATCCAGCTCTTAACATTATGGAAGGACGTTCATGTGAACTGAGAGGAAATGATCTCCAAAATTATAGGAAAAAAGAGAAGTATAGAATATCTATTGTAGGTAGTATTGTTTCATTTGAGTGGGGAAAAAGTATTTAATTAGGTGTGTATTCATAAATACCCTAAAAAGTTCTGCAAGGATAAATAAGAAACTAGTAACAATATAATCGTGATTTTCTCTGGCTCAGTAGTAAAGAATCTGCTTGCAGTGTAGGAGAGCCAGGTTCAGTCCCTGGATGGGGAAGATATAATTAGTCACTAAGGCAAAGTTGGTTGCTTTAGTGGAAAAAAACTGGGAGGGAGGTGATGGACAAGGAGAGATACTTTCCATCATGTATCCTTCAGTACCTTTGAAATTTTGTAATTATGTACATTACTTATTAAAAAAAAAAAAAAAACTGTCATAGGGTAGCATGATATCCATCTTTGTATAAATATTTTTGCCTATATCTTTGACTCTCTCCTTAGATTCTCATAAAAAGCAATTTTTGGATGAAAGAATTGAGTGTTTTTAAGACTTTATATTCATGTTGCCAAGTTGCCTTTTGGAAGGTAATTACTAATACTTCTAGCATATTTCACTGTATCCTTTTTGGAGTAGCATTTTTTTTTAACAGTCCTGTTGAAATATAATCCACATATCCATTTAAAATATATAGCTCAACAGTTTTTAATATATTCACATACTGACTACAATTTTAGAACATTTTCATCACCCCAAAAAAGATACCTCATACTCATTAGCATTCACGTGTTATACCCCCACTAAATCCCCTTCCTCTGGCAACCACTAATCCACTTTCTGTCTTTTTGCCTATCTTGGACATTTCCTATAAATAGAATCATACAGTATATGATATTTCTTTGTGATTGGCTTCTTTAACTTAGCATAATGTTTTTAAGGTTCATCCATGTTGTAGCAGTATCAGCATTTTATTCCTTTCTATGACTGAATAATTTTCCATTGCGTGGATATAAACATTTTATTAATTTTTTGGTTGATGGACATTTGAGTTGTTTCCACTTTGGACTCTTATGAATAATGTTGCTATGAATGTGTACAGCTTTTTATGTAGACGTATTTCTCATTTCTCTTAGATGTATGTATAAGGATTGCTGTGTCCTGTGGTAACTCTGGTTAACCTTTTGAGGAGCTATCAAGCTGTTTTTCAAAGTGACTATACTAGTCATTCTATGAAGATTCCAATTTATCCACATCTTGTCAACACTTATTATCTACCTTTTTTTTTTTAAGATTTACTTATTTGTTTATTTATTTATGGTTCTGCTGGGTCTTCGTTGCTGCACAAGCTTTCTCTAGTTGAGGTGAGCAGGGGCTACTCTCGAACTGTGGTATGCGGGCTTCTCATTGCAGTGGCTTTTGTTGGGGAGCACGGGCTCATTAGTTGTGGCTCCCATGCTCTAGACCATAGGCTCAGTAATTGTGGTGCATGGGCTTAGTTGCCCTGCAGTATGTGGGATATTTCCAGATTAGGGATCAAACCTGTGTCCCCTGCATTGGCAGCAGATTCTTAACCACTGGACTACCAAGGAAATTCCTATCGGTTTTTTTTTTTTAATAGTCAAGTGCCCATGAAGTGCTGTCTCATCATGGTTTTGATTTGTATTTCCCTAATGTCTAATGATGTTGAGCATCTTTCATATGCTTTTTTGGAGTACTGTATTCTTTGTAATAGATTTTCAATGAAACAAAAACTTTTGAAAGCTGTGAAGTTTACTTTGTATTTTAATTTAGTTTAAAAAAATCACATTCATAGTTTAAGTGATATCAGTCCTGGCAATGGCAACCCACTCCAGTACTCTTGCCTGGCAAATCCCATGGACCGAAGAGCCTGGCTGCAGTCCATGGGGTTGCTAGGAGTCGGACACGACTGAGCGATTTCACTTTCACTTTTCACTTTCATGCGTTGGAGAAGGAAATGGCAACCCACTCCAGTGTTCTTGTCTGGAGAATCCCAGGGACGGGGGAGCCTGGTGGGCTGCTGTCTATGGGGTCTCACAGAGTCTGACATGACTGAAGTGACTTAGCAGTAGCAGTAGCATTAAGGCTCTTTTGTTTGTTTTCAAACACTCTGATAAACTTTGTTCCAGGTTCAGTTTAGTTCGTTTCAGTCACTCAGTTGTGTCCGACTCTGTGACCCCATGAATTGCAGCACGCCAGCCCTCCCTGTCCATCACCAACTCCTGGAGTCCACCCAAACTCATGTCAGTCGAATCAGTGATGCCATCCAACCATCTCATCCTCTGTCATCCCCTACTCCTCCTGCTCCTAATCCCTCCCAGCATCAGAGTCTTTTCCAATTAGTCAACGCTTCTCATGAGGTGGCCAGAGTATTGGAGTTTCAGCTTTAGCATCAGTCCTTCCAAAGAACACCCAGGATTGATCTCCTTTAGAACGGACTGGTTGGATCTCCTTGCAGTCCAAGGGACTCTCAAGAATCTTCTCCAACACCACAGTTCAAAAGCATCAATTCTTCAGCACTCAGCTTTCTTCACAGTCCAACTTTCACATCCATACATGACCACTGGAAAAACCATAGCCTTGACTAGACGGACCTTTGTTGGCAAAGTAATGTCTCTGCTTTTCAATATACTATCTAGGTTGGTCATAACTTTTCTTCCAAGGAGTAAGCGTCTTTTAATTTCATGGCTGGAGTCACCATCTGCAGTAATTTTGGAGCCCAAAAAAATAAAGTCTGACACTGTTTCCACTGTTTCCCCATCTATTTCCCATGAAGTGATGGGACCAGATGCCATGATCTTCGTTTTCTGAATGTTGAGCTTTAAGCCAACTTTTTCACTCTCCTCTTTCACTTTCATCAAGAGGCTTTTTAGTTCCTCTTCACTTTCTGCCATAAAGGTGGTATCATCTGCATATATGAGGTTATTGATATTTCTCCTGGCAATCTTGATTCCAGCTTGTGCTTCCTCCAGCCCAGCGTTTCTCTGGGCTCTGCATATAAGTTAAATAAGCAGGGTGACAATATACAGCCTTGATGTACTCCTTTTCCTATTTGGAATCAGTCTGTTCCATGTCCAGTTCTGTTGCTTCCTGACCTGCATATAGGTTTCTCAAGAGGCAGGTCAGGTGGTCTGGTATTCCCATCTCTTTCAGAATTTTCCACAGTTTATTGTGATCCACACAGTCCAAGGCTTTGGCATAGTCAATAAAGCAGAAATAGATGTTTGGGATAGCAATATATACATTGGATTTATATGAGAACATATTAGTTACGGCTCTTATTTATTAAAAAGAAAAAAAAAAAAAAAACAGATACCAGCTACCAACTTTGGCTCTCTTAAGGAGAAAAAAAATGTATTGAAAGAATATTGGATAGCTGACAAAGTCTTTAGGATAACTTAAGAAATTAGGCTTAGAAAATGACCAGGAGAAAGAGAAGCTGGCTACACAACCAAAAAGCGTATCACAGAACCCATCTAATAGGTACACAGCTTGCATGGCCAGCAGTGCTGTCCCTGGATTTTGGCAATGTTTTTGTCCCTAGGAGCTGCTATTGAGCTCCATAAGAATTTACCACTTCCTCATTTCTATGCTGTCACCTCCAGATTCAAAAACCAAACAGATATATATGATTAAGGACCTCAGGTTTTATGCCTTCACCCTAAGTTCCAATGCAGCTTACCGTTCTAGTAGAAAATCCTCAGACAAAGGAAAGAATAGAATTTCACATGCTGAGCATCCCTGTCTCCAACAAAGTCCTCTATAAGAGACTATAATTTTGTCAGCCAAAAAAATTTTAGTAATCTAGCTTTTTTTCTTTTGTTGCTGCTCTTGATAAGAATCTTTTAAAAAGACTCAAATTCTTAGATTTCAGTCAGCATGTCTGGAGTTTGAACTTCTACAGACAACTAACTGATGATTTCTTCCACCACCTTTAAAAAAAAATTACATTCATTATTCTGTAATATCACTAGACACTTAAATGAACTTTAACACTACAAAATTTCAGTCCAAGACCATACTAACATGGGAACATAAAAAAATGCACTTATAATTGTATAAACCAGAAATGTAGAGCCATAGTCCATTAGGTGATTTTTCTGGGTATGTTCTACCTTCTTAGGTATATATTGATGTTTGATAGTAGAACCACGTGTTGTAACACAAACACTTGAATTTTATTCCTGCCCTGTAATAGTCTGGTGCTTTGTGATCAACTTCCAGAATCTAATATTGAGACAGGCTGTCTTTCCTCAGACTAGTTTTTAGTTTTGTGAACTCATCAGTCTGTTGACTAACATTTACTTTGTAATTTATATGCAGAGTATTGTCTAGGTACTACAGGGACTAAAAAAAGTAGATAGATACTGGAGAGGGCAATGGCACCCCACTCCAGTACTCTTACCTGGAAAATCCCAAGGACGGAGGAGCCTGGTAGGCTGCAGTCCATGGGGTCGCTAGAGTCAGACATGACTGAGCAACTTCACTTTCACTTTTCACTTTCATGCATTGGAGAAGGAAATGGCAACCCACTCCAGTGTTCTTGCCTGGAGAATCCCAGGGACGGGGGAGCCTGGTGGGGTGCCGTCTATGGGTCGCACAGAGTCGGACACGACTGAAGTGACTTAGCAGCAGCAGCAGATAGGTACTACCTACATAGTCAAAGATATTTTATGTATTGACTGTTAAGTTCTCACAGTGATTCTGGGAACCAAAGTAATTTCATAGCACTTGAAATGGGGTTTTTTTTGTCTCTCTTTTTTAAAAAATAAATTCAGGGATTTTAATGAAGATTCTTAGGTATAAGTAGAGTGTCTCCTTTTCTTACCATTATGTGGATTCATTTTAAATTTGCTTTTTTCTGTTTGTTTAGTTTAATACAGTTTTTTAGTAAAATGAAGAAATGGATGGACATGTCAAACCTGCCACAAGAATTTCGTGAACGTATAGAAAGGCTAGAAAGAAATTTTGAGGTGTCTACTGTAATTTTCAAAAAATTTGAGCCAATTTTTTTAGATATATTTCAAAATCCATATGAAGAGCCACCAAAGTTACCAAGAAGCAGGAAGCAGAGGTGAGACACTTTATCCTCATATAATTGACATAGAAATTATGATACAAACTTATTAAGGGCATTTGCATTTTAAAAGTCAACTTTTTAACCCCATTTAATAAACCATGGTTGTCTGTCCTTTGTGAATGGGATTTTATATGTAATTTGACTGCTACTTGGTGTATTTGCTGTTTCAATTTTTAAGTGACAAACGTAAAATGATATTTAGTAAGTTAGATAAAAAGTACGTTCCCCCCGCCCCTTTTTTAGGAGGATTCCTTGCAGTGTTAAAGAGCTCTTTAATTTCTGCTGGACACTGTTTGTTTATACTAAGGGTAAGGTGACACTTTCACTTGCTTTGTATTTCTGTTGTGGGAACTCGGTGCTATTTGACATGGAAGGTTCCTGGGTTTTATGTCTCTTTTTTCTTGTAAAGGTAATTTTCGTATGATTGGAGATGATTTAGTAAACTCTTATCATTTACTTCTGTGCTGCTTGGATCTGATTTTTGCCAATGCCATTATGTGCCCAAATAGACAAGAGTTGCTAAATCCATCATTTAAAGGTGAGACCTTATTTATTTTTGAAAACTGATAATCAGTTTTTAGAAAAAGAGTATTAAAAGTTGATCATATTCTTTTTTCCATCCATTGGTTCTTACACCCTGTCAAACTAGGTTTACCATCTAATTTCCAAACTGCTGACTTTCGGGCTTCTGAAGAACCTCCCTGCATCATTCCTGTACTGTGTGAACTGCATGACGGACTTCTGGTAGAAGCCAAAGGAATAAAGGAGCATTACTTTAAGCCATATATTTCAAAACTCTTTGATAGGAAGGTACTGTACTTACATTTAAATGATTCAGCTCCTGTGGGTCAGCAGTAGCAGCCTCCAGGAGAAAACCAGTATTTTAAGCAAGTTCTTAACATTATAGTACTCGGGCTCAAGTTCCCAGGTTTCAGCCTCTGCTGTGATGCAGTCCTGGCCAGTGATTTTCTGTGATGTGCAGAACTGAGCTGTGGAAGAATGTGACCAGCCGTATGTCCTGTTAACTAAATGCACAGCCAGAGGCATCTGTAGGAGGTTCTGATAGAGAATTAATGAAGGACAGACATCAGAGTAAGCCTAAGGAAAAGCAGGAGGTCAGAGTAAGCTGGTTTATTGCCACAATTTGAATACTGTTTACACAATTTGTTATTTACTAAAAGTAGGATGATATTTAACAGCTGTAGCTTTAATTCCATACAAGTAGAGCAAGAGTCCCTGAAAGGATTAGGTCATCACTAACTGGGTTCTTCTCTTACGTATACTTTTGTATCTAGTCTTATCTTTCAATAAACAAATATTTATGTGCATATACACAATTTTTATATTTCTGTGTGTGTGTATATACTCAAAATATCTCTTTCTAAAACTTTAATCTCCAGCAAAGTAAACTTTAAAGGAACTGAAGGATTTTGTCTGTTGTGCTCTGTAGAAACGGTGCACTCCTGGGTATGGTGACCATACATCTTGGTTTGCCTGGGTTATCTGGGTTTTGGCTGTTGGTGTGGCATAATTACTAGAATGTCTCCTTTTTTCACTTCAGAAGTATCCTGGTTTGAACAGTGGTTCTCTTGCCCATGGGCCACAGACCGTTTATTTGGCCTGTTTAGGATGTTTTACATTTTTATTTTGTTCAATTTTTAGCTGACACATGAAAACCTTTTATGTGAAAATTTTTTAAAAATCAGAATTGGCAGTGTTGGTAACTACATGGGTAACGATTGTCAAGCTCAATAATGGCTACCTCTTAGGACAAGGAAGCGTGCTTTCTGCCCTCTTCATTTATATATGTTAAACTCTGACCCCTGAAAGCATTTGAGTTTACAATCCCTGATGTTTGATAATCTAAGAATAGTGTGGATACACAGACAATGTGAATAACAGTGTAATTTTCCTTTCTCACCAGTTGTTGTTGTTAGTCACTCAGTCGTGTCTGACTCTTTGTGACCCCATGTAGCCTGCCAGGCTCCTCTGTCCATGGGGATTCTCCAGGCAAGAATACTGGAGGGGGTTGCCATTTCCTTCTTCTCACCAGTAACAGTAGCTATATTCCTTTCATATCTTTTGCTTGTCTGACACATACCATCATTCAATAACTGTTAGTTTCCATTCTTTATAAACAATCTTTAAAATTGGACAGCTTTCATCAGAATCGTTTGGGGAATTTGTTAAAACTGCTGCCGTAGTTCAGGCTTTGAGATCTGTCAAGTCTGCCTTTTTAACAAGTTCCCCTATATGATTGTTATGTCACTAAAATTTGGAAACCACTGCTATGGGTAGACTAACTTCAAAGTATTTTGAAATCCTGACGTTAAATGTTTTTTAATATTCGCATACTAAATAGGAGGTATTGGTCTGGAAAAAAATGTTTAATAATTCTGTTTTGTGTTTGTGTGTGTTAATTTAGATAAATGTAATGTTCTTGTGTGTATGTTAATATGCTTACTTACATAATGTCACAATGACTTTTTCTTCCCAGATTTTAAAGGGCGAATGCCTTCTGGACCTTTGCAGTTTTACTGATAATAGGTAATTATCTAGCACTAAAAGTATCAGGCATATCATATTACTGTCAGTAATGATTTGTTACAGTTGGTTAAGGGATATGTTGTATCAAGTTAACAGCTCCAAATTCAAATTCAGGTTTCTTCTGCATTGGTGGAATTCAGTGCATGTTATTGCTAAGCCTTGTAGTCTTAAATTTATTTTCAGAAACCATTGGCACTTAAAATATCTGCTCTCCTGAGAAACTCATAAACAGACCCAATGACTTCTGTATTTGAGTTTACATTCTTTCACTAATCAAATATTGGCACATTCAGAATGTACTTATATTTCAAGGCCACACACAATTGTTTCCTCAATGATCAGACCTTAATTAGGTTCAACTAGTTTTCAGATTAAGTACAGATTCTTTTCAGTCACCTTGCAAAGTAATTTATTGCCTTTTATGTGAATGTGAAGAATGTTCATGATCAGATAGAAACCTCAGATATTGTTAGATGGGCAGAGTTAATAAAAACTAAAAAGTCATGAGCTTTTCCATGCTATGGAGTCAAAATCTATAAGATAAATCCATTGTGTAACTTAGTTGTATCATAGGAGCTTAAAAGAATTCTCTTTTCAGCAAAGCAGTGAACAAGGAGTACGAAGAATATGTTTTAACTGTTGGTGACTTTGATGAGAGGATCTTTTTGGGAGCAGATGCAGAAGAGGAAATTGGAACCCCTCGGAAGTTCACTGGTGACGGCCCATTAGGGAAACTGACAGCACAGGCTAATGTGGAGTGTAACCTTCAACATCATTTTGAAAAAGTAATATAACCTAGCCTGGCCTCAGTCTTGAATGGTCTTTTTCTGTGTGTGTGTGTGTGTGTCTCTACTAACAGCAGAAAAGTGAAGAAAGTGAAAGATGCTCAGCTGTGTCTGACTCTTTGCAAACCCATGGACTATACAGTCTACGGAATTCTCTAGGCCAGAATACTGGAGTGGGTAGCCTTTCCCTTCTCCAGGGGATATTCCCAACCCAGAGGTTGCACCCAGGTCTCCTGCATTGCAGGTAGATTCTTTACAGCTGAGCTACAAGGGAAGCCCAACAGCAGAAGCATCTTTCAAGTTAAATCTTGAATTTCTTCTACTAATTCATATTTCCCATGTAAACTTTAAAGAATAATTTTCAAAACTATAGCATATAGTATTTAGGTCATTTCTTGCTATTTTTCATATTTGGGTATTTTCCCAGAATGCCTGGATTTTCAGTAGACTGTGTCTTTGGATGTGAAGACATACTTTTTTCCTGTTTTTCCTTTGTACCACTTTAGCTGCTGCTTTCTTGCTTTAAAATTTGCTTTCCTACCATATGCTTTTCTCAAACATCAGCCATATTATTCTGGATTTGATTGTTTATAGCCAAGGCTTAATTCTCTGTTTATGTGTTAGGTGGGTTAGAGTATAAGGTCTGCTAGAAAACTCATAGAAACCTAAGTTTCAGTCCCAGCACTTCCATTACCTTTGTCAGCTGTTTCCTCGCATGCAAAATGAAAATGTGCATGTTATATTTCAAATGAATGTTATGAAGATAATGAGATTGTAGAGAGAAAGCACTGTGGAAAAGTGTTATTCAGAGGTAGGATGTTATTAGCATAATATTGCTAAAAATGTGGTAGGTAACCAGAAGAGGGAGAAAAAGTAACCTACTAAACATGAATAGAGAGGATGGTATCTGTACTAAATTAAACATGTAATTTAGTAATTTTTAATGTCACATATTTTTCTTTTCTGTCAGAAAACATCATTTGCGCCTTCTACCCCACTGACAGGACGGCGATATTTAAGAGAAAAAGAAGCAGTCATTACTCCTGTTGCTTCAGCTACCCAAAGTGTGAGCCGGCTACAGAGTATTGTAGCTGGCTTGAAAAATGCACCAAGTGAACAACTTATAAATATTTTTGAGTGAGTATGATACTATTTTTTTCCAAGTTTTCCTCTAATTTTAAATTAGATTCTGTAGTTCATTCTGTTTTCAGTACTTCTGAATTCTGGAGATAATGGATATACATCTGACAAGTTTTACTGTACCATTTCAATCCCAAAGTATATTGACCTAAAATCAGGTAGAAGTACTATGAAAAATTATATATAAATTTTACTTCATATTATTATAGACTTTGAAGATTAAACGCATCTTAATGGTTATGTAGCTCTAACATTCCACTCTGGTAACACCCCTAATTTATGCATTACTGTTTTTGTTTTCTTTTTTAAATGGATTCAATCTAAATGTCCATCAAATGGAAGACTGGTTACATATTGATTGTACAGCCATGAAATGGAATTTTATGCAGTTGTTGGAAAAAAAGAGACACATTTTATAGTAAAGATGATAAAATGAGGCCAGACCAGAGAAACTTATTTCCTAATACCTAATGAAATAACAGAATAATAAAAATCAGCAAACTATCAGCAGCAACCAAATGAAAAGAAGGATATTATTTCATGCTATAATTTTCCAAAGCGATGGTCAAGAAAGGAAATGGATGCTCCTAGTATGCCCCACCCCCAAGAAGCATTAGTGAAGGAAAAGGGTTTGTTAACAGGGTCTTGAAAATGCTCATTGAGTGAGTAGGCAGATGGGCAAAAAGTCCTATTAATAGAAACTCCCCAAGTGAAAGTTCCTCTATACCACCAAGATAGCAGCAGAAATATGAAAAATCCTTAGGGCCTTCCATTTTCTGAGGTTCCTACCTGATTTGTGGTGAGATCCTCATAAAACTGGAAGGTATCCCTGACCTAGGTATAGTGAACCCTGGAATGGGGATATTTAACTAAATCTCAGAAGAGAAAGCAAAGCCCTGGTCTTCAACAAAGCTGAACCTAGCACCATCTGTGTTGTACTCCCAGTCCCCAAACCTCAGTCTATAGAAAAGTGGACAGAACATTCATCCCCAGCTTCAACCACAGCTCAGAAGATAAACAGATGGCAGGGAAGGTAGGAAGACTCATAGCATCTGATCTACCCTCATAGTATTTGAATAAATAGATCTGGACCGAGCTGTGCATTTAGCATGAACGAGTTAAAAAGAAATGGCAAAGCAACTATGCAAACTTTTTAAAATCAGTACACTTATTTATTTGGCTGTGTTGGGACTTAGTTGCAGCATGTAGGATCTTGAGGCATTGTAGTACATGGACTCTCTAGTTGTGTGTGGGCTTAGTTGCTCCATGGCATATGGGATCTTAGTTCTCTGATTAGGGATCAAATACTGCAAGACAGATTCTAAATACTGGATCACCAGGGAAGTCTCTGTGCAAACATTTTAAAGCACAAAAGAAGGAAGGAAGAAAATGTGGAATGCAAAAGACAACCTGGAAATAAATAAATGGAAAGACATTTCGTGTCTATGGATTATAAGATTTAATATTGTTAAAATGTCCACATTGCCCAAAGCAATCTACAGAATCAGTACAATCCCTATCAAAACCCAATGACATTTCTTATAAAAATAGAAAAAAAAAACTAACATTCATAAGGAATTTTGAAGGACTTCTAATAGCCAAAATAATCTTGAGAAAAAAGCTGGAGAGCTCACACATCTTAATTTCAAAAACACATTATAAAGCTATAATAATGAAATCAGTATGATATTGTTATAAAGACAGACATGTAGACTAGACATGGAATAGACTAGCATCCCAAAATGCAGCTTCATGTATATCATCAACTGATCTTTGACAAGGGTGCCAAGACCACACTATAGGGAAAACTGGATATCCACATGCAGAAGAATGAAAAAAGACTCATTTACATATACATAAGTTACTTTAGATACCTATTATAGGTGGAATCATGTAGCATTTGTGTTTGGCTGGATTCAGTTAGTAGAACATCTTCAAGGTTCATCCATTTTGTAGTATATAATAGGATTTTAAGGCTGTATATATATATAGAAATATATATACAGCATTTCTCTATATATTTCTATATATAGAAATAATGGAATATTATCTATTATATATTATTTGCATAAATAATGGATATTTTGTATGTATATATATGTGTATGTATATACACACACACACACAGTTTATCTATTCATTCATCAGTGCACCTGTAGGTTGTTTCCACATCTTGGCTGTTGTGAGTAATGCTGCAGTACACTTGGGTCTCTTTGAGATATCTCCATGGAAAAAAATGAAGATGGGATTTTGTCTTATGCTTTATACAGAAGTTGACTAAAAATGGATTAAAAACCTAAACATGAGACCTGAAACTATACAGCTAGAAGAAAAAATTGGTGAAAAGCTTTGCAACATTGAAATAGGCAGTTATTTCTTGGATATGACATCAAAAGTATAGGTAACAAGCAAAAATAGACAAATGGGACTACATCATACTTAAATATTTCTGTATAGCATTGGAAATAATAGGATGAACGGCAGCATACTGGAATGCTTGCTTGCTTCTGCATGCTGAATCATGTCTGACTCTTTGTGACACCAAGGACTATAGCCTGCTAGGCTCCTATGTCCATGGGATCATCCCGGCAAGAATAATGGAGTGGGTTGCCATTTGTTTTTCCAGGGAATCTTCCCAACTCAGGGATCCAACCCGTGTCTTCTGTGGCTCCTGCATTGACAGGCATATTCTTTACCACTGAGCCACCTGGGGAGCCTTACTCAATTAAAAAATGAAAGTGTTAGTTTCTTAGTAATGTCTGACTCTTTGCAGTCCTTTGGGCTGTAGCCCCCCCAGGCTCCTCTGTGAAAATCTCCAGGCAAGAATACTGGAGTGGGTTGCCATTTCCTTCTCTAGGGAGTCTGACCCAGGGATCAAACCCAGGTGTCCCACTTTAAGGGCAGATTCTTTACCATCTGAGCCACCAGGGAAGCCCTATACTAGAATAGGAGAAAATAATTGCAAGCTGTATATCAGAAAAGTTAGTAGCCAGCATAGATAAAGAACTCCTACAACTCAAAAAAAAAGGCAAAAAACACTTCATTTTAAAAGAGGGCAAAAGACTTGACATTTCTCCAAAGAAGACATACAAATGGCCAAAAAGTGTATGAAGAAAATTCTCAATGTTATTAATCATCAGATAAATGCAAATGAAAACCACAGTGAGATATCACCTCATAGCCATTAGAAAGACCACTATCAAAAAAAACAGAAAATAACAAGTGTTGATGAGTATTAGAACTGGTGTTCTGTTGCTGGGATTGTCAATGGTGTAGCTGGTATGGAAAATAATATGGAGATTTCACAAATAATTAAAAATAGAATTTTTATTACCTAGCAATCCCACTTTTGGGTATATTTTCCAAAGAGTTGAAAACAGGATCTCAAAGAGATATTTGCACACCCAAGTTCATTGCAGCATTACCTACAAGAGTTCTAGAGATCTACTGTAATGTGTACATAGCTAACAAAATGTACAGTTAAAAATTAAGAGGGTGAGTTTATTATTTGTTTTACCACATAATGAAATAAAAAAGACAGCCTAGTTTGAAGAAAATATAACTCAAGAAGCACAGCTTTGTATTAGAAGAATGCAATAAGAACAAAGTGTTTTTGCCACGTATGCTACCTGCCTTTCTACACATGATGCTGGTCCATTTGAATATGGGATTGAGAATTCTGAACCCTGTGCTTGTTATTTGGCTTTGGGCAAGTCACATTCTTTCTCATAAACTTGGATTTGTCATTTCTGAATTAATACCTGTATTCTGTGGTTGAATGATAGGAAGGTAACAGAGTTAATATAATAATATAAAAGTAACAGAGTTAATTGCTTCTCGCCAGATGTCTTCCTTTTTGATGCTACATTTTTTTTTTAACTTGTTTTGATTTTGGTAAAAATTACATGCAATTCATTTTTACACCACAATATATACCTAAACACTGCCCATTATATAGTTTTTTAAATCAGGTTTATTGAAGTATAGCTCAATTGGTAAAGAATCCACCTGCAATGCAGGGGACCCCCGGTTTGATCCCTGGGTTGGGAAGATCCCCTGGAGAAGGGAAAGGCTACCCACTCCAGTATTCTGGCCTGGAGAATTCTATGAACTATAGTCCCTGGGGTCTCAAAGAGCAGACATGACCGAGCGACTTTCACTTCACTTTACTTCAAGTATAATTTATGTATGACAGTCATCTTTTTTACTGTACAGTTGTATGAGATTTGACAAATGCATACAGTTGTATCATCACCATGATGATTAAGACATAGAAGAGTCCCTCCAAATTTATGCCCCTTTATATTCAGTCCCTACACCATCCCCAGCCTCTGGAAACTGTCCTTATAGTTTTGCCTTTCTAGAATTTCATATAAATAGAAGCATAATATAGAAGACATAGACTCCACTAATGTTGAAATTCTAAAACAATATGCCAAATGGTTATATTTAAAGGCTGTAGACTAGTTTGAAATATCCTATGTTTATATATCCAGGTTTACAACTTAAAATAGGACTTTGGTCACTAAAATCCTGACTAATTCTTGAAAGAAGACATGTTAGTAGTCTGGGTTTTTTTTCCTGGTTATTAGATTCCTTTTGTGTTTTATAGGTCTTGTATGCGTAATCCTATGGAAAATATTATGAAAATAGTGAAAGGAATAGGAGAGACTTTCTGCCAACACTATACTCAATCAACAGATGAACAGCCAGGATCTCACATAGGTAAGGAGACAAAACTGAAATTGATACAGCATTGAAAGTAGACTGTCCCAAGAAAAATAGAAATCCAAGTTTTTCCTTCCCTGTAGTTTTTAATATATCAGATTTAAGTTTATATAAATTTTGTTCTTTAGTTATTAACAGCTACATTTCATTTTAGCACGTTTTCTTTTTATTTGCCCTCATAGACTTTGCTGTAAACAGACTAAAGCTTGCAGAAATTTTGTATTATAAAATATTAGAGACTGTAATGGTGCAGGAAACACGAAGACTTCATGGAATGGACATGTCAGTAAGTAAATTCACTCTACCAGCCGCTGGCAAGTTCCATAAATCCTAAGCCTGGAAGCTGTGTGTTGAGAGGCTCTGTAGTTCATTGTAGGTGGTTCATGGTCAGCAGTTAATGGCACATTTAGCCATAATGACATATTAATTGGCCTTCATTGTCTTTGGCACACTCAGTACTAGCCACCTCTTGGCAGAAATGTGGAACATGTAAAATTTGTTTTTGGTACGCCATCATCATCTTTCCCCTTCAGGTCTGTTGTTTGTCTTTCATTCCTAGTTAACTAATGTTGAAACCCCCCCACCCCCTGCAACTATTAATCCAAGTGATAACTTAAATATGTGGCCATACCTCTCAGGGGTTTTTAAGGAATAAAATGTTAGCAGCTTTTTTTTTTAATTGCTCCATTTTCTTTGGACATTTGATGAAGTTGGATCCCTCTCTCCAATAGCTCAGTAAAGAAATTTTTCTAAAAAGTTAATCCTAGCATGTGATCTTTGTTTCTTCCTCCTCCACTCTCTTGTCACTTTTGGAGCCTTCTGACCGTAATTTCCAGTAAGAGCAAGTTGATGTTTGGGGGTGCTGCTTTAACTGTTAAAATAAAATTTCTTTGTGTTTGCACCCTGGAAGCTTTCTTCTGTGTTGGTTCCCCATTTTTACTGGATTCCATGTTTTTATTTTTCACGATTTACTAATATTTGATGGAGCATAGGCTCCCATAACCTCCTAAGAAAGAAGTAAATTTTCAGCTTTTTATTTTGAAATAATTATAGATTCACAGAAAGTTGCAAAAGTAGTACAAAGGATCTCATGTATTCATTTGTCCCCAGTGGTTACATTTTATATAGTATGATACCAAAACCAGGAAGTTGGAACAATGTATGTCGCTCCCTTTACCATTGTATCACATGTGTAGATGAGGTAACCACCACCAAAATGAAGATACAAAATTGTTCTGTCATCATAAAGATCTCCCTCATGTTACTCCTTTTTAAGTGACACTTGCTTTCTTTAGCCACTAATTTGTTTTCCGTATCTATACTTTTATAATACTCTGTGAGTTCATTTCGTTTATATTTGTTGAGGTTTATTTTATGACACAGGAATGGTTTATCTTGGTGAATGTTCTGGGCTCTTAAAAAGAATGTGTGCTGTATTTGGGTGAAGTGTTCTGTAAATGTCAATTCTGTCTTTTTGGTTAATGGTATTGTTAAATTCTTCTATATCCTTGCTAATTCTTGGTCTAGTCCTGTCAGTTAGTGAGAGGAGATAAGGGTATTGAAGTTTCCAAATGAAACTAAATTTATCTATTTCTCCTTTCAGTTCTGTTAGATTTTTTTTTTAATTCATATATTTTGAAGCTTTGCTGTTTGATGCATAGATATTGAGGTTACTGTCTTCTTGGTGAATTAATCATTTTATTATGACAGAATATCCCTCTCTTGAGTCTGGTAATTGTCTTTGTTCTGAAGGCATCTGGCTGATGTTTATATATAGCCACTCCTGCTTTCTTTTGGTTAATGTTTGTATGATATAAGCATATGTAGTTTTATTGTGCTTCACTTTTTTGTGCTTCACAGATAGAGAGTTTTTAATAAAAGTTTGTGACAACACTGTGTCAAGCTTGTTGGTGCTGTTTTTCTAATAACATTTTCTCACTTCATTTCTCTGTGTCACATTTTGCTAATTCTTGCAGTATTGCAAACTTTTTCATTATTATTGTATTTATTATAGTGATATGTGATTAGTGATCTTTGATGTTTTATTGCAAAAAGATTACGATTCATTGAAGCCTCAGATGATAACATTTTTTAGTAATAAGTATTTGTAAATTTTTTTTAGACATGATGCTATTGTACACTTAATAGACTATAGTATAGTGTAAACAGCTTTTATATGCATTGGGAAATCAAATAATTTGTGTGACTCACGTTACTGTGGTATTTGCTTTATTGCATATTTATTGCAGTGGTCTAGAACCTGGTATGCCTATATATATTTTTCTACTCTTTTACGTTCATTCTACCTGTATCATCCTTTGAAATTAGTTTCTTGTAGGCAGTGTATAGTTGAGTCACGTTGTTCTGTATACTATGTCAGGGTCTTTCTTTTAACAGATATTAGCTTGCATTTAATTGTTCCTATGTTAAGGGCATAAATCTACTATTTTATTTTTTGTTTTCTGTTTTGTTGTTTGTTTTCTTTTTCCTACCTTCCCATGGATTACTTTGAGCATTTTCAGAGTGTATACCTTTGTATTAAATTTTTTTTAGTGGTTACTCTAGGTATTACACTATACATACATAATTTCACAATCCACTGTTATAAACATTTTATTGACTTAAGTGTGGAAACCTTACCTTGCTTTAAATTTCTTTTTCAAAACTGCATGAATGTTTTATTTTAAACTCATACTTGATTAATAGTTGTCTGTATATAGGATTCTAGATTGACAATCATTTTCTTTTCTGATTTTGAAGGCATTGCTCCATTATCTTCTAGATCCCAGGATTGCTAATTAAAAGTCCAGGGGCATTTTAATTCTTTGTCTTAGTACGTGACCTGTTTTTACTTTCTGGAATCTCAATATGGGAGTCTTTCCTTGAATGTTGGATTATTCCTCAAATGTTAGGTTATACCCTTGTCTTTCAATTGGAGGAATTCCTCAAATGTCTACTTTTTGAATGAGTCACTAAAAATGAGACATTAATAAACCCTTATGTCGATAAAACAGTTTGGGGTCAAAACTCTTGTGCACAAGAGTGAGAATAAAAGTCCAGAAGCCTCGAGTGATCATGTAGTATAGGGACCCTCAACTGTTGGTGTCTTTAAAACTTATCTGGAGTATTTTGACTTGTCTAGAGAAGTATCTGCTAATCTCTTGCCTGGCTATTGGTGTTATGGAGCAGAACACAGAAGGGAAAGTTGGTCTCAAATTCAGTCTGCAGGCTTTCACCTAAAACCACAGTCTCTTCTATACCTGGTGTTCTGAGCTCTGATTCTCTCTAGTTCAGTTTTTGTAGAGACTAATTCTCTAGACTAGAGGCCTATCATCTGATTCCTTAGAGTGGATGTTGTGTGGGAACCTGAAGAGTTCTATGTTAATACTGTGAACTTGCAGATCACCCATCCATGTCAGCCCCTGCCTAATAATCTCTACTTTCCATTCTGCCTGTGCCTTCAGTTGCTGTGTTTTTCTCAGGTTGTATGGAGCAAATTCACTTAAGTGTCTCTAGTCAGGCCCTTATGTTTGACCATCCTGCTTTCTGCTGGGTAATTTGTCATTCTTTCATCCACCTTCAGTTTACATATACAGTTTGTGGTTATAGGTAACTCCTTGTTTTATCCTAGGTATTTTCTATTTCTTATTCTCTTTGTTGATTTGGAGTGGTATTTTTAAGAAGGATGGCAAAAATACTATTTATAAAACTGAAAACTTATGTTAAATTTTAAACTCAGTGGTAAAATAGGACTTTATCTTCTTAGTAAAATGTTTCTTTCTCTGAACTTCTAAAAAGTCTTAGCTGTGATATACTATACCTTTGATTTTAGTGTTTGATTAATAAACACTGCCCTCATGTTGAGAAAACAGGTGACACAAAACTCATGTAAGTAAAGGAGCCAATTCTTATGTTTGTCTCTTTGTGGGAATATTAATTATTTTATTATTTGCTCCAGTTTCAAAGTAGATTTTTGTTTATGCCTCATTTACATTTAACATCTACCACTGACCAAGATTATATCTTACAAGAAAACTCTTTTATCAGTTTAAGAACTTGAAGTCTTATCTATATTAATCTAGTAGAATGGAATATGCTCTTAGATAAGTTATAATATGATTTATAACTTACGTAAGTTATTTTTTCTTGTTTCTGTAGTCCTCTTTATATAATGGCAGAGGCTAAAATCCTATTAAACTGTGGTCTTTCTCTTCCCCAAGGTTCTTTTAGAGCAGGATATATTTCATCACTCCTTGATGGCCTGTTGTTTGGAAATAGTGCTCTTTGCCTACAGCTCACCTCGTACTTTTCCCTGGATTATTGAGGTTCTTAATCTGCGACCGTTTTATTTTTATAAGGTGAGATGAGAACAAAGTTTTGTTAATGCTTTGCCTCACATAAACATTCTGTTTGTATTAGTGATGAAGAAGTGAACTGTAGTGATGTCTGGATAATATTTCCAGAAGTATTCTGAAAACATACTGCTTTTGGGGTGGAATCAAGGACAAAGAAGAGAGGGAGAGAGAATATCAGTAAACTAAGCCTATCTCACAGCTTCAGACATCACTGAATTGCAAGTATGGCCAGGAACTAAGTACTTAACTTTGAGTTTTCTGTATTATGAATGAAAAATCATAATCCTGTTAAATAGAGGCATGATGAAGAACAGAAATTCTTTTCTCCTAGGAGAAAGAAAAATCTAAAATTAATCACACTCCTTCCCCAAATTTGAGTTAATTCACTGTGGATAAATCTTACTTCCCCTTTTTTTCTGCTGAAACCTTTTTCTTCCCTTTTTTTCTGCTGAAACCTTTTTCTTCTAAACCACAGAGGGCACAGCTACAGTAACACTTAATGTTACCTAATTTCTGAATTTAAGATTGATGCTATTATTATACTTGTTGGTGTGGTTTAGTTAATATTTTGTCACCTATGTTACTTTCAAACTTCTGATTATGGAGAAGTTAGTTTGGGACTTCCCTGATGGTCCAATCCAGTGGTTAAGACTGTGCTTCTACTGCAGGGGGCATGGGTCAAGGAACTAAGATCCTGCATGCTGTGTGGGATAGATAGATAGATACAGATAGATAAGCAAGCAAGCCTAATGTTGTAGAAATGCAGACCACTGAAAAGCTTACCCATTTGAATTGCTGACTGTGGAATTTAACTTCTTTTTAGTTTTGTGGCGAAAATTGCTTTTCTATATTTAATGTTTATGTGAGTATTTCAGATTTTTCCATTAGGAAATATATGTAGTTTTATTTGAGGAAAAAGTTTAGTTTTTGCCCTCACCTAATAGAAATTCATTTTTATTTGTAACACCCTTTTTTTCATTCTAGAAGTTAAATACGTTAGTTTTTTAATCATAAATAATACTCCCTGAAGAAAAATGAAAAGTATATACAATTGTAAATATTAAAATCATGCATTATAATCCTAATATAAATGATAATTGCTGTTAATATTTTTGTATATACGCTTTCAGAGTTTGCTCTAGATGTTTATTCTTATTGAAAGTTAGTTGCTCAGTCATGTCCGACTCTTTGCAACCCCATGGACTGTGGCTGCCAGGCTCCTCTGTCCACGGAATTCTCAGGCAAGAATACTGGAGTGGATTGCCATTTCCTTCTCCCGGGAATCTTCCCGACCCAGGGATCGAACCCAGGTCTCCCACATTGCAGGTGGATTCTTTACCGTGTAAGCCACCAGGGAAGCCCAAATATTCTTATTAAAATGTAACTATAGTGTATAAAGGCAAAGTTCCTTTTATATATGTTATTCATGAGCTGTTGGGAAGAATAGTCTGAGAAAGGAAATCGAATTCAAAATAGCACTGGCTTGGAAACCCAAGACCTGACTTCTACTGTTGGACTATTGACCAGTTTTACCTATCATTGCTTCAGTTTTCCATATACAGAATAAAACATGAAAACCAGAAATGTATGTGAAAGTATTTTTAAGATCTTTAAAACTTCTTTATAAATTAAAATATATTAATAAGCCACAGAATTATGATTCAAAATGTTCTTGGTTCTATGTCATTAATAAGACCAGAGCTAGCCATACATGTAAGCCTGGTCTAGAAGTGACTACTTGAGACCATATTACTTTCTCTGTTTTCTCTTCCCCAGGTTATTGAGGTGGTAATCCGCTCAGAGGAGGGACTTTCCAGAGACATGGTAAAACACCTGAACAGCATTGAAGAACAGATTTTGGAGAGTTTAGCATGGAGTCATGATTCTGCGCTGTGGGAGGCTCTCCAGGCTTCTGAAAACAGAGTTCCTACCTGTGAAGAAGTGAGTTAGGGCAAGGCTAATAATCCCATCATTTTATGAAATCTCTTTATTGAGACATGATCCCATACTGTATAGTTTACCTATAAGTATACAATTCAGTAATTTTTAGTATATTCATAGATATGTGAAATCATCACCACAGTCAATTTTGAAACATACCACCTCAACAAGAAAAACTTTAGGTATCACTTCCCTACCACCTGCACCCCTACAGCCACTCGCACCTGTCTTCTTCCTGACCCTAGGTAACCAGTAATCTACCTTCTATCTCTATTGATTTCCCTGTTCTGGACATTTCATGCAAATCATATAATATGTGGTCCTTTGTAACTGGCTTCTTTTATTAATATAGTGATTTTCAAGGTTCATCCATGTTGTTATATGTATCAGCACTTCATTCCTTTTTATGGCTTAATAATATTCCATTGCATGGAAATATGTATATATACACACACACACCGTTTTGTTTATTCATTTATCAGTGGATGAACTGGTGGTGTTTCTACCTTTTGACTATGGATAATGCTGCTATGAACATTCATGAACAAGTATTTGTATGGACATGTTTTCATTTTTCTTGAGTATATGGCTAGGAGTAGAATGGCTGGTCATATACTAACTCTAAGTTTTTGAGGAACTGTCAAACTGTTTTCCAAAGTGGCTGCACCATTTAACATTCCCACCATCAGTATATAAAGATTCCAATATCTCCACATCCTCTCCAGTGCTTATTATCTGTCTTCTTGATTTCTAGCAATCTTAGTAGGCATGAAGTATTATCTCATTGTGGTTTTATTTGCATTCCCTGATGGCTAATGATGTTCAACATTGATTCAAGTGCTTATCAGCCATTTGTATATCGTCTTTGGAGAAATATATGTTCAGATCCTTTGCCCATTTTTTATTTGGGTTGTCTTTTTAATATTGAGTTATAGGAGTTCTTTACATATTTTAGATATACTCCTTTATCTATTATATGATTGGTAAAACCTTTCTGTGGGTTGTCTTTTTACTTTCCTGATGATGTCCTTTAAAAAACAAAAGATTTTAATTTTAATGATGTCCAATTTATTTATTCTTAGTTTTGGTATCAGAGCTAAGAAATAATTAATCTCATCATTTAAAATTTTTCAAATACAGAATTTCATAAAGAATTAAACATTTTTCATTAGTAGTATTTAGAATAAAAAGATCAAAAGCTTCTGCCTAATACACTCAAATTGCACATTGAACAGTTTGGTATCATGAGAAATTGAGTTTTCTCCCTCCATCTCTGTGTTATTTTTTGACTCCTGTCTACATCCTTCTTTGCTTTTTTGTGTCTACTTATACTTCAATTAACCATCTTGAATTTTTCCCTAATCTCAAACTACTGAAAGAACTATTTAAGACTAGGAAGAACTGAAAAGAAAATGATTTCTTAAATACTCTCTTCCATGCTTCTGTTGTCTTTACAGCAGACTGTGGTTAATTGGACAGTCTTCAGTATTCATCAATTTTTCTATTACAGGATCCATTGGGGAATGAAAAAAACTATGACCTTGAAGGAAAAGGATTTGAGTTGAAGCCATTTCTTTAATACCTAATAGTAGTTTGTCCTTAGGCAAATTTCACATTTTGAGCCTCAATTTTCTCAGTCCCTAAGTGAAGAACAGTAGTGCCCACCTGATAGGTTTACTTCCAGTGGTCAGTAATCTTAAATGATATAAGGTTAAGTAAGATGAACTCTTTACATAACTTAATATTAACTATTGAGCATTTTATACAAGTTGGTATATTTTGTGACGAGAGAAAGAAAGGGAAATAAAACAGTAAAAAAGTTAAGACTTTTTTCTTACCCTTTCTGTTATGTTTTGATCAGTGGGTTTATCTGTATGTAAAGCAGAGGGGTTTTGTTTTCTTCAGGTTATATTCCCAAACAATTTTGAAACAGGAAGTGGAGGAAATGTACAGGGACATCTTCCCATGATGCCAATGTCTCCTCTGATGCATCCAAGGGTCAAAGAAGTTCGGACTGACAGTGGAAGTCTTCGAAAGGGTAGGTTGACCATTGGTAAAACAAAGGAAAAATAACAAAGACTTTCTTTGTTAGAGAAAATTTCAAGTTTTGCCCTAATATGTTATTAAGAAACCAATTTTTTTTATGAAGATTTGAAAGGGGAATAATGTTTATGCCAATACCCTTTGTGGCTATTTATATACTTTTTTATATTAAAGTAATAAGGTTTCCACTATGATTCTGAATATAATTATTTTTTTAAATTGCAATATCAGTTATTATAGAAATCATATTTTGGCCTTTTTATAAATACATGCAATTTTTCCTCAATGCTAATAGAAAACTACTTAAACTAAGTACTCATCTTTGCAAATGTGACAGAAGTTATATTCTTTCTCTATGTGTGACTTGATATAAAAACGCCTAAAGCAGAACAAAGAACTTGTTGGGATACTTAAGTTCATTTAATGAATTACTTATCTGTACTCTTAAAATAGTTATTTTGAGCCTTACTGTAGGAAAATTTTAGTGCATTCTTCTTTATTTTCTCTTGTGATATACCAAACTGATGTGTGTATCTTCTGGACTATATAACTCTTTAAGTTTTAAAAATCAGTTGAACCCTTCTGACCACAGAATATCCCTGAAGAAACCTCAGATGAATAAATATTCAGGTTACTTAGTAAGGTAGCTCAAGAACCATTTCTGAACTATAATTGTGTGTGTGTGTGTGTGTGTGTATCTTGCTTTGCATGTAGTGTAAGTTCACAAAAATATGCAAGCTGTGCATACAAAACAATCCTCATTAAACTATAGGAATAATCAGGACTGTTTTATGACCTTTAAAAAATTGTCAAAACTAAAAACTTCCTTACTGTCAATTATTGGTATTTATCAAAGAAGTGAAAAAATAGTAAAAAAAAAAAAAAAACTTAATATATGGTTGGTTTAGTTGCTAAGTTGTGTCTGACTCTTGAGACCCCATGGACTGTATCATGCCAGGCTCCTCTGTCCATGGGATTCTTCAGGCAAGAATACTGGAGTGGGTTGCCATTTCCTTCTCCAACTTAATATATACTATGATTAAAAACTTTGGAAACATTGAGAATGGAAGTGTTTTGTTTTTTAAAAACTTAATAATGATGCTTGCCACTTTCTTCTTATATAACTTGTGATACTGAGTGAGCTTTTTTCCTGTGCCTTGGTGAATTTTCATGTTCCTTTCACACTAAAGGAACAGCTTTCAACACTTTTATCCTTTGCTCTTTGAGTGTTGTGAGATTTTTTTTCCGAGTTCCTTTAAAGTGAAGTTTTTTGCCATTGTAACTTCCTGTTGGATGTCTTCATGCTGTTCATCATAACAACTTTGCATTTATATTAATAAGTCTCATCTTCACACAGTTATTCTGGCTGTATATCTAATCTCTTGAACAGCAGCAGTGTCAACATTCTTAGGGTCAGCTATTCTATAATTTCACTGACAATTTTAATTTCACTTTCAGCATTATTACTCTTCATTTCTTTGTTGCACTTTTTTTTTTTTTTGACAATTCCCTCTTTCATTTATTTTTGTAAAATGTGGATTTATCACTGGGAAACAAGGAGGCGAGGTAACTGTATGCTTTATGCCCTACATGAGTTGAACAGCAGATTTGCCCTGACCCATGACTGACAGACTTTGAAAGAAGTGACAGGATTGGTCACCAATCATGATGCACATCTATTATTTACATATGATTTGTGGGAAAAGTTTGTAGTTTATGCAATTACAGTTAATATACCATGGCAACAGAAATTTGAAATTTGAACCTTTTTGTTAAGGCTTTTGTTAATTTAACTATGTTGTGGAAACTGAAATTCATGTATACTTTAACTGTACAAAGCATGAACTTTGTGTGTAGCATATATGTATCTGACTATAATTTATATATTTATGTTATATGTGTGTGTGTTACCTGGAGAATTCCATGGACAGAGGAGCCTGGCAGGCTACACTCCATCGCTTTGCAAAGACTTGGACGTGACTGAATGACTGACACTGTGTGTGTGCAGCCTAGCTAGAGATCTCAGAACTAAGATCATGAAGAATGGTCACTAAAATGATTTTCTCTCAATGGTGGGATTTTAAATGTTAACTTTTTCCTTATAGTTTTTGGTGTTGTTTGAATTTTTCAGTGAGCTTTTAAAACCTGAAATATAATTCACATACCATAAAATTCACCTTTTTAAAGTATGCAATTAACAGGTCTGTAGTAAATTCACAAGACTATACAACCATAGTTGTATATATGCCATTGTATACATGCCATCTAATTACAGAACATTTTTATCACTCCCAAAAGAATTCCTGTATCCAATAATCACACTTTATTTGCCCCTCTACCAAGACCCTGCAACTACTAATCTATGTCTCTATGGATTTGCCTATTCTAGACATTTCATATAAATGGAACTATATAATATGTGACCTTTGTGATTGGTTCTTTTTCAGGCATGTTTTCAGGTATATATATGTTGTAGCATGTGTCAGCACTTCCATTACTCTTTATGGCTAAATAATACTTGGGTCCAACTCTTTGTGACCCTGTGGACTATAGCCCTCCAGACTCCTCTGTCCATGGGATTATCCAGGCAAGAATACTGGAGTGGTTGCCATTTCCTTCTACAGGGGATATTCCTGACCCAGGAATCAAACCAGCCTCTCTATGTCTCCTTCATTGGCAGGCAGATTCTTTCAATACTGAGCCACCTAGGAAACCCTGAGCAAAGGTTTTTGAGCTTAATATGCATTACCTGAGAGACAGGGTTCCCAGAGATGGGCCATTATGGATAATTTAAGCTTATAGGCAACATCCCTTTAGTGACTAACCTGCAATAAAGGTTCCTTCCTCTTATATGGCAGTGGGATTTTGCAGTGAAGTGAGATTAAGTTCAACTCCTAGTACAACAGAGAAAGTAGGAACTTAACTGATGGACGTTTGGGTTATTTCTACCTGTTGGCTTTTATGAATAGCACTGATGTGAGCATTCAGGTAATATATTATTTTTATAATTAGAAGAAAAAGTTATTTTCTTGTAGGGGTTCATGCAAGAGAGTCAAATAATAGAAAATCCTTAGAAAACAATAATATTGAGCCTTGACTGTAGTGGGGGAAAAGACAGTTTATTAATTTGTATACTTACTAAATTTTTATTGAATGTCTACTGCAGCTTTTACAATACTGTGCTAGGCAAAGAATCATTTCAAGGGGTTTGCAGCTAACTTGGTGGTTATAACATGCATTTTCCCCCTTGAAATGTCAGCTCTGAACATTCCTACTTAGCTTCAAGGACTACATCGGTTTTCTTAGAAATAAGACATAAAGGTAGACTTCTGTTAAGGGCAATAGGCTACAATAGAACTTCCCACTTGTTTGCTAAGGCTGAAAGTCAGAGCTGCTTTCATAACCCCCAGAATTAAGAAGAGATTTTTATTAAACCATAACTATTTCCCCAGTTACCTCAGAAATCCAGAGAGTTGTCAAATTATTACCAGAGGTGATTTTTCTACCTTATAAACATGTTTTGAAAATAGATGACATGGCTGTTACACACTAATGCCTCAAATTAAACAGTCATAACACTTCTGCTCATCTTCATCTTTTAGTGGGTTTGTAAAAGATGATTCTGTGTCTACTAAATCAGAAAGCCACAGCTACTGCCTTAAACTGTTTGAAGTGTAGATATGTGGGAAGAGAGAAAATTGTGAACCAAATCACTGATTTTTCCTTTTTATCAGGAGGAGACAGAAGTAAGTTGGACTACTTTTCTAATTTAACAGTCACTGTATTCTACCTCTCAGCTTCTACTTTCCCCATAATATTTTGGTTCTTTAACATAGGCAGAGGTTTAAGAAACTAGGGAGGTTAGCTATTGTAATTTTAAGATTTATTTCATTCTTCTCTCTCCCACTAGATTCGATATTGCATGAGGACAGAGGCTGTTATTTTAGCATAGTAACTCAGTATCTAGGGCTTCCCTGTTGGCTCAGTGTTAAAGAGACACTGAGTGTCTGTGCAGGAGACACAGAAAATGTGGGTTCAATCCCTGGGTCGGGAAGATCCCTGGAGGAGGGTATGGCAGTCCACCCCAGAAATCTTGCCAGGAGAATCCCATGGACAGTGGAGCCTGGCAGACTACAGTCCATAGGGTTGCAAAGAGTCAGACACGACTGAAGTGATTGAGCACAAGTATAGCACAACTCAGTATCTATGGAACGAGTGAGTAAACCTGATTTTTTCTGTTTGAAATACAAGTCAAACTGTTAAAATTTTTCTCTTTATTAGATATGCAACCATTGTCTCCGATTTCTGTCCATGAACGCTACAGTTCTCCTACTGCTGGGAGTGCTAAGAGAAGACTTTTTGGGGAAGACCCCCCAAAGGAAATACTTATGGACAGGATCATTACAGAAGGAACAAAATTGAAAATTGCTCCTTCTTCAAGCATCACTGCTGAAAATATATCAATTTCACCCGGGCACAGTCTTCTGACAATGGCCACAGCCATAGTAGCAGGGACAACAGGACATAAAGTTACAATCCCATTGCATGGTAATATTTTGATGCATTTTTTTTTTAATGGATAAAAATTTAAGAAATGTCTTACTGAATTATATCACATGGTCTTATTACTCCTGTGTTTTCTCCTGAACCTGTATTTTTTTTCCTCTAGGAGTAGTTTTAGGTTCATGGCAAAATTGAGCCTTTCTTGTCATCAATATCCTGCACCAGACTAGCTCATGTATTACAACTGATGAACTTTCATTGTCACATCATTATCATTCTAAGTCCATAGTTTACGTTAGTGTTCACTCTTGGTGTTGTACACTATATGAATTTTGCAAATGTCTAATGACACATATCTACCATTATCCTGTTATACAGAATAGTAACACTGCCCCTTTAGTTTTGTTTTGAATGTACAGAGGCTTTCCTCATTTTATTTCCTCATTTTATTGCACTTTGCTTTATTGAACTTTACAGATAACTTTTTTCTTTTTTTTTTAACAAATTGAAGATGTGTGGCAACCTTGTGTTGCCGTGTGATGATTAGCATTTTTTTAGCAACAAAGTATTTTTTAACTGAGGTACATACAGTTTTTGAACATAATGCCCATAACACACCCTATAGACTGCAGTATAGCAAAAGCATAATTTTTTTATGCCTCGGAAACCAAAAAATTCATGTGACTCATTTTATTATGATATTCACTTTATTGTGGTTCTCTGGAACCAAACTCTTAATATAAACTCTGAGGTATACCTGCACAGTTTTTTGAATTTTCATATTTTATGGATTTACTACTCTCTTTGTTAGGACTTATTTTACCTGAGTTTTACAAATGAGTGCATTGAGCAAAAATTTTGTTTAGTGTTTAAAAACATCTCCTTTAGACCACAAAAGAGAACAGTATTATTGTTTCAGAGCAGAAATAGGAAACAAGAATATCATAACCTAGAATTAGTATTTTTGTGGCTTTCTTCTTCTAACATTTCGCACAGATAGATAGTAAACAAGAAGAGGGAGGGAGGGAAGAAGGAACGAACCAAGAAAGAAGTATTGACAACTTTTCTGGGACACATTTCTAAAACTAAGAACTCTTGCTTCTACATTCAGGTATTGCAAATGATGCTGGAGAGATCACACTGATACCAATTTCCATGAATACAACTCAGGAGTCCAAAGTTGAGAGTCCTGTATCACTTACAGCTCAGTCATTAATTGGTGCTTCTCCAAAGCAGACCCACTTGACCAAAGCACAAGAGGTACATCCAATTGGAATAAGCAAACCAAAGAGAACTGGGTCCTTAGCACTGTTTTATAGAAAGGTATGTGTTTTTATAGCATCTAAAAAGATCTCCTTTAATCAGTACAATAAAGATTGAGTAACAGGACAGCTTTGGCCTTTTTTTTGTACGTGGTAAAATATACATAAAATTTACTGTTCTAACCATTTTTAGGTGTACAGCTAAGTATCATTAGTACATCCACGTTGTTGTGCAGCTTCCACCACTGTCCATCTTGAGAACTTTTTCATCTTCCTAAACTGTAATTCTGTACCCATTAAAGAGTAACTCCTCATTTCTCCCCTTAACCCCCAGTCATCATTCTAATTTCTGTCTCTATGACTTCAGCTACTCTAGGTACCTCATAAAAGTGAAATTATACAATTTTTGTCCTTTTATGGTGGGCTTATTTTACTTAGCATAATGTCTTCACAGTTTATCCACATTTTTGCATGTGTCAGAATTTCCTTCCTTTTTAAGGCTAATATTCCATGGTATGAATATACCATGTTTTGTCTATCAATTCATCTGTAGATGGATATTTGAGTTGTTTCTGAACCTGCCTGCCAGCGCAGGAAACAGAAGAGACGTAGGTTCAACCCCTGGGTCGGGAAGATCCCTTGGAGGAGGGCTTGGCAACCCACTCCAGTATTCTTGCCTGGAGAATCCCATGGACAGAGGAGCCTGGTGGGCTGCAGTCCATACGGAGGCACATAGTCGAACAAGACTGAAGCGACTTAGCACATGCATGTAGCTTATGGTTATTTTGAGTGAGTAATGCTGTTATATTGATGTGCAGATATCTAAATTTCTGCTTTCAGTTCTTTTGGGTATAAACAGAAGTAGAATAGTAATTCTAAATTTAATTTTTGAGAAACTGCCATACTATTTCCCGTGGTGGCTGCTGCTGTTGCTGCTGCTAAGTCGCTTCAGTCATGTCTGACTCTGTGCGACCCCATAGACAGCAGCCCACCAGGCTCCCCCATCCTTGGGATTCTCCAGGCAAGAACACTGGAGTGGGTTGCCAACTGGAGTGGAATGGCAACCCACTCCAATATTCTTATCTGGAGAATTCCTTGGACAGAGGAGCCTAGTGGGCTGCAATTCATGGGATCGCAAAGAGTCAGACACGACTGAGTGACTAACACTTTCACTTAAAAGAACATTATGATCTTGATGAGCTGTGTTTGGACTCAAGTTCATAGAATTTGATTCCATTTCCTGATATGACTTAGGTTTCTTGCCAACTTCATTTGCATAACTTTAAGAAAGCAGTTGGAATTTACAGGA
Organism: Bos mutus; assembly: GCF_027580195.1. Classification (NCBI taxonomy): domain Eukaryota; kingdom Metazoa; phylum Chordata; class Mammalia; order Artiodactyla; family Bovidae; genus Bos; species Bos mutus. The sequence goes on along the minus strand of NC_091629.1, from coordinate 50,362,076 downwards.
ACTCCACTGTGTTATATTGCTTTGAAAATTGAAAGTGAAAGTTGCTCAGGCGTGTCTGACTCTGCAACCCCATGGACTGTAGCCTGCCAGGTTCCTCTGTCCATGGAATTCTCCAGGCCAAAATACTGGCTTGGATAGCTGTTCCCTTCTGCAAGGGATCTTCCCAACCCAGGGATCAAACCCAGGTCTCCCACATTGCAGGCGGATTCTTTACCATCTGAGCCACTTTAGATTGAGTTTATTGTGGCACAAGTACATCTTAGATCTTATGTATAAGTTTAAATTACTGAAGATTTATTATTAAGATTTTGGGGATACTGTGGGGAGTCTACACAATTTTTATCATAAATCTCATTTGTTACCTGTAAGATTTGACTAGTCATTATAATCCCTAAATTGTTTTAGTATTAATGCAGAGATTTAATGTAGAAACAATTTCTATCCTGCCTTGCTTTTATAAGTACCTTCAAGCTTCTAATAAGACAGACATGTTAATCAGATATTTGTAGCCAAACATGCTGCTGCTCTAAAATAAATCCCAGAATTGGGAGATATCTCTCCAGTCCACTCTATAACTAGTAGCTATCTAGCCCATTCTTAAAAATTGTAAATGAAAAAAAAAGGCACTGTTTTTTTGTTTCTTTCTCTCATTGTGATTAGAGTTTAAGGCTTAAAATTTTTAAGAAATTCATTTCTTTTTCAGATTATTTTTTGATGCAAATTTATTTCCTCTATCTAGTCTTTCTTAGAATATTTCTTGAGACATGTGCTCTTTTTTCCACCTCCCACTACCTTTTCTACTCTATTTCACCATCCCCATTCCTGCCCACTTGTGCGTAATGCCTGTTTTTAAAGGAGAGTTCCAAATGTAGTATTTCCCCCATTCATTTCCTGTTTTTAATTTTCAAAATAACAAATTGCTGCCTTTGATAATGAATCTAAGATTGACAGAAATAAGGCTTTATTTATAAATTTTTAGTTCTGAATTTATTTCAGAATCTAGCCTGTCCATTTCCTTTCATTTAATTATAGCTTACTTAGAAGCTGCTGCTGCTAAGTCGCTTCAGTCATGTCCGACTGCGACCCCATAGACGACAGCCCACCAGGCTCCCCTGTCCCTGGGATCCTCCAGGCAAGAATACTGGAGTGGGTTGCCATTTCCTTCTCCAATGCATGAAAGTGAAAAGTGAAAGTGAAGTCGCTCAGTCATGTCTGACTCCTAGCAGCCCCATGGACTGCAGCCTACCAGGCTCCTCTGTCCTTGGGATTTTCCAAGCAAGAGTACTGGAGTGGGTTGCCACTGCCTTCTCCTACTTAGAAGCTTAAAAAAAGTTTTATTCTAAAAGGGAATTGAGATGTTCATATCTAATAATGAGTTCAAAATAACCATTTCTTGAGTAAATTGCAGCTGTTATCCATGCTGAACTCAGTGTGATACTGGGTGTCCTATGCCTGAATAGAATTTACTATGAATTTTTTGTTAGAATTAGCAGCCTTTCAGAGGATGTATATCAGATTAGCTTCAGAGAAGTCATTGGGTTAGCTTTGTAAAAGATACTTAACAAGTAGTAGTACCTAATCCTTCTAGCTGGGGCTATATCTGTTATCTTCTCCTATCATGAATGTAAAGTTCCAGCATGTTTCCCACTGCTCTGACCCCAGTGGTTCCTATTTATTTCTTGACCAACTAGACCAGAAACAAAGGGATGGAATGCAGAGAATGAGTTTGTTATAAAATGAATCACTGGTGGCTTTGGAGTCAGCTTTATCTCTCTATCAGATTAGTGTATTGGATAGTTAAAATTAATTTTAAAGCTCTAATTTGTAAATTTTTTTCCCTCTCAAAAGATATTTTGATGTAAAGAATGCCTTACTCTTTTATTTTTTCTCCTGAATGTTTAGATTTAAAGCCTTAGTTCAAACAGAATAGTCTAGTTTAGGAGTATCACAGTAAGGTTACCAATTCTTAAAATAACAAAACAGAATGCTTTTTGAATGATCAGAAATCATTTTAGAATCTTTCAGGACCTTTGAGTCATTTTCATTAGTATCAGTTCATACAAAGACTCTGTATATAAAAGATTAAACTGAACTGAATTTACATTGAACTGAATTTACTCTGATATGTTTAAAAACAACTTGACAGAGACAGACAAATACTACATGATCTCATTTATATGTGGAATCTAAAAAACAAGCTCATAAATACAAAGAGCAGGTTAGTCGTTGCTAGGGGCGAGGGAGTGGGTGAAATGGATGGATGAAGGGAGTCAAAAGGTACAAACTGGAAGATATAAGTAAATCATGGGGCTATAATGTATAGCATGGTAACTATAGTTAATAACACCATATTGCATATTGAAAGTTGCTAACAGGATAGATCTTTAAAGTTCTTATCACAAGAAAAGAAATTATAAGTATGTGGTGGATGTTGACTTATTGTGGTGATCTTTTCACAGTATGTGTCAATAGTGAATCATGTTGTACACCTGAAACTAATAATGTTTTATGTCAGTTGTATCTCAATAAACATCAACAGTAAAATCTGGTGTCTCATTTACTTAACATTCCTTTCATGTGCTCATAAAAACAATGTAGAATATAGGGGAATTTTTAAAATGATTTTGCTCTCAGAGTCATTTTTGAAGTCAAACATTTTAGTGTATTATGTGACATTTTAGGCTTTCTAGCCATTTTACCTGAACCAAAAAAAGAGACTTCTGATTTCTTAAAAAGTTATATATTTATAATGGTCATAATGCTCATAAATCAAGCCATTTAGTTTTAGTATTTATCACTTTACATAGTTCACAGCATAGATAGAATAGCACAAAGCATCTTTTCCCAAAAATTGTTTAGGCTAGTTTTACAAAGAGAATTTTGTTTTAATATATTTTATTTAGCCACAGCAGTGAACTGATACTGTAAAATAGGTATTTTATGTAATTTAATGCATCAGCAGCCTTAGGTGTTTATTAATCTTGACCAAAAGCCCATCTTCATGGTAAGACATAAATTTGAGAAATTATTGACTTGTTTTTTTGCATCAGTGTGCTATGTTTTGTCTTAGGTCTATCATTTGGCAAGTGTACGCTTACGTGATTTATGTTTAAAACTGGATGTTTCAAATGAGTTAAGAAGGAAGATATGGACATGTTTTGAATTCACTTTAGTTCACTGTCCTGATCTGATGAAAGACAGACATTTGGATCAGCTCCTCCTTTGTGCCTTTTATATCATGGCAAAGGTAATGTATAAGGTGGGGGAAGCTCCTTGCTGTCCTTACCTATATTTGAAGCATGAGGTGAAAATCTGTTGCACTCATTAGTTTACCTTAAGTGCTATAAGCCAACAGTGCCCACCTTCATTAATTAGGTGGTAAATTCCAGCTAATGCAATTGCAGGCCATTTGTAGTAAAGTGGTTCTCCACACTATTAATAGAGAACCATTTCCATCTCCACCCCTGTAACACCTCTAATCTTATACTTTAAAGTAATAATTCTAGATCATTACGTTTTAAGTGAGTAACAGAGACTCAGAGCTGAAAGTAACTTGGCCAAAATTACACAATTAGTGACAGCCTGTGATCTCCTGATTCATAATTTGATGTAAAATAGCTTCTATACTATATTCCTTTTTAGTGATTTATTCCATTACCTCAGAAGAGCATTTTATTTTCTGGTTGCTACAACATGTTTTAAGTCATAAAATGGCATATCTTTCTTGTTTTAAAAATTCTAATGTGTCTATAACATTCATCTGTAACTTTGGTCTTGATCATATTGGCCACAGATCCTAGCAGATGAGCATGTTACAACCTAATTTTTCAGCTTCTTGAGGCAAAGGACATGTTTTCGAACTCATTTGTGACTTCCTTTTCACATTGCCTCTTTAAAATCTCTATACAAAATATGTATTAATAAATATTGTTAATTAACCTTTTTTTAAGTTATTACTATTTTTAAATTATTTCTCTTAAGGATACCAGAACTCTAAAAACCAGCCATGGGTTTCTAATTTAGAGAGTTAATTTCCTTCTATGGTTACAATTTTTATGCATTTATTCCGGAACCACTAGATAAATACAACACAAAAGACCACATAGTTATTCCCCTTTTATAGTCACATGCTACATTGGCATCCATACCAATAATGCTTTATATTTGTATTCTCTTTCCACTTTTAAAACCACACCTATATGCATATTTCATTTATTTTACCATTCTAAGAATCTCCAGGGAATTACCCAGGAGTCCATTGGTTAGGACTTTATGGTTTCACTCCTGAGGGCATTGGTTTAATCCCTGGTGGGAACTGAGATCCTGTAAGATATACAGCAAGGCCAAAAAAAAAGGAAAGAATCTCCGAAGTCCGAACACTAATGACAACAAAACCCAAAGTTGTCCCAGAACTGATAATACCGCTGGGTTTCCCAGCAGAAGCAAACTGCTTTGAGGCATGAAACACTCAACCCTTAAGCCATTCAGTATTCACATAAGTAAAACCCTTACTAAAGTAGAACTAAAAAAATCAAAAATTATAAAACATTCAAGGAAATGAATCAATATAAGTATGTCAACAGATAAAATTTAGAGCAGGTTAGATATTGAAAATTTTAGTTAATGAAATTATTGACCTCAAAGTAGGCAGTTAATATGTTTAAAAGGATTTAGTGTATACAAGAAAATTCATTTTATGAATAAAGACCAAGTTACTTTAAAAAGGACCCAAAAATTAAAAAAAAATTTTAAATAAAAAGGACCCAAAAGATGTCAAAAAGAACTGAAGGAAACTTGGAATGGAAACCCAGTGAAATTTGGATGGAAACAAAATTCCAACCCAAAAAGACTCAATAGATTAGAATATAGATCTGTGGAAATAAAAAGCAATGTATCACATAGAGATAGAAAATACAAAAAAATTAAGAGACAGAGTGGCAAAACATTTTTTTCTTGTTCCCTTTTTCTTTTGTTCTCTTGTGATTTGATGACTAACTTTAGTGTTGTGTTTCATTTCCTTTTTCTTTTTATCTGTTGTAGATTTTTGATTTCTGGTTACTATGAGGATTTGCTATAGCAATCTATGTAGAAACAAGATTGTTTTAAGTTCCTCATCTTTACAAGTGCATTTCCAATATCTTGCATTTGTATTATCTCCTCATAATTGTTGGTTTTGATATCATATTTGTGTATGGATGATTTCCTACCTTTTGTGTGTGCTTGTGTATATTTGCCTTTACGGGTGAGCGTATCCATTTGTAATTTTCTTGTTTCTAGTTGTGGCTTTTTCTATTTAGAGAAGTTCCTTTAGCATTTGTTGCAGAGCTGGTCTGGTGGTACTGAGTTCTGTTAGCTTTTACTTGTCCATAAAACTTTTGATTTCTCTGTCAAATCTGAATGAACACCTTACTGGGTAGAGTATTCTTGATTGTAGGTTCTTCCCTTTCATCAGTTTAAATGTATCATGACACTTCCTTCTGGCCTGTAGAGTTTCTGCTAAGAAATCAGCTGATAAACTTATAGTTCCCTTGTATGTTGTCATTTTTCTCCTGTTGCTTTTAATATTTTTTCTTGGTCTTATTCTTGTCAACTTGATTACTGTGTGTGTCTTGGCATGTTCTTTCTTGGATTTATCCTGCCTGGAACTCTGCAATTCCTGGACTTGAGTGAATGTTTCCTTTCCCATGTTAGGGAGGTTTTTCAGCTATTATCTTTTTGAACTTTTTTTCATATCCTTTCTCTCTTCTCCTTCTGAGACCACCCCTATAATGTGGAATGCTGATGTGTTTAATGTCCCAGATGTCTCTTAGACTGTCTTCGTTTCTTTTCACTCTTTTAAAATTCTCTTCCACAGCAGTGATTCCCACCATTCTGTCTTCAGGTCACTTATCTGCTCTTCTGCCTCAGTGTTCTGCTAGTGTATTTTTCATTTCAGATGTTTTATTGTATATCTCTGTTCTTCAGTTCTTCTAGGTCTTCATTAAACGTTTCTTACATCATCTTGATCCTTGCCTCCATTCTTTTTCTGAGATCCTTGATCATCTTCAGTATCATTATTCTGAATTATTTTTTATGGAATGTTGCCTATATCCACTTTTAAATAAGTACGTAAAAACTAATAAAACTGAAGACTACAGGAGAGTCAGCAGATCTGAGTTTTCTTATGTTCTTTTTTATAAAGAAAGGCATTTTGTGGTTTAAAAATACATTTTCAGTAGAGTTATACCATAATAATCTTAGTGCTTTTGATTAATGAAACTATCTGCTGAGTTCCCACAGGCCACAAAGCCTGAACTTTTAAGGTAGTAGAAGTCATAAATGGTAGTGGTTTTTAGTTATGAAGTGGCCTGGGGTTAATAGCTTTCTGCAAGACTGCTCTCAGTGCCAACTGGTAATTGAAGTTTTTGTTTAGAGCCATTTTTCTTTTAAAAGCAATTGATGAATGAGGTTTTTATTTTCCTTAGGTAACAAAAGAAGAAAGAACTTTTCAAGAAATAATGAAAAGTTATAGGAATCAGCCCCAAGCTAATAGTCACGTGAGTTACATTATTTTTCCTCCTGTCCCGAAATAGATTTGTACTATTTCTCTGCTGATAAGTCATATAAAAGGTAAACTTCTTTTCTAGGTTTACTATAGATATTTGGTTTTATGGATACCATTAAACTTGAGACAATTTTAATCAAAAAAGTTTCAATAGAAGCCAAAAATCTTGCTGTTTCTGACTAATCTACATATTTGCATGTACTTCTCACACATTCTCTTATTCCATGTGTCCATTTGTTGAGTGGGGATGTTTTTCACTAGAAAATCTAATGAAAAATATTTATAATAATAACATTCTTTAATTATATGAGATTTGATTCTCTGATGATATTTAAATCCAGTGAAATTTGAAGATATATTAAGTCAAGTTTCTTTTTTCCATTTGCTAAGAATCTTAATGTTTGTATCTTTGAATTTGAATAGATGTCAGTCATTTTTTATATAATAGCCCTGGTAAGAATTCTATACAACATTTCAGTCATGGAAATATAAAATGTTAGCATAGTGGCCTGGCACATGGTAAGCATTTAATAACTGTTAGCTCTACATGATTTTTATTGTTGTTCTGAAGAACACAGGATTAGTTTACAGTAAGGCTTTGGCCGTTCAACAGCCTGATTGCTCTAAAGGAACATATTGGCCTCCTCTGTGGCCCCAGTGATCTGCCATCTTAGACTAGAAGAGAGAAAATAGTAGCTGAGATAACCCTGGCCCCAGTACTAGTAGCCGTACCCTTCTGTAGGAGAGCCCCACAGGTAGTTTCACTTCTTTACTGAAGCCCCAAATACACTGCTAGCAGTATAGAGATACTAGAAGAGCCAAGTATAGGCATTTCTTATATCCTGTGATAGACTAGAAGAGGCCTGGTTTCTGGGCCTCTTCAGAAAAATCGTTCAGAAACAGAGCTTAGAGAGGTTCAGAACATCCCTAAGTTCATTAAGGCAAAGTTAATGTGGGTCAAAATTGGGTCAGGGGATTTCCCTCATGATCCAATGGTTAAGAATCCACCTTCCAATGCAGGGGACATGGGTTTGATCCCTGGTAGGATAATTCATATCCCACATGCCGTGGGGCGGCTAAGCCCATGCACCACAACTAGAGAGCCCACAATCTGCAACTAGTGAGCCACGCACTCTAGAGCCCATGCTTTGCACCAAAAGAAGTCCTGACACGCTGCAGCTAGAGAAGGCCAGCATGCCACAACAAAGACCCAGCGCAGCCAAAAAAAAAGTCATGCCACAGCTTCCTAAAAATTCTCTCAATACCATTATCCATAGGATGAGGGAGAATGGGCATGCTTTTCAGTTACCCTGGAGGTTAAAAACAGTTTAGGAGCAGAGAGGAGAACATATTTTCATGTGCCCACCTGAAAAGACTTGGTATGGGATTGGAACAGGAAAGCAAGCCCCAGAGAGATCAAATGAGTCTCACGTAAGGAATTAAAGGGAGGAAGGAATAGGCTCAGATCTTTTAAGTAGCTTTTAATTGGCAAAACTTGCTCATCAGTGTTTAGTTGCTGCTGACTTAATTCTTCTAATTTGTAACCTCCTAAATGGCATATTTCAGGTGGTAGGCTCTGCTTAATAGCTCCTCTTCTAAGATGTTTGCAGTAATCTACAGGCTTAAAGCTCAACATTCAGAAAACTAAGATCATGGCATCCGGTCCCATCACTTCATGGGAAATAGATGGGGAAACAGTGGAAACAGTGTCACACTTTATTTTTGGGGGCTCCAAAATCACTGCAGATGGTGATTGCAGCCATGAAATTAAAAGACTCTTACTCCTTGGAAGAAAAGTTATGATCAACCTAGATAACATATTCAAAAGCAGAGACATTACTTTGCCAACAAAGGTCCATCTAGTCAAGGCTATGGTTTTTCCAGTGGTCATGTATGGATGTGAGAGTTGGACTGTGAAGAAAGCTGAGTGCCGAAGAATTGATGCTTTTGAGCTGTGGTGTTGGAGAAGACTCTTGAGAGTCCCTTGGACTGCAAGGAGATCCAACTAGTCCATCCTAAAGGAGGTTAGGCCTGGGTGTTCTTTGGAAGGAAGGATGCTAAAGCTGAAACTCCAATACTTTGGCCACCTCATGCAAAGAGTTGACCCATTGGAAAAGACTCTGATGCTGGGAGGGATTGGGGGCAGGAGCAGAAGGGGACGACAGAGGATGAGATGGCTGGATGGCATCACTGACTCGATGGACGTGAGTTTGAGTGAACTCTGGGAGTTGGTGATGGACAGGGAGGCCTGGCGTGCTGCAATTCATGGGGTCGCAAAGAGTAGGACACAACTGAGCGACTGAACTGAACTGAATAACATCTTGCCCTTAATTATCACCCTTACAGACAAATACTTTTTAATTGGCTTGATATCTTGCTCTTCTTATTTTGGTTTTGCTTAACCTGTGCCTGTTTGTGACTCAACAGTCCTTTATTTCCCTTATGACCTATAGGTCTATAGAAGTGTACTATTGAAAAGTATTCCAAGAGAAGTTGTGGCATACAGTAAAAACCTGAACGGTGATTTTGAAATGACAGATTGTGGTAAGTTGCCCAATTTAGCATTCTATATGTAGTATACCTTTGGTTATATATTTGGTTACATACTACAGTGGGTGTCTTGGAGTTACTTATGTAGGTGGGGTGGATAATGCATGTGTGTTTTGAGAAGAAACAAGTGACTTTGAAATAAGTATGGGTCAGGTACCTCCCTCCACAGAGATTGTGTATAGAAACTATTAATTTATCCTCTGTTTAATTGTGTTTTAGAAGTTTCCTAGTATACTTATACACACTAATATTGTATATACTTGTACACATTTATTGTATAAAAGACACAATAAAATTCAAAACTAAATCTGAATGACAGGAAAAGTAAGACAGCTGTCAGTGATCTGCCCGGGAAGACAAGGAAATGTCCTGTTCATTAATAAGTGTATTTGATATTCTGCCACCATCAGCAAGGTCACCTTGTTCCACCATCATGCTAAGACTTAAGACTCTAGTAATTTTTTTTAAAGAAAGAAGAATCAAATATTTGGTATTCATATGTTGATAAATTATGAAAAGGCCTCTTCTGCCTATATCCTTTTTCTTGTCTCATCTTTCCATTACTTAACGTAGACGTATGTGTGCATGTGTATATAGGTACTGTAATTTATTTAATTCCTCAATGTGAGGCATTTAGGTTGTTCTAATTATATACAGCTTTGTGAGGAACATCATTGTAAATTGGTCTTTGGTCCACATCCTTAGAGCAAATTCTTAAAGAAAATTGACTGGGTCAGAGACATTTTTTAAATTACCCAAATATCCATGATCATTATGGTGTCTACTGGGATCTTAAGTTTTAAGGTCTTAATGAAAAAATGCTTTAATGATAACGTCCTAGAATCTGATCCCATTTAAGGCCACACAGGCCAAATTCAATTCTTTTTGTATAGATATAGACTAGAGATCTCTTCAAGAAAACTGGAGATACCAAGGGAACATTTCATGTAAGGATGGGCATGATAAAGGACAGAAATGGTAAGGACCTAACAGAAGCAGAAGAGATTAAGAAGAGGTGGCAAGAATACCCAGAAGAACTATACAAAAAGTCTTAATGACCTGGATAACCACGACGGTATGGTCACTCACTAGAGCCAGACATCCTGGAGTATGAAATCAAGTGAGCCTTAGGAAACACTGTATTAATATGAACAAAGCTAGTGGAAATGACAGAATTCCAGCTGAGCTGTTTAAAACCCTAAAAGATGATGCTATTAAAGTGCTGTCAGCAAATTTGGAAAACTCAGCAGTGGCCACAGGACTGGAAATGATCAGTTTTCATTCCATCCCAAAGAGAGGCAATGCCAAAGAATGTTCAAACTACAGTTGTGCTCACTTTACATAGTAGCACGGTTATGCTCAAAACCCTTCAAGCTAGACTTCAGTACGTGAACCAAAAACTTCCAGGTGTTCAAGCTGGGCTTAAAAAAGGCAGAGAAACTAGAGATCAAATTGCCAATATTTGTTGGATTATGGAGAAAGCAAGGGAGTTCCCGAAAAACTTCTACTTCATTGACTATACTCAGGCCTTTGACTATGTGGATCACAACAAACTGGAAAATTCTTAAAAGAAATGGATGGGACTATTAGACCAACTTACCTGTCTCCTGAGAAACATGTATGTGGGTCAAGAAGCAACAGAACTGGACATGAAACAACTGACTGGTTCAAAATTAGAAAGTAGTAGGACAAGCCTGTGTATTGTCACCCTGCTTATTTAACTTCTATGCAGAGTACATCATGCAAAATGCTGGGCTGGATGAAGCACAAGCTGGAATCAAGACCGTCAGGAGAAATATCAGCAATCTCAGATATGTAGATGATACCACTCTAATGGCAGAAAACAAAGAGGAACTAAAGAGCCTCTTGATGCAGGTGAAAGAGGAGAGTGAAAAAGCTGGCTTGAAACTCAACATTAAAAACAAACTAAGATCATGGACCCAGATTGCTTTGGCAATTATGGGTCTTTTATAGTTCTCTATAGGTTTTAGAATTATTTGTTCTAGTTCTGTGAAAAATGTCCTGGGTAATTTGATAGGGACTGCATTAAATCTGTAGATTGTTTTGGGTAGCATGCCATTTTAACAATATTCTTCCAGTACAAGAGCATGGGATATCTTTTCACTTCTTTGAATCATCTTCAGTTTCCTTTATGAATGTTGTATAATTCTCAGTATATAAGTCTCTCACCTGCTTGATGAGGATTATTCTTAAGTTTTTTGTTGTTGGGTTTTTTTTTATTTTTTGGATGCAATTTTAAAAGGGATTATTGGATTATATTCCCTGTTTTGATATTTCATTGTTAGTGTAAAGAAATGCATCTGCCAATCTTCTTATTTTAAGTATTTCTAATTCCCTCAACATAGACTGATTTTTAGAATTAGGCATACTTAATAAATGACCACTGTTTTCATCAATAAAAACCTACTTCTGATGTCAAGTATGTTAATTATCAAAGCATTGGTCTTTGATTGAGATATGCCCAATAGAAACCCTATTTATAGTAGCCACCTGTGGAGAAAGAGCTCCCTTGTTAAAAAACCAACTGGCTACTCGGCCTGTGCATTCATTATCATGTTAGCAGAGCACCCCAGACTAGCATTCTTGATTAGAACACTTGAGAGATCCAGATTATAGCTTAGTCTAAGTGATACAAAAATAATGCTCAAGTAAATTGAAAACTTTACAATACTTCCTCTGAGACTTGGCTTAAGAATTTTTTTAAAAAAAGATGCATGTGTGGTGTTTCATACAAGGCCTTCTCACAGTAAGGCCTTAGTAAGTAAGTAGTAATTATTATTTTGTTTATAAGTATAAAATATATTTTATTAATCAGTATGGCTCTTTAAATGTCTTTTTTTTTTTAAGCTAATTTTTCTAAGGCCATATTCCTTACATAAAATCCTTTAAATGTTGAAAACTAGGTCAGACACACAAAAACAGTTAAATCCTCTCAAGTGACAAAAGTTCTGTTTCCATAGGAGATGTATAAGACTGATAACTACAAATTGATAATTAAGTGACTTTATTGACATTAGAACTATTTTACGGTCACCAGATAGACAGCCAGATGTGGGTAGAGCACATTTTCCTTTTAGATTGTCTGTGTAAACAAGGTTTCCTTGGTTTTAGATTACAATGAATGCCTTTTAGAGCTTATGAGAAACTGCCAAAATAGTCTTAAAGCACTGTAGTTTTAAACTGGTGTGTGCTCGGTGACTTTTGCATAACTGGAGCTCAAGGGCACTGCAGCCTACACACTTTTACAGTGAGGAGCGAAAGAGGATAAGGAGGAACGTGGTAGGAGAAATACACAACAAATACCAAATGCTTACTCCAGGGAAGTGCTGCTGTGCTGGTCAACCCCATCACATCTCAACATGACCCTTGAATTTAGAAATAAATTCTGATCTTTCTTACTTTCATCCTAATTTTGCTTCTTTACTTTCTCCAGTTTCAGATGGTAAAAACTCACTGTATGTGTTTCTTCTCAGACTGAAGGCTAAGGACTATATGCAAAGAAATCAGCATCAGTCACTTGAGCAGCTCCTCTAGGAGTGAAGGATGGGGTTTCATTAATATGTGCATTCTAGACAGTTATGTGTGCCCATCCTCTGAAACCACGTCCCCTGAGAAATGCATATCTACTGTGCTCTCAGTCTCTTTTCCCCTGAATGCAATTATATTGTCCTGGGATATGAAACTAACCACGTATTATGGTTGCATTTGTTGGCCACCTGCAGCCCTGGAATAATTTGCCTTGTCCCTTCCCACTTTCACTTTAGATCCTTTGAAAATTCTGAAGTCAGAGATCCAGGCTAAAAATTTCAGCATGTTTCTCCAGAGTTCTGCAGATAATATCTCCTTTTTTCTAAGAGCTTCTGTCATTCACTGATAGTTTTTTATGAAACCACATTTTAATTGCTTGACAGTGTTATATAATAATTCAGAAAAGACATTCTTCTTATTCATGAGAACATTAGGGAAAATTATGAATCCATATGTAGTTCATTGGTTCATTTCACAAATATATGTCAAATAAATACCATGTGCCTAAATTTATATTAAGCAGAGATCCCTTCTACCCTCTCAGGGAAAACAGATTTGAACCATTTATAGCACCAAGCAGGAAGATCTCATTCTCTTTCCCAGTCTTTCATAAGTTCTGCCTGCCAATGTATATGTTGTAAGATGGGTCACCAGGCCTACTGAAGCTTTAATTTCTGAGTGCCAAAGTCCTTAAAGAGGTGAGAATGTAGAAATCTTTTTCCAGCTTAAAGGATAACTGACATCTTGTTTTCTGTTTTGAAATGAAAAAATGCTAAATAGCTAAATGTTGTTCTTGTTTATGAAGAACTAAAAGACCTTTTAGAACTAACACCCCAAACAGATGTCCTTTTCATGGTATGGGACTGGAATGCTAAAGTAGGAAGTCAGGAAACACCTGAAGTAACAGATTTTTGGCCTTGGAGTACAGAATGAAAGCAGGGCAAAGGCTAATAGAGTTTTGCCAACAGAAAGCACTGGTCATAGCAAACACCCTCTTCCAACAACACAAGAGAAGACTTTACACATGGACATCACCATATGACCAGCACCGAAATCAGATTGATTATATTCTTTGCAGCCAAAGATGGAGAAGCTCTATACAGTCAGCAAAAACAAGACCCGGAGCTGACTGTGGCTCAGATCATGAACTCCTTATTGCCAAATTCAGACTTAAATGGAAGAAACTGGGGAAAACCACTAAACCATCCAGGTATGACCTAAATCAAATCCCTTATGATTATACAGTGGAAGTGAGAAATAGATTTAAGGGACTAGATCTCATAGACAGAGTGCCTGATGAACTATGGACAGAGGTTCATGACATTGTACAGGAGACAGGGATCAAGACCATCCCCAAGAAAAAGAAATGCAAAAAAGCAAAATGGCTTTCTGGGGAGGCCTTACAAATAGCTGTGAAAAGAAGAGAAGCGAAAAACAAAGGAGAAAAGGAAAGATATAGGTATCTGAATGCAGAGTTCCAAAGAATAGCAAGGAGAGATAAGAAAGCCTTTCTCAGCGGTCAATGCAAAGAAATAGAGGAAAACAGTAGAATGGGAAAGACTAGAGATCTCTTCAGGAAAATTAGAGATACCAAGGAAACATTTCATGCAAAGATGGGCTCAATAAAGGACAGAAATGGTATGGACCTGAGAAGCCGAAGATATTAAGAAGAGGTGGCAAGAATACACAGAAGAACTGTACAAAAAAGATCTTCACGACCCAGTTAATCACGATGGTGTGATCAGTCACCTAGAGCCAGACATCCTGGAATGTGAAGTCAAGTGGGCCTTAGGAAGCATCACTACAAACAAAACCAGTGGAGGTGATGGAATTCCAGTTGAACTATTTCAAATCCTAAAAGATGATGCTGTAAAAGTGCTGCAGTCAATATGTCAGCAAATTTGGAAAACTCAGCAGTGGCCACAGAACGGGAAAAGGTCAGTTTTCATTCCAATCCCAAAGAAAGGAAATGCCAAAGAATGTTCAAACTACCGCACAGTTGCACTCATCTCACACCGTGGGAGCCTGATGGGCTGCCATCTATGGGGTCGCACAGAGTCAGACACGACTGAAGTGACTTAGCAGTAGCAGCAGTACATGCTACTAAAGTAATGCTCAAAATTCTCCAAGCCAGGCTTCAGCAATACGTGAACCATGAACTTCCAGATGTTCAAGCTGGTTTTAGAAAAGGCAGAGGAGTCAGAGATCAAATTGCCAACATCTGCTGGATCATCAAAAAAGCAAGAGAGTTCCAGAAAAACATCTATTTCTGCTTTATTGACTATGCCAAAGCCTTTGACTGTGTGGATCACAATAAACTGTGGAAAATTCTGAAAGAGATGGGAATACCAGACCACCTGACCTGCCTCTTGAGAAGCCTGTATGCAGATCAGAAGGCAACAGTTAGAACTGGACATGGAACAATAGACTGGTTCCAAATAGGAAAAGGAGTACGTCAAGGCTGTATATTGTCACCCTGCTTATTTAACTTCTATGCAGAGTACATCATGAGAAATGCTGGGCTGGCGGAAGCACAAGCTGGAATCAAGATTGCCAGGAGAAATATCAGTAACCTCAGATATGCAGAGACACCACCCTTATGGCAGAAAGTGAAGAGGAACTAAAGAGCCTCTTGATGAAAGTGAAAGAGGAGAGTGAAAAAGTTGGCTTAAAGCTCAACATTCAGAAAATGAAGATCATGGCATCTGGTCCCATCACTTCATGGGAAATAGATGGGGAAACAGTGTCAGACTTTATTTTGGGGGGCTCCAAAATCACTGCAGATGGAGATTGCAGCCATGAAATTAAAAGGTGCTTACTCCTTGGAAGGAAAGTTATGACCAACCTAGACAGCATATTAAAAAGCAGAGACATTACTTTGTCAACAAAGGTCTGTCTAGTCAAGGCTATGGTTTTTCCAGTATTTGTGTATGGATGTGAGAGTTGGAGTATAAAGAAAGCTGAGCGCTGAAGAATTGATGCTTTTGAACTGTGGTGTTGGAGAAGACTCTTGAGAGTCCCTTGGACTGCAAGGAGATCCAACCAGTCCATCCTAAAGGAGACCAGTCCTGGGTGTTCATTGGAAGGTCTGATGTTGAAGCTGAAACTCCAATACTTTGGCCACCTGATGTGAAGAACTGACTCATTTGAAAAGACCCTGATGCTGGGAAAGATTGAGGGCAGGAGGAGAAGGGGACAACAGAGGATGAGATGGTTGGAAGGCATCACCGACTCAATGGACATGAGTTTGGGTAGGCTCAGGGAGTTGGTGTTGTTCAGGGAGGCCTGGCGTGCTGCGATTCATGGGATCATAAAGAGTTGAACATGACTGAGCGACTGAATTGAACTGAACTGAAATGCTGTTCTTGTTTACTCACTTAGTTCAACTTTTTTTTTTTAATGTTCTGTATAACAAGAATTTCTTTTCCATGGGGATGGATCACTTCATGGGAAATAGATGGGGAAACAGTGGAAACAGTGTCACACTTTATTTTTTGGGGCTCCAAAATCACTGCAGATGGTGATTGCAGCCATGAAATTAAAAGACTCTTACTCCTTGGAAGAAAAGTTATGACCAACCTAGATAGCATATTGAAAAGCAGAGACATTATTTTGCCAACAAAGGTCCGTCTAGTCAATGCTATGGTTTTTCCTGTGGTCATGTATGGATGTGAGAGTTGGACTGTGAAGAAGGCTGAGCGCTGAAGAATTGATGCTTTTGAACTGTGGTGCTGGAGAAGACTCTTGAGAGTCCCTTAGACTGCAAGGAGATCCAACTAGTCCATCCTAAAGGAGATCAGTCCTGGGTGTTCTTTGGAAGGAATGATGCTAAAGCTGAAACTCCAGTACTTTGGCCACCTCATGTGAAGAACTGACTCATTGGAAAAGACTCTGATGCTGGGAGGGATTGGGGGCAGGAGGAAAAGGGAACGACAGAGGATGAGATGGCTGGATGGCGTCACTGACTCCATGGATGTGAGTCTGAGTGAACTCCGGGAGTTGATGATGGACAGGGAGACCTGGCGTGCTGCAGTTCATGGGGTCGCAAAGAGTCGGACATGACTGAGTGACTGAACTGAACTGATAACAAGAATAACCTACAACTGCTGTAACTAAGGAGAAGGCGATGGCTTCCCACTCCAGTACTCTTGCCTGGAAAATCCCATGGACGGAGGAACCTGGTAGGCTGCAGTCCATGGGGTCGTGAAGAGTCGGACACGACTGAGTGACTTCAGTTTCACTTTTCACTTTCATGCATTGGAGAAGGAAATGGCAACCCATTCCAGTGTTCTTGCCTGGAGAATCCCAGGGACGGGCGAGCCTGGTGGGCTGCCGTGTATGGGGTCACACAGAGTCGGACACAACTGAAGCGACTTAGCAGCAGCAGCAGCTGTAACTAAGCCAGTGTTTACTGTCTTACAACAGTGTCCCCCAGGATGGTAGCAAGTGTCATGGAGAAGAGGGACTGTGCATAGAAAGTTTGAGAAATATGGAATTAAAGTGAACGTATTTTTTTTCTAATTGCAAAACTTCTGTAAGCCTTTATTATACTAACGTGTATTCTGAATTCCTAAGAGAAGGCTATAATATGCAGCATTTTTTCAACTTACTGATCACATAGCTTTTTCTGCCTTACTAAGATCCTGCAAAAATAACGGGAGTAAAAAAGACATCCAAATGGGGACCAAGATTCCCCAGGGAGATTCCCTGTGGGCTGCCTGACTCTTGGACCATGTCAGAGTTTTCTTATTTTCCTAAGGTAGAAGCATAGTAGTAGTAGTAGTGTTAGGTGCTCAGTTGTGTCCAACTCTTTGTGATCCTGTGGACTGTACCCCGCCAGACTCCTCTGTCCATGGGATTCTCTAGGCAAGAATACTGGAGTGGATTGCCATTCCTTTCTTAAGAGGATATTCTCGACCCAGAGATTGAACCTGGGTCTCCTGCATTGCAGGCTCTTTCTTTACTGTTTGAGCTACAGGGAAAACCAAGGTGGCAACATTCTTCTACTCATATTCTCAATGTTTGCAGGCCAATGTATTGAGAATGAGACATTTTTTTCACATGCTGAATTCTTTTTAATTGCCGGTAGTTTTCTTAGCTGTGTACAAGAAGCTCAGTTTAGGTAAACATCAACTCAGAGCTAGGTGATTGTTGTTAGTACAAGTAGAAGATGTTTTGTAATTCTCTCCCCCCCAAAAAAAGAACAGGATAAAGTTCTGCCTGGTGTCACAAGCTACCCTAGAGTTACACTAAAAAATATGAAAGCACCTTGGGGCAAGCAATAATTTTATAGCTGAGGATGATGCCTATAGACAGCATTAAGTTCCTGTTGTGCATGAGAAAATAAGGCTTTTTGAACACTTGTCACCTGCCATGTATTTGCAGAAAAGTAAACATAAGCAATTCACCTTGCTTCTTCCTTAACCTCTGAGGATACACTTTACCTTTTAGAGTCTTTCCACCTTTTCCAAAGAGCCAGTAAGAATATCTGCAGTCCTTTTTGTTATCTGAAGCTCAGGATTTACCACTGTTACCCATATTCTGAAGCTCAGTTTAGGCAAATTTCAACCCAGGGCTGGTGCCCCTCTGAGAGTCACCGGTGACAGTGGGTTCAAAGGAATGGTTGTGAAAACATTCTTGCTGAAGTGATATCTAGAGAATAGAGCACCCATTTAAGTTTACATGTTTGTATTTCTCAAGTTTCCAATTTATCCATAATATAGGTAGATTTCTGAACTTTTCTAAAATAGGTCATTGTCTTACATAAATATTTAGGTTTATTTGATTTTTTTCACTTTTATATTGTAGAGAGAGTTGTGTTTCAGATCCTCAAATTATAGATTAAGGTACACCTATCACAACATTGAATTCTTTTAACAGACTTGGAAGATGCTACAAAAACACCGGACTGCTCCAGTGGTCCAGTGAAAGAGGAAAGAGGTGATCTTATCAAATTTTACAATACAATATATGTAGGAAGAGTGAAGTCATTCGCATTGAAATATGACTTGTCAAATCAGGACCATGTGGTACGTTTTTTATTTTACTACTTTATTAATATCTGTTCTCATAATTGGTTTACTCTGAGTTTATTTTGGTAGATAAGTATTTCAAAGTTAAAGCCTTACTGATACATTTTACAGGAGAAAACATGCTAGTGATTAATCAGCGTGATTAAGGCTGTGATAAAACAGACTAGAGAAAATTATGGAAATTTCATCCATACTGTGATTATACATTTCTAGAAATTATGGATGCATATGGGCAAGGAGTCAATGGGAAATGGAGCAATGAAAACAATTCTGGTGGTTTTTTCCCTTGGTTTTGATTTCTGTTGTTATATTTCTGAGAGAAATGTTTTTCTCAAGATAAAGAGAAAAGGAAATAAATAGGCTTAAGTCAATAATAGAAACAACGCTAAGAAATTTTTATGCTGTATCTAGATTTGACACTACCAGCAGGCCTTTGTAAGTGTTATCAGTGTATAAGCTGATGTTGGTTCCCAAAAGAGCAGACTTCAGTTATAAGAAAGGAACCGAGTAGAAGCTGCATTCAGGCAGTAGCTATATACGTGTCTGTGTCTTTACATTTCTTTCCTTGTCCCTTTCAATGAATATGAGCTGACTATCCTCAGAGGCCATGACTACTCATTCTCCTCCCTCAGTTCCACACATCCCCCCACCATGTGCTATACTGAGGATATCTCTAACATCAGCTAATTGGGAAAAAAACAAAACTAGTTTTCCTAGCTTCAGGTGAAGATGATGAATGAAATAGTAATTAAGGAGTCATCCCCATTTGTGCTTGGAATAGAACATTGTATAGATTATTAACAGTGCAGTTCCTTCTCACTTTATCTCTGAGTCCTTTGCATTTCAGCATAAAGTCTTATACTTTGTACTAGTAACTCAATCAGTAAAAGAATCTCCCTGCAATGCAGAAGACGGGAATTTGGTCCTATGGTTGGAAAGATCCCCTGGAGAAGGAAATGGCAAGCCACTCCAGTATTCTTGCCCGAGAAATCCAATGGACAGAGGAGCCTGGTGGCTATAGTACTTGGGGGTCAAAAGAGTTAGACATAGTGACTAAACCACCAGGCATAAAGTCTTAACCATTTTATTAAGAGATTTGTTCCTTGTTGGACTCTTCTTGCTGGCCCACAGAATACTCTGTCTCTCTCATTCTCTGAGCTACTAATCTGGTTGTGGGTATATATGTGTGGACTCTTAAGACTCTTGAGACACCTTTGGTGATCAAAGGTGCATGGAGATCAAACCAGTCAACCCTAAAGGAAATCAACCCTGAGTATTCATTGGGAGGACTGATGCTGAAGCTGAAGCTCTATTAACATTGGCCACCTGATGTGAAGAGCCAACTTATTGGAAAAGACCCTGATGCTGCAAAAGATTGAGGACAAGGTGCGGAGGGGAAGACAGGATGAGATGGTTAGCTAGCATCACTGACTCCATGGACATGAATCTGAGCAAACACCATGAGACAGTGAAGGACAGGAAGCCTGACACTGCAGTCCATGGGGTCACACAGAGTTGGACACAACTTAGCACCTAAACAACAATGTATGTGTGGAGAGAGATCCTTATTGCAAGTGTTAGGACATAAGTTATTCTTTGCCTCACTTTCTGAGCATGGCATGAAGTTCCTATTCTCTTGGCTTACTGCTTCTGGGGTCTTACTCAGAATCCTTCAGGATTTCCTGAAAGATCCAGACAAATAAATTTGAGTTTATCCATTAGTAATTGTTGAAAAACAAGGGTTAATGAATCATTTAAAAATTTTTTTCAGCCATAATAAGTTCTTATGGTATAGTTCAGTTCAGTTCAGTCGCTCAGTCGTGTCCGACTCTTTGCAGCCCCATGAATTGCAGCACGCCAGGCCTCCCTGTCCATCACCAACTCCCAGAGTTTACCCAAACTCATGTCCATCAAGTCGGTGATGCCATCCAGCCATCTCATCCTCTGTCGTTCCCTTCTCCTCCTGCCCCCAATCCTTCCCAGCATCAGGGTCTTTTCCAATGAGTCAGCTCTTCACATGAGGTGGCCAAAGTATTAGACTTCTAATTAGGAGATACCAATAAGAATAAAAACATGGTACAGGAAAAAAAGTTCCATGTTGATCCTTCACCCTTATGAGGAGGAGGGGAGTGTAGAATAAAAAATATGGTGGGATTTAAAAAAAGAAAGAAAACCTTTCATCTGATAAAAGCTTTGGTGGTGGTTTATTCACTAAGTCATGTCTGACTCTTGTGACTATGTGGACTGTAGACTGCCAGGCTCCTCTGCCCATGGGATTCTCCAGGCAAGAATACTGGAGTGGGTTGCCATTTCCTTCTCCAGGGTATCTTCCCTACCCAGGGATTGAATCTGGTCTCCTGCATTGTAGGCAGATTCTTTACCAACTGAGCCATGAGGGAAGCCCTATAAAAGCTTTACTTTTATGTTATTTCAGATGGAAGCTCCGCCACTCTCCCCTTTTCCACATATTAAGCAACAGCCAGGCTCCCCACGCCGCATTTCCCAGCAGCACTCCATTTATGTGTCCCCACACAAGAATGGGTCGGGCCTTACACCAAGGAGTGCTCTGCTATATAAATTCAACGGCAGCCCTTCTAAGGTAACGTGCTCCCAAACTTTACTCCAAAATGGCAATATCCATGTTAAAAATTGGATTCCAGATTTCCAGTTAGTAATCTTTAATCATACCCCAATTTTTTGCAAAGTTACTGCAAATAAATACAAACTCTTACTATGGCAAGTTTCCTGTGTATCCAGTTGAGGGAGTTTAATCTGTTATGACTGACATGGTATTGGGGGAGTTTGCAGTGTATCCAGTTGAGGGAGTTTAATGTGTTATGACTGACATGGTATTGGGGGAGTTTGCACCAAGAGCACAGTGTTTCCCTGCTCAGGCACCATCTTGCGAAGGACCAGTAAGGCAGCACCTGCAAGTGGTCAGATATGGGGACACTGTAAAGAAAGATCTTGGAAGGGAAAGTTCATTTGGTGGATGGCGCCTGGGATAGGGAAAAGTCTGAAAGCAGAGGCCTCTTCTGACTTACACAGACAGCTCTGTGGTCACCTCCATCTTTAGTCTCATTAATGATGATGATCCAAAGGGGACATGATTGCTGTTTGCAGGTAATTTAAGGACTGTCAAGTAGATGTGTTCATTGTATCTCCAAAAGCCAGAATGACTACCAACTAGAAGGAGTTGTAGTGGGATAGGTTGTAACTCAGTCCAAATACGTGGCAGCTCCTTAACTCATTAGTTTCTTAACTCATTTAGATCCACAAGCATTTGTTACATTCCTGCCATACTTAGCAAATAAAGTTTACTGAGATATACCTCACAGACTTGCATTACCTCTTCGTAGAAGGACTTTTAGAAGACATTCTTGGATAAAATCAGAAATGGGTCTAATTGAATTCTAAGGCAGTAATTTCAGAATCATAGGTCAGAATCTGGGGAGCTTGTTGAACACAGATTTCTGTCCCGTAGACTTACTGAATCACAGAGCTCTAGCAGGCAGATTCCCTGGACAGTGTTGATGCACTGTGTTCAGGAACAACTTCTCAAAGGCTGTTTTACAGTAAGACCAGCAACATCAGCATCACCTGGGAGCGTGTCAGAAATGCAGAATCTCAGGCCTCACACCAACCCTACTGAATCTGAATCTGCGTATTATCATTCCCCAGATGATTAGTAAGCACATTAAAGTTTGAAAAGCAGTGCTTCAGAAAAAAGACCTCAAACTTGATGAAAGTTTGTTTGATTTATCAGAATCACCTGGAGGGCTTGATAAACTAGAGATAACTGGGTCCAATACCTAGAATGTGTGATTCAGTCGGTGTAGGGTGAGGCTTGAGAATTTGCATTCCTAATAAGCTCCTAAATGCTCTGCTGCTTGTGGTCTGATGTCCACATTTTAAAAACTATTGCTATAATGTAAATCCAATTTTTAAAATCACCTGAAAAGATTAATTCTAATCACCCTTAATAACTTGACCTAGATTCAAAAAATAATCCCTTCCTCCAGTGTTTAGCTTTGGATAGAGGATAAAGGGTAGGAAAAAGCAGTTAGTTTAGTTCTTTGCTGCTATTTCCCCCCTTTCCCCTTTTACTCACACATATCGTCTGTTTTTGCAGAGTTTGAAAGATATCAACAACATGATAAGGCAAGGTGAGCAGAGAACCAAGAAGCGAGCAATAACCATCGATGGTGATGCAGAATCACCTGCCAAACGCCTCTGTCAAGAAAATGATGATGTTTTACTTAAACGACTACAGGATGTTGTCAGTGAAAGAGCAAACCACTAGCACCCTTCTCACTTCTGTGGTAAAAGCACTCTCAGGTTGTTTTGCAGCAAGCTGGGGCTCTGTCTTCAAAACAGTCAACCCTGAAGGTAGTAAACATCACTGAATTACAAGAAAAGGTACACCAAAGTTAAGTGGATTTTTTTTTTTTTTACTTTTATCCAAAATGTAGTTGACAGATGTATTTTGAGTTGGATTGTAAAGGAATGTTTTTAAGTGCACTTAAAAAGGAATGGTTTTAAGTGCATTTAAAAAGGAATGGTTTTAAGTGCCTTTTAAGCATATTAATAGTCATAGAATTGTTAAAATATTTGTTCTCTGAGTTTTTCAGACAAAGTAAGGAGAAACCTTATAATTTTTAAGCTCACTTTTTAAAATAATCAAATGTCCTCTCCTTCTGGGCTTTGTCATAAGAGGGTGAATAATCTATTTTTGGTAGGTATGCTTTGAGATGTTTGTGCTCCCAATTTAATATTGAGTAGGGGTTGCGTCCCATGGCATCTAGGCCAGAGGATGATGTAGGAGCCTGTCTCTGACCCAGTGTGCTAACTCCACATCCAGGTACCACTGTGGGTTGTCCAGAGGCTTCTCATGCTCTTCCTCTCCTTGAGCAGAAGCATGTTTGTACTTAAACCCATGCACTGCCCGACTCCTTGCTTTCCAACCTTAAGCCCTCTTAGCCTGGTGTCACAACCTAATAAAAGAGCTACTTGCTCCTTTTTAAAACTATTATTACTTTGTTTTCCAAACCATTAACTTAATTATATATGATTATATCATATAGCTCTCAAAATAGGAAACTGCTTCTCAGGCCAGTAGAGTAAAATACAGAAAAGAGTTGTTAGAGACTAAACTTCGTATTAGTGAGGTAGCAGCCATGATAATATGTAAGATACTGTTTTTGAGATCATTATAAGATTGATCATTCTCAACGTCTAATTGATTCCTTAAGAATAGTTGAAACCTTTCTCAAAACGATGTTAATATCTTATAATTATGCCTTATAATTATACTATTCCATCCATGACACAGCTGCTTATCACGTCCCGCTCTTTGCTCTCTGTATCATCAGTGCATTATGAGTTTCCCATTAGGGTCTGATCACTGGCCCCTTAAGGATATTTTCTAGGGCTAGGGGTGCCACTTTACAAAGAATCAGCTGTTCAATATTCACTTTTCTAGTGTGTTTCCAGAATCTGGAAGGAGGTGAATAAGCCATTCTTAATTAATTTTGAGAAAATTTTATCAAATGTATGTTTCTTAAACTGCAAACTGTATTTTTTTTAATGCTAAATATTTAACTAGTAAAAAGTGAAACTGGCTCAGTCATGTTCGACTCTGCCATCCCATGGACTGTAGCCTGCCAGGCTCCTCTGTCCATGGAATTCTGCAGGCAAGAATACTGGAGTGGGTAACCGTTCCCTTCTCCAGGGGAATCTTCCCAACCCAGGGATCGAACCCAGGTCTCCTGTATTGCAAGCGGATTCTTTACTTTCTGAGCCACCAGGGAGGCCCATTTAACTAGTAACCCTGGCTAATTTGAATTAGTCTAAAATTTGGCTATTAACTAGTATCAATAATTATGATTATTAGGAATTTTATTTTTAAATTTTAAGAAGAAAACTGAGTCTGGTCACATTTTGCTTTTCTTAAAATTACATCATTTTTTTGTGTAGTATCTACACATGTTACAAGCCAAATACCATCAAGTCTGTCTTGAATCCTTGTATATATTTTTATGTAGCTATAAATATTGTGTCATTATTAATGTGCAAAATGTAAATGAGCATTTGTACGTTGTCTTTATAAGAAAATCTGGATGTGTTTCTATCAGTTTTCTAGACTGTATATTCATGTACATAAAATGGTTAATAAAATATTGGTGTTTTTGTGAGATTACTGAATAAAACCTATCAGTTCAGTTCAGTCGCTCAGTCGTGTCTGACTCTTTGTGACCCCATGAATTGCAGCATGCCAGGCCTCCCTGTCCTTCACCAACTCCCGGAGTTCACTCAGACTCACGTCCATCGAGTCTGTGATGCCATCCAGCCATCTCATCCTCTGTCGTCCCCTTCTTCTCCTGCCCCCAATCCCTCCCAGCATCAGAGTCTTTTCCAATGAGTCAGCTCTTCGCATGAGGTGGCCAAAGTACTGGAGTTTCAGCTTTAGCATCATTCCTTCCAAAGAACACCTAGGACTGATCTCCTTTAGGATGGACTAGTTGGATCTCCTTGCAGTCCATGGGGCTCTCAAGAGTCTTCTCCAACACCACAGTTCAAAAGCATCAATTCTTCAGCACTCAGCTTTCTTCACAGCCCAACTCTCACATCCATACATGACCACTGGAAAAACCATAGCCTTGACTAAACGGACCTTTGTTGTCAAAGTAATGATCACTGAGGAAGGCTTTCTTATCTTTCCTTGCTATTCTTTGGAACTCTGCATTCATATGCTTATATCTTTCCTTTTCTCCTTTGTTTTTCTCTTCTCTTCTTTTCACAGCTATTTGTAAGGCCTCCCCAGACAGCCATTTTGCTTTTTTGCATTTCTTTTCCATGGGGATGGTCTTGATCCCTGTCTCCTGTACAATGTCATGAACCTCAGTCCATAGTTCATCAGGCACTCTATCTATCAGATCTAGTCCCTTAAATCTATTTCTCACTTCCACTGTATAATCATGAGGGATTTTGTTTAGGTCATACCTGAAGGGTCTAGTGGTAGACCTTTCCCTACTTTCTTCAATTTAAGTCTGAATTTGGCAATAAGGAGTTCATGATCTGAGCCACAGTCAGCTCCCAGTCTTGTTTTTGCTAACTGTATAGAGCTTCTTCATCTTTGGCTGCAAAGAATATAATCAGTCTGATTTTGGTGTTGGCCATCTGGTGATGTCCTTGTGTAGAGTCTTCTCTTGTGTTGTTGGAAGAGGGTGTTTGCTATGACCAGTGCGTTCTCTTAGCAAAACTCTATTAGCCTTTGCCCTGCTTCATTCTGTATTCCAAGGCCGAATTTGCCTGTTACTGCAGGTGTTTCTTGACTTCCTACTTTTGCATTCCAGTCCCCTAAAAGGAAAAGGGCATCTTTTTTGGGTGTTAGTTCTAAAAGGTCTTGTAGATCTTCATAAAACCATTCAACTTCAGCTTCTTCAGTGTTACTGGTTGGGGCATAGACTTGGATTACTGTGATATTGAATGGTTTGCCTTGGAAACAAACAGAGATCATTCTGTCGTTTTTGAGACTGCATCCAAGTACTGCATTTCGGACTCTTGTTGACCGTGATGGCTACCCATTTCTTCTAAGGGATTCCTGCCCGCAGTAGTAGATATGGTCATCTGAGTTAAAGTCACCAATTCCAGTCCATCTTAGTTCTCTGATTCCTAGAATGTCGACGTTCACTCTTGCCATCTCCTGATTGACCACTTCCAATTTGCCTTGATTCATGGACCTAACATTCCAGGTTCCTATGCAATATCGCTCTTTACAGCATCGGACCTTGCTTTTATCACTAGTCACATCCACAACTGGGTATCGTTTTTACTTTGGCTCCATCCCTTCATTCTTTCTGGAGTTATTTCTCCACTGATCTCCAGTAGCATACTGGGCACCTACCGACCTGGGGAGTTCCTCTTTCAGTATCCTATCATTTTGCCTTTTCATACTGTTCATGGGGTTCTCAAGGCAAGAATACTGAAGTGGTTTGCCATTCTCTTCTCCAGTGGACCACATTCTGTCAGACCTCTCCACCATGACCCGCCCGTCTTAGGTGGCCCCACAGGGCATGGCTTAGTTTCATTGAGTTAGACAAGGCTGTGGTCCTAATGTGATTAGATTGACTAGTTTTCTGTGTGTATGGTTTTAGTGTGTTTGCCCTCTGATGCCCTCTGGCAACACCTACTGTCTTACTTGGGTTTCTCTTACCTTGGACGTGGGGTATCTCTTCATGGCTGCTCCAGCAAAGCGCAGCCATTGCTCCTTACCTTGGACGAGGGGTATCTCCTCACCGCCGCCCCTCCTGACCTTAAACATGGAGTAGCTCCTCTCGGCCCTCTGTGACTGGATGCAGTTGTGCAGCCGTCTAGAATCTGTATCTCTAAGTATCTGGTTTATATCTTTTAAATGTCTTAATGTAATTAAATGTAACATTAACAGTAAAACTTGGTGTAACAGTGTAACTAATTAACATTAAAAGTTAATATTCTCAGTGCTTTCCAGGAGCCAGGAAGAGAATGGGGAGTGAATTGTCTGATTGACAAGTACAGGGTTTTCTTTTGAGGTGATGGAAATAATTTTATAACTTGATATAGGTGGTGATGGCATACCATTGTAAACTTACTAAATGACAATGAATTTTACACTTTAAAATAGTTATTTTTATGTTGGGAGAATTTCACATCAATTGAAAAATGCCTTACGCACATATAAGAAGCAGAATTGTGTCAGGGCCTTGAAAAGGACCAAATTACCATACGAATTAAGGAAAAGTCTTCCCTCTTCGGAGTGCTTTCAGGTATATTTATCCATTTGAGACTCAAAGCTTAAAAATTCTTTGCTATTTAAGATATTTTTAATTAATTTTTAAAATCAATTAATTTACTTAGCCACATTGGGTCTTAGTTTTGATGGCAGGATCTTCACTGGGTCATGCAGGATCTTTGATTTAGATGCACAGACTCTCAAGTTAGGGCAGTTGAGCTCAGTAGGTACTTCCCATTTTATAGGATCTTAGTTCCCTGACTAGGGATTGAACCCAAGTCCTGCATTGCAAGGCAGATTGTTAAGCACTGGACTATCAGGGAAGTCCCAAGATATTTTTAATTAACTTTTTAAAAATTTTGGCTGTACTAGTCTTCCTTGTGGTGAGCGGGGGCTTAGTTGCCCTGCAGCGTGTGTGCATGTGTGCTCAGTTGCTCAGTCTGTCCATCTGACTCTTTGCAACCCCTGTGTCATTGGAAAATGGATTCTTAACCACTGGAGCCCCAAGGAGGTCCCTCTAATTATGTGGTTAGATTGTTTAAGTTTAAAAAAAAAAGTTTTTTAAAGATGGTAATATTCCTGCGTGTTTTTATTTTGTTACTTACACTACTTTCACCAAGTCAACAAACCTAAATGGCTGTTTACTCTATGCCTGGCCCTTTGCTATGTGCTAGGTATGTGTTGGAGAAGACCCTTGAGAGTCCCTTGGACTGCGAGGAGATCCAACCAGTCCATTCTAAAGGAAATCAGTCCTGAGTGTTCATTGGAAGGACTGATGCTGAAGCTGAAACTCCAATACTTGGGCCACCTCATGCGAAGAGTTGACTCATTGGAAAAGACTCTGATGCTGGGAGGGATTGGGGGCAAGAGGAGAAGGGGATGACAGAGGATGAGATGGCTGGATGGCATCACCGACTAGATGGACATGAGTTTCAGTGAACTCTGGGAGTTGGTGATGGACAGGGAGGCCTGGCGTGCTCTGATTCATGGGGTTGCAAAGAGTCAGACACGACTGAGTGACTGAACTGAACTGACCTGAGGGATGTAAAAGTGATCCAGGCATAGTTCCTGTCTTCAAGGTATATTTGTAGTCCATTAATATAATGGTGTAAGTATAGCAGTACAGTACTACACAGAGAGGTATGGTGTTAGCACAGAGCAGATGATTCACTCTGCCTAAACAGGTGTGTCAGGGAATGTAAAATCACTCTAAGTAGTAGTGTTAGTTGCTCAGTCGTGTTTGACTCTTTGAGATCCCATGGACTGTAGCCCACCAGGCGCCTCTGTCCATGGGATTCTCCAGGCAAGAATACTGGAGTGGATTGCCATTCCCTTCTCCAGAGGATCTTCCCAACCCAGGGATCAAACCTGGGTCTCCTGCACTGCAGGCAGATTCTTTACCATTTGAGCTACAGGGAAGACCAAAATCACTCTAAAGTGGGGGTCAAATGGTAATTTAGTCCTTAGGGATGACTACTGCCAGGGCAGTAGAAGACAGCACAACCAGTAGAAAGTCCCAGAGAGATGGAAGTACTGTAGGTTTAGGAATTGCAGATACTTCAGCAAGGTTGAAAGAAAGTGTACATACTCAAAAGTGCAGTGCAAAGAGGGCTAGAAAGGGGCCTTTGTTAGTTGGGCTCTAAGCCAGGTTAGGGAGCTCAGGCCTGGTCATTTCCAATGGTTCTCAACATTGGCTGCAGCTGGGGAGTTTTAAAAAACACATCAGTGAATGGGCTTCTCCACCCAGAGGTTTCTGATTTAATTGGTTTGGGGAACAACCTAGCTTTAAGATTTTTAAATACTCCCTCAGTTCAGTCAGTTCAGTCTCTCAGTCGTTTCCGACTCTGCAACCCCATGAATTGCAGCACGCCAGGCCTCCCTGTCCATCACCATCTCCTGGAGTTCACTGAAACTCAGTCCATCGAGTCTGTGATGCCATCCAGCCATCTCATTGTCTGTCGTCCCCTTCTCCTCCTGCCCCCAATCCCTCCCAGCATCAGAGTCTTTTCCAATGAGTCATCTCTTCTCATGAGGTGGCCAAAGTACTGGAGTTTCAGCTTTAGCATCATTCCTTCCAAAGAAATCCCAGGGCTGATCTCCTTTAAAGTGGACTAGTTGGATCTCCTTGCAGTCCAAGGGACTCTCAAGAGTCTTCTCCAACACCACAGTTCAAAAGGATCAATTCTTCGGCACTCAGCTTTCTTCACAGTCCAACTCTCGCATCCATATGTGACTACTGGAAAAACCATAGCCTGGACTAGACAGACCTTTGTTGGCAAAGTAATTAATCACGATGGTATGATCACTCACCTAGAGCCAGACATCCTGGAATGTGAAGTCAAGTGGGCCTTAGAAAGCATGACTACGAACAAAGCTAGTGGAGGTGATGGAATTCCAGTGGAGCTCTTTCAAATCCTGAAAGATGATGCTGTGAAAGTGCTGCACTCAATATGCCAGCAAATTTGGAAAACTCAGCAGTGGCCACAGGACTAGAAAAGGTCAGTTTTCATTCCAATCCCAAAGAGAGGCAATGCCAAAGAATGCTCAAACTACCACACAATTGGACTCATCTTACACGCTAGTAAAGTAATGCTCAAAATTCTCCAAGCCAGGCTTCAGCAATATGTGAACCGTGAACTTCCAGATGTTCAAGCTGGTTTTAGGAAAGGCAGAGGAACCAGAGATCAAATTGCCTATATCCGCTGGATCATGGAAAAAGCAAGAAAGTTCCAGAAAAACGTCTATTTCTGCTTTATTGACTATGCCAAAGCCTTTGACTGTGTGGATCACAATAAACTGTGGGAAATTCTGAAAGAGATGGGAATACCAGACCACCTGACCTGCCTCTTGAGAAGCCTATATGCAGGTCAGGAAGCAACAGTTAGAACTGGACATGGAACAATAGACTGGTTCCAAATAGGAAAAGAAATACGTCAAGGCTGTATGTTGTCACCCTGCTTATTTAACTTCTATGCAGAAGACATCATGCGAAATGCTGTGCTGGAAGAAGCACAAGCTGGAATCAAGATTGCCGGGAGAAATATCAATAACCTCAGATACGCAGATGACACCACCCTTATGGCAGAAAGTGAAGAGGAACTAAAAAGCCTCTTGATGAGAGTGAAAGAGGAGAGTGAAAAAGTTGGCTTAAAGCTCAGCATTCAGAAAACGAAGATCATGGCATCTGGTCCCATCACTTCATGGGAAATAGATGGGGAAACAGTGGAAAAAGTGTCAGACTTTATTTTGGGGGGGCTCCAAAATCACTGCAGATGGTGATTGCAGCCATGAAATTAAAAGATGCTTACTCCTTGGAAGAAAAATTATGACCAACCTAGGTGAGTCCAAAATCACTGCCATCTGTGACTGTAGCCATAAGACGCTGCAGAAAGACACCTTGGAAGAAAAGCTATGACAAACCTAGACAGCATATTAAAAAGCAGAGACACCACTTTGCCCACAAAGGTCTATATAGTCAAAGCTATGGATTTTCCAGTAGTCATGTACAGATATGAGAGTTGGACCATAAAGAAGGCTGAGCACCAAAGAATCGATCCTTTCAAACTGTGGAGCTGGAGAAGACTCTTGAGAGTCCTTTGGACTACAAGGAAATCAAACCAGTCAATCCTAAAGGAAATCAATCCTGAATATTCATTGGAAGGTTTGATACTGAAACTGAAGTTCCAATACACTGGCCACCTGATGTGAAGAGCCAACTCAGCAGAAAAGATCCTAATGCTGGGAAAGATTAAGGGCAAGAGGAGAAGGGGGTGACAGGATTTGTTGGTTGGATGGCATCACCGACTCAATGGACATGAGTTTGAGCAAGCCCCAGGAGATGGTGAAGGACAGGGAAGCCTGGCATACCTGCAATCCATGGGGTTGCCAAGAGTCAGACATGACTTAGCAACTGAACAGCAACAACAGGTGAGTACCTAAGGTGAGAATCAGTGGTATATAGGTCACGGGGGCGCCACTAAAGTGTTTTGTTTCTAATATTTATTTAATTTAGACTGTGCTGGGTCTTGGCTGCAAGGCTTCCCAAGTGCATGGAAAAGAATCCACCTGCCAGTGCAGGAGATGCAGGTTCAGTCCCTGGGTTGGGAAGATCCTCTGGAGAAGAAAATGGCAACCCTCTCCAGTATCCTTGCCAGGAAAATTCCATGGACAGAGGAGCCTGGTGAGCTGCAGTCCATGGTGTTGCAAAGAGCCAGACATGACTGAGCTTGCACACAAGGCGGGGGTGGGGCTGGGGTGGGTGGGTAGTCTTAGTTGGGGCTCATGGGCTCTTCCATCTTTGTTGTGATATGCGGGACCCAGCATGAGAACACTTAGGTGCGGCATGTAGGATCTATATCCCTGACTAGGGATTAACATAGGCCCCCTGCTTTGGGAGCACGTAATCTTAGCCTCTGGACCACCCGGAAAGTCCCAAAGTGGTTTTTTAATTTTATGTGGATAAGGACAAAATCTGATGTGTATTTTAGAGCAGCAGTTCCTAAGTTGCCCAAAGGTAAGGATTACCTGAGACACTTGACTCCTAGGCCCCACCCTTGACCCAAGGAATGAAATCTTCAGGAGAAGAACTTAGGAATTTTGTTAATCTCTGTTTCAAGTGATATTTAACCTCAAGCAAGTCAGAGACGTTTCTGGCAGTGTTTCTCAAATTTTAAGAGCATAGAAATCACCAGGACACATGTATACCTGTGGCGGATTCATTTTGATACTTGGCAAAACTAATACAATTATGTAAAGTTTAAAAAAAAAAAAATGCAGTCTGGTGTTGGGTCTGAGATTTTGCTTTTTTAACAAGCTCTTACCTAACACCAGTGCTGTTAGGCCAAGGACTGTGCTTTGAATAACAAGTTTTAGAAATCTGGAAGCTATGTGGAGGACTGATTAGAGGATGTTTAGCCTGATGAGAGACAAGTTAGTCATTTTTAACTTGGTAAATTTTACCACCTTCAGGGACATTGGCAATGACATTTTTGCATTTTGGTTTGTCACAACTGGGTATGAGAGGTGGTGCCCAGTAGGTAGCTAGCAGACAGGAGCCAAAGATGCTGCTAAACATCCTACACTGTACTGGGCAGGCTCACAATAAAGAATTATCCAGCCCTAGTATCAGTGCCAATCCCTGAATTAAGTAAACTTTTACCTGGGCAAGAAGAGCTCTGTGTTTTAATGTCCTAGTAGTGGAGATAGAAAAGAAACCACCAAGGGTTACCCCACTGAGCAGGTATGGAGTCCTAGTCAGTGATGGCTTCATAAAGAAGATGACTTTCCAGGGAGGATTCATCGTAATAGATTCCAGGTGGAATAACTAATAACACACGTGGGATTATTTGGTGTTGATGATAGATCCTTAATATGTTGAAGAAAATGTTCCTGAGGTTTCAGATTCTACCTGTGTCAGTGGTTCCATCACATTTTCCCATGAATCACCTTTGCAGGTTTATTAACTATGCAGATTTAAAGTGTAGTACACAAACAGCTTTGTTAAGCATCCCAGGCTGCTATTCTTACCCAGGAAGCTCAGAAGGTACCAGTCTAATGATCAGAAATACAGAGATCTGGGTTCAAACATCTGCTCTGGCACTGTCTCACCAAACCAAGTGGAACTTAATTGCTTACTCACCTCAGTTAGGTCACCATCACTTCAGGAAATAATTATGGAAAATAACATTCATTGTAGAAAACAGATTATATATAAGCAAAAAAATAAAAACTATATTCCCACCAACCAGAGGTCACCTTTTCAAATTTAAAAAACATTGTTTTTTCACATGAGGAAATTGTATAAATCTTGTTTTATACTATGATGAATTTTTCCCAGCTTCATTGAGGTATAATTTACATAGAATAAAATATACCCATCTTAAGTGTACAGTTTGATGAATTTTAGTAATTATGTATGATTGTATAACTACCACCACAATCTTCATCATACTGTGCTTTGCTTTATTGATTTTTACAGATAATTGCTTTTTTTTTTTTTTTAACAAATTGAAAGTTTGTGGCAACTCTGCATCAAGCAAGTCTTTTGGACTTTTGCAACAGTATTTGCTCCTTTTGAATTAGAGTTTTCATCTTTTCCAGATATATGCCCAGGAGTGGGATTGCTGAATCACATGGCAACTCTATTTTTAGTTTTTTAAGGAACCTCCATATTGTTTTCCATAATGACTGTGCTTCAGTGACCTCTTGATGTGAATCTTCCTAGACTTTTTTTCAGTGAATTTATTATGTATTTTTAAAGTATTAATAAAAATGGATCATATATGTAACTTCA
This sequence comes from Bos mutus, assembly GCF_027580195.1. Lineage (NCBI taxonomy): Eukaryota > Metazoa > Chordata > Mammalia > Artiodactyla > Bovidae > Bos > Bos mutus. Next base: position 50,328,339 of record NC_091629.1, on the reverse strand, counting down.
TATATCCTTTTTGGTGGTGGTGGTTTAGTTGCTAAGTCGTGTCCGACTCTTGTGATCCCATGGACTGTAATCTGCCAGTCTCCTCAGTCCATAGTATTGTCCAAGCAAGAATACTGGAGTGGGTTGCCATTTCCTTCTCCAGGGGATCTTCCCAGCCCAGGAATCAAACCCGGGTCTCCTGCATTGCAGGCAGATTCTGTACCTATTGAGCCATGAGGGAAGACTATATCCTTTTTGCAATGTCTAAGTTTTACCTCTCTGACAGTATTAATGCTTGTGTTCCAAAGGATTATTATTATTTTTTTAGTATTCGTTTGACTGCTTTGAGTCTTAGTAGCGGCACATAGGGTTTTCATTGTGTCATTCAGGATCTGTTCACTGTGACACACGGATTCTTTACTTGTGGTGTGTGAGCTCCAGAGCAGGCAGCCAGTGAATTATTTATGTTATCGTCAAACAAGGAAAGATTAGCACAGTCACTGCAGCCACTGCAGGAGGTGTTCTCGACAAGATGAAGCACAACATTCTGGACCACTATTCTCAGGCCAGTGAGTACTCAGCCAAATATATCAGGAACTGCATCACCAGTTTAGTGCAAGACCAGACAAGTACTTCACTCTGGGGCTCCCCTCTGGGAGCACCCCCACTTGGCTGCTACAAGAAGCTGATTGAGTACTATAAGAATGAAGACCTGTCCTTACAATATTGAAGACTTTCAACATGGATGAGTATGTGGGCCTTCCTTGAGACCACTGGGAGAGTTACCACTCCTTCATGTGAGACACCTTCCTCAAACACATTGACATCCTCCCAGAAAACACCCAAATTCTGGATGGGAATGCAGTTGGCCTACAGGCTGAGTGTAATGCCTTTGAAGAGACAATCAAGGCTGCAGGTAGGGATTGAGCTGTTTGTTGGAGGGATGGGCCTTGATGAACACATTGCCTTTTACAAGTCAGGCTCCAGTCTGTTGTCCAGGACCCATGTGAAGATGCTGGCCGTGGACACCATCCTGGCCAGTGCTAGGTTCTTCAGTGGTAATCTCACCAAGGTGCCCACCATGGCCCTGACAGTGGGCATGGGCACTGACTGTCATGGGTGCTAGAGAGGTGGTGATCCTTATCACAGGGTTCACAAGGTGTTTGCTCTGCACAAGGCCATTGAGGAGGGAGTGAACCATCTGTGGACCATGTTTGTCTTCCCACAGCATCCCCACATGGTACTTATGTGTGATGAGGATGCCACCCTGGAGATGAAAGTGAAGATTGTCAAGTATTTCAGAGATTTAAAGCTTGTTCATAACAAGTTGGTGGACCCCCTGTGCAATATCAAAGAGAAAGAAACAGAGAAAAGCCAGCCTTTTAAGAAGCCATACACTGATTAGCTGATGCTACTTGTAGTCTCAAGGACCTCACTGGGACAGGTGGGTCTCTCTGAAGATTGTCTTTAGGAGGACAGAATTGTTTTTCTTTAATCTAGTATGGTTACTAGCTAAATGGGTGAACTTGTTCTTGGTGGTGCAGTGTGGAGTCTAGTCATGGAATTCAGCTAATTTATAATTTAATCAGAAAAAAAATCACTACATAATTTTGATGTTTGCCCCACAGATTCGGGGTTTTTAACTTTTTATTGTGCCTCTAACACTGTTCATGTGTACAATATACTCCCGTCAGGAATGTCTATCATTACATGCACTGATTCTCAATTGAGAGGGAGCTTGGGGCTTATGTGTATTGGACAAAACCTCTTTGGAAAGTCTTAAAAGCCTGTGTTCCTGCCCCTTGTTTTAGAATCATTGTTCCGGATCAAGGAACAAACTCAATGTCTAAAATCAGTGTAAGGCAGCAGTCCCTTTAGTCAGTAACATGTGCCATGGGACGAAAACTCTCCCTCACTGTTTTTCCCCAGCTAGGAAAACTTTGCCCAGCTGTTTTTTTCTGCTCTCTCAGTTGGCCTTTTCATGAACTCAGAGGCCTCCTTGAGAGAGGATTCGGGTGGGTGGGGCTAAAGAGAAGGCTTTTGCCTATGAACTCAGTGCCTCAAGTGGCCCAGCCTCATCAGACTCCTATCTCTCAGGGACGCTCCAGCACCAGGAGAAAGGCAGAGATCCTGTGTTTTGTTCCAAGGTCTCACTATGGTGCCTCTCTTATATACACTCATTCATATGTAGGAAGTTCATGGGGGCAACAGACACAACCAAGATTCAATGTTATGTTGAGCCAGGGGTATGGGGTCAGGGGAAATAGCTCAATTATGAGTTTAGAAACAATACCAGAGATACGTGTTTTCTGTGTCCCTAAGAGTTACAATACCAGAGATACGTGTTTTCTGTGTCCCTAAGAGTTGACCGCCAAGAAATATATCAAGTGCTTCTACAGTCGTCTAATATCCTTTCTCCACTTAAAATGTTCTGCCCTTCTAACCTCCTGGGTCTGTGTGGTGTGGTCTGATGTTCCCAGAACATCAGGAAGTACACTTTTGCCCCGTTACCCTTCACTCCTTGTTCACAGGATGAGTCTATCGCTCTGCCTTCCATTCCCTCTTATGTCTTGATGGTCTAGATGCTGCCTTCTCCTCCTCCCAGTGTTTGTGTCTGTTTGAAGTCGCTCCTGCCTCTATTTCTGGAAAGGTCTTTCAGAGCCTGGCTCAGGCTTTAACTGCTGTGTTTGGTACCAGCGTTTCCTTTTTAGCTTTTATACGTGATTGTGCTTTCCTTCTGTTTTTTTGTTTTTGTTTCATTTTTAAAGTTTATTATTATAGATATATTTATTTTTGGCTGCACTGGGTCTTCGTTGCTGCATGTGGGCTTTCTCTAGTTGAGTCAAGTGGGGGCTGCTCTCTAGTTGCAGTGTGCAGGCTTCTCACTGTGGGGGCTTCTAATTGCAGTGGCTTCTGTTGTGGAGCACAGGCTCTAGGGCATTCAGGCTTCAGTGGTTGCAGCTCTCAGGCTCGGGAGCACAGGCTCAGTAGTTGTGGCGCATGGGCTTAGTTGCCCTGCAGTATGTGGAATCTTCTTCAACCAAGAATCGAACCCATGTCCCCTGCATTGGCAGATGGATTCTTAACCACTGGACCACCAGGGAAGTCCTGTCATTCTGTTTTAACCTAATGAATCAATGGACTTATTTTACAGTGCGATATTTTCTATTAAATCTAGTACTTTCAAGGAAAAAATAAAGATTTAAAAGGTTTTAGATTTATTTCTTTGTTGAATTTGTTTTAGATACTGGCATTTGCAATAAATTTAGTGAGTCTAATGTTTGCAAAGTTAAGAATTAGACACTATTTAATCTATAATATTATGATGCAAGTTGGCTAAAATACGAGATATTGATTACATAATGGAGTACCCCTTACTCCCTTACTTCATTTGGGTCTCTGCTGCAAGTTGGCTAAAATACGAGATATTCATTATATAGTGGAGTACCTCTTACTTCATTACTTCATTTGGGTCTCTGCTCAAGTGTCAGGTCATAGCACTTCCCAGCCTTTCCTATACTCTTACTTAGCATGTTTTCTTTTTCTTCCCAGAATGTATAATCTACTCATTTGTTATCTGAATCTACCACTAGTGAATGAAGCACCATGTAGGGGGAACATTTTTTCTGTAGTTTTCCCAGAGGATAGAATGACGCGTTGAAGGAAGTATGGACTCAACATTTGCTGAATTAGGGAACTGAAGAAAGAGGCTTAGTGATGCTTTCTCTGTTGTTGTTTTTTTTGGTGGTTTTCTTGGCCTCTTGGCATGTGGGATGTTAGTTCCCCAAACCAGGGGTTGAACTCTCACCCCACACGCCCCCCACTGCAGTGGAAACATAGAGTCTTAACCACTGGACCACCAGGAAAGTCCCCAGGTTGCTTTTTATAATAATTATATCTCACATGTACTAAGCACGTACATACTACAATGAACAAGGGGGCATATTTGTTGTTGTTCAGCCACTAAGTCACGTCCAATTCTTTGTGACTGCAGCCACGAAATTAAAAGACACTTACTCCTTGGAAGAAAAGCTATGACCAACCTAGACAGCATGTTAAAAAACAGAGACATTACTTTGCCAACAAAGGTCCACATAGTCAAAGCTATGGTTTTTCCAGTAGTCATGTATGGATATGAGAGTTGGACCATAAAGAAGGCTGAAAACCGAAGAATTGTTGCTTTTGAACTGTGGTGTTGGAGAAGACTCTTGAGAGTCCCCTGGACTGCAAGGAGATCAAACCAGTCAATTCTCAAGGAAATCAGTCCTGAATATTCATTAGAAGGACTGATGCTGAAGCTGAAGCTCCAGTACTTTGGCTATCTGATGCAGAGAGCTGACTCATTAGAAAGAGACCCTGATGCTGGGCAAGATTGAAGGCAGGAGAAGAAGGGGACAAGAGAGGATGAGACAGTTGGATGGCATCAACGGACTTGAGTTTGAGCAAGCTCCAGGAGATGGTGAAGGACAGTGGAGCCTCGCATGCTGCAGCCCGTGGGGTCACACAGAGTCAAACATGACTGAGTGACTAAACAATGTAATAAGTGAGTGACAAAATGTACTAAGCATTTTCTGTGTGCCACACCAAATTCCCATAAAACCTTACAACAAAACTGTTTACAGAGGAGGAAATTAAAGAGAGTATGTAACTTGCCCAAGGTCACAAGATTCAAACCCAAGCACTCTGGTTCTATAGTCCCACTTTTTAAAAATTCAATGAAATCGGGGGTTTTGTGTGGTAACATATGGATAACATAAAACTGATCATTTAATCATTTTAAGTATACAGTTTACTGGCATTAACATTCATGTTGTACAGCCAATCTCCAGAACTACTTCATCTTGCAAAACTGTAACTTTATACCCATTAAACAACAGCTCCCTTTTCCCTGTCCCTCCCTGCCCCTAGCAACCACCATTCTACTTTCTGTTTCTCTTATTTTGACTACTTTAGATGCTTCACCTAGGTGAAATCATACAGTACTTTTTCTTTTCTGATTGGCTTATTTCACTTAGCATAATATCCTCTGGGTTCATGCATGTTGTAGCATGTGTCAGGATTTCCTTCTTTCTAAAGATGAGTAAATATGCCATTATGTATACTGGCATACATATTTTGTTTATCCATTCACCCTTGGATGGACTGCAGCCCAATTCTAATCTGTAAACTTTTCAAAACTGTGTCTTTTGATATTAATCTTGAGGTGACAGATTGTGGGAAGTACCAACTGTCTAAGCTTCTCTTTCTTCTGTGGGAAACATTTTTACTTCTTCTTTCTGTTTTGGAACAGATCTTCTCACCCCCATCACACACACAGGAAATTCAACTTGTTGAAACCTTTCCATCCAAAAAGTTGCTCACAACAAATATTTGGGGATGGAGAGGGGTTGTTCAGTGGTCCAGTAACAATCTTCTCCCTTCAGTCCTTCACTTCCAAACCCTCTCTCCCAGTTGCCTCTTGGGAGCCCTAGATTCCTTGCCTTTATTACATGTTCCCTAAATTTCCTACTTTACCATCAGCTTTCACCAACATCCTGAAAATTGAGTCAGGTTGGCACTGAAAAGGGTCTTTTTCTCCAAGGAACCCTGCTCTCCTGCTCAGAATCCAGTGCCAGCTTATTCCCAGATACTCAGAGCACACTAGATGGGAGAATGTTCAGTGCCCTAAAGCTGCCTCACATGCAAATTATACTTCTAATTAGTAGGGAAAATTGATGTTTTCTCAGTCTTTTGAAAATATGTGAATAAGAGCATCTTACTGTTTTGTTTTCAGTTGTGTTTGTTTATTTTGGCTGCAGCATGTGGGATCTTAGTTCCCTGACCAAGAATCGAACCCTCATTCCCTGCATTGAAAGTGGGGAGTCTTAGCCACTGGACCACCAGGGAAGTCCCCCAAATAAGAGTATCTTAAACATTACTATGTGTATTGGCATACTCTAACTCACAATATAGGAAAACACAATACAGTAAGTCCCCTACAGATGAACAAGTTCCATTCCAAGAGTGTGTTTGCAAGTCCAATTTGTTCATAAGTCCAACAAAGTTAGCCTAGATACCCAACTAACATAATTGACTATATAGTACTATACTGTAAATAGGTTTATAATACTTTTCACACAAATAATACATAAAAAACAAAGACAAAAAATAAAACATTTTAATCTTACAGTACAGTACCTTAAAAAGTACAGTAGTACAGTACAGCACCTGGCAGCACCTGGCACAGAGGGGCTGGCATCCAGTGGACAGGCAAGAAGAGTTACGGACTGGAGGAGGGAGAGGGTGGGAGATGGTAGAGCTGAAGGATCATCAGCAAAAAGAGGAGGGCAAGCTGCAATATCACTCACGCTTGACACTGATGGCACAGGTTCTGGTTCCTTGCTGGATTCAGCTCTATCTACCCACTTGACATGAGTTTGAGTAAGCTCTGGGAGTTGGTGATGGACAGGGAATCCTAGAGAGCTGCAGGTCACAGGGTCACAAAGAGTCGGACACGACTGAGCGAATGAACCCGCTTGAAAAAATGGTCCAGTGATGACTGGGTCAAAGTGAAAGTGAAGTCGCTCAGTTCTGTCCAACTCTTTGCAACCCTGTGGACTGTAGCCCACCAGGCTCCTCCTTCCATGGGATTCTCCAGGCTAGAATACTGGAGTGGGTTGCCGTTTCCTTCTCCAGGGGATTTTCCCAACCCAGGGATTGAACCCAGGTCTCCCGCATTGCAGGCACACACTTTAACCTCTGAGCCACCTGGGAAGCCTGTGATGACTAGGTGTTGGCTCTTTTTTTCTCATTGTAGATGACATGGTAGCACTGGATTACATTTTGAATGGCTGCTGCATCCTTTGTGCACTGTTCTACATTCGGCTCCTGTGCCTCAGAAACTAACAGTGCCTCCTCAAATAAGGAAAATCCCCTCACCATTTCCTGTGTCATGAATCGCTTCCATTCTTCAGTTACTACTTCTTCCTCTTGTTTCTATTCGTCCTTCCTCTGGGCCTCCAATTCCATCAGGCCTTCATTAGTAAGCTCTTCGTGTTGCACAGAAAGTTCCATTATTTTCACTTGGTGCTTCTTAGCAATACCAGCCACATCACCACTCCTTTTCGCTTGCTTACAGACATCCTGGGCTTGAAATGAAAATATTGTACTACTATACTCATCTCACACGCTAGTAAAGTAATGCTCAAAATTCTCCAAGCCAGGCTTCAGCAATACGTGAACCATGAACTTCCAGATGTTCAAGCTGGTTTTAGAAAAGGCAGAGGAACCAGAGATCAAATTGCCAACATCCGCTGGATCATCAAAAAAGCAAGAGTTCCAGAAAAACATCTATTTCTGCTTTATTGACTATGCCAAAGCCTTTGACTGTGGATCACAGTAAACTGTGGGAAATTCTGAAAGAGATGGGAATACCAGACCACCTGACCTGCCTCTTGAGAAACCTGTATGCAGGTCAGGAAACAACAGTTAGAACTGGACATGGAACAACAGACTGGTTCCAAATAGGAAAAGGAGTACGTCAAGGCTGTATATTGTCACCCTGCTTATTTAACTTCTATGCAGAGTACATCATGAGAAATGCTGGACTGGAAGAAGCACAAGCTGGAATCAAGATTGCCGGGAGAAATCTCAACAACCTCAGATATGCAGATGACACCACCCTTATGGCAGAAAGTGAAGAGGAACTAAGAAGCCTCTTGATGAAAGTGAGAGAGGAGAGTGAAAAAGTTGGCTTAAAGCTCAGCATTCAGAAAACGAAGATCATGGCATCTGATCCCATCACTTCATGGGAAATAGATGGGGAAACAGTGGAAACAGTGTCAGACTTTATTTTTGGGGCTCCAAAATCACTGCAAATGGTGACTGCATCCATGAAATTAAAAGACGCTTACTCCTTGGAAGGAAAGTCATGACCAATCTAGATAGCATATTGAAAAGCAGAGATATTACTTTGCCAACAAAGGTCCGTCTAGTCAAGGCTATGGTTTTTCCAGTGGTCATGTATGGATGTGAGAGTTGGACTGTGAAGAAAGCCGAGCGCCGAAGAATTGATGCTTTTGAACTGTGGTGTTGGAGAAGACTCTTGAGAGTCCCTTGGACTGCAAGAAGATCCAACCAGTCCATCCTAAAGGAGACCAGTCTTGGGTGTTCATTGGAAGGACTAATGCTGAGGCTGAAATTCCAATACTTTGGCCACCTCATGTGAAGAGTTGACTCAATGGGAAAGACTCTGATGCTGGGAGGGATTGGGGGCAGGAGAAGGGGATGACAGAGGAGATGGCTGGATGGCACACCGACTCGATGGACATGAGTTTGAGTGAACTCCAGAAGTTGGTGATGGACAGGGAGGCCTGGCGTGCTGCGATTCATGGGGTCGCAAAGAGTTGGACATGACTTAGCGACTGAACTGAACTGAACTGATTTTTTTAAAGTCTTTATTGAATCTGCTATAACATTGCTTCTCTTTTACATTTTGTTTTTTTTTTCACCACGAGGCATGTTGGATTTTAGCTCCCTGAGTAGGGATCAAACCCAAACCCCTTGCATTGGAAGATGAAGTCTTAAGCACTGGACTACCAGGGAAGTTCCAGGTTTACATCTTTGAAAGTTTGCAGTTTGAAGGTTTATATGTAGGGAACTTATTATATATTTGTTTTTCAAATGCAACTCTAAAGACAACCATCCAATCCCACCCAGCTTATCAGCTCTAAAGTGAAAAGTGAAAGAAAAGTGAAAGTGTTAGTTGCTTAGTTGTGTCTGACTCTCTGAAACCCCATGCCTCTAGCCCATCAGGCTCCTCTGTCCATGGAATTCTCCAGGCAAGAATACTGGAATAGGTAGCCATTCCCTTTTATAGGGGATCTTCCCGATCCGGGGATTGAACCCAGGTCTCCTGCATTGCAGATGGATTCTTTACTATCTGAGCCACGAGGGAGGCCCCACCTCCCCTTAATAAAAAATCTGAAACTATTTTCCTTGTCAATCACAGTATTTAACAACTCCCAAACACTAAAATGCCTTTAGACCTTCTTGAGATAGGGTAATGTTTTTAGATGAGAAGGATTACTATGTAACAGATACTTAACTTTGAGGAAAGAATATTTTTTAAAAGATCAAAGCCTTCCTTAACATTTGAATTAATATGTACTTTTAAAATATGATAGATGATAAATGTATATTTATTATATGATATATTATCATATGATAATGTAACAAATGATAAATATAAATGATAGCACACTTAGAATGGAGAAATAGACAAGTATGTATGAGACTTTATTCTGTATGGTATGCAATAGCACAAGGGTTCTTGGTTGTAACCAGCTCCATGGTTGTCAGAAGTTTGGGGCCCAAACATTGCGAACCACTAAATCAAAATGTCCGACCTCAGGACATCAACTCAGGAGTGGATATCACATAGTACAAGCATGTTGGAGGTGTGTATCAAGTCTGCTAGGGTTGCCATGACAATATACCATGGACTGGGTGGCTTAAACAACAAATTCATTTTCTCAACAGTTCTGGAGGCTGGAAAACCAAAATCAAGGTGCTAGCACAGTTAGTGTTACTGAACCAGGTCCATCTGCCCAATGTGCAGCAAGCAAAATACTGAAACGCCAAGGTTTACAGTCAAAGTTTATACATAAGACAGCCAAGTGAAGAGATGGGGGAACAAATCTCAGATCTGCCTCCCTGAAGGCAGAAGGACTGGAGTGCTTATGGGATAAGTAGGATGGTCTAAAAAGTGAGCAGGACACTGCAGAGCCCTCCTGAGTACAAACGCTCTTCCATGTCCCCCATTTCTCATTTGTAGGAAAAAGGTTTCAGCCTTCTAGATCTTCCCTGAGTTCCAAAGGGCAGATTCAAGCAATTACCTATTACAGAAATGAGGGAATGAAGAAACAAAGGAAAAGCAGTTAAATAGAAAAGTAATAACAAGAGTGCAGCAATATAAGAATCTCTTCCTCAAGAGATACACATAACAATCCAATACATATCTTGAGTTGTTTTTGTAGGAACTAAGTCTCCCCACCCAGGTGGAGGATGGTGACTTCATGTGGAGCACAAGATTCCTGGAATATAACCCATTACTTCACCATCCCCCCATCAGAAGAAAGCTATGCCCTCTGCAGCCCTCACCCAAAAGTTGGCTTTAAAAACTGTTCCCTAAAACCCCTTATCAGAGAGTTTGGGTCTTTTGAGCATGAGCTGCCCATACCCCATGTTTGGCACCTGCAATAAAAGCTGTACTTTTCATCATTCTGAAAGTGAAAGTGAAAGTCGCTCAGTCATGTCCAACTTTTGCGACCCCATGGACTATACAGTTCATGGAATTCTCCAGGCCAGAATACTGGAGTAGGTAGCTGTTTCCTTCTCCAGGGGATCTTCCCAACCCAGGGATTGAACCCAGGTCTCCTGCATTGCAGGTGGATTCTTTACCAGCTGAGCTACCAGGGAAGCCCTTTCATCACTACAACCAGGTGTTAATAAATTGGTTTTGCTGCACAGGAGGTAAGTGGACCCAAGTTCAGTTTGGTAACAGTCTTAGTTGTGGGATAAAAGTAGCTGGAGGTAGGGGGAAAGGTGACATAATAAATATTCTGCACAGGTGCTTCTGGGTCACATACAAAGACTTTATTAGAATATTAAGAATTGCAGTTCAGGAGACACAGATTTAGGTGAAAACCAAAAGAGTGCTCAGAAGAAGAAAATGAATCAGGCTTACATGGCAAAAATCACAAGGTTGTTAGGGTTTTGTGTTTAGGTGAGAATTGTCATTGACTCTGACATAAAGAAGCATTTGTTATTAAGGAATAGGCTGCCACGAGTTGTTTTGGGGTAAGGTCAATAAGTATCTTGCATTTCTGGCACATGTTCTGGATGCCTGTGTTAAGACAGCAATGGTCAAAAGTTCAGTTTCCCTCCAGGCTGAGATATGCACAAGTCCTGTTTCCTCAATGGCCTTTCAGCTCCATCTTAGTGACCTCTCTTAGCAATACCTACTCCATTTTGACTTTTCTTTCACATTTCCCCCCTTTTGATCAAGATCTTTCTTTGGGAGGCATCAATGATCAACCATCTGGTTATCTGACATCAGCATCAACTTCCCCTGTGCTGGGAAGGCTCTTCCCAGAAAGTCATGTCACACAGAGGAAGGAAAATGGTGTCTATGCGAAAGATATGGTTTTAGAAAGTTTATGGCCATATTTGAGCAACAAGGAGTAATCTAGGAAGTGAGACTTCAGAGGCACTCAAAATAATAAAAGTTCAAAAACCTTTATTAAGAAGAATCTTATTGGAGTGGTCAGTCATCTCCAGATGTCTAGCTATCATTATTCCTTTTAGTATTTCTCCAAGACCTGGTATTAGGTCGTTCATAGCAATTATTTATTTTTTCATATGACTTATTAATTGTATGACATTCAGCAGTTCTCAACCTTTTTAGCACCAGGGACCAGTTTTGTGATTATTCAAGTGCATTACACTTGTGCACTTTATTATTATTATTATTATTACATTAGCTCCACCTCAAATCATCAGGCATTAGATCCTGGAGGCTAGAGACTCCTGCATTAGATGGTCCATGTGGTCTGGAATCTTGGGAAAGCCGTTCACAACAGATTTCATCTGCTTCATTATCCTGACCTTTGTCTGATTAACTTTGCTTTCAGGTCTGTAGACTTGTTGTGACATCCAGGAAGGAGACGGTTCCTTCTTTAAATGAGAAACAGGAATCTATGAGTCAATGTCCTTAGGTTTAACAGCACAAATTTAGTTACCAATACCTGTCAAGGTCCCCTCCAACAAGGTTGGAAGACGTCACTGTTAAGGTGTCATTTCCAGTAGATACAGTCACCAGTCTGTTTTTTCCTGAAGGAGTGGATCTGAGATTAAGCAAAACGAAAGTCAGTGCTTTGGACCACAGAAGCTTAAATGATTAGTCATCATAAATGTGCTGTGGTAGGTAGAGTGCAAAGACAAAAAAAATTTAGTTTGCCAGGAAGCCAGGAAGTACCAAGCAGTTGTTTTGGTTTTCCTGTAGCCTCCACTGTTAATTTAATTTACATCCAGTGTTTACCTATCTTAATTTCTCTGATTCAGGAGCAGTCTGTTGCCATGTTACAAGATATCAGGATAGGAAAAGTCTGACAACGAGAGGTCAATTCTTCTGAAGAAGCAGAATGGATTTCATCTACAAATGCCACAATATTTACATATTCTGTTGCTGCTGCCTTTGCATGAAAGTCAGCTAGGACTTTCCCCTTATACTCAGTCCTTTTAGTGTGAGCTTCTATTTGATGACAGACAACATTTTATGTCAGGACATATCAGACTTCTAGGAATTTCACACAATTTCTTGAACACCTAAAACACATACCCACATAGACACAACATAAAGAAGGCTAAACATATTTTTGACAATTCTTCCCCTACAATTTAAGCATATCGAGTGCATCTAATTAGTTTAATATCTCTTCCTTTACAATGAGAGAGAATAAATCTTTGAGATCTCTGAAATATCTCTTATCTCAAGTTAGTTCTAAGTCAAAAAGAATTCATTTGGAATTTGATTTGGGGAAGTTTGTAAAAAATATCCAAAGTTTTAAAATAGTCAAATAGGATCATACGTCACTGTGAAACAATGCTTAGTTATTCATTTAACCAAGATAACAAAGAATTCACAGGCAAATAGGGAAGGTTGGGCTTCTCAGAGGGCTCAGAGGTGAAGAGTCCACCTGCAGTGCAAAAGAACACCTGCAATGCAGGAGACCTGAGTTGGATCCCTACATCTGGAAAATCCCCTGGAGAAGGAAATGACAACCCACTCCAGTATTCTTGCCTGGAGAATCCCATGGATAGTGGAACCTGGCAGGCTACAGTCCATGGGGTCGCAAAGAGTCAGACATCACTGAGCGACTGAACCACCACCACAGTTCTGAGCAAATCTTAGTTATCAAGAGGACTTGCATTACTTAAGTTATCATATGATAAAGACATGATTATTTTGATAAGATACAAGATGTTTGTTTTTTTCCCTAGGCATATTACTTAACGGTAAAGAAAAATCTTCCTTATTTCTTATCAAGAGCAGACAGATAGGAAAAAAATCAAAAACAAAAAACTGTCCTTTTAACAGAGGGAGAAAGCCAAACATATTACTTAAAGTTAAACAAAAACCTTTCATAATTTCTTATTTGAAGACCATACCATTAGGGAAAAAAAAAAATTATTTGTCCTTTAAACATAGAAAAACAAATTCCAGTTTTGTACCAGTTTACTTTTGATATTAAAATTCATTTAATTAAATTCATTTCAATCATTTCTAGTCTTAACCAGGCATGAAAGTCCTTTCTAAAGATTCCTTCTTCATAAACTTTCTTTTACGGAAAACAGACATCCTACTTTCCTCATATATGGAGATGTTTTTACTTATTTGTCTATTTATTTAGCTTTAATCACATATATTAGAATTTTTAAAAAATCCTTCAGCTCAATTGCTCAGTCGTGTCCAACTCTTTGTGACCCCATGGACTGCAGCATGCTAGGCCTCCCTGTCCATCACCAACTCCCGGAGCTTGCTCAAACTCATGTCCTTTGAGTCGGTGATGCCATCCAACCATCTCATCCTCTATCATCCCCTTGTCCTCCTGCCTTCAATCTTTCCCAGCATCAGGGTCTTTTCCAATGAGTCAGTTCTTCACATCAGGTGGCCAAAGTATTGGAGCTTCAGCTTCAGCATCAGTCCTTCCAATGAATATTCAGGACTGATTTCCTCTAGGATTGACTGGTTGGATCTCCTTGCAGTCCAAGGGACTCTCAAGAGTCTTCTCCAACACCAACTTAAAAATCCTTCTTAAGATTTTTAACTTCCCCACTTAAAAATCCTGAGAAAACTTTAATTTGAAAATTAATAAGAACTAAATAGCAATTATGAACTATGTTTTACATTGGCATTCTGTATATTGGCAACCTTATAAATAATTTTTATCATTTCTAGAAACATGCTTTCTCATAGAAAATTTCTCAGACTGGCATCAAATACTTTAGTTTCTCTGTAAAAAGAAGTCTATGTTCAGTAATTAATTCAATATCATCTTATTTGGAAATAGATATTCAATGAATTTAACTTAAAATTTAACTTATTACTTAATTTAGTAAAACTCTAAAGGTGTAAGTTACCAGTGAGATTTGAGAACCATTTTATTTATTTAAAATATTTATTTGGTTGCCTGGGGCCTTAGTTGCGGCACATGGGATCTTTACTTTCTGGTATGCAGGATCTTTAGCTGTGGCATGTGGGATATGGTTCCCTAACCAAGGATTGAACCCAGGCCCCGTGCTTTGGGAGCACAGAGTCTTAGCCACTGGACCACCAGGGAAGTCCCCCTGGGAAACTATTTTAAGTAATTGTTCAGTGCGTAAGTCGTAGCCAACTCTTTGTGACCCCATGGATTTTAAGCAGATATATCATTGCTAAAAAGTTTGCCTAAAAACTCAACTTACTTACATTTAATTCATTTGTTCTTAACAACCATGTTTAGATCTCCTATTAAAATACTTCACTAGACATTAGATAACATCAGTCATCCTAAGTTATTTTTCTGACTGACAAATTTTGTAACAGAGGTAACATGAGCTTATTTGACTTTTAGTAAACCTAAGTAGAATAAAATGTTATACTTGAGATTTTCCTGGTGATCAGGGGTTACGAATCCACCTGCCAATGCAGGAGACGTGGGTTCAATCCCTAGTCTGAGACGATTCCACATCTCCAGGGGTAACTAAGTCTATGTACCACAACTGCTGAGCCAGAGTGCTCTAGAGCCCATGAGCTACAACTGCTGAAGCTCACACGCCCTAGGGCCCGTGTTCACCACAACTAAAGAAAGATTGTGCACAGCAACAAAGACCCAGCACAGCCAGAAATTAATAATAAATAAATAAACTTATTTTTTAAAAACTCCTTAAAAAGTGTTATACTTAATGTTGGCAATGCTAACGGAATGTCTGTATTAAACCAACAAACTTAAACTAGCTTTTATTTCCTAAAGATTCACCCTAGATCACGTGAACTTGAAAAACATTTGGGTTAGGTTCTATTACATTTTTGCAAATAGACTTAATTTATATAATGCTTGTTCGTGTTAAGCCAATGCAATAGAACTCTTTTACAGATTAATTTTAGCAGCACTATCCAAAGGTAGGAAAAATACCACATATTCCCAATATATTTATATATAGACACATATGAACATGGTCTTCCCTAATAGCTCAGATAGTAAAGCATCCGCTTACAATGCAGGAGACCCAAGTTCGATCCCTGGGTCGGAAAGATCCCCTGGAAAAGGAAATGGCAACCCACTCCAGTATCTTTGCCTGGACAGTCCATGGACAGAGGAGCCTGGTGGGCTACAGTCCATGGGGTCGCAAAGAGTTGGACACGACTGAGCAACTAACACACACGCATGAACATACAGACAGATGCAAACAGAGGCCTTAAAGTTTTTGTTTTAAAACTTTTCTTAAACTGGATTTCTAGGCAAAGGCACTTCTAGAGCAGCTTGTATTTTTATTTATTTATCTTTAGCAATTTATTTATTCACTTATTTTTATTTTTGGTTCCCGGGCCTGCCTTCCTTGCTGCTTTCAGGTTTTCTCTAGTTGCAGCGAGCGGAGGCTACTCTTCGTTGTGGTGCATGGGCTTGTCATTGCGGTGGTTTCTTTTGTTGCAGGGTATGGGTTCTAAGGCGTGTGGGCTTTACTAGGTGTAGCACGTGGGCTCAGTAGTTGTGGCACACAGGCTTACTTGCTCTGAGACATGTGGAATCTTCCCAGGTCACTTATCGAATCCGTCTCCTGCATTGGCAGGCTGATTCTTATCCACTGCGCCACCAGGGAAGTCCAGCAGCTGTATATTTAAAAGTCTTCTTCTCTTCCTTTCCCCTCCTTTTTTTTTTTTTTTCAATTTTAGGAATTGGAGGGAAGTGGTCTAGATAAGAGTTCCCAGAGAGGTTACAAGCCTTTGAGATAAACATGGGAGATGTGGGGAATGATGAAAAGGAATGGGTGAAATATGAACTGCCTCTAGAACTACATTTCCACTTTCACAAAGATTCATAAGGTATAACTTACTGTAAATAACACCATAGGCTGATCCACCCATCCAACTACTTTATCCTCAGTTTGCTTCTTTATATTAGGGAGATTTCTAACTGAGATGTAAACAAAAAAAAAATTATGTTTTGCCCAGGCAACATTGTTGGTTAGCTTTGTCACGTCACTATTAATTGGACATGCTAAAGGGCATGCTAAAGAGCATGTCCAATTAATAGTGCTTGAAAGGTGGATTTACATGCCTTAGTCCAGAGGATATATGTAATGGTGTGGTGCCATCCTCATTGGACCTGGCTTTAAAATGGGCTGCCATTACAGGATGGGCAGTATGGATGGTCTTCTGCTGGGGATCAAGCTCAGTGTTACAAAAAAATAAGGAAGTTCAGAAAGAGATGGATAGCAGTGAGGAGAGCTTTATGACAGATATTCAGAGGGACAGAAAAAAAGGAGATTTGGAAAGAGAGAGTTCTCAGAAGCCTCAGAGGATTTTTCTAGCTTGGAAATCTTTTGAGATAATTGTGAGTTAGTTTCTCAGGGGGAAGCAATAGTAGCAGATTCATTAATTATGGTTGGAGGCCTCAAAATATGAATTGAAATATGCTTCACATTCTCTTTGTTTTGTACTATAGCTTTTCTCCAGTTGACCACACAGATAAACTAATTTTGAAATTCTCAACAAGCCAAAAGTAGACCAACAGAGTTTCAAGTCATTGCAGGCGATTTTAGTCCAACGCAAAAGAAATTTACAAGAGGAAGGCCCATAACGTGGTTTTTTTTTTTTTTTTTGGCCCATAAGTTTTAAACATTAATTGATCTGGAGTTCTGAACAGTGGCAGTGCCTTTAGAAACCTAATTCCCCACAACTGAGTACTCACCAAGATGAACCATTCCCTTTCCAGATAAAGCCAGCCATAGAGGACCCCCAAATAAAGGCTCAGAACCTTGACTTTACTGGGAGGTTTGAAACTGAGAGGACTTACCCCTAAAGACGCAAGATCACTGAGGAGACGACTGAGTACAAAGTTGAATATAAGTTGAAATACAAGAGGAGGTTGGCTGTAAGCAATGAGTTTAAAAGGATTCATGAACTATGTTTACTCAGGAGCAACCCACTGAAGTCTGGCCACTCCCTCAAATGTTGTTTGAGCATCCTAACTCCCAAAAACATGGTCACTCCACCCAAACACTGAGGCACTCCTAGGAAGTCACCATAAGTGAAACTCTATAGGAGTTGGCCACTCCCTGTGACTGCCTAAAAGCCATAGAACTTGTACCCAGCTCAAGTTACAGAACAGAACAGTGTTTTTCAAGGCTATGCGTGTGTGCTAAGTTGCTTCAGTCGTGTCTGACTCTGTGAACCTATGAACTGTAGCCCGCCAGGCTCCTCGGTCCATGGGGATTCTCCAGGCAAGAATACTGGAGTGGGTTGCCATGCCCTTCTCCAGGGGATCTTCCTGACCCAGGGATCAAATCTCTGTCTCTTATGTCTCCTGCACTGGTGGCAGGCAGGTTTTTTACCACTAGCATCACCTGGCTGATCTAGGTTCAAATCTCAAAGCACTTAACACATAGGTGTGGGCTTTGGCAAGTCATTTCACCTCCCTGGGCTTCATTTCCAAATTTATTAAATAACACCAAGAATCTTTGTCCAGAACCAAGTCTCTTCTTCCTGATACTAGACCTTGCCCTCCAACCCAAGGGGTAACGTACATCCTGATTGGGTCAATCATTTCAAAACACAACTGGTCCAGGAATGAAAGCAATCCAGACTTATTGAAGTCATTCCCTTACATTTGAACAGAGGAGCAGAGGCTTTCTTTTATTTCTAGATATGAAGCCATAAAGATGGGACCTCAAAGCCACTTGCAGCTGGTAGCCCTCATGTTTCCACATGATTTGCACCCTCCTTGACTTAATCTCTTAGTACTTACCCTTTGCTCACTTTTCCCATCCACATTGGCCTCTTTTCTATTTCTTTTCTTTTTTTTTTTTTTTTGGAGGGGGCATCAGGAGAATTTAATAAAAACTGGGGTGAAGTCAAGCAGTTGGGTCAGGAGAGGCAGCCACCTGCTCAGGAGGATATGCCTCAAAGTACCGATCTAGCAGGGCCTCCACCTCTGCTTCCTCCGTAGTCCCACACCTGGAACCTGGAGCCATCGGCTGCTCCCTGGATCATGGCTGAGAGCACTTGGCCAGACTTTGGGCGAAACAGGCACAGGACCGGTTTGTGGAGGGCCACAGCCCGGCCCAGCTCATAGCCTACCCCCAGAGAGGGCTGGGTCACTTCTGCCACGACCACATCTGCCTGCTGCAGCCAGGCCAGGTCCCGATCATGGATGAACTTGTCGCCTCCAGCAGCCTCTTCCCTGCTCTTGTCCAGCTCGGCGGCTGCCACATGCTCGGTGAGCACCACCCCGAAGCTCCGGAGGCGAGACACGATGCGCACGTACAGTTCCCGGTCCTCTCGTCCGCCGCGGATACTCCCGCAGAAGTACAGGGAGAGAAGACCCGGCTCCCCACGCACCAGGATTCCAGCCGCCGCTGCCATCCCGGCCGACGCAGGCCCCTCTCTTTGCTGTTTCTTAACACCCAGCATGCTCCTGCTTCAAAAGCCTTTGCACTTGGTGTTCTCTTTGTCTGGAATGCTTTTCCTCCAGACACCTACCTGCATGGTTGAGGAAGGGTTGAATCCTTCCTCTCCTTCCTGTTTCCTTAAATTTCAAGTTCTCAAAAGGCCTATTATATCCCCACTACTCAAAACTGTGACTCTATCCTCCTCCTCTACTCCTCTTAAAAAAAGTTTTTCCAAAGTACCTTCTTCTAACTTTATTCTTGTTAATTAGACTATTATTCATTGCCAGTCTCCCCCAGCTAGAATATGTTTCACTGGGGCAGGGGTTTTTGTTTCTTTGGTTCATTGTTGTGTCCCAGGTGCCAAACAAATTAGTATGTACCCAGTAAATATTAATATTGATGGAATGAATGAATGAACATATTTATAACCAAAGAAGATCAGCTAGTATAATACCTATCTAATGACATTGTTATAAGGATTGGAAATTATGGATAGAAAGTAAAGCACAAATAGACTATCTGATTCATAGTAGGTACTTAAATATGTTCAGTTCAGTTCAGTTCAGTCGCTCAGTCGTGTCCAACTCTTTGTGACCCCATGAATCACAGCACGCCAGGCCTCCCTGTCCATCACCAACTCCTGGAGTTCACCCAAACTCATGTGCATCGAGTCGGTGATGCCATCCAGCCATCTCATCCTCTGTCGTCCCCTTCTGCTCCTGCCCCCAATCCCTCCCAGCATCAGGGTCTTTTCCAATGAATCAACTCTTCGCATGAGGTGGCCAAAGTACTAGAGTTTCAGCCTCAGCATCAGTCCTTCCAATGAACACCCAGGACTGGTCTCCTTTAGGATGGACTGGTTGGATCTCCTTGCAGTCCAAGGGACTCTCAAGAGTCTTCTCCAACACCACAGTTCAAAAGCATCAATTCTTCGGTGCTCAGCTTTCTTCACAGTCCAACTCTCACATCCATACATGACCACAGGAAAAACCATAGCCTTGACTAGACGAACCTTTGTTTGCAAAGTAATGTCTCTGCTTTTGAATATGCTATCTAGGTTGGTCATAACTTTCCTTCCAAGGAGTAAGAGTCTTTTAATTTCATGGCTGCAATCACCATCTGCAGTGATTTTGGAGCCCCAAAAAATAAAGTCTGACACTGTTTCCACTGTTTCCCCATCTGTTTCCCATGAAGTGATGGGATCAAATATGTTACTATTATCATTTTGCCAGTTCACTCTTTTTTTTTTTTTTTTTAACAATTCCCTGACAAACATGCAGATAAGTTTCTGCATCAATGAACCAAGAAAGACTTACAAAAAAAGGAAAAAGAAAAAGACTTATGGGGCATGCAACCACGATCTGTATCTTTGGATCTGTATGTGTCTATATACACATTTTGTTTCCCAAGTTTTCCTTCTTGAGCATTATTTTTATCAGACAAAGAAATCTATATTTTTTTTTAAAAGAATTTTGGCTTGCTTTGGGATTTTGGCAGATGGAACAAACAAGGTCCTTGAGGAGGTTAGGTTCTGAGAGAACCAGGGAGTGGTGATAGATGGCACTGAGAACTAGCAGTGCTGGTTGAAGAGGAAGTTGTGGAGAGATGCAAAACCACAAGGTTAATAGTGCCAGGAATAAAATTGCCCAATTCAGCTGGGTGGGTGGAAGCTAGCTTGGAAGAGCAAGGAGGACTTGCTGACGGTATTCAAGGTCATTAAACAATGGGCCTTAAATTAATTGAACTTTGAATTCTTTTTTTCTAGTTCTAACTATGGTGAGATTGACATCAGAGGAGCACATGAATATTCATTTCTCTCAATAAGACCAGAGCAGAGGGCCTGTGTCTAGTAGGCATTTGTTTCCAGGTTGTGGAATGCCTGGATGAAACAGAATCACCAGGACCAAGTGGAAGTAAAGCAGCAAACTAGAAACCATCCAAGTTTTGGAGTCAGTTCTGAATCTTGAGTCTGTCAGTTACCAACCATGTGACCTTGCACAAGAAACCAACCAACTTGTGTAAGATTTAGGGGCCCTATGAAGTAGATTAGGGGAAACATAATAGCTATGGCATATATCATAGTCTTTAATGAGCAAAAACAAATAGAAAATTAATTTCTCAAAAGCAACTGCTTTGAACAAACCCAACTGATTAAACTTAAAACCCTGCTTATATCACCTTCTACTGTCCAAGAAACCTTGCTGTCAGGGCAGGTTTTCCCACAAGTCTTATAAACACAAATTTTCAAACAGCCACGTTCAAGTTTAAATATATATCTTTCACATATGTTACTTGTCTCTTTGACCCCCTTGCCCTTGTGGTTTTGGTTTCACAAGTCTTGAAAAACATTCTTTACTCAAAATATTCTGGGGTTTAAAGATATGTCTTTTGGGCCCCGGTTCTTCCGTCCTTCCGTGCAGAGGAGGGCAAGGTCACCTCTCTATACTTTCCCTCAGGGTTCTATGGGATAAGGGAGCAATTGAAAAATTTGGGTTAACTAATATAAAATAATTTTGTATCAGAATTCCCATTACCAAGCAATGTTGGCAATTGAGTAGGAGCAGGGGCTTCAGAGAAAAGCTAGATTGCCCCCTGTTTAAATTCAGGCTTCATCACTCCCTAGCTGGGTGACTTTGAGCAAATCACTTATTTCTCTGTACCTCAATTCCTTACATCTTAAAGTTATTGTGGGCTTCCCTGATAGCTCAGTCAGTAAAGAATCTGCTTGCAATGCAGGAAACCCCTGTTCCATTCCTGGGTTGGGAAGATCTGCTGGAGAACAGATAAGCTACTCACTCCAGTATTCTTGGGCTTCCTTTATGGCTCAGCTGGTAAAGAATCAGCCTGCAATGTGGGAGACCTGGGTTCGATCACTGGGTTGAGAAGATCCCCTGGAGAAGGGAAAGGCTACTCACTCCAGTATTCTGGCCTGGAAAATTCCATGGACTGTATGGTCCATGGGGTTGCAAAGAGTCAGACACACCTGAGCAACTTTCACTTCACTTCACTTAAAGGTTACTGTGATGCTTAATTAATACTTGCAAAACCCTTAGAACAGTGCCTGGCACACAATGAAGTTCTAAGTGTTTGCTAAAAATATTTGGCTCAACTGCTAGACCACTGACAGGTTCATGCTGCTTGATCATAATCTGCCTCATTCAACCTTTATCTCGTAGATGGGTCTATGGTTGGGTTGATGGGCAGGTGTATCGGCTTTAGTAGCAGTAGTAATCCTTTTACAAGTAACTGGACAGATCAAGATTTATAGGTAAGTTTGGGTCCTGCTCCAGGGTGGCAAGAATGAAGGCAAGATGCTTGCCATTTTCATAGGCAGCTACCACCAGGTAGTAAAAGTCCTTGAAGATAAATTTTAATTTATCAGATTGTCCACTTCCTTTCCTCTGGGCAGGGAGTTGGGATGGAGTGAGGGGTGAGATTCTTTTGGAAAGAAGTCTGACATCTGCTGGTGTGTGGAGACTTGAAGATAGGCTAAGAGTTCATGGACAGACATCCCCAAGACCTTCTAATTGGCCAGCAATACTCCAGAACTTGTTAATGCAAGCTGACAGCTTTACATCAGGTTTTAATTCATTCTAGCATCTTCCAGTTCTGCTTCCTGCCCACTTTTCTCTTAATCAAGATGAGGGCAACCTTATGGCCTTTCAGGTTTCTTTTAAGTTTAGCGCATCTAAAAAAAAAAAAAAGTTTAGGGCATCTGAAATACGGCCAAGGGTAAACCTGGGATAGTCTGAAGTTCAGTTCACCAGAATAGCCTCTGCTCTGGACTGTAGCAGCTTGTACTGGGCACACTCTTTGCCGGTTCCCCCCCTTATTAGCACTACCCTCACTTTTCCTTCTACTCACTCGCTTTACCGTAAATACCTGGTTGCGGTTTAGGTCCATTGGGCGGTCATTGCGCCTGCGCAGGGGCTGGGGGGTTGGGGGACTGAAGTGGGCGGCCTGTCTGGCCTCAAGGCCTGAGCTGTCAGTGCGCCTGCGCGGTCGGCCTGCAGCCTGGCAGTATTAAGCGGACTCGCGGCCGGCGCCGAGCTGCGAGTGCGCTTGCGCGCGGGTCGGGCGCCGGGGTTCTTGAGTGTGCTGAGGCGAGCTGTGTGTGCGTAACCATGCAGAGTGCCGACTCCCAGAACACCCCCAAGCGGCCCCGGCGCGATGGCAGCCCAAGAACGCCGCCAGACTCCTCTCCCGCAGACGCAGAGACGTCCCCGAGCCACGATCTCGACCCGGACTACCGAACCTGGGGCCCGGAGCAGGTGTGGTCCTTCCTAAGGCGCTGTGGCTTCAGCGATTCGGAACTGCTGAAACGCTGCCGAGGTATCATAGCTGGGTTGCTGAGGGGCCGCGGGGCTGGCGACCCGTGCCCGGGACAGCCGGGCCTGAGAAGAGGGCGCCCTGAGGCGGGGGCCTCTAAGAGGGGCCAGAGCGGCCAAGGGAGACCGGACGCGGGAGGCACCCGAAGGGGTGGACTGAGGCGGCGGCGCCGAGGAGGGAATGACCTGAGGCGGAGAGCGAAAACCTGAGGCGGCGAGCCCCCGGAGAAGGGGACCCGAGGGAAGGGAAGGGCAGACTTGACACGTGGGAGGCATCCGAAAGGATGGACCTGTGGCGGCGGCGCCCAGGAGGGATGACCTGAGATGGAGAGGAAGGAGAAATGGGGCGTCTGGGGTTGGGGACCCGTAGGCAGGGGGCGGACTTTGGGGGTTGGGACCCTGGAGGAGAAAGAGGGAGCAGCTGGTCTAACTCTGGTGGGCTTCTTCAGGAACTTAACAACCCGGCGCCGGAGAGGCGAGTCTCGGGTCCCTTTTTTTTAGAAGAACCTAAGTGGGAGGGTTGCTGTCACTCATGTTCACCAGGTTCAGGACACCCCTCTGCTGATGCAGCTGCATGAACACTAGCCGCGTTAGATTATATGGGGATGCTCGAAGGGGCTGCCCAGGTGGCGCTAATGGTAAAGAACCCGCCAGCCAATGCAGGAGACTTATTAAAATGAGACGCAGGTTCCATCTCTGGGGAGTCGGAAAGATTCCCCTGGAGGAGGGCATGGCAACCTACTCCAGTATTCGTGCCTGCAGAATCCCCATGGACAGAGGAGCCTGGCGGGCTGCAGTCCATGGGGTCGGAAAATATCGGGCACGACGGAAGCAACTTAGCACACACTCTCTGAGTGCTTGAAAGTTTGTGTTTCCTCCGCTCCCCTCCCAACCGGGAGTTTTTCTAACGGGGAAAGAAAATTTTTGTTAATCTCTTAATCCTCATCGCCTACCGTACCATCCCGGTAGGACTCTACGTGCTTGGTGCCTGTACTTGCAGAGCTTGGTGAAGATCATGTTTTGTTATCCAAAAGCAGTTTCCCTCGCTAACTCTAAACTCTAGAGTGGCTCAGTTGACCTTTGAACTCCCAGGAGCTTGCAATTTGGCTTGTAGGTTATGAATTTTAAGCAACTTTATTGGCTCAAGTTCAAACATCCATCCACTTGAAATCTACTGAGCTTCCTGTAAGCGATGTGAAGCTTAACCTCTGCTTTACCCTCTGAAGTGTTCAATAGGAAAGTGGGTGTGATTTGCAAATTCAGAAAACTTTTGCAGTTTGAGGGTGGAGCCCTGTTTGCTTAGGCTGGGGACTAGGGTGGGAGGATCTTCAGTGGTTCAAGTCTTAAGAATAGCTTGATGGATGTTGCACCTAACTACAGCCAGACAATGTCTTGTTAGACTGAGGTCACTTCTCCTCCAAAGGTTCTGGTTATCTCTGCTTGTCCCTTCTTTATCCTATTAAAAAAAAAAATCTTTTTTTTGAGCCACTTGCAGATTTCTGAGATCAAAGCATTCTCCCTATTGCAAATAATTTTTCTCATTAATTAAAGTCTGTCCCTAAGTTCAGATTTTTTTAAAAATTGAAGTATGGTTAATTTACAATGTTGTGTTAGTTTCTGGTGTACATCAGAATGATTCAGTTATACAAATGTGTGTGTGTATGCTATGATCATTTGTGTCTCTTTGTGACCCTATAAACTGTAGCGCTCCAGGCTTCTCTGTCTAAGGATGCACGAACACTGGAATGGGTTGCCATTTCCTATTCCAGGGGATCTTCTCCACCCAGGGATCAAACCTGCATCTCTTGTGTCTCCTGCATTGGCAGGTGGAATCTTTACCACTAGCGCCACCTGGGAAGTATGTGTGTATATATATATATACACTTGAGATGTATATATATACACCTGAGAAGTATGTATATATATATACATTTATGTATATATGCATGCATGTGTGCATGGCTTCAGTCGGGTCTGACTTTTTGCAACCCTATGGACAGTAGCCTGCCAAGCTCCTCTGTCCATGGGTTTCTCCAGGCAAGAATACTGGAGTGGGTTGCCGTGCAATCTTCCCAGCACAGTGATTGAACCTGCATCTCTTATGTCTCCTGTATTGGTAGGCGGGTTCTTTACCACTAGTGCTACCTGGGAAGCCATATATACACATATAGAATGTAGTTCCCTGTGCTATACAGTAGGAACTTGTTGTTTTATACACAGTAACTTGTGTACAGATTAATTTTTATTTGACAAACTAAGCACAAGGTGCTGGGTCCCTTTCCTCATTTTGGAATATGATTTACAGGAATTTAGAAGCTGTGATCCATGTTTTTTAACATGGTATATTTGAGATTCAAAGGTCACACAACTAGAAAAAAACAGAGTTGGATTTTAAGATTAGGTCTTTGAACTCCAGAATTCATCCCAGCTATATCTTAACAAGTATTCTCATCAAAATACGCTGAATTTCCCTCAGCAATACAGGAACAAATAAACCAATAAGAAAAGAAAAGAGAACATATCCAAAGTTATAAAGTCAGCTAAGAGCAAGGAAAAAAACACCCCAGTAGGAAAATGAGCAAAACACAAGAACAAACAGTTGACAACCAGCTTGTAAACACAGAAAAAGATATTTAAAGATTGATAATAGAAATGGGTAATCTAATAAAGTTGATGAAAGTATCAATTTGTTTAACCCTGGACAGTTTGGAAATACCTTTTGCTTACAGGGAATTTCACTTGTAAAAATTTATAGAAATATTTGTACAGTGTCCAGAGAAATATATTCAAGAATTATTCTTCTAACCACTAGTTATAAAGAGCAAAAAAATAGAAATTTTCTACTGGACCAGGCCCTGCTCACCTGACACCTGAACGTTCATGCTTTGATCTAACTCACCCTAGCCTTGTAAGGGCAAGGTTGGCTGTAAACTTGGGGGCCCAGAGTCACCTTTGCCCTCCCACCAACAAACCCACGTGGGAGGTGCTGAGTCCTGAGTGTTCAGCATCCACACTATGTGACCCTGAGCTGGCTCCATGGAATTTTCCAGGCAAGAACACAAAAGTGGGTCTCCATTTCCTACTCAAGGGATCTTCCTGACCCAAGGATTGAACCTCCATCTCTTGGCAGGAGGATTCTTTACCACTTTGTCACCTGGGAAGTACCTTGTTGCCAGTACTTGTTGCCAGCTGAAATCTTGGCCTTCTCTGCCTACTGAAGCTGAATGAAAAATATGGAAACAGAGTTTGGAGGAAATAGAAAAGTGGCTTTTATTCTCAGCTGGCGGAGAGGGGAACACAGTAGGCTCCTGCCTGCAGAACTGTGCCCCCACCCCACCCCCGCTCCACGAGGAGTCTGGGGGCTTATGTAAAGCAAGGGCTTGCAGTCAGGAGTCAGTGATGAGGAATAAAGGTGATAGGATCTTGATTTCTTCCTCTTGTATTGTTTCAAAGACAATCATAAGCTGGCATTAGTAACCCAGTGATTGAGTCTGGCAGTTCAGTGGCTCTGTGGCCTTCTTTCTGATATGTAACTACAAGGTGAAGGGTGTTGTAAGGGTAAACACCAGATACGGGGATGTATTTAGCATAGAGTCAAAAGAAAATAGGTGAGAAGTGTAGCTCCTGCAGAGTTAGGGGGCAGAAAAGCAAATTCAGACATTCAGAATTAGGAGCAAAGTGAAAAAAACTAGGAATGTTGAGACCTGCTCACTATTCCTTTATATTTGTTCTCAGGAAAGGGAAAGAGAAAAACTCATTGTCCTTTTCACTGCAACATACTGGATGCTCTAAAAATCTTGATCTGAGTAAATTCTGATGGATCCAAACTGAAAGAAATGAAAAAGCAAATGCTGTAAATATTGAAATCATTTATTTTTTCTCTGTTTTCTTCCATAGAGAAGAGAATGTCAGGTTCGTTACTGCCCTTTCCTGAAGATCTTGGAATAAGGTGAGAATGATAAAATTCACATTGTATCCAAGCACACTTAAGACCTTTTGATTCACATTTGAAAGACAAAGCCCAAGATCATTAGTATTAACTGTCCTCATTTTAAATTTGTAGGGTTTTAAAACAGAATACCATGCCTGCTGTTTAACAGTTGTTTTTGTTTTTGCTGTGCAAATCCTGTGTTTAGTATTACTAATGATTCCTGTTTAAAAATTTTTGCTGACAAACCTTCATGAAGTTTGTAGTGACCAACTTTTTACTCTCAAGTTCAGAATAATTGAATTATTCACATCAGAAAATGTAGAACTGATAGGAAAAAACATTAGCAAGCAAAATGCAGTCCTATCTTGAACGTATTTCTAGGTTTTTTCTAAAGGTGTCTTAAGACTGAAATGCTTCCTTGGTGTTAAAGACACTGTCCAAAGAAGTTTGGCATTTTTCATTTGAATGATATGGGACAATTTATTTAACCCTTCAGTTTCTGCACCTGTGAAATGGATACCTGTGTGACAATGTGTGTAAAGTAATTAGCACATGATAAGCCCTTCATAAGTTATATGTATAGGTTGAGGTCTGTATGTATGACTGGAGATTCCAGGATCTAGATCTAGGTCTGCTTTAAAGATCTAGGTTGAGGATCCAATATCTAAATATTCCTTAAATAGAGACTTTATTTCTATTGGAATTGGCAACAGTAGTAAAATACTGTCTTTTTTCTGGAATTCCACTTAGTTAAGTGTTGTTTGTGGGAACAGTAAGCAAAGAATCAAAACAAAGGATTATACTTGAGTTACTTTGTGCATTGCTGCTTAGTAGTTGGTAAGGGAAGTAGATTGAGGGAAGAGATCACTTTAGGACTTTTAACAGACTTCATTCCTCCAAATTCCCTCTTACTACCTATTTCTTACGTATAGTAGTTGCTTACTATTTGAACTGAATGGATTTTTCTAGTAGAGTTTTGCTTTAAAAGGGAAACGTGTAGTTTGTGGATCCAAATACTATTGATTTATTCAGCAAATATTTGTGGAGGACCATTATGTGTTAGGCATTCTTCCAAGAACTTGGGACACATGAGTTAACAAAATAGTACAAATTCCAAAAGGGACACTATATATCACGTCTTTTTGTGTCCATCTCTTAACTCTGACGTGGGTTCTGCAGGACTCCTTATAACTGTGTTTTTCTATACAGCAGCCGCTAGCTATGTGTTAAAATTAATTAAAATGGAAATTTTAATTTCTCAGTTACACTGAGTCACAGTTCATTTCAGTTCATTCACTCAGCTGTGTTCGACTCTTTGTGACCCCATGGACTGCAGCACGCCAGGTCTCCCTGTCCATCACCAACTCCCGGAGTTGACGCATAACTCATGTCCGTTGAGTCGGTGATGCTATCCAATCATTTCGTCCTCTGTCATCCCCTTCTTCTCCTGCCCTCAATCTTTCCCAGCATCAGGGTCTTTTCAAATGAGTCAGCTGTTCCTATCAGGTGGCCAAAGTATTGGAGTTTCAGCTTCAACATCAGTCCTTCCAATGAACATTCAGGACTGGTTTCCTTTAGGATGGACTGGTTGGATCTCCTTGCAGTCCAAGGGACTCTCAAGAGTCTTCTCCAACACCACAGTTCAAAAGCATTGTTATAGCCACGTGTTCTGGGAAACAAACTCACTCAGAAGGACAATGCAGATAGTGAAGTGCAGATTGCACTGGTGGGCCCACGGCAGAGTCTCCTCTTAGCCAAGGACCCCAACCAGTTTTTGTGAAAACCTTATATACCCTAAGTGTAAGTGCCCAAACCCACCTCCCCAAATTCCCTGAAACTAGTCTGAACAAAGGAAGAGAAAGATACAATCAAAGGTAACCCGTGATTCATATGCCCTAAGCCTAGGTAGTTAACAGTGGACAATTATCAGTAGGCCTGTGGTCATACCCCAATAAGCATAATAGAATTTATGATTCTATTTGGTTACACAGATAATTAGGGTATTCTTTTAGGCAATGGAGAGTCTAGGTATGAGCCCTGGGGTTCTTCCATCCGGGGGGTCTGGTTTTCCAGTTGCTGTGTCGTTTCCATATGTACTGGGCATATAGCTCAAAGTCCACAGTCTGGTCCAACATGGAGTCCTACTTTTAAGATGGAGCCTGTTCTGTCTGTTTCCTCCTTCAGCATCAATTCTTCGGCCCTCAGCTTTCTTTATAGTCCAGCTCTCACATCCATACATGACTACTGGAAACACCATAGCCTTGACTAGACGGACCTTTGTTGACAAAGTAACGTCTCTGCTTTTTAATATGCTGTCTAGGTTGGTCATAACTTTCCTTCCAAGGAGTAAGCATCTTTTAATTTCATTGCTGCAGTTACCATCTGCAGTGATTTTGGAGCCCCAAAATATAAAGTCTGCCCCTGTTTCCACTGTTTCTCCGTCTATTTGCCATGAAGTGATGGGACCGGATGCCATGATCTTAGTTTTCTGAATGTTAAGCTTTAAGCCAACTTTTTCGCTCTCCTCTTTCACTTTCATCAAGAGGCTCTTTAGTTCTTCCCTTTCTGCCATAAGGGTGGTGTCATCTGCATATCTGAGGTTATTGATATTTCTCCCAGCAATCTTGATTCCAGCTTGTGCTTCCTCCAGCCTAGCGTTGCTCATGATGTACTCTGCATATAAGTTAAATAAGCAGGGTGACAATATACAGCCTTGATGTACTCCTTTTCCTATTTGGAACCAGTCTGTTCCATGTCCAGTTCTAACTGTTGCTTCCTGACCTGCATATAGGTTTCTCAAGAGGCAGGTCAGGTGGTCTGGTATTCCCATCTCTTTCAGAATTTCCCACAGTTTATTGTGATCCACACAGTCAAAGGCTTTGGTGTAGTCAATAAAGCAGAAATAGATGTTTTTCTGGAACTCTCTTGCTTTTTCGATGATCCAGCGGATGTTGGCAACTTGATCTCTGGTTCCTCTGCCATTTCGAAAACCAGCTTGAACAACTGAAAGTTCACGGTTCATGTATTGTTGACACCTGGCTTGAAGAATTTTGAGCATTACTTTGGTAGCATGTGAGATGAGTGCAATTGTGCGGTAGTTTGAGCATTCTTTGGCATTGCCTTTCTTAGGGATTGGAATGAAAACTGACCTTTTCCAGTCCTGTGGCCACTGCTGAGTTTTCCGGATTTGCTGGCATATTGAGTGCAGCACTTTGACAGCATCATCTTTTAGGATTTGAAATAGCTCAACTGGAATTCCATCACCTCCACTAGTCATACTTCAGGTGCTCAGTAACAATTTATGACTGGTCGTTACCATTTTGGACAGGGCAGATATAGAATATTTCCATTTTGACAAAGTTCTCCTGCTCAGAGCTACCTTTGAGGATCCCACTGGGATCAGCTGAAGTTGTTCACATTAGTACCAATGCAACTGATTAAGTATTTTCCCCTTGTTTCCTGTTTTACCTTTCCTAACCCTCCACTCCATTTCCCAGGATTCACATCCCAAAATAAATTACCTGTATGCAGGCTCTTGTCGTAGGCTCTCCTTTCTATGGGGAAATCAGTTTAGACAAGTACTCCTGTATTTCCTCATGATTAATTGATGATTGTAAAAGGTTTTTCTAAAAAAATATTAATAACAAACATTGTCACATAAATGTATACATCAGTTGTAAGAAACATTACATTTCAGAAATGATGAAATACAGAAATAAAATCTTCTTATAGTCTATCCTGGCCCAAATCTTTGTTTAAAGTATTTATTTGGGGACTTCCATGGTGGTCCAGTGGTTAAGAATCTGCCTGCCACTGCAGGGGACACAGACTGGATCCCTGGTCTGGAAAGATGCCATGTGCCTTGGAACAACTAAACCCATGTGCCGTAACTATTGAGCCTGTGCTCTAGAGCTCAGGAGATGCAACAAGAGAAGCTATTGCAGTGAGAAGCCTTCGCACCACAACTATGAGTAGCCCCCACAACTAGAGAAAACATGCTCAGCAAACAGAGTAGCCAAAAAACAAAACTATTTACTTTATCATAACTTTTGCCAAAACAAAGACATTTCCAGGTTTTGGGTGGCTTTTTAATATACATTAATCAGTAATTTTTTTAATTAAAATTTTATTGAGGTATAATTGACATGTAATATTATAGTCATTTCAAATGTATAATGTAATGATTCAGTATTTGTATATATTGAAAAGTAAAAGAAAAGAAAAGTGATCACCATAGTAAGTCTAGTTACCCTCTGTCACCATACAAAGTTACAAAGAAATTTTTTTTCCTATGATGAGAAATTTTAAGATTTACTTTCTTTGGAATTCCCTGGCAATCCAGTGATCAGGACCCCGCACTCTCACTGTCGAGGGCACAGGTTCAGTCCCTGGTTGAAGAACTTAAGATTCTGAAAGCTGCGCAAGGAAAAAACCAACACCGAAAAAACAACAAAAGTTTACTCTCACCAGTCAACAAAAAATTAGAATTCCATATAAAGGAGAAATAGAGAATTTTATTTGAGCCAACCTGAAGATTATAACCCAGGAGACAGCCTTTTAGAAAACTCTGAGGAATGTTCTGTCTGTTAGAAGTCAAAGACAGTCATGTACATTTTTGAGATAACAGATGGTACATCAAAGTGACGCACTGAAATTTTACATACAGTTCACCAGAGATTCATACTCCAGATCTGCACATAGGAGTAATGTGTCACCATGACCTTTACAGGGTTAGGAAAGGAAAAATTCGTCTTCTAACGAGTTACATTGTTTACATCAGAAGGAAAAACAGCATTTTTTTTTTTACACTCAGGCCAGCATTCTCACCTTTGAAGAGGTCTGGTTAATATGTAATCCAGATACACACTGCACATTAGAGAGGGCCCAGCACAAGCAGGGAACAGGTTATACTTAAATTTTCTTGCCTTGCCTTAGAATAGAAAATGTATTTTATCATTTGGCAACTTTGAAACATGTACTGCAATATTAATTGACTATAGTCATCATAATGTTCATTACACACCCATGACTTATTTTATAGCTGCAAGTTTGTACCTCTTGAACCCCCTTCACGCATTTTGGTCACCTCCTCATGATTTCTATATGAATACGGTAGCTTCTTTTTGTGGAGAAGGCAATGGCACCCCACTCCAGTACTTTTGCCTGGAAAATCCCATGGGCTGAGGAGCCTGGTAGGCTGTAGTCCATGGGGTTGTTAAGAGTCAGACAGGACTGAGTGACTTCACTTTGACTTTTCACTTTCATGCATTGGAGAAGGAAATAGCAACCCACTCCAGTGTTCTTGCCTGGAGAATCCCAGGGACGGGGGAGCCTGATGGGCTGCCGTCTATGGGGTTGCACAGTTGGACACGACTGAAGCGACTTAGCAGCTTAGCAGCAGCTTCTTTTTGAGTTCTAATTAAGTAATGAATACTGCATATCAGTTGAGGGAAAGACTAGGCAGTGAGGTTGGTTTAGGTTTGGTATTGTTTTATGCTGTGATTCTTGGTTATGCTGTGCTGTGCAACAGTGCTTAACCTTTGTCAGTTATAGCTCTGCCTTTAAGTACTTCTTGGGCCTGGCCTTTTTCTGTGCTTGTTACGTCAAACAGCTGAGGAGAGGGGAATAGTAAACACAAAGCATGCTGCTTTAATGGTTTATCAGCTGTAATGATGCTTCTATACATTTTAGGAAAATTATTCTTAAATTCTGTAGTTACCCTGAGTTTCAGGGTACAACATAGAGGTCAATTATAGTTCTCCTGGTTCCAAGTCTATTTAAGTACTTTTAGCAAACAATTTGGAGAAGGCAATGGCATCCCACTCCAGTACTCCTGCCTGGAAAATCCCATGGACGGAGGAGCCTGGTAGGCTGCAGTCCATGGGGTCGCTGAGGGTCGGACACGACTGAGCAACTTCACTTTGACTTTTCACTTTCATGCATTGGAGAAGGAAATGGCAACCCACTCCAGTGTTCTTGCCTAGAGAATTCCAGGGACAGGGGAGCCTGGTGGGCTGCCGTCTATGGGGTCACACAGAGTCGGACACGACTGAAGTGACTTAGCAGCAGCAGCAGCAGCAGCAACAAACGATTTACATTTCAGTCTGATTAGCTAGCGGATTGATGAAACCTAACCCCTTGCCTTCTGCTTCAGCCAGGTATCAGGCTGACATGCCTAGACCATTTAGTAAGTGTAAATGGAGACTAATTAATAAGTGTAAATGAAGCAGGAAAATTAACTACAGGATTTTGAGCTGTTAAATTCCTATTCTTTCTCAGAATTTTAGTATTATGAGTAATTACTGATAGAGGAAGATAGGGAGGTATAAATGAAGCTAAAACCATAAATATTTGATTCATGCTTAAGTCATACCTGTACTCATAAGTCAAACTTGGACCTTTGAAACTCGTCACTATAGTGAATTTTAAAAGTCTATTCATGATCTTGTTTTTTTTTTTTTTTCATTCATGATCTTGTGACTGATCACCACCCCTGCCAAGAAGTTTTGTATTATTCTGCATTTCCTTTCATTGTATCCTAGATACTTCTTAATTGACATAAGCGACAATTATATCTCTTTGAAAGTTACTTTGATATGACAGAGACTCAGATTGTCAAAAAAATGTAGTTTTCGTAGATGTGACATCTTTGCCCATTTAGGTAGATGACTTTGTTTACATACTCACCACAGGGTTACACTAATAAACTTCTAGATTCTTATACTTGAAACACTGCTGATGGGACAGATATTCACTTGGACATCAATAGTAATTTCTATAACACCTGTAATCATAATTAAAATTCTGTAGTTCTTGAGGGCAGGGACTGAGTCTGTTGTAACCTCAGTGGTGAACACACTGTTTAATCCCTCTGCAGCCCTGTGAGGGAGATATTAATAGTATTATCTCTGTGCTATAGATGAGAATATCAATATACCAAAAAAGGTTAAGTGACTTTTTCAAGGTCATGTAGATTCCATGAGAAGATGTGAGCCAGTTCCGCCTGATGCCAAAATCATTTTTCATTATCACTGTACTCTACTTCAAAGAGACCTGGCTATCTTGAGATTTCACTTACGTAAATCAAGCAAATTTTAGGATCATTAGGGTAGATGTTGGCATTGGTTAGGTTTAAGTAAGTTTGAAGTGTATATTGAACATTCAGTGATGCAGATATGGGAAGTGTTGAAATCTGAATTTACCAAGAAAGGAGGATTAAGGGCAAAAGTCTCATGTCTCAAAAGAAAAGGTAGGAGAGGGTTTCTAGGGAGGAGCATGTTTGAATTATTAATTGTCCTTTTAATCTGACTTCTATTCTAACAATCTAAAGTTGATTATATATTCCAGGATTATTATTAAGCAAATAATGACAGATTTGCTTATCCTGTTATAATTTTAGTTCCTATGGGAAGAAAATGAAGCTGCTTAATTGTATCCAAGATACAATGAAGGTAAGAGAAATCTGAGTTTATTATTATTTTTTAACATAAAGTGATATAATTCAGTTATGTAGAGGTCATTTTTAAAAGAATGGAAAGAAAGCTCTTTTCAGTAATTGGATTGAGAGTAATGGGTTATTACTTTCCTAAACTTTCTGCATTTTCTAAAATAACCATAGAGTATATAAGTCAAGAAAAGCTAAAATATTTTAAGCACATAGAAAGTATACATAGGCTACTGCCGAGCTTGTCAGATTTTAACATTTTGCTTAATTTGCTTCAGGTCTTTCATTTCTAGAACAAAATATTAGAAACAATAGAAGGCCTCCTTTGTATCCCTCTTGAATTCTGTTTCCATCCTTTTTTCTCCAAGAGTAAGCACCATCCTGAACTTGGTGTTTAATCATTTTCTTCAATGGTTTTTGGATTTTTTACTACATGTATATATCCATAAACAGTGTATAGTACTGTTTTACATGTTGTTTTTAAACACTGCTGCTGCTAAGTCACTTCAGTCATGTCTGACTCTGTGCGACCCCATAGACAGCAGCCCACCAGGCTCCCCATCCCTGGGATTTTCAGGCAAGAACACTGGAGTGGGTTGCCATTTCCTTCTCCAATGCATACAAGTGAAAGGTGAAAGTGAAGTAACTCAGTCATGTCTGACTCTTAGCGACATTATATACATGGAATTTCATTCACAGTAAGTAGCCTTCTAATGTTGTATTTTTGAGAGATATTCATACCAACACATATAGCCCTACCCTTAGTCATAGAATAACAGTTTTTTCTTTTTTGCTATCTGGGTCTTTGTTGCTGTACATGGGCTTTCTCTAGTTACAGCTATTCTTTGCTGTGGTACACAGGCTTCTCATTGTCGTGGTTCCTGCTGTTGCAGACCATGGGCTCTGGAGCACTCGGGCTTTAGTAGTTGTGGCACGTGGGCTCAGTAGTTCCAGCTCCCAGACTCCAGAGCACAGGCTCAGTAGTTGTGGTGCACAGGCTTAGCTACAGTATGTGGGATCTTCCCAGACCAGGGATAGAACCCATGTCTCCTGCATTGGCAGGCAGATTCTTTACCACTGAGCCACCAGGGAAACCCTAGAATAACTTTTACATTAACATTACTTAATCAGTTTTGGTAAACATTTTTATCAAATGATGGGTCAAAGAGTAGGTATAGGCCTAAAAATTAGTTGTTTATTTTTCATCCCCCAGCCCCTTCCAGACATTTTAAAAGCCGTGTTTTTCAGACTTAGTGTCCCAAGAATCATTTTAAAAAGCAATCAACTGCCTAGCTCCCATCTCAGAAATTCTGATTATGGGAACTTACTTTAGATACCTAGGAATGTGCATTTTTCACAAGCTCTTCAGCATAGTTCTAATACCATAATTAAAGAAATTTTTTTTTTTTAAAAAGGAAACATATTTCTTGATTGGTTAGTGATAAGAAATGTACAACATTGCTTACCCTTTGACATCTATAGGGTAAGGAAACTTAGTTTCAGATCTGGAAGAGGGGACAGGGTTGTCATTCTCCTTTTACCAAGTCACCATTTGTATTTTTCGTCAGAGGTATTATATGCACTGAGTTATCTTAGATCCTATGACCATTTTACTTCTACAAATTAGTCTGCTTATTTTCCATTGAAAATCACATTTGAAAATTTGCTTCAATTCCACAATAACATCCTTTTAGAGATGAAGTAGTGATTCTTAGAGTAAATTTATTTAATTCCAGCCCTTTTTTGAAAAAGTTACCTATTATTAAAATACTTCATTTTCATAAAGAAGTAAATAGAAGGATCACTTCCAAAGATGATATCTAAATATTTCGTCCTGCAGTTGGAAGACAGTTACTGTCCTCCATTCTCTTGTGTCCCTCCTCAATAGCTGCAGCTTGGGTGGTCTCTTCAGGCAGGGCAGAGATAAGATGAGTTTTCTTCATTAGTTGAGATCATCTCAGATAATCTGAGGTCACTTTTTCACAATTTGCTGCAAAAAATCTTTTCAAAGTAATTTTCAAGTCAGTAGTTTCATTTATTCCCTTTTATTTATTTTTCTATTTTTCATGGAAAGCAAAATTGTTTAACCTCATGTATGAACTATAGTCACTGAAAATAGTTCTTAAAGCTACTAAGTGCTTGAGTCAGTGAGTCACTGTCTAGTAATGAAATTGATACCTTTTTGACCTTGGTTCCATCAGCAGTACAGTTGAACAAAAAATTGATTTCTACCCTAATTTGACATCTACCTTTATTTCTTTTTAAATAAAAACAGCTTTAGTGAGATAGAACTCACATACCTTACAATTCACTGTTTATTTTTTCATTTTTATTTTTTATCGAGATGTAGTTGATTTACAATGTTGTGCTAATCTCTGCTATACAGCAAAGTGACTCAGTTATACACATATATGCATTCTTTTATTCGTTCGTTTTAAATATATGAGTCATTGTTTCTTAGAAATTTCATAGTCATCACCACAATCTATTCAAATTATGAGTTCTTTATATATTCAGGATATAAGACCCTGATATTTGATACACTGTGCAACTATTTTCTCTCATCTTCTGGATTATCTTTTTATTTTTATTTATTTAGGGCATGTTGAGGAGCTTGTAGGATCATAGTTCTCCAACCAGGGGTTGAACCTGGGCCCCCAGCAATGGAAGTTTGGACTCCTAACCACTGGATTACCAAGGGATTCCCTATCTTTTTACTTTCTTAATAGTGTTCTTTGGAGCATGAAAGTTTTAAATTTGGATGTAGTTCACTGTATCTATTTTTGCTTTTGTTTCTTACACTTTTGCTATCATATCTAAGAAACCATTGCCTAGCCCAGGATTATAACCTCTATTCTTGAGTTGGTTTTCCATGCTAAATTTAGTTCAGTTTGCCTCTGAAGCCAGAAATTATATAATAGTGAAGATGAAGTACAGTATTTGACATAGCAGGCACTAACTCCAGGACCCAGCATTACTCACTGGTGGGTGGGCACCAGTCCCAGGATCTCCTGGACCCCGATCCTCCCACACACCAGAGGGCAGACACAGGCCCCAAGACCACTGCAGCCCCACAGCCTACCCTGTCAGGACCCAACCAACACATTAGCAGCCCAGCAGCAGTCCTGGGGCCCTACCTCCTGGCCCTGCCTTACAGCAGGCTAGCTCCAGCTTTGGGACACCTTGGGTGCCACAGCCAGTGGTCCTGGGATTCAGGCCCACCCATCAGCAGGCTGACATCAGCTTCAGGACACCAAGGACCCTGTATCCAGAGACCTTGGGACCAGCTACACCCACCAGTGAGCTAGCACTAGCCTGGAATGCCCCCTGAGCCTGGCCCTGCCCACCAGCAGGCTGACAACAGCCCTGGGACCCCCCAGGCCCTGGACTCACTCATTAGCAAGCCAACACAAGCTCTGAGGCACTTTGGACTCCTCAGCCAGCCACTATGGAATTCATCCCCACTCACCAGCAGGCCAGCACCAAACCCAGGAACCCCGCCTCACAGCCTGTCATCTCAGAGCCTGGCTCTGCCCACCAGTGAGCCAGCACTAGCCCCAGGATGCTCTGGGGTTCTGCAGCCAGCTACCTTGTGATCTGGCCCTGCCAACCAGTGGCTGGGAGTCTCCACACAAGGCAGGCCCTGGCAACCAACCTAATTGGGGAGCAGGCCACACCTACCACACTACCCACAATACTCAGCCCACCACAGTAGAAGGACCCACACTGGGGGCACCCCTGAAGCATATAGCTCTGATGACCAGAGGAGTGTGAGATGCTGGGACACACAGGACATCTCCCACAAAAGGCCACTTCTCCAAAGTCAGGAAACATAACCAACCTATCAGATACATAGAAATAAAATCCACAAGTTAGACCAAATGAGACAACAGAGGACTATATTCCAAACTAAGAAACAGAACCACAAAAGAACTAAGTGAAGTAGAGACAGATAATCTACCTGATAAAGAGTTCAAGGTAATGGTAAAGATGATCAAAAACTTGGGAAAAGAATGGATTTACAGAGCAAAATGTTAGAAATTTTTTAACAAATAGAAAAATAGGGAAGAATCAAGCAGAGATGAAGAATACTGTAACTGACATAAAAAATACACTAGGAGGAATCAATAGTTGACGAAGTCATACAGAGGAGATCAACCAGCTAGAAGACAAGAGTGAAAGCAAAACAGAAAAAGAAAGGAAAACAAAAATGAGAACAGTTTAAAAGACCTCTGAGAGAACCTCAGGCATTCACATTCTAGGGGTCCCAGAAGGAGAAAAGAGAGAGAAAGGAGTAGAGAACATATTTGAAGACATAATAGCTGAAAACTTGCCCAACCTGGAAGAGGAAATAGACGTCCAAGTCCAGGAAACAAGGAGAGCCCCAAATAGGCCCAACCCAAAGAGGAACACATCAAGACATACTATAATTAAAATGGCAAAAATTAAAAATAAAGAGAGAATATTAAAAGCAGTCAGAGGCTAGCAGCAAGTTTATATAATGAATCTCCCATAGACTATTAGCTGACTTTTCAACAGAAAATCTGCAGACCAGAAGGGAGTGGTAGAGTAAAGTGATGAAGGGAAGAAGTTAAAACCAAGAACCTACCTGGCAAGTTCTCAGTAAAATTAGATAGATCAAGTTTTACAGATAAACAAAAGCTAAAAAAAGTTCATTACCACCAAACCAGCTTTACAAGAAATGCTAAATAAAGGCACTTATGAAAGGAAAAGCGCATTGGTAAAGCCAAATATACAGTGAAGGTATTCAAACAGCCACATATAAAACCAGTTAAAAGACAAAAACCAGAATCATCTATATCTGTAGTAAGTAGTGAAGGGATACGCAAAACAAAAAGAGGTAAAATATAATACCAGAAACAGTACTCAAGGGGGTCTTCCCTGGTGGTCCAGTGGATAAGAATCTTCCTTATAGTGCAGGAAACTTGGGTTTGATCCCTGGTCAGGGAATTACAGATCCCACATGTCACAGAGCAGGTAGGCCTGCATGCCATAACTACATGAGCCCTTGCACCACAGCTCGAGAGTCTGTGCACTGGAATGGAAGATTCCACATGATGCAGTATAGATCTTGTGTGCCTCGACTAAGACCCAAGGCAATCAAATAAATAAATAATTTTAAAAAATAGTACTAATGGGAAAAGGGGAATAAATAGAAGTTTGTTAAAATTCATTTGAAATGAAGAGATCAGCAACTTAAAATAATCATGTGTGTGTGGGGGTATATATGAGTTTGAGCAAGTTCCAGAAGATGGTGAAGGACAGGGAAGCCTGGCATGCTGTAGTCCATGGGGTGGCAAAGAGTCAGACATGACAGAGTGACCAAACAACCAACATATATATATATATATATATATGTATGTATATATATGTATGTATAAAAACATGTATGTATATATATATATACACATATATAAATATATATATTGCTATATATAAACCTTCCAGTAAGCACAAACTATAATAGATATACACACACAAAAAGAGAAAGGAATCCAAACATAACATTAAAGATAATCATCAAATCACAAGGGAAGAGGACAAAAGAAGAAAGGATCAAAAGCTACAAAAACAATCCCTAAACAATGAACAAAATGGCAATAAGTACATACCTATGAATAATTATTTTACATATAAATGGACTAAATGCTCCAATCAAAAGACATGAAGTGGATGAATGAGTACAAGAACAAGACCCACATATAGACTGCCAGAAGACTCACTTCAGACCTAAAGAAACACCGACTGAAAGTGAAGGAATGAAAAAGTGTTTCATGCAAATGGAAATCAAAAGAAAGCCGGGGTAACAAAGCCGAGTAGTAAGTTAGTCCTGTATTCAAGTTAAACACATTCATTTAACACACTCATTCAGATCGTATAAGCCATTAGACTCTACTAAAGGCGGATGAAATCATATACGTAACAGAAAGGTTGAAATCTTTACCCTTCTGTTATTAGAATCCATTAAGAAATAAAGTGTACCCAGGTCCAATACACTTGATCTGTCTGGTAGTGATTCCTAAATAAAGTTAAGATTTTCATACCTTGTCATTTCCCGTAGTAGTATTCTTACTTGAAAGCAAATAGCTTTAACTTCACACTGTAGATCGGAATGAGTGGACAAAAATTTTAGATGGGGTAATGATTTCTTGCTCACATTAACTTAAACATAATTTTCTAGGTGATCAATGATCCTATCCATGGCCACATTGAATTTCACCCTCTCCTCATGCGAATCATCGACACACCACAATTTCAGCGCCTGCGATACATCAAGCAGTTGGGAGGCGGTTACTATGTTTTTCCAGGAGCTTCACACAATCGATTTGAGCACAGTCTAGGGTAAGAAGCCTCCCTGTTGACTCAGATGGTAAAGCGTCTGCCTGTAATGTGGGAGACCTGGGTTCCATCCCCGGGTTAGGAAGATCCCCTGGAGAAGGAAGTGGCAACCCACTCTAGTATTCTTGCCTGGAAAATTCCATGGATGGAGGAGCCTGGTAGGTTACAGTTCGTGGGGTTGCAAAGAGTCAGACATAAGTGAGCGACTTCACTTTCACTTTAGGGTAAGAAGAATACAATGAGTTAAAAGTTATGTGATTAATTTAAATTTTTTAAAAAAGTTATGTGAACGTAGTTTCTCCCTCTCTTTCTGAATACCTTGTTGTATAAATTTAATGCCTTTTTCATCTTAACTAAGCACTTACCACACACCATAGCTGTAGCTTTCACAGTTTGAGGTATATCATTGAAACTAGCACAAATTTCTTTTTCCTTCTTCACAATTTCACAGGAGATCTATTCTTATGATAGATCTTAGCAACCTCAGCATAACAATCTTTTTTTTATCTTTATTGAGTTGAGAATTTTGACCTTTTTGCTCACTTACAATGGACATGAGTTTGAGTAAACTCCGGGAGTTGGTGATGGACAGGGAAGCCTGGCGTGCTGCAGTCCATGGGGTCACAAAGAGTTGGACACGACTGAGCAACTGAACTGAACTACTCACTCACAGGAAGCACTTCTAGGCTTCTCTTTGGCACATCTGAATTGCCAGATTTACTACTCTTGCACTTTGGGGCAAAATAAGGGTTACTTGAACATAAGCACTATGAAATGTTGATAATCAGCCTGATAATTGTGCTGGCTGCTAAGTGGCTAATGTATGGGATGCGCTGGACAAAAGAGTCATTCATGACCTGGTCATGATGAAAAAGAAAAGTATGAGATTTCATCATGCTACTCAGAATGGACTGATTTAAAATTGATTTATGAATTGTGTATTTCTGGAACTTTCCATCTAATATTTTCAGACTATAGGTGACTACTGGTAACTGAAATGAGAAAAATGAAACCAATGATAAGGGAAAACTGCTCTGTTACTTTGGTCTTGTTTATTTGTTTAGAAGCATTTTTAATTAGCCAGAACACAAACATCTACTCAAATCTTTATTCATCAATAAATACTTACTGAAAAATTGTCCAGTTCAGTCATTCAGTCATGTCCTGACTCATTGCGACCCCACAGACTGCAGCACACCAGGCTTCCCTGTCCATCACCAACTCCCGGAGCCTACTCAAACTCACATCTGTCGAGTCGGTGATGCCATCCAACTATCTCATTCTGTGTTGTCCCCTTCTCCTGCCTTCAATCTTTGCCAGCATCAGGGTCTTTTCTAGTGAGTCAGTTGTTCACATCAGGTGGCCAAAGTATTTTTAGAAAAATTGTTAGACCATACCAAACTGATAAGGTAGCAACTGTTTCTATTCTTGTGGAGTTCAGAGTTTAGGGGACAAGAAAGATATTTATTCATTCAGGAAGTACTTTCAGGTGGAAATGCTAAAAGTGTATTTAACATTTGTTGGGCACCATATCTTCAATCTATGTTGTAAACATTACGATGCCAGAAGTTTGCTTTTTAAAAAAATGGGATAAAATAAACAATATAAAATTTACCTTCCTAACTATTTTTAAGTTTACAGTTCAATAATGTTAAATATGTCCACATTATTGGGCAACCAATCTCCAAAACATTTTCATCTTGCAAAATTGAAACTCTGTATCCATTGAATAGCAAGTTCCCATTTCTCTTCTCCCCAGTCCCTCAGTAACCATTATTCTACTTTCTGTTCCGGTGAATTTGACCATGTTATGTACCTCATTACAGTTTCCCAGGTGGCACAGTGGTAAAGAATCCACTTGCCAATGCAGGAGATGCAAGAAACTTGGTTTAGATCCTTGAGTTGGGAAGATTCCCTGAAATACGAAATGGCAACCCACTGCAGTACTTTTTGCCTGGAGAATATCATGGACAGAGGAGCCTGGCGGGCTACAGTCATATGAGTGATTTCATAGAATATTTGTCATTCTGTAATTGGCTTATTTCACTTAGCATAATTTCCCCAAGTCACTCATGATGGAGCGTGTGTCAGAATATCCTTACTTTGCTCAGTTAAAAACTGCTGATAGGTTACCCTAAGTGACAGACACTGGGAAATTTGTATTATGTATGTATAGAATTTGTACTTACAAGTACTTGTTTAATTGGGAATTAACTCTTATCCTAAAGTTGGCCAAAATGGGGTTCTTTTGATATTCCAAAATTAATTTTTTTCATGTGCAGCTAGAAAAAGCCAACTTGATAAAACATCTTTTCAAAATTCTGAACTTAAAGAAACAGAAGTCTTTCTGGGAGTATTTGCGTTTCTTTTCCTGTAATCTTAAAGATATAAAAGTTCTACCTGATCTTCTTAGGCATCCCCCCACCCCTACTGTGTTCTGAGATCTTGGTTTCTGCTACCCGAAAGTTACTCACATGGTATACATTTGGCAAGCAGTCAGATAGACTGGGAAGTCTGTTTGTCTGGCTGTGGCAACTCTCAGGAAAATTTGTTATAAAGGGTCTTTTTCATCTTAACCTTCATTACATCCTCCTATACACCAAAGGACTTTACTCTCTTAGGCTGTTTTGGGAAATAAATTTCTAAATCTTATGAAGGTTGCGTCCTTTGCACTCTCTTGTGGGGATGCCTCTTGCATTTTATTGGTTTGAGTCACTGTTAAGATACTACTTGTCAGTGACCAGACAATGGATCCTTAAAAGTGGAGAAACTTGGTAAATTGGTAAATTTTTTAGAGAGCTTTCATTATAAAGAGCTGTTTTATTGTTACCTATGAAAAAAATTAGAAGACGGATAGTATATAAGACAGCTATGCCATCAGTTTAGAACAGACAAAAATAAACAAATTTGGGAAGGCTTATTTTGTAGTGTCCATTTAGGGTTCCCTGACAGATGCCAATAAAAACATTAGGTTAATTAATGTTAATTAGATTGATTAATAGAGAAAAAAGCTGAGAGGAGAGTGACGAGACTTCTTCCCAAGAAGGTGAAAATTTTAAAGG
The DNA here is from genome assembly GCF_027580195.1 of Bos mutus. NCBI lineage: Eukaryota > Metazoa > Chordata > Mammalia > Artiodactyla > Bovidae > Bos > Bos mutus. The sequence goes on along the minus strand of NC_091629.1, from coordinate 50,284,545 downwards.
GATTTGTCCCAACAGGATAAAAATCTTTAGATTTTATTAAGAAATTAGATATTTAAAATGGATGTTAATAGGATTAAAAGAAAGGTTTTGATACAACACTATGTAAGGTTGGATGGGCCATGGGAACCTTCTGTTGGTGCCCAATATAAAGGGCCCCAAACAAATCCATTCTTTTTACCTCAGTTTAGTTTATATATGTCGAGAGTCAGACATGATTGAGCAACTTCACTTTCACTTTTCACTTTCATGCATTGGAGAAGGAAATGGCAACCCACTCCAGTGTTCTTGTCTGGAGAATCCCAGGGACGGGGGAGCCTGGTGGGCTGCCGCCTATGGGGTCGCACAGAGTCGGACACAAATGAAGTGACTTAGCAGCTGCAGCAGCAGCAGCAGTATATATAGTAAATATACTTAAATATATGTTTAAAAGATTTATGTATATATTTAGAAGGCTGGAAGAAAATTACACTGAGATACCTGATCAATAATTGTTGGGACAACAGTTAAGCCAGTTAATCAAGTTAAAGGTATTTTTTTAAAAAGACCTGAGTCCCTTAGTTATCCTCCTCCCTGGAGACCCCAGAGCCTTTATATAAAAATAGATAAAATGACCAGAGGATAAAAAGGAAAGTTTCTAGAACCCCTTGTAAGACCATAGATTGTTGATGGTGTACTGCTGCTGCTGCTGCTACGTCACTTTAGTTGTGTCCGACTCTGCGACCCCATAGACGGCAGCCCACCAGGCTTCCCGTCCCTGGGATTCTCCAGGCAAGAACACTGGAGTGGGTTGCCATTTCCTTCTCCAGTGCATGAAAGTGAAAAGTGAAAGTGAAGTCGCTCAGTTGTGTCCGACTCTTAGCGACCCCATGGACTGCAGCCCACCAGGCTCCTCCGTCCATGGGATTTTCTAGGCAAAAGTACTGGAGTGGGGTCCCATTGCCTTCTCCATGATGGAGGCTAAAGTTAATGGTGTAAGAGTTGATAGGATTGAGATGACAGTTTATAAAAATAGATGTATTTAAGTGGGTTTAATATAATATGTTTATATCTCTTTTTCCTAACTATATTGTGTATAGACATTATGTCTTCCTGGGGAATGCTTCTCCTGCCTGGTATTATAAGACAGGATATATAAATCCGCCCCTCAGAAAATATTAAATATATAAAAAATTCCAAAACAATTCAATAGGATTACCTGAACTTACACAATATAATGTAAAAATAAGGCCTAATATTCATAAGCTAATAATAATCAAAGTAAAGAAAAGGTAGCTGGGGAAATCAGTCTTTTAATATTATTCAGGCAGCAGACCAATTCTTTGGGGAGTTAAAATCAATTCTCTCTGTCTTGCAAATCTCTACAAATCAGAAATATAAAACAGCCTACAAGGACCAGAAATGTAATACAGGCTGTTACAGAAATGTAATACAGCCTACAAGCTCAGACACGTAGACTCTGAAACAAAAAGAGAAAAAGAGGGCTTTTTACACTCAAACTGCTGAGAAGGGTCCATAACCCATAGTCTGATTCACAGCCTCCTTAGGGATTTATCATGGACAAATATACATCTTAACAGTCGCTCATCTTTCAAACAGAAAAATAAATTTTTCGTTTTTGTTTTGTTCCTTCCTGCTCTGCAGCGTGGGGTATCTAGCAGGACGTCTAGTTCGTGAACTGAGTGAAAAACAACCAGAGCTGCAGATAAGTGAACGAGATATTCTCTGTGTTCAGATCGCTGGTCTTTGTCATGATCTTGGTAAGCAGTTCAAAGAACCAGAGTTCTAGTGTAAAATCACCTGTCACCTCTCTTTGAAATACAACTAAGAGCAATATGAAAGTTGTGTTCTAATTCTTTGAAGAGTTAACATTAATGTAAATTTGCCATTGCTTCTTCCTAGAATGGTTCATAAGCCCAAAGCATTGCTTTCTTTTTTTTTTAAGTCTTTCAATGAGTTTCCCACGTTGCACCCTTCATTGCAGGTTATATGAAAGGACGTTCTAATAGTGGTTTTTCCTTACTACTGTGTGTTGGAATGTTGTAAATTTGATTTTTCCTTTATCTTTGCTGAATAAAATTGCTATTTCCCTTCAGTTACTTTGTGAAATCTATTCTCACACCTAGAATATATAATCTGCTCTAGCAGATTAACAAGAAATTTAGAGAACTACTTGTGACCTATACTCACAACCTCAGTCTTGGGCCACTTAAATCCAAGTAAAAGAATATCATCTTTCTCCAGAGACAAAGAGAAAAAAGAATGTTCTCTTTTATCATGAGGAGTTTTTTCCTCTCTTCTTGTAATTTTTTCCTATTTACTGGAGTAATTTATGGATATCCCAGGCAGCGAAGTAGTAAAGAATCTGCCTGCTAAAAAAAAAAAAAAGAATCTGCCTGCTAATGCAGGAGACTCAAGAGACATGGGCTCAATCCCTGGGTCAGGAAGATCCCCTGGAGTAGGAAATGGCAACCCGCTCCAGTTTTCTTGCCTGGAAAATTCCATGGACAGGTGAGCCTGGCTACAGGCCATGGGGTCACAAAGAGTCAGACACTGAGCGTGGCGCGCACACACACACACACACACACACATTGAAGGATCCTAAGAGTTTGCATGTGCCCTCGGTGCAGACAAAGGGAGGTTTTTGTGTTTCAGTAGTCAGATAATTAAAGGCATAGGGCTGTCTTTTCAGCACGTTCCCTTGGAGATTTTAGTAGGACCACTATCAGCCTTCGATCATTAATTTAAGATTCTTGGTATTTTGAGAGGGAGCTTTTGGGAATCTTATACCAATCCCCAGGAGTCTAAACTCTGCAGTAACAAGCCTTTATTTATGTACTGAAACATGCAGAAAAGGCCTGGGGCTGGTCCAAGTGAGCTCCCTCTCCCATCTAGCAAGGAAATGTGGGGGGGGATTTGTTCCCAGGACCCCCTCCGGATACAAAAAAAAAAAAAAGCCCAATGCTTATATAAAATTTGTATATAACCCATACACATCCTCTCCTGTGTATAGAGAATTAAATCAATTATTCTATAATTAAATCAATTCTAGATTACTGATAATACCAATATGTAAATAACTGCCAGCAAGCTTGGCAAATTCAAGTTTTGCTTTTTGGAACTTCCTGAATTTTTTTTTTCCCCCAAATATTTTCTGTCCAAGGTTGATTGAATCTGTGAATGCAGAGGGCCAAGTTTAACTCCTTCAGAAATTCTGATGATTCCAGATTTGTGCCTCAGCAAAGTTTCATGTTGATAGATGTTGTAGAATGTTAAGGTCACTTATGAATAAGATGAAGTAGTGATCTCCACTTTTGATTGCCCATATCATCAATAAAAACAAAGATAAGCCCTGATATGTGTCTAAAAGTACATACATTATAAAATTTACATAAAAAGGGATGTTTTTAAAGGTTCAGAATACTAAAGTTCTAATGATTTCCTGACCCTAGTAGATTGTCTTAAAACTGCTTTTCTAACACTACCAATATGTAATCTAAAGAAGCCAAAAGTTTTTGTCATTAACATTCCTTTATTTACACAAAACTGTCCTTTCATTATGTAAACTCCAGTGACTCAGAGACCCCTCAGTGGAGAATTTACATTCTTGTATTGTTCTGCTTCCTGTTCTCTTGTTTTAGAAAATAGGAAGGAACAATTTGTTCCTTTTTTGTGATTATAAATTATTAATTTCCATTGATATTCACATTTAACTAAAAAAATTTCCTTTCCACCAATTTACAGTGTTCTGTTCTAAGGCAGCTTTTGTTTTTAAGGTCATGGGCCATTTTCTCATATGTTTGATGGAAGATTTATTCCACTTGCTCGACCAGAGATAAAATGGACGGTATGTATCCATATATTCAATATTTAGTAAAATAAAGACTAAGCAGTGACTACTGTGTTATAGTATAATTCCTGTTACAGTTTTTCAGGGTGTTGTTTTCATTTGATCCTCACAGCAGTCTCTAAGGAGGAAATCATTATCTCCATTTTTGTAAGTGTAAAGGAACTCGAAACCCAGAGGTGTACTGATGCACCAAAAATCACAAAGCCTGTGAAATGATAGAGCCAGCACTAGAAAACCAGCAGCTAATTTAATGCTCTTTCTACTCTGTCATACTAGTATAAAATAAAAAATCAAAGGCTGACTCTGGCTTTGATTCATTTTGTGTGACCATAAAGTAAGTTCTAGACTAAGTTCTTTGTATAATTACAGATTTGCAGGTAGCTAACCCATTTTTCTGGAATCAGTTTTTGAGAAGTAAAGGTAGGTCATCTTCCATTTTTGGCTGCACTATATTTGAAGCAGAAGATGATATCACTGCATCCTGAACACTTCATTACATGTCAACCACTATTTATTCTCTCATTTTTAGAAAGGTATAATTCATCTTAAATATGTTGTCCAGATCATCATTGTATAGTTCAGTGAGTATTGACAAGTGTATTCATCCATGCAGCCACTACTCAAGTTGAGATGTGCAATATTTTCATCTTCCTGGAGAATTCCTGTGTGACTCTTTCTAGTCAGTTCCTACCCTCCCCATCATCATCACCTTCTAACTTTTATAAACAGATTCATTTTGCCTGTTTCTAGACTTGATAAAAGTAGAATCCTGTAATAGGTACTGTTTTGTCCTGTTTGTATTCATATTGTTTGTCCCTGAGGTAATAGCCCATTGTATGAATAAGTCACTATTTGTTTATCTTTTCTCCTTTTGTAGAATTTGGGTTGTTTTCAGTTTGGGGCTATTACAAATATAAGGATGTTGTACATGTTACTATACACAATTTTTTGGAAAATATTTTCATTTGTCTTAGTTTCATTTCTCCTTACCTAGTAGTAGAATTGCTGAGTCATCAAGTAGATGCATATTTAACTTTATAAGAAATTACCAGACCTTCCCCATTTTACACTCTGCCAGCAATATGTGAGAGTACCTGTTCTTCCATGGCCTTACCAACATTTAGATTTTTGGTTATTCTTTCTATTGAGTGTGAAATAGTCTTTTGTGGGATTTTCCCTTTTTTATTTGGCATTCTCTTTGTGTGTTAACTTCCCATTTCCTCTACTTTGTCACTGATAAATCATCTTTTGTAAAGAGATTTTCCATTTACCCATTAGAAAAAATTGAATATTTACCTTTTAGTTATCAATTTGAATAAATATATATATATATATAGTCAGATACATGTATTATGGATATTTTTCTCTGACTTACCAATTACCAATTTATTTCTTTAAGATTTTTTTTTAATGTGGACCACTTTTAAAGTCTTTATTGAATTTTTTATAATATTGCTTCCATTTCATGGATTTTTTGTTTGTTTGTTTTTTTCTGTTTTTTGGCCACAAGACCTGTGGGATTTTAGCTCTCTGATGAGGGATTGAGCTCACACACCTTGCACTGGAAGGCAGTCTTAACCACTGTACTGCCAGGAAAGTCTTAGTTCATTTCTTGAACAAAGGTGGCTTTTCAGAAAGAAAATTTAAAATTTTGATGAAGTATTCTGCTTCTTTCACCTAGTAAAAAGAATAGATTCTTTTCAGTTCTCCTGCCCTAGGGCCTCCCTCAGGCTAAAAGCCATAAAAGAACTGGAATGTTGCCCACAACAAAGAAGAACTAGAACGTTTCTCTTCCAAGTGTTTAGTTCTCTCTAACATCTGCCTGCTTTTGGTGGTAATCCAATACCTTCAGGAAGTTCAGTTCGGTTCCATTTAGTCGCTCAGTCTTGTTGCACTCTTTGCAACCCCATGGACTGCGCCAGGCCTCCCTGTCCATCACCAACTCCTGGAGTTTACTCAAACTCATGTCCGTTGAGTCGGTGATGCCATCCAACCATCTCATCCTCTGTCGTTCCCTTCTTCTCCGGCCTTCAAACTTTCCCAGCATCAGGGTCTTTTCAAATGAGTCAGCTCTTCACATCAGGTGGCCAAAGTATTGGAGTTTTAGCTTCAGCATCAGTCCTTCCAATGAATATTCAGGACTGATCTCCTTTAGGATGGACTGGTTGGATTTCCTTTTAGTCCAAGGGACTCTAAAGAGTCTTCTCCAACACCACAGTTCAAAAGCATCAGTTCTTTGGGGCTCAGCTTTCTTTATAGTCAAACTTGTTGCAGGAAGGGGGACCCCTTCCAAGGCCGAAACTGGGCTCTTGTCTAACACTCGGGAATGAGTTGCCCGAGGAGACACATGTGCTGATAAAGCAAGAGATTTTATTGGGAAAGGGCACCGGGGTGGAGAGCAGTAGGGTAAGGGAGAACAGCTCTTAGCAAAGATCTGTCCTATCACAGTTCTTAGAGGCCCTCCAGGGGGCCATTTGTTCTTTGTAACAATTACAAATGACTGACCAGAGACTGTGAGTAAAATGAGTCTATAGTTTGAGATTCCAGCCCAGATTTTAACTTCAGATCTCTGGAATATCCCGACACCTTTTTTTTTTTTTTGCTTCCAAGTTTGGAATTACCCCTTTTCACCACTAGATGGAAATGCTAATAGAACTTGTAGCTTCACAAATTCCAAAGCTGATGATACTATAGAACTAAATTTTATAGTAATATTCATTAAAATGGTATTCTACTGGGAATTTCCTGGCAGTCCAGTGGTTAGGGTTTGGCGCTTGCACTGCAAGGGCCTATGTTTGATCTCTGGTCAGGTAACTAAGATTCTGCAAACCATGAAGCTCACCAAAAACAAACAAACAAAAAGGTGTTCTATCCTTAAAATCTGGTAGTATTCAGCTGTGCTCTATAATACATACGTATTATAAATCTTATATCTCATTAAATATATTTATCAAATAATGATGCACCTGGATTATAAGGTTTTGTAGACTGGTAAAATATAGACAGATTTGACAGATATTTTTTAAATATCTGGAGGACTGTAGTTGAAAACTAGGTCATTAACGTGCATTAGAACTTTATCTCTGAATTACCAGGGAGCCAAGAGTAATTTGAATAATCAGGGGTCCCTGATGGACTAGAGTCTGTAACAAACCATACTGCTGCCTTTTCCTAGCATGAACAGGGCTCAGTTATGATGTTTGAGCACCTCATCAATTCTAACGGACTCCAAGATGTCATGAAATACTATGGTCTCATCCCTGAAGAAGATATTTTGTTTATCAAGGAACAAATTACAGGACCACCTGAATCACCCATCAAAGATGCTTCAAAGGTAAATTTGTGTACAACCTAATTTAAATCAACTGGTTCTTTTCATCTCGTCTTCTCTTGGTTCCTTCAGATTTGTATTTGAAGGGGTGACATTTTGCTATTTTAGGAGACTAAATGATAAAATATGTGATACATTTCTACTGTTTAGTGCAAAAAATAAAAGGCTTATATAGTTCTTCCAGCTCTTAACTGAGTTCTTTAGAAGTTATCCCCCAAATTAAAATACACATATTAATATTTTTAATGAATATGTATGCAGAATTTTATATAGAAGCCTAAAGTAACTTAGTTCTGAAAGTATGTGTCTTGTTTACCCATTAAAATTAATGTTTGGATTATTTAGATATGTGAAGACCTAGAAAAAAAAGTTGAATTAGTTCAGAGGGAAGTATGATTTGTTTCCTTTTTGATCTTTTTTCTTTTAATTAGGAAAAAGAATTTCCCTTAGTGTTTTTTAGTCTTTTTTTCCTTAAAACACACAAATCTACTTGTAAGGTATAAGATAAATAGGAGGATTTTACAGCAAATATCCTATCTCCAAAAAACAGAGTTCCTAGGAATTCCCTGGTGATCCAGTGGCTGGGACTCTGGCGCTTTCACTGCCGAGGGCCCAGGTTCCATCCCTGGTTGGGGAACTAGGATCCCCAGGATCACTCAGCGCAGCCAGAAAAAAACACAGAGCTCCAAGAATTTGCACTCCTGAATTTAAGCATTCGAATATAAGAAACATTCTTACTAGTTTATAAATAGATCTTAATATTTTAAAAAATCTTTTAAACCAAGAAAACAAGAAAGCTTGTTGGTTATCTAAGTGTAATAGAATTAGGATCCTTCCAAAGGCACTAGGTTTAGTATTAACAGGATATCATATTTTAGCATTTCTAGCATTTCTTTCCCTTTTCTACTAATTTGGGAATTAAGTGAAGGAAAAAAGAGTAGAACCTTCTCACTTACCTAACATTCGCATTCAAATATCTGTTTATAATTTTCGGGTTAATACACTTGCTTTGCTTATAAATAGATTTATCTCCTGTTCTATAACTTTCAGTGGGTTTTCTTCTCTTCCAGTGGCTCTATAAAGGGCGTCCTAAAGAAAAAAGCTTCCTTTATGAGATAGTGGCCAATAAAAGAAATGGCATTGATGTGGACAAATGGGATTATTTTGCCAGGTATGCACTGAACACTTCAGAAAAATTGATTAGAAATCTTGTATACTTTAAATAGATACAATTTTTATTTAAGTAAATAAGCAAGCAAAATAAAACCCTTATATAAATTTAGTATTGATATTTAAGGTATGGTTTCCTTTGCTGAAAAATTTCATCTCTCTGCTTGGGAATCTCTCCAGGGACTGCCATCATCTTGGAATCCAAAATAGCTTTGATTACAAGCGCTTTCTTAAGTTTGCCCGTGTCTGTGAAGTAGATAATATGAAGCATATTTGTACTAGAGAAAAGGTAAGCTATGTCAGAGGACAATAAGGAAGGTGTGATTCTTAGCTTGAAGTCTAGAAATACCCTTTCAGTAAATTGGAAAAATCACTACCTGGTAAATTATCTATCTCTTTACTTCGTGCTTAGCATTTGTAAGTATTTTAAAGCTCTTTTCACTTCTCCTGTATGGTCTACTGTCTACAGTAGACATTTACTGAGTCTTGTTCTCAGCACTGTTTAACGTGCTTTAGAGGATTAACTCAATCTTCACAATCCTGTAAGATAGAAACTGTTATTTTCCCATTTAACAGATAAGCAAATTGAAGCGCAAAGAAGGCATACAGTTAATGGCAGAACTGGAGTTTCAATCCAGGAAGTTTGGCTTGAGTCTTGTCCTTAATCACTGTATTGTATGTTTCATAGTAGTTATAATCCTATAATCATTAATTCCCTGCTAGGTTAGTCATATAACTAAAGAATAGAACAGTGCTATACTATACAAAGTCTTTCTTTTCAGAATGAAGATTAGAAGAAGAATACCTAACTTCTAGAATTATTGGGAAATTTAAAAAATATATTTAAGATGCCTCAAACAGAATGCATCGCAGAGTTAAGATGCTCAGTAGATTTTGGTTTACTAAGAATAAAAGTTGCAGATAAGTAGTATTATGAGTCTTCCTTGCTCTTTCTTGGGAGTCTTAGGGGTTTTGATGAATTTTACCTGTGTCCAGTCTTCTTTTATGCCACCATCCCTTTTTCCTGACTTATATGCTGTCTACTAACAAGGGAACCTAATCTGATCCTACCTTAATGTTTGTTTCACCTCTTTCTGCAGGAGGTTGGAAACCTGTATGACATGTTCCACACACGCAACTGTTTGCACCGCAGAGCTTATCAACACAAAGTTGGCAACATCATTGATACAATGTAAGAAATTTGATTGTTATTTTCGTATAAAATTTTCCATGATTTTTACTAGAGTATCATACTTGGGTCAAGTTGAGATTTCTAAATAAATTCAAGTAAAGTTTAAGTGAACAAATCTAAAATGGTTCCCTTAAACAAAACAAAAACTAGCATAAAGTGAATTTAGAGGTGAGTGTTAAAGAGGATAGACTCAAGCAGAAGAGGGGGTTTAGGCTAGATAGGAAGAGGCTACCCTGGGATGGCTTAGATCTCCACACAGGTAGTCACTTAGGTACCAGATATTAATCATCGAGGTGAGAAATGAGATATGGATAATTGACACTCTGAAATTAATGACAAAAATGAATTTTGAAGATTAATGTCTCTCCCTACCCTGTCAATTATCAACATTAGTAGAAAACAGTAAAACCTACAGGAATTTCGGGCTTTCCTCGTAGCTCAGTCAGTGAAGAGTCTGCCTGCAATGCAAGATATCCAGATTCTATTCCTGGGTCAGGACGATCCCCTAGAGAAGGAAATCGCAACCCACTCCAGTATTCTTGCCTGGAGAATCCCATGGACAGAGGAGCCTGGCGGGTAACAGTCCGTGGGGTCGCAAGAGTCAGACACATCTGAGTGACTAAACCACCACCACAGAAATTTTACTTCTCCCTGATCCAGTCAGAACCAAAGCAGAAAAGTACAACTAGGTCCCTAAGTGACTCAGAGACCTCATGAGGAATTTCCAAAAGTGGGGTATGAGTCAAGTTAATTCTGTGGCCCTAAAATAGTTTTAAATGAATCTCTTTTAAGCTTTTACTGTTCATGTTTACATTTGTGTTGAGAAAATTTACTTTCTGCTTTTTTCTTCATCTTTTGTCATGAGCAGACTAGTTAGAATCCTTTCTCCTATTTGTATGGCTGTTACTTTGGTAAGCGGAGAAGGCTAAGAGGTTTTTTTTGTTTGTTTGTTTTCAATGCAGAGACTCAGAGAGATCTAGGAACAGTCTGGTACTGCTTCTTCCTAACTTGATTAAATGAAAATTACTCAATTTCTATGTCTATATAATATAGGTTGATTACACCTGTGTTACTGATAGAAAGATTAAATATGATGATGTATCTAAAGCTTTGTAGTAATGCCTAGAGCACAGTAAATATTACAGTCCACAAATTATCGTGGACTTACTTAGCATGGTTGAGATGCAATTGTCTTTTTTTGGTTTGTTTTAATTGTAAGTTGCAGGTGTACAATATAGTGATTCACAATTTTTAAAGATTATATTCATAGCTATTATAAAATATTGACTACATTCCCCATTGTACGGTGTATCTTTGTAGCTTATTTTATACCTAGTAGTTTATACCTCATACTCCCTCACCTGCCCTGTCCCTCTGCCTACTGATCACCACTAGTTTGTTCTCTATAAGTCTGAAAAGCAGTTGCCTTTAGAACATTGTATCTCAAGATTTTGTTTCTTAAAAGTAGAGAGGTTTCCTAAATGTTAAGTAAAGCATAAAGCAAATATTCAATTTCCTCATAAACATAAACCTTTATAAAATGATCTTTAGGATTACAGATGCCTTCCTCAAAGCAGACGATCACATAGAGATAACAGGTTCTGCAGGAAGAAAGTATCGCATTTCTACAGCAATTGATGACATGGAAGCCTTCACTAAGCTGACAGGTAAGAAGTAGAAGGTAACATAGGTGGTCCATCTCAGAAACCGTGTAAACTTTCCCTGGATTGCAGATGGGTTATTTTCCAAACATTCCAGTGTATTTAGCTTCTGAAGTGATTGTATACTACTGGATTTGAGTTTTATCTCTGCTTTGTACTAACAAGATAACCTTGATAAAGTTATTTAACCTCTCTGAACCTTGTTTCTTCATCTATAAAGTGGGAGTAATGATACCTAGCATGTAGTTTAGTTGTGATGCTGCAGTGAAGCATATAGCACTTGGAATAGTACTTGGCACACAAGTGCTGTGCTGTGCTTAGTCGCTCAGTCTTGTCGGACTCTTTGTGGCCCCGTGGACTGTAGCCTGCCAGGCTCCTCTGTCCATGGGGATTCTCCAGGCAAGAATACTGGCGTGGGTTGCCATGCCCTCTTCCAGAGGATCTTCCCAATCCAGGGGTTAAACCCAGGTCTCCGACATTACAGGCAGATTCTTTACTGACTGAGCCACCAGGGAAGTCCAAGAATACTGGAGTGGGTAGCCTATCCCTTCTCCAGGGGATCTTCCTGACCCAGGAATCTAACTGGGGTCTCCTGCATTGCAGGTAGATTCTTTACCAGCTGAACTACCAGGGTAACCTAAGTGCTCAATATTAATTATTTTTAACTTCGAATACAATTTGGCTTCCCTGGTGGCTTAGTTGGTAAAGAATCCTCCTGCAATGTGGGAGATATGGGTTTGATCCCTGGGTTGGGAAGATCCCCTGGAGAAGGGACCAGCTCTACCCACTCCTGTATTCTGGCCTGCAGAATTCCATGGTCTGTATAGTCCATGGGGTTGCAAAGAGTGGGACATGACTTACACTTTTAATTACACTTTCATAAAACCAGACCAATACCAAAAAGCTGACTTGCTCATTTAACATAATTTTTGTTGCAAAACAGGATGCCAAAGACATTTCTGTGCACTTCAGCAGAAACAAACAACTTAGGGTGGGAAGGAAGAGGGGTGAGGTGTCATAACTGATTCTTTAATGTGGGAAAGTTTAAGATCAGTAAAGCAAAAGATGTAAACCAAAAAGTATATACCAGTTAAGAGTTCTTAGTTGCAAATCCTGAAACTGACTCTGCTTAACTAAAAACAAAGTGATAGAATCAGTGAGAAGGCTGGAGTTTCTGAAACGAGAGAATGGCAGAAGCTGAGTGGCCTCACACACAAGATCAGCTTCCTGTTCCATCACTGCTAAATTTTTTTTATACAGGTGTAAGCAGTGGCACCCCACTCCAGTACTCTTGCCTGGAAAATCCCATGAACGGAGGAGCCTGGTAGGCTGGAGTCCATGGGGTTGCTAAGAGTCGGACACGACTGAGTGACTTCACTTTGACTTTTCACTTTCATGCATTGGAGAAGGAAATGGCAACCCACTCCAGTATTCTTGCCTAGAGAATCCCAGGGATGGGGGAGCCTGGTGGGCTGCCATCTATGGGGTTGGACATGACTGAAGCAACTTAGCAGCAGCAGCAGGCAGTTAATATATGGGCTTTCTTGGTAGCTCACATGGTAAAGGCTCTGTCTGCAATGCAGGAGACCTGGGTTCAATCCCTAGGTTGGGAAGATACCCTCAAAAAGGGAATGGCTACCCACTCCAGTATTCTTGCCTGGAGAATTCCGTGGACAGAGGAGCCTAGTGGGCTACAGTCCATGGGATGGAAAAGAGTCAGACACCACTGAGCAACTAACACTTTCACCTTCAGGCAATTAATAGAGTCCCCATTACACTTGTAACTTTTTAGGCACTTTCCATTCATACCTAAACTACAGGTTAGAAGGGAAATGGTGATTCTATGTATCAAATGTTTATATACTGAGAACACTGTGTCCATCAAATATTTGCAGTTTATAATGTGACAAGTGAGTTTACTTTTTTCTTGTTAATTCATCTGGGTTGGATTGATGACAAAGTTACTTATAGGGGATAATGTATTTGCCCTGAAACTTGTTGGCCCTTGTGTGGTGCTTGGTTTCAGTGCAGGTATGGAGGCATTTGATGAGCTCCTGTCAATTAATGTTCCTTGGAGTCAGGAGCTCCCTGGAGTCAGGGTTTGGACTTAAGCCTCCTGCTTCCAGTTATCGGTCTTATTTTTACAGTAGTTTCATAGCTTCTCCTTCTATACAGCACCATTGATAAAACATCTACGTTAAAGATGAAAAGTTTCTCTACTGTGAGGGTCACCCAGAGAGGTTCACAGCGTTATATGGAGAAGAGAAGAGGGAGGAGGGAGTTAGAGGTGACCCGAATGAGATGAGGTGGAATCAACAGAGGAGAGAGTGGGCTATCCAGTAATCTCTTCCTTATGTGCACTCCACAACTGGACCACTCAGAGTTGTTCACGGAGTTATACAGAGAAGAGAAGAAGGAGGAAGGTGACAGAGGTGGCCAGGAGGATAAAAGGGGGGAATGAAAAGGAGGGAGACAGATCCAGCCAGTAATCAATTCCCTAAGTGTTCTCCACTGTCTGGAACACACAGAAATTCACAGAGTTGGGTAGAGTAGAGAGGGGTTAGGGAGGAGACACAGGCGACCTGGTGGAGAAAAAGGAGAGTCCAAAGGGAGAGAGAGCAGTTAAGCCAGTAATCTCGCTCCCTAGTGATAAAGGGGTACTGAAGATTGGGTTCTTAAAGGTACAAAATTGGTAACAAATACATAAAAGCAAAAATTAAAAATCTAGAGTAGAGTTTGGAATTTCAAAAATATGATGTTAAAGAAAAGAAGAAGGAAAAGAAAGAGAGAAAAAACAAACAAAAACAAACAAGGTCGTGAAAATTATAAAGAAAATATAGGTACAAAATTGATAACTAATACCAAAAAGCAAAAGTTAAAAATCTAGAGTAGAGTTTGGAATTTCAAAAATACAATGTTAAAAAAAGAAGAAGAGAAAGAAAAAAACCAAACAAGAACAAACAAATTTGCATAAATTATAAAGAAAATACAGGTATAAAATTGATAACAAATACCAAAAAGCATAAATTAAAAATCTAGAGTAGAGTTTGGAATTTCAGATATACAATGTTATTTAAAAGAAGAAGAAGAAAAGAAACAGAGAAAAAGAAAAAGAGAAAAAAAAAAGGGTCACAGAAATTGTAAAAAAAAAAAAAAAAAACAACTACAGGTACAAAATTGATAACAAATACCAAAAAGCTAAAATTAAAAATCTAGAGTAGAGTTTGGAATTTCAAAAATACAATGTTAAAGAAAAGAAGGGGGAAAAAAGGTCAAAAAAATTATAAAAATATATATATGAAGTTTGCTTTAAAAAAAAATGGGGTCTTCTTTTTTTTTTTGCAAAGTCATCGGTTATAAAAGTGAAAATTAAAGGAATAATAGAAGACTTAAAAAAATTTTTTTAATTAAAAAATAAAAAAAGAATGATCATAAAAATAGTAAAAATATATCTAGGACTTTCTCTGGTTTTGTTGTGAGTATTGCGGGTTCAGTTCATTTTTGGCTAGTTCCTTGGTCCGACTTATATTCTCAAGATCTACAGGCCCCTTCCTGTGTAGCTGGTACTAACCACAGGGTTTTAATCTATTGCCTGTAGCTTCTAAGGCGGTTCCCTCTGTTATAGCTTCCTCTGTTTGCTGGTCTCTTCAGTGTCTGGTTTCCGCCCTGAGCCAAAGGGGACGGTGGAGGACACTTTTTTTTTTTTTTTTTTTTTCACTTGTTCAGTTGCGCTGAGGGGAGGTAGGGAGGGATGCTGCAAACAAATAACACTGGTGTGTGCTCACAGTGCCTCAGCCACACTGGGTCTGCCCCCTGTTCACGGCGTGTGTAGCCTCCCTGCCCACGCTGCTCAGGCTCTAGGTTGCTCCAATGGGAACCATCCGTGGCCGGCCCTGGGCTGCCTGCACTTCCAGGTCCAAGCCGCTCAGGTTCAGGCACTCGGGTAGTCCTCAGAGGTGCAGACTGTCGGTTGGGCCTGCATTTTGTGCCCTTCCCAGATCCGAGCAGCTCAGGTGATGAGGTGTTTGGTGCGCGGGATTGCTGTGACTTACCGCCTCCTGCCGCTCGGTTATCTAGGTGTGCACCGGCACACCTTCTCAGGCAGATATTGACCGTCCAGACCCCCAAGAAGTTTTAGTTAGCAAAGAAGCCTGCTTACAGTTTTACAGATGATGTCTCTCTGGGGCTGCGATTGTCCCCTTCCAGCTCTGGCTGCCTATCACTGGAGGGGTATGGTCTGCCGCCGGCTATCTCTGTTCAGTCCTTTGTTCTGTGCGCGGGCCTGGTGGTGTCATAGGTTAGGGCTGGCTTTTTGCGTGGTAGATATCCCACAGTCTGGTTTGCTAGCCCAAATTATTTCACTCAGATAGCGCTCGGGGTATTCAGGCCAGATCCTTGCGATGCAGCCCGCGCCGCGCCTCCCTGCCCAGCCCCCGCTTGCTAATGGCGGATGCAGGCGTCTGCGCTGCTTCTCCGCTGGGGGAGTTACCATAGGGCTCGAAATGTGCGGGTTTTAATTGTTTATTTATTTTTCCTCCCTGTTATGTTGCCCTCTGTGCTTCCAAGTCTCGGCACAGATTCGGCAGTGAGAAGGTTTCCTGGTGTTTGGAAACTTCTCTCTTTTTAAGACTCCCTTCCCTGGACGGAACTCTGTCCCTCCCTCTACTGTCTCTTTTTTTGTCTTTTATATTTTTTCCTACCTCCTTTCGAAGACTTGGGTTGCTTTTCTGGGTGCCTGATGTCTTCTGCCAGCATTCAGAAGTTGTTTTGTGGAATTTACTCAGTGTTTAAATGTTCTTTTGATGAATTTGTGGGGGAGAAAGTGTTCTCCCCGTCCTACTCCTCCGCCATCTTAGCTCTTCCCCCTCAGAACAGCATTTTCTTTTATGTTTTCCTCTAAGAGACTGTCCTGACATTGACTTCATTCTGTTGCTGCTGCTAAGTCGCTTCAGTCGTTTCTGACTCTGTGCAACCCCATAGACCACAGCCCACCAGGCTCCCCATCCCTGGGATTCTCCAGGCAAGAACACTGGAGTGGGTTGCCATTTCCTTCTCCAGTGCATGAAAGTGAAAAGTGAAAGTGAAGCTGCTCAGTCGTGTCCAACTCTTAGCGACCCCATGGACTGCAGCCTACCAGGCTCCTCCCTCCGTGGGATTTTCCAGGCAAGAGTATTGGAGTGGGGTGCCATTGCCTTCTCTGTGGCTGGAAATGGAAAAAGAGATTATAAGAGAATTTAAGCAACCTACAGATAGTTATTTTTAAACTTTTACTCATACTGAAGCAAATGATGCTGTATTTTAAAAAATCATCTTCAGTCTTCCTCAGAGACCAATCCTAACCATTTATCCTATAACAGTATGTTACATTTAAATTATCTTTCCAGTTAAAAACAAAAATGAATTTTGGACTTTATACACTTTTGGGTTAACTGACAAACTGTCAAATATCATACATCTTAATGAGGTCATAACTCCACGTGTCTGTACATAGCTCTTGCTCACCATGAATGAACATGCTGACTAGAACACTGAAACTGGCTTTTACCCTGTTCAGTGAGATGAGTTCACTGTTCACTTGCTTGGATGTTGTCACAATGCCAAAAATCCCAGAAAAGAAATTAGGTCACGTTTTTATGCTTTAACTGTCAGAATATAGAAGAATAAGCATACTGCCTTTCCACTTTCGTCATTTGAGCCAGAAATCATCTTACTTTTCTTGCATGTTATTCTGAGCAGTCATATGATCCTTATTGTCCTTAATAATAACACGACCTTGAAGGAATAGGATCCCATGAGCCCTCCTTTTTTTGGTTGCAATTCCAAAAGCAACTCATCTTTATTTTGAAAATCTTCACTTCTTATTTTTAATTTTTTTAGAATTTTTTTCATGTTTTAGGGATAAGTGTTGAAAATAAACAGCAATGTTAAAAGAATTTAACAGTTGAAACCTATATACCTAAATACTAGCATTTGCTGGACTTGCTTTATCACATATTTATTACTTACCATCCCTCTATTCATTTATTTAAAGCTTGACATTTGAAAGTAAATTTCAGACATCAGTATACCCTAATTCCTGCAGCATGCAGATTAACTAAAGTTCAGTAACTGTTATAGATTTTTCTTCTTTTTATGCAAAATTACATGCAATTTATGTGTTAATAAAAATTGTAAGGTTAACATTTGCTGGACAAATGCAGGACACAGAACATTATCTTCTCCTTAGAAAGTCCCTTCATGCTCTATCCGACAATACCTGTTCTACCTCATCTCTAGAAGCAACCACTATTACCTGTCCTAGAGTTTCATATCAGTGGAATCATACAGTATATATTCTTCTGCATAAGGCTTCTTTCACTTAGCATTGACTTTTATCCAGATTGCATGTATCAGTAATTCATTCCCTTTTATTGCTGAGTAGTAGTCTATTGTATGAATATGCCACTGTTTGTTTATCTCTTCTCTCTGCTTCCTAAATTCCTATTTCTGATGAATGTTTCAGCTTATCTGGATGCAACTATCGTAAGCATTGCAAATGTTATGACCACTGTCTTAGGTAGTCATTTTCATATCTTGGTCTTTATTCTGCAATATTCCTAAGCAATAGGTGGACCTTACCCTTTCTTCCCCTTCCCTTTCAAGACCTTACCCCCAAATCCCTTAATTAAATTGGGGCCTTAGAATGTTAAATTCAAAAGAACCTTAGAGATCATCTGCTTAAAACTCCTCTTGATGAGGAAACTAAGGCCAAATGAAAGAAAGCAACTTATCCTAATAAATGGCAAACCTGAGCTCAAATCAAGTCTTCTGACTCCCAAGTTGAATGTTGTTTACACTCTTTTAGTAAACACTTTAATCATTCAGTTTAATAGACAAGCAGTTTCCCTTTACTTTTGTACATGACTGTTTTCTAAAAAAATGTATGTGGAACAAATAGAACTCTCATACATGGCCAGTGGGAATGCAGATGGTACAGCCACTTGGAAAAAGTTGAGCATTTTCTTTTAAACATATATGTATCCTGTGACCCTTTAATCCCTCTTTTGCCCACTCAGCCAATGAAAACGTCAGTCCACCCCAAAACCTGTACCTGGTAGAATAAGATGAAAGGCATAAGAAGAGTATCAGTTAAGTTCTTTGGGGTTCGAGGGAAGAAGAAATTACATCTCTAATTTGGATGCACTGGGGAAGGTTTCATAATTAGGCACTTTTTGAGATGAACCTCAGAGATTAGATAGGCCTTCAAGAAGTGAGATTCTGTCATGGGGGAAAGCATTTCCCTAATTTAGCTGGGAATAGGGTAGATTAAAGCATGGATTAGAAAAGTGTGCTCTTATTATATTAAAATTGTTTTGTTTTTCAAACTGAATATAATATGTAAAGAAATAATGAAAACCAGACTTTCCTGGTGGTCCAGTGGTTAAGAATCCTCCTGCTAGTGTAGGGGCCATGGGTTCCATACCTGGTCCGGCAGGATTCTCCATGCTATGAGGCAACTAAGTCCATGCGCCACAACTATTGAAGCCCATGGGCACTAGAGCCCTTGCTCTGCGACAAGAGAAGCCACCACAGGAGAAGCACGAGCACCGCAGCTAGAGAAAGCCCATGCCCAGCAAGAAAGACCCAGCACAGTGAAAAATGAATAAAATGAACATGCTTTTAAAAGATGTTTCTTAAAAGCATTACTGAGAGGGTAAGGAATCTGTTAACCATGGATTAAGAGGGAAGAACATACATATACATGTAGGTGACGTGAATGACATAGGCTGCTAATATTTTGCCAAGAAAGGGCATTTTAATAAAATTCACTTTGCAAAATGCAATGGTTGATTCAATCAAGGATAATGAATGAATGCTAAACCATTGGTTGAAAACTTACTGGGATAATCAGAGCCTCTGAAAATATCACCTTGCAGAAAGATTCACTTTTAACAGAGAAAAACCTGAGGATTATTGCCCTAACCAACTTTTGGAACTTGTTAACAAAGCCCATTATGTGATACATGATGTGATGCACTGAGCCAAGCTCATGTGGTGCTCTTAGATGTTATAACACTTGTATAATGTTCTTCATAACAGTGTTTTCCTTGAATCTAGTGGTAAAGAAACAGTAAACAAGTTCACAGTCTGGACATTTTACACAATGACTGTGTGAACTTTTCTAAATTGTCAACATCATGAAAGAAGTTGGAATTACCTAGTTCTAGATGGGAGGAGCCTAGAAAACACGACAACTAATGTCATCCATCATCTTTAATTGGTATCTCTATCCAGCAACAAAAATTTGTAAATTGCATTGTTGCAACAATTAAACAAATTCAAGTACAGATTGTATGTCAGATATCTTTATATCAGTGTTAAATTTCTTGACATGATTGTGATTAAGTTAGATAATATTCTTGTTCTTGGGAGGTATATGCTGAAATATTTAGGAGTCAAGAGTCTTGCTATCTGTAATTTTCAAACGTTTCCTCAAAAATTTATATGTGCACACATACAGTGTTTGCATATGTCGAAACAAAACAGTTGATAAATTTTGGTGAAGGGTATTTTATTTTGAAATTTCTGAAATAAAAAGTTTGAAGAAAAAGGAAGAAGGAAATTAAGCTACCTTCTATCATCATGGAATGAAACCTTTAAAAGCTTTTTCTTTTTTTTGACTGTGCCTTTCTTTGCAGGATCTTAGTTCCCCTACCAGGGATCGAACCCAAGCCCCAGCAATGAAATTACTGAGTCCTAACTACTGTACCTTCAGGGAACTCCCTTAAAAACTTTTTATTAAGGAAATTTACATCACTTAGTTTCATGAGTTAGCTGCAATAATTAGCATTGCAGTTTTATTTCATCCCTTCACCCCATCAGACCCTGGGCCATTTTGAAGCAGATCTCAGACATAATTTTGTTATTCCTTAAGTTTCATTCTCTTTTTTTTAAAAAAGCAATAAACTAATATACCCTTTTGTACCCCCAAACTCAGTCTCAAGTCATCATCTCCAGTGCAGTCTTATCTCATCTCTCCCGCTTTCCCACTCATTAGGTTATCCTGAAACAAATCCAAGACACTGATTGGAGCACTTTTTACAAAAGTTTTTTCACATCTTTATAATCATAGTGTATCTATGTATGTAAACCTCTGCTTGAAATCATTTCAGAAGTACAGCAATATGAGTCTCTTTAAATATTGTTTTTTTTGTTTTTTTCATTCTAATATAACTGAAATTTCATCAAATTGGCAGATAACATTTTTCTGGAGATCTTATACTCCACTGATCCCAACCTGAATGATGCACGGATGATTTTAAAGAAAATTGAATCCCGTAATCTATACAAGTTTGTGGGTGAGACTCAGCCCATGATACAAAGAATTAAAAAGGTAAGTTGAAAGGTCCTCTGTCCCCACAAGAGGAAACCATACCCATTACAATACCACAGCTGTATTCTAAGTCCTTTATAATTAATACGTTCTCATTTAATCTTCACATCAATCTCTTGAGACGTATCTTGCAGACAAACTGAAGCTTGGGAAAGATTAAATAACTTGCCTACAGAAGCACACTTAGTAAGCTAGGATTCAAAGTCAAGTCTCATTTACTCCAAACCTTTACTTTCTCAACTCGGAAGTGAGAGGGGGCCTCGTTTTACCTAGATCCAAAGACCAGAAAATGACTGTAATGGAAAAGGGGCCTCAAAATAAGGCCTCTGCAGGAGCTTCTTTGAGACTCTAAGGACCTGCTTTTTAACTACTTCCTTCTTTCACGGTTTATCACTTTGTCCCAGACAGTGCTTGCCTGCCTGCCTTAGTTCAGTCATTAGTTCTCTCTCCTGCTTGTTGAAGGGTCTTATCTTTGTCAAAAAACCTGTAACACAAGCTATGCTGATAACCACACCCTGCCTCACAATACTGCCTTAGGTCACACTTTACTTCTTCTTGTTTTACTAATAGGTTAATGCCTCATTTTTTTAATGTGAAATTCTGTTATGAAAATCACACTATTGTGATTTGATTAAAAGGTAGCATGGGTATATATTTGTTAGGGAAATCTCTATCTATGTGTCTTGGTAAAGTGCCATTTTTAGAGAAGAACCCTCTTGGTGGCACAAACACTGTAGGATGAAGAACTGGAGTTCTAACATGAGGAGCCTTGTCTTTTCCAGGAAAACTATGAACACCTTCCAAATGAGGTCGCCAGTGCGAAACCCAGTGATGTAGAGCTAGAAGCTGAACTGAAGGCTGAAGATTTGATAGTGGATGTAAGTAGTTAGCTCAATAACATGCTAAGCAAAGAATTTATTTAAGGTAAAGCATCACTACCACCCCTGTTATAACAGTAGTACATGTTCATTAGAAAATCTGGAAAATATAGAAAAAAAGATGGATAGAAGAGAATCACCTATGATATCACAGAAAAAACTAACATTAGGCAGATTTTTAAAATGACAGCCAACTCCAGTATTCTTGCCTGGGAAATTCCATGGACAGAGGAGCCTGACAGGCTGGGCTAACAGTCCATGGGGGCGCAAAAGAGTCGGGCACAACTGAGGGACTAAACAGCAATGAACAAAATTTTCTTTGACATATTTTTATGTCAATATTGTCAATATTTTTATGTAATTGTGGTCATGTTATTAATAGAGCATTGTATATAATGATTTTTAAATGTTTTCTTGATCAAAAAAGTAATTGTTGTTGTTGTTCAGTTGCTCAGTCGTGACTCCATGGACTGCACCATGCCAGGCTTCCCTGTCCTTCACTATCTCCCAGAGCTTGCTCAAACTCATGTCCATTGAGTCCGTGATGTGATCCAACCATCTTGTCTTCTGTTATCCCCTCCCCCTCCTGCCTTCAATCTTTCCCAGCATCAGGGCCTTTTCTAATGAGTGGGCTCTTCACATCAGGGGGTCCACTGGAGAAGGGAATGGCAAACCACTTCAGCATTCTTGCCTTGAGAACTGTATGAACAGTATGAAAAGGCAAAAAGATATGACACTGAAAAATGAACTCCCCAGGTTGGTAGGTGCCCAATATGCTACTGGAGAAGAGCAGAGATATAGCTTCAGAAGGAATAAGAGGCTTAGTCAAAGTGGAAACAACGCTCAGTTATGGATGTGTCTGATGGTGAAAGTAGAGTCGAATGCTGTAAAGAACAATATTGCATCAGATCAGATCAGATCAGATCAGTCGCTCAGTCGTGTCCGACTCTTTGCGACCCCATGAATCGCAGCACACCAGGCCTCCCTGTCCATCACCAGCTCCCGGAGTTCACTCAGACTCACGTTCATCAAGTTAGTGACGCCATCCAGCCATCTCATCCTCTGTCGACCCCTTCTCCTCTTGCCCCCAATCCCTCCAAGCATCAGAGTCTTTTCCAATGAGTCAACTCTTCGCATGAGGTGGCCAAAGTACTGGAGTTTCAGCTTTAGCATCATTCCCTCCAAAGAAATCCGAGGGCTGATCTTCAGAATGGACTGGTTGGATCTCCTTGCAGTCCAAGGGACTCTCAAGAGTCTTCTCCAACACCACAGTTCAAAAGCATCAATTCTTCAGCGCTCAGCTTTCTTCACAGTCCAACTCTCACATCCATAAATTACCACAGGAAAAACCATAGCCTTGACTAGACAAACCTTCGTTGGCAAAGTAATGTCTCTGCTTTTGAATATGCTATCTAGGTTGGTCATAACTTTCCTTCCAAGGAGTAAGCGTCTTTTAATCTCATGGCTGCAGTCACCATCTGCAGTGATTTTGGAGCCCAGAAAAATAAAGTCTGACACTGTTTCCACTGTTTCCCCATCTGTTTCCCATGAAGTGATGGGACCGGATGCCATGATCTTCATTTTCTGAATGTTGAGCTTTAAGCCAACTTTTTCACTCTCCACTTTCACTTTCATCAAGAGGCTTTTGAGTTCCTCTTCACTTTCTGCCATAAGGGTGGTGTCATCTGCATATCTGAGGTTACTGATATTTCTCCTGGCAATCTTGATTCCAGCTTGTGTTTCTTCCAGTCCAGCATTTCTCATGATGTACTCTGCATATAAGTTAAATAAGCAGGGTGACAATATACAGCCTTGATGTACTCCTTTTCCTATTTGGAACCAGTCTGTTCCATGTCCAGTTTTAACTGTTGCTTCCTGACCTGCATATAGGTTTCTCAAGAGGCAGGTCAGGTGGTCTGGTATTCCCATCTCTTTCAGAATTTTCCACAGTTTATTGTGATCCACACAGTCAAAGGCTTTGGCATAGTCAATAAAGCAGAAATAGATGTTTTTCTGGAACTCTCTTGCTTTTTCCATGATCCAGCGGATGTTGGCAATTTGATCTCTGGTTCCTCTGCCTTTTCTAAAACCAGCTTGCACATCAGGAAGTTCACGGTTCACATATTGCTGAAGCCTGGCTTGGAGAATTTTGAGCATTACTTTACTAGCGTGTGAGATGAGTGCAATTGTGCAGTAGTTTGAGCATTCTTTGGCATTGCCTTTCTTTGGGATTGGAATGAAAACTGACCTTTTCCAGTCCTGTGGCCACTGCTGAGTTTTCCAAATTTGCTGGCATATTGAGTGCAGCACTTTCACAGCATCATCTTTCAGGATTTGGAATAGCTCAACTGGAATTCTATCACCTCCACTAGCTTTGTTTGTAATGATGCTTTCTAAGGCCCACTTGACTTCACATTCCAGGATGTCTGGCTCTAGGTCAGTGATCACACCATCGTGATTATCTGAGTCGTGAAGATCTTTTTTGTACAGTTCTTCTGTGTATTCTTGCATAGGAACCTGAAATGTTAGGACCATGAATCAAAGTAAATTGGAAGTGGTCAAACAGGAGATGACAAGAGTGAACACTGACATTTTAGGAATCAGTGAACTAAAATGAACAGGAAAGGACCAATTTAATTCAGAGGACCATTATATCTACTACTGTGGGCAAGAATTCCTTATAAGAAATGGAGTAGTCCTCATAGTCAACAAAAGAGTCTGAAAAGCAGTACTTGGATGCAATCTCAAAAACGACAGAATGATCTCTGTTTCTTTCCAAGGCAAACCATTCAATTTTACAGTAATCCAAGTCTATGCCCCAACCACTAATGCCAAAGAAGCTAAAGTTGAACAGTTCTATGAAGATCTACAAGACCTTCTAGAACTAACACCAAAAAAAGATGTCCTTTTCATCATAGGAGACTGGAATGCAAAAATAGGAAGATACCTAGGGTAGTAGGCAAGTTTGGTTTCGGTGTACAAAATGAAGCAGGACAAAGTCTAACAGAGTTTTGCCAAGAGTACACACTGGTCATAGCAAACACCCTCTACCAACAACACAAGAGACGACTCTACACATGAACATCACCAGATGGTCAATACCCAGATCAGATTGATTATATTCTTTGCAGCCGAAGATGGAGAAGCTCTATACAATCAGCATAAATCAGGAGCTGACTGTGGCTCAGATTATGAACTCCTTATTGCAAAATTCAGACTTAAATTGAAGAAAGTAGGGCAAACCACTAGGCCAAGGTATAAAGTAATACATACCAATAATTTTTTAATAGCACACACACACAAAGGAAAATATTAAGATTTTTTACTCCTATTTTCGTAGAGAATGTAGTGTCTTCTTATATCCTATGAAAATGCCAAATGACTTTCTAATATTTTCTTCTGATCTCTAGTAAGAAATTCTTTTCAGAGTTCTACTCCTGAAATCTCAGGACAGTCTTCCCTGTGTACTTTTTCCATAAGCCTCTCAATTCTTATCTTCTTGCTGATGCATCTTTGAGTGAAGGGCAATCTTACTATAACCATTCTTTGCCCTTGAACCCCCTTTCTATTTCCTTGGCTGCGTGTTCAAGTGCCTTAGATCTGCAGATCGGCTGCAGCTTCCTGTTTGATTAGATGAAGTTCCCTCAGAATAAAGGGATCTCGCGTCCTGACTTCCTGAGGCTCTGAAAGGCTTCCCTCTCCGGAATGTTACCCCTGGGCTTGCACATGTCTGTGCTTGCCCTCAGTGCCGAGCATTGCTCCTAGTAGTCTCCCACTTCCCAGTGCATCCCCGTCCAGGTGGCCTCATGCATAGCTGACGTACACATGGCCAGTAGGCATGAAAAGAAGTTTAACTTTCTTATTAACCTGTAGGCAAATTGATGCAATGAGTTTCTGATTCTCAGATATATAAGACGAAAAAAATTTTTTTAAGATTTTGTGATAATAAAGATATGTGATAATGGAAGTGTAAATTGACACAAGAGATCAAACTTGGGTCAGTTTTAACTGACCTGGCAATTTCAGTCTGGAGGTTTGTCCTAAGGAGATAATCAGTTTTGCACCAAAACACAAATATATTTATTGTGGCATTATTATAGTGTGAAATTTGAGGGAAAGTGTATATGTCAGTGGAATAATGGAAGCATTAAAAGTTGTTTTTAACATGGAAAGATGTTTATAATAAGTGAAAAAAGTACATACAGAATTATTTTATTTTTGTATCTTTAAATTTATATACACGTGTGTATACAGTGAACACACTGAAAAATCCTGGATATATTAACGTTGTTTCTACCTGGGTGGTAGAATTGCAGGTGACTTTTTATAGTGAGTGTGGTATAAGAGTTTCATAATCAGAAAAAATAACTATCCATTTTAAGATGGGTAAAGCCCTTCTATATTCTGAGAAAACAAGTAAAATTGCTAACTACATTTCTTATTGTGTGTTTGCATTCCAGTTTAAGTTTTACAGTGTGATATATTTATGTGGTCCATTTTACCATGCGTGACTCCTTTTAAGACTGCGAGTAGTAATTTTATGATTATCTAATGGGCTGTAAAACATAATTTGCTAGTTAGAATTAAAAATATGTAGTTGTTGGTCTGTAGCTACGTTTTACTCTTGAGTCCTTGGTTAAAAATGGGGTCTCTGGGACTTCCTAGGTGCTCCAGTGGTTAAGAATTTCCCTGCCAAGGGGACACTGGCTCGATCTCTGCTCCAGGAAGAGTCCACATGCCACGGGGCAACTAAGCCCGAGCATCATAACTACTGAGTCCACACTTTAGAGCCCACAAGCCACACCCACTGAGCCCGAGAGCCCTTAAAGAATGGGGTCTCCAACATTGCCCTCTGGAAGAATAACTGTTTCAATAAATCTGCTTAAAGGAGGAATTTACAGTACATTGTAGAGAAAATGAGGATTACCTTTTATTCCAATTCTAAAGCCAAGGAAATAAATACCTAAGAGCTAGGAGTACTTGTAAAATGGTTGAAAATTTGATTAGTATTCATGCCTCATCATGATGGGTAAAAATGTCAAGGCTGCATCAGGGCTCTCGCACATGGCACTACACGGGGGCCTGTGACAGCACCAGCCCCGGGATCATGGGGAGGACTGAGCAGCTCTCCCTCACGTCAGAGGGATGCAGCTCTCAGAGCCAGTGGACCACACAGAATGGGAGGGTCAGCCATGTACTGCAGATGCTGGGCTCACTTCTGGCCCACAGCTGAATCTCAGATGTCCACGCTTCTCACAGGGAGCATCGCCACCAAAGCTCATATACTGGTTTTCTTCTGTCACCACTCACAGGAAAAGCCCCTCTCATCATCTGTTCTTTTTTTTTTTTTTTTGCACTATCCTCGCCACATTACTCTATTTCTTCCTGTTATTTCACTTCCAGTTTCTTCCCTTGTCCTGAACTTATCCATGAAGCCCTTAGGAATTTCCATTCCATAATTAATGCACCTGTATCTTCAGCCTCTTCACTATCTCTTTGCCTTTGTTGCATGCAGCCTGCTGTCCCCTGAGAAGCTTATTCCCCTGCAGCTCTTTCAGGAAAAGCACATTCCTCAGGGTCAAGAGATCTTGGTCATCAGTCCTTTTGTTCCCTACTACCATCTCCAGACCCCATGCAAGATCCCCGTTCCTCTGAGACTGCCATCCTTAAACCAGCTCCTGTCCTCTTGGTTGAAGATTTTGGTATAGTATAGAGCCCTCCACTCACTCCAGTTCCTGCCATCATCTTTAGAGGCTTCATAGTCCCATGACACCAGCTCTGATCTCCGTATCCTCAACCTCAATGACTTTATCCCCTCCACCTCAGCCAGCACACTCAGCGGATTATGCACTCTGAACCTTATTGACATTGAAAAAGGCCCTTTCTCTAAAATTCACTAATTTAAGCATCCCATCTCTGTACACAAACTCCTTTCTTCCTTACTTTCTTGTTCCTAGCTCATTGGGAACTTCAGTTTATTGTCTCCTTCCTTTCTTCCAGCTTGTCCCCTTACCTTTCCTGGGTACCACGGTCCACTCCATATTCTCCCCTCTTGCCTCTCTTTAACAACCAAACTTCTAAGAGTTGTCGTCTCTCTTTTATTTCTCGACTTCTTTTTTGTTTTATTGTTGTTTGTTTTAAGCCACGCCATGTGGCATGCGGCATCTTACTTCCCCCACCAGGGACCAAACCTTTTCCCTGCAATGGAAGCACAGAGCCGTAACACTGGACCATCAGGAAAGTCCATTTTCCTCTACTTCTAAACTGCTTTTCTGTCACTATCACTATACAGCTCTACTCGTTTTATTGCCAGTCATCATATTGTACTTGGCATGTATTGCAATATCTCTAAGGTCTAGGCCTGTATTAAAACTACTCACTAAGACCACCAGTGACTTCAGTGTTACTAAAACTAGCAGACAAGTTTCTGTCCTTTGTGCCTCAGAGCTGTTTCTTCCGCCTAAAATTCTTTTCTTTCCTACCTAAGCCTGGTTAATTTCTGCTCACTTTATTAGTAAAATCACTTTTCCCAGGAGAATATTTCTAGTCATTGCCTGCTGCTGCTAAGTTGCTTCAGTCATGTCCAACTCTGTGCGACCCCATAAACGGAAGCCCACCAGGCTCCCCCGTCCCTGGGATTCTCCAGGCAAGAACACTGGAGTGGGTTGCCATTTCCTTCTCCAATGCAGGAAAGTGAAAAGTGAAAGTGAAGTCACCCAGTCGTTCCTGACTTGTAGCAACCTCATGGACCACAGCCCACTAGGCTCCTCCGTCCATGGGATTTTCCAGGCAAGAGTACTGGAGTGGGTTCATTGCCTAGGAGCCCCAGACTACTAGGTTCTCAGGTCACAAAGTTTCACAGCACCATTTGCTTTTCCTTGGTAGCTTTTTTTTTTCTTTTTTTAGCCACACCACCATACAGCTTGCAGGATCTTAGTCTTCTGACCAGGGATCAAACCCAGGCCCCTAGCAGTGAGACCACCAAGTCCTAACCACTGTACCGTAGCAAGGGAATTCCCAGTAATTACTTTTATAATTATTTGTTCTACCTTAGTCTAGGCCATGTGGTCTGTAGGGGCTGGGATTTTATCAAACGTCCTTGTATCTCTGCACAACAGTGCCTGGCACATGTCTGTCACATAGTGTATATTGACTTTATACCCTACTTATGTTGAAAGCACAAAATGTCTGTCCTTACTCCACCCAGATTTCAAATCTATGGGTCATGCACCAGAACTCCTGTCGTTCCACTATGAGCCACTCCAGCAGGGCTCCTACTTCTCCAGAGAGTGCAGCTTCGTTTCTTGTGATACCCTCACAGTCCTGAATTAAATTCTCATTGCTGTTATGTACATGATCGCTCACTTATTGCTTGTATTAAGGTTATCAACATGGATTATGGGATGGAAGACAAGAATCCTATTGATCATGTTCGCTTCTATTGTAAGAGTGACCTCAGCAAGGCAGTCATGATTACTAGAAACCAGGTAACTACTTACAGTGGCATTTGGCAAATCTTTGTAGTAAAGTTGCAGTTTACATGCAGCTTAGGCTCTGAAGTCAATGTATACAGTTTTAAAAAAAGAAACAGAAACATATCTTTAAAGTATACATGATTTTCATAGACTAGACCATCTTAACAGCCAGTTTTTCCTGTTTGCTGAACTTGAAGAAAGCTCCGTTTTTTTGGTTTAGAAGGTAATTTATAAGTCTGGTGGGACAGAAATATCATGGTTGAAGTCCTCTAAGTTAAATGTGCTTATTTGTATATCTTCTGTGAGAGAGTCTGTAGTCTTCATATATCATACAAACCTTTCATATTGATGAACATAAAATTATGGGACATCGTGCAGGATGACAGTTACCCTGAATTCTTTTCTTTGGATAATCATTGGTATAAAGTACCAAGACAACATGGGGTGTTTAATACCACATCGAGCGCAGAGCTTAGGAACAGCTGATCTCTCTTCAGCATGTGAATTCAGGGTGACAGTGAAACCTTTCCTTCTTTAAAAGGTTTCTCAGTTTTTGCCAGAGACATTTGCTGAGCAGCTGATTCGAGTTTACTGTAAGAAGACAGATGAAAAGACTCTGTTTGCTGCACGACAGCATTTCGTCCATTGGTGCTTAATCAATGACTTCACCAAGCCACAGGTGGGTGACTTATTATTCACATGCATCACAGAAATTTTAAGTAAAAGCCACAAGCAATCTTTACTTCCCTCTGAAAAGTTCTCATTTAAATGATAGTCGTTTGATGAACTTACTTATAAGACAGAAACAGACTCACAAACTTAGAGAATGAACTTACAGTTACCATGGGTGAAGGATGGGGGCGAACAGGAATAGTTAGGGAGTTTGGGGTTGACATGAACACACTGCCATATTTGAGATGGATAACCAGCAAAGACCTAGGACCTTCTGTATAGCACAGGGAACTCTGCTCAGTAGTATGTAACAACTTAAATTTGAAAACGAATAGATACGTATTTATGAATAACTGAATCACTTTGCTGTACACCTGAAACTGAAATAACACTGTTAATCAACTGTACTCCAATATAAAACAAAAAGAAAATAATAGTCATTTGACTTGATTTGGGGGGGAAAAAGTTTTTCCACATTAAGCTGCCCTTTAAATCTTTTATTTTTAAAATTGGAGTATAATTGCTTCACAATGCTGTGTTAGTTTCTGCTGTACAACAACGTGAATCAGCTCTATGTAAACATAAATCCCGTCTCTGGAGCCTCCCTGCCACTCACCCCCGTCGCACCCGCCTCGGTCATCACAGAGCACGGAGCTTAACTCCCTGTGCGGTACAGCAGCTTCCCACTAGCTGTCTGTTTTACACCCTGGTAGTTTTGCCAGTCATTTTATTATACTTTGCATGTATTGCAATATCTCCAAGGTCTTGGCCTGTATTAAATCTACTCTCACTAAGACCACCAGTGACTTCAGTGTTACTAGAACTAGCAGACAAGTTTCTGTCCTTTGTGCCTCAGACCTGTTTCTTCTACCTGTAATTCTTTTGTTTCCTACCTAAACCCGGTTAATTCCTGCTCACTTTATTAGTAGAATCACTTTCCCAGTGCTGAGTAAACTCAGCATTTCCAAACTTGTAACCTATTTAAATTCACTAGTTGCCAATCCCATAGAGAATGTTGTTGAAATGGTCCTTTATTGACCTGCACGTGGTGGATGCCTGGCACAGAGAACATTGATAGTTGTTGATTGAACAAATGATTGGTAGGTAGGTTGGAAGCAGCATTCTGCTTCCTGGTCTAGTACTGTCTGTCACAGCACCCTGCCTGCTTTAACCCCCAAGCATTGGATACTGAAGGAAACAAAAGTGAAAGGTTAGATGTGAAAGAGTAGCCCAGTATATCAGATCTTTGTCAAATGCCAGAGGGAGGGACACAGGGAAGTCTTTTAGTATTCAGAGTTGAGAGAGCTGTCAGGTAGGAGGGAGGATTCTTCTAGATCCAAAAGCTGGATTGTGTTTGGATGAGTAGCAGAGAGAAATGAGAGCTACACAAAAATGAAACTGGAACAAGTCGGGTGTGTTTGGGAGCTATGAAGAGACTGGTCTGACTGGAGGAGAAAAGTCATATTGTTGAGGTGACAGGGCACACAGAAGGAATTGGCTTGATTGTGGAGAAGCACTGATAATCAGCTAAGAGTTATTCTTATGCACAGTGGGGAGGGAATTGCCGAGAGTATTCAAGACTTACCGTGCTGCTATAATTATTTTCTTTTAGCAATTTTATTTATGTTTTTTTATTATTTATGTATTTTTTAATTTAATTTTATTGATTTATTTTTGGCTGCACTGGGCCTTCATCGCTGTGCATAGGCTTTCTCCAGTTGCAGTGAGCAGGGGCTACTCGTTACTGCAGTGCACAGGCTTCTCACTGCAGTGGCTTCTGTTGTGGAGTGCAGGCTCGAGGTGCCCAGGCTTCAGGAGCTGTGATGCACGGGCTCAGTAGTTGTGGTGCATGGGTTTAGTTGCTGCATGGCATGTGGGATCTTCCAGCCTGGTCCAGGGATTGAACCCATGTCCCCTGTATTGGCAAGCAAATTTTTGTCCATTGTACCACCAGGGAAGTCCCTGCTGTAGTTATTATTTACTTCTGGGCTTTTATCTCTAGCTAGACCTGTGGGAATATAGGAAGTATGTCCATCTTAAGAACTATAGCTTCTAAGGAGACTAAACCCCTGATGAGAAAGGAAGACTCTAGCGACAGATAGACTGGCACATGGAGAGACTGGAAACAGAGAGACAAGACGCTACTCAAGTTCAGCGACTCAAGTTGGACCCTAAATCCAGATACATTCTTTCAGGGAATGAGTGTTCCCTCAGGTCCTGTGTCCGGGACCAGGCTTGGAACAGTACCTGAGACAGTTCCCGAGGGTCTCGCTCTAGTTGGGGACAATAAAAACTCGAGTAAATAATAATCACAGTAGTGCGTAAGTACTTTGGGGTCAGAGCAGTGTGTACAGTCTTAGAGGAGCAAAAAGGTGAAGGGTTTATGCCAGAGTTGGTTGGTTGGGAAAGACTCACTTAAAGAAGGACTTGGAAAGACTTCCCTGGTGATCCTGTGGTTAAGAATCCACCTGCCAATGCAGGGGACACGGGTTCAATCCCTGGCCTGGGAGGATCTCACGTACCATGGGGCAAGTAAGCCCGTGTACCACAATTACTGAGCCAGTGCTCTAGAGCCCGCACTCCACAACTAGAGGAGCCACCACAGTGAGAAGCCCATACACTGCGACTGGAGAGTAGACCCCACTCGCCACAACTAGAGAAAGCCCGTGTGCAGCAATGAAGACTCAGCGCAACCAAAAATTAATCAATTTTTTAAAAAAGGGCTTGGAAGCTGAGACCTGAAGGATGGATGAGGAGTCAACTGGGTAAAGAGGGTGGGGGACTGGAAGGTGACAGAAAAGTAGGTGCATTTAGGGGTGAGATCTGGGCTCTGTGCATAGTCCTGTAAGCCAGGAGCCCTGGAGCAATGGGAGCCGTTGGGGTGTTTTAAGCAGGAAAGTTACACATTCAGGTCAGCGTTTACAGCAGAGTCACGGCCACTGTACCTGACCAGAGAACTCATAGAAGCACCTTGACTTCTCTTCCCACCTCTCTTCCAATCTCCCACCAGTGCCTCCCACTAGCCCAACCTGACTGGAGGCCAGTAGGCAGGGGAGCTGGGAGACGTGGTTCACAAGAGCCGCTCCTGTTATGCAGAGCAGGGCAGAGGGAGGCAGAGAGTGGATCTGAGAGCAAGTAGGCATGTGAGGCCCACAGTGTTCTATGCCAGCCTTCTCTTCCTTGTGCAGTAAAGGCTCTGACAGTCCTGTACCCTCATGTAGCCTAGAGAATCCAGCCACGAGTTCAAAAACAGTTCAGGATAGAGTCAGGCGTTGGAGGGCCTAGCTTCTTACACTCTGATTTCCAGTTGTAGTGTCGCTTCACTTCGACACCAACCCTTGTTTTGGGTGGAATCTAGGAGGCTGAGGCCAAAGTGACAGCTTTGATTATGGAGCAAAGGTCAAGTTCCACAGGTACACACTATCTTTCCCCTGTTTGCCATCTTGTAGACCTGGGCCATTTGTTACAGGGGAGACTAAGAGGGTCGAGCAAGGATCCAGCACATTCCATCTTTCCCTGGAAAACCAGGACAAGGTGCGTCCCCGGAAGCTGCATGAAGGGAAGGGGTCACTGAGCTGGGCCACGTGCTGCTTCTGGCCATCTGTGAAAAGAACTGGCGTGGTGGCTTTTGCTCTGAAAGCTCTTCCCTTCCCAGGACCGTGTGTCTCTAATTAAGCATATACACCATCCAGGGTTTCCCAAGAGTAAGTCTGTCCAGAAGCAGGCTATCTGCAGGACGAGGATATGTGTGCTTGAGACATTCACTCAAAACCACGAGAACTGGCTTTCTTCTCTATTCCTAGTTACTCTGTCTTTGACAGGATGGTGACGTTGTAGCCCCGCTTATAACACCTCGGAAATCGGATTGGAATTCAGCTGGCATCCAGGAAGCGGCCAAAGTCAAAGCCCAGCTTTTCCCAAGTGACTCGATGTGAATGTCTACACTCGATTGTTTACAAAAAGCCCCTCCCATGCCCTTTCCCTCCTCCCCCAGCACAATTAATTTAGGGAATTTGATCACAGAGTCTACAAATGGAGTGACAGCTAGTGCTTTATATTTTATATCTTGAATGTACGCACATACTAAGTCATTTTTATCCAGAGGAACAGGTACTAGGCAGACCTTATTAACATGAGCTGTGGAAAGCGCTGCCTTGCCTCTTTTTAATATTAATCAGTCTTTCTTCTTTAGCAGTCTATTTTCTTAGAATTAACAGCTTTTTTAAGTACTTTGAACTCTTATGACATAAGATTGTTTTTTAAAAAATGTGGAAATAAGACAAAGGCGCACACTGGAATTTGCAGTTGGGGTTGTCATGAACAGCCGTGGTTAAAAACAGTACGTGAAACTCCGGCCCCCTGAGGAGGTGCCCATCACCCTGAATTTGAGGCTAGCTTTCCTTGAGTGATTGCAATATTAGTGAAAGGTACCTCCCCTCACCCTTTTAGCCCCCCATAAACTGCCAGGTTGGGGTCAACAGTATAGGAGGGCCACGAAGGGGCTCCAGCTCTTCAATGAGAGGCCTGATTGATTTGTTGAAAAGATCTGAGGGTGCTGGCCTCCTCTGAAATGGGACATAAAACTGCCTTATAGGAGACCCCCTAGCTCCAGTAGCAGAGGGACTCCCCAAACCAGGCTGTCCTCTGGG
The DNA here is from genome assembly GCF_027580195.1 of Bos mutus. Taxonomy (NCBI): domain Eukaryota; kingdom Metazoa; phylum Chordata; class Mammalia; order Artiodactyla; family Bovidae; genus Bos; species Bos mutus. The sequence goes on along the minus strand of NC_091629.1, from coordinate 50,250,297 downwards.
TCAGCTGTGGCTCCAGCCCGTGTGGGTTTCTTTCTCTTCTGAGTGCTCACTGCCCCCTCCCTGAGGGTTCCACCACTGCCCAGCCTGGAGAAAGCAGCTCACCGCCCCCGCCCCCCCACTCCGACCTCTGCCTCTCACTTGGGTGCTGATCGGAGGCCTTCGGAGGAACCGCCCTCAGGGCTGCTCAGAGCTGGGGCTTCATTTTTGCCAGTTCAGTGCATTTGATGAGTTTCAGGGCAAAGACTGGCTGCCTATGCTGAGACAAAGTGATTTACCCAGTGAATTCCAGGTTCCCCTTTGTGTCTCTACCTCCAGGAGTGGAGTAGCCACCACTGTGGTTGAGCAGTGCTCCTGAGCTAAACAGATTCTGGAGTTAGAGCTAAATCCGGCCGCTGCCAGAGGCAGGTCCGTGGGGAGTGCAGTCGTGAGCGCTGGCATCCTGTACTTCACCACACCCTTACAGAAGCCTCCCTGGCAGCCTGGGCGTGGGGAGCCAGCCTTGGCTCTGGGTCAGAGCAAGAGGGAGCAGGGAGGAGCTCAGATCACAGGGCAGAAGATCACCCCCAACATCTTGGGGGTGCTGCCACCGTCCACTGTGTCACCAGGTGCTCCTCTGTTGACACTAGGGTGACAAGCGTTTGGAATGTCTGCTGTTCTGCTCTGTCACCCCTCTCCCACCCCCAGTAGATAATCGAGTTGACCCTAATTCCTAGAGTAGTTAAAACCGTGCTCCTCTCCCACCACAGTGCTGTGTGATGGGGATGTGGATACAGTGGGCTCCTAGAAGCCCAAAGGAAGTGGTCATGGTACCAGGTCATGTCCGTTTTGGCCACGGTGCTTCCAAAACAGCCAGTGGGGGGAATCCTCCACCTCAGACTTCATGTGTCCAGGCCCAAGGTCAAGAATGTAATGTTTCTCTGCAAAGATTGCTTGATTTTTGCCACTCCTCCATTTACATCATTGTTTTATTCTGGAATTTTGTCATCTCAGAGTGTATCATTGTGCTCTCTGAGGAACAACTTGAATCTGTTTTGTTTGCATCTTTTGTTACTTTTTGGCAGCTGCACTTTATGCTCTTTGCAACTGTTTTAATTATGGGAACCACCTGCCATTGACAAGGTTAAATTTTTCTTAAGAAGCATCTTCACTATTGTATTAAAAGGGAGCCTTTAACATTAACAGCTTGGCCTCTAGAGTTACTGAGCTTTGTCACCTTGAGAATGTAAATAAGACTGCAGGTTCAAGTGCCTGGTCACTTCATCCTGGTGAGGGAAACAGCTGCAATAAAGCTTCATGAATGTATCTCTGTCTTGAAATCAGTGGTGTCTTCCTCAGTGACTTTCACACTCATGTGCCCAGTTTTGACCCTTTTATGCAAAAGAACTGTGTTTGGTCTAGGAGTGTACCTCAGTACTGTGCTGGGTCTTCTGAGGGGATGGTTTTAACAGGCCCTATGTTACTTCGTTTTCCTCATTCAATAAAGGCAAGTAATGGCGTGATAAAGAATCTTATTCTGTCAGGAGGCAGGCTCTAGCATGGGTTGTGGGTTTTTTTTCTTTTTTAGTTTTTCTAAGTTCCTCTTTTGCCAGAAAAAATACCCTTCCTTTTTGTTTAATCTCCCTGAGTTCCCGAATCTACAGAATTTCAGCTTCTTTACCCAAATGTGCATATAGTTCATTTGCTGCTTTCATATTTTCCTTGTGGAATTAAATAAGAGATCTTCAAGTACCCAGCACAGTGGTAGCAGACTGGTCAGTTTTCTGGGAAAAGAAGAATGCTATTTTGGAGTCTTTATTAATTTCACTGCTTGAGTTAGGTGTCTGTGGTTTGACAATATTCTTTAAAATAATGTCCAAAGTATATAGAGAAGAATCCTATACACCTCCTTGGAAAACTGTCTGGAAGGATATACATGAAAATGTTAGTGTTTTAGGGGATGGTTGAATTTTAGTCAATTTTAATTTTTTTACATCTTCTGGTTTTTCTACAATAAACACACATTAACTGTGTACTCTCTAAAAGGATCATTTTCCTGAGGAATTTTGTGCTGCTCGGGTGAGGTATAACTGTCTTTTACTCCGTCAAATCCCCTCTCAGTAGAATGTGGCCTGTCTCCACAGCTGTCTTGGTCCTCAGGCGCCAAGAGGCTGCTCTCAGCCACAGTCCACACCGGACACTTCTCCATCTGTGTTTCGGATGGAGCGGGCTCCCTTGGCTGAGCGCAGCCTCGTCAGCATCCGGGGGCAGGTCTGAACGCCTGTTGCCTCAGGAAGCTGCCCGCCGTGGCATCAGCTCAGGACCCAGGCCTCCAGCTCGTTGATGTAGAACTGCTCCTGCCGGGCCAGTACCTCATTGTTGAAGGTCGCACAGGGGTGGCTCCCCCCACGGTACAAGTCTCCATCCAACCACAGCCCAAAGCGGCCACTAAAGAGAGGAGAGTTTTGGCACAGCTCCCTCCAGCACCCTTCAGACCTGCCCCAGCAGCCCTTGGCCACACCGTGACTACTCTGCCTTAGTCTCATCTCCTCTGAAACCAGTTTGTCCCAAATTGTTAAGGACTCACACATTGTCCCCCATGGGGTTTCAAGCTTTTTTTTTTTTAAACAATTCAATGATTTTGATACACATATACAGTGGAGCAACCATCACCACAGACCAGTTTTCGAACCTTAAGAACATTAAGATGGCAATGCCTTAACCAAAGGACGGACTCTCATAAACTTGGACTCCAAGCCCAGAACACGTCAGACCAGGGCGTCCGTTCTAGTCCCCTCTTGACAGCAAACCTAGGCTGGAGCTGGGAAGTGGGTTACTGCAAATTGGCAGCGGCTGGTGGGGACTGTGTCAGTCCACCTGTCTGTGGAGGCTATTCAGACAGCTGGGAGAGCGAAGAACTTGTGCTAATCAAGCAGTGCTGTCATCTGTGCCCTCAGGATAAGACTGAGTCTGCCTGAATATGCAGGTCACACCAGAGGCAAGATTGACCGTGTAAAACACACTCCACTTCCCACCCCCCAACACACACACACACACACACATGCTGTCACCAAGTAAACACTTTGGGGGACATTTCACGCCATCCTCACCTCTCAGTATTGACTTAGAGCAGAGTTTAGGGGGTTGGCTGGGAGGCCAGGCAGTGCCACAATATCTATCGAGAGGAGATTCTTGAAGGTTAACCAGCAGCCTCCCCCATTTTGTCTGGGGTTGCCTAACCCAGCATTTCCAGACAGGGGAAAGGACCAGAGTACAGACCACCTCGAGACTCAAGACTAGGGAAGAGTAGGACACGCACCTGCCACAGCCCATCATCAGAGAATCCAAGTCGCCTTTCACAAAGAAAGAGTTGCTTCCGGTCCACTTGAAGACCTGTGATAAGAAACCTCGTTATTGGTGGAGTCCTGCTCATGCAGTTTTACTCTGGACCACTGGGTGGCAGTGTGGTGAAGGAAACAACCTCCAAGCCCCGACTAAGGCACCAGAGCTACTCTAGGCTCCTAACTCGCAGTTTCTCTCCGTCTCCCTGGAGTTCACCTCCTCTTGCCCTCCAGTCTGAATTCCCACAGCCCCAAAGCCCTTCTGTTCTAGGAATAGACCAGAACCCTCTGAGGCTTCCTGCTTCCGAAGCTGGAGAGAGGAGGGGAAAAGTCCACATCAGGAGCCAGGCCCTGATTCTACCATTAACTGTTTCCTGCTCTCACTGGAGTTAACACTAAGCCTGCACACCCTCAGTGCTATTTCACACCCAACAAGTGTTTCGATCCCCACCCCAAAGAGACACCCTGACTACCACCAATTCTGTCCCCGCCAGTCACTCCTTCCTGGATCACAGCCTCCTAATGGGTCTCTGCTTTCTCTGTCTCCTGCCCCGAAGCCCATGTGTGCTCTCTCAGTGAGCTATTCAAAATTAAATCAGGGATTCCCCTGGTGGTTCCGTGGTATAGAATCCACCTGCCAATGCAGGGGACATGGGTTCAATCCCTGATGGGGGAAAATCCCACATGCTGTGGGCAACTAAGCACCTGGAGCCAGTGTTCCCCAACAAGAGAAGCCTGTGCACTGCAACTGGCGAGTAGCCCCTGCTCACTGCAAGTAGAGAAAGCCTGCGTGCAGTGACAAAGAGTGAGCACAGCCAAAAAATAATTATTTTTAAAAAATCAAATTAGATATTAGCCCTCCTCTGCTAAAGCTCTCCAATGGCCCTGACAATGAGAATAAAATCCAGCATCTAACAACAGCCGAAAGCCCAGCGTGCTCTGCCCTGATTTTCTCTCCAACCTCTTTCCCCCTTTACCGCCTGGACTTCATCTACCCTGGCCCTTCTGTTCTGGGAGACCTGAAGCTATTGCTGCTCCAGGGTCTTGCTGACCCCTCTGCCCAGAATGCTCTTCCCCCAGATCCTCAGAAGGCTCACTGCTCAGCTTTCAGATGAAATGTCGTCCCAGAGAAATTTAAAGTAGCCCTTCCTTCCAGGCCCTGTTCAGTGACAATATGCCCTGGTAACATGTAAGTTCCATGAAGGCTGTCTTGATTCTGGCAGTATTCCTGAGACATGGTGTAGATGTTAAGTGAACAAATTATTCAAGAGTCAATTTAGGACTTCACTGGTGGTCCAACAGTTAAGGATCCACCTGCCAACACAGGGGAAACAGATTCAATCCCTGGTTCAGCAAGATCTCACATGCCACAGAGTAATTAAGCCCACACACCGCAACTGCTGAAGCCTGCACTAAAGCCTGTGCTCAGCAACAGGAGAAATCACTGCAATGAGAGCCCGAGATCTCAAGTCAAACAAACGCAACTAAAGAGTAGGCCATGCTCGCTGCAACTGGAGAAAGCCTGAGCGCAGCAATGAAGATCTAGCGCAGCCAAAAATAAATAGAATACTATTTTTTTTAAGTCAGTTTAGCTAATAAAAAGATTTTTAAAGGGCTGCAAAAGTATAGCCTATGATTGCCTGTAATTAGTTGCAAAAAGTGCTCTGAGCAACCAAAAGGTTTTTAGCAAGGAAACGGACTAATCGAAGATAAGCCCTGGGCTCAGAAGAGATAATATTAACAGGTGACCACAAAAAGACAGAACTATTCAACTCCTCCTCTACTTTCCTCAAGGTACATGACCTTCAGACTTGAAGGAGGAAGATAAACATTGCTACAGAAAAAATTAAGATGATGCTTCTTGGAATGAGGGTCAAGGAACTGGTGGGAATTCATGAAGAACACAGATGCCAGAAGACCAAAGACAGGCAAAAATTAACCAAGTTTTTGAAAAGATGAGATTCCATAATAATAGCCTGGGAAGACCATAGCAATTGCCTGGAAAAAAAAAATCATTCCATTCAAGAGTTTGGTTTTTTGGTTTGTTTGTTTTGTTTTTACATTTAGCACAAGGCACTCTTTTAGGTACTGGATAGACCAGTGATGTAACAGACAAAAATTCCTGCCTCCTAGGACTCCCACTCTAGTGGCAGGAGGCAGGTTAAAAAGTAAAATAAATAGTGTGTTAGCTGTGACAAATGCTTAGGAGAAAGAAGTAGAGAAGGGCGATAAGAGTTTCCAGCAGCTGGAGTGCTATAAATGTAAACAGCAGGAAGGGTCCTGCTGAGAGGGTGATATCTGAGCAGAGTCCTGAAGGAAGTGAGAACTGACTTACACGGAGATCCTGTGGAGGTAACCTTAGGGAGAACAGCATGTTTAAAGGCCCTGAGGTCGGAACAGGCTTGCTTGTTTAGGAAGCAGCTCTGAGGTCAGTGTAGGGAGAGGGAAAGTAGCAAGAAATGACGTCAGAGAGAGTCCAGAAGACGTAGAGACCCGTAGGTTATTTTAAAGACTCGGGATTTGTCTGGTGGTCCAGAGGTTAAGAATCTGACTGCCAACGGACGGGATGTGAGTTCAGTCCCTGGTTGGGGAGCTAAGACCCCACGTGCCTCGGAGCAACTGCCGCAACTCCTGAGCCTGCGTAGCAACTACAGAGAAGCCTGTGCACCACAGTGAAAGGCCACACGTGTCGCAACTAAGACCGGATGCAGCCAAATAAATAAGAACAGATTCTGAAAAAATACTTTGGCTTTTCTCTGAGGGAGAAAAGAAGCCATTGGGAGCTTGGAGCCAAGGAGTGATATGTTCTGACTTCATTTATTTTAAACATTTATTTGGCTGTGGCTGTGCCGAGTCTTAGTTGCATCACACAGGATCTTCAGTTGCGGCATGTGGGATCTAGTTCCCTGACCAAGGATCGAACCTGGGCTCCCTGCAGTGGGAGCTCAGAGTCTTAGCCACTGGGCCACCAGGGAAGTCCTCGACTTACCTTTTAAAAGGCTCACTCCAGGTACTGTGATGACTGAAGGCGGAAGCATTAGGAGGCTATAGCAGGGACACAGGCAAGTAATGATGGTGGCTTGAACCAGGGTGACAGCAAAGGACATTGTGAGAAGTGGTAGATTCTGGGTAGAGATAGAAAGAGAAGGAGGAGCCATCAGGGTTTGTTGACAGCTCATCAGATATAGGGTGTGAAAGAAGCGTTAAGAAGGGCTCCAAAATTTTTGGTCTCAACAGCAGGAAAGACAGAGGTGCCATTCACTTTGTCAGGGAAGATGGCAGGAGGAGTCAACTTTCTGGGAGAAAGTCAGGAGATCAGCTTGGCAAAACCCCAGTCGTGGTTGGACCCTCCCATCCACGCTGTCTGTGCTTGAACCTGATGAGCTGAATGCTGCTAGAGGAAAGCACACAAAGAAACCAGCCCTGGGACTTCCCTGGTGGTCCGGTGGTTAAGAATCCTCCCTGCAGTACAGCAGACATGAGTTCTATCCCTAGTCGGGGAACTAAGATCCCACCTGCCACTGGGCAACGAAGCCCATGCACCACAACTACCGAGCCTGCCCACCCTAGAGCCTGTGCTCCAAAACAAGAGAAGCCACCACGATGAGAAACCTAAGCACCGAGACTGGAGAGTGGCCCCTGCTAGCCACCACTAGAGAAAGCCTGCACACAGCAGTGAAGACCCAGTGCTGTCATAAGTAAGTAAAAATTCTTGAAAAGACAAAAAAAGAGCATCACCTTCAGCTGTGGAGAGAAGGAGAAGAGGAAGGTCTCGCCAGTACCATAGAAGCCTTTGCTGAGTCGAAGGGCCGAGGAGGAGAAAGCCCCAAACATCTGGAAGGAAGAGTTTGTAGCTTGCAGCCGGCAGGGAGCTGGAGATCCCCTCCAGGCTGGGGAGTCTGGGGCAGAGCTGTGGGGGTCGGAGAGGCCCCGGGGGACCCATCAGCCGTTAGTGGCAGCTCTCTCCCCGACGCCCCCAGCATGGCTCACCTGGCCGTCCTGGTCTCTCAGCACCAGCAGCACCGGCCCGCTGTGGCCCTCCATCTGCCTGTACAGGCTCTGCAGACTGAAGCCATCCCTTGACGTGCAGAAGGCCAGGCTCCAGGAGTATCCAGTGACTCTTGGGGGCAGATGGAGACTGAGCTGGGGACAGAGCAGAGGGTGAGCAAGGGTTCCCCGTCCTCCCACCCTCGGTGCTCCATATCCTTGGGGTCCCAGGAGGACTAAGGTTAAACAGCCACCCCTCACCCACGCCTGTGCTTTACAGGTTCAGTTCAGTTCAGTCGCTCAGTCGTGTCCGACTCTTTGCGACCCCATGGACTGCAGCACGCCAGGCCTCCCTGTCCATCACCAACTCCCAGAGTTTACTCAAACTCATGTCCATAGAGTCGGTGATGCCATCCAACCATCTTGTCCTCTGTTGTCCCCTTCTCCTGCCTTCAATGTTTCCCAGCATCAGGGTTTTTTCCAATGAGTTGGCTCTTCGCATCAGGTGGCCAAAGTATTGGAGCTTCGGCTTCGGCATCAATCCTTCCAATGAATATTCAGGACTGATTTACTTTAGGATGGGCTGGCTGGATCTCCTTGCAGTCCAAGGGACTCTCAAGAGTCTTCTCCAACACCACAGTTCAAAAGCATCAATTCTTCGGCGCTCAGCCTTCTTTACAGTCTAACTCTCACATCCACACATGACCACTGGAAAAACCATGGCTTTGACTAGACGGACCTTTGTTGGCAAAGCTTTACAGGTTATGGAGTACTTTCATGTTTCCAGGGGGCACCATGGAAACACCAATGAGCAGGAGGCCTCAGAGAAAGGGATCACTATTCCCATTTTATAGATGAGGAAGCTGAGGCTCGGGGAGATGAAGCAAATTGCCGGAAGCCCACATGGGGAGGAAGTGGCAGAGCCAGGATTTGAACTCAGGTCAGGCCCATCATGGCCCCTAGCAACCAAAGAATAGACGAGATACTGACTGCCTCCTCCTAACTCCCCATCTCATCCTCCCATTCCCACCCCAGCTTTGGCCTCAGTTCCCAAGGACTGGTTCCACTTAAAGAGTCAAGATTAGTTCACCATATCCTTAACCTCCTGGTGAAGTGAAGAAGGTGGTGCTAGGATTACTGACTCATTTCACCAGAAAAGCCCAGCGAGGAGAAGTGAGTTGCCCAAGGTAACATAGTGAGCAGAGGACAGAGCAGGAGGGACCCCAGGCGTCCCTGGACCTGGCTGGGGTGGGGCAGGACTGAAGTCTTTGTACCACGGACTGTGCCCGAACCTGACTCATTTCTGAGGCTCCCAGAACCTGGCTGGCTCCTGCCAGCTGGGGCACCACGGGGTGTTCAGGAACCGGAGTTGGGGCTGGGGTTGTGTCCTCCTCCTTTTCCTCCTCCTCTTCCTTATCCTCCTCCCCAGACAGAGCATCCTCCACCTGGCTGGGCTGTAAAGACACACAGAGGCCTGGTGCGTTGAAAGACAAGGAGACACGAGCTTCCACATGTCCAGAGCCTGAGAGCCTTGGCCACCTCATCACCCTTTCCCCGGGCCCCTGCCAGTCCAGCCGGAGGAGGCTGTGAAGTGTCCACAACAGGCCAGACCCTGTCCTTCCCGCCAGCCAGCTCCCTCCCTGGCCCCTTCCAGCTGTGCCCACTGGATGGGGCCTTGGGCCCCTGAGGTTTGTCTGCCTGGTTGCTCTGGATCCAGAGTGGATGCCAGGGATTGTGTTCTAAGCTTGGGAGGCAGGAGAGAAGGGCAGGTGGCAGCTCCCAAACTGTGTGCATTTGTACATGAAATAAAAATAATAATATAGTAGTGGCTGAATATACAGGTAACAGGACACACTTGACTAGGCCCGTGTGAAAAGCTTGGTGAGCATAATCTCTGAATTTTCCCAAGAATCCTAAGAAGAATGTGCTTCTTTTTTGTTTTTTTGGCTGTGCCACAAGTCTTGCAGGATCTCAGTTCCCCAACCAGGGATTGAACCTGGGCCCTCCACAGAGAAAGCGTGGAGTCCTAACCACTGGACCACCAGGGAACTCTCCAGAGTAGGCTTTTTATTACCCCCATGTTATTATTATCTCAAAGGAAGAAAGAAGGCCTTTTGAGCTGGTGAAAGAACGCATGTTTCTCATGGGTGAAACAGTGCACAGGTTCATATAAAATGCGCATTTAGGGCTTCCCTCGTAGCTCAGTGGATAAGAATCCACCTGCCAATGCAGGAGACACGAGTTTGATCCCCGGCCCAGGAAGATCCTGCATGCTGAGGAGAAGCTAAGCCTGCGCACCAAGACTACTTAGTCTGTGCTTTAGAGCCCGGGAGCCACACTGCTGAGCCCGTGAGCTGCAACTACGGAAGCCTGTGTGCCCTAGAGCCCATGCTCCGCAACAAGAGAAGCCACTGCAGAGAGAGGCCTGCGCAGCACACCCAGAAAGTAGCCTCTGCTTGCCACAACTAGAGAAAAGCCTGTGCAGCAACAAAGACCCAGCATAGCCAAAAATAAAGATAAATTAAAAATGCCTCGATAAAAAAATGCACATTTGTGTGAAGGTGTGTGATGTGTTGGCTTAAAATAGAGTTGTGTAGGCAAATCAGCGTGAGAAGGTGTTGAATGTAACTTTGTATGTTACCTTTCAGTGTGTGTGTGGGTGTGAGCTGGGGTTGTGTTGTATGTGAGTGTCAGTGGGCATGTATAATGGTGTGTTCATTCATTCATTCATTTAATCAATCACTGAGCTGCCACTCTGTACCAGAACATGTGTGTGTGTGTGTGTGCACACACGCGTGCACATGATGCCTGCACACAAGGACTTTGGGGCTTTTCATCAGGAGAGATCTCCTTGGGGAGAAGAGTTGGACAGGACACTGCTTTCCTATTCCCCAGGTTCAGGCCTACGGAGAGAGTCCTAACTGGACAGGCTTCTGGACAGAGCTCCATCTGGCACCCACTCCAGGGAGGAAGGAATGGAGACAGTAGTCTGCTCCTTGAGGGTCCCGGAACCACAGGGCTGGGCGCTAAGGCCCCAGCTTCCTGAGTCCCTGCTCTGAGCCCTGGGCCAGCTGGGGAGGGCCTCAGAAGGGGGCCACCCAGCTGTATGCACCCTGGCCCAGGCCCCACGCAGCCAGAGAGCTCACCTCCCCTGCCTGTCCTGACCGATCCCCGCCCCAGCTGGGCCTCTTACCAGCCGAGTGTAACGCCAGCGGAGACTTTTCATTCTTCTGTCCGAGCCCAGCCAGGGGCAGTAAGTGAGCCTTCAGCCCTGCCAGGGAGGAGGCAGTGCTGAGTGAGACCTGGAGCCGAGAGGGAGGGGCCTGGGGCACGCCTGGCTGGCTCCACACCCACCCAGCTGCCCTTTGCTCTCTCTCACCTGCCACTCACCTGTCACTCCCAGGCTAGCTTGTCCATGAGTGAGTCTGTGAGGTCAGCTATGCTCGGCATTCAGGGCCATACTTGTAGTTAGCAACTAATGCAGGTTAGCCATAAATTCTAGCTGTAATTCAGGCCCATAGACGGTAACCTTTGGGCGGCTGCCTGAGCCCCAGACAGGGTGTCTGGGGCCTGTACTTCCCTCTGTGACCTTGAATAAGTGCCATGTACCCCTGGGCCTCAGTTTCCCCACATATGACATGTTGGACCAGATTGTCTCAGAGGCCCTCACAAGACTGACAGCATGCAATTCGGTTTTCTCTCAAAGCCATTATAACAGAAGCTTGAAAAAGGCCAAGCTAGACCAAAAGAACAGAGATATATATATTTAATAGTCATTTTTCTAATTAAAAGAGCAATACATATTTACTAAAGAAAATTTGAGAAATTTAGAAAAGAATAAAGAAAAATACAAAAATATTCATAATTCTACCTCTTAAAAATAAACTCAACCCCTACAGGTTTATTTTTTCATCCTTTATATTTATTTCATATAAATGTATATACATACATTTATAAATAGATCATACAGTGTGTTGCTTTATAAGGTGCTTTGTCAAGCTTAACAAAAGAAAAATTTCCAGTTACATTCAGTACCCTTTGAACATGTGATTTTTTTTAATGTATTTATTTAATTTGGCTGTGCTGGGTCTTAGTTTCAGCACACGGGATCTTTTTTTGTTTATTTCACGTGGGCTCTAGTTCCCTGACCAGGGATTGAACACGGGCCCCCCAGCATAGGGAGTGTGGAGTCTTAGCCACTGGGCCACCACGAAAGTCCCATGAACATGTGATTGTTAATGGCTGCATATTATTTCATGACAGGATGTACATCATTTCTCAAATGTTTGACATTCTGTTTGCTTATAATTTTCTGTGATTATAAGCAAAATTATAAAAAACTTTCTTGTTCATAAATCTGATTATATTTTTATGATAAATTTCAAAAGTTGAATAATGGATCAAAGGGTGTTCACACATGCTTTTCCAACTGTTTCCAACGAGGCTTCCCAGAGCTTAAGGCTGACCAATGTCTGGATATCTTTCAGGAATCTCAAGGTAATATCTTTCTGATCATCATGTTTTACATCCTTAAATTACAGATAAAGAAACTGCCACTCAGAAAATCGAAGAAGGAGCTAACCACAGCCACAGGATAATATAACACAGTGAAAAGAGCACAGACTCTGGAGTCAGGGAGTCTAAATCCTCTGTCACCTTGGGCAAGTTACTTAACATCTCTGTTCTTCTGTCTCCTTGTCTGTAAAATACTAATACTTGTTTACCTGATAGGGCTGTTGTAAAAATAAATGAAGGTAATGCCTGAAGGGACGACTCATTGGAAAAGACCCTGATGCTGGGAAAGATTGAGGGCTGGAGGAGAAGTGGGCGACAGAGGAGGAGATGGTTGGATGGTATCACCGACACAATGGACATGAGTTTGAGCAAACTCCGAGAGATAGGGAAGGACAGGGAAGCCTGGCGTGCTGCAGTCCATGGGATTGCAAAGAGTTGACACGACTGAGCGACTGAACAATGCCTGAAGAACCAGGAGGCTGAAAACCAGGTCTCCATCCTCCTGTTCTGAGTTCAGTGAGATGACACACGGTGCCTGGTGTTTGGTGAAAAAGTGAAAGTGTTAGTTGCTCAGTCGTGTCTGACTCTTTGCAACCCCATGGACTGTAGCCCGCCAGGCTCCTCTGTCCGTGGGATTCTCTGGGCAAGAATCCTGAAGTGGGTTGCCACTTCCTTCTCCAGGGGATCTTCCTAGCCCAGGGATCAACCTGAGTCTCCTGCATTGCAGGCAGATTCTTTACCGTTTGAGCCACCATGGGTGCTAGGTAAGTGGCAGTGCTTAAGACCATCCCCCGACCGACTGCCTCTTTGGGAGATTCAGGGCTCAAATCACTGACAAATGGCCACTCAGTCTCCACCCGAGCACCTTGGGCACAGTCACTTGGTCACTTGCAGGGGTAGGTAGCTCAGTGGGGCAGGGAAGGGCAGGAGTGTACTCACTTTGCCAAGTCTCGACCTCTGGTGACCTCTTCCAGCTCGTCCAGCCTGATGGCTTCCCTAGTACATCTCCGGGATCCCACAGAGAAGGGGCCACTTCCGGAACCGACCCTGTCCACCTGGAGGTCTGTACGAAGCAGTTTTAGCTCTGTACCCTGGTTCTCTGGCAGACAGCTGTCACTTCTGCCCCAGCCAGGCTCCAGCCCTCCTCTCCTGGCTCTTATACCTGCCCAGAGGGTGGCATGCCCTGGCCCCGAGCCTGCTCCGGTTTCAGCCGGAAGGACCTGGCTGTGATTTTAATCCATCAGAAACTCAAATCCCACAAACAAGAGCTTGTCACCTCAGGTCCCTGCTCTACCCCTACCAGCCCAAAGAGGTGGGGTTTACCGAACTCCTGGGCTCTTCCTGGAGCCTCTCACCCACAGCTACTGAGCGCCGCATGGTGCCTGAAGCCCATCATGGAAGGCACTTCCCTTAAGGGGCGCAAATGTTACAGGAAAGGGTCGAGCTGTGGGGCCACATCCACCTCCTTGTGCTTCAGGGGAAACCTGGGGCTTGGCGGGTGAGGAGAGGCCACCCTGCTCTGGTCCTGTTTCCCTTCTCTCACATAGGGGAGGTGATTCTTATTGGCCTGTCGTGATGTGGGGTGAGGTTATGCACAGGAAGCCCAGTATCTGGCACACAGTAGGCATGCTCTCGGTTCAGGTAGTTCTCTGTCCCAGGCTCATAGTGGGACTTTAGTGAATGCTGCTGTTGAAACACAGAACCTCAAAGTTAGAAGGGGTTTCAGCCAGTCCCAGACCAAGTGACCTCCATGCAGGGCAGGAAGTCATGAAAAAATATGCCCAGCAAGGGTCCCCCAGCCTGTTTGGGGTGGGTGAGCCCACTCCCTTTGGTGGCTCACACCCTCGGACGGGCCAGCTGCCCGCTGGGGGACCAGGGTACAGAGCTACAGCTGTTTCACACAGACCTCCAGGTAAACAGGGTCAGTTCTGGAAGTAGCCCCTTTTCTGCAGGATCCAGGAAATGTGGGATGTGGTGGTGGGGAGGCTGTAAAAACCCCTTGGCTTTTAGAACCCCTTGGCTTCTAAAAACCCCTTGCTGGCCTTGGTGGAAAGGACTTGGGTCACCAGATCCTTTCTCCATGACCAGTTCTCCTGGGGCAACGCCCCAACCAGGAAGATAGGATACTGAAAGGACTTGTATTAATATTATGGGGAAAACATTCAAGTGATGGGCCCTGTTGCCATCTCAAACAAGGCTGTTGCAATACGTGTTTGAACTATTAACAGCCTGGAGGTCACATGTCTGGCCCTCCTGCTCTCACGGCCCCACTCCCAAATCTTTTTCCTCCACACTCGATTCCTGAACCTTTGGGCACTTTGGGAGGCCAGTGAGATGTGCCTTGCTGTCCCATTCTTTGTCCTTAAGTCTAGAAATGTGACCTGGCAAGAAAGCTAATTGCCACGAAGTGTGTTCAGTCGTGTCTGACTCTTTTCGATCCTGTGGATCGTAGCCCAGCAGGCTCCTCTGTCTGTGGAATTCTCCAGGCAAGAATACTGGAGTGGGTAGCCATTCCCTTCTCTGGGGAATCTTCCTGACCCAGGGATGGAGCCTGGGTCTCCCACATTGCAGGCCGATTCTTTACCATCTGAGCCACCTGGAAGCCCAAATCACATGTAATTGGCTTCTGAAAAGCTTCCACGATCAGATTCTAGACGCCAGAGGGTTGAATGTCCCAGCTCTGCCTTGCAGCCTGCCTTCTCCTTTCTCCACCAGCCCACACGCTACCTCTTTTAGCACGGCAACAGTCATCGCCAGGAAACAATTTCAATGTCCAGTACAAGGGGAAAAGGTTAATCGACCCATGGAACATCCACTCTGTGCATTATTTCTAAGAATTAAAAGCGATGTTTGCCAAGAGTTCATAAATGCACAGGAAGATGCTTCTGCTACTCTGTAAAGTGAAAAAAGCAGATATAAAATGAGATGTGTGGCACAGTTTCCGCCTTGCAAAATAAACCCTAAGACATTAGGAGAAAAGGGAGAGAATACACCTGGTGGCTTGCTGGGCTGACTGGCTTCACTCTGAGCTGTGGATGGGTGCATGATGTACCCTCGTGCATCCTGGGAGCTCTGATCTCCGTGCTCTGGTCCCTGTAATGGGCCGTCTTTGCCCCACTCACACACAAGTGCCACTCCTTTGGCACCTCACTCTCAGCTGGTGACTTTGTTCCTCTTTGAGAAAATGGAAGTCATCAGTCCCTCCCTCACCCTTCCGATAGACCCACCTGCATCTCACCCATCTCTTCCGCCTTCCTTCCAGGACAGTGAAGGAACAGCCTCTGTTCCTTTTGGAAGCCAGTCCCTGGGGTCCCCCTAGACTTCTCGCTCTCCACTTTTCTCTGCCTCATCCGTCTCTCGCTTGCCCTTGCCTCTCGACGTGACCATCCCCTCCATAACGGCTCCATCCTCTTCTCCCCACACTCCACCTCTACCTCCTCATCACTGTTCAATCCCTGGCCTTTGACATCTGTCCTGACCACCCCTGCTCTTGTTGCTCTAGGCTGGGGGTGGGGGGGACACACTTTTCTGCTCTCATCTTCCTCCAGCCCCTCTGCTATTTGACAGAGTGATCCTCCCTCTCTTACACTTACTCCTTCAGTGGCAGCTCCCCCGCTGTCTTTTGTGGCTGGTGTCTCCTCTCTTATCCACTTTTTAGTGGATTCTTTTTTAATTTTCTACTTTATTAAAGAAATGATATATGGATGTAGCTTTATTTAATAAGATTCGAACAATTAATGATAGATGTTCTGGAAGCAATTGTGAAGGCCCCTCTCATCCTGTCTTCTCTCAATCTCATCCACAGTTGGAGGGAACAACTACCAATTTTTTTTCATTTTTAAATTTTACTTTTTATTTTAAATTGAAGTATACTTGTTGTACAGCATTATATAAGTTACAGGTGTACATGATAGTGACTCACAATTTTTAAAGGTTACATTCCATTTATGGGTATTATAAAACAGTAGCTATATTCCCTGTGTTGTACAATAAGTCCTTGTTGCTTTATTATTATTATTATTTTGGGAGGTGTGTGCCACATGGCTTGCAGAATCCCAGTTCCCCAACCAGGAACTGAACCTCGGGTCATGGCAGTGAAAACCTGGAATCCTAACCACTAGGCTACAAGAGAACTCCACTTGTAGCTTATTTTCTACAAAACAGTTTGTACCTCTTAGGCCCCTTCCTTCTCCCCACTGGTAACCACTAGTTTGTTCTCTGTATCTGTGATAGAACCAGGGATTCCTAACTTCCTGGTTCTAGGGCAGTTTTTCCTCTCTCTCTAGACCGTCTCTGTATGTGACCTATCTGGTCTCATGGATTTAAATATTATCTAACTGTTAATAACCTTTCATGACTCCGGACCACATGTTACCATGGGCTCCACACTCATAGGTCTGTTGCCTATATGCCTTGAAAGTCTCCAAAAACATTTCAAAGAACTTTCAGTTGGGCCCAGAAAGAACTCTCAATTTCTATCTCTAAACCTGGTCTCTCTACCCACAATCACCTCTAAGCTGTTTTCCCTGTCTCGTTAAACCACACCACCACTTGTCCTGTAACAAAAGCCAAAAACCTGGGAGTTGAACTTCATTTCTCTGATCCCTCACCTCCATGCATGGGTGTCTAAGGCTTCAAAGTTCCCAGAAGCGATCTCTGGAGCATCCCTCTTCTTCCCTCTCTACTGCCTCCACCCTCATCCCAGCCACCGTGACCTCTCAGGGGCTGGTCCAACAGCTCCATGCCCCATCTTCTAGCATCTTCTTGCCATCAGCTAGAGTGATCTATTTAAAACACAGATTACGTCTCACCCTGGCTTACTCCAAAGTCCCCAGTGGCTTGTCACTGCATCAGGAATAAAGGCCTGCAAGGGCTGCTGTGACTCCCTCTGTCCACTCCAGCTCTGTCCATCAGCCGTCAAGTGCTGGTCACATGGCCCTTCTCACTTTCTTGAACATCTATCAGATGGGTTCTCTCTGCCTGGAATTCTCTTATTCTGGATCTCTGAATAACTCACTTTAAATGTCACCTCCAAAGAGAGGCTGACCTGACTACTCTTTTTAAAGCAGGTTCCCCTACTAATTCCTCTAACTCTTCTTCAGCCAGTGGTTTGTATAAGGGACAAAAACTTTGGGACTTCCCTGGTGGCCCGGTGGTTAAGACTTCACAATTTTTAAAGGTTATACTCCATCTATAGTTATTGTAAAATAGCAGCTATATTCCCTGTGTTGTACAATAAGTCTTTGTAGCTTATCATTATTATTATTATGGGGGGTGTGCTAGGGCATGGGTTCCATCCCTTGTTGGGGAACTAAGATCCCATATGCTGCATGGTGTGGCCAAAAAATAAAAGCACTTTTAATAAAGGAATAAAAATTTCAGTTTTTAAAAAATCACCTCCTCTTGGGAGCCTTCCAGGATTTAGTCTCTATTCAGTTTCCATCATGTTGGTCAGTTCAGCTGCTTGAATGGGAGAACATAAATTGTTTTTCCACTGGGTGATCAGCATCTTCATTTCTTACAATCTGATTTATTTCTTATAATCATTTAATTCTTCATGACTTCTAGAGTAGAACTTTATACAGTGTGTGCCTGAGCTGAACACTACCCAGCAGTGCAGCACAACACGGTCAAAAGCTAGATGGCCCTCGGTTCAAATCTACCCCAGCCCTGCCACTTCCAAGTTATATGACCTTGAACAAGCATTCCAGTTATTCATTGCTGCATAACAAACTACCCCCAAAATTAGTGTCTCAGAACAACAATATTTATTTTGCAGTTTGGGACAGCTCATTTCTGCTCTGCTCTGTGCATCAGCGGGCAAAGCTCCAAGGCTAGAGGCTATATCATCTGAAAATTCCTTCTCTTACATGTCCAGGGCTTGGTGGGGACCAGAGCTGGAGTTGTTCATTGGAACACCTTCATGTGGCCTCTCCCATGAGGGAGGCCTTGCTTCCTCCCAACGTGGTGGCTGGGATCCAAGGGAAAGTGGATTGAGAGAGAGAGAGACTCAGAGACACAGAGAGATTGAGTTTTCAGTCATATTGCCTTTTAGGACCTAGCTTTGGAAGTCACACTGTCACCTCTGCCATTCTCTGTTGGTTGAGGCAGTCACAAAAGCTGCTCAGGTTCTAGGCGAGGGAATACAAACCTCGTCACTCAGTTGGAAGAGGGTCAGTGCCACACTATAAAAAAGAATAATTGGGGGACTTCCCTGATGGTCTAGTGGTTGAGAACCCACCTTGCAATGCAGAGGACGTGGGTTCTAGCCCTGGTCGGGGAACTAAGAAGCCTTGAGCCCTGTACCTCACCACTAGAGCATCTGTGTGCTGCAGCCGAAAGATCCTGCATGACACAGTGAAAATCCCACATGCCGCAACTAAGCCCCCATGCAGCCAAATTAATAAATATTAAAAAAAAGAATAATTGGGATAAGCTATACGTACATCAAGGCTGTATATTGTCACCCTGCTTATTTAACTTATATGCAGAGTACATCATGAGAAACACTGGGCTGGAAGAAGCACAAGCTGGAATCAAGATTGCTGGGAGAAATATCAATAACCTCACATATGCAGATGACACCACCCTTATGGCAGAAAGTGAAGATAAACTAAAAAGCCTCTTGATAAAAGTGAAAGAGGAGAGGGAAAAAGTTGGCTTAAAGCTCAACATTCAGAAAATGAAGATCATGGCATCTGGTCCCATCACTTCATGGGAAATAGATGGGGAAACAGTGGAAACAGTGTCAGACTTTATTTTTTGGGGCTCCAAAATCACTGCAGATGGTGATTGTAGCCATGTAATTAAAAGACGCTTACTCCTTGGAAGGAAAGTTATGACCAACCTAGATAGCATATTCAAAAGCAGAGATTACTTTGCCAACAAAGGTCCGTCTAGTCAAGGCTATGGTTTTTCCCGTGGTCATGTATAGATGTGAAAGTTGGATTGTGAAGAAAGCTGAGCGCCAAAGAATTGATGCTTTTGAACTGTGGTGTTGGAGAAGACTCTTGAGAGTCCCTTGGACTGCAAGGAGATCCAACCAGTCCATTCTGAAGGAGATCAGCGCTGGGATTTCTTTGGAAGGACTGATGCTAAAGCTGAAACTCCAATACTTTGGCCACCTCATGCGAAGAGTTGACTCATTGGAAAAGACTCTGATGCTGGGAGGGATTGGGGTCAGGAGAAGGGGACGACAGAGGATGAGATGGCTGGATGGCATCACTGACTCGATGGACATGAGTTTGGGTGAACTCTGGGAGTTGGTGATGCACAGGGAGGCCTAGCGTGCTGCAATTCATGGGGTCGCAAAGAGTCAGACACGACTGAGTGACTGAACTGAACTGAACTGATACATCCCTGAACCTATCTTCAAAAAATACAGTCAGTCCCCCAAAATTCCTAACCTTTCCAGAATCCTCTGCTGAAGTGTTGGGCACTGAGCCTGGCATGAGTGCTCAGGGGGGCAGGAAGCCCTGGGTGGTCTCCCCACCTCCATGGAGCCAAGTCTGGGCCCCTGGCAAGTCTTACTCCTTCTGCTGTTTCCCTCCTCTGAACAGAGTCCAGAGCCCCCACCTTGACCTTGACTCTACCCAGCCCTTGCCACCCCACCCCCACCAGGGCCTTGCTGTTCCCCAGGCTCTTCTGGGGCTGCAATGTGGATTCAGGGCTCCCCACATCTGAAGACCCTCAGAACAGGAAGGGCCATTCGCCCCCTGCTTAGCCATGAGTGTTGGGACCCAGACAGGGTATGTGGTAGAGCCAGGACTCTGGCCCAGGCCCACATGGGGAGATCCGGGCAGCTGCTGCTGTGGCCATGAGTGTGTCAGGAGTGGCTGAGCAGCCTGCTCTAGCACGTATTCCTCTGCCACGGTTCACATCATCCAGCATCTCCAAGCCCACATTCTGCATAGATGGAGAAATTGAAGCTCAGAGAGGGTATGGAGTTTCCAAGAGCCACACAGCAGCTCTCTGTGCCAGACCAGAACCAGTCTACAAGAAAGGGGGACATCAGAGCCAGAAGGACCCTGTCATCCATTATATCACATGGGGTCTTCTGAGGCCCGAGAAGCAGAGGAGGGCCTACCTTGGCCCTTGCCTTGGTGGAATATCATGCCATCCTATGGATGATGACTCTTTTGTGGCTCATCTCCTCCCTTGACTGTGTGCTCCATGAGGCCAGGAATTCACCACTGACAAGTCCAGCACTGCGGCCCTCTGTGGACTGGGTGAGTGGACAGTCAGTGTGGGCAGGGGAGCTGGTGCTTTGCCAGGAGCGGGTGGAAATGCCCCTGAAGAAGTGTTTGCAGAGGACCTGTCGAGGGGCCCTGCTCCTTACCTGGCTGATGGAGGGCACCTGGAGAAAGGGTTTGAGGATGGAGGGGGCACTCACACACCTAGACACCCCTAGATGGGAATGAAGCCGTGCCTCACAAGGAGAGGGCATACCCCAGGAGTGTATTCACCGCTGTGGGGGAGGAGGGACAGAAACAAAGTGGACCTGGGGCCAGCTGTGTGTCAAGGGCGGAGGAGTGAGGTAACAGGATTGGGGGGAGGAGGAAGAGGAGGGAAAGAGAGAAATGAAAAAGGAGTGGGGAAAGGGTTAGGAGGAGGAAACGAAAGGAAGAGGAACAGAGGGAGGTAGAAGGGGCTGCTGAGGGGTAAACACAGCCCTGCCCCCAACAGTCGCAAGGGGCTGCCACCCTGAGGGTGATCGCCAGCCCGCTGGGCAGCCAAAGGACTTCCGATGACTCTGCCCAGCAGGGGCTCGGCGGCGATGGCGAGTAGCAGCGAGGAGAGGGGGCGGGGAAGGTGTGACAGCCCCATGGGAAAATCAACAACACGGCAGCACAGTTCTGGAAGGAAAGAAACAACACCCATCAGAATCGGGGCTCCAGGGTCGTATGGAGTTGCTCTGTCGGGGACGTGTGAGGATCAGGGCAACCAGGTCCAGCTCGGACTAGCCCCCGCGGGAGCGAAAACCTACTCCCAAAGCACCCGCAGGTCTGACTTCTCAGAACGGGTCGCCTCGATTTTAGCCGGGCAGAGCCTGAGACCGGGTTCAGGGAAGGAGCGAGCGTGCCTGGGGTCACAGCCGGTCAAGGCGTGCAGAGCCGGGCAGGCACCGAGGGCCAGACGCTCCCCACGACTATGAGAGGGAAGCCAAGCCTGGACATCCGGAGCACGCCCTTGGAGGCGCGAGGTCTGGCGTCCATCCCGGCTCTGCCAGTAACCGTGGGCCGGGATCGCCGGTCTTCCCCAGGCTTCAGTTTACGCATCTGTACATTGGGATGATCTGTCTCGCTCTGCCAGGTTCAGGGGGGCGGAGTTCGCGCACGCTCCGCACAGCCGCGAGGGGCGAGGTGCTCGGCGTGTATATGGATGCTGGCTCACGCGATCTGAGGTCCGCCCGGCCTCTGCCTGGGAGTCCCCCGTCTCGCCGCTCGCGCGACCTCTGCGCGGACGAGGGGAGCGGAGGCGCCTCCGCCGGGGGCGTCGCCCAGGCCAGCAGGGGAGGGCACGGCGGCGGAACGGAGGCGGAGGGAGCCGGGGCCTCGGCAGCCTCGGCCGGCCTGACCCTTGAGGGGGTCGCTGTTGCCTCGCAGATCCCTCCCTCGCTCGCCGCCTGTGTCCCTCCTTGCCGCTCCCGCCGCGTCCGCCTTTTGTTCGCGGAGCCGCGCGTCCCCGAGCCGAGGCGGCGGGGCGGGGAGCTGGCGGGGCTGCGCGGGGGGCGGGCCGCGCCGGGCGGAGCCGGGGCCCGGGCCGCAGCCGGACTCGGAGCTCGAGAGAGCGATCGGCGCGCAGGCTGCCGGGGCCCGGGCACGCTCCGGGGGCGCGGCGAGGCCGAGGGGGCGGGCGCCGGGCGGAGCCGGAGCCGGAGCCGGGGTGCCTGGAGGCGATCGGGCCGCTCTCTCCGAGCCCAGAGCAGCGGAGAGACCGTGCGGCGGGTGTCGGGGCCGGAGCGCAGCCCGGGGGCTGAGGTGGGCCGAGAGGAGCCGCGACCCCAGCGGCCGCAGCGGCGCCAGGAGCCTCCCCCGGGACGCGGAGGCCGGGCGGGCCCGGGCCATGCGCGCCGCTCGTTGAGGCCGAGGGAAACCGCGATGGAGGTGCCGGCGGGGGAGCCCCCGGCTCGGGGCTGCGGCCCCCCGCCTGCTCCCGCCCCGGAGAGGAAGAAGAGCCACCGCGCGCCGTCGCCGGCCCGGCCCAAGGACGTGGCCGGCTGGTCGCTGGCCAAGGGCCGCCGCGGCCCAGGCCCGGGCGCCGCGGCCGCTTGCAGCGCCGCGTCCTCGGCGAGGCCCGACAAGAAGGGGCGTGCGGTGGCGCCCGGGGCGCGGGGCGCAGGGACGCGAGTGGCCGGGGTCCGGACCGGGGTCCGCGCCAAGGGCCGTCCGCGCCCGGGGACCGGGCCGCGACCGCCGCCACCGCCGCCCAGCCTCACCGACAGCAGCTCGGAGGTGTCGGACTGCGCGTCGGAGGAGGCGCGCCTGCTGGGCCTGGAGCTGGCGCTGAGCAGCGACGCCGAGTCGGCTGCCGGGGGCCCCGGGGGGGCCCGCACGGGACAGCCGCCCCAGCCGGCGCAGCCGGCGCAGCAGCCTCCGCGGCCCCCCGCCTCCCCCGAGGAGCCGTCGGTGGCCGCGTCGTCGGTGGGCAGCAGCCGCCTGCCCCTCAGTGCCTCGCTCGCCTTCTCCGACCTCACCGAGGAGATGCTGGACTGCGGACCCGGCGGCTTCGTGCGAGAGCTGGAAGAGCTGCGCTCGGAGAACGACTATCTCAAGGTGCGGGGTCGGGGCTGGGGACCCGGTTGGGGAAGGGGAGGCCGCGGGGAGGCGCGGGTGTCCGCCCCACCGGCCCGAGGCACCAGCCGGCCTGCTGTCCCACCGCTCGAGGTGGGCAAGGGGCCTAAAGCCTCAGGGGCTCCGTCGCATCCCGCTTCCCATTGTATCTGGGAAACCTCCTAAGGGAAGAACCTGGAGGAGGAGACTGCCGACGGGCTCTGATTTAGGAAGGGGGTCTTGGGTGCTTTGGAGGATGCTTAGATAAGGTGCCTGGAATGGGGGTGGGTGCTCCGTGAGGGGCTGGACCTCGGATTCCGCGGCTCAGAGCCCCCACCCCCAGGCCGCTGGGACAGGGCCCTCCTTTCTGGGACAGGCACTGATGTGCCGTTTGCCGGGGAGACCTGTGGCCATCTCCGGCTAAGGAGAGGCCTGAACACTAGCCTGAGTCTTCACCCAGGGCTTTCCTGGCTCAGGCCTGTCCCTGCCTGCCTTTCAGGGCGGGTCCGCGTTTGAAAGCATGACATCTGGGAACATCCCCTTGGCTAGAGTCCGACTTCCGCTCAGTCTAACGGTCCTGCAGCTTGGGAGGATGGTGTCCTGGAGAACCCGTTCACAGCTCCCTAAATCCCAGGGTATTGTCTTCTGCCCAGTTTTGGATAGGCCCTGTATACACAGCAGTCCTATCGGTGCCCCCCAGCAGTGCCCATCTCCTTTCCAATGAGAAGAGGGAAGCTGGCATATAGGGAAGCTTTTTCTCTGGGCATGTAGGGGACCTGAGAGCTTCCCAGGAAAGCAGGCTTGACCGTCACCCTTTCGGTGCACATGAGGACCTACTGGATCCAGGCCAAGCTCTGTCTGCCCACTGAGGCAACTTTAGCGTCGGCCCAGCCCTCCTATGCTGGTGGTGGCCTGGGAGGTTGCCGGCTTCCTGGGTTCTCTCCACATGGGCTGGGCACGGTTTGGAAGAGGCTGAAATGTTACCTGCTCTTATCGGTTGATATCCTGGCACAACACCCAGAGCACCCCTGGCCAAGAGCCTCCGAGTTCATGGCACTCTGCTAATTTCTGTCTGCCTGGCAACACTTAGCCTTGCACTGTAGCTCTTCAGGCCAAAAGGGTTTCTCTCTCTTTATAGTCTGTGAGGTCTTGCTTAACTGTGTCTCTCCTTCTCCATCTCCCCCAGGATCTGCTACCCTACATGTGTTTGGTAACTGCTTGTACAATACAAGCACAGGGTCTGTCTGAATCAGAATAACCTACCCCTTTAGCCTCTAACCTTTCCTCAGTCCAGGCCTTAGTTTTCTCATCTGTTAATTGGGAGGGTAAGCCTTCCTGAAGCCCCCATTCAGTGTGGACGATCGGGGGCTCAGTCAGCTCCTGCAGTCTTCACAAGCCAGCTGTGAGGAGGGTATTAGGAGAGAGGAGGGAGATAAGCCAGAGAAGGCCTGGCCCTGCCCAGGTGGTGCCTGACCTGCCCTGAACTTGAACCCTGAGCTCCTCAATCCTGCTTCCTGGCCTCCATCGCTCCCCTGGCAAGGGAAGATGGGCCATAGAACTTGGCTTCATGGTCTCCCTCACCCACCCCCACCAGCTCCTGTTCATCCCAGGAAATTACCCGGCAGAGCTCTGGAGTCCTGCTGAGCCACCCATGACTGTTAGGATGGAAAATAGTTCCAGAAGGCTGGAGATTGAACCTGAGGCCTCACAGGGGCCAGGGCCTGGCTGGGGACCACCCACTGCCTGGGTCAGGGCTCAGCCTCAGTTTCCCTCATTCATTCAGTGTTTCTGGCTTCACGAGCAGGCCTCAGGCCACTGTTATATCTGAAGAGTGTGCCTTCCTGGCTGTGTGATCTAGGGCAAGCCCCTTAATGTCTCTGGACCTCAGTCTCCTTGTTGTAGAAAAAGACATCACACATCTTCCAACCTTAAGGGTTAAATGAGTTATGTGCGCAAACACCATGAGAGCGCCTGGCATGGAGCGAGCCTCAGAGGAGGGTAATTTCCACCACTGTTATTCTCAAGTGGTACATGACACATTTCCGTGGGCGCTTACCATGTTCTCTGGCAGACTCTGTGGGGAAGGAATAGAGCCTCCTCCCCACCCGAAGCAGTCCTGGCCCCTCATTCATTCATTCGCCAACTATTTACTTAATGCCTGCTGTGTACCAGGCACTAACACAGATCTGAGGATGAAGTGTCTGTTTTCATGGAGCTGTTGGTCCTAGTGGAGGGAGACTGGAATTAGACAGTGGTCACACACTGCATCACACACTACATCACACTAGGGATCGTGATAAGGGTGGGGAGGGACATGAGGTGGGGACTGGGGGGCTTAGGGAGGCCAGGATGAGAGGGAGCCAGCTGAATAAGGAGCTGGAGTGAGACCCTTCCAGGCTAAGGGAAGTAGGAAGAAACTTATGGAATTCAGGGAACAGTTCAGAGCCTGGATAGAGGGAGGAGGTTGGATAGGAGAGGTGAGCAGGACTGGACTGTGAGGTTAATGCTGTGTCCACGTGAATCAGTCCCTGATCTACTCTCCAGCTGCCAGCCTCACAGAGGCGAGGTGAAAGCCTAGAGACTGTGGATTTGGGGCGTAAATGTAGAGGCTATTACAGGAGTTGAGTTCTTTGTTTGGTTTTGTTTTGGGGGGCACGCCATGCGGCATGCAGGATCTTAGTTCCGGGACCCAGGGATCAAAGCCGCATTCCCTGCAGTGAAAGTGCAGAGCCTTAACCACTGAACCGGCTGGGAAGTCCCAGGAGGAGTTGTTTTGTTCATTCTACAGATGGGTAAACTGCAGCCACAGCAGGGAGGGGGACTTGCTCCAGGTCCCAGAGCCAGTGCTCCAGACAGCCAGGCTCGGAGTCAGAGTACCTTGTACTCTTGACGTGTTTCCTGCCCCTCTGGGCCACTTTGCTTCTAAGATGCAGGAACCAAGTTACCAGGAGAGACTCCAGGTCCCTAGCATGTCCTCGGCAGGCCTGGTGCTGCCTGGCTTGAGTCCCTTGGAGCCCCGTGGGGCCTTGCTAGAGCTCACCTCCCAGCTGATGGATGGCACTGAGACCTGTCGCCTGGGGAGGGCCTTGCGGATGATGACTGCAGATCTCCTGTGCCCTGAAGCTTGCTCTGGGGCCCCGGGGGTGGGGGGTGGGGAAGGTGGAAACCTGGCAGTTCTCTCCCAGTGAGGAGCTGCTACAGAGAAGGGAGTGAGCTTGCTGTCACTTGAGTTATTCAGAGTTATTGAATGCTGGAGGTATTCGCCTATTAGATAAAGACATGGGGCTTGTGGAAAACAGCTTGTAAACTGAACAAAATGTAGTGTTTGTGATTAGTTGAGGAGGATTTAGGAAGAGGTTTATGTGAAGGCTGTAGTTGAAATTGCCTGACCTCAGGGTCCCTTCCAGCCAAGGAAGTGTGAAGGTTATTAACTTTTTAAAAAATGTAAACAAGACATTGAAGTACAGTGGCTTTACAAGGTTGTGTTAGTTTCTGCTGTATGGCAAAGTGAATCAGCTATATGTATACATATATCCTCTCTTTTTCCTTCCCATTTAGGTCACCACAGGACACTGAGTAGGGTTCGCTGTGCTATAATAGTAAGGTTCTCATTAGTTATCTATTTTTACACAGTATCAATAGTTTATATATGTCAATTCCAATCTCCCAATTCATCCCATCCCCTCCTTTTCCCCTTGGCATCTATGTTCTCTACCTTGAAGATTATTAACTTTTAAGGGTCCAGGATTCAAAGAAGCAGACAGATTGACTGTTTGACCTTCAAAATCCTGGTGGTCTGAGGTCTTCCATTTCCCCATCACCACTACTTGTTGCCCGTGTACCATCAGGACATGCTGGGAACCACCCCGTGTGGACTGAAGAATCTGAGAGTTGGAACCCAAAGATCTGGCTTTGCAACCTGACTGTCATTTACTGTGTGGCCATGAATGAGTCACATGGCCTCTCTGAGCTCTCTTTTGGTTTCATCTGTATAATGAAGAGATGGAATCTGCCTGGGCAACCTCAGAGGACTGTTTACAGGGATTCAGTTCAGTTCAGTTCAGTCGCTCAGTCGTGTCTGACTCTTTGCGACCCCTTGAATCGCAGCACGCCAGGCCTCCCTGTCCATCACCAACTCCTAGTGTTCACTCAGACTCACGTCTATCGAGTCAGTGATGCCATCCAGCCATCTCATCCTCTGTCGTCCCCTTCCCCTCCTGCCCCCAATCCCTCCCAGCATCAGAGTCTTTTCCAATGAGTCAACTCTTCGCATGAGGTGGCCAAAGTACTGGAGTTTCAGCTTTAGCATCATTCCTTCCAAAGAAATCCCAGGGCTGATCTCCTTCAGAATGGACTGGTTGGATCTCCTTGCAGTCCAAGGGACTCTCAAGAGTCTTCTCCAACACCACAGTTCAAAAGCATCAATTCTTCGGCGCTCAGCCTTCTTCACAGTCCAACTCTCACATCCATACATGACCACAGGAAAAACCATAGCCTTGACTAGACGGACATTTGTTGGCAAAGTAATGTGTCTGTTTTGAATATGCTATCTAGGTTGGACATAACTTTCCTTCCAAGGAGTAAGCGTCTTTTAATTTCATGGCTGCAATCACCATCTGCAGTGATTTTGGAGCCCCAAAAAATAAAGTCTGACACTGTTT
Source organism: Bos mutus (assembly GCF_027580195.1). NCBI lineage: Eukaryota > Metazoa > Chordata > Mammalia > Artiodactyla > Bovidae > Bos > Bos mutus. The sequence goes on along the minus strand of NC_091629.1, from coordinate 50,223,045 downwards.
CCACTGTTTCCCCATCTATTTGCCATGAAGTGATGGGACCAGATGCCATGATCTTTGTTTTCTGAATCTTCAGCTTTAAGCCAACTTTTTCACTCTCCACTTTCACTTTCATCAAGAGGTTTTTTAGTTCCTCTTCGCTTTCTGCCATAAGGGTAGTGTCATCTGCATATCTAAGGTTATTGATATTTCTCCCGGCAGTCTTGATTCCAGCTTGTGTTTCTTCCAATACAGCATTTCTCATGATGTACTCTGCATATAAGTTAAATAAGCAGGGTGACCATATACAGCCTTGACGAACTCCTTTTCCTATTTGGAACCAGTCTGTTGTTCTATGTCCAGTTCTAACTGTTGCTTCCTGACCTGCATACAGATTTCTCAAGAGGCAGGTCAGGTGGTCTGGTATTCCCATCTCTTTCAGAATTTCCCACAGTTTATTGTGATCCACACAGTCAAAGGCTTTGGCATAGTCAATAAAGCAGAAATAGATGTTTTTCTGGAACTCTCTTGCTTTTTCCACGATCCAGAGGTGTGAATAGACAAGAAAACATTTTGCAAGCAGTGAAATCCTGCACATTTTAGGGAATTACCATTATTGTTAATCAGTGAGCAGAGAGGATGTCTAGGTCTTCATTCTTTTTTGGGGGGTGTGGCTGTGCCGGGTCTTTGTTGCTGTGCAGGCTTTATCTAGTTGCGAGGAGTAAGGGCTACTCTCTAGCTGTGGTGCATGGGCTTCTCATTGCGGTGGCTTCTCTTGTTGCAGAGCATAGGCTCTAAGGCACAGGCTCAGTGGTTATGGCGCATGGCCCTAGTTACTCTGGGGCGTATGGGATTCTCCTGGACCAGGAATCGAACCCGTGTCTTCTGCACTAGCAGGTAGATTTTTTACCACTGAGCCATCAGGGAAGTCCTGAAGTCTTCATTCTTGACAGAGCTGGGAGAAGACAGGAGGGTGGATCCCCTTAGCTTTAAGATGTTAATAAATCAGGAGCTGCTCCAGGGAGGACAGGAAGGTGTGGATCACATTCCATACTGTGTGGACTCCATGAAGCAAGCCCTCCCCACCTCCCTGGAGGTTCTGCATGTGAGAGTTTGTGCGTGCACGCTATCACTTCAGTCATGTCTGATTCTTTGCGACCCTATGGACTGTAGCCTGCCAGGCTCCTCTGTGCATGGGATTCTCCAGGCAAGAATCCTGGAGTGGGTTGCCATGTCCTTCTCCAGGGGATCGTCCCTATCCAGGGAACGAACCCGAGTCTTTTATGTCTCCTGCATTGGCCAACGGGTTCTTTACCACTAGCGCCACCTCGGAAGTTGGAAGGACAGCCAGTTTTAGATGTCAGCCCAGGAGGGGCCAGAGGAAGCATCTAATTCACCTCCAGTTCCCACTGGGTACAGTTGGGTAAATGGAGGCTCCAGCTCACACAGCCAGAATTCCAAACCTGGTTGGTCCAACCGTGGGTCCTGTTCTTTTCACAGTCTGAGGAACGTGAGCTTGTGGTTGCCAACGACGGGTCTAGTGTGGACAGAGGTTGGTGAGAGGAATTCTATTGTGTGCAGTGCCCTAGGCTAAGACTTGCTGGGAGCGAGTAGAGAACAACCTATGCTGGAGCTGAGGGCCTGGAGCCTGCAGGCAGTGTGTGTTGGGGGGGTTGGGCGGGGTGGCACGTGCCTGCCTCCGTGTACATGGATATGTACCCTGCATCCATGCAGAGTGAGGTTGGGACCAGGGGTCTGAGACTGGAGGAAGTGATGGGGGGTTGGATCCAGCTTTAAGGGTTAGATAATGGTTAGGCTGGAATCCAGAGTGCTGGAATGTTAGAGCCCGCCTGGGGACCCCCAAACCACTGATTACTGGCCTTCTCTGGCTCTTGTGCACAACAGCTATCAGCTATGAGATCATTTCCAGAGTGCCAGGCCCTGAGTTAAGTAAGTCCTTTACTCCTCCCAGCAGTCCTGTGTGGAGAGTTCTGACATCAGACCCGTTTGACAGAGGAGGAAGTGGAGAGGTTATGTCACGTGCACAGCTGGTACACTTGGGACCTCATCAGACAGCCCCGGGGAGCTCCCTTGCCCAGTCGTTCTTCCACCCTCTCCCATGCAGGAGGCAGCCCGTGCCTCCAAGTTTCACAGAACAGGATTCTCGCCTGATTCTGCCAGTTACAAGCTGTGTGAGATGCTCAATCTTTCTGAGTCTCTGTTTTCCCTTCTGAAGAAGGGGAGATAAGCATATCTGCCCCTTTTCCAAGTGGGGACCCTTTTCCAAGTGACAATGTAGATCTGCGTGTGTGCCAAGTCACTTCAGTCGTGTCCAACTCTTTGCGAACCTGTGGACTGTAGCCCGCCAGACTCCTCTGTCCATGAGATTCTCCAGGTAAGAATACTGGAGTGGTTTGCCATGCCCTCCTCCAGGGGAGCTTCCTGACCCAGGAATCAAACCCACGTCTCCCGCGGCTCCTGCATTGCTGGCGGATTCTTTACCGCTGAGCCTCCGAGGAAACCTGATATACATCTAGCACGCAGTAAATGCCAGTGCCTGTCCTGGTTGTCACCTTTCCCTTACTTGCTGCTTCAGGCATTCATTCATTCATTCATTCAACATATATTTTCCGAGTGCCTCCTGGATTCCAGGCCCTGTGCCAGGTGTCTGGGGCAGTAGCCAGCAAGCTGTGAAGCATTTCTCAGCTCCCGGGAGTTGTAGGGGGAAGGGTTCAATCTGCCTGTCACTGGATGGGGGGAGAGGAGTGGTCATCGGTCAGCAAAGCTCCTGGCCAGTCCCTGTCTTGAGTCGCAGCTGTCTCTGAGGCGGCTGAGAGGTGGCCTGGAAGAAGCAACTCTGAGAACTGGGTCTTTAAGGATTTTCAGCCTGTCATGGGGGCAGGGAGCAGCTCCAGCGAGATGGAGAATGAGATGGAAAATGTGAGATGGCTGCTGCTGAGGCCTTAGGAGGACCACGAAGCTCCCAGGGCTCCCAGTATTCCTGGCAGAGGGGCTTGGCCTGTGTCCCTGGGCACACTTTCTCCTGCACACACAAACTCACGTACCCATATTCACAGCGCATGCGCAGAGATCCACGCCCACTGACACACCGTCTCATGTACCCATTCAGGCACAGGCTTGTGCTCTCTGCTTTCCAGAAGCACACTTGCAGGCGTATTAGAGAGGAGACCCACTCAGAGAAGTACACAGACCCACGCAAGATACACCATACGTGTCTCCTCACACCCCCCGTTACCGGACAGACACAACACAGACTCACACCGTCTAGGAGACGGCAGGCTCCGAAACACACCCTCACACACCGCCAGACACGTTTGGCCGCGTCCCAGAGATGGACAGACCCTGGAGACAGTCTCAGACGTATCGGAAGTACACGTGCGTATGCGGGCGCAGACTTGGTACACAAACCCACTCAGACTCATTACACACAGGTGTTGGCACCCGCAGAAATCCACAGACCCACTCCTGCCAGGCAGGCACAGACACCGCCCATCACCCAGACACCCCCACTGTGTCTGCCACAAAGACAGCAAACAGCAGACCCAGGCTCACTGACCCGGGCTTGCACACACGGGCTCACAGACACACACAGCCAGGAGACACATGTGAACAGGACATGGAGCCATGACATAGAAGCAGGCCATGAGCACAGAGCGTTCAGATGTCAGGTCTGTAGCATTGGCTAGCAGGAGCCAGAGACCCACAAAGGAGGATGCCCAGACATGCTCTCACACACCACACACACACACACACACACACACACACGCTGGCTGTGACATTTCAGCCACACAGAAACACAGGATATCCTGGCCCGTGTCTCCCTGGAGCTTATGTGTACAAACTACTGTTTTCAGCGCCTCCATGAGGCTTCCTTCCACTAGGCTGCTGAGAACAGTGAGGAGTGTGACAGGGGCTTGATTTTCCAACCTCTGGGATCTGGGTGCCCTGGAGCCTGACTGAGGCTGAATGGTTTGTAGGCAGATAAAGGGCTGGGAGGTCACCGAGGTGGAGAAACTGCATCAAAGGCCCTCAGGCCCCGGACACACGACACTTGGGTTGGGGCCCAGTTAGCCAAACGGAGCAATTGTCAGGCCTGCCTGTGGGAGAAATAGTGCCCAGGGGCACCTCCCTCCTAATCTCCTCGGAATTTCCTGCTTGCCCTCATCTCCTGCCTCCTCCCCTTGCCCCTTTGCTGGGGCTGTGGAGGACTGTACCATTCCTGTCCCTAATGAGTGCCTGATTGTGCCTGGGAAAAGGAGACTGGGATAGGGAAGTATGTGGGCACTCAGAGGATGGGCCTGGAAGACTTCCTGGAGGAGGAGGCATTAGAGTTGAGGAGTTAGCCTTGAATGACTGCCTCTGTGTCCAGTGGCCGGGACCGTGCCTGGCACATCCTAGTGATTCAATAAATATTTGTTGCACGATTGAATGAAAGGCAGTGATCTGGGTCTGCAGGTGGGCTGCAAGCAGACTATGGGCTTAAAATAGAAGAGCTTGGGGGAGTGGTGGGCGGGGGCAGTGGTGAGGGGGAGACTGGGAAGGGGAGGTGGGCCCGCTCGGAAAGGGCACTGGGCGCTGGGCTGACTGAGGCATTGTGAATGCCTTGCTGGTAGGGGCTGTGTTGGCCTAGAGCAGGGCTAGGCACTGCCTCCTTTCCATGTGTCTTCAGCACGGGGCAGAAGACCCAGGGGCCTCTGCAGGGACGTGGAGAAATTCCACTTTGGGGATCCGGTCTGGGCCAAACCTTGCTTTGTTGCCTCTTCCCTGTACATGAACCCTGTGTTCAAGGCCCCTCTTCAAGCCTCAGTCTTCCTGTCTGTAAGATGGGAACTTAGGGGGTCCAGTGATTAATAATCTGCCTTCCAATGCAAGGGATGCAGGTTTGATCCCTGTTTGGGGAACTAAGATCCCACATGGTGCGGGGCAACTGAGCCCATGCACTCTAGAGTCTATGCTCTCTATTAAGAGAAGCTCCTGGATCACAGTGAAGACCCACTATAGCAAAGAAAAAACAAAGGGAACTTAATTCCTTTCTTTCTTTCAGAGCACTTGGGAGGATTAATGGTCAGGTATACAGCACATTCAGCACCATCCTGGGCATAGCAGAAGGGAGGGAGCCCCACATGTGTAGTCTCTGGGGCAGAAAGAGTTCCTCAGGGGAGGAGCTTGGCTAAGTTCTAAGCAGAGGCCTGACCAGCAGCCAAGGTTATAACTAAGATCATTCCCCTGGGTGCCCCACAGGCGTGACCTCATATGCAGTCACATTCTCTTCCTTCTGGTGCCAGAAGGAACTGGGAACTGGGGTGGGGAAAGAGCCTGGAGACTTGGGTGTTCTGGGCCGGGCTGGCCCTGGCAGTCACTGGAGGAGCCCCACAGGTCAGCGGATGGTGCTGGCCTCTCTGAGGAATGGTGGGGAGCTGGAGAAGGTGGGAGCAATAAGCCAGCCTTTCCCTTTTTTGGGGTCCAAGGCGGTAGAGAGCACTGTGGTCTGGAGCCAAGCCCACTTGGGCTTGAAACTTTGTTCTGCCTTTTCTTCTATGAGCTTTGCCTTTACAAGCCTCAGTCTCCTCATCTGTACAATGGATGGGCATGCTGATGGTGCTCGCCCTACAGTGTTGCTGTGAGCATTAAATACGAGAAAGCATGTATGTGAGGATTACCCGGGGCCTATAAGGTCTCAACAGCTCTGCACCCTCATCACTCGTTATCACCAGGCTTGGATCTGACTGCCCGTGAGCCCTGGGTTTTTGTTTTTAATGTTTATTTATTTATTTCATTATGTTGGGTCTTAGTTGCTGCACACGGGATCTGTGTTGCAGCATGTGGAATCTTTAGTTGCAGCCTATGGGATCTAGTTCCCTGACCAGGGATCGAGCCCAGACCTCCTGCATTGGCAGTGCGGAGTCTTCTGCCCTGGACCATGGGGAAATCCCACACCCTGGGTCCTTGACGACAGGGGTTGTGCCTGGCTCTGGGTGTGGGTCTTGGCATGGAGCAGGGGCCTGGGAGGTGTGTGTGCAGCTGAAGTGCATTGTGGGTATCCCCAAACACATCTCTCCCTGCAATGCCCACCCTTTTCCCTCCTGCCCCAAGTCAGGCCAGTGCTGCAGGCTCTCATCCAGAGATTCCTTTTTGCTGATGAGGGCTACTTTTGGGGATCCCACATTCTAGAAGTGGGGTGAAGAATCTCCCATTGCCTGTGCCTCAAAGAGAAGCTCAGACTCCAAAGAGTTTGGGGTTCTGTATCCAGGCTGGACCAGCTGTCTTTACCCTGATTTTGCCCCATATCCACATGAGTTCTTCAGGGTCAGGTGCCTTGACCTCTCCCCTCCACACCCCTCCTGAGCCCTGCCCAAGTGCCTGGGTGGCCTGTGTGGTCCTGCCTTTCTCAGCCTCACCTCACCCCAACTCCACCCAAGCTCTGAGCGCTCTGTGCACCCCAAGCCTGTCTCTGTCTTCTCTGCCGCTGGGCCTTTCTACTGCAGTTCCTCCCGCCTCCGTGGGTTTCCTCCTCCACCTTCCTGTGTTCAGCTCCAGGCCAGGCTCCTGACTTAGACACCTAGGCGCTTCCTGTGGGCTCCTTTGGGGCATTTACCTCTAAGTAATTACATTATTAACTAGATAATTACAGGTTTCATCCCCCTTCCCCACGCTCTGCATGAGGATACAGCTCTTACCCTGGTGGGACTTAACCCCTTCCTTTCACATTGGTGTCTGTAAACTGAAGCTCAGAGAGGTTAAGGGGCTTGCCAAAGGTCACACAGTCTGTAAGTGGCAAGAGGCAGAAGGACTAGGGTCGCTGGTGCTCTTTGCTGGATGCTAAGCAAGGGAATGGTGCCCGCAAAGGTTTGGAGGTGTGCGATGCTGGAGTGTGCTGGTGCCTCAGGCCACACCGCCTGGAGCCACTCCCTTGACTCTCCAACCTCGCCTTCCCTCCCTGTACACCTTTGAGGCTGTGCTGTCTCTGCTCAGATATTTGGCTGCAGCCCAGAGGCTGTTTGGGGGATGATTTTGAATTTTTTAAAAATTATATTTATTTGTATTTATTTTGGCTGTCCGGGTCTTCATTTCGGCACACAGGATCTTCAATCTTCGTTGCAGCCTGTGGGATCTAGTTCCTGGACCGAGGATCGAACCCAGGCCCCCTGCATTGGGAGTGCGGAGTCTTAGCTACTGGACCACCAGAGAAGCCTCTGGGGGACGTTTTAAATACATCCAGATCCAAATGCTACTTTCCTTCCTGTCAACAGAGAAAGGACAGGAGGGGCACTGCTGGGTGTCCCCGCTCTGAGCGCCCCCCAACCCAGAGGCATCAGGGGCTGCAGAGGTCTCGATGCTTTGGCTAGTGAGGCCTGGAATGGGACAGCGACAAGTCAGGCCTGGCCTTGGAGGTCAGCGGTGTCCAGGTGTCTCCTCCCTCCTCATCCCCTGCTGCCCATGCACACCTATGCCGACACACACACAGCTCCCCACCAGAGAGTGTCTGTGGTCTCATGCATAGAGCTGTGCCACATCTGAGGGGCTCACTCCTGATTGACTTTGGAGCCTTCTTCCTGACTCTCTGCTTATCTGTAAAATGGGCATCTATAGAATAGCACTTGCCTCAAAGGAATTGTTACTGAGGTAATGGACATTCAGAGCTCAGCCCGGTGCTGGCACAGGGTAAACCCTTGTATATATCAGCTATTATTACTGTCACTACTGTCCCATCAGAGACGCCGTCTAGTCTAGTTTACAAGAGCTCAAACTGGACTCGAAACCTGGCCATGCCGTTTAACGTGTGACCTCAGTCCCTCACCAGTCAGTGCGGATGGCTGGAGATACAGCGAGATACGTGTGCCGCCTGGCACAGTTGGTGCGCTCGGGCAGCCCTGTGCCTGTGGGCGTTTATTGCTCTTGGAAAGGCAAGTCCAGGACTCTGTCTTCTGCCACTGAGACCAGGCAGCCTCCATGCCAGTGGGAGGGGGCATTGTGTGGCATGGCCATGCCTGGCTGGGGTCCAGGCCCTCCTTCTCCAGGACCTTTGACCCTGACCCCACTAAAGCTAGAACCCAGCCCCCACACAAGGAGGCTAAGCGGGAAGCAGGAGTGCAGAGTCCCTCCCGGCTTGACTCCGGACAGTCTGGGGGACAGCGGGGTGTCCCAAGCCCCTCTAGACCACAGAGCCCCTGCCTGTGAAGGGATGAAGTCTCTGGGCCCCCCCGCCCCTGCTACTGCTCCTGCAGTTCCTGGCTTTCGAGCTGGAAAGGAAGTGGAGCCGCACAGCCTCTGCCCTCCTTGGGGTCCAAGTGCGATGATCTCATCTGGAGCCTTGTCAGACCCTGGAGGACGGGCAGAAGGGACAGCAGATGGCTGCCCTGGCCTCTCGGGGAGGCTGGCATGCTGCCCTCGTGGCCACTGCTGGCCCACCCTGCAGGTCAGCCCTTCCAGGCGGGGGCGAGTGGCCCGGCCAGAGCCAGGGTGGCAGATGGGCAAGCAGCCTGGGCTTTGGCCTGAGGGAGGGACCGTGGTGGCCAGGGTGGTGTGGAGAAGGCCGGCCAGGCGGAGGCTCCCAGGCCTCTGTGGAGTGGTTGCCATCCTGCAGATTGAAGCTTCTGGATCCTTCAGCTCAGCTGTCATTCTTGCTGGGTCTGTTGCCCATTGGTGGGTCAGGTTCCTAGAACCTGGGAAGGAAGTGATAAATTTGGGGAAGGTTTGAAATTGAGCGACGCTTCCCTGTGACTCAGATGGTATAGAATCCACCTGTAATGAAGGAGGCCCGGGTTCGAATCCTGAATTGGGAAGATCCCCTGGAGAAAAGAAGGGCAACCCACTCCAGTATTCTAGCCTGGAGAATTCCATGGACAAAGGAGCCTGGTGGGCTACAGTCCATAGGGTCACAAAGAGTCAGACACGACTGAGCAACTCACACTTTCACTTTTCTTTGAAACTGAGCAGGGGTGTAGTCGGGCTGCAACATGTGTTACGCTCCATGGAAGAAAAACAGGGTTGAGATGGACACGATGGGCCTAGAGGGATCTGGAGGGCTTCTCTGAGGAGGTGGCCTTTAAGTGGACTCTTCAAGCAGGACGGGAAGCCGGTAGTGGGAGATGCAGGGGAGGGGAATCCAGGCAGAGGCTTAGAGGTGAGATAGGTGAGGTATCTTCTGGCCTCTGGGAAAAGACCTGAGTGGCCGATAAGAAGAGGAGTTGGGGTTGGCAGGATCAGGCTTCTCTTTTGCTCTCAGGCCCGGTGATTTACATACAGTAAAATGAACTTTGGCAAGTGTATGGAGCTCTGTAACCACCACCATAATCATTCCATTCCCCAGTGGGTCAGATGGTTAAGAATCCACTTGGGCAGGAGACGCGGGTTCAGTCCCTGATTCAGAAGAGCCCCTGGAGAAGGAAATGGCAACCCACTCTAGTATTCTTGCCTGGGGGAAATCCCATGGATGAGGAGCCTGACGGGCCACAGTTCACAAAGAGTCAGACACTACTAAAGCGGCTGAGCTGCACCAGCTCTTGCCCCCGCCCAACATTCCCCCATACCACTTGGTGGCCAGCGCCTCCCTCCTCCAGCCCCTGGCAACCACTGATCTGTTTCCTGTCCCTATAATCTTGCCTATTCCAGAATATCATGGAAATGGCTTCATACAGTCTATAGCCAACTGAGTCTGACTTCCTCCACTTAGCATAATGCCTTTGGGCTTCACCCGTGTGGTTGTGGGTATCAGCAGTTCCTTCCCCTTTATTGCTGAGTAGTTATTATATGGATGTACCACCGTTTAGCTCTTCACCAGTTGAGGGACCTTTGGGCTGTTTCCAGAGTTTGATGATTGTTGAAGGATTTCACATAGGAGAATTAACGGTTAAAAAAAATCACTCCATGTACTAAGTGGAGAACAGATTAGTGGGGAGTAGACCAGCCATCCTGGGGACCAAATCCAGTGATTTGGTGATGAAGCTGGCTCACTGCGTGTGTGCTCAGTCGTGTCCGACTCTTTACGACCCCACCTGACTCCTCTGTCCTTGGAATTTTGCAGGCAAGAATACTGGAATGGGTTGCCATTTACTACTCCAGGGGAGCTTCCCAACCCAAGGATCAGACCTCCATCTCCTGCATCCCCTGTATTGACAGGTGGATTCTTTACCCACCTAGGAAGCCCGTAGGTACTCGATAATTCTTCATATAAAATGGCTGTGCCCTGCGGTAGCCAGGGAGGCTTCTTGGTGGAGGTGGCATTTGAGGTGGAGGGGTGAGAAGGTGGGAGACAGATGCAAAGAGGAAGGAGGCCCAGGCAGTGCAGAGTCCCCATGGGAGCTGGGTGGGCTGGGACCCCAGCTTCCTGCTCCTGCCCCAGCCTTGGTATCCCAGGGTTTCTAGAATGTGGTCTGCAGGGCCCAGATCAGGATTCCCTGGGGATGCTGGGTGAGCAGGCACCCGCCAGGGCCCACCCCAGCCCCATGTGGGCTGATGCTCTGGGGTAGGAGTTAGCCAGGGGACCTCAGCTCTGGAACAATCTCTTCCTTCTTGGCTGATAAGAGGCTACCCCCTCATGCGTTCAGGAACCTCCTGTCCCCCTAGCTCCTCCTGTCCCCTCTGGGCCAGCTGGGAGCTGTTGCTGGGGGCTCTCCCACCTTTTGCTACTTGCTGTGTTTCTTTAAGGGGCTTTGTGTTCGTCCCTTGCACCTCCAACCCCATGGGCTGGGAGACCTCACCAGCTGCTTTCCCAGTCCAGTTCCATCAGACGCATGTATCTGGAGCCCCTCCGAATGTTCCAGTAGCCCCAAATATAACCCCTCCCTTCTGTCCTCATTGTGCAGAGATTAATCATCTTACATTCCAGTAGGTTTCCTGCTGAAAGTATTTTTCCTGGAACATCTTGTATTTTTTTTGGCCATGCCACACAGTTTGCAGGATCCTAGTTCCCTGACCAGGTATCAAACCCCCACCCCCCACAGTGAGAGCCCCAAGTCCTAACCACTGGACTGCCAGGGAATCCCCTTTTCTGGAATATTTTAAATGTGGCTTGAAATCAGAGCTCTTCTCCAGCTTTATGCCCTGATGGTGGAGAGAGAGGGTCTGGGGTCGTTATCCAGACCCTACAGATGAGGCAGCTCCAGAGGAAACACAGATTCCGTTTTATTTTGTGCCGTGTCTCCCTTTAGTCTCTCTGCTGAGAGTAATTTTCAGAATAGTGTTTCTAAATGTTTAAAACAAAATGTAAAGGAAAGCAAGCATATGGAAATATAATTATCAAAGTATATATTTAAATGATGACATAGTAATAGGTGTGCTTATTAACTCATAAGATCTGGAAATAGGTCTACTAACACTGTAATTTCAAAGTACTGATGAGTGTAAAGGATATTTTGACATTTCTGCAACAACTGTTATATGCTATGAAAATCTATGTGGTTTCTTTTGGTGCCAAAGCCGTAAGTACTGCTGATACAACTGTGGTTTGTCCAGAATAGAAGGAAATGTTAATTTTTAGCTAGTGTTAGTGAAAAATAAAGGCGTGATTTTTTTTCCCCCTTACCACTGAAGTTCATGGGCTCCCTGCATTCTGGTGCAGATGAGAGAGCCTGAGTCCTGCTTGGAGGTGTCTCTGGGTGACCTTGGGCACAGCCCACATCGCTGTGCTCCTCTGTGGTTCTTTGCCCCTAGAACGAGATGGTAATTCCTGTGCTGCCTGGCCGTGGGGCTTCTGTGAGGACCCACGAGATGAGTCACGTGGAATGTCTCTGTAAACTGTGACGCCCCGTGCTGCCATGCAATGCCATGCTATTATTAGCGGTCGTGTGAGCTCATGTTTGGCCCTCCAGCCCAGCGTGGACCGAGAGACTCTTCCTGGCCAATTCCCCCAGGGTTCCTGGGAATCAGTCCGTTTGGGGGAACTGGCCTGCCCCTGAGAGGCTGCTTCCTGCAGGCTGACCTCATGGGTCATTAGGGAGTGTGGTGGGGATAGACTGAAATGTACTTGTGGGCACGGTGTGGGTGGGGGAGCAGACCCTGCCCATCCTCCTGGGTGGCATGGGGGTCTGAGGCCAGTGCTGGAGCAGCCTAGGCTCTCCCTCTTTTAAAAAAATTAGTTAATTAATATGGCTGCATCAGATCTTAGTTGGGGCACATGGGCTTCGTTGCTACACAGCATATGGATCTTAGTTCCACGACTAGGGATTGAACCCATGTCCCATGCATTGCAAGGAAGATTCTTAATCCTTCTGGGAAACTTCTGAGCCTCAGTTTCCTCATCTGCAAAGTGGGAACATTTTCCCCTACCTACCTCACAGGGCTGGTAAGGGGATCAGACTGTTGTGCATGTACTCCGCTTGGACTGGGCCTAGTAATCAGTGAGCTGTTTTTTATTTGAGGGCATGTCTAGACATGGGGGGCTAAGGATTCTAGGGCAGAGGGAGGGCTGTGAGCGCTGTGAGGAGGAGACCTGGGGAGAGGCGGGGCTGGATTCCAGGGTAAGAAGCATGAACCTAACACAGAAACCAGCAAGAATCAGGAAGGAAATAGAAAGCTACCTGCTTTTTCTTTTTTTCAAGTTTTTCCCAATAAACAGGTGTTACCTCTATGAAAGTGAAAGTGTTAGTCACTCAGTCATGTCCAACTCTTTGTGACCGCGCAAACTGTCTGTGGAATTCTCCAGGCAAGAATACTGGAGTGGGTTGGGTTGCTATTCCCTTCTCCAGGGGATCTTCCCAACCCAGGGATCAAACTCGGGTCTCCTGCATTGTAGGCAGATTCTTTAGGATCTGAACTACCAAGGAAGCCCATTACCTCTATAATCAGAGCAAAATAATTTTTTTTTTTTTGCTGCTCCGCACACTTTGCGGAATCTCAGTTCCCTGACCAGGGATTGAACCTGGGTCACAGCAGCGGAAGTGCTGAATCCTAACTACTGTACCACCAGGGAATTCCCAAACTAAATATTCTCTGTAAATGGAAAGTCTGACTACTGAGGCTGCAGCGTGGATGTCCGATCTAGTCTTCAGACCTCCCCCCTCTACTCCCCGTCCTCAGGTTAAACAATCAGGTTAAGCTTCAGGGGGAGGAGAGGTTACCTCGAAGGAGCGGCCAGAGCAGATGAGTTTGGAGGCCTAGCAGACTGGGCCCAATCTGGGCACCTTTCTTCAGCTTCTTTTTTTTTTTTTTTAATTCGTTTTTTAATTTTTTACTTGTTTCTTAGCCCTGCTGCATGGCATGTCGGATGTTAGTTCCCTGACCAGGGATCAAACCTGTGCCCCCTGCGGTGGAAGCAAGGAGTCTTAACCACTGGACTTCCAGGGAAGTCCTTCCTCAGCTTCTTTAGTCTGGCCTTTCTGACAGGGGTTGAGAATCAGGGGCCCCCAGGCTCCAAGGTGGGCACCTTTGGGCAGTGTGGCTGTTTTCTGTCTGCCGTGGGGGATGAGGTTTGGGTTTCCCCACCGATACGGGGTGGGGGGTGGTCTGTGACAACCTTACTGAGTAGGCACAGGGCTGGCAGAGTCCAGTGGAGTTTGGCCCCTCTCTCCCCACTTCCGTGCTTTTGGGGTGAGGGGCTCAACTGGGTCACTGAGAGGTCTTTGAAGGGAAGGCTGAGCCCCCCACTCCTCTGGCAATTCCTTACCAGCTCCCTCCATTGGATCAGACAGCCCCTGGATGCAGGAGTCCTGGGAGGTGGAGAGGCTCGGTGAGGTCTAAGAACCTCGGAGGAAAGCAGAGTTCTGCTCTTTGCCCGCTCCTCGTGTCCCAGAAGCCTCTTTCCCAGCCCCCACCTCAGACCCCGAAAGCTTAACCCGGCCTATGTCCCGCCTTCACCAGCTTCTGCTGCCCACATCCCAGCAGACCCAGCCATGCGGCCCACAAGCCAGCCTTTGTGGACTCAGCCTCTCCTGTGGACTGTGCCAGGAGGGGCTGACTGCATTCTGCCCAGCTGGGACAAACCCCCAAGGGCCCTGGGCCCCCCTTGGCTGCCACGGAGAGATGAAGCTGGCACGAATGCAACATCCTGCATTTTCAGAAATGGACTGTGGTGAAGGGTGGGCCCAGAGAGGCAGCTGCTCGTGTGAGAAAGATCATTCATTCATTCATTCATTCACTTCTTCAATAGATGCTTACTGAGACCCTGCTCTGTGCCAGGCCCTGGGCTGGGGGAGCTTGTGTGCTGAGACACAGGACTCTTGCCCATTTAGGGAAAAAGACTGTAAGGAAACACCCTGCCTTAGAGTCACTCGGGGCCCCCCATTTCCAGGGTTTCTGATTCAGTTGGTCTTGGTGAGGGTGTAAGAATTTCACAGTTCCCCGATGTAGCCCACACTGCTGGTCCAGGGACCACACTTTGAGAAGCACTTGATTCAGGACCAGGTGGAAGAATTTTGAGTGATTTGTATCCGCTATATTTTCTAAACTATTTCTATGGTCATCATTTACTTTCATCAGCAGAAAAATCAGTTATTTAAAAGGTTATTTTTTAAATGGTCCTGCAAAATTGACTTCAGTGCAGTGGGTGTGGTCCTGTGATGAGGGGTGTCACCTCTTATGATCTAAATGTCACACATCTTTTTTAAAAAATTTCATTTATCTTTAATATTTATTTATTTGCTGAATGGCCTTTTCATTGCAGCACGTGGGATCTTCGTCGAGTCATGTGGGATGTTTCGTTGTGGTGCATGGACTCTCTCGTTGTGGCACACGGGCTCCAGAGTGTGCAGGCTCAGTAGTTATGGCACATGGGCTTAGTTGCTCCTCAGGGATCCTAGTTCCCTGACCAGGGGTTGAACCCACATCCTCTGCATTGCAAGGAGGATTCTTAACCCACTGGACCACCAGGGAAATCCCTAAATGTCATACGTCTTTTAATGTAGCCGAGCATCATTAGTTGTGCATGCCCTGCACTTCCCTTTGGCTCCTCCTGAGCTTGGGATCCACTCAGACCCCCACATCCTCCTCATAAACATGTTCTATAAATGGTGTGGTGAGGATTTGAACACAGGCCCATCTGGAGGCTGGTTTAGCTTGGATTTAGCCAACTGGCCCACACTTCCTGAGTGCCGTTTCCGTTATGCTTCCTTAATCTTGCCAGCTGAAGTGCGTGTGGACCCCTCACTTCCTCATTTCTTTAACTGATGTGATCATTGACTGGCCCACTTCCTCCTCCACAGATTAGTTATCTATTTTATATATAGCAGTTCAGTTTCTCTTTTTAGTGAACAGTCTTATTTAATGCGTTCAGTCATACGAAAGGTAGATCCTTTTATTTGTGATTCAGCTTTCACATCTGCTATTAGACATAGTGATCATTGGTTTCTTCTCCCGGGTCTCCCCACTGCTACACTTTGTCTAGTGATTGCTGCAGGTTGGTGTGTCTCCTTATGGTTGTTTGCCTAACCAGACCTGCCACCATGCACTCAGGATGTTGGGCCCTATGCTGGGTGTGGGGGATTCAGCAGGGAGTGAGATAGACATGGAGAAGCTCCCTGCCCCTGCCCCTGGCACTCATAATGTCTCTGGGAGATAAACTATTAAATGAAGTATTACTGATGGGTTCATGTGGACAAAGGGGAAGTGAAGGACATCTGGGAACTGATGACAGAGGTGGTCAGGAGCTGCCTTGAGGAAGTGAGGTCACCCTCCTCACCCCAACCCCCTCCACTTAAAACCCAAGCTCAGATTCTTTTATTTTTTATTTTTTTGGTTCTGCTGGGTCTTCGTTGTTATGCACAGACTTTCCTCTCCAGTTGCAGTGCACGGGCTTCTCGTGGGCTTCTCCTGTTACAGCACAGGGTGTTCGGTAGTTGTGACCCATGGGCTTAGTTGCCCCACGACACGTGGAATCTTCCCAGACCAGGGATCAAACCTCTGTCCTTTGCATTGGCAAGCAGGTTCTTAACCACTGGACCGCCAGGGAAGTCCCAGACTCAGATTTTTTATTCAGCCCTTCAAAGCCCTGGATGGCTGACCGTTGTCAGTCTCCCCAGCCTCACCTTACCCCTGTAGCTTCCCTGGCCACTTTGCTGTATCCTGATACGCTGAGCTCTTTCCTGCCTCGGGGCCTTTGCACACACTCCCCCCACCCCTCTGTCTCATGGGTGTTCCTTCTGCCTCAGCTCAAATGTCCCTTTAGGGGTGGCCTCCCCAGCCATGTCCTCTAACATAGCACGTTCCCCCATCACTCTATCATCTTACCCACGTGTTTTGTTTTTGGCTTTTTATCTTCATAACTCTTAACAGTATCTGAGGGGTTTTTTAATCTGTCCATTTACAGTGTGTCTAGCCAGTGAGACTTGGGTCTCCACACAGACGATACAGAAAGGGCCACGTTCGTCTTGGTTGCCATGTTCCTTCCCCACTCCCCTGCTTGCACAGGGCCTGATATGCAGTTGGTGCCCATAAATGTTTGTTGAATGAGCCCTTTTCTGCTTCCCCACTGTATTAGTTTCCTCTTGCTGCTATAAGAAATTACCAGAACTTTAGTGGTTTGCAGCAATCTCGGATTATCATTTTACAATTCTGAAGATCAGAAGTCTAAAAACCAAGGTGTTGGCAGGACTCCATCCCTGTAAAGGCTCTGGCGAGAGTCCATTCCCTTTTCCTGCTTCTAGAGGCTGCCTGCCTCCGCTGGCCCTCGGCCCTTTCTCCACCTTCAGCGTACATCACCCCAGCCTCTGCCACATCACCTACTCCTGCTCTGATCGCTTTGCCTCCCTCTTTTTCTTTCTTTTACTTTTTATGTAGTTATTTGGCTGCTCCCGATCTTAGTTGAGGCACGTGGGTTCTTCAGTCGTCATTGCAGCATGCAGGATCTTTTTTTTTGGTTGTGGGACGCGAACTCTTAGTTGAGGCATGTGGGATCTAACTCCTTGACCAGGGATCAGACCTGGCCCCCCTGCATTGCGAGCGTGGAGTCTTAGCCACTGGACTACCAGGGAAGTCCCTTACCTCCCTCTTATATGGATGTTTATGATTACATTGGGTCCACCCAGAAAATCCACGATAATCTCCCAATCTCAAGATCCTTATTTTAATTATATCTGTACAGTCCCTTTGCCATGTAAGGTGACATATTCAGATTCTGGGAATTAGGATGTGGGCACTTGAGGGGTTGCATTGTGCAGCCTACCACTCTCAGACCCCCCTCCCCCGAGGGGTGCCTAGGACAGTGTTGGGTATGGCTTGTGCTCAAGCACTCTGGCCACTGCCACAGGGCCCAGCGACCTGACCTCTCCTCCCCTCTGCAGGATGAGATCGAGGAGCTGCGGGCAGAGATGCTGGAGATGCGGGACGTCTATATGGAAGAGGATGTGTATCAGCTGCAGGAGCTGCGGCAGCAGCTGGACCAGGCCAGCAAGACCTGTCGCATCCTGCAGTACCGGTTGCGCAAAGCCGAGCGCCGCAGCCTCCGCGCTGCCCAGACCGGCCAGGTGGATGGCGAGCTCATCCGTGGCCTGGAGCAGGACGTCAAGGTGAGCCTGGGCCCCCTCCCCAGTCCTCAGAGGCGCCCCTGCTGGGTGGGGTGGTGGGGAGGGTCCTGAGCCTGAGTGGGCCCTGGTCAGTTCACTCCTTGTGTGTCCCTTGGGCAAGTCCCATCATCTCTTTGCATGTCAGCATCCTCGTCTGTAAATGGGGATCCCTGATGAACTGATAGGCCATCAATATGAATCCTCCCAGCAACAGCTGCCGTGTGAGTCGCAGCCACACACCTGATGCTGGGCTCCGTGTTGTCTCTGCGCAGTTCCGTGGAAGTTTTCTTTCTTGTGCTGAAGGAGAGTAGTGAAGGTCTGGAGTTGGATAAGGCTGGTTTATATCTTGGCCCCAATATGCCCTAATTTTATGGTTTTGAGCAAGTCACCTGTGTTTCAGTTTCCTCATCTGTAAAATGGGTGTAACAGCAGCCCATGCCTCACAGGGCTTTATGAGATGAGATGAGATCAGGTAGGTAAGAGGTCACTGTAAACACTGAAAAATGTTAGCTACTATTATTATTCCCATTTTTCTGGGTGAGGAAAGTGAGGCTCAGGGAAAGGAAATACCTCTCCAAGGTCACGGGACCCGCTGTGTAGCTGGCAGAGCGCAGACTCATCAGCCTCCCATGCTGGCTGCCTGACCTCACTGTCCTCGGCTTCAGGGAGCCGAAGGATGGCCTGCAGTCTGGCGGGGGGAGGAGTCTGCCTTACCTGTCTGTGTGAGCCTAGGTCTGGGGACTGAGAAATCTGGGGGACCTAGCCCAACACCCAGCTCTCAGCACTCAGCCCAGCGTCATCCAGGGATGTAGGAGCTGGGGGTGAGGGCATCTCGCACAGCCTGGGGGCCTATGGGGTCTTCCTGCAGGGGGACCTCTGAGCCAAGGCTTGAGGCACAAGAAGGAGTGTTGGAGGAAGAGGGCACCTGTAAGCGGGTGAAGAGTGAACACCAACCCCACCCTGGACTTTGCGTCTCCCGTTGTCTTGCATGTGCCAGCTGCATCAGGTCTGCTGATGACGAAACAGAGCTCAGAAAGGTTATATCTCCAAGTCCAAAGTGCACAGGGACCTCCCTGATGGCCCAGTGGCTAAGACTCTGCACTCCCAAAGCTGGGGGCCTGGGTTCAATCCCACATGCCACAACTGAACATCTGGCAGACTGCAACAAAGATCGAAGATCCCACATGCCGCAACTGAGACCGAGAGCTGCCAAACAACTAAATACAAATACTTTTTAAAAAATCAAGAAACGAAGTGCTCCTCACTATGTGAGAAGACAGCATCTGGGATAAATGGTTACAGAAATATTCAAATTCCCAGCACCGGATTAAGAGGGTGGCGGGTGAAGGAGAGCCCTAGAGGCTTAGAGGAATCTGGGTTTGGGTCCAGGTAGTTGGGGCTTTCAGGCAGAGACCCAGAAAAGTCAGCCTTAGACGAGGAAGGCGTGGAGGAAGGCTGGAGCTGAGAGCAGACTGGCTGGGTGGCTGGTGCCTCCATGGGAGGAGCCGGGAGCAGCTGGTGTGTGTGCAGAGTGTGAGTGGGGAGGCCCCTGGAGTCTGGGCGGGGGGAGCAGGCCCCTTCTGTTGGGATTTGAACCAGCCAATCAGCAGTCGGCTTGCCCCTTCCCTCCCTCCTCTCCCTGAGCCTGCAGCTGGGGCGCTGAGCTCATCCATGCCGGCCTGGACTGGACAGCTCTGGCTGCCTCCCTCAGTCCCATGTGCTGGGGACGTTCTGGGGCGTTTCTCGGAGGTTCTCAGAATGCTGACTTCCCTGGTATCGCCTGGGAGGGCTTGATGGACCTAAGTGTGGAAAGGACTGCTTGCTGTCTGGAAGGGACCCTCTGATTTCTCAGCCAGCAAGAGCAGACTGGCATGGGGCCACTTCTTGGGGTCTCAGTTTCCTCTTCTCTTAAATGGTGGGGTTAGAGCAGCTGAATTTTCAGGGCTTTAGCAGCTCCAGTGGTTGTAGCAAGCAGGTGGATTATTGGTGTGGGTGCTGTGAAAGAAACCTCAGGCCTTGGTCCTCCCTCTCCCCCTGCTCCCCCAGGCTCTCTCACTCTTTGCTGGTTCTCACAGTTGGCAGGACCCACAGAATCTCAGCTGGAATGTTGTCCATCATGAGGAGGGCAGAGGTGGGGACAGAAACCTACTCTGCCACTCGCTTGCCCTGTGGCTTTGGGAGAGCTGCTTTGCAGCCTGAGCCTCAGTTTCCCCATGTGGAAAATGGGGGTGCAGCAAGTCTACCTGGAGAGACTTTTGTGAGGATAAGATGAAATAGTGTAAGTAAAGAGCATGCTGAGCACAGGGGCCCGCTCGGGATGCTCCCCCAGCAAATAAGTAAATGTTGGTTGGGGTGTTACTGTTATTGTTCAGGAGAAAAACTTAAAAGTAGGATGAGTGGCTGGGCCAGGGTGAGGAAGTGGGTGGAATCTCAGCCTCCCTAGATGGATAAGTATAGCCTGGAGGTTTGTTTACCATACAGATTCCCAGGCCCCAGCCTCAGGGGCTGGGATCCTGTGGGAGGGTATCAGGTTCCAGGAATCAGGGATGAAAATTCCCACCTGAAGAGACCCTTGTAGGGGGCCCCAGGACACACCAGTAAAACATTTCTTAGAAGCCGTTGCTGGAGAAAAAGTTTTGGCTTTGGGTTTACTTCCTGGGTGACTCGAGCAGGTTACTTTCTCTTTTTGTGTCTCAGTTTTCTCATCTGTACAATGGGGATGACATTCCCACCCTCCCTGGGTTCTTGGGAGCATGTAGCCACACTGAGTCCAGATGCTGCCTGGACATGGGGTGTTCCTCAGTGAGGGCTCTCAGCTCCTGCCCTGAGGATTCAGTGTGACAGAGATGCCTTAAAGCCTTAGGCTTAGGAGCCAAGGGACTGATGAGCGAGCTGGCTGTGGCCTGGAGGCTGCCAGTTGCATTTGGCAGGAGCCGGGCCCCAGCGCTGTAAACAGTGACCTCATGGCTGAGAGCATTTGTTTGTGCTTTGGGGATTTGCCCTGGTTTCCGGAAGCTGCAGCTGCTTTGCCTCCTGTAGTATCTCAGTCGCCCCAACTTGGGGATAGTTGGGAGGGTCGTGAGGGGATCACATGAGACAGGCAGGTGGGGCCCTTTGAGCCCCTGATGCTGTGAGCACACGTTGTGCTTTTTTAAAAAAATATATATATATATTTAGTTTTTGGCTATGCTGGGTCTTAGTTACAGCACATGGGATCTTCCTTGCCGTGCATAGGCTCTATGAAAGTGAAAGTGAAAGTGAAGTCGCTCAGTCGGGTCCGACTCTTTGTGACCCCATGGGCTGTAGCCTATCAGGCTCCTCCGTCCATGGGATTTTCCAGGCAAGAGTGCTGGAGTGGATTGCCATTTCCTTCTCCAGGGGATCTTCCCGACCCAGGAATTGAACCGGGTTCTCCCACATTGCAGGCAGACGCTTTATCATCTGAGCCATAGTTGTACCTTAATGGGTGGGGTCTTAATTCCCTGACCAGGGAGAGAACCTGCATCCCTTGCATTGGAAGGCAGATTTTCAACCACTGGACCACCAGGAAAGTCCCTGTGCTTATTATTAATACTTTTATTACCAATATTAACACAATGTGTTTTCAAGTTTCAGGCCAACAGCAGGCTCAGACTGAGAGCAAGACTCCAGAGCTGACCCACCTGATTTCAAATCTGGTTCTGTAGCTTCCTAGTGTGTGACCTTGGACAAGTGACCTTTTCTTTCTGAGCCCCAGAATGGGGATGATAAAGTACTTCCTGAGGGTTGAAAGGCACGTGGTGCGTGCTCAGGGAGTGACCTGATTCTGCCTGCTTACCTGTGGGAGCCAGGGGGCCAAGGACCACTGAGACTCAGAGAGGGGAAGGGACAGGCCCAGACAGCAAGGCTCCTGCCCTCTAGACGTGTGCTGTTTGTTGCTGAGGGCCTTCATCAGGGGCACCGGGCTCTGTGGGGATCTGAGATTTGTCCACACTGGAATTCTGTAAGCTACCTGACACTCGGCCTTCTTTACAAGGTACCCCTGGGGATAGAGAGCAGATGGAGATAGGGGTTCCTGGGGAAGGGGACAGAAGGCAGCTGGGGACTCATGGAAGGGATGAAATCCACAGAGTCACTCATGGACCCCAGAAGATCCAGGAATCCACACTGATCATGCCTTCTTGGTGGGGAGTGGGTCACCTGGTCACCAGGTTGAGGCCTAGGTGGGAATGGAGTGAACCCCAGGTGGAGACGAGCTTGCCCAGGTGGGAGTGTAGTTGGGAGAGGAGCCCCAGGTCCCCCCCAGCAGCTGGTCCCTCAACCCCAGTCAGGGACACAGCCCCCTCTGGACATTTGGGGGTGTGGGTGGTTGGGGGGGCGCATCCCCAGCCAAGTTTGGCCAGGTGCAGCTCCATGTGTCAGTCATTCACTCCTTCATTTCCTACCACCCATTTTGCTTGTTGGAGTCTCGGATCTGTTTGTTCATCCAACAGGCATTTATTAGGCACTTAGTATATGCCAGACTCTGCACTGCTACCGGGATAGAGAGATATGAAGGAGTCCAGACATGGCCTGGATTCTGGACCTCTGTACTCCACCAGTCCTGCCTGCTGGGGGCTAAGCAGATGGATGAGTGAGTGAATGAATGAATGAAGTATTCATCAGGACAGGGGCTCACTGGGTGACCTCACAGCCTAAAACTTGGGACCAGAGCCACAAGCCTGGGGCTGAATACCTCTAGCAGAAATACTGACACTAAACTCAAGAGTGAGGCTATGAGATGTTGGACCAAGTCGGATAAAATTAGTGCGCAGAGGTGAAGCGGTAATCTTAACAATGCATTACAAAATCATTATTCTTTTTTGGCCACACCACGTGGCATGTGGGATCCCTGACCAGGGATCGAATCTGTGCCTGCTGCATTGGAAGCTTGGAATCTGAACCACTGTACCACCAAAAGGTCCCCCAAATCATTATACTTTTGAGTACCTACTATGTTTCAGGCATCAGCCCAAGCCCTGTGTTGGTTATTCCCCACGACAGCCTTTGTGACAAAGCACTGTCACCCCCTTTTACTGATGAGCAAACCGAGACTTTAGATGGTTAAAAAAACTCCTGTCCTGGGTCACACACCCAGTGAGGGCTGAAATTTGGCTTGAAGCCAGTTTTGCCACCTGCAACGTCTTTGTTCTGCTAGTGAGGAATCACTCACCCCACTTTGTGGAGGGGGAAGGTTTTGGGGGGCCTAGAGAGACTGTGGAAGGAGCCTAGTGGGCCGGCTTCTGGCCGCCCTTGGAGATCTTCAAGGGTGGAGAGAGGCAGTGGGCAACAGAGGGAGGAGAGAGAGGGAGTGCTGAATTTCCTCTCTGGCTGTTGTTTTTTCTGGCCTGCCTTGCACACTGCCAAGGGGTCTGTGCTGAGCTGGGCCTGGGCCCAGGCAGAAGGCAGAGCCAGGGAGGGCCCTCTTCCCTTCCGGCGGGGAGGAGGTGCCACGGCCATTTCCGAGACTGGCAGGCCCGAGGCGCTGGGCTGTCTGCCTCACTTATCCTTCTTGCTGGCAAAAGTCCTCATACCCCTTGTGGAGTCCTGGCCACACGGTCCTTCAGCCAAAGCCCCTGAGGTCCCCCCAGCTCGGCCCACACTATCTCTGTTTGACTCTGAGCAGGTCATTTGCACTCTGAGCCTCTTATTTCCTTGCCAGCAAACTGGGGGCAGAATTGGGGTGAAGATGGGTGAATCTGGCACATAGCAGGCATTCAACAAATGCTGGTGCTCAGTCCTCTTAGGGATGGAGGTTATGATTTACCATCTCAGAAGGGCCTTCCTGGGACTTCCCTGGTGGGCCAGTGGCTAAGACTCCATGCTCCTAGTGCGGGGGCCCCGGGTTCGATCCCTGGTCAGGGAACTAAATCCTGCATGCTGCAGCTGAGACCTGGAACAGCCAAAAAAAAAAAAGAAGAAGGGCCTTCCTCATCACCAGGGACCCCTTTTCCTACCCTTTCACCCCCTCCATCAGGGGATAGGACAGGGGGTGTCCTTGAAGAAATGGAGCATTTTTGCAGCAGAGTCCTGGAGCCGGTGACCTGGGGTTTGTGGGTCTGTCAGCTCCTCCCGGAGGGATGACCTGGACGGCTGCCCAGCCTCTGTCATTTGGGGCATGTACTGTATCCCAGACAATTGGAAACAGGCCTCAGGGTCTGTGTCACACTGTGACCCCCAGCAAGCCATGCCCTCTCTGGACTCAGCCTCTCCCAGCAGCCGCCACCACTCACCCAGCACGCACTGTGCAGGCCCTGGGCCAAGCCTTTGGTGCAACAGCTGATTCAGGCCTCCTGTCGGCCCGTGAGATTGTGCTATTATTATTGCACCCATTTTGTAGTGAGGAGAAGGCAATGGCAACCCACTCCAGTACTCTTGCCTGGAAACTCCCATGGACAGAGGATCCTGGTAAGCTGCAGTCCATGGGGTCGCACAGAGTCGGACACAACTGAAGCGACTTAGCAGCAGCATTTTGTAGTGAAGGAGACAGAGGCAGAATAGGAAAATGATTTGCTCAGGAATATATGCTGGTCACTGGCAGAGAAAAAATGGGCTTCAAAGGGCTTTAGGGGAGCCTATCTTGCTCTGGGTTTCCCCTCTATGTATTATTATTTTTTTTAATTTATTTGGCTGTGCTGGGTCTTAGTTGCAGCATGTGGGATCTCTTTCGTTGTGGCATGGGAACTCTTAGTTCAGTGTGTGGAATCCAGTTCCCTGACTTGGAGAAGGCAATGGCACTCCACTCCAGTACTCTTGCCTGGAAAATCCCACGGATGGAGGAGCCTGGTGGGCTGCAGTCCGTGGGGTTGCTAGAGTCGGACACGACTGAGCGACTTTATTTTCACTTTTTACTTTCATGCATTGGAGAAGGAAATGGCAACCCACTCCAGTGTTCTTGCCTGGAGAATCCCAGGGACGGGGAAGCCTGGTGGGCTGCCGTCCATGGGGTCGCACAGAGTCGGACATGACTGAAGCGACTTAGCAGCAGCAGCAGGGGTTGAATCCGGACCCCCTACATTGGGAGCGTGGAGTCTTAGCCACTGGACCACCAGGGAAGTCCCTCCCCTCTCTTTAAAGTGAGCTTCTGGGACTTCCCTGACGGTCCAGTGGTTGGGACTCCACCTGCCGGTTCAATCCCTGGTCAGGGAGGATTCCACCTGTCGCAGGAGCCCGAGAGGAACATCTACTGAAGCCCGTGTACCTGGAGCCCGTGCTCTGCAAGAGAAGCCACTGCAAAGAGAAGCCCATGACCGCAACTAGAGAGTAGCCCCTGATTTCCTCAACTAGAGAGAGTGCGCATGCACTAAAGACCTAGGACAGCCAAAAATAAGTAAGAACATACATATATACATAAATAAAAATGAGTTTCTGGTCCTGCCATAGGCTCTTGAGAGAACTGGGCGAGAAGGTGGATGGGAGAGGCTTTTGGAAGCATTAAAAGATCCAGATAAATGTAAAGGCACTGCTAAGGATAGACAGGGCCTCTCACTTTCTAGGGGCTGGACCATGATGTGAACACAGGAAGCATATGGTTTCTGGGTTTGGGTTTTGGTTCTCCCACTTCCTGGCTGTGTGACCCTTGTTGAGTTACTTGACCTTTCTGTGCCTCAGTTTCTTCCTCTTTAAGTGGGGGTGATAAGAGTAACTGCCTGCCCTGGGGTTGCTCTGTGGCCAAGGTGGGATGGCCCTCAGCCTGCTCACGCCCTGCTTGTCACTCGCCTTTGCTCAGGTCTCTAAAGACATCTCAGTGCGGCTGCACAAGGAGCTGGAGGCGGTGGAGAAAAAACGGGCGAGGCTGGAAGAGGAGAATGAGGAGCTTCGGCAGCGGCTTATCGAGACTGAGCTGGCCAAGCAGGTACTGCAGACGGAGCTGGAGCGGCCGAGAGAGGTGAGGGTCCTGTCCTACCTGGAAGGGCCAGGCCTGGGCTGGGCAGGCATGTGCCAGCCCCACCCCAGCCAGCGTCTCTGAACCTCTGCTCTGCACTGTTATGCCATCCTGGCAGAGCTGTCTATTCATTCATTGGTCCAGCACATGCTCCCTGAGCACCTCCTGTGAGAACTGTGTGCTGGACACCAGGGACACAGTGGTGCTTGAGAGACACGTGGCTCCTGACCTCCAGGAGCCCAGAGGCCAATGAAGGAGACAGCCAGCCATCAAAGGAGCACAACTGGGTGCGAGATTACCTGAGAAGACATGCAGCAATGCCCAGCCTAGAGCCCAGCCCTCTGCGCCTCAGTCTCCTCATCTGTAAAATGGGATAGTAATACTTCCAAGTCATCAGAAGGACTAAGCGGGATATATTTTATGGATGTGCTTTAGGGACAGCCAGGCGCTCCCACTCGGTGTAAAGTCACTGCTGGGGCTGGCCTCTGACTGGTGTCTCAGCACATTTTTAGGACACAGCTGCTTCTTAAATGTGACTCCAGGCACCAGGCTCTCTGTCTTTGCTCAGGAGCGCCCCTCCCACCTGGCAGCCCGTTCTTCCTCCTGCCGTGTGTTAGGTGTACAACATGTTAAGCACCATGCCAGACACTTTCTATAATTTCCATAATAGGCCCAGTGAACTTGTGATTGTACCCATTTTATGGATGGGAAAATGGCCCCGAGAGAGGGAGGAATGTCCTCCAGGTCCAGTAGGGCCCACTGGGGTGCACTGATTAGAAACCACCAGCAGAGGCGATGCCTAAGGGCTGGAATCTTCCAGAAGCCAGCACTCTGCGTCCCAGACAGCCCGGGTGCCTTCTGGCCCCAGCTGGGCCTCAGCTGTCTGACTGCTCCCGAGGCATCCTAGGATCAAATGTTGTGCTGGGGCACAGGCCTCATCTTCCCGGGGACAGGCATTCCATCGTTCCAGGACACACCACGGCCCCGAGGCCAGAGCAGTCCTTCAGCTGCCCTTCCCGCTGGGTGTGTTGGTGTGATGTGCCAAAGGCTTCTCAGAGTGGAGAGGGAGGTATGTGCTGCTCAGGGCTTCCCAGGGCGGGGTGGTGCCCCCTTCCCTCAGGCAGCCTCCTGTCGCCTGTGACCTGGCCTGGCCTGGTGCCAGAGGGCACCGTCTCCGCACATCTCATTGCTGCCACCCTTCATAGTGAAAAGGAGAGACAGTTTCAGAAAGTGCCTTGGAGGTCAGGCTGTTCCTACTGTAAAAGAGGGGGAAAGGTTCGATGCATGAGAGAGGGTGCTCAGGGCTGGTGCACTGGGATGACCCAGAGGAATGCGACAGGGAAGGAGGGAGGTGGGAGGTGGGTTCAGGATGGGAACACATGTGCACCCATGGCTGATTCATGTCAGTGTTTGGGAAAAACCACTACAATATTGTAAAGTAATTAGCCTCCAATTAAAATAAATAAATTAAAAAAAAAAGAGGGGAAAAGGAGGCCCAGAGAGGGAGAGCTTGCCTGAGGTCACCCAGCCTTTCCTTGGCTGAGATGTGGCTGAGACCCTGAAGCTACCTCCCCTTTCTAAGTCTCAGTTTCTTCCTCTGTGACGTCAGGATAATAACAGTACCTAGCTTACGAGGTTCGTGATCAGTCATAAGATTCATAGCCATAGAACACTATGAAGAAGTTAGAAAGAATAAGGTAATATGGCAATTCCTGAAAAAATTAAACACAGAGTCACCAAATAGGCCAATTCTCTTTCTGGGTATATACCCCAAAGAATTGAAAAGAGGGACATGGGCAGATATTGGTACCCCCATATTCATAGCAGACCTCCCTTGTGGCTCAGTGGTAAAGAACGCCCCCTGCCAAGCAGGAGACCCAGGTTCGATCCCTGGGTCAGGAAGATCCCCTAGAGAAGGAAATGGCAACCCACTCAGTATTCTTGCCGGGAGAATCCCATGAACAGAGGAGCCTGGTGGGCTGCAGTCCCTGGGGTCCCAAAGAGTCAGACACGACCGAGGGACTAAACAACAGCATTCATAGCAGCGTTATTCACAGTAGCCAGAAGGTACAAGCAACCTACATGTCCATCAATGAACAAAGAAATACGTAGTATGTACTTACATTGTATGTGTAATCCCAAGAAGGAATGTGATTCCAACACAGGCTACAGTGTGGGTGAATCTCGAGGACACTGTGCTCGATGAAGTAAGCCAAACACGACAGGACAAGTATTGTATGATTCCACTCGGATGAGACACAGAGAGTAGTCAGATTCATAGAAACAGAAGTAGGCTGGAGGTTATCAGAACCTGGATGGGGGAGGGTGTGGGGAGATATTGTTTACTACATACAGCATTTCAGTTTGGGGTGATGATAAAGTTCTGGAGGTGAGTGGTGATTATACCACTGAATTGTACACTTGCAAGTGGTTAAAAATGGCAGATTTTATGTTATGTATATTTTACAACCATAAAAGGAAAACATGGTTAAAATGGCAAATTTTGTATTAGGTATACTTTCCCTTTTTTTTTTTTAAAGGTAGATACATATGCAGTGATGTGGAAAGATTTCTAAGGTACATTGTTAAGCACAAAAAGGAAATGATAGAACCATGCATGTTGTGCAATCTCGCTCATCATTTTGGAGACCTATACAGAACAAACTGGTTTTGAAGCATATGTGTCTATGCAAAAATGCATAGCCTGGAGGGAAATCGGGGGAAAAACCCGCTGAACTCTGGTGTTAGAAGTGGTGGTCGTTTATGACTGCTGTAGTTAGGGTTTTTTTTTAGGGGGGGCATGGTGATTATTAGTGAAATTTTAAATGAAGTCAAGCGTGTAAAGAGTCCTTTGTGGGGCCTGGCACACAGTAGATGCTCAGGAAACACTGGTTCACTTCCTACTTACTTATGTGGCTACAGCAGGTCTTAGTCGCATCATGCGGCTCTTTCGTCGTGACGCATGGACTCTTTAGTTGTGGACGAGCTTAGTTGCCCCACAACATTTGGGATCTTCGTTCCCCCACCAGGAATCAAACCCGTGTCCCTTGCATTGCAAGGTGGATCCTTAGCCACTGGACCTCCAGGGAAGTCCCTCACTTCCTCTTGAAGGTGATAGCAGCA
Organism: Bos mutus; assembly: GCF_027580195.1. Taxonomy (NCBI): domain Eukaryota; kingdom Metazoa; phylum Chordata; class Mammalia; order Artiodactyla; family Bovidae; genus Bos; species Bos mutus. Next base: position 50,194,587 of record NC_091629.1, on the reverse strand, counting down.
GAGTTGGTTTAGCCTTCCCTGATGTCCCTTGGAGTCTTAGGATCTGGGCAGGGAGGCGTGGCCCTGTGTTTATTGGCTGGTTGCCCTCTCCCCTCTCCTTCTCTTTCCTGATATGGTTTCTATGGAGACAGGGGTCCCTTAGCAATTCTGCCAGAGCTGCTCTAGTCCCATCATCGAGATCTGCCTTTGCCATCCTGACAGGTTGCTGTGGCGATGCTGTCACCCGGCTGGGAACAGGAGCCCCTGGCCTGAACTGATGTGGTTGCTATGGAGACGGCACTTTGCGGGAGAGAAGGGAGGGTGGCCTGCCCCAGCCATGTCTGCAGTGGCACTGTCGCCAGCTGGATTGAAGCTCAAAAACCGTAATAGCAGCCCCCCAACCCCAATCCAGGATCACTCCCCTTCTTTGTATTTTAGGCATAAGGCCAATATCAATGTTGATGGGATTTATTATAATAAAGCTGCTGTGTCTGAGCGCTTCTGTACCAGGCGCTGCACTAAGCATTTTATGTGTCTTCACGTGGTGTAGCCAACAGCCTCCCAAGGTACATAGTGATTTTTGTCCCCATTTTATTTTGTTTTCTTTCTAGCCATGCTGCGAGGCTTGTGGGATCTTGGTTCCCCAACCCAGGACTGAACCTGGGCCCCTTGGCAGTGAAGACTCTGAGTCTTAAGCCCTGGACATCCAGGGAATTCCCATTTTGTCCACGTTCTATAGATGGTACTCCTCTTGACAATTGTTTAATTGCAATATAGTCCACATACCATAAAAGTCACCATTTTATGTGTTTATTTTGGCTTGTGGGATCTTAGCTCTGTGACCAGAGATTGAACCCAGGCTCTTGGCAGTAAAAGTGTGGCGTCCTAACTGCTGGACCACCAGGGGAAAATTCACCATTTTAAAGTGTACAATTCCATGGGTTTTAATATATTCATAATGATGTGCAACCATCACCATTATCTAATTCCAGAACATTCTGTTGTCAACAGTCACTCCCCCCTCCGGCCCGTGGCAACCTCTCATGTATGAGTGTATGAGTGACATAGAGACTCTCTGTCTCTATGGTTTTGCCTATTGTGAACATTTCATCCAAATAGAATCATGCAATGTGATCTTTTGTGACCGACTTTTTTCACTTAGCATCATGTTTTCAAGGTCTATGTTGAGACAGGTGTCAGTACTTCATTCCTTTTCCTGGCCATATAATAATCCTTTGTATGGAGAGACCACAGTTTGTTTATCCATTCATCAGTTGATGGGCATGGGGTTGTTTCCACTTTGGGGGCTGTTATGAACTAATGCTGCTGTGAGCCCTTGTGTACAGGTTTTTGGGTGGACACGTTTTCAGTTCTCTTGGGTGTATACCTGGAGTGGACCTGCTGCATGTAGACGGGATAGGAGAAAGGACTCTTTGCGTCTTCCAAAGGCACACTGACTCTCATGGCAATGCCCCTGCGCTCCTTGCCCCATCCAGGGGCCTTCCCAGAAGGAACCCTGCTGTGTTTCAGGACCTCTGAAGGGGCTGCTTATTCCACTGAGGACCTCCTTCTCTGGCCTGGGCTTCTTGGCCTGATTCCCACTCTTATGGGTTAAGAAGGGCACTGACTATAGCATCAGTTCACCTGGGCTCCCCTCTCCGTCTGCTGGATTCATCATGTCGTGCAGCCCTGCTATGGCCTCTGTGCTGCAGGACGAACTTGAACTTGGAAGTCACATGGGCCTGGGTTTGAATCCTGGCTTTGCCACTTATTGGCAAGTAACTGTAGCATTGGGCAAATCGTGTAACCTTTCTAGTGCTCAGTTTGTTCGTTTATAAAATGGGACTATGAATCCCTGCTTCTCAGAGGTGTTTGTGAGAATTGATCAAGACAAAGCAGGTAAGGACTTGATCAATGCTGGTTATCAGTATTGTGTCAGCACCCTGACAACCTCTATGATGGCTGTGGTCCCGAAGAAGTATTTACCTTAATCTAATAACTATGCTTCTGGGACATGCCTGGTGATCCAGTGGTTAGCACTCTGCACTTCCAATGCAGGGGGGTGCGGGTTTGATCCCTGGTCAGGGAACTACGATCCCACAGGCCACAAGGCGTAGCCAAAACATAAAATTTAAAAAATAAGTCATAAGTAAATATGCTTCTGCTGCCTCTAGCAAGAAGCTCTCCATATCAGGCTGCCAGTTGCCCACAGAAGGAGCAGTTAAGTTGCAAGACTGCGCTTGCAGTTGGCGGCGTCTGTCCCAGTGATTTGATCTGGGGCCCTTGTCAAACCACTCTCTGTTCCCTCCTCCCCAGTGGTCTCCCCCAGCCAGGAACCACACCCACTCTCTAGCTTCTTCAGCCAAGAATGCCTCAGTCTTTGAGATGCACCCCCAACCCAGATCCCCCTCCACCACCACCACCACCACTCCGGAGGAAATTTCATCCACACAGCACAGTCTGTGTTTTCAGGAGACCTTTCCAAACATCCCCTCTAAACTGGGTGAAAATCTACCCAACTGTTTTGGCAGAAGGCTCATTTTATTCCTTGAAGGTTGGTCTTTGTTTCCTGGCAGGATGGAAGGTATTAGCAGGCAGGGGGCCGCTGCAGTTGTGTTCTGCAGCCTCTCCAGTGCAGGCTGGGGGGGGGCGCGGGCACCATCCTGGTCTCCCCAAGAAGGGAGAGAAGGGCAAGTGGGGACAGAGTTCCTGCTGCTACTAGGAGCCGTTAGACCAACGATGCTTAGAGGCGCCACCCTGGCTGCCCAGAGGCGGCCTTGTGCGTTGCTCGTGGGTGGGGAAGCCCCCTGCTGCTTGGCGGCCAAGGAGTGTGCCCTCGGGGTCCGGTACATGTGACTGGCATTCCTGTGGGTGCTCAGGCGTTGTCCTGCCCCGCCCCGCCCCATCCCACCCTGCAAGGCTCAGGAACAGAACATCTGCCCCTGGGGGCTCCACAAAGGGGCTCTGACGTCCTGGCTCCCTGGAGGGAACCCCGCCTGACCAGCTGCTGCCGTGCAGAGGGGAGGAAGGTCTGTGTGCTCTGTGAGCCTGCCTTGTTTTCCCTCCAGAGCCGCAGAGCACTATGGGAGCCCACGTGGCTGAGATGGGGTTGGGGCAGGGTCCGTTCCATCCAGAAAAGACTGGAGCCACTCTGGTCCTGAAAGGTTTCCTGCTTCAGCCCCTCTTCTCTGCCCACTGCCTGTACTTTCTTTCTTTTTTTAAAAAATTAATTTTTATTTATTTGGCTGCACTGGGTCTAAGTTGCAGCATGTGGGATCTTTACCTGTGGCATGTGGGATCTAGTTCCCTGACCAGGGATTGAACCCGGGCCCCCTCCATTGGGAACGTGGAATCTTAGCCACTGGACCAGCAGAGAAGTCCTGTCCTCCTTTTTTGGTGGGCACTCAGAGCACCCCCTCTGCCTATTGAAAAGGCATTCATGACTTTCCTCGGGGAAAGTACGTTAAAAAAAAACACAACAAAATAAAACCCTTTACTATAACTTTCTCCTTCCACCTGACAGTTAACATATGCTTAGTAGAGAAAGACTACAAAATACAAGGAAGCCATAAGGAGAAAAAGTTTCACCTGTAGCCCACTATTCAGAGGGAATTCCTCTGCGTAATTACCAGATTACTATTTGGGTCGGAGTTCTTTCCAATCTGTTGTATTTCCAGTATGTTTTTCTATGTGTGTGCACACATATTGAAATGTACATATGCATTTGTTTTGACTAGAAAAGTAATACAAGGTCAGTGAAACAAAAATTTCATTACAAAAACACATAAATGCATGCCTAGCATACCTCTAAGGCTGGACACAGCAGACTCTGGTTGCCTTGGTTGCCTGGGGTGAGACAGCCGGTTAATGGGTTCACTGTATTCCCTGATGCCAGGAAAGATCGAAGGCGGGAAGAGAAGGGGACGAAAGAGGATGAGATGGTTGGATGGAATTACCGACTCAATGGATATGAGTTTGAGTAAACTCCGGGAGTTGGTGATGGGAGGCCTGGCGTGCTACGGTCCATGGGGTCGCAAAGAGTCAGACACGGCTGAACAGCTGAACTGAACTGAACTGTATTCCCTTTTGGATTTTTTTGAAGTTAAATGAATGTGAGTGTGCTCTCCAAAATATAAGAAATGATAAAAACCATACATAAAAGAAGAAAGCCTCCCCTAACCACTTCCCTCAATTCGATGCCTGCTTCAGCCTAACCCATGGTTTTAGTTTGTGCCTTTTCAGGCCTTTATGCTTTACAATGTATAGTTGTTTCTGTATGTATTTTTCAAAATAAAGATGGGATTATGTTATAAGCACAGTTTCTGTAACATACATGATAATGTAGCATGAACACAGGCTGTCTTTTTAAATGCTGGATGTTTAGGGGTTTTCTTCTGCTTAAGGTGCTTATTATAAAAATCAAAGATCACAGAGCCAAGTAAACATAGGAAGGAAAAAAGTCTAAAAGAACACCATCTATTTCAGTATTTTAAACACAGAGCCAGAGGTCTAGAAGGAGCTCCAGCCAACCTTTGGCTGTGGTCACCCTCAGGAGATTGGGTGAGGGTATAAACAGGGGGACTCCTGCTTTGTCAGCATAGTATAGATTTACAGTGAGAATATAGCTTTATGTATTAATTTACTTTTTAAAAATTATGTAATTTTTAAAAAACTTTAAGGAGAAAACACTGGTGGACTATGTCTTCACTCCTCTCAAAAACATGTGGGGTTAGAAAGGTGAGAAGTGCAAGCTCTCTGTACTCTCCTTGTTTTCAACTGGGTGTATATTCTTTAAATCATATCCCCCACCATGCACACACACACACGTATACCCACATGCATGCATGCACACACGTGTCTTATTTTTATAAAGATGTAACACGTTCTAGTTTTTTTAAAAAATCATTTTATTTATGTATTTATTTTTGGCTGTGCTGGGTTTTTGTTGGTACTTGGGCTCCTCTCTAGCTGTGGTGCGTGGGCTTCTCGTTACAGTGGCTTCTCTTGTTGCGGTGCACAGGCTCTAGCGTGTGCGGGCTTCAGCAGCTGCAGTGCATGGGCTCCGTAGTTGCAGCTCCCCGGCTGTAGAGCCCAGCCTCAATAGTTCTGGTGCAGCCACTTTGTTGCCTCACGGCCTGTGGGATCTTCCCAGATCAGGCATCAAACCTGTGTCTCCTGCATAGGGAGGTGGATTCTTATCCACTGAGCCATCAGGGAAGCCCCCCTCTAGCTTGTCTTAAATAACAGCTTTCTTGAGATATAATTCATTTACCATAAAGGTTGTCTTTTTTAAAGGGTAGAGTTCAGTGGTTTTTAGAGTACTCAGAGTTGCACAGCCATCACGGCTCTCTAATTCCAGAACATCTTCATCGCCCTAGAAAGAAACCTCAAGCCATCGAGTCACTCCCCACTCCCTCTTCCTCCCTGGCAACCACTAATCTACTTTTGGCCTTTGTGGATTTGCCTCTCCTGGACTTTTCATGTAAATGGAATCATATGCGATGTGTCCTCCTGTGACAGGCTTCCTTTACTCAGCACAGTGTTTCCAAGCATGTTGTAACATCGATCAGGACGTCATTCTTTCCCATGGCTGACGAATATTCCCCTGGGTGGATATACCATGTTTTATTATCCATTCATCAGTTGGTGGACGTTTGGGTTGCAGGTTTTGTTTTACAGTTTCCTTCCTTCTGTCTCAGAGTTTATCATGTCAGTGAATTTCACTCTCCCACTGCCCTTTTTAATGACTTCAGGTTTTGTATCATCTCAGTCCTTTATATGTGATGGCTGGGACCTCTCAGTGCCTCTGGGAACCCCTGGCTCCCCTTCCTGTCACCCACTTGCCTCCTCCAGGAGGTCTGCAGTAGTCATTTAATCTGTAGCTCAGTTTTGTAGATGATGGAGTGGAGTTTCTGGGAGAGGAAGTGGTTCACCCAGGCGTCCCACCTGAGTTCCCGGACCCACCCATCAGCTTGTGATGTGAAAGTGTTCTGTGCTCAGTTCTGTCTGACTCTTTGCAACCCCATGGACTATAGCCCACCAGGCTCCTCTGTCCATGGGATTTTCCAGGCAAGAACACTGGAGTGGGTGGCCATTTCCTGCTCCAGGAGATCTTCCTGACACAGGGACCAAACCCGGGTCTCCCGCATTGCGGGCAGATTCTTTCCCATCTGAGCTACCAGCGAAGCCCAATACACTTGCGATAGGCAGGCCCAGATCTGCAACCCTGACCGTCTGACTCCAGACCCCGCACCTCACCACTGCGGGAGGGGGTCTCTCTCTGAGCATCCCCTTCCCAGACCTCTTTTGTGGGAGGAGCTCTTTGTGGAAAGACTTGTTTTGTGACCCTCACCCACCTTCCCTACTCTTACCTCCTAGCTTTTGAAAGATTCCCCCATCAGCCCTTCTCAAATACTGCCTTCCTGCTCTTGGCACCCAGCGTCTGAAATATCAGCCTCTGCCTTCCTGCCTCATTTACATTTCAAAAGGTCTCTTTAGAATTTGATTGGGCTTTAAGATAAACTTAAGAGCCTGTCTCGGGTTCATCTTCCTCCCTAGCTCTGTAGTTCCAACCTTAGCTGCACATTAGAATCACCTGGGAAGCTATTTAAAAATACTGATGCCTGGGACCTACTCAGACCAATGATGTGAGAATCTCTGGGGCTGGGATCTTGGGTATCACTTTTTAAAATTTCCTCTAGGTAATTCTGATTTGCCCTCAGGTTGAGAGCCACTGTGCTGGGTCCGCCCTGGCCTCTGTTGAAGAAGATACATTTTCTCCTTCCAGTTTTTGGAGCTAGAGCAAGAGTTCTGTCCAGAACTGGTCTCTGGTTTTGCTGTGGGACCTCTCTCTTGCCTTCAGTAAAGAGGAGGCTTGGTTCTCACCTACAGGGGTGGGGTGTGAGAGGTGGTGGACAGGAAGCACATGTATTCAAACTACTTGGAAGCATGCTCAAAGATTACCTGCCCGACTTGAAAAGTCAAATGCAACCCCAAAGTGGTTTTATACTCCACTAAGTGAAATACTTACTCCTCTCAAGGGAAGACGTGGTCAATGGACTCATGCCTCTGAGTGACTTTTTTAAATGCTGAGAAGCTTCAGAAAAGATGATTGTAACAATTCCTCAAATTCCCCTCTATAGAACTTGTGCTATTTTGCATTCTTGCCACTGATATTGAGTGTTCCTGTTTTTCCATCGCCTCATCAATAGAATGTGTTGTCAGATGTTTGGATTTTTGCCAATCTGATAGGTGAGAAATTGTATCTCAGTGTAGTTTTAATTTGCATTTCTCTTCCATGAATAGGGAACCATCTTCCTATGGTTGGAGCTATTTACCACTCTTTGCCTGTGAACTGGTTTTCATCTCTCTAGCCCATTTCTCTGTAGGTTTGTTGGACTTTATCTTGTGACTCTCTTTATGTATTTAGGATATTAACCATTTGTCAGTGTCATACACTGCAAATATTTTTTCCCAGTTAGTCATTTATATTTTTACTTTTCTTAGAGCATTTCTTTGCCCCAGATAGAATTTGCTTATCTAATCAAATGTATCAATTTCTTCCCCTATTGCTTCTGTATTTTTGTGTTTTTTTTTTTTTGGCCTCATTGTGCAGCCTGTGAGATCCTAGTTCCCCCAACCAGGGATAGAACCCTCGCCCCTGCACTGGGAGCATGGAATCTTAACCACTGGACCACCAGGAAAATCCCTGCTTCTGTGTTTTTGAATCATGATGATTATCAGAGCCTATCTGCATGAAAACCTACCATTTACATTGTAAAAAAAAGATCAGTTCCTCATCATTTCTAAGCCTCTTATATAATTATGATTTGTTTTACCATATTCATTTTGTTTATTAATGTGTGTTAGTCACTCAGTTGTGTCCAACTCTTTGCGATCCCATGGACTGTAGCCAGGCTCCTCTGCCCATGGAATTCTCCAGGCAAGAATACTGGAGCAGGTTACCGTTCCCTTCTCCAGGGGATCTTCCCGACCCAGGGATGACACCCTGGTCTCCCACATTGCAGGCAGCTTCTTTACCATCTGAGCCACCAGGGAAGCCACCTGGAGTTCCATGTAAAAGTGATATCATACAGTATTTGTCTTTCCCTGTCTGATTTATTTCACTTAATATAAGAGAAATATTACTGTTTACTAATATCCACTCTGAATTAAAGTTCTCACTACAATGCCGGTTCCTTGAGCTCAGGATTCCCCCTGAGATGGAGATTTGCATGCAGAGGCTTATGGAAGCGTCCTCCTGGAATAACGCCATCAGAGATGGAGGCAGCAGGAGAAGCTGAGTTGCGGAGCATTCATACTCATGGCCTCAGCTGATCCAATGGGGAGCTCCAGAGCTGGTGTGGGAAGAGGGCATGGACTAGTCATTGAATGTGGCTTCCCCCCATTGCCCCCCTTGCCCCCACAGGGAGGGCACAAGACCTTGGTTGAGGTAATTGCCCTCAGCCAGTGACCATCGCTGGAAGGGGGACTAGAGGAATGTTCTAGTACTAAGGGGAGGATCTGGGCATAACACTCCAATATCCCCCTGGTACCTGTCTGTCATGGTCCCTGCTGTATTCTCCATGCCTTACTCTGCCTGGCACATGATGGGTGCTCAGGGAGTCTTTGGTGAATGAATGAAAGACAAACAAGATTGGAAACCCAGATTTTCCAGGTCTTGGGCTCAAGCCGATTAGATCACAATTCTGGGGTGGGAGAGAGGGGAGGAACCCTGGGCAGGTGGGTTCAGAATCGTCTTAAGTACTGACCTGGCTCTCCATTTGCAGTCTCTCGGTGGTCTTAAGACTCCTCTAACTCAGCAGTTGGTGCTGCTCAAGGCTGGCCATGGCTGGGCTGGGCTGGCTGGGGAGGGCAGCATTTCTCAGCAGAACCCTGGCTACCACGACTGCTCTTGGATGTGCATCACCCTTGTGAGCTTTCAGTTCAATTTCTTTTTAATCCTCCTCCAGCACTCCTTGAAGAAAAGAGGAACGCGCTCCCTGGGGAAGACGGACAAGAAGTCTTCGGTGCAGGTACTTCTGGTCAGCCTCCACAGCCGCAGGCAGCATAACCCCAAGTGGCAGGTTTTAGTCTGAAGGCTCCTGGCTTAACAAGTGGCCTGAGGAGTCCCCAGAGGTGTCCACCCCTCCCCTGTTTCTACTCCGTCCTCCCCTTGTTCATTTTCTTAGCTTTGATGCCAGCTTTACTTCTCCAAACTACGCCCTGAACCCGTGGTTCTCACATGCTCTGCTCTGTATAGTGCTGTCTGTAGCACAGGTCAGGCACAGAATACAGTTAGTCTCAAGTGGTTCTGGATGATCAGGGTGTCAGGCACTTTTTATATATTGTCTCCTTTAATTTTCTTCATGGTCTGTTGGGGGCGGCGTTATTGCCCCATTTTACAGATGAGAAAACTGCAGTAGCAATGGTAGTAGTACTAGCAGCAACAGTCACACTGACAGAATGTCACTTACTCCAGGAAGCCCTCCTGGACTCCTCAGGCTATATGTGTGCCCCATTTGTGTGCTGCGTCCGCCTCTCTGCCTCCTCTCTGGACCCCCAGCGCCTTAAGTGTCAAGACTCTCTTCCCAGCACCTAGTAGTTAGAGCTCCCGAAACGGTGTGGCTGAGCCTCCCAACACTAACTTTCCTGGCTCCTGCCTATTCCCTGTTCCCCCTCCGGCCCCAGGAGGACAGCGCGGACCTGAAGTGCCAGCTGCATTTTGCAAAGGAAGAGTCGGCGCTCATGTGCAAGAAGCTCACCAAGCTGGCCAAGGAGAACGACGGCATGAAGGAGGAGCTGCTCAAGTACCGCTCGCTCTACGGGGACCTAGACGGTGCCCTGTCGGCGGAGGAGCTGGCGGACGCCCCCCACTCACGGGAGACGGAGCTCAAGGTGCATCTGAAGCTGGTCGAGGAGGAAGCCAACCTGCTGAGCCGCCGCATTGTGGAGCTGGAGGTGGAGAACCGCGGCCTGCGGGCCGAGATGGACGACATGAAGGATCACGGCGGCGGCGGTGGCTGCGGGGGCCCCGAGGCTCGCCTGGCCTTCTCTGCGCTGGGCGGTGGCGAGTGCGGGGAGAGCCTGGTGGAGCTGCGTCGACACCTGCAGTTCGTGGAGGAGGAAGCCGAGCTGCTGCGGCGCTCCTCCGCGGAGCTGGAGGACCAGAACAAGCTGCTGCTGAGCGAGCTGGCCAAGTACCGCTCGGAGCACGAGCTGGACGTGACGCTGTCGGAGGATAGCTGCTCGGTGCTCAGCGAGCCCTCGCAGGAGGAGCTGGCGGCCGCCAAGCTGCAGATCGGCGAACTCAGCGGCAAGGTCAAGAAGCTGCAGTATGAGAACCGCGTGCTCCTCTCCAACCTCCAGCGCTGTGACCTGGCTTCCTGCCAGAGCACGCGGCCCATGCTGGAGACGGACGCTGAGGCTGGCGACTCCGCCCAGTGCGTGCCAGCTTCCCTGGCTGAGGCCCCGGGGCCCGGGGCCGCTCGGCTCTGCCGGGCCCGGGAGGCCGAGGCCCTGCCGGGGCTGAGGGAGCAGGCCGTCCTGGTCAGCAAGGCCATCGACGTCCTGGTGGCCGACGCCAACGGCTTCTCTGCCGGCCTACGCCCCTATCTGGACAACGAGTGCGCCGACTTCCGGCTGCACGAGGCCCCAGACAACAATAGCGAGGGCCCCAGGGACGCCAAGCTGATGCATGCTCTCCTGGTGCGGCTGAGCCTGCTCCAGCAGGAGCTCAACGCCTTCACGAGGAAGGCAGACTCGGTCCTCGGGGGCCCCGTCAAGGAGCCTCCGGAGCCCTTCTCCACACTGCCTGCCTTGAGCTCCCAGGGGCCCTCCAAGGAGATTCTTCTGGCCAAAGACCTTGGCTCAGACTTCCAGGTAAGACGTCCCAGGCAAGGGCCCTATTGCTTTTTTTTTTCGCCTGGCCGCACTGTGCAGCAGGCAAAACTTCTCCAATCAGAGATCGAACCCACGCCCCCTGCAATGGATGCGTGTGAAGTCTTAACCACTGGCTGTGCAGTGCTAAGTCGCTTCAGTCATGCCCGACCCTCTGCGACCCCATGGACTGTGGCCCACCAGGCTCCTCTGTCCCTGGGATTCTCCAGGCAAGAATACTGGAGTAGGTTGCCACGGCCTCCTCCAGGGCATCTTCCCAGCCCAGGGATCGAACTGGTCTCTCTTAAGTCTCCTGCATTGGCAGGCTGGTTCTTCACCACTAACACCACTGGGAAGCCCCTTAACCACTGGACCACCTGGGAACTCCCCTATTACTTTTTATATATTTGTGTGTATACACACACACACACACACACATATATAAACCTTTTACTGAACCATATCGTACAGAGACACACACAAAACACAAATGTGCAGCTTAATGAATTTCCCCAAGGTGAGCACACCCATGTCATCATCAAGATGACAAGAACCCCAGCAGCCCCTCCTCAGGTCCCCTGTTAGCCACTGTCCCCACTCCCAAGGTAACCCTTCTCTCAATTCAGTTCTGTCTTTGAACTTTGCATAAATTGGATCACACAGAACACACTCACCTGCGCCTGACTTCTTTCACTCACCATTACGTTTGCTGTCTCAGGTAGAAGTAGTTCCAAGTGTTCTCCGGACCAGATATGACCTCATGGAGTGAATATACCACAGTTCCTTTAGTCGTTCACCATTGATAGATACAGGCTCCTCTGTCCATGGGATTCTCCAGGCAAGCATACTGGAATGGGTTGCCATGCCTTCCTCCAAGGGATCTTTCCCACCTGAGTCTCTTTTATCTCCTGCATTGGCAGGTGGGCTCTTTCCCACTAGCAGCACCTGGGAAGCCCCTAAGACCTGACACAGTCAAATAAAGTTAATTCATTTAAAAAAAACAAAAACAAAAAAAATTCATGGAGAAGTTGCAGTGCGCCAACCACCGGAGGTGAGTCCACTTAGGTCCCTGCCCTCAGGTGCCCGGTCAGAGGCTCCCACAGAGCCGGGGGCCTGGAGTGGGCGCTGTTTCTGGCCCCCCATGTGCCCCTCTCGGGGTCACCTTTAGTTTCCTCTGCTTGTGCCTCTAGGTGCAGCCTCCTGACCTCAGGGACCTGCCAGAATGGGAGCCCAGGATACGAGAGGCCTTCCACACCAGCGACTTGGACTCCAAGTCCGACCCTAGCCGGAGCTTCAGGCCTTACCGAGCTGAGGACAATGATTCCTACGCCTCTGAGGTGGGCCTGGGCCCACACAAGAAGGGGCGAGGGGTAGGAGGAGAGTGGCTGAGGTGACTCAAGAACAGAGTGACCTGTGGAGAATCTTAGCCGGTGTTGATATGGATTCTGAGTGTTTCCTTTGGTTGCAAGCTTCCTGGCAACAAGGGCTAGATGAGAAACAAGGAAGTTTGGGCCATTCTCAGGACCTGATGACAGGAAGTTTATAAACTCATCTGAGGAAGTTTTTTTTTTTTAATTTATTTTTGGCTGCACTGGATCTTCGTTGCTGCCGGCTTTCTCTTGTTGCAGCAGGCAGGGGCTACTCTTCCTTGCCGTGTGCAGGCGTCTTGCGGTGGCTTCTCTCGTTGCAGAGCACAAAGTCTAGGCTACGGACCTCAGAACCCGGGGCCCTCTGCATTGAGAGTGCAGAGTCTTAACCTCGGGACCACCTGGAAAGTCCTCAAGTAATTTTAGTAAGCTGCACACTGCTGTGTAATCAGCAAGCAGATCAATGAATAACCCATGACCTGTCCCTGGAAGCTTCCCTTCTAGTCCCCATTTAGTCACATCCTGACTTCTAACCAGATAGATTTGTTTTGCCTGTTTAGCTCCAAATCCTTATAAACAGAATTTCTCCTGAAAATGTAGAGTTTTATTGTCTTTTTCATAGGAGTTTCTTATATTATAAACAGCAAATAATTAGAATCCCTAAATAGCATAGCATAAGGATGGAAAAAGAAAATCAAGATCACAAGATTAACACATAGTTAACTACCGTGAATGTTTAGTCTGTTTAACTTGTTATTGAAATATAGCGTAAAAATATACATATAGTAAAGGGCACTATCCTTTTTGGTTTTTTGGCCACACCTCTCAGCTTGTGGGATCTTAGTTCCCTGACCTGCGCATTCGGCGGTGAAAGCACGTTGTCCTAACCACTGGACCACCAGGGAATTACCAAGGGCACTATCCTTAAGTGTACAGTTGAATGGATTTTTACATAAGTATAGACCCATTAAACACATATGTTTGATCCCTGACTTACCTAAGCTGTTTGTAAATTATTACAGTTATAAACAATGAGATGAACATTTTTGTGAATTCACTTAGTTTTCATAGTATATCATTTTCCTCAAATAAATTTTCACCAGAAAGTATCAAGTTAAAATTCTAATAATAGCTAGATTTGATGTGCACTGTTTCATTTCATCTTCATGACAACCCACTGAAGTAGGGACCTGCCGTCATGCCTGGAGTATACGTGAAGGATAGCTTGGGTCTGACTTCCTGCTGTCTCGATCCCCTCTGACCATCATCCTTTGACTGCAGTTTCTGCCCTTCTGCTCTCTCCCTGCTCCTCATCTGTGTCCCTCATCTCGACCCCAGATCAAGGAGCTGCAGCTGGTGCTGGCCGAGGCCCACGACAGCCTCCGGGGCCTGCAAGAGCAGCTCTCCCAGGAGCGGCAGCTCCGGAAGGAGGAGGCCGAAAGCTTCAATCAGAAAGTGGTGCAGGTGGGTGGGGTCCTATCCCGCACCTCCTGCAGCCTCTCTTCCCTGAACTGAGGGCGGAGACCCTGGCGGTCCTTGGGTTTTCAGAGGCAAGCATGTGAGGGGCAACCTGTGTCTTTGCACGCGTGCTGCACTGGTACTTATGCATTAACTGTGCTGGGCTGGAATCCCGGGCTTGTCATGGACTGTATGACCTGAGGCCCATCCTGTCTCCTTTTGGGGCCTCTGTGTCCCATCTATGAAGTATTGCCCCGCTCAGAGCTGAAGTTCTGCATTAGAAAGTCCATAGCCCTAGTTGGTAATCAAAATGGTAGTTCTGCTAGTAGAAATCATTTATGAAGCCCTTACTCTATGTCAGGATTGCAATGCACTTTCCACACATCATGTCCTTTAATCCTCATGTTTTCCCCTGTGAGGTGTCCCCCTTTTACACCTGGAAAAACTGATGCCCAGAGGGCTGAAGTGCTTTGTCCAGGACTCCACTTGCAGGGTGAGGTGGAGCTGGGATTCTAATCCAGGTTATCGGCTCCCTCTGATCCATGATACCTCGTTGCTTCCTAGGGTATTCATGTCAGCCTTCCTCACCCCAAGCATGGCCTTTGTTTTGCATGTTGGGTCACCCCTCCCTGCCATCATCACTCACCCTCCCAGGTGTCTCATTAAATGTGAGAGTCCACGTGAAACACTGGTGCCTGGTACAAGCTCATTGTGAAAAAGTGAAAGTGTTAGTCGCTCAATCTTTTCCGACTCTTTGCCACCCATGGACTGTAGCCTGCCAGGCTCCTCTGTCCATGGGATTCTCCAGGCAAGAATACTGAAGTGGGTAGTCATTCCCTTGTCCAGGGGATCTTCCTGACCCAGGCATTGAACCTGGGTCTTCTGCATTGCAGGCAGATTCTTTACCATCTGAGCCACCAGGGAAGCCCACCTGGGCTCATTAGATAAAGCCAGTGTTTTTATAATCAGACAGAGCGGGTTCAGATCCCAGTGTTTCTACTGTGATTGCTGCTGTTTTTATGAGTTTCCTTTCCCTGGAGTGGCAGAGGGAGGTGTTTGTTTCAACAGAATGAACTGCTAGTGATAGAATCCCCAGCAGGGTCACCACTAGGCACCACATATAATTTCTGCCTTTATCTGAGGCCTGGAATGGGAAGAATCGGGGTCCCCAAGACAGCTGGGGTGGCTCACGCTTTGGTCCCTCTTGCAGCTGAAGGAGGACCAGCAGAGGGCGCTCCTACGGCGCGAGTTTGAGCTCCAGAGTCTGAGCCTACAGCGGAGGCTGGAGCAGAAATTCTGGAGCCAGGAGAAGAACATGTTGGTGCAGGAGTCCCAGCAGTTCAAGCACAACTTCCTCCTGCTCTTCATGAAGCTCAGGTGGTTCCTCAAGCGCTGGCGGCAGGGCAAGGTTTTGCCCAGCGAGGGGGATGACTTCCTTGAGGTATGGTTCCCCTGGGACTGGGACTGGGGTGGGAATGGGGTGGAAGAGAGAGGAGGGGAAGGGGCACCCAGCTGGGTCAACACAACCCTGGGGCTCAGATCTGAGCCATCATCTTGCAGCTTCCATCCCAGCATTCGTTCACTCATTTGCATCAGTTTGTTGAGAGCCAGCTCTTCACTGAGTGCTGTGGCAGGTGCTGGGGATAAGGTGGTGAAGACTTGGTCCCAGACTCGCCAGGAGGAAGTCTCCTTGGGGGCCAGAAGGTCTTTACCACCTCTCTGGTATTCCTTGGTTTCCCTCTTTAACAAGCCTGAGTCTTCAGCTGGCAACCGTATCTGGGTGAATTTAATGATCTAGTTTTGTTGCTTTTGCATTATATGCAAATATGATACATATTAATGTTTTTGTAATCTTTTAAGGTGTAATTTATATACAGTAAAATGCACACATCTTACGTGTACAGCTGATGAAGTTTTATAGTATACACCCCATAGATACACAGTATAGCATCCCCCAGATTATAATGAGCACATTTCCAGTGCCCCAGAACATTCCCCAGTTCCCCAGGTGATATGCCCATCCCAGCAGTCAGCACTGTTCTGGCTTCATAAACACCATGGATTAATTTCGCCTGTTCTAAAACTTCATATAAAGACGTCTAGTCTTTTGTGTCCGGCTTTTGCTTAATAGGCATACAGAATCCTCCCAGATCAGGGATCGAACCCATGTCTCCTGCATTGACAGGCAGATTCTTTACTACTGAGATAACAGGGAAGCCCCTAATTTATTTCTAATGTTATCTTTGACAATGGTAATGGACAGTGACTCTCCATTTTTAGTAATAATATCAACTTCCTTTTTAATTTTATTTAAAAAATATTTATTTATTTGGCTGAGCCAAGTCTTAGTTGCGGCATGCAGTATCTTTAGTTGCAACATGTGGGATCTAATTCCCTGACCAGGGCTCGAACCCGGGCCCCCTGCATTGAGAGCTTGAAGTGTTAGTCACTGGACCAACAGAGGAGTCCCTCACCTTTCTTTTTTACATTTATTTCTTTAACTAGAAGGAGTAGGTTGACTTAAAAGCATCAGTGATAGTCCAGGTAGTATTTGGGTGTGGCAGGAAATAGGACAAGTGGGGCTTTGGGAATGTGTGAAGGTTGGGAAGGACTCACGTGGCCCGTTGGTCCCTCAGCCTGTGACGGCTACAGGTTGACCTCAGATCCTTGACCTCAGATCCTCATCCTCCTGTCACAGTCAGCCAGCGCGCTCACATTACTGGGAGAAGGGGACAGGTAAGGATGTCATACCTGCCACATCCACCTGAGTTGGCACTGCTCACCTGGCCTTTTGAGTACAGATACCTCTGGTCTAGACCAGGCTTTGCCCTTCTCATTCAAGCTACTCATTCCACAGTCAATGGAGACTAGTGGCCACCCCAGTGTTCCCCTCTCTGGGATCCCCTAGAGTAGCCTAAATGTCCCAATAGCAGGGGATGGTGGTTAGACCTGAATCTGTAGCAAGCATTCCCTCCCCTACCCCCAGCAGAGCTCATGATTCTTCTCACAGGCCACCCACTTACTCCTGAAGGGCCTCGAGAGAGAGTTGCTGACCAGTTTCAGTGGACATGCTCCCTGCTGCCCTTGTCCAGGAATGTCTGACCCAAAGGTGCCCCTATGAGAAGCACCCTGAAAGCCCAGCATGGCTGCTCCTTGAGCATGACTCTTTGTGACACCAGGCTACTACTTTTTTTTTTTAATCTTACCCATGTATTTATTTATTGGAATATAATTGCTTTACCATATTGTATTAATTTCTGTTTTACAACATCATGAATCCTGCATAAGTATACACATGCCCTCTCCCTCTTGAGCCTCCCTCCCACCCCTGGGTACTACTATTTGAAACCACTGTCTGCTTTAGGACTACCCCTCCTGTTTGGAAGTCCCACACAAGCCTCTGGATGGAGCCCAGTGTGGTTTGTTTTTTTAAATAATTTTTTTAATTTATTTTTTTAATTATAGTAAAATATATATAACATAAATTTTAACCATTTTTAAGTTTACAATTCAGTGGCATTAATTCACATTCTTGTGCAACCATCACCACCATCCAGAACTCTATCTTACAAATTTTTTTTTCTTTCCTTTTCATTTTTTTTTAAATTCTATTTTATTTTTTAGCTTTACAATATTGTATTGGTTTTGACATACATCAACATGAATCTGCCACAGGTATACACGTGTTCCCCATCCTGAACCTTCCTCCCTCCCCATACCGTCCCTCTGGGTCATCCCAGTGCACCAGCCCCAAGCATCCAGTTTTGTGCATCGAACCTGGACTGGCGACTCGTTTCATATATGATATTATACATGTTTCAATGCCATTCTCCCAAATCATCCCACCCTCTCCCTCTCCCACAAAGTCCAAAAGACTGTTCTATACATCAGTGTCTCTTTTGCTGTCCCATATACAGGGTTATTGTTACCATCTTTCTAAATTCCATATATATGCGTTAGTATACTGTATTGGTGTTTTTCTTTCTGGCTTACTTCACTGTGTATAATAGGCTTCAGTTTCATCCACCTCATTAGAACTGATTCAAATGTATTCTTTTTAATGGCTGAGTAATACTCCATTGTGTATATGTACCACATCTTTCTTATCCATTCATCTGCGGATGGACATCTAGGTTGCTTCCATGTCCTGGCTATTATAAACAATGCTGCAATGAACACTGGGGTACACGTGTCTCTTTCCCTTCTGGTTTCCTCAGTGTGTATGCCCAGCAGTGGGATTGCAGGGTCATAAGGCAGTTCTATTTCCAGTTTTTTAAGGAATCTCCACACTGTTCTCCATAGTGGCTGTACTAGTTTGCATTCCCACCAACAGTGTAAGAGGGTTCCCTTTTCTCCACACCCTCTCCAGCTATCTTAC
Organism: Bos mutus; assembly: GCF_027580195.1. Taxonomy (NCBI): domain Eukaryota; kingdom Metazoa; phylum Chordata; class Mammalia; order Artiodactyla; family Bovidae; genus Bos; species Bos mutus. The sequence goes on along the minus strand of NC_091629.1, from coordinate 50,176,527 downwards.
AAAATTGAAACTCTTACTCATGAACTCTTTATCCCTCTCTGTGCCTGCCCCTGGCAACCACCACTCTGCTCTCTGCTTATATGAGTTTGTCAGATTCCATATATAAGTGAGATCTTGTAGTATTTGTGTTTCTGTCTCTAGCTGATTTTGCTTAGCATAATGTCTTCCAGGTTCATCCACATTATCACAAATAGTAGGATTTCCTTCTTTTATAAGACTGAGTAATATTTCCTTGTGTGCATATGTCACATTTGCTTTACTCTTTCATTCATAGACAGACACTTAGGTTGTCTCTATATCTTGGCTATTGTGAATAATGCCCCAGTGAACACACAGAGATCCAACTTTCATTTCCTTTGGATATATACCCATAAGTGGGATTGCTAGATCATATAGGAGTTCTATTTAAAAATTTGGGGGAAACCTCTACACTGTTTTCCATAGCTGAAGCCCAGTTTTGGCAGCTAGGGAAGATGTTTTGCCCCCAGAATTGTCTACAGGCCATATAGCCTGTATTTTAAATTAGTTTGTTGCAAGCAAATTCTCTGTATTTGGTGAAAATCTTTGTAGCCATTTCAATGTACTGGGATAACAGAGAGAAACAGAAACTTACTTTAGGAGAAAAATAAGGTATAAGCATAGAATATGAAATGATATATATACCTATAATAAATAGAAACATACATACTTACTGAAATAGACATAAATAAATAAATAAGTGTAGGGGCTTCCGTGGTGGCTCAGAGAGTAAAGAATCTGCTTGTAATGCAGGAGACCCGAGTTCAATCCTTGGGTCAGGAAGATCCCCTAGATGGGAATGGCTAGAAATAGACATAATTAATAAGAAATAAACATAACCACCCATATTGTAAAATATATGTATATATACACACATATAAAATATGATATAAAGCCCAGTGTATAAAAATATATATACACAAATGCATAATAGCATACATACAACTATATAAATAAGGGGCTTCTCAGGTAGCTCAGTTCGTGAAGAATCCATCTGCCAACGCAGGAGATGCAAGAGACTCGGGTTCCATCCCTGGATTGGGAAGATCCTCTGGAGGAGGAAATGACAACCCACTCCAGTCTTCTTGGAAACTTCCATGGACAGAGGAGCCTGACGAGCTACAGCGCCTGGGGTTGCAAAGAGTTGGATACAACTGAGTGCACACACACTCAGATGCATGGGCCCAGGGCCCAGGCGTACAAGTAACAAATGATGCATAGTCATACTTTGAAAGAAACATATATGTCCATGTATGCAGAATTGAAACTGTGTTATGACTTCCCTGGTGGCTCAGACGGTAAAGCGTGTGTCTACAATATGGGAGACCCGGGTTCAATCCCTGGGTCAGGAAGATCCCCTGGAGAAGGAAATGGCAATCCACTCCAGTACTACTGCCTGGAAAATCCCATGGACAGAGGAGCCTGGTAGGCTGCAGTCCATGGGGTCGCAAAGAGTCGGACACGACTGAGCAACTTCACTTCATGTGAATGATAAACCCTCATATACTGAGTATTTACAGTGTCCTGGGCGCTGTGTCAAATGCTCTCAGTGGATAATTGCATTTCACTTTTACACATACCCTATGGTTTGGAAACAAGTACTGTCCCCATTTTACTACAGATAAAGATCTTTGATTCCTTGTCCTCAGTTCGGAAATCCAGAAATTCTGAGAACCGTTTTGTTGAGTCTAACTCAGATGGAAAAAGTTGACCTGATATTCATTTGGCAGCAAAACCTTTATTTATCCCATTTCATTAGTATTCACATGTTTGAAGGGGAAATACTGGTGTTGGTGAGCACAGGGTGTCACTCCAGACGGGGCTGTTATATAATATACAGTGTGGGTACCGTATTATCTTTCTAAATCCCGATTAATTCTGAATTCCAAGCACACCTGGCCTCAGAGAATTTCAGAGAAAGAATTGGGCACCTGTGTATCCAGATAATAAAGTCTGCATGTTGGACTGCCCTGGTAATCCGGTGGTTAAGAATCCACCTGCCAGTGCAGAGGACATGGGATCCCTGGTCCAGGAAGATTCCACGTGCCACGGGGCAGCTAAGCCTGTGCGCCACAACTACTGCAGCTCTCACACCCTGGAGCCTAGGCTCCTCGACAAGAGAAGCCACTGCAGCGAGAAACTCAGGCACCGCCACCAGAGAGTAGCCCCTGCTCACTGCCACTAGAGAACATGCAGCAACAAAGACTCGGCGTGGCCAAAATAAAATGAACAAATAAATACATTTGTTTAAGTTTGTATGTTTAGATACTGGTGACCAAGGATGGAACTGCGTGTTTTCTCACATAGGCCCTTCTACCCGCACATACTTCCCAGTGCCTGCCCTGACCCTGGAAACGTCTTCATTTGGTTTTTAGGACACCATATTCTCTTGGTTTTCTTTCCACCTCACTGGTTGCTCCTTCTCAGTCTCCTTGGCTGGACCCTCCTTTTCTTCCTGAACTGACCCCTTAAGGTCACAGTTGCCAGGGTTTGTAGCCCTCAGGCCGCATCTCTCCTTTTGACCTTTGCCTACTGCCTTGGAAAGCTTGTCCAGGCACTTGGCTTCCATGGCCTTTCCTGCACATTGTGAATCTATCTAGAATCTACAGAATCTGCCCCAGCTGCACTGCCCAGCCCTGTCACCACCCCCATCTGAACCATCATCACTTCTTGCTTGGATTATCACTGCAGCCTCCTATCTGAACCATCATCACTTCTTGCTTGGATTATCACTGCAGCCTCCTATCTGAACCATCATCACCTCTTGCTTGGATTATCACTGCAGCCTCCTATCTGAACCATCATCACTTCTTGCTTGGATTATCACTGCAGCCTCCTATCTGAACCATCATCACTTCTTGCTTGGATTATCACTGCAGCCTCCTGACTGGTCTTCCTGTTGTTGCCCTAGCGCCCTTCCACCTCGCATCTTCTATTCGAAACAGGCAGGTACCGGGCTGCGTGTACTCCACGTGGATGGTGCCCCCCTGGTGCTGTGGAGCTCTGTTTCTGTCCTATAAAGTATCCCAACACAGCAGCCAGAGTGATCTCACAAAATTGGAAGTCAGGTCAGTGTCACTCCTTAGCACAGCCCTCCTCTGGCTCCCACGTCACCCAGAGTAGAAGTGGAAGTCCCTACAACACCCGGTCAACCCGTCTCGGTCCCCGTACCTCTCACTTCCTGGCTCTCTTGCTCTTCCTCAGACAGACATGTTCCCACCTCAGGGCCTTTGCATTTGCTGTGGTCGTTCCCGGGAATTCTCAACCCACAGGTCTTCACGTGACTTATTCTTTTACTTCCTTCAGAACTTTGCCCAAATACTACCTCCTCCCTGAGGCCTTCCTTGACCACCCAGTGGAGCACATCCTGGCTCCTTTCCTGGTTCTCCTCTTCTTCATAGCACGTATTATTATGGAACATTTCATATACTTAATGACATTTCATGTGTTTCACATATCTGTTTGTTTTATTGCTACTGGAATGGAGGCTCAAGGGGACCAGGGTTTTTTGTCTTGCCCACTGACATATCCCCAGTTTTGAACAAGGACCTGGTGCATGGCAGATATTCAATAAATATCTGTCAAATAAGGGACTTCCTTGGTGGTCCAGTGGTTAAAACTTTATGCTGTCAATACAGGGGGCACAGGTTTGATCCTGGATCAGGGAACTAAGATCCCACATGCTGCCGGGCACAGCTAAAAAAAAAAAATTGTCAAATGAATGAATTAATGAACAGTAAATAAACACCCTCTTCTTCTCCTTCTCTCCCTTCTTGAACTAGCCCTCGTCTCCTGGACTGACTCTGGACTCCTGTCCAGAATCAATTAATAGCAACCCCTGCCCCCAGGAAGGGCCCCGTCTGTCTACCCAAAGCTCTGGTTGCCCTTATCTATAGTTAAGAGGGCGCCTTGTGGACCTTTTAATCCAATCACTGTGCCTCCTTTGACAACAGAGCTATTTCTGAGTAGTTCTCAGGGATGTCTCATGGTCCTTGGGGCAGAAGAGATGGTTGTGGGGTAGGGGAGAGGGCCAGAAGGACCTGACTCTCTAGCTATGCTCCTTGGCCTGGACGATGCTTAGGAGTAAAAGTTAAATTTTGGGAAATCAGTGCCTAGCTGGGGTGCCTTTGGTCCATAAATCCTCATACTTGCTTCCTGCCTGTCTCTTCAGCCCCCTTTTTATCTGAGTCACTAGTCTGTATCCTCTCCACCCGAAGGTTAGACCCTCAGGCATGATGCTCTGCCACCCCCTGATCAGTGTGTTTTTTAAAAAATAGGTAAATAGCATGAAGGAGCTGTACCTGCTAATGGAGGAAGAGGAACTGAATGCCCAGCATTCTGATAACAAGACTTGTGCAGGGGACAGCTGGACCCAGAACACGGTGAATTCTCAGCCCATTTCCAGTCCTGTCCTGTCTGTCTGTTCCTCTGTCTGTTTAGTGATCATGTCTTGCTGCTTTCTCTGATGGCAGTCCTCCACCAGGGACTAGAGCTCCAGAGGGTCATTGCCTGGTCACTGGCCCCAGATGCTCAGTACTGTGCGGTACGTAAGTCATTCCAGGGCAGTGATAGAGAGTCAGATGATGGATTGTGGGGTCACAGGTAAGACAGCAGTTAATTCTGTTCAGCGCGTAGGGGATGGTATTACAGAGAAGGGGTTTTAGGTGGTAGGTTTTGAAAGATGAATAGGAGCTTGCCTAATAAAGAATGAGGAAAAGGCCATTCTGTGCCAAAAGAACTGTGTATGCAGAGGTGCGGCGAGGTATTCTGAGACTGGCTGCAGCTTGGGATGCTCGTAGTGGGGTCAAGGACAGCAGGCTGGAGTGAGTTGTATGAAGAAAGGCCTTGTGGCCTAGGATCAGGAACTTTCAGATCAAGGAAGGGGGTAGTGGAGCAGTGGGATCAGGCTCCCAGGGGTACCCACACTAAGCTGGGTTATAGGTGGGAAACAGGTCATGTGCCCAGGAGAGAAGATTAGGCCAAGTCAGATAGTCAGGTAGACTCCAGGGTTCAGATGCTCATCTGGCCCCTGGTGGGTCAGAGAATGCAGGGAGAAAGACCCAGGCCTAGATGCTGCAGGGCCTCAGAGAAGCCAGGGTCCAGCTCAGCTTTAGGCTGAATGATTGGTGTAACTACAGAATTTTGTGTTTATGTGAAGCTGGGGCATGTGTAAGCCTTGGAGGGGGCCTGGGCTGGGCTTGTTATGCCTGTTTTATGAAGAGATGATCCAGAGCAGCAGATGATCTGAGGCCTGGTAGAGTCCCAGACTGAACTCTGGATGAGTTCCCAGTCCAGCCTCCCCTCCTTGCCGCTCTGAAAGTTCCTGACTGAGACCTTGCCCCCATCTGTAGCCCAACGAGTACATCAAGACACTGGCCGACATGAAGGTGACGCTGAAGGAGCTATGCTGGCTGCTCCGGGATGAACGCCGAGGTCTGACTGAGCTTCAGCAACAGTTTGCCAAGGCCAAGGCCACCTGGGAAACAGAGCGGGTGGAGCTCAAGAGCCATACTGCCCTGGTGAGTGTCTCACCAGTCAGAGACATCCCTCTCCTCGTTCCTGTCTCTGCCAAGGTCTCAGCTGTCAGACTGGGAAACAGGATGGCAAGCCATGCTCCTAGAAGCATAGGAATCACTTTACTTACTTTGTGGCCCAGAGAAGGCAAGAGCCTTGACTAGATCACACAGCAAGGATACCAGAAGCAGTGGAGGCTGGGGGTCTCTGGGCTAGGAAAGGCAGGTGAGGGGTTGGCAAAGGAGCCTGGGGGCATCATGGGCACCTTTCCCACACCACAGGCTCACAGGTGAGGCCAGAACACTTAAATGCCTGTCTGCACCTGACGGCATCTTCATCCTCACACCCAGACTTCTGTGGCTTGCTGTCCTTGTAAAGTCCCCTTAACTCTCTGCTACCCGGCCCTGTTTTGCTCCGTCCACTCAAAGTGGGGGACTCCCCTCTCTACAAGCCAAATTATCAAAGAACCCTTAACCAGGAGCCCTGGGTATTTAGTCTCTGCTGTGTGCACCTGGCAGCAAGTTAGCTGCCCTCTACTGTGGTCTGAGAAGTGTGAGGGTGGCTTCCTCCCACTCAGAGTGCTCTTACCAGCCCCATCCTGCCTGCACGGCCCAGCTTCCTCCCCACTGCCCCTGCTTCAGGCTGCCTTCCCAGGCGTCACGGGCCCCTTGGAGGTGGGTACACTGGCTATCTTTGTTGGGCAAGTGACAAGACAGGCACAGAGGAGTTCAGTTTCTTCTCCAAGATCACCCAGCTAGTAAGCAGCAGACCTGATCCTCAGTCCCCAAACCTTTGCCCTCCTGGCTTCTCATGACCGTGATCCCCGCTTCTTCCCAATTCTCAAACTTCTGGCTTCCCGGTGCCACCATTCTGTTCTCCCAACCTTCCCTGCAGATCTCACAGCTCCCTTCCCATCTGCACTTTCCAGTGTCCACTGTTCATACTGCCCCGAAACCCCAGCCATTGCAGCGGCCCCTCCCCCATGGGAATCTGACTACAGCCTGGGGTGTGGGGTGCCTTGATTCTTCAGATGGCATCTTTACCTCCTGCTCCCCGCTCTCCCGAGCTTGGGACCAGGAAAGCCATTACTCTTGAGTGATTCCTGCACACGTTTTTTTTATGTTTAGACTGTGCATATCTCCCACTAACTGTAAACCCTGGTAAGTGTTGATGAAATATCCTGAGAAGCAATAACTAGGAACTTCTGCCATTGTGTAGCTATGTCACCTGGGAAGAGTAACCTCTCTGAACCTCTTCCCCCTTGGTAAAAATATCAAAAATGGTAGTTATCTTGCTGAGTTTTCTTGAGGATACACATAATGCCTGAAAAGCCCTTAGCACCGAGCTTGGTGTGTAGAAACTGTGCCACACAAGCTTTGATTGTGAGAAGAGACTAGTTCTAACTGAAGGGGTCAGTGACGGCTCCTGGGTGACGGGGTCCTCCGAGGAGAGGACCCTCCTCCCTTTGCCTACCCTCTGCTGGTGCCTTGGAGGGAAGATCATGGGAGGGGACGGCAAGGGGCCTCCCAGTGCCAGCTACCCAGTTTGCTCTTCCTTCCCCAGATGGAGCTGAAGGCTGGGAAGGGGGCTGGGGATCGGACAGGGCCTGACTGGAAGGCAGCCCTGCAGAGGGAGCGGGAGGAGCAGCAGCACCTCCTGGCCGAGTCCTACAGTGCGGTCATGGAGCTGACGCGGCAGCTGCAGATCAGTGAGCACAACTGGGCCCAGGAGAAGCTGCAGCTGGTGGAGCGGCTTCAGGGTGAGAAGCAGCAGGTGGAGCAGCAGCTAAAGGAGCTGCAGAATCGCCTGAGCCAGGTGAGGCCTGTCCCAGCCCCATCCGCCTTAAGCCACAAGTGGGGAGTTGCTGTGGGCACAGACCAGAGGGAAGACTCCTTCAGGTACTGCTGGATCCGTGTGCTCAGAGACCGTGGTAGGGACCAGGTCTTCCTTCCTGCTGGTCTCATAGGCTTGCTTTCCGTGTGTTTTATTCCAAAGCAAGATGTCCTCCAATGTGGCCTCTTTGAATTTTGTGTTCACATCCTCACAGCTTAGCATGTGCAATGGGAAGAAAGTTTTTTCTCCACGGCTCTGATCAGCCAGGTATGAGTCATATGTCCATATCTAGAGCCTACCAAAACCCTTGAACCAAGAGGGAAGAACCAAGGCTGGTTCCTCATGAAAATTAGAGTTCTCTGACCAAAAGAGGTAAATAGGAAAAACAGTCATTGACTGTAGCCTCACTACAGTTAACATGCGCCTCGCTTATCAAGCTCTGTGACTTTTTCCTTTGTTTATTATTTCAGTTGTATAAATCAGGACTTTATATAAGACTCAAATACTGCAAAAGCATACTCCGTCCCTTTCTTGCTGTTTAAATTTACATTCAGATTTTTTTTATCATTAATTGAATCATAATATATATATATATTATTTACATTTTGCCTGTTTCATAGAGAGCTGTTCACAACAGAGTGCAGAGCCATGCCATTCAGTTTAATTGCTGCTTAGCATACCTAGTGTGGAGACACCACTTTAATGTCATTCAGCTGCTGCCTGGCTGACATAGCTGTTCCAGGAACTGCAGCGTGAATTAACATAGTAATAACAACTATTACTGTATTTGAGATAATGACACTTATAAGGATGCCTATAAATGGTTGGTTTTATGATCATTTGCCAAACCCACTTTGTTGGCTCAGAGCTGCTGTCCATTTGGAAGGTGGCTCCGAGCCCATGACCTGGGTCATCTGGGCTGCGGAGTGGAGCCTGGGGAATGGCACTGCACAAAACAGGGCCCGGCTCCCCAGCTTTGCCTGTGAGTGACCACCTTCTTTATTCTTGTTCAGCTGCAGAAAGCTTCTGACCCCTGGGTCCTAAAGCACTCAGATCTGGAGAAGCAGGACAACAGCTGGAAAGAGGTGAGAGAGGTGACAGGCTCTTGGTTACACTGCAAAATCCCTCGCTTGGGGGAAATGTGACCAGGACGATGCTAATCCTGTCCCGTAGGTCACATACCCTCACCCCCTTGGGCTCCTCAATCCTGAGGTCTCTACTTCATGATTCCAGCCTTAAGACCTGTGAAGGTCCCCTCCTTGCCAGCTCCATCCTTCCATGCCTGGGGAGAAAGGTTAGGTGTCTCTCTGTTTTAATTATGCTCTTCTCAAAAACAGGGCCTCCAAAAGAGCTTTGTGATCCTGGGCAAGTCACTCTGTCTTTTTGGGCCCCAGTTGCCTCACTGGTAAAATAAAGTCATATTTTCTGCCTTAGCCCAGCCCAGCTTCTGGAGATTAATCAGTGAAGTTTGCTTCTGAACCTCAGGGGCACTGTCCATATAGCAACACACTGAGTAAAGAAACAGTGACCATACAAGCCCTTGCTCATGACAGCCTGAGGATGTGGTGAATTAGATTTGGTTGCAGCAAAAGCCAATTCTGGGGAACTGGAGTAAGAGAGGATTTCATTAGGGCCTTAAGAGGGCTGGTGATGCCGGGTCAGAAAACTGGTGCAAGTCTTGGTTCTGGAACGAGGGTGGGGCAAACCCCAAACAAGACCTCAGGTCACTGCTTTCACCTTCAACTGAGCAGTGGCTACTGGTTGCTTTGTTGCTGCCATTACATTCACAGTAAGTTCTAAATAGACTCTCTTGGGTTCTCCCTTGGACTGTGGATTGGCCAAGCTTGCATCACATACCTATGGGGGCGGGGTTAGATGCACTATAGCCAGAAACTGACCAATGGGCTTTTAGATCGGTGCTAACAATACTCTTGCTCTACAGGAGGAGACTCAGGCAGAGGGGCTGGGGCCAGCTCCCACATTGTGGCCAGACTGACCCTTTCCTGTCTCTCTTCCATGACAGACCCGCAGTGAAAAGATCCATGACAAAGAAGCTGTTTCTGAAGCTGAGCTTGGGGGAACCGGCTTAAAGAGGTGCTGGCAGCCCCTTCCCCTTGCCCTGTCCGCAGCCCCACCCCCTGCCCCGCCCCCGGCCTGCGGTCTGGCCTGCCACTTTGCCTTTCTTCTTTGCTCCATGTGCCCAGCACTGCTCCTCCACTGAATTGAGAGAACATGGGGATATGTTTTTATGGAACCCCAGCCACTTAGGAGCTGGAAAACTTTGGGTGATAGCAATGCTAGCCTGAGATTTTTTTTTTTATTCTAGTCATGGAAAATGGGCTCCAGCATATCCTAGCTGAGAAAGAAACTGTTTAGCTCCTTTTGGGGTTCTTCCTGTCTCTGGAGTTTGGAGAGTCCTACTGGACCTCTATTCCTGGTAGTACTGAGCATCATCCTCTGGGCCCAGCCCTGTGCTATAGCCAGGGAACCCCCCGGGGCTCTCAAGACCATGTCTCCACCATTAGGAAACCCATGAAGAGAGTTGGGGTAACAGAACCCCACAGGCACCATGTGAGCAGCCCAAAGCCAGGTGAGCCCCAGGAAGGAGGGTGGCTCTGGAGTTGTGATGTGAGATTTGAATTTCAGCACTGCAGGTTCTAGCTCTGTGCCCTGGTGCTGTACTTCCCATCTCTACCTATGGGGTAACAGAAACTGGCCCCTAGACTTGTCCGAGGACTGAATGGTCTGACGTGTGCAGTGCTGTCACGTATGCCTGGCACTTACAGTCATCAGACAGCACGCACACCAGCTCTGGGCCAGAGATTAAGTGGTGTCCTAGATCCTGTTATTATTTGTTGTTAGTTACTCAGTTGTGTCTGACTCTTTGCAACCACATGGACTATAGCCTTCCAGGCTCCTCTGGCCATGGAATTCCCCAGGCAAGAATACTGGAGTGGGTTGCCATTCCCTTCTCCAGGGGATCTTCCCAACCCAGGGATCAAACCTAGGTCTCCTGCATTGCAGGCAGATTCTTTACTGTTTGAGCCACCTGGGAAGTCCTAGATTGGGCTCCCCCAAAAGTAAGCCTTCAGGCAAGGATTTGAGTGCAAATGGGACATTTGGGAGGGGATTCCAGGAAAAGTCTGGAAGTGAGACAGGAAAGGGAAGGCACTATAAAGGAGGTGTTATCAACCAGGTTACACGTGGGCAGCTGGAGCTATTTCACAACATTGCTGGGAGCCAGAGTGGAGCGTGAGTTCTTGCACCTACGGGGACCTGGGGACTGGTATCAAATTACCAAACCCCACCCATGGTTTGTTGATGGCTATGTCTATACATCATGTGAAATTTTTAGTTTCCACACAGTGGTAAAGAATCTGCCTGCAATGCAAGATATGTGGGTTCCATCCCTGGGTCTGGAAGATCTGGAGAAGGAAATGGCAACCCACTCCAGTATGCTTGCCTGGGAAATCCCATGGACCGAGGAGCCTGGTGGGCTACAGTCCATGGGGTCACAAAAGGGCTGGACATGACTTCAGCAACTAAACAACAACTGGGTGGAGGCCAAGTATGCTTCTGCAGACAGAAAAAAAGCCCTCAGATGGAGAATGGCAGGTGCTCGGACCATGCAGTACTGCACCTGTGGGTGTGCGTGTGGAGGGAGTGAGAGGCAGGGCACCAACAGCATCTTTCACAAGAGGTGAGCAGGACCGCCATGGTCCCAGGTCCTGTGAAGCGCAGGGACCAGCGAGGAAGACCAGAGTGCTTGCTCTGTATAAGGCATCTTCCACTAACTCAGCCATTCTCTCTGCTCTTCCCCAGGACCAAATCTGTTTCCTCCATGTCGGAGTTTGAGAGTTTGCTGGACTGTTCCCCGTACCTCGCCGGGGAAGCCTCCCGGGGCAAAAAGCTGCCCAACAGCCCTGCCTTTGCCTTCGTGGGCGCCCAGCCAGTGGACCCTGAGAAGGGTGCCCCCGAACAGCCAGGGCTCTCGCCCCGTGACTGCAACCGCCTGGGTGCCCTGGGCTGCCCGGAGCCGGCGGGGAGGCAGATGCAACGCAGCTACACAGCACCCGACAAGACGGGCATCCGCGTGTACTACAGCCCCCCGGTGGCCCGGCGCCTGGGCGTCCCGGTGGTCCATGACAGGGAGGGGAAGATCATCATCGAGCCGGGCTTCCTCTTCACCACAGCCAAGCCCAAAGAGTCGGCCGAGGCGGACGGGTTGGCCGAGAGCTCCTACAGCCGCTGGCTCTGCAACTTCTCCCGGCAGCGCCTGGACGGGGGCTCCGGGGGCGGCCCCTCGGCAGCAGGGCCTGGCTTCCCTGCAGCCCTACATGACTTTGAGATGTCGGGGAACATGAGCGACGACATGAAGGAGATCACCAACTGCGTGCGCCAGGCCATGCGCTCGGGCTCGCTGGAGCGGAAGGTGAAGAGCACGTCCAGCCAGACGGTAGGCGTGGCCAGTGTGGGCACGCAGACCATCCGCACGGTCAGCGTGGGCCTGCAGACCGACCCGCCCCGCGGCAGCCTGCACGGCAAGAGCTGGTCGCCGCGCGGCTCCTCGCTCGTGTCCGTGCGCAGCAAGCAGATCTCATCTTCCCTGGACAAGGTGCATGCGCGCATCGAACGGCCCTGCTGCTCACCCAAGTACGGCTCGCCCAAGCTCCAGAGGCGCTCTGTGTCCAAGCTGGACGGGGCCAAGGACCGCAGCCTGTGGAACCTGCACCAGGGCAAGCAGAACGGCTCAGCCTGGGCCCGCTCCACCACCACGAGGGACAGCCCTGTGCTGAGGAACATCAATGACGGGCTGTCAAGCCTCTTCAGCGTGGTGGAGCACTCGGGGAGCACGGAGTCGGTCTGGAAACTTGGCATGTCCGAGGCCCGGGCCAAGCCTGAACCGCCCAAGTACGGCATCGTGCAGGAGTTCTTCCGCAACGTGTGCGGTCGGGCGCCGAGCCCCACGGCGTCCACGGCTGGGGAAGAGGGCTCCAAGAAGCCGGAGCCCCTCTCCCCCGCCAGCTACCATCAACCCGAGGGCATGGCTAGGATCCTGAACAAGAAGGTGGGCAAGTCGGGCGGCAGTGAGGAGGCCAGGCTCTCCGTGCTCCCGCAGGTGGGGAAGGATGGAATCACTCGAGATGGAGATGGAGCCACGGTCCTTCCCAATGAGGTAGGTGGGTTGGGGGCGAGGTGCCCTTTTTCTTTTGAGGTGCATTTGTCTTATAAATGGGTAAATTGTTAAAGTATTTGATAAGTGTTACTGAATTTCCTTTCCAAAGACTTTGTTGAGTTTCTAGAACCCCCAAGAGTATATGGTGAGTGTTTTACTTCCCTATACTCTCTGGCTGCGTTAAATTAAAAAAAAAAAAAAAAAACACTTTAAAATATTCCTATTTTTTTAATGAAAAAAAACCTTTGTTAGTTTAATATACATACTGTAAAAAAATATGGCTTATTGAATTCTTACAAACTGAACACAGCCATTATATTAGAGTTCCTTGGAGAAACTTGGGAGTAGGCTTTGTGGTTATGCATGCGTGAGAATGTGTGTGTGTGTATAGAGACAGACAGAGACAGAGACAGAGAGACTGAGTCCAGAAGCCTGAAAACAGAAGAGCCAACGTTATAGTTCCAGTACAGCACATATAGCTGATGTAGTTCCAGTCTAAAGGTCATCAGGCAGGAAGAATTCTTTCTTACTCACAGAGAGTCAGCCTCTGGGTTCTGTTCAGTAGGCCAACTGATTGGATGAGGCTCACCCACGTTAGAGAGAGCAAGCAGCTTTACTCTGTCTACTGGTTTAAGTGTTAATCTCAGTCAAAAGCATCCTCGCAGAAGTACCCAGGATAGTGTTTGAGCAGGTGTCTGGACCTGTGGCCCAGTCAAGTTGACACAAAATTAATCATCATAATCACATAACCACAACTGTATCACGAAACCAGTAATACAAAGCTGATTGTATTTTGCATGTTGGTTGACCCAAACATTTTTCAGTATGTAAAATATGCTTATTACCCATTGATCCAGTAGTTCTCTTAAGAATGTAGCCAATGGAAATTTTTACAGAGGTGGATATGTATATAAAGAAATGTATTGCATTATTAATAAAAATTGCTAAGACTTACTAGGCACTATGCCAACAGTTTGTTGTGATCACAACAGACTTTGAGGAAAAAATCCGGGCTGAGATCAAAGTTGATCACAACAACTTTGAGAAAAAAATCAAGGCTCAGAGAGGTTAAAAAACTTGTTCGAGGTCACATAGCTGGTAAGTAACTGGGCTAGAATTTGAACCAACCAATCAAGTTTTACAGCAGCACGTTTTTGGTGCTTTTTGAAGTATAGTTGCCATACAATATTATATAAGTTACAGGTGTGTAATATAGTGATTCATGATTTTTAAAGTTTATACTCCACTTGTAATCATTATTAATATTGACTATATTCCCTGTGCTGTAAAATATATCCTAGTAGCTTATTTTTCAGAGAAGGCAATGGCACCCCACTCCAGTACTCTTGCCTGGAAAATCCCATGGGCAGAGGAGCCTGGTGGGCTGCAGTCCATGGGATCTCGAAGAGTCGGACACGACTGAGCGACTTCACTTTCACTTTTCACTTTCATGCATTGGAGAAGGAAATGGCAACCCACTCCAGTGTTCTTGCCTGGAGAATCCCGGGGACAGGGGAGCCTGGTTGGCTGCCGTCTATGGGGTCGCACAGAGTCGGACACGACTGAAGTGACTTAGCAGCAGCAGCAGCTTATTTTTATTCCTAATAATTTGTACCTCTTAATCCCCTACCTCTATATTGCCTCTTCTTCCTTCCCTCTCACCATTGGTAACCATGAGTTTGTTCCCTATATCTGTGGGTCTGATGCTTTTTTGTTATATTCACAAGTTTGTTGTATTTTTTAGATTCCACATATAAGTGATGTCATTCAGTATTTGTCTTCCCCTGTCTAACTTAACTTTACCTAGTGTAATGCCCTCCGAGTCTATCCACGGTAATGCAAATGGCAAAATTACTTTTTTTTTTTTAATAGTTGAGTAGCATTCTATCCATTCATCTATTGATGGACACTTAGGTTTCCATATCTTGGCAATTGTAAATAATGTATAGCAGCACTTTTAACCATTATCCCTGTGTGTTGGTAGTAGTAAAAAAAATTAGAAACTACTTAAAACACATAAAAAATGAGTTGGATGAATAAATTAAGCTATTTCCACTCAGTGGGATACTGTGTGGCCATTAAAAAGAAAGAGATCTGGACATACATAATGACAAAAAAGTATTCATGTCTTTGCGATTACAAAGTAAACTATAGGAGTTGAGATCATTTTGGTAAAGGTATGTTCCAGAATTTATTTATGTATATTCCAGAGTTTATTATATTCTGGAATGTTTGGGTTTTTTTGTTTTGCTTTTTTGTCTGTACTGGGTCTTTTTTGCGGCACACAGGCTTTTGCTAGTTGCAGTGTGCAGGCGTCTCTCTAGCTGCAGTGCATCAGCTTAGTTGCCCCATGGCATATAGGATCTTAGTTCCTCGGCCAGGGGTCGAACCCGAGTCCCCTGCATTGGAAGGTGGATTCTTAACCACTGGACCACCAGGGAAGTCCCTGAAATGTTATTTATGAACACTCATTACTGTTTTATTTATGAGCGTTCATTACTGCTCTAATGGAAGAAAATACGTTTTTAAAATTGGTTCAAAGAGGGGCTACAGCTCCTAGGAACTGGTCCCGGGGCACAGCTGAGTCCAGATTGCTTGCCTGGCTGGCCACCCAGTCCCGGGGTGGGCGGTCAGTCGGTGCCTCCAGGCTCCTCCTGACTTCTCTCTCTCCCCCCACAGGATGCAGTGTGTGACTGCAGCACCCAGTCTCTCGCCTCCTGCTTCGCCCGGCCATCCCGCTCTGCCATCCGCCACTCTCCATCCAAGTGCAGGCTGCACCCTTCAGAGTCTGGCTGGGGTGGGGAGGAGCGGGCAGCCCCGCCCAGCGAGTGATAGAGTAGCGGAGCTCCTCACCTCGACCAGCCCCCGTCCCTGGACAGCCAAAGGGAACCAGTGGAGAGGAGAAGATGCTTGGGGCCCGCAAGCTCCCTGCATCTCTCGCCCTGGAGGGCTGCATCTCTGCCATGGAAGCGCTTTCCCAGCCAGGTAAAGCGGGGTCTCCTGCTGACTGCTGGGTGGTGATCTCTGACTTCCCAGGGGAAGGCAGTGAGTGGGAGAAAGACCAAAACTGGGTTTCAGAAGCGTCTCCAGAGAGATCCGTTGAGAGCTGATTCCTGGGTCATAAGTTGGGAGAGCCTTGCCTGGTTCCACCCACACCCACTTCTGAGAAGAGCCAAGGAAAGGATCTACTTCCAGCCATGCGCCTCAGGGAAAAGGGCTCACAGAGATGTTCCTGGCCAACCACATCCCTATTCATGGGGAGGAAACACCGATGAGAAGAACAGGCTTTGCTCTAGGGCTCAATGTGGGGTGTCTGGTGGAGCTGAGCTGGGCGTCACCCCATCCCTCTCTTCCCTCCGCCACCGCCTCCTCCTTCCAGCCCTGCTGCTCTGGATTGCTGCAGCTCTAGGGGATATGATAGGGCAGTAGCCACAGTCAGGTATCTGCTTGGAATCCTGGGGCCCTGGATCTCCCTGCCCATAGCTCAGATGCAGCAAGACCTAGAACGTGAGGTAGAAATGTGCAGGACCCAGGGTCGGGGAGCCACTGGCACTACCTTTCTTGTTAAGTTGACTTGGGGGGACCCCAGCCTTTCCAGGAGACTCCTTGAGGACAGACATAGGTAGAGTCCATCTCAAGACCTGGTGCACAGATAAATAAATGCCTAACTGCCCACTGCCTTGATTGCTGGGGGCTCTTGCCCCAGCACCCTGGAGGGGTGCCTCATCTCCACTGTGTTTACATCCTGCAGCTGGTGGAGGGCAAAGATGTTCCCCAAAAGAGGCCCCCGGTTGGCCAGATCAGGCCCAGGAGCCTTCCACGAGGCCGGTGCCCCGGGACATGGCAATAGACTGGGGCCTGGAAACACATTTCTTGCCGAGGTTGTTTATTTTGAGTTTTTCTTACTATAAATATTTAAGGTGGTTTTACTTTATTTTAATAATTTAATTTACCCCAAAGTCCCTAAGGTAATTTATTGGAGGTTGAGACATGTACTCTCATCACTGGGACAATGCAAGGCTTTAACACGATGGATGGGTGTAAGGTCCTCTCTGTGGACAAGGCAACTCAGCAGGCGCTCTGGTCTCCTGGTTCAGGTTTGGAGGGGGCCCCAGCAGAGGTCCCCACAAATCTGCTGACCCTTTGGCCTCAGAGCACCACTTCTATGCTCCACACCTGCTACTTGCCCGGCCCCCAGCCGTGAGATTGTAAATACAGACAGGACAGAGGGCCAGCAGCACCGCTTTCCAATCACTTCCCATTTTCCTTCCTCCTTCTGACACCTTTTTTTTTGGTTTCTAATGAGTCCAACACAGATTACTAAGGCTTTTATCAAGAGCATGGAGATCTCTCCAAGTTCCCTAAGTGAGAACTCGCAGGAAAACAGGACTGAACTTCGAGAATGTTGTTTATTGCAGCTTTGCACATGGATCTGAGAGTGTCTGCCAGCCTGCCTCAGTTCTCACCAGCCTCCAGCCTTTTCACCAGCCTCTCTCCTTAGCCTTACGGACTCTCCAGGCTCGTCTCTCAGTCCGAACCCCACTGCCCACCCTTCCCCGTTGCATGTGAGCTGTCTGAGCTATCGGACGGATTGCAGCACAGCTCATTGCAGTGGTGACAGGGCAGGGGAATGCAGGGGGTCTCCCCCTGGTGCCAGTGAACCCATTTTGGTTGCACACGTACCTGCATATCTGTGTGTAACTGGTTGGGGGCTCAGAATGAAAACATCAGGATAAAGTGGCTTATCTGTGAATTTTCTATCAGGAAGACTGAAAGCCGGCAGCTTTGCTAGTGTGTCCCCTAGGACTCAGGAGATGCCTCTGCGCTCCCACCCACCAGCCCCCAGTCTTGCCCTTTCTGGGGCACCTGGACCAGTTACCCAAATACCTTCATCTCCATTGCCTATCGGCAGAACTTTGGGGTCACATTAGTACAACCAGCCACTTCCTCATACCATAGTGACCTGTGTGGGCAGAGCAGGCAGGTCAGTGGAGCCAAGGGCCAGGCCCCTCTGGAATGCCAGTGCTCCCACCCAAGAGGTCAGGGGAGCCCCTCCAATGCCATCTCCAAGGGAGGGGGGTTCACACCAGGCCACAAGCTACCAGAGGCCTTGTGCCACCTCCCCGGGCTGCAGAGGGCCAGGGAGGCTGTACTTCTAGCCTTGGGGAGGAATCCTCACGAGACCTGGACCCTGCTGACTGCTCAGCCTTACCATCATTGTTCTCATCCAAGATTGTCCTTGCATTCTCGTTGTCTTAGCGCCTGGCCGCCCAGCCCTCAGCCAGTGTCAGAGGCCTCAGACCTTGGTTTTCAGTAAAGTCCCAGTTTCTGCTTCCTGCATGCCACTGGGCAAGGTCACTCATCACTGTTCCTACAGAAGCCTCTGGACATGGGGCTTGATGGGGTTGAAAATGTTACATGTAAATATTGGTTTGATTTGGGTTTTAGCATTTTAATTAGTAACTGGTTGTGTTTTCTTTTTGGGGGGTGGGGGGTTGTCTTGTAAAAACTCTCTACTCTTTTGGAATGTAATTTCTAAGTTTGTTTGTTCCTTCAAATGCCTTTTAAGTCTTGGTAACATTCCGGAAGCAGAAAACTGCCTGGCCCACCGTGAGGACTCCCCAGGAGCACCGGGTCCCAGGAAGGAACACTGCCCTTTTCCCCTTTCTTCTTTGCTGCCTCTTTACTCTCAGCAACTTCCTTCTCTTCCTCGCCCTCTATCCTTCTTTTTCCTCTCCTTTCCATCTTTGTTCTCTTCAGCCAAAGTCCCAAGGAACCCCGGGGTCCTAATTCCCTACAGGCCCCTAGGCTTGGATCCATTGTGTTGGCACAGTTGGTTGAGGGGAAATGGAAGACCAGTTGCCATGACTGACCCCAAACTGGATGATCTTGTGTTTCTGACATCTGACCTCTTCCCATAGCCAAATCAGACCCTCCTGGGGGCAATGATGTCTGTATTTGAAATGAAAATCAAATTACTCTGGCATGTCAGTGGCCCCTAGATCCTGCATGCATGAGGTATCAATATTCAAGTCCCTGTCACCCTGGCAGCCCTCTCCCCCCCAATTTTGTCCCCACCAAAGGCTGACCAATTTAAAAAACCCCTTCTAAGAGGTCTTGCTGAAAACGGACCCTTCCCTTGGTCTCCCCAGGGATGCTCCTCTACCAGCTGCTTTCCCAGGTGACAAAGTTGAGGGTTTAAGACTTCACCCTCTTGTGCCCTGATTGCCACATGGCTCTCTCCTGCCTGCCTGCATCCACTTTTCATGGTTTCATCACATGGCCTGTTCTCCTCTTGCCCATCCAACTTCTAGGGCCTTCCTCCCTCTCCTCTCCCATCTAGAATGCCCTCCCCAGCTTTGCCAGTCTTCCAGGCTCATCAGCCCCCCAATCTCACCACCTCTTCATTAATAATTAAGTCCCTGGACACCTTTTCTAGAGCACATGGCTATTTAGAAATTGCTTCCCCTGCCACATCTCCTTCAGGCTTCTACATGCTAACTCTGGGAGGCAACCTTGGCAGGACAAGGTTTAGTGCTCCCATTTTACAGATGAGGAAACTGAGGTACAGGTCTCATTCCAGAGTCACCTAACTAGGAAGTCATCAAGTTCAGACTAGAACCTAGGTCCACTGGAACCCTCAGTCCAACCTTGTCCCTTGCTGTGTTAACCTACTGCTCCACTGGGGGCTTTGTGTGGGTGCAGAATACCCAGACTATGCCACTGCCCAACCCAGACATAAAACCAGTCTACCCTGAATCTCTGGACCTGTGTGTCCCAGAGGGTGGTGTGGGGACCCCTGCATCAGAATCCTCTGTGGACATGTCCAAAATGCAGCTTCTTGGCCCCCACCTCACCCCAGAGGGCCAGGAATCTGCATATCTAACAAACTCCCAGAGAGATCCTAAATACCAGTGCATACCATTGATGTTCACAGCCTTGACCATTGTTGTTCAGTTGCTCAGTCATGTCTGACTCTTCGTGACCCCATAGACTGCAGCACGCCAGGCTTCCCTGTCCTTCACCATCTCCAATTAGGCCATCTTTTTTAAGCCCAATAACCACGGTGTTATATCTTTAGAAGAGCCTTGAGCTGAGAATTAGGGGACCTGGTCCTCAACCCAGCTCTGATTTGGGTTAATTATGCTGAGAATTTCCAAAAAGCACTGGAGGCAATTTACAATCCTAATCGTGAAGTTCAGTAAGACAACAGGAAAAAAAAAAAAGGGGGGCAAAAGGCAAGAGGAATTATCATTCCCCAAATCTATCTTCCCAGGTGGCACAGTGAGTAAAGAATTCTCCTGCCAGCGCAGGAGATATGGGTTTGATCCCTGGGTTGGTAAGATCCCCTGGAGGAGGAAATGGCAACCCACTCCAGTGTTCTTGCCTGGAAAATCCCATGGATAGAGGAGCATGCAGGACTACAGTCCATGGGGTTGCAAAGAGTCGGACAGAACTGAGCAACTAAGAGCACGTGCACACGCGCGTGCGCACACACACACACTTATATCTATCTGACATGATCCCCATAATCCTGCAATTAAATTTTACTCTGGAGTTTCCTGGCAGCCATGGTGAAAAGGGAAGCACATCAACTTTCACGACTCTCATCATCCAGTCATGGGAAGTGACAATATTTGCCCCAGGAGGCAAATTCTTATGCTAATTTAGAGCATGCGTCCTTTCTTCAAAGGCCACTAAGTCAGTTGTGGTATGAACCTAAAATGCAAGGATGTTTTCCAGGTCACTGAACTGAACTGATTTTAAAGATAATAAACTGCCACTGACTTGAATGACCTTGACCCCAGAGCATGTGGCTAGTCTGTGCCTCTGTTCCTCCAGCTGCAAAGTGGAAGAAATCCTACCTCACATGGCAGTGCTGAGGACCAAATACAATACTGTGCCTGAGTCTACGTGGGCAAACATAAGGTTCTACACTGATCTAAAGTGGTCTGATCACACTCATTGTCCCCTAGTGCCCTCACTAGTCTTAGTGAGTGGAAAGGCTAATAAATTGGACCAGTCCTCTCACTTTTTAAAAAATTGTGGCCCAAAATACATAATATAAAACTTACTGTTTTAGCCCTTTTAGTGGCTTTAAATACATTCACACAGTGGTACAACCATCAGGACTATCCATTTCCAGAACTTTTTCATCACCCCAAACTGAAACTCTGTACCCACTAACAGTAACTCCCCATCCTTCCCTCAGGCCCCTGATAACCGCTATTCCACGTTCTGTCCCTATGAATTTACCTGTTCTAAGTATTCCCAGTGGAATCACACAGTGTTGGTCCTTTTTTGTCAAACCCCTCACTTTTTTGGATGAGGAATTGGCCCAGAGAAGGGAGTTCCTCACCCAAGGTCACACAGCAAACTGGAGGCAGAGTCAGGACCAGAATTCAGGTTTCCTGACTCCCAGCAGGTTCTGCATTCCCGGGGGTGAGTGAGACCCCACCTACCATTCCCTGATCTTGGCTGAACCCTGTCTTCTCTCTGGGCTCAGCCTGTTTGCTTCCCACCACCCATCCATCCTTTGTTTTATCACCTTCCTCCAAAGCCTCCCCTTCTGCCTCCTCTTCTCTGACTGATTCCCACCAGCAGACCGAGTGGCCCTGACCCATGGCCAGGTTTTCCTCTTCTGAGCCCCGGGCTTCTTTGTAGCACCCACCCCCTTCAGACCTCCCAGAATGGCCTCCTGTGGATTTCCTGGCCCTTCAGGCTCACATCCCCATCCTCCCGTGTCTGTGGTCTCCCAACTCCTGATGTTTGCTTTCAGATCTGATTGTATTTCCTGGGTTCTGTTTTGTTTTCTCACACTGAAGGGGGAACCTTTCCCCGATGCCTCAGGCTGGGCTTGGCCCAGTGACCGCCCCCAGCCCAGAAAGACACCCCCATCTCACCCTTGAGTCCCATTTTCTTCTGTCCACAGCCTCCCGACAGGACCCCAGCACTATCCACTGGGATTTGGCGGAGGTCACTGGGACCCCCATTTTGGCCTCCCCTATCCTGCCCAGTCCTCCATAGCCTTATTTGTAAAGCAGATGCAGCCTGACTTGGGTTCTTCCCTCCTCTCCCTGGCCATCTGTCCGTCCATCTGCCTGTCCATTTGACATCCCACCATCCTCTCTACCCTCCCCTGGATCTCTCTGCCTCTGAATAGCTTGCCCTGGCGGAACCTGTAGCCCACCCTGGCATTACCCCTTATCCCTTCCGTAGTATTTGCAGTTTGCAAAGTCCACAGAGCCAAGAACCAAAGGGAACTGGTGACAAGGTGACCCCTTGTCTAGGGCTGCCCCACCCTACCCTTCCCCACACCGTCCTTGGACCCTCCTTTGTCTACCCCATCAGCCTTGCTCCCCTCCCTTCCTGCCCTTCACCAGCTCCCTGAACCCCAGGCAGTAAGGAAAGGAGCTCTGGTTTCCCCTAAGCATCCTTGAAGGGCCAAAGTCATCAAGGCCCGACCATCTTGTCTTTCTCCGCTCTATACCACTCGAACTGCTCCTGTGAAAAGGAATTTCAGCCAGGATTTTGGAGACCTGGCCCAGGTCTGGGCAGTTGTCCTAACTTCTCTGTGTTTGGTTGGTTGTATGATTTTACGAAGATGATCCTTAGGGACCCCAGAGCACGCCTCATGTTTTTGGGTCCTGCATCACCATCCTCTCTCCACTGGGCCCTGGTGTCCTGGCTCCTCTCTCAGCTCCGCGACTGACCTCTGTGCCTTAGTTTACTTCTCTGCACAGGGGGGCTCACCACAAGTCTATTCCTGGCAGCTTCCCAATTTGGTGCCTCTAAGGCAGGGCCTTGGCAGCTGTGGCCCAGCTCCCTGGCACTGTCTTCTTAGGGCACCAAGTTGCTGAGGATGAGATGCCTGGAGGTTCTCAAAGAAGCCAGAGCATCACCTGGGAACTTGACAGAAATGCAAAGTATTGGCCCCACTCAAGAACTACAAAACTAGAACTTTGGCGGGGGTGGGGGGAGGGCAGCAATCGGGGGGTTTAACAAGCCCTCTAAATGATTCTGATATACATAGGCGTTTACTACCTGCCGATCTAAACCAGCAAATAGTGTGGCCTGGTGAAGGACCGAGGCTGGTCCTGCCCAGGAACAAGTGGGAAACATCAAGCTCATCTGGATTTCTGAGGCTGGGAACCCTGGCCATCCCTACCCAAACCAAAACACAACTGTGTTCTCCTCTTCCCAGAAACTGGGGGGCTGGGGAAAGGCAGGCATTTTTCCTTTCCCTACCCCTGGCTTGGTTCCAGTTCTACCCACCTCTCCTACTTGTCTGGGTTTTACTAAAGGTTGTATAGGGTTGTGCCAGCCAGGCAGGGGGTTGGCATCCTGGGGGGGGGGCGGGGAGCAGGGGACAAAAGACCCTGACCCTTTATCCCTTGGGAATCTCACCATAGGCTTATGGCTTCTTTTCAAATGGAAAGAAACTTAGGTTCTCAAAGAAAGACTCCTAAATCCCCAGCCAGCTCCTCCTCCTCCTCCTCCTCCTCCTCCCACCTTCAGGGAGACCTTATAGACAGTGCCAAAAAGCAGCTCCTGCCCCTAGGGGCTGAGGGGAGAGGACCAAAAGCTGTCCCTCAACCTGGCCCCCCATCCCGAACCCCCCGCCAATACTGTGAAACCCCCTTCCTGACCATCCCGGTTTCCTGGTGTGGACCCTGAAGTGGGCCCAAGGGGTCCCCAGGGAAAGGCCTTTGGGAAGGAAGGGACCAGGGGCATCCTTGGGCCAAACTCTCTGCCTCTCCTGTCCACTCTTTCTCCTCCCTACTCCTTTCTTCAGAAGGCTCCTTCCCAGGAGGTATTGGGTGCTAGACAACCGTGGTCCAGTCCGCCAGCTCTCCTTCCCTCCCGTGTCTTATTTCAGACATGAGAATAACTGTACAGTGTAAACTTACAAAGGGTTTTTAATGGTTGTAGATTGGAAATAAAGTATGTCATATGAACAGTTTCCATGGACTTGGCTTCTCTGATTTCTCATGTGAGGTGGGTGCGGTCCCCAGCAGATCTGGAACTTGACTCAACCCCACACCCAGTTGCCTGGGAAGGAGGGAGTCCTGGGAATGCCACAGCCAACTGGCTGGTCTGGGGTCACTTGGGAGGAGCCACCAGGGGCTCCCAGCTACTGACTGCTGACACCTCAGAGTATCCCATGAAGGGTGGTAAGGCCACAGCACAGAGGAACAAATGCAGAGTCATCAAAAATGGAATTGAACTTTCTACAGAAGACTTCAAATATTTATCACAAAAAAATGACGGGTTAATTATCTATTACAGTATAATTAAATTATCCCCAAACATTTATTATATCACAGATGACATGGGTCAGGGATTCAAGAGCTAAGTTGTTCCGACTCAGGGTCTCCTGAGGGTGCAGTCAAGTGTCAAATCAGGCAGCAATCATGTGAAGGCATGATTGGGGCTTGGAAGATCCATTCCCAAGCCGGGTTACTCATGCCTGGTAAGTGAGGGTGGGCAGGAGGCCTCAGTTCCTCCCCCTGTGGACCTTGCCCTAGGGCTGTTTGAGTATCCTCACAACATGGCAGTTGGCTTGCCTTAGAGCAAGTGATCTATAGGAAAGCAGAAGAGGTCACAGTGTCTTTTATGACTTAAGCCTTGAAAATCATACACTATCATTTCTGCAGTATCTCACTAGTTATACAGATTAGCCGTATTCCTTTTGGAAGAGAACTATACAAGGGCATGAACAGCAGAAAGTGGAGGTCGTTGGGGGCTATCTTGGAAGCCAGCAACCACATGAAAATTATTTATTTTTTTTTGTGGAATGTTAGTTTTCAGACCAGGGGTTGAATATCGGCCCTCAGCAGTGAGAGCAATGAGTCCTAACCACTAGATCACCATGGAATTCCAGATCTCTTTTTTGAGGGTCTAACAACAGCCAGGCCTGTGCTGGGCATTGAGGGTAACAATATATGAACCTGAGAAAGAGGAAAGCAAATTCAGTGGCCAAGGGGTGGTCAGGGAGCTGGAGGGATCAGGAAAGGCTGCAATGATTCCTAAGGTTGAGATGTTGACAGATGAAGGAGGTGGTGATGTGTTGCAGGCAGGAGATGGAGACAATATGTTCCAGGAAGAGGGAACAGCATGTAGAAAGCTTAGTAGTAAGAAAGGAGAGCAGGATCAGGGAACTGAAAGAGATCACTGGTGTGGGGAACGATGAAAGAGGCTGGGTGAGATCACACAGTGCCTTATGAGGGAAGGAATGTCTACATCATGTGGACAGTAGAGAGTCATGGAAGAACTGAAAGTAGGGGAAGGACCTAGAGGATGTACTGGTTCTGGATTCCACGAGGCAACATACTTGCCCGCCGTGCAACGAGCTGAAGGAGTGGGGTGGGAAGAGAAGGAACTAGGCTCCAGAAAGTGATACTCAGGGAACAAAGAGCAACTTTCTGCTTTAGACATCTGTTGGGAGTCAACATGCTAGAACCACACGGTGGAAATTTCAGGAAGGCAGATTTCTGCCTACCACCAGAAAACTTTTCCAGGGACCACAGCTGCTATGGAACTATGACCACAGTCACATTCCAACTGTGGTTCATTAACCAATTTTTGTGGACTGCTTGTGATTCAACACTTGCCGAGATTTCAGATGCAGAAGGCCTGTACGTGCAAGGTGACACTCTGATGGCATCATGCTGGGTGCTGAAGCAGCAGCGTGCTATACGGGAGCCCCAAGCCAGCAATGGACAATGTGCCAGGCGCAGGCTAGGCTCCCGGGAGCACAGAAAGGGCATCTGCTTTCCAGCCTGGGGCCTCAGAGAAAGCTTGCACTGGACCCTCAATTGAGGCTTAAAATTGGGGAATTCTGCCAAGAATAATCCGGGAAGGACTTCTCAGGCCAAGCAAAGGAGCAGAAGCAATGGGGGTGATGAGAAGAGTGGCAAGCAATTTGGGGAGGGGGAGGTCTGCAATGAAGTTGTAAAAGGAAAGATCCTGAACTTTCGCAGGTGTTGAAGGGGCCACAAAAAGAGGAAATATGCTACAGGAGAACTGGAAAAAGTTATCCCAGTTGCCCTGGGAGAGTCCACAATTTTAGAGTTAAGACAAATGGAGAGAGGGATTGTGGCCTAGCGACCGGACAGGGCATCACTGCCCACTCGCTAATGAATTCCTTTGGCAAGTACCTTTCTGGGCCTCTGCTCCCTGTCTGGGCATGTCAGGCGCAAAGAACACGACGATGTAACGGTACCTAGTCAGGGGCTCCTTGGGCGTGCCGTCGTTGGGAAGGTGGTAACTTTGCCAAAATTGGGCGGGGAAGAACTTGGACAAACCGGGCGGGGCCACAAGTCTCCAACAACGGTTTGCGCATGCGCCTCGAGGAAGCGGCGTTGTGCGCTTGCGCGAGCCCGGGAGCCCGCCAGCCGCGCATGCGTCGTTAGCCGGCGGGAGTTTTCTAAGGGGCGGCTCTGGGGCCGCTGGAAGCTAGTGAAGCGGTCCCAGAGTTGGAAGGAGCATCGTCCTTGGTGCAGCGCGTCCAGGGGTAACTCGGCGTGGCGGAAAGAGTGACCTGCGGCCTTGTGTTTCGGAGACGGAGGCTCTGGGCTGGACAGGCGTCTCTCTGAGGTGAAAAAGTCGCAGGCCTGTTCACGGACGAGGCCTCCCTTACCTCCGCACCAGCCTCTTTGGGGTCGGACAACTCGGCTCAGCCCACACCCTGCCTGCCCGTCGTCACGCCCGAAACCGGGTAAGAGGAGACCCCGGGGCGAGAGGCGCCTCTCGCTCGGGAGCTGTTTGCAGAGCCCGTGGTCTAGACGTCACTGTTGGTGGAAGGTTGAAAGCGGGGTGGGGTGGGTCACACAGGCCAGGGTTCGAATTTCGCCTCTTCTCCAGGCTGGCTGCCTAACAAGTTTGGTTTTTTTTTTTTTTTTTTTGCCTCTGAATTTCAGTTCAACTGACTGCAGCGTGAAACTGTTGATGGTACTTCCAGAGCTGTGGCAACGATTAAATGGCGCAGTAACGCACATACAGTTTTTACATACTCAGGTCCTGGCATGTAATACGCGCTTAAAAGGTGTCAGTGGTTGCTGTTAAGTAACCGGCCTTTCATCTGAATGATACAGCCGTAACTGTGACGATTTAGATCCTTGATCCTACTACCCCTCGTTATTCTCTTATCTTTTCCACGTTGTCCCTTCACATATATTTATTTTTCTTTACTAAGCACTCCCCCCACCCCGTATGGATTTTTATTGGTGGTGGAGGGGGAGGCTTGGTCATGTTCCTGCCCTTTTCCAGTCAGTTACTTGTCTGTGACAGGCACTAGAAATACAGTCTGGCCCCGGGAGACGTGTAAACAGACTTTACAACCAGTGCCAGGGAGGCCCAGGGGTGGAGCTGCCAACTCTGCCAAAGAGAAGTGGCATGAAAGCTTCACACTTGAGCTCGATTGGGAAGGAAGAATAAGTTATAAGGCAATGTGTACAAAGATTCGGAAGTGGTGTGTGGAAAATGAAAAGAGTTTTCTGGATGGATGGTGGTGATGGTAGCCAGCAATGTGGATGTACTTAATATCACTGAACTGTATGTACACTTAAAAATGATTAAGATGGTAAATTTTATGTTGTGTATATTTCAGCACAATTAAAAAAGAAACAGAAACTTAAAAAAAAAAGTGGTGCATGGAATGGGAGTAGCAGGAGAAAGCGGGAGTAGGTACTAGTTAGGACTAGCTTCTGGAAGGTGTTCAGTACACTGGAGGAATCTGCTGCTGTCTAAAGAATGGATTGGAGGGAATTACCCAGCAGTCCAGTAGTTAGGACTCAGAGCTTTCACTTCAAGGGCCGGAGTTCAGTCCCTGGCTGGGAAACTAAAATCCCACAAGCTGCTCAAAAAAATAAAGAATGTATTGGAGAGGAACAATGCTGCATGTAGGAAAAACTCGTGGAGTGGCTGTTCGATTCTTGGGGGAAGTGAGGGAGAGGGATAGAAACTATGAGATCTGAACTAAATAGCTAGAAGTTGGAAGAGTTTTAGAGATTGTTGGAAGTAGAATCTGCAGAATTAATAAGTAAAGGGTAAAGTGATTGTTCATGTTTTGAAGACCATGTAGATCATAATGCCATTGATTGAGTTATGCAATTAAGCCCTTATTAAACACAAAATAATTGGGAACTAAGAGATATATGTTAAGGAAGATAAGATTATTTCTAGTGATAAATTCTGTAGAAATTCAGAACAGGATGTGATGAGCCCTGCTGATGTTCTGTGGAAGAGGTGTGGAGGTGAGGTTGGGCTGGGCCTTGTCAGGCAGGTAGAATTTCATGGGGCAAAAAGGGGCGGTTCAAAGAGACGAGAAAGCGCAAGGCTGATTCTGGGGGAGTAAAGCCCCAGCAAGACTGGGACTGAAATGTGGAGAACAGATTACTTCATTTTCCTGTTTCAGGATTCTCACCTCAGGATGACTTCCAGACCGGAGATAGTAAAAGGTGAGTATTCGTGAAGTTCAGTACCTTCTTGCCTTGGGTTTAGGTTCATGAGCTTTACCTAAATACCTCCTGGCTCTTGGTGGATTTGAAATCACTTATTTGTGTATTTGCAGAGATGCTTCCTTGATGTTTCCATGACCTGGGGCATATGTTTCCTTTTGCCACTTTTTTTGCACAGATTCTTAGTTGTGATGGGTTTGATTCTGTATTTTGACTTTTTTATGACAAGTGCTAGAAGAGGAACCAGTGGCATCTAAGACTCATGATCGTCAACTGGAATCAGATCCCAACCCTGTGGAAGTGTGTAATAAATCGTCTGCCTCCCTGAAGATGACTGAACGTGTTTCAAAGGAACGAATTCACCTTGGCCGTAGCCCCCCAAAAGGGGAAAGTGGTGATCTCAGCCACCAGGAAGGACTTGAATCCAGGTCCCTTCATTTGTCTCCAGAGCAGTCTGCTTGTCATCAAGCCAGGAGGCAGTCCTGGCGGCGAGCAAGTATGAAGGAAACGAACCGGCGGAAGTCACTGCCTCCCTTTCATCAGGGCATCACAGGTGGGGTGCTTTGTACATAAGACTGGACTCCAGCTCAGATAAGAGGCAGTGAGGCATGGCAGGAAGTTAGGCTTGACTTGGCTACTTAATAGCTATGTGACTGAACAGATGACTTCACCTCTCTGAGCTTCAGTTTCCTCATCTATAGGAGTATTCTCAGATTATAAGTATTGATGTCAAACACCTAGTAAGTATTCAGTATCAGTGCTGTTTATATCATGTTATTAGCTACCCATTGTAATCTATACCATGGACAGAAAATCTGATTTACAGTTGTTCAGCATTCACCTTTGCTCAGTGAATGTTCAGCATTCACATTGGCTAGAAGTAAAGATTTCCTCTGGCTTTCTTCCTCGTATCCTGAAGTAGAATAGAAGGTGGATGGGTTGCTACCTGATTTTAGGTTTTATAACTGAAAATATCTCAGAGGGAAGAACCCATAAAAATAGGGTAAAAACCTAGTTTTGAGACATGGTGTATTTGAATGTGATTTTGTGTGAATTTATAATAATAGCATCTCAGGAAGCACTGAAGGACAAGATTTAATGTGGAAAGTAGCACATTTCAGGAAGAACTTAACTAGCTTTGTGACCTTGAACAGTTTAATCTCCTTTGCTTTACGGTCCTCATCAGTAAATGGGGTGAAATAATACCTATTTTACAAGACTGAGAATTAAATGAGTTGATACATAACACAGTACTTGGCACATAATAAATAAATATAGCTCGTGTTAAGTTATCATGATTAAAGATATTACTTCACTTCCTGAAGGTCTGATGTTTAGAAGGAAATCTACCTAAGAACAGCCATGTAGCATATCAGAAAATTGCTGCCATGGTTATGCTTGTATACTTCATAGATGTGCCAAGAAATTTCAGTTTCCTAAGGTTACCCTTATTACGTTCATCTATGTTCCAGAGCATGTGGACCTAAAATTCTGTGTAATAAAAAATCACTGACGTATAGGATTTGTTATTTTCTGGTTATTCCTGGCCACTTCCCAGATTTCTTTGGTTATAGGCAGAAGGTATCTTATTTTTCATGACTAAAAGTGAGAAGAAGTAATCAAGAGAGGGCGCAAAAGAACTTAAAAACAGCCAGCTGAGGCTGGAGGGCTAAAAGACATGTATCTCTCCTAATTCTCAAA
Source organism: Bos mutus (assembly GCF_027580195.1). NCBI lineage: Eukaryota > Metazoa > Chordata > Mammalia > Artiodactyla > Bovidae > Bos > Bos mutus. The sequence continues at coordinate 50,146,824 of NC_091629.1, read as the reverse complement.
GCAGATTTCCTTTGCTGTATAAGAAATGATGTTTTAAAATGGACATAATTGGGAAAAACATTATCTACATCTTTTATTGATAGCTGAGGATTCAGTGGCATAATTATGTAAAATGCCTGTTTAGTTCAGGCTGATGCACTGTGTGACCTTGGGCAAGTTGCCCAGCACCTAACCTTTGTTAAATGGTTAGGCTGATAAGTCACTTGCCTCAAGTGAGGGTGACGGTTAGAATTTAATAAAATTCCTGTTAGATAGTCTGTGTTCAACAAACTTACTATTAATGTTATTGTCTCTGGCTTCAGACAAGTGTCTCCCCTCTGAGCTTCAGTTTCCCCATCTGTAAAGTGGAACTCATTTAAAGCACACTACAATGGCTATCACAAAAATTCTGAAATATTCCCATCTCCTTTCTTCAAATGGTGAATATAAAACACAAAGAGAAGTTAAATTATTTTTTTAAATCTGTTTTATTTAGCAAGACAAGATTTTAAGGTAATACATAAAAGGTTCTTTTAACTTTTTAAACTTAGGATGCACAGATAGGTAAATTTCATTCTCTGGTGATCTTGAACAAATTAGATGTAAGAAGACAGAGAAGACTTCTTGGGTTTTTTTACCTTAATTTGGGCTGCATCAAGAGGGAGGGAATTTTTCAGGTTTTTTTTTGTTTTTTACTTTGCTAACTGTATAAATGTCCAGCTCTTTGAATGTGGTAATATTTTATGTTAGAGCTCTGCAGATCCATCAGTGTCGACCTAACAGAAAGCAAACGGCTGAGCTCTCTCCTCCTTTCCAGTTTCCAGGTGAGAGTCACGTCTCAGAATTGGGAGTGTTTTCTTTTTCTTTCCTTTTTTTTAAAAACTGTTATTGTGACATCCTCAAAGACACGTCAGTACTGTGTGATTTATCAGTAAAGAGTAAAAGGTGTTTCTCTCTAGTGATATTAATTTAAAAGCCAGATTTAATCCCAGAAGTTTTGTCTCTGGATCAGGCTCTACGAGTCCCATTGGTATTGCTGTGGCTAACTGAGCAGTTAAGAGAGTTCCCCTGTCTAGTATATTTTGCTCATTAGCAGCAAATGATGGGACTTTAAGGTGGGTGGAGGTCATATCTAAGTTTAAGCAGACATTTGAGATCTGGCTGCTCTCTAAATTGGAATTATGTGACTAACTGGTGATTGCATCAGTGTAGATAAGCAAGTCATTTGTGTGAATTAAATGACCGTTTTTCCCCCTGAATCAAAAATCACATCATGTAGTCTAGGCAACAAAGAATTTTTTCCTTACCTTTTTATTTTCTTGTTTTGTTTATATGAAAAATCTTAGGTGTAGAATTAAATCATGCTTGCTTACATTTATTAAATGTCCTAAGATTACATGAATTCAGGATTGGCCTGGCAAATCTTGGTTGTTGTACTGAAAATGCTTTTCTTTATTTAGTTCTCTGTTCAGAAACTTGAACCTTTCCTAAGGGGAACTGAGGGCTTCAGTCTTGAAAGTTTCAGAGCCAAAGGTAAGTTGCTAAGAGCAGACACTCGAGCTTTGACCTTGGTCTGTACCTTCCGTTAGGGTTGGTTGAAACCTCTTGGGGTCGCTACTTATAGGAGCTGCTACCTTACACAACCAGGCCTCCTCCATTTTGGTGGGGAACTGCATTAAAAAAGATAAGAATATGTGCTTACGAAGTTTAGAAGGTCTAAAAGTAAGCCTCTTGCCCCATGACCCCCAGTCTCAGCTCCTCTCCTCCCAGAGGCAACCACAGCCACCAGCTTCTTGGATATCTTTGCAAATTTATTGCATTTCTAAACATTTATCCATTAAAATCAAATAATCCTCTCTACACACTGTTCTTAATCTTGTTTGTTGTTTTTTTAAACCTTAATTTATCTTGCAGATAGTTCTTTATCACACTGATAGAGCTGTCTTGATATTTTAGCAGCTATATGTTGCTCTATTTTATAAATGTACCATATTTCATTTAAATGGTTCTTTATTGATGGGCTTTTAGGTTTGCTTTCAGTCTTTTGTCATTACAGTGAATGGATAATGAATACCTTTTTATACAAGCCTCTTAGCACATATTCAAGTAAAAATAAGATATATTAGAATTAACTAGTATAAGTGTACTGTAACTAAAAGTTTAGATTTTTTTTATTATTTAGTAGGTATTATTTAAAGGTCTTTTTGGGGTTTTAATCTGTGTTTCTTTTTCTTTTGAAGAGGATAATATTTTTTCGTATTTTTAGAGGAGAGCCATTTGTACTTTATTTTCTGTGTATTGTCTCTCCATATCCTTTGTTCATTTCTTAAAATTGAGATATTGCCTCTTTTATATTGGTTTTGCAGGCACTCTTTATGTGTTAAGGAAATTAGCTTTTGTCTGTGACATAAGTTGCAAATATTCTTCCCTGGGAGTCAATTTTCAGCTTTCTAGGAAGTAGCTATTCTCCTTGCAGTGTAATTATACAATCATCCAGGTCAGAAATAAAAGACCTAGAAAATACATGAAGTCAGACTTACTTGCCAGTTAAAGCTGTTTATCTCAGAGTTGCACTATTACTGTAATTAGGGTAGACATGTCCAGGTTTATTTTGATAGCTATTTAACATATCTTTTCCCGTTTGCATTCCTCACCTGAATTTAATTGTGAACTCTTTTTAAGTCTAAGCAGAGACCTGTTTTTACCTTATGCCCATCATTTTTTTATTTGCTGCTAGCATTTCTGACTTCCGTAATAAGTTTTTTCACCTAGTGCCAGCAGATCAGATCTCTTGAAAGAGTGAATTGTCAATGCAGATACACTTTTCTAACACATCTTTTAAACTGCTTCTTCATCAGTTCTGTGAAAAACACTATTATAAATGTTATAAAGAGGAGTTGTCTTCCATTTTATCTGTACCTACCCAAAGAAAAAAGGTAAAATCTTCCCGCATATTTCTATCACTTTTTTGAATAGGTGAGAGGGCCAGAATGTAACAGGTGACCCTAGAGCTGAGACTACCATACGTATATTACATCTTTGTCAGCAGCTCACTGTGAAAAGTATTCTCTTTATTTTATAACATATAATTTTATTTTCTGTAGCATCTTCCCTTTCTGAAGAGTTGAAACATTTTGCAGACAAATTGGAAAGTAATGGAACACTACAAAAATGTTTTGAAGATTCAGAAGGGTAAGAGCAGTTCCCTTTCTCTCCAAAATTATAGTTGAATAAGGACTTTTTCTTTTTTAATTTTTTACATTGAAGTATAGTTAATTTACAGTGTTAATTTCTAGTGTACATCAAAGTGATTCAGTTATATGTGTGTGTATATGTGCTGTGTGTTTGTGTATACTTCAGTTCATTTGTATCATATTTTAGATCCCACAAATAAGTGTTGTATGGAATTTGTCTTTCTTTGTCTGACTTAATCTGTTAGTATAATCTCTAGGTCCATCCATGTTGCTGCAAATGGCATTTATTTCATTCTTTTTTATGGCTGAGTAATATTCCTGTGTGTGTGTGTGTGTGTGTGTGTGTGTGTGTGTACACATACATCACATCTTTATCTGTTCATCTGTTGATGGACATTTAGGTTGCTTCTATGTCTTGGCTATTGTAAATAGTGCTCTATGAACGTTGGGGTACATGTATCTTTTTTAATTCAGTTCAGTCCCTCAGTCATGTCTGACTCTTTGCAACCCCATGAACCGCAGCACGCCAGGTCTCCCTATCCATCACCAACTGCCAGAGTCTACCCAAACCCATGTCCAATGAGTCGGTGATGCCATCCAACCGTCTCATCCTCTGTCGTCCCCTTCTCCTCCTGCCCTCAGTCTTTCCCAGCATGAGAGTTTTTTCAAATGAGTCAGCTCTTCACATCATGTGGCCAAAGTATTGGATTTTCAGCTTCAACATCAGTCCTTCCAATGAACATCCAGGACTGATCTCCTTTAGGATGGACTGGTTGGATCTCCTTGCAGTCCAAGGGACTCTCAAGAGTCTTCTCCAACACCACAGTTCAAAAGCATCAATTCTTCGGGGCTCAGCTTTCTTTATAGTCCAACTCTCACATCCATATGTGACTACTGGAAAAACCATAGCCTTGACCAGACAGACCTTTGTTGACAAAGTAATGTCTCTGCTTTTTAATATGCTGTCTAAGTTAGTCATAACTTTCCTTCCAAGGAGTAAGCGTCTTCTAATTTCATGGCTGCAGTCACCGTCTGCAGTGATTTTGGAGCCCCCAAAAATAAAGTCAGCCGCTGTTTCCACTGTTTCCCCATCTATTTGCCATGAAGTGATGGGACTGGATGCCATGATCTTCGTTTTCTGAATGTTGAGCTTTAAGCCAACTTTTTCAGTTTCCTCTTTCACTTTCATCGAGAGGCTCTTTAGTTCTTCTTCCCTTTCTGCCATAAGGGTGGTGTCATCTGCATATCTGACGTTATTGATATTTCTCCCAGCAGTCTTGATTCCAGCTTGTGCTTCCTCCAGCCCAGCATTTCTCATGATGTACTCTGCATAGAAGTTAAATAAGCAGGGTGACAATATACAGCCTTGATGTACTCCTTTTCCTATTTGGAACCAGTCTGTTGTTCCATGTCCAGTTCTAACTGTTGCTTCCTGAGTTTCATACAGGTTTCTCAAGAGGCAGGTCCGGTGGTTTGGTATTCCCATCTCTCAGAATTTTCCATAGTTTATTGTGACTCACACAGTCAAAGGCTTTGGCATAGTCAATAAAGCAGAAGTAGATGTTTTTCTGAAGCTCTCTTGCTTTTTCGATAATCCTGCAGATGTTGGCAATTTGATCTCTGGTTCCTGCCTTTTCGAAAACCAGCTTGAACATCTGGAAGTTCATGGTTCACGTATTGCTGAAGCCTGGCTTGGAGAATTTTGAGTATTTACTAGCATGTGGGAGGAGTGCAATTGTGCGTTAATTTGAGCGTTCTTTGGCATTGCCTTTCTTTGGAATTGGAATGAAAACTGACCTTTTCCAGTCCTGTGGCCACTGCTGAGTTTTCCAAATTTGCTGACATATTGAGTGAGCACTTTCATAGCATCATCTTTTTTAATTAGTTTTTGTCTTTTCCGAATATATGCCCAGTAGTTAGGTTGCTAGGTCATATGGTAACTCTATTTTTACTTTTTTAAGGAACTTTCACACTGTTTTCCATAGTGACTGCACCAATTTACCCTTCCACCAACAGTGTTAGGAAGGTTTCCATTTTTTATACACACTGTCCAGCATTTATTATTTGTAGACTTTTTCATGATGGCCATTTCTGATGGGTATAAGGTTATACCTCATTGTAGTTTTTATATATAATTTTATTTGCTTATTTATTTAATGTTTGGCTGTGCTGGGTCTTTGTTGGTGCGCGATTTTTTTCTCTAGTTGCATTGAGCAGGGGCTACTGTCTAGTCACGGTACCTGGACTTCTTATTGTGGTGGCCACTCTTGTTGCAGAGCACAGGCTCTGGGTGCACAGGCTTCAGAAGTTGCAGTACGTGGGCTCGGTAGTTTTGACTCTCCGGCTCTGTGCATAGGATCAGTAGTTGTGGCGCATGGGTTAGTTGCTCTGAGGCATGTGGGATATTCGTGGATCAGGGATTGAACCCGTGTCTCCTGCATTGGCAGGTGGATTCTTTACCACTGAGACATCAGGGAAGCCCCTCATTATAGTTTTGCTTGCATTTCTCTAAGAGTGATGTTGAGCGTCTTCATGTGCCTATCAGCAATCCGTATGGCTTCTTTGGAGAAATAAGACTTAATTAGACAGTTGTTCATTCACTTATCAAACGTTTATCCAGCATCTTCTATGTACCGTGCGGAAGCTGGAGATATCAAGCAATATCAAGCAAGATCTTTCTTCTTATTCATTGTAGTAGGAGAGACAAACTACTTAGAAAATAATGACTTCAGATATAATCTGAATGATTTCAGTGATAATCTAATTGGGCAGGCAATATTATAGTGACTTGAAGCAGTGGGCAACTTACACTAGAGTGTTCAGAGAAGTCCTCTAATGATTTGCCGTTTGCACTGAGACCTGTAAGACCTGGATGATGAGGAGGAACCAAATATGTGAAGATGAGACAAAAAAGCATTCATATTTTTGCTAGCCATGCTAGTTGTAGATAAAGTCATGTTTTTAGCTGTTGGCCAGCAAGAGTATTAAGAGAAAGTTTACAGCCGCCACCACTGCCCGCCGCCACCCCGCCTCCCGAAACTGGTAGTTGCTCAGCAGGGGCAACACCAAGCCCTCTCCTCATCCTGCAACAAATTACATGACTTGATCTTACACTTTCAACTTCACAAAGGTCTGCCTTTCCATGGATCCTTAGAATTAACATTGCTATTCAGGAAATGAAAATTATGTTAGCTCGACATTGCTCCTCTTTTAACGAAATATATTTAAACCATAGGCTGCTGTATTGCAGCTAAAGGTGATAGAGGCTGTTTGTCACAGGCTTTGATAGAAAAACATAAAAGGTGACACAGCTGATTTGCCTTTGCCGGGTAGAGTACCAAGTACATCTGCAAAATTTTGGCATTTTCAATGCCTCCTGCTTTTCCATTAGAATTAATCGCCCTACTAGCCAAGCTATTGGTTTAAGGAGAACATATCCAACTGAAAGCTTCAACTTAAGTGCAAAGACAGTTGTATGAAAAAGCTATTAAGGTTTTGATTAGTGGGAAGGCAAGAGGCTAAATAAAAAAAAATGTTGTGAACAAAACTTTGAAGATTGAAACCGGCAGATATTTGAGGCTGAGTGGCATTGTATGGATAGAAGAGATAAAGGGTAACGGCAGGAATCAAAGTTAATTAGCTGGACAGAGCCAGAACACAGAGAACCTTAAGTGCCAGGTTAAGGAGTTCTGGCTTTTCTTCTGAACGTAGTAGAGAGTCACTAAATTTTTAAGAAATGAAAAACACAAAAGGAATATTTGAAGAGAGGTTAATCTGTTCACGTGTGAATTCAAATTGATGAGGGAAATAGACAATGAAGAGCCCAGTGAGAAAGCTAATACCTAGTGCAAAAGTGAATTAGAGTCCAAGACTAAATATTCATTGAAAGATAAATTCTGAACATGTTTTATTGCTGTTAAAATTATGTGAGACATCCAATACTAAAAGCAAACACTCTTGGAAGATTTCTGTTAATCTCATAATCCTGTCTCTTCTAGAAGAGTGTCAGATTTGGCTCTGGAAACTTCAGTGGCTGAGATGAAGGAATATATAACAAAGTAAGTGAAAATGAGTGAACTTTTGTTGGGAAATCTAAATTTGTCTGGGGAAATAACTAAACCCAGAAATGGATAGTAAACATCCTTTTCAGTGTGTCAGTGTTGGAAAGCTGCACACTGGGATTTATGTACTGTTGGCGCTTTGTCACTAAGTTGTGTCCGACTCTTTCTTAACCCCATGGACTGTAGCCCACCAGGCTCCTCTGACCATGGGATTTCTCAGGCAAAGACACTGGAGTGGTTTATGGACTGTATTGATGGCCAGTTTCATAGAATGGAGTCTAGAGACTAAGGATGTGGATTTGATGTAAAGACTCATGTTTGATTTGATTAATATCCTCTGACTTGGTCATGCTTTCTAATCTTTTTTTTTTTTTTATGACCTTTTTATTCACATCTTGGAATCAGAGTAGACACCTAATGTATGGTTGTCCTGAGTGATTCAGAATGAGATGATCAAAAGTTAACTGAATTTTTTCCTGCTTCTGTAGGTTTTCTTTAGAACGTCAAAGTTGGGATCAGCTCTTGCTGCGCTACCAGGAAGAGGCTGAAAAGATCCTATCAAGGTTAGATCTATGACAGGAAATAGGAAGGTTTTACCTTGTGACTTTTGATTTGATTTCAGTTCTCTTAGCACAAGTTGAATGATGAATCCAGAACTCATCAAATTTCTGTAGAGTATATATGAACAGTGTGACTGAAAATGGAGAGTGAGGGGGCTGGGAAGGAAGAGTCGTCACTACTTTCAGTCAAAGAACAGAACTGCCTCTGTTCTGTGCCCTTGGCTGCTGTTCCACATTCTGGGGGAGACAGGCATGTCTCTGCCCTGTACCTGGCAACCTGGGGCTGGGCTAGGAACAGTATCAAGGGACTTCAGTGAGCACATGGCCTTTGAAAAGCTGCGACTGTGGGAGAGAACCACAGCCAGGGCCCTCATGGAGACACGGGGTGAAAGGGGTGATGGAAGTGGGTCTACAGGAGAGAGATGATCTTTGGGTCTTGAAGGCATAATAAAATGGGAAAGTGCTAGATTTTGGTTTCATTTTAGTGTCCAAACCAATGATTTTAAGCTTTTTTTCCCCAAACAGAACCTTAGCTAGAAACACAACTATAAAACATTAGCCAAAATAATAATTGCCAAAGTGGCCTCCTAGTAGAGAGGCACCTTGAGGAGCACAGTATGAGAAGCTTCCCTAATCCAAGCATTGATACTTATTACTTTCTTCACCCTTTACATGTTCTGTGTATGAAGACAGATAATATGTAAGATGGCAGTTTCAGAATAAACACTTTTGACGGGCCATAGTTTATATTAACAGGAAAGCTTCTGGAAGCAGACTGTCTCTGTTCAAATCCTAACTAATTCTTAGTTCTGTGACCTTGGGAAGTCCACTTAATCTGAAGTTCCTCATTTGAAAATGGGATAATATTACTACCTACCTCATTGGGTTTGTTATGACTAAAGAGTCATCAGCAGTTTTCATAAACTCTCCATTATAATGAGTTATTTTAGATAATTGAAGTGGGCCAACATCTTTTTGGTAAAAGATCATAGATGTTAACTTCAGGCGTTACCCCAGTAGTCCTTTTTGTAAATGGACCTTACTGTTAGATGGAGTCAACTAACCTAGCATTTCCTGGAGTCCAGAGGTATAAAAACATTAACACCGGATAATTATCTCAGAATCTCCTGTTAGTAAGAGAACCTATGCTCACCCTGGGGTGGAAGAATATTGATTCAGGTTAGTAAAGCCTTTTAGGAAGTGTTTTCCCTGGGTAAATCTTTGCTGTTTTCCTACAGAAAATAATTGTAAAATTATTTGAAAGCTTTTTTGTTGTATTTTGTTTTTAGAGGATCAGCTGAAACCAAAAATACTGAAGTTGAAGTGGAACCTAGAATGTATGTTGGGTCTTCCCAGAGTGAAGTCCTTAATACAAAACCTGACTACCAGAAGATACTGCAGAACCAGACTAAACTCTTTGATTGTATGGAGTTGGTGGTGAGTTGGGTCATGTTTCTTTGGCTGAGTTATTCAGCTTTGATACCTTCCCATCCTTGTTAAAAGAGCTGGAAAACATGTGTAATTAGATAAGTATATTCAACTCTACCTTGGGGAAACATTGGAGAGACAGTGAAAGAAAATAAACAAGTAAATGGTGATAAATGCTATTAAGTCAGGTGGAGGAAGAGAATATGCCGGGAGGGCTTCAGTTTGCTATGTAGAGGGGTTGAAGGCCCTTCTTAGGTGCCACCTTAATAAAGACTTGAAAGAAATGGGGAAGTGAGCCATGAGGACATTTTGAAGAATGTCAACCCCAATTTTTCTTTTTTTGCCAAAATACCTTCTTAAACTTATAGCATGAGGTCTCAAGTTGGACTTTTTTATTTGTTTGTTACTTTTATTTTGGTTGCACCACACAGTATGTGGGATCTTAGTTCCCTGAACAGGGATTGAACCTGCACCTCATGAATTGGAAGTACAAAGTCTTATCTGCTGGGCCATCAGGGAAGTCCCTCAATCCAAGTATTAGGTTGGCCAAAAACTTTGTTCACATTACATAAGAGCTTACAAAAACCCAAACGAACTTTTTGGTCAGCCCAATATGAACAGGAAGCAGGTGGCATTTGATATAGAGTATGGAGAGTCTGTTTACAAAAGGGCTGAGTATAAAGATGTGGGTATCAGGAATTCAAAAGTGAAGTGAAGTGATCTGGGGCTAAGAGGCAGCTGAGCTGTTCCTACTCCTCAGCTGAAGGGTGAAACAGTCACTGTGGTACCTGGCAGGGAGTTGTATGGTGGGGTGTCCTGAAAGAGCCATGGTCTTCAGTTGAGAGACACTAGTAACTCCAGATGACCCTTCCAGGAGCAGGCTCAGGTAAAAATACCCTGAGGTCATTCGGCTCCTGCTTGGCTCCCTCTTGGTCAGGCCCACCTAGAAGCCAGAGGACCTGGGATCCTGTTGAGGTTGTGCAGGTCAGTCTGCTCAGGAGTTAGAGCAGTGTGGAGAGGGGTGATTATGGATGTGAAAGGGCAAACAAAATGTCTGGCATAAGCATTCCAGGTTGAAAGAGCAGCCAAAGCAAAGCTCCTGAGCAGGAGCTCGCTTGGTGTGTTTGAGGAGCCACGCAGAAGCCGTGCACCCTTCCAGTTCACAGTTGTCTGTTGTCTGCAGATGGACGAACTGCAAGGATCCGTGAAGCAGCTGCACGCCTTTATGGACGAAAGTACCCAGTGCCTCCAGGAGGTGTCAGTACAGCTCGGTAAGCCTGTCTTAAGGGGACCAGAGCTTGCACTGTTGTACATCTGATGGCCCTTCAGATGTACACTGCCCTTCAAAACATTTTAGGGGTCATTCGGATTGTAAAGGGAATGAGACTGCTTTTCTCCTGTGACTTTGAGGGTGATTTTAAGGTAGAGGAGTTGTGAGCATTGTTTGTATTGTGTGGATACAAACAATGGCTTCCAAGGGTAAGGCCTTCATCTGGTGACTTTTATTTCCCCCTTACAATAACAATGACTATTGTGGGTACTCAAAGTTAATTGGAAATTTTTAGACAGGAGCACAGTAGATTGAGAATTAAATCTCCACAAACTGACAAACTGTGTTGTTTGGGCAGATCCAGGACAAGAAATATCTATCCATTGCCTTTTTTCTCTTTTCATTCTTCAAGAATCTACCAAGTGACACTGACATTACTTTTTAAAAAAATAATGTTTATTTATTTGGCAGTGCCGGGTGTTAGTTGCAACATGTGGGATCTTTAGTTGCAGGCTGTGAACTCTTAGTTGCATTTGTGATCTGGTCTCTGACCAGGGATTGAACCGGGCCCCCCGCACCGGGGCGCAGATCTTAGTCACTGGACCACTGGGGAAGTCCCCATTTGATTGTATTGTGGTTGTAGTTGCAGCTGGCTTTCCTACCAGAGAGCCATCTCCCTGAGGGTAGAAGCGCTCTTAAGTCGTCCTTCGAATACCCTTCAGGGTCTGGCACAGTATTCACACAGTAAGTTTTCAATAGTGGTATTTGAATTCAATTGAAATGTATTTTTTGACTCCTTTTCTCTGCAGGGAAGAGAAGCACTCAACAGTTAGATCCTTCACCAGCTCGAAAACTGCTCAAGCTTCAGTTACAGAAACAACCTAGCACTTATTGCTCTAAATCTTGTCAGTGACCTAATGCAGCTTTTCTGCCACAAGGTGCTCTAGAGGAGAGAAACCGCAAGAGTGCCCCAGTGCATGGTGGGATGAGCTGTGACATCTGCTCTGTTGCCTTTGAAGATAACTGGCTGACTGTAAAGCACTCTGATTTTTTTTCTTAAAATGGAATTTATGCATTTGAAAGCATGTCATATACAAGCTTTTTCCAAGAACAGGGAAAATGCTTGAGACTTTGCTTTGGAATGACCTTCAGAACTAGTAGCCCATTCTTTGAAATAGTGATCAGAAATCTCCCTACTCTGAAGATGTTTTTGAGGTTTTGAAACAACCTAAAGTCATTCAGGACCAAATCCAGTAAGCATTTTAGGGGTCATTCTGGTTGTAAACAGAATGAGACTGACTTTCTCCTGTGACTTTGAGGGTGACCTTAGGTAGAGGAGTTGTGAGCATTGTTTGCATTGTATGGATACATATATCTTCTTACAGGATTCCCAAATTGAAGATAATAACACTCTTTTTCTATATCCTGATGTCTATAATGTGTTTTAGCTTTTTTTGGGAGGGCGTGCTATACCATGTGGCATGCAAGATCTTAGTTCCCCAACCAGGGATCAAGAAGGGGTTAAGTATCTCTTTTTCATTGTTCTCCGTATTTGTTAATGATTTGCATTATAAGATTGCATGTTCTTAAAAGCTTTCCCTTGTCCTCGTGTATGAAAAAATGAAAAGGCTTGGAAGGCTTAGCAGAAAATAGGATTCTTTGTCAGGACTCAGAAGTGAACAGTAGCGTGGAGTTATACCTCAGTGTTAACAGCCAATAAAACACCAACTAATTTATTGTCAGTATCTCTTATTTTCTGATCCTCCTAATAGAACAGAACCCAATTCACTTAAATACGCAGTCATTATCTTAAGTCTTAAAGCTTGGACTATGCACCAGTTAGTGAGAGGTGATATATCCTAGCTTTTCCCTGTGTTCCTTATTGTTTTAAAAAATTTTTTTTTTATTTTTTAGTTAATTTGGCTGTGCCAGGTCTTAGTTGCTGCACATGAGATCTTTGCCCTTCGTTGTGACCTTCAGGATATTTTTTTTCTTAGTTGCAACATGTGAACTCTTAATTGCAGCCTGTGGGATCCAGTTCTAGGGATCAAATCCAGGACCCCCTGCCTTGGGAGCACTGAGTCTTAGCCCCTGGACCACCAGGGAAGTCCCACGTTCTTCATTCTTTCATATATTTACATAGCCCCTGCTATATGCCATGCACAGTTCTAGGAACTGGGACAAGCGCAAAGAACATAAAGTCTTAGGACCTCTTTTCATGATTTTCACAGTCTCTTGGGCACAGGGAACAAGAAGAAACCACTTTTCCACAGAAGTAATGTTTTAGTGACTTGGGAAGGAGAAAGGAGAAATAGGGCAGTTATTTGAGGTAAAAGGAGCCACATTTTAAAAGGCCTGAGAAGAGAGAATAAAGCATTCTGGGATACTAAAAAGTAAAAAAAAGACTGGTTAAACAGGAATGCTAAGTGCCAATGTAAGAACCACCTGAGACAAAGATAATTGAAAGTTATTGAAAGGTTTTGAGAGATGGATGGGATCAGAACTTTATTTTCTTTTTTAAATTTATTTCTAATTGGAGGACAATTGCTTTACAATATTGTGTTGGTTTCTCCCATATATCAACATGAATCAGCCATGTATACCATATATGCATAGGTATACATATGTCCCCTCCTTTTTGAAGAACTTTATTTTCAAAAGATCACTCCAGTTGCTGTTTGGAGAACAGTTAGAAGCAAGTAGGTGTGGATTTTAGAGACCAGTTGGTCTCTTAACAGTCTGCAGTGGTCAGGTGCGGAGTGACTGCCTGGGCTGGGAGTTAGCAGTGGATGAGTAGGGGGCATCTTTCATAGTGTCTGGAACACAGCAGGCATGTCACCTCCATGTTAAAAGCCTCACTGCTACTTACTGACTGAGAAAAAGTCATTTAACCTCTTATTTGTAAGATTGGGAGAATGATCCCACTTGCTGCAACTAAGAGCCTAAAAAATTTAAAAAAGAACAGTGGATGGAGGATAATGAGCAGTTAATTAAATAGGAAAATTCTCAGTTAAATTTGGCATACCAAACAGATTTCAACTAGATTGTTGGATATACAGGTAGAAAACGATAGGAAAACCTAGACTAGGAATAAAATTTGGAAGTTACCAATACCTAGTTATTAAAGCCTTAAGAATAAGATAATATCCAGAGGAGAGCATGAAGGGAAACTGGACAGCCCCAAGGAAGCTTTTAAAAATCAGAGGAGTGGTGTTAATTGCCTCTCTTTCAGAAGCAGAATAATATAGTGGAAAGTGTAGTTTGGAGTGAATCTTCATCCTTATCCGCAATTTCCTTTCTGTGAAATGGGGAGAGAACACCTCTCTCCAAAGGTGATTGTACCTCCCCCCCTCACCATTTTATTTAGTACACTGTATTACATTTTTAAAACATTTATTTGTGGCTGCGTTGGTTCTTCCTTTGCGGCATGTGGGCTCCGGAGCACATGGCCTAAAGTTGTGGCATGCAGTCCACATGGCATCTGGGATCCTAGTTCCCTAATCGGGGATCAGTCCCAAGTCCCCTGCATTGGAAGGTGGATTCTTAACCACTGGACCACCATGGAAGTCCTTGGTGTTTTGGAAGTTTTGTTTATAAGAATTAAGAAGTGTCTTTGTATCTCCAATAACCATACAAAATAGAGCACAGATAAAGAATAAGATCTGAGCATTCTATATGCATACACACCACAACTTGAGATTGCCTCTTTTCTTTTTTTTCATTATAGATGAGGAACTCAGGCATGGAGGGGCTTAATAATCCAACCAAGAACATAAAGATAGGAGTGGAGGGTCATCTAGAACCCATGTAGCATTCAGTAAATGTTAACTAACACAATAATTAGTAAAAGGCTGTGCCCAGGTACTACTAGTTTTTTCTCCCCCCAAGTTTGGTTCAGGAATTGTACTAGGTGAATGTTATAGATAGTTGGAGCCTTAGAGATGTTTGGTAATATTCTTCATTTGCCCTACTTTAGTTAACGAGTATCTTGCTTTTAATCAGTGATATTTAACACTAAAGAAATAATAGGTTATATTATAAACTCTTTCAAGGAAGGGAATATATCGTGTACATTTTGATGGCTTAATGTAATCGTCTGGGAAAATCTCAGGTTGCACTCAGAGGAGATGGTGTGACTGGTGGCTGTAGTAGAGGTGATGTAATGGAGGACTGGGAATTCGGAGCCCTGTTTTGGATTCTAGTTTGGGGTATTGTTTTTGTTTTTGTTTTGAGTATAGTGGATTTACAATGTTGTGTTAGTTTCTGCAGTACAGCACAGTGAATCAGATATATACGTGTGCATGTATATATGTGTATACACAAACACATACTCTTGCTTAGGTTCCTTGCCCATATAGGTCATTACATAATATTGAAGAGTTCCCTGTGCTATATCTGGTTCTTAAGTTACTGGTTCATTCACCAAAAACTTACTAAGCCTGTCCTGATGCCAGGCACAGTGCTCAACGCCATGTGACCGTGGGTACCGCTCTAGGCCCATGTCAAAGGAGGAGGCCTTGCAGTGTAAAGAGTTCTTAGGGGCTCCATAAGGATGTAACTCGGCAGAAGGGGAGAAGCCAGCCAGACACAGCTCTCAACACCCCTCCCTCTGAGCAGTTCTGGTTAAAGGTTCTCCAAGGAGACTCCGAAGCAAGAAAACTACAGTACTTTCCTCTTAACTGAGGGGGAATATGTCCCAGGACCCTAGTGGATGCTTGAAACTGTAGATAGTATGCCTTGTAATTGCGAAGTTTTTTCTTATATTTACTTACCTACAATAAAGTTTAACTTATAAATTAGGCACATTAAGAGATTAACAACAACAATAGTAAAATAGAGCAATTGTAACTATATACTGTAATAAAACTTGGGTAATTGTGGTCTCACTCTCAAGATATTGTATTGTCTTGTACTTACGTTCCTCAGAGATGATGTGAGATGATATAGTGCCTATGTGATGAAGTGAGGCATTGTGACATAGCTTTAGGCTACTATTGACTTTCTGACTGTACATCAGAAGGAGGATCATTGAGACATTACAGTGTCCACGGTTGGATGTCTGAGTAGATGATTTTGGGGATCTACAAAATATAGTTGAAGGTGGTTTTGCTGAAAGCTTTTGGGAAAACATTGTAATTGGAGTTGTCGCTTTAACTCACTGAAGTGTTGCTGCAGCAATTGTAATCCTTTGGTGATCGTGAGTAGTTGCTTTGATGCTTCTTTTCATCTGAGGGTCATATTCCATATATTTGAAATTGTGAAATTTGAAACATTTTGGCAAATTTCAATAGGGTCCACGTTGCTGATTCTGCTTCAGTTGCTTTGCCTTCCTCTTTCTCAGTAGATGGCTCCACAGGTTTGTCCAGTAACTGTGTTGTTAACACTTCTCAGTGCCCTTCAATATGTTCTTCCACTTCCTCATCAAGCGTGTTGGCAGATCCTCTGGCACCAACTTGTCTTGCTATGTGAATGAGTTTCCTAACTTCTCCATCGAACCTCAGTAACCTTTAAAATCATTTACGACTTCGTAAGTTCTTCCAGCAGGCATTAAGAGTGTGGTTTTAATTCACTTACTGCACCTCCGATGAACGTTATTCACTGGCAGTAGTAATGATTTCAAGCACTGCATTGTGTCCAGATTAAAATCTGCATTAATTGCTGACCATATGTTGTCAGATATCAGGCAGGTGTATGTGGCCTTGACCGACTGATGGCTTGTCAAGTGGCTGAAGCATTGAGGTTGTGTTTGGAGATAAAAGTACAACTTTGACATTTTCAAAGCAAACAGATTCAGGATGACCAGGTACATTGTCTATTAATAATAGGATTTTAAATTCCAACCCTTCCTTTTCCAAATATTTTTCATTTCTGGAATGAAGCATTGGTAGAACCATTCCATAAACAAGATAGCTATCACCTAGATTATGTTGTCAGAATACAAGCAGATAATTCTTGGTTTTGTTTTTGAAAACCTGTTGGGTCTTTGCTCTGTATACAACTCCTGCCTTCAACATATGCTCTGTAGCATTGCCAGTAACACCAGAGTTAATTTGCTTTTCCAGGTTTTATGATCTAGTGCTTCCTTTGTACTTTGATGACAGTAGATTTGTTGCAAGTTCTTGTGCCTGACACACAGTGAGGCCAGACAAACTCAAACACAAGTTTGGAGCAGAGAAAGGTTTATCAAAAGGGCCAAGGAAGGAGAATGGGTGGCTCGTGATTAAAAATCTAGAGCTTCCTGGATGGCAATTTGGTTCTGCTGGGACTCTTCTTCCAGAAGAGCCCAGTTTCATCACATGAAGACTTGCTTTGGATGGTATCCTTTCCTTCCTCTTCAATCAAATTCTTCACCTCTGATGGAACTGTGGCAACAGCTTCTGAAGCCAAATCTGGCCTCTGTACCCTGACACCAAATTAATTCTCAGGGACAGGTTTTGGTGAAATAGGAAAGAATAGCTTTATTGCTTTGCCAGGCAAAGGGGATTAATGCCCTCAAAACGGTGTGTCCCAACCTGGAGCAGGTAGTGAGAAATTTCATAGTAATGATTCAAAGAGGACGTGATCAAGTAGCTCATGGATAATCTGATTAGTTGGTGGTGAAGTGGAAGTCAACATCGTCAGCCTGGTTCCAACTGGTCTGGGATTTCTCCCATCTGGTGGGGGTTTCTGCAAAATAGCTCAAAAGATATTGAGACCTGCCCCAAGGCTGCTCTATTGTTTCTCTAGACCGTTCCTTGCTTCTGCATCCCCTCCCTTCTCTAATTGTTACTTAGTCATTGAGTTTTGTCCAACTGTTTGTGACCCCATGGACTGCAGTGTGCCAGGCTTCCCTGTCCATCACCATTCCCGGAGCTTGCTCAAGCTCATGTCCATTGAGTCAGTGATGCCATCCAACCATCTCGTTCTCTGTCGTCCCCTTCTCCTCCTGCCTTCAGTCTTTCCCAGTATCAGGGTCTTTCCCAATGAGTCAGCTCTTTGCATCAGGTAGCCAAAGCATTAGAGCTTCAGCTTCAGCATCAGTCCTTCCAATGAATATTCAGGATTGATTTTCTTTAGGATTGAATGGTTGGATCTTGCAGTCCAAGATGGAGAAATTGGAGAAGAGTTCTCCAACACCACAGTTCAAAAGTATCAATCTTTCAGCACTCAGCCATCTTTATGGTCCAACTCTCACATCGGTACATGACTACTGGAAAAACCATAGTTTTGACTATACGGACCTTTGTCTCTACCTAGCAACAGTTTGAACCTGCCTTTGCAACTCCGAGAAGGTCATGGAATGAATGAGGCCTATTTCTTGTAATCAAGAAATGGGAGGGGGGATTCCCTGGTGGTCCAGTGGTTAGGACTCGGTAGTCTCATGCCAGGTCTGCTGGGTTCATTTCCTGGTCAGGGAACTAAGATCTCTGCATCCCAGCAAGCTGTGAGGTGCACCCAAAGCAACAACAACAAAGAAATGTGGGACAAAGAAAGGCTTTTGTTCCCAGGAACCCCCCACAGGGTCCTGCTTGGTATCATTTGGCAGACACAGTCTCCCCAATAATTTTTCTACTTTTCAGTCCAAACTTGCTGAATCTGTGTAACCATCCCTTAGGTCAGTGTCAGTTGCTCAGTTGTGTCCAGGTCTTTGTGATCCCACAGACTGTAGCCCGCCAGGCTCCTCTCTCCACGGAGTTCACCAGGCAGGAATAGTGGATAGCCATTCCCTTCTCTGGGTGATCTTCCTGACCTAGAGGTCAGACCCAGGTCTCTTGCATTGTAGGCAGATTCTTTACCATCTGAGCCACCAGGGAAGCCCCCAACCATCCCTTACTTTCAGTAAATAGCTTGGTGTCACTCTTCAGGGGATCCCTTGCTGAAGTCTTTGTAATGGCTTGGAACCAAGCAGGAGCCACTGGGGCCCTCCTGCATACCAAAGCCCTTCGACGTCCCATTTCTTGTGTAGAAAGAGGCTTTGGTCTCCTAGGCCTCCTCTTGAGTTCCAAAGAGCAATGCAGAAAGAAAAGAAAAGCAACCAGGAAACAATAGTTCAGTGATAAAAGAGCCCTTGTTCCTCCTTAAGGATATACAGAACCATCTGAGTTGTTATAAAGAAACTAAGACCTACCCCCAACCCCAGCCCTATGCAGTGGAAGATGGTGATTGCATGAGGACAGCAGTATACCCCAGACTGACTGGAACCAGACAGTTGAAACATCACCCTGTTACCTTACCACCAATCAATCAGAAGAAAGTTATGCATCCTGCAGCCCTCACCCCAAAATTTGCCTTTAAAATTCCTTCCCTGAAAGCCATGGGGGAGTTTGGGTCTTTTGAGCCCAGGTTGATTGATCCTTGCTTGGCCCTGTAATCAATCTTTCTCTGCTCCAAAGTCCAACATTTTGGTTTGTTTGGCCTCACTGGCAGTGGGACACATGAACTTCAGTTTAACAATAGATTCAGTGCTTTCTGGGGCAACACGTCAATCAGAATATGTATTTTGTTTGTGTCTTTCATAAATTAAATGCCTTTTCATTTTTAAAAAAGTTTATATTGAAGTATAGTTTATTACTATAAAAGCAAAGCCATCATTTTGCTGACAAAGGTCCGTATAGTCCAAGCTACGGTTTTTCCAGTAGTCACGTACGGATGTGAGAGTTGGACCGTGAAGAAGGCTGAGTGGAATAGTTGATACCTTTGAACTGTGATGCTGGAAAAGACTTTTGAGAGTCCCTTGGACTGCAAGGAGATCCAACCAGTCAACCCTAAGGGAAATCAACCCTGAATATTCATTGGAAGGACTGGTACTGAAGCTGATGCTTCAGTACTCTGGCCACCTGATGTGAAGAGTCGACTCACTGGGAAAGACCCTGATCCTGGGAAAGATTGAAGGCAAAAGAAGAGGGTGGCAGAGAATGAGATGGCTAGATATTATCACTGACTTAATGGACATGAATTTGAGCAAACTCCATAAGGTAGTGAAGGACAGGGAAACCTGGTGTGCTGCAGCCCCTGGGGTCACAAGAGTTGGACAGACTTAGTGACTGAACAACAACGAATAGTTTATTAACAAGGCTGTGATAGTTTTAGGTGTATTTCATTCTTAACTAAGCACCCTTTATGCACTGTGGCCCTAACTTTAGCAGTTTGAAGTGTGACTCAAAAGCTAGTACAATTTTTTTTTCCTGCAATTTTACAGAAAATTCAATTAAAAAAAAATTATTTATTTAGCTGCACCAGGTTTTGGTTGCAACATGTGCAATCTAATTCACCAACCAGGGATCAAACTCAGGACCTTTGCATTGAGAGCTCAGACTCTTAGCCACTGGACCACCAGGGAAGTCCCTCACAGAAAACTCATTCTTACCATAGAGCTTAGCAACCTCAGCATACCTATTTTTTTTCTTACTAATTTGAGAACTTTCACCCTTTATGGCTTCTCTGGCTTCTCCACATCACTAGCAATACCACTTTTGGACTTTGGGGCCATTATCAAGCAAAGTAAGAGTTACTTGAAACAAACACTTCCGTATCCAGACGATCTGATGACAGAGACTAGAAGACTAAGGGCGCAAGCAGCATATACCGCGTGGGTATGCTGGACAAAGGACTAATTCACTTACCCTGGTGGGAGGGAGCAAAACCAGAGATTTCAACACATTACTCAGAACAGTACAGCAAATAAAAACGTATGAATTATTTTCCATTCATTACTTTCAGACTAGAGCTAGCCAAGGGAAGCTAAAACCACAAACAATGAGAGAAAAATCACTGTACGCCGAAGATGGCGCCAACTCAACCATCGTCTCCATAGTTCCCCAGCCGGGCAGGCACAGTGCGCATGAGCTGCCTGGCGTCCTCAGCGCGCCTGCGCGGCCGCACAGCCTTCCCCGCCCAACTCCAGCCGCCGCCGCCGCCGCTGCTGCGCTGACGGCGGTTGCCGGAGCTTCAGGTGAGTGTGAGCGCCTCAGCCTGGTTGACTGGGGGCGCGCCGTGCTGCCTGTGGGGTCGTCGTTCCCTTTGCCTTCTTCCCCGCCTCACCACCCCAGCGCGCCGGGGCTTGGGTGAGCGCTGCCAGCCTCCTCCAGGGGTTCGGGCGCCCTCCGCTCTCGTCGCCTGGGGACCCGGAGCAGCCCGGCCTCTTTCGGCCGCTACTCACCTGGGCGGCGGGGCTCACGGCGAACCCTCTGGCGATGGCGTGCAGGCGGCCGCGGCCGAGCCTCTGGGTGCCCAGCACCTCAGCCTCGGACCCACCGCAGGCGCGACCCCCTTTCCTGCTCTGCAGTCGGCGGAGCTCGGTGGGCCTCGGGGTCGGACGTTCGTCTACCCCGTCTGCCCGGGAGCCGGGTAGGGGGGTGGGGAACCTGGAAGATGCGCCGAGAGCTCGCCTTGCACCCGTGGGGTCCTGGTGCAGTCAAGAGTACCCTCTGGCTGTACCCCGCGGCGACCATGCGAGGGAGCGGCTTCTTAGCCCCGGGTTACAGATGAGGAAACTGAGGCACCGAGCAGTGAGGCTCCCTGCCCAAGGTCACGCGCCGGACCTGAGGCTGGAGTGGCTCTTGAACTCAGGGTCGGGGGCTCTCAGGCTAGTGCGGTTTTGTCCCTTTGGAAAAAAGAGTCTGAAATACACTAGCATCTCCTGAGATTATTCAACGTCATAAAAGTAGGCTGCAAAAACAGCATTTTCTTGTTGATGAAGTACAATTGAGGTGTTAACTGTATTAATGGTAATAGCATTGTTATTAAGAGCTCACGTTCACCCAGCGCTTGCAAGTGTGACAGGGATCTTCGTAAACATTTTAAGATTATCTCAGTACCTCAGCGCTTCACCATCAGATGCGTCCTCTTTGCTTTTCATGCAGCTTTTTTCCTGCAGAGCTGGCCTCTCTGTCACAGGTAAACTGGGAGCCTCCTGGTTTAGGAGCAGGGACGGTGGCTTACTGGCAGAACAGAGGTAAGCCTTGTCTTGGGTCCAGATTTTGCCCCCAGAGGATATTATTAGCCTTCCTTTTCTGGCTGCCAGGAGGTCAAGACTGATAGAGCTGGGCCGGTTGGATTTGGAGGTGAAAGAACAAATCTGGCGAGCACTCCCCTTATCCTGGGGCTTTCTGGCTCTGTTCCAGTGCTGGGCTTGAACCTCTCATTTAAGATGAAGTAAAAAGAGAAAAAGATCCTTGACAAAGTAGTGTTGAATATAAGAAGCCTCGCTGTTTTAAAGTTCCCAAAGGAACAGCTGTAAAAATATGGGAATGTTTCTTCCCCCAATAAATAGCTCAAACTGTCTTTTTTCCCCCCAATCCTTAGCAAATTCTCCTGCGTTCTTCAAAGCTCCATTAACTTACCACCTTTTCTGTGAAGCCTTCCTTGCTTGATTTTCCCAATTAGAATTATATACACATACATGTGTGCATGCGCGCTTGTGTGTGTGTGTGTAGGTAGATAGGTAGGGTAGAGGCTTCAGTCTTATTCTTAGGACTATTAGCCTGTTGAGGTCAGGGAGCATCTTTGCAGCCCCAAGTGCTTGGCTCACAGTAGGCCCTGGGAAAGAATCAGTGAATTTCCACAGTTCCTTTGTATTACTCAAAGAGTGATGTTTTCCTGCTGCCCTTCTGTTCCTTCATTCTGCCCTTCAATTTCTTTTCGCTGGCCTTCTTTTTAGATTCAACTTCTGGTCATCACTGACCACTCAGAGGTCTCTAGTCCACCTCTTGTGTCTGAAAATTTGCAGAAAAAGGTCCTAAGTCAAGAAGGCTGTTTATCCCCAAGAGTGGAATTGGTATATGTCGCTTAAGTGTACAGGGCAATTTTTATTTGCATGTTGCCCTAAGGGAGCCTTAGGCTTATAGGTTTTTAGTCTGTCCCTAAATACATGTAGGAGAGGGAACTGGCAACCCACTCCAGTATACTTGCCGGGAGAATCCCATGAACAGAGGAGTCTGGAGGGTTAGAGTTCATGGGGTTGTAAAGAGTTGGACACGACTGAGTGACTAGCACAAATACATGTAAGTTTCAGTTTTACCTTCTTTTGCCTTATGTGGCTGACTGCCCCAGTGTTATCAGAGTAGTCACAATTTTTACTATAAATCTTCATAGTACTTATAACAATAAATATTCAAAGGGCTGTTTGGGAGGCAGTAGATGGTTGCATAGGCTTTCTATATAAATAATTAATTTAAAAGATTTTTTCCCAGGTAATCTGCAAATAGATTGAGCTGTTATGCTTAAAAAATGGTGCTGGGTATGGTGTAAGATTCTCATAGTTCTTGTTTAAAGAGCTTACTAGCTAACTAGGAAATACTATTTTCTAACTATAACTCAAGTCTAAAAAATCGCCACAATAGCAGTATATGCAAAGCAATGTGTATAATGGTATACTCAAACATAACGGAATACGATATTCCAGTGTGGGACATTTCATAAAATTATACATTGCCCAGGGCTGAAAGGAAGCAGCAAGTCATTGAATCCAGCTGTGCTGCTTTTGTAGACGTCTTCCTGAGAAGGGAACTTGTCCAAGGCCAGGGTTACAGAACTGGTGCTTCAGCTTGAATGTAGACTTTTTATCCACTAAAAGTTTATCAGTATTTCAGTGAATTCATCCTTGTATGTGTGCTTAGTCTCTCAGTTGTGTCCACTCTTTGCAACCCCATGGACTGTGGTCCGCCAGGCTCCTCTGTCCATGGGGATTCTCCAGGCAAGAATACTGGAGTGGGTTGCCATGCCCTCCTCCAGAGGATCTTCCCAACCCAGAGACTGAACCCAGGTCTCCCACATTTGCAGATGGATTCTTTACTGTCTGAGCCACCAGGGAAGCCCAGCTCTTAATATTTGTGAAACAGGGGTGAGGAAGGGGTGAAAGAAATACAATTCACATCTTCAGGGAGCTTGTGGTCTGTTGGGAAAGAGTTAAAGAACCCGTCTCTAACGTTGGAGACAGTGCATACCTAACTGTTAAATTATGTGATAGAGGGACTAGGTATGTCAAGAGGGATCAGTATGAGCTTTGACACAGAGAGCACTTTGGGGAGGATCGAGGGCCTTTCTGGGCTCTGACAGATTGGTACGGTCAGAATTAATCAACAGGACAAGGAACGCATTTTGAAGTAGGATGGTAGGTGGCTCACATGGTAAAGAATCTGCCTGCAATGGGAAAGACCTAGATTTGGTCCCTGGGTTGGGAAGATCCCCTGGAGATGGGAATGGCAATCAACTCCAGTGTTCTTGCCTGGAGGATTCCATGGACAGAGGAAGCTGTTGGGCTACAGTCCATGAGATTGCAAAGAGTTGGACACGACTAAGCGCCTAACACTTAAAACCAAAGCACGGTTGCCACTCCTGACAATAAAATATTTAAGAGACAATAAAAAAAAAACCGGCTTGACCAGGGTGACTTGCTTGTGTTCAATGGTTGTCAACCGTTAGTGTGTATAAGAATTACCTGAAGTTTATTAAGACAGATTGTGGGGACCCCACCCCCAGAATTTCTGATTCAGTAGGTTTGAGGTGGGGCCTGAGAATTTGTATTTCTAACAAGTTCCCAGATGCTGCTGATGCTCCTGATTCAGGGACAGCACTTTGAGAACTTGGGCTGGATTAGAAGGTTGAAAAACTAGAGTCAGAAACTGTCAAAGAACTTGTTCCAGAAAAAGTATATCTGTGTGTGTTGTATACCAGCATAAGAAAATTCTGGAAAGATACATTCCAAACTGTAATAGTAGTCATTTCTAGGAGTGGGATTTAGAGGGTTGGAGAATTCACTTTTTACTCCATAGCTTTCAGTACTATTTTTGCATTGTGCACATATTGTTTTCGTGTTTTAAAAAGGAAAGAAAAGTAAGAGTTGTTTTTGAAGATATGTACTAAAATATTTATGGAGTTAAAAAAGAGCTTGCTAAAGTAATCTAGTGTCACACAACAGACATTTTTAGAGTGTCTGCTGTATGCCAGATGCTACTGGTTCTGGAAATACAAAGCCTTTGCTAAAGCTTGCAGTCTGGTGATCGAGATGGGCAGACAGCAGCTCTGCTGAGTATCACGTGAGCTTCCTCAGATGAGGGGCAAGGGTCTAGCTCTGTATGTGGCAGGTAATAGACACTTGGTAAATGGTGAATGAACAAATCCAGGCAAGAAGTGAGGATAGTCAGAAAGACAAGGAAAGGGCAAATGAGAGGTTCTGGGGGAGGGAGGGGAATGACAAGGCTGAATAAAGATGATGAAAGGAAGGGGTGTTCTGAGTACTTTCAAGTCCACAGATTGATAACATTTAGGTTTACTGCTGACCTGGATATCCAGTCATCTATTCTGAAAGAACTTTTTAAACCATTCTACCCCAACCCCACTTTCTGTTTTTTAAGAGACTGCTTGAAAATAGCACAGAGGTACTTAACCTAGACTTAATATGAATATTGACCAGGGCTTTCTTTGGTAAATGAATTTTTTTTTTTCTTTAACCACAGTGCTAATTCTGTTGTATTTATAGTTTACCTACAATTTTGCCATTAATTGTCATCTTATTAATGTGAAAATAACTGAGGTGTATGGGAGACTGTTTTTTTTGTTGTTGGTTTTTTTTCGCTGCGCTGCACAGAATCTCAGCTCCCCAACCAGTGGTTGAACCTGGACCACTGTGGTGAAAGCCCAGATTCCTAACCACTAGGCTGTCAGCAGAACCGAAGGATATTTTAAGTGCCATACAAAATTGGGTATTTTGTCTTTTGATCTTATCTCTTCAGTGAAGAGATGTTACAGTGATGCAGAATTCTGTCATGTTCCCAAAGCGCATCACAGAGTTTGACATATTATCAGTCTGAAATAAATATCCATGGTTGTTGGATATTTCATGGCTCAGTGGGATGTGCTTTGGAAGAAATATGGCTTCACTGCATTCTGAGTTGAATTCTAGGTAACACTACTCAGAAAACTATCAAGCCATGTTATTAAACTTGGTAGAGAACATGATATGGAGCAGGCTTTCTCCCCCACTTTTTGTCTGGAGTTGCTTTTTATATTCCTCAGAGATTTAATATAGAAAAAGAAAATAAATTTCCCAAGTAGGAAGTTTAGCTCTGCCATTTGTTTGTTAATCCTTTACCACCTAAAAATGCCCACTGTCTACAAATCGAGTTTTCATTTGGGCCAAGGATAAATTTCTGATACAGCCACTCTTCATACTTGATTTTATTACTAATTATTAGAAGGTGCTTTTGGTTGCTTAAGAGTCCCTAGGACTGCAAGGAGATCCAACCAGTCCATTCTGAAGGAGATCAGTCCTGGGATTTCTTTGAAAGGAATGATGCTGAAGCTGAAACTCCAGTACTTTGGCTACCTCATGCAAAGAGTTGACTCATTGGAAAAGACCCTGATGCTGGGAGGGATTAGGGGCAGGAGGAGAAGGGGACGACAGAGGATGAGATGGCTGGATGGCATCACTGACTCGATGGACGTGAGTCTGAGTGAACTCCGGGAGTTGGTGATGGACAGGGAGGCCTGGTGTGCTGTGATTCATGAGGTCGCGAAGAGTTGGACACGACTGAGTGACTGATCTGATCTGATCTGATAAGTTTTACAGTATCTTTTTTTTTTTAATTTGGTTTGCTGCACCAGGTCTTAGTTGCAGCTGTGAGATCTAGTTAGTTCCCTGATCAGGGCCCGAACCCAGGCGTTGGAAGCATAGAATCTTAGACCCTGGACCACCAGAGAAGTCCTAAAGATGTTGATTCTTTTAAACCTTTCTGTCAGGACATGGTTTTAACCAGGATGTTGCCTGGAATGTAACTTTGGGTGACTAGACAGTCCAAGGGTAATTGCTTTTCAAATATCCTCAGATAGGTACAGGCCTCCCCTGTTCATTAATAATAATGGTGATGATAATAATACCTAAATTTTGTTGGATGGTTCTCAGTTTTCAAAATTCTTTGATCATTAAGATCCTGGTAGGTCCCAGTAGCCAAACCTGAAACGAATAAGTAGAAGAATTAATGATCAGTTGGGATCAAGTGGAAAAAGTCATTTATAGAGGCCGGCCAAAGCTCTAACTGCAGGCTGCTCAGGTTCAGATCCTTTCTGTGCCACTTGCTGGCTGTGTGACCTTTGGCATATTACAAAACCTCTCCCCACCTCAGTTTCTTCATCTGTAAAATGGGAAGGATTACTAATGTACTATCTTATAAGTGTGTCAGGAAATATAAGGAAATAATGAATGGACAAATAAAGTGCATATTATGGTATCTGGAATAAGTGATCAATATATTATGAGCATGAAGTTAGTTTGAGTTTTAAGGACTGCCTCTTAGGTCTCTTGTTTGTCCTTTACCTCCACTCAGGCTGTCTTAAAGAACAAATTGTTTTCCGGGATTCTGTCTTAGAGCTGGCGGGAACCTGGAACCCATCCCAAGAGCATATACCAGCACTTTGCCAGCAGTAGCTTTCCTAGTGTCCTGAGCTGCATCCTTCAAGAGCTGAAGCCAGAGGGTAGTGCTTCTTCTAGAGTTACTTCAGTGTGATCCCCTCATTAGAGGGGATCAACTGGTTGATGGGTGTGTGAGGTGAAAAAGAACACCCCAAGATGTGTGTTGCTTTGTTCTAATAGTTATCTGTACTGATACCCTGGAATTAATCTGGTGATTATACAGGCAGACTCAGATTCCCAGCTTGGCAGTCTCTGCAAACCTCCTGTTCACCACCTGCTGCCAGAATCCAGGAGTGACACAACAGGAGTGGGCCTGTTGTGAGGGGTGCCGTTCTCTTCCTTTCAGAAAAACACAAGGTGTGTGGATAGCCCTCATCCAGGGCTGAGGCCTGGTAGAGATTTTTACTGTAAAAATGAGGTTCTGCAAGGATGCTTCAAGCGGCTTTGATCACTCCCCCATCCCCCACCTTTGCTTATGGCATAGCATCTCTCAGAGTATTTTTCTGATAAAGAGTAACCCAGACTTTCCTTTATGTGGTGCACAAGCTCAGTGAGCTAGCTGCATTTTAAAAAGCCATTGTTTCTTCCACAGAGGGTGGTTTGGCTTGTTTATCTGGCTTTCTGGGGAGTCTCCTGAGACCCTTTCTTTTCCTAAGGGCCCTCAGGAGACAGCAATGAATCCAGCATCCATTACCCTAGACACTTGAGAGGATGCTTAAGTCAATAGTTTTATGATTAGATTAATTCAGGCTTTAACCCTGGCAAAACTTGAGAGCCAAGTCATCAGATTATGCTTCTTAAAGACTGAAGTATGGAATTTAGCCCAGGACTCTGTGATATCTTTCAGAGCCTGGAATAGGAATTCAGACGCCAGCCAGTCCCAGCCCCACACCCAGCTGAATACATGAATTTAGGCAAATCACTTCAATTTCTAGGCGTATCTGTAGACCAGTGGTTCTCAGCTTTAACTGCATGTTAAAAACCATACTGGGCCCTATATTAGCTCAATTAAGTTGGATCCTTAGGGTTGGGGCCTGGTATTGACCTCCTTCAAAAGCTTCCTAAGTCTTTCTAATGTGCAGCTAAGAGAACTGTTGGACAGGATGCCACATTTTAAAAGACTGTTATTTTGCTTCTCGGGAAGCACAGTGAAGTGTGGTTGTCCACACAGTGAAGTCTGATTCATGTGCTCAGTGTTCTGACCAGCCTTGTCTTCTTTCCCAGCTATGTTGCTCTTCCTGCTGTCTCTTGGATATGTTGTGTACATTTATTCCTCTCCCAACTCAGATGTCCTCACCTGGAATGTCCTCTCCTCCCTTCCAGCCATGCAGAACCTGTCCTTTCAAGGCCCAGCACTCTGTAACTCCTTTGGGAACCTCCTGACCATCTCGGTCCCTAGTTATTTCTCCCACCTCCGCTCTGGTTCCAAGCGTGGTTTGCTGTGTGCTCAGTTTGCTCAGTCACGTCCGACTCTTTTCGACCCCATGGACTGTATCCCTCCCAGCTCCTCTGCCCAGGTATTTCCCAGGCAGGAATCCTGGAGTGGGCTGCCATTTCCTACTCTGTGGGATTTTCCCGACCCAGGGATCGAACCCGCATCTTCTGCATTGGCAGACAAATCGTTTACCACTGTGCCATCTGGGAAGCCCCAAGCTTCGTTTAACGCTGACTAAATGTAATGCACACTAGAGGCAATGTAAGAGATGATACTCAGGCAATGTTCTGTCCTCCTGGGTAGGTGGGACATAGGAAAACACCACTGGTTTGACTCACAAATTATTAATACTAATCTGTTTAGTATCCTGTATTGTTGGCTACTTCTTACTGTGTATGTGTATCTTGTAACTGTTAGTTGATAAACAGCTATCCATGATGTGACTCCAGTGGACATTTTATCCCCAATAGCAAGCTCCTCTTCTTGCCGAATTAGAGCATTTTTCAGCACTGCTTTCTCATCTTGCTTTTATGTTCTCCCTTTCTGGACTTCCTTCTTTTTATTCTCTCATCCTCACCTGTAGGAATTTTATCTATTCTTCAAGGTCCAGTTCAAATATTACCTCCTCCATGAAACTTTTCCTCAGCACCCACAACTTGCATTAACTGACCTTTGCCTTAAACCTCTGTAACCCTTAGAGCAGTGGTTCTCAGCTGTTGATTTTGCCCCCCAGAGGACATTGAGCAATATCTGGAGGTATTTTTGTTTGTGTCAACTGTTGGAGGAGGGTGCTGATAGCATTTAGTGGGTAGAGGCCTGGGGTGCTACTAAACGTTGTGTGATGTACAGGACAGCCCCCATGATGAAGAATTATTTGGCTCAAAATGTCAGTACTGAGGTTAGCCTCCCTCCTGAGGGACCTCCTGAGGGGCTTCCCTCCTGGCTTAGTGGTAAAGCATCCGCCTGCCAGCACAGGAGACACGAGTTCTAACCCTTATCTGGGAAGATCCCCTGGAAAAGGAAATGGCAACCCACTCCAGTGTTCTCGCTGGAGAATTCCATGGACAGAGGAGCCTGGTAGACTGCAGTTCATGGGGTCATAAAGAGTCAGACATGACTTAATGACCAAACAACAACAACAACTGAGGCTGAGAAAATGCCTCAGAGTTTGTCCAGTTTGTATTCGTCTCATGTTTATCCAGTCTTGAACTGTAGTGATTTATTTACAGACTTAATCTCCTCTACTCAATTGAACTAATGGGTGAAGGCAGACTCTAGTTCCAAATCTGGGCTTTCTCGTTATTAACTTCATATTAACGTTTAATCCTCGAGCCTGTGCCCAGATCTTAACTGCACAGTGTAATTTAGGACCAGAGATGAGAGCACGGTGAGGGAGTCAGCTGAACTTCTTTTCCTTTTTTACCAACCCACATCTTTTCATCTGTGATGACCTGGGAGGAAGTATGGTACAGGGCACAGAGTGAGCGTTTGGGATCAGAAGAAAACTGGGTTTCGGTTAGAGCTGTTGGATTTATCAGTTGTGTTTTTTGTTCGTTCCATTTCACCTCTTCAAGTCTGGGTTTCCTCATCTCTGGAATAGAAGTGATTCAGTGCCCCAGTGTTTTATTCCCAGTGCCGTTGTGATAATCCAGTGAGATGTTAGACGTGAAGGTGCTTTGTGAAGTGCTGTAATCATGACTCAGCCAGTAGTTTATAGGTAGGAAGAGAGGATGTGGGTCAGCTTGCTATAGGAGCACCACTAGCTTCCCAGCCAGTCCTCTGGCCACTTCCTACCGCTTTCCAGTCATCACTACTCCAGCACCAGCTCCAGCTGACCCCTCCCAGCTCAGTCTCCTGAGAGTGCCTCCTCTATTTGCTGCCTTCATTCTGTTCTGATTATCTGTCTGCAATCTTGCCAAAACCAAAGTGACTGACTCTGCTTCTAGAATACAAACTAGTAGCCTGCTGTCAGTTCGTTTCTGGCAAAGCGTGACAAAGGCCAGACAAATTACCTTGGTCATGGGGAAAAGCTGGGAAATACGATAGCTTGTAGTTTTAGAAAGCCAGTACTATGTATAGTCCCTTGTTGTCTTCATTTAAAGTAACAGAGCAGTGTTTTTAAGCACTGGAAATCTCAGTGAGCTTTTTGTGACTGAAAAAAAAAAAACATGACGTGGGGTGTGCTAAAAGTCTGAGACCCTCCTGTGCCTGGAATCAGGCCAAGTGCACCCTCCCACTGATTTGCTGAGTGAACTTCAGCTAATCAGTGAATCTCAATAAGTTGATAACTGGGTGACCTCTTAGGATTTTAGTAAGAGCCTTGTGAGGTGGAGGATAGGTGCTTACCCTGGGGAGTAATGTAAAGTGCTACATTTATAGGGGGCTTTTGGGTCACAGATGGCTTCCTTGGTGGCTTAGTGGTAAAGAACCTGCCTGCAATGCAGGAGACCTGGGTTCAGTCCCTGGGTCAGGAAGATCCCCTGGAGAAGGGAATGGCAGCCCACTCCAGTATTCTTGCCTGGAGAATTCCATGGACAGAGGAGCCTGCCGGGCTGCAGTCCATGGGGTTGCAAAGAGTCAGACACTACCGAGCGATTAACACTAACTAACTTTGGGTCACAGAACGTCAGTCCTAAATGGGGGAGAAAATGTTATCCGACTCAACCTCTTCTCTTGACAGATGGGGAAACAGGTCCAGAAAGGAAAAATGCTTTGCCCAGTGCCACTCAGTTAGGTAGGGCCCGCCTGGGTCTATATCTGATATGCTTATAGGCTCTTTCTATGACTAGAAGAGTCAAATTTTTAAATCCTGCATTGTTACTCACTTAGATATGGATATTAGGAAAGCCACTTAACTTCTCTTAGCTTAAGTTTTTCCTGCCTATAAAGTAAGAAATGAAGATGTCTACCCAGGAGGGGTATTAAACATAACTCCTGGGATGAGGAGGATTAACATAAGGTCCTTAGACTATAATTTCTGGCACAGAGTAGGAATTACACTTTTCCCCTTTCCCTTTTTAGCCTTTTGATACAAGGCTCACTTACTTAGGCTGAGGATGGCTGTTTTTTTTTTTTACTTGTCACTCTTCCCCCTATCTCATGAAACTGGAAAAGAGTTCTTATCTATTACATTTATAAAATCTCCACTAGCCTTTTAAAAATAGTAATAGCCCTTAGTATCAGGTTGGGATCTGGCAGCCATATCATTTGTGCGGATGAAGGCACTGCAGCCCTTTGATCCCCAGGAGGGAGCCAGTCTGTGTAGCAGAGGGATCTGGAGATGGAGTTTTCCACCATGTGATGTTAATTTTCTTATAGGAGTTATAAAACTGCTCATTGGCAAGGGCTCAAGACAGTGAGCAAAAATCCGATCTCTGGAAGAAGACATTGGGTTCCCTGTCATGCGGAAGGTGAACACCTGCTGTCCTGTTGCCAGTTCCGAAGTCACACCGTCCTCCATTGACTGCATTGGGCCCAGCTGATAAGGACAGCCTTCTCATTTAATTGCGCCCTTGTTTTAGTGTTTGTCCTGGCACAAACTGCATCTTTCTTTATCTTTAAAACTTGCTCGGGAACACTAGATGAATGCGTCACTTTGGAGGCACCTCAGGTTTCCCTCTGTCCCTGAGGCTCCTTGACAGGCTCCCCAGTGGAGTCACATTTGAATGATTCACACCTTGCAGTGCCCTGCTTTCAAATGAGTGAATTAAAGTAGTGAATAAAGCAGGGTTGGAAAAGTTTCAGAATATCACCATTTTATGTGTTTGGGGGGGGGATGGAAATAGACTGAAATATTAACAGTGATTGTTTCTAGAAGGAAGGACTGTGAATAAAATATCTTTTGGTTACCCTGTGGTTTCCATATTTTCTAAAACGGGCCCATATTTTATAATAGGAAGAAGAACTTTAAAATTGTCATTTTAAATTACTGACAAATAGTGGAGTCCAAATGAAAAGAGGCCACAGTTCATTGTGTGGTTAATAAACACTGTGAAGGGGCTTTCCTGGTAGTCCACTGGGTAAGGCCGTGCTCCCAATGCAGGGGGCCTGGGTTCAATCCCAGGTCAGGAAACTAGGTCCCACATGCCTCACCTAAGACCTGGTGCAGCCAAATAAATAAATAAAAGTTTATTTAAAAAATTCAATGAGTAGATTCCAGTTGGGCCAGTATTTGGGGCGCTAAGTGGGTTGATGTGGGGACTATAGAAGAGAGAAATGTTAGATGCTGTTTGAAATTTGTGATAAAAAGTTCAAGCCATCTCATCCCCTTTGGAAGTGTGACTGATATGAAAATAAAATAAATTCTGGGCATTCAGTAGCTCAGTCAAGGGTATAGGGTACCTGGGGTCTGAGAAAAGACCCGCAAATACCGGGCTTGTGCTCTTGCAGTGACACAAATGTTGGGGTCCTCACGGTTGGCGTGTGCGATCCACGGTTTGAGCAGTGGCCCCCATTGGCACCCTCAGGGTTCTTCAGAGTAATGGTAGAAGAGCTTTTGTTAGCCTAAAGGAAGTCAGCCCTGGATAGTTCATTGGAAGGACTGATGCTGGGGAAGCTGAAGCTCCAATACTTTGGCCACCTGATGCAAAGAGCTGACTCATTGGAAAAGACCCTGATGCTGGGAAGGATGGAGGGTATTAGGAGAAGGGGACAACAGAGGATGAGATGGTTGGATGGCATCATCGACTCAATGGACGTGAGTTTGAGCAAACCCCAGGAGATAGTGAAGGACTGGTGTGCTATAGTCCATGGAGTCGCAAAGGATCAGATACAACTGAGCAACTGAACAGCAACAACAAATGTAGGCATAGTTGAAAGCAGGATTCATTTTGGTGTATTGGTCATTAATACCTAAGAGGTAACGTGGAACACAGACCCTCTCCATAGCCAAGTCAAAGCCATACATCCTATTCCTGGAGGGAAAAACAGAAAAATGGATTAATGAACTAATATATTGTGAATGATTCCCACCAATCAGAAGGAATTGCTCCTCCTTTGAACTCCTCTGGCCCTTTTATTTCTCATTTTGTAGGTAACTTTATGGATAGTGGTCATCTCTGCTAATAAACTTGTAGAAGGCAGGGACCCTATTTCTGTTGTCCATATGCTTTGCACAGTGGGAACTCAATAAATGGTTGTTGAATGTCTGAATTCCCAAATCATTGAATTAGCATTTTTCCTGCAAGGCCAAGGCAGAAGAGATGAAGCCTAGACCTTTGAAGTCTGGATGGGAACCACTTGTATCCAGTATTTGTAATCTCTCCCCATGGCTTCCTGTACAGTAGGATGGAATCTGTGCCTCTCTACTCCACACCTTTCCCTAACTTCTCCCTTTCGGTCATAGTTATTTCTCACTATGTAACTAATCACTCCAAAACAAAGTTATTTATTATGTCTCATGGTCTGGGGTCAGGAACTGGGGAGCAGGCTCATTGGAGGCCTTTGTGGAGGCTGCCTGCCATACCCTGCGTCTACTGTTGTGATTCCCCAAGTGAAGGCTAGTGAGTGTAGCCTCGGTTCATCTCTCTGTTTATGTTAGGCTACAGCATTAACCTTCACTTTTTATTGTCCCTTAATCCACCTTCTAAACTGTTGCTTTCTAAATTGTAGCCCCGAGCATGTTGTTCTCTTACTTATACATCTCCAGTAACTGAAATGAATTCTCCATGTGGGCAAAGACTATTGTATTAATTATCTGTTGCTGCATAAAAATATTACTGCAGACTTCGTAGTTTATAACACACATTTGTTATCTCAGTTTCAGGGAGCTGGGACTCCAGCATGGGCTGACTGGCTCCTCTGCAAGGCTGTAGTCAAGGCGCCGGTCAGGGCAAGGTGCAGCTGGGGAAGGATCCACTTCCAGGCCCACGTGGTTGTTGGCAGCCTTCAGTTCCTTGCACATGGTTGGACTGAAGGTCCCAGTTTCTTGCTGTTTTGGCTGCAGGCTGTTTCTTGCCACATGGCTGTCTTACAGCATGCCAACTTGCTGCTTTTTTTTTTTTTCAGAGGAGGACAACACATTTACAACCTGCTTCTTTAAAGCTATCAGGGGAACTCTGTCTCTTTGCAAGACAGATGTTAAAATATCATGTAATGTAATCATATGCAGATACTCAGGTACTTTCCATCACTTTTGCCATATTCTAATGGTTAAAAGCAAGCCTAACCCTAACCAGATAAGTGTGTTGGGGGGTTATGCTTGGGTGTGTATGCCAAGAGGTACAGAGATCACAGAGGCCACGTTAGAGTCTGTTTGCCGTAAGTATCTAGTTTACTGTGTCTTCAGCACCCTGAGCAGTGCCTGACACACGCTAAGCTCTTAATATTTGAATGAATGGATGTAGTGTGACCATTATGTTTCCAACTCCTAGTTTTAAGCCTTTTTCTCCACTTCTGTTTCAGAGTTACTGATTTATTCTTGAGAATCCTCTATTCATCTGGCCTCATGGATGAACTTCAGGATGTTCAACTCACAGAGATCAAACCACTTCTAAATGATAAGGTAAAGACTGCTGTTGTCACTAAAATATATGTAAGTCCTTTCTTCTGTGGTTAGTTTGTTTTCTGTATTATCTGAATAGTAACTAAAAACATATTTATCTTGACTTTCTGTGGGGAGAAAACTTTAAAAAATATATTTCTTAACCTTCTTGATGTCTTGCCTCTCTTTCTTCCTACTTTTGTTTCCACCAGCCAAATTCAGACAAATTATCCTTGACATGTCCTATTCTACAGATAGAGATGTTAAGTGGAAAGTATGAGTGGGGTTTGATTTAGAATCCAGGAATCGTGACTTTCAGTTTCTATAAGGAAAACTTAGCATCCATGGCTGGTAATGCACACAGGTTGCAGTGCTCTCCGTAAGGCTTGTCTGTGATGTGACCTCTCTGTCTGCGTTGAGGTTTTCATCAGGGGTGCCTGGATGTTGGTGATATACCTCATCTTTCTGTTCATGTCAGAGAACACACAGTGAGCGTCAAAGTTAATAGTCACCAGGATTCAGCAGGTAAAGAGTGCTGTGATGATAAGAGTTACCAAAAAGCTAAGAAAGGTTTATCTTCTCTCTTCTCCCTCTCCATTCAGTAAGTGTGTGAAATTCCTTCTTTTAGGCCCTGTTCTTTTGATGTATTGTCATTGTCCCCTATTAAATTACTCTTCTAGCTTGGTGTGGATGAGCTCATGGCATCCTTTCCTGGGGAAGTATTGATGGAAAGGGTAAAGTTGGGTAGGGTCAGGATGCCAACGGGGGCTATACCAGAAGATGCTGTTGCTTGTTAATCTTTTTTTGCCCAAGGCAGGGCCCTTCACCTACAGCTTCTAGGGCTATTGACTTACTGTGTTCACTAATTTGCTATTGAAACCCTTCAACCCCATTCTTGTCCCTGTGACCTCATCTCTACCCCTATTCCCACCCCTTCCTTTATCTTTCACCAGATCTCTTGCTCTCCCCCTTGGCAAGCTGCACACTTTTTAAACCCTTTTTTGTTTCTTTTGTTGCTTCCCTTCATGTTTTCAGAAAACTCTCTGTTAAGCACTGAATTTTGGTGCATATGAAGGGCTGTACCCAAATGATGGGCCATGAAGAGGAGGAAGGAAGTAGAATCTACATCTGTAATGCTTACATACAGCCACAGAAATGAATAGTTACAAGGCAGGTGCGGGTAGGCAGTTTAGCTTCAGGAACTAGAAACATATCCTAAACCTGAGTGGTCACCAAAGTCAGCTAGGAACTTGTTTAAAAATACAGATTCCTGGGTCCCCACTCTAGAACAACTAAATTGGAATCGGAGGGGATGGGGACAGGGCACGCACACCTCTCTATGATCAGTGGTCCTCAGCCTTGGCTGCTTATTGCAATTACTTGGGGAGATTTAAAAATAACTGATGCCTAGGTCTTACCTCCAGAGATTATGATTGAATTGATCTGGGGTGAACGTTTACAAAAGCATCCAAAAATTGAGAACCATGCCTAAAGTGATTCTGACTAGCCAGCGTTGGAAGCCTATGACCTGATGGATCTCAGACATTTGAGGATTGGGGCCCAGGTAAGAAGAGGAGTCTTTCCTGACCTTGGAAGTCCACAGGATGCCTGAGGCAGCTACATGAAGAACTCCAGGAGTTAATTGCCTGGATGTCTCATAGAGAAGGCAGCTGGAAAAGAAAGATTTGGCGACTGTAACCACAGAAAAGCGTTGGATTAATGTTTGAGTCCTCATCTCTGAGGCTATAGTGATTCCCTGGCTGTGTCTGATGTGTGCCCGAATGCTATGAACAGAATTATGTCTGCTCCCCTAAAATTCATATGTTGAAGCACTGGCCTCCTATGTGACTATACTGGAGATAAGGGCTTTAAGGAGGTGACTAAGGTTAAATGAGGTCATGTGGTAGAGCCCTAATCTGATAGAATTGATGGCCTTATAAGAAGAGTGAGGGAGAGGGAGAGAGAGATACACCCTCTACCTCCACCCCTGGACAGATGAGGAAACATGGATGGCAGCCGTCTGCAAGCCAAGAAGGGAGCTCTCACCTAAAACAAAACCCTGCTGGAACCTTGATCTTGGACTTCCAGGCTCCAGAACTGTGAGAAGATAAATTTTTGTTGTAAAAGCCATTCACGCAGCCTGAGCAGTCTAAGGTACCAGGCATTGTCTCACTTCCTAACATCTGGTGGCTCTTCTTTGATGTGCCCGTGCTGTTCCTACCCACTTCCCACGCTCCATCTCGTGCCTCTCTCTCCCTGGGAAGTGCTCCTAGCCCATCACTATTCATGAGCATTCCCCCTGCTCCAGCCAAGCTTTATAGAAGTAGATTGGCAGTAGGCCCTCCTCAGATGGTGTCATTCTCAAACAAAGCCTTCTACCCCATTCCACCCCCACTCCCCAGTATATCAGTGCTCTGCCTTTGCCCAATAAGCGGGTGCTTTTGCATACGTTTTGAAGGGTGTAATGACGGTAGTGCTTCTCATCCATTATTTCATTTGATCCTCCCAAAGGCTTGGTGATTTAGGACACACAGATCGATTTATTCTCATATTGCTGATGAGGAGACGAGGGCTGAGAAAGGTGAAGCAGCTTACTCAGATTGTGTACCCAAGAGCACGTGCTGTAGGACAGGGTTTCTTGCTCTTGGCACTCTAAATGTTTTGTTGTGGGAGGCTGCCCTATTCATTGTAGGGTGTTTAACAGCATCCCTGGCCTCTCTACCCACTAGACACCAGTAGCATCTTCAAGTCATGACAACCAAACTTGTCCCCAGACAATATCAGATGTCTCCTGGGGGTCAGAGTCTCCCCAGTTGAGAACCACTGCTGGTAGGGTATAAGCTTTCAGACTTGAATAGCAAAGAAAGTCTTAACGTTTTTAGTTTTCATGGAGGTTTTATTTTTGCCTAATAGCCTATCCTGCTGTTATTTGTTGAGTGCTTTACATACCTTCTTTCTTTTAATCATCAGAACACTCCTTTGAAATAGATAGTCTTCCTCACTTAGTAGATGAAAATCTGACTATAAGGCTTGCCCAGTCAGGAAGTGGCAAAGCCAGGACTGAAACCCAAACCTTTCCTACTCCACAGCCTGAGGCCTTTCCACTCTGTTCACCCTGTAGAAGTTTTGGCATCACCTCTGAGGCTTGCCCTCTCTCTGTAAGCAGAAACCTAGAGATTTATATCATTTCACATCATCTTTCTGTCCATTCTCTTCCTAGATACATTCTTAGAGATATTGTTGTGCCCTTCCAGGTTTCAGGGAGCTAAAGGGAGTCTGGACCCAGCCTGAAATGCAGAAATTTATCCTGAGCTGACTATAAGGAAGCATTCTCAAAATAGCTTTAAGCGAGACTTATGTTAACTTTTTTCTTGTCATTTGTTGGTTCTTTTCCCATTTAATTTTAGTATGCCTGTGATTTTGTCTATGGCTCAGAATTGTGAAGAAGTGGGTAATTTTGCCATGCTTGTTTTGGCTCCAGTGATGAAAAGAAGCACCTGCCAGCACTTCTGTATGTGTGTGTGTGTTTTTTTGAGACAGAATTATATGAAATGATTTTTTTTAATAGCATTTAACCATTTTCAGAGCATTTTCACAAGTACTATCTAATTTGAATCTCCTAACTTCTTGTGAAGGAAGTAGTTAAAGGTATTTTTAACTCCATTTTACAGATGAGGCTCAGAGAAATTATATGACTTGTCCATTGCTGGTGTCTAGTGAGGTGGTGAAGCCAGGACCGGACCCCACAGATGTTGACTTCAGTCTGGGTCAAGGGTCCCAGGTTCTTCCCACCACCTGCAGCCTCTTGTTAGCCGGTTGTTCCAACCCCTTCCCCCCACCTCCACAGAGCTGTATAAGCAGGAGGGCTCCCTGATTTGTGCTTCATTTTCCCTATCTTCCTTTACCTACCCTTAGTTCAGATACTGCTGAGCCTATGGATGCCAAAGACCAGACTTGAGAAAATAAATAGGAGACCACAGTTGGCTTCAGCAGAACTGAGGACCTACCAAGAAGGGGAATAAATATTCAGTGTGGGGAATGAATAAGTTATTAATTTGTTTTGGTTGTTACAGTAGAAAGTGAGGTAGACCCTCTACTGGTGACTGGATATAGGAGGTAGGGAGGATATTATAAGAGGAAGAGCAGGAAGAACCCAGGGATGAGCATTTTAGTCATCTCCAGGGCAGCACAGACAGGCAGAGGTTGTTTTGTTTGGTCTTTAATTTATTTTTAATTGGAGGATAATTGCTCTACAATGTGTCGATTTCTGCCATACAGCAACCTGAATCAGCCATAAATAAACATAGAGCCCCTCCTTCCTGAACTTCCCTCCAACCCCACACCCTCCAATGTCTCTTTGAAAACAACAGCAACACAGACTTGTTGATATTTTCATTAAAGAATATTTATGAAGTGCTGTTAATACATTTCTTGTACAGTTTCCCATGTTTCTACTTTCTGTTGGTAAGAGTTATTGTCCTTTTTTTTTTTTTAGTAGACATGCCATATTTTGTTCTCTTTGACAGTCTTTAATCTGCTTGTTTCTAAAACTTTTCCTGTTTTAACAACTGTCCTTTAGTTCCAAGCTCATCAGTTGCGTGTCACTCTTCCTCTTTGGTATTCATATCTTACTCAGATTGAGTATCTCTATTTTGAGATGCTCATATCTTCCAGAATGATGTTTATTGCCTTTACTAAGTGCCAGAACTGGGAATAGAGTAGTGAGTCAGACACTGCACCCCACATCAAGGTCACCAAACACACAGATTTGCCCCAAATCTCCTCCTGTTGGTAGTTGGTTCTAAGGTCTGTCTTTCTGTTCTATCTGTTGCTTTCTGTCTTTTGAAACTATATGCTGATCTTGACCAGATCTCATAGTGGGAAATTATGTTTCTCTTCTGTCCAGTTATATTTCTATAACTGTCCAGCAGTTACTTGATTTTTAAATTTTTCTCCTTGCCTTCCCCCTTTCTCTCATACTTCTCTTCATACACTGATAGATTCTCAGTTGCTTTTTGCCTATTCTCCAGGCTTGAACTGAGAATTACTTTTTTAAAATTTACTTTCTTGAGCTCCTTCATTTACCTTCTTCACTTGGCCTAGAGTCTCCACCAAGAAACATGCCCCTTAGCTGGCTTCTACCTTGACTGCAACTTTCAGTTATGATTTCTCTTTTTCCTTGATGTTTCCTTTTTTTCCCTCTTCCCCTACATTATTCTATTGTTTTCATTTATTATCTTGAATCCCTTTCTGCAGCTTAAGTCTGCTTAGTGCAAAAATCTCTCTGAACATGGAATTAATGCTATATTCAAATGGGACAGAAAATAAAAAGAAAGCACCCAGAGCCTGAAACTTCTGAAAGTTTTGTTGGAGTGGAACCCTGCGCTACAAATATCAGAGACAAATAAATCCCCAGGGAAGTGTCCCAGGGAAGTCTTTCCCCTTCCAGAATCTATCTAGTGAGCAGTATTGAATTTTTAATGAGTTCAGAGAATTTGGCTTTGGTTGACCACACTCAGATCATTTGGGGACCAGCTAATGATCTTGGCTCAGAAAGTCTGGGCACCAAACATGGTCAGACTGACCCAGTCATATCCTTTCTCCAAGATGCTTGATCACTCATGAAGCCTGAAGCCAGACTCCAAGAGGATCTGACATCTTTAAAAAAAAAAAAAAGCCAAGAAAACAAGTGTTAGTCTTCCTCTGATTACTCGTGTCTTTTCTTTGAGAGGTGAACATTGCATAAAGAATGTGCAACCGTGTTCTTGCTAGGTTCTCAACAAATATCATTTGGTTTCAGGAGAGAATTGCATCTTTCTGCTTTTTGGCATTTCCCTTTGTGCTCATCTCAAGCTTCAGCCTCACAAAATGCTTCTTGACTGTGATCACAAGATAGTGAAGAAAGGAATTCATGCATACGGCGACAGCTGCTTCTCAAATTGCTCATCAGAATTTGTGTGTCTGTGTTCCAGGACCAAGATTTTAGTTCAGACTGGAGGGATACTCCCTAAGCTTTCTAAATAATCTCTTAAGGGAATCTCTGGGAGCCCAGTAAGATTGAAGCTCTAATACGGTCTGTTTTGATATCATTATAGATTATTCCTCAAAAGATTAAATGAATCTTTAAATCATATTTTACAAAATACTAAGTTACATATTTTTTATTCCACACCAAATCTTTTTTATTTTTCCATTGCAAAAAGTGAAGTACATGCTTATTGTAGAAAAGTTTCAAGAAAAGTGTAATCGCCCATAATCTTTCTATTCTGAAATAGTTGCTATTGTTAATGTTTTGGTATTTTTCTTCTAGTCTCTTTTGGTGCATATTTTAATGTAGTTGAGGTCAAACTTTGACGACTATTTTGTAGTCTATGTTTTTATTTAATGACTGGGATGCAGTGGAATTTTTCTGTTGTTTTTGACCCAAAATCTTAACAGAAACTTGTATTTAATTTTATTACATTGGCTTATTCCTTTTATAAATATCCATCAAGTACCTGACTTACCCCTGGCCCCCTGCTGAATGTGGTGGAGGGTGCAAGTTGAATCGGACTGGGGCTCACTGGCTGGTCATTTATATCCTACTACAACAATCTACCCTCGTCCATGAGAAGGACCCTCCCTTCTGCTTCTCACAGTCAAACTAGAAATTAAGTACAATGACTTCTCGGAAGGAGTTCTCAGCAGTTGTGTGGGGCCAGTGGGGCCATGGAACACTATTGATCCTTCTTACCAGTGGCAGCATTCCTTGGGAATGTGCTTTCTGCATGGCATTGTAGTTGTTTCTCCTTGCTGTGACTGCATCAAACTTTATTTTGTGAACTTGGTTTCATTCTGGGACTAATACCTCAGACTAGCTGTCTCCACCACTCTCTTCTCTTCTCAGTGTCATCAGTAGTCTCTCTGATTGGTAATCTGTTGTGACTTTACTGCCACCTGTAGAGAGATAAGAGCTGCTCATCCATAATCTTATTCCCTCAAAAGCTCTCTAGATCGGCCCTGTCCACTAGAAGTTTCTGCAGTCAAAGGAAATGTTCTGTGTCTGCACGGCCCAGTAATACAGTAGCCACTGGCCACATGTGTGTGCTGAGCACCTGAAATGCAGCTAATGTGACAGTGAGACTGAATTTTAAATTTCAGTTTAAATTGGCAGCTGTGGCTATTAGCTGCCGTATTAAAGAGTGCTGTGCATCATCCCAGCTGCCTCCGCTAGTTCCTCTCAGGGGAGGACAGTTTGTTTCTTTGGGTGGCTTTTGTTGTTGCTTTTTCTTTACCGCGCCGGGCTGTGCTTTTAACCTCTGTTCTGTCCTGCCAGCAGTGCGAGTGGTGGGACACAGAACTGTTTCTAAGAGGATCTTCTTGACGAGAGAGGGGATTGCCTAGTACTCCCTTGGCATCAGAGACCTCGATCTTCTCTGAAGGGGCAGCTTTGGATAAGGTGCTTTATCCAAAGCTTTTTTATCATTATAGCTCCACGCCTTCTGGAGGGTGGATGGATATAACAGTTTCTGAATAATGAGGGTAATGAGGCTTGGGAGGAGCTTTTACTTTATGAGTCAAAAGGTTTTTTTTTCTCCCAAAGACATCACTCATTTACCCTTTTTATACTCTTATGTCATACTCTTGCACCTCTGGCATCTGAAATATTACAGAAATGCCTCTGAGTCATTACCATTGATTTTTTTTTTTTGGCAATCCAACCTTACTATGATATAGTCTCCTCTTAGATGCTTGTGAATTCTTCTTGGATCTTTTGACTATGTCCTACTTTTTAAACAATTCAGTGATTTGTCCTTTATCCTGTTAGCAGTTTCCTAAGATAGACCAGTGTATGAGGAACTGCGTTTTATCTGTTTCCCTTCTTCACTGACACTGCCTTTCTTCCTTGTTAGATTTCAGATCTTTCGTTCTTAACCCATCTGTATCTTTGTTCTTGTCTTCATCCTTTCTTTGCTTCCTTGTCCTGAGCACACTGGCTCCTGTCAGAGTTGGCCTCTAGCTCCTTGCCTCCCAGGTACCTCCCGTGTGGATTGTGAATGTATTCTCAGACTCTGATCCATGTTTTCTCTCTTCCCACAAGCTCTCCCTGCTCTCCTTAGGTAGGGAGACAAGTTACAAGCTTTACTAGGAAACCAGACTCTTTTCCTTCATCTTCACGGGAAGCCTGCCAAAGTGTAACCCCATCACTAAAGACTCCCCTTTTACTGACGTCGTTGCCTCTGAAGCCTGTTGATGAGAACCATTTTAGTTTTATGGCAACCAGGAGGCTGCACATGCGCTGCTGTCACTGTGAACTGAATTTGCTGCAGATGGGGGAGTCCACACGGGGAAACTGACTGTGTTTTCTGCCTTCTGTTGACAGAATGGTACACGAAACTTCCAGGACTTTGACTGTCAGGTAAGGACTGTACAAGCACCAAGGAGGGCTGTGTACAGGATCTCTGCAGCGCTTTCCTCCCTGTGCTGGTGGTCTTGTAGAGGTGGACCTCTCTTCATAGCTGATCACGGTTCCTTCGTGTTCTTTTGAACACTGGATCAAGTTTATTTAAAATGATTTGCTATTGTGTTCAAAAATTGCTTGCCAGGTCCCTATTTTTGTAGGCTATTGGGTGGTGTCTTTTTACAATTAAGATCTCCTTTCCTCAGATTGGTATTTGAAACCGTAATCACGAGTGCCATATGGTTGTCACCTCACAGCAGAGAAGGTTGGGGGCGGTCAATTTGGAGGGGAGACTTTACTAAAAACAAAACCTGTTCTAAAAGAAA
Organism: Bos mutus; assembly: GCF_027580195.1. NCBI lineage: Eukaryota > Metazoa > Chordata > Mammalia > Artiodactyla > Bovidae > Bos > Bos mutus. Next base: position 50,103,263 of record NC_091629.1, on the reverse strand, counting down.
GATTTAGTGATTTTAATACAAAAAGCAGATGTCTCTTGGCTGTATCTCTGGAAACACAAAATTCAACTTGACTCGTTAGTATTTTCCTAAATGGTAGTTCATCTTAGACTGCTTTTTGCCTGTTGCTCTGTTGCTAATTTGAAAATCCATAAAGTAAACTAGCAGTTCCATCTTCCTACTTTTATCTGTTGGCTGGCCCTGAAAGAAATGGGAAGAAAGAATTAATACAGGGAAATGGATACCTTACAAACCCATACAGCCTGACTCTCCTACTTTTGGGGTAGATGTGGTAAGTGGCTGTCAGAGGCAACACGAAGGAGACTCCAAGGGTACTAAGTAGGAGTGGAGGGTGCAGGGAAGGCATCTTCCCTGTGTCTGGGATTCAGCCAGCTCGCACAGCCACAGGCACATCATTATTTTCAGGTATGCATTCTATGTTAAGTACAGTGGAATCTCTCCATGTTAGCATTAACATCAAAAGGAGAAGCTAACATCTGTCTCATAGGCAACCCAGTTATATCGTATTAATTTATTAGGTACCTACTATAGATTCTAAACGTACATTTCTCTAATCCTTGGAGCAATATTACAAGGTGGTTTTTATCAGAGATGAGGAAATTAAGAGTCAGGTTTCATAACTTGCCATGGGTGGAATTGAAGTTGAAAACCTCACTTTGTTCTAAACCCATCGCCCATTCTTTCTCACCTAGCAATGTCCAGAGCTGAGAGGTGGCAGGGAGTTGAGCTGTGTATAAAGCTGAGCTTCCTTGGCAAGACAGATGAGACTGAGACTCACTTTGGAAGGGGCAGGCTCATAGCATTATTACAGATTTTTAACTCCCAGTGCTAAACACTTCTTATTATGACCGGTATACTTTATGTATACCACATACTCAGCCTGCTGCTGCTAGGAAATCATTTGTTATAAACTCCTTACTCAAAAACAAGAAGCTATATTATTTTTTTGGTAAATGGTGGCAGTCAAGTTTTGGTTTAGTTGTTTTTAATTTGATCTTTTGATCTAACTTCAGTTATGCTTTAGATCCTAGGTTGAACTAATTTAACTGCATTACTCTTAATATTTGATATAATTTACCTAGAAGGAGCTCATTTGAGAGAGGGTAATAGTAAAATTCAAGGTGAAAAATTCCAGAAGTAGTTTATATTTTCCTACTTTTAATATGTGAAAGCATTTATTTTCATCAAATTGGACATGCCGCTAAATCAGAATATTAAAAAATTGTGCACTTATGGCAAAACAGATATAAAAATACCAAAAAGTAAAGAAATAAAAAGCACTTGTTATTCATCACTGTTAATATTTTGGTGTATATCCTTTAGGATTTTTCTCACATATAAATATACTTAGATATAAATGAAATTGAGTTTTAGAAGTTACATTATCAACTATTTTTTAATACTAAGGCTTAAAAATAGTCTGACAAAAATTCTTTGTATTTTGGGTGAAGCTTTAATATAACAGTGTGTTCTGGCCTCATTAAATGTAACTTTTAGTTCAGTTCTGATACAAATAGAAGGATGGCAAGTGTATGTCACTGTCAGTGGTTATGAATGTACAGGTTCTCTGTGTTCTAAAGAAGAAAAAGTCAGAGGCCCTTCTTTTTTTCTCCTCAGCACTCATGAATGTACTTCATTCTCACCTCTTTGGTAAAGGCTTCTGTGGTGTTCTGGAGACTAGGGGTGTCTGGGTCAGGAGTTTGGCTACAGGTGGTAGAAGGCCTCGGAGGTAGGAACTGTGACGTGAGACATCTGTAGAGTGGCGCAGTATACCTGAAGGCTTTTTGGAAACCACTGGGCATTCTTAGGAGACAAAGCAGAACAAATCTAAAGCCAGCATTGCTACATTCAGCCTTGGCATCAGTGTTGTTCTTTAGCATAACCGTGGCATGGGACTAGCTGATGAAGCAAGTTCCTCTGGTCTCTATCTTGCCTTAGAAAAACCTTTACTGAATTTGATGATACTCCAGGAAGTTATCTTAGCATCAAATAACTTCAATCTGAACTGTCTTTTCTTCCTCTGTTTTCTGTACTAATCCAACTACATGTTTCCCCTCCCCCCAGTAATTGAAAATATAATTAAAATCGTACCATTTCTTTTGGTTCTTTGATTGTCCTAGTGACTTCGGTACTATACAGCTCCCCTGAGGCAAATAGCAGTTATATTGAGATCTCAGTAAAGAGAGGAGGGGTGATTAGCGGTAACAGTGCTTGGAATTGATGTGAAAGGAGAAAACCTATTTCCAGTTGAAACAGTGAATCAACAGACTTATTGTTAATTATCTACTTTGGTGCTGCTTAATTGTCTTCTGCTTGTGAGAATGTTTAAAAATTTGAAAGTAGAACTAAGACAAATACAGTAGCTTCTTTGTGCATGTGATATATTGCCTTCAAAAATAATTATACTAGGAAATCAAGAGGCACAGATTTATATATCTTACTATATATAAGATAAATAAGTTACGAGGATATACTAGAGAGCACAGAAAATATAGCCAGTATTTTATAAAAATTTTAAATGGAATATAATCTATAAGAATTTTGGATCACTATGGTGTACACCTGAAACTAATATTGTAAATCAACTATACCTCAACTTTACAAAAGGGATTAGTAAGATGGATATAAGGCTGGATAGATGTGTGATAATTGAGTATAGTAAAATATTAATGGTAGAATCCAGGTTGTGGGTATACAGATGTTCACTGTAAATTCTTTCAGCTTAGGTGTATGGTTGAAAGTTCTCATGATAAAATGTTGCAGGGGGAATCAATGTTTAATTTTACAAAAAAGTACACAAAACTGTTTTTCATTTTTAAACAACTCTCTCCATGGACATTTCTACACATTCACACACACTTATTATGAAGTTGTAATCACTATGTTTGTATAAATATCATCATCATTATTTCTCACATATTTCTAAAACTTCATGTGTAGTGTAATGTGTGCATATCACATGAGTAAACATGCTGTATGTTTAAAAACAATTCTTGTGTATAATCAAATTTGGAAAATTCAGAAAAGTGTAAAACTAAAGGGTACCTATAATCCTGTTACCTAGAGATAGCTGTATTTTATTATATTTCTTCCCAGTTTTCACTTTTGTATTCTGGTTATCAAAAGAGTACATGCTCATAGTTGAAGAGTTGGAGAGCACAGAGAGTTAAGAAGTAGCAGAGAAAAGCTCAGAAGCCTAGAGCCCAGGGACAGCCATGTTGCTGTTTAGTTTGAGATATGTTTGTGTGTGTATAGTTTTTTTTAATTTTAAAGTTTATTTGATTGGTCATACTGGATGTACAGTTATATATTTCCTTTTCTGACTTAATATTAGAACACAATCCCATTTCCATTTTTAAACTCTCATAAAAACAGTCTTTAATGGGGAATTCCCTGGCACTCCAGTGGTTAGGACATGGCACTTTCATTACGTGGGCCTGTGTTTAATCCCTGGTCAGAGAACTAAGTTCCTGCAAGCCACATGGCACAGCCAAAAAGAAAAAAAAAAACTCTAATGGCTGACTGTTATATCCTCGTATAGCTATCCCATGACTTAACTATTCCATTATTTTTGGAAATTAGATTCCTTATAGTATGTTCAGTTATTATAATTTGTTCAGTTCATTGAACATTTTTCTGCATTAATTTTGTATACACGTTGGATTATTTCTTTAAATGGATCTTGGAATGAACACACTTAAGGCTCTTGGCATATCTTGTCAGTTTGCCTTCCACTTCCATCAGAGGGGCACTCAATAAATATTAATGGAGAGTGAAAAGCTGCTATCTTCCAGGATATATATTCCTGTAGAAGATGCTGATAATGGAGTGCACTCACAAGAGTGGAGTTCATATTCCTAGGATAAGAATTCCAGACCTGGCTGAGGGCTGGGTGGTTTCATGCTGGCTGTTTAATGGCAGTAGTTCTTTGGAGGACTGACTTCTAGAACCCTACTGTAAGGATGTATATATGTGACTGCCTCTTCTAAAGGGATTTAAACATCTTTAAACTCTCGCACATCACTTGGTAAATGGGCACTATTACAAAATAAGAATTAAGTGAAGTAAATAACTGGAAGTTGCTTCCGCAGAAAAGAAGTATTTGGAAAGAACTGGGGTTCGGCCACCTGCTATAGTCTGTTAGGGAGCTTGACCAGTTCCATGCTCCTCCCCTTGCCTTAAAGGACGTGAATGTGGCCCCAGTCCCCCTTTCAGCCTCTGTCCCACTGTTTCCCATTGTTTACTCACCCACTCCCTGGAAAACTAGGATTGTTGCTGACCCACCCATGCTTCCGCTTTGTGCCTTTCCTTTCTGATGGCCTCTGTTCACAGGTCCTCCCCTCACGATGCACACCTGCCCCCTTTTGGTTTGTTTTTTTTTTAATTGAAGTATAGTTTATTTACAATGTTGTGTTAATTACTGCTGTGTTGGTTTCATTTTGCTGATTTGGGGGGGGCGGGTAAAGGAGAAATTGATTATTAAGTTCTAAGGATATAGTTGACTTTATTTTCATTTGCAGAGAAAAAAGAACCTTATAGATTCTAAGGCCTTTGTATCACCACCCCCAATCTCAGTTCCCTTTCCCTGTCACTATTTCTCTGACAAGCTGTGTCACAGCATGGGCCTGATGGCTACCAAAGCCCCAAATTCATGTCCTTTCAGCTTAGCAGCCTCACTGCCGAGAGAATATCTTTACCTATAACTTGATAGAAAAGGCCAGGGGAGGAGTCTTGTTGGTTCGGCATGGGTCATGTGTGTGGGGGTCACACTCTCAAACTTGGACTGCTACCGTGGCCAAAGATTGGGGTGTTTGAATTGGCCAAATCTGTTCCTCTTCCTATCTGGACTAGACAGTCCATATTCTGAAGGTGTTCTGGGCTATATTGCATGTAGGTTAGTCATTCACTCTCTTTTTCCTCATTGTTTACTAAGGCTGTTTGAAGAAGATATTGGATTTGGCTTTGAAAAAGATAGGAAAAGACAGATTTTATCTTGACATATTGCAAAAAGAGCTTTCAAATGAAGAGCATGATTTGTGAGAGTTCTGAGAGTGTGGGTAGCTGGAAAATAAAAGTAGACGTCTGAAAGAATGTTGAGTTAACTAGGCTGAAGGATGTGAGAGGTAAAAGGGGAGAGAACTGAGGCTGAAATTAGGGAAAACATATTACAGAAGTTTAAAAAGGAAAATGTCATTTACTTGTAGGCAGAAGGCTGAATAATTGTGGAGACAGATTCTTTTACTATGGGATTAAATGAAGTCATGCAAATGAACTTTATACCACTATCCAGGATAAGGTAATGGGGTATTATATTAAAATTTCCTTTGTAATAAATAACAAAAACTATACCCAGGGATCGTAGAGAGGTCTGCTTATTAGAAACAGAATAAAATTCATACTAATATGAATGTTGATATTTCTAGAAGTATGTTGTCCTACAAGTTTGCCTAAACTGTTTCAGACTGGCCAGGGAGAAGCAGCAGCATTAACAGGCATGATGTGGTCAAAATTTAAATTCTCAGAGAGGTATAACACGTCAGATTGTATAACTGGTGATAGCACATTGAGCTGAAGGAAAAGGACTTAGAAAAATAGGTGAATATTGGTTATTATCAATTAATGGTAATAACCTAAACTCTTATTAAAGTCTTAAAAAGATAATCTGTCTACATCTTTGATTAAGAGGGAGAGGCAGCCCAGGATGGAGAAGTGTGTTGGGGACCAGTATAATCTCAGGCTGTTTTATAAGCCTGGAGAATAAGGGATCATACTTAAGAGGTGCATAGCCTTGGAGGTGGTAAGTAATCAGAGTGCTGGGAAGATCTATGACCAGAGCCTACTAGGCACTCTATTGTGCAGTCACACCCTCTAGAATGCTGGGGCGAGTGGCGGGGTCACTAGAGAAACAGCCTGTGCAGCGGGTGATAGTTGACTAAAGTGGAAAGGTGGCACAGCACCACCCCTGCCTGACCATTGAATCAGCTCCACAGCCAGAGTCTCTGCACACTCAGCTCCAGGCAGAGACTTGTTCAAGCCATTCCCACAGAAGGTCACAAAGGATATATTTACGGGTCCACATGGAGGTGAGTGTCTCCTTTCTTTCCATATTTCTTTGAAAATGAAGAGTAACCCTATGAGATACTGGTAACCAAGGGTTGCTCCAGTGGGGCAACAAGATTGACAGATAGAGCCCAGGAGATAGGGGCTGAGATCTCCCTCAAAAGTTGAAATTTTGCGAGTCAACTTTAACTCTGAATTTCATCCAGATTATGAAATGGTGACAAGAGTAATTGCTTTGCCCTATTGCCTTGTCTGCTTTTAATATGTCCTGTTTTGCCCCATCTGTTATAGCTCCCTTTTCATATCATCTGAACTTCCCTGACAGCTTGCTATCCCCCACCCCTTCACTCCACACCCACCTCCCGCCTTTCCTGCACACACTATCCCCATTAATTATCAGATCTTGGGAGGTCCTGCTAACCCCCAGGGCCAAAGTATAAATTGTTTTTTACTCATTTCTCAACATAGCTGAGACCAAGCTGGAATACTTAAGCAAGACTGTACTAAAGGCTTGGATATGACAGAAAGAAGGCTCCAGCAACTAGATTGTTGGATGACTGGTTGTTGCCCATTCTCTTTAGTTTGGATTCTCCTGTCGTGTCACTCCTCTGGCAGAGGCTGGCTTCTCCCTCTCTCTTTACTCTTTCTCCAGAAGTAAGACATGACAGAGGTCAAAGCCTCCTTAAATTCACTTTCAGAATAGGTCACTGCCCAGAAGGAATCAAGTCTAAAGTTAATGTATGTTCCTTCTCCAAGTTTTTGCACTTTAAATATATGTATATAAACATATGCAGTCTATGCAATGTTGCTTTTTAAAGAAATCTGCATATGTAAATCATATGTCATATACAAATCCTTCTGTGCTTCTATTCAGCATTGTTTTTTCAAGATTTTCTCTGTGTATTAATGCTTATAGTTCTAGTTCATTCATTTTTATCTGTATCTCATTATGTGAATATGTCATAATTCCATTTTCAATTTCCTTATACATGACTGTTTATAGACTGCTTTCAGTTTTTTGATGTTATAAATAAGGCTGCAGTGTGTATGTGTATATGTACATATACATATATATATATCTGCATATCTTTTTGTGTGTTTGAGTATGTTTGAGAATTGCCTTAGATTATACCTAAAAGTAAAACTGCTGTAGGGTACACATTGCTTAACTTTGCTCGAAATTACCAAATTATTCTCCAGAGTAGCTGTTCTTGGTTACTGCCTACCAACAGTGTATGAAAGTTCTTGTTTCTCTACACCTTGGCTGACAGCATTATATGACTTAAATTTTTTTGCCATTCTGGTATATATGAAATTACATCTTATTGAATTTAATTTGCACTTTTCTGTCTGCTAATAGAGTTAATATCTTCCTCGTTGATTTTCTTTAAGAGCATCCTATTTATTTCTTTCACAGTACTGATCACAAGCTGTTGTTATGGTTGGTTGGTTGGTTGGTTTTTTTGTCTGCCTCCGAGGCAGTGGCACCCCACTCCAGTACTCTTGCCTGGAAAATCGCATGGACGGAGGGGCCTGGTGGGCTGCAGTCCATGGGGTCGCTTAGGGTCGGACACAACTGAGCGACTTCACTTTCCCTTTTCACTTTCATGCATTGGAGAAGGAAATGGCAACCCACTCCAGTGTTCTTGCCTGGAGAAACCCAGGGACGGGGGAGCCTGGTGGGCTGCCGTCTGTGGGGTCATACAGAGTCAGACACGACTGAAGTGACTTAGCAGCAGCAGCAGTAGCATGTAGAGCATAATCTCTGTGAGAGCAGGGGTCACGCCTCTCTTGCTCACTGTTTTGTGCCCAGAGCTCAGCCCAGGGTCTGGTAGTAGGAGTTCAGTAGATGCATAGTTGTTTAGTGAATGAGCCTGGTGGAGAGGTTCCTCACTAAGTCTGACACTGTGTGTTAGTCTCTCAGTCATGTCTGATTGTATGTGACCCCATGGACTGTAGCCCACCAGGTTCCTTTGTCCATGGAATTCTCCAGGTGAGAATACTGGAGTGAGTTGTCATTCCCTTTCCCAGGAAGTCTGACATTTACCACACAAGAAATGCTCATACAGCAACAGGAATTTGTGTCTCTATGTTCCTCCATCTAAACCCTATACTTAATTTCATAACCAGTTCACAGGACCTGATTCTCTCCTTCATTTCTTGTTTCCCTTTTTTAAGCCTTTGAATAGGAGGTAGCAAGCAGTAATAGAGAAGAGCAGAAATACTGAGTCATCTGTGGTTTGATTTGATAGAGATATCTGCTCCAGCCTGGGACCTATAATTTGAGATGCACTGATGTTCAACTAGTGTAAGATTGGTCTCTGCCGTACATGAGTGAAGAAACCAAGGCTCTGTTGAGGTTTATTGTTAGGTTGGAAGACCTTTGCCTTTGTTGGGATTCTTACTCACAGTTTATTTCATCTACTGTAAGACTTACTGAGATAGGTAAAGACTTTGTCAGCAAAATTCAGTAGGCTAGGCATGATAATGTATTTTTAAGAAACATAGACATTGAAGAAGACTAGAATAAATTTCAGTTACTTTTCCTACAGAGTCTTTATTTTCCACCCAGTCACTCTTAGCACTATCCCAGCACCTCTGACTGCATCTTGTCCTGGCTTAGTCTGACACTGTTTCCACTGTTTCCCCATCTATTTCCATGAAGTGATGGGACCGGATGCCATGATCTTTGTTTTCTGAATGTTGAGCTTTAAGCCAACTTTTTCACTCTACACTTTCACTTTCATCAAAAGGCTTTTTAGTTCCTCTTCACTTTCTGCCATAAGAGTGGTGTCATCTGCATATCTGAGGTTATTGATATTTCTCCCGGCAATCTTGATTCCCGCTTGTGTTTCTTCCAGTCCAGCATTTCTCATGATGTACTCTGCATATAAGTTAAATAAGCAGGGTGATAATATACAGCCTAGATGTACTCCTTTTCCTATCTGGAACCAGTCTGTTGTTCCATGTCCAGTTCTAACTATTGTTTCCTGACCTGCATACAGGTTTCTCAAGAGGCAGGTCAGGTGGTCTGGTATTCCCATCTCTTTCAGAATTTCCCACAGTTTATTGTGATCCACACAGTCAAAGGCTTTGGCATAGTTAATAAAGCAGAAATAGATGTTTTTCTGGAACTCTCTTGCTTTTTCCATGATCCAGCGGATATTGGCAATTTGATCTCTGGTTCCTCTGCCTTTTCTAAAACCAGCTTAAACATCAGGAAGTTCACGGTTCACGTATTGCTGAAGCCCGGCTTGGAGAATTTTGAGCATTACTTTACTAGCATGTGAGATGAGTGCAATTGTGCGGTAGTTTGAGCATTCTTTGGCATTGCCTTTCTTTGGGATTGGAATGAAAACTGACCTTTTCCAGTCCTGTGGCCACTGCTGAGTTTTACAAATTTGCTGGCATATTGAGTGCATCACTTCATGGGAAATAGATGGGGAAACAGTGAAAACAGTGTCAGACTTTATTTTTGGGGGCTCCAAAATCACTGCAGATGGTGACTGCAGCCATGAAATTAAAAGACGCTTACTCCTTGGAAGGAAAGTCATGACCAACCTAGATAGCATATTGAAAAGCAGAGACATTACTTTGCCAACAAAGGTCCGTCTAGTCAAGGCTATGGTTTTTCCAGTGGTCATATATGGATGTGAGAGTTGGACTGTGAAGAAGGCTGAGCGCCGAAAAATTGATGCTTTTGAACCGTGGTGTTGGAGAAGACTCTTGAGAGTCCCTTGGACTGCAAGGAGATCCAACCAGTCCATTCTGAAGGAGATCAGCCCTGGGGTTTCTTTGGAGGGAATGATGTTAAAGCTGAAACTCCAGTACTTTGGCCACCTCATGTGAAAGTTGACTTATTGGAAAAGATTCTGATGCTGGGAGGGATTGGGGGCAGGAGGAGAAGGGGACGACAGAGGATGAGATGGCTGGGTGGCATCACTGACTCGATGGACGTGAGTCTGAGTGAACTCCAGGAGTTTGTGATGGACAGGGAGGCCTGGTGTGCTGCTATTCATGGGGTCGCAAAGAGTCGGACACAACTGAGCGACTGAACTTAACTGACTGAACTGAGCTGCGCTCTGACTACATCTTAAATTTTACTCATTGCCTTGGATATGATCCTTTGGGATACAAGGAACAAACCCACCCAAATAGCTTAAACCAGAGGCAGTCCGGAGATGTCTCAGAACTTAATGGCATACACAGTTGGAATCAGGAATCAGAACAGTAGAAATGCTTATTATACACAGTTGGAATCAGTAATCAGAGCAGTAGAAATGCTTATTATAAGCTCCCAAGTTTACTTCTCTTTTCAAGAGAAGAACCAAACTAAGGATGGAATCTCTTAGTCCCAATTACACATTCTTAAGAAAGGGCTTAGCATGGACCAAATGTTCACCGGACTCCAGTGAACCATAACCATAAGGTTACAGTCTGCAAGCCAGGTGGCCAAGAGCCTTCCCTGTGCTGTATGGATGGCACAGAAGGGCAACTCCCAGGGAACGGGAGAGATTTGAGATAGTCACACTCATAGGTGCTACTGAATTTATCAGTTGCTGCACATGCATTTAGAGGATCTGAAACCTCTGCCTTTTTACCTAGCAGCTTCTTCATATCTTCTGCTTCCTTCACTTACCTTTCTCCAGGTCTTTCCTGGCTTCTTATTCAACTTGCTGATCTCACCATAGCCATTTGTGAATATATTCTCAGCAGATACCCTGGCTTCCCCCACTTAAGAAAGTGAGCTTTGTAGATAAGGTGCATTTTTTCTTCATTTGTTTGTCTGTTTATCTGGAAGGAATTAAAAAATAGGACTATCCTATGTAACATAGCATCTCTCTAGTAGGCTTATGGTTCAGTGATGTGTCCTGCCCCAACTAGTGGGAAATAGTGGTGAATTCAGGTATCGTGAAACTTCAGCAGCCTGGGCAGTGCATCCTGCCCTTGCTGAGACCTTTACGTTCTCTTGTTACAGGAACATGACATAGAAACAGCTCACGGTATGGTCCACGTCACTATCAGAGGCCTGCCGAAGGGAAACAGACCGGTCATTCTAACATACCATGACATTGGCCTCAATCGTATGTATTTGATTTTATACCGTTCCTTTTTGTTATAACACATAATCTTTGTATATTTTTTAAAAACACAGAAGAAACCCCAGTATTCTAATAGAACATAGGTTTTCTCCTCTCTGCCTTATCCTCGTTGCTACTTGTGTTAATGGCAGAATTGAAGTTCCTGGGAAGTATGCAGCTAAGTGCATTTTGGGGAATACTGGGATTTTATCTCATTTTGTGTCACATCTGCTAAAGGGCTGAAGATTATATGATAGACTGGTTAAGAAAGTAGGGTTGAAGTCAGTTGTTTGTTTTTTTAATTAATACTCTGGGTTTTTTCATATTTCAGATTAGAAAATTCAGAATTTGAGCTTAACTTTGTTATGAGCCCTTCAATGAGTTAGTAGAAGTATCCTTGCTATAGCCTTTCCCTGATGACTCTAAATGGACCTTTCTAGGTGGTAACATAAGATTCTGGCCCTAGCCCCGGGTCCACGGAATCTGCATTACATGTGTTTCTTTCACACTCCTCTGGCTATCAGAGGTGACCTGCATTTGAAGTTACAATCTAGTGCTGGAGCTTTTGAAAAGGAATTTAAGCAGTAGAAGTTGAAGCAGTAACCCTCCCTGCACCTTAGCAGTTTTGCCATGTGAGAAGTTTTCCACATGGTGAATGTAAGCAACAAGAAACTCACTTTAGCCAGGCCTCCTGGGATATGGTCAGTATCTCTGTATCAGGTAGGGAATAAGATACATGAAAAATGACAGTGTTATGGGTATAAGATTGTTTTGTGAAACACCAGGATTGGCTTCCACTCTGTAGATGTTCTGTAGAATTGAGGACTAATTAAATGTTCTTTTCAAGCCGTTGAGACGTCTGGTAGTCAGCCTTTAGGGCAGCTTGAGTCAGACAGTTGTTCAGATACTTGATTCTAGTGAAATAGTGATTTAAAAGGAGTAAGAGAGGACGATGATATGGAATTGATTGAATAGAGGAAAAGTGAGACGAAATGAAGAGCTTGTGACTTTCAAATGTTTTGTTGTTACAGACAAATCCTGTTTCAATGCGTTCTTTAACTTTGAGGACATGCAGGAGATCACCCAGCACTTTGCTGTCTGTCATGTGGATGCCCCAGGCCAGCAGGAAGGTGCACCCTCCTTCCCAACTGGGTAAGGCCACAAGCAAGACCCTTCTGGAAAACAGGCACTCAGAGAGCAAAGCTCCAGTGGGAGCACTAGCCATGTGCTTCCCTCCAAGCTGGTTTTAGCACAGCCTGCAGGTTATACTTAACCAACCGTCCAGTTGCTTTCTCTCCTCACTCTGGGAGAACTGTCATGGACAGTCTATTCAGGAAGACTATATGTTTTCCCATATCCAGGATTGGCCCTCCATAAATGGAAGCCAATCACAAGACAGTCATGTCTGGAACACCCACTTCTTACTGTCTTCTGTCTGTCCCTTTCTTCATCTGTTTTAAACCTGTCATTTTTCCCCCTCGTGGAACTCGCAACTCCCTTTAGACCCAAAACTCAGATTTCTCTGAGCTTCCTGAGAGCACCTCGCCAGCCTGATCTTCAGTCCGGTGACAGGAATTTGAATATCAGTGTAATCATTTATTCAGAGAAGCTGCAGCGTCAGGTAGACGTGCGTTTGACCAAACATGCACGTGGAGCTCTCAGCCTCATCTGCTTTGCGTGGCGGAGCTCCAGTCTCCCTGACTCTTCCCTGGACAGTGTAATTATGGAGGAGACCTTGGGGGAGGAGTGAAACCACAAGCTGTGGAATGCTCATCCTTCCCCTCTTTGCTTATCTTCAGAGCTGCCTTTGCCAGTGATTGCTGTGAAGTAGACCGTTGCAGACAAATAGCAGCTAACATTTACACCGTACTCAAGACAGTAATCTTGAACATTGCGTTACATTCTTAACCCATTTAATGCTTAAAACCCTATGGGATAGGTTTACTATTATTCCCATTTTACAGGTGAGGATACTAAGGTCCAAAGATATTATGTACTTTGTCCAAGCCTACATAACAAATAAGTAGCAGAGCTGGGATTTTAACGCAGGCAGTCTGGCTCCAGAATCTGTTATTCACTATGTCCAAGCCATTTCTGTCCCTTAAACACAAACTGGCCAGTGACCAGTTTATATCCAGCAAAATTTAGACACAGTTCCTTTTTTCTGTTTTATGCACAAATGGTTCAAAAGCATGCCAGTGCTTGAAGTGTTTCAAGCAGAGGCAGGCTGACATCTCTGTCAAATGTAGAGCAGAACTGCCACATATGTAGGAAGCTGTCTTAAGATCTCTTTCATCTTTGATGCTGCAGTTTATGTGGACACTCCCTACTTTTCTTGGATTCTTGGTCTGAGTCAGTTTTGGGCTTGCTTGACCATCTTAGGATCCAGTGACTTAGATCAGGAACCAAATTCAAAAGCAAATAATAAAGTAGCTGGGTTATTCTATGCCTAAGTGAAACAAATCAGCCTTCATGATAAGAGCCCAGGATTTGTGACCAAGCGCCCTAGGCCCAGTAAATGTTTGTTTACTATTGCGCTTAGCTGCCTAAACATAAGCAGCAAGCCAAAAGCCACTTCCTGAGTTGACTCTTAACTGGTAGAAGTTTACTGAACCTGAACCCCAATTGAAGTAGTTATTTGGGGATTAGAAATACCTAAGAACTCTGCAGGCTTCCCTTGTGGCTCAGCTGGTAACGAGTCCGCCTGCAATGCAGGAGACCAAGATTTGATCCCTGGATTGGGAATATCCCCTGGAGAAGGGAAAGGCTACCCACTCCGGTATTCTGGCCTGGAGAATTCCATGGACTAGTCCATGGGGTCTCAAAGAGTTGGACACGACTGAGCGACTTTCACTTTCAAGAACTCTGTACTTTTCTAATTGTTCTAGTAATTGGGAATTGTTGAGTGCATTCCAATTCAGGAGGTATCCTTCTGGATTTCAGGTACCAGTACCCAACCATGGATGAGCTGGCCGAAATGCTGCCTCCTGTTCTCACCCACTTAAAGTGAGTTCATTCTGTAGTTCTTCCATGTGGTTTTTGTTTTTCAAAAAAACACTTTTTTTTGCTATGTGTCTGATCTGGGCGCTATGATGGTAATCAAAACAGTATGGTCACTACCCTTATGGAGTGTGAAGCTTACATTTTGTTATGGAAAATAATTAACAACAGGGAAACAAACAAATAGTCACGACTTACATTGCTGTAGAAGAAATCAGTAGGGATGTGTGATAGAGAATAAAAGCAGGCTCTACCAAATACGGCTAACTGAGGAATACCTCTCTAAGGAGTCCTTTAGGTTAAGACCTGGAGGGTAAAAAGGAGTTACCTAAATAGAGAGCCAGGACAAGAGGATTCCAGACGGAAGGAATATGTCCAAAAGGCCTGACCCAAGTGAACAAGTGGGAGAAAAGCATAAGGTGATATTTGAGAACTAAAACAAGAACCAGATTACACAGATCTGACAGATCAGGTGAGACTTCGGGATTTTATTCAAAAGGCAAAGAAAAACACTGAAGAGTTTTATGCAGGGGAGTGTATCTGATTTAGTCTTTTAAAATGATCACTCTAAATATGTAAACTGCACATCAATAAAGCTGTTTGCATTCTTCTTTTAATTACTCTAAAGACTTCCCTAGCAATCCAGTGGTTAAGATTCCATGCTTCCAACACTAGGGGCATGGGTTCGATCCCTCGTCATGAAACTTAAGATCCTGCATGCTGCATGGCACAGCCAAAGATAAGTAAATTAAACACTGCCAAAAGGAACCTTTAAAAAAAAAAAAAAGATTAGCTGTGGAGAGAATCTCCACAGGTTTAAAGAGGGGTAAAAGAGAAAAAGCAGGGGACCAGTTAAACTATTACAACAATCAGGCAAGTGATGTTGATAGCTTGGCACTAGATGCCTCCCAGAGGATGGAATGGAGGAGAAGGCAGATGGAAGGACTGTGAAGGTGACTATAGGACTTGCTGATGGGTTGGGTGTGGAGGTGATAGGAGAGTGAGCTGTCAAGGATGACTCCCATGTTTTAGTCATACTTCACATAATCTTTAAAATCAACTTAGAAGTCATCATATCCTTGTTTTATAGATAGGGAACCCAGGCTTGGGAAGTTAATGAAACCTAACCAAATTCTCCATCTAGTAAGCATCAGAGCCAGATTTGAATCCAGTTGTATTTTTCCCATTATGCCATGCTCCCTTCAGATGAGTTAACCCTATTCATATTGGTGTATTCCATTTACAGTCTGAAAAGCATCATTGGGATTGGGGTTGGAGCTGGAGCTTACATCCTCAGCAGATTTGCAGTAAGTACATGGAGGATTAGTCTCAACACCCTTAAGGCACTGCCTAGGTCACAGCTCTTACTGCTGTGTTAAATGAGAAGGAACTGTCATGGATCTTATGTCTGTTTTTCTATAAATTGTGTCCACAGATACTAGTTTGTATAAAGCCTTGCTTTGTACTTCTAGCACCTAAAAACATAAGAGATGCGGGCAGGATATCATCAATAAAAAATAACTCTCAGAGAACATTTAAAGTGGAATTTCTTACAGCCATTAAAATTTTATAAGACGAGCTTATGATACATAATTTACATATATTATAACCTTAACAAAGAGGTTAGAATACAGATGCAGGTAAAAGTTTGTCATAGGCATAGGAAAGAACTGGAAGAAAACATACCAAAATGCTAAGATTGATGATGTGTAATTAGATAATAATGAGATTTTTTTTCCTGCTCTTCATTATTTCTGTTTTATCACATTTTCTATAATGAGCGTAATCAGAGGGGAAAAAGTAAGCTGGGAAGTTTTTAGTTTACATAGAAATGTTCTTACTGATTTTTCCAAATGCCTCCTGGGTGATAGGACAATCTTCTGAGGGTGGTATTACCTCTTCATGTGGTAACAAAACAAGAAGTTGCTATTGAGGACAGTCTAAGCTTTAACAGCCCCTTATGTCATGTAGTCCCAAGGGTACTGCCCAGGAGGGTAGACCCACCCTGAGCTAAACAGCTGTGGAGATAGCTGTGGACATCCTCTGCTGTGGAAATAAAAACCATCTCCCCCATAGATCCTTGCAAGGCAAGGTCATTTGATGGCAGTTTAGGAAGCTGGTTTTTCTACATGCTGAGTTAGATTTATGGAGCTGTTTTTCTAAATATCCTCCCTAGCACCTCTCTGACCTTTTTTTAAAATCTGAGACATCCATGCCTAGGAAGAGTTGACTAACTACACTCCAGTAGTTTTAGAAGAAGCTGAAAATGGGGCTCTCATGCTGTTGTCTTTGTCTCGTTTCAGCTCAATCACCCAGAGCTTGTGGAAGGTCTTGTGCTCATTAACGTTGACCCTTGTGCTAAAGGCTGGATTGACTGGGCAGCTTCCAAAGTAAGACCAAACAGTATCCATTGGCTCATCCCTTAGTCCCTTCTCAAAATGGCTTATCTGTTTATTTTATTTTTTCATTCATACAGTTAAGGGCAAGAAGTCTTAAATATACAGCTTGATATGAATATTTACACATGTAATCACCACTCAGTCAATATACAGAATATTTCCAACTTTGGTCTTAATGCTTCCTCCCTTTCCCAAAAAGGAACCATTATTCTGGTTTCTGTCACCATAGATTGATTTTGTATATTCAGAATAATGGAAGGTGTGTGCTTTCATATCTTGCTGCTTTCATTCATCATTGTCTGTGAGTCTCAGTCATGAATGGAATACTATGCAACTGAAAAATTATGGGTTTTTTTGTTGTAGGGAAATGAGAAAATTCTCATGCTTAAGAAACAATAAAATTTTTAAAAATACATATATGCATAAGAAAAGAAGGAAAATGCTACTAATAGTTACATCTTTGGTTGGTAGCATTAAAGACAATTCTTATTTTTATTTTATATATTCTATATTTTCCTAATTTTGCTTTGCTTTTATAGTTATTTTAAAATATTAAGCTGTTCCATCTACCAGCAGACCAGATTCTGAAAAGTTTATCTATTCTTCCCCACCTTTAACTTCCAGAGAAATGATGTATTTCCTAGCTTTGGATGAAATACATTAACATTGCTTTTGCCAGATATTATGGAAATTCTTTCTTACAGCTGACTTCAAATTTGTTCTAATTCCTATCTAGTATGTGGGTACATTAAAACTTAAATGAACACTCTTAATAACGTGATGAATATTAAATAGGTTATTAAATGATGAAATGAAATAGGTTATTAGTTGTAATTATCTTTAATTTACAACCTGTGGATCATTGATAACCCAGGTGAAGATTTCTGGGCTTCTTTCTTACTCCGTCTTTCTGGGACTACCTGATCCTGCTCCACCCATATCCGCGTCTGTCTGCCTTATCTCATCTTCTCCATCTCCACCCCCAACTCAGTACTTTACCTCTGTGCCAAGTCCATAGTAGGAACTGAGCTTAAAATCAACAGAGAAGGTTTAAGGGAAATCAGCAACATAATGTGAGTTGGAAATTTTTCTGAAAATAGACTAACAGGCTGCAGATCTACACAGATTGATGCATTTATTAGACGGTGATGTGCATAGCTTTGACGTGGGGAAAATTAAAAGAAAAGCTTTCAAAACGCCAGAACATTCTGTAAACATAGCAGTTTCCTCCCACTCCTTGAAATGAAGATAGCAAAAACTAGAGGAAAGAAAAAAAAATTGCTTTTTCTTTTGGATGACTTGGGAGTAGTTGTAAGTCTATCTTATTAAGCATAAACCCAGTGTAAATGCAGAAACACAGGTAGGAATTAAGTAGCTATAGCAGTGAGCTCTGAGTCCCACGTTCTCAAAGAAGTAACAGCCAGCATTTCTTCTAGCCACCTATTTCAAAGTGGGCCATATTATTACCCTAGAAGGAAGGTTTTGTTTTTTCCTGACTTCTTTC
The DNA here is from genome assembly GCF_027580195.1 of Bos mutus. NCBI lineage: Eukaryota > Metazoa > Chordata > Mammalia > Artiodactyla > Bovidae > Bos > Bos mutus. The sequence goes on along the minus strand of NC_091629.1, from coordinate 50,085,201 downwards.
TTGTTCTCAGATTTCTTGGGACCACCATCTCACGAAAATGTGTGACACTGAGTTGTGTTTTTTGTGTTTTTAAGCTTAGCATATTTATAAGGAAGTGCACTAATAAAGTGGACAGATTGATAAAATTTTACCCATGCTCACTCTCTTGACACAAAGTTTTTATCTTTTTAGCTCTCAGGCTTGACAACCAACGTTGTGGACATTATTTTGTCTCATCACTTTGGGCAGGTAAGCGCCTGTTCCAGCCAGGAGAGGGGTGTGTTTATTGGCTTTTGTGTAAAGTCTTATTCACCTCAGGAAAGAAAGGGTTCCCTGGAACTCACTTGATTCCAGTGGGTTAACACTTTCAGTGCCGTGGGAGATGCACATGTCGCCCACCAAAGGCCAGTCTTAGGGGAGGGCATTAACTCAGTGCCACCCGGCTCTTGGCGTTTAGAGAGATGAGAGAAGGCAGCTCCCACCCCGCCCCCAACCCGTTCCCTGTAAGCCGCATGCCATCTGTTCCTGTTTGACGACATCACGTGCCTCACCAAGCTTCTTTAGAGCCAGGATGAGGTCTGGAAAGAAGGGTTGCACAGAAATAGAGATTTCAGAGAAAATAAAAAACAAACCAAAAGACACCACAAATGTTAGTGCTAAAAGAACCTTTTGTTCAAATCCCATGTCTTTCTGGTAAAGAAACTGAAGTCTATAGAGGAAATAACAATTATGTGGATAGCTGTTAGGTGAAAGAGGTCAGGACCCCAGTCCTCTTTTCAGAGAGAAAGTTGAGTAACAGAGAATTCCTGTCCCAATTACAGTGTGTTTTTTCTTACATTACCAAAGAATTCTCAGACACCAGCTGGATGTCCTGTAGCTCAGCTCGATGACACGGTCTACCTGAGTATTGGTCAGATCCCGCAGATTAGAGCTGAGTGCCAGTCACTGAGCCACCACCACTGCTCACCCTCCCCCGACTTCAGCCACTCCAGGTGGTCACCTGTGCTTCTGACCAACCAGCTATAGATCAGAGGTTCCAATAGCCCCCTCCTTGGGTCCAATTTGTTCTCTAGAGCTGCTCACAGAGAAACACTATATTTACCAGACTGGCTTATTATAAAAGGACCTAACTCAGGAACAGCTGAGTGAGAGAGATGCACAGAGCAGTTGTATGGAAAGGGGCAGGGAGCTCCCCTGTCCTCTGGAATGCCCTAGTCTCCCAGAGTGGCCATGCACTCCCCAACCTGGAGGCCCTCCCACACCTGTCTTTTGGGGCGTTATGGTGGCTTTGTTACAGACACGTGATTATGTGGCAGTCAATTCAATATTCACCTCCTTTACCCCCCCAACCCCGGAGAGAAGGGCAGGGTAGGGTTGAAAGTTCCAGCCCGCTACTCACAGGGACTGGTTCCATGTAGAAGTTACTTAGGGGCTTTCCTAAAATCCCATCATTAACCAAAAAAAGATTCTTTATCAGTCTCATCGCAAGGTTTTACAAAGCTCTGTGCCAGGAGGGGAATGAAGACCAAGTATATATTTCTTGCTATAAATGACAGCATCACAGGTGACCTATGAAGGAGGGAGGGAATGAATGAGCAATGAGCATGGAGAGCTGTGAGGTGTCTGGAGTTGGGGTGAAAACTCTAAGTAGGAGTAATGCATGCTCAACTGTTGCCTGTGTATTAAAGGAAAATGGTCACTGTGGAGAAAATTAACATTTACTGAGTACTCATTCTGTGTAAAGTACTTTGACAAGTACCTTTTAGGCACAAAAAGGTGGTTCTATTAAACTTATGGAAAAACTGAGGGCCAGAGAGGGAACATAACTTGCTACAGTTGTCCAGCTAGCAAGTGATCTGAATCCAAATCAGGCTCACTCCAAAATCCATAGTTTTTTCTTTCATTGAGATTGTATTTCAGCAAAATTACAAATTCACATATATATATTTTTAACATTTAAAAAATTTTATTTATTTTTGGCTATGCTGGGTCTCTGTTGCTTTGTGCGGGCTTCCTCTGGTTACAGTGAGTGGGAGCTAGTTTGATGTGGTGCACGGGCTTCTCATTGTGGTGGATTCCCTTGCTGAAGCATGGACTTCAGTAGTTGAAGCACACAGGCTTAGTTTTGCAGCATGTGGCATCTTCCCAGACCAGGGATCAAACCCGTGTCCTCTGCATTGGCAGGTGGATTCTTATCAGTTGTGCCGCCAGGGAAGTCCTCACATACATTTTAGAGCACGGGAGTTCTGCAGGGCTTAATACAAAGAATCTGTTACTCACCCCATTTCTGCCTCTTAGAGGTAACCACTTTAAATCTTTTAGCAGATTCTTTGGGTTTTGCCTCATTAATTAAGGTATTATTTATATATAATAAAGGACACAAATCATAAATACATCTCAGTGACCTTATATACATATACTCATGTCTGTCCATCCTAAGTCACTTTAGTCACGTCTGACTCTTTGTGACCCTATGGAGCCTGGCAGGCTCCTCTGTCCATGGGAGTCTCCAGGCAAGAATACTGGAGTGGGTTGCCATTCCCTTCTCCAGGGCATCTTCCTGACCAGGGACTGAATCCGAATCCCTTGTGTCTCCTGCGTTGGCAGGCAGGTTCTTTACCACTAGCACCACCTGGGAAGCCCATTCTCTCATGTGACCGCCACCGAATCAAGATGGGGAACATTTCTGTCATCTCAAGAAGGTTCCCTCGTGCCCTTTCCTAATCACTAATTCCCCTCCCCAAACAAGTATTCACTGTTCTGTTACCTCTATAGATTATCTTGCCTGTTCTTGAACTTCATATAAATGTAATTACATAGTGTACACTCTAATGGGCCCAGCTTCTTTTGCTCAGTATAGTCTTTGAGATTCGAACTTGTCTTCCTATGTATCAGTAGTTCATTCTTAGATTCTGTGTAGCAGTCCATTGTTATATGTCATGAATGTTCCTATGAGCATTTGGGTTATTTCCAATATTTTGCTTTTGTTTTGCTATTATGAATAAAGCTTCTGTGGACAGTCTTCAGTCAGTTCAGTTCAGTCGCTCAGTCATGTCTGACTGTTTGCGACCCCATGGACTGCAACATGCCAGGCTTCCCTATCCTTCACCAACTCCCAGAGATTTCTCAAACTCATGTCCATCGAGTCAGTGATGCCATCCAACCATCTCATCCTCTGTTGTCCCCTTCTCCTTGTGCCTTCAGTCTTTCCCAGAATCAGGGTTTTTTCCAGTGACTCAGTTCTTTACATCAGGTGGCCAAAGTGTTGGAATTTCAGCTTCAGCATCAGTCCGTCTAATGAATATTCAGGACTGATTTCCTTTAGGATTGACTGGTTTGATCTCCTTGCAGTCCAAGGGGCTCTCAAGAGGCTTCTCCAACACCCTAGTTCCAAAGCATCCATTCTTCGGTGCTCAGCTTTCTTTATGGTCCAGCTCTCACATCCATACATGACTATTGGAAAAACCATAGCTTTGACTAGACAGACTTTTGTCAGCAAAGTAATGTCTCTGCTTTTTAATATGCTGTCTAGGTTGGTCATAGCTTTTGTTCGATTGAAGAAAAAACTTTTCTTCCGTGAACATTCTTACATGTGTCTTTTTGGACATAAATGTCCATGTGTCCTTGCCTCTATCTCTCTAAACATGCATGTATTTCCACCTGTTGGTTTTTCAGTTGTAGGCATTATCTTTGGCATTCCATTATGAAAGATGATTTCTCATATTCACACATACACCCATGCCATGACCCTCGTTTATGTTCTCTACTACTCCATCCTTCCAATATAACATGCTTTGGATTAGATAAATTTTCAGCATTTATACTAGCATGTAAATGTTATTCAGAGCTGAGCCGTGACAGATTTCTTTTTCTGTACATTTCTCCTTTACCAAGTGACAGTGTTAGAATTTTTAAATAAAGGATTCCAGGGGGACACTGTAGGGTGATAGTGGCAGGAGCACAGCCTTTTTTATTTATTTTTTCTTTTTGCTGCACTGCACGAGGGGCTTTTGTTCAGGGATTGAACTCTCACCCCTACAGTGAAAACACAGGCTTAAACTGGACTGCCAAGGACGCTCCTGTTCTGCCTTTTAAAAATATTTAAGCACAAGAGTCAAGACTTGCCATACAGAAGATCTGGTGACACTCATCTCAGCCTCCTTCAGGTCACACTTTCTCCATCTTATGGGTTTTTCCAGGGTCCAGTCAGGGGACAGAAGCTACATGCTTTGAGTAGAGAAAATTTCATGTAATACATCAATTAGTAGAAGGTGGCTTACTTCTTCAAGAGGTGAAAAAGGACTTTGAGGTGTCCAAAAGTAGCAGGTGGAAAAACAGCAGCTACTCCTAGGCTGAGGGGAGGAGAAGCAGGGGCGGGGACAGAGAATATGATGGTTGGATGGAATCACCAACTCAACGGACATGAATTTGGGCAAACTCCAAGAGGTAGTGAAGGACAGGGAAGCTTGGTGTGCTGCAGTGCGTGGGGTTGCAAAGAGTTGGATACGACTTAGCTACTGAACGACTCTTAGTCCAAGGGAATGTGGACACTGAAGGAACTGAGGACTTAGTTGAGCCCCCACCAGCACACCTAAGAGACGCCTGTTCATGGGAGGAATGGTTTCCACAGAAAGCACAGCTGGCCAGCTGTGAAGAAACTTGCCCAGAGGGTAAGGGCCCTAACTTGTCCACAGAGCCATTCACCAGATGGGGGAGACAGTTGTCCAAAATAAGGTCTGAACAGCTGCAGAAGCTACAGAAACTGCAGTTGGATGGGAAGAACCTGAGCCTAGGATGTGGTGACAGCTAGTCTATGAGAATTCTTAAGACCTTGGGCCAGTGGCTCCTGTGCTAAATTTTAAACAAAGGACTGGCAAACAGAGAATGTTTTTATTTTTTGCCTGTGCTGGGTCTTTGTTGCTTAGTGTAGGCTCTTCACTGGGGCTCACAGGCTTTCTCTAGTTTCCGCTCACAGGTTTAATTGCCCCACGGCATTTGGGATCCTGGTTTCCTCAGGGATTGAACCCACATACCCTGCTTTGGAAGGCGGGTTCTTAATTGCTTGACCTTCAGGGAAGTCCCTGTCTTATACCTTTTCTTTTTTTTACTATTTATTTATCTGGCTGCTTCGAGTCTTAGTTGTGGCCTGTGGGATCTTTGTTACATCCTGCAGATCTTTTGTTCCGGCATGTGGACTCTGCATGTAGCACACAGACTTTGTTGCTCCTTGGCGTGCGGGATTCTAGTTCCCTGACAGGGATCGACCACCTCCCCTGCATTGCAAGGCAGATTCTTAACCACTGGAACACCAGCAAAGTCTCTCTCTTAACTTTCTTAATGGTGTCCTTTGAAGCACAGTTTTTATTTATTTTATTTATTTGGGTTTAACCTAATGAAAGTATCTTTTTGTTTTGTTTTATTTCATTTTTATTGGGGTATAGTGTTGATATACAATGTTGTGGTAGTTTCAGGTATACAGCGAAGTGAATCTTGTTACATACATGTATCTATGTATCCACTCTTTTTTAGATTCTTTTCCCATACAGCCTATTACAGAGTATTGAGTAGAGTTCCCTGTGCTATACAGTAGGTCTTTATTAGTTACCTATTTTATATACTCCAATACTTTGGCCACCTCATGCGAAGAGTTGACTCATTGGAAAAGACCCTGATGCTGGGAGGGTTTGGGGGCAGGAGGAGAAGGGGACAATAGAGGATGAGATGGCTGGATGGCATCACCAACTCAATGGACATGAGTTTGGGTGAACTCCGAGAGTTTGTGATGGACAGGGAGGCCTGGTGTGCTGTGATTCGTGGGGTCGCAAAGAGTCGGACACGACTGAGTGACTGAACTGAACTTTATATATAATAGAAGTGTGTGTGTCAGTCCCAGTCTTCCAATTTATCTGTTCGCCATGCCTTGCCCCTGGTAACCAGTTTATTTTCTACATGAAACACAAAAGGTTTTAATTTTGATGAAGTCCAGGCTGTTTTTTCTCTTGTTGCTTGTACTTTTGGTGTTACGTCTAAGAAACCATCACTTAATCCAAAGTCATGAAGATTTACAACTATCCTTTCTCTTTAGAGTGTTACAGTTATAGCTCTTAATATTTAGGTCTATGGTCTATTTTGAGATAATTTTTTGTACTTAGTGTGAAGTTGGAGTCTAACTCCATTCCTTTGAAAATCCAATTTTCCTAGTACCATTAAAAAAAAGACTTTTCTTTGTCCAATGAGTTGTCTGGGTTCCCTTGTTGAAAACTAGTTGGCCATAAATGTAAGGATTTATTTTGGAAGGCTCATTTTTATCTCCCTGATATTTGTCTGGCCTTATGCCATGTCACAAAAGGCCTTCCCAGGTGGTACAGTGGTAAAGAACTGCCTGCCAGTGCAGGAGATGCAAGAGACACCATTTTGATCCCTGGGTTGGGAAGACCCTGTGGAGAAGGAAATGGCAACCCGCTCCAGTATTCTTGCCTAGAAAATTCCATGGACAGAGAAGCCTGGCGGGCTACAGTGCATGGGGCTGCAAAGAGTTGAACACAGTTGGGCAAATGAGCACGCACATACACACATACCCATACCACAGTATCTTGAAAACTATAATGATTTCGGTAAAGTAAGAACATCCTCACAATATATACATGTTGTGTGTTTAATTAAAAATGTGTGCAGCCACAGACAAGAGGTTGTCACAAGGCTGATGAGTTCATTTAAAATTTAAACAAGTGAGTGCATGTATTACTCTTACTGCTTTGAAATGGAAGCATGTAAGGTTTCTATACATTAATAATCTCATCTTCACTAATGAAAATACAACGATAACCCCTTTTTATCTGTCAGATTAGCAGAAGTCAAAAAGAGTGATCATTTGTACTAGCAAGGGTGTGGGGAAACAGTATGAATAAATGAGAAGGCCCCATATGTCCTGATAAGGAGTGACCTCAGTGCAGAATAGTATGTCTAGCACACTACAGTTTGTGTTCTAAAGAAATGTGAGTGATGGTGTGCAATTTACACAGAACAGCTTTTCCTCGGGTGTTCCATTAGCACTTAAGCCAGTTTTACCCCTTTTGTACCAGTGTTACCTCTGCCCCTTTTTTATCTCAAACTTCTGCTCAAGTTCCTCTTCAGACTTTCAAGGGGAAACTGTAGAGGTCATTTCATCTCTGATTGCGATGCGGTTCATTTGTTGTCCACTTATCTTCATATCTTCAGCATTTATCAAGTTTCCTTGGAATGGCTCCAGTGCCCTTCGTTTCAGGGACACTGTGATTCAGTTATTCTTGGCTCACTTTCCCCATGTAGCAGTGAGAATACTCACACAAGCTCTCCTTACCTCGGTTTCTCCACAAGGCTTGCTGGTGGTGACCTTTGCATACTGCTTCAGATTAACTGACTCTCTCACTACCCTGATACATTTTTTTCCTCCAGTGTAAACCCTTTTCCTTCTGCTTAAAACTGTCCATATTTACTGGTGTATGTGTGTGTCCATATATGTACATATATACTTACATATACAAAAATCTGGCAACTGGTTCTAGTGGCCTCCGAGAAGGCCAGCAAGATAAGGATCATTCGGTATGGGTAGTAAGGAGGGAGATTTTCTTTTTACTGATACACTCTTGTTTCTCTTGAATTTTATACAGGGCTTATAGCCAGTATTTTGCAGTAATTTTATTTATCGCTTTTTGGCTTCACTGGGTCTTCTTTGCTGCATGCAGAAACTGTCTCTAGTTTTAGTGAGCAGGGCTGCTTTCTTGTTGCAGAGCACAGACTCTAGAGCAAGAGCTTAGTAGCTGTAGTACAGGGCTCAGTTGCCCCCCAGCATGTGAAGTCTTCCCAGACCAGGGATTGAACCCGTGTTCCTATCATTGGCAGGCAGACACTGCACCACCAGGGAAGTCCCTGTAATAACTTCAAATGGGACATTATCTATAAAAATTTTAAATCACTATGTGGTATACCTGAAACTAATGTAATATTATAAATAAACTCCACTGCCTCAAAAAAAAAACCCATAATATTGGTAAATGATAAATTGACTTAATCACTAAAATATTAATGGAATGTAATATGCCGTTCTAGAATGCATACTATTAAATAATAGTATATAAATAGATATTACACCCACTATATTGATGAAAACATAGATAAGTTAATGATACAGGTTTATGACTAATAAGAGAAGTGTTACTTTCCATTTAATTTATACTTTACAATTCATATAGCATTTCTTATTTAATCCTTAAAACATCCCTTTCGGGTAACGGGTTGTTATCTTCATTTTACAGACAAGACACTGTCTCTTTGAAAGTGCCAGAACATGAATAAAAGACAAATAAGGAAATTAGGGTTGCAAATGGTGAGAACGCAAACCAAACAAGATAGGTTTGTACTGTAGCTCAGAAGTTCACCTGTGTCTTCTTTTCATTGTTCTAGGAAGAGTTGCAGGCCAACCTGGACCTGATTCAGACCTACAGACTGCATATTGCCCAAGACATCAACCAGGAAAACCTACAGCTCTTCCTGGGCTCGTATAACGGGTACAGTTGGTTCTGTTCCTTCACTTAAATGCAGACGAAGTCTGAGAAGCTAATGGAAATTTAAGAGAGAATCAGGAGGGGAAGTAAACTGCTTCTTACAGTGTTGTGTGATGGGGTTACTTTCACACTTTCACAACAGTAGAAGAGGAAGAGCTTTCAGATAGATATGAAAACAGCTTTCAAGAGGAATGAATGAACTGAATGCTGTTTCAGGCATATTCACCTACCAGTTGTACTTTTAAGATGTTTTGAGACCAAAAGGACCTAAAAGTTATGTACACACACAAAAACACACAATTTGGGTGACACAGAAAAATGCATGTTGAGGATAGAAGGATAGAAGTTTGGGACCTTAATTCAGTCTCCCTCTACTAATATCCTGTCATCAGGCAGAAGTGAAACATGAACAGTGGTAAATTCTCTTTTGTTTGTGTATTCCCAAAGTTGTCACATTTCCCCCAGTCACTGAGAGAAGCCCAATTCTTATCTTGCATCCAGCTTCTCCAGTGAAAATGTCAGTTCCTTCTAGCTTCCTGGGTATATGGAAAAAGATTGAGGAAATAGGTCAGCTGTAACTTACCCAGACTTACACAGCCAGTAGGAGCAAAGCAAGTTTTGAATCCAGTCTCTAGCTCCTTCCTCTGTATTACAGAGCCTCCTTATTTTTAGCTGAAATCAGAAAGGATATTAAATACTACAATAAACTGTAAGTACCAGGAAAATAGTTCCCCTAAAAGGTTCCCCTTAAGAAATTATTCCTAGGGGCTTCCCTCATGGTCCAGTGGCTGAGACTCCACCCTCCCAATTCCCGGGTCCCGGGTTCGAGCCCTGGTCAGGGAACTAGATCCTGCGTGATGCAACTACAGATCCCACCTGTGGCAACTTAGAAGATCGAAAATCCCATGTGCTGCCACTAAGACCCAGCACAGGCAAATAAATAAAATAAAAACAAATATTAAAAAAAATATTCCTGTAAAGTAATTGGAAAATTAGACACTTAGGACTTGAGGATTTCAACAGCATTGCTGTTAAGTTTTCAAGTTGTCTCCTTTCATCATCCTACTGAGTTCCTTTTTCCTTCTCTGTTCCACTCAGGATGCCACTGATGAGGCTACTTATGAACAAAATCTATAAATAATCTCTTCCCTTGTCAGGTGTGAAGGAAAGATAATTTTCATATTCTTTGATACCTTTGGGTTTTCACATCCAGGAAGTAACCTGAGTTGCCATGATTTTACCTGAAACGTGCATTGTTTCCTTTGTGTCTCTCTAGACGCAAAGACCTGGAGATTGAAAGACCCATTCTGGGACAAAATGATAACAAATCAAAGACGTTAAAGTAAGTCTCGATCTGCCCACTAAGTTGCTAGATATACCTGCCTTTGATAGAAGTCAGTGTCTGTGGAGCTGTGTGCTCCCAGCTGAGTGTCCTCCTGTCTGCCTTCCCCCAGGTGCTCTACTTTACTGGTGGTTGGTGACAGTTCACCCGCAGTTGAGGCTGTGGTAAGTATGTCCTGACACTGTGAAGATGAGTAAGGTGAAATATAATAAGTTGTTTGTAGCACACTGCTGATGTACTGGAAACAGTTGGTAGATACTGCTGCTGCTGCTGCTGCTAAGTCGCGTCAGTCGTGTCCGACTCTGCGACCTCATAGACGGCAGCCCACCAGGCTGCCCGGTCCCTGGGATTCTCCAGGCAAGAACACTGGAGTGGGTTGCCATTCCCTTCTCCAGTGAAAAGTGAAAGTGAAGTCGCTCAGTCATGTCCGACTCCTAGCAACCCCATGGACTGCAGCCTACCAGGCTCCTCCGTCCATGGGATTTTCCAGGCAAGAGTACTGGAGTGGGGTGCCATTGCCTTCTCCGTGGTAGATACTAGGTTTTGTTAATTCTGATTACACATATCAGGTTTGTGCTTTGTTATCCAGTCTGGGAAAATAATTCCTCATTGATCACTCGGTTTCATCAGAAGGGATCAATAGTGCCCAGACTGTTTTATATGGTGCAGTTCATTCGGTGGCAGATAGTACCACTAAATACCATTTGCTTATCATCAGATTTCTGACAGCCTTGGCCTTCTGCAGCCACCACAAATCTGGAACTGTTGCAGCTGGCTGGAAGGTTGCTGAGAGCCTGCGTACTTTTCTCTACCTCTTTCTCAAGCACATAGCACATTGGTAAAAATAATATGTGTTCATCGTAAAAAATTGGTAAATAGAAGGACAGGAGGAAAAAAACCACGATCCCGAAGACAAGCCACCATGTTTTTCTTCAACATAGATATTGTTGTTTAATCACTAAGTCATGTCCAACTCTTTTGTGACCCCATAGACGGTAGCCTGCCAGGCCTCCCTGTCCATGGGATTTCCCAGGCAAGAATACTGGAGAGGGTTGTCATTTCCTTCTCTAGGGGATCTTCCTGACCCAGGGATCCAACTCGTATCTCCTGTATTGGCAGGCAGATTCTTTATCACTGAGCCACGAGGGAAGCCCCACAGCATAGATTGGATGATACTAAATATACAAGTTTTAGAGACCTGATTACTTAATGCTGTATACAATTCAGTCTTGTAAATATACCCTTGTTTATATAACTTCATTGTCTTGTTGATTATTTATGATTGTGCACCATTAATAATGTTGCCGTTGAACATCCATACAGAATCTTTGCCTGCATTTTTGATCATTTCCCTGGGATGAGATGGAAATAATGTGTCAAAAATCATATACCTTTGTAAGGTTTTTAATGCCTTTTGCCAGATTCCTTTCCAGAAAAGATATAACAGTGTGTTGCTGCTGGCAATGTAGGATAGTGTCTGTTGCACAGCATGCTGTTCAGCTTGGACTTTTCAGTTATTAGTAGTTAATTTGGTTAAAAATTAACTACTGTTAACCACTGTTTTAATTTGCACTTCTTTAATTACACATGAAGCTTTCAGTTTTTCATAAGTCATCATTTTCTTGTCTTTCCCACATATATAACGTAACTTAAGTTTCTGCATGAAATGATCTGGTTTTCTTTGGCCACCTTCACTTCTTTAGCTGAAAAGGTGGAGATACATGTTTTTGATAGATCTATCAAAACCATTTTTTCATGACGTGTATTTGACACAGAAAAATAGTAATGTTTATAGAAAATACCCTTAATGAGAATTTTCTAATGATGCTGAGTTGTCTTTCTAAAATTACATGAACTTAAAGTAATGTTGGACTTTCCTGGTGGCTCAGACGGTAAAGCGTCTGTCTACAATGCGGGAGACCCGGGTTCGATCCCTGGGTTGGGAAGATCCCCTGGAGAAGGAAATGGCAATCCACTCCAGGACTATTGCCTGGAAAATCCCATGGACAGAGGAGCCTGGTAGGCTACAGCCCTTGGGGTCGCAAAGAGTTGGACACAACTGAGCGACTTCACTTTATAAAGTAATGATACCAATCATTTTTCAAGATTGTATAAGTTGGCCATACATATACAGTCTTTTTCTTTCTGATTCCATACCTTCAGTGCGTATAGAGAATAACTTCAAAATGCCATCTGTACCACAAACTAGATGCTGTCTCTTCTAGATACATTCAAACCTAACTCCCCTGCCAGAGCCTTTTATCCCCTGAATTGGTAGGGATTTAGAGGGCTGTCCAAGTGTGGAAGAGCAGGAAGAAACTCCACAAGTTCTAGTCTCTAGTATTCTTGCTTATTCATTCAGTATCATTTTTTGAGCTTCTCCTATTTGCTCAGTGGGCTTCCCCGCTGGTTCACCAGTAAAGATTTGCCTGCCACGAGATGCAGGTTCAATCCTTGGGTCAGGAAGATTCCCCTGGAGGATGAAATATTCTTGTCCAGTATTCTTGTTTGGGAAATCATGGACAGAGGAGCCTGGCTGGCTCCAGGACATGGGGTCACAAAGGAGTTGGACATACTTAATGACTAAACAACACATATGTGCTCAGTGCTCTGGAGAATATGAAAATGAATAAGATGGAGTCTTAGCAAGATTGCAAGGAGATCAAACCAGTCAATCCTAAAGGAAATCAGTCCTGAATATTCATTGGAAGGACTGATGCTGAAGCTGAAACTCCAGTACTTTGGCCACCTGATGTGAAGAACTGACTCATTGGAAAAGACCCTGATGGGAAAGATTGAAGGCAGGAGGAGAAGGGGACAACAGAGGATGAGATAGTTAGGTAGCAAGACCGATTCAATGGACATAAATTTGAGCAGACTCTGGGAGACAGTGTAGGACAGGGAAGCCTGGCGTGCTGTGGTTCATGGGGTCACAAAGAGTTGTACACGATTGAGCAACTGAACTGAACTGGAGTCTTAGCAGTTGGACCTGGGGAGAAAGTAGACATGTCAAAAACCAACCATTGTTCTTGGCCTACAAGATCCTGAGCCTTCGTCTTAAACAGTTACAGAAATTACAAAGTGATGAACCAAGGAAAAAGTATGTTTTATTATATTAAATACAGACTTAGGAGTCATTCTTCTAGAAGATACTTATTGTATATCTAGTATGTTCTCAGCACTTTGCCTGGCATTTAGGGATCAAGTTTTTACATTCTTCTTTTTTTTTGTTTGGTTGGGCTGGGTCTTAGTTTCTGCGCGCGAGCTTTCTCTAGTTGCAGAGAGCGTGGCTACTCTAGTTGCGGTGCGTGGGCTCCTCTTGTTGTGGACCACAGGCTCTAGGTGCGTGGGTTTCAGTAGTTGTGACACAGGGCTCATTAGTTGTGGCTCATGGGCTCTAGAGCATGGGCTCAGTAGTTATGGCGCACAAGCTTGGTTGCTCTGCGACATGTGGCATCTTCCCAGACCAGGGATTGAACCTGTGTCCCCCGCATTGGCAGGTGGATTCTTACCCAGTGTGCTAACAAGGAAGTCCTACATTCTGCCTTTTAGAGCATATTCTGTAGTAAGGAAACAGGTACATTTGTTTACTTCCTGCATTGGCATTTGTATAAAGAAAAAACCCTGACTTGATGATCCTGGCTTTTAGATCATCCTCTGATTTTAGAAGTTGTGAGTAACCACCCATCAGCCATCCCCAGAGTAAGCATTCAGCTGGATTACTGGTTCTTGCCTAGGTAATTTTCATGGCTTCTTAACTGGCTCGCTGCCTCTGCAGTCTGTCATACAGGCCACTGCTGGTTATTTTCCTGAAACAGTTCACATCCCGTCACCTCAGAAACCCTCTGTGACTTCTTGCCTTCCACAGTCAGCTCAAGTTTTCTCACCCTCTCCCCACAGTGCATCCTCATACCATATACTGGCCTCTGTAACCCCACACATGCCCGGCACATTCACCTTGCATCCCCTGGGTCTTTGCTTCTGCTTCCCCATGACTCTGCTGCTGCTGCTAAGTCACTTCAGACGTGTCCGACTCTGTGCGACCCCATAGACGGCAGCCCACCAGGCTCCCCCGTCCCTGGGATTCTCCAGGCAAGAACACTGGAGTGGGTTGCCATTTCCTTCTCCAATGCATGAAAGTGAAAAGTGAAAGGGAAGTCGCTCAGTCGTGTCCGACTCTTAGCGACCCCACGGACCGCAGCCTACCAGGCTCCTCCATCCATGGGATTTTCCAGGCAAAGTACTAGAGTGGAGTGCCATTGCCTTCTCCACCCCATGACTCTGGAAGCCTTCAAATGCCCACCTCTTCTTACTTTGGCTGTAGAAATCCTATTTATCCTTCTGTTCTCACTCAGCTCAGAAGTGAAGTTTTCAAGTACTCTTATTCTGCCTTGGGGCTTCTCTAGTGGCTCAGGAATCTGCCTGCAATTCAAGAGACACGGGGGTTCGATCCCCAGGTTGGGAAGATCCCTTGGAGAAGGAAATGACAACCCACTCCAGTATTCTTGCCTGGGAAATCCCATGGACAGAAGAGCATGGTGGGCTGCAGTCTATAGGATTGCAAAAGACTCAGACACGACTTAGTGATTAAACAACAACATTCTGCCTTGTGTTACATGCTTTTGCCCCTCTAGATTCCATGCTCTTAGCACGGTGTTCTATATGTGTGCTTGGGCAAGCATGTGTAAAGAAGAGATCTAGTAGATCAAGTTAACCATAAAACATTGTTGAACCATAAAACAACCTCCCCAGAACATTTTCTTTGAGGTCCCTGCCTTTGTGGATACAAAGGTATGAGATACCAAGCATGAAAATAGACAAGATTGTAATTCTTAATTGTGATGATTGCTCCGAGAGAAAAAACCATAGAGAAGTTCAACTTTCAAGGGGACAGCCAAAGATCTTGAGGCTTAGAAGAGTCAGGGCGAGAGGAATGGCACCCCTGCTACCTCCGGGGCAGAGGATGGGGATGAGGAGTGGGCACAGGAGGTGTGAGGGCTCAGTCATAAAGACCGGTTGTGCTGGGGAATCATCAGGACCTCAGCAGGTGAGGCCCATAGTTCACATTTTAAAGAAGGAGATAACTTGCCCTGCTGCTGCCTAGCCGTAAGAGGAATTAGGTTCAAAATGTAGCTCTTTAAAGACTCTACTTGTAACGGGTCCAGAAAATGAACTTAGCCAGATTTTTATATCTACTAAGAAATACAAGATATAAAGTATATCATGTAAATATATCTCCTATTTTTTATTTTGGTAATTTCTTTGGCTGATTCAGCCAAAACTGAGTTTCTCCCAGCTGAGCTTCTTGAAAGATCATTCGTGTGCCAAGCTATTTTGTATTTAGCAGTTCATAAAATTGTCTTTCTCTGTTTTTTTTTTTTTTTTAGGTTGAATGCAATTCTCGCCTGAATCCTGTAAATACAACTTTGCTAAAGGTAATGTGTTTCCTTTCCTCACTGCCAGCCCTTAGTGAGTAAATTATATGTGGTTCAAATCACTTTATTTCTGGAATAGTTGCACAGAAACAAGGAAAACTTCTTTCTGTCATTCTCTTTTTTTAAAAAGAAATTATTTTCCTGAATATAGTCTCAGTATAGAAAATGGGAAAATAGAAAAAAGAATGGAATATAGAAAGAATAAAATAAAATTACTCATAATCCTGCCACCCACAGGTTACCCTCTGGTACAAAATGCATGTACTGGTCTTCCTCCTGGGTGGTGAGGGGCTGAGCTGGTCTTTGTGGTGGTGCATGGGCTTCTGCTGCTGTGGAGCACAGGCTCTGGAGCGCGTGGGCTCCGTAGTTGTGGTGCTCAGGTTTAGTTGCTCCCTGGTATGTGGGAACCCGACTCCCTGACCAGGGATCAAACCTTCATCCCCTGCGTTAGAAGGCGGATTCTTAACCACTGGACCCCTGGGGAAGTCCCTCTTATTCATTTTTAAATCATTAAGATTATAGGCTATTTCTAGCCCTGTGTCTGTTTTCCTCAACTTCTTGACATGTAAACAACTTTCTGTGTCATTGAAAACTTCATAAGCATTATTTAATGTTGTGAGATATTAGATAATGGATAGGAGTTCTTCACAAGCTAAATTCCCTTGTATGGATAAGAGAGTTTTCCAGTAGCATTGTCACAATAAGGGTAGATGCGTTTTCTGGAGCCTGTAGTGGAATATTTAAGGGCCTGACCTCCTGGTCCGAATTTGGATTACAGTATATTTAAGTGCTAAACTTATGTTGCTTACTGCTGCTTTCTCAGCCTGAAAGACCTCTGCTTTCTTCCCTTTTTCTTTGAAGTGCAGTTAAAAGGGAAGTGCTGCCACTATAAGCAGCCCATAGTTCCTGGAAATAATGCTCTGATGTGATAAAACTAAGAGTGTTCTAGGGTCCAGGTGATTGATGAACTAGTCTAAAACATGAATTTTTTTTATTTTATAAGTATGTGGTTTCAGATTAGCTTTTCAATGCAAGTTTGAATCAGTTTTCTAAAAGTGCAGAACTGAACTTAACAGTAGCCACAGGTGTGCTTATTTCTGGGCAGAAATGCCCATCCCACAGCAACGTGATGGAATTGATTCTCTGATAGGTATCCAGCTTGGAAATAGTCCTTCCCAGTACTGTCTCTAAGTATGAGAACTGTTTTACGATTCTAATCAGATTTTGACTCCTAAACTTCTTGAAAATACAGCCTGGGCTAATTAGGTCTGTTTTATACTTAAATCAGGTTAAATGTTTGTTCCTGATCTTACACTTAGAATTTTCAGGGAACTGACTATTCCTTGTTAACCTCGGATTCCTGTGCCTCCTCTGGCATTCCCATCTGCAGAATAACAGTCTACCCTCAAAGTTTTCATGTTAGTGAAGGTTTCATGAGGTTCATGTCTCTTTTCTAAAAAATGCCTGAATACGCTACTCTGTGAGTATGGAATACTTAACAAGTAGAAGGAAGAAGGTGGCCTCGTGATTGGCCATTGTGCCCTACAAGTAGCGTTCTCTGCGGATTGGCAGGGTATGCATCTCCGGGGCTTGTTAGAAATGCAAGTTCTTGAGCTCTGCTCCAAAGGCCTCGGGCAGGAACTCAGAGTTTTAATAAGCCCTCCTGGTTATTCCAATGCATGATAACAAAACCCTACTCTAGAAGTTTTTGTGCAGATGACAGTAATCAATGTGTAAAGATTTATGAAGTGAGAGAGACCCTCATCACTCCCAACAGTGAAATTAAAATGTCTGACCAAGCAGGTTGGCTGAATCCAGCATCAGTGCCTGATCATAGACCTCCCCTTAGTCATGAAGTGGAGACAGTGTAGAGTTGAGAGGGAACTTTTAAGAGTTTGGTGCCTTGAGAAGTAGGGTCACACTGCTTGAGGACTCTGAAAGTAAATCCTCCAGGTAGAGGCAGAACCAAGGTAGTAGTTAACTTTACTATCACCTGACATGGACCTGACAGCCGGGCCCTGCCCTACTGATGAATAAATAGTGAATAATCTTTCAGAATTATATCCAAAGTTATTGTTAGAATTTAGGTCTGCGTATAAGAGTGCATTGAGGAGGGACTTCGCTGGTGGCTCAGTGGTAAAGAATTTGCCTGCCAGTGAAGGGGATATGGTTCATTCCTTGATCTGAGAGGATCCCACATGCCATGGAGCAGCTAAGCCTGTGTGCTGCAACTGCTGAAGCCCACAAACCCTAGAGCCCATGCTCCACAGCAAGAGAAGCCATCGCAATGAGAGGCCTGCATTCCACAACTCGAGAGTTCCCCCGCTTTCTGCAACTAGAGAAAGCATGAGCGCAGCAGTGAAGACCCAGTGCAACCAAAACTAAACTAATTAATTAAAAAACAAAAAGAGTGCATTAGAAGATGGACACTAGGGTGCAGTTAAACATTAAGGAACCTGTAATTTGATTCTGTCCTGTTTGATAGGACCCTGGATATGCAGAGCGTTCCCCTTAAGTGTATTCAAGTCTCAGCTGACTTACATGTTTTCCCTTCTAGATGGCAGACTGTGGTGGACTACCCCAAGTAGTTCAGGTAAGGAGACTTTTTTTAAAAAGCATCCATTTGATTTCAGTTCTCTGTCCGTGCAAAGATTAACAGCTTCTTCTTTTGTCTTCCTAGCCTGGGAAGCTCACCGAGGCCTTCAAGTACTTTTTGCAGGGAATGGGCTACAGTGAGTAGTACATAACTTTCTATTCTAACCAAGATTTATTGATAAATGGGGTCATTTTGGCATCTGGGGAGCACTCAGTTCTCAGGGCGTAACCTCTGTGCTAGCCAGGCTGAAGTTAAGTAGAAACCAAAATTTTTTATGAAAGATTCTTCTGCACATATATACAAAGATGAGTAATGCTTACTTGTGCCAGGCACTCTGTATTCTTAACCTTAAGAGGTAAGTTCTGCTATTAGTCCCATTTTACAGAAGAAGAAATTGAGGCTTAGAGGCTAAGCATGTTTCTCAGGATAACATTTCAGGGGTAGAGCCATGATTCAGTCTTAACTCCAGAGTCCACATGTTCAACCACTGAAGCTTTGGCAGTCCTGGCTGTGAATATGAGGTTGTTACTTGCATTTGAACTTAGCTGGTTAATGACTCCTGGTCTAGAGAAAGAAGTTACATCAGTGAAGTCTGCTCCCCACAGGAGATAAACTTGCAGAGTATTTCAGAGTGAATCCAAGGATGTGTCGTATCATGTGCCACTGTCCTGGTCTCTTGTATTGTGAGACTCCTGAGCTTTCTCATTTGTCCCAGGATATCCTCACTGGCTCCTTTCTTGGAGTTTTAAAAAGGAAACCCCTTCTACCCAGGTACAGAGCTCTGTATCCAGTAGGGTGATTTTTCTCCTGTCTTTGGTGTCAGTGTGATTAATGACCACTGGGCAGCTGCTCTGGGCAGCAGCTGGACCCCTGGGTACAGCCCTGTACCTGGCAGGCAGCCCATGTATGTCTCGTCTGGAGTGGCCGTGTCATCCCCGTCTGTGAGCCACTATCAACCGAGCCCACACCCCTGTCCCTCTGGCTCGCTGGGAGGAGCACAAGTCCCTCTCCTTTCATAGGAAGCAGTTCATTATCCAGGCAGGTTGGCTGTTTATAGTGGAGGAAAAAGCAGTTGCCTTTGACTAGTTGAGAGAAGTATCATCCAAGATGTTACTGAATTATTAGTTAGCCTTCTGTCCTTTCTGGAACCTTAGAATGAAACTTTGCCCCTGGCTTAGTCTGTTCTGTCAGTGTCTGCCAGGTAACCAGGTTTACCACTTGGCACTCTTGGGTCACTAACCTGCCTTTTCCTGTGTCCATCCTGCTTCCAGTCCCGTACGTGCAGCTCAGTCACCTGAGCACCGAGTCAGGTACCTTCCTCTGTGCTGGCCCCGCCCCTGCCTCCCAGCGATGCTCTCCTGGCTGCCCGCAGCATGTCCATGGTTTCCCTGTGCAGTGAGAGCCCGATAGAACGCGGCTCATTGTGCCCCAAGAGAGTTAGCCTGACGGTCCAGCCCTGGTTCCCCAGGAGTAAAGGGGTGGGTTGTAACAGCCAGGGTCGCAGCAGCAGCTGAAACTTCATAGGGGGCCCTTCTTCCATCACCACCACCTACTGAGTGATCCTTGAGTTAACTCCCAGACACAGGGTTCTCAATTATGAAGGTTGGAGCCTATGCCCGGAGAATGCAGGTACTGGCATCTTCTGACCCCAGCATTGAAATGACAGCTGGAGGAGTGGCTTGTCTTAGAAAGACAGGCAGGGAGGTAGGCCAGGTTAGGCCCTTTCCTAGCCAAGCTGGAAGGACCTTACAGCCAGAGCAGTGGCACAGCAGAAGTCTGACTTAAATAGACCTCCAGTGTGCTTTCTCACAGTCAGCCTGCACCTCGGTGCCTGTGCAGAGGCCAGCTCCAGGCCCCCCTGCCCTCCCTGCCCCTCACCTACCTACATGTCTCCTCCCCAGGTAGCAAGGGTCACCTGTGGACACAGATGGTAGTCTTGTTGTATCGGGCTTGCACTGTGTGTGTGAAACACCTTCGTACTTGTGTGGTGTGATTTGTCTTTCTTTGGTTTAGTCTCGCATGCATCACAGGTTTGGGTTACCTGTTTGGGTTCCCAAAGCCTTCTTCCTAATCACTGTGTGGATGGCATGGGCATAGCTAAGAGGTTATACTCTGGACTTAGTTCACCCATCATTCTACTGTAGACCAGAACCAGCTGAGATTTCACCCAGATCCAGAGGATTAAAGCAGCCTTGCCTAGAGCCCCTCACCTAGAGCAAAGTGGGATGGCTGTGTCTCGTCCTGGTGTCGCCTTAGATGATGGGTTGGGAAAGCTACATGTAAAGCCTTTGGTGAAACTTCTGGATTAGCTGAGCTTAACCACAGTTCTTTCCTCTAGTCCTCTCCGTTCTCTCTTACAGTCCCATCTGCCAGCATGACCCGGCTCGCCCGATCCCGAACCCACTCCACCTCAAGTAGCATCGGCTCTGGAGAAAGTGCCTTCAGCCGATCTGTTGCCAGCAATCAGTCAGATGGAACTCAAGAATCCTCTGAGTCCCCTGATGTTCTGGACAGACACCAGACCATGGAAGTGTCCTGCTAAGCAAATGCTCCTCCCCAGGACCATGCAAGTCCATCCTCCTTCAAACAGCCACTCCATAATATAACACTTCATCCAGCAATCTGGCATCTATCTTTAACTCCTGCATGGCCACTGACTCTCTCTTTCTGGTATCCTGGATTTATCATCCTCTCTGCCTGCCCACCCTCCTTTTTGTATGTACCAAGAACCACTTCCATCCCATTTCTGTAACATTCCAACCTCTTTAGCTGATCAGATCTCCATATCTTCTCTTATCAGCTTTTCCCTGTGCTTTCCCAACTATGTATCTAAGATTCTTTGATTCCTGACGTATGTGTGTGAGCACACGTGTCTGTGTTTGTGTGTGCATAGTTTTGTGATTTTAAACATGCTTTCTTGTAGAGCTTCTGCAGACAAAAACAAAAAAAGGGACTCTTTTTTTTTTTTGCATTTTCAGTGATGTTTTTAGGAGAAATATGCAGAACAGGTTTCTAGGTAGGCCATTACATTCTCTTTTGGTTCCTCTCTGATGGTCAAGATTTGTGAAGTGACTTCAGGAGAGAGGAGATCTGAGGAAGGTGGAAGATCATAATTTCTGTTTGGATTGTTGATTATGACCAATAGAAGGGAACCTGTTACATAGAAAAGCAGGCCAGGTGGCCAGCCACCTTCTCCCGTCCAATTGAATTCATGTATCCTATAAATGAAAGGAAGGGATATGTTCTCTTAGAAGCCCATGAACAATGACATTCTGATGCAATGTTGCATTTTTCTGAAGGAATGAGTGTGGCTTAATTATTGGACTCTCTTAGCACAGGAAGGTGGAAAACAAAATTCCAGGCCTCTGCTCTGTCAGAGCAAAATTGATGTCTCTGCAGTGTCTGATGCCACACACCAGACATCGGAAGGAGGCGCCTCCCAGGAGAAGCACTCTCCATCCCCCCAGAAGGGAGAAGTATATAGCCTGAAAATTATATAGATGCTGAGGAAATAGTTGGAGAGAGAGGATCAGACATTAACACAATATGATGCTTTATAAGTATAACCTTGATTTCAGAAGAGTTAATGGAGCCTAAATGAAAGATAGAACCCATTTCTCAGAAAGTTAATCCTGTGAACTCCCTCTTCTAAGAGGGAAGGAACCATAAGGGCACCCCATCCAGGTAGAATTGTGTTCGGTCCACTGCTATGTGAGGGGGTCACAGCCACCCAGAGAGTGTCTCCAGGAGTGTGAAAACAATTGCCACCCAGTAAGGGTCCCGCTTTGACAGCACAGAGATGTCAGCTCAGGGTTATATAATTTCAGTCCTAGGAAGGGGCTTTTCAGATGTAGCATTCGCTTTCTGCTCAGATAGGGAATGCATCACTCTGCCGGAGTATGACTTTTTACAGACGACGAAATAAAGCTGTATATGTCTCATTGTTACCCAGTGGCTGGTGTGACTTCTCTCAAGCCACTTCCTGGGGCTCTGGTGGGGACTGCACATGGGCTTCATACTGGGTCACATACCTGATGATTGTCCACCCAGCGACACCATCCACTTAAAGTGAGGAAACCAAGTCCCGGGATTAATCATTTGCCCAAGATCATCATGCCAGTAAGCTAGCCAGGACTGAACCCTGAGTCCATCTGACACACCTGTATTCCCCTCAGACGAAAAACTGTGAGAAGCTTGGTCATTGGTTTGTGATGGAGGAGCAGGTGAGGTCTCGGGAAGGCGTTCAGCATCTCAGCTCTGCCCTTCGTGCACGGTTGCTGCGTCCCACCCCTTGTGCGGTAACCACAGCCACCTGCCAGGGCGCCACCGACAGACCAGGCTGTGTTTCTCCAGAAGGGGCTCTTTGTACCCTGCCCCCCCAAGAATAATTCCAGGGGGGTGGCCATCCTAGATCAGTTCCGAATGATCCAGGGGCTGCGGCTACCAGTATACCCAGGTCGCAGTGTCTGTGGGGAGGTACTTGTAAAATGACTCGACCCTGCCTCTCCTAGTAGAGGACAGGAAACCAGTGCCCATGGGCAGATGAGGTGTCCGCGCTGAGTTCCAGACAAAACCACCCGGCACGGAGTTGCAGAGCTGCAGGTGGTCTGATGGCCAGGGCTGCTCTGAGAGCCCACCCTGCTCCAGCTGTCTTGGCTGTACAGCACGGATGGTTGCCTCTTCCCAGCTTGGCTTTGTGCCTGGGGTCAGGCCCCAACTGACTACACCCAGCTGGTTCTTACCATACTCATCCTCTTCTCATTTGCATTTTCTTTCTTCCTATTCAATACTAAAAAAAAGAAGTTGGAGCGCCTACTTTGTGAGAGGTAAGGAAGTGGCCAGGTAGACGCTACACACTATGACTGTGTTAAGCTTTTCCGTGTAAATTTTCTCACGCAGTTCTCGTGGCAGCTCTGCGAAGTGGGCAGTGCGTTTTACAAAGAACGGTTGAGGAAAGTTAAGTGATGTCGCCAGAGACACCTACTCGACAAGGTTCCTAGTTCTTCCAGAATCAATGCATTTTCATGTTTTATTAAGGCTTTTATTGAGCACCCACTACAGATTGAGCCCTTTCATCTTCTTGCGTGTCCCTCCTCTGATCCAGGAAGGTAGACCTATTCCAGTTTTATGGATGAGAAGACAGGCCCAGAGGTAACTAACTTAAAAATAGTCTAGAAACTAATAGAGCCGCACATCTAGGCTTTAGACTCTCTCATTTCCAGGTACCTCCCTGAGTGGAATGGGAGAGCATATGGTGGGAATGTTTTGAGACCAGAGATGTCATTCCCTACTTCGTTCCTTGCTCATGGACTGCTCCTTAAGGCCAGTGTGAAAGGCTGTTTGTCACATGGAAAGATGGACATCACAGTGGTGTGGAGGCAAGAGCAGGTGGTTGGGACTACGGTCAGGTCCCTCCCAGCCACAGGCCACATCCTTGAGGGGCCGTCACCCACAGTAGCATGCTAGTTAGAACTTTCTTAAAGAGGAGGCACTTCCGCTCTGGCCCTCCACTCTCCACATCACATGCCTCAGGAGTTAAATCTCAAGCCTTACCCAGGAGAAAGGGAGACCATGAATCCAGGTACAGCAGGGCCCCAAATCAGGCTGCATTGTCTGTGAAATGACAGTTTTGCGTTCAAAGCATCTGTCTCCAGGATTGCTAAGCCCCCTAAAGGGGAGATAATGAGTGGGTATGATTATTTAGATGCTAATGAGCTGAGGTTTTTATTTTAATTTATTTAAATGTTGTTAACTGATTTAAGCACACCAATCAGAGACAATTTTATCAGAGATTCTTCATCCCAGCAGAGTGAGTCTCAGGGTTAGGGAATGCATCAAGGATCACCTGGAGGGCTTGTGAAGACAGGTTGCTGGCCCTCCACCATGGAGTTTCTAATTGGGTAGACCTAAGATGGGCCTTGAGAACCCTCCTATGAAACGAAGTCCTAGATGGTACTGGGGCTACTGGCGTAGGGACCACACTTGAAGAACCACTGTCCAGGTCCACGCACAGTGTGGCTCCCAGATGGTCAACATGGTTTTA
The DNA here is from genome assembly GCF_027580195.1 of Bos mutus. Lineage (NCBI taxonomy): Eukaryota > Metazoa > Chordata > Mammalia > Artiodactyla > Bovidae > Bos > Bos mutus. The sequence continues at coordinate 50,061,263 of NC_091629.1, read as the reverse complement.
TCCACTGGGAGTTGTTAGCGATGTAGAATCTTGAGCCCCATCCAGACTCACAGAACCAGAATCTACTGTTTAACAAGATCCCCAGGGGCTTCCCTAGACACAGTAAATTTTGGGACACCTGCCTTCTTGGCAATGCTTCCCATACTTGCCAGCCAGAGGAATCTCTTGGAGTGGTGAAGATTCAGAGTCTGGGGGCTGCTCCTCTGCTGACTTGGATTCAGAAGATGTGGGAGGGTCTCAGGGATCTGAGTCTAGCAAGCCCCCTCAGGTGATGGTGACGATCAGGGAAGCCTGGCTACCCATTGGGTTTGTGTTCCTCAGAGCAGACCCAAACCCCAGAGCCAGAAGAGAAGCCTCTCCCTCCGGGATCGTGACGTGGCAGCTGCTTCTCCCCCACAAACAGGAACTTGAGGAAGGTGGCTCCTTGATGGTCTGTGATGCCGTCAGAGGAAACGGGTGGTTGTGAGAACCACAGAGCCTGCAGATGTGAGCCAGGAGCCCTAAGAACCCTGCAGCAGAGCTCAGAGATGTGGGTCCTGCTTCCCCGCCTGGCTGTACTTGACAGGGCCACCTAGTCAGAGGTCTCTGAGGAGCACGGGGGTCCTGTCCCATCCCTGGGGTACAGACCACTACCACGGGCAGATGCCGAGCTCCCCAAAGCTCCCTGAAGACTCTCTCAGGCCAAGAGGTTTCTGGGTGGCCTAGAACTAAGGACATTGGCAGACTTCTAGAAGACTTTACACCCCACTGACAGCTCCAACCTCTTCAGCTAAAACATGCGTCTTAGCTGGTCCCCCATCCCAAGACTCTGATGACAGGAAACCAGTAAGTACGCTTGATTTTGTTTTCTGATGGCCTTGGGACTGTGAGGAAGGATGGTCCCCTCAAGACTGGGAGTGGGCTATACAGTTGGGAAATAAGCTCAACGGGAAGGGCAGTTGGTTCTGCTGAGGCTGTGAGAAACGGCTTCTGAGGGTCCTCCTCTTCCCCTTTGCTGTTCCCTCCAGCTGCTTTTCACACCCATTCTGGTCTCATCTCAGTTCCCAACTTGCTGTGTGACTTGGGGACCCTCTCTGAGCGATAGCCATATGGTCAGTGGATACGAGGAGTCTAGATTATAACCTCTGAAGGCACATTCAGTTCTGGAGTCTACAGTTCCTCTCAAAAAGGTCTTCAGCTGATCTTTCTCAGCTAAAAGGGAGGGCAGGGGTTCTCCCTTTAGCTCAATCCAAATCCGTGACTTACCTCCACCACTGAGAAATTATTTTCAGAAGCACAAACACACAGAAGACTCAGATTGTAGACCCAGGTCTGCAATAACCAGCTACCAACAGAGCGCGAGGTCACTTTCTCTGGGCCCTGGTCATTGTTTGGAATGGTATTCAAACCCTGGGATCTCTCAAAAGGTCAAGTGCGATGATCAAAACAATGTGGGCGGTGGGTGTGCTGACCTCAGCTGTCTTTAACTCTTCCGCCCATGCCTGGGCCCCTGCAAAGTGCCTAACATGAGTAAGTTGTTCAGATACTTACACAGTTATTATTAGATTCTTCTCTTTAAGTTTGGGCCAATACCACCTCCTCTTCCTAGGTCTGCCCACCCCTGTCTTCATTTTGCCCCCAGACGTCTTCCCGACCTTGACCTGACCTGGTGAAGGGAGCTGGCAGAGTGCTGGGGGCTGGCAGCCTGAGTGCAGGGTTCTCCTGCGGCCCAGCCCCCACCTCTACCTGCAGCGGGAAGAAGCCTCTGGGTTTAGTGTGGTTGGTAACTGTGGTGACTTTGTCTTGCTCAAAGAGAAGAAAGCAACCTTCACTGAGCACACTCTCCCTGCCAGGCTGCTCAGCTTCTCACAGCCCGAGGTGTCAGTATTATTCCCAGATTCACACATGAGACTCAGGGAAGTCGCGTGCTTTGCCTGAGGTCACACAGCTTGAGTTTGGTTGGTCTGAATTAAGCCCTCGCGCTAGCCAGGCATGATCTGTCCCAGGGGTTTTCTGGACCCATGTCTGTGCCTCATACCCAAGGGAAGGAAAGGCTGGGACCAGCAGGACTGTTGAAAACCTGACCATGAAAAGCTGCCTTGACCTTGAGGGAAGCAGAGACCCCAGGAGGCAGCAGCACCAGCTCGGGCTGCCAAGGTTTCAGGATTTCCAAGTCTGAGCAGGAAGTGGCTGCCAGGAGCCATCCCCTAAGGGTGGGCCTGAGCTACCCAAGGAGGGAGAGCAAACAGATCCTGTTTTCCCCGTGTTGATGGCAGGAGATGGCAGATGGTTTCACAGATAGATGTTCTAACCTCTAAGGCAGGACCTTTACTCCTCAGACAGGATGGCTGGTGAGGCCACGGGAGCCCCTCCATGATCATGGCGAGCAGCTGTCCTCACCCAGGGGTAGGGAGATGTTCAAAGGCAGGATGGAGACTGCCATGTCCCCACACTGGTGTAATCGTGTCCTGTCTGTAAGGAAAAGACTGAAACTGTCTCAAAGAATGAAACCACCTTCCTGCAGCGTCTTAATAATATATTGTTTGAAAAAATCAGCATTACCATGGAAACCTGAGAATTTAAATTATTCTAAAGATAATGGGCAAGATCCCCTGGAGAAGGAAATGGCTATCCACCCCAGTGTTTTTGCCTGGAGAATCCCATGGACAAGGGAGCCTGGCGGGCTACAGCCCATGGGGTTGCAAGAGTTGGGCACAGCTTAGAGATTAAGCAATAACAAACAAGGATAAAACACCTATCCAAAGAGCTTGTAATCACTCCATCCATTTAGGTAATGTTCATCAAGTGCCATCGGTGGGTGAAAATGCCGAGGAATTGGGCAAACAGAGAGGTCCTTGTTCATAGCATGCTATGGAATCGTGACTGGTTAAACAAGCACCCCAGCACATGAATAATTAAAAATTGGGAAGAGCACAACAGGGAGCCAAGAGGGACACAAGGGAAGGTCCCCAGAAACAGCCTCTGGTGAAGTGACATTCAGGGTGTGAGAAAGGAAAAGCAGGCACCGGCCAGCCTCTTCACACGCGTTATCTCTCAGGCCCGTATGGCGGGTGTCGTTATCCCCTTTTTCAAACGAGGAAATGGAGGCAAAGAGAGGGAAATGGTTCGACAGCCAATCCTGTACAGACTTGCAAGTCACCACTGTGTCATACGGCCTCCCAGGCACCCTACTCTGCCCTGTGACACTGGTCACTGTGCTCGGTGTCACCTTAGCTCACGAGACGCGCCAGCTCCCAAGTCCCCTCAGATCCCCCTTGCCCACCCAGCCATGGGTCCCGGTGTGCCTGGGATGAATGAACTCTGTCCTGTCATTGGCCCTTGCCCCCCAGGTGACAGAATGTGATCCCAGGTCAGGCAGTGGTTCTGAGGAACCATGGAAATGAGCAGCTAGGGCTGGGGGATTCAGGGAAAACTTCCTGGGGAGGGTGGGATACAGACAGGCCGGAAATGGGAAAAGGGTCTTCCGGCCAGTGGGAGGGGACTTCACACAGGGAAAGGCCCAGAAACATTGAATGGAGCATGGCTGCAGCATAGAAAAGATGGGATGAAAAGAAAACAAGGTCTGGTTTGCAGAAAGCCTTCAGAGGCTGGTGGGGAGGGGCTGGAGCCTGGTGCTGACGGGAGGGATCTCGTTCCCTTGTGTCGGCCAGGAGGTCAGCAGGGCTGAGCTGGGGCAGGGCGGGGTGGAGGAGGGGTGGGCAGGAGCAGGAGGAGGCGGGGGTCTGGGCACCAGGCTCGGGGAGCCATGGTGCGTCCCCATCACAGCATCTCTTTCAGATTTCTCTTGGCGATGTGCTCCTGAGTGTTCTTCTGAGGAACGATGGGAAGTCAGCCCAGCAGGGGGAAAGCCCTTCCAAGCCCAAGCTTCAGCCCCTGTGTGCAAGGCCAGAATCCTGAGCCCATGCAAGCAGGTAGGCCATGGGCCCCGGGACAGCCAGGGCCTTCCTGACCAGCCACTCCGACACAGCTTTAAGTATAAACACAGCTTGAGCGTTCGCCTCCCCATGAACCCCACAGCCAGGGTCCCTGCTCTCGCGGAGCGTACATATTAATGGTCAGAACATTAACCCAGATAAACTAGAATATGTGAGAGGGTGACCCGAGCGAACTGGAGGGTGTGATGGGCCCCAGGCGTCTCCCAAGGCTTCCCTCCTCCCAACTCAGCTTATCCAGAGACTGAGCTGCAGCTCTCAGACCAGCCCACTTCCGCTGCTCTCCAAAGCTGCACCGTCCATTACCACAGCCACTAACCTTATGTTGCTATTTCAGTTTAGACTGAAATTAATGAAAATCAAAGATTCAGCTCCTCAGTCACACCAGCCTTATTTATTTTAAGTGCTCACCAGCCGTATGTAGCTAGTAGCTACCTTATTGGACAACACAATTATAGAACATTTCCATCAGCACAGAAAGTTCTGCTGGATGGTGATGCTGTTATCCTGAGAGGTGCTATGAAATACTTGAAGCAAAATAGAGCTATGATGCCTGGAAAAATGAATTCATACAAGGCATAGGCTAAACCTATCACTGTGGTTTTCTAAGGCAGTCCTGACTAAAAATGTCTGTTTTTATGATGATTCAGTTCAGTTCAGTTGCTTAGTCGTGTCCGACTCTGCAACCCCATGGACTGCAGCATGCCAGGCTTCCCTGTCCATCACCAACTCCCAGAGCTTGCTCAAACTCATGTCCATCGAGTCGGTGATGCCATCCAGCCGTCCCATCCTCTGTCGTCCCCTTCTCCTCCCGCCTTAAGACTTTCCCGGCATAAGGGTCTTTTCCAATGAGTCAGATGATTAAGATGATTAGGCCATCAAAATATCCTGCAGTATCTAATACTTTGATGTTAGAACTATAGCCCCAGTTTTTTCTTGTTCCCTAAAACAGCCCACAAATCCTTTCTAACATCACTTTCTGATTTGGGGTTTTGATAATGCATTTGTCAGCAGCCTCCAGAGAGAAAGAGAACTAGTAGGGTATGTGTGTGCACACGTGTGTAAGAGAGAATTTAAGAAATTGGCCCACGCCGTTGTGGAGTGGCCAGTCTGAAGTCTGCAAGGCAGGTCAGCAGGCTGGAGACCAGGGAGGAGCTGATGCTGCTGAATTCCAGAGTGGAGCCTGGAGACAGGATTCTTTCTTCTTCGAAGGACATCAGCCTTTTTCTCTCAGTCTTCAACTGACTGGAGAAGATCCACTCACAAAGTGGAGGGTAATTCAAACCCTACTGATTTAAATCATTGGAAAAGACCCTGATGCTGGGAAAGATTGAAAGCAAAGGGAGAACGGGGTGGTAGAGGATGAGATGGTTAGATAGTATCACTGACTCGATGGACATGAAGCTGAGCAAACTCCAGGGAGGACAAAGAGGCCCGGCGTGCTGCAGTCCTCAGTGTTGCAAAGAGCTGGACACAAGTTCTGAACAACAACTGACTTAAATGTTAATCTCCTCTAAAAAACAGCAGCATGGCAGCCTCTAGACTAGTATTTGACCCAATATCTGAGTACTGTGGGCTAGCCACTCTGACACACAAAAGTAACCATCACAGATAACAAGATTACTGTAAACCATCAGCACTTTTAGGAGGAAGGACATAGCCACACAGGTAAACAGAAGTGGGAGAGTGCAGAGCCACAGTCTGGATGTCTGGGTTTGGCAGGTGTTGCCCCCAATCTGAAGAGTCCTCTACATTGGCGGGGACGTCCTTTCCACTTCTCTGCCCCCATCCCCAATATCCTCCTTTCTTTTTTTTTTTTATTATTTGTTTTCTTTCTGGCCACACCGCACAGGCTGCAGGATTTAGTTCCCCGACCACAGATCAAACCCATGCCCCCTGCAGTAGAAGTCAGTAGTCCTAACCACTAGACCCCCAGGGAAGGCCCAGTATCCTCCCTTCTTTAATACCAGCCTCCCCCAGATCCCAGATCCAGGTGTTATCGACACCTGGACCCTGCAGACACCTGGTGGGCAGGCAGCTGCCTCCTCTTTGCCACTCACTGTACACCCAGAGTGTGGGGCCCTGCAGGAAGAGATGTGGAAACCACACAGACCTCCACCTTATTTCCTCTGAATCAAGCCACAGGCAGTGCCCTCAAGGTAGCTCTGACTCATGGCGAGGCAGCTGAGAGGGGTGACCCCCAGCAGGTGTCCTGGGGCCCTCCCTGCCTGTGGGAACAGAGGGGAACTGGGTACCCCCCTCTCCCAGGGTCTCCAGGGGAAGGACGGGCCACAGCTGTGAACAAGGCAGGCATAGCCCCTGAGACAGGAGCTAAAGCAACCATCAATTACAATTGTGTTAGATTTTAGTGACAGTTTTAAGGGTCTCTGATTCAGAGTGTGGGCTGAGGGGCTCGTCAGGGAGGGGACATTTCATTTAATCCAAGGAGTGAAGAATGAAGATGACTCAGCCACTGGAGGGGACCCGTCAGGGGGCAGCATGTGCAACTCAGTGGCTCCTGAGGATGCAAAGCCAGGGCTTCCAGAAGGGAGAGGGGCCCTTCTGGCCACCTGCTTCCATTCTTGTCACAGGACACCCTCCCCAGACTTACTCGCACCGTGTATTCGAGCATCAGGCATTCCCCTGCCCCGTGGGATGGCCAGGCCCCAGGGTCTGAGGACTCTAGTCTGGGGTCAACAAGGGGATCTCCATGTGGGTCTGGGAGAATATGCAGGAACCGGTCCATTTCCAGAATCTCAGTCTCACTCTGTCCATGTCCCGGAGGCCCTCAGCCCCCATAAAGAGTCCAGCTCTGTGTCTGCCCCGCTCCATCCCCTGGGTCCTTGTCTGTCCTCTTCTGTCCCTCCCTCACTTCCTGGGGCCCCAGCTCTGTCTAGAGGGCCTCACAGAGGCCTCTCAGGCCCTGAGGAGCATCTGTGGGTTACATAAACCTTTCTTTCTGGCCCTGACTGCTTCCCATAGCTTGATTCAGAGGCCCCTACTGAGATGGGATGAGGAGGAAGGGGAGGGGGCCACTGGGGTGTGGGTGAAGGGTGCTCAGTAGGATGGGATTTTTCAGTAAAAGTGGGCCTGGACAGGCATTAGGAGGTCTAGTTAGACGGGACAGGCTGGTGCCCAGTGGGGTGAGGGGATGAGCATCCTGTGCTAAAGGTAGCTGCTTGCCTCCTGCTCTCCAACCTCAAGATTAGGCCTCAAGGCCCCTGTGTTCTCAGGACCAGTCCTGGTGGCGTGGCGTGGGGTAGGGGTGGGGGTGGCTTGGCATCCTCTGTCTCTGTGACTCCCTCTTTGAACGTCAGCCTCCCAGGCAGTCTGGGCCTTTCAGAGATGTGCTGTGCAGGCCAGTCCACCCTCCCTGGGCCCAGGAGCAGTGCCCCACGGGTGGAGAAGGACTCCCGGCAAAGCGCCCTGCGGAGCCTCAGTTGCTTTGCTGTGTCATGGGGCTGAACAGAGACGATGCATACCGCAGGTGCTCAGCAAGATATGGCAGGTGTGTGACTAAGACACTTGACAGAGCCATGCGTTCCTGCTGGGCACCTGCTCTGGGCCAGGCCTGTCACAGTGGGCCTGGGGCTGCACTTCTGAGGGGGCAGCGCAGACTTGCCCCTGTTGCTCAGGACAAAAGTCACGAGAGAACCACTCTGCCCATGTGCAGGCACTCCAGAGTTACAGCACCCTTCCAGATGGGTGATGTCCTGGGCCCCTCCAGGAACCCTCACCCACCATGTCCCCCTCCAAGCCCCTCAAAGCTGGTCCATCTGGTAACCACCTCATCAGTGCCTTTCAGAAGCTGAGCTCAGAAATCTAGGCTAATACCTGCTTAGAACTGTCAGTTAGCTATCAAAATCTCCTGTGATGATCTGTGTAAAAATGGGGTTGTAGGGACTTCCCTTGGAGAAGGCAATGGCACCCCACTCCAGTACTCTTGCCTGGAAAATCCCATGGACGGAGGAGCCTGGTAGGCTGCAATTCATGAGGTCGCTAAGAGTTGGACACGACTGAGCGACTTCACTTTGACTTTTCCCTTTCATGCATTGGAGAAGGAAATGGCAACCCACTCCAGTATTCTTGCCTGGAGAATCCCAGGGACGGCGGGGCCTGGTGGGCTGCCATCTGTGGGGTCGCACAAAGTTGGACACGACTGAAGCGACTTAGCAGCAGCAGGGACTTCCCTGGTGGTCCAGTGGTTAAGAATCTGCCTGCCAGTGAGGGGGACATGGGTTCTATCCCAGGTCTGGGAACTAAGATCCCACATGCTACAGGGCAACTAAGCTTATGCGCCTCGACCGCTGAGCCCACGCACTCTGGAGCCCATCCTCCACCCACTGCCGCAAGAAGCCCAATCACTGCAACTAGCTAGAGAGTAGCCCCTACTCACTGCAACTCAAGAAAGCCTGTGCACAGCAACGAAGGGCCCATGCGCTGCCACAAAGACCCTGCACAGTCAAAAAAAAAAAAAGGGGATTGTAGTCAGGAGCCCCACTCCCTTTGCCACGCCAGTCCTTTCCCTGAGGGGCCCAGGAGATGTCTGGGTGCCCTGGGCTCTACACAGCCCTGTGGAAAAGCATCAGATCCAGGCACCCCTTGGGAGCCCAGCAGACATGCCACCCCGGGTGCCTGTGGGAGGACTGATGGAAGAACCCAACCTCCACCGGAACTCACATTCTGGCCCAAGGGTGACCACCTCTGTCCCTCCCTCCAGAGAGGAGCCGGGCCAAGGCCGTGGCCCTGGGCAGTTTCCCAGTGGGCGAGCAGGCAGAGCTGTCGCTGAGACTGGGCGAGCCGTTGACCATCATCTCGGAGTAAGTCCTTCCGAGGGCGGTGGGTTGGATGCCCTGTCCCTTCCCCCAGTCCCTGAAGATGCACTCAGGGGTGGAGGGGCCTCTTCCAGGAGAAAAGAGCGTGGCCTTTGGTGCTGAGCTCACACAGGTGGAGTGTCTACAGCTTGACACTCCTGCAGGGAGAAGCAGTGGGGAGGGGCCCTGAATCAGACCACCTGCTGCCCAGGAGATACCTGGACCGGCTGGTGCAAGGAAGCCTGGGACACTCAGGTGGGACAGGTGGCCACAGGAACCAGCCTGGGGGGTCCCCGTGAGTCCCCCAGGGGCACTTCCCAGGGCTTGGCCCTTCTGAGAAGGGGGCCCCCTCGTCCTTCTCTCTCCAGGGATGGAGACTGGTGGACGGTGCTGTCGGACGTCTCAGGCAGAGAGTACAGCATACCCAGCATCCACGTGGCCAGAATCGCCCATGGGTGAGTCCCCATCCCAGGCCCTGCCTCAGGGGCTTCCTGCTGTCTCCTCCCACAAGCCCAGTCTTATCTGAGCAGAGCTGGCGTCAGAGGCCAATCAGGCCAGGACCCTGTCCTTCAGAGGGGCTGACAACTGACTCTCTCAGGTCAGCTTGTGAGGCTTGGGAGCCCAGGGGAGGGGGCTCACGAAGGCCTCATGGAGATGTGGCGCCTGGTCCTTAGAGGGTGGCCAAGAATTTGGTGAGGAGGGCACAGCAACCCACTCCAGTATACTTGCCTGGAGGATCCCATGGACAGAGGAGCCTGGCGGGCTGCAGTCCATGGGGTCACAAAGAGTCAGACACAACTGAAGCGACTAACACACACGCACACACAAGAATCTGGTGGTGGAGAATGCTGAGCATCAGTGTGCCCAGGGAGTCTCCTTGGGTGGCCTTTCCAAAAGGCATTTACTTGGGAGGATTGGACTTGGGCACACATGGTCTCTTACGAAGTGCGAGCCATCTCTCGCCAAGAGTAAGGGACAGACTGACTCCTTAGCAAATTCTGTGTCGAGAGAGAAAGGCAGTGAATAACCTGGAGCCAGGAATGTATCACTGAGTGCGCTGTGACAGCCACTCTTCAGTTCTGAGGCAAACTTAGAACTCAGGGGCGGCCTCACTTTCTGAAGCTCACGGGATGCCTGGCTCTGATCCTGAGACATGAGAACCCCTCATAGAATCAGTTCACACAGAGGCAGGGTGAAGCCCACGTGGCCTGCGTGTCTCTCTGTGGCCTGGGCCTGCTGGGCAGAGTTTTGTGCCCATAGCTGACACTGAAGTTTAAACCGAGGAAACACTGACTACCTCTGAGAGTCAGTCCCCTTTCTGGCCACGACTTCATTTGCAGCCTCTTTATGAAAGGATGTGTTTTATTTGCTATAAAATTAGGCTAAGTTTGCTGCTGGCACCAAGAAAATCACAGCTTCTTATTTACTTGGGATCAACTCAACCCTGACTCTGGCTTAGACTGTGGAATTTCACGGAATGACAGCCATTTCCATCAAATTGGCTTCTTAAGGCTTTGCTTGGGCCCGCCCTGGCTGATGCTGGGAAAGATTGAAGGCAAAAACAGAAGGGGGCGGCAGAGGATGAGATGGTTAGATAGCATCACCAACTCAGTGGACATGAATTTGAGCAAACTCTGGAGATAGTGGAGGACAGAGGAGTCTGGTGGGTTACAGTCCATGGGGTCACAAAGAGTTGGACACGACTTAGCCCCTGAACAACAGCAACAACCCAGGAATGACTCTGGGGACAGTGTGAAGCAGATGGACTAGTACGCCAAAAAATTCCTACAAAACTTCCTTGAACTTTCCATGGCAATGGAGTCCCTCGTGGACATATATGGGTGAGGATAAATGAAGAGAGGAAGGAAGATGTGGGCCCAGAATTATCAAGAATCCCAGCATTGGAAGCACATATGAAGATCTGTGGACTATGTAATTTTTTTTCTCAAAATTTTAGACTGTCTTGAACATTATAGTTCCAAACTTTTGACCCACAAATAATCTCCAATCGAAGTGAGATTTCAGTGATAATGAGTAAATGTTCACCTGCACACCGTTTGACTACATAGTTAAACTTTAAACTTCAAATAAAATATTCACTAAACTTAAAAAAAAAGAACAATTCTTAGAGAGGTGAAGGCTTAGAAATGTGAGTGAATGGCGTACGGGTACTGGGGGAACTGGGCGGGTGACAGGAGAGGATCTGGGATCACCTAACCTGCCCCCAGACCCTGGCCATTTGGGAATGAGGTCTCCAGTCAGAGAAGACTGGGGCTGACCCCGTGAGACTGTCCTCTGAGGGCCCTGGAGCCAGGACCAGGACACAGCGGCGGGGCCTGAGAGACCCCGAGGCCAACTCTCCATGGGACAGTTGGAATTGGAGGTCCACAGAGGCAGGAGAGGCTCCAGTAGGGTCTTGGCCCACCCACCCCCAGGCTGACCCCCGACCGTCTCTCCCCACCCCCAGGTGGCTGTATGAGGGCCTGAGCCGGGAGAAAGCTGAGGAACTGCTGCTGCTGCCTGGGAACCACGGAGGGGCCTTCCTCATCCGGGAGAGCCAGACCAGGAGAGGTGGGTAAGCTCAGTGCCACCCTGGGTCCGTCCCTGTTGTGCCAAGAGCCAGGTGTGATGTGACTCGGGGGTAGCGGTAGGAGCCCAGATGTGGAGGGCTGGAGACTGGCCTCAGAGTTGGGCGGCCTGACTAACTGACCACAGGCTGCGGCCTTGAGAACCCATCAACAACGGGGAAAGGGGAGTCCCCTGGTGGCTCCAAATGCAGGGGGCCCGGGGTTTGACCCCTGGTTGGGGAACTAGTTTCCACATGCCACAACTAGAGATCCCAAGTGCTGCATCTCGGACCCGGTGCAGCCATATAAATAAATGAAAATATTAAAAAAAAAAACAACGAGGCAATGACCTGCATTTCCAAAAATGGGTATGAATTGCCCACAGAAGGGATCCAGGCTCAGCCAACGCTTTGGCAACCAGGACTTACCATATAGTCATAGGAGAGTGCAGTCATTCCCTGCCTTGACCAGCAATGATTTCTCCTTCCCCAAGACACAATAGGATCCTGATCTCTTGGCAAAATGTTGACAAGTTGACAAGGTCTCTGTGCTTTGGGTCATTAGCCAGTTGGAGCCAGAGAACCCACCAAGAGTCACCTCATGACCCTCCTCTCTTTGTTGTGCAGATGGGGAAACAGAAGCCCACAGAGGGATGGAGACCTGTCACACTGCACATCCAAATGGGGCCTCTCCCACCCCAGGTTCAGGGCCTTTGCAAACAAAACATGAAGTGAAGTCTGTCTCTGATGCCCTTGCTTACTCTCTGAACTGCAGCCAGGCGTCCCTTACAGCAGGGACAGAGAGGAACAGCGTTCATGTTTATGTTAGGCCCTTTAATTGCCTTCACACAGCCCTGTTGCAGGGGCAGGGTTGTACTTCCAATGTTCCCATTTTACAGATGAGAAAACTGAGACTTTTAGAGAAGAGAAACGATTTGCCTAGGGAGACACAGATACTAAGTGCAGAGCTGGCATTCAAACCCAGCTGAGGTTCATCTTACTTCAGACCCCCAAGAGAGGCCCACCTATCATGATAATGGTGATTCATTGCAACCTCAGGGATGGACTGGGGAGAGGCTCTGTAGGATGGGCTTTCTGTGCTTCCCCTGAACTGAACTAACTTTGATGCATTGTCAGGGGCGTACTCAGTTCTCTACTCAAGTCTCCCTCCTGGGGCTCCTTCCAGCACATCTTTGCCTCTCCTTTCCTTTCTTCGGGAGCCCCCTCCCCACTCCACCTCTCCTCAGCCCCTTCTGCTGTTTCCCGAAAGTACCAGCATCACCCCCTCACACACACCAGTAGGCTGACCAGGGTCGGGGGCTGGCTCAAGTGCGGTAGCTACAAACAGGAAACCATAGCGGTGCTGTTGGGGGCAGGGGTGCTGCAGACCAGGCCCCAGTGAGCTTGAGAAGCCACAGGAAGTGCTCCAGTGCTCAGCTGCCCCACCCCCGCTCCTTCTCTGGCCTGGTTGAACCCCAAGAGCATAGTGACCGGAACTTTACTGCCACTCTGCCCCCTTTCTAAGAAGGTATATATACAGGAGGAACCAGTGGAGAAATAAAGGAGAAAGCAGATAAGAATCCAGAGAGTCTTTTTTTTTTCCTTCTGGTTTTATTGAGACATAACTGATATCCAGCACTGTATAAGTTTAAGGTGTAAAGGATCCGTAAGATCTCTAAGGAGCCACAAAACTGTTGGGATTAAGGTTAGATTTGACTCTAAGGTTTCCCACAGCAACGCCAGAAGGGATTAGTACAGAAGGCAGCTCTCATCAAAAAAGAAAGAAAATTGCCAGTTCTACAGGAAAGGTAGCAGTTTCCCAATACTAATTTTTGATCTCTCATCTGGGGCTTCCTTTTGGAGAATGCGTGTCAAGAAAATGGGTCACGACCCATTTGTGGGTCAAGAAATCAGGTTAAGTCGGTGGTTATAGACCAGTGGGTCTCAAACCTGGGTGGCCATCAGAATCACCTGGAGGGTTTATTAGACCAAAGACCTGGTCCAGGCAGTTCTGATTTGGTAAGTTGAGGCCTCAGAGTTTGCCTGTCCAACAAGTTCACAGTTGATAATTGCTGCTGCTAGTCTGGGGACCACACTTTAAGATCTAGACCTTAATGGGCTTCCCAGGTGGCTCGGTGGAAAAGAACATGCCTGTAAATGCAGGAGGTGCAAGAGACGTAGGTTCAATCCCTGGATCAGGAAGATCTCCTGGAGTAGGAAACAGTAACCCACTCCAGTATTCTTGCCTGGAAAATCCCACGGACAGAGGAGCCTGGTGGGCTGCAGTCCGGGGGATCGCAGAGTCAGGACTGATCTAGACCTTGGCTATGTATTGGAATCATCTGGGGGAGATTTATAAAGTACTGATGCCTGCCCTCCACCCCCAGAGTTACTGATTTAATTGGTCAGGGGTGTGGCCTGGGCCCTGGAAGCTATAAAAGCCCCCCACCCCCACCCTGGGTGATTCTGATGTGCAGCCAAGGTTGAGACCCATTAAGCTGGTGAATCTGGACTGGTGAGTGTTTAAAGTGAAATACAGCTGAAACATTAGGGTGCCTCACTGGGGTTGGGGAAAATACTACTTCATCAAACTTTTGTTTTCAGTCATTTTAACGGTGTCCTGGGTCACAATGTAAAATTTCGTATTGTGGTTTGTGGTCAAAAAAAAGTTTGACACTAAAGCTGTAGGGGCCCAAGTGACGCCATAGGATGGTGGTTCTGAGACTCGAGTGTACAGGAATCGTCAGGGAAACATCTTGCCAGTGTGTTCCTGGGCCCCACCACAGACCTGCCAAATAAGACTGTGGGGCACAGAGGTCAGAAATCTGCTTCCGTCACAAGCTCTCCGGCCGGTTCTCCTGTTCTTTTAAGTTTGGAAACAAAGTTCCAGTCTAGGGAACCCAAAATCAAGTAATGAGAGACAGTGTTTTTCATGTTTGCATAATGCATCTTGTCATCTATAATGGTAATTAACTGTCGACTGAGTGGGTGAGACCAGATTTTCTTTGGCCCAAGGTGTGGATGTACCTCTGGGAGGGAAATTCTACAGGGGCTTTGAGTCTGTGGATGGACCAAGGAGGAAGTCCTGGGGCACTGCGCTCCTAAGAATACAATTCGGGGCCTGGAGTCAGGAGGGGACGAGGCCCCTACATCTTCCTAAGAGTCCCTCTGGCGTACCTTGTGTTTTAGGGAACCATGGCAGGGTCTGAGTCAGGCTGAAAATCTTGGTCTGTGAAGGGGCTCGAAGGGCTTCTGGAGGTCCCAGGACTGTGCTAGAGGTCAGCGCCAGGACCAGGCCCCACGAGCACCACCCTCTTACCTTTCTACTGTCCTCCTGTGTGTTGATACTCTGTTGAGCATAAGAGATTGATGAACCGTACACACTTCCCCCTGAGGGGCTCACCTCTGTGTGTTCTGTCAGCTGAGAAATGCTTAAAAGCATCTTCTCCGAGTCAGGCCTGCTAAATTGTGGTTCCTGCCCTCAGGCTCCAGACAGTTGAGGGGCCAAGGTGCAGCATCCTCCAGACTCTTAGCTTCTCAGAAGTCTCAGTGGAAGTTCAGAGCTTTTAGTCTAATCTCACACTACTGTGGACCCCTCCCCTCCTCCTGGCATCATCGTCAGAACACCTGGGAGAACATGTGCCTGGCCCCACAGGTCACTGCAGGCCAGCCTGTGACACTGGCGAAGCCTGCCTGAGCTTCCAGCAACCCCAGGACCTTGCCTTTTCCCCCGTGGGTCTCCCAGTGGCCCTGCACCAGCCGCAGCTCCCACGGCCTGGCTCCCAGCCCCCTGCCTACCAAAATGCTCCATGAACAAACACTGCTTGTTCTTTCCATGCTGCATCCTTGCACACAAGCCTCCCTCGGCCTGGAGAGCCCCCTCCTCCGTTCTTCCTCTTGGCCAACGCCTACTCATCCTTCACAACCCACTGCAGTGTCGCATCCCCGGGTTGTTTGCCACCTTTTGCTCTCAATTCCCATAGCCACCTGAAAAGACCTCTTCTGTAGCCGCAATACATTTATTTCTTAAAACGAAGTCAGGTGTGTGGTCTAAGAGCAGGGGAACTAAACATAAGGATGAGGACCATAAAGGAAAATTCTGGCTGAGGCACGTGCCAGTGAGACATCCCTGGCACATGCCCCACAAAACGTGCCCCAGAGAACGAAGTTCTGATTACCTGTGTCCGGGGCTCACGCAGTGCCAGCTCCTGCTCAACAGATATTTACTGGATAAATGGATGAGTGAATGAGTGCATATATGTATGTTGAGGGGAGGAGAGAGGGTGAAGAACCAGGGTAGGGTAGACTGCCCCCTCACACCATGTGTGCTCAGCAGTTGGAGTACAGATGGTGGCAAGGACTCCTCGAGTCTGCTTTTAATCATGCCTGTGTCCAGTGTTCATCACTGAGATTCAGTAATTCATTCAGCAAATTCTGCATGGTGACTCGGTGCCAGCCGCTGTTACAAGTAGCAGGGGATTCAACAACAGAAAAAGCAAGATACCTGCCCACAGTTTAGTTGGCAGCGTGGATAGTGAACAAATAGTCATTATGCGTCTGATCATGGCAAGTGCCCTGGAGTAGGAAATGGCAACCCACTCCAGTGTTCTTGCCTGGAAAATTCCATGGACAAAGGAGCCTGGCGGGCTGCAGTCCATGGGTTTGCAGAGTCAGACTCGTCTGAGCACACACAGCAGCCCGGCAAGTGCCACAGAGAAACAACAAAGCGGTAATTAGGAGGAACCAAGTCAACAGGCGCGTCCTCTGTGGGAGGCAGGTGTGCACCGGGAGCAGATTCAAGGTCACCCAAAGTCAGGTCACACAAGGTGTTGCCAGGGTGAGGGCTTCCGATTTATTTTAAATGTGACAGGGTTCTAAGCAGGGGAGTGACATGATCTGATCCCTATACTGTGCAAAGAGAGGCTGTGGCAGGGGATGAGGTGAAAGTGGGAAGCCACAGTAAGAAGTGGTTGGTTTCCAGATTTGTTCTGAACATAGCCAGTACATTCAGGTTTTTCTGTAGGGCTGGAAGGGAGATTAAGAGAGAATGGAAGCTCTGAGGGATGATGCTGGGGTTCAGTTCAGTTCAGTCACTCAGTTGTGTCCAACTCTTTGCAACTCCATGAATCGCAGCACGCCAGGCCTCCCTGTCCATCACCAACTCCCGGAGTTCACTCAAACTCATGTCCATCGAGTCGGTGATGCCATCCAGCCATCTCATCCTCTGTCATGTCCTTCTCCTCATGCCCCCAATCCCTCCCAGCATTAGAGTCTTTTCCAATGAGTCAACTCTTAGCATGAGGTGGCCAAAGTACTGGAGTTTCAGCTTTAGCATCATTCCTTCCAAAGAACACCCAGGGCTGATCTCCTTTAGGATGGGCTGGTTGGATCTCCTTGCAGTCCAAGGGACTCTCAAGAGTCTTCTCCAACACCACAGTTCTGGGGTTAGGAGCTTAGTAATGGGTGAATCGTGTTGCTATTTTCTGAGATGGGAAAATGGTGGGCAAATAAATTAGAACCGTCCCTCGCGAGACTCACCGTTGGTTATATGATGGGTGGGGTAATGTTGAGGGAGAGCTGGGGCTTCTCCCAGGCAGAGAACAAGCTCTGGAGAGTTGTCCAAGTAGGAACTGAGTTGTAAAAGGAAGACTGGTGTTGACTCAGGTGGAAGAGTGTTCCATATAAAGGGAACAATGTGAGCAAAGAGGCAGAGAACGGATCAGGAGTACTGGATGCTTGCTATATGCCAAACCCTGCTGAATGTTTTATCTACTTTACCATCTGAATCCTTGTGGCAATCTCCTGAGACAGGGACAATTATGATCCCCCTTTATAGATGAAGAAACAAATCTGAGAGGTCAAATAATGTTTTAGAGACACAAGTAGGGTTATAGTATGCAGGGGTGTTATAGGGTGTGACTCTATGGGATGTGAACCCAGACAGTCCAAGTTTAAAAGATGTCCTAAAGCTGAGAGACAGCAGTAGATATTTGGGACTGGCTGCAGCGTGCAGTGAGATGGGCCAGCAAGGTACCAGGCACACGGACCAGTCGCAGATGCCTTGGTAGGAGGCCTGTCCCCACATGGGGTTGACAGAGCGTATTATCTCTGAGTCTACCCGTCAGGTTCTCAGTGTGGCTGTCAGGACCCTTCCTGGTTCTGGTAACTGTGGTTACAGTGGCCAAGATGGGGTGGCTAGAGAACCAGGCCCCATAGAGGAACTTGGTCACTTAGTTCAGCTCACTGGTTGGCCTCCAGAGACTATTTTCAGATATGTAGCCCTTTCCCAACCAGAGAACTTTTTCAGGGTGACAACACAGCTCCAGAAGAGATATATCTCTTTAAAAAAAAAAAAAAAACTTGTTACTTTTGGCTGCTCTGGGTCTTCATTGCTGCAAAGACTCTCTGTCCTTGTGGTGAGCAGGGGCCACTCTTTGCTGCAGTGCTCGGGCTTCTCATTGCAGTGGCTTCTCTCGTTGCAGAGCACAGGCTCTAGGTGAGCAGGCCTCGGTGGGTGCAGCACACGGGCTCAGTAGTTGTGGTACATGGGCTTAGTTGTTCTGTGGCATGTGGAATCTTCCCTGACCAGGGATTGAACTGGTGTCCCCTGCATGGACTCTCAGGCAGGTGGACTCTCAGCCGCTGGACCACCAGGGAAGCCCCAGAAGAGATTCTTAAAGATAAAAAGTCAAGGTGTCTCCAGAGTCAAGTAGAAGACAAAGAAAAGGAAGCAGGGACCCTACTCCATACTTCTCAAAGAATACTGACTTCGTAGCCTGAAGCCTTGCTAAATTCACTTATTAGTTCTAGTAGGTTTTTTGTAGGTTCCTTAGGATTTTCTACATATATGATCACACATTATCGATAAATAGTTTATTTTCCAACCCATAGACCTTTTGTTGTTTTTTCTTGTCTTGATTGCACTCGCTACGACCTCTAATATATAACAAGTAAAGTTGTAAGAGCATTCTTGCTCTGTTCTTAATCTTAGAAGGAAAAATTTAGTCTTTCCCATTAAGTATGATGTTACTTACAGATTTTTCACAGATCCTCTATGTCAGGTTACGAGGACGTACCCTTCTGTGATAGCAGTATAGTTCCCCAATAATGTCTAGGTCCAAATCCCTGAAACCAGTGACTGTGAATTACCTTACATTGCGAAAGAGAGTTTATTGATGTGACTAAGGGTTTTGAGATGGGGAGATTATGCTGGATTATCCAGATGAGCCCAGTGAAATCACAAGGGTCTTTACAAGAGGGAGGCAAGAGGGTAAGAATAAAGATGGAATAAGGGGCCATGAACTAAGGAATGCAGGTGGCTTCTAGACACTGAAAAGGCAAAGGAAGGGGTTCTCCTCTAGAGGCTACAGAGGAAATACAGGCTTGCTGATACCTTGATTTTTGTTTAGTGAAACCCATTTCAGGATTTTGACCCCCAGCATTGTAAAATAATCCACTCTTGTTGTTTTAAACCTCTAAATATATGGTAACTTGTTACAGCAGCCATAGGAAACTATTACATCTTCTATTTGTAGTTTTATTTTTTAAAAATCATAATTGAACTGTGTCATATTATTTTTCTACATTTCTCCAGATGATCGTTCCCCGCCCCGCCCCATTTATTCTACTAATATAGTGAGTTAACACTGATGTTCAATTTTTAAATCAACTTGTATTCCTGGGATAAAGTCAATTTAGTCATATTGTGTTATCATTTTTATATATTTCTGGGTACAGTTTGCTAACAGTGTGTTAAGGATTTTTTTGTCTATATATATATATGTGTGTGTGTGTATGTATGTGTGTGTATATATATATATATATATATATATATATATAAAGGGATATTGGTCTATAGTTTTCTTATAACGTTTTTAGCTGGTTTATATAGCAAGTTAATTGGTGATCTCATGAAATGGGTAGGAAAATGCTGCCTTCTATATTTTAAGAGAATTTGTGTAAAATTGAAATTATTTCTTCTTAAATGTTTGATAGGACTCACTAGTAAAGCCATCTGGGCCCAGAGTCATCTTTGCAGCAAGTTTTAAAATTATGAATTCAACTTCTGCAATAGATATAGGTCTATTCAAATTTTCTATTTCTTGCATCAGTGTTGGTAATTTGTGTCGTCTAAGGATTTGTCCATTTCACCCACATTGTAGAATTTGTTGGCATAGTTGTTCATGCCCTTATCCTTTTAATGTGTGTAGGATCTCTTCTATGGTGATGTCCCCTCTTCCTGATGTTGGCAATGTATGTGTGTGGTTTTTTCCTTTTTTTCTTGATCAATCTAGCTCAAGGTTTATCAATTTTATCAATCTTTTCAAAGAATCAGCATTTGATTTTTCTCTGTTTTCTATTTTTTATTTCTGCTTTATTTCCTTCTACAAAAATTTATTTTTTCCAGCTTTTTAAGGTAGAAACTTTATTTTATGCCTTTTTCTTGAAATGTAAGGTTTAAAGCTACAAATGTACTTTCAAGTCCTGATTTAGCTGAGCTCACAAAATTTTCTTTGGTTAAAAATATTTTCTAGTTTTGCTTGTAATTTCCTCAATCTCTGGGTTATTTCCAAGTATCTGGGAATTTTCCACATATCTTTTTGTTATTAATTAATTTATAATTTAATTGTTGTAGTCAGGAACTATACCTTTAATTATTTCAGTACTTTTAAATTTGTTTTTATGGCCCAGTCTACAGTCTGCCTTGAATATTCCATGTGCATTTGTTGGGTCCAATGTTGGCTAATTAAGCCAAATGGGCTGATTGCATTGTTCAACTATTCTATTTCCCTACTGATTTTCTATCCTATCAAGTACTGAGAGAGGAGTGTTGAAATCTCCAGTTATGATTATGGACATCTCTTTCTTCTGTTAATACTCTCGGCTTTGCTTCTGTGTCTTTAATCTCTGTGATTGAGTGCATGCAAATGCAGGACATCCTCTTATCTCTGATAATATTGTTGATCCTGAATTCTACTTTTCTGGTATTAATATAATCACTCCAGCCTTCCTATGATTAATGTTTGAATGATACATATTTTTCATCTTTTACTTTTAGCCTATGTTTTAAAAGTCAAAATGTGTTTCTCAAGTAGTTGTATTGGTTTTTAAATATATATTTATTTATTTGGCTACATGGGGTCTTAGTTGTGGCATGTGGGATCTGGTTCTCTGACCAGGACTCGAACCCAGGCCCCCTACATTAGGAGCTCAGAGTCTTAGCCTCTGAGCTAAGGGAAGTCCCAAGTAGTTGTATTTTTAAAATACAGTTTGAAAATCTCTGCCTTTTCATGGAGTATTTAGACCATTTCCTCAAAGTAAAAGCTTCCTAAAACCAAGCAGTGCCTGTGCTTTGGGAAATTCCCTCCTGCATACCATTGGCATTCCACAGGGAAAGGTTAAGTGACAGGGCCACTGCCTCTTCTTCCAGGTTCTCTGTGCCAGTCTTCTCATCTGTAAAGTGGGGATAATTGTACCTACCTCATAGGGTGGTTAGAATTATATCCCATATAAAAGGTGCATAGTAAGCACTCAATAAATGAAAGCTACAGATAGCTTTAGATCCTTAGACAGTAATAATAGATTATTACCATTATACCACTAAAAAACCCTCTTCCTGTTTGGCTTTAAAAAAAATAATTTTATTTATCTATTTTTGACTGATCTGGGTCTTCTTTGCTGCACATGGGCTTTCTCTAGCTGTGGATGCTCTTCACTGCGGTGTGTGGGCTTGTCCTTGTGGTGGCTCCTCTTGTCGCAGAACACAGGCTCGAGGCACGCGGCTTCAGAAGCTGCAGCATGTGGCTCAGCAGCTGCAGCTCCTGGGCTGTAAAGCACAGGCTCAACAGTTGTGGCACACGGGCTTAGTTGCTCCTCGGCATGTGGGATCTTCCCGGATCAGGGGTCAAACTCATGTCTCCTGCAATGGCAGGGGGATTCTTTACCACTGAGCCACCAGGGGAGCCCCCCTTTCGCTTTGATGAAGTGTTGACTGAAGAAATGAATCCCACGTTATAGAGAGCTCTCATATGTATCCTCATCTGCTGAAAATTACTATTCTAGGCCTGATTTTATATAGTTACAATTTTATATAGTCCTTTTTTCCTCTATTTTTTAACCATGGCCAGTTATCTGTTTTTTGTTGAAACCTATCATCTGTATACTTTAAACATTTGCATTTTCATTTTATATAAATTATCTCTCAATAAAGTTTATTTTAAAAACTAAAACAGGCAACTCCTTGGTGGCCCAGTGGTTAGGATTCTGGGCTTTCACTGCTATGGCCCAGCTTCAGTCCCTGGTCTGGGAACTGATATCCCACAAGCCACATGGCATGGCCAAAACTACCAGTTCAGTTCAGTTCAGTCGCTCAGTTGTGTCCGACTCTTTGCGACCCCATGAATCGCAGCACGCCAGGCCTCCCTGTCCATCACCAACTCCCGGAGTTCACTTAAACTCACGTCCATCGAGTCGGTGATGCCATCCAGCCGTCTCATCCTCTGTCATCCCCTTCTCCTCCTGCCCCCAATCCCTCCCAGCATCAGAGTCTTTTCCAATGAGTCAACTCTTCGCATGAGGTGGCCAAAGTATTGGAGTTTCAGCTTCAGCATCAGTCCTTCCAATGAACACCCAGGACTGATCTCCTTTAGGATGCACCACCCCACTAAAAAAAAAAAAACTGGAAAAATTCTGTCACTTGCATCAGTGTATATAACATTAATGTATGAAGCTCCAATACTTTGGCCACCTGATGCAAAGAGCCGCCTCATTGGAAAAGACCCTGATGTGGGGAAAGATTGAAAACAAAAGGAGAAGAGGGCAGCAGAGGACAGGATGGTTATATATCTACTCAGCGGACATGAATCACTGACTCAATGGACAGAATTTGAGCAAACTCCAGGAGATAGTGGAGGACACCAGACACTGGCATGCTACAGTCCATGGGGTCGCAAAGAGTCGGACACGACTTAATGACTGAACAACAGCAATAGGTTAAAGACTAATAAAAGCAACACCCATGTGCCCACCTATCAGCGTAGGTGGGCAACTGTGCATCATTACCTTTGAAGCCCCCTGCCTGCTTCACTGTTGATCAGTTTCTTTTTTTCCTAGCTTTGCCACACATGCAATATAGTCAATATAGTCTTGGCTGCCTCTGAACTTTATATAAATAGAATCATACTGAATGTATGCTTCTGTGACTTGCTGTTTCTGCTCATTATTTTAAACATTTACCTATGCTTGTGTGCATGGTGGTTATTAACTTTTACTACAGAATAGTGGGGCTTCCCTGGTGACTCAGATTGCAAAGAATCTGCCTGCAACACAGGAGACCTGGGTTTGACCCCAGCACCAGGAAGATCCCCTGGAAAAGGAAATGGCAACCCCACTTCAGTATTCTTGCCTGGAAAATTCCATGGACACACAAGCCTGGAGGCCAATAGTCCATGGGGTCACAAAGAGTCGGACACTACTGAGCGACTAACACTGTCACTGAATAGTGTTACTTTCTAGAATCTACCATTCTCTTGAGTGCATATGGGCTGTTTGCAGTCTGGGGCTTTTCTGAACAGTGCTGCTCTGAATATTTTTGGTTTTGTATTGGCAAGGGATCATGCTGGGATGGAACCACTGGGTTGTGAGGTATGGGCACGTTCAACTCGACTAGTTAATGCCAGCTGTTTCCAAAGTAGCTTATACTGACTTACCTTTTTACCAGCAGGCTAAGAATTCCTTTTTCTCTGCATCCTTGCTGACATCTACTGATCACATTCTAAAACACTTCCGTCCACTTGGGTCTTTATAAGAACAGCCAACACTTAATGCTCACTTCAACTGTGGCAGGCCCTGTTCTGAGCACTCTGTGTGCATGATCTCATTTCATCCTCACGAGACCCTAGCTGTTACGAATGCGTTGTCATTTGTGAACAAGAGAGCACGTCTTTGTCTTTCCCCTCTGCTTCCCCTTCTGTCTGAGCCTCGTGGCCACTCTCTGCGGCCATTTCACACGTTCCTTCTCCCATCCTAGGCAGGGCTGGGTCCCAGCACGGCCTTAGTCCCACCCAGAGCCTTTCCTCCTCAGGCTGTTACTCCCTGTCGGTCCGCCTCAGCCGCCCTGCGTCCTGGGACCGGATCAAACACTACAGAATCCAGCGCCTGGACAACGGCTGGCTGTACATCTCGCCGCGCCTCACCTTCCCCTCACTCCTGGCCCTGGTGGACCACTACTCTGGTACGGCCGGCCTCCGCCTCATACGAGAGTAGATGGGGATTTGGGCTTTGGGGGCAGTCAGTCATCTCTCGGACAGTTTACTTGCTGGAGAATATCCAGACAGAAGAGGGACCGCCCCTTTCTCCACGCCAGTCCCTGTGCCAAGAAACGCAGCCTGGGAGCCCCGGCTTCATCTCACACCAGCAGAGCCACTCAGATGTCCTGTGGGTGTGTAGGCCAGTACCTCACTGACCACTGTGGTTCTGAGTCAAGGTCCCCCACGGCTGGCACGGTTCTCTCCGCAGGAATTAGGCCCACAGCTGTTGTTACTGTGGAATTTAGTCAATTCTCAGCATCTTCTGGTGCCTATCCTGTAACAGCACAGTGTCAGAGGCAGAGAGGAAAGACCACTGCTGAGAAAACTGATCAGGGGCTTTCTGGACAGCTGTTCCAGGCAGCAGATACTGACCGAACAAGTGGAGACTGATCATCCCTTAGCTTTCTTCTTTCCAAAGCACTTTCCTAATCAGAAAACTGGGGCTCAGAGAGGTCCCTCAACTTACCCAAAGTCACACAGTAAATTAAGTCTCCCCAGTTAGCCCAGAATCTTTGACTGCATCTCAGCTTCCAGATGAACAGTCTGGGGCTCCCCTCCCACTAGCCAAGTGTGGAAGGCTGTCAGGGTGAGGGTGGTTGGTTGGCGAGGGAAACGGGGCTGGAGTCGGCCAGGTCAAAGGTCTAGGTCTCTTCCTCAGAGCTGGCGGATGACATCTGCTGCCTCCTCAAGGAGCCCTGTGCCCTGCGGAGGGCTGGCCCACTCCCTGGCAAGGCCATACCCCCACCTGTGACTGTGCAGGCGACACCACTCAACTGGAAAGAGCTGGACAGGTGAGGGGCTCCTGCAAGGGGAAGTGGAACAGAGTTAGAAGGACCCGCCCCTGGGAACCTGGACTGGGGGCGTCACCTTCAGGGACACCTGGGAGCCACCGAGCATCGTCTGAACTCAGAGGCCAGCCCAGGCTCAGCTGGTCTGCTGGGGGGACCAGCAGGGATGCCAAAGCGGGCACGGATACTAGGCATGCCTGGACACCAAGGTGGAGGGACAGACAAGATGGGGTACAAGAGTACCAGGCCTGAGTGAGGTCACGCAGGGGTCTGATCTGACAGGGAACAGGAAACCAGGGGGTTTTCAGCAGGTTCTGAGAGCAGGGACTGGGTGGCAGGGGCGGGGAGGAAGCGGAGGCTCCCGACCCAGCTCTGTCCCTTCTCCACAGCTCCCTCCTGTTCTCTGAAGCATCTGCTGCAGGGGAGGAGTCCCTCCTCAGTGAGGGGCTCCGGGAGGCCCTGAACTCCTACATCAGCCTGACTGATGACACCTCCTTGGACGATGCCAAGGCCGAAAGCAGACGGCGAAAGGGTAACCAAGGCTGCGGCACCTAGAGCCCCATCTCAGCTCAGCCTGAGCAAGCACCCCAAAGGCAAGGCGGCACGAAGGGGAAGGGAGGGCTGGGGCACAGAGGCACATCCAGGGGCCCAGCAGTATCCTCTGTTCCTTCCCCTCTTAGCCCTAAGAAATCACTTAACCTCCTCTCAGCGTGATGACTTGGCCTACAACCTCTAGTTCGGAGTCTGGAGCAGTTAAGAACAGGGCCAGGACTCCAAAAAGAGACCAGATGTCCTCTGGGGTCTGACCCAGTCAATTCCTGAGTTTGGGATTTCCAGTGTCATGTCCTGCCTGTCGAGAGTCATTTTCCATCCCACAACTCCTCCCACAAGATAGAAAACCACCACCAGCATCAAGGTGGAAAAAGTAACCATTTAAAGAAAACTGACCAGTCTCGCTCAGAATGCTACCACACCTCTGAAGGTAGGACTGTGGCCTGGAAGGAACAGGAAAGCAGAGGGAATAGGTGGCTTAAACAGCAGCAGAACCTGGGCTGGCCAGCTCCCACCTGACCGCCAAGCCAAGAGCAAGACCCCTGACAGTCCAAGTCCTCCACATCCCCGTTAAGCCCCTTCTTGGGACAGTCCTAGCTCTCAGGTCTGTTTCATTGTGTGGCTCATCCTTTGAACCTGACTACGCTTTTCTGGCTACAGCAGCCTCGCCACCTTGTGGCCAAATGCAAAATGACACCATCTGAGCCCAGCACACTGCGGTGAGGTTATAGGCACATTCTCTGGGCAGGGGCATCAGAGGGCGGGGAGCCCTCTCTCCACAAAGTCAAGGCCACCGCCTGTACCAACTCCAGTCCTCCATTTCCCTGCTGCCCATGAAAGGAAAGGGGCCTGGCTGCAGCTGCTAAGTGAGCAGAGAGAAGAGGGAAGAAGGAAGGGGAGGGAAGGCCACTGCCTCTATTGCCCTACTGGGTTCTGAAGCTAGAGTGGAGGTGGGAAAGGCTTTACCAGTATCATCAACAGGGTCTCAATTAAAGATCTGATTTATTCAAGTATCTGAAACATTCTACAATGAAAATCATTATCAGATGCTGCTTGTACTGTTCTATGGACCATGCACATACTGCCATACTGTTTTCAGAAGACTTGATATGCCCATGATTGGTAGTTTAAAAACTGTACACCTGATGGAGAAGGAAGACAATTTAATGTTTCATCCAGATCCAGAGGTGCAGCAAATTAAAGGACAGCTCCAATTGGCAAACAGGTATCTCATGATGGTCTCCAAGAAGAAACGGTTGGCGATGGACAGTTCAAAAGTGCTTCTCCAAAAGGTGGATGGTTCTTTAAAAAGTTTCAGGTCGCAACCCTTGCAGAAGACACTGACGCCCAATACACTGATTCTCGGTCCAGGAAACACGGGTCTTCCGGGTTCCACGTGGCTGGGGAGCCCCCACCAATCGTGCTTCTGTGCTGTGACTAAGAGGGTCCTCTGGACCGGGCAGGGAGCAGGTGGAGCCAGGCGCCGTCAGTCATAGTGGACGGCAGTGTAGAAGATGATCCAGATGACCTAGACAGCAAAGAAGCAGTGTTTACAGGTCCCTTCACCGAGAGGGTCAACACGGGCTCCTACTCCACCAAACAGAAGTGTCCTAACAAAGTGCGCACAGTGGACTTCCCGGGGGCTAGCCAATGCGCGAGCTGCTTGGGGGCTTATATAATTTCACTGAAAACAAGATGTCTCCAGTAGAACCCAGGACCACCTTGCTGTACTCCCAAAGGACCCTGGACAAGTCTCTCCTCCTGTCATCAGTGCGAGGGCTTAGAGTTACAGATGTGGAAATGATGGAGATGAAGTCAACTGTACTGCTAGTAAGCGTTAGAATTAGCAACACGTCAAAGCAGAACTCATGTCATACCCTGTCAGCTTCATACCAGAGCAGAGGTTCTCAAACCTGACTGTCCTTGGCAATCTTCTGGGATCTTAAAAACATACAGAGATGCCCAGGTGCCACCTCCCAGAGATTCTGATTTCATTGGTCTGGGCTAGGGTCTGTAACTTTTAAAATATAACTTTGAGATGTAATTCATTGTTCATAAAGTTTACCTCTTTAAAGTATATATAATTCAGAGGTTATTCATATATTCGGAGTTGTGAAAACATTTTAGAGGATTTTCGTTACCCTGGAAACAACACCTCTTCCCGTTATCAGTTACTTTCCATTTCCCTTCCCACCCCTGTCCTAACAACCACTAATCTACTTTTTATCCATATGGGTTTGCCTCTTTTGAACATTTCACATAAACAGAATCACAACATGTGGCCTTTTGTGTCTGCATTTTTTTCACCTAGCACCATGTTTTCAAGGCCCATCCATGTTGGAGCCTGTACCAGTATTTCAGTCATCTTTATGGCCGAGTATTTTATCCAGCCATTTGTCAGGTGACGGCAAATGCAAAAAATTTTCATTTGGGGGCTATTATGAGTATATGTGTTAAATGTTTCCCAGTTTTCAATATGCAACCAGAGTTGAGAATTGGATGCAGACGTTGACAATGAGCCCTGTATTCACTCACCACAGGGAGACTGCACAGTGCATCACCCCACATCTTATTAACTCAAGAAAGGCCCTCCAGCCTCAGGAGTCTTGAAGAAACAGTACGCAAATCACACGATGTAACTATTAAAGGGCTCCCCTTGAATAACTGAGAGCTCTAGGAAATGACAGACCTTGCTGTGACATCCTCAGTGACACATACCATGAACAAGGCAAACGACGTCATGAACCCTTCTTTCGTGAGCTCCCACGTGCCGCCGTATTCCTCCTCGTCTATCTGCAGGTAGTTGCTGAAGTAGACGTACAGGACGCCCGCGTTGATCAGGCAGAACCTGGAGCAAGGGAGGCAAGCACCAAGCATGAGCGGCAGGCGTGGAGGACCCCGAACTCCCACCGGCGCGGTCCAGCTCTGTCAGGGCTGGCAGCTGCAGTTAACCGTGTCGTGGGGGCGAATGAAATGATCCATGAAAACATACCCAGGTCCTCAGTGGAGCTGCCCACTTGGTTGTGTTAGAGAAAAAAAAAAAACACCTCTTTTTAGTTGATCAGCAAGCATATGTAAGTTCTCCTAGCCCCCTTGAAGTAAGACAGAAGGCTGATGAATAATCCCAAATAGGACCAGTTCCCGACGGCTCCAGGTAGTTCCAGCTCGGGAAGGGGGGTGGCCATGGAAAAGACCCATGTGAAGCTGCTGCTTCAAGGCCTAGTCGGGCACGCAAGGGCATGGTAAGGCAGCCCCTGCATAATTCCCAATGGGAGGCAATTTCTGAGTGTTCACTGGCAGCTACTGCACTTAATGCAGAGATGAACATGGCAGTGCCAGCCGTTAGCTCACCATCTATGAGGGGGGCAAAAACAACAGTCAGAGTGGATTGAAACCAGAGGGTTCAGAAAGGTCTCTGACCCCCATCACATATGATTTAACTGGTGCAGGAATCAGAATACTGAGAAGAGTAACAGTACTATGCTCTACTGATCTCTTGGTACTGCAGCTGCGTAAAAGTAATATTCATTAAGTGACCAAAACTTCCTTTATGATCTTTCCTCTTATAGCACCTAATCTTACGGGGGACTATATGCCTTAGGCCACACCCCTCTGAAGGCTGCAGTGGAAAATGCAAAGAGAACAGGTTCCTCCTGCTCTGCGGATGAGGATGAAGTGTGAGCTGCTGC
Source organism: Bos mutus (assembly GCF_027580195.1). Lineage (NCBI taxonomy): Eukaryota > Metazoa > Chordata > Mammalia > Artiodactyla > Bovidae > Bos > Bos mutus. Next base: position 50,032,614 of record NC_091629.1, on the reverse strand, counting down.
AGGGCATGGTAGGGCAGTGTGAAGATAGGAGTGTTAATTCCTTGTGCAAGGTGGGGAGGGGGTGTGCTATAGACCTGAGGCTGTCTGAGCAAGGTGAGGTTGAGGCAGGGTGTGAGTAGTCACTGTGGGCTTTCTCAGGCTGGAAAGAACAGGAGTTGGGAGACTGGTTTAGACCTGTTTCAGGATATCAGTTCAAATAAAGTTTGAGGACAGGGACTGAGAAAATAGCTGAATGGGGAGGCGAGAAGCCCCGAAGGCTTCGCGCCTAAGTGCTTGGGAGAAACATGGGTCCAGCAACAGAAGCAGGGAGTCAGGAAGAACAGATGGTTTTTCTTGGATACCACGCAAACTACAGTCCTTGGCTTCGCTATGTCATGGCCACATCCTTATCTGCCACTAGAAATCTGGGGACCCAGCCAATCTGGCCACATCCCTCTGACAGGAGTTTCATTTTGGACAGGCTGAGTTAGTGGCTCTAGACAGAGCCTACTAATGGGACTTAGAAATGTCAGTGGGGCTCAGCTACTAAGCTCATTTAGAGTCTCCTACTGTAAAAGTGGTTGCTTAATGAGATGAAAAAGGGAAATACAAGTGAAAGAGACAAAGGCTGACGGGGAGAGAGAAAATGGCTGACACTGGGCCTGCCTGCCAAGGCACTTTCACTAAGTAGAAAGTGAAGTCATAGAAACACAGCATTTAAATGTCTGGTGGTCAAGGGGAAGGGGTCAGGAGAGGACTGGAAGTCTCCACACTGAGATTTAAGGATGGGCATCAATTCTATATTGTAAACAGGAGAGAACCACACAGCAAATGTATGGGCAAAGAGACAAGCATGCTGGATTGGGGCGGCGGGTGCCGGCTGTGTGTGTGTGTTAGTTGCTCAGTTGTGTCCAACTCTCTGCGACACCATGGACTGTAGCCTACCAGGCTGCTCTGTCCATGGGAGTCTTCAGATAAGAATATTGGACTGAGTTACCATTTCCCTCTCCAGGGGATCTTCCCAATCCAGGGATCGAACTCGCATCTCCTGCACTGGCAGGCGGGTTCTTTACCACTGAGCCACCAGGGAACCCTGACTAGCGTGAGTCTTTGCTATATTATTCCCAGATTGGGTGACTTCAGAGAAGTCCCTCAGGGCGCCTATAAGACGAGACAGGTGCAGGGGTTCAAACCACTGTTACCCTCTCCTAGAAAAGTGATCTGGGGAAGACAGGAGACTACTCTTTTTTGGCTCTTAGATTGCCTTCTGCCATCTCTGGCCATTTTCCTGGTATCTGCCTTTTTTTTCTCATAGTAAGCTCAAATGGGGCGACCAACGTTCTAAAAATGTGGTGTGTATCTTCATACCATTTCCACCCTGAGAAGACCTCTATGAACCCCAAGTCCTGCCTGCATCTCATCATCCTCAATGAGTCCTCATCAAATGTCCACTCTGTCAAGAGTGAGTTGGAGGATAAAGCCTATGGTTTCCTTGGACAAACAGTTTGCTCAGCATCATAAATCAAAAACCCTCTTTAGCTGGGAGAGAGGACTGTACATTCCTTTTCGGTTACCTTCTGAGAAAACAGCCAACTCAAATGAGTTTGAAATGATTTCACACTTTTCACCCCAGAGTAAGGAAATAAGACATGTGATCACAACTAACACATCTACGTGATTTTCCAATGTTGAGGACTGACCGTTTGTATCCCCTGTGTGAAAAGAAAAGGCCAGAGGTTTGCCTGTCCATTTCTACCATAACTTGCCCACAACTCCCATCTTAAGACAATTCCCATGAATCTTTTTAAATCAACCTGGTGGGCATGCAGTGACTTCTTAACAAGTAGAGCGATGACCAGGGGCTGCTGTCAAATGCTGCCACTGGCCACAGGCGCACAGTAAAGGAAGAAGGACCCAATCTCCTGCTTTTTCACTGCCTTTAAAATGTAGGGACCTGGGGCTTCCATGGCAGTCCAGGGCTTAAGTGCTTCCACTGCAGGGGACACGAGTTCGATCCCTGGTCTGGGAACTAAGATTCTGCATGCCATGTGGCAAGGCCAAAAAAAGGGCAGAAACCCAAAACAACTTCTGCCAAAGCCAAGATTCAGGACATCCAGCACAGTGCACAGGGGAGGGATCATCAGGTACAGGAGCTCTTCCACCTCCCAAACTTGCCTAGACAACAAAGGGCATGTCAGAACTAGATGCCTGTTATCAACAGGCAGTATAGCAACCGCCTGCATGAGGTCACTAGGGACCCATGAATGAATAAACTAACCAGATCTTCGTAAAGGTAACAGGCCTGACCAAGATATCCCCAGGCCTGCTGAACTGAGGAGTGCTGCATCAGACCCAGGAGGGCCATCATGGGGCCAGTTTTTTGCTTTAGTTATTACACACAAATACACACACAGAAACCTAAAAATACAAAAAAAAACCAAGACTTACCCTGCTATTCCCAAGAAACCTCGCAATGGTAACACTCCCCAAATGACACCTAGGACCACAGCAATGATCTGTCGGAACCAGTAGATCACATCTAGAAATTCATCCTATAGAAAAAAGAGAGAATGTATGCATTATCTGGAGGGGGTACCACAAGAGAACCTTTTGTAACAGGTGAGAAACAGAAAATCTTTCTGCTAAACTCATCTTCCAGAGAAATTTCCCCCCAAAGCAATGGTATTTGGTTCTCCAATCTCTACATCTTCTTCTTATACTAAATTGTGGTTTAAAAAAATGATATATATTTACTTATCTTGGGACTTCCCTGGTGGCTCAGACAGTAAAGAATCTGCCCGTAATACAGGAGGCACAAGAGACGTGAGTTTGATCCCTGGGTCGGGAAGATCCCCTGGAGAAGGAAATGGCAACCCACTCCAGTATTCTTGTCTGGGAAGTCCCATGGATAGAGGAGCCTGGTGGGCTCCAGTCCATGAGGTCACAGAGTCAGAGAGTCTCTTGTAACAGGTGAGGAACAAGTTTAGCAGAAAAGCTTTCTGCTAAACTCATCTTCCAGAGAAAATTTCCCCCAAGACAATGGTATTTGGTTCTCGAATTCTTCTTGTACTAAATTGTGGTTTAAAAAAAGATGATATATTTACTTAAGTGATGGCTTCCAGGGTGTTGTGCTCTAGATAAGAATTTTAGAAAAATCATTTACTTTTTTTTCCCCAGAAGCTACAAAAATGAAATCGCTGTGACACTAACTGAGCTACTGGCCAGTTACCTGACCTGGGGATACCTGGACAGACTAGCCACAGGCGGAAGGGCTGACTGTGACCAATTCACTACCACTTCCCCACACAAGGAATTCTGAGTAAGTCACAAAGGAGAGGTTGAATTAGAAACAAAAGTGAAGAAGGTGCCAGCACATCTAATTTTCATACAAGAACATGGAAGATTCAGGTTTCCGACCTTCCCTGGACTGCAGAAACCAGCCCTTACACAAAGAAAGAAGACATGACACAGCAAATCAGAAAGGTTTTACAACAGCTGGGCAGGACAAGGGCGCTTTCAGGAAGTACCTCCCATTCACCCCCGCCCTCTTACAGGAACCCCAGGAAAACCTATTTCATCATTCCAAAAAAAAAAAAAAGGGAAAGATTGCAGGTATAACAATCTTTTCAGGCCAACTGGAATCAAGCTATTTGCAATAGTTCCTTGCCCACCATGGAGCAGAGGTGGGGAAGTGCTCACACTCAGATCTTCTGAATGCATGTGACCAGTAAGGACATCTTGAAGTTCCCCAGCCATTCCTCACACACATTTGGTGGTGTCTCCTCGACCTCTACTCCTCACCACACGCATGCACTAACGCTCACCCATGAAAGGTGGTTTCAGTCTCCCCTCTTAACTCTCACCCTTATTAGGGTATTCAGTTTTCTCATTCGACAGGAAAGCAATGGCAGCTCACCTTTAGTGAGCCTCACTATGTGCTAAGCACTTTAACGCAGCAGGTACCCCACTTCAGAGTTTTTCTGAGACTCAAGTGAGATGATACACACACAGAACCGGACACACAGTAAGTATTCAATAGAAGTCTGCTCTAGTTATTGCTCCTGCCAACGACGCTGGTACATCAGTCACTTACTCAAGATCCTGCTGGCACTAAAAGGCGGAGATGGAATCGAACTCAGCTCAGCCTTGCCGTTCAGGCACGCGACCTGCCTGCGGGGACATCTCCTCCGCCCTTCCTTGCGGCTTCCCGAGTGACCTAGGCGATTTCACCCTTCGACCACCCTGTGATGAGCCCCGAGCCTGACAGCTGGGCCCGCGCAGTTCGCCCCGCCACCCTTGGGCCACCCGTCCCGCCACCCCGAACACTCGGCCGGGCCCGGACCGAGGCAGGGGTAGGGGCCAGGATCGGGCCTGTCCTTTCGTCCCCGAGTCCCAGCTGGCTCCTCGAACGTGCGCCCCCGCTAGTCCCCACCGCACCTTGTCTTCCCAGGCCGCGTCGCTCCGCAGCACCTTACTCCAGACAGAGACTTTGAGGGCCCCGTTGGCCAGCTGCAGCTGAGACGGCTCCTCCTTCCGCCGCCCGCCGCTCATCCTCCCGTCGCGCCGCCCGGGCCGGGCCTGGGGCGCGCGGGCCGATCTAAAAGGGGTCGGGGTCTGGGGTCGCGGGTCACGGAGCGCGGGTCGGCGGTGGCGGCGACAGCGACAGGCTCAGCGGATCGTTTCAGCGGCGCCCCTCCGGCAGCCTGCACTTGGCCAAACACCCGGGCTCTGTTGGCTCGGCAGAGACCAGGCGCGCGGAAGGCGGAGCCACGCAGCGCCGCGCGTCCTCCTCCCGCCGACGTGCACACGCAGCCAATCCACGGCCGCGCAGCTGTCCGAGCGCAAGAACAGACGCCGCCTCGGCGCAAGCGCACTATGCGCGGGGACGTGACGGCAAGCTTCCGCTGACCCCGCAGTAAGGTGAGAGGGAAGGGACAATCTTGGTAACGAAGACGCCATGAGCGCGAGGAGGCTCGGTGGAAGCATAAAAACGATGTCACCGAGGAAAGCGAGGTTAAACAGGAGCTTCATCCAATCCGCCACAGCCATGTCCCTCGAGCAGCGGGGCAGAACACGGCCCTGCCTTACCCGGGGCGTCCTTTGGAACCCAAGCCTTGCTGCCCGGGGGCCCCAAGTTGCCCCTCAGGTTTTAGCCCTTGCTTGTTTTCCCCTAACCTTGCAAGTCCCTTAGGACCTTGTTCAGAAAGTTCATTGTTTTGTGTAGTAGTAACTTTAGTGTCTCTTCATGCCTAGCGGCCTCTTTTGACAGATGTGAGCCCTGAGATCCAAAGAGGGGAAATGATTTTTTAAGGCTTTCGAGCGTGTTGGAACCAGCTGAGGACTCCTTAGGGGAGAAAGGTGGCATCAGAATATCTGAGCATTCTTCCAGCGAGCGTGTCCTTGCTACGCGCTTGGTTAGTAGTTCACAAGTGTGGTTCTGGACCAGCAGCAGGTGCATTACCTGGGAATTCGATTAGATTCACATTCTCAGATCCCACTCAGACCCATTGAATCAGAAAGTCTGGGGCGGGGCCCATAATCAGAGTTTCAGCCAGCCCGCCAGGTGGTGCCCTGCGCACAGTGTACAAAGTAACAGGCACATGGGTCCTGTGTGGTGGGTTTATAGAGCCAAAGTAACTTGCTCTGAATCACTCAGCTAGTATCTGGGTCTGTCTGATTTCAAAGTCTGCACCCTGGGGAGTTTCCTGCAGGTCCAGTGGTTAGAACTCGATATGCTTTCTCTCCCCTGGAATCTGGTTCAATCCCTGGTACCTGAACAAAGACCCCGCAAACTAGAGGGGCACCAAAGATGATACACACTTCACCAGACATTACTTTGTCCACACCCGGTGGCATGGCCATATACCTGACATGGGTGTACACCTTTCGTCCTCACTTTCACATTATGAGCCCTCCCTCCTCTGAACCATCTCCCCTGTGCAAACCTAGAGTAAAGCCTAACCAGCTCACTCCAGTTTGGACATGCATCACTGATATAAAACCTATTTTACAGACTCCCTGATGGCATGCAGTGCTGGAGATAGATCATTCTATCACAGACTGTTGGAAGAATACCTGGCCTGGAGTCAGAGACAGAAAAAGTAAGTTTTTAGCCTGCTGGGTCTAGTGGCAGAGGATTGTAATGGGGAATCTGATCTGGGCTGTTAGGGAACTGAACTCAGAGGGAAGAGTAGGAGTTAAGATGAGGAAGAGGGAGGGGAAAGGAGGAGAGTATTCCAGGAGATGAAACCACGTCTGCTATTGGTGAGGAATAAATCCACAAGTTAGGGAGGGAAGGGGAGGCTCGTGCTGAATAAGCTTCTTCCAGTTTTATTGAAAAATGACGTGCGTCACTGTGTAAGTTTAAGGTCCACGGCATGATGGTTTGACTTACGTATATTTTGAGATGTTTACCAGAGTAGGATTGGCTAACACCCACCTTCTGAGATAGACACAATAAAGAGAAAAGAAAGACGAATATGAAAAAGGAAAAATAAAGTCTCCTGTGATGAGAACTCTTAGGATTTACTCTTTTTTTAATTTTAAAAATTACGTATTCATCTTTGGCTGCACTGGGTCTCCGCTGCTGAGCTTGGGCTGTCTCTAATTGCAGCAAGTGGGAGCAACTCTCGAGTTGTAGTGCGTGGGCTTCTTACTGAGGTGGTTTCTCTTGTGCCACAGCGTGGGCTCTGGGGCCACGTGGGCTCAGCACTTGTGGCGCATGGGCGTAGTTGCCAGGCAGGTAGAATATTCCTGGAGCAGGGACTGAACCTGCTTCCCCTGCATTGGCAGATGGATTTGTAACCACTGGCCCAGCAGAAAAGTCCAGAATTTCACCATTTTTCAACGTGTAGCTCTGTGACCCGGTGCAGTACATTTGCTGGTGGTCGCACCCATTTTCAGAACACTTTGATCCTAAAAAACTGAAACTCGGTGCTCATTAAACTATTAACTCCCCACTCTCCCTTCCCCTCAACACCTGGCAATTACCATTCTGCTTTCTTCTCTGAATTTGACTGAGTTCCTCGTTAAGAGTGTAATGGCAGCATTTGTCTTTTCCTTGTTTCACTTTGCAGCACGTCTTCCAGGTTCATCTGTGTCATAGCATGTCACATTTCCTTCTTTTGTAAGGTTGAATAATAACTTTCTTAAATGTCCACAGTGTTCTGTTTATCCATTTATCTATTGAGGTATCCTTGGGCTGCTTCCACCTTTTTGCTATGGTGAATACTACTACAATGAATAAGTGTACAAAGCATCTGTTCAAGTCTCTTCTTTCAATTCTTCTGGGTATATACTCAGAGTGGAATTGCTGAATCATATCATACTGCTTTTAATTTTTTGAATTATTGCCATACTATTTTCCATTCCCACCAAGAATACACAAGAGTTCCAATTTCTCTACATTCTCATCAACACTTGTGTTTTTTTTTAAACAGTCAACCTAATGAGTGTAAAGTGGCACGCATCGTGTTTTGATTTGCATTTCTCTAATGATTAGTGATGTCAAGCATCTTTTCACTTGCTTGCTGACCATCTGTTTCTCTCTTTTGGAGAAATGTCCATTCCAAAACTTTGCCTATTTTTGAGTCTAGTCTTTTGGGTTTTTGTTGTTGAGTTGTAGGGGTTTTATGTATAGACTAGATATTAATCCCTTATATGTAATTTGCAAATACCTCCTCCCATTCTGTAAGTTTCCTTTTTACTTTGTTGGTCATGTCCTTTTTGGGGGGAGTGGGGCAGATTATATGTTCATAAGAATATATAATCAAAAGCTTTGTCAAGTGCTAAGTACCAGGTCAATAAAACTTTTATTGTAAAGTTTGCACTATGTCATCAGGGAAATAAAACAAGAAGTGTCCTTCAATAAACAAAAGTTTTAAATTTTAATAAAGTGCAGTTTGTCTAATTTTTTGATTGTTGTTGCCTGTGCCTTTGGTGTTACATTCAAGAAATCACTGTCAGTCCTATGTCATCGAGTTTTTTCATGTTCTGTTTTATAGTTTTAGTGTTAGGTAAAGGTCCACCTTTATTCTTTTACATGTGGATATCCGGTTTTCCCAGCACCATTTGTTAAAGACTGTCCTTTTACCACTGAATGGTTTTGGCATCATTTGACCATATATGTGAGGGTTTATATCAGGGCTGTCTACTTTATTCCATTGGTCTGTTTGTCTGTCTTTATGCCAGTGCCACTCTTTTGATTACTATAGCTGTGTTAAGCTTTGAAATCAGGAAGTGTGAGTCCTCCAACTTTGTTCTTACTTTTCAAATTGTTTCACTTATTGGACATCCCTAGAGATTCCATATGAATTTTAGGATGAGTTTTTCTACTTCTGCCAAAAAAAAAAGTCATTGGGATTTTGATAGAGAATGCAATGATTCTGTAGATTGCTTTGTAGTAACAATATCAAGTCTTCTAATCCATGAGCATGAAATGGTTTTCTGTTTATTTGTATATTTTTAAATTTCATTCAGTGATGTTTTGTAGTTTTTTTGACATGTAAGTCTTTCACTTACTTGGTTAATTCCTAAGTAGTTTATTCTTTTTGATGCTATTGTAAGTGGAATTATTTTAATTTACTTTTTGGATTTTAAAAGTAATTTGTATTTATTTATGGCTATGCTGGGTCTTTGTTGCTGTGCAGACTTTTCTGTAGTTGTGGCAAGCAGGTTTCTCATTGCGGTGGCTTCTCTTGTTGCAGAACACCAGCTCTAGGGCACAGGCTCAGGAGTTGTGGCACACAGGCTTAGTAGCTCTGCGGCATGCAGAACCTTCCTACAGCAGGGATGGAACCTGCATCTCCTGCATTGACAGGCAGATTCTTTACCACTGAGCCACCAGGGAAGCCCCTCCTTTTCAGATATCTCATTGAAATAGCTGATTTTTGTATCTTATAGCATTGCTGAATCCATGTATTAGTTTAACAGTTTTTCTGTGTCTAGAATCTTTTGGGTTTTCTACATACTGATCATACCATATGCAGAGATAACTATTTCTTCCCCCTAAGAAGAGTTAATTCTTTATACGTCATATTGTATTTTGAAGTTCTGATTGGAACCCCAAGATTCACTACATTTATCTTTACGGGCGAGGAGTACAGTGTCACAGAAGTTTTATTTGGAAAGCTGCTTAGATCCTGCAGTCCAGCCCAAGGTCACTTGGTTAAGTTCGAGGTCCAACAGGCATCTTAAACCTCATCTGTGTTCCTCCTCTTATCTTTCTGTGCTGTGCTTAGTCTCTCAGTCGTGTTCGACTCTTTGTGACCCATGGATTGTAGCCTGCCAGGCTCCTCTGTCCATGGAGATTTCTCCAGGCAAGAATACTGGAGTGGGTTGCCATGCCCTCCTCCAGGGGATCTTCCCAACTGAGGGATTGAACCCAGGTCTCCAGCATTGCAGGGGGATTCTTTACTGTCTGAGCCACCAGGGAAGCCCAAGAATACTGGAGTGGGTAGCCTGTCCCTTCTCCAGAGGATCTTCCCAGCCCAGGGATGGAACCCGGGTCTCCTGCATTATAGGATTCTTAACCTGCTGAGCTATCAGGGAAGCCCCTTAGCCTTCTAGGAGCAGACAAAGCCAAGCTGGCAGCGTGGAAGGTCCTTGCCTAGAAGGCATTCATGGCACTGAGACTGGTTCCCTTTCTTCCTTTCACCCAAAGCTTTCCTTATCTTAGGAAGTGGGGAATTTGGCTGAAACCCAGTGGATCCATCTGGTTAAAATAAACGTCTTGGGTGGTCTTAGATGGAAAAGAACTTGATGAAGAGTCAGATTTGGAAGGAGAAATTTTGGCTTTGTGAGGTTGGGTTTTTGTTTTTTTTGTTGTTTTTTTTAGCACCAGTTAAACGTATGTCACTCTTGGGACCGAGAGTGTTCTCTCAGTTGAATGCCCCTGTAACGCTGCAGCTGCTTGTAGCAGGGTTTGGAGGGAGGTATGCTCTGAGGGGCAAGATTGTGGCCTCAGAGAGAAACAGATGGAATCACAGAAACCAGGTGCCCTGGGGGGGGGGAAAACTAAGGTGCTGGGAAGAGAGCACTGGTTGTGAACTAGAGGCCCGAGTTTCTTCTTTTTGCCTAAAAGAAATATTTTACTAGCATTTTTGAGCCCTCGCATGTGTGCAGGCTAAATTGCTTCAGTTGTATCTGACTCTTTGCAGCCCTACAGAACTGTAGCCTGCCAAGCTCCCCTGTCCATGGGATTCTCCAGGCAAGAATACTGGAGTATACTGCCATGCCCTCCTCAGGGGGATCTTTCCAACCCAGGGATTGAACCCATGCCTCTTGTCTCCTGCATGGGCAGGCTGGTTCTTTACTAGTGCCACCTGGGAAGCCCATTGATCCCTTACCAGGTGCCAGCTTTACTAAATGTTTTACATACATTTGTTTTTCTCCCAAAGCTGGCTGGGATCTTAGTCATTATACTGAACTCCTCTCCTATAAACAGTAGTCCTTCCCTTATCCACAGAGTATGTGTTCCAAGACCTTCAGTGGATGCCCGAAACTGTGGCTATCCTAGGTATACTATGTTTTCCTTATGTGTACATACCTATGATGAGGTTTAATTCATAAATCAGGTACAGTAAGAGCAGATCTGAGTCGCCAGCATCACTACTATTGTACTTTGGGGCCACTATTAAATAAAATAAGGGTGACTTGAACACAAGCACAGTATAGCCACAGTGGATCTGATAACCAGGCAGGCTCCTGAGTAACAGGTGGGGTGAGTAGCATATACAGCATGAACAAACAGGATAAAGGGGTGATTCAGGTTCCAGGCCTGGAGGGTGGGAGATTTCATTATGCTACTCAGGACAGCATGAAATTTAAAACTCATGAACTGTTTCTTTCTGGCATTTTCCAGTTAATATTTTCAGACCAAGGTTGACCGTGGATAAATTAATGTGGAAAGTAAAACTATGGGTGGGAGATTACTGTACCTTTACTTAAAATTTGTAGTGAATGTGGACTACTTATGTAATGAAAATGACCATCTCAAGAAGGCTACACTTAACCTTCAGGCCGCTACAGCTTTGAGAAGTCGAATGGTTTTAGGGGACTACTTGGTGGTAGCCTTCTTCTCACCTTGTAACTTTGAAAGATGATATGCTGTCTTCCCAACCCAAGTTTCCTTGGGTAAATCAGAACCCTGATTATAAACGATCAGGTCCCTGGAGCAGCAGCAAGAGAATCTTCTTTGGCATCACTGAAGGGTGCAGATTCCTGGACTCTCTGGGGGTAAGGTCTGCGCACCTTTGTAAGCTCTCTTGATGCATAAGGACTACTTCTTTGGGCCATCAGTCCCAGTTCTGCCACTTAGAAGCTGTGTGGTATTAGGCAAGTTACTTTAATCGTTCTGTATTACTCTCAGCCCTGTGCAGAGAAGCCAGGTAAGAACAATAACATACAGATTATCCTATTTCATTCTCTGAAAAGATGAGTATTACTGTTCCTTTTTACTGATGAGGAAACTGAAGCTTGGAAGTGGTAGACCAAATTGCCTGTGGTCATAACAGCTAATTAAGTGACAGAGCCAGAACTTGTACCCAGGCTTAGATCACAGAGGACTGGTTTGGAAAACAGTAACACTGGCAGTAGTGATGATTATTTCCAGATCTCCCCTGAGTTTATTCTCTAAAGTTTCAGGGGCTAACACAGAAAGGTTACAGCCAGACCAAGGCATACTTGGTCCCTCTCCTCTGGGAGCTTTCACATTTGCAGCTTCCAAACTAAAGTGTCCTTTTACAATCCAGAGTCCTAAATTGTACCCTCAAAGTGTTAAGCCTCTCAGTCATATCTGACTCTGCAACCCCGTGGACTGTAGCCCGCCAGGCTGCTGTGTCCACGGGATTTCCCAGGCAAGAATACTGGGGTGGGTAGACATTTCCTTCTCCAGGGGATCTTCCCGACCCAGGGATCAAACCTGAGTCTCCTGCACTGCAAGCAGGTTCTTTACCACTGAGCCACCAGGGAAGCCCCTGAGTCCTTCTAGCATGTTCTTATTCTGCCAAACCCCAGGGCTAACTGTCCAGCTTGAGGGATACTGACAGGGAAGTGGGAAAACCAGGACCCTGGATAAATGGCTAAGGGAGCTGGGGCACTGTAATCTGGGGAACTTGAGCAGGGAGGCTCCATTTCCAAATTCCTGACAACTGACCTGTGGTAGAGATTAGACGTCCTCCATCTAGGTACATCTAGGTGTACTGGGGAGAATCAGTAAGCCAATTTGGCTGAATGAGAGAAACTTCTAGTGCTTAGCTCAAACCACGTTAGATAGCTGGATGCCAGCAGGCAGTGAACCATCCATCATTAGTTTACATAAGGGAGGGACTGACTTCAGAGTGACCTTAAAGCCAAGAGAGACTTGAATTCATACCCTGGTTTCACTCCGCACTGTGTAAGTGCTGTGTAAGTTTGGCCAAGTAACTTAACAAATCCCATTTCTTTAGCTATGAGAAGGGCATCTCATTTTTTGGTGAATGTTAAGTGTATAAAAGAGTTAATGTTTGGGCTGTTAAGTCATTTCATCGTAACAGAAATGCAACACACAGCTAGTTTAAGCAAAAAGGGGAATTTACTAGCTTACATAATAGGGAATTTCAGAGATGGTGCTAGTTTTAGATATGACTAGAGTCCATGTATCGTCTCTGCTGCTTTCTGTGCTGGCTTCGCACTGTCGTCACACTCCTTCCTCATTAGGAGAGCAGGACGACAAAGCTGCCAGCTCCCCATCGCCTTATAGCTTAGCATCCCCAAAGCAGAACTTTTGACCCCAGGGAAGGCTGGTCCAGCTTGGGATACAGATGCTCCCTGCACACTGATGGAAGGATACAGGACTTCCCTGATGGTCCAGTAGTTAAGAACCCGTTTGCCAGTGCAGGGGATGTGGGAATGATCCCTGGTCCAAGAAGATTCCACATGCTGCAGGAGAACTAAGCCTGTGGGTCACAACTACCAAAGTCTGCATTACTTCAATAAGAGAAGCCACTGCCGTGATAAGTAAGTGTCTGCATCGCAACTGGAGAGTAGCCACTGCTAGCTGCAACCAGAGAAAGCCCTCGTGCAGCAATGAAGACCCAGCACAACCCAAAATAAATAAGTAATTAAAAAGATATGGAATGCAGTTGGGGCCTGCTGCTGCTAAGTCACTTCAGTCATGTCCGACTCTGTGCGACCCCAAAGACGGCAGCCCACCAGGCTCCCCCATCCCTGGGATTCTCCAGGCAAGAACACTGGAGTGGGTTGCCATTTCCTTCTCCAATGCGTGAAAGTGAAAAGTGAAAGTGAAGTCGCTCAGTCGTGTCCGACCCTCAGCGACCCCATGGACTGCAGCCTATCAGGCTCCTCCGTCCATAGGATTTTCCAGGCAAGAGTACTGGAATGGGGTGCCACTGCCTTCTCCAGGAAACAGAAACACAGAGTACACGACACTTAAAAGCAGCTACTAGAGAGAAGGTGAAAGAACTAAGGCAGAGTAAGAACTCAGCCACTGTCCCGTCTCCAGGCTGGGCCCAGGGTCATAGTGAATCATCTTTCTGCTTTGAAAAACAAAGACAAAAACAAAAAGACAACTTTATTTGACAAAAGACAAAAACAAGTTATTTACAGTAGTTTTTCGCTCAAATAATTCAACGGGATAACTGTGCTTCTCCTCCAGGCTTCTCTCACAACCAGACCAAACAGAGCCTGCCCCACCCCCAGCCTCCCCATCGTGTACAAGAGGGGAATGCCAACCAAAATTCAGCAGCACGGCTCCCTCACCCCTTACCACCCTCTATTGCTCAGTGCACTGTGGGAAGGGAAAGTCCCCCCACCCCCAGCCCAATACACTTCCAGAGTCCCCTGCTGTAAGTTTTGCAACAGTCACGCCAGACCTGGGCTCACAGATACGGGGTGGGGTGGTAGAGGCCGGGCAAGCAGCAGCCTCCACTAACCCTGAAGCTGCCATGTTCATTCTTCCCCAGCGGGGCCTCAGGAGGGTGAGGGTCCCTGATCCCCCTGGGACATGCAAGGAGAGGGCCCAGAGAGGAGAGGAAGTGGAAGAGAGAGCCTAGAAGACTCGCCTGCTAACAGAGAAAGAGCTCCCTCTCTTAACCAATCCCCATTCCTACAGCAATGGGTGGGCCAAGCCACTGAGAAATTGGGGAGCCTCCCTGAAGTCTTCAGGAAATCATCCCAGAAGGATAGAACACATGTTGCTGCCTTTCTCCTGGCCAGGCTCACCCCAGTCAGCCAACACCCAGCAACTGTGCTCCTGTGCCCAACCTGGCAACTTCAGGAAACTACAGGCTGAGTATCCTGACCTCTTTTGGCCCACTAACAATGTTACTCATAACAAAAATATTTCAGCTAATAACCTAGGATTAGTGTTTCTTAGGATATACTATAAGATGGGAGTATATTGCTGTTGAATGCTATCAGCAATAAAACAGCAAAAAAAAAAAAAGGGTAAGGGGAAGGAAGAATAAGACTTAACTGATCTTTCTCACTGTGAAGTTCAGGGCAGGGGCTTCTGCAGCTCTGATTTACAGAAAGGTGCAACAAAGAGACACTCACAGAGACCAGGCTTCATAACCGGCTTCTAGCCCCAGCCTCTCCCAAGGCAGGTCCACAGGCAGCAGCGGGGCACCAATCCCACGTTTCTTCCGGGAATAGTCTCCGGCCACCATCATGGGAAAAGCTGCCCACTTAAGGGCTTCCTGACCAGTAGATGGCTCACTTTTCTCCAAGCAGGAGCTATAGGGAACTTTGACATTCTGGCCCCACTAAGCCAAGTTCCTAGAAGGAATTTAAAACTCAGGCCACGGGGTGAAGCTTTCAAGGATAAAAAGAAAAGATTAAAGAGGGAAATAAAAAAACAAACCACCCCACTGCCTCAGTCTAGCTTACCTCCCCCACCCCCACCCCCACCACACAGTACAAACAAAAACAAACCAAAAAAAACCAAAAACACCTCTTTTTATCCTCCTTCTCTGCTCTGCACATAGAAGGTTTGGTCGGATTCTCTGTTGGACCCTCTCTGGTGTGGCTTGATCCCCTTCTGTGCATGATGCAGAAAAGCCAAAGCCCATGAAAGTGTTTTTGCTATTTTTCTGGAGGGGGGCAACCGGGACCAAACCAACAACAAAACCACCATTTGGAAATCTGCAGAGATTTAGATGGTCCCGCAAATGAAAATACTCCTTCCTTGTAAAACAATCCCCAGCTGCAGTGGTGAACTAGTCCCAGCTCATCAGGCTCCATCAGGCAATGCACTCTCATTCCCTACACCGGGTTTAACTACGCCTGTTCATGCAAACCACAGCAAAGAGGGAAAAATAAACACAAAGTTTGGCAAAAACCTAAACATCCAACTGGACTCGGTTCTGTTACATCTGGTCAGTACCTCTTTTCTTTTGTTCACACTTATGAACCTGGAATGTCCACCCTTGGCTTAACAAAAAGAGGCCCTGTCAGGGGCAACTTGGACCCAGCACAGGTCTGAACGAAGCCGGTTTCCCGTGCCCAGCCCAGGAGAGCAGGCTGGAACAAAGGCGTCCTGGGGATTCTCTGAAGCAGCAGCAGCAGCAGCAGCAGCACCACGCCTGTCTCCCACGTCTTGGTCTCATCACCGAGGAGGCCTAGAGAAACGGCAGAGTCAGCAGAGAGGTCCCATCACAGAGCAGTGACACCGGTTGGTGTCTTCCTGCTGAAGACCTCCGGACAGAGGAGATGATCCTGATGTTTGGCAGTGATCCAAAGAAAACCCTCTGTGGGAAGGGGAACCAGAATGGAAACCCAGGACAGCGGGCTCGAACCTTGAGCACCCCTGCTGGCGGATGCCTACTTGGGGTTTTCAGGGACTAAGGCAATGGGAGTGCGCAGCAAGGCGGGTGATGGGTTCTGCTGCTTCTGGAGCTCCATCTCCGCAGCCCTCTGGAGCGCCACCTCCACCAGCAGCTGGAAGCCACTGAAGTCCTCCTTGTCCTGCTCTGGGGGTGTGGGCGGGGGTGTGTTGAAGAGTCCGCCCGTGGGGCTTCCAGCTTCAGCCCTGGTCAGCAGGGTGAGTGTGCTACCAGGGGTCACCAGGGGCTTGGGGGGCTCCAGCTCCCCTTGTGGGAAGGCGGCTCCTGGCTTATCTCCCTGGCCCGAGTGGAGCGGCATGGAACACATGGACAAGGACAGCACGCTGGTGGGGGCCGGTACGGACACAGCCAGCACGGAGGGGCTTCCGCCGCGGGGGAGGGCCACATCGGAGGCCTTGCCCCCGCGGCGGGAAATGGTGTACTGGTTGGGGTCTTTGCCATCCTTCCGAAGCATGTCTGGGAGGAGCCGCCGCCGGGCATTGATGAACCAGTTACAGATCTGGAATGAGAATGAGAAACTGGGATCAGATTCCTCAATCAAAACCAGCTACAAAACCCCCATTCCAGGCCCCAGGAACACAGCAAACAATTCAGGTACAACTGCAGCCCTCAGACAGATGTTGGGGAGAGTTAAAAAGAAATCATATAAATGAAAATAAAATGCAACCGTGATCCAGCCAATGAAGGGACAGTACGGCAGTGCTGTTGGAGACAACAGTGGGAAGACCCAGTCAAGTTTGCGAGGACTCAAGGTAGTGGTCTCTGAGGACAAGGCTCGAAAACTGAGATGTGAAGGAAAAGCAGCAGGTCAGGTGGGAGGCCAGAGAGAAGAGCATTCAATCAGGAGGGATGTACCTCTGAAAAGACTAGGTGGCAGCAAAGTGCCTCTGAGAAGCTCAGCAAGGTCAGCTCAGAGAAGGCGCCATCCTGCCTGGATGGAACTCAGAGTGGAAACCAGAGGTTACTTATCTCTGATGGTGGGGACTTGATTCTTTATACTAAGGGTGATGGGGAGCTGTAGAAGAGTTTTAAGCAAAGAAGTGACTTGTGATGTAGAGAAGAGTGGAAGCAGAGCGAAAGGTTTTAGTACAAATTAGGTTAAGAGAGATGATGAAAAGATGACAAATGTTTGATCTATTTGGGAAACTGGTACCCAGTTGGATATGGATGTATGAAAGAAGAGAGATACGACCAAGGGTGATTCATTCACTCCTGAGATTCTAGAACAGTCTTGTTGTAGGCCAGGGAAAGAGGCACAGAGATACTACGGGACTCTCAGGTAGAAGAAAAGTTACTGTTTCCAAGCAAAACCAGGGCCAGTGGTTCTAGCTGAATGTGCGTTCGACCAACATACGTAAATCCTTTTTCCTACATGCTGCTGGAAAAGCTACCATGAACCTCAACCCCATTCCTGTCGAGCTGATTTAGATCAATCCTCTTGGGCCCGTGCATAAGGCATGACGTTTCTTACTGTGAAGTGGTATGCTGCAAAGCCAGGACATGTCCAGCACCCAGTCCTGTATCTGTCTGGACTCTTTTTCATAGTCCCCAGCTTCACAACTCTCCAGTTCAGCCTTGCCACTGGTTGTCACTTTCTAAAATGCAGTATCCCAGAGCTTCCCTGGTGGTTCAGTGGTTAAGAATCCGCCTTTCAATGCAGGGTACGTGGGTTCAGTCCCTGGTCGGGGAACTAAGATCCCACATACTGCAGGGCAACTAAGCCCACGTGCCGTGACTACTGAGCCTGCGCCTCAACTAGAGTCCATGGACCTCAAACTACAGAGCCCACCTGCCACAACAAAGATGGTTTGTGTACTGCAACTAAGACCAAATGCACCTAAAATATAAAATATTTTTTAAAAAGTAAAGTAAAATGCAACACTATTATCCTTGTTCTAGAAAACTGCCATTTGTCTCCTACCACCTATAGGATCAGGTCCAGACTCCTGGGCCTGGGTATTAAACCCCTCCCCTGTTCATGGCCTATCTTTCCAGCCCTTGTATAATTTTTAGTGTGAAATTGCTCACCAGCCTTTGTTGAGGCCCTGTGCTTAAAAAAGAAAAAAAAAAAGTCTCCATGCTTTTTTGCACATGACATTCGTTCTTTCTGCAACACCCACTTCTCTATCTGGAGAAGGCCTACTCTTACAAGTCTTGGCTGATCTAAATTGGGCTGGACAGAGGACATGGTTTCAAAACACATCTCTCCACCTACAGCTGCTGCAGTGTGTTAGCTGATCTGTCATATCTGACTCTGCGACCCCAGCCCGCCAGGCTTCTCTGTCCATGAAATTCTCCAGGCAAGAATACTGGACTGGGCAGCCATTCCCTCCTCCAGGGGATCTTCCTGACCCAGGGATCAAACCTGGGTCTCCTGTATTGCGTACAGATTCTTTACCATCTGAGCCACCAGGGAAGACCACAGCTGCTGTAGGGCCTAACAGTTTTTTATATTTGAATGAATGACACCATGAGGGCAGATAATAGTTTAGAAGTGTGAACAGTTTCTGTACACCCGCGAGGAGAAGGCACCTAATTATGGCATGACTGCTGGCATCTACACCACCAGCCTCTCATATCCCCTTTCCTCTCATTTACTCCTAACAGCCTGGAGTAACATGATCAATCCTGTAACAGCTCACCTGGGCATTATTTTAAAAGCTATGGATTAGACCAGGAAACAGTTTCTTAGCTGCATAGCTAGTGTCAGCTCATAAATACCTGTTTTTCCTTAAACAGGCAAATACAACCCCTTATCATTTTTTCCATGTCCTTCTCCCTCTTGCCCTCCACTGGAGGAGCTACTGCTGGAAGAAAGAGGCTGAATCCCTTTCCCGCTAACACGAAGTACTGCAGAGAAGAAAGACTGTGGGAGCATGCTGGTGATGAAGCATGGCTGAAGCGTGGTCCACACCCACACATCTAGGCATGTTTCTAGGTGTTTTCGTTGAGAAGGGTTCATCGGCAGTAGCCATTTAAGCACTGTGTGTGCGTGCGTGCATGCTAGATAACTTCAACCATATCCTACTCTTGGCGACCCTGTGGGCCATACATCTACACAATTTTCTGCTAACGGTTTTATCAGCTCTATGTGTTTGATCAACTCCCATTCTACTCAAGAACATACATAAAGCTGAGCCTGAAGAAGTCAGGCAGGAGTCCACCTCCAGCCAGGGCTCCCTAAGCCTGGCCCTTTGGATCTGAAGGAACAACAACCCCTACTCTCTGGCATCTTTCTCTCAGGATACCAGAGTCCCAAAGCCCAACTTATTTTATTCACTGGTATGGTCAAGTTAGAACTTCTCACCTTCCTGTTGCCCTCCCTTTCAGGACTTCGTGCTCACTCAGTATTTACGGAGTGAATACAGTGTGCCAGGCCAGTTCTTGGTGCTGGGGGTGCTTCTGTGAATTAAACAGATACACACTCTGTCCCCTGGAGCTTAAAGTCCATCTGGTTGTGGAGACTGGCAGTGAACAAACATCACCATCACTGCCAACAAGTGCCAGGAAGCAAGCAGATAGGAATAAAAAGGTAGTATATAAGGATAAGAGAGACTTCTGTAGATAAAGGATATGGGAAGGCTGAAACCTGACGGATTATAAAGAGCCAGCCATACAGAAAGCTGAGGGGAGAATGTTCCAGACAGAGGGAACGGCAAATGTCAAGGGCCTGAGAGACAGGAAAGGGCATGGTGTACGGAACAGACAGAAGCAGGCAGGGCTGACCCCACAAGGCCAGGGCACCATGGTTAACCACCGAAGCGGCCTCGCCCGTGAGTGGCCCGACCCAGTTTCTACACTGTCGGTTCTCCTCCTCAGTTCAGTTCGGTCGCTCAGTCGTGTCTAACTCTTCGTGACCCATGAACTGCAGCATGCCAGGCTTCCCTGTCCATCACCAACTCCCAGAGTTCACTCAAACTCATGTCCATTGAATCGGTGATGCCATCCAGCCATCTCATCCTCTATCGTCCCCTTCTCCTCCTGCCCTCAATCTTTCCTAGCATCAGGGTCTTTTCAAATGAGTCAGCTCTGTGCATCAGGTGGCCAAAGTATTGGAGTTTCAGCTTCAGCATCAGTCCTTCCAATGAATATTCAGGACTGATTTCTTTTAGGATGGACTGGTTGGATCTCCTTACAGTTCAAGGGACTCTCAAGTCTTCTCCAAGACCACAGTTCAAAAGCATCAATTCTTTGGCGTTCAGCTTTCTTTATAGTCCATCTCTCACATCCATACAGGACTACTGGAAAAACCACAGCTTTGACTACATGGCATGCTGGCAAAGTAATGTCTCTGGCTTTTTAATATGCTGTCTAGGTTGGTCACAGCTTTTCTTCCAAGGAGCGAGCGTCTTAATTTCATGGCTGCAGTCACCATCTGCAGTGATTTTGGAGCCCAAGAAAATAAAGTCTATCACTGTTTCCATTGTTTCCCCATCTATTTGCCATGAAGTGATGGAACCGATGTCATGATCTTAGTTTTGAATCTTGAGTTTTAAGTCCACTTTTTCACTCTCCTCTTTCACTTTCATCAAGAGGCTCTTCAGTTCCTCTTCACTTTCTGCCGTAAGGGTGGTATCATCTGCGTGTCTCAGGTTATTGGTATTTCTCCCCGCAATCCTGATCCAGTTTGTGCTTCATCCAGCCCGGCATTTCTCATGCTGTACTCTGCATATAAGTTAAGTAAGCAGGGTAACAATATACAGCCTTGACGTACTCCTTCCCTGATTTGGAACCAGCCTGTTGTTCCATGTCCAGTTCTAACTATTGCTTCCTGACCAGCATACTGATCTCTCAGGAGGCAGGTAAGGTGGTCTGGTATTCCCATCTCTTTCAGAATTTTCCACAGTTTGTTGTGACCTACACAGTCAAAGGCATTGGCATAATCAGTAAAGCAGAAATAGATGTTTTTCTGGAATTCTCTTGCTTTTTCTATGATCCAGTGGATGTTGGCAATATGATCTCTGGTTCCTCTGCCTTTTCTAAATCCAGCTTGAACATCTGGAAGTTCATGGTTCACGTACACATTACTTTGCTAGTGTGTGAGATGAGTGCAATTGTGCAGTAGTTTGAACATTCTTTGACATTGCCCTTCTTTGGGATTGGAATGAAAACTGACCTTTTTCAGTCCTGTGGCCACTGCTGAGTTTTCCAAATTTGCTGGCATGTTGAGTATAGCACTCTAACAGCGTCATCTTTTAGGATTTGAAATAGCTCAACTGGAATTCCATCACCTTCACTAGCTTTGCTCATAGTGATGCTTCCTAAGGCCCACTTGACTTTGCATTCCAGGATGTCTGGCTCTAGGTGAGTGATCATACCATCATGGTTATCTGGATCATTAAGGTCTTTTTTGTATAGTTCTTCTGTGTATTCTTGCCACCTCTTCTTAATATCTTTTGCTTCTGTTAGGTCCATACGATTTCTGTCCTTTATTGTACCCATCTTTGCATGAAATGTTCCCTTGGTATCTCTAATTTTCTTGAGGAGATCTCTAGTCTTTGCCATTCTATTGTTTTCCTCTGTTTCTTTGCACTGAACATTTAGGAAGGCTTTCTTATCTCTCCTTGCTATTCTTTGGAACTCTACATTCAAATGGGTATGTCTTTCCTTTTCTCCTTTGCCTTTAACTTCTCTTTTCTCAGCCTTTTGTAAGGCCTCCCCAGGCAACCATTTTGCCTTTTTGCATTTTTCTTGGGGATGGCTTTGATCACTGCCTCCTGTACCATGCCATGAACCTCTGTCCATAGTTCTTCAGGCACTCTATCAGATCTTATCCCTTGAATCTATTTGTCACTTCCACTGTATAATCGTAAGGGATTTTATTTAGGTCATACCTGAATGGTCTAATGGTTTTCCCTACTTTCTTCAATTTAAGTCTTCTCCTGGTCCTGTCTTTTCTCTCCTCCTAGTTTATCAACAGATAACTTACAGAGCATGTAGCAGCTGCTGTAGGGGAAGGAAATGACAGGACCCCCACCCCAAACACACACACCTGCCTTGTGCTGAGATGCTGGGAACTGTGTGGGCTGCAAAAATGTCTAACGTTCCTCTTACAGGTAATGGACCAAAGGCCCAGGCTCCTCAGGGCTCCTGTACCAGTTTCTACCCCATCACCTTTCTTGGCTCATATATTGGCAAGGCCTTGAGTACCACTACTCAGTCAAAGGCATAGCTACCTATGACCAGAGCTGGCGCCTGGAGTTGGCATGGCTTCTTGCCCAGCAGCCACACTTGCTCTACAGGTGATCCAAGGACAGCACTGGACTCCAGGTCCTGTCAGGCTGGGAACACTCCTGGGCAAGGCAGAGCCAAAGCCTTCTCATGGCTTCTCTTCCTCTCCATTCCAGCCTAGAAGGACCTTGCCTCTGCGGTTCTCACTTACTCCGCCTTACCTCTCTGGTCCTCTCAGTACAAGCGAGCACACACATGACAACAGCCGTCAGCTGACAGGGGCTGAGCTGCTCACTCCATCACCTCCATCACCTTGGCTGCAGTGGCAGGAGAGCCCTGAGGGAGACGTAAGACTGAACAGGCTAAGAGGATGAAGGAAGTAAGGACTTTGATACGAGGTACCATGCCAACCATCTCACTTGTGATACGTTTAATCTGCAAGCAAGCCTGGACGGTAGTAAGCAGCATCCCCAATGTACTAGAGGGACCCGGAACTCAGAGATGAAAGAACGTGCCCCGAGTCACACCGCCTCCGAGTACAGAGCTGGGGTTCAAGTCCAGGTCTTTTGGCTTTAGGGGCTCTCCTGTTCTCCTCATTCTCATTTGCTGTGTCTTATTGAACAGAGGAACAAAATGGAGAGCTGGAAGTCATCATCGTAATCCTAAAAGCAGACACTTGTTGAACAAGACAAAACAGTAAGCAGGCTGCCAAGTTTTCCGCAGGCCAGGGTGAGCTTGGGGAGGGGGGTGTTCTTATGCTGTTCACTTCTCAGAATTAGAAGCCAAAATGGGAGGTGCAGCTAGAGGCTAGGTGCCCACGCATCTGCTGGTAAAGCCAGGCTCCCCTCTACATGACCGCGCTGCTGATCCAAACATCTCCCATCGAACTAACTCATTTAATCTTCTACCTGGTGGCTCAGCGGTAAAGAACCTGCCAGCAATGCAGAAGACACAGGTTCGATCCCCAGGCTGGGCAGATCTCTTGCAGAAGGAAGAAGCAACTCACTCCAGTATTCTTGCCTGAGAAATCCCATGGACAGAGGAGCTTGGTGGGGCTACAGTCCACGAGCTCACAAAAGAATCAGGACACGACTTAGTGACTAAACAAGTTTATGAGACAGCTTCTGTGATGAGCTCCATTTTATTTAGGCTGTTGAAGAAACAGAGCCCTGACCAGAGAGATTCAGTAACAAGTGCAAAGGCTGGGATGTGGTCCAAATAGCCTGGTTTCAGGCAACAACCAGGTGAAGAACTGAAGACAGTCAGCCCGAGGCCCTTCGTCCTTGCTCAGAGGCTTCCATCTCTGTCTCCAGCTGCCTCCCCATCTACCTGTGCCCCAGGAGAGCACTGCACCTCTCCCCCTTATCCCGGATGTAGAAGAAACGTGACCAGGGTTGAGAGAAGCAAGGGACCAGTGTTTCTGTTTTGAGTGCAGTCGTGTGGAGGGGAGCCTGGCTTTACCAGCAGATGCGTGGGCACCTAGCCTCTAGCTGCACCTCCCATTTTGGCTTCTAATTCTGAGACGCGAACAGCGTAAGAATACCCCCCTCCCCAAGCTCACCCCGGCCTGCGGAAAACTTGGCAGCCTCCTTACTGTCTGTTTTGTCTTCTCATCCGATAGAAATGCACAGCTGAGGGAGGTGGGGGAAGGGCCCAAGGCCCGAGTGTACCACCATGCCAGCCGTGATAACGGGCTGTGTGGATTTTCTGCAGCTCCCTCTGGCTGCTCAACCCAAGCTTAGATCAGGAGAAAAAAAAGCACGTGACCTGCCCCAGCTCAAGGTCCTTGAGGAGCGGGAAGGAGAATGCCAAGGTGAATCTATGATTGATATGCCAAAACACAGGCTGGGAGCCTGAAGACTGTCCCTACCATAAAGCAGGGCTCTGCCTGAAAGGCTGCCGCCCTGTCACAAGTTTTTTTTAATCAGTGGCCCAGAAGAAAGACACAGAAGGAATCACTGTGGCAAATGGGAGTGGGAGGGGCACTCGGGAGTTGATGAAGGCCATGAGGATCAGAGTAGGTCTTTTGAAGGCAAGTGAGTGCTTTTTATTTTTTTGGCTGTGTCATGCACCATGTGGGATCTTAAATTTCCCAACCAGGGATCAAACCCAGGTCTCCTGCATTGGCAGCACAGAGTCTTAACCACTGGACCACCAGGGAAGTCCCCGGAGTGCTTTAACTTTAGGAAGTCTTTTCAACTGTTAAAGACAGAAGCAATAAGAGGGGAAAGAATGAGGGCGCAGAAAGACCCTTCCCAAACATCTGGTCCCTCCACCTGAGCTGTGACCACTCCTATCTGGGTGCTCCTAAAGGCAGCTGGCTGGGTTAGATCACCTCAAGCGTGATTTTTAAAAACTATATATTCTGCTTTATAGATGGGGGATAGGGGAGGGTGGAATCAGGAATGTGTATTTTTAAGCAAGCTTTCCAGAATTCTGCCACCCAAGCTGAAGAACCACTGGTGTAGCCCACTGGTTTAACTTGTCCTAGTGGACCAAACCCCGTGTTTAAGCAAAAAAGCTTTACACAAAAGCTCAGAGAACAAAACAGACCATACAGATGAAAAGCCTGAAGGTGGGAAGACAGTGGTAACCTGCATGCAGGAAGAAGCAGGGAGCCTGGCTTTGGAGCCTTTTGGAGTAAAGAGAGTAGCTTCGAATGGTAAGGCTCAGTGGTCAAAGAATTTGCCTGCCAATGCAAGAGATGTTAAGAGACACAGGTTTGATCCCTGGGTTGGGAAGATCCCCTGGAGGAGGGCATGGCAACCCACTCCAGTATTCTTGCCTGGGAAATCCCATAGACAGAGGAGGCTGGCAGGCTGCAGTTCATAGGGTCATGCCTATGCATGCCAGGGCAGGGCCAGGCCACCCCTGGCCACGCAACAGGTCACTACAGCTTTGGCTCCTCTCTGGCCCAGGACAAGCACCAGAGGGACTGCTGACCCCACCTCCCTGATCCTTCAAGTCTGTCAGGATTCCCGTCAGTCAGACTCAGCTTCCTGAGAGAAGCCTCGCCTACCAGGGCAGTTCAGCTGACACCACACTGGTAATAACTACACTGAATCCTTAGTCCTTTGAGTAATGCCTTCCCTCCCCCTGGGGGGTGGGGGGCAGTGCCTACTGTGGTGTTTCCAGGACACAGCATCAGGTCTCGCACAGAGCACACCGCCATCAATACTCCACACGGTGGAGGGAAACGGGCCACCCCTCCCTGCCACGCTTACCTTCCCTCCCCAGCAGGCAGCCCCTAAGAACAGTTAGAAAGAACAGCAAAACTTGGGCTTAGAGGGTGTCACTGGGACCTGTGAAAATCCTTCACAAATGACTTTTTGCTTTTACCTTTGCAACTGCCTAGCCCGGGGACAAGTACCAGCAAACCAGTTAGTTAAATGACTCATTGACTTGCTAATGAGATTGCTCCTGGGCCAGTTAAAGGAGACAATCAAAAGGGACGTCGCGGGAGGGAGTGAACAGGCTTGGCAAAACGTTGATGCTGGCTGGAGCCAGGTGACCGACGCCAGAGGTGTATTACAATATTCTCTCTTACTTTTGGGGTTATTTGCAAATGTTCTTAATAAATAATGGAAATTTTAAAAACTAAATACAGGAAAAAGAGATGCCTCCAGGGACTGGCTTACACCAACTTTTCCTGGTTGAGGAGCCACTGCATTTCCGTATTTCTAGAAGTCCTCACTGTTGACATTTCCAGCAGTTTAATCTTCACTTTGTCACTTCAAGAATTATTTACTGAGCACCTACCAGATACATGGCATTAAGCTAACACTTAGAATGTATGATAAATAAGACTAGGCTTCTGGAGTTTACTGTTCTAAAAATCATTCAGGGCTTCCCTGGTGGCTCAGAGGGTAAAGAATTCGCCTGCAATGCGGAGACCTGGGTTCAATTTCTGGGTTGGGAAGATCCCCTGGAGAAGGGAATGGCAACCCACTCCAGTATTCTTGCCTGGAGAATCCCCATGGACACAGGAGCCTGGCAGGCAAAGAGTCGGACAAGACTGAGTGACTAAGCACAGCACCAGTGACTAAGACTCCAAACTCCCAATGCAGGGGGCCTGGGTTCAGTCCCTGGTCAGGGAAATAGATCCCACATGGAGCAACCAAGACCAGTCACAGCCAGATAAACCAATCAATTTTTTTAAAAAAAGGCCATCAGTCAATTCCAGATGCTGACCAGTCCTGGTGCTGTGGAAGCACAGAGCTCCTCTGGGGTCAGAAGTCTCCTTGGTCAGGGGCGGGCGCAAAGGGGTCTGGGTATCTGTCAGGGTGACGGGAACATGGGAGGCCAGAGACGAGGCCTGCTATGCAGTCGGCACAGCAGCCACTGAAGGGTTTTCAGCAGAGGAGGGACAGGTGATCCAGGCTCAATCAGGGTAGGAGAGGAGCAATATTCCTGAAATACTGGCTTCCCTGGTGGCTCCAGTGGTAAAGAATCCACTTGCCAGTGCAGCAGACGCCAGTTCAATTCCTGGGTCAAGAAGAGCCCCTGGAGAAGGAGATGGCATTCCACTCCGGTATCCTGGCCTGGGAAACTCCATGGACAGAGGAGCCTGGTGGGCTACAGTCTGTGGGGTCGCAAAGAGTCAGACATGATTGAGCATCTAAACAACAGCAAATGTATAGGGATTGGTGAGAGCAAACGAGCTGAGAAAGGGCTATCAAGGGGAACGCCTTAGAGAAGGAAGGATCCAGCTTGGAGAAATTACGTGTTATCAGTCAGGAAGAGACCTTTAAGAAGGGGTGTACGGCTGGCGCTGCTTGGGATTCACAGTACAGTTTTCATCAAGAATGCCAGTCAGGGGACTTCCCTGGTGGCCCAGAGGTTGGGAGTCTGCCTTGCAGCGCAGGGGATGCAGGTTCGATCCCAGATCGGGTAACTAAGATCCCACATGCTGTGAGGCAACTAAGCCCAAGCACCACAACTATTGAGTACTCATGCTACAACGAAGACCTGATGCAGTCAAAAAAAAAAAAAAAAAAAAAAAAAACGCGCCACGGTCCAGACTGCTCCTTAACTCTCAGCGTGACTCTAGTGCAGGGTGGCCACCTCTGAAACCCCTCCCACCAGGGGATGCCGAGACCCAGCCGGCCCTTCCGAAGAAGCCTCCAGTCTGCAGCAGCTAATCCGTGTCCCAGACCTACATTTCTGTAATGCAGGGATCTGGGGGTGTGGCATCTGAGGGGCCCACGAGTTCTGCACAAGCACGGTTTGGTCCTGTGTTTCCATTTTGGTAACAAGGAGCAGTGCCGTGGCCTCTGGCCACCCAGCTCGCGCCAGGCAGCGCCCGTGTCTCCCGCTCACAGTGCAGCCAGCAGCACGGCACCCACCATTTGACAGCAGTGCAGCTGGGTGGGATCGCCTTCCTTTTACATTTCTTTACCTCGGAAAACTGGTTATTTTACAGTTGTCTATAAGACCAAAAGCAAGTTTTGTTTTTTTTTAAACCCAGTTTTATGTTTGTACATGCTTAAAGAATGTGATAAAAATTACTCAAGTCAACACTGTGAAGTAGGCAAATCCATGAAAAATATTTTCTTTAAGAGAAGCCAATACATGATTTAGGCTTGAGAAATAGTGTCCTTGATAACAAGCAATTTCAATAAAGTGTGACAGGTGGTTTAGCAGCACAGGTAGAGGCTTACTGGAATACACAGCAGCGGCCTCCGCCCTAGGCTGGGGAGTCAGAGCACGAGGGCATGAGAAGATGCTTTGCCAGAGTGAGCCAGGCTCAAGAGAGGCCAAAAAGAAACCAAGGGAGATGGCCCGGAGGCTGCAGAGTTCAAGGGCCCGAGAGACAGGAGGGACAAGGCTACGGGCAGAAGACTGGCAGCAGGCTTCCTAGGTAATCCTGGCTCTTAGGTGCCTGTCTTTGGCCTGTGCTGTTCTATATCCTGTGAGTTAAAGCCCACCTCTTCTGGGAGGCCTTCTGAGGCTCCAGGCCTGCTCAGAAGCCCTGCCCTCATCTCTGCTGCCATCTGTCCCAGCGGTGATCACTTCTCCCAAACATCAGGGACCAGGTCTTCCCCAGCTGTCCCATTCCAGACTAGACACGGCCCAGGGTAGGCCTGTGTCTGGATCCTCTCCGGGGCCCCAGCTCTGCCCAGCATATAGCGCTTGTCGGTACAGAGGGTCTTGGAACTGCTGGGCAAGACCTGTGATCTAGGAGAGGATGAGAGGGAGAGCAAAAGCACCGCCCTTGCCAAACACCTTCCAGTAAGCCTTGAATTCTCGGTCTCGCACCCTGACCTACTATCAAAGTGCTCCCAACATCTCCCTTTCTCAGATGAGGAAACACGAAGCTCAGAGAGGAGGCAGTGACTTGGCCAAGGTCCAGGCTTCCTCTTGTGGAGAAGATGGGATCTAAGTCAGGGTCTGTAACTCTAGAGCCTTTCTCACAGACAGACTCCGATTAACCACTGCCCAGCAGGTATAAAGTCAGGTGACAGGAATTCAGAGGGCTGAATACTCACCATGAGGCTTTGTAAAAGAGGGAAAACAGCTGGAAGATGTGGGAGGTTCGGAGCCGGGTAAGGGAAAGAGAGGTAGGGCCATGGGCTGGAGTAACGGGCCAGGGAAGAACAGGCGTGGAAGGGGAGGTGGTGGGCAGGGAGATGGGCCTTTGCTAGGCTGGGGGGCCGGCTCTGGGTCGGTGTCTTACCTCAGCATCATGAAAACAACAAACACACCTGCAGGTTGGCAACAGGGACAATCCAAAGTAGCTAATTCCCCTCACTCTGACCAAAAGTGGGTATCAGGCTCCTTTGAGCATCTTCATGGTTGTGGTTTACAGAGCACTTTCACAGCCAGTTCTGAATCTCTTCCTCACAGCAGTTCAGTCAGGCAGTCTAACCCCACTTTACAAATGGGAAATCAAAGTGTGGTTCACAACTCCTGCATGGCAGAATGGGGTTTTGACCCCAGAACCTCTCCCTTCTGCCCTTTCCTTCACTGTGATTCCAACTCCTTTTTAACCAATCTGCAGATCACCAGCTGCCCCTGGAAACCAAACTGCCATCGAAGCACCAGTCTGGGGCTAGAGGCCGAAGCCCACTCACTGCCTTTTCACCTTCTCCTGGCCTCCTGCACTGATGATGACACCCAGACATTAATAGCAATTCCCTGCCTCTTCAGAACACTCCAGAATCTGAAATCTAGCTGTGAAGTCTTCATGCAGTTGTCTTCCCGTGAGGCAGAAAGGCTGGCTATTCTCACCTGACCCAAGAAGAAACTGAGGCCCAGGGAGGGCAGGTGACCAGCCCAAGGCCACACAGCTGAGTCAGTGACAGGCCTGGGATGGGACCAGAACCTGAGTCTCCTGTGACCCCCTGCTTACCTGCAGCACCGACAGATTGGTCTGTCCAGAAAGGCTCAGCTTCTCCTGTTCTGAAGGGTAGGCGTTGTAGCGGTGCAGGTACAGCCAGTCCCGGAGGATCTTCACTGACTCCTTGGGCAGGTTCCCTCTGCGCTTCCTCTTGCCTGCCAGGGAGAGGAGGCCTTCCTCCTCGCCCAGGTCACTGTCTGACATGGTGTCTAGGGGCAAGGCGAGACCCCAGGCAAGTCTGAAACAGGTGACAAAGGAAATGGGGACATTATTACCATGCGCTGCCTGTGACCCTTTCCTCAGCACGTCATTAGAGCCTGGGACGCCAAAAATGGGGTAATCGAAACTCAGTCCCAGGCCACGCTAAAGCCTGGGCAAGGTAGAAGAAGAGCCTAAAGTGTCTCTAGTTCATCAGGCCAGAAAAAACTATTGAAACAAATGGCAGATCAATAATAAATAGAACCAGACAGTAATGACAGCTACCACCGAGGCCTGTTTTCTATGCTCTGTACTGAGCACTTCACATTTGTTATCTCATTCAGTCCTCACACATGCCCTTGTGAGGGAGACAGTAATATCATCATCCTTTTATAGATAAGAAAAACGAAGGCCCAGAGAGATTCAGAAAGTCATCCAAGATGCTATGGCTGTTAAACAGTTACCATGGGACCCAGTAATTTCACGCCTAAGGTAGCTGGTTATGAAGATAAGTGAAAACCCATGTCCACACAAAACCTGTACAACATTATTCATTAATAGTAACATTATTCATAATAGTCAAAGGTGGAAGCAACCCAAGTGTCCTCCAACAGATGTATGGATAAATGAAATGTGGTCTCCCCATAATACAGTAGAATATTATTTGGCTGTAAAAAGGAAGTCGTGATACAGGCTACACTATGCATGAAACTGCAAATACCACGCTAAGTAAAAGAACCCAGTCACAAAAAACACATACTGTGTAATTCCATTTTTATGAAATGTTCAGAATGGGCTGGAAGAGGACAGAAGAGTGATTGCTAAAGGGTACGAAGTTTCTTTTCCAGGTAATAAAGTCATTGATTGGTTTCTTTAAATGTGTAAGCTGGGGACTTCCCTGGTGGTATAGTGTGGATAAGAATCCGCTTGCCAATGCAGGGGAAACAAGTTTGATCCCTGGTCAGGGAAGATCCCATATGCCGAAGAGTTACTAACGAAACCCGTGCACAACTACTAAGCCCGGCTCCCCAACAAGAGAAGGCACCACAATGAGAGGCCCTCGCATCACAACAAAGAGAAGCCCCCCACCATCCAAGGCAGCAACGAAGACCTAGTGCAACCCAAAAAATAAAGTGTAAGCTGTATGGTATGTGAATTACACCTCAATAAAGTTGTTATGGGTGGGGGGCGGAATCTGACCTCCAGGATATGGTATGGAAGCACGGTTTGGACCCTGATAGCTTGCTCTGCCCCCATGCCTTCTTGCTTCCCAGGTCTCCCAAGACCCAGTGTGGAGTCTGGAAACCCTAGCAATCAGTGCCTCAAAAATCCAGAAAAATGAGCAAAGGCTAGGCTCTGGTTCCTCCGGCTTGGCTGTGTGACCTGGGGCAACCAACCTTCCCTCTCTGGGCCTGCGCTTCCTAGTCATCTGTCAATGGAAGGAAGGTGTTTCCCTAGACACTCCCAACTCAGTTGCTCATCCGCACCCTCCCCGGCCAAAGCTCTCCTCCGCAAAGGCAATAAGAGATTTACATTTTTAAAACCAAAAGTTCCAGGACAAGCTGATGCCAGAATCTCAAGGCTCCTCCCTCCTCAGCCTTTTAACAGCTCCCTCGCAGTCTGGGCCAGCAGACTCTGGCATCTCCCAGGTTTTGTTTCCTCGACTTGGGCCAGAGCCCAGATATCTGGGCTGGCTAGGCCAGGCTTTCGAGGGAAGGGTCTACTCTCCCAGCCAGGCCACCTGGAGGTGAGACAGGCACTGGTGAGAGATGCCGCTCCGCAGAGAGCACCAACAGCAGGCTGCTTTCTGAGGTCAGGTTTCTGAGATTTAGCTGGCCAGGGCAGTCAGGACCTGAGCTCAGGCAAGGATGCAGCCCTGGCAGGCTGGGAGTTTACCCGAGGTGATCTGCACAAATTCCACCCTGGCTGCCAGTCAAATCCCAGTCTGCAGGGTTCCAGTGGGTGGCCTGCGGAGATGACCCTGCACAGACTTCCCCACCGCAGTGTCTGCGCCCCAGCCATGATATACACCGACAAATACAGCAGACACCGTTCACAAACCCCAAGCCGGGAGGTTCGCCACCTTCACACCCCACATTCCCACCCAGCCTCACACCAGGCAACTCTTAACAGCACTCCGATAACTGGCACCAACCCATCGCTCAGCTCCTGGAACCCCCACGATTTACACCGACAAATCCAGCAGACACACAGTTTACAAATCCCACCTCCAGCACGAACAACTGGTACCACGCAACCAGTTCCTGGATATACGCCCACCCAAGAACTCCAAACGACTCACCCCGCCACGAACTCTCAGACTGGGAAAACTCCCGACGGCATCACACCAGTGATCAGTTCTTACCCTCACTGGCCTGCGGCAGCACCCTCTGAACACAACACCCGGGGCACCACTCCACGACGCCGGACCTGCAAGCACTCCCGCATCGACTTTCTGACAACTCCCCGCAGCTCGGCCGACACTCCCCCGGGCCGAGCCCTCGCGCGGCGTTCCCAGCAGTTCACACAAAGCGCGCAGCCTCCCCCGCGGCCCAGACCCGAGTCGGAGCACATGGCTCACGGGGCGGCGGGGGAATCGGCCTGCGCTCGGGGAGCCGGCACCCCTCGTCTCCCCCCACCCCCCCGCCACCCTGCGTCACACTCGGCGCTTCGGCTCCCCGGCGGTCCGCCACCCCCGTGGGGCGGGGGCTCGGGAAGAAAGAAAACTCACGTGTCTGTCCCGGGGCAGGAAAAAGTTTGGTTCCCACCCCCCTTCCCCCGCCGCTCGGCGCTGGCTGACTCTTCGGGGCGCGGGGCCGGCCGAGCCTGCGCGCTCGGCTTTGTGCTCCGAACTCGGCCCGGAGGGGGAGGGGAGGGGGCTGGGCTCCCACCTCCGCACCGCCCCCCCCCCCACCAGCCCTGCGCCCAGACTCCATGTTGGCCGCCCCCTGCCCCGGGGACGGCGCGCTTCCCCCCCCTCGAGGGAGGCTCGGCTCCGACTCGGCCTGCCCGAAGGACCCGGCGCGCACAAACTTTCTTCGGGTCGCCGGCCCCACGCGCCCCGCTCCCTTGGCCCGCCCGGGAGTGACAGATGCCTCAGAGACAGACTTTCCTTTGTTCCAAAGGAAAAGGGAACTCGCGCGGGCTCCCCGGCACCCCCCAGCTCCGAGACCTTCCCGCTGCCCCCACCCGCAGCTGTCACTCTCGGGGGGCCCCTCCCTGGCTCGGCCGCGGCGGGGGGCGGAGGGGGGGGCGACCGGC
The DNA here is from genome assembly GCF_027580195.1 of Bos mutus. Lineage (NCBI taxonomy): Eukaryota > Metazoa > Chordata > Mammalia > Artiodactyla > Bovidae > Bos > Bos mutus. The sequence goes on along the minus strand of NC_091629.1, from coordinate 49,999,824 downwards.
GGTTAGCAACGTGCACTTTTGAAACCAAACAAACCCGCCCCCCGCGCGCTCAACCCCGACCCCGGGGCTGGGGCGGCCCTTTCCCGGGGTGGGATCCTCGGGAGCTGGGTCCCCCCCACCACCGAGGGGCCCCGAGCGAACTTCCTCCGGGAGGAGGGGGGGAGGGCGGGAGAGCCGCGCCCCCCCCCGTACCCCGACTGGCCCCCACCAGCACACCGCAGTCGGGACTCACAAACACACCCTGGCTCACACACCCACAATCGCACGCGCTAGGACGACGCCCCCTCCCCCGCCGGGCCGAGAGAAAGAAACTTTCCAAGTTGTCCGCGCGCCCCCCCGCCCCCATCCGGCCCCCCCAACTCCGGCGCCCCGCACTGACTTTCCCCAAGCGGCTTTTCCGTCCACGCGGCCTCGGGCTTGGTCCCGGGCGTCCCGGCAGGGGGCGGGGGGCGCCGGGGGAGCGCGCCGCGTACCTGCCGGGCCTGACACTCGGGCCTGACAGCTCGCGGCTGGAAAGCACCTCGCGGCCTGACGTCAGATCCCCTCTCCTCCCCTCGGCGCTCCGCTCGCCCTCCCCCACCCGCCCGGAGGGAGAAAACAAACTTTGTGCGGAGCGCGGTGCGCTACGCCCACCCCCCGCGGGGCGGGCCCTCGGCGGCTGGGGGCTTGGCCCCGCCCACCGCGCCCGGAGGGGGCGGGGCCGGGAGGGCACCTTCTTCCTGCGCCCACCCCCGCCCGCAGGAATGCCGCATGGCCTCCGGAGAGGAGCGCTGGGACCCCGGTCGGGACGGTCCGCTTGGGGGGCAGGAAGTGGCCCGTTCCTCCTTTCGGAGAGCGTTTCCGGAGCGCCTACTGTGTGCCCCACGCTGGGGGGTGGGGGCCGTAATGAGGAGAAGTCTTGCAGATCTTAACGTTTGTTAGTCTGTTCCCTCCACCGGGATCTCCCGCCGGCGGGTTGATTGTTTCCCTTGCTCGCAGAGGAAACTGAGGCCCAGTTGGTCCGGGGATTTACTGCCCGCCCCCCAACTGGTAAGGACTTCGGTCTGAATATGACGCTGGTTCTGTCCTCAAGGTCTCATAGAGTCGGGTAGAGGTCACCCCTCAAACACAACCGCAAAGCACGTAGCCCTAGAGTTATCACACAAGGGGCAACCAAAGGGAAAAACAGCCAGTGTTTAAGGAGTGTTTGTAAGGCAGTGACGTTAAGCGAGGCACTGCGTGTGTGTCACCCTCGGCTCTTGCGGTAGGGGCTTATATGTCAGTCCTTGGTTTGCCCGTGAGCGATTCTTGGCGATTACTTGTTACAGGGTCAACCACTGTCATTCAGCCCAGGTGTGTCCAGTAGCTCAGGCCAAGCCCTTATCTGATTGAGACCGGCCCTTGAAGGAGGCAGACCACCTGAGAGCTCTCAGTGCTCCTGGCTGGTATCTTTTTACTCTGCCCAGGACACCCAACTCCAGTATCTGTCCCTTGGTCTCCCCAACCCTACCCACTCTCTTCCCTGCTCTTTGCTCTCTGTTCCACATTCTGTGAAATAATCTGTTGACCAAGCTGCTGGCCTTTCGGGGAGACTTTGTGCCCCACAGAGCCTAGCACAGAGTCTAACACAGAGTTAGCCTAAAAATGGGCAAGGCCTTTGCTGGGCCTCTGGTTCCTATAAGACCCTTGAGCTTGGAAATCAGCAGGTTTGAAATGGCTTTTGGTCTTAACTGCACTTTAACTATGGAGAACTCAGAATAAAGATCTAGTTTGCTCCCCAGGCCCTAAGCCCATCAGAATGCTGACTAAATGATTGTTAAGGTGCACCTGGGTTCCTCATTGAAGCCGCACCAACCTGCAAATGCTTAGAACCCAGTCGGCCACACTGCTCTCCTTGCTGCGATCGCCAGGGTGCCAGTTCTGCCGCCCAGTGCTTCCATTTCAGATGGGGAAACCAGGGCCTGACTAAAGGCCCCAGACAATTTATTGGGGTGCTCTGTCCACAGCCTTCTGAGAGAGAAAGGGAGGTTTACATGAATTCTCAGGTAAGAAAGGTAAAAACCTCAAGGCCCTGGTCACTAGGATCACAGAGGGGATGAGGGCCTAGGTGAGGGGGACCTGGAAGGGGAAGCAGCTGCAGCCAGGTGAGCCTGGCAGTGTGACTGTTCCCAGCACTTGGCGACAGGCATTGTGCCAAGTGCATGGGATGACCCTGTGTATTCAGCCAGCGGCAGCCCCCTAGGCCAGTATTTCCCAGCTCTTGTGCCACAGCAGGTATCAGTCCATCAGGACGAAGGGAAGGGAGCAGCTCCTTCCTCCTTTTAGCCCGAAGCACAGCCACCTGGGAACCGATAACAAAGCAGCTTCAGGAGCCCCTCCCAGACTTCCTGGAGGGGGAGGGGGAGGGGGAGTCAGGAGGTACGGGGCTGCTGGTAGGGTATCAAGATGGTGCATTGTAAACAAATTCCGCAGGTAAAGCCTAAGTACTCCTAGAGTTTGAGAATTACTGTACAACATTTCTCAACTGGTAAGTACCAGAATTTATGTGCATCCTTTGAGCCAGGAAATGTACTTCTAGGAATGTCTTGAGAAATGGTTGCAGAACCATTTCTGCAACCATGAATGCTTCCTCAAGATTGTTCTCTGCAGCACTATTTACTTTGGTGGAAAATGTGAAACACTCTCTGCCTCTCACTGGGAGCCGATTGCTCACGGTCACTCTGGGACCTCTGCACAGCGGTACGTTGTACTGGAGTAAGTCTGAGCGCTACCTAGGGGATGGCCTAGGTTTATTTATTATGTCGCTTTGTGGCGTCCTAGCACGAAGGGGGGGTTGGGTATACTTGCTGAGAACTTTCGTGGGAAAGCTTTTCCAGCTGGGAGGTTATTTTGTCATTTTTCTCTCATCCAGTTTTGCGCCCTGCCCTGCTGCCTTTTTTCATGTTTGGAAAAGCTGTGTCCTTGAGAGGGAAGGACTAGCCTGGTGATGAACCTGGGGTCCTGACTCCTGGGACAGGTCTGGGGTGGAGCTTGTAGAGGAAAGAGAGGTGGGCGGGGCCTGAGAGCCCAGGCTAACCTGGTGGCCCCCAGGAGGCCATTTTAGGAAGAGTCCCAGGAACTCAAGGGCCCTCAGGCTAGACAAGGGACTGGACAGGTTGCCGAAGGCAGGCCAGCCTCTGCACCTGAAAACCCAAGTCAGAGGCTTGTTGGGATGGGGGTCTTTCTTGATTGTTCCTGTTTCTAGTGAACTGGATTGTTGCATAGGTTCAAATGAATGTCATGCAAATGTATTTCTCTTAAAAAAAAAGGAATGAAAAAGGAACTTCCCTGATGATCTGGTGGTTAAGACTTCCATGCTTTCAATTCAGGTTGCACCGGTTTGATCCCTGGTTGGGGAACTAAGATCCAGCATGCTGCGGGACGAGGCCCCAAAAATGAAAACAACAAAAAAGCCAGCCAGTACCTTTCTCACCTGTTAGTGTTAGTTGCTCAGTCGTGTCCGACTGTCTGCGATCCCATGGACTGTAGCCTCTGTCCATAGAATTCTCCCAGCAAAAGTACTGGAATGAGTTGCCATTTCCTTCTCCAAGGGATCTTCCCAACCCAGGGATCAAACCCAGGTCTCCTGCAGTGCAGGCAAATTCTTTACCGTCAGAGCTACCGATGAAAATGGGAAAAGGGACCAATATTCACCAGAAGCCAACCTGAGCCAAAGTTACAGCCAGTGGCACAAAGGAGATGGGGCTCCGGGAGTGAAAGCAGAAGCATCCAGCAAAGGCCAGGGTCAGTAAGTAACTCAGGACACAGTTGTATTGGATCAGCTTGAAGAGCCTTGAAAGCTGAGGTGAAGAATTTGGATTTGGCAGTGTGAGTAAGTAGGGAGCTCCTAAAGGTTTCCGAGACAGTGGCTGAGGAGAGGTGGGAAGAGATGGGAGGCAGGGTGATCAGGTGAGGCACATCTGGGTAATTCAGACCAAACAGATGGCCACCTGTGTCAGGTCTAGGAGATATGTGGCTCTCTTCTCTGAGGTTCTGCATTTTTAGCTCCTGTGAATTTCAGTTTATCAACATCTTACTTTAAAAGCCTTCAAGTGTTTTGTTGAGCAGTTACAATACAATTTGCTTTGTATTAGCTTTCTCCTAGTTGTTGGGTATTCACTTATCTAATTTTTCAGAAAGTATTTTTTTACTTTTTGGCTGCATTGGGTCTTAGTTGCAGCTCATCGGCTTCTCTGATCGTCGTACATGGGCTCCAGGTCTCTGGCTCAGTAGTCGCTGTGCACGGGTTTCCCAGGTGGGCCAGTGGTAAAAAAACAAAAAAACCCGTCTGCCAGTGCACATTCAGCCGCTCAGTCATGCAGTCGGTCAGTCAGTGCAGGAAATGTAAGAGACTCGGATTCAACCCCTGGGTCGGGAAGATTCCCTGGAGAAGAGCATGGCAACCACTCCAGTATTCTTGCCTGGAGAATCCCATGGACAGAGGAGCCTGGAAGGTTGCAAAGGGTCGGACATGACTGAAGCGGCTTAGCACACACGCAAGCATGGGCTTAGTTGCCTTGAGGCACATGGAATCTCAGTTCCTCCAGCACAGATCAAACCCGCATCTCCTGCACAGGAAGGTGGATGGACCGCCAGGGAAGTCGCCGCATTCATCTAATTTTTGAGCATCCAGTGCTTTGACAGGGTGTGCTTCAAGATGGCGAACCCACCCCCTAGGTTGTCGTGAAGGGTTTGGGCTGCAGCACCCAGTAGTGGAAATGATATGGGAATTGGGGTTTGGAGACAACTAGCCTGGTGATGGAAATGGCAACCCATTCCAGTGTTCTTGCCTGGAGAATCCCAGGGACAGGGGAGCCTGGTGGGCTGCTGTGGGGTCGCAGAGAGTCAGACACGACTGAAGTGACTTAGCAGCAGCAGCAGCAGCAGCCTGGTGATAGAGGCAAGTCATCCAAAGCCACTGAACCTCAGTTTTCTCATCTGTGGAAACATCTGGCTTTGGTGGGGGTCAGAGAAAATAAAGGCTGGGTAAAAACCCTTTTGTGAATAGCATCCAGCATTTGTAGAAGAGCAGATACCATTATCAAGATGTCTTAGCTCTGCTTTTTTTTTTAGTGATTATTTATTTTTGGCTGTTCTGGGTCTTCGTTGCCGCGTGTGGGTTTTCTCTATTGTGGTGCTTGGGCTTCTCACTGCAGTGGCTTCTCTTGTTTCGGAGCTCAGGCTCAGTAGTTACGGGCTCGGGCTTAGTTGCCACACAGCATGTGGGATTTTCCCAGACCAGGGGTCGAACCCATGTCCTCTGCCTTGGCAGGCAGATTCTTAACCCCTGGACCACCAGGGAAGTCTTCAGTTCTGCTTCTGACAGCTGTGCAGCATTTGGCACTCCGAGTTCCCATTTCTTTCTCTTCGTCTGAGGAAATTGAGAGGGTAGGTCATGATAATCCTAAAGGTCTCTTCCTCCTTTGGCATTTTACCATCTGAGGCTTACATGTTTTTGAAAGCGACATATTGTATATATAATATCTGTTTGCCCATAGTTCAGGTAACACTGGGTTAAAGATTAGAACGCTAGATTAAGATTTTAAAAATCTTTAAAATTGTTATCTTTTCAGGATTAAGTGCTGAGGAATATTACTTAAAAATTGTATATGTCTGCATGACTTTCTTAAGTAGTTTTCTAGTTACAGTTGATTATTTGATTTTCTTCTTGTGCAGTTTGCATTTCAGAAGGTCCCCAAGTTACAGCATCTTAACTTGGGGATGTTGATGTGGCAGGGATGAGTCAGTAACCTGCGGGTAGAAATACCACAGTCTCTTCTCTTGATGCCCTCTGGCTTCTGGCCAGGTTGATTAGCGAGTGTTCTGCTTTTAATTCCGGGATTGAAGAAAATCCCTTTCTATTTTTCTGGTAGGCCCTACCTGTAGACCTCTGGGTCCTACAGAAATCAGCCTCCAGAGCTGGCTGTTGTGGGGACTGGGAGACTTACTGATTATATTTTTCTTCATTCTTTTTATTAGGGTCTCAGGGGATAGGATAGATGGGGATCAGATTCTATTTGGCATTCTTTCATCTTTTTTATACATGGGAACTTTCTTACCTCCTAAAGTATGTTTTACATTATAAAAGCAAATACACTGTGTTAATTATGGCAAGATGAACAATGCAAAAGCACGGAAAGAAAAAATGAGTAAGCTCCCCCTTATTCCCACCTTCCTGCATTAGCAGTGATGGCAGGTATGTTTTCTTCCTCACCTTTCTCCGTGTTCATGTAGACACGTGCAAATATCTACACACATCCTGAGAGGTGTTTTTCTCTCCTCCCTCTTATTTAAATTTTTCCTGATTGTCAACAATTGCAGTTAACATTTTGAAGTAAATATCTTTGCAATTCTGAAAATTTCCTTAAGTAGATTCTCTGAAGTAGAATTAATGGGACGAAGAGTTGGAGTGCATATTTGTAAGGCATGTTAACGAAGTGCTCTCCTTAACAACAATTGTGGTGTTTGAGTGCTTGTCTTACCTTGTCCTTAGCCGCGAGTGTTAGCAGTTTTGTGTTAATCTCTGCTCATTTGATGGCTGAAGAATCGTCTTTGGTTCTTTTAATCAGCATTTAAAAATAACCTGTTTTGCCTGTGCTGGGTCTTTGCTGCTGCGCATGGACTTTGTGTAGCTGCAGTGAGCAGGGATTCCTCTAGTTTCGGTGCTCGGGCTTCTCGTGGCGGCTTCTCTTGTTACAGAGCATGGGCTCCTCTAGGGCACGTGGGCTCAGAAGTTGTGGCCCATGGCATTGGTTGCCCCGAGGCCTGTGGACTCTTCCCGGGCCAGGGAATGAACCCACGTCTTGTGCATTGGTAGGTGGATTCTTAACTACTGGACCACCAGGGAAGTCAGATGTTTGTACTTGAAGGACCCTTACTTGCCTCTGTCTCTTCCAAGGCCTTGAAGAGGTCTTATGTTTCCATAAAATGTACAAATCAAGAAATTGCCCTTGTAATCACGTAAGGGGCTTCCCAGGTGGCTCAATGGTAAAGAATCTGCCTACCAGTGCAGGAGACTCAGGAGACGCGGGTTCAATTTCTGGGTGGGGAAGATTCCCAGGAGGAGGAAATGGCAACCCACTCCAGTATTCTTCCCTGGGAAATCCCACGGACAGAGGAGCCCCGAGGGCCACAGTCTATGAGGTCACAAAAAGTCGGACACGACAGCACGCATGCGATCACCTAAGACCACTGTCTCATTCCACCATGGCCTCCCTCCTCACTGCTCCCTTGTTCTAAGTAGCCTTCCGTTGGCTCTGGACATTGTTTTGGATCTGCCTAAAGATTTAGTTAGAATGTGTTTGCATGCTTGTGTGCTTAAGTCACTCAGTCTTGTAGCCCACCAGGCTCTTCTGTCCATGGAATTTTCCAGGCAAGAATACTGGCATGGGTTGCCATTTCCTCCTCCAGGAGGTCTTCCCAACCCGAAAATCAAACCCTCGCCTCCTGTGTCTCCTGCATTGCGGGCAGATTCTTTACCCACTGAGCCATTGGGGAAGCCCAGAGTGCATTTGGGTTGGGTTTATCTAGTTATGTGATTTGCAGTCACTTCCGCCAACAGCTCAAATACTGACAACTGTTCTGGCAGAGGGAAGCCTTTCATGACACAGAGTTACAGGAACAGAGGCGTTAATAGTAGCACCATATTAAAGATGTCCTATAGAATCCACACCGGAGGTACCTGAGTAAAGGAAGATGTGACAGGGTGTGAAACCTCCAGTCAGAAGCTGGTCTGTGGCAAGTTCTTCCAATCACGGAGACCATGAAATGGAAGCAGAGGGCTCAGTTTTTAACCAACACTTATTAAAAATGGAACTTTTCTTCTGCCAAGAATGTACTTAATAATGTAGTGTACACAGTTATAAGTGTACACGTCAGAAGAAAAACTGAGTCATCTTTATTTTCTCTCTGTTAAAGTTGTGTTACAAAGCTATTATCATAAGGCCAAAGAAAGTGCCCCCAGGGACTTCCCTGGTGGTACAGTGGCTGAGACTCTGCATTCCCCAGTCAAGGGGCCCGGGTTCAGTCCCTGGTCAGGGAACTAGATCCCACATGCTACAGCTTAGACCTTGTATGCTGCAGTGAAGACTGATGATTCACATGATAAAGCTAGAACCCAGCGCAGCCAAATAAGTAAGTAAATGTATTTTTTTGAAAAGTGCCTCCAGGGACTTCCCCGGTGGCTTAGTGGTAGAGAATCCGCCTGCCAGTGTAGGAGACACGGGTTCGATCCCTGATCTGGAAGAATCCCACATGCCGAGGAGCAACTAAGCCTGCGCACCACTGCTATTGAGCCTGTGCTCTAGAGCCCTCAAGCCACAGCTACTGAAGCCCACACGCCTTGAGCCTGTGCTCTGCAGCAAGAGAAGCCACCGCAATGAGAAAGCCTGTGCACCGCAACTAAAGAAAAGCCCAAGCAGCAACGAATACCCAGTGTAGGCAAAAATAAATAAATAAAATTATAAAGAAAAAGAGAAGACTTTTAAAAGTGCCCCCAAAAGTAGGAAAAAAGACTACTTTTGTGATAGTGGTATTTGTGATGTGAGATTTGTTAGTTGTTTAAAAATTTGCAGTTTACTATCTTTTTTTCTCATTTTGGATACAGTCATATTTGTGCTAATTTTATATATTTAATATAACATTTTTTTCTTAATAAAGGCCCCTCAAATTACTTAAGTTTCAGTTCTGACAAAACCCTTACGTGGTTTCAACCCTTAGGATGAATATATTGTTCGAGATTAAGCCTTAACCCCTCAAGAAGACGCACAGCGTCTGTCCCCTCTGGTGCTGCAGTGTAGATGCTCAGTCGTGTCCAATTCTTTGCAGCCCAGGGACTTAGCCCGCCAGGCTCTGCTGTGGGATTCTCCAGGCAAGAATACTGGAGTGGGTTGTCATTGCCTTCTCCAGGGGATCTTCCTGATTTAGGGATCGAACTCATGTCTCCTGCTTGGCAGGTGGATTCTTTACCACTGTACCACCTGGAAAGCCCTTTGGAAATGAAATTTTTTGCCTTTTACTCTGATTTTGACACGGAAATAAAACTTTTGAAGGGAGTGATTACTTTTTAAGTGATTGATTACTTGATGCAATCTGTTCATCACCTTGCCTTTTTCACTGAACAGTATATACCTTAGAGGCCTTTCTCTCTTCATACATGAAGAGCTCCCTTGTTCTTTTCAGCGATTATCTCTTTATATATATATTTATTTACTTATTTGGTTGCACTGGGTCTTTGTTGTGGCATGTGGGATCTAGTTTCCTGACCAGGGATCAAACCCAGGCCTCCTGTGTTGGGAGCTCAGAGTCTTAGCCACTGGGCCACTAGGGAAATCCCACAGCAGTTACCTCTTATTTCTTTGTGTACATATACCATATTTATCTTACTGCTGTGCTGTGGATTGTCATGTGGGTTGATTCCAGTATTAACTGTCACAAACAAAATGCAGTAAGGAACCTTATATACATCTGTCATTTTGCAGAGTACAGTTTTAGGATAAACTTTGAGAATTTGCACTCCCATGAGTGTATGAGAAAAATTTAGGTTGGAAATAAATTTTCTTTGGATATATATTTTTTTTTTGTGGAAGAATATATGTAAGATAAAACTTACCATTTTAACCATTTTCAGGTGTATGGTTCCGTGGTATTAAGTACGTTGACACTGTTGTATGGCCATCACCACCATCCATCTCCAGGACTCCATCTTCTCAAACTGAAACTCTGCACCCATCGAATAGTAACTCCCTATTCCGTTTTCCCCAGCCCCCGGCAGCCACCATTTTACTTTTTGTATCCATAAATTTGATTACTCGGATTCCTCATAAAAGTGGAATCATACAGTCTTTGTCCTTTTGGGTCTGGCTTATTTCACCTAGCGCAGTGTCCTCAAGGCTCATCCATGCTGGAGCGTGTGTCCGAGTGGCCTTCGTTTTTCAGGGCTGCATGGTATTTTGCTATGTGTGTATGCCTTGTTTTGGCTTATCCATTCAGCCATCCCTGGGTGCTTGGGCTGTTTCCGCCTTTCGGTTATTGTGAATAGTCCTGCTACAGACATGGGTGTGCAGAAATCTGTTGAGTTCCTGTTTTCAATCCTTTTGGGTATATACCCAGAAGTTTCATCAGGTTTTGAAGGCATCACTCTGTCGTCTCTCAGCTTTCAGTATTGCAGTTGGGAAATCCCAAGTCATTCTGAATACTGATACTTTGCGTGTGACCTACTTTTGCTTCTCTAGAAATTTCTAGAATGTCCTCTCATCCCTAGCGAACTGGGATTTCTTGATTATATGCCCTGATGTGAGTCTATTTTTATTTTTTTCCTGTTGTGCTGAGAGTTCTGGGAGTCAAGTGGGGGATGAAAACTGGGGGAGGGGGTGGACTCGGGGGGTGGATGGGTCTCACCATGTAGTATTATGAGCTCCGTGTCTCACTGGCAGTGTTCCCAGCGCTGAGTAGAGGAAGAAGGCTGAGGATCTGGACATCTTCAACAGTTAGTAAATGAAGTTTCGTATAATACCTCTTGTTGGTATCTTCTCAGTCTCCTGTGTCTAGTAGCTACCTGTCCAGGGACCTTCTTCCACATTCCAGAATAATTCTGACGTGCCTAAAAATAAATTTCTGATCTGCCAGGATCTGGGTTGCAGCCATGGTGGGCAGGGAGTAATATAGGAAGGGATCTAAGAGTCTACTATTTGATATATTTAAGCTGCTCTTTGGAGAAGGAAATGGCAACCCACTCCAGTATTCTTGCCTGGAGAATGCTATGGACAGAGGGACCTCATGGGCTGTAGTCCATGGGGTAACAAAGGGTTGGACATGACCGATCAACTACACAGCAAGCTGCTTTTTAAGCCTTCTTCTGCGAATTTTCCCTCCTGTAGCAGCCCTCTCTCCCAGCCTCACCTTTATGCCCCCTTCTAGAGATGCCACTAACTTCTGAGACTTTTGGGGGATTCTGTGGTATAAATTAGGTTAATTTTCACCTTTTCTTACTGCCTGCTTGGTTTTGCCACCTGATAATACTTGCCCATTTACTTTCTACCCCAACAACTGTGTCGTGTGGTCCCTCTCCCATGCTCCTCTTTCTTGTAGGGTTAGGCTGTTGTTTTTGGTTTCTTTTTCGCCACACAGCTTGTGGAATCTCAGTCCTTGACCAGGGATTGAGCCCATGCCTTCGGCAGCGGAAGTGCAGAGTTGTAACCACTGGACCACCAGGGAACTCCTGGTTTCTTCATTTTGAAAGCAGAGTTTCCAAGAGAGAGTCTAGTGGCATACCTGTGATAAATCCACCGTCTTCAAATAATTTTTTCCCAAACGTCTCCCCAGTGATCCCAACGCCCTGTGTTGACTAGTCTACCTTTCTGCCTCTGGGTTGAGATGCTGCCTTTGTCTTGCACAAATGCACCCATTTGTCTGTGGATCCTATTCCGGAGCTTTTTCTTCCGTTTCAGCAGATCTTTTAATTTATTTTTTAAACTTGAAAGTAGTAGAGTTTTTGTGGGACGGAAAAAGAGTTCTTTGAGTTATTTATTTTATTTTCCAAAGGCATTGTCATTTTTTTTTCTTGGCCACACCTGAGCATTTGGGATCTTAGTTCCCTGACTAGGGATCGAACCTGCACCCCCTTCAGTGGAAGCATGGAGTCCTAACTACTGGACCGCCAAGGAAGGCCCTCAACAGACCTTTATTTGCATATTCTACATGTCAGGCTCTGATCTAGGCACTGGAGGTAAAAGCAGTGTGTAAAGTAAAGCCTCTGCCTCCTGGAGATTACATTCTAGTGAAGGGAGATAGGAAATAAATAATGTCAAAGAGTGAGAAGTACTAGGACGAAAAATAGAAAGTAAGAGAGTAAGAGGTTGAGCTACTGTAGATACCAACAGAAAAGTGATGATGAGTGGAGTCTTTAATAAAGTGGAAACTCCAGCCACGCTTGGATCTGTAGAGAGGGGGATGTTGTGGGCAGAGGAAATACCCAGAGCAAAGACCCTGAGACAGAAATGAGCTGGACGAGTTGGAAGAATAACAAGACCAGCGTGGCTGGAGCCCTGCAGGCAAAGGGGAAAGTGGTACCTCAGCCTAGATTTTGCAGGGCCTGCTAGACCATGGCAAAAAGTGTGTATTATCCCCCCACACCCAATGAGGGTTGAGAACAGAAGAAGGGAGATGTGCACATCATTACGTGTTAAAACGAGGCTGTGGTGGTGTGTAGAGAACAGACTATGGGAGGGGCAGGAGTGGCAAGCAACACTTGGGCTGTTGTCAGCCGGAGAGAGTGGTGACCTGGACTAACTAGGTGTGGTGGACAAGGTGAGAAGCTGTTGCTTCTGGAATATATTTGGAAGGTAGAGGCAGCCGAACAGATGGGCTGAAGGACTGATGTGGATGGAAAGGAAAAGAGTGACCTGATCAACTAGAGGAGTGGCAGTGATTAATGGAGCTTGACCAGGTACTTGACACAAATCCTTTCGTTTAGTTTTTATAACCGTTTGAGAAAAATGATGTCTTTTTGAAGAGTAGAGGAAATGGAGGCACAGGTAACCTGCCTGTGACGACACTCTGGTCATTGGAAGAGATAGGATTTTATTTCTGTAAGGTCAGTAGTAAAGTACCCTTCTCTTTCTGATTCTAGTAATTTTGTGACTTTTCCTTTTTCGTCTTGGTCAGCTTAGCTGAGGGTTTGTCAATTTTTACAGTCTTTTCAAAGAACCTACTTTCAGTTTTGTTAATTTTCTCTAATGTTTTTCTAGTCTTTTTCATTAATTTCTGCTCTAGCCTTTATTTCTTTTCTCCTGTTTGATTTAGGTTCCATTTTCTCCTCTTTCCCTCTGTTCCAGTGTCTTAAGATAGACAGTTAGGTTATTGATTTGAAATCTTTCTTCTTTTTTTGGCCATGCTGTACCATTTGCAGGATCTTAGTTCCCCAACCAGGGATGGAACCCTCACCTTCAGCAGTGAAAGCCTGGATCAGCTTCCCATATAGGAAATGGGAATAGCAGCACTATCTCCTCCAAAGGCTACTATGAGAGATAAAATAATGAAATGCTTATGTCATGCTCTGCATAATGCTTGGCAAATAGGGAAAGTAACACACACACAAATCTTCCTTTTGTTACATTATATGACTTCTTACAATTTTGTTTTTATTTGTTTGCTTATTTATTTATTCGGCTGCCTCGGGCCTTAGTTGTAGCACCCAGGATCTTCACTGCATCACGTGGGATCTTTCCTTGTGGCGCACGGACTCGTTAGTTGCAGCGGTTGAGTTTAGTTGCCCGGCTGCAGGTGGAGTCTTAGTCCCCAACCAGGGATTGAACCTGTGTCTCCTGCATTGCAGGGTGGATTCTTAACCACTGCATCACCAAGGAAGTCCCGACTTCTTACAATTTTCTAATCTGTATTTCACAAATCATTGTGTGTGTCTGTGTTTCATATGGAAAAGACTGTAGTAAATCAGTAGCAAGATCAGATCAGATCAGATCAGTCGCTCAGTCGTATCCAACTCTTTGCGGCCCGTACCTATTTTTTGCATGGGATAGCAAGAAGCATCGGGAGAAGGCAATGGCACCCCGCTCCGGTACTCTTGCCTGGAGAGTCCCATGGATGGAGGAGCCTGGTGGGCTGCAGTCCATGGGGTCACTAAGAGACACGACTGAGTGACTTCACTTTCATTTTTCACTTTCCTGCATTGGAGAAGGAAATGGCAACCCACTCCAGTGTTCTTGCCTGGAGAATTCCAGGGTGGGGAGCCTGGTGGGCTGACGTCTATGGGGTCACTCAGAGTTGGACACGACTGAAGTGACTTAGCAGCAGCAGCAGCAGCAGCAAGAAGCATCACAGAGCAATCTGTCATTTTGGGGAGGGAGCCAAGTATGTGTCCACGCAAAAGCTTGTACATGAATCTTCATCGCAGCCTTATTCATAGTAGCCTCAAATTGTAAGCAACCCAAATATTTATCAGCTGGTGAAAGACTAAATAAATTGTGTCATAGAAGGAAATGGCAACCCACTCCAGTGTTCTTGCCTGGAGAATCCCAGGGATAGGGGAGCCTGGTGGGCTGCCGTCTATGGGGTCGCACAGAGTCGGACACGACTGAAGCGACTTAGCAGCAGCAGCATAGATCCTTACAGTGGAATACTACTCAGCATTGAAAAGGAACTGCAGGGACATGCAGTAACATAAAGGAATCTCAAACATACGCCACATGAAAGGAGCCAGTATTGTATGGCCTATTCATTTAAAATTCTAGAAAAGGAAAGAAATCTATAAAAAAGTGGATTAATGGTTGCGTGAACTAAGAGGGCTCAGCCAAAAAGGGGAATGAGCAAACATTTGCCAAAATTAACTTCATTTTTGCACTTAAAATGGGTAAGTTTTATTTAAACCAAAAAAAGGACTTCCTTGGTGGTCCAGTGATTGAGAATCTGCCTGCCAATGCAGGGGACATGGGTTTGATCCCTGGTCCTGAAAGATTCCACATGCCACAGAGCAGCTAAGCCTGTGCACAGCAACTAGAGAACAGTCCTTGCTTGCCCCAACTAGAGAAAGCCCTCTTGAAGCAATGATGACTTAGTGCAGCCAAAAATAAATAATTTAAAAATAAAGACGAAAAACTGTGGGACACAGACAAAGCAATAGTAAAGAGAAACGTGCAACAACAATAAATGGTTAAATTTAATCATACATTAAATTTAGTTGATCAGTAGCTTACATATACAGTGAAACTATGTTCTTTTTTCACTGGGTTGTAAATTCACTTTCTCATCATCCCAGTTGGGGACATTTTACAGCTCAGCATCTGGGTAAACAAAATCCTTCAAGGCCCAAGTACTCAGTGGTAAAGAACCCACCTCCCCGTGCAGGAGATGCAGGTTTGATCCCTGGGTTGAGAGGATCCCCTGGAGAAGGCAATGGCAACCCACTCCAGTATTCTTCCCGGGAAGATCCCATGGACAGACGAGCCTAGCGGGCTACAATTCATGGGGACGCAAAGAATCGGACACGACTTGGCGACTAAACAACAACCTCGTGGCTCACAGTTTCCCTTTAGTGGCAGCGGATTCCTTTTCTTTCTTTCTTTTTGGCTTCGCTGGGTCTCCGTTGCCGCACACAGGCTTCTCTAGTTGCAGTGAGCGGGGCTGCTCTTTGAGGGGCTGGCTTCTCATTGCGGTGGCTTCTCCCGCTGCAGAGCACGAGCTTTAGGGTGTGTGAGCTTCAGCAGTTGGGGCACGGGCTTAGCCGCCCTTCAGCATGTGGGATCTTGCCGGGTCAGATACAGAGTCCCTGTCCCCTTCGTTGGCAGATGGACTCTTTACCCCGGGACCACCAGGGGAGTCCCATGAATTCCTTTCTTAAGGGAGAATTTATATCTGACATATTTCTTTCTCAAAAATGAGATGTGCTTATGTGTTGTGTCTGTAAGTCTCTGTCCTGAAACATTCCAGAGGAAGAATGTGCTGGAGGGTTTTGCCCAGGGCAGTGACATGGTCCCTTGTATTGATACAACTGGAAACTGCCCTGTGGATGGAGGAGAGGCGCGTTTGGGGAGAATCAGAAAGGCTGGTTAAGAGGCTCAGTGTGGTTCATGGATCTGTATGCTTCAATCTATGCATTTTTCTATATATATGTTTTGTGCTTGCGTGCAAAGTCGCTTCAGTCGTGTCCAACTCTGTGCGACCCTATGGACTGCAGCTCACCAGGCCCCCCTGTCCATGGGATTCTCCAGGCAAGAATACTGGAGAGGGTTGCCATTCCCTTCTCCAGGGGATCTTCCCCACCCAGGGATCGAACCTGTGTCTTACATCTGCATTGGCAGGTGGGTTCTTTACCACTAGCGCCACCTGGGAAGCCCCATGTATACGTTACACTTCATTTCTTAAAACATGAGAACAAAGAAATGCCTCAGTAGTCCACGTGAAGTCCCGCGGTCAGAGGAAGAGGCTTCAGGTCAGGCTGACAGTTAGTGGGGCCAGCCTGGGGACTTGCATGGGATTCTGGTTGCAGAACTGACGGGGTTTGAGGGGAGTTTGGAAAACGGAGAGGAGGCACTGGGGGAGGAACGGGAGGCCAGGAGAGGAAGGAAGCCAAGTCACACCGAAGCACTGAAGAGCGTTTCTGCGTGGGGCTCAGGGGTTCTGACTCACTGTGTAGCTCTGGGATTCTGCCGGGATGGGGAGTCAAGAAGAGACCTAGACCCCATCCTCAAGTGTCATGGTTCAGTGGGGAAAGGCGACAGCCTTCGTGGACCAGCGGGGGACGGCGTGGAGGGCCTTTGGGGGAGGAAATAGACATCGCTTCATGACCCCTCCATCGTACACTCTCCTTACCTGTTCGCCTCCCAGATCTGAGGGTGGGGATTAATAACGAAGTGACTGAGCTCTCACTCGTCTGGGTGTGATGTAAATTCTAGTTCTGAAGTTCCCTAGCTGTGTGACCTTGAACAGGTTGCTTAACCTTTTTGAGTCTCTATTTCCTCACTTGCAAAATGAGGATAATATCCTATTTGCTCACATAGGATTTTCGTCTCCTCTTCCCCTTCCTAAAAAAAATGCATTTACAGTTTCCCTGCTGCCTTGCAATATGTCTGTATAGTCGATGGACAGAAATGGTACTAAGGGTGGTTCTTGGGTACCTGGGTGAAGAATTCTTTTATTTCAGCATCTGAGGGCTCCATGGACCCGGGGCCACCAGTCGCTTGCGCATCGTAGAACAGAAGCAACTCTGAGGAGGCAGCAGGCAGTGGAGGAAAGCAGAGAGGCTGGGAATGGAACTCTCTGGGTGACCTTGGGTGACCCCTAGTGGGAAAGTATAGCAACACACAGCATGGCTGCAAGGATTCGTTTTGCAGCTTTCTAACAGATTTTGCTGATAATATATGATTTTGCTGCAGGTACCAGGTAGAATGCGTTGTAGCTTGCTTTTTATTCACTTGGATGCAGCCCTGATGTCCTCATTTACGCCATTGTATGTATGGAAGGGGGTTTCCTTTACTGGCAAATCTGGTAAATCTTGTTATTTATGTCACTGTTTTCCTTAGCTTTTACGGTTGTTGTTCTTTCCAGAGCTTATGAATTCCTACTAGAATCCTCTGAAATATATTTACGTAACAAAGGTGTTTTCTATAAAAGGACTTTAAAATCACATTCAACGCATATATTTTAAGATTCATTTATGGTGTTTTTAAGATTCATTTTATGATATTTTAAGATTCGTTTTATGCAATAACTTAAAAGTAGCACTTTATGTACCAGGCACTGTTCTATGTATAACTGTAAATTTATTTAATCCTTATAACGACTCTATGAGGTGCATATAATTATCCTCATTTTTCTTTTGTCCGTGGTGCAAGGTATGCGGGATCTTAGTTTCTCAACCAGGAATGGAACCCATGCCTGCTGCATTGGGAGCTCAGTCTTAGCCACTAGACCGCCAAGGAAGTCCCTGTTATCCCCATTTTATAGTAGAGAAACTGAGCCTTAGAGAGGATAGATAATATGCTCAAATTCATGCCGTTAATAAATGGCAGAACCAGGACTGCAACCTAATTTTATTCTCTTAATTATTCCATTATATTACCTATGACCTCAAAATTATTTCTCCAAAGCTTTCCATGTAAAATTGGGGTGCATCTTTTGTATCTTATAAGCCAATAAATACAGTAATAATAGGTTAACCAACTTAACCTCTAGTCTGAGTCTTGGTTCTTCTTCACAGTGACCTTGGATCCCCTAGACCTCATCTATGAAACGGGGGTGGGCATGTGAAGAATTATATGAATTTTTAAAAATTAAAACAGTTGGGGCTGTGCCGGGCCTTCGTTGCTGCATGTAGGCTTTCTCTCCTTGCAGCGAGTGGGCGCTACTCTTCATTGCCGTGTGCTGGCTTCTCATTGTGGTGGCTTCTCTTGTTGCAGGGCATGGGCTCTACGCTCGAAAGCTCTAGAACGTAGGCTCAGTAGTTGTGCTCGGGCTTAGTTGCCTTCGGCATGTGGAATCTTTCCAAACCAGGGATCAAACCCGTGTCCCTTGCAATGACAAGTTTCTTAACCAGTGGATTGCCAGGGAAGTTCCCTGATGCTGGTTTTAAAATCTCACGCACATTTAAAAATCACATTTACGTTATTAGGTGCTAGCACTCGTTCTGTGTCTCCTTTCCCCACCCCACACATTGCTTTGTCCTCCCCACAACCAGGGACGCTTTTGATATCTGTCTGTGTGGATGCAGGAACATTGACTCATTGCATCGGAATGCTGCATGGTATTCCACAGCATGCATCTCTCACATTTCTCATTCCTTCTTGTGACAGGTATGGGGCCTCTCAGGGTCTCTCCAAGGCCCTGCTGCCATCTCTGCAGGGGCAGTGGACATGGTGTCCTGCCCCTCTGGGCTTGCCCCCAGTTTTTCTGGGAGATGTCTGTAGCTGTGGAGTTTCTGAGCCAGAGGGGCTTCACTTGTTCACAAATGCTGACAAATGCTGTCCTGCGTGGGGGACCAGTCTGTCCCCTATCAGCCAGCGTATGGGGATTCCCCCTCCTCTCCATCTTTGCCAGTGTTTGGTACTATCTGTGTCTCTGATTGGCAGTCTGACGAGTATGAGGTGGTCTCTTGTTTTTGCTTTCTGAACACCAGTGAGGTTGATAGATTTTTCTTGTTGGTTGAAATTCCCCTTTTGTGAGTCTCCTGTTTATACACTTTTCTTATTTGTCTATTATATTCTACAACTTTTTCTTTTAGATATTAATTCCTTGTTTCATTTTAATACAGTAAAAATTCACCATTTCTAAAAAATGGGTTTTACTAATACAACATTGTAAATCAACTGTAGTCGGGTATAAAACAAAAATTTTTTTTTAATTAAAAAATGAGTTTTAGGGAATTCCTTGGCATTCCAGTGATCAGGCCTCTGCTTTCACTGGCCGAGGACATGGGTCGGGGAACTGAGATGCAGCCAATAAAATAAAGCATGTTTATTAAGTGTTTGTATTTCTTCTGAGATTTTTTTTTTTTTCATATTATTTGCCCATTTTTTTCCTACTGACATGGCTTTTTTTTTTTTTTTTTTGGCTTGTAGGGATCTTAGTTCCCTGATGAGGGATTGAACCCTGGTCCTGGTAGTGAAAGTGCCTGAGAGTCCTAACCATTGGACCACCAGGAAATTCCCTTTTTCTTATTGAATGATTGAAGTTCTTTTTATAGGATAGTGTCATTAACTTAAAAAAAATTAGTTGTGTTACAAATATTTTCTCCCCATCTGTCCTCGGTTTTAACTTTGCTCAGTTTCTCTGGCCTTACGGAAACATTCCGTCTTCATCATTTAAGTCCACTGGTCTTTGTGTGCACGCGCGCGCATGTGTCTCTTCTGAGTTTTGTGCCAGACATTGCAACTTTAGGGGTCCTTCGCTAAGAAATAAAACAGCTGCTGCTGCTTTTCTGAGGCTGCTGTGAGATGGTAATAAATTAACGAGTGAAAACCGCCTTCCTCTTGGGTCCTACGTCTGTGCCACATGCATTCCTGTTCCTGGACTTTTGTTCAGATTGTCTCCATTCCTTGCAGTACCCTCTTCCTTAGCGCTTTCTGCAGCTTCCTCCTGGTCCTGCCCGTCGACACACAGAACGCTTCCCTCTTCCCATCACCTGGGTTCCTTCAGCCCACGCCAGCTCTGAAACCGGTGAGGCCGCACCGGCTCCATCCTGCCACCCCTGGGTGTGAATCTTTCTCTCTGGGGTGGAGGGGGAGGAGGCTTGTGACACCACTGGGGGTTGAGACCAAGGAGGTTTGTTCCTGACCCCATGTCCCTGCCTTCTTCAGGAAGGCCTTTGGTACCACAGTGGCTCCGCCGAGAGACCTGGACCCTGGTGTCCGGCATGCATGGCCAGTGCTCTGGGAGTCCTGGGAATTGGTCCCAGTGAGTGGGTAGCCAAGCTCAGTGTCAGGTTGGGATGAGGGTTGCTCAGGGCCCACAGCCTGGGGTCAGTCAAGGGTATGGTGTGGTTGGGACTGAGTCTGGGGAGCATTTGGACCCATTTGGAACTCGTTTGGGGCTGGCTCAGTCTAAAGTTGACCTCAGGGATTTGTGGGGCTCAGTTTGGAGGCAAGAGAAGGGCTTTCGTGGCTTTCTTCTGGAAGGGGCTGGGTGCCTACGTTGGGGCAATGGCCTGGAGGAGGTTCGGCTTCCTCGGCCAGTGCAGGGTCCCCTTAGTGCTCGGCGCTCCTTTGGCTCTGATCTCACACCTTTAGGGAAGGCAGCAGCACCTGCTCCCTGCTGGCTGCAGATGGGATGTGTCCAGTCCTGGCCTGAACCCCATGGAAGGTCCAGAGGCCAGGGACCAGCTCTCCCTCTGCCCCAGACCCACCGGGTGACCTCAGGCGGTCCCTGTCCCTGTTGACTTTGTTCATTCAACCAGTATGTCCCTTCCCCTTAGGCTCCAGGCACCGTCCTCAGTGTCCCCACTGTCAGCTGTAACAGGGATCCCAGTCCTGCCGGTCTCTTGCACGTGTGGGATGTGAAAAGCTGTGGCTTGCTGTGCTGCTGGTCACATGGCAGAACCGACCCTCCAGCGGTGGAGGGTGCACCCAGACACCTGGTATCTGCCCGCAGGGAATCTATTCTTTCTCATCTCCATCCCCGAGTGAAGGGGATGTACCGTCCTCACAGCTCCCAAAGCCTCCCTGCTCTTCTAGGACCACCTGGCTTCCCAGGAGCATTGAGGGGACCCTGGAGACCAGGCTCTAGTCCTGAAGGCTGTGACCTTGACCCCTGCCCTCTCAGAGCCTCAGAACCCCCACTGGGGTTTGCTGTGGTGGGTACTGCCCCCTCTGCTGGCTCCCTCCCAGGAGAGGTTCTCCCCTCAGGATCTGCCTGCTCCTGCTGCTGGTCTGGTCTCAGCTGAGCCTTCCCTGGGCTGGTAGTTGGGGTGGAGGGAAGGACAGGGCAGCCACTGGGGAAGGAGAGGGTGGGAGGTGTTTGGGGCCTCAGGGCACCTTTATTTCACCCCAGCCACAGACATACACACCCAAAGCAGTGCTCAACCTTCTATTAGAGGCTCTGCCTCCCCAAGATGAACGTCCGCCCTCTTGCATCTTCCAGAGCACACTCCCGGGGGGGTGCGGTGTCGGGGAGGGGAGTGGCACCCTGTCCTCTGAGAGGGGACCTCGGTGAGATGCGTGTTTGTGGCAGTGGCTGGGGAAGGGCTTGCAGGGGGGGTGCAAGTGGAGTGGTGTCCCAGACCAGGACACAGCGCCCTTCCTGTGGGGGCACCCGGAAGCGGGCAGGCAACAGCCGAGGCTGGGGCTCTCCTAGGGGCCTCCCCTCGGGGCCTCCCGGTCCAGCCCCCTGGCCCAGCTCCCGAGAAGATGGGGTTTCCTTGGAGGGTCACCGGCCTCCCGCTGGCTCTGCCCCTGGCCTGGTGCTGTGCTTTCTCAGCCCGTTTCCTTCACTCGGAGCTGGGCCCCCGGCCCCTCAGGGGGAGAGTCCTCTGAGAGGGGGCTCTGGGCTCATGGGCATGGAGCTGGTGCATACGGTATATGTGGGAGCAGGTGGCTGGGACAGGGGCCGGGCAGGGGGCGCTGGGATGGCCTAGTCATCCTTGTCCTTGGCGCCGTGTTTGAGGATGCGGGTGAACTCCACATAGTTGAAGTTGCCTTTCTTATCAATGGGCGCCTCTCGGTACATCTCGTCCACCTCCTCGTCTGTGAAGCGGTCACCCATGGTGGTGAGCAGCTCCCGAAGGTGGTCCTCATGGATGAAACCTGGGGAGGGGGGGTGGAGGGGGCGCAGGGCCAGGGCCTTGAGACACACCTCACACCCCCTGCCCGGGGCACCCTCCAGGACTCGCAGACCTTGTAGCTGGAGGGGGCAGCCAGGAAAAGACACAGCCCTGGTGTCTGTTCGGTTCGAGGTCACCAGGGCCCAGCGGGAACAGTTCTGCAGTGAGGCTGTCTGCGAGGTGTTTCTGTGGAGGTGCGGATGGGGGCCCTGGGGCTGTGAGGGTTGGAGTGGCCCTGCCTGGGGCTGTGGGGGTGCTGACGGTGCTGCTTGAAGAACCTGGGCCCCAGAGCTCCACTGCCTGCGTCTGAATGCTGTTCTCCTCTTCTTTCTAGCTGTGTGACCTTGGGCAAGTTACTTAACCTTTCTTTGCCTGTTTGATCTGGAAAATGGGGAGGCAAATATGCCAGCCTAGTTAGGGAGCTGTGACACAGTCAGGAAAAGGCTCTGAATGTGCTTAGGCCTGTGGTGCACCTCTAGGCCCTGAGAAACCACCAAAGTGGTGTCCCGCAGGCCTGTCCCTGGGAGAGACCCACAGTGGCTGAGAAGCCCTTTGGAGAACCTGAGGGTGAGGGGCGCTGGTTTCTGTAACCTGTTGGCCCACGGGCCTGAGATGGTTTGGTTTCTGGAAGGGTCAAAAGCAGAGGCCAGTGCATTAAGACAACAGGAGAGCTAAGGAGTGGGAAGGCGTGCGGGATGTGGGCTGTTTCAGTTTAGCCTTTGGGGGGTACAAAACGAGGAAGCAGCTTTTATTATTCTGGTGGCAGAAACAGGTGGACAGATGATCTCTGTCCTGGCCTTTGGGGGGCAGAGGAGGGCCCTGAGGTGCCAGCACAGCCAGGTGCCACTTGCATACATGGGGTGCCCGGGCGAGGTGCACGGCCCCAGCCCCATCCAGGCCTCTGTCCCGAGGCTGCCAACTGACCTGAGGCCTCCTCGTCGAAGCAGGCGAAGGCGTTACGGATCACGTCCTCGGGGTCTGTGCCGTTTAGCTTCTCCCCAAACATGGTGAGGAACATGGTGAAGTTGATGGGCCCCGGGGCCTCGCTCATCATGCCCTCCAGGTACTCGTCCGTGGGGTTCTTCCCTGTGGGGAAGGGCCATCCGTGCCTGCTCTCACCTCCCGTCCCCTCCCTGCATAGCCCCATTGACAAGAGACAGTAAATTTAGTAAACTATTTAAAAGTGTGAAAAGGTAGTCACTCAGTCGTGTCCGACTCTGCGACCTCACAGACTGTAGCCCACCTGGCTTCTCTGTCCATGGAATTATCCAGGCAAGAATACTGGAGTGAATAGCCATGCCCTCCTCCAGGGGATCTTCCCCACCCAGATATCGAACCCTGCATTACAGGTACCATCTCAGCCACCAGGGAAGCCCTAGTGTTAGTAAACTAGAGCAGACTAGTTAACTTAAGTCAGAGAAGGCACTGGCGACCCACTCCAGTACTCTTGCCTGGAAAATCCCACGGACGGAGGAGCCTGGTAGGCTGCAGTCCATGGGGTCGCTAAGAGTCGGACATGACTGAGCGACTTCACTTTCCCTTTTCACTTTCAGGCATTGGAGAAGGAAATGGCAACCCACTCCAGTGTTCTTGCCTGGAGAATCCCAGGGACCAAGGAGCCTGGTGGGCTGCCGTCTATGGGGTCGCACGGAGTCGGACACGACTGAAGCGACTTACCAGCAGCAGCAGCAGCAGCAGTTAACTTGGTAAACTGTAAAGCCTCTCTCTGGGACCGCTGGCTCTGACTGCCCCGCCCCACTGATAATCACCACCCACTCCCCTGGCGGCCTCGACCATTTCTACCTTGGGTCTGGGGTCTGGATATCGCTGTAGGTCACGCTGTCTGAGGTATAAGAGCCCCCTTCTGCTGACTGCTCCCTGCCTTTGGCACTCCGTGTGCGTTATGGCTTTAAGTGTCACCACCTCGGCCTTCTTACCCCTTCACCAATGTGGGACTTGAGGCTTCACCTCAGAGGTGAGGTGACTTGTCCTCTGTCACACCGCGAGTGAGGAATGGAGCCAGTATGTGAAGCCAGGCAGCCAGACCCCAGGCCCTAGGCACAGTTTCGACAGTAGGTAAACCAGTGAGCTTTGGTGCCACACAGGCTAAGGTCTGAATCCCAGCTCTGTGCCTGCTTCCCCAGTCCCTGAGGAGAACTGCGAAGATGAGGACGGCAACAGCTGTAAAATGCACAGAACAGTGACTGGCACAGCCCTATGGACTCTGATCAGCTGCTGGGTTCAAATCCCAGCTCTGCCACTTTGTAGCTGTGTGACCTTGGGCGGATTACTTAACCTCTCTGAGCCTGTTTCCTCGTTTATAAAATGAGAATGATAATCACGCCTGCCTTTGAGATTTAGGATCATACCTGCAGAGCTGCCGCTTGTTATTACTGTTCTATTGTTTGCTGCTCTTGTTTTTACCGTCTGAGCCACCAGGGAAGCTATTCTTTGCTGCTCTTGTTTTTAAACCTGAGAGGATGTTTCTGATTCTTGTTTTCAGCTGTGCCACGTGACCCACAAAATCTTAGTTCCCCTACCAAGGATCAAACTCACACTCCTTGCAGGGGAAGTACGGAGTCCTAACCACTGGACTGCCAGGGAACTCCCAGAGGGTGATGTTCTTAACCAGAGACCCTGACTGATCTGTGGACCCACTGACTTGAACTGCAAACAGCAGTGGGGGTTTTTCTGGGTAAATATCCAGTCTAGTCTCTGGGGTTGAGAGCCCAGGTGTGTGTGCTCAGTCACATCTGACTCTTTGTGATCCCATGGACTGTGGCCCACCAGGCTCCTCTGTCCATGGAGGTAAGAAAATACTGCAGCGGGTTGTCCTTTCCTACTCCAGGGGATCTTCCCGACTCAGGGACCGAACCTGCGTCTCCTGCATTGGCAGGTGGATTCCTGACCACTGGGCCACCTGGGAAGCCCGGCTTCTACCTCCTAAATGGGAAGGAGTCTTTGTGTCCCTGTCTCCTCTGAGCCCTACACTCTGCTGTGTCCCCATGGGATCTGAAGAGCTGTGACAGACACACAGCTCCTGTCCTGCCCAGGCCTCTTCCTTCCTGCCCCTGACTTCCCAGGGAGGAGCCTCCAGGTGAGTCTGGCCTGAAGCTGGGAGAGGTGTGGCGCTGAGGGTGGGGACAGTGTCCAGTGTCCGCTCTCCTGGTCCCGCTAGGTCGTTTGCCCCTCTCACCAGACCCCCTGGGATGCACCCACGGGCCACGGGCCTGAGTGGGGCTGCTCAGTGAGGGGCGGTGCCAGGGACTGACTCAGGCGTGACTGCCGTAGGCTGCCTCCTCTGCTACCTGAGACCACCCCCCAGCCGGTGTCTGACCCAGATACTTTCACCTGGATGAAAGCGGCGCCAGGAACTGGGGCTGAGGGGGGTTGTCTGTGGCCAGTGCACGGGGAGCCATGTGGAGGCAGACCACCTTGGTATCTGGGGGCCTGGCCTCTGGGCCTCAGTTTCCCCATCTGAGCAATGGTGCAAGGTGCTAGATTCCTGAGGCCTTTCAGCTCTGAGATTCTGAGTCTGGGGAAGTCACCGGAGTCCGCCTCTCAGAATCTTACACAGGTAGCCTCTGAGGGAGCAAGAAGGTGCCCTGGTCTCCACTCTAGGCCTCAGTTTCCCCATCTGTACAATGGAAAGTCTGCAGTTTTGTAGCTGCTGATCCTTTTCCTTCAGTGAAGTGGTACCAGGCAGTTGAAACCTCAGATCTGTCTGAGGCAGGCGTGGGCCTGTCTGGGTTCAAGTGCCGAACTGCTCAGTGCCTCAGTTTCCCTGTCTGTTAAATGGAGAAAGAGGTGGCAGCTCCTCTCCAGGGTGGGCACCTCAGTCGGTACACAGGAAGTGTTTCCTGAGGATGAGCCGCCCCACCGCCTGCTCCAGCTGCAGCCCTCGTGGGCCCACTCGGCCCCCCAGCCCCGCCTCTGCTCACCCATTGAGGCCAGCATGTCATGCAGGTCCTCCTTGTCGATGAAGCCGTCCCGGTTCTGGTCGATCATGTTGAAGGCCTCCTTAAACTCCTGGATCTGGGACTGGTCAAACATCGCGAACACATTGGACGTGGCCCTCTGTGGCCGCTTCTTGGTGGTCTTGGCCTTGGCCCGTTTACTGGACATCTTGGCTGCAGGCGTGTGGGGCTTCCCTATAGGCAGAGGGTGCAGATGGGCAAGCCAGTGACCCTGGGCCAGAGAATCTTCTGGCCTACCCCCACCCCACTCGGCTGTGCCTGGCCTTCGTGCTCCTATAGGCTGGGGGCTCCTGCCACCCGGCTCATCACAGAAGCAGCCAGCGTTGGCCTTGTGATATGCTCTGAAACAACTTCCTCTACCTCTCTGAAGTGTTTCCTCATCTGGAATGGATAGGAGTGCCCAGCCAAAGGGATCCGTTGACTTGTGCCCGAAAAGCCCCTGGCATGGTGCCCGGCCCAGAGGAAGCTATTTCTGCTGTCATCGTGTGGGTAGACACTTAGGATTGGGTTCGGTGCCAACCACTTCCGTGCTTTATCTCCCTTAATCCTCAAGAGCATTCACACCATCCATCTCTCTCCCAGTGACAAGGTGGGCAGCCTTGGAGAGGCTCCGAGGCTCCCTGCCCCCAGCAGCAGGAAGGAGCCGGTAGGCGGCCCTGCATTCCTCACATTCCTCCTCCTCCTCTCCCTCCTCTGGAGGTTCTGGAAGGCCAGCGCTCTGGGCAGCCTCCCTTCCCCCCACCTGTCCACATTTGACCAGCCCCTTAGGGTGGGGGACAGACCTGATTTGGGCCCTCTCTTTGTTCTCCCTCTTCAGTGCTTACAGAAGCATAGAGCTTCCCGGACCGAGCACCCCAGCTGCCCGTCGCATTTGTTTAGGCCTGGCCTCCGAGCCTCCAGCCAGTCTCGCCCATTGCATGCGGACCCCAGTACTTCACCCTGAAGCCCTTGAGGGTTCCTGCCATCCCCCTCTCCTACCAGGCCTGGCACAGAAGGAGGCCCTCTGAGCCTCCGCTACCCTGCTCTCTGACTCGCCTTGCCATCCCTCTTGCCAGCTGTGATCCTGCCTAGCTGGACCTCTGGCTGCTCCCTGATACCCCCAGACTTTCCTTCTTGGTTCTCCCCCTGAAACACCCTTCCTTCTTGAGCCCAGTTCTTCAGACAGCCCTTGGGGAGCAGTTCCCCGACCCTGGCTTTGACAGCAAGCACTTAAAGGTCTCTCTCCATCACAGTCAGTCAGGGCTGGTGTAAGCACCCTGAATTATACCTAAGCCCATGGTGGCAGTCACAGATGCTTGTTTAATGAATGACCTTGAAGGCAGCTGCAGCCAGTCTACTGATCCCACTTACAGATGGGGAAACGAGACGCAACGAGGGGCTCTTTCCCTGAACTCTTGTCATGGCTTCTGGGCAGTTTGGGGCCCCAGGACTGCTGCCCCCTCTTCCTCTGTCCTGAGTCTTGTGGTTGAGGATCTGCAAGAAGCCTTAACTGCTCCTCGATCTGTCTTCCAGGCCTTTATCCCATGACTTTGTTCAAGCCATTCTGGATCTTTGGCCTTTGAGATCTTAAACCCTGAGCAGGGACGCTGGCCAGCCCCAGCCTTTCCCCACAGGCACAACTGCTTATAGTTATAGACTGTCCCCCTGCACCCACACACCTGGCCCTCGGTGATTCTTGTGTGGTTCAAGGTGGGTAGACAGAAGCCTTTCCCTTTTGGGCAAGGGTGGGGGTGGGACAGTGCCGTGGGCAGAGAGTGCCACCCTCTCCTGTATGAGTGCTTCGAGGAGCCCAGTTCTTCCCCGAGCTGGATGTTCTCTGGAAACTTTAACTCACGACACCCACAGAAGGCCGCCGAGAAGAAGTCCACCATGCCCAGCAGAGACTGTCATGGTCCCCAGCAGTCACTGCCACCCCCATCTGTACAGTCCTAGGGCAGGTGTGGCAGGAGTGGCCAAGAGCTCACCCACTGCTCTGATCCTGGCTTGGCCGCCCTGTCTCCATGGCCGCCCCATCCCCACCCTCTTCTCTTGAGGGGCCATGACAGGGCTTGGAGCACTGAACTTCGCAGGGTGGGGAAAATGGGGTGCCCCCACTGTGCAATTAAAAGAACTGGTGTGCCCATAAGAGGGATAGAGTCCAACTGGAAGCCGGGACCCTGGGCTAGGCTTAGGTCTGGGGGTGGCAAATGGCCTTTCTTGGTGGGCCAATGGTAGTTGAGGGGCACTGTGGTGACCAGAAGCAATTTGTAGGCTTGATTGAGGAACTGGGGTCAGAGCCAGGCTGAGCTCTTAAGACCTGGAGCCATCGCCGCCTCCTCCTGGGGGTCCTAGACACCAGGGATCAGATATAACTGGTCCTTGGCCTGCTACAGCTAGGTGCCACCTCCCCACTTCTGACCCCGGAAACCCTGGTAACAGCAAAGACACGGCCTGTGTCCCCCATTACCTCAGGGTCTCAATGGCTGGCAGTGCCAGCTGCCTTGTTGGTAAACTCGCCTCCCCTGAGGGGGAGTTATCTGACTTTTTCCTGAAGTAGCCAGAGCAGCTGCAGGGCTGGGAAGGAGTGGGGACCACTTCCTGCAGCCCAGGGCCTAGTCAGGCCAGGGGGTACAGGGGATGAGCCCTACAGCCCTTGGCCAAGCTTCCCCACCCAGCAGGCCTAGCGGGCTCAGAG
Source organism: Bos mutus (assembly GCF_027580195.1). Classification (NCBI taxonomy): domain Eukaryota; kingdom Metazoa; phylum Chordata; class Mammalia; order Artiodactyla; family Bovidae; genus Bos; species Bos mutus. The sequence continues at coordinate 49,971,392 of NC_091629.1, read as the reverse complement.
CAGGGAAGCCCCGGAGATGGCATTCAGCGTTGGTGTGATGGCGGAGACAAGTTACCCCAGTCTCCATCCTTCTTTCCTGCCTCAGGAGATAGGGGAGGGGTCAGGGACGCTCCGCGGGAGCCTGGCAGGGCTGTTTCCCGTCTGTGACACAGATGCGTCCTCTAGAGCAGCGACCCCAGGCCCCTCCCGTCCTCCGGGACACCTCGAGTTCTGGGCTCGGCATCTCTAACTTCACAGCGAAGGGGCAGGGCCTGGACAGTCGTCCCTTGCTGCAGGCCCACTGGTTCCCAGAGCCTGTCCAGTCTCCCTGCTGCCCAGCCGCCGCCCGAATCCCCGTAGGACGGAGCAACCTCGCAGCCCCAGCCCCGCGATCTGTCCCTGCCCAGAGACCCTGCGAACCCCGCTTCCGCCTCGCGTCCCCATGTCCCAGCCGCGGCCGTCACACCGCCCACACCAGACCCCCCGGGCCGCGGGGCTCCCACCTGGTGCGGAGAAGGTGCTGGCGCGGTGCGCGGAGCGGCTGCGGAGCCGGGACCGGCGGGCCGTCGGTGGGGTCTGGGCCCGAGGGTGGGGGCGCGGGGCGGGGCGCGGCGCCGGGCCTTACAAGGCAGAAGAATGTGCGGCGGCGGGCAGGGGCGGGGCCACGGCAGCCCGGCCTTATTTGGCCGCGACCCACGGGCCTGGGAGGTGGGGTGTTCCCGGGTGAACCCCCCAGTCTGCGAGGGCCTTCCCCATGGTGGGCTGGGGGAGGTGTCGGGGGCGAGTTGGGGGGCCTGGACAGCCCGGGGAAGGGGGTCTGTCTGGGCCGGTCCTTCCTCTCTAGCGAGGCCGCCGGACCTCCGGGGGGGCCTCCAGCCCTCAGACCCCACCCCCACCATTCCCCCAGAGCCCGCGCCCCGGCCTATTCCCCGGGGAGAGCTTCTTTCCACCAGGCCAAGTACGGCTTTTTTCCACTCCCAGAGAAGAGCCGTGTCAGAGTGGATCTGCTGTACTCACAGGTTCCTGCTGGGGTGGGGCGCCCAAGGGCCTTGGGCCAAGTCACTCTCCAAGTGTCCTCACCTGCAAAAGGGGAGTGTGGTGGTGAGAATTAGCGGCCAGGAAGACCCACGGAGGCCCTGGGGAGCCAGCGAGAGCTGGGACCGGGGGACCCCCGGAGCATCCTTGCCAGTGGGGCTGCACCCCCAAATCCCTCTCTTGTTGGCCTGAGTCAGAGGATGGGGGCTGGGAGGACAGACGCATCCCTCTCTGCCTTCGCCATCAGGCCCTGTCCATCATTGTGACCCCTGATGGCCCAGCTTACCCATTAGCTCCCACTCTGACTCCTGCCTGTGCTTTCTCTCCTTCCCTTTGATCCAACTCAGACGTTCCATTCCCGAGGGAACGTTTTCGACATCCAGTTACTTGCTTGGTAAATATTAACTGACACCTGTCTGGCACGGTGCTTGAATGCTGGGGAAATAGCAGTGAACTATAGTGATTGCGCTCAGGAAGCTTTTGTTCTTGTGGAGAGAAATGTCATGAACAAGTAGCTACACAGCTTGGAGGGTAGAAACAAATGCCTTGAAGGAAAATAAAAGGAGGTGAGGGGAGAGAGAGCAAAGGAGAGGTAGGGGCTGCCCCCCAGGAAGGAGGTGAGGGAGTGAGCCCGGCCCAGTGAACACCTGAGACAGAAGCCCTGTAGGGGGCGCTTGTCCAGCTCCTGGTCAGTGTCACTGAGGGACCGGGGCTGGGAGAGGAGGTCTGAGAAGCAGTAGGGACCTAGCCCCGGGGATCCTTGTGTTACTCCAAAACTGGGTTTGCCTTTTGGTGGGTGTTGAACCAGTAGACACTGCCAAGCCAAAGATAGGAGGAGGAGGGAAATAATATTTCCTGTAGTCAATAAGGAGAGCATGGGGAATCTCCCAAAGCACTGTCTCCCTGAACAGCAAAACTGGGGGAGGCTCAGCTGGTGAAGAATCCGCCTGCAATGCGGGAGACCTGGGTTTGATCCCTGGGCTGGGAAGATCCCCTGGAAAAGGGAACAGCTACCCACTCCAGTATTCTGGCCTGGAGAATTCCATGGACTGTATAATCCATAGGGTCACAGAGTTGGACACCACTGAGCAACTTTCGCTTTCACTTTTAAGCTAAGGGTATGTGCATATTCATGAAGAATTCCTCATAGATTTGGGGCCAGGGTTGACTAAGAGTCCAAACTTCAGTTGATTGAAGTCGAAAGGGTCAGTGTCCTCATCCCTTCCTCTACCTGGGTGGGGACTGTAGTTCCTGCAGTACTCAGAGGTGAATTGTTATGCATAATCCCTTGAGGAGGAACTGAGACTGCGCTTTATCACCGCTGTATTGTTTGACTGCCTCTTTTCTGCATGCTATTGTTCCCTTAAGATCATTCATTACTGAGAACTGTTCAAGGGCAAGTTTTGTGGCCAGGCTTAGATCATAAAATGGCTTAGGCCAGAATGGCTTCCCTTGTGTCAAGAAAAGCCATTTCTGCTTCTCTTTCTCCAGGGACCTCTTCGCTTACCTGCTTACACTGGTAGACCTCTGTAAGACCTCAGAGAGTTCTGAGCAAAGGGTGGCATGATCTGGCTTATGTTTTAACTGAATCCCTGTTGGAGTGGGGGGTTGGGGGGGAGCAGCGGCAGGGAGCAGGGAGATCAGTGAGGAGCTATTGAGCAGGATGAGGTGTCCAGACTAGTGAGCTGGCAGTGGGAGAAATGATGGGATTCTGGACATATTTTGAAGTTGCATCTGGTAGGATTTTCACGTGGATTGGTGTGTGTGTGTGAAGATTCCAAGGTGATTAATGTGTGTGTGTGAAGATTCCAAGGTGATTAAGTAGTTAATCGCAGTAGGGGATTGTAAGTAGAAAAATATGGGAGACCCCTGTAAGTTAATGGTTACTCGAGAAAGCAGGTTTGCTTAACCACAGAACCAAGCAGGCTTGCTTAGCAACAAAACCATGCAACAGAAGCATGAGACATGCCCCACAACAATAAAAAAAACTGTGGCATGAGCCCTACATCTTGCCCAGTGAGCAAGTGAGTTACTGACCTCTAGGACATGCTCTCTGCACACATGAAAAAATAATTTGTGGACCTAGTTGACCACACAGGGACTAGAAAACTTCCCTGTACAACCTGGAGGATGAACTAATGATGAAAACATCATGTCTACTCAAGGAAGACGAAGAAGGTCTTCTCCCCCTCCCCACTTATCCTTTGATTGTAAAACTGTAGCCCAGTAAGTTCTCGGGTGTGGCATTCCTCACCTGTCCACTTGCAAGCCTCACAGGCATCCTATTCTAATAAACCACTTCTCATCTACCACTCCGCTGTCACCGAATTCTTCTCTGCACTGAGACATAAAGAACTATGGTACTGGAGCTCTTCAGAGCCCTGGAAGTGACACCAAATACCGGTTTCAGTCTGAGCAGCTGGAAAGAGCTGACGTTGTCTAAGCTGAGTCTATGGAAGGAGCAGGTTTGGTGAGGAATCAGAAGTTCTGTTTTGGACATATTTAAAACTTACTACATTTTAAAAACTTTATTTTGAAATAGTTTCAAATTTAGGATAAAGTTATAAGAACTATACGGAGAGTTCCTGTATACCTTCATCCAGAGTCTGTACTTGTTAGCATTTGGCTTTCTTAGATTCTCTTCTGTGTGTGTGTGTGTGTGTGTGTGTGTGTGAATTTTCCTCCCAAACCATTTGAGAGTAACTTGCACAGATCAAGCCCTTTTACACTGAAATACCTCAGTGAGTATCTCCTAAGAAGGAAAGTATTACATATCCATAATGTAATGATTAAAACCAGGGAAAAGTAAAAAATTGAAATATAGTTGATGTACATATTATATAAGTTATAGGTATACAATCTAATAGTTCACAATTTTTGAAGGTTATATTCCACTTATGAAAGTGAAATTGCTCAGTCGTGTCCGACTCTTTGCGACCCCATAGACTGTAGCCTATCAGGCTCCTCTGTCCGTGGGATTTTCCAGGCAATAGTACTGGAGTGGGTTGCCGTTTCCTTCTCCAGAGGATCTTCCCAACCCAGGGCTTGAACCCAGGTCTCCCGCATTGTAGACAGATGCTTTACTGTCTGAGCCACCATAGTTACCATAAAATATTGGCTATATTCCCCACATTGTACCCATGCACTCTTGTAGAACTGTTTCTATGACTTGCTTTTCATTGCTGTTATTATAATCATATGTGCTGGCCTGCCTCAAAGGACCCTGCTCCTCTGCCTGACTGTTAAACTAAAGCGCCTTTGTTCAGTTCACAAGGAGATAATCTGACCCTGCCCACCTGTGAAAAGAAGAGATTAACACATCCCCTGTAACACAGCTGGCCATTCCCAGACATGTTTTGCAAGACTGATGGCCCTTTTACTTTACTTCCCGCAGCCTCTCCCTCTCTGTTCTGTCTTTTCACTTTACTTCCTCACCCCTTCTCTTTTTGTTTCTACAAAAGAACCTGGAATCCAGACCCCTGAGAAAGATGGTTATTTTGAGACATTAATCTGCCATCTTCTCGGCCTGCTGGCTTCCAAATAAAGTCATATTCCTTGCCTCAATACCTCTTCTTTTGGATTCATAGGCCTGTCATGTGGCGAGCAGAATGAGCTTGGACTTGGTAACATATCTTTGTAAAAATCAGGAACATTTTAACATCAATTTAATACTATTGTCTAACAGTCCATATTCAAGTTTTGCCAATTATCCCAATAATGTTCTTTACAAAAAAATATTTTTCTGGTCCAACAGCCAATCCAAGGTTGTCATATTTCTTTGATCCTCCTCTGTGTGTGTGTGTGTTTGGCGGGGGGGGAGGGTTCAGTTCGGTTCAGTCGCTCAGTCGTGTCCGACTCTTTGCAACCCCATGGACTGCAGCACGCCAGGCCTCCCTGTCCATCACCAGCTCCCGGAGTTTACTCAAACTCATGTCCATTGAGTCGGTGATGCCATCCAACCATCTCATCCTCTGTCGTCCCCTTCTCCACCTGTCTTCAATCTTTCCCAGCATCAGGGTCTTTTCAAATGAATCAGTTGTTTGCATTAGGTGGCCAAAGTATTGGAGTTTCAGCATCAGCCCTTCCAATGAATATTCAGGACTGATTTTCTTTAGGATGGACTAGTTGAATCTCCTTGCAGTCCAAGAGACTCTCAAGAGTCTTTTCCAAGACCACAGTTCAAAAGCATCAATTCTTTGGTGCTCAGCTTTCTTTATAGTCCAACTCTCACATCCATACATGACCACTGGAAAAACCATAACTTTGACTAGATGGACCTTTGTTGGCGAAGTAATGTCTCTGCTTTTTAAGATGCTGTCTAGGTTGGTCATAACTTTTCTTCTAAGGAGCAAGCGTGTTTTAATTTCATGGCTGCAGTCAACCATCTGCAGTGATTTTGTGTGTGTGGTAAAATAGCAGAATTTACCATTTTAACCAATTTGAGTGTATAGTGGCATTAAGTACATTCACATCATTGTATAACTGTCACCACTCTCCATCTCCAGAAGCATTTCATCTTCCTCAGCTTAGATTCTGTAGCCCAGTAAACAGCCATTGCCTGTCCTTTTCCCTCACCTGCTGGGCAACCACCCTTCCCGTCCCGACTGTGAATTTGACTCCTCTGGGAAACTCATGTAAATGGAATCACATAGTGTTTGTCCTTTTGTGACTGGTTGATTTCACTTGGTGTAGTTTCTTCAGGGTTCATCCATCTGGCAGCATATGTCAGAATTTTCTTCCTTTTTAAGGTTAAATACTGTTCCATTGTGTGGAAAGACCACAGTCTTGCTTCTCCATTCATGTCCACGGACATTTGTGTCTTTTGGTTATTGTGAAGAATACTGCTCTTAATATGGGTGTAATACAAGTATCTTTTTGAGTCCCTGCTTTTGATTTTTTTTTTTTTTAGGATATATATCCAGAAGCAAAATTGAAGGATTACATGGTGACTCTGTTTTCAGTTTGTTTATTTGGGGGGCGGGAATGCCATACTGTCTCCCATCATAGCTATACCGTTCTGCATTCCCACCAAGAGTTCACTAATTCTAATTTCTCTACATCCTTGCCAACACTTGTCATTTTCTGTTATTTTTTCTTTTTCTTTTTGCTAACTAGTCATCCTAATGAGCCGGAAGTGCTGTCTCATTGTGGTTTTGATTTGTCTTTCCACAATAACTGATGTTAAGCATCTTTTCTTGTGCTTATCAACCACTTGTGTATCTTCTTTGGAGAAGTGTCTATTCAGATTCTTTGCCCATTTAGGGAACTCCCTGGCGGTCCAGTGGTTAGGACTCAGCACTTTCATTGCTGGGTGGGCCTGGGTTCGATCCTTGGTCAGGGAACCAAGGTCCCATATGATGTGCAGTGCGGCCAAAAAAAAAAAAAAAAACAACCCAAAAAGCTTCTTAAAACATCAGGTTGTTTGCTTTTTTTGTTGTTGAGTTATAAGAGTTCTCTATATATTCTGGATACTAATCCCTTATCAGATACGTGATTTGCAAAAATGCTTTCCCATTCTATGGACCTCTCTGTTTAAGATCATTTTTAAAACTTATATAATTTATGTACCATAAAATTCATTCTTTTCAAGGGTACAATTCAGTAATTTTAAAACTCACAAAATTGAAAAAAAAAAACCTCACAAATTATACATCCGTCACCACCATGTAACTCCAGAACATTTCATCACCCCCAAAGTGAAAGTGAAAGTCGCTCAGTCGTGTCTGACTCTTTGCGACCCCATGAACTATACAGTCCATGGAATTCTCCAGGTCAGAATACTGAAGTGGATAGCCTTTCCCTTCTCCAGGGGATCTTCCCAACCCAGGGATCGAACCCAGGTCTCCCACACTGCAGGCAGATTCTCTACCAGCCAGCATCACCCCCAAAGAAACTGCATACTCATCAGCAGTCACTCCTCTCCTCCCCTCCCCCCATCCCCTGGCAAACACTAATCTGCCTTCTGTCTCTTGATTTGTTTACTCTGGAAATGTAAATGGATATAATATGTGGCTTCTTTCACTTAGCATAATGTTTTCAAATTCCATGTATGTTATAACATGTATCAGTGCTTCATTCTTTGTAAATTTGTTCTTTTTTGGCCACATCACACGGTATGTGGGGTCTTACTTTCTCAACCAGAGGTGGAACCCGGGCCCCCTATCTTGGGAGCCCGGAATCTTAGCCACCGGCCCACCAGGGAAGTCCTGTCAGGATTTTCTATATGAGAGATCATGTTATCTGCAGATAGAGGTAGTTTAACTTCTTTCTTTCCAATTTGGATGCCATCCGTTGGTTCATTCACTTACTCATTCGGAAGCTCATTCTTGCCTAAACGCCCTGGCTGGAACCAACTGTGCAGTGTTGAATAGAAGTGGCAAGAGTGAAACTCTTCATCTTTGTTCCTGATCTTGAGGGGAAAGCTTTCAGTCTTTCACCATAAAACATGTGGATTTTGGGGGGCGGGGGGGATGTTCCCTCCTCAAGGGTCGGCTTGAAGAAGTTCTGGTTTGTCATGCATTCTTTATCATGAAAGGGTGTTGAGTTTTATCGAATTTTTTTTTCTGCATTGATTGCAAGGTTTTTAATCTGTCCGTTAGCTTTGTTTTGGCTCTGCTGGGTCTTCGTTGCTCTGTGCAGGCTTTCTCCAGTTGTGGCGAGCCGGGGGCTGTTCTCTAGTTGCGGTGCGCGGATTTCTCATTGCAGCGGCTTCTCTAGTTGCAGAGCACGGGTTCTAGGGCGTGAGCGGGCTGGTTGTGGCACATGGACCTAGTTGCCTCATGGCATGTGGAATCTTCCTGGACCAGAGATCAAACCTGTGTCTACTGCATTGGCAGGTGGATTCTTAACCACTGGACCATCAGGGAAGTCCATCTGTCCCTGAGCTTTTCTGTGTCTTTCACAGACTAACATTTTCGGAGAGTCCGGGTCAGTTACTTGGTACTTCCTCATGATTATTCTGTGGATTTTTAAATTTTTTATTTATTTACTTATTTTTGGCTGTACTGGGTCTTCATTGCTGTACACGGGCCTTTCTCCAGTTGTGGCAAGTGGGGGCTACCCTCTAGTTGCAACGCGAGGACCTTTCATTGCCATGGCTTCGCTTTGCAGTGGCTTCTCTCGTGGCTCGCGGGCTCTAGAGCACAGGCCCAGTAGTTGCAGCCATGGGCTCAGCGGCCCCGAGGCATGTGGGATCTTAACTCATGGACCAGGGATTGAATCCAGGTCACTGACCCACCAGGAAAGTCCCCAGATGGTGATTTTTCTAACCCTTCTCATTTCCATTTACTAGTTGGTGGACATGTTAACTTTGAGATTACCTGTTAGACATCTAAGTGGAGATGGTGAGTAGGAAGTGTAAAGTTCAGGAAAGGTTCAGGTTGTAGATTTAGATGTAGGAGTTGTCAGTCTATAGGAGTTAAAGCCATTAGCAGTTGAGGGGCTCCAAGGGCCCACATCCCCTCTTGGTCACAGAACTTCTCCAGGCCTGGGTCCCCTGACCTGTTTTGGGGACAAACTCAGGTGCTGACTGGGTCACCAGAGTCCCATGGCTCCATGGAGGCTGGGACTGGGGGCGCGTGTCTTAAGGGAAACTGGGTTCTATGAAAGGAAATGATCTTGCTCTGTTCAAAGCTGGTAAAAGCTCTTGGACTTAACCTGGCATTCAAGGCTTGTCCGGTGCACCCCTTCCCCGAGCAGCAGCACAGTCCTACCTGTCTGCCCCTGCTCGCTGTGCCCTTCACTGCCGCAGCCCGGAGAAGTCCTGCTCATCCTTCAAAGCCCAGCTCAAATATTACCTTCTTTGGAAAGTCCCGCCCCTGTGCTCCCCAACAAAGTCGTTCATTTAAGAAATATTTCCTGATGCCAGGCACCAAGACCAGTGAAAAAACACTCTATTCCTGCCCTCGGGGAGCCCATCTGTCTCCCTGGGGGAGACCGATACTGTATTTATTTGTAATCTCACAGATCTAAGCACCGGTGACAGCAATAAAGGACATCACTCTTGCGCTCTGAACGTAGAGCAGGAGGTTTGCACCAGCCTGGCCTGGCTGAGGTGTTTTGGGAGGGTTTCCCTGCAGAAACGCTGGCTAGCTGGAAGGCAGAGGGCAAGGGATGTGCTCCCATGGGCGGTGCACCTAGAAAGATGGGCAGAGGCCTCCAAGGCCAAGGTGAGGAGGCTGGATTTTCTCCCACTGGTACCGGGAAGTGTGCAAAGGGTCCTGATCAGAGGGGGACTTTTGAGGGAATGGAGGGGGTGCTTCAAAGGAGTCCCTTGGCTGCCATATGGAAAGGGCAGAGGACTGCGTTGATTTTTCAGATCAGCCAGATTCAGGTGGGTAGCAGACGCCCTACTTCATTTTATTTTTAAAAAATATTTATCTGGCTGCGTCAGGTCTCAGTTATGGCACGCAGGATCCTCGTTGTACAGGCTTCAGTGGCATGTGGGATCTTAGTTCCCTGACCAGGGATCACACCCACGTCCCCTGCATTGCGTGGCAGATTCTTAACCACTGGAGCACCAGGGAATCCCCCCAACTTCACTTTACATTTCTCTTATCAGCCCCGCTCCAGGGCTGGTGGTGATGGGAGCTTCTCATCTCTGTTCATCTGGGGTCCTCGTGGTCTCTGGCTCAGAGGGCTTGGCCCTTTCTGTTCCCTCAAGGGTTGTGCTCTAGAAACGCAGACGCCAAGGATTCTCAGGTCCCCTGGGAAGCTGCCTGTCCGTGAAGAGAGAAAAGCCTCCCTGATAGAACAGAGTGCAGGAAGGGGGCATCATCTAAGCCATGTTCAATCTGAGTCTCATCATGAGGAAACAGAAATCCAAATTATGTAACACTCTGCAAGATGCTTGGGTATTTTAAAAATGTCAGGGTCATGAAAAAAAAAGTGGGGAAACTGTTTTTGATTCAGTGGGAGTAAAGAGACACGATGACGTGAGAGCAGTGAACAGTCCTGCTTTGGATCCTGGCTGGATATGAAGGAAGAGCCGTGGAGGCTGTTGCGGGCTGTCTGGAGACCCCCACTTTAGCTGGTGTTAAGGCCTCAGTGCTGTCCTGGGTAAGGGAGGTGCCTGAGGGCCACTCGGTGGTTAAATTAAGCGGGTAACAGTGGTACTGGGCTTCCCAGGTGGCGCTAGTGGCAAAGAATCCGCTGCAGTGCAGGAGATGCAGGAGACGTGGGTTTGATCCCTGGACCTGGAAGATCCCTGGAGCAGGCAATGGCAACCCACTCCAGTATTCTTGCCTAGAGAATCACCATGGACAGAGGAGTCTGGCAGGCTGCAGTCCATGGGGTCTCGAGGAATCGGACACGACTGAAGTGACTGAGCATACAGCACACGGCACGTGCTCACGTGGGAAGGAGTGTCCGTGTTCTTAGGCGTCACCTGGTGTGTTTGGAGTGAGCCAGCATGGTGTGTGCAGCTTCTGTTTAAATGCTTGAGGTGAGGGAGATGTTTGTGTCCCAGAAAGGAACAATGCAAATACGGCAAAATCTTGCCAGTTGGCGATTCTGAGTAAAGACATGAAATGCTCCTTTCAGCCTGGGGAGGCAGGCCTCTCCTGTGCTGCACCAGGAGGGCTGGGAGCAGGGGCCCAGATTCAGCACATCAGGTGTGTCCCTCCCCCCCGCCCAGCTCATGCTCTGACACGGGGTGTGCAGGGCTCTCCCTGGTCTGACCCACAAGGCCTCATTCCTGCTGCAAGAGACACACTCAGGCTCTGAAGAGGTGAGGGTCCTCCCGGTGCCCCGAGGCTGGGCTGGCATAAAGCTTGGCTGCTGATTGGTCAGAGCCAGTGGGAGCAGCTCCTATATTCCTCCAGGCTTCTGGTTCTGAGCATCCAGCTCAGTGCCCAGGCCACCTGAAACTTGTTCACTTACCCTCAAGTCACTCTTGGCTATGTCTCAGGGTGGGGCTAGGTCCAGGCAGCCCCAGGAGTTAATCTGAGCCAGCCGTGGTCACTGGATGCTCAGCCGCCACTACTAGGATCTAGACATGAGGGCACCCTGCTCCTCGGGAAGGGGGTCCGGCCCAGTGGCTTCAGATAAGCTCACAGACGGCCCCACTGGGGAGGGCAGGGCAGCCCGAACAAAGTTCCTGGGAAGCTAGTTCCCTTGGGTCTGAGGTCAACCAGCACCTCAGCTGGGTTGGGCCAAGGGAGGAGACCAGGTATCTGTAGCTTAGTTGGGTCCAAGAACCTTCTTTTTTAAAAATGTTTATTGGGAAGTAGAATTGATTTACAGTGTTGTATTTACAATGGTGTGTTAATCCAGGAACCTTCTATAACACATATTCTTACCTCCAGACATCATTACTTCCTGTTCCTTCTGCCTAGAATGCACTTTCCCGTGGTCTCCCCATTGCCACACCCGCCCCCGAAGCCGGTGAGCACCCCTGTCCCTTGCCCTGACCAGAGGCTGCTGCCCAGGCCAGCCTGAGCAGTGCCTTCAGGGTTCCCATGACCTCACTGCGCCGCAGCGCCTTCTCTACTGTCTGCCACGGGCTGGCGCTCCCTTGGGACACGCTCTGTGTCTCCCCCACCGGAGTGTGAGCTCTGCGAGTGACCTGCCAGGCCATGGGCCTGGCAGGGTGGGTGCTCAGGAAGCGCATCCAGGGCATGTAACTGTCTGGGTGGAGACGGCTATTGGGGGTACCGAGTGCCCCATCCTGGGTGAAGTGCATGCAGGGTCGGGGTCTGGCGTGGGCACCAGCTGTCAGCAAGGGTGGCCCATCCTGGCTCTGGTATAGCAACTCTTTAAACAACATTTTTTAGCTGTGTCACGTGGCATGTGGGACTTTAGTTCCCAACTGGGGATCAAAGCCACAGCCCCTCATTGGAAGCGTGCAGTGTTAACCACTGGACTACAAGGGAAGTCCCACCATATAGCAACTTCCTAAGCCTTTATTTCTTCAAGGAAGCTGGTCAGGCAGATGTTACACACTCAGCTTCCAGATAAGGGAATCCAGAGCTTAGTGTTCTTGCCCAGCGTCACAGAGCTGGTGTTTTAGCTGGAATTGCAGTTTGCCCTCGACCACCTGTCTCCAAAGAGACCCCTGCCACCTGGGAGGGGTCTGGCTGCCTCCTGGGGTGTCCACTCCACCCACCTCATGCCAGCCTGGCCCACCCCACCGCAATAACACCATGAGCCCTTGGTACACATTACCTCATTTATTCTCACAACATGCCTGTGAGGTAGGGAGGGGCGGGGACTGTCCCCATTTTACAGAGGAGGAAATTGAGGCACACAGAGGTCAAGTGACTTGCCCAAGGTCACAGACGGCGGCCAAGCTGGAATGGGCCCTAGAGCAGGCCCGCAGTTCACCCAGGCCCCCTGCGGTGGGTGCTGGACAGAGGACAGCCCCAATACCATAGCCGTGGCCACTGGAGCGCGCAGCCTCGTGCACAGAGCTCGCTGTGGGCCGGCCTCACCTTCTCCCTGCCCCCTGCCCACCCTCCCCTCACCCTGCAGGCCTGGACCATTGCAGCGCAGGGCTCATGACACCCTGGGAGTGGGGCTGGGAGTGGCGCTGGGGAGAGAGAAGGATGATTGGGGTGAAAAAATAGAAAACTCAGAGGCTGGGCAGATGGGCCCATGGTGGGGGGCAGGCGAGAGTCAAAAAAAAAAGGGGGGGGGAGGGCTGCTTACACACAAGGTATATATTTTTACACACACTTGTACACACACCTAGATATAGTACATGTAAAAATATATGCTATTCACACACCCGCCTCCTGCCAGGTGCCCCGAGAGCCCGCGGCGGCGCTGGTGGGCACGGGTGAGCAGAGGGGCGACTGGTAAATATACACTCTAAGGCCTATGTGCATATGTACACGTACGTACAGACACGGCCGCCCGCCCCTCGGGCGCTGTACACGGGCTCGGCCAGGGCACACCACCCCTGGAGCACAGGGGCCCTCTCCTGAGTGGCCCCAGCAAGTCACTCTGAGTCATACATTTTTGCTGAAGGAAGGAAGGGGCTGGAGAGAAGAAAAAGGCGGGAGTCTGGAGTGTGGTAGCTGTGGTTTTTATCTCACCCCGCCCCCCCCCCCACCCCCCAAGACCTCAGCCCTCCTCCCGGTCTCGGAAAGGTGAGACCGGAGGCTGCTGCAGCGCGTTGGGAGGGCCGCTTCTGCTGGGAGGAACCTGCAATCGTGTGCACGCGCGTGTGTGACTGTGTGTGAGCACTTGGTGGGGGGAGGGGACGCGTGTCCATCTCTCTGTCCTCTAGGCTCAACCACACAAAGGGCTGAGAACCAGAAAGCCGAGCGTCGGGATGGTGACCCCTGTGTGAGCTCTGAAGGGCAAAGAGAAACGTAAGGATGAGAACTCCACGGTCAGAGCTGGGTAGCCGGGAGAACGAAGGGCATGGCAGGCGCCCAAGGCTGGCCCTGGGCTGTGGTCATCTTGTAAACAGGCTAGTTTAAGCTCTCATTAGACAGAACGAGTAAAAAGACCGTGGTCTGGAGGCTGGGCCGGGGAGTTGCCGAAGTCCATCTATCTAGTCCGCCGTGGCCAGCAAGAGGAGAAAAAAAAGTTTCCTAGTTTCATGTTTTTGTTGATTTTTGTGTGTGTGTGAAGTCTCCATAACCTAAAGCTTGGAGGGACCCAAAGAAGCCAAATCGTGAGCCCTTGGATGCGTCAATTTGAAAGTTGGCTCAGGGTCTCTAGACAGAATAACCATACTAAAGGTTGAGAAAATTTTGTTCCATTTGCATTTAGTTTGTGGTTTTTTGTTTAATGATTTAAAACTGCTTGCTTCCTGGTCTCAGAGCCGGGTCTGGGCCTCAGGGACATAAATCTCGATGCTGTCCGCGCTCTCTGTGGCTGAGTTCTGCCGCACGGAAGCCGCCCGCTTGGCCGCCAGGAGTCTCTTGCGGGCCTCCTGCCGCTGCCTGTCCCCAGCATCAGAGGCCTTGTCGCGGCTCACTGCCGGCTTCGATTTGGCTGGCTTCTTTGGGACCGGAGGGGGTGCTTTCTTCTCTTCCTTTAGTGAGACAGTGAGGAGGGAAGAAAAATAAAATAAAGGCGCCACCGTGTATGTGGCGGCACTACCACCCACCATATGCTGGCAGCTGGAGTCTCCACCCCAGCTCCCCTGCATCGGGCACAAGCAACACACATTTGGAACCAGGAAGCCACAAGAAGCGATGATGGTGGGAAGAGCACGAGGCAGAGGAGCAAACAGCAAGCTCACAATCCTAGAGTTCTAGGAGGAGGGGACAGACAGACCACCTCTTCCCACCCCTGCTTGGAACCACTGAGAGCCCAAAACTCACGCAGGAATCACACAGCGAGAGATGGGATTTAAATTCAGGGCCTCCGACTCCCAGATCACATTGCACGTGCTATTCTAGGGGATCAGAACTCACAAGGGCCACAGTCCAGTACCCAATAACCGAAGGGGTCACCGGGCACCACTGTTTCACAGATGGAAGCCCGGGCCTCAGGGACGAGGCCGGCCTGGGAGGCAGAATCCGGTCCAGACCCCTGGACTCCTGGCAGCGTGGTCCTAGGAGGAGGACCATTTTTCTGCCTCTGACGTTCCAACAGCTGTGACTACACTAGCGCTCCAGGCTGAGGGCATGTGTCTCCCGGAGTCCCATTTTCCGAACATGCAGGGCAGGAAGGCATGCTTCGGGGGCAGCCTCAACTACACAGAACCAGCGGCATGCTGGACGAGCGCCGAGCATGGACCCCACACACTGATGGACGTGAGCCCCCAGCTCAGAGACGACACACGGAGAAGGGAGCCAAGCAGCACTGACCGATGTGGGCAGCGTTATTGCCGACCAGGAATTTGTCCCTGGACTTCCCCTCCGCACTGCTCCATGCTCACCTTCCTCTTCTCGGGGGTCTCCACCAGCTGCCAGCTGTTGGCCTTGAGGTGGTAGAGTTCATCAAACTTCATGCTGATGTCCTCGATGGACAGCTGGAGCAGGTCCCAGAACCCTGCCAGGTCCTGGGCAGTTGGACGTGGGTTGGCATCAGGGTTCTGTGGGACAGAGGTGGGTCAGTGGGGCCAGCAGGGCAGGGGGGTTTGTCTTGCACCCCATCCCAAGTATGGTCTCCTGGCCCTGTGTGCGTTCTCATGCACATGGTAATGAAGCCTTTGCCACCTCTGCCGGGCTCTGGTAAGGAAGGCCCTCGGGGCCTACTGTGTGGCTGGCAGGCGACTCATCTGGTCTCATAGGGAGGAGGCAGCATCACTCCCAGGTTGGTGTGATTACAGACCCATGGGGGTGCCCTCCCATCATTCTGTTCTCAGCCAACACACTCCTCATGACTTCCTCAGTGAACCCCCAAACCCCTACTGGTCCTAGAGACAAACACTGGCCGTTGTGCCCCAGCCCTGGCCAGACGGAAAGAGGCTCCCCACAGGAAGAGCTGCTGCCCGACAGGTGAGGGTGACGGAGAAGGGAGACCCGCCAAGCCTAACGGTGGTTATTTCTTTAGTTCTTACCTTGACTGACTGTTTTTACACAGAGCTCACGTTTCTATTTCAGAAGGTGTTAAAGACCTGAAAGGAGCACCCCGGCCCTTTTCTGGTGGGGGCACCGACACGTGCAGTGTCATCCTTCCGATGGCTGAGGGGGCAGGGCCTTCGCCATGTCAGGGAGGAGGCCACAGCGGCTCGGAGGCTAACCCAGCCCCCACTGTGGAGGAAGAAGAGTCACACTTACCAAGTTTTGCTCACAGAGGCCCCGGAACTGCTGGAATTTCTGCGACATCAGTAGCTGGGCACTGCCCACAGCACTGAGGACTTTCCCTAAGACTGAGAGAGAAGGGGGAGAAAGGCTGAGCAGAGCACAAGGTCTGGTTTCACCTCCCTCCCCACCACCTCAGGATACCAGTCATCATGTGGTGATGGCAGCCAGTCTTCATTTTATTTACACAGTAATTAACCCACTAGTTGCTAAGGATATTTCATAGCAATAAATCGGAAAACTGAGTTTAAATGGAAAAAAACTTTTCAGGGAAACAAATTACTACTATAGGCTCAACAGGAAATAGAAAATCTGACTAGACCAATAATTGTTTAAAATAACTGAAGCAGGAGTTAAAAATTTTCTCTAGAAAAAGGAACCAGGCCTATATAGTTTTATAGGTGAGGTTTTACAAAACCTTCAAGGAAAAGATAACCCCTGTTATATATATTCAAATTCTTCCTGAGAGTAAACACACACAGAAAATGACACAGCTAATTTCAGGAGCCCTGAGAAAAGATAGGACACGACAAGAATGGGCCACTTGCATTAGGAACACACAAGCCTTAAGAGCAAAGAGCAGCGTTAACCATGAAGTGTTCAGCCCAGGAATACCAGACTGAAGTCTTTTAGTGCGATTTCTGTTTTTAAAGTGGCAGGGGAGACTTTCCTGGTGTACAGTGGTTAAGACTCCACACTTCCAATGCAGGGGGTGCGCATTTGATCCTTGGTCAGGGAACTAAGATCCCACGAGCCACACGCCACAACGAAAGAGAAGCCTACAGGCTGCAACAAAGAGCCTGTGTACTGCAGTGAAAGCTCCCCCAGGCCACAACTGGGGCCTGACGCAAATATTTTTTTTTTCTAAAGTAAAAAAATTAATTATGTTGTATGTCATCAAAATAATAAAGTATGTCATCAAAATAATAAAGTAACAGGAAGACAATACTATCTCCTAACCCCCTTAGAAATCACTGAAAAGCAAAACAGTACATAAATCAAAACACACACTGTCTCCTGATGGAGCTCCAGAGCACGGTAAACGCTGTCTCCTGACGGAGCTCCAGAGCACGGTAAACGCTGTCTCCTGATGGAGCTCTGGAGCACGGTAAACGCACAGTCTCCTGGTGGAGCTCCAGAGCACGGTGTATGAGGAAGTGTCAATGTGCAGCGACAGCCACACAGGGGGTTCTTGCAGTTGAAGGGCTCAGATAAAGGTGACAGTTTTGAGTTCTTAAAAGTAGCATAACTTGAGAGGAGAACCAATAATCTCTTGTTTGAAATAAAAAGGGGTGTGGACTGCAACAGGAGCTTCCCTGAACCTGATTCAGCACCGAGGGTGGGGGGCAGGGGGCGACAACACTGCCTGGTAACTGCCCTCTGGTGTCCTGGAGAGAAGACCAGGCTGAAGGACGCACTGCACCCGTCGCCATGCTGAGGAGCTCCTGCCAGCCTGGGACACCCTCCTGCCTCCTCCCCCATAATAGTCTACTTAAAACAGCTTATCTAGGAGGAATTTCACCTCATTTAGAAATTAGTTTACAAAGGAGCCCATGCAGGAGCTCAACATAGTATAGGAGCAGCAAACGGCAGATAAGCGTTTACCAGGAAGTTGTTGCCAGAGAACAGATGAGAAGTGTGACATGTAGCCACAGATATTTAAACGGTAGTTCAAAGCAGAGATTGAGGTGCTCTGAAAAGAGATTTAAGAGCATGGAAGGAGGTAAGACATGAGCTCTGGAACTACTGCAAGAGAAAAATCAGGCATCACAGAAACCAGGGTCATGATGGTCACAGCACAAAGAATAAACTGTAATGAAAACCAGTAAGGATGAGGGGACAGGAGTGGAAAAGCTCCCGGTGTAAAACCCTTACACTGCTAGATGGACATCTTAAAGCTGCCAGGAATAACTGCAGGTAGTGGGTGTATGTTGGAGAAGGCAATGGCACCCCACTCCGGTACTCTTGCCTGGAACATGCCGTGGACGGAGGAGCCTGGTTGGCTGCAGTCCATGGGGTCGCTAAGAGTCAGACACGACTGAGCGTCTTCACTTTCACTTTTCACTTTCATGCATTGGAGAAGGCAATGGCAACCCACTCCAGTGTTCTTGCCTGGAGAATCCCAGGGACGAGGGAGCCTGGTGGGCTGCTGTCCATGGGGTCACACAGAGTCAGACATGACTGAAGCGACTTAGCAGCAGCAGCAGCAGCAGCAGCAGTGGGTGTATGTACCTGGCTTGGTCTAAAGTAGAATGGGAATAAAAGAAGTCCCTTTTGAAGAATTCCTCATCATAAGACTGCACTTAGGTACCTTATTTTTTTAAGAAATAGAAGAAGCAACTAGAGGACTTCTCTGGTAGTTCCAGTGGCCAAGACTCTGTGCTCCCAATGCAGGGGCTTGGACTTGATCCCTGGTCAGGGAGCTGGATCCCACATGTGGCAACCCAGACCTGGTGCAGCAAAATAAAATAAATACTTAAAAAAAAAAAAAGAAGCAAGTAGGTATATTATAATGAAGAGACTATTTAAAAGAAAGTGACTGAGAGTGCCAAAGAATTGATGCTTTTGAACTGTGGTGTTGAGAAGACTCTTGAGAGTCCCTTGGACTGCAAGGAGATCCAACCAGTCAATCCTAAAAGAAGTCAGTCCTGAATATTCATTGGAAGGACTGAAGCTGAAGCTCCAATACTCTGGCCACCTGATGCAAAGAACTGACTCATTGGAAAAGACCCTGATGCTGGGAAAGATTGAAGGCGGGAGGAGAAGGGGATGAGAGGATGAGATGGTTGGATGGCATCACCAATGAGATGGACATGGGTTTGGGTGGACTCCAGGGGTTGGTGTTAGACAGCGAGGCCTGCCATGCCGCAGTCCATGGGGTCACAAAGAGTTGGACACGACTGAGCAACTGAACTGATACTGACTGAGAGACATGGAAGAGAGAGGGAAACTTAACATACATCCGTCAGAGTTCTAAAAGGACAGAGGAAATGGAAGAAAAGAAATTTCTTCAGAGTGATCATGACTTAGGCTATGACTAGAAGAACCACCCCATCTCATTTTATGCTTAGAGAACCTTGGTACTAAAATAAGACACGGATGAGAAGGGAAAACTACCAGCCAAATTATCAAGAATAAAGGCAAAATTATTAAATCAGATATTAACAAAAGTGCAACAATGTACTAAAGTAATATAACTCAGCTGGGTTTATTCTGGTACTATAAGACAGATTCAATATTAGAAAATTCTAATAACTTCTGATTCTGGCTATGAAAAACCAATTACTATCAGATAAACTGAACTTAAAAAAAAAACTAAATAAGATACTCGAAACAACAAAATATCTCTTTCAAGGCATTAAAAAATTACCAAAGCAGCCAGAATTTGAGAGGCTAAGGTTTTAGTGAGAAGGGAAACTATAACCAGGTGAGTCTGATAGTCTGTTATCCCAAGGCGCCTCCCAAGTTTATAGGCAGCAAAAAGCTGAGTGCTCCGAAGACGAAGTGGTGGCTGAGAGTCTCAGAAGCTGGGCAGAGCTTGTGGTAGTTCCACAGGGACAGGGAGACAGACCAAAACCGGAATTCGGAGCTACAAGGCAGACAGGACTTGGGGGAAAGCACCTTAAGTTGAGCAAAGCTTCCAGCCGTCTTAAGATGGGGGCAAGACAAAAATTGGAGCTCAGTGTCTGCCAAGAAGGAGGGGCTTGGAAATACCCCAAGCTGTCACAAAACCCAGCTCTGAATCAGCTGAATCTCATATTGGATTAAGTTGGTTTCGCCCTATGCTATTGTCTGTAAGAGTAAATCCATTCTTGAAGAATAGAAAATCATTCTTAAAAAAAAAAAAAAAAATCATCCCGAGTCTCAAGTTATTTCTGTAGTTTTCATATACAGTTTCTGGTGTTGAATAAGAATTACCAAGCATGGGGATTCCCTCGTGGCTCAGTGGTAAAGAATCCGCTGCCAATGCAGGAGACGCAGGTTCAATCCCTGATCCAGGGGGATCCCACATGCTGTGCAACAGCTAAGCCTGTGAGCCTCCACAACTATTGAGCCTGTGCTCTAGAGCCAGAAGCTGCAACCTCTGAAGCCTGAGCACCCTAGAACCTGTGCTCCGCAACAAGAGAAGCCACTGCAATGAGAAGCCTGTGCGCCACAACTAGAGAAAATCCCATGCGGCAACAAAGACCCAGAACAGCCAGTAAATGAAAAATAAAAATTTAGAAAAATTACCAAACATGCCAGGAGGTAGGACCAAATGACTGCACAGCAAAAGAGAAAAATCAGAAAAAAGTAAAAGACCCGCAGGGGATACAGGTACTAGAAGCGCTGGACAAGGGCTGTAAAATGACTGAGTTCGTCCAAGAAAATATATGATATGATGGGGAATTTCAGCCAAGAACCAGAAATCTAGCAAAAAGAATAAAATGTAATTCTAGAACTAAAAACATACTGAAATTGACTGCAGTGAAAGTGAAAGTCTCTCAGTCGTGTCCCACTCTTTGCAACCCCATGGACTATACAGTCCATGGGATTCTCCAGGCCAGTATACTGGAGTGGGTAGCCATTGCCTTCTCCAGGAGATCTTCCCAAACCAGGGATCGAACCCAGGTCTCCTGCATTGCAGGCGGATTGCACTGCACTGGATTCCTTACCAACTGAGCTATCAGGGAAGCCCACTGATTGCAATAGATAAGTTTTGTAGATTAATTACAGCTAAACTATAAAATAATCCATCAGAAAATGTCCAGATTGAGGTCCAGAGGAGGAAAAAAAAGAAGGAAAATTCAGAAGAGAAAATGAAGAAACGACATGGCAGTCTAAAATATGTGTAACTGGAGTCCACAAGGAGAGAAGAAATAAAATGGAGCAGAGATCTGAGGAAATGATGGCCAAGACTTTTCTGAAACTGATGAAATTTATTCAGGCTGAAGATTCAAGAAACCCTGTGAGCATCAAGTTGGAAAAACACAAAGAAAACCATACCTGGGTATCCTAGTAAAAATGGATAAAACTCAAATACAAGAGAAAAATCTTAAAAGCAAAGGGGAAAAAAACTATTCTTCAAAGAAGCAGCAGGAAGACTGACTTTCCAATAGAAAGTCTGGAAACCAGAACATAATAACTTTTATAAATAAAAGTACTGAAAGAAGATCAATACCTACCTAGAGTTTTATACTTAGCAAAAAATACTGTTCAAAAAAAGGGAAAAATACAGAGATTTTAAGACAAATACTGTATTAATATAAATACTAAAGGGAGTTCTTAGGGCAGAGGAAAGTGATCCTCATAACCACAGAAATAAAGAAGTGAAGTGTTACCAGAAAGAAAAGAGTAATTATGTGGGTAATATTGATTGTATAAAACAACAATAATGTCTTGGGGCAGTGAGATCATATTTATAGAACTGAAATATCTCACAGCCATAGTATACATGATCAAGGTCCTTGCATTATCTGTGAAGTGGTAAAAGTATTAATTTAGTCTTACCAAGTCAAGGATACAGAGTAACTGCTAAAAGAACAATAAGCTAACATGAGAAAAGTGGAAATAAATATTTGATTAATCTAAAAATAAGACAAGAAAGGAGAAAAATCTATCAATAAATTTACCACATTACAGATTAGAAAAAATATGATTATCTAAATAGATACACAAAATTCCATTAAATTCAACAATTTTCTTAACCAGAATAAGTGTATTTATAAGAGACCTGTAGTAAACATCATACGCAATGGTACAATGCTAAAAGCAATTCCTTATTTACAAATAAGAATACAGCAGTATTTCTAGATACAAGATCAATAAAAAGGGCAAGAGCATTTCATCAACTAAAGAAAAAGAATACAATAATAAAAATACTACTTACACCTTTCCAAAATTAAAATACTAATCTAACGAATCTTTAAACAATATGTAAAACTTGTGTGTGGAAAATATAAAATTTAAATGAAGGACACTACAGAAGACCTACATAAATGGAGAGACATAATCATGTTCTTGGATACAAAAGACTCATTTATAAACATCAATTTTCTACCAAACTGATGTACAGATTTTATATAATTCCAGTCAGAACCTCAACATAGAAGTTAAAAAGCCAAGTCTAAATTGTACATGGAAAAAGCAAAGAGCCAATGCCAAGATATTCCTGAAGAAGAACAGGTTGGAGGAATTTGTCTTTTCACTTACAGTAAGTCTCCTTCGTACGAACATTCAAGTTGTGAACTTTCAAAGATGAGAACACGCGTCCCATCAGGGTCAGGCTGGGTGCAACTGCAGCCTGCCCATCTCCCCGTGCCGACGTCGCTCAGCCGCGCTGTCTCCCACCGCCTCTCCCTCCTCTAGTCAGTGACGCTTCCTGCCTGTTAGTGCCGGCCCCTGGATGCTAGCTCTTGCACTGTACTGCCTGACTCTTCAAGGTACTGTAGTGTAACATTAAAAATGTTTTCTTTACTTCTGTACTTGTTTTTTATGTATTATTTGCATGAAAATAATATTACAGTACAGTACTATATAAATGATTGTGTTAGTTGGATACCGAGGCCAACTTCGTTAAACTTATGAACAAACTCGACTTACAGATGTGCTCTTGGAGTGGAACTCATTCATATGTAGGGGACATAATGTATATAAAAAATCCTAAGGAATTCCCCCCAAAACAGAGAGGTTGCAGCATACGAGACTGATGTACAAACATCAATTGTGTCTATATAGTATCAATGAACAGCTGACAATGGAATGAAGAAAGACTTCATTTACAATACCATCAGACAGAATAAAATATTTAGGAATAAACTTAACAAAGAAATATGACTTGTCCACTGAAAACTGCGAAACAGTACTGAAAGAAAATTTTAAAAACTTAAATAAAGATAGCCTATGTTCATGATCAGAAGACTTAAAAGATGGCAACACCTGTCAAACTGAATTACAGATTTAACACAATCCCTATCAAAATAAAATTCTATCTGCCTGTTTTTTGAGGAAATTGACAATCTGATCCTAAAATTCATATGGAAATGAAAAATGAAGTATGAACTTTAGAACTTCCTTTAGTGAGAAAATGAGAGCTAGCCATAAACTTCTTTTGCTTGAAAAATAAAATTGGAGGATTCACACTTCCCAGTTTCAAAACTTATTTCAAAGCTACAGTAATCATGACAGTATGGTACTGGCCTAAGTATACACATGTCCATTAATGCAGTGGAATAGAATTGAGTCCAGAAATAAATCCTTTACATTTAGTCCGCTGGTTTTTGACAAAGATAGAAGACTATTCAATTGAGAAAGAAGAGTCTCGCTAATAAATGCTGGGACAACTAGATATCCGAGTGTAAACAATGAGGGTGGACCAACACCTCACACCACATACAAAAACTAACTCAAAATGGACCACAGACCTAAATGTAATTACTAAAGGTATAAAACTCTCAGAAGGAAACAGGAGTAAATCTTCACAAGGCTGGATTAGCAACAGCTTCGTAGACTTGACAGCAAGTCACGAGCGACAGATGAAAAAAACCAACTGGACTCCATTAAACTTTTGTGTTTCAAAGAATACCTACTAGCCAAAAAGCGGAAACCACTGATGAATGGATAAGCAAAACGCAATATATCCACACGATGGAATACTGTTCAGCAATAGAAAGGAGTGCAGTGCTGACACATGCTATAACATGAATAAACTTCAAGAACACTAGGCAGAGTGAATCCAGACATGAAAGAACACATCGCGTATGATTCCATGCGTGTGAAATGTCGCGTATGATTCCATGCGTGTGAAATGTTCAGAACGGGCGGATCTATAGCGAATGAAGCAGATGCACGTTGTAGTGCTTGTGCTCAGTTGCTCAGTCGTGTCTGACTCTTTGTGACCCCATGGCCTGCAGCCTGCCAGGCTCCTCTGTCCCTGGGATTTCCCAGGAAGAATACTGGAGTGGGTTGCCATTTCCTAGAGTGATGGCTGAATGGGTACAAGGTTTCTTTTGGGGTAAGGAAAATGTTTTAAAATTAGGTAGCAGTGATGGTCACACAACTCTGGATATACTAAAAACCGCTAAATTGTATACTTTCAAGGGGTGAATTTTATGATATATAAATTACATTTTAATACTATTATAAAAACACTGCTCACAATCAAAAAGTAGAAGCAATTCAAATGCTCATCAGTGGAATGGATAAGCAACATGTTCATACGGTGGAATGCTGCATGTCAATGGAAAGAATGAACTACACGTACATGCATTAACATGGATGAATCTCACAAACCAGGCTGAACCAAAAAGGCAAGCTTCAGAAGAATTCAGACACCCAGCTTCTATGAATGTAAATTTTGAAAACAGGCAAAACTAAACAGTATGTTCCTTAGGGTCACACATATATGTGGTACAAGTATAAAGAAAAGCAAGGGCATAACTAACACAGAATCAGGATAGTGCTTACTGCTATGGCAGAAAGAAGGTGATCTATCACCAGGTCCAAAGATCCTGGTAATATTCCATTTTGTAAACTAGGTGGTGAGAAAAGGAGTGTTCTAAATTTTTCTTTATTCTGTCTACTGTTTGCATGTGTATTTCACAATAAAAATGAAGGTTAATAAGAATGAGAGCAAAAATAAAGGTTTTCAGATAAATCAAAACAGGGTTAATGCCAGTTCTCCAGGTTCTCACTAAAGACAATTCTAGGGACTTACCTAGTGGCCCAATGGTTAAGAATCAACCTTCCAATGCAGGGGACACTAGTTTGATCCTCTGGTCAGAGAACTAAGATCCCACATGCTGTGGGCAACTAGAGAGGCCTGCAGACCCCAACTAGAGAAAGCTGATACGCTGCAACGAAGACAGCCCATGTGACGCAACCCAGACCCAGCACAGCCAAAAAAAGACAGTTCTAAAGGATGAACTCAGTAAAGAAGAAAATGATCCAGGAAGGAAGATCTGAGATAAGGAATTATGAACAAAGAAAATGATAAACACATGGGAGTTATTATATATACACACATTTAGATAATTGAAATTATATAATGATAATGTGTGCGCTTTTAAATCATAAGAAAACAATTAGATAAATTATATGTTAAGGCTTTTGTGTTGTTTGGGAGAAAGGTAAAAATGTTGAATAACTTGCTTTTACAATTTTAAGTGTTAAAGGAACAGAAATACGGTGCATAACTTCTATGGTGGTTATGGCTAGTTGTCCTAGCATTTGTCTCTCCTTCTCCCTCAGAAGTAGAGCCTTTTCTTTATTTTGTTTGAAACAGCAACTTTATTCAGATGAAATAAAACACAGGAATTTCTCAGGCAGACTGGATTTTCTAGGACAAAGTACTGTCAAACGGAAAATATGAGACATGGTATGCAAAGTCATAGAATAAGTTACATCAGTACCAGGGTTGAATAACGACTTCTGCTGTTAGTATGATGTCCTATCTCTAATATGCACACTCTGTCCAGCAAGCGCGGCACAGACGTTTGAAAACAAGTACTCTGGGGGGGACCTGTAGTTTTAACTGGGCACATACATGGCTGCCCAGACTCAGGCATTTCCCAGGCTACCCTTGCGACAAGCTATGAGAAGTCTGGTCAAAGGGATAGAAGTGGGAGTGGTAGGTGGGGCTGGCTTGTTCTATTTTGCTACTGGTTCCTTTGCAGCTGGAATGCTCTCGGGGTTCTGGAATCCAGCAGCCATTGGGAAAGATGAGAAGATCTCATGAATGGAAGCCAATTATGACATCGAACCTAAAGAAGAAAGCCTGGGGCTACAGCATTACTATTGCAGACATTCCTGAATGTGAGAGAAATAAAGTCTTGTTCAAACCACCTTTTCTTTCCTTTTTAAATGTTATTTATAGGCAGACCTCATTGGAAAAGACTCTGATGCTGGGAGGAATTGGGGGCAGGAGGAGAAGGGGATGACAGAGGATGAGATGGCTGGATGGCATCACTGACTCGATGGACATGAGTCTGAGTGAACTCTGGGAGTTGGTGATGGACAGGGAGGCCTGGCATGCTGCGATTCATGGGGTCGCAAAGAGTCGGATACGACTGCGGGACTGAACTGAACTGAATCCAAATTAAAACACAGCCTCAAAATAGCAATGGGAATGGAGAGAGAGAGGTGTGTTAATGCAAAAGAAGGCAAGAAAAGAAAGGGAAAAAAAGAAACCTCTAAAAAGTAGAATGAAGAGCACAAAATAACATGGTAAGGATAAATCCAAAAAGGAGCAATCCCATTGTAAATGGGTGACATTTTCTACTTTTGAAATAAAAATCAACAGACTGAACAGATTACCAAACTCGGGTATATGCGTATAAGACGAGTGAAAAGTTGAAAGGACTGAAAGCTGTGTGGCAGATGAACACTAACCGAGGAAAGCTGGTACAGCAATACTCTCAACACTTTACAACAAAGACTTTGAGGCAAAACACAATTAGGCATCTGGAAAAATAGAATGAATCACTAAACATTCACCAGGGATATTATTACATCCTGAGCTTCGTACATCTAAGATATCTTCAAAATAACATAAAGCAAACATCTAAGATATCTTCAAAATAACATAAAGCAAAATGTGACAAAACTTTAAGGAGAAATGGACCAACTCACCATTTTATAGAAAGTGCTAGACTTCCCTCATGGTACAGTGGATAGGAGTCCACCTGCCAATGCAGGGGACACAGGTCCGATCCCTGGTCTGGGAAGATTCCACATGCCTCGGGGGCAACTAAAGCCCATGGGCCACAACCACTGAGCCCTTGCTCAGAGCCCAGGAGCCGCAACTACTGAGCCCTTGAGCTGCAAGTGCTAAGGCCCATGCCCCAGAGCCTGTGCTCCGCAACAGAAGAAGCCCCTGAAGCGAGAAGCCCACGAACTGCAACCAAGAGTAGCCCCCCGCACCCCCACAGCAACTAGAGAAAAAGCCCTCACAAAGCACCAAGACCCAGAACAACCAAAATTAAAAAAAAAAACAATTTTAAGTGCATGATACACATCCCCTAATACAACACAATTACGCTGACAACAAAATAAAAAGGAGCCCGTCTTCTGGATTAACATCCCCACTCAGATCTCCCTCTACAGCCTCATCTGGCATGTGGTTCCTTCGCTCTCCTCCATGACCATTTCAGATGCTCCCCAACCTCCTGATTCCCCTCTGACCTTCTCAGTCTGTGTTGGTAACTCTGCTCCCCCACTGCAGGGTTCCCCGAACACAGCTTCCTCCTGTCACTCTGGAGGAACTGTGTGTTCTCTACTAGTTCAGTTCCCTCTCGCCCACCTAAGAATGTCATCCAACAGTTATCCCCTTTCTCTCCAGCATAATGAATTTCCTTTTTCCTGCAGTCATTCTCAACAATATAGAAATGTGCCTGTAACACTCCATTTAAACATAAAAAGAACAACAGAAAAATCCGAGCCCTCCCCTTTGACCCTTCGCTCCCTTCATTTCTCTGCTCCCTGAACAGAAAACTTCATCAATGGAGTCATCTGTACTTGTGGTCTCCCAGTTATTCTATTTTCTCTTAATCCTTCTTCAGTCAGGCTGTCCTCCCCTCGGCACTCCACCACCTCCAAAGCAGACCAGCTCTTGAAGCCTGTGATGACCTCACATTCCTAAATCTGCCCTGCTGTGCCCATCAGAAAAGCATCTGACACAGTTGATTCTCTCTTGAGAGTTCTCGTCTCATTTTTGACCTTAAGTCTGTACTTGGATGGCTTTCAAATATGATCTCCAACCCAGAGACCTGGGGAGACCAGACTCATGTATCCACCTGCCTGCTTGACATCTCCACTTTGATACGTAATTTGATAGTGTTCAAAACCAAACTCCTGACTTTTCTCCCGATATCTACACTAGTCTTTCCTATTGCAGGGGCAGCTCCATCCTTTCTGTGACTCACAACACCAAATCTTTTTTGACTCCTTTCACTCTTAAGTCTATATCCAACCCTGTCAGGAAATCCTGCTCTACCTTGCAGATACACCCAGAATCTCACCCCTCCCTTAAACAATCTACAGTCTCCATCTTCTCTTCCCCAGATCCTGTTACTTCCTCCTAAGTCATCTTCCAGCTTCCCCTTGCACCCCTCCCCCCACTCTCTTTTGAACAGAGAAACTAGATTAATCCTGTAAAAAAGAATGTCACATTGCAGGGCTCAGAATTCTCCAGCGTGTTCTCTTCTGGGCAGTCAAAGCCAAGCCTTTATTCTGAGGCCCTCTGTGATCTGGGGCTCCGCCACACCAACTTCATCCCCCATCTCCCCCCTTCTCACTCCTGCAGCTATACTGGCGGCCTTCCCCAAGCCTGGAACAGGTCAAGCTCTTGCTCACCACTGGAGTTCTCTGATCTTCAGAGTTCTAAGACCGCTTCTCTCTTCCTTCCTTCTGGCTTCTGCTCCAAGGTCGCCTTATCTGGGAGGCCTTCCCTGACCACACTCTGGGGGACAGCAACACTGCCCCAGCCATGCAGCACTGCATCCTGCTCTTACTGGGCTTTGTTTTCTGTTGCATGTCTGACCATCCTGCACACTGGGGTTATTTTCTGTCTCTCCCCATAAGGAATGTAAGCTCCATGAGGGCAGGGACTTCATGTTATTCTGCTACATCCCCAGGAGCTGGCATGTGGAAAGAATTCAGTAAATATTCACTGAATATTCACTGAATGAAGGTCAGGACCAAGGGAAGGATGCCGCTGTCTTCCTACTGTCCCACAATGTCCTGACACTCCTGCAGTTACACAAGATGCGCATGAGACACAGTAAGATTAGAAGGAGACACGCAATTGCCATTCGAGCAAAAGTGATCATTTATGATGTGACTCCAAGAGGACTGAGAGCTGAACAGGTCTCGGGACACAAGATCAGTGTGGGTGTCTCAACGCTAAGTATGCAAATATAGAAACTCATTTTACTACCAAAAAAAATACAAACCTAGGAAGTAGCAAGGAATAAATCTAATACAAATACATAGTCTTCATAGATATGTTACTCAAACTTGAAAAGGAGCATGTAAGAAGGAGATCTGAATAAATGAAGAGATAAACTGCATTCATAGCTAAGAAGACTCAGTATTTTTTAGGTATCAGTTTTTCCCAAAGTAATCTATACACTCTATTTCTAGTCAGTGATTCAGCAAAGTTTTTCTAAGGAATTTGATATACTAATTCTAAAATTAGGATTGGAAGAATGAAGATATAAGTAGACTTTTTCTTTCAGAACAAAAAGAACAGGGAAGGGGGTTCACCCTCTGAGATGCCAAGGCATGCCAAAAAGCTATGGCAATTAAGTCGTATTAACACAGAAACAGACAAAAGGGTAGCAGAAGAGAACAGAACTCAGAGACACACCCCTGCGTGTGTAGAATTCTCGGCAGAGGTTATGACTGCTATGACTAATCAGCAAAGAAAGCAGAGACTCAGGAATGTGTTGTGACAACTGGCTCTGCATATGAAAAAGTAAGATGAGATCTTAGAATGCACAAATGCAAATTGCATATGGATTAAACACCTACATATGAAAAAAACAAGAAACCCCCCAAACTTTAATAGCAACAGCTGGAGATCTCAATACCTAATTCACGATAATAGAACACCAGTCATAAGTAAGGAAAAGGATTTAAACAGCATAATAAACCAACTACATCTAACAGACACATACAGAGCACTCCACCCAACAAATGAATACACATTCTTCTCAAGTATACATGGGACATTTTTCAGGACAGACCATGTGTTAGGCTACAAATTAAGCCCCAGTAGACTTTTTAAAAGATAATATCATACAAAGTATCTTATTCGACTACAAGAGGACAAAATTAGAAATTAGTAACAAAAAGAACACTGGAAAATTCACAAAACTGTGGAAATTAATACACAGTTGAACAACCAATAGATCAAAGAAGAAATACAAGAGAAACTGGAAAATAGTTTGAGACAAATGAAAACAAAAGACGTTACATACCAAAACTGATGGGACACAGCAAAAGCGATGCTAAGGGGGAAATTTATAGCCATAAACATTTACATTAAAAAACTTAGGAAAGATCTCAAATCAACAACCTAACTTACAACCTAAGAAACTAGAAAAAGAACAAACTAAACCCACAGCTAGCAGAAGGAAGGAAATAAAGGTTAGAGCAGAAATAAGTGAAAGAGAGAAACAATAGCGAAAATCAATAAAACCAAAAGTTGGCTCTTTGAAAACTGACAGTACTTCAGCTAGGAAGACTAAGAAAAAAAGATTCAAATACTAAAATCAAAAATGAACGTGGGCATATTACTACCAATTCTACAGAAATAAAGATTATGAGAGAGTACTTAAAATAACTGTACATCAACAAATTTGAAAACCTAGATGAAATGGACAAATTCATAGAAAAACAAAACCTACCAAGACTATATCATGAAAAATATAAAACCTGAATAGACCTGTAACTAGTAAGGAGACTGAATTAGTAATAAAACTCTCAACAAAGAAAAACTCTGGATTCGGTGGCTTCACTGCTGAAATCCGTCATTTAAAAATGACTAAAAGCACTCCACCATTACCCACACCGTACAACTGCCAGAACTTACACAGGACTGGGAAACAGGCTCTGGGAGGGCACAACAGAACCTTGTGCACCAGGACCCAGGGGAAAGCAGTGACCCTTCAAGAGACTGTCCCAGACTTGCCTGTGGGTGTCTGGGAGTCTCAGGTGGGGTGTGGGTCTGTGGCGGCCTGCTGCACGGTTGGGGGCACTGAGTGTAGCAGTTCATGCATGGGATCTTTTGAAGGAGGTCACCATTATCTTCATTACCTCCACCATAATTTCAGTTCAGTTCAGTCGCTCAGTCGTGTCTGACTCTTTGCGACCCCATGAATCACAGCACGCCAGGCCTCCCTGTCCATCACCAACTCCTGGAGTTCACCCAAACTCATGTCCATCGAGTCGGTGATGCCATCCAGCCATCTCATCCTCTGTCCTCCCCTTCTCCTCCTGCCCCCGATCCCTCCCAGCATCAGAGTCTTTTCCAATGAGTCAACTCTTTGCATGAGGCGGCCAAAGTACTGGAGTTTCAGCTGTAGCATCAGTCCTTCCAATGAACACCCAGGACTGACCTCCTTCAGAATGGACTGGTTGGATCCCCTTGCAGTCCAAGGGACTCTCAAGAGTCTTCTCCAACACCACAGTTCAAAAGCATCAATTCTTCGGTGCTCAGCTTTCCTCACAGTCCAACTTTCACATCCAGACATGACCATTGGAAAATGGCAACCCACTCCAGTACTCTTGCCTGGGAAATCCCATGGACGGAGGAGCCTGGTAGGCTGCAGTCCACGGGGTCACTAGGAGTCAGACATGACTGAGCGACTTCACTTCCACTTTTTACTTTCATGCATTGGAAAAGGCAATGGCAACCCACTCCAGTGTTCTTGCCTGGAGAATCCCAGGGACAGGGGAGCCTGGTGGGCTGCTGTCTCTGGGGTTGCACAGAGTCAGACAAGACTGAAGTGACTTAGCAGCAGCAGCAGCAAAAGCACTCCTTAAACTTTTCCAAAAATTGAAGGGGAGGAAACACTTCCTAACTCATTCTATGAGGCCAGCATTACCCTGTTATCAAAGCTGGACAAAGATACTACAAGAAAACTACAGGCCAGCATCCCTTATGTACACTGATGCAAAAATACTCAACAAAATACAGAATTCAGCAGCATATGAAAAGGATTATACATATGACCACGTGGGATTTATTCCTAGAGTGCAAGGATGGTTCAACATGTGAAAGCTGATCAATGAAATATGCCACATCACCAGGATGAAAGGCAAAAACCATACAATCAATTCATGCAGAAAAAACATTTGACAAAATTCAACACTCTTTCATGAGAGAAACAGTAAACCAAGAATAGAATGAAACTACTTCAGTAAATAAATGCCATATATGAAAAATCCACAATGAGCATCATACTCCAGGGTGTTTTCTCTAAGATAAGGGATAAGGCAAGAGTGCCCACATTCATCACTTCGATTCAACATAGGATTGGAAGTTTCAGCCAGAGCAGTTAGGCAAGAAGTAATAAAAGGCATCTAAATTGGAAAAGAAGAAGTAAAATAATGTTTGCAGATGATATGACCTTGTATGTAGAAAACCTAAAGATTCCACCAAAAAAATCTGAGAGAACTAATAAATGAATTTAGCAAAGCAAGTAGGATTAGGATACAAAGTCAATACACAAAGATAAGTTGCATTTCAGAAATTCCCTGGTGGTCCAGTGGTTAGCACTCTGCACTTTCACTGCTGAGGGTCTGGGTTCAATCCTGGTCAGGGAACTAAGATCCTGCAAGCCATGTTGTGTGGCCAAAAATAAATCAGTTACATTTCTATATACTAATGATAAATACCTGAAAAGGAAATTATAAAAATGATTCCATTTATGATACCATCAAACAGAACAACATATTTAGGAATTAACTAAGGAGGTGATAAACTAGTACAATGAAAACTATAAAACCCTGTTGAAAGAAATTAATGATAAATGGAAACACACTCCTTATTCATGAATTAGAAGACTTAATATTGCTCAAATGTCAATACTACCCAAAGCAATCTTCAGACTCAATACAATTCCTATCAAAATTCCAGTAATTTTTTTTGCAGCTACAGAAAAATCAATCCTAAAACTCATACAGGACTTCTCTGGTGGCCCAGTGGTAAAGAACTGCCTGCCAGCGTAGGAGACATGAGTTCTATCCCTGGTCTGGGAAGATCTCACATCCCACCAAGCAACTAAGCCTGTGCATCACAGCTGCTGAGCCTGCACTCTAGAGCCCAGGAGCTACAACAAAAGTCACTGGATAAGAAGTCCTCGCACTGCAATGAAGAGTAGCCCCTGCTCACTGTAATCAGAGAAAAGCCCGTGCAGCAACGAAGACTCAGCATGGCCAAAAATAAATAAATAATAAAATTATATCCATAAAAAAAGATGTTGATGCTACCATCTTTTGGTAGCATCTTTTGGGTTCTTGCCAAGGGCTTCGTGTTTCTAATCTTGCATTAATACACAGCCCGGTGGGGTTGATACTGGCCCACCCAAGTCACATGTGAGGAAGTGGAGGCCTGGAGAAGTGAGGTGACTCACCCAAGGTCTCTCTCATAGCTCCCTTTCTCGAGGGCACCTAGGAGACAGGATGGCAGGCCCCCTCCCTCGGGCTGCTGGCCCTGTTTCCACCCCTGTTCACCTCTAGCCTCCCAGCACTGGGCCTCCTTTTCAGTTCCTGGCTTGGGCTGCCTCCATCTACAAGTTAGGGTGATGGTGGCGGTCACTGCAGCAGGCACAGCTGGTATCATTCACCACTGGGCCCTCAGGCCAAGCACTCTTCATACACAGGGTCCCATCTTACCCCCGCCGTAGGCTAAGAGTGGGGCTCATGATCCCCACTGAACATGGGGAGAAGTAGGCGCAGATGTGCCGAAGGTCACACAGCTGTTAAGCCGTGGAGCACTTCGCTTCCATGTGTTTGTTTCTTCAAGACAGGATTTTAATAGGTCTGACCTCACTGGGGTGAGTTTGGGTGAACTCCAGGAGTTGGTGATGGACAGGGAGGCCTGGCATGCTGCGATTCACGGGGTCGCAGAGTCGGACACGACTGAGCGACTGAATAGACCTCAATGGGTAGAAGCGAGTAAACAGGACGGTGAATGTTGAGAGCTGGCTCGTGGTAAGCCGCCCAGCGCCCAAGGCTGCTTCTCTGGAACTAGTCTCATCAACCCCCCAGGCCACAGGAGTTTCCACAGGCTATATTTAAGTGTTCCTTTCATCTGCACCTCCTTCAACAGCAAGAAAGACATGCGCACAACTTGATCTTGCTTATCCAAGGGCTCCCCCTTAACCAACCAGGCACGTCCTGCCTCCATCTCCCTCTTTCAAGTTGATGACCTCTCCAGTCACCCGTGGCCCAGACCAGGGAAACTGGAGCTCTCCACTTGACTCCAACCCAGGGCCCCTCTGGCTGGTTCATTCAGAACATTCAGAAACATTTGTTTATCCATTCCTTCCTCCTCCACCCCAGGTCTCCCTGTTTCCAAAGCCTATTCAACACAGCAATCAAGGGTGAGCTTTCTAATAAGAAAATCTGACCATCTCACTGTTACTTCAGATCTTCAGCTGCTCCCCACCCTGCCTGGAGGGTAATGCTCAATACTTTGATCTGATATTTGAGGCCCCTCTCAGTCAGCTTCCTACTCTTGTGATCCCCCCATCCCCCGCTTCCCATCCTTTACTTTCAGTCGTGGTTCCTGGAATCTGCCCTTCCCTGCCTTTGTCCCTGTTGTTCCCTCCAGCTGCAATGCCTGGAGGATCTCCGCCAGGTTTCTGCATGATATGCAGGTACCACGGTCTCCTTCAGGCACCTCCTTGGTAACCCTCTTCCAGAGATCTAAGAACAGTGACATTAAAATTTGTGGCCATAAGAAAAAAAAGAACAAAAAACAAACTTGTGGCCATGGACTTCGCTGGTGGTCGAGTGGTTAAAAGTCCGCCTTCCAATGCAGGAGATGCAGGTTCAATCCCTGGCCCGCGCACAGCAACTACTGAGCCCGGGTGCTCTACAGCCTGCGTGATACAACTAGAGAGACACTTGAGTGCTGCAACTAAAAAGATCCTGCGTGCCGCAACTAAGACCCGATGCAGCAAATAAATATTAAACACAAAAAACCTGTGGCCATAAGTTAGGCAAGGGCCTTGCGTGGACACACAAAATTTAATCAGAAAGCATGGTCGTCAAGGAAGAATTATGGTCCTAAGAGATAGAAGTGTCGTTACTGGCAACAGACAAAAGATGGAAGCAATCTGTGTAGCCACTGACAGACGAACGGGTAAGCAAACGTGGGTCTTTCCCCACAAGAGAATATTATTCAGCCTTAAAAAGGAAGGAAATTCTGATAGAAGCTGTAACGTCAATGAATCTTGAGGACATTATGCTAAGCCAGTCACAAAAGGACAAACACCGTATGATTCCATTTATATGAGGTGCCTAGAGTAGTCAATGGCACCCCACTCCAGTACTCTTGCCTGGGAAATCCCATGGACGGAGGAGCCTGGTGGGCTGCAGTCCATGGGGTCATGAAGAATCGGACACGGCTGAGCGACTTCACTTTCACTTTTCACTTTCATGCACTGGAGAAGGAAATGGCAACCCATTCCAGTGTTCTTGCCTGGAGAATCCCAGGGACGGAGGAGCCTGGTGGGCTGCCGTCTATGGGGTCACACAGAGTTGGACATGACTGACGTGACTTAGCAGAGTAGTCAAATTCACAGAGACAGAAAGAATGGTGGTGGCCCAGGGGTGGGGGAGGGGGAATGGGGAGTTGGTGTTTGATAGGTACAGAGTGTCGCCTGGGAAGATGAAAATGTTCTGGAGATGAATGGTGGTATAACACAAAACCTATTTGAGAAAGGCAGCCACCTGTGTGTTACTGATTCACCTGAGCAGTCAGAATACTTATCCTGAATCTAAGGGACAGAGCAATGTGGCCAATTCTGTCCTTAAGTTATAGCCACAGATGCAGGGCTGGGAAAAGGGCTCCATGCAGAGTTCGGGTTCAATAGCAAGGGCTGGGACTGCTTACTGAGAAATGTCATCATGTTGAAAGAGCACGTGCTCATAATACTACAGGAAGGTAATACTGTTTGGCATGAGATAATAACCCTTAGCAGGGAAGCCTTTTCTCAATCCAGAAAGAATTAAGAATAGTGCCAGAAAGTTTAACCTACTCCACCAACACTTTGTCACTAAGGTACCTTTGCACCTCCGCCTTAGGCTTTTTTTTTTTTTACTGACTGTATTTGGCTGCACCGGGTCTTGGTTGCAGTATGTGGGATATTTAGTTGTGGCATGCAGGATCTTTTAGTTGTGGCATGTGGGATCTAGGTCCCTGACCAGGGATCGAACCGGGGGCCCCTGCATTGGGACCGTGGAGTCTTAGCCGCTGGACCACCAGGGAAGTCCCCTCAACCCCAGTCTTATTCTCCTCATCTGTGCCGTCTAATAGACAGCTCCCGGTCGTATGAAGCAAGTGAGCAGCTGAAATGTGGTTTGTCTGGATTGAGATGGACAATAAAGTATGCACTGGACTTTATTTATTTTGGACTTTATTTAGTATGAAAGTAATGTAACGCCTCAATAATTTTCTGTGTTGAACACACGTTGAAACACTACTACTTGGACATCCTGAATAAGATAAATGTATTAAAATTAACTTCACCTATTTCATTTTTCTTTCTAAATGCAGTTCCTAGAACATTTAAAGTTCATGGTTCACATTATATTTTGACTAAAAGTGCTGCTCTAGGTGCTCCAACCCTAGGCTACCAGGCAGGGTCGGTGGAGGACGGCGTGGAATGAATGATAGTCTGTGAGCGCCCTCCTGCTGCCTAGCATCTAGGATGCCAGCAACCAGACACAGGCCCCCGGGAGAAACTAGAGGATTCTTTTCTGAAGAAGATTCTGAAGGGGTACAGGGAAAAGACACTGACGTTTCAAGATCTTCTAAGGAAAGGACCAGGACGCCCTTAAACTCAGATAGGCAACAGATACTTCGGTTCAGGGTCAGCAGTCCCTGCCACACTGTCACCAACAGAAATCAAAGAGAATTTCGCGTCGCATTACAGCGGTTACAGTTATCTCGAAATAATGCTGTCGTCATTACTTTAAAATTCAGCAGACAGACTGCAAGACTGTTTATTTCATGCCTTAACAAAGAAGTACATATATTATCACATCACAGGCTTATTTACTATTTTAGTAACTATATATTAAGTACCTGGCTTCCTTTGTTATCCTGACATGATTTTTACTGTGTGTTATTTGAAACCAGTATTCTGAGGTGTCTGCAAGCCTACCTCTCAGAAGGCCCTGCCCACAGACCTGCTGGTTACCTCTCACTGCCTCATTGTTTTTTGTCCCAATTAAAAAAAAACTTTTTTTGTTTTGTTTTAGTTGTGCTGGGTTGTCAGTGCAGCTCGTGGGCTTCTCTAATTGCAGGGTGTGGGCTTAGTTGCCCTGTGGCATGTGGGATCTTAGTTCCTAGACCAGGGATCAGACTTGAGTCCCCTGCATTGGAAGGTGGATTCTTAACCACTGGACCACCAGGGAAGTCCCTGTCCTAATTTTAATTTTATTAAATTAATATATATTCATAATTTTAAAAAAAAACAGAAGCACAGCAATAAAAGAAAAATAGATAAATTGGATTTTATCAGAATTAAAAACTTTTGCACATCAAAGGACACTATGAAGAAAATGAAAAGACAACCTACAAAATGGAAGAAAATATTTATAAATCATATATCTGACAAGGGCCTATTATCCAGAATATGTAAAGATCTCCTAAATTCAACCACAAAAAGACAAACAGCCCCATTAAAGAGATTATTTGAATTAGATATTTCTCCAAAGATATACAAATGACCAATAAGAACACGAAAAGATGCTTAGTATCAGTCATTCAGTTCAGTTCAGTCGCTCAGTTGTGTTCGACTGTTTGCAACCCCATGAATCGCAGCACGCCAGGCCTCCCTGTCCATCACCAACTCCCGGATTTCACTCAAACCCACGTCCATCAAGTCGGTGATGCCATCCAGCCATCTCATCCTCTGTCGTCCCCTTTTCCTCCTGCCCCCAATCCCTCCCAGCATCAGAGTCTTTTCCATTGAGTCAAGTCTTCGAATGAGGTGGCCAAAGTACTGGAGTTTCAGCTTTAGCATCATTCCCTCCAAAGAACACCCAGGGCTGATCTCCTTGCAGTCCAAGGGACTCTCAGGAGTCTTCTCCAACACCACAGTTCAAAAGGATCAATTCTATCAGTCATTAGGGAAATGCAAATCAAAATGACAAGATACTACTTTATACCTGCTAGGATGGTTATAATTTTTTTTTAAAAGATGGAATAACAAGTGTTAGCAAAAATATAGTGAAACTGGAACCCTTATGCATTGCTGGTGGGAATGTAAAGTGGTGCAACTGCTGTGGAAAACAGTTTGGCGATTCCTCAAAAAGCTACGGAGAAGGAGATGGCACCCCACTCCAGTACTCTTGCCTGGAATATCCCATGGACAGAGGAGCCTGGTAGGCTGAAGTCCATGGGGTCGCTAGGAGTTGGACACGACTGAGAGACTTCACTTTCACTTTTCACTTTCATGCATTGGAGAAGGCAATGGCAACCCACTCCAGTGTTCTTGCCTGGAGAATCCCAGGGACGAGGGAGCCTGGTGGGCTGCCATCTATGGGGTCGCACAGAGTCAGACTCGACTGAAGCGACTTAGCAGCAGCAGTAGCAGCAAAAAGCCAGACACAGAATTA
Source organism: Bos mutus (assembly GCF_027580195.1). Classification (NCBI taxonomy): domain Eukaryota; kingdom Metazoa; phylum Chordata; class Mammalia; order Artiodactyla; family Bovidae; genus Bos; species Bos mutus. Next base: position 49,933,335 of record NC_091629.1, on the reverse strand, counting down.
CCATGTGACCCAGCAATTCCACTTCTGGGTTTAAACTCAAAAGAACTGAAAATTGGAATGAAACAGATTCTTATATCCAGTGTTCACTGCAGCATTATTCATAGTAGCTAAAAGGTGAAAAAACCCAAATGTCTACCAACAGGTGAATGGACCAAACAAATGTGGTATCAATATTCAAATACAGTAGAATATACTATTCAGCTATAAAAAGGAAGGAAGTTCCGATATGCTACAACGTGGATGAACCTTGAAAACATGCCAGACACAAAAGGACAAGCACTATCATTCTACTTACATGAACGATCTAGAATAGGGAAGTTCATAGAGACAGAAGGCAGATTAGAGGTTACCAGGGGCTGTGCAGAGGGGAATGGGGAACTATTGCTTAATAGGCACAGAATCTCAATTTGAGGTGATATAAAAGTTTTGGAAATAGATGTTGGTGATATACAATATTGTGAATATAAGTAATGCCATTGCATTACACTTAAAAGTGGTTAAAATGGCAGGTGTTACATATATTTCATAGTAACAAAATGAAAAAAATTTAAAGAATTACCACATGATCCAGCACTTCCACGCCCAGCTATATACTCAAAAGACTTGAACGAAGGTAGTCAAACAAAATCTTGTACATGAATGTTCACAGCGGCATTATTCATAATAGTTTTATCTGCTGTTATGAGTTTTATCCTGCTATTAGAGAGTTTTTATCCTGATGGTTAAATAATTATTTTTTCATCTTTGATGCTATTACTGTATATTACCAACACACCAGTATATTACCATGACTTTTGCTGTTTTTATATAATTTGCTTTTGCTAACTCTAAAATTAAGTTTTATTTTATTTTTTGGCCATGCCACATGGCCTGAGGGATTCTTAGTTCCCAATCAGGGACTGAACCTGGGACACAGCAGAGAAAGTGCTGAGTCCTAATCACTGGACTGCCAGGAAATTCTGAAGTTCTATTTTAAATCAAATCATAAAATTAAAAAACAAGAGGAACTACTAGGCTAACAATAAAGTCAGCAATCTTATACTCCATCCCTTCCTGCTCCTGGGTTAGTTGCTCACTTTTTTTGTTTGTTTGTTTTTTTTTTAGTTGCTCACTTTTAATATAAATAAACAACCAAAGATTACTTGACATTCCAAGAAAGATTCCAACTGAAAAAGATACATAGAAAGAAGCATCTAAAGGAAACAGAGAGAACACAGAGACACGTGAAAACTTAAATAAATATATATGTAGGTCTTAGAAAGATAGAAGATACTCTATCCACTTAACAAGGAAAAACTGTTACTAAAAAGGAACAGAGTAACAAAGTGCTGTTATACGGATGGCTCTAATAAACATTTGATGGACACAGTGAAGTCAGGAAAACCTCCAAATCTCAATAGATTTCTCCAGTAAAAGATACACAAGTAGCATATGCAAAAATGCTATACACTTTATTAGCCACCATGGAAACACAAGTCCAAGTCACAACAAGGCACTGCTTTCCCCCTGTGATGGCTATAATCATAAGGGCAGTAATTACAGGAGTTCAAGTGAGGAGGTGGGGAAATTAGAACCCTGGTGTGCTGCTAGTGGGAATGTTATAAATGGAGCAGTCATTATGGAAGTTCAGCAGGTTCCTCCAAAAGTTAAACACGAAATAACCATATGACCCAGCAATTACACTTCTGGTTATATACACAAACTTGTACACAAATGTGCACAGCAGCATTATTCACACTAGCCTAAAAGTGGAAACAATTCAAATGTCCATCAACAGACAAATGTTTAAATAAAATGTAGTATATCCATAAAATGGAGTATTATTCCATGGTAAGGAATGAAAACCTGATACATGCTACACCATGAATGAACCTGCAAAACGTGGCAAAAAAAGGCAAAAGTGAGACACAAAAGACCTGTCATGATCATACTGTATGACTCAATTTGCGTAAATGTCCAGAATAGGCAAATCCGCAGAGACAGAATTAGTGGTTGCTAAGAGACAGTGGGGCGGAGGTGATGAAGGGTGACTGCTTATAGTCATGGGGTTTCCTTTTGGAGTGATGAAGATGTTCTGAATTCAGACAGCAGTGATGGTTGCACATCATTATGAGTGTACTAACTGTACTAATGGTAACACTGTAAAAGGGTCAATTTTATGGCATGTGAATTATATCTCAAAGTTGTTATAGCATGGAAAAAAAAAGAAAAAGCCTTCCAGAAAGACAGACAATAAAAAGAGACAAAAAAGATCTGAGACAGGATCAACTCAGCAAACCCAACATCTGAGTGACAGCAGTTTCAGAGAGACAAAACAAAACAAGTGAGGGAATTATTTTTTAAAAATTAATGTAAGACTATTTCTCAGAAACAAAAGGTCTGAGTCTCCACATACAAGTGGCCTATTAACCACTGGTGCAAAGACCCATTCCAGGACACAGCATCTAGAACCTTCACAAGAGGTGAAGTGAAGACTTAACAGCTTCCAAGGACTGAGAACTGGATCGGCCTCAAACTTTTAGGCACAAGTGAAAGTGAAAGTCTTAGTTACTCAGTCGTGTCCAGCTGTTTTGTGATCCCATGGACTGTAGCCCTCCAGGCTCCTCTGTCCATGGAATTATCCAGGAAAGAAAACTGGAGGGGGTTGCCATTTCCTTCTCCAGGGGATCTTCCCGACCCTGGGGCTGAACCCACATCTTATGCATTGCAGTTAGATTCTTTACCATCTGAACCACCAGGGAAATCCACACTTTATTTTTTTTTTTTTAAGCACAAGTAATGGAAGCTAAGTATAATACAGCCTCTTTAAGGTTCTAAGGGAAAATTATTTTCAATTTTATTTAATATTATATATATATATCTACATTTATATAAAAATAATGGGTATTTATTATTTTCAACTTTACACTCAGCCAAACTATATGAGGTCCGAAAAAAGACATGGTGGTTTCCAAAAATTTATCTCCAACTGAAGGTGTGTTCCAGTAAAGTGAAGGACTAAACCCAGGAAAGCAGAAGACCACATGATCCAAAAAGCAGGAAAGTAGCTACGGGCAGTCTCAGGTGATGAAAAGGGAAGTCTCCGGACAGCAGCTAGGTAGCAGGCCTAGATAGCAACTTGGCCAGACCACAGCCGGGGACAGAGGGCGCTGGGAGAAAACAGGAGATCATGAGATGATCTGATACGTCTGCACACCTGGGAAACAATGTCGATGGTGGGCTGGCAGATCTTGTGGGGCATGTGAAAAAAATTACAAATAAGAGCTTAGAAAACAAAGTATACAGAAGAGGAGGCAACCATTCTTTTTAGGAAAAACAAGACGTATCAGACAATGAAATCATACTACAAGGCTCTGCAGTGAACATCACTTACATGCTCACAGTAAACAGAAATACTGGTGGTTTTTTTAACCCCAAACTGATGTAATATATGGAGGGTGGGGCACAGGAAGTGGAGGTGACAGAGCTAAATATGAACTATTATAGCCGATTTCAATACATGATGATGACTAACTTAAGAGGAAATGAAAGGTATTCCCATTTAAAAAAAAATGAAATAAATATTGAAGGTAGATACCAGAAGACAGAGCAGTTGAGAGCTGAAGGTGGGGAAGGCTGAGGAAGAAGGCCAGAGGGCTGGATGGTTTCTATTAGAAGCAGTTCAGGATCCATGCCGCTGCTCTGATTTTGTAAATACTAGTATTGTAAGAAGTCATTAGGTATATACCTCACAACAGTTCCCTGCTGTGACATCAAAGCTGGGAACTGGCCTAGAGACAGTAGAAACAGGGACTCTGCAGCATCAAGGGGTGTCTTCCTCAGGCCCTGCCCACCAGGGGTTAGTGGGATGCTTCGTCCCTTCTGGACAATCTAAGGACCTGTCCCTCCTGCCTGGTCTGTGGAGGGGAGCAAACTGGAGGCCAGAGCTTCCCTCCCCTGTATCAACCACCTGTGACTCCAGGCTCCCTACATATTCCTAGATCTTTCTTGAACTAATTTCTCAGGGGAATTTTTGGGAACAGGTATGGTATTAACAGAAACCTAAGTGGGGAAGTAGATGATTTCTGTCTCACCCATTCACAGTTCCTCACACCCTGCTGAGCCCACAGTTAGATCCTTGATGCTTGGCACACAGTAGGTGCTCAATAAGGAACTGCTGAAGGTGTAATTATAGTGCCAAGTTTCTGTGCTTGGTACTTCATCAGACCTTGAACAAGTACTACTACATCAGACGGTAGGACTATCTCCACATTACAGGTAAGGAAACAGGCTCAGAGAAACCTGCCCAGGTCACTTCCCTAGTAAGGAAAGAGCTGGGATTTAACCCCGGGGACGGCTGACCCCACAGCCTATGCAACTAGCAGCTGCTGACGTAAATTCTTTCTGGAAAAAGCTGGTTATGTAGGTGGATAGAAGGAAGAAAAGCAAGAATGAAAATAAGAGGTGGGCTCACAACTGAGCCTAAGAAGAGAACTTAAAGAGACTCCCCGTGCCGAACCCTGGAGACTTAGGGCTGGCACCCCCACAGTCTGCCCCAGCCAGCCGGCCTCGCAGTACCCACCTTCTTCAGAGAGGTTGTTCTCTTTGGTCTCCTTGTCCATCTGGCAGCACCAGCCCTCCAGCCGTTCCGTTTCTGCCTGGAGCAGCTTCAGGAACCAGTAGCCGTCCCGGCGGCAGGCCCCGGGCTGCGCGGGCTCTGCCGGGGAGCTGGAGGAGGTCTCCAGCCAGGGGTCGGGCGGGGGCAGCGAGGACGCCTCCAAGGCAGGGTCGCTGTTGTCTCCATAGGAGAGGTTGCGCTTGATCTGGGCAATCTTGGGGGCCTGCCGGGGGCCGGCATCGATGCTGATGGAGTTGGGGTGCGGGGTGCAGTCTGGGAGGCTCTTCTCAGAGGACTTACAGCTTGAGTCATTGGCATCCTGGGTATCCGAGTCGGTGTCCCGTCGGGAGGACATGCTGTGAGAGGGGGCACTGCTTCTGTGGGGGGCAGGGAGGGAACGGCGTGGAGGAGGAGTGGGGACAGGAAAGGGTGAGTCACCAAGAGGGTCAGAGACCAGAGGCCACCCCGACCCGGACACACGGGAGACAGAGAAACGGATGCATCGTCTGCTCACCATGCGCCTGAAGCGGGTCCCACAGCCCCGTCTCATTCTCAGCTCAGCCCCCGCCCTGCCCGCACACGCACACACGGACAAGGTCATAAGGTTGCCTGTTTACTGCAGCGGGGCCAGGAAGCCCACCAACATTGGGGGTGCTGGGCCGTGACTCCGCCCGGCCTCAGTCCCCGTGGCTGATTCCTCTCACGGAGCAAGCGCTCACCCTTGCTCATCAGCACACCCGGCCGCCCCGCCCGCCCAGCCTCCCACGCCTGGACCACCGCCCGCACCCCCAACCCAGCTTGGTTCTTAGAAATCCAGCAAGGAGAAGTGGGTTAGGGAGAGCAGGAGGAGGAGGCGCGGGAGAGGTGAGAGCAGAGGGAGGGAGAGGAGAGGGGAGAGGCAGCCACCACCTCGGTGCCACTTACCGCCAGTCGTCCTCTACCTGAACCCCGATGGACTGGAATTTGGTAGCGGGACTGGGCTCCTCGTTTGGCACTGGCTGAATGCAGTCAACCTTATTGAAGGACAACGACAGCCACGGCACGGGGACAAAGACAAAAATAAAAAAACAAACACCACACTTGCTGCTGAAATTCACATTAGTGGGACGACGCAAACGGACGAGCAGACAGACGCACACGAGGCATGCGGACACTGCACGTGGGCCCGAGGCCGGACCAGGTGAAGCCGGGCACTGCTCATTCGCGCGGAGGCGGGCGGGCAGGCGGGCGGGAGGTGGGATGGGGTGGAGAGGACCGCCTTTCCCTACTCTGAGGAGGGTGCCATCACATCGATCGCTTTGGGTCCGTTGTCCTCCGAGAGGTGGGAACCGTTCCTTCTAGTCCTCTCCTTTACACGCATCAGAGAGAAGAAAAAAAAAAAAAAGGACAACGAAAGAGAAAGAAAACACACACACACAAAGCCACAGCCGTTATCTGGTGTAGTTGAAGCCGGGCTGTCTCGAGGCAGAGGTCACTCCCCCAACCCTGCAGCTGAAGGGCAGGCTGGGGGCGCCACACGAGGGGCAAACCTTGGGCAGCAGTTCTGGATTTGAAAGCTGTCACCAAGGCCACAGCCGGCCCAGTCCCTGGGCCATACAGGACGCCATCCCTGGGCCTTGATCACACTCAGCTAAGGTTACCTTCAGCACCAAGTGGGCCGGGGGGGCAGTAGGGCCAGGGCCACGCGCAAGGCCAGCTCTCTCTCTATACCAGGGATGCTCTGGGCCTACCTTTCATTCCTGGGACAGAGGTATGTGGCCACAGAGTAGCCAGGCCAGCCCCCCCCATCACCCCTCATGAATGAGGGAGAACCCACGTTTGAGCAATTTGAGGAACTAAGGGATGGGACGAGGGTTGTTGGGACTGTCACTAGAAATTGGAAGCTCTGGTCTCTTGGCTTCACAGAGGCTAGAGAGGCTTCCTGGGACGGGGCTGAGTGCCTGGCACCTCCCCACCATGGAGGGTGTAACTGCATGTCTCCTTCAGCTATAGCCAGCTCAGGGGACGTGGCATCACTGGCTCCCAGGAACTGCTTGGAGAGCTTGGATGGGGGTGGGGTGATCCGACAGGGAGAAGCCTAGATGGGCCCGAGAGCCAGAGTTCGCAGCCCTGTGTGAGCCTCTGAGTGAAAGAATCAGGGTGAGTCTAACTCTCCCTCGGGTCTTCTGTAAAGATGAGAGCGTCTGGTTTGGCCAAAGAGAGGGTGGGGCTGCCCAACCAAGACTAGGCTGTTTTCTGTACCCCTCAGAATCCCTCCAGAGTGACGTGCAAGCCAGGGGCTGAACTTCTTACGAAGGAGACCAGAAAACAAGTCTCCCGGCCAACTTTCTTGTGTCCGTGGCGAAACTGTAGCCCAGAGCTGCCTAAACCCTGCCTCCCCAAGAAGCAAGTGCAAGCAACTGGCCAGTGAGCCATCTCTGGTCCATTCAGCCCTCCTTAGAGTCCCATGTTCCTTCTGTAATTCTGGTGCTTTGTCGTGCACTTGGCCAGGGGTGGCCGGGGAAACGGACAGCCTGTCTGATCTAAGCCACCATGCAAGCCACCTGGATGTCCTTGATCGCCATTTGGGTTAGGAGGGGCTCTGCCATCCCCAAGCTCTCAGCCCACTGTAGCTGCCCTCCCCACGCCCCACCCCCGCCCGGAGCGTGCTTTACTTAATTAAGGACGTAGCACAGCTCTTGAAAGTCGCCAGGCGGGGCCCAGGTTTCCCCTGCTCAGCTCACAGCACAAGTACTGCTATGAGATCATGCTACCGCGCAGCAGTGCGGGGGAAGCTAGCGCACCCGGCCCTGCTGTGCTCTGCGGTCACGAGTGCGCTGTGAGCCCGGCTTCCCGAGGCGTCTCCTGGCTTTGGCCCCTCGGTCCCAGGGAATTATCTGCCTGGATAGTTTCTTGCGGAGGGAGGCGTCAGGACCGACGTCCCACTTCTCAATCTGTTGTGGGCCTGGCACCTTGAGCAACCTACCTGTCCCCAAGGCCCGAGAAGGCTCTGGGCAAAGTCCCCCTGGAGCAACCCCCAAGGCTCCAGGGCCCTGGGTCCTGGTCCCCCCGGCCCTTGGCGTCTATGCTCCACGCTGCTCCCACCACCAGGCAGGGCTGCAGCCTCCGCACCTGAGCTGACCTTGGATCAGAGAACTGTGGGGCCAGTCCTGTCTCCCACATGTTGGCTGGCAGGGCAAAGGGTGGAGTGAACAGACAGACAAAGGACAGGCAAACAGTGGACAGGAGATGGCTGGCTGAGTGTAACTACATTCACCGGGACAACCCATCGCTGGAGCGGGGACACGTGCCCACAGCTGCACGGCCCGCACCACGTTCGGGCGACCTCGAGGAAGGCATGGCTTATGGGTGGAATTTGGTTTGGCCACTTGGGGCCAACCCCCCAAAACAGACAAACCACCGTGACCCAGGAGACCTAGTGGGCCTCCGCCAGATGTAATTACACGCAGGCAGGTGCGCGGTGCAGGCCGAGGACAGAGTGCGAAAGGGGCCCCTACTTGTATTCCTATAGATGACAGTTTCCTTTTGGGGATGGCCTCGGGGTGGGATTCAGAGCTGGTCAGCGTCCCTTGTTCGCTCTTCAGAGCTGCATGTTTTGGGGGTGGCTCGGGGGCCTCGGGGGCTGGGGTAACACCGCCCCGTGTCACGCTGGGTGGGCGGGTACTGCTGTCCAGGCTGTCCGAGGAGTTGCTCAGGCCAGACTGGCTCGTCACTTCGCTCTTGTGGTCCTGGCTGTCCAGGTAGGTGTCCTGGGCAGACTCGGTGCTGCTCTGGACTGTGACAGAGATGAACGGCTTTGACGTGGTGCGTGGAGGGACCGGTGGCGGGGTCTTCTTATACGCCACTAGGCATGATGAACCTGCAGATGGGTGAGAGGAAGGCAGGGGAGGGGTGAAGCCGCCAGCCCTCTGGAGTCCCTTTCAGGGCTGAGGCCCCACCTGACCCGACCCTAGCTCTGGCCTCGGTGAGGATTTCTGGAGGAGAATGGGGGTCAGACACAGCCATGACCAAGACAGACAGACCTGAGCCCTGCCCATCCTCATGCTGAGCCAAGGTCAAGTCTAGTGGGGGATGCCCACAGGGAACAACAACACCCTCCGCCTCTTAGTCCCACACAAAGGGATTATCCAGCTGGGGCAAACATGGTGACAGCAGAGGTGTGGTCAGGACAGTTCAAGAATGGTTAACCTCGCCTGTCCTCAAATGCAGAGACCTGCCACCCCCTTCTCGGTCTTTCCTTCCTGCTCTACCTTCCCTCCCCCCGCTGCTCCGCTGCTGGAGGCCCCCTCCCTGTCTGGTCAAAGACCAGCGCATCCTTCAGGGCTCAGTTATCCTTCCCCACAGGGTGCCATTCCCACCCTACCACCCCCACCTCATTATGTGAAAACTCCACACACCAGTCTGCCTCCCCCAAGACTCCATCGCACCCAGTCAGGCTCTCTATTTCCAGCAAGACTCAGGGAACTAAGACCTGCCCTGGGTGGGAAGTAGGGTCTCAGAGTCCCGTTCCGGTCCTGGCCCAGGGCTGGCTCCACTTTCGGTCTGAAACAGGAGACGCTGGTCAACTAGCAGAAGCTACTTCCTCTGAGGGGTGGGGTCACATCCAGTGGCTTTTCTTGGCATCTTAACTCCAACTGTCCGTTCCCCAGTGAGGACGGAAACAGCCTCTACCAAGGTGAGGCCCACAGGGAGCAGGAGCCAGAGGAGGGGCTTTAAGCCTGGCCTTCAAGGGGCTGCCAATCAAGGTGATGGTGACGGCCCAGTGGGAACCCTCGAAACAAGGCTCAGAGCCACCAGGGCCGTGGACAAGGCACAGGAGAACCCATTCATCTGCCCCATGAGACATCACTGTGCAAACACCAGAATGGCCAAAATGAGAAACGGCGACAACACCAAATGCTGCTGAGGATGTGGGAAAATGGAATCACTCGCACATGGCTGGTGGGAGTGTAAAATGATACAACCACCTGGAAAACGATCTGGCAGTTTCTTTTAAAATCAAACATGCAGATATCATACAACCCAATAACCACACTCTTGGGCATCTAGCCCACAGAAATGATAACACGTTCACAAAAAACTTAGCCATGTATGTTCAAGGCAACTGTATGTGATATAGGCCTAAACTGGAAACAACCCGGAAGTCCTTCAATGGGTGAGCAGCTGTGGTGCACCCAGACCATGGGAGACCACTCAGCAACCGAGAGAAAGGAACCACCGATGTAAGCGACCACTTGGGTGAATCTCAAGTGAATCATGCCTCGTGAAAAAGCTATCTCAAAAGTTACAGAGCACGTAATTCTATTTATAAAACATTACTGAAATGACCTAATTACAGAGATGGGAACAGATGTGCGGAGACTAGGGGGAGAAAGTGATGAAGAGGCTGGAGCGACTTGGTTATAAAAGGGTGACAGGGAAGACCCCAGCACGTGCTCACTGGTGGGAGCTGTGTATCTTGGCCGTGCCGGTGGACACAGGCACCTGCACTTGTGATGAAAGCAGTGGATTAAATGCACCACAGGTGATACAAGTGAAGACGGCGGAATCTGAGTAAGACCGCCGGGCTGTATCTGTGTCAGTATTCCGGCTATGACAGCAGACTACAGGTCTGCAAGATTTGATCACTGAAGGAAACCGGGTAACGGGTACCAGGATCCTTCTGTATTATTTCCTGCCAGTGTATGCAAATTACCACTGCCTAAAAAGAAAAAGCCGACTCACTGGAAAAGACCCTGATGCTGGGAGGGATTGGGGTAGGAGGAGAAGGGGACGACAGAGGATGAGATGGCTGGATGGCATCACCGACTCGATGGATGTGAGTTTGAGCAAACTCCAGGAGATGGTGAAGGACAGGGAAGCCTGGTGTGCTGCAGTCCATGTGGACATAAAGAGTTAGACACGACTGAGTGACCAAACAACAACAAAAATAAAAAATGCAATTTAGACAGTCCGCCTGTTCACCTGACAGACACGTGTACTAGGCCAGGCCCATACTGGGGACTAGGAAAGCCAGGGGCCCTCCTCAGCAGAGCGACAGCCGAGTGCCTCAACAACAACAGAGGCCACCCCAGGAAAGCCCCGGAGCCAGGAGCCACGTCTCGTGCCCGCCCCAGGTGACTCTGCTCCGGGAGCTTTCAGTCCCTTCTCTGTTCAGAATTCCCCAGCCCTGCTTGGGGAGCCCCTCAGACACACACACCTGCTACATCACTGAGGTCAGACAGCCCAGGGCCAGCGCAGCTCTGACTGCTTTCTCGTTCTGAGGGAGACAGGCCTAGGGGTGAGCCAAAAGTTTACCACTCCCCAGCCCCTGGTGGGAGACTGGACTGGTTCTCAGACCAGGCCCGGGGCAGTCTCCCTCAAGAGCTGACACAGAGAGCAGCCTGTTGAAGCCCACGACCAGCAGAGCCCGGACTCACCAGGGATTTCATGATTCATTTGTTTGGTTGGCCTGAAAGTTCCAAGGAAGCTTCAGTGGAGTTTTCTTCCCCAGATCAGGAGGAAACCTCAATCTGCTCAAAATGCTTAAAGGGGGACACGTCCCTAAGAACATCTCCCTAAAGGGGGTGGCAGTGAGCGTGAGGACCCAGAATTGGGCTCTAAGCCTAGCTGAGGCCCTGTGATCACAGGCGAGGTCCTTGTCCCCCACCTGTGCTGTCGGCTGACACTGGCCTGAAGGAGTCAATCTGTGCGGGGACGCGCCCCACCCAGGACACTATGGGACCGTCCACAGTCGAGGGCCTGTACAGAGGGCTGACCCTCCAGTCTCTGTCAGGGTGTGTAGGCCGGAGTCCTGCTGATGTACTCACTCATTAGAGAGAGAGAGAAAGTGAACTAGGAGGCCAGGCCAGATAGCCAGGTGTGGTAAAAGAAAAGTGAACTTACCTTGGATTCTCTACGTCTCCAGGGGCACAGGTGACAGTCAGACAAGTGGTATGACTAATGGAGTGGGTTTGGAGCCTTGGGGCCTCTGTGGGTGGGAGGCGGCACTCATTGTGAGCACTGTACCCCACCCCCCCACCCAGGGCAGGAGGATGGGGCCTGACTCTAAGGAACAGCCCTCATTTCACAGGCATGAAATGCCAAGAAATACAGGCCAACACCTCCGCAGCCCCTTCCAGCATCCAGATGCAGCCAGCCTGTGTTCTCAACTCCTGCACTTCCTCCCACCTCGGGGCTTTTACACATGCTGTCCCTTTTGCCTGGAAGGCTTCTCTCAGCTCCTCACGTTTCAGGGGTCACTTCCTCCCTGAGGCCTCCCCTGACTGCTCCCTAATCTCGCGTCTCTCAGGATCTCCATCAGAGTACCTGCCACATTTGTCATCGCTCATCTCAGCATTTACTCGCCAGTGGTTACAGGCCTGACGTGGATGGGGGACTCTGTCTGTCTTGGCACAGCAGGTCGTATCCCAGGCCCATGGTGACGTCTCAAGCACAGAAAGCTCTCAATAAGTATTTGCTGAATAAGAAAAAGAACCTCACCACTACAAAAAAGCCCTCGGGTGCTGAAAATCAGGATTTAGCCATAGTGAAGGCTTCTGGCACTTTAGAACCTGAGGTTCTAGTCCCATCCCAACTCTGGAGCCCATTCTTCTTGGTCCCGCTTTCCCATGCGGACAGCCTCACCTCCCACCCTCCCACACCCTCAGCATGCCCCTTCGAGCTTGAGAGAGCCCTCCCACCCTTTCCCAAACATGCCACACTCTTCATGCACCGAAGCCCTCTTGCACATGCATCATCTCAGGCAAAACCCCTCTGCACATCCTCCATGTTTCCTGCCCTCCGGCCCAGCCCTCCACCCCCAGCCCTTTCTGGCCCAGGCAGTCTGACCCTCTCCTCTGGAGCACTCAGGCCCATGGCCAAGTCTCCGACTGAGTGTGTATCCCATGCATGTGGGCAGCCGGGCCCCAGTCCAGAGGGTGCACAACCATCATTTGCTAACGAACTTTAGAGGAAGCAAATGCCCCGAGCCCCAAGATGTTGGCACCGGCCAGGATGTGACTGCGGCCCTCCCTGCCCTGTGTGGAGACGTTCTGTGCGCCACACTTGACACCGGCATGGTGAGTGGGGCCAACTCTGTGTCCATTCACTCTGGAAAGCTTTCAGACCTGCCCTGGGAAGCGTGGGGATCGCTCCAGGATGACTAGCTCCTCCAGCTGGTTCTTGTGTGTGTTTTTAAAGATTCTGAGAGAAGTGTCTGCTGAGCCCTAGCACTGTCTGCGCACTGCACTGCTGAGCCCTGGGGGCCGCGTGCCTCCCTGCCCTCTCCTCGGCCCGGCCGGTCCCTCACGCCCAGGATCAGACAGAAGCCGGCTGTGCGAGGCCACCTGCCCCCGACCCCAGACATCCAGCCCAGTCTCCCCACCCCACTGTGCACAAGCCCTTGCTTCTTCTGAGAAGGGGCCCCCTTTGTCTCATTACTGCCTTCTGCACCAAGGTTTTACCCAGCAAACTCTCAGCTTGGAATAAATTTGCTTCTGCATGTTGTTTGTTTTTTTTAATGTCAAGATACAGAAGATGGCCAATCAGAGTTCAGGTGCTCAGAGGAGTGGCTGTGGTTCCCTAGCAACCTCAGGATGCTAGCCCCCCTGCAAGTGCTTTGGAGGCCCAGCCTGGCCCTCAGGTCTGCTGGTGCCCAGGAGCCGAGCAGGAAGCAGCCTCAACAATGTGGGAGCCACGGCCACAGGCTCTGCAGAAGAGCCAGTGGACCCACCCGAGACCCTGTGCAAACGGAGCTGACCTCAAATCCAGACCTCTAAACTCCCTTGCTGGCTCTGCCAGGCTCCAGGGAGGACTTGTTGGAGGAAGGGCTGACTGAGAACCTGTAAGATCCCTCTTTGTCTCATGCAACGGGTCAACACGCAGCTAAACTGGGCGGCTCACTTGCTATGGTAAAAACAGAAGTCAAGGCTCCCCACCCACTCGGCCTCCAATTCCTCTTTCTTCCCTGTCTCCCTCCCCAAAGCACAGGATGCTGGGAGAAAATCCCAGGAACAGACCGGCCTCTGAGATCCACTTTCCTGTTGACGGCCCGCATGCTCCCTGCTCTTCCCTCCCTGTGCCAGGCTGGAACCACCTCCCTCACTGCTCCTTAGAAGAACATCATCAAACTTTAATTTCAAACACCAGCAAGAGGGACTGGCGGCACTTCTCCCCCCAACATCTTCCTGGAGACCGAGTGCACACAGCCAGGTGCTTCCTAACTGCCTCCCCATCCTTCCCTTCTCTCTTGATCGAGAGCCAGTGCCCGCAGACGCCCCACACTGCTGCTCCCTGGCCCTCCAGCCTCCTCCTTACCTTTCGAATCCCTCTTTGATGCTGATCAATGGGCCACTTAAGGAATCCAATCACACCCCTGCTTTGAAACTTTTCAGTGGTGCCACCACCCACCCAGTGGAATTGGAACAAACCCTTCAGTTGTGGGGGAGGGGGGCGGGAGGTGGCCTCAAGGCCTCCAGAACCTACACTGGCCTCCCACCCCTAAGTCCACAGGAGCCAAGAGGTTACCAAGGTGACACTCTGGGGAAGATAAAGCCACAAAGCTCAGGGAGTCCCAGCCCTGTCCAGAGGGGACGCGCTCAGGACACACTCCTGTTGGTGTTGGTTCCAACACTAACCGCAGACCTCACTGAGCGAGTGCTCCATCTACACCCAGCCCTCATTATTAACAAGTCTGTAACGCAAGTTTGCCTACACGCTAAGACTCATCTGTAACCTTTAAATCAACACTCGTGGGGCTTTTGTGGCCACTGGCAGAGCCTGACAGATCGAATCGCCCCCACACGCAGGTTCCCAGCTGACACTGAACAGGGCGACACTGTCCTTCTGTTTCAGCTCATACTGTAAACAAGCCTCCTTTTCCTGGTCTCCTTGATGCTGCACTTCCACATTTTTGTGTGTTTTTTGTTGCTGGTGGTGATTTCTCAGTTTGAAACGGCCTGAAGTATAGTGCCGAAGTGCTGTCCAGTGCTGTTAAGTGCAGGAAGGCTGTGATGTGCCTTATGGAGAAACCATCTGTGTCAGACAAGCTTCGTTCAGGCATGAGTTACAGTGTTACTGGCCGAATTCCACGTTGACACATCAACAATATACTAAATAGGTGTCTTTAACACAGTCGCACCCCACTCCAGTACTCTTGCCTGGAATATCCCATGGACGGAGGAGCCTGGTGGGCTGCAATCCATGGGGTCGCTAAGAGTCAGACATGACTTCACTTTCACTTTTCACTTTCATGCACTGGAGAAGGAAATGGCAACCCACTCCAGTGTTCTTGCTTGGAGAATCCCAGGGATGGGGGAGCCTGGTGGTCTGCCATCTATGGGGTTGCACAGAGTCGGACACGACTGAAGCGACTTAGCAGCAGCAGCAGACTTTATTTTTCTGGGCTCCAAAATCACCGCAGATGGTGACTGCAGCCATGAAATTAAAAGACGCTTACTCCTTGGAAGAAAAGTTATGACCAACCTAGATAGCATATTGAAAAGCAGAGACATTACTCTGCCAACAAAGGTCCGTCTAGTCAAGGCTATGGTTTTTCCAGTGGTCATGTATGGATGTGAGAGTTGGAGAATTGATGCTTTTGAACTGTGGTGTTGGAGAAGACTCTTGAGAGTCCCTTGGACTGCAAAGAGATCCAGCCAGTCCATCCAGCCAGATCCAGATCAGTCCAGCTGATCTGGAGGAGATCAGCCCTGGGATTTCTTTGGAAGGAATGATGCTAAAGCTGAAACTCCAGTACTTTGGCCACCTCTGCGAAGAGTTGAAAAGACTCTGATGCTGGGAGGGATCGGGGGCAGGAGGAGAAGGGGACGACAGAAGTTGAGATGGCTGGATGGCATCACTGACTCGATGGACATGAGTCTGAGTGAACTCTGGGAGTTGGTGATGGACAGGGAGGCCTGGCGTGCTGCGATTCGTGGGGTCGCAAAGAGTCGGACACGACTGAGCAACTGAACTGAAGCCTTGGTGTTTTCTGTTGGCAGCTGGTGGACATGCAAGGACTCTGCATTTCCCATTGGAACAATAGTTCAGGATCGCTAATTCAGTGTCTGTGAGACATTATGTGTGTAAGCACTGTGAATAATGAGCATGGATTGGACTTTGGCCAAACGAATCCTCAGAACAGCTATGCGAGGTAGGTCTGTCGTTGCCCCATTTTCCAGGTGGGGCTCAGAGAAGTGGGGAGGCTTGGTGGAGCTCACCTTCTAGCCAGGTGGTACTGGGGCCAGGGCTTGAACCCAGGCTGCCTGAAGTCTGACCGCTCCCCCATGCCCCGGCTACTGCACCAACTCGATGAGGGTCACATGGAGGCAACAGCCTTGAGCACGTCAACTGCTTTGCCCAGAAAGTGGGGTGTGACACCCCAAGTGCTCTGAGTGGGATCCAAAAAGCTGGCAGATATGGAGATGCCTTGTAATCCTGGGGTGGCCCCTGCAACTCCAGTCACCATGGTTTCTGGATGAAGGAGAGACTGATCACCTTCTGAGGGATGGCTGGAAGACATTAAGGTTGACTGGGTCTGGCAGGACTGACCAGAGTCACTGAAGGGAAGGAAAGGCAGGGTTTTTAGGTGGAGGGGTACTCTGAGCAGAGGAGCAGGGCAGAAGAGCTCAAGGCGTGGGCAGACAGATTTGAGCAGGGCCTGGCTTGGCGAAGTGGTAATTCAGCTGGTGAAGGGGAGCCAGGGGGCCCAAGAGAGGGGTGCCGCCTCTCGGACAGGGTCCTTGGTTTCCTGGGGCTGCCCAGACAATGGGAACAGTGCAACCTTCTTGCCCAGAGAATCCCTCACAGTCCCTCTATATGGGCCTGCAGTTGGAGGATTCCACAGCATGCAGACATGACTGCAGCTGGAAGCACGTTATCGCCTCCTATCTCCAAGGCCTGGCACACGAGGCAGCCCTGTGTCAGGCGCCAAGGCCATCCCAAGTCCAGAGTGTCCAGATGAACCTGCGCCTCCCTCCCTGACATCGGCCTTGTTTTCCTGGAGAGGGGACCCCCTGCACTCAGCTACACACTCCAGGAGCCTGGGGAGTCCTACCCCCTCTTCCCCGGCCTCCCCCACAAAAGCACATGTCACAGAGCCAGGTTTCTCTCCATCCCATCAGCCCGGTCCAGGCTTCCACTTCCTACCCTCCTGCCGCCCTGCTTTGTCAGTGGCCCAATTCACCCAGAACCACTCTCCGATAGTGACCCGAGGAGTTACTTAAAAGTACAAACTAGATTACTGCCTCCCTTTTCTAAAGTTCTGCCAAGGCTCCCCATTCTATAACGTTGCCTACTTTGGCCTGCAACAGGCACTGCCTCTTCTCCACGCTCAGCTCCTGCACGTCCCCCTTGCTCCTTCCGTTCCAGTCACGCTGTTGTTCTGCAAACACTGCAAGTGTGTGCTCACATTAGGGCCTCTGAACCTGCTGCTCCCTGTCTGTGATGCTCCCACCCCCATCTCTGCACACCTACTCCTTAACCTGCTCTCATCACTGCTGCCAACTCAGGTCTTGGCTCAGGGGTCATATCCTTGATGGATCCTCCCTGACCACCCTTGTCTACAGCGGCTATTCTTGTTCTGAGGACCTCGTTGGTTTTATCAGGCACTCATCCACCTACTGGTTCACTAGTCTTCTGTCCCTCTCCCCAAACAGATACACATCCTGGGTATCTAACACAGCTTCCTGAGAGTGTGTATGTGTTAGTCACTCAGTCGTGTCTGACTCTTTGTTATCCCAGCCTGCCAGGCTCCTCTGTCCGTGGGATTCTCCAGGCAAGAATCCTGGAGTGGGTTGCCATTTCCTTCTCCAGAGGATCTTCCTGACCTAGGGATTGAACCCGGGTCTCCTGCATTGCAGGCAGACACTTTACAGACTAACCCTGAATATTTTATAGAATTAAAATGCTTTCCTAGGACCAAGCCCAATACAGGGCTGGGCTCAGTAAATATTTATTGAATGACTGAACAAACCTGTTTGACAGCTGGATAGACTGAGGCTCAGGGAAGAATAATTTACTCCTGACTTGGAGCTGTAATCTAATGCCCAGGGCAAACACTCTGAAAAACTCCCTGTGAATTGGTACAGACACTATGGATAATAATATGGTGGTCTCCTAAAAAACTAAAAATAAGAGCTACCGTATAACCCTGCAATACCACTCCTGGGCATACATGCCCTGAAAGGATACATGTACCTCAGAGTTCACCGGAGCACTGTTTGCAACAGCCATGGCACTGAAGCAACCTGCATGTCCACTGACAGAGGACAAGAAGACGTGGCGCATACATACAATGGGATATTACACAGCTATTAAAAAGAACGAAATAATGTCATTTGCAGCAACATACACAGACCTAGAGATTCTCACAGCGAGTGAAGTGAGTCATTCAGACAGAGAAGGAGAGATATTGCATGATATCCCTTACAGGCAGAATCTAAAAAGAAAATGATAAAAATGAACTTATTTACAAAACAGAAACAGACTCAGACGTAGAGAATGAACTTAGGGCTGCCAAGGGGTAGGGATAGAGGAAGGGATAGTTAGTGAGTTTGGGATAGACATGTACACACTGCTATATTTAAAATAGATAACCAACAAGAACCTACTGTATAGCACACGGAACTTTGCTCATGTTATGTGGCAGCCTGGATGGGAGGGGAGTTTGGGGGAGAAGGGATACATGTGCATGTATGGCCGAGTCCCTTCACTGTTCACCTGAAACTATCAAAACATTGTTAATCAATACAATATAAATTGTATTCCCAATACAATATCCCAATATAAATTGTATTCCCAAAAACTATATCCCAATACAAAATAAAAAGTTTAAAAAAAATAAAAAACAAAGAGGAAAGATCCCTTTAGGTCAGCCCTCAACACACACACACACACACACACACACACACACACAAACACACACTATACGAGTGCAATCTGGTGGGAGGTAAAGCTTGGAGCAATTCTGTTTGAAGTTCAGCAATGGAGCTGTGCTTCAAGCAATGTCTTCCAGGCAAGGCCTGTCTTATGTACAGATTTAAAAGGATCATGACTGAGTGAGTACTGGGGCAGATACTACTTTATTCCAGACACAGGCCTGGGAGGGGAGATAATCATCACTGACGTTTTACAGATTCGAGAACAGACTTTTAGCTTTCTAGAGTGGCTGTGGGGCTTCCCTGGTGACTCAGTGGTAAAGAATCTGCCTGCCAGTGCACGAGACTTGGGATTGATCCCTGGTCCAGGAAGATGCCACGTGCCTCGGAGCAACTAAGCCCGTGTGCCGCAACTACTACTCAGCCTGTATTCTAGAGCCTGGGAACTGCCACTACTGAGCCCGTGTGCTTCAGCGGCGGAAGCCCAAGGGCCTAGAGGCTCTGCTCTGTAACAAGAGAAGCCGTGAGGAGAAGCCCATGCACCGCAATGAAGAGCAGCCCCCATTCACCGCAACCAGAGAAAAGCCCTTGAAGCAGCAAAGACCCAACACAGCCGTAAATAAATAAAAATTATTAAAAAGGAAAAAAGAGTGGCTGTGTAGAAAAGTCTGCTCTGTGAGACCGTGGTGGGCCGTATACTCTGCACAGGGTCTAATCCCTTAGTTTTCCCAGCTAAGTGGGTTGGCCTTGAATGGGCATCGGAAGTTTAAATGTCTATGGGACACCAGGCCTCTAATGCCTCTGGCCCCTGGCTGTCAGGTGGAGACATGGGTGAGTGAAGCCAGAAATATCTGGACTTAAAAAAAAAAACTCAAGATTAACAAATGGAGTTAGTTAATCCAAAGTTTAAAAAAAAAACACACCACTGTGCTGGCACACGCCCACCTGCTAACATGGCCCATGGCACAGACCTCCCCGCTCCTTCCGGAACCCCAGCTCCTCTCCCCTACACCCCAGGAAGCCGGTCCCCAAGAACCTCCTGCAAAGGCAGGAGACCCTTGGGAACTTTGAAATGGAGGCAGCAGGAGGCCCCTCTGGCACTATGTCAGGTCTGCTGGGCGAAAGCAAAGAAACCTCTTCTGGTGGCAGGCCAGGTCTGGTTGCAGGCTCATGGCACCAGGGCACAGGGAACGGGAGAGCCCTACCAGGAACACAAATGGCTGCCCCCTCTTCAAGGCCCTGGAGCAGCTGCCTGGGAGGGACCTGCTCGGTTGCTGGGGCAACAGCCTTGGTGCCCTCCACAGACAGCTGCTCCTTAGAAAGCCCTGCTCACATCCCCGTTGGGCTCAAGGTCTGAGGTGGTTCTGTCCTGACACGTTCAGGCCGGAGGGGCTGGAG
Source organism: Bos mutus (assembly GCF_027580195.1). Lineage (NCBI taxonomy): Eukaryota > Metazoa > Chordata > Mammalia > Artiodactyla > Bovidae > Bos > Bos mutus. The sequence goes on along the minus strand of NC_091629.1, from coordinate 49,913,481 downwards.
GATGGGGTTAAGCAATGCCCTCCAGATAGACCCACAGTTCAGGTCAGCTGGTTCTCTGAGGACAGCGAGCTGCCAGTCAGATGACTCACAAGCTCCAGGGCATCTCCCCAGACGGAGGGCTGGCCGTGAACTGGCCTAGCATGAAAAGATGTAACTGTATCAGATCATCAATTCCTCACCAGGCCTATCGTTCCCACTTCAAAGAGGAAGACAGTGAGGCTCAGAGAGTAGCAAACAGCCCCAAGTCAGGTGGCCAGGATCTGAGCTCCGGCTTTCTGGTTCCAGAGCCGGCACTCGTAGCTGCTGCTTCACCACCCTGCCCAGGGCTGGAGGCAGGTGCCACTCAGCCAGGCCTGCAAGATCTTGGCCAGGCCAGTTCCCCAGTCAGGACCCTAGTCTTGGTCCTCACACAAGGTCTGGCAATATCCTCTGAGTGGGTTAGCTGGCGGTGCCTCTGGCTCTGCTGCCCCTGGACAAGAGCCCCAGCATATGGACGAAAAAGGTGCCCTGCTCTGCCTGTGATCATGGCCACCCAGCGCCCTTCTCCCCTGGATGTGCAGTCCTGGACACTCTGACCCTTCACCAGAAAACACCAGAACCCCTGATACAGGTTTCCCAGTCACTCAGGACTTTCCCAGCTTGGCTAAATCTCACTACAGCCTCAAAGCAGAGACCAGAGACGTGAGGCCACCTGTCCCAGGTCACACAGCTGGTTGACGGGGTACTGTGACTGGAACGAGGATGTGAAACTCTCAAATTCCAGGGTCTGAGGAGATAGTAATTCCAGTGAGTCTCAAGCCAGATTCTGGGGACCCCCAAGAGGGCCTGGGGAGGCTGGCTGACTCCCAGCCAGGGCCCTTGGAGGGGCTCCATTTTCCTTTTCCCCTCCATGTGGGGGAGAAATACCATTTCCCCATGTGGTATTTTGAGCTCCACCAGACTAATTCAACCTCTTCATAGTACAAATGAGGAGACTGAGGGTCAGAAAGGCAAATGCGCTCCCTGAAGAGTAGGTACCAGAGCAACTACCTCGCCTGGGGCTGTAAGTGTGGTGTTCCCCATGCCCCCCGCCCCCCACCCTGCCTCCCAGCCTGGAGACCACCGGCTCCAGACATTCAGGGAGGCACCCACCTGTGGCCAAGCCCCACCTCCTCCAGCCCCTAACCAGCATGCTGTTTCTCAAAAACATTTCTACCATTACAGCAACTGCATCCAGTCAGCAACCTATCAGGCAACATTCACCCCTTACCACCCGTTCTGTGATGGAATCTCCTGCAAGCATCCTTTTATTTCTCCCTGGAGACCTGCCTGCAGAGTTGGCTCTGCCAGAAGCTCTGCTGAGGCCCCTGCCCTACCCCACAGGACACCTTATTACCACCAAAACTGGGAATCCAAGCTTTAAAGAGATGCCAGTGGTTACTGAATCATGATTTTTCTCGTACATTAAAGCTATAAACTCTAGTAAGGAGGTGCTGACAAGTAGAAGATGGCCCGTTACAGGGCCACTATGGCTCCAGCCCAATGCAAAAACTTGACGTGGACAGCCCCTGCCTGGCCTGGCGGAGGAGTAGGGGGTGGAGGATCCAAGATTTGGCTTGTCAAATACTATCTGACTTGTCAAATGCTGGCTCTAGCATGTGAACCTCACTGTGGCCTTTCCAAAACTCTAAAGTCCCAGGAGCCCAGCCTGGGAAGTGCCAGTTAAAAGAAAGAGCCTCTAAAACCATCCTCACTCCTGGAGGGCTGACGTCAAACCCTGGTAACGGGTCACAAAAAGCCTGGCTTTTGACAAGCTGTCACAGGACCCTGCGTCCAGTGTGCAAAGCCAGACACTGCCAGGCCCTGTGCACCTCGATTGCTGGCCTCTTTCATCATTCTGAATGACCAAGCGAATCCCGGAATAGAAAGACGGTGTTAATAGGCTTATTCACTGCGCCTGGAGTGACAGGTGGCCTATCGGGTGACAGAATCTGGAGCCAAGAACCCTGGGCGGCCGAGAGACAAGATGAGATGAACGGTGCAGCAGTGAATGGGGAAAACCGTGAGTTCAGCTCAGGTCAGCCCAGGCCGGCCGCCTTCCATGGTGCCAGGCCTGGGGACAGGGACACAGGAAGGGAGAGGGCCTGGTCCTCAGAGCTTATATTAAGGTCCTCAGTTCAGGATCCCAAGTTAGACAATTACACAAAGCAGCAGACACGTGGGAAAATGCCTCAGTGACTCTGGTGGATCACAGACACGGTCTGAGGCTATACCACCAGAGGAAGGTGCAGGACCAGGGAGGCGGCAGCCCCAGGGGGCTCCTGGGTAAAGCAGTGGGGACTGTTGGTGACTGTGGACAGGGGCGTTGCCAAATTGGAGCCTGATGAGAAGGGGACAATTTGCACTGGGGAGAAGTTTCTAATCCATCCTCCTGTTATGATAAGTGAGGCCACACGTTGGCCCCTGGTGGGCACCAGGGACCCAGGATGCGTAGTCCTTGACCTCAGGAAACTCACAATAAAGTAAAGCTCCACCGACTGGGCGCAGCCACGTGGAGTACTGCAGGAGAAAGCCTGGGACTGACTGAACAGCAAGAAAAAGTATTAGTCGCTCAGTCATGTCCAATTCTTTACCACCCCATGGACTGTAGCCCACCAGGCTCCTTTGTCCATGGAGTTCTCCAGGCAAGAATACTGGAGTGGGTTGCTATTTCCTACTCCAGGGGATCTTCCAGACTCAGGGATTAAACCTGGGTCTCCTGCGTTGCATGCAGATGCTTTACCATCTGAGCCACCAGGGAAGCCCTAGCTGCCAGGGAACAAGAGTTACCGCAACTGACTAGTGACTTGTGTCACAGATCTACCACAGATGGGGTATGACACGTGTGCACCAAGAGCCGTGCCCAGTCTAACACGACGGGTCGGGGGGCTTTGAGAGATTGGAGTAGGAGCCTGGAAAAGTCTTCAAATACCTAGGAGACTGTCACATACACACATGGTCCCGGTCATCACAGTGCAACCAAAGGGGGGCACGAAGGTGGGGCTCCAGGGGGAGCAGATGTTGCTTCATCCTAAGGAGGGGTTTCTAAGGGGCAAAGCTGCTTGGGAGGCAGTCAACTAGGCTGGACCCAGGCACAATGGATGCAGGGAGGGACTCACGCTCCCACAGGTGTGGCCTCTAAGATGCCTCCCAGGCCTGAGATGTTTGCTCTTTCTTTGCTTCCCTACTTCACACTCAGTTCTCGACGTGACATCAGACATCTTTTTTGTGTGTATGACATTCATTGTTCAATTCTGTTTTGGCCTCCAGAGAATTGGTTCTAACAATCAGAGGAGGGGGAGGAGAATGTTCAGATGGCCAAGCTGCAGAGGAAATAAGGAAGGACTACCTCTAAGACAGCACAGTCAGGGCTGGACCTGGACTTCCTCTGGACAGTCTGGCAGCACAGAGCTCCTAACTGTGACGGGAAACCCCCTCCTGAGAACATGAGAGCGGCTGGCACTGGCTATCCTGGCTCTTGCCTCCCCCCATACTTGCTGCTGAGTTGGGGGAAGCCTGTAGGTCGGGAGGCCCTGAGTGTGAGCACCATTCTGCACTGACTCATGGTATGACTAAGGCTCCCACTGGTAAGAAGGGAAGGATACGGGCTCGCCCTGTTCACTGCCCTAGGACTGCCACAAGATTCATCTTCCCACAGATGGGAAAGGGCTTGGCAGGTGAGGAACCATCATTACAACTGCCTGTGTGTGTGTTAGCCGCTCAGCTGTGTCCAACTCTTTGCGATCCCGTGGATTGCAGCCTGCCAGGCTCCACTGTCCATGGGATTCTCCAGGCAAGAGTACTGGAGTGGGTTGCCATTTCCTTCTCCATACAACTGCCTGAGGGGCCTGTATATCGGAGCCAGGGGCCCTCAGGGCAGCTGTCTGACCCCAGGCCCTCCAAGCATTCGAGGGCCCAGAAGCTGGGGGTTTCTGGCCTGGGGTAGAAGCAAGGTGTCCTGTCCCTCCAGGGGGCAGGCTCAGGAAAATTCAGGGCCCTGAGGACCCCAGCTGCCTGCCCATCCCCCAGGCCACGCCTGCATGGCTGTGTTAATATTTTAGGGTAGTGACCTCTGGTGACACTGCCTTGCCAAGCACCCTTCTAACTCCTCTCTGCCCCCCTCTCCATGCCAACCCCACATGTTCTCAGTGTCCAGGCCTCTGCATGGCTGCTCCCTGCCTGAACCACCCCTCCTGCACCCTACTGCCTCCCCCCGTTCCGGTCTACTCCAAGCATTCCTCGCTCTGAGACTTCCCTGACTGTCCTCCCACCCCGCCCAGTGCCCCTCACTGGGTCACCCACCGGGGTTTAGAGACGTCACAGGCCTCTGCCATCACACTGTTTCACAGATTTGCTTACTTTTCTCCTTCTTCCTTTAGATTCTGAGTCCCCGGAAGGCAAGGACCGCGTGCTTCCCATGTCCGTGGCACCCAGGAGGGGTCCCCCCAGAGAATGCCTGCTGCCACTCACGAGGCGGGATCCTCTGACTTCACCCCCAAAGCAGCGCAGGGCTGCAGGGCCTTCCCCCTCACGCCACCATGCCCTTCTCTACTCGATGTTTCTCCCGACCGCCTCTAAAAGCACAATATGGCGACACTTGGGAAGATCTCTTTGAAAGAACATGTACCCAAGGGAAGGTCAGCAGCTTCCAAACCCCATGCACAGAACCCTGCCCTTGCAATGGCACAGTGTGAGACCCCCCGTAAGGACTGGTTGAATATTAGCGACTAATAGTCATAGGTACCGGTGTTTTTGCCTGCTCAGGCATTGGCGGCTATGGCCCTGCCGCTGTCCGAGGTCCTTTTGATCCCCACAAGGAGATGTCTCCACCATTGCCCTTTGTGCGGCTGAGGAAATGGAGGCTCAGAGAGGCTGAGGGATTTGCTCGGCATCACACAGCAAGCTATCTACTAAGGGAGGGAAAACCTTCCAGGTTTCAGTCTCCAGAAAACCAACCTTCACAGCATCTGGTCGCACAACAAAAATACAAGTTTGCTGACAAGGAGACTGACAACACACATTCCTATAGAGCTTAGAAGTCACCGCAGAAAGTCTGGTCTCCCCTTTCTGCTGGCAGACTCCAGCTAGCATTTACTTTTTTAATATAAATTTATTTATTTTAATTGAAGGCTAATTACTTTACAATATTGTATTGATTTTGCCATCAACATGAATCCGCCACGGGTGTACACGTGTTCCCCATTCTGAACCCCACTCCCACCTCCCTCCCTGTACCATACCTCTGGGTCATCCCAGTGCACCAGCTGCAAGCACCCTGTATCATGCATCGAACCTGGACTAGCAATTCATTTCATATATGATATACATGTTTCAATGCCATTCTCCCAAATCATCCACCCTCTCCCTCTCCCACAGAGTCCAAAAGAGTGTTCTATACATCTGTGTCTCTTGTGCTGTCTCGCATATAGGGTTATCATTACCATCTTTCTAAATTCCATATATATGCGTTAGTATACTGTATTGGTGGAGAAGGCAATGGCACCCCACTCCAGTACCCTTGCCTGGGAAATGCCATGGATGGAGGAGCCTGGTTTAATTTTATACAGACCTCAAGCCCGAGCCAGCATTCTGAAGAGCACCTGGAGAAAGTGGACTTAACCTTGACCTTGACCTTACCTTCCACCCCTCTGGAGCTGCTCTGTCCGATGTTTTGCAAGCATTACCTATCACCCACCTCCCCCAGGCTTTGGGCTGTCCTGCCAGGCCCTTTTCTGCTCTCACAAAGAGACCTGTGACATCACTTACCCCTCAAATGGTCCCTTCCCCTCCTAGGACTGATCCTGATCTATAAAGGCTGGGCACGGCACTAGGCGGGGATGGCACAGTTTCCACTGGGTGTGCTGCTTCTGGTTGATTATAGCACCTGCCTGTGTTAAGAAGGATCCTGAAGCTGTGCCCAGGCTCCACACAGCCACCGCGGGCGTGGGAACCAAGGCTGCCTCTGGGGAGACAGCCCTCCTGGGACATAAGCAGCCTTTTAAAAATTCTGCTGGAACCCAGCCACATAAAGCTGAGGGCTGCAGTGTGCATTAACTTGGAGAGTTAACCCAAAGAGTTTGTTATTCAGACACCACCTACTCCTCCTTTCAAATATACCTCCTTAAAATGGGCCAGTGCATGAGGTACCCGGCCACAGAAACAGAAAGTAGAGGTGCGATTTGCAGGGGCTGGAGGAGGAGGGAACGGGTACAGAGTCTCAGCTCTGCAAAGATAAAAAGAGATGGAGGGCAGTGATAGCTGTACAAGACGTGAACTGTACTTCATACTACTGAACTGTGCACTTAAAAACAGCTTCAGCGGTACCGTTTTATGTATACTTAACCACAATTAAAAAAAAAATAGGCTAGTGAGAGTCCACTGAGGAATCCTCTACAAATGAGCCCCAGTCATCACACTGATTTTTCACCAAAATCCAGAAGTCACAAATAAAATGTTTAAAGCTACTTTAAGCATGACTTTTCTGATCTGACTTAAATGTATTTATGAGCAGGGGCTGACTAATAATCTGAGACTATTTCCTGAGATTCAGGAAACAGAAATTTTAAAAGGTGGGGGGAACACCAGAATTCAAATAGGGCTTCCCTGGTGGTGCAGTGGATTAAGACTCCATCTGCCAATGCAGGGGACACAGATTTGATCACTGGTCTCGGAAGATCCCACTTGCTGTGGAGCAACTAAGCCCGTGCACCACAACTACTGAGCCTGCGCTCTAGAGCCGGGAGCCGCAACTACTGAGCCCTCAGACCCAGAGCGTGTGCTCCGCAACCGCAGTGGGGAGCGCACACACTGCAACAAAAAGCCGTCCCCACCTGCTCCAGCTAGAGAACGCCTGAGCTAAGCAATGAAGAACCAGTGCAGACAAAATTAAATAATAAACAAAATTTTAAAAATGCAAATAGAAAATTAAAAAGACTGGAGGTCTACAAGGTTAGAGATGGATGTGTTAGTATCAGAACCTTGGAAAGGAGATAGAAGGAAGGTAAATGTGGAGGTTACAAAATTAAAAACTCGGGACTTCCCTAATGGTCCAATGGTTAAGAACCCACCTGGCAATGCAGGGGATGCAGGTTGGATCCCTGGCCTGGGAACCAAGATCCCACATGCCACAGAGCAATAAGCCTGTGTGCCCGAACTCCTGAAGCCTGTGCATTCCAGAGTCCACGCACCACAACTAAAGGGTCTGTGTGCTGCAACTAAGACTCAACGCAAATAAATATTTTTTAAAATAAAAAAAGAACTATAAATATATAACAGTATAGAAAAGTTAAAAAGTCACTTTAATCCCAGTGCCCTAACACAATCACTATGACATCATTCTACACAAAAACTTTTAAACTGGGCTTCCCCAATGGCTCAGTGGGTAAAGAATCTGCCTGCAATGCCGGAGATGCAAGAGACGTGGGTTTGATCCCTGGGTCAGGAATATCCCTGGAAGAGGAAATGGCAACAACCCACTCCAGTATTTTTGCCTGAAAAATCCCACAGAGGAGCCTGGCAGGCTGCCATTCAAAGGATCGCTAAGAGTTGGGTACGACTGATCATGAGCCATTTTGGAATGGCAATCTGGCTAAAAAGCAGCAGAAACTTCTGCTTTGGCCTTCTTAAACAAAAGCAGTTGGCAGAAAAGAAAGAGTAGTGAATCAGGATTTCAAATCTTGGTTAAGCTGTGTGACTCCAGTTAAGTCACTTGACCTCTCTGTTCCATCACTTCTAAGAACGTAGTACTAACTGCAACCCGCCTCCCTCAGCAAGGGAAGCAACAGGGCTCTGCACTGCTGAAGCAGTATGTGAAAGGGCGTTAGCAGTAAGCAGGGAGTGCTGAAGAAGCTTTTCTTGATGACTAATGATCAGTATGGAAACTTGATGATGACAGTGATGATGATGTAAGTATTTGGAAGCTCTGATGATACTTAACCAGACTCACCAAGCCCAGCCACCCGGCCCTGACCTTGCAGACCCTTTCAGACCGGAACCTGTCCCAGTTCCCTCCATACACCAAACGCCTTACACCTCAGGATCTTGCCCCTTACAGTTCCCAATCTGCCCTGGCCTGCCTCCTTCCCATCCTCCACCCCACTTTCCCTGAGGTGCCTTCCCCATCCTCTTTCTCAGCAACTATGTTTCCTTCAGGGCTCTGATCTCAATTATACAGTATCCTGTGCATGGGTACTTGCTCAGATGGGATCTCCAAGCTCCCTGAGGAAAGAGACCAAGTTTGTCTTGTTCCCTCTTCTTCCCCTGGCTCAGCGCCTGGCATGAATGGCCGATTGTTTGGAAAGGGGCGTGGAGGTGGGGGCGGGGAGGAGCTGGCTGGGATGAACCCAAGTCCTCCTCCCTTGGATTGTTACCACACACTGCTGCGCGTGCCCCCTCTGAGGAAACTGCTGTGGTACAGTAGCGCTGGCTGCCCTGCCTTCATAGGTACTGTCGGACAAGCCCAGTTCCTCCCACCCTGCAGGCTGACACCTCCTGACTGCTACCACTCCCTGTGCTGGGCCGACAGCACCTCATGCAGCCTGGGAAGGCAAGAATGCTCCAGGAGAGCCTGGATCTTGTACTGTATTCACAACACATAAGAGCAGACTCCTCAACACAGCCTGAGGAAGCAAACTGCCCAATGGAGTGATGACCATGCCGAAATAAACCCTGGCTGAGTGCCTGGTGGACTCTGACGGCCCTGAGCAGGCTTCTCTAGCCTGACTCAGATCCCCAGGCCCCTGGACAACCAGCCCCTGCCTTCTCTCTCCTACCCTAGGCACCCTCACCTAAAAATCTCCATCCACTTAGAGTTTGCCCAGCTTTTGAGGTCCTCTCTAAAGCCTGCCTTGATTGGCTTCATCTTCCCCATCAGAGCCCCACACTCGACAAAGAGCCATCAGATGACCAACTCCTCTCCAAATACCAGGTGCATCTGAACTTTTTCAGGCATGGGACAGGGATGGTCTTTAAATATTCCAAATCTTCTCTGGATATCAATAAGAGCAGGGCTAACATTTCTTGAGTGCTCCCACTGTGCCCGGCACCGAGCTGAGTGCTTTACACACATACATACACACACACTCACTCTCATCCTCACACTGTGACTCGTGTGGTATCAGTATTATCACCTCTATTTTGCAGATGAAGAAACTGAGGCCCAGAGAGGTTAAGCAACTTGCCAAAGCCTCACAGCTCCAGGCAGCAGTCTAGGATCTGGATCCTGGCAGTATGACTCCAGATCTATGCTCTTAGCTAACGGGCTGCACGGCCCCTGGCATGTGGGCTTCGGGATACGGCTGGGCTTTGTAAGCGCCCGGTTCTGCCTCCCATGGGAGCAGCACGGTCCAGTGTGGATCGGCAGTGCAGTCGCTCAGCCACAATGTCCAGATCACCTACTGTGTGCTCAGTGTGTGCCCCCCGGAGCAGACTTGAACCAACATGGCTCTGTGCCTGGGGACCTTGGGATTGTGCAGAGGAGGGGAAGAGAGGTGGACAAAAATTCCTATTTGTTGAAGCAACCAAATTGTTACCATATCTGCTTTGGCAAGGCTGAGAGTTTCCTTAGAAAAAGCACAGAGAAACAGGAACTTGAGACCCCAGGTAGTCAGGCAACAGTTCATCTCTGAAACACACGGGTGAACCCAAAGCGTTAGAACTTTATCACTAGCTCCCGAGGGACCAAGATCGATTTGGCTGAACGGCAGAGCTAGAAGGATCTAGCTCCTGCCAAGAAACAAATGGGGAACCTGAGATCCAGGGGCTTGTTGGAGGCCACCTATCAACTCCTGGAGAAGCCTGGCTCCTGCTCTCCACACCCCATCCTCTCTAAGCCTCTGGGGCTGGAAGCACAATCAGGACAAAAGGCTCTCAGGCCATCTGGGTCCTTGAAACCGCCAGGGGGTAAGGTAAGTGCCCACAGGGACTGAAAGTTTAAAAGCTTTCTCACTGGAGACGGGCGCTAGCTCTTACCTTCAGAGAGACTGGAACTGCTCTGTGCAAGCTGGATTCGGGAAGCCAGGGTTGATTTCCCAGGCCAACACGGGCCCAGCTCCAGCCCAGCCTTGCCCCGGAAGGACGGGAGTTTCAAAGGCAGTTGCTTCCCACCTGGGGCCACACCTGGGAGAGGCTGACTTTACCGGGGGGAACCCGTCGAACTGGCTGTCTCCCAGACAGCGTGGGCCCAGCCAGGAGGCCACCGCCTGTCTGCAGCCTGGCGCCTCTCCTGGCGGGGCCCTGCCCGGCCCCTCCCAGCCAGGCCCCCAGAACCAGGGTGGGAGCCAGTCGGAAAGAGGCCTGCTCCCCTGCCAGCGAGGCCTTGTGAGGCCCCCCAGGGCCCACTGTGGCCTGGGCTGGGTCTCGGGCGGCTGCTTCCTGCTTTATCTTTTTCTTTCACTTTGGGTTTTAACCCCAAAGCGAAACTAAAGACGGGGACAACGTGGGAGAGATAGTGAGAGTTAAGGGCTGAACACCTGACTTCTCACTTGGGAGGAGGGCCTCAACCTCAGCTTCAGTCTCCCCACTGATAAAACAGGAGGAGGAACTCGGCTAGTGATTTCAAGTGTCCTTTTAAACTAGAAAAAGGACAGAACTTCCCCTTCCTCATCCCCGCCACCACTGAGAACTGACAAGGAGCTGCAGAAATGACCAGAGGATGACCTTTTGGGTCATCCTTGTGGGTCTTCCTGTGGGCTTGTGGGAGGATGCAAAACTCTGGCTGCCGTGTGGAGACCCTCCCTCATCTTCCTGTCTTGTCTCTCTCCAACCTGTCAACTTTTTTATCCTGAGCAGCCCCTGGGACAGAGTAAAGTCAGGAAGACCCCAGAGATGAGCCCGACCCAGTCTTGGTACAAGAGGAAACACCAACAGCTGCCTGGAAACTCCTGACTCAAGGGTCAAGGCCATCTGCCAAGAATGACAGCAGCCCACCCAGGGTGGGTCCAAACTTCACTCTCTGCTGACCCCGGGGTGCCAGCACGGTATGGCTAAGACCACTGCCATCTGTTTTTCAGAGTTTTTCCCCCTGGCTGGTTTACCACATCTCCCCACTGGTGAGATGGAGCCTGGTCACATGAGAAAGGCAGGGAGGGGCCTCCCCATCTCTCAGATGAGGAAAACTGAGGCTCGGAAAGGCACAGAGACATAGTGGCCAAACCAGAACTGGATTCAGGAGCTAAGTAAATATTTGCTGGACCAATGAGCTCACTGGCCTAGCTGCTGCCAAGCAGGTGTGGCACACACCAGAGAAGCAGAGAAAGGAGGAGTGTGAGTGTGTGTGTGTGTGTGTGTGTGTGTGTAGGGGCAGTCATCTCTCCCTGGAGACCAAGTCACAAACAGGTCCCCAGGTACCTATAACAGCATCCCTCCCCCTATCCTGGCTCCACTTCTGATGTGTCCCCCAACCCACCTCTTCCCTTCATTCCCCCCCAACCATCTGAACCTTACTCCAGAGACATCTCACTGGCTGACCACTGCTGAGTGACACTGGTCGGCCTCCGCCTCTCTGGGCTGGATCAGCATCAGTTCAGTTCAGTTCAGTCGCTCAGTCATGTCAATACCTAACCACAGTGCTTTATAAAACATACAGATTTTCAGGATGCAAAAGAAGGTAATAGAATTTTAGGTGCGCAGATTCTTGGAAACAGCAATTCCACTTGCAGGAATGGCTCCCACAGTGATGCCTGCCCACATACATACGGCCGAGTGGGGAACGGTGTTCGTAACAGCAAGGCTGGGAACAACGTAAAAGTCCCTGAGCAGAGGACCGGATAAACAATGGATGGCCCATCCACCAGCGGACTGCACGGCCACGCGCAGGAATACCTACCACAGAGACAGTCTTGCGTGAAGACGACAAGGAACAGAACAGCAGGGGCAGCAGGCAGTAAAACCGGATGTACTGACGGACACAGCTGCCCGCGTATGCAGAATATTTCTGGAGGAAAACACCAAGCCTGTTTGACAGTGATTATCTAGGAGCTTGGGTGGGAGACAGACAACTGTCACTGGACATTTTTTTCCCCTACAAGTTTGAAATGTTTAACCACCTACGTGGATTGCTTTCTCAAGAGAAGCATAACTTTTGCACATAAAAAAAGAACTCCAGCAAAATGTACCCAGGGAAGCTTTCTTCTAGGTGACAGACGTTGCATTCCCTGGGGGCAAGGCCCAGACATCTGGATTCTGAAGCTTCCTCAGGGCTGCTGGTCGCCGTGCAGAACAGGTGGTCAGCCTCCGAGAGCAGACGGAGGCCGCCTGGACACCACAGGGCTCTGGCAGGGGAGAAAGTAGCAGGGAAGACTCAGGGGGAAAAAACTTGGCCTTAAGGCATAAGAAAGACTTGAAGAGGGTTTTGAATGCTCAACAGGTACAGTTGGGAGGGGGGAGTTCCTCCAGAAGGACTGGGGAAACTAAGCTGGGCTGGTAAGACAGAAAGGGGGAAAAGAATCTCTCTCCATATGGGCTACTGGCAAGTCCCTTCCCCTCTGATACATGGTTCCCACTCATGGGAAAGTGAGGAGGCTGGGAGAGTTCCTTCCAGACTGATATCCTACGATATGCCTTTACTTTGTCTCATTTAATATTAAAGGAGGCAAGGAGGGACCCCAGCTTAGCACATGGCCACAGGGCTCCACATCTGTGCAGACTGTAATCAAATATTTGGAGGTGGCAGAAAATTCAGGCCAGGATCTTAGGTACGGCCGCCCTTGGGCGACTTCCATCCCCCTGGGGAGAAGCAGATGGCCTTCTGTAGAGATGCCCTCCCTCACCTTCTTGTTAATAATTAAGTCATTACCAAAGACCTCCTTTGTCACTCTTGAAGTTCAGTTTGCGGAGACTTGCTGTCTTGGCTTGCTTTATCATGACGCTCCAGGTTGAAGGCTCACAGGCTACAACAATTTAGGTGTTAAGCCTCATGCCCAAATTCCAGGGCTCTGCAGTGGAAAGAGCCCAGGGTGGGGGAAGGAGCACTGGGGTGGATCCTTGCTAGACCCTAAAGGTTCGGTGGACTCTGGGAGGTCAGAAGCTAAGTCTCTAGATGGCTCTCCTGGTCACTGTATCCCCAGGCCCAGCTCATCACCTGGCACACAGCAAGCACTTAATAAATATTTGTTGAAGAAGTGAACAACAGCTCAGTCAGTAAATCCCAGAGTGACCTTGGTCAAGTCACTTTCTGGAAAATGAGGATGACAAGAACAGTAGTGATCTCCGAGGGCTGGATAAGAATCTGAGATAAGGTGGGTAAGTTCTCTGCAAATCAAAAACGGACTACACAAACATTAAGGATCCAAAACTATGTGATGTGAGCAAAATAAAAAGAATGAATATACCTGAGAATGATCACATTTACCACAAAGCACCTGGCAAGTGGTAAAGCACTGACCAAATGAATGACTACAATCGAAAGGGACAGCACAGGGGCGCTCTAGTTCACTCCTCCAATGTCTGCATAATTTCTCAGGCTTCTCAGGCTCAGTCTGTTCCAAAGGAGCACAAAAACCCCTCATCGAAACTCTTACCCTGCTTTCTGATATGAAAATTGTGGGAGCAGTTACAATTGTACCCTGTAAACCCCAAGGCTCAGAGAGTACATGCCAATGTATTCCCTGGTGGCTCAGTGGGAAAGAATTAGCCTGTAATACAGGAGCCGTGGGTTCGACCTCTGGGTTGGGAAGATCCCCTGGAGGAGGAAATGGCAAACAACTCCAGTGTTCTTGCCTGAAGAATCCCATGGGCAGAGGAGCCTGGTGGGCTGCAGCCCATGGGGTTGCAAGAGTCGGATAAGACTCGTGACTTATCACTAGCACTGGCACAAGGGTCCCAGGGGTGTTTACTGCAGACAAAGGAGGAGTGGGGAGCGGGGCATGGAAGCTGTGCCAAGACCCCCAGCCAAGGCTCTGCTCAAGGGGGCACACAGAGGGCTGGCCACTGGTTTCCAAGCCGCGCACTGTGACCAGCCACCGCTGCCTCCCCTGGTAGCCACTCACCCTCGCCTTCCCTCTGCCCAGTGGGCATCCCTGGCTGCAGCCTGGGAGAGGAGAACTGGGTTTCATCACCTGGCTCTCCTGTGGTGAGAGGACCTTGGACAAGTCCCTTCCTGCCTTTGTGGCTGGGCCAGGGAACACTCTCTCTCAGGGTGGGGAAGGAGGCCAGAGGAGAATTCCAGTGTGCCCAGTCATGGACGTGCCCACAGTTGGACCAGACACAGGAGGCCCAGCTCTGGAGGCTGCTCACAGCCTGGTGAATAAAACGGCTGATGTGAAGGCCCTTCAGTTCTCTGAGGCTTCCACCTTAAGGAATTCTGAGCTGGTTCTCAGGCCCAGTCTTCTAGGTCTTTAGAAACCACGGGGGGTGTGGGCTGTAGGGGATATATTTGTGCATGCATGTGTGCTAAGTCACTTCAGTCATGTCCGACTCTTTGCGACCCCAAGGACTATAACCCACCAGGCTCCTCTGGCTGTGGCATTCTCCACGCAAGAATACCGGAGTGAACTGTCGTAACCTCCTCCAGGGGATCTTCCCCACCTAGGGATCGAACCTAGGTCTCTCACATTTCCTACATTGGCAGGCGGGTTCTTTACCACTAGCGCTGCCTGGGAAGCCCAGGGGATGTATTAATTCAAGGGTCTCAATTCAAGGGTCAAGAAGGTTCAGACTCCCAGGACCCTAACAGTAGGAGGTTCCTTTCTAAGAAGGCGAGCTGAACTGGGAGAGCCAGTGTTTGCAGTCAGCCTTGGGTCTGTGCCACACGTTCCTTATCTGTAAAAGGGGGATGGTAAGTCTGTCTGCCTCAGGCTTATTTAGAGGATTTCACGAGAGCACCCATGGAGGCCCTGGCACAGAGCCTGGCACAGAGCAGGTGGACGAGCAATGCGCTCAGACTGTTATTTCCTGCTCCAAATAGCAACACCCAGCATCTTTCCCACTGGCCCATCAGGCCCCTAGTTGGGCTCTCCTCAGAGAACACACATCCTCTGCACCCCAACTGGCCCTTCCCCCTCCCATGGGCTCCACCTGCACCCCGCCCTCTCCCTTCTCCAGGATGCTTGCAAAGCTCCTCCCGTCACCACTTTCACTCAGTCCCACTCACACAGCCTGACTCATCTTGAAAAAAAGCCTCCAGTTTGCTGCTCTGGCTCTAAAACCTTCCATGGCTCTCCAAAGCCTCTGCTCTTCGGCTCAAGTTCAATGCGGCCTACAACCCTCTGGGCCCTCCCAGAGCGGCAGCTAAACTTGTCTACTCACTGTTTCCAAAATACGTGCTTACCACGTCCAGCCCCCGCACCTCTGCTTTTGGAGAAACCATCCCCAGGCACGCCAGCCCCAATGCCAGTCTCTGAATCCAGTCCCCCTCTCAAGGGCTCTTGTTTCCTCTGGCTCACGCTCACTTCTTCCTCCTCAGACAATGCCCTTCTTCAGCAGATGCTTAATTACAGACTGTCACACAGTCTCTCATAATTGTAGGCCTTGTCTCCCTTGTCAGAGCCTGAGTTCCCAGGGGCAGAGGCCCTGTCTGTCTGGTCTTTCCCATCCTCTCGGAGCCCGGCCCAGGGCTGGGAGGGCAAATCGCTGGTCAGAGAGTGTTTTCCAAGCCCAATTCAGCTAAGCCGGGTCCAGCTTCAACCACTTGGGACCACTTTTCTGGCTCTTGTCCTCTACACTGGCCAAACAGAGCCTCCGTGCACCAGCTCTCCCCAGGTGATCCAGGCCAGGGACAGAGAAATGTGGGAGACCTGGGCGGGGAGGCAGGGCGGTGGCTCTTGCCTGGCCCTGACATGGTCTTCTGGAGTGCTAGGCACCCCCTGTCCCTTCCCCTCCCTGGGACTGCTTCTTATAGTGAGACAAGCAACAATAATCTTTTAACTCCAGAATATAGATTTTTGTCTTCCCTGGTTCCCAGGAGTGGGCGGGTGATATACCAGCTGATTCCAACACAGGCTGAGGGACGGGAGGCAGCTGTGGCTCCCCTCCCACAGGACTGGGAAACCTGAGAACCTGAGAGGCACGCACAGCACACACCTGGACAACCTCATTCAATTCCTGTTGCTGACTGCACTGCACTCCTGCCCAGCTGTTCAATTTCATAGCCCCTACCCTGGCCAGGGCTGACGGCATCTACTGCAGGGACTGAGCAGGGGAAGTTGGTAACCTCTTTCTGGAAACAACCAATCCTGCCTGAAACAAAGAGCACGATGAGGCACCAGTCTCCCCACCTGTCAGTTCGGGATCATATTGAGACCCGTATCACAGGACTGTTGCAATAATGCAGCGCGATAATGCCAGAAACCGCCTAGCACAGTCCCCAACACCCAGTGTGGCAGACACGCTTCCATGTCTTGCAGGACCTTTCTGATACCAGTTCACGTTCTCAGAGCAATGTGGGAGAAATGCATTTCCATCCCTTTCTGACCCAGAAGAAAAGTGAGGTGCAGAAAGTGATCAGTCCAAGGTCACACAGCAGGGACAAGCCAAACTGTGATCCCAGGCCAGGAATCGCTCAGTTCAGTTTTTCCCCGAGTGCAATCCATAAGCCCTCAGCATCAGCCTCCTCCAGGGGGCTGGTTTAAAAAGCTCATTCCTGCCCCCAGACCTGTCAACTGAGACCCTTTGGGGATAGGCTCAGAAGCCTGAACTGTGTCAAGATGTGGAGCCTAAATTTTATGAGGAAACGGAGGCAGAGAGAGGTGATCTTCAAGGTCACACTTTCATCGAGTGCAGACTAAATTCACAATCTGACTCCAGCCAGAGGCAGCAATCACAGACTTCTTGGAAGAGGAGGCATGTGACTATGTGGCCTCCAAGGGAAGCGAGGTACCACGGGGGAGGGTAGAGCACACAAGGGCTAGAAGCAGGAGAGGCCAGGCAACAACTCAGTGTGGCTTGTGCTTCCAGAACCCCTAGGCGTGAAGAAATACATATGGAGCCTCCCTGCAGCCTGCCCTCCCCGGAGAGCCCAGAGAGCGCCACCTGAATTTCTGGGAGGAACGCCTGTTGTATGCAGGGTCTATGACCAGCAGGTCTACGGTGGTGGCCCTCTGGACATGTGTGGCTGCAGCTCAGGGTAAGAAAGTGGAGGAAGGTGGTGACTCAGTCCCCACCCGAACTCAAGCTAGTCTCTTTAAATCTGAGATGAGCTCAGAGGCTGGGGAAATGTCAAGCAAACCCTCCTGGCAGAACAAATGCCAGATGGAGAGAAGGTGGCCGAGGGGTAGGCTACCAGGCAGCAGTAAATGTGGAGCAACACTGTGGTTGCAGGGGAAGAAAAGTCAAGAGGCCTGGGCACAAGGCCCTCCCTGGGCCCCCTATGCTTCATTCACCTGTGAAACAGGGAGAACTCCACTGGCTTCTGACTTCCTCCCAGGACTGTTGTGGGGAACAATGAGCAAGGAAAGAGCCTGGCAGATTATACAAGGTCTCACACAGCGAGGGAGAGATTAGAGGATTACTGCTATTATACATCAGAACAGCCAGAAGGTGCTTTCCTGGTTACCTGAACCCCAGCCACAGGGGGGTAGTGGGAGAGGCTGGGCCTCTGTCTTGTTCCCACAAAGGAAAAAGGGATCCAGATATTACTTGGAGGTGAAGGCTCCCATTTATTAAATGCCTACTGTGTATTGCACACGTGCGCAGTTGCTAAATCGTGAAGGACTCATCGTGATCCCATAGACTGCAGCCCACCAGGCTCCTCTGTTCATGGGATTTTCCAGGCAATAAGACTGTAGTGGGTTCCCTTTCCTTCTCCAGGGGGATCTTCCTGATCCAGGAATTGAACCCATATCTCCTGCACTGGCAGGCGGGTTCTTTACCACTGGGCTACCTGAGAAGTCACCTACTGTGTACTAGGTATTTTTAAATATAGAAGCTCACTTAATCCTCACCATGACCCTGCAGTGTAAATATGATTATCTTGAGTCCAGATGAAGAAGCCGAAGTTGAAAGAGAGTAACTAGACCAAGATTACACCCGCAGTGAGTGGAGAACAATTAAAACCAGGCATTTTTGACTCAAAACCCCACACTCTTTCTTTCGTTTGGAACAGTTCCTGTAAGAGGCAGAACGTGTTGGGTACAGGGGCCCAGCTCAAGCACTGCCTCCTTCTGGAAGTGTCTCTGATCTCTTTGCCCAGGCAAGGTCTCTCTCTGATGAAAGCCCACAGTGTATCATCAGCACACACCTGGCAGCGCTCAACACATTCTGTTATTTTGTGATCACACGCACTTTTACAGGTAAGATGAGATGTAGGTACAAACAGGTGGCCCTTCAGTTACCTCAATATCCTCAAATGTCATTCATAATTAAAAAAATAAAAAAAACCCACAGGTGTTTAAAAAAAAAATCCTCAAATGTCAGAGCTGAAAGTACCTCCAAGACCACAACACCCAACTTCCTCATTTTTTTGAAGGAAAAATACAGATAGAGGAAGACACTTGTCTGAAGTCACACAGCATCTTAGCATCAGAGCCTAGAATAGAACCTTGGCAGTCTGCCACCCAGAATTTCTTTAGGGATCCATGATTTCAGAATCAGTCTGAGGACAAGGAAGATCATTCCCATGTTGCAGATACGGAAGCTGAAGCCCAGGGAAAAGCAGCCTCCCTGAGACGGTGCGATGTGGGGACCACACCCTGATCCTCCCACTTCTAGACCAGAAACCAAGCCCTTTCTCCTCCCCACTGCAAGAAATCTGTGTAACATGTCAAGCTCGGGGCCCACAATAAAAGGTCAATGGATGTTGGAAATTGTCATTATACACCAGTAAGCAGGTGACACCCGCCTGACTGTGACCGGTCTGGCAGTGCTACAGAAGAGGATGCAGGAGTCCTGGCTGAACCCTCTGTGCTCTCTGGACCTTGTTTGTAAGACAAGGGAGCTATCATAGCTGATCTGATCTCCTGCTCCAAAGTTCTAGGATGTCTGAGGCTCCCTGACAGCGGACCCCAGCTGTCTGCGAAGCATCTCTCAGCCAGGGCCTTTGTTCCCCTGCTCTACTGCAAGCCGGCAAAGCAGGTGGGGCTCACAACCACAAACTGACTGACTTTATTCCCAAGTGCCACTGGACAAGCAGGACCACCCTTAAACAACAATGGGATGGAACACGGAAAATCCGACAGCCTCCCAATACAGACATCCCACTGGGCACACCACCTACCTTTACAAACTGAAAAACAACAACTGGGAATTGGGGCATAAACGGGGACAGCTGGTTCCCTGGCCTATTGGCAGGGCAGGTGTATTTCTGAATAATAGGTGGCAATGGACTTTGGGGTGAAGAACTCTGGACCAGGGCGTCCCAGGCCCAGATCCCCGTCCCAACTCTGCCATGAACTAGCCTGTGTGCCCATGAACTAGCTGCTTCCCCTCTGTGGGGCTCAGGTTAGAGCTAGGCTGGCAGTTCCCACAGTGTCTTTACAGATATTTCATTTGATCTTCATGACAACCCTGTGAGATTGACACAACTATTCCCTTTTTACAGATGGAGAAACTGAGGCTGGGAAAGGTTGAGGGTCTCATTCAAGGTCACAAGGTTTGAGGCTGGCAGACCCATGGCCCCAGAGGTCTTAGACCACCACGCCCAAACCTCAAGGGTGGTCAGGTGAAGAACAACTCCTTTCTCCCCTCACCCTGACCTACGGTCTCGGCAAGACCAAGGCAACATAAACCCTGGTTCACCTGCCCAGTCTGGTGGCTTACAAGTTCTGGCCCCAAACCTCACAGCCCGGCTGCCTAGGAGGCCGCACCCCCCTGCAAAATTTGATTACTCAAGTTGGCAAGAACGCAGCCCCCACCCCCAGTCGGGTCTAAATAAACGCCCAAGTGATATCACATCCTGCTGGCTCCAAAATAGCCCAGGCCTTCCCACAAGCGATTCCAAAATGCCAGGCCATGCATGGCCGAGCGGGCAGGGATGCCCAGCCCGTGGCACGGTCCACACACACACAAGCAACTAAAGCAGAAGCCTCAGAGCAGGAAGGGCCCCCACTCCCACCTCTGCCAGACAGCCCAGCCCCTCTCCCCTTGCCCTCTTGGTGGGGAGTCCCCAGCGCCAGCCCTCGCCCCAGCGCCAACCCCATGGAGCCTCGGCCGCGGCCAGCCTGCGGGCGGACTCCGGCCCGACCCGGACACCCCACCACTCACATTGCTTCAAGAGCTCCAGACACAAAGCCATGAGGGCCGGATGGGGGTCAGAGACCCAGAGACCGGCAAAGACAGAAAAGGGGAGAGGGAGAGACACAGGAGCGGAGAGAAGGGGAGACAGGGAGACGGGGCAGAGAAAGCGCGGTGGGGGGTGGGTGGGTGGGGGGCAAGAGACCCCGGCAGAGGAGAAGCCTCAAAAAGGGGTCTGCAGCGCAAGAGACATCGAGCGGTGACACCAGCAAGACAGATGTGAGGACAGGGAGAGACAGGGAGAGCAAAGCAGGGGACCCCGACCCAGGGGGCTGGGGGGCGCGGAGTCCTGACAGAGAACAACGACTGGGGCACAAACCAAGGAAAGGCAGGGAGGGGGTACGGAAGTCAGGGAGCTGGGGAGCTTCGGGGTTCCCAAGGAGAGACCCCAAGGGATCAGAGGTCCCAGCGTACAGGGGAGACACCAAAAGAGGCAAAAGCCTGCAGAAAGGAGGGCTAAGAGGAGGCAAGACCCCCGGGGTGTGGGGGACAGATGGGAGGATCCCCAAGGGATGTGCGGGGAGTATGAAAGGTGTTCTGAAAGAAAGCCCCCTCCCCACAAGATGAGAGGGCGCTCAGAGAGGGAGTCCCGAAGAACAGGGGCGCTCCGAGAGGGAGACTTTGAGGGATGAGAAGAGCGCTTTGAGGGGGACCCGAGATCGGGGAGCGAGGGAGGGGCTGGGAGGCAGCGCGAGGGCAGAGACAAAGAGACAGCGAGCCAGGGAGAGACAAAGCGGGCGGAGCGGGGAGATGGGCCCCAGGGTCGGTGGCTGGACAGAAGGACGGAAGCGCGAGCGGGAGGGAGGACGGACGGACGGACAGACTGGGAGGAGGGCGGGGGCAGGGCCGGGCGGGGGCGGCGCCCGTCTCCTCGCGGGGCCGCGGCTGCTCTGAGCGGCGCTGGGCGGGCCCCAGGCGTCCGGGCTGAGGCGGCGGCGGCGGCGACGACGTGGACCGGACAGACCGACGAAGTGACGGACGGGCTGGCGGCAGCTGCGGCCAGCGGCGGGCACTCACCCTCCTCCCTCACGCGGCCCGGCCCGAGGCTCCGGTTTTGTACGCCCGAGGGGCGGGGCCTCTGGGTTAAAGCCCCGCGCCGGCCCCGCCCCGCCCCGCCCCCCGCGTCAGACGCGCGCGCGCGTCGCTCGGGACTCCCGGGGCGGGCGGGGGCGCGCGCGGCCCTTTCGGCACGTGGCCCGTCGCGCGCGCCCGGCAGGGCGGGTGCGCAAGCGCGCGGGGCGCTCAGTCCAGCCCACGCCCAGGCCGCCCAACCCTGGGAGGGAGCGCGCGCCCACGTCAGCACGCGCGTGCCTGAGCACCCGGGACTCCGCCCCTCCAGCCGCCCCCACCAAACCGGTTCCAGCTGGAACGAGACGCATGCTCCCTGACGAGCGAGGGGCCGGGGAGTCTGTATCAGTTTATCGTGGCTACACCTGGATATTCCCCAGGGGAAGCAGAGGCTCCGCACAAGCGGGTCGTCTCACCTGTGTGTGGTCAAATTAGCCTTCCAATACTATGGACTCTACGTCCTAAGGGTTTCTAGTGTCCCCACCGCTCCCTCCTGGTTTTGCTGTGCTCATCTGGGGTCTTGCAGGTTGGGTTCTAATCCCTGCTCAGCCTCAGGAGGGCTCTGTGACCTTGGACAAGATGTTCATTCAACTTCCTGAACCTTAGTTTCCTCTTTAGTAAAATAAAACCATTACATCCAGGATACCTTGGAGGGCCAAGTGCAGTAGGAGCTGTGTAAATTCCTAAGTCACTCCCTTCACAACTCATGGAGCTTCCCCACTTCATTGAGTCCCCGCCTTGCCCCTGTGAGTCCCCCTACTCACAGTCCGGGCCCTTGCTCCGGGCCTCATCCCTCTAGGCTGCACCTACAGTAGGTCTACCATCTGCATATCCAGTTTCTGCTCCCCGACCTGCCTTGCTAAGTGACCTAGACAAGCCCCTGCCTTTCTCTGCACCTCTGTTTTCCAAATGTAAAATGGAGAAAAATTTACTGAAGATGATACAGTCTTTCCAATACCACTGTTGTGATTTTTGCATAAAGTTATAATGATAACAGCGGGCTGCCCTGGTGGCTTGGTGCTAAAGAATCTGCCTGCAACACAGGAGATGCGGGTTGGATCCCTGGGTTGGGAAGATCCCCTGGAGAAAGAAATGGCAACCTGCTCCAGGATTCTTGTCTGGGAAATCCCATGGACAGAGCAACCTGGCGGGCTACTACCATAGGGGCACAAAAGAGTCAGACATGGCTGAGTGACCAAACAGCAACAACAAAAATATTAAAAGCAACCGTTTGCTTTTAATATTGATGCCAGGCACTGCCCTAGGCACTTTGAAAAATACTAGCTTACTCTGCCCTTCTCACAGTCACTAGGCTACACCTATATCATTCACTTATTCTTTAGATTGATTACGTAGGAAAATTCAGGAAGCCCCAAAGCACAGCCTGCCTGTCTTGCTGTGTCCCAACCACACCCAGCCCTGTTTGGCCTCCATCAGCTACTGAGCCCTCCTGCCTCTGGGCATTTGTACCACTCTTCTCCCAGCCTGGAGTACCCACCACTACTTCCTCCCTCACTTCCTTCAAGAGTTTGCTCAAACATGTTTCTCAATGAGGTCTACCCTGGTACCCTATTTATGCTGCAATATCCCTCCCCTCTCCCTGCTGGCACTCCCAGTACTCCTTGCCCTACACTGCTTTCCAATAAGCCATGTACTTAGGGGACATCCCTGGTTGTCCAGGGGTTAAGAATCTGCCTTCCAACACAGGGGATATGGGTTCAATCCCTGGTTGGGAGCTAAGATCCTACATACCAGGGCAACTAAGCCCACGATGTGCCCTGCACCACAACCACAAAAAGACCATGCCACAATGAAGACTGCAACCTGACACAGCCAAAAGAAAGAAATATTTTTTTAAAACCCCATATACTTATTTGCGTTATTTATACCGACTGCTTTGTCTGGCCTCCAACCCACCCATCTGCACCCAACAAGAGCATACTCTCTATGAAGGCCAGGGTTTCCATTTTGTTCACTGAGGTGTTCCTGGTCCTACACCACCACTTGGCTCATGGTAGGGGATCAGTAAACATCTAGTCAATGAAAGGGATGCCCCATGGCAAGGCTCCTATCCTTCATCACCACTCTAGGGCCTCCACAGTTCAATGTAAGCACCTTAGTCTCTCCTCCTTTGGCCTGACCTCTCTACCCTTGAGGGAGTGAGGGATATTTTTGTCTCATTCAGAAACCTGGGGTTCCCAGCCTGCCCACCAGCCCAATCACTGTTTCCCTGAGAAGGTTCTACAGGTCTGCCTAAAAATGGGACTTAGGAGAGTGGCTCAGTTAACCAGGGACTTCCTGGTCCAAGGCTGGGAGGAAGGAAGGCCCAAGGAGGTCCAAGGAGGGAGGAAGGCCCCATTCTGCCCAGTGCCCTCTGTGGAGAGGGCCCTTGTTCAGGAGGCAGGAATTCTGGCTCCTCATCACTCACTCTAGGAAGGTCTCCTGGACACTTGCATTATTCTCTGACTATGTTCCCTGCCCAAGCTCCCTGGGCCTTGCCTGGGCCACTGCACAGCCTCCAATCCATCCTGCCCATGTTGCCAGATGATTCTTCTTTAAACTCCTGTGACCACACTGCAGCTCTTTACCAGAACCTTGGATGAGCACCCCTCAACACCCACAGAATAGTGGGGAACTCAAGTCAGGCTGACCCGGGGCAGGGGAAGAGCTCCTTGACCTACTAACTGGGTTACCCTGACTTGATACTCACCTCTTCTAGACTACAGTTTCTTTGTAAAATATCCGTCAATATGTATGTGTGCACACACGTGTGTGTGTGTGTGTGCGCATGATTAACTGGGCTAAATCAGGAATGTCAGATAAATGCAACTCTCCTGGCCAAAGCAGACATCACTAATCAATGGTGCCACGCTTCTCTGCTTAACTCACTCTCAGTCCTGAGCTCCAGGGATCAGGAATGACACGTGAGTTGAAGCCTATTTGCATCGCTGGACATGATGGTCTTTGAGGTTCCTCTCTGCCCTGACACTCTGGAGACTGGAGTGTCCAACCTGACAGGAGCCTGTAGTGTGATAATCAGAGACTGTGGAGGGTCAGGCCTGGGAGAGGGCTTGGGGGACGAGGCTGCCTGGAAGGTTGGCTGCTTACTGGAATTTTGTCAGCCTCCCTTCCTGTGTCTGTGCAGAAGAGAATGAATCAGAGAAGAAACTGGGGGAGTTCCGGGGGAGGGGAGAGGGAACAAAGAAAGGAGGACAGAGCATTCTGTGACTCAGATAGGCGGTGTTTGGTGGTCTCCAAATCCAAGCCTCAAAACATAGACGGAGAATCTGGGGCACAGGAAGGGGCCAGGACCCACCCAGAGTGACTTAGCAGAGCAGAAACTAGATCCAAAAGGATCCAGGATGTTTCCCAGGCCAGCAACCTATCCCAGCTCACCCTAGAGCCCCAAGCACCACCAGAGAGTGACCCCAGGTGTGTGGACCTCTGTGTGTACACACGTGTACCCACGTGCCCGTGCAGAGAACGCAGCTGGCTCAGGGCAGGGGCAGGTGGTGGGCATCACCCCGCAGCCCACCACCATCGCGGCTCCTGAGTGATGTCACAGCCTCTCTTGTGATTCAGAGGGAGTGCGAGAGAGACAGGCTGGGGAGGGAGAAAGGCCAGAAATGGAGAGGAAGACAGGAGAGAGGGTGGTGGGGAGAAATAGGGCTGAGGGAGACAGACAGAAGGCTAAGATGATGGTGGGGAGGGGAAGCTGGGAGAAAGGGATGGAGGGAGGGTGGGGGGGAGGAGAGGAAAGGAGGTGGGCAGAGTCAGAGATGGGAGGAGTGAGAGGGAGGGCGTTCTCTGTTCTTTTCTTTCTCAGAAGTGCAGAAAGAGGACGGAGGATGGGGCAGACTGAGGGGTACCCAGGGGCCTTCCCGGCAGGTCCTGTGGCTGGGGAGGGGCATGTGTAGGTACCTAAACATGTATCTGCTGCTTCCCCCACCATCCCAGTAGGGGCTGACCCCCGCCTGCCAGTCACCTGCCAGAGCTATTTCTGGAATGTGGAATCTGGGTCAGAAAGGGGGAGGGAAAGGGGGTGTCTGTGGAGGCAGCGCTGGCAGCTGGGAAGTTGGCCAGTTCCCAGCGGGTGGGTGGGCAGCTTCATGCCTTGCCCATGGCCACTGGGGAGGGGCCCGCCACTGCCAGGCTCTCACTGTCTCAATAATTGCCCCCCACATCTCCCACTCACCGGCTGATGGCCCGAGAGCATATGTGCCCACGTGACAGTGACAAAGGGCTTTCATGCCCCTTAGCAACTTGGGGGCTCAGAAGAGTCCTCGGTGGGCTCACTTCTTGGAGACATATGCTGAGGACAGGGGGTAGCCTTCTGAGCAGGAGACCCCTGCAGGGAGACAGTGGCTGCAGGAGGGGGTGCCTGTGCATATTAGGGTGTGTCTGTAATGAGGGAGGTGGTGGCCGGCAAGACTGCCATGTACGGTGGTACAGGTTGTACACAGATTAAGGATGCCACATATAGGAGAGGGTGCTATTCACAAAATAGACATAATTGAATTATACATTTATTATGACATGTTTGTGGCAGATGGCAGTACAGGATCTAAGCCTAATAAAAATTGTGTGACATGATAATTTTGCAACAGATGACAGTTAAGTGTCTTTCCTAACCCAGCACTAAGGTACCTAAGGGACCAATTGCAGCTCTGGGCAGAGGTCTGAAAATCTGGTGACTTTGCTTTTCCCTGCAAGACAGGTGAGTTTACCTGCTGAGCATGAGGGAGTCAGAGGTTAGCGTAGAGAGAAGCAAGAATGTAGTGGTCACTATGGAGACTTGGATGGAGGGCTGAGTGGGGAAACAGAGCGGCGGGGAGGGGGGAGATGTTTTTGGTGGCTCCAATCTGGTAGGGGCACAATTTCCTCACTGGTGTGGAGGTGGCATGAGCCTTGAAGAAGACATACACACATATGTGAGAGCATGTGCAACTGTATGTAGAGATTAGGTGTATGTGTGTGCATACATGTGAGAACACCAATGTGTATATGCTTTTATATGTTTTCATAGAGGTCTAAGGGTATAGAATCTTATATATGTCCACAAATAGGTATATATGTGTACATATGTCTGGGCAGGTATCAGATGTTGCTACCAATACTTTTTTTTTTTTTTTTTTTTAAAAGTAATTAATTAATTTGGCTGTGCCAGATATTAGTTGCAGAACACCAGATCTTTAGTTTTGGCAGGCGGGATCTAGTTCCCTGACCAGGGATTGAACCTAGGCCCTCTGCATAGGGAGTGCAGAGTCTTAGCCACTGGGCCACCAGGGAAGTCCTCCCATACTTTCCTGAGTATCTTGGTTTGGGCTTAAGTCCCCAAATTGAGAATAATTGAAGTCCTCCCCCCTCCCCCCAGCCATCCCCTACATTTAAAGCCAGAAGTGCTGGATCATTCATATGGGAGGTGCTGAACGAGCTGTGACTGAATTTTTGGCCTCAATCCTCAACCCTTCCCTGTGTTCATGCCCTTTGCTACATAACTGCAGTTTCTCCCACAAAAGGTCGAGTGTATTTCCCTGGACCTTGGCTTTGGGCTCACGTGACTTGCTTTGACCAACCAGATGTTCACAGGAGACTTGAAATGTGCTTGTACAGTGGGCTTAGCCCTCTTATACTTTTGCCACCGCCGTGGAAAGCACATGGCATGGCTTGGGCACTGATTCCAGGAATGCACTTTCGTCCCAGGAGGAGAAGGATATAGGATGTGCAGAGCAAAACTAGGTGACTGGAAAGCTCATGAATGAGAACAAATGTGTATTATTGGGTGCTGCTGAAATTAGATGTGCTTGCTTGTTCCATGGCATTATTGTTATAATAGTTGATAGATACAGAAATTGGTACCAAGAGTAGGGTGTATGAGCAA
This sequence comes from Bos mutus, assembly GCF_027580195.1. Taxonomy (NCBI): domain Eukaryota; kingdom Metazoa; phylum Chordata; class Mammalia; order Artiodactyla; family Bovidae; genus Bos; species Bos mutus. The sequence goes on along the minus strand of NC_091629.1, from coordinate 49,886,351 downwards.
TAAAAATGAAAATATGTAGAACTGTCTCTGGGACCAAGTGGTGCGCAGTGAGTTGTTACTGGAGGCTTGAAAAAAGGTGACCTTGCACTATGGAGAAACAAATACTTGGTAAAACTGTCCATCTATAGTAATTTGAAGAGAACCAATGGATTTGGGCAAGATGGTTTCCAGGTAAATGCTGAAAGCAAGAGCTGGTGCCTCTGGGCTGGATTTGAAAAGGACTTACAAGAAAGAGTGGAATTCATAACAGACATAGGGAGTGTTGAGTGTTTAGAGGGAATACAGAGAGCCCAGAACTTGGCTGAGTTGGAAAATAAATCAATCAACACTTCTCCAGCCAGTAAATCAGTCTCAAATTAATATGCAGCCTGGGGACAAAGACCAAACCAAGGTCATGACCAGTTAAGATATAACATATGGGCCAGATCCAATCAAGAGCACGGTTACAACATCTTTTATTAATACTTGAAAATAATAAGGTACCATTTAGTAGATGTTCTCAGCTGCTCAAAAGGGCTTCCAGAAAGTTTTAGAGCATGGCCCCATAGAAGCCTGATGTACCCAAAGTAGTCATAATTGAGTAGAGAGAGACTGTCATAACTTAAAAATTAATGGTGTAGTTTTTGCAACATGGAAGTTAAGTGGAATACAATACATAGAAAACCCATAAAGTGTTTGAGGGAGGTGTGTGGCCAAAACAATGATCGCTTAGGCTAAAGAGACTGAGACCATTCAAAGTGTAAAAAGACATCTGGGTCCCTAACTTCCTTCAGGCAGGAAGCAGGCAACAACAGTTCATCAACTGCCCAAAGACCTATATTCTCCAGTGCTTCCTTTAGACAAGGCCAAAAAAGGCTAATGGAAAAGGAAGGGCTTCCAGAGAGCTATAGAAAAACATGGCTTAGGGAATCAACCCCAGGGAGCAAGACCTTGGGCCTCATCAAGAGATATTCCCTCTCCCAGAGTATTTGCCCAACATTTGCCAAGAGGGACTTCACAATGGCCATGGATCAGTAAGTCTCTGAGCCTCCTCCCCTCCTTCTGAACAAGAATGTGACCTGCAAGTCATCCTGTCCCTATTTCACCAATGCATGCTGTGTGTGTGTGTGTGTGTGTGTGTGTGTGTGTGTGTGTGTGTGTGAGGAGGTGTTTGGGAGGTGGGAGGTAGATACTTTTTTTTCTTTTTTAGGTTTTAGGTTCCTCAATCAAGAGGAGCCAAATCCAGATTTGACACAGATCATGAGATCTTTTTTCTTCCTTAAAAATATATTTATTTATTACTGAAGAATAGTTGATTTTCAGTATTAATTTCAGGTGTACCATGACATCCTGATGTTATGGTTGAATGAGACTTTTCAGGATCTTTGGGATAAGGGTATTTTCTGTAAGAGTGACAGGACTAAATGTGGCCAAGAAAGTGGACCACAGTAGATTGAATTACTGACCCTGATTCTTCACCCCTTCCTCAATCCTCACACTTTACCATATAAATCAGTTTCTTACACAAAGGTGGGAGGGTATTTCTCCATCCCTTGTCCTTGAGCTTAGTCATATGACCCCCTTCAACCAATAAGATTTTTGTAGATATTATGCAAGCAAGGACCTTGAAATGTGCCTGTGTAGTTAGGCTTGCTGTCCTCCGCTTCTGCCAGCACCACAGGAAGAACATGGCCTGCCAAAGCCACTGATCCCAGGAGGACACTTTGGTCCCGGGAAGAGGGTGAGAAACATGTGGAGCACATTCCAGCTGACCACAGAGGTGCAAAAGAAATAAATGTTACTTTTTTATATACCTCATTTGTGGTTGTTATGCAGGAATGTTGTATCAATACTTGACCAATACAGGGTTCCAAACAGTTCTGAGTCATGTAGCCCATCACCCAACCTCAGCCCATTTATGAGTGAATGAGGTAGGGGGAGATTGGTGAATGAGGGTTTATTTGAACAAAATCATTGGAGGTGCTGTTTGATTCCCCACGCTCACCTTCTGCTTAGAGAACTTCCCTTACAGGACTTCCCTGGTGGTCCAGTGGGTAAGACTCTGTGCTTCCTCTGCAGGGGGCATGGGTTCGATCCCTGGTTGGAGAACTAAGATCCTGCAAGCCACATAGCGTGCCCCCACATCCACCCCCACCAAAAAAAAAAAAAAAAAAAAGAAAGAGAACTTCTCTTGGGCCTGGTAATGTGGAGAATCTGATCCTCCCACCCAAAGCTCTTAGAGGACTGGAATGGAGTACCTGGGAGAGTCGGGCAGAGAGATTCCCTGGATTTGGAAGCCAAGCAATGTGAACCCCAATGCCTGCTTGAGACTCCTAAAATGGAGAGGCTGGCAGGGTTAGCTAGAAGGAAGGGGGTAGCAGACCACCCTGTACTTTCAGAGTTTTGCAAGGCACAGGCCCCACTGTCATATAGGTTAAGTTGAGCTGAGGAGACAGTAGGGCTGGAGTTGTCGTCAGAGGAATCTGTCCAAGAAGCCTGCCTGGCAGGGGCAGGTCCCCTGGCAAAAAGAGGCTGAGTGGGGAGGAGAGGGACCACTGCATGGAGAAGCTGAGGGGGATAAGCAGCAGTGGCCTGGAGGGGGTCTGCCCAGGCCAGGAGAGAAGGCATCATGAGGGCCTTCAGGCCCTCTTTCTAAGAGAAAGACCGGCAAGTGGCATCTGTCCCACAGAAAAGTCCTGATGCTAGACAACCCCTGCGCTAGCGACCTTCCCCTCCCACTGGAGGAACCAGCAATGGCCACTGGTGAACAAGGAACCCAGGAGACACTGACCACCATGCCCAGCTCCCCACTGTGGGCTTTCCAGCCCAGTCAAGCCCTAGCTACCAGGTGCATGAGGTCTGAAGTGGATGAGCCTGGCATTTTGACATGAGGCCAGACTCTCAATATCTGAAAACGAGACTGTTCCTTAAGGTCTAAAAGGGATAGGAAAAGCTCAGGAACCTGCCCAGATATCACCCATGATTTGAAAGGCAATAGTGAAACACAGTGGTTTCTTGCTCTGTCCCCAGCCAAGTTCATTCCAGTCAATAAGCTGGCTTCTTGTGTATAGAATTCCTTGAGATTCAGGCTCATTTGATCATATTAAACACCAACTGAGCACTTGAAGCAAGTGTCTTCTCCTACAATAATCCAACCCCAAATGCCTTTGATTGTCAGGAGGCTCCAAGTCAAGACTGAGAACCAGTAATAACAACTACACTTGTCAGCTCCTACCACGTGCAAGGCCCTACCCACCTAAGCCTCCCCAGGCACAGACTTACTTCATCTGCTGGAGAGCTCTCTGGCGTCTGGTTTATGCTTCAATTTATAGATGGGGAAACTGAAGCTCGGGGAGGAAAAGTTGCTGCTAGAGTGAGATCAAAGTTCTGTCTACTAAGCTAGAAACTGTACTATGATTTTCCTTGGTCTTGATATCATGGCTTGCTCTGGGAGAGAGGGTCCCCCTTTTCTCTGATCATCCCTGGGTTATTGTCAGAGAACTCAGAACAGGTATCAGGAAGGACAGGTTGTCCCTGATTGTGAATATGAGAGACACCTGCAAACTCACCCCTTTGAAATGGCTCAGTGTAAATCCCATTCTCTTCCCTGCAGGGTCCCACTCTCCCCACAGGTTTGCCTACCTGAACTAATCCAAACCGGTAAGTAGGGCTTTGGTGAGCTCTGCCTGCCAGCAGGAGGCTGCTCTGAATCAGGGTTTTAGAGACCCAGGGGCCACCAAGTACCTCACAAGCTAGACCTCTTCACCCCACTCCCAGTGTTGACATCTCTCTCTGTGACCCCCTCCCCCACACCCCATTTGAGCTCCAGTTTACCAATTGGTGGGAAGTTCAGCCCCAAGGGCTCCTGCTTTGCCTAACCACCCCTCCACTCCTGGCTTGCCCACTATGGATTCCTATCCACCTGCAGTCCACCAGGCACGGTCCCAGGGGCCCCCTGGCAAAACAAACGAACAAGTCCCGCCCCCACCTCGGTACTCACTTGGAAGCGTGCGACTATTGCTGAGGCTGCCGGTGCTGGGCGGTGGGGAAAGGGACTGCAGGGAAACACTGTCCTCCTCCTGCGAGCAGCCCGCCTGGATGGCGCGCAAGTAGCTGTGGCTGCGGGAGCGGAAGTAGCTGGGCAGCGGCAAGTCTAGAGCCTCAGCCGCAGTCGACTCCGCTTCACTGCAGGCCGACTCGCAGGCCGCCTCGTACTGGTCGCTCAGATCTGCCTCCCGGACCTGTCCGGGCAAAAGCAGGCATCAGGGGCCATCTCCACCCATTCTGGAGGGATGGGGGTGCCTGGTGGTGGGCTCAGCTGCAGAGCTGGAGTCTGGTGCTGCAACTCAGCCCACCTTCCTGTTCCCATCTCACTCAGGGCATGTGATGGGCAGAGGGAGCCCTTAAGAAATAGGCAGCCCCTCTCACCTCTCTGGGCCTCAATTTTCCCATCTCTAAGATGGAGGAGAAACTGTTCAATATACTTTCTAGGATGTTAACTAGGTTATATCTTATGTGTTCAGACTGATTAACTAATAGATTTTGAGGTCACATCTGAAGTCAACCAGAAAGAAGGCTATACTCAATTAGTAATGTTTGCCCTGACGGTTGGAATGGGGAGGTGGCAGTAGATGTGCTAGACATTTACCATCTTATGGTCCAATTCCTTCATTTTTATAAGCAAAGAAACTGAAGGCAACTGAGGGGAAGATACTTGCCAGGTACACCCAGTGAGGAAGTAGCAGAATCAACACTCCAAATGTGTATTTAAGGAAGATTAATCTAGCCCTGTGACATAGAATGGATGTTGGATAGAGGGTGTGGAATGGAGGCAGAGGCCAGAGACGAAGCGATGCAATAGTCTGGTGGGAGAAAATAATACTGGAATGAGGGTCGTGGCAGTGAGGATGGATTAGTGATGTCTGCCATGGGCAATATGGAGAATGGTGGTATATGTGCTATTTGCCATCTCTCCTTTAGCTCAACCTCATCTGGATCGTTTCTAAGTGTCCCTCTAGAGAAAACCATTCAAGATCCTACAAATCTGCAGCTGGAGTTGTGAGCATAGAGGGGCCTCACCATACATATACCCTCCAAGAGTTCTGGAAGGGTCTGTCTGACCCATGTCTCAGGCCATCTTGGTACCTGGGGATCACAAAGTATGAGCTGAGGAGTGAGTTGGCCAAAGATGGACACTGGTTAGGGGTCTTGGGAGACACCTGGGCAAGAGGGCAGGGGGGCAAGAGGGCAGGGGGGCAAAAGTTTCCTCCACCACGTGGAGGAAAAGATGAGGCTGGGCCTGGGGCCAGCTCTGCCCTGGACCTGCTGTGTGACCTCAGGCCAGCCCTATCCTTTAGACCAGTGTTTCCGCCTCTAAATGGAGTGGAACGCCTGTGAACTTATCAGGTCCTGCACCAGGTAAATTGGCTAGTGGGATCATCACCCAATTTAGAGTATATGTTTGGAAAGGGCTAAATTTGCTCTGTTCGATATGGTAGCAATTAACCATGTGTGGCTATCTAGGGTCAAGTTAAATATAATTTTTAAGAATTTCAGTTCCCTAATTACACCAGCCACATTGCACTTGCTCATGCTACCTTTATTGGACAGCATGGATTATAGAACATTTCTAATTATCACCAGGTTCTATCAGACAGCACTGATAAATTAACATGTAGGCCATGTGACATATCCAGAATTCACCTGGAGGGGGTATTAAAGAGATAGGTGTTTATCCTCCAAAATTGCAACCTGAGGGAGGTATACTGAGAGACCCTTGTGATTGCCAAGGGCAATGAGGTCTTGCTTTGGGATTGCACAGTAATGGCCCAGCTCTGGAGCTAGATGGCCAGAGTTTCACTGCCAGGTCCATCATTTTCTCACAATATGAATGTGGGCGAGTCACTGAACTGCTCTGTGCCTCAGTTTCCCCATATATAAAATGGGGGCTAATTGGAGACCAGATTTCACAGAATGATGGCCAAGATTAAATGAGATCATTCATATCGCATGCTTTGAAGAGTGTTGGGGGGAAAGTAAATACCTGATAACCTGTATCTGTTATCACAGGAAGCTCTGTGGGGGTGATTGCAAGGATTTGTGAGTGTTGGTTAAGATGCTCCCAAGCTCTTGGGGGAGAGGCCAGCTGGTTAGTGCTGTTGGTATGTGTACCACTAAGGGTACACTGTGTGTAGGGAACCTCCCCTGGAGGTTTTATATGTGAAACATCACACCCTTATCATGAGGCTGTTGAAGGAAGGAAGAGATCACCTGGCCCACTGTGGGCTCCCCAAAGACCCTCTGCATCAGTGCGATCAAGAGGAACTCCGAAATGAAGATGGGAGGTGCATCAGGCATCCACGGCTGGAATCAGGAGATGTAGGGCCAGTCCTAATTCTACTCTGTAGGGCATGTGGCCTTGGGGATGGGGCATGGGGGGAGGAAAGGGCCACTTCTGGGGGTAAGATGTGTGTGCATCCTACCCCCGGGCACCCTTAGGACAGGCAGACAGTGCCAGTACCAGCATCATCTTCACCAACTTTGGTAAACTTGAAAAGTCTCTGCATTCATTCCAGAACCCTAACATCCTTAAAAATCTTGATGGAATTCAAGAAAAGAGATAAGTCAGAGGATCTGGGGCCTGGAACATGGAGACCAATGTCCCCAGCTCCTGATCTGTCCAAATAGAACAGTCTTGCCTGGCCTTTCCCAGGCTTTGGGGAAAAAGACAAGGAGGGAGCTAGAATCTCTCAGGATATGCCTTCCCTTATCCTAGGGTTACTCTTTTTTAAAAAGTAGAGTTGATTACAATGCTGTCCTAATGTCGTGGGGCTATTCTTGCCTCATCCATAGAACCTAACTCATTCTTTTCCATTTTTGAGAAGAGGAAACTGAGGCACAGAGAAGTGAAGTGACAGGGCCAGGGAGTGAAAGGTCCAGGTGCCAATATGAGCCCCAATTCCATCCTCCTTGGAGGAGGTTTTCCTGGCGCTAGCTCTGCTTGCAGCTATCTGGGTTAGGGGCCAGGACACTGAGGTGCCTAGGCCCAGCCCTGGACTCTGGGATGGGGCGGTGAGAGAATGGCAAACATACTGACCTGCTGTTCGTGGCCAAACAACTGGGGGATCAGGGAGGCCTGTCCAAAAATCTGCAGGAAAGAGATGGGGAGGGTTATGGGGAGACCGAGGCTGGGGGCTGGGGAGGGGTCTTCAGGCTCGGCTACAAGAGAACTTGGGGCTGGTCTAACCTCCTCTCCAGACTGGCTGGGGCCCACTTACTAGGAGGTTTTGGTTTCCTCCAGGGATAGGAGGCTCACTCCTTCTGAGACTGGGTTTATACATGTTTCTCCTGGGTTGGCTTCTGGGACCATGGATGTCCTCTCTGCTGCCTGTCAGCTGGGCAGGTAGCCTCCCAGGATCTATAGATTAGCGGAAGAACCTGGAGGCTTCTCTTCCCTGGTCAGGGCTTACCCAGTCCAGTGCCTGGTGGGAGGGGAGCTTCTCCTGGCAGGAGTTGAGGCTCAGAGATACAGACAGAATTGGACATCTCTGACTTTGAGGCCACATATGTGGCTCAGGTCACTCAAGCTTCACAGGGTGAGGGTTTGGGGGTTCAGAGCACTCTAGGCCAGAAGAGAACTGGGGCTAGGCAGGGGGTAGTGGGAGAGACTGGTGGTGTCCCCAGCCTGGCTGATTCCATATACCTTTTTGTGTGGCCAAAGGACAAAATAGTGTTTCCAGTGCCAAGGCCAGGTGGGGGATGGAGAGGGTGCATGTGAGACAGACAGACAGACCCAGAGAGAAACATGGAGATGAGACGTACTGGAGAGAATCAGAGAAAAATGTGAATGAGAGGAGAGAAAAGCAGAGGGACACAGACAAGACAGCTGAGGGATGAGAGAACAGACAGGATGGGAGAGACAGGGAAGGGCACTGTCCATCCAGCACACACCTCATGCCCCGCGCCACCTGCTTGGGGACAAGACAGCAAGGGCCCCGTCTGCAGGGAGCTCCCAGTCTTAAGGGTGAGACAGACACCAAATAAATAAGCAAACAAATATAATTCCTGATAGTGCGAAGTGCTGTTGAGACAATGAAGCAAGGTAAGGGAACAGGGCCCCAGGCACCCCTGAGGTGGGAAGTGATACGGCAGGCCTCTCTGAGGTGACATTTGAGCCAAGACCTGGATCACACAGAGGAACCAGCTGTGCAAAGATCTGAGAGAAGAGTGCTCCCAGGGAGGAACAAGCACGGGGAGGCTGGGGCAGGAATGAGGGATGTAAGCAGCAAAAGGAGGCCAGTGTGGCAGGAGCAGGGCCGGTGACAGAATATGTCAGAGATTACCTCTGAGAGGGAGGCCAGGCCTCGCGGGTCTGGCTTTCCTGGGGGTAGGCAGGAGCTATGGGATGGTGCGGAGCAGGTGACGTGATCTGACTTCTGCCTTTTGCTAGCTCCCTCTGGCCACCGTGAATAGGTTGGAGGTGACAGGCACAGAGGCCAGCACAACTGTTCAGGTGAGACTTGGTGGGACCTGGAGGATGGGAGGGGCAGAGGGTCCCCTGGCTGGGGTGGGGGGGCTCTACCTCACCCCCCATCTGAGGTCAGTCTCCTTGGAGTCTGGGAATGACAGTCCTGAGGGTGGGGGCTGGGGAGAGCTTGGCCAGGCTAGGAATAATGGTGTGGTGGGGATCTGAGGTCCAAAAGTTCTAAGCAGTCCATTAGCCCGGGCAGTGGGGCTGCACGCAGTGAGACCTGGGGCCTGTTCCTGCCTAGAGAGGCAGCTGGGTCTGCACCTGACTGTCCCTGCTGCCTCACTGTGCTACCGTTGGCAGGTGTCTGCCCTCTCTGGGCCTCGTCCCCCCATTCACACTGTGGAGGGAGCCCTCGAGCCTTGCCTGGCTATCCCTTTGCAAATGGTAAAGTACTGTGCACAACACAGTAGGGACTGAGGTCCAGGTTTGGGCCTGACAGTCCATCTCTGCCCAGTTTCGCCTCCTCCTCCCTGTGTGATCCTACCTATCTGGGCCTCAGTTTCCTCATCTGTGAAATGGGGATATGGATATGGACCCTCTGGGGTGGTGGTGAGGGATCCAGGAGCTGATGGTTGAGAGAATTAACAGCACAGCGTGCTTACCACTATTACTGGCAGAACTGGCCGGGTCCTGGAAGCCCAGCTATCCACCAAGCAGATGGGACATGGGGGTCCAGAGTGGAGAAGCAACTTGCCGGAAGTCATACAGCAGGATGGCAGCACGAACCATCAAGGTAGCTACCCTGTGCTGAGCACACTGTGTTTATTATCTCACTGATGCCTCACAACCCTTTCAAATAGGAAAGATTACCTTCTGGTGATAAGTCAGGCAACTGAGGCTCCGGGAAGGGGGGCGGGGGATTTGACCTGGGTTTACACTGTCAGTGACAAGACTGGGACTCAAAGCCAGGTCTCCAGTTCCACGTCCTCGGTACTTCTGGGTGGACAGCAGTAGTGCAACCCCTCCCTCTGTGGCCACAGCTCAGGCCATCAGTGTCGGGCCCTGGGGTTGCTCTCCAGGCACTGGACGGTCAGTGAGGAAGAGGCATGCACAGACAGCTTCAGGAACCAAGACTAAACAGAAGCACAGGGCAGACATGCTGGGACTACTCAGCGGAGGCTGGACCTGGATGTTGGTCCTTCCCCTGGGTGGGAGTCGGGGCTCTCTCCAGCCCACTGGCCTTCTGCCTGCCCACCGCCCTCACCTGGCTGATGCAGCTGGAGTCATTGAGGCTGTCACTGACAGGGTTGTATTCCTCCTCCCAGCTCGGACACTTGGAGGGCAGCAGCATGTCCACGGAATCCAGGCGGTCCAGACTCCTGGGGAGGATGGGGAGGAGATGGGGCTCAGTCTCCTCTTTGTTTAGCCTGGGAAACTGAGGCCCAGAGGTGGGAAAACTGGCCAAGGTTATCCAGTGGTAGAGGGGAAAATGGAAGTCACTGCCAGCCTGGGTAGTATGAGGGGTGATGAGCAAGGGGAGAGCTCCTAGCTTTTGGATGCCTTGTGAGTCTCGTAGGTGCAGGCGGCTTTCATTGGTCATGTCCGCTGTAGTCACGAGGTGGCAGCACAAGCTCGCTTTTGACTGTTTCAAACCAGAGGCACTCCACACCAGCTCAATTCTACAGCGCCTTCCTCTGCAGGCCTGGGGCAATTCCAGAGGCTGGACAGAGGAGACTGTCAAGGCCCACAAGCCTTGACCTCCAGCCAAGATTGCCCAAAGGTCATCAGTTTTGACAGAACGTCCAGGTAGCCTCCTCCAGGCTCCTGAAGACTCACCACTTTTCCCCCACAGTTTTGGTGCTTCAGTCTTTCTCACAACTACCTGACCACGAGTCTCCTCTGCACCACTGCTCTCAAAGTAAGATCCAAGCTGCCAACAGCTCAGCCCTTGATATAGACAAACTTAGACTGGAACCCAGGCTCCTCCCAGGGTGATCTTGGGTAAGCTGTCACCCCGTAAGTCTCAGTTTCCTCACCTCTAAGTGGGGGTGTCACCATGCCTGTCTGCTGGGGCTGTGGGGCGGTTTCAGAGATGCAAAGGGCACTGGGGCAGGCAGAGAGCCCAGAGAGCAGCAAGTGCTAACAGATGGCCCCCATTACTGTTACTACAGGCATACTCCTTTTATTGCAGTTCCCCTTACTGTGCTCTGCAGAATTTTTTTTTTTACAAATTGAAGGTTTGTGGCAACCCTGAGTTGTCAGGTGATGCTTAGCATTTTTCAGCAATAAAGCATTTTAAAATTAAGGTATGTACCTTTTAAAAGACATAATGCTATGGCACACCTAATAGACTAGAATGTAAACATAGCTTTTACATGCATTGGGAAACAAAAAAATTCATGTGACTCACTTTATTGGGATATTCTCTGTATTACCGTGGTTTGAAGTATGCCTGTACTACTATTATCAATTTGCTCACATTCAAGGCCTGTACCCTGGTCCTGCCCACCTCTCCCACCTCCATGCCCACAGATCATTCAAGAATTGTAGGAGGTCAGGACTAGAAGGGATCTTAGAGATCATCCAGCTCAGCCCCCTTTCCTTAAAGCTAGGGAAAAAGGCTCAGAGAGGGTGAGACCTAGAAACAGCCCATGGTGTCCTGAATTCCCACCTGGAGGCCATTCCCTGCCTTCTGTCCTCGCCAAGGAGACTCCCTGCTCCTGTCACCTGCTCTGCTCTCTTCCCATGGCTGCAGTCCTCCCAGCCTACCTTCTCAGTGAAGCCTTGGCTATTGCCCCCAGGAACTGAAGAACTAGGACTAACCTCGTTTCCTTTAACCCTTCCAAGTCTTTTGTCTGCTTCTGACTTGTTTCTCTTCCTCAGTGGGTTCTGAATCGCCTACAACTTTCATCTGTGTTCTACTCATTCTTTTCTGTTCTAATCCCCACTGTGACTTCTGCATGTGAAAGCTCACTTCTCTAACATGTTAATTGTTGCTTTCTGTGTGAGTGCATTTCATTTTTCACACTTTCACTAACTCTTTCAAGCCTTAAAACAATAGGTTTGGGCCCCATTCCAGGAATTCCAGGCGAGGTAATGGGCAGGGGAAGGCTGTGTATCACTCCCTTTGACATCTGGATTCCCCCTCATCCTCCAAAGGGCAGGGCTCTTCTAGCCAGAAGAGGGTCCCCTGGAGAAGTTCCTGGGGCTGTGGGAGGGGAAACCACCTTGGGGGTGTGGCTCCTCTGGGCAGGGTTTACCTGGGCCAGTCTCTAGAGAGACTCCCCTTATGCTTTATCAGAGCATAAGGCTCACCTGTGGCCAGGACTTAACTGGGGGGTAGGGGGGTAGTGGGGTAGCTCACCAAATGGCGGGGCTGTCCGGAGTCAATTCATCAAAGAGAAGGGGCCAACCTAAGGAGGAGGATCTCAGGAGGGGGGCTAAACTGAAGGAGGGTTCACCTAGGGTACCTGAGTCTGAAGCTGGAGGGCAGGATTCATCTGCGGAGCTGCTTCATTCATTCAGCCGGCGGCCGAAGAGGAGGAAGGCGAGGTTCTCAGGGGTTGGGCATACCTGTGAGGGGCTCACCTGGAAGGCGAGGCTTGGAGCGGGGGTTGCAAGCAGCTAAAGAGGCTTTCCCAGAGGCTAGCTCGCAAGTGGGTGGGGCCCGGTGGAGGCGGGGACAGCCGGGGGGCGTGGCTCACGCGGGGCGTGGCTTACTTTAAGGGCGTGGTCCTTTTAGGGAGCCGAACTCCGAGTGGCCAGGGCTTCTGGTGCGGGGCTCCCGGGGGCGGAGCTGGCCTGTGGGCGCGACTCTAGAGGCCCGGGCTGTGCGCTCACCTGCGGGGATTGCTCTGCTCTCCCAGCGACTGCTGAGTGGCCCTCAGGTAGCTCTGGCGCCGCGCCGCCGTCTTGGGGGAGGGCTTGGGGCTGCCGCCGGACTCGTCACTGTCCTCGTCGCCCATGGCTTTGATGTAGCTGCCGCTGCGCATTCGCCGGCACGGGATGGGGCCCTCGGCCGTGGCGTCCGCCTCGCGCGGGGACAACAGCGAGGTGGTCCACTCGCCGCCGCCGCCGGGCACCTGGGGATGGACCGCTTTCAGCGAAGGTGGCTCGGGGGTTGCGGGTGGGCAGCGCACACCCCCAGAGCGCCACCGGCCACCCAGGATGGGACTCATCACCTGGGGAAAGAGCTGCGGGATAGAATCCCCATCCCTAAGACTGTAAAGCTCCCTCGCTCTCCCATCTTGGAGAATTCGGCCTTACCGTCGAAGGATATCCTGGGAAGTTTCACTATGTGACCTTCCCTGACCTTAGATTTCTCCATGGATCCCAGGCTGGGTGCCCCAGCAAAACCGCCCAGACAGAATGTTCACAATGGCTTCCACCCCAGCTACAGTGTAAGCACCGTTACCTTCCTGTCACTTCCCCACCAACTCAGTGGATGGCTCATGATCTCACTGCACAGATGAGAGCCGCAGGCCTGAAAGAGGTCCCCAGACCTTAGGATGGTGAGGGAGGACAAGTCAGAGGGCCCCAGCCAGAGGACCTCACCTGAAGGATGGGGGTGAGGTCTCTGGGGTCAACCAACATTCCTCACCCCATAGATGGGTGAATTGAGGTACCAAGAGCAGAGGGGCTTTCCCGGGTTGGGCAGCCATGTGGTGAGCTGGAAAAAGGGCTCAGTGTTCCCATCTGAACCCCAGGGACCCCATCAGTGGAAGGGAGCTGTGATAGGGCAAGCGAGGTTGCAGCTGTGAGGGGAGCCCTGACCGCAGTGATTACAATGGCAAACCAACTGAGGGGACCTCTCCTGCCCTCTGAGGCCAGGATCCGCCAGCCGCTCCAGGAAGCACACAGTCTACGCCCTCCTTCACCTGATACCCACCGATGTATCCACGACAGTGGATGGTCACCATGTGATGGAGTATGGCCGTACCTCAGCCCAGCACAGGGTGAACACACCGTGCCATGTACACTCATCTCAGACAGCAGGCATAACCCCCACTCCCGCCTCCCCAAGGACACACCCCAGCCACTTCGAGGTGTGCCCCTCCCTCAGTGAGTACATGATGTGAACACAGAGCTTACACGCCTTCTCACGTGCACACTAGCCACCAGTGTGCCTCGGACCCACCTCAACTTGTCCCCGCCTCACCGTGTCCCTGCCTCAACACATGCAGAGCTCACACTCTTGCTGGGTCTATATGTCACTGTGGACACCCAGGCACACGTTTCTCAGTGCACACAGCACACCGATTCTTGCCCACACCCACAAATGCACACACTGCCCAAATCACCATGCCTGCAGAGTCCACATTCTTCTTGGTCCCTGCATTGCTGGTGGTTGATTCCTGGCTGAGGGAAGGTCCCTGCCTGGGATTCCCAGCCCAGGTCCCCCCCTGCAGACTTCTCATTAACTCCTTCTCCCCGCTGACTGTTCTGTACATTCCACCCCAAACCATTGGCTAGTCCGTCCTCTCTTCCTCACCTGTCCCTTGGGAGGTGGCTTTATATACCCCCTGCTCAACACCTGTTGCTTCCCCAGCTCTTACCCACCTACTTCCTGTGGAGCAAACAGTTGGCATTACCCCAGCGCCCGCAGGGTCACTTTTTCATGGTGTTTCTGAAGCATTTTCACATGATCAGACTAAATCACATTATCTGAGAGGGAGCTAGGTTGCACACCACCCTCTCCTATATTTCTAAACTAAGGAAGGTAGATTGAGAGCCACAAAAGCCTTAAATATATAAAATACTGCCTAGATTTCATTTCCCCCCTTTGGAAAAACAAAAAGAATCTTTCCCCTCCGTAGTCTCACTGTCTTTGGAATTTTATATAGAATGACAAGAATGCAGGGATCTGTCAGACTTTGATGTTCATCTAGTTCAAAATGCATCTAATGTGGTCCCAAGGGCTGGCCAGGCCTGTGCTGACCTGCCCTCTGGGATGAGGCACGAGCTACCTACTGAAGCAGCCCCTCCCATCTAGTGAACAGAAATCTACTTCCTGTCATTTTCACCCACAGCTTGGGCTGTGGCGCTGGGAGCTACCCAGTTCACAGCCACTCACCCTGCCCTTGAGAGGCCAGTGCGTGTGTAGCAGCAGAGATGTCTCTGAACCTTCTGCCACTTTCCAGCAGTGGGATCTTGGTGCATAATAAGTGCCTCAATAAACTCTAGTGTCTGAAAGAAAAAAGCTAGTCCTCCAAAAGGACTTAGGGCCTCTGGGCTCCTGCAGCTCCCTGCTCATCTTCATCACATTCTGCTCTCACTGACAGGACTGTCTGTTCATGTGTCTTTTTCTCCAGTGTGCATGCTCAGTTGCTCAGTCATGTCTGACTCTTGTGACCCTATGGACTGTAGCCCATCAGGCTCCTCTGTCCATGGGTTGCTATTTCCTCCTTCAAGGGATCCTCCTGACCCAGAGATCGAACCCACATCTCCTGCATTTCCTGCACTGGCAGGCGAATTCTTTACCACTGAGCCACCTGGGAAGCCCCTTTTTTCCTCCTAGCATCCTAATAATCGGGAATACTGCTGCTACTGCTAAGTCACTTCAGTCGTGTCTGACTCTGTGCGACCCCATAGACGGCAGCCCACCAGGCTTCCCCGTCCCTGGGATTCTCCAGGCAAGAACACTGGAGTAGGTTGCCATTCCCTTCTCCAATGCATGAAAGTGAAAAGTGAAAGTGAAGTCGCTTAGTCGTGTCCGACTCTAGCGACCCCATGGACTGCAGCCTACCAGGCTCCTCCGTCCATGGGATTTTCTAGGCAAAAGTACTGGAGTGGGGTGCCATTGCCTTCTCCGTAATCAGGAATAGGTCTTATTTATTTTTTGATCTCTTCACTTAAGTGCTCATCTGCTCATCTACCCCTCTCTCCTCTCATGTTTCTTGACCACTTCCTCTATGACAGACTCTGTCTTGGGCCTTGGGGACACAGGATGGCACTAGATATGGTCCCTGTCCTCAAGGAGCACCCAGTCTGGTGGCAGTACCAGGTAGGAGGTTGGCACCAGAATGCCATGCAATTGGTTCTAGGAGGGGATAGATGACTCAGCTTTCAGATTTTTTCTTCTCAAGAGCAGGGATATATGGGCTTCCCTGGTGGTCTCCTGGTTAGGAGTCCACCTGCCAACGCAGGGGACGAAGGTTTCATCCCTGGTGCAGAAGATCCCACATGCCATGGAGCAACTAAAGCCTGGATGCCACAACTACTGAAGCCCGTGCGCCTAGAGCCCATGATCTGCAACAAGGGAAACCATCGCAATGAGAAGCCCATGCACCACAATGAAGAGTAGCCCCTGCTCGCGGCAACTAGAGTGGGAACCCAGCACAGCCAAAAATAAAAATAAATAAATCTTTTTTTTTTTTTTAAGGGGGGGCAGGGATATGTTTTAGTCCCTACTCAGGGCTGGTCTCAGAAGGGTCTTAATCAATGGCTCTTGAGCACATGACCAATGGAAAGAATCTTCTTATTAGCAAGATACCACCAGCCACCCACTTCCTAGGGAGTAAACAGAGGCCTGAGTGAAACAACTTTCCAAGTCAACCTGTGGTACAGCTGGGTCTCAAATTGGTGCCTTCCCCACAACCCTTCACCCCACCCCTGACCTTGGCAGGGACCCACCTGCAGGTAATGGTAGGCGAGACCCTGGTGGCAGGATTTGGACTTTAGCAGGCTCTTATCCAAGGTGGCCGAGGTCTTCTGGCAGACCTCGTGGGCGTGGCTGAGGGTCAGAGTGGACCAGGAGCCCCGCTTGACATAGTTGGTGTCGGTGCCCACCCCAAGGCTGGGGCAGGTGGCCGGGGGTGCGGGCGGGGGTGGCGGGGCGGTCAGCTCAGTGGTGGTGTTCTTGGCGGCTTTGAGCATGTGCCCGCTGATGGTGTTGTAGGCGTGCATGAAATAGCGGGGCTGGCTGCGCTCCGCCTGGCGGCCGAGTGTCATCAGTCCCGAGGCTGGGCCGCTGCTGCGGAAGGCGCCACCTTCACCATCCAAGTTGTCATCCGAGCTCCACCAGCCGGAGATGTTGGAGCGGCTGCGCCGCTTGGGCTCCCCGGCCTTGGCCCGCTCCTTGCTCTTGGCCCTCCGGCCCTTGCCGTCCTCCAGGACGCCTTTCTTGCCGCCATTGCCACCGACCTTGCCTGCCGTGCCCTCCAGGGAGGGCGCCTTGGTGAAGAAGAGCCGCTGGACAGAATGGACCAGGTGGCGGATGCGGCCAGGACTCTCGCCCCGGGCCTTGGCCTCCCCGCGGGGGAACTGGAGCGTGCTAAAGCCATCACGATGGATGGGCAGCTGCTTCTCAAACTGGTCCAGCAGGTTGGCAGGCAGCCGGTTGATCTTGGTGGCCTGGGCGTGGCTGGGGAAGGGACTCTCCTCTGGCACCTCAAAGTGGGAGTTGTAGTGGATTCGGGGGAAGGTGCTGCTCGGCGGTGGCAGCTGGTTGTTGAGTGGGAAGAGCCCGTCCCCTGGCAGGGCATTCTGCCCGGGGAAGCGGGCCTCGCGGGCAAAGGCCTCTGTGGGCGATAGCAGGTAGGGGTTGCGGTCAGGGCCGGCAAACAGGGGCTCGTGTGGTGGGTCCAGGCTGTCAGAGAGGTGGCGGGGGCGGCTGTCACCGAGGCCTTTCATGATCCCGGCCCTCAGGGCAGGGGCCGTCGCCCTAGCGGGGCGCCCGGGTTGCCTCTCCCGGGCAGCAGCTGACCTGGGGAGAGAAGACAGATAGGCATCAGCTGGATTTGGAGGAGAAGGCTAGCCCAGACGCCCCACAGATCTCAAGGTTGGGAAGATTTCTGAAGACTCCTGGCCTGCCCTTAGCATTGTGCGTTGAGATCAAGAGTAAAATGGACAATGAAAACCCAGCACAGCCAAAAAAAAATTTTATATATATTCTTCATTGACAAGCTTATTCTAAAATTTATATGGAAACACAAGGAATTTTTTAAAGTTCATTCATATCATTTTTTTAATTCCAAATACAAATGATAGCATTAAAAATACAAGAGTAAAATGGAGACCCACTCACCATGTATGTAAATAAAAGTGACAGCTCAGGCTAGCAAACTGTTAAAATACGTTCTACTTTCCTACCTTGATGAATATATTTTCACAATAAACTGGAAACCCAGGTTCAAACTCAGACTTCTTGTGTGTTAGTCACTCATTCGTGTCCAACTCTTTGTGACCCCATGGACTGTAGCCCATCAGGCTCCTCTGTTCATGGAATTCTCCAGGCAAGAATACTGGAGTGGGTAGCCATTCCCTTCTCCATGGGATCTTCCCTACCCAGGGATCAAACCCAGGTCTCCTGCATTGCAGGCATTCTTTAGCACTGAGCCACCAGGGTCTCCTCCAGATTCCATGGCGGCATAACTGTTCCTCACCGCAAGGAGCCCCATACATGCAAGCTCACTCCACATGCCCCTCAAACAGCCACCCCTCATCCCTAGGGCTGGTCCCACTGGCAGTGTAGACCACCATGGGAAGATCCCTGCTGGCCCTGGAAGCAGGCCTGCCATCCTTGGACCTGGCTATTTTCATGACCAACGGTGCCTCAAGCCTTCCTCAGCCTGAGACTTGCTCAGAGTCCACCAGGTGGAATTCTCCCCATTCTTTGCCAGAACCTCTCCTTGCCTCTAGAAGCCTGAGGGACCCCACTTCTGAAGTCCAGAGCATTTTAATGATGGTCGCTGTGACTGAACAGCACTCCCGGAAGCATCTCTGCTTCTACCAGGTGACTTGTCAGAGCCTTTATCCCCAGCCTGGAGAGGAATTCTGCTGATGTGCGTCTTTATCTTCATTACAGCAGCTACATGAGGTGGAGGACCATTGTCTCCATTTTACAGATGGGGAAACTGAGGCTGGGAGAAGCAATTCTAGCCAAAGTGAAGTAAGTAACTCAGACTTCAGCCACCCCATCAGTGTCCCAGAAAATCAAGTATCCTCCTCCACTCCAGCCAGCAGCAGCTCCCTCTGGGCACAAAACCACCCCCAGATCCCTCTTGCTCTTGGCCAAGCTTCCTTACAGCTCCTCAGGGCAGCAGTGTCCTTGGGCTCAGGGGCCAGCCTCCTCGGCTCTCCAGCTGGAGAACTGTGTGTGTAGGAATCTGTCCTTGGTGCCCACTCAAGTAAAACCAATGATACTGAAAATGCAGAAGAGTTTGCAAACATAGTCCACTTGCTCGCTGGCTCAGCAGGGGTCTGACTCCCTCTAAATACCAGAGGTGGAGTGGGCTGGTCACCAGGAGCAGAAGACAGCTGCAGTCCTGCCCCAGAAGTGCACACTACACTCGTCCTCTCAGCCCTGAGCACTTCTCTCCCGACTTTTCTTATCTTTCCCCTAATGACAGTTCCCACTGTGCCTAAAAAATGATTCAGACTTCCTTCCTGTGGTCTAGGTGGAATCAGCCTTATTCCAGAGCCGCAGGGGTAGACACGTGATCCAGGCCTGGCCAATCGGAGTCCTGCATCCCCGAGTACTGATTGGCTCTGAGATAGAAACAGGATCCTTATTAGCCAGTGAGAGTCAGCCCTGGGATTATGGCTGAACTCTTGGGAAAGAGGCATCCTCAGGCTGCTATCTGAGTGTCAACCTGCAGTTCTTTGTCAAGATCTTGCCTGACATCTTATGAGCGTTAAGAGCCTTTTTGCTTAAGTCTGAGTTGCGTTTCTGTGTCTTTCAATAAGAGCCTGTTACTGAACTCATGTCCAATTGGTCACTACGGCAGTGGCTATGGGTACCCCACCCGTATCTCGCTGTGATGCCCAACAGACTGACTTCCAACTGTCAGCACCTGCATCCCTGCTGGAGGGAGCAGGGGCTTTCTCTAGCAGCTGGAGTGCGCTCTGCTCACATGTGGCTGGCAGGAACTGCGGGAGAATTAACAACCCCCTCCCCACTGCATCTTCTGGCTGCAGCTCTCAGCTATGACTGTGTGGTTGGTGTATAAATACCCTGGCTCTTTCCCCTTGGCTGGAACTACAGAGGAGTGGGCTCTACAGTCCTCAGTGAGCTCCAGTTGGGTGGTCACTTGCTTGATAACACTCCCTTCATTGGCCACCTCCCTTCCCTGCCTTACCTCCCCGCTCCCACACTGTGCCACCTATTCCCCAATAAAGTACTTGCACCTGAATCCTTATCTTGGTCATGCTTCTGAGGAACCCCAACTGTGATAGTCCCAGGGACTCCACCTCAGTTATATTTTTGGATGCCATCCCCTCTCTGTATCCTCTGTCTATGTCACTTCCACCGCTCACCTGGAAAATCATACCAGCCTCCTCCCTGGTCTCTCTACGTTCACTCTAAGACCCCTGCAATCCAGGCTGCAAACTGCAACTGGAATGATACTTCTAAAATGCCAAAGCAGTAGTGTCCTTCCACTTCAGTGGTTCCCCGAAGCTCTTTCATTTTTTTAAAGATTTTTGTTGTTGTTGTTGTTAAATTCATTTATTTATTGACTTGGCTGCATCAGGTTTCAGTTGCAATGCACAGGATCTTCACTGTATCACAGGGGATCTTACACTGTGGCACACGGACCTTCTAGTTGGGGCTCAGTAGCCCCACGGCATGTGGAATCTTAGTTCCCCGACCAGGGATCAAAACCATATCCCCTGTATTGCAAGGTGGATTCTTAACCACTGGACCACCAGGGAAGTCCCATCCCCATAGCTCTTGGCTGGGTGTTCAAGGCCATTGAGGAGAGCTAGTCTACGCAGACCGCTAACCCTAGGCTCCAGCCACATGGCATGCTGGAGCTAAAGCAACTGTGAGACAAAGAGTGTCAGCCTGGGAAAGGGACAGCATAAGGCCTCATGTCAAGGTCACTCCAACCTGGAACCCAAGGCTCTTTACTCACAACTCCATTGGTCCTCCTGCACTAGAGGGTCTGCAAAGGAAGAGGACTGTGTTGGGGCTAGATCGCCAGCTAAGGAGTAGAGGGTAAGGAGATTCCTCAGTGAAGAGTGGAGGGCTAGAAGGCCCAGCATGCTCTAGTTTCTACCAGCTTCTCCAGCCTCAGTCCCACTTCAGAACTGAGGCACACCCATCTCCAGTGGCCAAGGACACTGGCTGTTGACAGTTCATGGCCAGGTACCTGTTAGGACTTGCTCTCCGCCAAAGGGCAATGCCTCAGTGAAGGTCATGCTTCCTCCCAGGGGCAGCCTGTGTCTAGTCACTGATGGGTGTACAGAACCCAGGTCTGGCCTTCCTGCCCCGTTCAGAACAAATGGGCCATCCCAGCCCCAGAGCTTCCCCTGGGATTAACCAAGGCTTTTGTTGTAACTGCATCTCCACCTAACTCTTCATACTGGCCCATCCTGTGCCCCTCAGCTGTCACAGATGTTTCCAAGAGACTTCCCAGGAAAGCTTCAGAGTCCACTTCCTGGGGAATCTGAATCCAAAGCCAGAGTGTAACTGGGTTCTACTTCTTTCGCTTCTTACTGAGGATCATTTGGTGATCTAATCATTCCTCCTAAACCTCAGTCTCCTCTTCTATAACATGGTATGAGGATCTTCACTTTTCAAGACTATGATGAGGATTAATTATGACGTCAGATAGAAAGCCTCTAGGCCCTTGATAAATATCAGTAGTGCTCTGGTCCTCACCTCACTGTGCTTCTTAGGGGTAGGCCAAGGCATCCAGTGTAGGAGGCCACATAGCTTAGTGGAAAATGCAGGCAACTGCACCCAGATTCCAATCCTGGCCCTGCTCTGTACTTTCTGCGACCTTGGATGGGTCCCTCTCAGTTTCCACCTCTAGGCATTAGACGGACGGTTTGCTGAGGGTGGTCTGGCCACATGGATCCACCTGAGCTCTCTTGGCCAGGATTCTTGGAACACTGGGTGCCAACCTCTCAGTCACCCAGCACCCAGGGGTGTCAGGAGCCTCACCTTGGGGAAGTCTTAAAATAGGCAGGCCTCGGCCTTGCAGGGGAAGCAGCTGGCTGCCTTTGTCTCCGAGCTATACTTAGGCCCATCTGGGTGCCCATAATTACCTCTCATTAATATAAGCCTCATTGCCCTCCTGGAAACATGGAGGAACCAGCAGAGCTGCTGCCTCCCCAAGAGCCCTCCCTGCTCTGTGGCGCCTCTGTATTTGCAGCCGCTAACCCCATCTGCACAGAGTGGCGCCTCCCTGCTCTATCCCAGCTCACCCTGGAGCCAAAGTTGGCCAGTGACCATGGGAGAGCTAATGAGGGACAAGGCCAAGGACAGAGCCCAGCATGGCCCTTCCTGAAGCAAAACTCACCTGATTGAGCCATCTCCCTAATCTAGAACTTTCTCTGGGTTCTCTTCCCTCCTCAGTCCAAACTCCTTGGTGTAGCAATCAAGAAAGACCCTTCCTGGACTTCCCTGGCAGTCCAGTGGTTAAGACGCTGTACTTCCATTGCAGGGGGCATGGGTTTAATCCCTGGTTGGGGGACTAAGATCCACATGCCACATGATGTGGCCAAAGGGGAAAAAATTAAAAAGGCCCTTCATGATCTAACCCTAAACCTCTTTTCCAACATTTCCCATCTCCCTTTTCACAGTCCCTCCCTCTAAACAGCCCAGATTCCTTACTGTTTCCTTCCTACATCTTTGAATTTGGTGCTATCTGAAACACTGGTTTTGTCTATGGTCACATTAACAGAGAAAGAGTCTAAATGAAGGGAGAAGATAGTTCTGTTCAGTGCTGAGTCCTGTTATTAAGAGAGAGACAGACAGACAGACAGAGCGGGACACAGGAGAGTGAGTTGAGTGATGGAAGGCTGGAAATGGTGTGGATGATGGCTGGATATTCCAGGGATGTTCATGGAAGTCCATGGAGGATACAGCCACTGCATTCTGCCTCTGAAGGGCTGATGTGTGGAAGGGGAAGGATGGGCTCTATGGGGCCTCCAGTGCCTCGATGTGGCCCGGAGTAGGGCTGGAGGCAGAGAGAAGCAGGCTGTGTTACAGTGTGACTTCATCTCTGGGTACCCATCCCGTTCTCCTCCCACATCTTCTGCTCTATCTCTGGCTGTCTTCCCCTCCTCTGACCTCTAAATTCTAGAGGAACTGCTCCCCGCTTCTCCCTACACTCCCTCTCCTGCTGATCTCATCCAGACTTGTGGCTTTAAACACCATCTATATCTGACAACTCCTAGATTTACATCTTTCACCCAATCTCTCTCAGACACCAGACTCACATCTCTAACTGTCTCCTTCACATCTTGCCCTGGGGGTCCAAAATCGAATGTCTGATGTCCCACCTACCCTGACCCATTCCTCTGACAGTCCGCTCCAATTCAGCTCATGACAACTCCATCCTCCTGCTTGCTCCAGTCAGAAACCTTGGAATCATCCTTGACTCATCTTTTTCTTACTGCCTCCTCCCAACCCCCAATCCCATTCAACAGCAAATCCTTCAAAATCCCACCACTTCTCCCCGCCCCTACTGCCCTGCCTATGGCCAGGCCCCTATCGGATCTCACCCAGACAATTTAAACTCCCATTGACCTTAAACTCAAAGATGATCTTTTACTCTTCTTTTTTCAAAAAAATATTTATTTATTTGGCTGTATTAGGTCTTAGTTGAGGCATGTGGGCTGTTCATTGCAGCATACAGGCTTCTCTAGTTGTGGCGCGTGAGCCTACTTGCCCCGGGGCATGTGGAATCTTAGTTCCCTGACCAGGATCAAACCCGCATCCCCTGCATTGGAAGATGGATTCTTAACCCCTAGACCACCAGGGAAGTCCGCTTTTCATTCTTCTTACTTCTTCTTGCTTTCCTGGCCTCACTTCCTGCACCCTCCCTTGGACCTCCATGTTGTTCCTTGGACACAAATCATTAACGCCCCATCTTGGGGCTTTTGCCCTTACTGGTGCCTGAAATGCTCTGTCCCCCTCTGACCATGTGTCTCCTCCTTCACTTTATCCAGATTTCAGCGCACAGGCTGCCTCCACAGAGAGGCTGGCCCTGATTACCACCCAAAGCAGCGCCTTACCTGCCAGCCCTTCGTTCTGTATCACCCAGATTTGTGTCCCATGGAGCCTGAGGTAGCAGGGACAGGGTCTGTCTTTGTGACGCTTGTGTCACTGGCACCCATCACAGCGCCTGGACTCCGTGGAGACTCATCAAGGCTTCTGCTAACTGAGAAGAGCGGCAAAAGGTCTTGGGGATGCTCAGAAGTGATGAAGAAAGTGAGGCAGCTACAGGGTGGTGAGCTTTTAGCTCCAGCTCATCAAAGCGATCCTTTCTTGAATGCTTTCTGGATAGCAGGATAGCCCATTTGTGAGCTCATTTAATTCTCAGCACAGCTCTTCTTGGTGGGCATAATGAGCCCACTGTGGTAGTGAGCCTCCAACATACACTCCAGTGGTCCCACCTTCTGCTATTCACGTTCTTGTGTACAACCCACCCCAACCTGAACAGGGTTGACTGTGCAACTGATAAGATATTGTGGAAATGACCGAGCATAACCTCTGAGGCAGGTCAGAATAGACACTGCAGCTTCTTCCTCGCTCTCCTGGACCACCAGCCCTGGGGGCGGTCAGCCGCCATGTTGTGGGGACACTCAAGCAGCCCTAAGGAAAGGTCGGGGTGGGAGGAACTAAGGCAGCCTGCTGACAGCCAGCTCTCATTTACCAGCCATGTCAGTGGCTGCAGATCCTCCAGCCCAGTTAGGACTTCAGACGGCTGCAGCCCCGGGAACACCTAGACTGCAACCTCCTGAGAGACTGTGGGCCACTGAGGCTGTTTCTGACCCTCAGATACTGTATGAGATATAATACATTTTTTGGTTTGTTTTAATATTTATGTATTTGGCTGCAGCAGGTCTTAGTTGCAGCATTCGGGATTTTCAGTTGTGGCATGGGAACACTTGGTCGTGGCATGTGGGATCTAGTTCCCTGACCAGGGATCAAACTTGCCTCCCCTGCATTGGGAGCAGAGAGTCTTAGCCACTGGACCACCAGGGAAGTCTCTACATGTTAGTTGCTTTTAAAGCCACTGCCAGGTTTTTAAATATATATATATATATATATATATATAATATAAATATATATAATAAGTAATATATATTTATATTATATCATATTACATATATACACTTTTTTTTACATAGAAATAGGTGACTAATATTAATACATCCATGCTTGCAAAGAACTCAGATGGCTAAAGTCACATGCTCTAGACCCCATAGCTGGTAGGTGTCGGAGTCTGGTGCATATCAGTTTAACTCCTGAGCCCACATTCCAGGCTGAGGTTCCAGGATCCTCCCCATCTATGAAGGATCTGTTATCCCGATGGTTTCAAGTCAGGATTACCTCCAGCCTAAGTCTGTGTCCATAGCAACTGTTTAGAAAGCATGACATTCAATCAACTGGTTGTTTGGTCAACAAGATGGCCGGCAATGGCTCCAGCAGGTTCCCCTGGATGGGCTGTTCAGGACATGTGGCTGATCCTGTCCCCATCTTAGGTCCCCTCCTCCGCTCAAAGCCGAATTCCTATGCCTCCCATCCTGGTGGTGAACTCTGGACCCAGGGCCTGGGATGTGGGTGCTGAGCTCCTCTGAGGTGAGGGCCACAGATCTGGAGTTGAGGAGCTCTGGGGGACAGGACTGCTAACCAGGCCTCTCTGAGACCATACCCCATTTAAGTCATCTGTTCTCAGCAGGGGCTTCAGAGGTCACCAGCACACTCCCCACTTGGCACCCAACTTTGTGTAGCAGACACAGAAAAGGTAGAAGGAAATAACCTAGAGCCTCAGAACAAAGGCACTACAGGGGAAGAATCACAAGAGTCATCCTTTCAAAATCCCAAATAGAATAGAATCACTTCATCCAGTTCCCTTCAAGGTTTCCCCTCATTCTCGGGCGAAACCCCATCCCCCGACTTCCCTGATGGTCCAGTGGTTAAGAATTCACCTTCCAATGCAGGGCACATGGGTTTGACCCTGGTCTGGGAAGATTCTACATGCCACGGGGCAACTAAGCCCGTGCACCACAACTAGAGCATCCATGTGTAGCAATGAAAGATCCTGCATGTTGCAACTAAGACCAGACATAGCCCTCCCCAAAGACCAACAACCCCCCAAAACAACCCATCCCCCTCATCCTGACTCAGCCACATTGGCCCCCTCATTCAGCATTCCCCCAGCACTCCCAGCTCTTTCCTGCCACAGGGCCTTTACACATGCTGTTCCCTCTGACTGGAAATTTTCCCTTCCAACTCTTCACATACCAGCTATTTCTGTTGAATTGAATCTCTGCTCAAGTGTCACCTCTGCAGAGGCCTTCCCTGACCCCTATGTCCAAGACAGTTCCTCCGTCCCACCCTCCTCTCCCTTGACCTTCTTCTTGATTTCCTTCAAAGCACTCGTCAGGGTTTCCAGCTATCCTGCTTGATTCCCTGTGTACTTGATTAATATCTGTCTCCCCAGTCTCTGTGAGCTCTGAGAGGGGAGGAGGCGGGAACCATGTTATTTCATTTTCAGCTGTATCCCCTGCACGAAGGACAGAGTCATCACACAGTAGGTGTACAACACGCAGTTGTTAAATGAGGTAGTTGGACAGACAGAGCCTCAGAGGGAGGGTAGCTGGAAAGAGCTGGGGCTGCCCAAGGGGCAAGAAGGAAGTTGATTATTGGCTTAACTCACTCCCCTTTCCTGCTTCTTCTCCATGCCTGTATCCCACATAGGCTGGTCTATTTCTAGTCCCTAGAACCTTTCTGAAAAATGCTCTGTTCCTAACCTCCTTCCCTACTTAATATCCTCGAAGCTCAGAAGAGATACCTCCTCCACCAGGAAGTCCTCTCTGACCTTACAGGTGGAGGAGGAAGGCTTCCTCTGGGTTCCCCAGTGATGGGAGCCACCACCCTAAGGAATCGTAGGCAGTCCTGAGAGTTTCTCTATGCCTGAAGCAGGACCCTGCACGGAGCTGGGTCTCATACATGTTCAGGCATGAAGAGAGTGACATACATTGTGGTTTACTCAGATTCTAGCTGTTATCCTGAATTCCTGATGGCTAGTCTCCCTGTTTTATTCTCATAAGTGTCGTGGTTTAAAGGTGAATCATATGCTTACCCCATGCAAGAAGAAACATGGGGACACAGGCAAAAGAAGAGGTGTCTGTGGCTGAGATGGATTAAATGAGATCTGAGTTTCTGCCCCAACTTCCCAAGCCAAGACCCCCTCAATCCTAGGGGAATCAGGGTCAGCCCACCCTCACCTAGGAAAATCCCAAGTTGGGGAGATGAAAGGGTGATTATCATGACTTTCCCTTCCTCTCCTCCTCCAGGCTTCACCAAAGGCCTACCACTTGGCACTTCAAGCCTTGTTGCCCTTCTTCAGCCACTCCCTGAGATGCCCTAGGGAGTATTGAGGATACTCCTCTCCCTGCAGGCAATGCAGTATGGAGGCTGAGAATGTGGGCTCTGGAGGCAGCCTCCCCAAGTTTGAAGCCTGGTGCTGTGTGACCTTGAGCTGGTTACCGAACCTCCCTGAGCCTGGCATCCTAAAATGGTTGTTGGGAAAGATAAATGAAGTTATTAATAATATAGTCAGACGGCTTGGCACAGCACCAGGCGTGGTGAGTGTCCTACATGTATTCACTATCACTGTCCTTATCAACAGGACCCACCCACAAGCAGACAGGGCTGGACACCACCCATGTTTAGCTACTTAGAAGCTCAGGAGGGAATGAGATTTGGCCTGGATCACACAGCATGTTGGTGATAGCTGTGATTTGATCCCAAGCTTCTGACTCCTAGTCTAGTGCACTCTAGAGGTCAAGAACCAACAACAGCTGGGTGTGTCCTGGCCTGTCGCACTTTCTAAGTGGCCTTCTCCCTTCCACATATCCCCAGAGCCCAACTGTCTAGACCAGCTCTAGACATTTAATTAAACTTAAAAAGAATTAAATAAAAATGAAAATTCAGCTTCTCAGTCTCACTAGCTATATTCCCACTGTGTAATGGCCATGTTTTTGCTAGTGGCTACCACACACACAGTGCAGATAGAGACCATTTTCACCAGTACAGGCAGCTGGGACAGCGAGTGCTGCCTGGAACTGGATCACTGTATGTAGTTATTGATCATGATGGTTATGTGGGACTGAAGGGGGATAAGATGGGGTCTCACCCTTTGCAATGCCCACAGAAGCCTCTCTGAAGCCCACTAAAATGCTCAGCTCTGAATCTGTCGTATCTTGTCCCACCTCCTCATGATACACTTTGCTGACTGGGTTCAGGCAGAGGCTGGGACTTGCCCAAGGTCATATGGCAGGTGGACACTTCAAGGGGCTCAGATCACCTGACTCTGGGTTTGCTGTGCCCCACCACCCTGCTGCTCAGGCTACAGTCAGCAGTCTGACTGAGGTGCTGGTAAACAGAAATGATTTTTTTTTTTTTTTTTTTTTTTGCTGATGAACAAAAGCCAAAAAAACCACTCTGGGATGGACGGCAGGGGACAATTGGTCACAGCTGCAAAGCAGGTGCCTCTCAGCACCATGGACAGCTCCCCAGGTCACACTGGGATGACTATAGGACTAAGAAGGGGGCAAAGGCAGAACTCATCTTCTCCCCATCCCACTCCAGAGGGGCCTAGAGGGACCTCAACAGCCCCCGTGGCTGCCATGTCAAAACATTCCTTGTGCTGGTGGGGCCGGGGACTCAGTTCTGGCAGACTCACTATGTGGCCTCAGGCAAGGCATCTCCCTTTCCCTACTTTGGTTTTCTCATTTGGAAAATGGAGATGACTATCCCAACTGTGTGGGGCCCTTGTGAGGCACCAAATGGGACTAATTTGGCTAAGACAGCATTTGTCCACCAGGAGGTGCTAAGAGAGTTGAATCTCATCTGACTTGGGTTTGAATCTGGCGCTACCTCTTCCCAGTGGTGTGACCTTATGCAGGTCACCTGGCCCCTCCAAGCTTCAGTTTCTTCGCCTGGGAAGCATGGATAAGATACTTCACTTGCTACAACGGAATATTATTTCTCCATAAAAAGAACAAAGTCCTGATACAATTTCCAGCATGGATGAACCCTGAAAACATTACACTAAGTTAAAGGAGCCAGACACAAAAGCCCAGCTATTGTATGATTCCATTTATGTGAAATATCTATAATGGGTAAATTACTAGAGACAAAAAGTAGATTAGTGGTTGCCAGAGGCTAGGAGGAGCAGGGAGTGACTGTTAAATAGGTACAAGATTTTTCTTAGAGGTGATAAAAGAGTTTTAAAGATAGACAGTGGTGAAGGGGGACTTCCCTGGTGGCCCAGTGGTTAAGAATTTGCCTTTCAGTGCAGGGGACACAGGTTCGATTCCTGGTCAGTGAATTTAGATCCCACATGTCGTGGGGTAACTGAACCCACACGCTGCACCTACTGGGCCTGCATGCTCTAGAGCCCGTGCTCTGCAACAAGAAGCCTTGCACCGCCAACTACAGAAGTCCTCACGCACTGCAACAAGAGGAAGCCGGTGTGTGGCAATGAAGGCCGGCACAGACAAAAGAGAATAGTGGTGAAGGCCGCACAACGTGGTAGGTGGACTTAATGCCGCTGAATCGCACACTTTGAAACAGTTAAAATGGTAAATTTTATGTGTATCCTACCACAATTTAATACATTAAGATACTTCACTTATAGGGCATGTGTGGAGCTTCAGCAAGAGCATGCCTGCAGAGTACCCACAAAAGTTTCTGGTACATGCTTGGTATGGGAACCCCCAAAAAGCCTTTCAAGACCTTTCTAAAGCTTATTTATCAGAGGTTTCCTACATATGCACAAGCCCTTCATATGAATTGTCTTGTTAGAGCCTCCAGTAAGCCCTTGGACGAGCATCCTATTGTTAGCCCCACTTTATAGCGGGTACAGAAAGACGTGACTGTCCAAGGGGACATAGGTGGGACATGACGGAGCTGGGATTTGAACCAGGCAGTTTGGCTCTAGAGCCTGTCCCTCCAGCCCCCTCCCTGAGCTACCTCTCAGCTTTCAGATAAGAATGTCCCCTGTGCCACCACCTCGAAGAGCCCCAAGCTGGGATCAGGGGACACACCCTTCAACCGCCTGCTCACCATGACCCTCCTGGAAGAGGTCTGTTAGGGGAAGGTCATCCAAGGGACACACTGCCCTGCTCTCCAGCTTCCCGAGGCCTGACTGTGGGCATGTGGGCCCCAGAGTTCACCTGCCTCAGCCTGATTCATTTTGAGCCCCGCTGAGGGACCATCCTGGAAGGTCGTGTTGGCAAACAACAGAACAAAATGGCCAGAATGCAGCAATTGCCAGCACATTTAATTCAATTCCTTCAACATTTATGGAGCCTGCTCTGTGACTCAGACAGTTCCAGCCCTTACAGAGCATGTGGCCAAGTGCAGGAGGCAGAAATACACATGGCAATTAGACAACACATAAAAATAAATTCCGAGAAGCATCAAAGCCAGAGTGTGCAGTCAAGTGAAAGGAGGCATTAATACTTACTGGGGCACCAGAAGGCTCCCTGGAAGAGGTGGCATTTCAGCCAGATCTCTGAGGACAAGAAAGATTTCAACAGAGGAAAGTGTAGAAAAGAGCATTTCACAGAAGGGAAAAGCATAGGCTAGACATAGTCAAGAGGGGAGAGATGGAAGCAGTGCTGGAAACATCAAGTTATCCTTGTGGTGGGGGTGGGAAGGCAGATCCCTGGGGCCAGATCATGGGGGCCTTGCTGAACCCCAGGGGCCCTAGACTTAGAGCATAGACCATCCACCATCAAAACAGAGCAGGGCCCCAAAGGCCACTGCCACCAGCAATTCCACTTCCAGGAATTATCCAGCAGCCCAGGCTTATGCATGGAAAATGGGGGTGCACAGAGTTCTTACTTTTTTTTTTTGGCCACGCCATGCAGTTTGTGGGATCTTAGTCCCCCGACCAGGGACCAAGCCCAAGCCCTCTGCAGTAAAAGCACAAAGCCCTCACTGCTGGACCACCAGGGAATTCCCCACAGGGTTCTCCTTAAAATGCTGTACTAGCAAAAGCCTGGAGACAACTCAGATGTCCACTAGGAGACTAAATAAGCAAATTATGCTCTAGCACACTAAGGAATGCTATGTAGCTATGAAAAAGAACAAGGCAGTTCTAAGTACTGCCATTAAAAGCTCTTTAAAATGCATCAGTAATGGAAACAGCAAGGGCCTGTCTTAGCTTGGGTTCTCTCAGAAGGAGACCCCTAGCCAAGGATTTAGGTCTATCTAGAAGGTGATTCCAGGAAGCACAGTGGAGAGGTGGGAAGCAAGGAAAGAAAATCAAGGACTCATTCCTGTGTGGTGAGCAACGGAGTGCAGGCCCCCCACGGACCCTGCATAGCAGGGAGAACTCATATCTCAGAATCTCTGCTCCTAGGAGAGGGCCAAAGGAACAGGGGTGCTTACTCCCCACTTCCGAAAGCCCCAGCAGAGGGCTGCCTGGGGGCACAAAATCCCAGTACTTCCACCCTTTCTGTGCAAGCTGAAAGAAATCCCTCAGCTGGAGAGTTGCAGGTGTTTCCAGGAGGAAGCAGTTGACATGAACCAGACAGTGAGATGAGACGGTAGGGGCAGGGCCCCCACGGCATGTGCTGCAGAAGCGTACTGATTGACTGCCTGAAAAGGGGACATATTCGCTTATCTGTGGATGGGTACCCAAAACTCTAGGAACAGAGCAGATGGAGGAAAAGGTAGGAGGGGGGCTTTTCTACTATGTTTTTTGAGAATTAAAAAAAAAAATTAAGCCTTTTGTTTCGGAATAATTTTAGATTACCCAGGTTGCAAAGAGAGTTCAGAGAGTTCCTGTATAACCCTCACCCAGTTCTCCCAACATTAGCATTTTACATAACAATAGCACATTTGTCAAAACTAAGAAATTAACATAGGTACATTACTAGTAATGAAATTCCAGGCTTTATCTGGAGTTCACTGTTTCCATTAATGTCCTTTGTCTGTTTCAGGATCCCATGCAGGATATCACATTGCATTTAGTCTTTAGAATTCCGATCCAGGTGTGTATATCATCTATCCCAGAACTGTATTAAAAATAATAAACTGCAGCTCCGAGGGGTGGTCTGAAGGCTTCTGAGCCAGCATGACCTGACCCAGGGGTAAGTGGACAGAGCCTCAGCACTGGGTGCCTGTGGGAAGGTGAGCCCGGGCTGTGCAAGTGGCACCCGAGAGCTGGGTTTCCTGGCACAGGCACTTTGCCGGTCCCTTTTCCCCAGAAGATAATAGAAGGATGAGATATGCCACAGACGCTGTCAGAGCCCTGCCCATATCCGCTGGGCACTCACCTCCACCTACCAAGGCTGCCTCCTGCAAAGACTGTGACTCTGTCTATAGGAGCAAGCTCAGCCCATGCACAAGGCAAGCAAGACATATCTGGGAGCAGATGCCCACAGAAGTAGCATCAACCCACGACGGATGGGGTGTGGGTGGAATAAACCCCCTGGACTCCTCAACCGTCCGGTGCTGGTAACTCTGAGATGTGTGTTCTACTCAGCCTCCCAGGGTCCCCCATCGTCCACAGCAGTACCTGCCTAGATAGCAATCCTTTACTGACTGCCTTTTCCTCCATTCTTCTCCCCAGTCAGGCTTTCTTAGGATCACCCTGCAAAAGATCTCCCTACAATCTTTATCACTGGATCTCCAGAAAAACATCAACCAAGTTAAAAATCAAGGCCCATGGCCTTATTCATAGGCTGTCCGCACACCGATCCCTGTCTTCCACCCAGAAGGCACACACAAAAATCCCTTTGGGGTGCCCCCAACATGATACTTTCAGATGTCCCCGGCTCTGCACCTGCTGTTTCCTCTGCCTGGAGTGCCCCTCCTCTCCCTATTGCCCAGGAAACTCCTGCTCATCTCAGTGGCCCAGCCCGAATACTGTCTCCTCTGGGAGTACTTCTCTGACCCTCAGGGGCACGTGGTCCTTTAGTCACCCCTCCAGCAAATCTGGATTCCTCTTTCCTATATCTTGTGAGCTCCTTGAGGGTAAAGACATTCCTGACTGAGTCTGATCTACCTCCCAGAGCCTGGTATACATCAGGTGCACAATAAAAGCCTGGAAAATGAATGAATGGGGTTTCCTTGATGACTCAGATGGTAAAGAATCACCTGCAGTGCAGGAGTCCCAGGTTTGATCCCTGGGTTGGGAAGATCCCCTAGAGAAGGGCGTGGCAACCCGCTCCAGTATTCTTGCCTGGGGAATCCCATGGACAGAGAAGCCTGGCAGGCTACAGTCCATGGGGTCGCAAAGAGTCGGACACGACTGAAGCAACTTAGCATGTGCTCACGCACTACTGACACCTGAAGACTTTCCACTGTCCCCCTCAACCGCCAACCCCCCTCTAGCAAGCTGGAGCACAGAGCCTGCATCTGGCCCTGGCTGAGCCCCTAACCCCTGATGTGAGCTCAGGCTGGCCCCCATTGGCTTCTGGACCTCCGTTTCCCCATCTGCACAACATAGGGGCTGGCTGGAATAGGAAGACTGAGGTCTCTAAGACTCATATTCTGAGATTCCAGTGTCCTCCAGCTGACTGCCCTGGGTGAAGGGGATCTGGCCCTGTCCCCTCCTCCCTCAGGGATGGGATGGTGTTCCAGGGTTAAGAACCATCTGTGAGCTACACTCCCCCCACAGGTGCTCCATCGTCCCTTCCAGCTCTGAGACCAAGACAAACAGGGTGTCTCTGCCCTCCAGTGCAGAGGTGACTCATCCATGACTTCGGCCATGAACCTTTCATTGCCACCCGATCCCTCGCCAAGATGAGGAGCTGAACAGGTAGGACAGGGGTTGAGTGCCTCACTGTGGATCCAGCTCCCAACAGTGACCTCCATGACCTTCACTGGGGGACCCAGCCTCCCTGTGGACACCAACAGTTTGCTTCAGCTGTTTTCCTCAAACCTTTAAGGAAGCCTCCTTGGGCCCCATGGGCTGTTCTTACCTTGGGCCCTTCTCTCAGGGACCAGCCTGGGATGTTTCCTGGTACCCTGTCCATGGAGGCCCCTGGCCTGATGTCCATTTGGATCTAGATGTCCCAATATGGCTGTATCAACCCTGGGGTATGCTCACTCTACCCTCTCCCTGTCTTCCACATATAACAAGGTCATCAGGCCTTTCTAGGGTGGTGGCATCTAACACCCTGATCGAGCCCTTTCCCCATTCCCCACATCCTCTGCGTGACTGGACCCTCATCAGCTCTGGTCCAACCATTCCCCAGTCCCATCGGATCTTCCCTGTCCATCCGCCATCATTATGAAAATAGCACTTGCCCAGGATGTGTTAAAAAAAAAAAACAAACGAAAAAAAAACCAGAAAGTTTCCCCCAACTTACACCCCCTCATGGAATTTTCCACGTGGTCTTTCAGAAATGGCCTCTGTCTCTCTCACATGTGTATGCAATGCTTACAATAACTAACACTTAAACAGCCTCACCAAGGGTTGGACTCTGTTTCAAGCACTTTTAGCACATATTCTAACTTGTTTTAACCTCCAACTGTCCCGTGTGGCACTTAACTATTATCAGCACCTCCATTTTACAGATGAGAAGCTGCCCAAGGTCCCAGAGCCAGCTGGTAGTAGGGCTGGGGCTTGAAGTAAGTCCAGGGTCCTTGCTCTTCGTGACTCTATGTGTCTTCCTGACTCCAATCACATCTCCCTTTACCAAAGACCCTTCCCTGGCTGCCCTGCTCCCCTGGCACTCAGGGCCCTTTGCAGTCCTGCCACTGCCCACCTCTGCAGCCATCTCTCCAGCCCACGCCACCTGCTCTTCCCAGGACACACTCCCTCCAGGCTGTCGTGTGTGCTGTTCCCTCTGTCTTGAATGCCCTCCTCCCCCAGATCTGGCTCATATGTTGGTCCTCCAGAGGTGCTCCCTGATCTGCTTGCCCACCACCCCTCTCGCCTGCAGCCTGGTCAGCTGTCTCTCCCTCCAGGAGCTCTTACATGAGGCTACTGGAACATCTTGCATCTTCCAGAATGAGCTGTCAGGGTCCCTCTGGACCAGGGGCTCCCCACAAGCTGGGGTGGCAGTATACTCAGTCCTGTATCTCCTTCATTTATTCACTTAACAAACATTTGTAAACATCTCCTAGGGGCTAGGCCAGTTCTCACCAGCAGAGCTGTCTCACAGGGAGGCCAATATCTCACACACAGAGCATCATCTATGCACGCCCTCTGCATAGGGGAATGTCCCATCATCTCCTCTGCATCCTTCACTCCACTCCGCCCCTTCATATACTGTCTCTCTGGAGAAGCCTCCAGAAACAGAGCCCTGGAAGAGGAGATGGAAGATATAGGAGCTGATCACTGCAGGATTTTGGGGGGAGTGGAGGAATGTGCCAGTTGCAGCCTGAAAGTGAAAGTGGCTCAGAAGGTGTCCGACTCTTTGCAACCTCATGGACTGTAGCCTGCCAGGCTCCTCTGTCCATGGGGTTTCTTAAGGTCAGAATACTGGGGTAGGTAGACTTTCCCTTCTCCAGGGGATCTTTCCAACACAGGAATTGAACCGGGGTCTTCTGCATTACAGGCAGATTCTTTAACAACTGAGCTACCAGGGAAGTACACCTACCCCTAAGATGTAACCTGGTGTCTAAGGATGGTGCCCTCAGTGGAACATCTTACAATCCATCTTGGTACCCCTCATGGACTCCGGGGTAACCATGGCTCACTAGGAGGAGTAAATGAGTTAATGTAATGATGATGACAGCATAATAACACCCGCTCTTTCATTCATGGGGCACAGACATTAGCCCATTTAACAGTCCTGCAGGCAAGGTGAGATCATACCTCATTTTTCAGAGGAAAACTAAGCCCAGAGAAGTGAAGTAACTTGCCCAGCTGGTATGTGGTGGAGCTGACATGTGAACCCCATACAACTTCCCAGGTCGAGAGAGATCTTGGGTTAGGGGCAGTTCCTTTCTGCTAGCCTGTTCTCATCAGTACAGCCCCAACAGGGAACCTGGACCTGAAATGTACTGACTCAGTGCTCTTCCCACTGGGGTAAAGCGAGTCTTCCTGGCCCTGCTCAGTCACAGCAGTGAACAGCCCCACAGTTCATCTGCTGAACAGATATGTAGCATGACTCTGACATCCTACTCGGCCCTGGCGCTGTGTCCAGCATCTTCTCACATTTCTCTCCCCACTGCTCACTTGGCTCCATCCACAGTGGTGTTCCTGATCCTCAGACACATCAAGGGGTTCCCTACTTCAGGGCCTTTGCACTTGCTGAGCCCTCTGTTGGGAATCCTTTTCCCAATTCAGATCTTGGCCTCTGGGAGACCTGCCTCGACCTTTCAGTCTATAGTATGTGCTCCAACATAGCATACTGACTGTATTCTTGGCAAAACTTATCTCCTGCAAAAGTGGTGTTGGTTTCCATGATGATTTCTGCCTCTTCCTCCCTGATCACAAACTGTGCAAGGGTGAGGATCAGCCTGTCTTCTTCACAGCTATGTTTTCTACCACCAACCACGATGCTGGGCACAGGAGCTACTCACTGACTATTTGTCTGATAACAAACACAAACTTCCCATGTGCCCAGCACCTTGGTCAGCACTCCGTGGGGGAGGATACAAGCAGGAGAGGAGGTTTTGCAAGTCTGTTTTGCGAGTGAGGCCATGCAGTTCCCAGGAAGGAAAAGCGATGGGTCCGAGGTCACCGGAGGGCTAAGGCAGCCGCACATGGCACAGACTGAGGGCCCCATCTCTTCATTCAAACCACCTTCTTGGCCAGGACTATCTGGACCCACCAGGGAGATGGCTAGATGCTGCTTGATATTCTGCCTGGGACCACTTGGAACGAAATGAAATATTTATCTGTGGCTGGAGGTTTGCAGAGGACATTTGAGATGGATCGTGTTTTCATGTGCCTGTGAAATCTAATTGGATTCATTGTAGGATATTTGATTTCTCAGAACAGACGCATCATTTTCCCAGGGAACAGAAGCCTCTGCCACCCGGGATTGGGTGGGAGCTGGTTTGGCCTCAGGCTGCCTGATTGGCTGGGCCCGGTTTGGGTCTCTGGTTGCTCTGGGGGCGGCTGGCAGGAGGAGATCTGTCTTGCCTCTCTGTGGGGTGGCCTGATTTCCTCTGGCATTCCCAGAGACGGCCAGGTTTTCCAGCAAAGGGAGGAATTCCTCAAGAAAGAATTAAAAGCACATGCCCCCCACCACCCCCTTGCCCCACCCAGTCCCCTGTGACACACGCCTGCCTGGCCTCCAAGCCATCTCTCCACTCTGCATCTCATCTCCCTTGCTCCAGCCAGCCCTCTCTCACTCCCATTCTTCTGCCTCAGGCACTTCGTTGATCTCCTGCCTCCCTGTTCCCCCCACTCTAAAGGGAGATAAATCTTCCTAAAGCGTGAGCTTCAAGTTCTGCCTCCCACAGGCCATATAAACACAGGCAAGCCTCTTCTCTCCCTGGACCTCAGTTTCCCCATGAAAGGCTGCAGCTGGGCTCCAGCAGTAGTTCTCAGCATCATCCAAACCAATCAGATCCCAATTTCCATTTTTTTCCCCCAATTTCCATTTTTATAGCAAATATTTGGTAATGTCCCCTTTACCATCTCTGAAATGAAATTCATAGGTAACACTGCCCACCTACACACATAATTTAAACAAAATTCAGGGACTCCCCTGGTGGTCTGGCGGTTAGGTCTTTGTACTTCCACTGCTGGGGGCGCGGATTTGATCTCTGGGTTGGGAAAATTCCCTGGAGTGAGACATGGCAACTCACTCCAGTGTTCTGTCCTGGGAAATCCCAGGGACAGAGGAGCCTGGTGGGCTGCAATCCAGGGGCTCACAAAGAGTCAGACATGACTGATCAACATTACGCACACGCACTCGCAGGGAAATAAGAGAACTAAGATCCCGCATGCCACATGGTGCGACCGGAAAAAAAAAAAAATACAAAGCCTTAACAGAAATATAATGGAGATGTGAAAGGCAAGTAATTTATAATAGAGTATATTATGAAGCATAAATGCTGGGCCACAACTCCACTAGAAGGCATAATGAAGGAATCGGATGCCGGCACCTACCCATACATAATCAGTGACAGCAACGAATGCAGACAGAGAGAAATGTGCTATTGAATCAGTTACTCAAATACTACATATACCAAAAGCTAGAGACGGTGAAATTTTTCTCAAATGGCGACCAACTCTTGGCAAAGTTCTGAACAAGCTGGCAAAGTATATCATTTCCTTTGTAGATGTAATAGTTACCTTCCTGGAAAATTCAGGGTATGTTAAAACTGTGCAGAAAATACTTCATGCACGTATATGAAATATAGTGAGGGGACAGGCTCAGTGAATTAGAAACATTTTTTAGCCTGCTAGAATGACTACTGCATGCGTGCATGCTCAGTCGCTTCAGTCATGTCGACTCTTTGCAACCCTATGGACTGTAGTCTGCCAGGCTCCTCTGTCCATGGGATTCTCCAAGAACACTGGAGTGAGTTGCCATGCCCTTCTCCAGGAGATCCTCCCAACCCAGGGATCGAACCTGTGTCTCTCGGGTCTCCTGCATTGGTAGGTGGGTTCTTTACCACTAGTGGGTTCTTTACCTGGGAAGCCTGGAATGACCAGTAGGACATTTGACAGTCATGTGGGATGCAGGTGGGACAATTCTTCATTGTGAGGGGCTGACCAGAACCTTCCGTTTTCCGCCCTCTAAGTGCTAGCAGTGCGTGCACAGCCTGTGGTAACAACAAAGAAAGGTCCCTGGAGGACAGAGCCATTCCCTTGAGAGCCTCTGGACTAGAGCCTGAATGGCAGACATACAGCTTGCCGCCACTGCTGTTTCCTGCATGTGAGGCAGACATGGCTAATCAAAAGTTCACTTCCTTGCTGAATCCTCAAATTGGCACTCTATGTAACCCACTGGAATCTGCTCACGAGCTGAAACTTGGCTCAGTGTAGAAACTCATTCAACTCTTACGAATATTTACTGAATCGACAGACTGGATGGAGGATCTGAGTGGTCTTTTTCAGTTTCAGGCTCAGGATTTCCTGCCCTTCCCCAGCTCAAAGCCCACCCAAGGCATCCCAGCACTGACAGAAGGCAGCTCTGCTTCCTTGGCCTGACATCCTAAGCTCTCCCTGAATCAGTCCAATGACACACATGTGCAGAGCACTTTAAAGATTGCAAAGCACACAGGATCATATTTGATCCTTATATATCAGGCTCTTTGAGTAGAAGTGACTTGCCCAGAGTTACAGAGCTGGGAAGCAGTCAGCAATGGAATCCTGCTTAGTTTTGTTTTTAGTAATAACAAGACTTTAATTTTTAAATTTTTTAACATTTATTTTTATTATTACTTTTTTATTTTTGGCTGCACATGGAAATTCCCTGACCAGAGATCGAACTTGGGCCTCCTGCATTAGAAGCACAGAGTCTTAACCACTGGACCACCACAGATGCCCCAGAACCCTGTTTTTTTGAGTGTAAAACCCTCATCTTGTCCAGCCTGTGCTTCTCAGCTCCACCCGATATCAGGTAATCCAAGGCCCGCGACAGTGGGCCGCAGGTCATTCCCCTATGGCCGCATCATACCTGGGAAACAGCAGTGCAGTGGCTAAGATTGCATGGGAGCTACCGTCAGAGTGTACCTGGCTGACTTCAAGTCCTGGCTCCACCACTTGGAGCTGTGCGACCTGGGGCAAGTTACTTAACCTCTCTGGTCTCTGTTTTCTTATCTGTAAAATGGAGATGACAATGGTATCTATTTCACTGAACTGTTGAGAGGATTAAATGAGGGAATCTACATAGAACCCTTAGCATAGTGCTGAGCAAGTAGTGAGAGCTCAATAGATGTTAGCCGGAGTTAGTATTATTACTCTCAGAGTTCCTGCTACCTGACATTCCCTTCTACATGGCTACGTTAGTTGAAACTGGACTCATCCCACCATCTTAAGATCAATATGTCCTTCTATAAACATCACCCCCTGACCCTGCCACCTCAATCAGATTCATCTTATCTCTCCTGGATTCCTAGCAAGTTCTGTCGGTGTTTCCTTTTTTTTTCTGCAAGTTATTCCTGCCTCCTCTTCTTTGCCCATGCTGTTCCCTCTGGATGGAATGCTCTTCCTGTCTTGCCTACCAGGTTAACACATCTTTAAGTAGCATCGCCTCCAGGAGGCTTTCGCTGAGACACACAGGCTGTGTCAGGAGTCTCCTCTTGGTTCCCACAACCCTCAGTTCTCTGAAACACCAGAACTGCTACTGAAGATGCAGAAAATTCTGACCCCAATAATTAGAAAATGTATATTCTTTTCAAACACACATGCAACATTTACAAAACTCAGCCATGTTTTAGGCCATAAAGCAAGTCTCCTTTCCCACCCCGCCCTTAGGCATATGGGATCTGAGTTTCCTGACCGGGGATCAAACTCATGCCCACTGCATTGGAAAAACAGTCTTAACCACTGGACTGCCAGGGAAGTTCTGCAAGTCTTAACAAGTACCAAAGAAACAGTATCATACATACATTAAAAAGAAAAAAAAAAAAACACCACAAAATAGTAACAAAAGATAACTTAAAATCACCTGCATGTTTGAAAATTTAAAAATACATACTTCAAATAACTCATGCATTGAGGAAGAAGCCAAAAGGGAAATGAGAAAGTATTCAGAATGGAGTGATAATGAAAATACAATATATCAAATTTGTGGGATGCAGCTAAGTAGTACCTAGAAAGACATGCACTGGCTTAAGCTCTTAACACTAGAAAAGGAAAAATAAGACTGCAAAATAATATAAGCATCCAAGTCAAGAAGTGAGAAAAGAACATCAGAATAAACCCAAAGAAGGTGGAAGGGAGGGAGGGAGTGCCTGCTAGCTTCCACGTCTGTGTTCCTCGCATGCTGGGGGCATCGCTGGGTCTGGCACAGGCTGGCCCAGGGCTCAGTGCTGGAGGACTGTAGTCAGAGTCAGGGGAATGCGTGCTGTGGGGACAACAGTTTCAGTTTCTCATTATTCCACTTTCCGTGTCAGTGTTTTTCAAGCTGAAGTTCCTATCCCTCGTGGGGTCCTGGGGTGTGTGTGAATGAGTGTGTGTGTGTGTGTGTGTGTGCGCGCGCGTGTGCTGGAGGAGGGGGTTAGAGCTGGGAGGCCCCTGGCCCCACACTTTCTGGTCATTTTCTTAAACACAAAAGAGGTCTCAAGTGGGCTGAGTGACCTCCAGAGATGCCAAGGGGCAGATGCTGACCCAAGGTCACCTGGCGATGAGGAGGTCAACATAAGACCAGAATTTGGTGCTCCTGTTTCCGGGGCCCACCTTTCTCCTTGACACAGAGCCACCACCTTCCTCCGTGGACTGTAGTGCCTGCTGCCAGGATGCTATATCACTGGGGCTCCCAAGACTGCTGCATTTACAGGTGGTGACCTTGGGGTTGGCAGGAAGCACTGGCTTGGAGCTTGCACTGTGCAGGCCTGGGCTCCAACTCCAACAGCCTGGCCAGCCTCAGGGACCCCTGGCAACTCGAGAAGCCTCACTGCCTCCTCTCGGAAGTGGGGATAAGGACATCTGTGCTTCCCTCCCTGGACTGACTGTGAGGGTCACAGGCAGTAAGGTGTGTGGAAATGCCCAGCACAGAGCCGACCAACACTCACTCGAGTGAAGAATGGCATCAGCTATGAGAGATACAGTCCCGATCACCAGGGGCCGGGCTCTAGCCTAAGGGCTGTAAGTTCACTCACTTGTCCCTTTAACTGATACTGGCTGTTGTTGATCAGTCACTCAGTCGTGTCCGACTCCTTGCGACCCCATGCACTGCAGAATGCCAGGCTTCCCTGTCCTTCACCACATCCCAGAGTTGGCTTAAACTCACAACCATTGGGAGAAGGCGATGGCACCCCACTCCAGTACTCTTGCCTGGAATATCCCATGGACGGAGGAGCCTGGTAGGCTGTAGTCCATGGGGTCGCTAAGAGTCAGACATGACTGAGTGACTTCACTTTCACTTTCATGCATTGGAGAAGGAAATGGCAACCCACTCCAGTGTTCTTGCCTAGAGAATCCCAGGGATGGGGGAGCCTGGTGGGCTGCCGTCTGTGGGGTCGCACAGGGTCGGACATGACTGAAGCGACTTAGCAGCAGCAGCAGCAGCATGTCCATTGAGTCGGGGATGCCATCCAACCATCTTGTCCTCTGTTGTCCCCTTCCCCTGCCTTCAATCTTTCCCAGCACGTGGATCTTCTCTAATAAGTTGGCTCATTAGATACTGACTGAGCACCTACTAAGCACTAGGCCATCGAGACTTTGGGGTTCAGCAGTACAGACCAAGTTCTTGTCCTCATAGACCTTATATCCTGGGGCGGGGGTCGGGGTATGGATGGGCAAATAGCAGAGAAATGTACATATTGTAACTCAGGTAACAATAGCTTCTTGGAACCTAATCAGAGATGGTAAAGAATGGGCATGACACATGGTCAGGACAGGCTTTCTGGAAAAGCGGTGCTTGGGCAGCAGTGAGGGGAGAGCCTGTGGATACTTAGGGAAAGGATATTCTGGGCACAGGAATGGCAGGTGCCTAAGTGGGTGTGCAGCTGGCGCTGCGAGTGAGAGAGAGTGCAAGACAGTGAGTGTCAGAGTATGTGAGTGTGTGTTGGGTGAGCAGCTTACTGTGAGGGGTCAGAAGGGCAGGAGGGGCGATGCAGTGTGCAGAGGAGGACAGATCCTGAGGGTCCTGTGACTGGGTCCCTCGGGTGTGCCGGCATCATTTTTTGGCCATTCACCGGGGTAGGGGAAGAGGGTCCAGCCCAGGCAGTCGCACGCCAGCACCCACTCTCCACGTGGTTTCCAGGAGCGTGGTTGGTCCTGAATGAGAGGCGCGTCTGGGGAGGGGCCCTTGAACGCCGAGCGTTCAGAAGTGAGACCCCTGCGGATGTGGGAGGCGAGGTGGGTCGAATCTGGTCGTGGAGAAGTCAGGAGGGGAGCCAGCTAGGGCGGCAGAGGCAAGCCACCAGGGGCTGGGGTGGTGGGGGCGGCCTCTCCATGGAGACGGTGTTCGGAAGCCCCACTGGAATTACTCACGGAGGCCCGTGTGCACACGTGTGTGTGCACCTAGGGCCATGTGCACACACACGCACCTCAGAACCTACGCAATCCCAGCTCATCTCAGAAGCCACTTAATGATTGACGTCACGCCCCAGAGGAGACGGGGGCCTGGTGTCTGTCTCAGGAGACAGGTGTCCAGTGGGACCAGCAGGGACAGGGCTCCTCTGTACCCTGGCAGCCTCGCTTCCCCACAGGGCTGGGGTGCTGGGCAGCCCCCCATCAGCTCTGGAGCTCTGTTCTGCATTAGGCCCCATGGGCACCAGGAGAAACCTGGTCCCTGCCCTTAGAGTCTCTCAGGGAGAGAGATCATAAACATAACTACAGAGATGGTTGAACACTGACCAGACCTGCAGAGAAGGAATGGGTGGATCACAGAGCGCATTTAAAAAGAGAGAAAGTGTAACAAAGCTTTCTGGAGAAAGTGAGGTTCAATCTGAGGTCTGAAGGATGAGTAGGAATTGACAGGATAAGGTGCATGTATGTATGTGTGTGTTTCAGGCAGAGGACAGTGTGTGCAAAGGTCCTGGGGTTAGAGAAAGAATCACAGGTTTAGGGAAACAGAGAGAAGACCAGTGTGGCATGGGAGACAGAGTTGTGTGCCACCAAAGTCATCCTTCCCTGTGTGTGTGCAGGGCCCAGAGCTGGCAGAGAGACAGGTCAGGGTTGGAATGCAC
The DNA here is from genome assembly GCF_027580195.1 of Bos mutus. Taxonomy (NCBI): domain Eukaryota; kingdom Metazoa; phylum Chordata; class Mammalia; order Artiodactyla; family Bovidae; genus Bos; species Bos mutus. Next base: position 49,843,206 of record NC_091629.1, on the reverse strand, counting down.
CCATTCACGTGCAACTTTGAGCAGGTCACCTCCCCCTCTGAGTGTTGGTTCCTTGTCTGAACAATGGAGACTCCAACCATGCTGAAATTCAAGATGGCACGTTTAAAGTGCCCTGAAGGGTGCAGGCACGTGGTAGCTCTTGGCAAAATGAAGCCTATCTCCTGTTTCCTTCTCTCTTCTGTGCTGGTTTCCCCCCTCACTTCGCTCCCCAGCTCCTTAAAGGGGCCAAAGTCTTGTCTGAGACTGGAGATGGGACCAGCTTAGCCCGGTCAATGCTCACAGCGGCCGGCCCACCCAGACTGCTCCCACTAGGCACGCCAAGCTGGGCTTTCTCCCCAAGGGCTCTCTGGGGTCTCCATCTCTGGAGACCTGGGGGCAGAAACAAGAATAGAAATCCAGACCAGCCCTGCTCCCCAGCTCAGCCAGAGGGCCTGGGCTTCCGGGTCACCAGGTCACCCCCTAAATGTACAGTCCTTCATAGCTCAGCAGCCCCCTTCTCTGGGGACAAGGATTACTGCCTCCATCTAACAGAGGAGGAAGTTCAGTGAAGGGAGACCTACCTAGGCTGGGGATCGGGGTGCTAAGTCGAGGTCTTCTCACTTCCAGGTCTCCTCAGGCTCTTGGCCAGGCCAGTGTTCCCCATTCAGACTTCTTCTCCCATCTCGCACCTGGTCTCCCTCAGAATTTTAATCAGGCATTCTGTCCTGATGACTCCCAGCTCCCAAGTTCCACCCCACCCTTGTCCCTGAGGTTTTTTTTTTTTTTTGGCCACTTCAAACTGTGCCCCCCATAGTCCTAACTCCTAGACCACCAGAGGAGTCCCTGCCCCTGAGTTCCGTCTCTTTCCGGGGAGGTCACAAAACTCCTTCCTGCCCGTCCTCACCCCACAGCCCTTCTCACCTGGTTCCCTCCACCAGGAGTGCTCTGCCCCAGATCCACTCGTGGCTCCTCCCTTCATTCAGGGCTCAGCCCAAATGCCACCTCCTTAGAGAGGCCTCCCCTGCCTCCCTGCCCCACTCCCATGTCACCCAGGTTTATTATCTTCAAGAGCACTTGTCCATTTATTTTGCTTACTGTCTGTTTCTTCCACTATAGAGAATCCCTGGAGAGCTAGCGCTGGGTCCTGTCCATTTCAATATCCTGAGTCTGATACGGTCCCTGATCACAGGAGGTGGAGTGGATGAACACATAAATGAATGAGTGAATGAATGACCAGTAGCCCTCAGGATGCATCACCTCCAGGCCGCCTGCCCTTACATGTCCACCCAGCATCTGAGACTCAACATGTGTGAACTGAATTCTAGATCTCCCATGGCAGACTTGTTCCTTCCACGTCCCCATCTCAGTGGCAGCCCCCAGCACCTGAGCTGGACACTGAGGCGCCCCTGCTCCCCTTCTCATGCTTCAAAAATCCCCTCTCCTGTAGCCAAATCTGGTGTGCCCTCTCTGAGCCAGCTCTCAAATCTACCTGTTTATTTCCATCACTGCTGTCTCAGCCCTGGACCTGGCTGCCATCACCTGTCAGAAAGGTCACAGCAGCCAGGCTCCTTCAAGTCATGCCCCCTGATCATGGCTCCTTACCCCTCACTGGCTTCACAGTGACCATAGGCTGAAGCCCAAACTCCATGGCCCAGTAACAAGGGTCCTCTGTGACATGACTCAGGCAGTTTCTCCAGCCTCAAATGCCACTGCACACCCAGGCTTCAGCCACCATGACAGCCCGTGGGTGTCATGCCTCCAGACCTCTATTCAGCAGTGCCTGCTGCCAGGAAAGACTTTCCCTTTGTCAGCCTGTCCCATCACATCCCAGTTTTGCCCCACCTTCTCAAGAGCTATTGTCCTGGCCAATTGTGGGCCGATTTTCCCTTCCCTTAGGCAGGTGTCTATTGCATCCTGGGCCAGGCTGCCCTCAGCCCGTACCCTCCAATCCAACCACTATCATTTCCCCAACGCACGTCAGCCCCTCAGAGTCTTGCATGCATCACTTCCTGTGACCTGCACAGCAGCCCACTTTACAGATGAGGACACAGGTTAAGTGACCTGCCAAGATCACATAGCAAGTAACACATGGAGCTGGGATTAGGATATGAGTTCATCTGACTCTAAAGGTGGATTATGAATTCCTCAACAGCTGGGTCATGTTAGGCTTTTTCCCATGGGGCTTTAGAGCCCAGTGCACAGGACTGGATTCAACAATCACTGTTTCAAGCAGAAGAATCTGGGTAAGAGAGCAGAAGTTACAGGGAGAAAGATTTGGGCACAATCTAAGAAAAATCCCAACGGTGCAAGGAGCTGCCCAGGAGATGGCGAATCTGAATGCAAGCAGAGGCCAGAGGAAGGCTGGTGGAAATTTGAGGAGGGGCTTCTGCCCTGGGAAGAGGTCCTGGAAGACCTCTGAGACCCCTGACTTACTGGTGAAGCTGGGGTTACTATGGGGGACCGGTCAGGGGCATGACCCCAGGCCACTGCCTCCTATCACCCAAGTCCTGAAGCCCACCACGGGAAGTCAGGAGCCTCTGTAACTCATCGGAAGGAGAGCCCTAAGCTGCCTCCTTCCTGGGATGATCTGTGTTTTAACTGAGCTTTCTAGACAACCCGAACGATTCACCTTCAGGCCCTGTGACAGGCTGTGGGAAGGGACAGTAGGGCCTGTCCACTTGCTCACATGGCACGGGTCATGGTGGGAACACGTCTAACACCAGGCAGATCGTCTCTGCCAGGCCTGCACTGAGCACTCTGCCCTTCACTGAACCCCACTCCCAGCCCACGGACTCGGGGGCCAATGTTCCATTTGCAAGACAAAGAGCCGGGCGCTGAGAGGGGTAGTGACTCACTGGCAGATGCACGGGGTCCCGAGGGGAGCTGCTGCCCCCTCCCTTGCCCCGCCCCTTCCGCTCCAGCAGGGCTGGCGGCTGCTGGGAACAGTGTCCTGAGCCTGGTGGGGCCTGAGAGAGGGGCAGCTCTGAAATGTGGGAGCTACGGCTTCAGCTGGACTGTGATGCGGGCCTCTGCGCTGGATGGTTTGAAGTTTAGGGGCTTGGGAGAATGAATAGAGCGGCTCTGGCCTTGGTCCCTGGGGCTGGCTTGATCATGAAGGACACGGATTTTATAAATATCTCAGCCCTCACATGGATCACACGGCATGGGGAATTAGCTAGGAGGTGAATTAGGAGGAAGGGGAGGAAGGGTTTCAGCTGTGCTGGCAGCCCGTTTGGAGATGCAGAGTTCATGGTCAGAGCAGACAGGACTGAACGGCCTGTCCATTACCCATGGATACCGGTGCCCAGGCCACTGAGGCCAAGGCCAGGGTATGGGGAGCAGGTCTTTGAGACAGAACCCTGGGGGCACAATCTGAATCAGGAACCACTGCCTTTATTGGGGGGGCAGGGGGGCGTGGAATCCTCAGCTGAGTTTCTGGCAGTGATGGGGGGCTGATCCCAGCTCTCCATGAGCTCAATCTGGAGAAGGGATCAGGGTTCAGTCTTCCCAGTGTGGGTCTAAGGTGAAGAGATCGACTGGGATCAAAATCGGGGCTCGGTGTGTATTCAGGACCCCTCAGTGGGTACTTCACTCTTTTTATTTGGCTGCACCATGCCTCAGGCAGGATCCTAGTTGTCCAACCAGGGATCAGACCTACACCCCCTTCACTGGAAGTGTACAGTCTTCACCACTGGACTGCCAGGGAAGTCCCAGTTTCTTTGGGGAGGTGGTACTTCACCTCTCATAGCTGAGTCTGACTGAGGGACAAGGCAGTTCTGCAGTGACACCGAGGCCCGGGATCCAGAACTCCACTCTGTCTTAGGGAAGGAGCTGCGACCATGCGAAATTCAGCTAGCCTAGAGGGGAGGGCCGTGGAGGCATGCCCCCCCTCCTTGGGGCTGCTATTCTGGGTCTCTGTAAGTCACAACGTGGGAGTTAAATATAAGGGGACGCCACGTGACAGGCAGTAGGTGGTTAATGACCCTGCAGAAGGCAATTCAGAACCCAGAGAAGGCGCCATGGGGGGTGGGGGTGTGGGGACAGGGAGAACTAGCCTTGGCCAAGGAGACAGGAGGCTTGGCTTTGAGGACCGCAATGTCCCTGCCTCTGTGTGTGACTTCAGGCTCATCCCTGCCTTCTCTGGGCCTCAGTTTTCCCTTCACGGGGTGGGCAGTTGAACTCAGGTCTCTACATCCTCTTTATCTGTGAGATGCCGTGAGCGGGCACTCCTTCCCTGGGCAGGACCGGGTGGGGATCTCACCTCCACCACCTTCATCCCCATGGGTTAAAGTCTGAGCTGGCCTCAGAGGCCCCAGGGCAAAGACCACTTCCTCTATGAAGACCTCCCCTACGGGCAGGGACAGTTAGGGAGTTTGGGCTGGACATGTACACACTGCTGTACTTAAAATGGACAACCAAGGGGGACCTGCTGTTTAGCTCATGGAGCTCTGCTTGGTGTTACGTGGCAGCCTGGATGGGAGGAGAGGCTGCGGGAGAATGGGTACATGATTTCGCTTGGCTGAGCCCCTTTGCTGTCCACCTGAAACTATCACAGCATTGTTAATTGGCTGTACCCAAATACAAAATGAAAAGTTAAAAAAAAAGACACTCTCCACTGAAATTCACTGCCCCTTGGTTCAGTTTGCATACTTTTGAACCCCCATTTCAGCCTGGAGCCCACTCTGCCATGCAGTAGGGTGGGTGTGGTCCTGGCCATCTCCCCCACCAGACTGGGAGCCCAAGAGTTCAGAATCCATCCACCACCCACCCCTTGGTATCCTGGCCTTCAGGGTCCCACAGCCATGGTCTCCAGCCCCTCAGAACCTTCAGAGACTAGAACTGTAGCAGCCCCCATGGTTACTATACTTGTCGTACGGATGGCATTGCACACATGGTCATTCCGCACATACCTGAGCAATTAATTGCCTCCTCTTTCAAGGGTGCTATGTGAGTCATGCTATTCCTTGTATTTCTCTTTTTTCTTTGTCTATTAAGAAGGTCAGAGGCAAATGTATAGCCTCCCTTTAGCAAAGTATAACCTGGAATTATCTCATTTCTGTCTCTATTGATTCTTCTTCTGATCTCTTATTTCTTTTTCTTAATTCTATAAGGAAATTTTAAAAAAGATAAAGGAGAGAGGAAGAAAAGGAACACAAGGATGAATTGGGAAATAATACCTTAGACTCTTAGCTGTAAATGATAAATATTAGTTCAGAGTATAAGAGTGTTTTGCCCATGACAGGCCTTAGCAAAGCCTATGACTTGGCATTTATTATCTCCTCTAATCTCCACCATTCCCATAAGGGGCAGGTGGTATACGTGTTATCTCTCTGTTGCAAATGGACAAACAGAAGCATAAAGACAGGAAATAACCTGCCCCAGGACCCATGGTGAGAAAGAGCAAAAACAGCAACTTCAACTATCTGACTCCCAAACCAGTCTCCTTCACCACTGTGCTTTCTTATTTCCCAGCCACAGAACACTGGAACCTCTAGGTGGGAGGGGTCCTCAGGTGTCCCTGCAGCTTGAACTCAGGCCCTGCTCAACACCTGACTCAATAAATATTTGCTTTCAAACTTTTCAAAGAAACTTTAAACCCTCGGGTAGAGGCCAAATATTAAAAATGTGAGCCTGGAGTTGCCATTAGCTCCGAGGTGAGCCTGAGAAATTCCATCTCCTGCACAAGGAGAACTCTGTGAAATTGCTCATGATACAGTGAGTGAGAGAAGAAGGCAAGAAACACCCAGTCTCCAACAGTAGGAGACTAGGAATATAACTGCCGTCCAGCCACACTGTGGAATATTATGCAGCCATGAAAAAACAAAAGGTTCATTTCTAAGTACTGACCTGAGAAGAAATCTCTAAACCATAGGATACATGAAAAAAGCTGGCTGCAGATAAATTAAAGTATGGTTCCATTTATAAGAAAGGAAGACAATAAAACACCTACGCAAATGCAGAGAAAAAGCTCTAGGAAGATCTTTTTACATTTCCACCTGGATCCCTCCCCTGAACTCTGGACTCATGTACCCAGTTGTCCACTCAGCATCTTGGACATCTAACTGGCATCTCTAACTCAATATGACCAAGGCTGCAACCCTGACCCTACAGATCTGCTCTTCCCAGTCTCCCCATCCCAGTTTCTGGTAGCTCCACCCTCCTAACTGATCAGACCCAAACCGTGGATTCAGCCTTGACTCTGCTTTGTCATCCTCACAACGAGCCCAGCAGCAAATCCTACCATCCCATTTTCCAGACAGGAGAGGCCATGGTGGTCTCAGCCCTGGCCAGAGCCTACCCAGGTGCTCCTTTCAGCGCTGGGCACCTCTCCTGATGGATGGACATGGGACAGTGGCCATGATGAGAGTCACTGATGGAATAATCAGTGACTATTGATTAGGAATAATCACAGGAACAATGTTAACAGCTATCACTTTTTTGGCAATCCCATTAGGCCTAGGACTTGTCCTGCTCCGAATCCTTTATATCTCTCTTGACCTTGTCCTTGCCTCAGAGGACCTTTTAATAAATGGGCACAGAGAGATTAACTGGCTTTCCCAGAGCCACACAGCTAACAGGTAAGAGAGCAGGAATTCTAACCCAACGTGTCCAACTGAAACTCCAGAGGTGCCTGACAAGGTGTCATGTTATGGATTCCATTCCTGGCAGCAAAGCAGAGTGGAAAGAGATTATGAGAAAGAAGAATCGAGAAGGGGGCAGGGGCTTCTCCTATCAGATATCAAAGCACATTTGACAGTTATTTGTGGTGGTTCTTAACAGCAGGTGAAACTGTGCTCTTAGGGTGTATTTGGAAATGATTGGGGCATTTTCCATTGTAACAACGGCTGGGGACAAGGGAGCGGTTCTAGCGGCATTGAGCACCAAGGTCTGAATCTGGGGTCCTAAAGAACCTATAACTAGCTGGATAGTCAAGCCCCAAAAAGAACTGTTCTACTCCAAATGCCAAGTTCTACTCCAAGTCCCTGCTGAAAAAAGAATGAGATACAGTAATTAGTGTAGAATTAAAATAGACAAAGGGGAAGACAAGGAGATCAATGAGACAAAACAGAACTCCCAGAAACAGATCCATAAATACACAGGCACCTTAACAGAAAACAGATGATATTTCAAATTAGCAAGAAAAGGATGGAGTGTTTCTAAAGCTGCTGGGACAAACTATCCGGGTGCTAAGCTGCTTCAGTTTTGTCTGACTCTTCGCGACCCTAAGGACTGTAGCCCACCAGGCTCCTCTGTCCATGGGATTCTCCAGGCAAGAGTACTGGAGTGGGTTGCCATGCCCTCCTCCTGGGCATCTTCCCAACACAGGGATCAAACCCAAGTCTCTTTCATCTCCTCCACTGGCAAGCGGTTCTTTACCACTAGTGACACCTGGGCAACTCCAAAGATATGCTGTATCTCCTTCTAATAATTTTAAAGGTTTGTTTTTCCTTTATGTTTCAAATTAAGCCTTTAATCCATCTGGAATTTTGTCTTTGCATGTGGTAGGAGGTAGGGAGCCTAATTTCATGTTTATATGGATAGTTTTGAGCTTCCCTGGCGGCTCAGATGGTAGTCTGCCTGCAATGCAGGAGACCTGGGTTTGATCCTAGGGTTGGGAAAATCCCCTGGAGAAGGGAATAGCAACCCACTCCAGTATTCCTGCCTGGGAAATCCCATGGACAGAGGAACATGGTGGGCTACAGTCCATGGAGTCACAAAGAGTTGGACACAACTGAGAGACTAATACACACACAGATAGTTTGGGGCTTCCCAGGTGGCGTAGTGGTAAAGAATCCGCCTGCCAATGCAGGAGATGAAAGACACGCAGCTTCAATCCTTGGGTCGGGAAGATCCCTTGGAGAAGGGCATGGAAACCCACTCCAGTATTCTTGCCTGGAGAATCCCATGGACAGAGAAGCCTGGTGGGCTACAGTCCATAGAGTCACAAAGAGTCAGGTAAGACTGAAGCAACTTAGCATGCACACACGCATAGCATATCTTTATGACCTCAGGTCTGGGAAACTGTAAATAAAAGCAAATAAAGGGGAAAAAATGATGCTTCATTTCACCAAAAATTTAAACTTCTAAATGAAAGAGACACAAAGATAAAAGAAAAGCAAAACACTGGGAGAAAATATTTGCAACAAACATAAAAAGGACTAAGATCTACATACATAAACGTCTTTAACAAGTGACTAAGAAAAGATAAAAAGAAAAAACTGGGCAAAGTATATGAACAGGAAGCTCAGCCTCTCTGATAGTCGGGTGATGCTAATGAAGATAGCTGCTTTTTCCCAGCAGACTAGCAAAATTGAACAGTGATGAATCAACTGATGGGGAGGGAATGAGGAACTCAGATACCTCGCTAATAGGAGCACAAAGCATCATAACCACCTTGGAGGGCAATTGGCAGTGTTTGTTAAAACAGAAAACCCTGCTTCCAGGGAAACGTGAAAACATGTCTACAAGGAAGTTCATGGCAATACTGCTTAAGATGAAGAACTGGAGATGCTGAAATGTCCACCAGTGGGAGGATGGGCAAAATGTGGTATCAACATCTAATGGAATCCTGCTCAGCAGAAGAAATGAATGAACTTACAGATACACTTGTACTTGGATAGATGTCAAAAACAGGGGAAGTGAAGAAAGCAAAATGCAAAGATAATTCACTTATTATGACATAATTTATATAAGAAAATCATTCAAATAACACCCGTGAGCTTGGGTTTGTGAAAGCTCCCTCTAATACCTGGAAAGACTTTCAGCATTTCCTCCCTCTCTTCCTCCCTTTCTCCCTCCTCCCCTCTCTTCCTTCTTTCCTTCCTTCCTCCCTTCCTTCAACCTTCTCTCTCTCCCTTCCTGTGACATGCTTGCTCTGTGCTGACAGGTTCTGGAGATGAGGCCAAGGCCCCAGGTTGTAATCCCTGCCATGCAAAGCATCCCACCATGACCCCCAAGCCTGCCCTAGACTAAGCGCTCACTGCAGACCTCATGTCACATATCTCTTGGGGTCTGTGACGTGGACATGATCCTATGTCCTGCTGGCTTCCCAGGCTGTTGAGAGCTCTCCAGGAGGGTGTGGATGAGCTGAACTTGTGTCTTCCAAAGTGCATCAGCTGACACCAGTGTCACCAAGGAGAGTGGCTGGTGCATTAAGTTCCTTGCCTTCCTTTCCCACTGTCCTCCTCTGTCACCACTCCCCATGTTTCCTTCTTCATTTGCTTTAGTGCCTGGAAGCCAGAGTAGAGTGTGGGGGGAGAGGGCAGCCAAGTCTTTGGGTCCAGGAGATAATCTCTCCTTGCCTGGGCTTGGGCATTAATACCCTAAGGTGGTAGGTGGTCATAAGAGCAGGTGGACACCTTGTCACAAAAGCCAAACAGGTGCCAAGGACAGCAGCCATGATCATGTCCAGAGCCTCAGACAACCACAACAGGGCCCTGGAGAGAGGGTGGTGGTGGACAGACTAATTGGGCGTGACAGCAATCCTGTGAGGCATATTAAGCATGGAGCTGTTAGGGTGGCGGGTGGAGGAACAGCCAGAGCTGGCCCAGCCACTGACCCCCACAGGGACACTTGGCTCTGAGGCCCAAGTCTGCCTGCCTGAAGGAAGGTCTATCAGCTGGGGCCGCCAGGTGCTGTCCCTGCCTGGCTGCCAGTCCTGCTGGGTAGTTCAGGGTGGCAGGGCTAGGCCCTTCTCTGTAAGTACATTCTAACACTTGCTGTGCTGCCTTAGGGGGCGTCTTTCCCTTCTCTGGGTCTTATTTCTACTAACTAAACTGTCAGCCCTTTCCACCCACTGTCTCTTCTGATTCTCAAAATACAAAAACAAAAACCCCACCCTGTAAGGCAGTGATTCCATGTGAACATACTAAGTTACTTCAGTTGTATCCAACTCTTTGTGACCCTATGGACTGTAGCCCACCAGGCTCCTCTGTCCGTGGGATTCTCCGGGCAAGAGTACTGGAGTGGGTTGCCATGCCCCCCTTTTCCATACAGTCCCTCTTTCAGATTTGGCTCATATATAACATATACCATTCAGGAAAACTCCACCAGATTCTAAGAGCTTATACTTAACAATCCTTTCACGCCTTCCTCTGTGTGTAAGACCAAGGTCACCCCTCCACATATCAGTTTACAAAGCCTGGCCCCACCCATTAGGCTGTGTAGTGCTACCAGCAACCTTCCTATTACGACTGAGGAAACAGAGGCTAGAGAGAGACAGAGTCCTCAGTCCACTTAAATTCTCTAGGCTTCAGTTAGCTCACATCTAGAATGGGGAGGGGATACATGTTAGTACCTCTCCTGTAGCTTGATGTTTGGAAATAAACAGCATAATACATTTCTTAGTTCTTCAAAAAGTGTAAACAATAACATGGACCCAAATCTCACCTCAGATACTGTTAGGGTTTTTTAATGCCAAGGCCAAAGACTCTGATCTCCCAACTGGGTTCCCAGTAAAGCAGTCCTGGAAATGATTCATGAGAGTCCCTGAAGACGGAACCACGGACAGCGTCCCTAGCTGCTGGGACCGAGCCAAACCCTCTCTTCAGTACCACGGACAGCACTCCACTATCCACCTCGAGGACAGGGCAACCACGTCGTGCACACCCTATATACCCAGTACCAAGGTCAGTGGCAAAACCCCCTCTGCCCATGCTATGGTGGCATTGAAAGCCTCTTTTTTTTTTTTTTTTTTTTTCAGCTAGTTACCTCTTTCTCTATTTTTAAGGCCCAGAACAGGCTACTTTTTTTTCCCTGTCCCTATATGTAGTTATTAATTGCCATTGGCCTGTTTCCCTGTTTTTCACCCAACGACTGAGGTACCTCAAGAAGGCTTTCTAGGGGTATTTGACTGGGAAAATCCATCTCCCTAGGCCAGGAGAGCCTCCCAAGCCTTCTCTTTTCTCACTCTTGGCCTCATTTCAGACACAAGTTAGTGATGGCCACTGGGCAGAGTGTCACAAGCCAAGAGTGGCAGCAAGGGCCAGGCCCATTGCCACCTCATCTCAAGGACTGGGCTCGCTGCCCTGTTCTCAAGATACTGAACAAAGAGGAAAAGCACTTCTGAGTGGAATAGATGCCTGTCCCCTCCCCCCTCCTCCCACATCACTCATCCCTGAGTCCATCTTTATTGGCTCCTTGCCCATTTGATGAGGGCTAGATTCCTGCCCTGCCCACCTCCATGTCTGACTTCATAGGCCACCTACATGGTCTCAGAGAAAGCATCATGAGCTGCCTCAGGCCCTTCTCCAAGGACCTGCAGGGCCTCCGTTAACCAGGGACTGCAGAAAAGCCAGCAATATCCTTCTAAGACAGCAGGAGGGGAGGATGAGGCCACAAAAGAATACCAGTGTCCTCCTCTGATAAACAGGAAGAAGTCTATCTCCTCAGAGCTGTGATAAAGTGAGGTGGTGTGTCCAACACTGAGCCTGGCTACAATAGGGGCTTAGTAAATTTCTATTCCTCTTCCCAAGAAGGAAAATACAGTGATGGTAATAGTGAAAAAGTTGGCTTAAAGCTCAACATTCAGAAAACTAAGATCATGGCATCCAGTCCCATCACTTCATGGCAAATATATGGGGAAACAGTGGAAACAGTGTCAGACTTTATTTTTCTGGGCTCCAAAATCACCGCAGATGGTGACTGCAGCCATGAAATTAAAAGACGCTTACTCCTTGGAAGGAAAGTTATGACCAACCTAGACAGCATATTGAAAAGCAGAGACATTACTTTGTCAACAAAGGTCCATCTAGTTTTTTTTCCAGTGGTCATGGTTTTTCCAGTGGTCATGTATGGATGTGAGAGTCGGACTATAAAGAAAGCTGAACGCTGAAGAATTGGTGCTTTTGAACTGTGGTGTTGGAGAAGACTCTTCAGAGTCCCTTGGACTGCAAGGAGATCCAACCAGTCCATCCTAAAAGAGATCAGTCCTGAATATTCACTGGAAGGACTGATGATGAAACTGAAACTCCAATACTTTGGTCATCTGATGAGAAGAGCTGACTCACTGGAAAAGACCCTGATGCTGGGAAAGATTGAGGACAGGAGGAGAAGGGGACAACAGATGATGAGATGGTTGGATGGCATCACCGACTCAATGGACATGGGTTTGGGTGGGCTCCGGGAGTTGGTGATGGACAGGGAGGCCTGGCATACTGTGGTTCATGGGGTCGCAAAGAGTTGGACACGACTAAGCGACTGAACTGAACTGAACTGAATGAGGATCACTACTGATACTGAGTGCCTACTACATGCCAGGTGCTGGGTCAAGGTCTTCAGGGGCAGAGGAGGCAAGGATTATTAGACCAATTTTGTCAGTAAGGAAATCAAGGCTCAAAGAGGTCAAGAAATAGGCCAAAGGTCATACAACCAACCAAATGACAGAATCAGATTTTCACCCTCAAATTCCAGGCTGCTTCCCTATCTCCAGGCGCTCTCTGATAACTACAATCACGCTTACTTCTCACCTGGGGGACCCAGCACAGCCTACTCGCTACTTGCTCATGTACAGTGCCGGAAGCTCCATGCCCAGCTACTTGGCAGTTATCAAGCTATTGGTCCCAGATAGTGGAGCAAGTGAGGATGGAGGCAGAGCCCATACCCCTTGCCCTCCCAGGAGAGTTCAGGGGTCTCAGATGCAGTCCCCTCCCATCTCTCTCCTACTGTGGCAAGCTGCCACTAGCCCACTTGCCTATGTAGTGCTTATCACCCAGCATCCCTGAGCTTCCACATGCAGCCTCTCACACCTGTCATACGGATGAGAACCCTGAGGCCCAGCAAGGGGCAGCACTTACTCCAGGACGCATGAACAGATGTGATCTCAGGACTCCAGGCTCCTCCAGACTTCTGTTCCTGCCCCAGACTGCAGGGTCAATGGGGCAAGAGTCCAGCGCACTTGTTCACTCCTAGGTACCCAGCATCCACCCCAAGGCCTGGCCTGTAGCGATTTTCTGTGGAAACGGGTGATGTGTCACCCATTTTCTCTATATGGCCCAAGGAGCCATGCACACAGTAGGCCCTTAACGAATACTTCTGAAATGCTTTCATTCAGAATGCTTTATTGAGTTCTTAATGTATGCCAAGCACTGCTGTTGGTGGTGGGACCACAGCAGTAAGAAAAAGTAGATAGGAGTTCCCTGGTGGTCCAGTGGTTAAGAATCTTCCTGCTAATGCAGGGGACACGAGTTCAATCCCTGGTCTTGGAAGTTGCCACAGGCCAAGGAGCAACCAAGCCCGTGCACCACAGCTACTGAATCTGTGCTCTAGAGCCTGGGAACTGCAACTTCTGAGCCTGCGTGCTGCAACTCCTGAAATCCTTGCTCCCTAGAACTTGTGTTCCGCAATAAGAGAAGCCACTGCAGCAAGAAGCCCGTGCACCGCAAGTAGAGACTAGCCCCGGCTTGCTGCAACTAGAGAAAGCCCGTGCGCAGCAGTGAAGACCCAGTGTAGCCAAAAATAATAAATGAGTAGTTTCTGAATGGGAAAAAAAGTCATAAGTAAATGGACATTCCAGTTCTTCTGTGACACCGATTGGAGTAAATCTGCCTGCTTCCTTGCTCATTTTCCCTATTCATTTTAGGTACTAAAAGGGTAGGGACTGCCCCTATCACGTCGCCAAGACTGTATACGTGCCCAGAATACAATATACGCTTGCTGAATCAATGAATTGAGTAGTGCAGTATAATAAAGACAGCCACCATATACTGACAGGGTTCTCTATTTGGTGCTAAATATTAAACTTATTTAAAAACTTTTTTGACGTGGACCACTTTGAAAGTCGCTGTTGAATTTGTTACAGTACTGCTTCTGTTTTACATTTTGGTGTTTTGGCTAAGAGGCATGTGGGATCTTACCTATACAACCAGGGATTGGACCTGCATCCCCTGCAATGGAAGGCAAGCTCCTAACCAATGGACTGCCAGGGAAGTCCCAGGTGCTAAATACTTTATACACACTAATGTCTTCCCAACAACTCCCGTGAGGGGCCGCTTTGCAGTGGATGCTGCTAGCTATTTTGCTAGCCGTTTCTCCTCTTGCCTAATTGGCGGAAGTGCCCCGTCAGTGTTTATTCACTCCACCAGCTGCCCCTGAGGCAAGGATGGCCAGGTGACCACACTGATAAATGAGATGTAGGCAAAAGTCCACTGAGTAGGTCTTCTAGGAAACCTATTGTTTTCCTGATAAGAAGGGTAGACTCAGAAAGCATACAATCTTTATTTCCTTTGTTTTGCCTGGAATTCAGATACAACATCTGGAGGTAGAGCAGCCAGTTTGCAGCCATGAGAACAAAAGACACACGCCAAGGATGGCAGAGGCTTGGGCCCTCGATCGCTTGTTTGAAGTGCTATACTGGCCCTGGGCTGCTTCTAGGATCCTTGTTATATGAGAATAATCTCCTGGATGTTTGTGTCACTGTTACTTTCTTTATTTCTTCTGTTAAACGCAGCCACATTCAATTCCAATTGATTCAGTATTATAACAAGTGAGGCCCAGAGAAGTCAAGAGATTTTCCCAAAGTCACATAGCAGGTAAACAGGTCTGGATTGGCCTCTAGGTCTAGTGTGAGTCAGTGCTTCAGCCTATGCCCACTCCCTCACCTGCGTGCTATCAGTTCCAGCCTGATACCCCACACCCAGCACCTGGCTCTCCTTTGACTGCTCTGGTGTCTGGCTTTAAGTTCCCTGATGTCTCCTCTCTTAACTGACTTCACCTGCCAGCTAAATATAGGTTTGGATTCTCCCTTCAAAACTTGACCCTTCTGACTGCCTCCAGCAGTGCACACAGCAGGCTGTCAATCAGTCTTTGCAGGCACATTTCCTGGTTCCCAGCTCTTCCCCACCAGAATCCTATGCCTAGCACCAGAATGACCATCCTCAAGAGCAGTTCTGACTGCACCCAGCATTCAAGGCCCCTAGGATCTGGCTCCTCCCCAACATTTGCTCTTACTGTTCCCTCTGCCCCTGCCCCCATACCCTGTATTTGCAGGTCAGCTCCAACTTCAGGTCACAGTGAGGCCCTCTCTGCCCACCTGCCTCGAGTAGGTACCCACCACCACCAGCCCGCGCACCCTCCTCTCTCAGCCACTTGGTCAGTTTCAGCACACACAATCTTGTTAATTTGCTGTCTGCCATCTATACCCTCCCCCCTGGCCCCACCAGAACTAGAGCTTCTTGAGGGCAGGAAGCAGGCCCATCTTTTCCACCTGTCTCCCCATGCCTGGCACAAGCCCAGTACTAGAGCTCAATCGGGACGTGCTGAATGAAGCTCAGGCTAGCTTCCCACACCTTCCCGCCTCCCCCGTTCTACTCCAACTGAGCAGCACTACTCAGGCTTCCTGAACCTTCCTACTGCTGCCGAGACCCAGAGCCTCCCCTCAACTCCGCCTCCAGCCAGGCCTTCCTCTTCCTCCGTCCATCAAAATCAAGCTGTTATGTGTCTCGTGCCCTCAGGATGTTGCTTATAACTCAGCCCCAACAAAATTCAAACAGATGGGCATTCCAGACTCCAGGGTGTGAATGAAACTTTGGGACAGAGTGTGTGTGTGTGTGTGTGTTTGTGTGTGTGTGTGTGTGTGTGTGTCTGTGCATGCATGTGCACGTGCTGGAGTGTCTGGCCACCAACACTCTACCCTGGATGTGGCAGCTTCTCTATGTTCCTTTTCTTGCAAGTCTGTCTCTGGTCACCTCTGTCTGAGCTCATTTTGAGATGCTCCAATGTAGCTAGGTAGCTACAGCTGTAAGAAAGGAGAAGAGAAAAACACCAGTGTTTACTAAGCCCCTACTATGCGTCAGGCATTGTTCTAGATCAAATAATAATGATATGATGACGATGATGACAGCTGATAGTATTTGTAGAGCACTTTAGCATGAGCCTGATACCATCCTAAGGGCTTCTACTCAGATAGATGCTATTATTCCCATTTTACAGATGAATAAAAAGAGATTCAGAGAAGTGGAGCCACATCTGCCCAAGGTTACAGACACACAAGTAGTCTTGAGTTCAGGTCTCTCTAATCTGAAACCTGCTTCTCTGTGAGGTTAAGTTGGGCGACGCCCAGGGGTCTGGAAATACAGGGAGGAGGCTTCCTCTTGAAAACTCTCGCTGCCTCTGAGCACAAAGCTGGAAGCCACCCCTCCTGACCAGGGGCTCTCCTGGGGGCACGGCCCAGCTGGTAAGACTTACCCTAATCTGCAAGGCTGTAGCACGGGGCTCTGGCCCCCGAGGAGCAGGCCGGAGGAGTCGTGGGGTAGACGGAAGTCAGTGAGCCGGGGCTTTGCTTCCTCGGAAAGGCTAAAGATTTTCCCAACAGCCAGGGCCAAATTTATCTGCCAATCCCCCGAAGAGCTGATTCCAGCGTCTGTCTGGAAATGTCAGCCCGTGTGGTTGGAGGAACGCAAGCAGAGTTTTCCTCTAAATAGCAGGAAGCATATGGGAGGCGGATGGCGCCCGCCACCCCAACCTGCCAATTCTCACTCAAGCAGGAGCTAAAAGGGGCCCAACAAGGGTCTGGAATTCCTACCGACCCTGAGGGGATGGGGGGAGGGGAGGAGCTGGAGACACAGACAGTGGCAATGAGAAGGTCAGAAAGCGGATCCTGAAAGGTGGTTGGGCAGGACCACCTGACCCACACGCTGCAAGTGGAGGTCCTCGGATGGAAGTGACACACCCAGGAATTTAGCGTAACGTCAACGGGGAAAACCACTCACAGAGCACTTGCTCTACGCCAAATCTGGGTTAAACACTTTATTTGGATGATTTCACTTAAACTTTGCAATCAACTCTAAGACAGGGCTGCTATTTCCCTCCATATTACAGATCAGCAAACTGAGGCTCAGAGAAGAAAAAAACATGAACTCAAAGACTCTCTGAGCTAGAAAGGACCTTCCAGATTCTCAGCAGAATTACAAATACTCTACAGACTTCTTGGTCAAGTTGTGATGCAGCTGATGCTTGAATACTCCCATTGACAGAGAGCTCACTATCGTCTGAGTTAGCCCATCTACAGAGAATTCTTTGTATCCAAAATATTTCCTAACCTTAGCTGAAATCTCCTTCCCTGGAGCTTTTCCCCTGGGTCTGAGTGCCAGACCCTGCCCCTGCCTTCCCTCACAGAGAGAAAAAGGCAGGGAGCAAAGCCCCCTCAGGGTCTCTGGATTCCCTTCTGCAGGTGACACACCCAAGTTCCCTTGGCCATCTCTGCACCCCTGACCATGATAACCAGAGCAGCCCCCAGTCACCAGCACTTAATGTGTGCCGGGTACTGTGCAAAGCCCACCCACTCCCAAATCCTCCTCTGACCCTCCCCCCAATTCCTGGGGAGGGACTACCATCAGCCCATTTTACAGAGAAGCAAAATGATGCTATGCTTCATGGGAAGAAGAAACTTGTCTCCGACATTCAGCGGGGACAGGGGGACCCTGGAGGTCTCACCGGGTTGCTCCTCTAAGTCTCACGAAAGTGGAAGAGGTTCCTACTGGTCCCACCTGGGGACCATCTCACTGACTCTGAGCCAGTCTTTGCCAGGCTTCTCCTCCACACTGGTCCACGGTGCCCCCAAGCCCCACAGCCCCCTCCTCCCAGGACTGAAATGAATCCCCCCTCCCATTCTGCAGCACCTGCTAAGTCCCCAAGTCCTGTTCAGTCTCCCTGCTAACCGCCCCTCTGAGCCATTGCCACGGTCCTGCCCTGCCTCACTGTCACCAGCTCAATGTGCAAGTTTTTCTAACATTCAAACTGCCCTGCCCTTGGCTCCCTTCTACTCCAAGGATCAAATGCAACCCCCCTGGCCCAACAGCTGAAGCCTTCCTTCCTGGGACAACCTCTCCAACCCTCATGCCCAGTGGCCTAAGAGCTTAGCAGGAGCAGGTCTGCAAAGACCTCGCCTTTTCCTTTACTTGGTTCAACCTGCTGCTGAGTCACTTCAGTCGTGTCCGACTCTGTGCGACCCCATAGACAGCAGCCCACCAGGATGCCCCGTCCCTGGGATTCTCCAGGCAAGAACACTGGAGTGGGTTGCCATTTCCTTCTCCAATGCATGAAAGTGAAAAGTGAGAGTGAAGTTGCTCAGTCGTGTCTGACCCTCAGCGACCCCATGGACTGCAGCCTTCCAGGCTCCTCCATCCATGGGATTTTCCAGGCAAGAGTACTGGAGTGGGGTGCCATCGGTTCAACCTGCTCAGTTGTTTCTCCTGAAGAACCCCTATGCATCCTTCAAGACTCTGCTCAGAGGGACAGAATCAGTGCTCTCGCCCCAGACACCCCTGAGTGATTGGCACCTCCCTCTGATCTGCCATGTGTCGCCTGCCATCTGTGAAGGAGGCATCGCTGTCCCCAGCTGAACTGTGAATTCCCCCTGGGCAGGGGCTGCCCTAACGTACTGGTGTAGCCTGGTGTCTAGTATAGCGCCTGGCACAAGGCAGGTGCTAGCAAATGTCTGAGTGTGAGAAGAAGTGATTAAATGGGGACCATGGGGCACAATGAAGTATTAGAGATGACCCATAAAATATGGTTCATGCGTGTCACAGCTCTGAAGTATCAGAAACAATAAATGCTGCTGCCACAATAAACAGACACACAAAAAAGTGTGATTAATGAAGACTTTGCTGGCTGCCTCTGAATTTAGAAGGGTATCGAGACGATCTGGCATGGTTGGAACTTCCAAAAAAAAGCCGTTCAAGTAGATGAAGTAACTGGGGCTCACTGAAGGATGGAAGGAAGGCCATGGAGGTGGCAGGGGTGAAAGAGACTGGGTCCACATCTCAGACTTGCCTCTAACTTGCTCTGTATCGTTGTATGGGTAGCTGGGCCTCTCTCAGCCTCGGTTTCTTGTATGTAAAATGTAAAGAGGGGTTTGGAGAACTGCTGAGGCAGATGTTTGTCCTAAACACTCCTTTGTGATTGGACTGATGTGACACTGTTTGCCTGCCCCCTCCATTCAAGCTGCCAGCAGAGTGTGCAGACGCTCAGGACTCCTTGGCTTTAGAACCCTCTGGCCTGAAAATGCTATGGTTTTTCCAATAGTCATGTATGGATGTGAGAGGTGGACCATAAAGAAAGCTGAGTACTGAAGAATTAAACTGTGATGTTGAAGAAGACTCTTGAGAGTCCCTTGGACTGCAAGGAGATCAAACCAGTCAATCCTAAAGGAAATCAGTCCTGAATATTCACTGGAAGGAATATTCCAGTGATGCTGAAGATGAAGCTCCAATACTTTGGTCACCTGATGTGAAGGACTGACTCCTTGGAAAAGACCATGATGCTGGAAAAGATTGAAGGCAGGAGGAGAAGGGGATGACAGAGGATTAGATGTTGGATGACAACACCAACTCGATGAACATGAGTTTGAGCAAGCTCCGGGAGTTGGTGATGGACAGGGAAGCCTGGCATGCTGTAGTCCATGGGGTCGCAAAGAGTCAGATATGACTGAGTGACTGAACTAACTAGAGTCTGAAAATATAGGTCCCTGGCAGCCCTCCCAGCAGGTCATTCAGGAGACAGACCTCCGCACAGGTGGATGAGCAATGTTCTGGGTATGCCTCAGGCAATGGCAGAACTGTGGACTTGATCCAGTGTGGGAGATGTTTAACTGGAGGTAGAGGGAACAGGGGCTTCCCTGGTGGCTCAGATGGTAAAGAATCCTCCTGCTAATGCAGGAGACCCGGATACGATCCCTGGGTCGAGAAGACCCCCTGGAGAAGGGCATGACTACCCCTCCAGTATTCTTGTTTGGAGAATTCCATGGACCGGGGACCCTGGTGGGCTACAGTCGATAGGGTTGCAAAGAGTCAGACATGACTGAGTGACTAACATTTTCACACTTCAGAGGAAACAGAGAATGAGCTCCCCATCTCTGGGGGCATGCAAGCAGTGACTGGATATATTGGGACAGGAATAGAGGGTGACCCAGGGTGGGGAGGAATTCAGACCAATAGATATCTAAGCGCCCCTTAAGGGACCACTGGGTCTCTTCTCTCCTTCCCCACATGGAGCCTCGACCTGACCCCTTCGAGGCTGTGCTCTCAGCAACAGCCAGACTGAACTTGCTCACATTTCCCTCTTCCCATGACATCCCTCCAAGGCTCCCCATCACCTTCAGGATCAAGTTCAAGCTCTTATCCTGGCATTCAAGGCCCGTGTGATCCAGGCCTGCTGCTGTTCGTTCAGTTGTTGTTCTCCTACAACACAGGCCTCCAGGGGCCTCATGCCTTGTAACTCATGGCCTTGGACACATTGTTTTGTCTACCTACAATGTTCTTCCTGTACTCCTGGCTATTTAGCTTAGGTGTCACCTCCTCCAGGAAGTCTTCCTTGCTCCCATGCTAGGCATCATATTCTCTCAGCCCCAGTTCACACACCCACATTACAGGCGAATCATCTGTGGGCTCCTCTCACTCCTCAGGACAGCTCTCCTCCTGGCCCAGAGTGACTCTGACACAAAGCCAGTCGAGGTCTCCTGAACTGAACTGCTGCTTTACAGATTCTGATGTTCTGATTCCAAAAGCGTCCCCTCAGAGAGATTAGGACTCCTTTTAATAGCTACACTTTTTTTTTTTCCCTGATTATGAAAGTCACACATCTTGGGAATTTAGGTAAGTACAGGAGGGGGAATTTGCTGTGTTTAGTTATTGCTGGGTCTACTTCCCAGATGGCGCTAGTGGTAAAGAACCTGCCTGATAATGCAAGAGAGGCAGGAGATGTGGGTTCGATCCCTGGGTAGGGATGGTCCCGGGAGGAGGGCATATCAATCCACTCCAGTATTCTTGCCTAGAGAATCCCATGGACAGAGGAGCCTGGTGGGCTATAGTCCATAGGGTCACAAAGAGTCAGATACGACTGAAGCAACTTAGCATACATGCATGGGTCTACTTCAGGATCAGACTTTGGGGAAGCTATGCTTCCCCATTCTCCACTGATAAAGTTCTAGTATCAATTCCCTCTTCAGCTGGGGGGTGGTGGTGCATAGGCCCAGGATGCCAGTCAGAGGACTTGACTGAGGAATGGGAACACCCACAAATGAGACTGATCATCACTAAGACTCTGTTCTGGGACTTGTGTCTGAGCTATCTCGGAAGAAGTCTTGCATGCTCCTCTGGACAGGCATCTTATTACCTGTACAAGAAAGACCTATAAGAACATAGGAACAACTCAGAGGGAGCAGACTTGAGACACGGTGACTAAAAATCAGGTCAAGTGGTTAAGTCTCTGTGCTTCCACTGCAAGGGGCACAGGTTCGCTTTCTGGTCAGGGAACTAAGATCCCTCAAGTCGCATGGCATGGCCAAAAAAATAAAAAAGTTTAAAATAAATAAATAAACCAGCAGTAAAAAAAAAAAAAAAAAATTGGGTCCTAGTGACAAGGTTTGAACCCCTGAGACCAGCCGAGCCTGAAGTTGGATTTGCCTCTAGACTTCACATTCACAAATCAATAAATTCCATTTTTGTTTAAACCCAGTTTGGGTTGGGTTTTCTATCACTTGTACCTACAGAGTACTCTGAGTGATACAAGCAAAAATAAAAATAGAATTTGCCTCTATTTCACCATTCAGAGGAAACCACTATCAACAGTGAAATGGTTGTCCTTCTGGGCAGGAGCATGGATATATTGATATTTCTTAACAAAAATGAGATCATACAATATACACCATTTTATAATCTATTTTTCCTTCAACAATGCACTGTGGACATGTTTCCATGTCAACAAGTATAGATCTATGGCATTGTCTTCACTGCCACTGAGAACACTATTGTCTGGCTGGACCGTAATTTATTTAACTATCTCTTGCTGATAGATGATTGGGTGGTTTCTAATTTATCACTGTCTTCAGGAAAGGTGCAGTGAGCTTACTTGCAAAACGCATATGCTTGCTCTTGCTGGATTATTTATGACTAAGATTCCGTGATTTCAAGAGTTTGACTTCACCAGTGTAAGTTTCTCTGCTTGAGATTTCAGATTCCCTGAGTGTCTGGAAGGTAGCATCTGTCTTCCCAGGCAGGATAAATGGTTATCAAAAAAGCAAATCCAGGGCATCTCCATTAAGAGTGTCTCTGGCGAGAGACTTCCCTGCTGGCACAGTGGATAAGAATCCATTAGCCAAATGCAGGGGACTTGGGTTTGATCCCTGGTCCGGGAAGATTCCACATGCCTTGGAGCAACTAAGCCCGTGCGCCACAAGTACCGAAGCCCTCCGCAGAGCCGGTGCTCCGCAACAAAAGAAGCCTGTGCACCGCAGCTAGAGAGTAGCCTCCACTCACCGCAACTAGACAGCCCGCACAGCAATGAAGACCCAGAGCAGCCAAAACTAAATAAGTAAATAAAATTACATTAAAAAGAGATGTAAATGTGAAAAACAAACTTTAAAAAAAAGTGTCTCCAGCGAGAGTGCTTATTGGCAGACCCGAGTGAGTCGGTGACGATGTAGTTGGGGAGCGGGGGTCCAGGGTGCTGCTGGCTTGCAGTCCAGCCAGCCATGCGCACCCTGTTGAGCTGCGTGCCTCCCTGCGCCTCATCCCCCACCTGGGTCTGTCTCTCAGTAACTGAGGGGAATGGCGAATGCGGGGACCAGCCAGCACCGAGGGTCCCAGTAGGATGTGATGAGCAGATGAGCATACAGGAGGTAGCTATCACCTCTGGAGGTCACAGTGGGAAAAGCAGCGGCCACCAGGGATCCAACAGTGGGATTGTTCCAGACTTCTAGTTCTCCATAGTTCGCTGAGGCCCCACAACCCCCATCTGGTGCCATTATGCAGGCATCCTACCCCATTCATCTTTATAATGTCACCATTCATTTCCTTCAGCGCAATGATGGAGTCTCTGCTTATTCAGTTAATTTGTTTGGGTGTCTGTATAATATCTGTCCCTCCCCAAGGCTGAGCGCTCTGCGCGGGGCACAGACTAGCAGGGACTAGTCCTCAATAAGGGCTTCCCAGGTGGAGCTAGTGGTAAAGAACCCGCCTGCCAAGTCAGAAGACATAAGAGATCCGGGATCGATCCCTGGGTCAGGAAGATCGCTTGGAAGAGAGCACGGCAGTTCACTCCAGTATTCTTGCCTGGAGAATCCCATGGACAGAGGATCCTGGTGGGCTAAGGTCCATAGGGTGGTGAAGAGTTGGACGAGACTGAAACAACTTAGCACAACACAGCACAGCACTCCATAAATGTCCCGGGAATAAAGAAATCTCTAACTAATACAATTATGTAAAGTTTAAAAATAAAATAAAATTAAAAAAAAAAAAGAAAAGAAATCTCGCTGGGGCTGGCGCCCTGTCTGTAGAGCAGGCGTCTCTGCTTCTGGGCTTGGAGACACCTTCTGCCATGCCACCCTCTGGACCACATCCCCAGCGCCTGTTTGGGGACCCACAGATCTGCCTTAGAACTTGACTCTGTCCATGGGTTGCTTGGAGCTTCTGTGTCAGGTGCCTGCCCTGCTGGGACCCCCTGCCCCGAGTGGCGCTTACTGTACCCACAGGACACTGGGCCCTGGAGATGGCCAAGCTGATGGAGCAGCTCCACCCCTCACTGGCAGTGTGGACTTGGGCCAGTCATCGCCTCTCTGGAAGCCTCAGTCCCCTCACCTGTAAAATGGGGTGAATTCCACTAATCTCTCGGGGTTGTTCCAAAGATGAAAGGAGACAACGGATGTGCCTAGCGCACAGTGGGTCCTCAGGAAATGTCGCTTCTGCACTACGTGCAGTTAGCTCAGAGGTGGAATCTGATCCTGTCTCACCTGGATGACCTGCTTTTACCTTCAATGATTCCCAGGTGAGCCCTAACCTCCTCCCTCAGTCTGTTCCTAGGAGACCCACTCTTACCTGTCAATGCTAATCATTTTTTTTAATTTGTTTTGTTTTGGGCTGCCCTGGGTCTTAATTGTGGCACGTGGGATCTTTTGTCACAGTGCGCAGGCTCCACAGCTCCTGGGCTCAGCGATTGAGGCGTGGGGCTTAGTCACCCTGTGGGCATGTAGGACCTTAGTTCTCTGGCCAGGGATCGAACTTCGTCCCCTCCATTGCCAGGTGGATTCTTAACCACTGGACCACCAGGGAAATCTCTGTCAACACTTATTCACTGGTTAAGTGCTCTGCTTTGACCCCTTGTCAGACTCAGATACCTCCCGTGTTGCCTACAACACAGACACCCATCTGGTGTCCTAAGGCTTAAGAACATAATGGTGTCGATGCATGTCTGAGGGACAAATGTAGGAAGCCCTGCCCTTTAGCGGCAACTTCCTAGCCCTCGATTTCAAACACGGGACAGTGATACGGGGCTGAGTCCATCTGTCCTGTGTCTCATCCCATTTCTCCCAACTGAGTGCCCTTTGATTATATAATAAATAACACTATACTTCTCAAAGCCTCACTTCTCTCCTCTGCAAAATGGGTAGAATTATAGAATCTGTGAGAATTTCATGAAATAAGGTAAATGCTTTGCAAAGAGCCAGGCTTTAGTAAGTGCTCAGGAAGTATTAACCATTATGGTTGTAATTGCTTTTTACCCGTTATATTGTGAAATCTAATTCACAGAGAAAAGCACACAAAACAGAAATGTTTACTGTAATAAATGATCACAAAACCACATGGGTCAGTGACTAGAACACTGCTTGCCCCTAAGAAACCCCTCCTGCCCCACTCTTAATTCTTATATCCTCTTTTCTTCATAAATTTAATCCCTTTCTAGATTTTTATGATCCTGTTACCATTATTAATAATAATAGGCAAATGAAAAAAGAATGCATGGCTGCCCCATCCGCACCCAGCCAGGCTCCTGGACCCCTGGCTGCCTCCGCCCTGGGCACGGAGACTCCCCATCCATTTCCCAACTCTAGCTTTGGCTGTTCTTTAAATAACCAGCTTGTTAGCAAAATAGCAGCAGTAACACCTCCCTCGCTGCCACCCAGGCCTCCATCTTTCAGCGCAGTGCTGACGGCTGTGCTCCCAGCTCGTGCCAAGGAATCCCGTTCTCCGTCACTGGGCCACACATGCCATGGGCTGCCAGCTACGCTGTGTTCTTGGCGGCCAAGATCCTGCCCCCCTGGCTGAGCCCGGCCGGTGGGGGAGGGGGCAAGTCAGCACAGAGCGGCAGTAATTTGAGGGAAGGACTAGAAGGTTGCCAGATGAGTCCTCTCCCCCAGGTCCATGGCTCAGTCTCCCCATCAAACTCCCACAGGGTCACCAGGAGCTTAACTGAGATGATGAAGACAATGAAGCATTAGCACAACACCACCATGTCCATGCTCAGTCACTCAGTCATGTTTGACTCTTTGTGATCCCCATGGACTGTAGCTCACCAGGCTCCTCCATCCATGGAATTCTCCAGGCAGTACTGGAGTGGGCTGCCATCTCCTCCTCCAGGGGTCTTCCTGATCCAGGGATCAAACCTGCATCTCCTGTGTCTCCTTGCACTGGCAGGCAGATTCTTTACCACTGAGCCACCCGGGAAGCCCAGCACAATGCCCGGCACATAATAACTGCTCATGAAATGCCCTGCTGTCATTCAGGCTGCACCTGTCACATACTTAGTCCCTGGGGAGGGCATGCAGGACCCTGGGGACCACCAGGAGTATCTGCCAAGGATTAAATCCCACAGACACAGCTCTCAGACCAGGTGGCCTTAGGACATTTTTTTCCTGCGACAGCTTCTCAAACAAATGCAAAAGCTGTCTATGGTCACTACAACAGCCTGGCCAGGACGGCGGAGCTGGGTTGGGGGTTAGCAAATTAATAGGGTCCTTTACATGGTCATTAGTATTAAGTGGGCATCACACAAGTGTGTGGCTCTTGTTCCTGAAGAAGCACTTCTATAAACGTTATCCACAGCAAACTTCCCAGCTTTTTATTAGCCTATGATATTTGCCTATTATCCATATTTATGAGTCTTTTCCCTTCTCATAACCATTCCATTAAGGAGGTTGATCAATTGTTGGCAGATGAGAGAATGGGGACCAGAGGGGCTGGCTGCCCTGCTGAAGGTCTGAGCGGACCGCCAACTCTCTGGGGTCAGCAGGGACCAGTGGCTGCCCAAACGCCAGTGGGCTCTTGGGTCCCACTGGGGTCTGGGTGGAGGGAGGTAAGAGGGTCTTCCCTCCTCTCTATCTTTCCTTCCTCCCATGAAGACATGAAGATTTACTGTCTACCCACTCTGTGCCAGGCCCAGCTGCTGACTGTCCGGTGGGGAAGGAAGCAATTGTTCCCAACCCTTGAGTTGCTGAGACCAGACAAGGAAATCGATCGTGAACCAACGACCCCATGTCATGGTGAGTGATAGCAGATGACCCTGGGCAAGCCCCTTGAGCACCTTTGAGCCTCGGTTTCCTCATCTGTGAATTCGTCACACCTACACAGCCTGGGGACACGGCAGGAGAGTGAGATGCAGGAGAGGGGTGCCTGGAGCTGTGGCTGGTGACCAGTGGGGTGACCCTGTCAGGGTCCTTGTTGCAGGAAGGGTGATGGGGCCAGGTGTGGGTGCACAGAGGCATCCTCAGATGGATGTCAGA
This sequence comes from Bos mutus, assembly GCF_027580195.1. Classification (NCBI taxonomy): domain Eukaryota; kingdom Metazoa; phylum Chordata; class Mammalia; order Artiodactyla; family Bovidae; genus Bos; species Bos mutus. Next base: position 49,816,739 of record NC_091629.1, on the reverse strand, counting down.
GATGCTGCAGGGCTGGGCACCTCGTCCATGTTGGGGTCAGGCACCATGGGCACTGCAAGGGTGCCAGCAGAACAGGCTGGAGGGGCAGGAATGATGTGGCTCCCCAAGATTCAGGAACTCTGAGGACCTCATCTCAGCCCCCCATCCCGCCAGGGGCCCCAGAGGTTCCATGGTTTCCAGCCCAGCTGGCTATTCCCCTTCCCTTCTTGAGCCTGTGTCACCAACCCCCCAGCCCCTTGGGTTTGGAAAGAGCTGGCTTTGGAGATGGATAGCACTGGGCTTTCTCTGCCTCCTTGGGCAAGTGGTTTCTCCACTCTTAGGCCGTTTCCTTTGTAAAAAATGGGCACAATCACTGCATCCAACTTGTGGGTTGCTGGGAGGACTGGATGAGGCAGGGGGTCACACTATAAATTGAGCACAGACACACAGAAGCTCTCACTGAGGTCCCTTCACCAGCACGTGGGCGCTGCTAGGTGGGAAGACTGGGCATTTCCCAACCCATGCCAAGTGCAGGTTGGTGGGTGAGCAGCCCTGACTCCAAGTGCCCAGGCTGCAGCCGTGGTTACTTACCCACCCGGGAGCTATGTGCAGAGGGAAATTGGGAACCAGTCGGAAAGCAGCAGGTGGCGTCACCTCAGGAGCAGGCGCTGGACCGAGGGCTAGCACACACATCCTCTGGGCACTCGATCAGAGGCGCTGGCGGAAAGCAGCATGGGACAGGGCCCTCCAGCACCTGGAGTGACCAGGTTCTGAGGGGGAGGCACGGGAGCCTGCAGGAATGAAAGGGAAAGTGTTAGTCACTCAGTCGTGTCCAACTCTTTGCGACCCCATGGACTGTAACCCACCAGGCTCTTCTATCCATAGGATTTCCCAGGCAAGAATACTGGAGTGTGTAGCCATCCCTTCTCCAGGGGATCTTCCCGACCCAGGGATTGAACCCTGGTCTCCTGCATTGCAGGAGGATTCTTTAACATCTGAGTCACCAGGGAAGCCTCCCCGCAGGAATGAAGGGGGATGTCAATGAGGAGGTGGCTAGGGGTAATCCCGGGACCCTGAGACCCCTGGGTGGACCCCGGGGATGCTGGGGAAGGGGACACCATGGAGCCATCAGGATAGAAATGCAAGTGTCTGTACAACACCATCCCAGCTACATGGGCCCCCACATTGTTTATCAGAGGCAGATTTGCATGTCATGCATATTTATGATGCTTTCCCCACCACCCACAGAAATCCCACAGCAGCTGGGAAGTTGGGGTTCCAAAGGCTCCGATCCTCCCCCTCTTGCTTGTCCCTCTTTTTCCCTGGATGGGGGCGGTCAGGAAAGGGGCCAGAGTCACAACAGTCCTGAGTTCAAATCCCAGATGAGCCCTCGCTCGCTGGGTGACAGTGGGCAGGCAGCTACCCCTTTCCGAGCCTCAGTGTCCCTGCCTGCCCAAGGGAAATTAAAGTGCTTCCTCTGAGGGTTTCAGTGAGGACTAGGACGATAACGCAGGTAGAATACCTGGCATCGAGTCTGTGCCTGATAAAGGCTTGCAAGCTGGCTCGGTCCCTGACCCTGCACTTGGAGCAGGAGGTGTTGCCTCACCATCCCAGCACCTCCCACATCACACGTCTCATCTCGTCTCACAAGAGAGGCCCAGGGAAGCCAGGTGTCCCTTTCCACCCGCCTCTGCTGAACAGGTGCCGTGGTCCCGCTTGGATCTTTAAGTCAGCAGGAACCAGGCTCTCCTGGAGGAGAAAAAGGCTCCCCCACCCCCACCATTCCACACCCATGCTCCCAGGAGCCTCTGGGTCGCTCTGGAGGTTTCAGGGGAAGCCCCCGCCCTAGTCCTCTCAGCCTCAGGTGGAGCCATGGAGACACCGAGCTGACATGGAAACATAGAATCCAAGGGGTGGGGCTGGGATCCTAACTCAGACCTCCCCCTCAGACCCAGGAGAAGGGGTCCAGGGGTCAGTTCACAGCAAGAATATGGAGAAAGGGACAGTGGTCGGTGGAGGAGGCTTGTCTTTTTCTCCTGGTGTAACCAGGACCCTGGAAAGCCCTCACGCTCTCTAACCTCCCTATGTCTGCACCTCTTTTGACCTCATTTCCCCCTCACAACCCTACAGTGTAATCTGCATTTTTCAAAGGAAGGGACTGGGGCTCAGAGAGCTTCAGGAATTACCCCCACTGAGGACGAGTCGGGGTATCTGATTTCAAGACCTGGCGCTTAACCCTACCCAACGTGGCTCTGCCTCCCCAAATGGGGAAATCACCACCCCAGAAAAACAGGCGTAACCATCTGGATGAGAAGTGTTTAAATAGCAGAAAAGGAAAATACTGAACTCCAAAACATTCTGAATTAGCAGACACAAATTCTTAAAAGATTTCAAGATGAACCATGAGGCGTGAAAATTGCCAGTACATGAAAATCCAGGGCTGGGGAGGATGTGTGCCCGACCACGCTGTCACTCTGAGCCAAAGTCAGCTAGAACCCAGAGTGGAAGGAAAAGAGGAGAAGGCCGAGGGAGGGGCAGGGAGTCCCAGGGCTGGCCTTGGAGTCGCCCCTCAGCTTCCTTACTGAGGGGCGGGGGCAAGGCTCTTCCAGACTCCCCGCTTTACAACAGGTGGGAGAAGCACGCGAGACAGCCTCTGAGGTTCTCGCCGGTTCTGACGATGATTAAGATTCCGGTTCTTCCAACAGGGATGAACCCCCAGAACATTATGTTAAGTGAAGAAGCCAGTCACAAAGGACCACATGGTACATGATTTCACTTATATAAAATGTCCAGAACAGGCAACTCTGTGTGGACAGGAAGTAGATGAGTGGTTGCCAGTCGGGGGCGGGGGGGATTGGGAGAGGGTAACAGTTAAGGGGTTCATGGTTTCTTTCCAGGATAATGAAAAGACTCCAAAGTGGAATGTGGTGATGGATGCGCAGCTCTGTGAATATGCTAAAAGCCATTGAACTGGACACTTTACATGAGTGAATTGTATAGTATTCTATAGAATTCTATATAGTCTATAGAATTCTTTATTGAATTCTCTCAATAAAGCTGCTAGAACAAACCAAACTAAAAGAAAGGTTCTGTGACTTCCCAATGGACAGCGGTCCTCTGGGAGGTAGGGGTTCCCTTGGGGGTTTTTCCACTATGGCCTGGGAAATCAGGGAGCATTTTTCTGAGAATTTCTCAACACAGAACCCTCCATCCCAAAGGCCTTTGCATTTGACTTTCACCTCCTCCAGGAAGCCCTCTCTGACCTCCCAGCCAGGCCAAGTCCCCAGTTCCTAGGACTCCCTCAGTTTCTCACCACTTATCATGCTGATGTGAGGAAGCCATAACTATGATCACTGGTTGACACTGCTTCCTCCATCAGACTGGGAGCTCCTTGAGGGCAGGACCATCATCACTGGCCATCACTGTCAATGCTCAGCACAGTGCCTGGCACACAGAAGGCGCTCCAGAAATGTTTCCTGATTGGACGAATGGATCAAAATTTCAATGCACACTTGATTTCTGGTCCTGGCTTCACCTCATTCCAGCTGAGCGATCCTGAGCAAACCTCTAAGTAACCTCCGAGAGTTTCAACAACCACCACAGAGAGCAGCCAGGTCATTAACAGGGCTGATGGACATGAAAGGTACTTCATAAAGCAGCTTCGGCCAGCGCCCCATCACAGTCAGTGTAGCCCCCTCCTTCCAGCCACTCAGGCTCAGGCCCTGGAGTCACCTTGATGCCTCTCCTTCCCTCACCCTCCCACATTGAAGCCCTCAGCCGCTCCTGCTGAAGCCACCTGCACAACGGATCAAGAGGCGGGGCACCACCTGTGCTGCTGCCAGTGCCGTGGGCTCAGCCACCATCACTTCCTACCCGGATCAGCCACGTTCTCTCTTGTCTCCTGCTTCTGCTCTGGCTCCTGACACAAAAGCCAGAGGAATCAGGCTAGAACCCAAGCCAGAGCCTGCGCCTCCTCTGCCCTCCATGGCCTCACTTAATCTCAAGTAAAAGCTGACAGCCCCACAGATGCCACAGGTGGCCCCCCCCCACCTCTGAATCTCCCCTTTACTCTTTGCCCACTCCCTTTGCCCCAGCCACTCTGTCCTCTGTGGCACGCTTAGGCCTCAGGCCCTTTGCACGTGCTCTCTCTGCCTGGGAAGTCTGTCACCTAGGTGTCCGTGAGCCTATCCCCTTACTTCCTTTAGCTCTTTGCTGAGACCTGACCTTGTCAATGAGAGGCAGTTCAGCACAACAGTTAAGACTCTTTTTGTTTGTTTGTTTTGGCCATGCTATGTGACTTGTGGGCTCTTAGTTCCCTCACCAGGGATTGAAACTGTGACCCCTGCAATGGAAGCATGGAGTCCTAACCCCTGGACTGTCAGGGAATTCCCTCAATAGTTAAGACTCTTAACAGAAGAGCATGGACTTAAAATAAAAATCCAGGTTCTGCGAGTTATACAGCTGAGTGACTGTGGGCGAGTTTCTTAACATCTCTGTGACTCAGTTGCTTATTCCTATAATGAGAATAATTACAGCACCTTCCTCGTAAAGTTGTGAGGTTTAAATGAATTCAGTGAGCACAGCCTTGATGGCTGCCCAGCCATTCCACCTAACATTCCCAGTCCCTCCATGCCTTATTGTTCTCCTAGGCACGTATCACTTTATAACAGGATATGCAAATGAGTAATTTATCCCAATTACACCCTGCTCCTCCCACTAAAATGTCGGCCCCGTGAGGCTGAGAGTTAGGTCTACGCAGTTTATTGCCAGGTCCCCCGTGCCCGCCACAGCACCTGCACTCAGAGGTGCTCAGGGAAGACATCACTCAACAAATGTTTTTGGTGCTGAATAACTATTTATTAGCTAATTGTCATGAGCTCTGGGTTCCCCCTCCTTCCCTATCACAGACATTTCCTTCTCTCTCCACCCCAGCCTGTCTCATGGAGTACCAAGTCTGCAGAACCAAATTCCCACTGGCAGCTCTGCCCACTGCCCTGTGGACACCTCACGCGTCACATGTCAGGGTCTCTTCTGCAGAGACCCTGCCCTCTGATAGCATCATCTAACCAGGTACCTGGAACCAGCTCACCCTCTTTGATAACCAAGATGCCAGGGGGTTCCTGTATACCTTCCTCCTCTCCCACTACCTGTCACATTCCCTTCTCTTTATGCCCAGTGAAAGTGAAAGTTGCTCAGTCATGTCCACCTCTTTGTGACCCCATGGATATAGTCCATGGAATTCTCCAGGCAGAACACTGGAGTGGGTAACTTTTCCCTTCTCCAGGGGATCTTCCCAAGCCAGGGATTGAACCCAGGTCTCGCACAGTGCAGGCGGAATCTTCACCAGCTGAGCCACCAGGGAAGTCCCTTTATGCCCAGAGTCACCCCCTGTCTGGGTCACCATGATCCCTCCTTCAGACCATGGAACTAGCTCCATGGTAGCCACCCCCCCTCCCCCGCCGGGTGCCCTGCTTGCTGTCTCCCTCAGTCTGACACCTTATATCAGTTGGGAGAATCTTTCCAAAACACAAGAGGAACAAATGAAAGCCTTCCTCTGTGAGCCTAGAAAGTCAAAATCCTTGTTGACACAAAACAAACAAACAAACAAACAAACAAACCAAGTAGGGGCTCTGGGTTCCCTTGTGGCTCAGCTGGTAAAGAATCCGCCTGCACTGTGGGAATCTGGGTTTAATCCCTGGGTTGGGAAGATCCCCTGGAGAAGGGAAAGGCTTCCCACTCCAGTATTCTGGCCTGGAGAATTCCCTGGACTGTATAATCCATGGGGTTACAAAGAGTCGGACACAGACTGAGTGACTTTCACTTCACGAGCAAGGGCTTTTCAAAAGACTCCAACTCAGGACTCTTCAAATAATGAATGACCTCACCAATCTTGCCATCCCAGGCCTAGGTAAAATAGTATTTGTCATACGAAAATTTAATTTACACAGAACCTTTTAGCTCCATAAATATTTGTGGAGTTGAAATGAAAAGACAGTTTTTAAAAATAGCATTTATAGAGTTTCCTCATGCAACTGGGGGCTTCTCACACTCCCACATCTCATTTACTCCTCTCAGCAAACCAGGTTGGTGGTGTTGATTCTGGTTTCCAGGTGAGGCGACTGAGGCCCAGAGAGGGGAGGTGACTTGTCCCAAGTAGCACAGCGCCCAGATTACCCCAGAGTCCTCCCAGACCCTGGAGTCTGTGGTCCCAGCGTGCTATCAGGGCAGAGAAAGGGTGTTGAGCCTCCTGTTCTGCAGCTGACTGGCTGCCACAGGCTCTGAGGCCCGCAGAGCATGTGGACATAACCTATTTTCACTTCCTGCCTTGGACTATGCAGTTTCCCTGCTCAGGGTAACCCTCATCAGACTGGTCAAAACCTCACCACCCTTCATGGCCCATTTCCAGCGTGGCATCTCCTGCCTGCGCCCCCTTGGCACTAGGTCCCGACAGCACACCGCCTACAGTGGTTGATGGAGGTTTGCAATATGGCAGGGCCCTCCCGTCTCTTTTAGTGTCCCTCCTGGCTGCTCCTCTACCTCAGGGGCCATGGTTCCTCCACCTCCCCTATCAGCTTGTCCTCCAGCCCTCAGTCCTGAATCCATATGATCTCTTAAGTCTCTCTGAGGCCAGCCCTTGCCACTGAACTTGACCAAAGCTCATCTCCCCAGCTACCTCCCAGGCCTTCCTTTCATGGGCCCTTCAGGCTCCCACATGTGAAACAGACCTTGGCAGCTTCTACCCTAAACCTGCTCCTCCCTGAAAATACCATGATCCTCCCAAGTCCTGAAAAGCTAGAAAACTGGCCATTGTTCTGGACCCTTCCCTGCCCCTCAGCTCTCTGTGCAAGCCCTACTGATTCTGTCCTTAAATGTCTTCAAACCACTGATGCTCTATACACCATTCCCCTGCACTCAGTTCAGCAGCCACGGGCATTTGAGCACAAGCCACCTGTCCACCCACACTCTATCCATCCATCCAGTTTCCCAACCTCCACCAACTTCTACTCTCCCGTTGACTCACCATCCATTGACACTACCCATCCTTCCATCCACTCACTCATCCACCCTCCAATCCACCACTCGTAATTTACCAAGACCTGGAATGCTCCAAGCTATGTGCCAGACGTTGTGATACAGAAAGGACTTAGGCCCGGTCCTTGGCCTCAATGTGCTCACTCTAGAACTGGGTCCCAAAGGATAAACAGGACTCTGTGGAGCACCAAGGAGAGAAGGGGATGAACAAGGGCACAGGCATAGGAAGGAGACATCTGGGGTCTCTGAGGAACTGGACCAGATAGGTGGGGAGTGACTCAAAGTGAAGGCAGAAAGACTCATGGAGACCAGCTCTGCAGGGACTTTCCAGACCAGGTTAGGAGTCTGTTGGAGTGGGTAGCCATTCCCTTCCCCAGGAGATCTTCCCGACCCAGAAATTGAACCCTGGTTTCCTGCACTGCAGGCAGATTCTTTACTGTCTGAACCACCAAGGATGCCCAAGGGAGTCTGTACTTTATTCAAAGCATATATTCTGGGGCCTGGGATCCGTCTCCTGCTCTACCACCTCATAACTGTGTGACTTAGAACAAATGTCCTCAGTGTTCCCCATCTGTAAAATGGTAAGAACAACATACCTATTATAAAGAGATGTTGTGAGGAGGAAATGAGTTAATGCATCTGCATAGTACGTCCCTCATACTATGTGCTCTGTCTATAAACTTAGCACAGTGCCTGATACATAGAAAATTCTCTGTAAATACAGCTGCTAGTGTGTTCAGTTCAGTCACTCAGTTGTGTCCGACTCTCTGTGACCCCAGGGACTGCAGCACGCCCACGGACTGCAGCGTGCCAGACTTCCCTGTCCATCACCAACTCCCAGAGCTTGCTCAAACTCATGTCCATCAAGTCAGTGATGCCATCCAACCATCTCATCCTCTGTCGTCCCCTTCTCCTCCTGCCTTCAATCTTCCCCGGCATCAGAGTCTTTTCTAATGAGTCAGTTTTTCACATCAGGTGGCCGAAGAATTGGAGTTTCAGCTTCAGCATCAGTCCTTCCAATGAATATTCAGGGTCGATTTCCTTTAGAATTGACTGGAAGCCCCTTGAAATGATCAGGGCCCAAGGTAACACACGGATGTGCAATTTCTAGGCATTGATGAATGCTGTCCAAGAGAACTCTCTGCAGTGATGGGAATGCTCTCCCCTGCACTGTCCAATAGAGGCCATGGGCCACATGCAGCACTGAAAGCCCAAAATGTGACGAGTGCAACTAAAGAACTGAATTTAAATGAAATTTAAATTGAAATAGTCCCAGGTGCTTCGGGGCTACCCTATTGGACAGCACAAAAAGACGGCATTTAGCATCCTCGACCTCGACACGGCATTTCTGGACAGTCACACTGCTGGAGCCACAACTGATAAAGCATTTTGACATTTCATTGGAGAGACTTCTACCATGCACCAGCCGGTCCCTGTTTTTACAAGCAGAGGCTACCCAGCACCCTCATGTTACCTGCTTCTCTACAAGCCAAGGTCATTCGAGAACTCCTTGCCAAGTTCCTGCTCTGGGTCAGGCACTGAGCCAGATACGGAAGAATGATGCGCTTGTCCCCACCCCCAAGGAGTTCAGGCTGGCGGGAAGGGACATGTCCTTCCTTAGGGTCTGTGACTGAGGGGAATGGGTCCAAGAGTGAGGTTTATATACATCTGGGGAGGACAGGGTGACTCACTCAGCTGGGAGAGTCTCTGAGAAGGCTGCACGGAGGAGAGACACGGACAGGGTGTAACAGCTCCTTACAGTTTGCAAGGCACATTCACATCCACAGTCTCATCTGCTCCTGACTCTGGTCCCACAAGGGAGTTCAGGCCTGGCCTGGTTTCTGGCTTTCTGTGCCCCAGATTCACATCAGCACCTGTTTCTGGAAGGAACCCTGAGCTGGGCCCCAGCCCTATGCCCTGCCACGTGGAGGCCAAGACCCCACAGTGTGTAAGGCCAGAGCTTCTCTGAAACCTCCATAGCAGCTTCTCGGGGAAGGTTCACCCAGGACCCAGCCAGCTGGTGTCCAGCGGGTTTTCCATCCAGGATGGGGAGATCAAATGTTCCCTAAATCCTCCAAAGGGCCAGTCTCATAAGTCCCTAAACTTTCTGGCAACTCTGATGGGACCCAGGGGCCCCCTCACTGGCCACCTGGTCTCCTCCTGGCCCCCTGACTTTCGGAGGCCAGGGAAGATCTTCATTTTAATGTCATTTCCTCATAATCCTTTCATTTCTCTTCTGTGGTCTCTAGGGCCCGCCGCCGTGGCCCCTTTTGCCTGCCCTACTTTTCTCTTTTCTGAATACTGGGAGGCGTTTCTCTGCACTTCCTGAAGGTGCTCCGGCCTGGAGGACCCAGGCAGTTCCAAGCCTTCCATCTTCCCCTGTTAACACTGAACCCAGGTGATCTCTCCTTCAAAGCCTCATCCAGTCTGGAGCCCCTCTGATTCCTCACGGTAGCTTTGGAGCAGAAGGCAGGGGACACTGTGCCCCACAAACAGACATTTCTTGAGCCCCTATACTAACCTGTGCACACAGATTGGCTTAGTCTGGGTCACGTGCTCTATCCCTGGGTTAGGGAGGTAGAGAGTTTCCAAGCAACCACATGGCTTCCCAGTGAAAATTAGGGCCTTGCACGATGGTGGAAAAAAGAGAGCAATGCAAGAAAAGCAAAAGTACATGTCCCTATAAAAACTTGTGCATGAATATTCATAGCAGCATTATTCATAATAGCCCCAAATCCAAATTTCCATCAAGCAGTGAACAGTTAAAACAAAATGTCATATGTCCATAAGATGGAATACTACTCAGAACTAACAAGGAATGAAGTACTGATATGTGCCACAATGTAAATGAGCATAAAGAATATGCTCTCTGACTTATTTCACTCTGTATGACAGGTTCTAGGTCCAAAAACAAATATTGTATATTAACGCCTACATGTGGGATCTAGAAAAATGGTACAGATGAACCTGTTTGCAGGGCACGAATAGAGACACAGATGTAGAGAGAATGGACGTATGGGCCCGGGAGGGGGTGGGTGAGATACAGTGAGAGACTGGGATTGACATATGTGCACTGCCACGTGTAAAATAGATAGCTACTGGGAACCTGCTGTACGGCACAGGGAGTCCAGCTTGCTGTTCTGTGGTGACCTAGAGGGGTGGGATGGAGGGGCGGGAGGGAGGTTCAAGACGGGGGTGGGTATATGTAAACACATAGCTAATTCACTTGGTTGTACAATACTGTAGAGCAACTCTACCCCAGTTTAAAAAGACAACAACAGACAACATGCTAATTGGAGGAAGCTAAAAGCTAGATGCAAAGACTACATATTGTATATTTCCATTTATAGGAACGTTCCAGAAAAGGTAAAAACTAGAAAGCAGATCAGTGGTTGCCTAGGGTATGGGATGGGAGTGGGAATGACTTCAAGTGTACACAAGGAAACTTTGGAATTGTGGTAATGATTGCACCCTATGAACTTACTAAATCTCATCAAAATTCATAAGATAACTAAACTCTGCTGCTGCTGCTACTGCTGCTAAGTCGCTTCAGTCGTGTCCGACTCTGTGCGACCCCAGAGACAGCAGGCCACCAGGCTCCCCTGTCCCTGGGATTCTCCAGGCAAAAACACTGGAGTAGGTTGCCATTTCCGTCTCCAATGCATGAAAGTGAAAAGTGAAAGTGAAGTCACTCAGTTGTGTCCAACTCCTAGTGACCCCATGGACTGCAGCCTACCAGGCTCCTTTGTCCATGGGATTTTCCAGGCAACAGTACTGGGGTAGGTTGCCATTAACTAAACTCTAGGGTATGTAAATTATACCTCAATAAAGCTATTTTTGAAAAAGGCTGATGGGGGTAAAGGGGATACTGTGGCTACCAGCATCCATGCAGAGGATGGTGGTGCCGCTCACTAGTCAGGACGGGGAGGCAAGGGCAGGCTGGAGGGCAAATGCCAAGGTGCCCCTGGACACGCTGAGCAGGAGGTGCTTCTGGGACTCCGGGAGTCCATCCAGGAGAGCTCCAGGGAAAGGTCAGGATGGAGCTGGAGATCAGGGGATGGTGGGTGTTCAGGAGGACACTCAAGTGGGGGGACAGTGAAGCTGATGAGTCCCCATGAGGAAGTGTGGCCTGAGGACAGAAGGCAGACAGCACAGAGCCCTGAGAAGCAGAAATATTCAGCAGACCAGCAGAGGAAGGGAAACCGGCAAAACCTCGAGAGGCAGCAGCCAGGGCAGGTATCAGAGGTCCTGCTGGCGTGTGCCGATGGCCAGAGCCTGCGGGGCTGAGATGCGGCCACCTGGTGAACCACTGGAGAGTCCAGTGGCCTTGGTTCCAAGAAGGATGACCAAGGAAAGATGAGATGTGATCCAGGCTGCAGTGGGTGAGGGATACAAGGGGTCAGTGAGCGTAGTCAACACTGTTGAGAAACTCAGCTGGGGATGGAAGCGGGGCGGCCAGGGGCAGGGCAGAAATCAAAGACAAGCAGTGGGCGTGGTCTTCCACTGTCAGGTGTGGAAGAGGAGGAGACGCGGGTGGGGGCAGCTGCAGCCACTCTGAGCTCCAATCCCTTGCTGGAACGGAGCCGCCTGCCTGTCACTGGCGCCACCACACCCCAGTGAGCCACCCAGCTGCTCACACTGGAGAGAGACGGCTCCTCCCGGGGTTGGCTCCCAACCTGCCCCAGGGCACTGTCCACTGACCAGGACAGTGTGGTTGCATCTCAAGTGTGGCCAGCCTGGGCATGGAGGAGGCGGCATTGAATGGGGCAGAGGACAGCTCTTAGTCCCTGAGGCATTGTTGTTCTGGCCTTTTCTCCTGACTCCCCCACAGGGTCCTGGCCCATGGCCTTTTCTCCTGACTCCCCCACAGGGTCCTTGGCCCACTCCCAAATTCTGGGAGTGCTTTGTGTGATATTCCAAGTGGGCAGGGGTTCCCTGGCAGTTCAGTGGTTAGGACTCGGGGCTTTCATTGCTGTTTGGGGTTCAATCCCTGTTCAGGGAAACTAAGACCCCAAAAGCCAAGCTGTGCGTTGGCCAAATAAATGAATACATCAGGTTGGGGAAAAAAAAGTCAAGTGGGAGAACTTGCTTGGCACCACCTTCACTTTATGTCTAGGCATGGCCTCCCACCAGATAACCCAGATGCCCATCAGCCCAGGGTGCTGGAGACTGGCACCTGTCAGCCTCCTGTTTTTCCAGTTCTACAGTGTTCATCTGGTGGTTCAGACAGTAAAGAATTTGTCAGGAAGATCCCATGGAGAAGGGAATGGCAACCCACTCCAGTATTCTTGCCTGGAAAATTTCACAGACAGAGGAGCCTGGCAGGCTATAGTCCATGGGGTTGCAAAGAGCTGGACACGCCTGGGCGACTGTCAATCACTTGCTCATAGTGTTCCACTGGCTCCTCCACACAGCCCTGATAGATTGTCATCATTATCTCCCCTCTGGCTGACAAGGAGAAAGAGACTCAGAGAGGTTAGGTGGCTCAACTAAGGTTACGCAGCAAGTAGCAGAAGTGAGTTTGGTACCTAGGTCAACCTGCCTCAAGAGCCTGCTCCCTGTTCCCCACTGACCTTGACAAAGGGTGGGGAAAACAAAAGAGAAGGGCAGGAGGGGTGGGGAGGGGAGGACAGAGTTCAAAACGGCAAGTGGTGAAACCTCAGTTCTGCCCAGCTCCTGGGGTCAGGGTGACTCCTCGGCTATACAGTGAGCTCTTAGCCCCCTTGTGGCTGTCACCTGCTGGTTCTGTTACCAGGTGCTTACTGGAGATACCTCTGTCCTTTATGCTGAAAACAAAAATGCCCTGGGAAGGTCAGTAGCAGGGAAAGGCCATGGGGGCGGGGGGAGGGGGCTGGGGGGAGCAGAAATGGCCTCCTGTCTCAGGCCTGGCCCGGAGGCTCTGCACCTGGGGAATCCAGCCAAGCCCGGCCTACACGCTGCCTCAGCACTTCGCTGGGACAAAGGCCCAGCCTGAGGTCTTCTTGCCTCTCGCAGGAGCTGCCCCTTCTCAGTCATCCCAGCAGGACTTGTCACGGCTCTGCATGAGTCTCTCCTCATTCTCAGCTGGGGCCTCCCTGTCTGCATGTCCCCTCCAGGGAAGCAGCTCTCCAGGCCAGCTTTCTCCTGACCCTTAGCTCCCCTCCCCACCCCTCCTCCCTGCTTCCACACCTGCAGCCCCCCTGGAGTCTCATGGCCACCCCAGAGCCTCCACGGGAGATCCCTGAAGGATGGCTTCCTAGTTAGGGAGTCCAGACCTTCCGAAAGGAATCAGAGGCCCAGAGAGGGTAGGTGCCTAAGCAAGGTCACACAGCAGACAAGGTGGGGGAGGGGGAGGGAGGGACGGCAGCATGAACCTGGGCTTCCTGATCACCCAGCTCATTCCTGTGGCCCTTTCCAATAGTTTTCATGACAGAAAAGATTTCATTCTTCTGTACGTCCTTGTGTTATAACTCAGACCTGCAACCTAATTTTCAGTTCACCAGACAGATTTCCAGTCACTCAAGTGTTGCTCCCCAAAGTGACCATGGCTCAGTCCGCTTTCTGCCCACACGGGCAATCTCATACAGCTTTGTGGCTTTTTAACACTGTCTTTCTCTCTGCCCCTCCCCCTCCCCTTCTCTCCCTCCCCACATTCAATCCATCAGGAAATCCTGTCGTCCCCACCTCCAAAACATCTCCAGAATCCAGCCACCCCTCCACCTCTGCCGCCTGGTCCCAGCCACCATCATCTCGCTCCTGGGTCAGAGCTGTAGCCTCCCCAGGGCCTCCCTGCCTCCACTCTTGATCCCTTCAGCCTGGTCTCCACGCAGTAGCCAGAGGATCCTGTTAAAAGGCAAGTCTCTGCTCAAAGCCCTTGCTTGGGGCTCTCATCTCACCAGGAATGAAAAGACAAAGACCGTGCCTTGGCTTACAGGGCCAAACACCTCTGACCTCCAGAAGCCTTCACCTCCTACACTCTTCTATCAAGAACCCTCTGTTCCCCCTGTACTGACCTCCCAGCTTTTCTGCCACAATCCGTACCCACCCCAGGCCCTTTGCGCTGGCTGTTTCCACCACCAGAAGCACTTCTCCTTGGATATCCACACATGGCTCCCACCCTCCCTCACTTCCTTTAAGTCTGTGCCAAACGTCACCTCCTCAAAGAAACCATCCTAGACCTGGACCCCCCAGTCTAACTCTACTCTCATTCTCTATCCCTTCGTCCTGCTTTACGGCACGCATCGCCACCCAGACTGCAGTACTCGTATCTACTGGTTGGTTAAATGAGTCCCATCCCTAAAGTGAGCCCAGGAGGAAAGACAATATCCCTTTTTCCTACGGATGTATGCGGAACCCCCAGTCTGGTGCCTGGAACATAGAAGGTGCTTAATAAATATTTACAGAGCAAATGACAGAGTGAGACCTAGCACCTGCCCTCCTGTCTTGTAGGGTTTCTGCCATTTATAGCATCGTTACAACGACATGCCAGATCCTGCCAACTGGCAGAGCTGGCACAAGGCTAAGGGCGATGCCAGTGGCAGCAGGTGCTACTCGCTCCTCTGTACCATGTAATCAGGTCCCCCTAACTCTGAGAACTCTTTTCTATTATCCCCATTTTAATGAGGGAACTGTAGGCTCGGAGAGGTGAAAGTACCTGTCTGAGGTCAGATGGCCAGCATGCATTAGAGTTGGGATTATAATTTACATCTGTTGGGCCCACAGATCCCCACCGCCAAGGCTAGCTGCCCTGGCCTGGCATCCAAACTCCCAGGTCCTCAAGGTTCCTGAGTTAGGGGCTCATGGTGCTGCCAGGTAATAGCAGGATGAGGTCTTCCTGGTGGGAGGAACAGTGCCCCTCCCAACCTCAGGACCAGCCTCTGGGAGCAGCAAAGTCCTCACGCCCCAAGTAGGAGGAGTCAGGCGTCAGTGACTGCAGCCTCAGCAAAGGGGAGATGGAACCCTCAACACACATCACCTCCCTGCATCTGCTGCCGGGGCACAGAATCATCACCTACTGTATGCAGAGGTCTGTGCTGACCCTTGTGGGAATGAAGGGATATCACCCGCCACTCCCTCCCCACCTGCTGGTGCTGTGGGCAGGCAAGCCCCTTGTCAGTCATCAGAAATAACAGGTGAGTAATATCAGGTCCATTTTACAGGCCAGGAAAGTGAGGCACACATTTTTGTCAAGCACCTGCCAATCCAGCTATTTAATACTTTAAAAAAATGTACTGTATTTTTTCAAATATTTCTCCTTTATTTATTTCAGCTGGACCATGTAGCTCTTAGTTCCCTGACCAGGAATCAAACCTGCACCCCCTGAAACCTCCACCTCCATGGAAGCATGGAGGCTTAACCACTAGACCACCAAAGAAGTCCCCAATCCAGGAATCTAAAGAGGCTGAATTCTGAGTCTCAGAAGTGTCAGGATGGGGCAGGTACTGGCACAAGGAGAGACTGTCCCCAGCGCCAGGATGATGGATGAGATCACAGGAGGCCACCCCACTGCCTTGTCCAGGAGGGACTGTTCCCAACACAACCCAGGTACTTGCTCAGGGCTCCAAACCCTGAGAACTCATCCACTACTTCATTTGTGCCTCCACATCCACAGGGGGACTGTCGCTCCAGCACCGAAGAAACTGGTGCCAAGAGTGGGAAGGAACTAGCCAGGCCCAAGGTCAAGTTGAGCAAGGGGGCAGACGCTGGGCACATGCCCACCTCCTGCATCCCTGAGTGGATCACCTTCCTGTTCCCAGGCACCTCCTTCAGAGACACATCTGGGGAAGCCACGAAGCCACCCAGGACTCTCATGCTGAAAGTGTGCCAATTGTGAGATGCTGGCGCTCTGTTCGCTTGGGAGTGAGGGGCTGGCACAAGCATCGCTGTGCCCAGTAGGGCAGGGAAGTGGGGGCTGAGATGGGGGAGAATGTCGATATGAGGAAGGTGGCCCATCTCCTGGGGACACAGAACAGGCTGGGGCTGCTGCTCTCCCAGAAACACCTTAGGGAATCAAGCTTCCCAAGAAATAGCTCTTGCTTACAGATGCAATGACCATATATTTTATTATCCAAACCAGGAACTTATGGAAAGGGAAGCTGTTAATAATTACTCCAGAAATGACCCGGGAAAATCATGACATGGGCACATCCATCATTGAACACCTACTATGTGCCAGGATGAATGCTGGATATTTTATGTTCATCATCACTTTTTGTCTGCATAATGACCCCTGAAAAGGTACTTCAGTCATGCTGGCCTCCTCTCTGCCCCTCTATCATGTCTGAGTTCTTCCCACTGGAGTCCCTGCTTTGTGCTAAGTACTGTAACAAGCTGCTGTGAGTGTTGGACCATAAAGAAGGCTGAGTGCCAAAGAGCTGATGCTTCTGAATTGCGGTGTTGGAGAAGACTCTTGGGAGTCCCTTGGACTGCAAGGAGATCAAACCAGTCAATCCTAAAGGAAATAAATCCTGAATACTCATTGGAAGGACTGATGCTAAAGCTGAAGCTCCAATACTTTGGCCACATGATGCAGAGCCAACTCATTAGAAAACACCCTGATCCTGGAAAAGATTGAAGGCAGGAGGAAAAGGGGACAACAGGACAAGATGGTTGGATGGCATCACTGACTCAATGGACCTGAGTTTGAGCAAGTTCCGAGAGATGGTGAAGGACAGGGAAGCCTGGCGTGCTGCAGTCCATGGGCTTGCAGACTCAGACATGACTGAGCGACTGAAAAACAACAACTGTAATAAGACACACCTCCTCACCACCAGGACCCCCACCCCCAACGTCATCAACCTTTTTCAGCTGCTGTGACTTCAGCATGGATACGTTTCATAGGGAATAGATTTCATTTCATAGGGAACTGATTTCAAGGTCAGGATATGGATGAGAAAGAGGAGAGAGGGGATGGGGAGGAACTGGGGCTCGGGAGGGGACTAATTGGGATCAGAGGTGGAATAAATAGGTCTTAAGATTTTGTAGTGATGGAAGGAAGGAAAACAGAGAAAGGTTAAGGGACTTGTATAAGATGTAGCATTCGAGGTCCCTGACGATTCACATAAACCCCACCCACTTCTCCGAATATATCATCTACTAGCTCATCCCACGCTGCATACCAGGCACAACCTGTTTTTCCTGCCCCCACCACTTTGTGTGTGCTACTCCCCCATCCTCGATACCATCTGCCAATCTCAGCTAGGGAACATCCTCCCCACTCTTCAAGGCCCGATGGATGCACCACTGCCTCCAGGAGGCTTTCCCTGATAGCTTCTCTCTAGGGTTTACCCTTCCCTCCCTTGAGATCAGCACCTTGTCCAGACTTCTGTGGAACAAGGCCTCAGGTCCTGCTGGGGTTGAACAGGACTGCCTTAGCAGCCCACCAACTCCATGCTTTCCAGGCAGTTCATCACTGAACCCCTTAAAGCAGCCACAACAGCCTCCCACCACTGATGACAAGCACAGGGTGCTCACAATACTGGACCCTGGACACTGCCTCTAGAGAGTTGGATCCCAGGGGTCTTGATGGGGCCAGCAATCTGCAGTGTCAAGTCTCTCCAAGGGATTTCAGTATATGGTAAATTTCAAGGCCTTCTGACAAGGCAGATGAGGAGTAAATGTCCACTGGAATGAAAACACCATAGAATCAGGAGGCGGCTGCCCCTGATGCCCTCAAGGAAAGTCCTCATGATGGGACTGGCAGGTGGATTCCACTCATTCATTCAATGTACATCAAGTGCCCACAAACCAGTAACAAAGACAACAGCTGACACTGGCTGGCACCTGCCACCTGCAAGGCTCAGTGTTCCTACCAACTGAGCAAATGTGCAAAGTAACCATCATTCTCCCCATCTCACAGGTGAAGAAACTGAGGCTCACGGAGAAATGACCTGCCTGAGGTCTCACAGCTGGTAAGTTGCAGAACTGGGATGTCAACCCAGGCCAGCTGGCCCTGGAGTCCATGCCATAGTGAACAACACAGTGTGAAATAGCCATAGGATATGGCCATAAACAAATGGCTCTGGCCCCAGTTTGTCTGCCAGCAGGGAAGAGACACCAAACACACAAAATGCATACTTTCAAATTATGGCACATGTAAGGAAGGAAAAGAAGCGATGCTTTCAGAAGACAATTGCAGGGGGACCTACTGCAGATCTCCCTGACGATGGTCCCTATGCCTCAGTTTTCTCATCTATATAATGAGGCAGTGGGGCCAGACGACCCCTGGGAACTTTCTAGCTTTCCTTCCTTTGGGCCTTGGTTTTCCCATCTATACCATGGGTTAGAGTGAGAGCAGAGTCAGTGGTGACCCCTTCAAACTCAGGGCCCCTGAGGGCTTCCCAAGGCCAAGTCACCCTGAGGTTCCTGGAGCCATGTCTTCAGGTATGCAACTGTCACCTGTTGCCATGGTGACCCTACAGCCTAGGATGGGGATGTGGTGATTCTGGGACCTGGAAGTGGTGCCCTGGCTCCTTCCCTTCCAGGAAGATGGGCCTTGTGTACAGCAGACTCATTGTGCCATGGGATGCAGTGGACGCTTGGCTTTGCTGGCTCATCCAGAGCCCTGCTATCCCTAGATGGTGAGGATGAAGTGGAGGGTCCCATCCCCCTAAAAAAACACCTGCCATCCAAGGTCCCAGGCACAGCTGAGAGCCAGTTCCCTACCTCAGGCCCTCAGCCTCCACCTGGTGGCCACTGAGCTCTATCCATGGTGCTGAAACCCCAACAGTGTTCATGAGACAGGGCTCCCCTTGGCAAACACTTCCAGGAGCCAGCTCTGCTGGGGTTTGGGAATTCAAGAGGAAAGATTAGCACTTAGGGACAAGCAGGGAGCCATGGCCAATCAGGCTCCACACTTTCCAGCACTGCGATCTCTGGATGGCCCTTTACCTCTCTGTGCCTCAGTTTCTCCAACGTAAAATGGGGGCAATAAGCGTATTAACCTCGAAGAGTCTGCAGTGAAGGGTGAATGCAGATGAATTACGTGGTGCATGGAGGGGCCCAACGAATGTTAGCTATTATTGTTGGATTGCGTATGTGTTATTACTTTGTGAGGCTGATTTTGATTGCGTGCCTGCTCTGTGCCTGGTCTTGCAAGAATTTTACCTGCTTTTACTCACACAAGTCCTGCAAAGTAAGTACTAAAATGAGAATAAGAATACAGACATTTTGAAGTTCAGAGAGTGAAGTTAGTTGCAGAAGATACACAGAAAGTGAAGTGGGGAGCAGAGATTCAGACCCATGGGCCTTCAAAGTCACTGAACCTATCCCATTCCACTTCCACTGTCCAGATGGGAAAACTGTGGATCAGGACCAGAGAGGGACCTGACTTACCTGGGACCCAGGAAACCCAGGATCCCATCACCCAGGTTCAAGCCAGAATGCCCCTGGCAAAGGGAATAGGACACCCCCATGTCCACAGCACCCAGAACGACAGGCAGGCAGCTCCCTCCATGGTGATACCTCTGTTCTGCTGGAGGGTCCTCTGTCAAAAGCAGAGACGTGAAGTGGACAGAGACAATGTGTGGCAGCTGCAGCCATGGGCCAACGGCCACTCACTGTCCGCCAGTGCCCTTGCCAGCAGGCATCTTAGTCCCAGGGAGAGGGCGGGGCCAGGGCAATGCTGCTAGGCCTCCCCACACCCCCCTGCCACCCCCCAGCTCTGGCCTGGTTTCCCAGCAAAGAAGAGACCCAGACATACACCCAAGCTCCTCCTGTCCCAAATTTCCTGCTGGATGGAGCATGTGCACACACACACAGACACATGCAGATATAGTTCAAATCCACCCAACAGGAGGCTCCCAGTAGCCTCAAAACCCCAATTTTTACCCTGGAGGAAGTACAGCCTTGATCTCTGGTTGGGGGTAAGGGGCAAGGGGAGGTATGAAAGAGTTGTGGGGCCTGGAAACCTGGCTTCCTATCCCAGCTCTGCTCCTTCCAAACTGGGTGACCTTGAGCAAGTCATCAAGTTGTCTGATGCAGTATCACCTCTACTAAACGGAGTTCCTGGGACTTCCCTGGTGGTCCAGTGACTGAGACTCCATGCTCCCAATGCAAGGAGTCCGGGTTCGATCCCTGGTCAGGGGACTAGATTCCAAATACTGCATCTAAGAGTTCACATGCTGCAACAAAAGGTCCCACTCGCTGCAACTGACAATCCCCTGAGCCGCAACTGAGGCTTGATGCAGCTAAATAAATAAATACTATTTTGAAAAACAGGGTTCCTGGGTCCTAGAGAGGGGCATCATGGGGATCATGGATTGGAATGGGTTCTGAGACATTAGAATTGGTCGCTGCCCCCAGGGTGGAGAGAGGTTTAAAGCAGAATCATAGAGACAAATCTCAGCTCTGGGGTTGGGTCATCCTCAGTCACCTTTGCCCCAGGGTCGACAGCAGCCACCCTCTCAGGCTCCCCACTTTCCCCTGTGCCTCTCCAGGTCACTTTTCATGAACAGGCAGGAAGGCTCTTTGGAAAATGGAAAGCAGAGCTGTTCATATACCTCCAGAGCCTGCCTAAGGGGCTTAGGATGAGGTCCAAACCCCTGGCTGGGGCTTGGAAGAACCCCTCAGGGTCTAATCAGGCCCCACTCTTTGCAGCAGCATTACTAACCCTGCCCCTCCCCTTCAGCCCCTGGAGCCACCCTGCCCTCCTCGCTCTTCCCTGAAAAATGCACCAGCCTCTGTCCCACCTCCAAGCTCTAGCCTCCGCGGGTGGCTCCACTCAGCTTACTCTCTTCCTACCTTCACATGACTGGCTCCCTCTCATCCCGCAGGACTTAGCCCCAATGCCAGCCCCTTTGAGTGGCTTTTCTTGGCCAGTCTGAAGTCGACAGGACCTCCCAGCACCAAACACCAGCTCTGGCTCTTGGTTTCTGCTGCACGTTAGAGGAAGAAGACTCTGCTGGCAAACGGCAGGGGTACAAACGTGTGCACCAGGCAGCTTGGGGCGAGTGAGCGGCAGAGTACCAAGTCCTGATGTTGAGGAATCCCTCTACCGAGTGGCCCTGGGCATGTCACCTGCCCCCCGTGGGCCTCAGTTTCCCAGCCAGGACGATGGGTCAGTCTTGACATCCCTTCTAGGCAGCCATGGTAGCCTCCATCCAGGCCCTACTCTGCTTGGCCCGTTTTTCTCAGGCTTCGCTGAGCTCAGACAGTTGCTCCGCGAGGGCTCCAATCCCATAAATCACAGCTAATTCCACCGATGGGGGCAGCTACTGGCGCCCAGGCACCTTGCGGCCATTAATCAACATCAGTCAGACCAAAGCTGCTGCTGGCTTTGGTGGGAGCTGGGCCTCGCCTTCAGGGCTTCCTGAGTGGCGCTAGTAGTAAAGGAGCCACCAGCCAATGCAGGAGACATAAGAGATGTGGGTTCGATCCCTCGGTCGGGAAGCTCCCTTGGAGGACAGCATGACAACCCCCTCCAGTATTCTTGCCTGGAGAATCCCATGGACAGAGGAGCCTGACGTACTACAGTCCACAGGGTCACAAAGAGTTGGACACAACTGAAGCAACTTAGAGAGCACAGGCCTGGCCTGCAAGGTTAGGGAACTTGCCAGGCCAAAACCCCAGACCCTAACAGGCTCCTCTTGTCCTGACAGGTTCCCACCCAGCAGCAGCCCTCTGCCTACCCTGCCTCTCCCTCCCCATCCAGTCAACATACGCTCCCGTTACTCTTCTGGAGGCGCCCTTAGCTAAGGTCCTCACGGTGTCCTGCACCTTCCATTATCAAAAAGGAGTCCAAGGCACAGAGAGGAGGAGTGGCTTGCCCAAGGTCACACAGCTAGTGTGTGGAGGTCCCTGGCCATAAAACTTCTGTTTTGCCCCTTTCACCAGGGAGACCCCAGTCCAGAGAGAAGGCACGGGGGGTCCACTTGCCCGGCTCCATTTGACTCTGTTAGGGCCCCAGCTGACTATCATGCCTGTGTTCGCAGCCCCCTCTCTCCAACCTTGGGGGCCTGCTCCAGCTGCCAGGGCCTCCTGGGAAATTAAACCTCTCGTCCCGACATACCAGTCTAACAGGCTGTCTCTGTTCCCACTCTTCAATCTGCTCAAAGAAATGAGGAGAAAACTGAATGAGGCGTCCCTGGAGAGCTGAGCCTGAACTACCAGCAGCCAGGAAGCAGGAAGCTGTCAGGGTGCCCCCCTGGGGCTGAGGTTGCTATCCCAGCAGCAGCCGAAAACATTGGGGAGGCAGAAGCTGGGGTGATGAGTGGGCTCTTCCCTCAAAGTCTGGGTAGCCCTGGGAAAAGCCTGATTTCCTATCCATTCACCAAGCCAATGTCTACCAAGCAAGCTCCTACTGTGTGCACTGGAGCAGAGGGAGTGAGGGAGAGGGGAGCCCAGTGGCTTGTATGGAAGTGCGGGCTCTGGGTGGACTGCCAAAGACCAGGTCTCTAGATCCCTTTCTGCATGAGCATCCTCATCCCTAAAATGGGAGTGATGGAAACTGTGCCTCTCTCAAGGGGTTACAAGGGATAAGGGCCTCTGGAGGAGTCTGTGTTGTGCCTGGCATGGACAGCATGCTTAGTCGCTCAGTCGTGTCTAACTCTTTGTGACCCCATGGACGTAGCCTGCCAGGCTCCTCTGTCCATGGGATTTCCCAGGCAAGAATACTGGAATGGATTGCCATTTCCTTCTCCAGGGGATCTTCCTGACCCATGGATCAAACCTGGGCCTCTTGCATTGCCAGCAGATTCTTTACTGTCTAAGCCACTAAGGAAGCCTGCCTGGCATGGAGTAAATGCTGGGTATTTCTACTATTATTGTTCTATGCCAGGTTAGAGCTCTGAATGAAATGGATGTGGACCTGGAGTTCACAGAGCTTACCTCTTGGCAAAGAGGAGAGATAAAACTGGTAAAAGCTATTATAAATCACGGTAAGTGTTCCAAAGGCAGGGGACAGAGGAAACCAGAGGGCCAAGAAGGGTTACAGAAGGCCCCTTTGAAAGGGCACTAAGCTGAGAATCTTGATGCATATATAATAAGGAGGGGGGAAGGGTTCCAGGCACAGGAAAGTGCTAAGCAAGAGCCTGGGGTCAGGAAGCATCTGGGTGTAGTGTTCTGGACCTGAAAAGAGAGCTGCGTAGGCAGAGAGGACTGAGTAAGCAGGCATGAGTGTGCCCTTTCTGAGCTTCAGTTTCCCTCTCTATGCAAAGAGGGTGATGGAAATGCCCCAGGCTCTCCTTGCAGCCATGAAATTAAAAGATGCTTGCTCCTTGGAAGAAAAGCTATGACAAACCTAAGCAGTATATTAAAAAGCAGAGACATCACTTTGCTGACAAAGGTCCGTCTAGTCAAACCTATGGTTTTTCTAGTAGTCATGTATGGATGTGAGAGTTGGACCATAAAGAAAGCTGCTGCTGCTGCTGCTAAGTCGCTTCAGTTGTGTCCGACTCTGTGCGACCCCATAGACGGCAGCCCACCAGGCTCCCCCGTCCCTGGGATTCTCCAGGCAAGAACATTGGAGTGGGTTGCCATTTCCTTCTCCAATGCATGAAAGTGAAAGTGAAGTCGCTCAGTCGTGTCTGACCCTCAGCGACCCCATGGACCATAGCTTTCCAGGCTCTCCATCCATGGGGTTTTCTGAGCAGCAAAGAATTGGTGTTTTTGAATCGTGGTGTTGGATAAGACTCTTGAGAGTCCCTTGGAGAGCAAGGAGATCAAACCCGTCAATCCTAGAGGAAATCAACCCTGAATATTCATTGGAAGGACTGACACTGAAGCTGAAGCTCCAATCCTTTGGCCACCTGATGCAAAGAGCTGACTCATTGGAAAAGACCCTGATGCTGGAAAAGATTGAAGGCAAAAGGAATAGGGTAGCAGAGGAGAGATGGTTGGATGGTATCACCAACTCGATGGACATGAGTTTGAGCAAACTCCAAGAGATGGCAAAAGACAGGGAAGCCTGGTGTGCTACAATCCATGGGCTCGCAAAGAGTTGGATATGACTGAGCGACTGAACAGCTCCTAGGAGCTACGTTGGAGCAGGCTGATCGCTCCAGGAGCAGCCTGGGAGAGCAGTGGGAGGCTCTGGGGGAGGCCTGGCCCAAACTGCTCGCATGCGACCTTGACCGTGTCCTTTTCCCCTTCACCCCCTAGGGCTGACTCAAAGCTGCAAGCGGTGCCTGACTCACTACTGTGGTGACAGTTAATTACAACACCCCCTCCACCCACTGGATCGCAGCACCTGCATCGAAGCGTTTTGGCTCCTGACCCCCCTCACCAACCAGCCTCCTGACAGCCCCCTGGGGGACCAGGCCTAGCCCGGAAGACCCTCCTGGGTCTCCTGGGAGGCTGGGGGGCCCCGTGTGGAAGCAACTTCTCCCTCATATTTCTCTTGCTCTCTGATGACTCAGAGCCAGGGGGTGGGATAGGTGGGGGCACAACCAACACCTCTCATCTGGTGTGGCCACCAGGGACCCAAGTGCCTCAAGACCAGTGGAGGCTCCTGGCCTAAACTGGGGACACTGAGCATGGCACTGGTAACATGGGAGCCCTGGCTTCCTTCCTGAACTTCCCCACCCTCCACCATGTGCCCCTGGGGAAGGTGAGTCACCCAAGTGAAGCCAGCCATGTGCAGGAGAATGACAAGCCGAGGCCCGGCCCTCAGGGTGTGTGTGGGTGTCCCAGGGACACCCCTCTTCTGTACCATCCCCACTTTTGGAATAGCCGGAATTTCCCGAGAGAGAGAAAGAGGGGGTATGCAGGGACTGGCGGGCAGCCAGGAGAAGGCAGGAGCTGACACTGGGGATGTCAGGGACCCCCACCCCTACCATTTCCAGAAGAAGAGGGTGCTGGGATCTTAGGCCACCCCCCCAACTCTCTGGGAGGTTATTAGCATATTCATGAGGGTTGGTGTGATCATGAATATGCTAATCAGACACTGCTCCAGGTTCCTCTGTCTTTCCTGCTCCAGCCACAGGCTCCCTCTCTCAGCCTCGTCCTTCTCACTCCCACTCCCCTGGCTGATAGTGGGCCAGCCTCGCAGGCTTTTCCCATGTTCTAACTTGGCCTGCTTCTTCCCGCCTCAGCACCTGTGCTGTATGGTCCCTCCTGCCCTGCCCTCCATCTCTACCTGGGTGGCTGTCACTTATCAGAGCCCAGTTCCAGTGACACCTCCCCAGAGATGACTTCCCAACCCCTGACTAGGTTGGGACTCTCCACTTGATTGCTCAGTTGCACTTACTTGTTTTTGTGATAACTTGACGACTGTCTCCCCTCCTGGACCGGCTCCCTGAGGGCAGAGGTCAGTCTGCACAGGGCCCTGCATACAGGTGGTGCCCGATAAATGTTGATTACATTGGTGATTTTTACTATTGTTGCAGCAGACTCCAGATGGGCCTCCCTGTCTCCCCCTCGCACTCGTGGCTGACTCTCCGCCAGCACCCAGCTCTGAGCAGACAATGCTTCCCACGTCACATGCAGCCGAAGAAGCCTCCGCCTCCCTCCTCTGACCCTCTCACTTCCTGGACAGCCGAGGTCCTCGAGGTTCAGAGCCTTTGCTGGTCTGCATGATGCGGACTGTGGAGGCCAGGGCAGGAACTCAGGCCTGCCGAACACCCAGCCCTCCCTCTCCAGGCCTCGGCCCCACCCTGGAACAGGCCAATCCCCATCTCCTCGTGGCCTAGTGATGAGGATGAAGGGAGACTGGGTTGGGTGAGGGCCTCTGGATGCTGGACAGGGTCCCCAGCTCCCCTCACACCCTAGACCAGGTGTAAGGCAACACCACCTGGGCCTTCCTCCCCTGGGAGAGGTTGAAAGAGGTGCAGAGGGCAGAGGAGTGGGCCTACCTGTGGGCCCTCACCAGACACAGTGGGGAAGGGACTCTAAAGTCAACACTCTAAAATGTTAGTCACTCAGTTGTGTTTGACTCATGGATTGTAGCCTGCCAGGCTCCTCTGTCCATAGGATTTCCCAAGCAAGAATACTGGAGTGGGTTGCCATTTCCTTCCCCAGGGGATCTTTCCAACCCAGGGATCGAACCAGCATCTCCTGCATTGCAGGCAGATTCTTTACCACTGAGCCACCACTGGACACACTGGGGAAGGGAAGCTGGGCTTAAAGCATGCTGCATGGAAGCTAGTCCTTCACTGGGGAGGGGTGATCACCACAACTCCTACCTCTGCTGCAGTCACCATCCCTCAGGACCCCAGAGCCAGGAAACACCACAGGAGCCCCGGTCCCACCATCCAGCTCCCTGTAGCCCGGAAGCAGAAGGGGCTGCTGACCACCTTCCCCTCGGGTGTCTCCATTCAATGCTGAAAGGCTCCAGCCTGCCCCTTACCTGGGCTTTCCCTCCCTCCTTCCTCATTGGCCAGGGGACGCCTGCTCATACTTCAAGCCCCAAATCCAACCTTCCTTGGAGGCCACCCCCAGCAGACCTAGCTGCCTCCACCACCCCTACAACTGCCCTCCCATCCCCCTGCCCCCCAGCATGGTGCTGGACACGAGCGTGTTGTTTGAGTGAATTCTCGGGTGACTGGGCAGCAACTCCTAAAACACTACTTGGGTTCTAGCTTTACCCTCAAGCCCGGAGCATGTCTGACCCTCTAAGGGCATGTGAATAATGTAGGGGGTTGAATCTGAGCTCTTCCACTGGGCAAGTAACTTAACCTTTCTGGGCCTCAGTTTCTAAATCGTAAAATAGGTCAATCCAATCCAGAATGGGGGAAATGCTAAGCTACTGAGCCCCACCTATCTTCTCTCCCTCATTTTTCCCGCTCCCCAGGCTGTATCTTCCTTCTTTTTTATCCTCAAGTCCAAAAGCTTCCAATGGATAGCTGTTAGGGGGAGGCAGAGGTGTGGCCACAGCAGGGAGAGGGCAGAGACAGAGACTATAGGTGCTGGTAGGAGTCCAGGTGGGGTCTGCCAGGACCCCCGTGTGGAAGGAAGGTCCAGCCACTAGGAACAAAGCTGGACTGATGCCCACTCTGATTGGACTCAGGGCCACAGTCCTGCTTGGAAGGAGCAAAGGAAACCAGAGCAGGGGGAAGAGGCTGATGGCGGGGCCTCCCCTGGGGCAGAGCCAGGCCTTCCAGTTCTCCTGCCCCTGGGATTGCTGAACCCCAGTGCCTGCCACCCCCTCAGTCCCACCCACACGGAGAGTGTGCAAACCAAAGGAATCACTCAACCACAGACCTATAGGCACTGTATGTCAGCGACCATTCTGGGGATTGGAGATAAGAGGTGAGCAAAATGAATGCGGCTACTGACCTTGAAGTCCAGCAGAAAAGATGGAAATTAAACAGACAACTGTGTGATATTTCAGGGTGTGACCTCTGTCAAGAGGCAAAATAAAGCAGGATTAAAGGTGGAACAGAGGGCTCTTTGAGGAGGTGACATCTGAACTCAGGCCTGAATGAAGTGAGGGGGGAAGCTCTGTAAGTATGCAGGAGCAGAAAGTTCCAGGCAGAGGGAACAGTAAGTGCAAAGACCCTGGGGCAGAAATGTGATATGGATGCAGCTGTCAACATTGCTGAAGAGAGTGAGCACCAGATGGAGCATCAACGGTTGTCAGCTGGGTGACCTTGGTGGTGAAAAAACTTCAGCTCTGTAGCTTTTGTCTCCTTATCAGTCAGATGGGCACAGAAAGATGTCATAGGTGGTTACCAGGATGAAAATGGAGGAAGTCAATGTAGGTAGTACCTTATAGCTCAGGGAAACACATAGTAGATGTTCAATAAAGAGGACTGAAGTGGCGAAGGTAACTGGGGAGGCAGGAAATGGCCCCAGGACAGGAGCAGGTCTTAGAAACAGGAATTTCACCAAAGGGCTGTGGTCCTTCCCTCCACAACTTTCCTCTTGACCTGACCTGCTGGGTCCTGCAGGCATCTGTTTGCAACTCTTGGGAGTAAGTCTGTGATCAAAGGCAGCAGACCAGGTCCCTAAGAGGAGATGCTTAAGCAGCTCTGAGAACCCAGGTCCCAGGGAAGAGGGAGCGAAAGCTTCCCATGCAAAGGTAAAGGGCAGGTTTAGTCTCCTGCAGGATCCAGGACAAGAGGAGGAAGTAGAAGGGAAGGAGAAAAGAGTGACAGCATCAGCGATAAGGGCAGCTTGTATTCAGAGAGCACCTGCTGTGCAATCCGCACAGTCTTGACAATCACAACCACACAACTCTCATTCATAGAATGCTCGGTACGGGGCAAATGCTTGGATATTCTCTGTGTTCTTCTTAACAACCCTACGTATGAGGCAAGAACTCAGCATTCCCATTTTACAGAGGAGCAAACTGAAGCTGTGGGCCATTAAGCAATTGGCCCAAGGTGCTGTGGCAAGTAAGTCGCAAAGACCAGACTCAAACCCAGATGTGTTCCACAAGCTCTCCACCACAGGCCCCCAGCCTCCTGCAGGAGAGGGCACTAGGGAGCCACAGAAGGTTCTGAACAGGAAACAGAAGTCACGGGAGCCATTCTGGGACAATTTTCTGGTTGCATCACAGGAAGCCCAATCCCCCCCAGTGTCTGCTCTCAAGGTCTCAATGGCAGGGCCCCCTGCCTTAGCCTTCCTGAGGAAAGGACCCCAGCACAGAACCCCCAGCTCCGTAAGGCAAAGAATGAGCACTCAGCAAGGCCTCCTCCCACCCGCCCCAAGGGCTGGGACACCAGCTCCAACCTGCAGCTTTAATTAAAAGGCTTTTTCAAACCATTAGCAGCAATAATAATAAAACCCCAAATAGGAACAATAAAACAGTATGACTGTCGGAGAATTAAAATGGGCACCTGGAGTTCTGCCGCCCCCAGGGGGCAATTTGGGGACCAGGCAGGAGACACAATTTTCACCTCCAATAGACCCATCAGTTCCAGACGCAGGCTGGGAGGGGATGGCTTCAGAGAAAGGGACCACTCAGCTCCCCCAGCCACTTTGGGGAGCCTCACAAGGAGGACTTTGGCTGCGTGTCCCAACCCCCATCTAGTCAGCCAGTGTCCCCCACACTTCCCTCCACCCAGCCTAGCACAAAGCCAACAGGCCTGGCCACTAAAATCTAATTGGCCGCTCCCCTCCACATCCCCAGTCTGTCCTGATGCAGTCCACTTTCATCTCTCCTGAAACTGCACCAGCCTCGTACCCGGGGTCTCCATGTTCATCTGGCCCCCAGCAACTGAGCCCAAAGCAAATGCAGATTTTACTACCTCCTCTGGCATCTCCTCCCTCCTGGAGAACACTCCCAACTTGTCCTGGGTGAGCCCAGACTTTCTCCACCGCAGGGCCCTTGCACAGTCTGCCTGGGAGACTCTGCAGCCCATAGCTCCCTGATTGGCTGCCTTACCCGGCAGAGCTCAGCCTCAATACCACCTCCAGAAAGCCTCTGACACTTGCCATGCCCGCCCCGACTCCACCCCGCCCCGCCCATCATTCTTTTCAGCACTGTAGCATTCCTATCAATTTTTTGTCTGGCCATCCTCTGCCTCTCACAGGAGACCCCTGTGAGGGCACAGGTTGGGTCTGCTTGTCTCTGTGCCCTAGTGTCTACCACTCTGCCTGGCACTTAAAAAATGTTTGCTGGACGATCCAGCAACCATGAACCCCCTGCTATTCACTGAGCCCTGTCCTCCCCCTGCAGTCCAAGAAACCACTGCTCCCCAAATATCTGGTCCTCCCTGTGGGTAGGTGGGGACACTGACTTTCTAGCCTCCCAAGGTTTCTAGATCCTGAGGCCTCTACAGGTGGTTCATGAGACCTGCAAGCCTTTGCCTTCACTCCATACAGGCAGTGAAAAAGTGAGTGTCAGTCGCTTAGTAGTGTCTGACTCTTTGTGACTCTATAAACCGTAGCCTGCAGGCTCCTCTATCCGTGAGATTCTTCAGGGAAGAATACTAGAGTAGGTTGCCATTGCCTTCTCCAGGGGATCTTTCCAACCCAGGAATCAAACCTGGGTCTCCTGCATTGCAGGTGGATTCTTTACCATCTGAGCCACAAGGGAAGCCTCTATAATGTCAGGGAGTAGGGTAAATGGTCTCCAAGATTCTGGATCTAGGTTTTTACCCATTCGACAGATGTCTTCCTGGTGCCAGCCCTGGGCTAAGTACACAGAATCCAGAGCCCAGGACCCATCCTTGGGGGGCTTCCAGGCCAGTAGGGGAGACCAAGCCAGAAAGACCTGTGCTACAAAGTGCCATGGTGTTATACATACGCAGGGCAGAGCAGGGACGGGTGTGGCGGCTGGGCCACATAGCCACACACTCATTTGGATCCTAACCCCACCACTCCCTTACTGTGTGACTTTGGGCAAGTGACCTCACCTCTCTGAGCCTCAAGTTTCCTCATGAAGGCATGGGAACCACTGCCTGAGGCATCAGAGCCATAGTCTGGAAAAAGAACAGAGTCGAAAGCACTGTTCATGTACTGAGGGCTGCTGATGAGGGAAAATGAACCAGGGGCTCTGAGAGAGGCAGGTGTGGCTGCCTGAAGGAATCCGGGATGGCTTCAGAGAGGAGGTGACATGGGAAATAAGCTTTGAAAAATGAATAGGAGTTTGTGAGGCCAGAGGGGGAAGCACATGCAAAGAGTGAAGAGCCTGTAGAAAGGAGCAGACCCTCACTGCAGCCGCAGCACTAGAGGAGCCTGACTACAAAGGCTTGGGCTGCCATGCCCAGAAGGGGTGGCCCTCCCCCCAAAGCACACCAGTCTGCAGAGTAGGTTTTATTTTTTTGCTTTTAGTATTTTTTAAAAAATAACTCCTTTATTAACTTCTTATTATGAAAACTTTCAAACATACACAACGGCAGGGAGAAGAGCTGCATTTATGGGGTGCATTTTAAGCAGGGTGAGGAGGTAACCCTGGCATGCTGAGGCCCCCTCTGCACTCTGCCCCCAGTTCTCTGTGACTCCAAAGTGAGACCAGATGGCCTGGAAGGGAGGACGGAGGACACTACTTGGCCAGCAGCTCCAGGGCCCTCCCACCTTCTAGAACCAACCAGGCAGAGTCTGAACCAACCCTGTTCAGAAGTCAGAGCTGGAGGCAGCCGTTTTCTTTTACCAACGGGTGAAAAGGAAAAAGAAATCAAGTCTTTTCCCAGGCAGACGACATTTCCTGCATCGGAGAGGGTGAGAATCTGCTCTTGGAAGGAAAGAAAGAGTCTCCTGTCTGGAGCTTCCTCTTTGAAGCTCCATGAATATACATGGCGGCAGGCAGAGGGTTCTTTGAGATGCTAACAAGCTGCCTTACCTTGGAAAATTGAGGTCATCAGCTCTGAGGGGATCTTGACTCCAAGGGGGTAGGAGGGTTGAGAGAGCAGGTGCTACAGAGACCAGAGACCCGGTGGCCAGCTCTGACCTTGGGCAACTCAGTCCTTTCCCTTCTGAGCCTCTATGTTCTCACCTGTGAAATGGGGATACTTACTCCATCCTGGGGCTGGCGAGGACAGAAGATGATGCTAAGTGACACACCCAATATGGCACTTGGTACACACTAGGTGCCCAATACTTGTGGTGCTCGTATCACAGAACCCAGAGCTTGGTGGGGCCGCTGGGACAGTTAACAATGAAGAAGGGTGGGTTTGGCAAGTCATCCAACCTGAATTCAAATCCTTGCTCTGCTTGCCACTAGCTGACCTCTTTGCACCTCAGTTTCTGGATCTGTAAAATGGGAAGATCTCTGTTTACCTACCATGGGGATGAGAGGAGCTAAGATATACGTAAACCTCTGGTCAACACTAACACAGATAGCCAATTTTAGTCCTTGAGGTTCATGGTCATGTAGGCTTTGGCTCCTTGCTGCAGCTGAGGCTGGGGGTGGGAGGGTGGGGTGGAATGAGGCATGGACCAGGCAGGGGAAAGGCTGACAGGAGAGATGCCTTGGAGATCAGCCCACTTCTTGGTGAAGAGGATAAGGAAGACTCAAAGCCTAGGACGGACTCACTGGAAGGACATGAACCCTCTGCCCTGCCCAGCTCCATGATCTGTCCTTCATCCTCAAGACATCCGCACTCCTTAGCTCTCAATGCCTCCCAGATCAGTGGCCACACCGCTGGGGCAACTGGCCCAGCTGGGCTCCTCCCAGTGCCCCTCCTCCAGAAGAAAAGTCTCATGAAGCACAAATTTGATCACCTCATCTCCTGGGCCCAAGCTCTGCAAAGACTCTGGCTTGAATCAGGGAAAAGGCCAAGTCCCTCCTAAAGCCCTTGTTCGATCACCAAGTCATGTCCAGCTCTTTGCGACCCTATGAACTGCTGAACGTCAGGCTGCACTATCTCCTGGGGTTTGCTCAGACTCATGTCTATTGAGTCGGTGATGCCATCCAACAGCCATATGCCACTTTATTTCCATGACCGCATCTCCTGCTACTGATCCCCTCACTCTTCTCAGCCACACTTAAACACGCCAAGCATGGCCACGTGGTGCTAGTGGTAAAGAACCCATCTGCCAATGCAGGAGACTTAAGAGTTGCAGGTTCAGTCCCTGGGTTGGGAAGTTCTGGAGGAGGGTACGGCAACCCACTCCAGTATTCTCGCCTGGAGAATCCCATGGACAGAGCCTGGAGGGCTCCAGTCCATAGGGTCACAAAGAATCGGACACAACTGAAGCAACTTAGCACTCACAGTCTCCTTGGCACGTAGTAGGTGCTCTAGAAACATCCTCTGAATGACTGAGTCAGTAAGTGAACACCTGCTTCAGTCTTCAGTGATGTAAGGAATTCTGCTGCCTAAGAAACCCCTTTCTCTGGCCCCTTTCCCCAGGGACAGAGCGAGTACCCAGCAGAGGTTGGGCAGGCAGGTGGCCAGCAGTCTGGGTGACCCCTGTCCGGCTCTGGCTGCTGCTCAGACTGCATGCAGGGCTAATTGCTACAACTCCAGAGCAAAGTGAGTTAATGAAGCAGATTAATGTTCCCATGTTGCTCCTGTTCCCACCACAGCCATCAAGGAGCCATAGGAGGGACACCTGGGGCTTCAGGGCACCGGCCACTGGGTACTTGGGGTGCCTGACCCCACCCAGCCTGGCCACGTGGCCGCTCCTACTCTTCTCCCTGACGCAGGTGTCATCCACAAAGGGCAGGGAACAAATCTTAGGTGTCTTTGGTGTGCAGGCACTGGACATGGGCGCCCGTTTACCCACCACACGTAGAAACAAGCATCCCCATTGGAGAGAGAGGGAACCAGAGGCCAGAAAGATAGGGCGGCCTGCCCTAGGACCTCCAGCTGAGCTGAGCTATAGCCTCTCACATCCCGCTTCATCTTGTGAGGGAGATGGAGCCCCTCTTTGGATTACCAGTCCCCTCCCCTCACCACCTGCCCTGGAGGCAATGGTGAATGACTATAATAAGGAGAGTAGCAACAACAGTGACAATAATCGGCACACTGTCCGCTGGGCACTGTGCCAAAACTAAGAAGTCAGGACTTCCCTGGTGGTCCAGTGGCTAAGACTCCACGCTTCCTACGCAGGGGGCCCAGGTTCAGTCCCTGGTCAGGGAGCTAGATTCCGCCGGGTGCAACTAAGAGTTTGCACGCCACAACTAAAGATCCCACGTGCTGTAACCAAGACCCAGTGCAGCCAGACAAATAAATAAATAAATATAAAACAGACAGACCTTTAAAACACAGAACAGGAAACTAAACAGTCACTGACACCTCAAGAACTCTACGCGATAGAAGCTCTTATGCGCCCATTTTACAGATGAGGAGACTGAGGCACAGAGCGGCAAAAGTGCTTGACTGAGGCACACTGTGAGTAAGCGGACCTGCAATGCTATATGCTCCACCACCTCCCTCCATGGCCTCCTTCTGGATTCTGACCTAGGCTCTGGCCTCGGCGGTGGAGATCTGGTCACCTGGCCCTTCTCTGGCTCTGTCACCCCCACCTCTGGCCTGGCTCATCCGGTTTCTCACTCCTTTCAAAAGAAGTTTGGGAAGAATGACGCATATTGTGTTCAAACTGCCATCATCTTTTCCTCATTACAGAGGCCATATATGTTCACTATAGAAAACTGGAAGAAAACAGAAAAGCATTTAGAAAATAAAATGATTCATCTCCCAGAGATGGCCATTTTTGATATTTTGGGCATGTCATTCTTGTCTTTTATTTTCCATATATAATCATCTTCAAGACATCACCCAGCAGCATAAGATTTGCTCTCTCCTTGGCCCTGTACTGAGTATCTTGTATACATTATCTCATTTAACCCTCACATGATCTTATTTCATCCTCATTACAACCATGATACCATGACTAAAATCCCTGTTTTACAGATAAGCAAATGGAGGTTCAGAGAGTTAAAGTAATATGTCCAAAGTCACAAAGCTGGTCACTGTCCAGTCTTCAAATTTACATCTTTTGGCTCTGAACTGTTTTCTTATAACTTCCAGGAGCTGGAATTGCCAGGTCAAGTATATATAAAATTCTAAGCTTTTTAAATCTTAATTTTTAAAAATTCTATACCAACTTGTCCTAAAAAATGGGGGGGGGTGTCTCAATTTCTCAGTTTGCACCTTTGCCAATAGGGTCTCAGTTCAGTTCAGTTCAGTCTCTCAGTCGTGTCCGACTCTTTGCGACCCCATGAATCACAGCACGCCAGGCCTCCCTGTCCATCACCAACTCCCAGAGTTCACCAAAACTCATGTCCATCAAGTCAGTGATGCCATCCAGCCATCTCATCCTCTGTCGTCCCCTTCTCCTCCTGCCCCCAATCCCTCCCAGCATCAGAGTCTTCTCCAGTGAGTCAACTCTTCGCATGAGGTGGCCAAAGTACTGGAGTTTCAGCTTCAGCATCATTCCTTCCAAAGAAATCCCAGGGCTGATCTCCTTCAGAATGGACTGGTTGGATCTCCTTGCAGTCCAAGGGACTCTCAAGAGTCTTCTCCAACACCACAGTTCAAAAGCATCAATTCTTTGGTGCTCAGCTTTCTTCACAGTCCAACTCTCACATCCATACATGACCACAGGAAAAACCATAGCCTTGACTAGACGGGCCTTTGTTGGCAGAGTAATGTCTCTGCTTTTCAATATGCTATCTAGGTTGGTCATAACTTTTCTTCCAAGGAGTAAGCGTCTTTTAATTTCATGGCTGCACTCACCATCTGCAGTGATTTTGGAGCCCAGAAAAATAAAGTCTGACACTGCTTCCACTGTTTCCCCATCTATTTCCCATGAAGTGATGGGACTGGATGCCATGATCTTCGTTTTCTGAATGTTGAGCTTTAAGCCAACTTTTTCACTCTCCTCTTTCACTTTCATCAAGAGGCTTTTTAGTTCCTCTTCACTTTCTGCCATAAGGGTGCTGTCATCTGCATATCTGAGGTTATTGATATTTCTCCTGGCAATCTTGATTCCAACTTGTGCTTCTTCCAGCCCAGCGTTTCTCATGATGTACTCTGCATATAAGTTAAATAAGTAGGGTGACAATATACAGCTTTGACGTACTCCTTTTCCTATTTGGAACCAGTCTGTTGTTCCATGTCCAGTTCTAACTGTTGCTTCCTGACCTGCATATAGGTTTCTCAAGAGGCAGGTCAGGTGGTCTGGTATTCCCATCTCTTTCAGAATTTTCCACAGTTTCTTGTGATCCACACAGTCAAAGGCTTTGGCATAGTCAATCAAGCAGAAATAGATGTTTTTCTGGAACTCTCTTGCTTTTTCCATGATCCAGCGGATGTTGGCAATTTGATCTCTGGTTCCTCTGCCTTTTGGAAGGCCTATTTTCCCATACTCTTGTCCATGGCAAACTTACGTTTTAAAAATCTGCCAGATTAATCTGCAAACAAGATGTACCATCTCTGCTTCTGATATTTCTTTACTTTCACTGTGTATTGTTAGCCTCTGTGTGGATCGGGCCTGACTGGCCAGGGCGTAATGTCCTTCCAGCTAGAAGGAACCAGAAGAGAAGCCGAGGCATCAGGTTAAGGGTCATATCCAGTTACCTGACACCTTAGTCACCTGTCATAGTGTACTCTGACCTTTGAAGCAAGTCTTGCATGGAAAACAGAATGCCCTGAATGTGCAGTTTCCCTCAGCCTACTTGACAGGCAAACTGAGTCAGAAGTAGCTTTCCCCCAGCTTTGGGGCCAGATACTTCTTCTCTATTCCTGAGTCTCACTCTATCATGTGAAAAATTATAAACCTTCAGATTCAATAAATTCAAAGAATTCAAGATCAAGAAGTATGAAGCGAACTACACCAAGGTAAATCATCATCAAATTGTTCAAAACCCAAGATAAAGAGGAAAT
The DNA here is from genome assembly GCF_027580195.1 of Bos mutus. Taxonomy (NCBI): domain Eukaryota; kingdom Metazoa; phylum Chordata; class Mammalia; order Artiodactyla; family Bovidae; genus Bos; species Bos mutus. Next base: position 49,780,596 of record NC_091629.1, on the reverse strand, counting down.
CTTAAAAGAAATCAGGGTAAAAAAGAAGAGAACAAAGATGAGAATGACAGCAGATTTCTGGCCAAAAACAATGCAAGTGAGAATGCAGGAACGACATCTCGAAATTGTCAAAAGAACAAAATCTGTCAACTTAGAATTCTATGTCCAGCAAACATAACTTTCAAAAAGGAAGGATAAAAATAAAGATTTTTTCAGGCAGAGAAGCTGAAAAAATTCATCACCAGCAGACCCACACTAAAGAAAAGTCAAAGTCCTTCAAGCTGAAGGAAAATGATATGAGAGAGAAACCTGGATCTCCAAAAAGGAATTAAGAGCACTGGAAAATGTAACTACATGAATAAACTTAAGATTATTTTTCTCATTATTTAAATCTCTTTAAAAGATAACTTACAGTTTAGACAATAATAATATGATTTTGTATTTAAAACGTGTAGAAGTAAAATGTATAGCAATAGAATAAGAATGCAATGGTCTTATACATGAAGTGATATAATATGACTTGAAAGTAGACAGTAGTTAAGTTAAAGGTGTGTACTATAAACCATACAGGAATCACTCAAGTAACAAAATAAAGTGCTAAGTCACTTCAGTCGTGTCTGATTCTGCAACCCCATGGGCTGTAGCTCGCCAGGCTCCTCTGTCCATGGAATTCTCCAGGCAAGAATACTGGAGTGGGTTGCCATGCCCTCCTCCAGGGGATCTTCCCAATCCAGAGATCAAACCCGCTTCTCTTAGCAAGCAGGTTCTTTAACACTAGCATCACCTGGCAACCCCAACAAAGCAAAGACTAACAGCTGAAACAAACAGCAAGAGAAAAGATTTAAACCTAACCATGTTAACAATCACATCAAATGTAAATGGTCTAAACACTCCAATTAAAAGTCAGAGATTTTCAGATTGGATAAAGAAATAGACCCAACTATATGCTGCTTATAAGAAATGCGCTTCAAATTATTTAAAAAAAAAAAAGTGGGTTAAAAGTTAAGATATAGAAAACCATAGAAAAATTTTAGAAATGCAAGAAAAAACAGACAATTCCCAATTATATAGTCAGGGATTTCAATATCACTCTCTCAATAACTGATGGAATATGTAAACAGAAAATAAATAAGGATATAGAAGATTTGAATAACACCGTCAACCAACTTGACATTTATCGAACACTTCACCAAGTAACAACAGAATATATATTCTTTTCATGGAACATTTACCAAAATGACCATATTCTGGGCCATTAAACCAGTTTCAATACATTTCAAAAGATTCAAGTCATACAAAATACATTCTATGGTCACAGTGGAATTAACGTAAAAACCAATAACAGAAAAAATCCCTGGAAAATCCCAAATATTTGGAAACAAAATAATATACTTCTAAAGAAGCAGTGGGTCAAAGGGAAATGAATAGGGAAATTGGAAAATTTTGAACTGAACGAAAGCAAAAGCATCACATCTCAGAATTTCTGGGATGCCGCTAAAGCAGTACTTAGGGGGAACTTTATAGCACTAAATGCCTATACTAGTGAAGAAGAAAGGTTTCAAACCAATGACCTCTGCCTTTACCTTAAGAAACCAAAATAACAAATTAAACAAAACTAAGTATGAACAAGGAAATAATACAGATTCAATGGGAAATCAATAAAAAAGAAAACAGAAAAGCAATAAAGAAACATCAGACACAATAAAGCAGGTTCTTTGGAAAGATCAGTAGAACTGAAAAATCTCTAGCCAGATGGATCAAAGAAAGAAAATATAAAAAGAAGGGAGAGAAGACACAAATTACCAATATCAGGAATGAAACAGGTGATATCACTACAGATTACACAGATCTTAAAGAATAGTAAGTTTCAAAATTCATTACAAAGCTACAGTAATCAAGTCAGGGTGGTACTGTCATAAGGATAGATTAGGAGAACATAATTGGGAGTCCAGAAAAAAAAAAGCCCTCACATTTGTGGTTAGCTGATTTTCAACAAGGGTGCCAAGACCATTCAAAGGGGGAAAGAACAGCCTTTTCAACATATGGTGATGGCACAACTGAATATCCACATACAAAAAAAAAATGAAGTTGGACTACCTCACACCATGTACAAAAAAATTCACTCAAAATGGATCAAGGACCTAAACATAAGAGCTAAAACTATAAGGCGCTTAGAAGAAAACACAGGTGTAAATCTTTACAACCTGGAACTAGGCAATGCTTTTTCATATACGATACCAAAAGCGCATGCACCCAAAAAGAAAAAATAGGTAAGTCGGACTTCATCAAAGTTAAAAAGGACACTCACAAGAATGTGAAAAGACAACTCACAGACTGGGGTAAATATGTGAAGATCATATATCTGATAGCAGACTTACATTCCAAAATATATAAAGAACCCTCCTAGCTTAATAACATAGAGGCAAACAGCCCAATTGTAACATGGGCAAAGGATGTGAGAGGATATTTCTCAAAAGAAGACACAGATGGTCAATAAATACATGGTCAACATCAGAAGCCATGAAAATAATGCAAATCAAAACACATCTGCTAGGATGGCTATAATTAAAAAGATATACAGTTAGGGACTTTTCTGGGGATCCAGTGGTTGAGACTCCACAATTCCAATGCAGGGGGCGTGGGTTCAATCTCTGGTTGGGGACCTAAGATCCTACATGCTGTGTGGCATGCCCTCCCCGGCTCCCACAAAAAAAAAAGAAGAAGACAGTTAAAAATATTGGTGAGGATCTGGAAAAATTGGAACCCTCACAGACTACTCTGGAAATACAAAATGGTACAGCCACTTTAAAAAACAGCCTGGAAGTTGCTCAAAAGCTTAAATACAGAACATAGGAACCAGTGATTCCCCTTCTAGATACATGGTGGTGGTTTAGTCAGTAGTTTAGTGACTAAGTCATGTCTGACTCTTGTGACCCCATGGACTATAGCCCACCAAGTTCCTCTGTCCTTTATCCATGGGATTTCCCAGGCAAGAATACTGGAGTGGGTTACCATTTCCTTTTCCAAGGAATCCTCCTAACCCAGGGATTGAACCTGGGTTCTGCATTGCAGGCGGATTTTTTACTGACTGAGCCACTAAAATGAAAACATATGTCCACGTGAAAACCTATATACAATGTTCAAAGCAGCATCATTTGTAATGGATGAAAAGTAGATACAACATAAACAGCCACAAAGAATGGATAGACAAAATGTAGCGTATCCATACAATGGAATGTGTGTGTGCATGTGTGTGTGTGTTAGTCGCTCAGTTGTGTCCAAATCTTTGGGACCCCACGGACTATAGCCTGCCAGGCTCCTTGATCCATGGGATTCTCCAGGCAAGAATACTGGAGTAGGTTGCCATTTCCTTCTCCAGGATACAATGGAACACTATTCAGCAATAAAAATGAACAAGGTACTGTTACATGCTACAACTTGTATGAACCTTGAAAACTTCATGGTAAGTGAAAAAAGACAGTCACAAGGACCATATCATATGATTCCATATTATATGAACTGTCTCAAACAAGCAACTCTCTAGATACAGAAAGTAGACTAGTGGTTGCCCAGGACTGAGGGTAAGGGAGTAGGTATACTAGGAAGTACAGAGTTTCTTTTGGGGGTGATGAAATGTTCTAAACTTGATGTGATGATTGCATACAACTGTGTACAATGGTACTAAAACCATTGATTTTTATATTTTATGCAAATTGTATGATATACAAATTATAACTCAATAAAGCTGTTATTTTTTAAAGTGATAACAAAGGAATATGATGAACAAATTTATGCCAATAAATTTGACAACTGAGATGAAATGAACAAATTTCCATGAACATACGAATTACCAAAGCCCACGTAAGAAGCTGTAGGTAACCTGAGTAGCCCTATATTAATGAAAGAAATTGAATTTTTAGATAAAACTTTCCCACAAAGAAAACTCATGGCTTAGATGGCTTCACTGGTGATTTTAGACAAACATTTGTATGTTAATTCTACACAAACTCTTGTAAAAGACTGAAGGGAGGGAAATATTTCACTTATAGGGCCCTAATATCAAAACCAGACAAACTCAATACAATAAACAAAAACTATAGACCAACAGGCCTTATGAATATGGATGCCAAAATCATACACAACATTTTAGCAAATCTAATTCAATAATATATTAAAAGGCCAAATGGGGTTCATCTTGAATGTGGAGTTGGCTCAACACTTGAAAACTAATCAATGTACTTCATAACAGACTAAAACAGAAAAGCCATGTGATCATCTCAAAATAAAGAAAAAGTGTTTCACAAAATCCAACATCCATTCCTAATTTTTTAAATTCTCAGCAAACTGAAAATAGAAGAAAAATTCCTCCAACTGATACAAGCATCTACAAAAACCCCTTAATACCGTATCTAAGGTGAGAGACTGAATGAAGTCTTCCTTCTAAGACCAGGAATAAGACAAGGAAGTCCATTCTCACCACTCCTATTCAACATTGCACAGGAGTTTCTAGCCAGGGCAGTCAACCAAGAAAATGAAACAAAAGGCATCAAGACTAGAAAGAAAGAAAGATAACTATCTTTATTTGCAGGTAACATGCTCATCTATATAGAAAACCCAATAGAAGCCATGCACAACAAAGCTGTTATAACTAATAAGTAAGCTTACTAAGGTGTAGGATAAAAGATCAATCTACAAAAATCAATTTTTTTCTATACACTAGCTACAAACTATCAGAAACTAAAAATCTTAAATACCATGTATAATAGCATCAAAAATACGAAATAATTAGGAATAAATATGACAAAAATGTGAAAAACTAGATATGGGAAACTAAATTATTGCTGAGGTAAGTTTTTAGAAAAACACCTAAATAAATTGAGATATCTTGCTCACGGATTAGGAGATTCAATATTGTTAAGATGTTCATTCTACTCAAACTGACCTACATATTCAAATCAATCTCAACCAAAATAGAAACAGGCATTTTTGTAGAAATTGATAAGCTAATTACAAAATTAATGTGGAAAATGCAAAGGATTTACAGTAGGCAAAACAACTTTGAAGAAAAAGGGTAAAGCTGGAGGCCCTGCTTTTAAAACAGTATCACACTGCTTTGAAGTATCAGAAGACAGACAAATAGATTAATGGAACAGGAGAATCCAGAAATAGACCCACACATATATATGAACATATATGACTTTTGACAAAGGAGCAGAGATAATCAGCAGAGCCAAAGTTTTTCTTTTTCAACAAATGGTGCTGGAATGATCAAATATTTATGAGCAAAAAGTGAAATTTAATCTATATCTCACACTGTAATAACAAAAATTAACACAAAATACATCATAGTTATAAGCATAAAACCTAAAACTATAAAACTTCAAGCAGAAAACACAGACCAAACCTTTATGATCTTGGACATGGTAAAGATTTCTTAAATATGACAATAATAGACACAATCCGTAAGAGAACAAACTGATAAATTAGACTTCTTTCAAATTTTAAAATGCCAGTGCTTTGAAAAGGCAAGCCACAGACTGGAGGGAAATATTTGCAAAACATATATCCTTTATAGGACTTGTATCCAGAATACAAAAAGAACCCACAAAACTCACGAATAAGAAAACAACCAACCCAATTTAAAAATGGGCAAAAGAGACAAAGAGATATTTCACCAAGGAAAATATACAGATGGCAACTAAGGACATGAGAAGGTGTTCAACATCAGTGGTCATCAAGGAATTGCGAACGGACACCACAATGAAATACTCCAGCCATCAGAATGCTTACCATTGGAAGGACTGACTCTGCAAAGCACTGGTAAGGACGTGGAAGAACTTCCACACACTGCTAGTGGGAATTCTAAATGGTGCACCCATTTTGGAAAACACCTCGACAGGTTTCCTAAAAAAATTAAACACACACCTATCAAGTCATCCCATCCCTCCTCTGGATATGTTTACGCAAGACAGTGCAAACATATGTTCATACAAAGACCTGTACACTAAAATTCATAGAAGCTTTGTTTGTAATAGCCCCAAACTGGAAATAAGCCCAAATGTCCACCAAACGAGTAAATGAATAAATAAACTGTAGCATATTCACACAATGGAATACTACTCAACACTATAAAAAAGAACTATTCATACATGCTACAACGCGGGTGAATACCCAAATAACTATGATAAGTGAAAGAAACCAAACATCAAGAGGATGCATGATTCCATTTATATAGAATTCTAGGGAACACAAATAAATGCTCGCCTGTGGACAGGGAGGGACAATAGCAGAGTGTGGGGGAGAGAACAGCGAATAGGAGAAAGAGGGAGGCTTACTTAAGGTCATAAGGACACTTTAGAGAGTGATGAATACGTTCATTATCTTGATTATGGTGATGGTTTCACAGGTGCATACATTTGCTAAAACTTATCAGTTTGAACACTTTATGTGTGATTTATTGTATGTCAGTTATACATCATTAAAAGCTATTTTTTAAAAAAGGAAAATAAATCAAAGTTATGTGAAAAAGAGGCAAAAAAAAAAAGATCAAACTAGAATACTTTGGTTTTTTCAACAGAGGTTCTAATGTTTTTAGAGTCTTGAAATGTTGTCTCATCTGTTCAAAGATTCATAATCATTTATTTCCAGAATATAAACATACCTCATTCTGTCACTTGAAGATAACTGTACTGAGATTCTGAGATGCATTGGTACCAGGTACAAGGCTGTCATTCTAAATCATTTATCCTAAAGTGTAACACCCATCACCAGATCCCCAGATTCCATTACTTTGTACGTGCTGTGCTTAGTCGCTTCAGTTGTGTTTGACTCTTTGAGACCCCATGGACTGCAGCCCGCCAGGCTCCTCTGTCCATGGGGATTCTCCAGGCAAGAATACTGGAGTGGGTTGCCATGCCCTCCTCCAGGGGATCTTCCCAACCCAGGGATAGAACCCAGGTCTCCCACATTGCAGGCAGATTTTTTACCGTCTAAGCCCCCGGGGAAGCCTAAGAATACTGGACTGGGTAGCCTATTCCTTCTCCAGGGGATCTTCCCGACCCAGGAACTAAACTGGGGTCTCCTGCCCTGCAGGTGGATTCTTCACCAGCTGAGCCCTCCATTATCCCCTCTCCATTCTTTTATCCTAACATGGAAGGACGAACAGAATGGCTCCTAGTCTGTCATTGAAATTCTAAATCATCTCCTACTCTAGGGAGCCACGAAACATGATATTTAGAAAGAGTTTTAAGTAATAGGGGGATGTTCTTCCACCATAAGAATGAGCAGGAAGAGAGGGAGCAGAAGTGAAACACGGAGGTGTTCTGGAGTCATCCCTTATGGAGAAGGAAAACCTCCCCAGACCGAACAACCAATGGGACCTATCTCCAACACTACAGCAGAAACCTCTAGTGAATTTTGTTTTCATCTTTTTCCTTTAAAAAAAAATTTACATTTTAATTTACTTTTTAATTTTTAAATGAATAGGCTTTGTTTTTTAGAGTAGTTTTAGGTTTACAGAAAAACTGAGCAGAAATTACAGAGTTCCCATAGATCCTTTATCCTCCCCCCTTGCAGTTCCCCTAACACCTTGCTTCCATGCGGTACATTGGTTACAGTGGATGAACCAATATCGATACATTATTATTAACTAAACTCCAAGGTTAGAGTTCATTCTTTGAATTGAAAAGTTCTATGGGTTTTGACAAGTATTTAATGTCACATATCCACTGGCTTAGTATCATACAGTAGAGTTTTACTGCCGTAAAATATTCTGTGCTCCACCTCCTACTCACCCCTTCCTTCCTCCCCTCAAATCCTTGGCAACCACTGATCTTTTCACTGTCTCCACGCTTTTACCTTCTTCAGAATGTCATACAATTGGAATCAGACAGTATGTAACCTTTTCAGACTCGCTTCTTTCACTTAGTAATTATGTTTAGAGCTCCTTGGTGTCTTTTTGTGGCTTGACAGCTCATTTCTTTTTACTGTTGAATAATATTCCACTAAATGGATGTACCACAGTTTGTTTCGCCATTCATCCATCAAAGGACACCTTGGTTGCTTCCATTATTTTCCATTATATACATATACACATGAATCAAGTCATAATATATATACACACAATAAGGTTCGTGTACTCCATAACACACAGGTCACGCCTCAATACACAACTTTTAAATATAATAATATTCTGTAGTCATTGACTCAGAAAGATGGCCAATATCAAGGGGAAAGGTAGCTATAGACAAAGAGGACTTATATGATGCTATTTATGCAAAATCAACTACACATACGCACTTCATCAGCAGACTTCAAAACTACGAGTGACAAGCTATGAGAGTACTTGTGTACACCGAGCATCGTCCTAAGGCACTTTTTAATATCATTTCATCTTCACAACTTACGAGGTATGGAACTTTACTGGCTCCACTTTACAGATGAGAAGCCTGAGGCACAGAGAGATCAGGTAACTTGCTTCAGTCAAACAGCTAAGTGGTAGAGTGGGATCTGAACTTAGACCTTATGGTACCAGCAACCATGCTCTTATGTCCATGGGGTCACAGAGTTGGACACGACTGAGCGGCTGAACAAAACCCTGACCGCAGCCCCTGAAGCTGCACACAGTGTGGCCTCTGTCACCCCCCACCTCTCCTTCCCCCTCACCCCATCACCTGTGGCTTCCCTTCTTCCTCTCTTCCCTGAAAATGGTGTTGCCCTCACACCACAGGGTTTGCCCATCAGCCGTTCTCTCCACCTGGAATGATTCCTCCCCACTCCTCTTTGTAAGGGCAATATCCTCTCATTCCTCAGGTCTCAGCCCGAGTGTCGCCTCCTCCATGCAGCCTGCCAGACCCTCAGCCTGGGCTGGGGTCTCTCATCTAAGTCCATAGCTTCCATGACCCACCCTGTGGACCTCATCTCTGTTCTATCTGCTTTTTCAGTCTCCTAGCAGTGAAAAGGGCTGAGTGGCGAAGCACTGATGCTTTTGAACTGTGGTGCTGGAGAAGACTCTTGAGAGTCCCTTGGATACCAAAGAGATCAAACCAGTCAATCCTAAAGGAAATCAACCCTGAATATTCATTGAAAGGACTGATGCTGAAGCTGGAGCTCCAATACTTTGGCCACCTGATGCGAAGAGCTGACTCATTGCAAAAGACCCTGATGCTGGGAAAGTTGGAGGGCAGGAGGAGAAGGGGGGCGACAGAAGATGAGATGGTTGGATGGCATCATCAAGTCAGTGGACACCAGTCTGAGCAAACTTCGGGAGATGGTAAAAGATGAGGAAGCCTGGTATGCTGTAGTCCATGCAGTCACAAAGAGTCAGACAGGACTGAGTGACTGGACAACAACAAGGAAAGTGAAGAAGCGTGTTTCACTCAGAGTCAAGTCCCCTCTGCCCACCACAGTGCCCACTCAGCAAATACTTGATGAAGGAATGAATAAATGAATGGATGAATCCACCTGCCAGGGAAGATCTACTTGGAGGGGCCTCCAGAAGGTTGACATCAAAAGGTGAACGATGCTCACCACAGGGAGGTGGATTTCAGGTCATTTTTTTACTCTCACTTTTGTACTTTGGGTTTATCTGACTGGAGAGTATTCCAGGGGACAGATACCATCTTCCAATCCCTCAGCAGTTCCTGTCTGGGGGACCCTCATCTGCCACCCTCCCTGCCCCCTACAACACTCTCCGAGCTCTGCCTGCAGCTCCAGAGGGAGATGTATTAATAAACTGAGGGAGAAGGTCACCCAGCTCGCAAACACTGAGCAGAGCTGTCCTTGACTCCAGTACGGATGAAATGTGCTGGGGGGCGGGGGGGCGCTTCACTGAGCAAGCGCTGAGCACGTGTGAGCTATTTCTGATTCCCACCTGGTGGGGCCCAGTGCATCTGCCAGGGAACCAGGGCCAGCTTGGTGGGTAGAACCGCTGGCCAGCCACCCTGTAATGTTCACACCAGACCTGGCCATTGACCTGCTCAAAACCCTCCCTCAGCTCCCCACCACTCAGGGTGCGGGGGAAAGGGAGGCCAGAACCTCCCCCTGGCATTCAAGGCTCAGCGAGGTCTCGTCCCAGCTCAGCATCCTGCTCTCCACTCTCCCCAGTGCAGCCAGGTCCTCACTCAACTCCTGGCCTTGGCACACGCCGCGCCCTCTGTCAGGAACACCTGCTCAGCCCCCAGTAGTTGCTTGCTCCCACGTAACCTGCAGGTCTCAGCTTGGACAACTCCTCCAAGAAATCTTCCCTGGCCATTCCCCCACACCTTGTCCTGGGGCTGCGCGCTATGGTGACACAGATCCTGATGACTTAGTGGCCTGTGATCCCTCTCCCAGCCTGTGACAACGTCATCTCCATGTCCCAGGGTCCTGCAAAGGCGTGGCTCAGGGCACAAATGAATCCACGTTTGCCGATTGACTACATGATGAAGAAAGTGTTCCTGTGCTGAGAGGGACAGAGGAAGTGGGGGGCAAGAGAGCAGGAGGGGAGCAAGTGATTGCATTTGGCTGAGGCTTGGAGGCCAAGGGTAGAGAGATGTGGTCCTAGCGGGCAGGGAGGGGTCCACAGTCAGCTGCACCTCCTCCAACCTGCCGGGCCCAGAGCTCCAGGGACCAGGTGTGGCTGCCTGCAGGCCCTGCCTCCCCAGCCCCAACGGGCACAGTGGATGTAGAATCTGTACAGAACAGAGCATTCTGTCTAAATATATCTGCTCCCAACACAGGACACACAGGGAGGGAGTGGGGGGCACGGTAGGCCTGAGTGCTGGGGGAGGCTTTCTGGAGCACTCGCCCAGCCCACGGCCCCCTGCCCTGGCGGGGGCAAGTCCAATCTGGGGCCCAGACTCAGGGCTGGGCCTGGGTGGGTCTTTCTAAGCAGGGTTCCCAAAGCCTGACCTCCTACCCAAAAGCAGCTGCCTTGAATGTGGGCCACGTACAAACCAGGCCAGCAGAGGAGGGAGGGGACCCAGAAGTGGAGCCTGGGGGAGGAGGCCTCGGTCCCCGGCAGTCCAGAGTCCAGGCTCTCCCCACCACCCTGAAACCAAGGCACAGAGAGAGAGGCAGCTTCAACAGGGTCACACAGGGGGCGGAGGGCAGCGAGGGGTGGAGAACCCAAGGGTCCTGGCTCCCAGAGACCCTGAAGGCTTCTAGAATTCTCTTCAGCTTCTTGAGGTTCTCTCAAGGATCTCTCAGATGGGACAGCAGAAACAGCACTAGGTTCAGAGTCAAGACTCTGTGGTTCGGGACTTCCCTGGTGGTCCAGTGGTTAGGACCCTGCGTTTCCACTACAGGGAGCATGGGTTTGATCCCTGGTTGGGGAACTAAGATCCCACGTGCCACGTGGCACAGTCAAAAATAAAAGTTTTTAAAAGGACACTGTGCGCAGTCCCATCTCTACCACTGAGGCCCTCAGGCAAGCCCTTCTGGGACTCTGTCTCCCCACCTACAAAATGGGGATGAGCACACGTTCCTGTGTGTGCAGGCACTCTGCACATTGGAGTGTCCACTTCTTGGCCCTCCCTTCCAGGCTGGTCTCAGTGGGAGCCCAGGCAAACCTTCTGTGAGCAGATCTGGACTGGGGTGTGGAGAGAGTACGCCAGAAGCCTCCAGAGTGTGTGTGCAGTTGGGGGAAAGGGTCATAAGAGAACACAACAACATCAGCTACTTTCTCTTGAGCACCTACTGTGTGCTAGGCCCCGTCCTAGATACTTTAACACAGAGACGTCACCTCACCCTCACAAGCAGGCAATGATGCTGTTAGCCCATGGGGAACAGATGGGGAAACTGAGGCTCAAAGAGGTTCCTGTGACCTGCTAAAGGTCACACAGCTGATGAACAGAGCCAGACTCAAACTGGGGCCAACCCACAGAGTCCGCTCACTTCCTCCTGTGGGTGGACTAGCTCGCTGGGGTTCACCCAGGGAGGTCAGCCTATGACTCTAGAAAGCCTCCCTAGGTCCTTGGGGCTGAGACAGTCGCTACTTTTCCACTCAGTTTTGTTCTTTCAATTAAAAACAAAACCAGATTTAAAATACTTCTATATTAAAACAGTTGGACATAAATACTCGCTGGTATATACGCTTCAGTTTTAAGCAGGCATTAAGGCCGCACACGATCCCCTGGAGGAGGGAAAGGCCACCCACTCCAGTATTTTTGCCTGGAGAATTCCATGGACAGAGGAGCCTGGTGGGCTACAATCTATGGGGTCGCAAAGAGTTGGACACGACAGAGCGATGACTGAGCGACTGAGCACATGCCAGGCCCCAAACAGCCGAACCTCCCTCCCGCCCCTCGTGCACTCTCACTCTGGGCAGCACAGTGCACAGCCTGGGCTAGCCAGGGTTCAAATCCCAGCTCTACCACCTGCTGGCTGTGTGACCTTCGTAGTGTCATTCTCCCTCTCTGTGCTTCGTTTTCCCACCCTCCATCCAGAGTCACCGGGTATTGGAGAGACAGTGAGGTCAAGTTCTGGCCCAGGTTTCACAGCAAACAGCTAGCACTCTGGTTTAACTTATCACTGATGATAAGTTTTTGTTCAGTCACTCAATCATGTCCGACTCCTCATGACCCCGTGGACTGCAGCATGCCGGACTTCCCTGTCCTTCACTACCTCCTGGAGTTTGCTCGAACTCATGTCCATTGAGTCACTGATGCCATCCAACCATCTCATCCTCTGTTGCCCCCTTCTTCTCCTGCCCTCAATCTTTCCCATCATCATGGTCTTTTCCAAAGAGTCAGCTCTTCGCATCAGGTACCCAAAGTATTAGAGCTTCAGCTTCAACATCAGTCCTTCCAATGAATATTCACAGTTGACTTCCTTTAGGATCAACTGCTTTGATCTCCTTGCAGTCCAAGGGACTCTCGAGATTCCATAAAAAGTTCCCTAGATTTCCTGAGTGGCTCCTGGAGATTGCGTGTGTCTGTGTGTATGTGTGTGTGTGTGTATGAAAGAGAGAGATCATAAATGTTTATTATCTTTTTAAGCTACTAAGTTTTGAGTTAATTTGTTACACACCACCAGATAACTATTAATAACACAGAGGGTCAGCCTTGTGACAGGGTAGAGGAGAGGGCAGAGAGCAACTGGGGGCTGGTTTCAGAGGGTGTGATTTATATGCTCCCAGGCTGGGCACGCAGGGGGACCTTCTTCTCATGTCTCCCCGCACCCCTCAACCCCAGCCTTCCCTGTATGATTGCTTCTTACAACTGTTTACAGACACAAGAACAGACCTGAAAGAACTCCTCTAATCCAGAGAGCATACCGTGTGCCAGCTCAAAGCTAAAGGCTTTCACATATCAGTTTTCATTGAATTCTTCCAAAAGCCCTTTGGGGGAGAATACCATTATGTCCAGTGCTAAGAATAAGGTCTGGCACATAGTAGGTGTTGGTATTACTCTGTATGGACCGGCAGCCCCAAATTTCAGGGGCTTAAAGAGCAAGAACTGTATTCCTTTCAAACAGTTGGGCTTCTCCTTGGGTTGGTTAAAGAACAGCCCTGGTGGGTCCATGCTAAAACACGGCGACCAATCAGCCAGCTTCCCACTGGTTCAGTCCCTGGGCACCCCATGGTGCCCCAGAGGGGCTCGTGCAGCCATCACCTCCTCTCCTAGTTGGGAAAGAAGGAGCGAGGGCCCACAGTGGGGGTCAGGGCTGAACTCTGGTCTGAGGCATCCGCCACCTGGCCCGGGGAATGACCCAGACATCCCTGGGGGAAGGAGTCTGAGGGGCACAGGCCATTCCCTCGTCACTGGGCCTTACACCCTGTCATGGGTTCAACAGTGCTCAGCTGACATCAATGAGCTGTGCACCCACTGTGTGCCAGGCCTCAGGCTGGGCGTGACTGGGGGAACCAAGAGGTGCCAGCCTGGCCACCTGGAGCGGCCGCCGTCTGGTGGGGGAGGAGGGACCCATGTGGGACAAGAGGCCTGGTCCCTGGAAGGACAAGGCCTGAACCAAGTGGTGAAAGCCCAGAGCTCCTGAGCAAAGACTCGGGAAGGGGTTTCTGGGCAGAGGGAACAGTAAGCGTGGAGGGTGGGGGCCAGGGGACACGGCGTGCTCAGAGTCCCAAGTCATTCAGCTGAGACGTAGGCAAGGGCACGGCGGGGGCAAGCGGAATGCGTGGAGGCAGGTAGCAGAGGTGTGGACTGCTCAGGGCTCTGGGCCATGACAGGGTGTCAGGGGCTGGCTGTGGTTCTAGAGAAATCTCTCTGCCTCTGTGTGTGGAGGGTATACGGGCAGGAGACCCGGGAAGGGCCGGGACAGTCATCGTGGCCATTGGCCATGAAGTGCTGGAGTCAAAAGATGCTTGAGAAGGGGACGTGGGGCAGAGGAGGAGCCCAACTTCTGCTTCGTGGCCAAACCCGTAGTCCCACCCCAAGGGCTCCAAGCCTAAGGCTGCCTCCCTTCCTCCAGCCTCTAGGAACAGACTTGTCATTGATTAAACCCAGCCTGGCAAATGGTTCCTAGAAGCCCCGGGGCCGCTGGCTGTGGGGCGCCCTGCCCACTGTCGCCCCTCAACAGGCGGCCGGCCGCCTTTGCCCCTGACCCGTCCAGTGTCAGCAGAGGGTGGTGACATGCCGGGTCAGCGGAGTCAGTCAGCTTTGGCCTCAGCCTCAGCAGGCAGGCAGGTGGCCAACACTCGGTGCCGGGAAGGCCTGGGGCGTGGCCGGCCAGGGGAGCACTGTGGGTCTGCCCTTCTCTGGAACCTTCTGTGACTCCTCAGTCTCTCTCGGCGGGAAGCACCCTTGCAGCGGGAGGCTGAGAGGGCTGGGAAGAGCGGCCCAGCTCCACCCTGACGTGCGGCACGACCTCTGGCACGTCGCTCAAACAACCTGAGCTTCCCCCAGGAACCCCTCAGCAACTCAACCCCCACCTGGCCAAGTGGCCAGCCCCCCTGGACAGGCTGCCTCACCTCTCCGAGCCTTAGTTTCCCCACATTTCAGCCATGCCTGATTCTACTTCACACCGAGCTCCTCCAAGTTCCTCCGGGCTTGAGACCCATACGCTTCCCAAGCTGCCCGCACCTCAGGGGCTTTTCACCAGTTAACTCCTCACTCGCAGGTCTCAGCTCCAGCATCACCTCCCTGGGGCAGCCCTCCCCGAGCCCCAACCCCCTACCCCATCTGGGTCAGTTCTCCTTGTGCTTCTCTGGAGCAGCCATGTCTGATGTGAGCTTACATTCATCTTGGAAGTTAGGTCATGACTGCTGCCCTCCCATGAGGATCGTGGCCCCCACAGGATGGCCAGGGGCTCGGCTCACTGATGTACCCCCCAGCACCCACTCTGAGCATATGAGCTTCCCTGTGGCTTAGACGGTAAAGAACCTGCCCGCAATGCGGGAGACCCAGGTTTGATCCCTGGGTCGGGAAGATCCCTGGAGAAGGGAATGGCAACCCACTCCAGTATTCTTGCCTGCAGAATCCCAATGGACAGAGGAGCCTGGCGGGCTACAGTCCTTGGGGTCGCAGAGTCGGAAACAACTGAGCGGCTGACACTTCCACTGTGGGCACAGAGCAGGCATTTACCATATGTCTGTTGAATGCACACTTAGAAGGAGAAAGGGAGGAAGGGAAGCGAGGTCCCGAGGAGTGACAATATCTACCTCGCAGTGCTAGGAGGATCTAACAATATACAAAAGGCCTGACCTTAACAGAGGCAAACATCACAACTCCCCACATGCACCAAACACACACACCCCATACACGTATCCCACACTGGGATGGGAAGGGCACTGAGCGCAGCCCTTCCTCTCTGTCCACGCCCACACTCTCCCCAAGTCCCCTGATGAACCCGAGAGATGAGAGGCAGACCATGGACCGGCAGAGGTGGACCCGGCCTCATGGCTCGCAGAGACCATCAGGCTCCCCAGAGCCAGCCAGCCCACACTGTCCCTGGAAGGCTCTGCACTCTTCCCGTCCTCCAGGAATTTCTCACACCCCAAAGGTGGCAGGTCGCCCCCCTAACTGGAGGAGTGGCGTGAGCTGCTGACACCTCTTCCCTGTTATCACACCTCTGCTTCGAGGACCGAGGACCAGAGATTGGTGAGCAGCCTCAGAAAGGTCTACCACGTGGACCTGCCCAGTGTGGACCAGGGCAGCCCCCACCCCTCTGACCCCAGCCCGCTCCTACTGCACAGATGGAGAAGCTGAGACCCAGGCCGGCCTCCTGCCTGGATGCCCGAGTCACACAGACCTGGCTTCAAATCCCCACTCTAATGCCCACCAGCTCTACGGCCGCAGTTTCCTCAGAGGTCAAATGCGGATGAGCACAGCACCTCGCCCGCTCCACGGCGGGGTGCTCACATGAACACAGGCGGCAGAGGGCCCTGTCACCCCCAACAGCAGACAGTGTCCGGCCAAGACAACCCCCCTCAGAACCATCCCGGCAAAGCTGCCTGCTTAGCCTCACTCGGAACCCCAAAGCCTGGCCCAGAAAAGGCAGGCAACCAAGCCAGGGTCACACAGCAAGACCCCAGCCTGCAGAGAGGTGAACTTGGGCTCTGTTTGGCTGAAACTCCAGCCCTGAACCTCCCACCCTGAAGTGGATCTGGCAGAGCCAAGCAGGTGCCAGGGCTTGGCGGCAGCTGGGGGAGGGAGGCAGGCAGGCAGGCAGGCAGCTGGGGGTGGTGGGAAGAACCCTTTTTCCCCATGTCTTTAGCAAACCCGGATCCCCGTTTCCAAGCTGCGCTCCAGAGCCCTCTGTGGCTGCTGCGTCACTGCGCGCAGTCAGCCCACAGTGGGCGGAAAGGAAGGTTCCCTCCCTCTGGCAGGGGCTGGGGGCAGGGGGAAGGCAGGTGTGGGGGGGCAGGAGTGAGCACAGTGAGGGCTCCCTGACACCTCCCAGCTGGGTTTACCCCTCGAGTCACAGAGGGCTGAGTTGGGAGAACCTCAGAGACTTAACCCCCAGCACCCCACAAACGGATGGAGACCGTGAGGCTCAGAGAGGTGCTGCAACTCAATCAGCAACACACAGCAGCAAGGCAGCTCACCGTTCTCATCCCCAGTCCCTGTCCCCTAGCAGCTGCAAAGAAAAAGCCTCCTGGAGTCACCTCTGTCACCACAGGCTCAGCTGTCACTGAAGAAAGAAACACATCGGAACCAGAGGCCCAGTTCTCACCCCCTAGATCCAGCACCTGGGACTGCAGAGACCCCACCTGCATGATCACAAATACCTCTTTGGGGTGGGATCCTGAGCCCATGTCACGGATCACAGCACAGTGCTAGGTACACAGCAGGTGCTCAATAAGGGGTCTTGTGTTCCGTGTATAAGCCGGGATGCTGGCCTCGTTTCTACACTGTCAAAGACAGAACCTGCTCACACCGTGTGTTTTCTATCGATGACCCTCTCGTGTACCAAATGTCGCTTGAGCCATTTTTGAAGCAAACTCTGGGAGATGGATTACCTGCACAGGCCTTACGCTAAAGAGAGGAATACAAACGCTGGGTTTGCTTTGCTACCTTCTCGGGAGCGTCTGCACCCCTGTGACGGGGCCCTGGGGGCTGTGGGGGTGTGTGTGAGAGCCCCTGTCGCATATCCCCATCCCCCCTCCCAGAAGCCATAAGTGTATGCTAGTGGCGACCACAGGAGCCGGGAGAAGCCAGCTCTCACTAACAGCAGGCTTCCTCCAGGGCCGCGGGCAGGGCCTGGGAGGCGAGGCGCTGCTGAGTGACCAGTGACATCCATGGGCACTCTGACGTCGCTCTCAGGCCAGGCTGAGCTCCGCCTCCAGTGTGTGTCCAGGTGCCCTCACACCACGATCTGGGTCTGCCACATGCCATTCCTCTGCCTAACCCCCACCTTCCGTGCCCCCCACCCATCACTTCTGTTGATCAAATGGTAACTTTAGAATCTCCAGTACACGGGGCTAAGACTAGAATCTGAACGCTAACCGAGATTAGTGGATTCAAACCCTGGTGCCACCATTTCACCACCTGCGGGACCTTGGAGCACCTACTACAGCTCTCAGTGCCTCAGTTTCTTCCTCTGTAAAATGGGGAGAGTAATCAGAGGGTGGGATGGGATGAGAGGAGAAGCAGGATTTATGGTGCTCAGAGCCGCTGCTCAGTCAGCAGAGGGCCCAGCCCTGTGCTTGGCTCCTGGGATGCCATCACAGGGGCTCTGCAGAATGAATGGGTGTTCATCCATGATCCCTTGTTATT
This sequence comes from Bos mutus, assembly GCF_027580195.1. NCBI lineage: Eukaryota > Metazoa > Chordata > Mammalia > Artiodactyla > Bovidae > Bos > Bos mutus. The sequence continues at coordinate 49,762,465 of NC_091629.1, read as the reverse complement.
ATTATTATCATCATCAACATCAGCAGGGATCCCCAAGCCTGGTTTTGCAGCCAGCCCTGGTGAAGGGTGTAGCAAAATTCCCCAAACAAAATTTGCTTCCATTCATTTTGGGTTTTTGAAAAGGCCACGTCAGACAGCTCGGCGGGGAGGAGGCGGCGTTGCGAAACCGGCACAGAGGAATCTGGGCCCCACTCCTCGGTTTGGGAAATGAGGTGCAATCGGTGAGCAAGGGGGGGCCTGGGAGCACAGTGGCAGGAGACTTCCATGTTGTATGTTTATCTCCACCCTCTGAGTGACCTTCAGCAGCCAACCAACTGCTCTGAGCCTCAGTTTCCTCATCTGTCAAAAGGAGACAGTATCTCTTTTTATTCATATTCCTCCCTGGGGGTGATTGGAAGATGGAGGCGGGGATTAAAAGTGTTCTGCAAACTGTGGAGCACTGCACACACCCTAGAGGCCTCAGTCCTGGCCTGGGGCAACCACCAAGAGACTCTGGAGGGGGCGTGAGAGCGGAACAGGCACCCCATCCCCACCAAAGGCCACAACTAAAGGAAGTCCAGTCACTGGAGTCTTAAAGGGCTCCCCTCACAAGAGTCTGATGAAGTGGGGAGTGGGTTTGTCTTTGTGCCACACAGGAAGCCCCTCCTAGTGCAGGTCTTTCTCAAAGAGGCTGCAGTGAGAGTTAGAATGGCAAGGCTCCCCCATCCCCGGCAAGCTAAGCCAGGCCCCACACTCCAGTAACCATCAGGGTCATCCTTCAAAAGGAAGCGCAGAGTCTCACACGCGGCCCCTCAAAGCCACCAACCCCTCCTCACACCCAGAGAAGAGGCAGGGCCCAGGAGGACTCCCTCTCCAGGCTGTCGGGATCACAGACTCAGACTGTGGGCAGAGACGCAAGGGCCCTCTGCGTTCACCAGGCCTCACCTTTCACTTTACCAAGACAGCGCAGAGAGGGGACATGCCTGGTCCAAGAGCACACAGCAAGGCAGCACTGGGGCTCCTGGCACCGGCTGGACACCCACCCTGACAGCACAGTGCCCACCTCCAGGGCCACCTCCATGGCCAGCCCGCTCAGGAGGCTACCTTTTTCAGGAGGCTGCACCCACCTACCCCGCCCCCACCCCCCAAGCCCGCCCAGCGCTGGCTGCCTTGATGCCTCTAACCATGCAATTCTCTCAGCCAATAGTGCCCTTCCCTGCCATCCTGCATCGACCCAAATCCCTTTAATCCTCCAAAATCCACCACAGATCCAGTGGACATCCTCCAGGAAGCACTCTCACAGGTCCACGCTAGGGGCCCCTTCCCAGAGCTGGGGCCGCCCCAGCCTCCATCATGGAAGGGCGCCTGGTGGGATGACCAGAGTTTACAGAGCAGGGCCCTGTGGGCTGGACTCCGAGTCCCCACTCCTGGCACAAGGCTGGGCACTCAGCAGGTCTCGGGAAGCCCTGAGGGCCCAAAGACAGAATGGAGGATTAGAAACTGGAGAGGTGAAGGAGCTGGTGGCCTAGTGAAAGGAAGATGGGATGAACCAGTAAATGAGTGACGATATGAGCAGATGAAGCTGATTCAGGAAGAGATGAACTGATTCAGGAATAAATGCCTGAAGACAGGCACACAGACGTACCCCTGAAGACGTAGGGTCTTGCCCAAGTGTGGCCCCTCACCCTCTTGTAGAGCTTCCAGGGGCCCCTAGATGTATTGGGATTTTATTTTTTAAAGAACTAACCATTCTATTTTTTTGGCCATGCTGAGTGGCATCCAGGATCTTCCCCAACCAGGGATAGAACCCATGCCCCCTGCAGTGGAAGGGGATTCTTAACCACTGGACCACCAGGGAAATCCCTGTCTTGGGATTTTAGAGTCTTCAGGCCTGTCACTCCCACAGAGCCCAGCCAAATGACTAATCTAAGCTTGCAGACCCACTTGGAGGCCAGGAACCCACAGGGATGGTCCGGGTGGTGACTGGGAGTGGCCAAGGGTCCCAACACTCTCTACCACCCTGCCCTTGACTGAGAATGGCCTAGATCTGTCCTCAGCCCCAGGAGAATGGCATGAAGAGGCAGGCATAACCCTGGCCCTCTCCACACCATCTACACGGAGTGACATCTAATGATAAGGAACGGTGACTTGCACAGTGAAGGCAGGGGCCCATGGGGTGTAAAGGTGGTGACAGAGATACAACCTGGCCTGGGGACCAAGGAAGATGAGCAGTAGTTAAGTAGGCAAATGGGGAAGGGGGTCCAGAGGTTCAGAGCAACAAGCATGTGCTAAGGCCCTGAGGCTGGAGGAAACCTGGCCTATTCCAGGAACTGAAAGCAGGCCAAGGGGACTGGAGCCAAAGAGGGAGGCGGGGAGGTGGTGCAAGACGTGGCTAGAGGAGTAGCAAGTTGGGGAAGGAGTCTGGGCTTCATCCTGGGAGATGTGGGCAATTATTGAGTACCTACTGTATACTTTAAAAATATCTGCATTCAAGATTTTATGAAGTCACATTCCAGAATGTTTGAGTGAACATGTTTGTGTGCACATGTGCTCAATAGAATCCCACTCATTTCAACCCCATGGGCTATAGCCTGCCTGGCTCCTCTGTCCATGGAATTCTCCAGGCAAGAATACTGGAGTGGGTTGCCAGTCCCCTTCTCCAGGGGATCTTTCTGACCCAAGGATTGAACCTGTGTCTTCTGTGTCTCCTGCACTGGCAGGCAGATTCTTTACCACTGAGCTATCTGGGAAGCCCAAGTGGAAGTGTTTAAATGCACTGTAATCAGATAATGCTATTTTTTAATGTTTTGAATGAATGAATGAATGAATGGATCAATCAATCATGGACGGGGGCTGGGGTAGAGACCACCTGCCCTGTGTCACACAGAGTGCCCAGTATAATTCCTCAGAGCCTCCCCATCATGGAGAAACACTGGCATTTATGAAGCCAGAACCTAACGAGATGCCTGTGGGTGCCTGGGGTGCGTTCAGTACGTCACTGAGTCTTCCGAAAGCTCCAAAGTACACAGTCTATCGTTAGTTTCCAAGAGCTGCACAGCCTTCTCTTCAAAAATACCAACCAAGCTGCCAAGCAGCCTCGCACTCAGGGCACAGCCCTCAAACCTGCAGCTCCATCACAAGGCCGGCACAAGCTGGGTGCTGCCCTGGGTCCCACAGAACAGCCATCCCTCGGCCCTCTCCACTCCATGCTTCCTCTCCAGTCTGGACTTCGTCCTCCGTTTCCAGGGCTCAGCACAGACCACCTTCCCCTGACAAATCAGGGGCTCCTGGAGGGTGGGGACCACATCAGGCCATCCCAAGTCTCCAACACCTCTCACAGGCCCAGCCTGGCCTCCAGTGGATGAAAGAGGGGCGGGGGCCTTGGACACTACACACAAGCACTCTCGCCAAAGTCCAGCTGCCGTCTCCCAGCTCCAGGAGGACCCAGGAGCCCTGGGGCACCCCTGCCACAGTGCAGGCACGAACACACACGCCTGCCCCACGTGCGCAGCCACTGTCTCCAGGAGCTGCTCGGAACACAACCAGCATCTGCCGCTGACTGGCCGCCAGCAGCGGGCTCCGGGGCCTGGCAGTGGCTCCCTGCACTCCAGCGACCAGCGGGCCACCAGCTCTGCGGCCCCACCCAGTCCTGCTGCCCTCAGGAATCTGGCTCAGGCCCTGCAGGCCACCCGGCAGCCCACAGTCCCCTGGGTTGGACAGAAACTGGACTCCTCCAACAGCTACTCTCTGAGACAGTCCTGTACAATCTCTCTTCACCACCTCCTGCCTGGCAAAAAATACAGCCCCCCTTTCACCCGCGGAGGCACAGCGGTGGAGAGAGCCAGGACCTCAGGGAACTGGGCTGGCAGGGGAGGTGCAACCCACTAAAGGCAGGCTGGCTGGCCTCCTTTGAAGGTGGGGACCGCAGCCCCCTCCCCCTCTGTCATTTCCACTTCCAGGCAGGTGGGGGTGCAGGAACCTTTCCCCCATTAGCCCGGCCCTCCAAGCTTGAGGCTTGCCATCCTGGGGGCACCTCCTCCACCTCCCCCCTCCCCCCTCAACCCCTACAACTGGCCTTCCCCAACCCATAACCCCTTCCCCTGTTTCATTTTTCCCCACCACATCAACAGTCAGTCTCTGGCAGCACCTCTGCAACACAGGCAGCGCGGAGGAAGAAGGGAGAAGGGAGAGGGATGAAGGGACAGAGGAACTGAAGGATGGAGGGGGATCGGAGACAAGAGGGCTCGGTCCAAAGAGGCCAGGGGCCATCACATGTCCAGGAACGCAGGTCCCCTTCCCAGCAGCCCTGGCACATCTGGACTCAGCTGGCCTCACTGGCCACCTGGTCCACCTGCCACCCTCTCTGAACGCGAAGCCCTTTCACCGCGGGGCACCGCACGTGGGGGCCTCCCGTAGCCATGTGAGTGCCCCCCCCCCCATCCCAGTCCGGGTGCCCGGGTCAGCTCGGGCCCTTCCCGGGTTCGCAAACAGGGAGGGGGCGCTATGCAGCGCTGGGGTGGGAGGTGTGTGTGTGTTGCCCTTGCCCCCTCCCCAGATGCCAGGTCCCGGAAAAGAGCTGGGGAAGGAGGGGTGCCCGGTCAGACAGGCCCCCGGGGCTACCGAGGCGGGATCGGAGAGCCGGGCTGAATGGAGGAATGCCCGGGCCGGCCGACTGGGCAGAGCCCTCGTTCTCCTCGGCTCCAAGGTTGGTGGGCAGGGAAGGGGTCTACCTGACCCCCTGGCCGCCCTGCGGATAGAGGGTCGGGCCGGAGGAGGGACTTCTCAGCTTTGGTAACCCGTTGACAACGGGGAGTCCGCGGGAAACACAGCTAGAATGGGGGCCCGGCCCTGGATGGGGGTTCCGGGCCCCAGCGCCCCCGCCTCCCCCGCCCCCGCGGCTCGAGGGTCGGGCGGGGGGAGACCTAGATTGGGGATCCCACCCAGAGAAGGGGGGCTTCCCAGCCGCAGAACCGCCCCCTCGGATCCGGGGCTCAGAAGACGGAACTGGCAGGGGGAGGGGGCTTTTCTGCGCCAGCGCCGCCCCTCGGTTCGCGGAGGTCTGTCCGAGAGGAGACTCGGATTTGGGGGTCTTGCCGAGGGACGGGGCGCGTTGCCCCGGAAAGGGGGTCCTCCGCACTACCGCGCACCACCCCCGCGCCCTCACCTGCGCCCGGCGCCCCGGCCGCCTCTGGCCCGCTCGGCCGCTGCGCTGCGCCGCCGCCGCCGCTCGGGTCCGCTCGCAGGTCCGCCCGCCTAGGCCCCGGCCCCGGGCCCGGCCCGCGGGCACCCCATGCCTCTCCTCCGGCCGGCGCGGCGCCCCAGATGCGGCTGCGGGAGGAGGAGCCGCGCGGCCCCGGCTCCCCGAGAGCGGCGGGGAGGGGGCGGGGGGCGGGGAGATGCGCGCGGGGGAGGGGGCCGCGCGGCTGCGCCCAAAACCAGGCGCGGATCCGGCCGCCGGCGCGGGGCTGGGGGTCCCGGGCGCCGTTTCCAACGCCCGTCCCCACCCACGCCCCGCAACGCCACGGGGAGGGGGAGGGTCTCCGCGGCCGGCGACGCTCGGTCGCGAGCCGGAAGGGAGCTTAGAGATCCCCGGTTGGCCGCCCAGAGAGTGCAGGCTACTGGCACAAGGTCACACAGCGAGGGCTGCGGTAGCGCGGGAACCTGAAATCCAGGCTCCAGAGTGGGTCAGCGAGATCCTAGGTTGCCGAGCGCCGGCCCCGTGGAGACGGGAAACGGAGGCCCACACGGGACGAGATTGGCCCGGTTCGTACCGTGCTAGTCTGGAGGCCCTTGGGATTCGAACTTAAGGCTCCTGCTGCTGAGAACATTGCCCCCTTCTGGTGACCCGTTTCTTGCAGAAACCTCCCCCTGGTGTCTTCTTGCCTATGGCAGCATGGGGGTTAAAAACCATCCCTGAAGTCTGATGTACCGGGCAGAGAGTATCCGTCCTACCTCTCCTGAGGCTCTGCTCTGCGATCAGAAAGGAGTGACTGCCTTGTCTGAGCTCCAGTTTCTCCACCTGTGAAATGGGGACAATACCAGTATAGTATCCCCAGCCGGGATGGAGGAAGCAAAGAGATAATGGATGTAAGCTCCTTGCTAGTGCCTGGCATTCAGTAAGTGTCAAATGAATGTGCTTGCTCTCTCTGGCTCCAACATCTCCCCAGAATGCCAGTTGAATGCAAACAGAGTCAAAATAGTGTTAAAGGATGGCATTCAAGGCTCCTCACAGCTTTTCCCAGCTTCATTCATCACCCACCCACGCTGCCCACATCCTCATCTCAGAAACGTCTGTTCCAGTACTTCTCTGCCTTTCCCTGAGCCTGCAAGGCCTTCCCACCGTCTCTCCCTGACAAACTCCTATTCATCCATCAAAGCCCTAAGCCATTAGTTGTATATCCCAGTTTCTCACACTCCCTCTCAGCCCATCTGTGTGCCCCCCTTTATCATTCCCACTGTCTGCTCTAGCTTAGTCTCTGTCTTTATGGGCTCTGACAGTGTGATGAGAGGATGTCACTCAGAGGAGATGACACCATGAGGTCATGTTCCCCAGGGGAGGCAACTTTAGCAGGGCATGGAAGAAGTGAGTTTGGAGTTCAGGTGGTGGGTGAGGAGGAGAGTGTGTAGCAGGCAAAGAGGTGGTTATGTTTTAGCAGAGTGTCAATAGGACCACAGAGAATGGACCGCCTGGAGCAGATAGGAAGACCTTCTTATCCGAGCTGGGAGCTAGCAAGAGCCAAGAGCTGGACAGTGACCTGGCAACATACAGTCAAGTCAAAGATGAGCAGGATTTGCCCTGGAGAATGCCTCACACAGGGGTCCCCAGAAGATTCTTACAAGGATGTTCATAGCAGCATCAGTGAGTAAGAGTGGAAAGCTGGACACAGCCTAGCTATCCATCAAGCAGAGACAGGATAAACAGTGATGAATTCAGGCAATGGAAAATTCTCCATGCCACGATCTTCAAAACAGGTGAATCCAAACCACATGCCTCTGTGAAGATGAATCTCAAACAAACAAACACTGTTTTATTTCTGTTTGATATCTAGTTGGTCTTTTTATATGAGGGAGATGGACCTTTTGCCTCTGATATGAGTTTCAAAAGTTTTTCCCATGTCAATTATTTGTCTTTTGACGCTGCTTATATTTTTAATGTAGTAAAATATAGCAAGACTTTCTTAAAAAAAAAAAAAAAAAAACTACACTGTTGATTCAGTTCATGAAGATTCAGAGTTGTACAGTTATGATTCGTGTACCTTTTGTATGAGTTTTATACTTCAGTACAAGGAAAGAAATAAAAAATATATATCATTAGATGAAAAAAGTCAAATTGCAGATGGGAGACAATTTGATGCTGGATGTATAAAGTTTGAAAACCTGCAACATAATACTATATATTGTTTAGGGACACATGCATACATAATACAAGTGTGTTAACGTAAAAACATGCCTTGCAGTGATAAATAGAAAATTCAAGAGAGCAATGACCCAGAGGGAGAAAGGGAAGGGAATGTAATAAGGGCTTCAAATATACTTGAAATGGTTTATTTCTTAAGCTGGATGGCAGGTACATGGGTGTTTATTATGCTGTTCTCAAGACTTTTTTGGGAACGTGAAATATTCATAATGTAATAATGCTTTCCCCCCGCCCCGGGAAAGTCAGGAGATGTCTGGAAAGGTAATGGGGAGCCATGGCTGGTTCTTAATTGGGGTTGTGACATGGTCAATGGACTGGAGAGGGCAAGACTAGTAAAGAAGGTGGGGGAGGCTGGTGTCACAGTTCAGGGGACAGGGACAGAGTTACTGGGAGGAGGGAAAGGATGGGAGAGATTTAGAGGAATAAACAACGGGTGTGCTTTAGGCAACATCACAAACAAGTGTCCATGGAGCCCACACAGGTCACTGAACAGGCTGTGAGTGTGGAGGTGGGGGGCCGTGACGCACGGTCTGGTAGGGGCAGCCCCTGCTCAGGGCCAACTGATTGTTGCTCTGGAGGAAGGGCGACCCAGTGGGGTGACATCTCATTTTTCGAGGAGAAATCAGCAATTCAGATTTTTGAAAATACAAAATTTTCTGAATTTTAAATTATGGAACTAAATTGAAAAAATAAATCAAAACCCTGTAGGGGCCAAGACACAAGGTTTGCAGTCTCTTTGGTGAGGAAGAGTCTTTCGGAGATGAAACAAAGGGACAGTGACACCAAGTTTTCCTGCCAGTGGGGCTGAAGAGGCTGTTAACCCCAGCAGCAGTCAGGGAGGGCTTCCTGGGAAGAACTGACACTGGGTAGTGAAGCGGGGAGGGGTTTCAGGCTGAGAGAACAGCAAGCGCAAAGGCAGGGGCAGAGCTGAGTGAGCCCAGTTCAGTTCAGTGGTTCAGTCGTGTCTGATTCTTTGCAACCCCATAGACTGCAGCATGCCAGGCTTCCCTGTCCAGGAAGTGAGCCCGAAGAGCAAAAATCACCAACAGGGCATTTCACAGAAGGAAATCATGGCTGGTAAATATAAGGAAGGTGCCTGATCTCATTAGTCATGAGGGACAGATAAGTCGAGACCGTGTTGAGCTGCCACTTCACATCTATTAGACTGGGAAAAATGAGAAAGTCTGACAACACCAAGTGTGGGTGAGAATGCATATCAGTGTGGCCCTCTGTACTGCAACATCAGTGTGACCCAGCAAATCTGCTCCTGGATACACGCACCCAAGTGAACCCTGCACACGAAGCCTGGGCCAGTGCTTCTCAAACCTTAATGTATACAGGAGTCCCCCAGCAATCTTGCTCAAAGGCAGGTTCTGATTCGACTGAGCACTGAAGAATTAATGCTTTTGAACTGTGGTGTTAGAGAAGACTCTTGAGAGTCCCCTGGACTGCAAGATCAAACCAGTCAATCCTAAAGGAAACCAGTCCTGAATATTCATTAGAAGGACTGATGCTGAAGCTGGAGCTCCAGTACCTTGGCCACCTGTTGCAAAGAACTGACTCATTGGAAAAGACCCTGATGCTGGGAAAGATTGAAGGCCAGAGGAGAAGGGGATGACAGGATGAGATGGTTGGATGGCATCACCGACTCAATGGACATGAGTTTGAGCAAGCTCCAGGAGTTGGTGATGGACAGGGAGGCCTGGCGTGCTGCAGGCCCTGGCGTTCATGGGGTGACAAAGAGTCAGACACGACTGAGCGACTGAACTGACTGAGGGCAAAGCTAGAGAGCCCACATTTCTGACAAGTTTCCAGGCGATGCCAACACATTTTGAGGAGCATTAAGAGAAATGTACTCAAATATCCATAGCAGCAGGCTTCCCAGCTGGCTCAGTGGTAAAGAATCTGCCTGCCGATGAAGGAGATGAGGGTTCAATTTCTGGGTCAGGAAGATCCCCTGGAGGAGGAAATGGCAACCCACTCCCTTATTCTTGCCTGGGAAATCCCATGGGCAGAGGAGCCTTGACAGGCTACAGTTCATGGGGTTGCAAAGAATCAGACTCGACTTAGCAACTAAACAGCAACTCATTCATAGCAGCACTGTTCAAAAGAGTGGAAAACCTGAAAACAATCCAATTATCTATTGATGAGAGAAGGAACAAATAAATAAGCTGTGGGATAGTCACACACAGCCCTCAAAATGAATGAATCACAACTACATACAACACAGATGAATTCTCATTCAACGTGGCACTGAGTTTTTTTAAAGAGAGCATTATGTATAGTATGCCTTTTAAAATAGTAAACAAGAAAAAACAAATTGTTTAGGCATTCATGCATGTAAAGAACCAAAGAAATTAGAGAAGGATTAACTCAAAATTCAGAATATTAATGACCTTGGATGGGGTGGGACACAGAAGTGGATGTCAGGTTTTGCTTCTGTTCTAGTTCTAGGGGCATGGACAGTGGTTCACAAGCACATATATTGTATTATGTTGTGTTTTATAGTGTATTGTTTTATATACATAGAGCTGTGCACGGACCATTATTGAGATTGTGTCATGAGCCAAGGATGCTGTTAAGGATGCTCAATCATGTGCATCTGAGGCCCATACTTAAAAAGAGAGAAACTATTTGTAGAGACTCAAAGAGAGATGAAAAAACTGAGAGAGATGGGGAGGGGGAGAGTTGGAGATAGGTATGATCCATTTGGGAAAGGGTGTTATAACCCAAACATAGCACAGAACAGTCAAGCTCTGAAGGAAGTTGTGGGACTGGGGCATGTTTGACTTTCTGGCCCACCCCAGGGGCCAGACAGGATATGGTGGGGGAAAGGCTGCAATAGCCTGGGTGTCAGATTCTCTTCCAACCTCTGCAATCAGCCCACCAGCTCAGACTACGCAGAGACATAGGCTTCAGGAAAGACCCTGGGAGAGGACAGAATGACTCAAAGCAAGTGAAGCGAGTCCGCATGGCAGCAGGTAACCTCCAGCCTTGGGTAATGATCAGCTCTGGTAATGACTAGATCCATGCAGTAACCACATCTACCTATGAGACTTGGCTTGTGACCAAACCAGATAATGTCCAGATCCTTCAAGATCGGATCTTCGTGTAAGTGACCTCAGTACTGTTTTTAGGTCAACCAGGCATCTGGTCAGGCTGGATCAGCCCCTGGAAGGAGTGGAGAGAGGGGAAACTCCAAGGACCCCTGCAGGGAGGGAGGGTTGGCATCTGTCTCCTCAACCTCTGGCACACATCAACTTTCTCTCCCCTACAAAGACTGTGGGTCTAGCCCCTCCTTCCCATCGCTCTGGCCCTACCCTGGCTGCGCCTCTGCATCCCCGACTGGACCACCCCAGCCTCCTCCCAGGACTCCTGTCCAGTCTCTCCCTTTCCAATCCATCCTCCACACCAGCCACAGAGAGAGATCCTTCTATAGAACAAATTTGTGCCTCTCTCTTGGTCAGAATCCTGCGGCTCCCTAGCACCCAGAACCTATAAACACATTTTTTTTTAATTTTTTAATTGGAGGATAATTGCTTTACAATGTTGTGTTAGAGTCTGCTATACAACAACATGAATCAGCTGTCAGTTCACTTCAGTCACTCAGTTGTGTCTGACTGTTTGCGACCCCATGGACTGCAGCACACGAGGCTTCCCTGTTCTTCACCAACTCCCGGAGCTTGCTCAAACTCATGTCCATCAAGTTGGTGATGCCATCCAACCATCTCATTATCTGTCCTCCCCTTCTCCTCCCACCTTGAGTCTTTCCTGGCATCAGGGTCTTTTCCAGTGAGTCAGCTCTTCCCATTAGGTGGCCAAAATATTGGAGTTTCAGCTTCAGCATCAGTCCTTCCAATGAATATTCAGGGTTGATTTCCTTTAGGATTGACTGGTTTGATCTCCTTGCAGTCCAAGGGACTCTCAAGAGTCTTCCCCAACACCACAGTTGAAAAGCATCAGTTCTTTGGTACTCAGTCTTCTTTATGGTCCAACTCTCGCATCCATACATAACTACTGGAAAAACCATGCCTTTGACTATCCGGATCTTTGTTGGCAAAGTAATGTCTATGCTTTTTAATATACAGTCCCTAGCACCCAGAACCTGTGAAAGTGTTTTTAAATTTTTAATTGGAGGATAATTGCTTTACAATGTTATGTTAGTTTCTGCTGTACAACAAGTGATTCAGCTATAAGCATATATATATCCTTTCCTTCTTGAGCCTCCCTCCCACACCACCCCGCCCTCTATTCCCCCACCTCTAGGTCATCACAGAGCACTGAGATAAGCTCCCTGTGTTATACAGCAGAGATGTTCTGAAAATTTGAACCAGTATTCAGAGTTAATCTTGTATTCAAAAATCTTCACCATTTGACTTTTGCATCCTCTTCTAATTCAATTCTGGTCAAATCCCATGACTCAGTTACAGGCTCTGCAGGTTCTCCCAAAGCTAAGCTGTTTCACACCTCAGCCTGTGCAAGTCCTTTTTCCTGGAATGCCTCTGCCCCAGCTGGATACTCATCTTTCGAAATTTGACTCAGATGCCACCTGCTCTGGGGAAGCTTGCCCTGACTTCTAGATGCCACTCCCCATTCCCAGTTTGTCACCCCCAAATACTTGACTTTTTCTTTTTGGTATTATCAAGCATGTCTTTTTTTTTTTTTTTCATCTTTAAGTGCTAAGTCGCTTCAGTTGTGTCTGACTCTGTGCAATTCTATGGACTGTAGTCCACCAGGCTCCTCTGTCCATGGGATTCTCCAGGCCAGAATACTAAAGTGAGTTGCCATGCCCTCCTCCAGGGGATCTTCCTGACCCAGGGATCAAACCCACATCGCTTATGTCTCCTGCATTGGCAGGCAGGTTGTTTACCACTACTGCTACCTGGGAAGCCCTTTTTTTCAACTTTATTGAGGTATCAGTTCAGTTCAATCCCTCAGTTGTGTCCGACTCTTTGCGACCCCATGGACTGCAGCATGCCAGGCTTCCCTGTCCTTCACCAACTCTCAGAGCTTGTTCAAACTCATGTCCATTGAGTCGGTGATGCCATCCAACCATCTCATACTCTGTTGTCCCCTTCTCCTGACATCAATCTTTCCCAACATCAGGGTCTTTTCAAATGAGTCAGCTCTTCACATCAGGTGACTAAAGTATTGGAAGTTCAGCTTCAGCAACAGTCATTCCAATGAAATTCAGTACTGATTTCCTTTACGATTAATTGGTTTGATCTCCTTGTAGTCCAAGGGACTCTCAAGAGTCTTCTCCAACACCACAGTTCAAAAGCATCAATTCTTCTGCACTCAGCTTTCTTTATAGTCCAACTCTCCCATCTATACATGACTACTATAAAAACCATAGCTTTGACTAGACAGACTTTTGTTGGCAAAGTAATGTCTCTGCTTTTAAATATGCTGTCTAGGTTGGTCATAGCTTTTCTCCCAAGGAGCAAATGTCTTTTAATTTCATGGCTGCAGTCACCATTTGCAATGATTTTGGATTCCCCCAAAAATAAAGTCTTTCACTGTTTCCCATCTATTTGCCATGAAGTGATGGGACCAGATGCCATGATCTTACTTTTATGAATGCTGAGTTTTAAACCAACTTTTTCACTCTCCTCTTTCACTATCATCAAGAGGCTCTTTAGTTCCTCTTCACTTTCTGCCAAAAGGGTGCTGTCATCTGCATATCTGAGGTTATTGATATTTCTCCCAGCAATCTTGATTCCAGCTTGTGCTTCATCCAGCCCGGCATTTTTCATGATGTATTCTGCATATAAGTTAAATAAGCAGGGTGACAATATACAGCCTTGATGTACTCCTTTCCTGGTTTGGAACCAGTCTGTTGTTCCATGTCCAGTTCTAACTGTTGCTTCTTGACCTGCATACAGATTTCTCAGGAGGCAGGTCAGGTGGTCTGGTAGTCCCATCTCTTGAAGAATTTTCCACAGTTTGTTGTGATCCACACAGTCAAAGGCTTTGGCATAGTCAATAAAGCAAAAGTAGATACTTTTCTAGAACGCTCTTGCTTTTTTGATGATCCAGCAGATGTTGGCAATTTGATCTCTGGTTCCTCTGCTTTTTCTAAATCCAGCTTGAACATCTGGAAGTTCACGGTTCATGTACTGCTGAAGCCTGGCTTGTAGACTTTTGAGCATTACTTTGCTAGCGTGTGAGATGAGTGCAATTGTGTGGTAGTTTGAGCATTCTTTGGCATTGCTTTTCTTTGGGATTGGAATGAAAATTAACCTTTTCCAGTCCTGTGGCCACTGCTGAGTTTCCCAAATTTGCTGGCATATTGAGTGCAGCACTTTCACAGAATCATCTTTTAGGATTTGAAAGAGCTCAACTGGAATTCCATCACCTCCACTAGCTTTGCTCATAGTGATGCTTCCTAAGGCCCACTTGACTTCGCATTCCAGGATGTCTGGCTCTAGGTGAGTGATCATACCATCGTGATTATCTGGGTCATGAAGATGTTTTTTGTATGGTTCTTCTGTGTATTCTTGCCACCTCTTCTTAATATCTTCTGCTTCTGTTAGGTCCATACAATTTCTGTCCTTTATTGTGCCCATCTTTGCATGAAATGTTCCCTTGGTAACTCTAATTTTCTAGAAGAGACTGACCCAGGCTCACCTGTGGGTGTCCAGGAGTCTCTGGTGGAGGTGTGGGTTGGCGGTGCCCTGCTGCAGGGTCGGGGGCACTGAGTGAGGCAGTCCGTGCATGGGCCCTGTTGAAGGAGGTTGCCATTTTCTTATTGAGGTACCGGAATACCAGATCACCTGACCTGCCTCTTGAGAAACCTATATGGAGGTCAGGAAGCAACAGTTAGAACTAGACACAGAACAACAGACTGGTTCCAAATACGAAAAGGAGTACGTCAAGGCTGTATATTGTCACCCTGCTTATTTAACTTATATGCAGAGTACATCATGAAAAACGCTGGGCTGGATGAAGCACAAGCTGCAATCAAGATTGCTGGGAGAAATATCGATAACCTCAGATATGCAGATGACACCACCCTTATGGCAGAAAGTGAAGAGGAACTAAAAAGCCTCTTGATGAAAGTGAAAGAGTAGAGTGAAAAAGTTGGCTTAAAGCTCAACATTCAGAAAAGTAAGATCATGGCATCTGGTCCCATCACTTCATGGGAAATAGATGGGGAAACAGTGGAAACAGTGTCAGACTTTATTTTTTGGGGCTCCAAAATCACTGCAGATGGTGACTGCAGCCATGAAATTAAAAGACGCTTACTCCTTGGAAGTAAAGTTATGACCAACCTAGATAGCATATTCAAAAGCAGAGACATTACTTTGCCAAAGGTTCACCTAGTCAAGGCTATGGTTTTTCCAATGGTCGTGTATGGATGTGAGAGTTGGACTGTGAAGAAAGCTGAGCGCCAAAGAATTGATGCTTTTGAACTGTGGTGTTGGAGAAGACTCTTGAGAGTCCCTTGGACAGCAAGGAGATCCAACCAGTCCATTCTGAAGGAGATCAGCCCTGGGATTTCTTTGGAGGGAATGATGCTGAAGCTGAAACTCCAGTACTTTGGCCACTTCATGCGAAGAGTTGACTCACTGGAAAAGAGTCTGATGCTGGGAGGGATTGGGGGCAGGAGGAAAAGGGGATGACAGAGGATGAGATGGCTGGATGGCATCATCGACTCAATGGACGTGAGTTTGAGTGAACTCCGGGAGTTGGTGATGGACAGGGAGGCCTGGCCTGCTGCGATTCATGGGGTCGCAAAGAGTTGGACATGACTGAGCGACTGAACTGAACTGAACTGAAAAATTGTAAATATTTAAAGTGTACAATTCGAAGTTTTGATATATATGATATATATATACACACATTGCAGAATGATCACAACTGAGTTTATTAACATATCTATCACCTCACATATTAATAGTCACCTTTTTTTCCTTGTGGTGAGAACACTTAGGGACTTCCCCTAATCCCTTGTTGGGACTTCCTAGCCATCCAGTGGTTAAGACTCCATGCTTCCACTGCAGGGGTGTGGGGTTTGATTTCTGGTCAGGGAACTTAAGATCTGGCACACTGCTTGGTGTGGCCAAAACTAAAAGAGGAGGGTTTAACCTCTTACCAAATTTCAAGTTGTACAATACAATATTGTTATCTGTAGACTTTTCAAATGCTTTATGATGGCAAAGACACACCATATCTCAAACACCTTATAGCAGCTGCTTTTGGCGCCTACCTTGGAGCCCAGCAGCAGCCAAGGTCAACAGTGGGTCCACTGGAGGCCCCCAGGTGTCTCTGCTCTTCTGCCTGATGACTTTAAAAAAAATAATAATTTAAGTATAGGTGATTTACAATATTGTGTGTTTTAGATGTATGGCGAAGTGAGTTAATGATATCTATGTGAAAGTGGAAGTGTTAGTCACTCAGTTGTGCCCAACTCTTTGCTACCCCATGGACTGTAGCTTGTCAGGCTTCTCTACCCATGGAATTCTCCAGAGAATACTGCAGTAGGTAGACATTCCCTTCTCTAGGGGATCTTCCAGACCCAGGGATCAATCCCAGGTCTCCTGCATCACAGGCAGAGTCCTTATAGTCTGAGCCACCAGGGGAGCCCTATATATATTCTTTTTCAGATTCTTTCCATTGTAGATTATTGTCATATGTTGAATATAGTTCCCTGTGCTATACAGTAAATTTTGTTGTTTATCTATTTAACATACAGCAGTGTGTATTTACTGGGCTGCCCAGGTGGTGCTAGTGGTAAAGGACCTGCCTGCCAGACTTAAGAGATGCAGGTTCCATCTCTGGGTCGGGAAGATCCCCTGGAGGAGAAAATGTCTGGGTTCAGATCTTGGCTCTGTCACACACTGACTGTGACTAGGCAAATCACTCAACCTCACTGGCCCTCAGTTTCCACATCTGGAAAATGGACACAAACATGAACACCTACTTTACAGGATGGTTGGAGAAGGAAATGGCAACCCAATCCAGTATTCTTGCCTGAAGAATCCCAGGGACAGGGGAGCCTGGTGGGCTGCTGTCTATGGGGTCTCACAGAGTCGGAAACGACTGAAGTGACTTAGCATAGCATGCATGTGTGTGATTTTGATGATGGAAGTTCATTGTAAATCACAAAGTAAATTGCAAGCGTGAGTTGTTGTCCCTGGGGCTGGCATGGAGGAGGTGCTTGGGAAATGTCTGGAGGGAAAAAGGAGTGAAACAAGCAATGGAATCCTAGGATGTCCCTTTTCTCGCTCATGTATTCATTTCCTGCTCACAGATGCCACTGGACACCAGGGATGCCCAGTGCAGGAGGGATGTCTCTGGCCTCAGGAGTCTTGCCAGCTCCAGGGAGACCCAAGAAAACCCACCATTCCAGAGGGGCCCTGACCAACTGTTAGCAGAGTGTAGGAAGGCATCCGAGAAGTAGTGCCTCCCGAGCTGTGCTCATCACCTAGTCTGATGAGCAAAGTGAAGACAGAGTGGACATTCCAGCAAGAGGGTACAGTGTACACCAAAGCCTGAAGCCCAGGTCGGGCCCTTGCAAGGGTCAACCACAGATTGGCACTTGCTATGGGTGCTTGCCATCTATGTGTACAAGGATTAAATCATGTGCCATAGCGGCTGCTGACCTCCAACACCCCCTGAAGGAGTTCAGGGTGGAGAGCAGAAATGAGGCACTCTGTGCTCCGAGAAAACTGGCAGGAAGGGTCTTCAGATAGTTAGATAATCTCAGCTGATTTTATGATCCCAGTTCTTATATCTCCTTACATCTAGAAAAGCATTAAAATCCTTCATGGTGACGACTGTCTTTCGTGACTAGCAGAAGCTTCACGAGACCAAAAGAAACTTTCTACCAAAAATATGTGCTTGACTGCATGTGCTCCCCCTTTACCAAAATCACATATATACCGTCTTTTGCCCCTATCTCTTTGGAACAGTTTCTCAGAGCTGTCTGAGGTGCTCTGTCTCCCAGGCTGCAGTCCTCCTATGGGCTCCAAATAAAACTTCACGTGCAACTCTCGTGTTGTGCTTTTTTTGTTGTTGAAAGTCAACACAAGCCACCATGGGCAGCTCACTGGGGCTGAAGTCTCAGAGTTCAAAGATGAAGCCAGAATCTAGCCAATTCCGCATCACGACCCTGAGGAATCAGGATTTTCAGCCGAAGGTGGAGGTTGCTGTTGTTCAGTCACTAAATCATGTCTGACTCTTTGCAACCCCATGGACTGTAGTACGCCAGGCTTCCCTGTCCTTCACTATCTCCTGGAGTTTGCTCAAACTCATGTCCATTGAGTCGATGCCATCCAATCATCTCATCCTCTGTCACCCCCTTCTCTTCCTGCTCTCAATCTTTCCCAGCATCAGGGTCTTTTCCAATGACTATGAGCATGGAAGACATCTGTGGGAAATAAGGACAAAACTGGGAGAGAAGCTTTGACTTTCTTTTGAACCAGGGCAACTTCTTTTTGCCTCTCGGAGCCTCAGTTTCCTCATAAGTACAGTGGGGGCAACAATATCACATCAGGGATATTCTGAACAAGTCTTGAAACAAAGTGTGCTCCTGGCCTGGCTGAGGAAGGCGCTCAGGATACAAATGGAATGAATGGACGAGTGAGCGAATGAATGAGATTCTGCTGAGTGCAGGAGCGCCTTGGTACCTTCTCTCGCAGGAGTCTCAGCCCAGAACTCAGCCCCCTGCCCCCAATCTACCTTTTCCCTGCCTCATCCCTCGCAGTAGGGCCTCCTATTTGCTCATAGGCCAATCGACTGGAGCGCAGGACTTTTCTAGGGTCATCAAGTGAGTCAAAAGCTTAGCCAGGCCCAGTGCTCCATCCTGCTCTGTGAAGCCAGAAATGCCTTTTCTCTGCCATTGGACAGATTCACCTGCAGGCCCAGACCTAGTATTTTCTGGGATGGGGAGGTGCTTGGGTTTCATTGTCTCCTTGAAGGGCCAGAGCCTCCTGCCTCTGCCTCCCAGATGCCCGAGCCACCATCTGCTCCCACCAGGGCCCTCGGCTCTTTTCTTAAAATAATTCCTCCCGTTTCCTTGGAGACATCTCTCACACAGAAGAAAGGAAGGGAAGGAGGGAGAGAGGGAGGAGGAGGCGGACAGGTTGGGTCCCATCTCCTGAGTACCTACTGTGTGTTGGGTCTGACTCTTGTCACACCACTTTCACCTGGGGATCTCCTCACCCCTTTTCAGATGAGGAACTGAGGTTTGGAGACCAGTGACTACATGGCCCAGATCTCAGAGCGAGTAAGAGCATCGTCAGTATTTGGACCTGGGTCTATAGGGTTCAAAACCTAAAGCTGGTATGACATAAGGGGAAGGTGCATTGGGGCTGCCCTGACCCCATGTCCAAATGCCCTGGGCAGGGCACTGCCCCCAAGTTGCCCTCCCTTACTTACAGGAACACTCATGGTCACCTGTTGTATCTTACACCCTGAGCCACATATGAAATAGCAGGAGTGCCTCGGATATGAATGGAACAAAGTCTCTGCCCTTGAAATGGGGTGTAAGGAGAGTGGGAGGGGCAGAAGGACATTGAATTTCCTGTGTATACACCAAAAGCTTCAGAAGGATTGTTTTGGCTGATCCTCTGAATACCGCAGTTGGTAGGATTTAAGAGCCGCATTTTTTCAGAAAGGAAACTGAGGCCTTAAGAAGTTAATTCACTTATCCAAGGATAAATGGGGAAAAAGTGGTAGAATAAACATAAAGTGTTAAAACTTTATGCTAAAACTTGCTGGAATTGCTGCCCACTCCCATCCCAGAGACCTGCACAAAGTGTCTCTGTGAGGTTGGGAGGGAGTGGTGGCTGACAGCTCAAGAGCCCTGGAGTAGGGGGTGGGGAGAGATGAAAGGATGCAGGCAGATGGGTCTCAGCCCCTTTCAGCCCCAGCAGTCCTCTTGATCTGGTTCCAAGGCTGACATCACCACAGTACATGATACCACCAGTTCTAGTAAAGAGGTAACCAGATCCCACCTGTCTTAATATCTAGTGAATCACACTCAAAGCATTGCACAGACATGCCTCACCCAATGGATATCTTCTTCTAAGTTGCTTCAGTCGTGTCTGACTCTGTGCGACCCCATAGACGGCAGCCCACCAGGTTCCCCCTTCCCTGGGATTCTCCAGGCAAGAACACTGGAGTGGGTTGCCATTTCCTTCTCCAAGGCATGAAAGTGAAAAGTGAAAGTGAAGTTGCTCGGTCATGTCTGACCCTCAGCGACCCCATGGACTGCAGCCTACCAGGCTCCTCCATCATGGGATTTTCCAGGCAAGAATACTAGAGTTGGGTGCCATTGCCTTCTCCAAATGGCTCTCTGGTCAACCCTAAACCTCTGTGTCCTCTGGTTGACCTTTCCCAAGCAGTGCATCTGGTTGATGGCATTAGTCCAAATTTTGGGTTTAAGACGCAACTCTCACATCTGATGACTAAGCCTAGGGGAGGAGAGGCCATTTCCAGAGATTTCTGGCAAACGCGGGATCATTATCATATCAAAATGCCTGCATGCTGCATGTGTACCTTGCAGTTTCCCCCTCTGCAGTGTGGGTCTTATTACAAGGGGTGTGACACCCCTGCAGCAGGCAAGGGAAGAAGGGGAGAAATTTGGGGTGGAGAAACTGCATAAACAAAAGGCAGGAGGCACAGGGGATTCAAGGAAAAGCAAACAGATGAGTAAGGGTGCATGTGGAGGGCAGAGCTGAGGCCAGAGCAGGGGCTTGATCAGGAAAGACCTGGATTACCAGGGGAACAGCCCACCTTCATCTGGGAGGAAAACAGGCATCAGTCCAGGGTTTAGAGGATGGGGATGATGTGATCCAACGTTGTTTAATGGTGGCCAGTGTAGAGGACAGCTCTCAAGAGAGCATGAGATAGAAGCAGGGAGGCCAGGGAGGAGGCCACTGCAATCATCTGGAGGAGAGATGATGGGCCGGGATTAGGCTGGAGCTGTGGAAAGGGACAGGAAGAGGGTGGTTGGGAGAAACTTCAAAGAAGCAGAATCAACAGCTGTTGCTAGACTTTGCTGTGGTCCAGTGGCTGGGAGTCTGCCTGCCAATGCAGGGGACAGGGTTGATCCAGGAATCTTGTCCAGGAAGACTGAGGGCAAGAGGAGAAGGGGGTGACAGAGGGTGAGATGGTTGGATGTCATCACTGGAGAGAGTTGCCCCTGCTCCCTGCAACTAGAGAAAGCCTGAGGGCAGCAACAAGGACCCAGCACAGCCAAAAAGAAATAAAATTTAAATAAAGTTACTAATGTTTATTTTTAAAAAAAAGAAAAAGAAGAGTTATTGCTGATGGATTCCTCTGTGTGGCCACAGGATGGGAGGAGGCAAAATTGAGGCTCAGGTTTTTGGTGTGAGTGGCTGATAGAACTGCCGTGAGATGGGAGGACTGGGCAAAAGGTGAAGGGGAGGAAGGCCCACCTGGGAGCCAGGTGAAGTATATGTGGGCACATGATGCTGCTCCTCCTGTGGGCTCCATATTTTACAAAGAGTTGTCAATTCAGACTCCCGGGAAACTGCTCCCCCGCCAGCCCTGCCCCCAACAACCTGTGAGTTCAGTTCAGTCCCTCAGTCGTGTCCAACTCTTTGTGACCCCATGAACCACAGCACACCACGCCTCCCTGTCCTTCACCAACTCCCGGATTTCACCCAAACTCATGTCCATTGAGTCGGTGATGCCATCCAACCATCTCATCCTCTGTCATCCCCTTCTCCTCCTGCCCTCAATCTTTCCCAGCATCAGGGTCTTTTCAAATGAGTCAGCTCTTCACATCAGGTGGCCAAAGTATTGGAGTTTCAGCTTCAACACCAGTCCTTCCAATGAACACCCAGGACTGATCTCCTTCAGAATGGACTGGTTGGATCTCCTTGCAGTCCAAGGGACTCTCAAGAGTCTTCTCCAACACCACAGTTCAAAAGCATCAATTCTTCTGCACTTAGCTTTCTTTATAGTCCAATTCTCACATCCATACATGACCACTGGAAAAACCATCGCCTTGACTAGACGGACCTTTGTTGACAAAGTAATGTCTCTGCTTTTTAATATGTTGTCTAGGTTGGTCACCCTGCTTATTTAACTTATATGCAGAGTACATCATGAGAAACGCTGGACTGGAAGAAACACAAGCTGGAATCAAGATTGCCGGGAGAAATATCAATAACCTCAGATATGCAGATGACACCACCCTTATGGCAGAAAGTGAAGAGGAACTAAAAAGCCTCTTGATGAAAGTGAAAGAGGAGAGTGAAAACGTTGGCTTAAAGCTCAACATTCAGAAAACAAAGATCATGGCATCTGGTCCCATCACTTCATGGGAAATAGATGTGGAAACAGTGTCAGACCTTATTTTTGGGGGCTCCAAAATCACTGCAGATGGTGATTGCAGCCATGAAATTAAAAGACGCTTACTCCTTGGAAGGAAAGTTATGACCAACCTAGATAGCATATTGAAAAGCAGAGACATTACTTTGCCAACAAAGGTTCGTCTGGTCAAGGCTATGGTTTTTCCTGTGGTCATGTAGGATGTGAGAGTTGGACTGTGAAGAAGGCTGAGCGCCGAAGAATTGATGCTTTTGAACTGTGGTGTTGGAGAAGACTCTTGAGAGTCCCTTAGACTGCAAGGAGATCCAACCAGTCCATTCTGAAGGAGATCAGCCCTGGGATTTCTTTGGAGGGAATGATGCTGAAGCTGAAACTCCAGTACTTTGGCCACCTCATGTGAAGAGTTGACTCACTGGAAAAGAGTCTGATGCTGGGAGGGATTGCGGGCAGGAGGAGAAGGGGACGACAGAGGATGAGATGTCTGGATGGTATCACTGACTCGATGGACGTGAGTCTGAGTGAACTCCGGGAGTTGGTGATGGACAGGGAGGCCTGGCGTGCTGCAACTCACGGGGTTGCGAAGAGTCTGACATGACTGAGCAACTGAACTGAACTGAACTGAACTAGGTTGGTCATAACTTTCCTTCCAAGGAGTAAGCGTCTTTTAATTTCATGGCTGCAATCACCATCTGCAGTGATTTTGGAGCCCCCCAAAAATAAAGTCAGCCACTGTTTCCACTGTTGCCCATCTATTTGCCATGAAGTGATGGGACCAGATGCCATGATCTTCGTTTTCTGAATGTTGAGCTTTAAGCCGACTTTTCACTCTCCTCTTTCACTTTCATCAAAGGACTCTTTAGTTCTTCTTCACTTTCTGCCATAAGGGTGGTGTCATCAGCATATCTGAGGTTATTGGTATTTCTCCTGGCAATCTTGATTCCAGCTTGTGCTTCATCCAGCCCAGCGTTTCTCATGATGTACTCTGCATATAAGTTAAATAAGCAGGGTGACAATATAGAGCCTTGACATACTCCTTTTCCTATTTGGAACCAGTCTGTTGTCCCATGTCCAGTTCTAACTCTTGCTTCCTGACCCACATAACTGAGAGGCCAACACCATTTTTCTCAGAGAGAAAATTCAAGGCTCAGAGAGCAGCAACAATTGGTCCAAGTGGGTGATGGAACTAGGTATTCTGCCTTCAATATCAAGCCTTTTCTTCAGCACTCAAAGAGCTTCCCAATATCCCTGAGGTTTGTAAGAAGATGTCCAGGAAAATGGGAAACCAGGGGAGAGTTTGGAGCTGGAGACAGAGAGACTGAAGGCATGGAGCAGACAAACTCATTCATAAGAAGGCATCTCAAGAGATGAGAAAATTTCCTGGGCAGAACCTTAAGCATCAACAGCCTTCAAGAGTTGAGCCAAGGGAAGACTTCCACCATGTCCTGCCTTGCCATTCACTCACTGCACACGATGGGGTGCTGCTCCAGGACCTTGCTTCAGGCGTAAGCTCCCTCATTCATTAAACCATTGATATCTCTGTTGCTGACTCCGGGCTCTTTCGTCGTCTTGAAGCTGGGCAAGCACAGGCCTGCAGGGTACAGCCCAACAGGTGGAGATAAAGAGCCCATCTTTCAGAGCCCATCTAGGAGGGATGAGAACCCTAAAGCCCATGCTCCCCAACAAGAGAAGCCACTGCAATGAGAAGCCTGTGCACCACAACCAGAGAGCAGATCCCACTCGCCGCAACTAGAGAAAAGCCTGTGTAGCAGTGAAGACCCAGCAGAGCCAAAAGGAGAAAGTCAGCTGCTTTCCTATACACCAGCGAAGTGGAATCTGAAATTAAGAAATGCAATGTATTTTATGTTAGCATCTCCCAAAATGAATTCAGTTCAGTCCAGTTCAGTTGCTCAGTCATGTCAGACTCTTTGCGACCCCATGAATCACAGCACTCCAGGCCTCCCTGTCCATCACCAACTCCCGGAGTTCACCCAAACTCATGTCCATCGAGTCGGTGATGCCATCCAGCCATCTCATCCTCTGTCGTCCCCTTCTCCTCCTGCCCCCAATCCCTCCCAGCATCAGAGTCTTTTCAATGAGTCAACTCTTTGCATGAGGTGGCCAAAGTACTGGAGTTTCAGCTTCAGCATCATTCCCTCCAAAGAAATCCCAGGGCTGATCTCCTTCAGAATGGACTGGTTGGATCTCCTTGCTGTCCAAGGGACTCTCAAGAGTCTTCTCCAACACCACAGTTCAAAAGCATCAATTCTTTGGCGCTCAGCCTTCTTCACTGTCCAACTCTCACATCCTACATGACCACGAAAAACCATAGCCTTGACTAGACGGACCTTTGTTGGCAAAGTAATGTCTCTGCTTTTCAACATGCTATCTAGGTTGGTCATAACTTTCCTTCCAAGAAGTAAGCGTCTTTTAATTTCATGGCTGCAGTCACCATCTGCAGTGATTTTGGAGCCCAAAAGTAAAGTCTGACACTGTTTCCACTGTTTCCCCATCTATTTCCCACGAAGTCATGGGACTAGATACCATGATCTTCGTTTTCTGAATGTTGATCTTTAAGCCAACTTTTTCACTCTCCTCTTTCACTTTCATCAAGAGGCTTTTTAGTTCCTCTTCACTTTCTGCCATAAGGGCGGTGTCATCTGCATATCTGAGGTTATTGATATTTCTCACGGCAATCTTGATTCCAGCTTGTGCTTCTTCCCAGCGTTTCTCATGATGTACTCTGCATATAAGTTAAATAAGCAGGGTGACAATATACAGCCTTGATGTACTCCTTTTCCTATTTGGAACCAGTCTGTTACTTAGTTATAAATCTAAAAATATACATATAAGATCTTTACAAGAAAAATTATAAAACTAATGAAAAGAAATTGAAGAGCTAAATAAATGGAGTGACTTCCATATTTATGGATAGGAAGCCTCAATATTGTCAAGATATCAGTTTTTCCCAACCTGATCTACAGGTTTAACATAATACCAAACAAAATCCCAGCAAGTTATTTTGTGAATATTGACAAACTAACTCTGAAATGTATATGGAGAGGCAAAAGACCCAGAGTAAACAACTCCTACTGATGGAGAAGAACAAAGAGAACTTATATTACCCAATTTCAAGACTTACTGTAAAGCTGCAATAATCAAGCATTAGTGAAAGTATGGATAAACAGATCCACAGGATGGAATTGAGAGCCCAGAAATAGAACCACATAAATATAATCAAGTGATCTCGGAGCAAAGGCAATACAATGAAGCAAAGATAATCCTCAAAAAGTGGTGCTGGAACAACTGGACGTCCACAACCAAAAAAGGAAAGAGAGAATGCAGGCCCAGACCCTGCACTTTGCACAAAAATTAACTCAAAATGGATCACAGGTAGACCCAAATGTAACATGTAAAAATATAAAATTCCTACATGACATTAGAAGAGAAAACTTAGATGATCTTGGATATGGTGATGACTTTTTAAATACAACATCAAAGGCATGACTGTGAAAGAAATGATAAGCTGGACTTCATTAAAACTAAAGACCTTTGCTCTGTGAAAGACAGTGTCAAGAGGGTGAGAAGACAAGCCACAAACTGGGAGAACATATATGAAAAAGACAAATCTGATAAGGGACAGTTATCCAAAATATACAAAAAACTCTTAAAGCTCAACAATAAGAAAATGAAAAACCTAGTTTATAAATAGGCAAGAGACCTGAAAAGACACCTTACCAAAGAAGATATATAGATGGCAAGTAAGCATATGAAAAGATGTTCAACATCAAAGTTATTAGTGAAAGTGAAAGTTGCTCAGTCATGTCCAACTCTTTGTGACCCCATGGACTGTAGCCTGCTCCAATTAAAAAGAAATGAAATAAGTCTTCTGTGCTCACTGCTATATTTAAAATGGATAACGAAAATGTCTTACTGTATAGCACAGGGAACTCTGCTCAATGTTAACATGGCAGCTTGGATGGGAGCGGAGTGTCGGGGAGAATGGATACATGTATATGTATCCTCCTTTGTCCATGAAATTATCCAGGCAAGAATACTGGAATGGGTAGCCTTTCTCTTCTCCAGGGGATAGTTGCTCAGTCAGTGTCTGACTCATTGCAACACCATGGGCTGTAGCCCACCAGCAGGGGGTGTAATCCTTTGTCCATGGGATTTTCCAAGCAAGAATACTGGAGTGGGTTGCCATTCCCTTCTCCAGGGAACCTTCCTGACCTAGGCATTGAACCCAGGTCTCCTGCATTGTAGGCAGATTCTTTTACTGTCTGAGCCACCAGGGAAGTCCATACATGTCATTGGGGAATTGCTAATCAAAACAACAAGGTACTACTACACACCTATTATTAATAGAATGGCCAAATTCCAGAACATTGAAAACACCAAATACTGATATGGATGTGGAGCAACAAAAACACTCATTTCATTGCTAGTGGGAATGCAAAATGGTAGAGCCATTTTGGAAGACAGTTTCTCACTAAAGCTAAACATACTCTTACCACATAATCCACCAATTGTATACTCTCTGGCATTTACCCAAATAACTTGAAAACTTAGGTCCACACACAAAGAAACTACACACAAATATGTATAGCACGTTTGTGTATAATTGCCAAAACTTGGAAGCAATCAAGATGTCCTTCAATAGGTGAATATTGGAGAAGGAAATGGCAACCCACTCCAGTGTTCTTGCCTGGAGAATCCCAGGGACAGAGGAGCCTGGTGGGCTGCCGTCTATGGGGTAGCACAGAGTTGGACACGACTGAAGCAACTTAGCAGTCAATAGGTGAATGGATAAATAAACTGTGATACATCCACACAATGAAAAAAAAGAGATGAACTATCAAGCCTTGAAAAAATATAGAGGACATTTAAATGAAAGTTGCTAAGTGAAATAAGCCAATATGCAAAGGCTTCATGCGGTATAATTCCAACTATGTGACTTTTGGAAGAAGTGCAACTATAGAGACAATGAAAGGATCACTGGTTGCCAGAGGTTGGAGGTGGGAGGGATGAACAGGCAGAGCACAGAGGATGTTTTTTAATTTTTAATTTCATATCAGAGAGTAGTTGATTAACAACATGGTAGTTTCAGTGGACAGCAAAGGGACTCAGCCATACATATACATGTATCCATTCTCCCCACACTCCACTCCCATCCAAGCTGCCACGTAACACTGAGCAGAGTTCCCTGTGCTATACAGCAAGACATCTTCGTTATCCATTTTAAATATAGCAGTGAGCACAGAAGACTTCCTTCATTTCTTTTTAATTGGAGCATAATTGTTTTACAGTGTTGTGCTGGTTTCTGCTGTACAGCAACATGAATCAGCCACTGCAGGCATACGTATGTCACCCATGAGGCTGTCACAGAGCACCGGGTTGTGTCGTATAGCAAAGTCCTGCTGGCTGTCTATTTCACATTTGGTAATGTACATGTTTCAACGATGCCCTCTCAGTGTGTCCCACCCTTTCCTTCCCCGACTGCGTCCATAAGTCTGTTCTCCATGTCTGTGTCTCTATCGCTGTCCTGCAGTAGGTTCATCCGTACCACTTCTTTAGTTTCCGTATATATGCATTAATATACGGTATTTGTTTTTCTCTTTCTGACTTACTTCACTTGAGCGCAGAAGGTTTTGATGGCAGTGAAACTACCTAATATGATACTGTATTGGTCACGCATTTGTCCAAAGCCATAACACTCGGAGTAAATCCTAGTGTAAATTATGGACTTTAGGTGATAACGATGTGTCAAGGCAGTCCATGCTAAGCTGCTAAGTTGCTTCAGTCGTGTCCGACTCTGTGAGACCCCATAGACGGCAGCCCACCAGGCTCCCCCGTCCCTGGGATGCTCCAGGCAAGAACACTGGAGTGGGTTGCCATTTCCTTCTCCAAGGCATGAACGTGAAAAGTGAAAGGGAAGTCGCTCAGTCATGTCCGACCCTCAGTGACCCCATGGACTGCAGCCTACCAGGCTCTTCATCTATGGGATTTTCCAGGCAAGAGTACTGGAGTGGGGTGCCATTGCCTTCTCCGAAGGTAGTCCATAGATTATAACAAATATACCCCTCTGGTGGGAGATTTTGATAGTGGGAGAGGCTGTGCAGATGTGGGAGCCGGTTTTTACATGAGAATTCTCTGTAATTTCCACTGAATTTTGCTGTGAATATAAAATTTCTATAAAAAATACAGTCAATATATTTTTAAAAAAACTAAATATGCTATCACCATTCAATCCAGAAATTGCACTCTTGTGGGCATTTATCCAAGAGAAACAGAAACAGGTTCACATAAAAATCTGTATTCGAACGTTCATAGCAATTTTATTAATAATTGTTTCCCCAAACTGGAAACAATTCATATCCTTAACTGGATGAATGATTAAACAAATGACTACATCCACACCCTTCAACACTATTCAGTAATAAAAAGGAACAAACTATTGGTACTGTAACAACTTGGGTGAATTTATACAAAGAAAAAGAAACCAGTCCTAAAAGATTACATACTATGTGATTCCATTTATACATCATTTTTGAAATGACAAAATAATAGAAATGGAAAATAGATTAGTGATTGCCGGCGTTAAGGAGGGTTAATATGATGGGGAGAGGGTGTGAGAGGGAGGTGGGTGTGGCTAAAAATGGGAAACAAGGGATTCTTCTGAAGATGAAACTTGTTTATCTTGACTATTGTGGTAGACACGTGAACCTACATGTGTGGTTCTGTTTAGAACTGAACATACACACACAGCGGGGATTCTGAGTAAGACTGGTAGATTGTATCAATATCAACATCCTGGTTGTGACACTGTAGTACACTTTTGTAAGACCTTACCACTGGGAAACACTGGGTAAAGAGCACACAGGATCTATTATTTCTTACAACTGTCTGTGAACCTTCAATTATCTCGAAATTAAAAGTTTAATTATTTTGCAATATATATTAATATCGAATTGTTATTTTGTACACCTGAAACTAATGTAATGCTATATGTCAATTATATCTCAATGAAAATTAAATTAAAAGTTTTAATTAAAAAAGAAGGAAATTCTCCAGTGGCCCAGTAGTTAAGACTGTGTTCCCACTGCCAAGGGACTGGGTTCAATCCCTGGCTGGGGAACC
The DNA here is from genome assembly GCF_027580195.1 of Bos mutus. Lineage (NCBI taxonomy): Eukaryota > Metazoa > Chordata > Mammalia > Artiodactyla > Bovidae > Bos > Bos mutus. Next base: position 49,733,622 of record NC_091629.1, on the reverse strand, counting down.
AAGATCCCACAAGCTGTATGGTTCAACAACAAAAAATAAGTAAATAAAGAATTAATAAAAGAGAAGCTACAGTAATTAAGGCCATGTGCCATTAGTGCATGGATAGATAAGTCAATCAGGAATACAGAACAGAGAGTCCAAAAAACAGAGGTGCGTAGATATGAGCATCTGGCTAATGAGTTGTCCCTGCAGTTCAGTGGGGGAAGGATATGCATTTTTCAATTAAAAACTATTTACCAAGAATTACATTTATTTTGTATTTTCAATAAATAGTGCTGTCAAAACTGGATATCCACATAAGAAAGAAAAGAAAAGATTTTCGAGCCTTACCTCACACAAAGAAATCAAGATGGAGGATCATACATCTGTACGTGGACACTGAAACAATAAAAGTTCTAGAAGAAAATGTGGATAGATGCCTTCATTTCCCAAAGATTTATGAAAAGGTATAAGAGAAAAAAAGGATAAATTAGGCTTTATTAAATTTGAACTCTTCATTTAGGAGAGGTTAAAGATAAGCGTCAGACTGGGAGAAAGTAGGTTTTTCAGTGTATGTATCCAAGGAAAGGCTCATATCCTGAACATACAAAGAGCTCCTATGAATCTGAATACAAAGACAGACAACTCAACTTTATATATATATATGTATATTTATACATATATATATATATAATATAGCTAATTAACTTGGCTGCACCAGCTCTTAGTTACAGCATGCAAACTCTTAGTTTGTGGCATGTGAGCTCTAGAGTCCTGACCGGGGATTGTACCTGGGCTCCCTTCATTGGGAGCATGGAGTCTTAGCCACCGGACCACCAGGGAAGTCCTGACAACCCAATTTAAAAAATACCCATCAGAACAGTTTAGCAATGTAGGCCTGACAAGAGGGGCCACTGGCATGCTCACACCTCAGAGGCTCAGCCACCATCCCCTGGCCCCTGGGGAGGAGGGCTCCCCTTGGACTGGGCAGCATTGGACGTGAGTCTATTACAGCATCCACTGCCCCTCAGAGAGAGGAGATGGATCTAAATCATGGCCTTCAGACAGGCTCTAGAGGAAGAGAAAGACCTAAGAAATCAGGTCTGAGACAGCTCAGGATAGGGGGAGGCCTGGAATGGGGTGTTTCTCAGATAAGCACAGGATTTTCTGAGGGAAGAGAGTGGCCTTGGGCCTGAGCATCACTGACCAAGCAGCTGCCCTAACCAGCCACTGTGGGCACAGATCAGCAAGGTGGAAAGATGGAGAAACACCCCAAGCACCAAGCGTGGGCAACATAGGTCCTCGGGCTGCCGTTACAAAGTATCCGCCCTGCACTCACCAAGGCTGACTAGTCCAAGATACTCAACGCAACAACCCGGGGTCTCAGGTATGAGGAAGCCCCCAACAGGCAGCTCTGAGATGGTCCCTAGGAATTCTGTTTTTTTTGTAACCTCAATTTTCATGATCAGATGAGGAAACTGAGGCACAGAGGGGTTTAATGTGAAAGTAAATAGTAGACAACTTCCCTGGCGGTCCAGTGATTAAGAATTCACCTGCCAATTCAGGAGACACATTGCAGGTTTCGATCCCTCATCTGGGAAGATCCTACATGCAGCAGAGCAATTAAGCCCATGAGCCCAAGGTACTGAGCTTGCGTGTGCAACTACTGAAGCCCGTGACTACAATCTGTGCTCTGCAACAAGAGAAGCCTCTGCAACAAGAAGCCAGAGCACTGCAGTGAAGAGTAGCCCCCATTCTCTGCAACTAGAGAAAGCCCCCACCCAGCAATGAAGACGCTGCTGCTGCTGCTGCTGCTGCTGCTGCAGCTAAGTCGCTTCAGTTGTGTCTGACTCTGTGCGACCCCATAGACGGCAGCTCACCAGGCTCCCCCGTCCCTGGGATTCTCCAGGCAAGAACACTGGAGTGGGTTGCCATTTCCTTCTCCAACGCATGAAAGTGAAAAGTGAAAGTGAAGTCGCTCAGTCGTGTCCGACTCTTAGCGACCCCATGGACTGCAGCCTACCAGGCTCCTCCGTCCATGGGATTTTCCAGGCAAGAGTACTGGAGTGGGGTGCCATTGCCTTCTCCAATGAAGATGCAGCATAGCCAAAAATGAATCAATTAATTAATTTTTTAGAAAGGTAAATGGTAGAGCCGAGATTCCAAGCTAGGCAGCCTGACTCCACAACCTTCTGTGGGCAAAGCTATGTGACCTCTGGACCCAGTAGTTCCAGAAGTCACATTTTGGAAGATTCTATTCTACAGCTCCAATACTTGGGTCACCTGATGCAAAGAGCTGACTCATTAGAAAAGACCCTGATGCTGGGAAAGAATGAAGGCAGAAGAAGGGGACAACAGAGGACAAGATGGTTGGATGGCATCACTGACTCAATGGACATGAGTTTGAGCAGGCTCCGGGAGATAGTAAGGACAGGGAAGCCTGGTGTGCTGCAGTCCATGGGGTCACAATGAGTTGGACACAACTGAATGACTGAACAACAAACAACAACAATTCTGCAGCAATGCTAAAACAGAAATAAAGCAAAGGGGACAATTGATGGAATATTTCTTGTATGTTCAGCTGTAGACTTCCCAGACTAGAGGAGACTTCAGAGATGAGCTAGCTCAAAATCGCTGTTTGTTCCTGGGCACACAAGCCCAAGAGGATTTCCTGACATGGCCCAACAGCACCAGCAAACCTTCAAACAGTAGATTAGAAGCAGTTGCAGATCTACCACCTTTTATGTGCCGCATGAAAACCCAAAGAGCTCTGTAAATTGAAAGTTCTCTTACAGTTAATTGGTGGTTGACTCATTTGCAGGCAAAAAAATGACCTCAACTGATGTGAGTCTGTTTTATACTAATTAGTGTGAATATTTACATATTTTGCTGCAGAAATATCAATTAGTTTCATAAGAGGTGTTACCCCAGACGTAGCAGTGTCCCAGAGCCGATCCAGACCGGCTCATGGGAGCTGCTTGTTAAATATTCAGGAATTTTGTGAGCCATTCAGTCAGTAGCTTGAAATCGACTGTGGCTGGAGTATTTACACCACAGAAATCAGAAAATGATATGAATCGGGCTATTTTTACTTCCAAGAGCCAATATCAGTACACTATTGCCATGTACTCTGCTGGAGGTGTTATATAATGTGGAATACACACCATTTGTACATTTCCAGTGAATTCCAACTAAGTCTAAGTTCAAAAAAAGGAGGGCAACCGATTTGGACATGCACCAAATAGGGTATCAAAAGAGCCAGTAAACATAAAGGGTGTTCAACAGCATTAATCATCAGGAAAACACAAATTAAAGCCACAGTGAAATACCACTACATCCCCATCAGAATGGCAAAAACTAAAAACACATGAGGCCAAGTGCTGGTAAGGACGGGGAACACCTGGAACTCTCATATGCGGCTCGTGGGAGAGTAGACTGGCACCACTGTTTTGGAACTGTTTGGCAGTATCTACTAAACCAAACATCCGTATACTCCATCACTCAATAACTTTACTCCTGGGTATTCATCCAATAAGAATAAGTGCTTGTGTTCACCAAAAGTGATACACAAGGATGTTCATAGCAGCTTCATTTGTAATAGCACCAAACTTCCATTATCAGGACAATGGATAATGAACTGTGCTCTCTTCATACACTGGAATACTACATTGTCACTACATATAACAGCAGGAATGAATCAGTCAATATTGCATCAACATTAGGAATCCTGCATGATCTCATTTATATTAAGTTTCACAACTTATCCAGAGAAGGCAATGGCATCCCACTCCAGCTGTAGTCCATGGGGTCGCTGAGGGTCGGACCCGACTGAGCGACTTCACTTTCACTTTTCACTTTCATGCTTTGGAGAAGGAAATGGCAACCCACTCCAGTGTTCTTGCCTGGAGAATCCCAGGGACAGGGGAGCCTGGTGAGCTGCCGTCTATGGGGTCGCACAGAGTCGGACATGACTGAAGCGACTTCACTTCACTTTCATTTCACAACTTATCAGTGATGGTAGAACTTAAAAAAATAATGGTTCCCTCTAAAGTCTTGTGAACTTTACTTTTTGTAGGAAATGGTTCCATGTTTGAAAGTATAAAAAATACAAAAGTAAATTCTGTGGTGATACCAGGAGCTCAACAGAAGCAAAACTAAATCCTCCCTGGAAGAAAACACCCTCAATCTAGCCTTCAGTGAATCCCCACAGATACATTAATAGGTCCAGCTGTATCCAAGGGCCCTGAAGTCATCGTGTGTGATTTCTTCTGTCTTGCTCAGGGCAGCATGTTTCTTGAATGCTTTGAACCTTTTAAATTGTCGATTGGAAAAAAAAAAAAATTGAGGCTCCCTTTAGGATCCTGAGTCCCCTGCATTGCAAGGCAGATTCTTAACCACTGGACCACCCGGGAAGTCCCAACACCCTGTGTTCCTGAGTATCTCTGAATACCATGCTGTTCTCTCTGCTTGGCAGGCCCTTCTTTCTCTTGAGTATCTTAAAAATTTAAGCTTGTCATTTAAGATTTTGTTTAAACATCCTATATCCTGCACTCACAGAGGACCCCTCTCATGTTCTTCCTGTCCCACCACCAGTGGTCTTTTGCCCCCTGATGCTTCTCCGATTTTATACAGACTTGTATTTTAATGAAGTCAAAGTGTTTCTCATATTACGCTGTAACAATCTGTTTGTGTAGCTGTCCCATTGCACTTGCCATATACTGGGAACATACTGAAGTCAGGGACCAGGTGTTACCACGTCCATGCCACCAGCCCATCATGAAGTGGGTCCCATCCCATAGAGAAGGTAGGAAAGTCAGCATGAAAGGTGAAACATGAACAGTTAAAATTGCCCTATGAGATCCAATCAATTTCCTTCTCCCTCTGTTGAACTATGACATTTGTAGGGGCTTTTTAAAGCTTCAATTAGCTTTTATTGACATGTATTTGAGGAGCATTTTTAAGTCTTCCAACACACTCAAGAAGACTGATCAAATAAACAAACCATCTATACAATGTCTGATCACTTAAAAATATCTTTTCTTCCTATTGTCATTTTCTTAGCTGCTTGTAAGCTCACTAGCTTCAAGAGCCATAATGAGGTGCTTTTTGAACCAAATTTACCAGTTTATTCATTCTAATAGCAAGCAGGATACTCAACATAATTAAAAACACACAGAAACTTCAGTTGGTTTTTCTAGACTTGTTTAAATTACTAAAGATTAATCCAAAATAACGTGAGTCTGAGTGAACTCCGGGAGCTGGTGATGGACAGGGAGGCCTGGCATGCTGCGATTCATGGGGTTGCAAAGAGTCGGACATGACTGAGCGACTGAACTGACTGACTGACTGAATCCAAAATACTTACAGTACTAAGTGGCTAAATGCTGACAAAGTATTTTAGTTCTGCAATACCTGATTATTTAATGACCAAACTGCTGTGTATATAAGGGAAGGTACCTGGTGGCTCAGATGGTTAAGAATCTGCCTGCAATGCAGATCTGGATTCAATCCCCGTGTCATGAAGATGTTCTGGAGAAGGAAATGGCAACCCACTCCAGTATTCTTGCCTGGGAAATCCCATGGATAGGAGAGCCTGGTGGGCTATAGTCCATGGGTTGCAAAGAGTCAGACACAGTTCAGTTCAGTCTCTCAGTCATGTCCAACTCCTTGCAACCCCATGGACTACAGCATGCCAGGCTTCCCTGTCCATCACCAACTCCCAGAGCTTGCTCAAACTCATGCCCATCAAATCTGTGATGCCATCCAACCATCTCATGCTCTGAAGTCCCCTTCTCCTCCTGCCTTCAATCTTTCCCAGCATCAGGGTCTTTTCCAATGAGTCAGTGCTTTGCATCAGGTGGCTGAAGTATTGGAGCTTCAGCTTCAGCATCAGTCCTTCCAATGAATGTTAAGGACTGATTTCCTTTAGGATTGACTGGTTTGATCTCCTTGCAGTCCAAGGGACTCTCAAGAGTCTTCTCCAACATCACAGTTCAAAAGCATCAATTGTTCAGTGCTCACCTTTCTTTGTGGTCTAGCTGTCACATCCATACATGACTACCGGAAAAACCATAGCTTTGACTAGATGGACCTTTGTCGGCAAAGTAATGTCTCTGCTTTTGAATATGCTGTCTAGGTTGGTCATAACTTTTCTTCCAAGGAGCAAGCGTCTTTTAATTTCATGGCTGCAGTCACCGTCCACAGTGATTTTGGAGCCCAGGAAAATAAAGTCAGACACAACTGAGTGGCTAACACTTTCATGTTCACTGTATATATAAGGACTTCCAGGTGGTGCTAGAGGTAAAGAACCTACCTGCCTAATATAGGAGACATAGGAGATGTGGGTTCATTCCCTGGGTTGGGAAGATCCCCTGGAGGAGGGCATGGTAACCCACTAGAGTATTCCTGCCTGGGAAATCCCATGGATAGGGGAGCCTGGTGGGCTACAGTCCATGGGGTTGCAAAGAGAATCCCATGGACAGAGGAGCCCGGCAGGCTACAGCCCATACAGTTGCAAAGAGTCAGACACAACCGAAGCAACTTAGCTTGCATGCATGGTACCTAAATTCAAATTTTCTTATTTGCTCAGTGTGGGAAATATCTAAATCACAGAATTGAGGAAAATCAACTTTGTTTTATGTAAACTATAAAAGGCCAACCAAAGTCAAATCATGCTTAATAAAATGAACAATTTAAAATTAGAAATATATAGTATTTGTCTCCCAGAGAATATATATATATAAAATATATTTTAGTTCCTTTTAGTTACTTTGTCTCTTATTAACAACATCTGGGCATACTAATTTTATCTTTTTAATGCTATTTTAAAAGCAACAATGGAGGTAAGAAAATACCCTTTACTTTTGAAAATCTTTTCAGCATAGTCTTGTTTAGTTGTTAAATCGCACCCAACTCTTCGTAGCCCCATGAACTGTAGCCCGCCAGGCTCCTCTTTCCATAGGATTTCCGAGGCAAGAATACTGGCGTGGCTTGCCACTTCCTTCTCCACGTTCGTGGTTTTGCTTTCACCACCCTATCTGGTTACATGCTCCTTTATGATGATCTGCAGAGTCTCACGGCTCAGCTCAAACTCCCTCAAGGGCAAACACCCACTGAGTGGAATGACAGGTAGAGTCAATTGTGCTTTTAAAATTAGTTTTCCCTCCTTTCTGTTTTCCTAAGGACATAGTTGAATTTATATAAGTTCAATGTGCATATGATCCAAATGTACTGTTGAACAAATGAAAGCACAGGTAGATAGAAGAGGAGATAGGTAAATGGAGATGGGTTAGAATTCCCTCGTGGTCCAGTGGATGGGTTAGAATTCCCTCGTGGTCCAGTGGTTAGGGCTCACGCTTCCAGGGCAGGGGCCATGGGTTCGATCCCTGGTACAGAAAATAAACTAAGATGCCACAAGCTATGCAGCACAGCCAAAAATGAAAAAACAAAAAGGATGGATGGGTGGGAGAGAGTGGCTGTACTGATGGAAGAATGCTGCTGCTAAGTCGCTTCAGTCGTGTCTGACTCTGTGAGACCCCATAGACGGCAGCCCACTAGGCTCCTCTGTCCTGGGGATTCTCCAGGCAAGAATACTGGAGTGGGTTGCCATTTCCTTCTCCAGATGGAAGGATGACAGATAAACAAATAAAATAATCTCTGTTCCTCTGCACCAGATCAAACCCTGCCTTGTTACCACCAGCCTTGTTGCCTAGACCTCAGAAATCAAACCTCAACCAAGCTACTTATTCTTGGACCCACTCAGACTACTCCTCCCCCCACCTCCAGCCCGTTCTAGCTTTCACAAAGCTGCTTCCATCTCCACTCATAGCAGCCACTCACTCAAACTGGTCTCGTAGTTTTGACAGCCAACACCCACCTCCTGCCTACAGCAGCAAAGCATGTTTATAGCCGAGTAGGTGACAGTGACGGACACAACAATGTCGCCCGCTCTGCATGCTGTCCCCTTGAGAGGTAAGGTCTATGTCCCTTCCCTTGAAACCGGGTGGGCTTGTGATCCGCTGCAGAAGTGATACAGGGCTATGTGATTGCCAAGATTAGGTCATCAAAGGTGCTACACCCTCCACTCGGCCCTTTCGGAATGCTCGCTCTTAGAACCCAGCTGCCATGCCGTGAGGAAGCCCAGTTTAGTCTGAGCAGGGGTGGTATGGAAGGGCGCCCCGTAATTGTTCTGACTGACAGCCCCACTGAGGTCCCAGCCGACAGCCAGCATCAACCATCAGACGTGTGAGTGAAGGTATTCCAGATGATTCCAGCCTTCAGCTGTTGCATCACCCCCAGCTACTGAGCCTTCCCAGAGGAGGCCCCAGACACCGAGAAGCATACCCCTCTCCCCACTGTGCCCTTTTCATATTCTTTTCTTAAAAAAATTTGGCCATGCCACGTGGCATTTGGGATCTCAGTTCCCTGGCTGGAAATCGAACCTGCATCCTCTGCATTGAAAGTGTGGAGTCTTCACCGCTGGACCACCAGGGGAGTCTTCTTGTTCATGTTTTCACCTACAGAGTCTGTGAGCATAATTAAATGGATAGATTGTGCCTCTAAGTTTTAGGGTGATTTGTTTTGCAGTAATAGTAGCTGGAACATCCAGGCCCTGCCTTGACTACCCTTGGGGAGGTGAAGGGGGTGGATCTGAGCCCTGAGCTGCTCTGAATCCCACAACAGTCGTATCCGAGGTCCTGTGGGTTTGGGGAGCTGGCCTCTACCAAGCTCTCCCTCCCTGACTTTTGGGGGTAGAATGAGGTCAGCTTCTGGGCGTCCTGGATTCCCTACAGACAGGGGTCAAGACCAGGCTGGGGCCCCTGTTGATGAGACGGGGCTTCTGAGCGGGAGCTCGACTCCAGCAAAAGCGTGTTCTGGCTCCATCTGAGACTGGCCTGGTTTGCTTCCAGGTTTTGTTCTTTTTAAAACTGGTTCACTCAGTAGGTATTTAAGACAAAAACCACTGTCTGATTCGAGGGGAAAAAATAGTATTGGGGTCTAGGAACCCGACAGATCTAGGCTGAATCCCAGCTCGGCCACTTGCTTGCCGTGTGGATAAGTGACATCACCTCTCTGGGCCTCTTCTGTGTAGTGGGGAGGAGAGTAGCTGCCTCGTCCCGGGTTTGTCGTGAGAAGAAATAAGCGCTTTGAAAGGCACCCTGCTCTATGCCTGGCACACACTAGGAGCTCAATAAATGTCAGTTACCTTTCCTTACTCCTGAGTGGAGTATGGCTATAACCCATCTCTCTTCCAGTCACACAGCCTAGTACAGTGCCTTGTATACCCTAAGCGCTCAATAAATGTATCTCAAATAAATGGATGAATTTCTCAGTCTTCTCCACTCCTCTCTAATCTCAGTCTACATGTTGACATGTCTCTTCCCCACTTAACACTGACATCCCTAGGGACAAGGATGCTCACTCTTATTCGATTTGTTTTCATCCTTTTGTATCCTCAGCATGCAGTGGGTGCTTAACTGGTGATTACTAAAGCAAAGCAAGAGCCTTCCAGGTTCAGCACAGAGTCCTATGGTCAGGATTTGCATCAGGCTCCCAACGAGGATTTACAGCAAACTGCCCCAATACAGTTTGTGATTCATGCAGCCCGGCATTTCGCAGGATGTCCTCTGCATATAAGTTAAATAAGCAGGGTGACAATATACAGCCTTGACGTACTCCTTTCCCAATACAGAGCTCTCTGCTACCCAGCTTTCCACTGATCATCCACTTTTCTTTACTAGAATCATCTGCCGACCAGCACGTCCTACTCTAGCACCACAGGCCCCCACAGTTTTGTCATCATAGCTCACATGATGGATACAGTCCCAAGGGTATCCACAGGCCCTGGATACCTCTCAAAATTTTTTCTAGGTCAGGAAAGCACACACGATTTTGCAGAGTGTCTTCAGTTCAGTTCAGTTCAGTCGCTCAGTCGTGTCTGACTTTTTGCGACTCCATGGATTGTAGCACGCCAGGCTTCTCTGAAAGCCAACTCTCAAAGTCATGTCCATTGGAGAGTGTCTTAGGTCAGGTTTTCTCCCAGTGCAGATCTTGGATGAGGACTAGGCTGCAATAGTTGAGTTGCAATGAGGGGAATGATCCAGGAAAGGGAGGGATGCCAAGAACAGGGCTAATCCTTGAGTTACTGCTGTGGCTGTCTGTCCCACTGAGGGGTGAGGACGGCTTTCTCCACCACCCCAGTCCCCATGGTTAAAGGTGGCTCCTGGGGGCATGAAGGCCCTAGGACTTCTGGTTGAGTGTCACCCCATGGCAGAGAACACCTTCAGGCAAAGAGGCCAGCAACCGGCACCTCCAGGGAAGGTGGGCAGGGCACACCAGCCCCTGCCATAGCACCATATTCACACGAGCCCTCCTGTCATGGGGGAATGACTGTCAACAGACTTCAGTTGCTCATGGCTTAGGGTACAGGTGACAGGCTCCTTTATCTTTCACTCAAGGATGCAAGTGAGTGGGGGCTTACCGTTCTATGACTCTGAATCCCCTCAAATTGATCATTAAAGTGATTCATTTGGAGAATCTAGGACTTTAACAGTTGTCTGTATAACAAACCTCAGATCCCAGTGGAGAGGTTGGAAACCACCGCCCCACGGGACAGAGATAATAATTTCCCAGTGTCCTCTGAATCCCCAAAGTCTGGTTCCCTTGGATCCAGCCTGCTTCACGTGGGCTGCAGGCTCCAGCCCCTCAGATCTCTCTGCAGGTCCAGATGACAGGAGGAAGGGGCTCTTCCAGGGTTCCCCCTCCCAGGCTGTGAGTAGCTCAGAGGTTTTATAAGCAGATCTTAGCAGGAAACCACCCTCCACAGGCAGCCCCTTTTCTTGTTTTAGCAAAGTTACATTGTAACTAACTTTTAAACCAGGCACCCCCATGCTCTACTCATCTCCCAGCCAAGCACACCTTTCAGATCTTTTGATCACACAATACCTTGCCTAATCTGTTGGTTCTTTCCATAGATCAAAGAAGTAGAAATGAAGACAGATCTCTCCCCCAGCTTCCCCTTCAATCATCTCGCCAACAAACTGTGTGACCACATTGTGTGAACAAGATAATCTAGGGGAAGATCACAAGAAGCCCACGAGCCTACACACAGTGGGGGATGGCAACGACTTTGACCCTCTGTCTCGATGATTAACAGAGATTACTTCCTTTCTCTCTTTAAAACTTCCATGGCTGAGAAGAATCTTCTAGGGTGGTTTTTGGACCATGTTGATTAAAGGCATCTTGCCTTTCTATCAACATCTGTGAGTATTGATTTAGTAAGCGGTGAGCAGTGGGACCCCGATTCGATAACAGATTCTGTAGCTGTCCCCAGATGACTCCTCCAGAAGCCAGGTCTCTTTCAAGCTGTTCCTTAACCTCTTAGCAGCCATTTGTGGATTGAGGCTTCTTGTATTTTCTAGGCTTTTCCTGAACCTGTTTCAGGAAGGGCCAGCTCTGAATAGCAGAATTGGGGCATAACAGTGATAATAACAAAGATAACAAGAGTAACAATAGTTGTCTCCCTGAATCATTTTTAGAGTGAGGCAGAATATAGAGGAAAGACTATCTCACATTTATTTGGCATTTTGCAGCCTACCAAATGATGGCTCACATATGAATAATTTCCAAAACACGTTGTTATTATGTAAAGTCCCTAAGTCCAACTCTTTGCAACCCCTGGCACGCCAGGCTCCTCTGTCCTCCCACTATCTCCCGGAGTTTCCTCAAACTCATGTCCATTGAATCGGTGATGCTACATAGCCATCTCATCCTCTGCTGTGCCCTTCACTACCAAGTGAAAATTGCTGGGGTTACAGGGGTGAACGAGGTGGACACAGTCCCTATCCTCATGGAGCCTACATTCTAGTGAGAAAGATGGACAAGAAATAAGAAATTAGGGACTTCCCTGGTGGTCCAGTGGCTAAGATTCTGTGCTCCCAAGGTAGGGGGCCCAGGGTTTGATCCCTGGTCAGGGAACTAGCTCCCACATGCTTCAGTTAAGTCCTGGCATAGCCAAATAAATAAATTAAATATTTAAAAAAGAGAAATAAGCCATTAGACAAATTGTGATGATCAGTAGCATTTGGTAAACACTTGCTGAGTGCCAAATACTGTACTAAATTCTTTGCATGGATTGCACCATTCAGTCCTTACAACACTATTTTGAAGTCATAATGTTTTGTCTCCAATACACAGATGAAGACATCGAAGAACAGAGAGGGTAAGCAATCTGCTTGAGACCACACAGCCAGCCAGAGGCACAGCTGGGAATTCTGAAGCTGAGGCCTTTCTGATTCCAAAACCCATGTTCTCAGCCAGGCTTTCTCAGCCCTTTGCTCTCTGCCCCTCAGTTTCTCTACTTATAAAATGGGAGAAAATAATAGCCCCCCACACACACCCTCATTACAATTAACCAAGACAGCGGTGGGAACACTCTGTAAATGGCCAAGTGTGAGCTTCTGGTTTTCTTAGTGCTGACTGAAACTCTGGCCTCTTGTGCCTGCCCCCGCCCTGAGGGCTGCCTGTGCATGGCTTGATCCACAGCCCCCTGGAAGGGCTCTTGGTTCACAGAAAAAGCCTATTTCCCTCATCAGCCCTCCAATGACAATATGGTTCTGTGCTGATTTAATTATAGATTAATCAGGAGAGTGGGGTTGGGGTGGGGGCTCTCCTCTTTTCTTCAGCAAGCTGGAACATGACCCCCGAGTGCACACACACATGTGAGAGACAAAAGTAAGCCCTCCTCGGGCTCCCTGCCTCAGGGGAGAACTGAAGCCAGTCCAGACCCCTCTGAGTGGGGCTCAGGACTCTCCCAGCTCCACCTGACACCTCCCAAACTGAGTTTCCAGCCCCTTTGCTGTCCCTTAGACACTAACTGTCCTTCTTATTCCATCCTCTCTCTTTACAGCCACTTTTTCTTTTCTTTCCTTTTTTTCAAGTTTTTTTTTTTTTTAATGTGGACCCTTTAAAAAATCTTTATTGAATTTGTTACAACATTGTTTCTGTTTTATGCTTTGGTTTTTTGGCCAGGAGGCATGTGGGATCTTAGCTCTCTGACCAGGGATCAGACTCCCATCTCCTGTATTGGAAGATTAAGTCTTAACCACTCTACTGCCAAAGAGGTCCCTATAGCCACATTTTCAAGGTTCAGCCTAAATGCCACCTCCTGCAGGAAGCCTTCCCTGATGCTCCAGCTGGGATGGCTTCTTCCATTCCTCTTCTGAATTTCCATGGACGTTGATCTGGCTTCATCTGAAGGTCCTATTTCTTACCCTGAGCTTACCTCCTTCATGGGAAGAGATCTCCTGGAGGACAAGTGTCCCCAGCATTCAGCAGGGGCTGGCATCAGTAAACTGACAGAATGAACAGTGAACAGACTAACTCTACAGAGAAATTCCCGTGGTCGTGAAGAGCCTGGAGCCAAGAGCCTCCTGCCAGAACCCCAGCCTCAGGAGTACCTGCTGGCCCCAGGAAGGGCTCACACATCCACGCTTGTGGCCTTTCCTCAGAGGCTGAATGGCTTCTTGGGCTTCTCCTGCCTTCCTGGGGACTGGCCTCCTGATAGTCAGTCAAGGGGAGCTGGTATCAGCAGGCAGGCACAGGCTGGGGAGAAACACCACCCACCCCACTCCTTCCATGGCCAGAACAGACCCAGGCATCCTCCAGTGGCTGCCTTATTTCTCCCTGCGGAACCAGACCAGCCAAACCACCACTCAGCCGTGACCATAATGATGATGGTGGAACGTGTTGATTGCTTATACCCACTCCTACCCCCTCCCACCCCACCCTGTGATCACTGACATGTAATATCTCTTGCAACCCTTCCAGTGCCCCAGGGCAGTGCCAAAGTGTGCATGCTAAGTCGTTTCAAGAGTGTTCGACTTGTTGTGACCCCATGGACTGTAGACTGCAGACTCCTTTGTCCATGGGATTCTCTAGGCAAGAATATTGGAGTGGATTGCCATGCCCTTCTCCAGGGTATCTTCCCAACCCAGGGTTCGAACCTGTGTCTCTTGTGTCTCCTGAATTGGCAGGCGGGTTCTCTATCACTAGCGCCACCTGGGAAGCCCTGGCAGTGCCAATACTGGTCCCTTTGCAGACAGTAAACTGAGAGGGGAAGCCACTTCATTAGCAACAAACAGAGGATTTAAAAGCCAGTTCGGCTCCAGAGCCGGGGCCCAGTGACTCCTCATGCAGGCTGTACTCTAGGCCACCTGCCTGGCTTCAGCCCAGGCCCTTGACCTCCTGACCCTGGGGAGCCCTTGCCGCGGGTGGGATCCGTAGGCCCCGGCCGCTGCCCCTGGCGCCGGCACCTGACAGTCTCTCGGGTGGCATGAATGAACCGGCTCATGAATATGCAGGCCGGCCCGCGCGCAGAGCGCTCACGGCTAAATCTGATCACAATGCGGGATAAATTAAGCGCCAGGATAAATGCATTAAAAATCACGGTCGGAGGAACACGCTGTTCAGGGAGGAGTCTGGGAAGTGGGGAGAGGAGCAAGTGGGAGAAGCTCCGCCAGGCGCTGCCAGCCGCTCCGCAACAGCCCCAAATGAAGTTCCCTTCCGTGGGGGAGGACTCTCCCTCCATCTCCACCCTCCCCGCGGTTCCTATGGAAACGCAGGGCGAGTTTAGGAGGGAAAATGCCTGGCGATGAGCGGTATGGGAAGGGACCAAGAATAGCTGCTGGAACTGGGGCTGCGAACAGGTGTCAACGGGGCCTCTTTCCTGACATGGGGTGAAGGGAGAGCCTGCCTAGTGCAGCCACACAGCAGAGCCCCCATCACCCCACAAGCTCTTGGCACCATCCCGAGAGGGGATGTGGGAAGAGGACCACGTTTGATCAGACCCAGGATCCAATACCGATGGCAGATGTCCTTGGGTAAAAGCATAGTAATATGCGCTTCCCAGGTGGCTCAGATGGTAAGGAATCTGCTTGCAATGCAGAGGACCTGGGTTCCATCCCTGGGTGGGAAAGATCCCCTAGAGAAGGAAAGGCAACCCACTCCAGTATTCTTGCAGGGAGAATTCCATGGACAGAGGAGCCTGATGGGCTGCAGTCCATGGGGTCACAAAGAGTTGGACATGACAAATGCGACTTAGCACACGTGTGTGTGCATACACATAAACACACATGTGTACGCACGCATATGAAAAAGCCTAGTGTTTTACAGCAAAACCCTTTTTTAAAAAATTGTTAATTAACTTACTTGGCTGTGTCAGGCCTTAGTTGCTGCGTGCAGGGTCTTTGTCATAGGGATCTTTCTGTTGCAGCGCACGTGCTCTCTAGCCATGCATTGCAGCGCGTGGGCTTTCGTAATTGCAATGCCCAGGCCTAGTTTCTCAGAAGCATGTGGGATCTTAGCTCCCCAAGCAGGGATTGAACCCACATCCCCTGCATTGCAAGATGAATTCTTTTCTTTTTTAATTTTAATTAGAGGCTAATTACTTTGCAATATTGTGGTGGTTTTTGCCATACATTGACATGAATCAGCCACAAGTGTACATGTGTCCCTCAGTCCCAAATCCCCCTCCCACCTCCCTCCCCATCCCATCCCTCTGGGTTGTCCCAGGGCACCGGCTTTGAGTGTCCTGTTTTATGCATCGGACTTGGACTGGTCATCTATTTCACATATGGTAATATACATGTTTCAATGCTATTCTCTCAAATCATCCCACCCTCGCCTTCTCCCACAGAGTCCAAAAGTCTGTTTTTTATATCTGTGTCTCTTTTGCTGTCTCGCATATACGGTCGTCATTACCATCTTTCTAAATTCCATATATATGCATTAATATCCTGTATTGGTGTTTTTCTTTCTGACTTACTTCACTCTGTATAATAGGCTCCAGGTTCATCCAAGGTGGATTCCTAACCACTGGACCACCAGGGAAGTCCCTACTACAAAAGTCTTAACCGCAGCTTGGTGCTAAGAATCAGGGAACTTAAGGAGTTTTTCCTTATCTGCATTTTCTAATTTTTCTTTATCACATATTCATTTTGGAAAAAAAGAATAGAGTTAAAATTTTGCATTTATCTTTAAAAAAAAAATGTAAACCCTTTGACCAGTCATTCAAATTCCAGAACCTTGTCCTAAGGGAATAATTAGGATAGCCACAAGGGTTTAACAATAAGAATCAATGATTCATTGCTTCTCATGGGGAAAAATTAGACATAAGCTAAAATTTTCAGCGCTGGGGATTGGCTGAGCAAAGTGTGGTGTAGTCATTGCAGGACACTATACAGCCACTAAAAATCCTGCTGGAGGAGTTCATCTGTTGACTAGGACAGATGTTTGTGAATATATCATTGGAAGAAAAAAAAGAACAGGTTTTAGAACATTATGTACTGAATTAGCCCTTCTTTCTATAATATGTGTTTGAGCCAAGGTCTGGAAGGATATGTGTTTAGATGCTAATAGCTTTATTGGGAGAAGTTGATGATAGGTGATCTTAATTTTCTTTACACTTTATTCACTATTATACGATAAATAGATATTCAGTTCAGTTGCTCAGTCATGTCCGACTCTTTACGACCCCATGAATCGCAGCACACCAGGCCTCCCTGTCCATCACCAACTCCCGGAGTTCACCCAGACCCACGTCCATCGAGTCAGTGATGCCATCCAGCCATCTCATCCTCTGTCGTCCCCTTCTCCTCCTGCCCCCAATCTCCATGTTTACTATTACCTATATATTATTACATCTGGAGAAAGAAATGGCAACCCACTCCAGTATTCTTGCCTGAAAAATTCCATGGACTCAGGAGCCTGGGGGGCTACAGTCATGGAGTCACAAAGAGTCAGACACGACTGAGCGACTTCACTTCATATATTATTACAGGCATGGTTTTTAAAAATAATTTTTTAAAGAGTTTTTGATGTGGGCATTTTTATAATCTTTATTGAATTTGTTACAATATTGCTTCTGTTTTACGTTTTGATTTTTTCACCTCAAGGCATGTGGGATCTTAACTCTCTGACCAGGGATTGAACTCGAATCCCCTGCCTTAGAAGGAGAAGTCTTAACCACTGGACCACCAGGGAAGTCCCTAAAAAATAATTTTTTAAGAAGGAAAAATCAATAGCCTATTCTGAGAGTTCAGGCAATGAATGAATGGTGGGTTTTGCAGGGTGGGCAGGGGCTGAAGCCCCTGGGTAGAGGGCTGGGTTTGGGGGCAGCCTGCTCTGCGCCTGCCCAAGGAGCCTCCCTGCGCATGCGCTAGTTAAGGAAGGGCCTCCACCCCCACCCCCCAGGCCTGCTCTCTGCCATTCACCCTCTGGAATTAGCTTGCAGAGACTGTTTTAGGAAGCCTGTGGGCGGTTGGAAGCAGCTTGTGAGCAGAGCTGGGGGCCGGCTGAGAGCTGTGGAGAATGAGTGCCCAAAGGAAGGCAAGGCAGAAAATAAAAGGAAGCCAGCACCCTTTCCCATTTTTCTTTTTGGTTTGATTTTTCAAAAACAATCTCTGGAAAATCCTTGCTTGGGTCCAAATGTTTCCTCCTCTGCCTTCCCCCATCTCCTCCAGGTCTCCATAGATGGGCCATGTCTAAGCCTGTGTGGCCAGGACCAGGGTTCTGGTCTCAATGCTTCCACTAACTTGCTGTGCAACCTCACCTCAGTCACTCCCCTTCTCTGAGCCTCAGTTGTCTCTTGTATCAAACTGGATTAGAATGGCCTCAACATTCTCTTCGGTCTCCATGTTTGGGATTCCATCCCAAGAGTGAGGCCACTGGACCGGGAATCTCCAAGGCCTCCTTATAGCTCCAAGATTCTGGATTCTGAGATTTGTGCTTTGAGGTCCTTAAGAGTCTAAAATATGCTGGCAAAGCCTCTGCATTTTGCACTCCATAGTTCTAGAATGCAATGATACTAAACTGCCAAGATTCTAGTTCAGGTTCTAGTAGTGCGGTTCCTCACTGTTCAACATCAAAGACTGTTTCTGGGGACATTGTGCTCCTAGCCCCTGAGGCTGACCAGGCGCTTGGAAGCTGTCTTCATTAAGTGGGAAATAGACATTCTCAATCTTGGGCCCCTGCAAGGGGGACACGTGAGTTCAGACCTCAGGGAGCCTCCTGAAGGGCCGTGGAAATGATAGCTCATGAATAAAAGCCCTCACCACATGTGGGGCTGCAAGGAGTGAGAGGCCGTTTGGTAGCTGAGCCTGTCCCCTGAACTGACAGCAACATCTCCATTTACTCCACATCCAGGGGTGCCAGGCCTGCAGACTACAGAGATTACTGGATCTCAGAGACAGCTATGTTGATACCCATTTTCCAGCTGAGAAAGGAGAGGCCCAGAGGTCCAGTGACTTGCCAGAGTCACAGAGCAAGAAGGGCAGTAGAGTTCACGCCTGAGCCCAGGCTGGCTGGCCTGAGAGTCTGCTGGGTTGCTCCCCTGCCTCCCTGCAGACCCCAGCCCTGCTGGCTGCCAGTGGGCCGAGTCAGGCGTGGGGAGAGATGGGAAGTGGCTTGCATACAATCTGGCTTCAGAACAAGGGCCCAGCGCACCCCCCACCCCCGGGGCCTGCCCACCTTCCCCAGCCAGGGGACCAGCGTTTGTGCCTCTGTGGCTCCATGAGGGTGTGTCTCTGTCTCCGTGTGGGTGTCCCTATGCATGACGGATGCCCGTCTGATGTGTGTGAATGGTTTGGATGTGGGTGCTGCTGTGCCTGTCCCGGAGTGGAGTGTGTGAGAGAGGCAGATGGGTGTGAGCTCTATGGAGCCCACGAGAGGAAGGCAGGTGCCAGAGAGTTCTGGGCCATGCTCCTTCTGTCCCCCTCGTAGAGGTGGGTGTACAGACCTTCTGAGACCATGGCCTTGGGCCCCTGAAAAGTTGCCTGTTTCCCAGGTATCCCCACATTTTGCAAATTTGAACCCAGGGCCCCGGTCCCCACCCCCATTGCTTTCCCTGGCCTCCACACCCTTCTGGTGGCTGGACCCAGCACACAGCAACATCAGGGGAACCTCTTGGAGGTTAGGGTCTCTCCTCGGCCTTGGCCTTGATCCAGGGAGGACCAGTGAAGCCCCTGCAAAAAGGCAACTGGATTCCAGGATCCCGGGTCCTGAGCCCACAGTGTGTTCACAAACAACTTTCCTTCAGCCTCTGGATCCCCCTTTCCTTGGCCCTTAATTGGGTTTGCTATTGCTGGTGTTTGTCTTTAGCAGGTGGGAGGGAAGGAGAAAGTCCTAGGAAAACAGGAGATTTGAGATCTAAGAACCCAGAAGGGAACTTTGCGGCCACCTAGCGAAGCTGCTCTCTGGGCTGAGCTCTCTGTTCGCCCCACAAAGCTGCCTGGGTTTCACCTGCATACTTGCAAGAATGGAGACCGGCTTCCCTGTTGGCTCAGCGGTAAAGAATCAGCCTGCCACTGTGGGAAATGCAGGTTCAATCCCTGGTCTGGGAAGATCCCCTGGAGAAGGAAATAGCAATCCTTTCCAGTATTTTTGCCTGGAGAATCCCATGGACAGAGGATTGGTAGGCTACAGTCCATGGGGCCGCAAGGAATTGGTAGCAACTTAGCAACAGACCAAAAATAAACAAAGAATGGAGAACTCACTTCTTCCAAACAGCTCATTGCATTCTGGGCAGGTTTAACTCTAAGTTCTACCTTATACTGAGGTTTTAGACTTGCCTCTCTTAGCTTTGCCCCACTGGCCTCAGCTCTGCTCTCTGAGGTCCCTGAGGCTCAACTTTAATCTCTCCTGATGAGGTCGGGGGAAGTCAGTACAAATTGTGGAGACAAACCCTCAGGCCAAGAGGCTGTTTCTGAGGCCAGGTGTAGGACTGAGAACCCTCAAAGACAGACACACCAAGCTGAGCAGACACGGGGAGGCCAAGGGCTCACCATTCGCCAGGGGCTGATCTCATCACTGAGGACATGAGCATTTCTGGTCCTGCCAGACCAGGATCGAAGGAACCTTGGGGGTGGCTGCCCTGGCCCGGCCTGGGTCAGGGGTCTCAGGGACAGTTCCTGCCTCTGGGGAGCTATGGGCATCACAGCGTGAAGAGAGAAGGGTGTGTGCATAGTGAACAGAAGACAGGGAGGGGGTGTGGCTCCTTCCACAGCACACGGTCGCCACCAGGATGAGCCATGGCGTGCGTGTGCAGGAAGCCTGGCACACAGAGGGGGCTGGAGGAGTGCCGCTGTTAGGATATCATTCATCCATCCACCCGTTCACTCACTCTCCTCCTCTCCTTCAGGCCCAGGACTGAGGACTGGTGACCCAGGGATGGAGCCCCGCCCCTGAGGACTGAGCAGGAGGGGACAGACTCTGCTCTGGTGTGTCTTTGTGCCATCAGTGTGTGCTGGGCACACACTCCCTGGCTCCAGATGTAGTGCCCAGAGGGAGCTGTGAGTGTCGTAGGCTCAGGGTCCTGCTTGGGGAGGTGGGGAGCACACAGCCTTCTATCCTCCAGGACTGGGCACTGGGGTTTCCCAGGAGCCTGGGACACAGCCAATTCCCTGTGTGGTAGAGAAGACCAGGCCCCAGCGACAATGACCGATTTGTCCAAGGATTACGGTAGGGTTAAGACTCTGCCCGCTTGCAAGGCTGCGGCCTCTTGGTGGGGAACACAGGTGAGAATGCAGATCTCAAGCTTGGGGCAGGTAGATGAGGCCACAGGACACCTGTCCTACTGAGCAGCCTCAGCCCCACAGAGCCCATGCTCCCAGCTGCGCAGGGCAGCTGGGATGCCCGCCCTGACTCGAGCACGCTGGTGACCTTGGACCAGGGCTCTGCCCTCTCTGGGCCCGTCTCGTCCCTGCTCTAAGACAAGGGCACTTTAACTGCATCAGGAAAGAAAGCGGGTTTCGCCTCGTGTGTCAGTTTCCTGCACTGGCTGAGGCTGCCTGGGGCACCACACGGAGAAGGAAAGGGCGTCACAATCAATTTGTCACGTCTCCCTGGGGTGGGGACCGGAGTGGGCACACCCAGCCTGGATCTATCACCAGGAGCCCCCACCCCTGGGGCTCGGCGTCCAGTGAGTCCACGAGCCTGAAGCCTCCATGAATGCACCCCTCCCAGGGACCCCCCTTTGCCGCACGGGAAGCAGGAAACGCCTTGAGCCTCTTTCTGAGGAGCACCCAGAGCATTGTGCGCTGTGGCCCAGCCCTGCCCCCAGAGGGCCCTGAGCCCAGTTGGCTTGTGATCTTGGGCCCGTATCCACAGTGACACAGGCCTGCTGCCCCGCCAGCTCCCCATCACCTTCCCCTCTAATTGATTCTGACAGATGACCAGGCCTACCTGCCTTCAGTGCGGACTGAGTACAAGCGCGGCATCTGAGTGAAGGCAGGAAGGACCGTACCGAGAGGGAAGGGCAGGAGCGAGCCTTCCCCTCACCTTCCTGGTTCTTGGCTGTGTCCTGAACAGAGCGGGAAGAAAAGGACTTACTGTGTGCCAGCCACTTCCAGTCTGTCCTTCGTGTGCTCTTCACTCGTATCCTGAGAGGCAGTTAATACCCCTACTTGCCAGATGAGAAAACTGAGTCCCAGAAAGCTTTAGTGACTCCCCTTAGTACTATCATTATGAGCAAGGCTGGGAGGCTGCCACTTCCAGAATCCAGGTGTTTCCTCTTTCTAGCCCAATGGCCATAAACGCACCACACCTGTGGCTCAGAAGGATATCAGATCTAGTACTGATGTCTGTTTTGCCGAGTTACCGTGGGGTGTCGCCCATTCACACTGCCTCACGGGCTGTTCCATTGTCGCCCATAAAACTGAAGAGTAAGTCTCCGCCTGCTCTCTTGGTTCCCACACAACCCCTACCCTGCCCCCACTTCTGCTGCCTCGCCTCTGAGGCACATTCAGGAATGAATGAGTGCGGGCCTGGGCAGGGGCAAAGTCTAACAACATCAGTTCTCCCACTAGGGGATGGACAGAGACCCCCAGGGGTTAGAATATCATCATCCAGCCACGCAAGAGTAGAGAAGAGCAGGAAAGCCACAATCCATGGGCTTTTGGTTGGCTTGCACAGTGTTGGTTTTTTTTTTTTTAAATCTGAGTTTGTTGCCAATGCTTTAAAATAGAGAAGTTTCATGTAAAAATTTGAGTTTCTGGCTTCTCTTGAAAAACTGGAAGCTTTAACAAGCCTGCCTTGAATTGGCCACCCTGGGCTGGAGCACGGGAGCAGAGTGGGCTCCTGTCCACTCAGCCAGGGGCCCACCTGACTCCTGTCAGTGTCCGAGTTTGCCTCCCCTGATGCAAAGGGTAAGATCATGGGTCTGAAGTCAGGCTGACATGGGTTAGCACAAGCAAGAGTACGTGCTCAATTGCTCAGTTGTATCTGACCCTTTGTGACCTCATGGACTGCAGCCCTCCAGGCTCCTCTGTCCGTGGGATTTCCCAGGCAAGAACATGGATTGGGTTGCCATTTCCTCCTCCAAGAGATCTTCCCGACCCAGGAATCAAAATCGAATCTCCGGCAACTCCTTGCATTAGCAGGAAGATTCTTTACCACTGAGCCACCTGGGAAGCTAGTCCAAGCA
Organism: Bos mutus; assembly: GCF_027580195.1. Lineage (NCBI taxonomy): Eukaryota > Metazoa > Chordata > Mammalia > Artiodactyla > Bovidae > Bos > Bos mutus. The sequence continues at coordinate 49,711,166 of NC_091629.1, read as the reverse complement.
TGTGGCTCAATTACAGTGTGACTATCGGAAAGTTCCCTAACTTCTCTGGGCCTGTTTCCTCGCTGGTAGGATGGGGATTCCCACAGTAACTTCCTTCATGTGGACGTCGCTAGGCTTCATATGAAGGTGAATGTATGGAAAGCTACTGTATCGTTGAAGATGCAGCCTGGCACGTACTGAGCACTCAGTAAATGGCAGCCATAGGCTTGATCACAGCCACCCTCTCCCGACAGGGGCCACAGGGTCTGGAGCAGCAGAAGCAGCAGCCCTTGACGCCCTCCCCAGCTTGGTTTGGACCCATCTTGGAGCACTCCCTTGGCTGCACATGTGCTTGTGGGGTGGCGGCAATTCTGTCTGGGTAATGCATCCAAAGACAACAGATCAATAGCCACTCGGCACTCCAATGCCATGGCTGAGGCCCACGGCACGTTCCAGGCTGCTGGCCAATGAGTTCAAGCTCCTTTTTCCTTTTGGGCAGAAAACAACTCGCCATGTAAGCTTGGACGAGTTCTTTTTTCCTCCTGGAATCTTGGTTTCACTGACTGCAAGGTCAGCCTATGGCCTCTAGTGCTCCTTTGAGCTCTGACCCCTTGGGAGTTTTGCAGACAGAAAGGCAATAAAGTCCAAAACCTTACCATTCAGGAATGAATGAGTATGGAATCTTTTGGCTGCAAGGGCAGGGACCTGTCACAAAGGAGCCTAAAGAAAAAAGGTATTTATCTTCTTGGGACTGGCTTATTTCACTCAGTAGAATGTCCTCAAGGCTCATCCAGATTGTCACATATTGCAGAATTTCTTCTTTTTTAAGGCTGAATAATATCCCACTGTATGCATAATCTACAATTTCAGTATCCATTCATCCATTGGTGGACGTTTAGGTTGTTTCTACATCTTGGCTGTTGTGAATAGTACAAAGTATCAAAAACAGTCAAATTCATAGAATCAAAGAATGGAATGGTGGTTGCCAGGGGGAAGTGGAAATGAGGAGTTACAAGTCAATGGACATGAAGTTCCAGTTAAGCAAGATGAGTAAGTTGTACAACACTGAACCTGTAGTCAACAACACTGCATTGTACACTTACAATTTCTTAAGAAGGTAGGTCTCATGTTAAATGTTCTTAGTTCAGTCAGTTCAGTTCAGTCGCTCAGTCGTGTCCGACTCTCTGCGATCCCATGAATCACAGCACGCCAGGCCTCCCTGTCCATCACCAACTCCCAGAGCTTACCCAAACTCACGTCCATCGAGTCGGTGATGGCATCCAGCCATCTCATCCTCTGTCGTCCCCTTCTCCTCCTGCCCTCAATCTTTCCCAGCATCAGGGTCTTTTCAAATGAGTCAGCTCTTTGCATCAGGTGGCCAAAGTACTGGAGTTTCAGCCTCAGCATCAGTCCTTCCAATGAACACCCAGGACTGGTCTCCTTTAGGATGGACTGGTTGGATCTCCTTGCAGTCCAAGGGACTCTCAAGAGTCTTCTCCAACACCACAGTTCAAAAGCATCAATTCTTCGGCACTCAGCTTTCTTCACAGTCCAACTCTTACATCCATACATGACCACAGGAAAAACCATAGCCTTGACTAGACAGACCTTTGTTGGCAAAGTAATATCTCTGCTTTTTAATGTGCTATCTAGGTTGGTCATAACTTTCCTTCCAAGGAGTAAGCGTCTTTTAATTTCATGGCTGCAGTCACCATCTGCAGTGATTACCACAACAAAATTAAACTGGGCAGGGGGAGGCATACTGGCTCATTTGGAGGAATACTGGGGATGATGGGCTGCAAGTGGGGTTGGTTTCAGATGTTCCAGTGATGTTGTTGGCTCTCTTCCTCATGCTTATCTCTCAATTCAGCTTCTTTCTGTGTTATTCTCACCCTCATTTCTGGTGCAAGGGCTTTTTTTTTTTTAATAGATATGATGATCCCTATTAGGTCCAACCAAGAGTCCTCTACACCATAACTCCAAAAGTATGCGGTATCTTTTTGCACGTTCTAGAAGAAGCATCCCAGGGAAGATGCCAAGTGGTCTAGCTGAAGCTGTGTGTCTGTCTCTGAGGGTGGAAGGATGGAACAAGATTGGCATGCCTACCAAAGATGTTGTGGAATAGAAAAAGTCTTCCTCAAAGCAAAGGAGGCTTGACATGAGTAGAGGGGTGAAGAGAAATAGGTTGTTTAGTCTACAAAGAGCAGCTACTGGCCATTCTAGGGTACAGCGATGGGACCTTCTCAGAGAGGGAGAGGTGATCCTTCAATCCACAAAGCATTGATGCCCTTAGCTCCATGTTTGGAAAAAGGCAGTGCAGAATCGTGAACAAACAATTCTAGCCTTGGGAAGCAACAAGAAAAGCATTCCACGTCACCAGCCTATAATATTGAGGGCTGGATATGGGTGTGGTTCTGGCTGTAAATGCTCTGAGGGGATCAGGAAGGCTTTTGAGAAGCCCTTGGTGGCCAAGGAAAGGACAAGGTTGGAGGCGTGAAATGGTTGTTAGGACTTAAAATCTGGAGAGAAAAATCAAGAGCAGATGTGAGGTGTGATAGGTAGGAGTGGGGATGGATTAAGTGAGGCCAAGGAAACAGGGTTTTTGACTCTGGCAAAATACAAAATGAAAAACGGAAACACTGAGAAACACTAGAACAAAATATAGGTTAGTATATATTTCATCTTAATACAGGAATGGACTTTTAAGCATTTAAAGCAGTGGGGAAAATTGTTAAAGCAGTAAAAGACCAAATCAAAAAGAAGAAGTTCAACATATTTGACATAAAAAAGTATACATTTTAAAACATCATAAAATTAAAAGGCAAATTGCAGGAAATATTTGTAATGTTAAGATCTATTATGATAAGATAAATGCATATTTTATTGGGTCAGCCAAAAAGTTCATTCGAGTTTTTCCATAACATCTTACAGAAATTAAAAAAAATTTTTTAAAGATTTCAACAGGAAAATGGGCAGAGGACATACATAGACAATTTCTAAAAGGGAAAATGAACAATGGTCTAGCCTTCTTTATTCAAAATATTCCACGGAGACACCCCCTCAATCCCCGACATCCTGTTCTCTATCGTCGCCTCCTCTGTGACGTGTGTACATGTGTGTGTTAGTCGCTCAGATGTGTACGACTCTTTGCGACCCTATGGACTGTAGTCCACCAGTTTCTTCTGTCCATGGAATTTTCCAGGCCAGAATACTGGAGTGGGTTGCCATTCTCTTCTCCAGGGGCTCTTCCTCACCCAGGGATGGAACCCGGGTCTCCTTCATTGCAGGGAGATTCTTTAGCATCTAAGCCAATAGGGAAGCCCTCAGGCTCCTCGACTTGGAATAGAACAGCTTATTGGTCCACAGAGGAAGTCCAGGTTTTTTATCAGCTCCTCACAGACCCCACATCTCAAAGCATCTTTCTCTCAAGCAAATACCTTTTGCAAATTCAATATCAACTCTAGCAGGACAGGGTGGAAAGGCCCCGGCTCAGGCGTACCCCAGACTTGAGCAGCCCCTTGGGGGCCCCAGTGGTCCGCACAGGCTAGAAGCAGCCTTCTTCTGGACCAAATGCTGCCCCCTCTCCTCCCACACCCAGGTGCCACCTCGCTTGAACCAGTCAGTCCATCGTGGCCAAGGCCAGATCCGGACACTAAGAGTCTGGGTGGAAACATTAGCAGCTGTCATGAACCAAGAGGCCAGTGGGGCCTGCCCACCACTCTTGTAAGTGGCTGACACTGCCAGTTACCAGGCTGGCAGCCTTGGATCCACTGGTAATTATCCCAGATTATGTAACCGTCCTTATTAAGGAGAGCTGTGTGATGGCAGGGCTGTACTGGACTCAGGCTGGGATTCGGGCTTGGAGACTCGGTCGCCGGTGCCTCACCTCTCTCACCTTGACTCCTGTCTACACAATAAGGAATGATAAGACCTTCCTCAAAGACCTGGAGCTTGGCCGGAATAAGGTGAAGCTCATTCCCAACATGTTCCCAGCTGTGAGGAGGGAGGCCCTCAACTCCATGCCAGTTCATGTTAGTCCCCTGGAAGTCCACGGACATCCCCTGGGGGAAGTGGGTGCGTGAATGATTCTTGTCCAGGACAAATTAGTACCAACAACCCTTGACTTTCTGTTAGTTGTGAGAACCCAGCGTGACCCTCCTCGTCAAGCACTAGCAAGAAGAACAGCCGCACGGGTGCTGGCAGTGCAAGCACAGCCTACGGTGGCCCTGATTCACTTATGGTTTCTCAACAGAGCCGTCGAGGCCCTGCCTCCGCCCCACCACCCAGAATCCCTGTGAGTTCCTCCCCAGCCCTTGATCATCGCCCCACCTGCACTAAGGTACCACATGGACACCTGGGAACTGGCAGGGCTGGCAGATCGCTGATGGGAGAGTTGACAGGGGACTCGTAGTGTGGGGGACCCAATGAGTCAGTAGTCTGCCCAGGTTCTGAGACTTGAGGGATTATCAGGGTAGAAGAGCCCTGGAAAGACATCCAGTACATCCCTGATCTGAGTCATGAGTCCAGCCCTAGCATGCACACGTGATCCCACCCTCATCAAGTCAGCATCACCCGTCCGCTCCATTGCACCAGCCTCCTTACTGGTCTCCCTGCTTCCACCCATTCCCCTGCAGTCTATTTCCAACAGGGCAGCTGGTGATCCTGTTAAAACAAAAATCAGACCACGTCACTCTTCTGCTTAAAATCCTCTAATGGATCCCATTTCACTGAGTAAAATGCAACATTCTTGCCACAGTCTATAAGCCTGGGACAACCTGATCCCTCTGTACAGTTGGAGATGGTCTCTCCTTCCATTTTTTGCTTTTATCACTACACTCACACAAAGCTGACCCCCTGGTGCTCCTCTGACACGCCAGACACGCTGCTGCCCCAGGGCCTTTGCACGCACTGTTCATTCTGCCTGGAACACTCTTGCCCCAGATACCTGCATGGCTCACTTGTTCACCTCCTTCCAGTCTTGGCTCAAATGTCACCCCGTTTAAATTGCATCATGTCCTCTTGCCCTGCCAGGACTCTCCATTTCCTTCATTCTGCTCTTTTTCCAGAGCATTTCTCACAACTCACATAGTCTGTAGTCTACTTATTACGCTTATTGCCTGCTGTCCCCAACCCTCACCTCACTGGAATGTAAGTGCCCAGGGACAGGTACTCAGAAAGTGTGAGTTGGGTAAAGAAGGGAAGCCAAGCTCTGCCTCCTGCAGTTTGGAGTCTCTGCTCTGCCTTCTGAAGGATGCAGAGAGCTCCTCTTTCAAGACAGCTCTCCCAGCCTCTCTGTTCTTGGGTGAAGGTCCCACATTTTTCTTCCAACTGCTTCTTATTCCACAGCTCTGTCTCCTCAAGACGAAACTCCATCTGTCGGCATCCCCCTTGGCCAGGCAGAGCCCAGACTTGAGCCAGGTAAAGACGTCTGGAGGCAGACAGAGGGAAAACAGAGCAATCTGGGGAGGGAAGAAGCAAGACAGAGATGCAAGGATGGTGCCCTTGTGCAGTTGCTTTGAAACTGGCCATCTGACATTGCACTGAAGCCTCTTGACTTCTCCTACCTTCCTCCCACCAAGGGTTTTTAACTGACAGCCTGAGAACCCTGAGGATCCTTGTTTTCCAGAGACATCTATTGAGTCTGTGCAGGTGAGCCCCAGATTGAGGACACAGGACAGAAGGCCTAGCAGGTGGGGGGAGGGGCTGGACATGCTCCTGCCCCTCCCCTCAGCAGGGAGCAGCTGACATTACATTTGGTCCTCAACCCCCATCTCAGCAGGGAGGCCCCCTGCCAGTCCATAGCAGGTGCCCAGGGTTTGTGAGGAGAACAAGCCAGCCCCAGAGACAGACACTGGATGCTGCAGAAGAAGGGACTGGAAGGGCCTAACGACTGCAAAGGCTGCCTGGCCCAGCTGTGGTGAGCTCTGGGTAAAGCAGTGCCATGGCCCGCGGGGGTGGCTCTGCGGAGTCACAGGACCGCACCGCCTCCAGTATTCACAGGTAGCTCAGGTGAGCTGCCCAGCTCCGTCCTGCTTTTGGTCTTGGCGGCCGTGACTCAGCGATGGCTTTGCCACGGCATCCTCTGCTCTTCCAGCCTGCGTTTCAGCAGGGGATGGCATCTCGGTCAAGCCAGAGTCTGATTAGTTGGAGAAACCAACATGTCACAGAGCCCTGAGAATATTAAATAATATTTACAAGGGGATGATGTTGGGAAAGTAATTACTGGTGGAAAGAGGCAATCAGTGGCGGGGAACTCCTCCCCTCCTCAAGTGGTGAGAAATGAGCCGGAGCGGGGCCCCGGAGCAGCAGGGTTTGTCACAGGGACAGCGGAAGGCGTTGGGGAATCGCTACCTCTGCTGATTCTGTTAATAGGATAAAGCAGCCTGGCAAATAAGAGCCAGACCCCAGGAGGCCTGCATTTGAGGGGATTTGAAAATCAGGCCAGGTCCTGCCAATAGCTTCACTTTTAAATGTGTTAGAACTGGAAGGGAGCTTAGAGATCAGTGATGCCACTGGTTCATGGTTTTCAAGGTTTCTGCCTTCCAAAAACACTGCAAGTGTTAAGTAATAATTAATTTGTTTTCACATTTTTTATTCATCAAAGACACACAGAGGACTGCCAGCTGGGACAAGCAGGAGAAGACACAGTGTCGCTGTCACTCCAGCCCCAAACAAGAGACCTATTGTTGTTGTTGTTGTCAGCTCAGCCGTATTACCTCGTGTGAATGTAGTTTCCCTTTGAAAACATTTAAAATGACACAGGGGTCCATTTTTTAAGTGGAGGGAGTCTGAAGGAGACTGGAGTGTCTAAACCAGAAATCTCCACTCCAAGCAAACCCTCTCACTTTATACGTAAGTACACTGAGGCCCAGAGAATGCATGTGTCTTGTCCAAGGTCACACAGCTGGCTGTCAACAGGGCCAAGGTTAGACCTGGGGATGCAGAGAGAGGGGAAGGTTGTCCTGCACAGGGAAGGGTAGGGAAGGAGTAAATCATAGTGGATGCAGTGAAGAGCATGGGCTCTGGGCACCAACAGGCTTGGCTTGATTCCTGCCCCAATCCTTATGAGCTATGGGGCCCTGGTAAAATGAAGCTCTCTGAGCCTATTTTCCTATCCGCAAAATGGGGATAATAAGAGCACTGGGGATAATAAGAGTACTGTTGTGAGGATTAAGTGACAGAACAGAGTACTTCTAAACTGTAGCTACCTTTCCTTAACCCATTTGTGTCGGTGGGCAGAGAGGGGTGTCTGTATAGACATGAGACCAACAAGGTTAGAGAACAAGGTCACGTGGCCCAGCTTCCAGGTGTTGCCTTGACAAGGTCATCGGGAGCAACTTGTCTCAATGGAGCTCCAAGTACTAAACTGCGATGCTGTTACTTCTAGGTATTAAGTCAAAACCGAGCGTGCCTCAGAACCCAGGCCGCATCCAGACTGACTGTCTTAGTTTCTGTAGGGTGGGACTTAGAAGCTTGAACTTCGAAAAGTTGAAATGACAATTTACACACCATAAAATCTACCATTTTTAAGTGTGCACTTTCAGTGGTTTTCACTATATAGTTGAACCACCGCCCCCACTATCTACTTCCAGAACCTGTTCATCATCCTGAAAAGAAACCTGGTACCTATTAGCAGTCATTCCCCATTTCTCTCTTTCATCCCTGGTCTCCTCGGATTTGTCCAGTCTGGACGATTCATACGAACAGAATCACAGGACACGCTGTCTTGGTGGCTGGCTTTTTTCACTCAGCACAGTGTTTTCAAGGTTCATGTATGCTGCTGAACGGATCAGGGCTTCATTCCTTTGGAATCTGCACTTTTAACAAGCTCCCCAGGTAGTTCTGATGAGTGGGCTTTGGGGAGAAAAAGAATAGCAGACCCACACAAGGTGAATCTGCTAGTTACTAGATAGATACAGGGCCTCGATCCCTCCTTCTGGTGTGCTCATCCCGCAGGCCCCATGATGACAGGCGACGTCGCTGGCCGCCTGCCTCCTCAGAGCCTGCAGAGGTGGGCAGGGTCTTCTGGCACCTGGGCGGGAGGACATGTGTGGCTCAGGACAGTGTCTGACTGCGTGGGGCCCTGTGCATCCGCAAGAGACTCACACAAAGGGATTTGGTCTCAACTCCAAGACTTTAATGTACATTATGCTCTTGGAAAAACAATTCCAAGGAAACAAGTGGAACTAAAAGTCTTAACCAGTGGGGATTCTCACTCAGAAACCTGGTGTGAGCCGCAGCCTTGGGAGGCAGTGGGACAGGGACCCTCATCAAGGTACAGCGGTGTGAGGCCAGGGTGCCAGGGCCTGGGTGCGTGATGGGCGAGCCCCTCAGGACACCCAGGAAACAGGAACCATCATCCACTCCTGTGGTCTCCACAGCAGGACAGGGGGACCCAGGCTGACAAGGTCGTCTCTGGAGCTCTGGATAAAGATGCAGAATTTCCAGGAGGCCAATGAAGCCTGTCCAGAGCAAGAATCGTTCTCTTTGTTGCTGAATCTCCAGGTCATCAGAAACAGTCGTGGTGACTCTGGTGAGGAACAGGGCCATCTGGGAGGGCTGCCAAGGGCCACTTCTGGGTCTGAGGCCTCAGAGTGGAACAGGTGGGAGGTGAGTGGCACTAGCGAGGCCTCTGAGTTCAGGGGCCACAACCATCTTGAAGGTTATCCACTGGGACCTCTGGACAGGAGCAAGGAACTTCAGAGACTGCAAGAGCTGACCACTCGCCAGATTTAACCCATTGTCTTATTTCGCCCTCCTCAACCTGGGGCTCCAGAGAGGTCACAGGCCCATGTTTTCTGTGATGTGTTCCCATCCACAAGAGGCAGGCAGGAATTCTGGCTCATTTCCCTATTACCCCGTGTTTAACTTTTAAAAAGTCAACAACTGACATCTCAGACTCCTGGGCAGTCCAGGGTTTCCTGAAACCACTCTATGGAATAAGCAATCTCGGGCTTGTGGCTCAACAGCTTCTCTTCTGGAATGAAGTAGACTGCTGCTGAGGCAGGTCTCTCCCAAGAGCCCGTGTGGAATTCAGTTGGGTTAGCACCACAACCTGGCTGACAGGAAACCCACAAGGTGCCTGCTAGATGGGGAGCAGCCTCTCTGGCACTGAAGGGACTTGATTATTGGTGAAGGAGGGGATTCTGGCTCCATCTTTCAGAACCTAGCAGGGTTCCTGCCCCAGCAGGTCCCAGCTGCATGGGTGAATGGAGAAGCCAGGACTGCAGCCGTGGGGAAGGGGCCTCCCCTGGCCGAGAGCTCTCCCACTTAGCCCGTCCCCACACCGTCGGGGAGCTCCACCACCACTGGGGCGCAGTCCTCAGGCTCCGCCTCGAAGTCCCACCGGAACTTCTTCGTCAGGTGAGCTTGGAACCTTTCGGCTTTCTGCCTCAGAGTGGCATCCACAGCAACGCTGCGGGCAGAGGAGAAGAAAACCTACAGAGAACAGAAGAGAAGTCACTCCTGAGAACACGCAGGGGCTGAGAAAGCGGTGGAAATTTCCTCCGGGTGTTCGGCTCTCTGGGGCGGGAGGATCAGCTGCTGCTGGCACAGACTCAGGACACCTGCTGTGCTCTCCCCCAAACCAAGAAAGAAGGTCCAAGCCCAGATGAGAAGCTGGGGCAGGACTGGAATGGAAAATTACTGTCTTGGGCAGAGATGCCCCCCTGAGAATAAGGCCAGCAGGGCCATCACCCGGCCCTGCCCTCTGGTGAGATCTACTGGGCACCTGGGCAGGAACTTAGAAAAACAGGCAGCAGCGACACCAGCTGGTGCTAAGAAAGGTGTGGGGGGCTTATAGCCCCTAGGTCCCGTAAAAAGCCCCAGGCCCTAACCCGCTGAGGGTGAACTGCTGCTCTAGTCTAAATGGACTCCAGGTGTGGGTACGCACTGCATACAATGTGAGGTATGTAGTCTCCTTAAAAGCGGTCTTTGATTTTTTTTAAATTGTGGCAATATATGCATAACACAAAATATACCATTTTAACCATTAAAAAATTATCATTTAAAACACTGTACTAAATACATACACTAAATATATATACCATTTACGATTTTAAGAGTACAGTTCAGTGGCATTAAGTATATTTACATTATTATGCAACCATCTCTGGAACTTTTTCATCTTCCCCAACTGAAGCTTTATACCCACTAACTCCTCATCCCCCCTCCTCCAGCCCCCGGTAACTATCATTCTACTTTCAATCTCTATGAATCTGACTACTCCAGGTACCTCATGGGGCTTCCCTGGTGGTTCAGTGGTAAAAGAACCCAACTGCCAATGCACAAGATGTGGGTTCTATCTCTGGGTTGGGAAAATTCCCTGGAGAAGGAAATGGCAGCCCACTCCAGTATTCTTGCCTGGGAAATCCATGGACAGAGGAGCCTGGTGGGCTATAGCCCAAGGGGCTGCAAAAGGGTAGGACATGATTTAGCGACTAAAAAACAACAAAAAATCCCCAACAAGTACCTTATATAAGTGGAATCATACAATATCTGTCCTTTTGTGCCTGGCTTCTTTCTCTTAGCATAATGTCCTCAAGGCTCACTCATATAGCATGCACTAGAAATTTCCTTCTTTTTAAGGCTGAATGATATTCCATTGTATGTATATACCACACTTTGTTTTCCGTTCATCTATCAACGGCCATTTGGGTTGTTTCTATGTTTTGGCTATTATAAATAATACTGCTATGAACATGAATCTAAAAATATCTCTTACAGAAGCCTTGCTTTTGATTCTTTGGGGGTATATACCCAGAATGGACTGTGGGATTATAAGGTGATTCTATTCAATGCTTTGAGGAACCACCATACTGTTTTCCACAGTGGCTGTGCCATTCTTACATTTCCATCAGCAATCCAACATCTCTAACATCTTTTATTTTCTGTTTCTTTTTGTTCACAACAGCAACCCAAATGGGTGTGGCAAGCATACTGGAGTGGGCTGCCGTGCCCGCCTCCAGGGATCTTCCCAATCCAGGGATCGAACCCGCATCTCTTACGTCTCCTGCATTGGCAGGTGGATTCTTTATGACTAGCGGAAACGCGGGCAGGGGCAAACAAGAGTAATTTTCTCTACATCTGAAACTCCATTTCAGACTGTCCTGGATCTCAATCCCTTCTAAGAATGATAGCAAACTCATTTCTCCTCCTCACACTATTTTACTATTTTCAAAGAAGTTTCACAGAGTAGCCCAATAGATCCTCACAAGGCCCTGGGAAGACACACTGCTGCTGCTGCTGCTGCTAAGTCGCTTCAGTCATGTCTGACTCTGCAACCCCACAGACAGCAGCTCACCAGGCTCCGCTGTCCCTGGGATTCTCCAGGCAAGAACAGTGGAGTGGGTCGCCACTTCCTTCTCCAATGCATGAAAGTGAAAAGTGAAAGTGAAGTCACTCAGTTGTGTCCAACTCTATTATGGAAACGGAAGCTAAGGGGAGTTAAATGCCTGGGTCAAAATTACCAGAAAGGAAGTAGTTTTCCCAGACTACTCACTGGCTCCCTGCAAGACCACCCTAGACAAGCGGCATCAGGGTGACAGCAGCAATTTGATCCACGTCACCCTCGTGCCCCAGTGGCCGTAGACCACCATGGAAGGAATATGGGCTCCAGGGGTCTTGACCTGACAAAGGTAACAGGTGGACTCTGCAGCCGCTTCTAGAGACAACCCCCTCCCGCCTGCCGCTCCACTGCCTTCCCGTTGGCAGGTGGCGTGAGGCTCACGTTTGTAGTCTTTGTTTGCAGCCACTCTGTTCGGGTGGGAGCAGGGACAGAAGTGACAGGGGAGGGGGTACAGAGGCAGAAGGTGGGGGGTTACAGAATTTGGTTTCATTACTTGAGAATCGACTAAACACAGGAGCAGGAAGCACAGCCACAACAAAACACGGGATCAATAACTAATTAGAGGGGCTGTGCAAGCTCGGTGGCCAGCGGGCAGTGGGGAAGCCGGCGGCCTGTCTGCAGGCGGCTAATGGAGCTTGCTCTGGAGCGCTGAACTCGGGGAGGGGCCTGGTTCGGGAAGCAGAGAAGCTTTGTTGCAAACGGCCTTAGCGCTGGAGGCCCTGCACCCTCATGGGTCTGTCTCCAGGGGTCCTGATGGCTCAATTAGCAAAAGCCTCCACTCCTTACATGGTACACTGTGCTACTCGCTTCACAGTCCTTCCCCTCCAGTTGCCTTGAGCAGCAACCCAAAGATGCTCCATCGTCTCTTCTGTGTTTCTGCGCACACAGGCGATTCCCTCTGCTTACAGCACCCTTCCACCCCTGCTTTCTCCTCCTGCACCTACTGTTTTCTACTAGTGACCCAAGCTCAGCTCAGACGCCACCCCTTTGGGATGTCTTCCCAGACCACGGATGGACCAGGTGCTCTTCTGCGCTCCCCTGGTGCCCAGGGTTACGTGGGACACAGTCTCACTCTCGGTCAGTGCTAATCCATTTACTACTGAGCTCTCCCAAGAGATGAGGAGCAACTCCAAAGCGCTGACTCCTTTACATACCTGCATCCTGCTCCCCTGGTATGAAGTCTGACATATAAAAAGGACCCATGATATGTTTAATGAACGAAAGACAACCATAGGTTCTATGAAAATCCATTTCTGGGTTCCTTTGGCACAGTGCCTGCACCAAATGATTGCTCAATAATTATGTGATGGTGCTGGACAGAGTAAGGGACTCATCCTGGGGAGGAGGTGGCTTATTTACAAGGCCCCTGAATACCACTGGTTCACAGGCCATCTCCTTGTGACAGGACTCTTATAAAAGCCCAAGCTGAAAGGAACTGCTCCAACCTCTGCTCCCCCAGTACCACGCCTGAGCTTCCCTTATGGCATTTCTCCCTCTCTGCTTGCATCTGTGATCTATGCCCCTTCAGAGTAGAGGTCACTCCCTAATTATCCATGTGACCCACATGGCAGATTGCCCAGGGCCTGGCACAGAGTTAGAGCCCACAGGATGCTCCCTGAATGGATATGAATGAGATGGAGGGATCACCCCGCATTCAGCAACAGCCAACAGCAAGGGACTGAAACAGGCTGGGCTCAGACTCATCGTTCACACTCCCCATCACCAGCGGGGCAACATCAACTCTAGGCAGGTACAACAGAAGCCTTCAGTCTGAAAAATAAGGCTTCAGATTTAAAAAGTGCTATGTCCTTTTTGAAGAATCTTTCAGTCTAATCCTTGCTACAAACCTGGAGGTAGGAGGACAGGAAATTACTATTCCCATTGTACAGATGAGGATGGTGATAAATGCTGAGCAAGTGATACATGTCAAGCAAGATGCAGTCCAAGTAGGGAAACTGAAATCCTTCTTCCCTACCAAGACCTTCTTTTTGTCTTGACACAGACTTAATCCATCCTTGATATTTTAGCAGTGCCTGTGGGGAGCCAAGGGGCCTGGAGACCAGGTTCTTCTGGAACTGTGCCTTCTGTGGGCCTCCAAGACCCAGGGCACAGTCCAGGTTCACTGTTTTAACAAACCAACTTTATTGAGGCATAATTTACTTACAATTAAATTCATCCACTTAAAATGTTTGATTCATTTTGATGAATGTATACATCCATACACTGACTTCCCCAGTGGCACAGTGGTAAAAGAATCTGCCTGCAATGCAGGAGATGCTCAAAAGACCCAGGTTTGATCCCTGGGTCATGAAGATACCCTGGAGAAGAAAATGGCAACCCACTCCAGTATTCTTGCCTGGAAAATCCCATGGACAGAGGAGCCAGGCAAGCTACAGGCCATGAGGTCGCAGAGTCAGACACGACTGAGCGACTAAACAACAAACAACAATATACCCAGGCAACCAGTATATGACATAATCAAGACAGATAAATATCTGTTTATAGCTTTTTCTTTTGGTACCTAGTTCTATGAGTTTAAAGGCCCACATCCCATCACTATCAGGATATTGAACAGTTCCATCACTCCAAAAATATTCCCTCATGCTGTCCCTTAGGGATCAAATCCTCCCCTGTCCCTATCCCTGGGACCCACTGATCTATTTTTGTCCCAAGAGTTTACAAAATTCACCATTCAGAAGAGGAGATATTTAGAGTTTCACATTGAGACAGATGTTTAGACAATTTACTTTGATTCTCTTATTTTTAGATCAATTGTATGCCTTCTTATGTAAATTTAGTAATGATCTGGTTACTGTGAAACAGTAAACTTTTTAAAATCACTGAGAAATGAATCACCTTAATATGGGAATATTAACCCTGGATATTTTTAAAAAACATTTTACAAACATCTGTATTTATCTAAAACTAAAAGCAAACCCATTGGGGATTTTTCTTCAAATGTAAAAAAAAAGGTATTAATACATCTATCATTAAGTCTATATATTGTAAAATTGTAAATTATTTTAGTCAGAAAAGTGAAAGCTTTCTTTTAAACCCAAGTTAAATAAATTGAGTTCAGTCAGGTCACCTTGAGAAATTCCAAATGCCACGGTAGATAGCTGAGTCACTTCTTATCCTATTTTTTGGCTAGACCAAAAAGATGCAATTTTCTAATTTTTTAAACTCCCAGATGATTATTCAACTTAGAATGAAACTAGCCAGAGGTAGGACATTTTATTTTCACTTGCAGAAGAAAGTGGTGTTAAAAGCAAGACTATCACTTCACAGTGATTATCAAGAAGACAAAAAGCAGCAGCAATCATGCTTTCTAAGGTCAATTTAAAGAACTTAGGATGTTTTATCTGGGGCACTAATCACATATGGGAGATTCAGAATTAAAGTTCAGCCTTGTCATCTACCAGCTCTGGCAATCCTGGGCAAAATTATTTGTTTCCTCATCAGTAAGGAAATCAGTAAAATGGGATTATATGCTTAACTTCTTAAACTGTTGTGAGGGCTAAACACAATATGTACAGGAAATGTGCAGAGGTGACAGCTGACAGCAGGAGGTGTAGGAGCAGGTGGGTGGAGTTTATCATGGCTGGTGTGATGATAAAACACAGGTATACGCTGTTTTACTGCACTTCACGGCACTGCATGTTTTTACAAATTGAAGGTCTGTGGTAACCCTACATGAAGCAAGTCTATTGGTGCCATTTTTCTAACAGCATTTGGTCACTTTGTGTCTATGTTACATTCTTGCAATTCTCAAAATATTTCAAACCTTTCACCACCAAAAAGATTACAGTTCTCTGAGGGCTCAGATCACTGACTCGATGGACATGAGCCTGAGTGAACTCCGGGAGTTGGTGATGGACAGGGAGGCCGGGCGTGCTGCGATTCATGGGGTTGCAAAGGGTCGGACACTACTGAGCCACTGATCTGATCTGATCTGATCTGAGGGCTCAGATGCTGGTTAGCATTTTTTGGGGAATAAAGTATTTCTTCATTAAGGTTGTTTTGGGACATAATGCTATTAAACACTTAATAGACTATAGTATATGACAGCATATGACTTTTAAAAAATAAATTTCTTTACTTGGCTGCACTGGGACTTAGTCATGGCACACAGGATCTTCAGCTGCAACATGTGAAGCCTCAGCTGCAGCACGTGGGATCTAGTTCCCCAACCAGGAATCGAACCTGACCCCCCTGTGTTGGGAGCATGGAGTCTTAGCCACTGCACCACCAGGGAAGTCCCAGTGTATGACTTTCATATACACTGGGAAACCAAAAAATTCATGTGACTCACTTTGGGCAATATTTGCTTTATTGTGGTAGCCTGGAACCGAACCCATATCTCCAAGGTGTGCCTGTGCTATAGACATTGTCAGAGCTAGTGTTCTCCCTTGAGAGTTAAAGATGGACAGTATTTAGAATACTGGCAAGAAATGAAGCTGGAAAGCCTATTTGGCCTACTGTGACTAAAAGTATTTAAAAAAAAAAAAAAGGTTACATGACTATATGCCTAAATGCTATGCAATCAGCAATAAGAATTCTTATTTTGTACATAACTCACTTTATAACATACTATTAAATCAGATTATCCTTTCATTGGCTTTAAACAAATCATGATGACTCAAGTTGCTTTAAGTAAAAGAAAAAACTGTATCTATTTTTGTAAAACAAATAATTTTTATTCATGCTAAATCCACGGGATTTGTAAAAATCCCAGTGGCATCTATTCAAAGGGGCCTCTAATGGCAGAGGGCATTACATGGTTGATTTTACCCAAGCTAATGTGGCTAAGTGCTCACTCACAGACACCAGTCCCTCCCTGTGGGCAGCAGCCGTTTAAACTCTGAAGTAGGAAAGCTGCTTCCACTTGGCGACCTGTGGGGAGAGCAGGCGACTGCTGAGGAAGGCTTTTATGGGCTGATTCATTCCCTCACAAACACCCGGAGGTGAGTGCCTGTGTGTGGGGGGACTGGATCTCAGTGCCAAGATGGCATCAGTGTAACTCACCATGGAAAAAGCGAAACAAACTTTTGTAATATCTTTTCCACATTTTGCCCGTTGAAATCTGTGTCATCCTTCAAGCTCATGGCCAAATGCCCCCCTTTACAAAAAAGCCATTCTTGACCCTCCATCTCTTAAATCTCAACCCGTGTGAATGAACCAACCAACCAACCCTCTCTGGTGCTCCTAATACTCTTTGATCGGACTTCACTGTTTACAGTATTGTAGCACGGTCATCTATTTACACTGTCACAGGAATTATGCGCTGTGTCCATCTAAAAACACCCAGTAACACAAAGTAAGATAAGTGCTAAACCTCAACTAGGTGTTGAAGATAACCAGATGGACAAAAAGTAGGCTTCTGGAAAAAGCCCATGGCTTAGTGGGGAAGTCAGACAGACAATACATACATTTCAGCAAACACAGCCTGTGCCGTGTAACAGTGACAAGTACAAAGCAGGCTAATAGTATGGAAAGGAGGGAGAGATCAGAGATGGCACCACAGAGAGCGATGCCTAGTGGGCACCTTGTGGGATGAGGAGTACACAGCAGGCAGGGAGAAAAGCAAGGTTCAGTTAAGAAGACGTGAAATATGGGTATAAAGTTTTAGTTGTATTAGATGAGAAAGTTCTAGAGATCCACTCTATTCATAGTTAGCAATACTGTACTGTATCCTTGGACTGCAAGGAGATCCAACCAGTCAATCCTAAAGGGAATCAACCCTGAATATTCACTGGCAGGACTGATACTGAAGCTGAAGCTCCAATACTTTGGCCACCTGGTGTGACGAGCTGAATTACTAGAAAAGACCCTGATGCTGGGAAAGACTGAAGGCAAAAGGAGAAGCGGGCAGCAGGGGATGAGATGGTTAGACAGCATCTCCAACTCAATGCATATGACTTTGAGTAAACTCCAGGACACAGCAGAGGACAGAGCAGTCCATGGGGTTGCAAAGAGTCAGACACGACTTAGTGACTGAACAACAACAACTGCACACTTAAAAAATTATTATGAGGGTAAATCTCACGTTATGAATTTTTTACAGTTAAGAAAATAAAAGGGAAGCATGAGACAACATGGCAGGTCTGGCGACTTGCAGGGAGACCACTGCCGCTGCGGTTGATGGGGAAAAGGGAAGAAAGGAGACGCTGGAGAACAGGTTAGCAGCAGGATCAACATGGACCTCGTGACCTAGGTTTGCAGGCAGTAAGGACCACAGAGAGCCAGGATCACAGGTGCCTTTTGGTGGCAGAGTGCGAGACAGACGGATTAACAGGGATAAACACGGAAGCTTGTAAAGTCTGATGCAATTCAGATGAGACCAAAAGGCCTGGGTTAGGGAAATGGTACTGCCTTCTAAAACACTTAATGCTATCTGGAGTCATTTGGTTAATTCATTTGTTTACTTTCCCACCAAAACATAAACTCCAAGGGACTATGTCTTGCTCATAGCTATATTTCCCATCCTAGATCAGAGCCTTGTATACAGCAGGTGCTCAGCAAATACCTGCTAAATCAATGAAGTGAAGCCACCGCACAAGTCCTTCAACTTCCAGAGTTATACGTCAGCTACCTGATAACAGGGACTCTTCCAACAGTATGCTGGCTTCAGAAAAGTGTTCTGTACCTCCAAGAAAGCGGGTAACTCACGTATGTGTCCCTCAACACTTTCAGAAGAATGTTGTACATAAAGAAAGGATGCGCAAAAACAGATGCTGATTTATTTTTTAAAAGGCACGTGTCCTGGATTTTTCCAAATAATGACACTGAATTTTCTTGGTGAAAACTCCAAAGACAGAATGCCTCTAACCATCAGCTTTGCACACCCCACCTGGATATTGAGCAATCCAGCTGGGCCCTTTCTGCTTCATAAATCATTGCTGGCAACAAAGCCTCAGCAATTAGAGCTCAGCTGTTGGTTGCGCTGACAATGGCTGGGACAGCCAGTGACATAGTGTGGCTCTCCTGTGTTTGCGCGACAGCATTAATGCACATCGCAAGGGCAGTGTGTATTCCCGCGGGCCACAGCCACCGCCAGAGGCAGGTTAGCAGGCTGAGGCCTCCTACTGCTCTGCAACCCACAACCCAGTAACTGTGGAGCGGATTTCCCCTGCAGAGGAAGAATAAAGGGATTTAATTTCTCTGTTACATCAAAAACCAATAAAAGGGCAGTTTTATAACTTGTATGAAGTGGAATATGCCAGGCTCAAACCATCAGCTTGCCTGACTCATCCCTCGTCTGCACATGTCCTTCAACATCCAGAGTTTTATCGCAGCTGCTTGATCACAGGGACTCTTCCGACAGCATTTTGGTTTTAGAAGTGTTCTTTACGTCTGAGAAACAGGCCCCTGATGGTGTCGCCACTAATGTCAATCAAGACTCTTTCCAGAGGGAGAGACACTGTATTCAGTATGCAGGGGCATAAGCACAGGCCTGAAATCAAGACTCAGGCCTGGGTACAAATCCTGACTCTGCCACTTACCAGTTGTGTGACCTTATGTGAATGATTTAACCTTTGTAAGTCTCAGTGTTCTCATCTGTAAAATGGGAACAATCCTCCCTGCCTTATGGTGCTCCAGAGAGATCAAATGAGAGAACCCACATAGACAGAGAAGCATGGTGCCCATTAAATGTCAACAGGCATTTCATGACTGTTCATTCCTCCCCTTACCATGCGTGGGAGTGGGAGATGAGTGACCGGCCCCCTTTCAAGGGGTAGGCCTATGGGGGTCTCCCACACAGAGAGAAGAAAGCAGTCCTGGAACAGAAAGTATGGAAACTGACAGCCTGCAGCTCTGCCTCTTCTACACTTGAGAAAGTTACAAAACGTGAGTGACAGAGGCTGTCCCAAGAACATAAAGGGAGCTAATCTGTTTGCAAAGGGAGGAAATAGCACAGGATGAAGATTTTAAGTTGTTTGAAGCTTCTTCCCTAATTACCACTCATAATGAAAATTTAATTGCTGAGTTAAAAGCAAATTTCACTTTTTTCTATCAGAGAATCTCTGCAGAAATTGGCACATTTTGTTTGAACAGGAAATCAAAGTTACTTTTGTGCTTAAATGAGATCTAAGCAGTTGCAGATGTTTCCTTGGGAATAACTAGCTTCCAAACTCTGTCCTACTGGGTTGCAGCAACTCACAGTTCTAGGCCAGGAGAAAGAAAACCTGTTTTGAGTGCAGTTGCTCGAGGGGTGGGGCTGATTCAAATTCCAAGTGCCCCACTGATAGGCATGTTGGGGTGAGGCAGGGAGAAGAGGGTACAGAGAGAGGGTCTCTGGCAT
The DNA here is from genome assembly GCF_027580195.1 of Bos mutus. NCBI lineage: Eukaryota > Metazoa > Chordata > Mammalia > Artiodactyla > Bovidae > Bos > Bos mutus. Next base: position 49,691,538 of record NC_091629.1, on the reverse strand, counting down.
TATGGAGCTTACAATTGAGTAGGAGAAAGAGAACCAGGGAATAGTCTATGATTAGGAAATTGAAATGAAGAAAGCTTGGCTCAGGAAAGCATTGTTGTTCAGTCGCCAAGTCGTGTCCGACTCTTTTGTGACCCCTTGGACTACAGCCCACCAGGCTCCTCTGTCTATGGGATTTCTCAGGCAAGAATATTGGAGTGGGTTGCCATTTCCTTCTCTGGGGGGTCTTCCCAAAGTGGGGATCAAACCTGCATCTCCTGCATTGGCAGGCACATTCTTTACCACCGAGTCCCTGGGGAAGCCCCAAGGAAAGAACAGCAAGAGACAGAAATGTAAGCCTCTGTGGGTGCTTTCACACACCTTGGCCTTCATTCTGATCCACCTGGGTGTCAGCCAGAAGCCCACTCACCTGTAAGGTGCTGGTGAGGAAGTTGTCCTGGGAGACAATGTCCACAAAGAAGTCGGCAGGGATCTCGCCGAGCTGGTGGTACAGGATGGAGATGAGGTTGACGTAGAGGCTGTGGTGCTTCACCATGGCCTCTTCTGACCGGCACAGAAGGTTCAGGAGCCGCTTCCAGTGCTCGAAGGCCTCGTACACATTCCCCAGCAGGAAGCACACGAAGGCAAACTGGAGCTCACCTGAAAGGTGCAGAGAGGAGTGATGAACCTGAGGGAGCGGGGTGCTGGCTGACTCGACTAAGCCATCAGAGCCACTGGACCTCAGCCAGAAGTGGCTGTCTAGCCTTGTCACTCCTCCAGAGCCTGGCATGGGGTTTTGCACCTAGCAGCTGTTCAATAAACGTTTGCTGAACTGCTATAAACTCAAGCCATGAGAAACCCAACTGGTTTTGGACCAACCTAGATAGCATATTGAAAAGCAGAGGCAATACTTTGCCAACAAAGGTTTGTCTAGTCAAGGCTATGGTTTTTCCTGTGGTCATGTATGGATGTGAGAGTCGGACTGTGAAGAAGGCTGAGCGCCGAAGAATTGATGCTTTTGAACTGTGGTGTTGGAGAAGACTCTTGAGAGTCCCTTGGACTGCAAGGAGATCCAACCAGTCCATTCTGAAGGAGATCAGCCCTGGGATTTCTTTGGAAGGAATGATGCTGAAGCTGAAACTCCAGTACTCTGGCCACCTCATGGGAAGAGTTGACTCACTGGAGAAGACTGATGCTGGGAGGGATTGGGGGAAGGAGGAGAAGGGGACGACAGAGGATGAGATGGCTGGATGGCATCACTGACTCAATGGACGTGAGTCTGAGTGAACTCCGGGAGTTGGTGATGGACAGGGAGGCCTGGCGTGCTGCGATTCACGGGGTCGCAAAGAGTTGGATATGACCGAGCAACTGATCTGATCTGAAGATCAGATTGCAAGAGAAGAGGCACACTGAGTATTTACCTAGCATTTAACAAGTTAACAAAATGGGTCTGTGGACATTATGCCAAGTGGATCCTCAAACTGGCTGCCCATCTGAATTACTAGGAGAACTTGGGAAAAATAAAGCTGCCCGAGCCTCACTGCGAGAGATCCTGGTTGAGGACAGATGATGGAGCCTTGGCATCTGTAGCTCTAACAAGCTTCCCGGGTGAGTCTGATGCAGATGGTCTGCTTCAGGGCAGGGAAAGGCTGTGTAACACTACCGAACCCTCAGCCCAACTCCATAAGGTGGTCAGGGAAGGGGGTATTTGCCTCAGTGTACAGATGAGGTCAAGAGACTTGCCCAAGGTCACACATCTAATGCTTAGCAACTGAACAACAGAAAGATAGAACAGATTTCTGTTGGGTGGGAATAGTTCTAGGGCCTTCTAGAACAGGAAAATTCATGAGTACTTGTTCCAGGGTGAGCCTGCCAGCCAAATTTTTTGTTTGTTTAATCATAGAGCTCTATGATTTGCTTGCTATGAGCAGCTTGTGACTAAGAGCATGGGCTCTGGAGCCAAACTGCCTGGGTTCAAGTCTCAGCTCCACCACTTCCCAGTTGTGTGACCTTGGGCAAGCTACTTAATCTGTTTATGCTTCAGTTTCCTTATTTGAGGGATGCAGTAGAGATTAAGTGAATCGATACAGTATTGCGTTGGCCCCAAAATTCGTTCCAGCGTTTCCATAACATCATATAGAAAAACCCAAATGAACTTTTGGGCCAGCCCAATACGTATAAAGCATTCAGCGTAACGCTTGGTGCAAAATAGCACTCCAGAAACCTCAGTTATTATTCCCACATTCCCAGCAGATCCCTGTCGCAAAGAGACCTGATGGTCCAGAAGCCACTGTCTTGGATGAGCAGCTGGGTCTCTGGGTGCCAAGATATACTGTTGCTGATCAGACATGTTTTTTCTGGCTTCAAATTTAAGGGGGACTTCTGTGGTATATCCACACGTGGGCCATAAAAAGAACAGATGTGGGACATCCCTGGTGGTCCAGTGGTTAAGACTCTGCCTTCCACAGCAGGAGGGGCAGGTTTGATCCCTGATTAGGGAACTGTAAGGTCCCACATGCTGTGGGGTGTGGCCAAAATTAAAAAAAAAATGTACTCAACACTAAACACCTCTTTAAACACATGGTGTCCAATTTCTGTCACTTCTGGAGCCCTGGAAAAACTAGTTCTCTGTTCCCAGGCTTGTGGAACTAAGTTTGATTTGAGCAGATAGCTACGGGGTCTAGGCGTTTTAGACATTTGATCAATATTTTCAAAATATAGTCACGTTTCCTCTGTATGACAGAGGTTAATGATTTGCTTCTTCAGTTGGCTTTACCTGGTTAGTTTGTGGAAATACGAGCTGCTTCTCTGAATTTAGGGCATTCATTTAAATTTATACATTTCTGGCTTAGTCTAAAATTAAATTGAGATGAGAAATAATTTCAAAGAGCTGTCATAAAGATACAGTGATCCTTCCAACAGACCTTTTCACAAGATTACTTTGAAGAACTGAAATGTTTAGGAGGTAGAAAACAGGATTTCTGTTCATTTTGAAGCCAGGATTTCAAGTGTTACTTATTAAATGAAAATAGATACACACCCTTAAATTGTCCCTTTTTATCAGCTGAGCCTATTATATAAAAGGCCCTGTATTCAAAATTCTCACTGATCTTCCAATAGAAAAATATGCAAATATTAGACTTGTAAAAGAAAAAATATTAATAGCTATTAAAGATGTGACAACTGTTTGCTGTCACTAGTAATCAAAGAAATATAAACTGAAACAGGAAGTCATTCTTCAACTATCCAGTCAGAAGAGGACTTTGCTAAATCACCACGTCAAATGCCATGCCAAAAGGTGATGGGCCACAACCTCATCAGCAAAGACACCTGACCTTCTCCTGGCAGCACGCACAATCTGATCCAACAATTTCAACCCCAAAATATGCAGAAGGGCACACCAGGAGACTCTTCCACTTACAATAAGGAAACCAGGAACATCTTAAAAAATTCATTAACAGGGGCTGGTCCAATAACTATGGAAGTTCAGTAGCCACTAAAGAGAAGTGACCATTTCAGTGACATGGAATAATATTTATATTAAAGCAGATTATAGGATAATATACTGTAATCCTGTTTTTGTAAAAATATCATATATACACAAACGTATAATTGAATAAAAAGACTAAAAGGAAACAGAAACATATTAAACTGAGAAATACATACAAATATGTACCTTAAAAATGTGTATGTATCTTAAAAACATTTTGTATGATTTAACTCCTTTTAAATTGTCAAGGTTTGTTTTAAGACCCAGAATATGGTCATACTTGTTTATGTTCTGTAAGGATTTGAAATGAATGTATATACTGAGGTTGTTGGGTGGAATGTTCTATAAATATCAATTAGATCCTATTCGTTGATGCTATTGTTGAATTTCTATAAATATTTGCTGATTTTCAATCTAATTGTTCAATCAATTTTTGAGTTTAGTGTTGAAGACTTAAAACTGTTGTGGGTCCATCTATTTCACCTTTCAATTCTATCAAGTTTTCATTCACATGTTTTGCAATTCTGTTGTCTGCTGCACACAAATTTAGAATAGCTATGTCTTCTTTGTGGACTGGTGCTTTATCATTATATAATGTCATTCTGTGTTTCTAGTTAAAAAAAAAGAAAGAAAAGTACAACAAAGTGAACAAAGATGGCTATTTCCAGGTGGTGGGATTTGGACTTTCATTTTTGTTTTCCTTTAAGGATAAATATGTTATTTTTTGTAATAAGGGGGGAAAACAACAATAAAGACTGTAACAGTGAAAAGAAAATCACTGTTCTGGTTGAGAGTCAAGAGTAAACCGATGGGGCAGGTGGAAGGCTCCCAGGAACACGGATGGGCCGGGAACCGGGAGCCCTGGGCTCCGGTCTCACTTCAACTATATCACTTAGCAGTCAAATCCCTTCCCTCTATGGACCTCAATCTGTAAACTGTAGCGGTGGGCAGGCGAGGCCACACTATGGGTTCCCTGACACGGGACTGTTTGCATCAGGTTCACCTACAGCACTTGTCTGTCAGGCAGACAGACAGGTAAAATGCTGGGAACCTACTCCAGATCTCTTGAATCAGTCTCCAGGGGTAAGGCCTGGGAATCTGTACCTTTAAAATATATATATATATATATATATATATATATTGTTTATTTATTTGGCTGCATCAGGTCTCAGTTGTGTCATGCAGGACTTTTTGTTGTGGTGCACAGGGTCAGTAGTTGCAGCATGTGGGCTTAGCTGCTCTGCGACCTGTGGGATCTTAGTACCCCGAGCAGGGACTGAACTCAAGTCCCCTGCATGGCAAGGCGGATTCTGAACCACTGGACCACTAGGGAAATCCCTGGGAATCTGTTCCTTTAACAAGCATTCTGGGTAAGACCCCCTCCTAGCCAGGTTTAGGAACCACTAGACTAAATAATCAAAAAGGGACTCCCTATTCTCAAGCCGCTCGGCTACACACCCCTCCCCTGGCCCACTCTCAAAGCCGTGTTCCTCCTCACCGAGCACGTCCTGGGGGCTGCAGGGGAACTGCTTGCTGAGCACAGTCTCCAGGGCATAACTCAGGTCCATGCTGTGCCTGGTTATTTCAGCCGGCGTGGCACCTGCCGGGAACATCTGTGTGGGCAGCTCGGAGAAGCGGATCTCGGTGCCGGCCCTAGGCTTCATCTCAGGCAGCCGGGCCAGGCCCTCCTGGTAGCTCTTGCACTCGGCACCGCAGCGTGGGAGATTCTGCCCCACCCGGTCCTTGGTGTGCCTCATGGAGAGCACGGGCAGCACCTCTGAGAAGGCACAGATCTGCCGACTCTCAGGCTGCAGCTTCTCTACGGTGGCCTCGCTGATGAAGTTGGTGAGGGAGATCCACTTCTTGAGCGTGGTGTAGGGATAAGGTCCCAGGAACTGGTCCAGCTCCTGGAGGTTGGCCCTCATGGCTTCCACCTCAGCCTCTGGGGCTGGGGACAGGTCGACCTCTTCCCGGGCGGCATCCCAGCGTAGGACCTTTAGCCCCCGCTGCTGCAGGTTAAGGAAGAAGCCCATGCGAGGGCCCACCTCCCTGGGATTGGCCTTGTCCACAGAGCTGTAGTGGAGGAAGTGGATGCCTGGCGGGATCATCTTCACGCCCCGGAACTTGGGCCCCACTTCCCAGGAGTTGTAGTCAATGCCAAACTCTGTCCCCTTGGGCATATTCAGGATGACCACGGTGGCCCCTTCAAAGAAGAGGCGCCTGGCAAGCTCAGGATCCATCTGCATGGCAGCCATGGGGCCAGGGGTGAGTGATCAAAAAGAAAACTTTTCTATTCTGCTGAAAAAGAAAGAAGTCAGAGTTAATCAGAACCTTGGGAAGGATTATTCATTTGCTGAGCATTCTCTATGTGCCAGATACTGAATTAGATCCCTGAAATAATTCAGTTCAGTTGCTCAGTTGTGCCCGACTCTGTGACCCCATGGACTGCAGCATGCTAGGCTTCCCTGTCCATCACCAACTCTGGAGCTTGCTCAAACTCATGTCTATCAAGTCAGTGATGAGTTAACCATCTCATCCTCTGTTGTCCCCTTCTCCTCCTGACTTCAATCTTTCCCAGCATCAGGATCTTTTCCAATGACATAATTTTCTACCTTAATTTTCACCACAGGTAAAGAAAACAATACTCAAAGAGAAGAGGATTTTTGTTTCTGAGTTTAATGAGCAAGAACACTCACTTCACAGCTGGAAAGACATCAGTTAAAGAAAAGAGACATGTTCAAGATCACACAAGGACCCAGTTAGAACTTGGTATCCTGCCCTCCAGGCCAGTGTTCTCTCCACTGTGCACTTGGAAGCTCCTTCAGATCTCCTTCAGATCTGAGATCTTCAGATCTCCTTCTCATAACAGAGGATGAAGGCGGAGAACGCCTGGTCCACTCTAAAGGGTTACTGTGCCTAAACTGTCTTAAACTATAATTCTGTCTAAAACCTAGAAGATTCGAGAAGCATCCACCCAGTTTCCCATAAGCCTCAGCGAAGACCCAGAAATGGACAGAAGGTGGAAACGGGGTGCTTAGCATCTAAAATTCACAAAAGGTTTGGGCAGTGGAGAGCTTTTCAACCACAACCCTCTTCTCCTACATATGTACACATATATATAAAATATGTATTATATATAAAGAAATCTAAAGTCCAGGGAGTGAAACAACTTTCCAAAGGGTCCACAGTCAGTAGCAGCTCTGGACTGCTCACCCAAATGGATCCAGGTGGCATGGCTGGCCTCGGATCAGTATTTAGAAGACAAAGACCTTAGAACATTTATTTTTATCTACCTCTGAACTACCCATGAGGACACATTGATAAGACTTCTGTAAACAGACACAGCCTCTGCATTTATAAGGATGGTTCCAACATGAACTAATTTAAACAGAACACATCTAACTCTCTAGTCCCAAGACACCACCTATTCAATTCAACAAATAACCCTGGAGAGCCTGCAGGATTTTTGCCAGACACTAACAGAAATAATCATGGAGAAGACAGTTACTGCCCTCCAGGCACTTCCAATCTAGCCAGACATATCAACAAGACCACAAAACTTCACAAACAGAAGAACCAGCTGCCTGTTTAATTCCTGTTACTCATTTTAAACAAACAAAACAATACCATGAGGAAAGGAAGACCAACCCTTTTCCCAATATGGAAAGGACATATTTTATTGTCTTTACCCAAAACCCACACGAATGATTATGACTCTAAATCAGCATTTTTTTTCAAACTGCAAGTCACAACCTGATAATGGGTCAAAAGATCAACTTAGAGGATCTCAACCAACATTGTTTGTTTTTTTTTTAAATAAAAGGGCAAAATTAAAAAAAACCAGAGCACATCCTAAGTAGTAAAGCTAAGTACTGTTTTCTGAAGCTTTGTGTGTTTGTATGGACTCTTGGTCACCATGTAAAATATATGCGTTACTGTAGGTCACAGTGCAAAAAGTCTGAAAGCCACTGCTCTAAATAATTTATATCATCTTACCAATCTTGAGTTCAAAAGGCACTTAATATGTTTGCTAAATGAACAGCTACTGCATTTAGAATAATTGCTCATCAATTAGCCATTTTCCCGGTGGCATCTGTGTGCTCCTCTTTGATAATGCCACTTCTTTCTATTTCCAGCTGATTGTAATTCTCTTCACTATATCTTCCACAGTTGGCAAATGACCTGGCACAAAGAAGATGCCTTGAGATGCAGAGAATCACATCTACCCACTTCTCTCCACCACATCCTTAATCTAAGCTACCATGTCCCTCAGCCAGATTGTCCCTCCAGTCCGTTCTCCATCCAAAAGCCGGAGTGACCTTCTCAAACCGCCAGTCTAAGCATGTCACCACCCATACTTAATATCCTCTGGCTCTTGGCAAACGAAACTTCCCCCTGCGACCTACAAGGCCTGTATGGCCTGGTCCGTGGAAACTCCTCCAGCTTGTCTCATATCATGCTTCCTCCACAAGCTCTGTTGTAGCCACACTGACCTCTTTCAGACCCTCAAACAGAGGCTCCCCTGATAGAAAACTCTTCCCTCCTGTCTCAAACCATTTTTCTGATCTCTGCTCAATATTAACCTCCTCAGCAACGCTTCCTTGACCTGGGGCTAAGTCAGATCTGCTGTGATGTGCTCTCAAAGTGCCTTTTATCTTTCCATTTCACTAATCACAGCTGCAAGTTTGCAAATATTAATAGAGGGCTGTCACCTCCAGGAGATGCGGGTCTTTCGTACCTCTAGCACATATTAGACGCTTGCTAAACATCTGTTTAATAAAAGCACGATATCCATTTTGTAGATGAAAACAAAGACTTGGTTCGGGGAAAAGACCTTACCGAAGATAGAGTAAATCAGAATCACGTCAGGCGGAGCAAAGGCCTCCGAGCCCATAAGTTCTAAAGTTAGGAAAAAAGAAGTTTGGCACGTGCTCCCAGGAAGTTCTGGCGACGGCGTATCTGACGGTTACTCGGGGAGCAAGTAAGAGTAACCTATCTGAAAGAGGCAGGTGGGTCCCACCACCGGCTCAAGACCGGGACGCCACAGTCCCAGCTCGGTGTCCCAGTTCAGGACCTCCGCGATCCCCAGCCGAAAAGAGAGATGGCCGGACCACACAGACAACGAAAGCAAAACAGTTAAAAGAGGACAGGAGGGTGAACTCACCGACTGGTGTCTCGCCGAGGTCCAGGGACAGCATAAGCGCACCGGAAGTTCTCCCTCTTTGGCGCCGGACGGGAGCAACGGGAAAGGGGCCGGGCGGGTCCCTGGGTCGCGGAAGAAACGGCCCGTGCCAGCAGGTTCCGCCCCATCGAACGTCTTTTGCTACCTTGAGTTACTGGATTTAGTTCTTGAGCCCGTGGATAATAACTTTCATCAAACGATGCATTTTATATCCCGGTCCAGAAACACATCCGCAAGCCACGGCTTTTCGGTTTCAATCAGTCGTGGTCTCTGAGGTTCGTAGACTCCTAGTCATCCAGTAGCCACAGTCAAGAGGCTCAGTCATAGTCCTGGTCAGACGATCTCAATCCGAGTGAGTGTCACAGTTGGCCCTTTATCACCTGGTCTTAGCTTCCAACCATACTCAGCTGTAAGGGAGAGCTTCATAAACCCAGGCCAGAGAGACCCAGCCTAACAGCAGCGGTCACCACAATGGTCCTTCCAGCCATGAACACCCGATATCTTCTGGCAGTGCAGGCCTAGTATGAAATCTCAGTCAGGCTGTATATGCACCTTGAGGCAGGGAACCTGTCTTGTTCTCCACTGTTTTTTCTGGAATCCAGCACAAAGACCCAGTTCAACACATATATTATGCATTTAATTAATGACAGTGATTCTTTATTAATTAGTGACTTCTATTTTGGAGCCTAGCCCTGTGGTGGGTGGTTGTATCAGTCAGGGTTCAATCAAAGAAGCAGAGCCAGCAGGAGGTATTTAAGAGCTTTATTACAAGGAATTGGCTTATGTGATTCTGAGGGCTGCCTAAGGAAATACAAAATCCAGAGGGCAGGCCCCTTGGGTATATGATTTCTAATCCTTGCACTAACCCTAGTAAGCAGACTCAGTATTCCCAATGTGCAGAAGAGAAAACTGAGGCTCAGAGCAGTTGCACAGCCAGAGAGAGTTCAGGCTAGGATGCAAACCAAGGTCTGACTGGTGACTGGCTCTTCTTGTCTCTCTGCTGCTGCTCCTTAGCTTGCCTGTCACAATTCCTCAGTGACAGCTGGACATGCCCATCTGTCTCAGTCAAAATTCATCTCTTAGTGGGTTGCAGACTAGACTGGGCCCTGCAGTCATGGTTGATCACAACGAGCTGCCGCAGGATTAGCCAGAGATGGCCTCCATCAGTCACAGTCATGCATGTCAATCTCAGCCTGTCATGTCAGTTCCATTTCCTGCATGAAGAAGCTCAGCTCCCTCCCCACCCTCCCCATTCCTGGTCTTGGGTGCTGAGCATCATGGTCTGTTTTCATGATGAGCTCCCTGTTCCAGCTGAACTCACCATCTTCTGAGACTCCAGGGCACTGAACTCTGGGCACAGGCACTGTTAAATGGTAGTCCAGGAATCTCACGTGGTGCGTTGCATGTCTGTTCAAATCAGGTTTCTCAACCTTGATACTACTGAGATTTGGAGCCAAATAATTCTTTGTTGTAGGGCAGCTGTCCTCTTGTGTTGTAGGATGTTTAGCAGGATCCCTGGTTTCTACCCACTATATGTTAGTAGCATCCCTCAGTTGTGACAACCAAAAGTATTTCCAGACATTACTAAATGTTCCCTGGGTGACAAAATCACACATACTCCCGAGTTAAGAATCACTGATCTAAATGAATCAGCCACGCTATTCCTTAACAGCTCAGAGACTGACCCTGTATTTATGGGAGACAGAGACACAGATCCAGGGTGTGTGGGTACCCAGTGTTTGCAAACAATGTCCTATTTCAGGATCCCAGGAATGACAGATAACTAAAGGAAACCTACAGGGAAAATACGGGGAAGGATTCACAATTGCTTCTGACAATGGACAGGAGTTTGGAGATAGTAGAAGAATTGCTTTTCATAGCACAGCATTTTATATCATTTAATGAATTCCCTTCAAAAAGAAAAAGCATAGGGCTTCCCTGGTGGACCAGTGGTTAAGACTCTGAGCTCCTAATGCAGGGGACATGAGTTCAATCCCTGGTTGGGGAACTAAGATCCCACATACTGCCTAGTGTGGCCAAAAAACAAAACAAAGAAGAAAAGACGTGGTGTTTAGTGTTTCAAATTATAGGGAAATGATCAGGATTTAAGTTTTTACAAGTTTTTAGAATGGTATGTACAAGGTGACTTCAACTCTGATAAGATACTTACACATGAGAAAAGACTGGAAGAAACTGCACCAAATCGTTTAGCCATGGTTGTTGCCTGTGAGATTTGGGGTAATAAAGAAAGCGTTTGGGGTGAGCTGTTTGGTAGAATTAAATTGCTGGTATGTGTATCTCAGGTAGCCCACAGGACAGGTTTAAATTTTACATGGATAATGGTTTTCAAATTTTAGTATTTTTGCATTTATTTTTATAAAGACCTCCTTTCTTTGGCAAGTGACCCTAGTTTTTCATTTGTGGACATAACGGTTTCCTTTACAAATAATTCTGTTTTTGTTGCTGTTGTTGAGTCACTTAGTCATGTCCGACTCTTTGTGACTCCATGGACTACAGCGTGCCAGGCTCCCCTGTCCTTCGCTATCTTCCAGAGTTTGCTCAGAGTCAATTTAAAGAAAAATGATGTCAACATTGGGACAGGTGGCATGTGCAGGGACATGGCAACATATGCGAAGGGGATGAGCAAAGGCTGATGTTGGGGCTTGCTGTGTACGTTATCCATTCGACTCCCAAGGAGGGGTCTCCACACACCAAGCCCCTCTGTGTCCTGGGCCCACCTGCTTACTGTTCCTGCTGCCTAGAATGCACTCACTCAAGTTTTTCACCTTACTGGATCTTTCTCTTCACTCAGCTCAAAAAGATGTCCTCAGGGAGGCCATCGGGGGCCACCTTATTTAAAGTGGCCTCCTTCAGTGACCATCCCCTCCCCCAGCGCATTTCCTTCCTGGTGCTGATCACTCTGGCTGGAGTCATCTTTGAGCGCTCGCCTGGTTCGTTCAGTTTCTCCACTAGCCTCTGAGCTCCTGGAGGGCAAAGGCTTTGTCTTATTCATTGTTATTCCCGTAAAGCCAAGACCTGTTCCACGCTGGGATCTGCAGATATTTGAATGAAGGTGTTGTAGGTTGAATGAAAATGTTCCAGTTGGGATCTCACCACCCCAATTTTAGCCTGTCCCACAATGCCAACTTGTACTGGTAGCCAAGGTCAGAGAGAGATGCCAAGGCAGTTTGTGGTTCAGCATCAAACACATTTATTTCACTTTTATTGAGTATACAAGAACAGAGAGCACACGCATACAGCACGGAGCACTGAGGTGGGGGAGCGCGGGGACGAGAGAGGAGAGAGGGGTGTGAGCAAAAAGGACCAGGACAGCATCGCAGTTGGTTAGGAAGGTGCTTTTTGAAAAAAAAAAAAAAAAAAATTTAGAGTGATGTTGCTCATGCAATTTCAGGCCAGTCTTGGAATGTGCTTACAGGATTCAAAAACTGAAACAGGTCTTGGCACTTCCTGTACCCTCAGATTGAAAAGATCCCAAGAAAGCAAAATAGGGGCAAACAAAGACTTATACAGGCTGGCAGAGTGGACAAAGGCCATGGAGGGCATCTGCTTTTCCTGTTCCTTTTGCAAGTGAGGAAACTGAGGCCCCGAAGCGAGGAGAAGATGAGCTCAGTGGCACGTGGTGAGTTAGAGGCTGAGCCAGGACGGCCACCCAGAACTCCTGACTGCCCTCCAGGACTTCTTCCACTACGCTACATGGTCTCCTGGGTGGAGAGGTGGCACAGAAAGGACGTGAAATGGAAAATGGAAAAGTAGGTTGACGACAGATACGACAAACATCTATATTCCCTATGAAGAGGAGGATGGGAAGGAAACAGCGCCCTAGATTTCAGCTTTGCAGCTCCCCTCCTCCCTGCTGGCAGATGCCTGCCTCTCTGTGGAAGGTCAGAGCATCTGTGGACTGGAGAGCTCCATAAACCCTGGCTGGCCCACAAACCAAGCCTGGTCACTTCTTCCCTGTCCTGAAGCCACACACATAGGGTCTGTAGGCAGGTGCAGAACGCACAACAAATATTCTCCCTCTGAGGTATGTCCAGTGCGCTCAGGACGCCTGGTTCCTGCAAAGACAAGGATGCCTGAGCCAGATTCCAGATGGCCCAGAGAGGGCAGAGCCACTCCAGCTCTTGGCCCAGAGGGAGTGGGGGCTCTCAAGCTGAGGAGGACGGGGAGGAGGTTCTGTGGCTTCTGTGTAAGAAGAACCTGGCGCACTTCCACTCTCAGGGGGAGCTGGAGGGGGTGTGGCTGGCTGTGCCACCTGAGCCCCAGATTCAGGGCTCTCTCTGCCTCTCCTCATCACATGTTTACCTACAGAGGCAAACACCGTTCTGCCTCAGGTCAGCACCAGTTAAGCAGCGAAGCATATGTGTCACCAAGGGAACGTATAAGCAAGCCTGGGCCCTTGGCAGGGCATCCGCAGATGTCTGATAATTGGAGAGAAGGCGGAAGTGCTCTCAGAGGGGCTGGAGATGTAAGGCTGGCTCAAGGAGCTTCCCAGGTCCCTCTGCTCCCCGCGCCCCCACCGCCATGCTTTCTCCTTGAGCCTAACAATAGTGCCTGGCACAAGTAAGTACTCAGTAAATATTTGTTGAATGAATTTATCAACTGCTTTAGAAGCAAGATGGGGGAAATGAAATGGGACTGAGAAATTAAAGGGCAAATGCCTTCAGAAGGGGCCTCATTGAGCTCACGAAAGCAGCTTGTGTCTGGAAAGCCCACGTGTGCCACAGGGCAATGCCAAGCTTTTGATGGGACCTTCTCCAAGGGCTCCTGTGGTCTGACTCTTAGGGCCCAGGATCAGAGTACAGATGTTGACTGAAGGGGAGGTCTCCAAAGCCAGGGTCTTATTCAAAGGTGGAGCCCCAGCAACACCTCCTGTCCACCTCAGCTTGTTTCAGGAGCCTCTGGGAGTCCAATTTTGACCTGTCAGGGCCTGCCCTGTGTTCAGTCTCTACCATCGCTGCTTTGACCCAGGAAGAAGAGAATGATTCAGACAGAATACAGGAGTGGTCAAAAGAAAGAACTGAGCTGGGGACATTCAGACAGCCAGGTGGAAGCCACCGTCTTCCGCGGCAGCTGGGGGCATCACCTCCCTTGGGATAGGACTTAGCTGTCACACTGTGGTCAGGGAAAGGCAAGACATGTGGCACAACAAAGAGACGACTGAGAACTGAGGCGAGCCTTCCGGGGAGGTAGGGGGACTGAGCTAGGGGATCTGTGCTGCAGGGTCCTGAGCACGGTCCGGGTCCCAGCTGCTACTGCCTGGGGGAGAAGGCATCTTGAACCACACCCGGGTCGCTTCCTTCTTGCCAAACCCCTGCCTCTCCATATGGGGACCCCACCCCTCCCCACCAATCAACCAAGTACAAACACCACACACTGTATTTCTACACTGAACTGTCAGCTCCTACTGTGAGCGACCCACAGCCCGAGTCCGGGTCTCCTTGGCTGGGTTGGTTCGGTGAGATCTAGGAACCTTGAGAATACATCAATCACAGTCAGATAATTATCATTTTAAAATGTCAGCTTCATACTTACCAGCACTGTTTATTTTAATATTTGTTTCCTGTTATATGTAATATACATAACTTAAAAGCACATCCATACAAATCTCCTACAAGCGGCACCTTCATAATGAGAACCCATAAACATATAATGTCTACTTCACCTCCTGTGGCTTGGTTTCACGTTTTTGCTTTTCTTTTTCTCATTTCCAGTGAGAGTCATCTGCAGTGGCCCTCGGCAGGACCAGGACACAGAGGGTGAGGGGTATGGGGTGGGGGAGAGGGAGGAGGGAACCCAGACAGAAAATGACGAGACGTGTGAGAGTTGAGGGGGAAAGGAGGCGGAAGAAAGGCAGGTGGATTTTGCAGCCCAGTGTCAAGACCCAAAAAATAAGAATCCAGTGTTCCTCCTCCTCCTTTCCGAATGGGGGATTTTTCTTTCTTGGAAAACGGTTGACGGGGGCGTGTCTTGCTGCTGCAGCTTCTCTAACTGGCTGCAAAAGTGTTTTCCTTTGCATTGGAGTGGGCAATGGACGCAGGAAAAGAAGAAATGGGATGCTTGTCCACTGAAGGGAACGTGTAGGCCCAGGAGGCATTGTACTTCTACAATCAGCGTGGTCTGGCTTGCCTTGGTTGTTCTGCAGGGCTTCAAAGTGGGGTGGGGAGGGGAGCAAGGGATTACTGTTGTTATAATTTTTATTTGTTTGGTTTCCTAGAAAATCCCACCAATTCTTCAATTTGTCTGCAAAGGAAATGTAGGCGTTCAGATGTTGGTTGTTGCTGTCGGCCGAATGCTCGGCCAGCCCCGGCAGCAGTGCGAGGACGTGGTGTTTCCTGTGTATATATATCTATATCTATATATATCTATATATATATGCTTTTCCTTTCCCAGTCTCTTTCAGGGACAGTACGTCACAGCTGGGACGTCGGTGTTGAGTTGGAGAATCCAGGATGAAGGCCCCTTCTTTATGGTTCTCTGGCTTGGGTTGGACCAGAAACGCCAGCATCTTTTCACAGAGGTCAGGATTCCTGAAGCCAGAGGTCGGGGGGCAGGGGGTGGAGAGGAGAAGGGAGATGCAAAGGAAGGAAGAGGACAAGGAGAGTTAGTAACTTTTGTCGTCCATCTTTAAATACATGGCTGTTTTCACTCTCTTTACCGTGTGCCCTTGATTATGACTTAGGAAGACAGAGTGACTTATCCAAGCCCACACAGCTGGTAATAAAGTGGCCACTGACAACTCAAGCCACCTTGTTGTTCAGTCACTCAGTCGTCCTCTTTGCGATCCCATGGACTGCAGAACACCAGGCTTTCCTGTCCTTCACTCTCTCTCGAAGCCACCTGTCTGACTCCAAAGTCCATGCATGTTTGCTGGGCTGTGTCCACGCAGGTAGGATCTTTCACTTTGGCTGAAAATTGTTCAAGTTACCTTGAAACTTTGTCCTTAGCTTTACCCGATCACACTTGTTAGATCACACTTAGCTAAGATCACACTTGTTTCATTTTGTCTTCCTATCTGCTCTCAGATCTAAAAAATATTTAGATGTGATGGCAGAGGTGGGTTTTTTTTGTCTTTCCTTTCTATTTGCCATGGCCTGCTGTGTCCTGGAGGTTAGTTAAACCCCAGAGAGTAGTGTTTAAGTGAAGAGACTGAAATCTGGATCCCAACTCAAGTTTGACTCCAAAACTTGAGTGGTTGAGGGGTCTGGGCTCCAAATCAGACAATCTGAAGTCAAATCCCACTGCGTGGTCTACTAACTCTGTCACCTTGGGCGAGTTTCCTAATCTTCTTAGACCTTAGCTGCTTCCTCCATAAAATGGACAGAAGTTGTAGGGAAGATTCAAGACAAGGATCAGCGTAAGTGCTGAGTAAATACTGGCTGTTTTTATCATTACTACTGCTGTTGTTAAGTTAACCACACACTGTTCTGATCTCATTGAGGGCAAGGGCTGTCTCTTACTTACTGCTGTCTTTCCAGAGCCCAACACCATGCCTGACATATAGCAACTACCCAGAACTATTTAACGGGTGGCATATCATCCCTGTCCTTTACCATTTACATGGTCAAGTGCTAATGGAGTGGTAGATAACTGATCCTTCTTGGCTCATTTGATAGATGGGAAAACTGAGCCCAGAGGGTGCAAAGACTTAGCAAGTTGGTGGCAGAAACAAGACTAGAATTCAAGGCTCCTGCTTTGAAATAGGTCAATCCTGCCTACCCCTCACCTTCCCCATTTAATTAGAACTTTGAAAGCAAGAAAGCTCTGGGAAGCTGGGTGGGTGCCACCCTCTTGCTGGCAGTGTTTGGGATATAGATCCTGCCTGAAGGAGGTTGGCCAGTGGAGCAAAGATAGAGCCAAACCCACACAGCTGGTCTGTGAGCTGCAGGGAGAGAAGACTGTGTAAGGCAGGTGATTTCCACACTCACAGCAAGAACTTCAAGAAGGAAGAACTTCATAAGGAAGTCTGCTGGAGCAGGGACAGAAGGAGGATTCAGGGAGGGGAGAGACAATGAAGACTGGCAAGATGGATGCCCACATAGAAACAGAAACTCGTGCAAGAGGCTGGTGATAGAAGTTTAAAGTCTGACTTGCTCAGGGCTCTCATCAACCACTCAATATGACGAAACTATAGGGACAAGGAAGGAAGTTCACATCGCCAAGCACCTTTGGTATGTGAGACAACACCCTCGTAAGTCACTGCTATGGACTCAATATGAACCCCCAAAATTCACAGGTTGAGTCCCTAATCCTCAAGAGGATGGTATTCAGAAGCAGGGCCTTTAGGAGGTGCTCATAAACAGGATGCGTGCTTTTGTAAGAGACATGAGAAAGATGACTTCTCTGCTTTCCACTGCATAAGAACACAGAGAAGATGGCTGTCTACAAACCAGAAGAGGGCCTTCACCAGGAACCAGATTGGCTGGCCCCTTGACCTTGGACTTCCCAGCCCCCAGAACTGTGAGAAATTAAGTGTGTCTTGCTTAAGCCATCCAGTTTTCTGTTCTGTTACAGCAGCCCGTGCAGTCTCTAACACTCATAAATGTGGTTCATTACAGCAGCTCCAATGTATAGGTTAACTCCATTTTGTAGGTGAGGAAACTGAGGCCCGGGTGGTTCCTCTGGACATACTTTCTGGGTCCAAAGCTGGGTGTGTTCTTTCTACTCCATTCTGCTACTTTCTGAGAAGTTTTTCTTACAATGCTGGCTTCACTTTAAGTTTTCTCATCAATTAATGGAGTACCTGCCTTAGAGGATTTCCCTGATGGTCCAGTGGTTAAAAATTTGCCTTCCAATGCAGAGGATGCAGGTTCAATTCCTGGTCAGGGAGCTAAGATCCCCCACGATGCAAGGAAACTAAGCTGGTGTGCCACAATTACTAAGCCAGCATGTCTCAACTAGAGAGAAGCTGAATGTCACAACTAAGACCCAACACGGCCAAAAATAAATAATTTAAAAAAAAAAGAGTTTCCAATTCAGAGAAGACCTCCCCTCCAGAATTAGTGAGTCTGACTATATGAAGAGTCAGAAGTGGTTTCTACTTGGCGACAATTAATGGGAAGGAAGGTGGACAGAAAAGGCATGTAGAAACTTCTGTCTCTCCAGGGCAACATAACAAGGTAAGCTTTACAGAAGAATCCAAAAGAGAGAGATAGAGAGAGAGGGTGTGTGGTGACGTGTGGGACAATGGCAGCCAAGGAAGAAGTAAAGGGTGGGGGGAGGAGGAGGGAATGAGATGGCAAAGGGAGCACGGAGGTGGGCAAACGTGAAGACCGCATGGGGTAGGGAGGACGACGCTGGGGTGAGAGCCGAGAGCGCCGAATAGCCAGGGAACACAGGAAGGCAGGAGCCTAGGGGGACTGACTGGGACGCTTCTGGGAAAGACGAAGAGGAGTGAGACAGGGAATGGAGGAGGTACAAGAACCTAGGGAAGCAAATAAGTAGCGAGAGGATTGTATATAACTACAAGAGGGCTTGTCCTGTCTCTTCATTTTGCAAATGAGCGCACCGAGACCCCGATGGTCATGAAGCTAAGTCAGTAGGATGGATGGAATGGAGTCAGGTCCAGATTCCCAGCACAGAATTCTTGGCATCAGTGGCTCCTACACTTGGCTGCACACGGATTTCCCAAGGACCAAGGTATAAATAAAGATTCCCAGGGGGTTTCCCTGTTGGTCCAGTGGTTAAGACTCTGAGCTTGCAAAGCAAACAAGCAGCACGTGTTCAATCCCTGGTCAGGGAAGTTACGCGTACTGTGCAGCCAAATAAATAAAATAAAACTGAAAAAAAAAGATTTCCAGGTCCTAACCCAGCACTTCTCAGTCAGACCCTATGACAATAGTTCTCTAGTGTCTGTGTTCCCAGGGTAATGCGGCCAGCTCAGCACCAGCTTGGCAAGTGACCTACACTCTACCCCTCTGAGACCTGGGTAACAAAAAGCAACAATAACTAAGCAACTGAGGGGACAAGAATGACAATTTACATGAAAGTCTGAGGAAGGCAGGCTCTGCCTGTGATCAGCTTACATGACTTCCAGACCAGCCCTGTCTGGGTCTTCCCTGGTGTTCCAGTGGCTAAGACTCTGCACTCCCAATGCAGGGGGCCTGGGTTCATTCCCTGCTCAGGGAACTAGATCCCACATGCTGCAACTAAGAGCTCCCATGGCACGACGAGCCCGGCATGAATAAATAAATTAAGCACACAAATAGACCAGCACTGCCCAACAGAAATACTAGCCACAGATGGAATTGAAAATTTTTCAGATAATAGATTTTCTAGACAATATTTTCTAAACATCCTAGAAATTTATGGCTTTCTAAAATTTCCAGCTATATTAGTAAAACTCTAATGTTTCAATTTACATCAAAAAGAGTAAAAAGAATCAGGTGAAATTAATTTTAATAATGTATTTCACTTAGCCTAATACATCCAAACATTATCACTTAACATATAATCAATATTAAAATTATTGAACTATTTTATACTCTTTTTCTCCATATATAATCTTCAAAATCCAGCACACATTTTACCCTTAAGGTACATCTCATTCCAGATTAGCCAGTTTCAAGTGTTCAACAGCCACATGTGGCTAGTGGCTCCTACATTGCACAGCACAGAAAATTATTTCCAACACTGTAGAAAGTTCTGTTGGACAGCACTGGTCTAGATTGGGGTTGGCAACGCTTCAGAGTGGCAAGAAAATACTTCCGCACCTTTTCTTGTGACATGAAGGGGGTGGTAATCAAAAGGGTGTAAAAGAAACATTCTTGTGTCTTTCTAGAAAACACTGGTTTTCTTCATCAGGGAAGAGGACAAAAGGAGACCTGCTGCTTGTGGGGGCCTTTGAAATGGATTTATTTTTCAGTGAGGTATAATGTGCAAAGTCAGTCAAGTACACAAATCTAAGTGTGGAGCTTAACACATTTTTATATGTGTACACATCCACGCAGCCCTCCCAGTTCAAGACACTGACACTTCCAGCACCCTCGAAGGTCCCCTTGTGGTTCTTCCCTGTCAATGCCACTTCTCAGCAGGAACTGGTATTCAGACTTTGAGCATGTTTAGTATGGCCTGTTTTTGAACTTCCTATGAATGGACCCATTTGTAAGTGTCTAACTTATTTCACTCAACTCAATTATTATAGATCTGATAAAATTCAGTAAATTTCTAAAGGGGCCTCACCAGCTTCCCCCAAGTTCAGGCGGGAGACCTGTCTGCTCTAGCACCACTCCCCTCCTGTTATTCACCAAGGCACTGATGGCCCAAGAGGAAAGAGTAAGGATTGAGGTCCCCTCGGATTCTGGCCCCAGGTGGCCTCAGAAGGGTTTCCAATCTAGCAAGACAGATGGGATGAAGGACTCTGGTCCTCATATTCCTCCTTGGCATCAACTATACTTCAATTAAAAAAAAAAAAGTAGGATTTCCCTGGTGGCACAGTGGATAAGATTTCGCCAGCCAGTGCAGGGGACGCAGGTTCAATCCCTGGTCCAGGAAGATCCCACATGCCACGGAGCAACTAAGCCCGTGCACCACAGCTGCTGAAGCCTGTGTGTCTAGAGCCCGTGCTCCGCAGCAAGAGAAGACCAAGCACTGCAGTGAACAGTAGCCGTCACTCTCCACAACTAGAGAAAGCCCATGCAAAGCAATGAAGACCCAGAGAAGCCTAAATAAATACAATTTTTTTTAAAGATAAAAAATTTTATCTTTTTTCAACTATAAAAGATAAAACTACAATTTTATCTTTTTTCAACATTCAACTATACTTCAATTTGTAAAACTTTCCTTCTTGGCGACATCTAGTGGCTGGTGATGGAGACAGAGACTTGGGGACAGGAATATGACGTGGGCTGGGTAGGACTTTTTCTGACTTCCAGCTTATAGGCAATGGGCCAGTGAGGTTTTGCTTATCTCTGTCTATCCCACCTTGGTATCCACCCGTCCAATCCTCTCTCCCCTTTTCTCACCACTTCTGGATTTACTTTTCTGGGTCTGGAGCCTAAAACCCCAAAGAAACCAGTCTTCCTTCCCCTCTGTCCTCATATCAAATCTAGGGGAGCTATTTCTTCCCTTTGAATCCAAAATCAGGAAGCCTGGGGGGTGGTGATCAAAGCTGTGCTGGAGACCCAGCCTCTGGGTGGGTCCTCACATGGAAATGCCTCTTGGAGGACCCTGTTCTCTTCTCTGTCTCACAGCTACTGAGCCCCACGAGCCTCACCTGTGGCTTCTTGTCCCTCTCCTCAGGGGATGGGTCTGTTTCTCTGTAGACGACGGCTTTGGTTACCAGCATGTCAGGATGCTGCAGTTTGGCCTCCTTGATGGCCAAAGCCAGGGCCTGGAGGAAAAGAAGAGCAGGGTGAGGAGCCAGAGCGCACTGAATACGGGTGAGGCCACAGAGACCAGCAAGCCCCTCCAGTGCACAGGGACGCTCCCACAAGTTCATGGCAGAGGGTGGAGCTCAGGTCTTCTGGCTCCTTCTGCCTCCCATTCAGTGCCCCTTCCTTGGGGGCTTCTCCTCTGGACAGGGTCAGCAGGAAGTGGACATCGTCTCTGCTCACACACGCAGCCGTCCACAGGTAACCCAACGCGGGAGGGCCGGTGGCCTGGGCAGTGCCACTGGGACCCACGCTCCCATCCACATACCTGGTCTTGATCGACATCTTCGTCCCCGGTGATGATGATCCGCTTCTCAATTCTCGTCTCAGAAAACCCTCCTTTCACAGTCTGCAGAGGGAGAGGGAGGCGGGTTCAGCCTTAGGTCTGGCTGGGGCAGCAGCCTCGACAGGGGACAGAGTCAAAGCACCCCTCAAGGGCAAGGCTGGAATCAGCAGTCGCCTTCTCTCCTGGATCCCTTGGTTTTTCCCTTTACTAGTTTTGGGACTTCAGACTGAACACCCTGCCTGGCTGCCACTGCTCCCCCAGCTACCAAGCTGCCCTCTCTAGCTCTTCCAAGCTGGGCTTGAATGCTGTGGCCCTCACCCTGGTGAGCTGCCCTTCCACCTTCCTGCCTCGGTACCTCCCGAGCAGCAAGTTCGTATCTCTCATGGTTCTGGGCCTCTCTGTCTTGTGCTGACCTTGTGTGTGTGACCTGGCCTTGCTCACTAGGCTGGGGCTCTTGATGGTAGGGGCTGTTATTTTTGTTCACCTCTGCATCCCCTCCTCCCCCATTCCCCTGCCCCACCTGGCCAGGATAGGTACTAAAATGCAGATTTGTTGAATGAAACACATGAATGAAATGTGAATGGTGACAAGGTTCTCCTTTAAATGACTTCCAACAACACTAGAAGAGAAAATTGCATGAATGATACTTATACATAAGCTGATAGCTGCCACTGTTTTCTGAAGGGGTGGGGCCTGGGAGCAAGCTTAGAAGATGGGGGAGGACTTAACTGCTTAATATATTAAAGGTAGGTGGTGGCGGAGGGAATGCCCAGCTGGAGTCAGGAGTGGACAGAGAGAAGACGGCTCCCAGGGCAGAGTGGACGGCTCCCAGGTGGCAGGGCCAGGAGAGACTTTTGAGCTGTATGCTGCGGGGTGTGTGATGGAACCCCTTCCCATAAACCTTTCAGTCAAGTCATCCTTGCTCACTGATGCTTTTGGTAGGAATGGGCTCTTTCTGGGGACCATACTGTGTGTGGCAGGGGGCAGGGCTGGGGTGGTCTTGCTTATTAAGGGCTAGTGCTGTCTACCAGATTCCTCCTTCGATGCTTGAACGGAACCTCCCACTCAGCCTGGCTCCCTGGCCTCTCTCCTTCAGGACCGCATCTCTGCCTTGGGCTCCCTCCTGTTCTTCCTCCTGGCCACTCAGGCATGGACACAGTGGTGAGCGGGTCCTCAGCCCGCGGGCCCCATCCTGTAAGTCGCTGCTGACCCACCGGGAAGGTCTTCCTCCTCTGGCCCCGCCCCTTCCCCTCCTCTGGCCCCGCCCCTTCCTCCTGGAACCCTGCTCCGCCCCCTCCACGCCTAGTCTCTTCCACATCTCTCTTCTTTCTCCCGTCTAGCTGCACATCCTAGTGGACCTCATCTCCTCTCCTTAAACCCCTTTTCACTGGGTTCCTTCCCACTTTAAAAACCTTGATGGCTTTCCATGGCTCTCAGACTCAGACCCTCTGTTGTCACCCTTGTCCTGGGATTTCTCTTTCTTGTCTCTGTTCTGCTTCCCCCTCCCTCAGTTCAACCTAATTTCTCACAGTTCCGCCCCTACATGCTTCTTCCTGGCAGAGACGGCTTATCTTGTTTCTCCGTGTGCACTGTTTGCAGCCCCTCCAGCAGTCCCTAGCACAAAGGTAGCGTAAGGCTGACAAACTAACATTTGCTCAGAGAATGAATAAGCGAACACATGTTTCTGCTCCCATCTTCCACGTGGCTTAGAACGTCTGCCTCCTCCCTCAAGAGTCCTCCCTGGCTTTCCAAGACCGTGCGCAAACCCCACCTTTTCCAGAAGCCCCTTCCTCATTCTTGGAGCCTTCCTTAAATTGCTCCCTGCTAAATCCCTCTGGCACTTAAGCTCCATGAGGCACAAACACTAGGGTTCACAATGTCTTCCAAGGAGACAGTCCCATCCCCCCAGCCTGGCCGTCAACAATGAAGGGCAGGTTGGTGCCTATGATGCTTAGCACAGAACAAAGTGCACAGCACTCCAGAAACTGGGAACACTGCAGTCTTCTCTATCCACGTCACAGGGCAGAGCTGTGGCGAGCTTCCAAGCCCCGCGGCCAGGCTGGGGGAACACGGGGTCCTGCTGCTGCTACTCACTTTGGTAACATGGGTGGTGGTGGAGGTGGAGAGGGTTTCCGCGGTGGCGCCGTAGGTGCTGGTGAGGACATCTTTCCCGATGATCTGCAGAATATAACCACCACGACCCCACCCCAGGGGTCAGGTGAGGGCGCTGGGGTCTGCAGGATGGGGCGGGGGTGGGGCCAACCAAGGGAGAAGTGGGGAAGGGGGTGGTTCCATGAAGGTGAAGTCTGGAAGCCAAGATGCTTTGAGTCACCAAGTCTAAGAACTCAGGAATACTGGAGTCTTCAGAATGCTAGACCCATGAAATTCTCAAACCCTGGAATCTAAGATTCCTAGAACCTGAGATTCCTAAGGTCTTGAATCCTAACAAGACCCTAGAATTTAAGAATCCTGGCCTTTGAGAAGGATGAACAGAGGGATCCCAGGGCAGAAACAGAGCACTCCTCATCCCCCATGCTGTCAGGGTGGGGAAGACGCTCTTTCTGGGACTAGATGATGAAGACGACAGATCTGGAGAACAGAGGCACTGCCAGAGACCTCTCAGTGACAGACTCAGGCTGCTGAGGGTGGAGCAGGTCCAGAGTCCAAGCCTCTGGACTCCTAGTCCATTACTCCTCCTGGTCAGTAAGGACAGCAGATGCCAAAGAGCTGTGACGTTACAGGCATCACCAAGGGGAGGGACCAGTTCATCCCACTCTGCTGCCCTACTTGTACGTGGGGGGTGGGGGGGGGGCAATGGACGAGACCCTGACCAGGGAGCCCTGTGGGCATCCGAAGGTGATGCCGTTTCCTAGTGCTGTCCTTAAAGGGGCGGCCTCCCAGGCTCCACGCCGCACTTGCCTTGGGCCACGTGTGGACCCACGTCCACAATGCTCTGTGTGGAGTCCCCTAGCCTGAGCTGGCCCTGCCCACTTACCGGAGAAAGAGAACGGATTTCCGTGGCCACCGTCTGTGGGCCTGGGATCATGGCAGCTGCCCCCTTCCCGGACTTGAGACTGTTCTCCTGGGGAAACAACAGTGCTCAGATGGCCAGGTCTCAGGTGGGCGGGCCCCCAGGATGGCCGGAGCACGTGACCATGGAGCTCTCCCAGCCACAAGGTTGAATAGTGACGTTAGAGGCAGAGAGCTGAAGGCATCATTCAGTTCAGTCTGCTCCTGTTCATCCCTTGCTCGCTCACTCAACACACACGCTTACACACTTACACACCCGCACATTCAACAAATATTTACCGAATGCCTGGCGTTAGGGACACTGTGGTGAACAAGACTCAAGACTCAATGTTCTCCCTGTAAGTACTAACAAAGGAGTCGAGACATCCAGGCCCTGCCATGTTCCAGCCACGTGACCTGGGGCAGACCCACCTGCACTCTCCAAGCCTCCTCGATTCACCTACATAAAAGGACCCTGCGGTATACAGGTTCATCAGTGGCAACAAACATCCCACTCCAGTGGGAGATGTTGGTAATGAGGTGCAGGTCGGGGGTTGTGTATGTGCTGGGGGGCAAGGGGTCTAGGAGAAATCTCTGGACCTTCCTCTCAAGTTTGCTGTGAACTTAAAATTGTTCTAAAAGAATAAAGTCTTAAAAGAAATTTTTTTAAAGGGAGACCCCTGTCCCACTTGCACAGGGACATT
The DNA here is from genome assembly GCF_027580195.1 of Bos mutus. Taxonomy (NCBI): domain Eukaryota; kingdom Metazoa; phylum Chordata; class Mammalia; order Artiodactyla; family Bovidae; genus Bos; species Bos mutus. The sequence goes on along the minus strand of NC_091629.1, from coordinate 49,666,502 downwards.
ATGAAACTGAAAGAAGATGAAAGGGCTTTGCAAACAGCAATCTGTCAGGTAAATACAGGAGTACAGGCTGATACTAACAACATGATGACTACTGCTTTCTGAGTGTTCACAAGGTGCTAGGTATTGTGCTAGGGATGCATGGTCTCATTTAAGCCTCTGAACCACCTAGGAAATTGTTTTAATATTCCTGTTTTACAGGTGAGAAACTGGAAGGTCAGGGAATGTTAAGTGGCTTGTTCAAGCCCCCGTACAAGTGAGTGACAGAGCCTGGATTTAGATCCAAGTTGGTCAGACTCCAGATTCAACACTCTCCTTCTGCCATGCTCCTCTGCCCTTGAACCAGCTCTCCTGGTCCAGCCTTGGGATCTAACTCCTAGATATTCCTGGAATTGGACCCAGGCTTACTGACCCACACTTACTCCAGTGTTCTTGCCTGGGAAATGCCATGGACAGAGGAGCCTGGTGGGCTACAGTCCATGGGGTTGCAGAGCAGTCAGACACAGCCTAACGACTAAACAACGACAATGACTGGTGGGAGCCTCCATCTCCCACTTCCTGCACCACCGCAGGGCTCAGCCTTGTCCATCCAGGGGCCCAGAGCTGTGTCCACTCTGCAGCTCCCCAGTGGGCTGAGCCTCAGGTCTGGACTGTGCATGACTGATTCTAGATCTGGACCTCTGTCTGCCAGGGGATGGGTGAGGACAGAAGCCCTCTGCCTTCGCCCCACCCTCCCCTGATCTAGCCCCAGCTGTGGGTAACCTGGTTACCTGGTATTCTAATCACAAGCCACTTTCTCAGAGAGCGTCCCAGAATGTGGCTCAGCAGCAGGCCTGAAAAGGGCAGCCTTCTGGGCTTCAGGCTTCCTTTCTCCCAGCCAGGGAGACAGCCACTAGCCCCTCTGAATCCTCCCATCCTTCCAGGCCTTCAAACCTCTACTTCCTCTATGGATCCCTGTTTTCTAGCCAAGCCTCACCTCCACCTTCACACTGCTGGGCACACAGGTCGTTCCAAGCAAGGTGCCAGCTACTCCACTTGCCTTTCCCAGATCTCCAGCTCACCAGTCACCTCTCCTGCCTCAAGGAGGAGCACCCCTTCTCCCTGGCTGGGGCTACACCCCCATTTCCACGCCAGGTCCTTCCTCCCCAGACTCGGGCCTCCTCTCCATCCCGCTCCACTCCCCCCACTACTCTCTCTGAGACGCCTCGGCTACTCAAGCCTTCTATGGCCTCGTCAAAGCCACAGTCCCCTCTCCCTTTATCTGCAGCTCAGATCTTTCTTGAACCTGAGACCTTTAAAACCAACTATCTCCGCGACATTTTCCCCTGGAAATGTCCCACAGGCACCTCAGGCTCAAGCAGACCCCAAATGGAATTCACTGCTTCCCTCACCCCCAACACATACCTTCTGCTGAGGAGCACCCTCTGCTGTGCTCCTCGTTGGTGTAAATGCTTCTCAGACTTGAGGGGTATCACCTGAAGGACTTGTGAAAAAATAGACAACCCCCACACCCGGGCTTCAACCTGTAGTTTTCGAGTTGTCTGGGGTGGGGCCTGAGAATTTCCTTTCTAGTAGATTTCCAGGGCGACTGAGCGCCTCACTGGTCCATCTTTCTTCCCATCATCTGAACGTCCAATCAGTGACTAAATCCTGCCTCCAGACAGCGTTAACCCCATCCCCCTGGTCAGCCTCCACCACCTCTCACTCTGGCCCTGCCCCAGCCCCTAAACTAGTTCTCTCCCTGCTCTTTCCGTCTCTCCCAGCGGAATGTAGGCTCAGCGCTGCTGTCTCCCTCCGCGCTGGATTCGCAGTGCCTGGCTTTACACTACCTCACACACCGTGGGTGTTCAGTAAATATTTGCTGCAGGAAGGAAGGAGGGAGGGAGGGGAGGAGGGAGGAAGGATTAGAGGGAAGAAGGGGAAAAAAAGGGATGCGAGCTCCCAAGGGAAGGAAATTTGTTCCAAGAATGTTCCACACAGGTTGCTAGAGTTATCTTTCTAAAACACAGAAACACATATTTGATGACACCATGCCCCTACTTAAAAAGCTGAAGGGCTTCCCTGGTGGTCCCAGTGGCTGGGAAACTGCGCTCCCAATGCAGGGAGCCTGGGTTCGATCCCCGGTCAGGGAACTGGATCCCACATGCTGCAACTAAGACCCGGCACAGCCAAATAAATAAATAAATATTTTAAAAATGGAAGTGAATCTCCATGGTCTCCAGAATGAAGTGTGAACTTCATACATGACATCTGAGGCCCTTTCAGCCCAGCCTTCCTTTCCAGCCCCTTCTCCCCCTGCTCCCCGTCCACACACTTGACATCTCACTTCCCTGACCACTTCCTTTCCCTAAATGCTCCACTTCTTCACATCTTTGCCTTTACACCTGCTGTTACCATGACCTAGGAAACCTCCTCCCATGACTGCCCCCTAATTTTATCCTCCAGGGTAGCTCAGATGTCACTGCCTAGGGAAAGCCTTCCCAGGCTCCTGCAGTCTCAACCCATGCCCTGGGCTCCCTGGGAAAGCATTATTACACAGTTGCCTGAAGGCAGGAAAAAATAATGGCCACTCTTATTTACAGACCACTTACAGTGCGCTAGGCACTCTTTGGAGGGCTTTACATAGATTACCTTAGTTTAGCCTCATCTCAACACTTTGGGGATATACTATTGTTCCCCCCCACCCCATTTTCCAAGTGGAAACAGGTCTGAAAAGGTTTTGGGTAACTTGTCCAAGGTCACCCAGCCAGGAAAGTGGGAGAGCCAGGCCTTGTTCACCACTGTGTGCCAGGACCTAAACAATAGATGTGCCCATGATTATCACTTGGACGAGTGAGTTCTAACAAGCAGTGTCTTTTCTTCAACTCTATATCCCCATTCCAGGCAGAGTAGAGACTAATACATGTTTTTAGAACAAATGAATGGATGGATGGATGGATGAGTAAATGAATGATGTAACTGCCTGCTCACCATGGTACAGATTTACATTTAGCCCGAGGACCATCCTGATGCCACATGGCAAAGGGTTGAGGGGAGAAGAGTAACAGAGTGACCCATGGAGAGTGTGCAAGCTGGTCACTGGTTTAGGCTTATGTATCTTAAAAGTCTTTATTTACTCAAAACCTTCCTATGGAGTAGCCTAAATTAATGTATAATTTTCTTCCTATGTGTGTATCAGGAGTTTGGCAAGAGAAAGCATTTGAAAACAACCTCCCCCAGCTCAAGACAGATCCAGCCCGGGCACTGATGCCCGCTCAGCCCCAGCCCCAGCCCCACATGGGCCACTGTTCACAACAGTCAGAATCGGGGAGCAGAGCAGAGCAGTTGAGGTGGACAGTGGGGCTTCCGGACCCAGAACACCTGGCTTTGACCTGGCTCTAGCATATGTTTGGTGGTGTGACCTTGGGTAAGTCACTTTACCTCTCTGAACTTCATTTTCCTCCTCTGTAAAGGATGGAGGAAAAAGAGCATCCACCTCACAGCTCTTTTCTGCCCCCCGAGGGTGCTGCATGGAGTCACAACCTGTGGCTGAATGCTAGCTGTGCTGTGTCATCATTTGAAGAATCTGATGTGATTCTTCAGAGCAGAACCACAGGGTCTCTCAGGATTTGAGCTTCTGGCTTAAAGTCACCACACGCCATCTACTGACCAATGTGAGGAAGTGGCCTGGGCCACCCACAGGTGCCACGAGGGTGGATTTCATCCAGGAAGGATTTTATCAGCACAATCCTTCCGTGTTGCTGATAATCAGTTACTCAGACAGTAGCATCCTCTCTTTGTCCCTGCCATAGCTCAGATGGTCCAGATGACTGAAACTCAGGGATGCCACCTCCCACATTATTCATTTTGCAAAACTGAGATCTCACAGGCTATCCTGTGGCAGCTACAGGCCAGACTTTCAAACTTCGGCTCTGTGTCCCACGCCTGACACAGTGAGGTGGATGAGGGCTTCCTGCCACACCTGGCGAGGTCGGCTTGTTATCTGGCTGTTTCAGGGGCAAGGGGCTGGTCAGAGAGGCAAGTCTCAGGTCCTACTTACCATGGTGGTTGATATGGTCTCTGTGGTGATGGAGGGAGTAGTTGTGAGGAACTCCTTCCCTCCTGGGGCAGTCCCATCAACCTGGGGGCCAGAGGAGGAGTTGTTAGAGGGGTGGGGGGAGAGAGAAAGAGTACCGAAAATGACTGCAGCATCTGCCACCTGGGCAGGAGGCATCCCCAGGTACCAAGCGGCAGGCAGTGTGAGCGAACGTGGGGAGGGGGATGTCCACACACCATATGCATATGTGTGCATGCATTCAGTTGTATCTGACTCTTTCTGCGGCCCCACAGACTGTGGCCCGTCAGGCTCCTCTGTCCATGGGATTCTCCAGGCAAGGATACTGGAGTGGGTTGCCATTTCCTCCTCTGGGGGATCTTTCCAACCCAGGGATCGAACCCACATCTCTTCTGTCTCCTGCATCCACAGGCAGGTTCTTTACCACTAGCACCACCTGGGAAGCCCTATCCAGACACAGACCAAACTACAGACGGGCCTCAGGTCATCCCAGGTCACGGGTCCTCCAGCTCATTCAGATTCTTTTATTTCACAAAGGGAAAACAACCCCAGATAATTTGAAACATTCTATCCAAATTTCAGAGCCTGTGTTCTTTGACTGAGGAGCCCACTGCTAGGAATTCACCCTTCAGATGCATACTGAAAGTTTTACCAGGGAGTCTGAACAGAAAAGTTCATTGCAGCATCAGTGTTAACTGCAAAAGACAAAAACAATCACAGGTCCATTGATGGGAGATAAATACATGCTAAATCAGGATCCATTCCTAAGTTGGAATAAGGAGAGTGAGGTGGGTCCACATGGGCCAACAGGGAGGGATCTCCAGGGTAAATATTAAGAAAAAAGGTAAAATGTAAAAGAGAGAACAATCTCTTTTGTGTAAAAAATTTAAATATCTAGAGATGTAAGCACATATGTTAGTATATGCATAATTTTTTTTCTGGGAAGAATCACAAGAAAAATTTCATTCTGTTCTGTTTGAATTTCATAACTGTGACTATTTTGTTGTTATTTTGTTATAGGAGCTGTGGGGCCATTTTTAGTTTTCTACTTCTCTGTATAAAAACAAAGCCAACACACATTACTAAAACAAAACAGACCAGTGGAGCAGCTTGCCCAGGGTCACACAGCTTGTCAGAACTCGAAGGTTTTTACAGCTGCACTAGCCACCTCAGAAACCTCTATGCATGTTATCAAAGATGGAGAAAAAGTTCGGGAAAGGACAGAGTTGCCCACATCGTGTAGATTTACATCTTACTTTAAGTTCTTGAGACAAAGATTGGTCTCCAGGGAAAAAGAGCCCCAGCACTGCAGTTCCTCTGACCAGCAAGAACCAAGAGGAAATCTACCAGACCCTCAGTCTCCCTTTTCAGAGCTTAAAAACGAAAGGAGCTGAGAAAATGCACTGTAAGTAATGGATCTGTGTCTGTTTGCAACTGCCTCTCCAGGTTGGGCTTCCCTGGTGGCTCAAACGATAGAGAATCTACCTACCATGCAGGAGACCCGGGGTTCAACCTCTGGATTGGGAACATCACCTGGAGAAAGGGATGGCAACCCACTCCAGTATTCTTGCCTGGAGAATCCCATGGACAGAAGAGCCCGTGGGCTATAGTCCATGGGATCGCAAAGAGCTGGACACGACTGAATGACTTAACACTTTCTCCAGGGTACTAGGTATTTTTACATCTTGCTGAGCCAAATAACTTATCTTTTTTTTCCCTCAGTTTGTTCATTCTGTCAGTCTGATGTGGAACCCCATGCATTAAAAAAAAAAAAAAAGACCCCATGTGAGCAGCTCTGATTAAAGCTGAATTGGGATCTGTCTTCTCCCAAAGCAGTCCCTGGGATAGCTCAAGAAACCTCTCCAACTCCTTCAAGTGACCCATCATCACTTGATAAGACCCATTGTCTTATCCATGTAACACTCCCAGGAGAATAAAGGCCACATGACCATCCCCATTTTACAGATGGGAAAATTGAAGCTTTAAGAGGAATAGTCTGCCCATCCCATCACCCACCCATGGGGCTCAGGGAAGATTATGAAGCTTGGAAGAGCACTGGGGTTAAAATTGTGGCGCTGGGGGAAGCCAAGGTGGCAAGGGCTGGCCAAGGGAGTTTGCCACAGTGGGGACGCCACACTCCAATGCCCAGTTTCCTTGCTCAGGCACATAGGAAAGCACAGGTTACCTGGGTGGTGTCCACAGTGGCAACCCTGGTCTGCAGTACAGCCTCTGGCTCAATCTTCTTCCTGATGGCCAGGCTGCTGACAGTCATGGTTTCCGTTTTCACGGGCTGTAGGGAGATGAAGGAGAAACACTGTGTCTCAAACCCCAGAATGATTCCTGCTCACAGGCAACTGCGACGTAGGGTCAACAGGTGAATTCCAACCCCTGCTGCTGGCTGACTTTCCAGAGGGTGATGCAGGCCAGGGCAAAAGAGGCCTGGTGTGATGTCATAGACAAACAGCCTTGGAAGGGAGCCAGACCCATCAGCAGCACCCAGACAGGCTGCCTGTGACCCTGCGACAATACAACCTCATGGTGGTCCAACCTCATGGTGGTCCAACCTCATGGTGGTCCGTGCTGGTTTTCAGGCTACCATTAAGAGAACATTCACTATTCAGTAAACATGCTCCTTGCTGGGTCTCACATCCAGCATCGTCGTGATATACACCGTCCTGAATGACTTCAGGGGTGATGCCACCACCTCCCAGCTGCTTTGTCTGTTCTTTAGAGCAAGAGTCACACACCTGGAGGCCTGGGGGTGCGGGGAAGGGGCAGGCAGCAGATGTAAACGAGTGAAGTGGGCTTGCTGAGGATGGGGATGAACTGGAGAGCACATGGGGTCCACTCAGGTTTGGTCTGAGTGACTGGATTATCTGATTTTTTAAAAGATATTAAAAAAAAAAATCCTTGGATCTTGTAATCATCGTCCTGATTTTTAAACCAAGGTCAAAGAAAACACCCGTGGGCAAACAGATTACAGCCTCTACTCTAGAAGTCTTATGTTAAATGATTAGTATCTTCTGAGTCCTCCATTGAACCTAGTTCATGGCTATACACACAGCAGGTGCTAACATATGTGAATGAAAGAATGAATAAATAAATGAATGAATGAATGCCAGTTTTCATCAGGTTGGGAGGCTGGTAAGAGGGAACTCTTCTTTTAATAGATGGTTGTAACTTAGAGATCCAGCCACTCATTCAGTTAATCATTATTAGTGCTTGGTATGTGCAAGCTTAGTGGAGTTGCCACCTGGTAGGAACGCAGACCTGTAAGCCAGTAACCTGACAACTTGTAGTTATGATGGGAGTGGAAGCAAGCAGAGCAAGGGGGCTGAGCAGGGAACAACGCTTCTGCCCTGGGTAGTCAGGAAAGCATTCACTTGTTAAGCGACATGTGAACTCAGTTCTGGAACGTGACAAATTCGCAAAAACTTTCTCCAGAGGGTTCAGCACGGAGTGAAAAACCAGAATGGATGAGCTCCTATTTCAACGCCTGGAATGTGGGGGAAGGGAGAATGTGGTGGGAGGCAGCTGGGGCTGGAAGAGACGCAAAAGCAAAGGAATCGGGACCAAAAGTCCCCTGTAAGAAGCCCTGAGAGCAGAGAGGCCCAGACCCAGTCTGTCCCCGAGTCCCCTTCTGCAACGACGTTTCCTTTTCTCTAGGAGTTTCCACTGTTCCCCCAAGACCCCAGGCCCCAGGGAGAGGAGCCAGCGCAGGGATCAGAAACAAACATCTGGCTTTCAGAGCAGGGCGCCCCCATGAGTCCACAAGCACACAGTCTGCAGGTGCCATGCAACGCAGGCAGGGGGAGGAGTCGAGTCGGACCAGACTGCCTGTCGTCACGTGACCTCAGGCAAAAGATGGGGTCACGGGGTTAAAGTGCCCACGAGTGCACGTTAGGGGTAAACCGAGCTGCCGAACATGCGAGCACAGAACCATGCTGCTCTGCGGAGGGGCGGTCATGCAACACGGATCAGAGCTTCCGGCTGGCGGCTCAGTCTTCTCACGCGTGGCCCAGGGCCCTCTGAACATGCAGTGCCCGGCGGGCCCGGGTCCCGGTGACGCTCCACTGTACCTCGAACTGGGCCATATCCGGGGTGGAGCAGGCCCCATGGTCTGGGCTGTCCTCCAGGCCCCCGGACTCGTCATCCTGGCTGGGGCCCCGTTTGTTGAGATCCCGGGAGAACACCAGGCCCTCGGTTTCCGAGTCGCTCTTGTCTCGGTCAAGCTCAGGCAGGCTGCGGGAGAAGTCTTCGAAGGCGCTGCCGTGGTAGTCGCCGATGACCGTGAAGTCGACCTCGGCCTCCAGGCTGGACGTGGAGCTGACGGTGATGCTGGAGCACTTCCGCTCAATGGCCAGGTGGTTGTCCTTCAGGAACACGGCGTCCCTCTCCTGGTCTTGCTCCTCATCTCCCGTGTCACTCTCTGGGGCCCTGGGCCGTGGCGGTTTGACCTTCTCCTCGGAGCCCTCCCTCAGCCCTGCTCTCTATGGCCAGATAAAATCAGAGGAATGGTGGGGTGTGGGATGGGGGGAGAGAGAGAGAGAGAGAAAGAGAGAAATCAAGATGGTGAATGACAGAAGAAATCTTGGGGCAGCTGATGCCCCCAAATGGAAGAGCAGGTCAGGAAAAGAAAAACACCCCCGGAAAGGTTCTTTGACACCATAATAAGCTTAAAAAAAAAAAAAAGAAAAGAAAACATACACACAGAAAATTTCTCAAGAGTGAGGACGCTCCTTTCCGAGGGTCTCTCGCTGATGGCAAAAGCAAGTACAAAGCAAACATCCTGCCAGTTGGGCCTGGACAGGAGGCTCCATCCAAGGTTTGGATCTGGGAGTTTATCAGAAGCGGCACTGCGCACGCGGCAGGGATGGGAGCCCGGACCCCAGGCCCATCCGTGCAGGCGGACATTGAGGAAACAGAAACCAAGGAGGGAGGCCCAGGGACTTGGGGACACCCAGGATGGGGAGGCAGAGAGGCTGGAGCCAAGAGCTTTGAGGAACAAAGAGGAAGCCAGCACGCTTTGTCAATTCCACTGAGTCTCGGTGGGCGGAGTCAGCGTCGTCTAGAGGGAGGAGCCACGGGGGTAATTCCTGGGAGCTGGGCGCTACAGCCCTCCACCCTGAGCTCTCTGAGAGGAGGTTCTGGTCAAATCAGTGCAATTGACAAGAGCAGGCCGAGAAAGTGCTGGAGGGGGACCAGCCACTCTTGTCTGACATACATACCTCTCAACTTGGCCTGTCAGGGATTAAACACCACACACACATTTTTGGCTGTTTTACGACATTCTTTTTTAAAAGACCAATCTAACATCCACCAAATATATTTTTTAAAGTACTTGGCTCCAGGTTCTAGAGACTCAGTAGGCTTAGAGATTCACTCGCGAGACAAGCCTCCGTTCAGCCAGTTTCTGGAAGGTTGAGAGGTGTGAGGACACATTCCAGACAAGCCAGAGGTGAGCTGCCACAAGAGGCGCTGCCCGAGCAGGTGGGGGTGTGAAGGCCGCGAGGCACCCTGGCCAGGTGAAGGTGACCAGGTCATTAGGGCACCGAGGGGCTGCAGAGACCTGAGGGCCCAGGGGGCTGGCGAATCTCAGGTGCCCCCCCTTTCCTGGGGGGTTCGCCGCTAGGCTGGTGACCTGCGTCTCTTGCCTGACCGCATCTCCGGCTTTGTTCTGGATTAGAGAAGACAGTTAGTCTTAAGGAGGCAGAAAGGAACTTGGCACTGGGACCGAGAGGGAATCAGAAGCGAAGGATGGAAACCTCTGGACTGTCAGCTTCCCGCGGGCAGGAGCATCAGGGAAGGGAAGAGGATGAAGGAAGATCGCTGGCCAAGCCAAGCAAAACGGCAGGACCCAGCAGGTGGGGGCAGCAAGGCAAAGCGAGTGTGTAGTTTGCCGGAGGTGGTGCCACCTTCTCCACCCGGGCTGTGGGACCCTCCGGGCGCTGGGTCACACCAGAAGCCTAGGGTCTCTGTGGCTAATCTAACATGGGCCAAGCAGATGAACCCGTCATTCCGCCTGAGCCACACTCAGGCCCGTTTAGGGAAGAGAACTCATAGGGTTGGACAAGCAGCCTCTGGTTGCGGTAATGACGAGGGGCCCCGGAACCATGCTTCTACAGAGCTACGCGGCATGCGGTCAGCTCCCCGGCCGGGGGCGGCAGTGGGGGTGGGGGCTCACGTGGCCAGTTCCCCCAGGAGCTTCCTCCAGTGTGGTTTCACAGCCTGGATTGCTGGACACGAGCTCGACATCCTTGCGTCCTTCCCAAGGGAAGGATGTAGAGACGCCCTCCAGGAGGCGGCTGGGAGCCGGCGGCATCGTTGAAGGCTGTGTGACTGTGGGGACAGCCAAATCCCCCGGGGGCTGGAACTGGACACATCCCAGGTCGAAGCGCTTACTCCTCTGTTGCTCTGCCTGCCCCGTGGAGGCCTCTGAAGACAACTCGTGGGCAAAGGCCCTGGTTTCCCCCAGGCCTGTCCAGCGAGTTTCAGCTCCATGGGTCTCAAAGATGCGGATTTTGTTGGCCACGGAGGTCTTGCTGATATCTTCCAAGGAGCCCTCTTGACCCCCAGCCTGGAGAGAGGGCATCTCCCTGTGCTTCGCTGCAGGGAACACCAACCCCTCTGCCTCTTCAGAGATGATTCTGGGCTTCCTGCTGGCGACGGGAGGGGCCCTGCGCTCCCCTCCGTCCGTCGGGGTCACAGCCAGCCCGACTTGGTGCTTGGGCTCCGGGCTCTCTTTAGAAGGATGGGCATATTTGAGAAACACATGGGGCTGTTCTCCAAAGGGGTCCCTGAGCTGCACAGGCTCCCCTGCCCCATGAGGGGATGAGCTTGGAGAAGCTGCCTCTGGAGAAATCTGAGCTGCAGATGGAAGAGGGGAGGTCGGGAGCGGGGTGATCACTTCCATCTGAAGGAACGCTGGGACTTTGCTGTCCTCTGCTTCAGATTCTCCTGTCTGGGTGTGAACTGGTCCCCTCTCTTCGGGCAGGAAGTTACCTCTGTCCGGCCTGGCTGGCTTCCCGACGTCGCCAGGCGGGATGGCCCACGGAAGGGCAAAGACCTGGGGGTCTGGATGCATGGCCCCTCCTCTGTGAGGTGAGTGGTTCCGTTCTCCAGGGGGGCTTTTCTCAGCCTTTCCCATCAAATCTCCACTCTTGGGGGCCTCTTCCTCGGCAGCTTCTGAGGATAAGGCGTGGGCAGCCTCTCCTTCCACCCCACACTGAGCTGCGTCCCCATCCTCAGTGAACGTCAGCCCTGGAGAAGGTCCCTTTCCGAGCTGCTCAGCAAAGACCTCCAGGTCCTCTGGTCGGTGGTTCCTGGGGGACCCTGCCTCGTCCTCTGGGGAAGCTGAGGGGGCGACACCCCCATGGTGCTTGTTCCCAGCAGCAGCAGAGCCCCACGGGCCTGAGGAGTCCAGCTCCAATCCTTCCGTGAACCCCTCCACCAGCTTCCGCCTGGTCTCCCATTCGGATGGGGCATCTAAGTGCTCTTCTCTCTCCTCCAGGGGTGGAGGGAGGACTTGATCTTCAGCATCTCTCTCTCCGCAGCTGAAGTAGAAGCTTCTCTCCGCGAAGGAAGTGTCAGTTTCATCACTGGAGTCGGCTCTGGCTTCTGTGTGGCCGGGGTCCAGAAGAAACGACCGGAGTCCTGCCGTGTCGGAGGCTGGAGAGGGCACATCCACCTCTGCGGGTTGGATGCCCGGGGCAGTGGGTCTTCTGCGAGCCTGGAACTCCTCCAGCTCCTGCCTCAGCTCTGCCAGGCCCTCCAGCTGATCATCGGAGGCCAGGGGTTTCCTGACCACTACCTCTGCAGCATTCACCCTGAACTGGGAGCCCTCTGGGAGCCTTCCTGCTGGGGTGCAGCCTGGAGCCAGAGAAGCCCTTTCTGGGCATCCCCTGGCCCAGAGGGCTTCCTCCCACATGGACTCGAAGTCTTCAGGGCTTGAGATCATTCTTCCTGGTCGCTGTGCGTTTGTTCTTCTGGCTCCCACCTTTTCTTCTGTGGCCACTTCCACCTTGAACTTGTCCACCAGGATGTCTACCTTGGAGAGTCTGCCATCAGCAAGGATGCCGGCGAGGCTGGAGTCACTTCCTTCCTGCTGCATGCTGGTCACTTTTAGGAGACTGAGCTCTTCTGGCCTAATGTACTCTCTCTCTATAAATACCCAGTGCTCTGAACCCTGCGTTTCAATTGGAGCAAGAGGAGTTAATATGAAATATCAGGCACCTGAAGAATGCATCACTTTTTCCCTCTGCAAGAAGGGGCCAAGGTCAACTTGTCCCCAGAACTGGCAGGGCAGAGGAAGGCATGACAATGCTGGTCAGCCTCATCAAGGATCAAGGCTACACTTCCCATCAAGGCACCCAACCAATTATCTACTGATGTTATCTACCCCTCAACCACCACCCTAACTTGGTAAAATGGAGTGGGGGTCTCATACCCTCCCTGTGTTAACCAAGGGGAAATGGAGATCTATCGATGGTCCAGGACTCTTTCTCTTTTAATAGTAAAACTGTCAGTGACAGAGGGGAAAGTAGCTTACATCACGTGGAACCTTTGAAGGCTAGAGCCAAAAGAACTCCTAAGACTTCCTCCAGTCCAGTTTTCTCTGCGTACTGAGAAATGGGGTAAACTGAGGCCTAGAGAAGGTCAGTGACTTACTCCAGGTCACGGTCAACTGATGGTACAGTCAGGAAAAGAATGCTTGATTTTTGATGCCTGAGAGCTTGGCCAACTTACAGCCAACAGAATATGGGTCCCAACTGTGGTCTAATGTCCAACTGAGGGGGAAGCACTGAGTTGAGTTTCACAGGCCACAGCCTGAAACCTTTTTGCAAGAGCTCATTGGAAGGAAAGAGATTAGAGTGAAAACTGCCACATGGCCAGATCTAGAGGTCAGTACCAGTCACCATAATGGTTTAAACAGTTTGAGTTCTGTGGGGTTCATTCTCCAAAAAACAAATACCAAGGCCTATTCTTAGAAATGACTTTCCTGGTAGCTCAGATGGTAATCTGCGTGCCATGTGGGAGACCCCAGTTCAATTTCTGGGTCGGGAAGATCCTCTGGAGAAAGGATAGGCTTCTTACTCCACTCTTGGGCTTCCCTGGTGGTTCAGTTGGTAAAGAATCTGCCTGCAGTACGGGAGACCTAGGTTCAGTCTTTGGGTTGGGAAGATCCCCTGGAGGAGGGCATAGCAACCCACTCCACTATTCTTGCCTGGAGACTCCCCATGGACAGAGAAGCCTGGTGGGCTGCAGTCCATGGAGTCACAAAGAGTTGGACATGACTGAGTGACTAAGCACACACATTCTTAGAGAATTCTAATGAAATTCACAGAAAGAGTGGAAAAGGACTGACCAGAACACATCAGAGAAGAAAAACATCTAATGATCCAAGCTTCATCATCAGTTAGAAGCACTGAGTGTCACAATCAACCATCAATGAGACAGCCTTCTGCCTTCCTTAGAGTTTCTCAAACAACACTTAAGGAGGGAAGGATGGACTTTTAGAATGGTTATTAAAAAAAACAGCAAGAAGGCTGGGAATTCCCTGATGGTCCAGTGGTTAGGACTTAGTGCTTTCACTGCCAGGGGCCTGAGTTTGATCCCTGGTTGGGGAACTAAGATCCTTCAAGCCAAGCAGTGTGACCGAAAAAAAAAAAAAAAAAAGGCCATTGGGATTTTAATCTTGCAACCACACAATACTTTCTTCACATGAAATCTTGATGGCAGTTCAGTATGTAACATGGATCCTGGACTGCCCTGTTGACATTGGAGGTCTGGGCTACCCTACTGCCCCAGAATGCCTCCCTCTTTTGAAACCACTGCTCTGACTCAAGCCCACAGGTGTGGAAACTGAGGCCTGGGGAAAGTAAGCACCATGCTCAAGGTCAAAGAGTTAGCCCGAGATAAAGGCAGGCCTAGAACCCAGTCTCTGACTCCACATCCTACGAAGAGCTCAATGGTAAGATGTGATGAAAATTGCTCCCAACAACAGAAGGGGGCAAGTTTCCATGAGCTTGTGCTCTGATGCAGGTGAGCATTTGGTGAGGAATCTGTCAGATCCCAGAAGATCTGAAGCATTCTGAAGGATCAAGGGAGCATGATCAACCCTCTGACCTCCACTCCCCAGATCCACTTTAGCAAAATCTCCATGACTTTCAGGGAATCAAACCTCATGAAAAGAATCTTGTCAACAGGAAAGAGAGAGACAAGGAATGGGGAGGGTCCAGATAAAGTCTGCATCATTTTCTGAGATTTTTCTCCAGGTTGTAAAGCTTTCAGGACAACGGCACTTGAACGATCCCAGAGGGAAGAACTTTGAGAGCCTACAAAGCCTCCTTTCTCTTGTATTTGGGAAGCAGGCAGCTTTAGCCGCTCCCATTTCAGCGTGTACTGACATCAACAGCTTGGCAATCAATGATAGCCAAAGATAGTCCATGAGACCCCTTCTGGAGCATCCCTGCCCCAAGTCTAACTGGAAACTAGACCAGTTAGTCCATCCATCCCCTGCCTCCACCTTCTCTAAACTCCACGTGGAGCTTGGGTCTATCAGGGTCTCCAGGCCATGCCTCTGGTTTTCTAGAAACCAGAAGCTTAGGAACTAGGTTGAGTGGGGTGGGAGCTAGCACAGAACAGAAAGGTTCTGCAGGAAGAAAAAGGGAAACACGCCCTTGTATTTAGTTACTATGTGCCAGGCAATGTCAGCCCTTTGGAGACAGTATTAAATTTAATCCAAATGGAGACCTGCGAGGCAGGTCCTGTTACCCTTATTTCAGAAGGGGAAACTGAGGCTCCCAGAGGGAAGAGAAAGCTCTGTTTATAACAAGTAAAAATCCTGAAGAGAAAAAAAAGACTGAACAAAAAGAGGAAAGCTTTGGCCCTCTGACCAGATTCACGGGATGGACGATGTCAGAGAAGCCTCCCTAGCTATTCTTTTTCAGTGTCTGCTCAGAGCGCCCCCTGCTGTCAGATGGGGCCACTGCAGCAAGACTGGCCCTCAGACAGAAATAGGGACCTGGGAGCTGGGAGCCGGGGCAGTTACATTCCCACACAAAACCACAGGAAGAAAATCTCCAGCCAGGATTCTGCTGACTCCAGTCTCTTCAGGGTCCACCTGGAGCTCTGGATCACATTTTGGGCCCTGCTCTTTACAGGAGATGCCCCCGCCCCAAGCAGAGGTCCACGACAAGGAACCCTCTAGAAACCAAAGTAGAAGCTGCTGAAGAAAGTGGGAGTTGGGGGTGTAAAAGGGATGCTCAACTCTGAAGGGTCTTCCTGGAGGAGGATGCAGACCGGATCTACAGGTGCCAGGGGGCAGAGCAGCTCACGGGCAGGTGACTCAGAAGGGCAGGTTATAATTCAATATGTAAACTTCCCAAAGGATGACTGAAGACAAAATGGGATACTGTTAAGAATGGCGAGAGCCCCGCCTTGTAGAAGAGGCTGGACAGACAATTTTGGGGATGCCGGTGAAGGATGCATGCTGTGCCTCAAACAAGGGCATTAGTGCTTGGCTCCACTCACATCTCTGTGTTCCAAGACATCACTGCTTCCCTAACCTTGGGATGCTGTTGATTCCTGTCCAACTTCTCTCAAGTGCTCCTGGTTTTGTTTTTATTTTTACATTGAGGAAAATTTCAGAATGGAACTGTGAGTTATGTTTTACCATTTATGTAGCTGACTCATCTCTCTCTTACGGCTCCTGGACACTTCTAGCAGTTACAAAATTTTCCTCTGGGAGTATAGCATACTACATGCCCTCATACACACTCTGCCAACAGAGAAGTGTTGGCTATCAGGGAGAAGGAAGTTTCGCCCAGACGATCAGTTGGTCTTCCTTTCCAACCCTGTCAGTCTACAAAGTCCCAGTAGAGAGGGATGATGCAACCCCCTGCCCTGGACCTGGAGTCCGTCTGGCTTCCAGGCAGGGGCACAAGAAGTTCTGAGAGCTCTTGGTCTGCTGTCGTCCTGAGCACAGAAGCAATGCCCTCCTAGTTTAGAATGCTTGCCTGAACAACATCCGTACAACCCCAAGGATGCTCTCTGGAGAAAGACACTCACTTCTACCTGCCTGGAGACCCTGATAGACCCAAGCTCCACGTGGAGTTTAGAGAAGGTGGAGGCAGGGGATGGATGGACTAACAAGCCACTGCTAGACTTCACTCAGGCCTCTGAGCAGAGACAAGACCTCAGGGCAAAAGCAGTTAGGTGCCGTGACCCCTGATCCCAAGCCTAGCAGTCAGAGTCTGCCTCCAGGTCACCTGCCTCAGTGGTGCTGGAGAGGTCATTTCTGCCTGCCCTTTTTAAGCCAAAGGTGACTCAGACTACTCTGTCTCCCTTGAATGCTTTCAGTCCTGTCCTTCCTGAGAAACCACGGATGAGGGATGGGCTGGCCCTTTATGGATCCCTGGGAGGTGGCACACTCACTTGTCACAGCATGTGGATAACATGGGGTACCCACTGTTCCCACCTGCAGGACAGACCCTGGTCCAACCCCCTCAACCCAGAGAAAGGGCTTTCTTAAGACCATGAAGGTGGTTCTGGGTGGGCAGGGAGGTGGTGACAGTAACCTCAGGTGACGCTGCGAGGCTTTTCTGAGTGAACACTTCCAAGCCTATGGCCGTCCCAGGCTCAGGTGCCAAGTCCTGCTGAGAGGTGTCCAGGGTCCTCTGGGACTGCGGGGGAGGCCCAGGGCCGGAGGAGAGGGAAAGAGGGAGGAAGGGAAGGAGAGACAGAGAGGGAGAGAGAAAAAGCAGGAGAGACACACACACAGAGTCTGTGAATAGCCCAGCTTTGTAAAGCCCGCATCCTTAGGTCATGAAGGAGCCATGTGGGGACCGTGGGGTGAGGTGGAAAGGAACTGCCCTTTGGAACCATTCAGGGGAGGGAGGCCCATGGTCAGCTGCCAGCCAGCACCGGACCTCGGGCCTTTCCCCCTCACCTGCCACTCATTCGAGAGTCTGGAGTCCTGTACTGGGACTCTGAGCCAAGTCTTCCCTGGGTGTCTTTGAGGCAATGGTTCAATCCTGCAGTTGGGTTTCAGCCCCTTTTAAAAAATTATCTTTGGAACTTACTCTATAGCACATGGAATTCTGCTCCGTGTTTTGTGGCAGCCTGAATGGGAGGGGAGTTTGGGGGAGAATGGATACATGTATATGTATGGCTGAGTCCCTTCACTGTTCACCTTAAGCTGTCACAACACTGTTAACTGGCTATACTATAATACAAAACAGAAAGCTTTTGTAAAAAAGTTATCTTTGGAACAAAAACCTGGCTTTGGCAGATGGGAACTCTATACTATGGGGTCCCCATTTTGGTTTAAGTTCCTACCACTTTCCCACTGACCCAGAACGGGCCCCAGAGTATATGAGGAGCCACTAGGAGCTCTGAGTGACACCTGCAGATAGACCCAGAAAGCCCACGTCTGGACCAGGGATCCTAGTTACCGTCAGCCAATGGCCCCGTGACCGGCCAGCACTTTCCAGTTTACAAAGTGCTTTTTTATATCCATTAGGGCTTCCCTTGTGGCTTAGCTGGTAAAGAATCCACCTGCAATGTGGGAGACTTGGGTTCGATCCCTGGGTTGGGAAGACCCCTTGAAGAAGGAAAAGGCTACCCACTCCAGTATTCTGGCCTGGAGAATTCCATGGACAGTCCATGGGGTCACAAAGAGTTGGACACGACTGAGCGACTTTCACTTTATACCCATTATTTCATTCAAACTTCCCAGCAGTGCTGTAGAGTGGCAATTTTGGTGCCCTTTTAGATGGGCTGACTAGGCAGTGAGGCTCAGAGAGGTGATGTCACCGGCCCAAGGACACAGTCCAGTCCTGGGCTACAGCTCCTCCCATTTCCCAAATTTCCAAGGGCCTCTAAATGCCAGTGAGAGCTGTAAGCCAGTTAAATTGTCCATCGCTCCGAGGTTAGCTCCTGGACCAGACAAGGCACTATGCTTCTTACAGGGGCGGTGGGGCGGTGGGAGGTAGAAGAGACTCCACCTTCTAATAAGATGCACCTTCTAGCAGTTCCAGCTGTCACCAGCAGGTGGGGCACCCACCTCCTCAGAGGCACCTCTACTCTCCAGAGCCCTGTTCTGGGCTCAGCCTTCCCTTCTCAGCTGGAGTCCGACCCTTTCAGAAGCCTGAGCATCCACTTCTCCGACTTCAGGACTGAACAGAGGCCACCAGGGACAAGAGTCTCTCAGGGAAGTTAGGAGAGGGGCATGTAACCGGATCACTAGATCAGCCCCACAGCCCCATGCAGGGTCTTCAGCGTCCTTGATGGTGCCGGTGGGGACCACAGAAGCCCTCAGAGGGTGAAGACAGGTGCCCTCCTCCATGGCACCAGACTTAAAGGCCTCCAGAGCACCCGTGACTTTGTGAATCACCAACCAGGGGGCTCCTACAGCAGCCTCACTGGATGAGGCCCTCCGTCACCCTGCATGTCAAGGCCACAGGAGTACTGATTCAATCAAAGGCTCGCTTATTAGATCACAGCTGCGTCACCAATTTTCAAAGCATTAAAGGGCAGCACACGCACAACTGACTCTGTCCTGGTCTCCACATGGTTTGGTCTTGCTCCCAGGCAGCTGTGATTTAATAGCGAATACAATGGCCTGGGTCACAAGAAAATCAGATTCCGGCTCCTCTTCTAGCAGCTATGACACTGATTAAGTCCAAGGTCTTCCCCTTTCTGATTTTCTGTGCCCTGTGTGTAAGATGACCTTGGACCAAGTAGGTTTCCAGGGTCTTTCCCAAGTTTCAAAAGGATTCTGATTTGAAATTAACTTTCTGTCCCAAGGCTCTCCAGATGAAAGAAGTAACTCACACTGAGTATCTAGGTCCTCTGCCTGTCCCTCCCTGCTTTGTCTCATTGGCTGCTCACAACTGTCCTAGGAACTAGGGACTTTTATTATCTCTACTTAACAGCGGTTCAGAGAGGTTAAGTAGCAAGCCCAGAGTCAGCCAGCTAGCAGGCAGCAGAGCCACTATATAAACCCACTCTAAGTCTAGACCTCAGATGCGTTTGAGATCAGTGAGCAGCAGCACTAGAGAGAAAACACCTGAGTGTCAACAGCGGGGAAAGAGTGCCAAGATGTAGCAGCGCTAAAAATAACGGTTTGGGATTATAAATACAGGAATTCTCAAGAGCCTATTTTTCTCTTTTCCCATTGAAAAAACACCCCGTGCTTTCCACTTTGACAGGCGTGTCAAGTGGGACCTTTTCTTGGAGTATCAAGAACAGCTCTGCCTTTCCTAAAGGACCTGGTCCCCTCTGGTGGGCTCTGAGGATCCTCCCAGGAAGGAACACCGCCCCCACCACCCAGCCGTGTTTTCACCACAGGCATAAAAAGGTGCGGTTACTGGACAGAGCAGCCAGGATTCTTAAAACTTAGGATATGTGTGAGGATTTCCTTGTTTAAATGATGACTCCACGGTTCTACCACCAAATATTCTGATTCAATAGGTCTGATGTGGGGCCCCAGAACCTGCATTTCTAACCAGCACCCCCTTCTCCATTATATTCTGGCTGATGGAAGGGAAATACTCCCAGCTACAGTGAGTCTTTAGAGCATTTCAAGGTGGTCCCTGAGGCCCAAGAGTCCAAGACAGCGTAAATTTGTCTTTCTTGGCTTAACCCGCTGCGCCATTCCCATCACCACCTTATGCAGCAGTGGGGTGTGGAGGGGAGTGATAAGTCAGGACATGGCAACCTTCCCCACCATCTTTATCCAAGGCCCCAGTTGAGGGGCTCAGGGTGAGACCTACCTCATTGACTTTCTCAGGAGTGCCCTTGGGGGAGGGGGAGGCAGGCGAGGAGGGCAGCCGGCGTTCCCGCTCCCAGTCTCGATCCCGGTGGATCAGTTTGCTGTTGGGTTCCTTCAAGGTCCTCTTCAGCTCGTTGATGCTGGCCTGGTGCTTCAGCAAGACGTCCTCTGGCTTGTCTAAGAACTAGGGGTACACGGAGAGGACAGTCAGCTGTCAGAGGAACAGCTCCAAGAGAAGGATGCAAGGCGTGGGTGAAGATGGTGATGGTCCCCATCACCGCCCTCCATCAGCAAAGTGGGTCCCATCCATGGCCCCGCCTTACCCTCACAGCACTCCATAGCCAAGCAGAGCAAGGATGATAAGCCCCAACAGGTGCACAAACCACCCAAGATTAAACAGAAGAGCAAAGAGCACTCAAGATCAGACAGAAGGACAAAAAGCACTCAAGATCAAGAAGAGGAGACGTCTGGCCAAGTACCACCTTTTCTTCTCCCGGACTGGCTCCTGGCCTCGGAGCACCTAGGTCGACTCAAATCCCACGGGTCTGGGTAAAGTTCCGTTTAGTTTCATAACGTGTGCCTTTCCTCTGGCTACTACTCCAAGTCACAGTGAGGATTCACCAACTCTGTTCACTGGGCTGCTCTGGTCATTCCCCGGATCCTGGTCCCCACTTCTGGCCAAGCCTTGGACCACTGTGTTTAAGTAGGATTCTCAGTCTAGGCCCCTCTTAGCCCAATGTGTGTCACTGCTCAGGCTCTGTAGGGCCCTTCTAAAGCCAGGGACATCCAGGAAAAAGCATCCTGCTTCCACGTCAGGGACTGGGGAGAGATGACGTTCAGCATTCTCTGCTGTGAGCCACTACCTTCCCCGACCACCCAGGATCTTCCAGATACCTTGTGGGCACCCACTCCTCAAGAGCAGACAGGGTGAGACACAGCCAGATGGAGAAACTGGGGCTCCGTGAGGTGCTCAGGAAGACTACCGTTAGAGACCAGGAAGAAGGGAGGTAAGTCCCAAGGCTGGGCACAGGAACCAAGCCTGGTATAGCTGGAGTCAGAGGTGTGTCCTTATTAAACTGTCAGGTCAGAGCTCTGGCCAGTACAGCATGAGGTAGTAATCTGCCCTGAGTTCAAGCAAGGACCAGCCTTTGCAGAGAAGCGGGAAGTGGTCTGCCCACTTCTGGAGGCAGGGCAGGTGGGCTGGAAGCCCATGGACCCTTATCTGCAAAGCTGTTTGAGGATTCAGGACAAGAAACAGACAATCTTAGCTCATGATAAAGTCGTATCAGCAGTTCTGGAACTGCCTGGGAGGCAAGCTCGCCCTTGACAAGGCTAGACGCTTCCCCTGGGCTTATGTCTGACATCCAAGGATCCACCAGGACTGACTCTGAAGTCACTTCAGGAAAGAAACCAGTGCCACGGAGGCTCTGCTTCCCCTCCAGACATCTGTCTGTACCTCCTGTACCCCTTCCTGAGCAAAGCTGCCCCAGGACGACATCTGTCTGAGCAATCAAATCTGAGAGAGCGTGCACAGGATGGTGGGCTTGGGCCACCATGAACCCAAGACATGGCTGGTGACCTTCCATCCAGAAGCGGCAGCCCTGGCCCTATGGGCATGTGGTGCTCCCCCAGGCTGGAGGGAGCGGTGGATCCCCGAAGGCTAAGGGCCTGGGGAAACCTAATCTGAATGCCCTGTTGTGCAGACAGGGGGCTGGGGCCTGAGACAACTTTCCCGAGACCCTCAAAGAATCAGTGGCAGAACTGGGGCTGAAACCCAGATCTCAGGACCCAGAAGCCAGACCCTTCTGATGCCCCAGCCTCTGATCTTTCCCTCAGCAGCCCATAGACCCACTTCTCTGGCAGTTAAGTTTCAAAGGAAGAGTTGGAGACTATGTGAAAGAAAGGAGGTGTGGTTAACACAGGAGGAATAAGTTGAGAGAATCAAAAAATAGGAGGAAGAAGAGAAGGGGAGGGGGAGGGGGAGCGGGGAGCTGTCCTGGTGGAGCTGGAGCAGGGGCAGTCCCACCAGGGTGGTGGGAGGCGCGCCAGGGGTCTGAGAAGACAGATGTGCTCTGAGGCTCCACCCCCCATACCCCACCACCCACATCCGGCTGTCAATAGATACAAAAAGCAGTTTGGGGTGGGATGCAGCAGACACAGATGAGGTAGAGGCATGACGAGACAGTGGTGGACGAAGGGGAGTCTAAGGAAGGGTTTGGGACAGGGGTTGAGGGAAATGGGGGTGGAGATGAGCTCAATAAAATCATGGAATCATGGATCACAAGAATCGGGGTGGCGACACAGTGGGGATGATCAGCAAGTGGGAAGCAAGCATGGGGTAGAGAGGCAGAACATGAAGCTGGGGGAGGGAGGGATAGGGAGAAAGGGGAGCATGGCTGGTTGTTGAGGGGAGGGAGTCTATCCATGAGCTTAAGACAGGGAGGGAGTGATGGCGGGTGGCCTTGGGTGATGGAGAGAGATGGCTGGGAGTGGAGAAGAAGCTGAGATATGAGCCGGGATATGAGCCTGGGATGGACGGTGGTGACAAACGATGAATGGCTGGGTGGGTGGGGACAGGCACCCCTCGCAGTACCTCCTGTTTGTGTCTCGGCGTGGTTTCCTGCTCCGGCTAGCGGGACATGGGAGGAGGAAAGGAACCAGCAGGATCAGTAGAGCAAATGGATTAGAGACAACCGTTACCGCCCTGGTCTAGCAGGTAGCCCGGAGCACTGTGGGCTGCTGGCTGGGCCACCAGCAGGGCAGTGAGGTCGTCAGAAGGTGCGGGAAGCAGGGAGCCCAAGAAGGCCAAGAAGGGGGTGGGAGGACCACAGGCAAAGCGGGCAGCTGCACTCAGCCGATGGGACGTAGGGGTTCTGGAAAGTCACGCTTCTTGCAGGCAGTGTGTTCAGGGGCCTGTGTTTCCGAGGTGCGTGATAGAAACACACTACACCCATGTGTGCACGTGCCTGTGTGCGCACGCAGGCTGTCTGCACGTCTGGGTGCATAACCCTATGGGTGAGAGTGGTATACAACTATGAGTGAACGCGTGTGAGTCTGAGGCCATGTGGACCTGCATGAGCGTGTGCACAGGTTGGTGGGAGACGGGGGTGGCAGCAGGAGGTGTCACACTTGAACCTCACCCCATGGTCTGCAGGGACACCCCATCATGGGTGGAAGAAGGCTGTGCAGACCCAGATCAGAGGCAAAGGGGCAAATCAGGAGTGAGCAAGAGGAGGCCAGAGTCCACCAGGGGGCAGAGTGCCCCTCCGGGACAGCAGGGCCAAAGGAGGGGAAGGGTACAGGGTGGGCAGCATGCCCCACCCCACCTGGCAATTCCAGGTACGGAGCATGGCCCAAGGGCAAGGCCCTGTCCATGGTGCACCGCACAGCAGGCTGCTTGGCCACAGCGTGGGGTACCTGAAGGTCAAGGCTGAGCCTAGACCCAGGATCAGCCTCTTGACCCCCCAGGTCAGAGGAAACAAGAAAGCCAGCCTCGTACCTTTAGCTCCTTGATCTTGGTGGGGGTCTTGATCTCTCCCTCCTCAGCCTCGGACCGCCGCCCTCCAGACTCGCCGTCCTCCTCCCGCTTGTCGCCGTCTGGTCCTGCATCGTGGTTCTCACTGACGGAGGCTGGGCGAGAGAACTCTGCTGAAGTGGGCAGAGATGGCCGGGCAGCTGTGTGAGTCATCTCCTGAGTCATCTCCCAGGCGCAGGGACTGGGAGCCAGCCCACCACCTGCCCAGCCACGCCTGGAGTAGAGCAGACACTCAAACAGCCCCAGCACCCTGGGGATAAGGAGCCAGTGCCCCAAGGAGTGAGTGGGCTTTCCCAGGTCACGTGGATGGTGACTGAGTTGCCTCCAGCCCCAGCTCCTTTCCTGACTCTATAGCACTAGAGCCTGGCTTCAAATCTCAACTCCATCTCTTCTTGGCTGTGTGACCTTGGGTAAATTACACAACCTCTCTGGGCCTCAGTTGCTTCATCTACAAACAGTAGCTAATTCTGACAACTGAGAGGAGGAACAAATAAACTGATGTGTCTAAGAGAAGTGGCTAGCACTGAGTGAGCTAATTCGATCAGTGTTGGCTCACGAATGTTATTGTTTTGGGGGACTTCCCTGGTTTAGGCTCTGTGCTTCCAATGCAGGGGAGCTCAGATCTGCTTAACTCCCAAAGCCCCATGGGGCTCCTGAATCTCTCCTAAAAACTTGTGTGTATATCCTGGACAGTCCTGGGCCCTAAGGGGTGTTGATTTAGTAGGATCAGATCAAGGTCTAAGACTCCTCAAGTTCACAAGCTCACAGCTGGTTCTGGGGCTACATTTTGAGAAACCCTGGTCTGCTTCATACAAGGGCAACTGAGCTGCCTCCAGCCCCAGGTCCTTTCCCGATTCCACAGCTTTAGAACCTGGGTTCAAATCACAAATCCATCTCTTGTTGGCTGTGTGACCTTGGATAAATTACACAACCTCTCTGGGCCTCAGTACGGGCAATTCTCATTGATAGTAAGGGCCCTTATCAACTCAACAAAAATGGGGGCAGTGGAAAGTGCCCTGTGTTTAGATGTCCAGAGCCCAGTGGAACCAAAAAAATGATTGGGAATAACTCTGCCTCTGGTAGGACATCACCAGCTCCTCAATGCAGTTACAATAAACCATTCCAGTATGGTGACAAGCTGTGAACAGCTCAGCTTCTTAGGAAGGGGGCCCAGAAAACCATACGGTGAACCAGGGACCCCAAAAGGCCATACATAGCTCAGGGAAGTTGTGGGAAGCCCAGAGAGCTGGCAGTGTCACATTCCAGCAGGAGGGAAACCCAGAGGCTGAACTAACCCACTGATGCAGGAGTGTTCCTGGGCCTCCAGGCCTGGTGCAAATCAAGTGTGATGTACCCTCCACACACCCCTGTCCCCCAACCTCCAGTGCGGGGCATACCTCCATCAAGGCTGCGGGACATGGTGTACCGTTTGCTAGAGGAACGTTCAAAAAAGGGCGCGGGCCGGTCAATGAGGGCGCTGGCCTGGCGCGTCTGTGCCTGGGTCCTCCCGCTATACCGGAACTTGGAGCCCATCACCAGGAAGCCTTTGGGTGGGGGCTCAGGGGACACGAGCCTGCAGGGGAGGGATGGAGGGGTGGAGGTAAGGAGGGAGGACCAGACCTGCAATGCCAGACCCAAGGCTGGACCACAGCTGGCCTTCCATCCCGCTGTCCCACCAGCTACGACAACTCTTATTGTTCAATTGCTCAGTCATGTCTTGACTCTGTGACCCCATGGAAAGCAGCACACCAGGCTTCCCTATCCTTCCCCATCTCCAGAGTTTGTTCAAAGTCATGTCCACTGAGTTGATGATACCATCCAACCGTCTCATCCTCTGTCGCCCCCTTCTCCTCCTACAACTCTAAGTGGTCCAGAAGGGGAGAGGCTTGGGGAAAGAGGAGGAGGAGGAGGAGGAGGAGGGTTTTCCTAGAGTCCCTACTGGCTCCTTCTATGGACAGGACACAGACACTATCCACATCCGCTCACACGGCCTCTAACTCAGCCCCAGTACCCACCCCGCCCAGGCGCAGGCTCACCGGAAGAACGTGTGGTGCTCGATGCAGACCTTCCACAGTCTCTTGGCTGACCGGTGATTCGGGAGCTTAAAGCCAATCGTGCTCTCAAACTGCTCGTACTGCAAAACCAGGGAGGGCGGGTCAGAAGGAGGGCCTGGGCCCACTCCCGCCGCCAGTCCAGGCTTTCTGCACCTCTTCTCAGGCCTGTGTGACTCTGGCCTGCTTATTTATTTATATAAATATATATATAAACTATATATATATATATCTCATTTATTCACTCATTTAATCAATCAGGTGGGTTAAGCCCTTACTCTGTGACAGGTCCAGGGCTAAGCAGCAGAGACACCATGGTGACCAAACAGAAGATTCTCAGGGGTTGGGGGAGGGTAGGGGGATCGATAATAAGTGAGTACACAAGCTCATCTCAGACACTGACAAGGGCACAAAGGAAATGGACAGAGATGTGTGATGTGACAGAATGTCTGAGCAGGCCCGGGGGTCAGGTGCTACTTTAGAAAGGGTGATCAGGGACCTCCCTGATGGTCCAGTGGCTAAGACTCTGTGTTCCGCATGCAGGGGGCCCGGGTTTGATCCCTAGTCAGGGAACTAGATCCCACATGTGGTAATTAAAAGATTCCACATGTTGCTATGCAGAACGAAGATCCCACGTGCCACAGCTAAGACCCGGTGCAGCCAAATCAATACATAAATAGAAAGAAAGAAAGGGTTATCAGGGAACACTTTCTACACAGGGGATCTTGGAGCAGAGAGCTGGAGGATGGGAAAGGAGCCAAAGCTCTGTGAGAAGGAGGGGCGGAGGACTTCAGGAAGTGGGAACATCGATGCAAAAGGCTCAGACAGGTGAGAGTTTGCTTACTTAAAATAGAAGCCCCAAGCGGCTGGAGTGCCATTGGCATGGGGCGGCAGGGCAGAGACATGTGCGAGAGGCAGGTGGGCAGAAGAGTTAGGACTTGAGTCCAAGCACCAAAGAGAGCCCTTGAAAGGTTCAAGTGAAGAGTGGGAGTGGGGTGGGTTTGGCCTGATCTGCTGGAAGGGACTCTTAAGCAGCTGTGAGGGAAAAGGCCTACCATGACCATGGAGGCTGGGGGACCAGTGGGAAGGAGAGGGGAAGCGTGGAGGGGAAAGATGGTGGCCAGGGCAGTGGACAGGGGGCCAGAGGCAGAAGGGCTCGCCCTAATTCTAGAGTTAGAACAAAGTGGAGTTTGTGATGCATGGGATGTGGAGGGTGGAAGTATTCAAGTTTGCATGTGTGTGTGTACCTTCATATGTGTACACACTCGAGTACCCATGTAAGCAAAACATGGAACATGGACATGGTGCTGCTGTTACCTTAGTTGCTCAGTTATGTCTGACTCTCTGAGACCCTCTATGGACTGTAGCCCCACCAGGCTCCTCTGTCCATGGAATTTCCCAGGTAAGAATACTGGAGTGGGTTGCCATTTCCTTCTCCAGGGGATCTTCCTGACCCAGGGATTGAACCCGAATCTCCTGCATTGGCAGGTGAGGTTTTAACCACTGAGCCACTAGGGAAGCCCAGATATGGGCATACATTCATTGATCTGTGTAAGATCAATATACTTAGGTGGTTATCTTTTTATTAAGTATATGTGGTTATCTTTTTATTAGTAACTTTTGCCGCACATGGCACATAGGATCTTATTTCCTTGACTAGGGATTGAACCCACGGCCCTTGCATTGAAGTGCATTGTTTTAACCACTGGACCACCAGGGAAGTCTCTATGTGGCTGTCTTTATAGGTACACTGCTGTGTGTGTGTGTGTGTGTGTGCGCGCGCGTGCAGGCACACACCGAAAGTGCAATGTCTATGTAGACAGCGTGTGTGTGTGTGTGTGTGTGTGTGTGTGCGCGCGCGCGCGTGCAGGCACACACCGAAAGTGCAATGTCTATGTAGAGAGCCCTAGCAAAAGAGGGCCCTCTCCTCACCTAGCACCTCCATCTATGCATCCCAGGTCGGAAAAGTCCCAGGTCTAGCTGCCAGGGTCCCATAGTTGATCCCAGGGAAGAAGGGGTTCCCTAGGCAGGCTCACCTCCCCAGGCCGGATCTTGATGTAGAAGTTACTCCTCTTGTAGGAGATCTTGAGAATTTTGGGCCAGGCAAAGCGGTTGATCCTCAGCCGGTCCCGGTAGATGAGCAGGCCGTTGGCACAGACTCCTAACATGATGTCAATGCCCTCTGAGTCCTGTGTGAGAAGGGGCCGTGCAAGGTCAGGTCTGGGGTCCAAGCCTGAGGACAGCCTGCCACCCACCCCACAACCCCTCTCTGGGCTCTGCCTGTAACGAGCCCTCAGGAGCAGGGTTTGAGCATCCATGGGGAGTCGCCCCGATGTATCCCTCACAGAGCCATCAGTTCATTCACTCTGTCATTGATTCACCCACTCACTTGTTCGATCATTTTCCACCAGTCACTCAATCATTCATTCACCCAGCAAACATTTAGTGGTACCTAGGCATACTAAGTCATATGCTATGTGCTCAGGATACAGAAATGAGTTCAGACCCATGTCTTTCCCTCATGAAGCTCTCAATCTGGTGGCAGCACAGACAGGTTCATAAATAATAAGAAAAATCATAAGGGTCATGGGGAAGTAAAGGGTTATGGAGCGTCAAGGAATGAGAAATGAGAAGACTGGCACACCAAGCCCTCCGGAAGGCCCTGGTAGTCCCTCGGGGGGCACTCCCAGACCAGGGGAATCCCAGCCCCCAGCAGTACCTTGGCATGGTGCAGGTCTACTCCATACATAGAGAGCTTCTTGGCATTCTCTAGGAAGTGGATTTCTGCTTCTCCTGGGGTCATGCCCCTAAGGGAAAGAAAGTGATCAGTGATGGCCATAGGAAAGGCCTGGGCCCGAGTCCTGCCAACTGAAGGTGGCTATGATCAGAACCTGGGATTCCAGGAAGCAAAGCTTCCGGAGCACAGTGCAGCTGGGCCTTCCGGGTCCCTCCCCTCTGCTCTCAGTGCCGAATGGTGTGCCCTTAGCCCCCTGCTTCAGCCCACTGAACTCTCATCTCCTGCCAAAGCTCAGGGCTAGTCCTATTTCCTCCAGGAAGCGTTCAAGGGCTCAGCCAGGAGTCTAGAGTTTTGCCTCATTCTGCCATTGGGTTAAGCGTGAACCATAAATACTGTTTCTTCACGACAATGAAACCCGTGTGACTGACATTGCTTATTATAATCACCCAGGGGCTCCTGAATTATTACCCACATCAGCTATTTTTCCCAGAATTTTGTATCAGAAACCATTTAATCTCCCCTGAAGAACAGGTGCACATTCTCCTTTCTGAAAAGAAGAGTTATGTAATTCACCACGCTCCTTCTTTGCTTTAGCTGCCAGGAAACTGCATGCTCTGCAGTTAGCCACGGCTAATATCTGTTGAGTACTATTGTGCTGGTTACTGTTAACATGTTAACTTAACATGTATTAACTCATGTGAATCCTCATAGCAAGCCCACAAGGAAGATATCACTATTCTCATTTGATAGATGAGGAAACTGTGGCATAGACAGCTTGAATAACTTGCCTAAGGGCCTACAGTTATTAAGTATCAAAGTCAGAATCTGAATCCAGACAATGTGGCTTCATGTTTGTATTCCCAACCACTTTGCTTCCATCTGTCTTATATCCTCAGTTTCCTGTGTTCTGTCTACCTTGGGGAGCTGCTGCATGGATGCCTAGACACTAGAGGTCAGTCTGCTTTAAGTCAAAAGAGCTGTTAAAGCTGAAGTGCTGGGGACTTCCCGCTGGTCCAGTGGCTAAGGCTCCATGCTCCCAAGGCAGGGGGCCCGAGTTCAATCCCTGGTCGGAAACTAGATCTCACATGTCTCAACTAAGGGGCTTCCTGGGTGGTGCTAATGGTAAAGAACCTGCTTGCCAACACAGGAGACATAAAAGACACTGGTTGGATCCCTGGGTGGGAAAGATCCCCTGGAGGAGGGCATGGCAACCCACTCCGTATCCTTGTCCGGAAAATCTCATGGACAGGGGAGCCTGGCGGGCTGTCCATGGGGTTGCAAAGAGTCAGACATGACTGAGTGACTAACACTTTCGTATCTTTATTACACTGGGTTCCCCTAATAAGCCTGGACTTGGAGTTCAAAGTGCTTCCAGCTTAAAAGGACCATTTAATTCCATGGAACCCTCAGGGAGAGGGTATCACCCTCATGGCAGGGATTTGGAAATGGGGGGTACATTTCCATTATTACAAAGACTGAGGGGGTCTTATGGGCATTTAGAGCCTGGGGTCCAGGGACCAAACATCTCACACAGTGAATTCTTCTACTCTAATACCAGCAGTTGAGAAACACTGATAATCTATGTCCTTACAAATACAGGTGGGAAATGGGGCAGATAGGTTAATTAGCCAGCCCACCATCACCCAACTAGTTAACTACCTTCTAACTCCTGGAACAAGGTGTCTTCCACTGCACAATCAATGACTCAACCCCTCAAATCACAGAGCAACAATTACACGCAGTGAGTCTCTAATACATGCCATTTAGCACCCCTAGGACCCTATAACATAGATTTTATTAGTGCCCACTGAATAGATGAGGAAACTGAAGCATGGGGAAGTGAAACAACCAGCCCAAGATGCCCTAGTTAGAAAGTGGCAGAGCCAAAATGTGAACCTGATTGTCTGGCTTTAGAATGTAAACTTGACTTTTATGCTAAGATGGAGACATTAGGACACTTACCCAGGGACACATAATAGTTATTACTGTGTCATCTCCAATTGGCCGATCAAGAGACCGATTCTCAGAGGCCAAGGCCAGGGAATTATCGCACCCATGCAGAAGTCATTTAAGGTCACATAGTGAGTTGCCATCATTCCCCTCTGATGAGATAATCTGCTCTCAGACACACTTCACGTTAGCGGCAGAACCAGGTGGGGTTCTTACAACACAGCCTCTAGGGTCTAGCCAGGAAGGTTCCGGCCAACGGGCCGAGGAGCCAGGGGAGGCCTGGGTGGAGGTCCTCTCACCTGTATGTCTTGTGCAGCTCCATGATCCTTTCTTCCAGCTCCCGAGTCTGGTTCGGGGCGAAGCGGAGCTCACTGACATAGTTGCCCACGTGCTCCTCGGCATCGTAGTCGCCCAGCTCAGCCTGCACAGCGTAGGAGCCCAGCAGGGCGTGCGTGACGAAGGAGCAGGGCAGGCGGCCTGTGATGATGTCTGCCCGCAGCTGCAGGCACAGGTAGTATCTGGAGATAGGGGAGAGCGGGCATGGGCACGGAGGGGCCCACTCCCTCCCGAGACGCCCCCAACCACAGCTTCCTATGGATCCATCAGCTCCAAACTAATCGATGCTCAGCACAGAGAGGAATATTCCCAGACATGCCATGTGTTATACTGGCAGGTCATGTGTTAATACTCTGGGTGTATCTTAGAAGATGGTTATGTAACATTTCATGAAATGTTAAGCATTTTTGTTCATTTCTAAGTTTGATGGATTTTTCCTACTATGGGAACATTTTCAATTTCGAACTCATTTTCAAGCTAAATTAGGACTGCTTTAGCCATTTTTTAAAAATGTGATGTATTTTGAATTATATAATTAATATACACTTATGGTGGGAAAAATGTAAACTTTAGAGGTAATTCTAAATTTCCTCTTTATATTCATCCTCAGTCCTAATCCCCTCCCCCAGAGGTTACTCCTGTTATCCCTGTGGTGTTTAGACCTTTTTCCTTCATGGATGTCTAGAAATGTATGTAATTTTCACATGATCATCTTCTTAAATTCAGAAAAAGCATTTGATAAAGTTCAACATCCATTCATGATAAAAAAAATCCTAAGAAAGTGGGTATAGAGGGAACATATCTCAACATAGTAAAGGTTATTTATGACAAACCCACAGCCAATATGATATTCAATGCTGAAAAGCTGAAAGCCTTCCCACTAAAATCTGGAACAAGCACAGATGCCCACCTCACCAATTCTATTCAACATAATATTGAATAGAAGTTCTAACCACAGCAATCAGATAAGAAAAAGAAATAAAATGTATCCAAATTGGTAGGGAAAAGATAAAACTGCCATTATATGCAGACAACATGATACCATATATAGAAAATCCTAAAGACTCCTCATAAAAACTACTAAAACTGATAAATGAATTCAGCAAGGTAGCAAAATACAAGATTAACATACAGAAATTGGTTGCATTTCTTTACACTTTAACAATGAAATATCAGAAAAGGAATGTAAAAAACCAAATCCCCTTTAGAATCTGCATCCAAAAAAAAAAAAAAAAACCACAAGAATAAACGTGGTCAGGGAGGTAAAAGGCTTATATGTTGAAACTATAAAACATTAATAAAAGAAATCAGAGATGATTCAAAGAAATGGAAAGACATCTCATACTCACAATTAGAAGAATGAACGTTGTTAAAATGGCCATACTAGCCAAACCAATCTAAATATTTAATTCAATTCCTATCAAATTACCTGTGACATTTTTCACAGAACTAGAATAAATAATCCTATAATCTGCAAGATCCAGAATTGCCAAATCCTGAGGAAAAAGAACAAAGCAGGAGGTATAACCCTCTCCAGACTTCAGACAATACACAAAGCTACAGTAATCAAAACAGCATGATATTGGCACAGAAAAAGACATATGGATCAACAGAACAGACTAGAGAGCCCAGAAATAAACCCACATACCTATATGGTCAATTAATCTTTGACAAAGGAGGCAAGAAAATACAATGGGAAAAAGACAGTCTCTTCAGCAAGTGGTGTTGGGAAAGCTGGAGAGCCACATGCAAATCAATGAAATTGGAACATGCCCTCACAACATACACAAAAATAAACTCAAAATGGCTTAAAGACTTAAATATAAGAAATGACACTGTAAAATTCCTAGAAAAGAACATAGGCAAGACATTCTCAGACATAAATCATACCAATGTTTTCCTAGGTCAATCTCCCATGGCAATAGAAAAACAAAACTAAACAAATGGGACCTAATCAAGTTTATAAGCTTTTGCACAGCAAAGGAAACCATCAACAAAACAAAAAGACAATCTATGGACTGGGAGAAAATATTTGCAAATGATGCCACCAACAGGGGCTTAATCTCCAAAATATACAAACAGCTCATATAACCTAGTTAAAAAAAAAAAAAAAAAACCAATCAAAACATGTGCAGAAGACCTAAATAGACATTTCTCCAAAGAAGACATATAGATGGCCAATAGGCGCATGAAAAGATGCTCATCGTCACTAAATATTAGGGAAATGCAAATCAAAACTACAATGAGGTACCACCTCACACTAGTCAGAATGACCATCATTAAAAAGTCTACAAATAACAAATACTAGAGAGGGTGTGAAGAAAAGGGAACCCTCCTAGACTGCTGTTGGGAAAGTGAATTGGTGCAGCCACTATGGAAAACAGTATGGTGCTTCCTCTAAAAATTAAAAATAGAGTTGCCATATGATCTAGCAATCCCACTTCAGGGCATATATTCAGAAAAAATATAATTCCAAAAGACGCATGCACGCCTATGTTCATAGCAGCACTACTCACAGTAGCCAAGACATGGAAACAACCTAAATACCCACCAACAGATGAGTGGATGAAGAAGATGTGGTGTATTGGGCTGGCCAAAACGTTCATTTGGGTTTTACCACAGGACATTTCAGAAAAGCCCAAAGGAACTTTTTGGCCAACCAAATACAGTGGAATACTACTCAGCCATAAAAAAGAATGAAATAATGCTATTTGCAGCAACATGGATGGATCTAGAGAGTATCGTACTAAGTAAAGTAAGTGAGAAAGAGAAAGACATACCACATGATAACACTTCTATGTGGAATCTAAACTATGGCGCAAATGAACTTATCTGCAAAACAGAAAGAGACTCAGACACAGAGAACAGACTTGGTTGCCAAAGGGGAGGGGTGGTACCGGAGGAACAGAGTGGGAGCTGCAGATTCGCGGGTGCCAACTATGATTAATACACACGGAATAGAAAGACAACAAGGTCCTACTGGATAGCATGGGGAACTATTGCCTGTAATAAACCGTAGTGGAAAAGAACACGTAAAAGAAAATACATATGTGTGTGTGCATATAACTGAATTACTTTGCTGTACAGCAAAAATTAACACAACATTGTAAAGAAACTATACTTCAATAAAATAAAGTTTTAAAAAATGCACATGGTAAAAAAAAAATGCACATGGTTTCGATTAATGGGGAGTTTTTAGCAGGTAAATCTAGCAAATGCAACATCTGACTGTGCAGCTCACTTGCTTCTCACACTCAGCTGGGTGCCTTAGAGCCCTTCCCATGTCAGCACGTGCGACTTGATTTTATTCATTTTCACTTCTGTACCATAATCCACCATCCGGAAAAACCTGTTTGCCGATGTAGTCTCAGAACTTTTTAATTTGGCTACAGCTCTAAGTAAATTGTCAAAAACCAAATTGGCCCAGAAGAAACATTTCCAACCACTTTTATAACTTTCAAGACTTTTTATAACTTTCATGCACACTTGGATGATTTTACCATTTTTAGAACGATTTCAAACACATTTTTTTATTGCTTTTTAAGTTACTGTGTATTTTTTTTAATGTTCCAGTTCATTCTCAGCCTGCAGTACCTCCCTGACCACTTTGCCATGTCTCACCATTTTTTTTTTTTTCAATTACTTGTATCTTTTAAGTGGCTTTTATTTTTAAGTAGTTTGTACTGCTCCGTGACATTATCTTGCAGTCAGAGCTCTGGTAAAAAGTACATGCAGCCTCAGTGTATGCTCAGAGGCAAGGCTGCGGTTCAGAATCAGCAGCAGCTCAAACATCACAGGCACCGAGGGTGGGCTTATGAACATTTCATTCAAAAGTCTCCAAATTCAGAAATCATTGCCAAGTACACAGACTTGTCTTTCATCCCAGTCACTTTGTCATTTTGACCAGTTTATTTGGGGTTTAAATATTTTTTGCTAAACAGCTGCCACAGGGACTTCGTTGGTGGTCCGCTGGTTTCCACTGCAGGGGGTACAGGTTTGATCCCTGGTTGGGGAACTAAGATTCTGCACGCCACACAGTGCGCCGGCCAAGAAATAAACACCTAAATAGTTGCTACTACCAACCCCATTCCCTGAGGCCATCCATACTGGGCAGGGCTAACTTCTTTCCTGGTGTCCCAATGTCCAGGAACAAAGAGGGGAGGCACCAGCGGGCAAGACCAGGAAGGGTGGGGGTTGTCTTGGTCTAAAGCTCTCAGCCCCTTCAGGAATGAAGTTTAGACCCTGCTGCTGCCACCCTGGACCCAAGCTGACCTCAGGAATTAGAGCAGGGCTAATGAGGCCAAGGCCTCAGATTTGATCTATTTCAGGAACATCTGTTTTATCTCCCAAGACCAGAGTCAGTATCTTGACCTTGGCTGATTGCTTGGCAAGTGGCAGAGATTAGAGAGGGACCCAGTGGGAGACAGGGACTGGCTTAGTAGCTCCAAACCACATCCTATTTGTGGTAGGCGTGACACAGCCCCAGGATATCAAGAAGTAAGGCTATCTCTTTGGAAGAGGCTTAGATAAAGAGTTGGAGGAGGAAATGGCAACTCACTCCAGTATTCTTGCCTGGAGAATTCCAAGGAGAGGAGCTTGGCAGGCTACAGTCCATGGGGTCGCAAAGAGTGGGACATGACTGAAGCAACTAACGCACTTAGATAAAGAGAAAGTGCTCTCCCTGTTTTGGGTTCCAGAGGCAGGCTGAGCCCCATAAGGGATGCTTCACACCCTCTTCTAATCCTCAAGCCTTCTTATCTACTGGCCCTGAGGCACAAGGCCTGCATCCACAATCCAAATTCACTCCAGCAGCCTGGGCTTGCCTCCCTGGGGATGTCACACGCCCCATTTGACTCCCATACTTCAGAGTCAAACACAGAGTAACACACAGGACCAAACTCCCACTTTCAAAGGCATCTGTGTTCTAATCCCTCCTTATCCCCCTAGTCAAAACCGGGTGGTCCACCCAGCCCATCAGCCTTCAGATGTGTCTGGCTTATCCTACCCAGAGATGGCCCACACCATATGCTTTGAAAGTTTCAATGAGTCACCAGCATTTTAAAATTGTGGCTTTTACTCTCAAATCTAGCTTTCCTCCAACAATAGGGCCCGATGCCCATGTGATTGCCGAGGGGAATAGGGACCGTTTTAGGTGGGCTCTGTCCTCTTGAACTCCCACTGAGCCCCTCTGCACCCTGTGACACCTCCCCCTCCGAAGTCAAGGATTCACTGCATAGACCACTGTGCTTGCATCACTCTCTCTTGCACTGAGTCGGATTCCCTTGTTGATGCTGTCTGCATGGCCTCAGTGGGCATCTGGGTTTGCACTCCGCACTGTGTACCCATATTCCATCTCGTGTCTCCCAGGGCCCTGTGTCCATCCCCCTCCAACACCGCCCCTCCCCAGCCCTCACCTTGTGATGTCTTCTGTCAGCTGGGCAGGGTCAGGAGGGTAGAACTTGACTGTGAAGGCAAAATTCCAGGGGCTGCCTAAGAGGAGCAGGTGGGAGAAAAGATCAGAGAGGCCCCATCTTCCCAGTGGGTGGCCCAGATGTACCATCTCATTGGCAATTTTTCAAAGTTTTCCCATAACTGCAATCTTAGGACAAACCCATAAGAAAACCTAGAACATTATTCCCACTTGACAGACAAGAAGACTGAGGCCCAGATTAAAAGACTTGTGAACTAGCAGTGGGAAGGAAGGTAGAAAGAAAACCAATGGTACATGCTAGACATGCTGTTAAATACTTTACAAACATCACTTCATTAAACCTCACAACAGCCCAGTAAACAAGTCCTATGG
Source organism: Bos mutus (assembly GCF_027580195.1). NCBI lineage: Eukaryota > Metazoa > Chordata > Mammalia > Artiodactyla > Bovidae > Bos > Bos mutus. The sequence continues at coordinate 49,630,264 of NC_091629.1, read as the reverse complement.
TCACCCCCATTTTGTAAATGAGGATGGTGAGGCCCAGGTAGCAAAATGGCCAGTCCAAGGTCACCAGCTCGGAAGTGCCAATGCTAAGGTTCAGACCCACCCTGGCCACCTGGCTCCAGAGCCCACTCTCCTCTACACCAAAGTCTGTGCCCAGGACATTCATGGGAAGATAGCTAATCTAGAAAGTACCACATTAAACAGGTTTCCTGACTTTGGGTTTCTCGGAGCTCTCACTCTGCTACTGTGCCTTGTACCTCTTAAAGGGGGGACATGCATTCAGGAGTTTCCAAAGCCCATTTGACCTGCTGCGTCCATTTGTCACCGGGCCTCCTTCCATATTAATGTTTCTCAGAACAGACAGTGCAAAACTCTGTCCTATCTGATGTTGACTCCATCTCAAATGGATTATAAATGAGACTGAAAGGCAAATATAATGGGCTAAAAGTAACAAAAAACATTTCACTGGGATAAATGTTAACCTCCACATTTAGCTACGAAAAATCAATGGTACACATTTAAAAAGTAAAGAAAAATAAAGGCTGGGGTTTTAGCTAGAGGAAAGCTCTGCGAGCCAAGAAAAGGGATGACCACTTAAGAAGCAGGGGTGGGAAGGGAGGAGGCCTTGATGAAAGGCCATAGTCCAGGACAATGGTCAGACGGCCCCAATGGAGTATTTGGGGCTCCAAGTTCTAAAAGAACCCCCAACAGGGACTTTCTCAGTGGTCCATTGGCTAAGACTTCATGCTCCCAATGCAGGGGGCCCAGGTTCAATCCCTGGTTAGGGAACTAGATCCCACATGCTGTAACTAAGAGTTCTCACGCAGCAATGAAGATCAAAGATTCTGTATGCCACAACTAATACCTGGCATGGCAAAATAAATAAATATTTTTTTAATTAATTAATTGAATTTTTTAAAAAAGGACCCCTGACAAAGTGAGAAAGCAAGGCCCATCCAGGACATGGCCATGGCCAGGAAGGGCTGGTGACCACACCTTCACTACCATCCTGTCCCTGTGGTCATCACCATCTTCATAGCTGTCGTGTCTCCCAAACTTACTAAGTGCTGGTTGCTTGGCTTGCTAAGAACTTTCTATGTGTTTTTTGGAATTTAATCTTTATAATGTCCTGAGGTACACTTTTCTTTTAATAGATGAAGATTTTGAGAGGTTAAGTCATCCTCCCAGGATCACCCAGCCAGTCAGTGGTAGAAAATAAGTCTAGCCTCTGATCCCAAGACCCCACAGCTTAGGTTCCTGACCACAGCTGACTCCTCAAGGGGAAACAATTCCTGTCTCCCGAATAATAATGGAAAAGTTCCCTGGTGGCCTACGGTTAGGATTCTGGGCTTTCACTGGGTTCAATTCCTGCCCAGGAAGCTAAGCTCCTGCAAGTGATGCAGTGCAGCCAAAAAAAAGAGAGAAAGAGAAAAAATAATGGCAATAATTAACAACAATAATAATAATGGCTAAAACAAACTGGGTGTTACTATGTGCAAGCACGTTCTAGGTATTAAACACCTAATAACTCATTTAATCCTCACAAGAACCCTAATTATAAGGGTGACCCGCACTTGATAAATGATGAGGTAGAAAACAATTAACTAACACAAGAAGTAGTGATGGAGTCAGGATTCAAATCCAGGCAGTCTGATCCATGTCTGCCCTTTTAACCATCACACCAGATTGCCTCCTACTTTGTGAAGAACCTACTCTGTGCTGGCTGTTGTCCACACTCACATCATAGAAACTTCATCGCCACCTAGCGAGGCAGGAATCATTAACCCACTTGCTAGGGAGATGCAGGAATCCGGAGAGGTAGAGGAATCGCCCCCAGTGCCCTGAGTGATGGGCACTGAGATTCAGGAGGAAATATACCAAACTCTGAAGGCCAGGACATCAGAACTCAGGTGCCAGCTTCAGAAGGCTGGGGCTGTCACAAATCAAGAAAGGGGACAGGGAATTCCCAGGTGGTCCAGTGGTTAAGATTCTGCACCCTCCTGCTGAGGGCCCGGGCTCAATTCCTGGTTGGGGAAGATTCCACAAGCCACATGATGGGGAGGGTAGAGTAGGGGATAAACAAATTGTTCCCCGGAGCCCCGGAAGACAGAACTGGGATGAAAGAGTAGAAACTGGGGAAAGGAACAGGGACTGAAGGAGGCAGCTCTGCTTCGCAATAACTTGAGGAGACCTGACTCCCTGCCCTGGGAGGGAGCTGAGACCCAAAGATTCTATCAGCAGCTTTGCATTTCCAAAGTCCTGGTCCATCTCAAACACTCTCAGCCACCGGAATGTGTTCTGACCCTCTCAGGCATGAGGGGCAGGCTTCCCGGCGGGGCTGAATTTCCTGGGGAGAGCCTGAAGGCCAGGCCTGGGACCCTGCTGGCTCCAGAGGAGAGGGCTCTATCTGCGAGCCTGCCTCTTTGTCTCCAACTGACAGGAGGCTACAGGAAGAATTCTCAAGCCCCCTCCTGCATAGTCAGCTGGCATCCCTAGACCCAGCTGCCTGCTGTCATGGCAACAGGCTTGGCTATAGCCTTCCAGCCAGGGGACCAGGGAGCCCAAGCACAGCCAAGGGGGCGGAGCCCCTGGTGGAGGCATCTCTGCCTCCAGGCTCCAAGTCCCCACCTACTGGATATCCCCATGGCTGAGGCCACCTACCTCTCCCTTCTGCCATTTGAAGGCTTCCTTGTCCCTCCCAATATGCCTTGCTTTCCCCTCTGGGCCAGAAAAGACAGGTTGTTGGCCTGCTCATCTGTCTTCGCTCCAGGCCTTGAAGAGTGCAGGATGGTATTGGGAGGCCAGGGCTGGAGACCTGGCGTGGCCAATACCTCACTCTGTGATCTTTAACTGCCTTTTTCAGGGCCTCAGTTACTCATTATTAAATACAGGACACGTTCACTACCGATCAGTTGGCAGCAGCCTAGAGTGCAATGCGGACAAGGATTCTGAGTCAAAGGTCACTGATCACCCAAGACAACACTGGCCCTGCACAGGAGGGTGGCTGTTCTGAGGGCCATCAGTTTGCTCCCTGGTCTTAGATGACTCTGTAAGTCCCTTCTGGGCTTGCAGACCTGGGCTGCCTAGGGCTGACATCCTGAATACTCCTCTGCTAACATGCTATGTGACTCCAGACAGTCATTCCTCTCATCCAGGCTTCAGGCTCCTCGTCTCTACAGTAATATCCTGCCTTCCCTAAGATCTGCCACGCAGAGCAAATGAACTCATGGGTCTGAATGCATTTCCCCAAGAAGGATGGAGTCCCCACCACGTTCCCACCAAGGCAGGTCACTCACTCCGGATCTGCTTCTTGATTTCCTTGGAGGGGTCCAGCCAGTTCTGCAGGAGAAGACAAGAGGTCCTTAGAGGGAGCTGGGAGAGGGGACGTGGGTAGGGTGAGGAGACAGAAATATCCTGAAGCGCCCTGCAGACAGCGCCCCAGCAGGGAACACCCTTTCCTGGGTGAGCAGTCTGGGTCATTTCCCTTGGGATTGGGAGGTGAGGGAATGAGGCCTGGCTTCAGGCAGGACTGGGAACCTGGGGCCCTGGGCCTAGCATTGCCCTGAGGCAGCAAGGTGAACAGGTAATGCAGCTGGCATGGGTGCAAGGAGGAAATTCAGATAGGAGTGTCCCAAGGGTGGGGAGGAGGCACCGGGGTTATTTCCCCAGGAAGCCACGTCACGGCTCTCCAGATACTCATCCGGGGCTGACCTGCAGGTCCCAAGGAAGGACCAGCACACAGCGGAGACAGAGAACTGAGGATAGACAGGGATGGATGAACCCTGGGGTTGTGCAAACAGGAGGTGCCTAGTGGGGACTTCCTTGGCAGTCCAGTGGTTAAGAGGTCACCTTCCAATGCAGGCATGCGGGTTAGATCCCTGATCAGGGATTTAAAATCCCACATGCCCCGCAGCCAAAAAACCAAAACATAAAACAGAAGCAGTATTGAAACAAATTCAATAAAGACTTTAAAATGGTTCTACATCCCCCCAAAAAAGACAAGGTGCCTAATGAAGGTCTGAGGATTGATGGAAGCCATAGGATGCGGCCAGGCCAACGGGGGCTTAAGAGAAGACGTGTCCCCGCAGCAGACCTTTCAGCCAACTCCGCTCCCCAGCCCAGGTACCTTCTGACTGTCGGCATCACAGAAGGTCAGGCCAAAGTAGTCCTTCTCCAAGAGGTTGAGGTGCTCACAGACCAGGTCAAACAGCACCTGGCCCCGACCGTGTTTCTAGAGAGAGAAGCAGAGATGCCATGAGGCTGGAACACACGTCAGGGTGGGGCGGGGAGGTGCCCCAGGCTCCACCAGGACGACGTGAAAACCCCCAAGAGGCTTCCAGCGTCTGGGGAGGATCTCAGAGCTCCTGTCTCCCACCGGGCTCTGCTCACCAAGTCCAAAGGGACCCTGGGGGAACACTAATCCCAGCCCATCCACTGCCTTCGTCCAAGCCCTCCTGGGGTCCTCCTAGCACTTAATCTTCTTGGGGGGAAGCCAGAGTGACGTCAGGGTGTGACTGACTTCTCCTTCCTGTACAGTGAGTAAGAGAAACAGTCTAAGTTGGACCCAAGGAGGAGAAAACCAAAAATCTGAACTTTGGATGTGAGAGGAAGAGACAAGCTGCCTGACAGGTCACGGCTGTGGGCAGGGGAGGAGAGGAGGGCCTGGGACTCAGTGTCACAGAGTAACTCTCCTCCAGGGTCCCTCCCCTTACACTAAGGGGGCGCCCCCCATCCAAGCAGCAAGAGAGTTTCTTCAGGCGGTCACAGTACCTAAACCAGCTTCAGATGGAAGCAGCACTGTGGGAGTCACCTTCTCCCCTAGCTCCCATCATCCGTGCGTGGCACCTCTCTGGGCACCATCCAGGTCTGAGGATTAGGAAGGACAAAGCCCAGAACTTGTGGGTACCCAACCCACAGGTGTGAAGACGAGCACCAACAGAGGCAAGTGAGGTGGGGAGGCCCCTGCAAGGTCTGGCAGAGTCACTGGGATCAGGGCTGACTGTGGGAACGGCTGAAAAACCAAGGGATTTTTGGGTTTTGGGCCTTTTTTGAAGGAGGCCTTCAGAGAAAGCGGCCTCGGTCAAACCCTCACACTCTCCTAGGGCAGCTGAAACAGCACCGTGGGGCCAGCATGGGCAGAAGAGAAGAGGGAGAGGATATCCCTCTCTTTTGGCCAGGATATCCACCCTGCAACCCTTCTGTGGAAGAAATAAATATCAAAAAAAAAAAAAAAAAAAAACCCCAACTCTGAAAAGAAGACAGAACCAGCCTCCCAGAGCTTAGAAGTCAGTCAGTCCCTTAAGACCAGGGCTCAGAGGCTGGGGTGGGGTAGGGGGAAACTGGTGGCTCTTGTAACTCTCAGCAGTAAGGCCACCCTCTGGACCCTTCCATGTATGTGGACGGGCCAGGAATGGCACCTGGACGGGGGCAGAACCTCTAAGGGGGCAGTCAGAGTTCAGAATTCGAGTGGGAGTTCCAGCCAACATAGGAAAGGGAGACGCTAAATGTGGAGCCAGGAGGGCTGACCCCAGAGAAGAGGTGTCCTCCCTGCCACCCACTAGGGGACAGAACCATGCCACGGGGTTTCTACAAAGCCTGTGGGGAGCAGTCCTTCCCATGCGCCGCCTCCCTATGCCTGGGGGACACCTTACCATGGAACCCTCGAGTGACCAGTTTGTCCTGGCGCCCTGGACAGGGTGGTTCACAGGGAGAACCCCTCTCCCCATCCAATAAATACATGAAAATGATTCTAGTCAAAACCTCAGTATCTACAGGGTGAGATAGAAGAGCCCAGGTCCTACCAGGCTACAGATCAGCCCCTAGACAGTGAATCCTACCCAAGGTACAGCCACCCTAAGAAGGCTTTTCCTGGTGCCAGGAAATTAGAGCCTCATCTAATTCTATGTACAATCATAAGAGCCCTCTCTAGGCCTTGGTGACAGGGTCTAGGCAAAGGAGGGCTGGCCTATCATCTACACGGCAGTCGGTCCAGGCCTCCATTAAGAATGGACGCCCTCTGGCTTGGCCCAGGCTGAGTGCCCAGAGGCCTGTCCTGGCTCCGAGGCCAGTGGGCTGGGGCTGGGCTGTGGCTCCCTACCTCCACCTCGCACTCATACTCAGAAGCATCGAGCAGAGTGACTCGGCAGACGGCGCTCTTGTACTTCTTGGCAATCTTCTGGGGTGACTTCTGGGCCTTGCTGGGTGTGGTCCTCTCTGACAGGCCATCGGCCTCCCCGTAGTCCTTCTCCTCCATGTCTAGGCTCTGCAAGTCCAACCAAGGGAAGGATTTGGTCAATGAGCTTGACACCATAGCATTTCATCCAAATGAGATGCAATGAGGAAGCAGCTGGAGCTAAGACAGACTCCAAAATGAGAGCCATGGCCCTCTAAGAACACCCCCAGGTGACACCCCCGTCTAAAGTGCAGGAGGAGAGTCAGCACTGCGTACAATGGGTGGGTTCATAAGAGGGGTCCACTGCGTCCCTGCAGGCAGAAGCATCCCACAGAACCAAACCCAGAGGCCAGAGCTATCCTTTCTCCTTAGACAAACAGTGCATGAGTTACCAGGGCTTGGTCTCCTCCTTCCCAGTCTGTCACTGGGCCAAGCATGAGGTTTTGTTGTTGTTTAGTCACTAAGTTGTGTTCGACTTGTTTGCAACCCCATGGATTGTAGCCCCTGCCGGGGTCCTCTGTCAATGGGATGTCCCAGGCAAGAATACTGGAATGCGTTGCCATTTCCTTCTCCAGGGGATCTTCCCGACCCAGGGATCAAATCTGAGTCTCCTGCATTGGCAGGTGGGTTCTTTACCACTGAGCCACCAGTGGCTAGGACTGACCTAATGGAAGGAAGGGAGGTCAGAGTCCTGCATATCAGTCCTAACTCTGCAACAGATAACCTCAATGATATTGGCTGGGTTACCTGTTGTGAATTAAGGGAGGTGTGAATTCAATGGCTAGATGACCCCCCCCCCACCAAATCCTTTGTCTCTTTATTATTTTGTTTGTTTTAAGTTTTTCTTTTTTGACTGTGCTAGGTCTTTGTTGCAGTGAGCAGGCTCTTTAACTGCAGTGTGGGCTTAGCTGCTCTGTGCATGTGGGATTTTAGTTTCTTTACCAGGGATCAAACCTGCGTCCCTTGCATTGGAAAGCATATTCTTAACCACTGGACCACCAGGGAAGCCCCTCCTTGTCTCTTTAGATGATGAATTTTGCTCTGGAGTCACACCAGGCCTGCCCAGCTAGAATGGACAGCTTGAGGGAATAGGAAAATGAGGTTGAAGGAACACAGATTTTTCAACATCAGATCTAGATTTGACTTGGGACTTCCCTGGCAGTCCAGTGGTTAAGACTCTATGTTTCAACTGCAGAAGGCGTGAGTTCAGTCCCTGGTCAGGGAACTAAGATCCTGCATGCCATGTAGTGCAGCCAATATAGATAGACAGATAGGTAGATAGATAGACACAGATTTGACTTGCACTTCTGTCACTTTATGCTTCCCTGGTGGCTCAGATGGCAAAGAATCCACCTGCAATGTGGGAGACCTGGGTTTGATCCCTGGGTTGGGAAGATCTCCTGGAGGGGGGCATGGCCCTCCTCCAGTATTCTTGCCTGGAGAATCCCCATGGACAGAGGAGCCTGGCAGACTACAGTCCATGGGGTCACAAAGAGTTGGATGTGACTGAGCGACGAAGCACACAGCACTTTATAGCGATGTGACTCCATCCTGCTGAGGCTCTGTTTCCCCCACTGTAACGTGGGGAAATGAACAGTTATCTCCTGAGGTCCTGGAGAATAAAATGTAAAAACGAACACGATGGCCCCTGCACAGTGCTTCGCACGTCGTGGGTCAACAGTACACCCTGGTTCCCTTCTTTCCCCGCTCCCGGGCACACACCTGTTCTGCAGGCCGAGCGTCCTGCTGGGGCGGCTGCTTCTCATTGGAGTTGGCCTCGAGATGGCCGTGGCCCACGGGGGTCACAGGGGTGGTCGCTGCAGCGGCTGCTTCAGGCTGCTGCGGGGCCTCCTCCTGAGCCTTCTTCACCTCAGAATCAGGGCCTGTCTCTGTTGTCATGGTGACCAGCACGCCTGCATTGGCATGAAGGAGAGAATGTGATGAGAGAGAGGGGCAGCGAGGGCATGACAGAACAGAGCGAGGGGGACAGGAACCACACGCCGAGAGAGACAGATGGAGACAAATGGACAAAGAGCCACAGAGAGAAGGGGGAGGAGGGAGAGACAGAGGAAGGGAGGATGGGGAGAGAGTCCAAAGAAGTGAGGGGTCAGCGGCAGCAGCTGAGGTCACAGACCCCCACCCACCCTTTGCCCATATAGCTCCTCAGGGACTCCAGTCTCTTGGCCCAGGTCTGGAATCAGGGCCCTTCCTGGGGACAAGGAGAGTCTCTCCAGGGGGCCCCACTCTGCCAAGAGCACCAGGAACAGTCAGGGACCACCGCCAGGCAGGCCCTGGGCCCGGCTGTCCCTCCTACCACAGCACCTGGCACACGGCAGCCCCTCAGCCAATGCTGGATAAACTGAACTCGACCCAAAGAGCCCTAGGCTCCCAGTCCTTCCAGCTCCAACATTAGGCAAGGCTCTTCATGGCCCAAGCCTCAATAACTGCTGCCCCCTGACTCCACGGGATGCGGTCAGGATGGATCTAAAGGGGTAAGACAGGTCCTCTTAACAAACGCATAGCCCTGATGATGTCAAAGACGGAGATATGGGCTCAGGCCCCACGTCTGCTACAAATGGGCAGTCAGCTCGTCTCACTAGGACTCATCCCAAAAGCGAGGGACTCAGAAATTATCTCTGCGACAGACTATTCTTATCATTTCCCCCTTGAAGCAGGAAATGAGATTTCAGAGAATCAAGGACCTACTGCCCAGCTGCTCTTTGGAATAAGCAAATTGCAAAGAGAGAAAAGGAGAGAGAGAGAGAATGGCATGGTCCCACTTATATATATAAAAATATATATATAATTATATATAATATAATTTATATTATATTTAAATTATATTTAAAATTCATATTATATATTATATTTTGTAATATATTTATATATAATTATATTATAAAATTTATATATATAAATAGTACCACACCATTCTCTCTTTCTCTCCTTTTCTCTCTTTGCAGTTTGCTTATTCCAAAGAGCAGCTGGGCAGTAGGTCCTTATAAACCCCAACAATCTCAACATCTTAGTGCTTGTACGCATGTAGTAAAAGATCTGGAAGGATACTCACTAAGCTGGTAAGAGAGGTCAATAATTCGGAATTAGGTAGAGAAGAAAAAGTTCCATAGGGCATGATAAGAGAGGGAACTTCATTTTTAACTTCATATACTTTGGAATTACTTGTATAATTTTAAAAATACACACACACACATATACATATATTTAACTCACAAGTTGTTTGTTTTTAGGAAAGCAAAAGAAGCCATTTCTGATCCCCTTCGGTGAAAACACATCTCTCAAAAAAAAAAAAAAAAAAAACAACAGTTTGGAGCTAAAACCTGGAAACAGAAATGAGCAGGAACCCTCACCTGCTGAGTCTAGAGCCTTCTCTAAATCCATCACTTTAAAAGAGAAAGATCCAGATGAGATTTGGCAGGTCCCTTCCCCACCCCACCCACCGTGGGGGCCTTTGACAGGCAGATGCCAACAGATACAGGATCCACCCTGGGCTGAGCACATGCTCCAAGCCCCCATCTTATTACCCCCACTGCCTTTAGGAGCCACCAGCCCCGCCCAAAGCAAAGGGCACTGAACAGAAAGTCAAGGGCCCTGAGCACCCCCACTCAGCCACCCAACGTCTCCAGGGCCCAAGATAGGTCATGAGCATCCTCATTCCCCACCTTATGGATAATGAGCCGAGCGCTTTGTAAGCTGGAGCTTGTAGCACAAATGAGAAGGTCTGGTGTTATGGATGCTGTTGTTAAGAAGATGAGGAGGAAAGGAAGGCCTTGGTCCACGTGGCCTCATCCCCACCCAGAAATGCTTTCCACTCACATCATTACCCTGGGCTTTATGGTTATAACTTAAAGCCATCGTTAAATAAAAGCTCTGTTGCTTACATGACGCTAAGTGCTGACTCAGTGCCAGAACACAAAGCCACAGAGCTGCTCCAGGGGGATGGCGCACAGCCTCATGAGGTCAAACTGAGATGAATCTGCCCGATCTGGATTTCTTCTAAGCCTGCACTGGAGATATCAGGCATTATGCTAGATAAGGCCTACAGGGAAGAACTCTTCAAATAAATGCCTGCTTAATTTTGCTTCAAAAAAAAAAAAAAAATCCACAGACTAATCTGTATATTTTGTGCTGGGAGAAGCAGAATCCACACACCCCTCATGGGTTCAGGCAGCCCAGAGGCTCCAGGACATCTCCTCCTGCCTCTGCTTCAGTCCTCATTTCAGCCTGGACTCGCTGAACCTTCACCAGGGCCTGCATCATCTTGGAAATAGCCAGCCAAGTAATCTTAAATAAATATCCCAGGCTTTCACCGCCCAGGTCTCCAGCAGAGGCTGCTGGCATGACTGCTCGGTGCTGGCAGAACCCACAGATGAGAGGAGCTGGAAGCTTCTGAGATAATTCAGTCTCCTCCTCTTCTTTTACAGGTGAGAGCCAGAGAGCAAAAGGGGCTCGAGCAACAGTCATTTTCTCAGACAGGTTTTCCCTGGTCCCTCCCACCCACTCTCCTCCTCACCCAGCCTCCTGACTCCCCAGACCCCAGCTCCGGGTCCATTATTCTTCCCGCTGCACTCTGATGCCTCAGGCAAACCTCAACAGAATCTCAGAGGAGGAGAAAGCACTCAGCCCCGGGCTGGGAGCCAAGGCAGCAGCATGAGCCATGGACAAACCCTGTGGCCAGGGGCTGGTGAGATAAAAGATGGTGTGTCTGCTCTAGAGAGTGAAAAGACGTGATGTACAAAATCACGGAGGACACCTGAGTGAAAAGCATGACACACAACAGTTTGTACAGATCGACCCTCTTTTACCTAATACACACGTACAGATACAGAAAATTCAGCAAAGGGGACTTCCCTGGTGGTCCAGTGACTGAGACTCTGCACTCCCAACGCAGGGGGACCAGGTTCAATCCCTGGTTAGGGAAAACTAGATTTCCCCATGCCACAACTAAGAGTTCTCATGCTGTAACTAGAGATCCCAAGTGCTATAAATAAGACCAGGTGCAGCCAAAAGGATAAATACTTTAAGAAAAAAAGAAAATTCAGCAAAATATTAACTATGGCTGTTTCTAGAAGGCGGGTATACAAATTATTTTGTTTCTTCTTTCTGTTTAACTGTAGTTCTCGTTTTTCTCTACTACACTTGGAGATTTCTTGAATGATTTTAAAAAAACAACTAGAAGTCAAAAAATAAATGTTTCCAATGCACATGGTCTGGTATGACAGGATGAGACAGAGATAAATAAAATCTGTTTAAACCTAAAAGAAAATTTGTGAATTAAAAAGAAAAATCACATTATTATTTTTTAAATCTGTGATGAGGAGAACCTTCTTCATCTCACAAGTCTGGGGATAATGGCATGGTTCTCTCACTGGGGCCCAGAAAGTGAGCCAAGAACCTGACCTTGGCTTCTGCCACAGCTAGTCACATGGGCACAGTTCTGCCCAGGACCAGGTCAGCACAGACTGATGGAACCCACTGGGCGGACAAGCTGCCCAGGCACTGCAGCGGACCCAGAGGACCGTGTGCTGGTTCCCATGGAGCTCCCTGCCACATGGGAGGTTGATACTCACCCAGAATGTGACATAGATTTGCCCGTGTACATTTCAGCCTCTAGAAGATTCTAGGACCTGGTGATTAGCAGTATGGCCTGGGGTTTCCAAGGAAGACTTATAGGGTAGAGAGTGCAGGGTGAGCTGGAGTTAGGTTTTGAAAAGAGGGAGACTCTAGACAGGTGATGGCAGGGAGGACATTTGGACTAGGTCACCATGTGGGCAAATGCCCAGATGTGGGAACAAGAAGGGATGTGCAGAGGACAGGGAGTCTTGACCTCTTGTTTTTTTCATATCTAGTTATTTGGCTGCACTGAGTCTTAGTTGTGGCATGCAGACTCTTAGTTGCCATATGTGGGATCTAGTCCCCTGACCGGGAATTGAACTCTGGCCCCGTGTGTTGCGAGCGTGGAGTCTTAGCCACTGGACCACCAGTGAAGTCCCGGCGTTGACAACTTGACTTCTTGGAATAAGAAGCCTATAAATGTGAGCTCCACACAGGCTGGCAGGAGGAATAGGTTTGAGTCAGGGAGAAATGAAGAAGCTGGAGGTGGATGGGGTGGGGGGCGGTGTGGGGGACGGCAGCTTTGCAAGACTCAGAAATGTTACTCTGCTGCAAAGGGTAAGACTCCTGTCACCGAGCCATTGCAGGCCAGGCCTAGCGTCAAAGACCCTATGCATAGTCATCCCATGGACCCCTCCATGCAGGGCAGCAGGGCCAGAGGCAGACCCAGGTCAGTGAGACCTAGAACCCTCCCCCACTAGCTCCCTCTGGGACACTGGGCAAGTGACTTCACTCCTCTGAGCTTAGGTCATCTCAACCCTAACACAGAGATATTCCTCCCTCCTTCTCAGGGGGGTGATGGAGATTCGGGAAAATAGCATAAAGAGGGCACCGAATAAAACAACCCTGAGAAGATCCAGAATGACAAGCAGTAATGGGAAGCCAGAGTGGGAAGTGGTCTGCGAAGCTGGGGTTTAGAAGTGCCCACCCTGAGACGTCCCTGGTGGTCCAGTGGTTAAGACTTGGCGCTTCCACTGCAGGGGGCACAGGTTCAATCCCTGGGCCATGGTGGGGGAACTAAGATTCCACGTGCTGCATGATGAGGCCAAAACACACACACACACAAAAACCCAACAACAACTGAAAAAACAAAAAAAGAAGTGCCCACCCAGAACAGATGGAGAGAGAGACAGAGGCCAGCAAAGCCTGACTGATGACACTAACATATGAAAACCCGAACGCACAGGATTAGAAAAGGGAAAGGTCAGCCAAAGAAGGAAATGCTGACAGTGGCTGCGCCAGTCCTGTCTGGAGGTGAGGGGCCCAGTGAGGCCCAGCGTGCTTGCCTGGCCCCCTCTGGGGCCAGCTCAGCAGCCTGTCAGCCTCTGACACTCTTCAACATTGCAACCACAGGCTGGCTCCCCGGGCTCGCTTTCCGGGGGCACTAAGCAGGCTTCAGATGCTGTGGCTTTCCATCTGGGCCGCCTAGAGGGAGAGGGTGTCTCTGCCCGGAAGAGGCAACACCCACTTGGCCTGCGGTTGTACCCCCACATTAAAAGTGAATCGACTGGTTTATACATCAAGCTCTCCCACCAGGGTTAGTGTGACTCAGCACCTCTGGGTCCAGTAAATTGGATTTGTTCTTTTTCTCCAGCTCTACTTCCACCCAGGTCCAACCCACTCTCAGCTCCTGTCTGCATGGCGGCTCCATCTCTTCCACGGTCCCTTTAGCCACGTAGGCTCTCCTAGGGCTTATTCTCCACAGAGGAGCCACAGTTACGGTCCAAATGGATGTCCTCTTTAAAACCCCAATGACCTCCCATCAAAATAAAATGCAAATTCCTTACCAAAGCTCCAGGTCTCTGCATAAGGCCTCTGCTTAGCTCCCCTACTGCCACCATCACTGTGACAGAAGTGAGACACAGATTCTCTGTCTGCACCTCAGTCACGCCAGGCTTGCCCCTGTCTTGGGGCTTTGCCCTTATTGCTCCCTCCGTGTGGAAGGTGGGCTTGTCCCCTGTCTCTTGGTAGCTCTCACCCTTCGGATCTCAGTTAATGTGCCTCTTGACCACTCTGTCTAAAGTGGGTCCCTCCTTCCTTTTTTTTTTTTTTTTTTTTGGTTACAGCTGATTTTTTGGTTTTGCTTTATTCTGTTTTTGCCATCTTAACCACCTTTAAGTGTAACAATTCGGGACAATAATCACATTCACAGTGTTGTATAACAAACACTACTATCTACTTTCAAAAATTTTTACCACCCATCAAAAATAAACTTTACGCCCATGAAGCAAGCATGTGTTTCTTCATAAGTTCACAAATTGTTTCTACTCCTTCTCTAGAACGTAAACTCCACAAAGACAAAACTTTATGTCTTGGAGATTCCTTGGTGATCCAGGGGTTAGGATTCCTGTGCATGCACTGCAACGGGCCTGGGTTCGATCCCTGGTCAGGGAACTAAGATCCTGCAAGCTGTGCAGCATGGCCAAAAGACAACAAAAACCTTTATCTGTCTCATTTGCCATTTTCCCCAGGGCTTAGAGCAGTTCTTGATAAATAACAATGACAAAGCTAACATTTATAGAGTTTGCTATTTACCAGGCCCTGATCTAAGCATTTTACATCATTTAATCTTCATAATAACCCATAATAGGTCCTCTCAATATCTCCATTTTACAAAAGAAGGAACTAAAGCACTGAGAAGTGAACTAACTGGCCCAAGATCGTGCAGCTAGTAAACAGCAGTGTCAGAATTCAAACCCACGGAGCCTGGGGTCAGATGGATAAATGGAAAAACACATGGGTGATGGGTGGATGGAACAGCAATGAGACAAGTCAAAAGACCTGGGCTGCACTCACCTCAGGAGCCTTCCTGGCTACCAGCCAGCCAGTCTGTCCTGACAACTTATCAGACTTTTGGATGGAAAAGCAGCTGACTTTTCCATCCAAACTCCTGATATTATCATCCTTATTTGACTGATGAGGACACATGGGCCCAAAGATGCCTACCGATTTGCCCAAGGTCATAATACTGTGCCAAGACTCTCTGACTCTGAAGTCCATCCCACTACATGACATTCCAGCAGCCTCAGGGGGTTCGTCTGTACTAATTTCTCCCAGGGGTAAAACTGGCTAAGGAAAAACTTCCCAAGATTAAAAGGCAAATACACTGAGAAGAGCAGAAGTTAGAATCAGGACCACTGTTTGTTGTTTCAGTTCTGCCACTTCCTATCTGATGGGTCTTGGGCGAGTCACTTCCCCTTTGTGAGCATCAGTTTCTCCATCTGTTAAACAGGGAGGAGAGGACCTAATCGCACACTTCAGAGCAGGGCCCTGTAGAGAAAAAGGATGTTTCAGAGAACAAAAGGACTTTGAAATGCAAAAGTTACAGTCACGCTAAAGACAAGGGAGCGTGTATCACAGATGTTTATGACATGTGTTCTGGAAGCGTGTCTTTGCATACATATGCACTGCAGTGGAACCGCGTGAGGGCACGCACAGCCACGAGTATCCACGGTCATGAACAATCACTCCCCAGCCACGAAGGCTCTCTTCTAAATCTGAGACACTGACAACTTCTGTCCAGACGGTCGTGGGAATTCTGAACCAGGCAGGAACTCACAGTAGGAAGGAGTAGAGAGAGGAAGAAGGAACAGGGTGTGGAAAATGCCAAAACAAAGAGAATGCTAGGCAGAAAGTGAGAGTCTTCTATTCTGAAAGATGTTTTCAATGATCATGGTTACCGAGATCATCCTTTCTTTTGGGGAAGTCACGGAGCACATCTTTCCCATTCCCCTAGGACCAATTCCTGGGCTGTTGATCCCCATGTGCACCCCCAGAACCATGTCCCACTCAAAGAGCCAGGAGGCTGAGCTTTTGGACTGTCCTTTGAACTCCTTTGCCTGCTGACCTCTGGTTGCCTTTGGTCAACGGGAGGCACTGGCAGGAGGTCAGAGAGTGGAAGCAGAGCGGGGAGGTATATCTCCCCAGTCGCCCTCCCTGGGGTTCTAGTGGTGGCTGAGCGGCTCTGTGACAGCTCCATGCACAAGCCCAGTAACACCAGTCCCTCCCTCTGTTCATTCAGGCCGAAGGGAGCTAATAGTTTCTGTCACCGTGAGTTTGTGGGTCCCCCTCGTGGGTTCCCTTAATCCTGCCCACAGCTTTCTTAACATCTCCAAGTTAAAGCATCTGAGTGGAATTCTGTTTTCTACCAGAATCTGACTGATACACCGTGCTGTGTGCTAAGCCGCTTCAGTCACGTCTGACTCTTTTGCAGCCCTATGGACTGTAGCCCACCAGGCTCCTCTGGCCATGGGATTCTCCAGGCAAGAATACTGGAGTGGGTTGCCATTTCTTCCTCCTCCAGAGGATCTTCCTGACCCAGGGATTGAACCTGAGTCTCTTATGTCTCCTGCAGGCAGGCAGGTTCTTTACCACTAGCGCCACCTGTGACTGATATACCACCTGACACTAAGTAGATAACACGAACTAGAGAGGGAGGGGAGGAGAAATTGGAAAGAGGCAGTATAGTCTAATGGTTAAGGACGGACTAGGCGACCAGGAGACCTTCTTGCATTCTCCCTCAATCTCACTGGGCCTCAGTGTCTTCATCTGTAAATCCACGATGATAATCTTACCCACTTACTAGGTTTACTAAGAAAACTGAATTAGACCAAACTGAAATTTGGCTCGTAAAGCACTTCCAAGCCAAAGCCCACAGTGAGTACTCAAGAAATATTAGAAACTCTCATCGTCTAAAGGCTCAAAGGTTAACAAGAGCAGAAATTACAGACTTTTGTGTTTTTTTGGCTTTTTAGGGGGTTCTCTGTGTTACACCATTTCCTACTATGAGCCTGTACTACTTTTGGAGTCAGAAAAGAGAAAGAAAAGAATTAAAAGAAAAAATACAGTGAGAGAAAGAGAGACTATGAAGATTTATTCTTCTCCCTCTGGGGATGATGTTAACTCCCATTGGGATCTCCCCAGTACAGAACATTCACTTCCTTGAGTGACAATCTCCAGGTGGACATGAATGAAATGACCACCCGTGAGGAGGGAGGAGGCGGACTGTGCCGCCTCCCAGCCAGGCCTCTGATGGAGCTCGAGGGGTAGAAACAGGAGCTAGGCCCGCAGTCATTCCTACGCGGCAGGGCGGAGACGGCAATTTGTCAGAGGCCGGTGGTACCCATGGGCACCGCATTAAATAAAATCAAGCCATGTGAAGAGGCTGCCACCCGTCAGCACTGGCTTCTTGCCCAAAGGTCTCACGTGCCACTATGGAGCCACAAACTGGTGTGCCATTGTAGGCCGGGGACCACGTGACATGCCCAAACTGCAGAGTAAACTGCATCAGAAAGGAGAAAAGCCTCCTACTTGGTCCACATGGATGACTGCAGAGGCAGAGGAGACCTCCCTGGAGCGGGACACCCTCTGAGAGCCGGACCATGAGCTGGCTGCCTTCTGGGCTTTGTTACCTTTGAGCTCCACCAGGGCCACATGAGATGGGTGGGTTTATTCCCCCAGCAGGCGGGGCTGGCCAAGGTCACATGGCTTGTCAGTTCGAGTTGAGCAGGGACTCGGACCCAGGTCTGCTGGCTCACGGCTCCATGCTCTTCCCCCTCAAACCTGCTACATCCCACTTGCTGTCAACCGTGTAACCAAAGCTACTGTTGCTCTGGATGTGGAAATAATAACAGCAGTATCAAGCCCTCCCACGTGCCAGGTGCTTTACAGCCTAAAGGATCCTTTCATCATCATCACTTCGCTTGGACCTCACCGATCAGCAGTTGGTGAGAGGGAGCGGGGAACTGCAGTAACAAACATGGCTTTGGATCAGTGTCCTTGCCCCTTGGGGCTCCGCTGAGAAGGGAGGTGAGGAGGGGAAAGAAGCCCAGAGAAGCAGGGAACCCTCCCCAGCAACCCTGTGCAATCTCACAGTTTCTCAGTCTCTCACTTGATTTTCTTGTTTAAACACTACGAGAGTTCACGGTCAGCGTTATTTAGAATAGAGTAAAATTGGAAACAACTTTAAATGTCCATCAACCCCCTGTTGATGGCCAAATGAACTAGGATTTATCCTGTGAAAAAGGAATTACAAAAGTATTACATATCTAGTGTGAACATTTGGGGGATGGGGTTTAGATGCACTGACACAGAAAGATGTTGGCACATAGAATGAAAAAAATCTAACTTGTAAAACAATAATGCAATTTATGGTCCCATTCCGGTTTGCATGCTTATTGTTTATGTAGGCATGGAAAAAAATCTAGGCACCATCCTGTTGTCATTGGCTACCTCTGGAGAGAAGGATTTTGGTTGGGAAAACAAGGAAAGAGTATGCTTTTAAATGATTAGGATTTATCACATAATTCTTTTGTAATTAAAACAAGAAAAAGTAAGTATTTTTAAAAAGGTTTGTCGGGGTCAGTCATTCATTCCCCATAGTACCTGCTATTTCCACCTGTTCTCTTCCAATCTGTACCTATGGTCAGATCTAATTTTATATCATTTTAATCTGAGTGCTCGTGGTTTGGGGTTTTTTTCCATTTAACATTAAATTGTATCGGGGAACCTTCCTAGGAGTCCAGTGGTTAAGACTCCAAGCTTCCACTGCAGGAGGGGTGGGTTCGATCCCTGATTGGGGAACTAAGATCCCACGTGCCCCACAGCACGGCAAAAAAAAAACAAAAAACATTTACTATATCAGAAATATTTCCACATTATTATATCATCATTATCATCACATCTAACATTCTTAGGTACTTCTCTGTGTGCTGGTTCCTATGCTAAGGATCTTACATACCCAAAATCATTTAATCTTGATGACAAGCTTAAAAACAGGTACTTGGTATAGATCAGTCTTGTGGACTCTGTGGGAGAGGGAGAGGGAGAGGGTGGGGAGATTTGGGAGAATGGCATTGAAACACGTGTAATATCATGTATGAGACGAGTCGCCAGTCCAGGTTCGATGCACGATGCTGGATGCTTGGGGCTGGTGTACTGGGACGGCCCAGAGGGAGGGTATGGGGAGGGAGGAGGGAGGAGGGTTCAGGATGGGGAGCACGGGTATACCTGTGGCAGATTCATTTCGATGTTGGGCAAAACTAATACAATATTGTAAAGTTTAAAAATAAAATAAAATTAAAAAAAAAAAAACAGGTACTTGGATTATCCATATTACAGATGGGGAAATTGAGGCTTAAGAAGATGAACTGACTTGCCAAGTCCTCACAGTCAGTAAGGATAGAAATGAGACTTATGCTCTGGTCTGTCTCTGGTCCTCGCTGCGCACCTCTCCATCCTACTCCCCTTCAAGATACTGACCAGTGAGTAAGAAGAATGTGCCAAGTAGGGATGAGAAGACCCTGGTCCTGGTCTTCCTACCTGCATGACCTTGGACAAGTCACTTGCCATCTGCTTTGCCCACTCCATCAATTCCTTCACCAGACAAGCATTTGCAAACCACTCAGCCACGCGCTGAGGACAGAACAATGAATAAAACATGAACACTGCCCTCCAAGAGATGACAGCCTGGCCTGAATCTCTTCACGCGGGGGAAGGCTCTAACCCCTGTCCCGCCTCTGTCACCGCGACATGAAATGAATTGAAGAAAAGATGCCGAGGAACCTGACGAGTGCACAGCTCCATACACTTCGAGGGTAAGTATTTCTGCGGCTGTTCACGGCTGCATATTATTTTATCCACTGGATGTTCCAAAACGCTCTCAATCATTCCCCTATTGTTGGGCACTTAGTCCCAATTTGCTGCTATTATGGAAGAAGCTCTGATGCAGATTCAGCCAAAGGAAATTATGCAAAAGGGAAAAAAAAAAAGCCAGATGCACAAAGACGAAGCTGCGCAACCTTCAGAATGACTGAAGGGAGATGAGTCCTTCATCTTAAACTTCTGAAGCTGCAAACCAAACTCGTGCCCTTCCCCCACCCCATGGCCTTCCCCACCCTAAGCTGCTCCTCCCAAAACCCTCCGAGGGGACAGCTTAGTGTGGTTTCAACCTCCCTCCCTCCCCAGCCCTCCAGGTCCAGAGGGCTGATGTCTTTCCTGCAAAGCTGAGCCCGTCCCTTCCTCGTGGTTCTTACCAAAGGGACCTTCCCAGACCTGGTTCTGTCCTGCCCCAATGCAGGCCCCATGCAGATCAAATACCTGCAAAGGTTCCTGGAGCGTCCAGGCTCCTGGGGAGGAAAGTGATGTTAGCCAAGTCCCTGTGGCATGCCAGCACTGCACTAGGTTCTTTACGTAACAACCCTAACGTGGTCTCCTTGAGACAGGCGCGCTTGGCCACACTTTACAGATGAGGAAACTGAGGCTCAGATCAGCTAAGTGAGAGCCCAAGGGCACGTGACTAGGACACAGTGGAGCTGCGACTAGAGCTCAGGCCTGGCAGATTCCAGAGTTTTGTCAAAGACCCAAAGACAAGCTGACTTTCTGAATCACCTCCCAGCGCCCCCAGCCCCCTGCACCATCTGCTGCAGGCACACCAGACCACCCGTTCTTCAAACACGTCCCCATTTCCCTTCCCTCTGGCCCAGGAGAGGGGGTGCCCTTCCCCCCACAGCTATCAAAATTCCACTTGGCTTTTGGTGCCCAGTGCCAAGGCTGCAATCTCCTTGAAGCCTTCTCTGATCACCAGAATAGGAATCCACGCCTACAGAGGCAATAGCTTATCCCTCACCTTCCCTGTGCCATGTCTGTGTCTCTCCAGGCTAGACTGGGAGCCCGGGGAGGACAAGGATGCTTCACCAGAGGCCGTATAGGATCAGCAGCAGGTACTCAGGGAATATTTTTCAAATTGAACAAAACTGAGTATGACCTCTGAAAAGAAATTTTGGGCTGCTGGCATGGCCATGGGGAAAGTAGCTCCACCTCACACTGCCTGGATTTAAATCCTGGCTCCCCCACAACCGAGCTGTGTGACCTTGAGCAACTGTCTTTTCCTTGCTAAGCCTCAGTTCCCTTCATCTGTAAAATGGGAGGAAGAAGGATTTTTGCCTCAAAGGGCTTGTGAAGATTGTATGAGTGGCACAGTTAAGCCCTTAAAATGGTGCCTGGCATGTAGTAAGTGCTTGATAAATGTTGGCTGCTACTATTCTTACCCACAAGCCTCCCGCCCACAGAGGAAGCGGTGCCAGCCTGCTCCCACCCCTACCCGCCTACCCATGCACAAGTCCCCTCCCCACCGGGCCTCCTCCTCACAGTCCCAGCTGGTGCGCCTGCATTCCCTCCTTTGTATGTTCTGGTCACTGGGTTCCTGTCTAGTGTGGCGGGAGTGAGTGTCAGGGCCAGCCAGCCTTATAGCCAACCAGTCTTCCCCAGCACCCAATGGGAGCACAGAGTCCAGAGCACCCTCACTGCTGGGGGATCCTGGCCAGGAAGCAGAAAGCCATGGCCAGTCCCTCTCTCAGGCTTCTGGCCAGTACCTTTCTGCCCCCTACCCCTCAGGACTCCAGGAGCACTCAGGCCACCCTTGCCTCACAAAACCCAACCCACCCTTGAACTCTCCACCAGGACCAGTCCTGGCACATCAGTTCTCTGGCTCTGCTGGACACCAACCTGGTACTCCCAGACCTTGCTCCAGGTACAATGCCAAGGTAAAGAGAGATGCTCTAGACTCAGCCACACTCTTTCCAGCTGTGCAACCTTAGGCACGTGACACAACCTCTTTGAGCCTTAGTCATGTGTAAAAAGGATAATAATAGCACCTACCTGTCAGAGTTGTTGGGAGATAATGCAAAGCATACAGTCAGTACTCAATAAATGTCCTCATTCTGATTGTATAATCACTGGTATTACTCCAGATGGAGATTATTATCCACTTTTAATAAATGGGGGCACAGAAGCCCAGACAGGCTCACCCGGATGACCTAGCTGGAGCAACACAGAGGCCCCTCCCACCTCAGCAGCCTAGGCGGGAGACCCTCTCCACTGCTCTTGGGGGCTCAGGCCCAGAACATGCCTGGGCACCCAGCATCCTCTTGGCTCTGGATACTTACAAGAGGGACCAGGGCTCCAGGCCGACTATGCCTCAGCCCTTGCCCCTTAACTGGGACAAGGCAGCCTGGCAGCTGAGGCAGCCTGGCCTTGCTTTCTCACCTTTTGGGGTCAAGGGCTGCGAGACCAATGTAAGTCCCCCTCTAGAAGGCAGACTCAGGCTCCAGGCTATAACGCCAGCCCATCAGAGTCCTGTGTATGGAATGGCCACGGCAATAGGGAGGCAGGCATTTGGGCTACAAGAAACCCAAACTCGTTAGAGGATATGGGTACCTTAGTGCTGGCTCTCACACCCATTTGCCTGTGACCTTGGACAAGTCATTCCTCCTTTCGAGGCCTCAGTCAATGTTTCAGTATTTCCTGAGTGAGCCCTCTGGGACCAGGAAAGGCTCTCGTGCCAGTTCTGGGAAGCAGCTCTCCATGGAGCTCACTGAACTCAGGCTCAGGGAACCGCACATGGCCCAGGGAGGGTTTTAATGGGAATAGGCCTCTTGCACTGATCTCCTCCAGGACTGCTTCGAGGGGCCCCTTAGGAGCCATGCTCTGCGCACACACAAATACGGCACATGGGGTCACGATAGGTATGACCTCAGACTGGCCAGTGGAAGCCGGCTTCATCCCTGCACAGAACTGGCAGAGCCTCCCTGGGCCACGGCGGCTCAGAGAGGAGGCTGGCACAGGCTGCCTCTGCCGCAGGCTCCATATGAAGGAACGGGTGGGCAGGCGGGTACACAGTCGCCTCTGTTCTCCACATCCTTGCCCAGGACAGACAGCCCCACTTCCTCCAGGGGTATCATTCGAGGTCCCGAGCCTTCAGCCTGGCCTGGTGGCTACTGAATCTGGAAGACTCCTAATGCTGGGAGGTGGGGGAGAGACGAAGCAGCTGTAACCCCACCCAGCGCTGGAGAGGTTATAAACCTAGCCCTCTTACACTCCCACCTCTGGGTACAGAGGAGGAGATATGAAGTGATGACAGGAACAAACGGTAGTGTCTCTCTCCCATCAAGGTATTCTCAGAGCTTGCGGGGGTTGGCGGGGGGCGGGGGGGGGTGGGGTGGTGAGTGCGGGGAAGGAGGTGGTCAAGGACCACAACCGGTAGCCGCGAAGGAGACCGGTATCCTCAGAACTCCTTCCTAGGCCTTGTCCAGCCTCCTAAGCCATACCTCTGCCAGACAGTGGCCTTAGATCTGATAAGCATCCTGGTGGCTGCAGTCACTTGCACCCCCAGCCCCGCGCAGCCACATACCATGCCTGCCCCCCAAGAACCCAGCCTCAGGGGCCCTCAGATATCCCCCAAGTGAGAAGGTGCCAGGCACAACTGGGACCCACAAGTCTTCTCCCTCTAACGTGTCAATGCCAGGCCAGAAACCAGGTGGTCCTAGAGCCAAGTTCTACCCCCTAGCTTTGGGAGACATGGAAGGGAGGTAGGATGGGGAATGAGCCAGAGTGGAGGAAGGTCTGCACCCAGAGGATAAGTGAGGACCAGAGCTCCCCAGCAACCCAGGCTCCAGTCAAGAGACTGTCTTGCAGCGCCTGAAGCCCGGAGGAAATATCCAGAGGGCTCTGGGCCTCCTCTGAGGCGTCAGGAGTGGTCTCCGAGTGGGGAGAACAGGAGTGGGCCAGCCCGGCACCCACCCAGCAAACATTCATCCTTACAGCAAGCCTCAGCTCCCCGCCTGCCCACCTCTCTCGCCCGGGAGGCTGCAGACCCGGGAGGTCGGGAGGACCAGCTAGGACCGCCCCCACACTGGCCGGAGGGCCGACAGCCTGCAAACTCAGTTCCTGCCGGTCTGTCCCCCACTCTCTGTCCTCCCCCAGGGCTGAAGGCTGGGCCTCCGGGTAACGAGCCCCCGGCCCATCCCCACCCAAACCCACCCACGCCCCCCCGTGCCACCTGATCGCCGGCACGTGCCTACCTGGGCCTGGGGGTCCCCATCTCGGGCGCGCGGGGCGGGGGGCGCCCCCTCGGCTCCTGCGAGCCGGCAGGCCGCGGGGCGGGGCGGGCTCTGCGGAGCAGCCTGTTCCGCGACACCCCCGCCCGCTGATGGATGCCGACTGCAGCAGCAGCGGCGGCGGCGGCGGCGGCGGCTCGGCGTGCGCCGGGGGCTGGGCACCGTGCCCACAGCCCCGGGCCTGGCGCCCGCCGCGCGGCCCGCCCCCGCCCCCGCCCGGCCTCCGCGCCTAGCCCGGGGGCCGCCGCCGCGCGCCCGCCTGCTCCCTCGCGGCGGCCCGGCCCCTGCCTCCGCCTTCTCCCCGCCGGTCTCCCTCTCCCTCTCGCCGCTCTCCCGCTCCCGCAGGCTCCCAGGCCACCTCCTCCGGGGCGCCGTCACACTGGGCAGTCCCCGGGACCCCGGCGGGACTGTGCCTCGGGCGCCCAGTCCTGGGGCTCCGCGGCTCCCACCCTGGCCTGGGCCAGCCTCCCGTCCCCTCGCGCGGGGGTTCGGCAGGGAGAGAGGGAGAGGGGAGTGGGGGAGGAAGAGGAGAGGCTCCCTGACTCAGAGGGGGTGACTCAGCCTCGGCCCACCGAGCGCGGCCGGATACCCTCACCTCCCCTCCCCGGCAGCTCTGCGCGGGGCAGAACTTCCCCGGAGCCAGCGCTCCTCCTCCACCAGGGGGGCGGTATCGCAAACGTCTCCCAGGGGTCCCATGTGTCTCTAAGTGCGTGTACGTGTGCATTTGTTCCTATGTGCTTTGGTGACAAATGGCCGCGTACAGCTGTTTCTGGAGGTGCCGCGTAGGCATCCAGGCTCCAGGAAGGTGGGCTTGGGGGGTGGCCAGAGGGCCTGCGGCACCAAGGTCCTGGCTCAAAACCAAGTGAAGCCTGGCTCCTCCCCTCCAGCCGCGCTGTTACAACTCAGAAAGCCGTCCAGACCACCTAACCAGACAGAGGAGAACCCCCAACAGCCTGGGTTCCAGTCCAGCCCCGTCACGTGTCAACCAGTACCTTTGGGCACATGGCTCTCTTGTTCTGGGCCTCACTTTGCCAATGAAAGAAAGAGCTGGATGTACCTGTCTCCACAACATGATCCCCTGAGATTTCTGCCGACGGGTCCACATTTGCAGCCCCCAGGACCCCTGCTCCCTGACCCGCCACCATCCCAGGCATACACATACACATGCTCTCATTCTTCAAATCATCCCTGAGTACCTACTGCATGCCAGCCACTGTTCTAGGTGCTGCAGAATCCACCACACTGGTAACTGGAGGTTCAAAGCTGGGACGCCACCCACATGAGAACCAAGCCTCCACACCCTCCCCCGCCCCTCCCAGGCTGCATCTCCTTCAGTATCCACCTCACCAATGGGCTGCATCCCTTAGTGTCCACCTCACCAGGATCCATCTGCACTCCCACACTCCAGAGACAGGCAGCTCCTTCTGTCCACTTCTCTCTCCCAAGGCAGATGCTCCATCAGGGTGACCTACCCCAGGGTCTATTATCAACCCTAGATCCTCCATGGAACAAAGCTATGCCCCTCTTCCCAACCCCTCTCAGAGAACCAAGACAGCAAGCATGTCCCTTCTCCCCACCCCCAATACAAGCCTTCTCTTCTCCAAGTTAAACATCACCAGCTCTTTCACCAGATGTTCCCAAGACACAGCTTCCGGTGCCTCCACTCTCTCTGCTGCCCCTAGGCTCAGGAGTAGTCAGAGAGCAGAGAGCAGAAGGAAACCAGCTCCTCTGAGTCCTAGAGAACACACCCTCCCTCCAGACAGGAGACATGAAGATGCACAAACCAGCGCGGGGCCAACTCCCAGAAGGACTGGAGTCCTGCTGGGCGGACTTCCCTACAGATGTCCTCTTTTGTCTGTGGACTTTTCAATCCCCAGCTTCCCAGAGTCAGTTCTTCCCAGGACCTCCCCAGGCCCTCGGGGGTGTGGCCTTGGGCAAGTCACTTTTTCACACTAGGGTGCTCTGCTTGAGTTCAGTTCACCACATTTACTCAAATGAATGCGCAAAAGGACGAGTAAAACTTAGGAGTTATACCAGATGAATTTGTTGTTTGATAGACACATCTGCTAAGAGATTTTTTCTGACTGCTTACTGCAAATATTTTCCTTCCAAATTGACACTCAGCCTCCTCTGCTTGCTGCCCTCCCCAACCCTGGGCTCCCATGGGCCAGACCCAGCTGCCCAGATGGCACTGCCTGGCCAGGCCAGTTCAACTCTCCTTTCCTCAACCCTCCTCCCATTCCTTTCTTTCCCCAGGAAGAAGCCTTGCTCTCCCCTCCCCTCCTCTCCCCTGGGGCAGGGCCACTTTCCCACCCTCCTCAGCTAGATGGAGCCTCTCACTTTCCCAGAAGAATCCAGGCTACATTCCAAAGACCAAGGCAGAACATTCCCAGATATGACTCTGGATTTAAACCCAAAGAGCTCGATTCCCTTTAAGTCAGTGGGACCACACAGAAAACCGGGCTTCTTCTACTGCTATCATTATTATTCTTTATATAATTATTATTGACTTTTTAAAAAAAACTTTTAAAACAATATTTCTTTATTTGACTGCAACAGGTCTTACTTGCTGCATGTAGGATCTAGTTCCCTGACCAGGGATTGAACCTGGGCCCCTTGCATTGGGAGTGTGGAGTCTTAGCCACTGGACCATCAGGGAAGTCTCTAACATTTCTATTTGTTGTTGTTCAGTCGCTAAATCATGCCTGACTCTTGTGATCCCATAGACTGCAGCACACCAGGCTTCCCTGTCCTTTACCATCTTCCAGAGTTTGCTCAAACTCATGTCCAGTCAGTTGATGATGCTATCCAACCATCTCATCCTCTGTCATCCCCTTCTCTTCCTGCCTTCAACCTTTCCCAGCATCAGGGTCTTTTCCAATGGGTCAGCTCTTCACATCAAGTGACCAAAGTATTGTAGCTTCAGTTGCAGCAACAATCCTTCCAGTGAATATTCAGGGTTGATTTCCATTAGGATGGACTGGTTTGATCTCCTTGCTGTCCAAGAGACTCTCGTTTCTATTAGAACTTTCCAGTTTGCAAAGTACTTTCAGAAGTCATCCTCACGTCCTGTGACACTGTCACCCTCTCATCCTATAAACAGGCAGTTTGAGGCCCAGAGCAGTGAGTGACTTGAACAAGTTCACACTTGCCAAGTAACACTGATTTTCTGGACCAGACACTTTCCACTTCACCCCACAATAACCTTTTCCAGAGAAATCTGATTAGGGTCAGGGCACTCTCTGAAGAACGAACAGGCCCCTATAGGCATCAGTTGAAATCACTACCCCAGTTACTTGCCTTCCTTCCTTCCCAGGACAGGGAAACTGAAACACAGGACCAAGACCGAACGGAGAACCAAACCTCGGAGAAATGCGAGGAGCCCAGGTGGAGGAAAAGAAGCCTCACCTCACCCCCCTCCCTCAATAAGGAGGGCTCTTCTGAATTCTGCTTCCAGCTCTGGCTCTGCCACTTCTTTCTATGTTACTTGGGTAGATGATTTGATCTTTCTGAGCCTCAGTTAATTCCCTATAAAGTGGTAGAAATTCTTCCTGCTTTACTCCCTGAGTTGCTGTGATGGAAGATCAGCAGATGTCAGCAGAAAAGAAGGTCTCCCCCTCTCTGGGCTGCTGGGGAGGTAGGAGAAAGTCTTTCTTCTTATTTTTGTCTCTCTCTCTCTTTTTTTTTTTTTTAGGCCATGCTGTGTGGCTTGTAGGATCTTAGTTTCCCAGTCAGGGATTGAACACGGGCCCTTGGCAGTGAAAGCCTGGCATCCAAACTATTGCACCACCAGGGAATTCCCAGAAAGTCTTTCTTCTGAAATTTTAACAGGAGGGAACTTGATATCGCAGAAGTGCTAGGATACAGGAAAGCCAGGAATAGAATGAAAGTGCACCTCTGGCTGGGAAAGCAAAAACATAAGGTGTTAGCTACAGCCCCGCCCAAGCCCACTGGTGGGGCAGGGACCAAACCAAATACTCAGGTAGAGTCCCTCCCACCCCACCTCTTTTATCTTTTGAATGAGGAATCCAAGGCTCAGAGAAAAGCGGCAACTCGCCAAGGTCACCCCATTGGAGGCAGTGGTCTCCTGACTCCCAGTCACGAAGGGCCCCTGGATTCCTGAGTGGGCAGGGTGGGGTGGTGGGTGCTACTAGTGTAAGGATTGCATCTTTCATTTAGCAAACAGTGATGTACACGCTGAGCCTCAGGAAGGCAAGAGGAACTGGGTAGCCTCTGTCCTGGAATTCACTGTCAGTCCAGCAGCAGAGAATGGTACCTAAACCAGCACATCAGAGGATGTTGTAAGATGAATCAGCACCACTTTCTGAGTACTTGATCTGTGCCTGGCACTGGTCACACATTCATTTGTTTAATCCTTACAACAATTCTCTGGCATTGAGATTATTAACTATTTTCATAGCAGGAGTCTCTGAGGCTTGAGGTTAACAACTTCCCAAAGTTCACTCAGCTAATAAATGGCAGGGCCAGGATGTGTCTGCCAGGTCTGTCCAAGGCCAGGGGCTGAGCTTCAACCCTTATGCTTTGCTCCCTACCTCTAGGGCTCTGCTGACCTATGAGCTAGCCACTACTCACATATGGCTTCTGAGCACTTGAAATGTGGCTCGTGCACATTGAGATGTGCTGTAAGTGTAACACCCACACTAGATTTTGAAGATTTAATTAAAGAAATGTCCTGTATCTCCTTAATAACTTTTGTATTGCAATGATACTTTGGATGTATTCAGTTAAATAAAATATATCATTAGAATGATTTTATCTGTCTCTTTTGGCTTTTTTTTTTTTTTCATATGGCTATTAGAAAATTTAAAATCACATATGGGACATCCCTGGTGGTCAAATGGTTTAGAATCCACCTGCCAATGCAGGGGACACCAGCTCGATCCCTGGTCCAGGAAGATTCCAAGATTCTGCAACTACTGAGCCCATGCTCTAGAGCTGGAGCTCGACAGCTAGAGAAGCCACCTCAGCGAGAAGCTTGCATATGACAACTAGAGAGTAGTCTCCACTCACCTCAACTAGAGAAAGTCCACGCACAGCAATGAAGACCCAGCACAGCCAAGGAAATAAATAAATACATTTAAAAATAAGAAATAAATAAAATCACATATGTGGCTAACATGTGTGGCTCACAGACTTCCTTTGGTCAGCACCAGTTTAGATTCTCTGAAGTCCTAACCCAGCCCGTGGACCGCAGAAAAGAGTTCCTGTGGGAGGGGATGCCTAAACGAAAGTGAGTAAAAGGCACAGCCCTAGGGAGGAAGGTATGTGCCAGGGCAGGAGGGCAGCAGGGCCTGGGTGCATGCTAAGACATGTCTGACTCTTTGCAACCCCATGGACTGTAGCCCGCCAGGCCCCTCTGTCCATGGGATTCTCCAGGCAAGAATACTGGAGTGGGCTGCCGTGCCCTCCTCCAGGGGATCTTCCTGACCCACGGATCGAACCCGAGTCTCTTATGTCTCCTGCATGGGCAGGCGGGTTCTTTACTGCTAGCGCCACATGAGAAGCCCCAAGGGCCTGGGTGGGCTGAGCTGAATGAAGCCCCAGGCACCTGGCATTGGGGCCAGTTTATAGAGGAAATTACCAGAGCCAGACTTTCCAGAGCAGCGTGATCAATGGGCCTGGAGAGTTCTGCCTGACAAGGCTGTTCTTGCTGATCCCGGGCATGCTCTGGAAGGCACTGCAGGGCAGCTGTGTCCGGGGGTGGGGAGCAGTCCCGGTGGATGGGCAGCAATGCCCACCAGGCAGGGACCTCCTGGCTCCAGCTGCCCCTACTACAGCTCCTTCAGTCTCCCCCAAGAAACCTCTCAAAGAACTGCTGTCTCCAGAGACCTCACCATCCTCTCAAACCTTCCAGCCCAGACTGTGGGAACCACACATTGCTGCATTCGGTCATGCTCTGACATGCAATGATGAAGCTACACGGAGGGTCACACGGTGCAAAGCACTTTTCCATCCTTACTGTGACAGCGTTGAAGAGCCTGGGGGCAATGGTTACCTCTGGGGAGAGGTCAGGGGGAGGGACAGAGGAAGTTCATTAATAGCACAGGAGCTATGTGACCTTGGCAGGGCCCAAACCTCTCTGAGCCTCAGTTTCCATCTCTGTACAATGGGGTTTCCCCAATGGCTCAGTGGTAGAGAATCTGCCTGCAATGCAGGAGACCCAGGTTCAATCCCTGGGTGGGGAAAACCCCCTGGAGGAGGAAATGGCAACCCACTCTAGTATTCTTGCCTGGAGAATCCCATGGACAGAGGAGCCTGGCGGGCTACAGTCCACAGTGTCACAGAGTCAGATACGACTAAAGTGACTGAGCACACACAATGGGGATATTGTCAGCACCACCTCTTCAAGCTCCTATGACACGAGAGAACACCTGTGAGATACCCAGTCTCTTCAAAGCCTCCAGAGGTCACCTGCCCTCTAGGAAGTCCACCCCCCATTGCTTCTACCATCCAGCCTGTCCCTCCTCTAGCCTTCCGGACCACACATCTCTTGTCTCTTCTGAATTTGGGGTTCAGCTGTCACGAGGCTCTCTAACCGCTCTAATAAGACTGCTGCTGCTGCTAAGTCACTTGAGTCGTGTCCGACTCTGTGCGACCCCATAGACGGCAGCCCACCAGGCTCCTCTGTCCCTGGGATTCTCCAGGCAAGAATACTGGAGTGGGTTGCCATTTCCTTCTCCAATGCATGAAAGTGAAAATGAAGTCGCTCAGTTGTGCCCGACTCCCAGTGACCCCATGGACTGCAGCCCACCAGGCTCCTCCGTCCATGGGATTTTCCAGGCAAGAGTACTGGAGTGGGGTGCTATTGCCTTCTTTGTCAAAGGTGGAAACCTTGCCTGTCCCCTCATTTCCCTTACTCTTCCCCCTCCCTCTGTCTTTGCCTCCCCTCTCCTCCCCCCCGCCCCACTGACAGCCATGTTCCTGCACAGACCTGCACAGCCCAGAGGCTGCGATAGCCTAGTGGCTTGGCCACTTGGCCATTGTCTTTGGCCCAAAGCGATGCAAGTCAGGATGACTGTGCACACCCTGAGGAGCTGCACCCACCCTGCTCCCTCATGGGAAGAACCTTCAGTAGCCAGGTGTTCTCTGATAAAGCGACTGGAACCCTGACCCAACTCTGCAGACCTTTCACAGCCTGTTCTCACCTGCCTCTTCATCCTCAGGTCCCTGTGAAACTGACTTGTTCTGGGCCCCCAGGGCACAGCCACGGTGGGGCCCTGCCTCTCCGATTTTGCATGTGTTCCTCCTCCGCCTGGGAGACCCTCTTCCCTTTCCCATGATCATGCTTTCAGCCATCCTCCAGGAAGTCCTTCCTGATCCCCTCCTCTTTACAACGCCAGCTCCCAGCTAGAAGGAACCTCAAGGTTCCTCCCCTTTCTCCTGGCTCTGCCCTCCAGTCCTGGGATGTGTGAATTGCCCCACTCAGTCCTCGGCTCAAAATAGGTGCATGGGGTGTGTCTCTTGGGAGCCAGAGCCAGAGGCCAGGGAGCCAGGAGTTCACCCAGGATGCCAGGACCCTGCTGAGGCTGAGCTCTGCTGACCGACACTCCACCTCGGCTACATTTTTAATGGATCTCCAC
The DNA here is from genome assembly GCF_027580195.1 of Bos mutus. Taxonomy (NCBI): domain Eukaryota; kingdom Metazoa; phylum Chordata; class Mammalia; order Artiodactyla; family Bovidae; genus Bos; species Bos mutus. Next base: position 49,598,969 of record NC_091629.1, on the reverse strand, counting down.
ACTCCTGCTCCCCCTGGGAAGTCAGCCCTCCCCTAGGACGTCTGGGAGCCGTACTCCTGCGGCCTGAACATAAAAGATCTGGCCACGTTCCCACTAGATTCAGACATCCACCCAGCCTCCCGTCAGGCGCTTGAAGTGTCAGCTGAGGTTTGCCTCATCACAGCATCACAGACTCCTTGCAGTCAGAAGAGACCTTGGAGAGAATCACACTGAGGCTGGGAGCAGGGAGAGGCAGCAGAAGAACGTCTGTGTGTGCGTCTGTGGTCCCCTGTGCCAGAAGATGCTGCAGAGACACCATCAATCAGCAGCATCATCACAGAGAGCCTTTGGGACCCACTACGTGCTGGCACTGTGCCTGGCAATATGCATCCATTTTCAGTTCTTCACTTCTTCCTTCTCTGTAAGGCAGAGGTGATATATTCCACCCTGATTTTATAGGGGAAGAAACCGAAGCTCAGAGCAGGTAAGCCAGTAGTGCAAGGTCACACTGCTAGTAGGTAGGGGGCCAGGATTCAGTGTGAGGTGTGCTTGACTCCACAGCCAGTTTGTCCACTATTAATCCTACACACACACGGTTTAACACAAATTCACTGCAGAGAGATCGGCTATATTTTATCTCCTGTGTGGGGGTGGGAGGTGGGGGTAGTTTCATAAATGTGGGTAAACTTATGATCTGTGTACTTTTCTGCATTTATAACCTCAATAAAGTTTTTTTTTTTTTATGTTTTTGTGCCAGAGATGAATTTATGCTAGAGATTTGGGGGATGTGCAATACTCTTAATATTAGAGTCTGAAACTAGAAAACGATTTTTTTCCTTTTTCAACCACCTTGCCATTTCAACAGGGACTGTCCTGAAGAACTCATAAACCCCCAAGTCAGACCCAACAAAAATTCACCTGCTGTCCATGGCTCAGACCACAAACATTTCCTTGTACTTACATTCCCAGACCAAGTGCCACCTAACCAAAAATCGATTTCCAAAAACTAGCACTGCTCTGCAGTGTTTGCAACATTCTCTTCATCCACCCATCCGCCCCAGACGGCTGGACCAGCTGCTGCATCACTGTTAATCCCCAACTTCATGAGACGGCCAGGCAGCCACGTCTAGATGTTCCCATCTCCTTGCACCAGGCCAGGCTGGGCAGAGAAGCCGTCTGTGTGTGTAAACACAGCCTTCTGCTTGGGCGGCTCTTGCTGGACTCTCCTGGCCAATTGGGGCCCTCTGTGGTTTTTATCTTTCTGCCCAAAATAACCATTGGCTTCAGTGATTCTCTGGGCACGAATCAGACTCTCCTGAGAGCATGTGGCAGCTTGAAGACAGGAAGGGCACTTTATCCATCTCTGCTTCCCCTAGGCACCAGGACAAAGGTCTGCAGGATTTACTGAATGCCTCTGTGTGCCTGGAAGAACCTGTGTTGGGGGCGAGGGCTCACTAGAAAAGTCTCAGGAAGCTGAAAATTTAGGAAAAGAGAGGAAACACTAATATCAGCCAACAGCAACAGAAGGCTAAAATACTAAAGGTTGTCATAAAGTGGGAAAGTGTCTTGGGAGCTCAGAGGAGAAAGAGATGAGAGGGGAATGGGTGTCAAAGAAAGTCTCAAGGCAGAGGTGGCATTTAGGTTGAGTCTTAAAGACAGGCCTCAAGGACAGTCTAAATGGAGGAGAGAGTCTGAAGCAGGCACAGGGTTGGGAAGTACCGGGTAGACTCAGGAAGCTGATCTTTTCTTTTTGGCTAAGCCACGCGGCTTGCAGGATCTTAGTTCTCTGCCCAGGGATTGAATCTGGGCCCTGGCAGTAAAAGTGCCAAGTCCTAACCACTGGACTGCCAGGAATACCCAGGAAACTGACTTGAATGACCGGGAACAAAAGATGCCAAGGGCTGAGGCTAGGGCTGGAAGGGCACACAGTGCCAGTGGAAGCCTCAAATGGCATGCACCAACGGGCTTCCTGCACTGTCTGGCAATGAGCCACACATGACTATTTACATATAAATGAATTAAAAAGGAAAAAAAATGTAAAAGTCACAGCCACATGTGATGGTGGTTACCATACTAGACAGTGTAGAACATCACCGAAGATAGTTCTACTGGGTGGTACCGGAACACACAGCAGAGAATCCAAAAGGCATTGGGCAGAGGTGAGACTGATTGGAGCTGGGCTTTATGAAGATTAACTTGTCCCTGGAGTAGGTACCTGGAGGTAAGAGAGAGACCTGGCCCCAGGGCAGGCATTGTAATAATCCAGGTGAGATCAATAACTGGTTTAGGGACTTCCTTGGTGGACCAGGGGTTAAGAATTTGCCTTTCAATGCAGGTGACGAGGGTTTGATCTCTGGTTGAGGAACTAAGATCCCACAGGCCACAGAGCAACTAAGCCCGTGCATCACAACGACCAAAGTCCATGAGCTCTGGAGCCTGTACACCCCAACCAGAGAGTCGGTGTGCTGCAATGAGAGATCCCACATGCCGCAACTAAGATCTGACGTAGCCAAATAAAAATAAATAAATAAATCTTTTAAAAAATAATCACTTCTATTCCCTGTGTTCTTCCTATCAGTATGCAGGAAAGCAGAGAGCCATGGTTCTCAAAGTGTGGTCCCTAGAACAGCAGCATCACCTGGGAACTTCTTGATGTGCAAATCTTCAGGTCCCACCCCAGATCTACTGAATCAGAAACTGGGGGTTCAGAGCAGCAGCCTGTGCTTTCATCAGCTCTCTCCTGATTCTGATGCACAATCCCCATATAAAGGCCAGGAGCCAACTCTGGTTCCAGACTCTATACCTCTAAGTTCTACAATCAGAAGACCTGGCTCCATGTCTTACATCTCTTGGCTCAGCTGTTTACTAGCTGTGCTTAATCCCTTTGTGCCTCAGTCTTATAAGGATTAAAGGAGTTAATACATTTACTTTTCTTAGAAGAGTGCCTGGCCTATAGTAAGTGCTCAATGAATGTTAACTATTTTTAATCCTCATGGGCCACCTCATCTAAACTATTATGGTACAGGGACTTCCCTGGTGGTCCAGTGGCTAAGACTCTGAGCATCCAACTCAGAGGGCCTGAGTTCAATCCCTCATTAGGGAACTAGATCCCACATGTCACAACTAAGTGTCCACATGCCACACTAGAAGATACCATGAGCTGCAACTAAGACCCAGTGCAGACAAATAAATACAAATGAATATTAAAAAGTAAATAAACTCCTATGAGAAACGCTGGGCTGGATGAAGCTCAAGCTGGAATCAAGATTGCTGGAAGGAATATCAATAACCTCAGATATGCAGATGACACCACACTTAGGGCAGAAAGAGAAGAACTAAAGAGCCTCTTGATGAAAGTGAAAGAGGAGAGTGAAAAAGTTGGCTTAAAACTCAACATTCAGAAAACTAAGATCATGGCATCTGGTCCCATTACTTCATGGCAAATAGATGGGGAAACAGTGGAAACAGTGACTGACTTTATTTTGGGGGGCTCCAAAATCACTGCAGATGGTGACAGCAGCCATGAAATTAAAAGAGGCTTGTTCCTTGGAAGAAGGACCTTTGCCAACAAAGGTCCGTCTAGTCAAAGCTATGGTTTTTCCAGCAGTCATGTATGGATGTGAGAATTGGATGATAAAGAAAGCTGAGCGCCAAAGAATTCATGCTTTTGAACTGTGGTATTGGAGAAGACTCTTGAGAGTCCCTTGGACTGCAAGGAGATCCAACGAGCCCATCCAAAAGGAAATCAGTCCTGAATAGTCATTGGAAGGACTGATGCTGAAGCTGAAACTCTAATACTTTGGCCACCTGCTGCAAAGAACTGACTCATTAGAAAAGACCCTGATGCTGGGAAGGATTGAAGGCAGGAGAAGGGGACGACAGAGGATGAGATGGTTGGATGGCATCACCGACTCAATGGACATGAGTTTGAGTAAACTACAGGAATTGGTGACAGACAAGGAGGCCTGGAGTGTTGCAGTCCATGGGGTCACAAAGAGTCGGACACGACTGAGCAACTGAACTGAACTGACGGTACAAAGTTGAATTCCTCCCACAGACAGTGTACCACCATCTGTCTGTCTCTTACCTGCCTGTCCATCAAATAATATTCCTAGGCCTGCTCCCCACCTTCCACTTACTTCCCCAAGCCTAGAATGTCAGTTCTTCTCCCGGAAGGCAGGGGCATTTCCTATGTCAGGGGGCCATTTCCACCAGGGGAGAATGTCAAGGCACAAGAGATGGATTTAATGTCCTGCGCTAGGATGTCCCATAAGGAAACAAGTCAGGAGATGCCCCAGGAGACTTCCTCACAAGACCACCTGGGGATACGAACGTCCAGAGCAAAGTACCCAGTTGTCCACTGCTATTGAAAGCCTCAATTCATTTGGATCCATGCCAGCCTAAAGGCCATTTGAAATGGTACCTGGAATTCTGTCTACTGCAGGTAGCTCAATCCTGACTCAGGGAACCAGCTGAGGGAGGATGGTGTCAAGAAACCTGGGTTCTGATCTCAGCTGTGAGAATTCGGGCAGTCATTTTCTTCTTTGGATCCTATTTCCTCACCTCTAATGTGAGGGGCTTGGACTAGTGTGGTTCTTAACCTCTTACGGGTCGTGGTTTCCTTAGAAAATGTGATAAAAACTGCAGAGCTTCTCCCAGAAAAATGTACACGGGTACACATCCAGACACACACAACCTTATTATGATTTTAGCATCAGGAAACCTCATGAAACCCATGCACAGCTCACCCCTTGCGTCTATGGACTCTTGGTTAAGAAACCTTGGCTAGATGGTCTCTAGTCATCAGGATAAGAAGTCAGCCGTATTTGTATCTAATCTAAAGGAACCTTATGTTAAAAAATTTCACCAAAAAGAAGAGATGTGAAATGGGCTTTCATAAGATTCAACTGTTGATGGGGTAAATGGTATGCATCCATCTGAGAGCCTACCCCCAACCTTGTCATATTGCCTTGGCAGTCTCCCCCCACTTCCTGTTCCCCACCCCAACTCAGCAGAGATCAAGCATGTAGTCCTGAAAGACACTCCTGTCCCCACCAGCTGTCTCTGGCACTTGCCGAAGAGTAGCCAGATTGTGTCTGGGCCACAACAAGGTAGAAGAGGAGGAGCTGGCCTGCCTCGTGTCCCCCCGCCCCAAATCCCCTGGCTCAGATGCCAACCACCAAAGAGGCTCCCAGATGCCACCCTCCACCCACCCAACACACACACACACAGAGCCACACTCATGCCCTCCCTCGCACAGCCACAGCCAAGGAAGGGACTGCACCTCCAGACACTCAGTGGTGCGGCCACCTGGAACAGGCAAGAGTTATTTTTAGAGGCCCAGTGACAGGATGGGTGAGACCAGTTCCACCCGTCAGAGCTCCCGCTGCCACCACCGGCTCCGATGAATCACCACCCACTATGCGAATGTCCACATCTGTCAGCATGGCCAGAGAGGCTGCACTGGCCTTGGGAGCAACTGTCTTGGATTGGTGACCATGCTGATCACAGCAGCATGAGGCCAGGATCACACCAGGGACAAGACGCCCAGCTTGAGTCAGTGCAGACCGACTGCCTCTCCCAGCCCAGTCCAGCCCAGTCCAGCCCAGCCTTGGGCCACCAGGCCAACGGGGGCCACTCTCTGCACAAGTCCCTTCAGAGTGGCTGTTGATACCTCTTTCTCTCCTCAGTCTATCTGTAAGCCACCCACTCCGCCCCTAAACCATGGCATTCTAGTTATTATGGTAATGACCCCCCTCTCCCCGCCCAGTTAAAAAGGCAGACTTGGATGGTATCAATGCAGCTATCAACTGGTTTCATCTTTCTGGAGGGCATTTTGTGGTTTAACTTCAGGAGTTTTTGCTATGTTTGTTTGTTTTTGGCCACACCATGTGCCTAACGGGATTTTAGTTCCCTGACCAGGGATAGAACCCTTGGCAATGAGAGCACGAAGTCCTAAGCATTGGACAGCCAGGGAATTCCTCTCTGGAGGGCATTTTGGAAAAGTGCATGAGAAGTCTTAAAAGTGTGCACACCTTGGGACTTCCCTGGTGGTCCGGTGGTTAAGAATCTGCCTTTCAGAGCAGGGGATGGGAGTTCCCACGTGCCACAGGGCAACTAAGCCTTCCCACTGCAACTCCTGAGCCCATGCGCACTGGAGCCCAAGCACCACAGCTAATAATTAATTCTTTTTTAAAGTGTGCACATCTTTGAACCCAGAAACTCCTCTTCTGTGAACTTATCTGTGGGATCAGTGGCGATACTCAAAGATGTAGGTATAAGAACACTCGTCTGTTATATACAGGAGTCTTATATACCAGAGTAAACTGGAAAATTGGAATTACTATAAATGTCCAAAAATAGTGGGTATTTTATATAGTGATAATACATACCCTGAAATACTAAACAGCTATTAAACTCTAATGTCATGAATCTATATGACTATATGTAATAATGTTGATAACATAATACAGATTTTTTCAAAGCATATGGAACATGTAACCCAATTTCTATAAAATATGTTTGCACACGCATAGAAAAAAGAAAACTGAAAGGAAATATTTAAAAAGTTATGTTCCCAGAGATTGTTTTATGATAGTGGAATTTCTTTTGTGCTTGTTTGGGTTGGGTTTTATTTCATTGTTTATCTTCTGGTGTGCATATGTGTGTGAACATATATTATTTATATGAGAGAAGCAACAAGAAAGGCCCATAACCCTCACCTCACTCACAGTTTCTGGGCTGAACCATCAAAGCCCTTCCTGGAATCTCAGCAGAACCTCCACCCCTTCAGCCACCACTCTTATCAAGTCTCCCTCTGGCTTTGAACTTTGCTGCCTTCCTCCGTAGACCCCTGGGATTTTGCCATCCAGCCCTTCCCCAGAGCCCCCTGACACATGCCTCCACAGTGGAAGTCCCCTCCTCCAAGGCCCCCTGTTCACGAATCTCACCCAGAGAGAGTATGTCTCATTTTACAGTAAGAGAAATAATAATTAACAAAGGTAAGAGTGGTAGTGAACCTTCACATTTATGTTTTGTGTTCCTTTTTATACAGCACTTTATCATACATATTTCACTGAACCTGCCCAATGGTTTGTGAGGCAAGCAGTATCATACCCATTGCACAGATGAGGAAACTGAGGCCCAGCAAGTATAGCAGCACAACATCTGCCAAAGGTCTCATAGTGGTGCAGATTCAAGTACAGGTCTGAGTTTGACATAGAAGGAGTTAAATGGAAGAACTGAACAGCTTACCCTAAGCCTACTTCTAAGGAGCCAAATTCTACAGAGTCCCTCCTTCTAGCTGAGCTCATAGTTGCTACACCACCACCCCCTGCCCAGAACCCCACAAAAGCCCTTCTGAGGCCACGTGCCCTGTGTCTCCACATCAGTCCATCACTCTCTCCCAGCTCTGGCAACGGGTCCTTGCTGGCTCCTCAGGTCTCCTAGCAACAAGACATCCTGTGGCGCCTCTCTTGACACCTGGGCTTTCCAGCTCGGGCCTGTCTCACCGAGAGAAGGGGCAGTCAGTAGCTCCTCTCACAGGGGCTGTGGCACCCATGTGTGGTGGGGGAGTGGGGGAGGAGATGGCATCAGCCAGCATAACCCCCACTCTGGGTCTGCTCCCAGCTCCACATTTGGGGCACTGGCTCTGGCTGCACTGTTCTTTTCTTGAGCTCCTGACTGTCTGCTGACTGGGACAAAAAAAAAAAAAAAAGCTGAATCCTAGGGTTCAAATTCTGGTCAATTCCAATTTACTTTTGCATTCTTGAAATATATGGAATCTTCCCATTAGAATAATATTAATATTAAAATTAGCAGTAATAAGTACTAGCCACAAAACAGCTGCTTTATTCAGGGCTCAAAGCCACTCCTGAGAAGCAGGAGCTAGCATCTTCATTTCACAGATGAGGAACCTGAGAAGTAATTTGCCTAAAGGCACTCAGCTAAGGAATGAACAAGATTTGAACAAGTGTGTCTGACACCAAAGTGTATGTTCTGACCACTGCACCACATCGCATCTCTTAGAAAATGCCTGGTCCTACCCTCTTACCACAGAGAGAGGGAAAATGAGACCCAGAGTGGGGAAAGGATTTGTAGTCATCTAGCATTTACCCACTCCAGTGTTCTTGCCTGGAGAATCCCAAGGACAGGGAAGCCTGGTGGGCTGCCGTCTATGGGGTCACACAGAGTCGGACACGATGGAAGCGACTTAGCAGCAGCAGCAGCAGCATTTACTGAGCAGCTCTATGTGTGAAGCCCTGAGTTAGGAATGTGAATAATAAACTGTTTCAGTTCCACACGATTGGATAGACGGGCTGTGACTATTTATTGAAAACTGTCAAAGCTGAGCAGTGGGTTCATGGAGGCTCATCATACTAGTCCCTCTAGTACTTTTCTGACTGAAACTTCGGCTGCATCAGGTCTTAGACGTGGCACAGGGGAGGCATGCCGATCTCCAGTTGTGGTGCGCAGACTTAGTTGCCGCAAGGCATGTGGGATCTTAGGTCCCCAACCAGGGATCCAACCTGATCCCCTGCATGGGAAGGCAGATTATTAACCACTGAACAACCAGGGAAGTCCCTGAAATTTTCCATAATAAGAAAGTTTATAAACCCATGGCTGATTCATGTCAATGAATGGCAAAAACCTACAATATTGTAAAGTAATTAGACTCCAATCAAAATAAATAAATTTTTTAAAAAATCAAGTTTAAAAGGACCATAGAAAGATGACTGAAGAATATGTAAATTTTAAGTCTGGCTCAACTCATTGTTGTTGATCAGTCACTCAGTTGTGTCTGAAACGTTTGCGACTCCATGGACTATAGCTCACCAGGCTCCTCTGTCCATGGGATTTCCCAGGCAAGAACACTGGAGTAGGTTGCCAGTTCCTTCTTCAGCAGATTTTCCCGATCCAGGGATCAAACCCGTGTCTCCTGTATTGGCAGGTGGACTCTTTACTACTGAGCCACCTGGGAAGCACCTTTGGCTGGACTAGATAATCAGTAAATCACCCAAACTTGGGGATATTTTGCTCTGATTGTTTTGAAGTTCAGGCAAAGGCAAGTGTTCTGGAACCCACATTGTAGCCTCCTCTCTTTCTCCATCCTTCTGTAAAATTCCTGCCTCTGTGTTGTTGCTAGGATACCAGCGAGCCCGGAGAATCCCAGTCTGACTGACTGGGCCCTCTGCCTTCTCACACTGCCCCCTGTGGGAGACAGCGCCCCTGCCCCCAGGGAGCCGACCCTCCTGGGCAGGCTCTCTGCGGATCCACAAGCCACACAACACAGGAGATGCCGTCAGCCACTGGGAGAGAGGCGGCTAGAAATCCAGAGGACTATGATTAGAAAGCAAATTACAGGCCTCTGGAGGTTTCCAAGCCACAAAAACTTCCTAGGAATCAGAGGTCCATTATTCAAGTCCCTCAAAGTTTCCAGAGAGGGTGAACACAGTCTCCAAAGAGGGTGAACACACACAAAGCAGGAGAATGAAGATGTGAGATGAACAAGAGAGAAGCTACACAGCCAGACACAGAAAAATGCGATCAGACAGGTAGAGAACGTGAGGCCACTGGGAGGCAGAACAGCACGCCGGTCAAGGACCGGCAGCAGGTCAGAGTTCCAAGCCCCGCTCCAGTGCTTCCCAGCTGGGAGCCTGAGCAAATAGCTTCACTTCTCTGAGCCTTCATTTTCTCAGCTGCAAATTGCAGATAATTCTAGCTACAATAGAAAGTGAATGTAGCCATTGAATGAGGCCAGACATGTCAAGTGCTTAACCCGGTTCCTGGCACATAGTAAGCACACAATAAACAGTGGCTTTATTTTTTTTTTTTAAGATATTTTATTTTATTTGGCTGCTCTGCATGGCATGCAGGATTTAGTTCCCCAACCAGGGATCAAACCCATGCCCCCTGCAGTGGAAGCTCAGAGTTATAACCACTGGAACTCCAGGGAAGTCATAACAATGGCTTTAAAAAGAAGTGCTAACCGTATGATCCAGCAATTCCACTTCTGGGTATTTATTCAAAAGAACTGAAAGCCGGATCTTGAAGAGATGTTTGTACATCCATGTTCACAGTATCGTTCACAAAAGGCAAGAGGTGGGAGCAGCACAACTGTTCAACAACAGATGAATGGATAAACAAAACATGGTGTATACATACAGTGGAATATTCGACCTTAAAAAAGAAGGACATTCTGACACAGGCTACAGGTGAATTGTAGCATGGATGAACCTCAAGGACATGATGCTAAGTAAAATGAGCCAATCACAAAGGACAAATACTGTTATGATTCTGCTTATATGGTGTTATCTAGAGTAATCAAATGACAGAGACAGAAAGCAGAATGGTGGTTACCAAGAGCAGGGAGGGGAAAAGAATGAAGCGTTATTGTGTAATAGGTATAGAGTTTCAGTTTTGCAGGATAAAAGTTCTGGAGAGAGATGTGATGATTGCAAAACAGCATGAATGCACCCAACACTGCTGAACTCCACTCTTAAAAATGGTTATCATGGTGAATTTTATGTTATGACTATTTTAACGCAACAACAACAAAAAATGTTTGACAAAAAGTGCCAGGCTAAAAACCAAGAAAGAAAGTACAAGACTAAGAGACCAAGCTAGAGAAAGAGAAAGAACTGAGAACACGAGAGCATTGTAACACAGTGATGGGGTGATTCAAAGGGGAGACACACACATCACACGCACACCCTTGCAAAGCCATCGAGCATAAATAGAGGGCTTCCCAGCAGGGATTTGCATTTCCAGGATGCTCAGGGCCCACTTTCTACCCCCAATTCTGTGCCCACCAAGGCACTGTTCTGATCATCACTGAAACACAAGCCTGTGGGAGAATCCTCTACACTACCCAGAATCCTCAGAGAAGCAGAGAAGGATCAAAGCCCAGAGGAAGTGAAGAAAGGCACAAGAGGTAGAGATGGCAAATGCAGTAGAGCATCATGTGTAGAGGCCCTGAGCCATGTGCTACATGTGGAAAGCACCCCAGGGTGGCAGGAGCCTCTGGTATGGAGAGGGAAGTGGGAAGGAGAGAGGGGGCAGACAGTAAAGGGCCTTCAAGGACCACCTACCACACCCTGGACCTTGTCCTGCATCATCATCTCAGTAACCTTTCATCATAACAGGCAGGCATTAATGTTCCCATTTGATGGAGAAAGAAATGAAAATTCAGATACATAAACGACTTACCCAAGGAAACATACATGGTAAACAGAGAGCAGGGATTTAAAAACCAGCTGCCTCCTAACTTCACGCTTATTCCTTCAGCCCATGGGATACCACTACGTTAAGGTCAGACCATGGGTTCTGATGACCCAGCGATCCCACTCCTGGGCATATACCTAGAGAAAACTGTAATTCAAAAAGATATATGCATCCCAGTGTTCACTGCAGCGCTATTTACAATAGACAGGACATGGAAACAACCTATGTCCATCAACAGAGGAATGAATAAAGGAGATGTAGTACATACATACAATGGAGTATTACTCTGCCATAAAAAGCAACAAAATTGTGCCACTTGCAGAGATGAGGATAAACCTAGAGGCTGTCATAGACAGTGAAGTCAGAAAAAAGAAAAACAATGATCGTATTATTAATGCATATATGTGGCATCTAGAAAAATGGTATCGATGAAGTCATTTGCAAAGCAGAAATAGAAACACAGACATAAGAACAAACGTACGGATACCAAGGGGAAAAAGGGGTGGGTGGGATGGACTCGGAAATTGGGGTTGGCATATATAATACACTACTATGTATAAAATAGATAACTAATGAGAACTGACTGTAAAACACGGGGAACTCTACTCAATTCTCTATGGTGACCTAAATGGGAAGGAAATCCAAAAAAGAAGGGATATATGTATACATATAGCTGATTCACTTTGCTGTACAGCAGAAGCTAACACAACATTGTAGCAACTGTACATCAATTAAAAAAAAATGAACGTGGCTTCTGGAGTAAGAATCCCAAATGCCACTCTATCCCTCACTAGCTGTGTGATGGGGAGAAAATTACTTAATCTTCCGAGTGTGTTTCCTCAACTGTCAAGTAGGAATGACCATAGCACACACATCATATGGTTTTAAGAGAATCAATTTAATACTGCAAGAAAAGTGCTTTGCACGTGGTCAGGCTAGGAAACCCAAAGCAACTTTTATTATTCATTAGGTTTAGGCCTCTAGTCACCCCTTGCAGAAACCACACACAGACTTCTAGCCACTGCCTGTCCCCGGTTGAGTCTAGTGCAGCCTTTGGAGCAAAACAGAGGCCAGACCAAGAGCCTAGAAAGAGCTAAGAGCTCAGGCTGGGCAGGAACCTTGCAGAAGCAGCAGGAACATCCTGGAAATGACCTACTCCACTCTGTTCTCAAGGCCATGGCCTGCCTAAGTGGCTCTGCAGACACTCAGTGGGACGCAGTCTGAGCAGATTCCATTCTCATGGGGCTGGACATCATAGAAACACCAGGGCTGCCAAGTCACCTACACACTGGCCTCCACCATGGACTGACCCCTGCCCCACGGCACCTTCCAGGCCCAGGTGATCCACAATTGCAGAGCCTCAACACCAGGAAGGCCTTCAGAGACCATCTTAATCCCACCCCTTGTCATACAGATGGGAGGGAACACTGGGGCCTGGAGACAGGTGGGGACCAGCTTAAGGTCACAGAGTAAGCCAGTGACAAAGCTGGAACACAGCCCTGAGCCACCCATCTCCCTGGTCTACTGGAGTTTCCTATTGTGCCTTCTCTATTTCTTTGCTGTGTCAACTTCAAGTTTAAATATTCAAATTTGGCAACCCACTCCAGTACTCTCGCCTGGAAAATCCCATGGACGGAGGAGCCTGGTAGGCTGCAGTCCATGGGGTCGCTAGGAGTCGGACACGACTGAGCGACTTCACTTTCCCTTTTCACTTTCATGCATTGGAGAAGGAAATGGCAACCCACTCCAGTGTTCTTGCCTGGAGAATCCCAGGGATAGGAGAGCCTGGTGGGCTGCCGCCTCTGGGGTCGCACAGAGTCGGACACGACTGAAGAGACTTGGCAGCAGCAGTCACCTCTGTAAGTCTAACTCTGGGGTGTGGGCCTTATAGGAAAGGCAAAAACTCTGGGGACAGACAGACCTTGGTTCAAACCCCCGCTCCACCACTTCCCAGTTGAACAGCCCTCTATTCATTTATATATTAGAAGACTATGGAAGACGGCAGCTAAGAACAGAGTGTAGAGACTTCTCTGGTGGTCCAGTGGCTAGGATTCCACACTCCCAACACAGGGGGCAGGAGCTTGATCCCTGGTCAGGGAACTAGGTCCCACATGCCACCACTAAAGATCCTTCATGCTGAAACAAAGATCCAAGATTCGGCATGCCCCAACTAAGACCTGACACAGCCAAATAAATTAATTAATTAATTAAAAAATAAATAAAAGGGCTGAGTTTACAGTCCTAGCTCTGCCACTTTCTGGTGGGCAAGTCCCTTTACCAATCATTGCTTTGGTTTCACTGCTTCCGTTTCCTCTTCTATAAAGGCTGCCTCACACAGTCAGGTATAGAATGAGAAAAATATTAAGAAAAGAACCAGTATAATGCTTATTCAATAAATGATGTCTACTGTTAGTACTATGATCTTTAATGCTGCGATTGGAGCATGTTGCCAGCAGGTACCAAGAAGGTGTTTGTCACTCAGTCATGTTGGACTCTTTGTGACCCCATGGACTCTAGCCCACCAGGTTCCTCTGTCCGTGGAATTCTCCAGGCAAGAATACTGGAGTGGGTAGCCATTCCCTTCTCCAAGGGATCTTCCTGGCCCAGGGATTGAACCGGGGTCTCCTGCATTGGCAGGCAGATTCTTTACTGTCTGAGCCGCCCTCCTTCTAAAAGCTCTTGCTCTCTCAGTTCCCCTCATGGAATCATGGACTGTTCAAGCTTTTTACAAAAAAAAACCAAGACCCAGAGGGGAGTGACTTGCTCAAGGTCATGGAGCAAGTGCATGAGACAGCTGAACCAGAACTCAGATCTCCTGACTCCTACAGACTTCATTCCATAAGCAAGAGACCTTACTCTCCAGGCAGCTGAATCTGTTCATGGATTTGGGAGAAAGGGCAAATGGTCTTTCAGACCCCAAATATCAAAGTATAGCTGGCTTCAGCCGGAATGGAACTTGGAGCGGCCAACCCTGGGCCCAGGGCAGGAACAGGGCGGGGCTCCGTGCTGGCAGACCAGGCCAGCTGGGCCAGCAGCCAAAGTGGCACTATAGGCACAGCTCAGAGCCCTCTCACCAGCTACATAATAAAGTAATTACGGGATTAGGGATAAAATTAGTCACTTGTGTAATTATTTTGCTTAGAACAAGAGCAGAAAGGGCCTTTGAAAAGAGTTGTTCCTTGGCCCCTCCCAAGAGTACTGCTGCAGAGACGCAGATGAGTGAACACACACACAAACACATATACACACGGCAGTGACGGCAGTGGATGGACAGGGCTGCGTGGCTTCCTGTGGCAATGCTTCCCAGTGGCCCGCACCTACCAGTGAAGGCCAGGGGCTACATTCTCTGACGCCTGCCTTGTGGGACACTGCTGTCACACTGCAGTAGGGTACACTGCCTTCCCTAAGGGCCTTCCACCATGGAGGATCTAGTGATACAGTTTCTTATGCCCCTCCCCAAGTGTTTTCCTGACCTAGGGATCGAACCCGGGTCTCCTGCATTGCAGGTGGACTCTTTACCATCTGAGTCACCAGGCAAGTTCCATGCCCCTCCCCAGCTACATCATAATCAGATCTGGGTTCCCCCTGGCCCTTCTTCCATCACAGAGGTTGATGGTACAATTTCAGCAGTAGCTGGGGTCCACTAATTCAGAGAGACCCCTAATATTGGTCACTGTGGTAAGTAGAATAAAGTCCCCCCCAACAATGACCATGTCCTAGTCCCTAGAGTCTATGAGTACATTACTTCATATAGCAGAAGGGACTTTGTACATGTGATTAGGTTAATAATTTAGGGATGGCTTGATTATCCTGGATTATCCAAGTGGGTCCAATGTAACCACAGAGTCCTTATAAGTAAAAGAGAGAAGCCATGGAGCGAGTATCAGAGAAGGCCGTGCAACGGTGGAAGCAGAAGTTGGAGTGCTGTCACTGCTAGGAGAGGGCCACAAGCCAAGGAATGTGGGCAGCCTCCAGGGGCTGGCAAGGGCAAGGTACAGACTCTCCCCTGGAGCCTCAAGAAGGAACACAACCCTGTCAACACCTTGATTCTAGCCCCATAAGGCTCACTTTCAGACTTCTGACCTCCAGAACTATACGGTAATAAATTTAGGTTGTTTTAAGCCTCTAAGTGTGTAGCAATTGGTTACAACAGCAATAGAAAATTAATATAGCCTTGGAACCCACCTTTCCCTCCAGGATTGAAGCCCTCAATGAAATTCTCTCCTCAAGGGCCAGTCAGGGAGATTCCTAGGGCCAGAACAAACCTCAAATCATCCCTAGGGAACAGGCCAGAGAGACACCTGGGGGGAAACAGCACCCCAGAAAGAGGGATGGTTCTGGGAGAAAAGGAGAGGCTATCTAACAGCTCCACTCCAGGCACTCAGCCCCTCAACCACACTCTCAGGTAGGGACACTGGTCCCCATCAAGCAGACCATCCCCAGGGGTAGGCTTGCTCCTCTGGTAGGCAGGGAGAGACTTCCGGAAGGCAGAGCCTGGGTGCTGGCCTCAGCTCAGTGTGAATCACTCAGTAGCTTCCTCTCCCTGAGCCATTGTCAACCCGTCTCAGCATCTCTCAAGCGCCAGGCTGAGTGCATCCACGCTTTACACAGATGCTAAAGCTCCATGATGACCCTGTGAGGTAGTCACTCCCATCATGCCCATTCAAAATTTATTTGGCTGTGGTTGCGCACGTGGGATCTTTTACTGCAGTGGGCCGGCCCTTCGTTGTGGGTTTCTCTCTAGTTGCAGCATGCAGGCTTAGTTGCCAGAGGCTTAGCTCCCCAACCAGAGGTCAAACCCGCATCCCCTGAATTGGAAGGCAGATTCTTAACCAGTGGACTGGGAAGCCCCAGTCATGCCCATTTTACAGCCAAGGGAATGGACTCAAGCAGTAGAGAAGGGAGCATGGTTTGAACCCAGGCAACCTCACTCCACAGCCCTACTCTGCCCCCATCTTAGAGTGAATGAGGGCCTGGACACTAGGAACAGGCTCTTCAGACCTGCAAGGAACCCACAGCAGTTTCTGTACCATCACCCTGGACGCTGGGGCTGTAAAGTGGCACAGCAGTTGGTCAAGAGTTACCATCTGAAAGTCACCCACAGCATTTGACCCAAAGTCTCCCTTTTGGGGCCCCACCCTAACAGACATCATCTGAAATACAGAAAAAAACACTTTAGGGCATGTTCATTGCTGTGTTACTTAAAAGAGCAAAAACTGGGAACAACGTGGCTGTCCATCAACAAGAAAAGAGGCAAATGGATCAACGTCTTTAATGGAATCCTCTGGAACAACCCTAAAGGGGGACTTTGCATACACCATTAAGTGAAAAATGCAGGGTGGCCGTGAAGATGTACTGGGGCGAATGATGGCTGGAAGGAAACACACCAAACTCTCAACAGTACTCAAGAGTCATTTTTCCCCCTCTTCCTGTTTTCTGAAATCGCTGTACTGTTATTACTTTGATTATTTTTTAAAGGATTATTAAAAAGAAAAATTCAGTAATTGCAATGGAGCCCTGAGGACCCCACACTGAGCAGTCAAGGAGACAAGGGGGAACAGGCCAGGGAGGTAGTGGGGAAGCTGAAAAGAAGGGTGGGGTGTCATGGAGATGAAGGAAGAGATGGAAGTGGGGATCCCCAGGGTCAGTGTGGCCTGGGAGGCACTGGTGACCCAACGCTTGCCCCCATGTTCCCAACAGCATTCACAACGTAATCCAGGCACCAAGAGGAATCAGCCATCAACCCCCACATATTCCTCAATGAAGAGTCTAAGAGTGGCCAGTGTCCCCACGAGCAGCAGGCACTTCCAATGCGAACTAGGCACCAGGAGAAGCAGTGACACACCACCCCATGGCCCTCAGCTCCCAGCCCAGCTCGAGCAAAGCAGAGAAGGCCTCAGGCAGAAGAGCCTGGCCGGGATTCTCTCCTATCTCCAGGACAAGGCTCTCCTGGGCCACAGAGGAGACAGCTATTCTTTAATCCCTAAATTGTGTCTGACTCTTCTTCGATCCCATGGACTGTAGCCTGCTAGGCTCCTCTGTCCATGGGACTTCCCAGGCAAGAGCACTGGAGTGGGTTGCCATTTCCTTCTCCAGGGGATCTTCCCCACCCAGGGATCAAACTCGTGTCTCCTGCATTGGCAGGCAGATTCTTTACCACTGAGGCACAAGGGAAGCCTTCCTGGTCCATAGTGAAATGAAGTGAAAGTCGCTCGGTCATGTCCAACTCTTTGCAACCCCATGGATTATACAGTCCATGGAATTCTCCAGGCCAGAATACTGGAGTGGGAAGCCTTTCCCTTCTCCAGGGGATCTTTCCAACCCAGGGATCGAACCCAGGTCTCCCGCACTGCAAGCAGACTCTTTACCGGCTGAGCTACAAGGGAAGCCCTCCTGGGCCATAATCACTCACCAGTTCTGTAATGGTTCCCACGGGGATCACATTCTGCACAAGCACGCACGTGGGTGCAGGCGCACATACACGCACACACTCGATTCTCGGCCCTTCCCTCAGCCTCTCTGAGGCCCATCCCTCAGATGATGGGCTTCTTGGTAGAAGCAGACACCCCCCACACCCAGTCACATCACCAGCCTGCTTTCTTCACCTGGAAACCTTCCTCTGTCCCCCCACCTCATCACAGACCCTAGGCAAACCTGAGCAGAGGAGGGAAGGACCCCCAACAACTCGCATCCCACTTCACTGTCCCAGCCCCAGCATGAATCCCTGCCTCCTGTCACACCCAGGGCAGGCCGTGGCCAAGCTGGGTGGAGGGAGGCTGGGCCACAGAGCTAAAACACCAAACCAGGCACTGAAGGCCAGTGACCTAAGATGCCACCTCTGACCATCAACTAGTGAGTCAGCAAGAAGCAGGGCTGAGTCACTACCAGCGATCGCCCATGACACCCTCGTTCTGAGAAAACAGACCTTCCTTATGGCAGCCCACAGAGTACACGCAGGGACCACACTCCCGGTCAGCCTGTGCTCATGAGCATGGCTGGCAGAGACAAGGCCAGGACCAATGAGCCACCCCCTTTCCTGCCAGTGAGCTCAGCCTTATTACTTTGCTTCATTTTCAGCTCATCTGAAAGAGCCTCATTTGAGGTCCCTGGAGGATCTTAAAAGTGTTATTCAAACATTAGCTCTGACACACGGCCTCCCCTCCTTAGACTTCACCCGCCCAAGGCAACGCTTTGCTGCCTGCTTTTTGGTACTGCTGGGGAAGAGCAGAGGCTTCAGTCTGCCACGTGGCACCACGGGCCCTGCCACCTCCAGCCCTCCTCAATCCGGACTTTCCCCAGCTCCCTGCCTATTTTAGAGGCGGGACCAGGGAAGGGACTCGGTATTTCCCGTATGACAGGCATGCCATCTCGTTCAACCTCTGCCACAACCCCAAGGGTGGCATTATTATTCCTGTGTCATCGATGCAGAAACTGAAGCTGAGCACCCCAGCCAAGGTCACCTCACTGGCACATAGCCAGATGAGGCCAGGAACCTGGGACTGCCGAGTCCCGTGGCTTTTCCAACCACTCACGCCTGCCCCAGCATGCTCTGCCCTGCCTGCAGCTCTGCCCGCCCTGAGCAGAGATGGGCAGCCATCCTTAGCTACCCGGTGGCATACAACCCCGAGCCTGGGCCCAAGTGGAAGGGACAAGACAAGACGGGGCTGCAAAATTTGGGGCTTCTAGAAGAGAAGGAAAAATGACAAAATGAGGCAATGCTAAGAGCTGGTTGCAACGCCCCATTCTGCTCTGCATCTTACAGGGGCACCTACAAAAAAGAACAGGATCAGAGCTCAACAAGAGGCCAGGTGGGAGGATAGGAGGTCGAAAAGGAGGAGATATGGGCTGTGTGTTAGGGAAGTCAGAGCTAGAAGGCCTTGGTCTTTACAGGTAAAGAAACGGAGGCACGTGGAGGGGAAGGGACCCACCCAAAGCCACGAGTGAGTCTGTGGCCACACCAGGTCCCCTGACCCATAGGTTAGGTTTCCCAGATCTGGAAGAATGAAGGGCCTGGAGCAGATGCTGCTTGGGATAAATGAATAGTGAACGAACGAGGGGACCCATCACCTCCAGAGCTGAAGAAGAGGAGCACAGAAGCCTACGCAGTACTTCCACGGGGACCCCAGTCTCCCTCTAGTCTCTCACTTCCACGGAGAAGATGTAGGCAGGAGGGAGGCCTCTCCATTCACCAAAGCCCAGGCTCTACCAGGAGCCAATCACAGCCCCGGAAGGAGGCAGAAACTTTGGTTCCCCTGGCAACGCAGACAAAGGCCTCTGCTCAGCACAGCAATCAGCTGGAATAGGATGCAGACCATATTCCACCCCATTCACTCAGGGCTCTCCGCTCCTTTTCTCATAAGGAGGGAAACAACCCCATCCTTCTGGTTTTAGCTCCCGACCTCCAGCCACACCTCTGGGCCCATCTCAGATCAGAAGGAGGGGTAGGGATGGGCCTCTGAATTGGGGGCTTAGGGCAGCAGTTGAGCCCTATCCTATCTGGGGGCAGGGGGTGCTTCCCAGGTGGCTCAGTGGTAAAGAATTCATCTGTCTCTGCCAATGCAGGAGACTCAGGTTCGATCCCTGGGTCGGGAAGATCCCCTGGAGGAGGGCATGGCAACCCACTCCAGTATTTTGCCTGGAGAATCCCCATGGACAGGGGAGCCTGATGGGCTAAATTCCATGGGGTCACAAAAGATTCAGACAGGACTGAGCAACTGCACAGTAACAACCACCACCATCCTGTCTGCGGGGGTCCTCTCTTGCCAGGTGTGCACCCTGAGTTGAGCTGGGGGCCTATGTGGACGTTCCTCAGCACATCAAGCCCCCCCACCCCCGACCACTCCCCAAAAGGCCATGCCAGCTGCCTGGCATGGAGCCACAGGAGTGCCAGGAAGGGCGGCACATGGCCCGGCCCAGACCCAGAAGTAATTCACAGCTGGATCTGAGCACATCTCATCACCTTCCTCCTGGAGTCTCATTTTCTCCATCTGTAAAGTGTAAAATCTAAGACCTACGGTTCTTTGGAAGAATGGCTCCCTGTCCACACTCACCAAAAAAATGTCTGAGGAGAGGACACAGGAAGGAGCTTAGCTTACACCACTTTCAAGAGGTTGCCTGGGGGACTTCCCTGGTGATCCAGTGGCAAAGACTCCAAGCTCCCAATGCCGGGGGCCCAGGTTCGATTTCTAGTCAGGGAACTAGATCCCACATGCCACAACTAAGACCTGGCACAGCCACGCAAATAGATTAATATAAATGTTAAAAGAAAACAAAGAAAGCAAGGTTGCCTGGCCCTTGGTCCAGAGTCTGGGAATGCATAAAACATTCCCATTCACTGGAATTGTCTCTTTGTACACACTTCGAGAAGACGAAAGAAAATCACAAGAAAACTGATGGACTCTGAAAATAGCTTCCAAATACAACCTCTGGCTCAGCCACCTCCAGGCCAAGCGAGAACATCCCCGCTCCCTCATCCAGACTCCAGCCCAGCAGGGACAAGTATGTGCAATGTCCCCATGGAAGGATCCCTTGTCACTCAGGGAGGAGTCAATTATTCAAGATTTTCAGGAAGACTTTCCACATCGAGAGTCAGAACAAAAAGAGGTTTTTCAGGAAGCTTCTTAATTCTCAGAAAAGTCTAACTATTGGGTCCAAACCTATGTGCATGCACTATGCTTTCAGCTCTATGATCCCTCAAGCACCTAACAAAAAAAGCCTTAAAAAAAAAAAAAAAAGATAGAAAAGGGCATTCCCTGGAGGTTCAGGGGTTAGGATTCCAAGCTTTTACTGCAGAGGGCTCAGGTTCAATCCCTGGTCAGGGAACTAAGATCCCACCAAAAAGGAAGAAACCCTGAAGCCCCCCAGGATACAGCTGCTTCCCTCACCCCATCGCCCCACACTCATCAGTCCCTGCACTTTGTCCACTCCTCCTCGTCACCCACTCTCTTATCTGTTCCCTCTTGTCCTTCCAGGCACCTGAGTTTAGGCCCATCCTTTCTCACCAGGGCCACCCAACAGCCTTCCCACTGGCCTCTGGGCTGCAGCTTTCCCCTTCCAACCCATCCTCCGGTCTCCAGAAATTAGATAATATCATTCCCTGAAATGGCCCTCATCGCCGTCCAGACAAGATGCAACTCCTGGCCCATGTGCTGCAGGATCTGGGCCTGTCTGTGGTCTCCCTTGTTTTTCCTGTTGTCCCCAGCATGCACAGCAAACTTCCGCCACTTCAAAGCACCCTCCTGTTTCACATCTCTGTGTTTTTCTTTGCATTCGTAGTTCCCTCTGTCTGGAATGCCCTTTCTGAAGCCCCCAACGTTGGATGGAGATAACAGCTGACTTTCCTGAGAGCTCAATGTGCACCAGGCTCTCTGCTAAGCCCTTTGCAGGCACTACTTCATTTATCCTCACCAAGACCCTGTGAGGCAGGTACTTAACGCAGCCTCTTTACGGGTGAAGAAAAATGGGATCTGAGATGCGAATGAAGCTGGAAGAAGTCACGTGGTTGACAAGGGGAGGAGATAGAATAGAAATCCATATATCTGACTCTGCTTTTGTTCAGTTGTTCAGTCATGTCCGACTCTGCCACCCCATGAACTGCAGCACACCAGGCTTCCCTGTCCTTCACTATCTCCCAGAGTTTGCTAAAATTCATGTCCATTGAATCAGTGATGTCATCCAATCATCTCATCCTCTGTCACCCCCTTCTCCTCTTGCCCTCAGTCTTTCCAGCATCAGAGTCTTTTCCAATGAGTCAGCTCTTCACATCAGGTGGCCAGAGTATTGGAGCTTCAGCTTCAGCATCAGTCCTTCCAGTGAATATTCAGGGTTGATTTCCTTTAGGATTGACTGGTTTGATCTCCTTTCTGTCCAAGGGACTCTCAAAAGTCTTCTGCAGCATCACAGTTCAAAAGCATCAATTCTTCAGCACTCAGCCTTCCTTATGGTCTAGCTCCCACGCATATACAACTACTGGAAAAACCATAGCTTTGACTAAATGAACGTTTGTCAGCGAATCTGACTCGCAGGTGGCCCCAGTCCTCTCGCCCCACCCAGGAACAGTGCCACTATGGTGGGGAGCAGAAAGCACAGTTTGTCCCCAGCAGCGCCCCTTCTTTTTGGGCCTTTGGGAATAACCTGCCTCCGAACGCCTCTGGGGAGGGCCAGCCTGTTCCTCTCTGAGTTTGCCTCCAACCCTGCACTCCCACAATCACACAGCACAACCTCTTCAAGTATACAAAGAGTCTGAGCCCCCAGCTCAGGAGCAGAGCTCTGGAATTAAAATTACTGGCCCATCAGTGACTCTCAGCAATGTTTTTCAGAAAGTCAAAACTCTGGCTTAGGATCAGGGGACCACCACAATCTGGTACCAGCTCATCTTTTCAACCTTAATTTCTCACTGCATCCCTGCCCCCATGGATGTGTGTCTTAACCACAATACAATGGTATTTACCACCCTGCCGTGTTGGTTCTCACTAAAAGTTGCCATTTACTAAGCACCTGCTAAGAGTCATGCCCTGAGCCAAACACTTAACTAGCATCTTGTGTCCCTAAAATTCATTCATTCAATTATCCAGCACATACCTACTTAAGATCTTTTAGGTGCCCTGCAATGTGGAGCGAACATGAGGTTAAAAATGGAAGACAGGGACTTCCCTGTGGCCCAGTGGTTAAGAATTCGCCTTCCAATGCAGGGGACGCAGGCTGCAGAACTAAGATCCCACATGCCACAGGGCAACTAAGTCTGAGTGCCGCAACTACTGAGCCCAGACCTTAACTAGAGAGACGCCCAGGCGCCACAACCAAGATCCCACAGGCCACAACTGAGACCGGATGCAGTCAAATAAATAAATAAACGTTTTTAAAATACAATACAAGATAAATGGTTACAAACTGTGATAAGCATTATGAAGAATTATGAGGTGGAGGTAGAGAGCAGTGCAGTGGGGCTGGGGAGGGAGGTAACTAACCAAACTGAGCTGTAAAGAATGAGAAGGATCTCAGACAGCAAAAAGCCAGAGAAAGAGAATTCGAAGCAGAAGGAATCAGTTCAGTTCAGTTCAGTTCAGTCACTTAGTCGTGTCCGACTCTTTGCAACCCCATGGACTACAGCACGCCATGCCTCCCTGTCCATCACCAATTCCCAGAGCTTGCTCAAATTCATGACCATCGAGTCATTGATGCCATCCAACCATCTTATCTTCTGTCATTCCCTTCTCCTGCCTTCAGTCATTCCCAGCATCAGGGTCTTTTCCAATGAGTCTGTTCTTTCACATCAGGTGGCCAAAGTATTGGAGTTTCAGCTTCAGCATCAGTCCTTCCAATGACTATTCAGGACTGATTTCCTTTAGGATGGACTGATTGGATCTCCTTGCAGTCCAAGGGACTCTCAAGAGTCTTCTCCAACACCACAGTTCAAAAGCATCCGCTTTCTTTATACTCCAACTCAGCTTTCTTTATAGTCCAACTCTCACATCCATACATGACTACTGGAAAAACCATAGCTTTGACTAGATGGACCTTTGTCAGCAAAGTAATGTCTCTGCTTTTTAATGTGCTGTTTAGGTTGGTCATAGCTTTTCTTCCAAGGAGCAAGCGTCTTTTAATTTCACGGCTGCAGTCACCATCTGCAGGTCCTGGGGTAGGGAAGGATTACTAAATCTACAGAGAGAAGAAGTAAACGACCCAGGCTCAGGATGGCAGTGGCTGGAGTAAGCCCCTCTCTGGGTAAACTCTCTCCTTCTGCTTGAGCCTGATAAGGGCAGGCCAGATTATAAAGACAAAAACCCTTCGGATGGAGACAGGCTACTTGCTAGCATGTTAGCTGATCCTATCACTGTCCCCAGGAAGCAAGCAAGGCTTGAGGCCCTCATTCTGTCCCTCAGAACCGGAGGCACTTGGTATGCTATGACTCGCCTAAGGGTAGAAAGAACACGGCGGAGCTAGAACTAGAATCATAGTACGTGGCTGTTTGAGGATTACTGAGCTGAAAACCCTGCTGTACTGATGAAGACACTGAGGCCTGAGAAGAAAAAAGGATGTGCCCATGTTCACATGCTGAGTAAGCGATGGAGCTAGAACCAGGAGTCCCAGCAGCTTCCGCTTACGAGCTCCCCACACAGCCTCCCTTGAGAAAGACGGCCAAGGGGACAAAGGTGAGGCTGCCCTTGGGGGGGTCGGGGGAGGGAGGCAAGGACAGGGCAGCCCTGCCTCCTTCCTCCTGCCCCTCTCCAGCTCCCAGCCCTCCCACTGCTTGTGGGTGCCGCAAAACCTGCTAAACCAGTGCCTGTGCCCGGGCAAGCGGCAGGGCACAGAGTTAGAGAGGCACACGCAGGCTGCAGACACCGAGAGCTAAGGGCCACGGTGGCTTCCCTGGAGGCCCACGGTTAGGACGCTGTGCTTCCAGTGCAGGGGGCCGGGTTCAATCCCTGGTTGAGGAACTAAGATCCCACATGGTGCAGTCAATAAAAGAGAGAGAGCCAAGAAACAGGGAGGACACAGAGCAGCTCCTCTGAGACGTGCCAGCCAGGCCACATGGGCACTGCCCCGGGGCCAGCAGTGAACCGGTCTGTCACCCAGAATCAGCCACAGCTGGCCATCTGGCACAAAGCCCTGCCCTCTGCTTCCCCTCCCGCTCCGGACACTCAAATGTCAGCTATCAGAGCCACCAGGACAAGAGACCCAGGAACTTACCTGGGAGGACAGGAAGCAGGGAAAAGTGACAACTATGACGCACAAATAGGTCTCCCCTCCCAGCCACAGCCACTAGGATTAAGTCCCGCCACTCCCGGCCTTGTCGGGGACACACATGCTCTCAAGGGACATCCTGCCCTCCCCCAACTGCAGTGACCAAGTGCCAGGAGATGGCTGAGCACAAGTCATGACTGTTGGGGGTGGAGGTCAGGAGACGGGCATGCCTTGGTAGCTCTGGAGCCCTGAGACTCTTGACACTTGACTCTGCTCTGTACCCCTGGGACTCCTGACACCCTGGAGCCCTGAGACTCTTGAGGACCTGGGCAAACCTGCCCTCTGGGGCTTCCGTCTCGCTGCCTTTCCCGTGGGGTCACTAGGTCAACTCCATTGTTTCAGGGAGCCTTGAAATGTTGCTCTCACCCCCCGACCACTGCACCTCTCACCACCTCCTGCCCAAAGGAAAACATAAGAAGTTACCCCCGTCAGTGGGCAGGGCCCCCACTGGACGGGGCTGGCCTCTGTGTCAGGGGGCACCTGGCTGGAGCCTGTTCTATCAGCTCTAGTGCCAGCCAGGGTGGTGGGGCCCCCTGGGCAGAGTATGGGGGAATTGATGATTCTATCAACTTTTCCCAAGTGCTCAGAACCCAGTTCAGAAACCACTCTCAAGGCCTATAAGACCCAGAAGCCACGCTGTCAGCAAGAAGGACCCCCGACATCAGTCTGGGCCTTGATCTTGGGACACATGGGTCAGGCAGGTGCCCCACACATGTCAGGGACTATCCTCATATCTCAACTGAAGGCAAAAGGAGATGACGAGATGGTTAGATAGCATCACTGACTCAAGGGACATGAACTTGAGCAAACTAGGGGAGGACAGGGAAGCCTGGTGTGTTGCAGCCCATGGGGTTGCAAAGAGTTGGACACAACTTAGGGACTGAACAACAACAACAAATTCTCATATCTCAACCAATCCCCTCCCTTGGTAGATGGGGAGGAGGACCAGGGAGAGGCAGGGACCGGCCCAAGGTCACACAGCAAGGCCGCGGCAGAGGCGACCAGACCCGACTCCCAGTCCAGGGCTTCCAGCACCTGCCATCTCCTATGGCACAGATGATTTCCCAAATTCAAAATCATGCATTCCACGGAGGAACCTAGAGACACCTTCCTCGCCACTGCTTAGAAACCGCCAGAGACTGGTACAAAGTTCTGCCGTTAGATACGGATCACGTGTGTGCCTGCTGTGTTCGCTTCTGTGTCCCAGCATGTGGGTCCGTGCATTGAGTACAGCACGGATTCAGTGCAAACTGGCTGACCAACTCAAGGCTCAGTGGAGGTGAGTTCCCTGGCAGTGTAGTGGTTAAGACTCCATGCTGACACTGCCAAGAGCCTGGGTGCAATCCCTGGTCAGGAAACTAAGATCCCACAAGCCATGCAGTACTGCTAAAAAAAAAAAAAAAAAAAAAAGACTCAATGGAGGAATGACTGGAGGCAGAATCCACTCCGAGGCCCAAGCACTGAGGGTGGGAGTAGAGCTGGGGGTGGCAGAGCAGGAAATAGCAGAGAGAGGCAGAAAAAGCTCAGGATCCAAGCAGGTTGTGTAGAACAAGCAGGGACACTGTGGGCCCACAGCTTCAGAAATCCTGGGCCCCAAAGCTAGACAGGTCTCCTCCAATCATCTTGAACGTATGGACCTGAAGACTTGTGTGCATGTTCCTGTGACTTGGCAAGGCCACCAAGCCAGCCACTCTGTCGTTTATTCAGTCACTTGCTCCCTTGCTCTCCAAAACTTACAGGCTGAAAATCAGTGTTGGTAACAGTTATCTCCAATTTGCCAGTCGGTGCTGCCAGACCCCGGAGAAGGCAGTGGCAACCCACTCCAGTACTCTTGCCTGGAAAATCCCATGGACGGAGGAGCCTGGTAGGCTGCAGTCCATGGGGTCGATAAGAGTCGGACACGACTGAGCAACTTCACTTTCACTTTTCACTTTCCTGCATTGGAGAAGGAAATGGCAACCCACTCCAGTGTTCTTCCCTGGAGAATCCCAGGGATGGAGGAGCCTGGTAGGCTGCAGTCCATGGGGTCGCAGAGTTGGACATGACTGGAGCGACTTAGCAGCAGCAGCAGCTGCCAGACCCAGAGGCTGATCCTCACAGCACCTCTGACCAGGAGTTGAGCTCCTAAAGTGTGAGGACCTGAGCTGAAATCAGGGGCAAGCCACTTCTCCTAAGACTCACAACCGCATTTGTAAAATAGAGATGGTGATGCCTCCCTGCCCTCCCTTAGTGAATGCTCTGAAAGTCATATACAGTGATGGATGTGAACATTCCTTGTAAACTGTAAAGTGCCAAAGAGATAAAAGAGATTATTCATAACGATAATATTGCCATCACTAGCCTCGCTGGCCCCCAGAGAACTTTGTTGTTCAGTTGCCAAGTCGTGTCTGACTCTTTGCGACCCCACGGGCTGCAGCACACCAGGCTTCCCTGTCCTTCATTATCCCCCAGAATTTGCCAAAGTTCATGTCCATTGAATCAGTGGTGCCATCCAACCATCTCATACTCTGTTCTCTTCTCCTTCTGCCTTCAATCTTTCCCAGCATCAGGGTCTTTTCCAATGAGTTGGCTGTTCGTATCAGGTGGCCAAAGTATTAGAGCTTCAGCTTTAGCATCAGTACTTCCAATGAGTATTCAGTGTTGATTTCCTTTAAGATTGACAGGTCTGATCCCCTGACTGTCCAAGGGACTCTCAAGAGTCTTATCCAGCACTACAGTTCAAAAGCATCGATTCTTTGGCACTCAGCCTTCTTTATGGTCCAGCTCTTACATTAGTACGTGACTACTAGAAAGACCACAGCCTTGACTATATGGAACTCTGTTGGCAATGTGATGTCTTTGCTTTTTAACGTATTGTCTAGGTTTGTCATTGAGAATTCCTCTAAATGTCAGTGACCATCATCATTATTGCCACCAACAATAATTAACACCTATCAGTTGAAAATGGCAACCCACTCCAATATTCTTATCTGGAGAATCCCATGGACAGAGGAGCCTAGTGGGCTACAATCCATGGAGTCGCAAAAGAGTCACACACGACTGAGCAACCAACACAAAACACATCAGTTATGAGACACTTGACTCAGACACTTGTATCTCAGGCACAATCCTCTGCTCATTGCCTGCTTTCTCCCATTTCAGCTCCATAACCTCTGAAGTGAGAACTATTATTGGGTGCATTTCACAGATGGCAAAGCTTAGGCACACAGCAATGAAGTATCTCATTGAAATCCACACAGTAGGTGGTGGAGCAGGGGTCTACACCCAAGTCTATTGTAGTCTGGAGTTCCAGCTCATTCTACTGCCTGGTGGGAGCCTGTTGCCTTGTTAAAGCTACTCCCCTTTACCAAAGCCTGTTGTGGCACAAAGTGATATCACTTCTCCGACCCTTGCAGCAGGAACCCCTGACATGGGTAGGATTGGCGGATTCTGTCCTCCCTGTTTGACAAATGAGGCAACTGATCTCTAGGAAAGCTTGTCAACCATGTGTTTTAGGCCACTGATCATAGAACAGTAGGCATATAAAGGACTCAGGAGAGTGGATCCAGTAGGGGAAACTGAAGCCCGGAGAGGGAAAAAGACATGCCCAGGTCATTCATTCAAACCTTTCCCAAGACCTGTGCATATGTAAGACACACATATGAAAAAAGCAGTGTGGGGTTTCCTTGGTGATCCAGTGGTTAAGAATCCACCTTCCAACACAAGGGACTTAGGTTCAATCTCTGGTCAGAGAACAAAGATCCCATAGGTCACAGGGCCGGAGAAGGCAATGGCACCCCACTCCAGCACTCTTGCCTGGAAAATCCCATGGGCGGAGGAGCCTGGTTGGCTGCAGTCCATGGGGTCACGAAGAGTCGGACATGACTGAGCGACTTCACTTTCACTTTTCACTTTCATGCATTGGAGGAGGAAATGGCAACCCACTCCAGTGTTCTTGCCTGGAGAATCCCAGGGACGGGGGAGCCTGGTGGGCTGCCGTCTGTGGGGTCGCACAGAGTCGGACACGACTGAAGCGATTTAGCAGCAGTAGCAGCAGCAGCAGGCCACAGGGCCACTAAGCCGTGTGCTGCAACTAAAGAAGCCCTCACGTGCCTCAATTAGAGAAAGCCCACGCCCCTCGATGAGAACCAGCACAGCCAAAAAACAAAGAAAAAGAAAAGAAAGCAGTGTCTACTCTTCTAGTTTTCTAATGCTGCCCCACCGCTACACCCTGCCCAATCCCACCTTTGCATCCAGGGCCAGCCACTGCCACCACTTCCCTAGTCTTAGTTCCCAGTTTAGCAAACGAGGAAACTCCCTTGGCCAGTAAAGAGTTCTCGAGGCCAACACAGCTGCCCCAGGACCACATAAAGCCCTGGAGGCCAGTCCCCATGCCCTGCCGCCCCCAATCCAGGGAGGTCTGGAGGTAAAGAGGGTGCCCACGCTGTATTCACAGGGTTGTGCCACCATCACCACTAATTCCAGAATCCTGGTTATTCTTAGCAAGCCCCGAGCTGTAGTCCCCAGCGCTCCTAGGAACACGGGGCTCCTCCCTGGTTTGGCTCAGACGCCACTTTTCTGGGAAAGGCCAGGGTGCCCCTAGGAAGAATTTCTCTGTGGCAGAAGTGGAGCAAAATGTAAACACTCAGCGGACACTGTGTTCCACTTAGTGCAACAAATTATGGACTGTCTGGGAGAGGGGCCCGCCACGTGAGGCCGGCCCAAGCCAAGTCTCTTCCTAGCCTTGTCTCGCTAGCTGCTCTGAATGCAGCGATCGTTTAGGTCCTTGGCCTCAGTTTCCCCATGTGCAGGCTGAAACATGAGCCTCCAACACCTTACAGAGGGATCCCTCCTAACAAATGGCTAATCTCTTCCACCTTGTCAGAAGAAAAAGGCCAACCTCTTATGTCAGCGGAGACTGGCAAGAACAGCAGTCTGGGGCTGAGCTAGGGAATGCTCAGATTTAGAACTGGTGAGGAAGGTTTTTTTTCTGGGGCCTTAGGAAGCTTGGGAATGTGTGAACTGGGGACATGACTCGCACGTTTTGGGCCAAAAAGGGAGTCCCAGAGGCAGTGCTTAGAGCCATCAGCACTGGGCAGCAGGAAGAAAGGTCAGGATCCAAGACACTGGTTTCTGTCTTTCACCTCTGCTCTGCCACTCACTAGCTGTCTGACCTTGGAGAAGTCACTTACCTTCTCTGAGCCTCAGTGAACCCATCCACAGAATGGGGATAAATATAGCCTCTGTGCCTTCCCTTTCAGGATTATGGGGAAAATCTGATGAGATGATGAATAGAAAAGTCCTAGTCCCGCCCCATGAAAGAATTCCCCCGCCCTTCTCCACCTCTGTTGCCCCTAGCGAAATGCTGGAATCCCTCCAAGAAGGGTTGGAGAAATCCAGGGATCCCAGAGACAAGAGGGGCCACAGAAGGAATGCTGAACATCTGTGTCCTGTCTGGATGACATTTGTGAAGCCTGGCCCCCCCTCCCCGAGACAGCCCCTCTAGCTCTCAGGCAAACAGCAAGCCAGGAAAAGAGTCTGTATTCACATTGGGAAGAAACTGAGGGGCAGACAGGGGAGCCAGAATCAGCATTTCTGAGCCATCGAGATAATAGGAGTCTCTGGACGAGAGCAGGGAGGAGGCTGTTGGTGGTCGGGCAGGGGAGGGGTGTCCTCCTGTTGAGTCTCCCCCACCTCCATCCCTCCTGCAAAAACCAATGATGTCACCTTTCATGTGACAACTCTAGCTGTGTCATTTTCTTCCTTTGTAAATGGGGGTGATAAAGCCTCTGACACACCGTGAGTCCAGTTCAATAAACGTGCCTGTCATTCTCCCATCCTTTGAAACCTGGGAGACTCCCGGTACCAACATCATCTTCCTCTAATTTTCCACCTGAGTTATTTGAAGAAAAAATCTGAAGGCACTTTCAGGACAGAGCCCAGGCTCTGAGGGTGTAGTCCATCTGCTGACAAGGTGGATGAGATCCGCGGTGTGTGGAAGGGGCAGGGGGAAGGAAAGGGGCCTCTCCATGGGATAGAGGTCCATGCTTCAGCCTGGGGAGGGGATGGAGAGTCCTGCTGCTCACAAGGCTCTTTCCAGAAATAGTCCTGGTTCCTTGAGCTCGTTCTGCCTGGAGGGAAGCCTCTCCTCTGAGCAAAGGACAGCAGGGGAGCACTCTTCCCATCATTTGCCCCCAGGAATGAAGGGCTGACACCTGTTGGTGCCCACATGGTCTTTTCCACCCTCTACATGGCACCTGGGAGAAAAGGTAAGAGACCTGGGCACCCAGGTGCAACTGGAGATGATCAAACCTCTTCACGTCTCTGAAGAGAATAACACGGACTGGGGGGCGGGGCTTCTGTGAAGCCTGAAAGATGGCTAGCTTCCCTGCCCCACCCCAGCTCTTTAGTTCTGGCCAGACTGAACCACTCCAGCTTCTCCCTTCCAACGCCTTTTCCCAAGCAGCTCCCTCTCCCGGAGAGCCCTCCCTGAATCCACTGCCCCAGTCCAGCCCCTTCCAAAGCCTAGAGCCCATGCCTTCTCCTCCAGGAAGCACATTCTGGCTGCTGGGCCCCAGGGCCCCAGGCTGCCCCTTTCCCCTGGGTGTCAGTTTCCCATCCCTCTCTGACAGTGATCTGCACTCTTGGCTGTGTCTCGGCCACACCTGCACACGTTGACTTCCCCTCTGTGGGGCACAGAGCTCACAGACATGAATTCAAATGTCACCTTTGCCACTTGTTAGCCACCTGATCAAGGGACAGTCACTTCTCTCTGAGGCTCAGTTTCCTCTGGAAAATGGTGAGAATAATCACACCTATTCCATAGAGTTGTTGTTGCAATTAAATGAGACAATGACCATTCAGGGCTCAGGACAGAGCCTGGCACAGTGTGAGAGCTCAGGAACGTGACTTATTTGCTACGGTGACCTTTCAGGTAGGTTCATGAATGATTTTTCATTGTATCTCCTGAAAGGCCTACCACAAAATCGTATGTGTGCTTAGTCACTCAGCCGTGTCTGACTCTTTGTGACCCCATGAACTGTAGCCTGCCAGGATCCTCTGTCCATGGAATTTCCCAGGCAAGAATACTGGGGTGGGTTGCCATTTCCTCCTCCAGGAGATCTTCCCAACCCAGGAAGATTGAATCTGGGTCTCCTGAACTGCGGACAGATTCTTTACGAACTGAGCCACCAGGGAAGCCCACAGAACCGTATACCAAATGGATTTCTGTACAGGTGGATCTGCATGCACCCTGAGGAAGCCTTTCCCAGTGGCACAGTAGAGAGTAACCTGGGCTTGGCTGCCTCTGCAGGTCACAAGCTGTGTCACGGGGCAGCACGCAAGTAGACATAGAATCCACTTGAACTTCTGATCAGAGGCAGTGGACATAGTGATCAGAGGGTGGGCTCTGAAGCCAGACTCCTTGAACTTGAACCCGAGCTCCTCCTCTTACTCAGTATATGACCTTCACTAGCTGTGCCTTGGTTTTCCCACCTATAAAATGGGGAGAGTAATTGTACCTACCCAAAGGAGCATCTGGAGGATTAAATGGAATTACACATGAAAAGCAATAGAGGGACTTCCCTGGCAGTCCAGTGGCTAAGACTCCCCACTCCCAATGCAGGGGGCCCAGATTTAATCCTTCGTCAGGGAACTAGATCCCACACATCGCAACTAAAAGTTCACATGTCACAACTAAAGACCCCTCACGCCACAGTGAAAATTGAAGATCTCAATTTCTTAACTAAGACTCAGTGCAGCAAATAAATAAATACTAAAAAGAAAAGAAAGGGAATAGAACATGCTCATCATAAGGAGAGTAACTCAATAAACATTACCTATTATTTTCATTGTTGATATCTGTATTCCTGTCACTGAAGAGGAGGGGTTATGGTTCCTTGCAGGCCTATAAGCTGCTCATTTTCCTATAACCCAAGATTCCACAAACACGCTTTATGTTCTCATGGCTCTGTCTGCCCAGTAGCCTTCCACTCCTTCTTCTAATGAGAGCTCTGCTCCTCCATTTGCTACACAAGAAGGCACTTAACCCAGGCCTGGTCACTACAGGGAATGGCCCTAATCCCCTAGCAACAATGACTGAACCAATCAGAATCCTTCCCTTGGGTTGATATATAGATCCTAGTAGAAAAACTACCATCATTCAAAAAACTAAGATCATGGCATCTGGTCCCATAACTCCATGGCAAATAGATGGGGAAAAATTGGAAACAGTGACAGATTTTTTTTTTCTTGGGCTCCAAAATCACCGCAGATGGTGACTGCAGCCTTGAAATTAAATGACGCTTGCTCTTTGGAAGAAAAGCTATGACAAACCTAGACAGTGTATTAAAAAACAGAGACATCACTTTGATGACAAAGGATGACAAAGGTCCACATAGTCAAAGTTATAGTTTTCCTAGTAATCATGTACAGATGTGAGAGTTGGACCATAAAGAAGGCTGAGCACTAAAGAATTGATGCTTTTGAATTGTGGTCCTGGAGAAGACTCTTGTGAGACTCTTAGACTGCAAGGAGATCCAACCAGTCAATCCTAAAGGAAATCAACCCTGAATATTCATTGGAAGGACTAATGCTGAAGCTGAAGCTTCAATACTTTGGCCACCTGATGTGAAGAACCTTCTCATTGGAAAAGACCCTGAGGCTGGGAGGGCTTCCCTTGTAGCTCAGCTGGTAAAGAATCCACCTGCAATGAGGGAGACCTGGGTTCAATCCCTGGGCTGGAAGATCCCCTGAAGAAGGGAAAGGCTACCCACTCCAGTATTCTGGCCTAGAGAATTCCAAGCACTGTATAGTTCATGGGGTTGCAAAGAGTCAGACACAACCGAGCAGCTTTCACTTTCACTGAAGCTGGGAAACATTCAGGGTAGGAGGAGAAGGGGCAACAGAGGGTGAGATGGTAGGATGGCATCAAATAGACACGAGTTTGAGCAAACTTCAGCAGATAGTGCAGGACAGGGAGTCCTGGTGTGCTGCAGTCCATGGGGTCCCAAAGAGTCAGACACGACTTAGTGATGGAACAACAACTTTCTGTTTGGGTTGCTAAGCTAGGGCAGTGGTCAGCCAGTTCCTCAGAAGGACAGAAAGGAGAGACAAGCTGTGATGGAGACAGATGGAACATCTACCTGGTTTCTCATCCTACAATTCCATGAACTGCCCAGGATCCATTCAAGTCCTTTTCTGGTTTAAGTCACTTTGAATAGAGCTTTTGTCACTTGTTTCTGAAAAAGCCAGGTCCAATTTTATAGGCCCTAACCAAGATACAGTCTGAGCTGGCCGTGGGCAGGGCAGGGCCGCAGCAGTATTAAGGCTGCTCCTGTGTGTCCCAGCACAATCTCTGTTATCTGCGCTACAAAGGACAGTCTGCAAAGCATGTTCTCAAGAATCATCCTGATCCCGTGGTCTTCAGACACTGCCTCCCAGAGCCCTAGGAGCCTGCAGAGGCACCTCCAAGAACACCCATGGGGAGACTTTCCTGGTGGTCCAGTGGTTAAGAGTCTGCCTTCCAATGATGAGGACGTGGGTTCAATCCCTGGTCAGGGAACTAAGATCCCACAGGCTGCAGGGTAACTAAGCCTGAGCACCACAAGTGGAGAAAGCTGGCATGCTACAGTGAAGACCCAGCACAGCCAAAAGCAAAACCAAAACAGCCATGGAACAAAGGGCACTAGGAGGGCAGCAAGATTCTAGGTAACTGCTGCAAATTCAACCACAGTGGTTCTGTTTCAAATGCTTATGTATCGGGATTCTGCTGCCTCCAAAGATGTGAAATACCTGATTCTAATGGATGCTCAAAAGAGCATTAAGAGGTAACCAAGGCTGATGTGTCTATCTCCATTCTCCAAAAAAGAAAACCGAGGCCCAGAATGGGAAAGTGATGAGACCAAGGTCACAGAGCAAGTCAGTGTCAGAGCAAAGACTTGAATTCAGGGCTCCGGACTCGCAGGCGGAATGAATTCCACTGCACCAGGCTGCCCACGAAAATCTATCATCTCTCACACTTGCTGTGTCCTCTGGTAAACTGATGGCGGCTAATATCTTCTAGTGCATGTGTGCTAAGTCACTTCATTCATGTCCAACTCTGCGACCCTATGGAATGTAGCCCGCCAGGCTCCTCTGTCCATGGGATTCTTCAGGCAAGAATACTGGAGTGGGTTGCCATTTCCTCCTTCAGGGGATCTTCCTCACCCAGGGATCGAACCCGAGACTCTGGCGTCTCCTGCACTTGTAGGCACGTTCTTTACCACTAGCCCCATCTGGTTCTAGAGTCTCACCTTTCTCAGCTCTGACCCCTCCAGGATCGCCTGCCTCTGAACCTGGCTCCTTAGAGGGCTTCCAGAAGCTCAAGGAACTTGTGGAATAAATGTTATGACCCAAACTCGACCTTCTTCTCCACCATACACACATACACTCAGTTCCCCTTCTCCCCACCCATTTGCCCAAATGTCAGGCAAAGCCCAGAAGGCCGCCTCCCAGGAACTCATAATCCACCTCCTCTGTCCAAGCTGTGCTGCGACTGCAGACAGAGGATTCCTTGTTCCCAGTGCTTCCTGCCCAGAGACCTCCATGGGGCCCGTGCACTGGCCGGAAAGAGCCAAATCATTCCTTTCAACTGGAGCTAAAGCCACCTGAATCCCTGCCACCCCTGGGAGCAACATGCTCCCAGCTCTGCTTGGCATTTATTCTATCTGCCCTGGTCTGCCCAGCCCCACCTCAACACCCACAGCCGCTGCTGCCTACACACACACACACACACACAGGAGTTCCCCTAGGGTAGAGAGAGGCGCTTTATGTCTAATCAAAAATGAAAACCAGAGTGGGGTGTCCCTGGTGGTCCAGCGGTTAGAACTCTGTACTTCCACTGCAGGAGGCGTGGGTTAGATCCCCAGCTGGGGAACTATCATCCTGCATGCTGCATGTGCGAGGCCAGAAAACACAAAAAGAAAACAGCGGATTCTAGAACCCTGACAGTTGTGCCTTACTAATAACCCCACAATGACATCTGCCTATTACTTCGCGATCTCCCTGACCAGTATAACTTCTTGGCTCAGTTCCCTCTCCACGCCCTCAACCTGCCAGGGTCACCAGGAGGTGGAAAGCGGCTTTGACACGCCCCAGGCCAGTGGTTTGTGAAGTATCTTGCACAGAGCTCAGGACAGTTCCACGGCATTGTTGGAGGGCTTCCAGAAGCTGAGGAATTAGCCAGTTAGAGTCCCCCAGGCTCACCCCAACTTTGACCACGGCTGCAACTCCTGTACTGTTTTGTACAGTGAGATTCTTTGGGGTTCACTTGAAAAGGAGATTTCACTGCAGGAAGATTTCAAAGCAACTCTTTCACCCTGACCCCACCTCTGCCCTACCCTGACAATGTAGATATGACCCCGAGAGGGAGGTAGCTGCCCAAGGTCATGTAGGAATCAGTGGCAGAACCAGAATGAAAACACTCCCTTCTGAATCTAGTCTACAAACTCCAAGCGGTTAGTAAAAGAAAACCAGGGCCTCAGGTCAGCGGATCTGGCTTCTAGGTTCAAGGTTACTCACCCCCAGGCATGGTGGATGGATAAGCGATTGGGGCAAAGCACGCTGACTAACACAGAGGCACTTAACGAGTACCCATTTCAGTCCCTTCCTCAAAATAAGCCCAAACCAGAGAGAACTCTCAACACTGCCCCCGTTTTTCAAGCCCACCAGGAATCTGTAGCCTAGACAAACTCTCCCACCTCCCCAGCAGTAAAATACATTAAAAGAGCCTGAGGGCTGAAAGGTCAATTTGTCCAACCTGAGCAGAGGAGGCTGGGCCTCTGGAACACTCACCCCGGCTCCGACCACACCAGCTCCCCGGGTGGAAGGACGGCAGTCAGACACCTGGAAGGAGCAGACAGCGTTAGTGCCTCCGAATTGAGTTTGTGGACCCAGCATGGAGTTGGAAACTGAGAGGCTGGCATTTGACTCTCTGAGGAACCTTCAGGAAGTTGCTGAACCTGTTACACAGAAAGGCCCGTGTGACTCTGCGGAGCCAAAGGGAAAGTAACAAATATGAAACTGGAGCGGCCTGCAGGGGCCAGGCCAGGAAGGGCCTCGGAGAGTAAGGTAAAGAATTCGGTCTCGAGAGTCTAAAAGCAACGGGAAACCATTGACCTGCAGGGTTGAGAATGGACTGAAAACAGGCCAGAGTAGCTTTAGGCATGTGAGTTGGAGGCTGCTGTGGTTGTCTGGGGGCACATGATAAGGACCCAGGCTGGGGTGGGGACAGCAGACCTGGAACCTGGTGGCTGGATTCCAGAGCTCTTTGAGCAGTGGTATCCCCAGAAATGACCTTCCCAGGTGGTGCCAGTGGTAAAGAACCGGCCTGCCAATGCAGGAGACCTAAGAGACTCGGGCTCAATCCCGGGGTTGGGAAGATCCCCTGGAGAAGGAAATGGCAACCCACTCCAGTATTCTTGCCTGGAGAATCCCATGGACAGAGGAGCCTGGTGGGCTACAGTCCATAGGGTCGCAAAGAGCCGGATAAGACTGAAGCGACTGAGCACACACGCACACATGCATTCCCAGAAATCATTGGTGGACCAGATCTGGGGGATAAGGAAGAGAAAGGTCTGCCTACTCCTCAGGTGCCCCTTTCACAGCAGTCCCCTGGTCTCCACCCAGGACAAAACATAGCCACTGTTCTTTCAACCTGGCCTATCCTTACCTCAGTTTCCCCATCTGTAAAATAAACATGGTTGGACTTAGGGGTCCCTAAGGTCTTCATAGCATTAATATTCTGTTCCGAGCTAATTCATTCAGTTTGGGTTTTTTTTTTTAATATTTACTTATTTGGCTGCATTGGGTCTTAGTTGTGGCATGTAGAATCTTCATCGCATCACATGGGATCTTTTGTTGTGATGCACGGGCTTAGAGCAGGGATCAAACCCACATCCCCTGCATTGTAAGGTGGATTCTTAACCACTGGACCACCAGGGAAGTCCCCACCCACAGGTTATTGAAGCCCATTTTTAATCATCTTTCAGCCCCAACTGCAGGCCTGGCCTAGTACACGATGGGCAGAATCACTGGAGGAGAAACCTCGGGTCCCCTGGATTCACATACTCAGAACAGTAACCTCCAGGTTGGATGAGGTGTTTCTGCTTCACACAGAAAATAAGAATCAAGCAAATGGGAAGATCACCTGGGCTGAGGCTGAAACAGCAGGAGCAGGTGCCTTGTTCCTGCTCCCCCACCCAAGAGGCCTCAGGTCACGGGCCTTGCAGCTATAACATCTGTCACCCAGTAGCTTACAACCTGTTTCCCCATCTACTGTTTCCCGAAATCCAGTTTCAACCTGGGGGATCAGCTACCAAGGGACCTGGGAGGCAGTGCAGTGCAGTGGTTTAAGCTGGGACTCTGCAGCTGGGTTGATCCCTGGGTCAGGAAGATCCCCTGGAGAAGGGTATGGCAACCCATTCCAGTATTCTTGCCTGGAGAATCCCATGGACAGAGGAGCCTGGCAGGCTACAGTCCATGGGGTCGCAAAGAGTTGGACATGACTGAGCGACTAACACTTTCACCTTCTGCAGCCATGCAGACCTGGTTTGAATTCTGGCTTTACCACTCTCCAGCAAAGTGGCTGGGGGAAAGTCACTTCTCTGAGCCTCAGTTTCCTCATTTGGAAAACAGGAGTAAGAGCGTCCACTTCCAGGGCTAAAGGGAGGATTCAATGAGACACTGCCTGTGAAGAACTCAGCAAAGTTCCTTATCACAACAACCCAGGAGACAGCATCCGCCATTTCCAGATGTGGACCCTGGGACCCCAGAAGGTGAAAAGACTCACTGAAGAGCATTAGAGGATCCATGCTGGAGTGAGACCCAGAGTTCAGGTTCTTACCCGCCAGGTTATACACTCATTCACCATTTGGGTTCCTCCCTGTGGCTCAGACGGTAAAGAATCTGCCTGCAATGTGCGAGACCCAGGTTCAATCCCTGGGTGGGGAAGATCCCCTAGAGAAGGAAATGGCTACCCACTCCAGTATTCTTGCCTGGAGAATTTCATGGACAGAGGAGTCTGGGGGGCTACAGTCCATGGGATCGCAGAGGGTTGGACACGACTGAGTGACTAACACTTACTTTTTAGATGAAGATGTTGTGACTAAACATTACAATGACTTGACCAAAGCCATAGAGGGAACTCATGGTAGAAGAGGGATTTGAACCCAGGCCTTCTTGATGAAAACCCCGTGATCTCCCCTATGGTTATCCAGAAAGTAGACATGATGGTAGAAGAAAGTAGAAGCTTCAGATTTCAGGGCCCTTTAAACCTGGAACAGGGACAAATGCAAACCAGGCAGATGGAGTGAGGGTGGTGATGAAGCTACCTTGAGAGGAAACCAGAAGGAGCTGATGAAACAAAAGCCTCTTTCTCAGCAGCCCTCACCAGGGACCGGGCAGGAGAGGAGGGGCTGACAAGCAGGGCCATCCATCCCGCCAGGGCTGAGCCGAGGGCCGGATCTAAACAAACAGACACAGTTCCAGCTTGGCCACCAACTTGTTGACTGATCCTGGAGAGGTCACACACACACACACATACACACACTCAGGTCTCTGTTTCTTTAGCTCAAGAAGGAGACAGTATACTGAACGGTGTCAAGATCCCTTCCAGCTATGGAAGACTAGTCATAACCATTGCTCATGAATGCCAGACTCTAGCTCAGGCTCTGCTCTCACAAACCCCCAAAGGGGGCCTCTTAACAGTGGCTCCCATATTTCCACAACAGGTATGGGAAACCTTACATTCAGCCTCTGGCTATACAGCCTGATCACTTTCCCTCACCTTTCTCATCTGTAAAATGGGCTCATATCTTTAGCCTGATCACCTATGGAACCCAAAGAACCAAGGAGCTTCCCCAAAGTCTAGAATCCCCAGAGGTACTGAACAAAGCATCCCCGCAGTGCCCACCCCAAGTCCCACCCTCAAGCTTTTTTAACTTCTCCTTTCTCTCTGGCCCCTGGCCCATCTGGACCAAAGGAAAAACCGAATCCAAGCTCATGGATGCAACAGCGGTAGCAACAGCCCTGACTAGCAGTAGAAGGAGCCACTGTCCCAGCTAAGACTCGACTGTGCATACGTGCCAGGCACTGTGCTGGCACAAGAGCTGCACCTGGATTCTATCTCAGGTAATCCCCTCCATCAACGAGGTAAATCTCACCCTTAGTCTAGCTTTACAGATGATAGACTGAGGTTCAACCAAGTGGAGTTACCTGCCCAAGGTCACACTCAGAGCAAGTGAGTAGCATGGCCACCCAGACACAGGCTCTTCATTTAACACTAGAAGTCCTGATCTTATCCTTGAGGCTGTGGGCTTATTCAGAGTAACATTCCACCATGGGGTGTGGACCCAGACATAGGGGGGCAGTGAGTAAGGGGATATCTGGCCTTTACTCTCACCCCGAACCTCCCCAAGTAATTAATCTTTGCAGTTTTGTATTATTATTCCAACATGTCCAACTCAACTCTCAGGCTAGAACAGTTTTTATCCAATCAAAATATAATGCAAGCCAAATATGTAACGTAAAATTTTCTAGTAGCCACAGTTAAAAGAGTACAAAGGAATGGGTGAAATTAATTTTAATGGTATATTTATTTAACAATATCCAAAGTATTTTTGAGGGAATCCCCTGGCAGTCCAGTGGTTAGAACTCTGAGTTTCCACTGCTTGGGGCCCTGGTTCAATTCCTAGTTAAAGAACTAAGATCCCACAAGTCATGCGATGCAGCTCCCCCACCACCACCCAAAAAAAAAAAAAAAAAAGCACATTTCAAGTGCTCCGTAGCCACATGTGGCTACTGTATGGGACAAAAAAGTTCTAACAGTCAAGTCCTAGAGGGTGGGGCTGGTGGCCTCCATGCCCCTAAGCCAGAGCTGAGCCTCCTAAAGTAAAGTCCGGATTTACTCATCCAACCCCCTATAGAGCCTGATGTTAGTATCTCTCAGGTGCCTTTATACTCACGGTGCGGGTGACAAAGGGATCAGCGTGCCCATGCTCGGAGGGTGGCATGGAGGCTCAGAGAGATGGGTGACCAGCCCAAAGTCACTCAGCTTTGACCCACAGACTGTCTGACTTGGAAGCCTAAGCTCTGTCCCTAAAGCCTGGCAGGGACCTGGTCTCAGGCACAGGCTTCTAGAGGAATAAATAAGCCTTTACCACTAAATCACCCCACTCCGCAAGTCTAGTGGCAGAATATGCGCTCAGTTGCTCAGTCATGTCTGAACTCCTTACAGCCCCATGGACTGCAGACCAGCTCCTCTGTTCATGGGATTTTCCAGGCAACAACAGTGGAGTGGGTTGCCATTTCCTGCTCCAGGGGATCTTCCCAACTCAGGGATCGAACCCGAGTCTCCTGCATTGGCAGGGGAGTTCTTTACCACTGAGCCACTAAGGAAGCCCAGAGAGTGTCCCCTAACAGGGGTTAAGTGTTAAAGGAAAGGAAGTAGCGTGGTCTGCACTAGGTGGTGGTCCTGTATGTGGGGCTTAGGCCACTAGGGCACCGTTCCCACCCGCCCTCCCACCCTTACCAGGCAGGAGGCAAAGCCAGCAACGTCCACTGGCGGCTTGTCCTCTGGGTTGGGTCCCCCAAGGCTAGCTGCCATGCCCTCCCTGACATCTTGCCCAAGAACACTCACCCAGAGGCCCCTGGACTAGGGCCAGAGCCTGTACTCACCTCCCAGGGTCACCTCAGCTGGAGTCCAGGGAAAGGGTCCAAGAGGCAGTCCACCCCCACCCCCAGGAGGAGGGAGGAGCAGGCCCAGGAGGCAGATTCCAGAGGAGGGAAAGGGTGGCAGGGATAGGCCAGAAGAACCTGGGTGGTTCCACCCATCTCCTGGGGAGCACGGCTAGCATTCAGTCCCCTCCTTCAGCCTAACCGGGCGAAACTCTCACCAGTTATTAGGTTTAACAATTAACTCTGGTTTCCACTTCAGCAGCAGGCAGTTCCAGCAGAAAGTCCCATCTGGGATAGGGGGACTTGGAAGGGGATAGAGAGGAAGGGGTTGGAGTGAAAGGGAGAAAGAGGTGGTTAGTTAAGCCACCCACCTCCTCCGTCCCACCCTACCAGTGTGGGGTAACTAGATGGGGGTGGCGTAAGTTCCATAAGGTCAGGGGCAGTGCCTGGCACATAGTAGGTGCTCAATAAATTAAAAAAAAATTATTTATTTGGCTATGTTGGATCTTAGTTGCGGCACATGGGATCTTTCTTTGTGGCAGGTGGGCTCTCTGGTTGTGGTAGGCCAGCTTAGTTACCCACCCCCCCCACCCACCTGGCATGCGGGATCTTTGTTCCCCGACCAGGGATTGAACCCACGTCCCTTGCCTGGGAAGGTAGATTCTTAACCACTGGACCACCAGGGAAGTCCCTTATAAATATTTTTAATTAACAAATAAGCGGGTGGGGTGATAGAGGAGAAGTGTGTGTGTGTGTGTGTGTGCACGCACACACGCACTCAGTCATGTCTGACTCTCTGCGACCCTATGGACTGTAGCCTGCCAGGCTACTCTGTCCATGGGATTTTCCAAGCAAGAATACTGGAATAGGTTGCCCTTTCCTCTTCCAGGGGATCTTCCCCACCCAGGATGGAACTCTCATCTCTTGCATCTACTGCTTTGGCAGACAGGTTCTTTACCAATTGAGCCACCCAGGAAGCCCCACATGGAGGAAGGCAAAAGTTGACTTGTCCTGGGTCCTTGCTAAGACCAAGCTGGGCTGAGGACTGGGAGGGCAATCACCCAGAACATGCCAGGAAATGGCTCTGAAGTCCCCCAGCCCTGGCGCTGCCCTTCTGAGCTGTGACCTTTGTAGCGCATTCTTCCCCATCAACAAGGGGTGACAGATAACACTACGGTGTCATGTACAGGGCTATATGGAGCCAGGCCCAAGCTGCTGGTGTGCTCCATGCCGCTGTAACATAGTCATGTCTCTCGCTGCCTGGCAACAGCTTCTTCTTCTCAGGCCACCCCCTGAACTCCCCCACATCCCAATATTCCCCTGGATCCCACCTATGTGGCCTTTTTTTCTTTCCGGGAAGAAGGAAAGCCCGGGATGATGACGGTTCCAGCCCACTCACATCCCACCCACCTGGGATCATACTCACACCCTAGCAAGGGACTGCTCTCATCTGGCGTTCGCTCGCTTGTCATTTTTACACCCCTCCTTGGGCCCCCTCCTCACCCTCTTCCCCCCATCCCCTAACCCAGGCCTACAAAGGACTGTAGCCCACCCCAGGCTGGTGTGGAACTCGGTGTGGCCAGTTCCCTGGGCGTTCTTGGGTAGGGGCTCCCCCTTCTGGACCGCTGCTTCCGGTCTGTGTAACGAGGAAGTGAGAAGGTGGACTAAGAGATTACTTCCCCTGATATTCAGAGTTTCTGACATTTCTGGGATCAATCTGAGTTTTAACTTCAGACAAACCAGCATTCAGATCCTGGCCAGGTAAACAGCCTTGATGTTACGAGATAGACTCTGAGTCATGACTGCAAAGCCCCGGAGCACCAGATCACCCCTGACTATTCTCAGCTCAAGCCTGGGCAGTGGGACAAAGGGCCTCCATGCTCACTGGGCCCTACTACCTCCTCCACAAAGTCCCAACTTTCTTTTCCTGCCCCATCTTTCCAGTCTTCTTTCTGTCGTTCTCAGTAGCAGCATCATGAGTGATCACTCCTCCGGTTTCTTCTTGGTAAGACAAAGTTTGAAGCTTACCTTTCATCTGCGGCATTGACCCTAAGGCCCTTTTTTAAAAAACAATTTTTATTTTAAAAAACAAAAAAAAATTGTTTATTTACTTGGCTGTGTCAGGTCCTAGCTTCAGCACCTGGAATCCTTCTTGCATCACTGCGGTGCACAGACTCTCTAGTTGTGGCACATGGAGGCTTAGTTGCTCTATGGCATGTGGGATTTTAGTTCCCCGACCAGGGATCGAACCTGCATCCCATGCATTGCAAGGCAGATTCTTAACCACTGGGTCACCAGAGAAGTGGAGATTCTAGAGTCACTTCT
Source organism: Bos mutus (assembly GCF_027580195.1). Taxonomy (NCBI): domain Eukaryota; kingdom Metazoa; phylum Chordata; class Mammalia; order Artiodactyla; family Bovidae; genus Bos; species Bos mutus. The sequence goes on along the minus strand of NC_091629.1, from coordinate 49,555,007 downwards.
GCTTCCACTCCACCCTTTCCTGCTTCCTTCTCACAACTCTCCGAGCACACGGCCCACTCTCCCATCTTTGGCCTGATGCTCGTCTCCTTGATCTCCCCAGGGAATAGCTGTCTCCCTGACTCCCCCTGTCCCCTCCTGCTTCATCCCCTTTCAGCTCTAATGTTGCCTACAGCACGGAGTCTACACTGAACGCTCACTCCTCAACTCTCTCAGCCGTGTCTCTCTCAGACACTGCTTCCCGGAAGACAGTCTTACCAGCCCTGCTACATGACCTTCAGACCCTGCAGACCAAGGACCCCCTGCAATGACTTTTCTCTGTCCCTCACCCTTGCTCCTTAGCATGGTGCGAACACAGTGGGTGCCTGCTGAAACAGCAAGGGTAATAATCATTAGCTGAAAATTAATGAATTATAATCTCTTATGGAGGGACTTCCCAGGTGATCCAGTGGCTAAGACACCATGCTCCCAAAGCAGGGGGCCCGGGTTCGATTCTTGATCAGGAACTAGATCCCACATGTCAAAACGAAACGTTCGCACGCCAAAACCAAAAATCCCACATGCCACAACTAAGACCCAGTGGAGCCAAATAAATATATTTTTTAAATTGTTTACTGACCATTTATTCTCTACAATGCTCGGATCTCAGCATTTAACACGTCATTTCAGTTAAGTCTCTCAAGCCCCATTGTCATTCCTACCCCTTTGTTTTAAGCTGAGGAAACTGAGGTTCAGAGAGGTGAAATGATTTGTCCAAGACCACGTGGCCAGGAAATGGCAGAGTCAAGACTGGAATTTCAGTTCTTATCCACTGCCCTACTTGGCCTCCCTCCAATCCACACATAAAAGAGGGGGTAAGTGAGAAGTTGTGACTCGACAGTGCAAAGGTCGTGGGGGCTCCAGAGAAACCAGTCCTTCCCCAGCGGCAGAGGCAGATTCGGTACATAAAACTGCATAACCTTCTATTAAGCACCTGCTCTGTGCAAAGCTCTGTGCTAGGTGCTGGCTGCACAGAAGGTTGCACGAGCGATCTGGTGCTCACAATCTAGCACGAGAGACAAGCCACGTGCCAGGATAAATCAAAGAGCAAGCAGAACTTGTCCCCAGAGGGGAACAGATAAGGTACTATGGGACTGCAGAGGGGGGAAAGACAGGCATCACTGAGGGGGTGGGGGTGAGAGGGCTCACAAGGCTTTGGGGGACAGAAGCTGGCATGGGAGCTGAGCCTGGACAAGGCAGGCAGGATTTCAACAGTGACTGGGGAAGGAGGTGGGTGGCATTCCTGGCAGAGACGAACCCAGGATGGTGGGGCAAAGACATAGGCAAGCACTGGGTGTGTCCCAGGAGCCACAGCAGACCCCTTCTACCAGCTCCTCCTCTTGGCACTGGGCCCAGGCGTCTGGCCCTGAAGAGAGGTCACCATGAGTGTCCCCAGACTCACAGGCACCTGGTTGAATCTGATGAGTGGGCATGGACGGGAAGAAAGGGCTGGGGGCCTGGACACATGGTCTGAGAAGACGGGCTCAAGGGGCTAGAATCCGGGCTCTGCGTAGAAGCTCTGAAGAAGGGAGATGCTAAAGGGAGGAGGTGGTCCCACCAGAAGTGGGACCTTGGGGAGTGCTGGGGAGGCAGCAAGGAAAGGGGCAAAGAATGTGAACTGGACAGCAGAAGACCTGGCTTCTAGAAGCACAGATCAAAGCTGCATGGGACCTGGGGCTTATCCTGTCCAGAACTCACTTTACAGCTGGGAAAACTGAGGCCCCGATAGGGGAAGAGCCGGGTTCCCAGTCCCCAGCATCTTCAGAGCAAAACCAGCCATGTGCTGAGAGCAGGGAGAAATCTGGCTTCAATACCTCCCTCTGCCATGACCTCCTAGTGACCTTTCTCCGGTCCTTAGGCTCCCACTCAACGCAACAATCCTTGTCTCGGCAGTTCCAAACTTTTATGGGTCATGACTCAAAGACTCACATGGTGCCTAGGGGTCCTTTCTGGAGAACAAGGAACACTCTGAGAATTGTGCATGCTATTTCAGAAGTTCACAAACATCTGAGACCAGTGTTCTCCGAGGACAATCTGAGAACCCTCCGTGTCCCAGTCACCTCAACTGGAACTGATTAAAATGGGCTGATTCCAGGGCCCCAGCACAGGGTGCTGAGTCACAGTGGTTTTTAGCTGTCTCACCTATTGAATGTAGAGAGGGCTCCATGGCTAGAAGTTTTAAAGCCACTGCTCATTAATCAAAGTCCCCTCTGGTTGAGCCACCTGCTCAAGCTGACCATGGTCAAGGTCAAGGTCATGGTGGGGGTGGGTGGAGGCCCAGCAAGTAGATTGAAGCTGGCCAGATTCTGAAGTGACCTTCTGAGATCGGCAGCCCTGCCTGGGAGGCCGTCTGGACTCCTGAGCTGAACTTGGGCTGAGAGGAAGGTTTCTATCAATCTCAGCCGAAAGGCTCTTTTCCTCTCTCCAGACTCTCACTCTGGCCCTTGGCCAGGTCTGGCTCCCTTCCTTTTCCTTTTGAGAACAAGTGTGCTTTCCTGGCTTCAGCCTCTGCCTCCCTCCCCTCCATCACTGAGGCTGATAGAGGACCTCCAAGCCCCCAAACACCCTTCCAAGCTTTGAAAGATGATAAGCTTATTTAACCAGGACACTCTGGGAAATCCATGAAAAACTAAGAAAACCAGTGACAAAACATCTTAAGAAAAGCTGGGACTTCTCTGGCGATCCAGTGGTTAAGACTCCACCTTCCAGTGCAGGGGGTGTGGGTGTGGGTGTGGGTTTGATCCCTGATTGGGGAATGTAGGTCCCACATGCCTCAGGGTGCAGTCTAAAATTTTTTAAATAAATCAAATGAAGTCTGGATTTTTTTTTCAATAGTTAATAAATATATAAATAAAAAGCCAAATGCCTTCAGTCCTACCCTGTCACCTGCCCCTGACGCAGCATTTCTCCTGCAGGTGGGCAGCTGCCTAGAACCAGGGGCCGAGCACCTATAGGAAAGCTGGTCTCTGATGGGGTAACAGCACAAGCTTGAGAGGAAGCCTGCGGTGGAATCCACAGCCTCCGTTCTCCAGATTTGAGCAAGTGTGCATCCCTCTGCGGACACCTAAGTATCCTCCAAGGCTCCATCAGGGCAGTATGGGAAAGGTTCAGGAGCACCCGTGGGCTTTGGATAGCTCTGGACTGAAATCCCAGCTGTGCCACTTGCTGGCTGAGGACTGGGTAGGACTTGGGCAAGTTATTAGCCTCCTTTAATAAAATGGGATCGTAATCCCTGCCTCACTGGGTAGCTGCGAGGATTAAAAGACATAAGGCGCATAAAGCGCTTAGCACGGGGCCTGGCACCTGGTGAGCCAATAAACGTAAGCGCTTGTTTATCAGTCACCAGCCCAGCCTCTAATGAGGAAGACTCTAAGCTTTCTAATTCTTAGGTGGCCTCAAGCAACCCCCAAACCAGCCACCAGAACTGGGTCTTTATCTTCAGACCTTTAATCTGGAGAGATGATGGGTAGAGAGAGAGGGGGAGGGAAGAAGGCAGGAGAAGGGAATGAGAAGGAATTGAGAAGAGGGAGGAGGAAGGGAAAGGATAGTCAAGACTGAGGAGGGGCCTGGCTTCCCAGCTTGGGGGAAGGAAGATGACTTTGGGGAAACTGCCAAAACAGGCAAAACTCCTTTCCAGAGCCTTCCCCAGGCCGGCCAAGGCAAGGCTGAGGGGTACACAGCCTGCTGAGAAGCACCGCCCTGGCTGTCAGTAGGGACGTTGAAGCCTTGGGTTACCTCCACGTTCTGGCTCCCCACGAGGCTGCTGCCTGCCCATGGCGGGCGGCCTCCACCCCCAGAGCAGGGAGAGATGGCCAGAGTCAGGCTGAGAGCAAAATGACCTGCCCATTGAGCTTGCGGAGGCAGTGCTCGTCCACTCAGGACTCAGGGACCCCCTTGCTGGGGAATCCGATCCTAACTGAGCAGGACTCTGCCCGCTGGCTCCCCAGATCTGGGCCTCGTGTCATCCTCTCTTTAGGCCGCCACCTGCGCCAAGGTCCTGCTTCTGGGGCTAAAGTTGCAGCCAGGCAAAAAGGACCATTCAGACTCTAAACAGGAACCACAAACAGGGTGTTCCAATTGCCCCTGACCAGCTGTGTGACCTTCAGGGGTGTCACTTCCCTCAGAGTCTGCTTCCCTCCTCTGGCTAATGAGGGCAATGGAGGACCAGCATCTCGAAGGTTCTCCTGACTCTGACAGCAGCTCTCCTGCTGGTAGGACGCCTCGGAGCACAAAGGGGCAACGAGGACTTGCCTCAGAAGAAGAGTGGGCCGGGCTGGGCTCTGCTGAGAGTGCTGTGGATGTGGCAATGGCCAAGGGTTATCATAGAGATGATGATTATAATTAAAAATCACAGCCACGAACTCAAAAGCAATTTACAAAGAGCTTTCTCATTATCCTCTGGGATTCACAATCGGGTGAGGTAGGTAGACCTGGATGATGACTATTTATATTTGGCAGATGAGGAAAGTGACGCAAGATTTAGGTGACTTGTCCAGGCTACTAAGTGCAGAGAAAGGGGAGCCAAAGAGGAAGTAATAATTCCTGGGTGCATGCTGTGTGCCACCTCACCAGGCTTACTCACGTCTGTTGTCCTTGGTTTTATTTTTTCAGTATATTTTAGTTAATGTATTTATTTGACAGCGCCGTGCCCTTGTTGCAGCACACAGGATCTTTAGTTTCGGCATGTGGACAGTTGCAGCCTGTGGGATCTTAGTGCCCTGACCAGGGATCGAACCCAGGCTCCCTGCATTGGGAACTCAGAGTCTTAGCCATTGGACCACCAGGGAAGTCCCCACATTTGTTACCTTGACCACGTCTCACCACCACAACCCAGCACTCCAGGTGCTACTGTTCCCATTTCAGAGAAGACGACACTGAGGCTGAGAAAAAGCATCATGGCTGTTCCATGGCAAAGCCTGGATTGGGACCTGGGCTTGGGGGACCCCAAGGCCTGCACTCTTTTCCATCTTCCTGTATGTACTGGGTTGAATAGTGTCCACCCTCAAATTCATGTCTTCAAAGAAGCTCAGAAGGTGGCCTTGTTTGGAAACAGAGTCTTTGCAGATGCAATTAGTTAAAATAAAATGAGGTCATGCTGGCACTAAGCCCAACATGACTGATGTCCTTAGAAGAGGAGATGACACAGAGACACACCGGGAGGAAGGGGAGAAAGCCACGTGACCACAGAGGCAGGTGCAGCTGCAAGCCAGGGAGCTCCACGGATTGCTGGCCACCACCAGAAGTTAGGAGGGGGCACTGAACAGACCCCCTGCTCAGAGCTTTCAGATGAAACCAACATTGCCGACACCTTGCTTTCTGACTTCTAGTTCTACACTGCAAGAGAAAACATTTCTGCTTTTTTAAGCCACCCAGATTGTGGTATTTCATGAAGCAGCTCTAGGAAATTAATACATGGTGAGTCCATGGAGCAGCAGACCTGGAATTCTTAAATTCCAGTTTTCAGATTGCCACTCGCTAGGCAGTCTTGGAGGTGAATGGAGGCCTGAGGTCCTGGGAGAAGTCATTTTCATCTCTCCCTCACCACTCCGGTTCAGGCTGACCGGAAGTCTCCATCCACCAGGCTTATTCTGTGTTCCAGGTCTCTATCCACCCCACCAGGCCCTTCCATCATGCAAATAAGAACCCTGTGAGCCCCAGGTGAACAATCCTCCCCCTCCACCCAAGCCAACCTCCCCCACCACCTGGAGAGCTGTGGTTTTGAAATGCAAATCTGATCCTTCCTGGCTAGCTTAGTCTTCTTCCCTAACTCCACCAGCACCTGTAGGACTCAAGCTCTTCAGCCCCGGCCAGATCTGGCCTCAAACTTCCTCTTTATCTCCAGCCACTCACTGCACCTGTCCCCACCACTCACCACCTTCTGCTCCAACCACATGGAACTCTTTGTATTTCCCTTAACAAGTCACGATGCCTTTGCATGAGCTGCTCCAGCTACCTGGAAAATAAAATCTAGCCCAAACACTGCCTTTTCCTCCACAAACAGCCATACCCTGACACCCTGTACATTGTACCATCGCATTGCACATTACCCCACATACCCAGCCTGGGAGCATGCTGCATTCATTTCTGTCTCTGTAGGCCTAGGGCCCAGTACAAAGGCATTCAAGAATATTGAACTGTTGGGACTTCCCTGGTGGTCCAGTGGTTAAGAATCTGCCTTCCAAAAGCAGGGGATGCAGGTTCGATCCCTAGTCGGGAAACTAAGATCCCATATACCATGGCAGAGCAACTAAGCCTGCACTCTGCCACTATTGAAGCCTACTTGCTCTGAAGCCCTCAGGCCATAACTACAGAGTTTGTGCACCATAATGAAAGATCCCATAGAACGCAACAATGATCCTGCATACTGCAAATAAGTCCCAATACAAATTCATAAGTTAATTGATTTTTTAATAAAAGAATGTATATTACTTCATTCATTCTCAGAACCCAATACTATTATTGATCCTATTTTATAGGTGAGGAAATGAAGAGATGAAGCCACTTGCCCAAGTCTACTCGACTAGTGTGTGGCAATGGCAGTGCTACATACTCTAGGGCCACTGCTAGTAGCCAATGCCAGGCATACCACCATCCTGATACCCTCATTTCACAGAAGAGGAAGCAAACAAGAAAGGAGAAGTGACTTGCTCACAGTCGTGTAATAAGACATGGACCTAGATCTTTAGATCTCTTATTCAGCATTCTTCTTGTCATTCTTGAAGGAACTTAACCCAGGAGGACACAGAAAACTGTGTCTTCTGAAGAGCTTTTTCCCGCCTCCCCTAGAGCAGAGCCCAGCATGGACCTGGGCACCCAGTAGGGTCTCAAATCTATGGTGACATAGCAGTGAAAAATAAGACAGATATATAAATCTACTTCAAAAAAAACATCTGAGGCCTGCTCAGATATTAAAAGATCAGGGCTTGAGAGGACACTTCAGGTACCATTTAATATGAGCACTGCATGTTCAGTTGCTCAGTTGTGTCCTGCTCTTTGCGACCCCATGGACTGTTGCCCACCAGGCTCCTCTGTCCTTGGGATTCTCCAGGCAAGAATACCAGAGTGGGTTTGCATGCCCTCCTCCAGGGGATCTTCTCGACCCAGGGATCGAGCCCACGTCTCCTGTGTCTCCTACACTGGCAGGCAGATTCTTTACCACTGAGCCACCTGGGAAGCCCTAAGTATCATTTAGTACCATCTTCCATTTGATAAAGTCATCCATTCAACAAATTTATCAAACACGAATCGTAAGCCAAACACTGTGTGGGACACTAGGAGGACTGAGAAGCAGGTTCCTGCCCAGATGGCATCACAATCCAGCGAGGGGAGACAGACAACCAGCTAACAAGTTCAAGTATAATTACAAATTCTCACAAGCGCTACGAAATACAGGAAGAATGTAAAACAGGAAAAACTGACTTGTCTTAGGGAGTTGCTGGGTGAAGGCTCCCCTGAGAAAGTGATTTTTGAGCTGAAATCTCAAGAGTGGAAGTTAAGCAAGACAAGAAGCAGAGGAAGGGTATGGTAGATGGAGGGAACAGCAAGTGCAAAATCCCAAAGACATATGAGCTCCTGGTGCCTGGATGAACTGAAGGAAGGCCAGAGTGATGGTTTCTAGGGAGGTGGGCAGGGACTCAGTCTTGCGGGTCCTGTAGATCTGCATAAAAAGTGGAGAAATGAAGCAGAACAGGGAAAACCCCTTACTCAGAATCTGGCCCAGAGCAGACACTGTCAATGAGTCATTGTATTATTTCGTGAAGGAGCAATTTGTCCGAGATCGCAAGGAAGACCTGAGACTTGAAGCCAGCACCTCTACTAACCAGGTTATGGCTGTCAGCTGTTTCAGGAAGGGGGCAGGAGATGCTTTCCAGGGGTTTCCTCCTCTAGGAGGTTCCAGCTTCCTGTCTGCACCTCTCTTGAGCTCTAGTGTGCATCAGAATTACCTGTGTCTGTTAAAACATGGACTGTTGGGCACCACCCCAAGAGTTATTGATTCTGTATATCTGGTGGGAGCCCCAAGAATGTCTAACAAGATCCTAGGTCACCCTGCTGCTGCTTCTGGTAGGGTGACCATACTCTGAGAATCACTGCTCTAGACTGGAATATATGAGGGCAAGGGGGAGCGGTGAGTGAGACCCATGGCCAGGATATTTGGAGGATGTGTTGCGCTCAGTTGTGTCCGACTGTCTGCAACCCCATGGACAATAGCCCACCAGGCTCCTCTCTCCATGGGATTCTCCAGGCAAGAATACTGCAGTGGGTTGCCATTTCCTCCTCCAGGGGATCTTCCCTACCCAGGGATCGAACCTGTGTCTCCTGCATTGGCAGGTAGATTCTTTATCCCTAGCGCCACTTGGGAGGCCCCCATTTAGGGGCTGGAAAGGTAGATTCCTAAATGTGAGTAACAGTGAGACAAACTCTAGCACTCTGAGAAAGGGAAGGGGCCTCAAAGTCCAGAATCCAGCCTAGTAGCTGCTCACCTAGGGAAACTGAGGCTTAGGGGGTTTAGACTCTTACATAAAAGAAGCTCAAAAAAATGTGTTGAGTGAATAGGTAAGTACATGAAAGGTTTGACCAAAGTCAAAAGGAGACCCCAGCACCAAATTCCAGGGCTCCTGAGCTGCAGACCAGCCTTTCCTGCCCTGGGAAAGAGATTCGGGAAAGACAACAGCAGGATCAGCTTACCCCCAACTTCTGCTGACTTGGTGGGGAAACATTTTTAAAATTGCAGAAATCTGCTGTTGGCCCAATCCTATTACCCAGCCACCCTCCTTCTTTTCGCACTGCCAGCTCACTTTATACTTCAAATCCTGTGTACTTTATCCTGGCAAGCTGAGCAGCAGAGGGGGAGGTCAGGTTCTAGGGAAGAAGACCTACAAGTGAAGTGTGAATTCTTACACTTGGATAGCCTTCTTCGAGAACACTTCCTTCCTCTTGGAAGTGTCTCCATTTCTATCCTCCTAGCTAGTCTAATCTCATTCTACCTACATTTCGGTACCAGCATTTGAAACCTGCAAAGCCAGGGGCTAAATTTCCAAACCACCTTTTCACCCAGTTTTTCTAAAACAGGGTGGCCCTGGACAAAATTTTTCTATTCTCTTCCAGTTGGCAGCAAAATGCCATTTCTCTTGCAAACCCACATGCACAGACTCACTAACACACAAACAGCTATGTGTACATACACAGAAACAAATATACCAAAGCTCATGGAAAAACACATACACATAGACATCAAGAGATGCCTTATTCGCTGTTCACTGATAAAATACACCTGTGCCTTCAAACGCACAAGAAACACACAGAGAGAACATGCACACATGCACACATTTCCAAATGCCTGTGCTGCATCAATTGATGGAGAAAGGAGTAAGACACACCCAGAGACCTCTCTCGGAGTAGATACCTCCTGAAGGGGGATTCCTTGGAGTAGGGGCACTGGCCCTTCAAGAGAGTGGATCTCCCTCCTCCCCTCAGGGCACCTAAGGTGCGGCTCTACCCCAGGGAGCAGGGAGGGGTAAGGGTGGGTGTTCGGCAGCCCTGGTCGGGCCCGGTCTGCCTCCGAGCGACAGTCCCAGCGCCACTACAGGAAACAGATCCCTGAACCGACTGGGTCACCAACCTGGGGACCGCTGTCGCCACCGCCACCCGCACACACACACCCCCGGGCTCCAGGCAGGACACGCCCTCTGCTCCGGCTCAGCCGGGCGCGCCGGCTCCGCTGTCACCCCGGCTCCCTCCGGCCCCCCGGGCGTGGCCGCCCACCTGCCGGCGGGGAGTCTCGGCCCCGAGGGCACCCTCCCACCGCCGCCGCCGCCCTCTGCCCAGGCCAGGTGCCCGGTTCCCGGCGACGGAGGCGCCTCGGCAGCCGCCCCCACCCCTTTCCTCCCGGCTGTGTGCAGACAAAGCCGCGCACACGCACATCGGGGCTACGCGGGGCTACGCGGGTGCACACCCGCCCTCACACGCGCACACACGGGGACTCACACTGGCGCGCGCGCACACACACGCACACCGCCACAGGTTCCAGCCACCGGCGAAGCCATCGGCACACACCCTCATCCAAATGTACACACAGTTGCACATTCAGACACACCCTCTCATAGACACATTGACGCCCAGACACACGCATACACACACACCACCCGGACACGCGGAGACACAGGGCACACACCCTCTCACACACGCACGCGCACACACCGATCATCCACTTGCACGGACCCACGGGCACACGCGCGCTCACACCCCACACACATCCGGCGACGAAGACCCCGACACACACACATACGGGCGCCAGTACTGAGACGCACAAACCGAGGCGCGGGTCCCCCCAACCCCGCCGGCTCTGGGCGCCCGCCGCCCGCCTTGGTGGTGTCCACCCCGCCTCCGGAGCCTGCCCACCCGCCTGTCAGTGCTCCAGGACCCGGAATCGCGCTCGGAGCCCTCGGCGATTCCCCTCCCAACGTCCACCAGCCCAGACGCGGCGGGGTCCCCGGGGCCCCGAGTGGGCGGCGAGGGCGGCTAACCTGGCTGCTGCGGCGCGGCTTCCGGGCGCTGTCTGTCCTCGGTCGGTGTGTCCGGCGGCCGCCCGGCGGACTCCGAGGCGCACTGGAGCTGCGCACAAACGCCCGGCTCGCTCTCTGGCTCGCCCGCTCCCTCCCTCCCTCCCGCGGCGCAGCCCCCTCCCCGCCCGCCCCCCTCGCCCAGGCTCCCCCCTCCGCCCCGCCCCGGCCGGCTCCCGGCGAGGAAGCGCCGGCTATCCCGGCCGCCACGGGCAAGCGAGAGAGCGAGCAGCGGGAGGAGCGCCGCCGCGCGAGCTGCCCGAGCCGCCCGAGCCGGGGCCGCGCGTCGGGAGGAGCCGCGCCGGCCCCCGGGGAGGGGAGTAAGGGAGGGGGCTGAGCCCCGTGAGCCCTCCTGGCGCTGCTGGCCCGCCGCCCGATTCCCCACGTGGGCCGGGCGCCTGTCTGTGTCGCCGCGGAGCTCAGAGGCCGGGGCGAGTGGCGGGGAGACCCCGAGGAGACCCCACCCAGGGCCCCCGCGCCCTCCCCGTCCCAGCCTGGTGGGCTCGGGCCCCGCCCCCCGCCTCCTCCCGGTCCCCGCCAGCGCCGACCTCGGTTTTCCCTGGCTAAGACGCCTCGGCTCTCGGCCCAATGCCCCGGACTAACCCCACGGCCCCGGCGCCCAGCTCGCCGGCCGGGTCCACCTCCAGCCCCGACCTGGCCGACGCCCACCCGCCTCCCAGCCGCCCTCCCATTGTTCCCGCGACCCGAGCTCGAGGAAGACCGCGCCGCTCATTCGGGGGACAGCTCAGCTCAGGTGGCAATACCTCTGAATCCTGGCAGGGGTAGGGTGCTTTCCAAGGGTTGGCCCCTGTCTCGGGGCGCCAACGCCCACCCTCCACAATCTCAGGCACACCCAAAGTAAAGAGCTTTTCTAAATTAGAGTTTAAATCACCACCGCCCTTAGAGGTGCCCCGTCAGGTCCTACTTTGAGTACAGACTGAGGCTTGGGAGGAAGAACTAACCTAAGTTCAGCAAGCTCGAGACAGCAGCGAGGAGAAGGCAGGGAACCCATTAGGGATCCACATTCCTCAGAAGAAACAGGGGATTCCTGCCAGAGCTCCTGAGATAGGGGCAGGCCCTCCAGAAGTACAGGGAATAATGAGCCTGACCTCCTTGGTTAGACACGACTTAAAACACAGAAATGTGGAAGAAGCCGCACTTTCAGAGGCTTTACTGGATGAAAAGGCCTACTACGTGCAGGAAGTCGCATCTACTTTGTCTCACTTAGCCCTGACTGTGGTGCTGTGAGGCAGCTGTGATTATCATTTCATCATTTTATAGATGAAAGCTTGTCCTGGGTCTCTCCAGCAGGACAAACAGAACCAAGATGAAGCCTAACAGTGACTGGAGTTCTTCACTGCAGTAACCCCTCCAGCAGAGGACAGGAAGTGCCAGGTAAGCAGCCAAGAACATAAAAAATCAAGAAGGGCAGGCCTCGTTTGGGCCTGAAAAGTCATCCACAAACTAAAAGAGGTCAGAAGTGAGGACCTGAGACCCCAAAGCAGGACTGAGCATGAACAAATAATAGCTAATATTACATTAATTACTATATGCCAGGTGCTGTTCTAAGAGCTTTACTTGCATTAACTCATTTAATCCCATAACAACATGGTGGGATGGAGGTTCTTAGGAAACTGAAACACGAAGACATTATATAGTCTATAAAGTGGCAGAGAGGACATCCCTGGTGGTCCAATGATTAAGAATCTGCCTTCGAATGCAGGGGACATTGGTTCAATCCCTGGTCCTAGAAAATTCCACATGCTGCAGGGCAACTGAGTCCATGTGCAGCCACTAGAGAGCCCCCAACAAAGACCCAGTGCAGCCAAAAACTAATAATAAAAATAAATGAATAAATATTTTCTTAAATAAACAAAGTGGCAGAATCAGGATCCAAACCCAGGAAGCTGATTCTCAAGCTTGAACTTAGCTACTATAGGCCAGAAAGAAGCAACCCTGAATGCAAGGTGAAGGCATTTGAATTCCTAGCAGGACTCTTTACTTGCCATTGTCTGTCTCGTGTGTACCAGGTGCCTGGCACACAGGGCCTGGTATATAGGCCTCATGGGTTAAACTAGTGCCTGAGTGACCCTGGAGTGCAGAGGGCCATGTGCGGCGCTCCGGTGCAGCTCTGGTCCACTGGACATTTTTATCAGTGGTTTTAGATGAAGCAGAGGAAGGCATGAAATGCTAATCAAATCTACAGCTGTCATGAAGTTGGGAGGGCCCACAAACACTCCGGAAACCAAAATGAGTTTCTAAAAGATCTCAGCAGCCTTGGAGCTGAGCTGGAACTAACAAGATGAAGTGAGGGCCACAAGGGATAAATGTAAATGCCTGCCCTTCAGTCCAAACCAGAGCAGTCCCATAGAACTTTCAGTGATAATAGAAATGTCCTAAATAGGCATTGTCTGACTTAGTAGCCACTAGACAACTGTGGGGGTTGAGCCCTTGAAATGTGACTCCTACAAATGAGAAACTAAAATCTTAATTTCAATTAGTGGTAAGTATTTTTTTTTTCTTTTTAAGTACTTTAAATGTAAATTGTCACATGGGGCCAATGGGTGCCATGTTGGACCAGTGCCCAAAATACAGGGTAGAAAGAATCTAGATTAAGAGCGGTTTTAGTGACAATGACTTACAGGTTTGAGTTGACCTCAAGCTCAACAATAGGTGGCTACATAAAAAAAAAAAGAAAGAAAGAAGGAAGGGAGGGTAGGAGGAAAGAAAAAAGGAAGGAAGGGGAGGAGAGTGAACATGATATACTGTATCGACAGAAACAGAAGGTTAGACCTCTGTGGTTCTAATTCAGCCTCTGTTAGAGACTCTGGGCTGACTTGAGCTGATCACAGCTGGGCCACAGAGCTCAGCTCCAGACCCACGTTCCGAAGGGTACACTGTCACACTAGAGCATGTCTAGAAGAAAGCAGAATGCTGAAACCCGGGTGCCATGTTCTGTGGCAAATTCAATAAATACCCTGAAGAAGGAAAAGCACAGGAGGATATAGGAGCTGTCTCCAAACATCTGAAGGGCTGTCATACAGAAAGGGGATTTGATCAGTTTCTTATTTTTTAGGCCTAATAAACAAAACAAAAAACTCTGTGAAGCCCTGAGCCCTACTCTCTGATGGAAGGATCCATGTCTGATTCCTCTTTCTTATTCTCCTCAGCACCTAATCCACCCAGGACCTGGCTCATATCAAACACTGACTACAATTTGCTGACAAATGGATGTGAAAGAATTCCACTCAGCTTCAGTGGGTGGACACCCAGGAGGAGCATTTCAGCTTATTATAAAGAACTCTAACAGTCAACAGGGCTTCCCTGGTGGCTCAGGGGTAAAGAATCTGCCTGCCAATGCAGGAGTGCATGCCTGCGTACTTGGTCGCTTCAGTCATGTCTGACTCTTTGAGACCCTATGGACTGTAGCCCACCACACTCCTCTGTCCATGGGATTTTGCAGGCAAGAAAACTGGAGTGAGTGGGTTGCCATGCCCTCCTCCAAGGGATCTTCCTGGCCCAGGGATTGAACTCCTGTCTCCTGTGTCTCCTGCCTTGCAGGCAGATTCTTTACCACTGAGCTGCCAGGGAAGCTCCAATGCAGGAGACACAGGTACAATTTCTGGATCTGGAAGATCCCCTGGAGGAAGAAATGGTGACCCACTCCAGTATTCTTGCCTGGGAAATCCCATGGACGGAGGAGCCTGGTCCATGGGGTTGCAAAGAAGTCGGACACAACTTAGCGACTAGACAACAACAGTAATCAACAGGATCCAAGGATGCAGTGGACCACCATGGGAGTGAGGAACTCCCTGTCAATAAATGTCAATAAATGTATTCAAACAAAGACTGGATCTTCAGTTAGAGGTTGAACCAGGAATCAGATAACTCTTCAGGCTGAAAAATGAGTACGTTCTATTAGAAAGAGACAAGATCAAGGCTGTGCTTCCAGACAGTCACCAGGCTGAATATATAGAACAAATTGACAGGAAGGCACTAAAGGCAGGGAGGACCACTTAGGGACCACTGCAGTGGTCCAGAAGATTGGAGAATAGGTGGGGTGGCAGTGGGAAAAGAAAGCCTAGGACAGGTGTGTGGTGACAGGAGCGCTGGCCCTGGGCTGGGAGCTACAGGTTTAGTCCTACCTCTGCCATGGACTTTTTGTGGGGTGACTTCACTTCCACTTTTCACTTTCATGCATTGGAGAAGGAAATGGCGACCCACTCCACTGTTCTTGCCTGGAGAATCCCAGGGACGGGGGAACCTGGTGGGCTGCTGTCTGTGGGGTCGCACAGAGTCGGACACGACGGAAGCAACTTAGCAGCGGCAGCGGCAGCAGGGTAAACCCTTCCCTTCTCTGGACTTCAGTTTCCCCATCTGTGAAATGCAGAATAATCTCCAAGTCCCTGCTAACTCTGGATTCTTTATATAATATATATATATTTTAAACTTATTTAACTGGTCTCAGTTGCAGCATGTAACTTCTTTATGGCTTAAGGGCTTCTCGAGTTGCAGCACATGGGCTCTCTAGTTGTGGTGCCCAGGCTTAGTTGCCGCACGGCATGAGGGATCTTAGCTCCCCAATCAGAGATCGAACTCATGTCCCCTGCATTGGAAGGCGGATTCTTCCCCACCTCCTCCCAGGGAAGTCCCAGGATAGCTTTATTTATTAATTTTTGTTTGCTTGTTTATTTTTGGTTGCTCTGGGTCTTCGTTGCTGAGCACAGACTTTCTCTAGTTGTGGCCAACGGGTCTACTCTTCATTGTGGTTTATGGGCTTCTCTTATTGTGGAGCACAGGCTCTAGGCACATGGGCTCCATGGCATGTAGAATCTTCCCAAACCAGGGATCAAACCCTACATTGGCAGGCAGATTCTGATCCACTGTACCACCAGCGAAGTCCCCAACTCTAGATTCTGTTTCTGCAAAAGAGATTATGAAGGATGCTTCAGAGTAACAGTACCACCAGTCTCATACAATCATTATTATTACAAAGGCTGCCCCCATAAGATTTGATGACTAGATTGGCAGGAAGGCACCATAACGAGTCAATGGACTGTATGTGTGTGTGGCGGTGGGGTGGGCAGGGGACAAGGACATCTGATCTTTGGGGTGGGTCAGCTAATCTCTCTACTCCTCCCCCTTGGGAGGAGATAGTGTAAAGACAGTGCTATGTGCCGTCACCTCCTGATCAACTTCCTCATTCATCTGAGCCACACCTCATACTTGGCTAAAGGAAGCAGTCTGTCCAGGGTGAGTTAGACTCCGTGTCCTTCCTTTTAACGTTCCCAGGTGTGGTCCTTTCCTTAAATAATAAGTGTCATCAACTCATATGAAAACAGACAGTATTATTGAGCACTATGTGCCAAGCACTTTATTTACATAGTTTTCTCACCCTGAGAGGTAGCTCTAATTATTACCCCCATTTTATAGATGAGGGCACCATGGCTCATGGAGCTTTGCATTTTTCCCACAGTCGCATCATTTATGAGGGGGATTCCAACACAGGTCTGTGTAATATCAAGGCTGCATTCCTAAGGGCATCTAACATTTAACTATATATTTTTACAACTGCTTAAGGAAGAAGGCAAGATGGTCTCCAGATGACAGCTGGGGAAACTGAAGCTCAAAGAGGTTAAATTCAATCACTTGGACAAATTAGTGAAAGCTTTCACGGTGCAGTTCACACTCTTTCCTATTCGCTGCTCCTCTCCTCTGACCCAGCAGTGCTCTCACCCTTCCCCATACCTTCCAAGGCCTCCCCAGTCCTCCTACACCTGATGGGTAGGGACTTGCCCAGACCACTTAAGAGAAGGACTTTTACTTGTCCTTTTCCTGGGGCGGGGAAAGGGGAGGGCTTCTGAAAGGCAAAAGTTAATTCCCACCTCCTCTGTCACCACCACCAACACACACACACCCCAGCCCAAGGGCTCGAGGTGAGGGTGCTAAAGGCTTACAGAGTGAGTCACGGGGTGCTGACCTGCCAGTCACCTAAGCACCAGGTGCTAAGCTTAGGTTAGAGGGATGAAAAAGTAGGCCAAGTGTTCTCATCCCCAGGAGCATGGCCCCATTGCAGCTCAGTGCCCCCCCCCACCCCCCACCACTCATCTCATCCCCAAATACTGCAGACATTTAGGGGACACTGTGCAAGGCCCTGGGGCAGAGGAGACACATGAGAAATAAGAATGCATTCCCACCCTTCAGAGGGGATAGGGCAGTGAGTACAAAACAGTATATATTTATAAAGTGTGATGGGAGAGACTTACCTGGTGGTTCAGTGGTTAAGAATCCACCTTCCAATGCAGGTGACTCAGGTTTGATCCCTGGTCCAGGAACTAAAATCCCAGATGCCTCGGGGCAACTAAGCCCATTCAGTTCAGTTCAGTTCAGTTCAGTCACTCAGTCAAGTCCAACTCTTTGCAACCCCATGGACTGCAGCTTTCCAGGCTTCCCCGTCCATCACCAACTCCCAGCTCCCGAAGCTTGCTCAAACTCATATCCATCGAGTTAGTTATGCCATTCAACCATCTCATCCTCTGTCATCCCTGTCTCCTGCCTTCAATCTTTCCCAGCATCAGGGTCTTTTCCAGTGAATCAGTTCTTCACATCAGGTGGCCAAAGTATTGGAGTTTCGGCTTCAGCATCAGTTCTTCCAATGAATATTCAGGACTGATTTCCTTTAGGATGGACTGGTTGGATCTCCTTGCAATCCAAGGGACTCTCAAGAGTCTTCTCCAACACCACAGCTCAAAAGTATCAATTCTTCAGCACTCAGCTTTCTTTATAGTCCAACTCTCACATCCATACATGACTACTGGAAAAACCATAGCTTTGACTAGGTGGACTTTGTTGGCAAAGTAATGTCTCTGCTTTTTAATATGATGTCTAGGTTGGTCATAGCTTTTCTTCCAAGGAGCAAGCATCTTTTAATTTCATAGCTGCAGTCACCATCTGCCCACTAACCACAACTAAAAAACCTCCTAAAGGTCACACTAGAGAAAGCTAATGTGCTAGAACAAAAACCCAGCACAGCCAAAATTAAAAAAAAAAAAGTGATGGGGGCACATGGTGATTAATTCTATTAGGTAGGTAGAATAGGGAAAAGGAGTCCAAAATGTCAGTGGCTAAAAGACAAGGAAGGTCCGAGGACCAGAGTGAAGACTTCAGGCAGAACAAACAGAACAAACAGCACTCCTGGGTAAGCCCAATTTGCATAGGGCAGGCCCAGGTGGAGGAAAAAACATACAAAAGGAGGAGCCAAAGCGCTTTCTCACGGACTCTCTCTCCCGCGTGCATGCATGCGCTCTTTTCTCTCTCTCTTTCTCTCTCTCTTTCTCTCTCTCTTTCTCTCTCTCTCTCTCTCTCACTCTCCTGCTATCTTCTAAATAAAATGGAGCTGTAACACTGATTTGCCTAAGAGCTGTAACACGGTTTGTCCAAGACCCAAGAGCTGTGATGCGCCGAGGGCTTTAATGTCCGTTGCTCCAAATCTTTGTTGTGACGAGACAAAGAACCGAGGAACATACACTCAGTGACATGTGAATTTAAAATATACCAATGTCCCTACTAGTCCTTGTTATGCTATATTGATGATGCTTATGATTATTCTATGTACTGTCAATTGTCTAACCTATTTTGTCTCTGCCCAGGTCAACCAGCTACAACATGCAGTGCCAGTTCAACAAAGATATAAAACTACAGCTGACCATGGAAAATATCACACACCCTTGGACACCGCTATAAGGACTCTGAGGATTGAGACTAGCAAGAGGGGGAGGCCCAATACCCCTCGCCGCCCCAGTTCAGCAGGAAGTAGCCAGAAAGACCTCGACGCCCCATTCCCAAAGAATTGGGCCTCCCATCTCTTGAGGGGGGAATGTTAGGTAGGTAGAATAGGGAAAAGGAGTCCAATATGGCGGTGGCTAAAAGACAAAACTTCAGGCAGAACAAACAACACTCCTGGCTAAGCCCAATTTGCATAGGGCAGGCCCAGGTGGAGGAAAACACATATAAAAGGAGGAGCCAAAGCGCTTTCTCTCAGACTCTCTCTCCCGCGTGCATGCGTGCGCTCTTTTCTCTCTCTCTCTCTCTCTCTCTCTCTCTCTCTCTCTGCCTCTCTCTCTGCCTCTCTCCCTCTTGCTATCTTCTAAATAAAATAGAGCTGTAACACTGATTTGCCTAAGAGCTGTAACACGGTTTGTCCAAGACCTGAGAGCTGTGACGCGCCGAGGGCTTTAATGTCCGTCGCTCCAAATCTTTGTTGTGACGAGACAAAGAACCGAGGAACATACACTCGCGTGACAATTCCAAGGACAGAAGTTCACAAAGGAGGTATCAGAGTGGATCTGAAAGGGTGAATTGAACATGCAGAGGAAGAAGGACACTCCAGGGTACAGGAAGGCACATGCAGAAGGCCTAAAGCTTAGATGGATCTGCACACCATCTAGCAGACATGGAGGTATGGAGTGCACTATGGCTGTGGAGAAAGACTGTCCGAGTTTGAATCCTGGCTCTGTCCCTTCTCAGCTCTTTGACCTTGGGCAAGTTACTTAACCCCTGTGGGAGAGATATCATTGTCTCAGATTATTTGCTCTCCCACTTCCCAGTAAGATTACACATTCTAGCCAGTTGCCATGTGACTCCAAAGGAAGGAGTACACTTCCCCAGGCCGAGGTCAGACTTGATCACATGACTTCTTTTGGCCAATGGAATTTGAGTTGGAGAGACTATAGGCCAGTCCTAAGCAGAAACCTGAAGAACTATAGCATGTTTTAATCTAAAATCAAACTCTTTTATCTCTGCCACTGGAATGGCATCACCTGTGCCTACAGCCTTCAACACAGAGAGCAGAGCCTCAGCCAACCCACAGCTGCCCCACAGCTGCTGATGTGTAATCTGAGGGAGAAAAATTTTTTGTTAAAAGACAATGAGATTTGGTGTTGTTTGTTATCACAACAATAATGTGATTTTCATAGTACTTACCTCATAGAACTGTTGTGAGGATTAATAAGATGATCTTGTGACATGTATAACCATTTCATCAGAAGTTTGCATGATAAGATGACTATTCTACCCACACTTATATGGACATTTGCTGTATAATAGAGATGACATTTGCAAAAGAATAGTAAAGGATGGTGTCACAGGTGGAGTAGTATCTCCTCCAAATTCATTTCTACCTGGAACCTCAGCATATGACCTTAGACAACCGGATCTTTCCAGATGTAATTAGTCAAGGGTCTCAAGGTGAACACACCTGGATTTAGAGGGTGCCCTAAATCCAGTGACTGGTGTCTATGTGAGAAAAGAAGACACACAGAAACAAAGAGAAGAAGGAGATGTGAAGGCCAAGGCAGAGACTAGTGTGATGTGTCTACAAGCAAATCTTTATGGTAAGGATCCTGAACCACCCGAAACCAGGAGAAAGGCATAGGATGTTTTCTCCCTCAGAGCTTCCAGAAGAAACCAATTCTGCCCATACCTTGACTTTGGACTCCTGGCCTCTTGAACTGTGAGAGAATAAATTTTCTGTTGTTTTAAGCCACCCAATTTATGGTAATTTGTTATGACAGCCCTGGGAAATTAACACAGATGGATTACTTTTAAAATGATCTGAACAATCAGTTATTCATTTGGAAAAAAATAAAATTGAACTTCTACCTTGGAGCACACACAATAATAACATTCTGTTAGATTAAGGACCTAAATTTGAAACGCAAAACCTTAAAATCTTTAGAAGTAACTAAAGGAGATTATATTTAGGACTTCAGGATAGAAGAGAATTTCTTAAACAAGACATAAAAATCACAAATCGTATTACTCTGAGTTCTCCACAGAAACAACTAATAGGATATATAGACTATATTGGGCTTCCCAGGTGGAGCTAGTGGTAAAGAACCCACCTGCCAATGCAGGAGATGTAAGAGACTCGGGTTCCATCCCTGGGTCAGGAAGATCCCCTGGAGGAGGAAATGGCAACCCACTCCAGTATTCTTGCCTGGAGAATCCCATGAACAGAGGTGCCTGGCAGGCTACAGTCCAGAGGATTGCAAAGAGTCAGACACAACTGAAGCAACTTAGCATGCATATCGATAGAGAGATAGATTTATTATAAGGAATTAACTCATGTGGTTACAAAACTGTGCAACTCAGTCAGGATTTGAACCCATGGGCGAGGACTCGAACTCTGCTAGAACTCATTGTCTTTTCATTGAGATCACATACCTGGTCTCAGGACTTAATGAAGCTCAAGTTCATTATGTCTCATGGCAGAAAGTATTCAGTGAGAGACAAAGGTAAGAAGTGGATTTATTTAAAGAGAAACACACCACACCCCACAGAGTGTAGGCCATCTTAAAAGGTGAGAGGCCCCAAAATATGGGGTGGTTAGTTTTTACTGGATGGGTAATTTCATGGACTGATGAGTGAGAGGATTATTCCAACTGTTTCAAGTAAGGAGCTGTCATGGCACTGGCGGGTGTGCCATTTAGATTCTAATATATTACAGTGAGCATATAATGAGGCTCAAGGTCTACTGGAAGTTGAATCTTCTGCCATCTTGGACCTCGTTGGTTTTAACCAGTTTTTGTCATGTCCTACGAGAATCCCAGGGATGGCAGGGCCTGGTGGGCTGCAGTCTATGGGGTCACACAGAGTTGGACACGACTGAAGCGACTTAGCAGCAGTAGCAGCATGACTATGTCATTCTTAGAAAGGCTGTGCTCTGCCCCCTTCCCTTGTTTCAGTTATGGAGGCCAAGAAATCCCAAGATCTGCAGTTAGCAAGCTGGAGACCCGGGAGAGCCAGCAGTGTAATCTCAGTCCAAAGGCAGGAAAGGCTAGTGTCCCAAACTGAAGTCTATCAGGCAGAGAGAGTGAAATCTCCTTGCTGTTGTTCAGTTGCTAAGTTGTGTTCGACTCTTTGTGCCTCCACAGACTGCAGCACGCCAGGCTCCCTGTCCTACACTGTCTCCCAGAGTTTGCTCAAATTTATGTCCATTGAGTCAGTCATGCTACCTAGCCATTTCATCTTCTGTCGTCCCCTTCTCCTCCTGCCTTCAATCTTTCCCACCATCAGGGTCTTTTCCAATGAGTGGGCTCTTCGCACCAGGTGGCCAAAATATTGGAACTTCAGCTTCAGCATCAGTCCTTCCAATGAATATTAAGAGTTGATTTCCTTTAGAATTGACTGGTTTAATCTCCTTGCTGTCCAAGGGACTCTCAAGAGTCTTCTCCGATACCACACTTCAAAAGCATCAATTCTTTGGCACTCAGCCTTCTTTATGATCCAACTCTCACATACATACATGACTACTAAAGCTATGGAAAAACCAGAGCTTTGACTATATGGACCACTGTTCGCAAAGTAATGTCTCTGCTTTGTGTGTGTGTGTGTGTGTGTGTGTGTGTGTGTGTGTGTGTCTGCTTTTTAATACACTGTCTAGGTTTGTCATAGCTTTTCTTCCGAGGAGCAAGCGTCTTTTAATTTCATGGCTACAGTCACTGTCCACAGTGATTTTGGAACCCAAGAAAATAAAATCTGTCACTGTTTCCATTGCTTCCCCATCTATTTGCCATGAAGTAATGGGACTAGATACCATGATCTTAGTGTTTCAAATGTTGAATTTTAAGCCAACTTTTTCACTTTCCTCTTTCATCTTCATCAAGAGTCTCTTTAGTTCCTCTTCTCTTTCTGCCATGAGGGTGGTGTCATCTGCATATCTGAGGTTATTGATATTTCTCCTGGCAATCTTGATTCCAGCTTGTGCTTCATCCGGCCCAGCATTTTGCATGATGTACTCTGTGTAGAAATTAAATAAGCAGGGTGACAACATACAGTCTTGATGTACTCCTTTTCCAATTTGGAACCAGTCCACTGTTTCATGTCCAGTGCTAATTGTTGCTTCTTGACCTGCATACAGGCTTCTCAGGAGGCAGCTAAGGTGGTCTGATATTCCCATCTCTTAAATTTAAGAGTTTTCCACAGTGTGTTGTGATCTACACAGTCTAAGGCTTTAGCTTAGTTAATGAAGCAGAAGTAGATATTTTTCTGGAACTCCCTTGCTTTCTCCATGATCCAACAAAGAATATTGGCAATTTGATCTCTGGTTCCTCTGCCTTTTTTAAATCCAGCTCGTAAATCTGTAAGTTCTCAGTTCACATATTGCTGAAGCCTAGCTTGAAGGATTTTGAGCATAACTTTGCTAGCATGTGAAATGAATGAAATTGTATGGTAGTTTGAACATCCTTTGGCATTGCCCTTCTTTGGGATTGAAATGAAAACTGACAATTCCCAGTCCTGTGGCCACTGCTGAGTTTTCCAAATATGCTGACTATTGAGTGCAGCACTTTCACAGCATCATATTTTAGGATTTGAAATAGCTCAACTGGAATTCTGTCCCTTTCACTATCTTTGCTCATAGTGATGCTTCCTAAGGCCCTCTTGACTTCACATCCCAGGGTGTCTGGCTCTAAGTGAGTGATGACATCTCTGTAGTTATCCAGGTCATTAAGACTGTTTTTTTGTATAGTTCTGTGTATTCTTCCCACCTCTTCTTAACCTCTTCTGCTTCTTTTAGATCCTTACTGTTTCTGTCCTTTATCGTGCTCATCCTTGCATGGAATGTTCCCTTGATATCTCCAATTTTCATACAATGGAATATTATTCAGCCTTAAGAAGGAATGAAATTCTGATATATGCCACAACATGAACCCTGAAAACATTATGCTAAGTAAAAGAAGCCAGATACCAAAGGATACATAGTGTCTGTTTCACTTATATGAAGTTTCTAGCATAGGCAAGTTCATAGAGACAGAAACTAGACTAGAGGTTACCAGGGACTGGGAGGAAGGTAGTTATTGTTTATGGGTGATGAAGTTCTGGGACTGGTGGTGGTGGCCACACAACATTGTGAAAGTCCCTAATGTCACTGAATTCTACTCCCCAAAATAGTTAACATAGGACACTTCATGTTATAAGTATTTTGCCACAATAACAATTTGGGGACTTCCTTGGTGGTTCAGTGATTAAGAATCCACCTTCCAATGTAGGGGACTCAGCTTCGATGCCTTCGATGCCTGGTCGGGGAATTAAGATCCCACGTGCTGTGGGGCTACTGAGCCAGCAGGCTACAACCACTGGGTCCAAGCACTCTAGAGCCCATCCTCCTCAACAAAAGAAGCCCACACACCACAACTAGAGGAAGCAAGGAACACCCAGCACAGCCAAAATTAAAAAAAAAAAAAGCCCTCTTGGGGCTACCCTGGTGGCCCACTAGTAGACAATCCGCCTGCCAGTGCAGGAGACACAGGTTCAATCCCTGATCCGGGAAGCTCCCATATGCCAAGGAGCAACTAAGCCTGAGCGCCACAGCTATTGAGCCTGTGCTCTAGAACCCATGCTCCACAACCAGAGAAGCTACAGCAACGAGAAGCCTGCACACCCCAACTGGAGAGTAGCCTCCACTTGCTGCAACTGGAGGAAAGGCCTAAGCCACAAAGACCCAGCACAGCCAAAAATAATAAATTAAATAAAATTATTTTTTAAAGCCCTCAAAAAAGAAAAATAACAATTTGTATTCCTAAAAATATTAAGCAGAGTGAAAAAAAATACAAGTAATTGTATTTAACTCTTAGCTTGCTGCTGCTGCTGCTGCTAAGTTGCTTCAGTCGTGCCCGACTCTGTGCGACCCCATAGACGGCAGCCCACCAGGCTCTGCCATCCCTGGGATTCTCCAGGCAAGAACACTGGAGTGGGTTGCCATTCCCTTCTCAATGCATGAAAGTGAAAAGTGAAAGTGAAGTCGCTCAGTCCTGTCCGACTCCTATCGACCCCATGGTCTGCAGCCTACCAGGCTCCTCCGTCCATGGGATTTTCTAGGCAAGAATACTGGAGTGGGGTGCCATTGCCTTCTCCTAACTCTTAGCTTATCCAAGAATAAATACAACCAATTTCCTTCAGCTATTCCAGTATTGCTGGATTTGTTTAGGATTCCCCTGCTGTGTTGCTAATACAATCCTCCCACATAATCGTGATCATTTTGAATATGGTACATTAATCGATCACACCTTTGGCAGAGCAAAGAGCAAATGATAGGCAAGTGTTCTTGGGGAAAAAATGGAGGAGTCAAGATATCCTTTTATGGGCAGATATAGAGCTCAAATTGGATTTACGTAGGAGGGACATCAGCTCTCTGCTTCTAGTGAAGACAGAATCAGCAAATACTTCAACAGGAAAGAGATTAGCTATCAGGAGTCCTCTCACCATATGGAATGAAAGGGTTGGACCAGTCCCTTCTAAGACCCCTCCAGCTCTAACAGTTCGTAGCTCTGTTACTGAAAGATGAATAAGAATTCACATTTGCCCGGTGCCTGTGGCTTGTGTGGCACCCTGCCAATAGTGTTAACTTATTCAACCCTCACAAGGACTCTCCGTGGTTGGTGTTACTCCCTTCATTTTAGCTCCAAGGAAATGCAAGCTCAGATATGGGCTTCAGCAGGTGTGGCGTGTGGATTTAGTTGCATGTGGGATTTTATTTCCCCGACCAGGGATTGAACCCACATCCCCTGCATTGCATGGTGTAGTCTTAACTACTGGACCACCACAGAAGTCCCCTTGTGGAGATATTTAGGACAGGGCGAGGGCTGACTCTGGGCTACTGGCTTGCTCAAAAGCAGGAGCCTGAAGTTACCTGTTAAGATCCCTCGCAGCTGCTTCTCTTATCATTATGTCAGGTTCCCAGTGACAGGGGCTGCTGATCCTGCCGCTCTCCAGAAGTTTGGCTGGAAACTGCCCAGATCTTCAAAGAGTGAGCACTTTACAAGGTTCACCTGCCCCTGTAAATTTCTGGAACATCCATTTCCCCAGTGAGGTGCTTGCCACACTGAGAGAAGGAAGGGACAGCCCCTGTTAGCAGAGGTGTGATCTGTCCTTTTCAGCTTTCTGACCTAGAAT
Organism: Bos mutus; assembly: GCF_027580195.1. Taxonomy (NCBI): domain Eukaryota; kingdom Metazoa; phylum Chordata; class Mammalia; order Artiodactyla; family Bovidae; genus Bos; species Bos mutus. The sequence goes on along the minus strand of NC_091629.1, from coordinate 49,529,460 downwards.
GAGGAGAACGAAAAACAAACCAAGTTACAATGTAAAGCACACTGAGGTGGGTGACAGATCTTGCATATGGATTTTATCAAAGAACATGCTGGAATAATTTCCCATCACTGCCTGGTCTTCTAGCCTCTGATCCATTCTATAACTTAGTGGACTGATTAAATATTCCAGAGCACAGCTCCAACAAGGACCCTTTCCAGCTCAAAAGACAAGTAAGTCTCAACTCCTTAGCTTGTTACCTGAGGCCCAGCATGGGGGCCTCCCATGGGGAGCCTCAGGTGTCCTAGCCTCCCCACCAACCTTGTACAGATCCCTACCCTAATAAAATCCCTACTCCTCCCGACGTGCTCACCTCTTTTCATAACAGCAGGCTGCGGCAGCCATGCCTGGTTCTAATTTCCGCTCTTCTGGGAATAATCTCCCCCTTTTCTTTAAAGAACTCTTTGCTCTTCATTCATACACAGAACTCTGTAACCTCCAATGAGATTTATCTTCCTGGGCACAGAGATTAATTCAAGGTTGGGTATGTGACCTAAAATGACCCCATTACAATCTTCTCTGGGACTTTCATGCTGCAAGTAACAGGGAGGGCCGTCTCACTTTCCTCTATCTCCCATGACTCTTATCTGGACCTTTCTTAGGGTACCTAGCAGTTTCTAGCTTAAACTATGGTTATTCTTATACCTGGACTTCCCTGGTGGCTCAGATGGTAAAGAATCCACCTGCAATGCAGGAGACAGGGTTCAATCCCTAGGTTGGGAAGATCCCCTGGAGAAAGGAATGGCTACCCACTCCAGTATTCTTGCCTGGAGAATCCCTTGAACAGAGGAGTCTGGCAGGCTACAGTCTATGGGGTTGCTCTGAATGAATAAGCATACACACACGTTCTTACACTCTCTGTGAGATGGTCACAGCCCCTGCTTCCTCCAAGGACTCCACTTTCGGTTCAAGTGTTCAATTTTTCTAGGCATTTCCTGACTACCTCTTCTGTGCAAATATTGTATTATGCTCTGGGGATACATCATTGGATAAGACACTGTCCCTTGTTAAATGGATGGATGAATGAAAACGCCTCTCTGGCCCTCACCCAAGCTTATCACAGGGGATTTGAGCTGCAGAAAATAGCAGACATAAAGTCCAAATCTGTTAGCCTGGCATTCAAAACCTTTTACAACCTGGTTCTAATTTTGTCTTCCCTACACACACTCTTAGCTCCAAACAAACCGAACTGTTTTTGTCCTGGAAAACTCCAAGACATCCCCACGTGTGGCATATATCCAAGCTTCGGTCTTTTCCCACCGGCTCTCTTCCTGTTTTTCTCTTTCATTCCTACCTTCTTCCCCCTATCTCATTTCACCCTTTTTCTTTCAGTCTTACCTCCTCCTGCTTCTACTTTCCCCCTTTCATCATCCCCCACCTTCGCTTTTCCTTTCTCTTTTCTCTCCTTGAGCTCTATTTCATCAATTCTGTCTATCCCACCCTTACCTCTTTCTTTTTTTAAAGTTTAGTTTGTGTTTGTTTATGTGGCTGTGTCAAGTCTTAGTTGCGGCACTCGGGACCTTCAATCTTTGTCGTGGCATGTGAACTCCTAGCTGCAGCATGTGGGATCTAGCTCCCTGACAAGGGATCGAATGGAGAGCCCTGCACTGGGAGTGTGGAGCGTTAACCACTGGACCACCAAGGAAGTCCCTCCTCTCTTATTTTCTGCCCCCCTTCCTGTCCCTGTGGGGGCAAAACATGGAATAAAACAAATGTATACCAATCAGCTTCTAGATCTCATCACAAGAGGTCATCAAGAGGACTTGCCCCGAGGTCTAATGCAGGGGATGTGGGTTCAGTCCCTGGTTGGGGAGCTAAGATCTCATATGCCTCTCAGCCAAAAAAAAATACTCCAAAACAAAACAGAAGCAATATTGTAACAAATTCAATAAAGTCTTTAAAAATGGTCCATATGGGGAAAAAAAAAAGAAGAAGCCCTCAAAGTGAGGTGGAAAGGAGAAGGGGAAGGGATCGTGGAAGCAGAGAAGAGGCTGCTTAGTGACTGCTGGTGAAGTCAGAGAGCACTGTGTCAGCTACCTACGTCTAACCCACCCCCACTCTTCCTTTTCCTCCCTGTGATCACAGAATTTTGAAAAATCAGAACCGCAAAAATTCTTGACATTTATCAACTCTGCCTCCATAAGTTTGCAGCTGGGAAAGTGAGGCCAGCTAGAGAAACAGGGGCAGAGAAAAGGAAAGCAACTGGCTACTGTCACCCAGCAAGTGAGTGGCTCAGCAGGAGTCCTGAGCCTCCTGACCCCAGGTCAGTGAAATACCCTTTGTTTTCATCTGTGCTACACAATCCTCCTTCCTGTAGTCAGTCGTCCCTCCCCTTGATTTCCACCCACCAGGTTTCGGATGACATCTAAGGATTCCCAGTCTGCCCTCCCATCCCCCATTCCCCCAAACCCCACCTCTGAGTGAGTGTAGGGTCCAGTGAAACAGAGGCAGAAGGGAGAACCCACATTAGAGGGACTTGCCGTAAATCCTAGGGCATATATGGCAGTGGTGGGATAAGAAGGGGCTTCCCGATGGCTCAGCAGTAAAGAATCCGCCTGCCAATGCAGGAGACTCGGGTTCCATCCCTGGGTTGGGAAGATCCCCTGGAAGAGGAAATGGCAACCCACTCCAGTATTCTTGACTGAAAAATCCCATGGACAAGGAGCCTGGTGGGATACAGTCCATGGGGTCGCAGAGTCAGGGCACAACTGAACGACTAAGCAACACAGACACAGACAGGATGGTGCAAAGTGTCACTCTGGCCTGTAGGGGACCAGTCTCCAGAAGCAGCAGCCTCTGTGCAGCTAAGGGACCAGACGCGCAGCAGGTCTGGTTTCAGCAGGCCCTTCTAGCAGGACCCTTCCTCACTCCTCTAGTCTAGCTGGTTGCCTGGATGACCTACCTCACTCTGCCAGCCGCGGATTTGCACAGAGGCCACCCAGGCACAGGATGGTCCATGACTGCCGGGGATGGGGGCTGGGGTGGGGGGAACGGAGGCAGCTCCACTTTCAGTCCTGCTTCTCTGCTCCACAAAGGGCCACTGTCTGAGCACAGAGGGACCCTGGAGCGAGGCCTCCCAAGGTGCTCGGCAACAGGGCCAGGTTTCATCACGCTGGGCCTCCCGGCCAAGTAAACATCAGTGGGAGGAACAGGCCCAACAGTTTCTGCAGACAGGCTCCTGGCTCCAGGCTGGCTCAGGGGCGTCTTCCCCCAGGGCTTCCCCGAGACAGGAAGAAGGGCCAAGTTCGTGTGCCCACTTTTCTCCAGAAACAGAGAGTCAGGATGAGGAACCTGCTCTCTCCTAGTTCAGTTCCATTGTTCAAGACGCAGAGAAGCATCCTATTCCCCTCTTCAGAAGTAGAAACTTTACAAGAAATGTTTAATTTAGTTCAGAGAGATCCATGAGCCTGAGTAATCGGGAAGACTTCCTAGGGGAAGTGTGATTCACATGTGGTTCTGCCTCGGTGTGTAGGTAGAATCTCTACAAATAGGAAAGAGAGGTGCATTTCAGACAGAGAGCACGGACTGTGGTATCTGGAAAGCAGGAGCATCTGGGGTCAGTGAAGAGGCTTATTTGGCCAGGGTAGAGAATTCACATAGGAGAAGGTGTTGGAAAGTTTGGTTAGGAACTGAACCACAGCTAGTCTTAACAGCCATGTGGAGGAGTCCTTCCAGTTTCCAAGCAGACTGGTGATGGGGCTCTAAAAGCAGAATTATTGAAAGCTTAGTCTTAAGATGTTGTGAAAGAGGCCCCAGGGTGAGCCTTAGTTCTCTGGGAAAGCTTGGGCTGGTTATGGCCTCTCTCTGGGGCTTCATTTCTTCATCTTTAAAATGAAAGTGTTCTGCCAGAGAATCTCAAAGCCCTCTCCATCTCTAAAATGCAAGGATTCTCTAATGGGGCAACACAGACTACAGGAAATGAAAGGAACAGATGTTATGGCCACACCCTGGACACCCCTGGGCTGCATTTCTGCCTTGGTTCATCTGCTTAGAGCTGTGGAATGGCTGTCACCACCACTGCTGCCAGGCACTATGCCAACTAGTGTCTTTTTTTTAAAACTTCATTTCTGTGAACAGAAAATGCATGTACATACTGCAAATTTTAAGTCATAAAAAGATATATGTAGGTAAAAATAAATTTCCCTCCTTTCCCTCTTTCCAGCCACTCATTCCTTCTCTCACTGTATCCTGAGTATGCTTTGAAAGATAACCTATGCATTTTCACAGATTGTGTAGTCTTTTTTTGTACACACATGGGAGCATGCTAGACATACCATTATGTACTTTGCTTTTTATTTATTTCTTATTTTTAATTGGAGGATAATTGCTTTACAATGTTGTGTTGGTTTCTGTCACACATCAACGTGAATTAGCCACAAGTATACCTATGGCTCCTCCCTCTTGAACTTCCCTCCCAACCCTCCACCCCATCCCACCCCTCTAGGTTGTCACAGAGCACCAGGTTGAACTCCCTGTGTTATACAGCATCTTCCCACTAGCTAGCTATTTTTTACATACGGTAATATATATGTTTCAATGCTGCTCTTTCACTTCTTCCCACCCTCTCCTTCCCCAACTGTGTCCACAGGCCTGTTCTCTGTCTGCACCTCTATTCCTGCCCTGCAAATAGGTTCATTTGTCCTTTGTTTTTTTAACTTGAAAATTCCGGCAATCTTTTCATAGGAGTCTACAAAAAGCTGCCTCATTCTTTGTATGTTAGGACCATGATTTATTAAAACAGTCCCCTATGGATAGATACTGAGGGTGTTTCTTTTCTATTACAAACAACAAATCAGTGCATATCCTGAACATACATCATCCAGCATGTGCTGGACTAGGTTTACAGGACACATTCCTAGAACTGAAATTACGTGCTTCATATGACCTAATACTTTATATGACCTAATACTCTCAACAAGAGTTTAAAGTGATCGTAATTATACTGACTATGCAAATAAGAAGACTGAGGCTTAGAAATTCAATAACTTGCACAAAATCAGTAGAGTTGAAATTCTAATGTGGACAATCTGACACCAGAGCTACCACAATCATTCCCCTAGTGTTTCTGAAACTTTAGTACGCATCAACAACACTGCGAGGGCTTGTTAAAACATAAACTACTGGGCTTCACTGGGGATCCAGTGGTTAATAATCTACCTCACAATGCAAGGGACACAGGTTCGATCCTGGTCAGGGAAGATTCCACATGACTCGGGGCAACTAAGCCCACGTGCCACAACTACTGAGCCCATGGGCCCTAGAGCCTATGGTCGCAATACAAGAAGCCACCACATTGAGAACCCCGAGCGCCGCAACTAGAGAGCAGCTCCCGCTCACCGCAACTAATGATGATCCAGCACAGCCAAAATAATTTTTTTTTTTTTAAAGCATAGATTACTACGCCCTACCATAAGAATTTCTTGGACTTCCCTGGTGGTCCAGTGGTTAAGGCTCTGCACTTCCCCTGCAGGGGTCAGGGGTTTGATCCCTGGTCGGGAAACTAAGATCCTGCATGTCATGTGGCATGGACAAACAATAGAATAAAAAAAAGAAGAGGAAAACAGCAGAGCTCTCTCTCATCACTATGTGAGGACACGTGAGAAAGCACCTGTCCGCAGGCCAGGAAAAGGGCCTCATCAGGAACCAAATCCACATGCACCTTGATCTCGAACTTTCCAACTCCCAGAATTTTGAATAACAAATGTGCGTTGTTTGAAACCTCAGTCTATGGTATTTTGTTACAGCAGCCCAAGCTGACTAAGACAGAGCCCTTGGGAGCAGAGCTGTTTATTTCCTCCCATTCCTCCCTTGGCTTATAATGAAATCAGTGAGGCAGCTAGGCCTCTGTTATTAATGGAAAGGCAGCATCTCAGAATGCTGGAGCTTGATCGAGATAAGCTAGTCCGGTGCTCTCATTTATTATTATTAATAGCTATAATTCATAGCACACCCATGCACTTGACATGCTTACTTTTTTTTAATTCCCCCGAATCTAATTCTCTGGCATGTGAGATCTTAGTTCCCTGACCAGGAATCAAACCCATGACCCCTGCAGTGGAAGCACGGAGTCTTAACCACTGGACCATCAGGAAATTCCCTCCCTGTATTTGTGTTCTCCTTATTCTCGTACACAGCCTCTTTCTCCATTTCATGCAGTTGATGTGGCCAGTACACACACACACACACACACACACACACACACACTATGAAAAAGATTTAAATTCAGGAATGTGGAAGGAGACCTAAGGTCTGTGGAACAGAGCAGCAAGGCACTGACAGAGACATCCCACAAACGTGAAGAAACAAAGCCACGTCGCATTGTGGCTCCCACTTGCCAGCCTGTCTCCTCAAGGTGCTGACTCTGTTACATCACTAGATCCTGAGCCTGGGACCTTGAAGACCCCTGCAATTTCTTTCAGCTGCTCCCTTTGTGACCTCCATTCCTTCTTTCTCCATTCCCCGAAGGCCCCATCCTAGGTTCTCTTCCCTGTCTAAGCCCTTGCTATGAACCCCCAAGGCCAGACTTACAGCTGAAAACATCTGGGGCCCAGCTCCCTGGCCAAGGAACACCTCAGAAGCCATTTGTTGGGGAGCTGGAGTGAAGGAGGTCGTTAGGGAGAGAATTTCAGAGGCCAAATCAGATTCAGTTGGTCAGCTGCAGTTCAGGCAGCGATCTGATTCAATTGACATTATGGAATGTAGAAGAGGCAGCCGATAGTCAGGTGTAGCCAGAGACAGACGCTGTCCATAAAGCAGAGTCAGGCAGAGGCGGTCAGGGAGGGTCAGTCAGGCAGACTCAGTCATTCTGAAACCCAGTCCCTGGGATTTCTCTGGTGGTTCAGTGACTCTGTGCTCCCACTACAGGGGCCACGGGTTCGATCCCTGGTAGGAGAACTAAGAACCTGCATGCCGCGCAGCCAAGAAAAACCCAACCAAATACAAAACAGCACAAAAACTGGGTCGCTGAGATACAGTTAGATTCAGTCAGTCAGCCAGAACCAGCCAGCCGCAAACTCAGCCCGGCAGTCTGGCAGATGCCCTCAGTCCACTCTTCAGGAGGGCTGATCCCACCTGTCAGATGGCCAGTCAGGCGGACCCCTCCAGGCACAGAGGCTGTAGTAAGGCCAATGCAGTCAGGGTAACCAGCCAGCTTATCAGCCAGCCAGTCAGGCAGACGCTCAGGGGCCTCGGGCAGACGCACAAGCCCGGGTGTAGTTAGAATCAGCTGAGCTGAGCTGGGGTCAAAACGCCAGCACAGAGGAATCAGTGAACCGGTCAGTCAATCACACAGGGCCTCGGTCACTCAGATACAGCTTGTCGAGCACAGAGGGAATCTGGTCAGTCAGAAACAGCAAGATCGACTCAGTCAGACACGCGCCGTCGGTCCCAGCTGCCATTAGCCAGGTAGGGCAGTCAGTCAGTCGACTGTGGTCAGGCAGACAGATCACGCGGTCTTGGTCCATCAGGCATTCACGAAATCTGTTTTCATTAGACACAGCCAGATAGAGACAGTGATGGCGTCTGTGGTCAGTCAGACACAGTCGGCCAGTCAGAGGCACTTCTGTTAGGCACTGATGGAATCACAGAGCCGGGGCAAAGTTGCCGCGGAATCCCAGAACTGAGGCCCCAGGCCTCTTTTCTGGGCGGAACCTTGTTGGGGCGGGGCTTCGCTCTGGGCGGGGCCTCGTTCTCTCCTCCCGACAGCCTCCGGGCGTTGCCATGGCAGCGTTGGACCCGGCCGGAGTCGCTGCTTTCCTCCCTCAACCCCCCTCCACAAACACAGTGCCTGCGGAGTGGAGGTCCCGGCCGCGTAGTGGCGGGGCGGCGAGGTTGGGCAGGCTGCTCTCCGCAGAGCGGCAGAGGCTGCGGCTCGCGCTTTTGTCGTCCCCTTGTACAGAGGGGGATGATGGGGAGCCCGGGAATGGCACACGTCAAGCTACACAGTGACAGAGACCCAGAACTTCCACCTCTCCAGAACCCTGCGTTGCCCCTCAGGAGGAATCAGATTTCCCGAGGCAGAGGGCGCGTACGGAAACGGGAGAAAAGCTCTTGGAAAGATTCTGGGCTTAATAATGAATAGGGCGAACACTCACCTTGTACCAAGTGCTGTAATAACAGCTTCGTGTACAATAATTCGAGCCTCACAATTTTCTTTTGAGGGAAATAAAGGTTTCCTTATTACAAACGGGGAAACAAGTACAGAAGGGCTGGTGACTTGACCAGAGTCAAGGGGCTGTGTGGGGAGCCGGGATTGGATCCTGGGAAGTCTAACTCCTGACATGGGCTCCTGGGCGCTCCGCACACTTTCTGGTCCCTTCCTTCTGACCTCGGAGGGCAGAGATGAGTCACCTTCAGAAGGCCTCCATGGTCTCCTTAAGAACACCCAACCCTGTGTATGAGGCTCTTGTTTTCATCTCTGCTTCAAGGATTCAGAATAAGGAGCTATCGAAACCAGGATCCTGGCCAAACCAGGGAACAAACTGTGGGTCTATCTCACAGAGTTCAGAGAAGGGAAAACCTGTGAGATCAAAGAAGCCCAGGGCCAAGAGGCCACTGGAAGCTGTCGCTGGAGAACCCTATGGGCACAGCCTCAGAGCTTCGAGTTTAAAGATCTTTGAACAAATTTCAGCAATGTGAGCCAGGAGTTAGAATCACATCATGGGTCATAAACTCAAATGCCTACAAGGGCCAAAAAAGTCATGAAAGTCATAAAAAGAAGTCAAGTGACCAGAATGCAAAACTCTCCCCATCTAAAGCGGGCACTGCCTCCTGACTCCTGCCCATCCTGTTCTCAAACTCCTGCTGTCTCTAGCCTTCTAACTGGGTGATGTTGGCTAAGTCAATTAACATTAAGTCTCAGTTTTTCCATCTGTCTAGTCCGGGAAGGAAAATTTGGCTTTATCTCACCATAAAATGGTGAAATTTTAGGGCAATTAAACACATTTTTGTACATAGAAAATATTTTGTAAGCTGTAACATAGTCTAACATACTCTATAAAGTGGAGGGGGTATGAAGAGGAGGTTGACTGAATGTCTGCTGTACATCTGCTACATGGTCTACGGGTTCTGACAACATTCCTCTAGGCAAAGCTTAGCATCCCTCTTGTATAGAAATACAGAGGAGTATACCCTTCAAAAAATATGCTGACTTACTCAAGGTCACAAGTTTGTTGGTATGGAGTCCATTTAGAATTTAATTCTCACTTCTTTTTTAAAAACATATTTATTTATTTGGCTGCATCTGGTCTTAGTTGGAGCACATGGGTTCTTGCTGTTGTGGTACATGGGCTCTGGAGCATGTGTACTCAGGCTTAGTTGCTCCAAGGCTTGTGGGCATATGGGCTCTTAGTTCCCCAACCAGGGCTCAAACCCACATTCTCTGCATTGCAAGGCAGATTCTTAACCTCTGGACTACCAGGGAAGTCCCTCTAAGACTTCTGAGACTAGACTGTTGTACCAGTTGTTTTGCAAAGTGTTGCTTGGGTTCCACTAGTTGCACTAAGATGACTTCAAGTGAAACCCAAATGAAGATGTTAAAAATAGTTACACAGTTTTTGTTGTTTTCAGTTTTAAAGGAACCTTATTGATACTACAGAAGTCCTAAATTTCACACAGCCAGGCTGCAGTAGTAGGCTGAATAATGACCTCCCAAAGATGCAGAGATCTAATCCCTGAAGCCTGTAGTAATTTATCTGGGAAGAGGGTTTTTACAGATGTGATTAATTAAATTATGGATGTTGAGTTGAGATCATCCAGGATTATCCAGGTGGGCATGAAATGCCATCACAAATATCCTTACAAGAGGAAAGCAGAGAGAGAGGGGGGCAGGCAGACACATAGAGAACAGCAGGAGAAAATGAAACCTTGGAGGCAGAGATCAGAGTGATGCAGCCAGCAAGCCAATGAATGCAGGCAGCCACAGCCTGCAAGAGACAAGGACAAGTCTGGAGGGAACATGGTCCTCGCAACACCTTGATTTCAGCCCAGTAAATCTAATGTTGAGATTCTGGTCTTTAGAACTATGACAGAATACAATTCTGCTGTTTCAAGCTATCAGTTTTGTGGTAATTTGTTACACTAGCCACAGGCAACAAATACACAGGTCTACATCTGCATTCCTTCAAAATTTATGTTCCAAACCACTAATGTGTACATAACCCCCCTTACTAAAAATAATACAATTACTCTAAAATAATTTTATAATTACAGGAAACAAATGTAAATCTTTGATTTACAGAGTACAGAGATTTCCTATAGCACAGAGAGTTTCCATGTACTCCTCCCCCAGTTTCCCATACTGCTAACATTTAACATGACTCTTAACATGCATTAACATGACTTAACATGCATTGGTCACAACTCTGGTATCTTCCTATTAACTGAACTCTACATTTTATTTGGATTTCACTAAGCTTTCCCCCTAACATCCGTTTTCTGTTCCAAGGTTCCGTCCAAAATACTGTATTACATTTAATCTGCATGTCCCTTAATCTCTCCCAGCCTGGGACAATTTCTCAGACTTTCCTTGTTTTTCATGACCTTGACAGTTTTGAGGAGTACTTTGGTGTTCATTATTTTGTAGAGTGTCCCTCAATTTAGGTTTCACTGATGCTTTTCTCATGGTTTCAGTGAAGGTTATCGTCACGGTTAAGTGGCCTTTTCCATGGCATCATGTCAGGGGTAGGCTATTAATACGACTTGATCACCTTGAGTGCCTGGCCAAGGTAAAGTTTACCAAGCTTCTCTCCTGTGAAGTTACTTGTTTTTTCTTTCTTTCTACTCTCTGAAAGCAAGTCACTAAGGGCAGCCCCCTTTCAGGTGGAGGAGGGGGAGAGAAGATTAAGCTCCATATCTTGGAGGGGATAAACAATTTGGAAACTTTCTTTAGGAAGATTTGTCCCTTCTCCACTTATTTATTTGTTCCATTATTTATTTACATCCGTATGAACTCATGGATATTTATACTCTGGGCTATAATCTGGTACTGTGTTATTTCTTTTCTTGCTCAAATTGCTCCAGTTTTCGCCACTGGGAACTCTTTCAGGATGTCTCTTGTGTCCCTTTGACTCCAACTGTTTTGCATTTTGGTTGCACTAAGATGATTTCAAGTGAACTCAGCTGATCTTTTTCAAAGAGCTGTATATTTGTAATATTCCAGATATTAGGAAAACATAACGTGTATGTCCAATTGATGATTCACAGACAGCACTGAGGACAAGGCTAACATAGTGATGATTGTGCTGAGTGAGTCAGTTCACAGAGAGGTATTAAGTAAAAACTGGTATCCACAGTACAAAGGTATGGCCGTAGTTGTTAACGCTGATTAGGGCATGATTCAAGTTTGAGAAACTCTGTACTAAAACAGAACCGTCTCAGATTCAGGCAGTGATGATAATGATGAGGATTACGAGCAGCCTCTCTGGGACACACCCACACACAATCCATTCCCCGGAGCCCTGATGCCAAGCAGACCTGCCTCGGTGCAGATACGTGCTGATGTTGATAACGCTGGAACTGCGCATGCCCAGGCCGGGGAGGAATGGATGCTGCGCTGTGTTTGTCTCCCAAACGAGCTGCGTGGGTGGCTTGCTGTTCAGCACCGTTCCCGCTAATGAGCTTGGAACCGCTGGCCTAACAAACACGCTCCATGTCACAGGCCTGACATGTGATGTTTCCCGAGGAGAAGTGCCAGGAAGGCTCGTTATTTTTACTTTTTTTCCTTGTTTCACCCTTGATCTGAGACACGCAGACAGACATGGCCGTGGCCGGAGTCAGCAGTCAGACCCCGTACACCCCGAGTCTTGCCTGGGGTCTGTAGGCCAGTTCTCCAGCCCCACTGAGGATGCTTACATTGGAGTATTTACCTTGCCCTACTCTGCACCATCCTGAGTCTTGACCCAGGCCCTGAATCTACCTCCTGGTTGAGCAGTGATGCCCCAGAATCTCTGACCTGATCTGAAATAATCCTTCAAGAAATAAGTCTTTTTAAATCTCCCTGCTTCTAGTCTGAACTGTGGGTGGCTGCAGGCTGGTGTGTACTCAGGCTTCTAAACCCTCTCTAGTGCCAGGGAGCTCTGGAATCACAAGACCTTGGTTAGAATCCTAGTTCTTCCAAAGAACTAGATAAATTACACAGCCTCTCATAAAAGGAGGAGAGTAATACGTACTTCACATAATTGGAAGGAAGGAAGAATTGCAGTGCAAATTAAATGAGACAGTTATTAACACAATGTCTGACCCATAGTAACTGCCCAATAAATTCATTCGTCTAACAATTATTCAGTTCAGTTCAGTCGCTCAGTTGTGTCCGACTCTTTGCGACCCCATGAATCGCAGCATGCCAGGCCTCCCTGTCCATCACCAACTCCCGGAGTTCACTCAGACTCATGTCCATCGAGTCAGTGATGCCATCCAGCCACCTCATTCTCTGTCGTCCCCTTCTCCTCCTGCCCCCAATCCATCCCAGCATCAGAGTCTTTTCCAATGAGTCAACTCTTCCCATGAGGTGGCCAAAGTACTGGAGTTTCAGCTTTAGCATCATTCCTTCCAAAGAAATCCCAGGGCTGATCTCCTTCAGAATGGACTGGTTGGATCTCCTTGCTGTCCAAGGGACTCTCAAGAGTCTTCTCCAACACCACAGTTCAAAAGCATCAATTCTTCGGTGCTCAGCCTTCTTCACAGTCCAACTCTCACATCCATACGTGACCACAGGAAAAACCATAGCCTTGACTAGCCGGACCTTTGTTGGCAAAGTAATGTCTCTGCTTTTGAATATGCTATCTAGGTTGGTCATAACTTTCCTTCCAAGGAGTAAGCGTCTTTTAATTTCATGGCTGCAGTCACCATCTACAGTGATTTTGGAGCCCCAAAAAATAAAGTCTGACACTGTTTCCACTGTTTACCCATCTATTTGCCATGAAGTGATGGGACCGGATGCCATGATCTTCGTTTTCTGAATGTTGAGCTTTAAGCCAGCTTTTCACTCTCTTCTTTCACTTTCTTCAAGAGGCTTTTTAGTTCCTCTTCACTTTCTGCCATAAGGGTGGTGTCATCTGCATATCTGAGGTTATTGATATTTCTCCGGGCAATCTTGATTCCAGCTTGTGTTTCTTCCAGTCCAGCATTTCTCATGATGTACTCTGCATATAAGTTAAATAAGCAGGGTGACAATACACAGCCTTGACATACTCCTTTTCCTACTTGGAACCAGTCTGTTGTTCCATGTCCAGTTCTAACTGTTGCTTCCTGACCTGCATACAGATTTCTCAAGAGGCAGGTCAGGTGGTCTGGTATTCCCATCTCTCTCAGAATTTCCTACAGTTTATTGTGATCCACACAGTCAAAGGCTTTGGCATAGTCAATAAAGCAGAAATAGATGTTTTTCTGAACTCTCTTGCTTTTTCCATGATCCAGCGGATGTTGGCAATTTGATCTCTGGTTCCTCTGCCTTTTCTAAAACCAGCTTGAACATCAGGAAGTTCACGGTTCACATATTGCTGAAGCCTGGCTTAACAATTATTAATGCCCACTATATGCTGGGCATAGTACTGGGTGCCAGGAAGGGACACAAGGAGAAAACAAGAAAGAAAAAAATAATAAACTAGCAAATTAATAAATAAGGTAAAGCACATAGCCAAATCCTGTGTACAGTGCCTAGCACAGAAGTACACAGACAAGTTAAATTTTTTTGGGGGGGGCCACACCGTGTGTCATGTGGGATCTTGGTTTCCTGACCATGGATCGAACCATGATCCCTGCAGTGGGAGCATGGAGTCTTAATCACTGGGCCGCCAGGGAAGTCCTGAGACATGTTTTTCTTTATTTTTTTTAGATTTACTTATTCATTATTTGGCTGTTTCGGTCTTCATTACAGTATGTGGGCTTTCTCTAGTTACCGTGAGCAGGAGCTACTCTTTGTTGCGGTGTTGTGGGCTTCTCATTAAGGTGGTTTCTCTTGCTGGGAAGCACAGGCTCTAGGCCAGTGGGCTTTCAGTAACTACAGTGTGTGTGGGCTTAGTAGCTGTGGTGCATGGGATTGGTTTGCCCCTCCTTGATGATAATCTGGGATCTTCAGAGTTAGGTCAGGAATGTCCCTAACAGATGTGATATCATATAATATGTTTTATTATACAGAAAGAGACATATTACAGATAATCAAATGTGATCAAAACACTGGCTGGAGACATGGTGACAGCAGCCATGAAATTAAAAGATGCTTGCTCCTTGGAAGAAAAGTTATGACCAACCTAGACAGCATATTAAAAAGCAGAGACATTACTTTGCCAACAAATGTCCATCTAGTCAAAACTATGGGTTTTCCAGTAGCTATGTATGGATGTGAGAGTTGAACTATAAAGAAAGCTGAGCACCGAAGAATTGATGCTTTTGAGCTGTGGTGTTGGAGAAGACTCTTGAGAGTCCCTTGGACAGCAAGGAGATCCAACCAGTCCATCCTAAAGGAAATCAGCCCTGAATATTCATTGGAAGGACTGATGCTGAAGCTGAAACTCCAATACTTTGGCCACCAGATGCGAAGAACTGACTCACTGGAAAAGACCCTGATGCTGGGACAGATTGAAGGCAGGAGGAGAAAGGGACGACAGAAGATGAGATGGTTGGATGGCATCACCGACTCGATGGACATGAGTTTGAGTAAGCTCCGGGTCTTGGTGATGGGCAGGGTGGCCTGGCGTGCTGCATGCAGTCCATGGGGTCGCAAAGAGTCGGACACGACTGAGCGCCTGAACTGAAATAAGTGAACGATTGTAGGGAATCTCAGCGTCCAACAGTCGAGGGTGTGAGGGAAGAAAAAAATACGCATGCTCGGGGAATTCTGAAAAATTACCGTTTGGAAGGGCAAGCCAGGCGGGCGTCCCAATTTCACGTGACACCTCCGTTGTCCTCCTCCCTGCCGGAACGTTTCAGTCCCGGAACCTTGGCTCACGGGTCCCAGCGCGAAGGCACTTCCGGCGCCCCTCCTCTCTAGCCAGCAAAGAGAACTGCCAAGTCAGTTCCGGCAGAGAGCGCGGCTAGAAGCGGATCGTGGCCTTCTACCCTGGGGCCCTCCAGGCCCTCCGGCCTTTGGTC
Organism: Bos mutus; assembly: GCF_027580195.1. Classification (NCBI taxonomy): domain Eukaryota; kingdom Metazoa; phylum Chordata; class Mammalia; order Artiodactyla; family Bovidae; genus Bos; species Bos mutus. Next base: position 49,514,337 of record NC_091629.1, on the reverse strand, counting down.
GGTAGGTGAACTGGGGGGCCCCGGGACATTCTCGGGTGTGTTTTGCAGAGCGGTCGCCGAGGCTGGCAGTTGGCAGGGCCCAAGACTGGAAGCAGCCGCGAACCTCTCCCCCCACCCCCACCCCCACCGCCGCGACCTAATGGCGTCGGCCCCTCCGAGCCAGGATCCTGCCGACCGCTGGGTCTCTTCACCCAGAGCTGCAGGGCTTGGGCTTAGGCGAAGCCTCCGCCTGGCCACCGAGAACGTGGCGCCTTTCGGCGTCGGGCGTGGCAGGACTAGAAGAATGGCGGCCGCTCTAACTCCGCGGAGGGCCGTTAGAGCCTCGGAGGCCCGGGAAGGATTGTGGACGCCAGTTCGTTCACCCTTAGGCCTTGGGGCCACGCGGATCCGCGACCTGAGATGACCGCTCTGTCCCAGTTGGACGAGACCTCACCTCGTCCGGACAACGACGGACAAAGGCCTTAACGTGCCCGCAAGGTGAGCGGAGCCGCGGTCGACGACGGGTGGAACGTTAGCGGGCCAGTGGGCTTCGATCGTCGTTCTACCGAGACATTGATGTCGGAAGATAGAAATGGTAGAATAACATACCCCTTATGGCCAACAGAAAGTGCCCGCGGCCCTCTGGGAAGATTTACTGGCCGCTGATAAAGGCCTGTGTATATAATATGAAAAAGCTGCTCTCAACTTTACCCCCAACCTTTCAAAAGAAAACTTTCGCTACATCTAGGCCTCCTAGATGTAAAGAGGTTGCCGACGTATGATAAAATAGTTAGAAAAATCACGTCTTGTAAATGCCCATTTGTTTAAAAAAAAAAAAAAAACTATAGAAAAGAAATGTCTTCTGGAAATGACTTTTCGAAATGGAGTTGTTTGATTACGTTTAGAAGCAACTTCCGGAGCCACCGAAGTCCCCGTTTGTTCAGTGGGTTGGAGGACGTCGAATGGAAGACCTTGAGGAGGAAGAATAGAAAGTTCTGTGCCAGACTGGTCATACTTAGAAGACATTTCTATATAACCATTGTTTTGTGTGTGCATTTTATTCCTCACTACTGTATATATAGTTGACAATAAGTACTTTTTTGAAATACCTAGTTTTTCTAGATGTTCTGAAGTGCCTGATATATGTTAAAAGTCGAGGTAGTAAAAGGACATTTTGTAAATACCTTTTTGTTAAAATTCATACGAAATGATGGGGAGTGGGGGGTTGGCCAGACCCCTTCCTGGAGCAGTACACTCTGTTTTGTGCACTGGTCGGGAGAGGGGAGGGAAGTGCAGATCTCTGCCAGTGTGTTTATAGTGAGGCAAGAGTAACCATTGTCTTTTCCGTTAGTGCATTTTGTTTCACTCTGCTGTATATATAGTGTACATAATGGACAAATGAGTCCTAATTTACAACATCTAGTCTTTCTAGATGTTAAAGAGGTTGCCAGTGTATGACAAAAGTAGAGTTAGTAAATGATACATTTTGTACATTTTGTGTTAAAAGTTTCTAGGAAAGATTGTCTTATCAAAATTTGAGCATTATAGCCCCCTGGGTATGGTGGAAAGAAGACAGAAGAGAAGGGAAGGTCTTAGGCTAGAATACTCATATTTTGAAGACAATTTCAAGATTATAACTGTTACATGTGGCAGTTTATTCAAGACTGCTTTGTATATAGTGGACAAATTAAGTCCTTATTTGAAACATCTAGCCCACCTAGATGTTTAGAAGTGCCCGACGTATGTTAAATGTAGAGGTAGTGAAATACCACTTTGTAAATACTTTTTGCTCAAATTCATAGGAAGTATTGTCTTTGAGAATGTTAAATGTTAAACCACTCTGTGAGCAGTATACTGTTGTCTACACTTGTTCAGTGGTTTGGAGGAGGTGGGAGGGAAAGAATTAACAAAAGGTAATATGCTAGTTGTTTGCACCTGACATTTTCAGATGAAACATTTTTTGTATGTTATGTGCATTTTGTTTTGCTGTGTATATAGTGTATATAATGGACAAATGAGTCCTAATTTTGTGACATCTAATCTCTAGATGTTAAAAGAGGTTGCCAGTGTATGACAAAGTAGTAAAATTAGCACATTTTGTACACTTTGTGTTGAAATTCATAGGAATGCTTGTTTTCTGTAAATGATTTTTTTATATGAATGTATTCAGACACCTCTAAGCGTTATACATGCCTGTACTTGTCCACTGGATTGGTGGTGGAGAAAAGGAAGTGAGGGTGGGAATGGTTCAGGCCAAAATCGTCATATTTAGGAGATACCTCAAACTATAGCCATTGTTACCTGTGTGCAATTTTCCTTAACAGTACTGTGTACATAGTGGACAAGTAAGTTCTTATATGAAATATCTAGTCTTTCTAGATATTTAGAAGTGCTTGATGCATTTTACAGTAGACGTAGTAATGCTTCTTGTAAATAGCTTTTTAAAACTGATGGGAAATAACTGTAATTGGAATTGTTAAACCTCCTCTCCAAACAGTATACTCTGCTTTTTCACTGGGTTGAGGGAGGTGGGAGGGAAGTTTGCAAAAGATGTTTTGCTAGTGTGTACTAGAACATTTCAGCTTACCATTGCTTTATATGTTAAGTGCATTTCATTTAACTTTACTGTATATATTATGTATATATTGGACAAATGGGTCCCAATTTTATAATATCTAGTCTCTAGATATTAAAGAGGTTGCCAATGTATGACAAAAGTAGGGTTAGTAAACTAACACATTTTGTACACTTTGTGTTACAATTCATTGGAAAGGCTGTCTTCTGAAAAGGACCTTTGAAAGTGAAACTATCATAAATCACATCTAAGTGATACATGTGCCTGTACTTGCCACTCACTGTTGGATGGATGGCAAAAAGGAGGAATTGGAAGAAATGAAAAGTTCTAGACCAGAATGTTCCTTCGTAGAAGATACCTTCAGATATAACCATTGTTACATGTGTGTAGTTTATTCAACACTACTGTGTATATAGCGGACAAACTTAAGTCCTTATTTGAAACATCTAGTCTTTCTAGATGTTTAGAAGTGCACAAAGTATGTTAAAAGTAGAGGTAGTGAAATAACATTTTGTAGATATATCCTTTCATTAAGATTCATACGAAATACTCATTAAGAAATGGAATAATCAGAGTGATCAAACCACCTCTCAGAGCAGTACGTATTACTTTATTTGTGCTGGTTCAGGGAGAAAGTACAAGGGGGGTTATACCAGTATGTTTATGTTAGGCAAGGTTAACCGTTGTCCTGTATGTGTCTGCGTTTTGGTTTAGTTGTGTATATAGTGTACATAAGGGACAAACGTCCAAATTTACAACATCTAGTCTTCCTAGATGTTAAAGAGGTTGCCAGTGTATGACAAAAATAACCAATAAATACATTGTGTACACTTGATATTAAAATTCATAGGCAAGATTTCTGAAAACTGGCAGAAGTGAAATTGTTAAAATCCCCTCTAAGCATAGATGCTTATTAGACTTGTCCACTGGGTAGATAAAGGGGAAGGGTCCTTGGCTAGAGTGTTCTGTTTAGATGATACTTTGAGACTGTAGCCATTGTACGCTGTGTTCAGTGCTACTGTGTGTGTGTGTAGTGGACAAACTTAAATCCTTATTTGAAACATCTAGCCTTTTAGATGTGTAAAAGTACACAAACTGTTTTGAAAGTAGAGAGTTAAAACACCTTTTAAGTTTTTTTTTTTTTTTTTCTGTTAATAGTAATGGTTTTATTTGGGAATTGGGGTTGTCTTGGAGAGTAAGCTGAAGTTTACTGGGTGGTGGTGGGGGCGGGGTGGGGGGGGCAGGGAAGGAAGTGCAGAGAGAAGGGCTGTGTGCCCATCAGTCTTTATAGACAAGTTCAGATTGTCTACCCATTGTTCTGTTTGTGCATTTTAGTTAATATTGCTATGTATTAACAAGCAAGTCCTAATGCCCAAAGTATATCAAAAGTAGAGGTAGTAAAATAACCCCTTAATGAATGCCCTTTTGTTGGCTTTTAGGAAGGGCTGTGTCTTCTGGGAGTATCTATGTTAATCCACCTCTTGGAACTAGATGTAGTCTGGTACTTAGTCGCTGAAATGCTGGAGGAGTAAGAGGAAGGGTGAGGGGAAGGGCTCTTGGCTAATAGCTCCCATTATCTGGAAGACAGTTTTAGGTTTTAACTATAGGTCTGTATGTGCATTTTTGTGAAGTACCTATGTTTATTGTGGACAAGCTTCATTACTTTGCAACATCTAGGCTTTTTAGATGTCCTGAGGTGACAATGTATGATATAAAGTAGAGCTAGTGAATTAACCAATTTGTAAATATCTTTGTTAGAATTGATTTTTTTAAAAGGCAGCATCTTGGACCTGGAATTATTATACCTTCTCTGAGAACTGTACATCAGGACTTGCTCATCTAGGTTGGCAGCTGAGGGGAGGAAGGAAGTCTAGAGGGAGGGCTGTGTGTGGATGTGCTCACGTTTATATTTTGATGATAACCATTGATGTGCGTGCATCTCCTGGCTGTACTATATATAGGAATGCATTGTTTAATAATTCAGCAGAAGCATACCTCCTTGCTAACACCGTAATAGTTTAGATCAGATGATGAACCCTCCTAGAACTATTATGCTTTGTGTGCTCTGTTGCTTTATGTCTCATTTTAATTGAACATTAAGGGAATGTAGTATTTTAATCATAGCTCTGCCAATATGTTTATCTAGAGGCCTGTTGCCATTTTTGTCTTTGAAATTTTTGTTGCCAAGAAAGGCAAGATTACATTTTTTTCCTTCCAGATTGAGTTGGTGTAGTGTATTCTTGGTTATCAAAATACTCATAGCTTTGGGACTTTGAAATGGTAAATATTCATGATGTGTGAAACAGCATGATACATAACTGTAGGTCTTCATTACATAAAAATGGATGCTTGGTTGTGAAGATACACAAACGAGACCTAGAAGGACATGTCATGGTAAACTGCTTGTGATTCTGAATGACTTCATTTTTTGCTTCTTGTGCTTTTTGGTTTCCTATTATGCACATGTTAACTTTTAAGAAATAAATGTTATTTTAAAAATCTTAATGAAGTTTCCATTCTTGTAAAGTTAGCATACACACTCCATAGAACATAGTGTCCTCATCCTTCATGCCCAGGCTCTAAGGCATCTCATGAGGCCTTTCATTGCTTATATACCTTCCCCCGCACCACCCCATGTCTTGCTATCCTAGGTAGCTCTGCTCTTGCGGCGTTTCCAACTTTGCTCAAGCTATTCCTTCTGCCCTTTCCACATTTTTCATCTAGCAGAATCATTCTTTGTTGCCCTCTCAAACTTCATATACAGTCTTCCCTGACACCCCAGAATTAAAGTGCCAGAACCAAATGTCCGAAGTTCCACACTTGCCCTTGGCAGCCCCTTGTAGATGGAACCCACTTCCACTGTCACTGTTTGCTGTGGATTGAGCTCTGGCTTAAATCTTAACCACGGGCAGCTCAATGCCTGACACAGCAGGTGCTTAGGCAGTGTCCACTGAACACAAGAGACAGTCTCTACTTTTCAGACTGCCTTGTATGGTATAGCTGCTGCTGACGTTGAATATTCAGGGCTTCCCAGGCTGGCAGTTCCTGTCAGATGACCCCACCAAGGGTGAAGGTAGGGTAAGCACCACCCACTCTCAAATCAGGCATGAAACATTCTCTAATGGAATATCAGAGGGGTTCTTAAACCTGGCTTTGAGGGTGACACTTGAGACTGGACTCCAAATGTCAGGAGGTGGCATTTCTAGTGCTTCCCTGGAGTTGTTTGTGTAACAAGTGGGCCAGGAGCCAGTGAGGGCGCGAGATGAGGCCCTTCCCGTGGCCATCTCCTGTTGCTGCCCCTGAGAGACAGGTGTTAGCTGACAGAGATGGGCTTCAGGGAGGCACATACGCCTGGAACCCCTGACCTGGAAGGGGAGAACTAGGTGCGTTTGGACAGCTCATGCCAGGCTAGGACCAGTCTGCAGCCCAATCCACAGAGCTGGATAAAAGCTGAAGCTCTGTAATTTAAGGCAGAGTCTCCCATAAAGGTCTGCAGGGTGGAGAGAAGGTAGGCTCATAAACAGACAAGGTTAGGTGTTTCCCGTGTCTCAGTGGTAAAGAATCCACCTGCCAACCTAGTCTCGGTTCAATCCCTGATCTGGGAAGATCCCACATAGCACGGAACAACTAAGCCCATGTGCCAAACTATTGAGCCTGTGCTGTAGAGCCCAGGAGCTGCAACTAGAGCCCACGTGCCGCAACTACTGAAGCCTACATGCTCTAGAAGCGGTGCCCCGCAATGACAGAAGCCCGTGCACTGCGATAAAGAGCAGACCCCACTCCCTGCAACGAAAGAAAACCCGCAGAACAGCGCAGACCCAGCACAACCCCAAAATAAACAGAAAATTTTAAAAAAGAAAGATAAGGTTAGCCCTCAGAAAGGCAGTCCTGGACCCCCAGGGCAAAGCTAACCCTCAGTGGACAGAAAAGGAAGTCCACAGAGGAGCAAACCCCACCAGGATCACATCTCAGAGCTAACAACATGTATTACCAGGGGAAGAGCACTGAAAGGGAGTCAGATGCCTCAGCTCTTTTTTTTTTTTTTTTTTTTTTTTATTTTATTTTTAAACTTTACAATATTGTATTAGTTTTGCCAAATATCGAAATGAATCCACCACAGGTATACCCGCGTTCCCCATCCTGAACCCTCCTCCTCCTCCCTCCCTACCCCTCCCTCTGGGTCGTCCCAGTGCACCAGCCCCAAGCATCCAGTATCACGATCGAACCTGGACTGGCGACTCATTTCATACATGATATTATACATGTTTCAATGCTATTCTCCCAAATCTCCCCCCCCTCTCCTCTCCCACAGAGTCCATAAGACTGATCTATACATCGGTGTCTCTTTTGCTGTCTCGTACACGGGGTTATTGTTACCATCTTTCTAAATTCCATATATATGTGTTAGTATACTGTATTAGTGTTTTTCTTTCTGGCTTACTTCACTCTGTATAATAGGTTCCAGTTTTATCCATCTCATTAGAACTGATTCAAATGTATTCTTTTTAATGGCTGAGTAATACTCCATTGTGTATATGTACCACAGCTTTCTTATCCATTCATCTGCTGATGGGCATCTAGGTTGCTTCCATGTCCTGGCTATTATAAACAGTGCTGCGATGAACATTGGGGTACACGTGTCTCTTTCCCTTCTGGTTTCCTCAGTCAGCTCTTATTTAAGCTGTCTCATGAGCTGGGAAACGTTGGCCCCTTGATCCCATCTGGCCTCAGTCCCCTTCTCTGGAAATGAGAGGTTTGTTCCAGCTGCTTGATGAGCTGTTGGGCCTCTCCAGTTGCTGGGCCTTTCAAAGCCACACATTTCATCAACACATTTCATCAATTTCTGGGCCAGAAGTTTCTAAATCCCATTCTCTACTAAAAGGAAGCAAGGTCTTTGGAGAAATGGTTAATTCCAAAGGCTGCAACAAGAAAGTACAAAATCATCCTGGACTACCCCAGGGCGGCAGAAAACAAGACAGTGCCTCAGAGAATGGCAGGAACATATCAAAAGGACCCCAGAAGCAAGCTTGAAGTGGCATCCATTGGCCTAATCTGTGACAATTTGTGCATCAAAATAGAAAATGATAATAAGATTATAACACATTGAATAAAGCAGGAAGCTATGAGGCCAATGCCAATATAAATTAATGAATAGTAGTCATGTATGGATGTGAGATTTGGACTATAAAGCAAGCTGAGCACCGAAGAATTGATGCTTTTGAGCTGTGATGTTGCAGAAGACTCTTGAGAATCCCTAGGACTGCAAGGAGATCCAACCAGTCCATCCTAAAGGAGATCAGTCCTGAGTGTTCATTGGAAGGACTGATGCTGAAGCTGAAACTCCAAATTTTGGCCACCTGATGCGAAGAGCTGACTCATTGGAAAAGACCCTAATGCTGGGAAGGACTGGGGGAAGGAGGGGAAGGGGACGACAGGATGAGATGGCTGGATGGCATCACCAACTCAATGGACATGAGTTTGGGTAAACTTCGGGAGTTGGTGATGGACAGGGAGGCCTGGCATGCTGCGATTCATGGGGTCACAAAGAGTCAGACACAACTGAGCGACTGAACTGAACTGAAATGCAAAGTATGCTAAGGAAGGGGATATTTACATAGTTCCAAAGCACCTGCTCACAAAATATCTATTAAAAGTGAATGAGATACACGCAACAGAGTGAAATGACAAGCTATGGAATGGGAGAAAGTATTTGCAAATCATATAGCTGGAATATATTAAGAACTCTGACAGCAAATTTAAAAATAGACAAAGGATTTGAACAGACATTCTTCCTATGGTGATATACCAATGGCCATCAAACATATGAAAAGATGTTCAGCCTCACTGAGAATTTGTGTTTTTTTAAAAAAACAATTAGCTGTTTGTTATTATTTAGTCGCTAAGTCGTGTCTGACTCTTACAACTCTGTGAGCTGGAACCTAACAGGCTCCTCTATCCATGGGATTTCCCAAGCAAGAATAGTGGAGTGGGTTGCCATTTCTTTCTCCAGTGCAAATCAAAACCCCAAGGAGATACCAACTCATGCTCATTAGAATCAGTTCAGTTCAGTAGCTCAGTCGTGTCCAAGTCTGCTACCCCATGGACTGCACCACGCCAGGCCTCCCTGCCCATCACCAACTCCTGAGCCTACTCAAACTCATGTCCATTGAGTCAGTGATGCCATCCAATCATCTCATTCTCTGTTGTCCCCTTCTCCTGCCTTCAATCTTTCCCAGCATCAGGGTCTTTTCCAATGAGTCAGGTCTTCGCATCAGACGGCCAAAGTACTGGAGTTTCAGCTTCAGCATCAGTCCTTCCAATGAATATTCAGGGCTGATTTCCTTTAGGATGGACTGGTTGGATCTCCTTGCTGTCCAAGGGACTCTCAAGAGTCTTCTCCAACACCACAGCTCAAAAGCATCAATTCTTCAGTGCTCAGCTTTCTTTATAGTCCAACTTTCACATCCATACACGACTGCTGGAAAACCCATAGCTTTGACTAGATGGACATTTGTTGGCAAAGTAATGTCTCTGCTTTTTAATATGCTATCTAGGTTGGTCATAACTTTTCTTCCAAGGAGCAAGCATCTTTTAATTTCATGGCTGCTGTCACCATCTGCAGTGATTTTGGAGCCCCCCAAAATAAATTCTGTCACTGTTTCCATTGTTTCCCCATCTATTTGGTATGAAGTGATGGGACTGGACATGTATGGATGTGAGAGTTGGACTGTGAAGAAGGCTGAGCGCCAAAGAATTGATGCTTTTGAACTGTGGTGTTGGAGAAGACTCTTGAGAGTCCCTTGGACTGCAAGGAGATCCAACCAGTCCATTCTGAAGGATCCAACCAGTCCATTCTGAAGGAGATCAGCCCTGGGATTACTTTGGAAGGAATGATGCTAAAGCTGAAACTCCAGTACTTTGGCCACCTCATGCGAAGAGTTGACTCATTGGAAAAGACTCTGATGCTGGGAGGGATTGGGGGCAGGAGAAGGGGACGACAGAGGATGAGATGGCTGGATGGCATCACTGACTCGATGGACGTGAGTCTGAGTGAACTCTGGGAGTTGGTGATGGACAGGGAGGCCTGGCATGCTGTGATTCATGGGGTCGCAAAGAGTCGGACACGACTGAGTGACTGAACTGAACTGATGGGACCGGATGCCATGATCTTAGTTTTCTGAATGTTGAGTTTTAAGCCAACTTTTTACTCTCCTCTTTCACTTTCAAAGAGGCTCTTTAGTTCTTCTTCACTTTCTGCCATAAGGGTGGTGTCATCTGCATATCTGAGGTTATTGATATTTCTCCCGGCAATCTTGATTCCAGCTTGTGCTTCTTCCAGCCCGGCATTTCTCATGATGTACTCTGCATATAAGTTAAATAAGCAGGGTGACAATATACAGCCTTGACGCACTCCTTTTCCTATTTGGAACCAGTCTGTTGTTCCATGTCCAGTTCTAACAGTTGCTTCTTGACCTGCATATAGATTTCTCAAGAGGCAGGTCAGGTGGTCTGGTATTCCATCTCTCTCAGAATTTTCCACATTTTGTTGTGATCCACACAGTCAAAGGCTTTGGCATAGTCAATGAAGCAGAAGTAGATGTTTTACCGGAACTCTCTTGCTTTTCAATGGTCCAGCAGATGTTGGCAATTTGATTTCTGGTTCCTCTGCCTTTTCTAAAACCAGCTTGAACATCAGGAAGTTCACAGTTCACGTACTTGGAGAATTTTGAGCACTACCTTGCTAGCTTGTGAGATGAGTGCAATTGTGCGGTAGTTTGAGCATTCTTTGGCATTGCCTTTCTTTGGGACTGGAATGAAAGCTGACCTTTTCCAGTCCTGTGGCCACTGCTGAGTTTTCCAATTTGCTGGCATATTGAGTACAGCACTTTCACAGCATCATCTTTTAGGATTTGAAATAGCTCAACTGGAATTCCATCACCTCCATTAGCTTTGTTCATAGTGATACTTCCTAAAGTCCCCTTGACTTCAAATTCCAGGATGTCTGGCTCTAGGTGAATGATCACACCATTGTGATTATCTGGGTCGTGAAGATCTTTTTTGTATAGTTCTTCTGTGTATTGTTGCCACCTCTTCTTAATATCTTCTGCTTCTGTTAGGTCCATACCATTTCTGTCCTTTATTGTGCCCATCTTTGCATGAAATGTTCCCTTGGTATCTCTAATTTTCTTGAAGAGATCTCTAGTCTTTCCCATTCTACTGTTTTCCTCTATTTCTTTGCACTGATCGCTGAGGAAGGCTTTCTTACCTCTCCTTGCTATTCTTTGGAACTCTGCATTCAAATGGGTATATCTTTCCTTTTGTCCTTTGCCTTTCGCTTCTCTTCTTTTCTCAGCTATTTGTAAGTCCTCTTCAGACAACCATTTTGCGTTTTTGCATTGCTTTTCCTCGGGGATGGTCTTGATCCTTGTGCAATGTCACAAACCTCCGTCCATAGTTCTTCAGGCACTCTATCAGATCTAATCCCTTAAATCTATTTGTCACTTCCACTGTATAATCGTAAGGGATTTGATTTAGGTCATACCTGAATGGTCTAGTGGTTTTCCCTACTTTCTTCAATTTAATTCTGAATGTGGCAATAAGGAGGTCATGGTCTGTGCCACAGTCAGCTCCCGGTCTTGTTTTTGCTGACTGTATAGAACTTCTCCATCTTTGGCAGCAAAGAATATAATCACTCTGATTTTGGTGTTGACCATCTGGTGATGTCCACATGTAGAGTCTTCTCCTGTGTTGTTGGAAGAGGGTGTTTGCTATGACCAGTGCATTCTCTTGGCAAAACTCTATTAGCCTTTGCCCTGCTTCATTCTGCACTCCAAGGCCCAAATTTGCCTGTTACTTCAGGTATTTCTTGCCTTCCTACTTTTGCATTCCAGTCCCCTATAATGAAAAGAACATCTTTTTTGTAGCCATCTCATTAGAATGGCTACTAACAAAAACAAAGAATAACAAAAGTTGACAAGGATGTGGAGAAACTGGAACCCTTGTTCACTGTTGGTGGTATCGAAAAATGTTGCAACTGCTATGGAGATCAGGATGACAGTTTCTCAAAAACATCAAAATTATGGGACTTGCCTAGTGGTCCAGTGGTTAAGAATCTGCTGTGCAATGCAGGGGACACGGGTTCAAAAAATGATCCTTCATGCTGAGTAGCAACTAAGCCCATGATACAACTATTGAGCCTGCATGCTGCAACTCAGACCTGACACAGTCAAATAAATAAACTAACAAAAAATAAAAACTAGAGCCACCATATGACTGAGCAGTCCAGCTTCTGCCTATATGCAAGAAACTTGAAAGCAGGTCTCAAAGAGACATTTGCATATCCATGTTCACAGTAGCACCATTCACAAAAACCAAGAGGTGGAACCCAAATCCCTATCAACAGATAAACGGAAGGGGTGGAGGCAAGATAGTGGCCTTAGGAGGACCTGGAGCTCACGTCTCCTCACAGGCAGGGGGTCGGCCTGATCCCCTGTGAGGGGAGCACTGAGTCCAAGCTGCTAGACCGACAGAGAACTTCAGGCCCCAGGGAATATTAATAGCTGTGAGCTCTCCCAGAGGTCCTCATCTCAGCACCAAGACTTGGGCTCCACCCAACTGCCTGCAAACTCCAATACTGGATGCCTCAGGCCAAACAACCAGCAAGACAGGAACACAGCCCCACCCATCAGCACAAATGAGATGACAGAGAAATATGTCACAGGTGAAGGAGCAAGGTAAAAACTTACAAGACCAAATAAATGAAGAAATAGGCAATCTACCTGGAAAAGAATTCAGAATAATAGATAGTAAAGACGATCCAAAATCTCAGAAATAGAACATATGAATGGATAAACAAAATTCAGTGTATATAGATATAGATACATATATGACATGGAATATTATTCAGCCTTAAAAAGGAAGGAAATCCTGTCATAGGATACAACTGGGATGAACCTTGAGGACACTGGACTTAGTGAAATAAGCCAATCTCAGAAACACAAATATTGTATGATTCTGCTTATATGAGGTATTTAAAGTTGTCAAATTCATAGTGACAAAGTAGAAAGGTAGTTACCAGGGGCTGTGGAGAGGGAGGAAGGGGAGTCATTTAATAGGTACAGAATTTCAGATTTTCAAGATGAAAAAATTCTGGTGATCTCTCTCACAATGTGAACATACTCAACACTCTTGAACTATACACCTAAAAATGGTTAAGATGGTAAACTTCATGTTTTTTTTTTTAACTACAACATATATACATTTTAAAATAAAAATGAAATAATAAGAGTAACTGTACAATGGGGCACCATTTTAACCCAACAATCAAAATTAACATAAATAATGGGACAAATTGAAATCTTATACCACCCAGTAACACCCAATGGGAAGGACACAGCATCGCTTCTGGGATTTCCTGCCCAAGATGCATAACCAATACCTAATCAGGAGAAAAACATCAAACAAGCTGTTTCTTGTAGAAAGAACACTCTACAAAGTAACTGGTCTATAATCTTCAAAAGTATCAATGTAATGAATGTCCAAGAAAGACTGAGAACTATATCAGCAAGAAGCAAACAAAAGAGGCATCCAACTAAGGGTACTGCATGATCATAAACTAGATCCTTTGCTATGAAGGATGTTATTGGGACAATTGGCAAGATGTGGATGGGCCCTGAGGATTCAATGGCTGTCATGTGTCAATGATAATTTCCTGATTTTGATGGCTGTGGTTACATAAGAGAATGTCCTTGTCTGAGGGAATAAACACTAAATTACCTAGGTGAGTGAATGCATCTGGTCCTGATTTACTCTCAGTGGCTCAGGGAAAAACTTTTTGTACTATTACTGTAACTTTTCTGTGAGATGACTTCAAAACTTGTAAAATTACACAAAAAAGAAATGTCCATGATACTCTGTTAAGTAAAAACCCAAAATGGATAACACAATACTGTCCATTATGATAGCCACTACCTAGAGCTATTTGAATTACTTAAAAATTCAGTCCCCAGTCACATTAGCCACATTTCAAGTGCTCAGTAGGCATGTGTGACTGGTGGACTCGCAGGACAGAGCTCTGGCATCACCGCAGAAAATTCTACTGGATAGTGCTGGTATAACATCTTTCTTTTTCCTGTTGTTAAAATAATAAATAAGGAAATGGGTATGAGTATGTGAACTTTGAAAAGGCTATGTACCAAACTGTTAGTCGAGTGATCCCTGGGAGATGAGATTGGATAGGTGAAATAGTGGAAATGTTTCAGTTCTCATTATACACATTTAAATTTGGGGATTATGAAAGATTAAAACATCTTTAGAATTTTTCTAATATTTATATCTATACAGATAAATATCTACCTACTTGTACCTTCTACTTGCCTATTTTTTAAAAAAACATTGTTTAGGAATTACCTATTGTCAGCGAAGTTCTGAATGACCTTTCTTGTGATGAAGACTTTTGAAAAGGAATTTAAATTTCATAGCTCTACCAATAATGCTTGAAGAGGCGAATAGCTCATGGGCTGCCACCTGCTCCCCACCCCACCCCCACCCGACAAAGGCAAGATCTTGCTCAACTTACTTGAAATGACCCAAGAGTCCCAAACAAAGGACCAGATTCTAACTGCAATAGGACAGATCAGATCAGTCGCTCAGTCATGTCCAACTCTTTGCCACCCCATGAATCGCAGCACGCCAGGCCTCCCTGTCCATCACCAACTCCCGGAGTTCACTCAAACTCATGTCCATCAAGTCAGTGATGCCATCCAGCTACCTCATCCTCTGTCATCCCCTTTCTCCTCTTGCCCCCAATCCCTCCCAGCATCAGACTCTTTTCCAGTGAGTCAACTCTTCACATGAGGTGGCCAAAGTACTGGAGTTTCAGCTTTAGCATCATTCCTTCCAAAGAAATCCCAGGGCTGATCTCCTTCAGAATGGACTGGTTGGATCTCCTTGAAGTCCAAGGGACTCTCAAGAGTCTTCTCCAACACCACAGTTCAAAAGCATCAATTCTTCGACGCTCAGCCTTCTTCACAGTCCAACTTTCACGTCCATACATGACCACTGGAAAAACCATAGCCTTGACTAGACGGACCTTTGTTGGCAAAGTAATGTCTCTGCTTTTGAATATGCTATCTAGGTTGGTCATAACTTTCCTTCCAAGGAGTAAGCGTCTTTTAATTTCATGGCTGCAGTCACCATCTATAGTGATTTTGGAGCCCAGAAAAATAAAGTCTGACACTGTTTCCACTGTTTACCCATCTATTTGCCATGAAGTGATGGGACTGGATGCCATGATCTTCGTTTTCTGAATGTTGAGCTTTAAGCCAACTTTTTCACTCTCCACTTTCACTTTCATCAAGAGGCTTTTTAGTTCCTCTTCACTTTCTGCCATAAGGGTGGTGTCATCTGCATATCTGAGGTTATTGATATTTCTCCCGGCAATCTTGATTCCAGCTTGTGTTTCTTCCAGTCCAGCGTTTCTCATGATGTACTCTGCATATAAGTTAAATAAGCAGGGTGACAATATACAGCCTTGACGTACTCCTTTTCCTATTTGGAACCAGTCTGTTGGTCCGTGGCCAGTTCTAACTGTTGCTTCCTGACCTGCATACAAATTTCTCAAGAGGCAGGTCAGGTGGTCTGGTATTCCCATCTCTTTCAGAATTTTCCACATTTTGTTGTGATCCACACAGTCAAAGGCTTTGGCATAGTCAATAAAGCAGAAATAGATGTTTTTCTGGAACTCTCTTGCTTTTTCCATGATCCAGCGGATGTTGGCAATTTGATCTCTGGTTCCTCTGCCTTTTCTAAAACCAGTTTGAACATCAGGAATTTCACGGTTCACATATTGCTGAAGCCTGGTTTGGAGAATTTTGAGCATTACTTTACTAGCATGTGAGATGAGTGCAATTGTGCGGTAGTTTGAGCATTCTTTGGCATTGCCTTTCTTTGGGACTGGAATGAAAGCTGACCTTTTCCAGTCCTGTGGCCACTGCTGAGTTTTCCAAATTTGCTGGCATATTGAGTGCAGCACTTTCACAGCATCATTTTTCAGGATTTGAAATAGCTCAACTGGAATTCCATCACCTCCACTAGCTTTGTTCATAGTGATGCTTTCTAAGGCCCACTTGATTTCACATTCCAGGATGTCTGGCTCTAGGTGAGTGATCACACCATCGTGATTATCTGGGTCGTGAAGATCTTTTTTGTACAGTTCTTCTGTGTATTCTTGCCACCTCTTCTTAATATCTTCTGCTTCTGTTAGGTCCATACCATTTCTGTCCTTTATCGAGCCCATCTTTGCATGAAATGTTCCTTTGGTATCTCTGATACCAAATGCAATAGGACAGACTGCCATTAAACAGGAGGAAGAACTTTCTGACAGTATCAGCATGAAATGTTCAGGACAAGGATCATGGAAGACTGAGGATGTTTAAGAAGAAAAACAAACCCAGGTTTGGAGCCAAAGAAACTGTTTGTTTGCTTATTTGTTTTTAGGCTGCACTGGGTGTTCATTGCAGCACCTGGGTTCCTCTAGTTGCAGTATTCTGGCTTCGTTACCTTAGGATGGGTATTTCATATTCTATATTAATCTTCACAACTCTTGAAGTAACAGGTGAGCTGAGGCTGCAGAGGTGAGGTGAGTGGGCTGTGGTCACAGTGGGACTGGAAAATTGGAACCCAAGCCCATTTGCAGGAATCTCCACTCCCTTCCTCCAGGCTTAGTTACCCCACAGCATGTGGGATCTTAGTTATCCAACCAGGGATCAGACCTGCTTCCCTTGAATTAGAAGGTGTGTTCCTGACCACTGAACCACCAGGAAAGTCCCCAGATTCCTGGTTTGAGTCCTGGCTTTTCTACAAAACCAGCAGTGTAAAAATAAGGATAATATTAACCTTGCATGAGTGTGCATGAAGTGCCTGGTGGTGTTCTAACTGCTTTACATGCATTGTCACTTCTTCCTTAAATCCTTTTTTTTTTTTTAACTGCTGAAAACCACACTTGTGATATTGACCCCTAAATATGCTTCTTCTACAGTCTTCTCTATTCAGGAAATGGTTACTCCATCCTTCCACTTACTCAAACCAAAATCTTTGGTGTTATCCTTAGGAAATGGTAACCTGCTCCAGTATTCTTGCCTAGAAAATTCCACGGACAGAGAAGCCTAGCAGGCTACAGCCTATGGGGCCCGAAAGAGTAGGACATGACTGACCGTGCATGCATGGTAGGTTCTACCATCAAAATATATCACCCCGCTCAAGACACCACTGAGCCACAATAATCTCCTACTTGGATTATGACACTGGCACTAGCTTCCCAACTGTCCCCCATCCCACACTACACTCAGGCCAGATCACTCTTCCGCTAAGAACTTTCCAGAGGCTCCCTTCACATGATCATGAACTGGCCCCCAGTCCCCTCTGCCCTTGCACTCTTCCAGTTTCTCTCTCCTTTGACTCAATTCCAGCCACACCAGCCTTCTTGCTCTTATTTACTCAAGCTGAATGTGCTGTCTCTCTGTCTGGAACATTCTTCCCAAGATACCTGCATGGCTCATCTTCTTACTTCCTGTTGTTGTAGTTTAGTCGCTCAGTGGTGTCTGACTCTTTGTGACCCCAGAGACTGCAGCATGCCAGGCTTCCCTGTCCTTCACCAAGGGTCTTGGTAATCTTTTTTTTCTTGATTCTGATTTTCTGGTGAAATGGGGGGAGGCTTACTGTCTGTTGGCTCAGACAGTAAAGAATCTGCCTGCAATGTAGGAGACCTGGGTTCAGTCCCTGGGTTGGGAAGATTCCCTGGAAAAGGGAATGGCAATCCACTCTAGTGTTCTTGCCTGGAGAATCCCAAGGACAGAAGTGCCTGGTGGGCTACAGTCCTTGGGGTTCCAAAGAGTCGGACACAATTGAGTGACTAACAGTTTCACTTTAAGAATGCCTACTGGACCCTGCAAATTTTATAAATGACGGAAGTGAAGCTCCAGAAAGGGACAGAGCATGGCTGAAAGTCACACAGCACTTGTCCAGATACGCCACCCTCTCAATGTCCACAGGCTCTGTCTCCAGGGCTGAAGTCCACAACCTTTAGAAGCCATGAAAAACCCTTGTTCCAGCTTTGGTGCTGCTTCTCAGCCACCTAGAAACTGCTCGCCTTCACTATCAGCTCTGAACCAGTGATTGCAAATTCTGCAACTCAGCACCCTTGTGAATAAACCCTTTAAATCCCCAAATGTCTGAAAAGCATACGGCAACATGGCCTCTGGTGATGCCATGGGAGTTGCAGAGTGACCCACCTCACCCCTTAGACTTTCCATAAGTGGAAGGCAAGACTTTTTCATGAGTTATATAAAAGGGATAGAGAATTTAAAGAATGCTTTTTGCTTCCAACCCTGAGAAGGGATTTTAAACACTTTCTATAAACAAATGCTGGCAATATCTCCTGTGTTTCTCAAATGGGTTTTTTTTTTTTTTTTCTTTTTCCGCAAACAGCGGAAGCTATCAGTGCTGGGGGCTATATTTCTGGCTTGAGTGGCCTGGGTGTGCCTCTACAAGTATGACTAGGCTTGCTTACATATGGGAAACCACCCTAGAGGGTGGATGGATTCTCTCCAGCACAGTTCCAGGGTTGTGTGTACAGAATTTGTTTGAAAACAGGTGGCTCATTTGGGATAGATGAGTAAGGGTGGTGTCACAGTACACACCCGATGCTGCCTGCCTGGGAGGGCCTGGGGGAACAGAGAAAGCACGCGCATTTCCTGGAACCACCACCTGGTAGCTGAGTGAGCTTAGGCCAGGCCTTTGCATCTCTGGGCCTCAGGCTCTTCATCTGTCAAATGCCTTAACCTTAACCCCAGTGCCACCTGGTTAGTTGCCAGAAAGTATTCTCAGGATAAGTGACAGCCTGTGTAGAGTGCCTCCCACAATGCAGGCACGTGGGGCGGGGGGCACTCCGTACCTGAGCCTGGGCCCTTCTCCCTTGTGATGGGTCAGTGTGGGTTTGCTGGCCCTTGGATCTGTGCCAGGTGGCCGAGGAGACCCTCCGTAGCACCAAAAATGTATACTGATTGCTAATGCTTGTGCCAAGGGTGTCATTCTGGTTCCTCCTGAATGAGCTTTTCTGCCGCATAAATCCTAATGTATCCTCCCTGCCTGGTTCTGATTCCTGGTGTGTGCGGAGGAGGGGAGGATTCTGAAGCCACATCCCATGGACTCTGAGGCTCCTACACACCCACGATCACAAGCCCGCCCCCCCGTTCCACCCATTCTTCCTTCAAACAGCACCCTCACCCATAGTGCAGGCTTCCCTTACAGCTCAGTTGGTAAAGAATCAGCCTGCAATGCAGGAGGCCCTGTTCAATTCCTGGGCTGGGAAGAAGACATAGGCTATGCCCTCCTGTGTTCTTGGGTTTCCCTGGTGGCTCAGCTGGTAAAGAATCTGCCCACAATGTGGGAGACCTGGGTTTGATCCCTGGGCTAGGAAGATCCCCTGGAGAAGGGAAAGGCTACCCACTCCAGTATTCTGGCCTAGAGAATTTCGTGGACTGTATAGTCCATAGGGTCGCAAAGAGTTGGACACAACTCAGCAACTTTCACTTTTACCCTTCAGGTCAGTTCAGTTCAGTCGCTCAGTCATGTCCGACTCTTTGCGACCGCATGAATCGAATCACGCCAGGCCTCGTGTCCATCACCAACTCCTGGAGTTCACTCAAACTCATGTCCATCGAGTCAGTGATGCCATCCAGCCATCTCATCCTCTGTCGTCCCCTTCTCCTCCTGCCCCCAATCCCTCCCAACATCAGAGTCTTTTCCAATGAGTCAACTCTTCCTATGAGGTGGCCAAAGTACTGGAGTTTCAGCTTTAGCATCATTCCTTCCAAAGAAATCCCAGGGCTGATCTCCTTCAGAATGGACTGGTTGGATCTCCTTGCAGTCCAAGGGACTCTCAAGAGTCTTCTCCAACACCACAGTTCAAAAGCATCAATTCTTCGGCGCTCAGCCTTCTTCACAGTCCAACTCTCACATCCATACATGACCACTTTCACCCTTGCTGCTGCTGCTGTTAAGTCGCTTCAGTCGTGTCTGACTCTGTGCAACCCCATAAGCAGCAGCCCACCAGGCTACCCCGTCCCTGGGATTCTCCAGGCAAGAATACTGGAGTGGGTTGCCATCTCCTTCTCCAATGCATGAAAATGAAAAGTGAAAGTGAAGTCACTCAGTCGTGTTCGACTCTTAGCGACCCCATGGACTGCAGCCCACCAGGCTCCTCCATCCATGGGATTTTCCAGGCAAGAGTACTGGAGTGGAGTGCCATTGCCTTCTCCAACTTTCACCCTTAGTGCTGGTTAAAGTTTTGGTGACCTACCTCTGCTAGCTCCCAAGGCTGCCCCTTAATATTGACATTAACCTTTTAACTGACTGAAGAGTGTGGGGGTTGGGCAAGATGACTGCCAGGACCCTCCTATCCCAAATCTCTTGGAGATGGTCTTTATCATTGATTATGAAGGCTTAGCCTTCCAAAGCCTCCGTTTCCCATTTCATTGAAGGAGGAAGAGAGTCTCTGGATGGCCAAACTGATCTTGATCCAAAAGGCACTAGGGGAGCCTGGCAGGCTACATACAGTCCGTGGGGTTGCAAGAGTTGAACATGACTTAGCAACTGAACCACCGCCACCAATACCATGTAACATATATTGAGCATGTACTATGCATCAGGGACTTCATATGTATAACTGAACATGACCAGGACACATTCATATGTCCTAGTTAATGAATGGGTGGAACAGGGTGGGGAGGGCTCATGGTCATGTCTCTTTGTGACCCCATGGACTGTAGTCCACTCTGCTTGGTTACTAAAGTCTAAGACACAGCAGCACTACATAAAGTCATAAGTAAGAGCTATTCAAATGTTGACTTGGTTTCTCAAGAACACACTGAAGGAGAAGCATATTCTCAGAGCATGGAAAAGCTCTTTGAAGACCTCTCTGGGCATTTCTCATTCTCAAGTTCTTTTATCTGTCATGTACTGGCTTTCTCTGCTCCCCTCATGATTTCCCAAAGCCCAGCCCTCACAGACTCTCCCCCACACAGGGCACTCTGGCTTCCAGGTTGCTCTTTTAGACTAATTTCTCACCCACTGCTCCCCTAGAAGACATACTCTGCCCCTACACTGGAAATTTTTTCTCTCACATCCCAGGAAGCTGGATGCAGGGGTCTTGGTGAATAAAATCCTCCACTTTGCTGTACGTGTCTCCGCTCAGTCGCTCAGTCATGTCTGACTCTTTGTGACCCCCTGGACTATAGCTGCCAGGCTCCTCTGTTCATGGGATTTTTCAGGCTAGAATACTGGAGTGGGTAGCCATTTCCTTCTCCAGGGGAACTTCTTGACTCAGGGATCAAACCCACATCTCCTGTGTCCCCTGCACTGCAGGCAGATTCTTTACCGACTGAGCCATCTCTTTAATCCTAAGCAGCCATTAAGTGGCAGACCTAGGATCTTAGTCCAAGTCATTAGATGCTTAGCAAGATAGCTGTCATAAAACAAATGCTCAGTAATTAGCCTCCCACCCATTCTCTGGTCATGTCAGTTCAGCTCGAGAACCTTCAAGGGGGTACTTCCCTGGTGGTCCAGTCGCTAAGACTCTGAACTCCCAATGCAGGGGGCTGAGGTTCAATCCCTGGTCAGGGAACTAGATCCCACATGCTGCAACTAAAGATCCAATATGCTGCTCAAAGACTTAAGATCCTGCATGCTGCAACTAAGACCAAGCTCAGCCAAATAAATACATTTTTAAAAAACCATTCAAGGGCTCCCTGTTGCTCAGACAGGGGTCAGCCAACAATGGCACATAGGCCAAGTCCAGCCTGAGGAAAGCCTTCCTCAGCAATCAGTGCAAAGAAATAGAGGAAAACAACAGAATGGGAAAGACTAGAGATTTCTTCAAGAAAATTAGAGATACCAACGGAACATTTCATGCAAAGATGGGCTCAATAAAGGACAGAAATGGTATGGACCTAACAGAAGCAGAAGATATTAAGAAGAGGTGGCAAGAATACACAGAAGAACTGTACAAAAAAGATCTTTATGACCAAGATAATCACGATGGTGTGATCACTCACCTAGAGCCAGACATCCTGGAATATGAAGTCAAGTGGGCCTTAGAAAGCATCACTATGAACAAAGCTAGTGGAGGTGATGGAATTCCAATTAAGCTACTCTAAATCCTGAAAGATGATGCTGTGAAAGTGCTGTACTCAATATGCCAGCAAATTTGGAAAACTCAGCAGTGGCCACAGGACTGGAAAAGGTCAGTTTTCATTCCAATCCCAAAGAAAGGCAATGCCAAAGAATGCTCAAACTACCACACAATTGCACTCATCTCACATGCTAGTAAAGTAATGCTCAAAATTCTCCAAGCCAGGCTTCAGCAATATGTGAACCGTGAACTTCCTGATGTTCAAGCTGGTTTTAGAAAAGGCAGAGGAACCAGAGATCAAATTGCCAACATCCGCTGGATCATGGAAAAAGCAAGAGAGTTCCAGAAAAACATCTATTTCTGCTTTACTGACTATGCAAAAGCCTTTGACTGTGTGGATCACAATAAACTGTGGAAAATTCTGAAAGAGACGGGAATACCAGACCACCTGACCTGCCTCTTGAGAAACCTATATGCAGGTCAGGAAGTAACAGTTAGAACTGGACATGGAACAACAGACTGTTTCCAAATAGGAAAAGGAGTACATCAAGGCTATATATTGTCACCCTGCTTATTTAACTTATATGCAGAGTACATCATGAGAAACGCTGGACTGGAAGAAACACAAGCTGGAATCAAGATTGCCCGGAGAAATATCAATAACCTCAGATATTCAGATGACACCACCCTTATGGCAGAAAGTGAAGAGGAACTAAAAAGCCTCTTGATGAAAGTGAAAGAGGAAAGTGAAAAAGTTGGCTTAAAGCTCAACATTCAGGAAACTAAGATCATGGCATGTGGTCCCATCACTTCATGGCAAATAGATGGGGAAACAGTGTCAGACTTTATTTTTTGGGGCTCCAAAATCACTGCAGATGGTAATTGCAGCCATGAAATTAAAAGACACTTACTCCTTGGAAGCAAAGTTATGACCAACCTAGATAGCATATTAAAAAGCAGAGACATTACTTTGCCAACAAAGGTCCATCTAGTCAAGGCTATGGTTTTTCCAGTGATCATGTATGGATGTGAGAGTTGGACTGTGAAGAAAGCTGAGTGCCGAAGAATTGATGCTTTTGAACTGTGGTGTTGGAGAAGACTCTTGAGAGTCCCTTGGACTGCAAGGAGATCCAACCAGTCCATTCTAAAGGAGATCAGCCCTGGGATTTCTTTGGAAGGAATGATGCTAAAGTTGAAACTCCGCTACCTTGGCCACCTCATGCGAAGAGTTGACTCATTGGAAAAGACTCTGATACTGGGAGGGATTGAGGGCAGGAGGAGAAGGGGATGACAGAAGATGAGATGGCTGGATGGCATCACCGACTCGATGGACATGAGTTTGAGTGAACTCCGGGAGTTGGTGATGGACAGGGAGGCCTGGCGTGCTGCAATTCATGGGGTCGCAAAGAGCCGGACACGACTAAGTGACTGAACTGGACTGAGCCTGCCACCTGCTTTTGTAAATAAGCTGTATTGGAACACAAAGGCTGCCTTCACTATACAGAGTTGAGTAGTTACAACAAGGACCGTAAGGCCTGAAAAACCTAAAATGTTTATTATTTGTCCTTTTATAGAGTTTGCCAACCTCTGGCCTACAGAATAAGAGAAAATGCAGACTGCCTCTTATCCTCCTTTGGATCTGCTACTGAGCAAGTACTTAATAAGTATATTTCAAATGAATGAACAAAATGTCTATGTCTTCATCTTGGAGCCACAGCCCTACATGCGAAAGTGAAAGTGAAGTCGCTCAGTTGTGTCCGACTCTTAGTGACCCCACAGACTGCAGCCCACCAGGCTCCTGTGTCCATGGGATTCTCTAGGCAAGAGTACTTCGAAGAGATGTCTAAATATAGTTTGAAGCCCCAACTTACCTAGTCCCCACACCATGCCACCCCGTCCTTGTAGGTCACAGGCAGCCCTTCCACACTGCCACAGATGTCCCAGACCCCTCAACCCCCTGGAATCATCCGAAAAGTTGAGATGTGAAGCGCACTGCTTCTCTCCTCTTTTTTAACCACATCCTCTTCTGAGAGATAAATTCCCTACTCCTTTAATTCATTTTTTAAAATTATGACTTATTTATTTGGCTCTGGTTTAGTGGGAATTCCTAATAATGTACTTTCACAGCCTTGAGAAATTTCACAGGGATAGCACCTAGAAAAACAGCATATATTAAGAAACCACATTGATGATTATTTTTCATGTCTTTCTTAGAATAATAGCCTTGTTACAAACCCCAAGGCCAGACCCAAAAGGGAGTATGACTGGGGTCATGAAAGCATGGACCCTGGAACACGGGGTCGGCGTTGGGTATGAACACTGCCTACGTGCTTCTGATTGTTCCTGAGACTATCCCAGAAGGGAATGGCCTGGGGTAAAAACAAGGAGATGTGGACTGTGTCAATGTAGTGTCTTGGGAAAGACAGTTCAAAGAAAGTTTTGTAGTCTGCAATTAGGAATAAAAGCTGGACTCAGAGTGGACTCTGCACCTCAGTCCAGTAGACGCTGCAGGTCCCCTGACCCATTGCACCAGAGTTCATGATCTGTCTTCATTCTCATTGCTCGCTCCCGGACCATTAGGGCAACAACTGGCACCCAGTGTGGGGCTGAAGCGAAAGACCCCTAGGAGCGAAAGTGAAAATACAGGGTAGCAGAACCCGGGACGGTTGAGAGGGCTCCCTTTGAAAATTCCCGCTGGTAAGTCCTCAGGCATTTAATCAGGGTTAAAATGGGAAATGTTGAGAGTGCAGAACACTATCACCCATATGTTTATTGAGACAGCTCTTAAAAGCGGGAGGAGCTTCTATTAGTGAAGGGTGATTATTAGAAATTGTTACAAGCAGCATCTAAATATTGCTGCTGGTTCCCATCAATAGGGACCTTAGATTTAAAAGTCTGGGAAAAGGTTGGAGCCGAGTTAAAAAAAGAACATACAAAAGGAACTCCGCTCCCTGTTTCTATTTGGAGCACATGAGCATTAATTCAGTCAGTACTGGAGCCTTTGCAGACTTCTGATTCTTGTGATGAAAGTGATGATGACTCTTTTGAAAAACCTCAAAATCAATATAGCGAGGCCAGTCGTCAAATTATGTTCAATCAAGGTTATATACGAAGATTGGGCCTGGGCAAAAATCAACAAGGAAGAATTTATCCTTTGACTGCTCAAGATTTCAAATCCCCCCATTTTCACTAGGGGCCACTGCTTGTATTAATCTTCCTCCACCCACACCTATACCTCTTAATTGGAAAACTGATCAACCTGTGTGGATAGAGCAGTGGCCTCTAAAACAAGGAAAACTGGAGGCTTTACATTAATCAATGAACAACTTAGTAAGGGACATATTATTGAGTCTTTTAGCCCTTGGGATTCTCCAGTGTTCATTATACAAAAGAAATCTGTTAAATGGAAAATGCTTACTGATTTGAGAGCTGCTAATGCTGTTATTGTTCCAATGGGTGCTTTACGACCTAGTCTACCTAATCCTAGTATGATTCCAAGAAATTGGCATTTGTTATTGACCTCAAAGTTGCTGTTTTACTATTCCTTTACACCCTGATGATCAACCTAGATTTGCCTTTTCAGTTCCTTGCATTAATTTAAAGGAGCCACATAAAAGATTTCAATGGACTGTATTACCTCAAGGTATGCTTAACAGTCCCACTACTTGCCAAAATTTTGTGGCCGAGGCTTTAAACCCAGCATGACAGCAATTCCCTCATGCATATATCATTCATTTTATGGATGATATACATGACTACAAAAAAGAGAGATGGCATTTTTGACACTGAATGGCCATGATAGTCTTTACACTCTGGAGAAAACTGGTTAAAATAAAATCTTTTTTGAAATTGCAAAACCGGTTCTTCTTGCACATGCAATTAGGAAAAAGTTGACTTGTTAAAATGCTTTTCTGGAGCTCCAATTCTGCCTGGGAAACAAAAACAGGCCTGGGAAAAAACCTGAAGTTAACCCTTATCATGTTCTTGGAATACACAGCCCACTCTATCTGGGTCTCCAGCCATAAATAAATTGGTAGAACTCAGACCAAGAGAAAAAAAAGAAGGGGCAAAAAGATATTTTAAATTTCAAGTGGAAAACTATGAAATCTCTATCTAAATTTATCTGTGTCTCAGTGTGTGTCTTTGTTTTTGGATAATATGAGGTTAATTTATAAATAAGCTCTATTTAAATTCAGGTTCACATGAACTGAAAAATATTCAGTATTAAATATCTAACATTACTGTTTGTTTGCTAATCTAATTAAGACATGTCTTAAGTCATCAACATTGCGTAATACTTTTACTGTGCCTAGGTTTAAGGTAAACTACATTTGTCAACAAAGAAAGTATATATACAAATATATATAAATGAGATGAAAACGTTTAGATAAACTCTATTAAAAATAATTATATTTTAGAAATATCTACCTAATAATCTCTGAGGATTGGGGTAAATTAAATTTCTAAATGATAAAAGTTTATTAAATAGCTAGGTCATTTCCAAACAAAATAAGATTTTAAAACATTAGTTACTAAACACTAACTTCCTCTTACAGAAAAACTAAAGAGATTTTGGACTATTAATAAATATGTTTGGTGCCATCCTGAGATGTTCTCTATTAAAAAAAAAAAGCAAATATTTTTTAAAAATTAAAACGGGTACTTATGTTCACCAATCTATAAAATGCTAATATACAAGAGTTCATTCATGGTTGCTAAAGAAAAGTAAGATGTGTGTTTTTAATAAAAAGGTATACGGAATGGAATTACATTCTATTAAGGAAAAAGGAAATACATCTGAACATACATATGGCTGTTTTCTGAATGGGCAAATAGAGTGATGAATACAGAAATGTAAAAAAGGGTTGTGGCAAGTGGAAGACAGTTTTGTGCATGATACAAGTTTCTTAAGACACTAAACTGCCTTTGAAATCTTTTACTGTTACTTTGACTAAGTGAATAACTATTGTTTCACAATGAATATAAGCTGGTACCAATCTGGAGTTTGATTTTCTCTTCCTGTTTAAAAAAAAAAAAAACAACAAAGTCTTCTTGGAATATGGCTTTTGATAACAGACTATATAAATTTCTTTGTCTTTAGGTGATTCATACTTGCTTTTAAAGTCTTTTGTTACTTTGATAAAGTGAAAGAGTGTTATTTCACAATGATATATGGAGACTATGACACACACAGACAAAGCTCATACTGCTTCTACAAAATTAACCCCTCATCAGTAAATTTAAAATGGATCAATAATGGCTATAAACCAAACAGTCAGGGCTATGGGAAGTCCAAGACAGCCGCTTGGCTTTTCAAGGCTCCCTGGAAAACCTCACTTCTATTTGATAAGATAAAAGCCTTTCCTGGCTATAGGGTTAATATCTCACAATGAAAAAATTGGTTAAAATACATTTTATGCAATCTCCAGCAATTAGGACACCCACTTTGCTGGACAGGTCATACAGACATTGACAAAAAACTTCACAAACTTCTTGGAGACTATCATTTTTACTGACATCCTCGGTCGTCAGGCAAGGACTACAAAACAAAGGGACTGGTTACATGAGATTGAACAGACTGCTAAATATGACTACAATTTTCATGACTTTTTTTCTGACATATTACTGGCTTCTAATCTTTGTTTTCAGATATAAAAAAGCTCTTCTCCTCAAGTCACTGATGGTTTAACACAATTTAGTGATTTACACCTGTGGATAAAATTAAAACATTTTTCTTTTCTCTCTGCCTCATCGTTCCAGAAATTAGAAACATTTGGGTTCTGAACAGCCTCATCAAGGTAAAAAAAAAAAAAGTCTCCAGACATATACAAAAATCTCAAGAGTATACTGGGGAGCTCTATAAGAAATATCCACCCAACTGATGTCAGGCCTATGACATCTAATGTTTCACTGAACCTTAAGTTCTAGTTTTGTTAATTAAAATCTATATTTACTAAGACTCACTTCTTAGATAATTCCTTAGAACTGGACATGGAACAACAGATTGGTTCCAAATAGGAAAAGGAGTACGTCAAGGTTGTATATTGTCACCCTGCTTATTTAACTTACATGCAGAGTACATCATGAGAAACTCTAGGCTGGAGGAAGCACAAGCTGGAATCAAGATTGCCAGGAGAAATATCAATAACCTCAGATATACAGATGACACCACCCCTATGGCAGAAAGTGAAGAAGAACTAAAGAGCCTCTTGATGAAAGTGATAGAGGAGAGTGAAAAAGTTGGCTTAAAGCTCAACATTCAGAAAACTAAGATGATGGCATCTGGTCCCATCACTTCATGGCAAATAGATGGGGAAACAGTGGAAACAGTGGCTGATTTTATTTTTCTGAGCTCCAAAACCACTGCAGATGGTGATTGCAGCCATGAAATTAAAAGACGCTTACTCCTTGGAAGGAAAGTTATGACCAACCTAGACAGCATATTAAAAAGCAGAGACATTACTTTGTCAACAAAGGTCCATCTAGTCAAGGCTATGGTTTTTCCAGTGGTTATGTATGGATGTGAGAGTTGGACTATAAAGAAAGCTGAGCACCGAAGAATTGACGCTTTCGAACTGTGGTGTTGGAGAAGACTCTTGAGAGTCCCTTGGACTGCAAGGAGATCCAACCAGTCCATTCTAAAGGAGATCAGTCCTGGGTGTTCATTGGAAGGACTGATGTTAAAGCTGAAACTCCAATACTTTGGCCATCTGATGCGAAGAGCTGACTCATTGGAAAAGACCCTGATGCTGGGAAAGATTGAGAGCAGGAGGAGAAGGGGATGACAGAGGATGAGATGGTTGGATGGCATCACTGACTCAAACCCATGTCCAGGGTTTGGGTTTGGGTGGACTCCAGCAGTTGGTGATAGACAGGGAGGCCTGGCATGCTGCAGCTCATGGGGCAGCAAAGATTTGGACACGATTGAGCGACTGAACTGAACTGAACTGATGTTACATTGCTAAGAGGCTTCGTTAAGTTAAATTTAAAAGGTCCTTCATTGACAAGACACTCTTTAAGTTTGTTTCTAAAACTTATCTCAGTAACCAGTCTTTAAATAAAGATCAGATGCTCTAGGACCCAGAACCAGGAAATTAACAACAAGCTATAGTCATTTAACAAACTAAGTCAGGTGACTTAAAGATGTCACTGGGCTATACCTAATAAAAGTTCTTGACTTAAGTTCTTATGATTTTACTATTACTGCTAACTATATTGCTTTCTTTATTGCCTGTTTCAAGAAACGTCCCTTACATTATCAAATGTGTGACTGATATAATGATGGTATACAGTTCCATTTAAAATCCACAGTTATAATGGATGTAACTCATGTATCTTCCTCTGGTAAACTCTTAAAGGAGATCAGTCCTGGGTGTTCATTGGAAGGACTGATGTTGAAGCTGAAATTCCAATACGTTGGCCACCTCATGCAAAAAGTTGACTCATTGGAAAAGACCCTAATGCTGGGAAGGATTGGGGGCAGGAGGAGAAGGGGACAACAGAGGATGAGATGGCTGGACGGCATTGCCAACTCGATGGACATGGATTTGGGCAGACTCTGGGAGTTGGTGATGGACAGGGAGACCTGGCGTGCTGCGATTCATGGGGTCGCAAAGAGTCGGACATGACTGAGCAACTGAACTGAGTGACTTATGTACATATGACGATACATTCTGTCAATTTATATGGGCCACTGCTCACTCCAGTGAGACTACAATGAGACTACAAAACATATACAAAGACACTTATATGCTTCTTTTGCTGTTATTAAACTACCAAAAACTATAAAAACTGGTAACAGCCCTGCTTATAACAGTAGAACATTCCAACAATTTTTAAAAATTTGATCTATAAAACATTCTACTGACATTCCGTGTAACCCATAAAGATAGGCCATAAGGGAGAGGGATAATCAATCACTTAAACATATAATACAAAAAGAAAAAGGGAGAAATGCCATAGGACAATAAACAATATTGAATAAAGCCTTATTTACTCTCAATTTTTTAATATTTCTACACAAACTATGGCAACTGTAGCTGAGCGACATTTTCAGGCTACATCCACAAATACAACTAAGACTGTGATTTGGTGGCAAGATCCACTAACAAATGTTTGGTCACCGGGAAAGTTAATTACATGGGAAAGAGGGTTTGCTTGCATCTCCCCAGGAGAAGGTCTAGCACCTGTATGGATTCCAGCTTGTAGAGTAAAACTGAGCAGAAACAACCAGTGACTCCAGACCCCCTCATCATGGTTATGTTTGCCCTGATAACCATCACAGTGAGTATACCCCTGGTTTCGGCAGAAGCAAAGAATTATACTTATCGGGCACATATACGTAACCCCACATTACTAAAACTCATTGACTGGGGGGATTATATGATCCCCGTTTATGTTAATGATTCTTCCTGGATACCAGGACCTGAAGATATATGTCTTCCTCTTGTTTAAAAAGAGAAAGTGACTCCCTTCAGTGTTACTTATGTGTATGAATCCTGGCCAATTTGTGTAGGACCAGATACAGGATGCCTTAAATTATCTATGCAAGCCTGGCTGTTCACTCATTCTTTAAATCATAACTATACTAAGGTTCAACTATATTTTCTCTCTGGTCTGCGTTTTGCTTATAACGACTCAGAACCCAATAATGACACCAAATCAGACAGACCTTTATGTGAACATTGCAAGCTGTTCTGAAAAACAAGATTGTATTCAAGATCTGAAAAACAAGATTGTATTCAGTGGGATAATTGCCGCGGGACTGAGGGAGTCATTTTGATTAATGGTTCCTATGGAATTGTATGGGACTGGTCCTCTGAAGGGTGTGCGGTCTCCAATTGCTCTCATCAAATCAGTCCTGCAATCCTCACAACAGGCTGTGTTGGCAGGTGCATAAAGTCTTTGACCATCCTAATATTACCACGCATTCAGATCATCCAATTATATGGCATGGTAGTGGCATGTCACCCCTCTTCCCACAACTGGATCAAGAAAGAGGGCAAACAGAGATTTGGAGATTGACTTTAAGTCTTAAAAAATTCCAAATTTGGGACGGATATTATTCTGATAAAACTAATTATTCATTGACATTTAATACCAGTACAAACTGGACATTTTACATTCAGGCTGTGTAAGAGATCCTTATGTGCTCTTGAAAGGAACAATTTCTACCAATGAAAGTGTACAAAAACTTTCTTGCCAGGATTTCAAATTATATACTTGCATAAATTCTTCACTTTATAATTTTAATCACTCATTTGTTGCATTAAGAAGAAGATTGCAAATATAGCTTCCAGTAAATCAAACCAGACCTTGGGAAGGCTCCCCTGAAACACATGCTCTTTGAAAGGTTATAAAGGAAGTACTGCAACATTCCAAAAGGTTTACTGGACTCCTTATAACAGCTATTGTGGGAATTGCTGCCATAGCCACAACCGCAGCAGTAGCCAGGGTGGCTCTGCATCAAACTGTACAAACGACTACCTTTGTACAATAGCAGCACCAAAATGCAAGCTCTGCTTGGGGAAGTCAGACCCACACAGATCAAGGAATTAATGACCAATTGATTGATTTAGAAAATTCAGTTCTCCTACTAGGGAACAAAGTGCAAAATTTAAAATTACAGATTCATCTTAAGTGTGATTGAAATATCTCTTCATTTTGTGTCACACTCATAAGTATAATCAAAGTGCATGTACTTGGGATCAATTATCTAAACATTTGAGAGGACACATTCGTAATAATCTATCCTTAAATATTTCCCAATTACAGGCTACTATTTCTAATATGCAGAATGTCCACTTAAAATTACTCCCAGAAACTGATTTATTTAAAGAAATCAAGGAAAGCTTACATAAACTTAACCCCATGATGTGGATTAAAACTTTAGGAGGAGTATTACTTGGTACTATAATATCAGGATGTATATTTTTAACTCTTTTGTGTCTAGTCCTCAGATGCATGAGAGAAACCATCTGAGAACTGATGAAGAAAAAAGTTGCTCAGACAGCGTATCTACTCCTGCAAAAACAAGAAGGGGAAGATGTAGTGGGAATTCCTAATAATGTACTTTCACAGCCTTGAGAAATTTCACAGGAATAGCACCTAGAAAAGCAGCATATATTAAGAAACCGTGTTGATGATTATTTTTCATGTTTTTCTTAGAATAACAGCCCTGTTACAAACCCCAAGGCCACACCCAGAAGGGAGTATGACGGGGATCATGAAAGCATGGACCCTGGACCACGAGGTCAGCGGTAGGTATGAACACTGCCTACGCACTTCTGATTGTTCCTGAGACTATCCCAGAAGGCAATGGCCTGGGGTAAAAACAAGGAGATGTGGACTATGTCAATGTAGTGTCTTGGGAAAGACAGATCAAAGAAAGTTTTGTAGTCTGCAATTAGGAATAAAAGCTGGACTCAGAGTGGACTCTGCACCTCAGTCCAATAGAGGCTGCAGGTCCCCCAACCCACTGCACGAGATTTCATGTTCTGTCTTCATTCTTGTCGCCCGATCCCGGACCATTAGGGCAACACTCTGGCAGGTCTCGGCTGTGGCACGTGGGATCTTTAGTTGCGGCATGCAAACTGTTAATTCTGGCACGTGGGATCTAGTTCCCTGGTCAGGGATGGAACCCAGGGCCCCTGCACTGGGAGTGCGGAGCCTTAGCCACTGGACCACCAGGGAAGTCCACTACTCCTCCTTCTTTGCCGTGTAACACAAAAACAGTTTTCTTTTAAATTCAACCCACAAAATTATAATGTTGAGTACGCTCTTCAAACTCCACTCACCTCTTGCTCACTGGTGAAAACCATCCATCTTGTCCAACCTGCTCATTTTGCCACTGGGGAACCTGGGCTGCAGGTGATGGACTCAAGGCGCTTACCGGGATCCCATGAGACAAACAGACACAGGCTCTCCAGAGTGCAGTGTCTGGGTGTTCCTCAGAGTCTGCTCCTTGCAGGGGTGGTGTAGGTGAGTGGGTGGGTACTGGGTGCAGGGGCTTCTGCCTTCTCCCAGGCTAGGCTCTTGTGCTGCCATGGCCTCTTCCAGGCCCCTCGGGGCTCTCAAAGCTAAACCATGGGGTTTCCCGAGGGAAAGAGATGACTAGGTCCTGGGTCTGTGGTACCAAGGCTGGAGGTGGACAGGAACCCTGAGTTCTAGGCCCAGCACTACCAACAAGTAAAGCCAGCCCAGACCAGTGGCTGGCAGCTTCCAGGACCTGCCAGAGGGACCAAGGAACCCTCCGTGAGTCCCACGAGCATCTCCGTGCCTCTGGCCTGTGTCCTCCCTCTCAGGCTGCTGACTCTTCATCCTTCACCCAGGATGCCAGCTCCTGTCACGCTGCCCATCTGTCTCGGGCTCCTTGTATCTGCCCCCACGGTCACACCTCACTCCAGGCTCCAGGAGCACCCTGTCAGTCAGACAGAGCCGCTCGACAAGCTATTGGCAGACTGGCAGCATGTGGGCCCAACACAGCCTACGTGTGTGTTTTGTTTGCCTAACACAGTATTTCAAGAATAATTTGAATTTACTGCTCACATTTGAAAACCAGTAGAAGGGGGGCGGGCGGCAGAGGATGAGATGGTTAGATAGCATCACCGACTCAATGGACATGAGTTTGAGCAAACTCCGGGAGACAGTGGAGGACAGAGGAGCCTGGTGTGCTGCAGTCTATGGCGTCTTATCCAATGACTGAACAACAACAGGAATCACCTAGAATTTTTTCTGGGTTTTCCTGAAAAAAATCGAAAGCTTGGCCGTATTGCACCCACATTATTTCTTGCCATGGCATCAATTGATTGGAGCTACCGAGCGGCTGCTCCACTGGCATGGGGAATGTGCACGCCCCACCGTTCCCCATGACCTCCCCAGGCCTGCTGCTATGCATCTATCTATCTCTTTAATCTTAGCTGCATCGTGTAGCCTACCATCTCAACTTCCCTGTTGGCTCCAGGGGTCTTGGTGAATAAAATCCTCTACCTTGCCATACTTGTGCCACTTTTTTTAATCCTCAACAGACATTAAGTAGCAGACCTAGGATCTTTTGCATTTCAGTCCCCTATAACGAAAAGGACATCTTTTTTGGGTGTTAGTTCTAAAAGGTCTTGTAGGTCTTCATAGAACCATTCAACTTCAGCTTCTTCAGCATTACTGGTTGGGGCATAGGCTTGGATCACCATGATATTGAGTGGTTTGCCTTGGAAACAAACAGAGATCATTCTGTCATTTTTGAGATTGCATCCAAGTACTGCATTTCAGACTCTTGTTGACCATGATGGCTACTCCATTTCTTCTAAGGGATTCCTGCCCACAGTAGTAGATGTAATGGTCATCTGAGTTAAATTCACCCATTCCAGTGCATCTTAGTTCGCTGATTCCTGGAATGTTCACTCTTGCCATCTCCTGTTTGACCACTTCCAATTTGCCTTGATTCATGGACCTAACATTCCAGGTTCCTATGCAATATTGCTCTTTACAGCATCGGACCTTGTTTCTATCACTGGTCATATCCACAATTGGGTATTGTTTTTGCTTTGGCTCCATCCCTTCATCCTTTCTGGAGTTATTTCTCCACTGATCTCCAGTAGCATATTGGGCACCTACTGACCTGGGGAGTTCCTCTTTCAGTATCCTATCATTTTGTCTTTTCATGCTGTTCATGGGGTTCTCAAGGCAAGAATACTGAAGTGGTTTGCCATTTCCTTCTCCAGTGGACCACATTCTGTCAGACCTCTCTGCCATGATTCGCCCGTCTTGGGTGGCCCCACATGGCATGGCTTAGTTTCATTGAGTTAGACAAGGCTGTGGTCCATATGATCAGATTGGCTAGTTTTCTGTGATTATGGTTTCAGTGTGTCTGCCCTCTGATGCCCTCTCGCAACACCTACCGTCTTACTTGGGTTTCTCTTACCTTGGACATGGGGTATCTCTTCATGGCTGCTCCAGCAAAGCGCAGCCGCTGCTCCTTACCTTGAATGAGGTCGCCCCTCCTGACCTTGAACGTGCAGTAGCTCCTTTTGGCCCTCCTGCGCCCGCACAGCCGCCACTCCTTGGGCGTTGGGTAGCTCCTCTCGGCCGCCGCCCCGGACCTCGGACGTGGGTGTTAGCCCAGTCAAATGCTTCAGCAAGATGGCCGCCATAGAACAAATGTTCTATGGATCTTAGCTCCCTGACCTGGGATCAAACCCAGGCCCCCTGCAGTGGAAGCACCACCAGGGAAGTCCCCTACACTCCTTCAGACAACCTGTCTGGCCTTGCAAGACCTTTGAGTTCACAACCCTGTCTTTCCTCTGTGCCTCCCATCTATGTCATAAGACCCTCTCACCCTGAGGCCACCCCAGTGATTAACCCCCACACCCGGACTCCTGACTGTCCCCTACTCAGCCCTACAAGTGCCAGGGGAGACAGTGCCCCCTAATACCTCTCCAGACCCCCAGGTCACCCCCAGGGCCCCTCACTATAAGCCCCACAATTCCCATGGCGGTTATTCATAAAACATGGTGGTTGACCCAACATCTTTTATTGATTCTACATGAGGACCCCTGCATTCTTATACTGAGGCAGGAGCTCCTGGATTTTGTACCGGGGTGCTATAATGGTTTGGACAATCCTCAATGGGGGCAGGTATTTCTGGGGTGCCATAAAAATGGGATGACGACGTTTAGTCTTCTTGTCTAAGCTATACAGATCCAGCATCACAATTCTGGGGTTGTAGGTCCCTTTCTTCTTGGGCTGGATTGGAGTGAATGGGGGACGCCAGCGAGGCTCTACCAGTAGCCGCACCAGGTCCTTCCGGAAGATATTCCAGTTGTTCTCCTTGAGGAACCTCTGGCACAGATCTTCATCGCTGAAGGTAAGGAACAGGTGTTGGGGTTCCCACACCAGCGCCTCCTGACCCCCTGCCCCTCCAGTCCTGCCTCCTGCCACTCCTTCAGTCCCTAAACACCCTGAGCTCTGTCCCACCTCTGCGCCCTTTCCCAGGAAAGGAACCATCTGCCTCCTTCACCATTCCACGCTTTCATCCCCTAGACCTGCACTACTCCATGCAGTGGCCATGACCCACATGTGGCTACTGAGTACCTGAAGTGGGATTAATCTGAATTAGAGATGTGCTCTGAGTATAAAATACATACCAGATTTCAAAGACTTAATACCAAAAAAAGGATGCAGAGTATCTCAGTCATTTTTACCTTGATTACATGCTAAAATGATAATATTTTAGATATACTACATTCAATAAAATGTATTATTAAAATTAATTTCACCCCTCTATTTTTATTTCTTATAATGTGGCTATTGAAAATTTTAAATTATACATGTGATCATTAGCCATCAGGGAAATATAAGCCAAAGCCACACAAGATACCACTTACTCCCACTGGGATGATGACAATTAAAGAGACAAATAATTATTAGTGTCAATGGAGAAGTGGAGATATTGCAATGAGGGTTCCAATACATTGCTGACAGGAATAGAAAATGATACAGCGACTTGGAAATACAGCCTAGCAGTTCTTCAAAAGGTTAAACAGTTAACTTATGACCCAGCAATTCCACTCCTTGGTATATACCCAAGAGAAATGAAAACATATGCCCACATAAAAACTTGCATAAGAATGCTCCTAGCAGCATTATTCAAAATAGCCAAAAAGTAGAAACCACCCAAATGTCCATCGACTGATGAAGGGATAAATAAAGTATAATATGTCCATGCACTGGAATATTATTTGACAATAAAAAGGAATGAAATATTGATATTAGGTTGGCCAAAATCTTGGGTTTCTCTGTAACATTGTATGGAAAAATTCCTGAATGAATTTTTGGCCAACCCAAAACTGGCTACAACACGAATGAACCTTGAAAACACTATGCTAAGAAGCCAGTCACATGTGCTGGGTTGGCCAAAAAGTTCATTCGGGGTGTCCTACCAAACTAATATATGGTTCTATTTATGGGAAATGTCCAGATCGGGCAAATCTTTAGAGATAGAAAGTCAACTGGTAGCTGCCCTGGCTGGTTTTGGTGCCCTGCATCTACTATGCCCCCCTCCCTTATAGCACATGAGGGTAGGAAAGAGGTGGGCAATGGTGGATGGGCGCAGGAC
This sequence comes from Bos mutus, assembly GCF_027580195.1. Classification (NCBI taxonomy): domain Eukaryota; kingdom Metazoa; phylum Chordata; class Mammalia; order Artiodactyla; family Bovidae; genus Bos; species Bos mutus. The sequence continues at coordinate 49,477,482 of NC_091629.1, read as the reverse complement.
TCACTGGCTTATTTCCTCCTGAGACCACAGCAAGGGAAGGCCCATTTGACTTTCACTCCTCAGCTGTACTCTCACCTAAGGAGGCAAGCTTGGTAAATCACTAACACATTAGAGCATTCTTTCGGAAAATTGCATTGACCAGGAGAAAATCAACTCTGATTCACAGAGATCAACTTAATCCAAAATCTAGAGGTCAGAATGGGCTACAAGTTAGTCCTGAGACCTTAGGTCTTAGCAGTGCCGGTGTCAGCTTCTACCAGCTCATGAGAGCAACTCCATGCTGAGTGACAACAGGCTGGTAGCTCAAAACTGGCCATGGGAGGAGTATGTGTACCATAGAAACTGGCCAACACTTCCAGTCACTTCCAGGTGACCTCCCATCTCCAAAACAGCTGCTTGTTGAACGTTGCCCAGCATACCACTGGAGAGTCTCTACCTAAAGAGCCCCATTAACTCCCGATCTCTTACATAATAAATAACACTGTCTAACCCTGCTCCGCACTCACCATGCAGCAAGCACTTTATACTTGTTAACTCACCACATCCTCATGACCACCGCATTTCACAAACATGGAAACTAAGGCTCAAGGAGGTTAAGGAACTCACCAAAACTTAAGAGAGGGCAAGCATGTGACCACAAATTCTTAGATCTTCTTGATGCTGTTGTTCCAGAGTAAAAGTTAAGACAGACAAGATTCTACGTCACCTCCTGATGCTGCTGGTCAGGTTGATTCTAGTCTAGGCTTTCACTAAAGGGGGCAGCTCTTCTAAAGCCCTCCACTTCATGCAGGGGCTCCAGTTCCACCCTCTGCCTCGCTGGAATTGCAACTGTCAGCTGTCCTTGCAGGATGCCAGGACATGGTGCCCTCTGTTACTACCCCCACGCCACATCTGCCTGGCCATCCAGCGCTAGATCACACTCGGTGCTTTGGTTTTAGGTTGTTCTTCACTTGGGCCCTTGGGAGAGTTCCCTTTTTTCCTGCGAACTCAGCTGTTCATATTCTACATGTGCTCCTTGTGTCTGCAGGGGGACAGGCTTCAGACAATCTAGCCCATAGCATCCACGGGACAGGTGTCTCACCCACGGACTGTGCCATCTTCAGCATGTCACGTCCCCCTTTCCTGGGCCTCACAGTCCTCAATTAAAACATGGGGGATTTGAGCTAGATAATGGATATATTTTCTGCCTGCTTTAGCAGTCTAGAAAACCATGAGTTCGACAATTAATGAATAAGCCAGAATTCTGTCTGTCAGCATTGCAGACGACTGTAGCAGAGCGCTGACTGTGCAGCACAGACGCTAAGGCCCAACATCTGCCACGCTCAAGCCTGTGTAAACCTTCTCTGAATCCCAATTCAACCGTTAACTGATGACGCTCTGTGAGAAGCTAACGCTCCTTAAACCCTTTCTTTCCTCCTTAAATCTTTTCTTTCCCCCTTAAACCCTTTTTTGAAGAGGTGGCTCTAAATAGCTATTTTCTACATTGATAGGCCACAGGAATCAGAGAATTGGAGCATCGCTGAACTGCAAGGAACCATCAGTGTTTCTCAACTTTTTTTTTTTCCCGCAAAACTGCCCCAAATTTTCTTATTCTTTTAAAACTTTTTATTTTGTATTGGGGTATAGCTGGTGTGCTGTGATTCATGGGGTTGTAGAGAGTCGGACACGACTGAGCGACTGAACTGAACGGAACTGATAGCTGATTAACCATGTGGTGGTGGTTCCAGATAAACAGCAAAGGAACTCAGCCATCCATATACATGTAAAAACTGCCCCCAATCTGGATCACAGCTACATTATCACCTGTTCTTTTATTAATACTTTTCTTAATTCCGCTTAATTTCTTTCACTTAAATATTTACTTTGGCTTGGTTTAAAAGCAACAAGATTGTCTAATCAAGGGTTTAGTGAACTAGTCCTGTTTTTCTAACTCATACTCAAATAAATATGTAGCTGTTTATAATCTGTGTACCACCTAAAATCATCTTGTAAGCCTTCTGGGAAGACGTTCCGTAATTTGGGGAAACTGTTCTACTCTAATTGTTTTGTTCTGCAGTGAAGTCTGATGCCTAAAGGAGGGGAAGTGACTTGTCCAAGGTCATACAGAGCCCATGTCAAATTCTCTCCTGTGCTTATTAGATACGGTTGAAGTAACTTTACAGATCTGCTTGCCTTCACCTCTTTCTCAACCACAGGAATCACCACACCTGCTTACAAAACCATGTCTGATCACATCACCACCACAAGAAAAGAAAAAGGCGGGGAGGATGCAAAATTATATCTGTATGGTTTCTCTATGAAAGTTTGTGTGACTGAATGATAAATGCATATTTGGCACATATCCATGTAGTAAAAAAAAAGTACTGAAAGGAAACACATATTGCTAGTTGGGATTGTTGGAGTAATGCAAACACTTTCGGTCTTCACCTTCTTAAATGTTCAGCCTTCTTCCGGTTTTCCACAGTGAGTGGGCCTCATCCATTCACTAACGTTTATCAAGCACCTATCTCGTGCCAAGTACTGTACAGGTGCTAGAGCTGAGAGGTGGATAAAGCCCAAACCCTGTCTTCAGGAGGAAATTAACCAAGTGGTGGGGAAAGAACTGTGCAAAAACTACACAGTTCTAAGGACTTCCCTAGCAGTGCAGTGGTTACGAGTTCACCTTCCAATGCAGGGGATGCAGCTTCAGTCCCTGCTCAGGGAGAAAGAGCCCACATGTCTCGCATTGTAAAAAATTCAATAAGGAGTTTACAAATGGTCCACATTAAAGAAAAACAAACAAACTACAAAGCTCTAACCAGCTGTAATACAGCGTGGTGTGGCCACTGTGAGAGCTGTAGGACTATGAGTAAACAGAAAGGGGTCCCTAGCCCAGCTTTCTGGAGGAGATGAATCTTAAAGAATGAGAAGTTTATCCGAATAAAAGGCTGGAAGCAGGACTGAGGGATGGCGTTCCAGGCAGAAGGGTCTACATTGGCAAAGGCAATGGTCTAGGAGGCAATCTGCCCGGGCTGCCAGAGTGGGTTAGAGACAGCAGGAGTGCTACAGGGAGTTGAAGGGTCAGACTATGAAGGGCTGTTTACATGGCACTGAATCTGTACTGTATCCTATTGGCAGTGAGGTACCACTGAAAGGTTTTAAACAGGAGTTTAACATGGCCAGACTTGAGTTTTAATAAAAGCACAGTGCGGGCTTCCTGGTAAGCTCAGCTGGCAAAGCATCTGCCTGTAATGCAGGACACCTCAGTTTGATTCCCCTGGGTCGGGAATATCCCCTGGAGAAGGGATAGGCTACCCATGCCAGTGTTCTTGGGCTTCCCTGGTGGCTCAGATGGTAAGGAATCTATGCCTGCAATGCGTGCAACCTGGGTTCGATCCCTGGGTTGGGAAGATCCCCTGGAAGAGGGCATGGCAGCACACTCCAGTATTCTTGCCCGGAGAATACCCGTGGACAGAGGAGCCTGGAAAGCCACAGTTCATGGGGTCATAAAGAGTTGGACATGACTAAGAGACTAAGCATAGCACAGCACAAAAGCACAGTGTGCAGAAATGACCCAGCACAAGGAAGACGGAGGCAGGAGACCAGTGCTAAGATGGCTGCAAGAGTCCAGGTTTGCGGTTCCGAAGGGGTGCCGGGGGTGTCACCCAGGGAGGTGAATGAGATCCACCGGGCTGTGTGAATAAAACAGTAGGACTTCATCTATATTTATCTTTGGCTTTTTTTTGTTTTAATTTAAATTTTCAGCCACATCATGCAGCTTGCAAGATCTTAGTCTTATTCTTTTTAAAGATCTATGTTTGCATATTTATAATGTATAGGAGGTATACAACACACAGCGGATATAATAAATAAATAAATAAACATTACGTTACTCATATCACATAATATATCCTAGGGAGTATACACTCAAACACTCTTTAGTAATAACAGTGTAAGATCAAAACAGTTCTGTGACCAGTGATCAGGCAATAAATTAGTTTTTACGTAAAAAATAGTAGAGTTTTTATCACACTATAAAAGTATTCACTTTTACGGAAAATTTGGAAACTAGGGAAATATAAATAGAAATCTTTTTATTAAATCTTTTAGGATAAATATTTTTAAATTATAAAATAAATATATCATCATTACCAAACATTGAGAATAAAGGGGAAAATCCACTTGGGATGTTACTACCCTGACAATAACTTTAAAAAGTATATCATTTTTCCCTTATTATAGAAGAAAGAAATAAAAAAAGGAAATATATATTCACTGCAAAAACAAACATCAGAGGAATATATAAGCATAACCAGAAAGTCCCTTTTAGTCCTGTCTTCCAGAAAGAATGACCATTACAAATTGGGCAATACCACGGAATTATCATTTTTGCTCATTTTCCTTCCAGATTTTTCTCATGTAGAAAGGCCCAAGTCATAGTATATATACAACTTTGTACCCTGTCCTTTTCATGTAGCATTGCATCACTCATTTTACTTTTGCTTCTTCAAAAAAAGTTACTATTAAGGGAATGCATCACTGTTTTCTAAACTGTCCCCTTGGTGTGACACGTATGGATGGGGGGGGGGTTGTTTTTTTATTATAAATATGGCAGCTATAAACATCTTAGTATCTTTCCCTATAATTTAGTTATATAGAGATAAATTCACAGGTAGACTATTGCTTCAAAGGGTAGAAACAGTATTGGGCCCTTGAAACATTATTATCTAAAATTATTATCAAAAGGATTGAGCCAATTTAGAGGGCATCAGCAATTACCAGTTTCATTCGACCCTTGTCAGCACTAGATATTATCACTTTTTTAAATAAGAGGTATAAAACTGTTCATTCGATCTGACGGAATGTACACACTTTTCCAGCACTGACCTGGGGTACTTGATACTGAACTTTGACAATTTTTCTATTGTATTACTGTCAAGCAGTTCACAAAATTTTTCTTTCCTGATCCGTATCACCTCAGCTCCCAGGCTCACAAGGATCAAGGGCCGCGTGTCATGCTGGCTCTCCGGGAGGAGGATCTGGTGAAGGCCCTAGAGAAAAGAAGTTCAACCTCAGAGACCATCCACTCTACAAGCAAATTTTCCTGATTGGAAAAGCAAGGCCCCAAAAGGACTTGAATCCATCTGGGGTCATTCAGCAAGTGATAGGGAGAAGTCCAGGGCTCTCTTTGCCAATGACACCAAAGTCCTCAAAGAACCGTCCGAGCACTTTGTCCACAGTCCTACCTCCAGGCAGCAAGCTCTGCAAGAATCATGCTTGCGGGACTTCCCTGGTGTCCAGTGGTTAAGAATCTGCCTTGCAAAGAGGGGGATGCAGGTTCGATCCCTGGTCTTGGAACTAAGATCCCACAAGCCAAGGGACATCCCTTGTGAAGCAATGAAATGCCGCAATTAAGACCTGACGCAGCCAAATAAATAAATTTTTTTTAAAAAGGATTTGTGCTCACACAGTCGCTTGCCGGGTAGCAGCATTTTACCAGCTTTACCTGGTGATCAATCTCAACTCTTCTTTGTGCCAGGTCAGCTCATTTTCTTTTCCTTAGGACTATGACAAATAGCTTGTCCTCCTAGATCTTCCCTTTTTTACAGCCACCACGCCCTCCCGGGCTTCCCGGGAGGGCTTTGTTCATAGCACTTGTCCCCACGGAGCCTTAGTTCTTTCTGTCCGTCACAGGCTCTGGGGCCACTGGCGGCTACTATGCAGCTCCCATTGCTCCTTGGGCTCTCTGGTGTGGATTCCTACTCCATCATATCTGGAAGGGAGATGGAGGTCAGCAGGCCCATCTGCTTGCTTTACAGGGACTGTATTCCCCTTTTTAAGGAGACACTTTGAGATGGGGCAAAGCTGGGACTAGAGTCCTGGCTGCTGAAGTCCCAGTCCAGTGCTCACGCAGCCTCTCAGCTATTAAGACTCTGGCAAGGAGGGGAGAGAAGGTCAGTGGTCCAGAGCTTGCAATGCCCAGCTGTCTTGGGCTTAAGAAGGACATCAGCCATAAACCAAGAGGTCTGCTCTAGGCAAGCCAAGTGGGATTGGGAAAAATGCAGGCTTCAGAAGGAAGATCCCCGTGTTTACTCGTCATGTTGATAGGGACAGAGTAAAGGGACAAAGTAGGTGATTAAATAGTTAATCCCACTAAAGGATCATAAGTAAAGGAAAAGGTATGAAGACCCCTGTGAGTCAATGATCGCACTAAAAAGCAGGTTTGCTTAGCAACAAAACCATGTGACAGGAGCATGCGATGTGCCCCAAAACAACAAAACAACGGTGGCATGAGACCCACATCCTGCCTAGTGAGCTCAGTAAATTACTGATCCCAGGACATGCTCTCTGCACACATAGAAACAATAATTTATAGAACGGTGATAATTCAAATTCAGTGGATAGGACTCCAAGCTCTTTGATCTCTGGTTGGGGAACTAAAAGCCCACAAGCTGTGTGCCGCAACCAAAAATTTGGGGCTTCCCAGGTGGCTCAGTGGCAAAGAATCCGCCTGACAATGCAGGAGACACAAGAGACGCAGGTTCGATCCCTGGGTTGGGAAGATCCGCTGGAGAAGGAAATGGCTACCCATTCCAGTATTCTTGCCTGGGAAATCCCATGGACAGAGGAGCCTGGCGGGCTATGGTCCATAGGATCCCAAAGAGTCAGACACGACTGAGAACCCACAGCGTATCACAGGCATTTCAAAGTGAAAGGCCCTGGTTGTACTGAGACCTAAAGTAATTTTCCCATTGTGCTATGACAGTCCTGGCTTGACCATGTGGCGATAAGAAAACTCCCCTGCCCAACCTTGGAGGAGGAGCTGCTGATGGAAGCCTGATGACTATTCAAGAATGAGAAAGAAGGTGGTTTTTTCCCCCTCCCCACTTTCCCTTTGATTATAAGACTGTAGCCCACTTAAGTTCTCTGGGCATAGCACCCTCTCGCCTGCCTGCTTGTAAGCTTCACAAACATCTTATTCTAATAAATCACTTCTTGTCTATCACTTTACCTCTTGCTGAATTTTTTGTGTTGAGACACAAAGGACCAGAGCTCCCCAGAGCCCCGGGAAAGCCACCCAGCAGTTTCAATGTGACTCTGGGTGAAGTTACACCTCCCTGGCCCATTGTTTGCTCTCCTGTGAAACAGGTGAGAACACCTGCCCCGCACGTCTCTGAAGGATTCTCAAACTGAAGGAGACGAGAAGTAGGATTTGGAACCTTCCCCTCCCTCACCCTCACCACACTACCACCACGATTTGAGTTCTAGACCTTAAAGAATGACCATCTGCTCTGAGCCCTGGCCTTGTCTCTCCTTGTAAGACTGGCGTGGAGATGTGTCATCTTTCTTATGACCTGTTGACGGTCTAAACAAGATGGTGAGTGTAAGGATGCTCTGGGAGACGTGAAGATCCTCGCGCTTCAGCTGTGCTCACTGCAATGGCCATGAAGCCCCTTCTAATCAGCACCAGGCCTTGCACAGAAGCCAGAATGGCTGCTCTTTAGTCAGTTTCGACTGTGTGGGAGAAACATGTATATAAATTTAATCCTCACAACCACCCTGGGATATAGGGATTATCAGCCTTAGATGTGGGAAATGAGGTTGGGCAAAGGAAATTTGCTTGTCTAAAGTCACGTTTATCTTATAATTACAGTAAGGATGATGCCGATGATAATGATGACAGTGATGGTGATGACAGCACCAACTCATGTTTAATGAGCAGGCACTAAATCCCAGGCCCTCTTGTAGCTCTGGTGTGTGTTAACTCACGTAACCCTCACTAGAACCCCACGAGGTGAGTTCTTTTATTATCATCATTTTACAGAGGATGAGCTGAGGTTAAGAAACATGTCCAACATCACACAGCATGGAAGCAATAAAGCTAGGATTTGAACGCAAGTGGGTCTGTCTTTAGAGTCCATGCACTTATTTATTTATTTTGGCTGTACCATGGGGCATGTGGGATCTTAGTTCCCTGACCAGGGATCAAACCTATGCCCCCTGCAGTGGAAGCACGGAGTCTTAACCACTGGACCACCAGAGAAGTCCCCAGAGTCCATGCTTTTAGCTGCTACACTTCAAGGAAACTGAGCCACAAAGACGTTAACTAGTTTGCCAAGGTGACAAGGCAGAAAGTGATGGAGTGGGATTTGAACCCATCAGCCTGCCCAGGACCTCACTAAGGGCAGCCCAGCAGCAGGCAGTCATTCACCTCCAGTCCACTCTATACTTTCCAGCCAGAGTCAGGTCCTCAAACAGCTTCCCAAAGCTCCCAGGAGAAAATAAAGCTCTTCACTGTGGCCACTGAGGCTTTGGCTGCTTCACCCTTGTGAGGTTCCCACCTTGTTCACTCCATTTCAGCCACACTGCCCTCCCTTCCAGTTCCCTCCACGTGCCAAGCTCCTTCCCGCCTCAGGCTCGATCTGCTTTCTCTTTCTGGAACACTCTCGCTCCCAGGTTGTCCACAGCTCATTTGTTTTCTCATTCAGGTCTCAGCTTACACATCGCTGTCTTAGGGCAACCTGCCCTGACCACTCCATTTAAGACCACCTCCCCGCTCAACCCAGCTTTCTGTTCTGTTCCCAAGAGCAATTTAAAACTTTCTGTATATTTGCTGCTTTATCTGTTTACTGTCTGTCCCCAGACTAGATCATAAGCCCCACGAGGGCAAGAATGACATCAGTCTACTTGCCCACACTGGCACCTTAGGCCAAGCTTGAAGCTTGATAAACGCTCAAGAAATACCCGTGGGACTTCCCTGTGGTACAGTCATTAAGGCTTCGCCTTCCAATGGGTGGAGAATGAAGGCCTTGCTCTGAGCTCCCACCCAGAGCCTTCTAGGATTGTCTAGAGCAGGGATCCCCAACTTCCAGGATCTACTGTCTGATGATATGAGGTGATGCTGATGTAACAATAATAGAAATAAAGTGCACAATAAGTGTAACGCACTTGAATCACCCTGAAACCATCCCCTCCCACCTCCAGTCCATGGAAAAACAGTCTTCCACGAGCTTGGAATCAAGTCTGAAGTCCCTCTTGTCCCACCTGCCACAGCTTCCCACACGCTCTCTACCAGAACAAGCAATGCCCTTCCTGGCCTCGGTGCCTCCATTCACCCAGGGTGCTTGGCATCCCAGCCCCTCACTGGGCCGGCACGAGGTGCGTTCACGGCAGGTGCCCAGCCTCAGGCGGCCTGTGTTTAGTCCCGAGCAGCTCGCCCTGAGACTCTAAAACTGCAGGGAGGCAGAAGTGAGAGGGCTGGAAAGCATGTCACATGAACGCTGCAGGAATGGAGGAATGTTTTCCCCGAATAAGAAAATAATTACGGGGCACTGGCATGCTGCCTGGCTCCATAAATGTTGAATAGAAAAACAAAACTGCATTCTTTAAATTCTAAGAGGCCATCATGTGGCAAGGAAACTGATTTCTGTTTATTCTTGGGGGGTGGGTAGGGTGCAGCGGGTGCTGGGAAGAACTCGGTAAAAGCTGTAGGAGGCAGAGTTTTATTGAGCAAAAGAAGAGCTGCTGAAAAGCTCCAAACTAGTCACTCAGCACTGAGGGCTGGGCCAGGGCCTGGGGCTCCAGACAGTGCTGGGCTGGCCTCCCTGCCTCCCAAGGCACACAGTCCAGCAGAGCAGGAGCGCCGGGAGATCAGCACAACATGGGGTGAAGGGGTCTGAAGAGGACCCTGGGGATTCATGGTGACAATGACTGACCACACATCAGAAGACAGGGCCCCCACCCCCAGGAAGACTGAGGCGCACGGCTACTCACCAGGAGGCCTCACGCCATCCCTGTGCCGCTCACCCAGCCTCCCAGCTCCAGCATCTATCTCCTGGCATCTAGCTCCCACAACGGTCAGAGTTCAGGGTCAAACTTGTTTCACCCATACATTCCCCTCCACTATTGCATTTTTTCTTCCCCTGGCCGAGTAGCATGTGGTGATTAGAGCTCCCCAGGTGGCACAGTGGTAAAGAATCCGCCTGCCAAACCAGGAGATGTGGGTTCAATCCCTCGCTCAGGAAGGTCCCCTCGAGTAGGAAATGGCAACCCACTGTAGTGTTCTTCCCTGGGAAATTCCATGGACAGAGGAGCCTGGCGGCTACAGTCCATGACTCGGCAAAGAGTCAGACACAACTGAGCAGACAGCACCGCACAGCATGTGGGATCCTAGTTCCCCGACCAGGGATCAAACCTGCGTCCCCTGCACTGGAAGCACAGAGTTTTAACCACTGGACCACCAGGCAAGTCCCTGGATAATCTCCAGAACCATTTTAGACTTACAGAAAAATGAAGAAGATGGTACATCTTAACCAGTTTCCCAGTTAAGATCTCACATTGTGTAATAGTTTTGTTACAATTAATGGACCACGATGGATACACATCAATAACTGAAGTCAATGAGTTATTTAGATTTCCTTTTTCTGTTCCACAGTCCTCTCCAGGATACATTACACTTAACTGTCATGTCCCTTGAGGTTCCTCTCGGATGTGGCAGTTTCTCGGACCTTCCTTGTTTATGATGATCTGGACAGTTTTGAGGACTGCCAGTCAGGTAGGTCTTGGGTTGGCCCACTATTAGATTCTGACTGATTTTTCCTCATCATTAGATGGGGGTTATAGGTGATCGGGAAGAGGACTGTAGTACACCACTGTCATCACATCACATCCCACATTTATCATCTTACAAATGAGGGACATACTATCAACATGATTTATTACTGCTGATGTTGGCCTTGATCACCTGACTCAGGGAGCACTTTACTTTCAGTAGTTCTTCCTCTGTAAAATCATTCTTTTCTTCCTCCTTCCTATACCGTACTCTTCGGAAGGGAGTCACTATGTGCCGTCCACGCCTAAGGAGCAGTGAGGGCAGCGTATCTGCACAGATTATTTGGAATTCTTCTGCATGTGAGATGTGTTCTCTCCTCGTTTATTAATTTATTCATATGTATGCATTATATCCATTTGTACTTACAGATTTTGTTAATTTTATTTATTTTTGGCTGGGCTGGGTAGTCCTAGTGGAGTTCCTCTGTGCTGTGCGGGCTTTCCCTAGCTGCGGTGAGCAGCGGCTACATTCTAGTTGCATCTTTTCATATTGATTTCCTTCCCTTAGAAGTATTCTAAGGGAATTCCCTGGTGGTCCAGTGGTTAGGATTTGGCACTTTCACTGCCGGGGCCACGGTCAATCCCTGGTTGGGGAACTAAGATCTCTCAAGGCACAAACTGCAGCCAAAAAAAGAGAGAAATATTCATTTAACTTTGCCACGTCTTTTCATAGTTTGCTAATTTCTTTTTATTGCCAAATAACAATTCACTGTATAGATTTGTCAGTTTGTTTATATTTATTTACCTTTCCATATAAATTTTAGCATCAGTTTGTCAATATCCACAAAATAACTAACTGGGATTTTGATCTGGATTGCACTGAATCTATACATCAAGGGGGGACAAACTGACATGTTAATGATACTGAGTCTTCCAACCCACAAACATAGAATATTTCTCCATTTATTTAAATCTTCTTTGAATTCTTTCATTATATAGTTTTCTGCATATAGTTTCTGAACATATTTTGTTACATTTATACCTATGTATTTCATTTTCTGGTGCTATTGTAAATGGCACTACATTTTTTATTTCAAATTACAACTGTTTGTTACTTTATACCCTATGACCTTGCTATAATCATTTATCAGCTCAGGAGGTTGTATTTGTTCTTTTGTTTGTTTATTTGTCTCATTTGTTCTTTATTTTATTATTTTTGTTTCATTTTTTAATTCTTTTGAACTGCCTATATTGACAATCATGTCACCTGCAAACAAAGAAAACTATATTTTTTCCTTCCCGATCTGTATTTGTTTAATTTCCTTTTCTTAATGCGCTGTCTAGGACTTCCAAAACAACACTGAATAAAAGTAGTGAGAAGAGACACCCTTGCCTTCTTCCTGGATTATTTTAAAGCAAGTCCCAGATGTCATACCATTTTATCTATACATATTTGGATATATCTCTTAAATATAAGGACCTTTTAAAAAAACATAACCACAATACATTACCACATCTTAAAAAGTCAATAATATCCCTTAATATCACCAAATCCAGAAAAGGATGTTTTTAGACCTTTACTCTCATTATCTCGCACCCTCAGCCCACCAGGTTACACAGTGTGTTGAGAACAAGACTCTCTGCAACTTACCAAGATCTCGCCTTGCTCCACGGTGTGGATCTTCATGTAGGCCCCCACCGCAGCCTCCTTGGGGAGATCGCCATACTTGGTTTGTATCATGGGACATTTGATCAAATGAGAACACCTGGACCTGGAATTTGACAGCTTGTTACAGAGAACTCGCTTGAAGCTCTCGATAATCAGCCCTTGCTCTACTGCATGTTAAGGTCACCCCTCCCTTCTCCCAGGTGGTGAGAACACAGAAAATCAAACCCTGAGAGAGACGGACTGTCAGGAATTGTAGAGGTTTAAACAGGGAGGAGATTTGGGAGAGGAGGGTTTCATCAAACTTTTTGGCCAATCCATAAAACAAGTGGCCAATCCAGGTTCGAATCTCGATTGGACTGACTCTAAAGCACTTATCTACTGACTCCCTTAGATGAGTAGACTTTTATGAAAAAGCTCAGATTCAAAAAGGCCGAGTGATACACAGACAGAAAGTCACCACCAAAAACTGTATGCAGCCCCTTCTTCTTCAGATGGGCTCCCTGAGAAAGGAAGCAGCTGACTGCCTGATGAGGCCCTGTGAGCTGGAGGCAGAGAAAGTAGACCCCAATATCAAACCCAGGACCTCTCTCCGCTGCCTTCTTTTTTAAGTCTTTTTTGAATTTGAATTCGTTACAATATTGCTTCCATTTTACATTGGTTTTCTGGCCACGAGGCATATGGGATCTTGGCTCCCCAACCAGGGATCAAACCCATACCCCCTGTATTGGAAGGCAAAGTCTTAACCACTGGACCAGCAGGGAAGTCCCCTAGGCAGCCTTCTACAGACACCCCAATCTTTGGGGGAAAGTTGTGATTGCTATCTCTGCTCACCCCCAGCATACCTGACAGTCTGCCCTGTAAGTTATACCCCCTTTCAATCAGACTCTGAACCCTCCAATCTGTCAAGGGCAAAGCTTACTTGATTTTTGAGCCAAAGGTCTTTGGGAGAGTATTTCCTGAGGTTTTAATCTTCCTACTGAAGCTGGATCCTTCTTGCTCCTGGGCTTTCTGGAGATGAAAAAGCTTCAGAAAACTAAAATCCTGTACAGGATATGACCTGATCTGGAATTCCTTAAATCTCTCCACAGGAGATAAATCTGTTAGAGAAAGTATAAGAAAACACATTAACGACTCTTTCCATATATGAGGATAAAACTGGTGGTGTTTGGAGGTGTATCATAGTCTTCTGCATGGTAAGTCTGATGCACGGGGGAATTAAGAAAAATAGAAAAGAAAAATATTGTGGTTTCTGTGTATTTTCCCTCTGGGCTGGGCCCTGAGCTAGAGCTTTATAACTATTACATCCAGATGAATGTCATTAGCCTGATTTAAGAGAGAAAATGAGAAGCAGAATTTAACACCCAGGAAAGGGCCGAAGGGCTTCCAGGTAAAGAATCTGCCTGCAATGCCAGAGACTCCGGTTCAATTTCTGAGTCGGGAAGATCCCCTGGAGAATGGATAGGCTACCCAATGCAGTATTCTTGGGCTTCGCTGGTGGCTCAGACGCTAAAGTGACTAAGCACAAAGGGCCAAAGCTTGAATTTGAACTCAGGTGTTTCTAATTCAAAGCTCATGTCTTTCCATTAACAGATCACATTTATCTGTTTTTTCAACTGGGACTGGGGGTAGGGGTAGCAATAAAAGATAAAGGGATGACCAGCCGTAAAACCCTGAGCATGTGCTATGCCTAGCACAGTGCCTGCACCACAACAGGCCCTCTGTGAGAATTATTAAGAAGATTTCCAAGAGAATACCACTCAGAAATGCTATGCTGAGTGAATGGAGCCAGGCGCTAAAAAGTACATACTGTGTGTATAATTCCATTTACATGAAGCCTTAGGAAAGACAAATGGAACATACAGTGATAGAAGACAGATAAGTAGCTGCCCAGGGCCAGGGGTGAAGGATAGAGATGGACTGGGAAGGGGCACAAGGGAACTTTTAGGGGTGCTAGAAATGTTCTATAACTTGGTTATAGAACCAAGTTATATGTGGTGGTTACAACAGATGTAAATTTGGTAAAACTCATTGAACTATACACTTTAAATTTGTGTCTTTTATTTTATGAAAATAGAACCTTAATGACATTATTTTAAAAAACAGATCTCCTGAGAGTCGCCTGGCGGCCTAGTAGTTAGGCTTTCACTGCCATGGTAGGGGTTCAGTCCCTGCTCAGGGAACTAAGATCTCTCAGGCTGAGCAGCAAAGTCAAAAAAAAAAAAAAGAGCCCCAGTGTTAGAATTAATTGTTAAAATTAAAATTAATGTTAGTAGAAGTAAATCCAAACTACACAAGGAGTAGTACTGGAAAAACAACCCTAAATACAACCTATTTAGAAGACGTTGTAGCAATATTTATCAACATTTTAAATGCATTGCCAGTACACACTGGACCGATTACTTGATCCAGTGATTCTAAGAATTTATCCATATGTTTCTGTGCACAAGTATGCAAAGATAAACACACCAGGAAATTCACCACAGTAGGGTAATAGCAAAAAACTGAAAATAACCCAAAGTATTTATAAAATATAATTGGCTTAATTGTAGTATGTCCAAACAAGAGAATAAAACTCAGCTATTAAGAACCACAGATCTAGATGTTTGCTTCCAACCAGAGTAAAAGGGACTAGATCCACTAGATCTACTCTCTCACCAGAAACTAATAAAATACTGGCCTGCTGCTGCTAAGTCACTTCAGTTGTATCCGACTCTGTGTGACCTCATAGACTGCAGCCCACCAGGCTCCCCGTCCCTGGGATTCTCCAGGCAACAACACTGGAGTGGGTTGCCATTTCCTTCTCCAATGCATGAAAGTGAAAAGTGAAAGTGAAGTCGCTCAGTCGTGTCTGACCCTCAGCGACCCCATGGACTGCAGCGCACCAGGCTCCTCCGTCCATGGGATTTTCCAGGCAAGAGTACTGGAGTGGTGTGCCATTGCCTTCTCCGAAAATACTGGGCTAAATACACAGAAAAAAAATGGTTTTCAAGACATTGGGCATCAGGCCATGAAGAATCATTATCCCTGCAAGATAGAAAACAAATGGGATGAGTTCTTCTATTGCCCCACCCGACCACCTGGAGGCTTTCTGGACAATGGTGCAACGAAGGGAAACCCAGGAGGAGTCCAGCCATCTCTCCAAATTAACATGACAGAAGCGAGAGTGCCAGAGAAGACAAGGCAGCTGGAGTCCACAGAGTACAGTTCCGGAGAGGAGAGAGCTGCTCAAGAGAGAGGTCTGAAGATCTTCCAAGGGTCTCCTTCAGTCTCAGCTGAGCACTCAGCAACTCACATATAATGTCAGGAAACCACCAGCGGAATGCAACCACTAAGATGGCTCTCAGTGATCCCCACCTCCTAATGGCCACACAGGTGTGTACTGTCCTCCCATTAACTGTGGGCTGGACTTGATTCTAACAGACAGAATACAGCAGGAGTGACAGGATGTCACTTTTGAGACGAGGTTTTAAAGATTGTGGCTTTCGCCCTTGGGTATACTCTGTTCTCTCTCTCTCTCCAGGGGAAGCAAGCTGCCATGTCAGAAAAATAGCCCTGCAGAGATACTCACAAGATGAGGGACTAAGTAAAGTTTGCAAACAGCCATTAAATGACCTTGGAAGTGGGTCCCTCTTAACTGAGTCTTCACATGAGAACACAGCCCCTGAAAGACAGCTGCAACCTCACAAGAGAACTTGAGCCGAGGCACTTGGCTAAGCTATGCTCAAAATTCTGACCTACAAGATCTGAGAAATAATAAGTATTGTTTTAAGTCATTAAGTTTGGGATAATTTGTTCTGCAGTAATAGATACTGCATAGTAGTAATAGTAGTAATACCCAAGGCTGGGGAAAGAAACACCCAAAATGTTTAGAGGGATAAATCATCAGAGTTCTCAAAAGACCAGAAACAGTTCCTATTCCCAAAAGCTAGATTAGAAAGCCCCACAAGTAAAAACGGTTTTGTCTCGTAAATGGGACAAAACTAGCTCTAGATTAACTGCTCTGATCTTACCTACCAAAGCCTAAGTGCTAGTTTTTAAAAGATCAAAATATTTCCAAATAACTTACCTGCATCCCAGAACAAACCTCAGAAAGATTTACAGGAATTTTAAAATATGCAGCACCCAAAATTCAGTTTCTGGCATTCTGTGAAAATTTACCAAACATGCAAAGAAGTAGGAAAATATGAACCATATAAAGAGAAAAAAGCAAAGAATTGAAACTGACTCAGAAACGATACAGATGACAGAATTAATACGTAAAAACATTAAAATAGTTGCTATCATTGTGTTCCAAAGAGGAAATTTTGTGTACATTAAACAGAAAAATAGAAATTAGTTTTTAAAATACCCAAATCAAACTTCTAGATGTGAAAACTGCAAGGTCTGAAATGAAAAAATGTACTGGATAGGATTACTAGCAGATTAAACAGTGCAGATTAAACAATGCAGAAGAAAGACTGTTAAAGTCAAACACACAGCAATAAAAATTATTTAAAATGACAGAGGAAAAAAGACAACAGCAAAATATTATTAGAGTATCAGTAAAACAACTTCAAGCAGCCCAATATACATATGATTTGAGTCTTCAAAGTGGAAGAGAAAGATAGAAAAAAAGAGCATTTTAAAAATAATGGTTAAAGATTCCAAATCTGACGAAAAATATAAACCCAAAGATCCAAAAATTAAATGAGCCCCAAGCACAGAAACATGATGAAAATTTTTCCAAGGCACAGTGTAATCAAATTGCTTAAAACTGATAAAAAGAAAAAATTTAAACTAACCAGGGCAGGGTAGTGGTGATGATTTTACCACTTACATTGAATTGCTACATTGTACACCAGGAACTAACATACTGTTATGGGTCAGTTTTACTTCAAAAATAAACAAACAAACGAACTTGTAGAAAAAGAGATCAGATTTGTGGTTACCAAAGGTGGAGTGTAAGGGGGAGAAGGAACTGGCTGAAGGTGGTCAAAGATACAAACATCCAGTTATAAGAAAAATGCTAAGTAACAGAGGTGCAATGCACACGATTAATATAACTAACATCACTATATGTTATAAGAAAACTGACAAGAGTAAATCCTAAGAGTTCTTACCACAAGAAAATCTTTTTCTTCTTCTTTTATTTTGTATCTATGTGAAATGATTAATGTTCACTAAATTTACTGTGGTAATCATTCATGATGATTTGTAAGTCAAACCATCTTTCTGTTTACCTTAAACTTACATAGTGTTACATGTTAGTTGTATTTTGATAAACTGGAAGGAAAAATAACAGCCTCAACAAAAAGGCATATTATGTATAAAGGATATAAAAAGTTATGCAAAGAAATTATACAAAGATAAGAATGTTGGCAGACTTCTTACTGAAGACAATGTGAGCCAGAAGACAGACTTTAAGGCAAGTCTTTAAAATATTGAGCAAAAAAAAAAAAACCTGTAAATCCTGAATTCTGTACCCAACAAAAAATTTCTTTATAAAATTAATGCAAAATCATTCTTAAACATAGAAAAGCTGAAAGAAATGTTAAAGGAAGCACTTTGGGCAGAAAGAAACGGTAGTATGGAAGTCTGATCTATACAAAGGTATGAAAAAAATCAGGAATGGTACCACATAAAGACAAAATAGTTTTGTTCTTAGTATTTAAGTATGTTTAAAATATAATTATTTAAAGCAAAAATAATAACCATGTGTTGTAAGGTTTTTAACATATCTGAAGGTAGAATGCATGACCATAGCACATCTGAGAGGGGAGAGACACAAGTATACTGTTGCACGGTTCTGATTCTATACGTGAAATGGCATAATATCACTTGAAGGCAGCCTGTGATGAGTTAAAGGTATACGCAACAAACTACAAAGCAACCACTAAAATAACATGACAGAGCTAATAAGCCAACAAAGAAAATGAAATGGAATCACATAAAATAATCCAAAAGAAGCCAGGGGAGAAAAAGAATGTACTTAATACTGCTGAACAGTGTGCTTAAAAATAAAGATAGTAAACTTTATGTTATGTGTATTTTACCATAGTTAAAAAAAAAACTGGGGAAAAAAGTGTGAGATGTAGCTTTTTCTCTGGTGGATTAGCAATGGAAAAGAGAGAAAAAGAACTGACATGAGAAGAGAACTGAAATTTACTGAGTACCTCCTAGGCACTGTGCATACAAGATTTCCCCTCATTCAGCAGTAACCTCTGTGATAACGACAGTGAACATCAACTATGTACTAACACATCTAGCTAGTGTTCTAAGAGTGTTATATATTCATTTGCTTAACTTTATAACAAGCCTACATGGTAGAGACCAGAGTCTGCCTTACAGACTCTGAGGGCATCAGTGTGCAGGCACACAGAATCCCTTGCCCAGTGTTCACAAAGAGTAAGAGAAGGACCCTGGATTCAAACAGTTTGGCCCCTAGGCTTATGCTCTTAACCACAACACACAGGGACAGACTCCAAGACACCAGGCCGAGGCCTGAGTACTCACCAAAGTCACCCTGCTAATCAGCGGAACTCACACACAGCTCTGGCTAGCTCCAGGCTATCTTTTCTCCACCCCTCTCCCTAGAAGAACCTGAGGCGGAGGGGAAAGGCTGAAAGGGGCTGCAGGGGTCAGCAGAGGCCTCACCTGGAGGCCGTGTGGACCCGGTTTCCATAGCTGGTAGAAGGTTGTCTATCCTGCCATGCTTTTCTAGCTCTAGGTTTCTAAGATGCCGTGGACCAGGCACCAGGAAGCTGCAGGATCAAGCGCCCCCTGCTGGCTGCAGGATGTGGACATCGGCTTACCCTTGAGGTGGATGTTTGGAGGTCCATCGTCTATGAGCTGCAGGTGCTCCCAGATCCACTTATGGTAGAAGGGCGAGCTCTCAAGGTCTATCAACCTCAGGACTTCACAAATGCCCTGGACACGTAAGGGACACAAGCAGAGGGGTCAACCCCAGCTCCAAGCAGGACAGGCTTTGAAGATAAGCTCTCTTTTGTTTTACTTGCTTCTCAAGTGGTTTGAGGTCCTTTTTAAAAATGAAAATGCTATCTACTCACAATTTAAAAATTCAAATAGCTAAACAGCACGAGAACTAAAAAAAAAAAAAATCACCATTAAGGATGTTATACGTTTAAAATTTTGATATATATTGTCAAACAACCCTCTAGATACGTTAGATAAGTTTACACTCTCCCCAATAGTGCATAACAGAACCCATTGTAATACATCTGTATAGTACACTGACAACTTGGTTTTCACAGCCCTTTTAATCTTTCCTAATCCAAGAGATAAGATATGTCATTTTTCATATGCATTTCATATATTTATTAGACCTTAATTTTTTAAAAAAAATTTGGCCACATCACACAGCTTGTGGGCTTTTAGTTCCCCAATTAGGAATTGAACCCAGGCCCTTGTCAATGTAAGCATGGAGTCCTAACCACTAGAAAGTCAGGGAATTCCCAATCTTAATCTTTTTTAGTAGGAACTCTAAGAGACACATTAGGATTACTGTTCAAGATAGATTACTGTTCAAGAGATCAAACATTTTAATAAGCCCTTATTATATTCCAGGCATTGTGTTAGGAGCTTTATTCAACATTCATTCAACAAACATTTATCCACCAGGAACTGCAGGTACTAGAAAAATACACATGAGCAGTTTTCTCTCTGGAAAGACTCTAATGGGTGTTTAATCGCATCTGAATCTGTGGAGAAAACAATTTCACCATGTGTTCCCAAATGATAAACTGTTCAAAATGAGTTGATTACGGACATTAATTATGTTTGCAATGCTAGCAGAAATCATGCTCTCCAACTTTGCCCAGGCCCCAAGGACGCCCAGCCACCCAAGGCCGATTTCTCCCTCTAGTGGCATTAAGAGTAAACTATCGGAGTGGGGACAACTTTTTAAACAGCTGGCCAGGTGGGAAATAAAAATGAGGAAAAAGAGCAGTCCCTTTAGACGCGGCGGGTGCTCTTCAACTCCAGCCAGAAGGGCCACACCAGAATACACCCTGGTGTTGCCTGATCTTCTGAATATTCAGAAGCAGCCAGAAATCAGAATTTTCATGTATTACAGAATCTTCACGTTAACAATTAGATCAGGGGTTTTGCTTCTTTGCCTACTCAGGCTTTTCTAGTTGTGGCTCCAGGGCTCCAGAGCGTGTGCACTCAGTAGTTGTGGTGGGATCTTAGTTCCCCAACTAGGGGTCAAACCCACGTCCCCTATGTTGGAAGGCAGATTCCTAACCACTGGAGCACCAGGGAAGTCCCGTAAGTTGGGTTTTAACAGAGCACTGTAAGGGACTAGTCAACTCATCTGCTACTCAAGGAGCCCTCTACCTGCTGTCACTCTGTGACATCTATATTATTTTTCTCAGAATGAAATTCAAGCATCAGAAATCAGCTGTGACGCTTATTTAGAGGCAGATTTCCAGAGTTAATGAAGCAGAGTCTCTGGGATGAGGCAGGACTCTGCCTTTTTAAGAAGCACGCTAGGAGTTCTTTATGCATACCAAAATTTAAAACCTCTTCCCCTAGATCAGGCGCCCTCCAGCTTCAGTGCACATCAGAATCACTTGGAAGCAGAGGTCAGTGTTGTCAGAAGACAGAGTACTGAGCTCTCTCCTCCCAGAGTTTTGGGTTTACTAGCTCTTGCGATGGCCTAAGAATCTGAATTTTTTAGTGAGTTCCCAGGCAATGCTGATGCTGCTGGTCCAGCAACACTTCGAGAACCACTGGATAGATGATGACTGAGTGGTGTGAGCCTGTGCTAAACTAACCTCATCCTCACAGACTGTGAAGTAAGTACACAGTCTCATTTTACAGATGAAGAAATGAAGGCTCAACCAGAGTAAGAACTTTCTGTTAGTCAGGATGTCATTATCATGCTGATTAAAGTAAGTCTTGAATTTATACCCCTCGCCACTCATCTCCCTCATCTTTCCTGGCTATATAGTATCAAAAGAGCTTAGAGTTAACTGGGGGGACACATGGCCTTCCTGGCTTTGGAGGCGATCACCCCAGAATTTTAGGAAAGAGGAAGCAGAAATCAGGGAAGAGAAGGAATAGTGAATTACTTAGGTTGGCCTTCCCAGGTGGCGCTAGTAGTTAAGAACCCGCCTGCCAATGCAGGAGATGTAAGAGATGTAGGTGTGATCCCTGGGTCGGGAATATGCCCTGGAGAAGGAAATGGCAACCCACTCCAGTATCCTTGCCTGGGAAATCCCATGGACAGAGGAGCCTGGTGGGCTACAGTCCAGAGGGTCGCAAAAGAGTTGGACGTGACTTTGAGACTAAATGACACTATGCATATCAGAACTTCACCTCTTCATCATGATGAATCTATGATGAGTCTTTCTTAAATACTGGAAAAACATTTCCTTAATTTTGTTCTCTTTACAATGTAACAGCTAGAGACCCAGCCCACTGTGGAATTTAATCTGCATTATAAGTATTTTCTGTATAGCTTTCTTAAGACAGTCAGCAAAGTCATAAATCAAGACCTGACTTAAGAGTGTCTGCCTATCTTCCTTGCATACATACTTCCACTATGGCTGACTTTCAGCTACCAGTGGGAAGTCACTGAACACGGAGTTGAGAAGAGATGTGCACAGTGGTTTAGATTTCCACCACACGGATACGACAGGAAAAGTAACCTCAAGCACACAGATAATAGTAAAATGCAGTAACGCCTGGGAATGTTACGTTTTTCAGTATTAATAGCCTTGTTTTCAATATAATATATTTAATTGTAATTAAATAAATAAATTCCTGAGAACTTAACAATCAGCTCTCACCGGCCAGGAGGAGCCAGCTCCAGCACACAACCAATCTTGACCCTGCTTCTGTCCAAGGGCCCTATATTTCAAGACTCAGCCCCCACCTCACCTTCTCCAGGAAGCCCTCCTGAGAGCCTTTGGCCTTTAAAGAGTTTCCTATTCACCAAGTTTGCACTAATTGCTTGGTAACTGGCACTGACAACTTTGTCTACACACAGAATCTAGTGGAAAATATACATAAGGAGACAGAACCAGCCTTTTCCACCTTTGTATCCCTCCAGCGCCTGAACCAATGTGTCATGACCTTGGCAAAAACTTGCCAAACGTTTGTGTTGGTTTAACATGTAAAGCACAGGTATACAGGAGACACTAAAAGCCCAGGGGTAGAGTGCTGGCTCTGCCACTTACTAGCTGGGTGGCCTTTCCTAAGGCATCTTTGCCTCAGCTTCCTCAGCTGTAAACCTGGAATAATAAAACCTTCCTGGTAGAGCTCTGGTGAAGATTTATGGTGGAATGGTACTTGGTACACGGCTATTCATCAAAGCACTGTTTGAAACAGCAACTGTTGAGATAACCTAAATGTCCCTCAATTAGGGAACTGATTAGATAAATGAAAATACAACCATACAGTAAAATACTACACAATGTTAAGAGAGAATGAGTAAGTTCTTTAGGTACTGATATGGAACAACCTACAGAAACATAAAATGAAACAGCAAAGTGCAGAGAGTCTGTATATGGTGATATGACTTATGAAAAAAAGGAAAAACCACCCACATGCATTTGCCTGTGTACACAGACAACGTATGCAGAACAGAGACAAGAAACTGGTGCCAGGGGTGATCTGTGAGGAGGGATTGTCTGGGGAAGAGAGGGGAAAGGGAGACATCAGTCTTGTGAGTCTTTTGAATTTTGAACCATGTGAAGTACTACCTATTCCAAAGCAAACCAAAACAAGATTAATGATGCTAGTAGAACTCCTAGCACAAGAGTGAAGAGCCCCTCCCCAAAAGTGGTGGTTTTGATGATGAGGATGTTGGTGGTGATAACGAGCTACGCAGGGGTTTGAGCAGAGTCAACAGTTGACAGAAAGGTGGACTCAAGTCAATCCCAAGCCCCAGCTTCCGGGAAAAGGAGCCTTGGGGTCAGACAGACCTGGGTTCAACCCTGCCTCTGCCCCTGATCAACCGCGTGAACTTGAACAAGCCACTTAACACTGTCCCTTTCGTGTCTATAAAATAGGAATGATGACAATAGCAACATCCTTTGTTTACACAGTAAACACACAATAAATTTTAAATTTTCTTTTCATTATCAACCAACAGAGAAGTTGGCAAAGGACATAAAACAATTCGCAAAATACAAAATTTAGATAGTAAACAAATAGGATTAATCTCATTAGTAATCAGAAAAACTATGTAAATTAAATTCTCAAAGAGATAGTAACCGTACCTATTAAATAATTGCAAAAGACAAAATTTATATAGTAAACAGGATTAATCTCGCTAATAATCTAAAAGAATATATATAAGTTAAATCCTCAAAGAGGTAGTAACTGTCACCTATTAAATTAAAAAAACCTTTGAAAGAGTGACTGGCAGAGGTTGGTGGCACTGGCAAAGCTGTATGTTGCTGGGAGCTAGAGAAAGTGGAGCCCTCCTTCTGGAAAGCAATTTGCTCTGAGGGTCAAAAAAACGGTGATTCTAAGAAATATCACTTTTGAAAATCTATTCTGAGGGGATGAGCTCATTTTCTCTTCTTCCTGGAAAGTTTTATAATATGGTCATTATCACTTTTACAATTTTAAGATTATAATTTTTAAAAGTGATCTGGAATCCTTAAAATTTAATTGCCAAATGCATAATTTAAATATGTATCTGTAAATAAACACATAGATGAGCTCAAGGAAAGACAACCCAACACTCGCCTTCTTTCTAATGGAACAGCTCTGTATTTTAACGATCACAGAAACCCTCTGAGGGTGGGAGGCCAAAGCGTCCTTTGCTGTATGTGCTTAATCACTCAGTTGTGACTCTTTGCGACCCCATGGACTGAAGCCATCAGGGTCCTTTGTCCAAGGAATTTTCCAAGCAACTAGGATGTGGGTGCTCAGAAAAGGATGTGTTGGGACTTCCCTGGTGGTCTAGTGGTTGGGAACTCACCTTCCAATGCAGGGGGAGGGGCTCAATCCCTGCTCAGGGAACAAAGATCCCACATGCCTCATGGCCAAAAGAACAAAACATTAAAAAAGAAAAGAAACAATATTGTAACAAATTCAATATAGACTTTTAAAAAATGGTCCAGGGCAAAAAAAAAAAAAAAAAACGTATTACAAACCAGGGCTCCACCTGGTCACCTGGCCACAGGATGTCAGATTAGCCATGCTCTCCTTAGCTTCACCACCCCCACCCCAGACCTCTCACCTCACAGACAAACATGATGGAGGACGATTCTATAAAGTCCTTTGAGATCAGCTGCCCGTAGGAGAACTTCTCTACCTTCCCCAGGACTACGAGCTTCCAGAGCGTCTCATCGGACCAGGAGTGAAACAGGTCCATCTTCCTGAGGGGAAAAGCCTGTGAGACTTCCTCACTGTCTGTCACGGCAGAGGCCTAGCACTTGGAGATTCCCGGAAAGGGAGTGTGTGCTCCTGCTCTGGCAAAGGCCTGAGGTGGGCGACTTCGTACCCATCCTGCTCGTGAGCCCCGCCTGCAGCGGCCTCCTGGCACTTGTCCTTTGCTCTCCTGCCCTCTTCTTCTCAAGGCCCTGCCCTCCAACTGCTCCCCTCACTGCACCTCAGAGGCACCTGAGCTTTTGGGGCTTTGCTTCTCTTTCAATCCTCTCTCCAGAAGCTTCTTCCAGCTGAATCCCCCACTCACCTGGCTACCACTAAACTGCTCCCATTCCAAGGAATACCCAAGAGTTCCTCGCTTCAGCTGTCCTCTCTCCCAGCCCAGCAGTCCAGGCCCTGCCTCTGGTTTGGGCAGCTCATTCCAACCCGTCTCCCTCCTCCAGTCTACTGACTGCCAGTCCTCAGCCCTGGGCCAGGGGATGGCGGAGGTCAGGACCCTCTTCTTTTGGCTTGTTGGTGCCCTAAGGTGGAAGGCCCACCCCCCGATGACCACCCCTTCTTTGACCTCTAACCTAGTATACCATAAATCACAGGCTTGCCTTCCCTCATAGGTGGCCCCACTGGGCTGCTAATAAGCATCACAGATCTTTTCTCAGCTCCAAATTATGATCTCAGAACTCAGGTGACTCAGGCCTCAAGCTGGGGGTGGGGGCAATGAGCTCCATCGGGGCATCAAAGGGGAACAGGGTTGGCACCGTGTCCAAGGAGGAGAAGGGTCTGGAGACAAGGAGGAAAGCAGGGCCACCAGAGAAGGAGCTCCTCCTGGGCCAAGATTGGGCCACACACTTCCCATGAACATGGCACTGGATTCTTACAATGACCTCGGAGAGAGGAATCCTGATTCCCACTTTCCAAGGCAGGAGACGAAAGCCCAGGGAAGTGAAGTGACCTATCGAGAGTCCTGTGGCAGATAAACCTAAGAGCTGCGATCAGAACATGGCCCTATTTTTCTTCCACTGTATGAAAATATGAACTGCCCCTCCCTTCAGGACTGAGTCCGCCCTTGAAGGGCTGCAGCCCCTTCATGGGGGTGCCTCTCTTAGCTCCAGCCCGCAGAGGCCAGAGCCCTCTGCCCACCACACTTCTCTCTGCCCCTGCATCCCTACAACCTGTATTCTTGGTGCCAGCATGGATGCTGCAATTGATTTTCACTCTTTTCCTCAAGGCGAGGAACTAAAGATAATTGGATAAGCACCTGTCTGTGCCTGGCACTGTGACAACAGAGAGAAGACGATGGTGAAGAAGGCAGAGGTCCGTCCTTGCCACCGAGTTGCTTGCTTACTGTCTGATGGCGCAAGAATTATAGTTTGGATGGGGCTTTAAGGAAACACAGGGTGTGACAGAGGCACCCACTCTATTCTGGGGTGCAAGGAGGTGGCCTTAGTGAGGGAGGCGGGGCAGTGAAGCCTGGGGACTTCTAAGTCAGACATTCTGGACACATCACCATCCTGAGCTTCACTTCCTTCACTATGAACTGGGGAGAATGAGAAACAACACCGTGGGATTGAAAGTTTACATGAGAAAAAGTGGGTGGTGCAAAGGACTGAGCACCCCATCTCCCAACAAGTGTGCAAAGCATGTTACCATCCCATTAAGAAAGGGAAATTTGAGCTGCGGCCTGAAGATATAGTAGGAGTTTGCTAGACAGAAAAGTTGAAGTTGGGTGGGAGGTCCCAAAGAGCATTTCAGGCAGAGAGAATGGCACCCAGTGTTCCCCATCGGGCCGAGGACAAAGGTACCTAAGAAACACAGGAGGAAGATGCTGGCTGGTGGAGTTACCTAAAAAATTCAAACCGAAGCTGAGCGTCCTTTTTAACTTCTTGGTCCAGCTTATTCGCCAGGAAATCCTCTCGGTCGACAACCAAGAACTCCGTTTCTTCCATACAAACCACAGTGGCCCTTCTCACTGTGGAGCTGAGAGAGCCCATTTCCTGTTGAATGGACAGGAGCACAGGCAAATGAGAGGCACTCCGAGCTTTCAGTCCGCAGCCTTGATCACTTCTTCCCCGCTTCCATCTCCCCCTAGAAATCTCTCCTCCCCAGAATGCGGGTTCCCTGGCCCATCCTGTGCCCCTGCTCACTCCCTGCTGCTGTGGATCGACCCCCTGCTCCCCCACCACCCACTGCCATATGCTGCCTGTGGAAAAAGAGGCAACCAGGCTTGACCAAGGCAGGGAGAGGAAGCTGGAGAGGCCTCGCTGAGGGCTCACTGCATCTCTGGGGGTTACAGAGGGAACATACTCCTTAAAACATCACACATGAAGTGGTCGGACTTGGACATGACCAGGCCCAACTCAATTGGCACTTGACAGGTGAGGGCGTGGTGACCCACAACACGGCAGGGACTCGCACAAAGTAGAAGGTAGGACTGGGCCTGGCCTGGGGGTTCCAGCAGGAGTCCTGTCACCCCCAACCCCTCCCCAGGAGGGCAGACCCTTCCCCCGTGCTCACCCCGAAACAGCTGCCCTTTTGCAGCAACGTTGGGTGGGGATCCAGGAAGGCACTGCTGCCATCCTCGTCCTCCGTCACGGCCACCGTGCCCAGGTAGATAAAATAAAAGCTGTTGCCCCTCTGGCCCTTCTTGACGATCACACGCCTGCGACCAAACCTGGGGAAAGACCATGGCTGGTTGGTCCCGTAGCAACACAGAGTCTGGTCCCTGCCAGGAGGAGGTCTAGATGGTCCGCTCTTTGTTCTGGAGTGTGAAGGCACAGACGGGCTTCCCAGGTGGCACTAGTGATAAAGAACCCACCTGCCAGTGCAGGAGACCTAAGAGACTCGGGTTCGATCCCTGGGTCAGGAAGATCCCCTGGAAGAGGACACAGCAACCCATGCCAGTATTCTTGCCTGGAGAATTCCAAGGACAGAGGAGCCTGGCGGGCTGCAGTCCATAGGGTCGCAAAGAGTTGGACATGACTGAAGCGACTGAGCACGCACGCACACCTGAAAACATAGATGGGGCTAGAGGGACCTCAGAACTGCCCAGCCCCAGCTCCATCAAGCTTGACCTCTTCACTAACATGTGTCCAGTTCCCACCTCCATTAGACGGAAGCTTCAGGAGAATACAGGCTTTGTCAGTCTGCTTAGGCATCGAAGTAAATGCTCAATGAATGGTCATTGAATAAATGAATGAACAACTGCTGGAAGCAATGGATGAGTAGCTAAATGATTAAGAGCACTGGCTTTAGAGTCAAACTAGGATCCAAATCCTGGTTCTGCCCTTAGCTGTGTGATAGCAGGTAACTCATACCCCTCTCTGAGCCTCAGTTTCTCCTGTCTGTAAAATGGAGATGAGCATATATAGAAAGAGATGGATAAAGAGATGGATCATTTATTATGATCCCTAACAGCTCACTATGGACGGAGGTTCATGACATTGTACAGGAGACAGGGATCAAGACCATCCCCATGGAAAAGAAATGCAAAGAAGCAAAATGGCTGTCTGGGGAGGCCTTACAAATAGCTGTGAAAAGAAGAGAAGCGAAAAGCAAAGGAGAAAAGGAAAGATATAAGCATCTGAATGCAGAGTTCCAAAGAATAGCAAGAAGAGATAAGAAAGCCTTCCTCAGCGATAAATGAAAGAAATAGAGGAAAACAACAGAATGGGAAAGACTAGAGATTTCTTCAAGAAAATCAGAGAAACCAAGGGAACATTTCATGCAAAGATGGGCTTGATAAAGGACAGAAATGGTATGGACCTAACAGAAGCAGAAGATATTAAGAAGAGGTGGCAAGAATACACAGAAGAACTGTACAAAAAAGATCTTCACAACCCAGATAATCATGATGGTGTGATCACTCACCTAGAGCCAGATATCCTAGAATGTGAAGTCAAGTGGGCCTTAGAAAGCATCACTACAAACAAAGCTAGTGGAAGTGATGGAATTCCAGTTGAGCTATTTCAAATCCTGAAAGATGATGCTGTGAAAGTGCTCACTCAATATGCCAGCAAATTTGGAAAACTCAGCAGTGGCCACAGGACTGGAAAAGGTCAGTTTTCATTCCAATCCCAAAGAAAGGCAATGCCAAAGAATGCTCAAACTACTGCACAATTGCACTCATCTCACACACTAGTAAAGTAATGCTCAAAATTCTCCAAGCCAGGCTTCAGCAATACGTGAACCGTGAACTTCCTGATGTTCAAGCTGATTTTAGAAAAGGCAGAGAAACCAGAGACCAAATTGCCAACATTTGCTGGATCATCAAAAAAACAAGAGGGTTCCAGAAAAACATCTATTTCTGCTTTATTGACTATGCCAAAGCCTTTGACTGTGTGGATCACAATAAACTGTGGAAAATTCTGAAAGAGATGGGAATACCAGACCACCTGACCTGCCTCTTGAGAAATTTGTATGCAGGTCAGGAAGCAACAGTTAGAACTGGACATGGAACAACAGACTGGTTCCAAATAGGAAAAGGAGTACGTCAAGGCTGTATATTGTCACCCTGCTTATTTAACTTATATGCAGAGTACATCATGAGAAACACTGGGCTGGAAGAAGCACAAGCTGGAATCAAGATTGCCAGGAGAAGTATCAATAATCTCAGATATTCAGATGACACCACCCTGATGGCAGAAAGTGAAGAGGAACTAAAAAGCCTCTTGATGAAGGTGAAAGAGGAGAGTGAAAAAGCTGGCTTAAAACTCAACATTCAGAAAACGAAGATCATGGCATCTGGTCCCATCACTTCATGGGAAATAGATGGGGAAACAGTGGAAACAGTGTCAGACTTTATTTTGGGGGGCTCCAAAATCACTGCAGATGGTGACTGCAGCCATGAAATTAAAAGACGCTTACTCCTTGGAAGAAAAGTTATGACCAACCTAGATAGCATATTCAAAAGCAGAGACATTACTTTGGCAACAAAGTTCCGTCTAGTCAAGGCTATGGTTTTTCCTGTGGTCATGTATGGATGTGAGAGTTGGACTGTGAAGAAAACTGAGCGCCGAAGAATTGATGCTTTTGAACTGTGGTGTTGGAGAAGACTCTTGAGAGTCCCTTGGACTGCAAGGAGATCCAACCAGTCCATTCTGAAGATCAGCCCTGGGATTTCTTTGGAAGGAATGATGCTAAAGCTGGAACTCCAGTACTTTGGCCACCTCATGCGAAGAGCTGACTCACTGGAAAAGACTCTGATGCTGGGAGGGATTGGGGGCAGGAGGAGAAGGGGACAACAGAGAATGAGATGGCTGGATGGCATCACTGACTCAATGGACGTGAATCTGAGTGAACTGCAGGAGTTGGTGATGAACAGGGAGGCCTGGCGTGCTGCGATTCATGGGGTCGCAAAGAGTCGGACACGACTGAGCGACTGAACTGAACTGAACTGAACTGAATAGCTCACTACCCAACTAAGAACTTTTAGAGCAGAGGTAGCCAGGTTCAAAGCAAACTAAGAGTTCTTAAGCTCAGAGGAGGATAGTTTCTATATTTCAAATGCAAGTTCAGACCACACCTCTTTTAATATTTATTCATCCATTCAATAAGTTAGACAAATACCAGTGGTGTCTACCAGGCATAGTGATTAAGGACACAAATCTTGTTCTCAAAATTACAGTTAAGTACAGGAAGTAAATAAGATTTTAAAATGCTTTAAAATGAGAATTCCCTGGTGGTTCAGCGGTTAGGACTTTACACTTTCACTGCCTGGGTTCAGTCCGTGGTCAAGGAACCAAGATCCTGCAAGCTGCAAGGCACGGCCAAAAAAAAAATTACTTTAGGAGAGGCTAATTCAGAAGCACAGAGAAAGGGCACTTAACCCAATTTAGGAAGACCAGAGAGGCCTCCAGGATAGTGAGTGGAGTCATCGAGGGCGACAGAGAGATGGAAGAGACTCCTAGGCAGAGGGACCACCATGTCCAAAGGCAGAGAGAGCTGGAAGCCTGCACATTCAGAGAAACAGCAGTAAGCTCCAGCAGAGGGGACAATGTACAAACCACAGGCTTCATCAACAGAGGAAAGAGGAGACAGCCCAGATAACAGTGACTAGATTGGAGAAGGCAGGCATATTCAGCCGGGAAAGAAGACTCTGGGGATAAGAGAACACAGGCCAGCCTTTATTCCAGGGTAGACCCTCAGAGATCATCCAGCTCATCCAACATTTGCGGGGTGAAGAAAGATCTCTCTTATAGCAGATATCTGTTTCTTTTTTTTTTTTTTGCTGTCCAGCATCTGGTCACCGTTTTCCACCCGCTGGTTTTTGGTTTTCTTGGTTTAATTTCTTTTTGGCTGTGCTAGGTCTTTGTGTCAGTGCCTGGACTTCTCCTTGCAGTGGCTTCTCTTTTTGTGGAGCATTCTCATTCTTGTGTGCTTCTCTGGAGCACTGGCTCAGTTGTGGCGTACGGGCTTAATTGTTCCACGGCCTGTGGGATCTTCCTGGACCAGGGATCCCACACAGAACAGAGACTGTGCACTGCATTAGCAGGCAGATTCCTAACCACTCAACCACCAGGGAAGTCCAGCCCTGATTTTACTTTAGGGGAAACACCTTTTCTTGACTCTCAGGCAATCAGAATATCACTGACCAATTGGTGATTCAAGTGAGGTCAATCTGGTTCAAAAAAAACTAATCCCAAGGCTCTGACTTAACTGGGAAGAGGTAACTCCTTTGTCCAATGGACTGAACGTGGACAGATGGAAGCCTGGAGCTGTGGCTGTCGTAGGGGCTGGCTACATGAAGTGGGAGTCTCAGCCAGAGACCTTCCTTTGCATTTGTATTTGCATAAGCTGCTTATGCAAATGAAGTGCCAAGAGATGGAGAGAGACAGACACAGACTGTGGGTCACTGGTGACACTAAGCCCCTGGATCCAGCTGAGCCTGAAGCTGGAGGACTATCCCAGGACTTTTCAGATATATGAGCCATCAACACATTTCCCTAGGCTGGATTTTCTGTCACTTTCTAGTGGAAGAATCCTATTTGATCTGCTAACCCCCAGTCTCAGAAATAACAAGCAACCAGCAGAGAGCTTTAATAATCATGACCTCCTGATGTTCACAAAAAACCTGGAGATTTCATATTATTGTCTTCATTTCCCCCATGGGAATTGTAGGCTCAGAAAGGTTAAGTGGCTTGCCTGAGGTCACACCAGGGCAGATGGGACATTAAATTCCAGAGCTTCTGGGCCTGTGCTTCTTTTTCTTTCTGTGACACCATTCTGCCTGCTATCAAATCTTACAGTTAAGACAGCAGTGATACCCTCTCTTCTCCCCTGGACTGGAGCAAAGAAGATGGTTCCCCCTGCCTGCAATGTCCTGTTTACAACTCCACCTGTCAAATCTACCTGCTCAAATGCTACCTTTTCTGTGAAACTCCCTTGGCCATGTCAGCTGGAAGGTTACCTCTCTTCCCTGGCTTTTATTATCTGTGAGATGGACCCTGCATTGGTAATGAAGGGTCCATTTAGTTAGTGGTGGTTATGCCCTAGACTGTGACCTCTATGAAGCTTCCTTCATAGAACACAAACCTATAGTGAGCTTGCTGCTACTGTTAAGTCACTTCAGTCGTGTCCGACTCTGTGCAACCCCATAGATGGCAGCCCACCAGGCTCCCCCGTCCCTGGGATTCTCCAGGCAAGAACACTGGAGTGGGTTACCATTTCCTTCTCCAGTGCATGAAAGTGAAAAGTGAAAGTGAAGTCACTAAGTCGTGACCGACTCTTAGCGACCCCACGGACTGCAGCCTACCAGGCTCCTCTGCCCATGGGATTTTCCAGGCAAGAGTACTAGAGTGGGGTGCCATTGCCTTAAGATTTTCAAGACAAGTCTTACCTCAAATATTCTACTAGGCTGCCCCCCTGAGGCCACTGAAATTTCCTGGAAATAATGTGGAAATACCACAAAAGCACCTCTTAGGCTTCTCTACAACAAGGGATTTACTCGGTCCTTTCTTTGTGTCATGGACCAACTGACAATCTGGTAAATGCTTCACAAAACAATGTTTTAAATGTACAAAAGAAAATATAGCAGAATTACAGTCAACAAAAATCTAAGTTTGTGATACAGCAATATATCTGCCTCTTTCTGCAAAACAAGAGCTAGCAACAGACCTAATAACTACCATCTTTTCAAAGATGTGATAAATGTAAATTGGCTTTTGAGAAATCTGCAACATCTTAAATATGTGATAATATCTCTAAGTTCTTTTGGTTAAAAAAATTATATGGTGGTTTGTTACCTACATTCATGACTGAAGGAAATGATAAACTTAAGAGGGCAATGAAAAAAGATATAATATTTTTTCTCATCCAAGTTCACAGACCCTTTCCTAGTTGTTCCTACCTGGATGAAGTACCTCATCTGTGATCCCTTCTGGCTTTTAAGGTCTGAATTTGAGTCTCAGCTCTGCTACTTATTTAGGGGGTGAACTCAGATGAGTCATTCCCCTCACTTTGCCAACAAAGGTCCATCTAGTCAAACCAATAGTTTTCCCAGTTGGTGTGTGAGAGTTGGACTATAAAGAAAGCTGGCCACCAATGAATTGATGCTTTCATATTGTGGTGCTGGAGAAGACTCTTGAGAGTCCCGTGGACAATGAGGAGATCAAATAGATCAATCCTAAAGGAAATCAACCTTGAATATTCATTGGAAGGACTGATGCTGGAGCTCCAATACTTTGGCCACCTGATTCGAAGAGTCGACTCATTGGAAAAGGCCTTGATGCGGGGAAAGATTGAGGGCAGGAGGAGAAGGGGGTGACAGAGGATGAGATGGTTGGATAGTATCACCGACTCAACAGACATAAGTTTGAGCAAACTCTGGGTGGGAGATAGTGAAGACAGAGAAGCTTGGCATGCTTTAGTCCATGGGGTTGCAAAGAGACGGACACAACTAAGCCACTGAAAATCAACAACAACAAATTCCCCCAACCCACCCACAGCCTTAGTTTTCTCATCTGAAGACAGAGAGAATTGGACCATATCCTTTCTGAGGTTCTAACTAGATCCTCTCCAGACTCAGTGGCTCCTTAATTCTGAGCAGATTCTCAATAAATGGCTGAGATACAGCATGCTGTAGTCATATAACAGTGAGCATGAAGGTGAAATGGCAGATGGTTTCTCACAGCCGACACCCCACAGAGGGGCTGGTGGACCCAACGTGGCCTTCGCAGCCGGGCCCTTCTTGCACGGCCCAGCCCCAGCCCAGGGGCCAAGGGGCAAGCCCCTCACTGACCGTTCAAAACGCATGACCTTGGCCAGGAGCAGCTGCAGGGGCTCCGAGTAGTTCCGGTAACTGTCCAGAACCTGCAAGAGGTTGCAGAGCGACTGGATCTCATGCTCTGCCCTCCAAGCAGGCTGCTTCTGCGTGATCTGAATGGCCCTTGGAGGGAAGTGACCCTGGGGGGAGAGAGAGCCAAAGTGATGCAGAGGACCCAGCAGTTGCCCCCAGAGGCTGGTGGGCAACTCCCCACATTCCTGCCCCCAGCCTTTCCCACTCCTACACAACAGTGGCTAACACATGATGAGGCATCTTACACACACCATCTCGCTGCATCTTTGCCCAAAGAAGCGTGACGCGATTATTATCCCCATTTGACAGATGCAGACACTCAGGCAGGACTGTGACCTATAACTGCTACATGCCAACGCCTGTTTCCCCAACTACTGACCAAGAACCGCTGCTGTTCACTGACCCCACCAGTCTGTAATGGGGCTCCCTGGGCCCATTCGACACATTCCACTCTTGGGTCAAGGGAGATGTCCCTTGCCTCAGCCTGTACCTCAGCAAGCCTCAGGAGCCTAAGGAACAAAGAGAACCTACAGAGACTCTCAGCTAACCCTCCTAAGCCAGGACTCATGAACCGAGAGCGGGCAGATCCAGGCATTCGCCCACCACTCCCACCTGCCAGGGAAACAGTGTGGTGATATTTGTTTGTATTTGGCTGCACTAGATCTTAGTTGTGATGTGTAGGGTCTATTAGTCTCGGCACGTGCAATCTAGTTTTCCCAACCAGGAATCGAACCCGGGCCCCGTGCAACAGGAGCAAGGAGTCTTAGCCACGGGTCCACCAGGGAAGTCCCAGGAGAAAATATGAACTCCTACCACAGCCTGGGGCCCCACGTGGTCTGACTCCCTACCTGCCGACTGCCCTCCACCCGTGCCTCCTGCCGCTCTCCTTCTTTCTCTGGTCTCCACCCGTCTTTTGCCTGTGCCAGGCTCACTCCTCTCTCTCAGGCTTTGCTTGGACTGTTTCCTCTGCCTGGAATGTTCCTCCCCTGGATTTTCACAAGAATATGGCTGCCACTTCCTCCTCTATTCTGCTCTCAGCTCATATGGTGCCACATCCTCAGAGACTCCCTTCTGGATCATCTGAGCTAAAACAGCAGGGCCCCTCCCAGCACTCTGTAAGCTCAGAATCATTTTCTTCAAAGCATTTAATACTTTCTGAAATGATCTTACTCTTTTTTGTTAAAGTAAAAGAAAGTGAAAGTCGCTCAGTCATGTCCGACTCTTTGCAACCCCATGACTATATAGTCCATGGAATTCTCCAGGCCAGAATACTGGGGTGGGTAGCCTTTCCCTTCTCCAGGGGATCTTCCCAATCAGGGGATCAAACCCTGGTCTCCTGCATTGCAGGTGGATTCTTTACCAGCTGAGCCACAATGAAAGCCACCCCCACCTTTTTTTTTTCAACCTCATGGACTGGAGCCTGCCAGGCTCCTCTGTCCATGGAATTCTCCAGGCAAGAGTACTGGAGTGGGTTGCCATGCCTTTCTCCAGGGGATCGTCCCAACTCAGGATCGAACGTGGGTCTCCTGCATTGCAGGCAGATTCTTTACTGTTTGAGTCACCCAGGAAGCCCCCTTTTTTGTTAAGGTATATATTATGTCATTTTCCCCACCCTAAACACACACACAAATCTTGAACTCCATTGTCCAATATGGTAGCCAACAGCCACATGTGGCTATTTAAACTAAATTAAATTTAAAAATTAGTCCCGGAATTCCCTCGTGGTCCAATGGTTAAGAATTCACCTTCCAATGCAGGGGACAGGGGTTCGATTCCTGGTCCAGGAAGATTCCACATGCCCTGGAGCAACAAAGCCTGTGCACTCAACTATTGAGCCCACGCCCTCGAGTCCGTGCTCAGCAGCAAGAGAAGCCACTGCAGTGAGAAGCCCACACATCGCAACTAGAGAGTAGTCCCCGCTTGACACAACTAGAGAAAGCCCAGGCAGAGCAACGAAGACCCAGTGCGGCCAATGAATGAATAAATAAAATTAGAATAAAAAAAATTAGTCCCTCAGTCCCACTAGTGACAAGCTACATGTAGTCTCAATGGCTACATGAGTCTGCTGACTACTGTACTGGATAACGCAGACTACTAAACATTTCCATTGTCACTGAGAGTTTGATTGAACAAAGGTGTTCTAGAACATAAGCCCCAATATAAACACAATAAGGACTTCATGGTGGTCCAGTGGTTAACACTTCACCTTCCAACGAAGAGGGTACGGATTCAATCCCAGGTCAGAGAGCTAAGATCCCACTTGCCTCGTGGCCAAAAAACAAAAAAGACGCAAAAATATTGTAACAAATTCAACAAAGACTTTAAAAATGGTCCACGTGAAGAAAATCTTTTTAAAAAATAAACACAACAGCCAGCATCTTACATAACAGTAACTGTCTTGAAGCAAAAAGAAAGTGGGTCATGATGAGAATTCTGGTCATCACACCAGGAGCTCGGAAGCCGAGCACATCCACTCGGAAAGGTAGTGTAGCACAGTGGTTAAAAGCATACAGGCTTGGGTACCAGATGTTGGGTTTGAACTTGGTCCTGCTACTTCCCAGCCAGCTTTGTGTCCTGCACAAGTCTCTTCTCCCGGAGACCCAGTTTCCCTGTCTGATAATAACAGAAACTATATGGGCAAACCAGAGTTAATGTTGTCAAGGGCTTACAACATGCCTGATGCAGAGCAAGTGTTATGGAAATGTCACGGTTTCTTTTATGGTCCAAATCCAGTCCTTCTTACTGTCAATAACCCATTAAGACTTCTATTATAGGGTCTATTTATGGCAAAACACAGATGCCTTTGGCTTCTATGAATCAGGCTCACTTGGGGCCCTAATTCCTCCAGGAAATCCTTGTTACCACCCTCAATCCTTGAGACCCCCTTCTGTGGATTCCTACAGATTGTTATTTAACTTTCTGAGTAAGTTCCATCACCTTAACTCCCATTAGCTGCTTAAGGGTAGGTGCGAATATTACAGTCATCCTTGTTCCTCGTATCCACTCGGGTGGGGCAGGGAGGAGTGGACTGGTTCCAGAACCCCTGTCAATACTAAAATCTGCTGTTGCTCAAGTCCCTCCCTTAATATGGTATAGTATCTGTATGTCCTCCTATATACTTTAAATCATTTCAAGATTACTTAAAATACCTAACGCAATGTAAACCCTACATAAATGTCATAAATACAATAAATAGTCACTGCCTGCAACTATTTATTCCAATTTTGCTTTTTGGAACTGTCTGGAATTTTCCTTTTCTGAATATTTTCTACCTATGGTGGGTTGGATCCGAGGATGTGGAACCTGCTACAGAATTACAGGGAGCTGACTGTATCCCCCGCCACAGACACAGACCGAGGCCGACCTAAGGAGCTCAAAAAAGTATCTGGAATGAAGAAAAGGAAGTACCACTCAAACACAGCCCCAACTGTTTCTCAAACACCATTTCTCAGCACCGTCAATTTCACTCACTGCAGGCCAGCCATTCCCTCACTGTGGTCCTCTAGCACAGCAGTCCCTAACCTTTTAGGCATCAGGGCCTGGTGTCGTGGAAGACATTTTTTTCACAGACCAGGTCAGGGGGATGGTTCAGGTGATAACGCGAGCGATGAGGACTGATGGGGAATGGCAGCTGAAGCATCACTTGCTCGCCCACCACTCACCTCCTGTTGTGTGGCCCAGTTCCTAACAGGCCATGGACGGTAGCGGTCCACAACTCTGGGGTTGGGGACTCCTGCTCCAAAGTACAGGAGGGATAAAGGAAAATAAGAGGGGCCGTCCATAATCCTGGCACACAGAATGAGCCATTAACATGTGGCATTTGTGCGTGTGTGTGTACATGTGCGTTCAGTCGTGTCTGACTCTTTACGACTCCATGCACTGTAGCCCCCCAGCCTCCTATGTCCATGGAATTTTCCAGCCAAGAATACTGGAGTGGTTGTCATTTCCTTCTCCAGGGGATCTTCCCGAGCCAGGGACCAAACTCACATCTCTTGCATCTTCTGAATTGGCAGGTGGATTCTTTCCCACTGTGCCACCTGGAATTCTTGCTTCCTGCCTTTTTCCTACGTATAAATAAAATTTTTGAAACTAACAAAATATAATGACTATTTTCCATTAAAAACCAGAACAATAGATAGTTAAAATCCTCTTGTACCATGTCACACCTAATCCAGACCTGCTCTCCACCACTGGAATTAATCATTTATATATGCTATTTTTTATTATATTTATTTTTGACTCTGCTGGCTCTTCACTGCTGCGAGTGGGTTTTCTCTAGTTGCAGTGAGCAGGGGCTACTCTCTAGGTGCAGTGCGCGGGCTTCTCATTAAAGCGGCTTTTATCATTAGGGAGCACGGGCTCGATAGTTGTGGCACACGGGCTTAGTTGTTCCGAGGCATGTGGGATCTTCCCAGATCAGGGATCGAACCCGTGTCTCCTGTATTGGCAGGCAGATTCTTTACCACTGAGCCACCTGGGAAGCCCTATGTATATTATTACAAACTTATACATGTGCCCACAGAGTACATATAGAATGATTTTGCTTTTATTTACACAAATATTAAGACTGCTGACATTGTTTATGCAACTTACTTTTTTTTTCACTCAAAACTATGTTTTAGAAATGTGCCTGTTGTTTCCAGCATCTCACAAATGGTATAATAAATGAGTCTGTGATTCTAAGCCTTGATAATTCTTAAGATTTTTTTGAGAAGTTTAGTATTAGTAGAGTCCTAATATGGACTATACTCAAGTTTAGTTTTCAAGTGTTATCCTGAGAGACAGCTTATATATGTATAAATATGTGTATCAGCTTGATTGATACATAATTTATATATGATTCACCACTGAAAGTGTCCAGATCAATTTTTAGTGTATTCAGAGTGGTACAGATATCACTACAATGGATTTTAGAGCTTTTGAATCACCCTAACAAGAAACCCGGTACCCATTACCAGTCACTCAAAGGGCAGGTTGGATGGCATCACCGACTCAAAGGGCACGAGTTTGAGCTAGCTCTGGGAGATGGTGACGGACAGGGAGGCCTGGCGTGCTGCAGTCCGTGGGGTTGCAAAGAGTCGGACACGACTGAGCGACTGAAGAACAACAACAAAAGAGCAGGTTTTAAAAAAAAAAAAAAGTGAAGTCCCTCAGTCGTGTCCGACTCTTTGCGACCCCATGGACTGCAGCCTACCAGGCTTTTCCATCCTTGGGATTCTCCAGGCAAGAGTACTGGAGTGGGTTATTCTCCATCTCCATGTTGGAGACAGAGCCAGAGAGGCCTTGCCTATAAGGTGGACTTACCCTCTGCGTCCTCCTCTCTCCTGCTGCTGCTATGCACAGAATTGCCCACATCTCTAGAGCTCTGTGGCCCTCAGAAAGACCCCTAGTTTCTCCCATCTGAAGGGCAAAACTTGGGTAACCTTTCATGGCCAGCGTCAGACACTGTCTGGTCTTGAAATCTGAAGAAACTCAGAATTTGGATGATTTACTGTGCTTCACACATAATGGGACATGAGAAACTGGATTATGCCCAGTGGAGGCAGGCAATAGAAGCCACACCTTGATTCCAAGGGAGGAGAGGGGAGCAGAGCGATCCAGGTGGCCCTGTACCTGTTAGAAAGCTCTGTGCTCCCTGCTCTTCCTGAGAGGAAAACCAGCGTGGCTGCTCCAGGCCATGGTTGAGTCAGGTCTATGGGGGTGAGAACTGCAGATCTTTCCTATAAATAGCGAAGCCCCTTTAAAGTTGATATTAAATTTCAAATTTTAATTTAATATCCAGGATTTGTTGGAGAGAAGCTGGGAACATAATAATGCTTGAAATTCGGAGAACAAATCGCACAGGCCAAGTCACACGATGCTGGGAAAGATGGAAGGCAGGAGGAGAAGGGGACAACAGAGGAGGAGATGGTCGGATGGCATCACCAACTCGATGGCCAGGAGTTTGAGCAAGCTCCAGGAGATGGTGACAGACAGGGAAGCGTGCTGCAGTCCACGGGGTCACAAAGTCGGACACAACTGAGCGACGGAACAACCGAACAACAACCACAAAGTCGCGTGAAGGCATTCCCTCCTCAGGTGGCCACCCAAGCCCAGGGTGAGGACAGACGTGCCCAGCACCTCTCGGAAAGTCTGGGGAGTTCACACACAGGTCAGGGCTTCTCCCGCCTCACTGGTTATTTCTCCTGTCTGCAACTCTCACATCCTCTGCTTCGCCTTCCACTCTTTCCCACTGGTCCAAGCGCAGGAGATCTCCCCCGCTGGTTCGGCTCAGCTATAAAGCAACAGTGTGGACTTCCCTGCTGGTCCAGTGGTTAAGAATCCGCCTGCCAGTGAAGACAACATGGGTTCGACCCCTGGTCGAAGAGAAGATCTCAGATGCCAGGGAGCAACTAAGCCTGTGCACCGCAACCACAAGCCTACGTGCCCAGAGCCTGTGCTCTGCAACAAGAGGAGCCACCGCAATGAAAAGCCCACGCACTGCAGCCAGAGAAAAGTCCATGCACAGCCAAAAATCTAATTAAAAAGTAATAACAATAATAAAGTAAAATTTTAAAAATAATGAATATTAAAATAAATAAAGCAACAATGGGTTCAGGGTGGGGGGGGGGGCTCACAGTCTTGGGATGCCAGAACTGAAAGGGACCACTGAGAGCAACTATTTCATGGGTGAGGAAGCTAAGTGGCTAGCTCGGGATGGCACACTGGGTTGGTAGCAGAACTTGATCTGAACCCAGCAGTCCTGACACCCAGCCCACAGCTTCTCTGAGACTATGAGGCAGAAAAAAAAAATTCCCAGCAGAAGGTCAGAGCTTTCTATACATACCGACTCTGCAACGAAGTCCATAGTATCAAATGTGATTCGGCCTTCTTTCTTCTTCTGGAAAAAAACAAAAACAAAAAAAGGAGAGGAAGGAGAATCAGCCAGACTGCTTCTAGAATTTTGCATTGAGACCCTTCTGCGTAACTAGACCACCATGCAAGGCAGGCAGCCTTGAGAAATGCCCACCTCTGCTCAAAAGCCCAACTCTACACAAGACTTGGGACCAGAACTGACAATATGTTATTATGGAGGCAGAGAGAGAGAGAGCAGGGGTGGGGAGAGGGGAAGGAGGACAAAGAGAGGGTGGAGGGGAAGCCAAAAGAGGAAACAGAAGCAAAAGAGAAAGGGAGGGAAGTACAGTAAGTCCCCTACATTCCGAGAGCACCTTTGTAAGTCCAGTTTGTTCTAAGTCCAACAAACAGCCTGGAAACCCAACTAACACCATCAGCTGCATAGTACTGTACTGTAATAGGTATGTAATACTTTCCACACAAATAATGCCTAAAAAACAAACAAAAAAATACAGAAAACATTTTTAATCTGACAGTACAGTATCTTGAAAAGCACAGTAGTGCAGTGCAACAGCTGGCACAGAGGGGCTGGCATCGAGTGAACAGGCAAGAAGAGTTACCTACTGGAGGAGGAAGAGGAGGTGGGAGATGGTAGAGCTGAAGGGTGTCAGCAGAAGGAGACAGAGGGCCAGCTGCAATTTCACTCACATCTGACATTGATGGGATGCACGTATGCACCTTTGAAAGTTCACAAATTGAAGGTTTCTTCGTAGGGAACTTACTGTATGGAAGGGGAAAGAACGAATAGAAAGAGGGATAAAAAAGGAAGGAACAAATGAAGCCTATCTTTGCTAAGTGCCTATAGCAAGCCAGGCACGGCTTATTTTATTCCATTTCATCATCAGGACAAAGCAGGTAGTACTGAGCAGCCCCGCTGGGGATGTGAAGTGGGTGAAGGAAGTTGCCCAAGAATCACACAATGAAACGGTCCTGGCCTAAAGGATGGCCAGGGAGAAGAGGTGTAGGAGGTCTTAGGGATGAGCTAATCCAACCCTATTTCCTAACAGATGCAGGGAGGATGTGGAAAGAGTAGGGAAAGGGGCAGAGAAAGAGGGAAAATGCTATGATGGGGGAGAAGAAGGGAAAACAGGGACAAATAAGGCCCTGGCCACCATCCCGTGCTACACTAGGGAAAGTGGAAAGTGAAGTTGCTCAGTCATGTCTGACTCTGTATGACCCCATGGAATTCTCCAGGCCAGAATACTCAAGTAGGTAGCCTTTCCCTTCTCCAGGGGATCTTCCCAACCCAGAGATGGAACCCAGGTCTCCCGCATTGCAAGCAGATTCTTTACCAGCTGAGCCACACTAGGACCCTCATTCGTTTCTCTGAGCACACCTCACTCCTCCCCCAGAGCCCACTTGGATCCCTGTCTTCCTCCATTTATAGTTTGTGCATTCGTCTGGTGCTTCTCAGGGAGGCTGATGAAAGAAAGATGTAGTATTCACAGAGGTCTGGACTCATATATTTCACTGAAAACTAGTCTATGGCTCTCTGCCTGACGCTACTCCCTAGCCCGCCGGGTTCCCTGCCCGGAAGCTGTATGACCCCCATAGGCTGGCCCATCCAGACAGGGCAACGTTGTTAAGTTTATCCTCGCACTCCCTTGATGACAAGCCTGTCATCTGGTCTTCAGCTTCCAGGTGCCCAGGCATCACCCCAAGTCTGGTAACCCAGAGACTCCTGGTCTCCAGGGCCCTTCCCTTCACCACCGTGTGACAGCCTGTACCAGAATGTCCTTCCTGAGGTTACGGTTCTCCTACTCTATCCCTTCTCATCTCAGGGCAGAATCTGGCTGCAGACTTGTTAGCAGCATAGCATAGCATCTTCAAAACATGTGAATTTGAATGTCTTTAGATGGGGCAAATCCTTCTCCTCCAGCTGCCCCCAGGTGCCTACTTCCTGCTACATCTTCAACTCAGCCACGGACACACAGTTACATTACCTGCTGTCCCCTTAGAGCCCAATCTAAGACACTTCCCTGTCCCCCATCACCACCCCTCTGTGACCCCCTCATTGGCTGCTAGCCTTCAGAAACCATGCTGGGAAATACTTCGGAGGGAATCACCAGATGTAGTGGGGGAGGTGGGGCTGGGTCTAGTCACTTTTGGCAAACAGGACTCTGGGTAGGGTTTGTCCAGGAACTGGATGAGGAAACTTTGGAGCCCCGGATAGTAATGAACACACCTTTGGGGACCCAGAACAACTTAACAGAAAGGTGAACTTTTTTGAGCCAAAAAGGGCCTCAGGATCCACTGGTGAGATAAAATATCTGAAATTGAGACCTTCTAGAAAATCTAGAAAGCATGGTCACCAGGATGGCCCTGCAAATGTCTCCTTCTTGTCCAGATGGAGGGACAGGACAGAAGGAAAGAAGGCAGACAAGATGAAGTTGGGAGGTACGTGGGAAATCCTGGCTCCATTGTGACTCCCAGGATTCTTCTGGCCGTTTTGATCGCCCTTGGAAAGGAGATGGCTCCTTCCCCACTCCTGATGCTTCTCTCCATGTGGAGGGAGTTGTACTAGGAGAACATGACTAGCCCTGCTCCTTTCACATTGAGAGGGAGTAACTTAAAACTCTCTGGTGAATCTCGAAGAAGAAATAGACCACAGTCACCCCCACCTCCCTCCCTTCGAGCCCACATTACGCTCTGCCCATCTCTGCTATGAAAAGAGGGCAGGAAACCCAGCTACTGCAGTGGAGGCCTGCCTTGGCCCAACACTGCCCCGACTGGGGTCGTCGGTAACACTGTCTCATTCTGGGGTTTAGTATTAGGTAATCATCTGGCTTGATGACACCCAATGTGAGTTTCATCATCAATACAAGTGGCAGCCGGTTCTCCCAGCTGTTTCATCCTTTGTCTTCTCTCTCAGTTGATTCAGAACCTGGGCTGGGAAGTGAGGTGCTATTTGTTGGACCCCTTTAAACCCTCTTATAAACCTGCTAAGCCCAGCAGCTTACATCCCAGAAAGAGAAGATAGGGTGCTTTCTGTGAGCAGTCTCAATGATCTGATATTCCCGAAATCCCCTGAGGCCTTGACGGAACATTTTACACACTCGGTTCATCATGATGATGTCCATGGAGAGGTGGTACAGACCCTGTGGAAACAAAACAAACACGATCCCTGGAAACCAGCTGATTTCAACAGCCAACAGCAAGCTGGATAGTGCTGAGCAAGGTGAAATGTAACAGGATTAAATGCAGTGCTGCTGCTGCTGCTGCTACTGCTAAGTCGCTTTAGTCATGTCCGACTCTGTGCGACCCCATAG
Organism: Bos mutus; assembly: GCF_027580195.1. NCBI lineage: Eukaryota > Metazoa > Chordata > Mammalia > Artiodactyla > Bovidae > Bos > Bos mutus. The sequence continues at coordinate 49,433,486 of NC_091629.1, read as the reverse complement.
ACGGCAGCCCAGCAGGCTCCCCCGTCCTTGGGATTCTCCAGGCAAGAACACTGGAGTGGGTTGCCATTTCCTTCTCCATACCTACATCTTCAGGAAGTTTTCAAGTCTGCTGAAATCCTATTGGTAGCTTGAAATTGACCAGTATGGGAGTATTTATGCCCTAGAAACTGGCAACTATTATCGATGGGGCATCTCCCTCTCCAGGAGCCAGGTGTTGAAATATTCACCAGCCCGGCTTTAGTTAAGTCCTTCACTTCAGTCCGATAATGTGCACAAGTAACCGCAGGCAGTGAGGGGTGATAGGGAAAGCCTGCAAGCTGAACTCCGATGGATCTGCAGGAGATGCAACACTGTTGGCTCTGAAGACAAAGGGAGGGGCCCTGAGGCAAGGAATGTGGGTGGTCTCTAAAAGACAGGAAGTCAAAGAAACGAATTCCTTCTTCCATCCTCAAGAATGGAACACAGACCTGCTAACATCTGGATTTTAATACGTGCCAGACTTCCAGCCTCCCTCAGATAATAAATGCGTGCTCTGGGTACTTCCCTGGTGATTCAGTGGTTAAGACTCCATGCTTCCACAGCAGGGGCCATGGGTTCAATCCCTGGTCAGGGAACTAAGATCCCACGTGCTGCGCAGTGTGGCCAAAAAGTGTTGGTTGCTCAGTTGTGTCTGACTCTTTGTGACCCCATGGACTGTATCCTGCCAGGCTCCTCTGTCCACGGGATTCTCCAGGTGAGAATACTGGAGTGGGTTGCCATTTCCTTCAGCCAAAAAATTAAAAATAAACATGTGTTGTTCTCAGTCACTAAACTGTGGTACAGCCCTCAAAGAGAAAACTCATGTAGCACTAATCCAAGAGAGGCCATCCTGTCTTTTCTCTGGAATTTGGATTTGGAGCTGGGAACAAATCTCTCCATCCCAGTGTGAACTGAGGATTAAGGGAGTCTTCCTCTACCTGCCAAGTAGGCATGGGTAACAGGGAAGCAAGTTCAACATCAAAGAGACAAACCTAGATTATAACACAATCTCCACATCAACTCACCCAGTTTCCTCAAAAAGTCAATCTCGCGAGGAAAAAAATAAAGTATGAGGGATGTTCTAGACTAATAATACTCCAAACAAGTACAAAACATGAACCCTGGCTGGCTCCTGGTTCATAACAACAAGCTGTGAAAGCTATGTTAGGGGCAGATAAGAAAACTCCATTCGATAAAGTCACAGGACTGGACATGGCACTAGCGTGTGTCTGGATCACTGTGGGTAAAACACCTTTTTTCCGAGTGGAGAAAAGGTGAAATGAGCTGCCATGTATGAAACCACTTTGAAAAATGGGCCGCACACGGCAGCTGCTTATGGATGCACACGTTTGTAATAAAATTGTAACATACAGAGAGGAAAGAGACACATCGGCTTCTGGAAAGTGATTGCCAGTGAGAAAGGGAGTGCGACGGTGAGGCACTTTGTCTGTAACTATAATACTTTTTAAAAATATTTATTTTTCTGCTCTGGGTCTTAGTTGCAGCATGTGGGATCTGGTTCCCTGACCAGGGATTGAATCTAGACCCCTTGCATTGGGAGCATGGATTCTTAGCCACTGACCACAAGGGAAGTCCCAGTAACTGAACAATTTTTTAAAAAATCATATATCTAAAGGAAATATGGGGAAAAGCTTTATCAATACAATTTAATATTTATTGGGAATTCCCTGGTGATCCAGAGGTCAGGACTCTGCACTCTCACTGTGGGCACATGTTTGATCCCTGGTCTGGGAACTAAGATCCCACAAGCTGCGTAGTGTGGCCAAAAAACAATAACAAAATTTTTAAATAAAATTAATATTGATCGAATACAATTGGCCATTGTCAGGCACTATTCTAAGCCTGTTACATGTATTGACTTACTGAACCCTCAACAATAAATCAGTGCAGTAGGTTACTAATGTTATCATTACCCTTTACAGAAGAGAAAAGAGGCACAGCAAATCAAGTAACCTGCCTAATACTATTATTAGTCACATGACTAATAGGTGATAGGGATTGGGGGGATTGCTTTGTTTTTGAACAGTTTTGTTTTTTTTTAAAGTTGCATCTATTTATTTATTCATTCGGCCGCCCAGCATGGCATGTGGAAACTTAGTTACCCAACCAAGGATAAGATCCCACACCCCCTGCACTGGAAGCTCAGAAGTCCCAGTGATAGAGATTTGAACCCAGGAAGTCTGGCTCCAGAGTCCATAAGTTTAATCTATTACCCTACCCTGACGCTGGGCATTATTCTCTCTCAATCTCCTACTAGTAAGAAGGGTGAGTTCAGAGCAGTTCTTAGGGGCTCCAAGTGCAGCCAATGCCAAGGGCAGAGCAGGCTGCAGGGCAGGGGTGAGAGTTCAGTCTTTCTGAAGCCTAATCTGAAACTCTCTCCTTTGCAGCTCCAACAGGTACAGGGCGGCCTTGTTTATCCCAGGCCACCTCCTATGCCTGCATCTCCCTTTTCCAAAATACCTATCTGTTCAATCCTCCACTCTTCCTCCCAGGGCCCTTGACACTCCTCACCAATTTCTTCCTCAGGATCTGCCAGGAACGGGACACCATATATCTATTCATGGTTCCTGAATTGGCAAACGGCACAGCAATCCTTTTGCCTTTCAAGGGTAGGACCACAAATCTCTCCCAAGAATCCAGTTATACTAGAAATCAAAGTTTCCCTCAGTGGCAAGGTAAGAGCTCCTATCCATTCCTCATACCCGACCACAGTGGCTAGAAGCCTTGTTCTAACGAATCTATTCTCAGAACCTCCTTATGTCACATTCCAAGATTCTGGAAGGAAGACAGGGTAACGGGAAGTAATTGGAATCTGGGAATCTAACATTTAGTGAGCACTCAGACCCATTATTTCAATTAATCCTCACAACTATTCCAGGGTGAGGGGCTTTGTACCCACTTCCTATGTGAGGCTGAGGCTCCAAGTAGCTAAATGACTGCGGAGTCGGGGCCAGCTCAGAGAAAGTAGGAGGCTTCTGGGATAGGGGGAAGGGGCATCCAAAATCTCAGCCTGGGGACCACTCTGGGGATTAGAAATTGGAGACAACCCTGGAGGGTACGTACGTGGCACTATCTCATAAATCTTATTAAATCAGGAACACTCAGCAAATTGGAAGTCCTCAACTAAATGGGGTGCCAAGTGTTAAAAGGAACTGGATGGGGGACTTCCCTGGTGGTGCAGGGGTTAAGACTCTGCACTCCTGATGTAAGGGGCCTGAGTTTAATCCCTGGCCGGGGAACCTAGATCCCACCTGCCCCAACTAAAGATTCTGCATTCTGCAACTAAGACCCAGGGCAGCCAAATAAAATTTTTTTTTTTTTTTTTAACAAAAGGAACTTGGTGACTGGAACTCAATGACTCTGAGGTCCTTCCAAAAGTACAGTACTTAAGTTCTAAAATACTTTTTTCTACTAGATCAAACATGACATTGTTACTGGTTAGTTGTTACATGATCTCCCACTCTTTGGGACCCCATGGACTGCAGCACGCCAGGTTTCCCTATCCTTCACTATCTCCTGGAGTTTGCTCAAACTATGTCCATTGAATAGGTGATGCTACCCAGCCATTTAATCCTCTGCTGCCCTCTTCTCCTTTTGCCCTCAATCTTTTCAAGCATCAGGATCTCTTCCAATGTGTCAGCCCTTAGTATCAGATGGCCAAAGTACTGGAGTTTCAGCCTCAGTCAATCCTTCCAATGAATATTCAGGACTGATTTCCTTTAGGATTGATTGATTTGATCTCCTTGTAGTCCAAGGTACTCTCAGGAGTCCCCTCCCTTTTGAGCCTCCCTCCCCACCTCCCAGCCCATCCCACCCCTCTAGGTTGTCACAGAGCACCAGGTTTGAGCTCCCTGCATCATACAGAAAATTCCCACTGGCTCTGTATTTTACACATGCTAATGTATATGTTTCAATGTTACTCTCTCAATTTGTCCCATCCTCTTCTTCCCTGTGTCCACCAAATGTTTCTTAAACTGTTCCAGAGCATAAAAAGAAGGAAAACTATCAAATTCTATTTATTAATAATAGGTAAGGAGAAATTGACAACTGAGGCCTGATAAAGGTAGCATAAAAAGAGAAAGCTAGAGATTTATCTCATTTATGAATATTGCTTTTAAAATCTTAAATAAATTGAGCAAATGGAATTGAACAGCACATTCTAAAATAACATATTATTTCAGGAAGGCAAGGATGGTCAATAGAGAGTCCATAAATATAATTTCTGTTAGCATGACTAAGGAGAAAAATCATCTGATCTTCTTCATACTTTAAAAACCATTTCTGACAGAGGCTGAGTACCAAAGAATTGACTGTGGCAGTTCTTCTAACTGTGGTGCTGGAGAAGACTCTTGAGAGTCCCTTGGACAGCAGAGAGATCAAACTGGTCAATCCTAAAGGAAATGAACCCTTCGTTGGAAGAACTGATGCTGAAGCTAAAGCTCCAATACTTTGGCCACTTGATGCAAAGAGCCAGCTCACTGGAAAAGACCCTGATGCGGGAAAGATTGAAGGCAGGAGCAGAAGGGGATGACAGAGGATGAGATGGTTAGATGGCATCACCTATTTAATGGACATTGAGTTTGAGTAAACTCCAGGAGATGGTGAAGGACAAAGAAGCCTGGCATGCTGCAGTCCATGGGGTCACAAAGAATCAGACACAACTGAGCGACTAAACAATATTAATGAGCACGTCACTCGGTATCTAGTGCTCCAATGTGCTGGGGACCTTAGCAAGCCTGCACAGAACATGCCTCTCTCAAGAGGAAGAAATTTCCTTCTGCCTTTCTAGGTTCTTCTGGCTGGTCTAAAAATTAAACTGATATGAGACAGATTAACAAGAGAAAATTACACAAAAGTTTAATAACATGTATTCTTGGAAGAAACCCAGGAAAACTGAGTAATTTGCCAAAATGGCCAAAATCCTCACTTTAAATTTCAGCTTCTTTGGCTAAAAACAAAAGAGGATGTTAGGGGGGCTTCCCTGCTGGCCCAGGGGCTAAGACACCACGCTCCCAATGCAGGGGACCAGAGTTTGATCCCTGGTCAGGAAACTAGATCCCACATGCCACAAGTAAGTGTCTGCACGCCGCTACTGAAAGATCCTGCATGCCACAACTAAGATCCACCACAGACAAATAAATTAATAATAATTAATTTTTAAAAAGAAGATGCTGGGGGTTGTGATTTGGGACTTGAAAAGAAAGACAATTTCATATGGAGATAGAAAAAAACAAATGTTTGATAAACACGTTTGCCAGCCTTGCACACACAATGGTGTAACCAGGGAGGGTTAATTTTTACTTTAACTCTTGTTTTTGCCCATTTTGTTATAATCACACATAATGGCCTGCCTCAGAGAACCCTGCCCCCTCTGCATGACCCTTACACTAAAGTGCCTTTCTTCAGTTCACAGGGAGATCTGACCCTGCCCACCTGTGAATGACTGTAAGGAAAAGAAACCAACACATCCCCCCTCCCTGAGGCTTGCCAGGCTAGGAGATAAATATTTGCAAGAATTCAATGGTCTTTTACTTTGTTTCCTCAGCTACCCCCATCTCTGACCCATAAAAGAACCTGACATCCAGGCCCCCCAAAAGATGGTTATTTTGAGGTATGAATTTGTCATCTTCTCCGTCAGCCAGCTTTCGTATTCCTTGCCTCAACACCTCGTCCCTGGGACTCACTGGCTTCTCGTGCAGTGAGCAAAGTGAGTGTGGACTGGGTAACAATGGCACATGCAATAGATTCTGATTGCTAAAGTCCTTTGAGTTTCCTCCACCACACTCAGTTCATATTCTTTGAAAGTATCTCTGGTATTAGCTCTATTCCAGGTCCTTTATCTAAATTTTCTAGGCAGCTAAGGGGGTGGGGGTGGGAGTGGGGGTAAAAAGAAAGGTTCCTGAGGTTTCTGTTTCTTAAAAATAATCAGATTAATCTTAATGCCAAAGAGACACATTTTGGGGTGGCAAATTTTGCTTCCCTACACCTCAAAGCTGTCTCATTGGTTGAGGGCTGCTCGTAAAGGCATTCAGTTCAGTTCAGTCACTCAGTCGTGTCCAGCTCTTTGCGATCCCATGGACTGCAGCATGCCAGGCTTCCCTATCCATCACCAACTCCCGGAGTTCACTGAAACTCATGTCCATTGAGTCGGTGATGCCATCCAACCATCTCATTCTCTGTTGTCCTCTTCTCCTTCCACCTTCAATCTTTCCCAGCATCAGGGTCTTTTGAATGAGTCAGTTCTTCGCATCAGGTGGCCAAAGTATAGGAGTTTCAACTTCAGCATCAGTCCTTCCAATGAATATTCAGGACTGACTTCCTTTAGGATCAATTGGTTGGATCTCCTTACAGTCCAAGGGACTCTCAAGAGTCTTATCCAACACCACAGTTTAAAAGCATCAATTCTTTGGTGCTCAGCTTTCTTCACAGTCCAACTCTCACATCCATACATGATCATTGGAAAAACCATAGCCTTGACTAGATGGACCTTTGTTGGCAAAGTACTGTCTCTGCTTTTTAGTATGCTGTCTAGGTTGGTCATAGCTTTTCTTCCAAGGAGCAAGCGTCTTTTAATTTCATGGCTGCAGTCACCATCTGCAGTGATTTTGGAGCCCAAGAACATAAAGTTTCTCACTGTTTCCATTGTTTCCCCATCTATTTCCCATGAAATGATGGGACCGGATGCCATGATCTTAATTTCCTGAATGTTGAGTTTTAAGCCAGCATTCACTCACCAGCATTCTGGGCCGAGCAATCTAGTGGCAGGAAAAGCCCTCTGGCAAAGGTGTTCAGAGTGGGAACTCATCTCCTTAATGAAGAAATGGCAAGTACCAAGAAGACACGGAGAATTGAAGTCAATAGAGGAGGCCTGGGACTGAGGTCTCAGGGAGAGAGAGCTGGCAGAGTTTAGAGTGCTCTAGAGGTCCTGCATCTTGAAGGCAGAACCAACACCATCTGCTCTTGAACACTGGGGCCGTGATGAAAGAGCTGGCTCTGAGAGCTTTCCTGATACTACTGGCACCAAGGAAAAGCAAGGCACGTGAGCTGACCAGGGAAACACACAGACACAGACATGCTAGTTTTGCAACCTTGCAGCTGTCAAGCTCCATCTGCCAGCATGAGGAAAAACTAAACCAATTCACTCACACAAAACTCATGTCCTAAGGAGTTTCAGTAATGACTTTAAAAGACTTCCTGCCAGCCTATAATTCTATTCTAGTCCCTTCTCCATGCACAACTCCAACAAAGATCTTGACCAGGAAGAACTCACTTCATTTAAAGGGGAGTTACAGTAAAAAGATAAAATAAACAAACAGCATCAGATCTATATAAATATATTACAGAAAAACTGGAAATGGAGGCAGGGAACAAGAAAAACAAAATGTTAAATGAAAGGCACTCACCAGAAAAAAATTAACATGAAACAGATGATAATCATGAAAAACAAAGGACTCAAAGGGCTTAATGAATTTTAAAGCAAGAGATCAAAGCGAAGACGCAATAGTTCAAAGCAGAGATGATGAAGCAACTGGAGGAGATGGCATTGGCAGAGCTTAGGAAATGAAGTACTTTTTTTAAAAAAGCACCTTACAAGTGAAGGTCATTTCAGAAACATCAAAAAGGAAACGAGCCTTGCTGAATACAGAGGATAAGATTGCAAAAAGCAAGGGAAGGAGCTGGAAATGAGTAATTAAAAGGGAACCAAGGAATAATATAGCCAAACAGTACAGATATACAGAGGGTGAGAAAGTAGGAGGGCTGAGTACATGGGTTTCTTCAACTTTTATAGTTGTAAATCTTGTTACCCTTTATACCTGATAAACCAAGAAACAGATGTCTAAGCATATTTAAAGACATTAATATAGGGCTTCCCCGTTGGTTCAGTGGTAAAGAATCCGCCTGCCAATGCAGGAGACACGGGTTCAATCCCGGGTCTGGGAAGATCCCACATGCTGCAGAGCAACTAAGCCCATGTGCCACAACTACCGAGCCGGCACTCTAGAGTCTGGGAACCACAACTACCGAAGCCCCCGTGCCCTTAGAGCCCGCGCTCGGCAACAAGAGAAGCCACCGCAGAGAGAAGCCCACACACCGAAACTACAGTCGCCCCTGCTCACCGCAACCAGAGAAAAGCCTGAGCAGCAATGAAGACCCAGCACAGCCAAAATAAGTTCAAAAAAGCAACAAATAAAATCATATATATATATATAAGACATTAATATAAATAATCTATTCAAATGAATGAATCAGTATTTTAAGTACTAAAATCAGTCAAGTATAATAAGGAATACAGAGCTACTGGTAGAGCACCACAGTGAAAACAGTTTCATTAAAACTAGGAACTAGGTGGATTGCATACAGATCGGTGAAAGAAGAAAGAAGCAAACAGATAATGAAGTATGTAGGCTTCTGAATTTACACTGGTTCATCAAGAATGAGAATCCCTAAAAACAAGAGTTAATTACAAAATAATTACATACCTAGGGTCTAAATCAGTAATCTCCAGTTCAGCAAAACATCAAAAGATAAAATAGATCTGCATCTCAAGATCAAACATGATCATAAAAAAAAAAAAGGTTAGCAAAAAGAAGTTAATAGTCGGTAGGAGACCAGAGCAAGCCTCTTGGACTTCATAATAAAAAACTAAATATACACAGATGCACAGAACAACCTAGGAGCTTTTTATTCAAACCACATTAGCTGAACCTGTTTTCTCTTCACCACAAGCACAGCTGGGCCCCTGGAATAATATATGTAGTATGTGGTGTAATGTAAGTGAAATAGAATTACTAAATCTAAATTTTGTTGAAAATCTGAATTTCTTGTCCACTGATAACTTATCTTTTATATATATATATATGTATTTATTTTATTTTTGACATGTACACGTTACTTTTATTTACTATTTTTTTGGCTGCGCTGGGTCTTCATTGCTGACACAGGCTTTTTCTATTTGCAGAGAGTGGGGGCTACTCTCTAATTGTGGGGTTTTTTCCTGTTGCAGATGCTGTAAAGAGCAATATTGCATAGGAACCTGGAACGTCAGGTCCATGAATCAAGGCAAATCGGAAGTGGTTAAAACAAGAGATGGCAAGAGTGAACATCGACATTCTAGGAATCAGCGAACTAAAATGGACTGGAATGGGTGAATTTAACTCAGATGACCGTTATATCTACTACTGCGGGCAGGAATCCCTCAGAAGAAATGGAGTAGCCATCAAGGTCAACAAAAGAGTTCGCAATGCAGTACTTGGATGCAATCTCAAAAACGACAGAATGATCTCTGTTCGTTTCCATGGCAAACCATTCAATATCACAGTAATCCAAGTCTATGCCCCAACCAGTAATGCTGAAGAAGCTGAAGTTGAACGGTTCTATGAAGACCTACAAGAGCTTTTAGAACTAACATCCAAAAAAGATGTCCTTTTCATTATAGGGGACTGGAATACAAAAGTAGGAAGTCAAGAAACACTTGCAGTAACAGGCAAATTTGGCCTTGGAATATGGAATGAAGTGGGGCAAAGACTAATAGAATTTTGCCAAGAAAATGCACTGGTCATAGCAAACACCCTCTTCCAACAACACAAGAGAAGACTCTACACATGGACATCACCAGATGGTCAACACCGAAATCAGATTGATTATATTCTTTGCAGCCAAAGATGGAGAAGCTCTATACAGTCAACAAAACAAGACCAGGAGCTGACTGTGGCTCAGATCATGAACTCCTTATTGCCAAATTCAGACTGAAATTGAAGAAAGTAGGGAAAACCACTAGACCATTCAGGTATGACCTAAATCAAATCCCTTATGATTATACAGTGGAAGTGAGAAATATATTTAAGGGCCTAGATCTAATAGATAGAGTGCCTGACGAACTATGGACTGAGGTTCGTGACATTGTACAGGAGACAGGGATCAAGACCATCCCCATGGAAAAGAAATGCAAAAAAGCAAAACGGCTGTCTGGGGAGGCCTTACAAATAGCTGTGAAAAGAAGAGAAGTGAAAAGCAAAGGAGAAAAGGAAAGATATAAGCATCTGAATGCAGAGTTCCAAAGAATAGCAAGAAGAGATAAGAAAGCCTTCCTCAGCAATCAATGCAAAGAAACAAAGGAAAACAACAGAATGGGAAAGACGAGAGATCTCTTCAAGAAAATTTGAGATACCAAGGGAACATTTCATGCAAAGATGGGCTCGATAAAGGACAGAAATGGTATGGACCTAACAGAAGCAGAAGATATTAAGAAGAGGTGGCAAGAATACACAGAACTGTACAAAAGAGATCTTCATGACCCAGATAATCATGATGGTGATCACTCACCTAGAGCCAGATATCCTGGAATATGAAGTCAAGTGGGCCTTAGAAAGCATCACCTCGAACAAGGCTAGTGGAGGTGATGGAATTCCAGTTGAGCTATTCCAAATCCTGAAAGATGATGCTGTGAAAGTGCTACACTCGATATGCCAGCAAATTTGGAAAACTCAGCAGTGGCCACAGGACTGGAAAAGGTCAGTTTTCATTCCAATCCCAAAGAAAGGCAATGCCAAAGAATGCTCAAACTACCACACAATTGCACTTATCTCACATGCTAGTAAAGTAATGCTCAAAATTCTCCAAGCCAGGCTTCAGCAATACATGAATCGTGAACTTCCTGATGTTCAAGCTGGTTTTAGAAAAGGCAGAAGAACCAGAGACCAAATCGCCAACATTCGCTGGATCATCAAAAAATCAAGAGAGTTCCAGAAAAACATCAGACCACCTAATCTGCCTCTTGAGAAATTTGTATGTAGGTCAGGAAGCAACAGTTAGAACTGGACATGGAACAACAGACTGGTTCCAAATAGGAAAAGGAGTACGTCAAGGCTGTATATTGTCACCCTGCTTATTTAACTTATATGCAGAGTACATCATGAGAAACGCTGGGCTGGAAGAAGCATAAACTGGAATCAAGATTGCCGGGAGAAATATCAATAACCTCAGATATGCAGATGACACCACCCTGATGGCAGAAAGTGAAGAGGAATTAAAAAGCCTCTTGATGAAGGTGAAAGAGGAGAGTGAAAAAGTTGGCTTACAACTCAACATTCAGAAAACGAAGATCATGGCATCTGGTCCCATCACTTCATGGGAAATAGATGGGGAAACAGTGGAAACAGTGTCAGACTTTATTTTGGGGGGCTCCAAAATCACTGCAGATGGTGACTGCAGCCATGAAATTAAAAGACGCTTACTCCTTGGAAGAAAAGTTATGACCAACCTAGATAGCATATTGAAAAGCAGAGACATTACTTTGCCAACAAAGGTCTGTCTAGTCAAGGCTATGGTTTTTCCTGTGGTCATATATGGATGTGAGAGTTGGACTGTGAAGAAAGCTGAGCGCCAAAGAATTGATGCTTTTGAACTGTGGTGTTGGAGAAGACTCTTGAGAGTCCCTTGGACTGCAAGGAGATCTGACCAGTCCATTCTGAAGGAGATCTGACCAGTCCATTCTGAAGGAGATCAGCCCTGGGATTTCTTTGGAAGGAATGATGCTAAAGCTGAAACTCCAGTACTTTGGCCACCTCATGCGAAGAGTTGACTCATTGGAAAAGACTCTGATGCTGGGAGGGGTTGGGGGCAGGAGGAGAAGGGGACGACAGAGGATGAGATGGCTGGATGGCATCACTGACTTGATGGACGTGAGTTTGAGTGAACTCCAGGAGATGGTGATGGACAGGGAGGCCTGGCGTGCTACAATTCACGGGGTCGCAAAGAGTCGGACACGACTGAGTGACTGAACTGAACTTCCTGTTGCAGAGCAGAGGCTCTAGTTGCATGGGCTTCAGTAGTTGTGGCTCACAAGCTCAGTTGCTCTGAGGCATGAATCTCCAGAGAATTATTCTGAATTAAAAAAAAAAAAACAACCCAGTCCCCAAAAGTTACATACTACATGACTCCATTTATATAACATTTTGAAATGAAAAAAATTAAAGAGACGAAGAACAGATTAGTGTTACCTATGGTTGGGAATATGGGGTATGGGAGAGGAATGGGCATGATTATAAAGCAGCAGCATGAGGGATCTTTGTGGTGATCAAACATTTCTAGATATTGATGGTAGAACAGTTACATGAATTTATATATAGGACAAAACTGCACAGGCCTCCACACATATACAAATGAGTGCATATAAAACTGGTGAACACTGAATAATGATTATGTCAATGTCAACTCTCTGGTTTTGTACAACTATATTGTACTATGGGTATACAAAATGTTACCATTGGGGAAAACTGAGTGAAGTCTGCACTCTTTTTGCAATTTTTTACAACTCTATGATTATTTCCAAATAAAATGCTTTAAAAAAAAAAAAAAAGGTATCCAGGCTTCTGTTCCAAAAGCCCCAAACTGTGTGCCATCAAAAGACACCAGTCTCTAAAAGAGACAGGAAATCATATTGGAGCTCTCTCTTCACAGAGATGGTCTGCAATCCACTGCTTGTCCTCTAATCAACACTTACTGAGTGTCAGCTGGGAGTCGGGCCTTGTGTTGGAAGCTAAGTGATACAAAATGAATGATTTATGATCCATTTCTATGCGCTCCCAACCTAATGCTAATTGTTGTTCAGCCACTAAGTCATGTCCAACTCTTTGCTACCCCCTGGACCGCAGCACACTAGGCCTCTCTGTTACTATCTCCTGGGGTTTGCCCAAGTTCATGTTCATTGACTCGGTGATGCTTTCCAACCATTCAATGCTAATAAAAATGCCTAATATGATAACAGCATTGGACTAGGAAGTCAAAAGAATTCTGTCCTCCGAGAAACACTTACTAGGTTTTTGATTTTGAACCAATCCTTTGCTTCTTGGTATCTTGACTTATTGACCTGCAAAATTTAAGAGAAGAGAATACATGTAAATATACATTTTAAAAATAACCTCAGTCCTCTGGATGGGTTCATGGAAATCTGAAATTACCTGAAATTGTATGCAGAAGTATATAAGTAAATCCTTCTTCTAGGAAGAGATACTATAACTTTTTTAAAAAATAGATTTTGGGGGCTCATTGACCCATTAAAAGTTTAGAATAACTGAATCTGATTTTTGGATTTAATCTCCAAGGTCCCTGCCATTCTAAGGGTCCACAATTCTAGTAGATCTCTGAGATCTCTCCTTCCATCTCTAATATTCTGTGGTTCCAAGAGGGATGAAAGAAATGGGCTAGAACTCTAACATTTGGAATTCCCACTACCACAAGTTCGTTCCCTTCTGCAAGAGGACAAGGATTCAATTTTTCAACATGGAATTTCAGGCTCTTTAGGATTCAATCTCTAATTGATCGTCCAAACTCAGTTATCACTTCTCAAGACTAGTTTCTCATGACTATCACTCCTCAGCCTAGTTTCCACAAAGCTTCACTCCCATTCACTCTATGCCTTAGTCCACACAGGGCCATCTGCCTGGAACACCCCTAATTCCATCCTTTTTCTTCTTGAGTCTAGGTTTAAAGGTCCCCTTCCCAGTGAAGGCTTTCCAGGACCTCTCATCCTCACAACAGGCTTCTTAGCCTTGGATACCCACTGCCTGTTACCACACAGGAAACAGGACTATTGGTTCACTCAGGGCAGCAAACCCAGCCGCCAAGGGTCGTGGCAGAGGAAGTAGAGGTTTGAAGCTGGTAGGTATAACAAACCCTAGACCCCTGTTTTTCCCACTGCTGAAAAGACAGAAAAATATCAGCTTTTAGGAAAGCAACCACCTGAGAGCAATAGTAAATCAACTATTCTGAATGTTAATGTAACATGAAACAACATTCTACTTCAAAGAACGAGAGGGAGTGGTGGGGACTAAGGTTGACTGGAAAAGAGTACCTTGTCTAAAGGAAGGAGACTGGCTCCCGCTAAAACATTAAAGATTCATTGTGAAGACGAATTTCAGGATTTTCAGGCTGTGAACACTGTTCTGTGAGGATCTACTTTAACTCAACTACAAGAGCACATCCTATGGGATAGGCAAGTTTTGTACCAGGGCCACTGGCGTGTTGATGGTTGTCAAAGAGGCCAACTCCTTCTGCGCAGAAATCAAAGGAACTACAAGGGTTATATAAAACCTTTCATAAAGGACCTCTGTCTTTCTGTTTTCTTGTCTGTAAAATGGGCATGATTGTGTGCATGTAGTCGTGTCTGACTCCTGTGACCCCATGAACTGTAGCCCACCAGGTTCTTCTGTCCCTGGAATTTTCCAGGCAAGAATATTGGAGTGGGTTGCCATTTCCTTCTCCAGGCAATCTTCCCTCTTCAGGGATCAAATGCTGATCTCCTGTGTCTCATGCACTGGAAGGTGGATTCTTTACCACTGAGCCATCTGGGAAGCCTTTAAATGGGCATGTGAGTTTGCTTGTGTGTGCCTAGTCGCTCAGTCATGTCCAACTCTTTGCAACCTCGTGGACTATAGCCCACCAGGCTCTTCTGTCCATGGGGATTCTCCAGGCAAGAATACTGGAGTGGGTTACCATGCCCTCCTCCAGGGGATCTTCCCAATTCAGGGATTGAACCCTAACCTAACCAACGGATCTCCCGCATTGCAGGCCAATTATTTGACCTCTGAGCCACCAGGGAAGCCCTAAAATGGGCATACAAAACATATTTGAGAGCCAGCTGTCAAACAGAATATACTATCACTTACCTAAGTGCAGTCAGAGCTACATGCTTTTACCTACATCATCTCATTGAATTCTCTTTCCTAATGAAGTAAGTTCTAGTACATCCACATTTTACAGATAATGAAGCTAGAGCTCAGAGACAGCAATTTACTTAATGAAGACAAACATTTAAAAAGACTTTTCTTTACCTGTGGCTCAGACAGTAAAGAATCTGCCTGCAATGCAGGAGACCCAGGTTCGGTCCCTGGGTCTGGAAGATCCCCCAGGGAAGGGAATGGCACCCCACTCCAGTATTCTTGCCTGAAAAACTCCATGGACATAGAAGCCTGGCAGGCTACAGTCCATGGGGTTGCAAAGAGCTGGACACCACTGAGTGACTAACACTTTCACTTTTTCCCAAAGTCTTTACTATTTAATCCTCTCAACAACTCTGGCAAATAAACCCTGCAGGGATTTCACCAAGGCAGCCTGACTCCCACATGGTAGCATGCTTTTACTGTTCAACGAATATATAATGAAAACCATGTATGGAATGCAAATTTTTCTGGCATCCACAATTTAAAAGTAAAATGACAGACATGGATTTTAACAATATATTTTATTTGACCCAATATATGCAAAGTATTATCAATCCAACATGTAACCAATATAAAAAATTATTGAGATATTTTACATTACTTTCTTTTCATACTAAGTCCTGTGTGTATTTCACATGTCAGCACATCCTAATTCCGACTTGCCACACTTTAAGGGCTCGTAAACACGTGGCTAGAGGCCACTATATGAAGCTGCTGCTGCTGCTGCTAAGTCACTTCAGTCGTGTCCAACTCTGTGCGACCCCATAGATGGCCTCCTCCCAGGCTCCCCGTCCCTGGGATTCTCCAGGCAAGAACACTGGAGTGGGTTGCCATTTCCTTCTCCAATGCATGAAAGTGAAAAGTGAAAGTGAAGTCGCTCAGTCCTGTCCGACTCTTCACGACCCCATGGACTGCAGCCTACCAGGCTCCTCCGTCCATGGGACTTTCCAGGCAAGAGCACTGCAGTGGGGTGCCATTGCCTTCTCCCTATATGAGGCTACGCATTAGTAATCCTAAAGTTAATAGCAGAACCCACAGAGCCACCTGTCTCTTGGTTTCAGAAGACAGGCATAATAATAACAGAGTTCTTGGGCATTTACTCTGCGCCATAAGACGGCCAACTTTTATTACTACATGTGTAGAGAACCTTGCAAACGTCATCCACCCACAACCAGGTGAGTGTACTGCCCTTCTCTTTCGACTGAGCCAGAGAACTTTCCCGAGTTGGGCCCTCCCCAGTGCCTGACCACCGTCCCGTTGTCCTGCCACCAGCCGGGCGCCAGCCCGCGCGAGTCCTCGGCTCGCCACCATCCTAATCAGGGCCAAGTACACAGGCGCGCTTGCAGGGGCGGACACAGGTCACCTGCAAGCTGAAGCGATCAAGGCGGGCCAAGACGCTTTTGCGCGCCTCCTCCGGCTTGGGCGGTGGCTTCGGCACCTGCTCCTCCTCCGACCCCTCCTCCGACCCCTCCTCCGGCTCCTCCTCCTCCTCCGACTCCTCCTCCTCCTCCTCCTCCTCGGACTTCTCTTCGAACAGGTCCTCCAAGGCGCCACCATCCGGAGCCAGCCGTGGCGAGCTAAGATTGGTCTGCAGCCCCGCAGGCGCCGCCACCTCCAGACCCGACGTGCGAACGCGAGGGGGCGCCGCTTCCGGGAGCCCAGACCCGGCTTCCGGACTTCTGTGCGCAGAGCTCATCATAGAGAAGGCAGCGGGCACGCCCACTTCCGGCCGCCCCAGGCGCTTCGCCGGCGCTGGTAAGCTCGGCGCGCCCTCCGCCCGCCTCCCTCAGGGTCGCGCGCTCCGCCCTGTAGAGGAAGTCCCCTTTGCCCCGCCCCCTTGCAGACGCAGAGCTGAGCCAACAACGGCTGGACAAAGAGCGACGCGTGGAGCCGGAGTCATGGCGGCTACCGAGCAAAGCTTGGCTCCAGCCGGAAGCTCCGCGCCACCCTCGGGGAAAGAAGAAGGAGCCGGCCCGAGCTCAGGCACGGAGGGTGACCCTGCGGGCTCCTCCTCGACTCCTGAAGCCCCACCATCTATCCCCGACTCCTCCAATCCCAGCGCCACGGTCCCCGAAGCGAATGTTAAGCCTCCTGCGGCGGGTTCCGCCGCCCTAGACCTGCCTGTCGGACCCGCACCCCAGGGCCCTGCGCCGGTTGCCGAAGCCTCTCCGCGCTCCCCTCCAGGTCCTGGCGGCTCCCGGCCTGGCCCAGAGACTTTCCGCCAGCGATTCCGGCAGTTCCGCTACCAGGACGCTGCAGGCCCACGGGAGGCGTTCCGACAGCTTCGGGAGCTCTCCCGCCAGTGGCTGCGCCCCGACATCCGCACAAAGGAGCAGATCGTGGAGATGCTAGTGCAAGAGCAGCTGCTCGCCATCTTGCCCGAGGCGGCGCGGGCCCGGCGGCTTCGCCGCCGCACCGACGTGCGCATCACTGGCTGAGCGGCGGAGCTGCGGGCGACCCGAGTCAGGCACTCTGGACTGGAGCCATGATCGGGTCCGGGACCGTGAGCTTGGCTCCCCAATACGGGATAATGAAAAATGAGTTTTGGCAGTTCTTGCAATCTCGTGTGTCCTTTCCGTCCGTCCTTTCTCGTGTTTATTTTCCCGAACCTATTTCCACCCTCTATGGTTAGTTGTGAAACCAATTGGGGACCTATGAGAATAAAGCCTTTGTTTCTTACTTATTTGGCCTTCGTTGGCTTTTGTAGGATCATTATGTGTTGGCTATGGGTCTCCACATCTGGGTATTTTTTTCCTGCGCGTTCCCCAGAGCCCCACATGGTTTTCCTTTGTTTGGTTGGAGCCTATGCAGTGAGGACTCGGCAGCCTGGTTCCAAATTCGCCTGTACCTCTCATTGGCTAGAATTTGAGCTTGTTTTCCTACCTCAGCGGATAGAGGACAGTGGTACAATCTTCTTTGTGGCTGTGGGTCGTGCAGGCAAATAGGTGACTGTAACTAAGTGCTGATTTAACTGGCTGCTGCTGTAACAATACTGCCCTCAACTTGTTCCATTAGCCTACCTTGTGGGCGCAGGCTTCCCCACAAAGGCCCAAGTTACAGGGCTGTTTAAACAAGTGTTCACTGCAGGTCCTTACCTAGAGAGGCTAGTTCTTGTGAATTCTGGTTTAAGCTTCCAGACCCCTCTCTTACCAAATTTTAGGCTTGAAAGATTTTAGGAACAGATTTGGTGTGAACTGATGGATTATTTACATTGTTGGAGCTACTCCTAACTTTCTAAAATAAGCATAATTGTTTAGGAAGGGAAGAGATTTGGCAAATAATAGGGAAGCTCTGCAGTATAACTCCATTTCTTGAGTCTTCTGCACACCCAGGAAGGGAGCTGATTGGGGTCCAAAGTCGTTTGGCTTGGCCTTCAGAAGGGTCCTAATTGTCATGGGTGCCATCTTTTAATACAAGAAAGGCCAGACCTGTCCTCCCTGCACTGCTTTCAACAAGCAAAAAGGTAATAGTCCTGCAGCTCACACCACAGAGCATGAGTCAGTCTGCGCTAGAGGGTGGTATGGGGCATTTTACTTTTGAATATTAGACACTTAAATGAATTCAAAAGTATTTTGTATACTTCCTTGGAATTTTGGATTTAAGCCCGCATCTGCTCCTACAGGGCTTCCCAGGTGGCTCAGTAGTAAAGAATCCACCTGCCAATGCAGGAGATCCAGGTTCGATCCTTGGGTTGGGAAGATCTCTTGGAGGAGGAAATGGCAGCCCACTCAAGTATTTTTGCATGGAGAATCCCATAGACAGTGGAGCCTGGTGGATTACAGTCCACAGGGTCACAAAGAGTTGGACATGACTGAGCATGCATGTATGGCTACCTCCCTGCCAAAGATAAATCTATTTAGAATATAAAAGCAGACTTGCTTTAAAAGGTAATGTTTATGGAAAATTAATGCACATTAAAGATTGAGTAGATAACAAGTGACTGAAACGTAGCAACAAAAACCTGTTTTATTTTTCCAAATACAGATACAGAAGTTTGCATGTTTTGCAAATATTGCTTCAAAGCAACATTTCTATATACAGCGCCTTCTGTTCTAACAGCGCGTAAACATAGATATGTATCCACAGTGCAATGTTGGCTCATCAAGGGTCCACCTTGCATACACTCGTCACTTAAAGAAACAAAATGATTAGTCAAACCAGAACTGTTTTTGTCAAGGCAATTTTTCTTTTTTATAGGTGGATAGTTTTTCTCAAAAGAAAACTTAGGTAGTGTACATATTTCTAAATGGTAACAGTAATATTTGCAAAGAACAGTTTCCAGTGCTCCAGCTTGGGGTTAATTCAACTTGACCAAGGAACTGGGGATGGAGCCCTTCCAACATGGCTTTAAATTAGGGAAGCACACTGAAGTGGTCAGAACTTCAGAGTCATCCCTGCTTCCCAAAGGACAAAAGTCACAATGAGTGAAAAGGGATTATTTCCTTTACAAAAAGCATAAAATAAACCCACTAATGACCACTTGGTAAAGTTAGGGTAACTCAGTTTCTTCTTCCATCTTGAAAAAAACGTGAGATTTGACCACCGTTACAGCTTCCCCAGAAGTGACGGTCAAATGTGTTTTCAGGAAAGAAAAATCAGTAATTTAATAATATCAATACAAATCACTGTACCTCACAGTTGTGGCTACAGAAAATCATCCTGTTTCTTCCCTTTTCGGACAAGCATCACACACTTCTTAAAATGTGGCCATCTGATAAATTGTACAAAATACAGACAGATGCCATGCACACTCCGTGAGTGTTTCTTCCCACACCGAAAGCACTAACATTAGCAATGGGAAGCAACCTCATAGAGGAATTGTGTCAGCTTTATCACAGATGTCAACTTGCCCTATATTCATTTTATATCAAATGGCGAATTAAATCACTAGACAAAGCATTCCCTGAAACAGATCTTTGTACAGAGGCCCTTGTGACCACGATTACCTGTGCCGTAAAGCCTAACCATCCCGGAGGTCACCGGAGATCCTGTCATTGCTATTGAGATATTGGCTACTTCACGTTTACATAGTAAAGATTTGCAGCATATAACATTACAGATCCATAAACCCAGAATTAACTCGTGAGTGTTAATGGACAAATGTGCTTTGATTTTTGCCTTTAGTGATAGGAAAACTAAATGGTAAAATGGGTCATTCCTCAAAGCATGGAACAGTTTCTTTAACTTTACCTGGTAAGGAAAAAACAAAACAATTACACGTGGAACCGTAACCTGCGAGAGTAACAAATATTGTCTCCAAAGGTACAAATTGTACCTGGACCTTAAGCAGCATAATCACCTTGATCTCACAAAATAATACAAACAGGAAATTTAAAGTGTTAAAGTATATTAAAACAATTCTGAAAATGCTGACTACTGAACATATACCCTTCAGGGAAGGAGAAAAGCGGCAGATGTAGAATCTGGTTTCTTTACAATATAAAATAAGGTCATCTCCCAAACCACATCTTTGTAGCAAATCTTTACAGTGAAAGAGTTCAAATTTGGGAGAACCATTTTGGGGACATTAAATAGAACTGGTAAGCTGTCAATATTAAGAAGTGGGTAGAAAATGCTGTCCTTCGGGTTCCAGACCCTGTCTGCTTCCGTTTTGGGATTCCTCCTAGATTCTTATGACAGTGAGATTCTACTTCTTCCACAGGCTGTATGGGTTCTGCAACAAAAGACACAACCCAGCCAATTCTGGGGTGAAAGCATACAAAACTCATCCCCGGTACCATGAAGTCATGCAAGAGAGGTGGTGAGAAAGTGAAGAGTTCTAGGGAGAAGGCAGGCCGGCCCAGGCCTCTACTCCTTCCCAACCTCCACACAAGGGTGAAGTCACGACATTCCCACGAAGCTGGAAAAATGAAAATGATGCCTGCTGCCTAAATTCATGCCAGGCAGAAACCCAGAAGGCTTGGCATATGCCCCAACCTGACAGAGAAGTCAATTAAATAAGCTGCAAGTTGAATTTACAACTGTTTTCAACTACACTTTTTTGGCTCTCATTCCATTTATCATCAGTGGCACGATTTCAAGTGAAGTTTGTGCAAAAAGACTCACTCTCCATTCAACAATGTGCACAGAAGAAGGGAATCCCAATAGTCTATCTGCTACCCTCCTGGTAGGCTTTGAGATCAGAGTACCCTCCCTTCCAGCAGCCAAAATGGCCTCTTTGTCCAAGTCCATCACACCCCTGCCCAGATCCCTGAAGTCAGTCGGTGTCACGTGCATTCGGCATGCTAGGTTTATTTATTTAAATACGTGAAGCTCCTCCTGCAGGTACCCCAGGATTGTGCCATTAGTCTGGGGTGCCCAGTTTCATGTTGAGCAGCAGAGCGCGATCTGCTGCACCTTGCCCAGGTCCGTCAGCAGCTGCTTGATGCAATGCTTGAGCTGTGGAAGCCTGGCCAGAGGCTCCGGGGGCTCCAGTTCCCCAGTGTAGTCCAGCCAGCTCTCCAACACTGTGGGCAGAAGAGAGACAGGACCCGGTGAGTTCCCAACACTTGATTTGCAAGAATGTCAGCACTTTTATCTCATCTGACCACTAACTGGGGGTGGGGGAGCAGCAGGGAGGGGAGACCATTTCAAGCAACACTGACTCATCACCCTCTCTGGGAAGTACTACCCCTCGGACAAAGTTAAATGCTGCAGAGCAGTGCCATCTAATAGAAGTTTCTGTGATGATGGAAATGGGCTATGTCTGTGTTGTCTAATACCGCCACTACCCATATTTAGCTACTGAGCACTTAAAACGTGGCAAATACAACTGAGAAACTGAATTTAAATTTTATTCCATTTTAATTAGCCACACATAGCTAATGACTATTGCATTAGTCTATAGTCTAGTAGGCTTTGAGATACCCACCTTTCTCAGTGTTACTGCCCCACCTTCAGAGTGAAAGTGAAAGTGAAGTTGCTCAGTCGTGTCCAACTCTCTGCGATCCCATAGACTAGCCCACCATAGACTGTAGTCTACCATAGACTGTAGCCTACAGGCTTCTCCATCCATGGGATTTTCCAGGCAAGAGTACCTTCATAAGGCCTTCCCATATTGAAAATCAGAGAGCCTGGTGTGTTAGCCTTCTGTTAAGAAAAGTGACTCTAACAGGACTTAAAAAGGTCTATTTTTATCTCCGTAAATTGATTTGTTTCATACTGATTCCTAGCATGAGTAGCACTGAATACTCTGATTTCATTTCCTAAATATTTAATGTAAGATGACCAGGTAATAAGTTTCCCAGGTGGTTCAATGACAAAGAATCCACCTGCCAGTGCAGGAGACAAAGGAGATGCAGGTTTGATCTTTGGGTCGGGCAGATCATCTAGAGGAGGAAATAGCAACCCACTCCACTGTGCTTGCCTGGGAAATCCAATGGACAGAGGAGTTTGGTGGGCTATAGTCCATGGGGTCACAAAGAGCTGGATACTACTGAGCACAACCAGGTAATAACAAAGTTGATTATCATTAGCTCAATATCTAAAAAGCTGTCTTGCTTCTGAGAGCATGATTTTTCTATAGAAAGGTATTTTTTCTTTCCCAAGCCACTCCCTTAAGCTCTGGCGTTTGGGGAGAGGTCATCCAGGAACCCTGATTCTTTAACAAGAGCCCCACCCCACCCCGCCCCCCACAGGCAGGCCTGAAGCTTGCCCCAGCCTGCCTGTAGTCTTTCTAGTCTGTGCACCAACCTGTACTGAGAACTTTCTGGACCCTCAAGCCAGAGGTGCAGAAAGAGGAAGACCATGCAGGGCCTGTTCCTCAAGCAATCTGCAGCCTTGCACACACTCCTCTGCCCTCTTCAGACCAGTCCTTCATCTTCCTTCCCACGTTTCTAAACCCTTTGTCCCCTGCAAGCTATTTCTCAGGGAACCCTACTCCACTCTATAATCTGAGTCTGGTCCCTGAGTCACCGTGCTATGCTATCACTTGCTCTCCTTTGGAGCACTTATCCTCAGTTGTAATTAAAAATAATAGGATGGGGCTGCCCTGGTGGTCCAGTGGTTGAGAATTTACCGTGCAATGCAGGGGATACCAGTTCCATCCCTGGTTCAGGAAAATCCCACATGCCACAGGGCAACTAAGGCTGGGTGCCACACACTGACTCTGTGCTAGAGCTTGTGAGCCGCAACACCGAGCCTACGTGCTGCAGCTACTGCGACCCCAGCACCCTAGAACCCATGCTCCGCAACAAGAGAAGCCATCGCAAGTGCTGAGCGTGTGTGTGTGCACTCAGCTGGTGTTGTGTCTGACTCTTTGTGACCCCATGGACTGTAGTCCACCAGGCTCCTCTGTCCAGGGAATTTTCCAGGCAAGAATACTGGAATGGGTTGCTGTACCTTCCTCCAGGGGAATCTTTCCAACCCAGGGATAGAATCCATGTCTTTCATGTCTTCCTATATTGGCAAGCAGGTTCTTTACCACTGAGTCACCTGGGAAGCTCACAATTGCTGAGAGGCCCCTGCTAAAGCCACTGGAAATACCTCAGATCTGGTTCAGGCTCACCTAAGATGTCCCCCAACACCTTGGTGACCCAGTAGGCACACATAGGGAGAAAGAAACAATCAGTGTGCAGACTAGAAGAGTCTAGCCCAGAGGTCCCCAAACTTCTGGCACCAGGGACCAGCTTGGTGGAATACAATTTTTCCATGGACAGGGGTGGTGAGGGGGCAGATTTCAGGATGATTCAAGCGCATTACACTTATTGCGGCCACGGCTACGACTAAGTCACTTCAGTCGTGTCCGACTCTGTGCGACACTTATTGCACACTATTTCAAATCTAATGCTGCCCTGATCTGACAGGAGGTACCACCAGTCTGAGGCCCAGAGGTTGGGGACCCATGGTCTAGGCCACTCATAGTCTATGAACTTGGTTAGGAGGAGTGTTTGGAGCCGCTAAGGGGGAAGTCTTGTCTCTAGATCTGCAGAAATGAAGACCAGACACATAACTGTGGGAGCCAACAGCACCTCCTCTGGACCCCAGCATCCAGCCTGCCGGCCTTCTCTCCACACCAGGTGCTGGACCATAACCCCAAGTTTTTCTTTTAAGGAAGCTCAACGGTATAATGAGTGCAAGCAAGGCAGAAGGTTATAAGAATAAAGTTTCATTTCAAATACCTTCCCCCAGACCATCTAGAGACCATCTAGATAACATTAAAAAAAAAAAAAAAATCTAATGCTAAAATATTCAGTGTTTTCATGCTCATTAAATATCTTTATCTTTTAGTTTTATAAGACTGTTCACACAACTACATAAGTTATTAAATAATGGTTAAATACTCAAACAATGACATTTGTTAAAGTATAGTCAGTCAATATAACAGCTTATTAGATTTTTAAAAAGGAATATTATATACAAATTCCTATAAAGGCTCAGTTTATCTTGAGGTATTTAGATGAAATGAAGATAGTAGAAATAAAATGGGATTTTGAAGAATCTTAATTAAATACAACGCAAAGTCTGTTTACGTGAATAAAATCTTTAAACTTAAAATTGATTTTCTTGCTTCCGGTACCTCTCAGGGCCTGGAATGTAAGAATACAGACAGAGTATGCGGCCCCAAATGAGTTAAGACACATAAAGAGCACTCTGAAAGCCCAGAGAAGGGAGTTCAGGCTCTCATCCTGGCCTGGCCACACTGTCCACTCAGTGAGCTCAGGGCTGGAGCAGCCCAAGCTGGGCGGGAGGGGGTACATCAGTGATTAAGTAAGTAGGCTCTGACCTCTCCCCTCGGGGCAGCTTCCTTTGGCAACAACAGAACCTTCGCCCTGTTTCTACGGTGCCTGAGCTTCTTCTCAGGGACCCAGAGTCAATTCCACAATTTTCAGTCCATCACTGGACCGTCTTTCAGCTTTCTACTAGCAAGGTTTTCCATAGACCTGGCATCTGTTATAGTTCTAAGGAGCTCAAGGAAACCTTTCAGGAGTAAAGAGAGAGAGAAACACTCTAGCTTTCAGCAACACCCTCACAATGGACCCTGGACTGGCCTGCAATCCCCAGTTCAGCAGGTTTGCCTCTGGGGCAGGCCAGGAAGCGTGAAGGCACATTAGTCTTTGTCCTCCAACAGGGCCACCTCTTAGCATCCTGCCTCAGTCACCCCTCCTGTAGCAAGAAACACAGCTCTCTCCAAGGCTCCACTTCAGTCCCTGGAGCTCCAGGAAGCCTTCCTGTTCTCGCTTCCCCTCTCGATAGCTGTCCTCCTCTAGCCTGACCTCACCCATACCCTGTGACCTTTGCTTATGTTAACACATGGGATTTTTCTTCTGAGTTATTTCATCCCCAATTATAGTAATAATAGCCTAGCTATCCTCAGAATCCACAAACGAAACATTTATTTCTTAATCAGGCTTCTTTCTAAGGATGAAAAAATAATAATAATTAGGAAACAAGAGAACAAGAAAGAAAGAAGCCTGTCTTTAAAAACCAAACTGACAACACCCTGGGAATCAACATTTCAGTCCTCCACGCCCATCTGATAACTCAACATCAGGGGACATGTCTGGGGGCAACATAAATGACTCAGTCAAGTTCTAAAATATCTGCTGATAAAGAGGAGAAGGCTCCATTTTAGATTTTAGGAAAGGCTGTAAAGAAGGAGTTTTCAGATTAATCCTCAGACATGCTAAAGCTCAAAGCATCCAAGTATCAGCTCCCCACAGAACTCAGTCAGTAAAGACCTGCTCAGGACACACACCGCCCACAGCAGAGCCCAGCTGCTCCGCTACGCTCTTTCCTGGGCAGAAGGGACTGGGAGAGTGAGGCGGGACCCCTGGCAGCACACAGCCCTTAGAAGTGCCTGGTCGATACTGAAAGTCAAGCTTGGCCATCTTGAGGGGAGAATGGAGATGAGGGGACTAACAGAAGAGGCAAGAACACAGCCATCCCTGGAAAGCCAAATCAGAGGGTTCAGAAAGCAGCTCTTCCTACTGGTCCACAGAGCCTACCAAGGACAGGGAGCCCTACCATCCAGCTCCTTCTCAATGGAGTCCATCCTGTGCGTGACTTCGTCCTGAAGGGATTCCACGTGTGTCAGCAGGTTAAACTGCCACTGGTGCTGGGAGCTCAGCAACCCCTCTCCACCTCTGTCCAGCAGCTTCCGGGCAGGGGCTTCCTCAGGTAGGACCTTTTTGGAGACATATTCCCTCACCTGGGGATGTAAGAGCATCAAAGTTACCGAATGGAGACAGCTCCCAGCCTCTTTTTCCAACCAGCCAGTGTTTGCAACCATCTGAGAACCCAGTTGCAGTTCGAGTAGTCCAAATCGCTACCTCCCTGCCCCCGTCCTCTCTCAGGCACGGGGCAGCAGCGGGCCTGCCGTACCAATAATAATAACAATAACAATAATAACAACCGCCTCAGGGCCACGCAGACCTCTGGCTCGGAGGCGCCCAAGCTGCTTCCCAATGAATGGCCCAATGCCTAAGGGCCGAAGCAGGCCTCAAAGAACCGCTTCCTGAAACCTGGGATCAGAGTAGAGCAGGGCAAGTGTGGACGAGTGTTAGTATGTGGGTGCTCGTATGTAGACAAACTAATTTTAAGTCCTAGTTCTACATCTTGCTGAACGCATGCGCCTGGATGAGTTACTTCACTTCTCTGGGCCTCTATTCCCTCATGGGAAAGAAATAGTAGTAAAACCTACTTTAAAAGTTCATGAGGCTCAAATAGGATAATGTGAATAAAACAGAGTGCTGGCTTGTGGTCAACCTGCCAGTCATGAAAGAGATTTTTAACTCTACCTGCCTTGTTTAGGCCCAGGACGTCTTGATTTTTTTCATCATGTTCCAGGTGCCTCTAGGCAACTGGCATAATTTGCATGACCACAAACCTTTTCTGGGGTTTGTGACTGCAACCCTTCATTCATTGATTGGAAATGAAATAGGTTCCAGTTAACATCTATGGAGGAGTGACTGTGTGCAGAGCCACGTGCTGAGAGCTTCTCACAGGTGTGCCGCACACTAAACTGAGAGGTCCCCATCACCAGCTTCACTTGGCAGGGGGTAAAAGACACCTCTGAGGAGGTGAAGGGACCTGCTCAGAGTCACACAGCAAGTGGCAGAGCCCAGACTTGAAACTGGGTCTGCCTCCAAAGACTGTCCTCACCAGCCTTACCCAGCCCTGCTTAGACCCTGGCAAGGACACAGGCTGAACGAGGTCTAATGCCCACTGCTGAGGGGCTTCTAATCTAGGCTACTCCCCCTCAGCGAGAGGCGGCAATGGACTTAGGGTGGTGATATCACCCCACTCAGTGGAGTCTATGACAGTAAGTATGACAAGGGTGGGGAAGCTCTCATCACCCAACCCCTTCACTGACAACTGAGGATGAGACGAATGAGACCAGGGAACACTGGCAAGAGAACACACAGGGCTCCAGAAGAGAACGACGTGAGTAACAAGAACCTGGGAGTATCTCTTGGGAAAACTGATTAAACCAGCAAACATTTGGACAAAATGGACTGTCCTTGCGCCAGGGCTACAAAGTCAAAAGTAAAGTCGTCATAGAATTGTACTGAAACACGCCTGACAGAACACTTGACTCGCTCTCTGCTCTTGCTGAGGATTAGCACCCAGATGCAATGATAGACTGCACCGAAGGAAAAAAAAACCTCATTTTCCTAACTTGTTATTATTTGTCAAGTTCCAGTCAATTACCCTTTTCTTCTGGCTGCCTCCGACCCCTCCACCCTCACCACCACTGACTCTGCCATTTTGCCGACATTTCCTAGAACCAATGATATCTGGGGTTTAAGTGGGCTCTTTTGACTTTGTACTCATTTTAAAAGACAAAAGAAAAAGAATATGATAAACAGATTTATATGCAATTTTAAAATAAACACAACTCTATCATAAACATCTTCCACTGAACATTTAGCCCTGGGAAGAGACGATACAAGATCTCAAACAAGAACAAGCACAAGCGAGCCAGTACCTTTGGGGAACTGGGTTTGGGGTCACTGTCCCCTCTGCTCCTGTCTTGGTCTAGAGGCCAGCCCAAGCGTGGAGACAGGGAATCATCACCGTTCTCGTGGCGGGGGTTGACAGCGTCGTCGAGGGCAGAGCGCCGGGTCTCCACCACTAGCTTCTGCTCCACAGCTGGGTAGTAGGTGCGGGGCTTCTGGTAGCAGTGCTCGCTGGTGATATAGGACTCCTCCACAGAGGTGGGCAGGGGCAGGGGCTTCTCCATCGCCCCGTTCAAAGTTCTATAGCTTGGGGCTTCCTCCCTACTCTTGGCTTCAGTGACACGGATGTGTTTGGAATGAGACCGCCCCTCCGCCAGATGCTGCTTCCAAGGCTGGCACCACAGCTGCAGGTCAGGATGCCCCCGGCTTCTGTTGGGAGGGAAAATACCGAAAGGGCTCTAACCCTTCTAACCCTACCCTAACCCTAAACCCTAACCCTAAGGGCTCTAACCCTTCTAACCCTAACCCCTGGGATCACCGCAGGGGCTTCCTACACTAGGGGGAAGACCTCCCACCTGGGCCAAGGGAGTAAGCCACCAAGAGGGACTGTAGATTCACAGCCTCTGAGGAGACACTTCCAGGCAAGCTCCTGCTGTATCACTCACAGTGAGCAGGACTGGACTGGGAGTCAGAGGACCTGGCTGCATTTCAGCTCAGCCGCTGATCATAGTGCAGCTGACCGAGTCACTCTGCCAGCCTCATTCCCATTTCCTCCTCTGCAGAACTGGCTAACCCTCTGTCTGCCAGCAACCACTGAGTTTAAGTGAATTAATCTGAACCGAAGTCCAGTATTTTGTTGGCAGTAAAGAGCTCTTCAAATGTGACTTACTAAAAATAAACATAACTTAGGACTAAACAGCCATAATAACGCTGCCATGCCATGCCACTCAATTACACAAACCCAATGAATGCTTCCCTGGTGGCTCAGACAGTGAAGAATCTGCCTGCAATGAGGAGACCTGGTTTTGAGTTCTAGGTCAGGAAGATCCCCTGGAAAAGGAAATGGCAACCCACTCCAGTATTCTTGCCTAGAGCATTCCATGGACAGAGGAGCCTGGTGGGCTATAGTCCATGCAGTCGCAAAGAACTGGACACAACTGAGCAACTAACACTTTCAGTGAGGACCCAGGAGAGAGTTGGTAACCAAAAGTCACCAAGGCATAAGCCATTAGTAACAAGGTGTTTTGTTTTTAATACTGTTTAAGATTTATCTGTTGATCTGGCTGTGTCAGGTCTCAGTTGTGGCACTCGGGATCTCTAGTAGCAGCATACTAACTCTTTAGTTGTGGTGTGCAGGCTCAGTAGCTGCGGAGCATGGGCTTAGCTGCCCTGTGGCATGTGGGATCAGGGATCCAACCCAAATCCCCTGCATTGCAAAGTGGGTTCTTAACCACTGGACCACCAGAGAAGCCCCCTTAAAAAGAAAACAATTATTTGGCTGTGCCAGGTTTTAACTGCGGCATGCGGGACATTTAGTTGTGGCACGCGAACTCTTAGTCCCGGCCTGTGGGACCTGGTTCCCTGACCAGGACTCAGGCCCAGGCCCCCTGCACAGGGACCACCAGGGGAGTCTCAATACCAAGGCTTTTAAACACTCTTCAAAAGTCTCCTGTTCTCCCCATTCCAAAGAGGACAATTTGTTATTAAAGAAGGACTCTGCTCCCTTTCTGGCCAGAAGACACCTCTGAGAATCTCTGCCTACATGTATATGTGTACATAAAACTGTGTATGACTATAACCATTCACTGTCTGAGATTTGACACAAGAGGTCTTTTAATTTACTGACTCATAACCACTTGTATAGAAGGAAAAATAGAACAAAAAATACCAGACTGCACCATTCTAAGAGGAGGGGTTTTGTGAAATTATAATATGTTTTGTACATGTGAAAAAAAAGGTACTTCTTACTGTGGGATGTATGTTTTTTGAAGTTTAAAAGCCACTACTCTAGATAAACTTCACCATTTAACATTCTGTTCACCACCCAGAACTTCCATTATAACCTTTGATCATTAAATGAAATGAAGGAAGAAAGGGAAAAAGGATAGAGAAGAAAAACCGGGCTCCCCAAGTCAGGCAGCAAGTGAGAAGACAGCCAGGAGCTACTCGTGTCTGGTTCACAGACGTGCAGAGACGTATGGGGACCCTGCCGACTGTCACCATGACTGCTGATTGTCACAAACGGACTGCTGGCACTCGGTTCATTGAATTCATGAATCCTAAATATCTTGTAATGCTTGGTACAATTCCACATATATAAAGAATTACACCATGATATAACTATATACATTATCTTCACCAGTCTGAACTGAGAATCACCGAAACCACATCAGCAGGAACTCACCAGCAACTCCCACATAGAGGTCCCCCCACCACCAACAACACACATACACACACGCCTTCCTGAAGGCTTCCTATAGAAATGGAATGCGTCATAACTATGACAGCATGGAATGAGCTTACAGAACCTAAAATTCTGCTCATGAGGGGCTATAACTACGCTCACTCAGCTCTCCCACTCCAGCAATCCCCAGTACCACTCCCATCCACTGAAGGAGGAGAGGAGACCACCAGCATCAAGGCAGCCTGGGTCCCTGGCCACCTCCAATAGGGTATTGCGTCTGTACCAGGACCCCAGGACCCCAGACATGCCTCTGAAACCATAACTGCAACAGAGGAAACGGGAGTCATTGTTAACTTTCAGGTCTACTGTAGTCTGAAATCTGTTCACCTGGAGGGCATAAGCCACAGTATGAACCTGTTCCTGCATGAAAATCACAAAAATCTTTGCCTCCTCCCCCCTACTATTCTCACCCTCCCAGCTAAGATCTGAAGCCGCAGCTACTGATAACCCTGGCCTTTCTCAGTAAGCCCTGTCGATCATGAAGAAGGTATGCACATTCATGCCTGTTACTTTTTAAATGACAACAGATGCTCTGAAGTTACACCCAGTTTTACTGTTTGCCTCTGAAAATGAATCCACTAGGTTGCTTAGGAACAAAATTTCTGAGAATGAAGACTTCGAGCCTATGATAGCAGAGACCATCCAGGTGTGCAGAGACAGGAACCACCTGCCCATCTCCCATGATCTCTTCCACCTATAATGACTAACAAGATCTCCTGATGCTCTCTCCTGAACTGCTTGGAGAAGTCAGGTTTTAATTCCAGTACAAAGTCACTGCTACAAAGATGAAGGATCTCAACGGGAATTCAGAAGGAACAAGGTTCTGGAATATGGGACCCAGCTGGAGCGCTTATATTTCCCTGAGCAGAAAGAAAAACATCTAATTGAACCCTCAAATGAAAAGCGCCGCAACATGTACAATCAGGATCTGAGGTTTCTGTGCACCTTCCATCTGTGTCAGTCAATTTCTGGCTTCTCATTAAAAAGAAATTCATCTGGCTTACATGTCTTACAAGTCTTCTGATTTTATTAAATGTAAGGGAACACCCAGTCTATAACATCCTAAACAAGGGCTGTCACAGTAATGGCTAACTTCCCCAGTAACTATCCTTTCCTTCTCTTACCCACCTCCAACCTCACTCCTGGGTCTGCGCAGGGAAGACAGCCACTTGGCTGACCTCTTGCATTTAGGTGTGTCCATGAAACCACCTGTTCCCCCTCCAGGGAGTTAGAGCAGAACTGAGGTACAGGTGAGACTGCTTGGATGAGACAGGTGAGATTAAACCCAATGGGATGTCAGAGTAATAAGACAGAAGGAACCCAAGTCCCCAAGTCCACAGCTAGAATCACGGCAAAAGGCCACCTACCTGGCCTGGACTCCTGCCTACCTCTGCTTTATGTGAGAAAGAAAATTCCATTTTGTTTTAGCCTTTATTTTTTTGGTCTTTCTTATAGCAGCTTGGCTTTTACCCAAATCAACACAGACCCTTGCTGAATGTGCTCTGCTCAACCACTTCTTGCCACACTAGTGCTGGAAGCCGAGTCTCCGTGCACCAGAATGCAGGAGAAGGCAGACCCGCATTCTGTCATCTCCAGGCTCTGACATTCTACTTCACCTAACACAGGAGGGCTCCAGGACTAATGAGCACCAAGGAAACCTTGTCAGGGACTGGCCCATGGGCTCTAACGCATGTGTGGTACTGGAGTTTGATGACTTCATTAAAACGGTGCTCTATAGGCAAGCTCACGGGAGAACTTAAGGATTCTATCCCTGACATACCCTGTGCTACCACCAAAGGAAAATTCACAGACCCACTGAGAAGAGGCAGTTAGAGATAAGGACAAGGACCTAACGGGAGCTGGGACCTGAATTGTAGCCCTGGAAACCAAGGAGGGGGCTGTCCCACTCAAGGCCCAACTGCCCTATTTGGCAAAGTGGGAGCAGATTACAGAAGCCAATAGACCCCAATATGAGTTACATTTCTTTCTCAGAGCTTACGTGAACTTGGGTCATCTGACACGTACAATCTAACCACAGAAGGAAATTCACACTCAATTTCACTCCAAATTCTAGCCATTAAAAACCAGAAGTCCAGCTCCAAAGGGCATAAAACTTCTTCGTCTGAGCAAACTATCAAGAGACGTATTTACTGAGCAACCATTATGCTAGAGAGCAGGCCTACCAACAATGTCTATTCCAGCAGCTTTCAATTTTACTTTGTTTACCAATCAAGAATGTTTAGGATGGGAGTTTCCCAGTAGCCTAATGGTTAGAATTCTGGGCTTTCACTGTTGGGGCCCAGGTTCAATCCCTGGTCAGGGAATAGAGATCCCACAGCTGCATAGCAAGGCCAGAAAAAAAGAGAAAAGAATGTTTAGGATGAATGGATAAACAAAATATGGTATTACAAATAATGGAATATTATTTAGCCTTAAAAAGGAAGGAAATTCTGATGTAGGCTACAATATAGACAAGCCTTAAGGCTGTTATGCTAAGTGAAATAAGCCAGTCACAAAAGGACAAATATTGTTGAATCCCATTTATATGAGGTTCCCAGAGAGAGTCAAATTCATAAAGACATAAAGTAGAGGGGTGATTGTCAGGGGCTGGGGGAGGGGAAGTGGAGAGCGTTGTTTATTGGGTACAGAGTCTGCTTTGCGTGACACAAAGAATTCTGGAGACTGCTGCAACAGAGTGAATGTACTTAACACTGCTGAACTGTACACTTAAAAATGGTTAAGATGGCAAACTTCATATTATGTATGTGTGTGTGTGTGTGCTCAGTTGTGCCCAATTCTTTGCAACCCCATGGACTATATATAGCCCATCAGGCTTCTTTGTCCATGGAATTTTCCAGGCAAAAATACTGAGGTAGGTTTCCATTTCTTTCTTCAGGGGATGTTCCCAACCTAGAGACTGAACCCACTTCTCTTGGATCTCCTGCACTGGCAGGCAGATTATTTACCACTTCACCACTGGAAAGCCCCTATATTATGTATATCTTACCACAATTTTTTAAAAACTCAGCATGATACAACAAAACAAAAAACCAACTAAACTATAAATACACACTGCATATCTTGATTTAGTAGTGTTTGCAAGCATATATACACGTGTCAAAACTCAACGAACAAATGTTCTGTGATGACCTAGAGAGATGGGGTGGGAGGGAGGTTCAAGAGGAAGAGGACATATGTATACTTATGCTGATTAACGTTGTTATGTGGCAGAAACCAACCAAGCATTGCAAAGCAATTATCCTCTGATTAAAAACAAATTTTTAAAAGATGAATATTTAAAATGGGTGAGCTTAATTATATGTAAATTGTACCTCAATAGAGTTACATTAAAAAAAATGTTTATCATGTCACTGAGAATTTTTAATACAGGTCTCAAACTCAGTCTTCTCATCACCGGTTTTGTGGCTTTCCGGTTTCTCACATTTACCCTGCCCTCTGCCTGTGCCAAATCAGACTCAGCCCCAGAGCGGCAGGCGCCACACTTACTGCAAGATGCTCATCTTGAGCTGCAGGCCGTGCAGAACCTCGATCACTCTCTGCACGTCGCCGAGAAGCTGGTGGGTGGCCACGATCTTCTTGGCGTTCTGGTGGGAATAGTTCTCTTCTAAAAATGCCAGGCCGTGCATGTGTCCCCTGCTCAACCACTCCTTGTCATACCAGTATTTGAAGCCAGGCCTCTGACCTACAGCAGTGACAATGAGAGAGTTAATCCTTGGTCTGAAGGAAACCCAGACCGTTTCATCGTCACACAGTTATCACACAAACTACCGCTGTGTGCATATGTTCATTCATTCATCCAGTATACATTTACCTGGTACCTACTAGTCGCTGGGCTCTCTACAAGGTGCTGGGGATAAGGTAGTGAGAAAGGTTTATTCATGTCCTGATCTCTGCAACTGGCCAGAGGCAGAGTGGGAATTTCTCATTCCCTCTCCCACTTAAAACCTTCAATGACTTCCTACTGTGAACAAAAGAAAACCCAAAGCCCTCACTCTGGTCTGATGAGGCCTGCAGGACCTGGCTCCTCCCTCCCCTCCTTGCCTTACCCTTCTGGAACACATCAAGCTCCTTCTGGTTTTAGGATCTCTGCTCCAGCACCCCACCCCAACATGTCCGGAGCACTATTCCCCAAGACCTTTGCAGAACTGGCTCCCCACTGCCTCCTCAGACAGGCCCTTTGTTACCTCCCAAAGTAAGGCAGCCTCTTTGGTGCCTCCCAGTCATTTCCTATCTCAGGGCTTTTGCCCCATCAAAGCATTCATCCCTAGCTAATATGTTTTTGTTTATATGACTTATTTTGACATCTGTTTCTGGCCCCAACCCCACTAAGAGCCAGAATAGGAACTGTTTTGTTCACGGTTATATCCCCAGAGTCTAGCAAAAGCCATCTTGAATGAAGTTATCACCTGGAAAGACGCCCCAAGCCCCCTCCAACTGTCACCTACCACCTAACTGAACGAACACCCTGCTCCCTTCTCTGGATGTCCGTTTCCCACCTGTTAACAACAACAGATGAACTGAACAGCCTCAGTGGTCCTGTTCATTACAGGGATCCTTGGACTGAAAACACAACCACATATGACTTGTCAATGTCTCCTATTGCAAAAGCCTAGGGAACAGCTTCCAATCAGACTGCTATTCACCTCTCAATAGCTATTAAAAACCCTCAAATAATCAATCCTTTTCAAGGTCCTTGGACTCTTGGCTTTACTAAGACACATGGTGGGGATGCACCTCCACTCTGTTAAGTAACCTTTAAAGAAGAGCTCTGTTAGGTTAAATTTCTGGCCCAAGACACTGCAGAACCAAACACAGACAGTAAATGTGACAGTCACTGAGTGCTCAATTCGATGAATCTACTCCCAGTCTTGGCAATTTAGTTATCAAAGTCCAGAAAGTGCCTAGGGATTGATGAAAATGGTGTATATGATTTCTTAAAAGGAAAAAGTGGAAGAAAGAGTGAGAGACAAAGTAGACAGAAGAGATTTTTTAAACAATGCCCCAAAGGAGCCCTGGGGACTATGGGTGGAGCCTCAGAGGCGGCTGTCAGAGGTGGCCTGAGCAGCAGGATTCAGAGCAGCATTACCGGTTTGACAAGACAAAGGTCAGAGACACCAGTTCTCATCTTCTATCTGTCACTAACTGAGTGATCTTATGCCAGTCATGCCCCTTCTGGACCTGATGCTTGCCTGTTAAATGTCAAGGCTAAACTAAGTGGTCTCTGAGATCCTACCCGTCAGTTATAGTCTATGACTCATGGACTACTCTTCTGGCCATATTCTTTCCTTGGGGTAAAGGGAAAAATAGAGACAGATTGCTCTCTGCCTATAGACTAATCTAGCACAAGAAGACACAGTGTCACAATAGACCTTATCAGGCCCCAGGGGGCCCTACTTGCTGGAAAATGAACTATGGTAGCCCTTCCTATATAACCAGCGAAATCAGGAGAGTTAGTCCCCCAAGTCAGTTCTAATTCCAATTTGCTTCATGGGATTAGGAAAGTCATTTGTATCCCCGGGCATCACTTTCTTCCTCATAAGCAAAAATATAGGACTAGGAGCTCCTACCAGTGTCATCTCACTGTTACTAAAAGGAGTAACAGAAGCAGAGGCTTTCAAGCATTGTCTAGCTGTAAGGGGATCATGGGACTAGACCCAAGGGGAGAGACCTCACAGCTGATGAATGGAGACAATGTCCCCATCCCACTGACAGCAAGACAAGAACCACACAGATTTATAATGCATTCCTGAGATTTTTGGAAAGGGGCACTCGAGAGCCACAGGCCAGCCCTGCGGTCATGGAACAATGAAACAAACTGATCCTAAGGAAAGAACTCACTCCTCTGGGTGACAGGCTCTTTGCAAACACCTTTCCTGTCCCCCTCAAGGGCACATCTCCCTTCCACGCAGCAAGGATGCAGTGGAAGGCAGATGCCACCAGAGGGAGCAGAGGCCGGTTGCCAACCCTCCAATAGCCCTGAGCAGTCAAGGTCAGGGCCCACATCCTCATGAACTCTCAAGAAAAGGAAAAGGCGTTCGCTCTGGCAGCACATATGCTAAAACTGGAATGACAGAGAAAAGATGAGCGTGGCCCAGCACACGCAGGGACGACGTGCAAGCCTGTACAGCATCCCACAGTTCACACGGAGTGTCAGTGCACCAGACGAGAAAGTTATGGAGATCTGTGCGTACAGTTTATAAACAATCACTGCACCAGACACTTAAAATTTGTTAACAGGGTTGAGCTCATGTTATATGATTTTTTAACGACACACACACACACACAAAGGTTCTAGTTCAAGGCCAGCTCTTCTGCTAAGTGAACCTCTCCACGCACTCTTTCTTACTGCCAAGTTCAGGACAGCTGGCCACCAGGTGGCTAGCAACAAGAGTGAGGAGGCCGAGTCTAGCCAACGCTGAAGAAATGAGTCTCAAGACCCCAGACCTTCAGGCTGCTGCACCGCCCGCTGTGCTAAGGAAAAGGCTACATACTGTTAAGATCCCTGACTCCAGAAATCGCTACCTGGAGGGTCTCGGCAAACATAACAGGTGTATTTCTCAGGCACATTTTCTTCCAGTAATCCCATGCAGACCCCATGCTGCCAGCACTGGCACTCTTCACACTGTTAGAATTAAAGAAGCAATAAAAAAATTAAACTCAGAAGGAATCCTCCATCCAAAAATAAGACCCACCTGTGGGGGAGGGGCATGGGAGGTGGGAGGGAGGCAGGGCACTCCCCACGGACTCACGGGGAGCTGAGCTGCAGCCACTTGCAGAGCTGCGCTGGCCAATGCAGTAGCCACCCTGTGCTTTCAACGTTTAGATTAACGAACGAAGTTAAAAATTCAGTTCCTTTTCCCACCAGCCAAATATTAAGTGCTCAACAGTCGTAAGAGGTTAGAGGCTACTGTACTGGATGGCACAGATAAAGAGAATTTAGATTACACAGTATCTGATCTCAGAAAAATGACTACTTTCCCTCCCATATCTAGAGGCTTTTACTTTTCTGATCACTTTATAAAGACAGAGGAAAAATAGTTTAAGCCCTCAGAGGAAGGTCTGAAAGACAAAAACCTGAGTTTGAATTCTGGCTCAGACATTCATTAGCTGTGTGACCTTGCAGATCAGGTCACTTCTCCACCCTGGGCTTCAGTTTCCCCATTTGTAAAACAGGATACTATTCCTACTGACCATGTGGGGCTGTCAGTGAGGAATCAATGGGTCATGTGTCATACAGTGGAGCCCAGCACTCAGCTTTTATGTATAAAGAGCCTATTCGTACTACAAAAGGGCAGGCTAATTCACTGTGATGCCTCCTGAAGTAACCATGTGCTATGCATGTGCTAAGTCACTTCAGTCACGTCTGACTGTGCGACCCTATGGACTGTAGCCTGCCAGGCTCCTCTGTCTATGGAATTCTCCAGGCAAGAATTCTAGAGTGGGTTGTCATGCCCTCCTCCAGGGGATCTTCCCAACATAGGATCAAACTGGGTCTCCTGTATTACAGGCACATTCTTTACCACTGAGCCAGCAGTGAAGCCCAATCACGTGCTGCTGCTGCTACATCACTTCAGTCGTGTCCGACTCTGTGCGACCCCACAGATGGCAGCCCACCAGGCTCCTCTGTCCCTGGCCTAGCACTCTGCATTTCTTCTCTCTAAACCTTACCAAAGGTCACACAGCTGAGAAGAGGCAACAGTGGATCAACACTTGGATCCACTGTTGATCAAACACAAGCCCAGCTAACTGCATGACTGTTCTTTTAACCCAGGGGTCCCCAACCTCTGGAGTCAAATGCCTGATTATCTGAGGTGGGGCTGATGTAATACTAATAGAAATGAAGTGCACAGTCAATGTAACGCACTTGAATCATCATAAAACCATTCCCCACCCCAGGTCCAGGGAAAAACTGTCTTCCACAAAACCTGTCCCTGGTGCCAAAAAGGTTGGGGACCGCTGTTTTAACCCCTAGGCTCCACTGCCTTCCCTGGGGAAGGAGGAAAGGGAGAAGGGGCAGGAGGCAGAGAGCAAAAAGAAAGGAGCAGAGGGTGAGGGCAGCACTGGGAGAGCGGTGGCTGGCCTGAGGAGAGGAAGCCCGAGAACTCAGGTCCAGGGGAGAAATGGAGTGGAAAAGGACGCCAAGGGAGACACCAGGATACTTCCAGCAGTTCCAGACCAGGCCCTAAACCGTTGGACAGCTCTGGAAAGGGGATAGTGAGCTTCTGACATGGTTTGAGAGTGGACCACCGGCCTGGCCACAAGGGAAAAAAGCTGAAGCTCACAGTCTACAGCCACCTGGAATCAGATAGGCCTCAGCATCAAAGGGCTTTTATGGGCTGATCATATCAGAATCAATAGGGGCAGAGCTGAAAGAGAGACTTCAGATGTAATCTAGATTCTTCCATTTCCAAAAAGGAAACTAAGGCTCAGAGGGAAAGAAAAGGGTGTGAGACAACAAAGGCAGCTGGTAGCAGAAAACAGACGAATAATTAAGAATGAAAGTCTCTCTCACCAATGACTTTGTGTTTTAAGAACTAGGAGACACCAAAATTGAATCAAATACAGCTAAGCTGAAATTTTAAAAATAATTTTCTCACGTGGGTCGGGCTAATATACATTGTTCATTTTTAAAAAGTTTAAATTGGGGACTTAATCTGGCAGTCCAGTGGTTAAGACTCTGCACACCCAATGCAGAGGGCACAAGGTTTGATCCCTGGTCAGGGAAGACCCCACATGCCATGCAGTGCAGCCACAAAATTAAACTAATTAAAAAGCTTTTCAATATTTGTGGGGCGGGGGTTAGGGGGGAGCACCTACGTTGTGAGTCTTGCAAGATAGTGGTCCCAGACCAAGGACCGAACCCAGGGCCCCACCCTCAGTCACTGAGAGCACCGAGTCCTAACTCCTGGCCCACTAGGGCATTCCCAAAAAGTTTAAATTTAGAAACAAGCAGAAACAGTAACAGAAAAGATAAACTATCTAAGAATAAATCTAAGACTAAGAATAAAAGCATGCAAGATCTAAATAAAGAAAATTTTTGATTATTTGAAGGACACAGAGACTTAAGTCAATGAATAAGCTGCAGTTTATTTCTTAATAGCAAGAGTCATTATCAAAAGGATGATAGTTTTCCTTGGATTAATATATAAAAATAATGTAGTGCCAATAAAACAATAAACTAATAGCTTTGGAACAGAAGCTGA
The DNA here is from genome assembly GCF_027580195.1 of Bos mutus. Classification (NCBI taxonomy): domain Eukaryota; kingdom Metazoa; phylum Chordata; class Mammalia; order Artiodactyla; family Bovidae; genus Bos; species Bos mutus. Next base: position 49,394,140 of record NC_091629.1, on the reverse strand, counting down.
TTCTAATAGCCAGGAAATTCATTAAAAAAACAAAAGGGGGTACTAGCCCTACCAGATATGTTAAACATATTAAAAAGGTATAATAATTAAAATAGAATTGTACAAGCAAATATAGAGAGCAGAAAGAAGACAGAATCCAGAATGAGAAACAACCACATCCAGAAATGCAGTAAATAAAGGTGGCTCTGTAATACGGGGCTGGTGTTGGAACAACTGGGTAGCAAGAGCCCTCATCCTGTATCAGGATAAATTCCAGGCAAATCAAATATTTACATAGTTTTAAAAAAATAAATGAAACTGCAAAACTACCAGAAGAAACCAGGATAAATTCATTTATTGAGTTTTCTGTAGACTTTTATGAACTTCCAATGAGGAATCAACTCCTATTCAAATCTCAAAAGCCATTAAAGAAGTTTGATATATTTGACCTCATAAAAACAAAGCATCTGTAAGACAAGTCAAAAGACAGATGACCAAACAGATACAAATATTTGTAACCGTTCTCACAGCTGATACAAAAACATATCAACAAAAAGCCTACACAAACCAGCAGGAAAATGACCAACCATCCAACAAATAAATGGATAAAGAACATGAACAGACAGCGCAAAGGAAAAAAACAAATCTTAAGTAAAAAGATGTTCAAATTAACCATTAGAAGAATAACAGAAAATTGTATTAATGTAAATTAATGTGAAGTCAAATCAGCCTAATAATAAGTATATACATTAGTATTTTTAGATTTTGAGATTATATGTAAGTATCAACTAATTCTTCATACCTTTATGTACTCCCTGAAATTTTTAAACATTTACTGCTTTCATCATAGAAGTGTTATTCTCATGAAAAGCTGTTTATAGATTATAATTTTCATTTATATATGCATTTGTATGTGTGTATTTAAAAACAACAGTGGTTATTTCTGGGTGAAAATAATCTGGGTTATCCTTGTTTTCTTCTTTGTAGCTCATGGAAAGCACAGAAAAACCACAATCATAATTCTTTTTAAGTTTATTAAAATTACAAAATAGCTATACTAGCAGATTGTTTTTATCTGAAGAGCAAAGATAAAAACAGTTTGATAATACTCTGTAGTGACAAGGGCACTGGTAAGGCTGTTCTTGGTACGTCAGTGAGTGAAAAGCCGCTCAGTCGTGTCCAACTCTTTGCAATCCTGTGGACTATACAGTCCATGGAATGTTCCAGGCCAGAATACTGGATTGGGCAACTGTTCACTTTTCCAGAGCGTCTTCCCAACCCAGGGATCGAACCCAGGTCTCCCACATTGCAGGTGGATTCTTTACCAGATGAGCCACCAGGGAAACCCAGGAATGCTGAAGTGGGTAGCCTATCCCTTCTCCAGTGGACCTTCTTCACCCAGGAATCAAACCGGGGTCTCCTGCATTGCAGGGGGATTCTTTACCAGCTGAGCTACCAGGGAAGCCCCTGGTACACCAGGGAGGGTTTCTAAAGTGTTGTTATGACAAATAATATATAACAGTATTTCTCAAAATAACAAAGGCCCACAAACTTTTGCCCAGAAACTCTAAACCTCAGTTTTACTCTTATTCTGGTGTTCTTGTTCCTGCTCAAACTGAGTCTTTTGTCTTGTACTGAAGATTTGGTTAGGTAGGCTCAAGGGGGAATAAAGGTGAGTTTCTGACAATTTTTTGAGGTCTTGTGAGATAAACAAGTCCATAAAAAAAAAAACCCTCAGTCTCACAGGTATACTTACACAAAATCATTCATTATACTGCTATTAAGACTAGGAACAATCTAAATGTCAATCAATAAGGGAAAGGTTAAATAAATGATTCGTTCATTGTTCAGCTATAAAAAAGACTGGGGAACCTTTCTGAGATCTGAAAATGGAAAGGTCTTCAACTTATATATTATTAAATGAAAAAAGATATTGAAAATACTATGTATTAAAATAACATGCGTTTAAATTTTTAAAAAGATGATTGCACAGCAAAGTAAATGATGTACTCAATGCCAGTTCACTTAATGCCACGTAAATTTAAAAACGGTTAGTCTAGTAAATTTAGCGATGTGGATAAACCAAGAGTCTGTGATACAGAGTCAGAGAGAGAAAAACAAATATCATATATGTGGTGTTGGAGAAGACTTTTGAGAGTCCCTAGGACTGCAAGGAAATCCAACCAGTCCATCCTAAAGGAGATCAGTCCTGAGTGTTCATTGGAAGGACTGATGTTGAAGCTGAAACTCCAATACTTCGGCCACCTGATGCGAAGAGCTGACTCATTCAAAAAGACCCTGATGCTGGGAAAGATTGAAAGTGGGAGGAGAAGGGGACAATGGAGGATGAGATGGTTGGATGTCATCACCAACTCAATGGACATGAGTTTGGATAAACTCTAGGAGTTGGTGATGGACAGGGAGGCCTGGCATGCTGCAGTCCACGGGGTCACAGGGTCAGAGACAACTGAGTGACTAAACTGAACTGAACTGAATGTATACATACGGAATCTAGAAAAATGGTCCTGATGAACCTATTTGCAAGGCAGGAACACAGACGCAGATGTACAGAACAACGTGCGGACACAGGGAGGAGAGGGTGGGATGAACTGGATATACTGCTATACCATGTGTAAAATACCACGTGTAAAACAGATAGCTAGTGGGAAGTGGCTATGTAGCACAGGAGCTCAGCTCAGTGCTGTGATGACCTAGAAGGGTGGGAAGAGGGTGGATGGGATGGAGGCTCAAGAGGGAGGGGATATATGTATACATATAGCTGATTCACGTCACTGTACAACAGAAACTAATATTATAAAGCAATTATATTCCAATTAAAAAAATTTAAAAAGACAGAAAACTTTATGTTATGTATATGTCCATGCTAAATTGCTTCAGTCATGTCCAACTCTTTTTGACCCTAATGACCATAGCTCACCAGGCTCCTCTGTCCATGGGATTCCCCAGGCAAGAATACTGGAGTGGGTTGCCACGTCCTCCTCCAGGGGATCTTCCCAACCCAAGGATCAAACCCCCGTCTCTCAGGTATCCTGCACTGGTATGCAGGTTCTTTATCACTAGCGCCACCTTGGATGTCCTATATTATATATATTTTAATCACAAAAAGAAAGGGAAAATGTGGAGAGAATACATGTATTACTGCTTATTTTGCCACTGAATGTTTCTGGAGTGATGCACAAGAACACAACGAAGACTGCCTCCAGGGAAAGCAAACAAGTTTTTATATGGGCTTCTTATTAAAGATGCTATACAATTTTCACCGGGGTTTGGCACCTAATGTTATATATTTGTTGCTCTAGGGCAAAGGTCAACAGACTATAGCCCACAGGCCAAATTCAGCTTAAGTCCTATTTTGGTAAATTAAGTATTCTACGAACATAACCATACTCATTCATTTTTTGGTACTACTTCTGGCTGCTTGGGGCAGAGCTGCGTAGTTGTGACAGAAACCAAGTGACCAAAGCCTAAAATATTTATTATCTGGTCCTTTAAGAAAAAGTTTGCCAAACCTGCCCTAGAGCAATTAAAATAATTCAAATATTAAATGAGTTTCTTGATGTTCATTTTTTATGTGGTACCCAGATTTCTCAAACATTCATGATTATTTAATAGGATTTTAACCTTCCAGTGATTTAAATTAGCACTGGTAAATAAAATCAAATAATAACATATGTGAGCAATACTGATACCAAATAATGAACAAGAAAACCATTTTCTCTAAAGGAATCTTCTACAGAACAAATTCTAAATGTATTCCATGACTGTGCAAATTACCAACGTAAGTTAAAATTTTAAGGAAAAAAATGACTTGAACTTTCCTAGACAATGAATACATTTAAAACTAGAGGAATACATTTTAAAGGTTTGAACTGTTCTTGTTCCTGCTGCTGCTGCTGCTGTTTAGTCACTAAGTTGTGTCTGACTCTTTGCTACCCCGTGGACTGCAGCCCGCCAGGCTCCCTGTCCATGGGATTTTCCAGACAAGAATACTGGAGTGGGTTGCCATTTCCTTCTCCAGGGCATCTTTCCAACCCAGTGATTGAACCCATATCCTCTGCTTGGCAGGCAGATTCTTGATCACTGAGCCACCTGGGAAGTCCCATTTGTTCCTATTAGCTTCCTTTAAATTTATGCCTTTTGCTGAAATTACTGAGTAGAAAAGGTACACTGCTCATGATGACAGATAAAGTCAGGAACTGTCCCTTTATAACACAAAGCCAGCTGGCAGCAAGTGAACACCAAGTATTCTACAGCAAAACCCACGGTGTTCTTAAGTGAGCTCATCACCACCACAATGCCAGAAAGCAAGCCACAGTGCTGAGCTGAGCTGGGGGGAAGCTGAGCTGGAAGTGGAGCCTAGGAAGCACAAAATGGACTCAGCCATGTAAAAGCTGGTATGGCCTCAATTTTCCAAACTTAGTTTCATAGCACAAAAATGGTACTTTAAGCTCTATCCCCCAAATACCCCATGATCCTTGCCACTTACAGAAAAGTCAATGGAGAAAGTACCATGGTGGATCAGAACTGCATCTCCTACACTGATGTGCTGGAAGAGCCTTGCCAGGAGAGGCCTTCATTACTCAACCACTAATGATTTCTGTGGACATATGAGGACCAAATCAGGCTTCCAATGCCCAGAACTGAGCACATGCCCAGAGAGACAGGATAAAAACTAACAATCTTCAACATACTTTTAAAACCAAATTTTAAAAAAAAAATCTACTTAAAAAAGGGGAGGGCGGTATGTTTCATGTTATATAAGTTTTTTAATTATATTCCACTGAGCTTCAGAGATTCTACACACAGGTTTTATAAAATGGTACTATTTCAAAAGAAAAAATAAAGCAAAAAATGCACACTCCAAGCTTAATGTTAAGACAACATATGTTAAGAGCCCATAACAGTACACCTAATTCTGTACTGTTAGGCTAACTAAGTATTATGCTGTCCTTTAAACAAAGCTTTTCTTCCTGTCTCCGATTAATTAAAGTGACTACATAGCCTGCTATTTAGGAAAAGTCGCCCACGCAATGGCCATGTTCATTAGGCCTGTCTCACAAAAAGAAGAAAACAACAGAGACACTGAAATGCTCTAAGTCAGCAACCAGCACACCACCCTGAATGCATATTAGACCTCACCGAAAGTGGCCATTTCTGAACTTCCAAGTAAAAATTATTCATTCTGAGCTTTCAAAACTACTTTTACCTGTTATACATTTTGGGGTTCTGTGAAAGAGTCTACATGGGCAAGGGGTTCTGATGCTGAAAAAGTCTGGAAACAACTGACCTAATGCATGGTGGTGGTTTAGTCGCCAAGTTATGTCCAACTTCTTGTGACCCATGGACTGTAGCCCACCAGGCTCCTTTGTCCATGGGATATTCCAGGCAAGAATACTGGAGTGGGTTGCCATTTCCTTCTCCAGGGGATCTTCCTGACCCAGGGAGCAAACCCGGGTCTCTTGTATTACAGCAGATTCTTTACTGACTGAGCCACCAGGGAAGCCTGACCTAATGCACACTACAGATCATAAATATCAGGAGCTACTGGAGACCATTCACGTACCTTAATTCCCAGAGGCTGCCATGAAGGCTATTCAAAGAGAAACTCCTAAAATAATTCTAACCCATGTATACATGACTTATGTAAAAAACTCAGGTTCCCTGAATACCCAGGGTATTTATGACAGTCCAGGGAGTCCACCAGGCAACAGTCACCTCCAGCACGACCGTGATTAAGAGCAAGAGAAGGGCAGAGGCAACCAGGTGCTAGCCAGTGACGGTCTCCCAGAGCAGGCAAGGAACTCCCCGGCATTCACCCTCGCCAGGAGACACATCCCAGAAATGGAGATGACAACTACAAATGCCAGGGAAATAAAGAGTAAGAAATAGACCACCATTTCATTAGGTCATAAAGAAAATCTGCCTTAGAGAGAAGATATGGGTCCATAGGAAGATCAAACTGCCCCTCCAGAGTGTTGGGTCCCTATTCAACTCCTCACTGTGTGACCACAGGCAAGGCCCTCCCCATTCACCAATGTCCAGCTGGCCTAAGCAGAGCATGAGAGATTTACACTCAACGATCCCTCAAGTCCTCTCTTATTCTATTAATAGGTTATTTATACCGGCCTGAGATGCAGAGAAAGCTGAATGAGTAAGCAAAGCTCAACCTAGTGCTGAAAATACTGCCTACCTGGGGCTTCTGACCTGACTTGTGATTCTTGCTGGCCTCGAATAGTAGCCCTTCAAAATTCCCACCAAGGACAAGTTTGTGTTTCTCTGGACCTGTGGCTCCTGGAAGCTCCACCTACCTGAATCATGAAGTCATTTTCCTCCTGAACCTCACAGATGCAGCGGACCACTTCAAAGTCATAACGGTCATCCCCATCAAGTTCCTCGTCTGGATTAGTGGTCACATCGATGTCTTGGCCATACTCCTCATCGCTCCAAAGAAAGCTCTCGGAAGAGGACTCACTCAGATTATCCTCTTCTACGAGGAAAGGGAAAACAACAGTCACAAAATAAAAAGATAATCAACCCTAGATCACCAAGACCTGTAAGAAATGACCTTACAGACCCTCTCCTCTGTGAACTTTCACAGAGCTGGGAAATACGAACTCCAATTGGTTCCTTGGGACTGTCATCTACTAATAGCCGAAACAATATCTGCTGCATGGCAGTAAACTGAGCTCCCTTTCCTCATTTTCCCGACATTGAAGCCCAAGGTAAGTAGCTGCTCAAGGTCACAGAGCTCAATGGCAAAGAAATTGCAAATCCCCATAAACCATACAGATCATCATCCCTAATGGCACAAACGTGTTCCTCAACCTCACCACAGCCACCCAGGACCTGGTTTACAGCAAAGTCTGTATCCACAGTCACCTTCAAAACTCTGTAAACCTTGGAGAATGAGGAAAGGGAAGATTCCAGGGATAGTCAGAACTAGAATATCTAGTCTGGGCTGCCTGATTAGTGATAATTACAGCTAACATTTACTGATCACTTATTCTGTACCAGACACTGTTGTAAGTACTTTACATATACTTATTAACTATTTTCAAACTCATGATCATCCTATAAGTTGCTGAAGATGGGGAAGCTTCAAGGTTGACTTGGATTTCCCCAAGAAACCAGGTTATATGCAGAGGCCACCAACAAGAAATGAAGGAAAACGGAGGCAGGTGTGCAAGGGAAAGAGGGATAATGAAATTGGTTATAGACACACTGGCTGAGGGGTACCTATGAGACATTCTATTAAGACCAAAGTTGGAGAGAAGGGCAATTCAGGAAAGGTATAGCTAATGGCCTATTTCATTTGATGTCTGTTTTTTTTTCAGCTGCTAACTCTTTTGCAACACCATGGACTGTAGCCTACCAGGCTCCTCTGTCCATGGGATTTTCCAGGCAAGAATACTGGAGTGAGTTGCCATTTTCTTCTCCATTTATTTGATGTACTTTTTATTTAAAAGATCTAACAATTACTTGCAGAAGGCCTGAGAGTAGACTACAATATCAACGTAAAGCCAGCATGCTCAGACTATAGTGTTGTACAAATGGTCAAGCCAGCAGGCAGCCTCCTTACCAGACACTTTCACTTTCCCTCTGTGGTTTCCAGACTCTGAGCCTTGGATCTGTGGGCTCATATGGACACCAGGCTTGTGTGAGGAACCACACTTGGTAACAGCAAATGTCTTAGGTGGAGAAGGTTCCTGGGGAGTGTCACTGACCTCCTCACTGCAAGGGCATTCTGGAAGAACAAGATCAAGAAGAAATTAGCACCCCCAGACATCACCAGGGCATTCCAGAATCAATACCATCCAACCAACAGCTCTGCTGGTCAAACAGCTCAAATCCTCAGGAGGAATTCAGCTACAAAAGGGTACAGGTTAATACTTACAGTTACCTCTAAGAACCTCAAAACCAAAGCCTTCCTCACCACCCTCTAAGCCAGAAGATGGTTTGAGAATAAAATGTGGCATTCCTTTAGCTCCCAAGACTGGAGCACTGATTTTCTTAAAAATCGGCATTTTTGTTGGAGCTAGACACATACTTTTAAAGAGATATATCCTTTCTTAAAAGGGTTCAGAAATGTACATTTAAGAGTTGTATGTGCACATAATTAGAGAACGAACTTACAGTTGCCCGGGGGAAGGAATGGGGAAAGCGTTAGGGAGTTTGAGATGGACATGTACACACTGCTATATTTAAAATGGGTAACCAAAGTCCTACTGTGTAGCACAGGGAACTCTGTTCATGTTATGTGGCAGCCTGGATGAGAAGGGAGTACAGGGGAGAATCGATACACGCATATGGCTGAGCCCCTTCGCTGTTCACCTGAAACTATCACCACATTGTTAATTGGCTATACACCAACACAAAATTAAAGTTTACAAATAAATATAATAAAAACTAAAAAAGAGCTGTGTATGCAAATAAATACAGTTATTCACCTGCATATCCTCTCCTACAATGATGCTTTCACTGTGATAGGGCGATGCTGGCCAAGGCAGCACGAGGGAGGGCTTTCTATACGCCAGTGCGGCCTTGAGGCACCCAGGGTAAGTGGGCTCTTCCCCTGTCACTGCCCATGCTAGGCTGATCCCACAAGCTCCATTATAGGCTTGCTGACCCTTCCTCTCCTCAGAGGCAGGACTATGAAGCAACCCCTCTTACCTGTAAGGAAACCCAAGTGAAATGCCCCGGGGAAAATTTACCAGGTTTGGTTTTCTTTTTCTTTTTCTTTTTCTTCTTTGGTTTCACCCTCACAAACTCTTTGAATTTCTTCTCTTTATTCTTCTCCTTGTCTTTTGCAGCTAGAATTAAATAGAAGCGTGTAAGTGTTGGAATTCTAACATTCTGTTTTCAATTCCAGGATATTTATGCTTAAGTAACTAAGAACTAAAATGGGCAGAAGAACACAGTTCCCGATTGGGTACTGCCTGGGAGGTCATCTTCCATCTCCCTCAGCACTCTGCTGCAGCCCCTTCTCTAAAGCCCCTTCTGAGTCTTTAGACTAGGGGCTGGCAAACTCTAGCCCACTGCTTGTTATTGGAAATAAGTTTTACTGAAATACACTATGCTCATTTGTTAAATGTTGACCGCGGCTGCTGCCATGCTTCAGTGACAGATGTGAGGAGTAAAAATAGAGATATTCTGGCCCTCAAAGCTGAAAATACTTATTGTCTGGTCTTTTACAGAAGAAGTTTGCCAACCTTACTTAGATCACTATTCCTGAACACTGGCTACATTTTGCAATCACCAAGAAAGATTTCAGAAAATGAATGCCCGGGTCCTACACACAAAGATTCTGATTTAACTGGTTTGAATCCTGAATGTCAGGATTTTGTTTGCTAGATGATGATGATGATTCTTCTTTTTCTTTTTCTCTTCTTTTTTCTTTAATAATTGAAGTACAATTCACACCATATAAAAATATCCATTTAAAAAGGAACAATTCACACCTTCCAAAAGCCACAACTCTTTTCACAGCAAAGTTTCTGAAGTTATCAACACTTCCTGCCAAACTTCTCAATTCAGTTTTCCTAATTCCCACCTAAAAATCTTCCCACCTACCACTCAACTGAAGCTGCAGTTTTCAAGTTATTAATAGCTTCACCATTGCAAAACTCCAGTTGTTTCTTCTTTCTTATCAAGCATTATCTGTAGCATTTCAAATAACTGCTCATGCTTTACTCTTTCAATGTTAAGACATGTTTAAACACACACATATCCTCTGACCCAGCCATCCCACTCCTGAGAGAAAGGATAACTTATGTCCACACTGAGACTTGTAGATGAATGCCCACAGCTTTAGTTGTAATCTCCCAAGCTGAAAACTGCCCAAATGTCCATTACCAGGTGAATGGACAAATAATTTGTGGTGTATTTATACAATGAAATACTTTCAACAATAAAAGTATAAATACGTTGCATATAAATAATATGCAACAACAAAAGTAAATACTTATAAGTGAAATAAGTATACTGAGTAAAAGGAGTCACATAAAATCTAGTGCATACTGCATGATTCCATGTATATAAAATTCTAGAAACTGAAAAACTAATCTCTAAAATATAAAGCAGAATAGTGACTACCTGGGGATGAGAGAGTGGGGAGGAATGGAAAAGAGGAATTAAAAGAGGGCACAAGGAAATTTTAAGAGATGATCGATAGGTTTACCATCTTACTGTGGTAATAACCAGGTACATATTTAAATTATACAATATAAATATATGCATAAATATATGCAGTCCACTGAACCACAACAAGTAAGCTTTAATAAAGCTGTAGGGAGGGGGGCGGGGCGGGGCTGAGAAGGAACGATCCAGCAGCATGTAGTACACAATACTGTGCAACCAGTTCTACCCTAGTTCCAAAACCTTCCCATCACTTCGGAGTAAAACCACTTCCCATTAAGCAGATTTTCCCCAAACCCTCAACCCTTGGCAACCAGCAATCTCCATCTTGCTCTGTGGATTCATCCATTCAGGGCATTTCATATACATACAATATGTGACCTTTTGTGTCTGGCTTCTTTAACTTAGCAAAATGTTTTCAAGGGCATCAGGGTTTTTAAAAATACTCTTCAAGTGACTCTGATGTGGAATCAAGATGGATCACAAAGCAAGTGTGGAACAGAGTGAACATCCAGATTCAACGGATTTTAACTGAGCACTTGTGTGCAACGATTGCAAGTATCTCATTCAATCCTGACAACCAACTGTGTATATCATTCCAGCTTTAAAGATGAGGAAACTGAAGCTTGGTGAGGCAGACACCAGCTTGATATCATAAAGACATTTAAAAACAGGTTCATCTGGCTGTCTAGCACCAAGTCAGCACTATCGCCCAAGCCCCTCTCCCAATCAGACATCCAGGAACTATCAGAGAAGACGGTGGGCTGCATCTCCCAGCTAGCAAGCCTAGCTCTACGGGCAGAAGTTAATCTACTGGCTAAAGAACACAGGACATTAGGGTCTCTAAGCTCCCTTCCTGTTAAAATACTCTGCAACTGGGGAACAAAGCTCAAAAACAAGAACTCTAGGAAAGACCTCAGTCTAATTTACAAAAATACTGTTTTTAAGATTAAGAAAATAGGGCCCAGGGACTTTCCTGATGGTCCAGTGGTTAGACTCTGCACTTTCACTGCAGGGGCGTGGGTTTGATCCCTGGTCTGGGAACTAGATTCCACACGCCTTGTGGTGTGGCCAAAAGCAAACAAAAATCAGGGCCCGAAGAAACAAGTTGACTTCGCCAACATCATGTAGTTGATTAGCAAAATATGGTTAAAAGTCTTCTAAATGAAAAAAAAAAGTCTTCTAAATGTCATAAAAGGTACCAAAAATACTTACTTTTCCTCTAATCCTGGGACCAGTCTTTCTCAGGAATAGAAACAAAACAACTCATTTCTGCAATGCCCACTAGAACTCATTCTATGCAGCCAGCATTACTTTAATACTAAAATCAGATAAAGACATTATAAGAAAGAAAATCTAAAGACCATTTTCTCTCATGAACATAAATGCAAAAATAATAGCAAATTGAATCCAACAATGTATAAAGAAAATTATGTACCACGACCAACTGGGATTTATGCCAGGTATAAAGGAAGGCTAGCTCAACAATTAATGTAGTCTATTGCTTTCCTCTATTTGTTCGCATTGTTCATTTAAAAAGGCCTTCTTAATCTCTCCCTGCTATTCTCTGGAACTCTGCATTCAGTTGGGGATATATTATCCCTACTTTCTTCAATATAAGCCTGAATTATGCAATAAGGAGCTGATGATCTGAGCCAGTCAGTTCCAGGTCTTGTTTTTGCTGACTGTATCGAGCTTTTCTATCTCCAGCTATAAAGAATATAATCAGTGTGATTTCAATATTGACCATTTGGTGATGTCCATGTGTAGAATTGTCTCCTGTGTTGTTGGAAGAGGGTGTTTGCTATGACCAGTGTGTTCTCCTGACAAGACTGTTAGCCTTTGCCCTGCTTCACTTTGTACTTTGAAGCCAAACTTGCGTGTTACTTCAGGCATTTCTTGACTTCCTACTTTTGTATTCCAATCCCCTAGGATGGAAAGAACATTTTTTTTTTTTTTTTTTTTTTTGTTAGTTTTAGTCTAGAAGGTCTTCTACATTTTCACAGAACCAGTCAACTTCAGCTTCTTCAGCATCAGTAGTTGGGGCACAGACTTGGATTACTGTGATGCTGAATGGTTTGTCTTGGAAATGAACTTAGTTCATTCTGTTGTTTTTGAGATTGCACCCAAGTACTGCATTTTGGACTCTTTTGTTGACTATGATGGCTGCTCCATTTCTTCTAAGGGATTCTTGTCCACAGTAGTAGATATAAAGGTCATCGGAATTAAATTCGCCCATTCCTGTCCATTTTAGTGCACTGATTACTAAGATGCCGATGTTCACTCTGGTCATCTTCTGCTTGACCATGTCCAGTTTACCCTGATTCTTGGACCTAACATTCCAGGTTTCTACGCAATACTGTTCTTTACAGCACTGGACTTCACTTTCACCACCAGATATATCCACAACTGAGTGTCATTTCCACTTTGGTCCAGGCACCTCATTCTTTCTACAGCTATTAGTAATTGTCCTCCACTCTTCTCCAGTAGCATAATGGACACCTTCCAACCCGGGGGGCTCATCTTCCAGTGTCATATCTTTTTGCCTCTTCATACTGTCCCTGGGGTTCTTGAGGCAACAATGTTGGAGTGGTTCACCATTTCCTCCTCCAGTGAACCATGTTTTGTCAGAACTCTTCACTATAACCCATCTGTCTTGTGTGGCCCTGCACGGCATGGCTCAAAGCTTCATTGAATTACACAAGCTCCTTCGCCACAAGAAAGCTGTGATCCATGAAGGGGATCAGTTTTCATTCCAATCCCAAAGAAGGGCAATGCCAAAGAATGTTTGCACTACTGTACAACTGCACTCTTTCCACATGCTATCAAGTTTATGCTCAAAATCCTCCAAGCTAAACTTGACCAGAATGTGAATCAAGAACTTCCAGATGTACAAGCTGGGTTTCGAAGAAGCAGAGGAACCAGAGATCAAATTGCCAACATTCATTGGATCATGGAGAAAGCAAGGGAATTCTAGAAAAATATCTACTTCTGCTAAAGCCTCTGACTGTGTGGATCACAACCAACTGGAAAATTCTTAAAGAGATGGGAGTATAAGACCATCATACATGTCTTCTGAGAAACCTATTTAAGGGTCAAGAAGCAACTGTTAGAATTGGACGTGGACAATGGACTGGTTCAAAATTGGAAAAGAATTGTGTCAAGCTGTATATTGTCACCCTGCTTATTTAACTTTTGTGTAGAGTACATTATTTGAAATGCCAGGCTAGATGAATCACAAACTGGAATCAAGATTGCTGGGAGAAATATCAACAACCTCAGATATGCAGATGATATCACTCTAATGGCAGAAAGTAAAGAGGAACTAAAGAGCCTCTTGATGCAGGTGAAAGAGGAAAGTGAAAAAGCTGGGTTGAAACTCAACAATCAGAAAACGAAGATCATGGCATCTGGTCCCATCACTTCATGGCAAATAGATGGGGAAACAATGGAAACAGTGGCAGATTTTCTTTCCCTGGGCTCCAAAATCACTATGGACAGTGACTGCAGCCATGAAATTAAAAGACACCTGCTCCTTGGAAGGAAAGCTATGACAAACCTAGACAGTGTATTAAAAGCAGAGATATCTCTTTGCCAACAAAGGTCCACATAGTCAAAGCTATGGTTTTCCCAGTGGTCATGTATGGATGTGAGTTGGACCATAAGGCTTAGCACCAAAGAACTGACGCTTTCGAACTGTGGTCCTGGAGAAGACTGTTGAGAGTCCCTTGGACAGCAAAGAGATCAAACTGGTCAATCCTAAAGGAAATGAACCCTGAATATTCATTGGAAGGATTGATGCTGAAGCTGAATCTCCAATACTCTGGCCACCTGATGGGAAGAGCCAACTCATTGGAAAAGACCCTGATGCTGGGAAAGATTGAAGGCAAGAGAAGGAGGAGCCAACAGAGGATGAGATGGTTAGATAGCATCGCCAACTCAAAGGACATGAATTTGAGTAAACTCCAGGAGACAGTGGAGGACAGAAGAATCTGGCATGCTGCAGTCCATGGGTCCCAAAGAACTGGACAATGTCCAACAACTAAACAACAACAACCATATCAACAGACTAAAAAAGAAAACTAATATATCAACTGATGCAGAAAAAGCATTTGACAAAATCCAGCACTCATTCATGATAAAAATTCTCAGAGAACTAGGAATAAAGGACATCTACTGATACAAAAAACGTACAGCTAACTTCATATTTATGTTGAGAACTGGATGTTTTCTCTTAAGATCAGGAACAAGGCAAGGATGTACCGTCTCAACACTCCTACTCACCATGGTACTAGACATCCTAGCTAGCACAATAAGACAAGAAAACAAGATAATATATAACACTGAAACGGGAGAAATAAAACAGTTTATGCTTTACCAGGATATTGGTCTTTACTATGAATTTGAGCAAATGATTGATGTGATTTGATGTACCTCCACCCACACACATATAAAAACTACTGCTCAGTCCAGTTCTTGATTTGTAAACTCAGGTTTTAATGACCTTCAAACTAAAGTAGCTGTATCCATTAGCTTAATGTAATGCTAACAGCATTAACCCAAACACTAGCAGATCTGGCTGAAGAGATACAACCTAAGTTCTGAATCCTCGAGAAGGAAAGGTACAAGCGTAGGGTATAAACTGCCAAATCCAGGGCATGCCCAGTTATGGGAATTCCTGTGGGTTTCTCTAGCAACAACATTTTTTGCATTTCACATTTTATAAAACAGCATTGCATCCTTTAGGGAACCCACAGGCTGTAAGAAAAAAGATGGGGAAGTTCATTCCATACAAGAGATTCCTGAAGACCCCACATTATTCAAATTCACATAATTCATGACTAATATTCCCAGAAAATAAAGGCATAAAGAACACACTTTCATTGGCCTACCAGCTTTGAAATCATATGGTTGATGAATTTTCTCAATTTGGTAGGATTTGCATTAATTCAAATTTTATACATAAGGCTTTTTATATTGCACAACTTCAAACTGATCAACCTCAATTTTGAACAAAATGCATCTATATCTTAACATGATTACCACTTTACAGAGGAGAAAGTGAAGTTCAGGGAAGATGCAAGATCATACAAATTAATATATAGAAAAGATGAACTCAGATACATGGGTCTGAGTTCTTGGGCCATGTGTGGGCCCTGGGCACTGTCCCTGAAATAGGAAATGAGCACAGAGTATGCCAACTGCTCTATAATTCAACGCCGCCACCACCCTTTCCTTGCCTAGCAGGATCTGCTGGGTGGACTTGCTGGGTGCAACAGACATTGCAGGTATAGCCCAGAATCTCTTCTACCCTTCCTTCTCTGTGCAGCATTTAAGGGTCTGGACAGGATTAACCTCAAACTCACTTAAATACATAAGAGTAATCCCATGCCTCTTGTCACAGTGATAGGCTTGGACAATCTGAGCCTTGGCCAACTGGTTCATAAGGCAGGTACAGGAATAAATTAATCAAACCCGAACTTGGGACTCTGGTCCAAAGTTTATAAAAAGGGTATGTTCTTACTTTACTGTTAGATTTGAATGAAGTGGCATGAAGCCTTAAATGCTACTGGCTTCCATCCTCTGACCACAAGGGTTTAATGTAAAAACAGCAGTGAGAGGTGACATGCTAAGACAACCGACAGTCCTGGAGCAGTACACCTTCCCCAGACTTCCCTATTAACGCGTACTCACACATCCCCTTTATTGCAAAATCAAATTGAACTGGGTTTCCTGTTACTTGTAACTAAAAGCATCCTAAGTGTTGCAGCTGTTCAGAAATATGGTCATATTAAGTCTTAAAGAGTCCCCTTCTGAGGCTTCAATTAGAGAAGTAAGCAATGAGGATAAAAAGAAGAGATATTTTACAAAGTTGTTCTATAGGAATCTGTGTTTCTTGAACACAGAGGGAAGAGAGCAAGCTTTCATAGGCTCACCCTAGCTTCTGGTTGAAGACTGTCAAGTCACACGTGGCCTGAGGCGGCAGAACCCATAGGGAGAACTGTCCAGCAGGGACTAAGCTAACTCAGGTGAGTCCCTGAGGAACAGGGACAGACAAGGTGACAACAAGAAGAACTCACGCGTTCGGTCTAGCCATGTGCACAGGAAGTCTCCTGCAAGGAGGCACTTCTGTTCCCCACTGCAGGGCCCAGTGGCAGGGCACCCTTCCCTGGTGTACGGCCTAGAGGAGAGAGTATGTGCGCTGCAACTAAGTTCAAATCCTGGCTATGCCAAGTGCTAGATGTGTTGATGCTGTTCAAGTTAATCCATCTCATCAGCACCAGTTTCTGACCCATCAAGTGGGCACAACAGTACCGGTCTAAGTAAAGAACTCAGGACAGTGGCCGGCATGTAACAAGGACTCAAACAGGTGCTGGTGTTACCTTGCCTATGATACTCTCTCCCCGGAAAGTGGGGCTGGTTTGTGGTCAGGTCTCTCTCCAAACAGCTTGACCAATTGTTCCACGACCCACAGAACAGACGCTTGGCTGCAGGGCTTCTTCCCGAAAGCTCAGACTTGGACAAAGAGTGACTTCCTGCCAGGGCCCTGGAGCAGGCAGCAGCCTGTCACCTGAGGAGGGCCAGGCTTTTCTGGGATGGGGCCACTTGTCCTCCCCCCAGGCTGCAGGTGGCCGTCAGGAGAAAACCAGAGCCCTTCTCACTCCCTCTGTACAGCCTGCTCTCTACTTCTCCCTCAGACCCTCACTGTGCTGTGAGAGCAAAAGGACACCAGACTTCCAGGAGGGAAGCAGGAAAAAACGACATCCACAGGGGAAGTGCCTGTACACCACAGAGCACCGCCACACGCTGGGGACAAGCAGTGACCAGAGCCTGCTGTCACCTGCATGAGGGGACGGCATCTTGAGGGCACAGCAGGAGTGTGTACGCCCTTGGAGGGATCCTCACTGCCCATCAGAGGAAGCCGTCTCATGGCTTCCTAACACCGTCACTTCATCTTGTCTATCTTTCCAGCCTCATCTCCCATCAGTCCCCCACCATGGATCCCACCCAGATTTTGGCCCAAAGGAGCCCTCCACTAAACCCCTCCCTCAAGTCCTACCTTTTTCCACCTTACCTCAAACGGCAGAGACTACTATGCATTCCCTAATACCCACTTCTCCACCTCTCCCACAGGAAAAGGGTATACTTGCCAGCTTCCCCTAAGCAAGGTGTGGATATCCAGATGTCCTGGCTTATGGGATATGAACAGAGGTGATGTGTGGCACTTCTGAGATGTGCCCTTAAAAGAAAAAGGCAAGCCTCACCCTTCCCTTACCAGCAGCTGAAAGACAGGCAAGGTAGTGAGCGATGCTGATCCACGCAGAGAGACCACCACCCTGGGCTGGTGGGATACTGAGGCGGAAGCTGGCCCTGGACAACTGCTCAGACCAGAGCAGAGTCACCGTAGGAAGCCTACAGTTTGGCCAGAGACATAAATTAACCTCATCTTAAGCCAGCCTCTTCGGTTGTCTCTTTAAGGCACCATAATCTACATCCCAATTAAGCTCCTATTGCTCCCTTCTCTCTAAGGGGAGAAGGAACGGTTCTATGAGAAGGTCAGTCTAGCACCACAAGAAAAGGTACAAAGAAGTTCCCACTCTGCTACTCCAAGGCACCTTTCAGCCTAAGCCAAAGTTTACCCAGAGTGAGAATATGAACGAAATGGACATAACAATAGGTAATAAGCACAGGTGAGGTTCCCCTTGATCCTCAGATAGTCTTTCTGGGCCAAATCTCTACTCAGGACTGAACTCACCTATGCAGAATTAAAAGCCAACACCAAGGAAGCCTGAATTCACCCCTGGAAGAGAAGTTACTAAATGGATTCTGGTATTCTAAGAAGCCTCATTTGGAAAAGCAAATTTAAACTGACCTTCCAGATTAATGTATCTGACTAAAGGCCTGGCTGAGGGAAGAAGAAACACATGAGGGCCAGAGTCAGAAGGGTACCTGAGGGACAGACGACGACAGTTTGTTCCTCTCAATGACTCTGAACTCTGATCTGCTTGTTCCTGGCATATGGATTCCTTTCCTAGTCCCCTGCCTCCTGGTCCACCCTCTACCTACCCTCACCCTTTCAGAGCTAACTCAAATGTCACCTCCTCCTCTGGAACTTCCAGCCCCTGCTCTATAGGCAAATACCTCAATCTGTGTTGCCATGGCACTTCATACATTCTTTACATAGAGCTTAGAAGTTCTCACTGTATCTGTTTCTGCGCTTTTCTCCCCACAGGAAAGAGCCCTTTCTTATGCATACCTAGTTCTACATCATCATTTTGGAAAGGAAATTAGACCTGTGAAGAGCTCAGATTACACATGAACAGGAGCAGGACTGCTACTGAGACTGAGTCTGTGGGCTTCACGCCAGAACGGCTTCTCCTCCCTAACTCTACCAAGCAGGAAATGGGGGCTGGGGGGACTGGAGGACCCAAAAAGGTCTCTGCAGAACAGTTTCTGATGCTCCTGGACCAGAAGCTCCAGGCATCTCCATATGAGAAATCTATTAGAATCCAAGTTCTCAACAGCCATAATCAAAATACTCAGCATAAAAGGGGGCACTATTTTACAGTAACTGGCCCCAAGCAGCACACGCTATGTAACATTCTGCTTTTCACTTAAGCATTATGTCGAGTTCACACTGCCTGTGATCGAGGACACAGGCAGCCTGGTGTCAGAATCTCACCTTTAAACATCTCCCTACCCGAACTCCCCCAGTTTCTGAAATTCCACACCTACAGATAAGAGCTTTCTTGGAAGTGGAGGTGAAACCTAGATATCCTGAGAGAACAGGGGATCTACTGAGCCGGTTTTATTCTTTCAAATCATAAGAAATTTAGTTATCAGATTAGTCTAGTACCCAGCAAAACCATGAGGAAACGGAAGGAGGCTCTGAGGTGAGAAAGGTGAGGGGCGATGTGTGGAACAGCAGGTGCCTTCTGAAAGGCTGGGGCCTATGACATACTCTGAACATGACTCTGCGTTGGCTCTGAAGGATACCGAGGGGTCTGACGAAGGCTCAACATGTCTAGTAACCCCAGTTCAGAGATGGTGACAACTGAGACTCCTGCTGGTTAGTGGCAGAGGCAGGATGAGTGCCCAGGGTTTTAATGTACCAGCTAGAGCACAGCAGGATGAACAGTCTAGTTCCCTCCTGCCTGGGAACTGCTGGCAATCCCAGCAGTCAGGGCTGGCAGAGCTGTGAAATCATCTATGTGTCCTGCGTGCACATGATGGGGATGGGGTGACCAGGGGGCAAGCCCCTTCCCGGCTGCACAAACCTAATCTCCATCTGGGGTACAGGGTACAGGAATGACCAGGCTAGACCCCAACAGTGGCTGAGGGGCCCGGGTGGCATGCTCTGCCACCAAATAGACCAATTTTCAAAGGGCCAGCAGAGGGGGGTCACAAGTTAAAATATACGGATTTAAAAGACCCGTTCGTTCCCCCTAAAGCATTTTGTAATAGTCCATCCCTGCCAGTCTGGCGAGTATAACCATGGCTGCTGCTGCTCAGTCGCTTCAGTCGTGTCCGACTCTGTGCGACCCCATAGACGGCAGCCCACCTGGCTCCCCCGTCCCTGGGATTCTCCAGGCAAGAACACTGGAGTGGGTTGCCATTTCCTTCTCCAATGCATGAAAGTGAAAAGCGAAAGTGAAGTCGCTCAGTCGTGTCCGACTCTTCGCGACCCCATGGACTGCAGCCTACCAGGCTCCTCCATCCATGGGATTTTCCAGGCAAGAGTACTGGAGTAGGGTGCCATTGCCTTCTCCGATAACCATGACAGATCTTGTTATTTAAAAAACCTGGCAGGCAAAAATCTCCAATTCACCAACAGACTTCCAAACCTCAGTGAAAGGGATTCTTCTGTGTTGAGAGAGAATTTAAAAACCCCAGGTCCGTATGTTGGTATGGGACCCAAATGCAGTACATAAGAGTAGAAAAGTCACTCACTCAGGTTTCTTAATTTTATCAAAATGACAATACCTTGTCTATTAGTTTTGCAGTTCATCAGAGGTCAGCTGAGTTTAAAACTAAGCTCTGTGACTGCCTAGGTTCATGTCTCTAAGATAAAGACTTAGTATTTATTAAGAGTTTACTGTAGGCCAGATACTGTGCTAAGCATTTCACATTAGGTCATTTCATACAATAAAGTTCTGAGGCAGGTAGTTATTGCCATCTCACAGATGGAGAAATTGAAGCTCACGGTTATTTGCCCTAGGTCACAGAGGAAGCCGGGTTCAAATTCAGGTGTGCTGACTTCAAGCCTGCACATATTCACTCCACACAAATCAAGACACTCAAATACAGTTAATCAGGAATTCCCATCCAAACGAGAGACCTGCACACCTTCTTGGGCGGGAAACACCTCCCCTGTACTCGGGTGCACTACACTGGGAAAGGTCCCTCCTCGGACAGTCACCACGATCATCAGTTACAACCACCATGCAGACTACATGGTGTTACAGTTCTTGGATACAAAACTCCAGCACCTCAGGAGTCTCCCTCCTGCCCCACCTTCAGTCATTCATCCACCTACCCCCAAGGATAACCACTGTACAGCCCTCAAACATAACAGATTCATTTTAATCTATTTTTGAACTTTATATACATATCCATCATATCATATGTGTGAGTTTATGTTTCCTTCTCCGGCTCAACATTGTACTTGTGAAATATCCCCATGTTGGCAGGTGTAGCTGTACTAGTTCATTCACTTACTGCTGTTCACCATTGTATCAAGGTACCACGATTCATTTACTTGATTTACTCTTTACACATTTATTTACTCTACTATGAATAAACATTTGAGCTGTTTCTAATCTAGGGCTCTTATAAACAGTGTGGCTTTTAACATGTGTGCAACATTTCAAAATGATTTAACTGCCTAACATAAAGACCTTCTCAGCATTTTTGTGGGAGCCAGAAGTCTAACCTCCATGTTACATATCAGAACTGAGGTATTTAATCAATACCTGAAAAATCAGAGTGGCAGAGCTGTCTCGAACTCAGGCCTTCAGGCTCCCCTACTACTGTTCCTTCCTTTCTTCCACCATAGCACTGAAAAGGGAAAGAAGAGGGGAGGGTGCTGACAGGAGTCAGAGGTCAGCTGACCACAGCAAACCAAAAGGCCAGACCAATGCACGGAGAGAGGCATTCAGACAGAACGGCCCTCAGAGCAGACCAAATCCCTCAAGCCACAGCTACCTCTTTCAGGCTGTGTCTCACAACAGGGTAGGGTGGGAGCCCAGCAGAAATAGCAAAGACTTGTAACAATTCCAACTCTAATCTAAAAAGTACAAATGTTTTTCTCAATGAGAAAAACAAGGAGATAACCACTTCAAATTCCTCAGATTGGGCACATTTCTGTCAGATAATACCAAAAGCTGATAAGGATACAGACAAATCACAGAGTGGACAGGAATGTTCAAGTCAGAGCCACCATTTTCAAATATATTCTGGTACATTAACTAAAACCATTCCTTCTAGCAATTCCTCTTCTAGGTAAAATACACAAAAGAAAAGCTTGTGCCCAGGGGATGTCCACAGGCAGTCCCTGAAACATCACCTGTAAAAGTAAAAAATCTACAAACCTAATGATCCTGAGTAGGAGGGGTCTAAAGAAACTATGGTTTACTTTTTTTTTTTTTTAAAGGACTTCTCTGGAGGTCCAGTGGTTAAGAATCCAGCTTTCAATATAGGGGGTGCAGGTCCAATCCCTGGTCAGGAGAACTAAAGCTCCCACATGCCACAAGCAACAATGAGGAGCCCATTGCCTAAGTGCTGCAAGGAAGACCCAGCACAGCCAAAAGAAAAAAAAAAGAAAAAACTTACACCTGAAACTGGGTTATACAACCCACTCCAGTATTCTTACCTGGAAAAGTTCACGGACAGAAAGGAGCCTGGCAGCCTACGGTCCATGGGATCACAGAGTCAGACACGCACATGCATGCACGCTACTGCTGTTTGACTCATGCTAGCCTCCTCCGAGAGATCCCCATCCACTGGTGGGTACCTGAGCAGGACTCTGGTGAAGTCACTGAGGTGGTAAGTGGCCTATAGCCCATATGGGGAGTGCCCTCCCTGGTGACTACTGGTCAGCTGACCTTCTTCACATAGCTCCTTTTAGCTCAATACTTGGGCTTGCCAAGTGCACAACTAGACGGCCTACAGCTGAGGGTAACCGAGCGGCATGGACCAACTCTGTGGCCAACAGCCATCCGCAGCTACTAGCTCCTAAATATGGTTAGTCTGAATTGAAATGTTCAGGAAGGGTAAAACACATACTGGATTTTAAAAGCTGAATAGAAGAAAATGAAAATATAATAGCTTGTTAAACAGTAATTTTTATACTGATTATATGCTGAAATGATAACATTTTGGATATTCTGAGTTAAAATTTATTGAAAGAGATTTCATCTGTTTCCTTCTATGTCTTAAAATATGGCTACCAGAAAAAATTATATGCTAACTCATATTATAGTTCTAATGGATAATGCAGCACATATGACCAAGAAACGGCCACCTGACCCATTATGCTTCACAGCCTGACTAAGGAATGACCTCTCACAGGTCAGAGATCACCTGAGTTTGCATAGCCCTGCCCCACTGTCCTGAAACCTAACTCCATACTTCCTCAGGAACAATGTCAGATATACCAGAAGTTCCATAAACCACCCAACACCTATGTATTTTAAAGGAAAGGCTTCAAACCAAAAAATATATGATGATGTCACAATTTCAGGAAAACTGAATCTGGGAAGCTTGTAGAATTTACTGGAAACTCATTAATTATTCTGCAATCCCCAAGAAACATGTAATTTTTTTATTTCTGTAAGTTTCAGAAGAAATCTCCAAAAAGGTTCTCTTGTAATAAACAAGACATGTACATGAGTTTTTATGGTAACCCTTTCTACCATCATTGTAGCTTCTGTGCAAAATAAACATGGTTGTTAGAAAACATCTCCAGATGCAATTATTATGAAATTGGACCCCACAGGAGATCACACATCACCTCTTAGTTCTTTCTTTTGTTCTGTTTTGTTTTGTGCTCAGGGATGGAGCACAGGTTGGGGCAGGGGTGGCGGGGAGTGAGGATGATTGCAACCATGCTATTCTCGGTACTAGTTCCCCTGCTGGCTGCTAATGGAGCTCCCCTTCCTTGACTGTCCCCACTCCATACCTTCAGAGGCTAAGGGACTTTCTCAAGGTAACTTGAGCAGCAAGAGATAGAGGTAAGAATAAGAGTCAGATATTTCTGTTTCTTCCAGGAGGGCTATAATTCCATGATGCAATTCCTGAAAACTTGTCATTTTCAATTTGGGGGGATTCGACTGGACCAGACCAACCTAACACCCGCTCTTTGGGTCAGCCCTTCATGATACAGATACATTGCAGAACCAAAATGCTTACTTGGGGAACTGGCTGAGACCCGCTTCCTGGTCAGGCTCTCCTGGCTGGCCTTGTCTGAAGCTGAAGAGCCCCTGGTCTGGACGTGCCTCTTTCCTGGGTTCTCCTCTGGCTCTGGCGACTTTTCTATTCCGTGGAAATACTTCATGTGATAATGCAACAGTTTGGCTTTGCGGAAAAATTTTAAACAATCCGCAACCGTGCACCTAAACTTGTGATTTAGGTCGCTGGCTGGTGCTTTAGATGTCACAAAATCATTTGTTCTCTTTAAAGTATTTGTTACTGGAAAAAAAAAAAAAAAGATCCCTCATGCTTATTGGCGCTATTACAATACATGCATCAACACAACACATGGCAATAGAGTGAGAGAGCAGCATGCATGTGTAGAGGGAGACATCGATGACCACTGCTGTTTGAAAGAATGGATATAACTTCAGGGTAAATAACAAAGACTCAACTGTGATTCATCTCTTGAAAGAAGAGATCAACTTTTTTTTTTCTTTTTTAAAGCAGCCACACAAGTTCTCATGGTTTCAGAAGAACAAGGGAAAATCCTAAAAAAGAAAAAAAACCAGGAATCCAACCCAGCACTTGTTACTCATGAGTTGGACCAGACTCAGACCTTCCATCATTCAGAAATGTTTGTGTAGGCAGGACTAGAGAATATTCCGGTAGGTTATGAAACCGAAAGGATCTCACACAAGGAGAATCACTATTACAAAGGTTTTAGTATAGAGTTTTGGAGCTCTCAGTATGATGTACTCTGTTTAATGAAGAGGACTCAGAGAAGAAGGAGGAAAAAAGACAACCAACTGAATGAAGCTGGAGGGCATGTAAAGAACTCAATGATCAAATTCAAAGAGACAAAAAAGTTTGACACCCCCTCCCTAAACCAAGAGTCTTCCCAGGTGGCTTTAGTGGTAAGAATCTGCCTGCCAATGCAGGTGACACGGGAGATGCAGGATGTGTCAGGAAGATTCCCAGAGTAGGAAATGGCAACCTACTCCAGTATTCTTGACCGGAAAATTCCACGGACAGAGGAGCCTGGTAGGCTACAGTTCATGGGGTCACAAAGAGTCAGACGTGACTCAGCACGCACGCAGGCCCCAAACCGAACAAGCAAAAGGCAACTGTCTGTCATGCATCAATAATAGAAAGTAATGCTGTCACAGGAAATCATGAGTATTAGAAACTCAATTTATTGAAGACTCCCTTCATAATACCCTCAATCCCAATGAGAGCAATCACCTTAAACTCAAGTCACCCCTACTCTACAGATTACATCACCCAAGATTACCCTGAATGTATCCTGAATGTATGGACCTTTCTTGAGTGAACCAACCTTTTTCTAAATGCAGTGATACAATTTTCATTACAAGCAAAGAGCATGCTGAACTCTTGGTAAATATGATTACCTTTTCAAGTACCATCCCATAATAAGAAGGAATAAAAAAAAAATTCTTAACTCAATCTAAATCACACTCTACATTTCAAAATCAGCAGGAAGGTATGATTATAAAACTGGTAGGCTTGATGATCTGATGTATACCCACACACCCTTCCCCAAAGCAGAATGCCTTAACTCATTTTCTATCCATGACAAGAGATAAAAGAAAGAGGTTCAAATCAGTCTGACACAGTTAAGAAAAAGTAACATGAAATGAAATAGAATACATACTTCTCCCTACACACAGTTGCACCAGAAAAACAAAAAAAAAGTCAGTAAAGAAATTCAAAATTCAAACTTCTAATATATTCTAAAATGCTCTCTTAAAATACAATTTCTCTGGACTCTCCTCCCTTTTGGCCTATTAAGCTGAACCATATCAATTTGCCATTTTTATAGGTTAAGAAAGGTGAGATATTGGCCATTTCAAATGGTCCAACCTAGTAGTTCCTTTTCCACCTAACAATCTTTCAAAAATCACTGCAGAAAATTCCACTTAGCACTGTGTAAACAAACCTAAGGTCTGAGGAGGTCAGAGAGCACCAAGCCTGCCCACTACCACCCAAGGCCCACAGCAGTCAAATTCAGCTACAGTAAACTCAGCTATCCTTCGGCTTGTGTCCGAAGCCCTGTTTGTGATCAACTATTTATTTAAAAAAAAAAAAAAAAAAATACAAACACCTTAGAACTTTTTTTTAAAAGTTAACAATAATGAGCACTTTGAATCAATTTCATGAAGAATTACCACTCTTTCTGTTCAGAACCTTTGCACCCTTGTGTACACACACCAGCCATTTGCATAAGGCAAAGACAGGACAGTGGTTAAAGTGGGGGCTCTGCAGCTGGGCAGCCTGGTTCAAATCCTGGCTCCTCTAATTACTCCTCCTGCCTCCTAGCACCTTCATATGCAGAGTGGAGATAGCAATAATGGTAACTACTTCACTGACTTGAAAGAATTAAATGAACAGCATGCAAAGATTCTAAAACAACCTCTGTTCAATAAATAGTGAATATATAGTACGATTTTGTTCAATATTCTGGAATAAGCTATAATGGAAAAGAAAGTTTTTTTAAAAGTATAGGGCTTACCTGGTGGCTCAGTGGTAAAGAATCTGCTTGCCAATGCAGGAGACATAGGTTCGATCCTTGGTCTGGGAAGATCCCACATGCTGCAGAGCAACTAAGCCCATGCATCACAACTACTGAGCCTGTGCTCTAGAGCCCAGAAACTGCAACTATTGAAGCCTGCTCTCCCTAGAGCCTGTGCTCTGTAGCAAGAGAAGCCCATGCACCATAACTAAAGAAAAGCCTGTGCAGTAACAAAGACCCAGCACAGCCAAAAATAAATAAATACATAAATAAATAATTTTTTAAGTATATGTATACAGTATCATTTTTGATTAAAGAAAAATGTGACTTATGAACAGTCTTTCAGCAATTAACCTCTCACAGCAGAAGGGCAGAAGCTCCCTTCACCCTCAGTCTCACTGCACACCATTGCAGATTCGGGGCAGAATAATGGAAACCATCCAACTTCAAATCCCAGCTCTACCCTTTATTAGCAGCAGAAATAAGCTGTGTATGGTTTTTTAAAACTCTTCTGATTATCCAGATTCCCACCTATTTCAAAACAGTTAGAGAGAGGACTGTAAGATAACATGCACACTCGGTGCAAAGCAGGCCATTTCAAACAGAAAACAGTCCTGGTCAACAGACTTCCGTCATTTATGGAATGTGGCTAGAGACATACTTATCAACCAGAGTGAAATCCTCCTTCGACCAGCCCTCATAAGCTCTGGCTAGGAGACACATCACTTGGTAAGCATTCAGTTTTCTCTACATCCTACTAGAAATGTGAAGTCCGAAACCAACTTTAAGATTCCCAGCATGGCCATGCAGTGGGATTAATTACCCCACCTTTCAGGACATCTTACTTTCACTAATGCAGCCCCTCTCCAAAAAAATTTTTTAAATAATTACATTATACTAGGTGCTGGACAGTACCAAGCTTGATCCACCAAAATCCTGAACTTCGTGTGGTTTGTCTTTTTAAAACACCAAGTGCATTTTCTCCAAAAGTTTTACCAAACTCTATGTTGGAAGTTACATTTATCCCTAATAAACTCTACCTGATTATTTCAGTCCAAGAACTTTGTAACTTTTGTCTCTGTAACCCTATACATTCTTAGGTCTTTATCCAGGCTGTTAATAAAGATCCAGTAGTACAAAGCTGAGGACAGCCTTCAGAATAACCTTCAGACTGACATCAACTAATCTACACTCTCTGGTTAGAATTGCCTAAGCCAACTGAACTTGATCTATGCAAATTACCAATGCACTCACACATCTGTTTCCTCTTTGTTCATAGATAGATTTTAAGAGGGATGTGGTCAAACTGTCTGCTAAAATAAAGAGATACCTGGTCTGAGTGCTACAGTAGACTCCTCACATTCCTATGTTGAAACTTAATTCCCAAAGTGATGTTATTTGGAAGTGGAGCATTTGGGAAGTGATTATGTCACAAAGGCAGAGCCCTCATGAACAGGACTAGTGGCTTTATAAAAGAGACTCCAGAGAGCTCCCTTGCCCGTACCTCCATGTGAGGTTGCTGTAAAAAGATAGCTGTTTATGAACTAGGAAGCTGGGCTTCAACAGACACTGAATCTGCTGGCACCTTGATCTTGAACTTCCCAGACTCCAGAACTCTGAGAAATAAATTCTGTTGTTTATAAGACACTTAGTCTATGGTATTTTGTTACAGCAACCCAAATGGATTAAGACAGACAGTCTACCAATCCAGTATAAGCCTCTCAAAAGGAAATACATTCAGTTTGGCACGATAAAAATTCTTCCCCACAAAGGCAAAACCCTTGATTCCTCACAAGTAAGCAGAAGGTGGAAACAGCTAGACCGCAAAAGGTAAACAAGCTTGGCAATCAGGTGGGCTACCTGCCTGAGAGGTGGTTCTAGGATCACAGGGGCTCAGGTAAACAGATAAACTCCACAGGAGAAAAGACTACCTGCTATCCTGTCACAAAGCTCCTGGCCAAAGCTAGAGCCCTTTTCAAGACAGCAACATTAATAAGACAAAATGAGTTGCTGGTTTTGTCTGAAGGAGTAGTAAATATTTGAGAATTATGAATCTTCAACCATGGAACTTTAAGAAGATTTCCCCACAAACTCAACTCAGTTAAGTATATAAACTCATTGATATGCAAGCCCTTCTATTCTAAGCCTGTAAGTGTAACTTACTTTGCCATTTGGAGAAAACACAACCAACACAAGCATCAGCGTGAGACAAGCAGCAAAGAGAGGATAAATTAATTATGAATAATAGCCTGTGACAAACTCTGATAGATTACACAATTAACTATAGCTTCAGGCTCAAGAAGTAGATCAAACACCCCAAGACTTAAGTAATTTTCCCTTTTCATGAAAGTCTTGCAAAATGTACTATTTCAATTCTGAACACAACAAATTTTTAAAGATATGAAAATTGTATGTTCCAGACTTAACAATTTTATCCTAATTTTCCCACATGGCAGCCCTCTGTATGCATAAAGAAAACTGCATTTCACGGACTCCCCTGGTGCTCAGTGGCTAAGACTCTGAGCTCCAATGCAGGGGGCCTGGATTCGATCCTTGGTCAAGGAACTAGATCCCATATGCCACAACTAAAAGTTCATATGCCACAGCTAAAGATCCCACATGCTGCAACTAAGACACAGCACAGCCAAATAAATACAAAAATAAATAATTTTTTAATGAAGTTATTAAAACAAAAAAGCTGCCAGTTCAGGCAGTACAGGCCTCTGACACACCTCTCCCACATGCAAACCAAGCCCTGTTCAGCTTTTTCCCTGGTCTCTGAGCAAAAAGGATTCTGTCCTACCTTCTCTGAATTCCCATAAGTACTTCATGGAAAATAAGACTTGCAGTTATCTGTTCCTTTCTACTTATATTACAGTTGGTTATGTTCACTCCTCCTAAAATGCTGCAAATGAGGAATATGCTCCATTCTTTACTTCTCCTACAGTCCTCACCTCAGCAGACCACTTCATCAAACAAGAGAGTTAGCCCTAGCCTCTCCAAGACAGTTTCTTTCTCATTAAATGGGAATAAAAATACTTATTTTACATATTCACAAGGTTCCCACATGTTTCCATGAGGTATTAGAAGATAAATCCTCTTACAAACTGCAGCAGGTTACTTGAACATTAGCTGTCACCTGGCTTGTCACTGACCTCACAGTTGTTTGCTTTAAAAAACTTATGCATAATCCCAGCCAGGGGTCCATGTACCAGCACACGATCTGAAAAAGTGTAACATCTAATTGTCCCATTTTATTAATCAAACACTGAGGTGTTAGTGGTAATTAGTAAAAGCACAACAGGAACAGCAAAATGATGGAACCAGTAAAAATGTTATACATTTTAAAAGAATTCTAAAGTAAAACATCCACAGCATAATTAAGCTTAAGAAAACCCACAAAAGAAACAGTTTCAGTAAAACAAAATTATATATGACTAACATAAAATATAAGTGTATTTTTTTTAGAATTGTAAGAATGTAAACCATGATAACGGTTTGCTTATGAGACTTCCAAGTAAAAAAACCAAAAACACTGATTTTTTCCCCTATCTCTTCCATGTTATAATACCCATATTATTTTACAGTAGAAAGAATATAATTCTTTTATATTTTATATTATACTCCTCCCCAGAACAGTGGTCCTGTGACAAAAGAAACATGGTGATGTGAGCACAGTCAAGCAACCAGGAGAGCCACTGGTGTCCAAAGGGCATCCTGGGCCACTGTCTACAGCAATCCCAAGTCTCACACACAGTGTTCATCTGGAACATACATCACTGATAACACCAGCTAAGTGACATCATCCTCTCTTTGGATACTACAGTCCTTTGTCAACATGAGAGCAGTTACTAGGTTACAAAGGGCAGATAAATATGTAAATTAAATCCTTCAGGGCATCTGGTTCAAAATCTAGGGGTAATGGAATTATCCTTAGGTTACAGGCTAAACTACAGGAAGCAATTTAATCCTGTTTTAGAAGGTAGCATGTAAATCAACATTTGCAAGTAGTTACAGGTATTATTGTTCAAATGCTGTGTTCTTCATCATGTTTAACAGATCTTTGTATGGAAGTATGCAGCCAAAGCATGGAGCTCTATCCTAGGCTCCCAGGCTTAAAATCCCAGGTCACCCTCTACTCTGGCCTCTCCCAAATTAATATGAGGAGAAAAATGGTCCATGGAATTTGAATTTGCTTTAAATAATAGTATAACTCTATTAATTATACTAAAAGAGTGCTTTCTTTTTCTTTTGCGGGGGAAAGAGAGGTAGAAAGAGACTATAAAATGTCTAATAATCCCTGCCTCGGGGCATCCACTCCTGTGTGCAATTCCCTCCCTTTGAGTGTGGGCAGGACCTGTATAACTTGCCTCTAATAGAACAGGCAAAGGTGACAGCAGATCACTTTCATGATTGTGTTTTGTAAGACCATAACATCCATCTTACTGGCAGGCACTCTCCCACGCTGGCTAAATGCAACAAGCTATTGAGCTACTCAAGGGAGAATACCATGTGGCAAGGAACTGAGAGTGCCCACAAAAGACTACAGCCCTCGGCCTGATAGCCTGCAATAACGTGTGAGCCTGGAAGCAGACCCTTCCTCAGTAGATTTTTCAGATGAGAACCAGCCCTGGTCAAACCCTGCAGACTGCAGCCTTGCAGAGAACCCTGTTAAGTTGTGCCTAGACGTCTCATCCACAGACACTGAGAAAATAAATGTGTTATTTTAAGATACTATGTTCGTGGTAATACTGCCACACAGCAACAGATAATATAGAGTAGGATCAGAAGCTCTCAGTTTCTATTTACTTGGGCAATGCTTTATATTACACTTTCCCTTTTATGATAAGCATAATCTTTATAATAAAAAGGTTTTTAAACTATGTTTTCTGAGACCTGGCTTAGAAATCATGTCCTATATAACTACCCTTTTTTTGTATGGGCTTCCCTGGTGGCTCAGGAGACCCAGGTTCAATCCCTGGGTCGGGAAGATCCCCTGGAGAAGGAATATACCCATTGCCAAGTACCTCAAAACCTCACAGCTAGATTGCTTATGATGATGGTATTCACTCTGGCTGGCAATACTCAGTCTGGCCTTCTAAGCCCATGTAAATTCTAAGCACCATCATGCTTTCCAAACTCATCTCCCATTAGTTAGTCCACAATGAGGCCTTAGCAGCCGCCCCAGCCAACTGCTGGCCCCAGCGACCGCTTCACGCTCTTATAGCTCACACCTCTGCTCATGCTGTGCCCTCTCCCTGTCTAGCCAAGTCTACTTCCATGCAGACCCAGCTCACTCCAAATGCAGGAAGGCAGCCAGATGGCCTGGTTCTCAGGGACCACATGCTATCAACTCCTGGCACAAACAACTGTCTACTGCAGCCTCTCCTTAGCACTGTGGATCTGCTCCTGGATCCTGCTGTTTGTCACTGCTCCAGCCAGAGGATAAGGTTCACTGTCGTGTATGCCCTCAGCACTGACCCCCAGTATGATTGGTATTCTTGTCAGCAACGACTCCACATAACCCCAGTAGTTTAACACTATTTTGACATGTACTTGAAATACTATAATGAATAAAACATTTTTCAGGTCTGTGAAGCAATAGCTTTCTCAGCTGTGAAGCAACAAAAAGCAACCAAAGAGAAATGTGAACAGATTTAAATACAGCAACTCCAGTCAAATGTTTGGAATAAAAAAAATAACAAAATGTTCATAAACAGAGAAGCAGTTCATTATGCGAAGTCTGCACTAAGTACTTCTCCCATCCAAGAACTAACCAGGCCCAACCCTGCTTAGCTTCTGAGATCAGACAAGATCGGCTGCGTTCAGGGTGGTATGGCCATAGTCAGCACTATGTAATTCTAATTAGTCATTTAAAAGAATGAAGTAGCTCTATACTTACTGATATGAATTA
The DNA here is from genome assembly GCF_027580195.1 of Bos mutus. NCBI lineage: Eukaryota > Metazoa > Chordata > Mammalia > Artiodactyla > Bovidae > Bos > Bos mutus. The sequence goes on along the minus strand of NC_091629.1, from coordinate 49,362,149 downwards.
CTCTCAAGATACACTGCTAAGTGAAAACAGAAAGTTGTTCAGTGTACACTGTACATTTGTGGTTGCAGATGGGGGGAAAGGTATTATAAAATGCATAGGAAGGAAACCAGAAGGATAGGTATCAAACTGTTAACAGCTCTAGAGAGAAGCTTAAGCTAGGAAAACAGGTGGTAAAGAGGAACTCTCACGTATCCTCTGTGTATGCCAGGAGCGTACCCTGGGTGTACCCAGCACTCGGCTCTTGATTTCTAAACACAATTCACCACTTAAAAGAAATCAGGGCTTCCTGGAGAAATGGCTGAATCCAAGGTTGGGTGAGTACAGGATAAGCGTGCTACATTTTCTTATGCCAGAAAGTGAAGAAGACACAGGAACTAGCTTGAAGGGGTCCCACAACGTGGTTATTAAAATAAATAATGATAGAAACCATTATAACCCACAGAACAAAAGAAATTCCATGAGACCATGTGGATAAAAAGAGGGAAGGAAGAAAAGAAGGGAGGGAGGGAAGAATCAGGGAGAGAGGGAAAGGCAGGCAGGCAGGTACTTCCTTAACAGAATACAAACTAATAAATGTAGAAGGAATGATGAGAGTTAGAAATTACCATTTGGTAGACATCAGAGTAAAAATATTTATCAGGCAAGAAGCAGTATTAAAATAATGGGTGAACTCCTGATAAAGAAACACACAGATATTTGAGTATATGTAAATAAAGATACTTACATATACTCAAGGTATCCTCTCACAAGAAACTTAGTAACTATAAAGGGAAAAATAACAGCTTTACAGTAGAGAAACCTGGTGGGCAGTACCCTTAGCCAAGTGACCAAAGTTAACTTCATCAATAAACGGGACAGATATCATGTGGCTCCTGTTAGAATGCACTTGAAAAGGACACATCGCTTGCATGGTGTTGCTGCTAAAAGGGAATAACCTAAATCTAATTATCTGGATACATAAAAAAAAACCCAAATTCAATGACATCATATTCTTCAGAAATGTCAAGGTCATGAAAAACAAAAAAACACTGAAAAAAATGTTTCAGCTGAAAGGAAACTAATGAAACATGACAATTAAATCCAGTGTGACATCCTGAGTTGGATCCTGATCCCCTCAGAATAAAGTTTCCTCCACGCTTGCTATGAAGAACATTATCAGAACTGATGAAGTCTGAATAAGGTCCTGACTTTGATAATTAAATTATGGTCATGTAATTAAATGTTCTAGTTATCAGGAAATCAACACAGAAGAACTTAGGGGTAAAGGTCTGCAACTTACTTGCAAATAATTCAGAAAAATAGTTTTTAAAGAATAGAATAATGAAGCAAACAGTAAACTGCTAACAAACAGGGAATCTGGTTGAAGGTATATAAGAAATTCTTTCTACTATTTTTTCAACTTTTTATGTCTTCCAATATTTCAAAATAAAAACATCTTTTAAATATAAAAATGAAAAAATTTATGCAGGAAAAATACTTTGAGGTCACAGAATAGCTAAGTGGGAGGAAAGCAACCCTGGCAAGGCTATCCAACTTGGACCTCACAAGAGAAACTGAGCATTTATTCCACAAGATGGCAGAGCTGCCCCAAAGGCCAGAGCTGCGTATGGAGCAGCTAACGCACGGCTTCTGATGGTGTTGCCTTCCCAGCCTCCTTCACACTGATCTTGACTCCATCCAGTTAGAAATTACAAGTCTGGCACCAGCTCAGGACAGCAACCTCTAAACAGTGACTAACACAGCAGCACCCTGGCCTCCAGGGGCCTTGCGGGATGCTTCTGAGAATGATCCCGCCCTCCTTCCTGCTGACTTACATAATACATTCCTGGTGAATGAGTTCTCAACAACCAGCAATCTTTTCATCCTGTGCTCACCACTAAGCCCATGTTCCAAAAGAAAAACCGGGAACACCATTCAGTTTCCAGATCAACACTTCCACCCCTCAAATTAAAGACTTTCAAAGGCACCACCCTGTCTGGAGTGGTGACATCACTTGGGCCACACACAGTGCTCTTCAAAGCTGGCCTACTAAGCTGCTTTTGAGTCTACACACTGCTTTGACACTTGCCCTCGAGGGCAGCGCGAGCTCCTTGTTACACACTGTGCAACCTCTCTGAAGGCAGGATGTGTGTTCACTTCACGTGACTTATACAGCACCCAGCATCTCACCAGATGGCATTTAGTACTCAGTCAGAAGACAGGAGTTGGAATGACCCAGCCATTGGGAAATGTGGTATTCTAACTCTGGCTGAGTTACCCCTTCTTGCCAAGTACTAGTTTCTTCTACAAAACAGGGAGAATTAACAGTAAAAAATTAGCAAGAACTTAGATGTCTTTCACAGTGGGAAGTTAAATAAATTATGGAAAATCATCCAAAGAAATAAATTATATGTAATATTGAAACAGCTATGAACTGACATGGAAAAATACTGTATAAAAATGATAAGCCATTGACTAATACAAGAATATGATTCTACCACTCTGTTTTTAAAAAGTTTATGGGTACATGTGTGTTTATATATGCAGAGAACCATGTGCTGAAGAATGGAAAAGCATATACCAAACTGTTCCATGGTTCTTTCAAGAGGGGGAAGAGTAACGGAGGGCTTTTCACTTTTTTTCCTTTTACTTAGTTTTAATTTTTCCTAGTATATTTGGTTTTGAAATTTATATGAGGGAAACAAACAGCAAAATGACTCTTTATATATTAATAATAATCTTTAAATAGGGCTCCTTAACTGTCTTTATGCCAGAGTAGTTGTGAAAACTCATCAAGAAGTTGTACTTACAAAATTAGTATTCCTTAGTGTTCTCACTGTGAAAAATTAAATGTAAATTTTAACATCAACACTAAATAAAACCTTTCATTGCTGTCTCCTTATGACTCAAAAATGATGACCATATTTGCTTGGAGGACAGCAAGGACTGTGGCTGGACAGAGGCAGCAGGAAGGAGAGGAACTAAGGAAAGATGAAGCTGGAGCGTCAGCAGGCAGCCGGGCCAGAGTAAGACCCCGAGGCCCTCACTCATGACCAAAACCAACAGTTCAGGTGTGGGAAACATGCATGTTATTTTTATTGTTCTTGTACTTTTCTAGATTTCTTTTCAACTTTATGAACATAAAAAAGCAAATTACCAAGAAAGAATATGCTGAATAAAGACAAGATTACCTCCATTAATGAGGTAAAAAGTACCAGTGAAATCCCTAGTGGAGTTTGAATAACGTCCAGATTTTGATAATTGTGGTAACATAAGAGAATGCCCTCTTTTTTTTTTTTTTTTAAGGAAATATACATCAAAATATTCAAGGGTAAATACTGTCAAACAATTCATAGAAAAAAAAAAACAACAAAACTTTAAAATACCTTAAGGCCACAGAACAGCTAAGCAGGAGGAATGCAACCTTACCAACAGAGAGATCCAAGTGAACTGACAGCTCTATCCTGCAAATGAAGCATTTCAATAGATTCACAAACAAGAAAGCAAGTCAAATCAAATCAACTGTTTGGTACCAACTTACCTGCTCAGCCTTAACCCACTTCAGGAAGCCTTCAACTAAGTCAGAAAGCACACCTAATAGTCTCAGAAAAGACCCTGAGATTATACTATTGATGCTGTTGTCTTTATCTCCAAATGCCTAACTGCTACTCATCCTTCAAAGCCCTGTCAAGTTCCATATTCTTCCACCCCTACCCTCAAACTATTAACCTAAACATCACCTGTCTCCAGATGTCGGGTCCAAAGAGCACTTAATGTACCCTAAGACCAACAGCACCCCACTGATAGCCAGCAGAGCTCCCTGGCATACAGTAAGATGTATAGTATTCACTCCCAGGCATATAGTATTCGTTCTCAGGCAACAGGACTCAAAGAAGAGAATCCTGAGTTCAACTTCCATGTGACAGGTACACATTATCACTGCCAGTCTTCTCTTCTTAAAGTTTTAAGTATTTCTCATGACACCACCTTACTTTCTCTCTTGTAATACAATCTCATTCATGCCTCAGGACAGAAAGACCTACAAGGGCAATGACCAGATGTCTCATTCATTTCTAACCCCAAAAGAACAATCAATTCTCAGTCAGTGTTCCACCGGGATATGCCTGATGACAGATCACAGACACTCCCAACTTCCCCAACTACAATGCCTCTAAGTCTATGACTCTCTTACTCAAGAAAACAGAGAACACAGTTGCCTGAAATCTAACAATTATAAGCGCTACATTAAACCAGACCAGGTTAATTTAAAAATAAATCATTTACAAAAACTACTGTAGGCATTACTCTGAAACTACCCTGGTTAATTTGCAAGTAAATCATCTGTAAACTTGTAATAGTTCAGTGACAAGTAACTTCCCATTCATTTTATAACTGACAACATATCAGTGGAACACCAGACCATGTGGCAATGTCCGATTTCTAACAGGTACTCAGTTTAAAAAAAAAATAAGAAAAAATTAGGTGAATAAGCCTGCACTTCTATTTAGTTTTCTCTCTTGTTTATGGTTCATTTAGAATATTCACAAATGACACAGCTTGAATAGAGTCTGGCACTTAGTAGGCACTTGTTAAATATTTATTGACTAAAATGAATGAATGGGTTTCCCTGGTGGTTCAGTGGTAAAGAATCCGTCTGTCAAAGCAGGAGACTCGGGTTCAATCCCTGGGTCAGGAAGAGCCTCTGGAAAAGGAAATGGCAACCCACTCCAGTATACTTGCCTGGGAAATCCCACGGATAGAGGAGCCTGGCAGGCTACCATACATAGGGTCCCAAAGAGTTGGACATGACTTTGCAACTGAGCATGCATGCAAAATTAATGAATGGACTACAGTCCATTTTCAAACAGCCCTGGTTATCTGTGAATGACCAAATAGGCTGGGCTGAGGTTTAGAGAATAACCTAACTTCTCAGGGCATATATTCTAATTTCTGAATAAATTCCTACTCAAGTAGAACAATTTCAACTGCATTCCCCTCTTGACATTTAAGCATAAAAGCAAATAGCTTAGAGCTTATTCCAAAAGAAAAAAGTAATGGTATCCATGCTGCATTTACTCTTCCTAGCTCAAGTTCCAGGTAATCACACCACTAACCCTACTACACACTCTCTTGCAAACAGGCAAGTACTTCAGTTAGTTGCCATGGTTTCAAAATTATTCCCTAAAAAATCCTCCATGCAACCTCAAGAAACAAAAAAACATGAAATCTTCCCACCATCTTTTCCAAGACTTCCCTGTCCCACCCTCACTTTACCTTATTTCCATCTTCGCCACAAACCTGAGATGCGGCTAAATTAACTGACATGAGACAGAAACTGCATGTGTGTGCAAACTTTAAAACAAGCACTGGGATTTAGCCTCTAACCTCATCTCCTCACTCATCTCCTCTGCACAGCATATTTCCTAGTGGTGAAGAACAATTCATTGCCAATCTCAAATGATGTCTAACATTAACAACACCCTTAAGACAACATAATGAAGAGCTTAGTCTGCTGAGCTAAGGGACGTGGCTGTGATAGAGAGTTCTCCATGCCAAAAGAGACTTCTACACTCTGAGATTAAATTTCTACCAAATTTGCACATCAAATCTAATAATCCCTCCCAAAGGAGAGAAAGTCGGCTGAGGAGAGAAGCCCTGCCATTGAGAAGAGGCTCAGCAAGAAAGGAGAAGATCCTTGGTATCCACAAGCCCACAAGGCTGAGGCACAACACTCTGCACCAGCGGAACAGAAGACCAAAGGAATGAGCCAGAAGTGACACTTGAATACTTTCAGTTTACTATTTTCAAAGAACTGCTCTGCCACTGCATTTATGCCAACTACATACAATCTGATTAACAACAACAAAAACCTGCCCCTCCAACCTAAATTGAAATTATCCACATAAAAGTATAAATTCTGTAGACATACAGTCATCATGGTATAAAAGTCTTATAAAGACAAAACTATTTAAATGTCATTCATTTTAACATTGTAAAATTTTCTATTTATAATTTAAATTACTCTTTTTTGTTTGTTTTTTGCCGCACTGAGTGCCTTGCAGGATCTTAGTTCCTGGAACAGGGATTGAACCAGGGCCAGGTCAATTGAACACAGTCCAGGTCGTAACCACTGGACCACCAAGGAATTCCTCCAAATTTAAATTACTCTTAATGTTTGAAAAATTTGAAAGTAATGCCTTTGTGGAATAAAGGCAAAGAATTTCAAATCTTACATTTATTATTAAATATATAAATTAGATTTACATTTCGTATAACACAAATGAGTATGTAAATGTATAGATTTCATGACAGCTTATATTAAATAAGCATAGGACTTCCCTGGTGGCTCAGATGGTGAAGTGTCTGTCTACAATCCAGGAGACCTGGGTTTGATCCCTGGGTCAGGAATATTCCCTGGAGAAGGAAATGGCAACCCACTCCAGTACTCCTGCCTAGAAAATCCCATGGATGGAGGAGCCTGGTGCAGGCTACTGCCCATGGGGTCACAAAGAGTTGGACACGACTGAGCGACTTCACTATATTAAATAAAGTCACAAGTACACAGTGTCAAAATACAAAATCGCTAAATATTCAATTGACTACCTTTTCTCCATTTGAAAGAGCCTAGTAAGAGACGTGCTACACCTCTATGCATACAGTCCCCTCTACTGGAATACCTAGTCCCCTGTGTTACTCATGGGGTAGTGCTATACATCTGTCAAGATTCAGCTTAAACATCATACCTCCCAGATTAAGGTGGTCTTCAGGCAGGCATTGATCTTCCATCACTGACACTTATTAGCACAGCGTCTGCTACCCACGGCAACAGGACACCTAATCAATCTGAGCAAAAAAGATATATGACCAGAGCTTCCACATCCACGTGTGCAGTGTCTTCTCACCATGCATGCCCTAACTGCAGGAAGACAGTTTCATTTAATCTCTACTATTTCCCTGAGTCTCTCACTAAAAGCATGTCTGCACATCCTTCTCCAGGGAACCATGCTCAACCCAAAAATCTCCACAAGTGTCTTCATTCTACCTCTGGGCTCATACACACCCAAGAAGCTCTGCTTTGGGAACTCCACAGCCTATCTTCTCCACACACATGAAGGAAGAAGGTTACAGACCACCCAGGTTTACCAAAGGAACACATCCCGGGTCCCAGACCATATCATCAATAGACCCTCAAGACATTTGATTCCATAACTTGTTTCTGGCTAAATTCTCCAACAAGGCCATGTCTTCCTCTCTTAGGCTGCCATAGTTCACAATATAGCATAGTCCAGAAGAGGGATATCCTACAAGCCCCCTTTGGGCTTCACGGATATTTAAGAAACACCAGAATTTACTCACACTAATTCCCTCATCCACTACTTTACCTCTTTCAATCATTGTTAAGTCAAATTTTATAAAATAAACAACTTTTTAAAGATGAACGTTGGGGACTTCACTGGTGGTCCAGTGGTAAAGAATCTGCCAGCCAATGCAGGGCACATGGGTTCAGTCCCTGGTCCAGGATGATCCCACATGCCGCAGGGCAACTAAGACTGTGAGCTGTGACTACTGACGCCCAAGCGCCTTAGCGCCTGTGCTCTGCAGCAAGAGAAGCCACCACAATGAGAAGCCGCGCACAGCAACTCTGCTCGCCCAAACTAGAGAAAGTCCATGTGCAGCAATGAAAACCCAGCACAGTCAAAAATGGATAAATAAATTTTTTAAAAAGATGAACGTTGATCAAGAATCTTAGAATGGGGTTCGGGGTGAGAGGGAGATTTAAGAGGGAGGAGACATATGTATACCTAGAGCTGATTCATGTTGATGTATGGCAGAAACCAACACAACGTTGTAAGGCAACGATTCTCTAATGAATATGATCATAACTATATTTTTTAAGTACCAAGGAAAAAAGAATGTAGAATTGTTTTTTAATTTCATTATTAAGAAATACAATGATTCAAAGTAAAAGACAAGGGACAGACCAAGAGAAAATACAGTACAATATATATAAAAGACAAAGGGTCCATATCAATAATACACAAAGGCAACTTGGCAAATCAATAATAAAAACAAATAACCCTACAGGAAGTGGACAAAGACTAAAGACAATTCACAAAAAATAGACTAAAATATTCAATAAAACATGAAAAACTGTTCAATCTCATTTTAAAAAATACAACTTCCAATGTTAACCTACATTAAAGAAAATTTAAAAAGGTGAGTAGTATCCACAGATAGGAAGAATGTAGGGAAAACGCGTACCACACTCTGTACTATACCACACTCTTGATCATAATATAAAGCAGAATGGTCTTTTTATGAAGGATGATTTGTCATCGGAATTTAAAACACGCATTCTGTTGAATCTAGCAATCATACTTATAAAAACGTATCCTACAGGACTCTTCACTAGCGTTCAAGGATTACTATATTAATGTAATATAGTATTGCTTTTGTAGTATTTAGTATTTAGGTTATTACTTTGCTATTGCTCAGTAATAACCTAAATATCCATCAAAAGGAACCATTTATCAGAAATATAACATTATGAAATTATGATTTTTTTCGCATTACCAATAATATCCAAATAGCTATTAATACAACACGCAATCATGGGACTTATCTTTCTGTGTAGTCATGGATACATGCAACTACCTAAACTGTGTGTCTATTAACATAAGGTAGAGTTTTCTCCGTCAGTAATGGTAGAAGACCTCCCATGGAAACAACCCTTTTGATTACAACCATTATAAACTCTGGGGAAAAAATATAAAAGAAAAAAATATCTAAAGGCACTGAAGAGCAACAAGGACAGACAGAAACACGAGTTAGACATTTGAAATAAACTTTTCATGTAAAGATGGGCTCCAGTAAGAAGCACTGCATAGCTAAAACCCTTGAGTCTTATTGGCTGAAGAAATAGAAGACAAAGTTCACTGCAATGACAACAGCTAGAAAGTGAGGAGTAAAATCTTAGAAAGAAGCCAGCCACAAAAGGGTGGCCTCATTTGATACATTTAAATTCTGTCTGATCGCTGACTGATCTCCGAACCTATAAAATTCCAAGAAGACCAACTGAAGCTCAAAGACTGAACAGAGGTTTCAGATTCTGCCTGTTGCAGGAGAAAAGAAAACATAAAACAGAAGCATACTGCAACAAATTCAATAAAGATTTTTATTAATTAAAAAAAAAAGGTCTACATCAAGAAACTGGAGTTTTGAGTTCAAATAAATTTCCCTTTAAAACAAAGAAATCATTATTCTTCAGAGGAGCATAACATAATCCAAACTACAACCTATCACTAACAATGCAAAGGCTATAATCCAATACATTAGAGATATAAAGAAATGGGAAAGTGTCACCTAGAGTGAAGTCAGTCAATGACGATTAACTTCAGAATAATCTAGATGTTGTTAGATAGGTATTTTTTAAAAGCTATTAAAACTATGCTCATGATGAGTAAACAGACTGAAAATCTCAGCAGAGAATCTAGGGGAATAAAAGGAATATTATAGAACTAAAAAGTACTAGAAATAAAAGAATTCACTGGATGGGCTTAAAAGCAGAGTGGAGTTGAGAAAAGCATTTGAAAATATATTGAAAATTTTTCAGTCTGAAAATGAAGGGGGAAAGCTGAACAAAAACATAAAAATCCACAGAGTTCCAGTGACCTGTGGGGTAGTTTCTAAAAGTCTCACATAAATTTGATGAAATAAATCAGTTTTCATATTCAGGCTCAGTAAATTTCAAGCAAGTTATATATAACACTAAAACAAATCTTAACACGTCATAGCCAACTGCTAAAAACCAAAGATAAAAAAGAAAACCTTGAAAGCAGCCAGAAAGAAAACAACACATTACAGTCAGGGAAAACAACAGTATGAATGATCACTAATTTCCTTTCAGAAACAATAGAAGACCATGAATAACATCTTTCAAGTTAGTATAAAGAAGTGATACTTTAAAGTATTTAAAGAAAGAAAAACTGTAAACCCACAATTCTATATCCAGTGAAAATATCCTTTAAGAATGAAAGTTAAAAAAAAAAATGAATGAAAGTTAAATAAAGTCATGTTCAAATAAACAGAAACCAAGAGAATGTGTCACCAGGAAACCTGGCCTACAGAAAAAAAACAAAAAACACGAAAGGAAAATTTAACATAAAAAGAAATCTTCAAGAAGAAATAAAGAAGGGAGGTTCAAGAGGGAGGGGACATGCATATACCTATGGCTGATTCATGTTGATATATGGCAGAAACCAACACAATATTGTAAAGCAATTATCCTCCAGTTAAAAATAAATAAGTTAAAAAACAAAAGATATGAAGAATACTGGATATGGTAAATACATATGTAAATCATTATCTCTTTTTTAATCTTCTTTAAAATATATGGGCAAAAATTATAATACTATACTGTCAACTTTATAGCATATGTAGATTCAATTCATGTGATAACTAGAGCATAAAAAGGGGGTGTTAGTGGATTACACAACATTTTATATAAGATGGTTCAATATTAACTATAAGTAAACTGTGAAAAGTACATATATACATTGTAATACCTAGAGTAACCTCTGAAACAAATGCTAAGAAGTATAGCTTAAAGCTAATAGATGAATTAAAATTGGATTTTAAAAATTCAATTAACCTGAAAAAATAGGGAAGAAGGAAAAGAACAAAACACAGGATCAAACAGAAGAAAAAGCAAAATGGCAGACCTCAATGCAATCATATCGGTAATTTCATTTAATGTAACTAAACAATGCAGTTAAAATCCAAACCCAACTATCTATAAAAGACAGTTTGAACTTAAAGGCATAGTTATACTGAAAGAAAAGAGACGGAAATAGATAGATCATGTATATAGAAAGCAAAAGAAAGGTGGAGTACCTGTTCTAATATCAGAAAAAGGACATAAGAATTAAGTCAATTTTCATATTCAAGCTCAGTGAGTCTCAAGCAGGTTAAATACAAAACTAAAACAAATTTAAGCACATCATAGTGTGACAGTCAAGAAAAAGACTACCACCAAAGAAACAGTGATATTTCACATTACAAAGAGGGCGATTCATGGTTAGGAATTCATGGGGCTTTCACTGCTGGGGCCCGGGTTCAATTCCTGGTCAGGGAACATTCCACAAGCCTTACCGCCAAAACAGAACACAAAGCGGGGCAATTCATTAGGAGGACATAGCAATTAAAAATATGCATGCAAATAAAAACTAACTTCCAAATACATGGATCAAGAATTAAAGAGAGAAAAAGATAAATCCATAATCACCCATCTCTTAGTAGATGGTAGAAACAGATACACACATAGAAAAAAACAAAACTAAACCAGTGGCAACGTATCAGAAAAGCACCATCAACCACCCTGACCTAACTGACAGATTTACAACATGGCAGAACACACAATTTTTTCAGAAGCATACAGAATATCCATCAAGACAGATCATATGCTGGACCAGAAAAAGCAGCAGAGCAAATGTATAAACGCTGGGGTAATTCCCTGGCAGTCCAGGGGTGAAGACTCCACGCTTTCACTGCAGACCGTGTGGGTGTGATCCTCGGCAGGGGAACTAAAAGCTCCCATGCCCCCGTGGCATGGCCAAAAATAAAAACAAATAAAGACTGAAATCCGACAGAGTATGTTCTTTGACCATCAAGGCATTATATCAGAAATCAGTAACAACAAGGTATCTATAAAAAAATCTAACACTTGGAAATGAAACATATTTCTAAGTAACACACAGTCAACAAATAAATCATAGATATTCTGAACTGAATGAAAATGAATATACAACATATCAAAATTTGTAGGATGCAGCTAAAGCAGTGCTTAGAATATTTTATAACTTTAAATGCTCATATTAGAAAAAAGTATCTAAAATCAATGACCTATATTTCTAGAAACATTTAAAGAAAGAAAACAAGATCAAAACAGAAATCAATGACATTTTTTTTAAATAGAGAAAACTAAAGCAAAAGGTTAGTTCTTTGAAATTATTTACAAAACTGATAAATCCTCAGTAAATCAAGAAAAGAGAGGAAGTACAAATTAGCAATATCACACAAGCATGTAGCATTTTTAAGTATATAGCATCAAAATAAGAAACTGTTATTAATAAAGGGTGAAAAAAAATTAGGAAAGTTCATTTTAGTTCACAATCAAAGCAGAAGCAGAAGTATATTTTATAAGCAGATTATGTTAACTCTAAATATGAACCTGCCACAGTAGAAATCTCTTGTAATTCAGCAAGGGGAGAAGCCGGTTCTGTTTTCATAGTGTTTTCTCCCATTGACTTGCAGTTCAACTCCAAGCCTGCAGGCCCCAATCCATCCCCAATGGAGTGGCAAGTTATTGTAGATGAGACCTGGCCAGCTTCCAAAGGAGATTTCAACTGACCTAGAAGAAAAAGAGAAAGATTGGGGAACATATACATGTATTTAGTCTGAGAACCAAAAGTCCCACAAAAGACTAATAAAGTCAGGGTCTTTTTAGAGGAAGCCATTCATTTCACAGAATACATTCACAAGTTCCAGCACACATAGGGTTGTAAGCATATCAAAGAAAAAGGCTAATAAGAAGCTAAAGTGAAGGGAGGATCTACTGGAAATATTAACAAAAAGGCAGACGCACTAGAGTAAGATGGCATCAGAAAGACAGAAGAACAAGGCTCTTTAGCACTATACCTCCAACCCAACATTCACATACATAAGCAAAATCAATCACAAATGCACACAAAAGTTTGTCTGTGAATCCTCAGTGAAAAATAATATGAGAAATACTGCAGCCAAATCAATATCTTGATTTCAAGACAATCTAAAACTTGTGTAAGGCAGTACACAATGACTGATTTAGACAGGTTCTCACTGGAGAAGGCAATGGCACCCCATTCCAGTACTCTTGCCTGGGAAATCCCATGGATGGAGGAGCCTGGTAGGCTACAGTCCATGAGGTTGCTAAGAGTTGGACACAACCGAGCGACTTCACTTTCACTTTTCACTTTCATCCATTGGAGAAGGAAATGGCAACCCACTCCAGTGTTCTTGCCTGGAGAATCCCAGGGACAGAGGAGCCTGGTGGGCTGCCATCTATGGAGTCACACAGAGTCGGACACGACTGACATGACTTAGCAGCAGCAGCACCAAGACAGGCAGCAGGTTGGCAAGACCATTCTAGAACAGACTCTACTCACCTTCTTCTGATTCCTTGGTATTGGATGAAGTGTTTTGCAAAGGATCAGTATTAACCGTATCAACCAAATCTGATACAACCAAGTCAGGATCTAGAATTTCATGGGTCCCATTAGTGGACAGCCTGGAAGACCGTCTCCTTGATAAGTCTTTGTCAGTGTTTTCCGAGTAGTTTTTTGACTTTTCCTGGGCTACAAACCATTAAGAGAGTTGTAGTCAAGAGACCAGAAGAAATAACTCTGCTACTATAAATTTCTGGGGCTTCCCACGTGATGTTATTGGTAAAGAACTCACCTACCAATGCAGGAGACATAAGAGACACAGGTTTGATACCTAGGTTGGGAAGATCCCCTGGAGGAGGAAATGGCAACCCACTCTAGTATTCTTGCCTGGAGAATCCCATGGACAGAGGAGACTGGCGGGCTATAGTCCATGGAGTCACAAAGAGTCGGACACTACTGAAGTGAATTAGCACACACAGATTTCTGGACTGGCTGCCTTGATAAGGGCTTAAACAGACTTCTGGCATCAATGATGAAAGGAAATACCTTATCCTGGCTTATAGTTTTAAATAAAGGCACAGTCTTTCTGCCAGGACATAATTTTCCTAATTTAAGGATTTGTGATATGAAAATATGTGGGCAAGGTCACATCCCAATCTTGACAAGTGCTATTTGGGGGCTTTCCAACATAAAAATGTACGTATTAACAACACCCCAAGGCAATAAGGTTTACAGAGCCTTAGAGCCATCATAAGTCCTTTCTGGAACCAATAGGGTATTTTTAAAAAATCAATAAAGAGCATTTTTTAAAATGGAAGTATAGTTGATTTACAATGTTGTGATAGTTTCAGGTGTGCATGAATATATAGGTTCATGCACATACATATGCTCTTTTTCAGACTCTTCCACTACACTAGGTTATTTTAAAATATTGAATATAGCTCCCTGTGCTAGAGTAAGATCAATAAATATATATTTAAAGTTTCACTCGTCACAGGAAATCCATCACTTCCTAAGCCATTAAATTTCCAGTGGAATCCAAATCAGATGGGTATGGAAATGGCATTACTGAACTCAACATTAACATAGCTTGTGCTTTGGGATTTATTTTCCCTCTAGCAAAATCCTCTGATCCAAACACATCCCATTCACACTAGCCCCTGTGATCAACAAGCATTAGAGTCTATAAGGCCCAGGTGACAACACGGACACAGGGGAGCTAACCCAACGGTTGTCAAGTTCCAGCCACACATACACGAACGGAAGACTCACATGAATTTTTGTCAAGCCGAGGACGTTTTAACGGGACTTCATTTCCTTTTGATATTTTCCGTCTTCTCAATTCCAATGTTATTGGTTGCAAAGTTTGAGAGTTTGAATCCACAGCTATAATGATTATAAAACCACACACACACACACAAAAAAAGATATGTAGTTTTTTATTGACCAATTCTCATGCTGTATACAAATAAAACATATATGTGTGTGTGTGTGTATACATATACACACACACACACACAAATCATTGCATAATAAATAAACCCTCAAAGGGCATTCTTACTTAAGCCAAAAGGAGTAAAAAGTGAAATGGGTGAGAGATTACTTCCTTATAGGAAATGCTGACATCCTGCAGACTGACCTCTGAATCTCTGTGATCTTTCCTACGACCCAGCTCTAGTCATATACTGATCTCCTAAAACCCACTCCTAAATATCCTAATATGACTCCTTTAAAATATGAGGGTATACAAAGGCAACAGTAAAGTCATTTTTATAACCATCAAATCTTCTCATCAAAATTTGGCTTATTCAATACTCAGGAAATCCACCATGCAGGCTAATCCTTAAAATGTTGTACCCTGGGACTAAAGCTTGATTATTATTTTCAACCTCTACTTGCTGAACTGGTCAGCTTGGCATTGGTCCTAGTTTTGAGGGACCAAAGAGAATGTCAACATTTACAACCTCTTAAAAACAATTCCAGAAAAATCTCAGGAGACCATGCTATTTGATAGCCAATGTTCCAGACAAGGCTGCTTAACACTGGCAAATCCAGCACTGACATAATTTTAGCAGTGCAGAAGCTAAACCCTTAGACGGTACTCACTTTTTATTTTTTAAACCTAACAAGAAGTTCTCTCCCATCAGGAAAGATAAGAATCCAAAAGGCAGGCAGAAGAAAAAAACAAAAGAAATTGGAAAGCTTGAGGGAAAGGTAGGGCTAGGGGGTCTGATGAAGGTTGAAATGAGAGAAAGCAGCAGCCAGGGGAAGGAAGAGAGGGAAGAGGGAAGGAAATGGGAGGGGAAGAAGGAGGGGGAGAGAGAAGACTCATCTAAGACCAGAAGCTTCAGATCTGCCATGTCAAATGTACAAAGGACAGAGGGCTGAGCTTTGAGGAGGCAAACCTGAGGAGAATGCTGGTCTCTTTGGTTCTTTGTGTGTTCAAGCTTCTCAATGTGCCAACATTACTTCGTTCCAAGGGTGGGAACTTAGAGATCACACACATTCCACATTAAATACAAACAACCCTCCCTAAATAGCTCAGATCTGGTTCCAGTAAGGTCTGTATAATCTAGCGAGCTCAAGCCTCCACCATGTCAACTGACTTATTTCAAGCAATTTTTAAAGAGGATTTGAAGTATATGAAATACTGGCAAGCCTTCACATTGATACCATATACAAACCGGGGCTAACCACACAGAAACTCAATGTTTCCCAACACTGAATTATTTTTACAGTAAGAATCATCTGGGAAGGTTGTTAATAATTAGTTTTCCCAAATCCTGCTCCAGAGATCCTAACTGGAGAGGAACAGCTCAGGCAAGTGTTAACAGTAAGCTTGGAAAACCCCAGTTCTCTATTAAATTTGATCCTATCTGGTGTAACATCCTACACTTAATACAAGCAATAAACTGAATGCCCCATTTTTAATCAGAGTGAAGTAAGGTGGCTTCAGAGAAGCAGTCTGCAGACTGGAATGCAAGTATCCCAGTCCACACTTTCCAGAGAGTACAACCCACTGTAAGAGTAACCAAAGGGGAATCTGTTTCAGAACACTCAAGTCCCACATACTCACTCTCTTCCCTAAACTATGGTGAGGATACATCAGATTTCTGCCTGTTCACACTGTCTACCTTTCCTTGAATAAGTGCCCTCCTCCCACTTACACAAAAAGGCCTGCTTATTTACATCCCACATCGTAACACGGTACACTGCCCAGAGGTTTAAAATGTCTAGACCTTCTCAACAGGGGTTCCTCATTTGAAAACAGAACAAAGGTTATTTTCTTAATTCTCCCAAGAGTTGTTTATAACTAGTACCACCACCAATTGGCAGAAGTCAATTCATTACAGGTCACAGATGCCTTGGGCATTAGAGCTTAATTCTCTCTTGGAATCCTACTGAGAAAGCCAGTGAAGTTAGACCACTGCTGTCCAATAGAAATATGAGAGCCACAAATGGAAGCCACATAGATAATTTTAAATTTTCAGTTGTCACTTGAAAAAGTTAAAAAAGTGAAAATAATTTAAACTTATATTTTATATTTATGTTAAATATATAAAATAGCTACATATTTATATTAAATAGATGAATTATATTGAATATATTTTAAATTTATATTTATATAAAATATTCTGTAAATATAAAAATATAAAAACATTTATATACTTAAATATGAATATTTAATTCATATTTTATTTAACCAATACACCCAAAAATATCATTTCAATATGTAATCAATATTTTTAAACTACTGAGATATTCTACATTCGTGGGTGGGTTTTTTTTTGTTGCTGAGGTTTAGTAAATCCAGAGTGTGTTTTGTGGGTTCTGTTTTTTGTTTATTTGGCAATGCCATGTGGCTTGTGGGATCTTAGTTTCCAGACAAGGGACTGAACCCAGACTCTGGGCAGTGAAAGCATGGAGTCCTAACCACTGGGCAGCCAGGGAATTCCCTCCAGTGTGTGTTTCAGAGTTACAGCCCATCTCAATTCAGAATAGCCACATTTCAAGCACTCAGTAACCACGAGTGGCCAGCAGCTCCCATACTGGACAGTGCAAGTCCAGGCCCCAGTTAGGCATAGGTACAATGCTGAGCTCTTTGAGAGTGAAAACAACCACTGAAAGGGGAAGCGCCTTATTTCAACTGGGAAGAAAGCAAACCATCGTCCAATTTCATACCTTAAAATTAGGACTAAGATGTAAGAAGGCTGCCTACTGGGAATGAGCACTAATACATTTATTTGAAGTAAATAAGAGTTTTTCCACAAAAATTACATATGATGTTGCTGTCTGGATTGACAGATAAGACTGGCTTTGCATTCTGCATCATTAAGGGGACAACAAATGGGTTGATGCTGTAGTTCCACAGTTTTTTATATTTTGTTTTGGGTTTTTGTTGCTTTTATAACTTCTTATTTTGTATTCTGGTACAGTCAACTAGGGCTTTCCCAGGTGGCTCAGTGGTAAAGAAGTCACTTGCAATGTAGAAGACACGGGTTCAATTCCTGAGTCGGGAAGATTCCCTGGAGAAGGAAATGGCAACCCACTCTAGTATTCATGCCTAGGAAATCCCACAGACAGAGGAGCCCGGTGGGCTACAGTCCATGGGGTCACAAAAGAGTCAGACACAACGTAGAGACTAAACAACAACAATAAATTTAGCTGATTGACAACGCTGTGATATTTGAGGTGAACAGAGAAGGGATTCAGCCATACATACTGTAGTTCTACAGTTTTGATGAAAATATATTTTATGTCATAGTTTATATTTTTCATCTATCTTTGGCAGCTATTCAGACTTATAAGGAAAAAAACAGGTATCACTTTAAAATGGTAGGGATTCACGGTTTTTATGTAAAGTACACGTAACCAAGAATATCTGCAGGCCTCTGCCACATAATCACAGACGGTGTTCCGTACAGAGATCCTGGGAGCTTTACACGCCACTCAATCCAGCAAAGGAATGTTTGGATTAGGAAGAAATTCAGGATTTGTTTCTTTCTTGGCTAGTCTAGAATTCCAAATTTCAACTTTTTAAAATAATTGTGTACTCTTCCCTAAATCCTCTAACCTTGACTCTACCAATTACCCATCTCAGCTTTTCATTTAGACTGAAAATTACCAATCCATAATCACTCTGCAGAGAGCTCAGTTTCAAATGTAACCCTCCCTTCCCAGGTCCAGTGTTCTTTGTTCCCACCTCCTCCAAAGATGCCCACACCTACTTACCTCTCTTTTTTCCCCTTTCATGTCGCTCATGAAAACACTATTTTCGGATTCCAGGTTCTAGGTAAGCTAATTTGAAGTGAATCATTTGAACTGGCACAAGCAGAAGCCCTTAGCTTACTAGGTTTTATCATATAAGCTGAAGCATCTAGTGAAGAGCTATCTTTCATCTCAGAAGCCCAGCCAAGAATATGTTTCCCAAATTTATGTTCCTCTGGATATATGCCTCCCATAAAATTCAGCTCCACGGACATGACTTGTTTTCAGGTGACAGGATGACTCAAGGTCAGTCACAGAAACAAAGGGTTAAATAACAAAGTTATAAAGAACCACAAAGAGCCACAAAAAGAACACTCTTGCAGTGCACACCTGGAAAACTCACCAGTAGGAGCAATGGAAGGGGGTCGGCCTCGCTTTCTTTTTGGCTCCCTCAAGTTTTCCTGTGGACTCTTCACAATGTCTTTTTCAGGTTTCTTATCCACTTGAGCATCTCCAGAATACTCTCTGTCATTTTCTGAAATGTTCTCCTTATCTTCCTTCTCGTTCTTGGGAAGGCTCTTCTCTGACGCTTTTCCCTTTTCAGCACAGATTAACTTTCCTTCTTTATCAGACTGCTTGGCTCGCTTTTCTGTCTTTAAGGCTTTGTCCTCTTTGTCTTTCTTCACAATGGCTGTGGGTTTTCTCTGTTCTTTAAACTTTTCTCGTTTATCAGATGATAGAAGACTTTTGTGTTCTGTTTCTTTAGGCCTAGCATTACCCACAATATTCTAAAATGAGCAAAATAGCGATGAAACACATTTTGTGATTACTTGCAAATATAAAATCAGGTGGTTCTTTGTAAACTTATGAAGATAAAAGAAACTAAAAGAGGATATATTTCAGGTCACATAATGGAAAGCACCACTGAAAATATCCATCCATATGCTGAGGTTTGAGAACCAGTCCTAAGTTTAAAGAAAATAACAGAGTCATATTGAATTCCTTCTGAGACAATGCTATCTCCCTTATGATTAACAAGTCACTGGAAAGTAGTTAAAGGGACAGACAACTACCCCAGGGACCTCTTCTGGGAAGCAATCTTTTTGATAGTGATGTTCTAAGACAATGCCTTCGTGCCCTGTCTGTTGTCATCCCAAGGGTGACTACACTGACCCAGGGTCTTTCAGAACCTGACGTCCTGTATAGAGAAGAACCCAATAAACTGATAACTGGTGGCTGAACAGGAAAGCTGTAAAGACTGTCCAACTCAGAAACAGACTGTCTTTGCTTCCTCTACTGGGTAAAGGCTGTGCTCAGACCTACTATGTTCCTGAGCTACTGAGTTTTTGTGCATCAGGAAGAAGTACTACTTTTTGGTTACTTTCCTCCTAAATTACTTTCTTTTAAAATCTCGTTTCCCAGTACACTGTCTACTGTCTCATAATAAAGCCAGCTCTGAAAGCTCCGGAGTTTCTAAAACTACAATTAAGTTTATTTGTGTATGTATCTTCATTCCAAGACCTCAAGAGAAGAGCAAAGGCCACCACATCAAGTTCATATGGGACCCCTAGCACCGAGCACAAACTAGGCACACAGAGCTTTGCCAGGAGCAAGAAGGAGTATCTCAATGTGCAGTGAGTAAAAGTTTAATTTGTCCCAAGGGGAAAAATAATAAATAAGGAGAATCCTTGTGGTTAGAGCCTGGGAGGAAATTTTATTTTTCAAGTCCTCTAAATTGTCTAAAAGCAGCCAGGTTTGAGAACAAAGCCCTCCTTAGTAACTGCTGGCAGAAATACAAATCGCAACCACCACGAAGAGGGGTTGGCAATTTGGGTCAAAAGACTTACGATTCTACTTTTGAACTAGAATGAATTCCTAGAAATGAAATTTGTTAATGAAATAATTAGACTTGTGTACCCAGACTTACAAATATCTTTAAATGACCACTAGGAAACTGGTTACACAAAGTTGGGTTATATACATATTATAAACACTACACAGCCATTAAAAGCTATATTCCCATACAGGACTTAGGAACTTGGGAAAACATTATTTTGTTAAAAGAGCAAGTTATAGAACAGTAATGTATGACTCAAATTGGGAAAAGAAATACATATGTACATAAGTATCTTTTTAAAAAATACAGAAGGCTATACATCAAAATCTTACAAGCAACTGTATCTAGATGACAGAATTAAACAATTTTTACTTTCAATGTGCTTTTCTGTGCTTTCTAAATTTTCTACAGCAAATATATTTTTATAAGTATAAAAAAAGATAAATGTTCCTTAAATATAGATGATCAAACCATTTAGAGCAGTAAATGCCTATTTAAAAAAAAAAAGAAGAAACAATTACTATATGAAAAAAAGCTTTAAAAATTGACAAATATTTTTTAAGAAGTTTTGCTTTGTAAGTGGCCTCGCTGAGAAGTCATTTATCCAAAAGACTATGTCCTCTTGGGAAAGGAAAACAAACAGGAGCCATGGGCCTGTGCTTGACTACCTGCCAGGTCTGAGATGACAAGAGATACTCAGAGGCAACTGGGAACTGAGGACTGAAGACCCACAATCCACACAGGGTGAGGTGCCCATCTCCAAGTCAAGGCCCTGTGAGTACTATCACCCAGAGACAGCAGCTGAATGTTATTTGGAGCCCTGTCCTTCCACTTTGGGAGATTCTAGACACAATCTTGCAGCTTTTCAGTCCTCTGTCTAAATTAACTCATTCCACAAACTTAACACAAAAACTGCCAAATTTAAGGCCAAAATAATGTATACAGTGCTGTGTAGTTCCTGAGATGCCTGAAAAGCAAAAGATCAAAAAGAAAACATCTTCAGGGCTAAAGCTTTATAATTTTATCAATTTTTTGAAAAGGAAAACCAGCAAAAGGCAAAAAACACTTTTGAGGCTATCTTTAACAATATCATGCATCATGATGCTTTGAAAATGCTAAATATGTACAGAAGAATTTATTAAAGTAAAAGTATTTAATCATAAGACAACAGGTTCCAGCATTACCAAATACTGCCACATCAACCACCCACAGAGATAAATAATGGTAACGATCAGAATCTTTCCCCTCAGCTATTTCATTAAGATATAAATGCAAAATAAACTAAAAGGGGAAAAAATCATAAAGAAAGTAGGCAACACTTTACAATGTCAAAACTCAGGACCTGTGCTTAGACGTGGATGGTGAAAGGGACAACAGAAAACAAACTTTTCAACCCAGGCACATCCAGCACAAGTGACTAACAAATTCACGTCACCACCAGGCCATGGTCCTGAGCTAAAAGGCAAAGGCAGATGAGGAGGGGAGAACATCTCTAGATCTCCTCAAACACTCTGCAAGTTCCCCAAGAGAGGAAACAGCTCTGAGGGCAGGGCACAAGGAGAGAGAGAAAAGAATAATCCCCAGGCATTTTGGAAAAAAGACCTAACAGGTAATGGTACTTAAGTATTGGCACTTCAGAAAAGAAGACTGTATGAAAAGGAAAAGGCAGAGAGAGAGAAACATTTGTAGTATCTGAAAACTTGCATATTGCTTTCTGGAGAAATCATGTCAGATGAAGGGAAGAGTTTGCCATCATGAACAAATATAGCATCTTTGAGAAACAAAACTACAATATTAGCATTATGCATACCACAAAAGCATAAAACCACATTTCTCACCTGATCTTTGGAAAAAGCTTTGACATGAATATGTTTGACAGTCTGAACTACTCCATCATAAAATTTCACAGTGTAAGTACCTAAAATTCAAAAAGATACGATTTTAACTTGTAGTTTTATGAAAGCGACAAAACTTTTCAAAGCATAAACACAAAGGAGCTCCAATCACAATAATAAACCTACAGGAATTAAAAAGTTGTTTAAGAATCACAATTGGTCTTTCTTATGTCCAAGATAGTAATATGTTTGCCTTTTTTCTCTTTATCATTATAGATTTGTTTACCTACACAGATCAAAATCCATCAAAAAACTTCATTTTTATGGTGCTACACTAAACTTTTTAAAACCTGCACTGAATTTAGACCAAGAGCAAACACCAGTAAAACGATTAAGAACGTAAACAAACACCTACAATGAACTACCAGGAAGACAAATTAAGGGGAAATCCCATTTATCGTTGCTTCAGAAAAAACAAGTCCTAGGAATAAACCTTGGAGAAGGCGACGGCACCCCACTCCAGTACTCTTGCCTGGAAAACCCCATGGATGGAGGAGCCTGGTAGGCTGCAGTCCATGGGGTCACAAAGAGTCGGACACGACTGAGCGACTTCACTTTCACTTTTCATTTTCCTGCATTGGAGAAGGAAATGGCAACCCACTCCAGTGTTCTTGCCTGGAGACTCCCAGGGACGGGGGAACCTGGTGGGCTGCCGTCTCTGGGGTCTCACAGAGTTGGACACGACTGAAGCGACTTAGCAGCAGCAGTAGCAGGAATAAACCTACTTAAGGAGCTAAAGGACCTGTACTTGGAAAACTATAAGACACTGATGTAAGAAACTGAAGATGACACAGATGGAAAGACATACTGTGTTATATTCTTAGTGGGAATGTAAATTGGTGCAGCCACTGTGGAAAACAGTATGGAGGTTTCTCAAAAACCTAAAAATAGAACTACCATATAACCCAGCAATTCCACTCTTTGAAATACATCCTAAACAAAAACAAAAGCATTAATTCAAAAAGATACATGCACCCCAATGTTCACAGCAGCATTATTTACAATTGCCAAGATATGGAAGCAACCTAAGTGTCATCAACAGATGGACGGATAGAGATGATGGATGGATACGTGTGTACATGGATACACACATACACACTGGAACACTACTCGGCTATTCAACAAAAAATGAAATTTTGCCATTTGCAGCAAGATGGATGGACCTGAAGGAGGGTATTGTGCTAAGTGAAATAAATCAGACAGATAAAGATGAATATTATATGATCTCACTTACAAGCGGAATCTAAAAAATACAAGTTAGTGAATATAACAAAAGAAGAAACAGATTCATAGATACAGAGAACAAACTAGCAGTTACCAGTGAGGAGAGGGAAACAGGGAGGGGCAAGATAGGGGTAGAGGATTAAGAAGTACAAATTATTATGGATAATGTACAAGGATATACTATACAACACAGGGAATATAGCCAATACTTCATTACAATTATAAGTGGAGTATAACCTTTAAGAATTGTGAATCACTGTATTGTACACTTGTAACAATATAATACTTTATATTAACAATACTTTCATTTTTTAAAAAAAGAGATGTAAGGAAAATGCAGGCTTATTGCTTGGTGAATTATTGCTTATTATTTAATCTTTATTTTCTGAGCTGAGAAATAGTAATATTTAAACTTTAAAAGAAATATGACCATCTGCTAAAGATATGCTTTTAGACGTCATAATAATCTCAAAATCCATATGAACTACCTGCATGTTACTATGTTTAAAAACAGAGACTAGGCTAAAGCACTAAATAGTGCCTGCTACAGTTAGTTTTATTCTTTTTTTTTTTAAGTCTAACAAAAATCACTCTCTGCTAAAAATTTGAAACTGGTTATCCAAATAATCCTGTCCAAATAAGGCATTCAGCTTACAAAAGTTCTCATTAGTTCCACCCAAACCAAATTCTCAAATTTTTGCATTTTAGAACCCACTCATGTCTCTCCTTTGCTGGTTCCAGGAAGTTATCAAAAAAAAAAAAAAGTCATAGTTAATCTTGTCAAGATTACCAATGAACCACTGGTAATCATGTAATGGTTTTCCACTGGTAAACATGGTTAGTTTTCAGAACTAATTTACGACTCAACATGCAAGGGAAAAAATAAATCTAAAGGGCTGAGAGCAGAATAATGCCAACAGTGAAGTTAAGGTCACCTGGCTGGTTGCCTCCATCTTCTACACTCTCTCCCCACCTCGCCCACCCTTCCCCTCCAGTCCTAAACAGGGCCCTGTGAATGGCTACCACCTCTACTGAAACCCTTCCTCTTCAGCGTCTCAAAGTCCGATGCAATATGAGCCCAGTGATTTTCCAAACCTTATTTCAAATTACTAGCATACAATACCCAACAACTCAAAGCGACTAGCTACTTGCCACCCACTGAAACTGTCTTGGGACATTTCCACCTCCACATCTTTATCAAAGTGTTCTCCTGCCTGGAATGTGCCACTCGTTGTTAAGTGCTCAGCTCAAAAGACCACAACATTCCTGTAAAACCTTCCTGACTTCCCTGGTCCTGGAGATTTCTCCCTCCTCTGAACTTCTTACTCATTTGGTTCCTGGTCTACAGAGCCTCACACTCAGGTGCCTTCACACAGAAGGCAGATGCCAAATCAAAGGCAGCCTCTCCAAG
Source organism: Bos mutus (assembly GCF_027580195.1). Lineage (NCBI taxonomy): Eukaryota > Metazoa > Chordata > Mammalia > Artiodactyla > Bovidae > Bos > Bos mutus. The sequence goes on along the minus strand of NC_091629.1, from coordinate 49,337,393 downwards.
GATAGAGACCACATCTAACACCAGTTTCTCACACAGCGCCTGACTCACTGTACTCCAGTGTTTCTCAAAGTGTGGTTCCCCGGACCTGTAGCATCAACAATCCCGTGAACCTATCAGAAATGCAAGTTGGCAGCCCTACCCATGATATACTGAACAACAACTCTGGGAGCGTGAAACAGAAATGTGTGTTTTAATAAGGACTTCAGGTGATTCTGGTGCACGTTGAAGTCTGAGAACTACTGTCGTAAACAATTAGTCATTACCTACTGATTTTACCCCTGGTAATTACAAAAGCGATTATTTGTCACAAGTATTGTCAACACATGAAAGCGGCTAGCAAACAAGATAGATACAAGGATATATAGTTGGTTGGTTAAAGCAAGCAATGAGATGACAGGCTATGATAAGGATTTTATCTAACACAGGTCAGCAATTACTGATGAGTACTTAACAACAAGGCCTGGGTTCCTGTCTTCCCGCCTCTGTTGAGGGTGTTGGCAAACAAAGAAGCAACGCTGTGGGACTCTAAACAGGCCCTTTTCAAAGCAAAGCTCTGGTAAGTCTAAGGACTGCGGTTCAGGGGCATCCAAGACTATACTTTCAGTGATCTTAATCAACAAAGCTCAGCAGCAGTTACATCAAAATGGAAACTCTCCATTTCTACAGGCATTTCAAATAGCCAGGACAACTTAAACAGTGCTATGCAAAAGTCCAAGATTTTCAGCTACTTGAGGTCAAGTTTGAAGCTTACTCCTGACGGCAGGCTCAGATGGAGGCCTCAGAGGAACAACAGAGCTAGAGGCAGAACCCAAGCCGGTCTGCTGACTTCTCTCCCAACCCGACATACCTATTCCCCAAGTCCCTCAGCCTCAACTCCAAACCTCAGACCCAGAGCACCACTGGCCCCTCTGAAATGACCCAAACTATGGCCAAAGGCCTAGGGGACCACTGCTGTTAGGTAGTAATATCCCAGCCCTGACCCTTTTTACTTTTAAAGAACTACAAGGGATCACCTTGAAACTTTCTCCCTTGATCATGCACACAGCCTAACTTGGGCTTCAGTAACTCGGAGGAAACACATCCCGCAGACAACAGTGGCCTCGACCTGGAGAGAGGCTTCAAGTCGACTTTAACGGTTTCATGTGTAACTAAAAGAACATCTTCCCATGGAATCCTCCAAAGGGCGGCTGGCAACGATCTCTCCCACGGCCACAAACAACACTAACAAAACACACGTAAATGATAGGATTCAAAATGAGAACATTAGTGACACAAAAGCGACCTGCCTCAGGCTCCCTTAAGAAGTTCTGGTCTCTACCACATGAAACCAAGCTTCCTGGCCTTGCTCTCTATAGGTTAAGAATCCAGCATATCAGACAACCTTATAGAAGTTAGTAATAGCAGAAGGGACATAAGAACAAAACTTGAGACCGGTAGCAAGCTCATCTTCTCCAGGACCAAGGAAAGAGGGATACACAGGTGACTTTGGAAAGGACAGATTTACATTGCTCCTGAAATCTACCATAACTGTGACTTCAGGACCCTTTTTCTATCCCACTCATTCTTCAGGAGTCAGAGAATTCCATAATATCATGGAAGGAGTTTTCAAACATGGTTTCTCAAAGTCCTGAGGTTCCCACAGATGTGCCTCAAAGGTGGGCAGGGGGATGGGACAGGTTCGTGTCTGCAGGCAAACCTCCCCCTAAGCCTTCTCCTCTTAGCAATTTTACATAATGGGCTTAGGTTCTGCAGCCAACAATTTCCCAAATTGCTCGTCTATTCCAATTTCTTCTTCCATTTACAACTGCTCAGTTGAATTCAGAGCAAGAGAGTGAACTGCCTATGATCACCACGCAGGGACTGGGACAGAGCCTGTCTCCACCAATCAGGGCTCTCAAGACACCGCTGGGCTCCAGGAAGCGCAGACCATCTACTCCCACCCTACTGTTTCAGGTGCACATACACATGTACACACACACACACACTCCCCCAACGGGCACCTGGCCCTAACTGAAACTCCTGCTGTTTAAGGAAAACCCTGCTCCAGAGAAGCAGGCTGATACTGTGGCCACTGCAGTTTCAGGAACCTTGGAGCCCCACAGACCTCCATTCAGACTTCCGTGCTACTATTTACATATGTGCTCTGCAACCTCAAGCAGTTTCTCCTGTGAGCTGACTTCCTCATCTGAAAAATGAGAATGGGGTTGACGGCAACAATCTTTCCACATGTGTAGAAAGAAAAAATGAAGAAGAAATGAGCTTCTTCACATGAAGAAGAAATGAGCTCAGATATGGAAACTGCTTAGCAAAGGGACTATCACAGAGCAAGGGAACAGTTGCTGTTGTTTAGCCACTAAGTTGTGTCCAACTCTTTGCAATCCCATGAACTGTAGCCTGCCAGGCTCCTCTGTCCATTGGATTTCCCAGGCAAGAATACTGGAGTGGGTTGCCATTTCCTTCTCCAGGGGCTCTTCCTGACCCAGGGAGTGAACCCACATCTCCTGCATTAGCAGGCGGATTCTTTAACGCTGAGCCACCAGGGAAGCCAAGAGATCAATATGTGGTTCTAATTACCATCATCTACCAAGTCACTTTAAAAGGGAACACCCTTACCCCCCAACAGATAGCAAGAACCAAGATAGCACCTGCATGTATGGGCCTAAATTGTCTTTCTATCTCTAGTCAAAGCTGTTCATAGTCCCAGAGTTCCCACATTTCAAACACAGGATCAGTTACAGCAAGAAGAAAAAAAAAATAGTAACTGCTTCAGCCAGAGACTCGAGACATAAGATCATTTCCATAGCATCTCCTGGTAAAATGCAGACTTAGGCACTGAACAAAGAAATTGAACTGGGTGGCACAGGACCTAAGAATATGCATAACTTTAAGGAAGAGGGACCTGATACGCCTGCCTGTGCACTCAAGTTAAAGAACCACAGATCAACAGGAAGGAATGATTCCTCATTTTGTTGTAAATGTGAATCTACTTTCAGTTTCCTCTGAAGAGACTGCCTCACAGAGCAGAGGGGTACAAACCCCTGACAGGCAAGTGGCTCTGACACCTCCTTAAAAAAGGGGAGCTGGGTGGAGCTGAGGTCAACTCACCAGAGAAGAGAAGGCTTCCAAACAAAGACTTCCTGGAAGCAGAATCCCTTCCTTCACTCCAACGCAGACTGAGGATCTAACAGGCTATCAGGTGTGGCTGCCTTCACGGAGAATGATGCTTAACTGCCACTGCCAAAGACTCATGCCAGGTGAAAAGGGCTAAATAACATGGCATTTTTCTCCGAAGTTTCCAATTGCTAAATGACTCCCTTAAGAAACTCTAAAAGTTGCTCACTAGTTGTGAGTCAGTCATGTGGGACACCCAATGCCAGCAGCCAGGGCTCTCCACTCTGGCTACAGCCCCTGCCCACCAGACTGCCCAGTCAATGCTTGGCCTCGGCAAAACCACCAAGGAGGTTATGAGTGGCAGAAAGATCAGACCAAGCCTTCCCGAGTCTACAGGGAGTGACTTCACTGTATTCCCAGCCTCCTCCCAGCAGCACCAGAAAGACAGAATAACTTTACAGGAAATAAAGGGAGCACCTCGTCTGCAGAGGTTCTGCCACCATTAAGCTGTGGTGGCCCCTGCTACAGACAGAACTGAGGCAGGACAGCAAACACCAGGGAAACAGTGAAATTAGAGTCCAGTATCGTCCTTCTCAATCATGCAGCTGAATAGTAGAATAAATCATGATGTAGAAACTCTGCCAGTTCCCCTGGATTAAATCTAACCCAAAGGCAGCACCTAAGAGTCATTATTTCATCAAAATCAGGCACAGACCTGAGCTCCCGCAAAGGAAATCCCAGAGGATTTCCTTCTCAGTCCTGAGTGCAGCAATAATACCACACAGCTGGGTGCATTCACTTTCAGGATTTCCTCTTCCCCGTCCCTCCCTACTCTCCTCCCTCTTTCAATTAATCTCAAGAACCAGAGAGGATGGTGGCATAATGCAGGACTTCAGACCAAAAAATTCTGGGAAAAACAGGTTCTCCCCAAAATATCCACTCATTTTCAATGTCCTCCAATTAACTAAAATTTACTGAACAGAATCTGAAGCTTATTGAACAAATATATTAGGGTGGCAACTGACCATTGTGGGAGCAACCATTACCTCAAGACTCTCCCTCTTATCATTTTAGCTCATGCAGGAAAATAAACTTAAAAGATTTTTTAAAACAACTTGCAAAGCAAATTAACTTTAAAAGGACTTCTCTGGCAGTCTAGTGGTTAGGACTGGGGAAGGTAAGATCCCATCCTACATGCCGCGTGATGCAGCCAAAATGTTTTAAAGAAAAAGATTTCAGACCCAACTGACACAAAAAAAACCAACAAATGCAGATAGGGATCCCTCCTCACACCTCCCCTTATGATTTATCTGCACCATTCTGCACCTGTTATACCTCCCCCGGTTGCTCTATCTCAACACCTACTTCATTCTGCCTTGAACAAGTTCTTTATTCTTTTTTAATCCATGATGCTAAGGCCTGGGCTCTACAGATATTAAACACAAACAGTAGGTTCCTAAGCCTTTAATGCTTCCACCTAGACCCTCACACCCTACCTCTCTACAAGACAGCTCCCAGGACTCCCCAAATCCCTCCTTCCTCAATGTGCCCTTCCTTTCCCATTCTTTTCATCTAAACCCTCTTCTCACTTCTGTCCTCCATGTGACTCTGGGACACTACTGAAACAAAAGAGACACGTTGCTTCCTTTCTGCTACCTGCTTTATCAACAGTTACCCGTGTTTCTATCCACAATCTTCATCTGATTTAAGGAGCAGCCATTTCCTTAAAAGGGCACACCTCCCCTAGGGGGAACATCCAACTTGATCAGAATAAATCAACCTAACAGACTTTCAGAAAGACATCTATGTACACTAACAAACACCTGTGTTTCATATCATATAATTTAAATCCAGTAAGAGTAGAAAAAAATTACTAATCTAAAAAATAAGATTCTAAAAAATAAACTTTTTCTTTTACTGTGGCTTTTTTTATTGAGGTACAGTTGCTTAACAATATTATATTGGTTTCAGGTGTACAATTTTAGTGATTGACAATTTCTATAGGTTATACTCCATTTTAAGTTATTATAAAAAATATTGGCTATATTACCTATGCTGCACAATATATCCTTGTAGCTTTTTTTTACTTTATTTTTCCCATATAAATGAGATCATTCACCATTTTAATACAAATGGATCTATAAACATATGGATTTATAATCTATTTACTGAGTGATTGATATAATAAACTATGCCTTTTACAAAAAGGATCTGAAGCAGTTTAATAACATGTCACTTGAATAATATCCATTTATTAAAGTAACACATATGAAAAGTACTGTGAGACTTTATTTTAAACACAGGCTTATACAATGTAACTTGGGGAAAACAAGGGACTATCCAAAAAAACTTAACCACAAATGAGAGGATGAGTAACTGCTTAAAGAACTTAGAAGATACAGCCTTGCTCTGGAGGCCTGTGGTAAGAGGACTTTGTTTTCAGGGATACATCTGCCACTTCCCCCACCCAGTCTAATAACTGCCAGGACTGGTGAATACAGCAATAGAGGAACTAAAAGTCCTGCTATATGCAAATGTACAGTTCATTTTTGACCATTTCAACCCATTCTGAGATGAAGTTTCTTGTTTACCCCAAGGTCCAGCATTTAGCAGAGTGCTAAATAAATACTTGAATAACTTCATTGAATGAAGTCAATCTAGCCTTTCAGCCCTAACAGTGGTACTAAGAGGGTACTAATTCACTGCAGAGATTATGGACATACCACAAACATCTCAGTAGAAAATGCTTTAAAAAGGTATCACTTGAGCCCTGCCGAGTCTGTTCTATGTGTCAGGATGCTGACCACACATACCGTGTTCATAACCCTCCTCTTCCCTTGCCTCTGTATTCACAAAATGAGCCTCTTTGGGTTGTGTTCCTCGTCTTGATTTCTCACATGTTCTGAACTCTGGCAAAGGTATCCTAACTCAGAGCTCTAAACCCCAGTACCCCAACTTCAACTAGCAACTCTGGTATCATACACCACTCTCAATCACCTGGCATCCACAAAATACGTTTTGGAAGAAATGTTTGTTGCCTGCTTCACTTGTAGACTGTTAACAAATAACTAAAAGGTATATTAGGGACTTATTTCTTCAATTGTATTAGGAACTCCTAGACAGCAAGAAACTGCAAACTTCCCAGCAGAGGGACAGATGAATCATGACTGTTTCAGAAAACAATGACTAAAATTTAGAAGGCAGAGAACCAATCTCCCCCTCCTTAACCTAGCTTTCTCTCCATTTATAATTTCTTCCTAACTCCTGACATAGTAATTAACTTAGAGAGGATTCCAAGGCAATAAATACATACTAAAAATACACCATCAAATTCAAATATTATAAACTCACCCCTAAGTCAAGAGTAAAAACAATTACAACTCAAATGCCTTACCATCCTTGTTAACAGCAGTGACTTTGGCTGGGTAAAAACGACAATCAGACCAGCAAGCAAGGACCTGCTCATTTATTTGAAATTCCTAAAAAATATTAAAAAACAAAAAAGATCCTGTTACCAACCCAATTTCATAGGATATACATGGTAACCAAATTCATAAGACAGGCTGAAATTGACAAGGGCAGGAAGGGGAGATGGTTACTGGGATGAAGATGTTTCTGCTGTTCAACACTAGGAGTCAAAACAAAAGGGCTAGACACAGCGTTTTCCCATTTAAGGAATTCTGGACAGGCAAGGCACAGCACTGATGATAATTCTATCTTGTCCCTGAAAGTGCATCTAACAGCCCGGGACCACCAGGGTACACAAGTACACAGCTTGGAAGGAGAGAGGCTGTTTCATCTCGAGGCAAACAGCATTCATGCCACCTAATGCCACCTATACTTCTAGACGGTCTTTGGACAAAGGAGGCACTCCTTCACCATTAATATTTCATACTGCTTTCCTAGCACACAGTTTGCATTGATACATTTTGTAGAATGAATACCCAGCAGCCAAACTGGGCAACAGTGAACAATCTTAAACTGGGAGTGGGGAGGAGGGGGAAAGGCTAGCAAGAGTTCAAGTTCCCTGGTCACGGTTAAAGTGGAAAACAGAATCCAGGGCTGAGTCAGCTCCAAAGGCAGCAGGATTTCTACAGATGTCTCAATTCCTGTTTAAAAAACTGAAAACAAATACTTTGTCCTTCATTTTGAAGTCATAAAAGTACCAGACATAGTGATGAAATTTAAAAAACAGGAATCCAGTCCAGTCAGTTCCAAGATTTTCAAGGGCTTATTTAAAAAAAAAAAGCTAGCATAATGCTCCACATGGAATGACTGCTTAATGATCAAACAGCAGATGAGCTTAAAAAGCAATCTAAAGGGATACAGTGGTATAAAAGAGAGAGATCAAGTCTCCATTTATCATCAGTGCAGTCTCAACCAAATTAGTTTATGAGTTGTCACGTCAATCATGTCATACACACAGATGACAACTGAGATTCTTCAACAACCCCAAGAGGCCGTGGAGATCTCAAGGTTGCACTCCAAGCCTAAATAAGGACGGTCCTCAGCTCCTACAGACTTTCACACTAAATATCAAAGACTCAGCCCAATGGCTGAGCCTGCTCATCACTGAACCGCCCGGATTTGTTACTCACAGATGATCCTTCCTCTTCATGCAAGCCCTCTTTCCTCAGCTGTATTTTCTCTAAAGGACGTAAATAAGGACTGTCCCAGCAGAACCACTCATCATAACGATGGTTCCAACGCTTGAAATGGATGAGTACTTTTCCTTCTTCGTAATCAATATCTTCTATGTGAGCTGGATACCTGAGTCAGGAAAGAAAAAAAAAATTGAAATGCCCTTAGTATCCACCTAAAATAATCAAAATGATATTTTTCCAAACCTCTTACCAAAGAAGTAGATCTCAAAGTACTAAATAAAGCCTATCATTTAGCAGTTCTCTGTCACTGTGCCAAATCGAAAATCATGGAGGCTAACAGACTTGGGATTCAAATACTATCCTGGATATTCCTTAAACTGTGATTAAATTAGCCTTTCAGAGCCTGAGCTCTTTCATGTAAAGCGGAGGAAGGATACACTGTGTTGCAGTGTGAGTCAAACAAGACGACATATACACAAACCTGAGCACAAGAGAGGCAGGAAGCAAACAATTAACAACTAGATTGTATTTTACAGGTGTCAAAAAATTAGAATGATTGGCCAGCCCAGACTGTGTTAGTCTCAATTTTAAGAATTTTGTAATCTATGCATTGGAATATCATGCAGTTGTTAAAAAAAGAAGATGGCTCTATGTCATGATATGGAAAGCTCTCCCAAGATGAACCATTAAATGAAAACAGTGAGGTGCAGAACACTGTGGATGGTAAGTAAACTACTGCTTATTTTTTTAACAAGACAAAAAAGAATATACGTATTCAAACATGCTTAAATATGCCTAAAACATCTGGAAGAATACACAAGAAACTAACACTGGTTACTTGTAAAATCTCCAATCACTCTTCTTCTAGACTGAGAGCTACGTAAACCAACAAGTATATTTGCTTGACTCACTTGAAACTGGCAATCAAGGTCATGGAGGTCTGTGGGTTTGGAAGCAACTGTCATGACAAGAGCCAGTACTTCAGTGCAGGACTGCTCAAACTTTTATGCAATGCAAATCATCAGAGAATCTTGTTAAATGCAGATTCTGATTCAGTAGGTGAAGCTAAGTAAGGCCTTAAAAGCTTTAAACAAGCTCCCAGGTGATACAGACATGCTGGTCTATAGCAGCAAGGATTTACTATCTAGTCACTGACTTCTTGAGTGTCAAGTAGCAATGGTGGGGTGGGGTGGCAGGAGCAGTATTGACTTTCCAACCTCCAGTTCACACTCCAGGGGTGAGTCCTTCAAATTTAAACTCTAAGGCCAGTCCCCTTGAGTCCCACTCCTCCAAGTTCTCCAACAATTTTCTAAGGACCCAATTACTTATGTTAAATCCTTCTGTGGTTCAAGTACCCAGGATGGTTTCTGTTTCCAGCATATAAACCTGACTGATACAAGAAGGGTACTGGGTATGGGGCAGGGAGGGGCAAAAGTGGGAGGGAGACCCTTTGGCAATACACCTTTTAATACTTTTTCATTTTTCAACCATATAAATGTATTGCTCATTCCAAAAATAAGTAAATGATTAAAAATAAAGGAAAACAAATATGCAATTGTTCTCTTAAACACATCTGTATTGACCAGAATGTTATTCTACACTGAGAAAGTTTAGATTCTACCAATTTGCATTTTCTCCCTACAACTTGGACTTGCCCCATTACCTTCCTTTCTTATATCTAACACTCAATACCCTACTGTCCTAACAAGTATGTGCTACCTAAACTAACAGGCCTGCTTCCATTGTGTCCTCTTCAACCCTACACTAGTATCCGCTAAGGCAGTTTACTTGGAGTAAACCAAAACACAGTAGGATGCAGATACTGGGCATTCAGTGAACATCCAGGAAATGAATTCCATTCTCCCTATTCTTCCCAAAGGTTGGGTGTCCCATCAATTCTTCAATCCCAAGGCTCACTGACTCCAGCTACCCACCCCAAGGTCAGTCACTCTCCAGCTTCAGGCCCCAGTCACTTTATGTGGGTATTTCTCACACAGGACTAACAGGGTATGCTTTTAAAAATTCCTAATTGTATTATGCATACATTAATTGCTCAAGAAATATTAATAAAAGGAATAAACAGCCCTGAAACTAGTCTCCCTACTCCAATCCAGCTGATACGCAGCTGCCATAAATACACGCTATCTTGACAACAGACTAGCTGACCGTAGGAGCTGGTGAACTGAGTAGTGCACTGGTAGGAGAGAAAAAAGCTTCCCAAAGTCTATCCCTCCCTGTAAAATGGGGAGAAAGATATGCATATGTCAGCTGTATTCCTCTTGATCTCTCAGTCAGCGAGCCTACCACAGATTAGTAAGCCTCCGGAACTCAGTCCTATTCAAAGGCCTTTCTTTACTGGTTTACTATCTTGAGCAATAGTTAGCAAACAGGTCTTTGGACCAACACACAGAATTAATTTTTCACAGAACCAAATTTATTTAATTTATAGAATTTTCCTTTATACTAAGATCAAATTCTTTCTAACTTTTTGGTGCTTAAACATACTTTTCAAATTTAAAAGATGATAACTGTTTTTAATCCTTACTAGTATTACGCAGTCGTACAAAGAAAGTTCTCTGTGTACTGATTTTTTAAAATCTCTAAGAAAAGTGGGGGGAAAAAAACAACTCAAGATGCAAAACAGTACTGAATGCACTACCATTCATTTGGGAGAGAGAAGACAGCCAATACATTCGTTATCTGTATTTTACAGGGCTATCTCTGGAAGGATGATCAAGCAACCCGATTTGCCTCTTAGGAGGGGAACTAGATAGTTAAGGAACTGGAGAGGAAGTATGAAACTTATTTTATTCAGTGTATATCCTTTTGTTTTGGATGTTGTACCATGAGCATGCATTAAATATAAAAAATATAATTAGATATTTGTTTTAAATGTTCTTATTTGGCAAAATAAGAAGCTGGCACTTCAGGACAACTTCAAATTCTTTTGAATTTGCACTTGGTCAGTGCTTTCTGAAAGTCTGGTAAGTTTGGATCCATAGAATTAACTGCAAAACCCTAGGATAGCAACTCCACTGTACACAGATTATGAAAGACCTCAGGGCCCTTGGCTAGACAAAAGCTACTCCCTTGATCAAAAAACTTCACAGGGCATAGGCAGCTCACTGTCTACAGACTACACAAATCTCTCCAGGTGGATCAAGAATAACCCAGGGGTCAATAAGTCTTCCTAAGGAGAAGGTGGTTCTACTTCTCTAAAGTGTGACAAGGATGTAAGTCACTCATAGTGAATGGGGAAACCCAACTGCAATCCAGAGAAGAGAGAGGCAGTTATCTTAGGGATCAATCCGGTTGAGACCTGGTGGATCACAATTATACAGCTGCCTTGGGGACAGCTCAGATTCATCTGTCAACAAATCTTATTAAGTGACTTTGATCTGGCCAATTTCAGGTCTCAGAACATTATAAAATGGATATGGTTCTGGTTTCTGTCTTTAAGAAGAACCAGACACCAAGTAAGTTTTAAAACTACCAGATGGATAGACATTTTCCCAAGATGGAAATGTAGATGGCCAACAGGCACATGAAACGATGCTCAAGATTGCTAATCATCAGGGAAATGCAAACCACCCCACAAGAAGCTATTACTTCACACCAGAATGACCATCATCCAAAAGAACACAAATAACAAATGCTGGCAAGGGTGTGGAGAAAAGGAAGTACACTGCTGGTGAGAATGTAAATTGGCGCAGCCACTGTAGAAGACAGTACAGAGGTTTCTCAAATACTAAAAATGGAACTACCACATGACCCAGCAATTCCACTCCTGGGCATATATCTGGAAAAAAAAAAAAAAAATTAAAACACTAATTCAAAAAGATACATGCACCCCAATGTGCATAGCAGCATTATTTTAAATTGCAAGATATGAACGCAACCTAAGTGTCTATCAACAGATGAATGGAGGGAGTTCCCTGGGAGTCCAGTGGTTATGATTCAGAGCTTTCACTCCTATGGCCCTGGGTTCAATCCCTGATCAGGGAACTAAGATCCTATAAATCGAGAGGTGCAGCCAAAAAAAGAAGAAAGAAAGAAATATTTATTTTTAAAAAACAGATGAATGGGTAAAGAATATGTGTGTTTGTGAGTATATATGTATAATGAAAAACTACTCAGCCATAAAAAAAAAGAATAAAATGTTGCCATTTGCAACAACATGGATACCCTTAGAGAGCATTAATGCTAAGTGAAATAGGTCAGACAGACAAAGACAAACAATGTATGATATTACTTACATGTAGAATCTAAAAAAAGCAACAAAGTAATGAATATACCAAAAAAAGGGCAGACTCACAGACAGAACAAACTAGCGATTATGGGAAGGGCAATGCAGGGATGGGCAGGTGGGCGGCACAAACCACTGGCTGTAAGACAGGCACAAGGATACAGTGTGCAACACGGGAAACATAATCGCTATTTTATATTACAATAACTGCAAATGGAAAGTAGTAACCTTTAAAAAGTATGTAAAATTTTTTAAAAATTAAAAAAAAAAAACTACTAGAACCAAGAAGGCCCTACTGTATACCACAGAGAACTCTATGCAATATTCCGTGATAACCTATATAAGAAAGGACTCTTAAAAAAGAATGAATTATGTATATATATAACTGAATCACTTTGCTATATACTAACACAACATTGTAAATCAACTATACTTCAATAATTTTTTTTTAAACTACTAGGTACATGAAACAGCTGATAATCAAGTGTTTCTTACTGACAAAAATCATAATTTTATTTCATTCAATCTAAAAATTGAAACAACCACAAAGGAAGCTGGAAAGCTGAGGCAAGGTTAACAAAAGAGGCAATGTGAATGGAATCTGTATAGACAGAAAAGGGGAGAGAAAATTTCCAACATGTAACTAACAGCCATGATGAAACTCTAATTTCCAGACTAACATTGCAGCTGGGAGTCATATTCCTAATGGAAATAATAGCCAGAAAGGAGGAGACATTGAACACTAAACTGAAAAAAAATTAGCTCTGGGGAGGAGAGAGGGACTGGGAATAGCCAAGAGACTTTTGCTTATAGTTTTAATTTTTACAAGAATTTAATTACCTGTGTGAGCAAAAATAAATACTTTTAAATTAAAAGTTTTAAAAAATATTTAATGGGCAAACAATAGCTTCATGGCTGTTGAATTTATATGCTGCTGGAGAAGGGAATGGCAACCCACTCCAATATTCTTGCCTGGAGAATTCCAGGGACAGAGGAGCCTGGCTGGCTACAGTCCATGCGGTCACAAAGAGTCAGACATGACTGACTGATTAACACTTTCACTCTGGAACATCCATAAAACAGAATATTATGCAGCTGTTAAAAAAAATGAAAACAAACTATGAATTGACAAAGAAAGATTTCCAAGTTTTAGAAGGCAAACTATAAAATCACCTTTTGTTGTTTCAAAGAGGAAAATAAGAATATATACTCGCTTGGGTTGTATTAAATAAAGAAATACTGGTAGGATGGACAGAAATTAATAAAACTGGTTGCCTTTGGGAGTTGAGTGAGTATAGGGTAGAAAAAGAAGTGGATGCAATAATTCTCACTGTATACCCTGTCACTGTTATGACTTTTTGATTCTATTCAATCTCTATCCAATTGATTATCAATTAAAATCCTTTGCATTTCCCAGGCAGACTACAATTATCATATTCAAATTATGATTATACTGTCTCACTTTCAATTCTGATACCTGCCATTTATTTTTCTCATTTATGACACTGACTGGTGTTTCTAAGATGATGTTGAAAACTAGCAGATAGTTGACATCCTTCTCTTTAATGAAAATGTCTCCAGTGTTTCATCATTAAAGATTTCTTATTAATGCCTTTAACCAAGTTCATGAAGTTTTTCTCTATGTCTAACTTACAGAGGGTTCATCAAGAATTAATAAATTTTGAGAATTTTCAGCCTTTGTCTAAGTGATTATATAGGTCTCTGCTTTTATTCTATGGAGATAATGAAATAATACATTTCCTAAGTTTAAGTTATCATTACCCTGCTTAAAAAAAAAGTCATATTTGATTGTGTGAATCGTTCATTTAATAAATATCTCTTTGGTCTTTTTAGCATTTTATTGACTAGTTTTGTGTCTCTTTTATAAGCAGAATTTGCCCAAGTTTTCTCGTATTATGCCATTCCTGCCCAGTTTCATTCAGGCTACACTAACCCCATAGAATGGACTAGAAAGCTTTATTTCATTTTCTGTGAAACTGCCTACTCTGGTGTGTTTTCATAAGATAGTTATTAATCTACCTTTTCCATTATTTTTATGTTACTAAGCTGGTCAAGTTTTCTTGAGTTTATTTTGCCTGTTTAGGCAAATAAGAGTTTGATCATCAGATACAATTCAGAGGTTCAAAATCAGCAGTTTTCCTTTGAAGAAAAGAGCTCAAGAGTCAATAAAAACATTTCAACCTAAAGCTACAAACAGTATGTTTACATGACCAATACAAGCACTAGATTGCTAAGCAGTTTATAGGGCAGAAACTATGCCCTATAGGGTCCATTATTCAAACATGCCTTCGTTTGGATTCTAGACAATCTAATAGGTCCTGAAGACACAAAACAAATAACCAAACACCAGGGCTTCCAGGATGGCAAGGGCCCAAGGAGAAGTTTGGTGGGCTCCTTGGAATCCCCCACTCCTCTGCCCAACTACCGAGACCAAAAACACTCTTGATGTGTGGAGAGAAACAAGCAAAGGAGGATAACTCTAGAATTACCTGGCCTGCCTATGCTCCAATAACCAGAGCTAGATGGAAGAGAGGCACTGTCTCTCTGGGGAAAGCCTGGGCTAGACAGTCTGAGTTTCTGCCCACTCTCCCCTATCTCCCTCTAACACACCTAAACAGACCCTTCTCTTTCCAAAGTACATTTCCTACCACTCACCTTCTAATCTCTTCATTTAGCTTAATCTGCTTCCTCTGTTCACCTTCCCCAGAAGCAGCAATAGAGTCCACTCTATAGGAGTCCACTGTAAACTTTTTCATCAGGTATTGGAGGGGTCGGGAAAGAGACTTTAGAGAAGAAGACTTAGCACTTGGGGTGAACCTTAAAAGATGAAGAGAGCTGTTTGCTAAGTGTATAAATTTCTTCCAGAGTGTTATATTTTAGGCATTCAATAAATGTTCATCAAATGTACTTATAAAAAAAGGTTTGATTATGAATACCTAGAGTCACAAACGGAGAAGGCAATGGCACCCTACTCCAGTACTCTTGCCTGGAAAATCCCATGGACAGAGGAGCCTGGAAGGATGCAGTCCATGGGGTCGCTGAGGGTCGGACACGACTGAGCGACTTCACTTTCACTTTTCACTTTCATGCAATGGAGAAGAAAATGGCAACCCACTCCAGTGTTCTTGCCTGGAGAATCCCAGGGACGGGGGAGCCTGGTGGGCTGCCGTCTATGGGGTCACACAGAGTCGGACACGACTGAAGCGACTTAGCAGCAGCAGCAGCAGCAGCAGAGTCACAAAACAGCAACAGGAATATATACACAGACCACAATGAATTACCAAAACAAACCAAGAATATCCATGCTGTAGATATCAAAGAGATAAACATATCCCAGTACAGAAACTGTCAAATTGGAGGAGATATACGCACAGGTGCTGTGGTCATTATGACTCAATTACCAAAAAGCTTTTTTCTGAAGGCCAAAAATTATTAAAAACTCATCTGTCTAAAACTCAATTTGGGGGAACACCCTAGTGGTCTAGTGGTTAGGATTAGGTGCTTTCACTGCCAGGGCCTGGGTTCAATCCCTGGTCAGGAAACTAAGATCCACCAAGCTGCGTGGCACAGTCAAAATAAATAAAATTAAATTAAACTTGGAAAAGTCATATAACCTAAACTTCACAGTAACTTAGGTTACTATGGTGACCTTAAGCAAATGGTAAAACTGGTCACTAAAACAAGAAGCCACAGAAGGCCAGTGTAGCCAATCAAATGTAAAGAGACAAGGAGAGGGACAAAAATTAGAGAAAGAGAAATTCATCAATTCCTCTGACATTTTCTGAGTACCCACTCTGGGCCAGGAAGTGTGCCAGGGTTTGGAAATACAAAGCCAAATCTATAAAAACCTGTGATCACAACAGCTTACAGAGGAAGAAAGACAATGTTACAAGGCACACTGCGCCTTTGATTTCCTCAGACATACACATACCTTCCCACACCACGTCTGTTCACTTCACCTGAATCACTTCCCCTCTGTCTACTCTTCCCAGGCAACAGCCTTACGCCCTGCAGCCTCAGAGTCTCTGAATATATATATATCTCGAGTAGCCCCCATCTCTTTCCAATCTGTGTCAGTTTCCTCTTTCTTCCTTCATAAATAACACTCACCCCAATCTGCAATTACTTCATTTGTTTCTCTGCCGACTTGCTTACGTTCACGGCCTGCTTTCTAGGAGATTACAGACACCCCTAAAGACATCTATCTCTCATTCACTACAGTATCCTCAGGAGGAATAAATGTGTATTTCTATATAGACAAATAATTGTAATTAAGTATCACAGGTGCAACTAAGGAAGATTGTTTAAAGTAGAATAAGGTACTGAAGAGCAAAAGGCTAGTTCTAGGGGGGAGAGGAAGGAGGGCAAGGAAGAAGGGGTCAAAACAACTAGTGAAAATGAGACACATGACTCAATTCTGAAAGATGAATCAGCATTTTCCAGGTGATCAAGAAGGCAGTAAGGCTGAAAGTCTTCCTGGGAGAAGGTGTAAAATAAGTAAATCAGCACAGGTACAGAAGAAGAGAAGCACAAAAGAAGGTAAGGATGTACAGAAACTGAAGGTGAGAAAAGAAACAGCAACCCTGTGTAGAGAACTATGCAGGAACCCCATGGATTCCACCCCTATTGTACAGATGGGCAGCCGGGCCTGAAATGATTGTTGCCTGATAGCAATCCATGGACCCCCGGGTGTTCATGAACACAGTGCTGGTGGTCCACGAGGTCTCCTTGAGGAATGTTTTTTGTGCTTTTCCACAAATCTGTACCATTTTTATTAGAGCTTCCCAGCTGAGATGCCACAAACGAGCAGTAACATGAAAAAGGTTGAGATGTACTGATCCAGATGACTCCCATATAATCAAGTACTACTAAGGAATTTTAGTGTGTGTGTTTGCAATTAACCTGGCATTGTATGATCCCTCTCAAAAGGTAGATATAGTGGTTTTAAAATATGTCTGCAAATTTTACATTCCTTCCCTCAAAAGGTGGAGCCTAATTATCCTCCCATTGAATGTGGCCTCATTTCTAACAAATAGCATATGGCAGCAGTAATGGTGTAGAACTTCAAGTCTGGGTCCTAAAAGTGCGGCAATTCTACTTCTGGGTAAATATACCCTGAAGAATTGAAAGCAGAGACTCAAACAGATATCTGTACTGACGTTCATAGCAGCGTTCCCCTTAATCGTCAAAAAATGGAAGCATCAACAGAAGAATGGATAAACAAGACGTGGTATGTCCACACAGTGGACTATCACTCAGTCTTAATGCTGATATATATCCTAAAACACAGGTGAACCTTGACAACACTGTTGTTGTTCAGTTTCCCAGTCGTGTCCAACTTGTTATAAGCCCATGGACTGCAGCATGCCAGGCAATCACAAGAGGACAAACTGCAAGATCTAGAGTAGTCACACTCATAAAAACAGAGTTGGATGGTGGTTTCTAGGGGCTGGTGAAGGAAGAGGATGAGGAGTTACTTTTTAATCTGTATAGAGTTTCCATTTGGGAAGATGAAAAAGTTCTGACAACATAGAGAATATAGCCAATATTTTATAATAACCATAAATGGACCATAACCTTTACAAATTGTGAGTCACTATATTGTACTCCTGTAACATATAAAAAATTGTACATGATTACACTTAAATAAATGTATTTACATTTTAAATAAATAAGTAATTGTGGAGATGGATGGTGGTGATGGTTGCACAACAACATGAATGTACTTAATGTGCTGCTGCTGCTAAGTCGCTTCAGTCGTGTCCGACTCTGTGCGACCCCACAGACGGCAGCCCACCAGGCTCCTCCGTCCCTGGGATTCTCCAGGCAAGAATACTGGAGTGGGTTGCCATTTCCTTCTCCAACTTAATGTACTAGACATTTTAAAATGGTTTAAAATGATAAATTTTATGTGTATCATTTTAACACACACACAGCACTGCCACTTCTTAGGTTCCCCTTTCTGGGAGAAGCCAGGTGCCACATCATGAGAACACTTTAGATGCCCTATGGAGAGGTTCACACATAGCCACAAGTCTCCCACAAGCAATCAGCACCAACTTAGGACAAACATAAGATCTCACCCAGAGGCTGCTCCTGAATTCTTGATCCACACACTGAAAGAATAATGGTAGTGTTGTTTTAGGCCACTAAATTTTGAGAAGATTTGTCAATAAATAACTAACATAGAAGTATTTTGCCCCAATGCTACTAAAAGTGAGATCCATAGATAGTATATAGGTTGGAGGCACCAGTCCTCATGTTTTTTGCATTTGAGCCACACTGCTCTAAACCACCAGAAAACTCAACCTACCCTGGGGCTCCAAGGAAAGGAGAGGGGAGGACAGTTGCAAAGTGAAACCCATACCAAATGAGAGGGACTAACTCTAGCTGCACAACCAGAAAGGCAGAGAACAGCCCAGGTCTAACACAGAAATACAACCCTGGCTTTTGTACACAGTATATGACCTCAAGTCCCAGGAAGGCTTAATGCTGAGAGTCTTGGCTGCTTCTGAGTAAAACTAAGCTGCACACTGTGCACATGCTTAAATTAGAGCTAGACAGCGCCTGGCAGAAATCTGTCTGGTCCCCCCACATACACACCAAAAATACAAACTGAAGAACTGCTGCAGAGGGAAAAGAGGAACCAAAAGGGATAACAATTTCCCTCTGATTTCCTACTCCCACTACTAGTCAGCATTTCCTCACATGGCTATTCATAATCAATGTGAGCAGTTTCCTCTAGGGGCTATATAGAGCCTCTACATGTATCTCACAGGATTTTTACCACCATCCCATGAGGACTTATGGAATTGTTAGGATCACTGCACCTGTCTTACATGTGTGGGAATGGAAGCTCAAAGAGAGTGACTAGGTAGAGGTGTAACAGAGATCACTGTCCAAATCACCTCACTAAACCCAGTGAAGAGACTTCTGCTCTTAATTTGACTTCACATACAAATATCCTTGTACTAACATAGGTCCACAGAGGTGTCTTTTGTGTTACCTACCTAATGGCCTACCTGGTGGTAGCTGATAATTTGCCTGAACTTTGCCCCAGGGGTTGGGCAGGCTGCTTCCAGATTCTTCCTTGTATAAACAGCCTTTCTGCAAACATACAATAATCATTTACTTCAAGAATCAGAGTATGCCACTCTATTCCTGGCTCAGGGCACAAACCAGAAGCAAATGATTCTTATGCACAAAAGTAACATTCTAAGCCATCTCCACCCTTTGTGGAGAGGAGACGGGGATGGAAATCATATTCAGGGTAAAACAAAGAGCTGACTATTAAACTACAGAAAAACTGTACTATTTTGGATGTCTTCTCTCTTTCTCTATCCCTTCACCACTTTCATTCTTCAACATCTGACACATCTAACTCTGAAAATGTCTTGAATTCATCTCTCCTCTCTATGCTGATCCTTTCCCACAATTGAACAGTCAGCTCTTGTTGCTGTTTTTCAGTTGTGTCTGACTCTGCGACCCCTAGACCACAGCATACCAGGCTTAGCTGTCCTTCACCATCTCCCGGAGTTTGCTCAAATTCATATCCATTTGTTGATGATGCCATCCAACCATCTCATCCTCTGTCGCCTCCTTCTCCTGCCCTCAATTTGACCCAGCACTGGGGTCTTTTCCAATGAGTCAGCTCTTTCCATCAGGTAGCCAAAGTATTGGAGCTTCACCTTCAGCATCAGTCCTTTCAATGAATGAATATTCAGGGTTGGTTTCCTTTAGGATTGACTGGTTTGATCTCCTTGCTGTTCAAGGGACTCTCAAGAGACATCTCAGCACCACAGTTCGAAAGCATCAATCTTCGGCACTCAGCCTTCTTTATGGTCCAACTCTCACATCCATACATGACTAATGGAGAAACTATAATTTTGACTAGATGGATCTTTGTTGGCAAAGTCATGTCTCTGCTTTTTAATATGCTGTCTAGGTATGTCATAGCTTTCCTTCCAAGGAGCACATGTCTTTTAATTTCATGGCTGCAGTCACTGTCTGCTTGTTTTTGAAGCCCAAGAAAATAAAGTCTGTCACTATTTCCATTTTTCCCCACCTATTTGCTATAAAATGACGGGACCGGATGCCATGATCTTAGTTTACTGTTCTAAGCCAGCTTCTCCAGTATGCCTAAGTAACTCCTACACTCTTCTATCAGTCCTGGCAAAGGGCCAGATATAGAGACACTCAATAAATGTTTTGTGAGTGAATAAACACCACCACTTTTCTGCTCCTATAAGGGATTGGACCATGTCTCTCTCCTGATTAAAATCTTGCCCAAACTCCCACCACTCCTGATCTATCCCTCTCCAGACTCTGAGAACATACCACGTTCTGTGAACACTCAATACTTCTGCTCACATTGTGCCTTCTGGCTGTTCTCATACTTCATTCACATTCTGGAAATCTTATCCTTTAATCTCACTTCCTTGCAAATACCCTTAACTTCCTGGCCCCTCTTGTCCTACATCACACCTGCCTGGATAAACCCCAACTGTAGGACAACCCACTCCGGTATTCTTGCCTGGAAAATCCCATGGACAGAGGAGCCTGGTGGGCTAGTAGTCCCCGTGGTCGAAAAGAGTTGGACACGACTGAAGAGAGTTAGCACACAGGCATGTAGGTCCATCAGATTCTCCACATTTTCCACTCCTGCACCCAGGCAGCTGAATGTTAGAGAATACACACATGCTGATGGGTCTCACTTTAAATGCACAGCCACAGAAAGTAGTTCCTCTAGGAGTGAGGGGACTCTGTGACTAGATATGGGAAAAAAAGGTCTTCTAAGAAGCCCAGAATGTCTCTATCTTAATCTGGGTGGTTACACAGGTATATACATGAATAAACGTTCATCAGAATACACAGTTAAGGGGCATCCCTGGTAGTCTAGTGGCTAAGAATCCGTCTGCTCTAGACTGTGCTCTAGAAGCCGGAAGCCACAACTACTGAGCCCCTGCGCTGCAATTACTGAAGCCTGCGCCCTAGAGCCTGCTCCACAAGAGAAGCCACCCCAACAAGCTTCTCCACAAGAGAAGCCTGAGCACTGCAACTAGAAAAAGCCAGCTCGGCAACAAAGACCCCATTTTAGCCTAAATAAATAAATAAAATTTAGGGGAAAAAGAAACATAAAGCAAATCCATGTAATGAAAAAAATTTTTTAACTTTAACAAATATAGTACCCTGGTGCAGGATGTTGACAATGGGGAAGACTGTAGGTGTAAGGGCAAGAGACAGGGACTCTCTATACTTTCTGCTCAGTTTTGCTATGAACCTAAAACTGTTCTAAAAAATAAAAAAAATTTTAATCCCCCATACTCACTGCCAACTCTCAAATTTCTACCTCTAACCCAGGGCTCACATCTAGATGCTTGACTTTTATTCAACCATCTGCTCAATATCTCCATTTGGTGATGAAAAAGGAATCCCATATTTTAAATGTCTAAAATCAAACAGCTGGTTTTCCCCATTTCAGCAAATATTCTATCAGTACTTTGACCAAAAGTTCTTGGAGTCTTCCTTGATTCTCCTCTGTCTCTCAAAACATCATCAGCAAATCTATTGGCTATACCTTTGAAAAATACCCAGACTCTGATCCCTTCTCATCATCTCCACCAATGCTTTTTAGTTCAAGCAACTATCACCTTAAATTCGACTGCTGCAAAAGACTCCTAGGGCTCTCCCTATTTCTCCCCGTGCCTGCCTACTTTTACAGGCATATTACACACAATAACCACAGCCACTTTTAATAACTGAAATCAGATAATGTCACTTTACTGTTTAAAATCTTTCGATGACTTCCTATTACACTTACAATCAAGTCCCAAACCCCTCCTCGGGCCTATCCAGCCCTGCTGACAGCTGTGGGCTCATCTTCTACCTCTGGCCCCCTTACTCTTTATTCTCCACCGACTGCCTGAACATGCCCAGTATGCTGTGCCTTGGCTCCCTCCACCTGGAACCCTCTTCCCCTGGATATCCCTCACTCTCTTCAGATTTATGCTCAAATGCTTCCTTGTCAGACAGATGTTCCCTGAACATTCTCTACATTGAAAAGCTCCCATCATAGACATACCGCGTCACTCTCTGTCCACTTACCAATACTTATTCCTCTTCATTTATCATCACCTAGTCTTCATGGAATCGATCTGTTTATTTATGGTCTATCTACCTCCACTGGAAGGTCAATTCCTGAAGATCAGGGTCTATGTCTAGCCTAATCATCACTCTTCTCCAGCATCTAGCACTGTATAAATGATTTGGCATCAGTCATCTTTTGGAACTCTTCTAAAATTCCTACACACAAAATTAATTGTTGTTTCCCAGGGATTTGTACATGAACTCTGTACAGAGTAAATGTCACCCCATAATATAATTAATTTCAGGAACTTGACTCTATATCCTAGGTACAGGATACAGAATGGGGAATCAAAGCCACACCTTGTCAAGCTCAGAAGCCAGACTATCTGGATTCAAATCCCAAATCCATTACTTATCAGTTACGCAACTTCGGGCAACTTACTCAATTGCTGTGCCTCTGTTTCCTCACGTATAAAATGGTAATAATAAAAGTATACACTTCATTGTATTGTGAGGATTAAATAGGGTATAGGATTAGGGTTAGGGTTTAGACTTGTGCCTAACAGAGTAAGTCACTCATTAAATATGAAATATTAGCAAAGATATAAGGATGACAGGACACAATTAACAATCCTTGGCCAGCAATGCTACAGCCAAAGCCAAATACTTCACTGGCCTTAAACTTCTTGAGGGCCCTACTAGCTGAAGGGAATAATTTCTCTTTATTCCATACTGCCTAGTATAATGCCTCAATACACATATGTGGAAAGCTCAGAAATGAGGTAACTTTTTAAAAAAAAGATGACACAAGAAGTGAAGACGTATGAACCAGGAACCCACACTTGATCAGTGCAAATAATCCTAATGAAAAAGAAATAGAAAAGAAAGAGAGCTAAGGACATTATGGAAATCAGATTCTGAAATCCTTTGTACAAGAAATGGAAGGAGACCATGATCAACTTAAATGGAAACAAGGTGGTGGAAATATGCCAAAGAGTCAGGAAAGCAACAGACAGAGGAGCTTTTTTCACTGTGTTCAGAGTAAGAACAGGGAAGGCCAAGCCTACTGTTCAGGACAGATGGTGCGCTCCCACCAGATGACAGGAAGAAGGCAGAAGGCAACAGAAAAAGCAGTTTCCATTCTATCCACCAAGCATCATTACTAGGAAACTGCAGCCTCTCATACATTAGACAGTCAGCTTATCGATGCAACGGCGGAAGTAAGAGGGCAGGCAGGATTACTCCATCTACAGAGCAGAAGATGGATATGTGGCAAGTTCACCCAACAGTGGTAGGTCTAAAATTAAAATGCAGATTCTTATCAATATTCTATAGTCTGTTTGGTGAGATAAACTGCTTTGAGAACTAATGATCTCCCTGGAAAATCTAAATCTGTATTTTATAAATGCCTGTCTCTGAGAAAACAGGCTTCCCTGATAGCTCAGTTGGTAAAGAATCTGCCTGCAATGCAGGAGACCCAAGTTGGATTCCTGGGTCGGGAAGATCTGCTGGAGAAGGGATAGGCTACCCACTCCAGTATTCTTGGGCTTCCCTTGTGGCTCAGCTGGTAAAGAATCTGCCTGCAATGTGGGAGACCTGGGTTCCATCCCTGGGTTGGGAAGATCCCCTGGAGAAGGGGAAAGGCTATCCACTCCAGTATTCTGGCCTGGAGAATTCCACGGACTGGATAGTCCATGGGGTCACAAAGAGTCAGACACAACTGAGCAACTTTAACTTTCACGGAGAAAACAGAAATCCTATTTCTGAGGGAACTCCCTGGCAGTTCAGTGGTTAGGACTCTGCACTTTCAATGACAAGGGCCCAAGTTCAATCCCTGGTCAGGGAACTAAGATCCCACTAACTGCACAGCATGCCCCCCTGCCAAAAAAGGGGGGAAAAATCCTAATTCCATGATTTTGGGGGGATCTTGTAAATTAAAAAGCTGGGCTGGGTGTTTAATAAATTCTGGAAAGGTACACAAAACACTGTCATCAAACAAAACTGGGTCAGGAGGTCTCAGATTCAGCAGTGATTAACTTCCAACCCTGGGTAAGTCATTCTCTCTCTGAGCTTCAGTTCCCAATGGACTTGCTTTGGGGGAGTATAAATGAGATGGCCCATGTAAAGCAAATAGCATCAGACCCAATACACAGAAAATCTTTGATAAACGTTCGCTGTCATTGTTACTGTTACTAGTTTAACAAAAACAGAAAATGTACAGTTAACAAAGGTGAGAAAAGGTGAGTTTACAAAGGTGAACCCTTAAACAGGGTTCTGTTTAAGCAATACAGACAAAATTAATCAATACAGACCTTTTATAAAAGCATTAATCCAGAAAGACCACTGGAAGTCACATTTTTGTCTCCATTACACTTCTGTCATGTGTTTTGAAAAGTAACTCTTCTCATCCCCCCCGCTATTTATTTTTTTCTTTTTTTGCAACTAGTAGCCAATCTAGGAAATAGGGAAGCACACACAGAAAAAAATATCACCAGAGAAAGGAATCACCTGGGAGATATGGTCAAGCTTTGGAGTCAGATCAACAGGGTTTCAAATCCCAGCTCTACCACTCACCAGCTCTGAAATTTGGGACAAAGGACTTTTGCCTCTGTGAGCCTCAGTTTCTTCCCTCATTTATAAAGTTGAAACAATAAGGAACCTCATAGCTTGCTGAGAAATCTTAATGGAGACGCTGCACATGGAGAGCCTGGCAGTCAGTCCTTTACCTAGCTGCTATCTAATTCTATAAGACTAAAACACATTTTCTCAAGGGGATCCTCATACACTGTTGGTGGAAATGCAAATTAGTACAGCCACTGCGGAAAACAGTATAGAGGCTTGTCAAAAAACTAAAAAGAGAGCTACAATATGATCCAATAATCCCATTCCAGGGTAGGATTGGAAAAATATTCAGAAAAAACAAAAACTTTAATTCAAAAAGATACACGCACCTCAGTGTTCCCACACCAGCACTACTTATTAAGACAATACCAAGACATGGAAACAATGAAAATGCCCATCAACAATTGGCTTAAGAAGGTGTGGCATAAAAAAAAAAAAAAGAAGGTGTGGCATAAACATATATAATGGAATATTACTTAGCCATTAAAAAGAATGAAATATGACATTTGCAGTGATACAGATGGACCTAAAGAATATTATGCTTAGTAAAGTAAAACAGAGAAAGACAAATACTATACACTATATGTGGAATATAAAAAACAATATAAATGAATCTATAAGTGAAATAGAAACAGACTCACAAACGTAGAAAACTTATGGTTACCAAACAGAAGGGAGGGGACAAACTAGGTGTATGGGATTAAAAGAAACAAACTACTGTACATAAAACAGATAAGCCACAGGATTTACTGTTTAGGACAATGAACTTTTGTATCTTGTCACAACCTATAATGGAATATAATTAAAAAAAACTGAATCACTATTGTGAACAAACCATGCTACAATTAAAAAAACTTTTTTTCTCTCAAGCTTAAGATGTAAGCAATCAAAACAACCTAGGAAAATGTTTTCCTAAAATCATCTGAAACTCAGCTCACAAATTTTATTGAGCATCTATTATATGCCAGGTTCAATTTTGAGGCAATGGAAATATATTAGAGAACAGAACAGATAGCCCACCTGTGGCTGCCTTGAAAATACACGCTTCACATCCTTAGCAAGTGCTAATAACTGACCCCAGCTATAGCAGCTTGACACTCATCACCACCTCCGTTCCATCGCCACACTTCCCTGGGGCTGTCCCCAGCCAGTGGCTGAGTGAGCAGGGATATATGGAGACGAGACTCTTTCGACAGCACCTCTGGCTTGAGGATTCAGCATCTCCGTTGCCAAAACCTTCTGAGTACTGTACGGCATTCTAGGACTTCCTATCATCTTCCTTTCTCCTTTCCAGGGATCAGACTCACAAGACAGTCCATAGCTCTCTCAGTCTCTTCACCTCACTCCCCATTTCTCCCACTTAGAGTTTCCAAATAAATCAACTGCACTGTTTCTCAGAAACCAGTCCTAACACCCTATTCCTTACTGAGTTAGCATTCTAGTGAGGAAGACAGTAAACAAAATAATCAAATCCAATAAGTATAGACTAGCAAAGGTGTAGCACGAGAGAAGTCTTTGAAGTACTCTGTTTCCTGTTAGTTCTGATGCTTACAAGAATCCATACATGAGTTAAAACTCATAGGCATATACACCAAAAAAAGGGAAATTTTACTGTATGCACATAAAAAATTTTTAATGTAAAAATATAATTATACTGTAAGAGTATTGAGAAGGAACTCATATTATTTAATTTAGAGTCCTATTTAATTTGTAACAAATTAAATATAATTTATCCTGGGGGGAAGGGTACATAATTTTTTTTATATATTTATTTGGCCATGCCAGGTCTTAGTTGTAACATGTGAGCTCTTGGTTGTGGCATATGGGATCTAATTCCCTGACCAGGGAACGCACCTGGGCCCTCTGCATTGGGAGCTCAGAATCTTAACCACTGGACCACCAGGAAAGTCCCCATAATTTTTTTAAATGTCAGGAAAATCTTAAATTTCACTCAGATTTTTTTAATACCAGTATTGTAACTTTGAAACTATTTTGTGTGTAACACAGAATAAAAGAAATGGGTTAATATATCAGTGTGATTAGAAACAAAGACTTTTAATAAAAAAAGGCAAAATTTTAAAAATTACAAAATGTTCCATTTAAATTAGAAATATAAAAATGAACTCACAGGGACTTCCCTGGTGGTCCAGTGGTTAAGACTCTGTGCTCCCAATGCAGGGGGCATGGGTTTGACTGGTCTGGGAACCAAGATTCCGCATGCCACGTGGTGTGGCCAAAAAATAAAAATGAACTCATAATGTTTCAAAACAACTATTTCTTAGCTCCAACCACTAAAAAAAGTCTTAAAAGCAATGACATTCTAGCAGCAATAAACAAACCCAGTGCCCAACTTAGAACTTAAGTTCTAAGTACCACTTCTAACTAAAAGAAACCAGGTCTCCTTGGAGAAATGGACAGGGTCTTGGGAGCAGGACAGGTGAAATAAACCTGGGGCTCCTAGTAATACCAGAAAATAAGGAATACTCAACGACTGACAGGAGTGTGTCAAAAGATCAAAGAAGCTCGTTTAAACAGCCTGTCACCGACCAAGTTTGGGAAAATTTTAGCACAAAAGAAAATAATGAATGTAACCGACTACAACAGTATGCTGAATAATCTCAGTCCTTAGTGATCTTTAAAAAGGAATAAAGAAAAAAAATACTCTTCTTACAAAAGAACATGTAACAATAAAACACTGCGTGAGAGAGGTGAAAAAATCACTCTTCTTCCACTGTGGTATAATAACTGATTGAGGTAAGGATTATTGACGGATGCTAAAAATCATTAGGTAAATGGTATAGGGAAACACTTAAGATATATTCCAAAGCACCCCACAAGTTATTTAGTACAGGGAAAAATACAGTTTTAAGATGGTGAGAAAGGGCAGTCATTATTTTATCAAGTGATACACTGGAACAGAGAGTGGGATGACATAGCTTTATGTGTCCCCTGATGGGATGCGATATGAAACACACAGCATTACCATTCAACCATTCTGCAACACGATGTTTAACCTGAAGTCTAAACCTAACTTCTAGTTTACAGGAAATAGAGAATACAAGAAACAAGTTAAACTCGCCATGAGAAAACAATGTGACCAACTCAGAATGTGGAATATTCTACAAAATAAATGTTGCTTAAAAATAATGCCATGAAAGGCAAAGAATAGGGGAGGGAAGAAGGATTATCATGGAATAAAAGTAACTAAAGAGACATAAATCTGAATAGGTTCTGGATGTTAGATATTAGCAATTATTGCTAATTGCTAACTATTACAATTAGTTACATTACAGTAAGTATATAAAGTATGTTGGGTAAATATATTAACAATTGGTGAATACAGGTGGAAGGCATAGTGTTCATTGTACTATTCTCTGAACTTTTGATTATGTTTAAAATCTTTTCATAATAAAAAGCTGAAACTCAGGGCTTCCCTGGTGATCCAGTGGTTAAAACTCTGCAATTTCCAGTAAAACTGAAAATGTATTTAATCATATTACTTCACAAATTCACTGGAGTAGGGCTTCTCAGACTGACTGCAGTACATTGTAAAATCAGTAGATTGTAAAATCAAATTAATGGTTCACAACCAGCAGTTTTGTGTGTATAATATTAGGAAACAGTATATTGCATGTATTAAGGTTAAGGACTGTTTCACAAAAGTTTTGCTTCTTTTAAATTTATATTGTGTATACAGCAAGTACTACACTGGCTTTCTTTAAAATATTTCTTATACTAGATTATGGTCAAAAAAGTTTGAAAGCCATTACCCAAGAAATATTCATGCACATGTGTACAAAGAGATATTATAGAAATGTTCAGGGTAGCACTGTGGATAAAGTGAAGAACTGGAATCTAAATGTCCATCAGTAGGAGACTAAATAAACAAAACTCTATACAGAAATGAGGACAAATACCTATACCAATACGGGTAAATCACAAAAACATGAAATACAGAAAAGAAACAAACAATATGAGAACACTTACATGAATTTTTTAAAAACACCCAAAGTGATGCTAACTAGTATTAGTTATGGATACATACACTAAAAACGTAAAACACGGGAAGGACAGCACTAACTGCAGGATGCTGGCTGCCTCTAAGGAAGGCAGGAGCGGAACTGAATTGGAAAGGGCATAAAAGATACTACCATTATACCAGGAACATTTCATGTCCTTTATTTTTGTAAATATAAATAAAACAAAAGTGTTAAAATTCAGTAATTCTGAGTGACAAGTACACAGATTATCTTATGGTTAGCTGTACTTTTGAACTTTTTCAATATTTTAATTTTTTCTCCAAATCTAAAAAGAATTCTTTCTCTTGATTAAGCTGCCT
This sequence comes from Bos mutus, assembly GCF_027580195.1. Taxonomy (NCBI): domain Eukaryota; kingdom Metazoa; phylum Chordata; class Mammalia; order Artiodactyla; family Bovidae; genus Bos; species Bos mutus. The sequence goes on along the minus strand of NC_091629.1, from coordinate 49,308,364 downwards.
TAAAAATTACTGAGGGGAACCAAAAAAGGGAAATAATTACAGAAACAAGCAGGTGTTCAAAGGGTCTAATTCTTATATCAAATCTCCCAGCCCCAAAAGGCAGCAGAGACATATTCTACCCCATTTCCCCTGCTTCTCTTCCCATCTTCTTCTTCTAAACACCAGGCGCTGGTCAGCCTGTCTATTTTGACACTCAAAAGCATTACAGTCTTCCTTATGAAAACTCACAGAAAAGTGTGAATTTTGAAATCCTCACTTTCACTTTAAGCATAAACAAAAGACTAAACTCTAGGAAATCCTCAACCACCACCACCACTTTACAGTTTACAAGGCCTTTCCCCACACATCCTGTTATTTGATTTTCAGAAAAACTCTGTTGAGGTCGGTATTACTAATACCACATTTACATATGAAGCTGATGCTCAGAGTGGCTAATTACCAACCAGAAGTCACGAGTCAATGACAAAGTTGGAACTACAACCTCTCAGTTTCTGAACCTAATCATCCCTACAATGTGATGACTAAGTTTCAACCATACAACAACACACCCAGAAAACAGGAGGGGTTGTTTGCAACACACAAACTGCTCCGATCTACCCCCCTTTTCTTCATTCTTCCATCTCTGATCTTTCAGACAGGCAGCCAAGAATAAGTTGCCACTAATAACTCTTCCCTTCCCTATAGCCACTTCCTGCTTCTTCTTCCCATAGCTCCTCCAAATGAACAGGAAGAAAAGGGAAACACATATAACTAGATAGTTCCCTCAACACAGGGATCCCAGCACCAAAGAGAAAGATATTACCACAGCTCTAGATTTAAGAGTCAGGGAGCAGGAACACACTACAGAAAAGCCTAGGCTACCCCTCTTTACCAGTGCTGACTAATGTCCTTTACTGAAGGGATTTAATTAACAGAAAAATGTAAAAGTACCAGTTTTTTAATCGGTCCCGGGCTTCCAACTGGGCTCCCACTTCAAAGCTGATTCCTCGTCTGTTAGGTGGATGCTTTGTCATTTTCAGTCATCAACGGGGCTGCTTTTATTCTCCTGAAAAAGCCAATTAAATATTTATGAAACTTAGGCAAAGTCTGCCCAGAGTAGAGTATCACTTACTACACATAAAAGACAAACAGGCATTATTCAAAACCCAAAGCTCCAGGAAACCGCGTCAGCACCCTGCTTACTCCTGCCCTCATCCTAGCCCAGGTGTGCCCTCCGCTGGGCCCTCCTCCTCTATCACACAGCATCTTGTATCCCTGGAACTGGAAGGAGTGCTCAGTTGCTCCAGTCATGTCCAACTCTTGGCGACCCCACGGACTGCAGCCCCCAGGCTCCTGTGTCCACGGGATAATACAGGCAAGAGTACTGGAGTAGGTTGCCGTGCCCTCCTCCAGGGGATCTTCCTGACCCAGGGATGGAACCTGTGTCTCTTACATCTTCTGCATTGGCAGGCAGGTTCTTTTCCTCTAGCGCCACCTGAGAAGCCCCCAACACTGCTTACCAAGGATTCACCTGTGAGGGGGACTCCTCAGAACACCAAAGAAAAAGTCACTCAGAAGTAAATTTAATCATTTGCTGAAGACAAATGATAACAAACATCTGCTGAGAGACTAGAAAAACAGTCCTCAAGACCAAAAGACACAATTCCTGGCCTCCTGAAGCCTCCAGTCTACTGGGGGTGGGGGGTGGAAATGTAGCCAGTAGAACAAATGACTTAACTGCAAACTGCAACTGCTATGAATTTTAAGTGCTACAAAGAAGGAAGGAAACAAAAGCTGAACTCCGATTTCTGGTCCTTTACTTTTGGAAGGCTGGACAAGAAATGTCTCTTTATTCATTCTTTGTTCTATTTTATTTTCTGCTTCTTCTTGAGTAAATTCTGACAAACTGGGATTGGTGATCATCGTCCATATGAGTAAAATTGATCTTTAGGGGCTAGTGGTGGTTTTGCTGGAGATGTAGCCACTCTGAGCCCTTGGGGCGCTTGAGCAGGCCACCTCCACATAGCAAGGCCAAACCCCAGTAAATTCTCTCCCGCTGAACTTGGGATCCCAACAGCCTACACTGCCCGAGCAATGCCAGAGCACTGTCAGGGCAATATCTGCCTCACATCACAAGGGCAATCTTTGCAGTAGATGAACGAGGAGTAATCACAGAAGTGGGTCCTCATATCTAATGTGTACATACCACCACATTTTCTTCCAATATATTACATGAAAAAGCAGGATGTAAAATTATATCCCTCTAAACTCACAGTAAAACTCATGTGCATTAAAAAAAAAAAGACTGGAAAAAAAAAAAAAACAGGTTGTAAGTGATCTCTCCCTCTTAAACAGCTTCCTAAATTTACAATTTTTCACACTGGAAATTTCTCATGAGGAAAAAAAGATGTACAGGGTGAGCTATCCATTATATTAAACAACTCATTCCAAAGGGCTGATATTGGGGAACATATAAAGCAAATATCAGACTAAGAACAGTTGACAGTTTCAACTGAAAAGCTATGTCAAACAAGAGTATTTGGATGATATGGACCCTAGGAAAGGGCACGTCAGAGGTCTGACTAGCTATATACTTCACTCTCCAGGAAAGTGAGATATCAAACCTAACGTAAGTAAAAAGTCTTCATTTTGACTTGCCTGAAAAAGCACCTCAAATTATATTTTTGACTTCATGCATACCAAGTAATATTCAGATTGATAGTTTTGCCTCTCAGATTCTATGAAAAGATGATGGGGCACAAGAAGAAAGAGTGGCGCTGAGAACTCACCAGAGCAGCTAGTATTTATTAGACTTCATGCAGGGAGACAGTTCCCTTTTAGAGATGGCAGAAATGTAATAGGATTAAATTCTTGGCCTTTAATCCTCAACCCCACCCCTTATTATCAGAATGAATTTGGGTGAATTACTTAACCCCTCAGAATTTGTTTCCTCTCCCTAAAATGGGGATGGTGATACCAGGTACCCATCTCCAGGCAGTGGGTGTGAAGACTAAATGAGATAATCCATTTAAGGAATGCTATAAGGACTACAGAGTTAGCAGCTACTTATAATCCTATTATCACATAAGAAGAAATTTGGTTTAAAGTAATTGGGCTAAGGTTATGGTGCTAAGTGACCAGCCCCAGAACAAAAGCCCAGGTCTGCTTGATTTCTGAATTAATTCTTTTACCACACAGCTTCCCTAAGGGGCCCTTCCATTAAAATACAGGAGTGTGGGAGCAAGGCAGTGAATGAAAATGAGCAAATTATTCTTAATGGCTCAAGAAAACCAATTCCTCTTGAGGTGGAATTGTTGAAGGTCTTCCTTATCATGAACTGAAACAGGTTTCATTGTAACTCTGACCCATTTATTTGAAGCTCCACTCTGATATCAGTCAGAACAAGACTAAGGACTAATCTGACTTTTATGTCCTGTGCCCAAATCCCTCCACTCCTCTGGAATGGCAGAGTTTGTTTTTAAATTTCACATTAATTTATTCAACAAATCATTAGTGAGCACTGTCAGAAAGGCACTGTGCTGGAAATCAGGCCTCAGAAATCCAACTCAGCCCAGCTGCTGTCCACCCAGGAAGACAAACACAAACATGAGAAGCGATGAAGGAGCTCTAACAAAGGGCAAAGGGAGGGACGACCATCTCAAAGTCTCAATTTAACTTGACAACATCTAAAAAAAATAAAAAATAGTTCAAGACAGAAGTAGGAATAAAGAAGATTACATAAGTTTTTACTTCTTACATTTAAACACACATTTTTCTCAAGCTGCAAGAGGGCTAAGATTCTGTAGCTTTTAACTTATGCATTCTTCAGGGCCTTATATTTTTTTCTTCCAAAAAGTTCTAGCTCCAAAATAGGAAGAGGAAATATGTTCAATAAAGACATCCAGGAAAACTATGAGAAAAAAAATCTGATGCAATCTGTACTCATATATGGTTCCATTTTAAAGACCCTGGCAGGACTTCAAACTACTCCTTTACATTCAAATTTCCCTACAGGGAATTCCCTGGTGGTCCAGTGGTTAGGGGCCATGGGTTCAATCCCTGGGGGGAACTAAGTTGCCATGCAGCAAAGTCAAAAAAAATTTTTTTAATTAAAAATAAAATAAAAAACCAAATTACCCTACAAAGTGTGCTCACTGCTCCACAGGAGACAAGAGAGCCTAGTTTATTTCCTTAAATACAGTATTTGCAGTCAATGCCCCTGTATCAATGATAATGAAAGCTTTAAATGTATACTGTGTAATACAGTTTAAATGGCACTTTCACAAACAACAAACTTGGAGAAAATAACTTCAACACATATGACCAAAGGGCTAACTTACTTTATTAACAAGGAATGCATATAAACCAAGAACAAAAGAGCCAAACAACTCACTTAAAAATGAACAAAATGCAAGAACTGGCAGATTCCCAGGTAGGGAAGCGAGAGGCTTGTGGGGAAGGGGGGCAGGAATAATACAAAGATCTAATAAGCACATGATTATATTATCCTTATCCACATAACATCATCCTAAACTAAAGGAAATACAGATCAAAGTAACAACTTTTCACTCTTCAGGCTAATAATTTCAACATAAAATACTCAGTGCTTTCAGGGATGAGGAAAAATGATGCTTATACTCCGTTGGTGAAGCATAAATTGGAAAATCTTATCTAGAGGCAACTTGGCACTATCTACAAATATGCAAATACCTGCAACCCAACAGACCCATAGCCAGCGACATCCTACAGATACAGCCCCCAAAGTCTGCCAAATTACCTGTGAGGATGAACAATAAATGTCTGCAATTAAAATGACCATCAAAAGAGGCCCACTTAAATGAATTATGGCCATCTATACAACAGAATGTGGTACAGCTATTAAAAGGTAAAATGATAAGCTGTAGATGCTGATATGAAGCCATCTGCAAGATACACTGTCAAGTAAAAAAAGCATGATGTAGAGGCAGGTATACAGTATGACCCCTTTAATACAAATAAACATATAAACAGGCATATCTATTATATGCATACTCTATGCATGTTTCTTCCCTCTAAGAAGGAACAAAATAACTGTTCAGTAGTTCCCTTAATGAAAGGAATAGAGCAAAAAAATTTAACTTCTCATTTTTTAACTTTATTGTTTGAATTTTCTAACCTTAAGAATATCTACTACTGTGGGTAAGAATCCCTTAGAAGAAATGGAGTGGCCCTCAAAGTCAACAAGAGTCTGAAATATAGTATTTGGGTGCAGTCTCAAAAATGACAGAATGATCCCATTCAATATCACAGTAATCCAAATCTATGCCCCAACTACTAATGCCAAAGAAGCTGAACAGTTCTATGAAGACCTACAAGACCTTCTACAACTAACACCAAAAAAAGACATCATTTTCATCATAGGGGATTGGAATGCAAAAGTAGGAAGTCAAAAGATACCTGGAGTAACAGGCAAAATTTGACCTTGAAGTACAAAATGAAGCAGGCAAGGGCTAACAGAGTTTTGCCAAGAGAACGCACAGGTCATAACAAACACCCTCTTCCAACAACACAAGAGATGACTCTACACACGGACATTACCAGATGGGCAATAGTAAAAGCAAATAGATTATATTTTTTGCAGTCAAAGATAGAGAAACTACACAGTCAGCAAAAACAAAACCAGGAGCTGATTGTGGCTCATATCATGAACTTCTTTTTGGAAAATTCAGAATTAAATTGAAGAAAGTAGGGAAAACCACAAGACCATTCAGGTATGACCTAAATCAAATCCCTTATGATTATACAGTGGAAGTGACAAATAGATTCAAGGGATTAGATCTGATAAAGTGCCTGAAGAACTATGGACAGAGGTTCGTGACATTGTACAGGAGGCAGTGATCAAAACCATCCCCAAGAAAAAGAAGTGCAAAAAGGCAAAATGGTTGTCCGAGGAGGCCTTACAAATAGCTGAGAAAAGAAGAGAAGCGAAAGGCAAAGGAGAAAAGGAAAGATATAACCTTCTGAATCCAGAGTTCCAAAGTATAGCAAGAAGAGATAAGAAAGCCTTCCTGAGTGATCAATGCAAAGAAATAGAGGAAAACAATAGAATGGGAAAGACTAGAGATCTCTTTAAGAAGATTAGAGATATCAACGGAACATTTCATGCAAACATGGTCACAATAAAGGACAGAAACGGTATGGACCTAACAGAAGCAGAAGATATTAAGAAGAGGTGGCAAGAATACACAGAAGAACTATACAAAAAAGACCTTAATGACCCAGATAACCACAATGGTGTGATCACTCACCTAGAGCCAGACATTCTGGAGTCTGAAGTCAGGTGGGCCTTAGGAAGCATCACTACGAACAAAGCTAGTGGAGGTGATGGAATTCTAGTTGAGCTATTTCAAATCCTAAAAGATGATGCTGTAGAAGTGCTATAATCAATATGCCAGCAAATTTGGAAAACTCAGCAGTGGCCACAGGACTGGAAAAGGTCAGTTTTCATTCCAATCCCAAAGAAGGGCAATGCCGAAGAATGTTCAAACTACCCCACAATTGCACTCATCTCACACACTAGCAAAGTAATGCTCAAAATTCTCCAAGCTAGGCTTCAACAGTACGTGAACCGAGAACTTCCAGATGTTCATGCTAGATTTATAGAAAAGGCAGAGGAAACATCAAATTGCCAACATCCGTTTGAAAACAGAAAAAGCAAGAGAGTTCCAGAAAAATATCTACCTCTGCTTTACTGACTACAGCAAAGACTTTGACCGTGTAGATCACAACAAACTGTGGAAAATTCAAGAGTTGGGAACACCAGACCACTTTACCAGCCTCCTGAGAAATCTGTATGCAAGTCAAGAAACAAGTTAGAACTGGATATGGAAAAACAGACTGGTTCCAAATTGGGAAAGGAGTACCTCAAGGCTGTATACCATTACCTGTTTAACTTATATGCAGAGTACATCATGCAAAATGCCAGGCTGGATGAAGCACAAGCTAGAATCAAGATTGCCGGGAGAAATATCAATAACCTCAGATATGCAGATGACACCCTTATGGCAGAAAGTGAAGAGGAACTAAAAAGCCTCTTGATGAAAGTGAAAGAGGAGAGTGAAAAAGTTGGCTTAAAGCTCAACATTCAGAAAACTAAGCTCATGGCATCTGGTCCCATCACTTCATGGGAAATAGATGGGGAAACAATGGAAAGAGTGAGACTTCATTTTCTTGGACTCCAAAATCAGTGCAGGTGGTGATGGCAGCCATGAAATTAAAAGACGCTCGCTCCTTGGAAGAAAAGCTATGATAAAGCTAGAAATCATATTAAAAAGCAGAGACATTAGTTTGCCAACAAAGGTCCGTCTAGTCAAAGCTATGGTTTTCCAGGAGTCATGTATGGATGTGAGAGTTGGACCATAAAGAAAGCTGAGTGCTGAAGAATTGATGCTTTTGAACTGTGATGTTGGAGGAGACTCTTGAGAGTCCCTTGAATTGCAAGATCAAACCAGTCCATCCTAAAGGAAATCAGTCCTGAATATTCATTAGAAGGACTGAGGCTGAAGCTGAACCTCCAATACTTTGGGCACCTGATGTGAAGAAGATTCACTGGAAAAGACCCTGATGTTGGGAAAGATTGAAGGCGGGAGGTAAAGGGAATGACAGAAGATGAGATTGTTGGGTGGCATCACCGACTCGATGGTCGTGAGTTTGAGCAGGCTCCGGGAGTTGGTGATGGACAGGGAAGCCTGGCGTGCTGCAGTCCATGAGTCGGACATGCCTGAGCCACTGAACTGAACTGAAGAATGTACTTCTTGGGCTTCCCTGATGGCTCAGTGGTAAAGAATCCGCCTGCCAATGCAGGAAACATGAGTTTGATTCCTGGTCCAGGAAGATCCTACATGCCTAAGAGCAACCTACCCTGTGCACAAGTACTGAGCCTGTGCTCTGGAGTCCTGGAATGGCACCCACTGACCCCCACGCACCCTGGAGCTCATGCTCTGCAACAAGAGAAGCCATCGTAATGAGAAACCTGCACCCTGCAACCAGACACTAGCCCCAGCTCACAACTAGAGTTGCAGCAATGAAGACCCAGCACAGCCTAAGACTAGTTAATTAATTAATTAATTTAATTATTTTTTAAAAAAGAAAGAATGTGTATCTTGGGACTTCCCTGGTGGCCCAGTGGTTAAGACTCTCCTCTTCCACAGCAGGGGAAATGTGTTAGATCCCTGGTCAGGGAATTAAGCTCCTGTATGTCATGCGGTGTGGAGGAAAAATAAAAAAGATCTGCAAAGCCCCTGTATGTCTAGCAGAAAGTAGGTGTTCAAAAAACAATAGCAGAATTTTCTGAATTCATAATATATTTATAGTTAATGTACTGACATGGACTCTGGATTTTATTTTGGGAGAGGTTTAAGAGTACTGTAGCCATGGTAACTGGAGGCCCTGCCCTCAGCAACCCTAATGTGCTGGAGAGAAGAGACTAAGGACTTAAAATAACAATGAATTTGTGATAGGTGGGCAGGGAACAAGACCTTTCAACGAGTTGGCTCTCATCAGGGTTAAGAGAAAATAAACTCTGAAAAGACTGGCAACCTCCAGAAACTACAGAATGGGCTTTACAATAACCTAACAGTGCTTACACTAGGCTTGCAATTCAATCTCCATTAAAGAATGATGGTTCCTTTTAAAGTTAATGTACACCTCACACCAGCCGAAATGGCTATCATCAAAAAATCCACAAACAGTAAATGTTGGAGAGGGTGTGGAGAGAAAGGAATCCTCCTACACTGTTTGTGGGAATGTAAACTGGTTCAGCCACTAGGGAGAACAGTATGGAGATTCCTTAAAAAATTAAAAACAGACCTACCATATGACCCTGCAATCCCACTCTTGGGCACGCATCCAGAGAAAAGCATGGTCTGAAGACACATGCACCCCAGTGTTCAGTGGGGCACTGTTCACAATAGCCAGGACATGGAAGCAACCTAAATGTCCATCGACAGAGGAATGGATAAGAAGATGTGGCATTATTCAGCCATTAAAAAAAAGAAGAAATAACGCCATTTGCAGCAACACGGGCGAACCTACAGACTGTCATACTAAGTCAGACAAAGAGGGAGAGCTATCCTGTGACATCCCTTATATGTGGGATCTAAACATAAATGATACAAATGAACTTCTTTATAAAACAGAGACAGATTCACAGGCTTAGAGAAAGAACTTACGGCTGCTGGGGTGAGGGATGGGGGGAAGGGATAGTTGGGGAGTTTGGGATCAACATATACCCACTGCTGTATTTAAAATGGATAAACAACAAGGCCCTACTGTACAGCACAGGGAGCTCGGCTCATGTTCTGTGGCAGCCTGGTGGGAGAGGGGTTTGAGGGAGAATGGGTACATATATGTGTGTGGCTGACATTCCTGCCCGCCCCCCACCGCCAACTACCTGGAACTATCACGACATCGTTAACCTGCTATCCTCCGGTGCAAAATAAAAAGGTTACAAATATATAAAAAACAAAACAAGAAAAAAATAAACTTAATGTAACCCCCTTTCAAACTGAAGGACACTTCAAGCACAAGAGCAGCTTAAATCTTTATGCCTCCTTCATTCAGTATTTTCTGAGAGCCGGCTCTGTGCCAGGGCCCCGAGATAGACAGCAAGAGGACGGGACACCCCCGGCCCAGTTCTCCAGCAGGGAAGGCAGAAACAGGGTAACACATATGCAAATAAGATCATTTCTGGGAGGGTAAGTTCTGCAGTGGAAAACCCAATGAAACAACGTGAGCTAGCTGACGTGCCAGGATCCTTTAGATAAGGCTGTTAGAACTCTGAGGAGCTGAGATCTGAGCAGAGATCTAAATGACAAGGAGAGAACTATGTGCAGATCTAGGGGAAAAGAGTTCTAGGCAGAGGGGAAGTCCTAGAGGCAAGATGGCTCAGCAGGAATGAGCTTCCCTCCAGTCCCCCACCGCCCTGAGCCTAGGAGGTGGAAACGCTGGCTGCAACCCTCAGCCCTCACTACAGTCCCAGAAGAGCACACACAGTATCAGCAGGTCCAGGGACAACTACAACTCTCAGGAGGAAGCTTCCAAGGGGGCTCTTCTGAAGTTCTGTCTGGGACAAAGGCCAGGCAGTGCTTACGGATGGGAGCAGTCAGGTTTCAGACTCAGATTCTGACCAATCCTGGCTCCACTCATTGCCTGCTAAGTGAAGACGAGAAAAATCACTGAGCCTCCCTGTTTGCCCTGCTATAAAAGGGGACTAATAACCCCTACCTCCTGGGGTTGTGAGGCTAAGCGAGCTAATGGTTGTCAAGTGCTCAGGACAGTACACACCAAATATTCAATATTGGTGATAAAATGGCTGTGTGATAGTAGTAGCACTAGCAAAAAGGATATCAAACACAAAGGATTACGGTCACTGTTATTATGCAACATTAACAAATAGTATTCAATATAACGAACATAAAAGAGCACATCTAGGGATTTCCCTGGCGGTCCAGGGGTTAAGAATCCACCTGCCAATGCAGGGGACACGGATTCGATCCCTGGTCTGGGAATTAAGATCCCACATGCAACTAAGCCCTTGTATCACAGCTACTGCCCTCAAGGTCTAGAGCCTAGGCTCCACAACAAGAGAAGCCACTGCAACCAGAAGTGCATGTACCAGAACTAGAGAGTAGCCCCACTGCTGCAACTAAAGAAGGCCCAGGAGCAGCAACGAAGACCCAGCACAGTCAAAAATAAATTAAAAAAAAAATTTTTTTTTAAAGAGCACATCCATAGTCCTAGAGAACTGACAAGTTGTTTCAAGTAGGGGCAAAGGCCCCTCCAACACGAATTTCTCAATGACACAGAGTCTAAAGCCAATCATTACCACTCCCTCAGGCTTGCCCAAATCACACTGAAGAATTGGATTAGCCTCTTTTACTTGAGAGGGTAGAGAAGGAAACAAGGGAAGAAGGGAGGAAAGGAAGGAGGAAGAAAGAAAAGAAGTAAGCTAAAAAAAATTCCCTTACCCTCTTCCCAGATACTTGAAATGCTTTCTCTAGAAGTCAAGTCTTTTTCTACCACAATTAAAATTCAGACAGACAACAAACACAGGTTGAGCTTACATCTTCTGAATTACTGAGAATGAACTGGTTAAATGAGGGGCTCTTCCCAGAAACAGTGGAAAGGAGCCCAGGCTTAACTCCAGAATATATTTGCTGAATGACTGACCTTTGGCACATTACTCAACCTCACTGAGCTAATCATCTTACCCTCACAAGTTCCTTCTTTTCTCCCCATCACAGTTTGAGGTCCCAAGACTGGCCAATGTGCCAAGCCAGGAACATGGGCATTGCCTTCACATCTCACTCTCAGTCACCATTTTGTCACACCTACTTCTAGGTTTCTCCCACTATCTAGTAGCTGCCCAGTTCAGGCGACAACTCTCCGGCTTCCCAGGTGGCACTAGTGGTAAAGAACTTGCCTGCCAAAGCAGAGAAGTGAGTTCCAATCCCTGGGTCAGAAAGATCCCCTGGAGGAGGCCATGGCAACCCACTCCAGTATTCTTGCTTGGGAAATCCCATGCACAGAGGAGCCTGGCAGGTTACAGTCTATAGGGTCACCAAGAGTCTCACACGACTGAAGCAGCTTAGCACACACAAACCCAACAACTCTTAGTGGAGCTCAAAACCTCCAGCCACATGCTCCCTGGATCCAAATCAATACTGTCTTATAAGCTGACTTCTGAGTGGTTACTTTATGATAGACACTATTCTAAGTGCTTTACATATACATCATCTCATTTAGTATCTACCTCATAGTTCTGTGATGAGAATTATTATTATTGTCATTTTAGAGTTGAAAAAACTAAGGTTCAGAAAGTAAGCTGCCCAAATGACAAACCTACCAAGTACTGGGGCAAGGAATTGAATGAATCCAGGTAATCTGACTAGTCAACTAACTTGGCTACTCTTTATCAGTGCTGCTGCTGCTACTACACTAATATTTCTAAAGTATAAATCTGATCATAAGACACCTCTGTTTAAAACTTCAGGTTATATCTCAATTACATCTCAAAAAAAAAAAAAAAAAAAAAACTCGGTAGTTCCCCTACAGAACAGAGTTCAAACTACTCAGTGTAGCATCAAGGCCTCCAATGAGTTAGCAACTATGACCAAGTCAAACCAGGGGCTGTCAAAGATGGGAACTTAAAAGAAGTGGAGCAGACACTCAGCAGAGGGCCAACGGCACGTGGTGGTTATGAGCCAGAATTCTAAAGAGACTGCCTGGGTTTGACCCCCAGCTCCACCATTTTCCAGATAACCTTTCACAAGTCATTTCCTCTCTGAGCCTCAGGCTACTCATCTGTTAAATGGGGATCTTCCTATAAATCTTCCTATAGGTGCTGTGAAGATAAAAATTACTTAACACAGGGATTTCCCTGGTGGTCCAGTGGTTAAGAAACCCTGTTTCCAGGACAGGGGGCACACATTTGATCCCTAGTCAGGGAACTAAGATTCCACAGACCACATGATGCAGCCAAAAAAAAGCAAAAATTACTTATCACAGAGCCTGGCACATGACAACCTCTCAAGGTTATTACTGCTCATGCCTCCCACACACCCAGACTCCCTGCAATGATGCTTCCTCTCTGCCAGGTCCTTCAGATGGGGCTCAGCCATCAGCACCTCCCCAAAGGGCTGCTGGGCCAGGGCCCACCCCATTATTCACCCATGGCAGCCTTGCCTGCTGCATGGATCACAACACAGCACTCTACTCTGAAACTGCCTGTGTCTAAGCCCATCTCTCCTCAGGCATTTAACTCCTCATAGGCACTCCCAGAGTCTAACAAGCAGCACTGTTACTTGGCAGTCAGATGCTTCTTTAATGAGATAACCTTAGTTTCCTCATTGACAAAATAGGAGGAAAGAAAAGAAAGAGATCAGTATCACCCATCTTGAGGGATATAGGAATTCAAGGAGACAATTCCATGGAGACTCTTTGAAAAGTGCTCTCCTCAGGTGAGTGTAGGAACTGGTGTTACTCCACGGCGGTAAGGCAAAGCACAGGGAACCAGGCACCTGAAGACAGGCCAGAATTTCGCCCCTGGAGCCTAAGAAAAGCTGTACTCTGTTTTCAGTCGCTGGGAGGGCTCTATAAATGGTGTCACGCAGCTCTGGAGTGGGTTTGTGTGGGTTCTTTTTAGGGAAGGGAATCTTTTTTAAAACATACCTGACTAAACTGTTTTTACAGAATTCCTTAATTGAGGTATCACTATATTACAAAGTAAAACAATTTGGAGATGGAGTCATTACCCATGGGACCTCCAAAGACATTTCCCTAAATTATAACCAATTCATTGTGCATGGGATTTTAAAGATAAATAAAAATTATTTAATAGTCAATATTCCTGGTCTTTGTTATTAATACCAGGAGATGGCTAACTTTTACTGAGTTTTTATCACATGCTAATCCATGAAAAAATGCTTTATTCCCAACAGTGCAGAAAAGTTGACAGTATTATCCAATTTTTCAGAGAAGGGAAAACAGACTTAGAGCAAGTAACTTGCTCTTGGTCACCTGGCTAGGAGGAAGAGCTTGGATTTTAAAAGCAGGACCTACTCCAAAACCCACAGTATTTATACGGCATTTAAAAATAAGGCCTTGCAATAAAGCAGATGTGGTACATATCTACAATGGAATACTATTCAGCCATAAAAAAAAAGAATGAAATAATGCAGTGTGCAGCAAGATGGATGCAACTAGACATTATTATACTAAGTGAAGTTAGAAAGAAAAAGACGAATACTATATGACATCATTTATATGTGGAATCTGATATATGACACATGCATGCTCAGTCGCTTCAGTCATGCCCAACTTTTTGCAACCCCATGGACTGTAGCCCACCAGGCTCCTCTGTCCACAGGATTCTCCAGGGAAGAGTACCGGAGAGGGCTGCCATGTCCTCATCAATATAAGACACAAATGAACTTATTTACGAAACAGAAACAGACTCACAGACAGAGAAAACAGACTTGTGGTTGCCAAGGGGGTGGGAGGTGGAGGAAGGCAGGACTGGGAATTTGGAATTAGCAGATGTAAACTATTACACATAGGATGGATGAACAGCAAGGTCCTACTATACAGCACAGGGAACGGTATCCAATCTCCTGGGATGAACCATAATGGAAAAGAATATTTAAAAAAAAGAACGCATGTATACAAACAAGTCACTTTGCTGTACAATAAAGATTGGCACACTGCAAATCAACTATACTTCGATTTTTAAAAACTAAACTTTTTTTTAATAAGGGCTCTGAGGGAATTCTCCAGTGGTCCAGTGGTTAGGACTTGGCACTTTCATTCCTGGGGGCCCAGGTTAGATCTCTGGTGGGAACTAAGATCCTGCAAATACCATGGCCAAAATATTAAGGACTTTGAACAACAAGGTCCTACAGTATAGCACAGAGAACTATATTCAGTATGACATATTCAGTATACTCCTATGATAAACCATAATGGAAAAGAATATTTTTAAAAGGATGTATATTTGTATAAAGGAATCATTTTGCTGTACAGTAGAAATTAATACAATATTATAAATCAACTACATTTCAATTTAAAATATATACATGTTTTATAAAGGCCTTTGAGAAACCTGAACACTAATGATATTAAGGGATTGATAAATTACTTTGTGTGAAAATAAACAAATTTTAAGTGTTCTCTCTTACAGAGAGTACTAACATAGTTACAGATGAAATATCAAGGAACAAAATCAATGAGAGGATTTTACAAACATTTTATAAAAGGAATAAAACAAATTAATGGTAACATATACTCAACTCTTCACAGCTCACCAAGTTTTAATAACCTTATAAATTAGATTTTCTTATTCCCATTTTACAGATTAGGAAATTAAGAGAAAGGGCAGCATTTACCAATATTTCTAATGATAGATGTGAGGCTAGTACAATACTTGAGAGAGAAAACAGGTCCAGATAGGTTAGTAACTTGCCATGCTGGAAGTCTGTCTCCAATGTCTACGCCACAGGGAAAGTCCCAAGAGGTTTGAGCCCCACGCCCACATGACATGGAGTTCCAAGAGCGTGGCAGTTGCCTCCAAATTCTGGTTCTTCGCCACCACATACCATGCAGCCTGGACATGAAAGGTGGCATCTTTAATTATCATGCCTTTCTGAATTGCATGATGCATAAATTTCATACAGGGCAGAGCACGACCGACTTCCTACCCATCAAAGCACTCTGGACAGCATTCACCACTCCATGAGACCAAGGGGCTGTCAAGCAGCCCAAACCAGCCATGCTCCAGAGTCTCAAGAAGGGGAGAAAGGCAGCCTCAGCTGAGAGAGTTTAGCTTCTACAATTAAGGGAAGTTTCCACGGTCAGGAACGGAATCTGAGATGAGGTGGTGAAGCCACATCTTCTCTCAGCAGTGCCTCAGGCCTGCGTTTCAGGCTGCCACCTGTTTGATGCTGTGACCAATGTGACTTATTCAAACCCTGAGGGAGAAAAGTAAGGCAGCTGTTGAGAGGAGGACATATGAGCACCAAACTTGAAGGCAAAGCAACCTGGGTCATTAGCCAAATGACCTTGGACAAATAAAGTACTTAATCTCAGTTTTCTTGTCTACTAGGTGAGAATAATAGATAAATTGTAAATGTTCAATAAGATCTAACAGAGTGCTCCAAAAACTAACTAAAATGCCCACATTTCCAGGCAAGGGTTCCATAACCTAGAAATCCCAGCACCTGTAGAAGCAAGGTAGATATGTCAATCCACCTAGCCACGCACCTTTTCCAGACAAATAAGAGACCTCATGAAAATCAGGTCTCTACTAGGACAAAGAGAACCAAAGACTCATCTAAGATGTCTGGGAGTCAGTCTTTAAAATCCTAGAATTATGTTCCTGACAAGGGATAAGCTCTTATCAAATATCTTAGTGTTAGCTGCTCAGTCGAGTCCAACCCTTTGCAACCCCATGGACTGTAGCCAGCCAGGCTCCTCTGTCCATGGAATTCTCCAGGCAAGAGTACTGGAGTGGGTAGCCATTCCCTTCTCCAGAGGATCCTCCCAACCCAGGGATTGAACCCGGCTGGGTCTCCTGAATTGCAGGCATATTCTTTACTGTCTGAACCACCAGGGAAGCCCCACTTTAAAACCCTTCCCCAGGTCCCTCTTCTTCCTCCTTCCCCTAAGTCCACTGATTCAGGCACCACCTCCCCTCTCATATTGATAAAACTGCCCTATTTTATGTTTGGTGACTCATACTCAGCTCCTAAAATTTTACATGATTTCTACAAGCTCATCTCTTCCATTATTTGGCCAAAGAAAACAAAGGACAGCTGGACACCTAACATGAGATCCAGCAAAGCTGTTACAGCATCATTACAAATCAAGGTTTCAATTTTCAACAGGTTACCCCAAGGTTAATCAACAACCTGTAAAAGGCAGTTGCTGAGATGAGTAAGAGAGAAACAAGACTTTCTCCAAGCTTACGACCTAACCAAGGAAGGTCTGACTAAGTACACATTTTGGTTTAAAGAAAATTTATTTAAAAAAAAAACTCATCAAGAAACAACTCCCCCTCCACTCATCATTTCCTAGAAAGATGAAGAAGGGGCATTAGGAGGTTATATACACCTCTGTCCCCCAATCTGGGAGACCTGAAGAGAGCTAAAAGCATGACATTTATTTTCCCCAAACTCCAGCCTAGGGCTAACTACCTGCTTCATTTTTAAATTTCATTCTATCGACTCTGCTAATTCAAAGCAAAAATGAAAGCTGGGGTGAGGAGGAGGGGAAGACATTTTTAAAATACACATCAGATAAGAGAACCTATAAATAAAGTTGTGTGTAAACTACAGACTCCCTCTTTGTGATTCAGGTTAGTAGCTAACACTGAATAGAGAAGTCTTCCCAAGAAGACTTCTTTGGGAAGCTTAGTTTCAAATGAACTAAAGCATGGAAATGGCAGAGACACTGAGGCAGAAGAATGCTGAAGTTGGGTTTGAGGACAAGCTAGCTGCCTTGGCTAGAGAGCTAGTGGCAGAAGTGACTCGGACATGGAAATGATTGGCAGCAAGCCCAACAGAGCATGTGAAGGAAATCAGATCTGCTATAACAAGCGCCCACAGGCACTGGGTTTCTAAGCAAGGTATGGACAAAGGCTCAGAGCACAGTAGACCTTGAGATAATCAGCCTGTTTTACAAATGGGGAGAATGAGGTCCAGTAGCACTAAGTGACTTGCCTGAGGTCTCACAGTGAGTGGAAGTGCTGGGACTAGAGCCAAATCAAGATCAAATTTGTTACTGAAGAGGATCTATCTAACACTCATGTGAGGGATAGGGGGGTGGGGGGAGGTGTGGAGAGGACAAAAATTCAGGTTTGTCCTGATTAGGGCCCAGAATAGGATTATAGCAGGGAAAGGCCACAACAAGTGATAGCCAGGGAAATAGGTACAGATGATCTGAAAGGAAAAGCCCACTAAGACTTAAGAGACAGATGTGGATACAAAAGGAGAGAGAGCATCGTAAGGTCATGATTCTCATCAAAGAATAAGGCCATATTCCCAGCACATTCACCTTGGTGAAGCTCCCACAGATACCCAAATCAAAGTGCAGGCACCTGCCTCTCCCAGGCCCATCTCTGGAACCCAGAAAACTCAGAAGGACTGATTGGTAATTCCAACACCTGCGACCCTGCTGACTTGGGTTATCTCAGACTCATTACCCATGGTAGGATGACAGATGAGGAACCAGAGACAAGCTGGCTGGTCACTATATGGGCTATGCAGTATTTACTAGAATGATTTTATGTCAAGAGTTATGATCAAGGGCTTCTTCTCTGGAGGTCCAGGAGAGGAGGACTCAGTGCCCTCACTGTCAAGGGCCTGGGTTCAATCCCTGGTCTGGGAACTAAGTTCCCACAAGCTATGCTGCATGCCAAACCCCCCACCCCACCCCCCCAAAAAAGTTATGTTCACCTTTAAGCAAGAAATAGTTAAGCATTTAAATCTGACAAAATAAATAGGAATCAAACTCCTGGAGAAGTTCTGGCCATGATTTCAAAAGCTAAATGCTAGAACAACTATAACTGAATATAAACAGTAGTCCTCCAAAGAGGACTGTGGCCTTGTACAAACTTTAAGGGATACACATCTAGATAAAGAAAGAAAAATAATTCTCCAGAAAAATAATATCAACATCACTGGGGAATTAGAAAAGCAGATACATGGGCCCCACTCTAAACCCACTGGATTAGAATCAACATTTTAGCAAAACACTCCCCACCCTAGGTGATTTATTTGCACATTCAAGTTTGAGAAGCACTGGTGTAGAATACCTTAAGGGTGAACTACATATAGCAGTACATAGATAGGGTACCAATCAGGCAAATAAGATACAAAGTACCTCTTCACTTTCTGTACACCATATTTTATTAGGTACTGCTCAGATATAGACCTATAGTGTTTTTCAGTGAATCTGGTACTTACTAATGATCATATGATATAAATGTGGGATCTATTTCACTTCCTGAAATAACACAGCTCCAGGGTTTTCATGCACATGAAATATAAAAAAGCTTAGTTCTTCTGAAAATACAATAAAATTATTCATTTTATTCAAGTTCCAACACGAAGTTCAGCACACTTCACCACAAGCCCCATTAATTCCTACAGGTTCCTGGGAGTATCATTAAATCCCCCAGCATCACTGAGAAGCAGGTGCTTGGCAAACATCCAATCTTCAAATGAGATTCAGAAGGACGTGGTCCTGAAAATGCAGTATTTTTCTGCCTTGTCCTGCCAGGGTTGCTTCTCAGGCTCATACTCTCTCCCGCCCTGAGGCCTCATACAGCTGCACACTTAAGTACTTCCCCAAAAGGAGAAAGGTCAGAGGTGTCATTATCCCATAAGCACTTGAGATTCCAGCTGTGGAGAAATTAATCTGGTTCAGGTTCCGGTTGAGAAGCCCTGAGTAAGATCTGGAAAGACAGAGGGAAATACAAAAGAAAGAGCCTACTGAGAGGCTCTTAGGAGAGGACATTTGCAGATTTTAAGGTGGGGGTCGGGGGCAAGGTTTGGCAGATAAGTAAGAGGATCACAAGGAGAGATAAAGATCCATCTCCCACCTCTACTCCAGGAACAAAAAGAGTGACCAAGAGATTCCTCCAAAAGACGTCTTTTCTTGATAAAAGGAAGGAAGAGAGCCAATGAGGAAGCTTTAGGAGCTGGAAGCAAGACTAAGAATCTCTGGAGCGTTTTTTTGTTTTGTTTTGTCTTCCAATGAAGGGAAATAAAGCAAAGGAAAAAGCAGTATCCTTCTAACCAGAATCTTATAAGCAGCAGACCATCAGGATTAAGAGACCTGTGAATAACCAAAGAAATACAAGGGGGGATTCGTTTTCAGTTTAAATCCAGCGCTGGGGAGTCAGGCATCCCTGGACTTGAGGCTACTTCCAGAGTAAGAGGAAGAAATGGGACTATCTTTACAGCCACCAGTAAGCAGAGCAGCGTGCAAAGGAAGAAAGGAATCAGAAAAATGCCCGGGGATAGAGCAAGCCAAGAGAAAGAGTTCCTGTTAGCAGAAAGATGAAAGATAAAGTAGACACATGAAAGACAACATACAGGCACCCCTTTGGGATGGGCGGGGAGATCCTCCCCCAGGGGGAGGGGACTTCAGGAGGTAAGACTATAGGAAGTGAGTACAGAGAAAAGGCCACAGAAGCATAGAAAGTGCCATGCTGAAAAAAGATATTTATTCACCAGAGGAAGGCAGACGAAAGGTGCACTTACCTGACCGGGAGAGCACCTAAAGGAAAATGGGGCTCCGAAAAGGGAAGCTGAGGAAACAAAATCTGTCCGTTGGCTGCAAAGCTCAAGAACCAAGGACCACTGTCTGGAAATGAGCAAACTAAGAAAAAAGGTGTGCCCTCCCAGATTTAACAAACATCAGGACGGTGGCTGCACTCTGAGAACTGTGTAACCAAAAGTAGAGCGTGGGGGGTGGGGTGTGGGGGCAGGAAACACACACTGTCAGATGTGAAAATCTGGAAGTAAGGTGGTTCGATTCGGAAAACTCATGAAAAAGGGTGGAACCCCAAGGACAGAGTGATTGGGAAAAGCTGTGAATTCCCTGTGTAAAGACAAATACTTATCTTACAATTTCAGGATTTGGACTTCATTTCGGGTAGACTCTGGACACTGTGCTCTCCCAGATTTTGAAAGGCTGGGAAAAGGAATTGGCCCCTAAATCTAAGATATTCTGGAAAGCACTCTGCCAGATTTCAGGCCTGTAAAAGGGAAGTCTCCCCTGAATTTGTGGGAACATAAGTACCCCCAAAACTGGTCACTGGACCCCAGATTTGAAACTCGCTAAATGGGAAGAACCCTCAGATTTGAAAGGGGACGTTTATTCAGAGTGGAGACACGTAAAGGGAGTGTCCTCCCAATTTGGGGGTCGTCAGTCAGGGGGTACCATCCTCAGCTGGGGAAGCTTTGGAAATTAAGATAAAATCCCAGGGATGGAGTTTAAGAAAGAGGGTTGCACCGATCACATTTTCTAAAAACTACAGAGAAAGGGGACACTCCCATAGTCGGGGGCTTGAGAAAGGGGTGTGCTCCCCAGAACAGGATTAAAGAGGCTATAAAAGAAAACGCGTTCCCAAAGCACAAGGCAAGGGCAGGGGTTGTTGGTGGAGCTCTCGGGGGCCACACAAGCTCAGGATCCGACCCTAGCGCTTCCCCCCACCCGCAACACGGCCCGCTCCGCGCCCTGGGCCCGCACCCCGCGGCCCAACCTCCTCGGGCGGCGCTGATTGGCCTCAACCACCGTCACTCCCGCAGGCAACCCTGGGGATTGGGCGCCACTCGCACGCCCGCCACGCTCTCAACAGCGGTCCCCGGGCCTCCCTCCGGGCAGGGCAAGCGGGGCCAGGCGGGGAGCGGGGCCGGGCAGGGGACCGGAGCAGCGGTGGCGTCCGTCACCGTCCCCGCCTGCACGGCGCGCGCGCGCGCGGCGCGGGCCCGGCCCGACCCGGCCCCAGCCAGCCAGCTTCGCCTCGCCGCACCTCGCCGCGAGCTCACCTCACAGCCCCGCTCCGGCTGCGCCGCTCCAGGACCAACCGACAGAAGGACTCTGCGTGCTGCGCACCACGTGACCCCCGGGACGCGCCCAGCGTATCCCCCGCCCCCCACACACACGCACCATCGCCACCTCCGAGTGACGCAGCTCCTCAGCTGCCCCGCCCTCGGCCCCTCCCCACCCGATCACCGTGGCGACGGCTCCGGCGAGCCACGCCCACTGCCCTGACGCGCGGGAACCGGCCTGCGCCTGGATCCGGAGCACGAAGTCACTACTCACCCATAGCCACTGTGATCACACGAAGCCCGGGACTGGACCCCATCCGTCATCTGTTAGTTATGCCTCCTATATGCCCCTCGAAGCCTCCTACTTCTCTCCATCCTGCTGCCAACACTCCAGTCTAGTCCACCATCAGATGGTTGTCCTCTCCACCCACACTTACTCCTTCCAATCCGTTCTTCATGCTCAGATAGCAAGAGCTTCTCAAAACGCAACTCTGTTCATAGCCATCCTCATGCTCAAAGCCCGTTGCCCACTGTTTTTCAGATTAAGATCTAAATCTTTACCGTAGCCTATCTGCCAGACTTTTCAGAGTCTGTACTAACTTGCCTCTCTCATATTCACGCGCATTCAACTCCTCCACTTTCTCAAGCCTCTTTCAAGTCCTCACACAAGTCAGGTTCCTTCCCGACCTAGAGTCTTTGAACCGCTCCTCCTGCGCTTTACCTCATTAACTCCTTGGAAGGGATTCCAATTGCTGGTGTGAAGAGAAGCTGTATTCTACCTCCGGGGACCAAGGTCAGAGTTGCAGCCACCCACAAAGGGTCTGAAAAGTTTTCCCAGTGGGACTTGGGAAGTTCCAAAGAGGAATGCTAAATATTTGTTATTTAGGAAGGCAATAACGATTTTATTTTACCTTGGAAAAACAGGGCAGCTAGATTGCACCTCTTCAAATGTAAATGTAATCATGTCACCGCCCGGCTTAAAACAACCAACCTTTCCATCACATCCTCCACCCTTGCTGTCTGGCCATACTAAGTTGCTATCATTTCTGTGGTTCTCTGCAAGGTCTTTCCAGGCACTGGGCCATGGACTAAGCTGTTACTTTTTGCAAAACTGACTCTTTAAAAGGTCTCAGTTTGTCATCTCCTCAGTAAGGTACTCTTTGACCACATAATCTAGAAGTGCTCCCCTTGATCTCCTGCTTCAAACAGGGCAATTGCTCTCTACCTTATCAATGTTTGTTTTCAGCAGAGTACTTAACACAGCTTGTAATTATTTAATTGGTTTGTTCTCTTTGTTTTATTTTTTCCCCCCTGAGTTAGAGTTAGGGACTATCTTGTATCTACTGCATTGTCAGAACCTGACAAATAGTAGATGTTCATTGTTTATCTGTGGAAGGACTGAAAGGGAAGAGAATACTGGGGCGGGGGGATGATAATTGAAAATAACGAGTAGATGGGACTTCCCTGGTGGTACAGTGGATAAGAATCCATCTGCCAGTGCAGGGGACATGGGTTCCATCCCTGATCTGGGAAGACTCCACATGCCACAGAGCAGCTAAGCTCAGTACTAAGTACTGAGCCCACATGCTGCAACTACTGAAACCCTCAGATGCAGGAAGAAAGGATCTTCCCAGGACCCTCTGTGTTTATGTTTATTAACATGAAATTGCCCAGATTTTAGTGGCTATTATAGGATATAGAGAATTTTTTGCCCCACCACCACAGTAATGTCAAGAATTCATGACCCCATATAAATACAGCATGTTTCTTTACTTATTCAACCTGTACATATTGAGACCTAGGCTTGAGCTGGGCATCAAAGATACAGAGTAGGGAACTTCCCTGGCAGTCCAGTGAATATGACTCAGCACTTCCACTGCAGAGGGAATGGGTTTGATCCCTGGTCTGATCCCACATGCTGCGTGGTGCAGGCAGAAAAAAAAAAAAAAAGATGCAGAGGGCTTCCACGATGGCTCAGTGGTTACAATGCAGGAGACTCCAGAGACAAGGGTTCAATCACTGAGTCATGAAAGATCCCGTAGAGGAGGAAATGGCAACCCACTCCAGTATTCTTGCCTGAAAAATCCCGTGGACAGAGGAGCCTGGTGGGCTACAGTCCAAAGTGTCACAAAGATTGGACATGACTGAGCATGAACACAGGACACAGGACAGAGCAGCATGAGGTTTAGGCCCTGCTGTCAAGGAGTTTACTTCCTGGTAAAGAAATCATCACAATTTGTAAATTAAAATTCTTCTTATCTATTGCAAGAACAAATACTGACACTGTTGCAAGGACAAGCAAAAGAGAAATATATTACAAGAATGTTTGAGGGCCCAGACCATGGATAGGAAAACAAGAGGCACAAGAGCAGCTCTGTCAAGAAGCAACAGCTTCTGCTGCCAGCAGCACCACAGGCCACAGCTGGGATTCAATCCCAACATCCCTTTGTTTCTGAGTCACTCACTCAAGAGGCAAAGTCTTGACCAGGGGCTGATGGTGACTGGTCAATCTCAGGTCACATGGATTAGTCCAGGCTGTCAGGGGACAAGAGGAATAATTTGCCCCCAAGGATATCCCCCCAAATGAAAATGAGGGGAGGACTGATGCTGGTCAGGCAAAAATAACTCTATACAAATATGAATAAAATACCTTGGGAGTCAAGCCGAAGCTCCTGATCATCAAGTCAAACCTGTGGAAACCTGGTTTGCTAGCTTCTGAACAGCCACTGGCTGCTTGCCATAGAGCTCCAATTTGCAAAGTTCTGGTCTAAAGTCCAGGTCTTAGGACTTCCCTGGTGGTCCAGTGGCTAAGATTCTGTGCTCCCAATGCAGGGCACCTGGGTTCTATCTCTGGTCAGGGAACTAGATCCCACATGCCTTGACTAAGAGTTCACATGCCACAATTGAAGATCCCAAGTGCTGCAACTAAAACCTGGCACAGCCAAATAAATAAATAAATACTTTAAAAATCAAAATTAAAAAATAATAAAGTCCAGGTCTCATCACTGCCTGTTTAGCAGCATCCACCATTCTGCTTTAAGGTCTTCCCCATCATTTCACTAGTAGTTGATTTCAACCATCCAATTGTTTTAAACTTAGAACCTTTCTTTGTTGAAATAGGCGCTCAAGTAATAGTTGTGACTCTGTGAATGAGTGAA
Organism: Bos mutus; assembly: GCF_027580195.1. NCBI lineage: Eukaryota > Metazoa > Chordata > Mammalia > Artiodactyla > Bovidae > Bos > Bos mutus. The sequence continues at coordinate 49,284,135 of NC_091629.1, read as the reverse complement.
AGAATGAATGTACAGCAGCCTCAACTACAGAAAATAGTATCTCTCTAACCATTTTAGAACTGTGGTCCCAGGACATAAGATGACAGCTCCACATACACTGCATACACATAAGCATATACAGAAGCACCAGAGACTACTATGTCTCTGCATGGAAGAGTCCTTTCTCTCCCTAAGCATCACTTTTCTTCAACTACAAAGTGGGATGATCTTTACTCTCATTCACGAACTTGTCACAATTAAGTGAAACATGTGAGAGTGTATTGTAAACTGCAAAGTTCTGTGTAAATGATTTTCTGATTGCTTTCTTACTAGATTCATTGTCTGCTGCTGCTGCTAAGTCACTTCAGTCGTGTCCGACTCTGTGCAACCCCATAGATGTCAGCCCACCAGGCTCTCCCGCCCCTGGGATTCTCCAGGCAAGAACACTGGAGTGGGTTGCCATTTCCCTCTCCAATGCATGAAAGTGAAAAGGGAAAGTGAAGTCGCTCAGTCGTGTCTGACTCTTAGCGACCCCATGGACTGCAGCCTACCAGACTCCTCCATGGGATTTTCCAGGCAAGAGTACTGGAGTGGGATGCCATTGCCTTCTCCGGATTCATTGTCCAGAGTATTTAAAATGTCCCTAGTAAAGGAACAGCAGAACTAAAGATCTGAGATGGGATATTCAGTTAGAAAACTGATCTTTCTCAGCCTCTACCCAGCAAACCTTTATACTCTGTCCTAAGGCAACCCCAAGGCATTTACAATGAATCTGTCAAGGGGAAGGGGGAAAGTTAAAACAGAAAAGCAAGTTCTTTGGCTGTGATTCACACCCACAGACCCCATGTACACAGAGTATCACCAAGCTTGAGGATGTCAGTCTCCAAAGCAGGAACTGGGGTAAAATATCTGCAGCACAAAGCCGAGTGTGAGAACTCAGGAAGCCGGAAACCACAGTCACAGCTGTATCTGAGAAGTCCAAGAACCTCCACAAGGCACCAGGGGCCCAAGGGAAGTGGATTGAGTTGACCCTGGCCTGAGGTCTCTCCAATCTGAGCCTGATGGAAAGTTTCTGAGCTCCTCAAGCCTTATTGCTCTCCAGTGAGGGGGAGGAGAATTATGTAGGAATTCCAATATATTTCCAGCATTTTGCAAGATTCTAAGGAGGGAGGGAGAATGAGGGGGAGAGGCAGAGAGAGGAGGACATTTTTTGTTCTTGTCCTGGCCACTAAAGAGACTGATAAAATCCACCTGGACCACTTCAAGGGCAGGGACTGTGTCCTGTTCTCTGTCCCTTGGGAGTCCTAGTACCTAGCACAGTTCCCTGTAATTTAATACTTCAAGCTTGTTTCTTGTGGTTGACACTCCTGCCAGTTTAGAGATAAAGAGACAAGGGAGGAGTTTAGCCCCAGGGACTACTGGAATGGAGATTATAAAGAAGTCCATTAAAGAAACAGTCTCTAAGTCTGCTAGACTCCGGATGACTCCCCAAATTTCTTGCAATTTAATTTTAGATAGTGATGCTATCCCACGACTCAAAGGCCAAAAATTATATAAAAGATAAACAATACAAAATCTCCCTCAAATTTTTGTTCCTCGTTTGTTTTGTTTCTACTGGTAACCACTTTCTTATGAATCCAGTACCCCACTCCTTTTCTTTTGGCTGCTCTAGGTAGCATGCTGGATCTTAGTTCCCTGACCAGGGATGGAAACCTGGAACTACTGGATTGCCAGGAAGTCCCCCTTTCAGCATTTCTTTATGAGGATATGCAAAGTTGAATATAAGTTCAAATCTATTATGAACCTTTTACACAACAGAAAGCTTTGATACATGGTGTTCTACACCTCAATTTTGTCACTAAACACATTTTGGACCCCTTACACTACATCTTTTATAATGATACAAAAATAACTCTCATTATCTTGTTTTATTTTACTGCTACGCAGTATTTCTTGTGTGGATGTACTGTAACTTGCTTAATCAGTCCCTTATTTGAGGACATTTGAGTTGTTTCCAATCCCTGGTAACTTAAAAACTATGTTCCATTTACAAATAGTTCAACACATGTGTGCAGAGAGAACTGTAGTCTAAATTCTCTGAAATAGGAGATCTGAGCCACAGTGGTGTATATATTTATAATTTTGATAGAGTTTGCAAGTCATCATTACTCGTAACATTTAAAATCTCCAATGTACTTACAGTTTAAGGATTATTTCAAGATTATTCCCATAATGTTATTCTCACTTACTTGCATTCTTGATAGAAATGAGTGAAGTTGCAGTTATCCAGCTAGGAATGTGTACAACCTACTGCCACATATTTGTCACACATGTCATCATCATGCGTCTTTTTTTTTGGCTACACCTCACAGCTTGCAGGATCCTAGTTTCCCAACCAGGGATGGAACCCAGGGCACTGGCAGTGAGAATGGACTAACCACCAAAAAGGGAATACACACCATGTGTCTTTAGAAGAAATTATCTTGATGTAGGGGGAAATGCAAAGGACAAACATTAAGGAAAATACCATTAATTCGACAACATAAAAAAATTCTATTCTATCCATGAAAATATGTCTACACATGGATGGATGGTTGGGACTATGGGGGAAGAAGAAAAGGAATGGAGGCTAAGGAAGAGTAATTCAGAGGGACCATTTACTTTGTTTCCAATGTTTATAAACAATGTTGCAATGAGTAATTCCCTTCCTGGTGATCATTCACAATGTTTCCAGTTGCTACAGACAATGCTACAATAAAGAGCCTTGGACATTCAAAAAAGGAAAAACAGGGACTTCTCTGGTGGTCCAGTGGCTAAGATCCCCAGCTCCCAATGCAGGAGGTCCAGGTTCAATCCCTGGTCAGGGAACTAGAGCCCACATGCTGCAGCTAAGAGTTGGTATGCTGCAAAAAATGGATCCCACATGTCATAATGAAAAGATCTTACCTGCCACAACTAAGACCCAGTGTGGGGAAATATATAGATAAATAAAATATTTTTAAAAAGGAAAAAGAGGGAAATCTGGGGCTGTGTCTCGATTATCAATTATCAGTTGAAGCTCTGCCCCTTACATTCCTCTGCAGTCCTTCTTGCCTGCTTATTGACTCACTAAGACCCCAAAACTCTCTCCTCTTCCTCTTCTATTACACAGTTGTAAGTTTGAAATCTCACCTCCTTGACGTCACCCTACTCGACCCAGCCCATAGTTCCTCTGGGCCTAAAAAAGTATCTTAACTGCAATCTCAATTCCAAATTCTAGGCTGGAAATAGTTATCACCAAAGAAAGTCCCTAAATGACAATTATGGAAAAACAGGTAATCACAGGTTCGCTCACACCTTACTCTACTTCCCCTGATATCCTTGCCTATATCATGGTCTTTTTTTTCCCCCTCTCTACTTCATAAGCTTTTTTAAGCCCTTTATGCTTTTCAAAGGTTTATTTAACCTACACGCTGAATCATCACCACTTCCCTTCCCACTCATCTCCTTCTATTTCCAGGGGAGCCTTTTTATTGTAGGAGGTAAAACAGAAACCTGACTAAAGTAGAAGTTAAAGGTGCTGTGAAACTCCCAATGCTGAAACCTTATGAATCCAGAGAGCACTGGCTCTTGTCCGCTTTGAACTCTTCCTGCCCTAGAGAGCCTGTATCTTCCCACCATGTAAGTTGGGGTAAAACCACTGGCCAAATGGAGAAATAAGTTATATTTCCTGCAGATTTTCCAAATTTCCCTTTTATCTCTACATACCACACCTACCTTTGCCTGTCCCCCCTTCCGATTCTACTTCAAATTTTTATCCCTTTTGGAAAAAAAAAAAATAACGACAATATTTATTGAATTTTCACTGTTTGCTAGACACTGTGCTAAGTGAATTATTTCATTATAAATTTCATTATAAATTATTTCATCATAATTACATGAATTATTTCATTTAATAACCCTTGAAGAAAGTCCCTTGTAATGGAGCCCCAGAGAAGTTACTTGTCTAAGGTCACATCACTAAGAATAATTTAAGTACCAACAATTTAATTCCAGATCTCATGCTTATTAATCCTAAACTAACCAGATTCTGAGGAGAGTCTTCCTCTTGTTCCTCTGCCCTCAAACTCTTTCCAATCTGGCCTATTCTCCAAACTATTCAAATTGCCATTCTAACATAACAGTAGTAATAAATAAAGTGATGCTTTAAAAACAGGTTGGGACTTCCCCGTCGGTCCAGTGGCTAAGGCTCTGAGTTCCCAGTGCAGGGGGCTGGGGTTCAATCTCTGGTCAGGGAACTAGAATCCACATGCTGTAACTGAGTTTACATCCCACAACTAAAGGATCCTACATGCCACAGTGAAGATGGAAGATCACTTGTGATGCAACTGAGACTCAGCACAGCCAAAATAAATAAATATATTTTAAAAATAATTTTAAAATAACCATATCATCCACTCCCCTACACAAATCCCTCTAATGCTATGCCCTCTCTAACTGAAAGTAAATCCAAAATCTTTACCCACCAGCCATTCTTGATCTGCCTCTTGTGTTCCCCAGCTCTCTGACCTCCAATTCTCTTCCCTCTGCTTTGCTCACTCCAGTTACATGAGCATCCTTGCTTTTTCTTGAGCAGGCTAAGTTCACTTCTACTGGGGTTTTGTACTTGCTGTTCCCTCTACCTGGAAAAATCTACCCTCAGATACTCATAAAACTTAGCACTTTGTTTCTTTCTGGTCTCTGTTCAAGTGTATATATATATATATATATATTTTATGATATATATATATATATTTTTTATAGAAGCTGCCTCCTAAATACAACAGTATCCTGTCTTTCTCTCTCTCCCTTAATCTCATTTATTCTTCTTCAAAGCACTTATCACCATCTGGCATATTACCTATGTATTTTTTGTTAATCTGTTTCATATCTTTAGAATTTAAAAAATTCCTGAGGTCAGGGACTTTGTTTTGTTTACTGCTATATCCCCAGTGCATGGAATGATACCCAGCATAAAATAGGTGTTTAATATTTTGCATGAATAATAAAATTAAACTATTTTTTGAGTACTTCCATTACACCAGGTATTCTATATACATCACCTATGAATTTTCTCATTTAATCTTTATAATAATCTTATGAGATTTAACCTTTTAAATATGATGTCCAAAACTTTTCAGTAGTTTATGAACAACTAATTCTCTGAGAAAAAAAAAGAAAAGATTGAGTTGTAGCATTTGTGATATCTGTGATATAATATTCACACTCTGGCTGATTTAAGACTACCAATATGAGGTCAATCAGCTCACTAAATTTCTGGGCACTTATAGAATCACAAACTGGTATGAGTCTGCTCCAGCATGCCATTGCTACTGCTATTAGGCAAGCATAGAAAGCTCTTCACAAATTACCCCTTACTCATCTTTCCAATGGAATCTCCTCTGACTCTCCAACTCACCCACACAGCCCACTTTCAAATCATGAAGAATTCCTATCTGTGTAAGAACATGCCCTGCTTGTTCTATATTTGTCATTGGGCAATGTGCTTTATTTCTGAGAAGTTCTTTCATCCTTCCTTAGTTTGGCTCTGTACTGGTGTGTCTTCAAAGCAACATCAACCAATTCAACAAATAGTAGTTAAGCAACCAGCCCATTCCAGGCAGGATGTTAGGAGCTGAGGGATAGAAGTAAAGGAGAAGCAGTTGTTGATATTCCCAGAGTGGCTCACAATCTGGTAGTGAAGGCAAATGCATAAGCAATGAAGCCGAATTATAGCCTAAGAGAAGTAATAATGAGGGATTAAATGAGTCTAGCAAGGGTGGGCAGGATCAAGACCAACCTTCTAAAGGAAAGTAAAGGAGACTTTACTTCCTTTACTTCTAAGGAAGTAAAACACAGACATCTTTCCAGATAGACATTTCAAGGCAGGGAGATACAAGCAATTGGAGACTTCTGGAGAAGATCGAGAAAGTGCTATAGGATGGACAGTTATGCTTCCTGAACTCCTTTTTGCGTCCCAAACCCTCAGTGGGTAACTCGATTCCACTCCATTATAGCAGAATTGCCAATGGGCAAGAGGTCAAAATCGATGAACAGTCACAAACACAAGAGGAAATACAATAATATCAACATTTTGAGAAATGTTTACCAAAATTTTATACATACTGTTGGGTTACTAGCAAACCATGGCCAACAAACTAGGTGGCCATGGATCAAAGAATACCAGAGAACTCAATTGACCTGTTCAATCAGTTACAAACATTGGAAAATATAGCAAAAATAATTGGAAATGACAAATCAATATTGGTGGGATGTGGAGAAAAGTACATTTAATAAATATGTACTAAAATTAAACTATGTGTCAGCCACTGATTTGTGTGCTTTACTTGTTTAACTCATTTAACTTATGTCACAATTTTATAAAACAGGTTCTCTTTTTTCACTGATTTCAATTTATTTTTGTGACTGTACTGGGTTTTTGTCACTGTGTGGGCTTTTCTCTAGTTGTGTTGAGCAGGCCTACTCTCTAGTTGCGGTGCACAGGCTTCTCAATGCAATGGCTTCTCCTGTTGCAGAGCACAGGCTCTAGGGTGCGAGTGCTTCAGTAATTGTAGTGTGAGGGCTCGTAGTTGCGGTTCCCAGGCTTTAGAGCACAAGCTCAATAGCTGTGGGTCGTGGGCTTAGTTGCTCAGAGGCATGGGGGTCTTCCCGGACTAGGGATCAAACTTATGTCTCCTGCATTGGCAGGTGAATTCTTTACCACTGAGCCACCAGGGAAGCCCCCAAAACAGTTTATATTATTATCCCACAGATATTTCACTAAGAAAACAGAACTTAAGACAGGGCAAATAACCCATTCAGTGTCAGACATTCAGTGGGATGCTGGATCAGTCTGTACTGGCTTGTAAGAGCTGATTATTATTAATAAATATTCAGTTGGCAGCTTAAAATAGGCCCTAAGTGAAAATATTTACACTACGAACATTGGCAAACATCAGACCTCTTTTTTTTAACAGCAAAATTATCTGCACACCATTAGTAGTCTTTGGTAGTATTCCAGGCCCTGGGGATATAACAATAAACAAAATAAAAATCTCTGCTTTCATGAACTTTATAGTCTAATGGTGGGAGATAAATAATGAACAAACACATAAATAAAATACATGGTATATCAGATGATGACAAGGGCTATGGAGAAAAATAAGTGAAAATGGGGTAAAAGTATGCCATCCCTTTTTATTTATTTTTGGCTGTGCTGCATGGCATGCAGGATCCCAGTTCCCTGACCAGGAACTGAACCCATGCTTTCTACATTTGAAGCATGAACTCTTAACCACTAGACCCCCAGGGAAGTCCCATGCTCCCATTTTTTAAAAATGATTATTACTGGAGTACAGTTGCTTTACAGTGTTGTATTAGTTTCTGCTGTACAACAAAATGAATGAGCTATACGTATACATACCTATCCTCTTTTTTGGATTTCTTTCCCATTTAGGTCACCACAGAACAATTAATAACATTCCCTGTGCTATAGTGCAGGCTCTGAGTTCTATTTTATACATACTCTAGTATGTATATGTATACAGATACTAGTGTATGTATAAAATTGGGATTGCCATCAATCCAAATCTCCCAATGCATCCCAACCTCAACCCCATGCTATCATTTTAAATAGGATGGTCAGGGAAGGCCTCACTAAGAAGGTAATGTCTGATTATGACCTTAAGGAAATAGGAAGGAGCAAGACATGCATCTGTTTTGGAGCAGAGTGTCCTACGTAAAGCTTCAGCAAATGCCAAGACTCTAAGAAGCACAGACATGCCTTGGGTATTTAAGGAATAGCAAAGAGGCCAGTTGACTGGAAACAGACAGGATGAGGGGAAATCTGCAAGGGAGAGTGTGATAAGTGTACCTAGGTGTTATTTTTTAACTCAAAAAAAAAAAGACCTTGGAACACATAGCTGGATAAACCACAAACTAATAGCAAAAATAATAACTCATGTGTGTGTTTTTTTTTTCCAAATTTATTGACTATTTCCTGTGAGTTCAGCTCAGTTCAGTTCAGTTGCTCAGTCAGGACTCTTTGAGACCCCATAGATTGCAGCACACCAGGCTTCCCTGTCCATCACCAACTCCTAGCGTTTACTCAAACTCATGTCCATTGAATCAGTGATGCCATCCAACCATCTCATTCTCTGTCGTCCCCTTCTCTCTCTGCCTTCAATCTTTCCCAGCATCAGGGTCTTTTCCAATGAGTCAGCTCTTCGCATCAGGGGGCCAAAGTATTGGAGTTTCAGCTTCAGCATCAGTCCTTCCAATGAATATTCAGGACTGATTTCCTTTAGGATGGACTGGTTGGATCTCCTTACAGTCCAAGGGACTCTCAAGAGTCTTCTGCAACACCACAGTTCAAACGCATCAATTCTTCGGCCCTCAGCTTTCTTTATAGTCCAACTCTCACATCCATACGTGACTACCAGGAAAACCGTAGCTTTGACTAGACAGACCTTTGTCAGCAAAATAATGTCTCTGCTTTTGAATATGCTGTCTTGGTTGGTCATAGCTTTTCTTCCAAGGAGCAAGCGTCTTTTAATTCATGGCTGAAGTCACCATCTGCAGTGATTTTGGAGCCCAAGAAAATAAAGTCTCTGTTTCCACTGTTTCCCCATCTACTTGGCATGAAGTGATGGGACTAGATGCCATGATCTTAGTTTTCTGAATGTTGAGCTTTAAGCCAACTTTTTCACTCTCCTCTTTCACTTTCATCAAGAGGCTCTTTAGTTCTTCCTATGAATTAGGCCACTGTAAGCATTTCACGTACATTATCGTACTAAATTTTCTCCATATTATTTTACTTAATCCTCAGATCAGACTGTGAGGCTGGGGAAACTGAAACAACTGTGAGTTTAAGTAAATTGAACAGAACTATACTATGTAGGGGAACAGATGAGAGCCCATATCTATTCTTGCTTGCTCTATACCTACCCTTCTCTATTAGAATTGTTGGGTGAATCTATTATATTCCATATGATTAATCTGCGTGAAGATGCTTCACTGTAATTGTAGGGCATTATTATTATTAGGTACATGGATGTGACTTGGCATATGATCATGAAAACAAAAGCTATAGACCTTAAGAAGGGCACTAAGAATTAAGTGGAGATATAATTTTAACTGAGGGTAATTGGAAAAGACATACAAAGCAGGTAGCATTTGAGCTGAACCTTGAAGAACTTCCCTGATAGCTCAGCTGGTAAAAGAATCTGCCTGCAATGCAGGATACCCAGCTTCAATTCCTGGGTCAGGAAGATCCACTGGAGAAGGGATAGGCTATCCAACCCAGTATTCTTGGGCTCCCCTGGTAGCTCAACTGGTAAAGAATCTGCCTGCAATGCAGGAGACCTGGGTTTGATCCTTGGGTTGGGAAGATCTGCTGGAGAAAGGAAAGGCTACCCACTCCAGTATTCTAGCCTGGAGAATTACATGGACTGTGTAGTCCATAGGGTTGCAAAGAGTTGGACAAAACTGAATGACTTTCACTCACTTTCATGTATTAGTCAAGTTCATGGAGGGAGGTAGAGACCACCTGTTACCTGAAGAGAGACAATTTGATATAATGTATTATCAACCATGTAACTGAAGAAGTAAAAGAAGAAATCTAAGCTATCGTGAAGGCAGTGATTGTTAATTGTAGGAACACCTACAATGCTTAGGGCTGAGAGCAAAGGGAAGAGGTTGGAATGATTAAAACGCATACACTTAGAGGAAGTGCTAAACAGAACTGAAACAGACCTCTGAAGAGGAGGCCATACTTGGTGTGTGCTTGTGTCTCTGAACTCAGAGGGGTTGGGACCAAGACCTTTGTGAAGGAGTCACTGGGCAGTCAGTGCTAACGAGACTGATCCTGTAAGCATTGTAAAATTACAAACTGGTTTCCAGAAGGGAGGGAGATTGGGAGTGGAGAGAAATAAATAAGGAGATTAAGACATACAAACTTTCAGTTGCAAAATAGATGAGTCATGGGTATGAAATATAGTGTGACGAATATAGTCAATAATTATGTAATATCTTTGTAAGGCAACAGGTAATAACTAGACTTATCAAGGTGTATATTTTGAAACATACAGAAATGTTAAATCATTATATCGTGTAACAGTAACTAACATAGCCTTGTAGGTCAATTATACATCAAAAACAAGCAAACATGGGACTTCCTTGGTGGTCTAGTGGTTAAGACTGCACTCCCAAAGCAGGAGGCCCAGTTTTGATCCCTGGTCAGGGAACTTGATCCCACATGTCACACCTAAGGATCCTACATGCCGCAACTGAGACCTGACACAGCCAAATAAATAAACAAATAAAAATGTATATTAAAAAAAGAAAAAAAAAACAAGCAAACATTTCTTTAAAATGGATAACCAACAAGGACCTACTGTATAGCAAAGGGAACTCTGCTCAGTGTTTTGCGGTAGCCTGGATGGGAGGGGAGTTTGAGGGACCATAGATACATGTTTCCGTATGGCTGAGTCCTTTGCTGTCCACCTGAAACTATCACAACATAGTTAATCAGCTATACCCCAATACAAGATAAAAAGTTAGGAAAACAACAAAAAGCAAACAAACATAGGGCATGAGATCAGATTTGTGGCTAACAGAGGGAAGGAGTTCAGGGGAGAGGAAATGGGGTGAAGGAAGTGAAAAGGTACAAACTTCCAGTTATAAGATAAATAAATGGACTTCTCTGGCGGTCGAGTAGTAAAAAATCTGCCTGCCAGTTCAGAAGATATGGGTTCAACCCCTGGTCCAGGAAAATTCCACATGCCTTGAATCACTGAAGCCCATGTACCACAACTATTGAACCTGTGCTCTGGAGTCTTCCAGCCACAACCACTGAAACCACAGGCTGCACCTACCGAGCCTGCTGCTTAGAGCCCACACTCCCTCACAAGAGAAGCCACCACAGTGAGGAGCCAGGGCGCTGCAACTGGAGAGAGCCCACACGCAGCACTGTGTGCTTGTATACTTGTTTACACAATGCAAACATACACTGTTTCAATATCCTGAAAATAGGGAAACATACGATGTGATCCAGGAACCAGGGATTTGGGGGACTTTCATCTCCCTGCAGCATTTTGTTATAGAATCTAGGGGTCCTTAGATGACCGTTCTCTTTCTTTCCTCCTTTTTAAGACTGAGGTAAAATTCATATAACACAAAAGAAAATTAACAATGAGTCATGCTAAACTATACATTTTTTGGCATTTCCTACATTCATAATATTGTGCAACCATCTCTAGTCATTAGTTCCAGAGCAATTTCAACAGTCTAAAAGGAAATCTCATACTCATTAAGTAGTTATTCCCCACTCCTCCTTCTTCCTAGCCCCTGGAAACTGCTAATCTGCTGTTTTCTGTCTCCATGAATGTATCTATTTTAAATGTTTCATATACATGAAATTATGTGACATTTTGTGTCTGGCATCTTTCATTTAGCAGAATGTTTTTGAGGTTCATCTACTTGGTAGCATGTATCAGTACTTCAATAGTTTTCATGGCTGAATAATACTCTCCTGTATGGATATAGCACTTTCAGTTTATATAGTTATCACTTGATGGACATTTGTGTTGAGTTCATTTTTTACTATTATGAATAATACTGTTATGAATATTTGTGTACAGCTATTTGTTTGAAGACAGGCTTTCAATTCTCTTGGGTCTATACTTAGAAGTGGAATTGCAGATCATATGATATTTCTATACTTAACTACTTAACTTTTTGAGGAGCTGCTGAATTGTTTTCTACAACAGTTGTACCATTTTACATTCACACAGCAATGTCTAGAAAGTTCTACTTCCTCCACATTCTTACCAAAATCTCCTTTCTTTTACAGCAACTGCACACAAGTCATGTTCACACTGCCCATATTGCAACTCTGATGCTTCATCTCTATACTGAGTTAGGACTTGCTTGTTTAGAGATGTTTGTGCATATCATGTCCCTTTGGGTCTCCTCCAGAAAATGATTGTTAAGGACTTTTTTTTCCTTGCTCAAAAACAAACAGAAAAATTGAGACTATTAGATACACCCTTTCAGAGATGTTGTCTTTCTGGGCTATTCATTTTCATTCACTCATATGGAATTACATGCTTTTTATTTAAAATCACTGTGGTTTGATGATTCTTTGGTTTTTCATCCATCACTTTCAAGGTGTAGCTCCATCTTGTGATGCTTATCAGCAGAATCTTCCTCTCCATTGCTAGATTTGCTTAAATTCCAAATCTTTTGCAATATTATGTTTGATTGCATTTCTTTTTGCTTCTGTGAGCAGATGTTTTAAACAATACTCTGCCTCCTAATTTTCAATGTTTTATCTATTTCTCTGGTTGTTGAATCATATTTTGGAATAAAACATATTGCTTTTGTGGTCCTCTAAGCTTGCTTCTGCCATTCCTTCATTTTAAAGAAAATTAATATTGCCCAATTTATATGCATTTGTGAAAACTCATATATTAGCACAATTAAGATTTTTCATTTCACTGTATGTAAAATTTATCTCACTAAAAAAAAAAAAAAGTGAACAACTACTAAATTCTCTGGATAAGGAAAGGCATCCCACTCCAGTGTTCTTGGCTGGAAAATTACATGGACAGAAGAGCCTGGTGGGATATAGTCCATGGGGTTGCAAAGAGTTGGACACGACTTAGCAACTGAGCACTGAGCACTGCTGCTGCTAAGCTGCTAAGTCGCTTCAGTTGTGTCCGACTCTGTGCAACCCCATTGACGGCAGCCCAACAGGCTCCCTGTCCCTGGGATTCTCCAGGCAAGAACACTGGAGTGGGTTGCCATTTCCTTCTCCAATGCATGAAAGTGAAAAGTGAAAGTGAAGTCGCTCAGTCATGTCCGACTCTTAGCGACCCCATGGACTGCAACCTACCAGGCTCCTCCGTCCATGGGATTTTCCAGGCAAGAGTACTGGAGTGGGGTGCCATTGCCTTCTCCAACTGAGGACTAAACTCTAGTTAAAAATACGCAATGCTGAAGAGTTTAGAGATGGTATGCATTAATGTCTGAAATTGTGAAAAGCATTAAAAAATTAAGCTGAATACCTGGATGGAAAGAGGGATAGGCCGATGAATAGATATGTAGTAAAACAAATATTGAAAAATGTTAAATTCAAAATCATTGGTAAGCATATATATTATTTTCTCAGCCTGTTTCATAATTCTCGTTGTAAAATTAAAAAAAAAAACTTCTTAATTGCTCTGATGACTTATGTCAATCAGTTCTTTGTAGAAGATTCTGTGATGATTTCCATCATAGTCTGAACCCATCAATTTATTTCATCCAATTCAAGTAAATAAACAACATTTAGAGGAATAAATGAGAATGTATAGAAAATGGTTTGTAAACTGTGTAAACTATATAACCATGCCATTATTAATTCTATGATGGTCAAGGGATTGAGCCTGTGTAAAATCTTAATACAAAACACTATCCCAAACATATTCCCTGGCGGTCCAATGGTTAGGACTCTGAATTCTCACTGCCAAGGGCCCAGGTTCAACCCCTGACCAGGGAACTAAGATCCTGCAAGCCACGTGGTATGGCAAAAAAAAAAAAAAAAATCAAATAAAAAAAAAAAAAAGAAGAGTTCTCTAACTAAACTGGAAAGTCTTAAAGGAAAGAGATTGTGTTTTTTATTTATTTGGTTCTCACAAATTGTCCACTGAGTACCAAAAATTCAAAAGGTACTAAGCACAGAATGAATCAGTAAATGGCACATTTCATAGATAAAACTCTAAAAGAAAAGGGGACAAGGGACGTCCCTGGTGGTCCAGTGGTTAAGAATCTGCCTTCCAATGCAGGGAGCCTGGGTTCTATCCCTGGTTGGGGAACTAAAATGCCAGATGTGAGGGGGCAATTAAGTTCTTGCAACCAGAACCCATGCATCACATGAGGAGGAGCTCATGCAACTCAAGGAAGACCCAGGGCAGCCAAAAACAAAAGGGGAGGGGCAAAACAGGGCTATTAAGAGGTACTAACTGTTCTTTATAAAATAAGCTATCAGGATATATTGTACAGCATAGGCCATATAGCAAATATTTTATAATAACTATAAATGTAGTATAACCTATAAAAGTTTTGAATCAATATATAGTGAACCTAGAACAACATACTTCAATCAAATAAACCTCTAAAGGAATGTTTTAAATTTGTTATGGCTTATTAAATTTTTGCCATTTTTATGTTTAATCTAAAATAATGTTTGTTTTTTAAATAGTTTTTTGAGGGAGTTCCCTCATAGCCTAGTAGTTAGAAATCCACGTTCAATCTCTGATCAGGAAACTGAGATCCCACAAGCTGGGTGGTGTGGCCAAGAAATAAATAGTATCTTGCATAATCTTTTTTATCATGGGATGGAGAGATGGACAAATAAGTGGCTGTTGATATACCCCTGAAACAGCTCTTAAGGACGAATTTATGCAAATTCCTTTTGGATATGTCACTACAATGCCCCTGACATTATGGCCAGCAGTCAGGCAAGTATTTGAAATCAATGCCAAATTCAACCTTTAAGTAGATTGATTATACAATCAAGTCTAAATGAGGGTGGAGGGGGATGATTTGATCCTCCCAAATCAGGCAAAAGTCATAAGGCTGGCAAAATTACCTCCACTAGTATGAAATGGGATTAAGTTTCTCATTGTTACAGAGACATTGTTACAGAGGGAAAAAAGAAAGTTCACAGTGTCCCCAGCGGCTCAACAATTGCTGGAATCTGTCAGGTAAAGTATGCAAACAGTTGTTGGTTCAGGTCAGAAACTCTGGCCAATCAGAAACCTTGGTCCTCTGAGATAATATCTGAATTCTCTTGGAATGTTAATATCAAAAATTTTTGAGATAATAAAACCTTTCTGTTATAAGCATCTTTTTATACAGGGAAATTTCAATTTAAAGACTTAAAACTTTCATATTAAGAATGCTTTGTACATATATATGTTATATGTTAGTCACTCAGTTGTGTCTGACTCTTTGTGACCCCAAGGACTGCAGCCTGCAAGGCTCTTCTGTCCAGGGAATTCTCCAGGCAAGAATACTGGAGTTGGTAGCCATTCCCTTCTCCAGGGGACCTTCCTGACCCAGAGATCTATTCAGGTCTCCTGCATTGCAGGTGGATTCTTTACCATCTGAGCCACCAGTGAAATCTACTGTATACATTTCTGTATTTAAATTGTAATGTTTAAAGGAACTTGAGGTACTAGAGATTCAGGTAAAAAAATATGATTAAGTAACTGACGAGGTTTGTCATTTTAATTGGAAAAGTATAAGACTACATTAGAATATTTTAAGAAATTTAAAACACCATATTTGTGATTTTAATTTTTTAGGTTTAGAAGAGTTTATATACTTGTAAAAGTTTTAAAGTACTCAAAAATAACACATTAAAAAAAAACCACCATGACAAAAGCATACTAAATTTGAGGACATTTATCTAACATAAATGGGACTGATTTTTTGAAGGGAGTTTAGTCCATTTAATTTGAATTCAACACAATATTAACAGAAAAAGTGAAGATGATTCTAATATTCTAGTTAGATTTATAAATAAAACAAATTTTCTAAGTCAGTCTTAAAGTCTCAAGGAAACTAGATTAAAATGCACTTATTCTATACATTGAATGTTAACTTTTAAAATGCAAGTATGAAAAATAGCATCTTCTGTCCATAGAAGTCATACACGAATGTTAAAAAACTCACATTGGCAAAATATATTTAATTATCAGCCAAATTCTCTAAGCATAACATCTGCTACCTTCTTTATCCCAGGCCCTTAGTTAGCCTGTGGTCCTCTCTTCACAAGTTTTAAGATAGAGTGATATTCTTGGTGGTGATGATTTAACCCAATTAACTTCGAGGCAAAAGAATTGAGAACATAATGATGAAAGGGGAAGGAGTCCATGAGCCAGACAGAGTGAGAGTTTTGCATGGTGAATAAAAAGCATATCATATTTTTAATATTTTTTTAAATACATAAAAATACTTTCATTTTAGAGACTGAGTTTTCCAGTTGGTGTTTCTTGTTTGTGTGCTAAATTGCCAGGTTCACTCTGATCATTCTGGGACAGAAAACAATTTAAGGGATATTCAATACTCAAGTACGGAGAAGGCAGTGGCAACCCATTCCAGTACTCTTGCCTGGAAAATCCCATGGACGGAGGAGCCTGGTAGGCTGCAGTCCATGGGGTCGCAAAGAGTCAGACACAACTGAGCGACTTCACTTTCACACATTGGAGAAGGAAATGGCACCCCACTCCAGTATTCTTGCCTGCAGAATCCCAGAGATGGTGGAGCCTGTTGGGCTGCCGTCTATGGGGTCGCACAGATTCAGACACTGCTGAAGCGACTTAGCAGCAGCAGCAATACTCAAGTAACTGAGAGCTTAAAATATTTCTCTTCTCAAATAAGTCTAGAGATTAAAGTCAGATTCTGTGCAGTCATATTCCCAAACAAAATTAAGTAGGGGCCACCATCTATGTTTTAATATTTTCACAATTAACAAGTCACAACACTAGAATTAAAGGGAAAAACAAAGGCAAACGTTAGCTTGTCTTTTCTAAAATAATTGTGTTTCAATATAATGTGATGATTTTCAACATTCAAAAAATGAAAAGCATCTGAGTTTTCAGGAAAAGAAGTTAAGGGAATATTAATAATTATGCAAAATCTACTAATTCTCTAAAAGAAACACCTAAGTGCAAAGTTAATCTGAAATGCAAAGCCTCTTTACACCAAGAGTTTCTCTAAATATTTTATTCAGAGATAATAGAAGTTAACTTTTTTGAGGATTAAATATTTGCCAGGCATTTTACATGGCAAAAGAGGCTATTACCTCATTCAATCCTTTCTATACTCCTATTAGCAAGCCTTCATTCATCCATTCATTGATTTAATGAGTTTCTACCTGCGCATCTGGCTAAGTGCTGACAGTTCACTAGTGAGCATTACTGGCCTTCCTCACTAACAAGCAGTTTAGTAATTATACTCTTCTTCACAGAAATGGAGGGCAGGTTCATTTACTTGTCCAAGGTCACAGTATTGGAGCAGCTAGACAAACTCATCTCAAAGCTTTGCAGTCAATCATTAAGCTGTCAACAGACTTCTAGATTTTCTCTCTCAAGATTTTTTTGTTTTTAATTTTTTTCTCTCTAAATTTTTTCAATCATTTTTATCTTAAAGTCTTGTAGACAATGATCTCTGTGCTCTCCGCTTTTTCACCGTGTAGACCAAAGAACAAGTGGTGACTGTACATTGTAACTGCCATGCATCTGGGAGACTTCAGGGACAAGGAGCCAAGTCCCAGGGGATTACTGTTCACTCGCTAAGACGTGTCCAACTTTTTGCGAGCACATAAAATGCAGGTTTCCTTGTCCTTCACTTTGCTCAGCTTCATGTCCATTGAGTACATACCCAGGGGAATGGGGTACATTTCTGAAGAAACAATAGCAACCCCCACACAAGGTCAGATTATAAATTCGAGGGGCACAGAACTGGACCACGCCAAGGGATGCAGTGTTTTTTCACCTTCTCTTTGCCTTTGCCCACTACTTCCAAGGATATTTTGAAGCTAGGCAGCCAACGCGGTGCCTGGTCCACTGGCTCCACAGGCCGAGAAATCTTTTTGTTTCACACTCTTAGCCCCCTACCCCTGAACGTCTCTTTTCATCTTCTCTCTTGCTTGCTTTTCACTCCGTCTTCACCCTTGGCAGATAATCTGTATAAGAGCCTTTTCGTTTTATTCTAGAGCCATATGGACTAGATTGGTTTACGGCGACCTTGACAGACACCTGGGTGGGAGGCCCGGGGGAGGGGGCAGCCGTCATCTCAGAAACCTTCTGATAGCTCTGGGGCGGTGGCCACGAGGAGGCGGCGACCACTGAACTCCACTCAGTGATGAGTTTTCTGGAAGATTGACAGTACGTGTACCAACTGTCTTTGCGCTAGCAGGTTGCGCGATCTCGCGAGATGTGGACGCTGATCTGGAGTATGGACTCAAAGGCGCCTTTCTGAGTGGGGGATGGGAATATCTGTGGCGCAATCATTGCGCGAGATTGGGCCATAGTCGCTGGGGGCCGATGCTTAAATCTCGCGATATTTCCGCTGCTCCGGACTGGAATTAGGAGGTGCTTCTCGCGAGAGCCCGTGCTGAGGGCTCTGTGAGGCCCCGTGTGTTTGTGTGTGTGTATGTGTGTTGGTGACTGTGAGTACGGGGAAGCTGCGGCCGCCATTTCAGAGAGCTTGCCGACACTGTCGCAGGGGTGGATCCTGAGCCGCCGAAGCCGCCGTCCTGAACTCCCGCGCGGGCTCCTCTAATCCCATTGTCTCTTTTAGATTCGCTTGGGCCTGTCCGCTCTCTGAGCCCGAAATTCGGGCTGGGTGGTACCGCGGCCTGGGCCTAGCGGCTTAACAGTAGCAACAGCGGCGGCAGCCACAGCCCCCCTTTTTCTGAACACGAGCACCGCAAGGACCCGGAAAGCCCGCACAGGTGAGGAGGCATCGCGGACCCGCGTATTTTCAGGGCTTTTTTGAGGTTTGGTTCTTTTCTGGATTGAGGGGCACTCTTTAGGCGATTTTAAGCGCCCGGGTTGGGGGTGGGTGGGGGGAGGTTTTTTAAAAATCGTCGTCTTTTCGACGACCGCGCCCTTTTCCGGCCGAATATTTTTCAGGGTTTTCGGGTGGCGTGGGCTCGAGAGAGGCTTCGGGCGGATGGCGACCTGTCCCTTCGAGGCCCGGGCCGACCGCGACCTCCCAACATGGCGCCAGCCGAACGCTGCCTTGGCACACAACCCCTCCCAGCCGAGGGAGTTTCCCTTTGCCCCTAAAATGGCAGCGCGGGGTTTTGCGCGAAAGCGGCGCTTTGGCTCGAGATTCTTGGGTTCTGTTTTTTGAGGCGCTGTAGGCTTTTTAAAAATACAGTACCTAATCTGTCTAGCGTGTTTGATGTTGGGGACATTTTAGATTAATTTCCAAGCCTACTAAAGTGGTCCCGCTTTAGTCATTCTGTGGCACCTCTTTGAGGTTTTGGAATATGTCCGGTAAAAAGGAAATTTAGCACAATTTAAAATTGTTTACTCACCAAATTTTCATTCTTGCTTTTTACCTAGTCGTTTAGAGAAAATGGCAGACGATATTGATATTGAAGCAATGCTTGAGGCTCCTTACAAGAAGGTGAGAAAAAACAAGTCGGTGAGGTTTATCTATTTCTTAATTTAGCATTATTCACGAAACTACTGCTGAAATGTAAACTAACCTCCCCGGAGCCCTCTTGATTTACCTTATCAGAGATGCATTACATGTAACTTACAAAAGTAAATATATGCTATTGATGTAATAATATTGTGCAGTAGTTTCACTTCAGCGTGATGAATAAATGCCCATCTATCTCTCTTTGTAGACTTGCCTAACGATATCTCACCTCTACTCCCATGAATTCACCTTTGATTCCAGTGTGAACTGTCAATCATAAGGTAGTAATTGAGTGACTTATCGCTGTACCGTGGTCCCCTAGGTAAAATGACTCAACTAAGAATTACCAGCTCCAGTTTGGTATAGCAAAAAGGTGAATGTAGTGGTTTGGGAAAACAGCAGGGGTCCAAGAATAACCAAGCATAACCAGTCTGTGGCAAGTAAATCTTTAAATAAGACAAGTCTTACAAGAAGAAATGGGTGAGATTTAAAATTTATCCTATACATAAGACTGGTGATAGTAAATATTAAAACAGGCAGGTGATGATCTGCTGCTCAGTTAAAAATTACTAAAATTCTTGGATCCCTGAACAGAAAAAATTTAAAGCAAAAGAGGCAATATCACAACTTAGAGTCACTTGATGACTGTTTAACTGTTCTCCATATTGTTTTATTTTTAATTCGTCCCTGCCATAATATTTCACACTAAAAACTACAAAGGAGTTATTTTTGCTAATAACGTAGATCCATTTCAGTATCACAGTAAAAGTAAAGTGTCTTTTCATTCTTTCACCACCAGTTGGTGGTGAAAATAGCAGTATGCATGCGTTATCACTGATGTCACAAACTGTAAGCTTTGTAAGTTAGCACTTATACTCTATACTCCTTTAGCTGATGTGATCAAACTTGAAAATAAACATTTCGCTAAACCTTTTAAAAATAATACATTTGTTTTGGAGTGTATAGCTCGACCATGTGGTACCAATTTGGATGAATTCTTTAAAGCTTTGAATAGTGTACTTAGTTTGTAATACTTAGACTCTTGAAGCTCTACTTTCTATTTTAATGTTAAGATTCTGTCTTAGTTTAACATGGATGTAATTCCATGTGAACAGGTATGGAAGTAGGACTGGTGGATTATTAATTGACTTTCTTGGGTTCTTGGGAGTCAACATTACTAAAGCAGTGTGAATCCCTGTTTGCTTCAGGGCGAGATGTGTGACAGAGGTGGCATCAAGCTCTTACAGTCCCAACCCTCCAACGGAAATGGGCGAAGATCTCAGGAATGGCATCGGTCACAGGAAATCGATAGTGGCTGGCTGCTAGCATGGCCACTTGGGGCTTAGGCAGAAATAGAGCCATGGTACTGATCAAAGGGGCCATAGCACATGGAATAAAACTCAAAACAGGACTTCATTCATGTTTTATAGAAATTCTATTTAACCACTTCAACACTGTAAATCTGGATAACTTAATATCTAACTATATAAGAAAATTTAACATGTTAATATGCATCTTTATTTTTGTATCTTGATGACTTAATTTGTAAGCAACAAAGTGGTTAAACATACATCCATCTAAATTTTTTTATAGCCTTCCATGTTAAACTGTAAATAAGTAATTAGTTTTAAAATTGTTTTGTATTTTCTTATTCCTATTCCCTTTACCCTTTGACAACTTGAAATGTTACCACTTCGTCCTCATGATGTTCTTCTATCAACCCTGCTTAGGATGAGAACAAGTTGAGCAGTGCTAACGGCCATGAAGAACGTAGCAAAAAGTAAGTTTCAAGAAGGGACCTGGGTTGGGGGGGAGGTGCTTTACATGATTGAGACTTTTAAGTTGTACCCCTGTGGTTAAAGCGTTCTCTCCTGAAGCTTTTCTTTGCCTGTTTTAGAAAAGTGGGTTCTTTTGGGAAGAGACTATTTGAGGATGTAAAACTATGGACTCTTTCCTTAGATTTCAGGAATTGGTGTCATTGGACATCTTCCCCTCCAAGTCCATCCATGACAATCTGGAGGAGTTCTTATATTCGAACTTGTCTAAAATTCGTTAACTTTGGCTTAATATTTATTACTTAATGTCATCAATAAAGCTATTATATCCACTGAAGATGTGTTAGAAAGAAGGTGATAACTGTGAGAAATGTATTTTGCCCTAAATTACTGAAGGAGTCAGAGCTATGAATTATTCATGCTCCTTGATGTTTTAAGATTCTTTCTGTAATAATGTTACAGCATACTTTAGTACTTCTTAATCTTAATGTTCTTACATGGCTTTCATTGTCTTAAGCTTTTTAAACTCCGATCGAGTTAATAGAATGGAATTTCAGAAAATTATGCATGTTATTTGTGCAAATAACTAACCCTTAATAGGAACTCAGTGACAGATGAGTACAGAATACAGTGTGAAAGAAGTTTAAATAATAGTATAAACCAAATGCACTTTATAAGATTTGATCCTATTGAGTTTTCTTTAGCTCTGAAGTAAATGATGTTAGCATCACATGTTCTATATCATAAGCATTAAGATGTTTTATTATTTTTGTGATGTCATACTCAAATGTTTTGTTACATTCATGACCTCATAATACGTAACAAAAAATGATGGTAATGTGAGTCACTTACTTGATTCTTTTTGGCTCTTCCAAGAGCTCAAAGTGTTTCATAGTATACCACCTCAGTATCTCACAAGAAGTTTGTAAGGTAGGTTAATAAAATTTCATAAAATGGTTGAGATTGTCTAGACTGGATTGTTCAGGCTTTGCTGCACCAGTATTCTTACCCTCTAGAGTATTGTAGGAATTGATAAAAATGGTAAAATTTGTAGGATATTTCCTGTATTTTTTCTGCATGGGTGGGAGTCTGTTATCTCTCTTCACTAATCACATGTTATGGGTATTGAGTTGGGTTTAGTCTTGAATTGTTTGAGGCAGTCAGCCAACCAATCATTGCATGGTTTAGTGTCCTTTAATTTTATACTTTTTACCAAAGTATGTTTCCTAATTAACAGTTCTGATTTGCAATTCTGCAATTAAAAGGTAGGAAGGGGTATCTATATAAATTGAAATTATCCAGTCTCTAGATAACATGCCTAGTGGACCAATAAAGATCTCATCTATAATGAAGACATTGGTAGTGCACATGCTTTCTTTGTTGTACCATCTTTAGATGTCTTGTTACTAATACCATCTTTACCTGTTATCTTCCTGCAACTAAAGACTACCAAACTTTTACCAGAAAATTGAGCATCAAGCTCTCAATGGCTGGTGCTTAGTGGCTTTTATATAAAGTGTGAAGTCTTACAAGACGAAATAGAAGAATGGACAATTTTCTTTAATTGGCCATAGGAGTCTTTAAGGAAAGAATATTTACAAAACTTCAACTGTCATCTGGTTTCTTTTTAAATGTACAAATTATTTCTGTCAGACTTCTCATACTCAGTTGAAGCTGACTCCCTTATTTTTCCTGAAGGGAATTAATCTTTCAAATTAATTTGAAAGTTATTTAGAAGAAAATTTTGTTTAGTTATAAATCATAAAACAGTGTCCTGTGCATTAGTCTTTAGTGTGAATAAATTAAGTCTCTTAACCAAAGGAAGGTGCCACGTTGGCAGATTTTTCATTCTGAAACTTCATTGTTCTTTAAAAGCCATTGGGTATTGGGATGTAGTTTTAAGGTAGTAAGAAAATGCACATTCTGAGAAATTGAGAGTTGACTGACTAGTAAATGTTTTCTTCTAAAAAACAGTATAATTCTCAGTACATACACTCAATTGATTTCAGGTAATAAGCTTAACACAAATTGTTTATCTTAGTCTTTCTGAAAAGCTATATCCCTGAACTTGGCAAGACCTCAAAGTATGCCTTTTTAAGTACCTGAGCTTGCCTTCGTAGGAGTATTATTAGTATAACCAGTTCTGCAAAGTCTCAACCAGCATCCATTCAGCTCTTTTGGAATTAATTACTCAAAAAGGATTAAAAAAGAAAAAAATGACACAGTTGAAATATATTGGCTACTGTGGTGTGGATTATCTATAAATTTTGGAATAAATGACTTTTCTATTTTTTTTTCTTATTTTCCAGAGTACTTTGCATTTAATATTTAGATCTTCTTACATGGAAGAGGTCAAATCCAGTTATAGCAAAACACCTTTTCAGCAGAGACCATATAACCAAAAAGTCCAAAGGCCCAGCCCAGTGGACCATTTACTTCAATGATGTTCAGTACAAAATTCCACTGCCACTAAAGACTTTGGAAAGTCCCTTTTAAGTTGTAACAGGATTTGACTATTAGTATGGATTTTGATAACCCTTCTTTAGTTAACTTAATAAATGTTCTTTGAAGCTTCATTATATTGTAGAGAAGTATTCTGCTTTCTTGCACCCTTAAATTTTTGTCTGGGCTTTCATAAAGAGGATTATATTTCTGAATGTCTTAGTATGTTGCTGTCTTTTTACCTGTCTGGGGTTGCCTTCAGATGTGCGTGGGGGCTCATTTATGAAAAGTCCTAGGAAGACCTTAAGTTGAAATTAGTTCTTCAATTTTTGAGTCCTTTTCCTTTGGCACAATAAATTTTCTGCCTAAAAAGAGGTAAATTGGAAGGTTGGCTGCCTCTATGCAGTGGGCCATCTATGAGCAGAGCAAATCTTTGTCCTTTTTGTGAGGGATGGAGTGTTAACTTTGTCCCCTACTTGATAATATTTAGGATTTTTGATAGCTATCTCACAGAATTCTTTAGTCTAAGAGATAGTTTCAGGTTTTTAGGTAACAAAAATGGAATGTTATCTGTTGCCCTTCTGGGCATTGCTTTGATAACGTCTATAAAAGTAATGAGTGTAGCCTAATTTTCTGTCATGTGCTACCTAGCATATACATTTCTGACAGTCAGGTGGATTATCTTGAAATTTTAGACAAAGTTTCTGCCTCCTTGGAAAGCTCTACATCTCCTTGTGATTGGAGTGTGGGTTTCAAGATTCCAGAAGGTGGGTGTCTTCATTTTCTATTTTCAATGCACTCTAAGATGACCTGCTTTACAGGTTCTCTGAGGCAGACTTCAGTTGCTCGTTGTGCTAAGCTTGCTTTGCTAAGGACTAAGTTAAATTTCCAAATGATGTAGTTGTCACAGTGTTTAATCTTTTTGCCACTACAAAATGACCTTTAAGTGGATAAGTTTAATTTGAAATGTCTTTCAATTTATATTGAAATATCTGAAGGCACCTCTAAAATTTAGGTGATGACAGAGGTATGAAATAGATGGGTGGTATGCTGTGAGGAATACAGAAATGAACAGGAAAAGATAATACTGACAGACTTTTCTACCTTTCAGAGTTTGAAAATTTATAATGTAAAGATTTATAAAGGTGTTGATTCTTGTTGATTGTATCCCACAGGCTTTATAAACTGGCATAAAAATGGCATGCTCCAGTATCTGGTGTACTCACTGTAACTTTAAAAAGAAATTATTTGAAATGGTCACATTAAAGTCTAGGAGTGTCAGAGTGCATTTTACTGTGTTAGTTTGTCGTTTATTGTTATATGTAACAATTTTGCCCATGAACTCCAAAACAGTGATGCTTGTATGGCCCTTTGAAAGTATAAAATACTCATATGTGCAAATTGGGTCAAAATAGGCTTTACTTAAGAGAAATTAGTGGGTTAATGACAATTTTTATGTATGATCCAGCACTAATACTTGATGTAAGAGTATTCTGTCGTTAACTTTGATTTCATATTTTGTGGATTACAGTAATACTGGGTTGGCCAGTTACATGATTGGACTTCCTGTTTAAAAGTTCAGATTTGGATTTATACCTACCAGCAAGTCCTCTCCTTGTTAAAGCTATAGCTGACTCTCAAGAAATATCATTACAGTATCTGTCTCTCTCTCAAATGATTTATTATCAGCTGACTGCTGATTTTCAGTAGTAGAAGGCAAAGGTGGGGTGTTGTTTACCTTACCTTGGAATTATTTTTCCATAAGTGGTTATTATGTATCATTGTATGATAGGAAAAATAGCAAAATAATTTTACAAAGATGTTTCTGACCATAAAGGGAAGTATATTTTGGCAGATTCTTTAATCAGCAAGATGATGGTGACTTTTTTCTTCTCAGGAGGAAAAAAAGCAAGAGCAGAAGTCGTAGTCATGAACGAAAAAGAAGCAAAAGTAAGGAACGGAAGCGAAGTAGAGATAGAGAAAGGAAAAAGAGCAAAAGCCGTGAAAGGAAGCGAAGTAGAAGCAAAGAAAGGAGACGGAGCCGATCAAGAAGTCGAGATCGCAGATTCAGAGGCCGCTACAGAAGTCCTTAGTATGTAACTATAATTATGATGATACTGGTTTGAGAGATTTCTCTCGGTATCCAGAGCAATGTAACCAGAGTGATTTGAATTGTGGAATTTTATTTCTCACTATTATATAAGGATTTGGGCATCAAAAAAATCCAGTAGAAAAATAGTGTGTGGACAGATAATACTGGTTTTACTAGGCATACAGAACATTTTCTGTTTCTGCCATCTAAAAGTATTTTAACTGTGTGCCATTCCAAACTAGACTAAAGCACTAAAGTGCTTTTAAAAGAAGATTTGATATTGTAGTGCCAAATATGTGAAAGCTTAAAGTCTGTGAGCTATTAACAGTATTTTTTACTGAACATAAATTATTTAAAAATTTAAAACTCAGTTGGATACAAATTATAAATATATATAATTAGTCATGTACTTAATTAGTTAGCAATCTTGTCTGGCTGTTTTCAGCTGAAATGACAAGCTAATTGTGAATTTTGTGTATGCTTTTTTTATATTCGTGGGGGGGTGCTCATCACACATCTTAAAGGTATTTTAATAGCAAGAATGCAGTAAAAGTGCTCTTGAAGGTTAAATCACTGTGGAAATTTGGATGTGGTTATTTGAACCAGTTGGAAATGTTTCATTATAGTTATTTTTTAAAAAGCTAAACTGTACTAATGACTTTGGAAAGAGCCTTACAACTCTTAAGCAGGGATTGAATCTTAACAGTCCCTAGTGCTTTATAATGTTCTTTCGTATTAATAAATATATTGTTGTAAGCACTGGACTATATTAAAATTAAGTTTTAACTGAATTTGATTGAATTCAGAGAGAGTCCTCGATCAGAGCCTTGGCTTTTTCACTTGGTTAAAAAGGATTCTTAAGCTTTAGTTTTCTCATCTTTTAAGAAGGAGGTGTAACTACTGATATAAGCTTTGAATGAGAAGAGGTTGTAAATTAAAGCACCCACAATACTTAGTGCTATTGATGAAATGTTTTGGTATTACTTGAAGCAGATAAAGTTAGTAACACTTAGACTTCTGATTCTGATTCTTCAATGAAAAGAATTCCACTCCTTGTTCTTCAGGGTCCTCTTAGCTGATTATTTTACAAACTTTGTAACAGTTTAAAAAGGACCACAGTGTTGTTTTAAGTGCTCTTTTGGGAAAATACTTTGCTTTTTGTCCAGTTTATCGAAATTTACTTCATTCTTTTTTTACCGGAATGAACTTAATATTGGGGAAGATTAATAATTCTGAATACTGTTATTTCTCATCCGTGATGGATACTTAAAAGTCAGCCTGTGATTCTGGTCTGACTTAAAATTGACTTGGTTCTTATGTTTGGTTTCAGGTGATTTTTAACTACCAAGGCAGTAATTGGAACTTTTATAATTAAAGGGGAAAGAAAGAAAATAGCTTATAGACTTACTTAACCACTAAATGTATATTCTTAATTGTCACTTTAAGTGTGATTTGCAAAGGACCTGTTTAATACAATTTTATTTGGGACTTCTTGGGTGTAATAGGTACATGTAGAGTCCATGACAACAAATCTCAGTGTGAATTGAGGACCACCATATATTTTCATTTTGCTACCCATCTGGTAAAGGATAGCAGGATGAGCACTAAGAGACATCTGACCTGACCTTTTAAGTTAGTTTGGTCTTTCAAAATAAAAGGGCCATAAAATACTGGGCCTTTTTAAAGTGTTTCAAATTACAGAGTAAAGCTTTGAAAACACACTTTTAATATAATCAAGTTCTGAAAAGAAATTTTCCTGAGGGGTTGATGAACTTCCCTCACATCTTCAGTACTGACTGTTTTGTCACTAAGAACTGAAGTCTACGACATGCTTAAATATGCCTATGTGCAGTTTTGGAGACTTAACTGTTAAGTGAAAAAATTGGAATTGAATGTAAAGAATTAGTCCCCTATTTTTTAAAAGAAGCTTCTCAAGGGAATTCCCTGACAGTCCAGTAGTTAGGACTGTGCACTTTTACTGCCTGTGGCCTGGATTCAATCCCTGGACAGGGAACTATGATCCCACAAACCATGCAGCACGGCCAAAAAACGTTAACTCAAAACATGAATATTGTATATGTATGTATATATAAACATGTATATTCCTGAGGAAGGATCTGCAGAGATGCACACCAAGTTGTTAATTATACTTATTCCTGGTGTGAGGGAAGTTCAGGATAATTTTCACTACATGTGCTTCCCCCAACCCCCAAACCTCAGGAATGTACTCATAAATATGTAATCAGAGAAAACTAGACTGAAAATTTAAGCATTTTCAGAATATTAAAAATTTTGAGGCTGTAACCTTTGGTCTTGGCACCTCTCAGTGGTCCAGGATGGATAACTGTAAGAACAGTTTGCCTGGGATAGAGTTGAAAAGAAAGTCTTTTATTTCCTCTTCATAATTGAGGTGGAAAACAAACAGCCTAAACAATGTTAAACTTGCTGGAGAGCGCATGAACGCGATCTTAGCAAGACCCTAACCCTGTAACTAGTGTAATTTTGTGTTTCCTTTTTAGCTCCGGACCAAAATTTAACAGTGCCATCCGAGGAAAGATTGGGTTGCCTCATAGCATCAAATTAAGGTTTTTAAACATACTTCTGAATTGTTTAAATTGTTTTTCAAGGAACTAATGTGGTGTACTTGCTTGGGTAACTTTTGAAATTTTTTAACTTTGCAGCAGACGACGTTCTCGAAGCAAAAGTCCGTTCAGAAAAGACAAGAGCCCTGTGAGGTAATTGTCTCCATTTCTTTTCTTTTGCATTTTTAGCTTTTATGCTACTGCAAAATTTAATGACATTTGCTAACTTGGATCATATTAAATCATTATTTGGTTTGCAGTCCTAGTGTTATTAATGTGAATTGCAAAGTTTTCAGTAACTTGTATCTAAGAAGAATGGGCAAAAATGATCACTTTAATTGTAGATATTTCATGTGCTTTTATTGCTCTTTATAGTAACTAAAAATTTTTTAATGGTAGCTATTGGAAACTTCAGACTTGATTTACCTTTGGAAATAATGAGTTTTTGAAATAACTTCCTGTAGGAAAATAGTGAAAATAGTCATGAGTTTTATCATTTGGCTCCCTTTACATGAGAGAAGTGTTTAATCTCCAAACTCTTAACTGAATTGACTTGTGCTTTTTACTGTTTTTGACTTTCTGTGAGGTATTTTTCTTGACTGACCTAATGCAATCTACAATTTTGGTTCAAGGAACATTTTGTTACATGATAGGGTTGTTTTTTACTTCTGGTTTCCCTTAAAGGGTGTCTTTTAACTAAGTATCTTGTTATTTGGCATATAATGATTTTAAAGGGTTTCTGTAACAAATATTGAGTTTTTACTCTTTTAATAGTTTTCTCTTGTGAGAAGACTCATTTTTAGTTCTCATTCTTTGGATCTAGTCGGCTTTGTATCTCTGTTTTATAGTAATAGGTTTAAAATAACTGCAGATTTCCCAAGGGATGTACCTGAGGTTTGTAGGTGGAGTGTTTCAAAAATACTTCCTGAGAATGTCAGAACATGGTTAAGAAAGAGCATATTTATGTTTATATTTTTAAGGATTAAAACCTTAATCATAGTGAAATTTTATAATAGTTTTAGTAGTGGACATTGTTATTTTTCTTTGACTTTCATGATGTTAAATTTCATCTACTATGTTCTTTTCTCACTTATTGGGCATTTAAGTTTGCTCAGTCAATTTAGAAGTATAAACATTTGTAAATATGAGTAAATTAAATCCCACTGTTACTTGTCTCCATACCTCCTGCTTTTTACTTTTGATTTGCTCATTGTTAGTGTCTCTATGCTATAAGAAGTATAAGTGTTTTTTTCAGTTACTGAATTTGTAGTCTTAGTAAGACCAATCTAATCTAGTAAACAGCTACCTCGCTATTCTTTATGATTATCTGAGTTGGTGAAATAAAATTCTTAAGAGTCAAAATCAGTTCAGTTCAGCCACTCAGCTGTGTTCGACTCTTTGCGACCCCATGGACTGCAGCACACCAGGCTTCCCTGTCCATCAACAACTCTGGAGCTTGCTCGAACTCATGTCCATCGAGTCTGTGATGCCATCCAGAGTCTGTGATGCCATCCAACCATCTTATCCTCTGTCATCCCCTTCTCCCACCTTCAAGCTTTCCCAGAATCAGGGTCATTTCCAGTGAGTCAGTTCTTTGCATCAGGTGGCCAAAGTGTTAGAGCTTCAGCGTCAGTTAATGAGTATTCAGGACTGATTTCCATTGGGATTGAATCTTTGATCTTGGAGTCCAAGGGACTTTGAAGAGTCTTCTCCAACACCACAGTTCAAAAGCATCAATTCTTAAGCGCTCAGCTTTCTTTATTGTCCAACTCATAGAGTCAAAGTAGTTTTCATCATTTGGGGTTTACTTTCAAGTTATTGTTTGTGATTATGAAACTTAGTTTTATTTTATGATTTCTTTTTGGGGAAACATCCTTTCTGCTAGTTTGGACCAGTTAAACATTTGTGTCTAGTCGGGTTATTAATTGTGAATGTCAAACTCTTTGGCTTCTGATTGGCTGTTTATTATGCTGGAGAGAATAACATTTGTAAGATTGAAAGACCAATGGACTTTGGTTCTGATAATGTAAGATAGTATCAGAAGAAACTTTAGAAACTCATGTTGAAGGCGTTTGGGTCACATTGAATTATTTTATGAGCATTTTTTATATATTGTAGTGAAAATGGGCTTGGGGGTAGTGACAGACTGGTTTCAGGAAAGTTTATTCTGTTTACTAAAAATAGGTATTAAATGTTACTTTGAAAGACGTTATAAAGTTAATTCTATACTTTTTATTCCTGTTAGGGAGCCTATTGATAATCTCACTCCTGAGGAAAGAGATGCAAGGACTGTTTTCTGCATGCAGCTGGCAGCAAGAATTCGGCCAAGGGATTTGGAAGAGTTTTTCTCTACAGTTGGGAAGGTAATCTAAGCTTATCTATGGAGCTAATTTAAGTAGAAGTTGCAAGCCACAGTTTAATAATTGTCAGTGTGACAGATGAAATGAGAAAAAAATCTAAACCAAATGTGTTTGGTGGAATTTAGTTAGGGAATTTATGTTTATTTTTAGAAATTGATGTATTTTGATAAATGAATTGAACCTACGAATTTGCCTCTTTTTAATTGCTTGCTTCATAATATTGTTTATGTGCCTCTTGTCTTTTGAAATGATTATACTTAATTGTGAATGGTTGCATAAACAGAACCCTGTGTTAAGTGTGTGTTTTCTTTTTAGGTTCGTGATGTGAGGATGATTTCTGACAGAAATTCAAGACGTTCCAAAGGAATTGCTTATGTGGAGTTTGTTGATGTTAGCTCAGTGCCTCTAGCAATAGGATTAACTGGTCAGCGGGTTTTAGGAGTGCCAATCATAGTACAAGCATCACAGGTAACTTCCTATTTAAGAATTCGAGCATTGATAGTGCTAGAAACCTGCTGTTGCTTAGTGTTGTAGTGCCTTGAGCCTTATAAAATCACCTCTTACTACCTTGAATTAGATGTTCTCAGGACAGCTTTTAAAAACAAAAAAAAGCTGATTCCTTTGATGTATTTGTATTCTCACAATTCTCTTTTTCTGTCTTAATATAAGTTGTAAATATTTATTTCATGCTGAAGAATTGAACTTGTTTTAGAATTTTATTGATTTGTGATGACTTGGGGATAGAGGCATCTAAGCACATGTTTTCCTCTTTCTAATGGAATGTTTTTCACATTTTTAATATATTTTCACAATTTTTATGAAATTCTAACATTTGAAAGTAAGATGTTTCAGACTAATTTAGAAAATGTTTTTTAAGATAATCCAAGTTATAATGTAATTTCTCTTTGCTGATTCTTCACAATGATTGAGTGTTGCGTTTGGAAAAATGAAATTAGGGTTAATATTTTAGTTCATTTAGATATGGAAAAATTGAAATACATTGCTGCTGCTGCTAAGTCACTTCAGTTGTATCCGAGTCTGTGCGACCCCATAGACGGCAGCCCATCAGGCTCCTCTGTCCCTGGGATTCTCCAGGCAAGAACACTGGAGTGGGTTGCCATTTCCTTCTCCAATGCAGGCAAGTGAAAAGTGAAAGTGAAGTCGCTCAGTCATGTCCGACTCTTAGCGACCCCATGGACTGCAGCCTACCAGGCTCCTCCGTCCATGGGATTTTCCAGGCAAGAGTACTGGAGTGGGGTGCCATTGCCTTCTCCACTACTGAGTATCTAATATGGAAATACTTTTAGGATTTATCATCAGTACCTATTTATACTAAGAAACAAGTTAGTTTCTGTGACTACCAGATAACTTAGCTTTTTAAAATGGAGAATATAGATCTTAAAGATCTTTTTTTGGTCTCATTGCATGGTTTGTGGAATCTACATTCCCCAACCAGGGATTGAACCTGGGCCATGGCAATGAAAACACCCAAATCCTAACTACTGTACCGCCAGGGAATTCCCAAGGATTTTAAAAATATTTTCTGAGCAATATGAGATAACGGTATAGTTATGCTCATTCCTTTTCAGACCCCAGAAATAAGTACTTCACATAACTTCTGAAAAATCTGGTTGCTCACCAAAAGCTTTTAATACTTTATAGTTAGGCACAGGATTTAACCGAGTCTGAAGTGAAATTGCAGTTTTCACTGTTAAACTCAAAATTTGGTCAAGTTACTACCATCTATCTAATGTTTTAGGATTATGTAACATTGTTGAGTACCATTTGATTATAGGTAAACAGTAGGAGCCCAGGGCTTCCTTGGTGGCTCAGATGGTAAATAATTGTTAAGGAGCAGGCTGTGGGTATCATTGTTCAATTCATTTCATGTGACGGAGGACAAACCTTATAATAGTGTGTACTTTGTCCTGGCGAAGGCTGAGAAGAATCAAATTTATAAATGAGGTTTTGAATTCATTTTTTTAACCTCCTGTGGTGCCCCAGTTTGTTAGAGTTTGTGTTAGAATGTAAATTGAGAACTGTTTAGTTTGAGAAGGACTTGATAGGAGAAAAATGACTGCTAAACTGAATGGTTTAGTTTGATTTATATTGCAGAAGTTCTTTAAGATGGATAGCCAGTTGGTATACTGTATATTGAGTAACAGTGATCTTGAGAACACATTTTAGTGAATGAGTATATTTAGTTCCAGGAAGTAATCTTAAATTTCTACATTTACTACATCTGATACCAGGATGCT
Organism: Bos mutus; assembly: GCF_027580195.1. Taxonomy (NCBI): domain Eukaryota; kingdom Metazoa; phylum Chordata; class Mammalia; order Artiodactyla; family Bovidae; genus Bos; species Bos mutus. The sequence goes on along the minus strand of NC_091629.1, from coordinate 49,251,423 downwards.
GCTTTATCAGTTTTATATATGCTCTTAAATCTAAAATTTTTTTTTTTTTACTGGAAAATACAGTAAAATCTAAAATTTTAATTTAAAAATTTGGCTTTGGAACCATTTTAGGTGTACCATTCAGTCAGTGTCAGTACTGACAAGCATATGAGGTGGAATCATACAATATTTGTCCTTTTATGTGTGAAGTAACACTTAGCATAATTTGATATCAGTTGTAATTAAGCAAAGCTAAGATGTGTGTGGGATTTACTATGTTGAAAACGGTACTTACTCATTGTAAATTGATGTGCATTTTGTCTTATCTAACTTGTAGGCAGAAAAAAACAGAGCTGCAGCAATGGCAAACAATCTACAAAAGGGAAGTGCTGGACCTATGAGGCTTTATGTGGGCTCATTACATTTTAACATAACTGAAGATATGCTTCGAGGGATTTTTGAGCCATTTGGAAGGGTAAGTCTCAAGTTTTTAAATGGATCCTAAATAGGTTCTTGAAACAAATGTAGCTGCATAATTTATCTGCTTTGTGATGTTTCTAAGACACTAATGTTAAGATGGGAGGGAGTGGTTCTATTAGAATTTTTTAAAAGTCAACCTGAATGATAAAATGTACTGTACATTGGAGCAAGAGGGTTTCCCCCCCTTGGTTTATTTTGGGATACTTTTCTTACTGAAAGTTTAGGAGTGTGTAATATAATTTTAGCATAGCACTATATAAGCTTCAGCTGTAAATGCAATAGTTTGACTTACATCATGAAATTAGTACTGTAATAGGTGCAGTGAACATCTATCATCTCATCCAGATACATTATTAAAGAAATAGATAAAGTTTTTTCTCTTGTGATGAGAACTCTAAGCCTTACTCTCCTTACTCTAAGCTTTACTCTTGGAGCCTTAGTTTATGACATATAGCTGTGTAAATATGTGTAAATAAAAATATAGCTGTGTAAGTTCTAGACATTGCATTTCTAGAACTTAAAACTGGAAGTTTGTACCTTATGACTACTTCAGTCTAACTCTTCTCCACTCATACCTCTGTTAGCCGCAAATGTAATGTTATTTTTCCATGAGTTTGTTTTTGAAGTACAGTTAAACTGCAACACTATTTTCCTGGTACACAGCATAGACTTTTTTGATATTTCTATATATTTATCAAAATAATCACCAGGATAAGTGTAGTTCTCATTTTAGAAGAATGTTTAGAATAAATGTTATCAGTAGGCTGGTGTGGTGGTGGAGGAGGATTAGTGGCTAAGTTGTGTCTGACTGTTTGCGACCCCATAGACTGTAGCCCACCAGGCTCCTCTCTGTGCGTGGAATTTCCCAGACAAAAATACTGGAGTGGGTTGCCATTTCTTTCTCCAAGGGATCTTCCCAACCCAGGAATTGAACCCACCTCTCTTATTTGGCAGGTGGATTCTTTATCACTGAACTACCTGGCTGCTCTGGATTAAACTTTTTGTGTGGCCATGAATAAAAATCTCAGTTCCTGTTGTACTTTATCCACTACTTAATCTTTATTGCTTTTGGATATATAGTTCATTGTTTTCTTTTGCTATCCCACTCAACTCCTTTGTTAAATTGTTTTGGGAAAAAATAGAGAAAGTGTTAGTCACTTAGTTGTGTCTGACTCCCTGCGACTCCATGGACTGTAGCCTGCCAGGCTACTCTAGCCATGGGATTCTCCAGGCAAGAATACTGGAGTGGGTAGCCATTTCCTTCTCTGGGAGATCTTCCTGACCTAGGTGGAGCCCTGGTCTCCTGCATTGCAGGCCCGTTTTTTGCCACCTGAGACCAGGTAAGGCCTAAATTGGGAAACCCTAAATTATTTTAAGTGTTAATAATGAGAACATTTGGCTGTTGATTTTTAAGTTTTCATGCTTCCTCTGTGTGGCTTGCTTTGTTGCAATATTGTGATGTAACTACAGTTCCTTCCTTTGTAATAACACAGTTCCCTCATTTAAGGTGCATAGTCACTATGTAGCAGATGCACAGAGTTGTACAAACTATCAACCGCATCCAGTTGTTATTTTTAATTATTCCAACATTTGTGGCAGTCCATTATGTCTGGCATAATTGCATATTAATGTTTGGTATATTTTAGCATAATGTGAAGGAAACATGTTGATTTGGTTTTTTAACATATTCTCCAAAGAATTTCAGATTGTGTTTTTTCCTAGGAAAGATTAAAGGTTGTTCCCCTGCTTAGTATGTTCCCAGGCCTCTGGAAAGAAGATATTCTGGGCATGAGGGATTTTTATGTTTTCGATTTCTTTCAGGGGAGACATTTTAAAATTGTACTTTAAGAAATTTTTTGCTCCTCCTTTTCACTTGCATAAATAATAATTATGGTTTTCATTTTTAGATTGAAAGTATCCAGCTCATGATGGATAGTGAAACAGGTCGATCCAAGGGATATGGATTTATTACGGTAAGCAGTTAACCATGATTAACATAATGACTTGAACTTTTTTTTTATCTGAGTAGCAAAGTGTAAAACTTGATTAGTTATTCATAGTGGGGAAGGGATAAAGTTACTATTTTCAAGTGGTTTAAATTAGTTTGCTGTTAGTGGCCAATTTTTAGTAGTTGAAAATATCTTCTCAAATGCAGAACTTCCAAGTACTTTGCTATCTTCTTGTTTATGGACAGTTTGTTTAGCCAACTCCTCATGTAATTGAAGGCAGTCACTTCTTCAGTTTGACTAGTGTGACCCAAGATGTTAGTTGCATTAAAGTCTTTTGGAATTCATTTTTACTCTTTAATATAGACATAATATGGTTTGACATACCATGACCAGAATTTCCTTAAGTAGCTGACCATTGAAACCCTGTCCTTGATAGGGTATGAAGTGGCAGCTGGAATAATTGTGAATAGAGGTGTCCTTTTAAAAGTAAACTTGTACTTGTAGTTAGTTCATTTAGTTTTGTACATTTGCAGTCCAATTACATGATAGCAATTTTTCAAATTATCATTTATCCCTGGAAAGTACTGGAAACACATTTTTAGTTTAAAATATAAATACTTGTCACCGTTGCCACCTTTATAGATAAAGTTTTAAAAATAGATCCCAGATTTTATCAGGAAATTACAATTGGATCTTATCCAAATTCAAGTAAAATTTAAACCTGTTCTGTACAACAGATAGCAATCTGTTGCATTGATTGCTTTAGTTTACATTTAGGTTACATTGATTACATTATGTGACAAGCCTGAGCTTGTTACTCTTATCATCCTTCCAGATGTAATTATTGAATATACTAGATTAATAAGTTGAGGTTTCTTTGCCTTGCATATAAGTAATTACCTTTTATCCCCCTCTCAATTGTATAGTTTTCTGATTCAGAATGTGCCAAGAAAGCTTTGGAACAACTTAATGGATTTGAGCTAGCAGGAAGGCCCATGAAAGTTGGTCATGTTACTGAACGTACTGATGCTTCCAGTGCTAGCTCATTTTTGGACAGTGATGAACTGGAAAGGACTGGAATTGACTTGGGAACAACTGGTCGTCTCCAGTTAATGGCAAGACTTGCAGAGGGTAAGTTTATCCTACTGTTGTGAATATAGTAACGAGAACCATAACTGTGCAAACAACTGGAAAAGCATGCAAACAAATGGAAAATGATTTTTTCTTATTTTGAGGTTGACTGTTTTCATTGAGCAGCACACATGGTTTCATAGGCAAAATCCTTTGCCTTTAAGTTCTAAAGTTCTAAGAATCTACTTTATGATGGTGCTTTTTGAATGCCACAACACGTTACAGGATTCCTTTTGTGTTTTATAATAATTAATACCCTTCTACTTTAGTTGCAGCGTTTACTCTATGTCCTGCTTGTACAGTTGGCCTTCTGTATCTGTAGGTTCAGTATCCTTGAGTACGGAGGGCAAACTGTACCACAGCTCTTTAAATATGGGATTTCAGCATTTGTGGAGTTTGACAACCAACGGGATCCTGGAAACATTCTTACCCACCTGGCTACCAAAGGGCCACTGTAATTTTTAAAAATTGACTTTGGTATTAAGCAATCAGAAAACTAGGATTTTCCCACTCTTAACGAAGCAGGAACATTAAGACCTATTCTTTTACAGGTACAGGTTTGCAGATCCCGCCAGCAGCACAGCAAGCTTTGCAAATGAGTGGCTCTTTGGCATTTGGTGCTGTGGCAGGTAGGAATTGAATCTTTTCTATTTGAAATCATTGTTTTTTTTCACCTAATTCGAAAATTTTCCAAATTTTTGCATTTAAAAGGACTTACTGAGAATTCAATTCATCAAGTACTTTTTTAACTTAGAAATTTCAAGAGTTAATGTAAGGAAACGGTGATATAGGACAGACTTAGCTACTGATCATAATCAAATGTCAGGGTATTATTGAACCCTGCATACCAGTTTGTTTTTAGTAGAAAGTGATGTAAATTGTTAAATCTTTAAATGTATCACTTTTGTTGAAAACCAGAAAGCTCCTATTGTTTCAAAGGAAAAATGTTTTATAATGTTTGAGATTAGAAAGTTTTATTTTAAAGGCCTTTAAATAAAGCTTTATTTTAAATAATTGAGTGCAGAAAAAACCGCTTTTCTAATTAGAACATAACTACAATTGACCCTTGAACAACACAGGTTTGAACTGCAAGGGTTATTTAGACATGTGCCTTTATTTTCAATAGTAAGTACTACTGTACCATATGATTTATGGTGGTTAAAAGCATGATTTTGGAAGGACCAAGGATATGGAGAGCCAAATAAAAGTTACATATGTATTTTAAGTTACTCAGATGGTTGGTGTCTCTAATTCCTTAAATGTGAAGGCCAACTGTATTTTGAGATTTTGACTTATAGAATGAAGTTCCTAGGGAGGTGAGGGGAAGGAAAAGGGAGTTGATAGTTTGTTACAATTATGTAACAATGGGCTTAGTTTATGAACACTTTGTTTTTTGTCTTTTTGTGGCTCAGTTACTTGAAATTAACCCAAATCTATTAGCTAAGATAACATTAAATTTTAATGTTAGAAGACTTGCTTGCAGAATATATGAGAGTAAACCATTGTATTGGACTTCAGATGACAAACACTAATCTAAGAAAGTATGGTCATTTTCAGTTACACATTGGTCCTATGATCTTATCTAGCTATAAAGTGAGACTCTGTCAATATGTAAAATATATAGGATCGTGGTACCACATCTGAATATAGGGAAAGTTCCATGTCGTTGCTTCATGATTTCCGTTTCAATTGAAAACCCATTAATTAAAGGAGACAAGATTATTTCTGCCTCTATATTATTATTTATTGTGGGCGCTTCTGTGTTTTCCTTTTTTTAGTTGAATATTTGAGAGCTTGTTTTCTCTTCAGCATCTCATGGTTCCTCTCAAACTGACTTAAATTTTGAAATCCGATAGGTAAAGTTCTTTATAAACAACCATGCTAGTGTATCCACATAAGAAAAATTGCAACTATTAAGCATTTCTGTAATTAAGAGTCATTTGGTGACTCCAGGTTTTTCTGTATTGTTTTGGTTTGACTTTTTGAACAAGTATTAGTCATTTCATTTCTTCATAGTGAACACGTAGTTATTGAATGCCACCTAGTGTAATTGAAGATACTAAATAAACCCATCACTGCAGAAATACATCGTAGTCTCTGGTTTTCAGTTACTGTTTTCTGAAAACATGTGTCCTCCTATTGCTTCCCATTGTTAGGTCATTTGAATAATTTAGAAAAATGCTTGATGATTTACCATAGTCTTGGTTTTTCGATAGAGGCTGATACCTTTAGGGATTTAATACAAAGACACACAATTCATTTTTTAAACAATCTTACCTTATATCCTGGGTGCTGTATCAAGTATATTGATTTGGTTTGTTAACAGTATCTTTGCCGAATTATAGATTCTCTGTGTTGTGGACGTTACTTCCCTCAGTTCTTTCTTCTGGTGAATGAAGAATGATTACACTTGCCTGGGCACATTTATTGTGTAGTTTACATTAAGGCTGATAATGCTAAACATCCATATGGGTTGCTTAAAAAATAGCCACATAGTTACCTATTTGTTATATTCCCACTTTTTCCCCCCACTTTTTATTATTTATTGATGTGCTGTACTTAATGAGTTGCTCAGTCATGTCCAACTCTTTGTGACCCCATGGACTGTATATAGCCTGCCAGGCTTCTCTGTTCATGAGATTTTCCAGGCAAAAATACTGGAGTGGGTTGCCATGCCCTCCTCCAGGGGATCGTCCCAATCTGGGGATTGAACCCAGGTGTCCCGCATTGCAGGCGGATTCTTTATCGGCTGAGCCACTAGGGAAGCCCATTGTTCATTGATAGATGAGTCTGTTTTCTTAGAACTTCCAATAAATTGCTATTCTGAATTAGTAATCACATATTTGCATAACTGGGTATATTTCTCTTGACTGTCATTAAAATTGTACACATTCGGTATTAAGTCGCTGAATGTTAATGTATTTGAGGGCCTTGGTCTCCTAAGTTCTTTAAAGCTGTTTTTTGAAACCCAAGAGTGGCCCATCCCTATATCAACGTGTCTTTTGTTCTGAAAGTATAATAGCTATTTTCTAAGATAAGTTCTTATCTTTATGAAACCCATGCTTTGTTTCCTAACTGGTTACAAATGACCTGAAGAATCATTTTTGAAATTTTGATTTATATACACTTAATATAGCATGGATTTCTGATGCTTATACATTTTTTCCCATTTTAGGAAAAAAAACAAATTGTGTTAAAATTTAAAGTTTATTCCTATGGTCATATCTTCAAGTTCCTTCAGTATACACCAGTTACATTTCTTCAACTCCCTGAGATGCCAATTTTGAGCACCTAGGACCCAGGTATTCTTACATCCCTGTATGACTTGGGCTGCTGATCCCTTTTCATTTTTGCCCATGTTTTATGATTTTCTATACTCAGCAAGAAACCCAGATAGTAATAAAGTATGCAACTGAGTCACATGTTATTGAAAATTAGGTAACGGAATCCAATTTCTTTGTTGTATTATTTTAAACTTAAAAAGATAGCTTAAATACTATGACATTCTGTTTACTATTCATATTTCTGTTTTCATTTGAAATTAAGAAAGCTGCAGCTTTCTCTTAATTTGCCTTCTCATGTAGAATTTTAATGATTATATATGAGAAAACTATATTAGAAATCACTATTATGTTCATTTTTAATAGAGACTAGATGCTTAAATTTTTCTAGTAATACATAGATTATAGTAAATCTAACTAGATTTCATTCATGCCTCATTAAATTTTCAAAATAGGCTAGGAAACCAGGCCTAACAAAACTATCACCTTCTGGGCTGGACATGACAATTTAAAACTTAAAGGACTTAAAAAATAGTATATACATATGGTTAGAGTAGTGTCACTACTTATTGACAGTGTTTGACATTTACTGTTGCAGTATTTATTCTTTTACTAGTAACTTTTAAATGTAAAATGCTTACCGACACTGATAGAATAATAAAAAGTTGAATAACCCAAGTACTTGGAATTGAATTCTCAAGATCAGGGTTTTCATGCATTTTCTGACCGGTGTGCTTCCCTTTCCCCATTTCCCATTATTCCCAAATGAATAGTAGTATAGTGGAATCCATTGAGATGTGAAAGAGTTATAGGACTAGGAAGAGAAAGGCATAAGTAAGTTTCCTAGGATAGGAGGAAAAGAAAAAGGCCCCAAAGCCTTGTCAATGAGGAATGGGGAAGGAGGTTTGGCTGCCAGGTTTTACTATAAGTTCGTTTTGATAAACCCTGCTACCATAGTCCTCTTTTATTAATGCTCTCCTGACATTTACCCTGTTAGTTGAGGCTCTTCATTGTTCCTGCACTGAGCTGTAGAATTCTCTTTTGTTATAGATTTGCAAACAAGACTTTCCCAACAGACTGAAGGTGAGTTGAGTTTTTTATTTGTTTTTTTTGTTGTTCGTTTGTTTTTAAAGTGGATATATAAATGTAGTATAAGACATAGTTGTGTGTATACATATATCATTATTATTGTAGTTTGTCTTTTTGGCCCAATTTTGTCAGAATGACATACAGTGTCATTAACCATAAGCTATCTGGTAATTCATACAAAGAAGGCCTAATATGCATCATTAGAGTTACATGGATAAAGATGGTAAATGTCTGTGCCTTTTTTTTTTTTTTGCTGTAACTTAGAGTTTTTTTCAGCTTTGTATGCTTATCTTTGTGTTCTCATTATAAGTTTTATATAGATATCAGACAATGAAACTTGTCATTTAAGTAGACAGGGAGTCTGAATTTAAGGTCAGGAATAACTTAACTCCAGTGATTTGCATTAACAAATCACTGATAGGATGCAACTTCCTGTTGACTCCCAATTTTGAATGTAATCTTTAGAATTATCTAGTATCTTTTTTTTTTTTTTTAGAATTATCTAGTATCATTTTAACGAATGCGAGTTTTAATTTCGTTGCATCATTTGTTGTTACTCCATTACTATAAACAGTACCAAGCAATGAGAAGATTATCCAGAACTAAGTTGCATGCAGATTTCAGAGTTTGAAACAGTTTATAAATAACCTGTTTTTTTCTTGGTCTTTATTATCAAGTAAATTCTGCCATTTTATAGAGTATTCTGTTACAGTAATTTGGAATCTTACAGGATATACTTTAAAGTCTTCTGAGTAAATCTGTATTATAAAGGTCTATCCTTATTACTCGACAGTCAGGAATTGAATGTGTATCTTTTTTGGCAAATGAGACAATTGTATTCAATCTTTTTTTTTCCTAACAGATTTTTGAAAGTAGAATTGGTGGATTTTCCTTAGCTATATATTTCTATGCTGAATTCGTTGTGTTCTGCATTCATCTAGGCTGAGCTGGAATATTTGCATCATACATTTTCTAGTATTTTTCAGTATTGATAGTCTATAATGACCTTGTAGTATTTTTTCCAAGCATACTACTTTGTTTTATGATAAGGTACACCGTGGGCTTCATTTTTTTTTTTTTTTTTTTTTGTAATACAGGCACACTTGCATCTTTAAATTTCTCCAGTAGAATTTGACGTTAGTTATTTCAGTATTTTTATTTTCATAGTTTTATGAAAGACAAATATTTGTTTATCAAAATAAAGAAGTGAAAAGCAGTTGTTATTCTACCAGAAATTTTTATGATGTATTCATGCACAGCCCTAATTTTTATTCAATGGAATATTTCTGATACTTCTCAGGTTATTGTTCAAGTACCATAATTTCTAATGTACTGTTTTATCCGTAGCTTTTTTTATTGTTGTTATGTATTGGAATGAAATTTGATCAAATATTATGATTACGGTGAGTTCTGTATCAGTTACTGGTAATGTTTTTTAAGTCACGTAAAAGCAATGGATCAAATGTCTTGGAAAATGCTGTCACTTCAAAATTAAAACCAATATTGGTTTAAATTTGCTCCTAAATATGAGTATCAGTAGTTTTTTTTAATTTTCAACAGTGACTATTAGAGATACATGTTACTCTTTTTAGTGTTTCAAGACTGTGAGACTTTGTTGTGGTAGATTTTATAGTCCCAGGATATTAAATCTTTAATAATCTTTAAATGCTTGGATGATTTTTATGTATATTATTTTTTAAATGTCATCCTTTCTTATAATGGTTGTATATTTATAAGAAAATATGTGACTATATATTCATGGGCAGATAACCTAACAAAATTTTTATTTAGATTTAGTCAGGATTTTAAAGATTGTGTTTTCATCACCCCCTGAGTATAAACTCTTAACAGTCAGTACTGTTTCCTTGAACTGTATTGATATTTGTCTAACTGAATTAATATTTGCTACACTTGAGGTTTAATTTCCCTTATAAAGATAAAATTCCCAATTTATTCAAGATCAATTATCTGAAATACTAAGTTGCCTCTGCTTTCTGGCAACATTTTAAAATAGAATGTTGATATATATGTTGATACTTGATAGCATTATCAAATATGGGGAATTAGTAAATGAACTGATGGCCCTATTTTCACTTGGGTCCAGTGGTTATATTTGGTTTTGTTTTATTCATAGGGATATACTCTGATGCATTTTCCATGAAACTAATTTCTGGTTTTTGGGTGTTTTTTTTTTTAGCTTCAGCATTAGCTGCAGCTGCCTCTGTTCAACCTCTGGCAACACAGTGTTTCCAACTCTCTAACATGTTTAATCCTCAAACGTAAGTAATTTACTTTGGTCGAGTTCAAAGGGTCTTAAATTATCTGTAACTTGTCTAAGTTACTACTTAGGGTGTTTCAACATATTTCATAGTTCAAGTATTGCTACAATTCTGGTCATTTTACTGCCGTTATTTTTATGCACATAACTATTTCCCTTGAATGTGTTAGTAAGGTTGGAATTCAGTTGAAAACTTTGCATTTTGTTTTCCATTTATACCTAGTAGTTTTTCTGTGAAGTTTGTATCAGTATTTAATTTGTATTAACAGGATAGTGTTCCTAATCCTGTGAAATGATGATAAACTTGGTATAAGTATCTTTTGAAAGATGTCAGTTAACCATTTTAAAAGGCCCATGATTTTTAAAATAGATTAGAATATATATTGTATCATTTCATCAGTTTGAGTTGTTCTAATGGACTTAATACTTTGTTACAGAGAAGAAGAAGTTGGATGGGATACAGAGATTAAAGATGATGTGATTGAAGAATGTAATAAACATGGAGGAGTTATTCATATTTATGTTGACAAAAATTCAGCTCAGGTATTTTAACTGTTACTTTCTTGTGTTTAATTTTCAAACATACTTGGGTTGTGGTTTTTCCTTAAAGAAGATAGTTACATGGCTAGTTTTGTGGATAATAAACTATTTTCAGTAAATTTCTAGGTACATATTAGCTAGTGGGGCAATTATATGGTTATAGAGCTGTTTTTGTACAGTCAATTTGAATAGTCCTATTGGTATCCATGTTGTATATATCACAGCACGTTAAATATTTTTTGTTGTATTTTAGGGCAATGTGTATGTGAAGTGCCCATCAATTGCTGCAGCCATTGCTGCTGTCAATGCATTGCATGGCAGGTGGTTTGCGGGTGAGTTTGACCTTTTTCTGAGTGATTTTTTTTTTTTTTTTGACGGTCTAAGTGAAGATGCTAATCATCATATCTATTTCTTTCAACAGGTAAAATGATAACAGCAGCATATGTACCTCTTCCAACTTATCACAACCTCTTCCCTGATTCTATGACAGCAACACAACTACTGGTTCCAAGTAGACGATGAAGGAAAAGATAGTCCTTTATGTACATAGCTTTTTTTCTTTCTTGAGAATTCATCTTGAGTTATCTTTTATTTAGATAAAAAATAAAGAGGCAAGGGTCTACTGTCATTTGTATACAATTCCTGTTACCTTGGAAAAATAAAAATGTTAACAGGAATGCAGTGTGCTCATTCTCCCTAACTAGCAAATCCCACTGTATACAAAGCTGTTCTCTTGTTCTGCCTTTTAAATGTACATGTAGAAAATTACATTAAGGATCTATAGGAATAGTTGTAGGGGAACAAATGTGCTTAACATAAAAAGGCAGACAGGGATGTAATATTTTTAATGTTTCAGAAGCCTAACTTTTTACACAGCAGTTACATTTCACTAATGTTGATATTTGGTTAATGGTTTAGCAGAGGTTTCTGGAATACCTAGTTTATGGAAATTCAAGACAGCTAAACGGGCTGTTTAACATGTCATCTTGCATTCTGATCAATTGGCAAGAAAAGGTTTCAAAAATACATTTCTGGATGGTATCTTTTCAATTAATGTATCTGTAAAAGTTTCTTTGTAAATATTATGTGTTCTGGTGTGTCATAAGATTCCAAACAAAATGATCCCTGCATTTCCTCAAGATGTTTAGTGACAGTCTGGTAAGCAAAGCAGTCTGAGCAAGAAATAGGAAATGCAGAAATAGGTTTTGTCTGGTTGCATATAATCTTTGCTCTTTTTAAGCTCTGTGAGCTCTGAAATATATTTTTGGGTTACTTCAGTGTGTTTGACAAGACAGCTTGATATTTCTATCAAACAAATGACTTTCATATTGCAACAATCTTTGTAAGAACCACTCAAATAAAATTCTCTTAAAAAGGCCACAAGAAATCTTCATTTTTGAGACGTTTTAAAGTCATAGAAACTTGGAAATTACAATAGACTATTAGTTTCTCTGACTTTTTTAGTTGATTCTTCAGAACTTAAGTGAAACTGTTGTCCTCAAGTTGTCCCTCTACATTCCTCTGTATTAGTTTTAATACACTTGTTATTTAGGATAGTGTATAAAAATTGAGGGATTTATGATACAAAGAAAAGCCAAACAGGTTTGCTCAGGCTTCAAATCTGGGCATTAAGTTTCTCCTGTGTTGTCTGGGCATTTTGGGCCAGGCGGGCTTCATTATTTAAATAATTGGGTAGATTCAAAGTGGTTTCCCAAATTAACTGCAGTTTTAAGCTTTAATTTCACTTGGGCAGCAACCCTTCCCAATTCATACTCTGAACTCTGCTTCAAGTTTTTGTATCTAGATTGAATCTGAGTAGGTGGTGCTACTCCTAGTTACACCTTCCAATATGGATTTCCTCACCTGATTTCTAAACCCTTAAAATTGTTAGGGATGAAGGACAAGTATTACAAATTTAGTCAGGTATCAAAATAACTGGTTTGACTTTGGAGGCATCACAGTTTTCTACCACCCCTTTTGAGAGATGTTTGTAATTTCTTTTCAATTATTTAACCTGGAGAAAAAAATTCAAGATAATCTTTATTTGTGAACACGGAGCCTCAGTTTTTGGGTAGCAGAGACATGACAACTTTTTTTTTTTCTCCAAACTATCAGTATCTTTGTAATTAAAGACTTTATTCTTGAATCAAGTACTAGCAGGTTTCTTTCTAGGGAACTGGGCCAGCAAAGGTAACTTCAGGTATTTAATCTCATGAAAACAGTTAACTACCATTTTTTATTGTTTTATTTGGCTGTGTAATGAGGCATCTTAGTTCTGGACCAGGGAGGGATTGAGCCCATGCCCTGAGCACTGGGAGTGTTGAGTCTTAACCCACACACCCAGGGTAGTCCCACCATTTTCTTAATGACAAATACTTGAGGGGCAACTTAGAACAGTATCAAGGAATATGTTGCCTGTACAGGTGAGGAGCACATCTCATGATGGAGAAACTACCTTAACAAGCCAGTTAAAAGGAGGGAGAGTCAGCTAATAAGTTTACATCCTCATTGATGACTGGTTAGAAAATCATCTGAGATGAACCTGTGTGAGCTGCGTGCCAGGTTGCTTAAGTTGTGGCCAGCTGCAAACTCAGGCCTCTGCCCATGGGATTCTCCAGGCAAGAGTAGGGTAGTGGGTTGCCAGGCCCTGCTCCAGGGGGTCTTCCCAACCCAGAGACTGAACCTGTCTCATGCCTCCTGCATCAGCAGGTGGATTCTTGACCGCTAGTGCCATCTGAACTTGTGAGGCTACAAAAGTGGTTTGAATTTGTTCTTTTCCTGATCAAGTCATATCTGAAGACAATATTTGGGTATACAACGTAATAGCACTGGAAATACGGCTGGTTAATCTTGCACTGTGACCTTGAGGAAATGTAGACTTAACAGTTTAAAGGTGAGAAACTAAGCATCAACCTTAAAGGGCTGAATAATAAGGATTTCCAAGAATCTATGAACAGTCTTAATGCATGATAAATCATTCCAAGTTTGGATTAACAGAGAAAGCTCTTGTGAAACAAGAAACCAAACCTCAGGCCACCTCCGAAGATCTTTAAGCAAGCTGGGTAACGGGCTTTGAGAGGAAAAAATGCTTCTAAACAGAAACTCCGAATACTCAAAGACTTGCTTTATTATAGTACACATGGGATGGAACTGGTGGGATGGGGTGGATGTTGTGGGCAACCACTGCCCTGATTAGCATCGGATGCCCATCCCGATGGCCATGAATGTGCCAAAGGTGCCGCCACTCTGCATCATGGTTTTTCCGATGCCGCCCATCAGCTCCCGACCCCGCATTCCGATCCTGAGGGAGGAGGAAACCAAGATGGGGCCACTTGAGAACAACAATACAGGGAGGAGCATTAACCCTTTCCAATTCATAATCAGGCACTGCTGAAGTCTGGCAGGACATTATTACCTCTTGACACATGGAGTGAGTAATGCTAAGGACAAGGATCCATTAGGATCTCTGGGCAACTGACGGGTTTGTGGGAGGCAACAGAAGCAGTATAAAGTACAGAAACAGGGAAATCATTTTTGGGTGCTGGTTTTGCCTCCAGGGTATACATGATCCAATACAACATTTTTTAGATGGTGTTAAAACAATGATTGGGGGCTCAGACCTGGGGTCAAGAACTACGTGCAATTTACAGGCTGTGTCAAGTGTATAATGAGGCTCTTAACATTCACAGCAGTGTTGTGATAACAGGGCATTCACTGACAGTAGACGCTCGGTAAACGATAATTTATTTACCAGGAACAATAGCATCTTTTATGTGTGAAAACTAGAGTGTAGAGTTTATCTGCTTAATTTCTACATCCTGTTCCCAGTGCAGTGAAATTAAGTTTGTTTCGCCATGAGCCTAACAGGAGTAAAACAGAACAGCCATTTATTGAGCACTTAATATGTGCCAGGTTCTCTGTTAAGTGTGGTCTGATTTGAGCTTAGAATTCTACATGATGTAGAGGTTTACTGACCTCATTTCTACGTGAAACCCGGGCTCCTACTTGCCTAAGGTTACAGAATAAGGGTCAGAAAGCAGTTTGAATCAGAGCTCGTATTCTCAACCATTTAGATTATCAACTGTCCTCCCAGACTGAAGGTGCTTAGGAAAATAGTCTCGTTCGTTACAGGGCAGAGACAGAACTGGAAAGTAGTAAGCTCTATTCGGGCTGTAGGCCGAGAGCTGTGGGCTGGGAAAATCAGGTAGTCCCCAGAGATCACCGCCCGCGCCCCTCACCTGAGACAGGAAAAGGTGCCGAAGAGCGCCCCCGCCGCCATGCCCACGGCGCAACCCATCACGAAGCCCATCTTCACGCGGTCGAAACAGCTTGGCTGGGACTGTCCATAGGGACCCACGGCCACCGGCATCTGCGGGGTTCGAAGGTTAGGGAAGTGTGGGCCTAGCCGCCAGCCCGAGACTCCAGCAGAGGCCAGAGGAGGTGCGATAGGGAACCGGCCCAGGGGTTCTGGGAAATCCGAGAAAGAAAAGAAGGGTGTAGCCCGACTCCATCACCCACTGTGCGTTCGAGTCCCCGCGCCACGGTGCCCCCACCTCACCTCGTTCGTGGCTTCGGTCGCTCAGATCTACGTCTTACACGGAACGCGAGCTGGTGCGCACTCCAGATCCGAGGAAGCGCTTCCGGGGCGCGGAGTAGTACTTCCGGGATCCTGTAGCTGAGGACTGTAGCGGCTTCGGGCGGGGGGCTCTGCCACCGGGACCATGCTGCTGCGAACCGCTTGGAGGCGGGTGGCCACGGCCGCGCCCGCGGCTCCGGGGCCGAGGGCCAAGCCGCCCATTCGGGGGCTGCGCCTGCGCGGTACGCTCGGGGGCCCGCTCGCCGCCACCTTCCTGGAGGCGCGGAACTTTCTCCTGGGCTAGGCGACTTACCTGCATATTCAGGAGTCTTCCTCTTCCGCTACCCCGACCCTCTGACCCTTCCTCTTGACTGCATCCCTCAGGTTTTCTCATACCGGCTCTCTGAACCGTTGACTTCGCCGCATCCCCCCACCCGCACTTCACATCCTGCACCGCAGGCCCTCAGAGCCCTAAAACTCGGCCATCGGACCTCTCCTGACCCAATTGTAGAGATGCTAGTGGTCCAGCCAGTAACCTCTGAAGGAGATCTTACCTACCGTCTCCACGTTCCTTCTCAGGGGCTTTGCCCTTTCGGAGATTTCCTCACTCCAACGACGCAATTTGAATGTTGTCTCAGCACCCTACCCTAAGAACCCTGTCTCTCTCCCTTACCTCTTTTTTTACAGTTTGCTCAACTTTTCCGATGTTCTGTTTCCTTTTGCGTTGAGATTCGCTCAGCATCGCTTAAACTTATGTCACCTCCGTCCAGCCTTTCCATTCTGTTGTTTGGGATGCCCTGTGTGCAGAGTTGGATCCTCTCTCACCTGGCCCCTCCGTTCCATTTTTTTGTCAGGCATAGACCTTACTCCCCAGTCTGCTGTTGCCTCTGATGCAGCCATTGCTCTGGAGGCGGAGTCAGTGCTGCGACCTCTGTACATGGATGTGCAAGCTACAACTCCTCTGGTAAGGATGGAGGGGCAGCTTTCCCTGAGCTGTTTAGTGGAGTTATACTGTAGAAGTGGCAGTACACAGAAATGGCTGAATCCCTGTAGAGGTGAGAGCCATTGAGAAGTGTGTGCTGGGAAAGCAATGAGCCAGGAGACTGGAGGCTTACATTGTAGTCCACTAGAAGTGTCTTTACGGCTTACTAGCTATTGATCTTGGTCAAGTCACTTCATTGCCGGCACTCTCCTAGTAGTTAAAAGCATAGGGTCTGGAATTACTGGACCACTGCTTACTATACGCATTTGGGCAAGAATTAAATAGGTTAAAAGATATAAAGCAGCCCTTAGAATAGTGCCTGGCACATGATGAGCACTGGAATATTAATACACGTTTTCATCAACATCCTCTCCTAGATATCACATTGCTTGGCAGTGAAAACACCTACAGACACAACTGTCAGGAAAAAGCAGTGTTTGTAGATTATCTGAGGAGATGGTAGAATAAAATGATTTAAGACAGATTGGGAAAAAAAAGACAGATTGGGAGGAGAGTGTATTAAGATAATATTTGGTTAGAACCTGAGGGGATGGGAGAATGTTTGAGGCCTAATCTAGGCAGGGTCTGAAGGATTGGGGGTGTGTTGAGGCAGGTTGGGTAGGTCAGGGGATGGAGTGGGGCCCGAGTTAACTATGGGCTCAAGGAGACTGGTCTGTTCTGTTTTGTCCAGGACCCTCGGGTGCTTGATGCCATGCTCCCTTACCTAGTCAACTACTATGGAAACCCACACTCCCGGACACATGCTTATGGCTGGGAGAGTGAGGCTGCCATGGAATGTGCTCGCCAGGTTAGTACAGAGGACTCTAGGAAGTTCTGATGTCAGAGGTTTCAGTGACCTGTGGGTGGCTTTTTTTTTTTTTTTTTTAGTATCTGTGGGTGAAGGTGGAAATGGTTTGGGGCTCTCTCAGCAAGAGATTCAAAGGACAGGCCTTTGGAGTCCCTCTGAAGGCATTCGATTAGTTTCCACATTTCCTGGCTAACTGACCTTTGTTATTTTGTTATCTGACTTCTCGAAGCTTCAGTTTCCTCACATTGAAAATGGAGGTTGAGGGGAGTCCAGTGGATAGAATTCTGGGCTTTCGCTCCTGGGGGTCTCGATTTGATCTCTGTTCAGGAACTAAGATCCAGCAAACTGTGTGGCATGTCCAAAAGAAAATGGAGATTGTAGTAGTTCCTACTCCTTAAGGTTTTGGGGTGGATTAAATCAGACAATACTAGTGATGTGTTTGTAGACATGATGCCTGTGCACACTAAGAACTCATAAGTGCTTTTTCAAAAACACCAAAGTTGTTATTAATTGGATTTGGGATGTAGTTGAATATATCCCTTTGTCTGATCCTAGTGGGTACAGAACTGCTTCTTGAGCAGTTGACAGATTGCGGTTCAGCTCTTCATGCTCCAGACTGCTGTCTTAGTTGTCACCACAGCCCCATTCCTGCTGAGGAAACTAATGCTCCTTATTTCTGCTTCTTGTCTTGACTTGCAGCAAGTAGCATCTCTGATTGGGGCTGATCCTCGTGAGATCATTTTCACTAGCGGTGCTACTGAATCCAACAACATAGCAATTAAGGTAAGAGAACCAGAAGGCATATCTGGGCTTTCCTGACCTGGGAGATGGTTTCCTGCCATCAGTTAGGCTCATGTGTCTTTCCCAGTCACCCACCTTCATCATATCATGAAAAAAGACACAGACACATCACCCTTTTTCTAATTTGTTGCTTCCTTCAGCCCTGTGTAGTTGACTGTATCTAAAGTTTGCTCCTGGTGAACTGAATTCAGTCACGTAGTTGGATAGGAAAGGAGGTGGCTCTTGGGTCATCAACCACGTGGTGTTTTGGATGACAGCTACTTCAGAGGATAAATGGTGACTCAATCCTTTTTCCCATCCTTTAGATCTACTCACAATGAAGTCCAGAATACACTCGTAATTGAATAGATTTCTCTGCTTCTTATTACCAAGTTTACCCTTATATCTATGATTTCAGGGCTGCCTTTTTCTCAGCCTTCCTTTTCTCTCCAGTGAGATCTGTTTGCAGCAAGTTCTTCCTGTTTCTTTAGATGTCCCTGTTTTTAAGTCCTGGTTGCCTAGGTGCTGTCTGAAGACATTTACTTAATCACCTGTTCTGAGATTAGTCACTCTGTCCTTGGGACGTCTTTGATGCTAACGAAAGTAAAATTCCACTCTCAGTAATCATGTCAGTGTTTCATAGAACATAGTCATGCCTGACTGGGGCCTGGTTACCAGGGTCACTTGTGTAAATACCAAGGCTCTGATAAATTGTGGGCTGCTGTAGGTTCAGTGCTGGCTCTATCCCCTCTCATCATGGTCTCTCACCTGTGTTGCCAGTATTGTTTTTTCTGACCTTGGACTCTGTAGGAGGCCTAGGCCTGGGCCAGGTTCCAGAGTCATCAGCACTCACCGGATCCTGTTAACAGGAGTGTCCTTCCTTGGGACTGCAGAGACCTCAGAGCCATGCGTGTGGTCTCTTCAAAGATGAGGATGGTTTCTGGAATGGGGAGCGTTTTCAAAACTTTGAAAATATTTGCTTTGAAAGCTTCCACAGATTCTCAGACCTCAAGGTCAAGGATTGCTAAGAGTGGTTGTGACCGTTTTCCCCTTAGACTCCTGGATGGGTAAATATCTGTCTGCTGGTAGAGGATTCAACATTCTGGGTAACTGAGATAGGAGGAGGGGGAGGGACCTTTTAAATGTTTTCATTTTTATGTTCCTTGTCCCTAAGAACATTTTTATGTAGTCATAATTTTGGCCTAATTAGTTTCATATTCTGCTTTTAACATAGTACCCTGGGAGGGGTGGGGTTGCACCTTTTATTTAAGTTTTTTAAGGAATTCATGTATATGCAGTGAAATTTTTTTAACCCTATGGAAAGATTTATTTATTAATTTTTACCAGAGTATAGTTGCTTTACAATGTTGTGTTTATACTGTACAGTGAAGTGAATCAGCTATAAATACACATATATCCCCTCTTTTTTAGATTTCCTTCCCATTTAGATCACCACAGAGTACTGAGTAGAGTTCCCTGAGCTATACAGTAGGTTCTTATTATATGGAAAGGTTTAAACTTGAGTGTAGATCTTCCATTTCCTCGTCCCTACCAAAGAGACCTCAAGTCTGTTTAGTATTGTTCCAGAAAACAAATTGTACACACATATGCGTTTGCTTTTAATAGTTTCACATATTGTAGCATCCACATTTATTTTTCCATAGCCAATAATAACATATGTTTTTCCATTTTAAACTCCATAATATTTAATATACCTACGTTATTTTTCATGGAGTTGTATTATTGCAGTTTACTCTTTATTCCTCTATTGTTGGATGTGTTTAATCTCTCCATTTTTTTTAAGGATTGTGAATACAATGAAAGCATATTTTGTCTCTATAGTATCATCTATGCTTTGAAATATTTCCCTAAATTCCCAAAAGAGGAGTCACAGTAAAGAGTGCTAATACAGCTTTTTAAAAAATTTATTTATTTTTTAATTGAAGGATAGTTGCTTTGCAGAATTTTGTTAATACAGCTTTTAAGACATCTTTATAAATAATTCTCTGAAGAGTTTGTAGTGTAAGTACTGCCATCAGCAAGGAATGAGTATATGAGTTTTACTTCTACACTGCCAGCTTTAGGTATCAGTATCACCATATTTATATGTTTTGTTGTTTACACAGAAATAAAACATATATACCCTACCATGTGTAAAATAGATAGCTAGTTGGAAGCTGCTATAATAGCACAGGAGCTCAGCCCCGTGCTCTGTGATGACCTAGAGGGGTGGGATGGGGGTGGAGTGGGAGGGAGGCTCTAGAGAGAGGGAATATATGAATGTTGTTGTTTAGTCTCTAAATTGGTCTGACTCTTTGCAAACCCATGGACTGTAGTCTGCCAGATTCCTGTGTCCATGGGATTTTTTTAGGCAAGATACTGGAGTGGGTTGCCATTTCCTTCTACAGGGGATCTTCTTGATCCATGGATCAAACCTACTTCTCTTATACTGGCAGATGGATTCTTTATCACTGAGCCACCAATTCCTGCTGATTCATTTGTAGTACAGCAGAAACTGTTACTAATACAACATTGTAAAACAGTTATCCTCCAATTAAAAAAAAAAAGAAATAAATGAGAAACACTTTTCCTGGGATACAAGGATAGGGATGTTTTCCATTTTCCATCTATGATATAATAAAAAATGTATTTGGTCTTTGTTCTCTGTTCCTAGCACAGGGCTTCAAAAACCCTTGTAGTTTCCTGAATACTAGGAATGTCTTTGTTATTCATAATAAGCCCCCTTGGACCATAATGTGTTTCTGGTGATGAAGTGATTCTTGGTGGGCCCTTAGATAGTTTTAAGATGTAGGCTGGTCACTCCAGAAGGACGAAGAAGATGTGATTAGAGGGTTGTAACTTTGATCTGGGGAAGAAAGGGGGTTGGAGATTGAGTCTAGTCATATGGCCAGTGATTTAATCAGTCACGCCTGTGTTATATGAAACCACTGTAAAAACTGGAAAATGAGGGGGAATTCCCTGGTGGTCCAGTGGCTGGGACTCCATGCTCCCAATGCAGGGGGCCCAAGTTCGATCCCTGGTCAGGGAACTAGGTCCCACATGCCACAACTAAGACCCCAGTACAGCCAAATAAATAAATAAAAATAAATATTAAAAAACAAAACAAAACTGGGAAACAAGAGTCAGAGGAGCTTCCAGGTTAGCTAACATGTGGATGTCCTGGCGGGTGGCATGCTTGATGCTCTGAGCCCTTCCCTGCCTCAGACCTCATCCTGTGCAGCTCTTCCGTTTGGCCATTCATGGGCTCTATCTTCTGTGATAAAGCTATGATAGTAAGTGTAGTGTTTTCAGTGAATTCTGTGAATCATAGGGGATTACTGAATCTTAGGGGGCTATGCATCACCAGCTCAATGGACATGAGTTTGAACAAACTCCCTGAGATAGTGAAGGACAGGAAAGCCTAGAGTTTTGCAGTCCATTGTGTCACAAAGAGCTGACTTAGTGATTAAACAACAACAACAAGGGGGCTGTGGGAGGTCTTTTATTTGTAGCCATCTGGGGAAATATGGATGGGGAGCTTGTGACATCTAGGCCTCACAGCTGGCATCTGAAGTGGAGGCAGACCTGTGAGACTGAGGCACTTAACCTGTGGGATTTTCACTAGTGGGATAGTTAGTGTCAGAATTAAGTTGAATTGTAAGACACACAGTTGTCAGAGAATTGATGTTGGGCCATACCGCCCTTATCCACTTACTCAAGTCACTGCTGTCTCTCTGAGTATATTCTTCATTTTTCCACCACCACCAACTTCTAGGGAGTGGCCAGGTTCTACAGGTCCCGGAAAAAGCACTTGATTACCACACAGACAGAACACAAATGTGTCTTGGACTCCTGCCGTTCACTGGAAGCTGAGGGCTTTAAAGTCACCTACCTCCCGGTGAAGAAGAGTGGAATCATTGACCTGAAGGTAAGAGGGCATGATAGGGGGAGCCTGGCTTCAATCTATAAAACTGTCTCTTTAGCCTCAGCTGGAGCTTGAAAGACTAGATCTAATGGTGAGGGAGGGCTTTAGAGAAATAGGTCTCTCAGTGGGACCCAGAGTATGTTCTCCTTGAGAGGGCACCATCTTCCTTTTGTCTGGAGGATTTGTTTCTCAGCTTAGTTGGTGCTTCCTGGTCTGTGTGAGAGCCACTGACCATGTATGCAGGATGCCAGAGACTATCACTCACCGTGGGAAAGCTTTGGCCTCCTTCACCCTTCACTGATGTTTCTCATCCTTCAAAAGGGTAGGTGTAGTTTTGTGAAGAATATTTCCCTTTGGGACCCGTATAGATGTTTTTAAATTTTATTTATTGATTCATTAATTTCTGGCTGCGCTGGGTCTTGGTTGCCTTGTGTGGGTTCCCTGTAGTTGTGGTGCACAGGCTCCTCACTGTGGTGGCTTCTTTCGTTGTGGACGATGGGCTCTAGGTGCATGGACTCAGTAGTTGCAGCACATGGGCTCAATAGCTGCAGCTTGAAGGCTCTAGAATGTGGGCTTAGAAGTTGTGGTGCACAGCTTAGTTGCTCTACAGCACGTGGGATCTTCCCGGACCAGGAATCGAACCCTTATCCCCTGCATTGGTGGGCAGATTCATATCCACTGTGTCAGGAAAATCTGATTCACAATTTTCAAAAGGTATATTCCATTTATAGTTATTACAAAATATTGGCTATATTCCCTGTGTTGTACAATATATCCTTATAACTTATTTTATACAGTTTTTGCCTATTTTTATTTTATTATTTTAAAATTTTGGGCTGCACCCTGTAGCATGTAGGATCTTAGTTCCTTAACCAGGGATCAAACCCACACCCCCTGCATTGGAATTCTTTAACCACTGGACTGCCTGGGAAGTCCCTTATTATTTTTATTCCAACAGGTTTGTTTTTTTTTTTTTTGCTGCACCTTGAGGCATGTAGGTTCTCCGTTCCCTGATCAGGGATCCAGCCATTCCCTTTATTTTATTTAATGGCTTTTTACTTCTTTGCTCTGTTGTGTGCCTGTGCCTATTTTTCCACTAGGCTTAGCTTCCTGAACTTGGGGAGTGCATATTTTCTGTATTTTCATTTCTCGTAATACTTAACATAATGTCTTTCTTTCACTCTCTACTATTTATTGTGTCATAGTGCCAGGCACTGGGGATAAAGGGACGAATAAGACAAGCCTAGTCTGTGCTTTCAAGGAGCTTATATTCTAGTGAAAGGACAGGTAACATGTAAACAAATGTATAAATAATTATGAATTGGGATATATACTATAAAGGAAGTAAAGAAGAAGCTGAGAGAAATGAAACATTGAGAACTTCCATTAGACCAGTGTCAGGGAAAGCATCATAGATGCTGGGAGGTTGATTACTAGTTTCTTTAGGATAAATGTTTCCGTCAGATGTGGTCCCTATGTCAATGTTAATAGTAACCTTGTTTTTTACTACTTATTTTGTTCTTTGCCACTTACTCTGACAACCTTATGTAGGAAAGGCTCCCCCTCTTTTTTTTTAATGAAGTTTTTAATTTTTAAATTATAGATTCTCATGTAGTTGTCAGAAGTAATATAGACAGATCTCATGTATCCTTTATTCATTTCCCTTAATGATAACATCTAGCAAAAGTATAGTATAATATTACAACCAGGATATTGATGTTGATACAATCTCCTGGTCTTGTTCTGATTTCCCTGGTTTTACTTGTACTCACTTGTGTGTGTGTGTTTAGTTCTATGCATTCTAGTTTCATCACATGTGTAGGTTTATGTAACTATCACCACAGTGATGCCTTATTTTTTTTTTCTAAATATGTATTTAGTTTTGGCTATGCTGGGTCTTCATTGCTGCCTGGAGGCTTTCTCTAGTGGTGAGCGGGGGCTACTCTAGTTGTGTTGTATAGTCATCTGATTGCAGTGGCTTCCCTGCTGCAGAGCACAGACTCTGTGGTGTGCGGGCTTCAGTAGTTGAGACATGTGGGCTCAATATTTGTGGCTCGAGGACTCCAGAGAACAGACTCAGTAGTCGTGGTGCATGGGGTAGTTGCTCCATGGCATGTGTGATCCTCCCGGACCAGGGGTTGAAGCAGTGTCCCCTGCATTGCCAGGTGGATTCTTAACCACTGGACTACCAGGGAAGTCCCATGGAATTCTTTTAAAACCACTAATTTGATCACCATTTCTTTAATTTTGTCATTTCAGTAATGTTATGTAAATGAAATGTTAGTAATATAGTGTGTAACCTTTTGGGATTGGCTATTTTCGCTTAGCATAAGTCTTAGGCGAATCGTTTAAGTTGTCGCCTGTCTCTGTAGTCTGTTCCTTTTTGTTGCTGAGTAGTAGTCCACAGAATGGAAGTACCACAGTTTCTTTAGCCATTTCCCTATTGAAGGACCTCTGGCTTGTTTTAGATTTTGGCTATTAAGAGTAAAGTAATCATGGTCATTTATAGGTTTCTTATGTGAATTTAAGCTTGCATTTCCCCAAGGTAATGCCCAAGAGTGCAGTTACTGGGTCATATGGTAATTTCATGTTCAGTTTTATAAGAAACCAAAGCTGCCAAACTGTTTTCCAGTGTGGTTGTACCATTTTATATTCCCGTCAGTAGTGTATGAGTGATTCGGTTTCTTTGCATCCTAGCCAGCATTTTGTGTCATTGCTATTTTAATTTTACTCACTCTTGTAGGTGTGTAGTGAAAGGCCCCTGTTCGCAACTAAGCTTGCTTACATTCTGAGTTAGAGACGACTCTGTTCATACTATATGGTCTCTTTACTCCTGATATTCTTAGGAACTAGAGGCTGCCATCCAGCCAGATACCAGCCTGGTCTCAGTCATGACTGTGAACAATGAAATTGGAGTGAAGCAGCCCATTAAGGAAATAGGTAAGTATCATGGGTGGACCCTGATGCTTGCCCAGCACTGGGATCCATCTGAGGAGCAGGACTGGACTAGGAGCTGAAAGACTATATAGAGTGCAATAAGGAAACCTAGGGAAAGAGGGCTTCAGTTCCTTGTTCAAGGACATATTGTAAATGGCACAGCTAGTATTTGAACCCAGGTCTTATACCACTTGAGCTTCCCAGATGGTGCAGTGGTAAAGAATCTGCCTGCCAGTGCAAGAGACGCAAGAGCCTTGGGTTCGACCCCTGGGTTGAGAAGATCCCCTGGAGGAAGAAATGGCAACTCATTGCAGTATTCTTGCTGGGAAAATCCCATGGACAGAGAAGCCTGGGGGGCTACAGTCCCCGTGGTCATAGAAGAGTGGGACACGACTGAGCACACATGCACTGCACTGCTGTCCTTTTCATTTTACCGCAGCTGGTGCAGAAAGCAAAACAAAGAACCTCCACCTTTTTTTCTCTTCCTCTTTTAACTTTTTCGTTTTAGAACATCTGTTCACTGTGCTCATTTGGAGCCAGAGACATGTACCCCGTAACTTCTTAGGTACATTAGCAAATAGATCTATTAATTTTTGCTTCTTTTAAATCAATAAGGATCTAAAAATTAATCTGGTATATTGAAAGGCCAGTGTTAATGAGGTAGGAAGAGTCTTATGAATCAGAATATTGGATGTATTTTGATTTGATGCTTTGTGCTTTTTTTTTGACCACCATAACTTTTATTATTTTTGTAAGTTGGACTGTAATTGCTTTACAATGTTGTGTTAGTTTCTGCTGTACAATGAAGTGAATCAGTTGTATGTTTACATATGATCCCCTCTTTCTTGGACCTCCCTCTGACGCCCCTCCCCCCAACCATCCCACCCATCTAGGTCATCAGAGAGCACCAAGCTGAGCTTCTTGTACTTTACATTGGTTCCCGCTAGCTATCTATTTTACAGGTGGTAGTGTATATGTGTCAATCCTAATCTCTCAATTAATGGACATTATGTGGAATCTAGAAAAATGGTACAGAGGAACCTATTTCCAGGCTAGGAGTAGAGATGCAGGCATAGAGAATGGATGTGTGCACTTGCCCTTATTTATTCTAGTCAAGGACACGAGAGCTGAGAATGAGAGAGAGAGAGAGAGAAAGAGAGAGAGAGAAAGAGAGAAGTGATTTACTACGTGGCTAGGGCCAATACCAGATGTAATTTTGCCTCAGAACTCATAGTATATTATAGGACCACTGCCAGGTTACTTCCTAACATTGTGTTCTGGTTCTTCCCCTCTATTGTTTTCTCAGGGCAGATTTGCAGTTCCAGAAAGGTGTATTTCCATACCGATGCAGCCCAGGCTGTTGGAAAAATCCCACTTGACGTCAATGACATGAAAATTGATCTCATGAGCATCAGTGGTCACAAAATCTATGGTCCCAAAGGTACTAGCCCCTCCTAGATTTCCTCCTCTCTGCACCACCCAACCCTTTGACAGGTGTTCCTGAGATTCATTTGGGACTCTCACTGCTCTCAGAGGAAGAGTGCTCTGCAGAATGCAGGTGTCATTTAATAATAGCCAGGAACAGTTGCCTATTTGCAGATTCTAGCAGTTACTATAAGCAGTCCATCCTTCACTGGTCTCTTTAGAAAATCCTTTCATGTAGATGTTAATTCGGTTGAGGAACAAAGGTTTTGTCATATCAAATTAGCTTGATAAGTCCAGTTATCTTGTCTAATCAACTGTGATTTGCAGATCAATATTCTTTTTTTTTTTTTTTTTTGACTGTGTGGCATGTGGGATTATAGTTCCCTGACCAGGGATTGAACCCATGGCCCCTGAAGTAGAAGCCTGGAGTCCTAACCACTGGACCTCCAGGGAAGTCTCAGATCAATATTCTTTGAGTCCTTTATTCCCTCGTGTTTTGCTTTAGCCTTAGGGGAAGATTGTATGGGCTTTTATGTGTTTTGGTGTTTGTTCCTAGCTTTATTAGTCTTTGCTCCTGTTAATCTCTCAAGGTACTTGTCTGTGTCCTATGGTCCTATTGGCATAGGAATATTTTCCAGCTGGAATTCTGCCTTTGCATGCCAGCCTTTGGGAAGAGACTGTTGTCCTCTGTTTTATGGAGGTAGCCATCCAAAATGAACAACTCTTCCTCTCTTTCCTGGGTGAGGGCCTGTGGTGGTTGGTTATGCCAGTATGCTTTCTGTGTCTGCAGGGTGTGTCATCCAGATGGACACCCTATGGGAAAAGGTGTGATAATTCCTGAAAGTACATAAGATGGCTTCTTCTAAAGCAGTAGTCCCCAGCCTTTTTGGCAGCAGGGACCAGTTTCATGGAAGACAGTTTTTCCATGGACCAGGGATAGGGGGCAGGATGGTTTCAGGATCCAAGTGCATTACATTTAATGTGGACTTTGTTTCTGTTATTAGTACATCAGTTCCACCTCAGATCATCAGATATTAGATCCCAGAGGTTGTGCTTCCAGAGGTTGTAAACAGTGTGTTTTTAAGTTAATTGTTTTTAAAAGCTCAACAGTCATTCTATCTTTAACTAAAATTGGCTTACTGGCTTTTATTGTAGATAAATTTGTTTTAATAAAACTAATTAACTCATATTGAGCAGAAGCTCTGTTCAGCACTAAAATGTATGCAAGTATCCCTCACTATCCAAACTCTTGCTTTTTGGACTCAGAATCTAAATAGATTTAGACGACATGGTAGCCCTCACTCTCCAGATGTAGTGTCTGAGCCCTTACTCTCTGAACTTGGGAACTGCAGAGACTCAGATAGTGTCAGATACCTGAATATGATTTTATTTTCATGGGGAAATGGAATATGTCTTAATAAATGCAGTTTGGTACATCCTGCATTAGTGTCCCCCACCCCCAACATTTTTTATTTTGAAAATTTTGGAGCTAACAGAAAAGTTGAAAGAATTTTTTGACCCCTTTGGAAAGTGATATTTTGTTTCATCTGCCTTTTCCTTTTTCTCTTTTTTTGTAACAAACTTTGTTTCCCAGGGGTCGGTGCCATCTACATTCGCCGGCGGCCCCGTGTGCGTGTGGAGGCCCTGCAGAGTGGAGGGGGGCAGGAGCGGGGTATGCGGTCTGGGACAGTACCCACACCCTTGGTGGTGGGGCTGGGGGCTGCGTGTGAGGTGGCACAGCAAGAGATGGAGGTATGGGGAAAGCAGTTCCCTCCCACAAATTCTTCCCCTGTGCTGGGTCTCCTGTTTAGCAGCTTCTTGGCATGACTGGGTCAGATCTTTGCCAGAAGAGGTGGTTTAAGAAAACCGCCTTTCTCTGAGTGCTGCTGGCATCCTGTTCTGAGGGAGGTGTCGTCGTTGCTGTTTAGTCACTCGGTCGTGTCCGACTCTTTGCGATCCCTTGAACTGCAGCCCATCAGGTTCCTCTGTCCATGGGGTTTCCCGGGCAGGCATACTGGAGTGGCTTGCCATTTTCTTCTCTAGGGGACCTTCCTGACCCAGGATCAAACCCGCATCTCCTGCATTGTAGGCGGATTCTTTGCTGCTGGGCCAGCTGGGAAGCCCTGAGGGAGGTCTTATGGGCTCCAAATTCCAGGTGCTTTACTGGAACCACGTGTCCAGTATTTGAGCACCTCTGTGCTCACTGCTGTGGATACAGTGGTCTCCATGAGTAACACAAGACCATAGATGGTTAAATGCACAGTCACTTCTGGGCACAGGGTAGGGTTCCTCATCCTTTATGTCTCTGAGCTGTTAATGGTCACTATGCTTAGTCCTCCCTTGCCTGCTCCTCAGTATGACCACAAGCGAATCTCAAAGTTAGCTGAGCGACTGATACGGAAGATAATGAAGAGCCTTCCAGATGTGGTGATGAATGGGGACCCTGAGCACCATTACCCAGGTATGGTTGTGCCCATTCTGTCCTCGCCTGGAAAAGCCCTAGACTCTGAGCCTCCTCTCACAGTAGTTCTCTCTTTCAGGCTGTATCAACCTCTCCTTTGCGTATGTGGAAGGGGAGAGTCTGTTGATGGCACTTAAGGATGTTGCCTTATCCTCAGGGAGGTGAGTTGGACTGGATAAGCAGGGTCTGTGGCAGGACCAGTTAGTCTGGCTTTAAGTGTCGGGTTAATAAGCTTCCCATTGTGGAGATGACACGCACAGGAGCTTTTGGTTGAGAATAAAAGTCATTTTGTAAGCACCTATTTTTAGCCAGTTGGGCACAGGCTAAAGTTTGCCACCTTCGGAGGGCTTCCTGTGGTAGAGCTTTGTGCCTTTTGTGGTCCCAGGAGATGCCTGTATCTGTTCTAATGTTATTCTAGTAGTTCTGTTATAGCCCTCTAGAATTCAAGGATGTTCCAGAAGATACCAAGTGTTTAGCTGCTGTCTAGGCTGCTACAGATGATGCATTTGGTTGTAGGGAAGTGATCCCATGGTTCTCTGCCACTTCTTGTTACACTCAGCTCTTGTGGTATCACACTCTGTCATGCTTTGGCTGTGTCCTTGCTCATGGAAGATATCCTCCACAGGGGCCAGAGGAGCTCGATCCACACACTAGAAGGTGCAAGCAGCATCTGTCTCTTTAGCTCTGTCAGATGAGAATGTCTCTTTTGTCGTGATATGACTTCAGGGCTCTGGGGGTTTGTGGCCAGAAGGAGATTGGATGCTGAACTGAGCGAGGCTTTGTGTCTTTCTCCTTAGTGCCTGCACCTCTGCATCCCTGGAGCCCTCTTACGTCCTTCGAGCAATTGGCACTGATGAGGATTTAGCTCACTCTTCTATCAGGTTAGTCAACTGAGCTGCAGCATTTATGAAAGGTGTGCTCTTTTGTATTATTCATTTCCTGTTAGAGTCTTCCTCAGTCTAGTGTTTTTTTGTTTTTTTTTTTTTAACAAAAAAGTACCTATTTTTTATTTGGCTGCTCAGGGTCTCAGTTGTGGAATGCAGGATCTTAATTATGGCATGTGGGATCTAGTTTCCTGACCAGGGATAGAGCCCAAGCCCCCTGCATTGGGAGTGGAAAGTCTTAGCTGCTGGACCAATCTAGGGAAATACCCAATCTAGTTTTTCTTATCCCTTCATTCTTCACGAGTTTCTCAAGCAGTGGTTCTCAGACTTCACTGACTGTCACCTGGGAAGTTTGTGAATGATGAAGAGGTCTGAGTGCTGCACTCGAGATTCTGATTTGCTAGGTTTGGAGTAGGAAACTTCTTCTTGGATGATTCTCAGGTGACCCACAGACCATGTTTGGAGAAACTGTCCTGCAGGGGAAGGACTGTGTCTCTCCACGTCTTGTGGAGTAGAGCCTCATTGGGTACTTGCTGAATGAACTTACCCTGGTGCCACAGGTCTGATGCAGAGTTCCTCTCTGCGTCTTTTTCAGGTTTGGCATTGGCCGTTTCACTACAGAGGAGGAAGTGGACTACACAGTGGAGAAGTGCATTCACCATGTGAAGCGTCTTCGAGAAATGAGGTATGCACTCTTGTTCCAGAGACTCTTTGGAAGAAACTGCAGTGGTAGCTCCTTTCTTGTCCTCAAGCTATATATTCACCCTGCCAGAAACCAAAGTTTGAAAATCCTTGGCTTTCAGGATTTAGAGGAAGTCCTAAGGCAGGAAAGTGGATTTTCTTGGCTGCTTGTAAGAAAATGAAAAGGTGTCTTTAAAAACTAAAGAACCACATAAATTCAGATTGTTTTCATTATTTTATTAATTTATTTATTTGGCCTTGAGGCTTGCAGGATCTTAGTCCCCTGACCAGAATCCAACTGTGCTCCCTGCAGTGGAAGCACAGAGTCCTAACCACTGGACCTCCAGGGAATTCCCCGTCATTTTATTGATAATATTAATCGTGGTCTTGCATTTACTGATAATATTAATCGTGGTCTTGCAGCCATATCAATGCAGAATTCATGACTTGTAGACTAAGTTTAGGAAAACTCTATGAGATAGGGATTCTTAATTTGGGTTCTGTGGCTGAACTTCAGGATAACCCTGAAATTGTATGCTGTGTTTTACAGTTGTGCATTTTCTATGGAAGAAAGTCCATAGTTTTCATCAGATACTCAAAAGGTTAAGAACTTTTACTCAGTTTGCTTTGTAAAGATGCTTACAAAGGTCAAGATCCTTTACCAACCAGCTGCTACTAGGGGTTCTCCTAATAATCATAGGCTCTATGTTCATGGGAACATAAAGGCCTCTGGAATTCTTCAGAACTCTGTTCTGGTTCAGTTTGACTTTCAGGATTTTCTTGGTCTAGTTGGCAAGAGTGAGGTAGTTCAGGTACATACTGCTTTCCTTTGTGAGCTCCCCAGCCTTTCTAGGCTGTGAATTTTCCTTCACAGAGTCTGGTTGTATTGCTTAAATATCTATAGCTTGCTTAGCTTTGTTAGGCTCAGGAGTCCTCCTTGGCTTGGCTCTCTCGTACTCTCTCACTTGGCACACTCAGGGGGCATTTCTACTGACTATGCTGCCAAGTGAGACATTCCTCATAACTGTGTGTTTTCAGCATCTTCACCCTATTCCTTCTGATGCCTTGCAAACAATTTCAACCTCGTCCCATTAGCCCTCAGCCAGAGTTTTATTTTGTGAGCCTGTGATATTAAGTCACCTTCCCTAAAGAGAAGGCTAACTTCAGAGTCTTGGAAAATGTCAAATAGAAAGGTGCTGGGGGACTTCCCTGACAGTCCAGTGGTTAAGACTGTGCTTCCACCGCAGGGCACACAGATCTGTACCTGGTCGGGAAATTAAGATCCCAGCATACCATGTGGTACAGCCAAAAATTTAAAAAAAAAAAAAAAAAAGTGTGCTTGGAATGCATAGTGTAATGGAGAGAGATAAACCAAGTTAACTGGAGAACTCCAAAATCCTATGGTTGTAACACATTGAAGTAATATCTGGTCTGGGAACATTATCTAAGGCATTCAAGCTGAAGGGGATCAGAGTTTAGCAGAGATCTCTCAGCAGCTGTTCTTGTATGAAATGGGATGCCCAAGTCCAAGACTCAGAAGATCCTTTTGAATTGGAGGTGGGGATGTTGGAAGTAGAGTCACCTCTGGGGAGATGAATCTTGTGGGAGTTGGATAATGGTGATACATACCCAGGTGATTTAGGGCCAGGTTCTGAGAAGTAGAGCAAAACCAAGAAGCAGGTGCCGAAAAGTCCATTTGTGTTTGGGGTTAGTAGAGAGGCTGAAACTTGCTGCTTATACTTGCTCTAAGGGTCTTGGTTCTCCCAGGGAAACTGTGTCCATAGCCTCTCACAAGTGGCTTGAGAGCTCCATGAATATAACCACACTTGACACTCTTGGAGTGGCTTCATTGGAGCTGAGCCTGGGGTACCTAGTTATTAATGTTGGCAGCTGGGGAGAGGCTAGAGCTGACAAGGACTTTCTCAGACATCTGAGAAAGACTTGATAACCTCTTGTTTTGGGGTTATCAGGGTAGGAAGTAGAGGACAGACAAGAACAGATGGAGGCAAGTTAGGGCTCAGTGCTATCTGCTTCCTAAGCCTTCACTCATCCAAATACCTCTTCTCTTTGGCAGCCCTCTCTGGGAGATGGTGCAGGATGGCATTGACCTCAAGAGCATCAAGTGGACCCAACACTAGAAGAGTGGGCCTCTAAGTTTGTGCTGGCTCCTCCTGCCTCATCAACTCATGCACAGCCAGGCATTTCGTTACCCCAGTGGCTGCTCCATGTTCAAACCAGAACTGGTGTAGCCCACCTGACTTCAGCATTGGCCTGCCTCTAAGACAGAAACATGAGAAAACTGTCTTTCTCTGGCCTCAGCTCCTTTGGTGGGGAACATTCCCCATTTCTTTCCAGGAATCCTTCTCTGGTCTTATAGTGAGTGGATGTTCTTATCCTGAACCAGGAGGGACATTTGCTATGAGCTGCTGCTGGACACATCTGTATCCTTGGTGGAGAGAGCCAGAGGAACTACAAAAACGCTTTTGTTCAGGGACCCTGATGCCCTGGGTGGATGGACATTTGAGTTGTTGCTTACCGCTGCTGAGAGACTCACTTCTTCCGATAGAAGCATAATCATCTATGACTTCATCTTTTTTGTGGCTCCAAAGACTACCTCTTCATATCGTCTATAGACTGAACTGCAAGTTTCTTAGAAGGCTTGTCTCCTCTGTGTTCTTGTCCTTCTTTTCTTTTGACCTAATGGAGCTAGAAATATCTGTATGACTGAGTCTACCTAGTCTTGTAGTAATTTATGTTTCTTTTTAAAAAAAATTGTTAATTTGAAGATTAGAGGAATAAAATCATCTTCCTGTATTTATTCTATGAGATGCTCAAGGAGAATTCCTGGAGAAGGAAATGGCAATCCACTCCAGTGTTCTTGCCTGGAGAATCCCAGGGACAGGGGAGCCTTGTGGGCTGCCATCTCGGGTTGCACAGAGTCGAACACGACTGAAGCGACTGAGCAGCAGCAGCAAGGAGAATTCCAAGCTTGGGAATCGTAGGGCAGACTACTTCTTGATGTCAACAGATGAGTCTGCTTGCTTATTTCTTTAGTCAGCAATTATTTGGGTGCCTCTCAGGTGCCTGACATTATTCTGGATATTTGGGATACACTGGTTAACAATACCAAAAAGTACTCTCGGTGAACTTTCATTCTAGCAGACAGAAAGAAAATAATAATTAAATAAGGCTATTATTATAGACTGTGATGAGTGCTGTGGCAGAAATTGAGTGGTAGAGAAAGTAACAGGGAAAGAACCTACCATGCTGGGTATACTAGGAAAGCTTTTTTGAGGAGGTGTTACTTAAGCACAAACATGATTTCTAGCCATCAAAAGAACTGGGGATTGGTGAGGAATAAGAAGGAACAGTAACAGCAAAGGGCCTGAGGCATGAAAAAGCATGGTGTTTGAGAAACAGAGGTCAAAACAGCCAGAGTAGAGTTTTGCGATTTGCGGGTCTGAAACCGTAAGTGGGAGGTTACCAGCATTAAAAGGGGGAAGAAAGAAATTTTATTAGAGTACATCACATGTAAATATTTAAAAATTTTATTGAAGTATAGTTGATTTAAAATGTTACATTAATTTTTGCTGAAGAGCAAAGTTACTCAGTTATATGTATCTTCGTATTTTCCATTATGGTTTATCACAGGACATTGAGTATAGTTCCCTATGAAATACAGTAGGACTTTGTTGTTTATCCATCCTGTATATATACTAGCTTGTATCTGCTAATCCCAAACACCTGATCTTTTTCTTCCCTACTTGCCTTCCCCTTGGCACCTGCAATTCTGTTCTCTGTATCTTCCTCTAGTGTACAACAGGTGGTCAAGATGACATCTATGTCCTGCCAGTTCAGACCGAAAGCCACTCTGAGTCCTCTGAATTCTCAAATAAAATTGGTGGGTTCCTGACTAAAAGATCTGAATTTAGTTTCGACTTGTAACATATCAGACATAGGAAAGGAGAAATGAACTGAAACAGTGTCCGTTTCTCCATCGGCCATCTCAAGGAGAAGCAAAAGATTTTCAGGGAGTTGAGGGTGTTCCTGAGGGGAATCTTAGTTTCTGATTCAAACCCCTGCAGGCATGGCCCCCCCAAAAAAATCAACATATGGGTACAAATATCTTTCTGAATTATAATTTTACTTGGGTATATGCCCAATACTGGGATACTGGATCATATGGCAACTCTAGTTTTAGTTTTGTGAGGAAGTTCCATACTGTTTTCCGTAATGGCTGCACCAATTTACACTCCCACCAACAGTATAGCACATATGTTAAGTATCTTATTTTTATCACAGATTTTAATGAGTTTACAGGTTGCAAATATATTTCTTATGTGAGTGATACTCAAAGTTTGAAGGCCACTAGGCTCAAGTATGGTAAATGCAGACAAATGAGGAGGAGGAGATGGAATTAATAGTTTTCTGAATAAATTGTTTTATTTTGAATAATCTTAGATTTAGAGAAATGTTGCAAAGACAGTATAGAGTTGCATGTCTATCACCCAATTTCCTCTAATTTTTAACATCTTACTTAAAACTATGATGTCAAAACTAAGAGACTGACATCTATACATCAGTATTAACTAAACTTCAGATTTCATTCAGATTTCACCAGTTTCCCCACTAATGTCCTTTTTCTACTCCAGGATTCAATCCTGGGTACCATGTTGTACTTAGTAGATTTTGTTCTTAACGCACTGCATTTTACCTGCAAAAAGTATATATAATGAAGTACCAGTCGCTCAGTCGTGTCCGACTCTTTGCGACCCCATGAACCCCAGCATGCCAGGCCTCCCCGTCCTTCACCGACTTCCGGAGTCCACCCAAACTCAAGTCCATTGTGTCGGCGATGCCATCCAACCATCTCATCCTCTGTCGTCCCCTTCCCCTCCTGCCCTCAGTCTTTCCCAGTATCATACATTTGTTTAAAAGCGTGATCTGTTTTAAGTCACACTCAGCTAGCACCAGGCTAGTCTGCAACACAAATCTTCCCCAAACTTGGGAGTTTTGGGGAATTTAGTCTCTGATTTTGTTAGTCAATTGCCTCTTTTTCTGCCTTGGAAGATTAGTTCAATTATGGTAACATTAATCAAGAGATAGGATATATACGAGCGAGTGGAGTCTGCGAGGCTTAGGACCTAAGCAGCACAAGAATAATTTTTTCTATAATAAAACCATACCAAAGTGCAGTCGTGGAGAGGTTAACGAGGACTGGTAAGGCTCCCCGGGCTGAAAATTTTAAATTTCACCACCTGGTCCTTTTAATCTCAAAACAATTCTGCGAGGTAGGCAGTATTTTCCTCCTTTCGCAGAGGCTCGAAAAGAAGAAACTGCTTGAACCCAGGCGCCAAATACTTGAGCGGATCCCATCAAGCAGCGTCGCTCCCCTAAAGGCGAAGCTAGTGCGCAAACGTCGCAAACTTCTCACAAGAAACACAGGCAACTTCCGGGAGCTTCCCGAGATGCTCAGCCCGCTTGCGCCGCTCCGCCCCGTGACGTCAGTCACTCCGCCCCGCCCTTTCTGGAACGCTGAGCTGCGGAGCGGGCCGGCGGCCATCTTGTGAAGCGGAGAAGAAGGAGGTGGCTGCTCTGGGCTCCGGGAAGCCGTTCGGGCTGGGGCTGCCGGCCGCGGGGCGGAGGCACTCGCGCGGGGGGTAACTCGGGTCTGGGTTCAGGTGCCGCGCAGCTCTCGCCGGTAAGACTCCTGCAGCCCCGGAACGGGCGGGGCTGTGCGGGGCTCGAGCCGCCCCTTGATGGCCCGGGGCGGGGCCTTCGAAGGCCTCGGAGCCCGCCGCAGCGAGCGCCCTACACAAAAGGGTCGGGGCTTAGCTAAGGGGGTCTTGGGGCGCCACTTGCGCCTCTCAGTCCTGAGAGGATGGTCTGCCTATCGAAGAGGGCCCGAGGCCATAGCGAGGACGCCCCCGTTGTCTGAGAGGGGAGGAAGCCAGAGCTGGGTGCTCCAGCTGCCCGCAAACGAACGGGAACTGCAGTGAAAACACGCTACATTCCGAATGAACAAGATTCTCTATGCTCTCATGTGGGGCAGAGATTATATCTGTGTCCCGAAGTAAGGGGGTAATCATTGTGAGGACACTCCCTCCACCGGAAGTGGGATGGAGGCCCCTGAAAAAAGGGACTGGACACACCTGTGGGGAGGGAGCTGTAGTCGGTTCTCTCCCTTGAGTGTAGGAAGGAAGTCAGAATTGGCCGGCCGCCATGGAGGCCTGAAGGTAGAGGGGGTTGCTTGAAAAGCTGCTGAGGCCCAGCGTTGGGGCGGGGCTTGTTCTCCGGTGTGTAGTTAATTGGAGAAGGCCGCACGGGTAGCATGGGGTTGAGTCCGCCTCGCGAGCCTTATGAGAATTGTTAAGACGTTAGGCCCTTGGTTCCCGCGTAGGGAAGGGTCTGCTAAGAGCATCACTTTACGTGTCCCTTGGGAGAGATCCTCCAGCATTTAAGGTGGAGGAGGTTCAATGGGATGCGGAGACTGGGTGATTTTGATGGAGAGTGAACTGAGTTTTTGATTGAAGGCTGGAGATGGTAGTTTGCGGCCACGTGAAAAAAATGAGTGGGAGCGGCTTTGATAATCCACAGGTTAGTGACAGGAAGATCACTAGTGCAGGGGGCTTAGTTGCTAGATTGTAAGTGCGTGGACTATGTTTGCCGTATAGTGGAAAATTTGAGCTCCTGTGAGGGTTACTCTGGGTTATTCAGCTCTGAACGTACCGAAAGCTGTGTAGTGGAAATAGACAACATAAGCGAGGTTTCTGGATCTTAAAACCCTTCTTGCTCCGGATTCCCAGAGATGACATAATGTAAATTGGGATAGTTGACAGGAACCAAAATATACAAGATTAAGGTGATGCCAGTCGATATAACCTACTAAAAAACTGATTGCAACTGAAGGTTTTGTTGAAGGAGAGACTTCGGACAAGTATTTGTTTTAGAGCTTCTTGTATGGTTTTAAATGGTGTAATTTTTGTAAAATGCAGTACTAACATGAATTTCCTTGGATTTTATTATCTAATTTACATTGTTAATGCATTTCAGAGCATTTGCAATTGAAAAAAATAATCTTAGAAGTCTGGACATATAGGCCATTCTCGTTGCGTTTTGTATTTTAATTATAGGCATACACTAGACTGGGTCGTACTTGGTAGTTTTGATAGCGTGGAGGATTTCTGGATTTAGTGGAAGGAAATTGTGTTCAGCCGTTTTCTAAGAATATTAAAAAGCTGGGAGGAACTGTTACAGGAGGTTAAAAAATTATGTTTATGGTAATTAATCCCTGAAGAAAATGGTATGTTTGGCTTGTTTTGTAAAAGTTGAGGATGTGCTCGGGATTATTACTGGAAAATTTTAATGAAGCAGGGAATACATTTTTATATCACTTTTATATGCTCTATTATTGGTTATTTTGTTTATGGATTGTGATGCATAATTTCAGTTTTTTTATGTTCATATCTGTTAGGTGAAAAATGTGAAGCTTTAGAAACCATCATGGTAGTTACTTGGATATATTGTTATACGCTGATTCCAGAAAACTCCAGACTTCTTTCATTTTTTTTGACATACCAAATGACTTGATTTTTGCATGATGAGTTTGGGGGTTGTTGGTACAATTTTTAGACGTGAAACTTGATTTTGTGGGCCAGTGTTTTCCAGGTGTTGAAATTCAGCGACAGTATTCATGGTGTTTTTATTCCATTTTGTAGATAGTCACTCCATCCTTCTATTGAATATTTTCTTCTCTAGATGAAATAGGAAGAACTTCTGTCAGTAACGGTTGCGCAAAAGATGTTTTTAGATATCCCTGCCTAAAACGCAGTGACTATCTTCCATTTCTCTGATCTTCTGCCTGGCCAGTAAGTGCTTGATAAATGTTTGTGGGAAAAGTGAATGTTGTTGTGTTTTAGGTCAACTAAGAAAAATCACTTATAGTTTTGTCAGATTTTACTACCACCACACATACACCTTTTGGTTTGCATAGAGTTTAGTTCATTAAATTTAAAGCCTTAAAACCAGTAGTGAGGGTGAATGTGGTTGGCTAGATTAGAAGAAATATTGTTTCTTTGAAGTCTAAAGCCAGTAAGACAATGAACTTTGTTGGCATTTGGGGGGATATAAAAAATAATATAGTCTTTTTTGCAAGAGCGTAAATATCATATTTAGAAATGTCTTTTTGATTCACTGCCTTTGAATACTGACTGGAGATAAATGAGAAAGTGGAGAAATATGCTATTAAATGTTTATATCTCCCTCAATGTCAGAAAATTTGTTTTAAGACTGGTCCCAGAACCTGAAATGTGATCCATTTGGGGATGGAGACAAAATTAAGTCGATGAAGCTATGTTCTTTTTCATAATGCATACCATGATATGGTTATGTTGCGTGTAGCATGGTGCCCGTTGTAATTGGTTCTCTATTACTCATCTGTGTGGTGAACATTCAAAGGGTGCTTATGTTTGTTTTCTTTTGAATCTGAAGATCTTAGATTGTACCTGTACCCTGGTTCTTGTGATCAAAAACTGATTAAACCAAGTTAAAATTCACTTTTGGATGTTTATTACCAAATGAATAGTGGAAATGGTCAAGTTCCTATCTATGCCTTGGCTTCCTGGTAAAGAAGATTGTTGTCAGACATTTTATCCTGAAATTCCAAGTTTTTTGAATGGCTAGTAAATAAGAAAATCTGTCTTCTCATAATAATATGCTAAAATTTTGTAGCAAATATTTGTGCGTGTATCTGGTATTTGTAAAGTGGAAACAAAGCCACTGTGAGTTAATCCTCAAGATAAAGTGCCAAAGTATACTAAAGCAAGCTTCTTGTTTTAGTTCTAAAATATATGAGTGGATTTAATGGCAAATCAAGCCCATTTTCTCTTTCCCTTAGCTCTATGAGAAGGTAAAACATGAATTTTAGATGTTTTGTTGCTTAGAATTGTTTCATTGCTTAGAATTGTTTTCAGTCTTTCTAAAATTCATTAAAGCTTAAGGTGATTGGAATGAATATTTCATTTTGGTATCCTACTTTTAGTTGCTTGCTGACATTTAGAATGCAGGAATGAGTAGGTTCCTAATGCTTCTATTAAACAGTAATGCTTCTATTAAATCATTGAGTCCCTTTCCAAGTGAGATGTTGAAAACAAAAGTACTTTAGTTCTCAGGATTTCTATTTGAAGGAAAGGATGTAGTACGAAGAGTTCTGAAGTTCTGGCTTCTAGCCTGAGCTTCCTGTGTACTTTTCTTTGGTATGGGATGAGGTGGAGCTTCTCTTTTGCTGAAATAGTGAAGATTAACAATTTATGTCTTGATTGATTTTGTAACATGTAAATTCAACATGTTACATACACTTCAGCTAGAGATTTGTCAAATTCAGCTGGTTCTTTTAACTTTTCTCCTTGTTTAGTAATTTTTGGCAACCCTGTAGACATTTTTGGGAGTAGATATAGCATGTTCCCTTTGGGCTTAACTGGCTGATACCAAGCTTGTTCCTCTGTGGGTGGACATATCTTACTTACCTTCTCTGGTCTGAAAGGGAGGAGGCTGAGGAACTTGTTTCCCTTGCCTTCAGGGCACATGGACTGACACCGACCCCCCTCCCGTACCAGACCTTTTGAATTGGAATCTCCAGTAGGAATCATCACAAGTGCTTAACTAGAAAATTACCCTAGTCAAACTTGTACATTTAGGGGAAAAAACCTGCAATAATTCATGCTCTTCTTTGAACATAAACTTTATGTAAAGCAAGCTTTTTTCTGTTTTACATTGCCTTTTGTGACCTGTTAAACTACTGGATGTGGCTTTTTAAATAAAGAGTTTTAGAATTCTACACAAATTAGTATTGATTGTACAACTATTAAAAGATTTAACACAATGCTCTGGACTTTTGTAAGTGTTGTTTATGACATACAGCATAACTTTGTGGCAAAACAATCTCAGTGTTCTTTAGTAATTTGAGTGGATGTTGATGTTTATTTTAGCTTGTTCTTCAGAAAAGTTTGGAGTAACACTGAAACTTTTGAATATGTCTTTCCAGTGATGCATATTAAGCTCAGTGGTGGTATCTTGATCTTGACAGATAGCTAAAAATAGGCATCATCATTCTAAGTAGGCTTCTGTGGGTAATCTTAATACCTAACAGTGACAATTTTCTTCTACTCTTGAATATAGTTGTCTAATCGTTTGGTCATATAAATTGCTTGTGAATTGTTCATAACTTCACCAGTTTGGGAGAAATTGCAGTGAAAGATGAGTGATGTGTTTTTACTTTGGAAGTACTCTTTAATATGCTGGATTTTTTTTTTTTAACAAGTTTCTTGGGACAAGTTTGGTATGTTAGAAGAAAAAAACTTTCCCTTAATATTTTGAACTCTGGTGGTTTTAACTAGGAATTACTCCTACAGCCAGAACTTTTACTTCATTTGTGTTTTTTTGTTGTTTGATTGCTATTTTGGTGCAAAGGAAAATATCTTGAAAGAGTAACGGCAGTAATTTCCATGAATACGCTTGAGTTGATGACTTAATTTGTCCAGTAACTGTTACTTTGTGAATTTGTGCTTTTTCGTAAAAATTTGATGGGAATCTGAGGAGATAGATTGCAGTTGGACTTGTGTTATGGAATTTTCTGGACTGGTTTAATCATCAAGTGATTAAAGCAATTACCAGATGTGAAGTTGAGCTTTGTGACTGTTTTAGTTTTCAATTGATTCATTCTTCTTGGGCTAATTTATGACACATTCTTGATGTGTGTAAATATATAATATTTTGAGAGAAAGCATTTGAAAGCAATACCAAATAATAAATAATAAACATGTGGGATTTTGGTATCTATATTTTTTTCTAATACTTCATAAAGATGTACTCCAGTGGTTTCATACTCGCCTTCGTAATATACAGTTCAGTGTGGCCTGTGCGTATTTTTGTGTTTCCTGCATTGATTTTTGCCTCCATTTATTCTCTATTGCAGTCTAAAAGTTGGTTTTAATTGGTTGCCCACAGGATTGACTTGACCTCTACTTCTTGTTAAGAAAATACATCTCTTGTTTTATCAGGTAAGAGAATTTGAATAGAGGGTTTGTTTTTATACAAAATAAAATGAGATAGCTTATTAAATAACATGAAAATACATATAATAACTGTGTTTTTTATTCTTTGTTTTTAAACAAGCTTATTTGAGGGATGGTTTTGGGGTGGATGGGTGTCTTGAACATTGTTGATTCCTTTGGGAGTCAGTTTCCTATGGATGCATTTCTCCTGCTGAATTCCTCATTATTAGGAAGTAAGTCGCTGTTTTCTTTCCTCGGTATCATTTTAGACCACCTACAAATAGAGGTGCTTATTATTGGTATGGTTTTTTTAATATTCCTTTGTGGAATAGGTAGAGAAAATGGTAGAAGTATATATGTCATATGTTTTAGAGTACAAATTGACTTTAGATGGAACCTTATTGATTGGAATCTGACCCTCTTGTTAAATAACTAGGATATGCTCAAGCAAGATAGATTGAAATGACTCATCTGTCAGACAGGTACTTTGTAGCAGAATAGCAGATTTTATTTCATGTTTTTTCAGAACCTAAAACCTTCTCCCTTTTTGGATGGCTGTGTGAATAAATCTTGTGCGCTACTTTGGTTTACTCAGCCCTTTTCTAGATGGTAATCTGGGCAGACCTTCAACATCATGTTTTCGTATGTACCTTGTACAGACTTTGACTAAATCCCCTCTCTCAGCGGCAGATGGTTTGAAGACTTAACTGTGTATGTCACTTTAGCCCTGTGTTTAATTCTTGGGACATATTAAAATTCTCATCTTACTGTCCTAATGCAAACTAACATACTCTTTGTCTCTCTCTCAAGTTTTGGGGATTTAGATTACCCAAGATGTTTCCCCCAATTAGTGATTAAGTGATTTTTGAAGTTGAATGGATTATTGTCTTAGCTTTGCTGTATAGCCAATCTTTTAGAATTAGTAAGGAACAAGAATTTGATTTAATGAATCAGAACCTTCTTGATGAACTTCTTAGAGACTGCTAAATAGTAAATAAGGGCAAAAGAGTCTATCAGTGTGATGTGTTTAGTATTAATTTTTCTTACTGATCCTTTCGACCAAAAATGAAAAGCTTCCCCCCCCTCTTTTCAGATTTCTAGTGTTTTATATGGTTTTATTTTGTGTTTGCCAATCCATCTTTCTAGGTTAAATTTGAAGGTGGCTTTTATTTTTGTGTAGGTGTGTGTGAGAAAAGCGTCTGAAAGCCAAACAATGTATTTCTCTTGTGTACAGCAGTCGTAATATTGAGATATAATTGCAGATTTTGTTGCCTCAAATTAGTATTCATGTAATATTTGACATTGGAAAGCTGCTTTCATGGAGTTAGTATCCTTAGAACTTGCAGCAGGAAACTTTGCTCTTCTTTGTTCTTATTTGAGAAGTGATGAAGCCACAGCTCACATAATTTATCATTTTCCTAAGATCACAGAGCCAGTTTAATAGATTTATGTTTCAAAGTCGATTTTTAAAATGGCTTGGAAAACATCCTATGTTGTTGACCACATAAATTTCAAATTAATATATTTTTTCAGCCCCAAGAATTTGTTTTGGATCACTTTACAAATGGCTGCTTTTGCACTTATTCTTAGAAACTATACGAACTGAAATACTGAAATTTTATTTAAGTCTGGGAGAAATTTTTCTTTTTGATTATATCAAAATGGACATTATCTATGGAGATGAGTGAGCACCCAGAAATACCATAGGAGTTATGTTGGGTCACAATCACTGAATAAAGTTCATTCACTAGTTCAAAAACAAAAAATAGCTCTTTTTCATTATCAGCCCTCTCTGTGGGATAAACAAGACCTTATTAAATGAGGGTTTGAGAATGAGTCCTTGGACCTGAGTTTTAACTGGAACAGCCATGTTGAATGGCGCTGTAACCAGGTTCTACTTTTTGGAGTGATGACTTCAGATATCTAACATTTTGGCTATTTTATTCAGTATTTCTTTGGGATACTTAGTATGTGTTAAACTTATATGTAATGCATAATCCCATGTATCATTTTTTTAATAAAAATATTTTTTTAATAAATTGTTTCATCCTAGGGTGAAATATGGAACCACTTATTTGAGACTTGAATCTGCTTTAGTGTTATTTGAAATTCATTGTTATGAGATCAAGCCATATAGAATAATTTTACAATAGTTCTACAAAGTTATTAAGTTTATAAGGAAGATTCTGAGCCAGTTTTAACTATTACCTTTGACACATTCTTTGTATCTTTCCCCTGTAGATAAACTTTGTTTCCTGATTTGACATGCACATTTCTTTTAAATCTTATTGAATAATTAGTGGCCAGACTGATGAAATAATTGGTGGTTTTATTGTCCTTTGGTGGTTTT
The DNA here is from genome assembly GCF_027580195.1 of Bos mutus. Classification (NCBI taxonomy): domain Eukaryota; kingdom Metazoa; phylum Chordata; class Mammalia; order Artiodactyla; family Bovidae; genus Bos; species Bos mutus. The sequence goes on along the minus strand of NC_091629.1, from coordinate 49,207,836 downwards.
TTCCCCTGAAACTTTTGAGTCTTGAACTTTTAATTGTTTTCAGAATTAATGTCTTTTGGACGTTGAAATTGGGTTTTACATTGTAAATGGCATATAGTACCCAGTTTTTAGAATATCCACATTTTAAAAAATGACATTGCTTGTGATAGTTTAAGGGACTACTTGAGGGCCTAATACGGTAGCTGGTCATTCTTATAGCTGAAAACTTGGTGTGATAAACAGGAGTCTGACCTGGCCGTTGCCTTTTCTCATCTGCAGGTGTGTGTGGTTTCAGCGCAGCATGGCTGTGGTCATCCGTTTGCAAGGTCTCCCAATTGTGGCGGGGACCATGGACATTCGCCACTTCTTCTCTGGATTGACCATTCCTGATGGGGGCGTGCATATTGTAGGGGGTGAACTGGGTGAGGCTTTCATCGTTTTTGCCACTGATGAAGATGCAAGGCTTGGTATGATGCGCACAGGTGGTACAATTAAAGGGTCAAAAGTAACACTGTTGTTGAGTAGTAAAACGGAAATGCAGAATATGATTGAACTGAGTCGTAGGCGTTTTGAAACTGCCAACCTAGATATACCACCGGCAAATGCTAGTAGATCAGGACCGCCACCTAGCTCAGGAATGAGTGGCAGGGTGAACTTGCCTACAACAGTACCCAACTTTAATAATCCTTCACCCAGTGTAGTTACTGCCACCACTTCTGTTCATGAAAGCAGCAAAAACATACAGACATTTTCCACAGCCAGCATAGGAACGGCTCCTCCAAATATGGGGGCTTCCTTTGGGAGCCCAACGTTTAGCTCAACTGTTCCGAGCACAGCCTCTCCGATGAACACAGTCCCACCTCCACCAATTCCTCCAATCCCAGCGATGCCATCTTTGCCGCCAATGCCGTCTATTCCCCCAATTCCAGTTCCTCCTCCGGTACCTACAATGCCTCCTGTGCCTCCTGTGCCCCCAATTCCCCCAGTCCCTTCTGTGCCACCCATGACCCCACTGCCACCCATGTCAGGCATGCCACCTTTGAACCCACCGCCTGTGGCACCTCTACCTGCTGGAATGAATGGCTCTGGAGCACCTGTGAATCTGAACAATAACCTGAACCCTGTGTTTCTGGGTCCATTGAATCCTGTTAACCCTGTCCAGATGAACTCGCAAAGCAGTGTGAAACCACTTCCCATCAACCCTGATGATCTGTATGTCAGTGTGCATGGAATGCCCTTTTCTGCAATGGAAAATGATGTCCGAGATTTTTTCCATGGGCTCCGCGTTGATGCGGTGCATTTGTTGAAAGATCATGTAGGTCGAAATAATGGGAATGGATTGGTTAAGTTTCTCTCCCCTCAAGATACATTTGAAGCTTTGAAACGAAACAGAATGCTGATGATTCAACGCTATGTGGAAGTTAGTCCTGCCACAGAGAGACAGTGGGTAGCTGCTGGAGGCCATATCACTTTTAAGCAAAGTATAGGACCTTCTGGACAAACCCATCCCCCTCCTCAGCCACTTCCCAGGTCAAAATCGCCCAGTGGGCAGAAAAGGTCAAGGTCAAGATCACCACATGAGGCTGGTTTTTGTGTTTACTTGAAAGGGCTGCCATTTGAAGCAGAAAACAAACATGTCATTGATTTTTTTAAAAAGTTGGATATTGTGGAAGATAGTATTTATATTGCTTATGGACCCAATGGGAAAGCAACGGGTGAAGGCTTCGTAGAGTTCAGGAATGAGGCTGACTATAAGGCTGCTCTGTGTCGTCATAAACAATACATGGGTAATCGCTTTATTCAAGTTCATCCAATTACCAAGAAAGGTATGCTAGAAAAGATAGATATGATTCGAAAAAGACTGCAGAACTTCAGCTATGACCAGAGGGAAATGATCTTAAATCCGGAGGGGGATGTCACCTCTGCCAAAGTCTGTGCCCATATAACAAATATTCCCTTCAGCATTACCAAGATGGATGTTCTTCAGTTCCTAGAAGGAATCCCAGTGGATGAAAATGCTGTACATGTTCTTGTTGATAACAATGGGCAAGGTCTAGGACAGGCATTGGTTCAGTTTAAAAATGAAGATGATGCACGTAAGTCTGAACGCTTACACCGTAAAAAACTTAATGGGAGAGAAGCTTTTGTTCATGTAGTTACTTTAGAAGATATGAGAGAGATTGAGAAAAATCCTCCTGCCCAAGGAAAAAAGGGGTTAAAGATGTCTGTGCCAGGTAATCCTGCAGTTCCAGGAATTCCCAATGTGGGAATGCCCAATGCGGGATTGCCCAGTTCAGGAATGCCCAGTGCGGGACTGCCTAATGCGGGAATGCCCAATGCAGGAATACCTGCTGCGGGAATGCCCAATTCGGGAATGCCTGCTGCAGGAATGCCTAATGCAGGAATTCCCAGTGCAGGAATGCCTGCTGCGGGAATGCCTGGTGTGGGAATGCCCAGTGCGGGAATGCCTAGTGCAGGAGGTGAAGAGCATGCCTTCTTGGCTGTAGGATCTAAGGAGGCCAACAGTGGGCCTCCATTTAACTTTCCTGGTAATTTTGGTGGGTCAAATGCCTTTGGACCACCACTCCCTCCTCCAGGATTAGGAGGGGCCTTTGGTGATGCTAGGCCTGGAATGCCTTCAGTTGGAAATAGTGGTTTGCCTGGTCTAGGACTGGATGTTCCAGGTTTTGGAGGTGGACCAAATAATTTAAGTGGACCAGGATTTGGAGGGGGCCCTCAGAATTTTGGAAATGGCCCTGGTAGCTTAGGTGGCCCCCCTGGCTTTGGAAGTGGGCCCCCTGGCCTTGGAAATGCCCCTGGGCATTTGAGTGGCCCTCCAGCCTTTGGTCCTGGTCCTGGTCCTGGCCCTGGCCCAATCCACATTGGTGGTCCTCCTGGCTTTGGATCTAGTTCTGGAAAACCAGGACCAACAATAATTAAAGTACAGAACATGCCCTTCACTGTGTCTATTGATGAGATTTTAGATTTCTTTTACGGTTATCAAGTGATCCCAGGCTCAGTGTGTTTAAAGTACAATGAAAAAGGTATGCCCACCGGTGAAGCTATGGTGGCTTTCGAATCTCGGGATGAAGCCACAGCTGCTGTCATTGACTTAAATGACAGACCTATTGGCTCTAGGAAAGTAAAACTTGTATTAGGGTAGCTGTTCACATCATTCTTCATAGGGTAGATATAGTCTTCATAGTGCTGTGATTAATGCATTCAGATTGTTTTTCTAGTGTTTCCAGGTTAGAACCTGTGGATTGTTTCAATTGCATATAGATTGGTTTCCATGACATAGAGTGTTGGTTGACTGTTTACAGAAGACTCACTACCGAGATAAACATTGCTGTATGTTATAGTAAAGCTGTCTCGAGAGAACACAAAAATGATTTTGGCATACCATTAGAGAAACCATTTGTAAAACTCAAATGACCACATAAAGCTTATCAAGGAGTCTAGATTGGTTTTTGTTTTATACCATATGGATGAAGAAGATAGAAATGTCAATAGAGCTCATTAAGGGTGCTCTTGCCAGCTGCTGAAAAATAGAAGCTGGCTACTCTTGGAATTTGGTTCAAAGCTGGACAGATTTGCTTTGTTATAGGGTCAAAGCATTGTCTAAAGTTCTCGTTTTCTTTTAAAATTGAATAAAATCTCTGTATACAGATTCACTGTATGTACCTTTATTGCTTCTTGAGGGTTCTTGCTGTATAGACAGTCCTGCTTCTGAAGTTGCTGCTTTGTTTGCCTCATTGACTCATTTGTAAATGAGCAGAACTGCTTTGTTGTTGTTTTTCTATTATAAAACTCCACACTTGGTTTCTGCTATAACCTTGAACTTTTAATTTCTATTGTCACACTTAAAACTGTGTGGAATAAGACATTTGCCACAAAAGTAAAACAGAGTCCTCTACCTACCAGAGCCTTTTTGGTTTGACCGCCGAGTTGTAGTTTAGTCAGTTTAAAAATCGTGCCTGTTGTTTGGACGGCATAAAAAACCAGAAACCACTTTCAGTAATCATTGTTTAAGATGCCTAAGTTGAAATCCTGCCCAAGATGGACTCTAATGTTCTGGCAATTTCCTCCTGTCCCAAATTTATCTGAAATGACTTATAAAACTAAATAATCGTCCATTCATAAGAAAGCATCATTATATATAGGTTTTTTAAATTGAAGTTGCAGTTGTTAGTTTTGTTAACTATTAATAGTGTGATAGGAAAAGATCCATAAACTAGCCCATAGATTGATATGTACTTAATCCTGTTACTTGGAGGCTTTTTGGTCTAGTTGATTGATCAGGAGCCTGTTTGCAAAAATTCTAAAGAGTACAAGTGCCGCTGTTAGAGGGGAGAGAACTGAGACTTCTTGCCCTTTCATACTTTGGCATTCAGGACACTAAGGCAGGAGGACCACATGGGTTCTGGTTGGTGAGTGTCCTTGTCATGAAAACATTTGCCTTACAACGTCCTACTCACTGCCGCAAAAGGCTCTACTTATGGTTACTTTTCTTAAAATGCTCTAAAGATGTGTCACATATTATAAACGGAATGGGAGATTGGTGAGATATCATGAAAAACAAATTTGTCTTTTACATGGGCCTCTGTCTTGGTTTGAAACATCCCCAACATTTCCTACAAATCAATGTACTTGTAAAGGGGTCAGCCTTTTAAAAGAAGTATTTTCTATTTAAGAAAAATAGTGCCTTTTTGGTGTTGCAATTCAGCAGAACGCTTAAATACAGCGTCTCTTGTAATTTAGAGTTAAGAATGGCAACAGTTTCATTTGTGTGGTAAGATTTGGAAAGCCTTTTCATCACTACAATCTTAGAGGATTGACAGTACAGGATTTTTTGTTTAGGGAAAGGATTATTTAGACTTTCAAAGACGAGATGGCTGTGTTGTGGGTCTTTTGGTAATTCACGAATACAAATTTGCTTTGACAGATCACTAGATAATTGCCTCCTCAACTAAAAAAGCAATATGTTTATATATGCTGTTCAATTTAAGTTTTCTGTTAAGTAATCATTTCTCATTCCAAAGACAGAGAGTGCAGAAAACTTCAGCACTGCTTGGGAATCTTATTTCAACTGCAGATTTTTTTCCCAATTGGAAAGCTATTTTCATTTTAGAAAAATGGGTTGTTTGAAGATGAAAGTCTTTATTTTTCACAATTTATTTTGGTTATGTGTTCATAAATTCTTATTAAATATTTCATATACTTCATTGCAACTACTTTGTTATTCCTACATTTTAGATAAATGCTAAAAAGGAAAACTTGATTTCATTGTTTACCAAATTAAATAAATTTAAAAAATAGTGGTTTGTGTAGAAATTGGAGAGAATTGTGTTTCATATTTGGTCTCACAACAGTGCTTCTCTTGTTGTGAAATGTAATTAAATACTTTGCCCTCTGGAACTTGATTTTTGTGTATCTAAGACTTATTAACATAGTGCTAACTGCTAAGCATACTGTTCATCTAGTTCTGATTGGAGTTTGAGTTTTTAAAAAATTCTTGAAAATATGTTCTGTGAAACTATTCATACCTCTCTTCCTGCAAATTTTCTCCTAAGAATAAGGTTTGGGATGAAAATTTACATTATTTTCTCATTTGCTTTGTATGGTATGAAGGATTTGTAAAGCTTTGCTCAAAGTTTTGTGCATTTGTTAACACTATCATGATGTTTTCAATCTTCTGTGTAAACTTTATTGCCTGTTTTTGGTGACTCTGACATTAATAGAAGAGAAACTTTTAGATTTAGTGGGTCCCCCCTCCATTTTTTTTTATGTTTTTTATTTTTTTTTTTAGTTTAAAGGGTTAGTGAAATCTATAAAATGTATTTTATAAATAAGCAAACTTGTAAACTTTTCTTGAACTTCAGTGAAACATTTAGTTCCAAAGCAACATTTGGAGGTGTGTTCTGTGTGCACTGTAGTTTGGATGTAGAATTAGTGGCTTTTTTTTTTTTTAACAACACTACTAAGTGATAAGTTTCTAGTTTTGTGCTTCAAGTTGTCAAAGCATTGATAGTGGAAATTCCATTAGGAAACTTTATTTGGAATTTCAGAGAGTAATACTCAGTGTAATTAGGTCAGTCTTAACCCACTGGATGAAAATATAGGGCTGTGTATGGAAGTAAACAGACATACATTTTGGATGGAAGTACCTTGGATGAAAATAAGGATGCACAAAAGCCTTAATCAAGCTGAGTCCCTTTTATTGGGTTCTGTCATTGTGTACAGGTGTGGGTCAAGTGTTTAAAAATGAATCCACCAATCAGTTGAAGAACACTTTAAAAATGAGTAAAGAAGATGTAAAATTGCTGCTAGTTAAATTTTCTGGAAGAATTTCTGGCAGTGATTACTTTAAAAAATTATTTCCCACTCTTGCAAACATTTAAATTGTTTTACTGGCAGTTCTATAGTAGTACAAACTTTAGAAAGCAGACACAATAAAATGACTTATTGCCAATATGGCCACAACATTGCCAGCAAAATACTGCCTTGGCTTCATTCAGCAGAGACTTTTGTTTTTATAGATGAAGTCTTGAATATTGTTCAATAAACTTGTCACGAAATAAAACAGGCTGATGCTTTTAATGCTTTAACTGCACAGACGTACTCTATTGAGCTATACCATTAGATATTTTGGGGTCTTTTAAAAACTCTTGAAAATATTTTGTGCCTTTGGAAACGTGGCTTTGGTGATCTTGGAGATAACGATTGTTGCTTATCCTTGTCTGCTAATGCTGAAGTATGGAAAGAAGAGGATACCTGGAACTGCAGGGAGGAATCTTGATTCTAGGTCGTATCTGTGGTATCCACTTTTTCAGACTTACTATGTGTGTTTTGCTAGCAAGCCACTTTTTTAATGTGGACTGAGAAAGAACTGGAAACCAGATGCTCCTTTTCATGAAAGGAGTCTTAAAGGGGGCTGTGAATTTTTTTTTTTTAATGGTTAGGAAATGGGAAAAGAAATATTCAGAATATATTGTCACTTGCACATATCTTTAAAACTTTGTTTTCCTTCTTTGTTTTTGCATGAGTATGTTAGGTATTTGAAGTGGGGAAGTGGGGCTAGAAATCAAAAATATTGCTGGTTTCTGACACTGATGCTCTGATTTTGTCCATTCCACGTTTGTTCAACTTCTGGAAAAAAATTAGCAAATAAAAAGTTTGCATAAACTCCATAGAGTCTCTTTAAAAAACAAAAAACTGAATTGGAGTTGCAGAGAAAATAGCGGGCTGTTCCTTTTAACCAGAACTCTTGAAAAATGTTTATAACTTTTTTCTTTATCTTAAAAGTTTTAGCCTGAATTTGAGTTTGAATTCCCAGCTTGTTTGAGAAAGTTTTAGACTAGACGTAATAAATTCCAGATAGTTGCTGAGCTGTTTTTAAAATCATGACAGTTTGACTAAGCATTTGAAAAATTACAGAATGAAATCAGCTGTTTGGAATATCCAGAAATATCTAGAATGGTCTTTACCATCTTAAAAGGGTGGACTGTGTGCTAATATGTCTCCTTTTCTTGCTCAGGAGAGATTACTCAATTTCTATAACTCACGGTTGTCTGCTTTCCATTGTTTTACAGCAAGTAATTATCTGTCAATTATGTACATTTCCACCATTCTCCTTACTCCCAAAAGTGGAGTTTTTATGGGATATGGTAGACTCCAAACTTAATGGCTATTCTTTTTAATTAAAAAAATTGCTTGATATTCCGCTTCTTCTTTTTAGCATGGAATCTGGTAGATGACATTAACTTATTTTAAAATGCTCTTGGAAGAGTGTACTCTGGTGGTGGCACAATCCTCTGATGCTGTGGTGACTTTAGGGAACCTGTTCAACCAGTAAGCAGGCTCATCTCTTGTTGGTGCCTGCTTGTGTAAATCTTAATTCTTCACTGTGCTGTTCTTGGATTTGTTATTGGTGCCTTAGCTATTTTGTGCCAGAGGATCTCACAAGCGTATGGCTCCTTTTTTGCATCACCATAACTAGCAACTAGCAACCAAGGCACTGCTTTTCTACATACTGTTCTCCTACTGAAGGGGAAAAAGCCACCTGGGGCAAACATTCCAGCCCCAGCGACCAAAGGGCAGCACTCTTAAAACTCCGGAGAAAGGAAAGTAGTGCTCATTAACCATATTCCATAAATTCTGTTGAGAGCCCCAGGAACCTCTCGCCAGCAAAAATATTGACCATTAGGTCATAGAGACTAAACAAACACCAGCTGTAGAGAAGTGGGTAAACAGCACAGCAGAACATTGGAGTTGGCCCTCTAGCTGCTCCAGACATCTGGACTCGGATTTTAGCGACTTAATAGTCTTATCAGTTTTCCTAGTCAACCGATGGCTTGCCGTTTCATGTCAAGCAAAGGAGGTGGTGCCTATTTGGGGAAAATAGAGCCATGACCAGGCAGAGAACATAATTCAATATGGACAGAGTCAAAGATGTTAAATAATCATAACACATCCCAGTATTCCAGTATCACACTGCTCCTTGGTGTTCGATTCCCTATTTTGATGCTGTCAATTTTACCCTTTTACATGCTTATACAGTAAGCTTGCCTAGTAACCAGCACTATTAAATTTTACTTAGACTGAAGCCCCCTCACCGCTCTCTCTAACCCTAACTTAATTGAGTTGGAGTGAGTGTGAGTTCACCTACCGCTCTTGATTAGTGAAATAAGATTTGTCATTTATGCATTTGCGCTACACATCAAATGTAACCACCACATTGTACAAGAAGTCACTTGTTAGCCCTTGCAGAGTGGGAAAGTCTTAAGGAAGTTCAGTTACTTAGGGTGGTCTTAAACCATACTAACAGGTGGTATTGCTAATTTCCTCTTTTGTCTTTTGTTCCGCACTTCCCTATGTGTTGGGTTGCAATACAAAAAATGTCATATCCTTTATACATAACTCCTTTCTGTGGTGTGGGCCCGGGAGGATCCCTCTGCTATAAATCTGGCTTAGGTGGTAGAAAGACTTGCATTAGTTGCATTACTCTTACTGAAGTAAATAATGCTAATCATCTTTGCTTCTCTGACCACTGAATTGGCAGGTTGGAACTGGAAACATATTTTACCGACAGTTTCATATGGATATACAGCCTAGCCATTTAACTCATGCTAAGTAAGTGTTTTGTGCAGTGTTGTGCATCTAGCACTTACACATTGTTTTGGAAAAGGGAGTATAAAAGATAACCTGTTCTTCAGTGTCTTAAAGACTAAAATGATTTAAAAAAGTCTAAAGACTTAAGTTTTAAATGATACAAGTGCTCAGTTGTGCTTGTATATATACAAGGTATATACTCATGACCCACTGGAACTTTCAATAGATAAAGGGATTCCTAACCAGTTGCTAAATGGTGGGACAGAAACAAGTGTAATGGAAGCCTTACGTGTGATCTCTTAACTAGGGTTCTTGGGGACACAATATTTGTTAGTTTAGTAGAATGAAATGATTGAGGCAACACAGTGGCAGTATCTCAAATTCTGCCTGTCCTGAGAGCTTTTAAGTTATCCCATAACAGCATAGCTTGAGGTTCCAGCAGCCTAAAGTGGTATGACTGAGCTGAATGGTCTGCAGGGCAGGCAGACAAGGCAAGCGTTGGTTCTAGGGATGTGTTGACCTAGCCGAAGGCCAGAATCTTTTCCCTTTTTAACAGTCTTTTGAGTATCTGCCAGATTACACTTTTTATAAACAAGCGGTCTAAGAAGACATTGATAAACACTTCAGAATTGTGAATTTCTCCTTCAACTTAACCACTTACATGCATAGTAGTTATGCATTCCTTTCTGGGCTTAGATACATTTCAAAACAGTCTTAGCTTTTCTGTGTAAAATGTCTACCTTTTAGTTCTTGTTCTTAACCAGCACTGTCCAGTAGAATTTTCTGCAGTGGAAGTGTTCTCATCTGCACTAATGCAGTAATTGAATTATATGTGACTAGTGGCTACAGTACTGAGCAGCACAAGTGTAGAGATCTTGGGCAGCACTGTCCAATAGAAAAAAGAATCAGTGTCATTTAAAATTTTCCAGTAGCCACATTTAAAAGGTTGAAACAAGTGAAATTTAAGGATATAATTTATCCCAGTAGATGTTAAATGTTACAATTTCTTTAAATATACTCAATACAAGATTATTGAACTATTTTACATTCCTTTTTTTGTACTAAGATTTCAAGATTCAGTGTATATTTTATAGCACATTATGACTTGAACTAAGCATATTTTAGGTGGTGAACAGCCACATGTGGTTCAAAACTACCCTTTCGGACAGCCCAGATTTACAGTATAAAAAAAGTTATTCCCTGTCATTTCTCTCTTAGTTCTGCTGCCTCTTTCAGCTGTTTCTTCACTTTTGGGTGTTCAAATGTTGTTGCATTCCTGCTCACTTTTACCCCTCCTGTTGTGTTTGCAGGTTTGTTTTTGAGAGCTTGCCTCAGTTACCTTTCTTATTCGTTGCACTGGAGGTTAACTAGGTGACAGCTTTATATTGTAAAAGCCCTGATCCTGCAACCAGCAGCAGCCACAGAGCTAGAATCTCCCTCCACCCACACCCCATCCACAATGGCAAGTGGGCAAATCCGCGTGTGTCTGTAATGTGTTTTCATTTTTCAAATCCTCATTTTAACTTCTCAACTTCCCTAACATAGAAATTCTGCAGATCCACCCATCTTAAGTTCTCCTGTGTATGCCTTGTAAATTTATTCCAGTGAGGGGGCTTACATTATCAACTGTAGGTAGGACTCAAGGGCTCTGGTTCTGCTGCTTTTGTTCATTAACTAAGCTCCTTTTGTGCCGTTGGTCACATTGCACACTGCAGATGCACAAGTTCTTGTTGATGTCCTTGTCCTGGAGATGCTGAGGAAGGTGGTCTAGTACTGTTGTCTCAGACATACACTGCAGGCAATAGAGGCAGATGTCTCATTTAAAGAACATGGATTAATACATAGATTCCAGCAGGGCAGGTTGAAGGCAGAAGTGACTGCCCAGTTGGTGTTCTTTGAAATTTTGGGTATAATTCATTTTCTGAAGCAAATTCTACTTTATGTGCTATATTCATGCTTGTAATTTAAAGTTTATTCCTTTGAAAAAATGTAATAAATATGGAGTACCACAGTGTCTCCATTCCTGCCTTGGCAGACAAATAACGAAAGAAAACGTGTGGTGGATGCAGAATTATTTTCGATCTGTGTGCGAAGTTAGTGTAGATGGAGGCCACATGAGCCCACTGCTCTTTCAGTGGCCAAGTGGGTTTTGGATTGAATTGGATTACAAAGTGTGGGGGATGTTGGTAAAATGGGTGGAAACCACATCCTCAGGGAGTCAAGTTGTGGTTCACCCAAGTTACTGTGTGTCCCAGGACTAATCATTTCCTTTCTCTGTCTTCAGTGGGATTAATAGGATTAATAAACAAAATGGGATTAAGTTAGATAATCTCATTATATCTGGTTTTAAACTTCTGTGAACCCAGCCATTTCATTTCTTTCTGGAAATCTGTAGTTAATTTGAACCTTGAATGAAACACCAGTGGAACTAAAAATATTGGTCTGGCTATCGCTTTATGGCTTTTCCTGAGTGATAGCATTTTCACATTTAAGCTTGAAGATTTCATTAGGAGAGGAAAGGGTCTTCGTTTCCCTTGCTGTTCCTTTCCTGCCAGTTAAGTTCTCTGGAGCAGGTAGACCAGAGATGTCAACCACCAAATAGGTAATTAAACAGTAAAAGGAACCATTTATGAGCACTGAACAGAGGAGTAGTCAACACATGTAGGGCACTTTCCACAGTTGATCCCATTAAAGTCTCACAACGATCCTGTAAAGTTGATGTTATTATTATCCCCACTTTACAGATGGAGAAATCCAGGCAAAGAGAAGCAAAATAACTTGCCCAAAGTCTCTTTGATAAGGGAAAGAATTAAATGATCATCTGTCTGTGTGACTCGAGGCAGAGCCCCTCCTTTCCTTAGCTGTTTCCTGCCTCTCCTTGACCTTTGGGGGTTGGGGTGCAGGGAGGTGCATGATGCCATTGGCATCACTCTTCTCATGGATCCTGAGCCAGCTGGGGAAGGGGCTCCAGCCTTGTGCCCATACTCCAGTTGCTCATTTTGAAGTTAGAAGGTGGAGGCTTTGTTTAAGCTCATTCAGTCATGAGGAAAACCTTCCACTCTGATACAGCCTTATTTTGCTTTGAAGGCTGTGTGTTCCTTGGTTTTATTCCTTCCCCATATTCTCTCCTTAAGCTAGATTTCCTTTGGAGAGTTGGACACAAATGGTTGGATTTGCCCATATTTGGACAAGTCTTTTTGGGACATTGGCGTTGGATCAGTGGCCTTCAAACTTCTTTGACCGCAGAAATATAGCAGGATGAGAAACCCTGCGACCATTTACTATACCACATTTTCCCATTTTTCACTTTTTATGTAAACATGCATATCTTAAGCTTTTTAGTATTGCCAAGTACTGCATGACAACCAGACTTCTTAATATATGGATCTAAACCAAATTATTGTTTATGATTTTAGTTTATAAACACAATTTTAGTAGCCATTAAATGAATAAAGAATTTTGTAGTAAGGCTTTATCTATTTGGTTCAGCTTGTGACACAAGAGGACTGTCCCTTAGGCTACTGATTTAAATTTGGGGGATTCCTGAGTTACAGAGGGAGAGGCAGGGGTAGAAATACTTGTCCTCCTTCATGTCCCTTGATGCAGAGAAGGAAAGGAAGAGTGGTGGCGGTGGGTGTAATTTGTCTTTTCAATCTTACGAGAAGAGAGTATTCCATGAGTGGTCTTCTCCCCATTGGGAGCTTATGGAGACCTTCCTGATGGGTTTTCAAGATTTGATCCAGCATGTGAGCTGCTGCAGCGTGCCAAGGTAGGCAACAGGAGTGAGAGCATGGCCCTGGTTTGTGAATGAGTGATCCTGCCATACAGATGGGTGCTCTTTTCTTCCTCACAGCCTGGAAATAGGGTTGAAGGCTGGTGCCTTGCCTTGTTAGGCTTTTGGGAAAGGAGGAAGGCAGTGAAATAACTCCTGAGTGTGAAGGACTGATGAGTTTCAGCTCGATTGGCACTGAATTGAATCCATCTGGATCCAGGAGGAAAGATCTGTTCTTGGTTTATGAAGAGCCAAGTTAAAATCTCACAAGGTAGGGGTAGGGGAAGCCAAAGAAAATACAGAGTGAGTTACTCCAGGTTGGCAGACAGTGGGATTCCCTATCAACAGTTGAGTGCTAGTTAACTGGCTCAAAGGGGAAGGGAAGCCCTGATTTTAGCATTTGCCCGGTTTCTGTGGTTCAAACTTTTAAGGAGGCCACCTACTTAGAAAATTTGTTTACAGTCCTCTCGTAAACTATACAACCCTGCCCCAGCACACTACTGCAAGCCTCCCTCAGGTGTTTTGAATTCCCATTGTGTGCTCAGATCTGTGCCCTGTGACATAGATACTGAAGCAGTATCTTCTAAAGAAACTTGTTATTTCATTGACAGGCCAGGAGGGTTGTGTGGATCGAGTATAGTAGTCCCGAGTGAGAAGTTGAGTGCTGGAAAGATCATGACAAGGGGACATTTGAGAGCTAGACTTGAAGGATAATAGTAACAGCTAACGTTTATTGGTAATAATAGTATCTGAGTCTGTACTAAGCATCTTGCATACATTATTTATGATGTTGTTCTTTTTTTAGAAATAGATAATACCTCCCACTTTACACATGAGGAACCTAAGATTTAGTGAAAAAGAATTCTGCCCAAATTGCATAGATGAGACATTTTGGTGGGTGTGTAGTAGTATCATTGTGGCTAGAAAGGAGTAAAGCGAGTACTTGCAGCCTGGTCACTTCACTGCAGAACTCATACTCTTGCCCACTGTATCATATCACTATTAATAGAAGAAGGAAGGTTCTTTCAGTGGAGAAGGGTATAACTACAGCCCAAAGTCTTGGGACTAGATGGGAGTCAGCATATTTGAGTTCTAGTCCTCATTTTACTTACCCATGGATGTCTCTTTACCAAATCACACCTTTCCTCTTCATCTTGAATTGAGAATCAGATGATCACTCAGTTTCTTTTTATTTCTAACGTGAGTTTTAAGTTATAAAAATGAGAGTATAGTTTCTTTAAGGAGCAGTGGGAAAAGTATCCTGTCGGTATGAGGCGTGGGAAGCTCTAAGTTTGGCTGGTGATGGGGTAAGCAGAGGAAAGCAAGCTACAAGGGCAAATGAAAGGAATGAGACTCCCAAGTGGTGGAAAGCAGAAGCAGAAAAAGTGGTTGCTGAACACTCAGTTGTTTCCATTTGCAATTCCCCAGGTGGAAAGATGTGAATTGTGGGTGCACAGAGAGAGAACAAGCTAGTCTTTTGTATTGGATGTTCCTAGACTGCTCACTTCTCCCTTGATGGCTTTAGCATCAGGCCAGGGCTTTATTTGGGTTATTTCTGAGGATCCTTAAGTTACCACTCCTTTCTTTTAGCATTAACTTAGCAGTTATTTATAAAGCACCTGCTATGTATGAGTCACTGGAATGGAAATAAGACAAATCTGGTCCATCCCCTGTTGAATTTATAATTTGGTAGGGGGAATAGATAGTATGCAAGTAAGTTACACATTTTGATAGGTTTGTGAGAAGCTGGGATTTGTTGGTTGGAGTCAGGGAAGATTTCTGACTTCACCGTGGAAAACAGATGGGAAAGGACCAAGAGTGGAAATGGGGAGACCAGTTAGATGATTACAGACATCCAGGCAAGATGCGCTGATTCAGAAGCAAGTACACAAAAGACCTGACAAATATTAGCCAGATCTCTTGCAAAAATAAATGAAAAAATTCTTGAGATTCTTTTATTGACACACTTAAATCTTATATTTAATAAAGTTTTATAAAATTCCAATCTCTATAAAGGATACTGAAAATCCCATGAGATTAATGACCGTAGTTGAAAAGTAAATGAGATTGGTGTAAAGTATGTGGCTGTTAAAGGGATATGAGATAGAAGAGTGACACGGACTAGTTTTAACTGTAGAAAATTTCCAAATGGGCAGGTTTGGAGATGAAATTTAAAGGAGATAAACAGGATTTAGGAGAATAAACCCATGCATTTGAAAGTTTAAAGGCAATATGACTCAAAGGATGGAAAACTGCACATTATAAAATTAGCTTATAAGAAGCACTATGAGAAAGTAAAAATCAGATTTGTGAAAAAACAAAACTAGTTATCCAGGAAGCTCTGACCTCTCAGAATGAAAGCCAGCCCTGTATGCTTCTGAGACAGATATGGGCCCACAGCACTCCGATTGTGGTTTTAGTTTGGGCAGAGAAGAAACAAACAAGATTAGGACCAGCTGTGAAGAAGGTGGTTTTGGTAACAGACCAGAAATAGAAGGCTCTGGCCTACCAGAAATTGAGGCCTGGCACAAGAGGAAGCTCCTTACTCCCCCCATGTGTTTGACTCAGCTCAAAAGCATCTTTTTCTGGGATCTTTTAAGAAGTTATAGAGGGGAAGAGCCACAGGTCCAGTTGTTGTCTATGATCTTACCACCACAGTTAACTGCTGCTAATGCTCTTATAGTTCACTCAGAGTATCAGGAATAAACCTGTAGTCTTCCATTTAAGTTTTTCCCTCATCATTGTTTTATTTAAAAAAAATTCTTTTGATTGTATCAGGTCTCAGTTGCAGCACACAGGACCTTTGTTGCATCATGCAGATCTTTCATTGCAGTATGCGGGCTCAGTAGTTGTGGCAAAAGGGTGCTCTAGTTGTGGCGCACAAGCTTCGTTCCCCCATGGCATGTGGGATCTCAGTTCCCCAACTAGGGATCAAACCTGTGTCCCTTGAATTGGAAAGCAGATTCTTAACCACTGGACCACCAGGGAAGTCCCCTTCCATTTTTCTCCCACTCCCTAGCATTTTATTACGAAAACTTTGAACAAACAGAAAAGTTGGAAAAATTATACAGTGAATTCCCATATACCCACCGCTTAGATTGTATAGTTTAAAATTTCGCATATTTTACTACATCTATCCATTCCATAAATCATTTTAATTTTTGGTGCATTTCAAAGTAGTTGCAAGCATCAGCGTACTTCACCCATAAACATTTCAGTATGCCTTGAGTTGAATATAGTTTATGAGTTTTGGGACAGAGGTTGATACAATTTACATATAATAAGATGAATATAACTTCAGTGTACCATTAGATGAAAAGGGCAAATACACCTGTGACTCACATTCCCATCTAGGTGAAGAACTTACATTCTCCCTAGAATTGTCTTCTGCCTCTTCACAGTTAATACCTGCTTTTCCCCTGGGCAACAGGGGAAGAACAATCACTATTCTGAATTTTTTTTGTAATAGTTTTTGCCTGTCCTAAAACTTGATAGAGTGTAAGTGCATTTTATGCTTCTGATTCATTCATGTTGCAGATATGAATAGTCTGTTTCTGTTTTTGCTGAGCAGTTTTCTCTTACATATCCAAACATACCGTTCTTATACTGATGGATACCTGGGCTGTTTCAACTTTTTGGCTATTATGAATAAAGCTGCCATGAACATTCATGTACAAGTCTTTTCGTGAACATAATGTTTTTATTTATTTTGGATAAAAGACTAGGACGTGGGTGCTCTTAGACTAGGTATGTGTTTGGTTTTCTAATAAGCTCCCAGACCATCAAAGCAGTACCTTTCACACCTTCGCTTACACCGTGTGAGGGTTTCACATCCTTGCCAAGATTTGGCGTTGTCAGTTTTTTTACTTTTAGCCATTGTGACGGGTAGGTAATAATATCTCACTGTGGTTTTAATTTTTATTTCCCTGGTAACCAGTGCTATTAATGACTTCTTCCTTAGATTATTTCCAGTTCATATGTTTTCCTTTGTGAAGTATCAGATCAGAATTTTTTTTTACCCATTTTTTAAGTTGACTTGTCATTTAACATTGAGTTCTAGGAGTCCTGCCTCTAAATTGTAAAGGCTAGTTTGTAGAAGAGTACAACTTCTGTGTTACTGCCTGACATTAGTTCAAATGGAAGAGGCCTGAAGGTTTGAGTTGAGCAGAAGCTCTTAATCAGTGAATGTACCTTTTAATCAGTGAATGGTTGAGTACCAACTAAGCACTAGTATTAAGGATGCAGAAATAATACCTACCCCTAGCTCCAAGGAGTCCAGATTATGAAGGTAGACAAAAATAAAAATTCTGATGTAATGGTTTCAACATTAAGTCACTAAATATTTGCTGAGTTCTTACTATAGGATGGGTACTATTGTAGGTATTATACATAAAGAGATAGGCAAACCAGACATAGTTCCTACTCTAATACAGCTTATTTATTTTCTGGAGTATATATGGGGGAAGTATTCTTGCTTGGAATCTCCCATGGATGGAGGACCCTGGAGGGCTAGAGTCAGTGGGGTCCCAAAGAGTCAGACACAACTGAGCGACTAACACTTTCACAGGGGGGAAGATAGTGCAGAGAGGCTCTGAAGTGAAGAATGAGATGGATGTTGAGTGTATGTGGATCAGAAATGAAACCTGTCTGGAAGGTACATAACAAGATGATGAGTTAGGTGAGGGTCAGCTCTTGCAGGGCCTTGTAGACTGTGGTAAGAACTTTGGATTATTTTATTTTGAGCATTTTGGGAAGCCATTCCAGAGTTTTAAGCAGAGAAATGGCATGAGCTGGTTTCTGTTTGGCTGATGAATTTTGTGTGTGTGTATGCCTGCATGTGTGCACATGTATATACAGAAAAGCTGCTGAAGAAACTGCTGCAGTCATCCACAGGAGAGAGAAATCCGACCTGGGGAAGGTGGGCAAGACTTCGGAAAGGAATAATGTCATAGCATAACCATGGATGACAAGGCATTTGCTAGGGAAGAAACTCAGAGGTATCAGCAAGTGTGTGTGGCTGTGTGTGTGTTTGAGGATCAAGAAATAGCCTTCAATGACTAGTTGGGTCGGTGGTAGAATGACAGGAGGTAGAACAATCAGAAAAGGCTTTGAAGGTTGCATTATAGATGCAAAATCATCATGTTACACAGTTACTTAATTCTGTATAGATTGGTCCTCTAGAGTTGGGCCACGAGGTGGCTGTGCTAGGGAATTAGGCTTTGAACCTAAGGGCCGTGAGCAGATATATATACAGGGCTTCTAGTTAGCGTGGAGACTTTCAGGAAAGTGTCAAGGACGACTAGGTAAGACACTGAGAGGATGAAAAAACAGGAGGCAGGAAACAAAGCGGTCTGGAGTTATGTGCAAGGTGTTATGTGTGGAGGCTTGGGGTTAGGATATTGTCAGGAGGACCTGGAGGAGTGGATTGGGGGAAAAAGTTGAGTCCCTTTAAAAAATACAAAATAGTTTGAAATATTGAAATAATATAGAAGTGTCTGTGCGTGAGAGTTGCTCAGTTGTGTCCAACTCTTTGTGGCCCCATGGGCTGTAGCCCGCCAGGCTCCTCTGTCCATGGGATTCTCCAGGCAAGAACACTGGAGTGGGTTGCGATTTCCTTCTCCAGGGGGTCTTCCTGACCGAGGGATCAAACCTGCGTCTCCTGAATTGGCAGGCAGATTCTTTACCACTGTGCCACCTAGGCTGTTGTTTAGAAGTGTCTAAGAGTATATAAAATTACCACCTTTATTCTATTCCTCTGAAGTGTACCTAAAAGTTGCATTTATTTGGTGTGTCTTCCATTTTTTAATGTGACTGTATTTATTTTGCATATATATTTAAATCTATTGTGTATTCACATACAACTGAAGTTTGAAATGGGGTTAACTTTTCTTACCATTTTTTGCAACTTTATTTTTTCATATGCTATCAATATACTTCTGCCTTAATTGTTTATTTACTTGCTGCTCAGCATTCCATTGACTAATTACCGTAATTTACTTAGTCACCACCTAACTGATAGACCTTTAAGCTGTCTCACGTTTTCCACTTTTTAGCAGTAGTGAAATGAGCATTCTTCCTTGTCTCCGTACTGTGCGAACACTGCCTGAGAGAACGTGCAAAGTGAGAAGTGTGGGGTCCAGTTATGACCTGGGCTTAAGTTACAGTCCCATTCCCTTAGGGAGTATGTGTCGTTCTCTGAGATCTGTCCTGGGGAATCTGCAAAGCAGTGACTTCTGGTCAGAAGTCTAAAATCCACATTTTGGTGGCAATATTCAAAAGAACTAGGGCTATTTCTCCAGATTTTAGCTTGGGGTTCACTGCTTCCAGGTTTTAGATGGTTCTCAGAGGGCGATGAAATAAAGCTTTCTTGTCGAATTTTAGATTGAAGAAATAGGAATAATGTATAGAAGTGAGAATTCACTTGGGTTGATTTGGATAGAACTTGATAGAGCAGGACTTTCTGATAATTGAATTATAAGAGTGGTGGGTTTTCCATCATTGGATACATTCAAGCAAAGGCTCAGATGCTATGGAAGGACAGTATATGAAGCAGATTGAACTCTTAAAAATCATTCCAGTTTTGCTTGATAACAGCATTTGAGATGGAGACCGTGAGGCACCAAGATAGGAATAGCACTGACTGTGGGCTGGGTTGGGCAAGGGATTGACTTGAGGGTTGATTTAGGGGAGGCTGAGGCTAGAGGCATCCTGGGGTATAGTGCTGGGAAACCTGGGATGCTAGATGAGGCTAGGTGAGGGATCTGACCTCATCTGCACTCTTGGCACAGATGGTCTGCAGGTGTATTGGTCAGCGGGGACAGAGGGTTAGTGAAGAGTCTGAGGATAACTGTTATAGTGACTTAGGAAAATGGGTTTATATGGATGTCATGGTGATCCATGCAAGAAGATAGTGTTTCTAGCAAAGGAGATGGATGAACCGGAGATGCTTTGGTGCTGTTTGACAGCCAATCAGTTTAGACCAGGCTGAGATGGAAGCAGGGGCTGGAGATGGCCTTTCAGATTTCATGCAACAAATACTATCTAGGTGCTTGAGATAGAGCAGTGGAAAGAACAGATAAGTATCCCTTCCCTCATGGAGTGTACATTCTAATGGGGAAGACAAAGCATATAAATATATACAGTATGTTGGTGATAAATACTAAAGAGAAAAAAAGCAGGAAATAAGTATGTGATGTATCAGTAGAAGTAGAGTTGAAATTTCAGAATGGCCAGAAAAGGAGAACCTTTTCATTCAAAATAGAGAAGATGGTTTTGAATAGAGACCTAGAGACATTGTAAGGCAAAAGCAAGCCATGTGGATTAAAAGAGGGAAGAACCTTCTGGATGTTGAGGTAGAAACAAGCATATTTGTGGAATGACAAGCAGACTGTGTGGCCGGAACAGAATGAGCAAGAGGGGTCAAGTCAGATCTAGATCTTTCAAGACCTTGTTAGTGTGTGCTTGTGTGTGTGCACAGTCACTCAGTGGTGTCCGACTCTGAGCAACCCCATGGACTGTAACTCACTAGGCTCCTCTGTCTGTGGGATTTCCCAGGCAAGAATACTGGAGTGAATTGCCATCCTCCAGGGGATCTTCCTGACCTAGGGATTGAACCTTCATCTCCTGCAGCTTCTGCATTGGCAGGCAGATTCTTTACCACTACATGACCTTGTAGGCCAACACAGAGTTTGGGTTTTTTCTAAGGAATGGGAAATCTTTATTGGGTTTTGGTAGAGGTATGACATGACCCGTGTTTTAACAGGGTCACCATAGTTGCTGTATTGAGAGTAACCTGTTGGTGTGAGGATGAGAAGAGGTGAGAATGGCATAGGTAGGCTAAGGAGACCTCTTAAAAGGTGACGCAGTAAGGCTGGTGAGAGGTGATGGGCTTGGACTAGGTTGTGCAAATAGGAGCTGGACCTGAACAGCTGATTAGAGGCTAGGAGAATCAGCATGAGGATTGTAACACTACCTCAAGATGTAGATCCCCAGGGTTAGTGGGGAATCACTGAAGGAAGAGACTTTGGGAAGCAGAATCTGGATCACGGTTGTATTTTGGGCAGTGTTGGGCTTAGAACTCGGACTCAGGTCTGATCTGAGGCCAGTAAAGGCATCAGAGTGAGATTGATTGGTCTCTGAGAAGATCAAGTTTGGGGTCCAGGTCCAGGGAGCATTATTGGGATTAGGACCCAATTTGGGGCTGAGGACTAGTTTCGGGTCAGAGTTGTTGATGGAGGCCAGTACACTGTTTGTGCATTTTACCGTAATTTTCTTGGATCAGGGTTGGCTGTAATCGCCATCTCCCATCCCATTGAGCCTACCCAAGGGGATTGGAGGAGTTTGGAACCTATAGGGCCGTCTTTTCCTTAGGTGTCATGGGGATAGACACAGGCTCAGCCTTGCCTGGCTAAAGCTGACTGGCTTTACAAGTTGGGACCTACAGTCAGGGAAAGGTGGAAAAGGGTCCTCGGTGGCTAATTTGTGTCTTTTCCGACCCCCCCGCCCCCAGATGGCCCACTGTGTGACCTTGGTTCAGCTGTCTGTTTCATGTGACCACCTCATCGACAAGGACATCGGCTCCAAGTCTGACCCACTCTGTGTCCTTTTGCAGGATGTGGGAGGGGGTAACTGGACTGAGGTGAGAAGGACTATGGGGGTTAAAGTCGTGGAGGGATGCTAGGACTGTTTGAGGGTGGAAGGTACATGACTGTAATGCTTATTGGCTTCTTGCCCACAGCTTGGCCGGACTGAGCGAGTACAGAACTGCTCGAGCCCTGAGTTCTCCAAGACTCTGCAGCTTGAGTACCACTTTGAAACAGTCCAAAAGCTCCGATTTGGCATCTATGACATAGACAACAAGACACCTGAGCTGGGGGACGATGACTTCCTAGGAGGAGCTGAGTGTTCCCTGGGACAGGTATGTAGGTCCAAGGATTAGAATCCTTCAGACACAGGTTGAGTCAGAGCCCTGTGAAATAACCCAGAAAGCCTAGAACTTGGAGGTGGGGGTCAACAGGACCTAACCTTGTCTGAGATCTTGTTCCCCCATCCCCTGCCCTAGATTGTATCCAGTCGGATGCTAACTCTGCCCTTGATGCTGAAGCCTGGAAAGCCTGCTGGGCGGGGGACCATCACGGTAAGGCTGGGGTTTGGTGGGGGAGTGTGCTCATATCAGTGAGGAGGAATTCATGAGACGATACAGTCTCCTGCCTCCCCTACCTAGGTCTCAGCTCAGGAGTTGAAAGATAATCTTGTAGTGACCATGGAGGTGGAAGCCAGAAACCTGGATAAGAAGGTGTGTATGGAAGGAGGCCCTGGGGGTTCAAGAATTAAGCAGACAGGGGTGGTGCATTGGAGGTGGGAGGGTGGGAGGGGATAAAGGTCTTTCATAGTGTTTGTCTCTGCCTGAGTCTTATAACTAGGGTCTCTGTGACATTGACAGGACTTCCTGGGAAAATCGGATCCGTTCTTGGAGTTTTTCCGTCAGGGTGATGGGAAATGGCACCTGGCATACAGATCAGAGGTGTGAGCCCCCTGGGATTGGGTGTGATGGAGCAGGAGAGAATCTCCTGGGGTTTGTGACTACCAAGATTTGGAGCACAGGGAGGAGCCTGCTTATGGCTAGGGAAGGATGGCAGCTCCCACATGCCAACTCAGCGCTCACTGGAAGCTTTGTACTCCACCCTCAGGTCATCAAGAACAACCTGAATCCTACTTGGAAACGGTTCTCTGTTCCCCTTCAACATTTCTGTGGGGGAGATGCCAGTACACCCATCCAGGTGAGGAGCTTGCCTTCTGAATGGACTGAGCAGGGGCAGAGTCTAGGGAGGGATGTATTCTCACCTGCCACCCGCCTCCTGGTCTTTACATACACACACGCCTTCCCTCCTAGGTGCGATGCTCCGATTATGACAGTGATGGTTCACATGACCTCATTGGTACCTTCCACACCAGCTTGGCTCAGCTGCAGGCAGCCCCAGTGAGTGCTGGCTCAGGGATATTGAGGTGGACTTAGGGACTGCAGCCTCAGGAATAGAGGGAATGCACGGCAGCTCCCATCCTGGCTGAGGCTCTGGAAGTTTTCTACTCTAATTTTTCTTTCCTTACCAGGCTGAGTTTGAATGCATTCATCCTGAGAAACAGCAGAAAAAAAAAGTTACAAGAACTCTGGAACTATCTGTGTCAAGATGTGTCAGGTGAGACAGTAGCCCATGTGACCCAGCCTTTGACTCCTAAGGTTCATGACCCCAATCCCTTCACTCCAGCTATAACCCTGGTTTCAACTACAGGTAGAAACAGAACATTCATTCCTGGACTATGTGATGGGAGGCTGTCAAATCAACTTCACTGTAAGTTGCTTCATCAGGGGCAAGAAGACAGATCTGGGGCTCGAAGATGGCCTTCAACTCTGCTCCTCCCTTCCCCGCAGGTGGGCGTGGACTTCACAGGCTCCAACGGAGACCCTTCCTCACCTGATTCTCTGCACTACCTGAGCCCAACAGGGGTCAATGAGTACCTTACAGCACTGTGGAGCGTGGGCAGTGTGGTTCAGGACTATGACTCGTAAGCAGCTTTGTCTTACTCCTCGCCGCTCCCTGCAGACGCTCTTAGCTCTGGGCTTGTGGTCCTCTCACTGCCTCTTCCCCCCTTTGCTGTCTTCTCACAGGGACAAGCTGTTCCCAGCATTTGGATTTGGGGCCCAGGTACCCCCTGACTGGCAGGTGAGTGTTTTCTCCCCTCCACTGCTCCTGTTTTTGGTTTCATGGTCCTGATCAGGGGGGATGTGGTAAACTTGCTACTTGGCACCCAGCTTTATGTGGAATTGCAGGGAGTCATCCGTACAGGCATGTATACAACAGATGCTCAGGACTGAATACCTCCTAAATAACACTTTGTACATATCCTAGTGCCCTTTTTCTTAGCACACAAGTGGTCATGGGGAAAGAACCTCATTACCTCAGTTCTATTCTTGCCCTCAGGTTTCCCATGAATTTGCTTTGAACTTCAACCCCAGTAACCCCTTTTGTGCAGGTAAGCCCCCCATCCTCCAGCATAAGGTGTATCTGTCCAATCTCTGCCAAGTTCGTGTGGGCAAGGGAGAATGAGGGTGGGGAGACAGACACCTGACTCCATTGTCTAGAGTAGTGGATTTTACAACTAGGCCTCTGGAGTCAAATCTTCATCCTGCCACTTGATAATCATGTGACTTGGGGCCAGTTGCTTAGCTTCTGTGTGCTTTGGCTTCTTAGTAAGAAATATTATAGGATATTGAATATTTTAAGAAGATGCATATAAAGCTTGAAGCAGTAATCCTGGTACATCATAAGTGTTCTCTAAACTATGGTAGCTGTTATATTATCATTATTATCTTTGCCTAGAGGCTCACAGGTACTTACTTGGGCATCAGTAGAAGCATTGGTGCCTCCTTGCAGCTCTATTCAGGGTACTTTTTGCTCCAGGTTCTTTTGTCTAGAGAGGACCAAACCCCATGTTTCCCTAGCCTCCCGCATGTAAACAAGCTGAAGTTGAAAACTTGACTTGATCTAATCTGATTTTTACTAAGATTACAGGTCAGTTAATATGTAGAATGTCCTTCAGTTTGGGTTTACCTATTTCCTCATAGTTAGATTCAAGTTACGCATTTTTGGTGGGAATACCACAGAAGCCATGCTTTATGTTCCGGAGGCACATGTTGATTTCTCCTCTTACCAGTCTTATTAACTTTGATCATTTGGTTGAGGCGGAATCTACCAGGTTTCTCTTCTATACAAGTACAGTTTTTTTCTTTATATGTAATTTTAAACATTTTTAATTGAAGGATAGTTTATGTACAATGTTGTATTAGTTCCTAATGTACAGCAGAATGATTCAGTTTATATATATAAACATATTCTTTTCCATTATCATTTATTACAGGATATTGAATATAGTTCCCTGTGTTATAAAGGAGGACCTTGTTGTTTATTTTATATATAGTAATTTGTATCTGCTGATCTCAGACTCCTAATTTACCACTCCACTATGCTCTTTCCTCTTTGTTAACCATAAATTTGTTTTCTTTGTCTGTTTCTGTTTTGTATACAGGCTCATATGTATCGTATTTTAATTCTAAATACCACACATCCTATGGCATTTGTCTTTCTGGATTACTTAGTGTGCTAATCTCTAGGTCCATCCATGTTGCTGCAAATGGCAATATCTCATTCCTTTATACACACACACACACACACATTTAACTAATTTTTATTCATTTTTAGTTTAAAAAATATTCTCTTTTTTGGTCGTGCCATGCAGCATGTGGGAACTTAGTTTCTATGGATCATACCCAGGCACCCTGCAGTGGAAGTGTGGATTCCTAACCGCTGGACCACCAGGGAATTCCCTTTGTTTTTTTAAAGAAACAGTTAAGACACATTATCTTTCTCAAAATTATTTGAATCTATTTTTTATTTTAGTATTTTTTAATTGAAGTATAGTTGATTTATAATGTGTTAATTTCTGCTGTATACCAAAGTGATTCAGTTATACATATATATATATTCTTTTTTAATACTCTTTTCCATTATGGTTTATCATAAGATATTTAATATAGTAATCAGTGCTATTATATAGTAGGACTTGTTTATCCATTCTGTATATAAAAGCTTAAATCTGCTAACCCCAACCTCCCACTCGCATCCCTCCCCCAACACCTTCCCGCTTGGCAACCACTAGTGTATCTCTCTGTGGTTCTGTTTCTGTTTCGTAGACAGCTTTATTCATATACCACAGCTTTCTTCATCTGTTGATGGACATCTAGGATGCTTCCATGTCTTGGCAACTGTAAATAATGCTGCTATGAACATTGGGGTGTATGTATCTTTTTGAATTAGTGTTTTCTTCAAATAATATGCCCAGGAGTGGGATTGCTGGATCATTTGGCAACTATATTTTTAGGTTTTTAAGGAGCCTCCATACTGTTTCCCTAGTGGCCGCACCAATTTTACATTCCCACTAATAGTGTAGAATTCCCTTTCTTCCACATCTTTCCAGCATTTGTTACTTGTAAATTTTTTAATGATGGCCCTTCTGACTAGTGTGAGGGGATACCTTACTGTAATTTTGATTTGCAGCTCTTCACTTGTGGGGGGCCATGCCACACAGCATGCAGAATCCTAGTTCCTTACCAGGGATCAAACATGTGCCCCCTGCAGTGGAAGCAGAGTCCTAACCACTGGACCGTCAGGAAATTCCCTGCATTTCTCTAATAATTACCAATGTTGAGCATCTTTTCATGTGACTACTGGCCATCTGTATCTTCTTTGAAGATTTGTCTATTTAGGTCTTTTGCCCACTTTTTGATTGGATTATTTGGGTTTTGATACTGAGTTGTATGAGCTATTTGTATATTTTGGAATTTAAGCCCTTGTTGATCACATCATTTCCAAACATTTTTTCACAGTCTGTAGTTTGTCTTCTTGTTTATAGTTTCCTTTGCTGTACTGAAGCTTGTAAGTTTGATTAAATCCCATTTGTTTAGTTTTGCTTTTATTCCTATTTCCTTGAGAAATGTTTTGCCTATATTCCTTTTTAGTTTTATGGTGTCATGTTTTATATTTAAGTCTTTAGGCCATTTAGAGTTTATTTTTACATATGGTATGAGGGAGTGTTCTAACTTCATTCGTTTACTTGTGGCAGTTGAGCTTTTCCAGCACCACTTGGTGAAGATACTGTCTTTTATCCGTTGTATGTTTTTGCCTCCTTTGTTAATTGACTGTGGGTGAGTGGGCCTGTTTTTTTTGTTTTTTTTTTTTAACTAATAATCATCATCCTTTGGGAGGATGCTTTAAGACTATATAAATATCCAATCACTCATCAATTTTTACCTTTTGGCATCCATTGATGATCCTTGCCTTAATCAATTATCTCTGATTGTCAAATGATTCTATAATTTCTTCTACATTAAGAGCTTTTCCTTGTCTATTATATCTCTGTGGATTCTTATTTTATAAAATGGGTTATAATTCATTAGGTGCATTATAATTTGATGCTCAACTCTCCTGCATTTGTTCAGGGGATTCCCCCAATCTGGATTTTAATTCAAGCTGTGGTTCAGGGCACGTGCCCTTCCTCTCTTTGGCCCTAATTTTTTCATCTGTAGGGTAAGGTTAAGAACGTTGGGTTACAGGGGCGAGTGAATGAAATGCACCCAAGTTCCCAAATCTCCATGGCCAGGATAAAGTGTCATCAGGGCTGGCAGAACCCCAAGAGGCCCAGTGTCTTATGGTATTTTTTGCTTTGCTTCTCTAGGCATCCAGGGCATTGTGGATGCCTACCGCCAGGCCCTGCCCCAAGTTCGGCTCTATGGTCCCACCAACTTTGCACCCATCATCAACCATGTGGCTAGGTTTGCAGCCCAGGCTGCAAATCAGAGGAATGCTTCGGTGAGGGTTATGGGATGTAGTGGGCGAGGAAGGGGAGGGGGGGTGCTCCCTTGAGGACTGTTTAACAAGAGACTTCTTGTCAGTGTGGGAATGTGTAGCTGGGATGTTTAGAGGGTCTGCCTCAATATATGAATGGACTTGCTTTTAGCAATACTTCGTGCTGTTGCTGCTGACTGATGGTGCTGTGACAGATGTGGAGGCCACACGTGAGGCTGTGGTTCGTGCTTCCTACCTGCCCATGTCAGTGATCATAGTGGGTGTGGGTTGTGCTGACTTCGAGGCCATGGAGCAGCTGGACGCTGATGGTGGACCCCTGCACACACGCTCCGGGGAGGCAGCCGCTCGTGACATAGTGCAGTTTGTGCCCTTCCGGCGTTTCCAGAATGTGAGTAGGGGCAAGCTTGGGGACAGAACAGAGCTGGGAGTTCAGCCTTCCACCTCTCCCTGATGTGTGTGGGGATACTTATCCCTTCACCTGAGCCTGGGGCAGGGTTAGGTTTTGGATTCTGTATCCTTTCTTGGGTGTGAAATGTAGACCTTGTACAAATGAAGCCGTTATGGCCCATCACTGAACTTGCCCCTCTTCTCCTGGCAGGCCCCTCGAGAGGCACTGGCGCAGACTGTACTTGCAGAAGTACCCACGCAACTGGTCTCCTACTTCAGGGCCCAAGGTTGGGCCCCATTCAAGCCACCTCCACCTGCAGCCAAGGGCCCTGCACAGGCCCCCCAGGCTTAGATTCCCTTGAAGGGGTCGACCGTGGCCATTTCTCAGTCCCATGTTAAGGTCCCCAGCCCTGAATACACATTCCCTCGTGCTTGTACTTAGGTTTTATACTTTTATACTTAATCCTGCTGTTGCTGCCCTCGATCTCACCTGCTTGCCCCTGGAATCCCTCATTCAATAAAGATGAAGACCACTCCTTTGCTACTACTCTGTGTTTTAGGTGGGAATCTGCTATTAGCCATGGTTAGTTCTCCTCTCTGAACTTACTTGTTGACTTTAGGGGTTGTTGGAGTGAAGGAGTCCTCTGACATAATAGCCCCCACTCAAAGAAATTGGGTATTCCCTGCCAGATATCTAGAGACACTGACTCTGTTTTGGAAAATGCAAAGACTGAGTATAAGCCAAACACCTAGCCTAACCTGCGTCAGAAAAGACTGAGTATAAGCCAAACACCTAGCCCAACCTGCGTCAGAGCAGAGCTGAGCTGGGAACACAGACAAGGTGGAAAGTGTTAGGGGAGGGGATCAAGGGCTATGCCTGACTCCTTGGAAGGTGGAGCAGTGGTGGTTCTAGTTCTAAAAATAGGCTACAAGCCTCACTTTTTTTATTAGCTATTCTTTTTCTTACTAGAAAATTAATATGTATATTCATTATAGGGAAAAATACCACCCAAACTCCCGTGTCCCATTAAAATATTTGGTGCATATTTTTTAATACTTTATACATATTTACAGTGATGCATGTTTTTTTACAGAATTGGGACCATACTGTATGTACTATTTTTGTATGCCTTAACTGTGTTTTAAATGTATGCTAGTTAGTACAAAATGATTTCACATGTATGAGATAGATAATGGGCAGGGTGTTATTTCCTACGTCTGACAAATTTTTTTCTCTAAATTACTACACTGTTTGCACTTTGTTTTATTGTATTTTGGGTATTTTACCCATTAGAACTTATTACTGACTTCATTCTTTTTAATGCCTATAGATTACTCTGTGTATGAGTGTATTATAGCTTACTTGCTGCTGCTGCTGCTAAGTCACTTCAGTCGTGTCCGACTCTGTGCAACCCTATAGACAGCAGCCCACCAGGCTCCCCCATCCCTGGGATTCTCCAGGCAAGAATACTGGAGTGGGTTGCCATTTCCTTCTCGAATGCGTGAAAGTGAAGTCGCTCAGTCGTGTCCAACTCTTAGCAACCCCATGGACTGCAGCCTACCAGGCTCCTCCATCCATGGGATTTTCCAGGCAAGAGTACTGGAGTGATAGCTTACTTAGCCAATCCCTAATTTATCAAGATTTGGGTCCCTTCTGGTTTTCTTCCATTACAACAAACAATGCTGTAAGGAATATCCTAATACATTTATCTGTGCGTTTATATAGTAATATTTCTGAAAATTTTATTCCTACAAGTGAAAATGTTCAATCAAAAGATATGAATACGTAATATTTTAATAGATACTGTAAATTGCATTTCATAACAGTTTTTTACCCATTTCATTAATATGACAGGCAAAAAAACCCCTCAGTTTTAGTTGAATTTATTGAATTACAAAGGCTGGGTATCATTTTATATGTTTACTTTTCAATTGTATCTCTTATGAATAGCTTTATTGTTATAGTTATTCAGCAAACCTTTATCTCTTATACATGTCAAAAATATTTCCTCCCAGGCTATTATCTTTTCAGTTATAGTGTCTTTTGGTCTATGTAACTCTTTTGATATGGAAATTTAAAAATTTTATGTATGTCAGCCTAGCTTGCTTTTGTGTATGTATGTTTGTGTATGTAACCTAGCTTGGTTTTTAAAAAATTATCCATGTATTATTACTTACTTTTCATGACATTAAACAGTCTCTTATATTACCATTTCTATTGGCTACATATTATTTTTATAGTGTACTTTATCTTCTTAGATACTATTTCCATTTTTTCCTTTATAAACAATAGTGTGTTCGACATCCTTAAAGTAGTAACTTAGATTATATCTGTGTATCCTTTGGATCCATTCTTAGAAATGGAATTGCTGTGATTAAAAAGTATAAAAAAGTTAAGACTTTTCAGCACCTATTGTGAAAATGCCCCCTCCAGAAAAGTTGTATTAGTTCATTAGTTAGAAAACTTGAGACTTTTAAGAGTACTCAATAGATTCTTTTCCCTCTGTCTTCAAATTACAAAAGTAATAATCCCCAAACTTAAAGGGATACATGTTCCATCCTCACACATACTCTTGCATTCCACTTCCTAGAGGTACAGCACTGTTGATAGTCTGTAGATTCTTCCAAAACATGAACACACGGGAAAGGATCCTAACAGTCAAGATGTTGCATGTGTTTCTTTGACACTTCCCCTTTTCGAGCCCTCTGCCCGGGTAGAACTCATTACTCCTTTGATGTGCGTCTCCTCCATCTTTTTCCCTCCAATTCTACTTTTGACCCTTGGAATGAAGAGTTCTTGGATCAATAAATGAATGGTCCCATTTTCTGGAGCGTCTTCTGTTCCCTGTCAGGCTTCTGGAGGGCAGGGACTGGTCAACACTCTACCACCTGTACTGTTCCTAGCATAGTTGAACACTCAAGTTTTAGTGAAAACAGCCTGAGTAGGGACAATCAGGCCTGCATCATTTCTGACTCAAATGCCCCCTACAGGTTCTCAAGTCTCCCTAGGATTTTACCTGAAAAAAGGGAAGGTTCTGCCTCCACCTGCACCTAGCAAGAGTTGGGGTGAGAAGTGAGGGGCACAGCACAGCTTCATGCCGACTGGTGGCTCTGCAAGAAGGCAACCTCCAGAGAAAGGTCGGAGAAGGCCATGGCACCCCACTCTTGCCTGGAAAATCCCATGGATGGCAAAGCCTGGTAGGCTGCAGTCCACGGGGTAGCTAAGAGTCAGACGTGACTGAGCGACTTCACTTTCACTTTTCACTTTCATGCATTGGAGAAGGAAATGGCAGCCCACTCCAGTGTTCTTGCCTGGAGAATCCCAGGGACGGGGAGCCTGGTGGGCTTCCGTCTATGGGGTCCCACAGAGTCGGACACGACTGAAGCGACTTAGCAGCAGCAGCAGCAGAGAAAGGTAGGCTCAGGGTCCCACTGTGGCTCAGGTCTTCACTAGCTGTGTGACCTTGCAACTTTCCTGATCTGAGCGGTTTCTCCCTCTGTGGTTGTGAAGATTAGTTAGAGAAGGCATGTAACATCCAGAGTACTATCTTAGGTGCATGGTAAACACTCCACACACACTAACTACTGCTGCTGCTGTACTGATCTGGGCTTCTCCAAGAAGGCACTTTGATAGACGCCCCCCACCACATTTATGTACCAAAGGCAACTAGAGTGCCAGCCTCCCTGCCCACAACAGACCTCCCAGCACTGATCAGCTTCTTTCAGCAGACTTCCACTCTACTCCAACAATCAGCATGTTTAATGGGCTCCCCCTGTGGCACTGTCCCCTGCCCCCTCTGAGGTTCGAATACCATGGGCTCGGACTCGATACAAGCATGTGAAACGAGGGTGGCCCCAGTTGCTTAGAATCTGGATCTTCACCTTGGGAAAGGCAGCTGGGGGGTCATTCTGGAGAGAAAAATGGATGATGCCAGTGTCTGCTCTCCCAAGGGGCTGCCTTCCTCCCCTATCTTCCCTTACTGTCCCATTCTCTTAGACCCTTCACCTCCCAGAGACCAACATACCTGTAGGTGGAAAGTCTGAATCTCAGATTTCTCCACGTCAAAGGTAAATTTCCCCAAGAAGACCTCAGTCTCGCCGTCAACTTGGAGGCCCTGATAAGTGAAGAATGAGTGGAGGAACAGAGACAGGTGAAAGTGGAGGTGTTGAGAACCTACTTTGTGTTCAGTAGTTGTATGCACACTCTCATTTATTTTTCAGTGTTAGGATGATAGAGTGTGGAATCTGGGCTCAAAGAAATCAAGTTGCAAATTTAAGCCTGACCACTTGTTAGCTGTGTGACCTTGGGCAAGTTACCTCCCCTATCTGAGAATTACTTTTTCTCATCTATGAAGGGGGGAGATAGCACTTCATAGGTTGTGTGGATGCAAGGATATATAATCCATGTAAAGTACTCAAAACAGATTAAGGACTCAATAAACCATAACCGATATTTGAGTATGGTATGGTTATTTAAGACCTATGGCAACCCTGAGAGGCAAGTGGTAGTATCTCCATTTATGGATGAGCAAGCAAAGACTCAGTAGCCCCAGTTTTCATGCCTGCCTTGTGCTCTGTAGGAAAATCCCCCACCTCCTTGGCCTCAGCCCCACTTACATAGACTGCAAAGTCACGGGGGGCGCTGTTAGCTCCCCGGGTGTGTGCCACAGTGGGCGGTGGATGCTGCAGAGTGATGTCGCTCAGCTGCACACGACCCGGCAACCGGATCACCACCTGGCCCTGGTCGCCTTCAAAAGCCCAGCAATTTCCAGGGAACACGTCTGGCTGCAGTGGGGGTGGATAGATCTTCAGAACCACAGGACTGAGCAACTGTGGCCCTTCCCCACCCTCCCGGGCATTTGTTCTGGTAGGCCCCTCCATCAGTTTGACCCTATCAAGGGCCCACCCAGGACTCCGGTCCCTAGCAGTGCCAGAAAGTGTTAGTTGCTCAGTCGTGTCCGACTCTTTGTGACCCCATGGAGTAGCCCGCCAGGCTCCTCTGTCCATGGAACTCTCCAGGCAAGAAAACTGGAATGGGTAGCCATTCCCTTCTCCATGGGATCTTCCTGACGCAGGGATCGAACCCAGCATTGCAGGCAGATTCCTCACCGTCTGAGCCACCAGGAAGCACTGCCAGGTCTCTCCAGTATTATGTTGTCCTCCACCTCACCCAGAGTCTCACCCCAGGCAAGCCAGGCCCGCCTCCGCCTCCGGGCGGCCAAATTATGCCCAGCAGGGTCTCCCTGGTGCCACACCCTCAGCTAAGTCAGGTCCAACCCCAGGAAGCTGTGGGATCCTTTCTCCAGAATCCGCCCCTGGTTCCTTTTTGGGATCTGCGTTCCAGGCCCACCTCCAGGATAACCGTGGGCGGTCGCGCGTAGTTCCAGAAGCTGAAGCGATTCCAGAAGTAGGCAGTGTTCGCATCCTCATAGTCCTGGGATGTCTTCTCTAGGTCGATGGAGGCTCCTAGAACAGGAAGAAGCAACTAGTCAGGGGCTCTCAGGCCAGACCCACAGCAAAGGCAGTGTCCGTCTGAGGTCGGTCTGTCTGGGCCGATCTTGTGCATAGTTCTGTCTGCGTCTCTGAGTCTCAGTCCCTGCCTGGGTCTTACCGACAGAACTCAGCGCATAGTCGGGTTTCCGCACAAAGTCCTCACTCAGCCTCTGGAATACGAGTTGGGCCACTCTCTGAAAAGAGAGAGGGCGGAGCCTGGAGGGGCGGGCTTGCGGGCAGGTTTTATACAGGTTCTCCGGGGCTCTGGTTCGGGCCTTAACACTCTGGAGGGCCTTAAGACTCAGGGCGGAGGGAGCATGGTTCCCAGCTGCCGAGCTCCTGGACCGGGTTCTGAGGGCAGGCTGCGTCTGCGGGACTCACCTCGCTGTTGGCGGCGCGAACGCTGGACATCTCCTTGTGGAGTTTAACCAGTTCAGCCTGGAGCTGCTGCAGCTGCTGCCCCTGGGAGCGCACGCGCTCGTGGTATTCGCTGCAGGCAGAAGGTTGGCACGCTGCAGTTGGCTCCCTGTCCCCCTGGCCACTTTCCGTAGGATCTCCCCACCCCCAACAGAAGCACCTTTGAGGCCCCCAATTCCCCACCCCAGTGCCCTCTTTCACCTTAAAGTCAGCATCTCCTTAGGTTCCTATTGGAGGGAGGGACAAAAAACAGCAATGCTTAGCTCCCACCTCAGAGTGGGAGTGGCCAGATACAAAAGGCCTTCTCTCTGAGGACTGCCTACCCCTTTTTCCTGATCTTCCAGCATCTCTCCAAGACAGACCCTCAAGCACCTCTGCGCACAATCCCCCAGAAATCTCCTGTTTATAGCCAGCCTTTCCTTAGGGTGATAGCCTCCGGCACTGTCCCCCTCCCCAGTGGCCCAGGGGACTCCCCACAACCTCCAGGTTTATAGCCTGCCAACCATCCAAACCCAGGACAGTTTCCCCGACTCACATTTTCCAAAGGAGGGGCGAGGTATAGGAGTCCCCACCAGAGTGCTGGAGAAAGAAGGAGTGGTCTCAGGGGAAGGGAAGGGAGGAGGTTTCTCAGTCGAAAAGGGGACAGTGGGGGCAAAGAGGCTTGAAGGAGCTCGGTCTGAGGAGGGAAGGCTCTGAAGGGGAGTGTGAAGAACTGTGAGCCTCTGAAGGGACTGAGTGGGCTGAAGGAAAGTGTACCAGGTTTGGCTTCAAAGCTTCCAGGGCTGGGGCCCTGGGAACTGATCACCCTCTCACCTGCCAGAAAGAGGCTCAGCAGTGACACAGCCGTGAGCAGGAAGCGGATGGAACAGACCTCCCTGAGGAACCGAAGGGAGGCTGAGGCTGGGAGACCCCAGAGAATCCCCAGCCCCCACCCCAGGGTCCTAGACCCAGCTCCTGTGAACACAGGTATGAATCGGCTCAAGCCTCAGCTGGGTCTGGCCCTGCTCCCCACCCCCTCCAAAGAGCAGCCCCTGGGGCTCCCCCTTCCCTCCCTCTGACCTGTACACACTGACCAGCACGTCTCCTACCAGGGATAACAACACGCTCAGCACCTGGAAGAGTAGGCCTGAGAAGAAGAAAGGGGGCTCAGGGAAGGAACTAGGCTTAGGGAGGGAAAGAGATGGTGGGGGAGGAGCTCACAGAGTGGTGTTGGAGGTTCAGAAAAACCTAGGAAGTGGACTCAGGAAGAGAGGGGTGGGCTAGGAGACTTAGGTGGGGAGAAGGAAAATGGATTCTCATTCTTGGAGAAGGTGGGTCGGGCTCTGGGAACGGGCTAGACAATCAGACATGGGCCGGGGGCTCAGAACTGAAAACAGGGCTTCAGAGGTGAGAAATGGAGTTCGGAGAAGGGAGCCAGAGGGGTCAGAGGGGATCTGGGCTGGCTTGACCCGTACTCAGGAAGCTCTTGGACACTTGCGGGGAAGGCATCTCCTGCCTCAGATCCAGAGTCGGGAGAAGGTCGAGCTGCTCCTCAGAGACTGCGGGAGAGCCAGCCGGTTCTGTGGGAGCCCAAGGGCTCCATTGGGGCCTTGTGCACCGCAGGCCCACTGTTTCCTCAGGACCTGGCTGCAGGTTCTCTTAGCCCAGAAGCAGGGCAGCCTCACAGGTTTTGGCCGCACAGAATCCACAACCCTGGGGTCCTGCAGCACTCTGAGGCCACCCCCACCCCCACCCCCCACCACCCCGGGAAGCTCAGTCTAGCCGTTGTCCCAACCCGCAAACAGTGGTGCCGCCCCCAGCTTTAGGTCTTGATGCGGCCCTATTTGCCTGGTAGCCGCTGAAGCTAACAACCGAGGCCACGCCTCCTAGGCGGTGCCCAATCACAAGCTTTTCCACGCCCCTTCCCAGGACCATCCACCTCACCAAGACCCTCTTATTCATTGCCTACTCTTTTTTGCCCCCTTCAGGCCCCGCCCCCTAGGTGGTGCCCAGATAGTTTTATCCCACTTCCGCGCCAAACCCCACCCTCTAGGTCCCAGCCCTTCCCTCCGCTCACCCGGGTTCGACCCGCCCGCACCCGAGGCCCCGCCCCTCACGGTTGCCGCGCCACAGGCGGTCTGCCCATTGTGGCTCCGAGGCGCCGGCTTCTGCCGAGAGCTTCCAGCCCATGTGGTTCCTCCGGGCACTCCAGCGCTCAAGGCGGGCTCACCGCAGCTCGAGCCCCGGGCTCGTCTGCCCTCGGGCTCCCCGGGCCCCGGCCCAGCTGACCGGTGCCCGCAGCTGTCCCCCGAGGTGACGCTCACAGAGCTGTTGCTGTTGTCGCTGTAGAAGTTGGGCGTGTGCTTGTGCTGGGACGCGGCTGAACCCGGGCGGGGGCTTCGCCGCATCCTGACCCGGGGCTGTGGCCTTCCGACGCCAAAGGCACCGTCGTGGCCTCCAAGGCCCTCAGCCCTCCAGCTGGTGCGCGCCGCCCGGACCCCTCAACCCTGCGTGCAGCCGGTGGGCCCCGTGGCCTGCCGCAACCCTCTCCTTTGTAACTGGGCCTGGCTGCTGACTTCATAGAGGAGACCACCGTCTCCGAGGAACGCCCTGGCCGGCGTCACAGAGCCAGTCGTGACGTCCCTGGGAGCCTTGGCAGTCTCCCTTATTCTTTCCCAAGTTAAAGCAAGCAATGACATTACAGCATTTTCCAAAACACCCTGTCTAAAACTACTGCTTAACATGAAAGAGTTTCTGTCCCCTTCCTGCTTTGTTTTT
The DNA here is from genome assembly GCF_027580195.1 of Bos mutus. Classification (NCBI taxonomy): domain Eukaryota; kingdom Metazoa; phylum Chordata; class Mammalia; order Artiodactyla; family Bovidae; genus Bos; species Bos mutus. The sequence goes on along the minus strand of NC_091629.1, from coordinate 49,171,500 downwards.
CCCCTTAGCACTTAGGTGTTTTATTTCATTCTTCATTACGTGTCACTCCCAGTAGAGCAGTAAGTTTATGAAGGCAGAGATTTTTGTTGTGTTCACTACTGTATCTTTCAGCACCGCGATAGATAGTTTCTATCTAGCATGTAGTGTCGATCAGTCGCTCAGTGGTGTCTGACTCTTTGTGACCCCATGAAATGTAGCATGTGGTAGGTACTCATGTATCTATGAAGGAACAGATGTTAAGAAGGGGCAAGGGCTCACCCCCATGTGGCACTTCTCAATACAGTCTTTTTAGTCTCTTTTGCTCTAAAAACACTTCAGGCTCCTCCTTCTCTCATCCTAGTCATCAGGCCAGAGAACTCTGACCTCAGGGATCTGTGATCTCTTCTGGACCCATATTCACCAGGGGTCTTTGGGGAATTCAGTACCCCTCAATCACCATATCTTTTTGTTCTTTTATACAATTGATACCTTCAAACTGTGATGCTGAAGACTCCTGACAGTCCCTAGGACAGCAAGGAGATCAAACCAGTCAATCTTAAGGGAAATCAACCCTAAATACTTGTTGGAAAAACTGATGCTGAAGCTGAAGTATTTTGGTCATCTGATTCGAACAGCCGTCTCATTGGAAAAGTCCCTGATGCTGGGAAAGATTGAGGGCAGAAGGAGAAGAGGGCGTCAGAGGATGAGATGGCTGGATGGCATCACCAATGCAATGGACAAGAACTTGGCAAACTTCGGGAGATGGTGAGGGACATGGAGGTCTGGCGTGCTGCAGTCCATGGGGTTGCAAAGAGTCAGACACGACTGGGTGACTAAACAACAACAACAATCTCCATACAGACACTCAGACCATCTGAGTCACCTAGAACAGAAAGGAACCACACTTAGTCACAGTCAAGAGACCAGATGTTCCCAAATTCCTGCTGTGCAGCAGAATAGTACCAGAGTGGCTTCTGAAAATTTAGGTCCCAGCCACACCTTAAGATACTACGTTAGCATTTCTAGAGTGGGAGCAAGAATGTGCATTTTTAACAAGCACGTATGATCCTGACCACACTTTGAAAAGCAGTGCAGTTCATCCTGTGCATATTACACAGTGGGCAACCAGGCCCAGAGAGGAGAAAGGATTTTCTGGAAACCACACAATAAGTGACAGCAGTTGGAATTCCAAAACCTTGCCCTGGAGTTTAGTATTCTTTCCACCACATCCTATTTTTGTTGGAATGTTAGGACGTGGATGTAGGAGTTCTTAAAGGGTCGAGGCCCAGGGAACCTGCCACGGTGTGTTTCAACCCAAAGAGGAGCCACCTGTGTTAGCTTCCAGAGGCATCAATAACTCACTTGAGGGACTTCCATGGTGGCCCAGTGGTTAAGAATCCACCTTCCAATGCAGGGGAGATGGGTTCAATCCCTGGTTAGGGAACTAAGATCCCACATGCCGTGGGGCAACTAAACCTACACTCTGCAACTACAGAGCCCGCTCACCCCAACTAGAGAGAAGCCCACAAACTGCAGTGAAAGATCTGGTGTGCTGCAACTAAGACCCCATCCAGCCAAAAAATAATAATAAAATAAATTTAAAAAAAGAAAAAAAAAAAACAAAGCAAAAATACCTTGCTTGACTAGATGCCACAGAGCTCAAGGGAGGGAGGGAAGACAAGACCAAAGCAGTGACACCTAATAATTCTGGACCCCTTTCCACCCTCCTTTGGGTCCCAGTGTCTCTATCTGTCAAATGGGGAGATGAAGCCCTCAATGTCTGAGAGCTTTGAGGTGTAACCTTGTTTAAGAATAGACTCACCCATGCCTCTTGTCTGGTATTGTATAGGCCCAAAAACTCATTTGAGCATGTTACACCTGGGGAATAGGCAGAATGAGACTCTCTCTCAGTACAGTTATCCCTTGCTTTTTACAAAAGACCTATTTTAGTACTGGTTTTTGCTGACCAAAAGAAACCCGAAGATTTTCACTCTCACAAAAAAGGCAAAAAGCAAAGATAGCATTCCCAGTGAGCTGTTACAAAGGCATCTCGCACCCAGAGCTGCAAGACTGGCACCGCAAGCTCCTTCCCCAAGAACTACAAACTCAGCATAAAGCCTCCATAGCCTTGAACTGTCTGTGAACGTCTGTGCTTCATTCAGATTTATTTTAAACATCCAATAGCAAGATGTATCGTAGGGCGACTGCTTTTTCACTTTCTGCCACTTTGCCTTAGGACAGCAGGGGAAATCTGTGCTGAGATGGAGCAGCCGAAGCACAGGAAGTGACCACCTCTGGTTCAAGGAACCAGCAAGACCCAGCTCCTCTGACTGCCTCCTCTTATCTGCTGCTGCCGCCTGATACATTCCTTGTACTCTGGCCATACTGAACAAATCATAGGTCCTGGAACATGCCCGGCATTCCTTCCCACTTCCTACATGCCCTTCTCTGCTGAACTGCTGTCCTCAAAGCCCAATTTAAGCAGTCGCTCCTCAAGGAAGCCCCTTTGGCCTCCCTCCCCTGAGTAGTGTAGCCCTGACCCTCTCCCGCTCTGATGGGGATCTAGGCTTTGTTTGGTGTTGGAGTCCGTGAAGCGATTTGGAAGAAATGCCTGAATCACCTCTGTGGTGGCACCTCCTCCCCGCCTCCGCCAAGAGTGACACAGCATGTGTTCTGTATACAGGCAGTGTCACCGATGGCCCTGAGATGCACTCAACACAGAGTTACCGTCACTCATGGGTTCAGACTGTGAGACACAGTCATTCCTTCATTCATTCAAAGTACTTCACATCTGTTTCAGGATTAATAACCTAACCTAGGAGGACTATGTCCAGAAAAATGCACACATGCTCAAAATTTTAGACAATTTCAAGTGTTTGCACACTCCCTGGAGACCATCTATGGTCCCACCAGTAAACCCAAAGATATTGGTTAAGAAATGTTCTGGGACTTCCCTGGCGGTCCAGTGGTTAATCTGCCTTACAATGCAGGGGACATGTGCTCTATCCCTGGTTGGGGAAGATCCCACATGCTGTGGAGCAACTAAGCCCATGTGCCACAACTACTTTGCTGCGTGCAGCAGCAAAGACCCATGACAGCCAAAAAATAAAAATAAATAGCTAAATAAATCTTAAAAAAAAGAAGAAGCGTTTTGAATACCTGCTATATGCAAGCTAGGGACACACGTTCAGTCATTAATTCAAAAATATGTTGAGTGCCTACATGCTAATGTTGGGGGCTAGGGGATTTACTTTTCTTTTTTTTTTAATGTTTTAATTTGTTTGACTGAGAGGTGAACAGGGAACAACATGAGGCCCCATGTCCTTGAGTCCTCACAGGCTAGCAGAGGCCAGACTGGGTCCAGCCCTCTCCCCTTGCCTCCATCCCCACCTGGTCGCATCTGCCCCTGCCAATAAGGATGCAGGACAGAGGCTGAAGCTGGGGAAGGCAAAGAGGACTAAATTGACCACAGGGACCTTACTTACCCCTATCTTTCTGTTCTTTCACTCCCTCCCTACTGACCCCCAGGCCTGCTGATTTTGTGTTTGACTAAAGGGCAGGGATTGCTGAACCTGCTGGGTGAGTCCAGTGAGTCAAAGGCGATTCAGGTGGGCAGGAGGGCAGGCGGGGAGAGGCATTGCCCTGGGACAGTGGCTCTGACTGTGTGTGTGCGGCGACTAACAGGGCTGCCAGGCACCCACGACCGACAAGTGAGGCTCAGCTTTCGAGGTGAGGTCTGCAGGGATGCTCTGAGAATTTTTAGATACGGGAAGCTCTGGCCCCTCCTATCCGCAGGTCCCCCACTTCATCTCTGGGCATCTCTACAGTTTGTCTCCTTTGTCCTTGAGCCCAATGTCTCCATCTCTCTGCCTCCCTCCCTCCGTATCTTCTATGGCTCTTTGAGGGTGAGTCCAGGGAGTTCGGACTCTGGGCCAAGAGTGGATGGAGAGATGATTTGTGTGTGTGTAGGGGGAGGAGGTGATAAATGACTATATTCAATTCTGAGTAGGTTTTACCCAGAAAACGAGGAGAATTCACTGTGGTCGAGAAGCAGATATAGGTGAGGTGAGTGGGGTTGGGTTCTGGATGGGGAAAAGCTGGTCTGTACCCCATCTGAGTCCATCCTTGGGCTGGGAGGCTTATTCCTGAATTTGGAGAGGTGGTACAGTTTCAGGAGGTGGGGTTGTCTAATGCTCTAGAGGTTAGACTCAGCATGGGACAAGTCAGGATCAAGACTGGGGAGATTAGTTCTTGATTGATAGTTAGCCCCAGATCAGCCCTAATTGGGGAGGACTGGTTCCTGGTTTAGGAGATCAGCCGTGGAGTTAGCTCTCAATTTGTTGGCTCCTATTTCAGGTTTGGGAATAGGCTATGGATTGGGGGTCAGTGTCAGCCCAGCACTGGGTGTTACAAGGTTCTTCCTATTCCCAGCTCTTCCGTTGGCCACACTATGGGGCTCCTCTGGCTGGGGAGTGTCTGTCTGTTCAGGTGGTCAATTGTAGCTGTGTGTTCAGCCCCAGGTGAGTAGGCCTGGGGAACCAAGGATGCAAACGGGGTAGAGGGGGCCTTGGGGCCATTCTCCTGGGTCATTCTTTTATTTCGTGCCGCACCCCCAGGTCTCTGGGGACACTTGTGATCTCCCTGCAGCAGCTACAGACTGCTGGGCATTTGGTGCTGCGGGAGGCCTTAGTGGACAAGAATCTGTGTGTGTCTCCAGTGAGTTCTGCCAGCCCCCCAGAGCCTGAGGGTCCCTCTAGAAGTGGGTTCCATTTCTCAGAGAGGAAAATTCAGACTGAGACAGGAGTGGTAACACGGCCCCCGAGTCAGGGTGTCTTGGATTACAGCTCTGGGGGCCAAGAATCAGGTTCAGCTCTGAGGGCCAGGGGTGTGGCAAGGGGAGAAGATAAGAAGTTCTCGCCCGTGACCCTGCACCAGGCGCAGTCCTTGTAGGGAGGCAAAGATGAGCCTGGATGGATTTTTCTGGTGTTTCACGGGGAGTCAGCGTAGCCTCATAGAAGTGAACTTGGGTTCAAATCTCAAGTCCTCCACTTCCCATCTGAGACCTTAGCCAAGTTATTCAGCTTCTCTAGGCAGTTTCCTCACTTACCTTATGTGGAGTCCTACAAAATGTCAAGCTTTTCACTCAGCCTGCCGTCATTTGTTATGCTCCGATTACAAGCAAGTGCAGTTCTAAGCAATGAGGATTGAGTGGTGAGCAAAGCCAGATAAGGACTTGCCCTCTTAGAACTCCATATCGACAGAGAGAGGCAAACATTAAACAAATATTCAGGGACTTCTCTGGTAGTCCCATGGCTAAGATTCCATGCTCCCAATGCAGGCGGCTGGAGTTTGATCCCTGGTCAGGGAACAAGATCCCACAAGCTGTAACGAAATGTTCAGATGCTGCAACTAAAGATCCTGTGAGCTGCAATGAAGACCTGGCACAGTAAAAAAAAAAAAAAAAAAGAGTTAAAAAAGAATATTCACAAAAATGAATGTAAAAATGCCTGTGAAGGATGTTATAAAATAGCAGATAGGGGGCTGGAAGAATGTATATCGGAGAGACGTGACCTATATAGGGTTCAGAAAAGGCTCCCTGAGGAAGTAGTGTTTGAGCTTAGAATTGAAAGATATGATAGGAGTTAAATACATGGGAGGAGAGACTGTTCCAGGCGGAAGAACCAGCATATTCAAAAGCCCAGCACCCTGAGATAGCGTAACTGGGGTGCAGGGCAAAGCAGATCCCCTAACAGATGCGGCTGGAAAGTTTGGCAGGGCCCAGACCATGCAGAGCTGTGAAGGCACATTAGTGTATTTCCAAGAGCAATGAGATTATTTTGGAGTTGTGTTGGGCCCCTTCAAGAAGTTACTTGCGCTTGGTAAGTTCTTAATAGCTTGTGAGTAGTCACTATTATTTGGGGCTTCCCTGGTGACTCAGATGCTAAAGAATCTGCCTGCAGTGTGGGAGACCTGGGTTTTGCCCCTAGGTCAGGAAGATCCTGGGAGAAGAGAATGGCTACCCACTCCAATATTCTTGCCTGGGAAATCCCATGGACAGAGGAGCGTGGCAAGCTACAGTCCATAAGTCCATGGGGTCACAAAGAGTCAGACACAACTGAGTGACTAACACTTTCACACTTTCACCCACTACTAGTAATGATCAGAGAGGAACCAAAGTCACCACAGATGAGGCCAGGAGGGTCTCTGTTTATAGATAGAGAAAAAGGCACTGTCTTTGGGGTTTTCCTAGCCTCAGGGTAGCCTCAGTAGCCTGAGGCCCACTGTGGATCTGGTTTTAGGTCCAGGTAGAACTTGACCTGAAGTACCAGCCTCCAGAGGTTGCAACTGGAGTCTGGGCACAAGAGGACTTTGGAGCACCCATTTGGGACAGGTAAACCTCCCACCCACCTAAGCAAGACCCAGGCAGGCCTCAGTAAAGGACAATGGTAACCAGTTGCCCTGTGGATCTGCTGGATGTGATGACTCTTGGACCCATGCTGCCCAGTTTGTAACTCTGTAGTCAGACCTGGCCCTCTCCTGTCATTCCTCTTTCTCCCAGCTCAGAGCTGATCATCCCCAACGTGGGCTTCCAGGAGCTGGAGTAAGTATGTGGGGATGACCTGGGTTACAGGGTCAGTCTTGGGATTGGGACCCAGTGATATGAGGTCAATTCCTGGGTCTGGGATCAGTACTGGACCAATTCCAGGGTGAGAAGTCAGTCCTAGAATAAGGGGTCAATTCTGGAATTAGAGGGCTCTCAGGTTCAGAGTCAGAGATGGGTCCTAGAGTCAGGGACATCAGAGATGGGTGTCCAGAGATGGGTGAGAGGTCCCAGACATGTTCCTGGAGGGCCTTTCCTGTCAGACCTGGGGAGGCCCAGCTGGAGCGGCGGGCAGTGGCACTGGGCCGCAGGCTAGCTCAAGGAGCAGGTCAGCAGGACGATGAGGACAATGAGCTGGCGCTGGAGCTGGATGATGAGCCTGATGTGGAGCTTTCTGGCGTCGTGTTCAGCCCACTCAAAAGGTAACTTGTAGCCCTGCACACCTGCTCCCACAGCCTACCAGTGTGTCTGTCAACCTCACCTGCTCATACCTGCAGGCCCATGCCTGTCCACCCTCACAAACACAAGGTTCCAAGGGTATGGGTGGGGAGTGGATATCCTGGGGTCAAGGGTCATTCACTCTTCGGCATAGACACTGCCACATTCAGACAGTTACACTGACTCACACATGGCTTCTGGAACCCATGAAGGTGATGCCAGCTTGATGAGGGCAAGGAGTTTAACCTCTTTTGTTCTCTGCAGTGTTCCAGTGCCTAGAACAGAGTTGGTTCTAGGCGCCTGCATATAGCAGGCGCACCATCAGTCTTTGTTGAATGAACAAACGGTTTTAGGGCTCCAGAAATGAGTCGAATTCTGAGTGTAGAGTTGAGATGGCGGCCAGACAAGACTGGAAGGACTTAGAAACCAAAGTTTAGGGGGAGAAATCTCAGCACCAGCACAAGCAAGAGTGTGTGTACAGAGGGGGAGGAAGTGAAGTGAGAGCTGACCCTAACCCCTCTCTGCAGCCGAGCTCGGGGCCTGGCCCGCGGGGATCCTTTCCAGGTGTCCAGGGCCCAGGACTTCCAGGTACGGCTCTCCCTCCAGGCCCAAACCCTTGGGGAGTACCATCAGCTCTCCACACACGTTCTTCCCTCAAACCATGGCAGGTTGGCTTCCTTTCCTCTTCCTTCCTCACCCTTCAGGTCGGGGTCACGGTGCTGGAGGCCCAGAAGCTGGTGGGAGTCAACATTAACCCTTATGTGGCCGTGCGCGTTGGAGAGCAACGCCGAAAGACCGCCAGGCAGCGCGGCACCAATTGCCCCTTCTACAATGAGGTGGGCGCAACCAGGGAAGGAGGAGACTGAGAGAGTGGGCGGGACCCAGGGGAAGAACTGTGAGCCGAGGGGACGTGGCCTGGGGCTGGGGAAATGAGCCTATTGGCTGGCCTGGGGCCAAGCGCTCGGTGCTGGAAAGGGTTCAAAGGGGTATGGTCACCGAATTGGGGTGGAGTGGGGAAGGGGGAAACAGGGCCTTCTCTTTACAAGGGCTAGGGGCCAGAGGGTGTGAACCCTTCACGTATAACCTGCTGTCAATTCTCTTGCTTCCCCACTTTAACCCAGTACTTCTTGTTTGAATTTCACGAGACCCGGCTTCACCTCCAGAACTGGCTCCTGGAGATCACGGTGAGAGGGTTAGGGGTGAGAGGTTGCCGTCAGAAAAGGAGAGATGCCGAAGATCCAGTCTAAAGCCACCTTTCCCCAGGCTTTTCATTCGCAGACCCTTCCCTTTATGGCCACTCGGATCGGCACCTTCAGGATGGACCTGGGCATGATCTTCGAACAGCCAGGTACTGAACACCCCCTGCCCCTGCCCCTGTCACTGAAACTCCTCTGCGTGGACAAAGGAAGCAGACCCGCTGGCCACCGAGCCCAGAGTACTAACTTGTAAGACAGCTATCTCTTTCGACGTCTGACTGGCATGTACTCCTGCTCCTCCCTCCTGAGCCAGACTTGAACCCAGGCTATTGTCCAGCATTCTAATCCCAGCCTCCACAACCACCCTGCGCATCCCGCCGGGCCCCCTGACCCCTGGGCCCGCTCCTCTGTCCCCAGATGGCCACTTCTATCAGAAATGGGCCCCACTGCACGACCCCCGGGACACCCGCGCCGGGACCAAAGGCTTCGTCAAGGTCACTTTGTCCGTGAGTGCGCGCGGGGACCTGCCCCCTCCACTGCCACCCCCGGACCCTGGCCACAGTTCGAACATCGAGAAGTGAGCTGGGGTGGAGAGTGGGGAGGGGGAAGAGTAGGACCGGGCGAGGCTTCCTGGATGCGGAAAAGGCAAGGGGCCGAGCCTAGGGCTTCTGGGCCCCTCAGCGCCCGGCTCCCCTAGGAACCTGTTGCTGCCGCGTTGGGTGCCAGCGGAGAGGCCGTGGGCGCGCCTGCGAGTGCGCGTGTACCGCGCGGAGGGGCTTCCGGCGCTGCGCCCCGGGCTGCTGGGCAGCCTGGCCCATGCCCTGCTGGACCAGCGCGTCCCCGTGGACCCCTACGTGAGGGTGTCTTTCCTGGGGCAGCAGGTAAGTCCCTCCCGTCCCCATTCAGCGGAGGCCCAGGCCGGGATCCGCACAGACCGCTCGCCGCCTGTCTTCACCGCATGCTCAGGGCGAGACTTCGGTACGCAGTGAGACCACTGCGCCCAAGTGGAACGAGCAGCTGAGCTTCGTGGAGCTCTTCCCGCCGCTAACGCGCGGCCTTAGTCTGCAGCTACGGGACGACGCGCCCCTCGTCGACGCGGCCCTCGCCACGCACGTGCTGGACCTGACACAGATCTCGCATTCCGGCCGCGCAGGTAAGTGCATCCTGCCGACGCGTGCCGCGCCTCCTCCCTGGCCCTGTGTGCCCAGGGTCCCGCCCCCGACGGCAAACCCCATCCTCCCGACCCAACTCCGCTTAGAAAGTCTGGTCTATGCCAAGTGACTATATCGCTCCAAGCCGACCCCTCCCTTCACAGTCCCACTTGTTGCCCGCAGACTACAGACCCTACACTTGGTTTGGTTCTGTTGACAAGAATCCTAATTACAGCTGAATATCCAGTAATCCCTGCAGCCCAGTTCTTCTTACAGATTGACCTGCAGGAAAACAAGCCCTGACCACATTAACCGTTTACTCCGGACCCCTACCGGGTCACCCGTAGCTCCACCCCAATGCTGACTCCACCTCCAGGTCTTTGGCTCCGCCCCCAGGGCATCTTTCCTGTTGAACTGCTCCCAGGGCACTTCCCTGGTGGTCCAGTGGTTGGGAATCCTCCTGCCCATGCAGGGGACACGGGTTCAGTCCCTGGTCCGGGAAGATTCCGCATACCCGGGGCAACTAAGCCGGTGCTCCACAACTACTGAAGCCCACGCCCTAGAGCCTGTGCTCTGAAGAGAAGCTACGCTAATGAGAAGCCAGAGCACCGCAATTAGAGAAAGGCTGTAGGCAGCAACAAAGATCCAGTGCAGCCAAAAGCAAACGACTAAATAATAGTTGTTTTTAAAAAATAGTTCTCCCAGGTCTTGGTCCTTAGCTCTTGGGCCCTAACTGTTCGAAGGCTTTCCTTCCAGAGGTCCAGAGGTTCAATCTGACACCCCTCTTCCTTAGCATAGACTAGTACCCACCTGCTCCACACTTCCCTCCAAAACACTGTTTTTGTCCCCTTCATTTCCCCACAGCGGGGTTTAACCCCACCTTCGGCCCGGCCTGGGTACCTCTCTATGGCTCACCCCCCAGTACGGGTCTCCGGGATGGTCTTCAGAATCTCAATGAAGGCATTGGCCAAGGCATTTGTTTCCGAGGCCGACTGCTGGTGGCCGTGTCCATGGAAGTGTTGGAAGGGAGAGCTGAACCCGAGCCTCCCCAGGCCCCACAGGTGTCCAGGTTGTCTCGGCTCACAGGAAAGAAGAAGAAGAAAGCCAGGCGTGGCCAGATTCCTGCAGGGATACAGCCGCACCCGGATGCCAGCTCCAGTGTTGATGCACCTGAGATTCCTAGTGCCATGGAGGTGGAAGTGGAGGAATTGCTGCTGCTGCCAGAGGTGGGGCTGAAGTTTAGTAAGGGGGCCGGGTACACATTCTCAGTTCTGGAGTGTGTACCCGGCTCCCAGGCCTTTAAACACTGGGGCAGGGGGGTGTCTCAACTTGGTGACCTGGGTGAAGACTGCACTGTGTGTACACATGTGCCCCTATGTATATTACACACAGGGAAAGAGGAGGGTGACGACTCAGAGATGAACCAGAGAGGAACCAAGTCCCAGGTCCGAAGAACTGGGACAACAAGGGGCAGAGGGAGGCAGGACGCCAGCAGCGAATCTTCTAGGCCTTCATTGCATGTCCTTCTGTGGGCATTGTGACCAAGCATAGTCCAGGCTGCAAACTGGGAGGGTGGGGGCTGACTCCATCCTGACCCGCCTTTTCCAGAATGCCCTGGCGCCCTGTGAAGATTTCCTGCTCTTCCCTGTGCTCTTCGAGGCCACCATGATCGATCTGGCCATGGCTGCCCAGCCCATCAGCTTTGAGATCTCCATCGGTGTGAGACCTAACCAAAGCCCTAAGGGCAGTGGGTTTGAGGGTGGTCACTCTTGTTCCAGACTTAGGCCACTGGAAGGAACAGTTGACCTTCAGTAAGGGGTGGGCTCTGACTTAACTACTGAGACAAAGATTGAGGGAGGGAACCCTCAGGCTGGTGCCCACTGACCCTTGTGGCTCCCGGCAGGTGATGCAGGTCACAGAAAGGAGCAGTTGAGCCAAGGATCCAGGGTGGGGGAGGAAGCAGAGGACACAGAAGGGGAGAAACAGCTCCTGCTGGAGTCAGACATGGGAGTCGGGCCAGTGGAGGAGGAGGAGGAGCTGGGAACCCCAGCTCAGCGGCCTGAGCCCATGGATGGCAGTGGGTGAGTGCTCCCGGTGGCTGGAAGGAAGGCGTTGGGGGATTCCCAGCGGCCCAGGACTGCCCGTTACAGACTCTGCTCCTCTGCATGTGCCCAGGCCTTACTTCTGCTTGCCCCTACGTCACCACAAGCCTTGTGTGTGCGTGTGGAGCCGCTGGGAGAATCACTTGTGGCGCCTGCAGAGCAGTAACTGTGTGCGGAGAGTGGCCGAGAGGCTGGTGAGAGCAAGGCGGGTGCTCACAGGGCGAGGCCAGGATAGAGGGGGCATTCCGGACACCCTGACCTGTGAAGGGGGAGCAGATGGGTAAAGCAGCAGGGTTACCCAACACCTCATCAGGTGCAAGCTTCCGGGAGAGCTGAGAAGGCCAGAAACTGTGGGAGGGCTGGAATTCAGAACGTTGGACCCAGGAAGAACAAGAGTAGAGCTCCTGGGGCCTGGACTCACAGCCATGGAGCCAGCCCAGGGCTTGAGAAACTGAACCCAGAATTAGTTGGCGTCAAAGAAGGGTGGGGCCAAGAGGAAGTCATGAGTGGGCGGGGCCTTGGGATGAGGGTGTGGTCTAAAGGAGGTGGAGGCTGACCCTCTCCCTTTGGCACAGGACCAGGGGTTGCAGGAGGTTGAGACTCTGCAGCGCCGGCCAGGACCTGGGGCCTGCACACGGCTGAAGCAGGCACTGGAAGAGCTGGTGGTAGGCAGCAGGTGAGCGGAGAGCCTCCCCTTCCTTGCTGCAGACTCTAGGGTAAGGGAAACCCATGATAGCTGTCTGGACCCAAGGGCCCTGGATGCTGCAGTCTGATCAGCACTTTACAGGAGAGTGAGGAGATGATTGTGGAGGGAACTTGATGGAAATTATTGGGTGTTAGGCCACTCCCCTTCAATAAACTCTTTCCTCCTCTCCTCTAATCTCCACACACCTTCCAGTTCCTCAGATGAGGAGCCACTGAAGATTTTGAAAAGAAAAGGGATGTACTCTAACCTATCCCTAAAAAGGATCAGTGGGGGAGGGATGATATGAGAGGAAGCAGAGGTAATAACTGAGGTGATGGTTGAATTGAATCTAGGATGGACACAGAGTGACGGGACTGGATTCAAAGGCAGTGTAGGTCTGTGAAAGTGACATCTCAAGACTCACTAATGAATAGTCTTAGGGGACTTGGGAAATGTGCAGAGAGGAGTTATGAATGACTCCTACGATTTTGACTTGAATAACTATGTAGATGGTGCCATTTACTGAGCTATGGAAAATGAGAGGAGAGAAGTTATGGTGGGAGGGGAGGGAATATCATAAGCTCATTTTGGGACTTGTTAACTCTGTGAAGAGGAACTAAAAAGCCTCTTGATGAAAGTGAAAGTGGAGAGTGAAAAAGTTGGCTTAAAGCTCAACATTCAGAAAACAAAGATCATGGCATCCAGTCCCATCACTTCATGGGAAATAGATGGGAAACAGTGGAAACAGTGTCAGACATTATTTTTGGGGGCTCCAAAATCACTGCAGATGGTGACTGCAGCCATGAAATTAAAAGACACTTACTCCTTGGAAGGAAAGTTATGTCCAACCTAGATAGCATATTCAAAAGCAGAGACATCACTTTGCCAACAAAGGTCCATCTAGTCAAGGCTATGGTTTTTCCTGTGGTCATGTATGGATGTGAGAGTTGGACTGTGAAGAAGGCTGAGCGCCGAAGAATTGATGCTTTTGAAGTGTGGTGTTGGAGAAGACTCTTGAGAGTCCCTTGGACTGCAAGACTCTCCATTCTAAAGGAGATCAGCCCTGGGTGTTCTTTGGAAGGAATGATGCTGAAGCTGAAACTCCAGTACTTTGGCCACCTCATGGGAAGAGTTGACTCATTGGAAAAGACTCTGATGCTGGGAGGGATTGGGGGCAGGAGGAGAACGGGACGACAGAGGATGAGATGGCTGGATGGCATCACCGACTCAATGGACTTGAGTTTGAGTGAACACCGGGAGTTGGTGATGGACAGGGAGGCCTGGCGTTCCGCAATTCATGGGGTCACAAAGAGTCAGACACGACTGAGCGACTGAACTGAACTGAGCTCTAGGGAGAGTTCAAAGCTTAAAATGTAAAATTGGGAGGTGTTAATACAGAGATGGGACTGGATAAGATCATCTAGAGAGCAAAAAAAGGGAAAAAGAAAATTCCAGGGACCTGGCAAGCTCCAGCGTTTAGAGGGAGGGAGGAAGAGGAGAACTCAGCTAAACTTGGTTATTGGTGGTTACTTTTCTTTCTTTATCTCGATCAACCTTTCAGTTCAGTGAAACACTGAGGTGAACACAGTTGACCCCACCCTCCTTCTTGAAAGACTCTCCTGTTGACTTCCATGTCCCTGGTTTTCATTGGGCTTCCCTGGCCATTCTTTCTCATCTCTTTTGCTGGTTCCCTATCTTCTTGACCTCTGAATGTTACAAATTTCATATACTGTGTCCCTGGGCTTCACTGTAAGGCTCTCTTCTCTGTCTATGTTCTCTATGTCTCCAAAAGAGCAACCATATTTAATCCAGTTTAATTACTTGCTTGATTTTTTTATATGATGCAATGAAACTATTTCCATTTTCACTTCACTGATTTATTTTTTTGAAAGTTTTAATTGCTTAGTCGTGTCTGATTCTTTGTGACTCCATGGAACTGTAGCCTGCCAGGCTCCTCTGTCCATGGAATTCTCCAGGCAAGAATACTGGAGAGGGTTACCATTTCCTCCTGCATTGCAGGAGGATTCTTTACCATCTGAGCCACAAAGGAAGTCCTAGTTATCTTATTACTAAAATTATTCTTTAGCAGGGAAATTTCAATGAAAGATTTACTCATATAATATTTCACTTTTTATAGCTTTATCCAGTGTGGTTTTGTGTGTGTGTATGCTGCTGTTATTTCTATCACATCTAATTTTCCTGAATCCAATTTTGTGGATCTAAATCTTATTAAGAATATATTTTTCTCTTGTCAATTTTTAATCAATAGCAATGTTAATAAGTGAAGTTTTAAAAATTATACAGTTCAGTTCAGTTCATTTCAGTCGCTCAGTCTTGTCCAAATCTTTGAGACCCCATAAACTGCAGCACGCTAGGCCTCCCTGTCCATCACCAACTCCCGGAGTCCACCCAAAGCCATGTCCATTGAGTCGGTGATGACATCCAACCATCTCATCCTCTGTCGTCCCCTTCTTCTCCTGCCCTCAATCTTTCCCGGCATCAGGGTCTTTTCAAATGAGTCAGCTCTCCGAATCAGGTGACCAAAGTATTGGAGTTTCAGCTTCAACATCAGTCCTTCCAATGAACACCCAGGACTGATCTCCTTTAGGATGGACTGGTTGGATCTCCTTCCTGTCCAAGGGACTCAAGAGTCTTCTCCAACACCACAGTTCAAAAGCATCAAATCTTCAGTGCTCAGCTTTCTTTATAGTCCAACTTTCACATCCATACATGACCACTGGAAAAACCATAGCCTTGACTAGACAGACCTTTGTTGACAAAATAATGTCTCTGCTTTTTAATATGCTGTCTAGGTTGGTCATAACTTTCCTTCCAAAGAGTAAGTGTCTTTTAATTTCATGGCTGCAATCACCATCTGCAGTGATTTTGGAGCCCCCCAAAATAAAGTCAGCCACTGTTTCCACTGTTTTCCCATCTATTTGCCATGAAGTGATGGGACCAGATGCCATCATCTTAGTTTTCTGAATGTTGAGCTTTAAGCCAACTTTTTCACTCTCTTCTTTCACTTTCATCAAGAGGCTCTTTAGTTCTTCTTCACTTACTTCCATAAGGGTGGTGTCATCTGCATATCTGAGGTTATTGATATTTCTCCTGGCAATCTTGATTCCAGCTTGTGCTTCCTCCAGCACAGCATTTCTCATGATGTACTCTGCATATAAGTTAAATAAGCAGGGTGACAATATACAGCCTTGACGTACTCCTTTTCCTATTTGGAACCAATCTGTTGTTCCATGTCCAGTTCTAACTGTTGCTTCCTCACCTGCATACGGGTTTCTCAAGAGGCAGGTGCAGTTTTGACCCTTGTCAGTCAAATTGTGTCTGTCAGTAGAAGTCTTGGAGTAAAGAGCATTATAAGTTAAAAAGATAAGCTCTGGGAGCAGTATTAGGTGAAAAATCCTTGAGTCACTTATTTTATATATATATATATAATATGTATATATATTTAAATTTCCACAATAAAAAGTTAAGAAATCATTGAGGAGGGGTCAAAAAGGGGCCCAAATTCCATGGATTAAAATCATTTTACTTAACCCAACAAGTGTCTTTTGAGCATCTATTAGGTGCCAGGCCCTGAGGATACAGTGGTAATCAAAATGAAGTCCCTGCCATAGCTAACATTCTATTTAGAGAGACAGAAAAAGCAGAGATGAAGATGGAGAAAGTGGGAGGGGTTGTTGAGATGGGATGACCAGGGAAGGTCTGTGAAGAGGTATTTGAGCAAAGCCTTAACAAAGAAGGGGAGAATGAGCTATGGAAAGGTCTAGGCCAAACATTGCAGCATAGGGAGCAGCTGATAAGAGGCCGTGAGGTCACAGGCTTGGGGTATTCAAGGAGGAGCAAAAAGGCCAGGGTGACTGTAGGGCTGAGCTTGAGGGGAGAGTAATATTTGATGAAGACAGGGAACTACAGAGAAATAGAGCATGTAGGGCCTTTTAGGCCATTTAAAAAATATTTTTATGTGTTTATTTTGCTTCACCAGGTCTTAGTAGGCCTGTGGGATCTTCTGTCCTCATTTGGCTTATGGGGTCTTTAGTTGTGGCATGGGAACTCCTAGCTGCAGCAGGTGGGATCGAGTTCCCTGACCAGGGATTGAACCCGGGGCCTCTGCATCGGAAGCACCAAGTCTCAGTCACTGGACCACCAGGGAAATCTCCCCATTAAGACCATTTTAAGTCTTTTGTTTTTAACTCTGAGATGAGAAACTTCTGGGGAGGAGTGAAATGGTCTGAAAAGCATTGGATAACTCATTTTGGACGCTGTATTGAGAACATTCTGTAGGCCCGAGGGTAAGAGTGGAAGAAGTGGGAACAGCCAGGTGGCTCTTGCAATAATCTTGGTGAGAAGCGATGGTGGCTTAGACCTGGGTGGGCCTGGAAAAGGAGGAAAGTGGTCAGACTCTGAATGCATTTTGAAAATAGAGCCTAAGTGATATGCTAAGTGATATGACATGTTCATTAGATCTCAGAGTCAGACACGACAGCAACTGAACAGGAAGTGATATGCTGATGGGTTGATGTGGAATGTGCGTGAGAGAAAGAGCAGTGAAGGAGACTTGGAAGTTTGGAAGTGAAGCAGGGTTTGCTTTTAGACGGATAGGGCGGGGCAGTCACTGGAACTCGTGCCCTTGGTTTGGGCATGCATTGTCGGAACTATCTTTAGTCCATGTTGGAACTGTCAAGTACAGCCCACGTGAGCCTTTAATATGCACTTGAATCCTCCGAGTATAAACATGCAGATTTCTGACAGAGAAGGTCAGGGTGGGGCTGAGATTCTGTGTTCTCACTAAGTCATACCAGTCCTGTTGGGCCTGGGCTACACTGAGTAGCCAGGGCAGTAAATAGTTAATTTCTAGTACATTCTAGGGCTCCAGAGTGATGCTGGCCTTGATGAGTTGGGAAATGGTCCAAATACAGAAGGCATCCTTAACTGAGGAAGGATGCCTGTTATTTTTTACTTTTTAAAAAATTAATTTAATTGGAGGATAATTACTTTACAATCTTGTGGTGGTTTTTGCCATATATCCCCATGAATCAGCCTCGGGTGCATGCATCCCCCCATCCTGAACCCCCCTCCCACCTCCCTCTCCACCCATCCCTCTGGGTTGCCCCAGGGCTGTTATTTTTCTCTTTTAAAGATTACTTTATTGTTTGGCTGTGGTGGATCGTCCTGGCTCTGGTTGCGGCGTGCAGGCTTCTCACTGTTGCGGCTTCTCTTGCTGCAGAGCATGGGTTCTGGGGGCCTCAGTGGTTGCAGCTTGTGGGCTCTAGAGCACTGCTTCAGTAGTAGTTGTGGCGCACGGGCTTAGTTGTTCCATGGCACGTGGTGGGATCTTCCCAGACCAGGGATGGAACCCACGTCCCTAAAATTACAAGGCGGATTCTTAACCGCTGGACCACCAGGGAAGCCCCAAGGATGCCTGTTTGTGAACAAGACTGAGAGGAGCTGTGAGGGAGGCTGGTGTGGGAGGCCTGCTCTGAGGAAGGTGGCCCCTAACGGACGGTGTTCCCACCTGCCACGCCTGCCCCTGCTCACGCAGACAGTTTTGCCACGGTGCTGAGCGCAGGACGATGACCCGGCCCAACGCCCTGGACCGATGCCGAGGGAAACTGCTGGTGTATAGCCTGGTACGATCTGGGGAAGGGGATCAGGGGCACCCAGCAGAGACCCGCCATTCATGTTCTCTTCCTGACTTTTCAGAACCTGTTGGCAAAGCAAGGATTGCGGCTCCTACGGGGCCTGAGGCAGAGAAACGTGCCAGAGAAAGTGGCACTGGCCAAGAAGCTCCTGGTGAAATTGCGCTTCCTGGCCCAGGAGGTAATGCCTTATGCATCCATTTTTCCACCCTGAATACCCTTTCTCCTAAGCCTACCAGGGCCTTTGGGTAGGACTGACCTAATATTAGTCCTGTGGATCCATGCCCGGCCATAGGATCCGTTGCTCTGAATAGAGGACCAAGTTCCATTTGGAGCAGCTAAGGGTACTGTACATTCTGGGACCCAGCAGGGATGCAGGGAACAGTCAGGATCTCTTCGGAAGAAAATTTGAGAGTACACTCCTTGGCATGACTTCCCTGGTCCGAAGCTCTGAACACAACACATGGGAAGGGTAAAGGAAGTTCACATTTTGAGAAAGTTTCCTTTGCTGAGTATCTGCATGTGTTATCCTATGTAATTCAACAACCTTGGGAAGACGTACCTCATTTGACAAGCGCAGACACTAAGGCTTAGAGAAGGAAAGTGACGGATCCACCATGTCATGGCTGATTAAGTGGCAGAGTTAGACTTCAAAGCCATTTCTGCTCCACTCTGAAGCTCAGTCATTCCAAAGGCACAGAAAGTTTTGACCACCAGAACCAATATGTCCTTAGGGTCAATGAGTGAGGAGCTGGATATTGGTCTCAGGTTTTGTTTTTTTCAAAAAATCATATTTATGTATTTGTTTATGGCTGGGCTGGATCTTTGTTGCTGCATATCAGCTTTCTCTAGTTGCAGTGCATGCGTTTCTCATTGCGGTGGCTTCTCTTGTTATGGAGCATGAAGTGTGGGCTCAGAAGTTACGGCACATGGGTTTAGTTACTCCTTGGCATGTGGGATCTTCCCAACCTAGGGATAGAACCAATATCTCCTGCATTGGCAGGAGGATGCTTAAATATTGGACCACCAGGGAAGTCCTTGGTCTCAGATCTCGAAGGGCATGTTGGAGTTTGGCAAGTATGAAAGAATAAAGAACATGTGCAAAGGGACAGCTGGAAAGCAGAGTGGTGGAAGGAGAGGTGGGGATCACTGCAGAGAAATCAGGCTGGGAGGAGGGAAAACTAAGGAAATCAAGCTAACCCATGCTCCAACATGGTGAACCTTGAAGACTTTATGATAAATGAAAAAAAGCCAATCAGAAAAGGGCAAATACATATGATTCCACTGATATGAAGTACCTAGAATAGTCAAATTCATAGAGAGATAGTAAGATAGTTATTGTCAGGGCTGGGAGGGGGAAATGGGAAGTTAGTGTTTAATGGCTACAGAGTGTCGGTCCTACTGATGAAGAAAGTTGAAGAAGCTTCTGGAGGTGGGCAACAGTGATAGTCTCACGACAATGTGAATGTCCTGCCTAGCTGTACACTTAACAGTGGCTGAGATGGGAAATTTTACATTATGTGTGAGTGAAAGTGTGGCAGTGTTAGCTGCTCAGTCGTGTCTGACTCTTTGCAACCCCATGACTGTAGCTCACCAGGCTCCTCTGTCCATGGAATTCTCCAGGCAGGAATACTGGAGAGGGTTGCCATTCCCTCCTCCAGGGGATCTGCCCAACCCAGAGATTGAACCTGGGTCTCCTGCACTGCAAGAAGATTCTTTTCTGCCTGAGCCACCAGGGAAGCCCATGTTTTGTGTATTTTAACATAATTAAAAAAATAAATAGAGAGAACAGGAAAAAAAAAGTCAGGCCTGTAGGGGTATGGCATCCAGGGGAGAGATGTCCAGGACGTAGGTGGCCAGATGGACCTGCAGTCTGGGGAGAGGTCAGGGCTGGAGGTGGACATCTGGCCCGTCCGTCCAGTGGAAGCTGCGGGAGCAGGTGGTCTCAACTCCAAGCTCGCTGCTGTAACCCAGTTCTCTGCCTGCAGCCCCAGCCGCCCCTCCCAGATGTGCTGCTCTGGATGCTCAGTGGGCGGCGCTGTGTGGCCTGGGCCCGGATTCCTGCCCAGGATGTGCTGTTCTCTGTGGTGGAGGAGGAACGGGCGGGACTGTGGGAAGATCCAGAGCCTGCTGCTCACAGTGAGGGGTCCTGGGGGGTGAGGGTGCTGGGGATTGGAGTGGGGTGAGGCTCTTAGGGTGGCACAGGCGTTGGGGTGGAGCCACACGGTGCACAGTAGGAGTTCCAAACTCTTTATTTTTTTATTTATAATTGTTGGCTTCACCATGTTGCCTGTGGGATCTTAGTTCCTGGACCGGTGATCCAACTCGTGTCCTTGGCAGTGAAAGTGCTGAGGCCTAACCACTGAACAGCCAGGGAATTCCCTTAAAACTCTTTATTTAATTTTAAAAATTTTTTTAATTAAAATTTTTAGTCAAAAATTCTAATTAAAAATTTTTATTTGATTTTTAAACTTTTAACAAATTAAAATGTTTCCATTAGAAATTTATTATTATTAAAAATAAAGTATATCACATGTTGTGCCATTGGCAAAAAAACTTAAAAAAGGATACCAAACTCTTAATTATCTAAAATGCCAAAAGGAAATTGTGCCTTTACCCAGGTGAGCTTTGATGTGAGATAAACAGCAGATGTTGTCATCTCTGAGCATGAACTTGCCCAGACTAGGCTCTGACAGATGGGCTGGGTTATGAAAATGGGACTGGTTGCTGATAAGTCCAGCTGATGTGGGGTAGAGTATTTCTAAATGAGGCGTCCTTGGGACAGACACCAGCAGGGGTCCCTGGTGGTGAGTTGTGACCTCTGGGTAAGGGACAGGGAATTTCATGTGCTGGGAATGAGGGGACACAGGGCTGAGTGTGGGGTAGCAGAGTGCAGAACTCAGAGCATGGTTTGGGGTCTGAGGTTTGGGGCATAGGAGGGGCAGTGTTGGCGCAGGGGGGACAGGGAATGGAAGTTAAGGATAATGGAGTCTCAGGTGGAGGGCATGAAGAGGGTCAGGTACAGGGAGTGCTGTTTGTTTTTTTGTTTGGTTTTTATTGTGGCCATGCTGCCAGGCAAGTAGGATCTTAGGTTCCTGACCAGGGATCGAATCCATGTCCCCTCCATGGGAGTGCTGTTTGGATTAGGGATCTGGTGATACAGAGAGCAGAGCCCTGCCTTGGAGGAGCAAGATGATTGGTCTCGCAGGGGTAGTAAGAGGTGGGGCTCTAACATGGCTCCTCCCACAACAGGCACCAGGGGCAGCCCCTGGTGAAGTCTGTGCCAAGCTGGAGCTCTTCCTGTGGCTGGGGCTGGGCAAGCAAGCCAAGGCCTGCACTGCAGAGCTCCCCGGGGACCTGCTGCCTGAGCCCTCAGCTGGGCTGCCCCACAGCCTGTACCGGGACGGTGAGTGCAGGCTGTGAGGTGGGCAGGCTGGCTCTCCATCTGCCTCAGGTGTGGGGCTAGATGCTTAGCTGGGGATTCGGAGGGGTCTGAGGTCAGGGACTCCAGTGGTCCCTGAGCTCACACTGCCCCTTCCTTCCCTCCACCCCAGACTTCAGCTACTTCCAGCTCCGGGCCCACTTGTACCAGGCCCGAGGGGTGTTGGCAGCAGATGACAGTGGGCTCTCGGACCCCTTTGCTCGAGTCCTCATCTCTACGCAGTGCCAGACCACGCAGGTGAGGGCTGGGCTGGGAGGTGGGTGGTGGAGGGGCACTGGGAGACAAGGTGGGTGGGAACTGAGTTTCTTCCAAGGCTCCCAGTCTCTCTTCTGCCCTCTATTTTCAGGATGGGATGTTGGATCAGATCGCCCTGATTTAGGGGGTGGTGTAGAACCAGGGGCTCTTAGGGGTGATGGGTTCTCCTGATACTACCTGCTGTTACCTCCCTTCCTGCACGGCCGTCAAGGTCCTGGAGCAGACGCTGAGCCCTCTGTGGAATGAGCTCTTGGTATTTGATCAACTGATCGTGGACGGGAGGAGGGAGCACCTGCAGGATGAGCCCCTGCTGGTGATTGTCAATGTCTTTGACCACAATAAGTTCGTGAGTGTGACCTGGGCCCCACCTGGGTTCCCACCCCAAAGATCCTCCTCTCCTCGTCTCGATGCACCCTCCCGGGGTTCCTGAGCCTCTTCTACTTTTGTCTTCACTGCTCTGCTCCCCGCAGGGCCCCGATGTGTTCCTGGGCAGGGCGCTGGCCGCCCCGAGGGTGAAGTTGATGGAGGACCCTTACCAACATCCCGAACTGCAGTTCTTCCCCCTGAGGAAGGGGCCCCGGGCAGCGGGGGAGCTAATCACCACCTTTGAGCTCATTGAACTGGACTACAGTAGTGGGCTTGAGGTCAGAGTGCTGGGGTCTAGTTGGGACACCCCGTGGACCACTCCTGCAATTCCTCCAGGTCCTCTCGCTCTGGGAATGTGGGCACATCCCAGGGTTACTCCTCCAACTTCTGTACCCCCATAGAATGCGGGCTGCAGGTCTGTCCTGGGGCCACCTCACTGGACCTCCAGACTCCAGCGAATACTCGAAGTAGACCTTCCCTCGGTTCACCTTGCCAGGCCTCCAACCCCAGAGGACCCAGGCTATGGGTCGATCCCCTTGCTCAGACACCCATCCTCTCCCTGTACATGGCTGTTCCTGACACAACCCCCTCCTGCCAATCTAGCCTTGTCAGGTTCCTCTGGATTTCTATCTCACCAGCAGTCCTCCATGTCTTTACCCTGAGTCCAGACTTGCCCTCCTCCTGCCCAATTCCTCTCTGAGCTCTGATCTCACCTCCCTGCAGCCCTCAGTGCCCAGCGATGTGGAGCTCCAGGACCTGAGCCTCCTGGCTGAGCCCTTCTCTGGATGCCTGTCCTTGCCACCCCACGTGCACCCGGTGCTCAGGGAATTCCGCGTTGAGGTAGTGAACTCACTACCTGCCTTCCCCCCGTCTGGGTGTCCTTCAGTGAGGTACAGGCCCCTGAATCTTCCCCTTCCCAACTTCAGGTACTGTTCTGGGGTCTCAGGGGCCTTGGCCGCGTGCATCTGTTCGAGGTGGAGCGGCCCCAGGTTGTGCTGGAGGTGGCGGGTCGGCGAGTGGAGTCTGAGGTCCTGGCCAGTTACCGTGAGAATCCCAATTTCACCGAGCTCGTCAAGCATCTGACGGTGGTGAGGACATGGGCTGGGGCCAAGAAGTGCTGGGCTGGGAAATGGAATAGGCAGTGAGATGGTGCATTCCTGGCTGGTTATACTAGATTAACCCAGGGGTCACCAGACTTTCTATAAGGGTGTGTGTACTCAATTGCTCAGTTGTGTTTGACTCTTTTGTGACCCCACAGACTGTAGCCTGCCAGGCTCCTCTGTCCATGGAATTTTTCGGGCAAGAATACTGGAGTGGTTTGCCATTTCCTCCTCAAAGGGATCTTCCCAACCCAGGGGTTGAATCTACATTTCCTGTGTCTCCTGCATTGCTGGTGGATTCTTTACCACCGACCCACCAGGGAAGCTCCTCTATAAACGGCAAGTTAGTGAAGATTTTAGGCTTTGTGGGCTATACAGTCTCAGTTGCAATTACTCAACTCTGCTTTTATACACAGTCTTAAGAAACAAGGAAATGAATGAGTATGACTGTTCCAAGAAAACTTTGCTTACAAAAACTGGCAACAGGCTAGACTTGGTTTAAGGCAATGATTAGCCAATCCCTGGATTAATCCATGAACTGGTGATGCTCTATTGGCTCTATTGATTGAGTGGATTAGCCAAAAGTCATGTGTGAGTCTGAAGGAAACTGAGACACCAGGGAGTTAGAAAGATAAATACATTCTTTGTTTAATTTATAATTACCATACTGTAGTGTGGGCTTGGAGTCAAATTCTGGCAGTGTCACTTAAGTGCTTGTCAAATCACTTGTCTGATTTGAGCTTTAATTTGTCTGCTTGTTTGTTTGAAAAAGGGACAGAAGTGTGTTATGAGGAGCCAATGAAATAAGGGCTCTTTAATATTTATTTATTTATTTTCAGGTGCACTGGGTCTTCGTTGCTGTGAGCAGGCTTTTCTCTCGTTGCAGCGAGCAGTGGCTACTCTCTAGTTGTGGTGACTGGGCTTCTCATTGCCCTGACTTTGCTCACTGTAGAGAACGGGCTCTAGGGCACGTGGGCTTCAGCAGTTGCCGCACACAGGCTCAGATGCCCCATGGCATGAGAATCTTCCCAGATAAGGGATGGAAAGGAACCCTTGTTCCCTGCATTAGCAGGTGGATTCTTAACCACTGGGTCACCAGATCAGATCAGATCAGTCGCTCAGTCGTGTCTGACTCTTTGCGACCCCATGAATCGCAGCACGCCAGGCCTCCCTGTCCATCACTCCCGGAGTTCACTGAGACTCACGTCCATCGAGTCAGTGATGCCATCCAGCCATCTCATCCTTTGTCGTCCCCTTCTCCTCTTGCCCCCAATCCCTCCCAGCATCAGAGTCTTTTCCAATGAGTCAACTCTCCCCATGAGGTGACCAAAGTACTGGAGTTTCAGCTTTAGCATCATTCCTTCCAAAGAAATCCCAGGGCTGATCTCCTTCAGAATGGACTGGTTGGATCTCCTTGCAGTCCAAGGGACTCTCAAGAGTCTTCTCCAACACCACAGTTCAAAAGCATCAATTCTTCGGCACTCAGCCTTCTTCACAGTCCAACTCTCACATCCATACATGACCACAGGAAAAACCATAGCCTTGACTAGACGGACCTTTGTTGGCAAAGTAATGTCTCTGCTTTTTAATATGCTATCTAGCGTGGTCATAACTTTCCTTCCAAGGAGTAAGCGTCTTTTAATTTCATGGCTGCAATCACCATCTGCAGTGATTTTGGAGCCCAGAAAAATAAAGTCTGACACTGTTTCCACTGTTTCCTCATCTATTTCCCATGAAGTGATGGGACTGGATGCCATGATCTTCGTTTTCTGAATGTTGAACTTTAAGCCAACTTTTTCACTCTCCACTTTCACTTTCATCAAGAGGCTTTTGAATTCCTCTTCACTTTCTGCCATAAGGGTGGTGTCATCTGCATATCTGAGGTTATTGATATTTCTCCCAGAAATCTTGATTCCAGCTTGTGCTTCTTCCAGTCCAGCATTTCTCATGATGTACTCTGCATATAAGTTAAATATACAGGGTGACAATATACAGCCTTGACATACTCCTTTTCCTATTGGAACCAGTCTGTTGTTACATGTCCAGTTCTAACTGTTGCTTCCTGACCTGCATACAAATTTCTCAAGAGGCAGATCAGGTGGTCTGGTATTCCCATCTCTTTCAGAATTTTCCACAGTTTATTGTGATCCACACAGTCAAAGGCTTTGGCATAGTCAATAAAGCAGAAATAGATGTTTTTCTGGAACTCTCTTGCTTTTTCCATGATCCAGTGGATGTTGGCAATTTGATCTCTGGTTCCTCTACCTTTTCTAAAACCAGCTTGAACATCAGGAAGTTCACAGTTCACATATTGATGAAGCCTGGCTTGGAGAATTTTGAGCATTACTTTACTAGCATATGAGATGAGTGCAATTGTGCGGTAGTTTGAGCATTCTTTGGCATTGCCTTTCTTTGGGATTGGAATGAAAACTGACCTTTTCCAGTCCTGTGGCCACTGCTGAGTTTTCCAAATTTGCTGGCATATTGAGTGCAGCACTTTCACAGCATCATCTTTCAGGATTTGAAATAGCTCAACTGGAATTCTATCACCTCCACTAGCTTTGTTCGTAGTGATGCTTTCTAAGGCCCACTTGACTTCACATTCCAGGATGTCTGGCTCTAGGTCCGTGATCACACCATCATGATTATCTGGATTGTGAAGATCTTTTTTGTACAGTTCTTCTGTGTATTCTTGCCATCTCTTCTTAATATCTTCTGCTTCTGTTAGGTCCATACCATTTGTGTCCTTTATCGAGCCCATCTTTGCATGAAATGTTCCCTTGGTATCTCTGATTTTCTTGAAGAGATGTCTAGTCTTTCCCATTCTGTTGTTTTCCTCTATTTCTTTGCATTGATCGCTGAAGAAGGCTTTCTTGTCTCTTCTTGCTATTCTTTGGAACTCTGCATTCAGATGTTTATATCTTTCCTTTTTTCCTTGGAAGTCCTTAATGTTATTACCGATATGGTTGGATTTACATTTGCCACTTTGCTATTTGTTTTCTATACATTTCATTTATTTTTTGTTCCTCCTTTACTGTCTTCTTTTGTATTAAATAGACATTTGTTAGTATACTACTTTAATTCCTTAGTTGATATTTACTTAGTTGCTCCAGGGATTACAGTATGCATACTGATTTTTCACTGTCTGTTTCAGATTAATACTGATTTAGTTTCAGTAAAATAGAAATACTTTGCTCAATTATAACTCCATTTCTCTCTCTTTTGTGCTGTGATTGTCACATATATGTAAAATAAAACCAACAATACAGTATTATAACTGTGTTCCCCCTCCCCACTCAGGATCCACTGATAGACATAGAATTTCTGGATTAAAGGGTATATATAATTTTTATGGTTCTAAGTCTATATTAGCAAACTGAGTATTTCTCCTTTACATAATAATAACAACAACCTCATGTTTCTGATAGCACTTTGTAGGCTCCAAATTACTTTTGTATCTGTTATGTCATGTGATGCAATAGCCTTTCCAATCCAGGACTGTGTCCCCTTTTTAGCTGGGGAGTGGATTGGGAAGGCAGTGACTCACCACAGATGACTCAGTGGGGCTGTGGACTTCGAATACACATTTAGCTGCCTTGTTTTCTCACCTGTCTCTGCTGCGGCCTTTTCCTCCTCCCCGAGTCTGCGGAGATCCAGGTCCCCTCTCCCACCCCCAGGACTTGCCGGAACAGCCTTACCTGCAGCCCCCTCTCAGTGTCCTGGTGATCGAGCGCCGGGCCTTTGGCCGCACAGTGCTTGTGGGGTCCCACGTTGTCCCCCACATGCTGAGATTCACTCTCCGGGGTCAAGAGGATGCCCCTGAGGAGCAAGAAGAGGACGAGACAGGGGACTTGGTCCCCAAGGAACCTCGAGGTAAGGGGCTCTCCCCCTAGGGGCCACCAGACAGAAGTCTTCATCTAATTCCTGGCTGAGATGGCTCCCGGAGACCCTCCAGTGGGACATGGAGTCTGATTTCTACCTGCCTGTCCTTCTCCTGGTGTCGTTTGTCCCCTCTCAGGACAGAGGTCCCTGGACCCCTTCAAGGCCGACAGGACACCCAGACGGCTCCTGAAGGTGATGGAGTGGGGGGAATGTATGAAGAACGGGCTGGCAGGGCTTGGGGTGGTACTGGGCTAGGGGCACTGAGTTCTTGCTCCCCCAGGCTCCTCTGAAGAAGCTGCCTCTGGGAGGCCTCCTGAATCGAGGCCCAGGGCTGGAGGAGGACATCCCAGAGCCTGAAGAGCTTGACTGGTGGTCCAAGTACTGTGCATCACTGCAGGAGCTCCAGGGCCAGGTGGGAGCAGGGGAAGGTTCTGGGGGTGGGAGTGGTGGAGCTGGAGGCAGAGGAGGGTGAATGGTAAGAAGAAGGATCTCATCAAACATGGAGCTCTACAGATTTTCAAAACTGTTACAGCCATCTTTGCTCATCTTTACCACAGTTTGAGAAGTTGGGGACTATTAACTCCATTATCTAGAGCTGTGTTGTCCAACAGAAATATCATGTGAGCCACGTATGCAATTTTAACTTTTGTAGCAGCCGCATATTTAAAAAAGTGAAAGGAACCAGTTGAAGTTGATTTTTAATAATATGTTTTATTAACCTAGTATAGCTACAATAGCATTTCAAGAAGTAACTATCAAAAACAATTAATAATGAAATAATTTACAGTCTTAATTTAGACTAGTCTTTGACATCCAGTGTGTAGTTTGCACTTGGAGCACAGCTCAGTTTGGACCAGCCACATTTCAAGTGCTCAGCAGTTCCACATGTAACTGATGGTTACATATCAGGACTACATGATAAACTAAGGCTTTGGAAACACGAGGGCACTAAGGCTGTCACCAGTATACCAGCTCCAAATAAATATAATATGCCTAGCTGCTGTTAACAGAGAAGGCAATGGCACCCCACTCCAGTACTCTTGCCTGGAAAATCCCATGGATGGAGGGCCTGGTGGGCTGTAGTCCATGGGGTTGCTAAGAGTTGGACATGACTGAGCGACTTCACTTTCACTTTGAAAACACAAGTAGGCTTACCCAGCTGGAACTTGAACTAAAGTTTCCCAGCTCCCTATCCTGGGAAGGGGTAGATGAAGGAGGTGAAAGGAAGGGAAGGATCTCTGACCTGCCCATTGATTTCAGGCCAACTTTGATGAGGATGAAATGGATGACCCTGGGGATTCAGGTAAGAGATGGGCTTTCTCCCTTTTCCTCTTTCTGTCTCCCTCCCTTTCCCAACACCATGCTTCTTTCTTTCTCTCTTTTTAAGATTTATTTATTTATTTTTGGCTGTGCTGGGCCTTCGTTGCTGTGTGCAAGGCTTTCTCTAGTTTCTGGGGGCTCCTCTTTCTCGTGGAGCACGGGCTTCTCATCCTGGTGGCTCCTCTCGTGGAGCACGGGCTTCTCATCCTGGTGGCTCCTCTCGTGGAGCACGGGCTTCTCATCCTGGTGGCTCCTCTCGTGGAGCACGGGCTTCTCATCCTGGTGGCTCCTCTGTCTCGTGGAGCACGGGCTTCTCATCCTGGTGGCTCCTCTCGTGGAGCACGGGCTTCTCATCCTGGTGGCTCCTCTCGTGGAGCACGGGCTTCTCATCCTGGTGGCTCCTCTCGTGGAGCACGGGCTTCTCATCCTGGTGGCTCCTCTCGTGGAGCACGGGCTTCTCATCCTGGTGGCTCCTCTCGTGGAGCGCGGGCTCTAGGCACATGGACTTCAGCAGTTGCAGCGTGGGGGCTCCGTAGTTGCGACTTGCAGGCTCTAGAGCGCAGGCTCAGTGGTTGTGGTGCACGGGCTTAGTTGCTCCACGGCACGTGGGATCTTCCCGGACTAGGGATCAGATCTGTGGCCCCTGCATCGGCAGGTGATTTTTAACCACTAGATCACCAGTGAAGCCCCACACCAGTTTCTAATGGGGCATTTCTGCTATTCCCAGATGGGATTCACCCCATTTCTGTGGATGGGGAAGCCCACGACCAGAGTGAGCCTGAAGTCAAAGGCCTTGTATCCCAGAAAAAAGCACTCACCACTCTCAAGGTAACTGGGTCTTGGGAGAGGGAATTTTGCTCCCATTCTGAGACATCGGGCTGTCACTGAGGCCCTTGCCTTTCAGATTTACAACACCTCCCTGGAGGAAGAGTTTAACCACTTTGAAGACTGGCTGAATGTGTTTCCCCTGTACCGTGGGCAGGGGGGTCAGGGTGGAGATGGAGAGGATGAAGAGTCTGGAAAGCTTGTGGGCAAGTTCAAGGTATGTTTGGGGGAGGAATGGGAGACCAGGGAGCACAGACAGGAATGCAGGAGGAAGTCTCTCTTAGCAGTGTTTTTTCTGCTCCCCACTCCCATCCCACCCAGGGCTCCTTCCTCATTTACCCAGAATCAGAGGCAGTGTCCTTCTCTGAGCCCCAGATCTCCCGGGGAATCCCACAGAACCGGCCCATCAAGCTCCTGGTTAGAGTATATGTTGTAAAGGTGAGCATCCGTTGACCCTGCACGCCTCTAAGTCGAACAAAGGTAATGTACACAAAACCTACAGACAGAAGGGATCGGAGTCCAGCTTTTTCACTTTTCAGGTGGGAAATCTTAGGCACAAAGTTAAGAGACTCCCCAAGGTTACACAACTTGCTCATGGCAGAACCTGAATTTACTGCTTAGATCTTCTGACTCCTTATTTGTAGTTCTAGTCTCATATTAAAAGAATGGGGAGAGTAATTCCAGGAAGAGCACAACCCATAAAGCTTCGTGATGGCCTCCCACCAAAGCCTTTGTACAGGTCTTCCCATTGTTGCAGGATTTTTTTTTACTTAAAAAAAAAAAATCAATCATTGAATGAATTAACTACTTTTGGCTGCCCTGGGTCTTCATTGCTATGCGAGGGCTTTCTCTAGTTGCGGTGAACAGGGGCTACTCTTCGTTGCAGCGCACAGGCTTCTCACTGCGGTGGCTTTTCTTGTTACGGAGCACGGGCTTCGGTAGTCACAGCACGTGGGCTTAGGTGCTCCGTGGCATGTGGGATCTTCTCGGACCAGGGATTGAACTTGTATCCCCTGGATTGGCAAGTGGATTCTTAACCACTGGACCGTCAGGGTTTTCACTCAGCAGGGCCCTGAAGTTTCCTTAAAAGCATCTCAGAGAATGAAGGGAGTGAGGGGGTTGCTACACATTTACTCCCAGCACAGAACAGATGCTGTACTTTTATCTAGTTTAAATATAGGGATTCTAAGGTGTAATTTAAAGAAACATTCTGTGGCACTCTTCTGCCATAATCTAAGCATCCTAGTGCATACACTAGATAATGTGAATTACTTGGCTGTTTTTCCTTTAATGTTTCATAGGCAGGGACAATACAGTATGTTCTGTATCTAATTATAATGGCTTATTTTCTGTGAACAGTTTTCTTTTTGTTTTTTGTTGTCTCTAGCCCTGAATACAAGCTGTAAAGAGGAACAGCTTTGCATCACCTATGAACTGTGTAACTTTGGGCACAAAGCTTTGCTTTTTTAAAAAAGCATTTTTATTTTGGTTTTTTTTTTGGGCTCAGCTGGGTCTTCATTGCAGCGTGCAGGCTTCTCTAGTCATGGTGCAAGGGTGACATGTAGGATCTAGTTCCCTGACCAGGGATCAAATCTGGACCTCCTACACTGGGAGTGCGGAGTCAGCTCCTGGACCACCAGGGAAGTCCCACTATGCTTTGTTCTGGGACTCAGTATCCTTATCTGTCTACAGGCAGGTAAGATATGCTGTCTTCAGAGCAATTGGAAAATCAAATGAGATGATGCATCAGTAACTTGGCCTAGTTTGTTAGACTACTAGTAGACTAGACATACTAGCTTGGTAATTATCCTTATTTTATAGGTGTTTTGGTACCTGTGGAAAAATCCAGACTCCCTTGGCCCACTCCCCTCTTCCTTCTGCTCCCACTTCCCGTATCTCAGTCCCAACAGTACATTCATCCTAGACAATAGGAAAGAAGGTCCTTTCCCTTCTATTTATTTATTTATTTATTGTTTTTCAAATTTTGGCTACACTGGGTATTCATTGCAGTGCTTGCGCTTAGTTGCCCCATGGCATGTGGGTCTTAGTTCCCTGACCTGGGATTGAACCCCGCATAACAAGGTAGATTGTTAACCACTGCAGCACCAGGGAAGTACCTCCCTTCTATTTATATCATAAAACACCTGTTTCCTGAAGTCTCTGGAGACCTTGCAGTCATCTGGACCTTCTGCTTCTAACAGTATTGCAGCATAGATGGTCTGAAATAACTTCCTGACATAATGCATCTAGAAATACTAGATAAGCAGTCTTTTATACAAATGCTGAACTCATAAGAAGGGGAATTCTCAACGGCCAAATGAGGAATTGGCAGGAATCCCTGAACAAGCCCTGAAGTCAGATTCTCTTGAGAAGATTTCTCCATATCTGGACCCCAAGCCTTAGGTTCTAATACCGAACATCCTATACAAGGTGGGAGACACAACTAAGAAACTTGCCTAAAGCAGGACCCAGGAAGGGCTCTACTGTCAGCGAAAGGTAGTCAAGAGGAAGCCCACCCACTGGAAAAGGAGCCTGTAAGGTAAATGGTCTGTGTTAGCCTCTGTTCCAACTGGGTGAAACACAAAAAATACTTTTCCTGAGGATTTAGTATTAGAGTTTTGCCCTCACATTGATTTAGGACTTGAATTTTTTTTTTAATGTATTTCTTTACTTGGCTGCGTCAGATCTCAGTTTCGGCATTCGGGATCTATGTTGTGTCACGGGGCATCTTCGTGTTGTGATACAGACTCTAGTTGTGGTGCACGGGCTCAGTAGCTGCAGCTCACTGGCTGAGTTGCTCTGCAGCGTGTGGGATCTTAGTTCCCCAATCAGGGATCCAATCCATGTCCCCTACGTTGTAAGGTGAATTCTTAACCACAGGACCACCAAGGAAATCCCTAAGACTTGAGATTTTATTGTCTGCATAATCCAGAAAACTCAAAGCTGAGAAATCGGCTTAAAGTGGTTCCAAATCAGGCTTTACAGACTCCAGAGATTTAGACAACCAAATTTGGGTTCACAATCCCAAATGACAATCTATATAAGAAAACAATCATCAGGAAAAATTGTGAGAAAGAAATAACACAAAGAAGAATTAGATCTCTAAAGGCTTTGGATGTTAGAGTTTTCAAATATTAAAATACAAAACAGCTGTTTAAAATGATTGCACAGGCAGAGAACAAAAGGCTATAGAAATTGACTGGGCAGGACTTCCCTGGTGGACTAGTGGCTAAGACTCTGCTCTTCCAATGCAGAGGGCCCGGGTTTGATCTCTGATCAGGGATCTAGATCCCACAGGCTGCAATTAAGACCCAGTGCAGCCTGGTGAACTATGGACGGAGGTTCGTGACATTGTACAGGAGGCAGGGATCAAGACCATCCCCAAGGAAAAGAAATGCAAAAAAGCAAAATGGCTGTCTGAGGAGGTCTTACAAATAGCTGTGAAAAGAAGTGAAAAGCAAAGGAGAAAAGGAAAGATATAAGCATCTGGATGCAGAGTTACAAAGAATAGCAAGGAGAAATAAGAAAGCCTTCTTCAGTGATCAGTGCAAAGAAATAGAGGAAAACAACAGAATGGGAAAGACTAGACATCTCTTCAAGAACATTAGAGATAACAAGGGAACATTTCATGCAAAGATGGGCTCGATAAAGGACAGAAATGGTATAGACCTAACAGAAGCAGAAGATACTAAGAAAAGGTGGCAAGAATACACAGAAGAACTGTACAAAAAAGATCTTCACGACCAAGATAATCATGATGGTGTGATCACTGACCTAGAGCCAGACATCCTGGAATGTGAAGTCAAGTGGGCCTTAGAAAGCATCACTACGAACAAAGCTAGTGGAGGTGATGGAATTCCAGTTGAGCTATTTCAAATCCTGGAAGATGATGCTGTGAAAGTACTGCACTCAATATGCCAGCAAATTTGGAAAACTCAGCAGTGGCCACAGGACTGGAAAAGGTCAGTTTTCATTCCCATCCCAAAGAAAGGCAATGCCAAAGAATGCTCAAATTACTGCACAATTGCATTCATCTCACACATTAGTAAAGTAATGCTCAAAATTCTCCAAGCCAGGCTTCAGCAATACGTGAACCATGAACTTCCAAATGTTCAAGCTGGTTTTAGAAAAGGTAGAGGAACCAGAGATCAAATTGCCAACATCCACTGGATCATGGAAAAAGCAAGAGAGTTCCAGAAAAACATCCATTTCTGCTTTATTGACTATGCCAAAGCCTTTGACTGTGTGGATCACAATAAACAGTGGAAAATTCTGAAAGAGATGGGAATACCAGACCACCTGACCTGCCTCTTGAGAAACCTATATGCAGGTCAGGAAGCAACAGTTAGAAATGGACATGGAACAACAGACTGGTTCCAAATAGGAAAAGGAGTACGTTAAGGCTGTGTATTGTCACCCTGTTTATTTAACTTATATGCAGAGTACATCATGAGAAACGTTGGGCTGGAAGAAGCACAAGCTGGAATCAAGATTTCTGGGAGAAATATCAATAACCTCAGATATGCAGATGACACCACCCTTATGGCAGAAAGTGAAGAGGAACTAAAAAGCCTCTTGATGAAAGTTAAAGAGGAGAGTGAAAAAGTTGGCTTAAAGCTCAACATTCAGAAAATGAAGATCATGGCATCTGGTCCCATCACTTCATGGGAAATAGACGGGGAAACAGTGGAAACAGTATCAGACGTTATTTTTCTGGGCTCCAAAATCACTGCAGATGGTGATTGCAGCCATGAAATTAAAAGACGCTTACTCCTTGGAAGGAAAGTTATGACCAACCTAGATAGCATATTCAAAAGCAGAGACATTATTTTGTCAGCAAAGGTCCATCTAGTCAAGGCTATGGTTTTTCCTGTGGTCATGTATGGATGTGAGAGTTGGACTGTGAAGAAGGCTGAGTGCCGAAGAATTGATGCTTTTGAACTGTGGTGTTGGAGAAGACTCTTGAGAGTCCCTTTGACTGCAAGGAGATCCAACCAGTCCATCCTAAAGGAGATCAGTCCTGGGTGTTCATTGGAAGGACTGATGTTGAAGCTGAAACTCCAATACTTTGGCCACCTCATGCGAAGAGTTGACTCATTTGAAAAGACCCTGATGCTGGGAGGGATTGGGGGCAGGAGGAGAAGGGGACAACAGAGGATGAGATGGTTGGATGTCATCACCGACTCGATGGACGTGGGTTTGGGTGGACTCCAGGAGTTGGTGATGGACAGGGAGGCCTGGTGTGCTGCCATTCATGGGGTCTCAAAGAGTCAGACATGACAGTGACTGAACTGAACTGCAGCCAAATAAATAAATAATATTTTAAAAAATTTGCTGGGCAGTTTTGAAATAAGGGCTTCCCTGGTGGCTCAGCTGGTAAAGAATCCACCTGCAATGCAGGAGACCTGGGTTCGATCGCTGGGTTGGGAAGATCCCGTGGAGAAGGAAATGATTTCCCACTCCAGTATTTTGGCCTGGAGAATTCCATGGACCACAGTCCATGGAGTCGCAAAGAGTCAAACATGACTGAGAGACTTCCACTTTCACTTTTCACTTTCCCTTTGAAAATAATAAAATTTCTAAAGCTGGAGTCCCATTAAAAATCAAATGTCATTTTTTGTTTTATTTTTTAAATTTATTATTTATTTTGGCTGTGCTGGGTCTTCTTTACAACATGTTGTACTTTGCAACATGTGAGCTTAGTTGCAGTATGTGGGATCTTAGTTCTCCAACCAGGGATTGATCTTGGGCCCCCTGCATTTGGAGCGCAGAATCTTATCCACTGGACCACCAGGGAAATCCCCAAATCAAATCTTATTAAATGCACATACATAGCAGAATGGGTGAATAAACTATGGTAAGTCCACACACCAGTGTACCATGCAG
Organism: Bos mutus; assembly: GCF_027580195.1. Lineage (NCBI taxonomy): Eukaryota > Metazoa > Chordata > Mammalia > Artiodactyla > Bovidae > Bos > Bos mutus. Next base: position 49,136,618 of record NC_091629.1, on the reverse strand, counting down.
CTGTAAAAAAGAATGAAGAAGATCTTGACCTGAGATGGAGTGATTTCCAAGACACGGTATAAAGTGAAAAAAGCAGAATACAAAGAATACCTACAGGGTGCTGCTCTCCATGTAAGAAAGAAAAAGATCCAAGGAATTTACATAGTTGTTCCTCTGTGCACCAGAAATACCAGAAGAATAAACTAGAAACTAAAGGGGCTGGTTTACCTAAAGAGTGTGGATGGTTAAAAGTGGAAAGAAAGCGAGAATGCAATTCAAATGGTGTGGTGTGTACTATAAGCCAGGCACAAGGCTAAGGGTTGCTACCCTGGAATTAAAAAGCTAATTCTAAAATTTCCATGGAAGAACAAAATACCAAGAGTAGTCAAGACAGTTTTGAAGGACAGTGTAGGAAGACAAGAATTCTTATAAGCTATGGTAATTAAGGCAGTGTGGTTTTGGCATGGGAACAGATGATTAGGCCAATGGGACAGGGTAGAAGTTAAAAAAAAAGACAGACACAGATGGGAATTCCCTGGTGGTCCAGTGGTTAGGACTCCATGCTTCCACTGCTGGGAGTCCAGGTTTGATCCCTGGTCGGGGAACTAAGATCCTGCAAGCTGTTCATCTGACCAAAAGGGAAAAAAAAAAACCAGACATAGAAATTTACACCAGAGTTGGCACTGCAGATCATTTGGGGGGAAAACGAGACTGTTCTGTAAGTGGTCCCATGAAGATGGATTATTTGTGTGGAAAAAATAAAATGAAATGAAATTCCTAACTTGTAGCATCCACAAAAAAATCCAGCCAAATCTGATATTTGATTGTGAAAAGCGAAACTATAAGGAAATATTAAGATATCTTTATGATCTTGGGTGGGGGGAAGTTTTCCTAAATTAGGGAAAAAATAATACATGTTGACTCCATTCAGACTAAACTTCTAGGCATCCATAAACATGTTCGATTAAATGACAGCCTAAACACAGGCTGGGTCAGATATTTACCCTATGAATAATCAATAAAGGGCTAGTGTCTGCAATATACTTAAGTAACTCCTGCAAATCTGTAAGAAAACCAAAAAGAAAAATTGAGAAAAAAATATGAAAAGGGAATTAACTGAAGAAGAAATTCCAATGATCAATAAACATATTAACAAGTCTTACAACTTAGGACTCCCCTGGCGGTCCAGTGGTTAAAACTCTGTGCTTCCAATGCGGGGGTGGCGGGTACGGGGTGGGAGGTGGTGAGGGTTCGATTGATCCCACAGGCTGCCCAGGAACTAAGATCCCACAAAGAAATAAAAGAACAACAACAAAACCTGCACCTTAACTGTAATCTGACAGGCAAATAATTGAAACCATCAGAAATTTCCCTCCCTTTGATTGGCAAGATTAGACCGGGGAGGGGCAGCTGTAGAACTCTACCGCAGTGCTGGTAGAAGGAGGCATTAGTTCTCTTTGCTGCTGCAACCAGTTACCACATACTTACCATCTATCATCTTACTGTTCGGAAGAGCAGAAATCCAAAACAGGTTGCACTGGGTTGAAATCAAGGTGTTGGCCCAACTGCTTTCCTTCTACAGGCTCTTGCAAACAATCATTTACTTGTCTTCTTGACCTTCTACAGGCAGCCTGTGTATCTTGGCTCATGACCTCTTCCTCCATCTTCAAAATCAGCAGTGTAGCACCTTCAAATCTCTCTCCCTGACTCTCTCATCTCCCTCTTTCACTTATAAAAACCTTTGTGATTATATTGGACTCACCTGGATAATCTAGGCTACTTCCTTCATCTTGTGATCTTTAATCGCATCTGCAAAGTCTCTTTTACTATGTAACGTAAGATATTCATAGGTTCAGGGATACTTGGATATCTTGTGGGGTGATTTATTCTGCCTGCCACCGAATGTAAATTGTTATAACAACTTTGGAGAACAGTTTGTAGTAAGATGTACAATATGTTGTCAAATGGAAGATTCTCATAGCCAATACCCAGTAATTATGCTTCTAGATAAAATCTTAGAAAAATTTTCATATAATGTGTCTAAGAAAGCATATATGTTCATTCTAGTATTATTTGTAATAATAAAAAATTTAGAAATAACCTATGCTATGCTATGCTATGCTAAGTCACTTCAGTTGTGTCCGACTCTGTGCGACCCCATAGACGGCATCCCACCAGGCTCCTCCGTCCCTGGGATTCTCCAGGCAAGAACACTGCAGTGGGTTGCCATTTCCTTCTCCAGTTCAGGAAAGTGAAAAGTGAAAGTGAAGTTGCTCAGTCGTGTCTGACTCTTCACGACCCCATGGACTGTAGCCTACCAGGCTCCTCCGTCCATGGGATTTTCCAGGCAAGAGTACTGGAGTGGGTTGCCATTGCCTTCTCCTAAAGTGTTCCTAAATAGGAGAGAGAGTGTGTGTGTATCAGTCATATAACAAATACTACAGTTAAACTGAACGAACTACAGTAACATGTGTCAATAAGGATACATCTCCCAACAGAAATTTGGATGAAGTAAGCAAGTTTCATGATTTCCAGTTTGTGGAAGGTGGCACCAATGGGGCATTTCCCCTTCTTTTTCCTGAAAATCACCCCCAAACAAGAACAATTAACAAAAAATCTGAGTTCCAGTTATGCTGAAATCAGAGCCTTAAAACTGCAACCACCAGGGCAGCTGAAGAGCCTCCAAGAGCTGTGCAGATAGAGTCATGTGCATGAAGGAAGGGAGAGAGGACATCACTCATCAGAGCTCAAGGTCAGCAGAGTCTGTGTCTCAAGAGGGAAGAGCACACCCTGAGGATTAAAGCTAGCATCACTCACCAAAAGCTAAAAATGCTGGATCAAATTTTAAAGACATCTTAAAAATTTTTTTTAAAAATTCATTGAATCATAGCTGATTTACAATGTTGTGTTAATTTCTGATGTAAAACAAAGTGATTCAGTTATACATATATATATACATATATATTCCTTTTCATGTGTCCATTATGGTTTATCACAGGATATTTAATACAGTTCCCTGTGCTACACAGTAGGACCTTGTTTATCCATCCTACATATAATAGTTTGCATCTGCTAATCCCCAACTCCCAACCCATCCCTTCCCCACCTGCTCCCCCTTGGCAACCACAGTCTGTTCTCTATGTCTGTGAGTCTGTTTCTGTTTCATAAATAAGTTTGTTTGTGTCATCTTTTAGATTCCACATATAAGTGATATCATATGGTATTTGTCTTTCTCTTTCTGACTTACTTCACTTAATATGGCAATCTCTAGCTCTATCCATGTTGCTGCAAATAGCAGTACTTCATTATGTTTTTATGCTGAATCGTATTCCATTGTGTGTGTATATATATGATATATATATATGTGTGTATATCATATCTTCTTTATCCATTCATCTGTCAATGGAAATTTAGGTTGTTTCCATGTCTTGATTATTGTGAATAGCGCTGCTATGAACACACGAGTGAATATATCTTTTTTGTTGTTGTTATATTTTCTCTATTTCTTTTTGGCCATGCCAAGAGGCATGCAGGATCTTAATTCCTTGACCATGGATCAAACCTTTGCTCCCTGTAGTGGAAGCAAAGAGTCCCAACCACTGGACTGCAGGGAATTCCCTGTATCTTTTTGAAGTGCAGTTTTTTTCTGGGTATACGCCCAGGAGTGGGATTGCTGGATCATATCGCAACTCTATTTTCAGTTTTTTGAGAAACTTTCAGACTTCAAAAACATCTTTTAAATGCAATGCTGAGCTTCCAAGAAAGTACGAGATTTTTAGAGTAGAAAAAAACCCAAAGTAAAAGCAGGAACTGCTTTAAAATGCACCCACGGTTTTGTTATTATCCACGTATGGCGAAGCTGACAGATCAGATGGCTGCCATTGAAAAGATTGTTGTTTGTTTCAGTTTTCTAGAGGTGGGGCAGGCTGTGCCTTGCAGGGTTACCCAGGAAACATGAGGCCAGTCCGAAGGCAGAAGGAACAAGGGAAGTGTGAGGGCCAGAGCCTTTGTTGTGCGTGTTTTTTTTGTTTTTGTTTTTGATGGAAAGACGGGGCAAGGCAGCATAAGCAGGTTTATGACTGGCTAGTTTGAATAATTCCTATAGGCTTTAGGGTACAGGAGTTGTCTCGCTGTCTCTAGCTGTCTGAACCTGGCCGTGGAGATGATAAAAGCAGAGGAATATTACTTTCTGGAGTAGAAAGGCCAGATAGAGGAGGTGGTTGGATGTTGTATGGGGTCTGGATTAGTTGGTTTGTATATGAAAAGTACTCTGGCAAATATGTTGCCTGCTAACTCTGGGAATTAGTAGCCTTGGCAGGGGCAGTCTCTCCAGCGTCAGTACAGCCCCAGATACCAGAGCATCAAGAATACAGAAAATCAGACTGGTGGTCCAGTGGTTAAGAATCTGTCTGCCAGTGCAGGGGACACAGGGTTCGATCCCTGATCCGGGAAGATTCCACATGCCTTGGGGCAACTGAGCCCTCCACCACAACTCCTGAGCTCCAGAGCTGGGGAGCCATAACAAGAGAAGCCACCACAATGAGAAGCCCACAAATCACAATAAAGAGTAGCCCCTGCACAGCCAAAAACAAATAAAAGAATACAGAAAACATGGAAGTGTAGCTAATACAGGAACTAAGAGAAAAGGAGCGGTAAAGCAGGCTTTCACCCCACACTCACTGCTGACCGGAGAGACCTCCTCTTCCTCATGCCAGGCAGTGAGGACGGAAGATGAAATCCCAGGGCCACCTGGAGCCCCCCCACCTACACCTTCAGCATAAGGATGAACGAAGATAGAAACTTGCAAGGCAGAAGGAGACACCAAGGCAGCTTGCCTGCCTTAACCCTGGCATTGGTTAGAGGGGAAAAGTCTCCCTAAGCATCCACGACCACACGCTGCCTTCTCACCTCTGGTGTGATCCCCACAACCTCAGTTAGAAGATTTCATTCATCATTTACCTGCTTCTTGTTTTTGGTTGCTATGGGCCTCTGTTGTTGTGAGAGGTCTTTCTCTAGTTGAGGCGCACAGGCTCCTCATTCTGGTGGCTCCTATTGTGGAGCGTGGGATCTAGGGCAAGGGCTTCAGTAGTTGCAGCACTCAGGCTCAGTAGTTGCAGCGTGTGGGCTCCAGGGCTCCAGGGCTTGGAGGATTTAATTTAAAGTGGCTGCAGGTTGGTAGTTTGCCTAGGGAACTGGCAGAGTGAAAACAAACCCTCTTTGGCAGAGAACACCCACAACAAGCCCTCAGCATGAGTCATACCAAATATGAGTCAGGATTAAAAAGTACCCAAAGAAAAAGACCATCAGGAGTAAGAATTAGCAAAAATAACAGATTCAGACCCCAAGGCCGTTGATATTGGAATGACTAGATAGAGAATGTGAAATGTTTAAAGAAATAGAATGAAATTAAAATGATCAAGGAACAAGAGACCATTACAAATAAACAGCAAGTTTGAAGGACCAGTTAGAATGTTTAGAAATTAAAAATGTAATATTGAAAATTATAAACTCAATGATGGAGCAAAAGATTTGAAGTCATTTCACAAAAGCAAATATATATATATGTGTGTTTCCCTGCTGATGAAGCACGTTGAGCTTTTTTTTTTTTCACTTTTGAATGTGCTTATTAGCCTTGTGTGTGTCAAGGCTAATAAGCACATTCAAAAGTGAAAAAAAAAAAAAAAGCTCAACGTGCTTCATCAGCAGGGAAACACAAATTAAACCCCAGTGAGCTTCAATTTTACATGGATGAGAATGATGAAAATAAAAAAGATTGACAATACCAAGTGCTGGGAAAGATGAGGAGCAACTGGAACTCTGCTGTGTATAAATTCTATTTCAGTAATTTATGCATAAGTTATATATCTACTAAATTACATAGTTTTCAAAAATATAAAAAGTAAGTTTACTACATACAGTTTAAACCATGAAAGATGATAAGATCATGCTGTATATTGCTTAGGGATGCATGTATATGTAACAGAAGTATATTTTCTTTTTGTGTGTGTGTGTGTGAGAAACCCTAATTAAAAAACCCCAAATAAAGGGTTCTCCCTACTTTAGAGATGTAAAGGGAATTAAATCCACTCAGGGACTGAAGACATTTGTCTGTAGTGTTTTATTTACGAAGCTGGGCACACACATGCTCATTGTATTATTTTTTTATTTAGCTAAAATATTCTTAATTTAACAAAAGAGGACTTCCCTGGTGGTCCAGTGGTTAAGAACCAACCTTGCAATGCAGGGGACACGAGTTTGATCCCTGGTCCTGGAACAGCCCACATGCCATGGAGCAGCTAAGCCCGGATGCTGCAGCTCCTGAAGCCTACACGCCAACCTTGCAATGCAGGGGACACGAGTTTGATCCCTGGTCCTGGAAGAGCCCACATGCCATGGAGCAGCTAAGCCCGGATGCTGCAGCTCCTGAAGCCTACACGCCCTAGAGCCCGTGCTCCACAAAAGAAAAGCTGCTGCAGCGAGAAGCCCGAGCCCCACATGAAGACTATTGCCCCCTCACAGCGCAGAGAAATCAGTGTGCCCAGCAACCCAGACTCAGCGCAGCCAAAAATAAAAAAATCAAATAAATTAAAAACAAAACAAAAAAAGGGATAAAAAGTAAAATAAAGTAAAAATAAAATGAAAGTAAAATATGCTCATTGCGAAAGAGTGAAACTCAAATGATATGGAAAGTTATGAATTGAATAGTAAGTCCCTTGTACAATGGAAAGAGTGAGAAACTTTATTTTTTGGGGCTCCAAAATCACTGCAGGTGGTGACTGCAGCCATGAAATTAAAAGATGCTTACTCCTTGGAAGAAAAGCTATGATCATCCTAGACAGCATATTAAAAAGCAGAGACATTAATTTGCTAACAAAAGTCCGTCTAGACAAAGCTATGGTTTTTTCCAATAGTCATGTATGAATGTGAGAGTTGGACTATAAAGAAAGCTGAGCACTGAAAAATTGATGCTTTTGAACTATGGTGTTGGAGAAGACTCTTGAGAGTCCCTTGGACTACAAGGAGATCAAACCAGTCCATCCTAAAGGAAATCAGTCCTGAATATTCATTGCAAGGACTAATACTGAAGCTGAAACTTCAATATTTTGGCCACCTGATGCGAAGGACTAACTCACTAGAAAAGACCCTGATGCTGGGAAAGATTGAAGGCAGGAGGAGAAGGGGACAACAGAAGAGGAGATGATTGTATGGCATCACAGTTTGAGAAGGCTCCAGGAGTTGGTGATGGACAGGGAGGCCTGGCTGGAGAAGGCAATGGCACCCCACTCCAGTACTCTTGCCTGGAAAATCCCATGGGCGGAGGAGCCTGGTAGGCTGTAGTCCATGGGGTTGCAAAGAGTCGGACACGACTGAGCGATTTCACTTTCACTTTCACTTTTCACTTTCACTCATTGGAGAAGGAAATGGCAACCCATTCCAGTGTTCTTGCCTGGAGAATCTCAGGGACGGAGGAGCCTGGTGGGCTGCCGTCTATGGGGTCTCACAGAGTCAGACACGACTGAAGCGACTTAGCAGCAGCAGCAGCAGGGAGGCCTGGTGTGCTGCAGCCCATGCGGTCGCAAAGAGTCACACACAACTGAGCGACTGAACTGACTATACATGTTTCCATGTATTTTGTTTCATTATATATATATTTTAAGTTTATTTATTTATGGCTGCACTGGGTCTTCGTTGCTGCACACAGGCTTCCTCTAGTTGTGGCAAGCAGGGGCTCCTCACTAGTTGCGGTGTGTTGGCTTCTCATTGCAGTGGCTTCTCAGTTGAGGCTTGTGGGCTCCAGAGTGCAAGGTCAGTTGTGGTGCACAGGCTCAGTTGCCCCTTGACACATGGAGTCTTCATGGACCAGGAATTGAATCCGTGTCCCCTGCATTGTCAGGTGGATTCTTAACCACTGGACCACCAGGGCAGCCTTCATTATATTCCTGTTATACCTATTTGTATGACAGTAATTACTGTATTTCAATAATTAAGTTAAAAGAAAGTAAGTCACCTCATCCAACCTCTCAGCTAACATCTTGCAGTGGAAGAATTTTCTGTGGTAACTTTCTGTTTTTACTAAATGGGAGAGTAGGCCCAGCAAGGGCAACCTTGGGTTTTGACGTTTCTCTCATTTCCACCCCGTACTGTCTCCCTAGGCTACCAACCTGGCTCCTGCAGACCCCAATGGCAAGGCAGACCCCTATGTGGTGGTGAGCGCTGGCCGGGAGCGGCTGGACACCAAGGAACGATACATCCCCAAGCAGCTGAATCCCATCTTTGGAGAGTGAGGCTGGGCCCTGGGCTTGGGGATGGGGAGTAACTTTGCCATCTGGCCCTGTGACTCTCACTCAGGCAGCTAGTAGTGATGGTGGGGGAATGGACAGGGGTGCTGAGTCCACCCCTTCCCCCGCAGGACCATCCCCAGGGTGTGGAGGTGTTCTCAGCTGTGCTCTCTACTTGCCAGGGTCCTGGAACTCAGCATTTCTCTCCCTGCTGAGCCTGAGCTGACCGTAGCTGTGTATGATCATGACCTCGTGGGTTCTGATGACCTCATCGGAGAGACCCACATTGATTTGGAAAACCGATTCTATAGCCACCACAGGGCGAACTGTGGGCTGGCATCCCAGTATGACATGTGAGTCCCACAGGGCCCTCGGGAGTCATTCTAAGTCTGACCAAAGACTTTAAAGTTCACATCCCACCTGAAGGTCCAGATCCTTTAATTTCATAGCAGGGGACTCCCCTGCAACCAAGACATTATAGCTTATTGGTCAAGAAATGGGCTTGGGAGTTGGGATCTGTAACTAATAAGTCACTTGACTTCCTTGAGCTTCAGTTTCCTCATCTGCAAAATGGGGGTAATAATATCAGTATCTCTTTCATAGGAGCATTTGGCATGCATACTTGATTTTCGCCATTACTGTAAGCGAGGACTAACCTGTTCTCCAGGGAGTTATGAACCTGAATCCTAAGTCCTCAAGGGCCCCCATCCCTGCCCCTGTGCCCAACTATGTTTACGTGCTGGATCCAACTGAGGCACCTTCCATCTCCGCCCACAGGGATGGGTACAATGCCTGGCGTGATGCATTCCGGCCTTCACAGATCCTGGTGGGGCTATGCCAACGCTGTGGCCTCCCCCCACCTGAATATCGAGTCGAGGCTGTCAAAGTGGGCAGCAAACTCTTTCTGACACCGCCAGAGACCCTGCCCTCGGGTACCAGTCTCTCTCTGTTGGACAATCCAGAGGGGGCAAGATGGTAGAGCAAGGTATGGGGGAGGCCACTGATGATCAGCCTAATGTGTCCCCAAAGATGCCACCTCCCTCTGCAAGCAGAGGAGGTGAGTTTGGCTGAGTAAGGACAATAGTGGAGAGAAAATGGTCTTTGTTGGTGAGTGTGAGATCTCCGGGGAGCCCTAGTGAACCCCTCAGAGCCTTAGCTAATTGAGGACACAGGAGTCCCATGCAATATACAATATGGTGCAGAATTTAGCTTGTGCTTCATACATGGCCAGTGGTCTGTACTCTAAACAAGGTTTGCACAAAGGCCACAGCCCCTCCAATCCCACTGTCCCCCTACTGCTGGCTTTTCATTGGCAAAAGTTGTTACAGCAGCATCCGCCACTTTCTATGCATTGTGGACATGCCCTTCCAGGAAATGGGTTTGTCCAGTACAGCAGTTGCCTCAGCCCAGAGCGTCTATTGAGGGCAGGGGGTGGGGGGGCGGTGGTGGTGGGAAGGAGGGAGCAGAGTTGGGAACTGTGTGGAACCCAAGCTCATGAACCTCTTGTTGTAGGTATCAGGGGCTCCAAGGCGGCAAAGGATGTCTCTGAGGAGGCCCAGGCATTACTGGTACTGCGGCGCTGGCAGGAGATGCCAGGGTTTGGGATCCAGCTGGTACCTGAGCACGTAGAAACACGGCCCCTCTACCATCCCCGCAGCCCAGGGCTGCTGCAGGTGAAGGAGGGCTCAGGGCACATCCCCAGAGCCCCAGGACTCCCACCTGGTCCTGGACCTGGGCACGGTCACTTCTGACTCTGGCTCTTGATCCTGGTCCCCACCGTCCCCATTCCAGTCTTGGACTTCCATCCTGGACCCCCTCCCCTCATCCCAGACTCTGGTTCTGAAGGAGTCCCAGCCCTGGCCTACCAAGGCTCAGATGTGGCACTCCCAACCTGACCTCTACCCCAGATTTCTAGGATCTGGACCTGGGAACACTGGATCTCACTTTTGATCTCAGCCTTCCACTTCCAGGGCCTCATCTCTGAACCCCCAGTCTAACCTCAACCCTGGAATCCCCAGTTCAGACCCTGCCTTCATCCTCATCCCCCAGGATCTACCCCCCTGACTCCAGCTCTCCTTTCCACCTGGGGCAAGGCACAACCTCCGGCCCCAGGGCTGTTAGGGGAGGTGGGACCCCTGGAAGACCCTTCAGCCCAGTCCTGTGCCCCCAGGGGTCTCTTCACATGTGGATTGACATCTTCCCCAGAGATGTGCCTGACCAACCCCCAGTTGACATCAAGCCTCGGCAGCCAATCAGGTAAGAGGAGTCCTGGCCCCTCCTCCCATGGGGCGGGGACATCTTGGCCAGCCTGGACAAGGGCCCCTGGTGAAGCAGGCAGAGCTGACCCAGGCTTCAGGTAGGTGAGCCATTATTCTTTTTTTTTTCATAAGCCACTGTGAGTTGGGTGACACTTGAAACTGAAGAGAGTCCAAGTACCAGTTAACTACCTTCTGACCTAAGCTGGTCCGAGTGGGGAGTGTGTGCACTTCAGATTTCATCAGCAATCTGTCACTTCCTGCCTCTGGGCTCTGCTTTCCTTGGTGTCAGTCTCATGGAAGCTTTCGCAGTCTGGAGTCAAAGTGACTTTTAACAGCGCAAGCTTATATCTTACCAACCAGACCACTTGAGCAGAAAAATAAACACCTCTTTCCCAGTTAGAGCAAGTGTCTTGGGCTAACTATCATTGGACCAGCTTGGGTCAAATGGTGATTCCTGAACCAATCACTGTGATCAGGGGGCTGTAATACACTGATTGGTCAGTCCTGGGTGATGTCCCCTAGGTGACAGACCCACCAGTATGACACAGTGGACAGTAGTGGGGGTAGGGTCACCCACAGAAAATCAAGGTGCTGTCGACAAATGAGGGGAAATTAACACTGGGCAAAACAACAGATGAAACCATTTGACAGCCCAGGACAGGGCTACCTGGGGTAGGATCAAGAATGTCACAGCCCCTCCTCTGTCCCTTAGGGGCTTCATGCTCTCATCCCCACTTAGTGTTTCTCTGCAGACTGGCTCTCTCCGCTTGCACAGCACTTAAGCTTGTGGTAGCTCCAGATCTACATCTGATGCTTTGGGACTCACGTTTTCAGGGTCTTGATTCCAAATTTATGGGAGGGAAAAATCTCATTGACCCAGCGTGGGTCAGCAGACCATTCCTGGTGCCAACTGCAGTGGCTGGGGTGGTCAGTGATACCTGGGGCTGCCCCTTCAAGGGACCACGGACATCTGATCACCTGGCTAGGCACACTCCGGTTGCTGAGTGTCAGTGGCCCTGCCCAGGTCCTTCCTGCAGCTCCTCCCAAGACCCCTCTCGAGAGTCTGAAAACCCTCCCCCCAATACATCCCTCAGCTATGAGCTCTGAGTCATCATCTGGAACACGGAGGATGTAGTTCTGGATGACGTGAACCCTCTCACTGGAGACATGTCGAGTGACATCTATGTGAAAAGGTAGGCGTGCAGGCCGAGCTGGGCGCATGGCTGTGTACTGAGGTGACTGCGAACAGGGCCTTGGGTCCTGGGCTGAGCCAGAGCCCTGCCTGTCCTCTGGGCCCTGGATGGCGCCCGGAGCTGGGTGGAGGGACCGACCTGAGGGTGAGCGGACGGGCATGCTGGGTGAGGAGCAGATTCTGGACTCGGCCCTGCGCGCATGCCCACCCTCTTGGCCTGTACCTTTCCCCCGGTCCCAGCTGGGTGAAGGGGCTGGAGCACGACAAGCAGGAGACAGACGTTCACTTCAACTCTCTGACTGGGGAGGGCAACTTCAACTGGCGCTTCGTGTTCCGCTTTGAGTACCTGCGCACGGAGCGCGAGGTGAGCGTCCGGCGCCGCCCTGGACGCTTTGCCCTGGAAGAAGCCGAATTCCGGCAGCCGGCTGTGCTGGTCCTGCAGGTCTGGGACTATGACCGCATCTCCGCCAACGACTTCCTCCGTACTGCTGAGCTGTCCTCCCACCTCCATCCTAGCTCCCATTTCTGCCCTCATTGCCGCGCCCTTGGCCCCTGGTTTCCCTACTCTAACCAACCCTGAATCCTGGATTTCAGATCCAAGTCACCAACTTTTGCTTTCTGGCCTAATAATGTATTGAGTTTATTCAGCTCTGAGCATCATAAGCTCCATTCCCACCCAGTCTCCAATTCAATCCTCTCATTTGACCTGAGCTCAGGTTACTCTGGCCCCACAGCTGTTAGTCCCTGCTGTGCCTTGTCCCATAGGACAACCCGCTGACATTTGGGCTGCGGTGTGTGGTGCATAGCTGTGGCCTGACAACTACATCCTAGCTTCTTAAAAAAATGTGTCTTCGGGAGGTGTCATAGTTGTCACGCCTGGGACTTTTGTTGCAGCATCGGGATCTAGTTCCTTGACCAGGGATTGGACCTGGGGCCCCTGCACTGGGAGTGCAGTCTTAACCACTGGACTGCCATTCTAACTCTACATGCCTTGCCTTCCGTCTCCAGGGATTCGGTCAGGCATCAGTCACTTTCTAGCTCTGGGCTCTGCTTTCCTTGGAGTCACTCTCAGGGATAGGAGGTTGGCTCAGACAGACCTGCTCCTGCCTAACCTGGAGCGCTCTGGACTTGCAGGATCCCTGGAGCTGCAGCTACTGGACATGGTGCGAGGGGCCCGGGGCCCCGAGCTCTGCTCCGTGCGGCTGGCCCGGGACGGGGCCGCACCCAGGTGTAACTTGTTTCACTGCCACCGCTTGCAGGGCTGGTGGCCGGTAGTGAAGCTGCGGGAGCCGGAGGACGAGGAGCAGGAACAGCGGGAGGCTCAGACCGGCAAGAAGAGGAGGAAGAAGAGGAAAGGCCGGTGGGAAGACTTAGAGTTCTCGGACTCAGGAGGCAATGTCTACTTCCTCACGGTGGGCAGGAATGGGGATGGGAGGGGTGGGAGGATCGGGGGTCGAGGGTCGGCCTGAGGCCACCCAAGAACTTGGCTTCTGTCCCTTCTTTTCCAGGGAAAGGTTGAGGCAGAATTTGAGCTGCTGACTGTGGAGGAGGCTGAGAAATGGCCAGTGGGGAAGGGGCGCAAGGAGCCTGAGCCCTTGGAGAAGCCCAAGTGAGTGGGGGGCGCAGGAGGCGGGGCCAGATCCGGGGTAGGGGGCGGGGGTGGTGGTGGTGTAGACAGGTGGGGGTTTCCTCCTCATCTGACACCACCTGCTCCCCGACAGCCGCCCCAAAACCTCCTTCAACTGGTTTGTGAACCCGCTGAAGACCTTCGTCTTCTTCATCTGGTGCCGGTACTGGCGCATCTTGGTGCTGCTGCTGCTGCTGGCACTGATCACTGTCTTCCTCCTCCTCGTCTTTTATACCATGCCCGGGCAGATCAGCCAGGTCATCTTCCGCCCCCTCCACCGCCCCTAACTCACCGTGGACACTCATCCCGTAATGCCAGCTCTGGCCTCCTTCCCACCAACAGGAGCCATCCTGGAGTTGCCCTGTTTCCTCTGCCCAAACCTTCCAGGGAATCCACTCTTGTTACCTGCACACCCACGGCAGATAATAAATAACGCTCGGGGCAGAGAATAGAGGTGTTCCTGGGTGACCTTGGGTGTTGGGGGTCACTGGACTAATACACAGGATGGGGGCGGTGCTGCCCACATGGCCCTACTGCCAGGAGGAATAGGACCCAGGGGAGGTTCCCTGCTGAGGAGGCCTGGCCACTGAGGGGTCAGGCCCCCTGAGCAGCCCCCCTGCCCTGCCAGTGGCTGCTGCTGCTCCATGACAGCTAAACCCTCGGTGTGCTTCATGAACTTGTAACCGTGAGAGTAGGCAGGTCACTCAGGACACTTGGTTCCAAGTGACAGAAATCCCAACCCAAGCTGGCTGAAGCAAAAAGGGACTGTTGTGGCTTCCACAGTGGTAATTCCCAGGATGTGGTGGGTTTCAGGCGCTGTTGGTCACAGGGTTCAGACAATGTCACTGAGACTGGTTCTCTGCCTCTGAGCCTGGCGCTGCTGTTCTCAGGGGAAGCTCATTTACGAAGATGGTCTGTCCCTGGAAGTATAGGATGGCTGCAGCAACCCCGACTCTCCCCATCTTCACGTCCAGGAGGAAAGATTTCCTAGTCCTGGTGGAGCCTGGCTTGTTCTGGGTCACTGGGGCCAGCAGGGATGGGGCATGCTGACTGAGGCCCTCCCCTGGAGCTTAGGGTGGGAAATCAACCCTCCTCAAAAATCACACAAGCTGACGGGGTGGGCAGGGAGGTGCCCAGAGGAAACCCAGGATACTGTTAATAGGGGAAATGGTTCCTGGGTGACCAAAAAAACAGGACTCACTGAAGTTGACAACATCATCCACAATTTATAGACAAGTGCCCATCAATAACACGTCCAAGGTCACAGCTCACAAGTGGCCAAGTCAGAGCTGGGTCTCATGTCCGTCTGCTTCAAGAAGTATTCTGGCCATTGCTCTACTTTGTTTCTCCCCCCTCTACTGTCTTACACTGAAACTCCCCAGCTTTTAAAATCCCTGGTTCCCTAGGCTGTGCAGTAGTGAGGTCTTACGACTGGTTCCCCACACGTCTGAAGGGCTCTGATGAAAAGCCCTGACGAGGCCCAGAGCCAAGGTCTAATGCTGGCCCTGGCAGCACCACTACCTTCCCTCCCTGTTTTTCAGTTCTGTGTCCACCCAGGGAATTGCAAAGGACCTGGCTGGACCCCCCTTGGACACCAGGAGCCAGGAGGGGCTTGGCACGGAGCAGGGTCATTAAGCAGGAGAGGATCAGGTGACTGTGCCCAGGGTGGCAGGGAGGGGCCCCAGCTTTAGCCACCACTAGGGGGGCAAGTCCCAGCCTGCACACAGGACCCGTAACCAATAGGGTCGGAAACTCACAAGCTTGGGAGCTCCGGTGACTTGAAGCTCATCCTGGAAAGTTCCATCTTAGCCCTGGGGCTGAACCCAAAAAGCCCGAAGACCACAGTGGGAGGACTGACGACAGGGCTGTGGAGTGGACATCAGTCTGGTTTGAATAATAATAAGCTGGGGATGTCCACATGGGGCTCCCAGAGCCACCTGCTCTGATCTGCTAGTCCTGACTGCCTTCAGTAAGTGGCTGCAATGAGGGGTTGTTCCCACACTCCAGCGAGACCCAAGAACCACACTGAGACCAGCGAGTATATCACAATCAATAGATTTACCAACAACCGGGAGCTGCAACTGCCTCTTTGAATGGGGGTGGGGTGGGGGAGTAGGGTAAGAAGAGGCTGGGAAAATGACCCCAAAGTCAAAGAGAAACAGGAAAAAGAGGGGAGGAGTGGGGAGACAGACAACTATGTTGTCTTCCCTAGATCAATTTTCTTCTGGATGGCTCGAGCTGAGTGGTAGATGAGAGAGTCAATGAGTCCGGCCACTGGGGAGAGAGACAAAGGCTGGCACTGGCCCAGGTGGGCCCTTGGTTTGACCTCCGGGCCTTGTCACCTGACTGGCCAGGGGCCCTTCAAGTGCCCCTCCTCCCTCCACCAAAACCCGATTGGGCGGAGGGGGTGTCAAGCTTTCCACTCCCCACCACGCCCTCAACCCCAGACAGACACCCCACAGCTTCTGACCTGTGAACATGCCCCCGATGATGGCGCACACGCCGGTCAGGAAGTGTGTGAAGGACCTGGCAGAAGGGCAGGGGAGGTCAGCAGGCACCCTGCTCCCTGCAGGCCCAGGCCCCTCCCTTCCCCGGCCCTCACCTGTGCTTCTCTGTCAACTTCACCATCATGGGCGAGAGCTCGTACAGCACGAAGACGCCGGGAAGCCCCTGATCGCCCATCAGCCCGTTGGCGACCTTCTCATGTCTAGTCACAGAGAACTGATTTGTCCTCAGCACCTGGCACAGGAGGGGAGACTGGACCAGGGCCAGGTCTGTGACCTGGCTCCCAACCCCGCAGTCCTACCCGCTGCTCTGGGCCCTGGTTTGGCAGTGCCTTGACTGTGTGGAGGAGAAAGCGAGGCCCCGTGCTGGAATCAAACACCGCAAGGCCCGGGGACCACCTCAACGCCCTCGTGCAGCCTGACCATCCCCGCTTTCCCTCCAGTCACCAGCTCTTTATGGGTTACCAATCCCAGCTCCGCATGGTGGACCCTCTTAGCTGGGGAGAATAGCAACTCTTCAAGGCTGCACCGTGAACCCCGGGCAATGCTAGGCCTGGCATCCTCTCCACTCAGTCCTCACACATTCTACCCGTCTGCAGAGATGCTGCTCCACAGGCCACAGGAGAGACAGGAGGGAGGGGCATGGAAGGGTCAGCCTGGCTAGCCCCTGGCCCAGGGCAGACTGTGGGGGACAGAGAGGCGGACAGTGTACACGGGAGGAGTGGACGGCAAGTAGAAAAAGTGCTCTGAAATCTGACAGCCTGGGGCCTGAGCTCTAGCTATGGGGCAAATCACCCAGCCCCCTCCGAGCCTCAGCCTGTCACCCATCATATGGGGTAAGAGCAGGCCGTCACTTCCCAGGTTGAAGGAATTCACGGGCTTGGCACCAGAGGGTGCCCTGAAGTCTGGGCCCCCTCGGACTCACCTCTCCATCTACCTTCATGTACACTGTGGGCACCACCTTCACAAAATACTGAAACATCATGGAGGCTGTGGGGAGAAGAGGGCACTGGGCGTGGGTGCGAGCAGGGCTTGGGCCGCTGGGGGCTACCTCCCGGGCTGGTACCTTGGGGTGCCGTGACATTGGTGTGGTCCAGGGGGTTCACAATGCCCGGGTAGTCCTCCCCAAATGACAGGTGCCGGATGTAGTGGGTCATGTTGATCTGCAAGCAACACCAGCCCTGGGCCTCCGAGCACCTGAGGCCCCAACAGGCCCCACCCTCTCAAAGGCTTTTCACACAGGGGCCCCTGGGTCTGGGGAGTGGGTGTGCGGAGATGGGTCTTCCCTTGGAGAACCTGCCTGAGACAGACACTCCCAACCCCCACCTAGGAACTCCTTCCTCAGGGTCTGGGGGCTCATGGGGCTGCAGAGTTTGAGGTTGTGGCTGCACCCACACGTGAGACAATCACAGCACACACTCTTGGTCGCCTAGGCTGAAGGGGCCCCGGATCTCCCAGCTCCCTCCCCTGTTCTGCTCCTGTTGAGTCAAACAGCCACTAGAGGGATCTTTTAAAAACTATGCAAATCTGATTCCATTATGACCCTGCTTGAAGTAGGCCAACAGCCTCCCACTGCTCAGGAAAGACACAGACTCCCCTGAATAGCACATGGCCTGTCAGCCCTCCAGGCTCATCCTCAACCAACCACACAGCCCTGTTTTTCCTCAGAAGTGCCCCCTGACCTCACTCCAGGCTCCCTCTGCCCGGATGCTCTTGTCCAAGCTCATCCCCCATCTCCAGCCTATGCAGGTCTCAGTTCAAAAGTCACAGCAGTGATCCTCACACTGCACCCGTCAGACCGTGGTTCATTGTTCTGTATCTGCTCCCCCATCCCAGGATGTCTCTACAGAGAATGAAGGCAGCGACTAGGCCTCCACCTCCATCCACCCTCCATGGTTTCCACCTGGTACGTACGTTGTCGAGGCCGAAGCTCTGCAGGTCGTGGACTAGGAGAGAAGGGAGAAGGTGTCAGCAGGGGAGCAGGCTCTCCAGACCCTTGCTCGGGCCTCCCCACTCCTCCTGCTGGACCATGACCTGCCTGGCTCGTCTTCCACCCCTCAATCACTCACCAACCCGGCCCTGCTTGAGGGCAGCCAGAGGGCCTGCTGTGGGCCTGCATGAGAGGTGAGAGTTCATGCCCTCTACAGGGCCCACTTCTTCCCTCGCATGTGCAGGGAGCCCTTCATGGGCACCACTCCAGACCTCTGCTCCCACCAAGGCCCGAGGCCCTGCATCTCAGGAGATAAAGCCCATTGACTCAGGTCTTTCAGGACTAGAGCCGATGGGCCAGTCACTGAACCCCAAAGCGAGGTGGGACTTAAGAATGTGGTCTAATTTCTTTCCAGGCCTCCTCTGCTCCCACCCTCAAGCCACCAAAGGGAGCCCAGCAGGCACCCTACACCTCCTGTTCCAGAACAAATTCCTCCTGCCCTTGAACCCTGATCCCTCCCACTACAAGGAACCCCAGCTAATGGATACACTTACTGCTAGTTATAGTCACCCAGCCGTCAGGCCAGAGAAGGCCCCCCACCCAGGCCCACCCACACCCACCCCTCTTCTTGGGAGGACAGGCTGCCCCAGAAATGGGGGCTTGGCTTCCCTGGGGGTAGGGCCACTTACTCTCCACAGCGTGTACTGCAGCATGGGGGAGAGAAGGAGAGAGAAGGGAGGAAGAGAAAAAAGATTCAAAGCTTCACAGTGAGAACCACAGAGCTGGACATGTGGTAGAAGGGAGGACCAGATGTTCCTGCCTCAGTAGCGGGGTCTGGACTCAGCTAACAGGCCTCCTCCCAGTCCCCTCCCCTGGCCAGAGAAGAGTGCAAGGGGGCTTGGGCAGAACTGTGGTCGCCTAGGAAGAACAAAAGACCTAGAGCCCAGAGGGTCACTTCCTAGCTGTGTGACCTTGGGCAGGTCACGTATTCTCTCTGAGCCTTGGTGCCCTCTGAAGACCAGGTAGGATCTAAGATAAACTTTACAATCTTCCCCTCTCCTCCCCTAAATCAACATGATGTCAGAAACTAGCTTCCAGGCCTTCAGTTCAGCCTCTGGCCTTGGGCATCTGTAGCTCTGTGTTTCGAATATCCCTCGAGGGTATGGCGGACCCTTTGCCCTGGGCTCCCTGCTCTGACAACAGCCAGACGGAGAGGCAGAGATGGGTCACCTCTCACTGAGTGCCCACAGGCCCTATGCCCACAGAGCCACATTAATCGTCTTCCTACAACCCCAGTGAGACCACCTTCCCTGGCCCCTCCAGATGCACCTGCCTGCCCCAACGTTCAGGCGCACCCCTGCAGACCGCTGTGAAGACCAGCGAGGCCATCTTCACCAAGCCCGTTACTTCTGTCCTTTGTTACCAGGCAGCTCAGGACTGCCGGGTCATCTCTTCCCTGGACTCTTACCACCATGTGGCTCTGTATGTCCTCGAGTACAATCCTGACTCCCATCCCTTCTAGGTCCTTCCACACGCCCTGTTACTCATCAGCAAAACCCCAACATCTCCAACCTCCACACCTCCCTCCTGCTCACACTTTGGCCACAGCCCAGCTTGCCCTTGCAGCCCCCAAGCAGTGACTCCTTCTCTCCCACACCTGTCCTCCTTCCTGGCCTAACAGAGGTCCTCCTTGCTCCTCAATGCCATTTCTAGATCACTTCATTTCCCTTGATTTTCCCTAAAAATCTCAGGTCTACAGCTCATGGCACTGCACCACCTTCCATCCCCATTTGTTTGAATCGCCTGGAAACCCACACAGAACCACCAGTCAGTCCTCTCACACTGGCGCCCGAGAGTTTTGGCCACTCGCTGTCACACTGTCTTAGACAATGGCCCTGTCACAACTCCTGATGATTTCCATGTCACTCTGCTGCCAACCGACCTGTACCTATGCAGGTCCGCCTTCCCTCCTGTTGCCAAATTGGGACTTTCTACACCTCTAAGGCATTACATTGTCTTCCTTTTCCTTCTCAAAGACTTCACTCCAGCAAATGTCCCTCTCGGCTACAGGGCATCACTTCTGTTCTCTCCACTAGGCAATTTCCGACAGCATGTTGACACATGGCTACACCACACGTCTTACAAAACTCCCGCCTGACTTCCATTCTCTCCAGCGACGGGCCCCTCTCCCCTTCCCCTTGAGAGCAAGCCCCACAAGGGCTGCCTCTGTTCACCGCCTGCAGCTCCTCTCACACGCCCTCCTGAACCACGCAGTGGGTGCTTCCCGGCCCAAACTACTCTGTTCGGGTCACAATGACCACTGCCGCATTAGACACGCCACGGTCATTCTACCTGACATCCAGAAGCACCCGACAGAGTTCTGGAGACACATCCGCCCCTTAGCTTTCAGGATATCACCCTCCGGGTCACACTCTCACCTCCCCAGTGTCTCCGCTGCTGCTTCCTTCTGTCCTCTAATTTCGGGGGCCCGGCGCTTAGACCCCTGAACTCTCCTCCTCTACATCTACCCTCACCTCCATCTGAAAGGTGACTCATCCAGTCTCATGGTTTTAAACACATAGATGACTCCAACATGTGTATCCCTAGGCCAGACCTCTCTCCTGAACTCCAGACTTGGAGTGGCCAATTGCTTACTTGACATCTGGGGTGATATCCCATTGGTCTGAACATATCAAAGGCGGCTTCATGTTCTCACTCCAACCGTCTAAACCTGTTCCTCTGAGCCTCCCCTTCTCACTAAATAGTAACTTCATCCTACAGAGTCATCTTTACTCCTCTTTTCCTCACCTTCTCATCTGTTGGCAACCCCTCTCAGCTCTACCTTTGAAATATCCACGGTCACTTCTCACCACCTCCACCCCCACTCCAGCCCAGCCCCCAAAATCGGGTGCCTTGACTGATCACTGCGACAGCCTCCTAACTGGCCTCTCTTGCCCACTCTGCCCCCTCACCCACAACCCACCAGTCTCCTTAACGAAGCAAAATGCTGCCTGTCAGAGTTAAGTCAAAGTTAAGTCAGATCACATGAAACTTCCTCAGAGCCCTACAACACCCTCCCATCTCACGCAAAGTAAAAGCCCAAGTCCCTGCAATGCCCTCCCGGGCCCTACACGACAGGGCCCTGTTACCTCCCTCACCTTATTTCCTAACCATGCAGCTCAGCTCACCGTGCTCCAGTCACCCTAACTTCCTCCCTGCACCCTGAGTTCACCAAGCGCATTCCTGCATTCGCTATTCTAGGGCTTTGCATTCGCTATTCTATTTGAGAAGGAAATGGCAACCCACTCCAGTACTCTTGCCTAGAAAATTCCATGGATGGAGGAGCCTGATGGGCTACAGTCCATGGGGTCACAAAGAGTCAAACACGACTGAGTGACTTCACTCACTCATTCTATTTGAAACACTTCCCCACAGTCATTCACATGGCCAGGCCCTGTACTCACTTCAGATCTTCACTCAGATGTTACCCATCAGTCTTCCCTGACACCCTCCATGGAACAGCACACACATACCATCTCACCCAAGCCTCTCACGTCACTCATTCTTATCCTGGCTTTATTGGGTTTGAGTTGCTTAAATACATTCTTGATATACCATATCTTTATATGTACTTGTTGACTGTCTCTTTCTTTACTAGAATGTTCTGAGGGCAGGGATTTTGTTTGGATTGCTGCTGTATCCTTAGCACCTGGACTAGCACATGACAAGACAATCACGATAGGTGATTACTAAGCATCTAGTGAATGAATGAATGAAAAAAGGAATGAGAATAAATCTCCATTTATTCATCCTTGTGAACAACACTGTAAGGCAAGTACTATTTCAGGCCCATTTTACAGAAGAAGAAACCGAGTAGGGCTCAATATGTCCCAATTTAACACAGCCTAAGAGCGGCAGAACCTGGGTTCCAAACCGGCTCTGCTTCCGTCAAAGTCTCACACGCGGGTTACTTGACGCTGGGGCTGCCACTGGAACAAGTACCTACCACATGCCAGGTTCCCTGCTGTCATCTTAAACCTGCCCAAACAGCGTAGGAGATAAGTACTATCATCGCCACTTTAGAAAGGAGGAAACTGAAGCTAAGAAAGTAAAGGAACTTTCCCAAAGTTGCAGATAACCTGGAAGGTCTAAGACTGAACTCTGAAGCCAGACAGTCTGGCTCCTTGGCATGTGCCCTTAACCGTTTACCAAACCACTGCCCTGAGACGAGGCTCTGCTCTGGGCCAAGACAGAAGTGCATCAGGCAGGGGAAGGGACCCTCCAACTCGCCAGGTGTGCCGGCTGCTCTGGGGCGCTTACCGTGCACGTGGGACTGC
This sequence comes from Bos mutus, assembly GCF_027580195.1. Taxonomy (NCBI): domain Eukaryota; kingdom Metazoa; phylum Chordata; class Mammalia; order Artiodactyla; family Bovidae; genus Bos; species Bos mutus. The sequence continues at coordinate 49,114,512 of NC_091629.1, read as the reverse complement.
TGGAAGCTCTTCCCGGGGGCAAAGTGGAAGTTTCCGGCCACCTGGGGGGAGATGCCCGCTCATCCTCCAGCGTTTCCTCCTTTCCCTTTGTCCTTTGTCCCCTGAGGGCAAGTGTGCCCTCGAGTCACAGTGGACTGGGGCCCACCCACAGCCCAGCTGGCCTGTCCCGCCTCGGGTCCTCCTGTACCTTGTTGACCTCCAGGAAGCCGTACACCTGGCAGCCTTCGTTCTTCTGCTCCTGCATTTTCTGGCTGAAGCCCTCCCGCCGGCACTGCTCAATGGTGTCCGGGTTCTTGAAGGCCCAGCCTCGACGGCGATATGCCTCCCGCACGTCCTCACAGGAGTTACAGCACCTGAAGAGGGGAGGTGCGGGGGGAGCGTCAGAGAGGCACCCGAAAAGTGCTGGCACCTTGGGAAACAAGGCAGTGCCGCCCACTAACAAAGCCTCCCCCAGCCTCATCTTTGATCATCCAGCGTCCTCCAGGTATGTTTCCTCAGCGGCAGCAGGGCTGTTGAAACATACATACTCCCATTCTGTTTGGGGTGATGAGAAGTTTAAACCGGATCATGGTGATGGCCACACAGGGCTATGCATGTAGTTAACACTACCAGATGGCACATATGAAAACAGTCAAAATGGTACATTTCATGTCACGTATATTTTACCTCAATTAAAAAAAAGATTGTAAATGCATACTCCCAGGCTCTACCCTAGACCTGCTGAACCAGGGGTCTCTCAGGGGTCAGGGCCTGAGAAACAAAACAGCAGCTGCCACATAAGGAAGGCTTAAGAGCCCGGGCTGAGCCTTCCAATCTCAGTGCCGTACATAGAAAATACATTTATTCCCTAGGTAAGTCTTCTGAGAAAGGCGTCCTTTTCACCCCCTTCACAAGGATTATGTAGTTTGGCCCAAGGACACATAGGTGGAACCCAGGCAGCTGGACTCCAGAGACTACCACTGAGCCAGAACAAGGATCACTTTGACCTCGTCCCCAGCTCTTGAGCCTGACACCTGACCTGGGATCAGTGATCAGGGCACATAGCCCATGCCATCTAAATTCTTGGCCAAGACCACCACACACACACACACACACACACACACACACACACACACGGCATCCAACAGAGGCTGGGGATGACTGACAAAAAGCACCTGATGGGAGCCCTGCTCCCCACCCCCCAGCTTGACCCCCTGACCCTGGCTCACTTGATGTCTTCCATCTCAGCACCATAGCAGCTCTCACAGCGATCAGGGTCCAAGGAATCAGGGTCAAACACCTTCACCTCGACTTTCCCGAGCTCTAAGGGGAAGGCAAGAGGCAGGGCCATGAGCCAGGGGCAGGCGCAGTGAAATCACTACCCCTAACCCTCGCATGGACTTCCCTGGTGGCTTAGACAGTAAAGAATCTGCCTGCAATGAGGGAGACCTGGGTTTGATGCCTGGGTTAGGAAGATCCCCTGGAGGAGGGCATGGCAACCCACTTCAGTATTATTGCCTAGAGAATCCACATGGACAGAGGAGCCTAGAGGGCTATAGTCCGTGGGATGACAAAGAGTCAGACATGGCTAAGTGACTAGGCACAGCACAACCCTTGCATGGGCCCTCTGGCCTGTGGCTTAGGAATAATAAACATTGTAATACCTAATATTTACATAATGCATACTATGTATGTGTCAGACACTAAGCATTTCCACACATGTTGCATTTCTTTTAATAAAAGGTAATAGCAATAAAACAATAAAAGTGAATACCAAAGATTAGCTGAATACAGGTCACTGTACTTTACACAGTCTCTTTTCAACCCCACACGACTCTGTGAAGGTGGAGGTTACTATCCCCACAGTACTGAGAAGGTGCTGAGGCTCAGAGTGAAAAGTGATTTCGCCAGTGCAACACTGTAAGCGGCAGAGTTCAGTGCTGAACCCCAAGTGTAAGCCCTAACCCCTTGCCCTGGTGCCTCTCAGACTGCTCTCTCTGCACCTGGCTCCCCGCCTTTAACTACCTCACTGTAACTGGCGGTTTCAATATTCAGAACCCTGACTTCTAGTCCTCCAGTAATCTTTTTATTTTTGTCAACCATCCTCAACCAGCCATTTCCATACTCAGTTACTACCAGTGGTCACAAACCTTCCAGAATTCAATGTCATAATCCCAATCTTAAATCTTATCTTTTTTTCCAGCTCGCTCTCTCTGGTACCCAGAAGCCACCGATTCTTTGTTACCAATATCACCCCTTCATACTCTCACTTCCCTCTTTATTTAAGTTCTATGGTTCAAATGGGTAATGAACTACCTCCTTATTAAATGGTGCTGGAAAAAACAGATATTCACATGCAAAAGAAGGAAATCACACCCCTATTTTACACCACTTGCAAAAATTAACTCAAAATGGATTAAAGACTTAAATGTAAAACTTGATACTGCAAAACTCCTAGGAAGAAAACATAGGGAAAGAACTCCTTGATACTGGTCTTGGCAATGATTTTTTGGATACAACACGAAAAGCACAAGCAACAAAAGCAAAAAGAAATAAGTGCTACTACATCAAAAGAAACAGCTTCTGCACAGCAAACAAACTATTAACAAAATGAAAGGGCAACCTATGGAACAAAGGAAATATTTACAAAAAGTATCTCTGATAAGGGATATCAAAAACATTGGAGGAACTGATATAACTCAATAGCAGAAAACCCAATTTGTCCAATTAAAAATGGGCAAAGCAGTTGAATAAACATTTTTCAAAAGAAGACATACAGATGGTCAACAGGGACACGAAAAGGTGCTCAACGTTACTCATCATCGGGGAAATGCAAATCAAAACCACTAGGTATCACCTCACATCTGTTAGAATGGCTATTATTGGAAAAAACAAAAACAAAAAATAAAATAACATTGTCGACAAAGCAGAGAAAAGGGAACCCTTGTGCACTGTTAGTGGGAGTGTAAATTGGTATAGCCATTATGGCATCCGGTCCCACCACTTCATGGGAAATAGATGGGGAAACAGTGGAAACAGTGTCAGACTATTTTTCTGGGCTCCAAAATCACTACAGATGGTGACTGCAGCCATGAAATTAAAAGACGCTTACTCCTTGGAAGGAAAGTTATGACCAACCTAGATAGCATATTCAAAAGCAGAGACATTACTTTGCCAACAAAGGTCCGTCTAGTCAAGGCTATGGTTTTTCCAGTGGTCACGTATGGATGTGAGAGTTGGACTGTGAAGAAGGCTGAGTGCCAAAGAATTGATGCTTTTGAACTGTGGTGTTGGAGAAGACTCTTGAGAGTCCCTTGGACTGCAAGGAGATCCAACCAGTCCATTCTGAAGGAGATCAGCCCTGGGATTTCTTTGGAAGGAATGATGCTGAAGCTGAAACTCCAGTACTTTGGCCACCTCATGCGAAGAGTTGACTCACTGGAAAAGACTCTGATGCTGGGAGGGATTGGGGGCAGGAGGAGAAGGGGACGACAGAGGATGAGATGGCTGGATGGCATCACTGACTCGATGGACGTGAGTCTCAGTGAACTCCGGGAGTTGGTGATGGACAGGGAGGCCTGGCGTGCTGCGATTCATGGGGCTGCAAAGAGTCGGACACGACTGAGCGACTGATCTGATCTGATTATGGAAAACAATATGGAAGTCCTTCAAAAAATTAAAAATAGAATTGCCAGATGTCCCAGCAATCCCCATCTCTAGGTATATATACAAAAAAGAAAGAAAGAAATCACCATCTTGAAGAGATATCTGTAGCTCATGTTTACTGTAGTACTATCCACAATAATCAAGACGTGAAAACAACATGAGTCAATCAACAAATGAATGGATAAAGAAACTGTGACTTGTGCGCCTCTCTGTAAGTGTGTGTATGCATATATATATACATACACACATATTTATACACATACAGAGCTATATACATATATATGGTATATATATGTAATGTTCCAATATATATATAGGAATATATTGGAATATTATATATTCTGAACATCTTATGGAGAAACCTGAACAAAGTTTTTGCCCAAACCAATATATATTATGTATATGTATACGTGGGTGTGTGTGCTTAGTCATTCAGTCACGTCCAACTCTTTGTGACTCCATGGACTGTAGCCCACCAAGCTCCTCTGTTCACAGAATTTTCCAGGCAAGGACAATGGAGTGGTTGCCATTTCTTCCTCCAGGGGATCTTTCTGACCGAAGGATCGAACCTGTGTCTCTTGTGTCTCTTGTATTGGCAGGTGGATTCTTTACCATTGGGCCACTTGGGAAGCTCTGTATGTGTATATATTGGAATATTATTCAGCCATTAAAAAGAAGAATATCCTACCATTTTCAACAACATGGATGAACCTGAGGATATTATATTAAGTGAAATAAGTGAGACAGAGAAAGACAAATACTGTTATGGTCTCATTTACATATAATCTAAAAATAACAAATTCATAGAAAGACAGTAGATTGTTGGCTGCCAGGGGTTCAGGGGTAGGGAAAATGGGGAAATGTTGGTCAAAGGGCACAGACTTTCACTTATAAGATGAATAAGTTCTGGGGATCTAACAGCATGGGGACTATAGTTAACGATGTTGTAAACTTGAAAGTTGCTAAGAGTAGATCTTAAATGTTCTCACCTCATATACAAAAAAGGTAACTGTGAGGTAATGGCCGTTACCCTACTACGGTAATCATCTTACAATATGTATGTATGTAAATCATCATGAACTTACATGATGCTACATTCCAAGTACACAGCCACAAAGCTGGAAAAAAAATCTCTAGTCCTCTGCTGTAATTCTTCTCTTGCACACAAGCACAAGTCACTTGTTCCTCTCTCCCCTCGTTGTATAAGAATAGCAAAACCCACCTTCCAGCTGAGTTCAACTCTCTGTGCCTACTTCTTCCTGTGCCTCCCTTAAGACTGCCTGGCAATCCTACTTCCTTTCACTAATGCCTTTCACTCTTCCATTCTCTGAGATGACTAATTTATATCTTTTCCTCTCTCCTTAGGCTTCCAAAATCCCTTCCCCTTTCTCCACTCTCAGCTAATGACCTTGCTTTCAATCTCCACTAAAAAGACAGAAGCAACAGGACCTGGCTAAATCTCAACACCAAACCAACCAACCCACATGCACTCTCTTCCAGTCCCCACCCCACTTTTCTGCTTTCTCTTACAGCTAAACTCCCAGAAGGGTTATCTATACTTGATGTCTCCATTTCCTTTTCTGCTCTGTAATTAGATTTTCATCCCCAACAGTATCAAAACTATTCTATTCAGTTTCCAGTGACCTCCATGTTGCCAACTGCAATGGTCAGAACAACCCAACCAAGCTGCTCCCAAATTCCTGACCCACAGAAACTGACAAAAACAAATGTTTGTTAAATTAAATCACTAACTTTTGGGGTTACTTGTTACACAGTAGTGGAGATATATATATTCCCCCACCTCTCCCACCCATACACAAAAGTCCTCTTCCTTCTCTGGTCATTAAATCATTCACTCACTCAGACCAAAACCTTGGAATCGACCTTGACTCCATATCCAATCCTAAAGCAAATTCTATTTGTTTTACTGGTGTTCAACATTTGAATGAACAAATGATAAAGCTGACCAACAAAGCAATCTCTAAGGTGTGAAAAAATCAGAGCTTTCAGGAAGGTTTTGTTATGGAGGGAAACTGAGTTAATGGAGGCACTGGGAGGACACAGAGAAAAGAAAGGAAGCTAAAAGTGAACAACACTCTGAACTAGGCATTATACATGTATTACTTCATTTGATCCTGCAATTCCATGTGGTAGGTACAACTGTTTATCACCATTTTAAGAGCCAAGGGCACGGACTGCAAAAGACAAAGCTACATCTGAACTCAGGCAATCTAATTCAAGGACAAAGACTTAAACTTAAGCCTTCCTGCATTCCAAGAGGGAAGAGCATTATGGGCTGAAGTCAGTCTGTGGGACAGGGAAGTAGACAGCCAGAGAAGCCTGGGTCCACCTACAGGAGTTCCGCCAAGGCACATAGGACTCATCCTCCGACTTCTGTTACTAAACCACAATAGGCAGGGATTCGGGACCTTAGAATGACAGCCACGTAGAGTACTCTCCTCAATACACAGAGGCTAAAAAGCCAGCATTTCAGCCCACCCTGACTCTTAACAGCTGGGGGACCCTTGGAAAGCCACTTGACTCCTCTGGGTCCTAGATGCTTCACGTATCACTGAGTCAGTCACAGCCCACTTGCCAGAAGGTAGGGCTTGGGCATGTCCAGCTCTGGGATTTGAGATCTGGCCTCTTCCCCCCAAGTTACCATGACGCTCTGCCTCTGAGCTCACGGGAAAGCCATCCTTATCAAGCCGTTTTTTGAACAGGTTGTGCTCCACATCCAGCTGCTGCTCCCCAGCCACATCCATGGCATCGATGCTCAGATCTGGAAGCAGGAGGTCAGGGTAAAGGGCTGTGTCCTAAGGGTAAGGGTTTTGGAGAGTAAGGGGACGCTGAGCTTGTTTCGGGGCGGCAGTGGACTAGGGGAAGGAGGCTCTCCTGGAGTCCAGTCCAGAACCTAAGGCTGGAGCTGTGAACCTGGAAGCCATCTGAGAACCCTGGGGCTTGCCATTCCCACCCATGGTGAGGTACTCACAAGCACAAGGCATGTGCGGAAAGAGCACATTGATGTTGATCTTCAGTTTATCCCCCCGTGACTTGTCCACGTAGAGTTCAGGATGCACCTGGGGCAGGACTACCTTAGTAAGATTTCACCTCAACCCTCTCTTGCCCCATTCCATAAGCTCCTACCACTATAATGCCAAGCCCCGCCCACCTACTAGGCCCCGCCCCTTACCTCTGTGGTGAGGTAATACTGCAGCTCTGACAGGAACAATAGTAGCATAAGAAGGCCACTGACAATGGTCACTGCAGGGCAGGGAGCGAGGGTCAGAATGGCCTCTGTCCCTCTCCCTCTGCCCCCGGCAGGCCGGACAGGTTCCAGGCGCCCCGGCCAACCTCCAGGACACCCCACTCCCCGCGACCTCGACCCCGCCACGCCCTACCCGTGGCGCCCCCGCAGGTCTTGACCCGGAAGTCCTCCAGAGTCTTGGGATAGGCATCGAACTGCTTCAGCTTCCCCAGCGCCTCCATGGGGACCAGCCGGAAAGGGGAAGCCAGAGGGCCCGCCCCGGCAGCCTCCCGCTTCCGGCCTGGAGCTTGGGCCACGCCCCCTCTTTCGGCACGCAGGCGCAGCAATGCCCACGCTTGGCCCCACCCCTTGCTGCGTTCTCACTCAGGCCGCCCCGCCCACCTGTGCTGCTCCTGCCTTTGGCGGCTGGAACCGGCTCCGGTGGGGTGGTTGAGGGGGTGAAGAAATAAGGGGTTAGGTTTTCTGTGGAGCAGAGTGCCTGGAAGAGGACTCAACCGGATAGACACAGTAATAGCAGCATTCGCTTGCCTTGTGCCCCGAGCTGCACCTCGAGTTTCACATCAGACTCTTGGAACCTCCTAGAACAGTGGTTTTCACAGTGTCCTCAATGGGCAGCCTCATTATCATCTGAAATTGGTTAGGAATGCACACTATTGTGCCCTGACACAAACCTGCTGATCAGAAACTCTAGGAATGACTCCCAGGCGATTTCCTGCAGTTAACAGCTTGAGAATCACCTCTGTAAAGTCGGTGTGACTTTTATATCCATTTTTCTCAAGGATAAACTGTGGCCGTGGAAAAGCTAAGTAACTTGCCCTGTGTGTGTGTGTGTGTGTGTGTGTGTGTGTGTGTGTGTTGCTCACTAGTGTCTGACTCTTTGCTTTCCCATAGACTATAGCCCGCCAGGCTCCTCTGTTCTTGGGATTCTCTCAGTTCAGTTCAGTTCAGTCGCTCAGTCGTGTCCGACTCTTTTCGACCTCATGAATTGCAGCACTCCAGGCCTCCCTGTCCATCACCAACTCCCAGAGTTCACTCATTCTCACGTCCATCGAGTCGGTGATGCCATCCAGTCATCTCATCCTGCCCCCAATCCCTCCCAGCATCAGTCTTTTCCAGTGAGTCAACTCTTCGCATGAGGTGGCCAAAGTACTGGAGTTTCAGCTTCAGCATCATTCCCTCCAAAGAAATCCCAGGGCTGATCTCCTTCAGAATGGACTGGTTGGATCTCCTTGCAATCCAAGGGACTCTCAAGAATCTTCACCAACACCACAGTTCAAAAGCATCAATTCTTTGGCGCTCAGCCTTCTTCACAGTCCGACTCTCACATCCATACATGACCACTGGAAAAACTATAGCCTTGACTAGATAGATCTTTGTTGGCAAAGTAATGTCTCTGCTTTTGAATATGCTATCTAGGTTGGTCATAACTTTCCTTCCAAGGAGTAAGCGTCTTTTAATTTCATGGCTGCAGTCACCATCTGCAGTGATTTTGGAGCCCCCAAAAATAAAGTCTGACACTGTTTCCACTGTTTCCCCATCTATTTGCCATGAAGTGATGGGATCAGATGCCATGATCTTCATTTTCTGAATGTTGAGCTTTAAGCCAACTTTTTCACTCTCCTCTTTCACTTTCATCAAGAGGCTTTTTAGTTCCTCTTCACTTTCTGCCATAAGGGATTCTCTAGGCAAGAATACTAGTAGTGGGTTGCCATTCCCTTCGCCAGGGGATCTTCCAAACCCAGGGGTTGAATTCAGGTCTCCTGCATTGCAGGCAGATTCTTTACTATCTGAGCCACCAGGAAAGCCAACTTGGCCTAGATGGTAGGAATTAATGGCAGAGCCTGATTCCAACCCATTTCTTCTGGACCTCAAAGTACTCTGGGACCAAGAGGCTTTGGGGTTAATTCTACCCAAACAGCCTCTCAGTGCTTTTCCTCAGCATGGCTAGTGGAGGTGCCTAGCTCAAATCATTTCAGTAGCATTAGATCAGAGCTTCTGGGCTTTCCACGTGGCTCTAGTGGTAAAGAACCCATCTGCCAAAATCCCATGGACGGAGGAGCCTGGTGGGCTGCAGTCCATGGGGTTGCTAGGAGTTGGACACGACTGAGCGACTTCACTTTCACTTTTCACTTTCATGCATTGGAGAAGGAAATGGCAACCCACTGCAGTGTTCTTGCCTGGAGAATCCCAGGGACTGGGGAGCCTGGTGGGCTGCCATCTATGGGGTCGCACAGAGTTGGACACGACTGAAGCAGACTCAGCAGCAACAGCAGCAGCCACTGCAGGAGATGCAGGTTCAGTCCCTGGGTTGGGAAGATTCCCTGGAGTAGGATATGGCAACCCGCTCCAATATTCTTACCTGAAAAATTCCATGGACCGAGGAGCCTGGTGGGCTACAACTTATAGACTTGCAAAAAGTCAGACACAACTGAGCAACTAACACACACACACACACAGACCAGAACTTTGTAAAGAGGGGTTCAGGGAACTCTGGAGAGTCCATAGAAGAAAATTACTGACACATTGGGTCAGGGAAGGCTTCCAGGAGAAAGAGAAGGGACACAAGCTGGGTGCATTGTGGCAGTCCGACTCAGGAGAAGCTGAGTCCCCCTTTCTGTCTGCAGGCTACAGCCTGCTAGGAATGGAAGAAGGAAAGGGCTAATGCATATTAATTGAAAACTGACAACATGCCAATTACTGTTACCCATTCTGCATCAGCCTGGAGAAGGGAATGGCAACCCACTCCAGTATTCTTGACTGGAGAATCCCATGGACAGAGGAGCCTGATGAGCTACAGTCCATGGGGTCACAAAGAGACATGATTGAGCGACTGAGCATATTCTACATCAGAACAGCCCTGGCAAGTCGATGCTATTTCAAACCCCATTTTGTAGATAAAGAAGCCAAGAGTTGGACTGACTTTGCCCGAGGTTGCAGGGGGAGTTAACAGGGCAAAGCTGGGCTTCAAGGCCTGATTTTTCTGACTCCAGAGCATGGGTCTTTCCCACACATTAGCTACCACCACCAAGTGCAAGAGAAGTCTATGCTCAGTTGGATGCCCATGAACAGTGTTGACAGAAATTATCCTCTCCTCTCTGTCATATGTCCATTCTATGCCCATTCATGTTTGACTTCCAAGCCCTCCTTCCTCAGTGGGGTTCCCCGCTAAAACACACTTCTTCACTCCCTTTTCTTGTATCCCCTGTTATGCAATACCATGGTGAGTAACAAAGATGTGAGTCATACTTACTCTTGAGGAGCTTTCAGTGGGGAGTAGGAAGAGGTAAACAACAACAAAATGTATGGATGTTATATAAACCACTGAACTGTGCTCTGAAAATGGTTACGATGGTAACTTTTATGTTATGTGTATTTTACCATAATAAAATTTTTTGGAAAAAAAATAAAGTAATTAATTAACTACCTAAATAAAGGAGAATGTGCCTTGCACTGTGAAGGAAAAATCAGGGAATGTAATAGGGACAGCAAAGTGGAGAGACTTTCTGCTTTAGGAATTCTAGAAGTAGGTAGTCCTTTCTCTTCATAGAGTTCTTCTAGGTGAGCATGATGCAGAAGTCACAGGATACCAAGACGCTGACCAGTTGGAAACTTAGCTCTTCACAATGTCAGGCTTCCCCTTAATGCTTCCAGTCCTCCCCCATCAACATGAGGTCCTTTGGCCACGGGAGCAGTTGGATCCTGTACGGGAGTGCCTCACTGCACACTGGGTTGCAGGAAGAGGGGGTCACTGGTCACATGTAGATGCAGCCTAAGCCTGACCAGAGAAGGGAAGGTTTCAGGCCCTTTCCTTGGTTCATTCTGCCCAGTCACAGCCTTCTTTCACCTTACATGAGACTCGGATAAATGAACTTTTCCTTAAATCATCGAAGAAATAAGTATATTTGAGGGTTTCCCTGGTGGTCCAGTGGTGAAGAATCCGCCTACCGATGCAGAAGATATGGGCTGGGAAGATCCCACATGCTGCAGAGTCACTAAGCCCATGCACCACAACTAGTGAGCCTGTGCTCTAGAGCCCAGGGGCCACAACTAATGAGCCCACGCACTCTGGAGCTCATGCTCCACCACGGAAGACACAGCAATGAGAAGCCTGTGCACCGCAGCTAGAGAATAGCCCCCTCTCGCCACAATTAGAGAAAAGCCTGAGCAGCAGCAAAGACCCAGCACAGCAAAAACTAAATAAATATTAATAAAATTATTTTTAGAAGAAATAAGTATATTTGGAACTTTCCTGATGGTCCAATGGCTAAGACTCTGGGCTCCCAATTCACGGGGCCTGGATTCAATCCCTGGTCAGAGGAAGTTCAACGAAGTGCAACAAAGTTCAAAGATCCCATGTGCTGCAACTAAGACCAGGCACAGCCAAATAAATAAATAGATAAATATTTTTTTAAAACAATGAAACTGTGCAAAATTATCAGAACAATCACCTTCAGTTCAATTCAGTCCCTCAGTCGTGTCTGACTCTTTGCGACCCGATGAATCGCAGCACACCAGGCCTCCCTGTCCATCACCAACTCCCAGAGTTCGCTCAAACTCAATATGGCAGCAAATTTGGGAAACTCAGCAGTGGCCACGGGACTGGAAAAGGTCAGTTTTCATTCCAGTCCCAAGAAAGGCAATGCCAAAGAATGCTCAAACTACCGCACAATTACACTCATTTCACACGATAGTAACTGCTACTGCTAAGTCGCTTCAGTTGTGTCAGACTCTGTGCAACCCCATAGACGGCAGCCCACCAGGCTCCACCGTCCCTGGGATTCTCCAGGCAAGAACACTGGAGAGGGTTGCCATTCCCTTCTCCAATGCATGAAAGTGAAAAGTGAAAGTGAAGTTGCTCAGTCGTGTCCGACTCTTTGTGACCCCATGGACTGCAGCCTACCAGGCTTCTCCACCCATGGGATTTTCCAGGCAAGAGTACTGGAGTGGGTTGCCATTGCCTTCTCCGAAGGCAGGTCAGGTTGCTTCCTGACCTGCATATAGGTTTCTCAAGAGGCAGGTCAGGTGGTCTGGTATTCCCATCTGTTTCAGAATTTTCCACTGTTTATTGTGATCCACACAGTCAAAGGCTTTGACATAGTTAATAAAGCAGAAATAGATGTCTTTCCGGAACTCTCTTGCTTTTTTGATGATCCAGCAGATGTTGGCAATTTGATCTCTGGTTCCTCTGCCTTTTCTAAAACCAGCTTGAACATCTGGAAGTTCACGGTTCATGTATTGCTGAAGCCTGCCTTGGAGAATTTTGAGCATTATTTTACTAGCGTGAGAGATGAGTGCAATTGTGCAGCAGTTTGAGCATTCTTTGCCATTGCCTTTCTTGGGACTGGAATGCAAACTGACCTTTTCTAGTCCTGTGGCCACTGCTGAGTTTTCCAAATTTGCTGGCATATTGAGTGCAGCACTTTTACAGCATCATCTTTCAGGATTTGAAATAGCTCAACCGGAATTCCATCATCTCCACTAGCTTTGTTCATAGTGATGCTTTCTAAGGCCCACTTGACTTCACATTCCAGGATGTCTGGCTCTAGGTCCGTGATCACACCATCATGATTATCTTGGTCGTGAAGATCTTTTTTGTACAATTCTTCTGTGTATTCTTGCCACCTCTTCTTAATATCTTCTGCTTCTGTTAGGTCTATACCATTTCTGTCCTTTATTGAGCCCATCTTTGCATGAAATGTTCCCTTGGTATCTCTAATGTTCTTCAAGATATGTCTAGTCTTTCCCATTCTGTTGTTTTCCTCTATTTCTTTGCATTGATCACTGAGGAAGCCTTTCTTATCTCTCCTTGCTATTCTTTGGAACTCTCCATTCAGATGCTTATTATCTTTCCTTTTCTCCTTTGCTTTTCACTTCTTTTCACAGCTATTTGTAAGGCCTCCTCAGACAGTCATTTTGCTTTTTTACATTTCTTTTTCTTGGGGATGGTCTTCATCCCTGTCTCCTGTACAGTGTCACAAACCTCCATCCATAGTTCATCAGGCACTCTATCAGATCTAGTCCCTTAAATCTATTTCTCATTTCCACTGAATAATCATAAGGGATTTGATTTAGGTCATACCTGAGTGGTCTAGTGGTTTTCCCTACTTTCTTCAATTTGTCTAAATTTGGCAATAAGGAGTTCATGATCTGAGCCACAGTCAGCTCTCAGTCTTGTTTTTGCTGACTATATAGAGCTTCTCCATCTTTGGCTGCAAAGAATATAATCAATCTGATTTCTGTGTTGACCATCTAGTGATGTCCATGTGTAGAGTCTTCACTAGAATAGCTATAATCAAAAAGACAGACAAAACCAAATGTCATTGAGAATGTGGAAAAATTGCAACCTTTATACATTACTGGTGATAAGTGTAAAATGCTGCTGCCACTTTGGAAAATACTTTGAAAGATTTTTCTTAACTTAAATATAAATGCACATGTAAACCAACAATTCCTAGCTGTCTACCCAAGAGAAATGAAAATGCATGTTCCTGCAAAAACTTGTAAACAAATGTTCATAGGAGCATTATTCATAATAGCCAAAAAGTGGAAACAATTCAAATGTCCATCAGCTGGTGAGTGGATAAACACAATGCGATCTAGCCACACAGTGGAATACTACTCAACAGCAGGAGTTAACTCCTGGTGCATGACACATTATAAATTTTAAAAATAATATGCTGAGGAAAAGAAATCAGATATGAGAAACTGCATATTGTATTATTCCATTTATAAACACGGCAAATCTTTAGGGAAAGTGGGGTAGTGGTTGCCTGGAATGAGGAGTGGCATTGACTGCAGATGCAAATAGGGATTTCTGATGGAAATGTCCTAAAACTGGGTTGTGGTGATGCTTATACAGCTGTCTACATTTATTGAATCATACACTTAAAATGTGTGAATTTTATGGCATGTGAATTGTGCCTTGATAAAATTGCTAAAACGCAAAACCAAAGCTAATGTTTCAGGATGTTTTTAAAAGGTTATATTTTGCTAGGGCTGCATAAGAAAGGAATGGGGAACGACTGCTTAATGGGTATGGGGTTTCCACTTGGGATGATGAGTATGTTCTGTAATTAGGTAGTGGTGATGGCTGCATTATGGTGTGAATGTCCTAAATGTCATTGATTTATTGTATACTTTAAAAAGGTTTAAGTGGTAAGTTTTTGAGTATTTCACAACAAAAATATTATGTTAGTTCATGTAAGTGAAACACCAATAAAGCTTACTATGCATCTATTTCTAGATGATTTTTTAAAACCTTTTTATTTTAAAATAGGTATAGGCATATAAAAAATTATAAAAATAGTAAAAAGAGATCCCATGTACCCATCACCCCATTTCTCTTGATGTATCGTCTTACATTACACAAACCAGGGAATTGACATTGACACAATTAATTAGTCTGCAGTCAGTTCAGTCACTCAGTCGTGTCCAACTCTTTGCGACCCATGGGCTGCACCTCTCCAGGCTTCCCTGTCCATCACCAAATCCCAGAGCTTGCTCAAACTCATATCCATCGAGTTGGTGATGCCATCCAACCATCTTATCCTCTGTCGTCCCCTTCTCCTCCTGCCTTCAATTTTCCCCAGCATCAAGGTCTTTTCTAATGAGTCAGTTATTTGCATCAGGAGGCCTAAGTATTGGATTTTCAGCTTCAGCATCAGTCCTTCCAATGAATATTCAGGACTGATTTCCTTTAGGATTGACTGAATCTTCTTGAAGTCCAAGGGACTCTCAAGAGTCTTCTCCAACACTGCAGTTCAAAAGCATCAATTAGTCTACAGACCTTACTCAAATTTTTTGGTGATTTTTTTTTGTTGTTGTTGCTGTATTTATATGGGATCTAGTTCTCCGACCAAGGGTCAAACCCATAGTCCCTGCAGTGGAATCTTGGAGCCTTAACCACTGGACTGCCAGAAAAATCCCCTGGTGAATTTTTTAAAGCAATAAAATACCCACTGCAGATTTTCACTAGTTATGACAACTGTTTTCCTGTTCTTATCCCATGGAAGAAAACATTTTGATTTTTTGAAAAAATGGGTTTCTAACCCCACCCCTTTATTAAAAACCTTAAAAACAACTCAGTTTTTCATTTTGTTTTTTAACATCTTCCACAGGCCAGGGTTGAATTAAGAGAGTGACGCTGGAGATGAGGAAGGTTGTTTGGAGACAGAAACAAAAGGATTAAAAATGGATTTGGAAATCATGGGAGAGGGAGGAGTCAAGGATAGCATATGGGTTTCTGGCTGCAGCAAGAGGTGAGTGGAGGAGCATCTGCTGAGATACAGAAGTCTTGGGAAGGGTTTGGTTTAAAAGGAGCAACATGAGTTCAGTCTCAGGCTTGTCCGGGGTGATGGGTCTCTGAGACAGCTAAGTCAGGGTGCGACAGACTGCCGGGTTTGGGGGTCTAGAGGACAGAAGTGAAGTCTGAGACGAAGTTGAGCAATTGCAGAGGGGCCGTCACACATAAATAATACTTAAGTTTCCCTGTCCACTCTGTTCCTATATCCCATAAATATTTATTAAATGATTAAGTCTTAGGGATTCAGAGGTGAAAAAGGTAATCACAGGACTTCCCTGACGGTCCAGTGTTTAAGGATCCACCTTCCAGTACAGGGGACGTGGATTTGATCCCTGGCTGGGAAACTAAGATCTCACGTGCCATGGGGGCAATAAACCTGCTTGCCGCAACCACTGAACCTGTGTGCTCTGGAGCCCACGTGCCACAACTAGAGAGAAGCCCACACACCATAATAAAAGATTCCGTGTGACACAACTAAGACCCGAGGCAGCCAAGAAAAAAAAAAAAAAATATATATATATAAATATATATAAAAATGTAAAGGTCAGTCCTTGTCTATGTGGATCTTGCACTCAAGGCAGGCAGCTTGAGTGTGACAGACAGGATAGGGTGGTGGCTTTGTGCCTAAAGGAGGGAGGTCACAATGTGTACTTTGTGATGAGATCTGTAATATACCCCTTGGCAGGGAGGACCCCACTGAGAGCTCAACCTCCTTCTGTGGGAAGGATCAGGGACACACCATATGTTACCTCTCTGCCCTCACACCTTCCATCCCAGGCCCAGTTGGAGGGCCCTTTGGGGATAAGCAAATGGACAGAGAAGTGGGAGATGAGGGCTTGGCAGGAGGTGTGGTGTGGAGGTCTGGGGAGCCACGGAGGCCCACAGGACAGAGAGTTGGGGGGCTGTCTACGACCTCAGGTCCTCACCCCTCCCAGTCCCAGGTAGAGGAACCAGTTGGCCACCTGCCACTGGAGCCATCGCCTGGGCCACACATAAGGCGCTGGTGGCAGATTTTTGTCCTGTGCGTCTTCTGGATGCTCCTCTTGTGGCTGGTGACCCCCTGCCTGGATCTGAAGACTGACTCGGCACCCCAGGAAAAATGGATGGACGTGGCACCACGGCGTTGCAGCTGCCCTTGGTTCAAATTCAGGCAATGTGGCTGCCCGTCCGGGAGTCTCAATCACTCTGTCTGCCACCACACAGCTGGAGAGCACCAGTTTGATGCAGGCTATGAAAAGATGAGGGGGTCCCTGATGGGAGGAGCAGAGTCTATGCGCCCTGGTGCTGTGCTCTGGTGGTCGGTCAGTGGTCAACACTGGGGTGTCCCATCCCGTCCTCCCCTGGGCCCAGGTCACCTCCCACTTTCTGTCCCAAACCTCTGCCCTTGGCCCTGACTTAGAGTGCCTCCCATCTTCACAGCTTCAACTCCCGATCTCCCGATGGAGGTCTCACCCACTCAGATCTGCTTCCCGTCCTCCAGGAGCCAATACCTGGGTCTTGGCCCCCCATCTCTTCTCTCCTGCTGTTTTCAGGACCTGAACGCAGCAAGTGAGCTGGGCAGAGTGTGGAAGAAGCTGCTTGAGGTGATTCCCCAACTCTCAATGAGCTATTTTGATCTCTTCTGTGGGACTTGTGCCCTGATGGGGAATTCGAAGATCCTGCGGGCTGCCAGTATCAGCAACAATGTCAACCAACTCAGCATGGTCTCCAGGTGAGCCTCGAGGAAAGGGCAGGGGACTGGATGGCCAGACCTGCCCCTAGAGTTCTTTCAGTTTCTATTCTCTTTTCTCAGGATGAACCAGGTCCCTGTTCAGGGCATTGAGATGCTGGGGAACCAAACCACGAGATGCTCCGTCTCCCATAGGAATGCCAGGGGCCAGGGTTCTTGGAGGCAAGTGCTGTTGCTGCTCCTGCAGCTCTTTGATCTCGCGTGGACTTCAGATGCTCTGAGTGAGGAGATGGTGGTCTGGGAACCCAGACATTCTTAGTATGGCAGGTAAGGAGAGGGCACTGCAGCAGATGACAGAGGGGCCTCCAAGGAGACTCTCCTGGCTTACTGGGCACACCTGCCAGAGCTTCCCAGGTCTCAGGGGCTGCTGAAACCCCTCCACTTCCTAATTCTTCCTTAGATTTCTGAAGGTGGTCCAGTTCCCTAGCAGAATGGAAGAGAGAAAAGGCCAGGTAAGGGTTTGACAGGTGGGAAGATGTGGCTGTGGGTCGCTGTGGACTGGGACCCAGGTTGGCCACCTCCCATTCCTCTCCAAGTCCTGGCGATCAGCCCCACCTTCCTCCAGTACAACCGGGGCACTCTCCATCTTGGGGGCTCATGGCTCTGTTCTGGGCCTTGCGTACCTGTGACTCAATAAAGATTCTTGTTCTTTCCTCACTTAAAACTTTTCCCTGCTGGTGGTCCAGTGCTTAAGGCTCCACACTTTCAATGCAGGGGATGCAGGTTTGATCCCTAGTCGGGTAACTAAGATCCTACATGCTTTGTGGTATGGCCAAAAAATTAACAAAACAAAACTTTTCCAAGCTATGCCTTCAGCATAGAGTCTAAAAGTTTCTGCCTAGCTTCCAAGACCCTGTGTGGTCTGACCTCTCGCCTCCCCTCATCTCTCCCAGGCTCACACCACGGGTTTCTCAGTTCCGCACACATGCCAGCTGCCTCATGCCTTTTCACACGCTGCTCCCTCTGCCTGGGATGCCCTCCTCTTGTCTCCCCAAAGAACCTTCTCTTATTCCAGTACGATGAGAATCATATGATGCTCTTTTCCAGGGTCTGGGGTCACACTGTGTGCTCAGACTCTGTCTCCCCTGGGGAAGGTGAGCTCCATTCTCCTAGCTTCAGGAGGCAGCTGGTCACCCTTGATGTTGAATGAAGGGCGGTGGGATGAAGACAGGATTCAACCTGCTGATGCATACATCCCTCTCTCATCCACTAGGATTCCCGCTTTGGATCTGGATCAGAAAAGCAAAGGAGGTGGTCCCCTTACTGGGAGGATGCTAATCAGACCAACAGAGATTCTGTCCATGCTCAGCAAGAAGCGGAAATGGAGGTCAGCTAGAGTGGACAAGCTCGCTGTTCACACAAGTCCACACAAGTCCTTGTCCTTTGGGCCTGAATGCAAGGGAGTCTTGGAGTTGCGGCAGGACTCTGGGGACATTCAGGGATAAAGGGCAAGAGGAAATTGTATAGTGATCAGTCTGATGCTGAATAAAATCCTGGCCTGATTCTCCTCCCTTCGAGGACGGTGTTGGGGAGGAAGGGCCCGACTTGACTTTCGTAGCTCAGGGACAATATCTGTATTAATTTCTATGCCTGGTCCCCTGGATCATGCAGGTGGTGTAAATTAGAGCCAGCTCCATGCCAAGTGCAGACCCAGACTGAGTATCCAGAGAAGTTCATTTCCCACTGGACAAAAGAGATAAGCTTGCTTATATCATCCTATGCTGGTGGGTGAATTTTGGGGGAGCCCAGCTTTTCACCAAAGATTCAGCTGTTTGAGGTTCCCAGTGTTTTGTGGGGGCCTCTGTTCTGATTCTCTGCCTCCCCTAGGATCAAGGTCCTCTGCCTGCATGAGCATTAAACTTCTAAGTTTCTGAGCAGCCCCTTAAGCATCTTAAGCACCCCCCCATACTGTTTTTCAGTTCTCTCTTCATTTCTGACATCTAGGGACTTCCTGTTTTCTTTTAACCTCTGGTCTGCATTTAAAATACTTTTTATTAAACACTATAGATGTACATGCTTGCAAAATTACCAATTAACTCAGGAAAGAATTAGACAAGACACTTGAGTGGTAGTTGCCTCTGGGGAAGAGACTGGGTAGGAGGGGAGCAAGAAAGGGACAGAATCCTTCTTTTCACTTACTTTTTATACCTTTTGGACTATGTCCCACAGACCCATATTATACATTCAATAATAAATATAATTTTTAAAAGTTAAAACTATGTTTTGACCAGCAGACTGGATTTTTATTGTAGGAAAGTTTTTAGGTTATCTTTTACTTCATTAATTTGCTAGATCTGGAATCAAAACTAAGTCTTTGTAGCTCTTCTGCAGTTCCATGAACTTGGTGAGTATGTGATAAAGTTAGTGAGTTCTATGGGCAGCAGCTCAGTGCCTCATTCCTATGGAAAATAACCTGGCAGTTCATCAGAAAGTTAAACATAGAATTACCATGTAAGCCAGCAATTCCACTCTTAGGTAGGTCCCCAAGAGAAATGAAAACATGTCTGCCCAGAAACTCGAACCCAAATGTCTATAGCAGTACTATTCATGATAGCCTAAAGGTGGAAACAATCCAAATGTCTCTCAAATGGTGAATAGACAAACTGTGGCATGTCCATACAGTGGAATATTATTTAGCCATCAGAAGAGGGCAGAGTATTAACACATGCTACAACTTGGAAGAACCGCAAAAACATGATAAGTAAAAGAAGCTGGAATAGGAGGGAAGGGGACAGGGCATAACTTTTAAAAGAATGACATAGCCATTGAAGATACAATATAAATTGGTTAGAACCAACTAGGTCCAAGAAGGCAGAAGATTCAACTTCCAGTGGATCTTGAGCCTCATTATACACTCCTTGTAATACATCAACATTTGCTAAGTGACACCGCCCACAGGCACCATGACAGTTCTAACAGGGCTAAAAAGTGAGCAGTGGCCTGAATCCTGGAAATTTCTGTGCCTTCCCCAAAACAGTTGGAATGAGCCTCCCTTTTGTTAGCCTATGAGCTTACCCAGCCCGTAAAAACCGATCTAAAGCCTTTTGAGATGGATTGCATTCTGTCTATGGAATGTGTAACCTTCCAGGGTTTTGCCTCTGAGATGGCTCACACTCTGTCCATAGAGAGTGTATCTGTCTCCACAAACAAATAAATCTACTTCTTACTTATCACTTTGCCTCTTGCTGAATTCCTTCTGCACTGAGACATAAAGAGCCTGAGGTTCATTAAGTCCTGAGACCAAGTGTGTGGTTTCAATTAAAAGGCAGTTGTAAAGAAACTAACACAACACTGTAAAGCAATTAGGCTCCAATTAAAATAAATAAGTAAATAAAAGGCGGTGGATTCGAGGGAATCCCTGGTGATCCACGGTGAGGACTGGATGCTTTCACTGCTGAGGGCCCGGGTTTAGTCCCTAGCTGGGGAACAAAAATCCCACAAGTCATGTGGTATGGCAAATAAAACCAAAAAAACACAGATTTCTCTGGTAGTTCAGTGGTTAGGACTCCATGCTTCCAACGCAGGGGAAGTAGGTTTGATGCCTGGTCTGGGAAGTCATATCCCATATGCCACGTGGTAGCACCATCCCCCCCAACCTGAATTTTGCCTGGGTTCGAATCCCATCTGAGTTGTGCAGTTTCAAAGACAGACACAAAAGGTCACATATCGTATGATTCATTTTGTGTGATGTACCCACGATGGGCAAATTCTTAGAAGCAGGAAACAGATGCATGGTTACCAGGGGTTGAGGGTTAGGCAGAACAGTGAGTGATTATTTGATTGGCATGGTGTGTTTTTATGGGGTGTTGAATGAAGAAGTCTTGAAAGTAGAGGGAGCTGCTGGCTGCGTGACACTGAATACACTAAATGCCACAGAAATGTGTTCTTAAATGGCTCAGTGTATGTAATGTGAATTTCACCTCAAGAAGAAAAGCACTTGCATGAAAACACATATGATTATATCCATAACTTTTAAAAACACAAAATTAAATAATATATTGTTTAGTTATACATAGATTTTTAAACAAATTTTGGCTGTACTGGGTCTCTGTTGCTGCACAGGTGCGGGCTACTCTCTAGCTGCAGTGCGCGGGTTTTTCATTGCAGTGGCTTCTCTTGTTGCAAAGCATTGGCTTTAGGGTGGGCTTCAGTATTCAGCTTGAGGGCCCCAGAGCATGGACTTAGTTGCCCCTTGGCATGTGGGATTGAAAGGTTGTTGTTGAATCACGCGAATACACCGGGATTCTTGGCCCCCGGAGGAGAAGAATTCAATCCCGGGCCAGAGACGAGGCTTGATCGCTCAGAGCTTTTGTGTAATAAAGTTTTATTAAAGTATAAAGGAGATAGAGAAAGCTTCTGACAAAGGCATCAGAAGGGGGCAGAAAGAGTACCCCCCTGCTAATCTTCAGCTGGATGTTATATAGTCACTAGCAATCTGTTAATGAAAGAAAGGAATGTCTTAAAATTCAGAATGGCACCAGGCCCCTCACCCATAAGATGCATTTTGGGATAATCTTGGCGCCAAATGGTTTCTCCTGGGCCATAAAATGATTAACTTGAATCTTGAAGAAGGGCAGACCACCATACAAATAGTTTCATTTACATAGATTAGGGGAACAATATCCATACTGGTTTGTCAAGTAGGTTCTGGGCCGAGAGGCGGAACCGACTTGGAGACAGAGTTTGAGGTAAAGGCATAGTACATTAGCATAGCTTAAGACGGACATTTCCATAAGAAAAAGGCAATGGTTATCTCTAGGCGAAACCAGGTGTCATTATGGCAACACAGTATTTTAAGAGAAACCTCCCTTTAAATTTGTATAGAGAAGGAAAAAATATTGCTAGTTTGTTTCCTCCTGCCGCTTAAGAGATAAAAATGTCTGACACTTGCAGGCTATTTCCTCCATTTGGAGACCCCTGGCCTTCCTGCCTGTTACCCTCTCAGGATCTTCCTGGACCAGGGATCAAATCTGTATCCCCTGCATTGGCAGATGGATTCTTAAACACTGGACTACTAGGAAGTCCTTGTTATATATAGATGTTGCAAAAAGAAAAAGCCAACGGAATGAAAAACACAAAATTCCTGGTGGTGTTATCATCTGGTGGGGGAAAAAGAGCACCCAGTGTCTTCAATGGTATTAATGTTCTTTAAAAAAAATTTTTATTGGAGTATAGTTTATTTACAATTGATTTACAAATGTGTTAGTTTCTGCTGTACAGCAAAATGAATCAGTTATACAAATACATATATCCACTCTTTTTTAGTTTCTTTTGGAATGGATGGCTGGAGTTGTTGGAGGCTAAGCCTCTCTCTCTGTGAAATCTTTCACCGCAGACTTCTTCAATGATGGAGGAGGTATTATAAGATTGGAAACTGCAAGGCTGAGGCTAGACATCACACAGTGTCACTGACACAGTATTCCATTGGTTACGTCAAGTCATACAATGACTCCAGATTCAAGAATTGGGGAAATGGACTCCTATTCCTAATGTAACAAGCCAAAAAGAATTTGTGGCCATACTTAAACTACCATTGTGTCCCACAGCGTCAAGGGTTCTATTTTGTTATCCTTGGCCCTTCCTGGAAGAGTCATTGGCTACATCTTGCCTCCTTTGGTTAGAGCCTCACCCCGGTTCTCTAGCTTTCACATCTATTCTGTAAGCTTCTTGATATTTAACCAGTGAATTGTCTTTCTAGTTAAGTTTACCACAGTCTGTTTCTGAGACCAAGAATTCCAACTGCTACAGTTAAAAAGGATCAAAAAATCGTACTCTCACCAACAGTAATGAAGGTTAGACGATGACAGAACATTCTTTTTGGTTTTTGTTTTAACCTATACTCCTTTATACCCAAACTATCAATCAAACCCAAAGGCATTGTATTAGTTTCCTAGGGTTGCCATAACAAATTACCACTAACTAGGTAATTTAAAGGGGCTTCCCAGGTGACTCAGTGGTAAATAACCTGCCTGCCGATGCAGGAAACGTAAGAGATGTTGGTTTGATCCCTGGATCAGGAAGATTGCTTGGAAAAGGAAATGCAACCTGCTCCAGTATTCTTGCCTGGAAAATCTCATGGACAGAGGAACCTGGCAGGCTACAGTCCATGCACGCATGTTAAGTCACTTCAGTTGTGTCCAGCTCTTTTCGACTCTATGGACTGTAGCCTGCCAGCCTCCTCTGCCCATGGAATTCTCCAGGCAAGAATACTGAAGTAGGTTGCTATGCCATCCTCCAGGGGATCTTCCCAACCCAGGGATCAAACCCACTCTCTTGTCTTCTGCATTGGCAGGCAGGTTCTCTACCACTACCGCCACCTGAGAAGCCTAGGTTACAGTCCTGCTGCTGCTGCTGCTGCTGCTGCTGCTAAGTCACTTCAGTCGTGTCCTACTCTGTGCGACCCCATAGACGTCAGCCCACCAGGCTCCCCGTCCCTGGGATTCTCCAGGCAAGAACACTGGAGTGGGTTGCCATTTCCTTCTTCAATGCATGAAAGTGAAAAGTGAAAGTGAAGTCGCTCAGTCGTGTCCGACTCTTAGCGATCCCATGGACCGCACCCTACCAGACTCCTCCATCCGTGGGATTTTCCAGGCAAGAGTACTGGAGTGGGTTGCCATTGCCTTCTCCGAGGTTACAGTCTATGGGGTCGCAAAAGAGTCAGACACGACTTAGCGACTAAGCAACAACAACTGGTAGCTTAAAACAACAGAAATTTATTATCTTACAGTTCTGGAGGCTAGAAGTCCAAACTTCAGGTTGATGTCCTTTGCGGGATCTGAGTGAGAATTTGTCCCATGCCTCTCTCCCAGCTTCTGGTGGTTGCTAGCAATTCTTACCATTTTGATCTTGTAGACAGACACAGCAATCTACTCTCTGCCTCCATCTTCACATGGCACTCTCCCCCTGTGTCTTCTCTTCCTACATTTTCCCTTTTTCATAAGGACACCAGTCATTGGATTAGGGCCCTTCCTAAACCAGTATGAACTCACTTTAACCTGCAAAGACCTTATTTCCAAACAAGGTCACATTCACTGGTACCAGAGGTCCAGACTTGAAGCTAATTTTTTGGAGGGGGACACAGTGCTACTCACAATAGGCAGAATAATGACTTTTCTAGATGTACAAAGATTTAGAAATTTCATTTCTTACATAGCTTTTTTCCTAGGGAATTTTAATGAATGACTACAGATGGTGACTGCAGCCATGAAATTAAAAGATACTCCTTGGGAGGAAAGTTATGACCAATCTAGATAGCATATTCAAAAGCAGAGACATTACTTTGCCAACAAAGGTTCGTCTAGTCAAGGCTATATGGTTTTTCCTGTGGTCATGTATGGATGTGAGAGTTGGACTGTGAAGAAAGCTGAGCGCCAAAGAATTGATGCTTTTGAGCTGTGGTGTTGGAGAAGACTCTTGAGAGTCCCTTGGACTGCAAGGAGATCCAACCAGTCCATTCTCAAGGAGATCAGCCCTGGGATTTCTTTGGAAGGAATGAAGCTAAAGCTGAAACTCCAGTACTTTGGCCACCTCATGCGAAGAGTTGACTCATTGGAAAAGACTCTGATGCTGGGAGGGATTGGGGGCAGGAGGAGAAGGGGATGACAGAGGATGAGATGGCTGGATGGCATCACTGACTCGATGGACGTGAGTCTGAGTGAACTCTGGGAGTTGGTGATGGACAGGGAGGCCTGGCGTGCTGCAATTCATGGGGTCGGAAAGAGTTGGACACGACTGAGTGACTGATCTGATCTGATCTGATCTGAAGAGGAAAGTAGCCCTAGTTTACTACTAGATTATTTAGGAAACAATGCTTACCTAGTTGCAATATTATAAACACTAAGAACAGACATTTGACTTTCAGAATCAGCCTATAATCCTCTGCCATTCAGTATGGTGGAAGAGTTAGTGAATGTATCTAGTGAGAAATTGAAATTTTAATTAATTATTTTTGGGGGCTGTGGCACACAGCATGTGGGATCTTAGTTCCCTGACCAGGGATTGAACCCATGCCCCCTGTGGTGGAAGCATGAGGCCTTAACTGCTGGACCACCAAGGAATTTCTAACTGAGACTTTCCCTGACCTTCCAGTGATTAAGAATCCATGCTTCCACCACAGGAGCTGTGAATTTGATTCCCTGGTTGGGGAACGAAGATCCCAAATGTGGCATGGTAAGGCCAAAAAAGAAATACAACAAAAAATTAATTTTAAACAATCTAAAATTTAAGATGAATGCAATTCAGTTTTTGGAACACTTCTAAGTATACTTTGTTTAACTGGAGTTTGCAGATCTACTTTTCAGGTTGTAAAATTTTTTTAAATAGATCATGTATTTTTGATGAAAACTGAATGTTAAGATTTAGATATACTGTGAATACTGTGAGTGTAAAATACAATTCTTATTTAGAAGACTTAGTTTCAATAAAGAATGCAAAATTTTAATATTTTGTATCAAGAACGTGTTGAAATGATAATATATAGACATACTGGGTTAAATATATTATTCAAATTTATTTTCTCCACTTCCTTTTATTTTTTTATTAGACTACGGCCACTAGAAAATTATACATGTGGCTTGAATATTTCTTTTGGATGGCATTGCTATAAACAAAGCATGTGAAAAGTAATGATACAACAGATTGCTTACACAACAGAATCTGAATGTTATCCTTGATGATGTAAAGTTTCACTTGCCAATGTTGGGAAGTACAAAAAGGAAAAAATTGGCGAATAGAAGTATACAGACACAGGGCTCCCCTGGTGGTCCAGTGGCTAAGACTTTACACTCCTAATGCAGGAGGCCTGGGTTCAATCCCTAGTCAGGGAACTGGATCCCACATACTGCAACTAAGACCTGGCACAGGGAAATAAATAAGCACTTAAAAAAGAGAAGCGTACAGACACAATATCCTCATCTCAGAGAACAAGGCTTTAAGAAACCTTGTCTTGATGTGACAGAATGAGAAACAGAGAGTCCAATGTGTAAAGTCACGAAGTGAGCAGGTGGTTATTACTAAACATAATGATATGATTATTTACAGCAGGTAGTCTGTATGTAATATCACGATACAGTTATGTAAGCATATTATTTAGACATATGGAAACAAATGCCCGGAGAATAGTTAGAAGAGGAGGCCTCTGAGGAGGGGCCTCAGGGTAAGAAGTCAGGGAGGCTGGGAGGCTGGGAGGCTGCCACTCCACATTAGAAGTCTTTCTGAATCCTGCGATTTTTTTGGGAAAAAGTTTTCAAATACTTATCTTGGTAACAACCTTAAAGGAAAAAAAAAAGAAGAAATTCAACTCCTGAGAGATTTCAAGGGGTGACTACACCAAATATTCACTTTTGTCAAAATGGTAAATTCTCTCTGACCAAAAAAAAGGTTCCAGGGCTTCTCTGGTGGCTCAGATGGTAGAATCTGCCTGCATTGCAGGAGACCCAGGTTCAGTCCCTGGGTTGGGAAGATCCCCCTGGAGAAGGGAGTGGCTACCCACTACAGTATTCTTGCCTGGAGAGTCCCATGGACAGAGGAGCCTGGTGGGCTACAGTCCATGGGTTCAGAAAGAGTTGGACATGACTGAGTGACCAAGTCATGTCCTTGCCTTCTGGATCTCCTGTTCCTCCACAGCAGACTTGGCACATGGCCACTGCTCCCTCACCCTCCTGTCCCCTTGAGCTTAAATCCATACCTCCTTTGTCAGCCTGACTCTGTGTGTGTTGGTGGGGGTGGGGCGTTTGTCAAGAGGCCTGTGCAGAGGAGGTCACAATGCATTCTCTGTGATGAGGCCCCGGATATAACCGGGCCAGTGTGAAAGACCTCATTGGATACCAGTCTCCCTGGGAGACCACCGAGCTCACCAATCGACACCTCTCCTGTCCTTTCAGCCTTGAGCCCAGGCCTTGGCAGGGTTCCTTCCAGTGCTTAGCAGGTGGCTGAGGAGGTGAGAGGTAAGGT
This sequence comes from Bos mutus, assembly GCF_027580195.1. NCBI lineage: Eukaryota > Metazoa > Chordata > Mammalia > Artiodactyla > Bovidae > Bos > Bos mutus. The sequence goes on along the minus strand of NC_091629.1, from coordinate 49,087,617 downwards.
GTTGAGAGGGTGTGTGGTGTGAAGGGTTGGAGAAGGAATGGAAGCTTCTAGGACAAGGGACGCTGGGGATGTCTGATGACCCCAGCCCTTTTTCCTTCCCAGTACATGATGTCAGAGCCAATCTACTGCCTGCTGGGGCACCAGCGTCTGGGCCAGAGATGAGGGTTCCATATCTGAAGCTGCATCTGCTAGCCACCTGTGTGCCTACCTTGTGGATGATGGTCTTCCTTCTGGACCAGAAGTCTAGCCAGAATGACCTTCGTAAGATGCCCGGAAATCACTCAAAGACCTGCGACTGCCCCCAGAACTCTTTAAGAAAGTGTATCTGTTCATCTGAGGTCCATGAGTGCTCCACCTGCCTCGGCATTCCCGGAGAGTCTGTCTGGTTTGACGAACGCTTTGAGATGGACACTGAGCCCTTGATGAGGTCAGAAGTGCCCATGTCCTTTGATGCTTTGCTATTGTGGTTGGTCAGTGCACATTCTTGGTCTCTGTCCAGTCCCCACCCCCAAGCCCAAGCCCTGGCTGTCTCTCTCTCCATGGCCCCAGGCTCTAACCTTCTTCTATAGGTGGTGGGAGCCTGGGAAAACCCCCTATATCTCTCCCTCCTGCATTCCTATGAACTTTAGGGCATGGAGTCAGAGGAGTTTGGGAATCAGAATCAGCAGCCACCCAAAGGGCCTTCCACACACCCACTGGACCGTGTGGGGTGCTGGACTTGTGCAGGTTGGAAACTCAAAGTTCCTATTGGACTCTGGCCTTGGCCTAAAGATTGACCAACATGACGTGGTCCTCAGGTGAGTGCAGGGTGAAAGGTGGAGATCAGGAAGGTCACGACAAATCCTCCTCCTCCCCAAAACGTCTATCCTGCTTTTCTCTCCAGGATGAACCAGGCACCTGTCCAAGGCTTTGAGGCGGACGTGGGAAAAAGGACCACTGTGTGCATTACATACCCCAAGATAGACAGCCCTCAGGATCCTGGTGCCCAGCTGCTGCTGCTTCCTCTGAATTCATCTGGTCTGAAGTGCGTCATGGACACAGTGCAGAAAGACAGCATCATTCAGAAGGCAGAAAATCCTGGGTATGGTGGTGGAGGGTAGGACATTGTAAGGAGGATAGTGGGAACTCTGGAGAGACCCTTGCTATCTATCAGGGCACCCCCCAGGCTTACCTAAGTTTGGGGACGGCTGTGTCAAATGATGCTGAAACTCCCCCACCTCAATCTTGTTTTAGATTTCGGATAGTCCAGGTCACCCGTGGAAGTAATGAGAAGGAAGACAAGGTGAGGGACCCAGGAGGGAAAAGGGGAAGGAGTAAAATGCAGTGGGTCGGGTTGGGCGGCCACTGGATGGACATCAGGTCACCACCCTCCTCCGTCTCCCCAGGTCTCAGTGATCAGCCTGAGCTTCCTTTAGTACATCCAGCGGAGATGGCTGGGAAAACACGGTCACTTTCCATCTCTGGGGTTCATAACTCTGTTGTATGCCTTGCACACCTGTGACCAGGTATAAGACGCGGTCTGCAGCTCATAGAACTTCATCCCTTTGCCACTAAAAGTGTTTGTTTTCCCAGGGACTTCAGGTTAAGCCCAAAGTTGTCTGGCTGGTTTTCAAGATCCTGCGTGGTCTGACCCTTCCACTCCCCTCATCTCTACCAGCACTCTCTATGGGCTTCTCGGTTCTCTAAACATCTGCCTTGGGCCTTTCACATGCTGTTCCCCTGCCTGCAGTGCCCTCCTCTTGTCTCCCCAAGGAATCCTCTCTTTTCCTTCAACATGATGAGAATCAACTCTCTTTCCTGGGCTCTGTGTGTTCAGAGTCTTCCCTGGGGAAGGTGAGCTCTGTTCTTCTCCCAGCTCCAGGAAACAGCCTGTCGCCCTTCACGTTAAGTGAATGTTTGGTGAAGGAATGCTCAGTGGGTGTGGAGGCAGCCTGGGATCCAGCCTGCTACCCCAGAGCCCTCTTCTCTCTTACCCCATCTCCCAGGTATCCTTGTTTGGTTTTGGGACAGACCAGCTCATGAGGTGGTCCCATTACTGGGATGATAAATATTGGTTCAAGACCAACACACACAGTTTTAAAGAAGAGCAACAGGTCATCCTTAAGCTGCAGTGTGAGGGGAAGGTTGCTGTTTACAACTGAGATGGCCTCCAGCCAGTTCAGCCCACTGGAGGCCCCCGGAGGCTGACAGGGGGTCAAGAGGACTCTGAGTGTCAGAGAGGGATAAGGGCTTCAGAAGTACCCTGGATGAAGATCACTCTGCTAGGAAACCCCACATGGTGACATTAAAGGACTACTTTCTCTTCTAGATTCTCAACAGTGAACATTTCATTATGTCACATATATATTTTTACCTTATCAAAAAGTAAAATTAAATGAAAAAGAGGAAAAAGCAAAGCCTAAAGTTGAAAACACATTAAGTGAACCCAACTATACATCAAATTGCTAACACAATCACCAGGGAAAGAGGTAAAGTTCCTTTAAAATTCAATACACTGTATATCCCTTGTAGCATAGATTCTGTGGACAAAAAGAACCACAAAGAAATTTTAAATTTTACTCAGTAGACTTTGATTATAATACTGTAATATTTTAATTTATTATAATATTATAAACTATATAATAAATACCATACAATAAATACGTAATTTTATTAATATTATTAGGAACCAAATACAAAATTGGACAGGGAGAGTAAAACCCCTGGGACATTATGAATTCAAACAGGAAATATCACTGTGAGCTCAATTTTATGTTATGTTTTATGGTAAAATATACATAAAAATGGTCATTTGAAGGTATACAGTTCAGTGGCATTAAGCATATTCACATTGTGTGCAACCACTCCCATCTCAAACTCACAGTTTTCAAAATACGTTGTTTGTGAGTCCAAAAGCCACACTAACATCCCAGAGACAACGATCAACTCTGGAATGTGGATTTCATTTTCTAAATACTTTTCCCCACTAATCTAAAAGTTTCAGGCCTGGACGAGAAAAGTACAAGGAAAACCTGCACAACAAATATGGGACAATTTGAGCATCAAAAATAGCAACTGTCACAGATGAGTCACAGTAGATATATAAAAAATCCTTGAGTCCATATTGACACTCAGAGAGATATCAAAACAATCAGAGGAAACTATTATATTAAATGGGACTGGGGGAGAAGCATTTATCTTGCCTTTTTGGTAGAAACAGTATTCAAGGTGAGCCAAGAACCTGTCAATGAGGGTTTTCAGTCACTGGGTATCCAAAACACACCCACTCCGTTCTTACTTTGGCCGCCCCACAACCACACATAACCTGACAAGATGAAAACATCCCTGGTACAGCTGAGAGCATGTTTACCTGCTCCCCTAAGGGCACAGAGGTGTGCTCAGTGTCTGGCTCAGAGCTAGAGCTCAAGAATTCCCAAAGGTGTGGGCAGTGCGCTTGTCACCATCTTGTTGCAGATAACTGGACCCATATGGCATCGTATAATCATCATTTAGAGGAATAAAGTTATCCACGATGAAAGCAGAGTTTAAAAAACTGGTTGCCCGCCTGGAAAGTGATTAGAAAAGAATGGAGTGGGAAACTGCTGCCTTCTTTTCTATTTCATTTTTAACCATGTGTGTGCAGTTGTTTCCTTGGAAATAAATGAAATCAAGGGTATTCCCTGGGTCCAGGGATTCCCTGATGGCTCAGATGGTAAAGAGTCTGCCTGCAATGCAGGAGACCTGGATTTGATCCCTGGGTCAGGAAGATCCCCTGGAGAAGGAAATGGCAACCCACTCCAGTATTCTTGCCTGGAAAAATCCCATGGATGGAGGAGCCAGGCAGTCTACAGTCCATGGGGTTGCAAAGAGTCGAACATGACTGAGTGACTTCACTACAGGTTTAGGACACCACGATTTTACTGCTGCAGCCCTGGGTTCAATCCCCGACCAAGGAACTAAGATTCCACAAAGTGAAAATGAAGTCGCTCAGTCGTGTCCGACTCTTTGCGATCCCATGGACTATAGCCTACCAGGCTCTCCCTCCATGGGATTCTCCAGGCAAGAGTACTGGAGTGAGTTGCCATTTCCTTCTCCGGGGAATCTTCCCAACCCAGGGATCGAACCCGAGTCTCCTGAATTCCAGGCAGACACTTTAACCTCTGAGCCACCAGGGAAGCCCGATTCCACAAAGCTCGTGACAAAAAAGCGAAAGCAAACAGAAAAACTACCCCCACCCCCAAAGTTTGGTTGGATAGAAATTTACTTTAACCACATTATATTTTCTTGTAGGTTCTTTGCTCAAGAGGGAACAAAGGCCCTCCTTTCCCCTCTCTGCCTCATACTTGACAAGTTCGTTTTGGGAGTAGCCAGCACCCCCTCACGGAGAAGGCAATGGCACCCCACTCCAGTACTCTTGCCTGGAAAATCCCATGGACGGAGGAGCCTGAAAGGCTGCAGTCCATGGGGTCGCTGAGGGTTGGACACGACTGAGTGACTTCACTTCCACTTTTCACTTTCATGCATTGGAGAAGGAAATGGCAACCCACTCCAGTGTTCTTGCCTGGAAAATCCCAGGGACAGGGGAGCCTGGTGGGCTGCCGTCTATGGGGTCACACAGTCCCACATGACTGAAGCGACTTAGCAGCAGCACCTCCTCAGAGAGGCACCACACAGGCCTTTCTTGCCTTTTTCATTCCTGTGCCCATTGTACTTGATTTCCATGCCCTCCCTTGTCAGCTGGACCCTGGGCTGAATGCCAAGGTGAAGGCAGTCTTACCCACAAAGCCTATATGCAAAAGCTCACAGTGTGACCTGTGCGGTGGGGTCCCTGATACTACTGGGCTAGCATGAAGGATCCCACTGGGCATCAACCCCTTTTCCTCTGGGGAGGTCACAGGATACACCAAAAGCACCTCTCCCCTCCCTCCTCTCAGCCTCCAGCAGAGCACCCTGCAGGGCTCAGCAGGTGGCTGGGGTGGTGAGAGATGTGTTATAAGGAGGTGTGGTGAACAGGGTTGAGGAAATGATGGAGGCCATGGGGCCGTGGATACTGCTGGAGTCTGTGGCCACAGCTTCCTCCTTTTCCAGTGCCTGCTGTCTGAGTCAGCCTGCCTCTTGGCCTGTGAGTTGTCCCATGGATAGGAATGAAGCCTTCATGATGGGCTCTAGGTTGGTGTGCTGCCTTGATGGCTCACCTGTGCCTGGTGCTTCTGCTCTTTGGTTGGAAAAGTCTCACCTGACGGGCTAGCTGGTACAACTCCCAGAGTGGCCATTGGTCCCAGGACCCACAGATGTAGCCCTTGACGCCACATACCCAGTGTACCCAACTGGCTTGGCAAACACTTTGAAAGGGCCCTGAAGCCCGCTCTTCCTCCAACATGTTCTGTGATGGTCTTCCTGGCCAGTGAGTCTCCTCCTGGCACCCAGGTCATGCTGAGTTTCTCTGCCACCAGGCCCTGGAGATGAGCTCCTCCTTTCAGTATGTGTTGTGAAGTTCTGTGACACACAGGTTTGATGAGTATTTGTCAAATGAATGAAAAGTTGGATTAGGAGCAGGGGGGAAGCAAGCAGCCCATTTGATGTCATCCATTGGATTTTCCCGTTTGGGCTTGGGCGGACTATCTGAAGAGGTGGCCCCGTATACAGGGAGGAGAGCTAGAGCCGAAGACTCCTGCATGGCTTGCAAAGCACCTTGCAATGGCAGAAGGCGAGAGATTCCACCAGCTCGTGTATGAGACAACTCTTAGCCAGCAACCAGCCTCAGACTCTTGGTAGGATTGGAATATGAAGAACAGGAGAGGGAATGACAGGGAACCAAGACAGGGGGTGCAGGAACAATGTACGGGTTATCAAGCCCTGAATAAGAGCTTCCCCTGACTCCTGCACCCCAACTAGTAGCAGTAAATAACTAAGGAAGAGCTAAATTTAAATACACATTCTTACCCTCTCCTGCCTCCACACAGATGACCACTAGCTGGGAACAGAGAGTGCCCGAACTCAGATGGACACATGACTGCCTTCCCTCATATCTCTCCTCTGACCATTGATCCATTCAAGGGGGTCAACTCTTTGCTTCCAAGTCCTTCCACCTGTGCCAAGCTTCAGGTGCTACGAAGGCATATAAAGAGCTGGGGACGTTAGTGACAAAGGACTAAGAAGAAAGAGGTCCTAGGGCTTCCCTGGGGGTCCAGTGGTTAAGACTTCGCTTTCCAGTGCAGGGGCTGTGGGTTCAAACCCTCAATGCAGAGGTGTGGGTTTGATCCCTGGTTGGGAAGCTAGGACCCCACATGCCTTGGGGCCAAAAAAAAAAAAGAAGGAAAAAAGATGTCATAATGTCCACTCCATACTGGGCTGCCAGTGTGTCAGGCAAGACTCTCAGCGGGGCCAGAGAACACAGTCCTTTTTTATCTGGAGAAGCCTCACTCCTCGCCTTCACCTCCGTCAGGGTCTAGGCAAATCCCTCTGGTCCCAGGAGCATAGAAAGTAAACTGCAGGGGGTCAGGGCCTTGAGACCCCTTGTTCTTGTCTTTCCTTCTCCTTGCCTGCTTTCTCAGCTTCCTGAGCAGAGCTAAGCTGCACCCCAGCATCAAGGGGTTGGGGGAGGGATCTCATGGCTCAGAGAACCCTGATGGCCCCTGCTCCTTCCTCCTCCCTGCCTCTGCTCACCATCCCCCAGGCTCTGCAGGACTCAGCATTTCCATATTGCTCAAGTAGTCCCTTCCTCAGCCATGGGAGTGAGTAGGTGGTCAGTGGGACAGGAAGTAGGAGGTGAGGTGTTGGGGGGAACAGCTAAAGGCCTCACGTGTCCTAAGATTAAACAACTAAACCAACTAGCTGCCCCAGGGTCTGGTTCCGTGAGCTGAGATGAGAGTAAAAAACCCTTAGATGCTCAGTCACGTCCGACTCTTTGTGACCCCACAGACCCACCTCCACTTCTATGCTGGCACACAGGGGTGAAGTGGTGAGTGGTCTGTCTCTTCTCCATGGGTATAAATGCTGGGAAACCTAACCCAGGTCCAGCCGGCCGAGGAGGAGCTATTCTAGCTGATACACAGGTCACAGCCATACCGAGTCCTGTTCATGCCTGTCCTGGGCTGTACGGTGGGGAATTCGGGATTACCATTGATGAGCACTGCATTGCACTCTGGGAGAGCAGGTGGGAGGGTGGTAAGTAGTGTGAGGCTGAGCCCCAGCACCTCCCTGACATTATCCTTTCCTATCTCTGCAGAATGAACCAGGCTGCATGTCTAGGCTCTGAGAACAGCGTGGGCAATGGAATCTCCCTGCACATACCCCACCGGAGAATGCCCTCCACCTGGAGGAATGCCCATGTTCTCCTGGAGTCAAAGCCTCCGGAGCTAGTGTGGGCTGCAGAGGGCATGAGCCAAGATGAAAGGGCTCCTTTCCTCAGCTGGAGACACAGAGTTGGAGCAGACAGCCCTCAGCCTTTAGGTGTAAGTGTTGATCTTGTCCTCACTCTGCAGTCTGATCAGACTCTCCCCACCGTCTTCACCGTCAGTGTATACTACCAGCTTTCCCTTCTCTACTTCATGCCAGGCAGCTTTTTCAGCCTTTAAGTTGCTGCTAGTCCCACATGGGGAAGCAGATGAGCAAAGTTAATTAGGTTGCGATGTGGTAACTGTTGCTCTTACATGCAAAGCATGAAGCGCAAGAGAACAGGGTGCAGCCCTCACCAGACCCAGCGCACCCTGCAAACAAGAACATTGCCCAGACTCCGACTCAGTTCTCACGTCCTCTGCTCTTAGGACTCTGGGGCCTCGAGCAGCTGCTATCAACGCAGAAAAGGAGAAGGCAGGATGGAGGGTGGGGATTTGTGGATGGAGAAGACCCACATGCTCAGCTCTGATCTCCATTCCCCTAGGTTCTGGAGATCAATCACACCGTCCTCAAGTGCACCCTTGAGAACCGGCTGGAAGATGAGACAGTGAATTCCCATCCGCCAGATTCACTGCACTTGTTATGACCTGTTGCATGTGACAAGAAGGAAAAGGACCTCTGGCCTGACGCCCTGGAGCAAGGTGGGGTGCTGCCCCGAAGACCCATACGCTTTCCTCCATGCTTCTCCAGATCGGATCTCTGGGTTTGGAGCAGATGAGAAGAGCAATTGGCTCCATGACTGGTAGGACTATCCAAACAGATGACCCTACTGTTGGCTAAACAAAGTGTATTATAGGGACTTCCCCAGTGTTCCAGTGGTAAAGAAACCACCTTCCAGAGCAGGGGATGCAGGTTTGATCTCTGGTTGGGGAATCAAGATCCCACATGCCCTTTGGCAACTAAGCCCATACTCTATAACTACCGAACTTGAGCTCTGGAGCTACAACTAGAGAGGAAAATCCCATGTGTTGCAACTAAGACCCAACACAGTCAAATAAATAGATATTAAAATGAAAAATGTGTTCTAGGAAGTTGGAGCAGAAAAGCATACACAAGCTAAGAAGGTGAAAGCAAGACGACAGTTAATAATTGAACAGAGGACTAAGCCTGATGGAATATCTGCTGGAGAGGGGAGCCCCAGGCCTGACATCCAGAGTGGGGTGAGGGGCTATTGAGGATTGGATGGGGAGGCAGAAGCAGGTATAGATTAACTATTTACTGGATGAAGACTTAGCTTGGCTGCCTCCAAAATGCCTTTCATCTGCTGGAAACTCTCTTCCTGGTCCCAGAAGGTGTATGGGGCTTAATGCCTCAGCTTACGACCTATAGATAATGGAACTGAGAAGAAACTCCAAGGCAGACAACAGGGTCCCTCTGTGAGCCTCTAAGCTAGAGAACCAGAGTTGGGGACCAAACAAAGTTAAGGACCCTAGAGAGATCAAGCTTGTCCCTGAGAACTTCTAGAGTAGAAAAGGCCAGGTAAGGATCCTGAGCCACGGGGAATCTGACTAGAGGTGGGGACCAGCCGGCATCTTGGGGGCTCCAGATTTAGCTCTGTGGGGGGGAGGGGGTGGTTAAACTGTAACTTTTTACAGAGCATCTGTGTTGAGTCCCATGCATGGGCTTTGAAACCAAGCTCCAGCAGTGGCAACGTCCTCCTTCCCACTCTGTGTGGTGCGATGGGATGTAATGGGGCCTGAGCCTTGGGGTAAATAGGTCTGGGGTACTGTGGCGCCGATCGCAAACCTCCCCACTCTTAGCCGGCCTTAGCTCCATTCCCAGGCTTAGGTAAGAGGAACCCCAGATTATGGTTGGAGGGCCAGAGGAAGGTCATGCCTGCTTCTCTGAAGAAGACTGTTCTCTTAGGCTTTGATGAAGCTGCCAATACTAGGCCTTAAGCCTACGCACTGCCTCCACCAAGGTCAGGCCACAAGTGATGAGTCCTGCCATTGTCCATCCTCCTTCCTGGTTTGACCCATGGCTGGACTACAGAGGACCAGAGTCGGTTGCATCTGATATGCCCCGAAAGGGACACCCTCAGGACACTCACCCAGCACAGAAGGGGAATGAGGCCAGATAGAACTTCTGAACATGACGACTGACTTTAGCCAAAAGCCCATTCAGTGTTTCTGAAGCCTAGACCAAGTTTTAAGTCAAGAACATATGACGGTTCCTCATTACCCCTGAGTTCAAATCTAGATCCCCAAGGCCCTCCCTCATCTCCCTCACTGCCCATCCCACAGGGCAGACCAGTCTTCTCACCAGAATGCTTGGCCACCCACCCGAGTCCTCTCCAGCCTTCGAGGGCCAGTTCATACCTTCCTGCCTCAGGCCCGGGCATTTCTACAGCACTTCTAGGCAGCACACAGAACTGACTCTGACTCAGGGATGGGCGTCTGCCTGGTCCTGTCAACAGGGCTCAAGCTTCCTGTGGACAGGGGCTCTGTCTTGTGAGCCTTCTGCAGCTCGTCTCTGTCAGAATGCAGGCAGATGACAAATTCATGCCGCTTGACAGGAATCTTTAGTGAAGCCTTCCTTAACAGATGCTCTTGATGTACTGCTGTTTCCCAGCTATACTGTAAAGACAGCAGCAGAAAACAAATGCCAAGACCCAGGGTTTATTACTGAAGGGGGAGGTGACAGAGGGTGAGGGACTGGATAATGAGTTCTCGCGAGAGGCTGCAGATACCCACTTGGCCAGGGCAAGGCATTCTCGGGGTGACTGCAGGTTGGCAACAAGTGTTGTGTCCTCATTCCCCTGTGAGTCAGGGCCTGCCTTCAGCCTTGTGGGTTTCCTCCCCTCTTCCTGGGAATGTCCGCAGACCTGGGGCTCCCAGGTTGGGTCACAGAGCCAGAACTTGTTCTGGCCAACTGCAACTGTGTGGAGCGGCCACAACCCACTCTACCGCCATCTTGTCTGTCTGCGTGCTCCCAGGCTGTGGCTGCTACCTGGAGGCGCCTTGAGCAGGGCTGGGGCTGGGGCACAGCAGGATGGGCCCGGGCGATGTCAGGCTTTGAGTCAGGGACTCATCCAGCTTGCGGGTCTCGGCCTCCAGGACAGTGGCCTCGGGGGCCTGGGCCACGGCCAGGAGGGAGTGAGAGAGGCTGTGGTGCAGGCCCGCCAGCTCACGGTTCGTCTGCACCGAGCGGGCGATGTAGTCCTGCTTCTGCTTCCGCTCCAAGGCCAGCTGGGCTCGCAGGAGGGCCACCTGGGGGGCAGGAAAACCAAGAGGGCAAGAGCCATGGAGGACCCTGAAGCTGCCCACCCCCTCCTTGCTTGGCTCCTGTGGTTCTTGTCAGACCAGCCTTTGAATCAACTCCACACCCATGAATCTCAGGATTAGGCTTTACAGTATATAGGGCAAGGGCTGTTGGGAATCAGAGAATCCAGTGATTGTCAATCCTGGCTGCACAGGAGGCTCAAAGAGGGAGCTTATAAAAAAACAAAACTATTCATGTGTTTACAGGTAATAAAATGCCCAGATTTTAAGTACATTTTAACATATTTCCTAACATACATATTCATGTATAACTACTATCTCAATCAAGATACAGAACGGTTTAATTGCTATAGAAAGCTCCATCATGCCCCTTTGGGAGATTTTAAGAAACATTCTGACTTAACTAGACAAGATGAGGCCTGAGCATCAGTAATTTTTTCAAAGCTCCCCAGATGATTCTAATGTGTATAAGGGTTGAGAATCACTGACTGATCCATTTCTCAGATGGGTACACTGAGGTGGAGTTATTGGGAGCTCAGGGCACATTCAGGATGAGGGTGGGGCAGGAGAGGCTCCTCGTCGAGTGCAAAACTTCAGGAGGTGCTCCAGGTCCAAAGGGAGGCCTGCCCTGCCTCATCCTAGTCTGGGCCTGTCTCAGCGATCACTTTATATGAGTCTAACAGAATTCAAAGTGAGAGCTTGAGGTATAGTCAGGGCCTTCCAGTAGTGACCACTGATTTCTGGCACAGGTTCTGAAATCAGAACTTCATAGTTTTAATTACTCCTGGGCCTTGCAAGACAGGGTGAATCTTCAGGTGAGACCTCAGAGGCAAAAAGGCACTTGAAACAGGTTCCTGGAGCTTGACCTGAGCTCTGGGGTATGGATCCTGGTGCCTGTGCCAGGCTGCTCTGCCTGGTGTGCTGATGACAGTCCTGCCTGCAAGCGTGCATGTGAGGGCGGAGGAGGCCTGGGTGCTTCTGCTTGGTTCAGGCTGTCCTGTGAGAATCCTCTGTCTGCTCCTCAGCCTTCTTCCCTTCCCTTTCTCAGTAGGCGGTCTGGGGCCTGGAGCATACTTTCTTCCCCGCTCCCACCCTAAGCATAGGAGAGGTTAAGTGCACTCAGTGTAGTAGGTAGAGCTGGGACGGCTCTGCTTGCCTCCCATGGGGTCTGCAGTTCTTTGAGGCACGAACTATCTTCCCCCTCCCTGCTGGACACGCACGAGGGACCAAGCACATAGCAGACACCAAAGCCTTGCTGTCAGAGTACCAGGGAGGGAAAGAGCCTTAGAAGATGGAACCTTCTGGAACGTACCTCTTTCTGCAGCTCAGCCACGTGCGTGGCATCCGAGGAGACTTTCTGTCCTCCTCTTCCATCCTGGGGGAGACAAATATTGTTCCAGGGGAACAGGCCTTCCATCCGGGGTTTGTGCAGGCCTCCCACAATCCTGGGGCACCAGGGCCTGGGGGCAGGAGAGGCCTCAGAGGGTCTAAACCAAACCAATGGGCAATGCCCATGGAGACTTGATGCCAAATGTCCCAGAGGTTTGGATGGGATTGGCTTCTTTGAGGCACCTCATTTAAAGTACACCGCACATCTGCCTCGTGCTGATCCCGGGCAGCGCGTGAAGGATGCAGAGGGGAAGTGGGACAAGGGCCCTGCCCTTGGGAAGCTCTCTTTAAAGGAAGGGGGATGGAGGGCTGGGACGTGCTCAGCCACTAGGGACAGTCCCTGCCTGCCAGGCTCCAGGACTGTCGACTGATGGGCATAACTCAGTCAAAAGAGTGGTTTGCGGTGTCTTCCCCTAAATCCTTCTGGCCACAGAAAAGATTGAGGGCAGGAGGAGAAGAGGGTAACCGAAGATGAGATGGTTGGATGGCATCACTGACTCAATGGGGAAGCCTGGCGTGCTGCAGTCCTTGGGCTTGCAAAGAGTCAGATGCGACTTAGTGACCAAACGACCACCAGGAAACACCTTGGACCCATATCTTGTTAATTCAGTATTGCAAAGGGCAAGGAAGTCTAAGAGGTCCACGAAGCTGCTATTGAGCCCCTAGGTACATCGGGATGTGGCAAGCACCACACACTGGGAGAGACCAGAAACCCATGAGCTTTGCTCCCAGGAGCCTGAAGCACTGGTCTTGGGGCAGATGGACTGAACATCAGCAAAGGCTGCTCAGAAGGCAGGGCTGCCAGCCTTGATTCAAGGCCCAGTCACTGATGCTGGGCCTCTTTCCTGGGTCAGGGACAGTGCTAGGCGGGGCAGAGCCTGGTCAGGACGGGCCCTCTGGACTGGCTGAATCGGCTTCTTGCCTTGGATACACATTGCAGAGGACTGTTTCTGGTGGCCGGGCTTGGGCTCTCCGGAAGCTGCAGTCAATGAAAATGGACAAACCTGGGGTGTGGGGGACGGTGTTGTGGCTCCACTGCTCTCTAGGACCCCTGCCCTCGACGCGCGCATGGACTCCCTCTTCAGTTTCCTCCGCTCTCGCTCCACCTGCAGAGATTGGGTATGAGTGAGAGCCCAGGGCTTGGGCTTGGCTCTGGGCTGCAGCTGAGCCGCCTTTTTGGGGAGCAGGCTGGTGTGAGGGGTGTGGTGTGAACATAAGGGGTCGTGAGAAGCTGAACTGCATGGAGGAGAGTCTGTGCTGGGACAGCCCTGAGTGCACAGTGCTGCTGCAACAGAGGACGTGGGGCCAGCCTCCTGGGCTTCCAAGCAGGGCCAGCAAGTCTTCTGTAGAACTTCAGGCACTGTGGGCCATTCAATCTTTGTCACAAATACTGGTGCATCCCCACTTAACTTTATTTTCAGAAATGGAGAGCAGGCCAAATCTGGTCCTGGGCTATCGTTTCCAAACCCCCCGCTCCGGGGGCTGCAGGAGAAGTGGAGATGTGCACCTTTCTTCAGACTGGGGGCAGGAGCCAAGGACTGGAGTCACCCACCTGCTCCAGGGTGGTCCGCAGCTGGGCGTTGTGGTGCTGCAGCCGGCTCCGGTCAACCTCCAGCTGCGCCACCGCTCGCTGCAGGTGTTCAAGCCTCTGCTCCCAGCGCTGCTTCTCCTCTGCCTCAGGACTCGGCTCCATCTTCACCTCTGAGACCTGAAGGAAAGAGACCTGTCAAGCTCACCAGGGCAGCCCCTGAGACAGGGGAAGGCGGGGGAGCTAGACAGAGGGCAAAGGATGAACCAGGCAGGTGTGCGATTCAGGGACCCAACTCTCAGGGGAAGGGGACAAGCCCCTGGACAGGCACTCCCTCCTGGGCCATCTGTTCTCCAGGCCCCCAGCTCACCTCTCCCAGCCGGATGCCGGGCTCTCCTCCAGGCCCCTGTTCTGCTTGGCTGGTCAGGCCCAGGCTGTGGAGTCGCTCCTTCTCCAGAGCTTGTCTGGTGAGCTCTAGTTCGTCCTGGGACATCAAGGTGCAGAGCAAGTCACATCATGGTGACCGCACATTCAGAAAGTGAGAGGAACATCCGCATGTCCACTCCACCCTCCATCGTCAACAATCTCATCAGGTTTATAGTCTTATTTTTCTTGGCACCTCTCAGCTATTCTAGTGCAGAACCTTCATTTTACAGACGGATAAAACAAAGGAACAGAGGAGGATCTTCCCAAGGATACACGGTGGTCTAGGACTAAAATCTGTCTCAGTTTATTTATTTTTATTTTTTGGCCATGTTGCATGGCTTGCAGGATCTCAGTTCCCCAACCAGGGGTTGAACCAGGGCCATGGCAGTGAAATCCCAAGCACTAAACCACCAGGGAACTGCCTGGACCTGTCTCATTTTAGATCTTGCCTAAGCTAAGTGACAACTGAGAGCACTAGGAATCACGCAGAGGTGGGAACTGTGTCATCGCTTACTGGCTATGTGACTTGGGTCAAGATAGGAGCTCTCTCCAGACCCCAACCACCTTTGTAAAATACAAAGCGTAGATCAAGCCTCTGGGGTTAAACCTTTTTGGATAAATGGGAAGACTAGTGTTTAGATTATTTTCTAGACGCTTGAGGGTTCATAAATAGCAAAGGTCAAGAGGGGAGACAGAGAAGAGAAGCAGATAGTCTACTTGTGTGTGGTGGCCGTCTGGGAGGGAGGAGAAACTCAGGAGTACGAGGCCATGCTTGAAAGTCAGCCTGCTTAGGTCTAATCCAAGTTCTGCCCATCATGAGCTGGATGATCACCGACAGGTTACTTAACCTCTTTTACGGGTTATTCCTCAACTATAAAATGAAGATATTAACTGTTCCTGCATCTCAGGGTTGTTGTAGAAAAAGAAAGTGAGAGAACAGTGCCTGGCATGTAAAATGCTTAAAATAAAAACTGATGCTACTGTATAAATGTCCATCGACAGATGAATGGATAAAGAAGAGATGGTAACTATATACAATGGAATGTTTTTGAATGGATAAAGAAGATGTGGTAAATATATATAATGGAGTGTTACTCAGCCATAAAAAGAATGAAACAATGTCATCTGCAGCAACATGGACAGCCTTAGTAAGTAAAGCAAGTCAGACAGGTAAAAACAAATATATCACTTATACTTAGAATCTAAAAAAATGATACAAATGAATTTATTTACAAAACAGAAGCAGACTCGCAGATACAGAAAGCAAACTTACGGTTACCAAAGAGGAAAGGGGGAAGAGGGATAAATTAGGAATTTGGGATTAACAGATATACACTACACTATTATATATAAAATAGATAAACAAGGATTTGCTTGTATTACACAGGGAACTATATTCACTATCTTATAATTACCTATTAATACAAGGGAAAAGAATCTGGAAAGAATATAGGTATATTCAGTTATATATATATATTAATATATATATACATATATACACACACACACACTCTGCTATGTACCTGAAACACTGTAAATCAACTATACCTCAATTTTAAATAATAATGCTACTGGGACTTCCCTGGTGGTCCAGTGGCTAAGACTCCTCGCTCCCAAGGCAGGGGACTCAGGCTTAATCCCACACGCCACAACTAAGGCCTGGCCCAGCCAAATAAATACTGTGACGCTACTAGGAAGCGGGCTCCTTCTGAAAAACGTCCTTGAGTATTTTGGGAATGGGGGTACCAACCTGAACTCCATTACTGAGTAAACACGGCTCAGTAATTCCCAAGTATAGAAAGTGCCTTCCCGCCCACCTATGTATCTGACTTTTTTCTGTGCCGGTAAGAATAGGCCTAGAAATAGGAGAGGAGTCCCACTTACTGAAAGCTTCTTTCTTGGGCACTTTATTTATATTATTGCTTTTTGGACTCAAAATGGCTGTATGGGGCTGATATTATCATTCCATATTTTATCAATGAGAAAAACGAGTCAGAGAAGAAAAAGCACTTACCCCAGGTCACACAGCTACTAAACTGCAGAACTGTATTTCAAATCCAAGAACTTGACTCCAAAGTTCATAAATGAAACCCTTTGTGTGCATATTGTATTTTAACCAGAACAGAGATTTGGGGGCTCCGGGAAGGCTAGTCCCTGCAGGGCTGTGTGTCTGAGGTCGGGGAGGGGGTTCTCCAGTGCTCACATCCAGTCAAGGGACCAGGATATAGAGTCGACTTATCAGGGAAAATGGGCTGGGCTCCTCTGGGTAAAATAGATAATACCTCTCTACGTCCAGCAGTAAACCCAGCTCTCCTGATGGCCCACTGTGTGCAGACCTTGTGCTCAGTGCAAACATGACTAAGACATGGCCCTGACCTGAGGATAAAGGTCATACTCTAAGGTCACTTCCTCTGCCGTTCAACATCCTGCCTAGAGGAGCCCACTTTTTCTAGCTGTTGATATCTCCCAAGTCTCTACCGCTGGCCTCAATCTCATCCTTTACCTTCAGCTCAGTTTACAGACCCGCCCACTGGACCTGTCCCCTTGCAGGTCCCACAGGTACATCACTCGTTTCCAAACTGACCACACTATTTCCCTCTTGTTCCCCAAACCCTCCTCTATCTCAGTGAGCAGAAACCTGGGCCCTGTCTTTACTTTGTCATTTCTTCGTGTCTCCATCCACACTTCCTATCTCAGGTCACCACCTCCCCGCTGACTCCCACTTACAGCCTCCTACTCAGTCTCCCCAGATCTCCAGCTGCTCCACAGGGCAGCCTGAGCCATCTTTATGAACTATTATATATCTGATTCTGTCATTCCCTGGGCCCAAACCCTTCATCCGCTTCCCACTGGTCATCCAGGTCCTCAACATGCTGACAAGCCCTAAACGATGGGCCCCTGCCATCCTCTCTGCTCTTGCCAGCCCCCTGCTCTACGTCCCAGGCAGCCTCAACTCCCTGACTGATATTCTACGTTCTCTCTCCCCTCCTTTTCTCCTCTCCCTCCCCTACCTGTGCTGGGCTACTTCCTTACCGGTCCCTTCAGATCTAATCTCAAACATCACTTTTACCAGGAAGCCTTTTGGGACCCAGGAAAGGCGGGGCATCCCTCTGGTTTGCTCAGAGCACACTAAACTAATCCTAATTAAGCACTAACCCCAAGAGCTGCATGCACGGCACAATAATCGCTCTCCCACTAGACCGTTAACTCTGGGAGGGCAGAGTCTGTGGGTGTCGCCTTGCCCCTCCCACCCCACACTAGCACACTAACTGGGATTCCACTGTGTTGAGGTGTCCGTGACCTCACCTTTACTTACACCCTGAGGTGCAGATGGCCCCGGAGTCTTACCCGCCACGACGTGACTCACCTGCAGCCTCTGCTGCTCCGAGTCCCGCTCCAGCACGGAGGCCTGTAGGAGCAGGGCCGCCTCCTGCAGACTGCTCACGCTGGCCTTGCTCTGGGCCAGGGACAGTGCCAGGTGCTGGGCCTTCTCCCTCCACTCGATCTCCCTGGCCTCCGTCTGCCTCAGGGCCCTCTGCAGTCGCTCCAGCTCCCGCTGCAGCCTGGGCCCTGAGGAGTCGAGTGGGGGAGACGGCTCCTCCCTGGGCGAGGTTTTGTGGCTGTGGGGTGCGTCCTCCAGATCCTTCCTTTGCTGGGCCTCCCGCAGCTCCAGGAGCTCGTCTTCCTTTTGAGCCAGGGTCCGCTGTAGCTCCCTGAGGCTCTCCCGGAGGCCCCTCACCTCTTCCCCTTCTCTCTCGTGCCTGCGCTCCTGCTTCTCTTGGGCCAGAGACTTCTCTAGCAGCTGCCCCTGCCTCCTCAGCTCTCTCAGCTCTTTGTCCCTCTGGGCAAGCGCCTGCTGGAGCTGCTGCACGGTCTCCTGGTGCCGGAGGTCCCCGTCTTGGATCTCACCTTCCCGCTTCCTCAGGGTCTCCTCGAGCTGCCGGGCTTGGGCCTGGCAGGAGTCCAGGGCGGCCTGCAAGGTGGCCGTGCTGGCCTCCAGGTTGCGGCTCAGTTCGGCCTGCCCATGAAGATGCTGCTCTTTCTCCCGCAGGGCGGCCTGAGCCTGGCCAAGGGCCTTCTGCAGAGCTTCAGCCTGGCCGCGGGCAGCCTCCTCCTGCCGTTGGGAGGCCTGGCCCTCTGCCCGTAGGGCCTCCAGCTCCCTGTCACGGGCGTCGAGCAGCGCCTCTGCCTGCAGCCAGCTGTCCCGCAGGCCCCGGACCTCCGCCTCATGCTCCTGGGCCTGCTCGGCACATTGCTGCTGGAGGGCCCGCAGCACCTTCTCCTGCTCCCGAGCCTCTGCCCGAAGGTCACCCAGCACCTCCTCCAGGGCCTGGCTCCGCCGCCCCTCCACTGCCAGCTCTTCCTGGAGCCTCCGCGCGTGTTCCTTGTGGTCCTCGAGCTCAGCCCGGCGCTCCTCCAGGGCAGCATGCGCCTGCTCCAGGGCGGTCTGCAGTGAGTCCGCCTGCTCCTTCACATTCTTCTCCTGGTCCTGGGCCTCTTGCTGCTGCAGGGCCTGGAGCTCCTGGGTCCTGTGCACCAGGACCCTCTGGGTCTCTTCCAGCCGCCCCTGAAGCTCCTGCTCTTTCAGCTGCCCCTGGTCCCGGGCTTCCTGCAGGTGCTGCTGCAGGACCGCAATCTCCTGCTCCCGCTGGGTCAAGAGGAGGCTGGTCTCACTCACCTTCCTGTGGAGGCCCTGGAGCTCCTGTTCCAGCTGGTCCCTGTGTTCCCGAAGCTCCTGGATGTGCTCCTGCTGGCACTCCACCTCCTTCTCCTTATCCCGCAGGATCAGCTTCATGTGCTCCAGGCTTCCACGCTGAGCTTTGCTCTGGCCCTTCCCTTCCTCTGCCCACTCCTGCCTCAGCTGCCGCTGCGAGACCAGCTCCCGGCCCCGCGCTCTCAGGGCCAGCTTGATCTGCTCCAGGTCTTCCTCCAGGATCTTGGTCTGCCGGCTCCTCTGATCTTCCAGGGCCTGCGTCCTCTCCTTCAGCAGCACTAGCTCCTGCTCCCTCCTCTCCAGGTCTTGACTCAGACGCTCTTTCTGCCTCTGCAGATCCCGGATCTGGTCTTGCTGGGCCATGGCCTCCTGCTCCTTCTCCTGGAGCTCACTAGCCAGGAGAGTGCTGTGGCCCTCCAGCTCCTGGATCCGGCTGCCCTGTGCCAGCAGTTCCTGGCTCCTTTCCTCCAGGTCCAGCGTTAGGTGGGTCAGAGCCACCCTCTGTGCTTCCCTCTGGCCCTCCAGCTCCTCTATCGCCTTTCGCTGGCTCTCCGTTTGGTGACGCTTCTCCTCGAGCTCCAGGGCCAGGCATTCCGTCGTAACCAGCTGCTTCTTCAGGTCCTGAATCTGGCCTTTCTGGGACTCGATCACTTGGACCTTCTTCTCAAGTTCCAGGAGATGATGCTCTAGGATGCTCGTCTGTGTCTCCCGGTCCTTCTCAAGTTCCCGGATCCGCTCTCTCTGCAGGGCCAGCTGCTGCTCTCGCTCCTGAACAGCCACGGGGAGATGCTCTAGCACAGACCTACACTCCTCCAGCTCCTGGATCTGTCCCTGCTGTAGATCCACCTCTCGGTTCCTCTTCTTCAGGTCCAGAGACAGCACTTCCAACACAGCCTTCTGCATTTCCCGTTGCTTCTCCAGTTCCTCGATTTTCCCCTGCAGAGTCTCCACCTCCCCTTCTCTTTCCGAGAGGGCCTGGGCCAGGCGAGCCAGATTCTCCTGCAGAGCCTTCCCCTGGGCCACTTTCAGCTCACCCTGCTCCTGCAGGGCCTGGGCTCGCTGGCGCTCACTCGCCACCTCCTCATTTTTCAGTTTCAGGGCTGAGCGCGCCATCCGCAGATCTTCCTCCAGGGCCACAGCAGCACTTGCCTGAGCCCTGGCTTCTGTGATAGAGGCTTGGAGATGTTCCACCTGGGCAGTCAGGCTCTCCTTGGCTGCCTGCAGTAACTTGCGCTCACTCTGGAAAACGAGATACAAAACCACCTTAAAGCTGTGCTTCCCTCAAACTGTCACTCCAACAAGGGCCTTTTCTTTCTTTCCTCTGTAGTGTCAGCCTTGTCAAGGATGTGAGCAAAAGGAACTGAGCATTCTACTCAGGCTGATGTTGTAAAAGAACATCCCGACCACACTTTTAGGCTCTGCTCTGCTCTGCTCAAAGAAAGTCTGATGCAAATCAGCCATCCCAGACTCTAGTCCTTCAGGTCAAGGATAAAGATCTCAACCTCAATGCAGAAAGAGCAATTAAAGGAGGATTCACTGAGGCCTTCATAATGGTCCTCAGGGCTGTGGGGACAGCCAGAGAAATGGAGCCACTGCTGAAGAAAGCTGGGCACTATATATGCATGGGGTTTGACCAGGGGCTAGGATGGGAGCCCCAGCCTTGGCGCCTCCCCAGTTCAGTACCACCTTACCTGGGCTTCCACTCCTTGCAGCTCTGCTTGCTGGAGGCGACTCTGTAAGGATGCCACAGTTTCACGCAGTTCCATCAGCTCAGATTCTAGGGAGTTCTGTTTGCCTTCCCACTTGGATTTCTCTTTGGGAAGAGATGGAGGAAGGCCCATGATTGGGGTGTTGGAAAAGAGGGATGTACAGGTAGATGGGAGAAGGGAAGCAGAAACAAAGGAGGAAAAGGCCAAGAAGGAGAGAATTACATCCAGTTTCATAGAGACATGACCCTTCTGCCCACTGCTCTGTTTGTCTAGGCTCCCTGCTGCTTCCAGACCCCTGTCTGCATCTGCTGCCTGACAATTGTGCCAACACTTCTCATCCCGATCACACAGGTTCTCAAGCCTGGATTCCAGACAGGGTTGAGCTTCATGACATGGGATGTCCTTTTCAGCCAGCAATTCTAGGATTTTGCAGGGGTTCCTAGAGACCAGGGCGGCTCTGCTGGGGCCCTCCATTTCTGCAAAAGGCACCAGAACTCAGCTCTGTGTATGGCTCTCACTGAGCCCTGTGGGACATTTTAAGACCCAGATCCACTCCCCATATTGTCTTCTTCTCTTCTGTAGTTGAGCCTTGAGCCTGAAGACACTCCTCTTTCTTTTCCTGGTGGTCAACACCCTTCCCAGCCTTAGTTGTAGCACAGATACATTCTCCCCAGGTTCCCCCCTTTTCTATTTCCCAAATAAGCTCAGGATCCTGCTGATCACTTTGAGAATAGTTGGGGATGACAAAATAAGTAACACTGATAAATGATAATGACAGAATTTTATGGTGTTCTTTGAGACTAGGCCTTAGGTAGCCAGTTTTTTCAACCTGCAGACAGAAAAAATGGAAGCCTAGCCAGCAACTTCCCTGAGTTCACCAAATCTGTTCCTCCTAATCTCTTCTGCCAGGATGGCTCTCAAAGGCTAAGCAAAGCATGAAAAGTAGTTCACGGGGTTCACCACTCCTTTGGAGATGCCTCTGGGGATCTTCTTGCAGCTGTGGGCAAGCAGTAAAGAGTGGTTCCCAGGCCGATCCCACCCCTCTGGGCCTTTCCTCACATTTTAGTCGTGTCTGACTCTTTGCAACCCTATGGACCATAGCCCGCCAGGCTCCTCTGTCTATGGGATCCACCAGACAAGAATACCGGCGTGGGTTGCCCTTTCCTCCTCCAGGGGATCTGCCCAACCCAGGGATCAAACCCAGGTCTCCTGCACTGCAGGTGGATTCTTTACCACTAGCGCCACCCGTGAAGTCTGCCATTCCTCTCTTCCCCTCAAACCCCTCCTGCCTTGAGCTTCTCACCTTCCTCATTCTGGGAGAGCTGTCTCTGCAGAGCCTGCAACTCTGTGTGGACCTGGCTCTTCTCGGCTTCCATATCACTGAGACGCTGTTCCAGCTTCTGGGCTTGATCCCGCAGATCATCCTGGGAAAGGAAGTGTGTGGAACTCAAGTGCCACGTCTTCCGGAAGTGTGTGGAACTCAAGCTCCACGTCTTCCATGATGTCGCCCCAGTCCAGGGCCTGAGCCCTCTAGTCCCTCAGGCTCTGTCAGGGTTTGCCATCGAGGACCTACTCTCAGATTGCTGGGTTATTTACCTCTGAATTCATGTGCATCTGGCTCCCAGAAGTGATGACAGGCTCTGCCCCAACTGGCTGGAGCCTGACTTCCCCTTCTGACCCGTCTGTCTTTGAAACAGAACTCCTACTGAAGTCTTAGCCCAGGATCCCTTTCCTCTTCCTGAATCACTTCACATTTTAGCTCAAAGGTCACTGCTTCCTTTCTTCCGACCCTCTCAAGTCAGATTGCACTGCCCCTACCTCCTATTATCAGAATGTGCACCTGTTACTGATCTAGTTAATTCTAGCAGCTCAGCTTTATCTCAGGACAAAGCTGGGTTGCTCAGCCCTGTCATGAGCCTTCCTGAGGGCAGAGAGCAGGTGTTTCTCCTTTCTGTATCCCTAGCTCAGAGTGCATGCTGCTGCTGCCGCTAAGTCGCTCCAGTCGTGTCCGACTCTGTGCGACCCCATAGACGGCAGCCCATTAGGCTCCCCCGTCCCTGGGATTCTCCAGGCAAGAACACTGGAGTGGGTTGCCATTTCCTTCTCCAATGCGTTAAAGTGAAAAGTGGAAGTGAAGTCGCTCAGTCGTATCCGACTCCCAGCGACCCCATGGACTGCAGCCCACCAGGCTCCTCCGTCCATGGGATTTTCCAGGCAAGTGTACTGGAGTGGGGTGCCATTGCCTTCTCCGTCAGAGTGCATATTGACACTCAATTTTCACTAACTGATAGGTTCACCATAAGGTGGGATTTGGAGGACATTTCATATTGTCTTGGGCCTACAATGTTCCTATAAACGGCAACCTCAAATCTCAGTGATCCCCATTTGTTGGTTTCTTCTTGGAGGTCTTGGCACCAAGAACAATTTGTGGCTGAGAGGAAAATGATGTAAAGCAATATCCCAGATCTACACAGAGTATCACGGTTTACAGGGCTCACCTGAGTCCCTCGCTCATTTAATCCTCAAAACCTGGTGAAGTGGGCACAGTGTACCCTAATTTACTAAAGAAACCAAGGTCCAGGAAGCTGAATGCTTTATTCACGGCTGCCAGGTAGTAAGCAATAGAGGCAGAACTCATTCCAACTTGATGTCAGAAATAAAACAGGTCAGGGACTTCCCTGGTGGTCCAAGGAACCACCAGGGGGTTAGCATGGCTAAGTCTCCACGTTCCCAATTCAAGATGCCTAGGTTCAATCCCCAGTTAGGGAACTAGATCCCACACCCCGCAACTAGTAAGACCCAGCACCATCAAATAAATAATTTTTTTTTTTTTAAAGAAGAAATAACACAGGTCAGACTATGCCATGAGCCTTTTTCAGGGGAGGTGAAGAGCCTGAGGAAGGAGAACAGAGACACATACCCGGGCCTGCTGCGTCTTCCACAGGTCTTGGTGAAGCTTGTGGAGGGCGGCCGCCACTGCCTCAACTGAGAGAGCCGTCAGGAGGGGCCCTCTCTTAAAGAGGATCCTAGCGCCATTCTGGTCTGAAAAACGAGGAAACGCCTCCTGACCTGGCTGCACTCTGACATGAAATAGCCACACCACACCACCCAGACATGGCCCTGGCCTTCCTATCCACCCCTCCTCTCCTCAAAGAGTCCCCCTCAGCAGTTTGTTCATCGTGCCCTGGTCTGCATACCTAGGTGCCAGGCGCTTTGATGCGCACTAGAAAATGCCAGCTATCATTTGTTAGGCATTTAATAAGTGCCAGGACAGGGAAGCCTGGCGTGCCGCAGTCCATGGGGTCGCAAAGAGTTGGACACGACTGAGCGTGTGAACAAGTGCCAGGGACTGAGCGGGTGATTTTATTTCTGTCATTTCATTAACTCCTCAGAAAAATCCCGAGAGGTGGGTACTTATAACACCCTCCTTTTATAGTTGAGAAAATCAAGCTCATACAGGAGAGGTCACTTGCCCAAGGACACATGTCTAGCAAATGGCAGAGCTGGGGTTCACACTCTGACTGAATCCATCCCAGAGGCTGGGCCTTGGCCTTGATGCAGTACTGCCTGGAGAACTGCACCCCTCTCCTCCACCCCTCGAGCTAGGCCTGGCTTTGCCCAAAGGCCTGAGGTCCTGGATGGCTCCCTCACCTGGCTCCGGGCCCCAGAGGGAGGGTGCTGAGTCTCCCCCGCCGTTTAGCTCCAGCCTGCTCTCGCAGGCAGACCCCAGGGCCTGCTGCAGGACAGAATAGAGGCTGGCCAGCTGGACCTGGGCCTGGTGCCCAGGCTGCTGCTCTGCCACCAGCGCCTCCAGCCGGCTCTCTGTGCTGCGCAGGCGCAGCTGTAGTTGGGCCACCTTGGTCTCCTGGGCCCACAAGGAAGCTCGGAGCTGTTGTTCGGTGACTCGAGACGCCTCAAGCTCCTCCAGCAGCTGAGTCTCCTGGGCCAGGAAGTCAGCCTCCTTTTCCTTCACCTCCTGCTTCAGTAATTCCACCTGCCAGAGAAGATGTATGGTCACTCCGAGCAGGGAGTGGACACCCTCTCCCTGGACCCTCCCAGGACCAGTCCCACTCGATCCCCAGGGTTGTGCGGTTGTCTGAGGCTGGGAGGATTTCAGGAGGCTCAGCTCTCCAGCAGGAAGGCAGGGTCTGGAATGAGTGTCACCCCAGATCTGACCTACGCACCTACCTAAGGACTCCTAACACGTGGGCCTGGGCTGTATGCTCATGGGCTCTGGCCCTGGTCCCCTTGGCAACTATGCCAGCTTCCTGCTGTGATTAGAAATCTGCCTGAGAGACCTCCCTGGTAGTCTAGTGTCTTAGACTCTGTGTTCCCAATGCAGGGGGCCTGGGTTCAATCCCTGGTCAGGGAACTAGATCCCACATGCTGCAACTAAAAATATTTTGCGTGTCACAACAAAGGTGACACCCAACTAAGATCTGGGGCAGCCGGAAAAAGAGAGAATTCTTCTTGAAACCCTGATACTGAGTCAAAAGAAGACGAGTCACAATAATAATGGCTACCATTTACTGAATGCTTACTGTGCTCCTGACACTTTCTATACTCCTACAATGATTAAGAATTATCACCCTCGTTTTAGGGATGAATAAAGCGTATTCACACAACCAAGCAGTAGGGCCAGGGTCACACCAGGACCGTCTAACAAGCAGACGGGTCCTGCGCTACCGCAGTCTATGTTTGGCTCTCACTCCCTTCGTGCTTTTCCTCCCAGTTCCATCTTTCCTCCGTGCACAGGTCTGGGGTCCTGCTGTGAACAGACCAAGTCCATGGAAGGCCTCTTGCTGCTGCGGACCCGAGGGAAGTAATATTTGTTCCCCTTGCTGTGTCTTGCCGGGCAGATGAGGCACACTTGGCAGTGGCCAGGCTTGAACAGGCCTGCGTGAGCCCTATCCTCTGGGTACCATGTTCCGGTCATCAGCGGCCTGTTCTTGACTCTGGGTCAGGTTCCCACGCTCCACCCCACCCAGTCCTGGCTTCCCTCTCCCACCGGGGCTGCCAAGGCCCCAGCATGACTGAGCAAGCACCCGCTGACTCCAGAGGCCGGCTTCCACCAGGGAAGAGATTTCCTGCTGGGGTGGGAGATACCTGGGTGCTGAGCTCTTTCTGCCCGGCCTGGGCCTCCTGCATGTCCTGGCGCAGGGAGCTCAGCTCTTGCTGTTGAACAGAGTCAGCCTCTTGCAGAACAAGGAGTCTCTGTTCCTTTTCCACCAGCGACAGAGTCAGGCTAAAAAGAGAAGGGTCAAGTGCAAGTTCGACGCATGAAGCAGGGCACTCAAAGCGGGTACTCTGGGACAACCCAGAGGAGTGGGGGTGGGGAGGGACATGGGAGGGGGGTTCAGGATGGGGGGATACATGTGCACCCGTGACTGATTCATGTCGATATATGGCAAAAACCACCACAATAGTGTAAAGTAATTATCCTCCAATTAAAATTAATAAATTAATTTTTTAAAAAAGAGAGGGAGCCGGAGGGCCAGGCCATTCTCTTAGGCAACGAAGAACTACCTTCTCATCTGACTGCTCTAACATAGCATGGATAGTAACAGTAATGATCATGATTACAGGCTAAGAATAAAAGCCTGTGTTTATTGAGTACCAACTGATTACTCCTAGGTTCTTCAACTTCACAATTTACTCTTTGGCAAATTCCAGAAATACCTACACAGTACCTCAAATTCAACACGTCCAATTCTTCCTGTCTCCTCTGCACCTCCCCTCCCCCCAGTCACCCCTGCTACATTCCCCAGCTCAGTGAATGGCCTCTCTATCCACCCTTAGAAGTCCTGACCACATCACAGAATTGTTCCCTCACTCTGCCTGTGAACATTCCAAGACTACATATAAACCGATCCCAACTCCCCTAACGTCCCTCAAACCCCTTCCCTCCTCCTCTTCCTTACCACCCCACCAGGGTTCCAGCTTTGGTATCTCTTATCTGGACATCTGTACCAGCCTCCCACCTCTAGTTTCATCAACAAAAGGGTTTCTCCCCACTCAGACTCCAGGTGACATAATCTGCCAATACCTTCCCTTGGAGATGATTTGATTAATGTCTTCTCCACAAAACCTTCAATTCTATTGCGACAGAGACCACATTGTCTTATTTAAACTATATCCCCAACCTCTGGCATAGTTTCTGGTGCGTGAGGCATGTTCTCCACTAAATGAATGAATGAATGAAGTGCGAGCTGCAGAGACAGGGACCATGCCCTCTCTACACAGTTACCTGTAGAGCCCAGAGCTGGAGACATGAGTGGTTAGGGGACCTGAGCAAAGAACTGTCAACCTCACTGTGACCCCTGGATCCAGACAGGCCAAAGCCAACTCCATGGCCTGTCGAGCCTACCTGGCTTTTTCTCTCTCCAGCTCCTTCTGAATTCGGCTACACTCCTGGGCCTCTCTCAGCTTTTCCTGAACCTCCTGGTCCACGAACCTCTGGGAGGCTTCTTTGGAAAGCAGCTGAGACTTCAAGTCTTCCACCTGGAAAGTCAAGAGCATGAAGGCTGGGGATAGGCGGCCAGTGGAAGGATGCTTCTCATCTAGGACTTAGGGTCCTTCAAGGTTTACCACAGTCACCAGCCCATTCCCAACGCCCTGGAGGGCCTGCCACCCCTTAGGTGCTGGTCTTAACTATCTCCCTCCGCCAGCCATTCATAAGCCCCTCCCTACCTTTCAGCCTCATCACCTGTCTCCCCAGCCTCACATACGGTGTATAAAGGAGGCACAAGGAAAAACCTTGGCTGAATATAACTCTGTCCAAAGGCCAAATGATTATATTTTTTAAAAATAAACAATCCGAATACCATCTGATACAGGATTCTGAGAAGGAAAAGCAACCTGGTATAAAAACACTGGCTCTGTGGGGGAGGTTGGATCAAGGAGGCTGCCAAAAAAATGTGAGGTTTGGGTTTTCCTGGTGGCTGAGACAGTAAAGAATCCGCCTGCCAAGGTAGGAGACGTGGGTTCGATCCCCAGGTTGGGAAGATCCCCTGGAGAAGGAAATGGCAACCCACTCCAGTATTCTTGTCTGGGAAATCCCAAGGACAGAGGAGCCTGGGGGGCTAAAGTTCATAGGATCACAAAGGATCGGACACCACTTAGTGACTAAACAATAATGACCATGGTCCCCACTGAAAGAGGTTACTAACTATCCCAGGGGCCTGGGAGGCACATGCTCAGTTCTGAGCACCCTTCACTTCTCACTTAATAGTGGGGCCCCCCCTCCCCACCCCAAGCTCAGGCAGCAGGGCCAAGGTTTCCCCGTCCTGCCAGGGGGAGTGGGAGGGCCCGGCTGTGCTGGGGAAGGGTTGTGGGGCTGGGAGAGAGGAGCAGGGACCTGCTTCTGCAGGTCTGTCTTATCCTGCAGCAGGACGCGGCCCTCCTGCTGGAGGGTCGCCAGACTGTCTCTGTGCTGCTGGGCTGCCTGCTCCAGTGCCTGCTGAGCCTCCTGGAGCTGGGTCTGCAGCATCCCAGTGGTCTCCTGCAAGGGGAGAAGAGAGCAGGGAGGGGAAGAAAGCTTCCTTGGTCACGAAATCTGTGTTGCAGAGATTGTGTCGTATAAGTACTGGTTTTTAGGTTGGGTTGGCAAAAGCCAAGGCAGGGCCCAGCTGAGTCATGTTGCTTCCATGATACCTTGTCACCTCAAGTCCTCACCTCCTTCTCCTGCTCCTCCCTCACCAAGCGCACTGCTCGCCCAGGCCTTCTTGGCCAGGGCACCTTACTCAGACCACTGCAGCAGCTCCTGCCGGGTGGCCCGACTTCCACTTCATGCTGCCACACCCACACGCACACGTGTACACACACACACAATTCTCCCCTCAGCGGCTAAAGTATTTTAAAAATACATATAGTAAATCATGTCCCACTCTGCTTTTTAGATATCATCCAACACATTCCAGCTGTCCTTAGAACAAAACTCAAGCTCCTTCCATGGCTGACAAAGGGCTCCTGCCCCCAAGCTTATCAAGGGACTTGTCCCAGGTCCTTGCTGCCTGTCCCAGGTCCTTACAACAGCTATTTCTACTGCCTGAACTGTTTTTCAAATGGCTGGCTTCTTTTCTTAATGGTTTTATTGAGACTGAGCTCATATATCCTGCAACTGACCCATTTAAAGCAGACAATTCAGTGGTATTTAGCATATTCACAGGGTCGTGCCACGGTTACTGTGATCATTTTTTACCATTTTTATCAGCTGCAGAAACAAACTGCATACCCTCCCCATCCCCCAGCCCCACTTCCAACCACTCTTCTACTCTCTGTCTTCGTAGATTTGCCTGTTTGGGCTACTGCCTACAAGCGGAATGATATCCCATGCGGTCTCTTGTAACTGGCTTCTTTCACTTGGCAAAATGCTTTTAAGGTTCACCCTTTTTCTTCTAAGGGCCTGATCTTCAACCTTCGTGGCTCAGCTCAAATGTCACTTTCTCAGTGAGGGCCCCGCTGACCACCTTTGTCCAAAGAGGCCTCCTCTGAATCCCTCTCAGTTAGCTCGGCCTATTCATTTCCTTTATGGCCCTTATCGCGACCTACAATTATCTCACTTATTCTGTGTCCTCTCTGCCACTGTAAAAAACACCATGACTGTCACGTTCACCATTGTGCCACACCTTTCTGTCGGTCGAGTGTCAGCAGCTAGCCTGGGGCCTGGTGCAAAGAAGTGCCAAACAGCAGGTCAAGGTGAAAGAGTGGGGACTTCCCTGGTGGTCCAGTGGCTAGGAATCCGCCTGCTAATGCAGGGGACATGGGTTCGATCCCTGGTCCAGGAAGACTGCTGGACGTGCTGCAGGGCAACTAAGCCCCACAACTGCTGAGCCCGTGCTCTAGAGAGGCCACCCCAACGAGAAGCCCGAGGACTACATTGAAGAATAGCCCCCACTCACAACTACAGAAAGCCTGCACATAGAAACCAAGACCCAGTGCGGACAAAAATAAATAAATAAACATTAAAAAAAAAAAGAATCCACCTGCCTATGCAGGGGACATGGGTTTGATCCCTGGTTGGGGAACTAAGATCCCATATAACAGGGCAGCTAAGCCCACCTGCTGCAACTACGGAGCCTGCACGCCGCAACTAGAGAGAAGCCTGCACACTGCAACGAAAGATCCCTATGGAAAGATCCCTGCACACTGCGGCTAAGACCTGACACAGCCCAATAAATAAATATTTAAAAAAGAAAAACAGAACAGTGTGAAGGAGTGAATCGCCACTCCCTTTCCTCCCTGCCCAGGACCACCCTCCATACCTGCTCCTTTAACTGCTGAACCTTCATGTCCTGCCTCAGCCGCTCCAGCTGTTGGCTGGCCTCTGCCAGCTCCTTCTGGGTCTGCAGCAGTGTCTCCAGGAGGGACATCCTCTCCTTCTCTGTCTCGAGCTGCATCTGTGAAGGGGCAGGAGGGCCAGGGCTTGTTGGGTCAGGGGTCACCATGCTCATCCATGAAGCCACAAGCGCACGCCAGCTGCTCTAGGTTCTTCTGGCAAATGGGGTTAGGGGGGCAGCGGTTGCTGAGGGCAAAGGAAGGTTGGGACCACTGACTGAGAACCAGGAAGTGTGAAGGTTGCCACTGGTTTGCAAGCTGACAGGATGTGGTAAACGGCGGCCCTCCCTCAGGAAGTAGGACACACAGCCAGCCCTGCAGTTAACGGTGCCGATCACCTGCTCACGCCCTAGAGTGAGTAGGGGCAGAGTGGGAGGCCTGGAAGCCCCTGTAGCCCCACTCCTGGGGAGCTGGAAGGAAGTGGTCCGAGGCAGGGGGTCACAGGGAACACGCAGCCCTCCCAGCTGCCCACCTGGCACAGGGCGCTCTCGGCCTCGGCCCGCTCTTCCTCCCTCTGCGCCCGCATAGCCTCCATTTCTGCCTGTTGTTCCCTCAGCCTCGCTTCCAGCTCCATCTTCTCCCTCTCCAGGCTCTCCAGAACCTTCTCCAGTTCCTGCCGGTGCCGGGAGCGCTCTTCTTCCTGGTCATACGAAGGAAACACCGATCGAGCTGAGAGGGTGAGGCGCGGAGGCAGAGAAGCACCGGATGAGAGTAAGAAGTCTACCGCTCACCAGCTGCGTGACCTCGGTGTCTTCCTTACCAAGCCTGTTTTCTCATCTGTGAGGTGAGGCTAATTATCCTGCTTTGCCTATCTTGCCAAGTTTTATGAGAATCAAGTGAGATTTATTAAAAAAAAAAAAAAAAAATCAGGGGTGTCCTTGGCAGTTCGATGGTTAAGACTCTACACTCCCAATACAGGGGGCATGGGTTCAATCCCTGGTCTGGGAAGATCCCACATGCCATGCGGCGACTAAGGCCATGCACCACAACCACTGAGCCTGTGAGCCACAGCTACGGAGCCCACGTGCTACAGTGACCAAAGCCTGTGCACCGAGAGCCTGTGCTCTGCAACAAGAGAAGCCACCGCAATGCAATGAAGAGTAGCCACTGCTTGTCGCAAATAGAGAAGGCCTGCGTGCAGCAATGAAGACCCAGCACAACCAAAAATAAAATACATAAATTGAGATAAAAAAAAAAAACACGGACATCCCTGGTGGTCCAGTTGTTAAGACTCTGTGTTCCCAATGCAGGGTTTGACCCTTGGTCAGGGAACTAAGATCCTGCATGCCATACCATACCACCAAAAAAAAAAAAAAGATATAATACATGTAACAGTGTTTTCTAAAGTACAAATGTCCCTCACATAAGCTACAAATATTTTAAAGCAACCACATCATGCTTGGTGGTTGTAACAGCAAACTGAAGTGGTGGACTCATTCTCTGCTGCCCCTCTCCCCTGCTCAGAGTGGCAGGGTCACCCTTCTGAAGAGCCAGCCCATGTCTAGCTATGATGTCTTCTACAGGATTCAAGACTGTCGGGATGGAACATCCCGGTCCTCCCAGAATCCATCAGTGACCAACGACTTTTCTGATTTCCTAGATGAATCCAGCCCCTCTGTCAGGATCTCAGGATGGTGGTGAGGGGCTGCCTGGGTTGGAGTCTTTACTCCAGCACTGCTAGTATGACCTCGGTTAATTTCTATCACATCTCTGTGCCTCCGTTTCCTCATCTATAAAAATGAGGATAGGGAATTCCCTGGCGGTCCAGTGGTTAGGACTCTGTGTTTTCATTACCGAGGGCACAGGTTCAATCCTTAGTCTGGGAACTAAGATCTTGCAAGCTGCACAGCATGGCCAAAATATAAATAAATAAATTCTGGGTCAAAAAATAAATGTTAGTCACTCAGTTGTGTCCGGACTCTTTGCGACCTCATGGACTGTAGTCTACCAGGCTCCTCTATCCATGGGATACTGGAGTTGGTTGCCATTTCCTCCTCTGGGGATCTTCCAGAACTAAGGACTTCCCTGGTGACTCAGACGGTAAAGAATCTGCCTGCAATGCAGGAGAGCAGGGTTTGATCCCTGGGTGAGGAACATCTCCTGGGAAGGAAATGGCAACCCACTGCAGTATTCTGGCCTGGGAAATCCCATGGACGGAGAAGCCTGGTGGGCTACAGTCCATGGCACCGCAAAAGAGTTGGATACGACTTAGTGACTAAACAACAACAAAAAGAATAAAAGTAAAACAGACATTTTCAGACAATTAAATACCAACATACCCTCACCAAAGGTTATCTTACTTCAAGAAGGAAAATAAATCCAAATAGAAAACCCGACATGCAAGAAGGAATGGTGAACAAAAACAAACCTTGTAAAATTTTCAGGATATCCAAACAATGATTGACTGTATAAAATAATCAAAAGGCATAACATATGGTGTTAACAAACTAGTAATAACTAAACACACTGACTAATACAGTTGATAGGTGAGGAGGAGTGAAAGCAGGTAAAATGTTCTGTGATCCTGTGTCATTCAGGAAAAGAGTAAATATACCAATTGACTTGAGATTCTATTAAGTATGTATTTTAAAATATTAAAGAATAACTAAAAGAATAAAAAACACAGTACATATCATCCAAAGTAGCAGAGAGAGAAAAAAGATAAGAAAAGAATACAGCTTAATCATTCAATATAATCCTCTAAAAGAAGTTAAGGTGATCTCCCGTCCCAAAAGGTAAAAGACAAGATGAATAGCAAAAGATGACAGAAATAAATCCAAACATACCTATAATAAAAGCAAATGGACACAATAAAAGCAAATGGACTAAATTATATAATTAAAAAGCAAAGGAAACACAGTTCTGAATTGGGCAAGAATTATCCAAGGTATTTCTCTGCTCCCTTTACACCCTGGAGACCAGGTCTGTCTCTCCCATCCCCTGGCCACATCCACCACCTACCCACTTCTCCTGGAGCCGATTCACCTCCTCCTCATGGGCCGACTTCAGCTGCTGCAGGGCAGCCTGCCCTTCTTGCTCAGCCTGGGCCAGCTGCCTGGCTGCTGTGTCCCGTGCCTGCTCTGCCCGGCTCCGTTCAGTGTCCAGTTCCAGCTGCAGGCACTTCACTTCCCCTAGGATGCCAGAGACAGGATCTGTCTGGTCTCTGAGCCTCTGCCCTCCCATCTTTCACCCTCCTCCCCAGGCCTCATGAGGAATTCCCATCTCAGAGGCTGGGGGTGTGTGTGTATGTGTGTGTGTGTGTGTTAGTCACTCAGTCATGTCAAACTCTTTGCAACTCCATGGACTGTAGGCCGCCAGACTCCTCTGTCCATGGGATTCTCCAGGCAAGAATACTGGAGTGGGTGGTCATTCCCTTCTCCAGGAGATCTGCCTGACCCAAGGATTGAACCTGGGTCTCATGCATTTCAGGCAGATTCGTTATCATCTGAGCCACCAGGGGAGCCCCCTCAGAGGCCCTGGGTCTGGCTCTAATAGCTTCCCACCGTCTTCCTGGCTTTTAACATCCCCATGGACTGAAGTGTGCCCATCCCAGCTGGATTCTCACCTTGGATTACTTCCTTGGCTTGCGTGACAGTTTGAATCTGGACCTCCAGCTGCCCTTTGGTGACCTCTGTCAGAGAATTTTGTTGCTGGGCCTCAAACAGACTGCTCTCCAGTACCTCCTTGGCTGAGCTGTCAGGTTCAGGAATCAGGAGAGTTCTTACCCATTAAGCCCCTTACCCTTCCTTAAGAGGAGTCGGGTTCTAACTTCTGGCCACCTAGAGAAGCTAGAGGGGCAATTACAAACTCATAACTCATTGAAACCCCCATACACTTTGGGCAAGGAACTCAGCTTGGCTACGCCTTGCTTTGCGAAGCTCTCTGCCCCTGGTAGAACTGGGGGTGGGCCCTACCTGAGCCCCAGAAGTTGTTCTGCGAGCTCCTGCCGGTCTCGCTCCACAGCCTGTAGCCGCACCTCGAGAGCTGCCTTCTCCCGTGCCAGAGCCTCCTTCTCCTGGACTTCTCGGGCGAGCATCTCTTCCTGGCGCGTTGTCTCTTGCTTTAGCTGTTCTATCTGAGCTGAAGCTGCCTCCTGCTGGTGATATGTCTGGGGGGACAGAACTGATGAGATGAGAGCAGAGGCAGGACCCCCCACTCCAGGCTGCTATCACCAGATTAGGGTCACTGGACCGACCTCTGTGAGCTGTGCCCTCTCACTCCAAGGGCCATATATCTATTTCCCTGATCTACACAGCGTGCCCAGACCAGGAAACATGCTCTAGGGTGGCAAGAGATCTACCTCTAAGGAGCTTTTAGTCTTAAGAAGTAAGACACACACACATTACCACTAAGAAGGTGATCAATGCCCTGAGAAAGACTCTGAGAAGGGAAAAGTGAAAGTGTTAGTCACTCAGTTGTGTCAGACTCTTTGTGACCCCATGAACTGTAGTCTGCCAGGCTCCTCTGTTCGTGGGATTTTCCATCAAGAATACTGGAGTGGGTTGCTATGCCCTTCTCCAGGGGATCTTCCTGACCCAGGGATCGAACCCCAGTCTCCTGGATTGCAGACAGATACTTTACTGTCAGAGCCACCAGGGAAGCCCTCTGAGAGGGGAGATTGCATATAATTATTAGGTCAATGAGATGTTTGGTAGAGAAGAAAGATCACTTTGAGTTGGGCCATTGGTTCAGAAAAAACTAATGGAGCCCCTTGCCATGTGTTAGACACTGTGCTAAAAGCTGGAGGGATTAAAAGCAAATAAGACATAGCCTTGCTTCAAGGAGCTTTTGGTGGAGATACATAAACAGATAATTATAATACAGTATGAAGGCTGTGGTGGTTGAATAAACGCGACGTATTATCAGAGAACACAGGAGAGGCATCTAACTCAAATTGATGGATGTGAAGCAATGGGGCATAAGCGAAGGATTCCTTTAGGAATTCTTTTAAGAAACTGGAAGATGTACCCCAAACTATTCATAGTAACACTGGTCATTTCCAGGAAATGAGATTTTCCCTTCCTGAATCATTTCTGTAGTGTTTTCGTTTTTTTACAGTGTGGCAGTTTTCTCTTCTCACCTCGCTTAGTTTCTCTTGAATTTCTTCCTTCTCTTCTTGGATGCCCCTGAGGTCCGCTTGCAGCTCCGCCCTGGTCTCCTCTGTTTTCTGCAGCTGGGCCTCCAGGTGGCTGTTCTTTTCCCACAGGGCTTCCCTGCTCCTCTCGGCCTCCGCCAGGTCCACCTGCAAAGTGCTTCTCGCCTGCTCTGCTGCCTCCATCCTCCTGCACACAGACTGCTTCTCCTGTTCTAACTACTGGCCAAAAAGGGAAGGGCATCAGAGACAAAGGGTTGTGGTTTAGAGATGAAGAGGTGAAGACAGAAGTCCACATGAAATACATGACTCTCTTCTCCACAGAAGGACACAGGAGTGCTTATGGGAGAGGAGGACTAACCACACATTTGGGGTCTAGAGCCTTTACTCCAGGTACTAGATGCTGGGGACAGAGACAAAAAAGGCAAAATCCTGGACTTCCCCAGCGGCTCAGTGAAGAATCCGCCTGCCAATGGGTTCGATCCCTGATCCAGGAAGATCCCACATGTCTTGGAGCAACTAAGCTCGTTTGCCACGACTATTGAACTTATGCTCTAGTGCCCGTGAGCTGCAACTACCGAAGCTCACATGTCATGCTGCCACAGAAGCCACAGAAGCCCTGCAGAGCAACCAGAGAAAAGCCTGGGCAGCAACAAAGACCTAGCACAGCCAAAAAAATGAATAAACAAAATTAAAAAAAAAAGCAAAATCCTGCTCTTGAAGAATTCAGAAAAGGGAACACAGAATATTTCTGGGGCTCAAGGGAACCAGAGTGATTCAACAGACAGTTAAGTCTGTTCTGTTTATTTTTCTAGCACCCTGAAGCATGCAGGATCTTAGTACCTCCACCAGGGATTGAACCCACGCCCCCTGCAGTGGAAGCTCAGAGTCTTAACCACTGGACCACCAGGGAAGTCTGAGACATGTTAAATTTTTAACCTCTAGAGAAGATTCTGAGGCTTGGGCTCTTCAGCAGATCCTTTTATGGTGGTTGGTGTTATCTCAAACAACAGGATTGAAGCCTAGTCTTCCTTCTAGAGGGCATGGACTTCCTTCCTGGCCCTGGTGATCTCACTGTAAAGCCCAAAGGGGGTCCTGCTGTAGATGTGGGAGGGGTCTACTTTTAATGGTTGAGCCCAGGCCTTATAATCTTTGCTTTCCTCTGCACTGTAAGTGTTCCTTTTGCTCATTCCAGGACTACATGGGAGCTGATCTGCCTTGGGCTGATCATTTGAGAACTGTTCCTTGTCACAGGCCATCAGCTGTGTCTGTCTCTTGCCCTCTCGGTTGGGGCCCAGTCCTACCCCATGTGTCAGAGATCTTTGCTCACCTGGAGAAGCTGCTGGTTCAGTCCAACTTTATCTAAGGCCAAAGCCTCATTTAAGGCGCTCAGTTTGACAGCTGCAGCCCGAAGATCAGCGACCTCAGCCTTCAAGCTGTTCTCAGCACTTGACAGCTCCACGATTGACTGTTCTGCCTAAAAACAGACAGTTAAAGAGTTTCTTTTC
Source organism: Bos mutus (assembly GCF_027580195.1). Taxonomy (NCBI): domain Eukaryota; kingdom Metazoa; phylum Chordata; class Mammalia; order Artiodactyla; family Bovidae; genus Bos; species Bos mutus. Next base: position 49,051,317 of record NC_091629.1, on the reverse strand, counting down.
CCAGTTTTCCTGCAGCAGTGAACAGCTCACATCCCCAGTACCTGCTGCTTCCTGTGTACAGACAGGAGTTAACACTTCATCCCCTCCCTCACATTCTAAACTTTTCCCTTCATTCATCCATTCACTCTCCCATGCATTCATTGAAGAGTGAGAGAGGAACTCACACGAAAGAGACACAGACATTAGGATATATAAACAACCACAACTGTGGTGACAGCGCAGACAATGGAAACGCAAAGTGCTCTGGGACCTCAAAGAAAACATCAGTTCAATTTGAAAGAGTCAAAAAATGCTTGGTTGAAGAGTTCACAGTGAAGTTGGACACTGAGAGATAAGGAATGGTTTGCAGTTAAAGGAGAAGGAAAGAAGCAGTTCAGGCAAAGGGAAGAGTTCATACAGTGTTAGAGGCACAAGGGAATGGGTACCATGGAGAACACACTTAGTAAAGGCATGGGAGAAGTGAGGACAGGGATCTCGGGGGGAAAGGAGGCTAGAAAAGGTGGCAGGGGGCAGAGGGCTGTGAGTGTGACACCAAGGAGCTGGGGAGCCACTGAATGGTTTTAGGAAAGAGACTGCCACGACCAGATTTATACTTTAGAAAACCATTCTAATTCCAATAGTCTGTTGAGAGGGACAGAAACTAGGAATTGAGGCACAAAATAGGAAGGGCCATGGCTTATAAAGTGAAGAATGACGCAGGTTGTATACCCTTTTCCTAGAGACAATCAACTTTCCAAGCCGCCCGCCCCACCCCACCAGTGAGGGGGAGGCCCACGCACTCTGGCCAGCGCGGCGGTCACTTCTGTTTGCTCCTGCCTCAGCAGCTCCCCTTCCAGGCGACTGGACTCCAGGGCTTCCCGAAGGCAGATCAGTTCACTGAGGGACTCGGACTGTCTGGCTTCCAGGACCACCAGTGTCTCCTGACTAAGACGAAAAAAAGGAAATCTTAGGGAGTGGCTGTATCCCAAAAGATGTTGAAGCTGAAACTCCAATACTTTGGCCACCTGATGGGAAGAACTGACTCATTTGAAAAGACACTGATGCTGGGAAAGATTGAAGGTGAGAGAAGGGGACGACAGATGATGAGATGGTTGGATGGCATCACCGACTCACTGGACATGAGTTTGAGTAAACTCCAGGAGTTGACGATAGAGAGGGAGGCCTGGCGTGCTGCACTGCATGGGGTCGCAAAGAGTTGGACATGACTGAGTGACTGAACTGATTTGCCTTTGTGATACAAAAGAATGAAGGTGGTCTCTAAAAACTGATAAGGAGAGAGCTCCAAGACATAATGTGAAAAAAAGCAAGGTGCAGAACAGTATATGTGGCATGCTCTCTTTTATGCAAGAAACTGGGGGAAATACGAATATACACACACATTTGCATAAGGCACCACTAGAAATATGAATAAGAAATTAATTTAAGTGATTACACACAAAAGGAAGGGATACGGGATGGATGAAGTAGAAGGGACAAATACTCTCTCTGTGCATACCCTTTAAATTGTTTTGACTTTTGAATTATACAAAATTTTCTTGTTAGCCACACTATGTGGCATACATGGTCGTAACCCCCCCAGTCAGAGATCGAACCTGTGCCCCTTGCAGTAGAACTCTGGACTCTTAACCACTGGACCCACAGGGAAGCCCCTTGAATCATAGAAATACTAATAAATGTATTATTGAGTCAAACAATTTAAATTTAAAAACATAAAACTATCTTTGTGGATTGTTGGTTCTTTGCCTTGGTATGGGGAGACCCTTCCTTGCACCAGTCATGATCCTTAGAGGAGTCCCTTCAGGATTCCATCATTTATGACCATTAGGTGCAAGGAGCCGGGGAACAGGAAAGAAGAGGAGGTACCAAAGATGAAGAAGATCCAACCCGTTACCAGGTACTGAAGACCTACCACAGGCCACGCTCTGTGCTGGCATTTCGTAAAACACAGTTTTAATCCTCCCAATGACCCTTCAAGGGAAATATCACCACTCCTACTTTACAAATAAATTAATCCATCCAAGCGGTCAGAGCAATTATTTAAACCAAGCTTCTGCCCAGCTGTAAAGTCCTTGCTTTTTCTATGGTATAATATTGGGGAATTTATAGATAAGCTGGGTCCCTTTACTCTGGAATTTCCTTTTCTTAAAAAATATGTATTTATTTGGGTGTACCAGCTCTAAGTTGCAGCATGCTGGATCTTTAGTTGCAGGCTGAGGGATCTAGTTCTCTGACCAGGGATCAAACCCGGCTCTCCTGCATTGGGAGCTTGGAGTCTTAGCCACTGGATCACCAGGAATGTCCTTGGAATTCCCTTTCTTGACCAGCTCATTTCCCATTACTTCCCAGGATCAGTTCTACTCTTTGGCCAGCCCAGCCTCCTCTGAACATTCATTGCATCCTCCCACCTCCTTTTCTTTGCTAATCTATTCCTTTAGGCCTTGTCCTGCTCTCTGCCAATCAAAATACATTAAGGCCCAGCTCAGCAGCGACCCTCTTCTCTGAGCAGCTTTCAGAAACAAACTGTTACCCTTATTCTCCCAGAGGATCTAGCTTGAAGCTCTTTTTAGCTCATGCTTCACCTGGCCACGGTTTACTTGTCTGACTTCCCCATTATACTGCAAACTGCTTGAGGTCAGTGTCTTATTTGTTTCCCCCCACGGGGCCTCAGTTCCTCTAGGTGCTCAGCAAAGCCTGGATGAAATCTGTGCATTCATCCTTCTGCCAAGGGTAGAGCGGTAAGCTAAGCTGAACCCACTGCATGCCAGGTTTCTATTAACTCCGCTTTCTCAGGGTGGGGAGGGACAGGGCCAGGGAGAGAGGGGACTGTCACACGCACAGACGCTCCCTCTCTCGGACGGCCAGGTGCAGCTCCTCCTGCTGTTCCTCCTTCTCGCCCTGAGCAGAGTCGCCCTGCAGCTGGAGCTCCATGTTGGTCCTCCGCAGTCGCCACGCCTCCTGCTCCAGCACCTCCAGCTGCTGCTGCAGCTCCTCCCTGGTCTTCTGCAGGAGCTCTCGCTCCCTGGAAGGAGGCCAGACGTGAGCACAAACCCTGGAACCTAAAAACCCTCCTGGAAGCAGACAGCAGAGGGTCACAGGAGAGGGGTATCTGCTTCCTTTAAATATCTCATCTTCCCTTTAGAGAAGGAAACTGGTTTGTTTGGTTTTTTTAGTGTCTATTTATTTGGCTCCGACAGGTCTTAGTTGTGGCACACGGGATCTTTGTAGTGTCATGTGGACCTTTCGTTGGGGCACACGGACTCTGGTTGCCGCGTGTGGGCTCTCTAGTTTCGGTGCTTGGGCTTAGTTGCTCTGCGACATACGGGATCTTAGTTCCCCGACCAGGGATCAAACCCTGGTCCCTTACACTGCAAGGTGGATTCTTAACCACTGGACCACCAGGGAGGTCTCAAAACTGTTCCCCACCCCCCCCAAATCATCACAAAGACCCAAAAGTGAGTGAGCAGGAACCAGCAGAATGCAAAGCCAGGTGGTCCTGAACAGCCCTGGGTCTGCCAACCACACGATGGGAGTGGGAAAAGGCTGGGTGAGGACTGAGCCTGGGAGGAAGTAGGGGGACAAACAGCCCCCACTCACCTGCTGAGAGAGTCCACCTCTCCCTGCAGGTCCACCGTCTGCCCCGCCAGGGTGTCCCGCTCCCCTGTGAGCTGCTGCAGCCGCTGTCTCAGGGCTTCACCCTCTTCCTCCCACTGGTGATGCTGCTGTTGCCAGGAGCTCACAGCTTCCTGGCAGCCTGACAGCTGCTGCCTTAGGTCCTGCGGAGGGAGAGGGACAGAAAGGAGGTGGTGAGTAAGAGGGCAGGGCAGAGAAGGATGTCAGCAGCCTGGAAGCAGGGCTGGGCAAAGGGCGGGGGGACTGGTGTGACCAAGGTAAGTTGTGAATAAAGATGAGACCAGTCAAGGAGACAGAGCATCAGAGGTGACCGGGTTCTGTGGTCTCAGCATCTCAGAGTTCATCATTTTCAAATGTACCATGTGGAAGGTGGGGTTAGTAGTGAGTAGGGCTGGGACCCCTAGAACTGAAGAACACTTACCCACACTCCCCAGGGCTCCACTTTGCAGGGTGCAGTGAAAAGTGCATCAAAGCAGAGCGTGCCAGTGGCATGGGGAGCGTGCTGGCTCCCCCTCAGCACAGCTGGGGAGACCCAGAGATTCCAAAGGGCACTTCGGGGTGTTGACAAAACTCCTCATGTCAGGTCAATGTAGAGAAAGGGGCAGTCTGGGCTAGGAGGGTACCGGGGCCCAGATCAGTTTAGATACCGGTCCCCACGGCTGAGGAAGAGTGTGGGGTTCTTACCTGCACAGCCTGGCGTCTCTGAGTCAGTACCGAACGCACCAGAGAGACAGCCTTGTCTGGCTGCTGGGAATCAAACTGGGAAGAGAAGCCACCAGGGTCCAACTGCAAGGAGCTCTCGTGACTAGAACCTTGGGCCATACTGTCCTCTTCTTCTACCATGGCCTGAAACCCAACACGGCAGTGTCACCATCCCACTGACCAAGGCCTAGAGTCCATGCAGAGGACTCACACTCCAGCCTGGACAAACCTGATGTTTTCTCTCTCCCAGGTCCTCTCCCTGGGGGGTGGGAGGAGGCCATCTAAGAGCAAAAAAGGGTGGCTTCCTTCAATTCTTCAAATCACCTGTTTACCATTGGTCACCCAAACCCAGGATGAGCATCAGGGCTGGAGCACCCCTTGAACACTCCATGAATAAATGAAAGAAGAGGTTATTGAATCCCGCCGCTGTCTGAGAACTGCAGCCGGCAGTAAGAAGGAGGGCCTGTTTCAGCAGGCAGGGCCAGCCCACAGAAGCTTAGCTTAGGGTTCCAGTTTTCAAACATACCCAGAGAGCTCATCCACACAAAACCCAGTCCAAACTCCCCTAGGCACACCTCAGAGGACAGGGAGGCCTGGGTAAGGGCAGGCTGGACATGTCACCATGATGGGAGGCTGACTGGTACCTGGGTTATATCCTGGATCACTTGCTGTAAAGACAACTTCTCCTCTTGGGCGTTCCTACTAAGAGATGCCTCGTGTTCCATTAATTCTGCATGATTTGCCTCCTGAACAGGGAACAAAATGGAGCCTCTGAGCCAAACTTTCAGAGGAGGATTTATCATTTCGGGCCCCCAAATCAACCAGTCTCCTTCTGTCTCTTGTCACCCACACTTTTCCCCTGACCACACTGGAACGCTAACGGTGTCGTAGGACTCTGCGGACAATGTGATGGGGTGATTAAGAGTTCAGATTAAGGGATTAAGGGCTCCAAAGTAGGCTGTCCAGATTAGCATTCTCTCTCTGTCACTTTCTAGCCTGGTAACCTTAGGCAACTCCTTCTTTGAGCTTCCTTCTCTTTAAAATGGGAATAATTAACAGCAACTACTTCATAGATTTGTTCCCAGACTTGAATGAAAAAACTGCATGTAGGTTACTCAACACAGCGCCTGTCACAAAACAAATGTTCATTAAACGTGAGCCCTCATTGGATGAAGGATGGCTGCCGTCTCTGGACAGCAAATGGACGTGTGAGACCTAAGGCCAGAGGAACCTCTAGCCCCAAGGAAGGCCAGTAGTAAATCTGAACTCTCAAAATCTCGCTCATTCTTCCTACCTTACTGTGCTAGTGAAGACCTAAAGATAAAGATTTGCAGCTATGGGCTTTTTTGAGGTTTTTTTTGGCCTATGCAAAATCTGAACCAACATTTGTAAATTGAGAGATTTTTATAAGCTGAGAAATTCATAAAAATCTACATTTCTGGCATCTCTCAAAAAGTTAACAAATGGACCACACCAGTCCCACAGGCAGACGCTTTAACCTCTGAGCCACCAGGGAAGCCCATCACTGTTGCTATTATTGTTCAGTTGCTCAGTCGTGTCCAACTCTGTGACCCCATGGACTGCAGCAGGCCAGCCTTCCCTGTCCTTCACTATCTCCTGGAGTTTGCTCAAACTCATGTCTATCGAGTCACTGATGACATCCAACCATCTCATCCTCTGTCGCTCTCTTCTCCTGCCTTCAGTATTTCCCAGCATCAGGGTCTTTTCCAATGAGTTGGCTCTTTGCATCAGGTGGCCAAAGTATTGGAGATTCAGCTTCAGCATCAGTCCTTCCAATAAATATTCAGGACTGATTTCCTTTAGGATGGACTGGTTTGATCTCCTTGAAGTTCAAGGGACTCTCAGGAGTCTTCTCCAACATTACAGTTCAAAAGCATCAATTCTTCAGTGCTCAGCCTTCTTCATGGTCCAACTCTCACATCCATACATTGGAAAGACCATAGCTTTGACTAGACGGACCTAAGCCCTCATTCCTACATGGCAATTATTTCTTAAAGTTGAACAGTGGATGCCTCCTCCAGACAGGACAAATGTGTCTCAGGGTCCTGCAGTCCCCACTTCTCCTCTTTTTTTCCCTGTGTACTGAGATCAAGTGTCCCCTGTTGTACTAAATATGACAATATCGGAAAAATCAGAAATCTTACAGCTGAGCCTGCTTGACTCTTGGGCACGAGGACATCTGAATTTGCAAATTCCTGAACACAATGGAAGCAAAAAGGCATAAGCAAGTTTGCTTCCCAGCTGATCTCAGTTTGGATGAGAAGACTAGGGATATGCATAGCGATGGGGGTTCAGGATTCGCCTAGAGTCAAAGATACAAAAACTAGAGATGGAAGAAAACATGGAACCAAGCCAGAGGTTCTGACGTCCAACCTAAGAGAATCCCTTTGATAACATCCTTGGCAGATGTTATCATGGACTTCACTCCTTCCCAAAGAGGACTGTTAAAGTATCGAGCAGCTCTAGCTGCAGCCGAGGTCTACCTCCTGGTAACTTCTAGTCACTGGCAGGGCTTGTGGCCCCCTGGCATACATTAAAACAAACCAACTCTCTTCCCTGGTGTCAGTCCTTCAGTTACATGAAGGCAGTCATCATGTCTTCCTCAAGCCCTTCTCCGCCAGGCTACCCACTGCCATGCTCCTCAAGTGTTTCTTGTATGAGTAGGTTTTGAATCTCTCTACACATTTCCCTCCACCCTCTCCTACTTGGCCACTGCACCTCTTCACAAGTGTCCCACTCTTTCAGAAGAGGACATACTGCAAAGCTCCCCTAAGAAAGTAATAGGGATGATGCTGTTGTTGTTAAGTTCCTAGGTCGTGTCTGACTCTTTGTGACTCCATGGACAGTAGCCACCAGTCTCCTCTGTCCATGGAATCTTCCAAGCAAGGATATTGGAGTGGGTTGCCATTTCCTTCTCCAGGGGGATCTTCCTGACCCAGGGATCAAACCCACATCTCCTGCCTGCATTGCCAGGAAGATTCTTTACCACTGAGCCACTTGGGAAGCCCATAGTAGAAAGAGTAGACAGCTAATGTTTATTAATAGGTAAATGAATGAGTTAATTAATTTTCAGATGGAACCAAAATTAATTTTGTAGCTTCAGGGGATTTCATCAAGGAACATTTAACTGGTATCCTGCACTCTTTGTCCATAAAGGACAGGAACCCACAGGCCTACTCCCAACGCCTTCGCAGAACAAAGGATCACATACCAGGATCTCCATCGTCGCTCTCAGAGCCTTCACCATCTTTTCATAATCTTCATTTTGCTTCTGAGACTGGGTCAGCAGAGCAGAGAGCTCAGTCACCCTGATGAGAAGAGCACAGCACTGTCACCTGGGCACCCATGGATGTGGACAGAGCTATGCAGCACACCCCCAGCCCAACACAGACACCCCGCCTACAGGCACCCCAGAGTCCCTTGGGTGCCCCCAGCCCCTGTACTCCCTGAACACATGATGCTATAGCCTTGAACTCAGCAGGGGAAGCCAAATGCCACTCAGACACATGCAGGGATTTACCACATCTCAAGGCTGGAACACGTGTTTGGGGGCCCGAGAGCTGAAGGAAAGCCCTGGCACAGGCCCCTCCAGGCCCCACTTGATCTTGAAGTCAAGCACCCTGAAGCCAATGAGAACATCAGAATTGCCACATGGGATAGTTCCAAGGTCCCTCCAGCCCAAGGTTCTAACTCTGATAGAGGAAAAGGAGGGGCAATTTGGGAGAGATTACAGTCAACCTCCCTGATCTTAACCCCAAAGTTCAGGGAAATCACCAGGCCTCTATCACCTTTATCCTGGAGTGCACAGTACTTGGTATTATATGGGTAGCTTAACAAATATTTCTTGAATGAACTCATCCAGGAGTTTAATTTTTGTTTCAAAGTCTTCATAATTTGATTCTGCATCATCTTTAAGAGCCTGAACTCACTGTACAGCCACTCATTTAGTTATTGTATCACTAAATAAGCATTTACTAAGTGTCTACTATATGGCAGGTGAAGTGCAAAGCACTCGGTCACACAACTTGACTAAGACATTCTCTGTGCTTTCCAGTGCCTTCACAACCCAACAAAACAAACTGCAATTTACATACGCCACCGATAGGTGATGACACTACCCTAGCCATGGGGTATAAACGGACCTCTGTCCTGAGATGACTCAAATACAGCTCTTTGCTTATGTCCCTGCTCTTCCCATTTTTTTTATATTGATTTTATTACGATCCAAAAAATAAAAGAGCCTAGCCAAAAAGAGAAAAGAAAAAACTAAATAATCAATGAAATTAAAAAACTATTAATAATAGTTCTAAAGACCATGGTAGGGTACAGTAATGTAACAGGCTATTGAGGTCATTGAAGAGGTGACATTTGAACTATGCCTTAAAGGATAAGGCAGAGAGAGGAGGGAGGGAGGCATTCCAGGCCAAGGTCAGCATCTACAAAGGCAGGGAATGTGGAGGGACTTGGCTGTTCTGGGAATCACAAGTAGTTTGGTATAGAGTCACTGCCAGTTCTGTGAGTCAACAGGAGGAAAACTGAGCTGTGAGATAGTCTGAGGGCAGAGGGTAGCGACATAGCCCCAGCTGTGGCCCTGGGTTTCACACTAGACCCTCCTCTGGCACATCTCCTTCCCCTCTTGTGGGAAGAGGGCTCTTCAGGTCTCCCCCACCTGCTTGACTCCCCAAAGGAGTCGACTTTCCCCAGGCGATCCCCTCCTAGGACCCAGCCCATCTCACCGATCCTGAAGCTCTGCCTTCTCCAGATCCCCTTGACTCTTCAGCTGTATTAACTCCTGGCTCCTTTCATGGGCTTCCCTCTCCAGTTCCTGGGTCTTGGCTAGTAGCAGCATCAACTGGGATGGCTCGTTTCCATTCAGTCTCCCAGATCCATCAGACTCCCGAGATGGTGGTACTCCCACAGTCAGGCGCAGGCAAGAGGTCAACAGGGACCCCGAAAGCCTCGCGTGCTCAGCCTTGAGCTCCGTCAGGTCTCTGAGTCCAAGGAAGGAAAGAGCAGACTCCGGTAGGGACCAGGGATAGGAACGGGCATGTAGAGGTCACGCCCCAGGAAGAGTGGGTCTGGGGAAAACCATCTGAATCCAACAATTCCATCCCTCCCCACCAACTCTCCACCCCTGCCCTCCCCCCACAACCCGACCCCTCCCTTCTAAAGCAGCCCACTGTCACAAATCTGGAGTCAGCAGGGGCAAACCTTCTCCCATCTTATCCCCACACTGACCTGTCAGTGGCTGACTTCATTTCCAGAAAGTGGCGTCGGAAAGTCACCACCTCCCGCCATAGACCCAGAAGGCGACCGTGCTCCCCTTTCAGGTAGCCCTTGAAGAACTGTGTGTTCAGAAACCCAGGTCATATCAAAGGGCAGAGGACATCATTTGTCAACACAGGAGTCCTGGATCCCTCCCGACTATTGCAGGGAAGGGAAGGAGGGACTTACAGGAGACAGCTTACGAATGGGTGTCTATGTTCAGGTGATGCTGAAGTGTTTAATAAAATTAGCAGAGGGACTCAAGAGGTCAGAGGGCCTGGGATGCTATAAGGTCTTCCCTGAGCTAGATTAGAAGAGGATAAACAGTAGCTGCTCAACCAATGAGAGCTATTATCATCATCAGCACAGACTTACAATGAGGATTAAATGATACAACATATATAAATCACCTAATACAAAGCCTGGCACAGAGCAATGGCTCAAGCAACATTAGTTTCCTTTAACTGGGATCTGAAAATATCTTCCCATTCAATTTCAGTAGCTACCTCCTTGGCGTCTAGCTTGCAGACTTCCAGATGAGGGGAGTCTAAACTTTGAGATCCATTTAAAATCTGAGCAAGTCACTAATGCAGGAACGGAGCTGCTCTGAGCATCATGCTACCTGCCAGCAAAACCTCGACTGGGCAGGTAAGGACAGAATGAAGGTGACAGCCCTTCATTCAGCCCCTCAGCCCTGACAGCTCAGGGCTGAGCTGCCAGCATGAGTGCTAAGGATGGCCAGAGACTTAAACTACAGCTCAGTACCCATCCAGGTCCTGAAGGTAGCCCGTTCCTTCTGGCACTGACCAGGCCGTGCCCAACCTGCACTCCTCGCACTATTCCCACCCCGTTTCTCTTACCTCCTGCTCCATCTGCCACTGGCTCTCCTTCCTCATTAGCTCATCCCGGGCCCGGCTCCAGTCGACTGTCAATTTTTCCACATCTTCCCGAAGCGCTTTATTCACCACGTCAGCTTTTTCCATGTGCAGCCGAAGCTGGGTGTTCACCTCCGCTAGATTCTCACACCTGCACTGGGGAGGGGTAGGAGCAAGTACTAAACCAAGGTCTGAGCCAACCCCCTGGACCTCTTGGAGTAAGACGACAACCACTGGAACTTTCCACTGCCAGAGCTGGAGGGCTAAGGCTGAAGTCCTTGGTTCTAAACCATGTCAGCCCTCCAGACAGAGGTTTTCCATCAGCCTGCTCCGCCCGTCGGCCAACCACCCAGGCCAGAAAGTTGGGGCCCATCACCTCTGTTGTTCCTCTTCCAATCGGATTAGCAGCTGTTCCAGGTTTGGCTCTTCCACGCTTTCCCACCTTTGAGGGATCGGTCCCTTAGCCAGATAAAAGCAAGCCTTATTCACCTCCAAAGAGAACATCCTGCAGACCAAGTCTCTGATGCCCCCTTCTACAGCAGCCCACTTTTCTAAACTCACATTTTTATTTTTACTTTTGGCTGCGCCATGCAGCTTGCAAGATCTTAGTTCCCAGATTAGGGATCGAATCTGGGCCCTCAGTAGTGAAAGTGCAGAATCCTAGCCCCTGGACTGCCAGGGAATCCCCCTGCTTGCTTTTTATTCTTTCTCCCCTTTGTTAGCGATATGTCTCTTTTCTCAATCACTGCATCCTGCAAGTAAATCCACTGTATATCTCTCTCCAAATGTGAACCAGTGACTTCTCATGAAAGACAGCATTTGGTAGTGAAAAGAACTTTTGAGTTAAGAAGCATAAGATAACAGCTTCCAGGGATTTCCCTGGCAGTCCGGTGATTAAGATTTTGCCTTCCACTGCTGGGGGTGCAGGTTCGATCTCTGGCTGGGGAGTTAAGATCCCATATACCTCACAGCCAAAAAACTAAAAATGGAAGCAATATTGTAACAACACCAATAAAGATTAAAAAAATTTTTTTTTAATCTTTAAAAAAAAATAAACAAAATACATCTTTCACTAATGGCCTTGGCTTCTATTACACTAATCTTCAGACTTTGGGAAGTTATAACTTCTCTGATCCACAAGGTTTTCAGCTCCAAAGTGAAGGTGATATCATTCCCCTGAGAAAACTGCTTTGCAGGTAAAGTGACATAATTGTATGACAATGCCTAAGGGTGCCTACACAATGCCTACAGATTGGGACATACTAAGTCTCGGTCCTTCCCCTCCTCTGAGAGAACTCTTCTGAGGGTAACGTTAAGATGGTGCTGAGGGGAGCTAGAACAAAGGCAGATGGGTTTTTGAAAGGCAATTCGATCCTGCCCACAGCACAAATAAATCCATCTGCCACAAACACATCTTTTTTTTTTTTTCCCAAGTCTGTGAGGCACACATCTCTCCACAACGGATAAACACTGACACCTTCTGGAGGAAAAACGCATCTCTTCTCTTGGATTCCACACTCCTTCCAATCTGGTTCAGACGGTAAAGAATCCGCCTGCAGTGCAGGAGACCTGGGTTCAATCCCTGGGTCAGGAAGATCCCCTGGGAATGGCTACCTGCCCCAATATTCTTGCCTGGAGAATTCCAAGAACAGAGAAGCCTGGCGGGCTACAGTCCATGGGGTCACAAAGAGTCGGAGACGACTGAGTGACTTTCACTTTATTTCACTTCCAATCTGAAACCCTAAGTTTCTTAAAGCTGCATTTTGCCCTTAGAGAGCCCTGGGCTGGAGTCTGTCGGGGCAGGAATAGCCAGGTCCCATGAAGGTATCCGATAAAGCTCTCAGGGGACTTCCCTGGCGGTCCAGTGGCTAAGCCTCCACGCTCCCAATGCAAGGGGCCTGGGTTCAATCCCTGGTCAGAGATCTAGATCCCACATGCCTCAACTAAGAGTTCGCACGCCACAATCGAAAGATCCTGCATGCTGTAACTAAAGATTCCCCATGCTGCAACTAAAAAACAAAAAGAAAAGAAAAAGATCCTGTGTGCCATAACTAAAACCCAGTGCAGCCAAATAAATACTAAAAATATTTTTATTATTAAAATATTAAATATTTTAAAATTTTCCAAATATTAAAAAAAAGGCAAAAAGAATCTCTCAGGAGCTGATGAAAGAGCCGCTTCTACCAAACACCGCCTTACCTCTCCCCAGCCTCCCTCAGTCAGCAAACAGGGCCTAACCATACTCCCTGAGGGCCCGTGAGGAACACAGAACAGCCTCACTCACCCCAGTGGCTTCCAGCCGCTTCTCCAGCTCCTGGCACCAGCTCCGGTACTGTAACACCTGAGGCAAACGGGGCAGGACCGGGCAATGGGCCTGGCTGGTACCCATGGCCCAAAGCAGAGGTCCCCCCAGGGTCATGGGCAAACCCCTCGGTGAATCAGGGGCCAGGTGACAGGAGTGAGGGAAGGCCGTAACGTCTTACAGCTTCCGTCTGGTCATTTAATAATACATTCTCTGCAGCTCTTGTTATTGGAGAAGCAACAAGTTCGTGGGCTCAGGAACTGGCAAACCTAAGGTCAGGTCCTATTCTAGGAGAGCAAAGCTACATGACTGATGAAAGCCCCATGAAGGGCGTCTTTGAAAGGACGCGGTCAGCAGCTGGTGGAGAAGTTGGGAGCATCACAGGAGAGCTGTTTAGGTGTTGCCACCGTGTGGCTCTGGGCTCCGGCCAACCTCATCCATCTCAGCCCCCAGCCCCAGGGGTCCTCCTCTTCCCCTTCCTAAGAGAGTGGCCGCCTCACCTTGGCCTGCAGCTTCCTCACGAGAGCTGCTTGCCTCTGCTGGGCCTCCTGGGAGCTCTTCAGCTTCCTCCATGAGGCTGCCTGGTTCTCGGCCATCTGCTGCTGCAGTGCCAGCACTTGCTCTTCCAGCACCAGCTGCAGGGACCGGGGCTTCATATTGTTCAACCCAGGGCCCCCTGTCTCCATGGGGGCCCTGGACAGCAAGCCCACCGGCCCCTAAGCAGCCAGAGGCTGTTCACTCCCAGAGCAGTCTCTGAGCATCACTGTGTCACTTGGACCTCCTCTTGAGCTGGGGACCAAAGCACACATTGGAGTTGAGAGAACTGTCTAGATGACTCACATGTATTCAGCAAATACTGATAAACTCTGGCAGACTTGGATTGGACGAAGTAAATAGGTTCTTTTACTACAGGACTCCTCAGAGCTTTTAAAATACTAAGATGGACCTAATCACTACAGGGGGAGCCATGATGAGTGGCTAATCCCCAAAGTTATTGGACCATGACACAGGGACGCGTGTTTCCTGGCATGCCTTCCGAAACTCTGCACCCGACTAAGAGCTCCTAGTTTATCAGTGCATCCCTCGTGCCTGGCGCAGTGCCTAATAAACATCTGCTGAATGAATCACCAAAGGTGCTTTTAGGCTGGCTGGGGGATGGGTATAATTACAATACAGTGTGGTCTGTACAGTAATAATAGATCACAGGATAGTATGGGAAGACAACAGATGGGCATGTGACCCAACCTGGGGGACTGTGAAGGTGTGAATATCATCATCATTGTTTTGTACCTGCTAAGTCGCTTCAATCATGTCTGACTCCTTGCGACCCCATGGACTGTAGCCCGCCAGGCTCCTCTATCCATGGGATTCTCTAGGCAAGAATACTGTAGTGGGTTGCCATGCCCTCCTCCGGGGGATCTTCCTGATCATTGTTAATACTTGTTAAGTGCTTCTATGGGTCAGTCACTTTGTTAAGTGCCTTACACACACTATGTCAATTTGGCATCACAAGAATCTCAAAGCATTCCTATGACAGTTAAACATCAGTACTACTTTAACTCTTCATGCGTGGATGAGGACACTGAGGCTTATGAAAGTTAAGTCTTAGTTAAGAAACTAGAAAGATTAAACAATTTGTCCTATTTCATACAGTTGATGTTTGGTTGACTAGGGATTTGAACAAGAATTTTGACTCTCTGACACAGAATAGCAGGCATTTCGGGCAGGGGATCCAAAATAGAGAGGGAAGAAGGAACCAGCCTCAGGAGGATAGAGGAGGAGCAAACTCACCTCACCCGCCAGGAGCTGGGCCAGAACCAGGCAATGGGGGCCAGCGGGGGAGGCCAGCCTAACCAGTGACTTCAGAGAGAGCCAGGAGAGGGGAAGGCAAGATGGTCAAGAAGAGTTCGGGGTGCTCATCCAAGTTCTGTCTCTAAAGAGCTCTGTGACCTGGAGCAGCCTAGTTCCCTTTAAGGTTCCTCATCAAAAAAATGAGGGGAAAAAAAAATGACGCACCCAGCTGCATGACCTCTGAGTTTCTTAGTCCTCTAAAACAGCTAGGGCTGGCGGGGAGGTTATAGAGTTCTCTCATTTTATCAGCCCTGAGATACCCATCAGCAGGGCTGAGGAATATCTGTATTTCTAACTACCTATCAAGAAAAAGGTCTACTAGATCTGCCTTTTTGGCAGCATCAGTCTCCTAATCTGAAGAAAATGGCATATACAGCAAATGCAGATACAACATTTGCACATACAGTGGGAGTTTCAGGACCCCAAGTTCCTTTAATGCACCAAACTGTTGATTTCCCACCAATGCTACCTTCTATCAGGTCCTTCCAGATTTATTCAGGAATAACTAATCACTTTTATATGTTTTAAAATTTATATTTAATACACAGAGAGAATGTCTATATCTTATTATCTGGCTATCTTTTCCACTAATTTGTGAGTTCCTGATAAGGCAAGAGCTGACTAATTCATTTTGGTCCTTAGCCACCAGGGCTTCCCAGGTGGTGTTAGTGGTAAAAAACCTGCCTGCCAATGCAGGAGACAAAAGAGACGTGGGTTCGATCCCTGGGTCAAGGAAGATCCTTTGGAGGAGGGCACAGCAACCCAATCCAGTATTCTTGCCTGGAGAATCCCATGGACAGAGGAGCCTGGCGGGCTAGTCGACAGGGCCACACAGAGGCAGATACAACTGAAGTGACTTAGCACGAACATAGGTTGTCAATGATGCACAATGAAGAAATGCATGTGGGCCTCATTCCCGGCAGGTCTAAACCTTTAGCTAGAGGTTACAAGGTGGACTGCTGGTTCTTTTCAATCACTGTGTGGCCTGTACAATGATTTTTAAGAATTCAAATTAGATGCCAACATTTACCCTTGGGAAAATACACACAAAAGTTCATATTTCTGGTTCCTTTAGAAAATCAGAGTATCCAGTGAACCCTGACTCTCATTCCTACAAGGCCACAACCAGCTGCAGTGAAACAGCATCTGTCCCCTTTAGAGAAGGCACGCTCTTCAGTTCACCTCAGTCTTGGGCCCCTGCCTGGCTTTGCCTCTCTCTCATGTACTGATAGCAGATTTCAGTTGTCACGTCATTCTACTTGTGCTATTGTTTTTCTTACAGCAGTGTTAGAGAGGAATACTCAGCTTCCTAATTTATATCACCTCCTGAGCAACTGCAGACAGCTGAGTTTATAGAGATTCTACCAGACAGCAAGGAAACAGCATAACGTAGGAAGAGCAGAGTGGTACCAATAACAGCTTAGGGGCACCAGCACCCCAGGCTGCCTCTTCCTGGCTGACCAACTTGGTTGCTGTGCTGTGCTTAGTCTCTCAGTTGTGTCCAACTCTTAGCAACCCTCTGGACTGTAGCCTGCCAGGCTACATGGGGATTCTCCAGGCAAGAATACTGCAGTGGGTTGCCAAGCCCTCCTCCAGGGGATCCTCCCAACCCAGGGATTGAACCCAGGTCTCCTGCACTGTGGGTAGATTCTTTACTATCTGAGCCACGAGGGAAGCTAAGTCCTCCCTTTCTGCCCTTCCCTTCTGCCAACCCACCATGGCTGTGAAAAGCTGACTCAACCTGTCTCTTCTGGTTAGAGGCACAAAGCTGCTGGGAACAGCTCTTACTGCCAACATCACCAACAACAAGGGTAGCTCTCAGTTGCTTCAAGGGACCGGAAGAGCCTTTTCTCTCCTAACACTGTGGGGGCTGGGCCAGGCTTCTGCAGAGTCTCAGAGGCCCTCAAGACTCCCTTACCCTCCTCCTTTGAATCCTTTCCCTCAAAGCATTAGGCTGATCCATACGAAATTGCTGATACATGCCCTTTTTTAACCTATAAAAGATAATTTCATGTAATTCAACCTAATAATATTATATGTTGTATATATTTCTAATCATATATTTATGTATATGCATGCATGCTAAGTCGCTTCAGTCGTGTCCGACTCTGTGCGACCCTATGGACAGCAGCCCATCAGGCTCCTCTGTCCACGGGATTCTCTAGGCAAGAATACTAGAGTGGGTTGCCATTTTATACAAGCCTAATCTATAAGCAGCCCTCCCATTGTTTCTGGAATTCTATTAAATCTTCTTTTAGAATAAGGCTATTGTTAAAGTATATACACTATTTTAGAAAATGACAGTAACACTTCAATAAAGAAATGGAATTATATTAGAATTATATGATTATTTTACTTTAGCAGATAATTTAAAAATTTACAGCTATTTAAAAATTTAGTCCCAACCTCTCCTTTTACAGATAAGGAAACTGAGGCTTATGGAGATGAAGTGATTTCATTTTGATCATACTTTATTTATATGCCCCATTTACCTCACAAAATGACTTGACATTGTAGCAAATATACAATACTAACGTACAGACTGATGCTGGGAGGGATTGGGGGCAGGAGGAGAAGGGGATGACAGAGGATGAGATGGCTGGATGGCATCACTGACTCGATGGACGTGAGTCTGAGTGAACTCTGGGAGTTGGTGATGGACAGGGAGGCCTGGCGTGCTTCGATTCATGGGTCAGACCCGACTGAGCGACTGAACTGAACTGAACTGAACTGAACGTAAGATGTTACTAATAAAGGAAATTGGATGCAAGGTATATAGGAACTTGCTGTACTATGCAATTTTTCTGTAAATCCAAAATTGTTCCCCAAAATAAAGTTTATTTTAAAAATGATTTAAACAATTTTATGATTAACTCCACCACCACCAATTCCCACCCCACCCCACCCCCACTAAAACAAGAGTAAAAAGATGGAGGCAACAGAGAAAAACTACATCAGGAATTTTTCTGAAATTGAGATTTAGCTCGAGCTTCCTCAAGACACAGTCCAGCACCTTTCATTAACACACTGTCAGATCAGCCAGTGAATAAGTAAACTAGCATAGCTCCAAAAGAAAGGTAGGTTTCAATGTCTCTCAGGAAAGGAAAAGGTCAGTAGTTGGCAACAGGGAACAGGCTGACTTGCATTCAATGAGACAATGGATGTCGGTGTGCTTTGTAAACCGCAAACCATTGGATAGATGTTATCATTTCTGCAGGTAAAGGAAAAAGATTCCCTTCTTTCATAAATTAAGTTATCCTATAAACACTCATGAATTCCAGCTTAGTATCAGATAACTGGCCACAGTGATACAGAAATAAATAAGGCTAACTTCCAGCTTTTGCTAGGAACCAGATGGGGAAGGGCAGTGACCTCTGAACCTAGGGTGAAGAGTAACATAGGTTATATTTTGTCTTCTCTCATCTAGATTCTTTCAAAAAGTGATTTAAATAAACTTGAAATAGAAGCAATGCCACCTGAACTTGGAATACAGATATAAATGTTAGGAGGACTAAGCTGAGGACGGGTATTATTGAACAGGATTTGTCACTTAGAGCAAAAAAAGTAAAAACACTCGAGGCATGGACATTTTATCTCCTGAGAAAAGAAACGATATATATTTGTCCGCACAGACAATTTGTTTCTTATCCCAGAAAAAAAAAAAAAATTAGCATACAGCTCCTTATATAAATCGCATATGTTGGGGCTCTCTCTCTGTCCTCCTCCCACCTCTAAGGCTTTCCCTTTAGTCTCCTCTGCTGGTTCCTCCTCATCTCCCCACCATCTAAAGGCTGGAGGCCACATGCCATATGGCATGGCCAAAAAAATAAAACAAATAAATAAATAAATAAAAACTGAAATAGTGACTGATTAGGCCATTCAGAACCCTCCAGTGGCTAATCAAAGAGTAAAAACCACAATCACTATATTGGCTTACCCCGTCCTAAGTATTTGATCCCTGCCTCCAATTGTTTTAATTCCATTTCTTACTCCTCTCCCCTTTGCTCACATCCCTCCAGCCACACAGCCCTCCTTGATGTACCTGCTTGGAACACACCAAGCCACACACTCATCTAGGGCATCTTCTAGTTATTCTCATGATTGGCTCCCTTGCCACCTTCAGGTCTCTGTTCAAATGTCACCTTCTCAGTAAGGTATTCCCTAGCCACCCAATATAAAATACCACCACTCCTCCACACACACACAGGTATTTTTCTTTCTTTTTTTTAAATTGCCATACTATGTGCCATGTGGGAATCTCTTAGTACCCAGATCAGGTAAAGGAACCTGTGGCCCCTTCAGTGAAAACTTGGGAGTCTTGAACACTGGACTATCAGGAAAGTCCCTGGTATTTTTCTACTTAGCTTACCATGCTTTACATGTCCCTATCTGAGTATTATGTGTAATATAGCTAACACAATGCAAATTTCTCAAGAGCAAGAATATTGTTTTATTGACTGCTATATTCTCAGCTCCTGGTATATAGCAGGTACTCTTGAGGCATTTGACCAAATGAATGAATACAGGAACTCTAGGCAACACGATTCATATCAAACGTCTTGCAAAATGCTGATAGCTCTATAACCTTCTAAAGGGAAAAAATGAACAACAAAAAAGAAAGAGATCATGTAGTCTGCATAGCACTTTACTCCCTCACAACAATTGTTTGCAATCTTCATAAAAAAAGAAACCCTTTGAGAAGAAATTAGTGCCTTCATTTTATGGACAAGAAAACTAGGCTCGAAACACAGAAGGAACATAACTGGTCAGCAGTAGAGGAGACACTGAACCCCAATCTGCTTCCAAGGGCTTCCCAGGTGGAGCAGTAAAGGATCCGCCTGCCAAGAGAGGACACGGAAGAGACACAGGTTTGATCCCTGGGTCAGGAAGATCCCTTGGAGGAGGAAATGGCCACCAACTCCAGTATTCTTGCCTGGAGAATTCCATGGACAGAGAAGCCTGGCGGGCTACAGTCCATGGGGTGGCAAGGAGTCAGACACAACTGAGGACGCATGCATGCAGGCAATCTGCTTCCAACTCTGTGCCCTTCCCTTACATCATGCTTCCCCTAAGTCATGAAATATGAAATCACAATTCTGTGAGGGGCACTTTCTAAAGGATGTGAAATAATGAGTCCTGGGTCTTCAGCTCTTTGATGGAAAAGGATCAATGAAAGGCAGAATGTCCAGCAGCAGTTTCTGGCATTGGTTTGGTCATGAACTCACTCAATTCTTCTTTCTAAGCCTTCTCATGTGCATCATAACTCTGGCCTCCATAATTCATGGGCCTAAAGTGAACACCAATTTGACAGACATTTACCAAACCCAAACACAGTCTAGGAATTATCACATGCTCTGGGGAGGCATAGCCTAGAATTCATGTCCCAGCTTCATTCACTTTATTCTTTGTGGGACTCTAGGCAAATCGATGTAACAGAACCTTAGTTTCGTCATGCACAAGATGTGAAGCTATAGAACCCACCTTATGGAATTGCTCTGACGATTGAATGGGCCTTTACAGGTAATGGATTTAGTAGCACCTTTGTGACTATTCAGTAAATATTAGCTATTATTATGATCATCACGTGCTAGACCCTAGGATACAGCTGAAAAAGGCAAGGCAAAACGCCCCAACAAGTGCACGGCTGTAAAAGAGGAGGAAAAGCTAACTCGGTGCGATGTGTTCAAGAACACAGCAGCGAGCTTACTGCGACTGCAGAAAGCGGTTAGAAAGATTTCCAGGGAAGTAGTATTTAAGTTGGGTCGTGAAGAGTGAGAGTTCCAGAGTGGACCTGCCAGGTAGGACTGGACTTTCGGACAGATCACATGCAAAGCCCCAAGTGCAGAGGAAGCCGCAAAATTCTGGGATCCGGCAGCGGGACGCGCAGGAGAACACAGCGCCGCGTCTGATCACTTCGGGCTCGGGAAGATCCCTTTCTGCGCGCACTGGAGCCCAAAGTGGTGGCGGCAACAGGACGCGGACGCACCCGCCTAGGACAGGTCCCAGCCCCTCTGTGGGCCCTCAGGTTTCTCCCCGGGAATCGGAGGCCGCTGGCCAAACGAGATTCCTTAAGGCGCCCTGGGCAGGCCGATCAGTGGGCGTCGGACCGTTAACCCGGTACCTCCCGCCTTCCCTTGAGGCCCCCACCTCACCACGCTCGGCTCCTGCAGATTCCCAAGGTGCTTCTCAGCGCCAGAGCCGCCGAAGCCTCAGCTAAGGCCGGGCCGGGGGCGGGGGCCCACCGAGGGGCTGGGGCGTAGGCCCCGCCCCCCAAACTCCCGCCCTTTCGGAGGGCCCCGCCCCGCCGGGAAGCGTGCCTACGAGCGGACTGCCCCGCCTAGGGGGCCTCCGCCATGTTGAGTACTGGCAGCCGGTTTACAAGAGTGGCTTGTAGTGTCCCCTAAATGGGGACAGCTAGGGTTTCTGGATTCCAGCAAGGAAAGTTTTGGTAACAGAAATAAACTTGCCCTCAATCATACCCCTTTTGGCTTCGGGGTTACACAGTGCGCATGTGTAAGAGCGCCGGTTCTAGGTGCGCCTGCGCACTGCGCCGCCCACAAACCCGAGTACAATTAACAAATGCGTGAAGGATAAGCAAACTCGCTGCTGCGTCGCTATGCAACCTTAAGAACATGAAGCGCCAAGCAGCTTCAGGCAACACAACATTCACACCGTAGTTGCTCAATGTGGTTTGAACACGCATGGCATTGCACAGGGTTTCTTTTTGCTTGAATATCCTGCATCCGTTCGGAAAAATGCAGTTTGCTTGATTTTCTGCGTGAGCCTGACTTTGTAGAAGACTAGAAGCGTTATTCCCATAAGTTTTGTGCATAAATAATCAGTGCACTTTTCTAGCATTGTAAAATTCCATTTACCTGTCTCTCTTCTCCATTCAGTGGTTCTAAATTTCTGTGTGTGTGTGTGTGTTAGTAACTCAGTCGTGTCCTACTCTGAATCGTGGTAGCCCACCAGGATCCTCTGATCATGGGATTCTCCAGGCAAGAATACTGGAGTGGGTTGCCATTCCCTTCTCCAGGGGATCTTCCCTATCCAGGGATCCAACCCAGGACTCCCGCATTGCAGGCAGATTCTTTACCATCTCAGTCACCAGGACTTGGAAATTTTTAGTTGGAGTTAAAAAAAATAACTGGGGAACTTCTTCAAATGCAGACTCTCGGATTCTAACACTAGAGTCAGTGTTGTGAGGGAAGAAGAGATCCCAAACGTTTGACAGAGAAAAAGACTCAGTTGTGTGGGAATCAACACTGGAGAGATATTCCCCTAACAGGTTGTGTTTAAGTGTTCACTACAATATTTGGAATGTTACACACGTTAACTTAAGGGTTTTTGCACATACTTTTGCCATCTCCTGGATCAGTTTACCCCAAACTTTTGAATTAGCTGATAACATCTCCTCCTTCAGGTCTCAAACGATAATTCTTTAGCTAGATCTTCCCTGATCATGCTATTTAAAGTAATACCCTATCATTTTCTATCGCAGTTCTCTTTTCACAGTACTTTTTACTTGTTTTGGTTTACCTATTATTTTTCTCTCAGGTGGCCCTAGTGGTAAAGAGCCCGCCCACCAATGCAGGAGATGTTAAGAGACTAGGGTTCCATCCGTGGGTGGGGAAGATACCCTGGAGGAGGGCATGGCAACCCACTCCAGTATTCTTGCCTGGAGAATCATCTGGACAGAGGAGCCTGTTGGGGTACAGTTCATAGGGTCGCAAAGAGTCCAACACGACTGAAGTGACTTAGCACACACGCTCTTGAAAGCTTAAGCTTCATAAGAGTAGGAGACTGACTTATTCCTAGCATTTAACAAAGAGCCTGACACATGGTAGGTGCTAAACAAGCATCCATGGAATGAATGAAGTCAGATTCAGTGTTACAAAGGTAAATGACATAAAACCCATCAACGAACCACAGGATACACTTTAAGACCAAGAAGAATATAGGTTTCAGACTATCCAGACATAACAATAAAGGACAAATGGAATAGAGGAGTATTAAAACCAGGGCTTCCCAGGTGGCGCTAGTGGTAAAGAACCAGCCTGCCATTGCAGGAGACATAAGAGACGTGGGTTTGATCCCTGGGTTGGGAAAATCCCCTGGAGGAGGACATGGAAACCCACTCTAGTATTCTTGACTGGAGAATCCCATGGGGTGGTCCACATGGTCTCAAAGAGTCGGACACGACTGACACAAATTTAGCACACACAAGATTAAAACCAAACAGTAATCTTTGATCTTTGCAAAAGGAAATTCGTTCGTTCATTCTCTTATTCATTTACTCATTCACCCAGGAAACATTCTGAATATCTATTCTGTACTAGCATTGGATAATAATACAATGTATTAACAGCAAGTTGGAAATTGTATTAAAACATAACGAGATAGTACAAGTGGGTATTTTGTCTGGGCCAGAACAGAAAGAGGAGTTAGCTGATATATGAGAGCGGACAACATGCCTGTTAGAGATACTGTAGGCTTTGAGAGTACATCAGCCTTCAACTATCCTATCCTAAGTGCCAGGAACGTTTAGAACAGAAAAATGTGTTCAGGGAATTCCCTGGTAGTCCAGTGGTTGGTATTCCACAATTTCACTGCAGGGGGCCTGCGTTCGATCTCTGATCAAGGAACTAGGATCCCACAAACTGCATAGTGAGACTGAAAAAAACCCACAAAAACTGTTCATCTACAACACCTGAATCGCTTGGGATCCAAGAGCCCTGTAGGAAAGACTTAATCCAGCTACAATTAGAGCCTGGCCATGTTCAAACCTGTCTGATGAACTACAGTGGGGGGAAGGCCTCAAAGGAGGGTGGATTGGACAGAGAGATAACAAACCAGTTGAAAGAAAAACAACTCTGGTCCCCTCCAAGTGAACTGGGGTTCTTCCTTTGTGCCATAAATTCCATCTCTGGGGATATGCTTTATAATGTAACCCTTTTCCAGGGCTACAATGTGGATTCTGAACCCCAGACTTGCTCATTATTTATAGATATTCCCCCTACCCCATGCCAAGAGGCTGCCTGGACTGATTGACTTTCTTTCTTTTTAAAATTATATATGTGAACTTTCAAAGTGAGGGGTTAAAAAAACATATATATTTTTTTCTAATAGTCTAAAATCTATTTTAAAGTTCTTTAAAAAAAATATTTATTTGGCTGCGCCGGGTCTCAATTAGGGCACATTGGATCTTTGATTTTTGTTGTGGCATGTGGGATCAAGTTCCTTGACAAGGGATCAAACCCAGGACCTCTGCATTGGGAGCACAGAGTCTTAGCCACTGGACTACCAGAAAAATCCTTGTTTCAAAGTTCTTAAATCCTTTATCTAAGGTGTCAAGAGAATGGAGGATAGAGAGTTTGTATGGAAACATTTCTGGCTGTGAGTCCTCACCCTTCTTGGGAGATGTAATGCTCAAAACAAGTGATTGAAAGAGAGGAGTTCTAGGAGGGTTTGAGGTACCACATCCAACCCATTGCAACTGGGGAGCATAATGACTGGATCCACCTCCTGCTCAGGAAATCTATCAACAAGAGACAAGCCTGTTAACTGCTTTGGTGGCAGACTTAGGAGAGTGCTGCTATATTGGGGTTATCCTACTCTCCCAGAATGCCAGATGTGGACTAAGTAAAAGAGAGCCTCCATAGGCCTATCCTGGGTCCTCTTCAGCAGAGCCTCCTAGAGGAATAAAGGGACTCCAGACATAAGAAGACAAATGACCACTGACAGGAAGAGATGCCTTTGCTAAGAGGAGTGCAGGAGATGGGTCCAGCAGGGAACCCCTGGAGGACCCGTAAAAGTCCCCCGTGATGCTTTGTTGAATCCAGAAAGCACAAAGTCAGCTACGATACTAATTCAAAGAAGACTTTTCCCACCCCTTTCTCCATTTTCCTCTCCATGTCAACAGCCTGAGTGACTAATGTGGGCTAAGGATAACAGAGGGGAAAAGTTGAAAAATAAAACAAAAGCTAACAAACTCTAAATAATTCCCCTCTTTCTCACTGCAACCTAACTGCCTGAAGCAGCGCTGGGGGCACCAAAAGAGTATAACATCTTGTGGGACTTCCCTGATGGTGCAGTGGGTTGGAATCCACCTGCCAATGCAGGGGACACAGGTTCAATCCCTGGTCCAGGAAGATCCCACATGCTGCAGAGCAGCTAAGCCTGTGCACCACAACTACTGAGCCTATGCGCCCAGAACCTGTGCTCTGCAACACGAGAAACCTCCACAATGAGAAGCCTGAGCATCAAAACAAAGAGGAGCCCCTGCTCTCCCCAACAGAGAAAGCCTGGGCAAAGCAACGAAGACCCAGCACAACCAAAATAAATAAATAATTTTTTAAAAAGAATATTGCATCTTGTGTAGATTGTGAACAACTTGCTGCTTTCCATCAGAGTCCATTCATATATCATTAAACAAAATATTGATTAAGCACCCATAATGTGTCAAATCCTATGCTAGACTCTGGGAGAGACTGAAAGAATAATAACACATGGACTGTGCCTAAAGCCTCAGTCCACAGACTCACATGAAGGCTGGTGGGTAATGTATATTTCACAACCTACAGGGTGGTAAATTCTATAAAAAATGGAGTGGCTAACTTTGTAGAGGTGGTGACATTACAACCTGATTATGAAGGATAAATCTGCTGAGCAGACAAAGATAGGAAGGGTGTTCCAGGTAATGTGCATGAAACGGTGACATGCAAGAGCATGGATTATTGGGGAATACTGGGGGTTTCCTCTGTGCATGCCTCTGGCTGATTCTGCCTCTAGATTGGATCTTAAGAGTCTCCTTGGGTTTATAATTAGATAATAATACAGTCCTCTTCATCAAGTGGGTCTCTTCCCCTCGATCCTGACCCTGACTCAGTGGGCAGGTCTCATTCCACTCCTTTCCCTTTTCACTGACCAAGTCAAGCTCTATGTACCCACTCACTCAAGCTTGACATTTCTTTTTTTTTGGCTGCACCAGGTCTTAATTGCAGCATGTGGGATCTTCAGTCTTCATTGCAGCATACAGGATTTTTTAGTTGCAGCATGTGGGATCTATTTCCCTGACCAGGGCTCGAACCGGGGCCCCCTGCATTATGAATGCAGAGTCTTAGCCACTGGACCACCAGGGAAGTCCCAAGCTTGACATTTCTTGATGTGAGTGCCATCTGCTCACCATCATTCAGAGCCTGGGCAGTAAAAGCATGTACAGGGACAGCTCCCATAGGTCCTTTGCAGGGGACATGGGTTCAATCCCTGGTCTGAGAAGATGCCACAAGTCACAGGGCAACCGAGCCCATGTGCCATATCTACTGAGCCCATATGCCACAACTAGAGAAAGCCTGCACGCAACAGTGAAGACCCAGTCAGCCAAAAATAAATAAATAAAAATTTAAATGAGCCCGTAATTATATTCTAACCTGAGACTCTATCTGCTGCTTCAGGTGATACAGCGATTAAAACTCTAAGAATCTGGACAGGAACCAAGAGGAACATGCCAGGAAGAACACTGGACTTGGAGGCAGACACACTCCCCTGGGTTTGAACTTCTGGGCTCTGCCTTGTGTCTGGAGCAACCCACCTTCCCTCTCTGAGTCTCAAATTCTTTTGCTGGCAATGGGGATAATAACACTTACCTATTAGAGTGAAAAGTGGGAGATATAAGTAGACAAAGGGAAGGAGGAATGAGAAGAGTCTAGCAAGAATCCGAGGTTTCTGAGCTCAAGAATGGCAATGGGTTTCCAGGTCCCTAACTATTAATAGTGGTTACCTCTAGGGACAGAGATTGGAGAGCGGCCTCTTTTAATTTAACAAACTTTGGTGTTGTCTCAATTTTATTTTTTTACAAAGAGCATGATTCAAGTTTGTAATTAAATATATATTCAGTACAGGTGTTATTCTTCAATAAAAAGGTTTTTTCAAAACTTATTTTGCACAGAAAGTCATCCAGGAGGGACTTCCCTGGTGGTCCAGTGGTTAAGACTTTGCCTTCCAATGCATGGGATATGAATTTGATCTCTGCTAAGCCAATGGCACCCCACTCCAGTACTCTTGCCTGGAAAATCACATGGACGGAGGAGCCTGGTAGGCTGCAGTCTATGGGGCTGCTAAGAGTCGGACATGACTGAACGACTTCACTTTCACTTTTCTCTTTCATGAACTGGAGAAGGAAATGGCAACCCACTCCAGTGTTCTTGCCTGGAGAATCCCAGGGACAGGGCAGCCTGGTGGGCTGCCGTCTATGGGGTCACACAGAGTGGGACACGACTGAGGTGACTTAGCACCAGCAGCAGCAGGGAGTTAAAATCCCATGTGCCTCAGGCCAAAAAACCAAAACATAAAACAGAAGCAATATTGTAACAAATTCAATAAAGATTTTTTTTTTTAATTTTTAAAAAGAAAGAAACAAAGTTATCCAAGAGACTAATAAAAGTGGTTGTTTCTGAGAACAAATGAAAAAGTGGGGGTCTGAGGTGGGAGGGGGACTTCCTGTGTACTCCCTCATACTATTTGAATTTTTTTCATCATGAGTTTGTGTTACCTTTCTTTCTATTATGCATTAGTTTTTAAATTTCTAAAAATATTTTTAAATACTAAAAAGTTTTAAAATAAAATATTTTAAATAAAGAATAAAATTGAAAATGTATGGTTATTTTGGGCACCACACCCATAACAGGTAAAAATATACATACACCCAGATTAACTACCCTGCAGGGAGTGGGATAAACTGACCTGTTTCCAGATTACAGTATCTGCAGGGAGTGGAATGAATTGATCTGGCTGAAGGGCCCACAGTACTCTGACAAGGTGCAGTTCCTGAGCAGCTCAGCGGGGGGAGCCATTGAGAACTCAGTGGAGGAGAGCTCACAGGGGTGGCAGCTCCAGGGAAGTTGAACCAACACAAACCAGAATGATGATTGCAGGGAGGATTAAGTGGTTCTGCACCTGCTGGGGCTCTCTGGGCTCCCTGGATGGGGATGACCAGGTCCCACAGATTATAAGAAGCACAGATGGAGGGCCCGGGGCCCTTCTCTCAGCCAATCCTTTTCATGTAGAGTGATGCCAGGAAAAATCAATCCTTGTTTGCTGTGGGGAAGAGCACTGGATTCAGAATCATGTGTTTGAGTTGAGTCCTACCCCGATCATTTTGGGCTGTGTGATCTTGTGTCAATTACTTAATTGACTCAGTTTTCTTTTTTGTGAAGAAGGAAAATACTAACAACTCCTTTTTTTTTAAACCATGATTTATGGAGCACCTACTATATGCAGGTCACTGAAAGAAAGGTGCTCTACATGCATAAATACATTTGTTTCTTATAAGCTGTCTGTGAAGCAGATTTTCTTTACTTTCTTTTTTTAAAAGTAAGAAGTGGATTTATTTAGAGAGAAATACACTCCACAAAGTGTGGGCCATCTCAGAAAGGCAAGAGAGGCTGAAGCAGATATTTTTATACTAATTTTTACAGGCAAAGAAACAGATTTAGAGAAGTGATTTTTTTTAAAAAAAGACAGTAATTATAAGTAACATTTATGTAGTGCTTACTATGCACGAGACACTGTTCTAAGAACTTACAACAAAAATCTGTAATAACTCTGAGGCAAGAATATTATCATTAGCCTCATTTATATATGAGGAAACTGAGGCACAGAAAGATTAAATAACTGGCTTGAGATTACACAGCTGGTAAATTAGGGAGCCAGGATTTGATTGTAGGTAGTCCAGCTCTTAATTGTTAGGTTAGACAAATTTCCTGCTGAAAACTGTGCACCCAAATCCCCACTGCACTAAAAATAAAATCCACCCTCTTTTCTCTGGCTCGTGAGGCCATACTTATTGTGGTCCTGGCATGATCTGACCTCATCTCCTATCAGTACCTCTGCACTCTGTTTCAACAGCACTGGCTTCTCCTGGTTCCTCTGATATGCCAAGCATATTCATGCCTCAGGGCCTTTGAATCTGCTGTTCCTTCCACCAGGAACGATCTTCTCCCAGAAGATCTCCCTTTGTACTGCTCATTCCCTCACTAAGTCTCGAGCTCTGCTCACATATCACCCCCTCAAAGAGACATTCCTATCTAAAATAGACCTCTCGGACTTCCCTGGTGGTCCAGTGGTTAAGAGTCCACCTGCCAATGCAGGGGACATGGGTTCAATCCCTGGTCCAGGAAGATCCCAGTACTGTGGAGCACCTAAGCCTATGCACCACAACTAAGCCCACATGCCTGAAGCCTGTGCTCTGCGACAAGAGAAGCCACCTCAATGAAAAGCCCATGCACCAAAACTAGAGAGTAGCCCTCATTCACCACAATTAGAAGCTAGAGAAAGCCCATGCACAGCAACAAAGACCCAGTGCAGTCAAAAAACTAATAATAATAAATATAATAAAATAGACATCTCTTCGACTCTGCCTAATTTTTCTTCACAGCACTAGAGTTTTCTGAAGCTATACATTTATTTGCTTGTTTTTCTGTCTCTTCCACCAGAATGTGAGCACAGACTTGGGAGTCTTGTCCTTTGTTAGATATCCAGTGCTCAGGCCCAGGAATACATAAATGAATGAAAACCCTAGGTCATCCAATTGGTTCATAGCAGAGCCAGGATGTAAACTGAGTTATCTGATCTGGTAACCCAAGATTTTAGCCACTGAGCTGTGCTGAATTGATTGACTCCAAGAAATAAGAGATTCAGATAGTTTAGTATAAAATAGATAACTAATGAGAACTGACTGTATAGCACTGGGATCTCTACTCAAGGCTCTGCGGTGACCTAAGTGGGAAGGAAATCCAGGAAGAGGGGATATATGTATACATGTAGCTGATTCACTTTGCTGTACTGCAGAAACTAACAGAATGTTGTAAACCAACTATACTCCCTCCCCTCAAAAGAGACACAGGAGAGAGAGAGAGAGAGAGATTGCTTAAAGAATACAAAGCCACTTTGCAAACTGCTAAGTGCATGAAGAAAGGAAAAGATGATGATGGTAATGCTGATGATTCAGTTCACTATTGGCTCATCTGTGAAATGGGTATAAATAATGCTCTGGCCTGCCAACTTTAAGAGGATGTCTTGTGGAGTGCCCATGAGATGGATGGGGAAACAGGTATAAAAGTTAAAGGCTCTAGACAGCAGAAGGTCATTTCTATGCCAATGGCTTCCCAACATTCCTAGCCTCTACCTCGAGTTGGACATTAATATCACTGACAGGCGAGGGGGAGGTAGGGGGACATGGAGGACCGAGGGACTCTGCATCCCTGTAATTAAACATGTTGGGACTGAAGCACTGCCAGCAGCAGCATCTGGTTGTAATTACCAGAGGGGACTGAAGTGATTAGTCACCTTTATAGTGAGATCCAGATGGGTCCCCTGGGCTCCTCCCTGGAGAGGAGCAAGCTCAGAATCCCCTTTCCCTGCTCCCACCCCATTTCTGGAGTTCTCTGGTCCTCAAATAATAGGCCTGCTCCAACTCCTCCAATGTCCCCACTTGACTAAAAGCCAAGAAGACCACAATTGCCCCAACCACTCTTTCATTTCTTATGTTTCTAGAATCCAGGTTAAGAGTCTTTGGTATGGGACTTCCCTAGTGGTTCAGTGGTTAAGAATCTGCCTTGTAATGCAGGGAACATGGGTTCCATGCCTGGCTGGGGAATTAAGATCCCACATGCCATGGAGCAGCAAAGCTAAGATTGGTGCAGTCAAATAAATAAATATTAAAGAAAAAGATTCTTTGGTATAAAATGTATCAGAACAGGAATTAGACGATCAGTTCAGTTCAGTTGCTCAGTCATGTCCGACTCTTTGCAACCCCGTGAACCGCAGCATGCCAGGCCTCCCTGTCCATCACCAACTCCTGGAGTTCACCCAAACCCATGTCCATCGAGTCAGTGATGCCATCCAACCATCTCATCTTCTGTCATCCCCTTCTCCTCCTGCCCGCAATCTTTCCCATCATCAGGGTCTTTTCAAATGAGTCAGCTGTCCGCATCAGGTGGCCAAAGTATTGGAGTTTCAGCTTCAACATCAGTCCTTCCAATGAACACCCAGGACTGATCTCCTTTAGGATGGACTGGTTGGATCTCCTTGCTGTCCAAGGGACTCTCAAGAGTCTTCTCCAACACCACAGTTCAAAAGCATCAATTCTTCGGCGCTCAGCTTTCTTTATAGTCCAACTCTCACATCCATACATGACCACAGGAAAAACCATAGCCTTGACTAGATGGACCTTTATGGGCAAAGTAATGTCTCTGCTTTTCAATATGCTGTCTAGGTTGGTCATAACTTTCCTTCCAAGGAGTAAGCGTCTTTTAATTTCGTGGCTGCAATCACATTCTGCAGTGATTTTGGAGCCCAGAAGAATAAAGTCTGACACTGTTTCCACTGTTTCCCCATCTATTTCCCATGAAGTGATGGGACCGGATGCCATGATCTTAGTTTTCTGAATGTTGAGCTTTAAGCCAACTTTTTCACTCTCCTCTTTCACTTTCATCAAGAGGCTCTTTAATTCTTCTTCACTTTCTGCCATAAGGGTGGTGTCATCTGCATATCTGAGGTTATTGATATTTCTCCAGGCAATCTTGATTCCAGCTTGTGCTTCTTCCAGCCCAGGGTTTCTCATGATGTACTCTGCATATAAGTTAAATAAGCAGGGTGACAATATACAGCCTTGACGTACTCCTTTTCCTATTTGGAACCAGTCTGTTGTCCCATGTCCAGTTCTAACTGTTGCTTCCTGACCTGCATATAGGTTTCTCAAGAGGCAGGTCAAGTGGTCTGGTATTCCCATCTCTTTCAGAATTTTCCACAGTTTATTGTGATCCACACAGTCAAAGGCTTTGGCATAGTCAAGAAAGCAGAAATAGATGTTTTTCTGGAACTCTCTTTACATTTTCGATGATCCAGCAGATGTTGGCAATTAGACATTAAAGGTAATTTAATGTTTCCAAACTTCAATTTCCTCATCTGCAAAATCAGGGTACTGAGAGTGCCTTCATCACAGGTTATTATGAAGATAAATAAGATAAAAATACAGTGGGATACAAAGGCCAGAGTCTAGTTTACTTTAGTACATGGCTCAACAAATAGCAGCTATTATGATTTGCCAGGTACCAGGCTAATCACTTTTTATAATTTATGTAATTGAATCCCCACAAACACCCTGTGAGGTAGGCACTGTCATAATCCCTGATCAGAGTTTCAGAGAGGTTTAGGGGCTTCCAGAGATCACATAGGCACCCCACTCCAGTACCCTTGCCTGGAAAATCCCATGGATGGAGAAGTCTGGCGGGCTGCAGTCCATGGGGTCACTAAGAGTCGGACACGACTGAGCGACTTCCCTTTCACTTTTCACTTTCATGCATTGGAGAAGGAAATGGCAACCCACTTCAGTGTTCTTGCGTGGAGAATCCCAGGGACGGCAGAGCCTGGTGGGCTGCCATCTCTGGGGTCGCACAGAGTCGGACATGACTAAGCAACTTAGCAGCAGCAGCAGCAGAGATCACATAATGCACTAGACCATAAAGCAGAAGCAGAATTCAAAATCAGGCCTGTTTATCTCGAGCCCTGAGTCCTTATCAAGCCATATTTAGAGACATCTTTTTTTTTTTCCTTTTTTTTTTTTTTGCTGCACTGCATGGTATGTGGGTTTCCCTGACCAGGGATCAAACCTGCACCCCTTACATGGGAAACATGGAATTTTAACCACTGGACTGCCAAGGAAGTCCCAGGAACAGCTTGATGGTTTGTTTTATTCATCCCTTCATTTATTCACTCACTCAAGCTTACAAAGTACCTAATAAGTGTCAAGACAGAATCTTTCCCTATAGGGAACTCAGGAGTCTGGCAGGGAAAGCACAATATGTCTAAAAGTAACTATACCTGAAAGTAGAAAATTGTGACTTTGGTATATAAGGGCTGGTTAGAAATCCATCCATCCATATGACATGTTGAGAACCCGCTATGTGCTGGGCCCTGTACCCAGGCCTGGGAAAAATTGAAAGATAAATATGGTGTCATCTAGTCATAATCTAATGGGGTAGGCAGGTATGTAAATAAACTATTACTGCCCTAAGGAATTAGGCTATGATTTTTTAAATATGAGAAAAGGACACCGAGTAGAAGAAATGACCTGTGTCTGAGATGGGAGTGGTTTAGAGGCAGAACTGGATGATTTTGTGTGCCAAAGTGGAGACACAAAATGTGTGATGGCAATTCAGAAGTGTGTATTTTCTGGTGGAAGAGGGAAGGCTTCATGGAGGAGAGGGCAGACAAGTTGGCGCTTTTCGATGGGCAGTTTTGGGGGAGGGAGGTGGGACAGAGCAGTCTGGAAGCCAGTTCTAAGGGAATTCTCTAAGGACGGGTTGTGAAGAGGACTGAGACTGCAAGGCTGTGGGGGTGGAAAGGAGAAAGGAATGCCAGAGATGATGGCTTAAGTGGGACAAGTCAAAAGGGAAGCCAAGTGTTGTGAACCTGGGCAACTGGAGGGATAGGAAGGGATTCAGCTCTTCTTCAGGTGAAAGTGTTAGTTCCTTAGCTGTGTCCAACTCTTTCCAATCTCCTGGACTGTAGCCCGCCAAGCTCTGTGCATGGAATTCTTCAGGTAAGAGTACTGGAGTGGGTTGCCATTTCCTTCTCCAAGGGATCTTCCTGACCCAGGGACCGAACCTGGGTCTCCTGCATGGCAGGCAGATTCTTTACCATCTGAACCACCTGGGAAGCCCTCAGCTTTGCCTTTTTAAAAAAAATTTTTATCACTCAATTTTATCTGAATGGAATCATTACCCTTAATTCTTATTTTGTAAGATTTTAAGAAATACTCAATCATTTTCTACAGTATTTAACTTAGAGCTTACGTGTGCATGCTCAGTCTTGTCTGACTCTTTGCAGCCCCATGGACTGTAGCCCACCAATCTCCTTTGTCCATGGGATTTCCCAGTCAAGAATACTGGAGCGGGTTGCCACTTACTTGACCACCTCAGCTCTTCCTTAAAGCTCCTGCAAAGGAGTATCTGGCGGTGCGTTGATTCTTGGAGATGGGGAGGTGGAGATCTCCTGGCGTTTCTGACCTAGGAGCACCAGATGAAGCTTCAAGAGGCCAAATTATGCAGCTGTGCTCTGAGGATTAGTGAGGATCTGGACATATCACCATGAAAACGTTGGCTGGGCACCTGGACACCCCGGCCGTGAGTTTCATCTTCCTTCCTTCATTGAATGCTTACTGAGCTTCTACTCTGTGCCAGGTGTGCTAGGAAACCAATCTGGTGACCTCAGGGTACAAACAGATCTCTATCAGGCAGGCTCAGAGAATCTAGGGTTAAGAAGGAAGCCTAAAAAATAAATAAAATAAAGGGACTTCTCTGGGAGTCCAATGGTTAAGACTCTGCGCTGCCACTGCTGGGGGCACGGGTTTGATTTCTGGTGGGGGAACAGAGATCCCACATGCCACAAGGCAGGGCTAAAAATTAAAATTAAAGAAAGAAGGAAGCCTACCTGATGACTGCTTCTACCACTTCTATTTCTCTCACAGTCTGTTGCAGTGAAATGTTCAAAAAAGGGGTAATTGGTTCTGTTTGGGGATCTGGGAAGGCTTCCTGGAGGAGGTGAATTTTCAGCTGAAGCTCTCAGGATAAGAGGAGCTTCCTCCTGTCGTGGGAGTAAAAGGAGGATGTTCTAGGTAAAGGGAACAGTTTCCCCCGCTGAGCCAGCTGGAGTTCAGACTTCTTCCAGAGCTACTAATATCAGAAAAGCAGTGTGTGGGAAATCATTTTTTCTGCCTCCTGCAGGGGCCGCTGCTGCCCCAGGCTGGGGCTGCCACCTCTGGGACTCAGCCAGTCTCTCACAACAAAACTGAGCCTGTCTTTGCTGGGGTGGCGGTGAGGTATAGACACTCAGGACGTGTCTCCGTCCAAAGAGTGGGCTCGGGGGCGCCCCCCAAATCCTGGAGAAACCATCTGAGCTCAGTCAATGGCATTTGGGGGAGGGGTGTGGTGGGTACCGATATTTTTCTGGCTCTGGGTCACCACAAGTTTATTAAAATAAAAGAAACTGTGGGTGAATTCTGCCATCTGTGCTGCCCTCCCCCACCCCCCACACACCAACAACAGAACAGGTCCCAGACTAGATGCGAAGGTTGCTTTAAAAACACCCCAAGGACTTAACTGAAAACCACACTCTCATGCCTCTGGGGTTTGAGATCTTTGAATCCATTCCTTAGCATCTCTCCTTGGGAAGGTGGGGTGGGCCGTGATGTGGAGGTGAAGACCCCAGAGTCTGCTCCATGGGACTGAAAGTCTCCCCCACCCACCCCGCTCCACTCTAGAATCCCCCCACGGGGCTCTGTGCCAAGAGCCCCCGTGAGCCATGGCCTCAGAGGGCAGCGGTGATTTTTTTCACATAAATATATCGCACTTAAATGAGTTTAGACAGCATGACATCAGAGAGTAATTAAATTGGTTTGGGTTGGAATTCCGTTTCCAATTCCTGAGTTCAGGTTTGTAAAAGATTTTTCTGAGCACCTGCAGGCTTGTGTGTGTGTGTGTGTGTATGTGTGTGTGTGTGCGCGCGCGCGAGTGTGTGTAAGTATTTTCACTGGAAAGGATTCAAAAGTTAGCAGCATTACGCCATTCTTCCTTCTTGGAAAAATCCCTGAGCCTTATACAAGCCTCCTTCAGGCCCTCAGTCAGTTGTGCAGGAGAAAGGGGGCGGTCGGCTTTCTCCTTTCAAGAACGAGTTATTTTCAGCTGCTGACTGGAGACGGTGCACGTCTGGATAGGAGAGCATTTCCACTATGGGACTGGATACAAACACACACCCGGCAGACTTCAAGAGTCTCAGACTGAGGAGAAAGCCCTTCCTTCTGCTGCTACTGCTGCTGCCGCTGCTTTTGAGGGTCCGCTCCTTTCATGGTTTTTCCTGCCAAACCAGAGGCACCTTCGCTACTGCCGCTGTTCTCTTGGGCATCATTCAGCGGCTGGCCAGAGGATGAGACTCCCCAAACTCCTCACTCTCTTGCTTTGGCACCTGGCTTGGCTGGACCTGGAATTCATCTGCACTGTGTTGGGTGCCCCTGACTTGGGCCAGAGACCCCAGGGGGCCAGGCCAGGACTGGCCAAAGCAGAAGCCAAGGAGAGACCCCCTCTGGCCCAGAACATCTTCAGGCCAGGGGGTCACAGCTACGGTGGGGGGGCCACCAATGCCAGGGCCAAGGGGGGCACCGGGCAGACAGGAGGCCTGACACAGCCCAAGAAGGATGAACCCAAAAAGCTGCCCCCCAGATCGGGTGGCCCTGAACCCAAGCCAGGACACCCTCCCCAGACAAGGCAGGGGGCCACGCGGACGGTGACCCCAAAAGGACAGCTTCCTGGGGGGAAGGCACCCTCAAAGGCAGGCTCTGTCCCCAGTCCCTTCCTGCTGAAGAAGGCCAGGGAGCCTGGGTCCCCGCGTGAGCCCAAGGAGCCGTTCCGCCCGCCCCCCATCACGCCCCACGAGTACATGCTCTCGCTGTACAGGACGCTGTCCGATGCTGACAGAAAGGGAGGCAACAGCAGCGTGAAGTTGGAGGCTGGCCTGGCCAACACCATCACCAGCTTTATTGACAAAGGGCAAGGTGAGGGGGCGGGGTGGCTGGGGCACGGCTCAGAGGGAGGGGCATCTGCATGCATGGAGGGGGCTTTAGAGCCCAGACACTGCACTGGGGGGAGATGGTGTGTGCTTCTGGCCCAGGGTGGTATCTGGGATTAACCTCACTCACACCAGGTCCCAGACTGCTGGCATGTCAGAGCCAGAGGGCACCTGGGGATCCCCAAGTGCAATTCCTGCAAGATGTGGAGGGGGTTCCTGAAGCCTGGAAAGGAGACAAGCCCTTCTGGTTGGTGGCAGAATTGAGGACCAGCCTCTTAAACTCTTAATTACCAGGCCACACTCTGTTCTTATTGAGTTGGTCAGACTTTCTAGGCTGCATGGGGTTGTAGGTTTTCTTGGATGGCAGAGAGAGAAATGAATCTCAGATGCCCATGGTTCTGCCACTTTCCCTTCAGGCAAGGGGGCAGAGAAGGTAAGATAGGTGAAGGCAGGAAATGAGGCATCTTGGAGTCATGGAATGATCTTCAGATATATGGGGTGGGGTGGACAACAGACCTAGGGTCTAACTCACAGTGTGACCTTGGGAAAGCCCCCTCTCCCTCTGGGGTCTCAGTTTTCCCATCAGTACAACTCTATGGAGGTTGGATGTGGTGACTTCTGAGAGCCCTTCCAATATGAAAACCTTATGTCCTGTCCTAGACACAGATCATTTTTATCATGAACCCAGGAGACAATCTGCCCTCCTAGCATCACTGTCTTGGCTTGTCCCCTCAACTTGCCATGTGATTTCAGCAAGTCCTTTCCCCTCTCAGGGCCTGAGTTTATCCATAAGAGTGAAGAAGGAGGTTGACCTGATGGCTAGGGTTGCTGGAGGCTCGTATGCTCTGGTTCTGGGAGTCTTGGGACTTTGGCTGGCAGGGTGGGGGAGGGGTCAGAGAGGGGAAGAGGCTCCTCATTAGAGCTGGCGGGTGGGGGAGTGACAGAGGGCGGGGGAGGCACAGAGGCAGCGGGTCTGCTGAGGTGGGGGAGGTGGTCTGGCTGCCTGCCCAGCCAGAGAAAGCTGTGACCCCTCGGGGAATCATAAAGTAAGTCCTTGTGCCCCCCAGCTCTAAGGGAGCTTGGAGGGGAGAGATGGGGAGTTTAAAGGCCTAATTAGTCACCTTCTAGAGCAATATTATGAATGCTTCCCAATGGCAAATTGGTATTTAGGAAGGAGGGCGTGCTGATTCAGACATACCACTGAGCTTCTTGTATACACGCAGAGCCTTATGTTTGTAAATACATGGTGAATCGCATACACACACACATACACAATGTGCACACGCACACCTGACATATACACACAGAACTTTCTTACATATATACAGACACATATATTGGGTTGCCAAAAAGTTTTTTTTGTGTTTTCTGTACCATTTAATAGAAGAAATCGAAAGAACTTTTTGGCCAACCCAATACATACATACCCTTCAAACAGTCACACAAGCGCAATCATACATGCATGTAACCTGTCACTCAAATAGGCGTTGCTTTCCATACTCACATGTGGACCCAGTCATACATATACACACACAAACTGTCATTCACACACACACTCACCCACCAAGGAGAGTAAGAAGCATACACCACAAATCATTAGACTAGCCAGGAACATTGGATCATAGACCAGTTTGGTCATTAACTCGCTGTGTGACCTTAGGCAAGTCACTCTCCCTCTCTGTGCTTCATCTGTGAAACAAGAGCACTAAGATCTTCTTTAAGGCATAGTATAGTAGAAGCAGCCCAGGATCAGGCATAACAAGTTCTAGGCTGGAGTTCCAACCGTGCTTTTTGCCAGCTGGGTAACCTTGAGCAAGTTACCTAACTTCTCTGAGCCTCAGGTGCCTCCTCTGGAAAAACAGAGCAGGTCATTATAATGATCACCCTGCCTCTCTTACCAAAGAGATATCATATTGGATAGCAAATGGGAGAGAGACAGGCAGGAGGCAGTTCTAAGGCTGACGGACCTCTGCTATGCGTGTCATTGACACAGACACC
This sequence comes from Bos mutus, assembly GCF_027580195.1. Lineage (NCBI taxonomy): Eukaryota > Metazoa > Chordata > Mammalia > Artiodactyla > Bovidae > Bos > Bos mutus. The sequence goes on along the minus strand of NC_091629.1, from coordinate 49,013,052 downwards.
CAGAATCACTCAAATCCTCCACAGTCACATCTATAGGTGAACAGCCCTATTTGGTTGACTGTGTGGGAAGCTTCCTTATTTTGGAAAAGGCTCTCCATGATTTGGGTCTTGGCCTCTGTTGAAGTGGGGGAAGAGGTTAAAGAGAGCTCTCTTGGGGGAGAAGAGCCGTGGCCCTCCCCTAGGCTGTGTGGTGACTGGCTCCCTTGGTGAGGCTATGGGCAATGACTTCTGGGTGTTCTCTCTAGATGACCGAGGTCCCGCGGTCAGGAAGCAGAGGTACGTGTTTGACATTAGTGCCCTGGAGAAGGATGGGCTACTAGGGGCCGAGCTGCGGATCTTGCGGAAGAAGCCCTTGGATGCGGCCAAGCCAGTGGCCCCCGGTAGCGGGCGGGCTGCCCAGCTGAAGCTGTCCAGTTGCCCCAGCGGCCGGCAGCCGGCAGCCTTGCTGGATGTGCGTTCCGTGCCAGGCCTGGACGGCTCTGGCTGGGAGGTGTTCGACATCTGGAAGCTCTTCCGAAACTTTAAGAACTCAGCCCAGCTGTGCTTGGAGCTGGAGGCCTGGGAACGGGGCCGGGCCATGGACCTCCGTGGCCTGGGCTTTGACCGCGCCGCCCGGCAGGTCCACGAGAAAGCCCTGTTCCTGGTGTTTGGCCGCACCAAGAAACGGGACCTGTTCTTCAATGAGATCAAGGCCCGCTCCGGCCAGGATGATAAGACCGTGTATGAGTACCTGTTCAGCCAGCGGCGAAAGCGGCGGGCCCCCCTGGCCACGCGCCAGGGCAAGCGGCCTAGCAAGAACCCCAAGGCCCGCTGCAGTCGGAAGGCGCTGCATGTCAACTTCAAGGACATGGGCTGGGATGACTGGATTATCGCGCCCCTGGAGTACGAGGCTTTCCACTGCGAGGGGCTGTGTGAGTTCCCCTTGCGCTCCCACCTGGAGCCCACGAACCACGCGGTCATCCAGACCCTGATGAACTCCATGGACCCCGAGTCCACACCGCCCACCTGCTGTGTGCCCACGAGGCTGAGTCCCATCAGTATCCTGTTCATCGACTCGGCCAACAACGTGGTCTATAAGCAGTATGAAGACATGGTCGTGGAGTCTTGTGGGTGCAGGTAGCAACACTGGCCTCTGTCTTCCCGGGCGGCACGTCCCCAGGATGCTGGTCACCAGAGCCCCTCCCTGCACTCCTGGAATCACAGGGGGATCCAGAAGCTACAGCCAGGAGCATCTACGCAGCCCCCGTGAAAGGGGATGCCAGCAGCCTTGCTCAGTTGCTAAAGATCCCTTTCTATCCACAAGTCCCCCTGCCTGGGGATTTTTGCCTTCTGCTTCTCTGATTGGCAGACACAGGCCCAGGGAGACAGACTTGGAATGGGACTGAGACCCAGGGGACCTTGTTTTCCAATGAGACTCAGCCCATGACCTCTCCTTTCCTGGGCCTTCTTGACCTTGGCACTCTCTAGGGAGGCCTCTCCTTGGGAGACCCACAGGTGCCATCTCCCCCTTGTACCTGGTGACTTTCTGCCCCTGGAGGCAGATGGATGCTAATTAGGCAGGGGTGGGAAAGAAGGGGAGCGGGCTTGGGCAGGGTGAGGAGTGGGAGGCTATTAGACTGTTAGACTTAAATGTACATTGATGAGATAAAAAGCAAAACTGTGCCTAAAACTGTGGCAGATTTCTTGTCTACCCTTGGGGACCCAGCGACCCTTCAAAGAAGACTGACCCAGAGAGGGGACGTGGGCTGCCTGAAGCAGAATGGGACACAGAGCACAGGCTGAGCTGGGCCAGGGTTTCACCTCTCACCCTATTCCCGATGTTCGCCAAGAGCTCTGTCTACTCCGCTGGGGCCTGGCAACAGAGGTCGGTTTCTGCCGGGTTTCCTTTTCGACATTCCTTAGTCAAGTTTGTTGTCTCCAAAATGAATCCCTAAGTGGGAGGGAACTTGAGGATTTAATTTCCACTAAAATCATCCCCATTTCATACTCACCCTCCAGCTCATACTCAGAATCCACTGGTCACCAGTTAAAGGGGCCCTCGACCTCCTCTTCACCTATTGGGGCATCTCCTTTGTCACTGATCACTATTCCTCACGTGATCTTGCCTGCGGCCCTGCTACCCTCCAGCTTGGCACCCCTTCCACCCCTTTACCCCAGCTCTAGAAACAACTGGAACCCCTCCCCTTTCCACTATACAGGATATAGATACATAATTATCCATTAGACAAGTAAGCTCCCCATTGACCTTACCGACCTTAGACAGACCAATGCCAGACACAGCCTGACAGTGTTTCCTTCTGGGGCCTGGCCCAGAGTCAAGACCCACTTCTCTCCTCCACTAGAACCTTTGGGGAGGAGCAAGGCATGAACTCTTGGGAGGGGAGCAGGGCCCTCTGGTAGGGAAATGTGGGCACCTGAGTCCTCATTGTCAGGGCTTGGGACCAGGTTCTGCCTGGCTGAGGAGGGGGAGGACCAGAAGAGGAGAACCCAGGCTTCTGCTTCCCACCCAGGGGGCCTCAAAATTTTCCCCACCCCTCTCCAGCTGGGGCTTTGATTCCCAGGGCTCCTAGCCAAAGCTGTTTCAACAGTAAGGATGCTTGCCCAGCTCTGGGCAGATCCTGTGTCCCTTCCCTCAAGGCCTGAAACTTGGGTTGACAGATCCTGAAGCAAGAGCCCAGGGCGGGGGATGAGGGGGTGGGTAGTGTACCTTCAAGCTGCCTCCCTGGCTTGGAGGCCATTCCCTGTCCCTGAGAGGCCAGCCTGAGCCTGGAGCCTAGCCCTCCCTGGCTGGGTTTCGTTGTGTTTGGCTGGGGGGCAGGCCTGCAAGCTCTGGAAGTAAACAAAGGAGCTGCCACGGCAGACAGAGTTCTGGTGTATGTGAGAGGAGAGTGAGCCTGGAAAGGAGGTGCCAGGGAGGCCACGCGGTGGGCTGGGGACACAGAGAGAGCAGTGTAGAAGCAAGGTGGCTGGACACTCAAGGGCAGAGAGGCAGGGCCCTGATTTCCAAGACAGTACATCCCTAGTTTCTTGGAAAGTCTAAAAGATCAGAGGTCTTCCTGCCTTACCCCTATCAGAGAGGCTCATATTATCTCAGCCATGGTACTCTTCCTGCTGAAGGCCTGGGCATTGATTTGACTGTTGTGGCCCTGGCTTGATACCCTGGGAGCTTCCTCTCCCACCTCCACCTGTCCTATAATTCTCTTCCACAAAAGAACCAATCAGCCTGTGTACATTTCCCAACTAGACTGCTGTTCAGTCATTCAGTCGTGTCTGACTCTGCGACCCCGTGGACAGCAGCACACCAGGTTTCCCTGTCCTTTATCATCTCTCAGAGCTTGTGCAAATTCATGTCCATTGAGTCGATGATGCCATCCAACCATCTCATCCTCTGTTGCCCCCTTCTCTTCCTGCCTTCAATTTTTCCCAGCATCAGGGTCTTTTCCAGTAAGTCAGGTCTTCGCATCAGGTGGCCAAAGTATTGGAGCTTCAGCTTCAGCATCAGTCCTTCCAATGAATATTCAGGATTGATTCCTTTAGGATTGACTGGTTTGATCTCCTTGCAGTCCAAGGGACTCTCAAGAGTCAACACCAGAGTTCAAAAGCATCAATTCTTCGACACTCAGCCTTCTTTATGGTCCAGCTCTCACATCCATACATGACTATTGGAAAAACCGTAATTTTGACTATATGGGCCTTTGTTGGCAAAGTAATGTCTCTGCTTTTTAAAATGCTGTCTAGGTGTGTCATAGTTTTTCTTTCAAGAAGCAAGTGTCTTTTAATTTCATGGCTGCAGTCACCATCTGCCGTGATTTTGGAGCCTGAGAAAATAAAGTCTGTCACTGTTTCCATTGTTTCCCCATCTATTCGCCATGTAATGATGGGACTGAATGTTATGAGGAGCCAATCAGAGATAACTGTGGGTGGGAACAGCCCTTCCATCCTAATCTGATTTATTGAACTGCCTCCTTGGACGTTTATGGCCACCAGGCACCCACCTCGAGTCCCAGTCATAACAGGCTGCATACTTGTATAGGATATTCTCGAGCCAAGGGGTACAAGAATTATATCATTCTTTAGAGTTCACAAATACTCTGAGTCATGCTGTGGCAGCACTGATGGGCTCAAAGGGCAGCCCAGTTTCAAATTTCAAGATTTTATCACTTCAAGTTACAGGCCTTGGGCAAGTAGCCTAATTCCACCAACCTTGATTTCCTCTTTGGTGAAAAAGAAAAGAGAGGGGAAGGGTAAAACAATATACCTGTTTCATAGGGCTGTTAGGATACGAAAGACACTCAACACAGCTGGCACCAAGGTGGGATGCCACAAATATCAGCTGTTATCATAAGTGTGCCTCAGACAGTCTTGTGAAGCAGGCAGGGCAAAGAATATTACTCCTTATGCTCAGTTGTTCATTCGTGTCTGGCTCTTTGCAACCCCATAGACTGTAGCCTGCCAGGCTCCTCTGTCCATGGGATTTTTCAGGTAAGAACACTGAACAGGTTTCCATTTTCTACTCCAGAGGATCTTCCTGACCCAAGGATCAAACCTGCATCTCTTGTGTCGCCTGCATTGGCAGGCGGATTCTTTACCATTGTGCCACCTGGGAAGCCCCCGTACTACACTTGATCTTAGCCACCTCCATTTTTACAGAGGAGAAACTGACAAACCAGAGAAGTAACTGCAGGTCTCTGTATACTTTGCATCATTCTTGCTACTTTTCTGGACATCCAGTTCCACTGACCCTGGTCTTGGAAATTAATCGGATTATCTTCCTGGGATTTGGCTTCCTGGTCTTAAATGTATCTCCTTAGGGACATAGCTTGCTGTTAGTTCCTAGGGAGAAATAGCTAAGCATATAGCTTAGGACAGGGAAAATGGAAAGCCCATAGGGGAGGAAAGAGATGAGACCCCCAGCCCTCTGATGCCATTTCTTGGCTCTTTCCACATCCCTGTGCCACAGGGCCACAACAAGCTGGAGAATCAGCTTTTCTAAGGCTTGGAACACACGACCTTGGGAAGTCTGAGACTTCACTCAGCCTCACAATTGGTTCCTCTGATCGGAATATGGATGTGAGGAAGCAGAGTAGTCATATACAGTAGGAGTCAGGCTGATCTGGGTTCCAGTTCTGGTTTTACCACTTTCCAGCTGGATGACTTTGAGCAAGCTATTTAACTTCTCTGAGCCTCAGTTTTTCTAACCATAAAAGAAGGATAATAATATCAAATTTAGGGGGCTTCCCTAGTGGCTCAGTGGTAAAGAATCTGCCTGTCAATGCAGAAGACACTGGTTTGATCCCTGGTCCAGGAGGATCCCACATGCTGTGGAGCAACTAAGCCTGTACACCACAACTATTGAGTCTGCACTCTGGAGCCTGGGAGCTACAACTATTGAAGCCCTTGCTCTCTAAAGTCTGTACTCTGAAATAAGAGACGCCACCACAATGAGAAGCCTGGAGGCATCATAACTAGAGAGTAGCCTCCACTTGCTGCAACTAGAGAAAAGCCCGTGCAGCAATGAAGACCCAGGACAGCCAAAAATAAATAAAATTATTTTTTAAAATATCAAATTTTATGGGCCTTGGATTCAGGAAAGGGGCTATTCATTCATTCCATACATCTTTGATCCATCTATTCATTTATTAACCAATAAATATTTATTGAGGGTCTGCTGTGACCCAAAACTGTGCTCAGTGTTGGGATAATAATAACAACTACAACGTTTATTGAGGGTTTATTATGTACCAAGTACTGTTCTTAGCACTTTACATGAAATCTCTTATCTTACAATGCTCATGCACTCAAGTTCCATGCATGAATGAAAGATAAAGATCCCAAAGGATACTAGAATGGTAAGATAATATACTGAATCAAAGGAAATGAAATAGACAGAGGGAAAAGTCAAGTTATGCATCACAATGCATGAAACCAACGGTACATGTACAAGAACTGAAATGTGATCTCACAGTTTCTGACGGGAAAGAGACAGTGCGGTAGGTAGCCATGACTTCAGTAGAATCAGCTGAATATAATGTGGGTGCCTAAGTGCAAATACAAGTGTGGGCTTCATTAATAGACATGCACTGTACAAAACCCAAGGGAACTGTGGTTCTGCTCTGTTAGCAGGACTTGGGGAGTGTTGGGATGGTTAGTGTGAGGGAGAAGCAGAGTCAAGGATGAATCCTGTGGTTTTTAGCTTGGGAAACTGAGGGGACGGTGTGCCACTCAACAACAATGAAAAGAAAGAATACGGAAGGAGGAACAGATTTTGAGAGGAAGATAATGGGGTCAGTTTTGAACATGTCAAGTTTGAAGAAATTTTACGAGGTTGGCTTTAAAATAGCCATTGGAAAAAGAGCAATTCTTCCATGAAATGATATGTAGAAGAAAGGACATATGTATGTGATATACGCAGGTTTGTGAGCTGGGTGGTAGGAAGCTGAGTTTCTTTCTGTTGGCTTCTAATTTTTATTTCCTCTGTGAAGCAGGAGGTGAGGCCAATTGTTTACAGACAATAGGAAGGGGTCAGAGTCAAGAAATGTGAAACAAGTTCCTGGTATGGGTTAAATGGTGTCCCTCAAAAAAATATGTTAAGTGGGACTTCCCAGTGGTCCAGTGGTTAAGACTGCACACCCCCAAGGCAGGGAGCTCGGGTCTGATCCCTGGTTGGGGAACTAAGATTCCATGTGTCATGCGTCAAGACTGAAAAAATTTTAAATATATGTTAAAGTCCAACCTCCCTGCTCCTAATACGTGAATATAACCTTATCTGGAAAAAGGATCGTCACAGATGTAATCAAGTTAAGATCATCAGGGTGGGCTCTAATCCAATACGACTGGAGTACTTATAAGATGTGGGGCTTCCCTGGTGGCTCAGTGATAAAAGAATCCTCCTGAAATGCAGGAGATGTGGATTCTATCCCTGGGTCGGGAAGATCCCCTGGAGGAGGAAATGACAACCCCCTCCAGTATCCTTGCCTGGAAAATCCCATGGACAATGGAGCCTGGAGGGCTACAGTCCATATGGGTCACAAGAGTTGGACACAACTGAGCAGGCATGCATGCATTTACAAGATGAGGAGAGTCACAGAGACAGGAACAGAAGAAAGCCATGTGATGACAGAGGCACAGATTAGAGTTTTGCAAGCTGTAAACCAAGAAACACCAAGGATCCAGAGTTCCCTGATGGCCTGGTGGTTAGGATTTGGTGTTTTCACTGCAGAGGCTTAGGTTCATTGGATCCCTGGTTGGAGACTGTCGGGCATGCGGTGCAGTGCAGCCAAAATATAAAAACAAACACCTGCCCCCCCCAAAAAAAAACCCACCAAGGATTTATAGCAATGACCAGCAGCTAGGAAGAGGCAAGGTAAGATTCCCTAGAGCTTTCAGATAGAATGTGGTCCTGCCAACACCTTGATTTTGGACTCCTAGGCTCCAGAACTGGGAGATAATACATTTCCATTGTTTTAAGCCACTTGGTGTGTGTGTTGTTTGCTATGGCAGCCTTAGGAATCTAATACAGTGTTATTAATAAACTAGTTTTGGAGAAGAGAGCAGAGTTAAGCATAATAAAGGTTGGTATCCATATTTGGTGGTATCAATAGGCTCTTTGCATGGTTTTCTCCAGTAGAACTTAATAATCTAGATGCAGGCATGGAACAAATGGACAATTAGAGGCAGGAAGTCTCTCTAGATGGGGTGGGGAGAAAGACTTTTGAGCAAGGGAGTTACACTGACAAGAGACAATTAGGCAATTCAATTGACAAGACTGTATGATGTAAGCTAGACAGGAGGAAAGGGGAGAAAGTTGACAGACAACTGTGTAAAGAGGAGAGATAAAAAGCCTGGAGGTCTCAGTGGGGTAGAATGACAAATGTACTAGGAATGAATGGATGCTTAAAGAATAGGATGATGAGAGAATTCCTAGGTGGTACAATGGTTAGAAGTCTGTACTTCTACTGCAGGGGGCATAGATTCATTATCTGGTCAGGGAACTAAGATCCCACAAACCACACGGCATGACCAAAAAAATAGTGGTGAGAATTCCATTCTGGAATGGAATAAATCAAAAATTTCATAACTAATTTTGGTGGTAAAGTTCAGGAATTGGCCATGGCATTAGGCAGCTGGACATTTCACAGAAATGGATCATACTTATACAATACCCTTTAGTGACTGACTGCTTTCACTTAGCATAATGTTTTCAAGGGTCATCCATATTGAAGTATATCAGTAGTTAACTCCTTGTCGTTGCTGAGTAATAATCCATTTTCTGGATACACCACATTTTATTTATCCATTTCATCAGTTGAAGGATATTTAGGTTGTTTTTGGCTACTTTGAATAATTTTGTGATGAACATAAATATGCAAGTTATCATGTGGACATATGTTTTCCATCCCGCCTGTCCTAAATCACTTCAGTTGTGTCTAACTCTTTGCAACCCAATGGATTGTAGCACACCAGGTTCCTCTGTCCATGGGATTCTCCAGTCAAGAATACTGGAGTGGGTTGCCATTTCTCTCTCCAGGGGATCTTCCTGACCCAGGGATTGAACCCAAGTCTCTTATGTCTCCTGCACTGGCATGTGGGCTCTTTACCACTAGCATCACCCGTATGTTTTAATTTCTCTTAAATATATGCCCAAGAATTGTTAAGTTTATGTTTCTAATTTACAGGAACTGTTTTCCAAAGCAGCTGTATAGTTTCACAATCCCATGCATGAGTTATCCAGTTTGTCACATCCTTGCCAGTACCTGTATTACATATCTGCTTGATTATAGCCACTTGGTGTGATGTGAAGTGGTATCTCATTATGTTGTGTACGTGTTTCCCTAATGACGTTGATCATCTTTTCATTCGCTTATTGACCATTTGTGTATCTTCCTTGCAGAAATGTCTGTTCAAATCTTTTACTCATTTTTGACTGGGTGTTTTTTTTTTTTATTATTACTGAGTTGTATAGCTCTTTGTATACTCTGGATACAAATCCTTTATCAGATAGGTGATTTGCAAACATTTTCTCCTAATTTGTATCTTTTCACTTTCTTGATGGTATCTTTTGCAATGAATAGTTTAAATTTTCATGTAGTCCAATTTACCTAGTTTTTCTTTTGTGTGCTTTTGACGTATTTAAGGAGGTTTTGCCTAAAACAAAGTCACAAAGACTTACTCTTATGCTTTATAGCTAATTTTTTACATTTAGATCTATGATTCATTTTGAGTTAATTTCCACATGGTGTGAGATAGCAATAAAATGTCATCCTTTGGCATTGTCTTTAAAAACTGTTGTATGTGTTATACTTTCACAATCATAATATGCTAAGGGCAAGGACCAAGTTTCACTTCTTTGTATTTCCCATAAAACCAACAAGTAAAAAAATTTTTTTTTTGGCAGAAGATTTTAAGAGTGGTTTGGATGTTTTTCTTTCAATGTTAAAGGGGATTATATAGATACAGTACAAAGTCCAAACAAGACAAAGGATATAGGTGGAAAAAATATGTCTCCCTTCCAGACCTAACATCCTAGTCCCCTAACCCTCTTCCTCAGAATCAGGCACTATAACTACCACTACCAGTTTCTTGTGTATCCTTCCAGTGATTTTTCTGCAGCTATAATAACACACAGAATAGAATCTAAAGTCTTTATCATGGTCAACAAGGTTCCTCAGGATCTGGCTCCTAGGACCATCTTGTCAACCTCATCTCTTATCATACTCTTCATTATTCATTTGGCTCCAGCCAATAAGCTCCTTTTTCTTCCTTGGAAACATCAAGCATTCTCTCACGTTGGGACTTTTGTACTTGCTGTTCTCTCTGCCCAGCATGTTCTTTTACATGGGTCACTCTATCATTTCATTCATATTTTTGATCAAATTCAGTATGGCCTTACTGGATCATTCTATCTAAAACAGCACCCTATTATATTTTGTTCTTACCTTTCTTAGCAGTTACCATACCTGACATTATATTTATTTGCTTATTGCTTGTCTTCTCCACTGAAATATAATCTCCATGAGGGCAGGAACTTTGTTTTATTCTCTTTTGTATCTTCAGAATCTAGATCTGAGCCTGGATCATGGTAAATACTCAGCACATATATATTTGTAATGTAGGATTAAAAAAAACATATTTATTTGGCTGCCCTGGGTCTTTGTTGTGGCACAAGAAATCTTTAGTTGTGGCATTAGGGATCAAGTTCCCTGACCAGGGATTGAACCTGGGCCCCCTGCATTGGGATTTCCTTATTTGAGTTCAAAATCTGTCATAAAGCAGCAGGCACAATTCTCAACATCAACAACACATTGGCCCAGGAACTGCTAACAAACATACAGTGCAGTGGTGCTTCAAGAAGTTTTGCAAAGGAGAAGAGAGACTTGAAGATGAGGAGTGTAGTGGCCAGTCATCGGAAGTTGACAACAACCAGCTAAGAGCATCATTGAAGCCGATCCTCTTATAACTACATGAGAAATTGCCAAAGAACTCAATGTCAAACATTCTATCATTGTTCAGCATTTGAAGCAAATTGGAAAGGTGAAAAAGCACCCTTGGTAAGTGAGTATTTCATGAGCTGACTGCAAATCAAAAAAATCTTTGTTTTGAAGTGTTGTCTTCTATTACTCTTACGCAACAACAAAGAATCATTTCTTGATTGGATTGTGATGATCGATGAAAAGTGGATTTTATATGACAACTGGTGATGACCAGCTCAGTGGATGGACCAAGAAGAAGCTCCAAAGCATTTTCCAAAGCCAAACTTGCACCCCCCAAAAAAAAGTCACGGTCACTGTTTGGTGGTCTGCTCCTAGTTTGATTCACTACACCTTGCTGAATCCCAGCGAAACCATTACATTTGAGAAGCATGCTCAGCAAATCGATGTGATGTACCAAAAACTGCAGTGCCTGCAGCCAGCATTGGTCAACAGAATGGGCCCAGTTCTTTTCCATGACAACATCAACTGCACGTCATACAACCAACACTTCAAAAGTTGAACCAATTGTGCTACGAAGTTTTGCCTCATTCACCGTATTCACCTGACCTCTCACCAACTGACTACCACTTTTTCAACTATCTTAACAACTTTTTGCAGGGAAAATGCTTCCATAACCAGCAGGAGGCAGAAAATGCTTTTTAAGAGTTCATTGAATCCCAAGGCACAGATTTTTACTCTACAGGAATAAATAAACTTATTTCTTGTTGGCAAAAATGTATTGATTGTAATGGTTCCCACTTTGATTAATAAAGCTGTGTTTGAGTCTAGTTATAATGATTTAAAAATCACGGTCAGAAACCGCAATTACGTTTGCCCCAACCTAATATTTTCTAAGGAAACATGTATAAGTACGTGAAAACAAGCATTAAAAAAAATCTGGAAGGGAATTCAATTTTAGAGAAGGTGGAAAGTTGGGATTCAAGGTGGTGGTAAAAAGGGACTGTAGCTTTATCTGTAACATGCTAATTTTAAGAAAAGAGAGTATAAGTATAAATCTGACTTTTAATTTAAAATTAATAAATTAAAATTTATAAAGCAGAGTTACAAACTTCAACTGCTGCTACTGCTAAGTCGCTTCAGTCATGTCCGACTCTGTGCGACCCCATAGACGGCAGCCCACCAGGCTCCCCCTGTCCCTGGGATTCTCCAGGGAAGAACACTGGAGTGCGTTGCCATTTCCTTCTCCAATGCATGAAAGTGAAAAGTGAAAGTGAAGTTGCTCAGTCATGTCTGACTCTTCGAGACCCCATGGACTGCAGCCTACCAGGCTCCTCCATCCATGGGATTTTCTAGGCAAAAGTACTGGAGTGGGGTGCCAAAACTTCAACTAGATCCTCCATATTTCAGTGGCCCCTTTTTCTTTCAGTCTCTGTTAAACTTTTCTTCTTCTGAACTACAATCTCATACCATCTTCCATCCTTTGAATAGAAAATTCTGCCAAGAGAAAATAGAAGCCTTAAGAAAGGAAATTAAATATCAGCCTTTTCTCTTGTCTTCTACATCTTAGTCCATTAACTCTTATGTGAATTATTTACTTGATCTTAAACCTGGTGGCTCAGACAGTAAAGAATCTGCCTGCTATGTTGGAGATCTGGGTTTGATCCCTGGGTGTCGAAGATCCCTTGGAGAAGGAACGACTACCCACTCCAGTATTCTTGCCTGGAGAATTCCATAGTCAAAGGAGCCTGGTGAGCTACAGTCTGTGTGGTTACAAAGAGTCGGACACAGCTGAGTGACTAACACTTTCACTTTTCAAACCTGTATAGTTTTTGTATCACACTTAGATCTTTAAACTGATTAACAAGAATATCGCTGTTATCCTTTATAATATGCAGTGCCACTTGCCTAACTTCCCTGTAGGAGCACTTTGTTGTTGTTTAGTCACCAAGTCCTGTCCGACTCTGCGATCCCATGGACTGCAGCCTGCCAGGCTTCTCTGTCCATGGCATTTCCCAAGCAAGAATACTGGAGTGGGCTGTAATTTCCTTTTCTAGGGAATGTTTCTGACCCAGGGATTGAACTGGAGGCTCCCGCACTGGCAGGTGGATTCTTTACCACTGAGCCACCAGGGAAGCCCGTAGGAGCACTATACCACTGTTTTCAATTCCGAACACATAAACCACTCACTTGAGTGGAGAAAGCATATCAAGGGTAGTTTCCCATGTTATTCTCTAGTTAAGCTCCTTGTTGTTTCCTTCATAGCACTTAACACAATTTTAAACTATTTTATTTTTCTCATTGGCTTACTTTTGTGTGCCCAGCCCTCCCACCACATCTATGAGTTCCAGGAAGCCAGTATCCACACCTGTCTTAGGTCCAGCACACAATGAACTGATCATATGCCTACAGTCAATGGGTCTGTATGTTGACTGAATGAAAAGTAACATTCTGCCCCTCTGCCCCCCATAACCCTAAGAACACCCACACCTTTTCTCCTCTAATGTTCCTGGAGTACAATGAACGTAAGAGGTCTTCTGGCTAAAGCCATTCTCTCTCACCTCCGGAGGAAACGTCTTGCATCCTTGCATCTTCTATATCTTCTTCAACTTTATAATAATTTCCTATCAATACTCAAAGATGCTCCCAATTGCAACCAACCAACCAGAAACTCCTAACGTTCCTTTCTCAGGTTTCAAGTCAGCATGTGATCACCCTCTTCCCCTGAATTTCAGTACTCAGCCGTGTCCTATGTCCCTCCTTCTCCTCCGGCTCGTTTCAGGGAGTCTTAGTGTTAGGATTTCCCCAAAGATCCTGTAATTTTCAACCGCTGGTGAAAAGGTGGTAATCCTAGTGGGGACAGAGTCTGGGAAAGAGGAACTCCGACAAGAAGTTCTGAGGAGTCAGGCGGGTTAAGGAGAAAGCTACGAAAAGCCCGAGGCAGATGTCACAGAGGACTGGTGTTGCGGAGACGACTCGGGCCTCTGTGACGCTCCTGACCGAGACCAGACAGAATGGGAGGCGCGCGTTCGCGTTCCGACTGTCCAGCCGCGCGCCCGGGCCCTACCTTCTCGTGCACAGCGGGGAAAGCGCGCGCTCGTGCGCCCAGCGGCCTCTGTGCGCCTGCGCTGCGGTTGCCGGGCACCAACAGGCGAAAAGACAACCTAGCGGAGGGGTGGCGGTAGCGGAGATTCCGGAAGCCCATCCTTCACCCGGAAATGGTTGTCGAGAAACATGGCGTTGCTGGTGCGAATCCTTGTGAGTGAAGGAGTAATTATGTGCGGTCGCCCGCCGGACTCCCGGGTTGGAGTTGGAGAGGGCGGGACGGGAACAACTGGACGGAAGTGCAGGAGCGGAGTGTGTGCGGTAGCGGGGCTACTCGGCCGCCTTTCTGCGGGGAAACTGAGGCAACTTCCCACTCCCCCGACCCTCGATTTTCCCGTGTCTTCCTCATCTTTGGAGAAGGGAGGAGAGTGACTTCAGACCTAAATTTGACGAAACTTGCTTTTCCTCGGTCACCACCTGTAACTCATTCCCTTCAGGGAGAGAGAGATCCGCGTTCTAATTCCTGTTCTGTCACTAATGCACAGGGTGACCTTGGGCAAGTCACTTTAGGGCTTCAGAGTCCCTAGGCGCAGGACTTCCCTGGTGGCTCAGACGGTAAAGCGTCTTGCTTACAATGCTGGAGGCCTGGGTTCGATCCCTGGGTCAGGAAGATCCTCTGGAGAAGGAAATGGCAACCCACTCCAGTACTCTTGCCTGGAAAATCCCATGGACAGAGGAGCACGGTGGGCTATCGGAGTCGCAAAGAGTAGGATGTTGAAGGAAGGAATGAAATAAGTTAGGAAGAACTATTATACGCTTGACTAAATAACAGCCATATGGGAAGCTGCTGCATGCACCTCTTGTGGTTCAGTCCTGTCTTTCTAGTGGATTCTTACTTCTAGGAATTAAATAGAACAAAAATTAGGAGGATACAGAGCTTGGTTCCTAGTTATGGAAGGATGGGAGAGTTTATACTGTCAGCAAGTCTTTAAAAAACTGGGTCAAGGGCATTTTTTTTGTAGCAGATCTCTAGTCTTTCCCATTCTGTTGTTTTCCTCTATTTTTTTGCATTCCTGCCTCTGGCTTTCCCTTGAGTTATGATATTAGGGACACTTGTTTCTAATCTTTTTGTATGTGGCTTGTATGGACCACATTTTACTTTTGTTTCTTGTCAGCCTTGCAAAGTACAGTGTCCCCTGTTGTTCTGTAGTAAATGTTTGTTTGAAGAGTAGCTCCTTCAAACAGAAAGTCACTCACTGAAGTAATTGTTGATGCCAGGGCAGAAATTGATTTGGATCTGAGGACTGCTGAAGAAATGGCAACTAGGATGTCAGAAGTGTTTTTAAGATGGATATTTGGGGCCGGGGGCGGGGAAGATGAGAATTTTGTTGGGCTGTAGATGTGAAATGAATACCTTGACTCCTCTTGGAAGTTGGTGGCTGCCCCAGCTGAGCCTGCTGCTGAGCTTGTGCACAGTTGCAGGTTCATTCCTTCTTAGTTGGTAGCATCCATGGAAACCGCCTCTCTAACTGCTTCTATTAGTTGAATCTCCCCTCGCCCCATTTATCTCTTTCTAGTCGTCTTTTTAAGTAAAAAACCAAGACTGGATAAGGAATGTCTCTCTCACTTTATACTGTATACTGTAATTCTTTGAAGTCTTATCATGTGTTAAAGTGCAGTATGTGACAAAGCAACTTGGGACTAGAGAGTAACAGGAAACATGAAGGAAGCAGATATTTATTGATCCCTTATGCTGAAGAGGCATTTGGGTTAGGCGTGGTGAGAAATTCACAAATAAAAGGAAAATGCACCTGTCTAGGAGTCGGAACGGAGAAGGCGATGGCACCCCACTCCAGTACTCTTGCCTGGAAAATCCCATGGACAGAGGAGCCTGGTAGGCTGCGGTCCATGGGGTCGCAAAGAGTCAGATACGACTGAGTGACTTCACTTTCACTTTTCACTTTCATGCATTGGAGAAGGAAATGGCAACCCACTCCAGTGTTCTTGCCTGGAGAATCCCAGGGACGGGGGAGCCTGGTGGGCTGCCGTCTATGGGGTCACACAGAGTTGGACACGACTGAAGTGACATAGCAGCAGCAGGAGTTGGAAGGGCCTTGTTTGAAAGGTTGGCCCCATTACCAACTATGGGTATGGCCCTGAGCAAGTCAACTAATTTCTCTGAGCATCAGGTTTTCTGAAGGGTAAATTTGATAGGGTTGATCAGAAAATCAGTTGATACAAGTGATATTTTAAATGCTTTTCTTCCCTTTTATTCAGCAACTATTTTGAGTGTTAACTACATCCTGGGAACTCTCCAGTGGGCCAAAAATTGAAAACATAGACCTTATTCTCAACTGAAATATAGGTTGTAGTTGAAACAAGAAGTTGTGATTTCTCGAGCAATAATATTGATAGCTAATATTTATAGGGTGTTTGCTATGCAGTAATTACTCTTAAATACTTTACATATGTGAACTTAACTAAATCCGTATGACAGCCCTTTGAAAAGGTAGGCACTATTATCTCATTTTGCAGATTAAAAAAATCGAACCACTGAAAGGTAGTTTTCCTGGAACGTTCTCATTAGTCTCACCTTACTTTTTCCTCTTTCTGTCTTTTTGACCAGTTTTTACCCTTCTTCACCAGTGGCTTTGGGAAGGAGGAGTAAACTGAAACACTACTATTGCTGAGTAGCTCTAGCAGAGGAACTGAACATTTAAATAGTGCACTGGGACTTTCTTACGGTTTTATGAGCTGTTCTGGACATTGGTAATAATTTTTAGTTTTCTTTGACAATAGTAGAAATTGCTGAAACTACACTATTTTATATTGGCAAAGCACAAGGGTTTAAATTTCTCCACATCTTTGCTGACATTGTTATTTTCTGTTTTTTTTTTTTTTAAATTTCAGTTCAGTCGCTCAGTCATGTCCAACTCTTTGCAACCCCATGGACTGTGGCATGCCAGGCTTCCCTGTCCATCATCTACTCCCTGAGCTTGCTCAGACTCATGTCCATCAAGTCGGTGATGCCATCCAATCATCTTATACTCTGTCATCCCCTTCTCCTTCTGCCTTCAATCTTTCCCAGCATCAGGGTCTTTTCCAATGAGTCAGTTCTTTGAATCAGGTGGCTAAAGTATTGGAGCTTCAGCATCAGTCCTTACAATGAATATTCAGGATTGATTCCTTTAGGATTGACTGGTTTGATCTCCTTGCAGTCCAAGGGACTCTCAAGAGTCTTCAACACTACAGTTCAAAAGCATCAATTCTTTGACGCTCAGCCTTCTTTATGGTCCAACTCTCACATCCATACATGACTATTGGAAAAACTGTAACTTTGACTATATGGACCTTTGTTGGCAATGTAATGTCTCTGCTTTTTAATATGCTGTCTAGGTTTGTCATAGTTTTTCTTCCAAGAAGCAAGCGTCTTTTAATTTCATGGCTGCAGTCACCATCTGCCGTGATTTTGGAGCCTGAGAAAATAAAGTCACTGTTTCCATTGTTTCTCCATCTATTGCCATGGAGTGATGGGACTGGATGTCATGATTTTAGTTTTTGAACGTTGAGTTTTAAGCCAGCTTTTTCACTCTCCTTTTTTTTTTTTTTTAATCCTAGTGGCCATCATAGTGGGTATGAGATGATACTTCCTTACAGTTTTGATTTGTATTTCTCTAGTGATTACTGCTGTTAAGCATATTTCTTTTATGCGTATTGGCCTTTATGTATATCGTTGGAGAAACGTCTATTCAAGTTCTGTGCCCATTTAAAAAAATAATTAGTTATTTTTGGCTGTTCAGGGTCTTCATTGCTGCACGTGGACTTTGTCTAGCTGTGGCTGGGGGGCCTACTCTGTTGCAGAGCATGGGCTGCTTATTGCAGTGGTTTCTCTTGTGGAGCGTGGGCTCTAGGTGCACAGGCTTCAGTAGTTGGGGCACATGGGCTCAGTAGTTGTGGTTCCCAGGTTCTAGAGCACAGGCTTAATATTTGTGGCGCATGGACTTAGTTGCTCCAAGGCATGTGGGGTCTTCTGTATCAGAGATCAAACCTGTGTTCCTGCATTGGCTGGCGGATTCTTTTTTTTCTTAATGTTTTAAAATTTTATTTATTTTTGGCTGGGTCTTCACTGCTTTGCACGGTCTTTCTCTAGTTGTGGCAAGCGGAGACTACTCTAGTTGCAGTGCTTGGGCTTCTCATTGTGGTGGCTTCTTGTTGCTGAGTATGGGCTCTAGGGTGCAGGGGCTTCGGTAGTTGCCAGGGTCTAGAGCACAGGCTCTGCGGAGAAGGCAGTGGCAACCCACTCCAGTACTCTTGCCTGGAAAATCTCATGGGTGGAGGAGCCTGGTGGGCTGCTGTCTATGGGGTTGCACAGAGTCGGACATGACTGAAGTGACTTAGCGGCAGCAGCAGCAGAGCACAGGCTCAGTGGTTGTGGCTCATGGGCTTAGTTACTCCTTGGCATGTGGTATCTTCCCAGATTAGGGATCAAACCTGTGTCTCCTGCATTGGCAGGTGGATTCTTTACCACTGAGCCACTAGGAGAGCCCTGTGTCTGTTTTTTTAAATCAGGTTATTTTTTTGTTTTTGAATTGTCTGAATTCTCTATGTTTTTAGTCAGTCCATTATCAGGTATATGATTTGCAAATATTTTCTCCCAGTCCATGGGTTGCCTTTTCAGTTTACTGGTAGTGTTCTTTGATGCACAGAAGCTTTTAATTTTAATGAAGTCCAACTTAACTATTTTTTATTGTCTCTGCTTTTGGTAATATATCTATGAAATCATTGCCCAATCTAAGGTCATGAAATGTTTCCCTTATGTTTTACTGTAAGAGTTTCATAGTTTTAGACCTTATGTTTAGGTCTTAGATCCATTTTAAGTTAATTTTTATATAGGATGTAGGTTTTACTATATTTTTTTTTATTTTCTTAGTGTTTGCTCTGGGAATTACAATTAATATCTTAGTTTCTAATAATTTAAATTAAATACCAGTGTGATTTCAATAATATATAAAAATTACAATTGATATTGCTTCATTACTTCCCTCTGCCTTTGTGCCAGTATTGTCATTCAAATTACATCTTTATACATTGTGTGCACTTCAGTACAGATTTATAATTATTGTTTTATGCAGTGTCTTTTGAATTAAAAATGAAAGTGAGAAAATTATGGGCAAAATATTTATACTATTTTTAAATTTATCCAAATATTTACCTTTATTAGTGCAATTTATTTCTTCATGTGGGTTTGAGTTTCTATACTGTCAAAGGTATCATTTCAGCCTGAAGTTCTCTCTTTAGTATTTGTTGTAGGCCAGGTCTGTTGTTGACAGATTCTCTCAGTTGTTTATATAGAAATTCTTAATTTTTCCTTCACATTTGAATGATAGTTTTATTGGGTATAGAATTCTTGTTTGACATTCTCCCCTCTTCTACTTCCAACATTTTGAGTATTTCATCCCACTGCCTTTTGGCCCCCATGTTTTTTGCGAAATACAGCTATTAATATTATTGAGGATCTCATACACAATGAGTGCCTTCTCTTACTGCTTCCAAGATTTATAGCTTTCCACAACTTGATTGTGATATTTTGATTTATGAATCTCTCTGCATTTGTCCTATTTGGAGTTAGTTGAGCTTCTTGAATTTATAGATTGTTTTCCATCAAATTTTGCATATTTTCTGCCAGTATTCACATTTTTTTTTTCTGTTCTTTAAATTTCTCTCCTCTCCAGCTGACACTACCATTATACTTAATTTGGTATGTTTGATGGTATAGGTACATTTGATGGTAGCTCTCTGAGGCGCTGTTAAATTTTCTTAATTTTTTTTCTGTTTCTTGGGTGGATAATCTCAATGTATTTTTAAGGTCACTGATTCTTTCTTTTGCTCCAGTCTGCTATTAAACTTCTCTAGTGACACATTCATTTTCTTTATTTTTTTTTTTCAACTCAGGAATTTTTATTTGGCTTTTTGTAAAAATTTCTCTTTATTGATATTCTTTATTTGGTGAGATACTGTTCTCATACTTCATTTTAGTTCTTTAGACATGATTTCCTTTAGATGTTAAATTTCTTAAATAGCTGATTCAAAGTCTTTGTTTAGTTTGTCTAATGTCTAGGGTTCTTCAGGGGCAGTTTCTGTTGATTTTTTTTTTCCCCTTGTATGTATCATACTTTTTGTTTTATTGTATTTCATAACTTTTTGTTGAAAACTGAACATTTTAAATATTATGCGGCAGCTCTGGAGATTAGGACTTTCCCCAGAGTTTGCTGTTACTTTTCTGTTTAGGGACTTCTCTGGATAATTCTGTCAAGTCTGTATTCTTTGTTGTGTGCTCTCTGCTCATTTAGCTTAGTGGTCAAGTAATGATTGGATGGAGATTTCCTTAAATGTGGAACCAGTAAGTCTCTCAGTATTTGTTGAGGGGCTCTGTGTGCATTTTGGCGCATGCTTTCAATATTCTGCCGGTCATTTGACTGTTCTGCCTTAACCCTCACTTCCTGCTTGTGCGGTACCTCAGGGTCAACCGGAGATGAGAGCTTTAGGGCAGTCTCAGGTCTTTCCTTTTCTGGGTGTGTACACAGACCTGAGCATCCACATGGCCTTCAGATTCCCAGGAATGTGTCAGAGCTTTTCAAGACCCCTATGAATATCTCATTCCCTTGATTCTCCTTTAAACTTTTGGCTAGCCTATTATTTTCCCAAGTATTATCTACTGCCTCAGGCAGTCACAAAGTTAAACAGTTGCCTCTGTTTTGATGGTTGGATGGCATCATCGACTCAACGAACAAGAGTTTGTGCAAACTCCAGGAGATAGTGAAGGACAGGAAAGCCTGGCATGCTGCAGTTCATGAGGTCGCAGAGTTGGACATGACTGAGTGACTGAACAACAACAACAAACAAATAGCTCCTGGGGAGCTCCTGGGGAAAATGGTTTTCATACTGGGAGAGTTCCTCTTAGACAGATGGAATCTTCCAAGGAACTGCTAGACAGATCAAATAATTCCAGACATTTGTGAATAAGGTTTGAGGAGCTTCAAGCCCATTCAGGATTCAACTTTTCTCCAGAGAAGACTGGCTCCTTTTAATAAATATTGCTGTTTGGAAGCCAAGTTTGGATGCTATATGTAGTCATTGCAACTGGGGTTTCATTGCTTCCAGGCTTTATCAGTACAGGGGTAGGAAATACACGTATGTGTGTACATATACATGTGCTTCCCTGGAGGCTCAGTGGTAAAGAACCCGCTGACCAATGCAGGAGACACGGCTGTAATCCCTGGGTTGGGAAAGATCCCTTGGAGAAGCAAATGGCAACCCACTCCAGTATTCTTGCCCGGGAAATCCCATGGACAGAGCAGCCTGGTGGGATGTGGTCCATGGGATCACAAAAGAGTCAGACTTGGCTTAGCAGCTAAACAACAACAATATACATATACATAAATACACATATATATTGATTTCTTTATTTATCTCTCTATATTAAAAACTCATAGCAGTTACTCTAAATCCAGCCCGGGAGCACAGGGTTTATTCTGTCCTTTTGCCTTTTCATAGGTTAACTCCTTTCTCCGATAGAAACCCGACCCCTCATCCTTAACATATTTACTGATTTGCTCAAATCCTGCATTTGTGAATTTACATACTTGGTAAAATTTATTTGTAACCCAAATCAATACTTGTGCTTTTGCAGTTATTTGTGGATATGTGCAGAGGGGTGAAAAATTTGACTGTAACTTTCGTATTACTAGCTGAAGTGATACTTTGACTTTCTGTTTCAGCTCTTATACTGTAAACAGATATCCTTCTCATAGTCTATTTAGTGACTTTTTTTTTTTTCATTTTTGTGCTTTTGTTCCTGATTTGCCTGTGTAAAATACATCCCACATGTAGTGCTAAAGTGCTGTCTAGTATTGCTAAGTGCAAGAAGGCTGTGATGTTTCTTATGGAGAAAATTCCTATGTTAGAGAAGTTTTATTCAGGAGTGAGTTATACTTCTGTTCGCCGTGAGTTCAATGTTAGTGAACCAACGTATTTGACATAATGAATTAACATGTATTAAATAAGGTGTCTTTAAACAGAAACACATAAAACAAGATCAAATATTGATTGGCTGATGAAAACGTTGTGACCAGAGGCTTGCAGGAACCTAATTCTGTATTTCTCCTGGGAGCAGTGTTTCAGTGTTTGCTAACTCTGTGTTCACTTTGTAAAACGTAACTATGGGGAGTAGGAGAATCCACTATCTGTAAAGTCTTTTCACAGCTCATGAGTGAGCAAAGTAAAATACTGTGTGTCTTTAAAACCACATGAAGAAACAGTTTGTGGGTTGATTAAAGTGTAGTCAGAAAAAGAGCTAATGTGTCAGAATATTTTGAAATACAATGTAAAATCACCTGCAAATTGCAAATATACAAGAAATGCAAACATAAAACCTATCTTCAAAATTTTGGTTTTGAAATGTTGATGACACAAAAGGATGATAAAACCAGTTCCCACTTACAATGGTATTTATACTATCCTAAGTTAAAATAATAATTTTAAACCACTGGAACTTTTTTCTGAACTTAAGAGAATTGAAGTTTGCTAATTGTTGTAGACCTGCTGTATTAGTACCTATAAGAGGATGATCGGTACTCCACAGATTTATATATTTATAAATGAAGTGTTGGGAGAGATGGGAAGGGAAAAGGACTTAGTAGAGTCCTTTTCCCAGTAGAACCAGAATTTGGCATCTAGGTTGAAGCAAATGAGCTCATGGTTTGGGTAGAAGTGAAGAAGAGAGTCTCAGAGGAATAGACTACACAGGGATTAGCTTGTGTGGAGAGGAGCAGTAATTCTCAAAGCAGGGAATATGAGTCAGGTTTTGGAACTGCTGAGTGGAGAATGCAGGGCAGGATATGTAAATATATTGATGGGTCTAGAAGAGTCCAGTTGGTAAAGATCAGGTGTTTGACTACAGAGGTACTTGCAGGCACTGCAGGCTTCTGAGAAAGGGAATTCCAGGTTCAAAACAGTATTTTAAGAAAATGGTTCTTGCTGCTGTGATAATTTGCTGGGGAAAGAGGAGTTTCTTACACAATCCAGTAACAGTTATTAATAGCAGTAATGAAGCGTTTGTGTGTGTGTTTTAGTGTTACTTAAGTGCTTTTACAAGTGGTCCTTGGGATACTCCTGTGAGGTAGCTTTTATTATTACCACTTTAAAAGAAAAATTATTTATTTGGCTGTGTCGGATCTTAGTTGTGGCAGGCGGGATCTTTCATTCTGCATGTAGGCAGGCTTCTCTCTAGTTGCAGCTTGCAGGCTTGCATGGTCTCAGTATTTGTGGCGCATGGGCTTATTTGCCCCATGGTATTTGGATTCTTAGTTCCCCGACCAGGGATCGAACCCAAGTCCCCTGCATTGCAAGGCAGATTTTTAACCACTGGACCACCAGGGAAGTCCCTATTTTCACTTTTACATAGGGGAAATGGAGGTCCAGAGTGTTAAGTGACAGGTTCATGGTCACATAGCTATTTAATGGTAGGCTTGCAATTCAGACACCTCAGTTTCAATAGGATTTGGACAAATAACTACTGTTATAGGATTAGAGAAGGAAAGGACAGAGCTGATTGCTCTTTTCTTCTAATAAGTAGTATTGGCATGAGACCAAATGGAATCAAATATTAGAGAAAATTTTGTTGATGTTGGAAAACATATGATGAAATTCTTCAGAAACTCTGAAAATTTGCATTGTTCCTACTTGTAATTTCCTCTTACCCTTTCCTCTCCCTGTGTTTGGGCCTGAATCTGCTGAAGTTTCATCTTACCACATATTTACATTTTTAGGAAAGGAACTGTCTGACACTGAATGATCTGGTAAATGTGTCAGCTATTAGAAAACAAGAAGCCAATAATTGTATCTCATTTGAAAACGATTCCAGCAGGTGAAACCTCTGCTGAAATAAAATTCTGTTTTTAAGCTTTAATTTTCATTTGAAACATAAGTTGCTGTGAGTAGCCTATTAGAAACAGTTACACAGTTTTAGAAATGAGATACTTTGGAAAGCATCTCTAGGTTTAAAATTCTTAACATCTTTTTCCCCGTTACCCCTGGCCCTTCCTGCCTACTCATGAGGAAATGGAGATTCATCTTCAAGGTAATATTTTATTGAGTTGGACATATTGCAAAGTATATTTTTCCCCTTAAAATCCTGAAAGGTAGGGATTTTCATTTATTTTATAGAAGAGGCAGTGAAGACTCATAGTTCACTGACAGTGGAGCTGTGAGTCAAATCAGTGCTTTCTAAGTATAGGACTCTTCCCATAGTATTATGCTGTATTTTAATTGGTTCAAGACTAGGTCACAGAGTGTTAGAGCTAGGACTTTGGAGATATTTCCTTTACCTTTTCATTCCATAAACGAGCTTGAATCCAGGAATTGGGCTGCTTGGATTCAAAGCTTAATCCCATCATTTATTAACCATATGATCTTGGGAAGTTACTTATCCTATCCTTACTTCCATTTCTTTATCCATATACGTGGGATAGTAACAGTAGTAACATGGATTTGATCCCTAGTCCAGGAAGATCCCTGGAGAAGGAAATGGCAACCCACTCCAATATTCTTGCCTGGAAAATCCCATGGTCAGATGAGCCTGACAGGCTACAATTCATGGGGTTGCAAAAGAGTCAGATACAACTCAGAGACTAAACAGCAACAATAAATATTACTAATGATTGTTAAGAGGAAAATGAGCATCATAGAGGTTTCAGTCAGTTCAGTTCAGTTGCTCAGTTGTGTCCGACTCTTTGCGACCCCATGAATTGCAGCACGCCAGGCCACCCTGTCCATCACCAACTCCCAGAGCTTACCCAGACTCATGTCCATTGAGCCAATGATGCCATTCAGCCATCTCATCCTCTGTCATCCCCTTCTCCTCCTGCCCCCAATCCCTCCCAGCATCAGGGTCTTTTCCAATGAGTTAACTCTTCACATGAGGCGGCGAAAGTATTGGAGTTTCAGCTTCAGCATCAGTCCTTCCAATGAACACCTAGGACTGATCTCCTTTAGAATGGACTGGTTGGATCTCCTTGCAGTCCAAGGGACTTCCAAGAGTCTTCTCCAACACCACAGTTCAGAAGCATCAATTCTTCGGCGCTCAGCTTTTTTCACAGTCCAACTCTCACATCCATGCATGACCACTGGAAAAACCATAGCCTTGACTAGACAGACCTTTGTTGGCAAAGTAATGTCTCTGCTTTTGAATATGCTATCTAGGTTGGTCATAACTTTCCTTCCAAGGAGTAAGTGTCTTTTAATTTCATGGCTGCAGTCACCATCTGCAGTGATGTTGGAGCCCCAAAAAATAAAGTCTGACACTGTTTCCACTGTTTCCCCATCTATTTGCCATAAAGTGATGGGACCAGATGCCATGATCTTAGTTTTCTGAATGTTGAGCTTTAAGCCAACTTTTTCACTCTCCTCTTTCACTTTTATCGAGAGGCTTTTTAGTTCCTCTTAACTTTCTGCCATAAGGGTGGTGTCATCTGCATATCTGAGGTTATTGATATTTCTCCTGGTAATCTTGATTTCAGCTTGTGCTTCTTCCAGCCCAGTGTTTCTCATGATGTACTCTGCATAGAAGTTAAATAAGCAGGGTGACAATATACAGCCTTGACGTATTCTTTTTCCTATTTGGAACCAGTCTGTTGTTCCATGTCCAGTTCTAACTGTTGCTTCCTGACCTGCTACTTCTAAAGATTACATTAAAGTAGCTGAGTTTAAACTAGAATCTGGTTCTTTGACTCCTAGTATTGTAGTTGATGGGGCTTCACAGGTGGCACAGAGGTAAAGAATCTGCCTGCCAATGCAGGGGACGTGGGTTTGATCCCTGGGTCGAGAAGATCCCCTGGAGTAGGAAATGGTAACTCATTCCAGTTTTCTTGCCTGGAAAATTCCATAGACAGAGGAGCCTGGCTGGCTACAGTCCCATGGGATCGCAGAGAGCTGAATGACTGAACAACTGAGCTCACACACACAGGCACACACATTGTAATTGATGCTTGGCAAAGTGTTTTCAGTTTGTGTATCCACTCTTCATTATGGCCCTGTCAGGTCTACAGGTCATGTGAGAGAAACCCTTGGATTCCCCGGAGTTGGTTCCTAGAATAGAGATTTCCAGTGCTGTGTACAGGGATGCCATTTATACAGTGGATTGCATTTCAGATTCATAAAATAAAGCATTCTTCTCATTGAGCAAGATAGAGCTCCTCCTTTCTCCAGTCGAACCTTTCACTTTAGTCCAGAGACCTTTTTGAGGTCAGTTAATGCCAGAGGGGAAAATTGGACCTCACTCATAGCTCTAACAGCCATTTAGTATCCCTTTGTCTTGGAAGTCAAGTTGCCCAAGTATATTTTCCCACCCTAAAAATTTAAGCCCTAGTTTCTTCATCCTTTTGGGGATAATGGTAATGCCAGCACTGTTTCATGTAAAGGGATTTTATGAAGAGCAGATAAATCAGTATTTATGGAAAGGAATCACAAACTAAATGATAAGCTAACTGTAAAATGCCTGAAGTAGGTTTATTTTGTTACTGTTCTAAGAGGAAGCTCATGTCCTACAGTTTGAGTCAGCTCTTATCAGAATCCTTTTAGTTTGTGGTAGGCAGGGGTGCATTTTTGGAGAGATGAGCATGGGCAGCCTTGGTCCTGGTCCTGTTTTGAAAGTTCTCCTTTCATTTGCCCTGTTCTAGAAGGATTTCTAGACTTAGATACACTCTTTGCCTTCTACACATGGAGTCTGATACAGATTCCTGACTATGTTTTTCTTTCTCTAGAGGAACCAGATTAGTATCTCCCAGTGGGTTCCAGGATGCAGCCGATTGCTACTTGCATCTCGTACACAGGGACAGCAGGGCAGGACTCTGTCTGGTACTTTCCAGGTAAGATTTGTTGTTCCTTTGCTTGCTATGAAAAAACCTTAGTGTGAATGTGCAAATGTCATGTATTTATAGATTG
The DNA here is from genome assembly GCF_027580195.1 of Bos mutus. NCBI lineage: Eukaryota > Metazoa > Chordata > Mammalia > Artiodactyla > Bovidae > Bos > Bos mutus. The sequence continues at coordinate 48,986,581 of NC_091629.1, read as the reverse complement.
ACCAACCAAATTGTGTGATGGAAAAACCTCATGAGACCACTTCTGGGCCTCTGTGGTGCCAGCTCAGGACTGATCCTTACTGTATGGTGTCTAGGGCGTGGCTTCTAAATACCCCAGTGGTGGAACTTAGCCTAGGATACCATGGTACAGTCTGATGATTTTTACTGTTGGGAGTGTTTCCAGGTATTCATCTGAGAGTTAACCTTTCTTCAGTTTTCTTCTTGTAGCCACTTTTACCTGGAGTAAGAAAATGTTTCTTTTTTTCCTTTTTATGAACATGAAATTAGAGGAACAATTATTTGAGGCCTTAGTTTACCACTGATCACCTGATCCATTAAAATGTAGTCTACTTTGGACCCTCATTGAGGATTTCTTTTCCTGATTTTTGCTAAGTATACAAATAATTCAATAATAAAGGTAATAAAAATCACCCATGACTTCAAACCTGAAAACATCTGCTGGTCCTTTTCCAGTCTTTGAGTATGTGTGTGTACGCTAATTTTTTCCTTAGGTACCTGAACAAATATCTACAGAATTTTATGTTCTGGTGCTTTTTCACATATTAGAGCAGACATTATTCATGTTTTAGACATATTCCATAATTAATTTTCGAAATGACTACATGTTATTCTATTTATTTAGCCTTTATTTATGTTAAAATTATTTCTAATTTTTTTGCCATAGTAGACTTTAATGTGGTTACCATTTTCTTGCTGTATAGTTTTTCTTATTTTAAATTATTTATTAAGGATAAACTAGCAGAGTACACCCTAGGTCAAAGGGTGTGAGGAATTTTCCTTTCCAAAAAGTTTTAATTTATACTGCCACCAGCAATGTTTATATAACTAGTTTTTCATCATTACTTCCCCTAAATTGTTTTCTTTTTTTTTTTTAATTTATTTATCTTCTGTCTCGGGTCTTAGTTGCATCATGCGGGATCTTTGTTGCTGTGCATAGACCCTCCGGTTGTGGCTTGTGGGCTTAGTTGCCCTGAGGCATGTGGGGTCTTAGTTTCCTGACCAGGGTTCGAACCCACGTCCCCTGCGTTGAAAGGCAGAACCACTGGACCACCAGGGAAGTCCCTACATTGGATGTTTTTTAAAAATTTAAACTAATTGGGTAGAAAATATTACTTTGTTTTGCTTAGCATTTCTTTATCAGGGTTAAACATTTTTCTGTGTTTATCAGTTGTATTCTGGTTTGTAAAAACTGTATGCATTTATCATTTCTTCATTTATCTACTGGGAATTTATTTTTATTACCAACTTACGTAAATTCCTTTTGTAGCCATTGATCTTCTTCATATTGAATGCAATGAAAATTTATTTTTGATGTATAAATTATATACTATGCAATTTATATTAATATGTTAAAATATTTAAAATGCAGAGTAATTCCCTTCAATTAGTATATAAGTCTTGCCCTTCTGAGAATGTCTTGTTTGTCCCTGTATTTCCTGGGCTTCTCACTGAGTCTGGCACAGAAGAGGCAATAAATGAATGAATGAAGAATATATTTGTGCAGAAGAGGGGTCTGTTTTAGATAGTCAGGTAGCTGTTTCTTTTCAGAAGTTTTTGGGCTGTGTTCTGCTTTTGTCTTTGTATGCATTGAAAAATTATTTATTTTTGGCTGGGCCGGGTCTTCATTGCTGCCTGGGCTTTTATCTAGTTGCAGAGACCAGGGGCTACTCTCTAGTTGGGGCGCCTGGGCTTCTCTTAGTTGCAGAGTGCAGGTTCTAGAGCAGGCAGCTTCATTAGCTACGGCACTGGGGCTCAGTAGTTGTGGCGATGGGCTTAGTTGCCCTGAGGCAAGTGGAATCTTCCTAGACCAGGGACTGAACCTGTGTTCCCTGCGTTGGCAGGGAGATTTTTAACCACTGGACCACGAGGGAAGTCCTAGAAAATTTTAATAGAATTTGTCCTGTAGCTTTAAGTCGTTTGTAAATAATGTGTGCATAGAAGGTGGAAGGGGGAGCTCATTCTATCAGTCTCTGACTTGGGCCTCATTCTTTGAATCAATAAACATTTCTTGGGTACCTAATACATACCAGGTACTGTACTAGGTTCTCGGACAGCATTATAGCAAGGCATCCATGTAAATAACTTGTAGTTGTTTATCTCATACTGACAAAATGTAATTTCAGCCATTGTAAATAAACTGGACATTTTGTCATGTTGACCGTACCTTGCTGGTACATCTTCCCAGTTTTGAATTCTGGTTGGAAAACTCTGCCTCAGAATGACATCCTCAGGCGCATGTCCGAGAGGGAGGCAGATTTGGCTCAGAATGAGGAAGAACCTTGTGTTAACTAAAATTGTGGTGTAATGGAATGTGTTGGCTATATTTGGCAAAGTAAATTTACTCTTACTGGAAATATTCAAGCAATGATTGGAAGACTGTGTTAGGGGCATGACATAAAAGTATCTTTCATTGGGTGAATGGTAGTATCAGAAGATCTCTAAGGTAATGTCCATTGCTATAATCCTGTTATTGTTTTCAAAAGGCTAGGGATGTTGGATTCTCAACTATCTTTTCTAAATAACCTCTTGAAGTTCTATCATACTTTGATGAGTCTACTTAAAAATTTTTTTTAAATTTTGAAATAAACTTATAAAAAAGTGATAAAAAGAGTAGTGTTCCCATATATCCTTCATCTAGCTTCCTTTAATGTTAACATCTTATGTGACCATAGTGCAGTTATTGAAACCAGGAAGTCAACATTGATGTAATGCTATTAAATAATCTGTATACCTATTCCAGTCTTTTCCCCCCATTAATTCCTTTTTTGGTTCTTGGTTTGGGTTTGTCTAATATTTTCTTAAAATTAGATTAAGCCTATGCATTTTTGGAAAAAGTGACATTGTTTCCTTCTCAGTGTGCCATATCAGGGGATACATGATGCCAATATGTCTTATTACTGGTGATGTTAACCTTGGTCACTTGGTTATTAATTAAAGTCACTGTTTTCCCCTTTGTAATTAGTGTCTTGTGAGAAGATACTTTAAGATGGTACATATTTCTTATACTTTTTTGCTCATTACTTTTAGCGTCCATTGATGGTTCTTTTTTTTAATGGTATGTAATAATTACTTTAAAAATTATGATAAAATACGCATAACAAAGTTACCACCATTTTTAAGTATGCAATTCAGTAGTGTAAAATATAGTCACATTGTTAAACAGTATATATCTAGAGATTTTTCATCTTCTAAAACTGAAAGTGTATACCCCTGCCTGCCATTGGCAACCACCTTTCCAGTTTTCTGTTTCTATGATTTTGACTGCTTTAATGCTACCTGTGGGGCTTCCCAGGTGTCGCTAGTGCTAAAGAACCTGCCTGCCAATACAAGAGACACAAGAGATGTGGGTTTGATCCCTGGGTTGGCCCTGGAGTAGGAAATGGCAACCCACTCCAGTATTCTTGCCTGGAAAATTCCATGGACGGAAGAGCCTGGCAGGCTACAGTCCAGGGGGTCACAAAAGAGTCAGACACTGAGTACAATGCTACGTATGAGTGGAATCATACAGTATTTGTCTTTTTGTTACTTATTTTGCTTGGCATTATGTCTTCAAAGTTCATTTGTGTTATAGCGTGTGATAAGATTTTTTTTAAAGCTGTATAATATTCCATTGTATTTATATATTACAGTTTCTTTATCCATTGTTCTGTCAGTGGGCATTTGGATTACTTCCACATCTTGGCTATTGTGAAAAATGCTTCAGTGAAGATAAGTGTGCAAATATCTTTTCCAGCTCCTGCTTTTAATTTTTTTTTTTTTATATTTAGCTAGAAGTGGTATTGCTGTATCATGTGATAATTCTATTTATGGTTCTTGACTGCAGTAGTCATTACTGTGGTGTTTGCTTGATGGTCATTTTCTAATTCCATCAATACCTACTCCATTTGTTGACTGGAATTCTCCTGTAATGATGAGCTGTCACTTCCTCTCCACTTATTTGTTTATTCAATTATTTTGTTTGTATCAGTATGAGCTAATGGATATTTATTCTGTGAGTTATAATCTATTCTCATTATTTATTTTGTCGATCAAATTGTCCCATGTTTGGCCGTTGAGAGCTTCTTCAAGTTCTTTTCTACATTCCTTCAGTTTTTGAACACTTCTGTATTTCTTGGGCACCACAAATGTTTCAGGTTCATGCTGTATTTAATTTGCTCTAGTCCTAGAGTCAACAGTTTCCCTGGGGAGCACTGGTTCCTTTTATTGGAGAAGAATATTAGGAATATTTAGAAATTAAGATCTGGGTGCTAAGTGTACATTAGCCAATGTTGAACTCTACTTAGGTTTTTGAAATCAGCTAGGGGAAAGAAGAGAATTCTGAATATATGTTTTACCCCTTAATGAACTTTACTTCTTTGAGCCTTAGAGTCCTTATTTCTAAAATGGGGAAAAAATAGTATCAACTTTGCAAGATTGCTGTGAGATAACAAAAGTAAAACAGCAAGCATACAGATGCTGGGCATATGGGAGATCTTTAGTAAATTGTAACTATGGTTTTTGTTGCTATTTATGTTCATGCTCCTTGGGTAAATTTTCTCCTCATCTTGTAAATGGAAACTTTAAAAAAAATTTTTTTGTCCTAAAACTACCTTAAGTTGCAGCCTCTCCCTGGGTCTTAGTTTCCTCATCTGTGAAAGGAAAAGGTTGGACTTAGAAGATCTCTGAGATTCCTTCCAGCTCAAGTGTTGTTATTCTAAGTTACTCCTTAGTTCTTTAATTGCTTTTTCTCCAAGCTAAACAGCCTCAATTCGTTTTAACCTTTCCACTAGGACCTTTTATTCATCTCTTTGATCATTCCTGTGGTTCTTTTCTGGACCTTCTCCAGATTGTCCTTCTATTTAGAAAAAAAAAAAAATCCCACCTAGTTTTTATTGAGTGCTGACTCCATGCCCGGAATGGTGTTGAGCAGTGGGACAGAAAATAAAATAAGTATAAGATATACTGTGCCCTGGTGGAGCTTATAGTTTTGCTAAAAGGACCAGATATTCAAGAATTGCTGAGTCTTTCTCTCCTTTTCCCTTTTTCCCTCCTTCCCTCCATTCATTCCTTCCTTCTTTCCCTCCTCTCTTTCTCTATTTCTTTCAGATCAGGAAGGTCTTTTCATTTTTAGAACCTTTTTGGAAGCAAAAAAGAAGAGTGAAATTTTAGCATTTCACTTAATGAGGGGCTGCTTGCATAAGAGTTTGCCATTGGATTTGTCTGGAACAGGTTTTCATATTTGTTTTATGCATCGAAGTTTACCCATCTCTTTTACATAGATTATTTTATTTGGTTCTAAAACAAACATATGAGATAGGCAGAGCTGGAGCTTCTAACCCTGTTTTTTTATCTTCCACTACCCCATGCTTCTCACCTTTGTTTTTTCACTCACCTTCTCTATGCTGCTGTCATCTTAAGGCTTATCCATGATCTCTTTTCTGATGACTGCAGATCTTTTTGATCTCTAAATTTCTATTTTTTATTGAAGTATAATAAAAATACAAAAAGGCATAAGTCATAAGTATGTGACTCAATGAATTATCCCCAAGTGAACGTAACCAGCTCCCACATCAAGAAATAGAACCCCAGAAGTTCCTTGATCCCCTTCTAGTCTCTATCCCTAACCAAAGTTAAGCAATCTTCTCTTTGAACACCAGAGTAGTTTTGCCTTTCAAACATACGGTATGTACTCTCTTTTGTTTGTCTGCTTTCATTCAACTTTGTTTTAGAAATTCATCTATGTCACTCTGTGTCGTAGTAGTGTATTCATTCTCATTGTTGTATAGTATTTTGTTGTCTGACTGTACCACAATTAATTTTTCCACTTATGTATTGATGGATATTTAGATTGTTTCTAGTTGGGCTTTTATAAATAGGGCTCTTTTGAGCATTCTTGTGTACGTTTTTGTGAGCATATATACCCATTTCTATTGGGGTATATACTTAGAAATGGAATTGTTGAATCTTACAGAATGTGTATACATTCAGCTTCATGCTGCTACTGCTAAGTCACTTCAGTCGTGTCCAACTCTGTGCGACCCCATAGACGGCGGCCCACCAAGCTCCCCCGTCCCTGGGATTCTCCAGGAAAGAACACTGGAGTGGGTTGCCATTTCCTTCTCCAATGCATGAAAGGGAAAAACGAAAGTGAAGTCACTCAGTCATGTCCGACTCTTCGAGACCCCATGGTCTGCAGCCTACCAGGCTCCTCCCTCCGTGGGATTTTCCAGGCAAGAGTGCTGGAGTGGGGTGCCATTGCCTTCTCCATCAGCTTCATAGATACTGCTAAATAATTTTTCAAAGTGATTGTATCATTTTATACTCCCATCAGCAGAGTATGAGAGTTCTAGTTGCTCTATATCCTTTCTGATGCTTTGTGTGTGTATGTGTGTGTGTTTGGTGGGTGGTCTTTAAACATTTTAAAATACGAAAGTAAAGTGAATTTTCTTTCTCTTCTCCACAAGGTTATGAGCTCCATAAGGATTGTTTTATCCTAAAACCTGGTACAAAGGCTGGCATATTATGGGTATTTAATAAAAGTTGGAGGAAACATGTGTGCATGATATGTGTGTAGATAAGAAGAAGAAGGATATGTAATAAGGGCTTTCCTGGTGGTTCAGTGGATAAAAATCTGCCTGCCAATGCAGAGGATGCAGGTTCAATCCCTTTCATCCTAGGTCGGGGAAGATCCCACAATGCCGAGGGGCAGCTACGCTCATGTACCCCACCTGCTGAACCCACAGGCTTGGAGCCTGTGCTTCGCAACAAGAGAAGCCACAGCTATGAGAAGCCTGTGTACTGCAACAAAGAGTAGACCCTGTGCAGCAAGGAAGACCCAGTGTAGCTAAAACATAAAATAAATACATTTATGAAGAAGCATATAATAAGAAGTAACCTTACAAGTGGCTAGATTTGTTCATTCAACAAATATTTAAGTGTTTGCTGTGTATAATGCACTGTACTTGATTCTGGTAATACAGCTAGTTCCTACCCTCATGGATGTTTTTGGTGGTGGTGATAGAAAATAAATATGTGTGTAATAAAAATATACTTGTACATTGTAATGAGTGCTGTGAATGAAATGAACTGGCTACTGCTCTGATAGAGAATCATGGGATGACAAAAAAACTGTTTTAGATATAACAGTCAGAGAAGGCCTCTTTGAAAAAGTGACAGTGAGTATTTTGGGGTATTTTCTCTCTCTTTTTTTTCTTTACAAAAAGTTATTTGATATCTTTTTGGTTTAAACAGAGGAAAAATTAATGTTTTTAAAGGTCAAGGGAATCTTTTTTAGGGGGCAAGGGCAAGAATGGGTAGTACAAAAAAGTAAATGTATGTGTTTATAGGTATGTTTAGGTGTGGAGAAACTAGATGTTTTCTGGGGAAGAAAAAGATCATGTCATTTAATATAACATGCCCCAAAGCACAGCTTGTTGAGACTGTTGGTTGTGTTCCTTGAACCTGTTTAAGTGTTTCATGTTCCAGTGGGCCATTACATTGATATATGAGATACAATAGGCGTTGTTCTGTGTTTAGTGTTACACAGCCTTCTTGATACCTATGAATTTAAGTGTAAGTCCTTGGCACTGACCAGAAGAATCCTGACTAATCTTTTAATATTCTTGTTTGGAAAGAAAAGTAAATAGTAACTCTCCACATTTAGAAATTCCATTTTTTCCTTCATTAGTATTAAAGGAAAAATCATTTTCATTTCAGTGTGTCCCTTCTCTTGGAATAAAACAGAAAGGAATCCTCCTGCTACTCCTTCCCCACCACTTTATATTGTAAAGAAAATATAATAGTACTGAGAGTTTGGAAACTAGGTTCCTAAACTCTTGCATATTCTACCAGCATAGTGAAATAATTCATTTCTGTGTATTCCATTTTAGACTTGCACATATGCATTTGTGTGTTTACCTATAATTTTATGCATAAATGTGTTTTCATGTTGCTAAATAATAATCTCTTGTAAACTGTGGATTTTAGGTGATAATGTTGTATCAGTGTAGGTTCATCCATTGTAACAAATGTACCACAATATTGAGGGATGTTGATAGTGGCAGATATTGTAAATGTGTGGGAAGGGGTATGTGGGAGCTGTCTGGTGGGAGCCTAAAACTGCCTTTAGAAATAAAGCCTAGTAAAAATCTGTTAATTTGATTTTCCATTGAGTGACTGAACCTTAATTTAGTTAACCACCTCATTTCTCATTGGACTTATTCCCCAGTTTTCACTCTTGTGAATAATGGTAGAAGGAGGATTGCTTGCATATTATTTTTTCCATAGGAATTTATTTTCAAAATTATATTTATTGGTCTTGATTATAACATTACCAATATTGGTAGGATTATGGTGAGGATTCCATAAGGCACTTATAAACAAGGCACATTCATTGTAAGGCACTTACATAGTGCCTGGCACATAATAGTTGTAGATAATGGCTTCCCTGATAGCTCAGTTGGTAAAGGATCCGCCTGCAATGCAGGAGACCCTGGTTCGATTCCTGGGTTGGGAATTCCTGCTGGAGAAGGGATAGGCTACCCGCTCGTGTATTCTTGGGCTTCCCTTCTGGCTCAGCTGGTAAAGAATCCACCTCCAATGCAGGAGACCTGGGTTCAATCCCTGGGTTTGGGAAGATCCCCTGGAGAAGGGAAAGGCCTCTCGAGTATTCTGGCCTGGAAAATTCCATGGCCTGTATAGGCTGTGGGGTCACCAAGAGTCAGACAGGACTGAGCGACTTTCACTTTCAGTGGCTGTTATATTGCCAGAGTGCTTTCAAATGCAGTGCAAATGTAGAAGGAAGACAATTCTGATCTGCACAACAGTGATGTTGACAATGATGATGAAAACTTCTACTACTTATTGTGTACATATTTTGTGAAGGAGAAGGCAATGGCACCCCACTCCAGTACTCTTGCCTGGAAAATCCCATGGACGGAGGAGCCTGGTAGCCTGCAGTCCATGGGGTTGCTAAGAGTCGGACACAACTGAGCGACTTCGCTTTCACTTTTCCCTTTCATGCATTGGAGAAGGAAATGGCAACCCACTCCAGTGTTCTTTCCTGGAGAATCCCAGGGACGGGGGAGCCTGGTGGGCCGCCGTCTATGGGGTCGCACAGAGTCGGACACGACTTAAGTGACTTAGCGTAGCATAGCATAGCATTTTGGGAAAGGTATTTTATATTCTTTAATTTATTCAGGTATTCACCAGATGTTTGTTGAGTATGTACCAGATAACCATTAGGAACTGGGTTAAGGAAGGTTGGAAAGATTCTATATTTTTTACTTTGAAGTATCTCTGCTCACAATAACCTTCTAAATGTGTGCTCAGTGTTGCTTACATCTGTTTTTTTTTTTCCCCTTATATCTCCTGGGACTCCAGATGAGCCAGGCCCTAGCATGTGGTGGATCAGTACAAATTCCTGGAGTAGACATTGAGCTGAGGAGGAAGTATCATACCACAAGTAAGGTGAGGCTTAATGAGTTCTTTCTATGTCTGTAGCATGCTTTCACACAAGTATTCTTATTTGAAATTCAGCAAAATTGTTACCTGGATGAGGCAAGAAATTTTATTGAATGCAGACGATGAAGTTTAGGGAAGTAAAGTAACTTGCCTAGGGTCACAAGGATGGGAGGAGACAGACCAACTGAATATTGGAACCTAAGGCTTCTAATCCCATGTCTTGTATTTCTTCCATTATACTCTCTAGCTTAAAAAGCACTTTAGAGGAAAAGTCATAGGTTGTTGTTGTTGTTTTTTTTTTTAAATAAAGTAATATTTAACTTCTGGACAATTTCTTATTAGATAGCCTGGCTTCATTTAGAGAGGCTTAGCATTAGAAAGGTTTCCATGGAGTTTTTCTGTCAACTACAAAATGTATCTATCAGATGAGATCAGTCACTCAGTTGTGTCCGACTCTTTGCGACCCCATGAATCACAGCACACCAGGCCTCCCTGTCCATCACCAACTCCTGGAGTTCACTCAAACTCACGTCCATCGAGTCAGTGATGCCATCCAGCCTTCTCCTCCTGCCCCCAATCCCTCCCAGCATCAGAGTCTTTTCCAATGAGTCAACTCTTCGCACGAGGTGGTCAAAGTACTGGAGTTTCAGCTTTAGCATCATTCCTTCCAAAGAAATCCCAGGGCTGATCTCCTTCAGAATGGATTGGTTGGATCTCCTTGCAGTCCAAGGGACTCTCAAGAGTCTTCTCCAACACCACAGTTCAAAAACATCAATTCTTCGCTGCTCAGCCTTCTTCACAGTCCAACTCTCACATCCATACATGACCACAGGAAAAACCATAGCCTTGACTAGACAAATGTATCTATAGTCTTTAATAAAATTTGTTATACTAAAAATACAGGAATTTAAAAACATGTTTTCAGTGCTTGCTTTGGTTGATTATGTCTATGATTTTGTCTGCTTTCAGATAATATTTTTCTTTCCTTTTCCTATAATGTCAATAAACATAGAACATTCCTCTTCTCAGAATTGTTCTTTGGGAGTTGGGGGGGCGGCCAAGATTTCTTTTTTAAAATACTCTTTTCTATAGAACTTAAATGGGGTGGGTATGTTTGCTTTGGAATTTGGAGGACATCGATTAGGATTCCAGATATGTTTGTACTGAGTGAAGAAGTACCCAGAAAAATGAGAATTAAAAATTCGGGGTGAAAAAAAGCTAACCAATAAAAATTCCCCTTAGACCTAACGAGAAATAAAGCATTCTTTTAAGAAATTTTTTTTGCAACTGATTTTTGATTCCTTCTTTTTTATTAAATAGCTTTCTTCTACCAAGGATTCACCACAGCCTGTTGAGGAGAAGGTTGGTGCTTTCACAAAGATAATAGAAGCCATGGGATTCACAGGACCTCTGAAATACAGTAAATGGGTAAAGTCTAAGTTTTTCTCATTTTTCTTTTTGAGCTTTATGCTTTCTTCTCCTTACAGAAGATTTTTTTTTTTTAAAGCTTCTGCTTTGCTTTTTGTGAAATGCATGTATTATTTTGAGAGCTTTAAAACATTTTGTATCCCCTTGTCTCCCATTCTAAGTCAGGTCTATACAGCATGTAGGGCTGAAAGACTGCCTCTACTCCCTTAACTTGATTCCTTAGAAGTATCTCAGTAGCAGGCAATCGAATAAGACTGGTCTTTCCAGATCTTTGCCACGTGAATGCCATATAGATAAGTTCTAAGAAGTTAGATGGGCCAAATGTTCTGATGGGCAGTGTTCTTAAGGAAACATTACTTTCTATGATTCATAGTGATTTTCTGTATGTCATGGTAGTGATTTTCTTTAAAATTTTGTTAATGAGCATTTTTAAAATTCTGTGATTTATTATAATTCATATTATGGAGGGCTGTCTGCTGTGTCATTCCTCATGAGATCTTGGCCTCGCACAGTATCTGTTATATAGTACTTGCTATAAATGAGTGAATGTCCTCTTTGCATCAGGTGCTACTGCCTCTGAACTTTTATAGAAAAGCCTCTAACCAATTAAAGTAATAAAATACAAGTCACTGGATTTTTCTCAGCCCAGTTATCTTCTAGTACTACTGTTTCTTTCTACTGCTGCTGCTGCTAAGTCGCTTCAGTTGTGTCTGACTCTGTGCAACCCCATAGATGGCAGCCCAGCAAGGCTCCCCGTCCCTGGGATTCTCCAGGCAAGAACACTGGAGTGGGCTGCCATTTCCTTCTCCAATGCATGAAAGTGGAAAGTGAAAGAAAGTGAAGTCGCTCAGTCGTGTCTGACTCTAGCGACCCCATGGACTGCAGCCTACCAGGCTTCTCTGTCCATGGGATTTTCCAGGCAAAAGTGCTGGAGTGGGGTGCCATTGCCTTCTCCATTTCTTTCTACAGTTATGGCAAAAGTACCTTTTAATACTTTTCAAGGTTGCTAGAATGTTGGATGAGCCTGATCAGTCATAAGTTATAGTCATAAGTCATAATCAAAGCAAACCAATACAAAGCAGTAGAGAAGACTTTTCTAGAAAACACCATAGCTTTCCTCAGAATGACTAAATTATTTCACTTACACCATTTTAACAAGTTGTAGTCAAATTATTATAGAACTTCAATTTTATTGTGGACTCTACTTTTAGTTTTCTCTTAAAACATCTGGCTGTCTTCCTAACAGTTCTAACTGCAACACATACAGGCTTTTTTCTATACCCTCCCTTTTACATAAATTAAACAGTGATTCTACCAGCATTTTGTCTATAACGGGCTTTGAAAAGTATAGAAGATAAGACACATATACTCGGTTATAATAATGTTCTTGAGACCCTAAGGTTATGAAGTGCCTTCTTAATCATTAATGAAATACTATTTATGCTCTTTAAAGTTATCTCTTTTTACATCATAATTCCTTGACAAATGATAGTCATTGGTATATTTGGTAATATTAAGCAGGATCTTTTCTTCTATTAAAAAAAAGATTTGCAATCCTAGCATTTGGATTTAAAAGCTTAAGTGTTTTGTTTGAAAGTAAGAAATTAAAAGGGAAATAAGAGCAGAAAGAAAAAAAGAGAAGAGAAAAAAATTGACTTTTTATTAATTTCTTGATGGTTGAGTTCCACTTGGTTGCTTCCATATGCTTTGTCTCGTCTGTATTTTTATGATTCCAGAGGGAAAGTTGGCTACCATTTGGAGGATTACTAAATCATCAGGAAAATTTCTTCACTGTTTTAGTTTAAGTTAGTCTCTAATTTTTCTTAGTTCCCTTGTGACCTCAACTAAGTCTCTAATTGCATTTAAAAAATCTTTTGTGATGTGGCAGCATCTGTTGCCATATAACCTTCATTTTTGTGACATCAAAACATCAAAGTATGACATTCTAGTATAATTTGGGTGGGAAAATGTAGGTACAGCTTTCCATTTTGAAAGAGCCTTTTTCAGCAAATGTTGACTCAGAAGTCTGTGGCAGACTCTTGTATTGGGGTTGCACTGGCAAGAATCTTTGAATTTTGTCTTTTCACATGTCTTTCATTAGGGAATAAAATGTCTGCTTGTCTCTCCACATCAGCATTGTCAGCCATCTTTCCTCCATCTTTTTATGTAATGTTTTCGAGTGTGGTTCCATTTTTTTTCTAGATGCGTATTCAGGAATTTAAATGTGGCTTTTCCTTACCTATTTGACTATCGCGAAATAACCATTTTTTTTCATTATCTTTATGGAACAGTATCAGGTTAAGATAAGGATAACATTTAACAGATTTAGCCACATGTCATTGAATAGGCAGTTTCCAGATTAGCATTAAGCCAAAAGTTATTCCTGTTCTGAAGGACACTGACAAACTGGAATGCATTCAGAAATGGGCAGTGAGCCTTGTGAAGCCTTCAGAAACTTGAATGAAGAGTGGTTGAAGGAAATAGGGATGCTTTCCCTGGAAAGAGGAGACTAATGGTTCTTCTCAGATATTTGAGGAAGAAATGTAAAAAAAAAAAAGGAGAGGGACTTCCCTTGTGGTCCAGTGGTTGGGACTCTCTGCTCCCAGTGCAGGGCGCCTGGGTTCAGTCCCTGGTCAGGGAACTGGATCCCACATGGCATGACTAGGAATTCAAGTGTCACAACTGAAGATCCCGTTTGCCATAGCTAGGATCCGGTGCAGCCAGATACATAAATGCTGCTGCTGCTAACTCACTTCAGTCGTGTCCGACTCTGTGCGACCCCATAGACGGCAGCCCACCAGGCTCCCCCGTCCCTGGGATTCTCTAGGCAAGAACACTGGAGTGGGTTTCCATTTCCTTCTCCAGTGCAAGAAAGTGAAAAGTGAAAGTGAAGTTGCTCAGTCGTGTCTGACTCTTTGCGACCCCATGGACTGCAGCCTACCAGGCTCCTCTGTCCATGGGATTTTCCAAGAGTACTGCTGTGGGTTGCCATTGCCTTCTCCTAAATACATAAATAAATATACTAAAAAAAAAAGGAGAGACTTACTCTGAGGTGTTCCAGTGTGCAGATCATGTTTAATGAATGTTACATGAAGCAGATTTATGTTCAGTATAACAAAAATCTAACAAGAATTGTCCTCCAGTGGACTAGGTAGCCTCACAAGGTCATTGGGCTTGTTTGAACAGGGGCCCAGATAGTTGACCATGAATCAAGAATGCTGGAGAAGGAATTCCAGTACAGAAGAGAAAGTTCAAATGACTTCAAAGCCCCTTCCAACTCACATAGCTGTGAGTGCAAGCCTTTTACTAGATTCGTTTTTCATCTTGTAGGATGGTACAAACGGCATCAGTTATTGGGAAAGCTGATTTTCATTTCCCAAAACTGTCTTAGGTGCTTGTGTTTTAGTCAATTAGACTGATGGAGTCTTCCAAAGTTAGAATGAAATAAACATGAAGTCATCCGAGGACCAGAACAATTTGTATTGACTGGATGGAAATTTAGTCCACCTACTTCCTTAACTTATATTAACACATGAGTCTTGAAGAGGTTCTTTCCCCGAGTTGTTATTTCCAGTCCCTGTGTGATGGTCTTAAGGGACTTGCTTTAGAGATTTGTCCAGGAAAATGGCTCACCCAAGTATAAAGGCTTGGCTTTGCTGCAGGAAAAGTGAGGAACTATAAAATGCTCCTCATTGCCACAGTATGAGCACTGTATAAATACACTGGCCAATCTGGTGAGGTCTTCATTATTTGTAATGAATGCTTGCTTCATGAACGTGTGGTGGGGAAAAACCTCTTTCTCAAGGAATGATGTGGGGCCTTGCAGGCAAGTGTGCCTTTCCTTAGGCAAAGTCATTAATTATGAACCAGAAGACTGTATATAAGAATTGAAAGGAAACTGCAGATTTAAAAAAAATTTTGACATAGGCCATTAGGAATTTTACTTGAAATTATAACTGTGTTGGGACTTCCCTGGGCACCCATCCACTGGTTAAGAGTCTTTGCTCCCAATGCAGGGGTCGTATGCCACAAGGTGAGGCCTAAAATAAAAAAGAAAAATTTTAAAAGTGTCATGATAGTTAAACTAGGCCTTAAGTTCCATGAAAGGAGTTTTTAACTGCTTTGTTTATTGCTGTATTTCCTAGTGTCCAAATTAGTGTTAGGCACTGAATTAGGCGCTCAATAAATTATTTGTTGACTGAAATGAAGAGCCTACAGATGTCCTAAACACTCTGTTTCAAGGATAATAATAGGCCTGTCAAGGCCAAGTCATTTGGATAATGGTATCATTAGGATATCATTAGTTTGGCAATGGTACAGACCAGTGCTTCTATATAAAATACTCCCCTAACCTGTAGGTGTTAAAAAGTGAAACATGCTGCTTTTTTAGGTTGCTGATATGGTGAATTACACTGATTTGTGAATGTCGAATTAACTTGAAATTCCTGGGATAAATTCCAGTTGATCATATGTTCTCCTTTAAAAATACTGATGGATTTGATTTGTTAGTATTTTGTTAAGGAGTTTTGGATCTGTGTTCATGAAGACTATGGTTTTACTGTTTTGTTTTCTTCTGATATCTTAGGGTTTTTTTTGTTTGTTTGTTTTTTGATGTCTTTGGTTTTGATACCAGGGTAATGTTGGATCATAGAATGAGCTGGGATGTATTCCTTGCTTTTTTCCTGCAAGAGTTTATGTAGATTTGATATCATTTCTTTAGATATTTGATAGAATTCTCTAGTGATGCCCTCAAGCCTGGAGCTTTCTGGGAAGATTTTTAACAACAAATCCAGTTTTTAAAATAGAGGTAGGAAGACTTCCCTGGTGGTCCAGTGGTTAAGACTCCATGCTTCCACTGCAAGGAGCTCGGGGTTCCCTGTTGGGGAAATAAGATCTCGCATGCTACATGTAGTGGCCAAAAAACAGAGATACGACTATTCATGTTATTTATTTATTCTTGTGAGCTTTGGTAGCTTGTATCTTTCAGTGAGTTTGTCCACTTCATCTAAAATAATGACGTTTATTTACTTAAAGTTGTTCATAATATTATCCTATTACCATCTTTAGGATATATAGTGATGTTCCCTCTATTCTCTGATTTCCGATACTGGTAACTCATGTCTTCTCTGTTTTTTCTTTCTTTTATTTTTAGAAAAATATGTATTTATCTATTTATTGGGTCTTAGTTGCAGCACAAGGGATCTCTGATCTTAGCTGCAGCATGCAAGATCTTCTAGTCGCAGCAGGCAAACTCTTAGTTGCGGATGTGGGATCTAGTGCCCTGTTAGGGATTGAACCCAGGTCCCCTGCATTGGGAGCTCAGAGTCTTAACTACTAGACCATCAGGGAAGTCCCTGTTTTTTCTTTTTATTCCTTGTCAATTTTATTGATGTTTTCAAAGAATCAGCTTTGGCCTGTGATTTTCTGTATTATTTTTGTTTTCAGTTTTATTAATTTCTGCTCTTATCTTTATGTATCATTCTGCTTGCTTTTAAGTTTAAATTGCTCTTCCCTTGGAGTTTTGTTTAAATGTGGGCTTCTAACACTGATTTATTGCCCATAAAAATGTACCTAATTTCCATTGGTTATATGTTGTTTTGTTTTCCCCCATATGAACTTTAGGCTAAAAAACATTGAAAATATAACATTTCAAATTAGCAAATAACAAATCTTAATTGCAATCAAAGACATAATACTTTATTTTATAACAGGTATTTCTGCCCATGAGAAACTGAGATATGAATATTATGTAGTAGTGGATATAGTATATCCTTGGTGACGTTGAACCTTAATAACAAAACTGCTCTGCTAAAATTCTAGGTTGGTTTTTCCTCAGTTGCTACATCATTTGCATATATATATATATTTAGTCTGTGCATATTTGAGTAATTTTCTCTGTCATTTTAAAGAAAAATAAGCTTCTACAAGTCTTTTGTTGATACACTAATTGTATCCTTAAGGAAATATTTTGAAAGTCCTTAGAAATTCTTGTTCCTTTAGCGCTGAGTTGGTCTTCAGACCTACAGTTCATAAAAATTTACTTTTCATTTTTAGATTTATTTTTTTGAAAATATAATGTACATACAGTAAAATATACAAATCTTCAGTATACAGCTCATGAATAAATTAAAATCACTCAGATTAAGATTCTATGAGAATTCTTAGTGTTTTGGGGAATAGTAAACAGTTGATCCTTTTACTATATTTTATATTCATTAGAAACTCATTTAAAAAGAGTTGCTGTGGTTATTGTTGTTGTTCAGTTGCTAAGTTTTGTCCAACTCTTTGTGACCCCATGGACTGTAGCACATAAGACTCCTCTGTCCTCCACTATCTCCTGGAGTTTGCTCAAATTCATGTCCGTTGAGTCAGTAATACTATCTAACTGTCTCATTCTCTGTCGCCCCCTTCTCCTTTTGCCTTCAGTCTTTCCCAGTATCAGGGTCTTTTCCAATGAGTCAGCTGTTTGCATCACGTGGCAAGGGTATTGGAGCTTCAGCTTTAGCTTCAGTAACAGTCCTTCCAATGAATATTCAGTGTTGATTTTCTTTAGGGTTGACTGGTTTGATCTTCTTGCTGTCCAAGGGACTCTAAAGAGTCTTCTCTAGCACCACAGTTCTTCAGCACTCAGCCTTCTTTATGGTTCAACTCTCACACCCATACTTGACTGCTCCCCATATCTTTGACTCTATGGACCTTTGTCGGCAAAGTGATGTCTCTGCTTTTTAATATGCTGTCTAGGTTTGTCATAACTTTCCTTCCAGGGAGCAAGTGTCTTTTAATTTCGCGACTGCAGTCACCATCCACAGTGCTTTTGGAGCCCAAGAAAATAAAATCTGTCACTGCTTCCACTTTTTCCCCTTCTATTTGTCATGAAGTGATGGAACCAGATGCCATGATCTTAGTTTTTTGAAAGTTGAGTTTCAAGCCGGCTTTTTCACTCTCCTCTTTCACCCTCATCAAGAGGCTGTTTAGTTCCTCTTCACTTTCTACCATTACGGTGGTATCATCTGCATATATGAGGTTGTTGATATCTTAATCTTAATTCCAGCTGGTGATTCATCCAGCCCAGCATAGAAGTTAAATAAGCAGGGTGACAGTATACAGCCTTGATGTACTCCTTTCCCACTCTTGTTCCATGTCTGGTTATAACTATTGCTTCTTGACCTGCATACAGATTTCTCAGGAGACAGGTAAGATAGTCTGGTACTCCCATCTCTTTAAGAATTTCTCACAATTTGTGTGATCCACACAGTCAGAGGCTTTAGTGCAGTCAATGAAGCAGGAGTAAATGTTTTTCTGGAATTCCCTTGCTTTCTCCATGATCCAACAAATTTATAAACATAGTATTCTGTTAGGATCAGCAAACTATAAAACTAGGGAAAATACAGGAAAAAATGACCCCCTCTCTTCAGGGGAAAAAAAAGACTTATGGAATAGATAATAGTGCTTCTGAGGGATGATCAAATGATTGAGGGTTTTGCTTGATTTTGGTCAAGAGAATGGGTAATTTTCTTTTTAATATAAAGGGTTTCAGATTATAAAGAGTTAATATGGATGGTTCTGAACTATGGTTTAGAGGCTCAAATGTGGTAAAATGGGTTTGAATTAAAGGATATATTTCCTCTAAATATTAGAAAAAGCTTTTTGACATTTTGATGCTAAAATCATAAAATCTAGGATTTTTTGAAGTCTGAATGTCTTGATTTAATAAAATAAAGCTACCTGTATTGTTTAGCGATTAAATTTGCCTAGAGACAGGTTTGGACCCATCCTTCTAGTTGAAAATGTATAAAATTCTGTGACCCACATCTGATGGTACCAGAGCATTCACTTGGTCATGTCTTGAGTTTGTTTTATTCTCTTTGTCTAGAAAATTAAGATTGCAGCCCTGCGCATGTATACCAGCTGTGTGGAGAAAACTGACTTCGAGGAATTCTTTCTAAGTAAGTTACTGTTTTTGAAAGTTCTGAAAAGGAAAATGAATCTACTGTTCATTTTTGTGTTTGTGTCTTGGTCAGATAGTGCTCTTTTTTAAGGTACTAGTGAAACAGTTTTTCTTGCACAGGATATATAATAAAAGCTTCCTATTTTTCTCCTAATCAAATAAACAGAGGCCAAAAGAACCTTATAAATAAGATGTTTTATTTGGGAAAAATAAAGCATTTGGGGAAAAAAAAAGTAAAAATTTGTCCAGTACTTCAACATTATCATCCCCTTTGTCCACATATGCATGTTTTACATAAGAGTATTCAGAGTAAACATACCGTTTTACATTCTGAATGTTTTACGTAGCAATTTTGACATGAACTTTTAGCCAGTGATTCCTCTTTTATTTCTAGTTTATAATTGTTTTAGTTAATCCTGGAATATGCGTCATGATTTTTCTTCTTTCTGTAAAAGGACTGTTGGGTCAAAAGTTACGTATAATTTTATGATTTTTATCCCATTGATAAATTACTTTCTGTAAGTTTTTCTGGTTTAGATGATCATCACTAGCAGTTGATTGTATCAATACAAAAATCATTTTGATGCTGTAAACTGTTGTTGTTATAAACAAGTCATTTAAAGCAGATACTTATAAAGTCATTGGGAAAGTTTCAGCTGTTTCCAGTTCTACAGATTTTGGAAGGAAATGTGTGCTGTGAACCTCTTGTGGTAATAGCCATTATCCTCAAAGCAACAAACACTTAACTATATGTTCTTCATATTTTTTATGGACAGCAAATAATTAATATTTAATTATGTTAACAACAATGAAGAAAGAGATGCAGCTTTATTTACTATTTTTTAAAATTAGGTGCAAGTTGTTTTGTTGATTTACTTTCAGCAGATTGATATTGTATTAGAAACTTAAAATACTATGCTGAGTTGTAATCCTAATTTAGTATCTGCCTTCCATTTCCTATTTACTCATAGTGAAGAAAGAAAACCTTCCTGCTGCTTTTTCACCTCTAGCAATTTTTTATTTTAGGAGAAATTAGTCTGAAATAAAATATTCTTTCTCTGCATGATGAAGAAACTATTAATTTTAGAAGCTGGATTTTTCTTAAGTAGTTTAGGTCTGTGTGCTAAAGTATTTTTCTTTAGATCTTTTAAAACTTCCTCCTAGACATCTATTTAATATTAAATATCTCATAAACTTAAAATTATTTTGAAAGGATGTTTACTAGCTGTCTTTGTTTAGCTAATCCTTATTAAATATTCTTGAGTTAATATAATATTAAGTAATGAGACTATTATTACATACTTAATGTATCATGTTTCAATTTATAATCTGTTGTAGACTACTTATAAAAATAAAAGTTAATTAAA
The DNA here is from genome assembly GCF_027580195.1 of Bos mutus. Classification (NCBI taxonomy): domain Eukaryota; kingdom Metazoa; phylum Chordata; class Mammalia; order Artiodactyla; family Bovidae; genus Bos; species Bos mutus. The sequence goes on along the minus strand of NC_091629.1, from coordinate 48,966,377 downwards.
ATGAGTATCCATTACATTTTAATAATTCACACTTACATGCTTTTACATTTGTTTCCTTTTGGAGTTATAAAACCTTGGAAGACTGGAGGGCTTATATTCTTATTTTAATTTTTGTTTTATTTTCAGAAACAATTGAAACTTAAAGAGGCTAAGTGATTTACCCAAAGTTGCTTACTACTCAAGCCTTGATCCTATGTCATCTGGCTTAAAATCCAGGAATTTTTCTGCTATAACCTATTGCCTGTGAATGAATACAATTGCAAGATAGAATTATAGTCCATTTTAACATTTTGTGTTTTATAATTCTTTGTATTTTATAATTTTTAATTGAGAACTACCTCTATGATGTGTTCTATTAATTTGGGGAACTGCTGTTTATATATTATTAAAATGTGTACACCTCAGTGAGCTTTGTTCTAACCTTACCCTTTGAAGTAGTTACCTGGGGAGGCAGTACATTTTTCAGTGATAGCACTGTTATTTCAGGTTTTCTGAGACTCACTTTGAGAATTACCTTTCAGACTTACGTTCATTTGTATTATGCCCCATTGTGGTCCTTCTTTGTCATTTGCGGTTAGATTAAATTTCAGAATCAAACCAAAGTGGTTCCAAATTGTGGCCAGTGAATACAAAGGGAGAAAATCTGAAAAGTACCACTTAGAGGCAGACAAAGAGTATCTATAAAGTAATGAGACTGACTTTCTTGCATTTTGGATTCTAAAGAGTAGGCCAGACAAGTTTGGGGTAAAAGAAGAGAGTGTGTGTGTGTTTGTGTGTGTGTGTGTGTGTATTGCTTCCCAAGATTACATCTGTAAAGTGGCTATTGCTGCCTTGGATTTTTGGTATTTTAGGGCTTTACTTTTAGAGTCCTGTGAATTCAGTAGCTTTTTAAAAGGATAGAGAGCCTTAGGTAGTGGTAGGTGTCATTCTCACTCTTCCAACAAAAGTGAGGCCAGTTGTATGTCATGAAGGTTGAGTTCTTTACTTAGTAAACGTATGCCTGTCAGCCTCTGGGACAAGTCCTCATAAAATGCCAAAGCTACAAATACTCTGTCATGTCAGAGCCAAAGTGTTCAGAGGTCTTGATCTAGAGACCTAGATGCTGAGGATTCTGACGGGGGAGATACCTTAATAGTCCACTGTTGTTTCCAAGATGTTCTGAGGATGTCACTGTGGCATAAACGAGTGTACCCTCTGTGAGCACGCAGTGTTTGCTAACTGGTGTTTTGGAGATCAGTTCCATTATAAAGAGCTCTTTTGGGGCAGAGGTGGTCAGCCAGTCAGTAAAGCTTGTGCCTAAAACCACACTGTTGTCTGCAAACTGCTTTGTTTTTAGCCCTAAGAGCCCTCATACCTTGGAGAGGAGACTTAATGAGTCAATTTTGAGTTAATAAAATTGAGGTTCTGCCTTCATCTCTTTCTGCTACTAATACTCAGCTATCAAATATATCAAGTTTGTATAAGTTTATGATGTATTTTTTTAACACTTGAAGAAAAAAAGATTGAGGTTCATCATCAATAGATGAAATCTGAATGAGTTTTTTCAAAGATAGTTTAAACACTACTGTTTAAACAATTCACTAAAAAACAATAGTGAATGTTTGTGTGCTGTGCTTAGTTGCTCAGTTGTGTCTGGCTCTTTGTGACCCCATGGATGTAGCCCATCAGGCTCCTCTGTCCATGGGGATTCTTCAGGCAAGAATACTAGAGTGGGTTGCCATGCCCTCCTCCGGTGATCTTCCCTCCCCAGGGATTGAAACTAGGTTTCCCTCAGTGCAGGTGGATTCCTTACCAACTGAGCCACCAGGGAACTCTGGTGAATTCACAAAATTCAAAAAACATTCACAAAAGTGAGTGTTTATTGAGTACCTATTAAACATTAACCACTTTGTTAAATGTTCTATAGGCCTTATCTCATTTATTCCTCACAAAAACCCTCTTAAGGTAAATTCTCTTATTCTCCCATTTTTATAGAGAAGAAAACAGATACTGACAGGTAACTTTGCCCAGAGTCACATAGCAAGAAAGAAGTGGAGTTAAGGTTTTGAATCAGGATGTCTGACCCCAGTGTCTTCATAAAACATGCAACTATGTTAGCACTGCTGCCTCATAGCAGTAATGAATTAATTTAATTTTACTCAACTGATGTTGAGGAAGAAAGTATCTAGCTTCACATAATAGTGCACTGAATGTGTACTGGAGCTAAATGTGATTATGGGAATACCTTGTGATCATGGGAGGACCTATAGCAGGTTTTAACTTTGAAGTGTTTAAAGACATTTCATAAAGCTAAAGAATCTGCTGTTTGTTGAGTTGTTCACAAACTTTCAGTGGTCTTGTTTTTCAGGGCTTTAGCCCGTGCTTTTCTGTTCTGACCCCAGTGGGTAGAGGGAGTCAGTCATATGCCAGCTCTTTTCCCATCCTCAGCTCTGAGCTGTCCCCCAGAGGGAAAATTGTGACCCAGGTCCAGTTGCTGGCCTGTCTGTCTGTCTGCGCTTTCCAGCTCAAGAACTGATTCCCTCTTTGAGAAAATTGGAAAGGCTCCTGGTGGCTGCTGAGAAGCTTTGATGTAGAGGTAGCAATTGAACAGATTGTCCTTTAGAAGCAGCCAAATTTCATTTTCCAGATTGAAAGACAGACTTCCAAGAAAACTTTTCTTTTTAATGTTTTGTTCTAGCATCCAAAAAAGACCCAACTTCAGATCCGGGCTCGAGAGTTTCTCATGGCTATTCTTGTTCTAGGTGGAGGATGGTTGGCCCACTCTCAGATGGCATGTGTCTTAATAGCTGAATGACTAGCCAGGCCAGCCTTCACCTCCCTCCTGCCGGGCTCCAAGAGGAAGTCCACTTGACAGCTCCTGGGCACCTCCCAGTAAGCTCACCAGAGTATTTTGGTGTCAGTTTGTGACAGACCTGGACTTAAACGCTATCCTAGCCACTAGCTTGTTAATATTGTGGCTGCCCACAAGTTCCTTAGCTCTTTGGAGCCCGTTTCCTCATCTCGAGAATGAGGCTTCTAATGCCTTCCTTCAGGGTTAAAGTGAGGATTAAGTGAGATAATATACTGACATGACTAACAGTGGACTTGGCAGGAAGTTTGAACCTTTAGTGAATGTTAGTTTCTGATCCTAATATTAGGCCGTTAGTGATTAGGCCATAGTATACAGAATTAAGCAGATCTAAATTTGATCCCAGATGTCTGATTTCACAGCTGTGTGACCTTGGGCAGTTGTCATGATCTCTCTGTCAGTTTTCTCACCTGTCAAATGGGGATAATATCAATACCTACCTCATAGGAATGTTGGAAGGGTTCATTGAGCTAATGCATGTACCTTTCATTGAGTCTGGCACATACATAGTAAGCCCAAAATGAATTATAGCTCTTTATTATTCTTGATGTTGTTAGTGTGCCTCACTAACAGAGCAAGGGTCCTGCTCTGTGTTTTCTATCTTAGTGGCCCCTGTTTGTAATCATTTAGTTCATAGTATACTTCATTGTTTGCTGAAGAGCAGAAGATACTAATTTCTTTCTTGAGTCATTAATCCAAGGGACAGAATCAGATTCCCACTGATTCTCTTTTTGTTTTCTTGCTCCACCATTTCTCCCCGTCATGTAATAAGGAGGGCATATTCAGTTGGGGACCCTTCACCAAGCCAGAGGCATTTCTTAAGGATCCGAGAATTGAGAGGCTTGGATATCTAAGCACTGACCTGATTTTTGGTATCTTAAACCAAGGAGAAGTCCTGGCTGGGTTATCATTCTTGGGGGTGGTGACAGTGTTTTGTTAGATATCATCTGCTTTCTATTCAACTGCAGTTCCCTAGAGCTGTCCCTCTTTCTCCCAGTCATTTATTTTGGTTGCATCATTTAGCATACTCATGTTTGTAGCACATTAGGTTACCTTAAAGAAATAAAACAGGAAAAGGATACAAGAAGAACTTAATTTCTTGGCAGAGCTCAAGTAAAAAAAAAACCTTATACATAGGACTTCCCTAGTGGTCCAGTGGTTAAGAATCCACCTTGCAGTGCAGGGGATGTGGGTTTGAACCCTGGTTGGGGAATGAAGATCCCACATGCTGAGGTGCTTAACTAAGCCCACGTACTGCAACTATTGAGCCCTCACACAGCTAGAGAATCTGCGTGCCACAATGAAAGATACTGAATGATGGAAGGGAGATCCCATGTGCTGCACCTATGATGCAAGGAAGCCAAATAAATTAACACGTTTTTTAAAAAAATACGTTAAAAAAAAAAAGCCTATACTTAAGTGGGGGTAGCAAGTGTTGTCTGCCTAGCTTTCCAAAAGAATTGGAGACCAGGAAGGGAAAATAACATTGACTCATGTGGAAGTTAGAAGGAATTACAGATTGTCCAGGCCACACGACACAAAGTGAGAAAACTGAGGCCCAGAGAAGTGATTTTCCAAAGGCCACACAGCAGGGTGGTGATGGGGCTGGAACTGGAGGCCTAGTTGTCTGACTGCATTCAATGTTCTTTTAACCCGTAGGCTTGCCTTGTGGTTCCATTGGCCTTCTCTCAGAGAGCGCTGTGACTGCCGTATATTTTGATTGAACAAATCCCTACCAATATTTCAAATAGAATCCATATTCCCCTTCTAAACCCTCACATATTTATACTTCATTATTATTTTCTAGGGTGTCAGATGCCTGATACATTCAATTCATGGTTTCTTATAACTCTGCTTCATGTCTGGTAAGTGAGAAATTTAAGTGAAGTCACTATATATATATTTTTAACACTGCTGACTTGTTAAGGTATAGCCTTCAGTAGAGCTGATTATATGAAATGGCAGTTGTTCAGGCATTAAAAACTGTTCCTTTCATTTTAAAAACTGGTGTCTTATGGCACATTTTTTATTAAAGGTCAAAGCATAGTCCCAGAAAGAAACTAATATTTGTAGGAGTTTCTCAAAGAACACCTAATCCAGTGAACAATGCTATCAGTATCTCTAAGAGACCCTATGGGCTTGGGTGGAAAGTTCTTTCCCTTGGCTGTTTTAGGAAAGTTCACATTTACGTAAAAGTGGTTTGAATTGTGAGCATCCGTGGTCATTTTCATTGCTGGTCATCAGAAACCTATAACAAATTATAGCACTGACATTTACGCCTGTACCTCTAAAATGTGCATACAGGTTAGATTCATGCCAGGTTTGTTGCATGTAAAAATATTTAACACCTTAAACAGTATATTTTTTCTTCAGCTGCAAATTACGTAGCCAAAAAAAATCAATTTTTCATCTAATGTTACACAGTATTAAAGGTCAGAAGGATATAGGAGAGGCGTTGGAAGTGGGGGCTGGGGAATGTATTTATTGAACTGCCAGATCTTGGGAAAGTAAATTCTGGAGAACTAAGTTTACTACTTTGACCATAGTGAGCATCTGAGGAACGTGGGGAATGGTTGCCTTGTCAAAAGGACCCTTGTTTGAGGCTGAGCTTTGCATCACAGGACTGACTGCTATATAAAGACTTTTTGGTTTTGATCACCTCTGAAATATTTCTTCTGAACTCGCATAGTCAGTGAGATTGGCTCAGGGGTCTAAGGTGGCAGTTTATGTTGTTTTTTCCTAAACTGGTAGTTTATTGAGTGTACACTGTGTCCTGGGCAGTCAATAAGCTATGTCAGGAAGCTCCCAGTCTAGTGAGGGAGATAAGACATGCGTAATAGTTGGTTATAAATCGGAATGGCCAAGTTCTATAATAAATCTGAGTAAGTAGTGCCTGTGGGATCACAGAGGAGGCAGAAACTCTCAAAACCCTTACCTGGCTTTTGAAATGTGCTGTGTCTTAGTCAGGTAGCTGCAAAGGCAAACTACCTTCGGTCTGAGTGGTGAAGGTTAGGAGAAGTTCGGCGGGGAAGCTAGATGTACTGAGAGGAAAACTACTTTTTCAAGAGGAGGGCACTGCAGAGGTGGCCCTGGGGAATTACCCACTGCAAAGGTGGAAGGGTTGAGAGGAGGCTAGGCTGTTCCCAGAGGAGCTCAAAGATAATATTCAAAGCCAGTATGAAAGACTCTTTCTTGCCCAATAGCCAGAGGTATCAGCATGTTAGAGGGAGTGGATGGCAGAATAAAAAATATAATCCTTGTGACCACATCCCAAGGTCAGTACCTGACTAATAGCAGCTGGGGCAACCTTGTAAACTACTTGTAGTTCTTTCAAGTTGGCCATGATTTCCAAATGTGCCTGCTGAGTCCCCCTTGCTGAGATTGGCTTAATTTCTCAGAGGCGTGGGGAGTACCATCGCCAGGTAAGTAGAGGGAGGGAGGCTTGTCTACACTTGGCCTCTCTTCCATCCTTCGTCCTTGGTTCTCATGGTCTGCAGCGTTGGTGAGATGAATCAGTAGCTTTTCAGTTTGAATCAGCAGACTCTGTGTTAAGGACTGGCAGGCACTGGAGAGAAGGATGTGACATGGTGTGTACCTTCAAGAAACTTAGTTGAGTGGAAAGCAGACCCAGTACAATTGCCTGTAATGGATGACAGTGAAAGAAGTGCTGTGCCCAAGGCACACACAGGTACTGTGAAAGGACACGAAGGTGTGACTGAGTCCAACTTTAGTGGATGGGGAGGGTATTGGATAAAGAGTTGCTGTGTGGTAGAGGTGACATATGAGATGTACCATGAAGGGTGAGTAGCATTTCTGTCATAGAAAGGAAGGCACTCGAAGTTGCGGGAGTATTAGGGGCAAGACATAGAACATGTACAGGAACGTGGAGTATTTGAGGGCAGCCACGTTGTCTGTAGCATCTAGGAACGTAGTGGAAAAGGGTCAGCAGAAGAGTAGTTTAGGATCCAGTGTGCCATGATCCTCCAAGAAGAGTTAGGGAAACTCTCTTCTAGGGGTTAGGGTTCTTAGAGGAAGTAAGGGATTCACCCCAGGACTGGGGGAAAGCTGTGTTCTTCTAGTCCTGTTCTCCTAGCTTGAAACTCTAGGAGGTTAACTAAGGGCTCACCAAGTCCAACGTTACCAGGCTCAGTGGACTTGCCGCGAGTGGGTGGGGTTCAAATGCCTCCTGTGAGTGGTACTATGAGGGAGAAAGAAGTGGGGAGGCTTAGAAAGCAGTCATAAAAACAGAAAGAATTCCCCACTTCCGAAAAAGCCCCCCCAAACACAAGAATACTCTCGCTTAAGTTCCCCAGGGTGATGATGCCCTGTTGGATCTCAGAATAGGGACAGGATTTCTCATAGCCTGTTAGTTCCCCAGAGGAGGTGTTGATGTCCCCCTTATCCATTCTGCTTTCTCTGTGCTATGCTATGCTATGCTAAGTCGCTTTAGTCGTGTCCGACTGTGCAATCCCATAGACAGCAGCCCACCAGGCTCCGCCTTCTCTGGGATCCTCCAAGCAAGAATACTGGAGTGGGTTGCCATTTCCTTCTCCAATGCATGAAAGGGAAAAGTGAAAGTGAAGTCGCTCAGTTGTGTCCAACTCCTAGCAACCCCATGGACTGCAGCCTACCAGGCTCCTCTGTCCGTGGGATTTGCCAGGCAAGAGTACTGGAGTGGGGTGCCATCGCCTTCTCCGCTGCTTTCTCTAGGTCCCCAATTTTTGTGTGTATTGGGATTAGGGCTGGGAACCCTTCAGTTCCCAGACGGCCCTTATCAGTTGTGTTTTCTTGTGAACGTGCAGCTGTGGTGGCTATGTGTCCTTTGTCTTTGCTGAACAAGGTTAGTATTCACTACAGCTGCTGAAAAAATCCTGATAGAGGTTGCTGTGGGGGCTTTCTAGCATCTCCACATGGACCTGATGAAAACAGGATTCCTCCTCTGTTCCCTGTCTGGGGCAGTGGTGTTGAGATCCATTCAGGTACCCACACCAGAAACCTAGAAGGCCAGCTTTTCCCTCATTCCCTTTATCTGGTCAGGCACCAGTCACTCATCTCAACCTCTTTTGACCATGACCCATAGTAACAAATGTATTTTACCTTGCAGTCCAGAACAAACAGATATATGATGCAAAAATTTTATAGAACTTATCCTTACAGTATGAAATAATCTCTGATATTTTCTATTTCATTTGAATTCATTTAAAACAGAAATGTAAGATATCATCCACTAATTGATTTCACTGAATTACAAGCAACAGGTATTTGGACTTCAACTTCCCTCTTCCTGTGCCATAGATCTTCTCAACACAGGTTGAATTCTCATACACACACACACACACACACACCCTCCTTAGTATTTTCTGTTGTTCTCAGGATACAGTGTGTTTCCTAGCATGGCATTCATATTCCACCAAATATGCTACCTTTACCACACTCAACCTGGTGCCATTCTAGGTACCACTACCACCACACTCCCTCCCCTGCAAGAAAAAATAAATAGAAATGTTTATGTATGATAGAAATATCAAGTCTTCTGCACAAACCTCTGCCTAGAAAGCCCTTCTCCTTCCTCTCCACCTGACAAACTCCTGTTTTTCATTCAATAGCCAACTCAGATATCATCTCTTCTTTGAAGCCTTCCCTTCCCTTCAAAGGCAGAGTTAGTTCCTCTTCTGAGTTCCCTTAGTCTTTTGGACACCTCTATTATAGCACTTATCACATGACATTTTTTAGTTTTATCATATATTATCTATCTTCTTCGTGGATGGTGAATTTATTGAGAGCAATAATTATTTTTATTATTCTTTTGGAAAAATGAGATACTTTTTTCCCTCAGTCCCATATCTTACTTGAGTTCACATTGATAAATGTTGATTAAATAATCTATGGCCCGAAATCTCTCTTGGCTCCTATGGCAATTGGAAGGGTCCTGGCCACTGCCTGTTGGTCATATGAGAGAGACAAAGCTCTGCTCCTACATAAGTTTCCCTGGGTGGTGAGATGTATATAGATGGAATTCATCTTAGTGTTCAAAGTATTAATAGATTTGTAGAGACCCTGATTTTAACATTTGTCATGTACTACTAGTACTAGTACTATGGAGTACTAGTACTCCATAGATACAGAAGTTTCTTTTAGAAAAGGAAATGAGGAATTCTCTGATGGTTCAATGGTTAGGACTCCAACCTTCCACTGCAGGGGGCCCCAGTTCAATCCCTGGTCAGGGAACTAAGATCCTGCAAGCCAAAACAAAAAAAGAAGTGAAACAAATAAAATTAGAATATGCCTAGGATGGAGGTGGGGTGGAGAGGAAAATACAGATTGTATTTTTTAAAATTATCAAAGTCAGGTATATCATAGATACAGTAACTATTAGGTCCTTTACAGTATTATTTTAAAATTTATTTACATATATTATCTCACAAATTTTTATAACTACTTTATTCCTATTACATATGAGGGCTCAGAGACAGAAAAGTCAGAGAGCTTACCCATAGAACTAATTAGTACATGGTAGAGAGGAAATTCAAATATGGATCTGACTAACTCGGAGTGTTAAGTTCCTTTCCTCAGTGGTAACTGAAACTATCAAAGTAGCTAATTAAATAATTATTACTAATTAGTACTAGTAATATTTAATATTAATTAATATTATTTATAGGGGTTTCCCCAATAGCTCAGTTGGTAAAGAATCCACCTTCAGTGCAGGAGAGACCTGGGTTCAATTCCTGGGTTCGGAAAATGCGCTGGAGAAGGGATAGGCTACCCACTCCAGTATTCTTTGGCTTCCTTTGTGGCTCAGTGGGTAAAGAATCTGCCTGCAGTGCAGGAAACCTGGGTTTGATCCCTGGGTTGGGAAGATCCCCTGGAGAAGGGAAAGGCTACCCACTCCAGTATTCTGGCCTAGAGAATTCTAGGGTCCCAGAGTTGGACACGACTGAGTGACTTGACTAATACTATTAATAACTGATATAAGTATTTGCCTATATCAAATAAGTTTTTTAAAACTATTCTTTTATTATTTATTTTAATTTTATTTATTTTTTTGACTACATGACATGTGCGATAGTTCCTTAGCCAAGGCTTGTACCTATTATACTCCCTGCATTGGAAGCGCAGAGTCTTAACCACTGGACCACCAGGGAAGTCCCAATACCTGCTTGTTCTTAAACATAAATCCATAAAATTACAGCATTTATTTTCTGATTGAACCTACTATATGCAGCAGATTTGTTCCCTGCCCTCATGGGGCTAAGGGTGCGGGAGAGACACGTTAAACAAATCATTAATAAAATAGAACTGGGAGGGATGCTGTGGGAGTCAGCGACAGGGCTCTGTGGAAGAAGCGGGGTCCAGAATTTAGTTGGAGGTGGGTGGGTCACTCAGGGAGGGCTTTGTTGAAGAGATGGCATTTAAACTGACACCTGAATGAGGAGTGGAAGTTAGCAAGTCAAAGAGTGAATGAAAAGCCATTGCAGGCAGAAGGGCCTCATTGTTTTCAGTCATCTTACCAGGAGAGCCCTTTTCACAGATGAGGTTTTATGCTCATCCACAGTGTGTGAATAGATAAAAGGACCGGTCTGCTCACTTCAGGTGTTCGCCACATGCCCAGTGGTAGGGGACTCTTATGTAGTTCCATAGAAACTCAGAGCACTCCAGCTTCCTCTTTTTACAAATGGGGAGATGATTCTGGCCATTTTAAAGGATTTGTCACAGGCTTCTTTATCAGTATTGGAAGATTTGAGACTCAAATCCAAAACTGACTGTGTGAATTGCTCTTTGTGCAACACTATGCTTCCTGTCTGCGTGTCCCCTTTTGGTAGTCATGGGATGGGAGTCTCTTGTCCTGAATTTGAGCTGCACATCACTGACCACCAACTCTCTGAAACTGTGTTTCTTAGCACTCACTCTCTGTGTCCTGGGAGTGGCAACAAGTAAACCTGGGAATTGTATAGGGTGCCAGGTGCTGTGTTTGATAGGATCTGTTTGTTGATAGACACACCGATCTTATGGGAGCTTGGGGCCATGGGGCAGCTTGGAATAGTCAAGGAGCCTTCTGGGGTCTAGACCTGAAGGACATGGAGTCTTGAGAAATTATTAGGAGAGGAAAAATTAATTGTAAGATGTTCCGAGTGAGAAAGAAATGAGGATGGTCACTAGAGGGAGAAAGCAGGATGAAGAGGGGAAGCATTTTGTTATTTGTTTTTTATTTTAAGATGGGGGAATACTGGAAAATTTTTATAAGCCTAAGGGAAGAAGCCTCTGGGAAAGAAGAGAAAGAAGTAAAGTGTGGAGGTGGAACGGGTTGGAAAACAGACTAGTTCGTCTCAGTCCAGCCAGAGAACTGCCCTGGCAGGCACTCCCGGCCTTTGCAAGAGGGCTCTTTAAAACCACCACAGCAGTTTTGATGTAGCTGTAGGGCTTTCGAGCTCATGCTGGATTCCAGCAGCTCCAGACCTGCTATATATGGTGAGCCCTGGCCATGTGCACATCCTCTCTCTGTCTCCCCCAGCCAGAGTCGCTCTGTTCAAACACCCACACATGTAGCTTTTTGCCCAAAGGAAAGGCCTAGGCAGCATCATTTTACCAACATTGCATAACCTCCGCACATTGGTACCTGCTACCCAGGAGCTTGTTCTTTACAGTGGATCTGACAGGCAGGCCGCAGGCCAGGTGTAGCTCTTGGAGGAGGTTCTCTGTCAGGTGAGATGGCTTCAGGAAATGCCTCGCCCCACTTGTCTGTCTGCCCACAGACTGTCGTCTGGCCCCCATGCTCCCCACATAAAGGATAGGCTTGGTGGGGAGGGAGTTTAGGAAACCAGGTGGAGATAGCCATGCATACAGCCCCAGGAAGGGGTCAGTGTGCCAGCTCACTAATAAATAAACTCATTCATTAGCACGCTGCGGAGGCTTGAGTGTGGCCATGTAAGCCCTGTTTTCTTGGCCTCGAATGATGGTGGAGTCGGGGAGACAGGCTACATGAAAGTCCCTTTGGGATTCCTTCCTAGCAGCCAGAGTGACAAACCCGCCCAAGTGCCCAGTAATCTTCATTGAATTCAAAATCAGATCCTCTTTGAGCAGCTTATAAACTACCATGAGGGAGAAACAAGGCCAAAACACAACTGGCATTGTCAGGAGGCCCAAAGAGAGCAAGCAAGACAGGATGCCGGAGCCGCCAGGACATGGCAGGAGGTCAGCGTCAGAAATAACAAGAATTCTTCCCTCCCAGATTAGGCAGAGAGGAGGAAAGTGTGGCGAGGAAACCCTCCTTCCTTTGAACTCTCCAGGCAGTGCTGTTGTCTTCCTCTGGGTCTGATCTAGCAGGAAGGGGCCCTTGGAGCTGTGCTGTCACAGGCTAGGGGAGCAGTCAGCCCTGACGCTGCCCTGGGAGGCACTGTGGCTGGAGGGAGTGACAGAGAGCTCAGGCCTCACTCCAGCTCCCCTCTCCTCCACTGAGCACCCTTAAGTTTCACCTCCTCAGAGTGTCAGTTTTCTTTCCTGTGAGATGGGGACAGTTATACTAGGTAGATGGCCAGTTATACTAGGTACATTGTAAGACAGTGAATGCAAAGGTATCTTACAGTGACAAGTCTCAGAGGACTTAATAAATGGTAATAATCATCATTACTATTTGCCATAAGGCAAAATTTACGTCTTAGCTCTTTATATTTTGAGACTCACTAGTGAGTGAGGTCCACCCCACCACCCCGTCTTTTTGACTTAGTGAACAAACAACAACAACCCATCTTTTAGAGATACTAGAGAACCATCAGACTAGGGCTTGAACACTCTTTTTTTTCCTTTACTTTGTTAGCTGGGTTATTTGCTTTCCTTATATGTAAAAGAGATCAGTATTATTTATGAGGCACTGGAATCACTGAGAGACAAGGATAGTACTGTGAAGCTTAAAACCTCAATAATAAATTGTGGGTTTAAGAACATCATCAAACTTGGGAGGGGCAACTGGAATTGCTTCTAAACAGAGAGTAGTTTATGCATAGATTAAGTCTTTACTCAGAGTTAGGTACTTTGTAAATACTTGTTGAATGAATGGTTAAGTTATTTAACACAGGAATATAAAGATTACGAGATTGTTTCTTTTTAAAAAGAATTTTTTTTAAAAGAATTTTTTTAAAAGGCTATTTTTTAGGGCAGTTTTAGGTTTGAACAGAATACTGTCACTTTTTAAAGTGTCTATTGCATTCTAAAGGCAATTTTTACTATGTTTTAGCATTGAAGTCTCCCCTCCCCCTCCTCCTCCAGAACGGCTCTGAAATTATGATGTTTAATCAGAAGCAAAATGTAATTTGACCTCTCAACATTTAAGCTTTATTATGAGAAATGCATCCATGATATAAATTGAAGTAAAGCTGTCCTTATCTTTTATTTAAACCTACTGTTCTCAATTGTGGAATAGTTGACTTAATGACTCGAACATTACTGTTGTACAGACGGAGCCTATGACATGTGTTGGCTTTGCTTGGTAGTGGGTACCGTGACCATCACATCTCTTTTTGTTCTTGTTTACCATTTTGAACTTATTTTACTTATTTTCTTCTTACCTTCCAACATACTTTAACCTCTTTAATCATTCAGGAGGTTCTGTAACTGTATTTTGCTAGGCTCTCTTTTAACTTGCACTGGGTAGCTATACCTTCCTTGTTGAACTGCTGTTGTGTTTGTTCTAAATACATTTTTAGGTTCTTTTAGGCTGCCAGGAGTTCCTGTTTGCTGTTGTAGGTATGTTTGCCTCGGATTAGCCAGTCTTTCCCCTTCTGGTGTTTTATTTCTAATATGATGCTAGTTTTGAAACTTAAATTATTGCCCTTGTGAGGATTAAATGAAAAACAGAGGAAATGGATTCTGGAAGGTTTGTTGTAATCATTAAAGAGGCAGAAAAACAGTGTAACTCTGGGATTAGATAATCAGGGTTCAGATCTTAGTTTTGACACTTAATTAGTTTTGTAACTCTGGGCAAGTTACTTTTCTCTAAGACTCAGTTTCCTCAGCTATTAAGTGGGGACAGAAGAATACCAGTCTCTTATTACAGTTGTTACAAGGATTAAATGAAATAATGTATCTGAATCACTTCGCACAGTGTGTGGCATATGCTTGTGTTAGCTGTTAATTATATAGCATTTGTCCATTTTTGCCGTTAAAGGATTTTTTTTTTTTTTTTTTTTGCTTTCTTCCTATTTCTTAGTCATATTAGAATAGGAAAAAGTTGCCAGATAAACTGAATTCAGCCTAGATCAGATGTTAGCCTGACAATTGCTGAGTAAATGACCACAGTACTATTATCCTAATGAGTTTCATTGGGATAACTGTAGTGTCTGTGGATGAAACATGGAGTTGAGATATCTTCACCTCTATCCTTCTGTAACAGATTGTTTTTTCAGTATAAGAAAAGTTTGTAGAGAATGCTATCACTATGGAAAATGGAGAGAAAAGGGGGAAGCTACTATTTATGTAAAAAGAGTACATATACACATAAGCTTGTGTGTGTATAGATTACAGCTGGAAGGTTTCATAAGAAGGAACTTGGTAGTTAGGAGATGTAGGTTGGGACAGAACTTATGTTTGTTTGTTTTTAACATGTGCATGTATTATCTATTCAAAACAGTTACTAAACAAAGAAAGGAGTAGATTGAATGTGTAAGCTTCAAGGTTAAGTGTCCTAAGAATTGACCTTCATCTTGGTCTGGACATTCCAGGCAGCTGACTTGTCTAAGTTGTGGGCCCCAGCCTTCAACTGTGCTTTTTCCTTAAAGAGACAAACGCAAAAGTTCTTCATAACAAGACAACTTTTCTGTCTTTAACTATCTAGAGAATTTGATTCACAAATTCAGGGCAAAAATAAGTTGAACCTTTAGTTAGCTGAATTTGGTGATGGTGGATGAATGGACAGCCCTGTGGATTAGCATCTTCTTTTCCCAGTAGAACTCGTGGTTATCTTCAGCACACTTCCTGTTGATGAGAAGACTGCTTGTTTTATTTTTGTAACTATGTGTGCTGAAATTTACTGTAGAACTTTATATTTGATAGTGTTTTCAAATTGTCATCAATTGTCTACTGAACTAATTAGGTTCAGTGTTTTAGGAGTAATTAGAATTTGCCCTTCTTCCATTTACCATGCTTGAATCTATATTTTTTGAAACTCTTAGTTATCAGCAAAATTAGGTGGAGGTTGCAGCAAACTTTGCTGTTCCATTTCTCTCAAAAGGCAGGTATATACACTTGGCTGAAATTTCTACATCAGGCTGTTGTGAATACCATAGTTCTCCTGAAGAAAACATTCTTGTCATTTTCCAGGCTTGGAAAGGAAGGGTTTCCAACTGGGAAGAAAGAAAGGGTTAACTTCTGAGAGACTCATCTGTTCTTAAAGCCAAGGTGCTAATCTTAACTATGCCCCTTCTTCCTGAAAAACATTCAGTGGCTCTCCTTTGTCTACTTGGTAAAGCCCAGACTGTTTAGCCTGACATTTCAAAGCCCTTCATGACCTTTCTGGCATATTTTTCTGTTTCCTATACTTGTCTTTCCACAAAATTTAGGTATTGTTTCCTTACAAGTGCTGAGCATTCCATGGCCCTGTTTTTGCTCATAATGTTCCGCCTGCTGGAAATGATCTTATTAATCTTTTACCTGTCCAACTTCAGCTCACCTTTCCAAGCCCCAGGTGCGGTTTCATTTTCTTTCTTTTTTTTAACTTTTTATTTTGTATTGGGATATAGCTGATTAACTGTGTTGTGATAGTTTCAGGTGAACAGCAAAGGGACTCAGCCATATGTATATCCGTTCATGTATCCATACATGTATCCATTCTCCCCCAGCCTCCCCTCCCATTCAGGCTGCCACATAACATTGAGCAGAGTTCCATGTACTATACTGTAGGTCCTTGTTGGTTATCCATTTTAAATATAGCAGTGTGTACATGTCCATCCCATACTCCCTAACTATGCCTTCTCTGCATCTCTCCCCCCAGCAACCATAAGTTCCTTCTCTAAGTCTGTGAGTCTCTGTTTTGTAAGCTCATTTGTATCATTTTTTTAGATTCCACATGTAAGGAATGCCATACAATGTTTCTCTTCCTCTGTCTGACTGACTTCAGTTGGTAAGACAGTCTCTAGGTCCATCCATGTTGCTGCAAATGGCATTATTTCACTCTTTTTAATGATTGAGTAATCTTCCATTATATATATATATACCACATCTTCTTTAACCATTCCTTTGTCAATGGACATTTAGGTTGCTTCCATGTCTTGGTGATTGTAAACAGTGCTGCAATGAATATGCAGTGTTTCATTTTCCATGAAGTTTTCTCTGACCCCACTCAGCCAAAAGTAATCCTCTCACAGCCCATGACACTTTGTGTTCCTTTTGGGACACTTACTAAGTTCTCTCTTAGAGCTCTTGGTCCTTGGAAGCTGGGCTCTTGTTAACCATCACTTTAATCTCCACATAGTAGAAACTCAGTTTCTAAATGAGTTTCTAAACTAAATGAGTAGAAACTCATATGTTCACTGAGTGAATTAAATGTCAGCCAGCATCTTGAAAGTGTCTTTAATTTGCTTTACTTTTTCAACCCAGATAACCATTTGACTTGTTATCTGTAAAGGCTATAGAACAAACTGCTCTGGAACAAAAAACGCTTCACTCCGTGTTGATATAGTTAGTAAGTTTATGATCTGAGAAAATCTGTGCCTTTTAAACCTCAGAGGGCAGGTGTATTAACAAAACTACAGAATTTTCATATAAACGAATTCCATTACCTCACTATTGCTGTTGATGAATTGGCCTCTGACAACACTTAAGCATCAAAACGCACAGTGTCTTTTCAGGTGGAGAGGCTGACATGAGAGATTTGGTTAACTTTAAGAAAAATCTTATGAAAAAAGGACTGTTGAACTTTCCCTGGTTTGTTTCTGCCTTGGAATATACTCTATATCATATAAAGTGGCCACATCTTTTTCCATGACCTGTTTCTATTGTCACAAAATGTTATTTTTTAGGCACTTAACAGAGTTCTGAGGTTATAAATTTAGAATCACAGCATCAGCAAATCCCAAGGTCACAAGGGACTTTAAAGATCATGTAGTCAGCCTTCTGTCAGATAGATAGCCAAGTTGTGAATTCTCTGCTTTTTGAGGTCATCCATTCTGTTATTTGAATCTTCAGAAACTCTCCTGTTAGAAAGTTTTTACTTCCAGCATTCAATGTTGAGTAATTCTTTCTCCCTCTGTGACCCACCCATGGGTTCTGATTCTACCTTTTGGACAGTCTAATCACTTTTCTGTAATATTTAAGGCAACTGTCCTGTTTTTCTCCAGGTGAAATATCTTCTGATCTTTCTTTGCTTCCTTTTGTCTCTTAAAATATAATGTTCAGAACTGTAGACATATTCTAAAAGTGGAGTCTGACCTCTGCTGAACAGAACAAAAATCTCACTTTGTACATGAAGATATTATATTTGCATTACTGTATCTAAAAATCACATTAATTGCGGCGGGCAGCCTTATCCTCTTGACTTCCCTTGAATGTATACTGTCATCATAAGCCTGTGAGGCTTTCTCACACCCAGACAGGAGTGGCACACCTATCCTGTACCCTACAGCTGTTCTTTTAGGCCCAAGTGCAGGGTCTTAGATGTGTCCCTATTAGAGTCAACCCATTGAAAGAGTCTATGAAGTATTTTTAGTTCATGGTTAGGTCATCTGACATATTTGTCTTCCTGCCCCACTTCTTGCAGTCTACAGATTTGATAAGTTTGTTTTCTCTTCTCCATCTTAGTCATTCATGGAGATGTTGAGGCAGGCCAGGATGGAATCATTCCATTGGACCATACTATTGCTAGTAGGTTTAAATGGGCATTAATTGTGTATGGAGATAGGATTGTCAGTTTAGATCAAATACTCCATAATTGTAATAGAAATTGTCTTTTAGGTGAGTAGTCTTATTGTAGCTGCTTAGTAACTGTTTAACAAGAGATAATAGAACTATGTATGGTCATAAGAGTGAGATTAGGAACTAGCTTAGAAAATTAGTGACCCTGCTTATATTCTTATATATGATAAATATAGTATTACATTTATTAATTAATAAAACATAATTCTTACATTCTTGGGGCTTCCCTGGCATCTCAAACAGTAAAGAATCTGCCTGCAATGTGGGAGACCCAGGTTCGATCCCTGGGTCAGGAAGTTCCATTGGAGAGGGGCATAGCAACCCACTGTAGTATTCTTGCCTGGAGAATCCCATGGGCAGAGGAGCCTGGTGGGCCACAGTCCATGGGGTCAGAAAGAGTTGGCCATGACTGAACGACTGACGCTTTCTTTCTTCTATTCTTATGTAAGGTATTAAGCAGAGAACATTCTGGACTGATTAGAGGCAATATGGTATAGGGGAAAGAGCCCTAAACTTGGCCCTGAGATGTTTTATTCATTTATTTATTCAGCAAATATATATTGTGTGCATACTGTACTTAAGCCTTAGATATACAGTGATTTAAAAAAAAAACCAACCAAGACTTTGTGTTTGCCATCAATGGAACGTACATTCAAATGGGGAAACAATTTGATAATTATACAGATGAAATCATAATACTTTCTGTGATCTATCTTCTAGACAGGTACTGTCCAACAGAAATAAAATACAGGTCACACACTCAATTTAAAAGTTTCTAGTAGCTCCATTTTGAAAAGTGAAAAGAAAAAAATGAAACTACTTTTAATAATGGGTTTTCTTTAACTCAGTATACCTGATAATATTTCAACATGTAAACAATATAAAAAATTTTGAGATATTTATATTCTTGAACTAAATCATTGAGATCTTAAACTTATACCATATCTCAGTTTGAACTAGCCTATTTAAAGTGCTCAATAGCCATGTGTGGCTAGTGGCCTTCATACTGGCCAGCAAAATACTATCCCCACCTTTATAGACTGCTCTATGGTATTGGGAAAATCACTTTCCTTATTTAGAACTCCTGTTTTCATCAGTAAAATGAAGGATTAAGACTTACCTTTAAACAGCTAAAAGTGGTCCTTTTCATGTATGAGGGAGTCATGCAAGGTGCTGTAATAATCTGTGTCTTCATGAGTGGTACTTATATGGGTATATATGTAAAGACTCATCAAGCTGTATACTTAAGATACATGTACTTTTCAGTATCCATGTTATCACTCAGTAAAAGGTTTCTTATAAAATCACTTCTGATTATTTTGATTCTGTGCCCTTCGATAAAATTTCTCAGATGAACTGACCTTCAGTGGAAACATGTGACATGAAAAATGCCAACAGCCAGTGACTCTTTATGTCTTCTTCCCACCCAGGATGTGTCTAGTCCGAATGAAGCAGGAAGGCCGGAGTGGGAAATACATGTGTCGTATCATAGTTCATTTTATGTGGGAGGATGTTGAGCAGCGTGGCAGAATCATGGGGGTAAGTGACTGCTGTCAGATTCTGGTCTTGGAAAACTCCATTGAGCGATTGCCTGACTTGAGTTGAAGTTCTAGAATTTGAGTTGAAGTTCTGATGTCAAGTGGTAATTGAACTCAACTCACTTTTGCCTCCGTGGATTTTGACAAGCTCTGGATACTTTCTGTGTTTGCACACATTATCATGGTTTGTCAGTGTGAGGACATCCTGTGTTCAGAGATGGCATTATTAAAAAGTAAATCATGGTGATAGGAGGGATGGATTTCGTGAATAGATAAAATCAAATAATAATCCAGTTTTAGGATACTGTACCTGATACCAGTTCATTGTTCAGTTCACAATTAGTTTGAATAGAAAGATCCTGACTGGGGGCCTGCAGTGTCCTCAGGAACTTAAAAACAAGCTCCTTGATCGCTGACAACCTATAATACTTTGGCAAGGTGTATACTGAAAAGGTCCATTAGTATCTTTAATAACCTGAGAAAGGAGAACCTATCGTGTATGTATAACATAGAATATGATGACAATAGAAAGCCAGAACCAAAACATTAGAATACAATAGATTATATAAGTACCAATCTCTTCCTTTGTGTATATTGTATATTTTGTGTATCTATACCATGTTTTAATAGATTGTAATTCTTTGGTTTTTCCCGTATCATTGCCTCACAGCTTGGGAGCATCTAAAGCCAAACCATTAGACAGGGTCATGCGATGGGGTGACCTGATTTCTTTCATTACAGAGGAGAGTTCTGTGGTTTTGTGTGTATGTATTTTATTATATATGGTATCATTCTCTGTGCACTTAATTGCAACTTTCTTTTTTTTTAAATGTGTCTTGGAGGTCTTTGCGTGCTGCATGGGATTTAAATGGGAGATCTCCCTTTTTTCACTTTTATCTACTGTAATTATTTTCACACACTTCCTATGTTATTGTCTAACGGTACCATGTGCTTACCCTATGTGTAAAATTGTAGTCTTTGAAACTAAATGGTGGAAATGATGGTTTCCTTTGGAGAATTTGGATTGAGGGTATTTTCAGATTCTCTTGTCTTTGAAGGAACCAGGTATACAGAAAGCACAGGAGACATGGGTTCACCTTTAGATAGCTTCATTGACACTTATATGCCTTTCTCTGGGAAAACAGACCATCAGCATTTCCAGTCATTCTAAAAAGATGATAGTCTCTTTCAGTGTTTCAGCTGCTGTCATCATCGTCATCATGATCCATCCAGTGGAGTCAGTATTCCCCTGTCTTTGTAATGTACTCTTTGCTTCATGTTTCTCCCTGTCGTGCCTTACTGCTGCCCAGAGTGGGATCAACAGCCTTTAAGCTATTCATCCTGCTGAGTGTTCCACATTCTTTCAGGTACTTACCAGCCAACTCTGTGGCAGTACGCAGTGGATATACCGTAGTGCTGGTGGTCTCAAATCATCCCTTTTAATGATGACCAGTGATACCCCCTGGCCAGCCAAAGTCTGTGCTGACTGCCATGCAGTTACACGGTGGTTCTGTTAGTCTGTTTTCCTATCACTGTTGTCTAAACTCTTCTGGGAGTTGAACCACTGGAACCATGTGGGCCATAGCTGTCCCCGGCTTGAATAGCCTTATGAACCGTAGGTTGCTGATTGCTAGACCACAGGAACCTTTTACTGTACCCCACTTCCACCCCCAAGTGAATTTCTTTTTGGATCTGCATATAAATGGGGCTTCCCTGATGGCTTAGCGGGCTAAGAATCCACCTGCAATGCCTGAAAAGTCCCATGGACAGAGGAGTCACAAGAGTCAGGCCTGACTGAACAACTAAGCATGCATGCACACACACATATATTTATCTTCATCGCAGTTTTCAGCACTTTGAACCTTCTCCCATGTTACTTTATATATCCCTTCTACTTGACTGTATGCTTTATAAAGGCAGGAAACCTATCTTATCCACAGTTTTTTGTTCACACAGTGAAAAGTGGTTGAATAAATGCTTGTTGAATAAATGAATAAATTGAAATTTATTCTGAAATTGTTTTAAAGCCAACTTATTTGTCAGATAGATCATACTTGGTTCGTTAGTCTCTGATTCAGTTGTCTATCAATGCAGTCCTGCAGGAATTAGCCTTTCCTTCCCCCCCACCCCATTTTATCCAACCATTTTTCTGTCTGAATTGTTCTAGATATTATGCTGTCTTAGAGAGAAGTGTGTTAGATCAGCATTTCTCAAACTTTAGTGTACCTGCAGTTCACCTGGGGATCCTGTTAAAATACAGATTCTGATTCAGTAGGTTGGGGGTGAGGCCAGAGAGTCTCTCTGCATTTCTAAACTCTTCAAGGTGATGGCAGTAGCACTGGTAGGGCAGGATGGGGAAGGAGCAAGCACACTTTGAATAGCAGGGATTTAGATGATCCATAATGCTCCCCAAGTGTAGACTGTTAAATATGTCTTCATGAGAGAAATGCCAAGCTCCGGTTTACTTACAAAGAGTATAAAAGACGATGATTTAAAAATAATGGAGACTTGAAAGAGTTGGGGAATTACTATTCTTATATTTCCATTATAACTGATTCGCTCCTCCCTTTCCAATGTCATGCTATAAATAGACACCCTTTATACAGGCAAGACAATTATATGTTAGCCAATTCTGAGTTGTGAGTGTGATTGTGTGTGTGTGTAGAGGGGACCTCAGTCTTTGGTATGTGTACAGCCTAAAGAAATGGGAAGATTAGGCTGGACAAGAATGGCATGTGGCTGGAGAAAAGTAGTAGGCAGAAGCAGCCAGTCTGGCCTGGTTCTGACCCTGGCTGGCAAATCTTTTCTCCTCCCTTACTTCAGTTTCTTGGTTTAAAAAAAAAAAAAACACTTGGGGGGGCGGGTGGTTGCATGATTTCCGAGTTTCTTTTCCAAGCTTTGAAAGTCTATGATGTGAAGGTGGTAATTTGCAAATCTACTTCTGTGTTATTTGGCATCTTTAAGAAAACTCATCTAAAAAGTAAAATTTATAAGACTGATCAATGTAGTGGTGATTTTTCTTCTGCCAAAGAATTCTTAGAGCCATTACATTGCTTGAGTGGACTGGTGTAAGGAAGATTGAGAATGTGAATTAATGACACATTAGAAATCTGGGTCAAGAAATCCTTTGAATTAGAGTTCCAGTCTCATTTGGTGGGAAAATTTTCACTTTCCAAAAATTTGCTTTTTACCAGCTGTTCAGGAGCCCAACTATTGTGAAAAATAAGGCAGCCTCATATATCATCAGTGAAGCTGGTATATAAAAAGCAAGTGTTAAATTTGAGGTTACAAAAATCACATCAATAATGTAGAGAGGTCTCACTTTTAAAAAAACATTATTTGGGATTTAAACATATAAATTAGCTGTGGAAATAAAGTTCATTATATCACCTCATCTGGTCTTGTTTTATTTCATTAACTGGTTCTTAAAAACCTTTGTGAGCTGAGTTGCAGCTGAAGAGGTTGGAGACCATTTTTCCTTGGGCCCTTGCCTCACTCCTGAGTGTTGGTAAGAGTAGAGAGCTAAGACTTGACACAGCTGTAAAAACAGACAGCGCCTTTGGCCTCAGCGCTTTCTCCTGGTGCAGGCAGATTTCAGATGTAAATTTCACTTTCTGCCTCTCCTACTAATGAAGTAAGTTTCTTTTGCTGGGTTTGCAGCCAGGTGTGTCCAGTCTTGTGGCTAACCAGGGGCGCTTTACTTAATTTTTCCATTTGTGACATTTCAACCAAACTTAAAAAACAAACATAAAAATTAGCTCAAGGCAGTGGCTCAAAGTGTTAATGGTAACCTTAGGCTGGCTAAATGACTTCCTCTCAGTTCTGCCCTGCCAGACATCTCCACCTTGTGGCTTACAATGAGCAGGTTTAAGCTTTCCAAACTGTGGAGACAAGGTGGAGGGGGTGGGGATGGGCTTTAGTTAACTAGTTGCACATTTATCTCTATCAGTGGTCCCTGGCATGACAGTTGCCTCAGCAACATTTCTTGCTGAGGACAAGAAAACTTGCTGAGGACAGTTGCCTCAGGTGATTTCTTGCTAGCAGCCTTCTGGGATCAGGATGAACCTCCTGTGACCACACTCTCCTGCTCCTCGCTCTAGCAGAGCTGCTTGATGGGGGATGGTGTAGAGGGCCTAGAAGGAGGTAGAGGAGCTGTGGGCTGAACTGGACTCCTTTGTAAAATTCTACTTTGCTTTTCAGAACCAGCATTTTGCTTTGCAAGGTCCTCTGTGATCATACTCCAGACTACCTTTCCAAACTCATTTCCCCTAGCTCTTCTTGAGCCTTAAATATGAGAAACCTCTAGCACGTGTGCCGGGCACACAGTAAGCACGCAGTGAACATCGCATTCCGTCGTTGCCGCACATCCTTTTCACTGCAGCCAAGCTGAATGTCTTGCCCTTCCTGTGTTTTGTCTTTGTTCACGCCGTATGAGTATACTAGATTGCCCTAACATGCCAGCCTCAATTCCTCCACATCCCTCCCCCTTACTTCAAATTGGAAGCCAATCATGGTTTCCCCTAGCTGTAAGTACCTTTTTGATTTACCTATACCCTTCATTGGAAAAGACCCTGATGCTGGGAAAGGTTGAGGGCAGGAAGAGAAGGGAGCGACTGAGGACGAGATGGTTGGATGGCATCACCGACTCAATGGACATGGGTTTGAGCAGACTCCGGGAGATGGTGAAGGATAGGGAAGCTTGGAGTGCTGCAGCCCATGGCGTTGCAAAGAGTCGGACACGACTGAACAACAACATACCTTGAACAACAACATACCCTTCTTCTGGCTCTTAACTGCTTCTGTTTTGCATCACTGTCATTCGTGACCACCTTCTGGGTGAATTCCTGGGGGGTGGGATCACACTTATCCTTCTTTGTACTCTCCAAAGTGCTAGTCATTGCTCCTTGGCTGAATGTATGCCTTCTTCTGATGAAAGAAGACAGTTCTGAAAGCCCATTATAAATTTTGGAAAAAGTGGAGTGGGGAAGTATCCTTTTTATTCTGAGAATATTTATTTACTCATTAGTCTTAAATGTGGGAAGAGAAAGAAATGAGAAATTATCTCCATTCTCAGTTTTCCTTTTTCTTTGTTTATGCTTTCTCAATCTTCTAGTGGAATTATTTGATTGGAAAAAAAAAAAACAAACAATTTATACACAAAGTACTTTATGTCTCTAAACCAGCAAAGGTTTTGAGTCTATAAAAGGTAGTAGAATTATTTATACTTTAGTTTTTCTGGAAATTTCCTTCCAGGCTTCTATATTTCCATTGCCATGTCCTCCCTCCCCCCACAAAAATCTTCATTCAAACTCCTCTGTTTTACCACGAGGTAAAAAAGTTTGCTATATCTCTAGGTCAGAGTTAAAGCTCACTGCCAAAGGTATTGTTTAAAAGGCAAGGACCACTTTAAAGATATAGTTTTTTGTGGCCAATAATATGAATGGTTGAGTGTAAATACAGAGCAGTCCCCTGGGCTCAAAGCCTTTAAAATAAGAATACATGTTTGTTTTCCAGTATCAATCGTTCTTTTGAATGTTTTGTAAATGTCCTGAGCAGTTGGAATGGATACTTAGTTATTAGGGGAGGGAAGGCTAAATTCTTAGAAGGCAGAGCAATTCTATTTTGGAATTGGCTCATGAGTTTAAGCAGGGACCAACTGAAGATGTACCTCTAGTGGATAAGTTCCTTTCTCAACACAGGTTTCTTATCCTTAGGCCTTAATAGGTATCAAGAGTGCATAGAGTACCTTCAGTTCAGTTCAGTTTAGTTCAGTCGCTCAGTCGTGTCCGACTCTTTGCGACCCCATGAATTGCAGCACGCCGGGCCTCCCTGTCCATCACCAACTCCTGGAGTTCACTCAAACTCACATCCATCAAGTCGGTGATGCCAGCCAGCCATCTCATCTTCTGTCGTCCCCTTTTCCTCCTGCCCCCAATCCCTCCCAGCATCAGAGTCTTTTCCAATGAGTCAACTCTTCGCACAAGGTGGCCAAAGTACTGGAGTTTCAGCTTTAGCATCATTCCTTCCAAAGAACATCCAGAGCTGATCTCCTTTAGAATGGACTGGTTGGATCTCCTTGCAGTCCAAGGGACTCTCAAGAGTCTTCCAACACCACAGTTCAGAAGCATCAATTCTTTGGTGCTCAGCTTTCTTCACAGTCCAACTCTCACATCCATACATGACCACTGGAAAAACCATAGCCTTGACTAGATGGACCTTTGTTGGCAAAGTAATATCTCTGCTTTTCAATATGCTATCTAGGTTGGTCATAACTTACCTTCCAAGGAGTAAGCGTCTTTTAATTTTATGGCTGCAATCACCATCTCCAGTGATTTTGGAGCCCCCAAAAATAAAATCTGACACTGTTTCCCCATCTATTTCCCATGAAGTGATGGGACCAGATGCCATGATCTTAGTTTTCTGAATGTTGAGCTTTAAGCCAACCTTTTCACTCTCCTCTTTCTAGGTGTGTTTTTTAACATTTATTTGGCCTCACTGGGTCTTGGTTGCAACACGTGGGATCTAGTTCCCTGACCAGGGGTTGAAACTGAGACCCCTGTATTGGGAGTGCAGAGTCTTAGCCGCTGGACCACCAGGGACATCCGTTTAGGTAGTTTTCTAACTGATGGGATGCCTGGGTGTTTACACCCAGGATGCTTGTCTAATGGCTCAGGCATCTGACCTTCTGAGTGACATACTGGGTTCACTCCACTTCAGGGAGGGTCCTTGAAAGAAGTTATAAACCTTTCTGTATTTGAAATTATAAATGGTGAGTTTCCTGAGGTCTAATTCCTACTTGTTTGTCTTTGTATTTCTACAGTGCCTCAATGGAGCTTTGTCTTTAGTAGGCATTCAGTAAGTGTTTCTTGACTAAATGAGTCAGTGAATTTGATACCTACCCTTTTATCTTCAGTTTACCTCCTGAAATTTCTGTAGAAGAAAAGTGACCATTTTTGAAAATTCCATTTGAATTTTGAATTTTTTGAATTTGAATTTTTCCATTTGAAAATTCCATTTTTCAAAGCCCTGGCTAACTCGGTGCACTGACAGAGTCCTGCCTTTCCCTAATACCTTCTTAAGTACTCCTCATGCTAAGTACTCCCAACTCAGCTTATCATTTCAGAACTATTTACCTCTCCAACCCATCATTTTTTTTTTTTTTTTTGCCTCCAGTGTCTTTTGTACCATAGTTCTAAAACTGCTTAGAGCCATGTTTCTCAGGCACAGCTAAAGCCATTTTCCATACCTCTCTTTTAGGGGTTGCTAATGCTGTGTGTTAGTTGGGTTTCCCTGGTAGCTCGGCTGGTAAAGAATCCACCTGCAATGCAGGAATCCCTGGTTGGATTCCTGGGTCAGGAAGATCCCCTGGAGAAGGGAATGGCTACCCACTCCAGTATTCTGGCCTGGAGAATTCCATGGAGAGGAACCTGGCAGTCTGCCTGTTCTTGTGTTTGTCTTACTTCTGATGTCATCACCACCAATCCAGTCCCCCAAGCTAGAATTCTTAGAGTTGTCCTCAACTCCTGCCTCATCCTCTGAATTCAGTTGTCTTGTTACTTTTCCACCCCAAATACCTCTGGATTTTATCCTCTCTTCTGTTCTATTGCTTCATGTCAGTCCTCATCATCTCTTCTTTAATGGGCATGGCCTCCTATCTATTAATAGTTCTGGACTTTCCTCCTCTCATGAACCCTGCTGTCATTTAAGCTGCCAGAGATGTTTCTAAATCCCACATCTGATCATATCCCTCCTCTGTCTAGAAATCTCTGAGGGACAAAATTCAAACTTCTTAGCAGTGACATATAGAACCCTTTGTAGTTATATTGGAGGATGTTCTTGTTCTTAGAAGATACCTGCTGAAGTATTTAGAGGTGAAATGTTTTGATATCTGCAAATGATTTAGCAAAAGAAGAAAGGGTATGTGTGTATGGATAAAGGTCAAACAAATGTCACAGAATACTAAAAACTGTGAATCTAAAGTTCATGCAAGTTTTTGATGTATTCAGTTCAGTCGCTCAGTTGTGTCCGACTTTTTGCGACCCCATGAATCGCAGCACACCCCGCCTCCCTGTCCATCACCACCTCCTGGAGTTTACTCAAACTCACATCCATCGAGTCGGTGATGCCATCCAGCCATCTCATCCTCTGTCGTCCCCTTTTCCTCCTGCCCCCAATCCCTCCCAGCATCAGGGTCTTTTCCAGTGAGTCAACTCTTTACATGAGGTGGCCAAAGTATTGGAGTTTCAGCTGCAGCATCAGTCCCTCCAATGAACACCCAGGACTGATCTCCTTTAGGATGGACTGGTTGGATCTCCTTGCAGTCCAAGGGACTCTCAAGAGTCTTCTCCAGCACCACAGTTCAAAAACATCAGTTCTTCAGCGCTCAGCATTCTTCACAGTCCAACTCTCATATATTACTCTACACCTTTAAAAAAAATAAGTTTGAAGCTTTCTGAAGTGAAAAATCGGGGGAGGGGCCTTCACATTCTGTCTCTAGCCCACCTTTCTAGTTTAATTCCCAACAAACTTCTCCTACATGCAAATGGTCATGATTGAGCATGTGCACAAACACACTGAAACACACATTCCACTCATGCTGCAGTTTAACTGGTGCTATAATGTTCTGTGTTCTTTTATGCCTTCATTCACACACTTCCCTCTATCTGAAATGGTCGTAACCCTGTCTCTTCTGCTCATGGCACTCTAAGACACAGCTGGATAGTACCTCTTCCAAGAAGCTTTTCCCAGCAACCCCCAGTAATACTAGTATACTTGCCACTCCCTTGTCTGTATTCCTCCAGCACTTTGCACAAACTTCTGAAATAGGGCTTATCATTGCTATACTATAATTATGGGTTTGTGTAGGTCATACCCATTATATGGAATGAGGATCCCAGGATCCCTAGTGCCTAACACAGAGTGCCTAACGTAGTTACCCTTCAGATGCTTGTTGGGTGTATGAGCTTGCTTCTGTTATTAATCCCTGGCCACTACTATCTCCCAAATACTGACTTAAAGATCGCTTATTGTACCTGGATTCGGTTTCTCTGACCCATCCTCCACCCGCCCCCCCCACCAAAAAGGTTCATGTTTAACTCTCTGCCCAGCCTCATGGATTCTCTGGCTCTCTCATCATTTATACTTTTAATCTACTTTGTAGGATAGATGAACCTTAGAACATGAGACTTGGAGCCTCAGAGATTCTCTTGGTCTGAAGGTGTTCAGGTGTGGGTATTTTGGAAAACTTCCCCAGGAGATTTCTGATGCTCATATCAGGTTAAGGACTATAGATTTGTTCCCACCCTCTCACTTCCATGGTGAGGAAATGAAGTTTCAGAGTTCATTGATTTGCCCAAGGTGACGCAGCTAGCCGACAGCAACATGAGGATCAAAACTAGGGTATGCTGATTCCCGTCCAGGGTCTGCCTTACTGTACGATGACACCTCTTGGGGGGTCGGGGGAGGGGGAAGTCAACTTCATGGGAGGGTCCTTCCCCCCTGTCTTTGCACCGGAGACTTCTAAAGACCCAGAGGACAGCTTTCCTTGGATCTAGAAGTGTTCTGTTTCTCCAGTGCAGTCCCACGCCTGAGGCCCCTGTATTCAGAATTTCTAATCCAATACGGCAGAGGTTTCCTACTCCACAGGACTGATAGAGATTAAGGGAGGGGAAAAAAGATGAGAATGCGAACAATGTTCTGAATGTTTCTTTTTCCAGCCTTTAGAGCCTGAATGTCTCCACATCGTCTGAATTTGCCTTAGTTGATTTTACAATTATTTTTCAGAGACTCCTTGGTTATTTCTTTTTTTTTTAAAGACTAGAGGAACACCGTGCTTGGAAAGGCTGGGCTGGGAGACTAACAAAGGCAGTATTATACTGTGCACGGCAGAGCCAATAAATGAATTCAGGAGACACCTAGATGTGTTTCTAGAGGAGGGCATGAGGGGGAGGGGTCTGGTGCAAAGGCAGAAAGGTGGGATTAAGATAAATTAAAATGGGGCCAGCATGTTGGATCAGGGGACAGCCTCTTCCTGTTCCCACCATCGCTTAAGATTTTTCATTCTGCTTCGTTTGAAAGTTAAAAGTAGTCTTGACCATATAACCTCATACTCTCCCATCCCCCACTGTCTGTTTAGGAAAAGAACTTAAGTCTAAGGGCTATTTCAGCCTGATACAGCTATGTTTATTACTGGAGTAGTACATCTATGGGACATTCCTGGGGAATCTTAGACTGTTAAAACTGGAAAAGAACCTTGAAGTAATCTAATCCAGGATTCTCAAAGTGGCCTCCAAACCAGCAGCCTCAGCACCACTTAGGAACTTGTTATAAATGCATGTTTAGGGCTCCACTCTGGATCTGCTGAGCGAGATACTCTGGAGGCAGGGCCCAGCAATCTGTATTTTAAACTTTTAATTTTATATTGGGGTATAGTGGATAACAATGTTGTGATAGTTTGGGGTGAACGGCGAAGGGACTCGACCATACATATACATGTATCCGTTCTCCTCTAAACTCCCCTCCAGGCTGCCACATAACATTGAGCAGAGTTCCCTGTGCTATACAGTAGGATCTTGTTGGTTATCCATTTTAAATGTAGCAGTGTGTACATGTCCATCCCAAACTCCCTAATCCCTTTCCTCCATCCTTCTTCCCCCTTACCCCACCCCCCCGCAAGGCAACCATAAGTTCGTTCTCTAAGTGTGTGAATCTCTAAGCAATCAATATTCTAACATACCCGTCAGTCTGAGGGCTACTGCTCAAGTCTGATCCTGTCATTTAAGTGGTGGAGAAGCTGGCTCTAGGAGAGCTGAGTAAGCTTGAGTTGGAAACCAGCTGAAGAACAGAACTCAGGGCTCCTGACGGCCAGCTCTTACTCCTCTCCCTGTGAAGAAGAGCAGGATCTGGGCATGGACTAGTGACGTGTGAAAGGGGAGAGTTTCAGCTAATGCAGAAAGAGTTCCCCAATAGTAACAGCTAATGTTTACTGAGCACTTTCTCTTGGCTGTGCATTTTTTAAGCACCATTTCAATTTATGTTTACAACAGTCTTAGCTATGAGATCCTATCCTCATTTTACAGATGAAGAAACTAAGGATCAGAGAAGTTAGCATTAATATATTAGTTCCCTATAGCTGCTGTAAGAACTTACCACAGATTGGTGGCTTAAAACAGTAGAGCTTTGTTCTCTCATAGGTCTGGAAGCTAGAAATCATATTCAGTAGGCTGTGCTCAATCTGTTCTTTGCCCCTTTCAGCTTTTTGGTAACTGCTGGCACTCCTTGGCTTGTGGCCACTTCACTCTGATCTCTGCCTCTGTGGTCGTGTTGCATTCTTCTCTTCTGTCTGGGTTTAATTACCCTCTTCCTCTCATAAAGATGCATGTGATTGCAATTAGGCCCACCTGGATAATCCAGACTGATCTTCCCATCTGAAGACCCTTAATCTAATCACAGCTGCCAAGTCCTTTTTTGCCATATAAGGTAACATTCACAGGTTCTAGGAATTAGGATGTAGCTATCTTTTAGGAGACCAGTATTCAGCCTACTGGTTAGGTAACTTAACCAGACTTACACAGTAAATATAAGAGCCTAGACTGGAACCCAAGCCTGCCAGACTCTAGAGCCCATGCTCTTAATCTTTACTCTGTACTTTCTGAAAAGGTCACTGCTAAAAACTATGGTTCTAGCATTAGCTTTAGATTTTTTTTAATGTTTCCTTCTTCCCCAAACTTGCGTAATATTACTTGTCACATAACTCTGAACCTCTGCATCCTTAAGCAGCTCTGGCCCTGACTCCTTCAGTTAAATTACTAGAGGGCAGAGCTTGTATTCCCACCGCCCCCCCCACACACACATTTAAAAAAATGGAGATATAATAATAATTCATATATCATAAAATTCACCATTTTGAATGTGTTTTTAGTAAATTCACAATGTTATGCAACCATCACCAGTGTCTAATTCCAGGATATTTTCATCACTTCAAAAAGAAACCCTGTGCCTGTTAGCAGTTACTCTCCTTTTTCTCAGCCCTTGGCAACCACTGCTTTCTGTCTCTATGGACTGACCTATTCTAGGCATTCCATATAAATGGAATCATATAATATGTGGTCTTTTGTGTCTAGTGTCTTTTACTTAGCATAATGTTTCAATGGTTCATCCATGTTGCAGCATGTTTCAGTAGTTCATTAATTTTTATGGATAATCTGTTGTATGGATATACCACATTTTATTATCCATTCATCAGTGGATTGGCATTTGGGCTGTTGCCACTTTTGGCTTATTTGAATAATGCTGCTGTGAACATTCATGTAACTGAACATATGTTTTCAGTTCACTTGGGTATATACCTAAGAGTGGAATTGCTGGGTCATACGGTATGCTATGTTTAGCTTTTTGAGCAACTCAGGTATTGTATTTCATATCAAGTTATTTGAGTTCCTAGAGTGACATTGTTCATTTGTTCATAATGAAGTAATATTCTCATAACCTGTAATCTTAATCATATTTCTGATCTAATTGCCAAATAAATATTTATACCTACAGTTTTTGACAGTAAAGAGAAAGGATGGTGTGGTATAATAGAAGGAGTTCTGGCCTGCCCGGCTATTCTGTGGGTGAGCTTGAGTACGTCAGATCACCTCACCTCTCTGGGGAGGAGGGCTAGATGATTTCTAAATTCTCTTCCAGACTTAACATTTGCAACTCTGTGAAAGTCTGAAAAGCTAGCCTTGTGTTAAATCCCAGAGCTTATGTTCTGTTTTTTTAGCAGTTCATCATTCTCTGTCTGATTTCTGTTCCCAGACACAAACAAAGTTTTACCCATCCATCCATCCATTTTATTGTGGTCTGCTAGCTTCCAGGTACTATGCTAGGCACTGGAGATAGAAAGATGACAAAGATATTGTCCCTGAATCCCCAGTCTAGTTGGAGAAGACCAACATATAAACAGGTGATTACAATGTTAAGAGATGATGATATTTTAAAATTGCTCTGCCCAGAGTAGAAAAGTCTGGGTAGATGACATTTGCATTGTATTTTTTCGGATGAGTGTTTGCTAGACAAGAACATTTTGGTTAGAGCAATGGTACAGGTAAAGGTAGAGTGGTGTGAGAGGACAAGAGCGTGTTTGCCTTTGTTAGATGGCTTTTTTCCTTCTTTTCCTGAAGTGGTGAAAACAGACTGTTCAGACTAGCTCCGTTTTGAGATCCTTCTGTGTGTCCAGTATCCATAGACCCACCAACTCAGTGGCCTGCAGAAGAACATATTTTGTCTAAGTCCTGACCACCTATAGGTCTTCTTCCCTTTTTTCTAAGAGCACTTCAGACTCAATTTCTGAGTCAGGAGATTCACTGAGTGGGTAAGGAACTTTGATCAAGATTTGGGTTTTCTCCATCATACCAGCTTAGTTTGCTCTTGAAAATGCCCTTTCATCCCCCTAAGGGTTTTAGCTACATAAAAATGTTAGGAGCATAAAATTTTACAATATGATCAGCATAGCACAAACTAAATTTCTCACCTTTGACTAGAAACATATATATGGAAGGCTTTGTGTTTTAAGCTGCCCCCTTCCCAGCCTCCTAGCCTTCAGGAGAGGTCATTGTACAGCTCTTTCCATGGTCACTGTTCTCTTCCTTTTTACTGGAGGGCAAAACTAGGGCAGAGAAATAATTTTTATTCACTTCTGAAAGGTTACAGTAATAAAGAAACTCTTGTTAACATCAGAGAACGTTGCAGCCAAGAGTTTTCACAGTCTGGCATTGTTTATTTTACATGTAATTTGGAACCTTCTGCACTCTTAAAATATTGGCACAAAAATGTTTTAACTGTTGAAGTGCTTCATTGCATGCAGTGGTGGTGTGGCGTCAGAGCGGCAGCTGGACTCTGGAGAGCCGTTTGCCCCGTTCCTGTTGGAAAGAGAAATGGTGTAATCTGCATACGTGTGCGTGTGCAGATACACATTCACTTGTGTATATATGAGCCTCTCTGCATTGACAATTAAGAACTTTCTCTGCCCTGATGAACTTCTGTGCCTCCCTTTATTTAACAATGAGAAGGGTGTAACAATCCCGCTTTCCTGTTGCCGTGGCTGCCAGAAAGTATAGCACTTCCCTTATTTGGATATTTTGATATAATTGTTCATTATCCCCTTTCTCTCACACACACTTTGTTACTTAACTCTTTTCTTTTACTGTTATCGATCAAAGGATTTTTGTTGTTGTTGTTGTCTTGTTAGGTTGAAATTAAGATTTGAAAATAACTGCAGAAGGATCCCACATGAGATGGGAAGACTGCTAGGCTGGTGACTGGGCTTCCTGAGGTCCAGGTCCAACTTTGCTCCCAGAGTTTGGAGGACCTTCTTCTTCCCCCATCTGCTTTGTGTCCCGGGGGCTTAAAATAGAGCTATATATTAGCCTGGCCCTTGCTGAGACCCAGGGGCTCCCCAGGGCTGGTGATGCTCTTTGTAACCTGTCTGGGCTGGGGACAGTAGCCTGCTGTCCCTAAGCTTTTCTTCCTCGAAATCTGACACCTTGTTCCTTGGCCTCCACATTGGAGCCTTGGCAGAAGAGGCAGAGGTTACCCCCACCAGGTGAGCTCTGCCGAGCTGTCTCCAGGCCAGGCCCTTCTCCAGGGACCTCCAGCAGGGGGCTCCTTCTCCAGGAGTTCCACTGCAGCTCCGAGTAAAGGATGCTCCGCTGGCATGGGTACCACAACCACCACGCCCTGCTCCCACAGGCTGTAGACTTTCTGTCACAGCCAGCCAGGGATCCCACACCCTCTAGCCCAGATCAGCTTTCAGTGCCCACCAACAGAAGACGAAGTGCTCAGGACCTTGCAGTCCTTGGTTCAGTGAGCTCTTTTCCCTTTTGGAAAACACTGCCTTTGGCTTCTTGACCCACAAGAGCAGTGCCTATGATGGAGAATCCAGAGGAGTACGTGCACATGCAATTTCGGGCAGAGGAAACAGGTCTTTTCCTAACAGCCTCGTGAGGGCCCCTGTGTCCTGCTCTCCCCCTGTAAGGTATGGGCACTTTGTGCTTAACTGTCCAGAAACCATTTTCCCAAGCAGTTACCTCCCATCACATGGGCTTTGGAGCCAGACAGACCTGGGTGCTAATTCCTGCTCAACCGTAGTGTGGCCTTGAGACCCTGAGAAAGTCTCTTTACCTTGCATTTCTTTCTCTGTTCACCACACAGTGTGTGATTTAAACAGTATGATCTGGTAAAGACTTAGCACAGTACTTGGCATATTTTAATCACTTGATAGGATAAAGGCACTGTGTTGGGACCTTTTCTACAGCACCTGGCATGGGCTGCCTTATTTCATGAGGATTTGTGTACATACCTGTCACGCCCCACTGGGTTCTGATTGCTGGAGGATAGAGATCGTATCTTTTGTCTTTGTATCACATGTTTGCCTGGCTTGGGTCACGGGCATAGCAGACACTCAGTCACTGCTAGCTGAATCTATTAGGATGTCTTGAACAGACAGGGCCGGCATGATTGTTTTAGTTTCTCCATTTGAACCTGGGGAAATAGTAACCCCTTATTTTGGAGCCTTTGAGGACAATTTAAAGCGATATGTGTGAAGTGTTTGGAGTCCTTTGAAAGGAAGGTAGTGGGGAAATTAATGGTGTTTTTGCTGTTCTTGGGAAAGCCCTTTGTGGTTCCCAGCGAATAAATTACTTGGAGTGAGTTTTCTAACACCTCCTATTCTGCTCTGTTCACTGAGGCTTTTTAAAAATAATAATAATAACTGTCTGCTGTAATGCTTTTTTGCTGTAACTTATATATAATTTTGGTTTTGGACTTTTGACCCCTTTCTGCTCCCAGGGGAGAAATTTCTATCAGAATAATAAAAGGTGTAAACTGTGTGTGTTGCCCTTTTTCTGGGCCTGGGGTAGTTCAGCCTCTGGGGTTAAGAATCAGCGGGCTTGTGGTTTGTACCTGGTTACAGGGCAAGTAGGAGACCATTCCCATTAAGAGCTCAGTGGTATTCTAAGTGTCTCCCCCACTCCCATTCCTTTGCCTCCTGTGCCCTTTTGCTAAAATTCTTCAGTTTTCACATGAACTCTGTTTTTTTGGGGATTGTGAGCACATTTGTTTATGGCTGTACCTCTTTTCTTTCAAAGACAGAAGATGTTTATCATCTGCTCTACTTTAGGTCCCCAGCTGAGTTGCCTAGCAGAGAGGATCCTCTCTCTAGAGGAAACGGGATGGGAGAGGGGAAAAACCATTCACTAGTCTTGGAGCTAGAAGAGCAGGGAACTAAACTTGGTTCTACCATTAGTTAGCAGATGCAGAACTTGGACCAGGATATTTCTTTTCTTTTGTCTTTAGTACTTATTTTATTTACTTGTTTGGCTGCACCAGGTCTTAGTTGCGACATGCAGGATATTGGTTATGGCATGTGAAAGCTTAGTTGTCGTGTGTGGGATCTAGTTCCCTAACCAAGGATCGAACCTGGGCCCATTGCATTGGGAGTGTAGAGTCTTATTAGCCACTGAACCATCAGCAAGAGTCCCTGGACCAATTCATTTCTAAAGATCTTTCCAGCTTGGGGGAAAAAAATCTGTGAGATAAGAATTTTTCAACCCAGGGGAGAATTTACAAGAATGAATGGTAGTTTGCTACAACTCCTGTGTGTTTGCTAAGCCTCTCTTGCCCTGTAACCCTGGAAGAACTGGCCCTGTTCTTAATAGCCTCAACTCAAAGGCTCATGAGAGACCAGAGTGGTTTGAGAACAAATGTGGGCTTCAGACATGCTAGAGTTGTCTGGTCTGAAGCAGTGGGTAAATGTGGATGTCAGAAGAATCCCACTTGGCAATGACCCCCCGCCCCACCCTGCTCCAGGAACTGTGTAAAGGAAGTCCAGGCTGCTCTAGCTGGGGGTAGGAAGCCCCAATCAGGACTAGCGCTAGCTGATCACATTTGCAAAGCAGTCACTGATTATATTTTGTGCAGGTTCAGTGACTGGCAATCTCCTAGATGCTTGTCAACCACAGGGATAATCCCAATTCAGCCTTTTCAAATTGAGGATACTTAGTCCTGGCCAGGAAAATGGCTTGTTCAGTGTCACATATTAGTAGCAGGGCAGAGATTAAAACTCACTGCTGATTCCCTCGGTTGCTCTTTTCATTACATCATCCTGTCACCTTTGCCATAATCCTGCTACCTTTACCATCCCTAGAACTACCATATACTCCCTCCATTTTTGTCTTCCTATCTTACAGACCTCATTGGTTATTCTTTTAAGGTCAGTGTTCCTATGTGCAGGGCAGTGCCTCGCACGTAATAGGCCTTTATCAGATGTTAGTGGATGAGTGAATGAACTTACCCAAGTCTTCCTAACTCATTCAGGGACTTCTTTCTCCATAATAACTTTCTCCATGTCGATTGCAATCTATTGAGCTGATTTTGAATGTTCGCAATATGTGTTACAACCGTGACATCTGCTCAAAGGGGCAGGAAGAACTACAAGGAGTGCTTCTTAAAAACAACCACTAGCCAGACTTCAGTTGCCTTACACTCACCTAAATTCACTGTCAGCAGCTTCACTGGTTCCCCGCCTCTCGACTCTCTTCACCTCAGATCCATCCTGCAAATCAATTAACAGCCTAGTTCATCTTCCTAAACGCTACTTACGCCAAATACCCATCACACAGCAACACCCAGTGGCCCCGCAGGGCCTGCTAGATGTGCACTGCACCCCTCAACCTGTCTTCAGGCCCCTTGTGATTCACCATCATTTTTCTCTTTCCTGCCTGCCCCACTTTTCTTCCAGTCTCTTCCTGTCTTCGCCTGACTCTTTCCTAATTCATCCAGATTTACATTTGTGTCTTATTCTACCAGTGTGACTATAAATTCCTTTTCCTTTTTTAAGTTTACTTATTTATTTGTTTTTGGCTGCACTGGGTCTTCATTGTTGTGTGGGCTCTCATTGCTGTGGCTTCTCTCATTGTAGAGCATGGTTTCTAGGCTTTGTAGGGCTCCAGTAATTGTGACCCATGGGCTTAATTGCTCCAGGGCATGTGGGATCTTCCTGGACCAGGGAAGACACATGTCCCCTGCATTGGCAGACGGATTCTTAACCACTGGACCACCTGGGAAGCCCTATAAATTTTTTAAGTACTAGGATCATGGGCATCCTTGAGTAACCTCCTTAGTGGGCAGTGCAGAGCATGGCACATTATAAGTATACAGGAAATGCTTCTTGATTTGATTTAATTTAACAAGTAATTTTGTTGCATGGTAAGGGGCTTCAAGGGGAAGAAAAGACTGAAGTAAAGATAATCCTTTTAAAAACTAACAAGTGTATTGAGATATCTGTGCTAGGTAAAGTATATTCTGAATCACATTTTCTTGATACATTTTCCTCAGCTACTCCCCTGACCCCTTCTCATCTGGCAGGGTTGCAGAGCAGAGTGATACACATGGAGGCCTGGGGCTTCCCAATCTCCCTTCCTACAGTGCCCAGATCCCCTGCACCATCAGGTGTTCTCTCAGTGCCTACTCTGTGTTGGGACCACATGGCCTTATTTTCCAGGAACTTACAGTGGAGTTTCCATCAAACATCCCTGGTTCTGTCCTTGAGTAGTTCTTCACATCACTGCTGGCCAGCTGTTAGCAACAGCAGGCTCCCAGCCCATCCCCATATCTGTACACCACACACAGGCACTTCTCATCTTAGGGATCTTGAATGACAGGATTGGAGTAATAGCACTAAATTACTATCTAGCATCCTGTGTGTTTTGTTGTGCTTATTGTGAGCCCTCCTCCCTTCCTAGAATGTCAGCTCCAGGAGTTCAGAAATCGTGTCTTATTTATTGCTGTCACCTCAGCTCCTAGAACAGTGCTTGGGTACATGGTTAGCACAAATATACATTTATTGAATGATGAAGGTATTGTTGAATTTTTTTTTCCTTGAGGTCCAGCAACATTATTAATTTGTATGGCTCTGTTAAGGATTGTTTTCACGTAGTATTTATCCACTCATTCATTTATTTGGTCTTTAACCACATGCTAATCTCTAAATGCTGTTGGTAGAGAGTATATTATAGAGAAATGATCTTACAGGGTTTACAATCTAGTCTCTGCCAAGAAGAGAAATGAAGTTGAATCTTTCATAGGTTAATTCCCAAACTCAATAGATAAACAAGTAAGATAGAGTTCACCTGGTTTTTGTTGCTTTATGTTCTGTTTTTGCCACAGACTTTACCTAGAGAAGCTGGCCCAGGGCAGGGTTGAGCGTGCTGACAGGATGGTGCAGGAAGCTAGGCAGCCCCCAGTGC
Organism: Bos mutus; assembly: GCF_027580195.1. Lineage (NCBI taxonomy): Eukaryota > Metazoa > Chordata > Mammalia > Artiodactyla > Bovidae > Bos > Bos mutus. The sequence continues at coordinate 48,927,801 of NC_091629.1, read as the reverse complement.
CGAAGGGAAGGACGGAGCCTGTCAGGCCCTGGGCTCATGGCGGAGTGGTTCGGGCTTGTCACCTCCTGTCCAAGGCAGTGCCATAGACTTGGAGAGCGCTTGGGCTCAGGTCCTGCCTGCTATGTGTCCCTGGGCACGGTCTTAATCTATGTGCCTCCGTTTTCTCTCTGTAGAATAGGAGTAGCTGTGTTACCTGCCTCACCTTCCAGCAGTGTGGAGGGTGAACGAGTCACCACACAGGAGACTTTCTGAACAGTGCCTGGGACTGAGATAGGTGTTTGATGCTATAAACTTTATTACTTAACTGTTAAGCATTTTTTTTTCTCATGCAATAATCTAAAAAGAAAAAAGGCAATTTTGCATAGTTTGAATGGAAAAACAGAGACTCAGAGATCTGTCTTTCTGAGTCACAAGGAGGGAAATGGAGCTTTTGGGCCCAGAATTTACTTAGACTTCAGAGCATTTCTTAGGTTTGAGTGGGGCTTGAATACTAGAGAGAGAGCATCTCTTAAACAGATAATAGCATTCCAGCATTTGTTTTTCTTTTATAAAATGCCTATCCTTTTAAGAATGTTGTATGGGAAAAGGGAAAAAGAATTACCTTAAGAGATGGGGTTGCAGAGCTTATAAGGCTAAGTGTCCTTCCATTGTCAGGGGGTATTTGGACGTCATTCTTTGCCTCACCCATGGATCCCTCATTACTTGAGCATGATTAATCATATCACTCCTCCTCAGAATCCAGGCTCAGCCATTCCCAGGATACTCCTGAAATTAATGAAATTATTCGCTCAGTCATGTCTGACTCTTTGCGACCCCATGGACTGTAGCCTACCAGGCTCCTCTGTCCATGGGATTTTCCAGGCGATAGTCCTGGAGTGGATTGCCATTTCCTTCTCCAGGGGATTTTCCCAACCCAGGGATTGAACCTGGGTCTCCTGCATTGTAGACAGACACTTTACCATCTGAGCCACCAGGGAGTCAAGGTTCTATAAGCTACCAGCTGAACAGCACATCTGTTTTGAGCCTTAAAAAAATGTTGGACTAGGAGTCAGAACACCTTGTTTCTGTGAACATCTTGAGCGTTTATGAGCTGAGCGATAATTAGGCAAGTCATCTGACCTCTCTGAGCCTTTGTTTCCTCATCTCTACAACAGGGAACAACTTCTTTCTCAGATTACCACAGAGTCAGTATTTTGGAAGTTGTATGGTGCTGAACAGTAAGCAGTAAGGAAAAAACAGTGACAGATAAGCATTCTGTGATCCAAACAGAACAATGGAAATGTCCACTTTTCTGTTTGGGACTGTGGACTTTGGTCTGACTTCCTCTGCCCTGCTTGGGTCACCAGTTAACATGTATGATTCAGTTAATTAGGGTTGCCTGTCTCTTTCGTTCCCCATTCCTGCATAGAAGGAGAATTCATGACTGATAAAAGGGATAGGAATCTCAATATCAGGAAGGGACTAGATTTTGGATCTTCTGAAAAACCATTGTGGTCCAGGTAACATGATGTCTGTCTTGGAGTCGCTGAGTGGGAACAGACTCTGGCTGGGGCCTGTGAGCCCAGTGTTGCCTTTAGGTCCTCTATTTGTTTAGATCCTCAGCACCCAGGGCAAGTGAAGAGTGCCCAGGCTCTGTTAGCAAAGAGCTCTTGAACTTTTTAAGTATCCATCTTCAGCTGTTTGGCTTGTATGTCTATGCACTTGAGATGGCCAGCATTGATGGGGGGAACAAGCATCCTCTGGTTTTCCACTGTCCCCAGTCTGCCTAAATTTAATAGAAGAACATTAAAAAAGCTAAGTTGTGCCTGCAGCTTTTCTGCACTTACAGATGGCAGTCATGAGGTCCAAGGGGCAATTGGGAGCCTGCAAGTGTCTCTGGAAACCCCATGTGTCCATATCTTCTTGCTGACTCAAATCAGATCTCATGGTTTCAGGTAGAATGCAGAGAACCCAGAAGAATGACAATCACTGACCCATAGTGAACAGATTAGTGAGAGAAAGGGACCCGGGCTCCTCGGCCCTGGTGTGCTATACTGCTGCTCCGTTGGAGACGCCTGCAGGCTCAAGCTAAATACACATCTTGCTCGTATTACATCTTGTCCAAGTAAGATTTTCCATTACCCCAACATAAGAGACGTTGAGGGCACCGTGACTGCTAAAACCCTGCAAGACTGGTTGTCTGTGCTTAGTGCCGCCAGGGTCAGCAAGTCAGCAGCCGAGGATTGCATGTAACAGTTGCATTCTTTTTCTCAGCTGGCACTCAGTGAGGTCTGATTCTGTGCAAGTCTCACCTTCTGCTCCACATTCACTTGATAATCAAATCCTGTTGATCTTGCTGGACTTTTTCCTCTTTATTCCTTTTGTCACTTACATTAATTCAGTTTCTTACCAACTTTCACCTGAGCCAGTGCAGCAGCCTCCTGGTATTCCTGCCTCCAACCCTTCCCCAGGTATATGGTTTGTACTTGCCAGGTTACTTCTCAAAAACAAATCTATGCAGGGGCTTCCCTGGTGGTCCAGTGGTTAAGAATCTGCCTGCCAGGCGCAGGGGACACTGTTTCGATCCCTGGTGCAGGAAGATGTCACATGCCTTGTGTGCCACAAGTACTGAGCCCCCAAGCTGCAACTACTGAAGCCTGACCACCTAGAGCCCATGCTCCGCCACAAGTGAAGCAACTGCAAGGAGAAGCCCGTGCACCGCAATGAAGAGTAGCCGCCACTCCCTGCAGCTAGAGAAAGCCCATGCACAACAAAGACGAAGTGCAGCCAAAAATAAAAACAAATTAATTAAAAACACAAAAAGAACAAGGAAACCCCAATCTATCCAATAGCACAGGGAACTATATTCAATATCTTGTAATAACGTAAAATGGAAAAAGAATCAGAAAAAGAATTAAATATAATTATCCATATTTATATATGTACGAGTCACTTTGCTGTACACCTGAAACTAACACAGCTTTGTAAATCAACTATACTTCAATAAAACAACAATAACAACAGATCTCTCCATGCAGCTTCCCTGTGCTTAGAACTCTTCTTTGTCTTTTCTTCATGTGGCATTCAGGGCCATCTGCAGTCAGACATAAACTGCCTTTCCAGCTCTGCCTTCTTCTTCCCATCATGAGCTCTTTGTTATAGATTTTCCTCTGAGGATGCTGTAGTTGTTCAGCTCTCTGTGACTTTACACATGCTATTCTTTTGGTCTGAAAAGTACAGATCCCTCTTCATGCTTTAATACCCAGTGTAATAAATATTATTTCATCTCTGAAGTCTTTGAGTCCCCAGACTCACCATTGCCATTTTTAACCTACGGTATGCTGTTCCAGTCATTTGTTGTCACATAAGATTACAGATTTCTTGAGGACAGGTACTGGGTTTTACCTGGTTTCATCTTATACACCCAGCATGCCTAAAATATGATAGGCACTCAGTATATACTTATCAAACATGTTGAAGGTGATGAAGAATTCTGCATTCAGACAGCTTATGGTCTAGCAAGGAATATAAATTGCTTCATGACACTACAGCTCAGAATCAAGAAATACCATGAGAGGTTTTAATGAATACATATACATGGTTAAGTCACAGATTGAAATACTTGTGTGGGAAGAACCACTTGGAGTTATCTTTTATTGTGGTCATTTTAACCACTCATAGGTATACAATTTATTGGCATTAAATACAGTCACAATGTTGGGTAACCATCACCACTGTCTATCTAGCCCCCAAATTTCTTCATCATTCCTAGTAAAAACTCCATGCCCATTAAGTAAGTCCCCCATTTCCACTCTGCCCAGGTTGTGGTAACCTCTTCTACTTTCTGTCTCTATGAATTTCCCTGTCTTGGGTACCTCCTATGGGGGAATGATACATTATTTGTCCTTCTGTGTCTGATTTATTTCACTAGGCATGATGTTTTCAAGGTTCGTCCATTGAAACTGGAGCCTATTATATAGAGTGAAGTAAGCCAGACAGAAAAACACCAATACAGTATACTAACACATATGTATGAAATTTAGAAAGATGGTAACGATAACCCTATATGCAAGACAGCAAAAGAGACACAGATGTATAGAACAGTCTTTTAGACTCTGTGGGAGAAGGCGAGGGTGGGATGATCTGAGAGAAAAGCATTTAAACATGTATATTATCATATATGAAACAGATCTCCAGTCCAGGTTTGATGCCTGAGACAGGGTGCTCAGGGCTGGTACACTGGGATTACACAGAGGGATGGGATTGGGAGGGAGGTGAGAGGGGGGTTCAGGATGGGGAACACATGTAAACCCATGGCTGATTCATATCACTGTATGGCAGAAACCACTACAAAATTATAAAGTAATTAGCCTCCAACTAAAATAAAGAAATTAAAAAGAAAAAAACAAGATTCATCCATATTATAGCGTATATCAAAATTTTATTCCTTTTTATGTCTGAGTAATATTCCATTGTAGGTATATACCCTTTTTGTCTATCCATTCATCTGTTGATAAACACTTTGTTTGCATCTGTTGTAAATAATGTAAATAGTGTAGCTAGTGTAAATAATGTTGATACGAACATTGGTATACAAATATCTGTTGCAGTCTCAAGTCTTAGTTCTTTTGGATATATAGTGAGGAGTGGAATTACTGAGTCATAGGGTAGTTCTATGTTTAACCTTTTGAGAAATCACCAAACTATTTTGCATAACACCTGTACCATTTTACATTCCCACCAGTAATGCATGAAAGTTCAAATTTTCCTGCATCCTCATCAATGCTTGTTGTTTTTCTTTTTAAAAAATTATAGCCATCCTAGTAGGTGTAAATGGAATTATCCTTTGTTTATGCTTTAGATAATTGTCTTGATAACTGGTTTTAACTTGCTTATTGGCCATCAGTGACCACTGAAAAATTAAACAGTTTTCACTTTCCAAATCTTGTATTTAATGACAGAAAACCAATGCGTTAGCACTTGTTTGCAGAGCATAAGTCCTTTCTTCAATTTGGAAATATAAGCAGAAAAGCACTTCTTCGAAAGTTTCCGAATTACTCTTCTATAGCACTTGTGATAGAGCAGGTAGGGATCAAAGGCCTGTTAATGTTTAATCTGTTCACATCACAGAGTTAATCAGCTATTATCTTGTTAGCATGAGAAGGAAAAACTTCAGTCGCCCACTTGATGTTTTCTTACCCTGGTAACCACAAAATTCTTTCTCTGAATTTCAATCACAAACTCCTTTTTACTTCAAACTGTTTGTGTATGCATTTTGATTCAAGCAGATGGTACTAATAGAACTAAAAGTGGTCTTGAAACTTGTTTCAGTGGAAGAGATTGCTTTGAGAGAGGTATGGCGTTTCAGAGGTGATGTGAAAACAGACTGAAAGAACAGGAGTTGGACGTCCTCAAGCTAGAGTAGAATTGTGTTTGAAAACCACGAAAGCAGCAGCAGCATGTATCAGAGTTGTTCAACGCCTTCCCAAATCTTCGTACTCAGGAAATCATCTTAAGATTGGTAAAGTGCCTGGGCATCAATAATATAAGAGGTAATCATGACAGGAAGTACTATACTGATTCATTTTAGAGACATGTGCTGAGCAGTGTGGCCATCTTTGCCCTCAGGGAGTTTGCAGTCTAAGGCAATGAATGGGTGGGGGGACAACTTGTAAACAGATTATTAAAATAATACAGTAAGTCTTCCTGATAAAAATATTAACAGAAAACAGTAATTTTTTTCTATAAAGTGGGGACAGTAACACCCCCTTTTTAGGATTATTGTGAAGATTAAAGAAATAACGCATACAAAGTTTTTAATACAGTTGCTGGCACATGGCAAGCATTCAGCAAATGTTAGCTAATGGTATTATTATGGAGAGGTTTCATTGAGTTGATGAATGAGCACGCAACAGAGACCACAGCTAATTTAAACAAGCAAGGGATTACTGGGGGCTAACTAAGGCTCATAGGATGGAAAGGACAGTTTAAGGACCGGCCTCAGGTAGGAAAGATACAAGGGAGTCAGGGATCCTAGTGTTAGCAATAGGGAGTTAGTATCCTCTTTGGGATGATCCAGCTTTAGCTGTCTTTTTATCTTTGGATGTTTCTAGACAGAAACAACAGTCTGATTAGATTAGCTTAGATTCTGGGCCCGTCTCTGTCTGTGATGAGGAAACAAAGTTCTGGGATCAGCGGCCTACTAGCTCATGGAGTGGGAGAGGAGTAGGAAGGCCCCAGGGAAGGGATACAGAAAGAATGAGTGATGTCCATTCAGGTAGTATCAGATACTTCCAGGATCCGCTGATCCATTGAGGCTGATGATATAAGCCATGAGGCCAACCTGCGGAATAGCCTCTTGAGTATTTCTGTTGGCCATAGAATCGACTGTCCTGCCTTGTGACCGGTGCCAACGCAGTGTGATCATTCCTATCTGACATTCTTCACTGAAATTTATCTGGTTTCCTCATGTTTATTCTTAAGTACTGTAGCTAAAACAAAAGACTTGACTATTACAATAATAGAGGAAGGAAAACTTTCGGAGCTTTGCAGACTGCATTTCTTTTGATATATTCAGTTATGATTATCCCTATCACACTTCTCAGTTCATGATCAGGAATTTGCTCTGGGTCTTAATTATGACTCCATAGTCAGACCCTCCTTCATCCTGTTATTTTGTCCTAGATGTGCTACTGTGCATTTGACCTTGTTGAGTCTCGTCTTGTTTCTAAGATGATTTTTCAACACTTCAGTCATTTCCATTTTACTTTTGTTTTCCAAAGTACTGAAATTAGCAGTTGGAGCTTTTTGCTTATGTGATTCTCCATTTCCGATATGACTCATCAGATACAGAAAGGTGTGATAACTGGAGAGAAGACGCTAGATTTAGGTACCAGCTGTCTGAGATAAAAGTTCCAGCCCTGACTGCTAACACAAAAGCAGGGTGTGACTTTGGGGCAAGTTACTTAACATCTTTGAGCTTCTGTTTCCTTGTTTATAGATTCAGGATAACAATCAGTCTATGAGATCTTGGAGGGCAAGGTTATTATGGTTGTGAGGCGCAAATAAGATCATACACATGGAAACATTGTCAAATCGAATGTGATGTATGTTCATCATTGCTGCCTCCACTATCATAATTATGAGCAGTACAGAGAGGGCCCACCCCGCCCCCGAATTGTTTCCTTTAGGATGTCGTGCTATCAGTGCTGTTGTTAAAAGAGCCACTCTTTGAAGCCGGTGTTGATACCGCTATCAATATGCATGAGATGTGTTCAGAAACTTCAGAAATTAGAGATTATGGCTATCTCCCTCTCACCTTGTATGTCTTGACATGGAAGAAAATTAACTTGGCGTGATAGTTTGATCTTCCCAGGACCTTACTGTACCCCATCAGCTTCTTTTCAGGGTGATTACGGGCTTGCGGATGTGTTTGAATGCCTTGTCAAGAGAGTAAATGACTAACTTCCACAGACAGCCATCTCTTGCTTTGCTGTTTTCCAAGCCTGAGGAAAAGGCTCCTGTACTTTGTAACCATTCAGAATTTCATATTGAGAAATTCACAGCTTTGTTTTTTAGAACATTATCAAGCTATACAGATCTTGAGTATTCAGATCCCAAGCAGTAAAACTGGGACTTTCAAAACATACAAATAAATAATAAGGAAAAATATTTTTAAAGGCATTTCAGTGTAGCAAGCTTCTCTTTGTGCATTAAACGTTTGAAATTATTTATTAAGATGAGATGTAAGGATTATCTCATGCCATGTTTAAGTTGGTTTTTCATCACAACTGGCACATGTTATACTCAAATGTTCACATTTTCTTTAAAAAAAAGGAAAAGAAAATGTCCATCTTTTATGATTTTTCCTTTTCTTCTTGGTCTTAACACAGTTTTCCCTGGACCTACTGAATGCACACACAACACACAGAGTTGTATTTGTTGGGTTTTGTGATCATTGCTAAAAGATCTTCGGTAGACCTTTCATTTATAATGCAAGTGAGTTACATGCACACGTGTATTTGGTCTCTCCATGTGCCCTTCTGTTTTCACTGTTGCTGTGTATTTCTCATAATACTGCACAGTGAACTCATTTCTAACATTACACTGGCTGATGTTCAGTGCACATTAGCCTGTTGCCACGAAATAACTATAGCCTGTGGTGTTGACATTGCAGTGTTGGTGTTGTCATTACTAATCCCTAGAAAGACAACTGAGACTTGACTCGCTATCTTTTGTGCTGCATTATAGCCTTACATTGAATTTGATACTTATGCTTCAGTCAGCAGTTCTAGGCACCCTTTATCATTCTTTCATTCTAATAAATTCTTATTAGCCTGCTCCTGTTAGCAGCTTTGCCTCAGTAGCCTTAACGTTTATTATTACCTTCACGCTCATCAGTTCTTGTGTTGCCCTTGCTGACTTTCTTTCATTCTCTTCTCCTGCACCATAATTATACCTTTGTCCCCAGTTTACCCAGGAATGGGGCTTAGCTTTTACTGGAGACGTCTGATGTTTTAATATTAGTAATTGGCCACTGATCACCCATCTGGTAGCCCACTCCTAGCTACCTTTGTAATTGGGAATATCTGAGTTGTTTTTACCCACAACTATAGCGGCACTGGTGGTAAAGAACTTGCTTGATAGTGCAGGAGACACGAGACATGGGATTTATCCCTGGGGCAAGAAGATCCTCTGGAAGAGGATTTAAAATGGCAAACCTGCTCCAGTATTTTGGTTGAAAAATTCAGTGGACAAGAGGAGCCCAGCAGGCTACACTCCATGGGGTTGCAGAGTCAGACACAACCAAGTGACTGAGCACACACACAACGCCCACACGTAGGAGCTTTTAGCCCTGCCTCCACTGATAACCTGAGACGCAGGCCACATGGAAGGGCAGCCACATTGTTTATGGTGTTTGTTCCAGCATAGGTAAGCATCGAAGTCGAACTGCCCTGTATTCTAATCCTGACCCACTATTTCCTAGCTGTATAACCTTAACCTTCCCAGATAACAGTTTCCTCTTCTCTAAAGTGGGGATAGTTAATAGCACCTATCTCAGTCACTGGGAAAGATTTAGTGAGCTTATGTGTATGAAGCTCTTAGCGTGGTTCTTGGCACGTGGTAAATAGTGAATTATGGGGACTGTTTCTGAGACACTTTTGTGGCACCTGTAGACTGGGGAGAGAGGAGGCTTTTTAGAAGACATCATTTGTAAGCTAAGTCTTAGAGGATAAGAAGGACTTAGCATCCCTGTGGATAAAGAAAGGAGGATTCCTGGCAGCAGTATGCTTGAGACCCAGGAGAGAACATGACATGTTTGTGGAAATTGCACATTGTTTACTCTGACAGAGGGTGAGATAGAAGTAGGGAGACGGGAGGAGGTGAGGCAGGAAAGACGACCAAGAACTAGGAACACTAGGAACCTTACAGAGCTCACGGAAGAGTTTCAGCTTGATCTTCCATCAGCCCCTCCATCATCAGTTCCTCCGTTAAGGAGCCACATAAATGTCTTTAAGAGTAGCGACAGGGAAAAGGGGAAAGAGGGCAGCAAACTGGCCTCAGACGAACTGGCATCTCTTTAAAGCAAATATTCCTCCTTGAGAATACTACATTAATTAAGCATGTGCCTTGCAAGATTCATTATTGCTCTACTTGTGCTCCCTGTTGGTTGTCTCATTCATTAATCTGCTGATTAGTAGCCCTGAACTCCTGTCCCCCGCGCCCCCCACCATTTTTGCACTGCCTTTTTAATGCACTGTGCTGCCCCCCGGGACGCAGACTCCAGCCCGTCCCTGGCCCGCGCGTGTTTGTTTTCTTTGCCCCTTGTGCCTGCCTCTGCTGTAACATTTGTAGTATGTGTTAAGTAATCCTTAAGGTAACGTTTTTATTATGTCATAAAAAGTGCACGGCAAATATATTATAACTCATGGACTTTGTTTAAAAATGAACGGATAATTTATTGAGTGTGTTACATGAGCCTCGCTCCCCTCCCCATTTCAGCTGAGACTTGCTGCTCATTTAGCCTAGCCTCCTATCGAGTGCTCCCACCCTGTGACATGCTAGGAAAGCAGACCCATGGTTGGCTAGAAGTGACATCATAGTTTATGTACTCAATAAAAATTTAATTAAGTCATTACAGGAATTGCAGTCATCATTTAACCCTCTGATTTCTTCTGTTTCGTTTATTATTAAACATTCAGTAATAGCAGTCACCAAATCCTGATGGCTTATAAAATATCTGCATGAATTTTAATAGCTTAAATAAATGGGAAAATATGAGTAACTGATATAAAAGGAACCTTTTCCTTGTGGTGGTGCTATATGTATGGGTTTTTATAAAAAAGCAAAGCATTATGGAAAGGAGAAGCGTTTAATAAGAGAACAACCCAGCATTAGCTGGGGAGAGTTTCTCATCTGATTTGTCTATGTATTCATGGGCAGGGTGCTCCATATGGAATTATCTGGCAGTGAGGACCTGCACACCAGCAGACAAAAGCTTAAGTGAGGGAATAAGATCCCAGCAGAGGTCCTGTGTGTTGTCTGTGCTCAGTTGCTCAGTCAGGTCTGACTCTCTGTGACCCCATGGACTGTAGCCCGCCAGGCTCCTCTCTCCATGGAATTCTCCAGGCAAGAATACTGGAGTGGGTTGCTATTGCCTTCTCCAGGGAATCTTCCCGACCCAGGGATTGAACCCACATCTGCGTTGGCAGGCGGAGTCATCACTGCCGAGCCACCTGGGAAGCCTCAGCAGAGATTCACCAGAGGGAATACCCAGCCCCCTTGGGCTGCTAGGCTGGTTAGAAGGGCCCTGAAGGGCGAGTCCAGTAGTTCAGGAAGCTGCTGTCACTTACCCTCACCTGTTGCCTGCAGATCATGTGTCTGCGTTGATGGAGCTTCCACCCTCTTCCAGGAAGGGCCCCTTTCATGATCTAATCCTGCTTCAGTGATGAGATCTAAAAACCATTCCTAGCTATGGCAGCTTGCCACCTCTCAGCTGGAGGTGAGGGGAAAGGCAGCTTATAGGTCACCAGAGTTAGAGAACCAGGAGGTAGAGGATCCTTGCTTATAAGGAATTGGACTGCTCCTCTCCATTCCTTCTGGGCAATAGTGGGCCAGAACTCAGGTGCATCCCAAGAGGAGAAAGGATGCTGTATGTAAATGAGCCTTATTGGAAAGCAGGAATTGAAATTTGCATGTTAATGTGTTGGTGATCTCTGGAAATGCCTTGCACATGGTGAAGTTAGTTCTAATCTTGGCTCTGAGACTAAGTTGATGTGGTACTTGGGGGGCGGCGTCCCTTCCCCTTTGGGGTCTCAGTTCACCATTTCCTCAAAGGGATGAGCAAGGTGACGTCTGAGGGCCCTTCCAGCTCTAAAGCTGACTGGTTTGATGTAGCACACAAGCCAGCTCTGCTGAGCAGGTCAGTGAATGTTTACCTCGGACATTTGCTGCCTTTGTGCTCGACATCTCTGACATCATCCCTTGTGGCCCTGATTCTTTTTTTTTTTAAGATTTTTTTTGATGTGGACCATTTTTAAAGTCTTTATTTACTTTGTTACAACATTGGCTTCTGTTTTATGTTTTGGTTTCTGGCTGCGAGGCTTGTGGGATCTTAGCTCCCTAACCAGGGATCAAACCTGCACCCCCTGCATTGGAAGGCAAAGTCTTAACCACTGGACCCTCAGGGGTGTCCCACTCTGGTTCTTGCACAGTTAGAATGACTCATACGGGAGGAGGGAGAGGAGCCCCTCAGCAGGAGGATGGATTGTAGTCCCACCATCTCCTTGCAGAAGGAAGTAACTCAAGCTCTGGCCTGTTTCTTGATTCTACCTTAGCCCATAGTGGAAGATGGCACAGTAAGAAGTTCAGCAGTTCTGAAATCTCTGAAACACGGAAGGTACTCAGGAGCAATAAAGGGAAGCAGACAGAAGGATGTGACTGGATAGAACACACTCTGTGTGGCACTCAGGCCTTGTGAGGATTTAGTCCTCAGCATGCCAGCCCTAAACCCTGCTCTGGCCAGGCACTAGCCTAGGTGTCGGGGGTGTTGAGATTCATCAGACGGAGTTCCTCATGGCCTTTGGGCTGCTCGAAAACTAGTGGGACAGGTTGGTGCCCTAGGGGACAGGTGTGTCTCCAGGAGAAGTGTGGACAGAGAGCTCTGGGAACACAAAAGACGGACGGCTGTTTTGGCCTGGGTGAAGGTGGGGTGGGAAAGGTCATGGGTTGCACCACTGGCTGCGTCCAGTCTCACATTTTCCAGTCTTGAGTCTCACAATTCTCTCTCTCTCTTTTTGAAAACTGTCCATGACTATAAAGTATTGGAGCTGGTTTTAGTTTTATATAAACAAACCAGAAGGAATTACTCATAATTCCTTGCATTTGCAGAGCACTTTGCAGCTTACCAAGGCTTTCAGCATACATCGTGGAATAAATGAATGAGTGAACAGATGAATGAAGTACATGCTAGTTCATTTGCTCTACAAACCAGTCCTCTGTGTAGGGCATTTCAAAGACAAGGACATAGATAGGTTGCTTGACTTGCCCAAGATCGCATCCTAGGTATACAGCAGAATTATGACTTGAACCCAGGTTTTCTGACTAACTCCAGATCCTTTCAGTACTCCTTTCTGCCCTTCTTCAGAGACTAGTGATAAACCACAGGATGAAATCATTCAGTATTTGATTTATGACCCAAAATAAAATCATCTTCCCGGAGGCAGGAACCTGGTGGAATGTCAGGCACATGGACTTGGGATTCAGACTGACCTGGATACTTCATCACTACTTTGCTGTGGGATCTAGAGCACGTCACCTCACCTATCTGAGTCTCAGTTTTCTGTGTCTATAAAGGCATGATGATAGCACATCTACCTCTCTGAGCTCCAGTGGCAGAAGAGATGGTGTCCGTAAAGCACATGGCCCATAACAGGTGCTCAGTAAATGGAGAAGATGATGGTGGGCAACGGTCACAGTTGTTAAGCACAAACCTTATTCTCCATATAAAATTCCACATGACAGGGTTGTTTCTGAAACTTGTCCATTTAAATAGTCAACGAGCCCTTTCTATGTATTACGTTTGACACCAAGTTTTCTGCTGGGATGCCAGAGAGGAATGAAACATGGACCCCTTTCCCTAAGCATATTCCTGGAGGTCAGATTCCCAGAGTCAAAGTTTTATCCTGTTTAAGAGGTTTCGTGAACTGCACTCTGGGTTCCTCAGGCTCACCTGGCTGTTCCTGAGAGGAGTTCTACCTGAGGCTCCACAGTCTCACTGACATTGCGTTTCTGGAACAGTCCGTTCACATGAACAGTCTCACTAGTTCAGCCCATCCTGTTCTCCCCTCCTCTTCACAGCCTCAGGGGCTCGCCTTTCTCCTCAGCATCTCACTCACAGCCCGGCCTCTCTTCCTCCTCTTCCCACCTCTGGCCACTTCATTTGTGCTTTTGCTGCATCAGACTCCTTTCTGTTCCTGCCCTTTCGTCCTCCCTCATTTTCTTTCCTGCCCCTGCACCTTGTACAGCTTATTCCCTGTGTCTCGAATGTCCTCTTTCCTACCCCCAGCTCTCTCGTCAGACTACTCTTCCTCTGAGGTCCAGTTAAACATCGCCTCCTTAGAGAACTTCCCGGCAGCACCACCACCCCCGCCCCAAGCAGAGACCATTTGTACTAAAGTTTACTTATTGCTCCCCACTTTGGGATTAGAATTGGAGGTAACATGTTGCAGTGTGGTTTTTTTTTTTTTTTTTTTTAATTAATACAGGTCTGTTTTTACTAGACAATGTGCTTCTCCAGTCAAGAAGCCGTTTCTTTTTCTTTGTGTTCATAGGATCCAGCACAGAGCCTGACATGTAGTTGGGGCTTAGTTCATAAAACTGAGTACTGCTTTGTATAATTCGGGACCAAAGTCTAAAAGAAGTTGTCAAATTGGGGAGAATCCTGACAGAGCAGAGAAATAGGAGGATGGGGTGGGAGTTTGACCTGTCAGGGCCTTCTTTCTTGGTTCTGCTGTCCGTGTCAGTCAGGAGCCAAAAATCATACTTTATGGTTTTTTTCCTTTCTTTTATACTTTTGTTTTTGCCATTTTGTTTCTGTAGGTTAATCCCTATATCCTGAAGAAGAACATGATGCTTATGACAAATAACTTCTATGCCGCAATCTTAGGATATGATGAGGTAAGATGGTTTACCAAGCCTTGGACAGAACAGTGACCTCCCCCAACAAAGGCTGTCGATGAGAACTTCTGAAAGAAGCTTCAGGGGCCGTCGTCACTGCCTGCCATTATTTTACTGTTTTACTTAGTATTTTACTATTTCCTCACCTTCATTGACTCAGCAACCAGAATGAGTGCGCCCAGCAGTTTGCCTGGTACTTGAGAAAGCACGCACTACGTAGTATGGCCAGATCATTCAACTAGCTGGCGTTTATTGAGTGCCTGTGGGGTGCTGGATGGAGGGACACAGGCAGGTCGGTCAATATCTCAGCCCCAGATGCTCCAGAGAGAGGAAGGCATGCCCACATCAGCAGCATGGTCTGCCAGACAAGTCACACGCTTTTGGGGGCTTCAGTTATAAAAGCAGTACGCACTCATTTAAAAATTCATGAAACTCTGCCTAAATGGTTGAAATAGAAAATAGAAGGCCCCTTTTCTCGCCTGCCCAGCTCCCTGTCCCAGAGGAAAACCTTGTTAAGAGTTTATTGGGTGTCCTTACAGATGTTACCTGTACATACACAAGCACCTATGGATTTGTTTTCTTTATGCAAATGAAAGTTATACTACGCTCACCATTCTGTAACTTGCTTTTTTTTAACTGAGCAGTATATCTTGGATGTCCTACCTAATGACATTTAGATCTGTCTCATTTTTTATTGCAAAATTTACATAACATAAAATTTACCATTTTAAAGTGTACATTTTAGTGGCATTGAGTATATTCACGTTTGAGCAGCCATGACCACTAGCCATCTCCAGGATTTTCTCTTATCTTCCCAAATGGAAACTCTGTGCCCAGTAAATAGTAAATACTATTCTCCTATTCTCCGCTCCTCCCCTGGGCCACAGTCTACTTCCAGGGTCCTCCAGGGCCAGAGTTCGTTGGCTTCCTCTCAGTTCCTCTAGACCTAGGCATCTCAGTTTCTCGAAGGATGCTTTTTTTGTGTCGTGAGGGAAAACAAGTCACTATTCTAGTAGACTGTGGAAAAACTGTTAGGCAAACTAATTTTTGCCTTCTAGGCACCCATTTTTTTCCTGCTTCCTCCCTCAGACCAGTCTCCCATTTGTCTTCAGCTTACTAGCATTGTGGTGGGAAGAGGGCTGAAGTGGGGCTCACTGATCTATTCAGCCTCTTGTATTGTGCTCCTGCTCTGTGCCAGCCACCACATCCTGACTCGAGCTGGTCAGCACCATCCCGTGACCTCACATTAACCACTTTCGCTCGAGAACCTCTGAGCGCACTTATCTTCCCAGCCAGGGTAACAATTTCTTCCCGGCATACAGTTTCCACCTGGTCATCAGAGCCAGGTGTGGCAAGAAGCTCTTGACAGTCTGAACCAGTCACATTGCTATCATTGTTAACCTGAGTCTGAATCATCCTGTTCCTCGTAGTTGATTATAGATTTGCCCCTTCCCAGCCATCTCACCCATCGCCGAGGCTGCCTGTCTGTGGCAGGCCCTGGCTCCCGGGGCTTTTGCTGTCCTGTGCTCTGGGCTCGTTTTCTAAGTCCTCATAATACTCGCTCCCACTCCTGTTCCCTCTCATGTAGCACATATGAGTTGCTGCCAGCAGCACTCCGGCATGTGCCCAGGGCACTTCAGACACAGGCAGGCTGTTGTGTTAGCAAATAGCTTGGAGAACGGTGATGTGCCCGAGCTTGTTCTTGGCTCCTGTCCCCCATATGCCGGAAGAAGCTGGTTTTCCCGACTCAGCCATTGTGCCAGGACAGTCTCTTAAGCTGTGGAATTGTGGGGGGTGTTTAGCAAGGGGGCATTTGAGACAGGTGAACAGTTTTTCCTTCAAACTGCCCGTACCCGCTACTGGCCCCAGCCCTTCCTGGCCCCAGCCCTAAAGCCAAACCTCAGGCACCACAGTGCCCCGGGGGCCTGACCACAGCAGGACCTCGAATACGTGATCCTGGCCCTTTGTGTAGTGTCCTTACCGCTTACAGAGCCTTCCATGACCATTGTCTCTTAATTCTCACAACTCTGTGGCACAGGTGTTACTTGGCTCATTCAGGTTATGAGAAACCAGGGCTCAGGAAGGGCTAGTGGCTTTCCAAAGGACACACAGCTGCCGAGTGACGGAGCTGCCATTTGAATTCAGGCAGTCCAGTCCCCAGATCCCACTGTTGTTTCAGTTCTGTTCACAGCTCCATGTCAAAGCCTAATCTTCATATCACACTTCACAAAATGCCTTTATGTTCTGTCTTATAATTCAAAGATGCTATAAGTAGGGCAGCAATTTTAGTCTCTATTTAACAGATGGGAAAGTTGAGACTTGGGTTTAGTAAATTGCCCACCATCTCTGAGCTGGGAACTGACAGGGCCAGGACATGATCTGGCCTTCTAGCTGACTTCCAAGGCCCAGTCAGCACTTCCTCTGGTTCCACATGCTGCCTTAGCACCTGGACAGAACAGCTTCTCAGGGCCTGTCCCTCAGTCACCCTTGCCCAGGAAGCAGGACCCTCCCCTCTCCTTCCTCAGAGCTCTAAGCTAGAACATGGCCCTAGTCCATGATGCAGGCCTCTGTGATATTTGGGCTTCCCAACAGTGTGCTTTCTGCTGTGCCAGGACAGCCGATGGTAGGCACACACAGGTTCTGAGCACTCCCCTGTGGCCCATGGCAGTCCTGCCAGACAGCCTGTTCCTCTGCTTTGGAGGAGGCCAGGCCACCCCAGAGCTGGGTGACAGTGAGGCCAAGGTGCCAGGCTCCCATCCCCAAAGACCTAGTTGCTGTGCAGATGTGTGTCCTTGGACCAGGAGAGCAAAACACGTAACACTCTGTTCTTAAGAGAAAGTATACACTCACAATATGCTGACCCCATTCCTTGTGGACGGCACCAGAACTACTGCTGCTCCCATCTCTCCTCTCGGGTGTTGGCTGGGCCTGGCGATGCTGTAGGCAGCTGTGGCCAGGAGGGCCCATCAGACATGACCACATCTCTGCTTCCACCTTTTTATCCAGCCGCTTGGCTCCTCTGGGTCCCACTTTCCTCCTCTATTGAATGAAGGGGGCAGGCCACATGCCCTCTCAGACCCCTCCCAGCTCTGCCACGCACTTGCCCTGTTTCTGTGTCACGTCCTCTGAGCTGATCCTAGGGTTGCCCGCGTCTTCACGATATCCCCAGCTTCTGTCTCCTGGCTCTGCCGTTCGCCCCAAAAGACCAGTTGTGCTGTGTGTTCCAGGGGATCCTTTCAGATGACCGTGGGCTGGCGGCCGCCCTCTGGAGAACCTTCTTCAACCAGAAATGCGAAGACCCTCGACAACTTGAATTGTTGGTAGAGTATGTGAGGAAACAGGTGAGCAGCCCCTCCCCTCCCCTCCAGGGCCCTTCCTGAGGTCTGTGGCTGCTGGAGTTCAGAGGGTCATGAGAGGCTGAGTTCCCAGACTCCAGTGTGAGGGAGTTCTAACCAAATCACGTCAGCAGCGGGCATAGACAAAGAGCACCTTCTGGGAGACACAGAGGTTTTCGAGGCAGAAGCCCGATGTGTCTCTCTTTGCCTGGCAAAGCAATAAAGCTCTCCTTTTCTACTTCACTGACCCCCTCCCCAGAAAAAAAAGAGCCCCTTCTTTGGATCCAGTCATGAGCTAGGTCAGGGGGCGGGGAGTAGGAACAGAAGAACAAGGGCAGAGTGGCCTGCTGCTTTCATAAACCTGCAGTTGTTGATTCACTGCACACTCGGCTGTCTGCCGTGTGCCAGTGCTATGCTGGATCCTGGGCGCACACAGTCCACTTGTAAGGCCACAGCACGGGGTGCAGAGCAGCTCCCCTGTGTACCCACTTTGAACCCCTGGCTTCTAGCAGGATTGGGCTCCAGGCAGCATCCCATGATCCTTTCCCCACTGGGTGCTGCTACCTGTCGTCAAGCAGGGTCCCCCCGCTTCATCCCTCACTCCTCTGGCTTGCCCAGGGCTCTCAAAGCTTCTAAGAGAGAGCTCTCGAGTGAGGACTGCTTAACTACACAGTTTTCCTTGAGCCCAGGGAGAATTCACTCCTGTTCTCTCTGCCCCCCTAATTCTGTATTGATGAGAAATCCATATGTTAGGGACGAGGGAGCTGAGTGGCAGGCAAGAGGCACATGTAGGCTTTTCCAGGGTCGTCCAGTGAGTCAGGCTGCACAGCTGAGTGATTCATACGGCCACTAGAGGCTCAGCTGCTCCAGACAGCTCATCAGCTCAGCCTGTCCCATGAGTCACACCTTTGCTTTGTAGGCCTGGCTCCTGGACCTGAAGGGGCCTCACCTCACAGTCATTCCCTTATTCACCTGTGTCCATGGCCTTCAAGCCTCCAACAGCCAGGAAAGGGAAGGCCAGGCTCTGGCTCCGAGGAGAAGACAGGGTCAGCTGGGTGATTACTGGAAAAACTACATACTAGGGCTCTTCAGACCCAGAGGGTAGAGAACCCCAGAAGCCAGGACTTCTGTTTGACCGTTCTTCAGATCTGCCAGAGCCGGGAAGAAGGCAGTGTGGCCAGAGGACCCCACCCACAGAGAACTCTGAGGCTCACACTGTTGACTGGACCCGCCCTCAGACAGGAGCAGCAATTGGCAAAGCAAATGCTATGTTTTCTGAGAGACCAGCCCAACTTTTCCATTGGCTGCGGTGGGCTTGTGCCAGGGGCCACAGCAAGGGCACAGCTGGGACCTCTCTGAGGGCCCTGAAGGAAGGGACTGCCACACCAGTGCCCCCGTAAGAAGTCCCCTGGTGCCCGGATGAGAGGCAGGCAGTAGGAAAGCAGTGAAGGAACTCTTGGGCAAGCAGTGAGCTTTGGTGGGGACCCAGTTCTGTCAGCAAAGCTTTTGAGCACCTATTGTGCCAGCCACTCTGTTGAGAGCGCAGAAATTACTAAGACCCAGTCCTGCCCTCAAGGATCCAGCTCATGATTTGACAAGCCAGTCAGGCACAAGGCTCCCCTGGAATAAGTCAGTCTGTGATGTATGCAGGCAGGAACAGAGTGCTGTGAAAGGCTGAAGAAAGGAGGGACTAAGTCTGAGCGAGTGAATCAGGGAAGACCAGGAGGCTGGTCCTGGCCGTGATGCCAGTTGGTCTGGTAGATCACCCGAGACGCAATCAGAGATTAAATTGAGAGTTTCTACCCAGGAGATGGGCAAAGTGGTGGCATTAAGGACAGAATGGAGTAATTGAAAAGAAGAGTGGGTTTTAGGGAAGATAACAGTGTCGGTTGATCTCTGCCCTGGAAGACAGCAGAGCAGATCTGGAGATTGGAGATCCAGGCGTGAGGTATATATGACAGGGTGAGCACGAGGGTCCGAAGGCTAAAAACGAAGCAGCAGGAGTGGAGGGTCTCTTGGGATAGGGAGTTGGATCTGAGGCAAAGGTGAGGTTCCTGACTCCTGCCACCTCTCCTTGCCCCCCAGTTGCCTTCTCACCTCCACAGTGGAACCTCATCTTTTGAATCCAGTGCTGACTCCTGCCCTGATCCAGCCCTTGCCCTGGAGTTTGCCTGTCTCCTGTAAAGCATTTCTCTTCTCCTTACTAGGAGGAGCTTGGGAATCCTTCCAGAGGAGGCCTCTATCACCCAAGGCCTGGCCACTCGTTAGAGCCCCTGCCTCTTGCCAACTGCCCGACCACCCCTCCCTGCAGCTGTACATGTTCTCTGTCAGTGTCCCATCTCCACATTGTTCAGGGGGATAACCCCCCCTGAGCCATCCTAGAGGGGTGAAGCTGGCGCCCACTAACCCTGCGGTGAGAGCCTACTCGAGGAGAGTAGAAGCATCCTTTTAAGTTCCAGTAACTAGCAGTTACTGACTTCCCTGGTGGCTCAGTGGTAAAGAATCTGCCTGCCAATGCAGGAGATGTGGGTTCAATCCCTGGGTCGAGAAGATCCTGTGGAGGAAGAAATGGCAACCCACTCTAGTATTCTTGCCTGGGAAATCCTATGGACAGAGGAACCTGGTGGGCTGCAGTCCATGGGGTCACGAAAGAGTTGGACACAACTTAGCAACTAAAGAACAAACTAGCGGTGTGCTTACTAAGACCTGTGGGGTACACATCACTATTTATGTGTCCCTTTCTCAGACAAGGGAACTTAAATTAACAGACACACACACACACACATCACTATTTATGGGCCCCTTTCTCAGACAAGAGAAATTAACAGACACATACACAAACACACCAAGGACATGTCTCCCCCAGCACACACTCCATGGAAAGTCCTTGCAGTTCAGAAAGTCAGTGCTTGTGTGTCAGACATGTGTCCATTCAGAAGTACAGCGGGGAATTCCCTAAGGCCTGAGAAAGCTTCCTTAAGGACTTGTTTCCTCAAACCCCCTTAAATGAAATAATCTGGGCAATCAGAGACCTCCCCCGATCCCTGGGCTCGGGAGCTGGGATAGTCAGAAGCCCCTCCTGCCCCAACCCTGTCCTCTCCTTTGGGAGGCTCGTTCCTTCCACCACCTCACGCGCCACCTCATGTCTGTCCTGCTCTTGTGACTTTCTCGTCTGGTTGCAGATACAGTACCTGGACTCCATGAATGGTGAGGATCTGCTTCTGACAGGGGAGGTGAGCTGGCGCCCTCTAGTGGAGAAGAATCCTCAGAGCATCCTGAAGCCTCATTCCCCAACTTATAACGACGAGGGTCTTTGATGGGCTGGTCCCTCCGAACAGCTGGCCAGCTAGCTTTGAGGAACTGCCAGAAGAGAGGTGCCTGTTTGGCTCAGGATCCTGCAGGAAGTGGCCTGAACTGACCTTTGAACAGCATCTGTCAAATACCTGGCCCCATTTGTGTTGATTTTCCTCTTAGTACGCCCAGGAGTCTGATAGGGTGGGGTACAGTGCTGAGAGAACCCTTAGCCCTTCTAAGGTGTCCTCTCCCTCAAGAGAAGC
Organism: Bos mutus; assembly: GCF_027580195.1. Classification (NCBI taxonomy): domain Eukaryota; kingdom Metazoa; phylum Chordata; class Mammalia; order Artiodactyla; family Bovidae; genus Bos; species Bos mutus. The sequence goes on along the minus strand of NC_091629.1, from coordinate 48,906,752 downwards.
CCTGAGCAGGAGCTCCCTGCACACGCTCCCCAAGTGCCCTCCAGAAACCGTGTAATTGACCACAGAAGGGAAAGGGTAGGTTCGATAGGGGACAGCTGCCTCCCCCCAAGGACCCACCGTGGCCTAGAAGCAGTGAGTAATGCTGCTGAATCAGGCTGGGTAACCACACGCTGTCCTCCAGCTTTGAGCCGTGGGCTTGAGTTGGCCATTAAAAGACCCAGAGACGTCTCTCTGCCATGGTTCTTCTTTATTCCCAGGTTTTTTAGAAACACACCTGAGGTGGCGGAGGCCATGAGTTGAGAAGCAGTGCCAGCTCAGAGACAGGAGCAAGGGAAGTTCGGGTGGGGTGGGGTCTCTGCCGCTGCTTCTGTCTCCAGTTCACAGAAATGTCACTGTTCTTTCCTGCTGACCCCGTCCTCGGGGACCCAGGAGGCCTGTCTGGCCAGGGGGCTTGTCACATCCTGAGGCCTCAAGACAGTTCCCTTTGTCACACAACGCCCCCACTGGACTGGGGTAGAGTCATGCTGTCTTTCCTCCCTTGGCTCCCCTTACATGAGATACTGGGGGGAAGAGAATGCTTCCTGGCTTCATCGCACCACCCCAGTACCCCGCTCCGTGCTCAGCCTACCACCCGCTTCCTAGCTTCCGGAGCACGTGCTGCAGAGCCCTCGTGGTCTGAGCCCCTGAGGACTAGTCTCCTCCCCCTGAGTGTGGGTCATCTTTGGGGGGATTTTCTTTAAATTGAAGAAGGGGGTGGAGAACCATATTGTCCCTCCCTCCCCCCACCCCCATCAAACTTCCTTCATTTAACTTGCTATAAAATGAGTCATATAAAGAAACTCTATATGGATGAGGTATATCCCACTTCTGTGAAAACATTACAAATCAAACGGCCTTCTCTGAGTTTATTTAAGATGCTTTTGTTGCACACGGAGCTCCAGAGTGAAGCCTCCTCTGTGTGTGTGAGATAATAACACCTTGTAACTCATTACAGCTGGGCACTATTTACATAAACCAGAGCCGAGCCAGGCAGGAATTTGCTGATTAATTTATTTTTAATGGAGTGAAGTATACCATGCACCAAAATAAACTTTACTGTGTGTACCTAACTGCTCCTGGAATGGATGGAAAAATTAATGGAACAGATTTTGGCTCCCAACTCTACACATTAATTTATATATAAAAGTTATTTGAGCCTTAACCCATTTGCTGCCCAGGGCAGCTCCCTAACCACAGAGCCCAGCCCACAGCCCCGGTTCAGCTACCGGGCTTGCTTTAGAATCATGGAATCTCTGATTTGGAAGGAACATTAGTGGTCATTTAGTTCAGCCCTGGTCCACAACTGGACTCCCTTTCTCAACATCCCTGTTGGCCTGTGTCCATACGGGCCCTCTGTGAATGCCTCCAGCAGCAGATGGTCTCCACCTGCAGGGCCAAGTCCTGTATCCACAAGATGAGTAATCATTAAACACTGCAACTTGTAATTCAGAGCCATGTTTCAAAAAGCCATGTCGATCTGTCACGTCTGTGATGTTTCCAAAGCCCTCGCTTCCTGGCCATGGGCATCTTGGAGGCTGCCAGGCTCTTCTTATTTTTGTGAGTCTCTAGCCCATTTCACCCCACTCCAGTACTCTAGCCTGGAAAACCCCATGGATGGAAGAGCCTGGTGGGCTGCAGTCCATGGGGTTGCTAAGAGTCGGACACGACTGAGCAACTTCACTTTCACTTTTCACTTTCATCCTTTGGAGAAGGAAATGGCAACCCACTCCAGTGTTCTTGCCTGGAGAATCCCAGGGACGGGGGAGCCTGGTGGGCTGCTGTCTATGGGGTTGCACAGAGTTGGACACGACTGAAGTGACTTAGCAGCAGCAGCAGCCCATTTCTTCTCTGAGCAAACTGAACCACTTGGGGCAACCCTGTATGTTTTCTCTGCCTGGAATCCTCTCCCCTCTTCTGTCTATAGAAATCCACATATCCCCATGCCACCTCTCCTGTCCACCCCAGGCAGTATCCTCCAGTGGAACTATTTTTTTACATACCCACCCTCCACCCTGCACTGTGAGCCCCTTGAGAGTGGGCGCTGGTGTTTGGATCAGTCCTCTTTGTTTCTCCAGCATCCAGCAGCATGCCCGGACCTTAGTAGGCATCAGGGTGATATTTGATAAATGAAAGAAGGAATCAATGACTAAATCACCAAACAGGAGCCCCTTTCTGGACTGTTCTCAGTCTGTATTACAGTTCAGCTTATTTTAACAGTTCAGTATGAAGTGCCTCCCTTTGCCTTCAAATAAGAATGAAAGCCAAACATTCTTTCTATAGCTAAATGCTTTTCTATTGCAGATTGTTATACAGAACAAGTGAGAGATGTGGTTTCTTGCCATCAGGGATATTGCTCTCTAGGAATAATTTTTTCTTTTATTTGTATTCTGTATACTTCCAGACCTGGGTTGGGAAGATTCCTTGAGGAAGGGAATGGCAACCAATTCCAGTATTCTTGCTTGGAGAATTCCATGGACAGAAGAGCCTGGCGGACTACAGTCTATAGGGTCATAAAGAGTCAGACACGACTGAGTGACTTAACACTTTTGCATACTTCCAGAAAAGATAACAGCAGATTAAGAGATAACAGGTGTAAAAACTGCAAAACAAAGTTTAAAAGATAAGATACAAGTATTGGGAGGGGAAAAAAATCATGTTAACACATGACTTTTGGGGCAGTCTATCAGTTGTCTCAAGCAGTCCTGTTAAATAGGTATTCTCCTCTTCCTGGTCTTTCTCCTGTTTACGCAAGAGAGGGGACTATGGCTCAGAGAGGCCTGGAAGGCTACCCAGCCCTCATCTTCAGCCCCGGGGCTCTCGCTCTCTTCCCACCCAACACTGCCTCCCGCAGGTCAGTGAGGAAACCTGCAATTGAGGATAAAACCTTCCTCTGGAACTTCCTGGTTGTCCAGTGGTTAAGAATCCGCCTGCCAATGCAGGAGACACGGGTTCGATCCCTGATCTGTGAAGTTCCCACATGCGGTGGGCAACTTAAGCCTGTGTGTCACAACTACTGAGCCTGTGTTCTAGAGTCCGTGTTCTGCGATAAGAGGAGCCACCTCAGTGAGAAGTCTGGGTACCGCCAACAATGAGCAACCCAAGTCATGCAACCAGGGGAAGTCTGCGTGCAGCAGTGAAGACCAAGCACAACCAAAAATAATTTAAAAAGAAACAAACCTTGCTCTGGGCTCCCTAGAAGCCAACAGCAGAAGTGAGGCCGGCCGAAGATTGTATAGTTCCCACTGTCACATAAAAGGAATTACGCTTATTAATCAGAAAAAACAAATGTTTTCCTTAATCTCAGAGAACAGTGTAGGGTTTTTAAATGAGAAACCCTGAACAGTGTAGCAAATAGTTCCCCTAAGCTTTCAGTATTGCCTAAAAATTTAAACATTGCAAGTATTGCTTTCTTACATCAAACTATGATTAAAGCCCAGCCCACCCTTCAGCCAGTATTTTTCGTGTTTCTGTTCTGTGCCAGACGCTGCTTGGTATTTTCACTTAGTATCTCATTTGATCCTCTGACAATTCTGTGAGGTAAGTATTACCTATAAGCTCGTCTGAACTGCTGAGGAGGACTGCAGCTTGGAGAGGTCCGAATTCATCCTGCATGTGGACTCAGGCGGTCTGACGCTCAAGTGCAATGCTTTGAGTTCTAGAAAAGGAACATGGCATGGGGAAGGCCAGTTGTGCTCCGCTGAAAAGCGAAAGGAAACCTAGAGTGGTATTCCAGCTTCTTGGGTTACTGTGGGCGTATTAACGGGGAAAGTCAGTACAGGGTTCAGGCTCCAGAGTCAGAAAAGCCTTGAAGGGAGTTGGGATGTAAAGGATGGGCAAGGTTTAGGTAGGTGGAAAGGAAAACAGGAAGCGAGCATCTGTGGCATAGGGCTGGAAACTTTCAGACTGAGTGGGCCAACTGAGTTGGTGGTTAAGGGAAGAAAAGGTTGCAGAGATCCAGGTGAGTCCACGAATCAAAGCCTGGTAACTGCGTCTGGACTGTGACCTGGTGGGAGTGAGGATGCACAGCCGTGTGCAGGGTGCATGGACATAGTCAGCAAGGATTCCGGCCATCTTGGCTTGAGGGCCTGGGGGAATGGTAGAAATTTAAAGGAGTTCAAACTCCAAAGGTGCACAGAATAAAATCGTCAGGACTTCATGCCTGACTGAACTGGAGCCTGAAGAGGAGCCGTCCAGAGCTTTCCTGGGAGCGGGGAGATGTCTGGCAGAAGAGGGGAACTTGAAGAATCCTCTTTGTCGTGGGTTTGTTTTTTTCAAGTGCTAATTACATTATCCTATGAGACAGGCCAGGGAGGTCTACTGAGGAGAAATCACAGAGTGAAGCTCACAGCCTCTGTGTCTTCCGAGCCCCACCCCGCTGCTTTGGTGCGAATGTTAGCAGGGGAGTTGGGCTGTGGAAGATGCCACAGGAGGGCGAGGGCATAGGGCAGGCTTGGATCTCAGGGTGGGGGTGGTTAAGGCCTCAGGGCCAAGGACTTTGGGACACTTGAAATTATGAAATTGGATGTGTTCCCAGGAATGAGATGAAGGTAGACCAGGGCCTGGGGTGGGTGGGGGAGAAAGCATTCACAGTGATGCGGGTGGGGTGGGGGCTGTGGTAAGAAGAGCAGGAATCAGCGTGGCAGGTGAAGCCTGAAGTGGGGCTGGTGGGGGGGAGTTGGGGGGATTGGGAGCGGGCAGCTTCCCTAAGGAGGAGCCTCTTAATGCAGCAGGTTGCAGAGCCTAGGGGCTGGGAGTAAGTGGGTGAAGCTTAAGTGCTTTATACTGTTTCAGGGTCAAGACTTCTGGGAGCAGGTTATGGCAACAGTTGTGAAATCTTGGGTGGTGCTCTTGATGAGAAGAAATGGAGGGAAATCGGGTAGGAGTTAGGAGAGCAGGTGTTTTCAGGACAAGAAAGGACTGAAGATGTGCGTGGGGCTGGGGAGGAGCCCTATTAAGTGTGAAGCAATGAGTAGGGTAGGAAACTTCTCACAAGTGTGAGGAATTATTGTTAGATCCCCCTGAAAGTGGAAGCCTGATCTTGAGAATAAGGGCCTGGCTTTGGAGAGGAGGAGGGAGCCCTTTCCTGAGACCAGAGATTGGAAGATGCATGGGGGGCAAGTGATGTCTGTGTTGAGGGCCAAGAGGGAAAGGAGCTCCTGATGCCCAGGGAACTTAGAGTTGATCAGCCCTTGGGGCTGGGGTGGGGAAGGGAGGGGAGCAGGCAGGTCTGTGGACAGTCCCAAAGTGTTTGAGCTCTTCCCTTGGGAGCAGCCCTCTGCTCGCTGCTCTGGTTCCGCCTGCTTCAGCCTTCTCCCACTGCATCCCACCGTGCCTTGCCCACTTGTAATTTCATGGCTGCAGTCACCATCCACGGTGATTTTGGAGCCCAAGGAAATAAAATCTGTCACTGATTCCACTTTCCCCCATCTCTTTGCCATGATCTGGATGCCATGATCTTCGTTTTTTGAATGTTGAGTTTTAAGCTAGCTTTTTCACTGTTCTCTTTTACCTTCACCAAGAGGCTCTTTAGTTCCTCTTTACTTTCTGCCATTTAAGTGGTATCATCTACATATCTGAGGCTGTTGATGCTTCTTCAGGCAGTCTTGTTTCCCGCTTGTGAGACATCCAGCCTGGCATTTCGCATGATGTACTCTGCATAGAAGTTACATAAGCAGGGTGACAATGTACAGCCTGGACATAACTCCTTTCCCAATTTTGAACCAGTCAGTGGTTCCATGTCTGGTTCTAACTGTTGCTTCTTCTCCTGAATACAGGTTTCTCAGGAGGCAGGTAAGGTGGTCTGGTATTCCCATCTCTTTAAGAATTTTCCACAGTTGTGATCCACACAGTCAAAGGCTTTAGAGTAGTCAATGAAGCAGAAGTAGATGTAGATACTTTTTTAACCCCCTGGCTTTTTCTGTGATCAAATGGAGGTCGACAATTTGATTCCTCTGCCTCTTCTAAATCCAGCTTGTACATCTGGAAGTTCTCGGTTCATGTACTATTGAAGCCTAGTTTGAAGGATTTTTGAGCATTACCTTGCTAGTGTGTGAAATGAGCCCTAGTCTACTCCCTCACCCCACCTGGGTGTTAACCACCCCTCACAGGTTTTCTGTGGCTTCCAAGGGACTTCCCTTGAGCCATGCTGCTAAGCCCAAGCTCAGAGCCTGCCCAGGTCAAGGGCCTCTGTACCTCTATTGAGGGGAGAAAAGAGATCCTGGCTGGGGAATTTCCAGGAAGAGAATCTTCTAGCGCTGACCTGTAATGTCAAAAAGTGATAGAACACAATGTGAGCACTAGAAGGGATTTGGAGACCTCCAGCCCAGCCTCCTCTTGCTCTATAGATGGGAGGCTGGGGCCTGGAGAGGCTCACTCAGGGTTTCACAGTCAAGAACCAGAACCCCAACCTGTGTGGGCTTGCTTCCTCCCTCTTTTTCTCTCATCCTGCAGCCAGAAACAGCTCCTCCACTTCCCAGTCACCATCTGAGAAAGAACCAGCCACAGGGCTGTACTCTAATTGGGGATGGAGGATAGGACGTGGTTTGTCTCAGTTTCCAGAGTGGCTCATGAGCTATAAACCCCAAGCAATGGGTTCATACCTCGGCTTACTCTGTGGCTTATAATTACCTATGAGTCTGCCTTCCTTGCCAAACTGAGTTCCTTCAGGGCACAGACCATGCCTTACTCATCTTTGGGACCACAGTGCTGGCCTAAAGTAGGCATTAAATACATGTTGGGTAGACTGGATGGGCAGAGGGTGAGGGGATGGGCTGGGCTGGGGAGGAAGGGGTGGCTGGGCCAATGATGTTGGGGCAAGGTGGCAGGGAACCCCTGGCCGTCCAGTGGTTAGGACTCTCTGCTTTCAATCTCTGATCTAAGAACTAAGATCCCACAAGATGTGGGGTTTGGCAAAAAAAAAAAAACAGTTGAAGACTTAAGAGATCAATAGATAATATTTCTTTTTTGAGAAATAAGAGGTGGAGGTGTCTCTTATTTGGAGGCATTCTGTTTTGGAAAGGTGGTTGTGTCTGGGTCTAGACTGTGGATGCTGTGATGATGGGGTCTCAGCCTTTCCCCCCATCCTTTCCTCCACCCCCTCTACCTATCTGTCCACATACCCCATCCCACCTGTCCTCATTCATGTTTCCTTCAAGGGAGAGAATTCCCAACTCCCCTCTCCTGGAGGCGAAGTGTGAGAGAACCACTGCGGAATCCTCCCCGGCTCCACCCTCCGCAGAGAAGGAGAATGATTTGTCTTTCATTCAAAGACAAAATGGTGTCTTTACCAGTTCCTTTTTTATATTTATTTATTTTTGGCTGTGCTGGGTCTTCGTTGCTACACAGGCTTTTCTCTAGTTGCGGCGAGTGGGGGCTACTCTTCGTTGAGGTGTGTGGGCTTCTCCTTGCGGTGGCTTCTCGTTGCAGAGCACGGGCTACAGAGCACAGGCTCAATAGTTGTGGCGCATGGGCTTAGTTCCTCTGTGACATGTGGGATCTTCCTCCATCAGGGATCGAATCTGTGTCTCCTGCATTGGCAGGTGTATTCTTTACCACTGAGCCGCCAGGGAGACCCCTACCGGTACTTCTGATAAAGCTGATTGGAGAACATAGCTTTTGCTCTCTGGCCAAATGAACTTTCTAATATCTTCCCCAAACTTAAACATGCACACCCCTGCCCACGCCCCCCAAAGAGAGTAGACCTCTCTCCCTTGTGGGGACAGAACCTCCTCTGGAATTTTACCATGTAGATCAGTAGAGAATATGCTACTTTTGTGGAACCGAGAGAGAGAGACAGAGAAACCCAGAAATATCTGAGCCCAGCTCCGTCCCTCAGCCACCACGTGGACAAATCATTCCCCTTCTCTGTGGAGGGTGGAGCCGGCGAGGATTCAGGAGTGGTCCTCTCACACTTCGCCTCCAGGAGAGGGCAGTGGGAAACATTTCCTGAAGGAAACATGAATGGGGACTGGGATGGAATACGTGGATGGATGGGTAGAGGGGGTGGAGGGAAAGATGTGGGGGAAAGGCTGAGACCCCATCATCACAGCATCCACAGTCTAGACCCAGACACAACCACCTTTCCAAAACAGAATACCAGAATCCTTATTCCTTGTGATGGCGCTTGCCTGGCATGCATGTGCGTATGCAGAGTGGAGAGAGGACCTTGCCTCCTGTGAGCTGGGATCAGGCCAAATCTCAGAACCACACTCCACTGACACGGCCCAGGGTCACATTCACCATCAGGACTGGCCTTTGGTCTGGAGAGGCTCACCAGGAGGAGCTCCTCTGATGTTGATTTGTTTGTTGTCAGGCCTTCCCAGAGCCTCTGTCCCTTCATGGCTGCAAAGACTCTAAACCAGCATGTCCCGAGCTCCTCATCCTCCTCCCAGTCAGGCCCCTGACACAGGGAGTCCACTTATTCCTCTCGACAACCTGGTGAAGGAGACGGTGTTGGCCCCATCCTACAGATCAAGCCTCCGTGACTCAGTGCTCATCTCACCCATTAAGTGCCAGAGCCAGTGTGGCCTCCGGAGACCTTCGTGGTGCCCCAGAGCAGCTAAACCACAGCATCTGGCTTGTTGCTGGGACTCTGGTGCTTTGGGCCACTCTTCCCCCCATCCCCCCACCACTGCACCCAGTTCCTTCAACAAGCCTGTCCCTGCCCCTCTAGTCCTCCAGCCTGGCATGCTCAGCCCACCACTCCACACATCTTGAAATCTTTCCCATCTAATTCCCAGCACAAGCCAGTCTGGGAATCTTCACAACTCGTCCCTGTGTCTAGCTCTTAGCTTTGCCTTGATTCAAGAGATTTGGGGGACTTACCTGGTGGTCCAGTAGTAAAGAATCTGCCTTCCAATACAGGGAACATGGGTTTGATCCCTGGTGGGGAAACTAAGATCCCAAATGCCATAGAGCAACTAAGGCCTCGCCCTGCAACTACTGAGTCCACGCACCTCAACTAGAGACTCCGCGTGCTGCGACTAGAGAAGCCTCTGTGCTGCAACAGAGTCCACATGATACAACTAAGACCCAACACAGCCTAATTAATTATTTTTTTTTAAAAAGAGAGATTTGGGCATACTCTGGCTCCCCTCCCAGCCCTGGCTGCTCCTTCCAGGAATCTTGTCCTCTCTGACCCAGAGGTGCCCCAGTAAAGGTGTGTGGCCATGTTGGCATCAGAGCTGTTTGCAACTGGAGGGCTGCAGCCCAGCCTCTGCTCCCACCACCCAAACAGGACATTCACCTGCCCAGGCACCACTCAGCTTGTAAGAGAGAACAGACAAGGCTAAATAGCCCCCAGGATGGTAGAATGATGCCAGGCAGACGCCTGACACACCTCCTGGACAGGAAGATCTTCTTCTTCCTCTTAATAATAGTTATTAAGGAGCCTGTTCCCGACACACTGTGGCCAGGTCTGGGCTTAGCTATCCACATGGCTCTCATCACCCTGGGTCCCCACCCCAGGCTCAGCCCCAAGGCTAGGATCTACCTGTCTACCCTCCCACTGCCCTTTACCCACTCGAGAGGGTGAGTGGTTCTGCAGCCCTGGGGAATCTGGTTTGATTTACATGCTTTTATGGCTTGGCCAATAAGTTCATTAGGGGTTTTCCATAAGATGTAATGGAAAAATCCAAATGAACATTTTGGCCAATCCAATATTATCAGGGTATCAGGGATCCCTTGGAGCCCTTTTCAGCTCAGTCTTCCTATCCTGGCCCTTCTCAGCTGAGTTCCCTTTGCAGACACTTAGGCCCATGGTCTAATGTTAGGGTCAAAGAGCACCCCCACTGCCAGATGCTCATACACGCAGATGTGCACCCACACACACACACACGAGAGCACACACAGATGCGCATGTAGGTAAACACACTGATGTGCAGCTAAGGCAGCCAAGCAGATGCACAAGCATCACAGATAGATGGCATGCACAGGTACAGCTGTGTGTAGGTACAGTGTACAGGCACACCTCACTTTATTGCACTTCGCTGTATTGTGCTTTGCAGATATTGCATTTTTTACCAACTGAATCTTTGTGGCAACCCTGAGTTCTCAGATGATGGTTAGCATTTTTTGGCAATAAAGTATATTTTAAAACTTTTTTTTTTGTCCCTGTCATGCAGCAAGTGGGACCTTAGTTCCCCACCCAGGGATGGAAACTTCACCCCCTGCAGTGGGATCCCTGAGTCTTAACCACTGGGCCCCCAGGGAAGTCCCAGCAATAAAGTATTTTAAAATTAAGATATGTATTTTTTTAGACATACTGCTATTGCACACAATAGACTACAATGTAGTATGAACATAACTTCTGTATGAACTGGGAAGCCAAAAAATTTGTGTGATTCACTTTATTGAGATATTTCCTGCATTACAGTGGTCTGTAATAAATGGTCCGAACTCATAATATCTCTGAGGCATGTTTGTATATGTTGAGCCATATGAAATGTGAAATTGCCAATATTCGGTGGTTTTTTTACTTACAGAAGTGGAATCTAATACAAATGTGGGCATGGAGGGAAATATATATATAAAAATATAGAGCCAAATTTTTACACCCATGTTCAAGCAGCATTATTCACAGTAGCCAAAAGGCAGAAACAATTCAAGTGTCTATCAGTGGGTAAGTGGATAAACAATATGGTATGTATACGCAGTGGAATATTATTCGGCCTTTAAAAAGAAGGAAGTTCTGTCACACATGGTCGAACATTAGTGAACTTTGAGGATATCATGCTAGGTGAAATATGCCAGTCATAAAAAGACGAAGACTGTATGATTCCACTTACATGAGATACCTGCTGCTGCTGCTAAGTCACTTCAGTCGTGTCCGACTCTGTGTGACCCCATAGAAGGCAGCCCACCAAGGCTCCCCTGTCCCTGGGATTCTCCAGGCAAGAACACTGGAGTGAGTTGCCATTTCCTTCTCCAATGCATGAAAGTGAAAAGTGAAAGTGAAATCACTCAGTCGTGTCCGACTCTGTGCGACCCCATAGACAGCAGCCCACCAGGCTCCTCCGTCCATGGGAGTTTCCAGGCAAGAGTACTGGAGTGGGGTGCCATTGCCTTCTCCGCATGAGATACCTAGAGTAGTCAAATTCATAGAGTTAGAAAGTAGAGTGGTAGGGGAACTTCCCTGCTGGTCCAGTGGCTAAGATGCTGTATTCCCAATACACGGGGCCTGGGTTCGATCCCTGGTCAGGGAACTAGATCCCACATGCCACAACTAAGATCTGGTGCAGCCTAAAAAATTAAAAACAAGAAAAAAAGAAAGTAGAGTGATGGCTATCAGGGGCTGGGAGAGAGAGAGGAAGGTACTAAGCCTTTTATAGGGACAGAATTTCAGTTGTGGAAGATGGAAAAAGTTCTGGCAATGGATGGTGGTGATAGTTGCATACCTGTGTGGGTGAACCACTGAACTACATACTTAAAAATAGTTAGATGAGGGACTTTCTCTGGGAGTTCAGTGGCTAAGACTCCAGCTCCCAATGCAGAGGCCCTGGGTTTGATCCCTGGTCAGGGAACTAGATCCCACATGCCACAACTAAGACCCCAGTGCAGTCAAATAAATTTTAAAAATAAATTTAAAAAAACATTTAAGATGGTAAACTTTATATTAATTAAAAATGATTTTTAAAAAGAGCCAAAAATATGTATCATCAGGTCGATATGTACACCACCAAGGGATAAACCACAGAAACTCAACACCACCGAAACATGCCTGCTCCCCTCCCAATAGTGCTTCTCTGACCCAGATAAGGCCCCTGCTCCCCCCTCAACAGATCTAACAGAGATAAGGCCCTAATGAAGGCCCTGCCACCCTGGCTACCCCTACAGCTTATTACCTTCCCACGGTCTGGCTCTGCTTACTCACCCCCCACCCATCACTCAGCCTCCCACCTCCAGGGGAGGGCCTCCTTTTATTTTTTTGGCTGCACAGCATGGCACACGGGATCTTAGTCCTGCAACTAAGGATCAAACCTGTGTCCTATGGACACAGAGGAACCTCTGTCTGGTCTGGGCATGACCACAGACCAGTTGAAGCAAGTGCAGCCAGCACTAAACAGGGTCATGAGACACGGCCTGAGTCTCCTGCTGTCCTGGCCATCCTCACTGGACCTTGTCCCTCCACAGAAAGGTGGTGCCTCGGGCTGGCACTGTGCACTGCTGCGACCACTCCTGCCCGACCTGCCTCCCCAGTGAGCTGCCATCTGCTGACTCCTTTTCTCCAGCACAAGGCCTCTCACCCTGCCCTGAGGGCTCTGGGACTTCGGTCCTTGATGGTGGCAGAAAACAGAAACTTGCCTCCAGACCTGTTTGCCTCCGAACCATGCAACATGTGCCCTGAGCCTCTCAAACAACTTTCTCATAACGATTAAAAAATTTTCAATTTTATTTAGTTTTGGCTGTGCTGGGTCTTCGTTGCTTTGCATGGGCCTTCTCTAGTTGCGGCGAGCAGGGGCTACTCTAATTGCGGTGCTCCAGCTTCTCATTGTGCTCCTGCTGTGGAGCAATGGCTCTAAGCACACGGGCTTCAGTAGGTGCAACCCACAGGCTCGGTAGTTACTGCTTGCGGGCTCTAGAGCACAGGCTCAGTAGTTAATGGCTCACAGGCTTAGTTGCTCCATGGCATGTGGAATCTTCCGGACCAGGGATCAAACCCATGTCCCCTGCATGGGCAGGCAGATTCTTATTCACTGAGCCACCAGAGAAGCCCATAATCATTTAATATCCAGCCCCTGAGGAGGGTTAGGGTTAGAGTTAGGGTCTGGCCCCACCAGGTCAAGAGCTTTCTCGGAGTTAAGCTTGTTGGAAACAGCCATCTGAACAGAATTTTTCCGGAGTGGGACAGCATTTTTCACCGGGACTCTGGAAGGTCAGGGTTTGGAGGAAACTGCTAGGAGCCTGGCGGGGAAGGAGCAGGTGATGCTGGGGTGGGGCTGAGGTGGGTGGGGAAGGAGAGTGTGCTGAGGGCCTGCCTTTCTCTGGGCAGGCGAGTCCCAACAGCAGGCAGACAGGTGAGGCTGACCTGACAGGTTCCTGAGGCCGGGGGCAAAGGGGTGGAGCATGGCTCTGACATAGGGTGACAACAGGCCCGGGGCCCTGCCACACAGGGCAGGCGGGGCAGCAGGCAGGCCTGCTGGGATCTTCTTCCTGCCGTGGCCAGCCCAGGGTGCAGACCATGGAGCCCGCTGGAGGGTGAGAGGAGCCGGTGGGCAGGCGTGTTCGGAGGCCTGGGGCCTGGGGGCCTGGTGCCCAAAGCATGGCGGGGCCCCTGAGGAGCCGGGTGGACGAGCTGAAGCGACCCTGGTGGCGGGAGAGCTCCCCACTGGTGCTGCAGCACAGCGAGGCAGCCCGGCTGGCAGCCGACGCCCTCCTGGAGCGGGGCGAGGATGCCTACTTGAGGGTCATCTCCGAGGAGCGGGAGCTGCCCTTTCTGAGTGCCCTGGATATGGAATACATGACCAGCCATGCACGCGGGGGCCCGGAGCTCGGCGAGGCCCAGGGACCTGAGGCCTTGGGGCCTGACCGCCTCAGCCTGCACTCCGAAGTCACCTCGGGCACATACTTCCCCCTGGCCTCCGACATAGACCCTCCGGACCTGGACTTGGGTTGGCCCGAGGTGCCACATGCCACGGGCTTCAGCCCTACGCAGGCTGTGGTCCACTTCCAGCGGGACAAAGCCAAGAGCATCAAGGACCTTCTGCGTTTCCTCTTCAGCCAGGCCCGCACGGTAAGGGCCCCATCTCTTCAGACACCCATTTCACAGATATGGAAACTGAGGCCCAGGGAGAGAAAGGGACCAGCACGCAAGGCCACCCAGCAGCTTGGGGCAGCACTGGGACAAGAACCTCTGTGCCCTATCAGATCACAAGCTCCTAGAGGTTTTATTTACCTTGGTAATCCCTTGGTGGGCTTCCCTGGTGGCTCAGATGGTAAAGAATCTGCCTGCAATGTGGGAGACCTGGGTTCAATCCCTGATTTGGGAGGATCCCCTGGAGGAGGGAAAGGCAACCCACTCCAATATTCTTGCCTGGGAAATCCCATGGGCAGAGGGGCCTGATGGGGTACAGTCCATGGGGTCGCAAAAGAGTCAGACATGACTGAGCAACGAAGCACAGCACAGCACAATCCCTTGGCACTCGGGGACATTATGGATAAGCTTAGAACAGGGGATGGGCCTCAGAGATACCACAAACACCCAGAAAACAGGTACAAAGGGGTGCTCATTGCAGAGAGGAATCCTCTCTCTTCTGGGGGAGAGGGTCCATGGCTCCCATCAGATTTTCAGAAAGATCTATGATCCTAAGACAAAGAGCCCCAACCTCGGTGAGCATCTGAGCCACCCCCTTGACTTACAGAGGAGCAAACTGAGGCCAGGGAGGGGATGGTACTCACTCAGGGAGGTCCAGTCCATTGGTGAAATGGAGCCAGGGCTCAGGTAGAGGAAAGAGTTCTAGACTCAGGCCCCAAGACTGAGGCACAGCCCTGACGTATGGCCCCAACCACGCCTTGCCCTTTGTGTACCGTGTCTCCCCTGGCCTGAATCAGGGGAAGGGGCACTGGAGCCTGGGCCTCCACTTGGCCTTGAAGGCTGGGCTTTTAGCTCTGCACCCAAAGGAAGGAGGAGAGGAGGCTGCTGGGCTCAGGGATGGGGAGCAGGGGCTCAGGAGAAAGGGAAACGGGGGAGGGCAGGTAGGGGTGCTAGTGCGGGAGGGCTGTAGCCACAGACTAGCACAGCCTCACTCCTGGAGCCCAGAATCAGATGACCCCAGGCAGGGTTTGAGGCAGGTTAGCCCCAGTGCCCTGGCCAGGGGAGCAGCCTGCAGGGAGCCCACTGCAGATGTTAGGAGCCAGGATGCTGAGACCTACCGGGACCTCCAGAGCCTCCCTGACAAGTCTCCCTACGCCCCAGGCAGGGGAGGGCAGGGCCTGATTGGCAGCGGGAATGGGGTTATTAGTGAGTGGCTGCTGTCATCACTTCTGCCCCTTTGATCTTTCTTGCTTGTCCTCCCCCCTGACCCCCATCACTATTCCTGGCCAGACCTGTGCCATGGACCAGGGCATCCCTCAATGCTTTGGTTCCTCGCATTTAGACCCTCTGCCTCTGGGCCAGTGGAAGCCAGGCTTCCACTCTGGGCTGTCACTGACTCTCGGTGACCTTAGGAAGTGCTTCCTCTCCCTGTGGCCCAAGGTCCTTGTTTATTAAGGAAGCAGCAGGAAAGGATCGTTTATTGAGCTTCAGTTGCGTGTTGAGGCTTTTCACATTTGATTCTCCATAACTCAGAGAGGTAGCTATCTTTATCTCCATTTAACAGATGAGGAAGTCAAGGCACTCAGAGGTGAAGGAACTCACCCAAGGCTGTGTCACTAGGAAGTGGCAGAGTGCAGGTTTGAACCCAGTTCTGTCTGGCTCCAGAACTGGAGTGCTTAGCTCTGCACCTGCTGCCTCTCAACCTGGAGAACTGGGAGGGGAGGTTCTCACAGCGGACAGTGAGCAGAAAACTTGGTCCCAGTTGGTATGGGTAGAAAAAGTCACAGCAACCTCTGCAGTTTCACAGAGGAACAGATGGGTCTGGCAAAGGGGACCAAAGACCCTGGTCACTGCCTGTAGCTCTGATCCATGACAAGGGAGCCTCACAGTCACAGAGTGACAGCTGGAGCTAGGGGGCAGGTAGTGTGAGGTGCTGGCCTGGGAACTGGGGGCTGGTTTCTGCTTCTGACTCTTTCCCTCTCTGGGCATCATTCCTCACTTATGTAGAGGAGACCTTCAGACTAGTGCAGCTGATCCACGGACCTCTGAGAATCTGACAACAGATAAAGAAATTGTGCTTAGATAAATGCAAACAAAAACTTTCAAACATCCAATAAAAATCATTTAAAAAAAACCCCCCACAAACCTTTCAAACAGCCTTCTGGGCTTCAAGACAGTGAAACCTCCCTCTTTCTAAGTCAAAACCCCCCAGGCTGGGTCACCACTAAGAGCCCTCCCAGTTCAGATGGTCTCACAGGCTCTGGTCTCCTGCTTTTCAGTCCAGTGCCTGTTTCCTGGGATCTAGCCCCTGCCCCCGGGCAGGGCTGAGTTCCCCCTCCCTCCCCAGGTGGTGGCTGTCGTGATGGACATATTCACTGACATGGAGCTTCTGTGTGACCTCATGGAGGCCTCGGGCCGGCGCGGCATCCCCGTCTACCTGCTCCTGGCCCAGCAGCACCTGAGGCACTTCCTGGAGATGTGCTACAAGATGGACCTCAACGGAGGGCACCTGCCGGTCAGCGAGGGATGGAGCAGGAGCCGGGGCATGGGGTGGGCTGGTCCATGAGCACTGGGAGTCAATGGGAGGGGGGCCGGCTTCTCTTAGCTCTTTCCGGTCAGAGACTCCATGGGAGTTAGACATGGCTTGAGCCCCGATCTCTCAAGGTCACCCCCAACCCCCTTCCCTCCTTGGCTCAGAACATGCGTGTACGGAGCACATGTGGGGACACATATTGCAGCAAGGCAGGCCGCCGCTTCACGGGGCAGGCCCTAGAGAAGTTTGTCATCATCGACTGTGAGCAGGTGGTGGCGGGCAGCTACAGGTGAGTGAGTGGGATGGGGGGTGCACCGGGGGCTGGGCCATGGGCTGCTGAGGCTGCCTGGGAGCTGGCAGCTTTGACTTGCCCGTCTTTCATCATGGACTGAGCAGCCGCCTAATGTCAGGCATGGTGCAGGCCCAGCGGCCAGTGTGGGGAGCAAGAGAGCCCAGGGCTGGGCCCTGGAGAAACTCACTCTGTGGAAGGATCACTGTAATGCTCCAGCACAGAAAATGTTGTTGTTGTTTAGTTGCTAAGTTGTGTCCGACTCTTTGCGACCCCGTGGACTATAGCACACCAGGCTGCTCTGTCCACAGGCTTCTCCAGGCAAGAATACTGGAGTGGGTTGCCATTTCCTTTTCCGGGGGAATCTTCCTGACCCAGGGATTGAACCTGTGTCTCCTGTCTTGGCAGGCGGATTCTTTACTGCTGAGCCACCAGGGAAGCCTAGAAAATATTGGTGTTGGCCAAAAAGTTTCATTCAGGCTTTCCTGTACCATCCTATGGAAAAAGCTGAATGAACTTTCTGGCCAACCAATAACTCTTGCACCTTGGAACTGGAGGGACTTCAGGGAACCTAGCCCTCGGTCCATTTTACAGATGGGGAAGTTGAGGCTGTGACGGGAAACCGTGTGTCCAAGTCCACTAAGCCGAGCAGCAGAGATTCTGGAGTCAGAGCTCTGCTCTTCACTTGGGCCCTCGCGGTGGTGGCGGTGGCGGTTTTGTCTTCCTCCCCTGGTTGTGACTCTTGCCTGGTCCCAAGGGCCTGCACTTTGCCTCCTGACCCTGACTCTCTGCCCCCAGCTTCACCTGGCTTTGCAGCCAGGCCCACACGAGCATGGTGCTGCAGCTGAGGGGCCGCATTGTGGAAGACTTTGACCGGGAGTTTCGCTGTCTTTATGCCGAGTCCCGGCCGGTGGAGGGATTCTGCGGAGGTGAAGATCCCCCGTCCCCCAGGGCACCGTGCCCTCCCCCAGTGGCCTTGGCTTTTGGGCCAGGAGTTCCCAGCACCACATCCTCATCACCCTCCAGCACCAGCCTCAGCAGCATCAAACGCTCACCTCGCATGGGCCACTCGTACCTCGCTCTGCCAGGAGGTGGTGACCGCACTGACACGGGTGTGGGGTCCTCATCCCCCGGCCCTACCCGCTGTGAGGCCGATGGCCAGCCCTCCCTGCAACGCCAGCTGTCAGACCCTAACCACGGCCCACTGCTAGGGCCCTACAGGGCCAACCTGAGCAAGCTGGGGGCGTCCCCCTGGTGCCAGTCTTCCCCTGCCCTCAACCACAATAGCACCAGCCCCGTGACCCTGGGAGGGGGGTCACCCCTGCTTGCTTGCTCTCGCCCTCTCCTCCCCTTTCCCTGGAGTGTCTCAGCTCTGCCCCGATTACCAGAGAATGGGGTCCCAGGAAGCCAGGAGCCTAGGCGCTCACGGGGCCGCTGGGTACCCAGCACAGCCCTGGAGACATTGGAGGAGAACAAGGCATCTCTGAGTCAGAGCCATGGCCAGCTGGATCTCCTTGTTCCCTTCTCCAGAGCACGAGAAGCAGGAGGCCCTGATTTGGGGGTGGCCCGCAACTCAGGCTCTCTTTGGCCTGGTGAGCAGGCCTCAGAGGACAGGAGGTTGGCTCCAAATCAGAGATACAACCAACTGGATTTCCTGCCCCAGGCCCAGGGTGCCAGGGGAACCCCTGAGTCAGGCTCACCCAAGGTTGGCAGTTGGACCCCAGAGGATAAGAGGCTGTCCGCAAACCACAGCCATGGCCAATTGGACCTCCTGGTGCAGTTCCCCCAGCCTGGGGGCTCCAGAGTGCCCCTTGAAGCCAACTCTCCGGCCAGGGCTGGCAAGCAGCGTCCAGATGAACGACGGCAGACCCTGGGCCACAGCCAGCTGGATCTCATCACAAAGTTTGGTCCACTCCGGGGTGAGGGGCCTGAGCCCAGTGAACTCCCTAGGCCGAGCCCTGCTCAAAAAGCTGGAGTGGACTTGGGGGAGGAGAAGCGGCGGACGCTGGGCCACAGCCAGCTGGACCTCATCACCAAGTATCATCAGTTGCAGGGCGCCAGGCAGGGACCTGAGCCCAGCCTCTCCGGGGGCCCTGCGGGTGGCCAGCGCAACGGCAACAGCAATGGCCTGTCTGAGGATGAGAAACGGCGGACCCTGGGCCATAGCAAACTGGACCTCATCACTAAGTACAACAAGTCCAAGTTCAAGTTGCTCCGAAGCCGCTTTGAGACCTAGTTGTGCTCCCAGAAAGGGACATGTCTGTCTTCCACCTACTGTGACCAGATTTGTTCAGGTCCCAGACTCTGGGGAGGAAGCTCGGGTAGGAACTGTATGGGGAGAGGGATCTAGAAGCCCAGGTTAGACATTCCCGGGGCTCGGGATTCTTGTTCATATACGCACATGTGCACACATGGGAAAATGGAATTTACAGTTACCGGCACTTGCCACTTGCCACTGTGCTGGGCCCTCCATACCGGTTACTTCTCATCATTCATCCTCACTCACAATACCCTACAAGATAGATTCTGGTAGGTATACAATTCTAGGACCATAGGTATCATCTTTCCTATAATATAAATATGGAAGCTGAGACCTAGCGAGTTTGATGACTTGCTTGGAATCAGGTTCAAGTAACTAATGGGGCTCAAATCTTTATTTCTTAAGATTGTGTTTTTGCACAGACGGGATACACAATATCAATAGTTCCCATGTTCTCATACACACAAAATCCATATATCATAGAGGTGCCCCAAATACCTGCAGAATGTACACTGCACACTGACAAGGTTCACACCCACAGACACGGTCCATGTGATAAACCAGAACACTCAGGATTCTAGTTACAGTTACTCAATAAATGTCACTTGGCTAAATGAATCCAGGACACATTCAGTGCACACTGTAGACCCCTCAGGATCCACAGACTATAAATATGCACTTAAGCACACACACACACACACACACATACACACTCATGGGCAGGCATGTACCATCCAACAACTTTTTCTACCTAAAGCTGTGTATCCAGTCCTGTGCTGGACATCCAACAGGGCTCCCAGTCCCTGGAAAACAAGGATTCAGTGCATAAATCATTGGTGTTTCTAATGAAAGGCTAACCAGTGACAGAAGGTGGTAGAGAATGAAGGCCAGAGAGCGGCGGTGATGATGGAGTGGTGAGAAAAGTTTCTTAGAGGAGGCAGTCTTTGAGCCAAAACTTGAAGGGTGGGAAGGACTTGGATAGATGGAAGTGAGATTTAGAGGAATTCCTGGGAGAGGGAACCAGGTGAAGAGAGACCAGGGAGAGGGCTGAGGGAGTGGGTCTGAGATGAACTGCAGAGGATGGACAGGACACGGATACTCAGACTCTAACACACACACACATATACACAATCATCTTGCTTAGTGTCACCAGAAGTATAGGCTGTCAGATGTGGGTCCCTCTCCTGAGTTGCGGCCTGCCTGGGAGTGTATTTCTGATACAAATCAATAAACGCAGACAAGCTCCGACCCAGAGGCTGCCTGGTGTATTCTGAGAAGGCCGAGTTACGACTATGCAGGTGAGGGGCAGGGGAAATGCACCCTTCGGGCCTTTCCCTGGAGGAAAGTGGATTATGGCTGTAGGAGGGTGGGGGTGGCAGGGCCAGGGTAAGAAAGGGGTTCCAAGCTTCTCTCTGCTCTCACTGAGAGTGACATCCTGAGAGACCCTGGGGCTTTTGTTCAAAGTGTGGGCCAAGTTCATCCGTCCACCAGAGCGTGTATCTTGACTGCCACCATCTGTGGGTGGGGTGGGATGGTGGCAGAAATTGGCCTGCTGAGTGTGATCAAGCCTGTGCAAAGGGCACAAGTGGAAGCCATCAGCCCCCAGACCCTTGCCCACTCTGGACGGCCCCCCCGTCCCCGCCCCCCGACACTCTGCTTCATCCACCGTCCTCTCTCCAATACCTTCTTCAGTATGATGATTTCCTTTACTTCTCTGGCTGTGCCTCCTCCTCCAGCCTCTGGCACGTCTCACTTCTCCCTAATGGACACTTTCTCCATGAATGACCTCATCCACCCCAGGCTTCGGCCCCACATCTCAGCCCTTCAGTCTCCCCTGGGCTCCAGATTCAGCCTGGAAATCTGTCCCGTACCTTACTCTGTCCCTCACCTCCCCCACACCTTCTCTTCCTCCCTAGGCTTAACTTCAATACATATATCTCCAGCATCAACCCATCTTTTGCGAGACATCCTGGCTCCTCCATTCTGATACCTCACATCCAACCAGCACAAGTCTCTGTCAGTTGTTCCTCCTACAAAGCTCCCGATTGAATGAATGAATAAAAGAGTGAATGAAAAGCTTTCTGGAGGCGGGGCCAGGAGCGGGTCTGGACCGGATCGCTTACAACCATAGAGTAGGCGCAGGGGTTGGGAGCTAGAGTAGCCGCATGCGTGGAGGCGTGCGCCTCGCTCTGTCGGAAATCCCCTAGGGTGGAGGCGGAAACGGAAACCTACAGAGGGGAGAGGAGGGTTGTTGCCTCGTGTGGAGGTTGCGTTTACCTGGTGAGCGGTTGTGGCTGGACACCGGAAGGGTCATCTCGGGGCGCCCTGAGTCCTGAGGGATGGGGGCCGGAGGATTCGGGACCAGAGCGTCTGGATGGGCGCGGTGGGCGGGACCTGAGGGCTGAGGGCCGAGTGGGGCGGGGTTGCAGTGGGGCTGACGCGCAGAGGCTGGGGGACGGTGACTCGGGACCGGCGTCGAGGCCGAGGCACCCGGTTCCGGGAGAGCATCCACAGGCCCTGAACTCCAGTCCCACAACCCCTAGGCCTCATGGCGGTCCGTGCGTCGTTCGAGAACAACTGCGAGATCGGCTGCTTTGCCAAACTTACCAACTCCTACTGCCTGGTGGCCATCGGAGGGTCGGAGAACTTCTACAGGTGCCATGGGAGCCCCAGGCCCGCGGGCAGTGTGTGGGTGGGTGGCGGGTAGAGGTCCTTGGAGTCGGGCTCTGGCAGAATGAGGAGGGTTCGGGCCCCTTAGCCCCGTGTTCATTGAGTCCGTGTCCCCACAGTGTGTTCGAGGGCGAGCTTGCTGGTACCATCCCCGTAGTGCACGCGTCCATCGCCGGCTGCCGCATCATCGGGCGCATGTGTGTGGGTAAGCCGGCTGAAAGTCGCCGAGGGAGGGAGTGGAGCCTCCCAGCGCCTTTAATCTTCCCACTAGAAGGGACCCGGAGGACCCAGGGATTTCTAGGCTTTCATCCATCATCTCCAGCGACTACAGAATCTCTCAATTCTGTGCCGGACCCGGTCTAAGTGTCAACAGATCAGGGACAACCTCTGGCAAAGGTTTCTGGATCATTGTAATCAAAACGTTAAGGGCTTTCACTTTTACAGTTGTTTCAGTCCATCTTCACTGAAGACCCTGGGAGGTAGGAATTACTGGCCTAATTTGGCTGATGAGGAAGCTGAAAATCAAAGAACCCAGGTGACTCACCCGGTTCCACACCTAGTGTGAGGCAAGACTGGATTGTCATCTCTCCCTTGCTGGCCACTCACTCTGGTAGATTGCTTCCTCCTTCTGAGGGTCCATTTCTACCTCTAAAAAATGACAAGCTAAGATTCTGGGGCATCCTGTGCAGTTACCTATTTAAAGCTTAAGTTCTATTTACCAGGTACCCCTATATCCATCAGCACTGTTGTCTCTGGCATTTGGTCCATCCTTTGAACTGGCTCAGTTTTCCTTTACTGCCACCCCTTGTTTGTAGTTCTGCTCAAATAGGAGTTTTTCCTTTATTTTTTATTGTAAGCCTGATGATCTTGGACTCTGTTTCTTATTCAGGCAGAACACTCTTATCTCTGGACTTGGTGATCTTTGGACTTGAAGCTAGTTCTTATGTAATAAGAGAGAACTTAGCCTGATCATTGGTGTTTTTGTTTTTTTTTTTAAAGGATGGGAGAAACTCATAGTTCAGAAGTTCATAGTTGTGTCCTTGCAGAGTTAGGCAGAGGTTTAGTCATTGTTGTCACAATATAATTATCGTTCATTCATGTTGCTGTGTACTCAGTTTTGTGTAAATGTACCACCGTGTATTCATTCATTCTTTTGACAGTGGGTATTTGGGGTAGTTTTCAGTTTGATCTATTATGAGTAGTGCTGTTATGTTTCTTAGTGAACAAATGTATGTATTTCTGTTGAATATATAATATCTGGGAGAGGAATGGCTGGGTATCCAGTGTAATAGATGATGTCACATAAGTATCTGAAGTTGCTGCCCAATTTACACTCCTATTGGTTGCTCCATGTATCTTTGCCAACCCTTGGTGTTGATGTTCTTTTTAAGAATTTAGCCATCTGGTACGTATGAAGTGTTACCTCAGTTTTTAAGTAGCGAAATATACAACTGATGTCCAAGGAGAAGGAAATGGCAACCCACTCCGGTGTTCTTGCCTGGAGAATCCCAGGGACGGGGGAGCCTGGTGGGCTGCCGTCTATGGGGTCGCAGAGTCGGACACGACTGAAGCACCTTAGCAGCAGCAGCAGCAGTGAAAATAATGAAAAATGCCTGTGTGCTCAACAGTGTGTATGCCTGTAAATTTGTGACACCTGATTCATTGTGAAATATGTTTATGTAAAAATCCTATTGAAGGGATCAACCAATTGATAAGAATAGATGAGAAAAAGATATTTAGAAAATTATAAGTGCATAGTTTTAAGACAAAAACTTCCCATTTAATAAATGAAAAACCAAGCCCTTTATAGAAAAAATATATACTTTATTTTCAACTAGAAAGGTGCAAACATGTAACTTTTGGTCACACTCTCAACAAATAAACTGTCCAAAAAACAAAACAAAAAAAAAAAAAAAACTGATGTCCAAGAGCCCTTCCTTTTGGTCCTGGTCATCCCTGGTGGATGATGGTGAATTGGGCAGGATGTTTGGGACAGACTCCTAGGCCATCTCTGGCCTGCCCAGTGGGACTCCTGGTTGCCTGGGTGCTGTGTGGTCAGTGGTTTGGAGGACTGGGGTCTGGATCTAAAGCTTTCCTGGGGAAGCTACCCGGACTGGGTTGTATCTTTAGGCCCCAGCGCTCAGCAGGTCTTGTGAATTTACAGTTCATCCTTACACAACCTGCCCTAATTTGGGTCTCTCCAGGGAACAGGCATGGTCTCCTGGTGCCCAACAACACCACTGACCAGGAGCTACAGCACATTCGCAACTGCCTCCCAGACAGCGTGCAGATCCGGCGGGTGGAGGAACGGCTCTCAGCCCTGGGCAATGTCACCACCTGCAACGACTACGTGGCCTTAGTCCACCCAGACCTGGACAGGGTGAGGCAGCCCAGTTTAGCCCAAGAGTCACAGGATATTAGCCTAGTCAGTGGTTAGCCACTGTTCTTGCCTATCAGGCAGGAGTTTGGGGTATCTCTTGTGGTTTCTCTTTACACCTGGGCTCCTGCAGTTCAGGCACTGGTTGGAAGAGTGAACAGAGGCCTTTTGTGATGTGACCAGCTAGGGAAAAGAAGCTAGGGAGTGTATTAATCCTCCCTGTATTAATCAGGGAGATTGACTCATTCAGACTTGCTGGAGAGAAGATTGACAGTTGAACGCTTGTTTGTGGGTTAGAGGGAAAGAAGGTGATGTGGAGACCAGCCTCTGGCTCTTCAGGGCATGCATGGCTTTGTAGCTGGCCTTGACTCTGCTCCAAGCTGTATTCCCTCCTTTTTCTGGGTGAAGCTTCCATATGCAGCTGCATAGCAGAGGAATAAGCTTAGCGAGTCACACCCTGGGTGGGTCTGGGTGTGGAGGCCCTGGGTACTTTGATCTGTTTGTTCTGGGTGCTGAGCACAGTACCTTTGGCTAACAGGAAACAGAAGAGATCCTGGCTGATGTGCTAAAGGTGGAAGTCTTCAGACAGACAGTGGCTGACCAGGTGCTGGTAGGAAGCTACTGTGTCTTCAGCAACCAGGGAGGGCTGGTACATCCCAAGACTTCAATTGAAGACCAGGATGAGCTGTCTTCTCTCCTTCAGGTCCCCCTTGTGGTAAGCAGTCATGTTCTCTGACCTCTGTTTTCTGCTGCAGCAGATCCCTTTGCCCAGTATTTGGGAATCTGGGTTATTACCTGTCGCAGTTTGGGGTTGTGGCTGCGGGTCAGAGACCAGGGACTGGGGAGAGTCCTCATGACTTGGCTGTTGGTGCCATGATCCACACTGAGCCATCCTTTGGCAGGCGGGCACTGTGAACCGAGGCAGCGAGGTGATTGCTGCTGGGATGGTGGTGAACGACTGGTGTGCCTTCTGTGGCCTGGACACCACCAGCACGGAGCTGTCAGTGGTGGAGAGTGTCTTCAAGCTGAACGAAGCCCAGCCTAGCACCATTGCTACCAGCATGCGGGATTCCCTCATTGACAGGTATCTGGGCCTTTCTTCTGTTGAGGGGAGGGGAGGGAGGTGCCAGCTATAATGGGAGCCACACTGTTCATACCGGTAGTTTCTCCTCTGTGAGGCTACATCCACATAGTGCTGAGTAGGCACAGGTTCAGTCCACAAGCATTGCCTGAGTATCTGCCCATCCCCAGCTTTGAGGACGTTGACTCAGTGTATCCCTTCTCTAGGCTGTCTTGCTTTATCACTGACCACCTTCTTTTATAGTTTTTAATCTGCCTGTGTGTTGGTGTACCCAGCCAGTAGCCTGAGACAGGAAAGATCTTTTTATTGAGGGAAGAAGGGAAGGCTGCTTTGTGGCGAGTGCATCAGAATCACCGTCATCTGTACTTTGGTGGGTTTAAATCAAAAGTGGGTTCTTGAGCCCTAACTCTGGAGATTTTGGAGTGTTAGGCTCTAGAATCTCCTCCTTTGGAAGAGCATCAGGTGCTGGATGTTTAGTACCCCTTCCCCCGTCTTTTGTGGCTCTGGAGGCTCCCATGAGACACTTAACTGGAGTCCAGGAAGGTTTTGGGGAAGACAAATCCATCAGCCTGGGCTTCAGGGAATGAGTAGATAATTGAATATACAGAGATAGGGTGGGAAAGTGTGGAGGGTGTGAAGGGAAAAGGTTTTATCCCCAGGGTTGAGGACTCTGAATGCCTATGTCAAGAAGTTTTGACTATAGTAGGTGTTTTGACCTCTGTTCTGTGTTGGGATGCTTATTAATGTAGATTCTTGACATCATCCTTCAAATCCTGATTCCCTCAGTTTGGAGGACCCAGCCACGTGTAGTTATTTCAGTAATTTTTCCTGAGTGATTCTGAGAAGGGCAGTTTGGAGACCACACTGACAAACTGCTCTCAGCACCGGAGAGCAGTTGAAAAGGTCTGAACAGGAAAACGGTACCAGTGGTTTTGTCATTTGTTTAACAACTTTTATTTTTTAATACCTACTATGTATCAGACAATAATGATGTGGTGATGAATAAAATATACCCTCCCTCCCCTTTTGGAACATTGACCCTCATAAAACAATACTTCCACAATTAACCATTTAATTAAAGAACAAAACAGAGAAACTTCTTAGCAACTGAGAACAGAAAGAAATTTCTGTAACCTGATAATTCAAGTCAGCTCAGTTCAGTTGCTTAGTTGCGTCTGACTCTTCGAGACCCCATGGACTGCGGCATGCCAGGCTTCCCTGTCCATCACCAACTCCTGGAGCCTGGTCAAACTCATGTCCATCGAGTCGGTGATGCCATCCAACCATCTCATCCTCTGTTGCCCCTTCTCCTCCTCTTCAATCTTTCCCAGCATCAGGGTCTTTTCCAATGAGTCAGTTCTTCGCATCAGGTGGCCAAAGTTTTGGATTTTCAGCTTCAACCTGATAATTGTTACCTACTAAAAAAAAACTACAGCAATGTTGTATTTAATGGAAAAACTTCAGAAACTGCCAGGCAGAACTGCTTACAGGCAGCAGCACTGGTCAGCATTGTAGTTACTATTTTTAAAAAATGGGTATTGATAAAGAAGAGACAAAACTCATTAGCCTCCTTTGGCTTTGAACCTGTTGAGTTTGAGGTGCCCATGAGACCTCACAAGGACGGTGTCAGATAAGGGATTAGAAATGTGTACTTCAGGCAATTCCCTGGAAGCCCAGTGGTTAGGACTCACTACTTTTACTGCTGAAGGCCTGGGTTCAGTCCCTGGTCAGGGAACCAGGATCCTATAAGCTGTGAGGGGCAGCCCACCGCCCCCCCCCCCCCAAAAAAAAAAAGATGTACTTCACTTTTACAATCATGCAAATGATTATCACCTCCAGGAAGAATGTTCCGGCCCCAGTCCTGCCACTAGAGGATTTGTGACCTAGTCGTGTCTCTTTTCCCTCTCTGAGCACCCCCTTCCCTTGTCTAATTTTGTCTTTTTGGACTTGACCTGTGAGGCTCTGATTATGATCAGCAATTTGAATAAGTTATTTTGAGTTCACCCGCTTGAATGGAGAAGGAGTTACTTTTCCTTTTTAAGCATTGAGAGTTCTAGACTGGATTGTTACTTGTGGGAGTGGTGGAATCTGGAAGGGGCTCTTCAGGGCAGAGCTGGAACAGAGGTCCTGGGGTGAGGGTGGAGGCAAGCACCTTGAGCATGGAGGGTGAGCTGTGCTCTGACACCTACTGACAACACTCCTTTCTCTCTCTCCAGCCTCACCTGAGTCAGCTTCCATACTGGTCCTGGCTCGACTTTGGCTCCCTCTCAGTGTTCCACCCAGTCTGTCCTGAATGCTGGCAGGCCGGTGGCAGAGAACTCACCTGGACTCGTGGCTGTATGCCCAGCCTTTCTTCATCTGTGCCCATCTCCTGAATCTATAGTTACTGCAAAAATGTGCCACATCATGCTGGCTGGCAGGTCCTATGGCTTCTGGCTGAGAGCTCTGTTGTCTGTGCTACCCCATTAAAGGGCAGCTTCCTCTGGCCATTCTGAATGTGTTATTTGGGTATTTCAACCTGTACTCAGCCCCTCATCATTGTTCCAGGGGGAAGGTGGAGTAGGATGCACACACCCCTTAGTTTTACATGCCGCCCATCATTAGCTTCATCCCAGGGCAAGAGAAAGAAACACTCCATTATACTACCGTTTTCCACACGACTTCAGCCTTATCGTTTTGGCTTCAAAGAATGAGTCTGTTTCAGCTCTCCCCTACGCCAGTGTGAGAATCCTGAAGGGCTCTGGGGCACCTGGCCACAGGGCAGCCTTGTCCTCCTTGACCCGCAGTGGTGGATAGAGGTTGTTGGCCTGGCTGCTAGGTGCCCTGGACAGTCTCAGACTCATCTCCCGCCCTTTACCTTAGGGCCTTAGGTGCGTGAGGAGCCAGGCTTGGAGAGGTGAGGGTAGTTGGGGCGGATCCCATCGTCTCCGAGTTGCTCGCGGGGCGGGGCCCCGGGACTTGGGGGCAGGTTTGGCTGGTTGCTTGTGGGTGGGGTCGGGTATGTTGGGCCCCGCCCCTGCGTCCTGAAACCTTCCCAGGCGCCTAGGGGGCGTGGTTCGTGCGCCGTGACGTCAGGACGCCAGTGCCTCCAGACGCATCTGCGCTGGCGAGCGGGGAGCGGAGACCCGCGCTGGGACTGTTCCGACCCGGGACTCCGGCGTTGCGAGGTGAGGGGCGGGCCCCATCGGGGCGGGGCGGGGCAGGGGTGGTGTGCAGCCGGCCCCGCACCTGACAGGCCTGTCCTCCTGCAGAACATGGGCGCGCAGCTGAGCGGTGGCCAGGGCTCCACGGAGCCGCCGCAGCCCCAGCCGCAGCCCCAACCCCAGCCGCAGCCGCAGCCCCAACCCCAGCCTGAGGCGCCGGAGGGCCCTGATCGGCCCCGGCCAGAGCCCAGCCCCTGGGGGCCGCTGGACGACGTGCGCTTCCTCATCGCCTGCACCTCCTGGTACTGACTCTCCGCCCTGCGCAGTTAGCGCCCGCCGCCTCCTGTCGTCCGGTCCGCTTCTCCTGGTCGGGCCCTTGTCTCTCCCCACCTTCGCCCACCCTGGAGGCGCACGGAGAGTCGGGGAGCTCGAGGGGGACTGGAAGGAAGCCTCCTCTGCAGCCTCTCAGGGCGCCGTCTTTCCTCCGGCCCCTCCCGCTACCCTGGATTTGTTCGCTTCTTAGCCTGCACCCAGACTAGCTCAGACTTTAGTATTTTACCCACCCCACAGTTTCTCCGGCCGTCTGGGTCCTGGGGCAGCCTTCTCGTCACAGGCTTCCAGAACCAGGTCAGGACTCTTGGTAAGAAGACCCCAAGGTTACTGATCTCACCTCACCTCATTTTTCCCTATCACCAAGAACTGGGCTCTTGCTTTTGTCCTGGTCATAACACCTTGTGTCTTGACTTCAGAAAAGACCTTGCCACAGTGAACCTGCCCATCTGTACCTCTCCTGGGAGAGGCGCCATCCTGGGTGGCCACCCTGGCATTATCCGGTTCTATCGCTGGGACCCCAGTCACAGAGG
The DNA here is from genome assembly GCF_027580195.1 of Bos mutus. Taxonomy (NCBI): domain Eukaryota; kingdom Metazoa; phylum Chordata; class Mammalia; order Artiodactyla; family Bovidae; genus Bos; species Bos mutus. The sequence continues at coordinate 48,877,747 of NC_091629.1, read as the reverse complement.
GCCTCCAGGGCCAGCCTTTCGAGAGAGAGGGCATCTGATTTTGGGGGCTGGCAGGTGAGATGCATTGGGTAGCTCCCAGACACCCCAAAGCATCTTGTCTCCCAGAAGCTTCTTTAGGCCACTCAGAACCTGATCCCTGTTCTGACAGTCCAGGGAAATGACACACTCTGTATTTTTGTTTTATTTAGAAATGATTTAAAAAACATTATACAAAGGCTGATCAGTTTAAAATGTGACTGACACTGAAATGCTGTGATGTTCCCCAGACTGAGGGGAAGCTGGGCTCTGGGGTCCCCAGTGCTTTGCCCCTCTGTCTGTCTGCCCTGTCCTGGGATGATGGACAAACAGATGACCCCAAAGCAGGAGAATCCATGACTGGAAGCCTCCAGGCTGAGCCCTCTCTGGGCCTGGCCCTGCGTCCCTCACATCTGCAGCCTGGGCTGCCTGCCTCCATCTCCTGCTCTTTCTCAGCTGACCTCAGTAGTACCAGGAGCCAGTGGGAAGCCTGGGGGGCCTAGAGCTTTCGCGAAGTGAGAGCACCAACCTGAGGAGTGGAGGGGGACCAGGGAAGGGGGAAGGGAGGCCGAGAAAAGATGGATAAAAGAGACACTTCTGATCTCATCTTGGACCCTGGAGGGGTCCACAGGTGGGGACCCAATGCCCAGCAAGCCCACTAAATGGCCTGGGCAAGTAACAGCCTCTCTGTGCTTTGTTTGAGGGCACAGTGAGAGTTGTCCTTGGCCTCCCAAGGACTACATGAGTTACATGTGAGTGGACGGGTGAGCTAATAAAGTGCTTTGCAAAGTATAAAACACTGTACAAACCTATGAATCACTAATATCTCCGCAGTTGTTCCCCACCCGCCCCAGGGAGCCCGCCCTTGACCAAAATGAGGAAAAGAAAAACAAGGATGATGGCAGAACACAGTGGACCCATGTAGGTGTCTCTGGGACAAAAGAGATTTTGCTCAAGATGGCTCCCAGAGGCCCTGTCTGCTACGGTTAAGCAGACCCAAAGCTCAGAGGCCACAGGGTAGGGCAAGGCCCGTGCAGGCTCAGAGGCCCTGCCAGCACCCCCAAAGACTGACATCTCCTCTTGGATTTGGCAGAGAGCCCATGGACATCATTGAGCCCATTGGTACTGCCTCTGGCTCCTTAGCAACAAGCAGGTCTGCCTCTTCCTGGGTTGATGTGAGGCAAACCGAGCCCTAAGAATTCCTGCCAGAGACAGTGAAGGGCGGGCCCCTAGGCTTGGGCCTGTTACCAGTTATGGGTGCCCTTTTCCAAAGAGCAGTGCAGGGTGGTGGGCCCAGAGAGCTGGGTTAGCAGGGGCCAAGCTCATGGTATAAACACTGCTTCTGGGCTGAGAAATTGAGTTGGTCTCAGGGCACCTAGGGGTGCGGGCTCTGAGCATTTCAGAAGACTGCCCTGGGCCCCTTCCCCCAGGGTCATGAGAGTGTTGGCCTGGAGTCATTTCTGTCTCACTGAATCAGGCTGAGCTCTCAGGCCACAGGCGACAGGGTGGAGCAGGGCAGGGACTTGGGGGATGGTGAGAGAAACGGAAGAGTAGAGGACAGCTACAAACTTAAATCAGCCTCCAGAGAGGGTCAGCTCCTGCTCCCACCCTGTAGCCTCATTATCAGGGCCCGGCTCCTGGGGTGTTGGGGCACTGGAGTGGCCTTAACAGCACCTTGGTCCTTATCGCTGGGGGGAGGGCTGGCCTTGCCAAGACAGTCACCGCTAATTCACCTAAAGCCTCAAGCAGCCTTTGCAAAATGGGACTTTAAACAATAGTGACAGGACACTGAAATATTCACGACGTGACAGCTGGGTCCTTGTCAGACCCAGCTGGGCCACAGCCCTGCCTGCAGCATGTGACCCTAAATTCCGGGTCTCAGAGGAGACCCTGACGTGTGGAGCAGGTTTCCTGAGGGGTCTGCTATGGCAGCAGGGGAAACCCAGGCTTGCTGCCCACCGTGTCGGCAGCAGGGGTCCTGTAGCCGTGGAGGACAGTGGGAGTGGGGTGGGGGGACATCTGACCAGCAGGTGTTGGCAAAGGGGGCCAGGACTGGTGGCATCTCCCAGATGGGGCCAAGAGCTGTGCTGGCTTCCCACAGAAGGTGCTGGGTCCAGCCAGGTTCAGCACCGTGGTGCCTCATGGACACCACGGGGCGCAGTGACCACAGGGCCGCCTCCTGGCATGGGCCCTGCCTCCTGACAGGGCCTGGCCTGTTCCCTGGAGTAGGGAGCAGTTACCCAGGACAGAAGGCTGGCAGCTGGGCACCAGTCACCCACCCTGGGGCACAGCCACCATGACTCCCTGCCCCATGCTCAGCCCAGGCCAATGCACCACCACTTCAGCTACATGACCCCTGGCCTAGGGCCCTGCTGGCCCCGGTGGGCAGTGGCCAGAGCTGCCCCTCAGACCCTGGTGAGGAAGGGCCTGGCCGGCCAGACTGAGTGGACAAAGAGGGCTCTGGGCTGCTCACACCCACTCCTGGACCGGCCGCTTATAGTAGGTGACAGGCTGAGGGCCCGCCTTGTTCTTGAACTGGAAGATGGTGTAGACCAGCACCAGGATGCAGAGGGACAGGATGCAGGGTATAACCACGGCCACCGCGTTGACAGAGCCTGGCACGTCGTTGATGGTCACCATGATGTCCACGTCGTCCTGGGGTAGCCTCCGCTCCTTGCGCCGCTCCGCCTCCTTCTGGTTGCAGCCCATCCAGTCCCGCAGGATGTTGCGCGGGTAGCCTGGCTCCACGCTCAGCTTCTGGTTGTCAAACTTCCAGTAGTCCCGGCCCTTATAGAAGTACGTGTAATCTGCAGAAACACGGCCCAGCATCACCATCCCAGACACTCCCTGCACCTGCTCTGGGCCAGCAGGAAGAGGCAAGAGGCTGTGGCAGTGTGGAGGAGGGGGCGCCTCCCACTCGAGAGGAGCCCACGAGCAGCTCTGAAGGTGGGGGTGGGCGCATGCGGCGGTGGGGACAGCGTGCTGGAATACCTGGAGTGCCCGGCACACCCCGCAGAGGGTGTGGCTGGTCAGGGAGTATGACCTGCCCAGCTGCAGAGGCACCCAGACCCAGACCAGCCCACCCTGTCATCTCAGAGGTGCTGGGAAGCCACTGAGGGGCTTTAGGTAGAACTGGTGAGTTCATTTAGTGTTTCCTAGACAAGGACCCTTCTCAGCCCTGTTGTACTATGCCAATACCCCCTCTTGCCCCCCACCCCAACATGGGTCAGATGCAACCCCCTACTCAGAGCTTGTACAGCACTGCCTCCACAGCTAGCTCCAGGGCTGCACCCACTCCTGCCTGAGCCAAGGGAGACAAGGAGCCAGAATTCTCTTGTCGACAGTGGACACCACCTCTTGGTAATTACCATGCCTTTTTGGGGGCTTGGCACACATGACTTCACAACACAGATTGCAGGGTCGCTGGGACCCTGCTGGGGGACGGGATGGAAGGCAAAGAGGCAGCAGGGCTTGGCAGCCACCACAAGGCTCCCTGCAGCAGCCGTATTGCCCAAGCCAGTCCTGATGGAGAGCAACTCACGTTCTCCCATTGGCCGGCTCCTCACCCTGGCTGGGACTTTCATTGGCTAAGGTTCCTGATGTCACCTGTCTCTGAGGCTCCCCCAAAGAGTAAGGCCACGTGTGTAAAGCATCAGTGACACAGGAGAGCCACCAAATAGCAGCTCCCCTGTTAGCCCCTGGCTTTCTTACCAGAGACGTCTCCTTGGAGAGCCCTTCCTGACAACCCCCTCTCACAGGGCCCTCTGCTCAAATGCTCTCTCCCAAGTGCCTTCCCTTACTGCCTTTGTTGCCACCGTACTTGTCTATTTGCCTCTAGGCTGGGAGCCAGAGATGCGATGCACATCTCATTCCAAGCTCCATCTCCAGCCCTCCCACACAACCTGGCTCTCAGTAGTTACTGTGGAGTGAATGAATGCCTGTCATTCCATAAAAACTAAAACATCCTAAATAGGATGACGATAATGATAACAGCTGAAACTTACGTGGCACAGGCCAACTGCTCTACGTAATTTATGTTCATCCTCACAAAGCTCTGTGAAGTAGGGGCCATTATTATCCCCATTTTATAGATGAAGAGACTTAAGTGCTATGCCCAAACTCATATTGAGTAGTGGGGGTGGGATATGAAACCAGCCAGGTTGGCTCCAGAGTCTGCTTTTGACCAGATCGATGGAGATGAATTCAACAAACATTCATGGATACGTGCTCGGCATCTGGCAAGTCCCAGCCCCTCTTCTTTTTGGTTGTGCTGTACAGCTTGTGGGGGTCTGAGTACCCCAACCAGGGATTGAACCCAGGCCCTCAGCATTGAAGTACAGAGCCCTAGCCACTGGACTACCATGGCATTCCCTCAGTCCTTCTTCTTGATAAGCTTCTAGTCTAGTGGGGAGAGAGGCTCTGAGTCAGCCTGCCACCCAGGAGAAGCTTAGAAAATATCTCATACGTTAAAAAAAAAAAAAAAAAAAAAAAGCTTCTCTCTGTTATCTTCAAGCCCTGTGAAAAAGCCCTTTGGATCACCACATCCATCATTTCAGATCTGATAACTCAAAGCACTCCTAGAGTACTCCTGAGGACCTCTGCTTGAGAAATGCTGCCTGAGGGAATGAAGTCAGTCTATGAAAGCCTCTCAGTTGTGAATGATGCCCACAGATGAGAAACTGACTTGGCAGCTGTTAAGATTAAGTGACTGTGACTGTGGGTCGATATGAGGCAGTTGTCTTTGTCACCAGGTGGTATTTCTCAAACCTGGATACCATGAGAGTACGCCTCCCACGGGCGGGCCCCGACGAGACCTACACTAAACCAGATCCCCCCAAACCGGGCCGGGCTCTTACGTACATCCTTCCTTGCTGATGAATGCCCCTTGGGGAGCCTGGGGGATGCCCTTCCACACGGTGATGGGCTTGGGGTAGCCAGGGTCCGTGGCCCGCCGCTCCTCGCTGTAGCGCCAGTACCGCTCGCCTTTGAAAAAGTAGGTCTTGCCCACAGGTTCCCAGCGCAGAGCTGTGTCAATGCCTTCTCGGGGCAGACAGCTGCCCAGCTCTCCCAGGCTGTGGGGGTACCCAGGCTCCACCGTCACCTCCTTAAACACCCAGTACTTGTCACCTGTGGCCAAGAGGAGCCCAGGATTAGCTTTCCTCAGTCATTCAATGCCGGAGATTGTGGTTAGATCCACTTGCCCATCATCTATTGGGACCAAAGTCATTCATGAAGCCAGTGTCAAGGGGAAACAGCCCTAGGCCAGCTTGATCCCTGTGGCGGGGGAGGCTGGGGCCCCTAGGCCCAGGCAGAGCTTACAGGGCAAGAAGCCAGAATCTAGTGTCAGGTCCTGGGCAGCTTGCCTCACGCTGCCCCGCCTCTGTGCCCCACCCTCTTTTCGTTTCATGTGACTCGCTCCTTGCTCCTTTCTGGGTGACCTCAGTCTCTCCTGGCTTTACACACACACAAGTACTTCCACCAGTGACACCCAGCTCTGAGGCTGTGGCCCATGGCCGCTCTCCCAGTGGACCTGGCCCCAGGCCCGAGACCCTGATTGCCCACCGACCTCTGGGAATTTCCAGGTCTGCTTCCAGAGTTCCTCATCTGCACTGTGAGGGCTCCCTCACCACCTCTCTGCCCTGCAGCGTCCCCAAGAAGGTGGCATCCTTGGTCCTCTTTCCTCCTCCTCTCAGCACTCAGCCTCTTGCAAGGACTTTTCCATCTCCTGACCTCACTGCTCCTCCCGGCACAAGCCTTAGAGACATCGCCCTCCTCAACTCCAGCAACATCCTCAACTCCAGAAATGGCCTCTCACCTCTGCCCTGACTGCCACCTGCCCTCTGGCTCTCTGCTGCTCACAGACGAAGAGTGAATGCCAGCACTGACCTAATGGATCGAGACCACAGTCTGGGTGGGCAACCAGGGCTCTCAGGACTCTCCCCTAAACTACCTTTCCAGGCATGGCTCTCACGTGGCACTCCATGGCCATCCTGTGGGTTTTCTAAAGGACTTGAACTACTCCCTTGGCCATGCTCTTCCTTTCCCTTGGAATGCTTCCCTCGCTTCTCACTATCTGTATCTTATCCTTCTGAGGCCTGGCCAAGTCAAGATAACCGAAGTGAAACAACCCAGCACAAGCTGGGTGAGCCGGACAACTAGCTCCCCTCCCGCATTCCCTTACCTCTCCAGCCTGTGCGCCCCCCTCCCTCCAGGCTGTTATAGAGCTCATGCGGTGGTCTTCTGTGGAGCATGGATGCCCTTCAGTTGTCCACCATCCTCTACCCTGTGTGGGTGAGGCTTGTCACCCCACCAACTCTGGCACATAGAAACCCTCAACGGTCACTCCCTGACAGGGGTCCGTCCTGTCCGATGTCAGTGTTAGGGCTAGAAAGGCTCTTGCAGGAAATCCACCCTCACCCCCCGCAGCCCCTCAGACCTGTCTTGCCTCTTCAAAGGTAGAGAAAGGGCGTCCCGAAAAGGGAAGGGAACTGTCCCACCCCTCTGCACAGACCATGTTACCTTTGAAGAAGACAAATCTTCCATCCGCCCTTTCATAGGCTGCGTCTATGCGGGCAGGCAGGCCCTTCCAGAACTGCTCGATCTGCATGGGGTAGCCCTCCTGCACCCGGTTATTGCGCAGGCGCCAGAACCAGCGATCCTGGGGGTTACGATGAGGAAAGAAAGAGGCATAGCCTTTGAATCCAGTGATCTCAGCCCTGGGACTCGGGCCCCAACAACCCAACAACTTCCCCTGGTCGCCCCCCTTGCAAGCCTCCATGAAGTCTGTCCATTTACTGCATCTAAATTTCGGAGCCCAATGCTGAAGCCAGGATGCTCATCACCTCTCTTCAATAAGGCATCCAATGGCTCTTGTTGCCCAGGGGGTCGCAAGACAGACCTGACGGACAGGCCTAGGGGGAAAAAGGAGGCAGCGTGGAGGAGCTGGAAAGGATGGTGCAGTGCCTGGGTTGACCACAGGAGGGCAGAGGAGAGTTACTGACACCAGAGGGGCCCTTCCCGAGGCTGGGCAGCAGGGGGCGCTCATTGATGCCGGGCAGAGTGCCCGCCTCATGGCTGGCTCCAGCTGGCAAGCAGGGCAAGGACCATGGGAAGCAAGCTGTGGAAATTCCCCCAAGCCCTGGCTGTGAATTCATCCTCTTACAGGTGCATGACCTGGGGCTCAGTACTTGAAGAGCCTCACCTGCACTGTGCTGGGCTTAGTCCATCAGTTGTGTCCGACTCTTTGCGACCCCGTGGACTGTAGCCCACCAGGCTCCTCTGTCCATGGGATTCTCTAGGCAAAAATACTGGAGTGGGTTGCCATGCCCTCCTCCAGGGGATCTTCCCAACCCAGGGGTCAAACTCAGGTCTCCCGTGTTGCAGGCAGATTCTTTGCCATTCATGAGCCAGGTAATAATGAAGGGAAAATGAGAGATTATAGGTGAAGCGCTTAGAACAGTACAGGGCACATAGCTGGTGTTGATTACATGGTAGCTCAACAGGCCAAGTGTGGAAAAAAGCCCTCCTCCGCACACTGGTGCCTTGTCCCACTGCAGTCCTGGTTGGTAGGCACTCTGGGCGAGGCCTGTGACTTCCCAGGGCCTCAGTTTTCTTATGTGTCAATGGGAATGATAAAACCCAGACTTGCTTAGGACTCATTCAGCTCGAGGATCCAAGGGTACAGAAAAACGAACATGATACATAAAAGATGGTTCAAAAGCTAGAGAAGATTTGCTTTTTTTAGGTGTTTTACAAAGCACTTTCACACCCAGCTTTTTAAACCTTATTTTGACTTTCACAACTCCTGTTAAGTAGATCTGAGATAGAGTCTTAAGGAAGGCCTAGTAACTTCCTTTGAGCCTCACAGTCAGAGCAGGACTGGGGTGGACCTCTGTTGCCTGATTCTTGGTCAGAGCTCAAAGCTTGCTGGGGAGAATCCACAAGGGGCGTGGGGTGGGGCAGCCCTCCACAATCCCCCAGTGTGCTGGAGACACGCTGCCCAGACCCCCGTCAGTGGAGGGGTTCTCGTCCTGGGGGCTGGGAGTGTGGTCAGCAGGCAGTTTTCACCTGTTAGCCTCCCTGGGGATGGCCTCAGCTCCAGACAACTCCCCCAAGGTCATGGCCTCCTTTGTCCAGGGACTGAATAAAGTTCCAGCCATTTGGGGCCCAAGTGGGACGACTCTGATGGGCCGTTCTAGTCCCAGAGCTCTCTGCGGGGGTGGCCAGGTCTGCGGTGGGCCTATTAGTATTGTTTGTTTCTCAATAGTCTCTGCGATCCCATGGACTAAAGCCCACCAGGCTCCTCTGTCCATGGGATTCTCCAGGCAAGAATACTGAAGTGGGTTGCCATTTCCTTCTCCAGGGGGATTGTCCCGACCCAGGGATCAAACTCGAGTGTACTGCATTGCAGGCAGATTCTTTACCATCTGAGCCACCAGGGAAGTCCCTTTAGTGGGCCTAGTTGCTACTTATTAATGTCTTCTCCTCTTGCCCTGCCAGGCGTCCCTCTCCTCCTTCCCACAGATGTGGGTCCCAAAGGTGCGTCTTAGTCAAAATCCTGCATCACAGGACTACCCTAGCAGAAGTGGTTAAGACTTTGCCTTGCAATGTAGAGGGCACAGGTTCGATCCCTGGCTGGGGAAATAGGAGCCCATGTGCCTTGGGGCCAAAAGGCCAAAACATAACAGAAGCAATATTGTAACAAATCCAACAAAGACTTTTAAATGGTCCACATCAAAATAATCTTTAAAAAAAAAATCCTGCATCCCAAACACTGTCCCAGAGTTGGCTTCCCTGACAACCCAACTGCAACACAGGAGCAGGCCACCACCCTGTCAGCCCATGGCTAGAGAGACCCGAGCAGGACAAGGGACGTGACCTGGCCAGCTTTCTGTCAGGGGCACCTCAGAACCATCCTCTCGGCCCTGCCAGGACCAGAGACAGACTCAGCCATGGTTGCACCAGCCCCTTCTCCAAGCTGCTGTCGTCACAGGCATGACTCGTGGGATCTGCACACACTGTTCGTTAGAGCAAGTGACTCCCCCAGCTCTCAGGGGGAGAAACCAAGATCCAGACAATGGACGTGACTTGCTCAGTCACAGAACAGAGGCCAGACTCCAACACTTTTTCCCCAGCGTTGATCCCTGGGAAGGGGCAGACTCACCCATCTTCCCCCTTCCCTCTTGAAAACAGTCCACTGACCCAGCAGCGCCAGCAAGAGACTCAGTGTCCTGGCTGCGGGACTTGCTCCCATCCATCTGGGCCCCCCCAGAAGGCCTAATCCCAGAGCAGCCGCTCTCTCCCACCCATGGGGGAAGGGGTGGGAGGGGAGCACTGAGGTCCTACCTTAAACACAAACATCTCGCCCCGGAAGAGGGCCACCGTGTTGAAGTTGCCGTCACAGATGTTGGGTTTGGCGCCCGGTGTGGCTGGCCGGTCCCCGAGGGGTGGCCGCGGGGGCCTGGGCTGGCGCTCGTGCTTCCTTTCTGACGGTGAGTGGATCCTGCGCACCGGCAGCGTGGGGAGGGGCCTGGTGGGCTCCAGGGGCTCGGCCGGGGGTCCTGGAGAGAGGGGCTGCGCCTTAGGGTGGGGGCAGCCGTTCCCTGTGCCCCACTGCTGTTGCCTCCGCGTCGCCAGGCAGTGTGAGACAAGCCTGTCACACTTCCGCCTCCTATCCTGTCCCCTCTCCCCTCTGTTTACTGCCCCAATCTTTCAGAAAATAGATGAAAACGGCCATTAAATGGGAACGCTCATCTTCCCACCCCCAAAGCTGAGATCTTCTCTTTCTTCTCTGCTCTTACGAGAGAGCAGGTGTCCCTCAGTGTCCCCTTCCCTCCCCACCTGCTCTCCTCTTTCTTCCCCCTGCTCCAGTACGGCCTCTGCTCCATGACCCATGGAAACTCCTGTCAAGATCACCCATGACCTCCATGTTGCCAAATCCGACAGTTACTTGACTCAAACTTTGATATCCATATGAATCATCCAGGAGTCTTGATAAAAATGCAGGTTGGGATTCAAGAGTATCTGGGTGGGGGGGGCCTGCCATTCTGCATTTCTTCAAGCTCTCAGGTGAGGCCAAAGTTGCTGGTCTGAGGCCAGACCAGCAAGATCACAGAAACGCTTTCCTTAAAACACTCTTCTCTTCCAGAACCCTGCACTCTCTTGGTTTTCCTTCTGCCTCCATGGACTGTCCCGGCTTTGCCTCCTTTGCTGGCAGCCTTTCCTCGTCCACTCTGCTCTACGGGTCAGCACAGCCGTGGGCCCTCTTCTCATCTCTCTGTTTTGGTCCCTAGGTGCTTCTCAACTTGGGCTGCAAGGATTAGGATTACCTGGAAAACTTTGAAAACCCTGATGTTCAGAAGGCACCCCAGACCAGTTAATATCCAATCTCTGGGGGCGAAGCCTGAGTAACAGTATTTTTTAAAATTCAAGTCCCAAGATGATTCCAATGGGAGGCCAAGTTGAGAATCACTGCCCTCTGTGATCTCTTCTAGGTTCACGGCTGTAAAGACCCTTGATGTTAGAGCCGTCCCATGGGACGTTCTGTGATGACATAAATGTTCTGTATCTGCACTGTCTTGTATAGCAGCCTCTAGCCACGTGAGGCTGTTGAGCACTTGAAATGACTGACTATTAGCGTGGCAGAGGAACTGAAATTTTAATTTTATTTAATTCTAATTAATACGAATTTAAATAGCCACATGTGGCTAGTGGCTACCATATTGAACACCAAGGATCCCAAATCAATATCCCAGCCCAGATCTCTGAGTGATAGGAGTCAGTCCCATTGCTCTGTGATTATAAAACCCAGAAACCTTGGCATAATCCATCCCCTTACCCCCATGTCTACTCTCAGCAAATACAGTCCATTTTATTTTCAAAACACCTTGCAGTCCCCACCACCTGTCCAGTCCTCCACGGCTTCACCTATGGAGATCCTACCCATCCTCCAGGCTTTGGGTGAGGCCACCTCCTCTGTGAGGTCCTCAGGGCCCCAGACGGAGCCCTCCTTCCACACCTCACATCCTGGGATCTGTGGGGGTCGTACTATATGGACATGCATCTGCTCTCATAAACGGGTCTTTCTGTCTCAACCGCCTGGACAAGAACAAGAACTTCCTGCACCAGTGTGAACAGAGCATGGAGGGGGGCATGGTAGCAGGCCCCTCAAATCTCATCCAGGTATCAGCCTAGTTTCTTTTTTTCTTGTTTAAGCAAAAAGCTCTGGTGATAATACTCATCCTGTTGCACCACCATTTCTTGAGTGTACGTGTGAATCTCTTGGCTTGAGGTGGGACCCCTTGAAAGGGAACTGCAGAAGGTAAGGGGAGATGCGTGGAGGGAAGGTAAGTGGAGGAGGGGGAATGGGTGGCCCGCTCGTCACTTTTGTCCCTCCCAGTGGCAGCTTGGACCCTCCCCTAGGTGTCCCAAGTGTTCAGGGAGGGAGGTGGGGAGCCTTGCCCTCTCTGGTTAAGCAAAGACACCACAGGTCTCTAACGGTCAGACAGTGGTCAGAGACCGCAGTGCTCCCCAGCCTCCCCCTCCGCCCAGGCAGTGACAGCCCAGCCTCGAGGGGAGAAGGGTGGCCCCTCTCCCCTCCACACACCGTAGATCTTCTGGATGCCCTGGAGATCGTCCTGAGGCAGCTTGAAGTTGTGCGTCTCCATGTACTGGTAGAAGGGCGCCATGATGGCACTGGGGTCGTTGGAGTGCTCGAGGCCCAGCGCGTGGCCCAGCTCATGCACAGCCACCAGGAAGAGGTCATTCCCTGCAGAGGGCGAGATGGGGAGGTGCCCAGGGTGCCCACTTAGGTGTCAGAGGCAGTCAACCCATTACTTCAGCAACACCCAGCATAAACTTTGTCTCAGGCCCTGTGCCAGACACTGGGCCATACAGAGAAATCAAGACATGTCCCCGCCTTCCAGAACTTTCCATACAGTGGCAGGGGTAGGGGCAGAGAAAAGAAAATAAGTGAAATTAGTGTTCCAGGTGCTTCAATAGCTGTCTCCAGGGGTCAGGTGAGGATTCTGGGGAGGAGGGAGAAGTTACTGACACTTGGAAGGAAGATGTTCAAGGGAGAGCTTCACAGAGGTGAAGCTTCAGGTAAGCCTGTAAAGATAAGAAGTTAGTCAGGAGAATGGATTCAGTGGGAAGGAGAGGAAGAGGGGTGGGGGCGGCCTTCCTGGCAGAGGGAACGCCTGTAAACAAGGTCCAGGGACAAGCAGTTTCATTCTACTTGGCCCTGGAACAAAGCAGGAGGGGAGGGCCAGAGGGAGATGAGGTCAGCCGGCTGGCGGGCAGGGCTTGTGATGCCCGCGCAGGAATTCGGATTGGCTTCTTGGTCCGCGGGGGGTTTGAGCAGGAGTGGGGGTGGCGGCATGATGTAATCACGCCTGATTAGACCAGAGGCGGGGAGATCAGAGGGGTCTGTCTGGAAGTAAGAAAGGGCCTGTGCCAGGAGGAGGGAGCGGACGGGCAGAGGGGAGTCCTTGGGACGGCAGGCTGGCCGTCATCTTCAGAGACCCGGGGTAGGCGGGGCTTGGGTCACACAGCCGCTCTCAGTCCTGAGGTCAAGATCAACGCAGGGACTCAGTTGCCTGTGCAAACAACAAGGTCCATGTGCTGAAAGTGGGATGTGGGATCCCCAGTGTGAAGCTGAGGCAGCAACACAGCAGAGTGGTCATGAGCTGGGCCCCAGAACAGGACAGGACTTGTTCATTTCCAGCTCTACCTGCCGCCCCACCCCCAGCTTTGTGAACTTGCCCAGAAGGTCTACCTCCTGAATCTCAGTGTCCTCATCTGTACAATGGGGAGATCATATCTACCCGGAAGGGCTGTGAGAGGATTGGATAGGAAAAGACACGTGACAACAGTTGTTACCATTCAAAAGGCAGAAGCTTGGTCCCCGGAACAAGCCCATTGACCAGAAATGAAGCATGAAGCCATTGGGGTTCCAGAAACCAGATCCTCTTAAAGTCAACTCCCCTGAGTGTCTTGATCAAGCCTGGGACTGGGCAGGGCCTGATTTTTCGAGGATGAAGTTGCCCTGGCTTTGGGAAAGAAATCCAAGGGGCAGGAAGTTGAGCAGGCTGGCATATCAACAGTTCTGACTCATATATGTCCAGTTACAGACTCCTGCTGGCCTCGACCTCTGGCAGTTGAATGTCCCTTGAGCCCTGCCTCTATTGCCCAGCCCTAACAGATGGTAAAGAATCTGCCTGCAATGTCGGAGACGTGGGTTCGATCCCTGGCTTTGGAAGATTCCCCTGGAGGAGGGAATGGCAACCCACTCCAGTATTCTTGCCTGGGAGATCCCATGGACAGAGGAGCCTGGTGGGCTACAGTGCCCGGGGTCGCAAAGGGGTGGACACTGCTGAGCGACTAACCCTTTCACTTTCAAGGCATGTCACAGCCCGTTCCTGCCACCTTGAAGTGCAGGGGAGGCTGCTAGGAGCCCAGGAGGTGCTCAGGACTCCTTGCACCCACTCCGGCCCCAGTGTCAGTGGTCAACTTGCCCTACACCCACTGGCTGAGGGCCCCCCGAGGGCCAGAGGAGGCCAGGGATTGCGACTGGCCCTCCTGGGTAAGGTCTTGGGGAGAAAGAAGAGCCCTCTGGGGCACACGTGCCTGCCTGCCGTGCTGCTGATGCCACCGGTGCCTTCAGCGAAGGGGGATGGGTGAGATCAGGGCAAGGTTGGCCAAGAGCCTGGGGCTGGCCTTCTGCTGGGGCAGGGCAAGCTGGCATGAGGAGGCCAGGCCGCCCCCAGTTGCTTCCTCAGGTCCTGGCCCCTCTGGCAGCAGGGAAGGGTGAGCTCATCTCTGAGCTCCATCCCAAACAAAGGCGGCTGCTAGCGCCAGCGGGAGGCAGCTCTGCTTCCTGGGGTCCAGTCCTGGCTCTAATCCTGGCCTGTTCCACGACCTGGGACAAGCTGTTCGGGCCTCGGTCTCTTGACCGGGCTCTTCCTCGGTGGGTGGGGGTGGGAGGGTGTCCTCAGCTAGCAACCAGGGAGCAGAGCCTGAGCACCTGGCCAGCCTCTAACCCTTGGTCCTGTGTCTATTACCTTATGAGCCTCTGTGCCGGGTCTCGGCAGAGAAAAGGAGGAAGTCTTGAAGGAAAGGGGCCTGTGGATTTGCTCCAGGGACCAAAATGGCAGGGGAGAGCTGGGGAGCTGGCATACTACTCCACAGAAACCCGAGAGACCTGTTCAGTGTCGGGGGACACTTGGGGAGATGGAAGGAGAGAGAAGAGGGGAGGAGAACTCCTGGAGCTTGTGAGGGGAAAAGCAGAGGGATGGAGAAGACCCCCGTGCTTAATGAGCAGGAGGCGGCTAGGGCCTTCACCATCCAAGAGAGCAAGGGGCAGAGAAGTGGCGTGGTCAGAAGTGGTGTCCCTGGGGGGCAGACTGCCAGGAATCCTGGCTCTGCCCTGTCCTAGCAGTGTGACATTTTAAATCTCTTCATCTGTAGAACAAGGGGACTAATGGTACTTCATCATAAAAATGGGGTGAAGATTAAAGTGGCAAGGTATACACAAATGCTCACACCACCTCCAGGCACGGAACTATCGCGGTTAATTATCAGGGTCACGTTGAGCAGCGATGTCTCTTCAACAGGGAGAGTTCCCTTGAGCTGGGCGCTCAGGTCCTTTGGGCCTCCTAGCAAGCACCCAGCAGTCTACTCGGCCATTCCAGTATACCTGATCTCAGCTTCCTTCCCTTTTCTTAGCACCTCCATCTTTGGTCAGTCCCATCTCACTGACTCCTGCACCCCCCAAAATGGTATGTGCTAAGTTGCTTCAGTCGTGTCCTACTCTTTGGGACCCTATGGACCATAGCCTGCCAGGCTCCTCTGTCCGTGGGATTTTCCAGGCAAGAATACTGGAGTGGGTTGCCTGCCATGCCCTCCTCCAGGGGATCTTCCCGACCCATAGATGGAACCCCGCATCTCTTACGTCTCTTGTATTGGCAGATGGGTTCTTTACCACCATCGCCACATGGCAAGAACTCCAGAATGGGACAGCATTTCCTTTCGCCTCTATTCTTCTGCCAGTGCTGTCCCCTCCACCTGGAACAACCATACTCCTTCAGTGTTCAGCCACATCCTCCAGGAAACCTTCCTTGATTTCCCCAACTGGCAGCAAGTGCTTCCTTCTCTACACTCTCCCAGCAGTTTACCTGTACCATCTTGATGGCCCTGACCTCTTTCCACCCTCCATCACAGCCAGGAGTGCATTCTCTTCTGCCCCAGGACTGTGAGCTCCTTGAGGGAAAGCTCTGTTCTTGGCAAGGTAAGGTGACAGCGGCTAGGACAGACGCATGCTAAATGATCGGTATTTTTCCAGATGCAGTCTTTGGATGACCTGCAGCAGAACCAACTGGGGCGACTGTTACAAATTCAGAGTCCTGGTTGTGAGACAGCTCATGTTTTCTTTGGACAAGAGTCAGAACTTTGCTCTGGAAAACCAAGCATAAACTTTCCAGATGCAGCTCATAACCCCAGCAATAGACTGCTAGAAACAGGAATGCAGCCACTGCATGAGGACAACCTTTGGAAGGAGACAAAAGGGACCAAGATTGATTGAGCACCTGTGTGTTATCTCATTTAATTTCCACAGAAACTCAGTGAGGGCGTAAGTTCAGCCTCCTGGGAATTTTTTAAAAAATATGCTTATTTTGTTTGGCTATGCCAGATCTTAGTTGCTTAGTTGTGGCACGTGGGATCTAGTTCCCCAGCCAGGGATCGAACCTGCATTGGGAGCGTGGACTCTTAGCCACTTGACCACCAGGGAAGTTCCCCTCCTGGGAATTTTTGGTTTGTTGGCTTTCTGCTCTAGTCTTCTGCCACTGCCTGTGTGAACTTAACCACTCAGAACGATCCTTTCCTTACAGCCCTGCCAGTCTAGTTCCCGGGGTGAGGAGCGGTCTCTACAGTAACTGTGAAGGGCTGGCCCTGTGACTCTTCCGGTCTTGTCACCTTCCCCAGGGCTGGGCTCCCTCCCAGTCTCCTCTGCTGACTTCACTGCTTGATCCATTGGAAAGAGATGAAGACATGGGGTGCCTGGGAGACTCCCCGAACTTAGCTTAAAGGTGTGGTGGGCCAGATTGCCTTTCACACAGACTCTGAAGAGGTGGGGAATTAGAATCATCTACACATTTCAGGTGGAGAAGGCAATGGCACCCCAATCCAGTACTCTTGCCTGGAAAATCCCATGGACAGAGGAGCCTGGTGGGCTGCAGTCCATGGGGTCTCGGACACGACTGAGCGACTTCACTTTCACTTTTCACTTTCATGCATTGGAGAAGGAAATGGCAACCCACTCCAGTGTTCTTGCCTGGAGAATCCCAGGGACGGGGAAGCCTGGTGGGCTGCAGTCTATGGGGTCGCACAGAGTCGGACACGACTGAAGCGACTTAGCAGCAGCAGCACACATTTCAGGAGTGGTTCTCCAGGAGCACCTTCTAAATGCACATGTGAAGGAGATTCGGATTAAGAAGTTTGTGGTTAGGGCTTCAGTTCAGCTCAGTTCAGTCTCTCAGTTGTGTCCGACTCTTTGCGACCCCATGGACTGCAGCACGCCAGGCTTCCCTGTCCATCACCAACTCCTGGAGCTTATTCAAGCTCATGTCCATTGAGTCCATGATGCCATCCAACCGTCTCATCCTCTGTTGTCCCCTTCTCCTCCCTCCTTCAATCATTCCCAGCATAAGGGTCTTTTCCAATGAGTTAGTTCTTTGCATCAGGTGGCCAAAGTATCGGAGTTTCAGGTTCAGCATCAGTCCTTCCAATGAATATTCAGGACTGATTTCCTTTAGGATGGACTGGTTGGATTTGCTTGCTGTTCAAGGGACTCTCAAGAGTCTTTTCTAACACCACAGTTCAAAAGCATCAATTCTTCAACGCTGAGCTTTCTTTATAGTCCAACTCTCACATCCATCCATGACTACTGGAAAAACCATAGCTTTGACTAGACCGACCTTTGTTGGCAAAGTAATGTCTCTGCTTTTAAATATGCTGTCTAGGTTGGTCATAATTTTTCTTCCAAGGAGCAAGCTCAGCTGGTAAAGAATCCGCCTGCAACGCGGGAGACCCTGGTTCAATCCCTGGGTTGGGAAGATCCCCTGGAGAAGGGAAAGGCTACCCACTCCAGTATTCTGGCCTGGAGAATTCCATGGGATGGCAAAGAGTCAGACACAACTGAGCAGTTAGGGCTTAGGCAACCTTTTAAAAATAAAGTCCCCTGGGTGAATTTTATAATGGTTGGGTCAGGCTGACACACCTGTACCAACCATTCAGCCTTCATGTCACTCGGAGTGGGACAGCCTGCATCACACGTGCTTCCCAAATGTGATGCAACAGGGAGGACCAGTGCCACGTGGGGAGCATTCTCTCCGGAAGAGTCAATCCAGCCAGGCCTGTTGATCTGATTATTGTGTGTACCTGCTAAGACACTTCGTGTCTGAATCTGCATGACCCCATGGACTATAGCCCGCCAGGCTCCTCTGTCCATGGGATTCTCCAGGCAAGAATACTGGAGTGGCTTGCCCTGCCCTCCTTCAGGGGATCTTCCCAACTCAGGAATCGAAACCACCTCTGTTGTATTGGCAGGCAGGGTTTTTGTTTTGTTTTGTTTTTTAAACATCTAATTATTGATATTCAGGATAGACAGGGAAGAGAGATATGGTAAGAGTGCACCTAAGTCAGAGAAAGACAAGTATCATGATATTGCTTATATGTAGAATCTTCAAAATATAGGTACAGGGTACTCTTTCTACCCCCTTCTGATGCCTATATCAGAAGCTTTCTCTATCTCCTTTATACTTTAATAAAACTTTATTAAATTATGGGAGTAGGTCTGATGAGGTCTTTACAACCTCCAGACATTCTTTGGATTCACTGGAGAGTATATAACCTCATTATTAACACTAGCAAGCGGGTACTCTTTCTACCCCCTTCTGATGCCTATGTCAGAAGCTTTCTCTATCTCCTTTATACTTTAATAAAACTTTATTACACACACACACAAAAAAATATATAGGTACAAATGAATTTATCTGCAAAACAGAAATAGAGATACAGATGTAGAAAATAAACTTACAGTTACCAAGGGGTAAGAGTGGGGAGATTGGGATTGACATGTACACACTACTATATATAAAATAGATAACTAATGAGGACCATATAGCACAGGGAACTCTACTCAATTCTCTGTAATGGCCTATATGGGACAAGAATCTAAAACAGAGTGAATATACGTATAACTGGTTCACATTGCTGAAAACTTGAAACTAACACAACAGTGTAAATCAACTATACTCCAATAAAAAAGAAACAATTATATATAAAAAAAAGTGAACCTGAATCTAGTTGAGTCTAACACCTATACTCAGGACAAATGACCCAGTTTCTTCAACAGGTACAGGGACGAGAAAATCGAGGTGACTGGTAATAGAAAGTGTCTTAAGAGACATGTCAACCATGAATGATGTGTGGATGCTGTTTGGATCCTGATGCAAGTAAACAACTGTAAAAGCCATTTTTAGGTGATTCGAGAAAATGAACAGATTGGGTATTGGATTTTTTTAAATTTTATTTTTGGGTATTGGATTTTTTTTAATTTTATTTTTGGTATTGGATTTTAAGAAATTATTATTAATGTTGTTGGGCTTGATCATAATTTTGTGGTCGTGTTAAAAATAGTCTCTTAGAACTCAGGGGGTTCCCTGGTGGCTCAGATGGTAAAGAATCCACTTGCAATGCAGGAGACCCAGGTTCTATCCCTGGGTGGGGAAGATCCCCTGGAGAAGCGAATGGCAACCCACTCCAGTATTGTTGCCTGGGAAATGCCATGGACGGAGGAGCCTGGCGGGCTACGGTCCATGGGGTCACAGAGTTGGACACGATGGAGTGATTAACACTTTCACTTTTTTTTTTTTTACTTTTAGAACTTAGAGAATGAACTTATGGTTGCCAGTGGGGTAGAGTGGGAAGAGGGATAGACCGGAAGTTTGGGATTGACATGTACATGGTGTTATATTTAAAACAGGTAATCAACGAGGACCTACTGTAGAAAGAAATGTCTTTTAGCAAGAAGGAAAAAAAATCTGTTAGGGGTATGTATTGGGTTGACTAAAAAGTTCAAATGGGTTTTTCCATAACATCTTACAGAAAAATCCAAGTGAAATTTTTGGCCAGTCCAGTACTAGAGTATTTACAGATACAATGACACTGTATTTAAAATTTTCTTTAAAATATATATTAAAAAAAAATCAAGGTAGGGGGAAGGTAGATGAATCAGTACTGATGTAATGTTGATAACTGCCGGATTAGGCTGATTGGTGCCTGGGGGCTCCTGTTATCATTCTTCCTACTTTGTGAGCGTGAAATTTTTCCTAACAGAAATTTAGAATAGAGAAGAAAGCCACCAAACAAAAAATTCCCAGGAAGCTGCCCTCAGTGCCCTCATTGAGTTTATGCAGAAATTAAACGAGATAACACGCAGGTGCTCAATCAATCCTGGTTCCTTTCGTCTCCTTCCAAAGGCTGTCCTTAGGCAATGGCTGCATTCTGGTTTCTAGCAGTCTATTACCGGGGTTATGAACTGCCTCTGTATAATTCATGCCTGGTTTTCCAGAGCAAAGTCTTGACTCCCATCCAAAGAAGACATGAGCTGTCTTGGAATTTCTGTCCGAATTGTTGGCTGTGGGTGCCAGTGGGGTGGGACCGACAAGAGGGTGTCAGGATGGTGCCCATCCACTCCTCCCACACGCACCCCCGGAAGTTCTCTGGATTTGGGGACTGGCCCAAGGTCTCCACCAGCAAGGAGCATTGTAGAAGTGTCCACCCAGAGCTGGGAAGGGCAGGGCCGAGGAAGAGTGTCTTTAATCATTCATTTATCTCTCTCAGGGCTCTGACCGTTATCAGCTAGCAGTGCCTGGCACACAATGGGCAGGCAAAACTGTTAGTTCTCCTCTCTTCACACTTTATCAGCGAGCGCAGACCGCTGACTGGTTGACACTGATCCAAGAATAAGAAGGAGATAAAGAATAGGTGTTTGGAAAGCCGGGAAACACATTGAGGACACAAGGGAAGGAATGCCTGGACAGAGGGGATGGAGCTGGATGGGAAGAGGACTGAACAAGAGGGGAGGGGCCAGGGAAGAACGAGCGGCTTCATAGCGCTGGCCAGGCCACCCTGTGGATCACCCTCTGACACGCAGGCCAAGTCCGGGTCCCTGATCTATGCAACGATATGAAAAGCTTTCAAGGAGGTGGTCTGCAGCAGACACAGCCTCTGAGGAAATAGGCATTTAAAGGCTGCTCTCAGCCTGAAGCATCACCAAGGACAAAGAAATCACTAAGGATTCCCAAATTTAAGAATCGGAATCTCCAGGGAAAGGGCCTGGGAATCCACATTTATAATAAGAACCCCCAGTTGATTCTTATGATCAGGCAAGTTAGGGAGACTGCAGATTAAGATGGTGCTCCTTGAATGCCTACCTCAGAAGCCCTTGGGGAATTTATGAGACCATATGCAAATTCTCACGTGCAAATTCCTGACCCCAGAACCAGAGAATCAGAATGGCAAGAGGTCAGGGGCCTGCAGCCTGGAATCAGAATTCATAAAAAAAAGTTTCTAGGTGATTCTGGTGTGCCCTACAGTGGGAGAGCCATGGAAACAGCATGGTGGCTAAGCTGGAGTCGACACACCCGGTTTGAAGCCTTATTTCCCCATTCAGCAACTGTGGGCCCTTAGTAGCTTACTTACTGTTTCTCTACACCTCAGTTTATCTATCTGTAAAATGGGGATAATAATAATAACATATACATATTATATAGTATGTGGAAAATATTTGACATAGACCTTAGAATAGTAACATCCTGATTCTAACCTATTATAATCTAAAATAGAATCAAATCAAATCCTCTGTCCCTCTTCCCTCTAGATTCCTCCTGATTTTCTTGGTACTTCTGCTACGTCCTTCAGTATAGTCCGCCTTGTGACAGGGTGACTTCTGTATACATCTGTCTTTCCCACTCCACTCTGGACTTCCAGAGGGCAGAGACTGTGTCTTTTTTATATTTTTATTATTTACATTTAAAAAATTTGTATTTATTTATTTAATTGGCCACGCCGTGTGGCATGTGGGATCCTGGTTCCCTGACCAGAGATCGAACCTGTGCCCCTGTTAACCACTAGACTGCCAGGGAAGTCTCCTTGGCAGTGTCTTTTTTAAATGTTCAAACACATGCGTCACGTTCTATTAGAGTCAGAAGAGGTCACCTAATCCAGACTCTCATTTGATAAATGAGGAGACTGAGGGTGAACGACTCACCCAGGTCACGTGGCCAGGTGGTTGAGCTTTAGTTGAGTCCCTGCAATGCCGCCTACTAGCTATGCCATATGAGCCTCAAACTCATCTTTAAAATGGGCATAATGATGTACACTTGCCTACTTACTAAGCAAGAGACTGACAAGTGAATACTGACGAGGAACTCTTGCAACCTGAGGAGTCTTGTTATTGCTCCTACACAGAAGATGCTAGAGTAATTACAGGGCCTGTTATTCACCTGTGAGGTCGACGTAAGGGTGACTCGGTCCTGTCTTCCCACAGCGTGGCCTTTGAAGTCTTCATCAGTCAGGCCGCAGCCTACCACGTTCAGCTTTAATCCCCATTTAACCTTTTCCTCCAGTCTCTGATCCATTCCTTTATCTTCTTAGTCATGGCCTACACTTCCTCCCGACTCCATTCAGTTAGACCATGAACCAAGTGATCTGACTCATCTCCCTGCTCCAGTGGATCGAGTGTTGACCGCAGTTCCCACCCTCTTAGGTTCTCAGCTGTTTGACAAGAATCTCTGGAAACCAGGTAACTCAACTATGGAATCCTCCAAGCTCCTCCTTAGGGTTTCTTTTCCTGACAGCCAAGCAATCCCCGGTCCCCTCATGACCTTACCATCATGGTTGGCATTTCCTAACGTCCACGGCTCGTCTGAGTCAAAGTGAGTGTCTCCACCAATCCCTGGACCAGGGAAATAGGCGTGAGCCAGGAATCCCCCTTCTCCATCAAATGGGGAGCTGTCGCCATGGAAACCAGAGGCAAAGAAGATCATGATGTCCGCCTCCTTCCGGTCACTTTTGATCTCGTGGTATGGCACCTCTTCAAAGGTCAGCGGGGTCACCTTCTGCCACACATCGAAAGCCTGGCGAATAGCTTTCCGAGTGTCTAGCTCACCCACCTTTGGGGTGTAGTTGTGAATGCTGGTGAGAGAGGGGAGAAACCACAGGGAGGAACAGACAGGAAATTAGAGACTAGCAGAGCTAAAAGGAACATGAGAAGCTGTGTGGGCCTAGAATTCTGCTGAGGTAGCCCAGGGATTGAGGAAGAGGCTGGGTAGACAAGGCTCTGGGTCCTCGCCCTGCCTTTTACTCGGTGTTTTTGTATTTGATCTCTGAAAAAGATTATGTTGAATTTGTAGGAAAAAATCAAGTTGGTGCATGGCATTTCCTAATTTTTAAGTTTTTCTCCCAATACATAAAATATGTACATTTATAAATGTTATAAAAACTCTTACACTGTAGAGAGTTTAGTGGAACATCCCTTTCTTTGAAAGGGGGTGGGGGAAGGAGAGGGTGGGATAAACTGAGAGAATAGCACTGATGTACATACACTACCATAGCTAGTGGGAACCTGCTATATAGCACAGGCAGCTCAGTTCGGAGCTCTGTGTTGACCTAGAGGGGTGTGATGAGGGAGGCTGAAGAGGGAGGGGATATATGTGTGTGTGCTCAAGTTGTTTCAGCTGTATCCAACTCTTTGTGACCCTATGGTCTGTAGCCTGCCAGGCTCCTCTGTCCATGGGATTCTCCAAGCAAGAATACTGGAGTGGGTTGCCATGCCTTCTTCCAGGGGGTCTTCCCGACCCGGGGATTGAAACTGTTTCTGTTTATGTCTCCTGCATTGCAGGCGATTCTTTACCCAATGAGCCACCTGGGAAGCCCAGATATGTATACCTATAGCTGATTCACGTTGCTGTACAGCAGAAACTAACACAACATTGTAAAGCAATTATACTGCAATTGAAAACGTTTTTTAAGTCTTTGGCCCCAACTACTACTATTTGTCTACCCAGAAGCTAGTATAGGGTGGTATCTGATTGAATCAGTTATGTGGGGTTACTGTATCCATATTGCATGGTTCTCCCTGATGGAGCATCACCACTTCTGGTTGCTCTGTCCCATGAACACCTGGGGCAAGGACTATTCACTCATTCTACAGATAAGGAAACTGAAGCCCAGAGAGGTTGCAGGATATAAGGTAAGGTCAGAGCTCAGTTAGGAGCCAGTTCTTTCTCTTCATCTACTCTGCCTCTTCTGGAGGACTCTAATAGTCCATCCGGTTTCTAACCCAGATTCTTCTTAAGTTTCCTTCTCTTGTCAGATTTCTGAAAAATTCTGTTCTGGCCTCTACAGCTTGTGAACAGGAGAGCCCTTGTAAGTTAGTAAGTGTTAGTCACTCAGTCCTGTCTGACTCTTTGTGATGCTATGGACTGTAGCCCACCAGGCTCCTCTGTCCATGGAATTCTCCAGGAAAGGGTACTGGAGTGGGTAGCCATTCCCTTCTTCAGGGGATCCTCCTGACCCAGGGATCAAACCTGGGTCTCCTGAAGTGCCGGCAGATTCTTTACTGTTTGACCCACTAGAGAAGCCCCAGGAGAACCCTTAGCTCAACTCTGAAGATCTCTGTCTTAGATCCTACTCCTGAACCCAGGGGATCCACCTGAGATGGAATCAGAGACTTGAGAGGTGGCAACCAGGGCGCAGCCAAGCCTGTACTATGCCTGGCCCTGGATCCACCCCATCTGAATCCAGATGTCTGCATCGCCTGTGATGGGCTCCAGCATCCCTGCCTGTGGTCACTGGTCTGACCTGGAGCCTGCTCCTGCTTTGCCCGTGGTTTCCCCAAAAGGGATAACGCTGTTGCAGTTCAGCCCCCAGCTCTTTACAGTCCTTAAGAAACAACTGGAACTCTATGCTGGGAATCTCAGCTGAAGTCCATCAATCAGGCCAAGTGGGGAAGGGATCCAGATGAGAGGGAGTGGGGTTTGGCAAGCGGTGGTAGGGAGGATGAGTTCAGCCACGGTTCTTTAGCCCAGGTGAAAGTTATCAGACAAGTCATATCCCACTTTCCGTAACTGAAAATGCTAGGAATCTAAACAGAACATAATTCATCAGCCCCTAAAGGACCAAACAAACCTGAAGTTGGAGACCCTGCAATCACTGGATGCTACAAGAAAGACAAAGTCATAGGCTCTTAGAGCCAGGCCCTGATCACAGACCCTCCGAGAGTGTGAACTTCAGAAACTCAGGCCAGGAAATGACTGAGAGAGGGTGGAGCCGATGCCAGGGAGGAGGGGGCGGCGAGGCACCTGTAGGTGATGTGTTTCTGCCTCCATTTCTGTCCCGTCAGGGCGTAGCGCTTGTGTCTCCGCCTTCGGCTCAAGTGTGGGTGATCTGGGACACCACACCGGGGTTTCTTCATCCACCTGGGCAGAGAGAGGACACACATCCACATAGACGCTGTGGCCACTGGACACTCTAGGAAGGCACTGCAGCATCCCTGGTCCCAAGCTGAATGGCAACGTGCACACAACCTAAACTCTGGGCCCCTGGCTCTGATGGGGTCCCCAACAGGAACACCATCGATTGTTCGTCTGTTCATTCATTCCTAACTGAATACGAAGAAGCACTGCTGCGTGACAGACTCGGAGTCAGAAGACACGGGCTTGCTAGTTCCAAATCTGCCACTAATCGCACGAGTCCAGGCCAGTGACTGAATCAATGTGAGCCTCAGCCTCCTCATTGGCAATGCGAGAATTACAGTTCTCCCTGGTCTTAGCTTGTGCGGAGCCTTCAAGGAGGGAGTGCCTGTGGACGTGCTCTGTATGTGAAATCAGATCACATCACTCTCTGCTTTAAAACTACCAATCACCTGGAATAAAATCAAAATTCCTCACCTTGGGACTTCCCAGGGGGTCCAGTGGTTAAGACTCCACGCTCCCAGGTTTGGTCCCTGGTCTGGGAACTAGATCGCACATACTACAAAGTTCACACGTAGCAAGTAAAGGTCCTGCATGCCGCAATGGAGATTAAAGATCCCGAGTGCCGCAGCTAAGACTCAGAGCAGTCAAGTAATTACATATTTAAAAGCAATCAAAACAAACTCCTCGCCTTGGCCCACAGCCCCCACATGATCTGCGATCACCCCTCTACCAGGCACCTTATCCCCTTCCTCACGTCCACTCTGCTCCAGCTCCAGGGGCCTCCCTGCTGTGCCTTGAGCATCCTAAGGTCGTTCCAATTCAGGGTGTTTGCATGTGCTGTGTCCTCTGCTTGCCATGCTCTTCTTCACACGGTTTGTTCCCTTACTTTATGAAGGTCTCCACTCAAATGTCACCCCTTCCAAGAGGGCTTCCCTGCCACCTTATCTAAAATAATAGCCTCCCCCCACTATCCCACCTCTAACTGTTTACCCAGCTTGATTTTGCTTCATGGCCTTTATCACTGCCTGAAATGACATCTTATATTAGCTTGTTGTTTATCCTCTGTCTCTCTTACCTGATTCTAAGGTCCATGAGGGCGGGAACCTTGCCTGTATTCCCACTGCCATCACAGTGCCTGACTTAGGAGGTGTTCAAGGGTGATGGTTGAATGAATGAATGAGAACTAGCCCATGGCAAAAAGGCACAGCTTGGAAAACAGTAAATTTTATATGACTCCAGATGTTCAAAAAGTGGCTGAACAACTGTAGAACTTAGAGTGTAGTTATCCACAGCACTTAACTACATTGTACTGTGATTTGAAATCTATTAGTTTATTGCCTCGAATAAATAGTAAATTTTCTGAGGACAGGAATGAGTCATATTCATCATCCTGTCCTTAGAAGCTAGCCTTGTGCTAGGAGCTAAGTAAATCCTGATGACTGTTATCAGTTAAGTTGCCTTAGGGAACAGTGAGCCTGGGACCTCTTTGGAGATGTGAACTAGGGGCCCGGGTAGGAGATTTAAAAGATCATGGCTGATTGGGAGGGTCACCCTGCATCTCATGTCCCTTTGTCGCCCTAATGACCAGCTCCCTGAACTAGAGATTGAGATCGCTGCGGGGAAACTGTCTGACCTCATTTCCTCATTTCCTCATTTCCAGCGGTTGAAAGCAGTTGCCTTTGGCAATAGAGAGGAAAGGAGACAGAATATTTTAACCAAATATTAAAAGCCCCTTGAGGGACTTAACCAGGTCCCACTCATTTTGTATCTACCTCACCTAGAATGTCCACACTCAGAAATTAATAATAAAAGACTAAATAGTGACGATAACAGGCATTGATATAAATGTGTATAATTTTCAGTGTTCATTCTCCTTTTTAAAAAAATTAATTTGAGGGACTCCCTGGTGGTCCAGTGGCTAAGTCTCTGGGCTCCCAATGCAGGTGGCCTGGTTTTGTTCCCTGGTTAGGGAACTAGATCCCACATGGTGCAACTAAGAATTTCCCCATACCCCAACTAAAGATCCTTCGTGTTGCAACCAAGACCCTCACAACCAAATAAATAAATATTAAAATAAAAAAACAAATTTGGTTCTCAAAGCAACTCTGTGAAGTAATCAGAAATGACTGACCCCAATTTTACAGACAAGGGAAAAGATACACAGAGAACACCAGTAACTTGCAAAATTCAAGTTACTGGGTTAGGGTTAGGGTGAGGCAGGACTGGGACTCTGTTGAATGAATAAATGAACTTTCAACTAATGTACCTGAACAAACAAAAGTTGGGGTTTTTCTTTTCTTTTTCCCTCTGCTTAGCACTAGGTTGGGTTAGAGGAGCTATGTTTGTTGAACGAATGAAGGAGTGAATAATGTGTGACACTTCCCAAGGCAGACACTCACAAATAATCCTCTGAGGGGCTGATCTAGCTTCCTTTCACTGAGAGTCCCTGGGAAGAGACCCAGGAGGCACCTTTGCTACAGCAAGGTGGAGCTAGACGTGGAAGACCTCTCTCAGCTCAGAGAGAGGCAACGACACCCGAGCTCACAAAGCTGGAGCTGAAACGAAGGTCTCCAAGTTCTCCCCACAAACACGCTCCCTACTCAGGTCTGGGATTAATTACCTTCTCCCTTCCTGTGCCTCCAAAACAGAGCCCCCCAACCCCACCCTCCTTCCTACAAAGAGCGGTGCAGAGCAGAGCGGCAAGTGGGAAACGCCAGCCCCCTCCCTCCGCCTCCTCCTCTTGCTGCCACCTGCCACTCCCTGAATCCGGTCCAGCGGGCCTGGGGCTTCTGGAACAGAGCGAAACCCAGGGCCAGGTGGTGCCTCAGCAGAGCCACCAGTGCTGCAGCCACAGGAGGCGCTGCCATGAGGCCTGAGCAAAGCCCTCAAAATAACCTCGGCTTGGAAAGGGCTGGGCTCCCCAGGCCGCAGGCCCACGGCGTCCACTCACTCACAGCATCACAGGAGCTGTCAAGTGTATTGTCTCAGGGGTTTACAACCTCACACTCAGAGGATCTGAGGCACAGGAAATGTTCTTATGGGACTATGGGATCATAAAACCCCAGACTCACCAAATTTTATTTGAAAGCTTGAGGCTTAGAATAATGGAATCTAGAATCGGAGAGTCAAAATCCAACATTTCCCCTCCATCCCCCGCCTCCCTCCCCCAACCCCTTCAGTAAATGAGCAAGCTGAGACCTAGAGAGATGATTACCTCAAGGAGTGACTCACCCAAGGGGTGGATTGATCCTGGATCCACCACTGGCTGCATTTCCTGTTCTCTGCCAGCCGCCTACTTGCCTGCATCCTCCCTAAGCCCTGCTCTCTCCTTCCACCTGAGTTCGGGTACCCCCCACCGCCCTCCCCCAACCCCCCACCCCCACCCCCACCCCCACCCCCACCCCCGCGAGGAAACTCTTTCCAAGCTCTTGGCCGTGCCTTCCTGGCAGTATGGCTTTTCCTTTTTATGTCTTTTTTAAAAAAATCTTTTTATTTTGTATTGGGGTACAGCCGATTAGCAATGTTGTGACAGTTTCAGACGAACAGCGAAGGGACTCAGCCATACATATACACGTATCCATTCTCCCCCTCAAACTCCCCTCCCGTCCAGGCTGCCACACTTACACTGAGCAGATTTCCCTCTGCTATATAGTAGGTCCTCGTTAGTTATCCATTTTAAACACAGCAATGTAAACATGTCAGTAACGGCTTTTCTTAAATAGCTTTAATAACTTTCATGGCTATTCCTTGGAGACAAAAAAACTCAACTCTCTCCCATCTTAAATAAAAATTCATCCCTCTCTAGCCACATCTATTCCTCCTTTCCTTCACTGTCAGCATTTTTTTTTGAGGGGGCGGGCAGGCTTATGGGATCTCAGTTTCCCAACCAGGGATTGAACCCAGGCCACGGCAGTGAAAGCCTGGAGTCCTAACCACTGGATCAACAGGAAACTCCCACTGCTCAGCTTCTTGACAGTTGCCCCTACGTTTGCCATCGCCACTCCTCACCTCTCCTCCGTATCGCAATCTGACTTTGCTGCCATCATTCCACGGAGGTTTCAACGCCCTCTTTGTTACTAAACTCAGCAGACACCTTTCAGCCGCCTGTTTGACCACCTCGACAGCTGACCCTGCTGACCATCCCCTCCTGCCCCCCACAATGGCCATGGTATCCCTGCCGGGCTTCCTCCACTTCTCAGGTGGCTCCTTCCCCTGGGGGTTCCACCCTCGTCACTCTTCTCTCCCTCCTCTTTATCTTCTCCTTGAGTATAAAACCATCTGTGTGGTTTGGCCTACTTGTCATTATCTCTTAAGTATCTCCCTGAGATTCAGTGTTTCCTTCTGAGTTCTAGACTAGCAGAGCTAGCTGATGGTGTTTTTCACTAAATGGGGAGCCTCTGGAGCACAGGGATCAAAGGACCAAGCCCACTGCCCAGCACATGCAGACATTCAGCAAATGTTTAATAAATGGGAAAAGTGGAACAAGACTTGCCATCATTATTCTAGAATTTCCTGTATCTAGTGAGATGTGTACATCTCAGGGATGCCAGAAGGGTGACTCACAGACCCACAAGTTATTAGAATCAGAGGAGATTTAAGGCCACCTATAACCAAACCCTTTACTGTGCTGATAGGGAAACTGAGGCCCAGAAGGGTCAAGAGTCTTGTCCAAGGTCACACAGCAAGTTTACGGCAGAACACATCCCCAGCTCACGTAAGAGAGGGCACCTTGGGGTATGCCCTTCCAGCTGACACTCAGGAGTGGGAGATAGGAAGGTAGAATGGGTAGGGTATTCAGATGAGGCCATGACAAATGTGAACCCAAACGTAACTCTGAGAAGTTCAAAGGCACAATGTCCTGTGCAAATCTTACTCAATTGTTGTCTGATCCAACACGCCGGTGACGGGGATCCCGTAAAACTGCTGCATCGTGGCGACTGCTGACTGTAAGGCCTTCCCTGAGTGCAACGCAGATGACCGTGAGTCATAGGGCAGCAGATAGCCATAGGACTTTAACCAGTTCTGAAAGACACGCCAAAAGAAAAGAACGCATCATTCGGGGAAGGCTCATCTGCCCTTGAAACTAGGGACCATTTTACCCAAGGGACTAAAGGACTCATGTTCTGATTTCTGTCTCCTTCACTCCCTCCTGCAGACGCTGTCAAATGAAGCTCCAAAAAACACAGCTCTTGTTGGCTTACTCTTCTGCTATCAAGCTTCCGTTGAATTTCTATTGGCTATGGAATAAAGATTAAAATGCCTTCTAGCCTTTCCAGCACCCTGTCTCTTTACCATGTACTCAGTGGTTTCCACTGACTAGACATGCAAGAGGACCAGAGCAGTCCATTCTCTGAAGCAGAGTGACTTGATGAACACTGAGCTCCCCAGACACCCGCTGTATCTAGAGACAGAGTCTGTCTTAGGAACCTTTTATAGAATTATCTGTAGATAATAGATTATCTGTAGATAATGAGATTATCTACAGTCTTCATTGCTAATCCCTCCAAAGAAGTAAGCTATTATTAATAAATAGAAACAAAATAAACCAGGGTATTAATTTATATATAACTACATAAATATGAGCATAGAAAAAAGTCTAGAAGGGCACACATAAAAAATAATATAGCTACGTAAGAGAATTCTTTGCTTTTAGGAAATATACACTGAAGTGTTTCAGCTTACATAAGGATGCAATGCATGAAGTCTGCAACATTTTCTTTAACAGATTCAGGGAAAAAATTAGAGAAAGAGAGAGGAGAGAGAGGGGAAAAAAAAATGTGGTAGGATGTTAAGAGATGGGGAATCTGGGTGAAAGGTGTTTAGGAATTCTTTGTCCCATTCTTGAAAACTTTTTTGAAAGCCTGAAATAATGTAAAAAAAAATTTTAATAAAAAAGGAATGAATGTGATTAGCCTTTGTTATAATATCATGGGGGACTTCTTTTTTCTGTGCTTATCTAAGGGTTATGCATGGAGTCATTAAAAAAAAAAAAGGAGATAAACTTTAAAAGGGCAAGAGAATCTGAAAGTAGCTTGGATGAAGAAGTTCAGACAATGAATCTGAAGGTTGGAAAAGTAAAGATGAGTATTTTCACTGACCAGCTAGAAATTAGAGGACCGGGAAATATCTGTGGCATTAATTGGAAAATGAAGAAAACATCCGTGCATCTGTGGAGCCCACAAGCATGTCCTGTAGAGAGTGCACGTACACGCTCGTCTCTAAGTCGCATGGAAACTGCCACCCATCCTCAGAAGATTATCTTGAACACCAAGTGAGCAAATGAAGAAAAAAGACCTTAAGAAGCTGTATTAATGCTCTTCCCATCTACAGTTTTGTTTCTTTTTAAAAAATATTATTTATTTATTTGGCTGCACCAGTTCTTAGTTGTGGCACGTGGGATCTTCCATCTTCATTGTGGCATATGGAATCTTTTTTTTTTTTTTTAGTTGCAGCATGTGAACTCTAAGTTGCAACATGTGGGTCTGTTCTTCCATCAGGAATTGAACCTGGGCCCCCTGCATTCCCCACTGCACTGGGAGCGCTGAGTCTTAGCCACTGGACCACCAGGGAAGTCCTCATAATTTTGTTTCTTTGTTTCTATATGAACATCTTATTGTGGCTGTGTCTGTTATGACAAGTCAAATCAAACCATTTTGGGAAGGAGGCAGACCAGAAACTATAAATAAGTTATTATTTATTTCACCAAGGAGGCTGTCACATCTTTACTGCCTTGTGATGAAATCCATCTGACTGATTAAGAACAAAATAGTCAGAATAATAAAGTCTTAAAACATCCCCAAGAGAGCGACAGCTTTACTCTTTCATCAGAGATCTACAACCTGTTTTTCATTCTAAATTTTGGCACAGGGTTTCAATACTTCTTGTGCTTCCCCCAGTGCTGAATCTCTGTTGTGCCTTTGTATGTGGAAAACACTGTATGCCTGGCATACTTCTTAGTTTGGCAAAAATCTTTCATTATTTTAAGGTTAAGCCTATAAATTACTCCCTCTGGAAGACTTACCTCACTCCCTAGCCCAGTACTTTCCCCCTCTTCTGTATTCCCTAAATCCCCTGTTATAGACAGTGTAGTTCTTGGAATATTGCTGCTGCTAAGTCACTTCAGTTGTGTCTGACTCTGTGCGACCCCAAGGACTGTCCATGGAATTCTCCAGGCCAGAATACTGGAGTGGGTAGCCATTCCCTTCTCCAGGGGATCTTCCCAACCTAGGGATCAAACCCAGGTCTCCTACATTGCAGGCAGATTCTTTACCAGCTGAAGCCCAAGAATACTGGAGTGGGTAGCCTATCCCTTCTCCAGGGGATCTTTCCAACCCAGGAATCGAACCGGGATCTCCTGCATTGCAGGCGGATTCTTTATCAACTGAGCCAGCAGGGAAGCCCTCTTGTAATATTGGGCTCCAATCATTACTGTATTTATGAGACTCTGAACTCCTCCAGGGAAGGGTCCATGTTTTACTCATCTCTATATCTGGTGCCCAGGGATCCCCTGACACAGTAGTTGATCATTGTGTCCATTTAATGAACATTACCGGGCATGGACTACCTAGTAGGTACTGTGCATGGCTCCTGGAATGCAAAGACGAATAAGGAGCTCACCGACCAACAAATAAACCCATCATGAAAATACAGCACTAAAAATCAGATGTGTAGAGTTCCATAGAAGAACAAAGTAGGGGGCATGTTATCCACATGGAAGGGTGGGGATGGGGAGCAAGGGGAACTCGGGGGAGGCTTCCAGGTGGTGGTGGTATCTCAATCTTTTTAAAATTAATCACTTTTTGGCTGTGCTGGGACTTTGTTGCTGCACATGGGCTTTCTCTGGCTACAGCAAGTGGGAGCCACTCTCTAGTTGCGGTGTGAGGGCTTATTGCGGTTGCTTCTCTTGTTGCAGAGCATGGGCTCTAGAGCATGTGGGCTTCAGGAGTTGTGACACATGAACTTAGTCACTCCAAGGCATGTGGAATCTTCCCGGACCAGGGATTGAACCTATGTCCCCTACATTGACAGGTGAATTCTTAACCATTGGACAACCAGGGAAGTCCTGAGCTAGGGCTTGAAGGATATGTGCAATTACCTGGAGGTGCTGGAGAGCATGGCACATTCTGAGCAGTATTTAAAATGGTAGGAACTTGGGGAAGAGGAGTATGGTGATGAGTGGAGAGGATTGGAAAGGAGGGAAGTGGAGAGAGATGATACACTATTAATTATCTTTTTACAAAGTGGACAAATCACAGAGAATCACTTGTGACTTGACCATGGTCTCGGATTAGCCAAAAAAAACCATCTGGAAATGGACACGACAGGGCAACTGACAAGTTACCTGTTCATTCATCAAGCTCCAACTTCTATTCCCAGGTCAGTTATGTCATCAAAGTATTAAATCCCTGTACCGTGTTACTCAGCCCTTTCCAGCCAGAAGGCCGCATTATGTTCTTTACAGAAACTTCATTGAAGAATTGTTGGATTGGATAAACAGGGCGCTATCATGGGAAAGAGGCACAAAGTTCTGAGGTTGAATCCCAGTTCATCACTTGCCAGCTGTGTGCCTTTGGGCAAATCGAGCATCAGTTTCCTTATTTGTGGGCTTCCCTGATGACTCAGATGGTAAAGAATCTGCCTGCAATGCAGGAGACCTGGGTTTGATCCCTGAGTCAGAAAGATCCCCTGGAGAAGGGCATGGCTACCCAATCCAGTCTTTTTTCCTGGAAAATTCCTGGAGGAGCCTGGCGGGCTACAGTCCATGGGGTCACAAAGAGTTGGACACGACTGAGCAACGAACACTTTCCTTATCTGTAAAATGTAAACAGTGACCCTCCTCTACAAGATTGCTGTTAAGCCGAAGTGATCGAACGTACCTGACATAATCACTCAAAAGTGACTCGTTTATTATCCCCTTGGATGGTGTCTCTGTTACCTTTCGTAAAATCAAGGTGGAAAACACGGTCTTTGACTCCTTCTCTGCCTTTTGAAATCTGGTTATCCTGCCCTCCCCCTGGACCAAGAGCCACCGTGAGGGTGCTATGGGGGGCAGCGTGTCCACCTGCTCTCGGTGAGGTGTGGGGCTGACCACCTCTCACACAGCACCGGGAGCACTGCGTGCAGAGAACTGACAGCTGACTGGAGTCGTTCTCTTCGCCCTGTCACTCGGCTTTACTGAGACCAAACACAATCCCTCTCCATCAAGCTTTACCTTGAGGAAAACGGCGTCTCTACAGGAGATTCTGTGTGCTTTCTGGTTTCAGCAAATGCGTATTGGGTAACCCAGTGGTTCTCCTCTTTGGCCTTTCTGCTGGGAATCTTTTGGTCAGATTTATCACGTAAGTGTGGAACACGGTGATGCTTGCAAATTGCTGTTATTTTTTCATTTTTCTGACCACTAAGTTGTGTTTCATCCTTAAAAATCTTACTTAAAAAGATTGTTTCACTCTGTAAACTGCCTCAAACCCTTCCCAAAAGAGGTGTGGTACCAGTCTAAAATCCAATTCCTCCTTATTTGTGGACTCCATTAGTTAATTCTCTTAAAATCCAATTAGGATGAATTACAGTGTCTGGGAAATAGCTAGAGAACTATTAAAAAAAAAACACTAAGGGGAAGGTTTTTTTAAAAAAAATTATTTATTTTTGGCTGTGTTGGGTCTTAGTTGCGACACTCAAGATCCTCCTTGGAGAATGTGGGCTCTGTGGTTTGCCACACGCAGACTTAGTTGCCTTGAAACATGTGGGATCTTAGTTCTCTGATCGGGATTGAACCCGTGTCCCATGCATTGGAGGGACGATTCTTAATCACTCTGGATCACCGGGGAAGTCCCGGCTGGGGAACTTTGGACAGAAGCTTCCAACAAACTGGTCAACAGAGTATTTTTCTGAGCACCTGCCTTCAAGCTAGTATGGAATTTGACAATTTTCTCCCCTCCTGTCCTCATTACTATGATATTGTAGGAGACAGGGAACAGAGAATTTTTGGCATAAACTCTCTTCTAAAATTTGGGGGGATTGAAAGGAGCTCCTAGTTGGTAAAGGGCAACCAGGTTTACCGAGCTCCTTTTTTGGATATTCAAGCAAAGTGTTAGTCTCTCAGCAGTATCTGACTCTTTGCGACGCTATGGACTATAGCCCTCCAGGCTCCTCTATCCAAGGGATTCTCCAGGCAAGAATACTGGAATGGGTAGCCATTCCCTTCTCCAGGGGATCTTCCAGACTCAGGGATTGAACCTGGGTCTCCCGCATTGCAGGCAGATTCTTTACCATCTGAACCACCAGGGAATTCAAGCAAGGAGCATCTTGAAGCCAAGCAGGAGCTATTATGAAGGTCACAGAGTCTAGCTTGGCAGTGTCGGGAGTTAGGATCTAAGTACTCAGACGTTGGCCAATGTCTAGGTTATGGACAAACACTGGAATGGATCTGCCTTCTCTGGGTTCTGCTTCCTTCCCAGGTTCACTGGGGACAATCTTCAGGCTCAGGGGCAGACCCCTAAGAGCAGACATGGGAGCAGAAAGGTCTGGCCAAATGACAGCTCTAAGTCAGGGTCATTGAGATTGGACCTGGTGTGTGTGTGTGTGAGTGGGTGGGAGTGTGTGTATTACAAGGTGGGAGGCTAAAGACTACGCATTAGGGACCAGACAACTTCTGCTGTTTAACCCTGTCTCTACTATTTACCTGCTCTGTGACCCAGACAATCCTCTGACTTCTCTGAGCAGAAGTTCCTGACGTTGAAGCAAGTCTTCTACACTGTAGTCATCCCTGATCCAGAACACTCTCTGCCCATTCACACTTCCCGGCTATTCCTGCTGCCAACAGAGCCCATTCTCTTTAGGCATGCTAGCAAACTCATCCTTCAAAGTCCAGCTGAAATGTCACCTTCTTTGGAAAACCTTCCTAGGCTCTCCCTGGCAGAGCTAGTGGGCAACCCCCTTCCCTCCTGCAGTGCTTAATTCTCTGCTGCTCTAAACACAACTTCCACAGTGTATCACACCGTTGGTTGATGTTTTCCTCACTAGATTGGTTCCCAAGGAGCAGAGACTGTCATATTTATTTTTATATCTGCTACAGTACTTAGCACTGTGCCTGACATAATAAATAATCAGAGTGAGTGAATTAAGGAATGAATTAACAGTTGGTCTAGGAGGTACTGTCTGTCTACCCACGAAGGGATTTCATCTAGGGAGGTTTAATGAGTAATACACACGAAAGCACTAAGCACAATCCATGGCATCGATTCGTTGCTGAAAAAACTATTTGCTGAAATTCCATCTTTTGTGGTTTGACTTTGCTTGATGAGGCAACAGGCTCCATGGTCCCAATCAAAACAAGATAAAATTCGCTAAAGGAAAGAAGCCCCATTCAATGCTAAACAGAATGACCTAACTTTCATCTTTTTACACCTGGACCCATTAATCCACCACCAGCCACGTCAGAATTCTAAACTTTAGAGCTCAGTTAACTAACTCTAAGACGACGTCTGTCACCCTTTAAGTGCTGAAAGAGGTGTCAACCCACAGGAAAGTGAGAAAGATCTCAGAGTGCGAGCGGAGACCAAAATAGCTGGGCTGAGCTGGAGAGAGATGCAGTGATCACAGGCAACACCGCGTGATTGGTCCGCAGGCCAGAAGGCGGGATTTTGGTTCGGGCGAAGCCTAAGCTGAGAAGCGGAAGCTGAGACGTCGAGCGGTAGTGGCAGGCAAAGGAGAGAGTGGAGAATAACAAGGAGAAAAAAAAGTGGCCTGGAGTGGGAAGGGAGCGGCAGACAGCAGAGGCGGTGGTGAGATTAGAAGTGTCAAAGGAGGCGGCCAGAAGCAGATCAACTGGCGTGCTGCCGTTTGCTCTTGGCAAACAGAGATGGCCATGGGGGAGGAGAGAGATGGATGGGCCAAGACAGGGTGTCTCCTGGGGGTGTTCAGGAGCCTCACACCTGGTTGGGCAAACCAGACTGTACAGGCACGGAGCAGGGGGATGATTAAGATCTGGTGTTTGGTCAGGAACACAGAGGGTGAGAAGGTAATATCAAAAAGGTCAGAGGCAAAGTCTACAAAGAAGGGACAGGCAGGAAGGTATCAAAATTGGAAGCATGGACTGGAATGAGAAACAATCAAAGCTCCTGGTCAAAGAGATGGGGCAGCTGAGGTCATAATCTAGGGTGACAATGTAGGTCCAAGTCCAGTTCTAGAAGTTGCAGATGCAGTGAGCGCATGCTAAGTTGCTTTTGTGTCCGACTCTTTTCAACCCGATGGACTGTAGCCCGCCAGGCTCCTCTGTCCATGGGATTCTCCAGGCAAGAATACTGGAGTGGGTTGCCATGCCCTCCTCTAGGGGATCTTCCCGACCCAGGGATCAAACCAGGGTCTCCTGTGTCTTCTGCATTGGCAGGTGGATTCTTTACTGTTGAGCCATGGGGAAGCCCTGTAGATGCAGATAGACAGGGACAAGCTAGAGCATGACTGAGGAAGAGTGGTCAGGAAAGTGAGGCAGACATTCATAGGAACTGTAGCCCAGAAGGAAAGATGAGGGATGTTTAGGCTGGAGAAGGGAGGGCTGCAGGGGATAGGACTGTCTTTAAAAAGCCAAATGGCTGTGGATGAAGGAGATTTATTCTCGTTGGCACAGAGGGCCAAGCTAAGATCAGCACAGATCACAGGACATAGATCCAGACTCACAAAAATAAACTACTTTTTAATAGAGATGTTCTATTGCGTTGGTCAAAAAGTTCATTTGGGTTTTTCTATAACATCTTATGGAATTATAAATCGTACTATAATTATAGTAACCACAATAACGTTGTTTTAGTCGCTAAGTTGTGTCTGACTCTTTTGTGACCCCACCCCCACCCCCGCCATGGACTGTAGCCCACCAGGCTCCTTTGTCCATGAGATTTCCCAGGCAAGAATACTGGAGTGGGTTGCCATTTCCTTCTCCAGGGGATCTTCCAGAGTCAGGGATCGAACCTGAGTCTCCTACATGGCAGGCAGATTCTTTACCACTGAGCCACCAGGGAAGCCCCAAAATGACAACAGTTACTATTATTAGAACATTTATTATATACCTGGCACTGTACCAGGCACTCCAGACTGCAACAACCCCACAAGGTAGGAATTATGATCCCCAATCTGCAGATGAAGAAACTGAGGTTCAGAGAGGTTAAATAACTATCCAGAGCCACAAAGCTAATAAGTGGCAGGATTCAAACTCAAGTTTTACCTGAAACCAGGCATTTCATGCTATCAGGTCACTAGTCAAGTGTCCCGTTCCCCTTTCAGGACTTTCTGGACCTCACGCTCCTATAGAGCAATGCCTGATCTCAGATCACAGTATGCTCAATACCCTTTGGCTAGATTCCTATGCCAGGCTATGGCATCAAACCAGAAGCTTCTTATGACCCAGGTTTCCTCCCTCTCCTTGGCCCACATTGTCTTTTACCAAAGAACTATTGGCTCTGCCTCCTAAACATCAACTTTGTTTCCATCTATCTGTTCATTCAGTAAGTCTTTACTGAGGACCTACTTACTGAGGACCTCCATGTCCCAGGCATGTGGTCTGGGCTCTGGGATAGAACATCAGACAAAAACACCACTCTCTTTACTTTCTAGCTACAGTCTCACGGACGAGCCACGTCACAGTCAGTGCTATGAAAAATAAAGCAGGGTGAGGATATGGCGAGTATGGGACAGCTAGTTTATAGAGACTAGTCAGGGAACGTCTCTGTGGAAGTCACGTGAGAGCAAGGGACCTGCAGGAGGCGAAGGAATTCCAGGAAGAGGGATCAGAAAGTGCAAATATCCTGAGGCAGCTTCAAAGTCTTCCCATCAAGAGCTTTCACGGGAGGGGGAGACGGGAGGTGTAAGTCAAACGGGGCAAAGTGTCAGTTACACAAGATGACTAGATCCTGGAGACATACTGTTCAGCATAGTGCCTATAGTTAACAATACAGTATTATACACTTAGAACATTTGCTAAAAGGGCAGCTCCTTAAGTTCTTAGCAGAAGACGATGATGATGCTAATGCTGATGATAGAAATAAAGAGGGCAGGAAGAACCTTCCGGAAGTCATGGGTTTGTTGATGGCATAGATTGTAGTGATGGTGTCACAGGTGTATACTTATCTCTAAACTCATTTAGTTGTATGCATTAAATATGTGCCACTTTTTGTATGTCAATTTTACCTCAATAAAGTGTTTTTTTTTAATCGAGGCATCATGATATGGCTCCTGACTACCTCTGCAGCCTCTTTACCACTCCCCACCTAGCACTCCGTGTTCTAACACTTCCAGATTCTGACATACATAGTTCCTTCTATCTAGATCACACTCTTCCTTCTCTGGGGAAGCCTTCCTTGAACTCTCAACTCAGGAGTTCCACCTACATCCCTGGTCAGCGTTCATCCTTCTTATCACAATTCTTTTTTTTTCTTTAATTTTTTCAGTTATTTATGTATTGGCTGCGCTGGGTCTTTGTTGCTGTGCACGGGCTTTCTCTAGCTGCAGCCAGCAGGGGCTACTCTCTCGCGGTGGCGTGCAGGCTTCTCACTGATGTGGCTTCCCCTGTAGTTGAGCACGGGCTCTAGGGTGCGGGCTCAGTAGATATGGCGCATGGGCTTAGCTCCCCAAGGCATGGGATCTTCCTGGACTGGGGATCAAACTCATGTCCCCTGCATTGGCAGGCAGATTCTTAACCACTGGGCCACTAGAAGTCCACTTGTCGTCGTCGTCGTTGTTCAGTCACTCAGCTGTTTCTGATTCTTTGCAACCCCATGGACTGCAGCACGCCAGGCTTCCCTGTCCTTTACCATCTCCCAGACCTTGCTCAAACTCATGTCCATTGAGTCAGTGATGCCATCCAACCATCTCATCCTCTGTCAACCCTTCTCCTCTTGCCTTCACTCTTTCCCAGCATCAGGGTCTTTTCCAATAAGTCAGCTCTTCGCATCAGGTAGCCAAAGTATTGAAGCTTCAGCTTCACCATCCATCCTTCCAATGAATATTCAGGATTGATTTCCTTTCAGATTGACTGGTTGGATCTCCTTGCAGTCCAAGGGACTCTCAAGAGTCTTCTCAAGCACCACAGTTCAAAAGCATCAGTTCTTTGGTGCTCAGCCTTCTTTAAGGTCCAACTCTCATATCCATACATGACTACTGGAAAAACCATACCTTTGACTATATGGACCTTTGTCAGCAAAGT
Organism: Bos mutus; assembly: GCF_027580195.1. Classification (NCBI taxonomy): domain Eukaryota; kingdom Metazoa; phylum Chordata; class Mammalia; order Artiodactyla; family Bovidae; genus Bos; species Bos mutus. Next base: position 48,838,003 of record NC_091629.1, on the reverse strand, counting down.
AATGTCTCTGCTTTTTAATATGCTGTCTAGGTTTGTCATAGCTTTTCTTCCAAGGAACAAGTGTCTTCCTCATCACAATTCTTATCACGTGGTATTGCAGTGCAATTGCTTGTCTCTTCTCCCAGACTACACAGTGCCTGAGGGCAGGGGCCATAATCTGTCTTCTTCACTGTGGTATCCCCACAGCTAGCACAGGGCCAGCAGAGACACCTATGTATTTGATGAAAACAACTTGAAGCACTCAGGGTGAGGATGAACGATCGCTGGTCAGAATTTGCTATAGAAGATTTTCTCCACTCCAGAAGTATTGATATTTGGGGCCAGATAATTCTGTTGTTGGGGTCTGTCCTGTACATTGTAGGACACTGAGCAGCAGCCCTAGTTTTTAAAACAAGATGCCAGCAGCAGCCCCCAAGCTGTGACAACCAGAAATGTCCCCATTGGCCTAAGAGTTCCCTCAATGGTGGGCAAAACTGTCCATGTTAAGAACTATTATAAAGGGATTCTTATATAGAATATTCTGGAATATTCTGTACTGCTTCTCTCAACCCTAAATTCTTCATTTTAAGGAAAGCAGTAGGCATTTGGTCAATAGCCTCCTAGAATGGGGCTCAGAAGGAGAGCTGCTTTCCTTGTGTGAGGAGGTGGACATGAACAGGCTCCTGGTGGGGTGTGGTGAGCGGTGAGGAGCGAGGCAGGTGGAGAGGACGTTTAGGGTTATGGTTAAGGGCGTACGTTCTGAAGATACAAGACACTGGGGTCAAATCCTAATTCTCTGATTTACTTGTTACATGACCTTTGGCAAATTATTCAGCCTCTTTACTGCTCACATCAAGCTCCATGTTCTTAGCATGTGTCCCATGGGGTGGTTGTGAAGATTAAATAACTAATAGGTGGTATGAAGTGCTCAGTAAAAGATAGCAGTAATAATGGCTGTTATTTTCCTGATAGGTGACAATTCCAAACCCCTCACTCCGCCGCTGCAGCCCCAAACACTGAGGCTGTGTTCCCTCACTGGACAGTCCTTGCACATCATGGTCTGTCAGCATCTCATCATCCAAGGAGCTTGTTAAAAATACATGTTACCAAGTGCAAACTTAGGCTTACAAAATCAGACCCTCTGAAGCTGGGAACTGGGAACCTGCATTTTTAAAATATGAGCACTGGGACTTCGCTTGCAAAGAAATAGAGGAAAACAACAGAATGGGAAAGACTAGAGATCTCTTCAAGAACATTAGAGATACCAAGGGGACATTTCATGCAAAGATGGGCTCGATAAAGGACAGAAATGGTATGGACCTAACAGAAGCAGAAGATATTAAGAAGAGGTGGCAAGAATACACAGAAGAACTGTACAAAAAAGATCTTCACGACCCAGATAATCACGATGGTGTGATCACTCATCTAGAGCCAGACATCCTGGAATGTGAAGTCAAGTGGGCCTTAGAAAGCATCACTATGAACAAAGCTAGTGGAGGTGATGGAATTCCAGTTGAGCTATTTCAAATCCTGAAAGATGATGCTGTGAAAGTGCTGCACTCGATATGCCAGCAAATTTGGAAAACTCAGCGGTGGCCACAGGACTGGAAAAGGTCAGTTTTCATTCCAATCCCAAAGAAAGGCAATGCCAAAGAATGCTCAAACTACCGCACAATTGCACTCATCTCACACACTAGTAAAGTAATGCTCAAAATTCTCCAAGCCAGGCTTCAGCAATACGTGAACCGTGAACTTCCAGATGTTCAAGCTGGTTTTAGAAAAGGCAGAGGAACTAGAGATCAAATTGCCAACATCCGCTGGATCATTGAAAAAGCAAGAGAGTTCCAGAAAAACATCTATTTCTACTTTATTGACTATGCCAAAGCCTTTGACTGTGTGGATCACAATCAACTGTGGAAAATTCTGAAAGAGATGGGAATACCAGACCACCTGACCTGCCTCTTGAGAAATCTGTACGCAGGTCAGGAAGCAACAGTTAGAACTGGACATGGAACAACAGACTGGTTCCAATAGGAAAAGGAGTACGTCAAGGCTGTATATTGTCACTCTGCTTATTTAACTTATATGCAGAGTACATCAGGAGAAACGCTGGACTGGAAGAAACACAAGCTGGAATCAAGATTGCCGGGAGAAATATCAATAACCTCAGATATGCAGATGACACCACCCTTATGGCAGAAAGTGAAGAGGAACTAAAAAGCCTCTTGATGAAGGTGAAAGAGGAGAGTGAAAAAGTTGGCTTAAAAAAAAAAAGAAAAGAAAAAGTTGGCTTAAAGCTCAACATTCAGAAAATGAAGATCATGGCATCACTTCATGGGAAATAGATGGGGAAACAGTGGAAACAGTGTCAGACTTTATTTTTTTGGGCTCCAAAATCACTGCAGATGGAGACTGCAGCCATGAAATTAAAAGATGCTTACTCCTTGGAAGGAAAGTTATGACCAACCTAGATAGCATATTCAAAAGCAGAGACATTACTTTGTCAACAAAGGTCTGTCTAGTCAAGGCTATGATTTTTCCTGTGGTCATGTATGGATGTGAGAGTTGGACTGTGAAGAAGGCTGAGTGCCGAAGAATTGATGCTTTTGAAGTGTGATGTTGGAGAAGACTCTTGAGAGTCCCTTGGACTGCAAGGAGATCCAACCAGTCCATTGTGAAGGAGATCAGCCCTGGGATTTCTTTGGAAGGAATGATGCTAAAGCTGAAACTCCAGTACTTTGGTTACCTCATGCGAAGAGTTGACTCATTGGAAAAGGCTCTGATGCTGGGAGGGATTGGGGGCAGGAGGAGAAGGGGACGACAGAGGATGAGATGGCTGGATGGCATCACTGACTCGATGGATATGAGTCTGAGTGAACTCCGGGAGTTGGTGCTGGACAGGGAGGCCTGGCGTGCTGCGATTCATGGGGTTGCAAAGAGTCGGACACGACTGAGCGGCTGAACTGAAGTGAACTGGGACTTCGATGGTAGTCCAATGGTTAAAATCCGCCTGCCAACGCAGGGGACACGGGTTCGATCCCTGGTCTGGGAAGATCCCACGTGCCATAGAGAGACTAAGCCTGTGCGCTACCACTACTGAGCCCGCACCCTAGAGCTTGTGCTCCACAAGAGAAGCTACTGCAATAAGCAGCCTGCTCACGGCAACTAGAGAAAGGCTATACACAGCAGACTCAGCGCAACCAAAAATAATTTTTTTTTTTTAAAAAGGGAGCACCTAAGGTGACTCTGTTGCCTACTAAAGTTTGAGAACCACTGCAGTAAGGACGGCTGGGAGTGATGACTTTGTGCCGTGAAGAATGAGCATGTTATGTTCAGTATCGCCTCTGATCTACTAAGACAGGAAGCATGTTGCCATTTCGGAAAGTCTTCTACTAAAGTTGGCTCAAGAGCCAGCCCTTGCCTTCTGTGCCTCAACTCTGCTCACATCCCTGGGTCCTTTACCTGCCTATCTCCCCAACCAGCCCTGACATCTGCAAACAGTCCATCAGCAGCTACAACCCCAACACTGAGACTGTACTGTGTCACTGTAGACTGGCATCAAGCGTGCCCTAAGATCTTCCTTTCCTTTTCATTGCTGTGTTAGCTCAGTCCTTACCAGTGGCTTTTGGTCTCAGTTTCCCTGCCTGGCACTCGGGTCCTAAACTGAGATTGCCAGGACCTGAATCTTTTTCTCAAGATCTTAGCTTTCTTGAAGGACAGGGAAGCCTGTCGTGGTGCAATGAGTTGGACATGACTTAGTGACTGAACAACAAAAAAGCATTTGGAAGGTCCCAGCACACAGGAGGCGGTCTCTCAATGTTACTCTCTGTATTTTTGCTCCCACCCTCTCCAGTAATACATGGACCATCACCTGTGGTCTTTGCTGCTGGACCGAATCACTGTGTCTCTCTGGTGACTCCTCAGAGGTTAGCCTCATCACTGCGGCAATTCTCTGCAATTCCTGTCCCACCAAAATCCTGCTTCTTTCTCTGTCCACACTACTGAGGTCCCAGCCTTGCCGCTGAACCCATCTGTTCAGTTCAGTTCAGTTGCTCAGTTGTGTCTGACTCTTTGTGACCTGCATGGCACTGCAGCATGCCAGGCTTCCCTGTCCATTACCAACTCCCAAAGCCTGTTCAAACTCATGTCCATCGAGTTGGTGATGCCATCTAACCATTTCATCCTCTGTCGTCCCCTTCTCCTCCTGCCCTCAATCTTTCCCAGCATCAGGGTCTTTTCAAATGAGCCAGTTCTTCGCATCAGGTGGCCAAAGTATTGGAGTTTCAGCTTCAGCATCAGTCCTTCCAATGAATATTCAGGACTGATTTCCTTTAGGATGGACTGGTTGGATCTCCTTCCTGTCCAAGGGGACTTTCAAGAGTCTTCTCCAGCACCACAGTTCAAAAGCATCAATACTTCAGTGCTCAGCCTTCTTTACGGTTCAACTCTCACATCCATCCACGATTACTGGAAAAACCATAGCTTTGATTAGACCAACCTTTGTTGGCAAAGTAATGTCTCTGCTTTTTAGTATGCTGTCTAGGTTGGACATAGCTTTTCTTCCAAGGAGCAAGCATCTTTTAATTTCATGGCTGCAGTCACCATCCGCAGTGATTTTGGAGTCCCCCAAAATAAAGTCTCTCACTGTTGAAAAGAACCCATCTGAGTTATAACTGATTTTTTAAAACTTCAGACTTGAGGGCTTAACCATGCAGTTTATCTAGAAAATGCAGTCGTTGATAAATAATTTAAAGATTATCTAATTTAACAAGCTTATTTTGCCAGACAGAAAAATTCAGCTGAGGGAGAAACGACTTATCCAAAATCACAGAGCAAGTTGGTGGAGGAGCTGCAAACAGCCTAATGGCCCTGCCTCCCAGGAGCATTCCTGCTGCCGTGCTACACCCTCCACACTAGCTCTGGTTTGCCTCCAAATGCTGTGTTGTTTTTTTTCCCCACTTACAGCCAGTCTAAAAAGGGCTCTCAGGATCGCCCACAACACCCAACTTAGCTTCTTGACAAACACCTTAATGGCGCAGCATTGCCTCTTGGCTGCCACCATCTCTTGAGTGGGTGGTAAGTGCACTAGCGGGAATTCCCTGGCGCTCTGTAGTGTCCTTGGCCCACTCCCAGGAGGCCACCACAAGCCAGAGAGTTGCCCTGCCCAGGGAGGTGGCACACTTGGGGTTTTGGGTCAGCCCTGGGATGTCTGAGTTTCCCGGTTCTGGGCAGGCCTCCTTCCAAGGCCAGGCGTATAGCCACGCACTCATTCACTCTCTGAGAAGCGAGGGCCCTTGTCTTCCTTGTCCTTTCCAGTGCCTTCCTGTAAATCCGCCGTGTTTTCTGTCCTCGGGCTTGACTTATTGATGAGTTTAGACAAGGGAAGAGGGTAGACAAAGACCGTGGTCAGGCCTAAGTTTCTCAACTGAAACGCAGACGGCTGAAGTAGACAACCTCTAAGTAATTATATAAGGTTCTATTACTTTAGGTTAATTAGATTGAGCGTGGAGCAGATCCTCTGGTTCCTCACCGCCAGTCTTAAAGTCCGAGCTCCTCAGCCCAGCACTCACAAGCCTCACAGTCTGATGCCAGTGCACCCTAGCCTCTGACTTGTACGCCCCACCCTTCTACTGCCCACCCCACGGGCCCCTCCTCAAGCTATTGACCTACTTGTGTTGCCTGAACACAGCCTGTAAGTTCCTTTCTCTGTCTTTTTTCACTCCCTCTCCCTAGAAGGCCTTTCCTACATGGATACTGGTCACTCTCTGATGATCTATTAGGTATCCTTAGAAAGGCAACCTGAATGCCACTTCACCTGGGAGGACTATCCAGGGTTAAATGGATTTCCTCTGAGCTCCAGAGCTTCCTTGGTAGCTCAGTTGATAAAGAATCTGCCTGCAATGCAGGAGACCTGGGTTCGATCCCTGCTTGGGGAAGATCCCCTGGAGAAGGAAATGGTAACCTACTCCAGTATTCTTGCCTGGGAAATCCACTGGTCAGAGGAGCCTGGCAGGCTACAGTCCTTGGGGTCCCAAGAGTCAGTCATGACTTAGTGACTAAACCACCACCACCACCTCTGTGTTCCCATGTATACCTGTTGCTTACAGTGTCTTTCATAAATGGTGGTCTCCATGCCTGTCAGTGCCACTGAACATGGAGCTTACTGGAGGGGGAGGTAGACATGCAGAGACGAAATGCTTTATTCCAACGGTGATAAGTAGAATGAGGGAAAAGGAGAAGGTGTTGGGAAAGAAAGCCAGTGACACGGGACTTCCCTGGTGGTCCAATGGCTAAGACTCTGTGCTCCCAGTGCAGGGGGCCCAGGTTCAATCCCTGGTCAGGGAACTAGATCCCACATGCCACAACTAAAGATCCCACATACAGCAGCAAAGATCAAAGATCCTTCATTGCCACAATTAAGACCCGGTGTGGTTAAATAAATAAAATTATATATAAAAAAAGTAAGTATGTGACAGGAGATCTTGACCTCCTGGAGGATGTATCATCTCAGCTGAGACCTGTATACGAGCGAAAGAGGTCAAGGTGAAGGTCAAAGAATGAGCACTCCTGGAAAAGAATATCTTATTGAATTCCTGAATGGGAAGAAGCCTGCATATTAGGAAAAGAGAAAGAAGGCCAGGATAGCTGGAGATTACTGAAAACTGAAACTGTTAGTCACTCAGGCGTGTCCGACTCTTTGTGACCCCATGAGCTGTAGCCCACTAGGCTCCTCTGTCCATGGGATTTCCCATGCAAGAATACTGGAGTGGGTTGCCCTTTCCTTCTCCAGGGGATCTTCCGGACCCAGGGATTGAACCCAGGTCTCCTGCCCTGCAGGCAGATTCTTTACTGTCTGAGCCACCACAGAAACCTAACCTCTCAGGGAGGTTACTGAGAAGCTGGTATAAAAGGGAGCAGAGAGCTAGGGAGGATTTGGTGATGCAGGGCCTCAGAGGCCTGGTGTTGGGTACAAGGGCTTCATGATACTGTTTGTTATACTTTCAACATGTGTTTGAAATTTTTCCATAATAAGAATGACGAGAACTGGCTGTTGTATAGCAATATTAGTTTAGCCTTTACCTTAAAAATCGTTTTTAGCAAAGTGAAAGTGGAAGTCACATATCAGATGTTTTTGTTTAAAATTTTTTTAAATTAAATATTGCAAGCATTCAGAAAGGCATAAAAATAGCTTTTCTTTTTTTAAAGCCTTGGATAATCACCTATTGGCTTTGTTAAATCTTGGCTTTGCCATATTTGCTTCAGATATAACTGGCCCCTGTGTAGATTTATTTTTAAAAGGTCACTCTGGCTGCCACGGGAAGAAGGATAAGAAGTGGGCAAGAGAGGCTGATCAGGTAGGAAGTTTCTGGAAGCCAGACGAGACAGGATGGAAGTTTAAAGTGGAGACAGTGGTGGTGGAGAGAAGCAGTTACAGGGACATTGGTCCAGGAGGTGGACGTGCTAGGCTTGCTGCTGGTTCTCCTGAGGCAGGTGAGGGGAAGATGAAGGGAAGGATACCTCTTTCTGGTCCATTGCTTTTGGAGCACAGAGAATGGTGTGCGTGTGAGTGTTTGTGGTACAGAAGTGTTTTAAAATTATTGCTAACAAAGTTGTTAATAACCATGCTTTGTTTTCTCTACCTTGTTTCTTATAACAATGTGTCTGATCTTTGGGAAAATGTTATCTTTTATAAACATGACTTTGCTGTTATCCCATAGGTCATCAAAGCCTAGTTCCAAATTGTCCTCTAAAACGAATGCATGAGACTTCCCTGGTGGTCCAGTGGTTAAGACTCCTCACTCCAAATGCAGGGTTTGATCCCTGGTCAGGGAACTAGATCCTACCATGTTGCAACTAAAGATTCTGCATGCCCCAAATGAAGATTGAAGATCCCATGTGCTGCAACTAAGACCCAGTACAGTCAGATAAATAAATAAACACATTTTTTAAAAAAAATGAATGTATGAAGTAATGTGGAGAAGGCAATGGCACCCCACTCCAGTACTCTTGCCTGGAAAATTCCATGGACGGAGGAGCCTGGTAGGCTGCAGTCCATGGGGTCGCAAAGAGTCGGACACGACTGAGCGACTTCACTTTCACTTTTCACTTTGATGCACTGGAGAAGGAGATGGCAACCCACTCCAGTATTCTTGCCTAGAGAATCCCAGGGACAGGGGAGCCTGGTGGGCTGCCGTCTATGGGGTCGCACAGAGTCGGACATGACTGAAGTGACTTAGCTGCAGCATGAAGTAATGATGAAGAAACACCAGGGAAAAACTTGAACAAAATCAATCCTGAGGTCCAGTGAAACCAAAAGATTTGTTCCAGAATCACTCCACTGGGGAAGGCCAGAACTGGGGTGCACAGCTTTTATCCACGCACCAGAACAGGAACACAGACCTGGGTTGTGCTAAGGAAGCTGAAAGAGCCCAGCAGGGGCCAGCACCCAGCCCCACTTGGCCTTGGTGCCTCCACCCACTCAGCACGGCTCTGAGGCGCTGAGCAGGTCACTTCTCTGCTCAGAAACCTTTTATGACTCCCCTCAGCCTTTGGACAAAAGCCAATTTCACAATCTGCTCTTAGCCTCCCTTTCCAGACTTTTCTCAAACATTCTTACTGGAAACAGCAGTAAGTCAAGGCCTCAAGCACATCCAATTCTCCACCATGTCCTAAATATGCCCCACACTTCTGTGGAGCCTTGGCCATGTTTTCTCTCTCTGTGGACTCCCCCACTCACCATTCTTTGTCCTTGTCCTTCCTCAAAGTTTCATCTTTGATACAACCTTCTTTTTAGAACATTCCCTGACCTCCCCAACCACATCTCCTCCTGTTTTGGTGCTTGCCCAGACCTTGTTTAAACTTCTAGCACACATTCATCCTTCTTCAAAAAAGGTACTGACTTTTGCATGCCAACCACAATTTTTGTTTTCTACTTTTTAAAAAATTCATTTTTTATCTGGAGTATAATTGCTTTACAATGCTGTGTTAGTTTTTATGGTACAACAAAGTGAATCAGCTATATGTATATACATATTCCCTCCCTCTTGAGCCTCCCACCCTCCCAGGTCATCACAGAGACCCAGCTGAGGCCCCTGTGCTGAACAGCTGCTTCCCAGCGGCTACTTATTCTGCACGTGGTGTGTATGCGTCACTGCTACTTTTCCACTTGTCCCACCGTCTCCTTCCCCTGCCATGGACACAAGTCCGTTCTCTATGTTTGCGCTTTTATTCTTACCCTGCAAATAGGTTCATCTGTACCATTCCAACCACTCTGAAAAGAAGTTGGTCCAGGGGACTCCAGCAGTTAAGAATTCACCTTCCAATGCAGGGAACTCAGATTTGATCCCTGGTGAGGGAACTAGGATCTCACGTGCTAAAGCACAACTAGGTCTGCACGCAGCAAATACTGAGCCTACCTGCCTCAATTACGACCTGATGCAGCCATACATATACAAATATTAAAAAAAAAAAAGTAGGTGGGGGACACAGATAATATAATCAATTAAAAAATATTTATCAAGTATCTAGAATGTGCCAGGCAGACACTGTGCTAGGTGTCATCGGCTGCAGTCTTCTTAAGAATTGGTTCCTCTGGTTTTGAGTCTAAACTCTACCATATCATAAAGCTAGATGTTTCCTAAGATTAACCTCTATGGTACTATTATAATTTACTTTTATTTGCTCTAAAACTATCTCCTTCAATGAGTGGAGTGGCTAAAGGCTACTCCAGAATATTGCAGAACAGGACAGTTTAGTATAGAGGGGAAAACACTCAGATCTGGGACAGAAAACCCTGTTTCTGGTCCTTGCTTTATTGTTTATTAGCTCCACGTAGGTCCCTGGACAACGTGTGGATAAGTCACATCTCTCTCTGAGTCTCCATTTGCTCCTCTATAAAATGAGGATGATATCTTCCCTGTCTACCTCATGGTGCTGTTGCCAGGATCAAATGGGGCCACATGCATGAAAGCATCTGGAAAGTGCAAAGCACTGTAAGATATGAGGCTGTTAAAGTGACAGGAAAAAACACAGTCATAATAAGAGAAAATGAATGAAAGATACAGCAGATTAGACTCAAGTTAGGCAAAAGAAAGAACTTCCTCGTGGTGAAAAATTTTTCTGAATAGCTGCTTTTAGGGAAAGCGTTACACTTTCTATTTATTTGTTTAATTTTTGGCTGCACTGAGTGGCATGCAGGATCTTAATTCCCCAAGCAGGGATCAAACCCGTGGCCTATGCAGTGGGAGAACGGAGTCCTAGCCACTGGACCACCAGGGAAATCCCTGAGAAGTTATTTTTTTCAGACAAGAATGAAGATATATTGGAAGCTATTGATCACATTGAAATAAATTTTTGGCTTGGGAATTTGTTAGCGCTTCCCATCCCTAGACTTAGGTGGCTAGGTGGTATTCTGAGAATACAGAAGATGCAGGAGACATGAGTTCAATCCCTGGGTCAGGGAGATCCCCTGGAGGAGAAAATGGCAACCCACTGCTGTATTCTTGCCTGGAAAATTCCATGGACATAGGAGCCTGGTGGACTACACCCCAGGGGGTCGGTCACAAAGAACTGGACATGACTGAGCATGCACACGTACATATGCACCCCTAGACTCACTCAGGGCTCTAACTTTTCTTGACTACAGGTGCAAATTGAGAACTTTCTCCATCTGCCCAGAGCAGACTCTCAAAACCAGTTGAGAGAGCAGGACTCCATTAATCCCTGGGACCTGGAGTCACCTTCTGTGCTCATGTGGCCAGTGGTGATGGGTTTACCCCTTTCTGCCTATAGCGACCTTCCTCAGAATTAAATTGGAAATTAGGAGGGCCAAAAATCTATTTGTGGGGCACTCAGCTAATAATAAGAGAAAGAGATGTTTTAAATAAACCAAATGCAGGAAGCCAGTTAGAGAATCAGTGGGACCACCCAAAGTGCAAAATATAAGAAAAAGACTCAAGAAAGCAAAGGAGAAAACAGATTGAATGAAACTGGGGGGGGGGCCTTTGTCTTTTGGTGATAAAAGATTGGAAATATGAAATCAAAGCCGAGGATAGTGAAAATGCTTTCAACTAAGAAGTCAGGAGACCAAGGAAAAGTTCTTCTTCAGGCTTAGTGACCTTGGGCAACTTACAGCAATTCAAGAAATACCTGTTAAGCACTGCTGTGTGCTTTCTTGGTGATCTCTAAGGTCATGGCCACCTCTTAATTCCTCTCTATTGTATGCCACTTCCACTAGATGACAGCCTACCTGAAGAGTTGTGAAAGAAGGGTATCATCCTAGAACCATTGTCAAGAGGAATAACACTAATTTCATTGAAGGAAGGATAGGGAGGCAATGAATCTTATCCCTAAGAAGATTTTAGAAGGCATCCTGAGACCACAGGCCCGTGAGTGCCCATTTCAGATGCATGTAAGTCTTTGGCATACAGGATAAAGAGCAGAATTATGGGTTGCTTACTGAGTAATTAACCATGAGCACCGAGGGACTTCCCTGGTGGTCCAGTGGCTAAGACTTCACTTTCCAGTGCAGGGGGTGCAGGTTCCATCCCTGACTGGAGAACTAAGATCCCACATGCCTTGCTGTCAAAAAACCAAAACATAAGACAGAAGCAACATTGTAACAAATTCAATACAGACTTTTAAAATGGTCCACGCTAAAACACAAACACACAAAACACCAACAATGAGCATCTAGAGTTGGGGACTGTGCTGAATCTAAAAACATAAAGTGGGGTGGTGGTGGTGAGGGGGTAAAATAAGTAAATAAAAACATAAAATGCTTTGGTTGGGGAAGGTCCTGCCTAAGAACACAACTTTTTTCCCCCTAAATGATGTTTACATTTTTTTTTTTAAATAACAAACTGTCTGGAGCTGCCTCAAAGTGCTCCTCTGAGAAACGAGAAGAAAATGCCTACAGAAGTCAGGGAAAGTTTCCTAGAGAGCAGGGCTTAAGCTGGAACTTTAAGAAAGGAGGCAGACAGATGCGGGGAGGTACAGACGTAAACAGCATGCGTAAATGTCCAGGGAAACACGGGTAGCTTGTCTTAGGATAAAGAAGAGATGAGCTTGTCTGGAGTAAAGATGTGTATGGATGAACAGGGGGAAAGGCAGCTTCTAGTGAGGAGGTAGGGAGAAGTCAGACAACAGAAACTTTAAAAGATAGAGCGAGGACTAAGCAATGTTATGTGTTGGCTGAAAAGCAACAATATTTCTATAAGGTTTCAATCACGTGATCCACTCGGATTCAGTGAGAGGATAATAGCGTGCAAATCATTCAGAGAAGCAGTGGATATAATTATCTTACAGGAAGTTTTGGATGATATATTAGAAATGGAATAGAATCTAAAAAATGGATTCATAGAATCCAAAAAATAGAATCTAAAAAAATTTCACAATGGAGTCATTGTGAAACTGAGGGTGATTTTTTTTTTTAAACCAAGGCCTGAGAACTCAGAGAGAGACAGAAAACAGTAGAAGAAAAGAAACAACAGGAAAATAGAAGGCAAGAAATAAACAGGTGGATATAAATAAATAGATGGAGCTGGTCACGTCTCTAAATGAAGGGAGATTAAAAATGCAGGGGGCCCCAAGAGACCATGCCAGGACTTGTCTGATTTAAATTTTTTATAAGTGATCCAGAAGAAGTAGAGCAAAGTGAAAATTTCAGGACTGCAGATCGTATTAAGCCCTTTCAGGTAGGGGCATGCTCTGCCAAAGGACAGAGAGAGAGAGAGCATGCACTGAAGGAATATACTGAGTGGGATGCAAAATGGCAGATAAACGTCACCCTGGGGAAATGTAAGGTAACAATGTGCTCTGGTAAGAATAATCCACAGATAGGGTGTTGTGTTCCAGGCTATCAGTTTTGGCCCAGGAAAGGGATCAGGGAGCTGCTGAGGATTGTTTCCTAAAGGCAGTGTCCTAATATGTTGCGGTCAGGAAGGCTGACAAAATTATGCACACAAGTGGGAAGGGACCTAAAAACCAAAGAGGAAATCATTCTCTATTGTATAAGACGGGAAGGTCGCATATCTGGGGACAATGGTCAGGTTGACATCTATTGAAAGTTAAGGCCCAAGGATAGCTAGAAAAGGGCAACTAAAATGACTCAGAGAATGAATGTGGCTATTCTAGAGGTGGTCTATTGTAAGGGGGAAACTTAAGCATGAAAAAACAAAGGCTAAGAGAGGTGGAATAATCAAAGCCTCTATAAAACTGATAAAAATAAGGAGTAAGTAGCACTACTCTCTCTTCAGATCCTAACATATTCAAACAAAGAGCTTGTTCTTAATGCTTGAAATATCACAGGAATAAACGGGTTTCAAAGTTGCAATCATTTAGCCCCATCTCTTTGTTGTTGTTGAGTTGCTAAGTCGTGTCTGACTCTTTATAGCCCCGTGGACTGTAGCCTGCCAGGCTCCTCTGTCCTTGGGATTTTCCAGGCAAGAATATTGGAGTGGGTTGCCATTTCCTTCTTCAAGGGATCTGCCCGACCCAGGGATCAAACCCTTGGCTCCTGCCATGTCTCCTACATTGCAGGCAGATTCTTTACCACTGAGCCACCGGGGAAGCCCCTCTCTTTTTGTATTAGAGATGGTAAAGTTCAGGAAGGAAATGGCCCAAGGTCACAGAAACCATGGTAGGATTAGAAGCCCAGGCCTCTTAAATCCCAGACTGGGGTCTTTCCATCTTACCCTGTGCAACCGGGAAGACTAAAGGAATTCTACTTTTTATAGGGTATAAACTCATGAAATGCATCACTTTGAGATCAAATAAAGCTGAAAACACAAACAGGCTAAGGAAAGTTTTCACTCAAAGTCAACAACAATTATAAGGCCTTTGGAAGAAAACTACCAGCAAGACTAAAGACTTTCTACACACTTTGATTTGGGGGAATCATATACCTCTTGACAATCTGAAGAAATCTAAGGATTCTCTCCAAGAAAAACACATTTGCACATGCAAACATAATTTTATACAAGATTTCAGACTCCGGTCCCCAGTTAAGAATCCTTGTTCTGGCAGAGTCTTCTGAATAGACTGCTTCAACAAACACACTCCATCTCTTATGATAAGTGAGGCAATTACTCTGATATTCTTCATCAAAAAACAAACAGCCCACCCCACCCCACTCCCAAACCTACCGTCTCAATCTCACTTATCAGAATTGCTATAGGTTGGGAGAGACCAAAGAAATTACCTAGTCCAATGCCCCTGCCCCGACTTGTGTGACACAGGATAATGTCATAGTTAAATATGTGGGGGAAAAAAATTGTGGAGACTAGAATCAGCCTGCCTAGGTTAGAATTCCAACTCCATCACTCACTAGCTGTGTGACCTTGGGCAAGTTACTTAGTTCTTGGAGTCTATATCCTCATCTGTAAAATGAAAATAATTACAATTAATCTCGTAGTTAGGAGGCTTAAACGAGATAATTCTTATAAAACTTAGCACCAGGCCTGGCACATAGTGAGCGCTCAGTAAACGCTAGCTGGCATGATTGTTATTATTATGCTTGTATCCATGCAGGTATTATGCATGCATCCATCCAATCCCCTCCCGGAGCTTTTGCTTGCACATGTCTGTGATGAGCAGCTCATCGCCTCCCAAGCTGGTTGAGCAGCTCCGATTGTTACAAACTTGTTCCGGTATAGAGCGAAATCTGCCTTCTTGCAACCCTTACCCCCGCTCCTGTGGGCCCTAGTTCTGTCCTGTGGGGCCACGCAGAGCAAGTCTATCCTTCCTCCACGTGACAGCCCTTCAGATAGGAAGACAGTGATCGAGTCCTTCCCCGGTCCCCCGCCAACCCACCCCCCCTAATCTTCCCGTCTCCAGCTCGAACATCCTCGGCTTCTCCCAACCCACAACAGACTGGCTGCGCTTACTATTTACTCCCAGGCGTTGTACGGTTTCCCTCACACATAGTCATGCAGGCCACACACCCCACCGCCGCCACAACAATCCCGACCCTCCCGCTCCGCCCCCGCCCGCTGCCCCTGTCCGCGGTGCTGAAGCGGCTCCGGGCCCCGCGGGCCTGCGCGGCCCTCACCGGCCCCCGCCCTGGGTCTCTAGCCCGGACCCCAGGCGTCGACCCCCGGCGCGCCACCTCCGCGCCCCCGGCCCCGGTGCTGCCCCCCGCCCTGCCCGGAAGCCCCGAGCCCGCAGCCCGGCCCGGCGCGGCAGCCCCACCTGCCCGGCGAAGGGCGCCTCTGCCTCGGCCGCCCGCGCCGCCCGGTCCCCGGGCCCCGCCGCCGCCGCCGCCGCCGCCCGCGCGGCGCCCGGGAGGCAGCAGAGCGCGGGCAGCAGCAGCAGCAGCCGCCCCGGGGCCCGCCAGCGGCTGCAGCGCGGGGCCAGGCCCAGCGGCGGCGGCGGCCCCGGCGCGGCGCGCGCGGCCGCCCCGGCTCTTCGGCATCCCGGCGGCGGGGCCCGGCCGCCCGGCTGCGATGGCGGCGGCGGCGGCGGCTCCGGCCGGGTCCTCCCGCTGCAGCCGCTGCGGAGCCGCCGAGTCACCGCGCCGCGGACACGCGCCCGGCCCGCCTGTCTCCGCCGCCGCCGCCTCGGCCGCCAGCGCGCCCCCGCCTCCGCGCGCCCCGCCCCGGCGGGGGGCGGCCAGGGGCGCGGGGGCAGCACCCAGGCGGGACCCGCGCGGCCGGCGGCACCGGACCAGCCTCGGGACGCGAGCCGAGGAGTGGCTCTCGGTGCGGGTCGCAGAGGCCAAAAGAACAGCTCCGGAGGCAGGGTCCAAAGAGATGGAACTGGAGGAGGGGGCCCGAGGGGCAGCCCTGTGGGAGGGGGAAGAAGCTAAATAAATAATCCTGGAAACAGAACCGCGCCATGGCTCTGGGGGAGGATATCTGGGATTGGGGGTCCGAAGCCAAAGGCTTAGTCTTGGGAGAGAGGGTCTGAGGTGAGGCGAGGGGTGACACGGCAGGCGGGGGTCTGGGCCTGGCAGAGGGGAGTGAGGCGCTGCCCTGGGGTAACGGTGAGGTTGGAGGGAATGAGCTGAAGAAATAGCCCTGGAGAAGAGGGTCTGAGAAGGTGGCAGTGGAGAAGGGAGGGCAGGGAGGGTGAGAGACTAAAGAATAAACCTGAGGAGCGTTTCAGGGGGTAGACCTGGAGACATTAGGTGACAATAAGGTGAAGCTCATTCTCTCACTCCCAGAGGGAGAGACATCAACCAGACATCTTTCGTCCAAAACCACCCGTATTTATCGAACACTTTCTATATATACATGTAGGGCTCTGGGCTACTTGGGATTAGAAGAGAAAAAAAAGAGGCCGGTTCCCTGAAGTGTAGAGGTTTATAGTTTGGTGAGAAAACTTAACTGGGCGGCAAAAAAAGTGTCAAAAAACATACATGCAGCTGCTCCAGGGATCAAAAGGGACTTGATGGGGTGGTGAAGTCAGGACAGCCATTACTGGGGTCAGGTGGGGCGACTCTGGGTAAGCCTTGAAGGAAAAGTCAAATTTACACGAGGGAAGGGGAATGGAGAAGGCGGGATATTGGGCAGGAAGGTAAGGGTATACAAGATATGGTTGGGCCAGTAGATCTGTTTCTCTGAAGCACAGGGTTTTCCCATAGGAAAGTGCTGGGAAGTAGGGAAATAGTCCAAGACTGTAAATCCTAGGGGAATGGATTATGTTCTGAAGGGCAATGGGAGTGGTGGTGATTGAAGGCTTTTTTGAGCAGGATGGTGTGTGGAAAATGGTGTTTTATGGTTACCTGTAATTTGGAGGTGTCAGGCTTTGGAGTCAGATCCATGTTCAGATCTTGACTCTGTTCCATTTTTATAGAATGATGCTGATATTACTGCATAAGGTTGCTGTAAGGATGAAGTGCTTGGCACCTAGTAGGTGTTGCATATTAGTTCCCCTCCCAGTGTACAAAATAATGACCAGAAGAGGCAGAGAGATTAGTTGGGAGATTACTGGAACTGTCTAGATACAAGGAAATGATGGTAACAGACAGAATTAGCACTTATTGAATGCCTACCATGTATCAAGTACTGGTTTAAACCCTTTAATGTTTTGTATCTCTAACCACGTTTCATAAGTGGCAGAGCCAAAGCAATCTGATTGCATAACTGTTTTTTTTTTTTTTTTAGAATGGGGCCATAAAAAAAGAAATTTAAGAGATATTGAACAAAGGAGAGAAGGAAAGGAGTTTGGAGTAATGGCAAACCCAGAAAGATGGGTGATGATATCTTTGCAGACTTGTCCTAAGGAGGAACAGGCTTGAGGGAATCAACAAGGAGTTTGGTTTTAGGCTTGCTGCGGTTGAGGTGACCCCTGAGATGGGTACAGCAATGAGTTCAGAGGAGGGTGGAGAATAGATATTTTGGAAACATCCAGGTTAGTATGATAGCTGAATCTGAAGGATAGAAGTAGAAAAGAGAAAAGACTGAGGAATCAGGATTGTGAAATACATATGTGTTAGTTGCTCAGTCATGTCCAACTCTTTGCAACCCCGTGGACTGTAGCCTGCCAGCCTCCTCTGTCCATGGAATTCTCCAGGCAAGAATGCTGGAGTGGGTTGCCATTCCCTTCTCCAGGGGATCTTCCCGATCCAGCGATCAAACCCGGGTCTCCTGCATTGCAGATGAGTTCTTTACCATCTGAGCCACCAAGGAAGGGAGAGAAGGATTTCAAAGCAAGAGAGAGGTGTTGGCAGTGTCAGGGAGATCACAGAGTTGGAAGACTGCATCCACAGCATTTGCTTGAACAGCTCATAGTCTAGGAGGGAGATAGACATAAGCAAGTCATTTTGGTTATGTGATAAATTACAACAGAAATGAGAACAAACTCTTATGGAAACACTGAGGAAAGAGCAACAGACTGCTCAAAGTTAGGAGATTTGGGAGAGGGTGCATTTCAGAAGGAGTAAATAGCACATTCAAGGAGTGAAAGGAAACAGACTGGACTGAGTCTAAGGACAAGATCTGTCTTATTCATTTCCTTATTCCTCAGGCCAAATGCTCATTGAAATGCAAATGAGAATGTAGGGCTCCAGTGGTCCATGCGCCAGCTACCAAGGGTGGTGGACATGAGTGGCAGTAGGTAATTGGTGATAAAGAAGGAAGAGGCTGGATGCTTATAAAATGTAACCCTAAGGTAGGTCCCTAGTAGGAAAGGTCTAAAGAGCTTTGTGAAGCCAGCCCACGAGGAGGTTTACCAGGCTTCAGAGTAACACTCTAAGATGCGGTCACTAGAGGGCTGACTTTTCTTTTCCCCTCTTCATGGAAAAAGCACTGGGCTTAGTCAGTCAGAAACCTGGATTCAGTATTGGCTGTCACTAATTTGTTGTGTATCTTTGGGCAAGTCATTTCATCTCTTTGAGCCTTGGTTTCCACATTTGTAAAGCAAAACTAATGATCCTGACCTCTCCACTTCATGCAGCTGCTGCTGCTTCTAAGTCGCTTCAGTCGTGTCTGACTCTGTGCAACCCCATAGACGGCAGCCCACCAGGCTCCCACGTCCCTGGGATTCTCCAGGCAAGAACACTGGAGTGGGTTGCCATTTCCTTCTCCAATGCATGAAAGTCAAAAGAGAAAGTGAAGTTGCTCAGTCGTGCCCGACTCTTAGCGACCCCATGGATTGAAGCCCACCAGGCTCCTCCGTCCAAGGGATTTTCCAGGCAAGAGTGCTGGAGTGGGGTGCCATTGCCTTCTTCGCCACTTCATGCAGAGGACCACATAAATGCTTGGGATTCACTTTGTAAACTAAACAGTTAATTGAGCAGATGTTAGGAAAAAGTTACGTATTGATAACCTTATCAAGAGGCATTATTTTCATCAGTGCTAGAGCTCCCTATAGGGAAACTGGAACCCTCTCTTTCCTTTACCTCCTCTCTTAATTTTTTGTTCAACAAATATTTCTGAGCTATCATTTGGGTGCTAGCTGGGGTGGGGGACATAAGGGAGATTAAGTGATAATTGCTTGCTCTAGAAACATAGTCAGTTTGGGAGATAGATACATAAATAGACACCAAGAAGATAAAATAGTATGTGCATCACCTGATGCAAGGAGCCAGCTCATTGGAAAAGACCCTTCAGTTTAGTTCAGTCGCTACCAGTTGCGTCCGACTCCTTGCAACCCCATTAACTGCAGCACGCTGGGCCTCCCTGTCCATTACCAACTCCCAGAGCCTACCCAAACTCATGTCCACTGAGTCAGTGATGCCATCCAACCATCTCATCTTCTGTCGTTCCCTTCTCCTGCTCTCAATCTTTCCCAGCATCAGGGTCTTTTCAAGTGAGTCAGCTCTTCGCATCAGGTGGCCAAAGTACTGGAGTTTCAGCCTCAACATCAGTCCTTCTTGATGTTGGGAAATATGAAAGCGAAAGGAGGAGGAGGTGGCAGAGGATGAGATGGTTAGATAGCATTACCAACTCAATGAACATGAATTTGAGCAAACTCCAGGAGATAATGAAGGACAGGGGAGCCTGGCGTGCTGCAGTCCATGGGGTTACAAAGAGCTGGACACGACTTAGCAACTGAACAATAGCAACATGAAGAGGAATCAACAAAAGACACTGAAAAGGAAGAAGAAAAAGAAGAAACCCAGGAGAGTGAGAAATTATGGAAGAAAAGATTGTAAGAAAGAGAGAATAAACGATGGTGTTACATGTTGTTTACAGACCTAATCATATGCAGATTAAGAAATAGTCATTGGACATGGAAGGAAACTAAATGTCCGTTAGTCAATGGATAAAGAAGATGTGGTACATACACAGAATGGAATGCTACTCAGCCATAAAAAGGATGAAATAATGGTTTTGGCCACAACATTGATGGACCTAGAGATTATTGTACTAAGTGAAGTTAAGTCTAAAAGAGAAAGACAAATACCATGTGAAGTCTAAATTAGGACACAAATGAACTTATTTACAAAGCAGAAACAGGCGCACAGACATAGAAAACAGATTTGTGATTATCAAGGGGGAGGGACGTAGGGGAGAGGTGGACTGGGAGTTGGGGATTAGCAGATGCAAACTCTTATATATAGAATGGATAAACAGCAACCTACTGTATAGCATGAGGAACTATGTCCAATAAGCCATAATGGAACAGAATATGAAAAACAACACGCATTTAAAAATGGTCATTGTATTAACTGATGTGGAGGAGTTAGTGATCTTGAGAAGAGCAATTTTGGGGCATGTAAGGGATGAAAATATGATTTGGAGTAAGTTCAAGAGAATAGAAGAGGAACTGAAAATGTTGAGTGTGTATATATACCTTTTTCAAGCTTTGCTACAAAGGGAAGGAGAACATGTGGCAGCTGGAGAAGGAAGTAAAGTCAAAAGAGGGTCAATTGTTTTTGCTTGTTATCAATATGGGAGAAATAATGTTTAGATGCTGACAAAGAATGCTCCAGTACAGAGAGAAAATTTGATGCTGCAGGAGAGGGGGAGCATTGCTGAAGCCATGTCCTTGAACACACAAGTATACAAGTGGAGAGCTGGCTATGAGCCAGGACGCTTCATCCACAATTAGAGGGGAGAAGAGGATTTGTAGAAGTGTAAGCTTGGTGCCAGAGTGGCAGAGAGTAGAGGGGAACTTGCACTTACTGGCTACTTGCTTCTGTCCAGCATTGTGCTAGATGCTCTCCTCATAATAGTCTTTGATGTAAGAGGGAGATGGATTATGAGGCTGTTGGAACAAAGGTACAAAAGTTGAGAACTGCACTAATGTTCCTAAAGTTTTAAGACACTCTGCTCTGTGTGTTCCCTCCCATAGAACTTTTCCTTTTTATTTTCTAGATCACCTTGGCTTCTCATTGCAGATATCAGAATGCCTTCCATTTGGTGATAAAATACTTTGCTTGGCCAAACTTGAGTCAGGCTCCTAAATCCTTTCCTGGGACCATCTGTGTACATGTCCTCGTAAACCTCTAATTTTGTTTTCAAAATAGTTCTTTTTTTAAAAAAAAAACCTTATTTTATTATTAATATTGTTATTTCATTTATTTTTATTTTTTGGCCGTGCCATGTGCCATGTGGGATCTTAGTTCCCCTACCAGGGATTGAACCCTTGTCCCCTGGTTTGGAAGCTTCAGAGTTTTAACCACTGGGCCCACCAGGGAAGTCCCATAAATGTCTAATTTTAGCAGGAACCCAGCTAAGTCAGTTTAACCAGAAGCCTCCTCTCCCCTCGATATCTGATCACCCTCAATATCGAATCAGGTCCCTCATCCTCCTCCATCTCTCAGGTGATGTCTGATCACCCTGCCTTATCTTCAGCAGGAATCCTGTTAGGTTGGTTTAACCAGAATCCCCTTACCCCTGCTGTTTCTTCTCAGCATCTTCTAGTAATTTTCCATTCCCTGCTCTTTGCCTACAAATTCCCACTTGCCCATTCTGCATTTGTAGTTGAGCCTAATATCCCTCCCCCAGGGCAAAATTCCATTGCAGTGGACCATATATCTATTGCGATAGTCCCCCTCAGAGAATAAAGTCTTCCCTACAGTGCTTTAACAAGTGTCACTGAATATTTTTCCCCTTTAACACTGAGTAGGAAGAAAGTAACTTGTTAGCTCAACTGCAGTATAGAGATGCCTGCTTCTTCTAAAGAAGAAAACCGTGGAGTGGTCCCCACAGTCTGCAGCACTGGGCTGCTCTTGGTACTGGAGGGCTCTGGGCCTGAAACTAGGCAAATTTACCCAAAAGATAAAGACAGAAAGAAAATACAGGGATAGAGGAGAATGATGTTCTGATTTTGAGTCTGAAAGGAAGTATAGCTGGGAGGTTGGAGGGCATGATCCATCTCAGGGAGTCCTAATTTTTCTCCTCCCTCTGAATTCCTAGTACAGCAGCTGACATTTAATGAGGGCTAATTATGTGCAAAGCAATTATCTTCATTACGTCACTTATTCTTTACAATTATCCTGTGAGGCAGATTCGAAGAAAGGATGAGAGGAGAATTGATCTACCTGATGATGCACCTGGAAAATGGCAAAAGCAAGACTAAAACCCAAGTGTCTGACACTAAAGCTTGTGTCTTTAACTCCTGTTCCTTTGTACATTCATTAATCACCTCAAAAATTCTATAAACATTACTAAGCAACTATTCCGAAAGGTGCTATGGTAAATGAGACTACAGGTAAAAGAGCTAAAACTTGAGCATGCATGTGTGCGTGCAAAGTTGCTCAGTCCTGTCTGATTCTTTGCAGCCCCATGGGCTGTAGCCCATCAGCCTCCACTGTCCGTGGGATTCTCCAGGCAAGAATATTGGAGTGGGTTGCCATGCCTTCCTCCAGGAGATCTTCCTGACCCAGGGATGGAACACAGGTCTCTTACATCTCCTGCATTGGCAGGCGGGTTCTTTACCACCAGTGTCGCCTGGGAAGCCCTTGAGCACAAGCGGTGTCAAATGACCACAAAAAGTTACAACATCCTCTAAGATTTCAGAGGGGGTGAGGTCACTCTGACTAGGGAAAATCAGAGATCAAAAAGGCTTCCAAAAGAAACGGCATTTGAGATGAGCCTATCTAACCAAGTAATATGTTTAAAACTAATTGTTTCATGTGCAATATACACTGAACATTACCACACATGTGTTTAAAAGTTATAAGCAATGACAAGAGTATGTGAAGTGTTAATGGGCAGAAAGTGAGGATTAAGGCATGGAGGAAGGAAAGGATGTGATTGTTCAAGATATAGAGAGGTCCCGGGTCAATCTCCTACCTCTGTCTCAGAATGCAGCCTCAAATGACTCCGGGTCATTTTCTGCTTAGATTTTTTTCCCTTAGGAACATGCTCAAAGTGATGTCCATTCAATAAAATACACTCAGTCATTTAAAAAAACGAGGAAGTACTTTACAAACTGTTAGGAAATTATTTCCAAAATAAGATGTTAAACGAAGGAAAGTGCAGAATACTGGGTATAATGGGGAAGAAAGAGTGTGTGTGGATATATGTGCGTGTGTATGTGCAATCCCTTGTTTACAATAAAATATGGAAAGATACCCAGGGCACAGATAATAGTGATTGCCTTCCTAGAGAGGAACTATGTGGCTTGAGGATATGGTGAGAGAAGATTTTCAGTGTACACCTCTATGACTCTTTAACCATGTAGATATATTATCTATTAAAAATATATACATATAGTGACTTCCCTAGTGGTCCAGTGGTTAAGATTTCACCTTCCAATGCATAGGGTGTGGGTTCAATCCCTGGTTGGGGAGCTATGATCCCACATGCCTCAAGGCCAAAAACCAAAACATAAAACAGAATCAATATCATTACAAATTCAATAAAGACTTTAAAAATGGTCCACATCAAATATAAATAAGTAGATAAATAAATGGGCTTCCCTGGTGGCTCAGATGGTAAAGAATCTGCCTGCAATACAGGAGACCTGGGTTCGATCCCTGGGGCAGGAAGATTCCCTGGAGAAAGGCATGGCAAGCCACTCCAGTATTCTCACCTGGAGAATTCCATGGACAGAGGAGGCTGGCAGGCTACAGTCCATGGGTCCGCAGAGTCGGATATGACCGTGCAACTAACACTAGCACATTCTTTCAAAGGAAAATAGGTACGAAGTGTAGCTCCTGCAGAGGTAGGGGGCAGAAAGCAAACTTAGATACAGACAAGCAAAGTTAGGAGCACTTATATGCAGAGGACATCGCGAAACGCTGGGCTGGAAGAAACACAAGCTGGAATCAAGATTGCCGGGAGAAATATCAATAACCTCAGATATGCAGATGACACCACCCTTATGGCAGAAAGTGAAGAGGAACTCAAAAGCCTCTTGATGAAAGTGAAAGAGGAGAGTGAAAAAGTTGGCTTAAAACTCAACATTCAGAAAACTAAGATCATGGCATCCAGTCCCATCAGTTCATGGGAAATAGATGGGGAAACAGTGGAAACAGTGTCAGACTTTTATTTTTGGGGGCTCCAAAATCACTGCAGATGGTGATTTCAGCCATGAAATTAAAAGACGCTTACTCCTTGGAAGGAAATTTATGACCAACCTAGATAGCATATTCAAAAGCAGAGACATTACTTTGCCAACAAAGGTCCATCTAGTCAAGGCTATGGTTTTTCCAGTGGTCATGTATGGATGTGAGAGTTGAACTATGAAGAAAGCTGAGCACCAAAGAATTGATGCTTTTGAACTGTGGTGTTGGAGAAGACTTGAGAGTCCCTTGGACTGCAAGGAGATCCAACCAGTCCATTGTGAAGGAGATCAGCCCAGGGATATCTTTGGAAGGAATGATGCTAAAGCTGAAACTCCAATACTTTGGCCACCTCATGCGAAGAGTTGACTCATTGGAAAAGACTCTGATGCTGGGAGGGCCTGGGGGCAGGAGGAGAAGGGGACTATGGAGGATGAGATGGCTGGATGGCATCACCGACTCGATGGACATGAGTTTGAGTGAACTCCGGGAGTTGATGATGGACAGGGAGGCCTGGCGTGCTGCAATTCATGGAGTCTCAAAGAGTCGGAAACGACTGAGCGACTGAACTGAACTGAAAGTAAAAAAAAAAAAGAAAAAAAAAAGCTAGGAATGTTCAGACCTGCTCACTGTTCTATCTAACTTCTATCTAGATAAATAAATAAATTTAAGTTGAACTTCTGAAAAACTAAGTGTATTAGTCTCTAAAGGACATTATCTGAAAGGAGGGCATTTATATTATGATATGGGGACTTCCCTGGAGATCCAGTGGTTAAGACTCCGCCCTTCCAAGGCAGAGGGCAAGGATTTGATCCCTGGGCAGGACCAAAAACTCACATGCCACCAGTGGTATAGCCAAAATAATAATAATAATAAATAAATATATTATGATATGGTAGAAGCAAAAGCAGTTCACTTAGGTGATCAGTTTCGAAATTTCAGTCCTTGATTTTCATGGCCCAAAGAAACATCAGAAATAAAGTAAAAGAAAAAAACCAATAAATACAAGGTTAAATATTTATTATTAATATTCTTAACATAAGACAGCTCTTTAGAAACCAATAAAAAAGGGTCCATTACATAGTTCAGAAATGGCAAAGGATGAAATGGGCTTCATGTAAGCAGAAACATGGATGTATGCTCTTCTTTTTAAAGTCCAACTTCATTTGTAACTAGAGAAAGGCAATTGGAACAAGGAACTGTTGCTTTCTCACCTATGAGACTGCAAATACCAAAAAGCTGGATGTTACAGAGTGTTAAAGAGGGCATGGTGAAAGTACTTTGAGAAAGAATATAAATTGGTAGGTTCTCTTTGGAGCAGAAATTAGTGATGCTTTTCAACCTGGAAAATGAGAATATGTCTTTGACTCATCAATTCTCATTTGGAGAATTTATCCTAGATGGATAATCCTAGCATATGTTTTCAGACAAATGTATAAAATTATTCATTGCAGCATTCTTTGTTACCTGAAAGGAGGGCATTTATATTATGATATGGGGACTTCCCTGGAGATCCAGTGGTTAAGATTCCACCCTTCCAAGGCAGAGGGCGAGGATTTGATCCCTGGGCAGAAAAAAAAAAAAAAAATGATCCCTGGGCAGGACCAAAAACTCACATGATCAAACTCAACCTAAATATTTTCCAATTGGGGAAACTGCTACATCTAAACAGAGGAGCACTAGGTAGGTGTTGAAAGGAACAGTGTGCTCCCATATGACTGTTACAACAAGATTAATTTATCCCCTCTCGTTATCTCCTGTTTGGACTACAGTGTGCCGCCAGGTTTCCCTGCCTTTATCTTGCAGGACCTGCTACATAATGTGCAGGCCCAGGGCAAGAGGAAATTTCAGGGCCCCTTATTTAAAAATCATTATGAATTCCAAGATGACGGCAGCAGAGCATTAAAACAAGTGTGAGGCCCTGTGTGACCGCAGAGATTGCACATCCGGGAAGCTGGCTTTGCTTCCGCAGGGACAGCTTAGACACTGGCTGCCAAAATGGCATGCCGTTTCCTCTGCCCCTACCATCTTTCTGCCACCGTCTGATGCCTCTCACGTCTATCAAGAAGTAACTCAAATTACAGGGGAAATTTTCCCTTGAACTCTCTCACCCAAGACACTCTTTCTTCACTGCTCCTCCAAACCTTCCAGATTGTTTTATTAACTTTTTTTTTTTTTTTTCCTTTTTGGCCACAGGTGGGATCTTAGCTCCCAGGCCAGTGATTGAACCTGTGCCCCCTGAATTGGAAGCGCTGAGTCTTAACTACTGGACAGCCATGGAAGTCCCTGTTTTATTAACTTTTTAGCACAGTGTATTATGATTATTTGTTTAAAAATCTCCCCTCTAAGCTTCTCAAAGGTTTGGCTTATGCTTGTTTGCGTAACCCTAGAACTTCATACATTGCCTGGACATGGGAGGTGAGGAATAAATGAACAGGAGTGGATAAAAAGTTGGGCGTGTGTGTTAAATGATCAGTCATATGGTTTCACGGTTATATTTTGCCTTTATGTTGCTAAATCAGATTAGATTCTAATTTCACTGAGGTCAGCAGGCCCTGATGACTGGCTTTTGATTCTAAGAGCCATGATAGTTTCAGATGGTCCCCTGAAGGGGAAGAAGGAGCTTGAAGCCTTTGGAGGAACTGAAAGCCTTTGGAGGACCCCCCAAGTCACCCACCCCTATCTCTGCATCTCCTTTTATACCCTTCAGGCATTTAAAAATAGGGGTTTGATTTCATCAGGTCCAACTGACCCCATCAGTCAGTTCCAGGAACCAGCAGTAGTTTCAGATTGCCTCTAATCCTTTGGAACACTGGCTTTCAAATGGGGGTATGCGGTACCCCTATGCTATAGGGGCTTAAGCCTCTTGATGAAAGTGAAAGTGGAGAGTGAAAAAGTTGGCTTAAAGCTCAACATTCAGAAAACGAAGATCATGGCATCCGGTCCCACCACTTCATGGGAAATAGATGGGAAAACAGTGGAAACAGTGTCAGACTTTATTTTTCTGGGCTCCAAAATCACTGCAGATGGTGACTGCAGCCATGAAATTAAAAGACACTTACTCCTTGGAAGGAAAGTTATGACCAACCTAGATAGCATATTCAAAAGCAGACACATTACTTTGCCAACAAAGGTCCGTCTAGTCAAGGTTATGGTTTTTCCTGTGGTCATGTATGGATGTGAGAGTTGGACTGTGAAGAAGGCTGAGCACCAAAGAATTGATGCTTTTGAACTGTGGTGTTGGAGAAGACTCTTGAGAGTCCCTTGGACTGCAAGGAGATCCAACCAGTCCATTGTGAAGGAGATCAGCCCTGGGATTTCTTTGGAAGGAATGATTCTAGAGCTGAAACTCCAGTACTTTGGCTACCTCATGCGAAGAGTTGACTCATTGGAAAAGACTCTGATGCTGGGAGGGATTGGGGGCAGGAGGAGAAGGGGACTATGGAGGATGAGATGGCTGGATGGCATCACTGACTCAATGGACGTGAGTCTCAGTGAACTCCAGGAGTTGGTGATGGACAGGGAGGCCTGGCATGCTGCGATTCATGGGGTCGCAAAGAGTCGGATACGACTGAGCGACTGATCAGATCTGATGGGGTTCTCACAGAGAAGGCAATGGCACCCCACTCCAGTACTCTTGCCTGGAGAATCCCAGGGACAGGGGAGCCTGGTGGGCTTCCATCTATGGGGTTGCACAGAGTCAGACACGACTGAAGTGACTTAGCAGTAGCAGTATAGGGTTCTCAAGTACTCATCATTTTTAAGGGAATTTATTTCCAGATCCTCCACTTCTGTATATATTCTACCAGAGAAAGTTCTGGGCTAGAGGCTTCAAGCTGGCTTTTGCTTCGTAATTGTAGTTCTGCTAGCCTTCATAAGAAAGGCGTATCCTGGGCCAATCTGAATCTTACTGTAGTACATCTATTGCCTGGGGCAATTAAAAATACATTTTTTGCCTGGGGCAACACAAAATCCTGGAAGTGACAAAGGGGCAGCATTTCCCTGAGTATCAGTTTCTGGGAAAGATCTTTTAAGTATTAATGTAATGACCTACAACACTCTGAGTTTCAGTACACAATGTAGTGATTTGATATTTCTATATATTACAAAGCAGTCACCACAATAAGTCTAGTACTATCTGTCACCATACAAAGTTATAACAGTGTTACTATGTTCCATATGCTGTGCATTTCATCCCTGTGACTCATTTATTTGGTAACTGGAAGTTTGTACTTAATCTTCCTCACCTATTTCACTCAGCTCCATATTCCCTCCCCTCTAGCAACCACCTGTTTGTATCTATGAGTCTGTTTGTTTTGTTATGTTTCTTCATTTGTTTTGTTTTTTAGATTCCATATGTAAATAAACCATATGGTATTTGTCTTTCTCTGTCGGACATCTCACTTAGAATAATACCCTGCAGGTTTATCTATCCATGTTGTCACAAATGGCAAGATTTCGTTCTTTTGACGGCTGAGAAATATTCCGTTGTATATATACACCACATCTTCTTCAAATGTTCATTTGTCGATGGATATTTAGGTTGCTTCCATATCTCGGCTATTGTAAATAATGCTGCTATGAACATTGGGATGTATATCTTTTTTAATTTATGGGTTTTTCCCAGAAAAATACCTAGAAATGAAATTGCCAGGTTACATGGTAGTTCTAGCTTTAATTTTTTTAAGAACCTCCATCCTGTTTTCTGTAGTGGCTGGATCAATCTCATTCCCACCGATAGTTCATGAAGATTCCCTTTTCTCCACTTTCTCATCAACATTTATTTGTTGTCTCATTGATGATAGCCATTCTGATAGGTGGGAGGTAATATCTCGTTGTGGTTTTGATTCATATTTCCCAATAATCAGTGATGTTGAGCATCTTTTCATGTGTCTGTTGGTCATCCACGTGTTTTCTTCAGAAAAATATCTGTTCAGATCCTCTGTTCATTTTTTATTTGGGTTGTTTATTTTTTTGATGTTGAGTTGTATGAGTTCTTGGTACAATTTGGTTATTAACCCCTTATCAGATATATCATTTGCAACTATCTTCTACCACTCAGTAGGCTGCCTTTTCATTTTGTTGACAGTTATCAGGGAAATATCTTTTCATTATGGGGGACATCATTTATCAAAATCATTTTGAGTGGTATGTGGAAAAGAAATTGTATGAAGACCACCGGCTCAAAACAACACATTATGGTAGCCTCTGGAGGGTTTCCTAGGAGGTCCTGGCCTGGTCTTCTCAATCTCTGGACCTCTGCAACTGGACCTCAATTTTACCAGGAGGGTCAGGTAAATAATTTTTACTTGATTTCTTTTAAAAAATAAGTAACTAATATATTTATTTTGGGCTGCACTGGGTCTTCGTTGCTGCATGCAGGCTTTTTCTAGTTGCAGGAAGTGAGAACTACTCTCTAGTTGCCTTGAGGTGCACAGGCTTCTCACTGCAGGGGCTTCTCTTGTCGCAGAGCATGAGCTCTATGGTGCTTGAGCTTCAGTAGTTGTGGTACACAGACTTAGCTGCCCCGTGGCATGTGAAATCTTCCTGGACCAGGGATTGAACCTGTGTCCCCTGCTTTGGAAGATGGATTCTTAACCACTAGACCACCAGGGAAGCCCTTACACGATTTCTTTTTTTAAAAGCTTATTTATTTAATCTTCACTTGATTTCCTCATAACTTCCAGTGCAGTTGGCAGTCTCCCTCTTCAAACGCATTCTTTCCGGGGCTTTTGCACTGCCATACTCTGATTTACCTTTCTACGTCTACCCTTCATCTTAAGTTTCCTTTTCTAGCACCATCTCTTCCACTACCTTTTCAATTCAGGAGTTCTGCACTTCAGTTATAATCCCTCTTCTCTTTCTGTTTTGTTTCTGTTTCTTGCTGCCTTTGCTTATTTGTATTCCTAGCAATTTATGCTGACAAGTCTTTCTCTGTTGCTTTTCCTTGAAAACAATACTTTAAGGGAATTCCAGTGGGCACTGAGTGATATTCTGCAGACCCATAATCCAGCCCCTAGACCCACTTCCCCTCCTCTTTCTGCTCTTTTCTAAGAGAGTTCCTCTATTAACCACAATTTTCAATACCATCTGCATCCCAACAAATCCAAGATTTCTTATTCTAGCCTAAGATCTTGTTCCCAAATTCCTAAATCCTGTTGCTTATTACACATCTATACCTGAAGGTCCCACAGAATTCATGCTAAAATATCCCGAAAGCCAAACTCATGTTTGTCCCATTAAGAATATCATCTTCTGCTAAGCTTCCTCAACTGAGTCACAGTATTCCATCTGCTTAGTTCATGCCAGAGGCCTGGGAGGCATCCTTGATACCTCCTTAACCTCCTCCACCCCCACTCCAGTACTCTTGCCTGGAAAATCCCATGGACGGAGGAGCCTGGTAGGCTGCAGTCCATGGGGTCGCTAAGAGTCGGACACAACTAAGCGACTTTGCTTTCACTTTTCACTTTCATGCATTGGAGAAGGAAATGGCAACCCACTCCAGTGTTCTTGCCTGGAGAATCCCAGGGATGGGGAGCCTGGTGGGCTGCTGTCTATGGGGTCGCACAGAGTCGGACACGACTGAAGTGACTTAGCAGCAGCAGCAACCTCCTCCATAGCCAATAAACATCCTATTCCTATGGATTACACTTCATGCATGATTTCCCTAAGCCTCCAGACTAGGCTACATACCTCCATTCTATACCCTCACATAGCACCTTTTACTTTATAATACTTATTCAAATTGTAACTACATAATTATTTGTGGAAGTCTCTCCCCTCTTACGTCATAATCTCGGAAAGCACAAGGACCATGCCTGCCTTTTTTCTGACACATGGTAGGATCTCAATAAATACTTGTTGAAAGAAAGACAGTGAAAGTGAAAGTCGCCCAGTAGTGTCCGACATTTTGCGACCCCATGGATTATACAGTCCGTGGAATTCTCTAGGCCAGAATACTGGAGTGGGTAGCCTTTCCCTTCTCCAGGGGGTCTTCCCAACCCAGGGATAGAACCCAGGTCTACTGCATTGCAGGTGGATTCTTTACCATCTGAGCCACAGGGAAAGCCCAAATTTAATATTGTTAATTTAACAAATATGAACACAGATTGTAGTAACTATGCCTGTCTTGGCAACTTAGTGCCTAATGCTATGTGCCCAGTAGGGGGAAGCAGAGTACAGCTAATGGAACGCATCTCATCCTCAGTTGTTGAAAAGGGTGACTGAGGAAATGATTTAAGTTTTCTGAGGCTCTATTTTCTTCCTTGGAAATTAGGGCTAATTCTTCTCCCCACAGGTCAAAAGAGATAAGTAGATATAAAAGGGCTTTAGTGCAAAAAAAAGAGAGTGTTATTGGAGTCAGTTAGGATAAATATTTGTTGAATAACCAGAGACAGAGGAAGAGGATCTGGTTACACTCTGGAACAGATGTGAGCGGAAACTGGACAGTCAGAAGAGATGGAATGAAAGTTCAGGGAAGAGGCTGGCCTGAGTCCAGAGCCAACCGGAGGCAAAGCTGTGAAGTTAACACAGTGTGCTCTTGGCAGGCTCCTATCTCTGCTCTCTGCTCACTGCCTGTGCCCCCTCCCACCTCTGCCCTCTAGCGCCCTATCACTCACTGTGATGTTGCAGCCCATTCTTTCCCTTTCCTCTCATCAAAGCACGTCTGGCCTGTGTCCCAGCCCTTCAGAGGCCTGCGCATTGCCATCCACAACGACAGCCAGTCAACCCGATAAGGGGCCCTGGCTAACACAGTATGGCAAGTAGTGCGTTATTTTATTGCCCCCAGTAATAGGATTTGGACTTTCTTGTTTTAAAAAAAGAAATTAATTAACTAATTTTTTTTTAGGAATTTGACAAAGACACTTGCTTCTTGGAAGAAAAACTATGACAAACCTAGACAGTGTATCAAAAAGCAGAGACATCACTTTGCTGACAAAGGTCATATAGTCAAAGCTATGGTTTTTCCAGCAGTCATGTATGGATGTGAGAGTTGGGCCATAAAGAAGGCTAAGCACCGAAGAATTGATGCTTTCGAACTGTGGTGCTGGAGAAGACTCTTGAGAGTCTCTTGGACAGCAAGGAGATCAAACCAGTCAATCCTAAAAGAAATCAACGCTGAATACTCATTGGAGGGATGGATGGCCAATACTTTGGCCACCTGATGTGAAGATCCGAGTTATTGGAAAAGACCCCAATGCTGGGAAAGATTGAGGACAGGAGGAGAAGCGGGTGACAGAGGATGAGATGGTAGGATGTCATCATCGACTCAATGGACATGAATTTGCGCAAACTCCAGGAGATAGTAGACAGGGAAGCCTGGAGTGCTGCAGTCCATGGGGTTGCAAAGAGTTGAACACAACTGAGCGATTAAACAACAACTCAAAAAGAATACATTCTAGGGACTTCCCTGGCAGTCCAGTGGTTAAGATTTCATGCTTCCAATGCAGGGGGCATAGGTATGATCACTGGTCAAGGAGTTAAGATCCTACATGCTTCTCAGACAAAAATTAAAAAAAAAAAGAATAAATTCCAATGATGAAGCTTTAGGTTCTGTGGAATAAGAAAAAATGGAAAGTTAACAAGGATTAAGGCAGTCCTACAGAGTATGAGGTGGTTGGATAACATCATTGACTCAATGAACATGAGTGAGCAAGCTCTGGAAGGTGGTGAAGGACAAGGAAGCCTGGCGTTCTGCAGTCCATGGGGTTGCAAAGAGTCGGACACAACTGAGCGACTGAACAACAAATCTTGGTCTCAAGAGAAATAATTATACAAATACAGAATCTGCTAGATGTGCCTTGATAGCAACATGAAGAGAAAATCTCCTTTAAAAATTCATAAAGATATACATCCATCCATTCTTATAATAAATGTATATGTATCCATATATACAACTTAATTGTAGTTATTATCAGTACAGTTGACTTTTGGTGTATAGTTATGTGAGTTTTGACAAATGCACCATCATGCAACCAACCACTACAGTAAAAATACAAAATGGTTCATCATTCCCTAAAAATGTCCATGTATTGCGACTACCCTGGTGGTCCAGTGGTTAAGACGCCAAGCTTCCACTGCAGCGGGGCCCGGGTTAGATCCCTGATTGGGGAACTAAGACCTGAATTCCACATTTGTTGTTCAGTCGCTCAGTCGTGTCCAACTCTTTATGATCCCATGGATGGCAGCACACCAGGCTTCCCTGTCCTTCACTGAAGATTGTTGAGATTTCTGAAATATCTGAGGTCGTTGAGATTTCTCCCAGCAATCCTGATTCCAGCTTGTGATGCATCCAATTAATAAATACATAAAATAAAAATATCTTTAAAAAAAAAAAGGGTCCATGTATTAACCCTTTGTAGTCCAAACTGTCTCCCACCCTTAAGCCCTGATCACACTGATGGTGTCTCTAGCCCTATAGTCCAATTTATCAAGTTTTCCTTTAATGAATTTTGTTTTAATTTTGCATTTAAGAATTCTGTCTAAGGTGACAAAGGTTTTTCTCCCTTACTTTCTTCTAAAAGTCTCACAGGTTTTCATTTAGGTCCAAGATTCATTGCAACTAAATTTAAAAAATAGAAAGTGTAAAATACAGGTCAGGTTCACATGTTTACATAAGAATGTCCAGTTACTCTAGCATCACTTGCTGAAAAGGTAATCTTTCCCATCACACTTTTGTAAAAACATCAATTGACTGGATTTGTGTCAGTCTGTCTCTGGACTCCCTATTCTGTTCTATCGATCTATGCATCTATCCTTTTGCCAGACTATGCTACGTTTATCAACGTAGTGGTATTTCTCCACCACTGTTCTACTTTCCCAAAATTGTTTTAGCTTTCTAGTTTATTTGCTTTTCCGTATAAATTTTAAAATCAGCTTATTGATATTTACAAAAACTCCTGCTGGGATTTTGACTGGGATTGTGTTGAGTCTGTATGTCAATTGGGGAACTATTGACGCCTTAACAAAATTGAGGCTTCCGATCAATGAACGTGTTGTATTGCTTTGATTTCCTTCACTGATGTGTTTTCCAGCATAAAGAGCCACCATATATTTTGTTGTATTTATCCTTAAGACTTTCATTGTTTTGGTGCAACTGAAAATTATTATTTACTTAAACTTGTTGGGACTTTCCTGGTGGTCCAGTGGCTAAGACCCCACACTCCCAATGCAGGGGGACTGAGTTCAATCCCTGGTCAGGGAACTAGATCCCACACACCATAACTAAGAAGATCCTACATGCCCCAGCGAAGACTGAAGATCCGGAGTGCCGCAACTAAGACAAGGTGCAGCCAAATAAATATTTTTAAAAATAAAATAAATTAGTTTTCCAATTGCCAGTATATAGACATATAATTAATTTTTTAAAATTTTATTTATTTAGGCTGTGCCATGTCTTATTAATAGTTGTGGCATTCAGGATCTTCAGTTTTGGCATATACACTCTTAGTTGTAGCATGTGGGATCTAGTTCCCTGACCAGGGATCGAACCTAGGGCCCCTGCATCTGGAGCTCAGAGCATCAGCCACTGGACCACCAGGGAAGTCCAACATATAACTGATTTTTATACTATGACTTTGTATCCTGTGACTTTGCCAAATTCATTAATTAGTTTTAGGAACTTTTTTTTTTTTTTTGGTAGATTTAATAGAATTTTCCATATAGACAATTATGTTGGCTATTAATAGAGACAATTTCATTTCTTCCTTCCCAATCCATATGTCTTTTTTCCTCCTTGCCTTGTTGCATTAGAATTTCCTGGATAATATTGAATAGGCAAGAGTGAATATTGCGTTCTCAGTCTTAGGGAGAAGTCATTCAGTCTTTAAGGATGATGCACTTTTGCTGAATGTCCTTCTTTTAGGTTAGGGAAGTTTCCTTCTTTCCAGGGCCGGCTGATCCAGGGTATTCGAAGGGGAGACAGCGTCGGCGACCTATTCAAATGGTAATTAGAGATATAAAGAGTAATAGAATGAGGATAGCTCAGTAGGAAAATTCAGTGGAGAAAAGAGGCTGAGAAGCTTGGTTTACGCAGAAAATCAATATATGCCCGTGACACCAGGTTAGCTCTGACCACGGAGGCCGCAGGCGCTCTCTCGAATAGCGGAAGGTGCCCCACCTTAGACACCTT
The DNA here is from genome assembly GCF_027580195.1 of Bos mutus. Classification (NCBI taxonomy): domain Eukaryota; kingdom Metazoa; phylum Chordata; class Mammalia; order Artiodactyla; family Bovidae; genus Bos; species Bos mutus. The sequence continues at coordinate 48,802,994 of NC_091629.1, read as the reverse complement.
CTCGAGTGGGTCTTAGAAGCCCAGGCAAATAAATGGTCGCAGAGGATATCCGCGCTCCAGATGGAGACTTCAGCCGGAAGTTAAAGGGAAGAATGACATGGGGAGACCAAGCGTTGGTGAGCAAGGCCCGTAGCTTTATTTTTAACAGGGGCTTATATACCCTAAGTTACACATAGAGGATAATAGGGGATGCAAAGTCAGCAGTTTTTGACCCTTATCAAAAACCAGGGTTTCTTTCCTGCAAATTTATCGTATACAAATGGTTTAGGTGATTTACATCATCTTCTGGCCAGAAGGCCTATTAACATTTTATGACTCTTGACAAGGACTTATCAACAAAGACTTATTTTCTCTAAGAGTAATTATTTTAAGGTTTGGCGCCATCTTCCGAAGATAAAATTGCATTCCTATAGGGTGGATGTGTAATGGGTTTACAACAAAGAAAAGAATTTATTACCTTAAGGGTCTAAAGTTACTAACACCAAGGCCACTACTTATTTTTTCTACATACCAACTATTAATTAATACACATTCAAGGATACAATTCAGGGGATGTGAAAACTTGGCAACAAGCATTGGCTCATCAATGAAATCCTTTACTAGTTTATTCTGACAGTTTCTAACTCTCTGAGAGGCTCTAAGCTATTTGAATATCTTAAGCTTCCCGTGCCTCTCGAGGCTGGGAGACTGTAAACAATCGTATGCATAGCTGTAGGAGTCCGGGTAAACTTGTCAGGCGAGTTAGAGAGCCATCTGAGGGGTTTGGATTTAAACACTCCTAATTGCCCAGGAACTTTATTAATTGGAGCTGTAAGTTAAGTCTTTGACAGACAGAGCGAGATGGTGGTGGGGGACAGCCCCCAGTAAAGTCAGAGGTGAGAGCACAAAGCAATAAAGTAGGCAGACTCTGGTTTTTTGGGGGAAGATGCTCGAGAATATCCAGGGGGACTCCTGGGGCTCGATCCCGCCTTTGTATGCCGAGCCTCCTTCCTCGTGACCTTTGTCACGAGTGGAATGCCTCACCGGCTCCCGGCACCTTCTATTCCTAGTTTGTTGTGAGATTTTATGATAAATAGACGTTGAATTCTGTTACTGCTTCCCATCAGTTGAGATTAACATGTGTTTTTTTCTGTTTTAGTCCGTCACTATGGTAGTGGGTGGAGAAGGCAATGGCAACCCAATCCAGTACTCTTGCCTGGAAAATCCCATGGGTGGAGGAGCCTGGTAGGCTGCAGTCCATGGGGTCGCGAAGAGTTGGAGACGACTGAGCGACTTCACTTTCACTTTTCACTTTCATGCATTGGAGAAGGAAATGGCAACCCACTCCAGTATGTTGCCTGGAGAATCCCAGGGACAGGGGAGCCTGGTGGGCTGCCGTCTATGGGGTTGCACAGAGTCGGACACGACTGAAGCGACTTAACAGCATGATAGTGGGTAAAGAATCCGCCTGCAGTGCGGGAGACCTGAGTTCGATCCCTGGGTCAGGCAGATCCCCTGGAGAAGGAAATGACAAACCACTCCAGTATTCTTGCCTGGGGAATCCCATGGACAGAGGAGCCTGGTGGGCTACAGTCCATGGGGTCGCAAGAGTTGGACATGACTTAGCAACTAAGTCACCATGGTGAATTACATTAATTTATTTTTGGATGGTGTATCAGCATTGAATTACCTTGAGTAAACTCCGATTTTTAGTGAATTATTATCCTTTTTATATGTTTCTGGATATGATTTGCTAATAGTCTGTTGAGAGCTTTTGGTCTATGTTCTTGTGGAATGTTGGTCTGTAGTTTCCCTGTAATGTCTTTTTTTGTTTGTTTTTATCATTTTGGGGTCAGGATAATGCCGGCCTCATAAAATGAGTTGCACAGTGTCCCTTCTGTTCTATTTTCTGGGAGGGTATTTTGTGTAGAACTCTACCACTTTGTCTACTAAACACTTCCTCAAGTGTTTGGTAGAATTTGCCAGTGAAACCATCTGGATCTGGTATTTTCTTTGTCTGTGAATTCAATTTTCTTAAATATTGTCCCACAGTTCCCCAAACTGTTTTCTCCTCTGTGATGTTTTTTATTAAAAAATTAATTAATTAATTAATTTATTTTTGGCTGTGCTGGGTCTTCGTTGCTGCGCGTGGGTTTTCTCTAGTTGTGGCGCACAGGCTTCTCGTTGCAGTGGCCTTTCTTGCTGTGGAACACGGGCTCTAGGGCATGAGGGCTTCAGTAGTCATGGTGCCTGGGGTTAGTTTCCCCGCTGCCCGTGAGATCTTCCCGGACCAGGGACTGAACTGGTGTCCCCTGCATTGGCAGGTGGATTCTTAACCACTGGACCACCAGGGAAGCCCCATATTGTGCCTTTAACTTGCATTTCTTAGAGTCACTTTTTTATTCCTCTATTTCTCTCATGTCGCATCCAATCTGTCAGTAAGTTCTGCCACCTCTATCTTCATAGTATGTCCAACATCCAAGTACTTTCACCATCTCTCTTCACACCCTGGTCCACGGCACCATCGTTATTCACCCATATTATTAGCATAGCTTCGTAACAAAGAGTGTATGTGTCCGTGGGGCTCCCTGAGTGTGTCTCTGCTCCTTGAGCTCTATCTTCACCATGGTAGCCACAGTGACACTCTTCAAACAAAGTCAGATCACATTACTCCTCTTCTCAAAAGCCTCCAATGGCATCCCATCTCACTCAGAATTAAAAAAAAAATCAAAGTAGTTATAATTGGCCTCCAAGGCTCTTCGTGATCCTGCTTCTTCTTTTCTCCTTGGCAATATCCCCCGCTCCCCAGATAAACACACTTCCTTATTGCTCAAATAAATGAAACTTAGCCCTCAGGACTTTGGCAGTTGCTCTGTCTACTCAGATTAGATTGTTGCTCCCACAGCCATGTGATGGTTCGTTCTCTTCCTTCAGATCTCAGCTCAACAGTCAGATTTTAGAGGTCTGTCCTGACTGTGCTATACGAAACAGCAGCTCGTCACTGCGGCACTCCTTATCCCTTTATTACTGCCCCTTACCTCCTCTACTGTTTCTTTTGTAAATTAATTTTTATTGGAGTATAGTTGCTTTACAATGGTGTGTTAGTTTCTGCTGCTGCTGCTAAGTCGCTTCAGTCATGTCCGACTCTGCGACCCCATAGACGGCAGCCCACCAGGCTCCCCCGTCCCTGGGATTCTTCAGGAAAGAACACTGGAGTGGGTTGCCATTTCCTTCACCAATGCAGGAAAGTGAAAAGTCAAAGTGAAGTCGCTTAGTCATGCCCGACTCTTCACGACCCCATGGACTGCAGCCCGCCAGGCTCCTCTGTCCATGGGATTTTCCAGGCAAAGATACTGGAGTGGGGTGCCATTGCCTTCTCTGGTATTAGTTTCTACTGTACAGCAAAGTGAATTAGCCATACGTGTATAAAAATCCCTTCCCTTTTGGACTTCCTTCTCATTTAGGTCACCACAGTGCATTAAGTAGAGTTCCCTGTGCTACACAATATGTTCTCATTAGTTATCTATTTTGTATACAATATCAGTAATGTATATATGTCAATCCCAATCTCCCAATTCCTCCTACCAGCCCCCCTTCCCCACTTAGTATCCATATATTTGTTCTCTACATCTATGTTCTTTTACTTTTCTACCTAGCAGTCGACAGTAAGTTCTACAGGACAGGGACTTGGTTTTGTTCTCTATTATAGTCCCAGCTCTTCAAATAGTGTCTAAAACATAGTAGGCACGCTATGTCTTTTTGGAATAAATTCACATAAATTGACAGGTTGTGGTAAATTCAGAAAAATAACACCAGTATACTAAAAAGCCACGTCATCTAAGAAACCCTTGAGGGAACCAGAGATGTTTAACTTAGAGAAGATTTGGGGGAATAGGATCACTATGCAGGGCTGCCACATGTGATTTTGGAGATCAGAATTTAGACCTGACCTGTTTGAATACTTTTAGTGACAGGGAGCTCCCTGCTTTGTGAGGCTGCCAGTTCTGTCATTGGAGTGCTCTGCTAGAAAGTTATACTGAAGTGACATTTATTCCTCTTATTCATTAATCTGTTCTCTGTGTTAGTTGCTCAGTCATGTTCAACTCTTGGCGACCCTATGGACTATAGCCTGCCAGGCTCCTCTGTTCATGGAATTCTCCAGGCAAGAATACTGGAGTGAATTGTTATTTCCTTTTCCAGGGGATTGTCCCGACCCAGGGATTGAACCTCAGTCTCCTGCTTTGTAGGCAGATTCTTTATCTTCTGAGCTACCAGGGAAGTTCTAAAATCTGTTCTCTAGAGCTCCACAGATCAAATATCCTTCCCTCTTCACCTGTTACTGGATGGAATGAGATACCAAGGGAGGGAATTCCTGGAAGTCCAGTGGTTAGGACTCCAAGGTCTCACTGCCAAGAGCCCTGGTTCAATCCCTGATTGGGGAACTAAGAATCCACATGCTTCAAGGTTCAGCAAAACACACACACACACACACACACACACACACAAAGAATAAGAAAGAAAGAGAGAGAGACCAATGGATATGCCTGAGGAAATTAAAAAACAAAAGAAAAAAAGTGACAGGATTTCTGTTTCGTAGAAAGGAATCTATGCTAAGTCGTTTCAATTGTGCCTGACTCTTTGCAAACCCATGGACTGTAACCCACCAGGCTCCTCTGTCCATGGGGTTCTCCAGGCAAGAATAATCGAGTGAATTGCCATGCACTCCTCCAGGGGATCTTCCCAAACCCAGGGATAGAACCCACATCTCTTATGTCTCTTGCACTGGCAGGCGGGTTCTTTACCACTAGCACTGCCTGGGAAGTACATACACACACAGAATTGTTGCTTGTTTATTTTGGTGGAAAGGGCTTCTGAGAGGAAAGAGAAGGAAGGGAGATGAGTTGATGGCTCGGGAGTGGAATCTAGGGGAAAAGGACAGAAATATCTGCAGGAGAATTTGATTAAGTGTCTGCTGATGGCATGATGATTGTTTTTACCAGGCTCTCCATTAAGTAATCAGTAAAATATCCCTGCACTGTAGAATTGAATCTATTTGAGGAGGGAATATACAGAAATCTTGAGTCTGGTGAGTGTGGAGCGAGGCTGAAGCTGCTCAGAAGAGGGCTATCACATGTAGGTTTACATACACCAGTCCTTCAGCTGTAGGAGGGGATATCAGAGGAAGTAGAGTTTTGGATTATGAACACTGCAAGTGAGAATAATAACATCTGCCAGGAAATGGGAATAGTAACATCCATCAGGAAATGAGAATAATAACATCTACCAGGAAATGAGGATAATACCTGCCCTTCTTTCCTAATAAACTTGTTTGGCAGATCAACAAAAATTTTAAAGAGATAACAGAATAAAAATGTTTCTGTAATGATAAAACTGTATACAAAAGGGATTAGTATTACTATTAACTAAGCAGAAGACTTGGAGAAGGAAATGGCAACCCACTCCAGTATTCTTGCCTGGAGAATCCCAGGGATGGGGAAGCCTGGTAGGCTGCCGTCTATGGGGTCGCACAGAGTCGGACATGACTGAAGTGTCTTAGCAGCAGCAGCAAGTAGAAGACTGGATGACATAACCTCATTTCTCAAAAAAATTCAATTTATTCATTCATCTAGCCATTTGTTGTCTTTCTTCTAAATTCCTGGCACTGTTACTAAGTTACTAAGACTACAAGGATGAACAACCCTGTTTGATTTCCCTAGAGGAGGAACTAATTAACTACTGCCTGTAGAATTAAGTATAACTTCTTAGCATGGCATTCTTTCCTTCTTTCTTTTTTAAATTGGCTTTGCTGCCCAGCATTCGACAAGGGATTGAACCTGAGTCCCCTGCAGTGGAAACACAGATTTTTAACCAATGGGCCACCATGGAATGTCCCCAGCATGGAGCTCTTAATCTGGTACTTAAATGACCCATTTTATGTCCCAAGACATTTATATAGACTATATTCAGAGCAGCCAGATCAGACCAGTTATTATTTCCCAAAGATATGGTGCTCCTTCACCCTGTTTGCCTTTATGCTATCATATCCATCCAAAATCCACTCATTATTCATTCATCAAACAATCATATATTGGATTCTGTTGTCTCAGAGGCCTCTTATGCTTTCTTCATTTTGTTTTTTCATTCTTTTTTCAATGTTTTGTTCTGTGGCACAGATTTCCACTATTCTATCTTCCGGGTTACTTATCTGTTCTTGGAAGTGAAAGTGAAAGTTTCTTAGTCATGTCCGACTCTTTGTGACCCCATGGACTGTCCAAGTCTACGGAATTCTCCAGGCCAGAGTATTGGAGTGGGTAGCTGTTCCCTTCTGCAGGGGATCTTCCCAACCCAGAGATCAAACCCAGGTCTCCCACATTGCAGGTGGATTCTTTACCAGCTGAGCCACAAGGGAAGCCCAAATCTGTTCTTACGCCTCAGTTATCCTGCCATTGATTCCTTCTAGTGTGTTGTTCATCTCTGTTTGTTTGTTCTTTAGTTCTTTTAGGTCTTTGGTAAATGTTTTTTGCATCTTCTCCGTTCTTTTCCCGAGATCCTGGATCATCTTTACTAACATTATTCTGAATTCTTTTTCTGGAAGGTTGCATATCTCCACTTGTTCAAGATGGTGCACTAGAAGGATGTGTGCTCATCTCCTCCTGGGAGAGCACCAAAATTGCAACTAGCTGCTGAACAACCATTGATAGGAGGACACTGGAACCCACCAAAAAAAGATACCGCATGTCCAAAGACAAAGAAGAAGCTGCAATGGGATGGTAGGAGGGGCACAATCATAATAAAATAAAATCCCATACCCTCCAGGAGAATAATAATATCAAAGACATTTTTCCACTGTTGAGAAGGTTCTGAGCCCCATGTCAGCCTTTCCATCCTGGGGATCCAGCAAAGAGACTGGGAATCCCCAGGGAATCTGACTTTGAAGGCCAGCAGGATTTGATTACAGGACTTCCACAGGACTGGGGGAAACAGAGACTCCAGTCTTGGAGGGCACAAATAAAATCTTGCGTGTACCAAGACTCAGGGGAAAGGAGCACTGATCCCACAGGAGACTGAACCAGACCTGCCTGCTAGCTTGATTAGCCCCCATTTGTTTATTTTTACTTTTATTTCTGTTGCCTTGGGAGACTGACCTAAGAAAACATTGCTACAATTTATGTCAGAGAATGTTTTGCCTATGTCTCCTTACAGAAGTTTTATGGTGTCTTTTCTTATATTTGAGTCTTCAAACCATTTAAGTTTATTTTTGTGTATGGCATGAGGAAATACTCTAATTTCATTTATTTACATGCAGCAGACCAGCTTTGCCAACACCACTTACTGAAGAAATTGCCTTTTCCCCATTGGATAGTCTTGCCTCCTTTGTCAAAGGTTATTGACCACAGGTGAGTGGCTTTATTTCTGGGTTCTCTATTCTGTTCGATTTATCCATAAAACCATACATATTGAATTAAATTAAAAGGAGGGAGAAGACTGTAAGCCAAACTACCCAGAAGGAGGCTTTGAGAATATATGAGGGCATTACTTGTTTAAATTTATTCCAGATTTGTTTACTTACTGTGTAAACTCAAATTGGGCCTTCAGTAGGCTGTCTACTGATGGGTAGGCCTAAGCCAAACATTCTGTGGTTGTTCCAGGAAGAAGAATGGGATTTCTAGAACTCTTACAGTTCCCAAATACCAGCTGTCTGGACTTAGGAACTTAAAATTCTAGTTATCAGACTTGGAAAGTAACTCAGAAATTTAAGTTCCCTTTTGGCAGAGTATGACTTAGCTAAGGACACATAGCTATGAACAAATATTCACATGTATAAGCATAGGCCACAAAGTGAAGTGAAGTCACTCAGTCATGTCCGACTCTTTGCGACCCCATGGACACTAGGCTCCTCCATCCATGGGATTTTCTGGGCAAGAGTACTGGAGTGGGTTGCCATTTCCTTCTCCAGGGAACTTCCTGACCCAGGGATCGAACCCAGATCTTCCACATTATAGACAGATGCTTTACCATCTGAGCCACCAGGGAAGTCAAACCTTCTAGTAACTCTTTACTGTGTAGAACTTTCTAGAAATGAGAATCATATCATCTCCCTAGAAGGTCAGAGTTACTCATCCCACTGTTTTTCAGATGCTTTACCTCTCCTTCTTCAGGATGTGAACAAGAACTTTCAAAAAAACCTGCAAGTAATCCCATTACCTCTACAACTTATGACTCCTGTACCTCTCACAGCATGGTAAAGGAGCACTAACAAAGGATCAAAAGTCAGAAGTCCTAAGTTCTGGTGTCAGTGTTCATACCAGATAACTGTGGAACCTCGGACAAGCTGCTTAGTCTGTCCCAGCTTTAGTTTTTCCATCAGGTCAAGAGTATATGACCTGATGAGAGTATATGGTGTAGGAATGCAAGAGATTTCAGTGCATTAATTTTGTGTCTTGGAACCTTACCAAATTCACTGATTAGCACTGCCATTTCTGGTGGCATCTTTAGGATTTTCTACATATAGTATCATGTCACTTGCAAATAGTGATTGCTTTACTTCTTTTCCAGTTTGGATTTCTTTTATTTCTTTATCTTCTCTGATTTCTGTGCTAGGACTTCCAAAACTATGTTGAATAATTGTGGCAAGAGTGGACATTCTTGTCTTGCTCCTGATCTTAGAGGAAATACTTTCAGTTTTTCACCATTGAAAATTATATTTTCTGTGTATTTTCAATATATGGCCTTTATTATGTTGAGGTAGTTTCCCTCTATGTCCACTTTCTGGAGACCTTTTATCATAAATGGTGTTGAATTTTGTCAAAAGCTTTTTCTGCATCTATTGAGATGACTGTATGGTTTTTATTCTTCAATTTGTTAACATGGTGTATCATATTGATTGATTTGCGTATACTGAAGAATCCTTGCATCCTTGGGATAAATCCCACTTGATCATGGTGTATGATCTTTTTGATGTATTGTTAGATTCTGGTTGCTATTATTTTGTTGAGGATTTTTGCTTCTATGTTCATCAATGATACTGGTGTGTAATTTTCTCTTTTTGTGTGTGTGTGATATCATTGTCTGGTTTTGGTATCAGGGTGATGGTGACCTTGTAAAATGAGCTTGGGAGTTTTCTTCTGTAGTTTCTTGGAAGATTTTGAGAAGGATGGGTGTTAGTTCTTCTCTAAATGTTTGATAGAATTTGCCTGTGAAGCCATTTGGTCCTGGACTTTTATTTGTTGGAAGGTTTTTAATCACAGTCTCAATTTCATTATTTGTGATTGGTCTGTCCATATTTTCCATTTCTTTGTGGTTCAGTCCTAGAAGCTTATGCCTTTCTAAGAATTTGTCAATTTCTTCCAGGTGATCCATTCTATTGACATATAGTTGCTTGTAGTAGCCTCTTATGACCCTTTGTGTTTCTGTGGTGTCAGTTGTAATTTCTCCTTTTTCATTTCTAATTTTATTGATTTGGGTCCTCTCTCTCTTTTTTTTTTTTTCTTGATGAATCTGGCTAAAAGTTTATCTATTTTGTTTATCTTCTCATAGAACCAGTTTTGGTTTCACTGATCTTTGCTACTTTTCTTTGTTTCTATTTCATTTATTTCTGCTCTGATTTTTATGATTTATTTCCTTCTACTAATTTCATTTGGATACACTAGCAATAAAAGACCAGAAAAAGAAATTAAACTGTAAGATACTGATGAAAGAAATCAAAAATGACACAGATTAAGAGAAGTACTATGTTGGTGGATTGGAAGAATCAATATTGTGAAAATGGCTATACTACCCAAAACAACCTAGAGATTCAATGCCATCCCTATCAAATTGCCAATGACATTTTTCAGAAAATTAGAACAAAAAAAACTTACGATTTGTATGGAAACACAAAAGACCCTGAATAGCCAAAGCAATCTTGAGGAAGAAAAACAGAGCTGGAGGAATAAGGCTCCCTAATTTCAGACAATACTAAATAGCTACAGTACTGGCACAAAAACAAAAATATAGTTCAATGGAACAGGACAGAAAGCTCAGCGATAAACCCACACACCTATGATCACTTAATCTATGACAAAGCAGACAAGAATATATAATGGAGAAAAGACAGTCTCTTCAATAAGCACTTCTGGAAAACTGGACAACTATATGTAAAGAAAGAAATTAGAATACTTCCTAACATCATAACAAAAACTCAAAATGGGTTAAAGACTTAAATGTAAGGCTGGACACTACAAAAACTTCCAGAGGAAAACATAGGCAGAACACTCTGACATAAATTGCAGCAAGATCTTTTTTGACCCACCACCTAGAACAATGAAAATAAAAATAAATAAATGGGACGTAATTAAACTTAAAAGCTTTTGCATAGCAAAAGAAACCATAAACAAGATGAAAAGACAACCCTCAGAACAGGAGAACATATTTGCAAACAAAGCAACTGATAAGGGATTAATCTCCAAAATATACAAATTAGCTCATGCAGCTCAATGCCAAAAATAACAAGCAACTCAGTCAAAAAACAGGCTGAAGGGACTTCCTCGGTGGTCCAGTGGCTAAGACTTTGAGCTCCCAATGCAGGGGGCTCAGGTTCAATCCATGATCAGGAAACTACATCCCACATGCCACAACTAAAGATCTAACAACTAAGACCTGGAGCAGTCAAATAAATAAATAAATTTAAAAAAAAAAAAAAAATGGGCTGAAGACCTAAACAGACATTTCTCCAAAGAAGACTTACAGATAGAAAGAGGCCCATATTTCTGTTTTTGTGCCAGTACCATGCTATCTTGACTGCAGAAACTCAGTCCCATATTCAGGCTGCATTTCTACGTCTAGTTCTCTTGCTATTTCCACACCATCTGCAGTTGCTTTCTTTGCTGAAGTCTTGAACTTTTCAAAGTCACCTGTGAGGGTTGGAATCAACTTCTTCCAAATTTCTGTTAATGTTGCTATTTGACCCCTTAATATACATGTTTTTTTTTTTTTTTGACTGTGCCAAATGGCATGTGGAATCTTAGTTTCCAGACCAGGGGTTGAACCCCACCCCCTGCACCGGAAGTGCAGATTCTTAACCACCGGACTGCCAGAAAAGTCTAGCGTTGTCTTAAATGTCTTTAATGGCATCTAGAATGGTGACTTTTTTCTAGAAGGTTATGAATTGACTTAGCCCAGATCCATCAGAGAAATCACCACTATGGCAACTATAGGCTTATGGAAAATATTTCTTAAATAAAGAAAGTTGAGGTTGAAATGACTCCTTGATCCATGGGCTACAGAATAGATGTTGTGTCAGCAGGTATGAAAATAACATTAACCTCATTGTCTATCTTCAGCTGAGCTCTTGGGTGACCAGTTGCATTAATGAGCAGTAATATTCTGAAAGGAATCTTTTTAAAATTTTTATTCCAAAGAAGTGGGTCTCAACAGTGGGCTTAAAATATTCATCAAGCTCTGTTGTAAACAGATGTGCTGTCATCCAAGCTTTGTTGTTCCATTTATAGAGCATAGGCAAAGTAGATTTAGCATAGTCTTAAGGGCCCTAAGATTTTCAGGATAGTAAATGACCATTGGCTTCAACTTAAAGTACCAGGTGCATTAACCCCTAACAAGAGAGTCAGCCTGCCTTCTGAATCTTTAAAGCCAGGTATTGACTTCTCTTCTCTAGCTATGAAAATCCTAGATGGCATCTTCCAATAAAAGGGTGTTTCTTTTACATGGAAAATCTGTTGTTCAGTGTGTACTGCTTTGTCTATGTCTATGGAATTCTCCAGGCAGGAATATTGGAGTGGGTTGCCATTTCCTACTCCAGGGGATCTTCCTGACCCAGGGATAGAACTAGTGTCTCTTGTGTCTTCTGCAGTGACAGGCAGATTCTTTACCACTAGTGCCACCGGGGAAGCCCACTTGTTTAGTGTGACCACCTTCATTACTTGGTAATTTGCTGCAACTTGTACATCAGCCCTGAATATTCACTGGAAGGACTGATGCTGAAGCTGAAGCTCCACTACTTTGGCCATCTGATGTGAAGAGCCAACTCGGAAAAGACCCTGATGCTGGGAAAGATTGAAGGCAGGAGGAGAAGGGGATGACAGAGCTCCGGGAGATGGTGAAGGACAGGGAAGCCTGGCATGCTGTGGTCCATGGAGTCACAAAGAGCTACTGAACAACAGCTACATCAGCGTTTTTGCTTTACCTTGCACTTTATGTTGCAGAGATGGCTTCTCTCCTCAACCTCAGGAACTACATTTGCTAGCTTCAAACTTTTCTTCTGTAGCTTCCTCACCTCTCTCAGGCGTCATAGAATTGAAGAGTCAAAGTGAAAATGAAATTTGCTCAGTGGTGTCCGACTCTTTGTGACCCCATTGACTATACAGTCCATGGAATTCTCCAGGCCAGAATACTGGAGTGGGTAGTCTTTCCCTTCTCCAGGGGATCTTTCCAACCCAGGGATTGAACCCAGGTCTTCCTATTGCAGGCAGATTCTTTACCAGCCGAGCCACCAGGGAAGCAAGTTAGGGCCTTATTCTGGATGAAACTTTGACGTAGGGAATGTTGTAGCTTGTTTGATCCTCTCTCCAGACCAACCTTTCTCCATATCAGCAATAAGGCTGTTTCACTTCCTTATCATTCATGAGCTACTGAAGTAGAGTTTTTAATTTCCATTAAGAACTTTTCCTTTGTAATCACAACTTAGTTAACTTTTTGGTACAAGAGGTCTAGCTTTCAGCCTATTTTGGCTTTCAATATGCCTTTCTCACTAACCTTAATAATTTCTAACTTTTGATTTAATGTGAGAGATGTACAACTTTTCCTTTCATGTAACACTTAGAAGCCATTGTAGGATTATTATTGGCCTAATTTCAATACTGTTGTGTCTCAGGGAATAGAGAGGCCCAAGGAAAGGGAGTGAGACAGAGGAACGGTCAGTTGGTGGAGCATTCAGAACACACACACACATTTAATAAGTTTGCCATCCTACATAAGCAGAGTTCATGGAGCCCCCAAACAATTACAACAATAACATCAAAGATCAGTGATCACAGATCACCATAACAGATGTAATAATGATGAAAAAGTTGAATTGTGAGAATTAACAAAAATGTGACACAAAGACAGGAGGTAAGCAAATGCTGTTGGAAAAATGCCTCTGGTAGACTTAATCAATGCAGGGTTGCCACAAACCTTCAGTTTGTAAAAAACTGCAATATGTAAAAGAGATAGGTAGTGGGAAGTTGCTGTATAAAACAACTCCCAGTCTGGTGCTCTGTGAAGACCTAGAGGGGTGGGGTGGGGGATGGGAGAGATGCTCAAGAGGGAAGGGATATATGTATCCTTATGGCTGATACACGTTGTTGTACGGCAGAAACCAACACAATATTGTAAAGCAATTATACTCCCATTAAAAAAAAAAGAATACCAAAAAATAAATAAATAAACACAAACCCACAACTCTGCAACATCTGCGAGGTGTAATAAAGAAAACACAATAAAACAAGGTACACCTGCATTGAGATATAACTCACACACCATGAAATTCATCCATTTAAAGAATGCAATTCAGTGTTTTCTCTATCTTGGGCAACTATCATCACAGTCCAAGTTTAGAGTATTTTCATTACCCCAGAAAGTAACCCTGTATCCTTTAGCAGTCACTTTCTCTCAACACCTCCTCCTCCCAACACTAAGCACCACCAATATATTTTCTCTATCTATGGATTTCCCATTCTGGACATTTCAGGTAAATGGAATCATGCAAGGTGTGTTTCTTTGTGACTGGCTGCTTCTTTCATTTATCATAATGTTTTCAAGGCTTATCCATGTTGCAGCACGTATCAGTACTTCATTCATGTTTATGGCGATGCAATATTCTGTTGTAGAAACACACCACAGTTTGTTTATCCATTCATCAACTGATAGATATTTGGATTGTTTCCACACCCTTTGACTGTTATGAACAATACTGCTATGAACATTTATGTAGAAGCATTTGTGTAGACATATTTTCAATTCTCTTGAGTACATTCCAGGAATGGAATTGCTGAGTCAACTGAAAAGTATGTTTAACTCTTTGGGAACTGCCAAATGTCTTCCAAAGTAGGTGTGCCATTTTATATTCCCAACAGCAGTGTCTGAGGGTTCCACTTTCTCCACATTCTCACCAATACTGGTTTATTGTCTGTCATTAAATTTTAGCCATTCTTGATGGTGTGAAATGGTATCTCAGTATAGTCTCAATTTGCATTTCCAACATGGGTTTGGGTGAACTCCGGGAGTTGGTGATGGACAGGGAGGCCTGGTGTGCTGTGGTTCATGGGGTCACAAAGAGTCCGACACGACTGAGTGACTGAACTGAACTGAATGACTAATGATGTTGAACATCTTTTCATGTACTTTTGACCACTGGCATATATTCTTTAAGAAATGCCTATTCAAGTTTTTTGCCTGTTTTTATATTGGATTATCTTTTTATTTTTGTGTTGTAAGAGCTCTTTATATATTCTCAATACTAGATCCTTGTTAGATATACGATTTACAAATATGTTCCTCTATTCTGTGGGATACGTTTTCATTTTATTGATAGTGTGTTGTGAAGCACCAAAGTATTTTATTTTGATGAAGTGCAATTTATCTATTTTCTTCCTTTGTTGCTTGTACGTTTTGTATTATAGCTAAGAAATCAGCACCCAATCTTAGGCCGATATTTATACTTACATTTTCTTCTAAGGGTTTCATGGCTTATATTTAGTACTTTGATCCATTTTGAGTTAATTTGTGTTTTTAGCATAAGGTTGGAATTCTGACTTCATTCTTTTGCATGCTGATATCCAGCAGTCCCAGCACCATTTGTTGAAAAAATTATTCTTTCTCCATTGAATTACTTTAGCAAATTGTAGAAAATCAATTGACCATGATATAGGGTTTATTTCTGGAGTCTTAGTCCTTTTCCATTGATCTATATGTCTGTTGTTATGCCTGTAAAACACTGTGTTGATCATTGTAGCTTTGTAGTAAGTTTTTAAATCAAGAAGTGTGAGTCCTCAACTTTTTTTTTCAATACATTTTTGTGAGCTATTTTTGGTCTCTTGCACTTCCATATGAATTTTACCAATTTCTACAAAAAAAAAAAAAGGCAGCTGAGATTTTAATAGAGACTGCATTGAATCTGTAGATTAGTTTGGAGACTATTGCTGTCTTAATATATTAAGTCTCTGATCAAGGAATACAGGCTGTTTTTCATTTATCTAGAACTTCTTTAATTTTTTTC
Source organism: Bos mutus (assembly GCF_027580195.1). Classification (NCBI taxonomy): domain Eukaryota; kingdom Metazoa; phylum Chordata; class Mammalia; order Artiodactyla; family Bovidae; genus Bos; species Bos mutus. The sequence continues at coordinate 48,787,762 of NC_091629.1, read as the reverse complement.
GATAAAGATTTTTACTTTTTGTTGTAAAGATCTTATGTTCTTTTTGTTAAATTTATTTTTAAGTATTTTATTCTTTTTCATGCTATTATAAAGGGATTTTTCTTCTTTAATTATTGTATGGTTTATTGCTAGTGCATAGAATTATAATTTGTTTTTATATATTGATCTTGTATTCTGAGATGTTGCCAAATTTGTTTATTAGCTCTAAATAGTTGTTTTTGGTAGATTCTTTAAGATTTTCCACATATAAAATCATGTCATTTCTGAATAGATATACTTTTATTTCTTCCCTTCCAATCTAAGTGCCTTTTATCTTGCCTGATTTTATTCTTACCTGTAGAAACTGAAGTATTGATACAGTATTTTTAAAAAGTAGGTAGAGCAGAAATTCTTGTTTCTGATTTTAGGGAAAAAGTTAAGTATGATGTTAGCTGTGGGCTTGTCTGTAGATAATGTTTATAAGGTTGAACAAGTTCCCTTCTGTTTCTAATTTGTTAAGTGTTTTTCATGCAAGGTATTGGATTTTATCAAATGCTCTTTCTTCATCTACTGACTGGGTTGATTTTGTCTTTTATTTTATTGATATGGTGTATTACACAGACTGATTTTCATAAATTGAGCCATATATTTATCCCTGGGATAAATCTTACTTGATCATAGTATGTCATCCTTTTTATATTTTGTTGGATTCAATTTGTTAGTACTTTGTTAAGAATTTTTGTGTCTATATTAATTAGATAGCTGTAGTTGTCTTATAATTCTGTATCTGGTTTTGGTCTCAAAGTAATACTGGCTTCATAGGATGACCTGGAAAGTGTTCCCTCTCCTATTTTTTGAAAGAGTTTATCAAGGATTAATGTTAGCTCTTCTTTAAATGTGGTAGAATTCACCAGTGAACTAATTTGGGCCTGGGCTGGCATTTTTTTGTGGGAAGTTTAAAAATTACTAATTCAACATCTTTGCTTGTTATAAGTCTATTTACATTTTCGATTTCTTCTTAGTCTGGGTCAGTTGTTCGTATTTTTTAGGAATTTGTCAGTTTCCTCAATGTTACCTAATTTGTTGCCATACAGTTGTTTGTACTAATCATTTTCATTTCTGTGATAACATTTGTAATTTGATCTTCTCTTTTTTCTTGATAAGTCTAGCTAAAAGTTTTGTCAAATTTGTTTATTTTTTCAAAGATCAACTTCTGTTTTACTTTTTATAGTCTCTATTTCACTTATCTACTCTAAAGCTTATTAATTCCATTCTTCTACTTGATTTAGGTTTAGGTTGCCCCTCTTTTTCTAGCGTCTTAGATGGAAGCTTAGGTTACTGATTTGAGCTATTCCTTCTTTTTTAATATAGGCACTTAAACCTATACATTTCCCCCATCTCTACCTACCTAGCTACATCTCATAAGTTTTGAGATGTTTCACTCACCTCAAACTATTTTCTAGTTTACCTCACGAAATTTTTTTGACCCATTTTAAAATTTAGGAATGTGTTGTTTACATACAAATCTGTGAATTTTCCAAATTTTCTTTTTATTGATTTCTAATTTAATCCCACTTAATCCCAAAGAACATACTTTTAATGATTTTCTTTTTAAATTATTGAGACTTGTTTCATGGCCTAACACATGATCTGTCCTTGAAAATGGTCCATGTAAACTTGAGAAGAATATATATTCTGCCGTTGTAGGATGGAGAATCCTATAGATGTGTATTAGGTCTAGTTGCTTTATATTGCTGTCCAAGTCTTCTGTGTCATTATTGATTTTCTATAATTATTAAAAATGGAGTACTGAAGCCTGCAACTACTATTGCTGGATAGGAGTTTGCCAGGGAGAGAAAAGAACACGGCATGGAATGGCATGACCAGAAAGGACAAGGTATGGTGGGAAAACAAGGGTGGCTTGAAGGGGATAGAAGGTAGGTTGAGAGAGGGGGAGGATACTGTAGACTAAATGTTTGTGTCTCCCCCTCCCAAATTCAGATGTTGAAACCTCATCCTCATTGTGGTGGTATGTGGAGGTGGGACATTTGGGAGGTGATTAGGTCATGAGGGTAGAACATTCATGAATGGGATAAGCACCCTTAGAAAAGAGACTCCAGAGAGCTCCCGCCCCAATTCTACCTTATGAGAACACTAAGAAGATGGGCACCTGTGGACCAAGAAGTAGGCCCTCATCAGACACTGAATATGCCAGCAGCTCAGTCTTGAACTTCCTAGCTTTGAGAACTGTGAGAAATAAATGTTTTTTGTTTAAGCCACCCAGTCTGAACAGACTGAGACATAGGGGCTGACGATGAAGCTAGAGAAAAGGTAGGTTGGTGCTGGTTCATGGAGAGTCCTGAACTCCAAACTAAGGAATTTAAATTTTATCCTATACACAAGGGAAGAACTAAAGAATTCTGAACTGAAGACTGGCATGTTATAGAAAGCATTCTGATGGCAACTTTTTGAGGGGACTAAAAGAGAGTCAGATCTAATTCTAACAACTCAAGTTAGAGGTGGTGAAAGCCTGAACTACTGCAGCTCCAGCATTGATGAAAGGGGTGATGTAACATCTCAGAGAATTAGTACATCTGACTCACACTCCAAGACTTCACTCTTCCAGCTGGTTTCTTCCCACCTTCTCCTTTCCCTTTTGCCTCCTAACTTGGGAGAAGAGTTGGCATAGTCTTGATCTGGACAGTGTCCGTGCCAGGTCCTTAAGCTTAGGGTCGATGGGCCTTAGTCTATCTGCAGCCGAGGACTTCCCTGGTGGTCCAGTGGTTAAGACTCCATGCTCCCACTGCAAGGGGACAGGGGTTCTGTCTCTGGTCAGGGAACTAAGATCCCACATGCTGCAGGGTGTGTCCAAAATAAATAAATAAATACAATGCAGCTGAAAGGGGAAAGAAAACTTCAGCAGTTTTCTAGCCAACAACATGTGATAATTTTCCAGGTTTTTTTTACCACCTAGAGAATACTCCTTCACCAGGTATTAGAGGTTCAGTACAACAAAACCCCAGCATACTCTCGAGTCTCATTTTCCACTCTTCTATTCTCTAGTCCCACTGGGCTGGTTATCCTTCCTAACATCTACTCTTTTTTTTTCTTTTTCTTCTAACTCTAAGCCATTATTTAAGCTGCTCTATGTTTTCTATCTGTGCACAGTCAGATCTTACCCTCCATAAAACCCACCCCTTCCCCCCACACATTCCTCTGATGCTCTATTTTGGATGAGTTGAAAAACCATAAATTCCAGAACATGAAGACATGGGTTTGAATTCTGACTCTGCCACTTACTTTGTTTACTTACTTTACTTTTTATACTCTTCTAACTAAGCCTGTTTCCTAATTTAAAATGAGGAGACTGCCTTTCTTAAGAGATCTTATGCAGTATTAAATGATAAATGAAAGTTAAAGAATTTAAAAACTATAAAGCACTATGTAAATCACACCATAGCATCTTTATATGTTTCTTCCAGATATTAGGATATCTCAACTTTTTTTTTTTTTTTTTTTTGGCCCTGGGTCTTTGCCGTGGTGCTTGGGCTTTCTCTAGTCGAGGCTCATGGGCTCCGGAGCATGTGGGCTCAGTAGCTGCAGTTTGTGGGCTTAGTTGCCCCATGGCATGTGGGATACTAGTTCCCCAACCAGGGATCGAACCCGAGTCCCCTGCATTGCAAGGCAGATTCTTAAGCACTGGACCACCATGGAAGTCCCTTGTGTTGTATTATTTTTATTTGTGTATGTTTTATCTTGCCAAGTAAACAATGAGCTTCTCAAGAAGGATCATGTCTTAATCATTTAGTATCATCTGAAGTACATAGCATAAACCCTTGTATGTGGAAGTTACTGACAAACATTTACTGGATGAGTAAATGCACTGATAAATAAATGAGTAAATACAATAAGAGATATAGGAACATTTAGGGCTTTGTTTTGGTTTTCCAACATCTAAAGCCTGTCCTCTGTGCAAATCTTAACGAGAGATAGGGTCCCATCTCCCACAAGAGAAACCAAAGATGCTTAAAGTTTCCCTCTCCATCACCCCCTTGTAACTATGGCAAAGGCAACACGATCCAGGCATGGCCATTTGAATGCTTCCACCAGGACTTTGAATCTTGAACAAATAGTGTAAGACACAGGGTAGAATTTCTTTAAGATGGCACCATGCAGTGGTGATGAAAGCAGTGACTCCAGCTGTGGTATCCTTAACTAGATCATTACAAAAATGAGTAAGAGTCTATCATCATGGTCTAGTCAAAAGACTGAGAAATTTTCTCAGTTTGGAAACAGACACAGAGAGAGTCAGTCATAGGTTGGAACTTTGGGAAGCAGATGCCAAGACAGGATTTGAGGTGCAAAACATTAACTCGGGTCAGGAAATAAGATTGAAAAGAGAAGAAATCAAACTATAATGTAGGTCTGACAAAGACCCAGCCAACCTGGTGGGGAGCTCAGGAGTGAATACAGCTCATCAGAAACACAGTGCTGTTTCGCTGTATTTCAGTGACTTCCCTGGTGTTCCACTGGTTAAGAATCTGCCTGCCAAGCAGGAAACAGGTTTGATCTCTGGTCTGGTAAGATTCCGCATGCCCTGGAGCAAGTAAGCCCATGTGTCACAACCACTGAGCCAGCACTCTGGAGCCTGTGAATCGCAACTACTGAGCCCGAGTGCTGCAATTACTGAAGCCTGTGTGCCTAGAGCCTGTGCTTCACAACAAGAGAAGCCATCGCAATGAGAAGTCTATACACTGCAATGAAGGGTAGCCCCCACCTGCCACAATTAGAGAGAACCCAAGCACAGCAACAAAGACCCAGCACAGCCATAAACAAATAAATAAAACTTAAAAAGAAATACAGTGGGTCAGAATGGCTGAATCTTTATACTTTATACCCTGGTTTTGCTCAGTCACTGGGTGAGAACACTCCCAGGATGAGCATGACCTTGTGCAGGACTGTGCTCTGAAGTGAGACAGACACTAAGGGAACGGGAGTCTTTAGAGGTTATCTGCTGATTATCTTTCCTTGAAGGCAGAACTGGGTGGGATACCTGTTGTGCCTACCAGAGAAAGAGATGAATTATGACATTGTGAACAAAGCAATAGAGTGGAATGGAGGGAGAGGATTCTACAGATACTGTATTTTGTAGGTGGGGATGAAGGGGGAGTAAACGAAGGTTAACACTGAGGTCTCTACATTGATATGATTTGATGGTAATTCTGTTTAACCTGGAGTAAACAACAGATGAGAGAGAACAGGATTGAAGAGAAAGATAAGGAATATCATTTTGAACATGTTGACTCTGAAATGTCTGCAAATATTGAGGTAGAGATGATTTCAAAAATCAAGGCAAATGGGGGAGGATCAGGAGCTCAGCAGCAAGTGCCAAATTTATTAAGTATACATATATTGTCTTATATGGTGGTATGGTGGTGGTTTAGTCACTAAGTTGTGTCTGACTCTTGTGACCCCCATTGACTGTAACCTGCGAGGCTCCTTTGTCCATGGGATTTCCCAGGCAAGAAAACTGGAGTGGGTTGTCATTTCCTCCTCCAGGGGATCTTCCTGACCCAGGAATCGAACCCACTTCTGCACTGCAGGCAGTTTCTTTACTGCTGAGCCACCAGAAAGCCCATTTATCTTATATATATATATATATATATATATAAAATATATATATATAAAATTTAATGCCTAATGCCTCTATTAGGTAGGTATTGTTATACCCTTAAGGGTTATTTATTATATCCTTTTTGTATATTTTATTATACCTTTTGTTTATGAAGTGAGGAAGTTAAATGCCTGGCTCAAGGAGGTAAAACTTGAGTCTGTCTTATGACAAAGCACATGCTCTCAAAGACACCATGATGTTTCCCCACGGAAACCACCATATGTAGACAGTATTTGAAGTCATGGAAGTTAACAGGTCACCAGAAATGGTACAGTTTAAGGGGGCACAAAAGGAGCCAAAAAAGGAATTCTAAGGAAGTCACCATTTCAAAGGTGAATTGAGGAAGCTGACACATGCAAATGGACTGACTAAGAGGCCAGAACAGTTTTTAAAAGTGAGAAGTATGCTATCTCAGAAGTTAGGGTAAAAAGAAATTCCTAGTCCACAAAGTGAATTGTTGCAAATGTCATGGAAGATGAAGGTTTCACATGTAGAGGTCACTGATGATCTTAGAGCAGTTTATAGACAAGTCAGACTGCAGTGGGTTGGATAGTGAGTGGGAGATGAGGAAGCAGAAGCAAAGGGTACAGGTTAAGAAATTCTCTGGTTAGGGAACTAGATCCCACGTGCTGCAACTAAAGATCCCACATGTTGTAATTAAGACCTGGCACAGCCAAATAAGTATTTTTTTAAAAAGAAGTTTTCTCTTTCTTAAAAAAAGGTGGGGGGCGGGTGTATAAGTTACTTTCCCCAAAGTTTTGCAAAGTAGAGGAAATAATAATGCTGTATACATAAGTAAGGAATTTTATTAGTTATTATTATTGATTACTTAATAACTCCTTGCTCCCATATTACTTGAATTTCACACTTTCATCATTTCTCTGGTTACCACTACCTCTATTGCACCAGTGTCTCTTCCCAAATCTAACATCCCTGAAAGCACAGAATGTTGGTTATTTGGGTTGCGGATGACTTGTTTTACTTGGTTGTGTGTTTTGAATGCCTCAGATTCTGTCTTTGAAAGAAGGGCCATAGACCACCTCCGTTGCCCCAACTCCATCATCTGTTTTCCACAAATACAAATAAGCATTCACTTCCCAGACCAATTCAGCAAAATATAGGAGTTCTTTGGTTCTTAGCAAGCCGAGTACCATGTCTACCTAGGCTCCTCCCCTTCCTTCCCCCAAACTCTTGGTGGGCAGATCTCAGAGAAGAAATGAGCTGCCACTCTAAATCTTCTGGAATATAATGTCCCAGATGGAGAGTGTGCACAGTTCTGCAGTGAGCTGAATCAGTCTAGCCTTTTTCCAGCGAGGGCTGGAGAGAATCAACACCGCCGCCGTCCACCTGTGCACAGGAAGATGCCTACAGCCACTCCAGTGACGATGAAACAGCCCACCAGGACGCCCAGGACCAGTGAAGTGTAGGAACGGCCTGTTTGGCTTCCTGCTGAACGTGGGAAGAGTTAGCTTGAAGAACATACCCCCAAACAAGTGAGTCCATGGTTTGAGTCAAACCCCAAAGGATTTCTTCCCCAAAGGAAGTAGGGGAGGGGCTAGTTTACCAATTCACATAAGATGTGTGTACTCAGTCCCAAATCGCCAGCCCTGGGCCTCCTGTTGCTCAAGAGGTATCCATCTTTCAGTTCCACCCATTGGCCTGGAACCCACCCAACACATAGGTCCCTCCCTGAGCCCATCATACCTTTCAAGTTGTTCGTGGTGATGTGTTTCTGTATGTATTGCACACAGGTGTCCTGTAGAAATTCCCTCAGTTCGTACCGAGTTCGATTGTACTTGTTTAGCTGGTCAACCGTGTAGGTGACCACTCTGGATGGTGCATGAGGTTCCGCCACCCATGAGGCTGTTTTTGGCTGGAAATTTACAAAGGAGCTCCCATTCACAGCCACTTCGAAGAAGACACGGGCTTCCGAGCCCTCAGGAGGCAACTCGCAGCCCAGGAAGCAGCGAATGATCAGAGGAACTGTAGGTAGGGGATTCAGGATCAGGGGACAGTGTGGAAAAGGTGTCAGGTGTGAGGAGGAAACGGAGATCAGGGTGCAAGGTGGACCAGGGACAGGGACTCCCAACAGGGACTACCCCGAAGCCTTGCCAAGCAGGAAAAGGGCCTGAGGGACAGTACAGTACGTCAGCTAGGATACCGACTCTTCTCCAGCCTCAAGCACCCAGCCCAGTACTCGGCCCGACTCTTTCTTCCATAAGCCCGCCCCCTCGTTATGGCCCGCCCACAGGCCACGCCTCCCATCTCAAGAGGGCCCGCCCTCGCCAGCCCCGCCCCATGTGCTTCACTCACAGGTCACGCCCCGCTCCTGGTGCACCACCTGCACCAAGCCCACGAACTCCTCCAGGTAGCGATTCAGGTATCTCTTCGTGAGTGCCCAGCTGTCGGGCTCCTGCAAGGGCTGCAGCTGTTGGATCGAGACATTGTGGCCTGGGCCTTCCAGCACGTGCGTCAGGACCCCCCCCAGCGTCGCGTTGCCCCGGTGCCACACTTGAGAGGGGTTGCGGAAGTAGGAGACCTGGGTCATGTGGAGGTCCCACGGGCCTGGGGGCGGAAATCAGAGCGTCTGGTCCGGGCCGGCGTGGGAGGGGTCAGCGTGTAACTCGAGATAATAACCCCCTACCCAGAGGTCAGCCGCCCACCCTGGCCCTTTATAAACATAAATTGCCCTCCTACCCTTCCACCCATTTGACGCTGTCAAGTAACCCTGTCAGGAGGGCAGGACAGGGGTTATTATCTTTGTTTTACATTTGAGGAAACTGAGGCTAGACGTGCAGAAGCCACTTGCCCCAGGATAATCCAGACGAGTGGAAGAGCCACTCTGACATCCTTTCAAGCTCTCACCCCTTCCTCCCCCGACCCCCTCCCCATCCCCCCGCCATTTCCAGTTAGTTATTAAATCCTGGTGGCTCAGACACCTGCAATGAGGGAGACCTGGGTTCAATACCTGGGTCCAGAAGATCCCCTGGAGAAGGAAATGGCAACCCACTCCAGTTTTCTTGCCTGGGAATTCCCATGGACAGAGGAGCCTGGCGGGCTACAGTCCATGGGGTCGCAAAGAATCGGACATGACTGAGGGACTAACACATGTTCACATGAAGACCCAATTTCATCTCCTATTCTCTGCCTCTTCTGCCGCTGCCCTACTTCAGGCCTTAGTCGTTCTCATCTGGACTGGAGTAGTGATTTCCTTATCCCCTCCACTCATCCTTTAGTCTCTCCGCTTTTTATCTGACCTCCACCCGGCCCAGAAATAACACTACAGCCTTCTGCTTAAAATCTTCCAGGGACACACTCCTCTATCAACAGCAACAACAATAATAGCTGCTGCTGCTAAGTCGCTTCAGTCGTGTCCGACTCTGTGCGACCCCATAGACGGCAGCCCATCAGGCTCCACCGTCCCTGGGATTCTCCAGGCAAGAACACTGGAGTGGGTTGCCATTTCCTTCTCCAATGCATGAAAGTGAAAGTCACTCAGTCGTGTCTGACGCTTTGAGACCCCATGGACTGCAGCCTACCAGGCTCCTCTGCCATGGGATTTTCCAGGCAAGAGTACTGGAGTGGGTTGCCATTGCCTTCTCTGAATAATAGCTATTGAGTGCTTATTATGACCTGGGCACTATACTTTACATGCACTATTATCTTATTTGTGCCTTCCTCCCATTAAGTTGATGTAGTAGCTACTATTATTAACCCCATCCATATGGAAAACAGACAAGTGGCATAGGAGAGTTAAGATTAGCATGCAGGCCGTCTGAATCCACTCAACTACACTGTCTCCCTATAAGCTATCTGTCTATAGAATCAATCTAAAGTCTTTAGCCCGACATTCAAAGCTTCCCGAAGGCTGGTTCCCCCACCACCCCCTCGCCATCTCCCCCTCCTCCCAGCTCTTTTGGTCTCTTCCCTATGCTTAGATAGTACATCAGTACTTGGAGTCTGTCATGCTGCCTTTCGGCTGACATGTGAATAGCATGGCAGGGTTGCTCTGCCTCTTGGCAAACTTCTATTCATGCTTTAAGGCCCAGCTCTATTGCCCTGTCCTTAGAGAAGTTTTCCTAATGCTTCTCCTCTTTGCCCTCCCATACACAGTGGGTCAATTTCAGTAATCCCAGATTCTGCATAACTATCTTCAAACACACAGACTTCCATCCCTCTTGGTGCTGGAATCATGTCTGGTTATCTCTGCCTCCTACACCTGCCAAGGGCCTGGCATGGAATTGGTGCCCAGAGAATGTCTGAGGAGGGAATGAGTCCCAGGTTGTAAATCTGTGTGGGGGGGGATGTCTCTGTCCATGTCTGCATCTGAGAAGTTGTGCTCTGTATCTGTAGATGTGAATAAGTATATCTGTGTGGGTCACCCCCAGACAAGGTTCTTACCTGCTAGGTGACCAGTCTCCTTTGTAAAATGGAGATAATAGTATTACCCACCTTGCAAAGATTTTGTGGAGGTTAGATGAGTCAATACATGTCTTAACTGTAGTGAGCACTCATTGAATACTGGTTATTTGCTGTCTCTCTGGGGCAGGGGGTAGGGGAGACTGAAGCTACAGGGACTGCAGGAGAGGAGAGAGGAGGCCCTTGTGCAATTATAATACAGGGTAGAAACTCCCCTTCTCTGCTTAAATGGAGCCACTGTGACAGCCTGATCCCCATTAAGTTTTCCTACTAACTACAGCTTGTCTTTCCCCTGAGTTTCCTCTCACCAGTCTTCCTCCACTGTCTCTAGTCTCCTCTTCTGCCTCACAGTTCTCAGTCCGAGTCTTTCCCAAAAACTCCCATCACTTCTCCCAGTGTCTCTCATTCCTTCCATCTCTCATCTCATCTCTTTTCCCATCTTCCCTAAACTCACCTCCATCCACCATCACCCTCAGACCTCTCCCTCTCCAGACTTTACCCACCCACCTCTCCCCTCTACCCATGGCTAATTCTCTCACCCTTTCTACCAGCCCCTTTCCCATTTGTCTAGTTTTGTTTCCCCCTAGCCTCCTCCATCTCCCCCTTCCCAGGAGCTGAACTGTAACTTCCTCAGCTTGGCTTGGGGACACAAACCAGTCCCTAGGATCGCCTGCCCACTGGAGAGATCCAGCTGGCTGCAGGCCCAGAACCTGGGGATAAACTCTCCTCTGGTCTTGCCTGGGTACCCAGACAGGCTGAGAGTCCCTGGAACCATCCCAGGACAGGACATATGCCATCGACTCACCATCTGAGGCTTCCTGGCTGCAGAGGGCCCAGCCGGGCAGGAGCAGTGGCAGCAGGGGCAGCAGTGTTGTCAACATTCTTTGCTGAGGTTCTCAACCCCACCTGGGCTCTTGGCTCTGGCAGACTGGGGGCTCCGGCCGGCTGCTGCCTAGGGGAAGAAGAAATGAGGACTGTCTGGGAGGGGAGAAGGCTGGACGGAGGAGGCTGGAAGGTGGCCAGGGCTTGGGAGGAGAAAGAGGGCGGCAGGCTTATAAAGCGTTATTCTTACCCTGTCTCATTTCCTACTAGGGGGCTGGCCTCCCTCTTCCCCTCCCTCTGCCCCGCCCGCATCACACCCTCCTGCCCAGACCTGCCTTTTCCCTTTTCCCTGGGCCACTTCCGAGGAACAGTGAGCGGAAAAGGGGGAGAAGGGCCAGAGAGAAGTCCTGCCCTCGCTGAGTCAGGGGGTGGGGCATCCACTTAGAGCAGATTTTAGGATGTTGAGATCAGCATGCTTCTGATGAGGAAACTGAGGCCCAGAGAGTACCCAAAGTGTGTACATCATGGTGATGACAGATCCGGGGTTAGAATTCCGTTTTCCAATATGTTGACTACATTTTATCAGAATTTTTAGTAAATAGTAATTATACAGTCAGGGATCTTGTTCTCAGAAATAGTCACAAAATGAAGTAAAGCAGCTTCATGCAGCATTGTTTGAAACAGGAGAGAATCACAAACAATCTAATTCTCAGCAGAGAACTGGTTCCTTATAGTAATATTTTTCAAAATGAAGTCACAAACTATTAGTGGGCAATGAAGACAATTAGGCAGATTATGATTAGCAGGGTTTTTCCTTTGAATGAAATAGACTTGAATGAATAGACTTCTTTCCTTAGAATGAAATAGTATAAAAATTTTCAGTGCATCACCCTTAATCAGGGTAAATATTATTTCATGAAATATTTGTTCAACTGTATGTGTGTGTGTATTGGTTTTGTGCATGTAGGTTTCTATGATGGATATTAAATAGCAGTATAAAGTGTATTTCTTACTCGAGGAAGCAAATACAGTAAGTCCCCTATACACAAATGAGTTCTGTTTCGAGATTGCGTTTGTAAGTCCAATGAAGTTAGCCTGGGTACCCAACTAACACAATTGGCTATATAGTACTGTACTGTAATAGGTTTATAATGCTTTTCAGAGAAATAAAGCAAGCACAAAAAATAAAAAATTTTAATCTTCTGGTACAGTTCCTTGAAAAGTACAGTAGTATAATACAACAGTTGGCATACAGGGACTGGCATGCATGTTTGCATCTTTGAACATTTGCAACTTGAAAGTTCATATGTAGGGAACTTACTACCAGTGCCCGCTCTATTTTCATCATATTACTTAGCACTACCTGAAATTATATTACTTACTCATTTACATGTTTATTGTCTGAATGTCCCATCAGAATGTAAGCTCCATGAAGATAGAGGCTGTCCATCTTATTTGCTTCTATACCTAGAACAGTGCAAATAATAGCATAATAAATAATAAATATCAGCTAGTGGATGACAGAGTGAGATAGTTATAATATGTAGAAATCATCAGGAGTAAGTTATGGAACATTATGTACAGTTTAGAACCACTTACGTGTCAACCATATACACAGCAACTAAACAACCTATTTCTTTGTGGGAGTAAATGAATCTGGAAGGATATACATCAAATATAGCAATGGTTTATCTCCAGGGAGGGGCCTGAGATTAAGAGAATGTGTGTGTCTGTGGTGTGTGTGTTAGGGATGGCAATTTTGTGAAAGGTTTTCTCTATTTTGTGAAGGATTTTATCATTCTATCTGTACTGTTTGAAAATTTTGCATCTAGAATGTGATCATGTATCTCTTGTTGAATTAAAAATAGAAGTTTCAGTAACAAATTGTGGTAGAAGAAGGTGGCAAATCACTATGAGCTGATGTGTTGACTTGAGACACTGATAAATGAAAAAAGGAAGTGTGGAACAATACATATAGTATTGCTGTGCTGTATTTAGTCACTCAGTCGTGTCTGACTCTTTGCGATCCCATGGACTGTAGCCCACCAGGCTCCTCTGTCCATGGGGATTCTCCAGGCAAGAATACTGGAGTGGGTTGCCGTGCCCTCCTCTAGGGGATCCTACCAACCCAAAGATGGAACCCACGTCTCCTACATATAGTATTGGGCTGGCCAAAAAAGTTCATTCAAATTTTTCTGTAAGATACTACAGAAAAACCCAAACAAACTTTTTGGCCAACCCAATAAAATTCCGTTTATTTTTAGTTTAAAATTTTTACTTCTGTCCATGTAATCCATATATAATTTGATTATTATATTAAAAGAAACTTTATGTGTGTACCTATGTATTTGTATATGCATAGAAAAAATGCCTGCAAGGGGACTATCAGTAGAGAGTACCTCTGGGAAATGGGATTAGGTAAAGGGCTGATGGGGGAATTTTAACTTTTTATTTTACATACTGTTTCTCAGAGGGAGAATTGATGTCATAGAATTGGGGCAAATCTTGGGTACATACCAGGCTCCCAATTTCTGAGCTGAAAATATACAGGAGTATCCATACTCACCTCTCAGTTGTTATAAAACAACATAGAAAAAACAGTTTTTTCCAGCTCATCAAAACAATCTAGTCTGAAGGAGAAGATGGGCTTTGTTTTCCTGAACTAGGGCTCAGAAAAAGCAGAAGAATTTAAGTCACTGCCAATTATATTGTCTCATCTTTTATGCAAAATTCAGATCAGTTCAGTTCAGTTGCTCAGTCGTGTCCGACTCTTTGCAACCCCACGGACTGCAGCACGCCAGGCTTCCCTGTCCATCACCAACTCCCAGAGCTTACTCAAACTCATGTCCATCAAGTCAGTGATGCCATCCAACCATCTCATCCTCTGTTGTCCCCTTTTCCTCCCGCCTTCAATCCTTCCCAGCATCAGGGTCCTTTCTAGTAAGTCAGTTCTTCACATCAGGTGGCCAAAGTATTGGAGTTTCAGCATCAGTCCTTCCAATGAATATTCAGGACTGATTTCCTTTAGGATTGACTGGTTGGATCTCCTTGCAGTCCAAGGGACTCTCAAGAGTCTTCTCCAACACCACAGTTCAAAAGCATCAATTCTTCAGCACTCAGCTTTCTTCATAGTCCAACTCTCACATCCATACATGACTATTGGAAAAACCAAAGCTTTGACTAGATGGACCTTTGTTGACAAAGTAATGTCTCTGCTTTTTAATATGCTGTCTAGGTTGGTCATAACTTTTCTTCCAAGGAGCAAGCGTCTTTCAATTTCATGGCTGCAATCACCACTTGCAGTGATTTTGGCGCCCAAAAAATAAAGTCTGTCAGTTTCCACTGTTTCCCCTTCTACTTGCCGTGCAGTGATGGGACCAGATGCCATGATCTTAGTGTTCTGAATGTTGGGTTTTAAGCCAACTTTTTCACTCTCCTCTTTCACTTTCATCAAGAGGCTCTTTAATTCTTTGCTTTCTGCCATAAGGGTGGTATCATCTGCATATCTGAAGTTATGATATTTCTCCCGGCAATCTTGATTTCAGCTTGTGCTTCATCCATCCCAGCGTTTCTCATGTTGTACTCTGCCTATAAGTACTCTGCATATAAATTTATACAAAATTAGTATGAAATAATTCATACTTGAAGAAGTCATTCACGCTTGAAGAATTTTATCACATACACACACAAGCCCCCAGCACTCAGTGTAAGAAGTAAAATATTACCAATATAATTGAAGCCCCTTCTATACTCCTCCCTAATGCATCTCTCTCCCCCATGGCCCACCACCAAAGTAACCACTAATCAGATTTTGTTATTTTTTACAGCCTTACATTTCTATATTCCTATATGGCATATGCATTTACTCTTAAGTAATATATGGTGGTATTCTGCAAAAGTTGGGCTTTATGTAAATGGTATTGAAGTGCTTGTATTCCTCTGCAATTTGCTCTTTTTCACCTGACACATTAATAAGGTTCATTCATGCTGCCATGTGTTGGTCTATTCATTTCCACTGCTTTATGACATGTCATGATTATGAACATATCACAATTTATTTATCCATTTTCCTATTGTTAGACATTTCAGTCTTTTTTTTTTTCCTAGCTCTTTGCTATTATAAACAACATGAATGTTCTTATAAACATTTTCTTGTGCATGTGTGGGAGAGCTTTTGTAGATACAAACCTGGGAGTGGAATTGCTGAGTCAAGGGTATATGCACATCTTCAGTTTGACTAGATATCGCCAAACTGCTTTACAAAAAGTTTGGGCCAGTTTAGCCCCTCATAGTACATGAGAGTTCCCTCATCCGTCTCCCGGCAGGCTGTAGACATCGTCAGATGTTGGGTATCAAATGGCACTTGGTTTTGGTCTTCCTTTGCTTTATCTGGTTCCTAGTGAGTCTGTGCATTTTTGCTTTGCCTTTTGTCTCCCTTGGGGGCTTGAAGGGTACTTTGGGATAAAGTACATGATTGAACCAATTTGGAATTGAAGGCTGTGAGTCTTTGATCTAAGTAGATAGGGCCCGGGTTACTGGGATTATTAAAGTGGATCCATACCAGAACTTCCCTGGTGGTCCAGTGGTTAAGACTCCATGCTTACAATGCAGGGGATGAGGGTTTGATCCCTGGTCAGAGAGGGAACTAACATACACGTGCCAAATGGCCAAAAACATAAATTAAAAAATAAATAAAAATTTTAAAAACTGGATCCACTCCAATACACACAGAGCTAATTACAGAGAGGTCTTTCCCACCAAGCTAAGATCTGTCGTGGACACAGTGGCAACAGCCACAGCTGTTTCCCAAGCACCCTCTTCACACACCAGTGCCCTGAAAATTAAGCAGCAGAGATAGCAATTGTTATAGGTAACATTTATCGTGGCTAGGAACAGTTTTAAGATCTTTATACAAATAATCTCACATTATTCACATGCCAGCCCTACCAGGTAGGTTTTATTAACGTCATTTTATAAATAAAGAAACAGAGGCTTTGAGAGGGTAAATGACTTACCTAAGTTCAGTTCAGTTCAGTTGCTCAGTCGTGTCCGACTCTTTGTGACCCCGTGAACCACAGCACGCCAGGCCTCCCTGTCCATCACCAACTCCCGGAGTCCACCCAAACCCATGTCCATTGAGTCGGTGATGCCATCCTAAGATCATATAACAAAAGCTCTAATTTGAAACTACAACTCTCTGATTCTGAAGTTTGTGAATTTAAGCTCCACATAGTATCTCAAAAACTCGGGGAGCTAACTCTCCATCAATATATTTTTGAACACATGCTTCCAACATGCTTGAATATTTATGTTATGTATATCATGCCAAAAGTTCATACCAAGTGTTAGACCCTTAAAGCTTCCTCTGGGGCAGGTAGCCCCAGGCTCATTGTCTCCATGTGATAAATTGGATAATTAAAACACAGAAAGGGTAAGGAACTTGCCCAAGGTCACAGAGCTGAGAAGTGCAGAGCAGGGACTAGAACTCGAAGAGGATGGGGTATGGGATTGGGCACAGGAAGAACAAAGAAAATATTGGGGGTGAGGAAGCTGGTAAGTGGGGGCAGCCCATTCCCTTTCTAAAGCCAGGGATGAGAGTGGTAAGAGAAGAGAAACACTGCGCTTGGAGCCAGAGCCTCTGCTGCACCTGGCCTGGGTGGCCGAGGGGGCAGAAAACCACCAAGCAGAGTGGGCATGGGGCCAGACGCTGGAATTTGACTGAGACCTAAAGAATGAGGGTCCTGTGAGCAAAGGGAAGTGAAGGAAACAAGTGGTAGGATTTCCCACTGCAGAGAGCACCTGCGGGGGAAAGATAAGGGAGACAGGAAGCTGAGTGGGGGCCAGAGCTGGTGCAAACCCAGTGGGCGAGGAGAGGCCCTGCCAGGGCCGCAGGAGCTGGGCTGAGCTGGGGACTGGCAGGGTGCCCCGCTGGACTTCCGAGGACCAGCCCTCTGCCTCTGTGTGAGCTACTAAAGAGAGGCAGCTTAACCAACCAGGTCCAACTCAGATAACAACAAATAACAGGAGAGTGTGCTTCCTTCAGGGATCACCTCCCCCTGAGGATGTGAAAAAACAACAATAATATGTATTGAAGCTTATTATGTGCTAAGCATTAAGTCAATAGAGTACTTGTGTTTTATTTTCACTAGTGCCCTATGAAAGCTGTGAAGGCACAGTCATTACCCCCATTTCACAGATGAGGACACAGAGGCACAGAACAGTGAACTGACCTGCTGGAAGACACCCAACTGGCAAAGACAGATCTTAAATCCAGGTGAGCTGTATCCCAAATATGCTTTCTTAACTATGAAGCCATCCTAAAAGGGTAAATGAGATGACTCATACAAAGTACCAGAACACAGTACTTATTCAGTAGGTGGGAGAGATCAGAAAGGAACTTGGCTTCGGGGGCAGCAAACAGAACTGACTGTACAGCAGGAAGAACGGAGGATAGACATTAAGTAGGATGTCCTGAAAGAGAGGCAAAGGAATAGAGATGAATCTTGGTCAGGATTTCGCCTTGTACACACTCGCACAGCCCAACTTAGGAAACACGAAAAGATGCCCCTAAAGTAGGATGATTCCAGCTCCTGCCTTCCCAGCAAGTGGTGGGAGCCTAGCATTCCTGGCTTGGCACCTGCCCATCTTTCCAGCCTTATCTTTCCACGTATTCCAGTCTCAGCCAAATCTGCTCCTCTTGGTTTCCTGAGCAGAGAACACACAAATGTTATCCTTTCACTTTATCTTGTCTTTAGATAAACAGAAGTTTCTAACATTAGCCTAATCAACTTTATCATCTTTTCTGTTAGTCTGGGAAATCCTTCCCTACCCTGGGATCATGAAGATATTCTCCTATCTATTTTTAAAAGCTTTATAGTTTTGTCTTTTGTCTTTAGGTGTATGGTGTGAAATAGAGATCAAGATTTGTTTCCTGTATGTGGAAAGCCAATTGTCCCAACACCACTTCTTGAAAGTCTGCCCTTCCTTACTAATTTGCAGTGACATCTGTGATTTATAGTTAGTTTCTTTTGTTTCGATGGCCTATTCTTCTCTCCCTGCCCCAATGCCACATTCTCTCAATTAGTATAAACATAATACATCTTCATATCTTGCAAATCAAGTCTTCCCACCTTGTCCTTCGAGAGTGTCTGTTGAACTTCTGTACATAAATTTTGGAATCATTTTAACAAGTCACTGGGATTTTAGTTGCTTTTATTAATTCATATAACATGTTAATGGCTTTGGGGAAAATTGACATCTTCACAATATTGAATCATCCAACACCTGATAGAGTATATTTCATCATTTATTTATATCTCTGCTAGTGTCCCAGTGATAAAGGATCCCTAGTGATAAAGAATCCACCTGCCAATGCAGGAGATGCAGGAGACCTGAGTTCAATCCCCAGGTGGGGAAGATCCCCTGGAGTAGGAAATGGCAGCCCACTCCAGTATTCTCGCATGGAAAATTCCATGGAGAGAGGAGACTGGCAGGCTACAGTCCATGGGGTCAGAAAGAGTTGGACATAATTGAGTAACTGAACAAGCACGCTGCTAGGGTCTCCCAGTGTTATATGAGTTTCTCTCTAGACATCTTGCCCATATTTTGTTACATTTCCCCCCTATGTCCTTCATATTTTAAAATGTTATTGACAATGGTGGCTGTGAAAGTCATTCAGTCGTGCCCAACCCTTTGTGACTCCATGAACTATACAGTCCATGGAATTCTCCAGGCCAGAATACTGGAGTGGGTAGCCTTTCCCTTCTCCAGGGGATCTTCCCAACCCAGGAATCGAACACAGGTCTCCCACATTACAGGGGGATTCTTTACCAGCTGAGCCACAATGGTATTTATAAGAAATTTCATGTTCTTACTGTTTATTGCTATATATAGAAATACTGGGACTTCTCTTATGGTCCAGTGGTTAACCCTGGTCCAGAAAGATTCCATGCTGTGGGGCAACTAAGCCTGTGAACCACAACTACTGAGCCCATGCTCTAGAGACTTAAAGCCTGTGCTCTGAGCCACATGCCGCAACTGAGCCTGAGCACCCTAAACCCTATGCTCTGCAGCGAGGGAAGCCACCACAGTGAGAATCCTGCACGCTACAACTAAAGAGTGGCCCCCACTCGCTGCAACTAGAGAAAGCCTGCCTGCAGCAATAGAGACCCAGTGCAGCCAAAAATAAATAAATAATTAAGATACTGATATTTTTGGTTGCATTGATTTTGTATATAGAAACTTTAACTGTTTTATTTATTCCAATAATTTTGGGGGATTCTTTTAGATTTTCTACATGCATAGTCACATCACTAGTAGAAAGTGACAGTTTTATTCCTTCCTTTCTAATTTTTATATAGTTTCTTTTTCTTAACTTATTGTTTTGGCTCTGATCTCTAGTACAATGTTAAATAGAAATGATAGAAAATATAGATGAGTATTCTTGTCATTTTCCTGCCTTTAAAAAGGAAAGTTTTTTGTGATGTTTGTTGTATAAAAAAAAATAGATACCCTTTATTGGCATAAAGAAGGTTCTTTTTATTTCATTTGCTGAATTTTTATCATAAATCTTTTGAGTTTTTCAAATCCTTTATCATCTAATGAAATGATCATATGATTTTCCATCTTTAATTTGTTAATGGGGCAAATGGATTAAATTTCTAGTGTTAAACAAACCTTGTAATGTTGAACAGTTCTTCATGAGGTATTATCAATATAACATATATTTTACTATTCTGATGTTTTTCTCAACTTTCCCAAATGGAGAGTGAGTCCTTCAAAGCTCTCCTTGGAGATCACCTCCTTCTGAAAGCCTTCCAGCATGCCCCCAGCTATGGAACCAATGGAACATTGCCTCCCTATGTAGCTTCATCGTTGCCATATTGTCACTTTTTATCCCCTTGTCTTCTCTCATGGACTGTAAACTTCTTGAGCGATCTTTGTGCACTCTTCTCAGCCTTCTTCCTCCTCCCAGGACCCAGAGCAGAGGTGGTATCAAGTGTAACACCAAGGATGAGGCCATAGGTTCTGGGGTAGAGCTGCCTGGGCTCACATCTCAGCTTGGCCACTTGTTAGCTGTGGGATTTAGGGCATGCCACTTGGTCTCCCTGAGCCCATCCGTTAAATAGGGAGAATAATAGTACCTAACTCATAAAGTGGTTTTGAGAATATTTTTCTTGTTATCTTAGTCCATAGCAATTGCCACTACAGTCTATGCTGCTCTCCCCCTCTTTTTTCTGTGCTTCACTTGCTCTGAACTACTCACAATTTATTTCCAAGAGTCTCCTTTTCCTTTTTTTTTCACCACACCACTGCTTGTGGGATCAGCTTGTAGGATCTTAGCTCCTCAACCAGGGATCCAGGGATTTAAATTGGGCCACAGCAGTGAAAGCACTGAGTCCTAACCACTGGACCACCAGGGAACTTCTTATTTCCAAAGGCTTCTGAGAGCCATCTCATCTTCCTTTGTTTCCTCTAAAAACTGTTCTTATGCTGCTTTGTTCTTTCATTCAGTGGGCATTTATTGAGCAATTACTTTGTGCTAGGACCTGAAGCAGACAACCAAGCAGAGGAGAGAGACATAGAGGCGATCCCTGATAACACAATGTGACAGATGTTAAGAGAGAGGGCCAGGGAGATGGAGGACTGGAGCTGGGAAGCATGGATGGGGATTGAGTTTATGTGAGTAGAGTCCTCTAATTTAGCCTGGGGATTAGAGAAGACTTCTCTGAGGGCTTGATGCCTAAGCTGGTCCTGGAGGGTGAGTGAAGGATGGGAGGTGGGGGGAAGGCAGAAGGTGTGGGAAAAGTGATCTCAAATAGAAGGATAAAGTGCAAAAGAAAATAATGCAAAAAGAGAAAGAATATAACATGCTTGAGAAATTGGTAGTACCTAATTGTTGACTCATTGGAAAAGACCCTGATGCTGGGAGGGATTGGGGGCAGGAGGAGAAGGGGACGACAGAGGATGAGATGGCTGGATGGCATCACTGACTCGATGGACGGGAGTCTGAGTGAACTCTGGGAGTTGGTGATGGACAGGGAGGCCTGGTGTGCTGCGATTCATGGGGTTGCAAAGAGTCGGACGTGACTGAGCGACTGAACTGAACTGAAGCATGACCAACTTGCCTTGATTCATGGATCTAACATTCCAGGTTCCTATGCAATATCACTCTTTACAGCTTCGGACTTTGCTTCTATCACCAGTCACATCCACAACGGGGTGTTGTTTTTGCTTTGGTTCCATCTCTTTATTCTTTCTGGAGTTATATCCCCACTGATCTCCAGTAGTATATTGGGCACCTACCGACATGGGGAGTTCATCTTTCAGTGTCCTATCTTTTTGCCTTTTTATACTGTTCATGGGGTTCTCAAGGCAAGAATACTAAAGTGGTTTGCCATTCACTTCTCTAGTAGACCACATTTTGTCAGAACTCTCCACCATGACCCATCCGTCTTGGGTGGCCCTACATGGCATGGCTCATAGTTTCATTGAGTTAGACAAGGCTGTGGTTCATGTGATCAGATTGGTTAGTTTTCTGTGATTGTGGTTTTCAGTCTATCTGCCCTCTGATGGAGAAGGATAAGAGGCTTATGGAAGCTTCCTGATGGGAGAGACTGACAGAGTCTTGTTCTGATGGGCAGGGCCATGCTCAGTTCAGTTCAATTCAGTTGCTCAGTAAATCTTTAATCCAGTTTTTCTGTTGATGGGCGGGGCTGTGTTCCCTCACTGTTATTTACCTGGGGCCAAACTATGGTGGAGGTGATGAAGATAATGGTGACCTCCTTCAAAAAGTCCCATGCACGCACCACTGCACTCAGTGCCCCTAACCCTGCAGCAGGCCACCACTGGCCACTGCCAACCCATGCCTCCGCTGGAGACTTCTGGACACTCCCAGGCAAGTCTGGGTCAGTCTCCTTGGAAAGAAAGTTATGACCAACCTAGACAGCATATTAGAAAGCAGAGACATTACTTTGCCAACAAAGATTGGTCCAGTCAAAGCCATGGTTTTTCCAGTAGTCATGTATGGATGTGAGAGCTGAACTATAAAAAAGCTGAGTGCCGAAGAATTGATGCTTTTGAACTGTGGTGTTGGAGAAGACTCTTGAGAGTCCCTTGGACTGCAAGAAGATCCAACCAGTCCATCCTAAAGGAAATCAGTCCTGAATATTCATTGGAAGGACTGATGCTGAAGCTGAAACTCCAATACTTTGGCCACCCGATGCAAAGAACTGACTCATTTGAAAAGACCCTGATGCTGGGAAAGATTGAAGGCAGGAGAAGGGGACGATAGAAGATAAGATGGTTGGATGGCATCACCGACTCAATGGATATGAGTTTGAGTAAACTCCAGGAGTTGGTGATGGACAGGGAGGCCTGGCGTGCTGCAGTCCATGGGGTCGAAAAGAGTCGGACACGGCTGAGCGACTGAACTGATTGAAGCGTGACCAAAACAGACCAGGTGGTGGGGAGAGAGAAGAGGGGGAGTGGTGTGAAAGAGGTAAGCGGGAGTCAGATGAAGAGTCTGTCATGCTACACTAAGGAATTGAGACTTTATCTCCTTTTTTATTTTTAAAGATTATTTATTTATTTGGCTGTGCCAGGTCTTAGTTGTGGCACCAGGGACTGAAGCCTGGGCCCTCTGCATTGGGAGCTTGGAGTTTTAGCCACTGGACTACCAGATTTTATCTTGAACTAATTCTCACCCCTTTCTTTGGCCCACCTAACACCTGAGTGCGTGTCACCTACTCCAGAAAGCCTTCCCTGACATGCATGCAAGTCTGTCTTGCATATTTCCTCTGTTTTACCATAGGCCTTTCTTTTTCCTCATCACAGCCCTAACTTCTTTCCATGATAATTGTCTAAGCATCTTTCCTCCACATCAAAAGCTGTAAGAGAGCAGGGAATACTTTAACATTTCTGTAACACAAGACTAGTAGAGTACCTGGAACATAGTAAGTGCTCAATAGATATTTATTGGATGAATGAACAAATGAACAGAACAACTAGGGAAGGAGAGAAAATTATGAGCCGCAAAATGCCTGGCACAAAACTGGCCCTTAGAAAATGATTTAATCTTTTAGCATGTATCAGTTTTTTATCTGGAAAATGGGGATAAAAAAGAAATTACCTCAACAGGATATCATGGGTCTGTGAATTGCTTAACCCAGGATGTGACGCTTAGTGTAAAGGATAATTCTCTGCGTGTTAAAAACGTAATTCTCATACAAATAGACAGTGAGCTTGGGTCAAAATTTCATTTAACTCATTAGTAAGGGGGCTAGCAGGATGACAAAGCCAGTTCAAAACAGGTTTTTTATAGTCAATGAAAAATAAAAAATTTGCAATGAGATTGCTAATTTATATACAAAAGGATTAATGTCCTCCAGGGTTAAAAAAAAAATAACCTTTAGGATCATCTTCTCTACCAGACAGAAAAGGAAATCATCTCATCTTATTACTTCACAGAATTGTGAAATGTCTGGCCCCAATCATTTGTGTAAATAGTGTTAAATTTCTCTTCGGAGGCAAATGACTTCTTTTTAATTGGTAAGTTTGTTTGTTTGTATTTATTTTTTAACTGTACTGTATGCTCTGTGGGATCTTAGTTCCCCTACCAGGGAGAGAACCCTCACCTCCCGCATTGGGAGCAGGGTCTTAACACATGGACTGCCAGGAAAGTCCCTGAGGCAGATGACTCCTAAGTAGATTTGCTAATCAACGTTTTATTATGACATCAAAAGGTCACATAATCATCTTTTTAGTTTAGTAACATGTTTTAGATAGTTTTTCTTAACTGGTAAGTTAAGTTTAAACTGGTAAGTTTAGTTTAATAGATACCATTATTATAATAAAAAGTGAAAGTGAAGTCTCTCAGTCGTGTCTGACTCTTTGCGACCCCATGAACTGCAGCCCATCAGACTCTTCTATCCATGGGATTCTCCAGGTAAGAATACTGGAGTGGGTTGCCATTTCCTTCTCCAGGGGATCTTCCCGATCCAGGGATCGAACCCGGGTCTCCCGCAATGTAGGCAGACACTTTACCATGTGAGCCACCAGGGAAGTCTGTTTACTCCCAGTAAATATTAGTGGAAAGAATTTTTTTTGTTCCATTAGGCTTTTTTCCTTCTCTTCAGCATCAGAGTTTGGGATCTACATTACTGGTAGACTGAGGGGGAACCCTGCAGGGCCCTTGTGCTCTTTCTTCCCTCAGCCTGGGGCGGTGTCAGGCTAATTATGTGTCATTTAACAGGCAGAGGAAGTATCTGCTTTGGGCATCAGTAAAGCAGGCACTTACCCCTCTCTTCTCCCAGGATAATTTTTTTTTTTTGGTAAGAACTGGATATTTCCAAAAAGGTAGTGAAGTAGACACCATGGGAAAAAATCAGAAAATTTGAGTACCACTATACTATCCATTTTTAGGGGTCTATTTTTCAATTTAGAAAATTGTGGTAAATGGGAGGGATTGGGGGCAAGAGGAGAAGGGGACGACAGAGGATGAGATGGCTGGATGGCATCACTGACTCGATGGACATGAGTCTCAGTGAACTCCGGGAGTTGGTGATGGACAGGGAGGCCTGGCGTGCTGCGATTCATGGGGTCACAAAGAGTCGGACACGACTGAGCGACTGATCTGATCTGATCTGATCTGATATATAACATAAAACTTACCATCCTAACCATCTTAGATGTATAGTTCAGTGGCATTAAGTATAGTCACATTTTTGTGCAGCCATCCATCTCCAGAACTCTTTTCATATTGCAAAACTGAAACTTGGTACCTATTAAACAACAACACATTGCCCTGACCCCAACCCCTGGCAACCATATTTCCGCCTTCTGTCTGTGAATTTGACTACTCTAGGTACCTCATATAGATAATGGCACACGATATTTGTTCTCAGGGACTTCCCTGGTAGTCCAGTGGTTAAGACTCCTTGCTTTTGAGGGACATGGGTTCGATCTTTAGTTGGGGAACTGAGATCCCAAGTGCTGTGTGGTGCAGCCAGATTTTAATACATAATGTAGCATCAAAATATTTTTTAAAAATTTGTTCTCTTGTGACTGACTCATTTAACTTAGCATCATGTCTTCAAGGTTCATCCAAGGTAGCACGTGTCAGAAGTTCCTTCCTTTTTAACACTAAATAATATTCCATTGTATTTATATCACATTTTGTTTATCCAGTCATCCATTGATGGTTACTTGCATTGCTTCCATCTTTTGGCTATTGCCTTCTTTTATTTTATAGTATAAGATTGGTTTTGTTTTGAATTGCATTTGAGGGATGGATACCATTTTCAGGGCTTGAGATCTCAAATATTGTAATCTGGCTCAGAGCCTGGGACTGACTAGACTGTGAGACCATCTGTAGTCACTTCTTAATTCTGTACTTTTGCCTTAATACAACCAGGATGACTAGGTTTCTCTAGGCAGATTTAGCCACATGTCCCTATTTACATGGAATACATTAAAAACGTGTTCTTGGGCTCTGATGTGCTCTAAATTGTGTATACACTGGGGACAAGGGGAATTCAAGCATTTCGACAAAGGAACAGATGGAAAATTTCCCAGGGATAAACTAGTTATTTCTTGGCAGTCCAAAAGTATGTCATTTGCAAGCTCTGCTCTGGGAGTTGGGAGAATACACTTGAAACACATGACCTCTTGATGCTAGAAAAGGAATTCCCAGATACTTCCCTGATAAAAGTAGTGAAGAGTATGGGGTCAAATGAGGACTAAAATGCTTTGGCTTCCAGCTTCAGTGAATTGAACCTTTTTTTTCCCTTATATTCCAGCACAAAGAAAGGGAATAGTGATTGTATCCCCACTTTTTAATTCTGTTTTGGACTTCTATTTATACAATGGTCATCAGTTTCATCAATGTAGTAGAATATAGACTAGCTCTGAATCTTGGCTCTATTACTTGTTCAGTGTGAGATACTGAACTAAACTCTCTAAACCTCTAAACCTCTCTTCAGTTTTTAAAATCTATGTCTCGATTTTTAAAATCTTTAAAATGGTTCTAATAATAGTATTGTCTCAGAGTATTGTGGTGGGGACTAATACCCCAGGAACAGTGCCTGGGACATAGTAAATGCTATATAAATTCTTACTCTTATCAATATATTTTTGCCTCCTCCTCCTCCTTTCCTCTTTGTTATTATTACCATTATTATTTAGTTGGTAAATAACAAAATTTTATTTTATTTGGAGTGTCTTCCTATAGTTTCTGGGGGGAAATTTATGTAGTTAATGTGTATTGAATTCTGCTTTCTGAGTTTTTGCAATAACTCTATGAATCTGTTAATATTAATATTTTCCTTGTACTGAAAGGTAGTCTTATTCTTTCATTTTCCAGATTTGGAAACTGAATCCCCAGAAGGGAAAGCGACTTGCCCAAGAGCACACAGAGACAGTGACTAAAGGACTTCTGACCATCAGTCCACAGCTTGTTCCACTTGACACAGAGTCCAAGAATACTGACCTTGTATTAATAAAAACACTCTGCCCATCCTCCAAACACCCACAGGAAGACTTAAACGCTCTATGATTCCAAGTAGTCTCCAAAAGATGTCTTTCCTTTCTATCAAAATTGCGAGCATTTCAAAGGAAAGGTCTGTGCTTGACTACCTTATCATCGTCATTGTATGCCCAGCACTATGCTTCAGGCTCTTGAGGGCAGAAATTATTGCCTAACACCTAGGATTGTTAGGGGCAAATGCTCAATAAATAGGACTAATTAATACACCCCCACTTTTAAAAAAGAGGAATAAGGTAGTGGAGAAAAGAGAATATATATTAAGAAATCAATATGTTCTGGTCACTGCATTAGAATTTTCACCACTCTTCCATTTCCTCCCCAGATATTCTTTACAGCATTATCAATTTCCAGATTTTGAATCAAGAAATTAAGGTTACTCTGAGTTTTCATGACTAAGTATTCAAGACTGACATTCCTCTGGTGGACTACAACCTTTTAGAATCTCATATGATAACCATGGAGTGAGAGGTAAAGCCAGGAATGAAGAGACCTAATACTTTCCAGAAGGTTAAAAAAAAAAGTTTTTGTCATGAACAACCATGAAATCCACCATATAAATTGTGAAAATAAAAGTCATGATCGTATTTGCTCTGACAATGTGGAAACATACATTTTCATCAAGCTAAGAAAAAGAAAACAGGGACTTCCCTGGTGATCTAGTGGTTAAGAATCTGCCTTCAATGCAGGGAATGCAGCTTCCATCCCTGCTGGGAAGCTAAGATCCTACATGCAGTGAGGCAACTAAGCCATGGGCCACAATGTAAGATCCTGCATGCCACAGTGAAGATCCCATGTGCTGCAACTAAGGCCAAATACATTTTTTTTTAAAGATCTATATTATAAAAAAGGAAAAAACAAAGAAAAATTATGAATATTTCAATCATGCTAATAAAGAGAGACCCATCATTACCAAATCCAGTTAACCTGATTCCACTCTCCCTGCGAACATCATGCTTGAAGTGGAGAAGTTTGTGTTTTGGACATCTGAGAAAGGCTAAATCCCCAACCTGCCACAAGGCTCCTTTTGCAGGTCTTGTTGATGTGATAGAATCAAAGCTTTGTGATGTCTCTCCTTCCAGGAAGGACTGAAGTAGAACTCCTGTAGGTCCAGGTAGCTCCACGGCCTTTGCAGTCATGCTTGTGTTAAGACTCCGGGTCTATCACTCACCATCTGTTTCTTCTGAACCCCTTTCTACATCTGTGAAAAGGGAATGATGTCTAGTTTGGAGAGTTGCTAGAATTCCACGAGAAGGCGCACAAGTATACCCATGACAGGAGGTTCGCGGCGCCAACCTGGCCCGCCTGCTCTGCGGTTCACGCTCTGCGGTTCACGCTCTGCGGTTCACGCTCTGCGGTTCACGCTCTGCGGTTCACGCTCTGCGGTTCACGCTCTGCGGTTCACGCTCTGCGGTTCACGCTCTGCGGTTCACGCTCTGCGGTTCACGCTCTGCGGTTCACGCTCTGCGGTTCACGCTCTGCGGTTCACGCTCTGCGGTTCACGCTCTGCGGTTCACGCTCTGCGGCAGCTGTGCTGGCACTGCAGGCTCTTTGGCTGTCACGCTGCCCCTTCCGACAACACAGCACCATGAACTCGTGAGCCTGGTGCTGTCCGGACTTGGCAGCATTGACAGCAATGGTGTGTGATTCCACTTGCTAAC
The DNA here is from genome assembly GCF_027580195.1 of Bos mutus. Classification (NCBI taxonomy): domain Eukaryota; kingdom Metazoa; phylum Chordata; class Mammalia; order Artiodactyla; family Bovidae; genus Bos; species Bos mutus. The sequence goes on along the minus strand of NC_091629.1, from coordinate 48,759,666 downwards.
TGTGACGCTGTTTCCTTGAGGCCACGACCTGTCTTCTTTGCTGATAAGGCCACGACTAGTCAGATATTGGCTTTTCAGTGTTCTTTTTCTCATCACCAGCTTGCTGGCGGCTTTAGTGATTCTGTTCTGTAGTTGTTAAGGTGAACCTTTTACTTTCTTTTCTTTTCTTGGTTTGGCCCAAATTTGCAGGATTTTAGTTCCCCAACCAGGATGGAGCCTATACACTCAGCAGTGGAAGTGAGGAGTCTTAACCACTGGACTGCCAGGGAATTCCTGTGGTGGTCCTTTTCTTTGAAGAAGTGGACTTGTTTTATAAAGGGTAGTTAGGGGTGGGAGCCAGAGAAGGCAATGGCACCCCACTCCAGTACTCTTGCCTGGAAAATCCCATGGATGGAGGAGCCTGGTAGGCTGCAGTCCATGGGGTCGTGAAGAGTCGGACACAACTGAGCGACTTCACTTTCACTTTTCACTTTCATGCATTGGAGAAGGAAATGGCAACCCACTCCAGTGTTCTTGCCTGGAGAATCCCAGGGACAGGGGAGCCTGGTGGGCTGCTGTCTATGGGGTTGCACAGAGTCGGACACGACTGAAGTGACTTAGCAGCAGAGTTTTTAATGGAGACAAGATAAACTACAGGACTTGTATGGAGAAGAACAATTAGGCCTGGGCAAGTTTCATAGCGTGAAAGGGCTCAGACCTGAAAAATGCTTAATACCTGTGCTAGGCTAAAAATAAAAGTGGTCCCCTAAAGGTAATTAGGTCCTGTGTGTGTGTTAGACGCTCAGTTGTGTCTGACTCTGCAACCACATGGATCGTAGCCCACCAGGCTCCTCCGTCCACGGAATTCTCCAGACAAGAATATTGGAGTAGGTAGCCATTCCCTTCTCCAGTGGATCTTCCCAAACCATGGATCAAACCCAGGTCTCCAACATTATAGGTGGTTTCCTTACCATTTGAACCACCAGTGAGGCCCAGTTAGGTCCTAGTCCCTGGAATCTACAAGTATGCCCTATTTGGATTTGGAAAAAGGGTCTTGGCAAATGTGATCAAGTAAAGGATCTTGAGATGAGAGATTACACTGTATCATCTAGGTCAGCCCCAAATGCAGTCACAAGTGTCCTTAGAAAAGCAGAGAGAGGCAGAGGGAGGTATGATACAGATCCACAGAGGAGGAGTTGGTGTGAATGTAGAGGCAGAGATTAGAGTGATACAGGCCAGGAATGCCAGCAACATTCTCTTCTCCCGGAGAAGCTGGAGAGGCAAGCAGCAGATTCTTCTCTAGAGGCTCCAGGGGGAGTGTGCCGGTGCTAATATCTTGATTTTGGCCCACTGGAACTAATTTCAGACTTCTGGCCTCCAGAACTGTGGGAGAGTACATTTCTGTTGCTTTAAACCAACAAGTTTATGGTAATTATAATTTACTAATACCGTGCCCCTGTGTTGTTATCCAAGTCTCAGTTTACTGTCATCTCCTTCCCCTTCCATCTGGTACTTCCAAGAAGAGTTTCCAAAAGCATCCTAGAGTTTCCAAAGCATCCTAGCATCCTTTTGTTTATCTCTTCTGCCAGGCACTGTGACAAGTACTTTACAAGTTCACTGAATCCTCATAAATCCTATTAGGTAGATCCTAAAGTTATTCCTGTTCTACAGATGAGTAAGATGAAGTTCAGAAGAGAAGCTGGTGAAGCCATACTCATAATAGATGATGGAGCTAGTATTCCAACTCAGGTCTGCTTAGATTTAAAGCTCACACTTTTAACTTCTATATTGTACTACCTCCAGCTCTCTGGATTAAATCAGGGTTTTAATTCTCATATCTACTGCTGATGTTTTGGCAAGTTCATCTGAGGGATATTTTCAAGGAGTCTGTACCAATGGAGACCAAACATGTCTTTGTTCTAGCTCAAGGAACCGAAGTGCCATTTTTTAGAAAAGAGAAGAAAATGGCCAATTCTAGCATCACAGAAAGCTCAGTTTAAAAAGACATCAGAGATCCATTTATTCAAATTCCTCATTTTATATATGATGAAGCTGGGTTTACAGAAGGAGAGGGGCTTGCTTACGGTCACCTATAGAGGCTTTAACTGGTAAAGTTGGAATTGAAGTCCCAGTTGCACTTCAAACCTGGGGTTGATTATTCTGCACTGTTCAAAGTCAAGTGTGTTGCTATGGTCTAAAAAGCTGATGAAATTCTGGGAACTTGCAAGCAGGAAAATGGAAAAATGGGTCCCATCTTTCTTAAAGCTATGGTGCCCAATTTTCACCTAGGATAACCCACAGGGCTGCAGCCACTGAGCTGGTCCAGAGGATTAGGAGGAGAAGCTTCTGCACTGGGATAGAGATTGAAGAGACCATGATAATGTGACCATGTCCCAAATGGGAAAAAAGATATGACAAGAATTCATGAATTCCTAGAACTGAAGAGATTTCTGAAAATCTTGACAGTAGCAGCTTTGAACAAATAAATGGAAGTAAGTTGTATCTTACACTTAGCAAGGTACTTGTTTGGGAAACTCAACATGTCTAATTATAGTAAAGGGTGAACATTCTTTATTCATCTTTAAATGCATCCACTAATAAATATTAAATCCCTGCAGATCTCTGCTTTCATGCATAATAAGGTGGTTTTTTAAAAACATAATATATTTAAAGTACTGCATACAGTCTTGGTAACAAGTCCTTTAAAATGCTGTTACTAAGAAAGAACTTGAAGATGTCACAAACAGATGGAAAGATACAGTGTGTTCTTGAATTGGAAGAAATAATATTTTTAAATGGCTATACTAACCCAGGCAATCTATAATTTGATACAGTCCCTACCAATCTACCAGGGCATTTTTCACAGAACAAGAACAAATAATTTCAAAAACTATATGGTAATACAAAAGACCCTAGATAACCAAAACAATCTTGAGAAAGATCAACAAAGCAGGAAGAATCATGCTCTCTGACTTCAGATCACACTATAAAGCTACAGTAATCAAGACATTATGGTATTGGCACAAAAACAGAGACATTATGGTCAATTAAACTATGACTAAGAGTCGGACACGACTGAGCAACTTCACTTTCACTTTTCACTTTCATGCATTGGAGAAGGAAATGGCAACCCACTCCAGTGTTCTTGCCTGGAGAATCCCAGGGATGGGGGAGCCTTGTGGGCTGCCGTCTATGGGGTCGCACAGAGTCGGACACAACTGAAGTGACTTAGCAGTAAGGAAGCAAAAATATGCAAAGAGCAAAGACAGTCTCTTCAATAAGTGGTGCTGGGAATACTGGGCACCTAGATATAGAAGAATGAAATTAGAACATTCTCTAACACCACATACAAAAATAAACTCTAAATGGACTAAAGAGCTAAATGTAAGACCTGAAAACATTAAACTCCTAGAATAAAACATAGGCAGAACATTCTTTGACACAAATCATAGCATTGTTTTTTGGATCAGTCTCCTACAGCTAAGGAAATAAAAGCAAAAATAATCAAATGGGACCTAACCAAACTTACAAGCTTTCGCATTGCAAAGGAAACCATTGATAAAACAAAGTGACAACCTACTGAATGGAGTCACTTCCCTGGTGGCTCAGTTGGTAAAAGCATCCACTTGCAATGCAGGAAACCCAGGTTCAATCCCTGGGTCAGAAAGATCCCCTGGGGAAGGAAATGGCAACCCACTCCAGTATTCTTGCCTGGAAAATTCCATGGATGGAGGAACCTGATAGGCTACAGTCCATGCAGTCCCATAGACTCGGACACGACTGAGTGACTTTACTTTCACTGCATGGAATAAAATGTTTGCAAATAATATGACCAATAATAGGTTAATTGAAAATATATAAACAGCTCATACAACTCAATATCAAAAAAACAAACAACCCAGTTAAAAAATGGGCAGAAGATCTGAACAGACATTTCTCCAAAGAGGTAATGCAGATTACCAATAGGCACATGCAAAGATGCTCAAAACTGCTAATCATCAGGGAAATGCAAGTCAGAATCACAGAGAGCTATCACCTCCCATCCGAAGGAATGGCTGTCATCGATAGGACCACAAACAGAACTACCATATGACCTGGCAATTTCACTTCTGGATATACATTTGAAAAAAATGAAAACACTAATTGAAAAAGATACATGCACCCTAATGTTCATACCAGAATTATTTACAATTACCAAGATATGGAAGCAACCTAAGTGTCAATCAACAGATGATTGAATGAAGAAGATGTGGTATTGATATATTTATTTAATGGAATACTACTCAGTCATAAAAAAGAATGAACATTTTGCCATTTGCAACATCGATGGATTTGTGAGGGCATTCAGTTCAGTTCAGTTCAGTCGCTCAGTCGTGTCCGACTCTTTGCAACCCCGTGAATCGCAGCACGCCAGGCCTCCCTGTCCATCACCAACTTCCAGAGTTCACTCAAACTCGTGTCCATCGAGTTGGTGATGCCATCCAACCATCTCATCCTCTGTCGTCCCCTTCTCCTCCTGCCCCCAATCCCTCCCAGCATCAGTCTTTTCCAATGAGTCAACTCTTCACATGAGGTGGCCAAAGTATTGGAGTTTCAGCTTTAGCATCAGTCCTTCCAAAGAACACCCAGGACTGATCTCCTTTAGGATGGACTGGTTGGATCTCCCTGGAGTCCAAGGGACTCTCAAGAGTCTTCTCCAACACCACAGTTCAAAAGCATCAATTCTTCGGCACTCAGCTTTCTTCACAGTCCAACTCTCACATCCATACATGACCACTGGAAAAACCATAGCCTTGACTAGATGGACCTTTGTTGGCAAAGTAATGTCTCTGCTTTTGAATATGCTATCTAGGTTGGTCATAACTTTCCTTCCAAGCAGTAAGTGTCTTTTAATTTCATGGCTGCAGTCACCATCTGCAGTGATTTTGGAGCCCCAAAAAATAAAGTCTGACACTGTTCCTACTGTTTCCCCATCTGTTTGCCATGAAGTGATGGGATCAGATGCCATGATCTTCGTTATCTGAATGTTGAGCTTTAAGCCAACTTTTTCACTCTCCTCTTTCACTTTCATCAAGAGGCGTTTTAGTTCCTCTTCACTTTCTTCCATAAGGGTGGTGTCATCTGCATATCTGAAGTTATTGATATTTCTCCCAGCAATCTTGATTCCAACTTGTGCTTCTTCCAGCCCAGCATTTCTCATGATGTACTCTGCATATAAATTAAATAAGCAGGGTGACAATACACAGTCTTGACGTACTCCTTTTCATATTTGGAACAAGTCTGTTGTTTCATGTCTGGTTCTAACTGTTGCTTCCTGACTTGCATGTAGGTTTCTCAAGAGGCAGGTCAGGTGGTCTCGTATTCCCATCTCTTTCAGAATTTTCCACAGTTGATTGTGATCCACACAGTCAAAGGCTTTGGCATAGTCAATAAAGCAGAAATAGATATTTTTCTGGAACTCACTTACTTTTTCCATGATCCAGCAGATGTTGGCAATTTGATCTCTGGTTCCTCTGCCTTTTCTAAAACCAGCTTGAGCATCTGGAAGTTCACAGTTCACGTATTGCTGAAGCCTGGCTTGGAGAATTTTGAGCATTACTTTACTAGCGTGTGAGATGAGTGCAATTGTGTAGTAGTTTGAGCATTCTTTGGCATTGCCTTTCTTTGGGATTGGAATGAAAACTGACGTTTTCCAGTCCTGTGGCCACTGCTGAGTTTTCCAAATTTGCTGGCATATTGAGTGAGCACTTTCACAGCATCGTCTTTCAGGATTTGAAATAGCTCAACTGGAATTCCATCACCTCCACTAGCTTTGAGGGCATTATGCTAACTGAAATAAGTCAAAGAAAGATAAATACTGTATGATATCACTTATACATAGAATTTTTTAAAAACCCAACAAATTAGTAACTATAACAAACAAGAAACAGATTCATGGATATGCAGAACAAACTAGTGGTTACCACTGGGGAGAGGGAAGTGAGGAGGGGCAATGTTTTAAGGGTAGGGGATTAAGAGGTACAAACTGTTATGTATAAAATAAGTTACAAGGATCTATTTTACAACACAGGGAATATAGATGATATTTTATAGTAACTATAAATCGAGTATAACCCTAAAGATTGTGAATCACTATACTGTAACATATAATATTATACATCAACTATACTTCAATAAAAATAATTATTTAAGAAAGCTTTAAAACATGCTGTCGCTGCTGCTGCTGCTGCTAAGTCGTTTCAGTCGTGTCCGACTCTGTGCGACCCCATAGACGGCAGCCCACCAGGCTCCCCCGTCCCTGAGATTCTCCAGGCAAGAACACTGGAGTGGGTTGCCATTTCCTTCTCCAATGCATGAAAGTGAAAAGTGAAAGTGAAGTCGCTCAGTCGTGTCCGACTCTTCGCGACCCCATGGACTGCAGCCTACCAGGCTCCTCCGTCCATGGGATTTTCCAGGCAAGAGTACTGGAGTGGGGTGCCATTGCCTTCTCCGATGCTGTTGCTAAAACATTAATTAATAATAGTAGCTGTAACAGCCACTATCTTTAAGACACGTTCGCTTCAGAGACTATATATCCCAAGCTCTCTTTGCTTGCCTTCCATCGCCCATTGCATTCTGGGGCTTGTAGTCCGGAAGTGAGTGGATGATTCATGGGCACGCAGGCGTAGTGTCGCAAACTCCCGGAAGATCCCGCTGGGGCTCGCAGGATGAGCGGGTGGTGGTGGCTGCTGCTGCAGCGGCGGCGCTGACAGGACACGAGCTCTATGCTTTTCCGGCTGCTCGTCCCGCTTGGCCTCCTGTGTGCACTGCTGCCCCTGCACCATGGTGCACCCGGCCCTGATGGCACCGCACCCGACCCCGCCCACTACAGGTGAAGTGGGGGGTCGAGCTCCCTGCCCTTCCATAGTTGGGGAATAGGAAGCAAAGACTTGGTCCCTTCCCTATTCCCTCCATTCCGGGACCCCCATCCTGACCTGCTGGCACCCAGCTTACTGGGCTCCTGGCAGAAACCAGGTGACAATTCCCACTTTCCGCCCTGTTTCTTGTCCTTCCCCTGCCTGGTTTCATTTGGTGACCCTCTGCCTTATTTCTCGTACCCTGCACAGGGAGCGAGTCAAAGCCATGTTCTACCACGCCTACGACAGCTACCTGGAGAATGCCTTTCCCTACGATGAGCTGCGGCCTCTCACCTGTGACGGGCACGACACCTGGGGCAGGTAGTGCGAAGGGAGGAGCAAGGGGGAGGCTTGGGTCTAGCAGTCTGGTCCTAGGCCGGCGGGTCTGCTGGAACTGGTGGCTTCATGGTCTCCTCACGGGGTTCCAGAAAAAGCTCCTAGCCAGGGTGGGGTCGCATTCCCCTCAATTCAGGCCCACGGCCACCAAGATCCACCCAGCCTCCTGGAAATTTGTATCACAAGGTGGGAAAAGGCTGGGTTATCCTAGTGGGCTGGATCTCTGGGCTCTGGCCACAGCAGTAACAGACATCAGCTGTTGGGACTTGGGCAAATCTCTGGAGCCATAGGATGTGTGGAAGGGCTTCAAGAAGTCAGAAGACCCAACCCCTTCATGTTGTAAGTAGTCAAACAGGCCCAGGAGGAGCTATAACTCTTCCAAAGGTGAAACTTCAGAGCCTTGGTAAGTGTAACTGAAATGCACTTCCTCCTTTATCCTCACATCCTTGACTGCTTCTTGAGATTTCAGCTCAAACTGTCACCTTAGTGTCAGTTCCCTTAAATACCCATCCCCTACTAGTCAGTCTCACAAACACACTTTTTTATCTTCTTTGTAGCATTTCTCACTCTGATACTGTCGTTTTCACTTATCTGCTAGTTTGTGTTTCTCACTTCCACTAGAATAAAAATCTATGAAAAAAAAATCGATGATATGGAATCCTCTGTCTTGGTCCTTGCTGAGTGAGTGAAGAATCATTGCATTTAGCGAAACTGACATTGAGGAAACACTGTGCTAAGCATTTTCCTTGCCTCATCTCGTGTAGTTAACATCCCTAGGCGTTAAGTGCTGTTATCTCCATTTTACAAATGAATATGCTAAGAACTGGAGAAATTAAGTAAAGTGAAAGTCGCTCAGTCATATCCAGCTCTTTGGGACCCCATGGGCTATGCAGTCCATGGAATTCTCCAGGCCAGAATACTGGAGTGGGTAGCCTTTCCCTTCTCCAGGGGATCTTCCCAACCCAGGGATCGAACCCAGGTCTACTGCATTGCAGGCAGATTCTTTACCAACTGAGCCACACGGGAAGCCCAAGATACTGGAGTGGGTAGCCTATCCCTTCTCCAGCGGATCTTCCTGACCCAGGAATTGAACTGGGGTCTCCTGCATTGCAGGTGGATTCTTTACCAACTGAGCTATGAGGGAAGCCCCCAAAATTTGTTGGGTTGTTTTTTAGTTGAAAAACTAATGCACGAGAATGGCAAATTTAAGCAGTACAATGTCATATAATAAAATAAATATCTCCCATATGCTAGAACTCCAATCACTGTTAACTTTCTTGTGGGTCCTTCCAGAAATATTTTTGATTTATACCATCCTATAGATATGTATATATGTATCTTTCTAAATTAACTTTTAGAAAGTGTAATTTACATGAAATGCACCCACTATAAGTGTGTAGCAACCACCATCATAGGATAGAGAACCATTTCTGTCACCCTAAAAAGATCCCTTATGGCCTTTTATAGTTAATCCCTCCACCACCACTGGCCCAAAAAACTGCTAATCTGCTTTCTGTATATATGTCTGTTTTTGACAATGCAGTTAGAACATATGACACTACCTATTCTGTAGCTTGTTTTTTTCATTAAACTAGATAATTTGAATATTTTCACATTAGCCCATAGAACTCTTGATAACAATCTTTTTGACAACCTCATAGTTTTGCACTGTTTGAATATATTACGATTTGGTTACTCACTCTTCAACTGGTGTAGATTTGGGTTATTTCTAGCTTTTTGCTGTTCTAAAAACAATACTGCCATACGTATTCTTAAGCCTACAGTTCTGTGCACTGTGAGATAAAGTCATAGATGTGGGAGGCCTATGCTGGGAGCTGCAATCTTATACTGCCTCCCTATGGTAGAGAATTCCAGAGAATATAGGCGATGTGTTTGACTACAGTCAGCTGCATCTGCCCACCTCCCAAGTGCCTTAAAAGGGTCAGAGGTTCCTGGCGATTTTCACTATGGCATCTCTTGTGACAGCAAGTGGGACTGGCAGAGGTATTGCTGTGCCTCACTTATTAGTTTCTGGGGTATCTGATCTGAGGCCTTGATATCTGGTGCTTGATTTTGTTGCTAAGCAGCTGATATTTTTGTCCTTTTACAGTTTTTCTCTGACTCTGATTGATGCTCTGGACACCTTGCTGGTAAGTGTCTCATCTATTCCTTTTTCTCTCTAACATTGCATAACCAATATTCTTCTTTTGGCAGCTTGGCTGTGGGTGAAAAGTGAATTCTTCACCTGGGCTTTTGAGTTTCATCTTTCACTTTGATCTTTTTAATTTGAGGGCAGTGGAAAGCCACTGGCATTTTTCAAGATGAGGACAGGAAATTAGATTTCTGCTTTGAGAAGATCACTGGCTACAAGGTGGAGAAAGATTCATGCAATCATTTAACAAATATTTTTTGAGTAATTGTCTCATGCACTGTGCTCAGCCCTCTGGGGGAATGTAGGAATGAGTGAGGCTCCTGCCTGTGCAAAGATTCTCATCACATGGAAAGAAATAGATGCCTCAGTGTTGTGGGGATAAACTTAACTGGATTCTTTTGAAGGAAGAAGAGGTCAATTTCAGCTGGGGGAATCAAAAACTTTCTAGAGAAGGTAACATGTAGACGATTGAGGGTAAGTTGGATTTGTAAATGGGAAGACTTGGGGTGTGATTTCTAGTAGAGGGAACAGCATGTCTGAGGTTAGAAAATCAAGGAATAGTAGATACAGTTCTACTGAAGTGGATGAGATGAGGCTAGATGAACAATGAGAGACACAGAGGATAGATTAGGTCTAAATCATAGAGGGTTTTAAATGCTGAGATAGGATTATTTGGGTTGCAAGTGATAGATTTAGACAGGGAGGAAATTTACTGAGTCACATAGCTAAAAAGTCCAGGTAAAGACTGGCCTTAGACCCAGCTGGTTCCAGACAATATAAATAATGTCAGTAGGAATCTCTTTCTCAATCTCATTTCTGCCTCCTTTGCTGGCTGTATTCTCAGGCTCTCCTTATGCTGACAGGGTAACCACTGGTAGCTCCAGACTCACATCCCACTCATTTAGTAACCTGTGTGTGGAAAGAATTAGTTATTTTTCATTGATTGCCATGACTGAGTCTCAATGATCTGGCTTGGGTTACACATCTATCCCTGAACTAATCAGTTGGCCAAGAGATTTAGTATGCTGACTGGTGTAGGTGAAGGAATGGAATCAGCTTCTTCAAATTATAAGAGTGACTGTGGAAGAAGGGTGATTCCTCAAGGGACAATTGGAGCAGTCATATCAGAATAAAAGGTATCGGGATTGCATTTGACTTACAGTTTAAACAAAAAGGGTTTAATTTTCTCAAGTAAAAGTAAATCTGAAGGTATTAATAATGTCTAGCATTGGGTCAGCTGCTTAACTGTGTCATCAGAAACCCATTGTCTTGGTATCCTTCCATTTTGCCATCATTAGTATATTGACTTACATTCTCATGCTTCATACCTCATGGTCTAGGATGGCTGCCACAGCTCCAGAAATCAAGTCTGCTTTCATGGTAAAAGCCATGCCAATGGTGTCTTGTCTCTTTTTATTAGGCCATTTCTAAGAAGTGCCCTTAGTAGACTACAGCGCTCAGAATTGACTGGATAATACAGTCACCTCTAGTGGCAAATGAGGCTGTGAAACAAGTAATCGGATTTCTAGCTTCTATGGCTGGAAGCTACAAGTATAAAGAAGATTGGAAATCAGTGTTGGGTCAACCAACCTGCAGTATTTTCACCAGGATGAATGTGACAAGGTTAAAAACAACAGATATCCACTGAAAATGTCAAACTAAGATTTCCTTATGTGGTCTACAGTCTTTATATTGGTTTCATTTAAATGAGTACATAGGATTCTTTTTTTTTTTTTTTTTTGTGGAAACTAGGGAGCTTTATTGGTTACATATTGTGCTGCAGAGCCAACAGACTGCATTAGAGCCAGAGGATACATGCAGACAGGCAGCTTCAACTATACACATGCACCCCAGGAGCCCTGAGTCACTGCTTATGGCTTTGCCCTGGTTTCCAGCCACAGGGTCTGGCCTCCTCAGTCCCGTGCTTGGAGCAGGAATGTAAGAGAAGCTGCTGCACCCAGCCTCCAAGGGGCAAGGGAGTGGCCAGAGGACCTGCCTGAGCAAGTAGGTGTAGACCGATACATTGATGTGTCCCCAGCGAGGGGGCCTATGAGGTAATAACAGTTTATTTGAGGGCTACTTCCCTAGCCCTCCCAATCTTTAAAATACAAAAAAAAAAAAAAAGTAGACTGTATTCTCTTAAAAATACATTCCATTCAGTACATGTTCTGAGCTGTGAAGCAGCAGGAAAATAGGGCCCCTTTCCTATGATCTTGGCTGTGAGGCTGTTAGAACCCTGTTCCCAACCTGGGGTACTTAAAAGGGAATCCCTAAAAGCAGCTCTTCCAAAGCTGGAACCAAAGAATTTACTAATGTCTTGATACTGGGTCTGTGTGATTTCCAGCTCTCAGTGTTTTGAACTGTTACCAGCAGTTCTAGAACAGAAACTGTAGGTCTTAAGTTGAAAAAGTGAGAGTCACACCAGCATAAGATCCTAGACTCTGATCTAGCATCTCCAGTGCCTACAAGCCTGGGAGCCTCATTCTCAGGTCTCTCTTTCCTACAGATTTTGGGGAATGTCTCAGAATTCCAAAGAGTGGTTGAAGTGCTCCAGGACAATGTGGACTTTGATATTGACGTGAATGCCTCTGTGTTTGAAACCAACATCCGAGGTGAGGGGTGCCTTCGAGGATCCTTGTAAGAAAGGAGACTGTGGAGTTTTGGCCTCCATATAAACCAGGAGGTGGTAAATAGGATCTTAAGGGCCAGCCTTTCCAGGCCACTTGACTCAAAACAGATCAACAGAGCTCTTCCGTCCTGGGGGTGGGGTAGGGAGGTCTCAGGATCCCTCATCAGTTTTAGACATGAAAGTGAGCAGGGGACAGAGAAAAGACTGAAGAGAAACATGCCAGGATTACTCACATATTTAACATATACTTGGTACTAGGCTTTCAGCCAAGAGCAAGAAAGATGTAATCCTTGCCTTCTCATAGCTTATTGCCTAGGAAGCACTACCCATAGAACTTTCTGCACTGATGATGGAAATGTTTTATATCTCTGTTGTCCAGTCCAGTAGCCACATCTGAAACATGTTTGAAAGGGAAAGTGAAGTCGCTCAGTTGTGTCCAACTCTTTGCGACTCTATGGACTGTAGCCCGCCAGGCTCCTCCATCCATGGGATTTTCCAGACAAGAATACTGGAATGGGTTGCCATTTCCATCTCCACGGGAAATGTGTTTACTGCAACTGTAGAACTGAATTTTTAATTTTATTGAATTTTAATGAATGCAAATTTAAATCATGGCATGTTTTTACTATTTGCTGTATTACATAGCGTGAGTCTTGGGTATTAGTTTCCAAACCTGGATGCTGATCAGAAGCACCTGGGACCTTTTTAAAAGTTCAGCTGTCTAGACTCCACTCTAAATCTAATGAACTGGAATCTTTGGGTTGGGTCCTAGAGTCAGTATTTTTAGCAGGTGCCAATGAATCTTTTTTTTTAAATGATTCGTTCCTTTTGTTGAGGTGCATTTACATATACTGAAATGCACAGATTTATACATTTCAGTGAATTTTGATCCAATGATTCTTATGAAAGTAGTACAACCCTTCTTTTCAGTGAGCTTCTAGATCATTGGTGGCTTAACAGCCATCACCTCTGGATGATAGTTATATTTTTTCCTCCTCATTTTGCTCATCTTTATTTTATATGTTATGTGCAATGAAATTTGTATTACAGACATATATATTTTTTTAATTAAAAAAAGCAGAGGGACAGCATGGTATAAAATCCTGGTGTAGGGATCAGACCTGAGTTTGAGGCCATACTCAATGCTGTGTCCCAGAACTGCTGAGCCCAGATTGTCATCTATGAGTTAAGGTTGTCCTTAAGTCTCTGCTTCTGATACCCATGTAATTGTATCAGCCTTCTTTTGGTTGACATTTGCCCAGTATGTCTTTTTCTTCTCTTTTACTTTCTATCTGTCTGAATTTTATGATTAGCTCTGTCTTTTGTAATTTACATAGTATGTTTATCCCTTCTGACAATCTTTTCTTTTAACTGAAGCGTTCAGTTCTTTTACATTTACTGTAACTACTGGTACATTTGCATTCATTTCTATAGTATTACTTTGTGCTGTTTGTCCCATCTTTCTCTCTACTCTTTCTCTTTTTCTTTTCAATTTTATTTTTTTGGCTGTGCCATGTGGCATATGAGGTCTTAGTTCCCCCGACCAGGACTGAACCCACCCGCGCCCCATGCAACGGAAGCATGGAGTTACCTAACCAAGGACCGCTGGGGAAGTCCCTCTTTTTTATGCCTTCTGTAGGTTGAGTTGTTTTCCCCCTCATCCCATTTTTCTTTACTAATCTAGAAAGTATGCAGTATATCTAGCTTATTAGTTTTCTTGGAAAATTTAACAAACATAGTCTAAAATTAATGAAGATCTTTATTCTTCTCCTGAATAATATAAAACCTGGCTCTGAGGATTATCTGTACCTGTATGCCTTAGTTATATATTTTAATTATTTCTTTTAAGCCATCCATATATTATTGCCATTCTATAGAATTGAAGGTTTAGATTTACTACTATTTGCCACTTGGGAACCATCTTTCCTTCTTGTATCACAGACCTTACATCTGTGGTCCCTTTCCTTGTATCTGAAAAACGTCCTTTTGAATGTCCTTTAGTGCAGGTGCGTTCTTTCTCAGCTTTTCTTAGTAGGAAAATGTTATTATCTCACTGCCTTTGTTTGGCCTTTGAAGGGGGGAAACTGAAGCCCAAGGTCACCAGTTTCGCCATATTTCCAGATATGTAAACTTTAGGTCTTTTTTTATAAGTCCTAAATATTATGTAATAAATTGAAATAGAGAAATGAATAAAATGAAGGTAATAAGTATCTTTCCCTTCTTCTCCTGGCGATCGGGAGACAGTGACCAAGTACAGTGAGCATGGGCTTTGGAGTCAGGCAGACCGGGCGACCCTGAGCAAGTCGCTTTACGCCTCTGAACCTCAGTATCTTTGAAGAGGGCACAAAATACCTGGTGTTTGGTGTATGTGCGTGCATGCTAAGTTGCTTCAGTCGTGTCTGACTCTGTGCAACCCTATGGACTGTAGCCCGCCAGGCTCCTCTGTCCATGGGGTTCTTCAGGCAAGAATACTGGAGTGGGTTGCCATGCCCTCCTCCAGGGGATCTTCTTGACCCAGGGATCAAACCCACATCTCTTATGTCTCCTGCACTGGCAGGCGGGTTCCTTACCACTAGTGCCACCTGGGAAGTCCTGTTTGGTATACCCTAGGGACTAAAGTGATAGTCATTGTTTTTGTGACCTACCAAGAGGAAAAAAGACTTGGTGACCTTAACACTGTACCAATATGGGTGTTATGGACTCTTCTTTCCCTCGGTAGTTCTATCCGCTTCCCAGTGAACCACCAAACAGAGCATTGGGTTTAATTTGCACAAGGGAAAGACTGGTCCTTGGGAGTCTGACACTTGCTTTTTGTGCCATCTGTAGTGGTAGGAGGACTTCTGTCGGCTCACCTGCTATCAAAGAAGGCTGGGGTGGAAGTGGAGGCCGGATGGCCCTGCTCAGGGCCTCTCCTGAGGATGGCGGAGGAGGCAGCCCGGAAACTCCTCCCAGGTAAGACCCATGTCAAGACAGACCAGAGAGGAAGTCCAGGAGGTCCTGCTGCTCTTGCTGGAGAAGAGAGTGGCTGAATTATTATACCAGACACTTGATATTTCTACCTTTCAGCGCCCACCATGGAAATCAGGGGAGTCCTGGGCATTTGGAGGGCTAGACTAGGATGGACAAGCTGACCTCATGACTGTGGGCAGGGAGCCTGGCGGCTGCAAGGCTCTTGCCCTTATTTGAGTGAGTGCTGATGCCCCCTCCCAGGCCCACACAATGCTGGGATGAAAGGATTCCAGGTCTGAGCATTTGCAACCCCAGATTCCAGATTTGGCTCTGCCAGCCAATCTCTTGACCCATATCTCTCCTTGGTTCAATTTCCCCATCTATCAGATGACAGTCATGATTCCTTCCTCCCTCTGGGGAGACATAAAATGAGGTCAGAATGGAGAAAGTTCTTGGAGAACCTCAAACACCACTGAGACACGAGAGGGACTTGTTTTGTAGCTAAGCCATGTCCAGGGCTGCAGGCCAAGCCACAGTGTTTGTCTGGTGGGGCAGTAGCTGGGCTCAGCAGCATCAGCTGGACACTGTGTTCTCTTCAGGGTGTGGTGGAAGTTCTGAGTGCTGTTCACACCCAAACACATCATGCTGTGCTTTCCACCAGCCTCTTGGCCATGTCACTTCTCCCCTTCACCCCTACTTGCCTCTCATGCTTGGGGACGAGCTGAGGAGAATGAGCGATCCCAGTTCAGGCTCGCTGTCTTACAGCCTGCATGTCTCCTTAAAGCTTCATGTTCTGTGTGACTCATCCTTGGAGGAAACTTTTCTTTGGCATTAATTTTTTTTTTTTAATTGAGAAATATACATATTGCAAAGTACATGTTGAAGTCGGCACCCATGTTTCTACCATTCAGGTCAAGAAACAGGATTTAGTCACCACCCCCCTCTCTTTTTAAGACTGCCTGACTTTTCCGAGCTATCTTTTTGGGGCCTTCTTGGTGGTGACTTGAATCGTCCTTGCTTTCCATTCATGTCTGCCAGATAGCAAGTTTCTCCTCCTACAGTAGAGTTGCTGGGCCTTGTGGTTCTTGGAAGTTTTGTCAGCTTTGTTCACAGTTTGGTGACGCACAGGCTGCTCTGGGGTTGTTTGACCTTTCAGCCTGGAGAGGAAGTCTCTGCCTCTAGCTTGCTGTCTAGATCCTTGCCTGGAATCAGAAAGCGCTGGGGTGGGGTGGGCAGGGCACTGGGCCTGTGGGGAGGGAGCAGGGAGCGGGCACGTGGCAGTCATTCTCATCTTAGCGCCATTTGGCTCGCTGTGTGACTTTTGAGTCACTTCTTTGCAAGCATGTCTTTTCCTACCTGTGAATTGAGGATTGGACTACAATCAGCAGGTTCATGGTTTATATCCTTTAAAAAAAATAACATAGCCACTAGCTATCTATTTTACACATGGTAGTGTATCTGTGTCAATGCTAAGCTGCTGTATAGCACAAGGAGCTCAGCTCAGGGTTCTGTGATGACCTGGAGGGGTGGGGTGGGGGGAAGTGGGAGGGAAACCCAAGAGGGAAGGGATATATGTATATGTATACCTGATTCACATTGTTGTACAGTAGAAGCTAAGACAACATTGTAAAGCACCTATACACCAATTTAGAAAAAAGAAAGAATAAAAAATAGCCCCCAAGACTCTTTAGAGCAGGAATCCTGAACTGGCTCCTCTAAGTCTGCAGATATGGTTCATTTGTCAGAATGGTGTTTTAAGAAGTAGATGAATGGCTTCCTCATTGTGCCAACAGCCCCACCACTGCCTATGGCTTAAGCCCCACCTGCTTCACACTAAGTTACCTGCCTAGCCTCTTAAGGCGCAGTACAAAATAAGTAAAAGTAGAGCTGCTCTAGGTACAGTGAGCATGCGTGCCAACCCGGAGCACAGCCTGCTGTTCATTCCCCTCCGCATCACAGGCAAGAGCCCGAGGCATGGGGAGCGGTGTTCAGCAGCATCTGGATTAAGTGGCCACTGAGGTCTCCAGTTGCAACACTTATCCTTCTCTGGCTCAGTCTCTAGCAGATCACCTAGGGCAGGGGTCCCCAAACCCCCGGCTGCTGACCGGTACTGGTGTGCAAGCTGATAGAAACTGGGCCACCCAGCAGGAGGTGAATGGTGGGCAAGCGAGTGAAGCTTCATCTGCCACTTCCCATCAGCCCCCATCACTCATGTGACTGCCTGAAACATCCCCCTGCCCCAGTCTGTGGAAAAACTGTCTTCACGAAACGGTCCCTGGTGCCAAAAAGGTTGTGGACTGCGAACCTAGGGGACAAGAGGGAAGCACTGGCCAAAGCTTCAGGCTTTAGGCCTGTGTCCAACCATCTCCACCTCCCCACTCCTGTCTGGGGTCTTAATTTTGTGATCGTTCAGCCTTTCAGACCCCCACTGGCATGCCGTATGGCACGGTGAACCTGCTTCACGGCGTGAACCCGGGAGAGACTCCTGTCACCTGTACGGCAGGCATCGGGACCTTCATTGTGGAATTTGCCACCCTCAGCAGCCTCACCGGTGACCCCGTGTTCGAAGACGTGGCCAGAGTGGCCCTGATGCGCCTCTGGGAGAGCCGGTCGGACATTGGGCTGGTAGGTCCCGCAAGTTGGCCACCTTGGCCCGTGCTTACGCGGCTCGGGGCTCGGGGCTCTGAGCAACAAATTGCAGTTCAGCTGAAGGAAACGAAGGGTGACCTCAGGAGTGGTTCAAGACTTAGGCTAACAACACGGAAAGTAGATGAGACCTCCAGTTCCTGCTTTGGCACAGAGAGGAGGAGAGCATGAGAGTACATCCTTTACCAGGAAGCGGGGCTGTGACGAGCTCTGACTCCTTGAGCTTCTCTGATTTCTAGGGAGTGGGTCACATGCTTCATGCCCCGACTCACTCAGTGACCTTAGATAATCCGCCTGTCTGGCCCTCATTTTTACATATTTTTGTGAAACTATGATAAGAGACACTGAACTGTTCCATGAAAAAAAGATTCCTGGTCAGTTAAGTTTGGGGAATATTATAAATAGTATCCTTTCTTTGAAGAGTTATAATGAACACAAACAGCTTAAAGGTTATGAAAACCTCTGATAAATTCATCTGTTTAATTTTGCTTAACACAGTGTTTCATAAACTTATTTGATACCAGGGCTTCCCTTTCCTCTCCACACCTACTAACCCATGAAAAATGTGACCAGTCATCTCTGAGGTCGATTGCAGTTCCTAAACTGGATCATCCAGTGAAATTAACAGTAAGTGAGCCAGAGCTGTCCAGGAAATAGCTCTGATTTAGTCAGAATTGAGATTGAGTTCTGGCTTTACTCTGTTGAAACTGTGTGACCCTGGCCAAGTCACTCAACCTTTCTGATCCACAGTTACTTCAGTAGTAATGTGACATACTTATACCTCCTCACTGAGTCATTATGACAGATGAAGACTGTGTTGTCTGAAAATGATTCAGGTAGGGGCATGTTTTATACAAATTCTGGTTCTAAGTCAGCTTGAAAGTGAAAGTTGTGTGAGGAATCCTTAACATTTCCTTAAGAGGGTGCCACTTTGGGGACCTCAAGTAGCTCCCTCCTTTGAGACCACGTGTCTTTCTCCTAGGTTGGCAACCACATCGACGTGCTCACTGGCAAATGGGTGGCCCAGGACGCAGGCATCGGGGCTGGTGTGGACTCCTACTTTGAGTACCTGGTGAAAGGAGCCATCCTGCTTCAGGATAAAAAGCTCATGGCCATGTTCCTAGGTAAAGAGGGCGGGGAAGGGGGGCTTTTCCTCTTGGTTTCCCCTGTTGAAATATCATTTATTTATAAACTTCCAATTGCTCCCAAGTGCTTGCCTACACCGGAGAAGGCAATGGCACCCCACGCCAATACTCTTGCCTGGAAAATCCCATGGACGGAGGAGCCTGGTGGGCTGCAGTCCATTGGGTCGCTGAGGGTTGGACACGACTGAGCGACTTCACTTTCACTTTTCACTTTCATGCATTGGAGAAGGAAATGGCAACCCACTCCAGTGTTCTTGCCTGGAGAATCCCAGGGACGGGGGAGCCTGGTGGGCTGCCGTCTATGGGGTTGCACAGAGTCAGACACGACTGAAGCGACTTAGCAGCAGCAGCAGCCTGCCTACACAATTAGTTCTGCGTACCGGAGTCTGCATTCAAAACTACCGTGGACTCACACTGCCCACTTGAGGCCCCTCACACCTCTTCATGCTGTCCTGCGAGAGCCCAGCTGAACCGTGCTGCCTGCCTGCAGGCGGCCCTGGATTATTTTTTATTTCCTGGCCGTTGCACATACTGTGTTTCCTTTGCCTTGAATGCCTTTTTTCCTGCCATTATGTGTTCAAATTCTGTTCACCCTTTATGGCTCAGCTTAAATGTCATTATGCCCAGGAAATAGCCTGATGCTGCCTCAGTAAAATTTAGGACCTTCAGCATCTTTTTTTTGCCATCAGCTGTCTTCACAAGTTACAGCTCTACCAGCTGAGTGCAACATCCAGGCTTTATTCATCTTTGTACTTCCCGCAGTGCTTTGCAGGAAGTAGCTGGCAGATGAATGTCTGTTGAATAGAAACATTTTACCCTCCAGTCCCTTAGACACTAGCAATAATGATACTGAGGAATTATTGGGCACCTAGTAATAATTATGGCTACCATTCATTTATTCAGCAAATATTTGTTGGGTACCATTGATGTATCAACTGCAGTGCCAAGCACTGAACATAGACTGTTTCTTTTAATCCTCACAACATTGAGATTGTCTTATTTATTTGGATGTGTTTTTGGTACTTCAGTCAGATAATGTTTTGTTTTAATTTTAAATATCTGCTTTTTAAAAAAATATTTATTTGACCTCATTGGATCTTAGTTTCAGCCTGCAGGATCTTTGTTGCATCATGAGGGATCTTTCATTGAGATGCATGGACTCTCTAGTTGTGGTATTCAGGCCTAGTTGCTCTGTGGCATATGGGATCTTAGTTCCCTGACCAGTGATCAAACGTCTGTCTCCTGCATTGCAAGGCAGATTCTTAACCACCAGACCACCAGGGGAGTCCCCAGATAACGTTTGTTGTGCATATTTATTAGGTACTATCTTCATGTTGGGGATCCTGCAATCAACAAAACAAAGTCCTAACTCTCATGGCTTTACACTCTAGGGGTTGTTATAAGTTCAAGTTGCCACTGGAATGCAAGCTCCCTCAGGGTTGAACTTTGATTTGTTTGCCACTCCCTAGATATCTGGAACCTAGGTGGTTTAGTCCCTAAGTCGTGTCCGACTCTTGCGACCCCATGGACTGTAGCCCACCAGGCTCCTCTGTCCATGAAATTTTCCAGGCAAGAATACTGGAGTGGGTTGCCGTTTCCTTCTCCAGGGGATCTTCCCAACCCAGGAACCTAGAGGTGCTCAGTAAATACTGTTGAGTGAACAAATGACTGCATAATCCCATGAGATGTATAACATTACTTTCATCACTTTATAGATAATAAGACTGAGGCTTAAATCTGAAAAAGAGTGGACATATGTATATATGACAGATTTTATTTTCTTGGGCTCCAAAATCACTACGGATGGTGACTGCAGCCATGAAATGAAAAGACAGTTGCCCCTTGGAAGAAAAGCTATGACAAGCCTAGACAGGGTATTAAAAAGCAAAGATATCACTTTGCTGACGAAGGTCCACATAGTCAAAGCTATAGTTTTTCCAGTAGTCACGTACAGATGTGAGAGATGGACTGTAAAGAAGGCTGAGTGCTGAAGAATCAGTGCCTTTGAATTGTGGTGCTGGAGAATACTCTTGAGAGTCCTTTGGACTGCAAGGAGATCAAATCAGTCAATCCTAAAGGAAATCAAACTTGAATATTTGTTGGAAGGATTGAAGCTGAAGCTCCAAAACTTTGGTCACCTGATGTGAAGAGCCAACTCACTGGAAAAAACCTTGATGCTGGGAAAGATTGCAGACAAAAGGAGAAGAGGGAGGCAGAAGATGAGATGGTTAGATAGCATGGCCATGAATTTGAGCAAACTCCGGAAGATAGTGAAGGTCATGGAGGCCTGGCATGCTGCAGTTCATGGAATCACAAAGAGTCAGACACAGCTTAGCAATTGAACAACAGCATAACTGTTGACTTTATGATATACCTGAAACTAACACAACATTGTAAATCAACTGCACTCCAATAAAAATATTTTTAATTAAATTAAAAACCAAAAACTGAAGCTTAAGAGGGGAAAAACTTGCCCCAGGGTCACAGCTAGCAAGTAGCAGAGCTGGAGCTGAAATTTGAACCTGGAAGTTCGACTCCAGAATCCACATTCCTTCATCTATCTCCTTGCATCCTTGTCTACTTTGAGGCTGGGTCACCCGAGGGTCTTTCAAATGTTTAAATCCATCCCCCAGTTGCCAAAGCCTGCCTTCTGTGTCCCTCATCGTTGACATGTCCATTGTCTTACTTCTGCAGAATATAACAAAGCCATTCGGAATTACACCCGCTTCGATGACTGGTACCTATGGGTGCAGATGTACAAGGGGACTGTGTCCATGCCAGTCTTCCAGTCTCTGGAGGCCTACTGGCCTGGTCTTCAGGTAGGAGCAATCAGAGAGGGTGGTCCTTTTTCTATGGAACGGGCAAAGCAAGCTCATTCTGATGTGTAATCAAAGCGCTTGAGTACGTTTTATTGGAAGGGTGGGTTGGGGAGGGAAGAGAGGCTTAGAGTGAGTTAGACAGATTTAAAAGTTCTGCCAGACTGAGTTTTTCAGGGGGAGCTTTCAGGTGTCAGGAAGTGAACTTCTAGTTTGCTGTGGAATGTTGTACCATTTAAAGTACACAGTGTCTTTTCTGGGTTGGCGGTCATAGCCATTGGCAATGACCATTTCTCCATTGGACATTTCTGTCACATATCCTCATTCTTGACAGCTGGCCTAAGAAGGGTGTGAATGCATCTGGGGCCACTCTGCTGCCATCATTGTGTCTTCCCATTGCATGGTCTGATAGCATTGCAGTGGGAAGGGATCTTAGAGCCCATCTAATCCACCCTGTGGGTGTCCTCAAATATTTAAAATATTTTTATAAGCTGTAAATATTTTTAAATACTTTATATTTAAAATATTTTTATAAACTTTTTTTTTAGCCTTAAGAAGTTAAAAAAAGGTTAGAACATGTAGGGGCTTCCCTGATGGCTCAGATGGTAAAGAATCTGCCTGAAATGCAGGAGACCTGGGTTCGATCCCTGGGTTGGGAAGATCCCCCGGAGAAGGGAATGGCTACCCACCCCAGTATTCTTGCCTGGAGAATTCCATGGACAGAGGAGCCTGGCAAGCTACAGTCTATGGGGTCACAAAGAGTCGGACACATAGATGAGTAGTAAATTTTTTCAGCATAAAAAGAAATGCCCCCCAAAAGAGGAATACAGTGATAAATAAGTCTCAAGCCCCCACCCTCAGATTCTCTCTCCAAGCCAGCCCTTATTGCCAGTTTTCTGTACCTCTTTCCAGAAATCCATATACATAGATATGTGTATATTTATGGCCCCTTTTTTTCTTTATATAAATAGGAGTATTTTATTACTTTTCACTGACTGTCTTGGAGATCATTCTTTACTGATACATATAGATCAATTTTACTTTTTTAAACAGTTGCATATTATATTCCATTGAATAGACATAGCATCATTTATTTAACTAGTTTCCCATTATATACTTTTAGCCAACCCTTTCATTTTACAGATGGGGAAAGAAGCTCCTAGAGAACTTGTGGATAATATTGAATATTGGTCCAGCTCTTCTAAGATCTCCAAATTTTATTACTTGAGTATCCCCTAAAAAAATTTTAAAAAATTGTAGTGTCCCTTGCATATTTTTAATCTTACGAATTTAAATAATGGCATACCATTCCTTTTTCTCCTCCAACTCATATTTCCATCCTACTACCTCAATAGGATTTTATCCTAATTATAATTTTATGCTGAAAGCATTTTATTGGACACCCTATATATGGCTCTGTGACAAAATGTATTCATATGTAGAAATTTAAAACGTTTTAAAATTTCCCATGCCCACAGGCTCTGAGTATTTATTTTCTTCTGGATTTAGTTATCATTAGTATGTAAATGATTAAAACAACATTTATAGCTTACAATTTTTGATGATTATTAACCTGAAAGCAACTTAATTGGAGGTTCATTTCTTAATGAGATTTTTGGGGCTTTTTAAAATTTTAAGTAGTTCATGTATTTGTGCATGAAGAATGTTGTTGTTTTAGTTGCTCAGTCATGTCCGACTCTTTTGCAACCCATATGTGCTAAAACGGGGCACAGTTACACATCAATTTTACTCCTGCTTTTCACCTTTTTTAAATATAAGTGCTGAGGAGCCTGAGCACATAAATAAGTAGATGGATGGAAGGAGTTTGATAATTGCAGTATCATTCAGTTCTTTGAAATCATTAAGTTAATAGATTGAACTGTATAAAATTGCCAGCATTCAACCATTTTTTGACCTGAAGAAGTAGCAATATTATATTGTTCAAAGAAAATCACATAATGATCTGTCATCAAAAATTATTTTTAATGATGTCTCTGCTGACAACTTGACCAGTTCCTCTCTTCATTTTTTGAAAGCAAAGAATTGAAAGCCATCTGATTTGCAGAAGGATTTGTTACCCAGTGGTTAGAGTCGTTCATTTTTCTTAATACCTAAGCTAATATTTTTTTTGTTTTTCATTACACTAATATTTTAAATTTAACCTAGTTGAGTGTTCAGTGTTCCACAGGAAGGTTGGAGATTGTTGGTGGGTCCACCTTGCTTTTGTCAAGTGGTAGAAGGACAGTTGTGAAAGAGACAGAATGGGTAGCCTGCCTTTGTGTCGGTGATACATTTTAGAAAAGTTGAGGATCTGGAAATCTATTTCCTTAAAACCATTTGTGCCTACATTCCCCTTAAAAAACCTGCTTGTACCAGCCATCCATATAACTGATCACACCTATTGACTTTGCATGATTTTATTTCTGTGCATATTTTCCAAGAAAATAATTGATCAGGGAAAGATGCAACTCATATATGGGTATTTCTAGCAGCAAAGTTTATGACAAAGAAAAACTGGAAATGATCCAAACGTCTAGTAATGAAAGAAAAATAAATGTATTTTTTTTCCTTTTTTTAAATTGTGGCAAAATTCACACATCATAAAATTTACCATCTTAATCCTTTTAAGTGTACAGTTCGATGGAATTTATATTCATGTTGTTATGTAGACCACCATCCATCCCCATAACTCTTTTCATCTTGTAAAACTAAAACTCTACACCTTTTAAACACTAACTCTCCATTCCGTCTTTCCCAAGCCTCTTGACAACCAGCATTATAACTTCTATCTTTATGATGTTGACTACTCCAGGTATCATATCAGTGGAATCACATGGTATTTGTTTTCTTGTGACTGGCTTATTTCATTTAGCATAATGTCAAATTTCATGCTTGTAACCTATATCAGAAATTCCTTCTTTATTAGGCTGAATAATATTCCTTTGTGAGTATATATCACACTTTGCCATCCCAGTTTGTATAGGATTTGTGTGCTTTGTGTGTGGCACTTTTCCTGTTTTGAGAAAGGTTTCTGGGGTTATTTCTCTGTGAGGTTATAATAACACTAATAGCTAACATTTAGCTGACAGTTTGGTACATAGAGGTGATAAATATTTATGAAAGAATGATTTATGTGTTGGGCATTTTATACAGAATCATCATAGCCCATTGAGGTGATGTTCCATAGATGAAGAAAGGAGGACATTAAATTTGTTCATATCCTCAACAGATATTTGGGTGCCTTCACGAAGTTCATAGAGAGTGAAACACAAAGAAAAACTTAGACAAATTCATAAAATAATAAGTTGCAATTAAGGAAACAAATAAGAGGCTAAAAGAGAGAATATTAGATGGGGACTTACTTTAGATAAGAAGGACTCTCAGAAGTGGTGATGCTGAAGCTGATATTTGAAGAAGTAGGGGTGGGGGTGATATTCCAGGCAGAGGAAACATGATGTGTGAAGGTCTTGGAGGCAGGAAGGAGTCAGGTGTTTATCAGGGACAAAAGCAGGATGGCCACAGTCCAAGGAAGGAAAAGAACAGTTAATGGAAAGTCAGCAGTGGCCAGATTGCACAGGGCCTTGAGGGCCATGGTGGCATCTTGACCTTATGCTGAGTCTGGTCAGCATAAGCCTCTGAGTAAGACAGTTACTCTGGCCGTACTGGGGAGAGTGGACTAGAGAAGACAAGTCAGAGAACCAGTCAGTGAGGAGGCCTTTGAGGTCATCCCAGTGCAAGATGCTAGTGAACAAGTGGTAGCTCTGGAGATAAGTAGAGAAAAATCTTGATGTTTTAGAGAGAGGGAATTGATGGGTGTTGCTGGTAGAATGGATGTAAGGGTTGGGGAAGAAGGAAGAGCCAAGGATGACCCCCAGCTATCTAGCCAGAGTGGAATCAGTGGAAGGTGGTGCCATTTACTGAAAAGGGAGAGAGGTGAGAGTAGAGATGCAAATTTGTGAGAGAGTGAGGGAACCAAGAATTTAGCCTGGAAAATGTCATTTGTTCTATCCCTGAGACATCCAGTGGAGATGTCAGGAAGGTCAGCTGCTTCCCTGTGAGCTTATATTAATATGAATAGCTACTTAGAAGCACTTAGTAAAATGACAAGCACCTACATCCTCTGATTCAGCAATCCTAATTCTGGAAATGTATCTTAGAGATACACTTCACATGTTTGAGTTGACATAAGTACAGGGTTATTTCTTGTAGCATTGATTATTATAGCAAACAGCAAAAGATTGGAAGCAAGTCAATTAACTATCAATAAGGAGCTAATTAAATTGTGATCCAAGCAGTGGGATACTTACTATGCAACTGTATAAATAGGAGGAGGGAGATGTACTTACTTGGAAAAATTGAGTTGTATTGTTAAATGATAAAGGAAACTGCAGAACAGTATATTGAATAAGCTGTATTTCATGTAGGGGAAGTAATATATACTTATACACCTTTGCTTATGTTACAAACTAATGCAAAATGATTACGTTCTGGGGTATAGGGTAGGAGTGAAACTTAGTATAATCAACCTTTTTCTTATTAGAATTTCAAATCAGATGGCTGACTTACCTATTTAACTATTAGTAGCCAGTATTGACTGAGCAAGTACTGATGGGCAGGGACTTTGTATACACCCTGTGTCCCTTACAGCAAAATAAAATATACATTATAATTGCACATTGTACATGAGGCTCAGAAAAGTTAAGTATCTGATTTGAGGTTGCACAGTGAGTAAATGGCCAACTCAGGGTTTGATCACAGGTCTTGATCTCCAAAGCCTTTGCCTCCTCTTTCCCCCGAGGGTGTGTGTGAGGTTCTGTATGTGGGTTTCCTGCCTGGTGGCTGCTTTCCTGACAACCAGTTCTCTCCTGCAGAGCCTCATTGGGGACATTGACAATGCCATGAGGACCTTCCTCAACTACTACACCATCTGGAAGCAGTTTGGGGGGCTCCCAGAATTCTACAACATTCCTCAGGGATATACAGTGGAGAAGCGAGAGGGCTACCCGCTTCGGCCAGGTAAGCAGCATCTCTGGCCCATGGCCAGCTCACAGCCTCCAATTCTCCGAACCCCAAGCCCTCAACATCTCTATGAGGTTCCATGCCTCACAAATGCTCACAGCTCCATTTTTTTCCCCCATCTGCTTCTTCCAGTGACTCTGGGTGGTTTTCCTGCTAGGAATTCTATATCCCTTTTATTTTCAGAGAAGGAAATGGAAGGCTGGTTGGTTGCAATGGCTTCCCCAAGGCTGTTAGGTGTAGAAGCTAGGACTGGAACCCAGGTCTCTTCATTACATCTTATGCTCTTTCAAACTTGGACAAGCAAGTGAGATGGACAAAGCCAGGTTGATGCCTTTTGAGTTCCTGCCATTGGGATTTTGGACGCATAGGCAATCTTAATCATAAGTCAATGGATCAGGTCAGATAAACTGTGCATCTGTGGAATGTTGGGACTTTAGGAATGGACTTTAGGAGTGAACTATCTCTTGTCCCCCACCTCCTCATTTGCAGCTCAGTCCTCAAGACATAGAGAAGGAAGGGCTCACACACTCGATAACTCTCTTATGTTCTTTTCCAGCTCCGATCTTCTGATTCACTGAAGGAAAGTTAAACATTACAAGGAGGGGAAAGGAAAGGGGGGCAGAGGAAGGAAGCTGAGTCAGCACACAGTCACCCTGCCCCCCCACCCCAAAATAGCTTATGTTCCCATTGTTTTTGACTCCTCCCACCTGAATGCCTTTTAACTGTGGGATGGG
Organism: Bos mutus; assembly: GCF_027580195.1. Taxonomy (NCBI): domain Eukaryota; kingdom Metazoa; phylum Chordata; class Mammalia; order Artiodactyla; family Bovidae; genus Bos; species Bos mutus. The sequence goes on along the minus strand of NC_091629.1, from coordinate 48,732,365 downwards.
CCTTCTAGTGGCTTCTGCCCATTCTGCCCTTCTTTACCCCACTTCCTTCCTCCTCTGACGTGCTAATCTTCTCAATCATTGTTCTAAGAATCTTGGAGAAGCAACAGAAGTGGGAATAAAACAGCAACTGGAAAGAGCAAATTAGTCATTTTTGACTCCTTGGAGGCTGCTGTTTTTACTATTGCTCATGAATTTATTCTCATAGCTTTTGTTTTTTTTTTTAACATAAAATGGTCAGATTGTATTGATGCCATGTTACTACTAAATAGGATGAAGACAGAGTTTGGGACTAAATGTGAGACCTAGGCTTGTGCATTCTCAAAGATAGAGGGAACCTGAGAGGTCTTCTAATCCAGTGGCCCCAACCTTTTTGGCACCATGCATCAGTTTCGTGGAAGACAATTTTTCCATAGACCAAGGTTGGGGGAGGGATGGTTTGGGGACGATTCAAGTGTATTACATTTATTGTGCACTTTATTCTATTATTATTACATCAGCTCCACCTCAGATCATTGGGCATTAGATCCCAGGGGTTGGGGACTCCTGTTCTAATTGATACCCCCCTGCAATAGCCCCATCATGTAGGTATCTCGTGCCTTTGGTTACCAACAATGACAGAAGGCTCACTACTTACAGAGGCAATGTGTTTTATTTGCAGGATAGGCTGACAGGAAGGCTCAGTGGAAAGTAAGGCACCACAGCCCGGAATCCAGAAATGCCTTAGACCAGTCACTCTTCCTACCCAAACAATAGCAAATGGGAGATAAGGGACTCTTCTATAATTAGGTTGGCCAGTGCCGATGCTCTGGTGCATGCTTCTGACCAGCAGTGTTGGAGCACAGAACCTAGCCTAAAAGCCTCCGAAGGCCTTCACCCTCACCTAAGTCCAAGTCTAAACCTTGGGCTCTCACCCTCTTGCAGAGAGTTGACCAGATACACCAGAAGTTACAGCAGTCACTAGCAGGCGCAGGCCTATGTGTGAGGAAGAGAAAACAAGAAACAAGATGCTTGGCCCTGGGTGCGCTGAGCCAGACAGCTGCGAGAAGCATAAGGGGAGGCTTCCCACGAAGGCACCATCTTTTCCATCTCTGAACACACACAGTGTGTTCATCTACCAGTAAATGTACCCCCATCTATGCTTAGAATATGAGCAATTAGATTAGTAAGTGTCCACAAGCCTGTGGGTTAAAGGGAGGGAGAAGTAGGAGAACACTGGGGAGATCGGCAGCGGTATTTTCTCCCAAAATAAGAAACAGATGGGACTTCCCTGGCCGTCCAGTGGTTAGGACTCTGTACTTCCAATGCAGGAAGCCTGGGTTTGATCCCAGGTCAGGGAACTAGGATCCCACATGCTGTGTGGCATGGCTTTAAAAAAAAAGAAATTGAATATAAAACAATTCTGATGTCTTCTCAACTCTGCCAAAATGAAATGGAATAATAATTCCTATTGAAACAAACTCTATAAAGCCAATGTGTTTAATTCCTTGAATTACACATAAAAATGTTCAAGGGACTTCCCTGGTGGTCCAGTGGTTAAGACTCTGCATTTACATGACAGGGGGCACAGATTTGATCTCTGGTCAGGAAACTGAGATCCTGCATGCCGTGGCCAGGAAAAAAAAAAACAAAACTAGAAATAGAATTTACAGTAATAAATCATTAGGGAAAAAAGTACTCATCAGGAGTCAGGAGGAAATAGGAAGCAGAACATGAGGAGGAGAGGCTGTGTAGGGAGAGGAGAAGAGTTCTTTCCTGTCCGAGTAAAGACAGGTGAAGAAGTAGCAAAGTCTGTGGAGCTGTAGCTTCTACCCACCGAGCCCACCCCAGAAGTCATGTCTTTCTTTTCCATAACAGCCTTCGAGATATCTGAAAGCAACAAACACATTGTGCTGGGTTTTCTTTTCTCCAGACACATAGTCCCATCCAGTCCAGCTCCTGTTGGCTAGTTGGCTAATATTCATCTTATGATGGGGCTCATGTCCGAATGTCAGATTCCAATTGTGTAGAACAAGGCAAGACTGTTGTCTTGCTCTGGGCACAGTGAACTGATGGCTGGATCTTTGCTAGATTGTAAGTTGGTTCTTGAATATCTCAACCTTCATCTTTTTGCCCATCCCATCTTGGAAAGGGCCTTATAATGACAGAGTCAGACTCTTTGAAGCTTTAGGATCAGTTAGGCTGTAAGTGGCAGAGAAAAAATAGTAGCTTAATTAAAATAGAAGTTTATTTTGGGGGGACTTCCCTAGCGGTCCAGTGGTTAAGACTCCTCGCTTCTATTGCAAGGGGCCTGGGTTCAATCCCTGGTGGGGAAACTTAAGATGCCATACCATGTGGTCAAAAGAAAAACAGGAAATTTAACTTGTTCTCTGATTTTCCGGCCTTATGTGGTACTCTTTGGTGTCAGTTCAGTTCAGTTCAGTCGCTCAGTCATGTCTGACTCTTTGCGACCCCATGAATCGCAGCATGCCAGGCCTCCCTGTCCATCACCAATTCCCGGAGTTCACCCAGACCCACATCCATCAAGTCAGTGACGCCATCCAGCCATCTCATCCTCTGTCGTCCCCTTCTCCTCCTGCCCCCAATCCCTCCCAGCATCAGAGTCTTTTCCAGTGAGTCAGCTCTTCACATGAAGTGGCCAAAGTACTGGAGTTTCAGCTTTAGCATCATTCCTTCCAAAGAAATCCCACACCTGCCTGCTGGGAATAGTTGTTAATCCGGGGAGCCTTGTGCTTGAGTAAAGTTAGTGATTCTGTTACTAAGGAAGAAGGCGGGAACAGATATTGGGAGGTGGGCAGCAGCCCCTTCCCCCTTCTGCATCCCAGAACCTGGCTGCCTGTCTCTCCCTTGGGATGGGAATCCATGATCCATTTTAATGCTGGTCTTCACTAAGCCTCAGATTGTGTGTGGATTGGCTCTGAAGATTCAATTCAAGGGAGTTGCCCCAGTTCCCCTTAGTTGGGACCCTGTGGACACAGTAAGGAGGGGAGGAGTCTCTCGCTGTGCCAGGCAGGCTCCTAGCCTTCCCTGCCCAGCCACTGGATGAGAAGGGTCCACTTTGAACTTTGCAGAACTCATTGAGAGTGCCATGTACCTCTACCGTGCCACGGGGGATCCCACCCTCTTAGAACTCGGAAGAGATGCTGTGGAATCCATCGAGAAAATCAGCAAGGTGGAGTGTGGATTTGCCACAGTAAGTGTTTCCACGGGCCCAAGAATTGGGAAATGTCTCCCCCTGCCACTAAAGAGCCTCTGGAATATTAACATTGGAAAGACTCTTAAAGGTGTAAGTAGTGTCTTTATTTTATAGACGGGGCGGCTGAGGAACAGAAGCGAGCCTGGCTAAAGGTCCCAAAGCAGGTAGAGGTGGAGCTAGGATTCATTCCCAGGGGTCTAGACTCCATGCCCTTGGCCTTCTCCTTACTTCAGAGACCCTCTAGCTATCTGAATAGGCTACTTTGCAAAGAAGTGTTTTGTGAAACATTTTGTGAAAAGGCCTATAAAATGGATTTTAGAAGAGAATTACAGTCCCATAGCCTTATTTGCAGGGAAACCTGATGGCTCAGCAGTAAAGAATCTGGTTGCAATGCAGAAGACACAGGAAATGTGGGTTTAATCCTTGGGTCAGGAAGATCCCCTGGAGGAGAAAATAGCAACCCACTCCTGTCTTCTTGCCTGGAAAAATTCCCATGGACAGAGGAGTCTGGCTGCCTGCAGTCCATGGGGTCACCAAGAGTTGCACATGATGGAGCAGCTAAGCACACATGCACACACACGCACACAGCCTTATTTGTGGGCTTCCCTGGTAGCTCAGTAGCAAAGAATCCCTCTGCCAAACAGGAGATGTGGGTTCAATCCCTGAGTTGGGAAGATCCCCTGGAGAAGGAAATGACAACCCAATATTCTTGCTTGGAGAATCCCATGGACTGAGGGGCCTGACTGGCTACAGTCCATGGGGTTGCAGAAGAGTTGGATACGACTTAGCGACTGAAAAACAACAATAAGCCTTATTTGCAAACCCAAGGATCCTTAATGAAACAGCCTTACTGGTCTCACGGATATTTACTGAGTGTCTTTCACGGGCCAGGTGCTGTGCTAGACTGAGGATTATAGCAGTGAAGAAAGACCAAGCTCCTGAGCTGACATTTCAGTAAAAAAACAGTGAATGTGTATCTAGGAGACAGAAAGGAGGCCATTGAGGCTGGAGGTGGGTGAGCAAGGGGGAAAGTGGGAGAAGATACATCCCCAGAAGTAGGCAGGGGCTAGATCACATAGGGCTTTGTATTAGCCATGAGGAAGAGCTGGGATTTCATTCTGCTGGGAATGAGAAGCCTTGGTAGGATTTACAGCAGAGCAGTGACATGCTATATTTTAGAAAGATCACTCTGGCCCCTCTGTGGAGAATGGATTGAAAGGGTCAAGGAGGAGAGCCGTATCACATCCTTAGAGGACCCAAGCAGGCAAGATAGAAATAAACAGTGGTTGCAGACATGTAAAAACCAGATGTTGAAGCAAATAGTCTGGAAGGAAATTCACCAAAAAGCCTACAGAGGTTTTTTTAGGGTATGGAATTAAAAACAATCAAATCAGAAAAAAACTCTTCCTTTTCAAAAAGTTGTAATTGATTATATTCTATGAGTAAAACATAGATGCATATTTTTAAAGAGAAGACCTGTATGTGTAGGAGAAATATAAAGCAAGGATGTGCTTTAATTTCTAGTATGTTGTATTTTGTGAAAAGCCAAAGTGGATGAGTTCAGTGGGGCCTTAGAACTCTTGACTTATTTCCATGAAAATGAAGTCTTTTGGAGCCCTGCCGAGGTGAATGATGGGAATAGGCATCTGACTCCTTGGCCTTTGGGAAATGGGACAAAAGAATAATAATTCCTGGTACATCAAGTCCATATTTTAGTCACATTTTTTGGGTATAAAATAGATATCTACTGAGAACTAGTTTTGTTTAAGAAAATGCATTGCTAATTCTAAAATAAATACTTATTTTAGAAACTAAAATAAATGTTTGTAGCAAGTAAACCTACTCATCCCCGACTATAAACTCAGTATGAATTTTTCTTTGTAAAGACTCCTAATCAGTTGTGTACAAGAGCAAAAAACTTGGTAACCATCTTTATGTCCAATAAGTAAATGATGCTACATTTTTACATCATTAAGAGACGTAAACATTAGATCAATGTTTGGAGTCAAAAAAGGATAGGATAAAGGGGCTAGGATATTTGTGTATCATGTAGGGGGACCAAGAAAGATAGTTCTGATGAGGCAGCATTTGAGCAGAGACCTGCCGGAAGTGAAGGAGGGGGAAGATACCTGAAGGAAGGTGGCGCCAGGCTTCAGGAACACCACTGAAAAGAACTGGGCCAGGCATGAGCATGTTCACGGAATAGAAAAGCTGAGTGGCTGGACCTGTGAGAGCCACAGAAAGAGCAGGAAAAAGATGAGGTCAGCAAGGAGCAGGAGCCAGATCAGCAAACACCTGTTAGGCCACGATAAGGACTTTGATTTTAGTTTGCGGGAAATGGGATGTTAATAGAAGGTTTTCCATAGAGGATTGACAGGTAAGACTTAAGATAAAAATATCCTTGAGCATAGCGTTTCCCAGGTGGTTCAGTGGTAAAGAATCTGCCTGCCAAGCAGGAGATACAGGTTCGATCCATGAGTCGGGAAGATCCCCTGGAGAAGGAAATGGCACTCCAGTATTCTTGCCTGGGAAATCCCATGGACAGAGGAGCCTGGCAGGCTACAGTCCATGGGGTTGCCAAGAGTAGGATACAACTTAGCGACTGAACAACAACAACCAATCCTTTAGGGTAAGAATGGAAGAAGGAAGCCCAGTTGAAAATTGTGATAAGCTTGGTGAGCGATGACGTTAAGTGATTTGCTCAAAGATCCGTAGCCGCCTAGTGGCAGGAAGGCCTGACGGGGTGCCCCACCCCGGGGTGCCCCCCCGCCCCCGACCCTTTCTCCTGCTCTGATGCTAGTCTGACTTACTTCCCTCTTCCACGTGGCAGATCAAAGATCTGCGGGACCACAAGCTTGACAACCGCATGGAGTCTTTCTTCCTGGCCGAGACTGTGAAATACCTCTACCTGCTGTTTGATCCGGACAACTTTATCCACAACAACGGCTCCACCTTCGATGCGGTAATCACCCCCTACGGGGAGTGCGTCTTGGGGGCTGGGGGTTATATCTTCAACACAGAAGCACACCCCATCGACCCCGCTGCCCTGCACTGTTGCCGGAGGCTGAAGGAAGAACAGTGGGAAGTGGAAGATTTGATGAGGGAATTCTACTCTCTCAAACGGAAAAGGTCGAGATTTCAGAAGAAAACTATGAGCTCGGGGCCATGGGAACCCCCAACAGGGCCCGGAACATTCTCCTCCCCTGAAAACCATGAGCAGGCAAGGGAAAAGAAGCCGGCCAAGCAGAAAATCCCACTTCTCAGCTGCCCTAGTCAGCCTTTTACCTCGAAGCTGGCATTACTGGGACAGGTTTTCCTAGATTCCTCATAACCACTGGATGATATTTTGTTTTTGAAACTAAACTGTAACAATAAATCGGCTTTTGATGATCGTGGTTTTCTATTTTACAAATTGGGTTGTTTCATGAGATTTCATTCAAAGATAGGGTGTACAACTAAAAACAATTGCAAATCTACTTTTTCTCTTATGGTTGGAGAAATAGCTGAACATAAAGTTAGCCAGCTTCAAAGACCCCAGGGCTTGATACTTGAATCTCCCTTCCTTTCAAGGTTCCCATTTTCTGGAGAGTGTTGTAAATATATTTGTTAGTCCTTTTTGGGGGGGTGGGCGGAGAGATTTTCATTTTTTAATTGAAGTATAGTTGACTTACAACATTCTATAAATTCCATAGGGCTTATATAATATAGAACTATATAAAAACTATATGTAGAATTTAGTAAATAGATATTTTTATACATTACAAAATGATCATCACAAAAAGCCTAGTTACCATCTGTCACCATACTAAGTTATTAGAGTATTACTGACTATATTCCTTGTGCTGTATATTACATCCCCATGACTTACTTATAACTGGAATTTTGTACCTCTTAATTTCTGTCATCTGTTTTAGTCTCCCCCCGACCCCACCTCCCCCATGGCAACCACCAGTTTGTTCTCCGTGTCTATGAGTCTGTTTCTGTTTTGTTACATTTGTTCATTTGTTTTGTTTTTAGGTTCCACATATAAGTGAAATCACATGGTATTTGTCTTTTTCTGACTTATTTCATTTAGCATAATACTGTCTAGGTCCATTCATATTTTTACAAAGGGCAAGATTTTATTCTTTTGTGTGACTAATATTCATATATATATATATATACACACACACACACACCACATCTTCTTTATCCATTCATCTGTTGATGGACATTTAGGTTGCTTCCGTATCTTGACTATTCTAAATAATGCTGCATAGAGTATAGGCATGCATATCAGCATGTATATATCTTTTCAAATTAGCATTTTTGTTTTCTTCAAATAAATACCCAGAAATGGAACTGCCAGACCTTAAGGGAGTTCTATTTTGAATTTTTTGAGAAATCTTTCATACTGTTTTCCACAGTGGCTACATCAATTTACATTCCCACCAACAGTATACAGGGGTTTCCTTTTCATCACAGCCTCGCCCACATTTATTTGTTGTCTTTTTGATGATAGCCATTCTGACAGGTATGAGGGAATATCTCATTGTTTTGATTTGCATTTCCTGATGATTAGTGATGCTGAGCATCTTTTCATGTGTTTGTGTGTTATCTATATGTCTTCTTTAGAAAAATGCCTATTTATGACTTCTATCTTTTAATTGGGTTGTTTTCTTGATGTTGAGTTGATGTTGGATAATTAATCTCTTATCAGATATATTATTTGCAAATATCTTCTCCCATTCAGTAGATAGCCTTTTCATTTTGTTGATAGTTTCCTTCTCTGTACAAAAGCTTTTTAGTTTGATGTAATCCCCCCCGCCTTTTTTTTTTTTTTTTTTGCTTTTGTTTCCCTTGCCTGAGACATATCCAAAAAAATATTGTTAAAACCAATATCAAAGAGCATACTATGTTTTCTTCTAGGAGTTTTATGGTTTCTAGTCTTATGTTTATATGGTATGATAAAGTTCACTTATTATTTCTAATAGTTTTTTGGTGGTGTCTTTATACTTTTCTATAAATAGATTCTATATCATGTCATCAATGGACAGTGACAGTTTTACTTCTTCTTTTCCAACTTGTATTCCTTTTGTTTGGTTGTCTGATTGCTGTGGCTAGAACGTCTGATACTATGTTGAATAAAAGTGGCGAGAGTGGGCATCCTTGCCTTTTTCCTTATCTTAGAGGAAATGCTTTCAGCTTTTCATCACTGAGTATGAAATTGATGGTAGATTTGTCATATATGGCCTTTATTATGTTGAGATATGTTCTATCTATACCCACTTTAAGAGTCTTTGTCATAAGTGGATGTTGAATTTTTTTTGATAGGCAAGAAATAGACTTATTAATGTAGGACCCTATGATGGATACAAATAGGCAGGCAAGAGGGCTCTACCCCAAGAACTAAGTGGGCCACATTTTTATAATCGAAGAAGTGGGGAGAGGGAGAAGACCACCTTATTCCTTTTCCTTTGTAAAGATGTTTTAGGAAAATGATGCACAAGAGGATGGTCATGTCCTAGGTCTCAGGTAAGTTCCTGCGACAGGCCACCAATTGAAGTCCTTGGCTTCAATTCAAGAGCGAGCCATAGTAAAGTGAAAGAGATAGATACACACTCTACAGACAGGATACAGTCCCTCTCAAAAGATGAGAGAAGCCCTGGGAGAAACACGCCCCACAGATAGATTGTGGGCAGTCTTAGAAAGTGAGAGCAGCCAGATAGGTGTTGAATTTTTCTTAGAAAGTGAGAGCAGCCAGATAGGTGTTGAATTTTGTCAAACAGTTTTCCTGCATCTATTGAGATCATCATATGGTTCTATTTTTCAGTTTGTTAATATGTGTATCACACTGATTTATGGATATTGAGCCATTTCTGGGATAAATTCCACTTCATTGTGGTGTATGAACTTTTAGTAAGACCTGACTGGAAGTTGGGGAATGACAGCATCTAGAAACTAACAGCTGCCATTAGCTGTGGCTGCTCATAGAACCAGAATCTATCCCACTCATTATTCAGAGCTTCTTTGTGGCCAAGGCTAACTCAGCCCCACACTCTGGGATACCCTTGATCATCAGTCAACATACTGGATTCTAGACCAGAGAGAAGAAGCAAAGCCCTTTCCTAAATCCTATTCTCTTCCCCAATTTACAGAGTGGCATTTTTAAAATTAAAGTACAGTTGATTTACAATATTATACTATTTAGGTGTACAACAGAGTGATTTAATATTTTTAGGAGTACCACATAATGATTTGATATTTTTATACATCACAAAGTGATCACCAAAGAAAGTTGTATTTTTCAGGAATTTATTAGCATAAAGTTGTTTTTTCTTATCCCTGATACTACTTACCTATGCCCTGATTAGTCTTGCCAGAGATTTTAAGTTTTATTATTCGTTTTTCAAGAACAAACTTTTGACTTGGTTGTTACTGTTAATTGTTATGTGTATTTTCTACTATCCTAATGTTGGCTTTTATTATTTTCCTTTTAAAAAATTCTTTCACATTTTATTACTAATCAGGTACTTTTTCATTGAAATGTAATTTACAGTATGATACTAGTTTCAAGTGTACTGCATAGTGATTCAGTATTTTCTATTGTTTTCTTCCTCCTACTTTCTTTGAGTGATTCTGATGAGGTTGTCTATCACTGTGGCATAATCTCGTGTGAGGGTATCTTCCGTTTGCTCCTCTGGAGGTCCGCTCCACCTTCTCTCCCCCATGAGGGTGGATTGTTCTCTGCTCTTGTGGTCCTGTATGAACTACACCAATGGGTTCACTTTTTCCCTGGCTTCTACTTGGGTTCAGTCAGTGAGGTGTCTGGGCAGGAGACTGGCGAAAGGAAGTAGAATGAGGTCATGATATGTATTCCCACGGCTTTCTTCCAGCGGGGGTGCTTCAGGCTAGCTAGTCTCTCAGTTGAAGGTCACTGTTTCTCTCAACTTCTTTTCAGGTGATGGTAACCTTTCCGTTCCCTTATTCTTTCAGGCTAGGTATGGTAATGGCTATGCTAGTACTAGCCCCAGATTACTACGCTATCCCTTGAGGTTCTCTTATACTCTGCCCAAATACCTTTGTAAATAGTCTTTTTACTAAACCCTCCTCTCATCCTTCTAATTTGAGTGAGCTGTATGTTTCTTCTCAGGTGCCTAACTGTTATATATCTAGAGACCATTCCGACTGGTACATGTTTTTAATTTAAAGTCTAAAGTTAATTGTTCTTTTTATACCTCTCCCAAATAAGAGAAAAACATTAGATTAACAAGGTTGCAGGATATAAGATCAATATACAAAAATCAATTTACTTCTGTACATTTGCAATTAACAATATAGAAATGAAATTAAACATCTCCACTTATAACAGCATAAAAGAAAATTATTTGGGAGTAAATTTAACAAAAATACAAGAAGATTTGTACACTGAAAACTACAAAACATTGTTAAAAGTTTAAAGATCTAAGTAAAGGGAAAATATTTCCATCTTCATGGGTTAAAAGACATAATATTGTTAAGATGGCATTTGTACCAAAATTAGTCTACAGATTCAATGGAATCTCTATCAAAACCCAGTTGCATTTTTTAGAGAATTGGACAAGCTGATCTTAAAAGTCATATAGAAAGTCAAGGGACCGGGAATAGTCAATACAATCTTAAAAAAGAACAAAGCTGGAGGATTCACTCATAATGATTTTAAAACTTACTACAAATAATAATAATAATCAAGAAAGTATGGTGCTGGCATTAAGGGTAGACATATAAATTAATGGAATAGAACTGAGAATGCAGAAATAAACCTTCATGGTCAATTGATTTTTAATACCATATAAAAAACTAACTCTGTGAATCAAAGACCTAAATAGGAGCTAAAACTATAAAAATCTTTGGAGAAAACATACATTTTTGTGACCTTGGATTAGGCAGTGGCTTCTTAGAAGACACCTCAAAGCACATGTAAACAAAGAAAAACAGATAAATTGGATTTTCTAAAAATTAAAAACTCTGTGCTTCAAAGGACACTATAACTAAAATGAAAAGACAGCCTACAGAATGGGAGAAAATATTTGCAAATCAAATAGTTGGTGAGGGTTTCATATCCGGAATAATAAAGAACTTTTACAACTCAACAGTAAAGACAATACAATGAAAAAATGGGCAAAGGAGATAGACATTTCTCCAAAGAAGTATACAGATGGCCAAGAAGCACATGAAAAGATTTAACATCATTAGTCGTTCAGGAAATGCAAATCGAAACCACAATAAGATACCACTTCATGCCCACTAGGACACGGTGTCTTAGTCTATTTGGGCTGCTATAATAAGTTACCACAAACTAATTTGAAGTTAGTTATGAATGAAAGTGTGGGAGAATTTTTCATTTTTGGCAACATTGCCATAACTTTCAACTGAGTTTTGGTTAGGAATTTGCAGTGTGGTTTTTTCAGACGGTTCATAATCAGGAATATCTTGAACGTGTGAAAAATGTAGCATTTTTACTGAAATAGTTCAAATTGTCCTTAAATGGACTGTTTTCATGCTACAAAAATTGAGAATGAGAAGGTGAAAATATAGGAAGAATGAATAGTGATATTGGGAAAAGTACTTAACGTTAGCAGACAATGGCTTTATTTGTGCCTCATTAAGAAGAAAGGGTAGGTACTTGTGTGGTGGCTCAGTGGTAAACAATCCACTTGCTAGCGCAGGAGACGTGGGTTGGATCCCTGGTCTGAGAAGATCCCACATGCCTTGGAGCAATTAAACCTGTGTGCCACAACTGTGCTCTGAAGCCCAGAAACTGCAACTACTGAGCCCTTGCGCCACAACCACTGAAGCCCGCATGCCCTAGAGCTGGTGCTCCACAAGAGAGGCCACTGCAGTAAGAAGCACTCACACCACATCTAGAGAGCAGCCCAGCTCTCTGCAGCTAGAGAAAAGCCCACACATGAGGGAAGACCCAGGACACCAAAACAAGGGTAAGTTAGTAAGACAGCATTTTAAAAATATGACTTTATCAAATGTACAAAACCAAAAGTGACATGTACTAATGCATTATTTGTAATGATACTCTTGCCAATGAAAGCATCAATAAGCCAGCAATATTAAAAAGATGCATTGGAGACGGAAATGGCAACCCACTCCAGTGTTCTTGCCTGGAGAATCCCAGGGATGGGGGAGCCTGGTGGGCTGCCGTCTATGGGGTCACACAGAGTCGGACACGACTGAAGTGACTTAGTAGTAGTAGTAGTAAAAAGATACTTGGAAACATGACATGCTGAATCAGTCCCTTGAATATTTTCAAAAAAAGAAAAGTATATATAATGTGATGGGACAGATTTTTCTGTGCCATGATGTAGCTATCAATGAGAAATCCTTATTATCATTGTATTGGATTGTATATTTGGTGCCAAAAGGGAAAACTGCTTACAAGGCTCCTGAAAAAATAAGAAACTGTTCTTCTGGCATATATATATTTTGCTTTTGTTTTTCTTCCAGTTTTATTGAGATATAAATTGACACACAGCACTGTATAATGATTTGATTTACATAACATGATGAAATGATTTTCACAGTAAGTTTAGTGAACATGAATCATCTCACATAGATACAAAATTAAAGAAATAGAAATAAATATTTCCTCATGATGAGAACCCTTATGATTTATTCTCTTAACTTTCATATATTTAGCAGTGTTAATTATATTTATTATGTTGTACATTACATGCCTAGTATCTATTTATCTTATAACTCAAAGTTTGTACCTCTTGACTACTTTCATCCAATTCCCAGCCCCCTCCCCCTGCCTCTAGTAACCATAAATCTGATCTCTTTTTCTGAGTTTCTTTTTGAAGTACAACTGACCTGTGTACACTGTGTTAGTTCCTGTTACACAACATAGTAATTCAATATTTCTAGACATTGCAAAATGATTACCTCAATAAGTCTAGTTACAGTCTGTCCCTGTAAAAGACATTACATAATTATTTATTTTATTAAAAAACTTATTTTGGCCTTGCTGCACAGCATGCAGGTTCTTAGTTCCTGGACCAGGGATTGAACCCGCGTCTCCTGCATTTGAAGCACAAAGTCTTAACCACTGGACCGCTTGGGAAGTCCCCATAATTATTGACTATATTCCCCACACTGGACATTTCATACCCGTGACTCATTTCTTTTGTAACTTGAATTCTGTAACTCTTAATCTCCTTCATCTCTTTCCTGCCCCCACCCCTGACTCCCTTCCCCTCTGCAACCACCTGTTTGTTCTCTGCATCTCACCCTGTTTCTGTTTTGTTATGTTCCTTTGTTTTGGTTTTTAGATTCCACATATAATTGGCACCCCACTCCAGTACTCTTGCCTGGAAAATTCCATGGACGGAGGAGCCTGGTAGACTGCAGTCCATGGGGTCGCTAAGAGTCAGACATGACTGAGCGAGTTCACTTTCACTTTTCACTTTCATGCATTGGAGAAGGAAATGGCAACCCACTCCAGTGTTTTTGCCTGGAGAATCCCAGGGACGGGGGAGCCTGGTGGGCTGCCGTCTATGAGGTTGCACAGAGTCAGACATGACTGAAGTGACTTAGCAGCAGCAGCATAAGTAAAATCATAGAGCATTTTTCTTTCTCTGACTTACTTCACTTAGCATAATACCTTCTAGGTTCATCCAAGTTATCACAAATGGCACTATTTCATTCTTTTTTGTGGCTGGGCAATATATATTTATACCACATACTCTATCCATTCAGCTATTGATGGGCACTTAGGTTGCTTCTGTATCTTGGCTGTTGTAAATAATGCTGCAGTGACCACAGGAGTGCATATCTTTTTTAATTAGTGTTTTTATTTTCTTTGGATAAATACCCAGGAGTGAAACTACTGAATTGTACGGTAGTTCTATTTTTAACTTTTTGGAGGAATCTCTATACTGTTTTCCATAGTGGCTGCATCAACTTACATTTCCACCAATAATGCAAAAGGGTTCTCTTTTCTCCACATCCTCACCTACATTTGTTATCTGTTGTCTTTTTGATAATAGCTGTCTGACAGGTGAGAGGTGATCTCTCATTGTGGTTTTGATTTGCGTTTCCCTGTTGATCAGTGATGTTGAGCATCTTTTTATGTGCCTGTTGGCCATCTGTATGTCTTCTTTGGAAAAATGTCTATATGGATCCTCTGCCCATTTTTTAATTGGGTTACTTAGGTTTTGTTTTGTTTTTGATGTTAAGCTGTATGAATTCTTTGTCTCTTTTGGATATTAACCTCTTATTGGATAGGAAATTTGCAAATACCTTCTCCCACTCAGTAGGTAGCCTTTTTGTTTTGTTGATGGTTTACTTCCCTGTGCTAAAGGTTTTTAGTCTTCTGGTATATTTTTTGGTGTGTACTGTTTTTATGGTAAATCAATAAACATACGTCTTAGCAATAATATGATTTCTCCTTGAATCTTTGCAGAATTTTAGAAGTAGTATTAATTATGGTATTGATTTTGTGATCCAACTTGAGAAAGACAAGTTGGGTATTGCACAATGCTTAGTTTATGCCTGAGATGAGCGGTAAGGCCATTTTAAGGAAGGTCTTGTTATGTATTTAGTTATTCATCTCATACAAAACTGGATTAAAAATGTATACAAAATTGACAAGTGCAATTTTGGTCAATATAAATTAATCTGGAAAAGTTAAAATATGACAAAGGCATTTTTAAAATGTTAGCAGCATCTGAAAACAATGTTATTTGGCATAGTCTTATAGGTTGTAAATCTTTGGAAAACAAATTTTGGTGAAATTCATGTGTATGTTGGGCAGAAACAGTGGATGTTGTTCATTTTATTAAAGGAAGTCAACAGAATAGCCAATTTTTGGAAAAAAATTATTCAGGGATTAGAGGTGACCTACCACTTATTTTATCTTATCAGAGTTAGTTGGTGGTCTTAAGGGAAAGTCCAAAGTACATTACAAGAATACAATAAAATTCCTATTTTTCTAGCCAAAAAGCAATCTCATTTGGAAAATCTTTTCAAAGTTGTTTTTTTGGAATAACAATGTTGGCCTATTTGACTGATATATTTTTTAACATTCTTAGTGAATTAAATTAGAAAGTTCTTAGGAAACCCAGTCCAATTCAAGCCTATCCAAGCATTTCAAATGATATTACTGCAATGGCAAGCAAAATTTCAATATATTAGGTTTGGTGCAAAAGTAATTGCAGTTTTGCACTGTTGAACTTTGCTGTTTGCTATTAGAACACATTCTTAAATGTGGTTATGTTATACATCATTTTAATTGCATTTCTCACTTTATGTTTTTTGCTAATTACATTACTTGCTGTTTATTTTATATTTATTTTGGACTATAGACATGATGTTAGACAAAAAGCAAATTTGAGCGATCTTTTTTATTTGAGTTCAAAATGGGTCATAAAGCAGTGGAGACAACTAGCTACATCAGCAATGGATTTGGCCCAGAAACTGCTAACAAATGTACAGTGCAGTGGTGGTTCAAGAAGTTTCGCAAAGGAGACAAGAGCCTTAAAGCTGAGGAGCATAGTGGCCGATCGTTGGAAATTGAGAACGACCAACTGACAGCAACCATTGAAGCTGATCCTCATTATAATGATTTAAAATTCACGGTCCGAAACTGCAATTACTTCTGTACCAACCTAATACATGCCACTGGTTCCACGGTTTTCAAGTGTGGCCCCTGGCCCAGAAGCAGGAGCATCAGCAGAGAACTTGTTACAAACGTAAACCCATGGGCTCCACCCCAGAACTTCTGATTCAGAAAAGGGAGGGCCAGCAGTATGTGTTTGAACAAGCCTTCCAGCTGATTCCCAGGTGGCGCTAGTGGTAAAGAACCTGCCTACCTTATGTGCACTCCACAACTGGACCACTCAGAGATGTTCACGGAGTTATACAGAGAAGAGAAGAAGGAGGAAGGTGACAGAGGTGGCCAGAAGGATAAAAGGGGGGAATGAAAAGGAGGGAGACAGATCCAGCCAGTAATCAGTTCCCTAAGTGTTCTCCACCGTCTGGAACACACAGAAATTCACAGAGTTGGGTAGAGTAGAGAGGGGTTAGGGAGGAGACACAGGCGACCTGGTGGAGAAAAAGGAGAGTCCAAAGGAGAGAGAGCAGTCAAGCCAGTAATCTAAGCTCCCTAGTGAAAAATGGGTCCTGAAGATTGGGTCATTAAAGGTACAAAATTGGTAACAAATACATAAAAGCAAAAATAAAAATCTAGAGTAGAGTTTGGAATTTCAAAAATACGATGTTAAAGAAAAGAAGAAGGAAAAGAAAGAGAGAAAAACGAACAAACAAAAACAAACAAGGTCAGAAAATTATAAAGAAAGTACAGGTACAAAATTGATAACTAATACCAGAAAGCAAAAATTAAAAATCTAGAGTAGAGTTTGGAATTTCAAAAATACGATGTTAAAAAAAAAAAAAAAAGAAGAAAAAAATAAAGAGAAAACAAACAAACAAACAAATACAAACAATGTCACAAAAATTATAAAGAAAATACAGGTACAAAATTGATATCAAATACCAAAAAGCATAAATTAAAAATCTAGAGTAGAGTTTGGAATTTCAGATATACAATGTTATATAAAAGAAGAAGAGAAAGAAACAGAGAAGAAGAAAAAAAAAAAAAGTCACAGAAATTATATAAAAAAAAACTATAGGTACAAAATTGATAACATATACCAAAAAGCAAAATTAAAAAATCAAGAGTAGAGTTTGGAATTTCAAAAATACAATGTTAAAGAAAAGAAGAAAAAAAACAAAACAACAAAAAAAAACAAGGTCAAAAAATTATAAAATATATATATATGAAGTTTGCTGAAGAAGAAAAAAATAGGGTCTTTTTTTTTTTTTTTTTTGCAAAGTAATAGGTTATAAAAGTGAAAATTAAAGGAACAATAGAGGACTTAAATTTTTTTAATTAAAAAAAAAAAAAAAAGAATGATCATAAAAATAATAAAAATATATCTAGGACTTTCTTGGTTTTTTTGTGGGTGTTGTGGGTTCAGTTCATTTTTGGCTAGTTCCTTGGTCAGACTTATATTTCTCAAGATCTATAGGCCCCTTCCTATGTAGTCCGTAGTAACCACAGGGTTTTGATCTATTGCCTGTAGCTTCCAAGGCGTTTCCCTCTGTTATATCTTCTTCACTGGGACGACCCAGAGGGATGGTATGGGGAAGGAGGAGGGAGGAGGGTTCAGGATGGGGAACACATGTATACCTGTGGCGGATTCATTTTGATATTTGGCAAAACTAGTACAATTATGTAAAGTTTAAAAATTAAAAAAAAAACCAAAACAAACATTTTCACTAAAAAAAAAAAAAAAAAAAAGAACCTGCCTACCAATACAGGAGAAAGAGACGCGAGTTTGATCCCTGATTTGGGAAGATCCTCTGGAGGAGGAAATGGCAACCCACTCCAGTATCCTTGTCTGGAGAATCCCATGGACAGAAGAGCCTGGCAGGCTACAGTCCATAGGGTCACAAAGAAGTGGACACAACTGCAGCAACTTTGCATGCTCAACTTGGCCAGGTGATTCTGATGTAAGCTCACGTTTCAGAAGCAGGGTATTTGATGTCCCCATCATTGTTGCAAGAAATCGATGAAACTTTATTAATGCAAGGAGCTCAAATTAAATGAAATAAAATTAGAGATTTTCATTGCCCCTTATCTCTTATTGTTGGTATTAATGTTATGCTGGCCTCACAATAACAGTCGGGGAATATTACTTCTTTATCTGGCTTTTGGAAGAAATTATATATTACTGGTATTATTTCTTCCTTAAAAGGTTGGTAGATTTCAGAGCCATTTGGGACTGAATTTGTGTGTGTGTGTGGGGCGGGGGGAGGTTTTTAAATTATAGATTCAATTTCTTTAATAGTTATGGGATTATTCCAATTTTCTACTACTTCTTGAGTCCATTTAGCTATAGATTTTTTTCCTAGAAATTTTATTCCATCTAAATTTTCAAATGTCTAGGCATAAAATTGTAATTATATCCTTTTAAGAGTTTCTGAATGCTGAAGAATCTCAATTTTTGACACTAATTCCTGGTGGGAATCTATTCTGTTTTCTTCATAGGGGCTCTTCTAATTTGATTGATTGCTTTCTAGGATTGCAGCACAACAGTCTGGGACTTCTTTTCCTTGTACTGAAGCTTTAAAAAAATAAACAGAAAAATGATGGTTATATAAGATGTAAATATTGGAGAAAGATGAGATATGGGTGTAAGGGTGTTAGTACTATTCTTGGAACTCTTTTGTAAATCTAAAATTATTCCAAATTAAAAAAAATTTTTTAAAGAACAAAAAAATGGTATTAATCATCCACTATTCATCATTTCACTCAAGGACTTTGGGCTGTGTTTGAGACTCGAATTCACCACAAGTCAAATTTGTCGCCTGTCAAGAAGTTCCCAAGAATTACGGAAAAGACTCAGAGGCAGTGGCTTTTACTTAGATTTTTTTTTCTTTCTTTTCAAAAGAGACCTTTTCTTTTTTTAATTCTTTCCAAAACAGAGTTTCAGAAAGGGATAATTATACAATTGCAGGAAATAAGGTTTTGAATGTCTTTTGAACTATATGTATGTTAGGAGGAGGGGAAGTAATCTTGTTACTTTATCCTTCTGTCAGATGCAGTCTACCAGGAAGTTGAAAGAAACCACGAGAACTAAGTATAGAACAATACTAAAAATGTTGGTGAGCAAGGATTAGGTTGTGAGAGTCTAACCAGAAATGCTTCCGGAGTTCTGCAAAGAGTAGGAACTTAGTCTTAAAGAAAATGTGGGATTTGCAGGAGTTGGGTCTTCTCATCCTTAGTAGGACAGGAGGTCTCTAAGGATCCAAGTCTGCCTGGAACATGGAGGGGATGTGGAAGAATGGTGGGAATCAGGGTGCGGTGTGTGTGTTACTCAGTTGTGTCAGACTCTTTGTAAGAATGATGGGAATCAGGGGTGTGTGTCTATGTGTGTGTTACTTGCTCAGTTGTGTCTGACTCTTTGCAACCCCATGGACTGCAGCCCACCAGGCTCCCATGTCCATGGAACTCTCCAAGCAAGAATAATGGAGTGGGTTGCTATTTCCTTATCTTCCCAACCCAGGGATGGAACCCGGGTCTCCCGCATTGCAGGCAGATTCTTTACCAGCTGAGCCACAAGGGAAGCCCCTTTGACAACAGAGGAAAGGTTAATTACTATCATCCTAGGGAAAAGGTTGGGCTTCCCAGGTGGCTCAGTGGTAAAGAATCCACCTGCCAATGCAGGAGATGTGGGTTTGATCTCTAGGTTGCAAAGATCCCCTGGGGAAGAAAATGGCAACCCATTCCAGTATTCTTGCCTGGGAAATCCCATAGACAGAGGAGCCTGGCAGGCTACAATCCACAGGGTCTCAAAAGAGTCAGACACGACTTAGCAATTAAAACAAGTTGGTGGGGGGAACAAGATAGCTTCAGTCTTGAGGCCACATATTACTTACTAATTACAAAAGGAAAAAATGTACCTTTCCAATAAGACACTTGGCAAATACCACTTAGGCCAAGAGTTCAACCTTGGCATCATTAATAATGGGATAAATTTATATTATTTCATCCTGATGTGAAGCAGTGAGAAAGATACCATCAACTATATAGTATTATTGCTAGAAAATCTGAACCCTAACCTAATCAAGAAATTCAGATAGTAGGGCATTCAGCAAAATTGGCCCAGACCCTTAAAAACTGTCAGTATCATGTAGACAGAACAGATGAAAGGACTCTTAGACATTAAAAGACACTAAAGAGACATGATATTCAAAAACAAGGCATGATCCTTGATTGAATCCTGTTGGGGGGGTGGGGGGGAAGACTCTATAGGACATCTTGGGGGCAATTGCAGACAATTGAATAGAAGGTGATATTATATAACATTAAATTTCTTAGATGTGATGGTATCATAGTTATTAGAAGCAGGTCCGTATTCTTGGGAGATAATATGCTAAAGTATTGAGGTATAGTATCATGATATCTGTAATTTACTTTCAAATGGTTTGGGAACAAATTTGATGTTTATGTGTGTGTGTATATATATATATATATGCAAATAGAGAAAAATAAAGATAAAATAATGTTAAAATGGATGAGTTTAAGCAAGGATATCTGAGTATTCGTAGTATTATTCTTTCAACTTGTCTGAAGATTTGAAAATTTCCCCCAAAAAACTGGAGGGAAAATAAAATATTGCAAATAAACTGCTTGGCCAATGATAAATGCCCCCCCGCCCCGAAAAAGAAAAGGGTGGGTCTTACATAAGCATATAAGCTCCATGAGGGCAGAGACTTTGTTTCTTTTATTTAGCACTGTATCCCGAGCGCCTGGCAAGTGAAACCGTACCCAACAAACATTTTTGAAACAAATCCTTGAAAAGTTGTACATTAGAAATGTAATGTGTAAAATATAATCATTGGAAATAACAGCAAAGGACGATATATGAACAGCTGTTTCTATGGTCTGAATATAATTGTACCAGTTGCTTTGATTAAAATGACTTTTCTATGTTGAAAAATTTTTTAAATTGCCCAGAAAATCCATCTGCCCAGTTGGGTAACTCATTTATAAGAAGTTATAGTCTCTGAGTAGTATCAGCATGTTTGGTTAAACCATTTGGGATTAATATGGGGGAAAAATTAGCCTATGAAGAAGCTTAAGTTTTTCTAACTGTGACCCCAATATCAATAACCTCAGATATGCAGATGACACCACCCTTATGGCAGAAAGTGAAGAGGAACTCAAAAGCCTCTTGATGAAAGTGAAAGTGGAGAGTGAAAAAGTTGGCTTAAAGCTCAACATTCAGAAAACGAAGATCATGGCATCCGGTCCCACCACTTCATGGGAAATAGATGGGGAAAAAGTGTCAGACTTTATTTTTTTGGGCTCCAAAATCACTACAGATAGTGACTGCAGCCATGAAATTAAAAGACGCTTACTCCTTGGAAGGAAAGTTATGACCAACCTGGATAGCATATTCAAAACCAGAGACATTACTTTGCCAACAAAGGTTCGTCTAGTCAAGGCTATGGTTTTTCCTGTGGTCATGTATGGATGTGAGAGTTGGACTGTGAAGAAGGCTGAGTGCCGAAGAATTGATGCTTCTGAACTGTGGTGTTGGAGAAGACTCTTGAGAGTCCCTTGGACTGCAAGGAGATCCAACCAGTCCATTCTGAAGGAGATCAGCCCTGGGATTTCTTTGGAAGGAATGATGCTAAAGCTGAAACTCCAGTACTTTGGCCACCTCACGTGAAGAGTTGACTCACTGGAAAAGACCCTGATGCTGGGAGGGATTGGGGGCAGGAGGAGAAGGGGACGACAGAGGATGAGATGGCTGGATGGCATCACTGACTCGATGGACGTGAGTCTGAGTCAACTCAGGGAGTTGGTGATGCACAGGGAGGCCTGGCATGCTGCGATTCATGGGGACTGATCTAATCTGATCTGAGGCTCTTTTGGGAGGGGTCCTACGCCCTCTGGTGGTGAAGGACACTCATTTGGTTTCCATGGAAAAGGCCGGCAGAAAAGAGAAGTGGGAGTGCCTTCACCCAGAGGCTTCTGGAAACCTGGGGATTCAATCCCTGGGTTGGGAAGATTCCCCTGGAGGAGGAAATGACAACACACTCCAGTACTCTTGCCTGGAAGATTTCCATGGACTAAGGAGCCTGGTAGGCTACAGTTTATGGGGTTCTCAAAGAGCTGTACCCGATTGAGCGACTTCTCTTTAACTTTCTGGAAACCTATCTCATTTCCTAGTTGGTAGTGACCTTGGGACTGAACTTGAAGTGATCATTTTTGACTCAGTGAATAGATAGATCTGGGGAATGCCTGGGCCAGGATGGGCTGAGGAACGTACAAATTTAGGAATGGACAGTGACATTTGTGGTTGGGTGTTCACATTTGTGAACATTCTCCAGTGTTCTTGCCTGGAGAATCCCAGGGATAGGGGAGCCTGGTGGGCTGCCGTCTATGGGGTCGCACAGAGTCGGACACAACTGAAGCGACTTAGCAGCAGCAGCAGCACAGCTGAGATGGGAAGACTTGCCTCCAGCATGATGAGTGCCAAGGGAAACCTGAAGGGCCATTTGAACTGTAAGATCTGTCAGGATCCTGTCTCCCAGTTGTGACAAAGATGAGAGAGTATAGTCCACCATACCTATTGGGTTGTTTGGTTTTCCTTGATTTTTGTAGGTGTTAACGCATCTGTTCATTAATTTACTGAGCCAATAAGTCAGGAAGCAACAGTTAGAACTGGACATGGAACAACAGACTGGTTCCAAATAGGAAAAGGACTATGTCAAGGCTGTATATTGTCACCCTACTTATTTAACTTCTATGCAGAGTACATCATGAGAAAAGCTGGGCTAGAGGAAGCACAGGAGAAGGCAATGGCACCCCACTCCAGTACTCTTGCCTGGAAAATCCCATGGACGGAGGAGCCTGGTAGGCTGCAGTCCATGGGGTCGCTAGGAGTCGAGACTGAGCGACTTCACTTTCACTTTTCACTTTCAGGCATTGGAAAAGGAAATGGCAACCCACTCCAGTGTTCTTGCCTGGAGAATCCCAGGGACAGGGGAGCCTGCTGGGCTACCATCTCTGGGGTCTCACAGAGTCGGACACGACTGAAGTGACTTAGCAGCAGCAGCAGCAGCAGAGGAAGTACAAGCTGGAATCAAGATTGCTGGGAGAAATATCAATAATCTCAGATATGCAGATGACACCACCCTTATGGCAGAAAGTGAAGAAGAACTAAAGAGCCTCTTGATAAAATTGAAAGAGGAGAGTGAAAAAGTTGGCTTAAAGCTCAACATTCAGAAAACTAAGATCATGGCATCCGGTCCCATCACTTCATGGCAAATAGATGGGGAAACAGTGGAAATAGTGGCTGACTTTATTTTTCTGGGTTCCAAAATCACTGCAGATGGTGACTGCAGCCATGAAATTAAAAGACGCTTACTCCTTGGAAGGGAAGTTATGACCAACCTAAACAGCATATTAAAAAGCAGAGACATTACCTTGCCAAAAAAGTAATGTCTAGTCAAGGCTATGGTTTTTCCAGTAGTCATGTATGGATGTGAGAGTTGGACTATAGAGAAAGCTGAGTGCTGAAGAATTGATGCTTTTGAACTGTGATGTTGGAGAAGACTCTTGAGAGAGTCCCTTGGACTGCAAGGAGATCCAACCAGTCCATCCTAAAGGAGATCAGTCCTGAGTGTTCATTGGAATGACTGATGTTGAAGCTGAAACTCCAATACTTTGGCCACCTGATGCGAAGAGCTGACTCATTGGAAAAGACCCTGATGCTGGGAAAGATTGAGGGCAGGAGGAGAAGGGGACGACATAGGGTGAGATGGTTGGATGGCATCACTGACTCAATGGACATGGGTTTGGGCAGACTCTGGGAGTTGATGATGGACAGGGAGGCCTGAGGCCTGGTATGCTGCGGTTCATGGGGTCGCAAAGAGTCGGACACGACTGAGCGAATGAACTGAACTGAATAACGCATCTGTTCATTAATTTACTGAGCCAATAAACATATTTGACCACCTACTATGTGTCAAGTTCTATTCTATGTGCTGGGGATATAAATGCAGCAATGAACAAAGACCCAGATTATCCTCTAGGCAGGGGGAGGGGTGCAGAAAGAAAACCATGTTAGGTCAAACAAAGCAGGTAATAAGATGGAGAGCGTAAGTAAGGAGTGTGAGTGCTGTTTTTATATGGATGGTAGGGAAGGTCTCTCCTTGAATAGAAACCTGGAGTGCATGAGAAAGCAAACCATTCAGAAAGCTTCCTGGGGATGAGAAGTTCCTCACACATTCTGGATACTGACTGTTTCCCAGAATATTCCTTGCCTTTTATGGTTGTTTATGCTGTCTTATGGGGCTTCCCTGGTGGCTCAGACAGTAAAGAATCTGCCTGCAATGCGGGAGACCTGAGTTCAATCCCCAGGTTGGGAAGATCCCCTGGAGAAGGAAATGGCAACCCACTCCAGTATTCTTGCCTGGAGAATCCCATGGACAGAGGAGCCTGGCAGGCTACAGTCCAAAGGGTCGAAAAGAGTTGGACAGGAATGAGTGACTAACACTACAGTGTCTTATACAGAAAGCTTTAATGTTGCTACGGTCAAACTTGTCAATCTTTTCCTCTTCGTGACTTCTGGGTTTTATGATTGAGAAGAACTTTCCTACTCCCAAATCATAAAAGTAGTCCCATAGATTCACTTCTACTGTTTTTATACTTTGATTTTTAACATATATAATTTACATATCATAAATTTATGAGGTATAATTTACATACAATAAAACTCGCCCACTTTGAGTCTAATTATTTGTAGCCAACTTATGGTTGTATAACCATTAGCACAATCCAGCTTTAAAACTGTACTTTGATTTTGTTACATACCACTTTTAGTATGTCTGAGATTCATTTTAGCTTTTGGTGTAAAGTTCAACACCTAACTTTTTTTTTTCTTTCCCCATTGATTTGAAATGTCTCCCTTACCACATGTTAAATTTCCATGTATACCGGAATCTGATCTTGATCTCTTTGTTTCAGGGGTCACAAATAGGGTTTTATTTGGCCCTTGGGGTTTTCAAAATTGGGTAATTTCACATAAAAATTCAGACTTTTGGCCTTTCTGGAAAAAACCAGACGATTTAGCAACAACCTGCTGAAGGCGAGTAGAGCTCACTCCCTGCAGATGGGAATGAGGACGACGACCACAATCCCAGTTTACCAGAAACAGCCTCTTTATATGCCTACTGTCCTGTTGTAATTAATAGCACTTTTTCATTCTTAACAATGTTCTGGTTTGGGCAGTAAATTATGAGTTACAACCTCCACCATTCCTTATTGCACTACACCCACCATTCCTCTTTCATTTATGTTATTAATACAAGACCCCTTCCCAGAATGAAAAAAGGCAAGGAGACACCACGATCCTACCACAGAAGTTTGCCAAAAGCATGATTATGTGGGCTCAGAGTAGAGTAAGAACATACTGGTGGGGAGAAATCAGGTCAAGTTTCCTCTGACAGTGAATATGATGTCACAATTTACCAACCATTTTCCCTTCCATTATTTCATTTAACTTCACAGCAACCTACCAAGTTACACAACTTACCCTACTGTGCGTCTGAGTAGGGATGTGCTGTCTTCCCCTGTAACTCGCATTCCAAAACAGGGACCTAGTTATCTTCTCTGCTCACCACTGCTTTTCCAGGGACCGCTCGGTGCTGGGCGCAGAGCTGGCTCCAAGGAACTATGTATTGGCTGAATAGGCTCCCAGGAACTATTGATTGAATGAACTCGGGAAAATGAAGCTCAGGGAGGTCCGTGGCGAGTCTCAGCAGAAAGAAGCAGGTGGGAATCAGAACAGGCGGCCTGGTCCTGGTCTGGAACCCAAGATCTTTTCCTAGTCATTTGACTGTAACCTCCCCAAATTGGCAAGAAATGGGAGACTGCGCACGCAGGGACTTGTCTTCGACCTCGAGGGACCTCAGTGAAATGCTGGACCGAGGGGCCAGAAGGACAAGTGGCGCAAGAAACCACTCATCGCTCGCTCTCATCTGCCCGCTTGCGAACAAGACTACATTTCCCGGCAGACCCCGCGGCACGCACAGCCCCTGCCACGCGGCCTGCGCCTCCGCCGTCGGCCCACTGGGGGCGCTGCGGCGACCCCTCTGCCGCCCCGTAGAAATCTCCGCGGCCCCGGGGCCGCTTGCTTCCTGTTTGTAGGACGAGGAGACATGGCGGCGGCGCCGGCGGCTGCTGGGTCTGGGGCCGGCCGAGGGCGACGGGCGGCGGCAACGGTGGCGGCCTGGGGCGGATGGGGCGGCCGGCCGCGGCCGGGTAACATTCTGCTGCAGCTGCGGCAGGGCCAGCTGACCGGCCGGGGCTTGGCCCGGGCCGTGCAGGTATGAAGCCGGCCCGGAGGGGCGGGGCGGGGTGGACCGGGCGGGAGCTGGCGGGGGGCCGGGGAAGAGGCCTTCCAGGCCGCCGCAGTACGGGCCTGACCCCTCTTGGCCGGTCGCTGGGCCTCTCTGTAGGCTGTCCCGACGCTGTCAGCCGCGGCGGAGCAGTGGGCAGCGGCAGGCTAGAGGCTCCGGGTTAGGGGCCGAGCCGGGCTGGGCTGCATCGGGCACTGATGGCGTGTACGAGTCCTGGGCCCAGCTCCTGGATCCTCCCTTCCTTGCGCCACGTCTGCACGTCTGGGGGACCCTGGGCGAGTTTGCTTTAGCCTCTACGGGCCGCGAGTTTCTCCTTGATGAACTGGGCGGTGGGTCATCATTGCAGCCACCAAACGGTTCCCCAGTCATCATAAATGTCATTATCTCGGAGAGGCCTTTCCTTGACATAACCCCTCCCCCCCTTCTAAAGTAGGTCCCCATTGTTATTCAGTTACAGCCCAGAATTCGTTTCGTTCACATTACTTTCTTAGTCTCTAATTACGTATTTCTTTGTTGTCTACTCTTTTTCTCGCCTGTATCTTACATTAGGCTGAGCTCCAACGGGTGCAGGGACTGTATCTGTGTTGCGTGTGTAAAGCGTCATGGTTAACAGCTAGGGTTCCGGAGTCAGGCCTGGATTCAGAACCCTGCTGTCTCTTGGTTGGGCAAGTTTACCTTTCTGTGCCTCAGTTTCCTCATTTGTAAAATGAAGATGATTATTAGTAACCAACCTGTTAAGGTGTTGTGAGGATCAAAGACAATTGTGTAAAGCGTTAAGTAAGTTTCTGGTGCATAGTAAAAAGCTGAAGGGTAATCAGTTAATATTAATGCAGTACTTGTTATCTAGCTTACGCTACGTGCCTATTATATGATTAGTTTTGGGTTTTTTTTTTTTTTTTTTTTTAATGAATGAAGGACACTGTTTTAGGGTAAATCAGGATGAATAAGACCAAGGTTGCTTGCTCCTCCCCTTCCCCCTCACCTTGTTCCCAGAACTTACCTTGTAAACACCCCTGTAAAACATTAGCTTAACTTAAGGACAGCTTTTACATAAAGAAACTTTTAAGTATGTACAGGAAACTAATAAAGTGATTGGTGGAGTGGGAATTGGGTAGATGAGGGAGAGAATGAGAGTGAGATTTTTCATAGTAACTTAGTTTTGAGGCATTTTAATATTATATGGTTAAAAGGACATATGTATATGTGTGTTTGTATAGGGTTACAGATGAAGAAGCAGTTCTGGGTGAGCAGTATTTTCCTTGCCATAAGATAACCATAGATGAGCAACTTTTTTCCCTTTGCATTCTTCTCTATCTGCCTTAAGATCCTGGAAATACTTGCTCTGTCCTTTAACCCAAAGACTCTTACTGACCTGAGTAGGTAGGAACGGGCAGAAAGGGAACTTAACTCACCTTTATTGAGTACATACTTTGGATCAAGCATTGTGCAAGTTATACAGTGTCTTTGTTTCATTCTCAAGTCTTTTGAATCAAGTGTCAGGACTCATCTCTTAACACCGATGAACAAACAGGCTCAGAAAGATTAGGTAATTTGCTCCTAAGCGGTCTTCTTGATAATCTTCTGTGTTCTGAGAGCAATAGAGAGCCACCAGAGTTCTTTAACTTAATGAATGAAAGAAAATTAAGTTCTTTACATTTATTTGTACCCAATGCTGGATGACTTGGAATGGAAGGAGACTGGAGAAACTCATCGGATAGAAGGTACTGGAATGTTCTTGAGCCCCATTTATAATCTGTGGTAATAATTGATTACCACATTAATTACCACCATTAGTATGGTAATCAAGTTGCATACAGACAGGTGTGGGAGCTATTTCAGAGGTTGAGACTGCGGTTCCTTCCCAAAACTATAGTGAAGATAAAGTGGGAATCTTCATCTTTCAAATGTGTCACTTCTTAGTAACTTTGTTTGATCTCTTCCTTGTTCCACTCCTTTTCCTCCCCCACGTTGCAGAGCAAATGAGTTCCTCACAGGTATTTCCATGACACAGTGAGTATATTCTCTTATGGCCTGTGGAATACTTGGAAAGACCAGGTTAAAATTTTCTTCTTTGCGTTTTAAACACATAATGAATGTAAAGTTTACCAACTCATTCATTTTTAAGTGTGCAGTCAGTAAGTATTCATATTGTTGTGAAGCAGATCTCCAGAATTTTTTCATCTTGTATATCTGAAACTTGAGCCATTAAACTACTCTTTTTCCCTTCTCACAGCCCCTGGTAACCACCGTTCTTCTACTTTCTGTTTCCATGAATTTGATTACGTTAAATTCCTCATATAAGTGGAATCATGCATTGTTTGTCTTTTTGTGCCTGGCATATTTAACTTAGCACAATGTCCTCAAGGTTCATCTGTGTTGTAGCATGTAGCAGGAATTCCTTGGGAAAAACCAGATTTTGAAGTAAGATGGACCTGTATTGAACCCTAGTTCTGTCATTTACTGCTAGGTTATATTATGTAACCTCTCTTAACCTCAGTTTCGTTATTTCTAAAATGGCAATGGTAACATCTTCTTAGTGCTATTG
This sequence comes from Bos mutus, assembly GCF_027580195.1. Lineage (NCBI taxonomy): Eukaryota > Metazoa > Chordata > Mammalia > Artiodactyla > Bovidae > Bos > Bos mutus. Next base: position 48,703,656 of record NC_091629.1, on the reverse strand, counting down.
GGGGAGGAGTAAGTAGAATAATATATCTAAAAAGCTTGCCCAGTGTATGGCATATAGTAGATGCTCAGTAAATAGTTGTTATCAGCTCATAGATCTGAGACTGGGCCTCTTGAAAGACTGTGTTTTATTTTTTTATGTGTCTGCAGAGCCTGAAACAGCACCAGTCATTTGATCCTCAGGACTCAGGAAATTGTTTGACTTGAAATACTGTATCTGAGGGCTTTGTCTTTCTCGGGGCTGTCTCTTTGTATATCCCACACAGTCCCATGGCTTTAAAGAGTTCTGGAGTCAGATTACTTAGATTTGAATCCCAGCTCTGGTACATACTTGCTGTGTGTCTTTGAACAAGTAGTTTAATCTCTTTTTGCCTCAGTTTCTTCATTTATAAAATAGAGATAATCATGGGCTCTAGCTTGGTAAGGCTGTGGTAAGGACCAAGAGCATTTATACATGTAAAGCACTTAAAATGGTGTCTAAAATATAGTAGTCACGCTATAAAGATTAGCAAGTATTGTTTTTAGCAAAACTATATTCTGATAGATCCTAAATCTGTATTTCCATCCTGGTTCCCCCCTTTAGCTCCAGTTGGATATATCCAAATACTTTCTCAGCATCTCCACACAGACATCTAATGGGCACCTCAAAAACTTAATATGGCAAATACAGCCCACCAAACCTGATCTTCCTCAAGTCCCAAATGGAACTTGGGAGGAGCCTGGGAGAAGACTCCGGGCTGAATGATTTAAAATGGGGCTTTCCTAGTTGGATTTTAGTGTGCCTTATTTTCATCTCTCCCTTTCAGTTTGTCCTCTGTCAGGTAATAAAATATGCTGGTATGATGCTTTAGTGTTTACAGAGCCTGTCCAGATTTATCAGCACATTTGATCCCTAAAACAAATCAGATCTTATAATCCTTTGCCTAAAACCCTCCAGTGGCAGTTGGTATCAAATGCAGTTTCCTTCCCTGGGGTGCACAGGACCCTGCATGGTCAGTGGGAATTGCGGGAAAGTGATAGACTAGGCAAGGCAACTCAACAGGTCATGACCCACAACACCTAAAGATACCACTTCAGTTTGGAAATCTAATGATAGGCTGGCTTATGGCATCCTGTTCTGTTTCCCAAATTCCAGTCATCACTTCCTTTGTGATTATTGGTATATCTAACTTCTACCTGGGTGTTATTTACTTCATATGTATCTTTTTAGATTGACCCCTCTTTTTTTTTTCTAATTTTCAATTGGTACTGTCTCTTTCAGCCTTGTTCTAAGCATTAACATTTGAAACCTAGAGGTTCAAATCAAATACTGTCCTCTTTGCCTGTCAAGGATAATTTGATATTGAAAACCCCCCAGTAGGATAAATTCTTTTAAAAATATGGATAATATTTAAACAGGTTTTTATATTCACAAACCATAAAATTCACTTTTAATTATATTAAAACATAACAGATCCCATTAAAGTGGATGCAAGCATTCATTGGTTAATATTAGCAGAATCTAACAATGTCTTTTATCTTCATTAATTAAAGGTATTTAATCTTCATTAATCTTTAAGAAGGCTATTTACTTGCACTTAATTTATTTCGAGGCATTTGATATCTTACACTTAGAACTAAACAAATAAAACATACATTTTATGTTTATGGAATTCATCATTTAATTATTTAAGAAGAAAAGCACTAAAGACAGAAATAAGTCAACAAAAACTGTAAATGTCTGGAAGTGTCACATTTACTAAATAGGTTGACAGCTTAGGCAGCATGATGTAAGAGATTATCACTCCTATAAACTGTCAAACCACAAGTACTCCAAGAGAAAAAACCCATACAACACCTGCCAAAAATTCAGCTTTGAAGATGCCTGGATAGTGGCTCTTTTCATCATACTTACTCAGATGCTCACAAGGAAAACAAAACCCAGATGATTATTTTTAAATGAGAGTAAGTGCCTTGTAAGACAAACTGGTAGTAGTAAAAGAAATTCCGTGTGAAGCTATTTCGATTATGATTTGGAGAATCTCTGGGTATCATGAACCTTGCGGAAAAATAACAGCAGTGCCCCCACTTTTCACCCCAAGTCCCACTCTCCCCGGGCAGTCACTGTCCACACTGTGGCTGTTTTCTTTTGCAGGTGAAGAGTCCACAAAACAGGAAAGCCAATATTCTAAATGACATAAGGCTAATACTTGACTATACAGTTTTAAAGGTTATCTTTTCTCTTCCTCTTGTAGAGGATGAGGGTTTAATTCACAGCACCCTGTGCCATACAATTGGTCTCCATGATTCTTCTAATGTGGTTATGTCAGTTTTGGCCATTGGTATTTTCATTATGATGATAGTGATAAGATATAATTGTTTATGGCAGAGCCATATAGTATGCAACAATTATATTCTGTATAATGCGTTTTTCTTAGTTAAAAGCTGCCCTTTCTTTCCCTACTTTTTAAATTGAAACCTGGGTATAGTAGAATTCACCCTTCCAGTGTATAGTTCTGTAAGTTTTGACAAACACACATAGTTGTGTGACCACCACTGTAGTTAAGATTCAGGAAGTTCCCCTGTAGTAGTCTACCCTTCCCCACCACCATCCCTTGGCAGCTGCGCATCTGTTGTCTGTCCTGTTATGCTGTTTTACTGACTGTCACAGAAATGGAATCATACCCTTCCCCACCACCATCCCTTGGCAGCTGCGCATCTGTTGTCTATCCTGTTAGGCTGTTTTACTGACTGTCACAGAAATGGAATCATTCCATATGTAGCCTTTTGAGTCTGGCTTCTTTCACTATAATCATCCTTATAAAATTTGCTTTACTTTTTGTTACAATTTATTACCAAATTCTAAAACTCCTACTTTTTTCTTTTAAAAAGAAATTCTTCTTGGAACCCTCTGGCCCACCTCAGCTTGGACTAGTTACTTGCTAGAATAGCTGTATTGCTGAATTTTGGGGGTTTCCCTTCACCAAATTCAGGACATTTTGTTTCTTTTTCTCATGTTTTGGATCTCTGTTTTCTGAATCCTGTGTTCCTTTCTCTTGGAGTACATTCTCTAGTAGCCACCTAAGAAAGCATACATGGGAGGTAACTTTCTTTTAAGTTTGTATGTCTGAAAATGTCTTTTTTTTCTTATACTTGAGTGTTTAGTTTAGCTGGGTATATAATTCTAAGTTAGAAGTTATTTTCCGTTAGAGTTTTAATGGCATATTATTCCATTGTCTTTAAACACTTGGTGTAACTGTCGAAAGGTTCTGTTCTCATGCCCCATCCTTTGTACATGACCTATATGCCCATTCCTTACCTCCTAAGAGCTTTTAGGGTCGTCTCTTTTTCTGGTCTTCTGTAATTTTACCTATAATATGCATTGATGAAAGTCTTCTTATTCATTATGGGTACACTTTGGTAGATGTACATTAAAATATGTAACAACTAAGATGAAATCATGTCTATCACCTGACTAACCCCTCTGCAAATGATTGCACTAAGTGTTCTCTTAGGATCTTCCTATTTTTAAAAGACATCTTCTCTCTTTTGAAGTTTGGGCTATGATTGCTTTGGAGAACTTCATAGAATAAGTGAGACGTGAGTTGGTTCTGAAGAATGAGTAGACTTTTAACAGTAGCATAGATATTTCTCAGGAACACCATTGAGAAAGTCCTCATAACTGGCCATTAGAAGACAGAAGAGAAAGTGAAGTGCTCCTGTGGGAGATCGGTGGGAGACAAGTTTAGATATTTGGGATTAGGGCGGGGAACGTAACATTTATTGAACGTCCACAGTATGCCATTGTGCATAGAGTTGGCTTTTTTTCTTTAGGTTTATTGTTAAATATTTGACCTTTAAAAAGCTGTAATAAGTAATACCAGTGTATTGCCACAGTAAACATGTACCCATGGCCAAATTTGAGAAGTTATTAATATATTTAATTCCCCTTTCATGTCAGTCCCTCTCTGCCGGAGATAACATTTGTTTTGAGTAACATATACTCATGTACAAAAGGGAGAAAGTGAGTCTGCCTTACAGATGGCCTGCTGCCACCTCTCCTATCTCCCTCCAGTTCTACTCCCAGATGCAACTCTGGTTATTGATTTCTTGTGGATCCCTCTGTCTAAGCTTAGGAAAGCAAATGTGTCTCTATAGTCTTCCTTACACAAGTGATACTGTCCTATACATACTGTTGTGTAGTCTGTATACACACTATACGTGCTATGTGCTTCTAGCTTTTTTCACTTACAAATGTATTGTCGAGATCCTTCCATAGTCACTACATAAGACTATTTTATTTCAGGCATTTACAAAACTTTCTGTGTTGAAATGCACAAAGATAAATGAACAGCTCAAAATTACCTACTATGTAGCAAATACTGCATCACCTCTGTACTCCTTACTAACCTCTCTATCTACTCTTCTTCCCCTCAAATGAAATCGCTAGTGTAACTTCTAACTTTGCATTTAGTCATACTAGTTTTTATACTTTATACAAATAGCATCAGGGCTTCCCAGGTGGCACAGTGGTAGAGACTCTGCCTGCCTGTCCAGGAGACTCAGGTTCAATCCCTGGATTGGGAAGATTTCCTGGTGGAGGAAATGGCAACCCACTCCAGTATTCTTGCCTGGAAAATCCCATGGACAGAAGAGCCTGGTAGGCTATAGTCCATGGGGTCATAAAGAGTTGGACACGCCTGAGCCCGCATATGCATACATACCTACATACATAGAATCAAACAGTATGTACTAAGTCTGCCTTCTGCCTTCTTTCAGTCCACATTGTGAGATTCATCCCTGATGACAGGTAAAGATGTAGTTCATTCATTTTGATTGCTATATAGTATTAAACCACAGTTAATTCATTGTAATTTTGATGAGTATTTGGGATCTTTCCAGTTTTTGGCGGTTTTGAATAATGCTTATGTGAACATTCTTGTACTTGTCTCTTGAAGCATATCTGTGCAATTTCTTTGGGGTGTATACTTAAACGTAGAATTCCTAGGTTATAGGATATACATAGGTTTAGCATCATCAGCTAAACAGTTTCCCAAATGGTTGTACTAATTTACAGTCCCACCAGCAGTGTATGTGAGCTCCTGTTCCATGTTCTGACTAACCTGTGGTGTTGCCAGTCTTTTTAGTCATTCTAGTGTGTGAGAAGTGGCGTCTCATGATTTTAGTTTGTGTTTCCCTCATGACTAGTGACGGAGAAGGCAATGGCACCCCGCTCCAGCACTCTTGCCTGGAAAATCCCAGGGACGGGGGAGCCTGGTAGGCTGCAGTCCATGCGGTTGCGAAGAGTTGGACACGACTGAGCGACTTCACTTTCACTTTTCACTTTCATGCATTGGAGAAGGAAATGGCAACCCACTCCATTGTTCTTGCCTGGAGAATCCCAGGGACGGGGAGCCTGCTGGGAGGCCGTCTATGGGGTCGCACAGAGGCGGACACGACTGAAGCGACTTAGCAGCAGCAGCAGCATGACTAGTGAAGTTAAGCATCTTTTCAGGAGTTTATTGGCCATTTGGACTTTCTGTCTTGTGGATTACCTGTCTAAATCTTTTACATATTTTTCTGGTGGGGTTTTTCATTTAAAACAAAGTTCTTTTTATTTGCTGGATATGAGCCCTTTGTAGTTATATTTGGCAGATATCTTCTCTTATTTGGTGGCTTGCCTTGTTAGTCTCTCAAAAGATCTTTTGGTAAACAGAAGTGCTTAATTTTAATACCACTATTTTCCCTTATGGTTAGTGCTTTTTGTATTCTGTTTAATAAATCTTTACCTACTCTAAGGTCATGAAGATACTCTGCTTATCTTCTAGAAGCTTTACTGTTTTGCCTTTGCCATTGAAACATATGTTCCACTTGGAATTTATTTTTGGGTGTGGTGTGAGCTTTTCCATAGAGATATCGAGTTGACCAGTTGCTTATTGAAAAGTCTTTTTTTGTCCCTCCAGTGCTGTGTAGTATTTGTTTTCACGTCTGTTTCATGTCTGTTCTGTTCCTTTAATTTGTCCGTTTGCCCTTATGCTAATACCAATTCTTATTTTCTGTAATTTTATGTGTTGATTTTGGTTATAGAATATTGAATCAGAAGAGTAGCTTCTCCTAGTTTTCGTCAAGAATTCCTTGGCTCTTCTTGGTCCTTTGCCATTTCCATATACATTTTTGAATGAGTGTGTACATTTTTACAACAGAATTTTGATTGGGTTTGCTTTCAGTCTATTCAATACTGCACACTCATTCTCTCCTTCCCTTACATCTCTTTTTCTCTGACTTAATCTTCCTAATCTCTCTTGATGATATTTTATAGTTTTCTATGTAGTGGTCTTTGTTAGATTCATTCCTTGGTGTTTGATATGATTTGATGGTATCGTAAATAGCATTTTAAAAATCATGTTTTCTAACTGTAGCTGTAATATAAAAACAAGATTGGTTTTTGTATTGCTGCAGTGTTTATATTGCTCCTGTATTTTAATACTTTAGATTATTTTGGATTGTGTGTGTGTACAGTCATCTGCAAGTATATCTGCAATTGAAGCTTTTATTTTATCCCTTCCTATCTTGCATCTTTTTTTTCTTACCTAACTGCTGTTTGGGATGCTCCTTTACAGTGAATTAAAGTGGCATGTCACTGACCTAAGAGGGAGAGCCTTAAACATTTAACCATTAAGTATGATGTTGAATATTTTCCGTAGATACTCTTATTAGTTCACTTCTTTTCTGAGTTTTTGTGTTGAATTCTATCAAAATGCTTTTTCTGCATTGAGATGTTAATATAATTGTTTTCCTTTGTGTTATTAATATGATGAATTACACTGAGTAAACTTTTCAAATATTAAACCAAATCTGAATTTCTGATTCAAAACTTCATCCTTTTTATAGATTGCTAAATTTGATTTCTAATTTTCTTATTAGGATTTTTTTCCTTCTGTGTTTATGAATGAGAATGGCCTATAATTTTCCTTTCACCAGGTTTTGGTATCAAGTTTATCCTGGCCACTAGTCATAGCTTTAGTTGGACCCCACAAATTTTGATCTGTAGTATTTTCATTGTCATTTATTTCGGAATATTTTCAAATTTTTCCTTGGATTTCTTCTTTGACCTATGCATCTTTAGGAGGTATACTTTTTAATTTATGAACATCAGGGTTTTATAATTATCTTTCTGTTACAGATTTTAGGCTGATTGCACTGCAGTCAGAGAACATAGTTTGTGTTTTGATTCATTTAGATATGTATTGAAATTTGCTCCATGGCCCGGCAGCTGCGCATTTTGTAAATGCTCTGTGTACTTGCAAAGAATGTATCACTTCAGTTCAGTTCAGTCGCTCAGTCGTGTCCGACTCTTTGCGAACCCTTGAATCGCAGCATGCCAGGCCTCCCTGTCCACCACCAACTCCCGGGGTTCACTCAGACTCATGTCCACTGAGTCAGTTGATGCCATCCAGCCATCTCATCCTCTGTTGTCCCCTTCTCCTCCTGCCCCAAGCCCTCCCAGCATGAGTCTTTTCCAATCAGTGAACTCTTCGCATGAGATGGCCAAAGTACTGGAGTTTCAGCTTTAGCATCATTCCTTCCAGAGAACACCCAGGGCTGATCTCCTTCAGAATGGACTGGTTGGATCTCCTTGCAGTCCAAGGGACTCTCAAGAGTCTTCTCCAACACCACAGTTTCAAAGCATCAATTCTCGGCGCTCAGCCTTCTTCACAGTCCAACTGTCATATCCATACATGACCACTGGAAAAACCATAGCCTTGACTAGACGGACCTTTGTTGGCAAAGTAATGTCTCTGCTTTTGAATATGCTATCTAGGTTGGTCATAACTTTCCTTCCAAGCAGTAAGCGTCTTTTAATTTCATGGCTGCAGTCACCATCTGCAGTGATTTTGGAGCCCAGAAAAATAAAGTCTGACACTGTTTCCACTGTTTCCCCATCTATTTTTATATCACTTTTTATGAAGTGATGGGACCAGATGCCATGATCTTCGTTTTCTGAATGTTGAGCTTTAAGCCAACTTTTTCACTCTCCTCCTTCACCTTCATCAAGAGGCTTTTTAGTTCCTCTTCACTTTCTGCCATAAGGGTGGTGTCATCTGCATAAATGTAGTGTCAGTTTCTGCAGTGAAGCCGTCTGGAATTTTGATCAGTTCAGTTCGGTCACTCAGTTGTGGCCGACTCTTTGGGACCTCATGGACTGCAGCACAACAGGCCTCCCTGTCCGTCACCAACTCCCGGAGTTTACTCAGACTCATGTCCATTGAGTCAGTGATGCCATCCAACCATCTCATCAATGTGGAGAATATTGCCATATTAGAAATATTAAGTCTTCCAATCTCTGAGCATGAATGGCTTTCCATTTATTTAGGCATTCTTTACTTCTTTAATTTTTTTCAATGATGTTTTGTGTTTCATTGTACAGATCTTATATTTTGTTAAATTTATTCATAAGTATTCTTTTTGATGCTGTTACAAATGGGATTGCTTTCTTATTTTAACTTTTGGATTGTTCATTGCAGATGCATAGAAATTCAGGTGATTTTTGTATACTGATTTTGTATCCTGAAACCTTGCCAAACTCATTGATTAGCTCTAAGTGTGTGTGTGGGTCTCCTTTGAAAAAATGTCCATTTAGGTCTTACGCCTATTTTTAAATTGGGTTGTTTATATTTTTTTTTTCTGTTGAAGTATAGTTGATTTATAATGTTATGCTAATTTGTGCTAATTAGTTTTTTGTAGTTTTGCTTTGAGTTGTGTGAGCTGTTTATATGTTTTAGATATTAATCCCTTATTATATCATTTGCAAATATTTTCTATCATTCAGTGGGTTCTGCCTTTTCATTTTGTTGATTGCTTCCTTTGCTGTGCAAAGGCTTTTACGTTTAATCAGGCTCCATTTATTTGTTTTTGATTCTTTTGCCTGAGGAGACACAGAAAACATACTGCAATGATTTATGTCAGAGTTCTGCCTCTGTTCTCTTCTAAGAGTTCTATGGTTTCTTGTCTTACATTTAGGTCTTCAATCTATTTTGAGTTTATTTTTTATATTTTGTGAAAAAATGTTCAAATTTCTTTTTTTAATTTATTTTATTGAAGTATAGTTGATTTGCAGTGTTGTGTTACACATGCCATTGTTTTACATATAGCTATACAGTTTTCCCAACACTGCTTATTAAAGAGGCTGTCTTTTCACTGTTGTATATTCTTGTTGGTTTTGGTATAAATTAATTGACCGTAAGTGGTGGGTTTATTTCTGGGCTTTCTATTGCGTTCCATTGATCTGTGTGTCTGCATCCATGTGCCAGTACTGTGCAGTTTTGGTTCCTGTAGTTTTGTAGTATAGTCTGAATCAGGGAGCGTGATACCATCAGCTTTGTTCTTTTTTTTTTTTTTCCAGGATGGTTGTGGCAGTTCTGGATCTTTTGTGGTTCCATATACATTTTAGGAATTTGTTCTAGTTCTGTGAAAAATGCCATGGATATTTTGATAGGGATTGCATTAAATCTGTAGATTGCTTTGAGTGTATGACGTTTTAACTAGTCTTCTAATCCAAGGACACAGGATATCTTTCCATTTCTATGTATCATCCTTAATTTGCTTCATCATTGTTTTATAGTTTTCAGAGTATAGGTCTTTCACCTCCTTGATTAAGTTTATTTCTAGGTATTCTTTTAATGTCTTTGGTTTTGGTATCAGGGTAATACTAGCCTCATAGAATGAGTTGGGAAGTGTTCCTTCTTCTATTTTATGGAAGAATTTGTGAAGTATTTGCCAATTTCTCTTTAAATGTTCAATAGAATTTACTAGTGAAGCATCTAGACTTGGGCTTTTATGGGTGGTTTCCTTCCTCCATCCCTCCCTCCTTTTCTTCCTTTTGTACTAAATCACTAATTTGATCTCTTTAATTGTTTTAGGTATATCAGATTTTCTGTTTCTTCTTAAGTTAGTTTCTGTTATTTGTGTCCTTCTGAGAATTTGTACATTTCATCTAATTTATGTAGTTTGTTGGCATATAGTTGCTCCTAGTATTTCCATGTAAACCTTTTTATCTCCTTAAAATTGGTAGTTGTTTCCTCTTTCATTCCTGAATATATAGTAATTTGAGTCAATGTAAGTTAGTCAGTGTAACTATTTTTAATATTGTTGGTCTTTTCGAAGAACCAAATTTGATTTTGTTGATTTTTTTCCTGTTATTTTTCTTTTCTCTATATCACTTATTTTTGCAAGGATATTTTTAATTTCCTCATGCTTGCTTTGGGTTGGGTTTACTCCGTTTTCCCCCTAGTTTCTCATGATGGAAGATAAGATAATCTGAGATTGCTCTCCTTTTTAATATAAATGTTTATAGCTATAAACTTGTAAGCACTGCTTTTGCCAAGACCCATGAAGCCATTGTTATTTTCTGTCTTTTTCCTTTCAAGGAAGGGAAAGGTGTTTTGTTTTTTTTCCGTTGTTTTGGGGTTTGCCTTAATTTGAGTTTGCTTGAAGAATATAACATTTCTGATAATCATTTAGACCTACAGAAATGGTAATTTCCTACGGTTCACCCTAATACAAATATTCAGAAACATTTCATTATCTTTCATGACCCTTGAATTATTTTATTTTTACAATCTAAGAAAACAAGCTCAGGAAGAGTAATGGGACTTGTCCAAGATCAGAGTACTGATGTGCATCAGGATAGGCCAAGCTGTTCCTGAAGACCTGCGTGTCCTTTGTAAGCTGCAGTGAGCTTTTGATCTAATTGAGGGATAAGTCTACATGAAAATAATTCACTTCTGGCACCGATAATGCCATATCCCCAAAATAGACACTGCCATGATTAATGAACCTGTCATTAGACTAGGCTATTGCTCATGCCTTCAGACACTTACTGAGCCCCTGCTCCGTGCCTGGCGTCCTTGGGGAGAAAGAAGGTGTGCGCAGTAAACACAGCCTGGCACCTGCTCTGTAGCGGCGGCGGTTAGGACAAATGAGCCAGTAACTATGATACTGTACGATAAATGTTAGATAAGGTCCCAGACCCTCTCAGAAAGGAGAGAGAGGAAGTCCTATCAAGGAAAGTTTCTGGTTTTTTGGCTTGCATTTTGAAGGAGAAGGAACTTTCTAGGTAGAAGAGACAGGGAGGAGGAGGAGCTTTCCAGGTAGGAAAGACAGGGAGGAGGAGGAGCTTTCCAGGTAGAAGAGACAGGGAGGAGGAGGAGCTTTCCAGGATGCCCAGAAATGTTCTGTGGCATAGAGTCCACCCTTGAACAGCACAGAGGCGTAGGGGCGCTGACTGTTCAGTCGCAATTCTTGTATAACTTAAGAGTCAGCCCTCCGTACCCACAGTTTCCCTGCACCTGTGGAATCAGCCAGCCATGGATTGTGTAGTACTGTAGTATTTACTACTGAAGAAAATTTCTCATGTAAGTGGACCCATGCAGTTCAAACCTGTATATGTGTGTGTGTAAATAATTACGCCTCTTGCTCCCACCTTAGGTTTATTTTCTCCCCATACAGGTGGCATACCTATACAGAGCTGTGTACGGGGGAAGAACATATGCAAAGCATAGAGAGAGAACACATACATTTGGAGCCTAGAGTGTGCATTGGGCAAAGAAGAAGTTAAGAGGGGAAAGTAGGTGATAGGGTAGGAAGGGGGTGTATCATAAACCAGGAGCTGGACTTTGACCTTACAGGCTGTCGGGAAACTTTGGAAGGTTTCTAGAAAGACCTTTGACTTACTTGTCCTGGGTGGATTTGGGAGCCAGCTGCTCTCTTTTGCTGTATGTTCTAGTACTTCTTTCCTCACCAGTAATAGTTTCCTCTTTTTTTTTTTTCCTTTGGACTTACAGTTCACTGAAACTTTTTTGACGGAAAGGGACAAACAGTCCAAATGGAGTGGAATTCCGCAGCTGCTCCTTAAGCTGTATGCGACCAGCCACCTCCACAGTGACTTCGTTGAATGCCAAAACATCCTCAAGGTAACTGTTAGGGGCACTGGAGGGGCTGCATTCAGGCCTCCAGGTGATACCAGACATCTGGGTTATTCCTCTTTTTCAGTCTGCTTTTTAAAATAGCCTGTATTTATTGAGTAAGCTGTAGAAAATTTGGGAAGTTCAGAAAAAGTGCAAAGAAGAAAATAAAAATCACCTATTATCCCACCACACAGAGATAATCACCATAAAGTTCCCGGTGTATATACTTCTGGGTTTTATTCACACTTGTTTTGTCCTGCTGCTGCTACTGCTAAGTCACTTCAGTCATGTCCGACTCTGTGCGACCCCATAGATGGCAGCCCACCTATGGGCAGCACGGGGGAGCCTGGGATTCTCCAGGCAAGAACACTGGAGTGGGTTGCCATTTCCTTCTCCAATGCATGAAAGTGAAAAATGAAAGTGAAGTCGCTCAGTCGTGTCTGACCCTCAGTGACCCCATGGACTGCAGCCTTCCAGGCTCCTCCGTCCATGGGATTTTCCAGGCAACAGTACTGGAGTGGGGTGCCATCGCCTTCTCCGTGTTTTGTCCTAGTACTTGCCTAATTAAGGAGGCCTTGCCCTGGGATTGGGATACATTCTTTTTCAATGGGATTTAAAAGGTCCCATTTGGGTGAGACTTCAAGGAAGTGGCCTTGTGGTTGTTGATAAGTATGACAGGCATCTGAAGGTGAAGGGACTTGGAAAGAGTGCAGAGACATCCAGGGCAGTTGTTCTCAATCTGGAGTGTGTTACAGAGTCACCTGGAAGCCTTGTTAATGGTGGGCCCTGCCAGTAGAATTTCTGATTTAGTAGGTCAAACTTCATATTGGGAAAGCAGGTCCAACTTTGAATTTAGATTACTGGCTCTAATGTAGCTAAAATCTATTCAAGTTATATTTGATCATAATAAAATATGTTTTTCATATGTGAAGTTCTGTTTATTATTTCACATAAATCATTTTTAAATATTAATAGGGCCAGATAAGTTTAATCTTTACCTTTCAGAAGAGATGTTTTGTCTACACAACTTTTTTTGTAAATTGAAAATCATTCCCAAGTAAAAGTTTATAAAAAGATGTTTGTGTTCTTAATCTTCTCACAGTTTGGTTTAGGATAGAAATAATTATAGTGTCTTAGGCTTGCTTGAAAACATTTTGTGAAGAATTATACATTATTTCACTTGATTCCTGCAAAATCTCTGAGATATGAGGTAGATGAAAGAGGGAAATTCATATTTGTGAGTGCTTGCTATGTAATCATCATTTCTTTATGCATTCAACAAATACTTGAAATTTACTATGTACCAGGCATATTTAATTTTTATGATAACTCTGTGAGATGGGTGGTATTAGTGGATTAGTCCAAAATACTTTGATTGCATGTAACAGTAACCCACTCAGATTAGCGAAAAAGATTTTTTATTGTCTCGCATCTTCAGAAAGCACAGATGTGAATTCAGGGGCCAAATAGAGTTAGGCAGTCTATTTCTTATCTTGACATCTGTGTGTGGCCTCGTATTCTTCCACAGAAGTAGGGCTGTTACCTGAAGAAGAGAAAAGGAGATACTGAGCAGGAAAATCCAGGTGTCTTCTGCATTTCCTTTCTCAGTTGAGAAAACAGACTCAGCATAATCCACCCACGTTCACGTGGTTATCATGATGAGCCCAGATTTGTCCTGCTCCTGAAACCAGCTTCCACTGTACTGTGTTGCCAGCAGAATTATAGTCTAGTTTTATAAATGAGAGAAATGAAACCCAGAGGAAGTAGTTCTCCCACTAATTATGTGACCTTGTACAACTTTGTGCTTTTTGTTTTTTAACCTGTAAAATGGGTCAAACTATACTCACTTCATTGAATTATTTTAAGGATGAAATGGACTTAAGTATAGAAATCCGGTGCTTGTCATGTAATAGGTTATCTGTAAGAGAGAGTTCTGCTTTTTCTTGATGAGTGGTACTTCGACCAACATCAACATCACTTGGGTACTTAACGATAAATGCACATTCTCAGGCCCCAGCCCAGACCTGTTAAATCAGAAACTGCAGATGGGACCCAGCAGTCTGGGTTTTAACATGTCCTTCAGGTGACTGGATGCTCACCACTGTATGAGAACTACTGCTCTAGTCCAGTGGGTTCCGTCTTCCCTTGCGGTTCCTGAGAAGAGAGCATAATGAGTAGGACCCTGTATTCCTCCTACTCTTCCTCCTGTTTGACCCACAGTAGTTATGCTTTCTTTTGTAAGCACAGACTCAGGAGCCAGACATCCTAGGTTTAAGTCCTGACTCTGTCACATACCCTGTTTGACATTGACAACTTCTTTGTGTCTTAGTTTCCTTATCTGTAAAATTGGGCCAATACATTACTGTTACGTCATAGAGTTGTGAGGATTTTTTAAAAGAGGTAACTTATGAAGAACCATGCCTGGTACATAATAAGCATTTAATAAGTTAGCTTCTACTACGATTACAACAACTTTTATCATATCAGCTTTTCTGTAAGTTGGCTTTTTTTTTATTGTTCATTGTGGAGGCTGTCTTTGGCTTCATGGGAATTCAAGTTGTGACTAAAATGCAAACTGTTCTTTTGGTGTGTGGTTTGTGTTGGATGGTAGAACTCAGTGTTTCTTGGTTCCTTTTTCACTAGGAAATTTCTCCTCTTCTCTCCATGGAGGCTATGGCGTTTGTTACTGAAGAGAGGAAACTTACCCAAGAAACCACTTATCCAAATACTTATATTTTTGACTTGTTTGGAGGTGTTGATGTAAGTCATTGTTTATTATTACTACTGCTATTTAATGGCTTGGGAACTTTTGAAATGGGAATTAGGAAGTGTTTTAGAATTTATAGCAAGCATTGCAGAATTTTCTCTTTAGAAGCTCCATGGTATTCACCTGTGTTGAAGTACCATAGCTTTTACATTGAAAGAGTTGATTTTATGTGAATTGATGGTAATGTCAACTTTTTTAAGGCACAAAGTTAATGTTTCCTAGTTCAGCTGTGATGACTAGTTTCTTCTTTGTCCTTACAGAGATGTAATATATATATGTGTGTATGTAAATAGTTACCCTGACTGCCCCCCCTTAGGTTTATATTCTCCCCACATAGAAGTAGCATATCATATATATAGGTACCTTGCTTGCTTTTTTTCATGTGATTCTATAACTTGGAGGTAGATTCATTTTAATATGTGTAAATCTGCCTCATTATTATTAACAGCTATATAGTATTCCCTGGTATGATTATACCATTATTTACTTAGGCCTTAGTTGATGGACATTTAGCTTTCTCAACACCTTTCCTATAACAAACAAGGTTGCAGTGAAAGTTTTTGTACACGTGAGTACTGTATACTTTTAGGATCAAAGCATATGTCTTTTATTGTTTATAAACTTACCAATTTATGTACCTAAAAGGCTTTTATCAACTTACATCCCCAGTAACAAAGAAGAAGAGTGTCTTTTTATCCACTCCATCGCCAACACAGTGTGTGTATGTGTATTTTTATGGACTTTGTTCTTGAGGTGTAACTTGCATACAGTGAGGTATGTCAGTAACTATGAGAAGATACATTCACCTTTGCCACCCAAACCATGAAATAGACTGTTACCAACACAGAGTAGCCTCCTTCACTAAGCAATATGTTTTAAGTATTTTAAATATTTGCTAAGCAGATATGAGAAAAATGATATTTCTTCATAGTTTTTTAAAGTTTTATTGAGATATAGTTCACATCATATAATTCACCCATTTAATGTGTATAATTCAGTAGTTTTTAGTGTATTTGTAGATATGTGAGACCACCACCATAGTCACTCTAGAACATTTTTATCACCCAGAGAAGAAACTCCATATGTTTAAGCTATCACTCTCCCACTCCTCCAACCACCAGCCCCATCATAGGCAACTGTTACTCCACTTTGTCTTTATAGATAACCTTGTCTTGGACATTTCATATGAACAGAGTCACATAATATGTGATCTTTTGTTATTGGTATGTTTCACTTAGTTTAATGTTTTTAAGGTTCATCCCCATTATAGCATGTTTCAGCAGTTTATTCTATTTTATGGTTGAATAATACTCTACTGGGTGGATATAGCATATTTTGTATGTTCATTTGTCAGTTAGTGGACACTTGGGCTATTTCTATCTTTTGACTGTTACAAATAATGCTGCTCTTAACACTTGTGTACAAGTTTGTGTGTGGAAATATCTTTCCATTAATGTTGGGAATATACCTAGAAGTGGGATTGATGGGTCATATAGTAGCTCTTGTATTTAATTCTTTGAGGATTTATCAGACTGTTTTCCAAAGCAGCTGCACCATTTTACACACCCACCAACAATGCACAAGGGTTCTGATTTTTCCACATCCTCTTCAACACTGGCTATTCTCTCCACTTTT
Source organism: Bos mutus (assembly GCF_027580195.1). NCBI lineage: Eukaryota > Metazoa > Chordata > Mammalia > Artiodactyla > Bovidae > Bos > Bos mutus. The sequence continues at coordinate 48,687,313 of NC_091629.1, read as the reverse complement.
GATTATAGCCATCCTACTGGGTGTGAAGTGTTACTTCATTGTGGTTTTGATTTGCATTTTCCTGTTGCCTAATGCTATTGAACATTATTTTATGTGCTTCTAGGTCATTTGTTTGTCTTCCTCAGAAAATATCGTTATTATGAATTCTGAGAGCCCTTTATATAGTCTCTGTATAGTTTTAAAAATTTATATCTTTCAATGAGTGGAATTGGATATCTTTTCGTGTGTTTATAAGTAGTTCCTTTTTTTTTCTTCTATTTGTTTATTAGGCCCTTCTCTTATTGATTTTTGTCTTAGTTCAGGCTGCTACAGCAAAATCCACATTTGAGTAGTTTATGAACAACAGATTTATTTCTCAAAGTTCTAGAGGCTGGGAAGTCCAGATTCATGGCACTGGCAGATTTGGTGTCTCGGGAAGATCCTCTTCTGGATTACAAATGCCAGCTTCTCCCTGTGTCCACACATGATGAAGGGCTGGGGAATCTCTCTGGAGCCTCTTTCATAATGTGTAACACCATTCGTGGGTGCTCTGCCCTCATAACCTAATCACTACCCAAAAGCCCCACTTCCTAATGCTATCACATTGGGCATTAAGATTTAGCATGGTTTTCAGGAGACAACATGCAGATTATAGTAACTTGTAAGTACTCAGTTTTTAAAGGTCCTTTGTCATAAGTGTTCTATTTTTTCCCTAGTTTGAAAATTGAATTTTGACTTTGTTTATGATACATTTTAATGTGAAACTTTTTAGGTTTACTTTTTAAGTTGTTTACTTTTTAGGTTGTCAAACTGATCGGTCTTTCCTTTCATGGGTTCAGAGTTTTTCTTTGCCCATTGTTGCATTATAAACTGTGTCTTTATTTCCATCTAATACTTCAAAGTTTTTATCATGTATGATTAATTTTTGCACCACTTGAAATTTATTTTTATGTAATGAGTGAGGGTACTGGGATCCTGCTTCTTTTCTCTCAGATAACCTGTCCTTTCCCCTGTTACTGGGAGCATGAGGGAGGCTTTCAGGGTGTTGTGGTTGTGTTGTATCTTGATCTGGGTGTTGATTGTGTTGGATAGAGATTCACTTTGTAAAAACTGGAGCTGTATGTTTACAATTTATACTGTTTGCTTTATCACCTTCAGTTCAGTCACTCAGTTGTTTCCGACTCTTGGCGACCCCATGGACTGCAGCACGCCAGGCCTCCCTGTCCATCACCAACTCCCAGAGTTCACTCAAACTCATGTCCATTGAGTCAGTGATGCCATCCAACCATTTTATCCTCTGTCATCCCCTTCTCCTCCCACCTTCAATCTTTCCCAGCATCAGGGTCTTTTCAAATGAGTCAGCTCTTCATATCAGGTGGCCAAAGTATTGGAGTTTCAGCTTCAACTTCAGTCCTTCCAATGAATATTCAGGACTGATTTCCATTAGGATGGACTGGTTGGATCTCCTTGGAGTCCCAGAGACTCTCAAGAGTCTTCTCCAACACCACAGTTCAAAAGCATCAATTCTTCGGCACTTAGCTTTCTTTATAGTCCAACTCTCACATCCATACATGACTACTGGAAAAACCATAGCTTTGACTAGACGGACCTTTATTGGCAAAGTAATGTCTCTGCTTTTTAATATACTGTCTAGGTTGGCCATAACTTTGCTTCCAAGGGGTAAGCATCTTTTAATTTCATGGCCGCAGTCACCATCTGCAGTGATTTGGAGCCCCCCAAAATAAAATCTGCCACTGTTTCCCCATCTATTTGCTATGAAGTGATGGGACCAGATGTCATGATCTTAGTTTTCTGAATGTTGAGCTTTAAGCCAGCTTTTTCACTCTCCTCTTTCACTTCCATCAAGAGGCTCTTTAGTTCTTCACTTTCTGCCATAAGTGTGGTGTCATCTGCGTATCTGAGGTTATTGATATTTGTCCTGGCAATGTTGATTCCAGCTTGTGCTTCATCTAGAGCTCAGCGTTTCTCATGATGTACTCTGCATATAAGTTAAATAAGCAGGGTAACAATATACAGCCTTGACGTACTCCTTTTCCTGTTTGGAACCAGTCTGTTGTTCCGTGTCCAGTTCTAACTGTTGCTTCCTGACCTGGATACAGATTTCTCAAGAGACAGACCAGGTGGTCTGGTATTCCCATCTCTTTCAGAATTTTCCAGTTTATTGTGATCCACACAGTCAAAGTCTTTGGCATAGTCAATAAAGCAGAAATAGGTGTTTTTCTGGAACTCTCTTGCTTTTTCAATGATCCAGTGGATGTTGGCAATTTGATCTCTGGTTCCTCTGCCTTTTCTAAACCCAGCTTGGACATCTGGAAGTTTACAGTTCACATATTATTGAAGCTGGGCTTGGAGAATTTTGAGCATTACTTTACTAGCATGTGAGATGAGTGCAATTGTGTGGTAGTTTGAGCATTCTTTGGCATTGCCTTTCTTTGGGACTGGAATGAAAATTGACCTTTTCCAGTCCTGGGGCCACTGCTGACTTCTCCAAATTTGCTGGTATATTGAGTGCAGCACTTTCATAGCATCATCGTTTAGGATTTGAAATAGTTCAACTGGAATTCCATCACCTCCACTAGGTTCATTCGTAGTGACGCTTCCTAAGGCCCACTTGACTTCACATTCCAGGATGTCTGGTTCTAGATGAGAGATCAAACCATTGTGATTATCTGGGTTGTGAAGCTCTTTTCTGTGTATTCTTGCCACCTCCTCTTAATATCGTCTGCTTCTGTTAGGTCCATAACATTTCTGTCCTTTATTGAGCCCACCTTTGCATGGAATGTTCCCTTGGTATCTCTAATTTTCTTGAAGAGATCTCTAGTCTTTTCTATTCTATTGTTTTCCTCTTATTTCTTTTCACTGGTCACTGAAGAAGGCTTTCTTATCTCTCCTTGCTGTTCTTTGGAACTCTGCATTCAAATGGATGTATCTTTGCTTTTCTTCTTTGCTTTTTGCTTCCCTTCTTTTCACAGCTATTTGTAAGGCCTCCTCAGACAGCCATTTTGCTTTTTTGCCTTTCTTTTTCTTGGGGATGGTCTTGATCCCTGTCTCCTGTACAATGTTATGAACCTCTGTCCATAGTTTATCAGGCACTCTTGTCTATCAGATCTAGTCCTTTAAATCTAGTTCTCACTTCCACTGTATAATCATAAGGAATTTGATTTAGGTCATACCTGAATGGTCTAGTGGTTTTCCCTACTTTCTTCAATTTCAGTCTGATTTTGGCAATAAGGAGTTCATGTCTGAGGCACAGTAAGCTCCTGGTCTTGTTTTTGCTGACTGTATAGAACTTCTCCATCTTTGGCTGCAAAGAATATAATCAGTCTGTTTTCAGTGTTGACCATCTGGTGATGTCCATGTGTAGAGTCTCCTCTTGTGTTGTTGGAAGAGGGTGTTTGCTATCATGTTATTACTTCAATTTGAAAAAACACTTCCTTTCCTTAAAGATGCCATTTTCCCCAAAGCAAAAATTGAGTGTTGAACATTTACATCCATAGCATGAGTCATAGACTGTATTCCTTCAACCGTTGCTCAGCATTCCCTCTTTAGCAATCCCAGCGGTCCTGTCGAGTTTACTTACTGGCCAGTTTGAAGGGCCTTTACTTCTGAATCGTTTGTCAAAGAATTTGCTTAATAGAAACCAGTGTGTTCCTGGGAGGAAAAAGAAGATAGGAGTCTTTAGCCTGGTGTCTTATTTGCAGTGGGAACGAAGCTTTTCTCCTGCAGGTACATGCCCCATCTTAGGACATCTTCGGATCATTAGTTCTTGATTTTGTGGAGTTTTTCTTCCCTGCTTTGAGTTAGGTTAGCTTCTCCAAGAATCTCAGTGTGTTTATGGCGGCTTTTGCTTGGATTATTTTGTTCTTCACTAACCATTATTTGGGTGCATTTCTTCTTGCTGAATTCTCATGTCATCTTGCTTCTAAAAGTACCTTTCAAAGTTCTTTATTTCTCCCTCTGCCAATCCCCAGAAAGGCTCCAAAGTAATTCCGTTTTCAACATGCTGCCTAATGCTTAGCTGAAGTGGAATGGTGGCTACACCATTCCTTGTCAACTTGAACAAACCCCTAATGTAACACTGGAAAGTGTATCCTAGAGTCTGTGAAGTTAGATGCCTGTAGGATCAAGTAGGCGTATAGTGAAGCAGGCCCAGAGTAAGATGATCTACATAAGTTAAATGACTGCAGAGACTGAGATGAACTGGAGAGTGCATGCCTGCTTTTATAGGGAAATGACTTCCATTTCTTTTGACCTTTGCCCTCAGGGATGTAGGAAATCTAGATTCGTAAGTAGAATCACAGCTTTTCAGTAGATATGGACCACATGAATTACGTCTGTGGGCCAGGTGTAATCCATGCTTGGCATTCAAGGACTTTTAATTTGTTCATTGACATAGAACATCATCTATTTGAAGACAGTTTATTTTAAATATAATAATCTATGCAGGATGAGCTCCTCATACTTTACTGGGATGACTGAAAAGCAGGGCATCTCTTTGAAAAGCTTTTGTGTAGTACATCTCAAAATCTTAAAGATCGTTATTGATTTTGCTCTGTTTGCGTTTATGTGAATCTCTTCTGAGGACATAAGTCAAAATGAGATAAAGCTTTGTATACAAAAATGCTTAGTGTGGCATTACATATAATAGTTAAAAATATTCATCAGGAGGAAGGTAGTTTTTGTTTTCTATAAGGTCAGTGGTGATATCATTGATATTCTCTGTTATTTTCTATTCTCTGCTAAATTAGTTTCCATTCTAATCCTTATTATTTCTTTTCTTTTGCTTGCTTTGGGGTTGGCTTACACCTCTTTTTTTTCAGTGAATTGAAGTAAAAGATTAGGCTATTGGTTTGAGATAATTCCTTTTTTTTTCTTTTAAGAGAAATTTTTTGCATTTTTACTGAAGTACAGTTGCTATACAATGTTATATAAGTTACAAATGTACAGCATAGTGATTCACAGATTTTAAAGGGTATGCTCCATTTATAGTTACTATAAATACTGGCTGTCTTCCCCATGTTGTATAATACATTTGTGTAGCCTGTGTTACTCTCAGTAGTTTGTACTCCCCCACTTTGATGTTGCCCCTCCCCACAACTGGTAACTACTAGTTTGTTCTCTGTATCTGTGAGTTTGCTTCTTTTTTTGCTATAGTCACTATTTTGTTTTATTTTTTAGATTCCACATACAAGTGATATTCATATACTGTTTGTCTTTCTCTGTTTTATTTCATTTATCATAATGTCCTCCAAGTCTGTTCATATTGCTGCAAATGGCAAATTTTTGTTCTTTTTTATAGCTGAGTAGTATTCTTCTCTCTGTGTGTGTATTCCATGCGTGCTTTAGTAGAACATGTATTCTGCTCTTGCTGGGCAGAATTATATAGCTATCTGTTATAGCTTATTGGTTTATCGTGTTCAAGTCTTCTGTTTGGTGATACCTCATTTTCTATCCATTATTGAAAGTGGAGTATTGTCTTGTCCAGCTACTGTTTAACTTGTCTGTTTCCTTCAGTTCTGTCAGTTTTTGCATCATGTATTTTGAGGCTCTGTTGTTAGATGCATATATGTTTATTATTGTTATATCTTTTCCAATGGATTGACCCTTTTATCATTATTAACTCTTTCTTTCAACAAAATGTGTGTTTTTTTTTTCAGAATGAGCTTTTAAATGCATATTTATTATAAACAGTTTAAACAGGAAGTGAAAGTGTTAGTCACTCAGTCATGTCTGACTCTTTGCAGCCTCATGAACTAGCCCACCAGTCTCCTCTGTCCACGGGACTCTCTAGGCAAGAATACTAGAGTGGGTTGCCATTCCCTTCTCAGGGGATCTTCCTGACCCAGGGATCGAACCTGGATCTCCCACATTTCGGGCAGATTCTTTACTGTCTGAGCCAGAAGGGAAGCCCTTAAACAGTTATATGTTGTATTAAAAGTATGTAAAATGATAAATGAATGCATATCCTCTCCAGCCCCCTGTGGAAATCAGTATTAACAGTTTATGGTGTATCTTTTGTGATTCTTTTTATAAACTTGTGTTTATAAAAGAACATAAATATTCTAAAGCAAGAGTAATCATTGTTGTAATGTTCTGCAGCTTTTAAAAAGTTGAAGCCACATTGGATCCCAGAGGTTAACTAATCTAACATTCTTATCTTTTGAAATGAGAGTTGAGACCATGGTGGGACCCTGACTTGCCCAAGTTTTCATGGAGAATAGGTGGCTGAGCTGTGACTAGAACCCAGGTTTCCTGACTCTTGGTACAGTGCTCATTTCCCTGAACTTCATTGCCTTCTCCCTGTGTTGGGAACAAAAGGGCCTTGCAGTACCATGACAGGTATTTGGGCCATGAGTTATCACAGCAAAGATTGTTTTATAAGTTGTGCTTTGAATTTTGAAGATTTTATCCCTTTTTTTTTTTTTTTTAAATAGCTCCTTGTAGAAATTCTTATGAGGCCTACAATTTCTATTCGGGGACAGAAACTGAAAAGTAAGTATACTCAGCAGCTACTTGCGCTCATTTTCTAACCTGCTATTGTGGTGATTCCCAGGAGTGTCTCTTCCTTCCCTTCACACTGAGGACATGCCTTACATTCAGCTGTAGAACATTCTCCGCCTAACTGTTCTCTTTATTTTATACTCGGTAGAAAATACAAATCTGGTGCTTTAAATCAAAAAGTGTGAAAACTACTGGACTAAAAGAATTGCATCTTTGTAATTTCTAACAGTCTTTGGGTTCAGCTTTTATGTTTTCTTTGCAAATTCTTATTTCTCATATCACTAATTGAGAGAGTAAGGAAAAAACTGGCAAGATCATTTACTTTTTTAAATTACTGTCTTGTTTTTGTTGTTATGAGGTTATTCACGCTCTTTGTAAAAAGTTCCGTTACTACCAGAATGTGTGTGGTGAAAAGTCAGAGTGTTAAGATAGCACATAATTTCTTGAATTGGGCGGTGGGTATATGGGTATTGTCCTATTATTAGTCTTTATAACTTACACATGTTGCAAATACTATTTTTAGGTCGTCCTTTTATAATTTTTAAAAAAAACTGTAAAAAATTAAAAGACATTAAAAGCCAGGGATCAGTTAACATTTGATGAATGTTTACTACAAACATCAGTTTGTCTTTTTTTTAATGAAAAATTTTTCTTCTAAACAAAATCAACATGACATAGTGTATAAGGAAGGCCTTGTTTATACGTGCAGGAGCAGTTAAGAGGATTTGTATTCATCTTTGATGTCGTACCTTTGTATCCTGTCTAAATTGATTCTTCCTGTCCTTGGTCCTCGTAGCAAGTAGCAGCTTGTAATTACCTGTTGGTGTACTTATTTATTCTCTCTTCCCCTCTAAATTCATAAGTTCTATGAAGCTTTGTCTTTTTTTTTCCCCTGCTAACCTCTGTATATTCTGTATCTGCTCTAGAGTGGATGCTGAATAAATATTTGATGAATGAGTGAGTTCCAATTCCCTTTGAAAATGAAGGTCTAGAAGTACTGAAATACACTGATTTGGTGTTCCAGCCTGCTCCGAAGTCATGAAGTAAACCAAAAAGCCCCCTTAGGTTGAAAAGCAGTGGTGAGGGATATAGGACATCTCCATTGTCTCAAGATTATGTCAGTTAGTCCTCTGGTCACTCTAGCTTGGCAGGGCTGCCCACTGGAATTGTGAAGGGAAGCCTGACATTTTAGAGTTTGTGGCAGCATGGGAATGAATGTAAACAGTTTTTAAAAATAAAAAATGATGCCAAACAAAACACTTTATCCATGGTTCATACTCAGCTTTATTATCTCCTCCTTTTGAGGTCATGAAAATTTATTTTCCATTTTGTCATACTCTTCTGTTCCTGCTCACGGAGAAGTAACTAGTTCTTTATTAGAGTCAGTAGGTTAGGGATTAAAAGCCTTTTATTTAGCACAAATAATAAAACAGAACACTTTGAGTCTGGAGTAAAAAAGACTTCCTTGTTTGCTGCTAATAGAATTTTCAATGGAGATTTATAACAACAATCCTGGTGCTGATACTTTAGTTTTAGTGGATTCTTACAGTTCTGTTTTTGGAAATGTGTTTTAGGGAACCAGTTCAACACAAGCATAAAATTAAGGCTGTATGTTACATTATTTATTTCTAGCCTATTTAAATAGCAAAAGTAAAAAAAAAGAAAAGCTGGATATGATTTTAAGCAAGCTGCAAAGGGAACATGGCTTATTAAGTGATAACACCACAACAGGTTGAAATTATGAAGACTGTGGACCCTAATAAGCATACTAGTATATCAGACCAAAAAGCTATATACAAATTGGTTAATAGGCTCTGATGGGCATCCTGAAACTCGGGTAAATAAGGACTGGAAGGAGGTATGCTGAAAGGAAAATAATCATTTTGGGATCATGAGGAACAATTCTTATGTTCAAAAATTTGATTCTGTTGTACTGTCTTTCCAATGAGAAAAATAACCAGTTGTTCCCCTTTCACTTTCAGTAAGTGATGAAATGTCCAAGGACTGTTTGAGCATCTTGTATAATACCTGTGTCTGTGTAAGTACCCCTGCCACTGGGACCTCATTTATCTCCCTGCCAGATCTGCAGTGCTTGAGGAAGGAAGATTTGAATGGGGGTGGTAGACATGACAGCTATCTTCACACATTGGAGAATTGGACTTATGGACTTATGTGTGCCTGAGAACCAGAACCAACAGGTAGAAATTGTGGGGTGGCAAAATTTCATAGTAATTGTTAAGAACCATGGCTGATTCAACAGCTACTGAACTCTTCTAGCCCTGGAGGAGTCCAAGCAGAGACTGAACAAATACTTGTTAAATGGATGCAAGCCTGGGAAGAGTGTCTATGACCTTTTAGGATTTCTTTAAACTCTACTGTGCCTACTCCTTCATTTTTATTGTTAGAAAACAGAACAAGAACCAGAAGGCCTACCTTTTGTTGACCAGGACACTCATCTAGGTTGATCACTGAGTGAGAAAGAATGGTAAATAGAAGCAGTTTGGTAGAGAGAGCATAGCACTTAGTGCTGGAAGTTGACTCGGGATTCTGGCTCTTGTCTTCATGCTTATTCATTCTCCCTGTGCTTCAGTTTCATTTCTTAGTAGAGTGTGGTTAGTAATCATACTAACAACACCATAGGGTTATTGTGAGGATTAAATGAGATGATAGATGTGAAAGCACTTTGTAAAGCAATATACAGTGTTAATTTTTGTAAGACACAATACCTGTCTTTTGGGAGCTTATGTGGTAAACTGTAAAGAGTGAATCATATACAACAGAAGGAAACAGATGCTGTTGCAGAAGTGAAACCTATATGCAGTCAAAGCACAAAGGAATATTTAATTTTCATTTCATTGCTTGCTTCATTCAAAGAAAGATTTCAGGCACCTTGTTAGGAGCATGTAAAATCTACCAAGATCATTAATTTAGAAGCAGATATCCAGGAATTGGGCTGAACATAAAATCATCTGTACCATGGATGGGGTACAAATTTGGATTTAAGCATCTTAACAACCAACACAAATAGGGAAATATGTTTCAGTGCTTAACACAGTTAAGCATCTATTATAACAGTGCTCTGCAATAGAAATATAACACAAAACACTCAGATTCTTTTTATTTTACCTTTAGGAATAATGTGTTTATTAGTTCAGGATTGATATCCTAAGATAAAAATCGGCATCCACAAAGATCTTGACAACATACATGATAGACCATTTGAATAAAAAGAATTAAAAAGGGATAAGCTTTGGATATAACTATAAACATACGGGAAATAAAAACTAAGGTCCTGAGCAAGGGAGGTATGTCTTAGGGACATACAAATGAAAAATAGTTTAGGGGCCTAAACTGTCAGTAAGTTCAGAGTTCAAAAGGATTCATCAAAGACTACTGTCACCAAAAAAGGCTAAAACAAGCTTAGTCTACTGATCAGTCGAAATAAAATATTTAAAAAGAGTTGCACCCTTGTGTGCGACTCAGCAGTGGTGCCCTGCTTCCATGACTGTGCAGCTTTCCTCTGGGGGCACTCCTTGCCAGAAATTTCCTCCCTCCTGTTCCCTCGGGCCATCTTTCTGTGGTGGTCCTGGGGTCCTGGCCCGGGGACTGCTCTCCAGTCCCCACTCTCCAGCTTCCCAGCCACCGTGCCCACCGGTGGACCCACATCCCAGTCCAGGCTTCGGGGGCATCTTAAAGACCATGGATCCTTGGAAAAATGATGGAGAAGGAGTACTGTCAGGCCAAAAAGGCACAAAACAGATTTAAATTTCCTTTGGGGACAAAGTTTTATAGAGTGAAACCTGTGTCATGGAAGAAGAAAGTATAATTTATGGAAGAAACTGAGACATTCTGTGACATTTTTCTCATTTGTTCAACAGTGCTCATTCATCCCTTCCAACACAGCAGACCGTCTTTTTATAGAAAAGTTAAAATAATAATATAGTTCAGTGGTACATATCATTTACTATTTACCTGGTTACATTTTAGGAACAATAAATTCACCAAAACTCTCAGCTGAATTAAAGTGGTTTTTGTTTTTGTTTTTCTACCCAAGTAACTCTAGAAATGCAGATCAAACTAGTTCATTTTTTCAAAGGGAAAATGTGCATTGTGGCTTATGATTAGCCACCTTAATTGCCTGTTACATATACATTAGCTTGAACTTAGATATTCACTGTTAGTTATTGTTAGCAGCATTTGTCCTTTTGTGAAACCAGTATCAGAAAACTTACACCCTTTAAGACATTCTTTATAAAATGTATAAATTCTTCACAAATATTTGAAAAGGAGTGTTATTGCCTGCAGATATTTATAATTTCGAGTTTGCCTCTGTAGACTGTGAAAGCAAATTGTTTAATTTTTTTTTTTAGATGCGCTTTGATGTTTCAAAACAAAAAGAAACTAATTCCATTGACTGACTTTAAAATCAGCTATAATCATTAGTCTTCAAAAGCATTTTGCACAGATTGGTCACCTGGATTCTACAAGAAGGCATGTGCTGGTGGTGGTCTCCCAGCAGCACACAGCCCTTCCCAACACTCTCTTATTCTGTTTAGAATAATCATACTGATGAGGTCAGAATTCATGGTTCAGTTTCAGAAAAAAAGTATTCATTGTACATTAACCATTTAGAGGTCATTTAAATAACAAATGTATTGTAAAAGACATGTAGAATTTTAAAACTGAAGATTCGGACCTGTTTTTTCTCTTTTTTTTTTTAAAAAAGAGTTATGTAATAAACCTGCACCTAATCTGCATTTTTAGTCACTGATTAGGCTATGTATATTTTGTGTTTGCTTCTGTGTACCACATTTTAAAAAGTATAAAAATGTATTATACTGGTCTCTCAAGAATGTTAGAGTATAATATAAAAGTACTCCAAAAACAGATGAAATAACCTATCACTCCAGCATACTAGGTTGTTTTAAATGTCCTCGTAGCCAGTTTTTTTGAAAGTAAGGAAAGAAGTAGGAAGAAATAGTTGAAGTTAATTTTAACATTGTAGTTTATTTAATACAGAGTATGTCAAGAATACTATTCCAACGTGTAATCAACATGAGTAATTTTTAGTGAGATAACATGTAATCAGTATAAGTAATTATTAATGATACATTCTTTTTTTATTTTAAACTTTCAAAGTCCAGTGTATTTTTTGCTCTTACAGCACATCTCAGTTCAGACTAGCCACATTTCAAGTCCTCAGTAGCCACATGCAGCTAGTGGCACAGGTAGGCACAGACAGACCTGTAAGGTAAAAATAAGCTAATTGTTCAGGTAGTGCACAATTATAACTAAAGCCGGTAAGAAATTGTTCTTATTAAAGAAAAGATGATGCATGTGTGATGTAAAGACTCCATCATTCACAGCTTCCATGCTGTTAATAGTCTTACGGGGCAGTCCTACAAGAGTGCCAAAGAATTTTTGAACTGTGGTGTTGGAGAAGACTCTTGAGAGTCCCTTGGACCGCAAGGAGATCCACCCAGTCCATTCTGAAGAAGATCAGCCCTGGGATTTCTTTGGAAGGAATGATGCTAAAGCTGAAACTCCAGTACTTTGGCCACCTCATGCAAAGAGTTGACTCGTCGGAAAAGACTCTGATGCTGGGAGGGATTGGGGGCAGGAGGAGAAGGGGACGACAGAGGATGAGATGGCTGGATGGCATCACTGACTCGATGGACGTGAGTCTGAGTGAACTCTGGGAGTTGGTGATGGACAGGGAGGCCTGGCGTGCTGCCTGGGGTCGCAAAGAGTCGGACACGACAGAGTGACTGAACTGAACTGAACTGAATGTTAATAATACTCCAGTAGAACACAGTTCAGTTTTAATAAAGGGCAAGGAAGGGGAAGGAAAGACAGGGAAAGAAGGAAGAAAAAAAGAAAAGGAATGGGAAAGAAAGAAAATGAAACGAAAGAGAAGAAAGAAGAAGAAACAAAAACAGATAGGATGATGTGGTCCAACCTGTGCTGATCTGATTTACATCCAGGTTAGATGGAAACCTAGGGCTTTCAAAGTTGCAAACACCAGTGCCTCCAAGGATCAGGTAGAAAACAAGAAAGGTTTGCCTGTTTTGGAGTGGGCACTTTAGTCACAAGTCACAAGTGACTAACCTGTGACTAACCTGGAGTAAGATTGTCCTGTCTCTTAAATTCAAAATTTAAAAGGTGCTGCTGGCCATATAAAACTTGGCTTACTAGGTGCTGGTTTGTAGCGCTTGATTTAAATACTAGGCAGATATAGGTTAAGAACCTATGATGGATATTATTTAAAAACTCCTCCCCAGAAAAAAAATGCATTCATACAGTGTTTTATATATAGTTGTAGGAATTTAAGGTCTCAGCTACAATTCCTGGTATAGCATGGAATTGCTTTTCCATGTCTGGAGGGGATATTTTGCCCTTTATGTTTTATTTTGTGATTTTAACCTGTTCTGTCTTTTCTTCTCCCCTGATAGACGGAAGGGGTTACAAAGCGTTTGGCGGAAAAAAATGACTTTGTGATCTTCCTGTTTACACTGATGACGAGTAAGAAGACATTCTTACAAACAGCAACCCTCATTGAAGATATTTTGGGTGTTAAAAAGGTGAGCTGGGTCCTCTGGCTGGTGCGTGACCAGGTGGAGCAGAATGTCTCAGACAGCTGTACATGAGTGATATACAAGAGCTCTTTTAAAGAAGAATTTTGCCATATTCATATAAAATACTTAAATATATTTATAAATATATAATATTATAGTATATGCTAACAGAATATTTATATATAAACATAAATACTTAAAGATTTTAAAAATACTTAAATATATTTAAGTAACACAAAAAAGTTATTTTTTTGTGTTGCTTAAATATATTTACTAGGTTATGCTCCTTATAACAGGTCTTAAGTGACTATAAAACTTAAGACAGATTGAAATCAAACTAATTATAAAACTCAAAAGGACAAATTGACGTGAATTTAATGTGTCAGCTATTGTTACTGTGCTGAAATCAAATTGTCCCTCAATTATTATGATGCAGGATCTTTTTCGCATAGCTCTTCTGCTGTATGCTGTGCAGGGACTCCGTTTTGCTACCACTTCTCTATATTTGAACTGTTGTGAAGCTTTCTTATGGTGATGTTTGACTTTCACTTGTTACATTCACCTGTGTTTTTTCTCATTACTCTTCAGCAGTTACTTTTAATTGACACCAACATAAGAAATAACAAATATGAGCACTGAAATCCTGCTACTTGGTCTTAAGATGAACTTTCAAATGATGCAGAATATGCTTTTCTTAAAAAAAAAAAAAAAAAAAAGGCAAACTGTAATCGAAAGCACTAAATTAAAAACTTGTCATCAAGCACTCACAGACCTCTCCAGAGGTCTGTAGACATGTTAGAGAAGCACTGTATTAGATTTTTGGCATAATGCTTGTTAGAACCTGGTTTTCTTCCCCCAGTCTGTGTCAGTTACAGTTGGCAGATTTCTTTTACTACTGAGGAGGTGGGAGTTAGCATTGCTCTTAGAGTTGCTGTTGCAGTGAAAAGAGCACCGTGTGCATTGTGGAGATCCCCGCTTTCACTTCTGTCATCCTGCTGCACTTTCCCCAGGCTCTGCTTGTCATTGCCCAGGCCAAAGATGCACAAGTGACCCATTGTCTGTAGGAACACACTGGAGATGTGTGCAGGTCCCAGACAGACCCTTTGTTCCCTTTGATGAAAAGGCTTTGTTATTTTTCCAATAATTGTATGTTCCAGTTTGTGAGAAGGGGCTTCCAAGGCGGAAACTCCAAATTCCCTGACAATCTCAGCATGAGACTCTGGGATTGCTCCTTCATAACTTTGCCTCCTTGTCCCTTGTGTGCTCTCTCCCCTCTCATACTTTTCTGTGTTGCCAAAAATGGTGATGAGTTTTGCTAGATGTTAGTTGGAAAGAATAGACACCTTAAAGAGAGTGGGAACACAAGCCACAAACTGGGGAAAGATATTTGCAACTCATTCAACTAACAAAAGATTGGTATTCCGAATTTATCATGAGGAATTCCCTGGCACTCCAGTGGTTGGAGACTCTGAGCTTCCACTGCGGGGGGCACGAGTTCAATACCTGGTCAGGAAACAAAGATCCCACGTGCCTCATGGTACGGCCAGACAAACAACAGAAAAGACCAAAAGCAACAATAGAATTTATCGTGAATTCTTACACATCAGCAGGGAAGAGACAATTGGCCCAGTAGAAAAATGGGCAGTGATAGGAACAAGCATTTTACAGAAGAGAGACAGATGATCCATAAATAGAAGATGCTTAACTCCCATGAGAATGTGCATCACTGCAAACGTATTACTGCGGACACCTTTTTGTATCAGTGGAGTAAACCTATTTTGTTTTCTAGTTGAATATGCGCCTTCCCTGTGACCCACACCTATGGAAGCATTTCCTTGAGGACTGAGGCACTAGTATCGTGGCCTAGGTCACCTGTAACCTGTGCCCAGGCATGCTTGTGGGGAAGCTCAATTCCAGGACAGTGATTCTTTTATTTATTTATTTTTGGCTATGCTACATCTTCATTGCTGTGCAGGCTTTCTCTCGTTGCAGCGAGCAGGGGCTGCCCTCTAGTTGCAGTGCACAGGCTTCAGTAGTTGCAGCATGTGGGCTCAGTAGTGATGCTCGCAGCCACTAGAACACAGGCTCAGTAGTTGTGGCACAAAGGCTTTTAGTTGCTCCATGGCATGTGGAATCTTCCTGGACCAGGGATCAAACCTGTATCCCTCACATTGGCAGGCAGATTCTTAACCACTGGACCACTAGTGAAGTCCCCGGAACAGTGATTCTTAGAAATAAAAACACTAAATTGAAGCCACAAGGGTGTGAAATCAATTCAGTGGATCTACCAGGTAATAGAAAAGATCAAAATGTATTGTGTAAGGGTAACTCAGTTTTTGTTTCATGTGTATACACATATTTATGCATTCACCTATGTATATTTGCTAGGTTGTGATGGAAAATTTATTTTTTACTCTTGAATATTGTCAGAATGGTTTGGAAGCCACTGCCCCAGAAAAACTTCTGCACCTGTGCATCAAGAAACACATAAGAACGTTTAAAGCATTATTGATTAAGAGCCTGAAATCTGGTCTCTCTGATCCATCAACAGGAAAATGGATAAATGTCCTCTATTCCCACAATGGGATATTATACAATGAATGTTGCTATAAGCAGCAACATAGCCAAATCATAGAAATTATTGATAGAAGTCAGTCAAAGAAGATGGTCTATAGTATATCATTTTTTCAAAGCTCAAAAATAGGCAAACTCAAATTATACAAAACTTTTTTCAATGAAAAAACAATAATAAAATTCAGAATAGCGGTTACCTCTGGTAGAGAGGCAGGGAAATGTGATAGAAGAGGCGCACATAGCTGTTCACTTTGTTTTACTTTGTGGCATATATTACACCAAGTATTAAATAAAAATTAAAATGTAACCCAAACAAGTGCACCTGAAGAGTGGGAGGGCCTGGGTTGTAACCCCACACCCTAAGTTAGCCAGGGCTAGAGGAACTGATGAGCTGAAAGTTTTCAATAATAACAATAGCCAACATTTATTGTTACTATTGTTACTGAGAAGCAAAGGTGGAAGAAATTGTTCTCAAATACCCCTCCACAGACAACCAGAAGTGGGAGTAGGATTCAGGAGGGCTTCTAGGAATCATCTATTTGTTCATGACATGTTTATTGAGACCCTCACTACCAGGTTCTATGCACTGAAGCTCTGGAGAGAAGGTAAGACACACCTCGCCCTCAAGACAGTGTCAGTTTATTTGGGAAATTATTTGGGAATAGAAAACTTCGTGTGATATGTGCAGTGATAGAGAAATACCCAATCCAGTGAAAGTTGAGTAAATTTATGGGATGAGGGGTAGCAGGTGTTATCTGAGGAATGTCAGGATGCTTCAAGGAGAGAAACTCATGTGATGTATGTGCAACATTTGTGGCTCTTAAGAAAGGAAATGAGAATATAACCAGATAACAAAAAGCATTTCTTTAAACTCAGTACTCACTCATGATAAAAGCTAGGAATAGAAAGAAAATTCCTTAAGGTGATATTGACTATCTGTTAAAATTTACAGCAGACATCCAACTGAACCTGGAACTTTGGGAATACTTCTATTACAGGAAAAGGGGAGAATGTCTGCTGTCATTTACTCTCGATAATTGGTTACATAGGCAGGTACACAAGGAGACGCCTTTGGGAATGTTCATTGCTAATTTGTTTAATAGTGAAAAGTTGTAGTCTACCTTAACACACACATATTGTAAAAGGAGAAAGATTGAATAAATCATAGGGTAAAACAGTGAGAAATGAATAAAGCAGACTTATTTGTATCAATAAAGTTAAATTACAGTGTTGACTGTGAAAAATAGGGTATAATATGTCAATCACACTGGATGCAGAACAAAACTATATTTTTGTTTATTGAGGTATAATTAGTTTCAGGTATACAGCTTAGTGATTCAAAATTTTAAAAAATCATGCTCTGTTAAAATTTATTTTAAGAATTTATTTGGCTGCATCCGGTCTTAGTTTTGGCACATGGGATCTTTTGTTGTGGCACATGGACTCTAGTGTGGTGTGCAGGCTTGATAGTTGGCGGCATGCAGACTTGGTGGCTCTTAGGCATGTGGGATCTTAGTTCCCTGACCAGGGATCAAACCCTCATCCCCTACATTGCAAGGAGGATTTTTAACCACTGGACCACCAGGAAAGTCCCTAGGTTATACTCCATTTAAAGTTATAAAATACTAGCTGCATTCCCTGTGCTATACGTTATATCTTTATTTTATACATAGTAGGTTGTGAACAATAACATGTATTTTTGTGGAAATATTTGTAAGTGTGAACGTGTAGAAATAATAGAGTTCAAAGTAATGGTTACCTCTGAGGGGAAAGAAGTGAAGGCTACTGGATAGGGACACACAGGGGCGTTCACCTATGTTTAAAATATTTTATGTCTTAAAAAGAGAACGTCTGTGGCAATTTCTCATTCATAAAACTTGAATGGTAGACTTTTTTTTTTTAAGCCAAAATGGGACATATGAGCAAAGGTAGAGAATACAAATAGTGGCGCTCAAAGGGTTTAATCCTCAAACCAAGACTGCTAGGTAGATTAGTTCTGTTTAACAAATGAGAAAACAAAGATTTAAATTCCATGACTTACTTAAGGTTGCACAGCTGCAAATTGCAGAGCTGGGATTTGAACCTAAGTGGTCTAAATACCAAGCTCCATTCTCAGGGGAATGCAGTAGAGCGGCACATTCAGTCTCAAATGAACTGAGCATGGGAATTGTTTTGTTTGTGTCTTTTGTAGGAAATGATCCGACTAGATGAAGTCCCCAATCTGAGTTCCTTAGTATCCAATTTTGATCAGCAACAGCTTGCTAATTTCTGCCGGATTCTGGCTGTCACCATTTCAGAGATGGATACAGGGAATGATGACAAGCATACACTTCTTGCCAAAAATGCTCAGCAAAAGAAGAGCTTGAGCTTGGGGCCTTCTGCAGCTGAAATTAACCAAGGTAAACTCTCTAAGTTGTCAGAATTTTGACACTGTAGCACTGAGATCCCTTCCTAAATCTTTTCTTTCAGTATTTCTAGAGATTTGACTCCATGTGAGGGCTCCTTGGGGTCACTTAGAGTGTGTAAAATTTGTGTGTATCTGTTCATTATTTTGGGGGACCAAGTCCATAGCCATCAGATTTTTTAATAGTTCCAGAATTTCAAAAAAGTGAAGCACCATTATTTATCAAAATTAAAAGTACATATATCTTTTGTTCCACTACACTTTTTCTGGGTCTTTATGCTATATGCAAAAAATCTTTGGTCATTACTTTGCTGACAAAGGTCAGTCTAGTCAAAGCTATGGTTTTTCCAGTAGTCATGTATGCATGTGAGAGTTGGAGTATAAAGAAAGCTGAGCGCCGAAGAATTGATGCTTTTGGACTGTGGTGTTGGTGAAGACTCTTGAGACTCTCTTGGACTGTCCATCCTAAAGGAAATCAGTCCTGAATATTCATTGGAAGGACTGATGCTAAAGCTGAAACTCCAGTACTTTGGCCACCTGATGCAAAGAACTGACTCATTGGAAAAGACCCTGGTGCTGGGAAAGACTGAAGGCAGGAGGAGAAGGGGATGACAGAGGATGAGATGGTTGGATGGCACCACTGACTCGATGGACATGAGTTTGAGCAAGCTCTGGGAGTTGATGATGGACAGGGAAGCCTGGCATGCTACAGTCCATGGGGTCGCAAAGAGTCGGACATGACTGAGCTACTGAACTGATACTGACTGATGCTATATGCTATGTGTGTGTGTATATATGTGTGTGTATGTTTCTCTGTACAGGGAAGATCCCCTGGAGGAGGGCATGGCAGCCCACTCCAATATTCTTGCCTGGAGAATCCCCATGGACAGAGGAGCCTGGTGAGCTACAGTCCATGGGGATGTGAAGAGTCAGATACGCCTGAAGCGACTTAGCACTTGTGTATGTACACACACACAAACAGAGAGAAAGATACATACAGTCATACATTAGAGAGGCTGGAAGTTCGGTTCCAGTATCTGCAGCACTGTGAGAAATACTGCAGTAGAGTCACACAAACTCTTTGGTTTCCCAGTGCATATAAAGGTTATGTTTACACTCTACTTAGTCTATTCAGTGTGTAATAAGAGCACTATATCTAAAAAAAAGTACATACTTTAATTTAAAATATTGCCTAAAGTGCTAGCCATTATCTGAGCCTTCAGAGTTATAATCTCTTTGCCTCAGTGTTGATGGCTGCTAACTGATCAGAGTGGTGGTTGCTGAAGCTTGGGTAGCTGTGGCAGTTTCTTAAAATAGGACTGCAGTTTGCTACATGGATTGACTCTTTCATGAATGATTTCTCTGTAGCAGGCAATGCTGTTTGTTGGGATTTTACTCATAGTAGAACTTACTTCAAAATTGGAGTCAATCAAAAAAAAAAAAAAAAAAATTGGAGTCAATCTTCTCAAACCCTGCTGTTGCTTTATCAACTAAGTTTATGTAATATTCTTAAATCCTTTGTCATTTCAGCAGTCTCTTTTTTTATTGAAGTATAGTTGATATACAGTGTGTTAGTTTCTGCTGTACAGCAAAATGAATCAGTTATGCATATACATACATCCACTTTTTTAAGACATTCTTTTCCCATATAGGTCATCACAGAATACTGAGTGGAGTTCCCTGTGCTATACAGAAGTTTCTTACTAGTTATCTATTTTATATATAGTAGTGTGTGTATGTCAATTCCAGTCTTCCAGTTTATCCCTCCCCCGCTTCCCCCTTAGTAGCTGTAAGTTTGTTTTCTCCATATATGACTCTATTTCTGTTTTGTAAATAAGTTTATTTGTACCTTTTTTTTTTACTTTTAGATTCCACACATAAGGGGTATTATATGGTGTTTATCTTTCTCTGGCTTACTTCACTCAGTATAACAGTCTGTAGGTCCGTGTTGCTGCAAGAGGCATTATTTCATTTTTTATGGCTGAGTAATACTTCATTGTGTATATGTACCACATCTTTATCCATTCATCCATCAGTGGACATTTGGGTTGCTTCCATGTTCTGGCTATTATAAATAGTGCTGCAATGAATGTTCTGGTGTATGTATCTTTTTGAATGATGGTATTCTCCAGGTACATGCAGGGCTTCCCTTGTAGCTCAGTTGGTAAAGAATCTGCCTGCAGGGCAGGAGACCCGGGTTTGATTCCTGGGTTGGGAAGATACCCTGGAGAAGAAAATGGCAACCCTTTCCAGTATTCTTGCCTGAAGAATCCCATGGACAGAGGAGCCTGGAAGGCTACAGTCTGTCGGGTAGCAAGAGTCAGACATGACTTAGTGACTAAACCACCAGATATATGCCCAGGAGTGGGATTGCAGGATCTGACTGGTAGCTCTGTTTTCAGTTGTTTAAAGAAATAGAGGTATACATAGTAGTCAGCTTTGGCTACCATAACAGGATAGCATAGACTGAGTGGCTTAAACAACAGAAATTAGTTTCTCACAGTTTTGGATGCTACAGGTCCAAGATGCAAGTGCCATCGGCAGTGGTTTTGGTGAGGCCTCTCTTCCTGACTTGCAGATGGCCGCCTTCTCACTGTGGCCTCAGTGTGACCTTCTCTCTGCACATGCACAGAGAGCCCTGGTGTCTCATCCTCTTAAATAAGGATACCATTCCTGTCAGATTAGGACCTCATTTTATGATCTCATTTAATTACCTCCCTAAAGACTCTGTCTCCAGATACAGTCATGTTGTGGATTAGACCTTCAACGTAACAATTTGTGGGGGGACACAGTTCATTCCATTATAGTGTGGAAGGCTAAAGTGTGTAGGATGTTGCCAAAAAGTTTTTGTTTTGTTTCTAATAAACTGCGGCTGTGAAATAGTTTTCTTGACCAGCAAAATGATGATTTATCTATCTTCCTGCCCCTCAGTTAATAAAAATGTTAGAGCACTTTATAGGCTGCTCAGAAACTACCAATTATTTCTTCTGTCGATTCAGATGGAAACAAATGGATCCATCTGTGGGAAAAAGGTCTTTCAAATTTTAGTCAGAGATGCAAATAAAGCCTCAGGCCTGGCAATTATCAATTTATAGGTGACACAGAGATGAGAGGGGCTGATTTACACAACATGTGAGCTAGAATGGAATTCAGAATCCTCTCAGAGATCTGGAAAGCTGGGCCTCAACTGCAGCAGAAAAATTTACAGGAATATTTTGGAAATACTGATGTTTTAACAAATAAGAGAGACAAGGTCTGCTTTTGCAGAAATTATTGGAAGTTGTGGATGTTTTAATTTTCAGCTGGTTTAACATTAGCCAACAGTGTGTGTGGTAGCTACTGGTAAAGCTGTGAGAAGTACAGATTGTACAATGCTGGGGTTGCCAGTCCCCTGAGATTGTGCATAAGTTGGTGAGTAAAGTGAGGCCAGTGAGTTTTTTCTGAGAAGAGACTCCATAACTTTGATCAGCTTTCATCATCAGAGAATCCATAACATTCATCAGAGATGAGTGACTAACAAAAGCTCAGGACCCTGTCGGGTGGGAATCAGTCTCAGAATCCTAAATACTGGGCAGGTCACATCTGAATGGCTGTGTTTAGTGTTCAGGGTGTGTTGACTAGGTCTTGGGAACTGCCCTCCGAGGAACAGTTAGGAAAACTGGAGCTGTTTACCTGGAGAAAGAAAATGTGACTAAAAATCCATGTTTTTGAAATTTTTCAAAATTAGAAATTTTTAGAATTCAAACTTATCATTTATTTTATTTTTTGTGGGGGGAAATCTACAGTTGTGTTTTTTTTTTATTCACAAACTACAAGATGAATAGCAGGTATACAGCAGAAAGTTTGTTCTCCTCCCAGTGGTGACGTATCACCAGTTTCTCATCTGTCCCTCCAGAGATGCCCAGCCACGGGGGTGGAGGAGGGAATGAGAGAAGACTGGCTCCTTTCTGGTTGTACTGATGATGATGTAAAATAAGCACCATGCTGCCTCTGACTCTTTTCAGATAACTTTATCTTGCAAAGCATCCCATTCCAGTACATGTAGAATTACCTGATTCCTTTTTACAAGTGGATAGCCATTGTATGGGTGTACCGCAATTTATTTAATTAGTCCAGTGTTGATGGAAATTTGGTTTCCCTCGTCTTTGTTCCTACAAATAACATCTTTATGTATAGAGTTTAATGTGCTGGATATTTGCCTTTTAAATGTTGATAGATGTTAACAAATTTACCTTCCATAGAAATTACTAGTTCATCTTCCCACCCTGTATACCCTTCCCAGTATAGGGCTATTTTAGATTTCTTGATATTTCTCAAACTTGATAAGTAAGAAATGGTATCTCAAAAGAAACAAATGTAAACACAAAACCAAAAAATTCTATCCCAGTATATTTTTGTTACTTGATGTGAAAGTCACATTAAAAAACCAACCACCTTGTTCAGTGACTTATAGTACCTTTGCAGTTTGTGCGGCCACCACCTCCATCTAGTTCCAAACCGTTTTCCTCATCCCAACAGGAAACCCTGAACACATTCAGCAGTTACTCCCCAGCCCCTCTCCCCGCACCCCGTGCTAAGCGGCCTTAGTTGTGTCCAGCTCTTTGCGACCCCGCCAGGCTTCTCTGTCCATGGGATTCTCCAGGCAAGACTACTGGAGTGGGTTGTCATTGCCTTCCTCCAAGGGATCTTCCAGACCCAGGAATCAGACCCCTGCATCTCCTGGGTCTCCTGCGTTGGCAGGCAGGAAGCTCTATTCCCCCCAGCCACTGGCCATCATCTGCTTTCTGTCTGTGGATTCACCTATTCTGGGTTTTTCATATAAATGGATTTTAAAAATGTGTGACCTTTTGTATCACATCTCATACCTTTTTCACTTATCATGATGTTTTTGAGGTTCATCAGTGCTGTTAAATGTCAATGTTTCATTCTTTTTTCATTCTTTTTTGTGTGTATATAACAAAATTTATAATTTTGTTAAATACACACAAAATTTATACACATTACAAAATGTGTATCTATTGATGGACATTTGGGTTAGTTACACCTTTTGACTACTGTGAATAGTGCTGCTCTGAACACATGTATTTGTTCGAGCACCTACTTTCACTTCTTTTGGGTATGTATTGGGTTGGCCTAAAAAGTTCATTCAGATTTTCTGTAAGATCTTACAGAATGAATACTTAGGATGGAATTGCTAAGTCACATGGTATAATAATTCTATGTTTAACTTTTTGAGGAAAAGTTAGTTTAAATATAGTTTTATTTCATCTTTGTTAATGAAGTCATACATTATTTTATAGTCAGTCACTAATTTGTAGAGGATGGAAAGAGGCTAAGATGATTTGCCAATTTCTGCTGGGACTAAATTCATATGACATAATCCTCCTAACTAGTTATTTTGTTTTTATTTATTCTATTTTTAAAGAACTTGCTTTAAAGTTGTATTCTTCTAGGATTTATGTTAAAATTTTTTGTTATGGGACTCTTCACACACATAAAAGTAGAGACATGTATCTAACAGTATAATGATCCCTGTTTACGTATTTCAGCAGTTATCAACTGATGGCCTGTCTTTGTCTCTACCTTCCTTTACTCCTCCCTTCCTCACTTTGGATATTTTGAAGCAGATCCCAGGCGTTATAATATTTCACCTGCCTATATTTCAGTGTTTCTATAAGATGGTGATTCTTGAAACACAACTCTTAATACCATATTATACTCTCCCAAAGTAATATTAATATCTTGATATTTTGAAATATCTATTTGTTAATTTTTTTTTTAGCTGTTACATTTTCATGGTTCAGAAAATTACAAATTCAGAGAGGTGTTCACTGTAAACTTCTCCTCACACTTTTCCCAATGGCCATATTCTCTTTGCCTTTGGCAACCACTCTTTTCTGTCCTTCCAAGATTTAGTATATCCACAAGCAAATAGGCACAGACATTAGCTTTATTTTAAAGAGGGTTAATTTTTGGAGCCAAGATTTGAACCTGAATTCCCTGCCTTCAAAGTTTATTATGCTGTTTATGCTGACCAGAATTTCTGTCTTACTCATCATGGTGAGTACAATGGAACTGGTGGAAATAGGAATTGGGTGGTTAAGCTGCTTTCTTTACCTTAAAAAAAAAAAAAGGACTATCATTTTTTCTTCCTGGTGTGTGTGTTATAGGAAAATCAGATAGTTAAGTAATTTTAAAAGAAGTATTTGTATCCTTTCCTACTTAGGAACAGCCACAGTAAGTACTTTGGTATATATCCTTCCATTCTTCATGTGTGTGTATATATAATGTGCATATTTTAAAGAAGAAAACTTTAAAATTTAAAGACATTGGGCTTAAGCCAAAACTGTTTAATAATTTACTTCTTTAAGAAGTAAATTAAACACCTCTTTAGAGTTGCTATATAGACATATGTGTCATTGTTTTTAGTATTTGTGTATTGTGCTCCACTGCATGGATATATTGTATTTAATCGGTATGCTGTTAATGAACATATAGTCATCTGTGACTTTCGCTGTTATAGAAACACCAGTGAACCTCTCTCTACAGATATCTATCTATCTATCTATCTATCTGTAATTAATTATTTCTTCATGGTGAATTCACAGAAATGGACCTCTAGCTCAAAGACAGAGAGAAATACAGGGTTTAAAGGTTACTCCAATTTATCTTCCCACCAATTGATATGAGAGAGCCTGACTCCCTGCACCTGCTAAAATTGCTCTTATTTCTCTACCTTTATTACTGTTTTACCTTGGGTGGGCATTTCATTTTAAAAGGAAGTTCTAACTGCTGTCAGCTTAAGAGTCATTCCTCTGGGTGGGATGCAGGGAGTGGGAGGCAGGCTCAAAAGGGAGGGGATATATGTATACATAGAGCTGATTCAGGTTGTTGTACAGCAGAAACTAACACAACATTGTAAAGTAATTATATTCCAATTTAAAAGGAAAAAACCCCAGAATTTTCACTTAAAAAAAAAATCATTCCTCTCACGCAGGTGGGGATCTGGTTGTCTGTTGAGAGCTGTAGCACTGGTTTCTGTGGTCACATTTCCTCTCTTGTTTTTCCTCGGCAGCGGCCCTCCTCAGCATCCCTGGCTTTGTCGAGCGGCTATGCAAGCTGGCAACTAGAAAGGTGTCAGAATCAACGGGCACAGCCAGCTTCCTGCAGGAGTTGGAGGAGTGGTACACGTGGCTGGACAATGCCTTGGTGCTAGATGCCCTGATGCGAGTGGCTAATGAAGAATCTGAGCACAATCAAGGTACCCGGGGCAGGTCTCCTGAGAGGTGGAGAGTGTTCCTGTGGGTTCCTAGAGCCATTCTTGACCTCTTTTCCAAGGAGAATAAGTTGAAATTGACTCAAAAAAGAATCTCCCTCAGGGCGGTCCTGAATCATGATTGTTCAGATTTTAATAGCAAATGACAATTTCTTGGAGCTCCCTCAAAGCAGACCTGATTTCAGGGACAGGACCTTTATTACAGAACCCAAAGGACCAACTGGAAAACCATTACCAGAACATTCTTAGCAACCCAGAGGATCTTTCTCTGTCTCTGCTTCTTTCTACACATTTCTTTAGTCTTCTCCGTTCTCCATTCTGATGAGTATGCCGCCTGGAAATGTGTGGACTCCTAGTCTCAGCTTCAACTTCTCGGTGAACTGCTCTGTTTTAGATGAGGTGCTCAACCCAAAGCATTTGACTCTGGGGTCAAATTGTACAAATACAGGAATTCCCACTGGAATCATGCAGATAAAAGTGAAGGGAGGAGTTTCATTCCTGGGATACACAACAGCAGCAGCAACAGACATCCATATAAAGTCTGTGGAAATTGTTCTCAGAGCATGCAGCGAGTAGGGAAACATTTCTTCCAGAAAAAATCTACTAAGATTGGGATCCTTGAGAGCTTGTGATGCTGGAATTTCTACTTGATGCAAGTTCCACTGTAGGCAGGTGTGGCCAGAAAGACAGGGCTCTCTCAGCTCCCAGATAAGGATACAGAATCTCCCTGGGAGGGACAGGCTCTCATTCCTTCTAGCTCCAAATGGAAGAGGCTGAATTCTTGATGAATACAGCCACGAGGGCAGAGGTTCCTTTCCTTCTCCCTTCCTTTCCCTTCCCATTGTACAATGTGTTGATTTCATACATTTATGTATTGTAAAATGATTACCACTGTAGCCTTAGCTGACACCTCTATCCCATCAGATAATTAACATTTCTTTTTTTCTGGTGAGAGTATTTAAGATCTACTGTATTAGCAACATTCAGGAATATGATAATGGTATTATTAGCTATAATCACCATCTTCTCTATTGGACACCCAGAATTTATTAATCTTATAACTGGAAGTTTGTGTTCTTTAACCAATAACTTCTCATTTTCCCAACTTCTAACCACTAGTAACCACCACTCTGTTTCTCTGAGTTCAGCTTTTTTTAGATTCTACATATAATTGATATTATACAGTATTTGTCTTTCTCTGACTTATTTTACTTAGCGTAATGCCAGGGGTCCTTCCTTCCACCTACCTCCATACCGTATTCATAGCTCAGAAGCTTGCCCAGTAGACCAAGAATTCTGTGGCCCTTATCACCTTGCCCCAGTTCACTTGTGGAACAAAGGTTCCACCACATAGAGAGAGGCAAGCTGAGAAGACAGTGGAGGCTATCAGTCCTGCTCAGAGTAGTAGCACTGAGATTTTGCCAGGCGGAGAGGTAATAGGTAAGAACAGAATGTTGGGAAGTTTGAGCTCAAGGTCATTCTCAGAAACAATGTAGATTTTTTAAGAAAATAAAAGGACTTATTTTTAATTGAGAATTAAAAGTCAAACCATATGCCAGCTAGTTCCCCAGAGAACCAGGGAAAGAGGTGGCTGAGAAGAGCTTAAAGCTGAGGTCACAAGAAACCTCAGTCTCAAAAACTACCCCTGCATGAATTTAATTGAATCAGACTCTGGAACAATTTATGCCTCAAGGCTTTGTCAAAAACAGTAGAGTGGTCAGCTAGCAATTAGTGGAGCCTGACAGCTGAGTTTCGTATCAGATGAGGCAGAAAGTTTAACAGAGAGATGAGGGAAAGATCCAGACAAAGAGAGCCCTGCTAAAACACTGTCATCCAGGGACACCTGCCCAAGGCTGGCAGAGGGGCTCATCAGTCCTCAGAGAAGCAGACTTGACCACAAATGGCTAGGCAGGTCACTAAACAAGAAAACAACAAATCAGTCCTCAGAGAAATAGACTTTATCCCCAAGTAGCTAGGTAGGTCACTAAACAAATAAACAAGAAAACAACAAATCAGTCCTCAGAGAAATAGACTTTACCACAAGTGGCTAGGCAGGTCACTGAACAAACAAGAAGACAACAACATGCCCTGAAAGGAAGAAGGGGAATCAGCCTCAAGAGTTGCTATAATATTTACCCAAAATGTCTGATGTTTAACAAAAATTGAGACATCCAAAGAAACAGGAAAATATGACCCATACATAGGAGAAAGCAGGCAAAAGAAATTGCCTGTGGAAGAGCTCAGATGTTAGAATTAACAGAGACATCATAATTATAGTCAAAGAGCTAAAGGTAACTATGCTCAAGAAGCTCAATGAGTCATCAAATAGAGAATATTATTAACCAGATAAAAAAAGTCAAAAGGAAGTTCCAGAGATGAAAAATACAATAACTGGAATGAAAAGTTCACTGAGAGAAAGGAACAGAAAATAATATTCAAAGAAGTAGTTGCTGAAAACTCCCCAAATTTGATCAATGTATACACATCACATCCAAGAAATTCAAAGAACTACAAGTAAATAAACTCAAAAGAATTATACCCAGGCACATCATAATGAAAATGCTGGAAGACAGAGAAAATCCTGAAAAATACTTAAGCAAAGCAAATAGCTTAAAATAGCAAGAAAGAAATGACTCATCATGCCCAAGATTATCTCAATAAGATCATCAGAAATGATAGCAGCCAGAAGGGAGTGAAATGACCTACTCAAAGTGCTGGGAAAAAAACTCAGCCAAGGATTATATCCAGTAAAACCTTCTTTCAGAAATGAAGGTGAATCCCTCAAGGCAATAAAAATAAAAACAAAAATAAACAAAAGAGACCTAATCGAACTTATAAGATTTTGCATAGCAAAGGAAACCATAAAAAAACAACAACAACGAAAAGACAGCCTATGGAATGGGAGAAAATATTTGCAAATGATGCAACAGACAAGGGCTTAATCTCTAAAATATACAGACAGCTCGTACAATTTAACAACAATACTACTACTACTAAGTCACTTCAGTCCTGTCCAACTCTGTGCGACCCCAGAGACAGCAGCCCACCAGGCTCCCCCGTCCCTGGCATTCTCCAAGCAAGAACACTGGAGTGGGTTGCCATTTCCTTCTCCAATGCATGAAAGTGAAGACAAAGTGAAGTTGCTCAGTCATGTCCAACCCTCAGCGACCCCACGGACTGCAACCTACCAGGCTTCTCCGTCCATGGGATTTTCCAGGCAAGAGTACTGGAGTAGGGTGCCATTGCCTTCTCCGTAACAATAAAACCCAATCAAACAATGGGCAGAAGCCTTTAATAGACATTTCTCCAAAGAAGACATGACAGATAGCCAGTAGGCCCATGAAAAGATGCTCAACATCACTAATTATTAAGGAAATGCAAATCAAAAGTTCATTGAGTCCCACTTCATACTGGTCAGAATGGCAATCATTAAAAAGTCTATAAATAATAAATGCTTTAGAAGTTTGAAGGAAAGGGAACTCCCCTACACTGTTGGTAGGAATGCAAGTTGGTGCCACCACTGTTGAGGACAAGGTGGAGGCTCCTCAGAAAACTAAGAATCACTGTATGGTTTAGCAGTCCTGTTCCAGGCATATAACCAGATGAAACTGTAATTCAACAAGGTACACGCACCCCTGTTCACAGTAGACAAAAACATGGAAATAACCCAAATGTCCATCAGCATATATTAATGGATAAAGAAGATGTGGTATGTACACATAATGGAATACTACTCAGTCATAAACAGGAGCCAGTAATGCCATTTGCAGCAACATGGATGCAACTAGAGATTATCATATGAGTGCAGTAAGGCAGAAGGTGAAAGACAAATACCATAGGATATCACTTAATATGTGAAATCTAAAATACGACACAAATGAACCTATCTACAAAACAGGAACAGACTCAGAACAGACTCGTGGTTGCCAGCGCTGGGGGGAGGAAGGACTGGGGGTTTGGGATTAACAGATGTAAACCATTATATACAGGGTGAATAAACAAAAAGGTCCTATGTAGCACATGGACCTGTATTCAATATCCTGTGATAAACCATAATGGAAAGGAGTATTTTTAAAAAGAATGTCTGTACATGTATAACTGAGTCACTTTGCTGTATAGCAGAGATTGGCACAACAATGTAAATGAACTATGCTTCAATTAAAAAATTTTCTTTTAGTGAAGGTGAAATAAACACCTAGATAAACTGCCTAGATAAAGAAGAACTTAGGGAATTTGCTGCTAGCAGATCTCCCTTATGAGAAATACTGGCTGAAAGCAAGTGACCTCAGCCAGTAATTCAGATTCACACACCAAAAAAAATGCAGCATCAGTAAAGGTAATTATATATGATTATAAAAGACAATATAAGTGCATGTTTTTCCTTAACTAATTTCAAAAGCAGTTGTGTAAAACTGCATTTATAATTATATTGTTGAACCTATAACAAATAGAAAAGTAATATATTTGACAATAACAGATCAAAGAAAGTGAGTAAGACCAAAGTTGTGTTGGAATAAGGAAATTGTTACAAGATAGTAACTCAGGAATTGACAGGAATCTGAAGAAAATCAAAATGGTAAATAAAGAGGGTCATTATAGAAAATTATAAATATTTATTCTCCTTTCTTAGCTTCTTTAATTGACATACAATTTTATGAAATAATTATACAATGTTGTGTAACAAGGTATTGTATAGTACATTGTATTGTTTGGTTTTGAGCATATGTAGATGTAGTATGCATAATAATAATAGCACAAAAAGGGAGGAAAGGGACCTATGAGAGCCCTGGAGTTAGTTTATTTTTAAACTTTACAAATTGTATTAGTTTTGCCAAATATCAAAATGAATCCGCCACAGGTATACATGTGTTCCCCATCCTGAACCCTCCTCCCTCCTCCCTCCCCATACCATCCCTCTGGGTCGTCCCATTGCACTAGCCCTGGAGTTAGTTTAAATCTAAAAAAGAGTCTGTCAAGATGTATATGGCAAGCAAGCCCTGTAGTGAATGCTGACATAGTAACTTTAGAAATATAGTTAAAGGAATTACATTGTTACACTAGAAAATATTTACTTAATACAATAAGTGTTAACGAAGAACTAGGGGAATACAAGTGAGCTTTAACAAGACAAAAAGTAAAAGGCAGAAGTACATTCAATTTTGTCAGTTAATAACATTAAATGTGAATAGATTGAACAATTCATTCAAAAAACAGATTGCCATGTTGGGTTTTTTAAAACGATCCATTATATGCATCCTACAGGATACACAGTTTCTCAAAGGTAGAAATAGGTTGAAAGTAAATGATAGAAGTGTATCATGCAGAAGATAACCATAAAAAACTGTAATGGCTGTACTATGAGAGACTTTAAAAACAAAAAAAAAGATATCAGAGATTTATAAGTAGATTTTATAGTAAATCTATCGAGATTTAGCAGTTAAAATCACATATGTGTCTAACAACAGAGCCAAAAATAAGTAAAGAAAGCAAAAACTAACAGATTTGAAGAGAGGAAATATAAGTTTGAAATATAAGTTCAACATAATAGTTGGAAACTTTAATAACCCAGTTTCAATAGTGGGTAACTATATAGAAGATCAACAAGGAAATAGAAGACTTGAGCAACACAGTAAGCCACCTAGACTAAATACATATATATATATATATATGCACTAAGCCCTAAAAAAAATTCAGAAAACTTAAAAAAGGATTAAAATTGTAGCGTATATACTTCGATCACGATGGAGTGACATTAGAAATTAATGGTAGAAAGAAATTTGGGAAATTCACAAATGTGTGGAAGTTAAGCAATCCACTTCTAAATAATTGATGGTTCAAAGATAAAATCACAAAGAAAACTAGAAGATACTTTGAGATGAATGAGATGAAATGAAAATGATGGCACAACATACCAAAATTTACTGAATTTCAACTAAAGCATGCTTAGAAATTTATAGCTGTAAATGCCTGCATATAATATTTCAAAAAAATAACCTAACTTTCTGCTTTAAGTCATTGAACAAAGAACAGCAAACCACATTCCCAGAGCAGACAGATGGAAAGAAATAATAGGATTGAATTGGAAATTAATACAGAATAGAAAAACAACGGAGAAAATCCACAAAACCAAGAGTTGATTCTTTGAAAATATCAGCAAAATTGACAAATCTTTAGCTGCACTGATCAAGCAAAAAAAAAGAGACAAGATTCAAATTACTAAAATCAGGAGTGAAAGAAGATATATTATAACCAACCTTACAAAGATAAAAGGACTATAAGAGAATACTATAAACAACTATATGCTAATAAATTAGATAACCCAGCTGAAATGGAAAAATTATAAGAAAGACACAAACTCCTGCAACTGACTCAAGAAGAAATAGAAAATCTGAACAGATCTATAACAAGAGATTGAATTAGTGATGAAAAACTATCCCGAAAACAAGTCCTGGCTCAAAAGGCTTCACTGGTTAATTCTACCAACCATTTAAAGAAGAAGTAATGCCTGTACATCACAGACTTCCATAAAGTAGAAGAGGAAAGAACATTTCTTAATTCATTCTGTGAAACTGTATTACCCTGATAACAAAACCAGAGACATCACAAGGGAATTACAGACTAACGTAACTTACAAACGTATATGCAAAACACCTCAACAAAAATACTAGCAAACCAAATACAGCAACAAAAAAGGATTATATACCTGATCAAGTATATATACATGACTAAATGGAATGTATGCAAGGTTGACTCAGTATATGAAAGTCAGTTTAATATGCCACACTGATGGAAAAGGGACGAAAACTACATGATTATTTCAGTAGATGCAGAAAAGGCATTTGACAAAATCCGTCTTAAGATAAGAACATTCCAAGTGGGAATGTAAAAGAAATCCTCAACCTGTTAAAAGGCATCTAAGAAAACCCACAGCCAATATTATAACACTTTATGGCCAAAGACTGATAACTTTTCTCTCACTAAGATTAGAACAAGACAAAGATATCTGCTCTTACCACTTCTGTTCATTGTACTGGAAGTTCTGGCTAGGTAGTTAGGCAAGAAAAAGAAAAGGAAGAAGTAAAACTGTCTCTAGTCACAGATGACATGATCTCTTATACCTAAAGATCCACTACAAAACTGTTAAACCAATAAACAAGTTCATTCAACAGTTTCAGCATACAAGATAGGTATACAGAAATCAGTTGTGTTTCTGTACAGTAGCAATGAACAAACCAAGAATGAAATTAAAACAATTTCATTTAAAAGAGCATCAGAAAAGAATAAAATACTTAGTGACATATTTAACAAAGAAATAGAAAACTTACACTCTGAAAATTAGAAAACATAATTGTTACTGAAAGAAAACCTAAAAAATTGTGAAGAAAGCATTTGTTCATGAATCAGAAGAGTTGACATTATTAAAGTAGCAGTAATTCACACCTTGATCTCCAGGTCTGTCTAAAGATTCAGCACAGTCCTTGTCACAATCCCGACTGACTTCTTTGCAGAAATGAACTAGTAGGCCTTCAAATTCATTTGGAAATGCAGGAGGCCTCAAATAGTTATGGCAGTCTTAAAGAACAAAGTGGGGGACTTCCATTTCCTAATTTTTCAACTTAGTACAAAGCTATAATGCTACTGACCTCAAGAGATATACACAATGAAATAGAATTGAGAATTCAGAAATAAATGCTCACTTATATGGTCAGTTGATTTTCAACAAGAGTGCCAAGACCATTTGGCTGGGGAAACAGTAGTCTCTTCAGCAGATGGTACTGGGACCATTAGATATCCACATGCAAAAATGAAGTGGGACTTCCCTCCCCTGCCACCTCACGTCATATATAAAAATGAGCTCAACAAGATCAAAGACCTAAGTGTAAGAACTAATCCTTGAGAACACTTAGAAAACAAGGATAACTCTTTAGGACTTTGGATTTGGTCGTGGTTTCTTTCTTGTTGTTGTGGTTCAGTCATGTCCGACCCCTTGTGACCCTGTGGACTGTAGCCCACCAGGCTCCTCTGTCTGTGGGATTTTCTTGGCCAGAATACTGGAGTGGGTTGCCATTTCCTTCTCCAGGGGATCCTCCTGACCCAGAGAGCAAACCTACATCTCCTGCGATGGCAGGTGGGTTCTTTACCACTGAGCCACCAGGGAAACCCTAGTGGTTTCTTAGATGATGCCTAATACAGGCAACCAGATGAGAACTAGGTAAATTGGACTTCATTAAAATGAAAATATTTTGTGCTTCAAAAAGCAACATCAAGAAAAGGAAAAGCCAGAATGGGTGAAGAATTTTGGACGGTAGAAGACAACATTTTTGCAAACCATATATCTAATAAGGGACTTGTATCTAGAAGATATAAAGAACTCCTACAGCTCAATAATAAAAAGACACCCATTTCAAATTATGGGCAAAATATATGAATAGACTTTCTCCAGAGATGATACAAGAGTAATCAGCAAGCACATGAGAACATTATCAACATCATTAGCCATCAGGGAAATGCAAATCCAATCCAACAATCAGATATCCCTTCATACCCACTGGAATGACTATCATCAAAAAGACTGGTAACAGGTGTCCTTAAGGAGATGGAAAAATCAGAACCCTCATTCTCTGTTGGTAGGCATGCAAACTGGTACAGCCACTGTGGAAAACAGTCTGCAGTTACTCAAAAAGTTAAACATAGTTTTTGTATGACCTAGAAATTCCACTTCTAGGTATACACCCAGGATACATGAAAATATATGTTTATACAAAAACTTACACATGGATGTTCATAGTAGCAGGTTTATTATAACCAAAATACAGAAACAACTCATATCTATCAACTGATGAATGGATAAAAAAATTAATATATTTTATATAATAGATTATTATTCAGTACTGATACATACTGCAGTCTGAATAAACCTTGAAAACATTGTGCTGGAAACAAAAAACGACAAGTTGTATGATTCCATTTGCAGAAAGAGACAGAACATAGTCTAATGGATGCCTGGGTTTCTAGGGGCTTGGTGAGAAAAGGGGAGTGGCTGCTAAAGCAAATAGGATTTCTTTGTGGGGTGATAAAAGTGCTCTAATGTGGATTGTGATGATAGCTGGATATTCTGTGAATATATTAAAGACCAGTGAGTCATATCCTTGAAAGGGATTAATTGTATGGTATGTGAATTATAGCTTAAAGCTATTTAAGTTAGTGTGCTCCAGGGTACAGTATAGATGTATGGAGGATCATACCCACTTTAATCAGTATTGTGGAACTGAAGAGATCTGTAGGGAAGGCCAGGCCTCTTAAACTAGTTTTCCCATCCTCATCCTTGGGAATTGTCTTGTTCCTGCACACTGGCTATTGCTTTGAGGCCTGCGTTTGTTGAAAATATTTATCCTAGAGAGTTTCTTATGAGGCCTTTGCAAACCAGGCAGCAAAAGTTGTCAGTGACTCAGAAGAATCCAAGCTGCCTGCATCTCTTCACAGGTTCATTACTGAGGAGGGCTCCTGTGCCACCCACCACACCTGCTCCTTCCACAAAGGTCCTCTCCCGCAGTGCCCCCCCTCCCCCGCCACAACCCCTGGTCTAGGTGATGAGGACACTGAGGCACCAGAGGCTTCACAGCACCCTGTGGGTGTGCAGCAGAGGTGTGGTTCTGCGTGATAACTCATCAGATTCTCTTTACCAATCAATTGACTCTGAAACTGTTCTGGGAGCTGGGCCAAGGAGTCCCAAGACATAAAATTGAGTAATGATGGTTTTTCTCCCAACATGTAAGAAAATATATGTCAATAAATAGCATTTTCTCAATTAGATTTTCTTGAGTAAACTGGTTCTTAGTTTTTGCCTACTGCCACTTTAGTTGCCATTAAGAGCTTGCAGATTATAAGAAAGAAAACAAATAGCAAGCAAGCATTAACTGAAAATCCCAGAGTTAGTTTTTTACTTCTGTTTGACACACACTTGTATGTAGGGTACATATGCTTGGCAATTTTTAAGCACTTTTAATATATTAAGTCATTTAATCTTTGCAACATTGGTAATAGATACTGTTGCCGTTGGGCTTCCCTGGTGTTGCAATATTAAAGAATCCTCCTGCCAGTGCAAGAGACACGAGAGAGAAGATGCAGGAGATGTGGGTTCAATCCCTGCCACAGAAAGATCCCCTGGAGCAGGAAATGGCAACCCACTCTAGTATTCTTGTCTGGAAAATTCCATGGACAGAGGAGCCTGGCAGGCTACAGTCCAGGGGGTTGCAAAGAGTTGGATGCAACTGAGCAACAGCACACACATTGTTGCCATTACTCCTGTTTTATAGATGAGGAAGGATGCTGAAGCATAGGCATGTCAACAGATTTCCACAAAGCCACCTAACAGTCTGGCTCCAAGTCTTTAGCCCCTGTGCTGCAGTCGTGCTTCTTTCAGCATCTGGTCGTCTTCCAGCTTATATATTAGTGATGTTTAACATGGCTGGAAAAATAGTTCCAAGTCCATGAGGTGGAGTAAGTTAGGTTCTTGTGACATGATATCACCATACAGAAATCATAACTGTGAGTGCCTCACCTGGGTATATTTTAGCACCACTGCTCTATGACAGACAGATTTTCTGGCCTTTTCAAAAGGCTCCAGGGCAGCAGTTCAGTAGGAGTATGAAAGGACTTCCTTTCACCTTAAAGATGAGAAAAACTAAGAGGAAGTAAATCCTAAGGTCTCCTGACCCTGAGCATTTAAAATAATAGGGACCGAAGAGTGAGACTTCCCAGGTGACTCAGTGGTAAAGAATCCACATGCCAATGCAAGAGATGTAGGTTAGATCCCTGGGTCTGGAAGATCCCCTGGAGAAGGAAATACTCCAGGAAGAATACTTCAGTATTCTTGCCTGGGAAATTCCATGGACAGAGAGCCTGGCGGGCTACAGTCTTGGGGGTTGCGAAGAGTCGGACACAACTGAGCACAGCACAGTGCGAGTGAGGCTTCCCAAGAATCAGGTTCTGGGCTTTTTGTGTCCTCCTCCACTGCACAGGGTCTCCAGCTGACTGCTGCAGTACTCCTGTTCTCCCCATTTACAGAACCCTTGAAAGCCTGACGAGGAGGTGACATGCCCAGGGTCCCACAGCCAGCCAGTAGGTTGTCGTTCCACAGCCCTCAGTCTTCATCCCTTTGCTCCGCCACGCTCCTGAGAGTACCCTCCGCTGTGTGACTCACTGAGACTGTTTTGTTAGTGGGGCAGTGGGGTAAATGGTTTATCTAAAGCCCAGAACACAGTGCTTGACACAGTACAACATAGCTGTTGCCGTCACTGCTAATAATGAAATCGGGGGAAATGAAAATCTGCTAGTAGGTAATATGTTCATCTCCATCTCTAGTATAGATTGTGATGCCTCCTCTGCCTTAGGAAAGTTCCCTTGGCTGAGCGATAGGAGGAAAAAAGTCTTTTAAAAAGATCCCGTTTCAGTCCTTCAGCGGTGCCCCCTTGTGGAATCTCGGCAGAATGACCACATATTCAGTCATTGTGACCTGAAGAGAATTTGACACAGTTTCCTGCTGGACGTGTGTCTGGGTGCCTTCTGGCGGCGGAGGTGGGGTGAGGGGTCCAGATGAGGGCAGAGAATGGGTTAGGGTACTGCGTGGGCTGTGTCAGAGCGTTAAAAGCGGATGGGGTAGAATTGCAGAGTCCGTATTTCCTACCGTCTAGTTAGGCGTCTAAGCTTCCCTGGTCCCTGGTGGCCTGACGTTCAGAGTCTCCATCACAGGCCTGGGGCCCAGTCTAATGGCTGTCCCCTCAAGTCTATTCAGAGCAGGTTTGAGGGGCAGAAACGTGTTTCCTCACGCGCGGTGACTGAAGCCTGTCTCCTGGTGGCTGTGCCAGCCTCCATTGTGTTCCCTCCGCCAGGGGCTTCTGAGGAGAACAGCCCGCCTCACAGCTCCACCAGGACTCAGCTGCCTCAGTCGATGAAGATCATGCACGAGATCATGTACAAGCTGGAGGTGCTGTACGTGCTGTGCGTGTTGCTGATGGGGCGCCAGCGCAACCAGGTGAGGCCCGCCCAGCTCCGGGCCGCGGCGCTGGCAAGGTGCTTCCCGCGGGTGCGCGCAGCGCGCCGGCGTCCTGCTCGGCTGCCCCCACAGCGACTCTGGCCCTGGCCCAGCAGCACGAGGAGTCGCGTTCCTCAGCCCTGCAGTCTGGTTCCAGAGCCCATTGTCCTCCCACCGCACCGTACTGGGGCGACCTTTTTAGACAGAGCTCTGGGGCCCCAGGCAGAAGTGGGTGACGTAGCCATGTTACCTGTTACCCGACCTTGTTAATACACAGGGTAAAGGGTGGGTGTCTGCCCTGCAGATGCACTGGAGGACTTGCCAGTCTGATGGGGGCTTGGGGTGCTGGGCCAGAACTAAGTCAAGTTATGACAGCTGGGCAGCTACCAGGGGTCCAGCTGTGTGGAGGTTCCCTGAGTCTTGAAGCAGTTCCAGGAGGGCGGGATGGGGGGTGCTCTGGAAGCACACCCCGCTTCTCCCCAGGATGGACAAGCGGCCCCCTCCCGTTCCCTCTACCTCCTAGGGATGTAGCGAGGCCTGAGGGGAGCTGGGAGCGCGGCAGTCCCTGAGCACCGTTTTGAGTCAGAGACTGTTCTCTCACACAGCTCTCTGTGAGATGGATGCGGTTATCACAAGTTTGCAAGAAAGGAACAATTTTAGAGAAGGTGGAAGGGGAAAGACTGGCTGAAAAGATGACATCTGGCCTGGCAGTGTCCTGAAGAAAGTGAGGGAGCCAGGCATGCCAACCACTTCGCCTGAGGTGGCCTACCAGGTCAAGGAAGCAGGCCCTGGTGGGCACCGGGCTGGTGGTTTAGTGGAATAGTACAAAGCTGGGGGTGCACTGGAGCCAGCAGTCAGGAGAGGCAGGCTGAGGGGTCGCAGGGGGCCAGGTTGCCTCTGGCTTTCATAGGCCATTTAAGGACTCTGGCATTCACCCTGAGTGAAACGGAAAACCATCCTCCAGCTGCTGTGTGCAAGAGCTGACAGTAGCTAAGACCCACGTGTTGATGGCAGGGGTGGTGAGCAGTGCTGTTTTGAAGGTAGAACAGGTAAGATTTGCTGAGAAGTTAGGTATGGACTTAAGTGGAGAGAGGAAGTAAAGATGACTTCCTTACCTCTCTCCAAGCAGGTGGGAGGAATGGTTTGCCGTTTATTGAGATGGTTAAGACTAGTGGGTAAGAAGTGGAGGGGCAGACGTCTGTAGGGAGGAAGGGGCAGGGTTCAGTTTGAACAGGTTAAGTTTAGCTGTCTGTTAGAATTGGCACTGGAGTTACCTGCACGTGAGTTAGGGGCGAGATGGGCCCTGGAGGTATAACTTTGGGGATTGTCAACCTGTGGTTGGCATTTAAAACCAGGACACTGGATGAGATCCTGCCATGACATCCACAGCACTGGGGCTCCTTCCTTCCATGTGGTATATATTTCATATAAAAAATATTAGTCATGATGTCTTACCTGTGTTGAGTGCTTTTTCTTTTTCGACACACTTCTGTAATCATATTTGAATTTGCAGGTGCTTGGTAAGTTACACAGCAGATGGTGGCCTCCATCCCACTTGATATTTTTGAAAACCAAGACCCACATAAGGGCCATGTTCTCAGTCTCCAGGCATCGTCAGAGCAGGACTTAAATCCTGCTGCTCTGACTTTTCTTTCTGTCCCTTCACCGTGATAGTTCCCCTGCTCCCTTAGTCTCCCTGGCACCAAGTTTCTATGAATCTTTGTGGTCTTTGGTTAAACTGATCACAGCCGCCCTTTCCGGCTGGCCTCAACCCTGCCTTCCTGAGAGCCAGTGTGATGCTGCTGTGTCCTCATTTGCACAGTCAGCATTTACTGAGTTCCTACTGTGTGCCAGGTACTACAGGGACATGGATTATTTTAATAGGTCGGTAATTCACATAGTTCTGTAATTCACATAGTTCTGTATTGAGGTATAAATAAGTATCAGTGAAGCCTTTCTCCCCTCTGATCCTGAACATTCAAGGTTCTTCCATGAGGCATCTAATTTTACCAATTATTAATGTCTCTAGAGAGTGTGAAAGTGCATTGGTGCATAGTGAGAATAAGTGTAGATGTTTGCTTTAAAGCTCAGCATTGCTTTCTTTATCCTGAAGGCTTCTTGTACATATATGCCTGGGCTTTTGATAGACCTTCAACGCA
Organism: Bos mutus; assembly: GCF_027580195.1. NCBI lineage: Eukaryota > Metazoa > Chordata > Mammalia > Artiodactyla > Bovidae > Bos > Bos mutus. The sequence continues at coordinate 48,647,790 of NC_091629.1, read as the reverse complement.
CATCTGTCTTCATGCTTTTGCCTTCCTACCCCTTCAGGTTCACAGAATGATTGCGGAGTTCAAGCTGATCCCTGGGCTGAATAATTTGTTTGACAAACTGATCTGGAGGAAGCATTCAGCATCTGCCCTCGTGCTCCACGGTCACAACCAGAACTGTGACTGTAGCCCGGTGAGCAGGGACCCTGACGGCAGATGCCAGGAGTGGTTGTTTCAAGACCTGCTGTTGGCCCTTTGAAATCTCCTTCTTTGAGAGTAGAGCAGAAACTAAAAGTCACAGCCCGTGTACTCCCATAATTGGAAGCCACCTTGGGGAAGGATCTGACCCCCACCCTCCACCTACCCAGGAATCCCTTTGGAGACCCTCCACCAGCCTCCCATTGTTCATTCACCTCCAGGCAGGGCCACACACTCCACTCCAGGGCAGCAGGGTTTTCCTCATTGTTCTCTACCCCATTCTAATTGACATCCCTAATAATTAGGTTTGCCTCACAGAACCACGCCAGCGGTTGGCCTCCAAAAAGGACTTTAGGAAGTTTTTTATTTTTTTTAAGGGTCAAGGGCTCATGTCTACCTGGTTTTCATCACAGTGCCCTAAAGAGCCCTGAACGGGGAGTCTAAATCATCGGCCGTCAGCACCACATCAGTGCCACACGGCTGTCAGGGCCCAGAGCCGTGGGCCCTGCCTGGTCTCTCTGCTGCATCCTGGGGACTTCCCTCAGTGCCGTGTCTTCCAGTTTGCTGTTTTTCTCCTTGGCTTTGTCAGATTTACCTTTCAACAGATCCATTTGAGTTCATATATTTTGCGTTTCTAGACATTTTGTCTGGATCTTTGTCCAAAAGTATTTGGTCTTTTATTCATTATGTTAAATATTTTCTTCTTCTGTTGCATTTTCTGTCTTTAGTTTCATCTCTTTAATTATTAATAACATACTTTTGTATCGTCTTTTTTGGATTGTTCACAGAGTGCTAATACTTGTGCCTGCGTCTTCAGACTCAGCTTGGGGTGGGGAGTTGCCTTGTGTTCTTTACTGTTTATAGAAGGTCACCTTCAGGGGGCTTGTTTTCCTTGGGGATACTGGAAGTAGTCCCATAGAACATTTGGCTTTTGTCTACCAGGTGCTGTAGGGAGCGGTGTCCCAGGGCAAGTTTTCACATTGAGTATCTGCCCTCCTCCCCTGGAAGTGTGAGCCCAGGGTCCTGCAGACCTGGGGACTCCCCTCCACCAGCAGAGACAGGGTTCTTTGCCAGCTCCTGGGGCTGGTAGGTGGGGTTTTTCTAACCCTTTTTTCACTAAATGTATCAGCTCCACAGGCTTTACATAGGCCCAAGGTCCTGTCTGGTCCCTACAGAGCGTTGAAACCCAAGCCCTGGCCCAAATAAGTCTCATTTGCCCTTCTCTGCCAGCCGTCTCTGTGCTCCCTGCTCTGAACTCAGTCCTTCCTTCGTTTCTAATTCTAGTGGAATTTCTTCTTTCCTATGTGCTTAGCCTCACATTGAAAATAATTTCAGTTATTTTGTATCCAGTATCTTGGAGTGTTTTTAACAGAAAGGTTCTGCCTTAGCTTAATCCACTGTTGGCCAGATGTGGACAAAAGTTTTTCTGACTAAAGAGGAGTCCTCCCTGTGCGCCAGGACAGGGACTCAGAGAAGCAGCAGGATGCCCAGGCTCTCAGCAGACCCTTTTGTTTTCTTTTGGAACGTTGTGACTGTGGTCTTAACGTCGAGGATGCACGTGTATTTTAGGACATCACCTTGAAGATCCAGTTTTTGAGGCTCCTCCAGAGTTTCAGCGACCACCACGAGTAAGTACAAGCTGTCCCCAAGAGGAGACTTGGTTTGCTGTCTCTGTTCTCCCTTTGTCTCATCACTGACCTCAGCGGAGGAGGACCCGGGAGCTGTGAGAGCCGCTCTCACCTCAGTGTGACCATGAGGCTGCACTTCCATAAGAGCTGCCATTTGTCCAGCCCTTCCTTTATGCCAGGCACTACCTGAGCTTCCCCTTGACCCCCACAGCCACCTTGGAAGTGAGTGCGGAAGTTGCTGGCCCCTTAATACCCCTGGAGTCAATGCAGCTCTCGGCCGTCTGTCCCTCTGAGCCGGGAGTAGACAGCTTGGCTATTCGCAGGGGCCTGTAGGAACCTCAGATGGCCAGAGTGGGCTGAGTATTTATATGTTGAACAGGTGGGGTATTCTTTGCCTGTACGAGGAGATGTGCTTTCTCCTGTTTTCCTTGGAACACATTCTGCCCTCTCATTTTTTACTCTTCAGCCTTTGATGGAGGATGTGTAGGAGAATGAGTCTCCGCTATGAGGGAACAGTGCAGGCAGGGGAGGGGTAAATGGCAGCTGACCCTTGACCTTGACACTGGGAAGACATTGGTGAGCTGGCAAACAGAAGCAGGTGCTACTCAGCTCTTACCACCTGCTGGGTACAGGAAACAGGGCCCACTGTTGTATAGTTGCTGAGTTTTTCTCCTGAGAGAAGCCAGAAATGAAGATTTATGTGCACGGTCCTGATTTTTAGGTGCTGGTTTAGATTCCTTGTGTAAGCTAATAGAACATGCCTGAGGACCCGTGTGGCCTCAGGGGCCTTCACTTTGAAGCTTTTGTGTGGGTGGTGTGGCCCATCCTCTCTGAGAGATTCTCTGTTTGAAGGCCTTAAGCCCCAGGAAGTATGGCAACTCTGAAAAAAGGCACCAGTATGTCCTGAATGTGTCCTTTTTCCCCTGAGGACCTGGGTTCCTCACTTTCGTCATTTGACGGCTCACATTCGCAGTCTTGGATTGTGTATATTCTGAAGCAGCAGGAAAGGGGGGGCGTGCTTTTCATGGGAGTGGCAGGGTCAGGTTCCAGTTTTCCAAAGATCATTCTGGGTGCTGTGTGTGGGATTGATTCCTCTGGGAGACCGTTTAGGAAGCTGGTTCTGTCCACATGATGTGGGTGATGAGAGGCCTGGCTGTGAAGGGGGAAGGTCAGGCTCGGGCCTCCTGGTGGGAGAGCTGAACTAGGGCCAGGCTTGAGTAAAGTGATGAGCGTCTGGGCATCATGGAGTTGGAAGTGCCTTTGAGAAATTAAATAGAAATGTTCAGTAGCAAAAGAAAGGCCTTACACATACTAAGGAAAGGGGCTTTGTTAGTGAGCATGCAGGCAGAGGGTGGCGTTGCGGCCAGGGAGACTCCCTCAGCCGAACAGCAGTGGGCTCCATGCCCTCCCCCAGAATGCTGCCTTGGGGTGGGTGGTTTTCAGGGCACCTACTGGGGGCTTCTTAACAGAAGTGGGCAGCAAGAGACTGGCCCAGTGTGGAGGTGGCGGCCCCAGTTCCTGTCCATTACCGCCTGCAACACATCTGTTTCAGGAACAAATACCTACTGCTCAACAACCAAGAGCTGAATGAACTCAGCGCCATCTCTCTCAAGGCCAACATCCCTGAGGTGGAAGCCGTCCTCAACACTGACAGGTGAGCATCGGGGGCCCACAGCCCGCCTGGCTGCCTGCGTGTCCCGGGGCTCACAGACAGGTGTACCAGGGTCTGCATGCTTGTCCTTTCTCACATGTGTAACTGGCATACTGAGGGCTCGCGTGTACCAGGCTCTGTCCTCCCGCCACCTGCATTGTCTCACTGGAGCCCCTTAGCAGCCTCGGACGGAAGTGCCATTGTCACCCACCTTGTAAACTGGGGAGCAGGGGCTCAGCAAGGTCACCTGCCAAAGGTCGTAAATGCTCTGCCCCCTCCCTGCTCACTCAGCTTCTTTGGCCTCCTCTTCTCCTGCCCTCTGCCAAAACCCATTAGCTGAGTAATGCCTTATTTTCTGGAGCAGAGCAGTGGGGTCTCAGGCTCACAGGGGTCAGGGCAGGGAGCACTGTGTGCAGCAACAGGAGTCATAATTCTCTGATCTTTTGTTGTTTTGGTTTAAAAGCAGCAGAAATCTTTGTTCAAATGAAATTGAATGTAGTCCCACATCTGTCTGCAGTACAGGAGACCCGGGTTCGATCCTTGGGTTGGGAAGATCCTTTGGAGGAGGGCACGGCAACTCCCTCCAGTATTCTTGCCTGGAGAATCCCCATGGACAGAGGAGCCTGGTGGGCTACAGTCCTTGGGGTTGCAAAGAGTCAGACAGGACTGAGCGATCAAGTACACAGCACAAGGCCTGTAGTCGGTGAAGAGTAGAACTGCTCTATTTGAAGGGAAAGTTTAAGGGCCTAGAGTCGCTGCCTGCTATTCCTCTCTCCTCCATAATGCAGCCTGAGTGCTTTTCTCATTTATTTTCTTTGCTTCCTAGACCGGGAAGCAGAGGCCCAGAAATTTCAGTATGTGTCCATGGCCACCTGAAGCCAAAGCTGGGGCCCAGGGTACTCCCTGCCTTACGTACCCTATCAGTGGCACAGACTTTGCCCCATCTCTTAGACTCTGTCATGGTAATCCAAACCCACTTTTGACATGAGCAGCCCTCCCTCCAGCAGTTCCGAGCCCCATATGACTCTGGATGTGTTTTTGGCCTCTGGTCACTTGTCAGCATGCCTGGGCAGTGAAGGCTGCCCTGAGATGTGAGAATGCATTTGGCTGTTTAGTTCTGAGACTGCAGGAGTCCTTAGGGTGCTCTGGACCCAGGTGGAGCAGGAGGACATCCTGCAGATTTAGAAATGTCCGCATGTTCTGTTTTGTTTTGCCTTTTACCCACCTACATCAGCAAAGACACCCAGCCCCAGGGTCTCAAGACGTTGTTCTTCTGCCATATGGAATTTGGCCTCTGTCAGCCTCTCAAATCTGCCATCAAGATTTTTGTCTGTTTTCTTTCAGGAGTTTGGTATGTGATGGGAAGAGGGGCTTATTAACACGTCTGCTGCAGGTTATGAAGAAGGAGCCAGCTGAGTCATCTTTCAGGTAGGTCTGGACATGCACCTCCCACTCCTGAGGGTGCAGAAACCAAGTGTTTAAGCTGTTAGAAATGCCTTCTGTCATCACCAGCTTCCACCCCGCATAGCTGGTTATTGTCAGGGAGAGGGAGTCTGCTGGCTCCCTGGTGTTGTACGGAATCTAGCATGTACTGGATTCTGCTGTGTGCTGGCAGTGTGTTTCAGGAATTGAGCCAGCATTCAGCAAGCACCTATTCTGTGCTGATGCTGGACAAGCGGGAAGAAATGGGAGCTACAATCCCTACCCATATGGAGGCCCCTGGCATGCAGGAAATAAGCATGGGAAGACCCCTGTGTGGGGGATGCGGTATGGAAGGGCTCAGAGCCAGGACCTGCCCTGGGGACTGTGGGAGCAAAGGAAGGGCTTGTGGGGGAGGGGGGGTGCAGACAGGGAGGGTGTCCCGGTTCCTTAGACTCATCCATGTTGTCTTAGAGGCTGTGGACAGGACAACGGCTGAGGGAGGCATTCCATCAGGGTGGGTGTGAGCTGTCAGCAGGCTCCACGCCCAAGGGTTCCCTGTCAGCTCAGCCTACCTTGTCCCTTCGTCCCCTCACGGATCCAAGCTCTGCCCTCTGGGGCCACTCAGTCAATATCAGCCTCCTCTTCTCTAGGACAGCCCATCAGAAGTGAGTTCAGTGACCCGTCCACAAGCCTGTCTGGTCCCTCATGCATTTCTGACCCCTCTCTTCCATGTCCTCCTGTTCCTCTGAAGGAACGGAGCCTAGAGTATGTTTTCACACGTAACTCCTGGGGCAGTCCTCTGAGCCCACATACTCCTTCCAGACGAACCACATAGAGGACTGTTCCCCACTGAGCCGTCAGCTCCCTAAGTATGGGGACTCGCCACATGTTCCCAGGGCCCTGTGTGAGGCCCAAGGCCTGGGAGAGGTTCAGTAAGCATCTCCCAGTGTTCAGTGTGTTGGATCAGTGAAAAGGGCAATAGACATCTCCCAGCCGCTCGGTGAATGGAACGTGGGCCAGAAGAGGGCAGCCTTAGCCACCTGGGCCAGGGGTCAACATTTGGGTCGCAGGTTTTGGCAAGCCCGGGCTGTGGAGAGTTTCCTCCGAGGGACCACCTCCTATGCAGACCAGATGTTCCTGCTGAAGCGAGGCCTTCTAGAGGTAATGGCCCAGAGGAGCCAGGGTGTTGGGTGTCTCCTTCTCCCCCAGCCCCATGCATTGCTTTCCTGCCCTGAGACCTAGACAGCTGGCAGAAGCAGACCAGACTATCTTCAAATGCCAGTGCACATCTCTCTGGTACTTCCCCTGAGCTTTCAGCTCTGGGTTCCCCATGGGTGCTTACCGGGTGATTGAGGGATCTGAGGGGTGGCCATGGAGGATTATAGGAGTCTGTAAAGTTGCTCAGCAAGGCCTTTTGACCCCAAGGATACTTTGCTGCTGACTATTTAATTTCCCTTTATTGAAAAATGGCCTCCAGAAAAAGCAAAGTTTACAAAAGGGGGTAGAGCAAAATGTCCAAAGCTACAATTGGTTTAAAAAATAAAAAAGGATACAAATAGGAAACTGACCCATGAACTGTAATAACATCCATAAGGTAAAGAATTCACTTAAATGAGTATATACAATCTCAAGAAAAAGAAAAGGAAACATTTTAACTGTCTTGTAAAAATTCACTCATTGTAAACCTTTCCGTTTATTAACATGAACCATGGGGTCAAAATGTGTCTCCTGTCCTTAAACCCCATGCTTCACTTGAATGGCCTCAGTGCTCAGGCCAGGGCCGTATTACCTCTGGAGACAGCTCCCTCCCTGTGAGCTGGAGAGCTTGGCCATCGTGAAAAGACTTTAGCTCAGACCTGGGCAAGCAAGAGAGGTTGTGGCTACATACCTCAACCTGCCCTCACCCCTACCCGCCCCACTTCCTGGTTAGGTGTGTCAGGCCTGACCTTGCCCTTGGAGCCACCAGCATTCTCCAATGAGAATCTAGACAGGGGAGCAGGTTCTATCAACCTGGATGCTTGCTCGAAGCTAACACCACATGGGCTGAGCTACATACCAGGGCTGGGGGAGGCAGGCGGTGGGCAGCTCAGATGAGCACGGCCTGGGGCCTCCGGGGACCAGCCACCTTTTCCTGCCTTCATTCTGTCCTCTCCCACCCCCAGCACATCCTCTACTGCATCGTGGACAGTGAGTGCAAGTCACGGGATGTGCTGCAGAGTTATTTTGACCTTCTTGGGGAGCTGATGAAGTTTAATGTTGATGCATTCAAGAGGTTCAATAAGTACATCAACACTGATGCAAAGGTAAGTCTAAGCCAGGGCTTCGTGAGTTCACTGTTTTGTCCAGAAGTTATGTCAGAGCCCTGGTCCTTGCCAGTCTTCAGGTGCTGGTTTTACACTGGAGAGTCCTGGGGTCAGCAGGCAGATGTCAGTTAGCGTTCATTAGCCCTTGCTCTGCGCTAGACCCTGGGTATGCAGGGATGAAAGTCTCGCCTGCTTGTGGGCAGGCGGGAGCAGGTGAGCTTGGCAGTGACTCTGACACAGTGTGCCAGGTGCCATGATGGGCCCTGGAAGGGCAGGACGGGGCCTGATGGGGTAAGCTTTCAGGGTGTATGTGGTAGAAACCCAGCCCAGACTAATTGAAGTAAACATGACAGCAGTCCCTTTGGTGCAGAAAACACTGGACGTGGTGTCTGAAGATCTGGTTCAGCTCTTGCTGGGGCTGCTTATTAGGTGGGGAGGGCAGGGCACCGAGTCCCTCTGAGCTTCGGTCTTCCTGTTGGCAACAGCTGGGCCAGGGTAGGTGGGTGCCCCCTGCAGTGACCGCATGCCCTGGGCCTTGGCCATCTTTAGCCGAGAGCCCACCACCCCCGTCAGCCTGGCCCCCGCTCCAGTTCCAGGTGTTCCTGAAGCAGATCAACAGCTCGCTGGTGGACTCCAACATGCTGGTGCGCTGTGTCACTCTGTCACTGGACCGATTCGAAAACCAGGTGGACATGAAAGGTAAGAGAAGGCTCAGTGCTGAAGCGAGTCCGTCCATTGTGGCCACACTGGTGTCAAACACCCAGCCTCTTGCAGGAGACAGAAATTTCTGAGTCATTACACAACCAACATGGTTGGGGTCAGGGCAGTGGCTCTCTGGGTGATTTTCATGAATTTTCTCTATCATCCATGCTTCCTCTGATGGGCATGTATGACACTTAAATTAAAGAAAACCAAAACATTGTTGCCAGCAAAATGCAAGAAACAACACCATACCCTTCCTCTCCTGGCCTGGAATTGCCTGGATGAGGATTCAAGTGGTAAAGCCTGGGGAGGGCCTCAGGGAGGCATGGCGCCAGAATGGGACTGAAGGAGAAGGGGAAGGCGCACTCCTGCTGGGGCTCTCATGGGAACGCAGGCTTGGCCATGGTGGCGGAGCAGCTGGAGCTTTGTTCCCCGCTGCAGCCCAGCTCTTCTATAGTCGTTTTGACAGTGGGGGCTCCCAGCTTCAGAGTTGGGGCCCGAGGGGGGCTTGACTAGAAGCCTGGGTGTCGGGCCCCAGGGCCATCGAGCAGCTTCTGCGCCTGCTGCTCACACCTCTGCCTGTCTGCCCTCAGTTGCGGAGGTCCTGTCCGAGTGCCGCCTGCTCGCCTACATATCCCAGGTACCCACACAGATGTCCTTCCTCTTCCGCCTCATCAATATCATTCACGTGCAGACGCTGACCCAGGTGAGAGGCCTACAGACCTGCCCCCAGGAAAGGGGTTTGGAAAGTTACCGTCATCCCGGGGCCACCTTCACCCTAGAAGTACCTCTCCTGTCACCCACCCCTTCATTCCTAGGAGACCCCCCAGCTATTCTGAGGACTTGTTCCAATAAGGGATCAGCTCCCCATTTTACAGAAGGGGCCTGGGGAAGGAGCCAGCCTCTGAGGTCACAAGTGGTTTGGGCAGAGTCTGGGTGGGCAGTGAGTTCTGACTCCCCATCCAGTGCTCTCCAGGCCCTGCCTGCAGCACAGACCTGGGGTTGGATCTGATGTTGACACCCATCTCCTTCAATAAGCAATTGTGCAGCTGCCCTCCTCCAAGCTTCACACCCTCTTTTCTAAAATGGGGGTGACACTCAGAGGTTTTCTTTTGTTCCTTCATCTAACAAACATTTATTAAGGCAAGACCCTGGGCTGGGGATGCACCATGAATAAACAGACCAAGATGCTTCCAGTCTAGTGCTGAGTGAGAGAGATGTGTACGCCCAGCCGCCCCAGGGACTGAGGCTCCCAGGAAGAAGCCGTGCCTGAGCCGATTCTGGCGGAGGCATGGACTGACTAGATTAATAGTGCCGCTCCCCCCAACTCTGGGGTGGGAGATGGGGGCAGTGAGGGCCAGGAAGGCACTGGGGGCAGGAGCTTCATCGTTCCTCTCCGCCGTCCTCTGTTGGCTTTATGCAGGGCAGCACCGTGTGAGGCCCGTGGACACCTCCGCCCTGCCCACTACCCCCTTACCTCCCGCCCCGGTCCACCAGGGCCCCTGGGCTGCCGGCACACGCCTGACCCACACAGCCCGATCCTTGTAGGAGAACGTCAGCTGCCTCAACACCAGCCTGGTGATCCTGATGCTGGCCCGACGGAAAGAGCGGCTGCCCCTCTACCTGCGGCTGCTGCAGCGGATGGAGCACAGCAAGAAGTACCCCGGCTTCCTGCTCAACAACTTCCACAACCTGCTGCGCTTCTGGCAGCAGCACTACCTGCACAAGGACAAGGACAGCACCTGCCTGGAGAACGTGAGTGCCCCGCCCCCGAGGGTGGCAGGCAGGCTGCGGGCGCGCCGGCCCAGGCTCCTCGGAGGGGCAGGTGTCCGGGGCGCCTGACTCCCACCGGGCCCTGTGGAAGGCAGCTCTCTACCCCTTACCAGGGCACTTCCCGTGGCCCCTCTCTCTGTGCACAGAGCTCCTGCATCAGCTTCTCATACTGGAAAGAGACCGTGTCCATCCTGTTGAACCCAGACCGCCAGTCTCCCTCTGCCCTTGTCAGCTACATTGAGGAGCCCTACATGGACATAGACAGGGACTTCACCGAGGAGTGATCTTGGGCCAGGCCTCGGTGGCTGCTGGGCCAGCGCGGGTGAGCGGGGTACGCGTGCCTCACGCCCTGCCCCCACCCTTCCCCCGCCTCCCTGCTGCTCCACCTGCCCCGGGTCTTCAGGTACAGGCTGAGTGGGAGGGAGCATCTAGAAGCCCTTGGCCCCTGGGTTCTGAGGCTCCGGGTCATTGGGGTGCCTCAGTTCCCTCAAGATGGCCATGATGAGGACAGGGGCGCTGTGCCCACCCTTCGTTCAGAACCCTAGGGCCCTGGCCCACCTAGAGCTAAGGGGACTTTTAAAAACAGCTCTGTCTGAGCTCCCGCCGGTCTCTTGACTGTCAGTCCTGGCATGGGGAGGGAGATGTGGGCCCCCTCCCCAATCTGTGAGCCGAGCTTGCCCTGGCCTTTGGACCCAGGCAAAGGCTTCTGAGCCCCTGGGCAGGGGTGGGGGATACCAGAGAATGCTTCTTTCCCCCAGGCCTGCCCATCTGTCCCTCCTTTCCTCCCTCCCTCGTTTTCCTTTAGCTCCTCTGGTTCTGTTTGCTCATTGGCCGCTGTGTTCATCCCAGGGGTTTCCCCCAGAAGTGGGGGGCTTTCTCCTTCAATCCCCTGGGGCACAGGGTGGCTGTGCCCCACCCCCACCCCCAGGCAGCATCTCCTGCCTGAGCCTGCCCGCACGGGAGCCTGCCTGGGAGCACACCCCCGGCCCCTTCTTGTGTTGCCAATTTATTAACAACAAATAAACCAATTAAATGGAGACTATTAAAGAATTTATTTTAAATGACTGATGTGGGCCTGACTTTTGTCTGTGAGACCATGTGCTCCCCTCCCCTCCTGAACCCCAAAGAATGAGCAGAAACCCAGTCAGAGCTGCAGCCACGGGGTTTATTCAAGGTGGAGCAGGGCTTGGGGTGGCGAGGCTCCAGCATGTGTGAATGAAGAGAGGCCAGGATCAGGCTGGGGCAGACAGCAGGTGTCCCTCTTTTCCCAGAGCCCAGGGTTCCAGTGTCACTCCTTGTGCTAAAGGGAGAGGGGTGCCTGAGTGAGCGGCTTCCGGGGCAGAGGGCAGGGAGGGTGCCCCACACCACCCCTCACCTTGGGGCCCAGGGCGTCCCGGGTGCGTGCCCGCAGCTTGTTGGCCTGGGTTTCCGCCATGTCTGCCCGCTCCTCTGCATCATCCAGCTCATGCTGGGCCTTTCGATACTTGGCTAGGTTGGTGTTGGCCTGCTGCTCCTGTGGGCACAGGCAGGCCTGCTCACTCTCTGATCACTGAGACGGTCAGCTGCCCCAGAAGGGGCCGGCTTCTCCTGGTCCTCCAGTCTGCTTCACCACCGCTGCCCACGGCCCTCCCCATCCCTCCCCAGTCCCCACGGCAGGAAGGAAGGGCATGGAGCCACTCATTCCAGAGGTGCCTGGGTGCCAGACCTGCCTGGAAGGGGAAATCAGAGAGGTCCCCTCAGAGACAGAGCTAGGTCTTGTGTCTTGCTGGACCTGTTAGAAACTTGTCTTTCTTCCCACTGGGCAGTGGGGTCACTGTCCCAACCAACACACAAAGCCACCGTGGGGGAAATCACAGCCCAGAGATGGAACAGGCCTGACCATTGCTGGCATCCCCACTGACTGGGGCCAGCTGTAGAAGTGGGGTGACCACCGGAATCCTGACTGGTACTAGGCCCCAAAGACCCAGACTTCCGTGCACTCACCGCCTCTTCAAACTGACGTTTGTAGCTCTTGACCTTGCTCTGCAGCTTGTCCACCAGGTCCTGCATGCGAGCCAGATTCTTCCTGTCCTCCTCAGCCTGGGTAGGCAAAGGGGATTCAGGTCTTGCCCAAAGCAGCCCAGCCCTAGGGCCACCCCTCGAGGTGGTCCTGGTTACCCACCTGGTACGCGAGCTCCTTGACCCGGCGTTCATGCTTCCGCACCCCTTTGAGGGCCTCTGCGTGCTTCTTCTGCTCCGCGTCCAGCTCGGCCTCCAGCTCCCGCACCTACAAGCAGCCAGCCGGTGGGCCTGCTGCCCCTGGCCTGCCCTCCCCGGGGCTGACCCACCCGCCAGAGCAGCAGGCTGGGAGGCGGGCCGCACACACCTTGGCCTCCAGCTTCTGCACCTGCTTCTTCCCGCCCCGGAGGGCGGCTTGTTCTGCCTCCTCCAGCCGGGCCTGCAGCTCCCGCACCGTCTGCTCCAGCGTCTTCTTCATCCGTTCCAGGTGTGTGCTTGTGTCCTGCTCCTTCTTCAGCTCCTCCGCCATCATGGCTGCCTGTGGGGGAGGCGGCGGTCTGATCAGGAGGTGACGGTCCCTTTGGACTCTTCTCTGGCATCCCCAGCCCCGGCCCAGCCTCACATCAGTGATGGCCTTTTTGGCCTTCTCCTCGGCTTCCCGCCTTTCCTGGGCGGCCTCCTCCACCTCCCCACTCAGCTGGGCCAAATCCACCTCCAGCTTCTTCTTCTGGTTCAGGAGACCTGTGTTCTGCAGGGAAGCAGAGCTTTAGAGTTGGGCCTTGCAGGCCCCCGCCCCGCACGCTCTGGTGACAACCCCCAGTGCCCACCTGTGAATGCAGGAGGTTGAGACGCTCCGTGGCTTCCAGCAGCTCTTGCTCCGCCAGCCGCCGGCTGCGCTCACCCTGCTCCAGGGCTGCCCGCAGCTCTTCCAGCTCCGCGGCCAGCAGGGCGGCCCGCCGCTCCAGGGCCTGTGCCTGCTCGCGGAGCTCTGCCGCCAGCCGCTGCTCCTCGTCCCGCCCCGCCTGCTCCTCCTTGAGCTGGGCCTGCAGCAGCCGCGTGGCAGCCTGCGCCTCTGTGGCCTGGCGGGTGGCGTGGCCCAGCTGCAGCTCCAGGTCATTGAGGTCACCCTCCATCTTCTTCTTGAGGCGCAGAGCCTCGTTGCGGGCCCGAGTCTCCGCATCCAGGGAGGCCTGCAGGGACTCCACTGCCCGCTGGTGGTTGCGCCTATGGTTGGGAGGGACGGAAGGAGGAGTGGTGACCTTCGAGGAGCAGGGGCCCGCGCACCGCACCTGCTGACAGGCGCAAAAGGAATGCTGGAGACGTAAGCTGGACTAAGTGACCGGACTCTCCCTGGTTTCAAGCCCCTCATGACTGCCTGCTGCCCATCAGAGCAACTTCACAGGCAAGAGTGAGGCTCCGGAGCAAACGGACATGGACTGAATCTTGGCTCTGCCTCTACTGTGTAACCTTGCACAAGTCCTCTGGCCTCTCCTCGGTTCACCTCTGAACTGTGGACAATAATCCATTCCTCCCCCCAAAGAAAGTCCTGGGGAGGGGGGACTAGGTGTCATGCAAATCTGTGTGCACGCTGGGGCTCAGCCAACACCTCTTGCCCTCTGCTCTCAGACGGTTGGGACGGGAGAGGCTGTCGGCCTGGAGAGGAGGGCCAGCCCCCCGCACCTCAGGTTAGTACACTCCTCATCTTTCTCTGCCAGCTTCCGGTCCACCTCAGCCTTGACCTGGGAAAGCTCCAGCTGGATCCGCAGGGTTTTGGTCTCCTCCAGCTCCAGGGCCCCCTGGGGTATAGAACAAGCCATTGAGCCAGGAGGTCCACGAACGTATGTTGAGAGGGGAGGCCAGAGGAGCCAGCGGGTCAGCGTCGCCCCACTCCTGACCTCAGCCTCCTCCAGCGCTGCCTGGAGCTCGCTCTTCTCCCCTTCCAGCGCCTTCTTGGCTTTCTCTAGCTCCTGGACGCTCTTCCCACTGAGGCCGACCTGGTCTGTGAGGTCACTGATCTCTTCTGCAGAAAGGACAGGGCACTGAGGGGCCACCCCACCACTCATGCTGCAGCCACATCACTTCACCCCCTCGTAATTCCAGGGTGCCCCGGCCAGGGCACCCTGCCTGTGTGACTCGGAGGGAACTCCCAGTGACCCCCAGGGCGGCTCTGACCCCATGGTGGGCCGTACCCTGCAGGTTCTTGTTCTCCCGCCTGAGCGTCTCCAGGGCCTCCAGGGCCTCCTCATGGCTGTGCCGCAGCCGGAAGAGCTCAGTGCCCAGGCTGCGGGCCTCCCTCTGGGCCGCCTCCAGCTCCCGCTGCATCTCCTCCTCCTGCCGCCTCCGCTCCTCCAGCGCCCGCTCCAAGTGCCGCTGCTTCTTGTCCAGCGCCGCGGCCGCAGAGGTTGCCCGCTCCAGCTCCAGGGTCACGTCCTCTGACTCGGTCTGCAGCCGCAGCTTGGCCTTCTCCAGCGACGAGCACTTGGCGTGAGCGGCCTCAACCCCCTCCTCTGCCTCCTGCAGTCGCAGCGCCAGCTTCTTTCTGGGCCCCGGGAACAGATGGGATGTGGGAGTGTAGCTGAGCCCCGCATCCTCCCCCACCCTACCCCGCCCCGAGGTGGTGCTGGCCAGGCCGGCAGGGCACTCACTTGGCCTCCTCCAGTTCCTCGGTCCTCTGGATGGCATCTGCCTCGTACTTGCTCCTCCACTGGGCCACCTCGGCATTGGCCTTGGACAGCAGCCTCTGCAGCTCAGCCTGGGCCTCAGCCTCCTCCTCATGCTGCTCTCTCAGGAGGTCACAGTCGTGCCGCAGAGCCTGCACTGCGTGAGCCAGCGCACTCTTGGCCTGCAGAGAGCCCGGTGACCTCAGCGTGGGGCCGGCCGGTGGCCCTGTGCCCCCACCCCCGCCATTCTGTGGCTGCCCACAGCTGGCCCACCTTGCTCTCTTCCTCTAGCTGCCGCCGCAGTTCCTCCAGGCTTTGGGTGGCCAAGGCCTTCCCGCGGCTCAGCTGGCTAATCAGAGACTCCTTCTCCTCCAGCAGGCGGCTCAGCTCCCCTGCAGGCCAAAGGGGAGCCAGCAGGTCAGGTGAAGGCGAGTGGACAGCATGGAGGCCCCGCCGTGGCCCGCTGAGCCCCGTGCCTCACCACTCTCGGTTTGCAGCCGCCCACGCTGGGTGCTTGCATCTGCCAGCTGCCGCTGTAGCTCCTCCACCTTGATCTTGGCCTCACTCAGCTGATCCTCATATGCCCGGCACAGCTTCTCTGCACTGGCCTGGGAGCCGGGGTCAGGGATCAGAACAAGTCAGAGACCCACAAAGCAGGATCTAGGGCTGCCAATCAGAGAGACTGGAGCCAGGAATTGGAAGGCTAGACATGTGCCAGGAATCAAAGGGAGAACAGAACCCCAAGTTCAGGGTCAGAGATTCAAGTGCTGGACTATGGCTTAAAACATGGGTGTCAGAAGTGAGCTGGCTGAACCTGTCCTAAGGCCAGTGGGTCAAGGTGAGGTAAGGATACCAGAGTCTGAAGTCAGCTGGGGACAGTGGTCACAGGTCAGCTGTTAAGATTAGGTGGTACAAAGGTCAGGGGTCAGGGTTGGGTGCTGGGATTCAGGACAAGAACAGTCAGGTATGTATTATTTGCTCAGTCATGTCCGATTCTTTGCGACCCCATGGACTGTAGACAACCAGGCTCCTCTGTCCATGGAATTGTTCAGGCAAGAATACTGGACTGGGTTGCCATTCCCTTCTCCAGGGCATCTTCCCGACCCAGGGATCAAACCCAGGTCTCCTGCATTACAGGCAGATTATTTACCATCTGAGCCACCAGGGAAGCCCAAACAGGATAGGGATGAGGTCAGAATTCAGAGGTTAAAGACTGAGAAGTTGGAATTGGATGCTGGGTCAAAATCCTTTGGCATCAGGGCACAGAGTTTAGGAGGTAGGGTTTGAGGTCAGAACTGGTGGGGGAGGTTTCGGGCTGGGTGCCAGGTGAAGGGGCCGGGGATCAGGATCAGGTGCAGGATCAGCACTAGTGTGGTGTCAGATAGGCAGGGGGTGCTCAGGGCTCAGAGCGTGGGGTCAGCTGCTGCAGTCAGGAGGGGTTCGGTGAGGGTGGGCTGCTAAGCGGCAGGTCAGAGGTCGGGGTCAGGAAGGAGGCCGACACCTTGCCGCGGGCCAGGGTCTCCACGTTGGCGCTCAGATCGTCCACCTCCATGCGGAGCTCGCTCTTCTCCTTTTCCAGCTTCTGCCGCACACGCTGCAGGCTGTCCACCTGCTCGCCCAGCTCGGCCGCACTGTCCGCCTGCTTGCGCCGCAGGGCCGCCACCGTGGCCTCGTGCCGCAGAGCCGCCTCCTCCAGTTCCCGCCGCAGCCGGCCCAGCTCGGCTTCGCGCTTCCGGCAGCCCTCGCGCTGCCCGGCTGACGCACCGCCGGCCTCCTCCAGCCGCTCGCTCAGCTCCTCCAGCTCCCGGGCCGCCTCTGCCCGCTGCTTCTCCACGCGGGCCCGGGCCGCCCGCTCAGCCTCCAGCTCCTCTTCCAGCTCCTCGGCCCGAGCCTGGGGACGGGCAGGCAGGCGGCAGGGTCACCTCCATGGGCCCCTGAGCCGGGTCCTCGCCCGCCCCCGTCCCTCATGCACCTGCAGCTCCTTGATCTTCTTCTGCAGCTGGGCTCCAAGGAGCTGCTCATCCTCCACCCGCAGGTTCAGCTGACTCAGCTCCGAATCCTTCCTGGGGGAGAGGGTGGGCGTGAGCCGGCCCAGGTCCTAACTGCCGCCAATCTGCTGGGAGCCCCAGCACACATGCTGTGCTGAGGCACTGTGCCTGGAGTAGCCCTCAAGATCTCCCCAGAGTTCCCTCTCAAGCCCCGGCCCTAGAGCCTGGCCCTAAGTGGGCCCCCTTCACCCTACGGTTCAACCTCTGCTGTGATGCAACACTGACTAGAGTCCTGGGGGCGACGAGAAGCGGGCTGCAGGCTCAGGAGGCCCCCGCGGCAGGAGGTCGGGGCTGGGCCCTCCCCACACTTACTTTTTGAGCTTCTCCTCCAGCTGTTGCTTGTCCTGGGCAGCGTCTGCCACCGACTCCTGCGTCAGCTTCAGGTCCCCCTCGAGCTTGCGTTTGGCCCGCTCCGTGTCCATGCGCAGCTTCTTCTCTTGCTCCAGGGAGCACTCCAGCTGTTGGGCAGGACAGGGTGGGTGGGCTCCCCCCTGTCCTGGCCAGCCCGGCCCCTCCATGCAGCCCCCTGCTGTGGCCCCAACTCACATCTTCCACCTGCTGCTCCAGCCGAACCTTGGCCTTGGCCAGCGCGCTCACACGGTCCTCCTCAGCCTGCAGGTCACCCAGGGCCTGCTGGTGGGCCTCCTGCAAGGCCTTCTTCTCCTTGGTCAGCCGGACCACAGACTCGTCCAGTGCTGCCATCTCCTCCGTCAGATTCTTCACCTGTGTCGGGGCCAAGGTCACTGTGGGGCTGCCTCCCCCAACTCTGGCCTGAGCAGCTGCCCCTTCCAGCCAGGGAACCTCAGGTGAGTCAGTTCATCCCGAGCCTCAATTTCTTCATCCTTCAGGGATGGTTGTAACTTCCTCCTCGAGGGATTACTGAGCCCTTCCCCAGTGTCTGGCTGGCACTGAGAGATCAATAGATGCCAGCTATTTGGGTATTCAGGGGTGTTTAAGCAGCTGTTCTTACTCCTGGCTTCCTCAGGGAGCACCTGTGAGAACCTGAATAAGCAGCTCACCCTCCCCCAGAGCCTCACCTTCCCCTCCTGTATGATGGAGTCAGTCCCCCCAGAGTGTGAACCAATGGGCTCTCGAGAGGGTTCAATGAGGGAAGGCCCCTGGGGCACATGGAGCTGGTGGATGACGATCCGAGCATCTGCTGAGCACCTACTACGTGTGAAGCTTGGTGGCGAGTGCTCACACAGCCTAGTTACACACTGAATCCTCACCCGCCCTAATTAGGGAAGTGCTGCTATTAGCCCCATTTGACAGAGGAGGAAACTGAGGCTCACAGGATGAGACCTGCCCAGGGCCACACAGGTGTGGGACTTGCAGGTGCCTGGCCCCACAGCTCTTCCCCACCCCACCCCGCACCCACACCTTATTCTCCGTGGCTTGCTTCTCCTTCTCGGCCTTGGCCAGCGTCAGCTCCAGGTCATCAATGTCCTTCTTGAGCTCTGTGCACTCGTCCTCCAGCTTGCGGCGCCGGGCAGCCAGGTCTGCGTTCACTTCCTCCTCGTCCTCTAGCCGCTCGCTCAGCTCCTTCACCTTTGCCTCCAGCTGCACCTTGGACTTGATGAGCAAGTGGCAGCGCTCCTCAGCATCCGCCAGGTTTTCCTGCTCCTGGAGGGGGACATGGGAATGGCGCAGAGTCAGGACAGCCGAGGGTCCTGCTCCTGGAGGGGGACACGGGAATGGCGCAGAGTCAGGACAGCCGAGGGACCCCAGGCCAGGTCCTAGACAGAAAGCTCATGTGTCCATGCCAAGGCCTGACACAGGTTCAGTTGGCTTCTGGGACCAAGGAATGCCATGCCAATGACCTGTTCTGGGCCCTGAAGGCAATCAGGTGTGGTGGGATGAGAGCACAAGTGGAGGGATGGACCGGGGGACAAGAGGGGAACCTAGGCTGCGGGGCGACCCAGAGAAAGGCCCAAACAAGGCTCATGGAGAGAAGCCAACGGCCAGGTCCGCCCTCACTGAAGTCGGGGTGGGGAGGGCCCTGCGGGGCCACAGAGGGCTCAGATTCTCGGCCACCGCACTGTTTCCTTACCACCTGACCGGATAACCATCTCCTGCTCTAGAGGGTGGGTTTCTGAGCACAGGCCCGTCTGTCTTCCCACCAGTGTTATCTCCAGAGCTTCTGTGGTGCCTGACACTCAAGGTGTTTGCCGAAGGAAGGAAGGAAGGGCTCTGTGGACTTGGGGGAGGATCTGGACCCTTGATCTCTGCCCTTTGGTTGTTACTATTACCTGCTGCCTGGGTTCCCATGGCCCTTAACCAGAGAAGAGAGCCTGGCACTCTCTCAGGGAGGGAGCAGAGGAGAGAGCTGGGGAGATGGGGCTCCACGGAGGCTTTAGCAGGAAGCCATGGGGGCCCAGGGTGTGGGAGCACTGGGGCACGTGCAATGACTGGGTGGGGAGGTTGGGTATGAGGAGGCCGCACACAGGTATGAGCCCATGAGCCTCCAGAATAGCAAAAAGGACCCAGGTAAAGCCTGAGCACCCAGCACATGCCAGGTTGGCCTTGGCTGGGCGGGGGCGGGGGGGTGGTGGTCGGGGGGAGTGGGGCACGGTGGGTCTGCCTGTGCTATTTCCTCGGAGCAGCCTGGGGTTCCCTGAGGATGCCCGGGGGTCGGGGCACCAGGTCACAGAAAGAAAGCCCGCCCCTCCCCGCCTCACCGCCTGCAGCTGAAGGGCCAGGTCGTTCTTCTCCTGGGTGACGCTGACGTGCGTCTCCTCCAGCTCCTGGCGCTTGGCCTCCGCAGTGGCCAGGGCCCCCCGCAGCCCCCGCAGCTCTGCCCGCAGGGCCGCCAGCTCCTCCTCAGCCTGCGCCGAGCGGAGCAGCGGCTTCATCTTGAAAAAGAGCTTCATCCATGACCAGTTCTTGACAGCGTTAAAGGCACGGATGTTCCACTGGATGGTGAACAGGGCATCCCTGGGAGGGGTGACCACAGGTGGTCAGCAGGTTCACAGCTGCCCCTTCATAGCGATAGCCCCGATGTTGCTGAGCACCTCCCCTGGGCCGGACATTGCACTAAGCACTTCAGTGTGTGGTCGATTGCATTAACCTTCCCAACAGCCTCTCAAATAGGTCCTAATCCTCTGCTTTACAGACGAGGTTGAGGGAGAGGCCCAGGGCATGCAGGTCTGCCTCCAGGGCTGGAGCTCACAAACCCTGAATGGCCTGGTGGTCCCTGCAAGGGTCCTGAAGACAGGACACCAGTGGGGGTTAAGCCGACTGTCATATAAGGTCGGACAGCCTGGGCTCCCATCCCAGCCTCCCACCTCCCCCATGAGACAGCTGACAGCTCTCTCTCTGCTCAGACACCCCCTCTGGTGAGCAGAGATGGTCATCTGCCTCTTAGGACTGTCCAGTACTTTGCATGTGTGTTCAGTCTATTCCGACTCTTTGTGACCCCATGGACTGTGGCCCACCAGGCTCCTCTGTCCATGGGATTCTCCAGGCAAGAATACTGGAGTGGGTTGCCATTTCTTTCTCCAGGGGATCTTCCCTCAAACCCGTGTCTCCTGCATCTCCTGCATTGGCAGGCGGATTCTTTACCAGAGACGCCTGAGAAGTCCATCCTGTACCTTAACCAAGATAAATTCAAACAAGATATCTCGCCCAGGGCTTGGCACATAAGACTCTTAGAAAACACTAGATGCCCTTATTCTCACTCCAGACCACACTCTGGGACGGCCTGGAATAGAGATGGACTCTCTTTTCCCACCTTCTGAGGGGAGGAAGTGGCAGGTAGCTGGGGGCTGATGGGCACACAGCAGAGCCTTGCCCCTTCGGAGACACTCAACCAGCCATACACAAAATCTGACCCACAGGACAGTACGACCAGGTTCAGAGAGCCTAGAGGTTCTGTGAGCTGGGGGACAGTGGCTGTACGCCAACCCTGTGTCCCACCCCCTTGCTCGCACCCACCTGCCTCCAAGCAGGCGCTGGTACTCCAGGCGCATCAGGCGGCCCCGGCTCCGCGCCTGCAGCAGCGTCAGGACCTTGGCCAGACGCTGGTCACGAAGCTCTTCCAAGACGCCTAGGAGCCCAGCCTTGAAGAACACCTGGGGTAGGCATGGTAGGTATAACCCTCAATCATCTGCATGACCCCCTGCAGAGTGCGTGCCCACACCGGGTCAGGACCCTAACTCCCTTGTGCCCCGACCTTGGTGTGGCCAAACTGGTACTGGGTGTGGTCGATGTCCAGTGAGCCCAGCAGCTTCTCTGTAGCCTTCCTGCTGTCCATGAAGGTGTCGTCCGGGATGGCGCTGGGGTTCAGGATGCGGTACCTGAGGGGGTGGGGAAGGGTTGGTGAGGAGGGTGCTGGGCAGGGAGCAGAGGACTGGAGAGGCTGGCCTCTCGGAGGCTTGTTCAGGCTCCACTGAACAAGCTGGCAGGTGACACTTGACAGCCTCGTGATACTCGGGGAGTGGGCATACTCTGCTTTAAAAGCTCAGGTAATATTTAAACGGCTTCAGTAGTTCTTTAAGAGGCGGCAGTATTTACAGAAGGCCTATGGCACTGTCATAATTTTTAACTTACAATTTTTAATTATTTATCAGTTTTTTGAGAAGACAATTAAAAAGTAAAGACGGTGATGTGTTACAGCATATCACAAACTGAAGAAACATTGGGAGAGAATTGTGATTGATAAGATCACGATCTTGTGGATCACAAGATCAATAAGGGTTCCGGCATGCCCACTTCTAAAAGGACACACTTGCACGTGTGCACAGGGCCGTGTGGGTCAGGTTGCGCTGACCACACTGTGAAGGCAAAACCCTGGAAACACAAAAGGGCCCTCACTAAGGGACTGATTACAAAGCACGGGTCACTAGATTACAGAGTACTTCACTCCATAACAAAATGGATGATGCTCCTTGTCATTACACTTACCCAAAGTCCTAGAAGGCACAATACTGAGAACGGACTGTAATGGTGACTATACACACTGAGGGATTATGACGCCACCGTAACAGATGCCCCACTCTGGTGGGGTTCACTGACCACAGGGGAGGCGGGACTGTCGGAATTTCCTGTACCTTCCCCTCAATTCTGCTGCAAACCTTAAACTACTCTAAAAAATAGTCTTCATGTTTTTTAAAGAGGGTGATGATGCAGACTTATGTCTATTAACAAGGAACAATCCCCAAGACACGGTTACAGGGAAAAAATAGAACATGTGTGTGTTCTCATGTGTGCATGTTCATGTGTGTGTGTGTGCTCATGCGTGTGTGCGCATGTGTGTGTGTGCACCCATGTGTAAAGTATTTCTACAGACACACATGTATAATGGTCAGCATGGATGGCCACAATTACTTCTGAAGAGGGAGGGACCCATGGACAATTGCAGCCAGACAAAAGTCAAACCTATAAAGGGAAGGCAGAGAGGCTACAGCACTGACCAAGCGCTCATTGCCAGGCATTACATAAAGCCTAGTCCATGTGAACCCTCATTCAACTCCCAAATCCACACCTGGCTCTGCCTGCCCGACCTCCCTCCTGGGCTTCCTGCTGGAGACATTTCAAGTCTGACATGTTCCAAGGAGAGTTCAATCCACTGTCCACCTACTTCCCCCTGCCAAAAGTTTAAAAATCTATCTTGGTTTCTTAGTAAATCTACCACCAACTCCCCAGTTGATAGGCCAAACACCTGGAAGTCACCCCTGTCTTTTTCATTCTCTTTCCACTTCCAGTTCATTAGCAAACCCTGCTGGCTGAAGCTGCAGTATTTACCCAGAGCCTGTTCACTTCTCCCAAACCCAGTCCCTCAGGTCTCACCGACTAGCATTTCCCACTGGGATGCCCCCCAGCCCCCTCCCCAGCCCTCCTGCATCCTCCTTGGTGCCCTTCCTACCCCACCCAACCTTCTGCCTCCACCTGGGAGGAAGGTAAGAGGGAAGGTGGCTGGCGGGGGAGCTAGGGAGGAGCCAGGGCTGGGGCCGGGAGACACCCACCGCTGCCGGAAGTCAGTGTAGAGCAGCCTGTTGGGGAACCCCTGTCGGCAGATCCGGATCCCCTCCAGCACCCCATTGCAGCGCAACTGGTGCAGCACCAGGAAGGCGTCCATGACCCCTGGGCACAGTGGAGGTTAAAGGAAAAGACTAGTGGTCAGGGGACACACCTTCATGAATTCGAGGCCGCACAAGCCCTGTGGAGAGGGGTGACCCAGCTCTGGCCACCCCATCCCCTCCCTCCCATGTCCCCCCATGGGGAACCAGCCCCCCTGGGGTGACTACCTGGGGTCTTGTTCTCATTTGGGACGATGCAACGGACAAAGTGGGGCTGCGTGGCCCGCAGATTGGTCATCAGCTTGTTGAGGTTCTCCTGGGGGAGGGAGAGGGGAGAAAGCACAAGAGGGCAGAGAAGCAGGATTGGAAGCCGCAGTGGACCAGCCCACCAAGGATGGACCAGCCCGCTAAGGACTGGGCACCTCAGCACTGGGTCTCTGCAGTGACACCCTTTGACTCTCCTTGTGACCCTTGGCCCTCTTCCATTTGACCAGGCAAGTCCCCCAACCAATCCTCAGCCCTCCCACAGGCCCCGTGGCTCCCACCCCATCCCCCCTAAACCCTGCCCAGGCAGCGTGGGGACGGGAAGCAGCACAGACTTGCTGTGATGTTCACGTGGAGAGGAGTTAAACATCACTGCAAGTCTTAACGGCCGCCCGCCCCGGGTGCAGGGGACAGAGCAGGGAGCCAGGACCGAGTGGGGGCGGCAGGGAGGGGTCCTCCACAGGGCCTAGGTGGGGCCTCACCTTGTGCAGCTGGGACACCGTCTGGAATGATGCTGCCTTCTTACGCTTCTCTTTCACCCCGGACTTGGGGGGCTCAGCTAGGACAGACAAGGGGCCAGTCACTCACTGCAGAGAACTCCCTCCGTGAGTCCCCTGCAGACTTGCACCACTTGGTACTCACTAGAGCAGGAGCCAGCGTAGTTCTCGTAGAGAGTAGCCAAGAGCTTGTTCTGCGACTTCTGGAAGATGGGGACCACCGTCTCATTCAGTGGATCCTTGTTTTTCTCCAGCCAGCCCACGATGCTGTAAGGCACCTGCCAGAGACCAGACAGGTGCTGACCCGAGGGGCGGAGGAACCGCAGGAAGGGAGGAGGGAGATCAAGAGCTGGGGTTTCAACAGGCACTTACCACGCCTGCATAGTGGACCACCTCAAAGTGGGCCTGGTACTTGCGCTTCTTGTCAGGCCGTGGCTGCTGGAAATTGGGCGACTTCCCCGCGTGGTTATCATAGAGCTTGGCCCGGAAGCTGGCATCCGAGGCCTTGGGGAACATGCACTCCTCCTCCAGGATGGACAGAATGCCCAGCGGCTGGGGACAGGGCACAAGGGTGAAGGGTCTCCATCAAGCCAGTCCATCCAGGCTGGGCTGGACTCCCACTTCCTGGAGCCCCACTCTCTGGGAGCTTCCCCAGACCCCCCAACCTCAGCTACCATCTGCCCAGAGGGAGGCAGAATGGATCTGCACCCAGGAGCCCTGTCTTCTAAGAAAGAAAGTTTGTGGCTTGGCTTTCAACCCGCTTCTGACCAATTTGCAGCTGGCCCTGAGTTGTTCTCTTTGCTTGTAAGTGTGCAAATTCAAACCAGCACCCCTGCACCCACACACCCCCGACATCTGTGGTCTCACACTCTCCCACATGGTGCTGTCAAAAAATGCAGTTGATGTCAAACTCTGGCTTCCTCACTTAGTGGTTAAGGGGCCCTTAGACCTCTCTAAGCCTCAGTTTTCTAACCTGCAAAATGGGGACATGAATACTTTCATTCCTGCCATAACAGCAAAGAACTGTCGACCACCTGAATGTGCATAGGTAGGAGATTATAGAAACGCATGGGCATCATCTGCTGTGTGAACCACTGTGCCTTCTTCAACAAAGCACCACGCCCAGAATACACTTTTAGAGAAAAGGTAGGATGAGAAGTGAGTCTGTGTCCGTTAGAGAAAAGAGATGCCGAGGATAAAGGATGGAGAGGATGCACGTCGTGGTAGGATTGGGGGAAATATTCTTTCCCCTTTATTTCTGATTTTTCCATTTTTCTTTGATTTTTCTTTCCTTCTAGTCTTTGTACCATAGGGAAATACGTGTAATGTTTTATAAAGCAAATAAACAAACACACCCTACCCTGCCCTGTAGTTCTGGACAGTTTTGAGGGTCCAGTGAAACTGTGTCTGCAATAGGGCTTACTGTCAGCAGTGCAACAGGGACGCACGCTCACACACACGCCCTGCTCACCAACACACAATCGCACTCAATCTCCAACACACCTAGTCACACACCCGCACACATTTCCATTCATATACACATCACACACACACGCTCACAGTCATGCTCGTATACACATGCTCACTTCAATGCACACGCACATGCATGCCTGCACACGCTCGTTCACACACAAGCACACAGGCACTCCCTTGCCGGAGTGACCTGGCCCTGGGCCCCACCTTCTCGATGAGGTCGATGCAGGGCTGCAGGTCCAGGCCGAAGTCGATGAAGACCCAGTCAATGCCCTCCCGCTTGTACTCCTCCTGCTCCAGCACGAACATGTGCTGGTTGAAGAACTGCTGCAGCTTCTCGTTGGTGAAGTTGATACACAGCTGTTCGAAGCTGTTAAACTGTAGAGGGCAGCGCCCGGCTCAGCCGGCCTGCTTGTAGATGGGGACATGGAGGCCCACAGAGAACAGGGATGTGCGGGACTCCACCCTGCCTCCAGGCAGACCCCCAGGGCTCCTGCCCCCACCCCTATGGTCCTCCACCCCAGAGAGAACAGAGCCTGGGGCCATGGGCCTGCCCGCACCTCAAAGATCTCAAAACCCGCAATGTCCAGGACGCCGATGAAGAATTGACGGGGCAGCTTGGTGTCCAGCGTCTGGTTGATCCGAGACACCAGCCATCGGAACAGCCGGTCGTAGGTGGCCTTGGCCAGAGCCCCCACGGCAAACACCACCTGGAGTCGTGGGGAGGCTGGGCTGGGACCCGGCAAGAAGCGGACCCTGCCCCGGCTGTCCCAGGGTGGGCCCCGGCCTGCCGGCAGCTCACCTGCTCCACGCTCTGACCCTTGGTCACATATTCATTCCCCACACGCACTCGGGGGTGCAGAAGACCTTTGAGGAGGTCCCCGCTGCTGACCCCCATCAGGTAGGCAGCCTTGTCAGCACCTGGCAGGACACACAGGTGAGATGAGGAGGCGGCTAAGACTAGGGGTTTTGGGGGCTCTACTGGTCTCTACTTAGGGTTAGGAGAGGGAGGTTGGGAGAGGTCAGGATCAGCAAACTGTACAGCTCAGAAGGGTGAGGGGCTGGAGTTGAGTAATCACAATTTACAAATCAGGGCCAGACTGAGGTCAAAGGTTGCAGACAAGGCTCAGGGATCACAGTCACGGGCTGGAGGTTGGAATCAGGGTCAAGAGAATGACCAGGTCAGGTCAGGGTCAGGGCGCCTCACTCTCAGTGCCGTCAGCCTCAGCCTGCTCCTCCCGCTGTTTCTGCTTGAATTTCATGTTGCCGAAGTGCAGGAGGGCCCCCACGATCTTATAGCAGGCGCACTTCTCCTCCACGCTGAAGCCCAGGATGTCCATGGCATGCTGTGGGGAAGGGGAAGACTCAGAGAACTCTAGGCTCCTCAGGGTCCAGCGGAGCCACGGGACCTGCTCCCCTCGCACCAGACGTACATCAGTGGCCATGAGCTCCTCCCCGTCATCCATGTTGTCCACGGTGATGACGCCCTGGCTGCAGAAGTGGTAGTCGTAGGGGTTCATAGACAGAAGCAGCATGTCTGGGGGACACAGAGCCGAGAAGGGGGTGTCGGCTGGGTTCACCAGCTCTCCTCCTTCCCCTGGTCCCAGCGTGGTGGGTCCTGGGGGCTCTTGCGGCAAGAGACTCTAGGGCCCTCTCTAGATTTTGTACCCGGAGTTTCTCTCCTCCACTCTAATGCCCAAGGCTTCTCTTTCTTTATGAGTCTGGGGAAAGAGCCACAGTCCCTAGCTCTCACTCACCTTTTGATCCTTGCTCACGGCCACCCCTCCGGCCCAGACCCCGTCTGGGTTCTCGGGTACAGGGAGGATCAGATTCTGCCCTCGAGGGGCTTGCAAGAGAGGTAAGCCAGGCCCAGATGGAGCCCTTGCTCCCTGCTTGGTGCTGGGGGAAACCTTTCTAGTCTCAGGACAAGAGAGACAACCTGGCCAGGGCAGAGGTGCTGAGGTGCCTGTTCCCCAGCGCAAGGGGGAGGGCTCAGCAGGAACCAGAAATCCCAGGAAGCGGGTGGGTGGCTAGAAGGAGTGCTGCGTCTCTAGGGAAGAAGGGATGTCACAGACCCCAGAACAGCAGGGGAACAGGCAGCCCAGGGCCTGGTCTGTGGGGGCCCGGGACAGGGCTGGGCAGCCCCACTGCCACCCAGACCGGCGGGCTCTGACTCCCACCCCGTCGGGCTGCTGGCCCTCACCCTGCAGCTCTGGCTTCTTCCCCGAAAGGATCTGGTAGTAGACGTGGTAGCCTCGCTCACCGGGCAGCTGGAAGATCACCCGTGACTTCTCCAGGAGATCTGGGGGAAAGGGAGGAGCTGGCCTACTGTCCCGAGTGGGTCACCCCACCAGGGCTGAGGAGCAGGGGGCAAGGGTGTCTGCACACATGGAGGTGCCGTGTCTGCACACACCCCCGGCATGTGCTGTGGGAGGTCTCTCCATTGGCACATGTGCCACAGTGTGGGAATGTGTGTGTCTGTACACCAGTGTGCGTGTATTAATGTGGGTGTCTGTGTAGGGGTCTTTTTTTTTTGGCCACTTGACTTGTGGGATTTTAACTCCCTGACCAGGGACTGAACCCGGGCCCTCAGCACCGAGTGCCAAATCTTCACTGTCCTAACTGACCATCGGGGAAATCCCCTGCGTGTGGATCTTGGTTTTTCTGTTCTTTCATCTAGGCTGTCATTCCTCCACCCACAGACTGCTCCTTTCCCCAGAGGTGTGCTGGTGTGCCAGTGTGTGCAGAGAGCAGAGCCTTGGTGTGTTTGCACACGGGCCCATCAGGGTGTAAATTACGACGTTTCCTCCCATCACCACCTGCCTATGCTTGTCCGTCAGGATCTGGCCCTGCATCCCAAGATGGGGAGCAGTCAATGTGGAGGGGTCCCTCTGTGCATGTGACCTGGGCACCCAGTGTCTGCATAGCCGGACTGGGTCAGGGATAGGCGATGACTGCAGAGACACACTGGGGGAGACCTTCCTGGCAGGACAGGGTCTCAAGGTGCCCAGAGATGAGGCTGGGCAGGAGGGGCACAGGTCTGCTGGATGGAGGGTCAGAGAAAAGGCTGGGGTTGTGGTAGGGGGAGGGGCCCAATCACAAGGAGTCTGACCCGCCAAATAAGGGTGGGGGTCTCCATCTTAAGGTGATGGGATCTGGAGAAGGTTTTTAGGCAGGAATGCGATGTGATCAGATTAGTAGCCAAAAAAAGATCACTCTGGCTAAAAGAAGATCAGGCAGAGGAATGGAGACTGGGAGATCACGTGGAGGCAGTGGGTAAAGTTCCAGGTGAGAGGTGAGGTGGCATGAGCTCGGCAGTGGCCTGAGGATGAAGAGCAGCGTCTGGGGCAGGTGGGAGCCCCAAAGACTTGATGAAACTTGTTCAATCTAAGTGGGAAGGTGCAGGCCTGGGCCCCTCCCATCCTCCTTCTTCCCCTCCCTCTCCTGAACTCACAGCTGTCAATATCCGCTGATGCCAGCTTCCCAGAGGGACCAAAGTGAATGCGGATGAACTTGCCCTGTGGGCAGAGGAGCAGCCTCAGTCGGGGGCCCAGGCAGTGCTGCTCCATCCACCCAGGGCTCCCCAGACCTTGTGTCTCCCCGCCTCCCCACCCTCCTGCCCCAACCCCACCCAGTCTCCCACCAAAGCCACTCACAAAGCGGGACGAGTTGTCATTGCGCAGGGTCTTGGCATTGCCGAAAGCCTCCATGGCGGGGTTAGCCTCGATGATCTGATCCTCGAGGGTGCCCTGGTGGCAGGATGAGGGGTCTCTCACCCCGTGGTCCTGGGTCTTAGCCCATCCCAGACCACCTCTGCTTGGGAAGGGGAAGAGGAAGGGGAAGGGGAGGGAGGGTCCCCAGGACTTCATAATAATTGTCTGCCCCACTCATACCAGCCCCATACCTACCCCGGTCTTTGTGGCCAGAAATTGCTGGGAGGAGAAGGAAGACAAAGTTAGAAGGTGTGAGGTCTCACCAGGCGGGAGTGTGGCAGTGGGGGAGTAGGGTGGGTTAGCAGGACAGTGAATGTTAGTCACCCAAATGTCACCCCACTCCCTATGCCTGACCCTCCAGGGGCTGTTAGATGGAGAAATGCAAGAAATGGAGCAGGCAGGGCTCTAGTCAGGGAGGGGCTTGAGGCAGGAGCTGTGTGTGGGTGTCCCCTACCCACAGTGCCCCAAAGCTCTGTCTTTGGCCTCCTCCATATCCCTTCATTTCCCACACCCCTGGAATTGACCCTGTTCCAAGCCCCAGAGGTTCCTGACTACAATCTACTCCCCTTTAG
Source organism: Bos mutus (assembly GCF_027580195.1). Lineage (NCBI taxonomy): Eukaryota > Metazoa > Chordata > Mammalia > Artiodactyla > Bovidae > Bos > Bos mutus. The sequence goes on along the minus strand of NC_091629.1, from coordinate 48,618,895 downwards.
AGTCCAGCTCAAAAGCCCCCTCCTCTAGGAAGTCTTCCCTGATTCTCTGAGGCTGGAAGAGACTCTTCCTGTCCAAACCTTCTGACCCTTGACCTCCCTCTGTGATGGCCCTTCTTCACACTTCTCCTTTCTATTATGATTGGGTACATTTTCACTGTACAACTGTATATCGAGTATTAGTCAAAATAGCCCCGCCAGGTGCATATTATTAGCCCTAATTTGCAAATGAGGAACCTAAGACTCAGAGCTGGAAAGTGTCTGCTCAAGATGACACAGTAAGTCAGGGGCAGGGCAGACACTGAGTCCAGGCATCCTGCTTCCCATGACGCCCAAAGCCACCTGTCTCTCATCTAGAGGGACTTGCTGAACCAAAGGACTCCTCCCCACTTGCTCTCCTAGCCTCATCTTCCCTCCATCTACCCTTCTATCTCTTCCCTGCCCTGGATCCCAGCAGCCTGGGAAAAAAAGGGGGGAAAGGAAGGAATGGATTCTGGAGTGACAGGTGCCATGCCACCTGTCCTATGCTATGAGACTTTGGTGATTCACTCACCTCCAGGGAGCCCAAGACTTAAAAATCCCCCTGAGCTGTTGTTGGGGAGACAGGGGCAGGAGACAGATGGCAGGAGCCCTCCCCTGAGCTCCACCCCACACACTCAGCTCCAGGCTTTTGAATAGGGCTCCTTCTGATAGATGTAGTCAAATTTGGGAGAGAAGGGAGGCAGGTTGATAAGGTTTTTAAGCTACAATGCCCATGGCCCCTGTGGGCCAGGCTTTCTCTCTACCTCCCTTGCCTGACAGCTCCCCTAAACCTCAAATCCATGATGCAGGGCTCCTTTCTGCCCAGGTGCCCCCTAGACTCACCCATTCTGGCTGCAGCCCCATCAGCTCCCGCCCTCCATTCCTATTCCTGGACCGAGCCCCAACTTCCTGTAGCATCCTCAGAGACATTTTGGGAGTTGGAAAATGAGGTGGAGGGGAAGGAGGAAAGAGTACCAAAAAAGTCAACAGCAAAAACAAAACCAAACAAGAAAAACAACCACCACCACAACAAAAAACCAAAACTGAAAAAAAAAAAAAATCACAAGAAAATCAAATGGGAAAACAGGAAAAGGCAAAAAGAAAAAGGAAAAAAAAAAAAACTTTAAATGGAAAAAAAGATAAGAAAAAGAAGAAAGAAAAATGCCCCAGAATAAAAGCAAGGCTCAACAAGACCAGGAGTGAGGGCTGGGTGGGCGGAGGCCTTAGGCTTCTGGAAAGAAAAGTCAACCCATTTGGGGGTGGGGGTGCAGTGCCCACACATCTCTAAACAGCTGGCCATAGGGCTAGGAAGGAAAACTGCACCTTGAAAACAAATAAAAAACCCCAAAATACTGGTCCCCCATTGTTTCAGAAAATTTCAAAAACCATAAAGAAATCATAGGGTGCAAAACTGCCCTTAATCTTGACTGTTGGGAAGGCCAAGTGCCCTTGGCTCTGGCTAAACCTGCCTTGTTTGATTGACAGCAGGTAACTGGAGCATGAAAACCAAGAAACCGATTATTACTTCTTGGTAAAAACAGCTTGCTTGGTAAACTTTTAAAATATGAAGGTCGTGAGAATATGAAAGGGAAAAATTACATGAAATGTTGAGGACTAGCAATGTGGTCCCGCCCCTCTGCATTTCAGATGGGAACAGTAAGGCAAGCCTGGATCTGCGTCACTTGACAGAGAATGGCCACAGCCTCTCTGGTCAAGCCTTGCTCGGGCCAGAGTCTGCCACCAGGGTGGGAGGCTCAGGCAGGGCGAGAGGCTCTGGGGAATCAACTTTTAAAAAAAAGAAGAAAAGGAGAAAAAAAAAGAAAAGAAAAACAGTGAGAAGCAGCAGGGAGCAGTGCCCGCGTGGGCAAGTCTTACAGCCTTCTTGCCCGGCCCGTCTCCCAGGGCAGCGACGATGGCAAAGTACTGAATGACCCGCTTGGTGTTAACGGTCTTACCGGCCCCCGATTCTCCCCTTGGACGACACAAACATGAATCACCAATGTCCATCTGGCTACTCTAATTCCTCCCACCCCCAGCACCCTACTTCTCCAGCAGGGTGCTTCTGCCCTCCCCACACCCAGCTCCCAACTCAGGAGCCCCCCAACCCAAAACTCCTCAGAGATGGGTCAGCTCCCAGAGGTGTTGAATTGTTTACAAAACAAACCAGCATAAATCATCCCAGTGAGATGAAAAAACACATGATGCCACTGTTTACTGAGCGCTAACTTACTGCCAGGCCCTGGGCCGAGTGCTTCACCTGAACTGGTTCACTGAAGCCTCAGGAACCCTGTAAGGCAGGCGCCATCATCACCCTCTTGATAGAGAAGGGGATGTGACTCAGAGAGGTCATGTAGCTGTTTCTGCTGGGTGCCAGGTGCAAACATTCACCGGCTGACTCCTATAGCTCTGCAGTAGGTAAGCAGGACTGTCCTGTTTTTACTGATGAGATTCAGAGGACCAAGGGCACCAGCAGGAAGTGGACCCATGAGAACTTGAATCCAGGTCTTTCTGGTTTCAAAGGCTTTACTCTTAACCAACAGGCTGCACACTCACACACATACACACACTCACGCACAACCGATGTCCATATTGGCTTGGCTGGACCTAAACTTGGTATGTGAGAATTCTACCACTTTCCCAAGGAGGCAAACAAAGGGTTATAAATAAGATTCAGAAATAAGAAGCTGGTAATAAAGAAGAAGGGCTTTCTTGGTGGCTCAGTGGTAAAGAAGACTCGTGCAATGCAAGAGATATGGGTTCAATCCCTGGGTCAGGAAAATCTCCTGCAGGAGGAAATGGCAACCCACTCTAGTATTCTTGCCTGGGAAATCCCGTGGACTGAGGAGTGTGATGGGCTACAGTCCATGGGGTCTCAAAGTCAGACATGACTGACCGACTAAAATAAAGAGGAAAGGGAAGGGGATCTCCTCCCCCCTCCTTGAGCCAGAATCAGAACTCCCCAAAGATCAAGGTTAGAGAAGATTCCAGGCCCTAGGAACAGGGGGTATGAGGGTAGGTGATCAGTCTGGCATTCCTTTTCTACTTATCTGCTCAGAACAGGGGCAGAGAAGATGCTATAATTTGCCTCACCTGGGACACTGGCTCTAGGTGGTAAAACCCCTGCCCTTAGCACTTTGTATTCAATTATTCAATCTCGGGAAATGATTTTAGTTCCAATCCCTTCCTGCCAGATGGCCAGCATTTCCCACCCCATCCCCAGAGCCCCACACTCACGTGATCAGCATGGACTGGTTCTCTCGGTCTGGAAGAAAGGGGAGGAGACAGAGAAGTTAGCCAAAGTGAGGGACCAGCCACAGGTGGAACACCTGGGATATCCTTGGTGCTGGGACAGCCCCTCCGCCACCCAGAGCCAGAAATGGGAAGGACCAGGTGGGAACCTTCAGACTGCAGGCCAGCTCCCACTTGAAGACACAGAACGACTATGCTTCAGTGTCCAGCGGGATGGAAAAGAGGGCAGTGCGAGTGGAGGGAAGGGGAGCCGGGAGCCGGGGGAAGGGTCTCAGGAGAGAAAGAGGACTCAGGGAGAGGAGTCAAGGCAGCCCTTACTGCGCAGCATGTCATTGTAGGCGTTATCCGCCACCGCGTATATGTGGGGCGGGGCCTCCGAGCGGCGCTTTCCCTTGTAAGCTGCTACCACGGAGGCTGTATAGACAGGGAGCCATTTGTAGGGGTTGATGGTGACACAGAAGAGGCCCGAGTATGTCTGGGGAGAGAGAGTATAGATGGGTTATTGGAGGCCAAGTTCCCGTCCTCAAGCTCTAGCCCTCGCAAAACTATGATCTTTGCAAAAATTCTCCAAAATGAGCTGCCTAAGGTGCGACGCCACACCTCTGTGGCGGTCCTGGCCCCGCCCTAGCTCTCACTCCTGCCCTCAGCCTGTGGTCCCACCTCCACAGCCCATTGCCCAGCGACTCGGCGGCTGCCGCTCCTTCCCTACAGTCCCGTAGCCAAACCTCCAGCCCCACCTCCAGCTCCGCCCACCAGCCGGTGGCCCCGCCCCCTCAGCCCCATGACATCACCCTACCCTACCTCTAGCCCTGCTCCTCCACCACACACAGCCCCGCGCTGTCCCCACGGTCCCGACCCCGCCGAGCTGTGGCTCTCGCTCTAGCCCCGCCCCTGATGGTACGGCCCCGCCCCCACCACGCACAGCCCCATCCCACCCGTGGCCCCTCCTCGGTTCCAGGCTCACATAGATCATCCAGCGAGCATAACGCTGGCGCAGGTTGTGCAGTACGGATGCCTCGTTGAGGTGCGTCATCATGGCCATGTCCTCCAGCAAGTCGAAGCGGGGCGGGTTCATGGGCTGCAGCTCAGCCTCGCGAACCGTCAGCACCTGCCAGGAAGGCCATATCGTGGGGGCAGGAACCAAGTGACCTCAGCCTCTCACCCCTGTACACCCCCAGACCCCCTTTCATCCAGAGCATGCCTTCCAGGAGCTACACCTCCGGGAGGCAGAGGAGCTAATTCCAGGAAAAGGGGGGAGCCAAACCTTCTGGTCTTTGGTCTCCACGTTGACTCTGCCCCCAGTGGCTTCCGACTTGATCTCAGCCTCCACGTAAGCATCCTGTTCATCAGGTACCCAGACCCGCTTCTTCCCTGGTTTCCGGGAGAGCATTGGGGCTTTGAAAGAGACTGATGCACATCCAGGGGTTGGGGGCCCAACTGGGTTCCCCTGTCGTGTCCCTAGAGCTGTGTGCCTAGGAGCCCCTCTATCAGGACACAGGAGTACCCAGGAAAGATCCCTCCAGACCCTCTTTCCTGAAAAGGCAGCACTGGGAGGTTTCCCTAGAGATCTCCTCAAAGAATCCCCTGACTGAAGTAAGGGTCCCCCACAGCCCTGGATTACACACTTTGGTTCAGATTCATGCTTCTCTTGTATTTGCCCTGCGACCTGTGGAAAATCCCTCATTCTCTCTGGGCCTGTCCCTCAAAGGCAAAACATTGTAAGCATTGCCTTAGTTCTCCTCTGGAGCAACCCTCAGTATCAGGCACTTAATATTAGTGGGTTCTGTCTCCCCTATTTCACCCAAGACTCAAGCCCTGCATCTTGTAAGTCTGTCTTATGCTCCTTCCTGCCCAGGCAGCTGGTCCCAGAGCTCCAGGGAGCCCATATTTCATGGTAGTTTAAAGGCATCATGAAAGTTAAAGACTCAGGTATCCTGTCACCTACTGGCCAAATACCTTAGGACCAACTACATAACTTGCAGGCTCCAGTGTTAAAATGCAAGTCCTCTTGTTAAGAAATCATTTAAAATTTCAAGATGCTGATAGCAAAGAGTAAAAGGCCCCCAGTGCAGCTGCAGAGGTCACATGCCCACGAAGCTGGCCCTGGCCCTGGTCACCACCTCCCCAGGTTGTTGCAATGATGCATGGAAAGTCATCTGCTCTGGGCCTGGCACACAATAAGTGCTTGATACACATTGCCTATTGTTATTATTGTCCTATGAGCAAACCGGGTCATAAATAGTCGCCTTTATTCCTGTCCCTAATAAACAGAGGGATTGGCTCTAGGGAAAGCACTAAAAATAACTCCAGCACAGGTTTTATGGACACGTGAAGGCAGCCCGCACACATACCAGGCACTCTCGTCTCAGAAGCCTCAGGCTCTGGCCGCGGACTGCAGTCACAGGAGGCAGGCGATACTGTCCCATTTTACAGAGGAGCAAACCAAGGCTTGCTCACAGACACCCAAGTGAGGTATACTAGGTCCCTGGGATTTTCTTCTTGGGGCTAAAGCTGTCAGGCCAGAGGGCTCCTTCAGACCCGAGTGGAGTGCCACCCCTCCTCACTCCTGTTCTGAGTCCTTAAGAACTTCTCTGTGGCTCTGCCCACCTCTGCCCTCACTTACCATCCCACAGGACGGTGTGCACCTTCATCTGCTCATGGTAGCCCTGGCGGAGGTAGCGTGCAGACTCCCCAAGTTCACTCACATCCATCATGGTAGTGGCACTGAGAGGCGGAGGATGCAGCAGCAGAGATCTTGGAGGTTCAAGGTGGTCCAAGTCAGCAGGCACTGGAAGATTGCATGGAGAGGGGACTAAGGGCAGGGGCCCCAAACTGGGGTGTGATCAACCAACCCACAAGACCTAATAGTAGGTGATTCTTTGGTAAGCCCCCAACACATGCACGCACCCTCTCAGACACCAGAGCATCCTCTCCCACAGAAATGGAGAGACTGGTGCCAACCCACAAGCACCCTCACCCACCAGCCTGTCTGCCCTCCCTTGGGCTCCCACTCCAGCCCTGATCACCCACCTCGGCACCACGGTGAGGGCTGGGAGCTGGGCTCCCCCTTTTATTGCTGCCGTCAAGGTCAGCGGAGGAGAGCTATGTCAGCAATCTCCACGTGTCACAGCCCCCCCAGCCTGGCCACAGGACACAAAAGGCAAATTCCCTTTTATCTCCACCAGCTCGGCCCCTGGGCTATTTTTACCTCCCATTGTCAAGGGATCACAAAGGCGGAGAGAGACACTCACTCCACTCAGAGACTGGGAGGTTGAGATTCAGACTGACAGGGGCAGGGACAAGGCAGGGAGAGATTTGGAAAGACTGAGGTACTGGGGGAGAGAAACCAAGTCTCAGGGAGTCTGATATACCCAGAAAAATGTCCGCATGCCCAGGAAAGAAGAGCAAGAAAACTGAGAGAGCGGGAACCACAGGATGCACTCTGGGACTCTTTGGTCCAGCCTTCTCTGTACATCCAGAAAACCGAGGCCCAGGGAAAGGAGAGCACTGGTCAAGTCTCAACAAAAAGCAGTGGCAGAGACCAAATCAAAAAGAGAAGCGGGGACTTCCCTCTGAGGGAGTGGGGGTCCAGTGGTTAAGACTCCACACTTCCAATGCAGGGGCCGTGGGTTTGATCCCTGGTTGGGAGACTAAGATCCCACATGTCATGCAGCATGGCCAAAAGATTAAAAAAAAATAAAGAAAGAAACAAAGAGAAGCAGAGAGAGTGAGACATCCCTCTCCAAGCACCTGGATGCTGTCGTTTCCCCTTTCTGCTCCCCTCTATCCCCAGTTCTCCCAGGTTCCCTGGGGAAATCACACAAGAAGAAAAGCAGGTCTCGAACCACAGGTGAAAAGGAATAACCTGGCTGAAGAGGAAGAAAATAGAGGAAATGTAGACCAGTTAGGAGCCTCCTTCATCCTGGCATTGAAGATTCACAGGAAGCCAACTTCCCACCTTAGCCCTCTCTTGCACCCTACTCTCATCAGGAGTTGGGGATGCTGACACTCCAGCTGCCTTCCTCACTTTAGGGCTCTCCTTGTGCGTCACCCCATTCAAGCCCTGGTGGTGCCACAGATTTTTAGAGTCAGAAAATCAAAGGATCCTGGAACCCTCGACACGACACAAAGAGGTCCAGAGCTAGGAATCTCGCCAGGTGTCTTGGGCTGAGCTCACAAAGAGAAATCTTCCGTACCAACAAGCTACCAGCAACAAATATATAGACATATCTATAGTCTATAAAATATATAGAAATAATTTCAAAGATCCTTTTCAACTGTATATTGTTCAAAACAGGCAAAACTAGCTAATGATGATAAAAGTGAAAGAGTGGTCCTTTGAGGGAAAGTAAGGATGGGAGGAGGCACAGGAGAAGCTTCTGAAATGCAGGAAATGCTCTATAAACTGAGCTGGGCTATGGCTACACAGGTGTGTTCTCTCTGAAACTAATCACGCTATAAGTTTAAGATGTGTGCACTTTATGGTATATGTATTACATGAAAACTTAGTTTAAAATGTATTGCCAAGGACTTCCCTGGCAGGCCAGTGGTTAAGACTTCGCGGTTCTAAAGCAGAGGGTGTGGGTTGGATCCCTGGTTGGGGAACTGAGGTCCCACATGCCACATGATGCGGCCAAAAAAAAAAAAAAGCATGACCAGCTTTGGCAGTGTCTATCAAAATTACAATCACCCAGACCCTGTTAGTAGTTTACCCTACAGGTATTTCCCCATGTTACAAAATGATACTGGTGGACATTTAGATTGTTCTCTTTTTGCCATTACAGTCAGGGCTGCAGTGAATATTCTTGTACAGTCTGATGAATTTTTCCCAAAATAAACACATCCTGTTCAAGAACCCAAAATTACCAGCACCCCCCGCCAAATTACCATCATCCCCCTCAACCTTCTTTCAGTTATCACTTCTTCACCTACTACTCTGACTTCTAAACATCATAGATTGTTTTGAAATTTATATGTATTGCTTTCTTCTTTCTCTCCACGTATTTGTGAGAACATCATCTTTTTTTTTTCTTTTTTTGTAATTCGGCTGTATTTGGTTTTAGTTGTGGCACATGGGATCTTCAATCTTTGTTGAGGCACCTGTGATCTTTAGCTGTGACATGCGAACTCTTGATTTTGGCATGTGGGATCTTGTTCCCAGGCCAGGGTTCAAACCCGGGAAACCCCGCTTTGGAAGTGTGGAGTCTTAGCCACTGGACCACCAGGGAAGTCCCTTTTCCTTTTCTTTTCTTTTTAAATAACCTAATATTTATTTAATTGGCAGAGTCACATGGGATCTTAGTTCCTGACCAGGGATCAGACCCGTGCCCCCTGCAGTGGAAGCCCGGAGTCTTAACAACTAGACTGCCAGAGAAGTTCGAGAACATCATTCTGTTTTAATGCTCTTCATAGAACTTAGACTGTTTCTTCCCTGCCCCTCCCTCCCACCCACACCCACACTCTAAAAAGCACAAGAGCTTGGTCTACATCTCCAGCACCTTGCAGAGGGGATGCATGTAATAGAAAGTCAATAAGTACCTATGAAGTAAGAGAATGAAACAAGAATGAATGAACTTGATTAATAGTTTAGATTATAGAGTTGTAATTTCCATATGGGTTCAGAAGATAAGGACCTGGGTTTGAGCAATTTATAAAAAGCCAAGAGGGTAAGGAAAGCGATTCTCCTGTTCAAAGATGCTCAGAAAGCAGGGCCTTGTGCCTAAGGCCCAAGCAATAGAATTGGTCTGGAGAATCAGAACCTCTAACAAGCCTAGCCTGTACCAAACATAACGTGGATCTGAATTCTAGAATTAACTGCTTGGTGTAGAAATCTGGGACTGAAAAACCAGCCCAAAGAAATGGTTCTGGAACTGCCCTTGTAAGTTCACTTCTACTATGCAGGGCACACCTTCCTGCTGAGATCAGCTCACAGACAAACATGACAAAGCAATGAGGAAACCTAAGATGCGCCTGAAGTGAAGTGAAAGACGCTCGGTCATGTCCAACTCTTTGAGACTCCATGAACTATACAGTCCATGGAATTCTCCAGGCCAGAATACTGGAGTGGGTAGCCTTTCCCTTCTCCAGGGGATCTTCCCAACCCAAAGATCAAACCCAGGTCTTCCGCATTGCAGGTGGATTCTTTACCAGCTAAGTGACAAGGGAAGCCCAAGATGCATCTGAGAGATGCAAAAAATGCTACAATCTGCAAGGACTTAAGGTACCAACTTTAAACACCTGAGGAGTTGTCCTGGAGCAGAGGGAGTCGATGGGCTTCCCTGGTGGCTCAGATGGTAAAGAATCTGCCTGCAGTGCGAGAGACCCAGGTTCGGTCCCTGGGCCAGGAAGATCCCCTGGAGGAAGAAATGGCAACCTACTCCAGTATCCTTGCCTGGAAAATCCCATGGACTGAGGAGCCTGGCAGGCTACAGTCCATGGAGTTGCAAAGAGTCGGACACGACTAAGCAACTTAACTAAGAGCAGAACAGGCTTCTCTGGTGGCTCAGGTGGTAAAGAATCTGTCTGCAATGTGGGAGACCCAGGTTTGATCCTTGGGTCTAGAAGATTCCCTGGAGAAGGAAATGGCAACCCACTCTAGTATTCTTGCCTGGAAAATTTCATGGACAGACAAGCCTGGTGGGCTACACCCCATGGGATCACAAAGAATTGGACACAACCGAGCAACTAACACTTCCTTTCAGGAGCAGATCAATGGTGCAGTTACAAGGAAGCAGCATTTGGAGACAACATACAAAAGGACTTTCTCACGCTTGAAGCCAATCAGCAAGGAAAGAGGCTGCCTTAGAAGAAAGTGAGCCTGCCAAAAGCAAAGAAGAATCGAGGAGAGGTTGCAACAGGGCTTGAAGCCTTGGACTGGACAACTTCTGAGGTTTGTTCCAACCTTAGGACTCTAGGGTTCCAGAATTTTAGACCCTCTGAAAGTTTTGTTTCTTAACAACCATCCTCTCATCCCAACTAACCCACCCACTGAGTAGGCAGCCTAGACAACCTGAAGTTTTTTTGTTCTGCTTCTCTTCCCAATGTTACAAGTACAGAGACAAGACATATATGCATCTTGGTTTAGAATCCTGGGGTGTTAGAACCCTGGGTCATTAGAACCCTGAAGTGCTAGAGTTCTGGGTCAAAAAACTTGAAGCAAATATGCCAAAATGTGCAATGGCTTGTTTTCTGTACTTTCCTGTATCTTTTCTGGGCTTCCCAGGTGGCACTAGGGGTAAAGAACCCACCTTCCAATGCAGGAGACATAAGAGACATGGCTTCGACCCCTAGGTCAGGAAGATCCCCTGAAGGAGGAAATGGAAACCCACTCCAGTATTCTTGGCTGGAGAATCCCCACGGATGGAGGAGCCTGGTGGGCTACAGTCTATGGGGTCACAAAGAGTCAGACATGACTGAGCAACATAGCATAGCATGCACAGAGCGCCTAACAGCCCTGGGAAGGGCTGTCAGGGAGAGCTGGGTGCCAGGCTTCCTAGCCATGGCCCTGGGCCCCCAGACCCAGGTGGCCCTGGACAGGCCAGTCGTTGCCCTCAAAAACTGATATGCTGCCTGCCTACCCCCATTTATACCAGGGAACCTTGAACCTAGCTAAGAGTGGGAAGGGAGAGCAGGAGTCAGGAAAGAGAGTAAAGTGGCTGAAGGAAAGACTGAAAGTCTTAGGATGTAGGGGAGCTGGAGCTGAGCTGGGTCTAAGCGTCCCCAGTTCCTCTCCACCAAAGGCCTCAGATCAGCAATTGCCAAGAGTCCTGGGACCCACAGCTTAGTAGTGGCCAGATCTGGAGGCAGGACTATTTTGGGGAGATTTTCATGAGAAATGAGCTGATGGAGCAAAGCCCAAAAAGGAAAGAAAAAAAAAAAAAATGCTGGCCTCTCCTCTTCTAGCCCAAAATACCAGTAGGATCTGATTATTAAAGAAAGCAGGTGTGGGAAGGTAAGCAGAGAGGATGAATTTGGAACCCCATCCCAGCCCCCAATAATATCTGCCACCAATGCCACCCAGTGCCTGGAAGTCCTTTTCTGGATAAAGACATTGAAGGACTCTGTCAAGGAGGGAGTGTTAGTTGCTCAGTTGTGTCCGACTCTTTGCAACCCCCATGGACTGTAGCCCACCAGGATCCTCTGTCCATGATATTTCCCAGGCAAGAATACTGGAGTGGGTTGCCAGTCCCTTCTTCAGGGGAACCTCCTGACCAGAGGATGAACCCAGGTCTCCTGCACTAGATTCTGCAGGCAGATTCTTTACTACTGAGCCACCCGGGAAGCCTTAAGGAGGGAGGTACACATGAATTCAACTCAGTGTGCATCCGACAGCTTCTCTTCTGTGGCCAGGAGGGGACACAACACTGATTGTCCAGGAAAGGAGTGACACTGAAGAAAGATGTCAGAATGGAGGAGTCTGAAGGATAAAAGATTGTAGCATGTGCTTTGAAGGCACCGTGCTGGGTGGTGGTGGAGAGGATAACAGGGGTGTAACTGTTCAGGTTGGTCAGGAAGGGCCTCTCTGAGGAGGTAACATGTAAGGCAAACCTGAAGGATAAGAGGGGAGCTAGCCAGGTGAAGAGCCAGGAGACAAGATTCCAACCAGGAGGAATAGTAAATACAAAAGCCTCGAGGCAGAACAAGCTTGGTGTGTCTGAGGCCATCGCAATGCTAGGGCCGCTGGGGAGGGAACTTGGGGAGTTTTATGAGCTGAGGTGAGACAGGTAGGCAAGGGCTGGATCACTGGGAATCTCCGAGGACTTTATTCCAAGTGTGAAGGGACGGGGCAGGAGAGTAAGTAAGTGTTGACGTTTAAATTATGATCACTCTGGCAGCCATATGGAGAAGGGACTGGAAAGGGTGAGAGGTGCCACGGGCAGGCCAGTGAGGAGGCTGTGGCCACCCAGGGACAGAGGAGGGGCCTGGGCGGGGAGAGGGACTGAAGACAGAGGACCAGGGATGGAGAGCATGGACCCAGACCAAGGCCAGAGCAGCCACCCGGGGAATAAAGGGAGCTGAGGCCGCATGGAGCAGTTGGGACTGGATCAGAAAGAGCTTCAGAAGCCAGTTTAGGATTCAGTGCTTTATCCTGCAGGAGCTGGGGAGTCATCAAAGGCATTTTTATTTTATATTTTTCATCAAAGAGCTCTGAGCAAGGGCACCTGACAGTGTGGCTAGATTTATGTGTTCACAAGATCCCCACGGCAGCTGGTGTGGAGAATTGGCTGCTGGGGCGAGACCAGGGCAGGAAGACTGACTTAGGAGGCGGCTGCCATAAGGGTCCAAATGCGAGGGGGTGAGGCCCAGAGAGGGGCCTCCACTCTGGCACCCTGGGGGTGGCCAGTGGGAGGGGGGGCCTGCTCATCCAGGGCTTGTCCCCGCTCCTGGGGCCCTGGGCAGCTGCAGAGGGCCTGAGTGGGCCCTGGCTCTGATGCTTCAAGCAGAAAATAGGATGAGGGCAGCCAAAAGGCATCAGGGCTGTTTATCCGGTGGAGAGACGCCTCAGCATGGATTTATGGCCAAAAGGTTACTGGGGGGAGGGGCTGTGGGACCAGCTGTCCCCCATCTTCACAAAGGGCGGGCAAAGGAGGGGACCATGGCCTCCATGGCAGCAAGAGGGAGAGAGGTTAGACACATGAGGAAGACATCTGGACAGGCATCAGAGGCTGGAGGGCCCCTTCAGTGACCATGCAAACCCTCTCTCTCATTGGACAGCTGGGGAAACGGAGGCAAAGAGGAAGAAGCAGGTCCTTGGCCAAGGTCACAGAGTGAATGAAAAGTGAATGAAAGCTGCGGCTAGACCCAGAAGCACAAGCTTTCCCTTTCATAGACCTCAGGGGTCTCCCAGAGTACTCCCCAAGCCCCTTCCTTCAACAGCCGCTGAGGCATCTGGGGAATGTGACCCTCCCAGAGCCCCAGCCAGTCTCAGTGGTTCCGACACAGGGTGGGAGTCTTCTGTATCCCTCAAGGGTCTTGGTCTTTCTGTGTTACCTGTCTCTCTCTCGGCCCGCCAAGACTCAATTTCTCTGTCTTGGCCTCTGACTCAGTCTCTGTGGAGCTAAACTAGGCTGGACCAAGCTCCCACCCCCAGGGCCCCTCACTGGTAGAGTACCCCCGGAGACAATGCTCGGGCCCAGTGCCCAGGCGGGAACAGGTGGCAGCAGCTGTGGGTCTATCTATAGCTCCCTTGCCCTTCAATTGTTCCCGACTTCAAACAATGGTTGGGCCCTGGATTAGAGACATCCCCCCTACCGGCCCTGCTGAAATGGATCCTCGGGGCAGGAGATGAAGCTCACAGGTGCCTCTCTGATCTCTTGTGTCTACTTCTGTCTGGCCCTCCATGTACCTACCTATAGCTCTGAGCTCTCAGGCCTTGCTGCTCAGGGGCCGAGTGAGTAAAGGGCTGGTGGATAAGGGACAGGGTGTGTATGAACAGCAGAATGTAGACGGGCACGTGAGTGACACGTGACTTTCCCTCCTCCTAACCTTGGTTGACAGATACTCATGGGCATGGGGATGCCAGTTCCATGAGGGCAGGGACCTAGGCTTTCTTGCTCTTTGCTGCAGCCCAGCCTGAGCCTGGCCATGGCAGTGCATCTCTGGCTTTGGCCCTTAGGAAGAGCAACAGTGTGGTGTGTAGTGAATGGGACGTAAGCGTGAGCAGCAGTTTGGAGCAGTGATGAGGAATACCTTGTCTGATGTCAGACTGCCTGGGATTGAATCCTGGCTCTGATCAATTACCAGCAATGAAGTCTTGGAAGAATACTCGACCTCTTAACAATGGAGATTCAGACAAATTACCTACCACGTAGGATTCCGATGAGCACTTTACGGGTTAGAGCATCTGAAGTGTTTAGAACAGTGCCTGGCACGTAGTGGAGACTCACAGTGTGACATGTGGGTTTCCTCTCATAATATATTACTGTGCTTTACATTACTGTAATTTCAGGATATTTCATTAAGTGAGAAAAGTGAGGAGCAGAGAGGACTAGGTGGATAGAGGCCAGGAAAGGGAGAGACTGGTATTTTCCCCTTGTGTATCCTTTTACACCTTTGAATTTTTTTTTATTGAAGTATAATTGCTTTGTGACATTGCCTTAGTTCCTGCAGTACAACAAAGTGAATCACTACATGTATCCATATATCCACTCTCTCCGACCTCCCTCCCACCTGCCTCCAACCCACCCCTCTAGGTCATCATAGAGCACCAAGCTGAGCTGCCTCCCACTAGATATCCGTTTTACACATGGTGGTTGTACCTTTGAATTCTGAATCATGTCTACCTGTTTCTTAGTGTTTGCTGAATGAATAAAGGTTGCCTCCAAAACATCAGTCCTTGAAAAAGCAAGCCCCTACTCTGCCCATGGGAAGGGCCTGGGGGAAGGCTGGACCTCAGAGTGTGGACTCAGTGCTCTCAGCCCTGGGTCTGAATCCCTGGGATGCCCCCTATCCTCCACCCAAAGGTGGGCAAGGTGTATCCATGAGGAATCATCCCAGAGCACGTGGTAAGCCAGAAGGAAGGCTTCCCAGTTTCTAGGACAAGCAGCAGGGGCGGAGGGGGCAGTGGAAAAAGGCTCCTGCTCTCTTCCCTGGCCCCGCCCCCCAACTCTTCAGCCCAGGCTATTCTTAGAACCCAGATAATGCCAGCAGTTGCTGTGGCTCATATCAGCTTCCAGAAACACCCGGCCCTGAGAGGCCCAGCACTGCCCCCCTCCCTGGCACGCTGGCCTCTCTACCAGGTAGGGGGGTCCTGCTCGCTCTGTCCACCGCGTCCTGCAGGCCACACACATTTTGGCCATGGCCGATAGGTAAGAGGACTGGCTGGTGGGCCCCTCCAGGACTTTCCTTGCCAGGCACCTGGGTGGAAGTAGGAAGGGCTGAAGGACTCTCTAGGGTGTGAGCTGACCCCTGGAGGTCACCATCCACCTGACCTATCCCCAGCCTCCAAATTATGCTCAGCATGTGAATGAGAGGGGTGGGGGCTCTGGACCTGGGTGAGCCTGGGGGAGGAGGAGAGAGGAAAGAGCAGCAAGAAGAAAGCCTGGGAGGGTCAGTGTATGGAGGAGGGGAGAAGGGGATAAAAAAGAGGAAACTTGGCAGAAGAGGGTCTGATAGATATGGCTCCAGAGTCAGACTGTTTAGGACTTCCCTGGTGGCCCAGGGATTAAGACTCCGCACTTCCAATGTAGGGGGTGTGGATTCAGTCCCTGGTCAGGGAACCAAGATTGCACATGCTGTGCAAAGTGGCCAAAAAAAAAAAAATTCAGAGTCAGACTGTCCAGCACCACTTACTTGCTATATGAGCTTAAGCAGGTAACTTTTTTTTGTTGGAGCTTCAATTTCCGTCATAAAACTAGCATAATCTTATTCCACTGGATTGTTATGCAGAGGCAAGGAAATAAGGTATGTAAAGAGCTTGGTCTGTGTCTGACATATACACACCCTTTGTAAATGTTTGACAACAGTATCATTGGCCCCATCCAGCAGGCAATGATTCTTTTTCAGCTTTGCATCTGCATGGATGAGGCTGAGCACGTTTTAGGACCACCTCTTCAAATTGTTGCTCTACCATTCACAAGCTAAGTGACCCTGAGGTAGTAACTTAACCTCTCTGAGCCTCGGGGTCCTTCTCTGAAAAATGGATATACAAAGAGTACCTGCCTTAAAATGTTACTGAGGGAAATCAGTGGTCCCCAACCTTTCGGGCACCAGGGACTGGTTTCAAGGAAGACAATTTTTCCATGGACCTTGGAAGGTGGGGATGGTTTGGGGATGATTCTCATAAAGAACGTGCAGCCTAAATCCCTTGGGTGTGCAGTTCACAGTTGAGTTCGCATTCCTATGAGAGTCTAATGCCGTCGCTGATCTGACAGGGCAGAGCTCAGGAGGCAATGTGAGCAATGGGGAGCGACTGTAAATAGAGATGAAGCTTTGCTTGCTCACCCACCACTCACCTCCTCCTGTGGGGCTCAGTTTCTAACAGGCCATGGTCCCACATCGTGGGGTGCTGGGGGCTGGTGACCTCTGCTACAAATGAACCAGAATGCTTAGCCCATGGTAAGAGGTCAACAGTGTGAACACACCAGCCCTGCAGTGATGAGTATGTCGGGGTCGTCTAGTGGGGAGGCCTTGCTGGGTCTTCCACGCTTGGGATAGACTCTGAGATAGTGTCCAGGGCAATCAACATTCTAGAAGAGACATCCTTGTAGGCCTACCACGGAGGTCCCAGAATCTTGTAAGACCACAGACACCCCAAAATCCTGTGCCACAGCCTAGGCCCTCCCTGGGGTCTCAGGATCAGGACAGGCTTGTCCCAGCCTACATCAACTTCCCATTTCATTGCATTCAACAAACAATCTCTGATGCCCCCCAGGTTGGGACTGGTTCTAGTCTTGCTCCTAAGGTCCAGGTATCTGTTTTTGGAGTGGAGAATGAGGGAAGAACTCTCAGAAGACCAGTTAGAGATGGATGGACGGTGGGATGAGGTTGTGGTTATGCCTTTGTGATCATGGTCCATCAACTTGGGGTGAAGGGGTGAAGGGCAGACAGAGGCTCAACGAGTTAGGCTTGGAAGCCAACCCGAATGGTCTACCCTGGGAATCAAACGGTCTACCCTGGAAATCGTGAGGTGTGCAGGGTGACCTTGTGCTCTCTCATATATCAGGGTATACTGCCCACCTCTCTGCGAAGCTAGACTTTGAAGTTTGAAGCTACCTTGAGTTTGAAGCTACCCTTCGGACTCAAGGGTAAGAGGTATACTGCCCACCTCTCTGCGAAGCTAGGCTTTGAAGTTTGAAGCTACCTTGAGTTTGAAGCTACCCTTCAAACTCAAGGGTAAGAGGTCTCCTTTAGGACAGCCTGCAGAGATTTTTTTTAATAGGTTGAAAATGTTGTTATTAAAATGTCTCTATTTTCCTACCTAACACTTGGGGTCTTAAATTTCACTTTTCACTTGAAATTTTTGAGATAATTATATAGTCTCAAGCGTCAATAAGAAATAATACAGGGACTTCCCTGGTGGTCCAGTGGCTAAGGGTCTGTGTTTCTAATGCAGGGGGCCCAGGTTCCATCCCTGGTCAGGGAACTAGATCCCTCATGCCGCAACTAAGAGTCGCATGTCGCAACTAAGTCCCAGCACAGCCAAATAAGTAAATATATATTCTTTAAAACAAAAAAATTTTTTTTCAAAGAGTCAAAAAAGAAATAACAGAGAGAGATCCCCTGTATTGACACTGATACAATCCCCCAAGTTTATTCAGATTTTCCCTGTTTTACACCCTGTGTGTATGTATGTGCATGTACATATATGTATTAAATTCTGTGCAACTCTCTCATCTGTGCAGATTCAAGGATCTACCACCACAGTCAAGATATTCAACAGTTCCAACAACACAAAGGTGCTCCCTTTCATAATCATACCCTCCTCCCTTCCATCCTTAACCCCTGGCAACCTCCTGTGTCACCCATTTCTAAAACTGTCAATTCAGAAATGTTATGTAGGTGTCTTGCTGGGAGATGGTGTACAATCAAATGAAGATGTCTACAAAATGAAAAACCTTTTAAGTACTGATAAATATCACATTAAATGACCAAAAAAAAAAAGAAATGTTATGTAAATTAAATCATACAATGGGTAATCTTTTGATATTGGCTTTTTTTACTCCGCATAATTCCCTGGAGCTTAACCCAAGCTGTTGTTTATATCAATGTACACGCATGCTCGCTTGCTTCAGTCATGTCTGACTCTGACTCTGTGCAACTCAATGGACTGTGGCCCGCCAGGCTCCTCTGTCCATGGGATTCTCCAGGCAAGAATCCTGGAGTGGGTTGCCTTCCGTTCTAAGATAGATCTTTTATAAAAGTGAAGTAAAAATCTTTTATGGAGACATCCTTGGTTGTTCAATGGCTAAGACTTCACACTCCCTATGCGGGGGGCCCAGGTTCGAACCCTGATCTGGGAACTAGATCCCACATGCTGCGACTAAGAGTTTGCATGCCGCAACTAAAGATCCCCCGTGCTGCTACTAAGACCGGGTGCAGCCACATAAACAAAAATAAATATTTTTAAAAGAGAAAGTCTTTTATGAAAGCTGAAGTAAATCCAACTTTCAAAAAGTGGGGGATACTTGTATTAGGATTCAGTCACTCCCGAGTATTTTAGACCCCCGTCCTTAGAGACAAACAGGAGGAGAGTATCTAAGGAGTCCCTGGACCTCATTTAAACTTGCAGACTGTAAACCTGTCTGCTGCCCTTGACCTAGAGACCTTGCCAACTCCTCAGCCTCACCTCAGGTAGCCCCACCCTCCCACTCACTCCTCTACATACCCACCAGCTTCTGAGAGCTTATAAACAACACCAATCTCCTTTCTGCCTCTTCAGGAACTTTCCCTCTGCCATTCCCTTACTTGGAATACTCCCACCCCAAACTAGGGCATGGCTGCCTCCTTCCTGTCCTTTAAGTCTCAGCTCAAATGTCACCTCCTCAAAGAGGCCTCCCTTGATTACACTGGCTAAAGTAGGTCCCTTCTACAAATGTCATCTCTTCCCTCTTGGTATCACATATCTCAGTTTTTAAATTACGCTTACTGGTGCACATGTGCTAAGTCCCTGCAGTCGTGTCCAGTGCTTTGCGACCTCATGGACTGTAGCCCGCCAGGCCCCTCTGTCCATGGGATTCTGTAGGTAAGAATACTGGAGTGGGTTGCCATTTCCACCACCAGGGGATCTTACCTACCCAGGGATCGAACCCACATCTCTTACATCTCCTGCGTTGGCAGGTGGGTTGTTTACCACTAGCGCCACCTAGGAAGCCCACATTTACCTATACTGGTAGGTTGGCTTATTTACCACCTGTCTCTCCCACAAGAGTGGATCCCACTGTGCATCGCCACAGCCAGCACAGGACTTGGCACAGAAGAGGTGCCCATGAGGACCTGCCTAATGGGTCATGTTACTGCGGGAGGTGGGGAATCTGCCTCTTAGGAACTATCTTCCCAGGGGCTTCTCGTTCTGCTCCCCGCTGCCCTCTCCATGCCCAGCTGATACTGTGACTTAGGCTTCTCAACCACCCAAGCCTGGGCAAGCGTCTCCTTTCTTTGCTGTTCCAGGTTTAGCTGAGCCAGGCTAACAATACAGCACAATGTTGAGGAGTTCTGGAGTCAGACTGCGTGAGTGCAAATCCTCAGTTATCCTGTCCCTCTGGTCCTCTGTTCCTCATCTATAAAACAGGAGTAATAACAGTACCTGCTCCACAGGAGGGCTTCCCAGGTGGTGCCATGGTAAAGAATCCACCTGCTAAAGCAGGAGACGCAAGAAGACATGGGTTCCATCTGGGTGGAGGAAATGGCAACCCATTCCAGTATTCTTGCCTGGAAAATTCCATGGACAGAGGAGCCTGGTGGGCTACCGTCCACAGGGTTGAAAAAAAGTCAGAAATGACTGAGCACACAGCACACTGCACAGGAATTAAATGAGACATTACTTATAAAAAGGAAAAGGCGCAATGCCTCACATATAATGTAGTCAATACACAATCCTTACTATTATTTTTATTATCATTATCATCATTCCCAAACTTAGTGAATAAACAAGGAAAATACATACCATCTATACAGAGACCATGAGAAGGTCCTCAAGAAAGGGTCATTCCTAAGATGGTGGGACCCCATTGTCATCCTATACAATTCCCTTCAGGCTTCTCTCCACCTCCCTTCCTTCTTGGTGAAAGTTTGGGGAGATGGAAGGGCAAGACAATACCCCTGCCCTGAGGCAACAGTCCCATCACTGGTTTCAAGGTGACCACTGCCTTCCCCCTCATATACAGAGTTGTCAGTCTCACTCAACACTTCCTAGTTTCAGGGTCTCCCTACAAATAGCCAACAGTCTAGGCCCAGAGCCCTGCCACCCTCTAGCCACAGGCAAAGCCAAAGCTCATCTCCTCATCAAAGAGCTGAATTCATTCTACTTTCATGCCGTCCACTCAATCGTGCAAATATTTACTGAAAAATAAATATTTTTCTATTAATCTGGGAAATCCTAATAAGATACCATTTCACACCCACTTGGCGCTAGTGGTAAAGAACCCGCCTGCCAATGCCGGAGCCATAAGAGATGTGGGTTCAATCCCTGGGTTGGGAATGATCCCCTGGAGGAGGGCATGGCAACCCACTCCAGTATTCTTGCCTGGAGAATCCCATGGACAGAGAAACCTGGTGGGCTACAGTCCATAGGGTCTCAAAGAGTTGGACATGACTGAAGCAACTTAGTATGCACGCACGCACACAGCCTGACAAAATCAAAAACGCCTGACAAGAGTGAGTCTTGGTGAGGATGCTGTATAAGGGCAATTCTAATACATCA
Source organism: Bos mutus (assembly GCF_027580195.1). NCBI lineage: Eukaryota > Metazoa > Chordata > Mammalia > Artiodactyla > Bovidae > Bos > Bos mutus. The sequence continues at coordinate 48,598,269 of NC_091629.1, read as the reverse complement.
TTGGCAGGAATACATATTTGTAAAACCACGTAGGAGAGTAACTTTGTATTATCTAGTAAAGCTGAATATGCCCATGACCGTCAACATATTGCTCAAGGAGGCACATGTTAGACTATTTTATCATTTGTGATAGCAAAATACTAGAGACAACTGGAAGGATCATTCATAGGACAAAAGGTAAATAAAATGTGATATTTTTATGCAACGAAACCTGTAGAACAGTGAAAACTAATGAACTGATCACTCTTACCAATATGATGACTCTCCCAACGTAAGACTGAATGAGAAAAATCAAGTTGCATAAGAACACGTATGTTATTTAAAGTCCAAAAAACAGGAAGAACAGACTCATTTATTTTTTACAAACACACACCGAGTAAAAGGACTAAATGCATATGACCAACCTCATACCATATACAAAAATTAACTAAAAATGAATCAAATGATTGAAGAGCAAAAACTATAAATCTCACAGGAAAAGACATAGGTGTAAAGTCTCAGGTCTTCATGATTTTGTGATTAAACTTTTTAATAATTTTATTGATTGATTCTTGGTTGTGCTGGGTTTTCATTGCTATGTGGGCTTCTCTGGAGTTACAGAGAGCAGGTGCTACTCTCTAGCTGCAGAGCACAGGCTTCTTGCTGCAGTAGCTTCTCTTGCTTCAGAAAACTGGCTCTAGGTCTTCATGATTTGAGATTAAGCAATGGTTTCATAGACATGACACTCAACACAAGCAACCAAAGAAGAAATAGATGAATTAGAGTTCATCAAAATTTAAAACATTTGTGCTCCAAAGAACACCATCAAGAAGCCAGAAAGGAAACTGTCAGAATGGGAGAAGCTATTTACAAATCATATACCTGGTATAAGAGTGTATATATATATATATATATATATATATATAAAAATAAGATATATTACATATATCATAAGAGTCTGGTATCCAGAATATATAAACAATTCTTAAAACAGCAATATTCTCTGCCCTTAAAATGGGTAGAAGGCTTTAACAGTCATTTCTCCAAGGAAGATATACAAATGGCCAATAAGCACATGAAAACATGCTCAATACCTTCTCCAGGGAATCTTTCTGACCCAGGGATTGAACCCACGTTACCCCCACAGCAGAGTCTTTACCATCTGAGCTACCAGGGAAGCCCCAAGAATACTGGTGTGGGTAGCCATTCCCTTTTCCAGAGAATCTTCTCAACCCAGGGATTGAACCTGGATCTCCCACATTGCAGGCAGATTCTTTACTGTCTGAGCCTCCAGGGAAACTTAGTTATTAGGGAAATATAAATTGAAATGACAATGAGATACTACTTCATACCCATTAGGATTGTCATCATCAGACTGACAAGTGGTGGTGAGGATATAAAAATTAAAACTCTCGTACATTGTTGGTGGGGATGTAAAATAGTGCAGCCACTTTAGAGACAGTGGCAGTTCCTCAAAAAGTAAAACAGTTACCATGTGACCGAGCGAATCCACTTACATACCCAAGAGAACTGAAAATATACACAAAAATTGGTTCATAGCAGCACTATTTATAATAGCAAAAAGCAGAAACAACCCAAATTTCCACCAACTGATGGATAATTCACCTGCCTGCCTGCTGTATTCACACAATGGAATACCATTCAGGCAAAAACGGAATGAAATATTGATTCGTACTACGACACGGATGAACCTTGAAAACATTATGATAAATGTAAGAAGCCATACACAAGGGGCCACGTACAGGATTTCACTTACATTCAGTGTCCAGAATATGCAAATGCATAGAGACAGAATGCAGGTTAGTGATTGCCAAGGGCTGAAGAGAGGGAAGAATGGGGGGAGTCACTGATAATGAGTATAGGGATCCTTTTAGGGGTGAAATTGTTCTGGAATTAGACAGTGATGATAGATGGAGTCTTGTGAATACACTAAAAGTCACTAAACTGTAAAACTTAAAAAGGTTGAATTTTATGGTATATGAATTAAATCTCAATAAAAAATGGCATAGAATAACAAACAACAAATTCTGGAGACTCTTAACTTTGCCGGGGGTGGGGTGGGGCAGTTTAAAGGGACACACAGGGGCCTTCAGCTACATTAGCAGTTTTTGGGTGGTGGGTATATGGTGGGTATTTATACTTTTCTCAATACTTTCATAATAAATAAAATTTAAAAGCATTTACTGAGTGTCAACAATACCAGATACCTGGCTGGTATAGTTTAGTCGCTAAGTCATGTCCGACTCTTTGTGACTCCATGGACTGTAGCCCGCCAGGCTCCTCTGTCGGTGGGATTCTCCAGGCAAGACTACTGGAGTGGGTTACCATTTCTGTGGATCTTCCCAACCCAGGGATTGGACCCACGTCTCCTGCATTGCAGGCTGATTCTTTAACGCTGAGCCACCTGGGAAGCTCCCCTGGGTGGTATAATAATGGGTAAAATCAGATCTCACCCTGCCCTACAGGAAGTCCCATAAGGATAAGTAGTAAGTGGAAAAAAGGGACTGTCAGAGAGTAAGTCATCACTTCTTCCTGGGCTTCTGCTTCCTCTGGGATGAAATGAGAGCTGGACTAGAAGCTTGTGAGTAGAAAGTCTCTGAGGATCCTAGGTGCTGAGGAGTGTGTCTCCCCTTTATCAGCCTACAGCTTTAAGAATTCATCACACACCATGAGCACACAGGCCCTGGCATCAGTCCTGATGCCATCAAGTATCCCAAGTGGTCCTAAGGCAAAGCCCAGCTGAGTCTGTTTCTTCTCAGCAAAATGGGAACAGTGACTTCTCCCTCCTAGGATTCCTGGGGCATGTAAATGAGATAACACATATAAAGTGTCTGGGACGGGCCTGGCACACAGTAAATCCTCAACACATGAAGTCCTCCCTTTGATTCCCAAGGCATTTCCTGAGCAGCACTGCTGGGCCAGGCTTGTGCTAGGGGCTGGAAGACAGAGGAATTCTACTCTGAATGGCCAAGCAGTGGCCCCCAGCCAGGTAGAGAGACAGCCTCATAATTCCAGGCAAAGTGATGCCATTGCTAAAAAGAGACAGCGGCCACGTGCACAAATGCAGACCTTGGGACAACACAGATGTCCCAGTCAAGAGGCCCAGTCTAGGCTTGGCCAGAGGCCCTCAAGGGTGAACGGCAACATACAAATTCAAAAGACTGGCCTCCATTCACACAGCAGTGTAGCCATTCTTCTCTTTTTCAACCTTGTTCAGACTCAACTGTTCCCACAAACCCTAAGAACAGAGTTTGCAATGGATTCAGAAGTCAGCTTTGTGAAGCCTGAGCTCATGGCACACCCCGAGGTGCACGTGTAGGGGCACAGTGGCGAAGAGGGTGAAGCTCCATGATCTTCGGCAAGTCAGGGCATCTCTTCAAGCCTCCAAGTCCCCAGCTGTAAAATGGATATGATAACAGTCCGCACCTCCAAGGGTTGTGGTGAAAGTGAGATAGCAACTGCAAAGCCATCACCCAAGTACCAGCCCTTAACAAGCAGATCAAATAAAGATTAGCTATTATTAGAAAAAAAAAAAAAAGGGAAATGAGGGGATCCAGAGAGGTGAAAAGCCTTGCTCACAGTCACACTGGTAATTCGTGGAGTCAGGATTTGAACTCGTGTCAGAGACATCGAAGGACTTGGGGCATCATAAACTCTGTCTGCTCCAAAATCTTCAGCAGGTTCCCTGTTGTTCACTAAAGGGAATCTATCCCTGCCATTGGGTGAGGAACCAGCAAAGGCATGAGGCCAGAAAGACCTTGGGCAAGTTCCCTAATTCTGGCTTCCTTGATCTGGGATACCTGAGTCAGCCCAGAGAGGTCTTTGAACTCCTCCCCACGGTCTGCAAAACGTTTACATCTAATGGAGATTCTCAAAGGAGTCTATGGCCTCAAAAGTAACAAACCACAGACTCAACCTCACTTTGTGTTTTTCTTATCCATCTAAAGGAGATACAGTACCCACCTGGAAAGGCTGGGAGGGGATCAAATGAGACAGCTTATGAGAAGCACCTGAAACATCCCATGATTTAACCTAATCTTGGTTTCCCTCCCTTATCTACTATTCCAGGTGCTGAGACTAAAGTGGTGAACAAGACAGATACTGCCCCTATTTTCATGGAGCTCACTTTTGAGTGGAGGGAAACCCCGAACATTAATAATTTCAGTTACTAGGAAGTGCTATGCAGAAAATACACAGGAAAATGTGATACAGGCTGATCAGATGGGGATGTCACCTGAGGAGGAAATATCTGAACAAAAAGGAGCCACTTATGCCAAGACTTATGGGGAAAAGCAGAGGTTGGATGGCATCACCGACTCAACGGACGTGAGTTTGAGTAAACTTCGGGAGCTGGTGATGGACAGGGAGGCCTGGCATGCTGCAGTCCATGGGGTCGCAGAGAGTCAGACACGACTTAACGACTGAACGATAACAAGGGGAAAAATCACCTGGGCAGAGGGAGCAAGAAAGGCAAAAGCTCGCTGAAAAGATCCATGGCCAAGAGCCCCTCACTCCCAGTCTCACCACAAACTGGGATTTCTTGAACAAGTCACATAACTTCTGAGGCTCAGCTGCTACATCTAAAAAATGGGAATGAAGATACCTTATCTACCACAATGTGAGAGAACTCAACCAAAGAGGTGTTAAGGTCTGGGATACTCTCCAAATCTCACCAATAGGCACCCGATACATATCATTTGGCACTCAACTTGAAAGAGGAGAACCTGAACCGAGAATGCTGGGTCACGGTTTTTTATTTTTAATTTCACGCTGCACTAGAAATAGATTCCTTTGTTCCTTGTTAACACAGGATTTTTCCTGGCACCTGGGTTTTATTATAGTAACTGCTGCTTCAGTCTCTTAGGTACAAAAGCAGGCAAAACAGTGAAACCACTGTTCTGACAACCAGCAGACCACCTCTCCCTTCCTTCCCACCGACAAAACTGGAAAGCTGTGTGTCCTGTAGATAGAGCATGTACATACTTTGTTTAAGGAGTTGGAACCATCCTGTCCCCTGGATTGGGCCACTGATTTCTCATCAGTCATAGTTCTCTCTCCTAAATATCTCTTTCGTCTGTCCCCATCTCTCCATCTTCTCAGGCCTGCCTCATCATCTCATACTTTAACTCCCTCTGAGTTCTCTCTCTGGCCTTGGTCTCTGCACTTACAAACCATCAGCCATGCTGTTGCTGCTGCTGCTGCTAAATTGCTTCAGTCGTGTCCGACTCTGTGCGACCCCATAGACGGCAGCCCACCAGGCTCCCCCATCCCTGGGATTCTCCAGGCAAGAATACTGGAGTGGGGTGCCATTGCCTTCTCCGCAGCCATGCTGTTACCAGTATTTTATACACCACATCTCTCTCTTGCTTTAATATCTTTAGATAACTCATTGCACAAATGCTAAACTTCTTAACCTAGCATCCAAGGCTTCCTCTCCAAGAATGAGTTCCTAAGGGGCTGCTCCAACCCCCCAGTGTCTACACCAGACTCCTCCTTGTCTCCAAAACAAAACTAGCCACATTCATTATTTGCATTTTTTGTTTCTGCTCCGGCTATTTGGTACACTGTCCCCATCCCTGCCTCTCACCTCCACCCCTACTTCCTTCACTGCTTACATATTCCTACCCATCCTTCAAGACCCTGGAAGGCTTCCCTACTTCCCCAGAAAAAAGAGTTTACCTATCTACCTTTAATAATCAGATGTAAAAAGAGGGGCTCTGTCTTTCTCATGGTTAATTCTCCAGAGCCTGCTGCTGCTGCTGCTAAGTTGCTTCAGTCGTTTCCGACTCTGTGCGACCCCAGAGACGGCAGCCCATCAGGCTCCACTGTCCCTGGGATTCTCCAGGCAAGAACACTGGAGAGGGTTGCCATTTCCTTCTCCAATGCATGAAAGTGAAAGTGAAGTTGTTCAGTCATGTCCGACTCTTAGCGACCCCACGGACTGCAGCCTACCAGGCTCCTCCGTCCATGGGATTTTCCAGGCAAGAGTACTAGAGTGCGGTGCCATTGCCTTCTCCGTCTCCAGAGCCTAGATGGATAAATTCAGTTTAATTAAATTTCATATCAGGTGCTTCAGACTGAGACGAACCTATCACAACCCAGAAGGAACAGTTAAAGGAACTGGGGCGCTGCCAAGGGGTGAGGAAGGATAGGGATCAAAAATCTGCATTAAAAAAAAAAAAAAAACTGCAGAAGATTCTGGTGTCAGTGATATCGGACATTTTGTGAAGCACTGGATCACCCTCAAAGTTCCTAACTTTAAAACTACAGGAAAGGGGACCACGGAGGAAAAAAAAAACTACAGGAAAAATGAGAAACTACTTTGCTTCTGCCATTAAGGCTTTTCCTGAAGCTGCCCCATGGCTGGAGAAATCGGGTCTTGTTTTCTGGGACCCAGTTAAGTAGAAAACAGAAGCCTGGGTTCCAACACTGGCTCAGCCTTCAACATGTTCTGGGGACCCTGTGCGGGTCTCTGTCTCTCTCTGGTCTCTATGACCACACCTACCACAATCAACTGTGTGTCCCCTAGGTAGTGACTGTCCCATTTTGGCTACCGGGTTCCCCCATCTTGCATCGGACATCGTCAGCTCTGACGCCCTCCGTGCTCTGCACTCCGTCCTTCCCAAGGTCCCATTCCCCTGGGTCCAGCCACGGACTGTCCCCTCCCAGACGCCGTCCAGCTCCGCAAGCACTAGCCTCGTTCCCCGCCCTGCTCTTTAAGCCCTGCCAGGTCGGTCCGCGCAAGCGCGTTGGGTCTCCTCGAGGCCCCGCCCCCTGAAGCTCGGGTAAAGGCGTCGGAGGCCAGAGTAAGGAACGCGGCTGGACGACGGAAGAGTAGGTTGGGGCACAGCAACGGCGGCCCGCAAGGGTCACGTTTCTTCGGGAGGAAGGACACGCGGGAGGGGTCTGGTCAGCGATCGGAACCCCGGTGGCCGGGAGATGTTGCCGCTCACACCCATGGCAGGGACCTGGAAACTGCTGTCCAGTGAGGGGGAGGGGCTGGTGCTTCTTGATTCCAGATTCCCCAGATCTGACTCCAGATCGGGCTGGTGTCGGGGACTCGATGCCGGTGAGACTAGAGCCGGAGTTGTTGGGGGTTTAGAACTACTTTGCCCCGACTGAGAGCAAGCGGGCCCAGGAGGTAGAGCAAGCCTGGGCAAGAGACCGTGTTGTTGGCCCCGGCTTCCCGCAAGTATTGACCTGGCCCTTGGCTTAAAGTCTGACCGGGTTTTCTTGCGGGCGTGTTAAAGCTTTCGGTGATCGGGCTCCAGCTTCTCATTCATTCACCATTCATTCATTTAACACCCATCGAATTCAGTAGTAGGGGCTGGAGCTACAGAAGTGATCAAGACCCCTATTCCTTACCGTACTGGGAAAATTAATGAGCTGTAGAAGGAAGCCCCGGGCGGGGAATAGGGACAGCTTCTGAAACTTAAGTCGTGAACGCTGGTCGGGAGGGGTGGGGATTGTCCCAAAGAAACAAATGCCAAGGCCTGGAAGCGGGAGAGAAGCTGGTGTGTCCTGAAGATACATCACTCCGAACCTGTTCAGTGCTTAGGGGAGAGATGGCGGTCTTTGGAATTAGGTTGCTAACAGTGGAAAGAAATCAAGGAGTACAATATACTTAGAATCCACAGGATTGGGGCAGAAAGGGTGTAGGCAAGAAGTATATACAAGGCTTGGGTGCCTAGGGAAAGACTACCCACTCCATTTCTCTGGCCTGAGAATTCCATGGGCTGTATAGTCGCAAAGAGTCCAATGCGACTGAGCGACTTTCACTTTGGGTGCCTGGGTGGGGTTCATCAAGAGCGGGAGCAGATTTATGGCAGACAATACATTCTATTCTGGTTCTATGGAGACTGTCAGTAAGCAGTTGGATATTCTCCTTTGAAGGTCAGGAAAAGCACTATAGTGAAGTTACAGATTTGATGTCATCAACAAAACAAAGCCACAAGAAGGGTTGAGACTGTAGAATGAGAAAGGGCCCGGTCAGTACTTTTCATAGTAATTATTTTTGTCTCATCTTTCTTTGCATCCTGAGTCCGGGTCCTGGCATTAAATGCCAGTCAGTGTTTACCAGCTAAACAAAAGGCCAACAGCAGGCAGAGATTGGAATCCCAGAGCTGTGAAGAAATGGGGGCTACTGGAGGGTTCCATTGCTCTAAAGTCAGAGTCACAGGTGCTAGTCTTGGCTTCGCCACAAGGCTGCTGCGTTACCTCTGACAAGTATTCTCACTGTAAAATGGGTACAGCCAGAAAAGAAGCTCCCACATATAAAACTCCGAACACTGCTAAGGCACTGCACACAGATTTTTTTTTTCATTTAATCGACACACTGTCCTTATTTATAAAAGAAGGAATTATTATGGCTTCGAACCCATCTGACTGACCCCAGAGTTTCGTTCTCTCCTATGACTGCCCTTATCTGTGTCTCACCTGAGAGGACCCTTTTGAAATCACGTGCTCATTCTTTCAATGCATTGTGCTGAGGCCCACAGACTTTCATGATTGGTTTAACACCAGTTCTGTCATGGGGAATGGGGGATGGAGCCAAATATGATGGAGGTCATTCTCCAGCTCTCTTCCTGTGACCACTGAGCTGAGCAGCCGTGTTCTGTCCACAATTTTTCTTTCCGATCTTCTTAAACCCCTGGGCCTGCTGCAAAGTCAGTGAGTGTCAAAGTGTGAGTTGGTTCACCCGATGTGTCTGTGGCAGCCAGTGGGACTCCTATTACACTGGGAACTTGGGTTTCAGTTATTCCTATCCTGCTAATATGACTTCTCAGAAATGTTTTCTGTGTTTGGTTCTGCGATGATAGATGTCCATACAAAGAATGTCATCATTTCCTGCTAGTGGTTTTGCCTCTGGTTAGTATGAGGGAGGGGTTCACTTTATTTGCATTTAATAGTATTCCGAAGAGGACTCCTTTCCCCCACTCTTGCATAATTTATTTGAAACCTGCCTACGTGGGTTGTTGAAGCTAGAAGGGGAATTAACAATATGTTGCAGTGGTTCCCATTCCAGGAATATTTATTTTAAAAAGAGAGCTTCAGCTCTTCCCTCCGCTTAGACCTCTTGAATCAGAATCTCTAGCAGGGCCTCGGATCTGTATTCTTTTCCAAACTCTGTATTCAGCCGGTTTGGAAACCATGGCCTAGTTCAGACCCCTTATTTCACAGGTAGAGAAGCTGCAGTTCTGGGAAGAGAAAGAACTTGTCCCATTCATATATGACATTAGCGCCTCTCTCTCCAATGAAAAGCATTGGGCTGGGAGTTCAGAGACCTGGGTTCAAGTCCAGGTCTTGCTAGTCATTATCTTGAGCAAGTCACTTCATCTCTCTGAGCCTCCACTTCCTTACTGGGAGAATAATGCTGTCATTGTATTAGGACTCAAAAGAGAGACTGTCAATGGAAATGCTTTGTCAGACTTTCCATTTTGCACTCATGGAAGTTGTTCAGAGCTGCCAGCCAATGTTCTCTTCCCTGTACCACACTGCCAGTTGCTGGGCCCCAGGCCATCTGTCACTAAGCCCTCCTCTCTCCTTCTGTTGTAGGTTGGGATGGCCACCGGCTGGGGGAGCCTCTTGCAGGATGAACAGCAGCTGGAGGAGCTAGCAAGGCAGGCTGTGGACCGGGCTCTGGCTGAGGGTGTGTTGCTGAGGACCTCACAGGCACCCAGCTCCTCTCATGTAAGCCTCTGACCCCTCTTCTCAGCACTGACCACACAGCTTAGATCCTACAAGGCCCCTGCTAGGCTGGAGGCAGTTCCTTTGGACTTAAAGCCCACATCTCTTTTGCTTTATTTATTTATTTTTTTTCCAGTAGCTTCAATTTATCTCTATAAGAGATAAATTTATCTTATCTTGAAGTGAAGTGAAGTGAAGTTGCTCAGTCGTGTCCGACTCTTTGCCACCCCGTGGACTGTAGCCTACCAGGCTCCTCCCTCCATGGGATTCTCCAGGCAAGCGTACTGGAGTGGGTTGCCATTCCCTTTTCCAGGGGATCTTCCTGACCCAGGGATCGAACTCCGGTCTCCCACATTCCAGGCAGACGCTTTAACCTCTGAGCCACCAGGGAAGCCCTGGTCTTATCTTAATTTATCTTAATTTTATCTCTTAAATTTATCTCAATCTCTATAAAATTTCGGAGAAGGCAATTGCAAGCCACTCCAGTACTCTTGCCTGGAAAATCCCATGGATGGAGGAGCCTGGTGGGCTGCAGTCCATGGGGTTGCTACGAGTCGGACGCGACTAAGCGACTTCACTTTCACTTTTCACTTTCACACAGTGGAGAAGGCAATGGCAACCTACTCCGGTGTTCTTGCCTGGAGAATCCCGGGGACCGCAGAGCCTGGTGGGCTGCCGTCTATGGGGTCGCACAGAGTCGGACACGACTGAAGCGACTTAGCAGCAGCAGCTATAAAATTTATCTCTAAATTTATCTCTGTAATATTAAAAAGCATCATGCTTTAAGCTGAGTAATCAACTTTAAGTCTAAAGAGCTTAAACTGTGACTTAGGCAAGTTACTTAGCCTCTCTCAGCTACAGTTTCTTCAAATATAAAAAAGAGATAATAATGGGGCCTACCTTATGGAGTTGGTAAGAGAATTAGAAGGTAATTCACATGAAGCACCTTGTCCAGTAAACTTATTTTTTAAGATCCCCTAGTCATACTACCTTCCCTGTAATTGGTTTGTGGTATATCCTTCCAGGTTTTCCTCTGTGCATTTATATACATATATAAGTATATAAAGAAGGGCTTCCCAGGTGGCACTAGTGGTAAAGAACCCGCCTGCCAATCCTGGAGACACAGAAGATGCAGGTTCGATCCCTGGATCGGGTAGATCCCCTGGAGGAGAGCATGGCAACCCCCTCTAGTATTCCTGCCTGGAGAATCCCGTGGACAGTCAATAGTGTCACAAAGAGTTGGACACAACTAAGGAGACTTAGCATGCACATATATAAATAAATGCAGTTGACCATTGGATTAGAGGATTAGAGGTGTCTGCCCTCTGCACAGTTGAAGATATGCATGTAACTTACAGTCGGCCCTCCATATACATGGTTCCTCTGTATCAGAGGTTCAGCATTCACAGATTCAACCAACCTTAGATCATGTAGTACTGTAATATTTACTGTGGAAAAAAATTATGTATCAGTGGACTTGTGCAATTCAAACCCATTGTTGTTCACGGGTCAACTATATATAGTTTTTAAGAAACAAGCTGGATCACGTATATTATTCTATGAGGTATATGTTTGTTTTTCATTTAGCAATCTGCCTTAGAACTCTTTCCAACTGCCTTCATTCTGATGCATAGCATTCCAAGTGTGAATGGATCACAGTTTAACTTTATGGATGGCTATTTTGGTGATTTCTCATGTTTTATGATTCCATAAAGCCCTACAGGGAACAATCACATGCGTGCCTGTTTGGGCACCTGTATGAATGTTTCTCTAGGGTTGATACATAAAAGTAGAACTGCTTATTCTAAACCACATCTTAAAACAAACAAACAAAAAAAATCTCATCCCTTTAAAAAGAATTTGTTTTGTGACCAGGTAAGACATTTTCGGAGAAGAAAATGGCACCCCATTCCAGTACTCTTGCCTGGAAAATCCGTGGATGGAGGAGACTGGTAGGCTGCAGTCTATGGGGTCGCTAAGAGTCAGACACGACTGAGCGACTTCACTTTCACTTTTTACTTTCATGCATTGGAGAAGGAAATGGCAACCCACTCCAGTGTTCTTGCCTGGAGAATCCCAGGCACAGGGAAGCCTGGTGGGCTGCCGTCTATGGGGTCGCACAGAGTCGGACACGACTGAAGCAACTTAGCACAGCAGCAAGACATTTTCATGGTTTGAAACTCAAAAGGTGCAAGAGTTTACAGTTCAGTCCTCCCTTCCACATTCCCTAACCACCCAGTTCTCCTGCTCTAAAGGCAACCTGTGTTTCAGCATTCTTGTTTATTCTTTATTACCTTACTCTTAACAAGAAAATATGTATGTATTCCTTTTTCCCATTTTTTTACACAAAGAAGTGTGTTAGACAAACTTCTGTGACTTAACACATACCTTATAATTATCCCCATTAGTGGCTAAAAAGTTGCCACCATCTTTTTTTTTTTGCCAAGCCACATCTCTTTTTGTCTCTGTGTGCCCAGAACCTAGTTAAGGGCCTGGTGGAGAGTCCAAACTTAATAACTGGTTTGAGGCCCAAGTGAATGAGAATGACTGTCACCTAAGGCAGACTGATACTGTAAACGTTCTGCCTCTGGCTTTAGGATTATAATTCTCTTTGAATTAGTGTTTTCATTCCCATCAGATATATAGCCAGGAGTAGAACTGCTCGATCATACAGTAGTTCTATTTTTAGCTTTTCATACTTGGCTGAAACAATTTACATTCCCACCAACAGTGTTTGAGGGTTCCTTTTTCTCCACATCCTCTCCAAAATTTGTTACTTTTTTAGTCTTTTTGATGATAGCCGTTCTGACAGGTGTGAAGTGATATCTCATTGTAGTTTTGATTTGCATTTCTCTCATTAGCGATCTTGAGCATCTTTTCATGTACTTGTTAGCCATCTGTATGTCTTCTTTGGAGAAATGTCTATTCAGGTCTTCTGCCCATTTTTTGATTGGTTGTTTGGTTTTTGATATTTAGCTGTATGAGCTGTGTGTAAATTTTAGATATTAACCCCTTGTCAGTCATATCATTTACAAATATTTTCTCCTTTTGTGTAGGTTGTCTTTTCATTTTGTCTTATGTCAAAAGTGTTCCACCTATGTTCCCTTCTAGGAGTTTTTTTTGTCTTTTTAAAAAATAATTTTATTTATTTATGGCTGGGCTGGGTCTTCACTGGTTCACAACAGTTTTCCGTAGTTTCAGAGAGTGGGGGCGACTCTTTGTTGCAGGCCCTAGAGCACACAGATTTCAGCCGTTTGGCACACAGGCTTAGTTGCTCCGCAGCACGTGGACTCTTCCTGGACTGAGGATCAAACCCATGTCCTCTGCGTTGGCAGGCAGATTCTTACCTACTGCACCACCTGGGAAGTCCTCTTCTAGGAATTTGATGGTTTCAGGGCTTATATTTAGGTCTTTAAACCATTTTGAGTTTATTTTTGAATATGGTCTGAGGGAATGGTCTAATCTCATTGTTTTACATTTGGCTATCCAGCTTTCCCAGTACCGTTTTCTGTAGACACCATCTTTACCCACTGTGTGTTCCTATTTCCTTTGTTGTAGATTAACTGGTCGTAGGCGCATGGGTTTACTTCTGGGCTCTCTGTTTCTGTCCCATTGATCTATATGTCTGTTAGATTAACTGGTCGTAGGCGCATGGGTTTACTTATGGGCTCTCTGTTTCTGTCCCATTGATCTATATGTCTGTTAGATTAACTGGTCGTAGGCGCGTGGGTTTACTTATGGGCTCTCTGTTTCTGTCCCATTGATCTATATGTCTGTTAGATTAACTGGTCGTAGGCGCGTGGGTTTACTTATGGGCTCTCTGTTTCTGTCCCATTGATCTATATGTCTGTTAGATTAACTGATCGTAGGTGCATGGGTTTACTTCTGGGCTCTGTGTTTCTGCTCCATTGATCTATATGTCTGTCTGTCTGCCAGCACCACACTGTTTTGATTACTCTAGCTTTGTAGTATAGTCTGAAGTCTGAGAGAATTATGCCTCTAACTTTGTTCTTTTATTTTCAGGGTTGCTTTGCAATTCAGGGTCTTTTATGGTTCCATATAAATTTTAGGATTATTAGTTCTAGTTCTGTGAAAAATATGGTTGTTTTGATAGGAATTACATTAAATCTATAGGTTGCTTTGGACAGTATGGCCATTTTAACAATATTAATTCTTCCAATCTAAGAGGACGGGATATCTTTCCATTTCTTTGAATCATCTTCTATTTCCTTCATTAATGTTTCTAGAATGTATATTCCTGGATGTTTATTGAAGCATCTATTTGTAATGGAGGGGAAGAGAAGGAAACCACCTTGATGTTCATACTAGAAGGCTAGATTCAATAAATTATGGTTTATACAAAGAATTGAATACTATACAGCCACTGAAAATAGTGAAAGTGTTCTATTTGAATGTATTTGGAAATGTCTCAAAATATTTAAAAGCAAAGGACACAACAATGTACATATTATATGCTTTTGCATGTGTTAAAAAAAGAGAAAATATGTATGTATACATACACATTAGTCTAGAAGGGTATGTGAGACACTGCTGCTGCTGTTGCTAAGTCACGTCAGTCGTGTCCGACTCTGTGCGATCCCATAGATGGCAGGTCACCAGGCTCCCCTGTCCTTGGGATTCTCCAGGCAAGAACACTGGAGTGGGTTGCCATTTCCTTCTCAGTGCATGAAAGTGAAAAGTGAAAGTGAAGTCGCTCAGTCGTGTCTGACTCTGTGGACTGCCGCACCAGGCTCCTCCGTCCATGGGATTTTCCAGGCAAGAGTACTGGAGTGGGGTGCATTAGTATATCATTTTTCATGGGGTGGCAAAGAATCAGACATGACTGAGCATGCAGGCATGATCATGAATGCATGAGTATACCATGGGGAGGAGAACTGGGTCATTGGGAACAGGGTGAGAGTGAGACATGCTTTTCACTATGTCTTTTGAATTTATATTATGTGTTTGTATTATCTATTCAAAATAATACTTTTAAAATAAATTTATAAATGGCAACTTCAAACACTGTTAACTTATACTACCATAATGACAAACTGATACTAACTCATAGGTTAGACTCAGTAATGCTTCATAATATAATATAAGCACAAAGTCATAATATAAGTCACAAAGTCATCTTCTCTTTCCCAAGTTATAATTCATTTGTTGTTGGAAATCTCAGAATGTATTATCCCCTTCTAAAAATAGTATTCTAGGTGGTATTTGGGTTTCCTGACTCTGCCAAAGTCCAGAGAACTCAAAATGCAGCTGAATGAATTCCAGGCCTGGCAACCTGGGTCACCATCTCCAGCAGTGGGGGGAAACCATCCCTGGCTTCTCCTCTGGGGGCCAGAGTCCACTTCTGCTACAGTGGTACCTGTGGGACTCTCTCTCTCCCTCAACCAGAAGGCAAGGGGACTGTCTCGGATGTGAACCCACCAGGAGAAGTGTGTGGGTGTGGGTGTGGGTGTGGGAGTGGTAGTTGTTTATAATCATCATGGTTCACATCCCAGTTTCACTTAATAACCTTGTATAATTTTGGTCATGTTACTTAACCTCTCTGAGACTTAGTTCCCTTATCTGTTTAGTAGGTATAGATAATAATAGTATCTTTCTCAAAAGGTTAGATGATGAATCCATGTAAAGTATTTAAAACAGTACTGAGCATACAGTCAATGCTCAATAATTTTTTGGCTTATTTGTCTAGACTTTGTAATTTTTTATCTGTTTACATTAAAAAAAATCAGAAGTGATTGGTCAAAAACAAAGTCTAGAAGTTCTCTTACTTCCCACTCCTCATCCTGTTCTCCCTCCCTTCTCAGAGGTAACCAGTGTTCTGTAGTTTGTGTGTTTTCAGTAATATGGGGCACACTTTCCATGGGGTTGTGTTTGCAGGAAGACAACACATTCACAGGCGTTCTACCCATGCCCACTCTCTCTCCTTGATCAGGTGGTGAGCTATGCTCCATTCACACTCTTCCCTTCACCGGTCCCAAGTGCCCTGCTGGAGCAGGCCTATGCTGTGCAGGCGGACTTCAACCTCCTGGTGGATGCGGTCAGCCAAAACGCTGTCTTTCTGGAGCAGACTCTCTCCAGGTACGGAGGGGAGTGGGGGAGAGAGGGGGTGGGGTGGGCAGGAGATGCTAGAGCTAAGGGACTGGAAGACTGGGACTCATGAGGTATGACCTGGGCAAGTGACTTTGTGGTGAGGGACAGGTACTCCCCAAGAGATAGAAAAATTAATGGAATAGAAGTCAGGAGAGCTGGCTTCTAACCCTGGCTCTACCACTTGCTTATATGGTCTCAAACAAGTCCCTTTCTTTCTCTGGGCCTCAATTTCTTCATCTGTAAAATGGGGAAGTGAAAGTTGCTTAACCATTTCTGACTCTTTGTGACCCCATTGATTGTATAGTCCATGGAATTCTCTAGGCCAGAATACTGGAGTGGATAGCCTATCCCTTCTCCAGCAGATCTTCCCGACCCAGGAATTGAACCGGGGTCTCCTGTGTTGCAGGCAGATTGTTCACCAACTGAGCTATAAGGGAGGTTGGCCTAAATCTAAGATCCATAACAATGCTGACATTCTGTGAGTCTCTGACCTGTGACCTGCCCCCTGCTTTGAAGACTGAAATTTCCATTTGGAATTAGAGAAGGTCAGGGCTCTCCAGGTGGCACTAGTGGTAAAGATCCTGCCTGCCAATGCAGGTAGACATAACAGACTCGAGTTTGATCCCTGGGTTGGGAAGATCTCCTGGAGGAGGGCATGGCAACCCACTCCAGTATTCTTGCCTGGAGAATCCCATGGACAGAGGAGCCTGGCGGGCTGCGGTCCATAGGTCGCAGAGTCAGATGCAACTTAGCACGCATGCATGCAGCCTAGTTTTAGAGAAAATAGAGGGCAGGAGGAGTTATTGGGTTTAAAGTCAGATTTTTTACTCAACTTAAGTAGTGGCTGTTTCTTGTCACCTCAGGCCTCTCATTCTGGATGAGATGGGGTGCAAACTGGGCCATGCTCAGTTCATGAGGATACAGAACCCCTGAAATGGCTCATTCCATCCACCCCTCTTTGTCTCTTCTCCCTTAACTTCTTTTTTCCCTTGAGGCCCTGGGGCAATGGACATTTATTTTAGAATGAAATTAGAATTATATGTGTATGTGTGTAGATAGAGAATACACATATATACATGCACATAAATATAATTGTATGTCTGATTAATTTATCAAAAAACTTTATTTTGTTAAACACAAAATCTTTTAAAAATGTGCAATTTGGTGTGATGGTGAATAGGAAAAGGGTTCATAAAGGTAAGAAGTTTAGAAACCATTAAAGTGAAGTGAAATGAAAGTCGCTCAGTCGTGTCCAACTCCTTGCAACCCCATGGAATAGTCCATGGAATTCTCCAGGCCAGAATACTGGAGTAGGTAGCCTTTCCCTTCTCCAGGGGATCTTCCCAACCCAGGGATCGAACCGGGGTCTTCTGAATTGCAGGCAGATTCTTTACCAGCTGAGCTTTACCAGGGAAGCCCCTGGAAACCATTGACTTGGAGCTAAAAATCCACTGAATCATGAGTGTACAAACTTCTCCAGTACATTTTCCTCGGGTCTTTCTCAGGATAGGCCCAGATTTTGTACCTGTGACTCTGGATTGTGGAGAAATATGAGCAGCCTGATTTTTGACCTTTACCCTGAAGCTGCAGTTACATGTGAGACTTTCCCTGTAGTCCAACTCTGCAACCCCTGCCTTTGTTATTACCTTCTCCTCCAAAATACACACAAACCCTAGCTTATAAGGGAGAAAAGACCAGGATCACAGCTGGAATAGCAGCCTAGGCCCTGGAGTTGAAGGGGAGCATCTCTTCAAAAAAGGGTAAACGTGTCTCAATTTTGCTAGAGGCAGAAGCCCAGCTGGTGTCTCTCCTCCTTACCAGGGGCTGGGAGACCCCCTGAGAGAGCTGATGGAGACCAGAGGAACTTCAGGGCAGGCCTGATCTCCATGGGCTCAGTGGGTACCCTATAGCAAGGTGAGCCTGAGAGTCAGGCTTGAGCAGACATGCAGAAATTCATGCCTGAATCTCGAGAGGCAACAAGTTACTTACCTGTGGGTGTCTCTTCCTAAGGCTCCAGAAAACCATACTGATGGGTTCTACGTCATGTACCATGTCACAGCAGCACACTTGTCCATGAGCATGAGCCAACACAGACATGTCAAACAGGAGAGACAACGCTAACCATCACACAAATAAAATGGAACATTATAACTGTAGGCAGCACTATGCAGGAGAGGTCCACAGTGCTATGCGAGTGCATATCAGGGTATCTGACCCAGATATGGAAGGCTTCCTATGAGGACTCATTGAAGAAAAAAATGAGGATATTTAGCTAGAGTCAGAAAAATCTTTTGAGGCACCAGGCATAACTGCTATTTTCTAATCTAAGGCTGCCAAGCAAGAGGCGGATAGGACTTGTCCTGGGAGATATCAGAATATAGGGGAAGCTATAGAGAGTTAATGTTAGGTCACCTAGAAAGCTTGCCAACTACATAATGGTCATGGTGTGTGCTAGTTGAGAATTCTTGGGGCCACACTCTATGTTCAGTTCTATGCATGTAATATCTCATTTACTCTTCACTACAACTCTATGTTAAGCTTCCCAGGTAGGCCAGTGGTAAAGAATCCACCTGCCAATACAGGAGATGTGAGTTTGATCCCTGGGGTGGAAGATTTCCTAGAGAAGGAAATGGCAACCCATTCCAGTATTCTTACCTGGAGAATCCCATGGACAGAGGACCCTGGAGGGCCACAGTCCATGGGGTCATAAAAGTCGGATATGACTTAGCGACTAAACCACAACAGCGCTATGTTATAAATTTATATTTCTCTTCCTTTTTCAGATGACCAAACTGAAACATAGAGGTGAAGCGACTGTCTGAGGTTGCCTAGTAGTGAGTGGGAGAGCTGGGATTTGAACCCAGGTCATCTGGCTCTAGAGCTGGGTTCTAAACTACTGTTCTCTATGGGGTTGGTGTGGGTATTCAAATTTGGGCCAGTAGACCTAGAGAGGATTCAGGAAATAGTGGAAATCCTTGGCCTTTAATGTCCCATGTAGCCTAGAAAATACCCTGCTTCCTCTTCCAGCACCATCAAAAGAGACAGCTTTACTGCTCGTCTCTTTGACATCCACAAGCAAGTCTTAAAAGAAGGCATTGCCCAGGTAACCATTCTCCATTCACCCTGGTCTGAGATGAGACCTGCCCTTCCCATTTCTCTCTCTCTCTCTTTACCAGAAAAATTTGGCCTAGTCACTGAGCTCATGGGAATCTGCCTCTCATCGGTCCCCATGGAGTTTATACATTAGTAGCCAAATCCTGGGATGACCAGAAGAATGATTCCACTGGGTGTGGGAGTGTTAGCTGGCCCCTCTAATCTCTGTGTACAATTCACGGTACCTTTCAGCTCTGTGGCTAGGCCCTCGGGGTCAGCCCCTGGGCAAATGTCCTAAGCCTTCAGTTTTTCCCCTAGACCGTGTTCCTGGGCTTGAATCGCTCAGACTACATGTTCCAGTGCAATCCGGATGGCTCCGCAGCCCTGAAACAGATTGAAATCAACACCGTCTCTGCCAGCTTTGGGGGCCTAGCCTCCCGGACCCCAGCTGTGCATCGGTGAGTCCCTTGGGCAGTCCTGGGCACACAGGTGAGGTGTCAGCCTGATGAGCCTACAATCACAGGTGGGGGCAGGATCTCCAAGACTGACTGTACCCTCCTCGGCCTTGGGTCATGTGTTTCCACCTCACAACACAGTTTCCACTTGTAATTAGGTCTTGGTATGTCAGAGAGAGGAGGGACTTTGTGATTCATCTCATCCTGCCCCCTCTTTGTGTAAGTCACTGTTCCAGGCAGAAGAAACAATATCTGTGAGGGCCCTGAGGTAAGAAAGAGACCTGAAAGGAGGTCAGAGTCCAAGGCAGAGAGGGAACAGGGGCTTCCCTTTTGAAGGCTGGACCCTAGTAGCATCCACATCTAGTCAGTAGTAATGCTCTAGGTTTCTGTGATTCCAGTCTGTAGCAGGATTCCAGATAGCATGTGGGGCTCAGGGAAAGGGGCTTCAGTTCATTGGGAGGCTGGTGTGGAGTGGAAACAGAGGGTCTCAGGGCTCCTCTGGTGTGTACACCAGCTGCCAGGCTTAGGGCAGCCCAGCACATTCCAGCCTGAGGTGGATCCTCCGAGGGCATCACGATAGTATGTTTCTTAGTGCTCAGCTGATTCTCAAAGTAATCTTCCGGTAAATGTCTATGAGTCACAAGCTGAAGAGTCTTCAAGGTCCATCTAATTGCTAAGACATCTCTTTTTCAACAGACATGTTCTCAGTGTCCTGGGTAAGACCAAAGAAGCTGCCAAGATCCTCTTCAATAATCCCAGCAAGGGACTGGCCATGGGGATTGCCAAAGCCTGGGAGCTCTACGGCTCAGCCAAGTAAGGGAAAGAAGTGGCAACAGAATCTTGCTTTAGATTCAGCACTCATGGATACAGTAACTTCTTTGCCTGACATCATTAGGAAATGAGGGAATTTTTCTTGAAACAGAAGCTTACACTTTGGCATGTCAAAATTATTTTACTGGAATTTTGGTCTTCTTAAGTAAGAGGTGATATAATTTAATCTTTGATGATAACTTTAATCTTTTCTTGTTGGCTCCAGGTCATTCATTATGACTGTCACTGACTACATCTTGATGTAAGGCAAAGCTGCTGCTTAGAGCGAGAGGTGTGAGAGGCTGTTTGCCTGTGCTAATAACCCAGCTATTAGGCTTTAAGCTCTTATTCATTATCTTCATGGTTTTTCTGTCTGTCTCCCCAATAACAGCTCTTACTTCTTATTGCTGTCATTGGGCTTGAATTTAGAATCCTCCACTCCCATTCTTATACCTCCTTCTAAGAGGAATGGTCCCATAGGATAGACTGAAAAACTGAGGTGCAAGCATTTGTAGAGCAGATGAATTTTTGTCAATTATCTCATACTTTTTTTTTAGCTTTTACCTTTACTACTTTATTAAAATATTTCTTTTTGAGTTGACTCAATTTTTATTTTTTTATTTTTTTAAATTTAATTTTATTTTTTATATTATTACTTTTTTTTTACTTTACAATATTGGTTTTGCCATACATCAACATGCAGCCGCATGGGCATACACACTGAGGGAACCAGAATTGAAAGATACATGTGTACCCCAATGTTCATCACAGCACTGTTTATAATAGCCAGGACATGGAAGCAACCTAGATGTCCATCAGCAGATGAATGGATAAGAAAGCTGTGGTACATATACACAATGGAGTATTACTCAGCCATTAAAAAGAATACATTTGAATCAGTTCTAATGAGGTGGATGAAACTGGAGCCTATTATACAGAGTGAAGTAAGCCAGAAAGATAAACACCAATATAGTATACTAACGCATATATATGGAATTTAGAAAGATGGTAATGATAACCCTGTATATGAGACAGCAAAAGAGACACTGATATATAGAACAGCCTTTTGGACTCTGTGGGAGAGTGGGGAGGGATGATTGGGGAGAATGGCATTAAAACATGTATAATATCTCATACTTTTTAAAAAGAATTTTAAAAAATTAAGCCTGGAAAATGAATTGTGATTTCAATTTAGACATTTATTCGAACACTTTCAAAATACAATGTCTGTGGTTAGAATGAGTAGGGATAAGAAGAGATGATTCTTAATATAAAGGTTGGCAACTACGACCTATGTTGGCAACCTCTTACCTATAAATGGGGAAATCAGGGCCCAAGGGAAGAAACTGGCTTATCCAAGGGTGTACCATAGGTCCCTGGCAGGACTGGGAGTCAGGGTGCCCACTCCCAGTCAAGCTCCTGCCACTTCGCCTTCCTTAGCTGAACACTCTCCCCGTCCTGCTCCCAGCAGACTATCAGAACTAAAGGCAGGAAGAGGTAGAATGTTTTTGAGTCTGAGTCCCATTATTTGGCAGGGGGCAGGCTGACTTCTGGAGAAGGAAATGGCAACCCACTCCAGTGTTCTTGCCTGGAGAATCCCAGGGACGGGGGAGCATGGTGGGCTGCCGTCTGTGGGGTCGCATAGAGTCGGACACGACTGAAGTGACTTAGCAGCAGCAGAGCAGGCTGACTTCATTAACCAGAGCATGCAGTTCCACTTTAACCTACAGCTTCCCTCCTCCGCCTGTTCTTGGAGGTGGGCCAGCCTGGGCCAAGTGCCACATTCCCACCCATGAGCAGAGCAGATCAGGCTACAAAGTTAAGAGCAAGGTCATTGGCCCTTAGGACTCTCTCCAGGCAAGATGGCTTCTGAAAGCACCCAGCTTGTCTCTCAGACACCCAACTCAAAGCCAAGACTCAGCTTAATATCAGGTCTGAAGTCAAGAGATTTCAGGCCGACTAGGAGAGGGGTCATAGCAGGACCTGTGTTTTAGCTAAGTGGAGAAGAGTTAGGCAAAGTGTAGCCCAAGAGGTTTAGCTGAGGGAGAGAGAAGCAGAGACAGACAGACAGAGGCCAAGTACAGTAGGTCAGAAATCCACATTTAGAATCCTAAGCCAAGTCTGCCTACTCTTCAAGAGTCTTAGCAAGAAGCCTTGGGCACAGAGCAGTACAGCTACAGCAAAAATGGAGTTTGGTACTGCTAAGCATTGGCCCTAAGAGAGTCTGGCTGGAACTGGACCTGTCTTTGACAACTGAAAATAGCTTGATTGGTAATCAAACAGACAATTCTTTGGCAGTACCATTTTCCTGAGTCCTTGAGCTCTTGTTCTTTTAAGAAACATGTGGATAAGCAGAAAGGAAGAGACCAGGTAAGCCCCAATGATCCTGTTAATACTGTGGGGCCAAACATGGCCCCACGTGCAACACAGAAATGTTGGGAGGCCCCGGGAAACAAGGCCTTATTCATAATTTGCTCTTTAGAGTTTCTATAGGATTCTGCTGAGCTATTCTAGTGTTTTATTCAAGAACCACACACTGTTTTATGTTTCACAATCTAGTAATAGGGTCTTGTTTTATTATATGTTTCACAGTCTAATAATAGGGTCATTAAGCCCCAAACCCCATTATTCTCTTACAAAATATTCTTCTGAAGTTCCATGGACAGAGGAGCCTGGTGGGCTATAGCCCATGGGGTCACAAAAGAGTCAGACACGGCTTAGCTACTAAACAACAACTCTTACCTCTTTACTCATCCAGAAGATTTTAGAATCATTATGTTAAATTCTAAGAAAAAGCCCTCTTGGGTTTTTGAGATGGTTTTAAGTCTAAATTTTAACTTGCACAGAACATTGACATTACTACATCTGCCTACTGGAGAAGGAGCAAAGAGATCTCCCTTGTTTCACGTTTTCTACTTTCAGGAAATAATGTGTTGTAGCCTCAGGTATCTGTGCCTGAGGCCGTCCTGAGATGAGAGAATGTCTACTGTTTCAGGGAAGCTGTGCTCTCATTCTCAGTGCTGAGGGGGGTGGGATGGGGTCACCTGGGGCCACACGTGTTCTTTCCCCAGTGCTCAGGTGCTACTGATTGCTCAAGAGAAGGAAAGGAACATATTTGACCAGCGTGCCATAGAGAATGAGCTACTGGCCAGGTAAGTAAAGGAGGGGAGACCTGCATGTGTGTGGCCCCTGGGTTGCAGAGAGCCAGTCAGAACAGAGCAGCCAGTCTCTCTAACCCTTGCCCTTCGTTCTCAGGAATATCCATGTAATCCGACGAAGGTTCGAAGATGTCTCTGAAAAGGGGTCTCTAGACCAAGACCGAAGACTATTTATGTAAGTGTCCAAGGAGCATTCCCAAGGATCCAGTAGAGGGCTAATTTGGGAAACTCATCCTGCCGCCCTCTTCCCCTTAACGACCCTTTCTTCTGGGAGATATGATGGCTTGCTTCCTTCTCTCTGAATTTTAGGGCAAATACTGAAAATATCCCACCATCCCAGGCAGTTTTGGAGAAGCCTAGTTCTGCTTCTGGAGGGTTGTATCAGAGCTATTGACATTCTGGATAGCCTCGTTTTTCATATGCCTCTGGGCTCCTCAAAGTTTTCTTGCCCTTCTTGGCTAGTCAAGTCGGACGTGGGCAATTGGGTTGGTGGTCAAGGAGGAAGAGGAGTAGCCAGCTCATTCTTTGATTGGTTCTGGGAGTTGCTTCTCTGAGGTCACAGGCAAGACTTCAAGGGGCCTGGATTTGTGCTCTAAGCCAGGCCCCATGCTTCCCTTTATGGGCCACCACCAGGTGACTTGACTTTATATTTTTAATTTTTTAAAGATTGATATTTATTTTATTGTTAGCTAAGCTGGGTCTTTTGTTGCTGTTCGCAGGCTTTCTCTAGTTGCAGCAAGTGGGGGCTGCTATTCATTGCTGTGCTCAGGCTTCTCACTGCAGTGGCTTTTCTTATGGTGGAGCATGGGCTCTATGGTGTGTGTGTAAGATCTTCCCGGACCAGGGATTGAAACCCTGTTCCTTGCATTGGCAGGCAGGTTCTTAACCACTAGACCACAAGAGAAGTCCACCAGGTGACTTTAGTATTAATATCACATATTTAGACCTGGAAATTTGTGATTCTTAAAATTAAGAACCTCCTGGCATTTCACAATACCACTATTTTCTTTTCTTTTTTCTTCTTCCTTTTTTTTTTTTGACCATGCCATGCAGCTGGAATAATTTTAGTTCCCTGAACAGGGATCGAACCCCAGGCCCTTGTCAGTGAGAACACCATGTCCTAGCCACAGGGCTGCCAGGGAATTCACACTTAACTGTTTTCAAAATGTGCTTTTATCTTAACAAAACAAAGTCATTAATTTACTTTCCAGATATATCAAACAATATCAAATAAAGAAAAGGGGAAGAAGTTCCAAAATACAGTCTGTGGCTTAACTAGATTCGTATTTTGCATCTGCCCACCCTCACCCCGCTACCATTTAAAAAAACCTCAGCCTGGTTTCAGCTACTTTAAAGCAGAGACATTACTTTGCCAACAAAGGTTCATCTAGTCAAGGCTATGGTTTTTCCTGTGGTCATGTTATGGATGTGAGAGTTGGACTGTGAAGAAGGCTGAGCGCCAAAGAATTGATGCTTTTGAACTGTGGTATTGGAGAAGACTCTTGAGAGTCCCTTGGACTGCAAGGAGATCCAACCAGTCCATTCTGAAAGAGATCAGCCCTGGGATTTCTTTGGAAGGAATGATGCTAAAGCTGAAACTCCAGTACTTTGGCCACCTCCTGCGAAGAGTTGACTCATTGGAAAAGACTCTGATGCTGGGAGGGATTGGGGGCAGGAGGAGAAGGGGACGACAGAGGATGAGATGGCTGGATGGCATCACTGACTCGATGGACGTGAGTCTGAGTGAACTCCGGGAGTTGGTGATGGACAGGGAGGCCTGGTGTGCTGAGATTCATGGGGTCGCAAAGAGTCGGACACGACTGAGCAACTGAACTGAACTGAACTGAACTGAAGCAGTGTAAATACAAGTGTGATTTGCTAGCAATATGATTCTGCTGCTCAGTAATTTTGAGCCCACTTTTTCAAAGTTTACCTAATTTGATTCTGGTCACCTTCTTTTTTTTTTTTTTCCCCTGCAGCCTTCCTAGAATGACTCTAGATCTGGAATTATTGGAGAGCATTTCCCCTTCCAGTTTTTAGTGGAAGCACTGATGGTGTGGGTGTTTACTTCATGCTTCCAATGAATCCCTGTTCAGGCCACCCCCATGGGCTGACTTTCAAAGAAGTCAAAGGTGTTTTGATGCAGCTTGAAGCAGACTGAACCACTGAACACATCAGTTTTCGTTTAACAGCAGCTTTCTCCATCCTGTCTTCTAGGGACGGCCGGGAGATTGCTGTGGTTTACTTCCGGGATGGCTACATGCCAGGCCATTACAGCCTACAGGTTGGTGCTTTCCATTAGCCCACTCTCTGCCTCCTGGGACCCACCATTGGGACCCACACAAGGATCATAACAACCTGGGTTTTTCTCTGGGCCCTGGCTTCAGTTCTTCCTTGGGGAACTTCCTCTCCTCCCACAAGCTTTTTGCTACTTCTCACTCCCTAAACACACACACCATCTGCCAGAATCTAAATCCTCCCGAATCCACAACGCTTCAGCCATTCACCTTAGTTTCTAGGGTTATGCTGGTAAATATGTAACCATAATCTCTCTGGGGAGGCACGCCCTTATTTATAGCATTTGCTGATTTCTGTTGTAACTACTTCCATCATGACCAATTTCAAAGCTACCCAACTTAACATCTCCGAACAGAATTGGGAAGAGATGGGCCCAATCAGCTCTCACTAGCCAATGCAAACCAGTTTCACTGCACCATTGACCAGTTCCTTCTTGCCAGCTCTTTTTTCTCTTTTATCTGCATCCAAAAGTTTTTATCTGCTGTCCATTCATACTAAGGACACTAATGATATCACCTTAGCTTACTATCTTACCATGTAGTTTCAAAATTGCATTCCACGTCTACTGTTTCATTTAATCCTTATACCGTATGAGGTGTATAATTATCCCCATTATATAGATGGAGAAACTAAGATTTGTAGGGGCTTATCTAAGGTCCCACAGGGAGCTCCCAGACTTTCTGACTCTCAGTCCAGTGTCTTTCCTAGCATATCACTCTCTTCCTCCTGCCCCTGATCCACAGCATGGAGAAGCTAATAGGAAGCCCTTCTTTCAGTTGGGAGAAGGTAAAGGAGAAAATAAGTTAGAAAATACCATGAGCAGTAGTCTGGGGATCCTGAGCGTTTGACTCCACCTTTGGGTGACCACGGGCAGGATCCTGCATCTTTCTGGGCTCAGTTTCTGTAAACTGAGGGGACTATACTAGAAAACTGAGGGAGGTCCTTCCAGATCTATAATTCTTTGAGTGTAAGATCCTCTCTGAGGCCCAGCCTGTACAGGGAGCAGCTCCACAGAGGTGGCAGCTCTATAGAAGGTCCTTTCCTCTAGAAAGTGGTTAGTGGTAAGAACTTGCTGACTAGAGAAGAGAGAAACTGTCTATTGGGAAAAATGGATCCAGATTCTAGGATAAGGGGCTTGAGGGAAAGGGCCAAAGAAAACTTTATTTAGAGTTAACAGGAAGGAAATTAATGCGCAAGGAGAACATTTTTAGGGAACTGAGAAACTCAGACCAGGTTTAGACATGGAGACAAATCCACTAGGCTTAGTGACTTGCTAGCAGATGGTGAGCAAGCCCCCTGCTCATCTCTGAGTTTTGCTTTCCCTCCTTTCCACACGGGGTACTTCCCTGGGTTTATCTCCGACATGCAGGGTACCTTTAGCTCTACCCAGAACACTAGCTTAGTTGTTAAGTGTCTGCGGTTATTGATGAAGACCAGGCAGAGGTGCTGCAGGTGAACATCAGAGGAGGGACATCACATGTGGGGGTGAGAGTGGCATGGGGTGGTGGTGTTGCTCTTTTGGCTTTGGCCCTGATCCTGCTGTGGGCAGTTTGTTGTGGCCTGGAGTCAAGGACAGACTGTCTCTCTGGTGCCCTAGAAGAGGGGCTAGAGTGGGGGAGTGGGGCATGGCCCTCTGATGTTTCCCTGCCTCTCACACCCTGAACTCCTGGCCCACCAGAGTGCTCGTCCTGCGATTATTCACCTGCAGACCTTTGCTCGTATTACTTTGTTAACCCGAGTGCCTCTTCCCTGTTGAGTCTCACCTGTCACTCTCCCTGTTCTCTCAGATTTCCCCTCGTTAAACAGCAATATATTTACTGAGCACCTGCAAAGCTTCAGGCGTTGTGTTAAACACTGGGGATACAACAGGAAATGAGAGCCAGACAAGAGTCCAGTTCCTGTGGAGCTCACAGTGTGCTCAGGGGGATGGTTATCAGAAAGCAAACAAAAGTAGAAAAAGTTTTTGTTCTTTTTTTTCCTAGCTGGGGGAAACAACAGGGTGAAACAATAGAGAATTATGGAGAAATCATATTAAATAGGGTGGTTTGAGAAGGTGACTTTGAGCCAAGACTTAAGGATGAAAAGGATCCACCCATCCATTAGAAAAGCCAAAATGACAAGAATCCCAGGCGGAGGGAAATGCAGCAAATGCAGGCCCTGAGGTAGACATGACATTTGTGTCTGAGAACGGACAGACCTGTCTGGCTGGAAGGTGGAAGCGGGGTGAAGGGATGGCCTGGAATGAAGTTGAAACGGAGATAAGAAATGTATCTTTACAGGATCCCCTTCCAGGACAAGAACAGCAGTTTGTATTTTATTTGTAGTACAACAGGAAGCTGAGCTCATCAACAAGTGTCTCCTCCCCTTTCAAGCCTCCTCATCCTCTGTTCACCCTTTCACCTTTTGTCATTTCCCCTTTTAGTCACGTGTCATCGTGCTAGGCTGTGAGCTCCCCAAGGGCAAGAACCCTGCATGTTAGGAGGAGGCCACACCTGCCTCACAAGTGTGTTACAAGGGCCGTGGGAGGTGATGCCTGTGAGGATACCTGGCACCTGATAGATGGTCATTAAAGGTCAGCCAAAGTCAAAGTAGAATTCCATTTGGTTTCTTCACTCTGCAGAACTGGGAAGCACGCCTGCTCCTGGAGAGGTCATGTGCTGTCAAGTGCCCGGATATTGCCACCCAGCTGGCCGGGACCAAGAAGGTGCAGCAGGAGCTGAGCAGAGTGGGCGTGCTGGAGTCCTTTCTCCCAGGGCAGCCTGAGGCTGTGGCCCGCCTCCGTGCCACCTTTGCTGGCCTCTACTCACTAGACCTGGTGCGTGGACAGCCCACTTCTCCCGGCTCAGGCCTCCTCAGTATTGGGGACCCAGAGCCCAATGTGTTGGGGAGGCTGGAGCTGGCGCTGGGCTGGACTTGAGTCAGTGATGCTCTGAGGTCCCCTGGAACCCTGGGAAGCGGGGCTGGAATCCACTGTAAGCTCCCTCAGCAAAGATGGAAATGGGGATGCTAACCAGGGAATGGGGCTGAGGTAGACAGCAAGAACTGAGGAGTATCTCTACCTGCTTTTCAGGCCTCGGGCTGCTCCTGAACTGTTGCCAGAGAAACCTAGTACTCCCTGATAGAGGGGGGTTCACTGGGGTTGTCTTGTTCCGATAGTAGCATCCAGCCTAAGGGGCTTTATGGCTCTTCCTCTGATGCTGCTCTGCACAACCGGCAGGACCTTGGCTCTGTGCTCTTGGCCTTAGATGCTAGTGACTACTCTCTTGCCTCCTACCAGGGTGAAGAAGGGGACCAGGCTATCACCAAGGCCATTGCTGCTCCTAGCTGCTTTGTGCTAAAGCCTCAAAGAGAGGGTGGAGGTAAGTGGTGCCCCCTTTGTGGGGCTGCAGCCCCTGTGAAGGGGCTTGCAGGAGGTCACCAGTGCTGACCTGCACTTGCTGTGAAAACAGTTCCAGGCTCCAGGGGACATGAGAGGAACTGACACAGGTTTCCCACCTTGGACAGTGTCATGGGAGACCTTGTGATCACGTGCTGTGGAGCACAAGAGAATGTGTGAGGCAAACGTGATGGCCTCTGCACTACAGAAACACCCAAGCACCACAGAATGTGATTAACCAGCACTGGAGGGTGTGAGCAAGTATAGTCTGAGGTGCCCGTGGGGGCACAGGAAGGGGCATATCAGGAGGTTGGATACCTTCCTGCCTGGTTTGAACTCTTTGAGGGCAGGGATCATATCTGCCTCATGGATCCAGAGATATTTTTTTTTCTTGGCCTTAAGGGTTAGGTAGGCATCACAGGTAGAAAAGGGGGAAGAGCATTCCATACAGAAGGAGCAACCTCAGGCATAGGCTTCCACTGGTCCATGGAAGTGTGGTATGTTTGGAGGTTAGTAAGTTAACTGCTGAGGCTGGAGTGCAGTGTGGGAGGTGGGAGAGGGAATGATTTGGTTTGGAAAAGATGGCTTGGGACCTGATTATAAAGGATGTTGAATATACATAGGAAATTGGGCTTTATCCTATGGGTGGTGGGAAGCCATTAGCAAGTTTAAAGGAGGGGAGGGACACATGATGAATCCGTGTTTCAGCCATGGTAGAGCACATCCTGAAATGTGGGGAGACATTGGTGGTGGAGAGACCATAGAGGAGGCAGGTATAGTTGTCCAGAAGAGCAATGCAGAAGGCTGGGCCAGAGCTTGTGACGGTGTGGAGTACAGACTGAGGAGCCATGTCTGAGTTAGTGACAGGTAATGGACAGGGAGGACATCAGTGACTCGGGAATGCCTTTCACTTGATTGGGTGTAGAAGGGCCCAGGAGGAGCAGACCCAGGCAGAAGTAATGAGCTCTGTTCAGACATGCTGAGTTGGATTTGGTAGCCCTGGGATATCTGTGATGTTTAGAGCAGGGAGCTTTAGCTAAAGATTTGGGAGTTAACAAGTTATAGGCTATAGATGAAGCCTTGGAAGAGATCTCCCTGAAAAAGAGTGTGTACACGGAGGAGAGATCAAGGGTAGAGGAATGATTCCTTGGAAACCCCAACATTTAAGAGGGGCAGGAGCCAGTCAGGGAGGCTGAGAAGGAACAGCCATAGTCAGGTAAGAGGAGAACCAGGGCAGGATGGTATGGTGGGAGGTGTGTCTGCTTTTGTAAGAGCTCTCCTGTTAAGGTGACATTTTCCTCCTTGGAGAACAAGCCTGCCCTGGGTTCACTGAGCTGCTGTCAGGAACTGATGCTCTTGACTTGCCCACATGGCCCTAGAAGTGGGAGTACAGGGTAGAGAAGGTGGGCAGAGGGTCCAGGGTGACTGGTTAGTGAAATTGCAGGTAACAACCTATACGGGGAGGAGATGGTACAAGCCCTGGAGCGGCTGAAGGACAGTGAGGAGAGAGCCTCCTACATCCTCATGGAGAAGATCGAACCCGAGCCTTTTAGGAATTGTCTACTACGACCCGGCAGCCCTGCCCGAGTGATCCAATGCATTTCAGAGCTGGGCATCTTCGGGGTCTATGTCAGGTGAGCCAAGCAACATGTTTCCTTATGTAGTAAATGAGGCCAAGGACCTAAGATCTGCCTACCTCACAAGGCTATCAAATGAAGTCCAGATGACAAGTGCTTTGCAACTATAAAGGAAATTCCAAGTGATATCAAGATGGCTAACAATATAACCCTGGACTAGGAGACCCCAGGGAAGAAAAGTTTAGGTCCAGTCCCAGGGCACCTGGGATGCTGTGGCTTTGAAAAGCTGAGTGGCCCCTGGGCTTGGACTTGAACACTAAAGAATCAGGAAGAAGACAGCTGGAGAATTTGTAAGAACAGTTTCTGGTCCCTCATTATCACTTCCTGCAAAATACTCACTCCAAGAACAGAGCAAGGAAGGAATGCCAGATCCTACCATGCTCCCCACCAGAGCCTGCCCTCTCTATAATCTTCCCCTCCAACCATTCCACTTACAGCATCTCTGCCTGCCAATTCCTCCCCACCCCCTACCGCCATCTTGAGAGAGAGTTAGAGAAGGAAACTTAGAGCTACAGAAGATGAAATGTGAGCCTGGCGTCATGCTAAATGCTTTTCTGATTTTCTTTAAACCTTGTCACGATCTTAAAAAGTGAGAGGTATTATCCCTGTTTTAAATTGAGGAAATTGATATTTGGAAAGGCTGAGTAACTTGCTTCAAAGACAGAGCTAATAACATCCACGCTAGGATGCAAACCCAAATCTGATTCAGAAATCCGAGCACTGTCTCAGGTGTAGTCAGTCACCCATGTACTGCTCAGCTGGGGCCAAGGAAGGTCTTGGGTTTGAGGGCTGAGTCCAGGTGATGGAGTTGTGTGTCTCCTGCCCCCGTTTCTATAGGGAGGGAAAGACACTTGTGATGAACAAGCACGTGGGACATCTGCTTCGAACCAAAGCCATCGAGCACGCAGATGGCGGTGTGGCGGCTGGAGTGGCAGTCCTGGACAACCCGTACCCTGTGTGAGGGCACAGCCGGGCCCGCCCGACTGCACTGCAAAGACCTTCCACCCTTGACAGTCATTCCTCGCCGGCCCTCCCCTTACCTTGTGAAGGCTGCTCTCTTCTAGAGATTTCCAGGGTCTTCAGGGAAGGGCAGATGCTGGGCACCTTCCCCCCTCCCCCCCTACCCGCCCCCCAGCTTTCCCTTCTGAGAACCAGAAAAGCTGTGTTTCCCTTAAGTGTGATCTAGAGGCCCCTAAATCCTCAGGGTGTGGATACAGCTGAAAGGAAGCTGATTTGAGGTCAGGGTCCATAACCTTGCCACCCTCCTGTTAGCCTCTTGTCAGCCTTTCCAGCAGGTTCTGGACCTGGGCTAGGACTGAGGGTAGGAGGAAAAGGGTATGGGCACAGCCTTTCCCACCTCTGCCTTAAATAAAACTACTTGGCTGATTCTGTGATTTCTTTGTTTGTACATTTACGGGAGGGAGAAGCTATAATCCTAGTCAGCCCACTTCAGATAGATTGGAGCAGGGGAAGGAACTCGCTATAATCAGTTTCCCTAGCTCCAGATCCTATGGATAGGACCCTGAAATCTCAGTCCTTAGTCACTCACTAATGCTCCCAGGATCACAGGGAAGAGAGACGGTCTCTAGCAGAGCGAGCAACCATGATCGAGCATTACAGTTATGATGTGGCTTTAGTTGCTTTCCTGCTTAGCTCAAGAATTTGTCAAAGGGCCTGGAAGCCCTGGTGAAAATGAAAGTGTAGGTTGCTTAGTCGTGTCTGACTCTTTGCGACCCCATGGACTGTCAGGCTCCTCTGTCCATGGGATTCTCCAGGCAAGAATACTGGGTTGCCATTCCCTTCCCAGGGATCTTCCTGACCCAGGGATCGAACCTGGGTCTCCAGCATTGCCCTGCCTAGTGCTGCCTAGACCCAAAATTCTGGAAGGAATATTGGGGTATTCCTGAGGAAAATCACTCCCTTCCCATCCCCCACACAAATCAGAGCAGCCAGTAAGTATGCACCGTGTAAGACTGAGAAAGCAAGTCACCACCTTCATGAAGTCACAGACTTTATTCCTACAACCACAGGGCCTGAGTACAACTTGGGTAGGAAAAAGAGCTTCATCTGAGAACATCTCTCATGAGCAAGACTGTTCAGGGGGCTGGGAACAGAGGACAAGAAAAGTGAGCTCCTCTGGTCCTGGCAGCATAACACAGGTATTCCTTCAAGGACACAAATGATCTGAAAGCCCTCCGGAAACTGAGGCTGCCTGCAGAGCCCCTGGAACAGATGGCAGACAGGCACTGCCATCCGGTACAAAAGGGAATTCAGACGCACAAGAGAAGCAACAAAACGTTTTAAAAATAATCATTCTTCCAGGACTCACAAACAGGCATTTCTCGGGCAAGTGCATGCCCAAGATAAGTACTGGTGCTTCCTGAGAGAGATGACATAGGATTAGAGTTGCTTCCCTGTTTCAGTCCATGCCCTCATTTGCCCACTGAACACTTGGGTTTGGGACATGACCTTCAGGTCCCTTCAGGGCTCCAAGGGCTCTTTGCAGTCTAGGGGCACAGCCTGAGGCTGACCTGGGCCCTCTCGCATCTGCCTGGTGGTCGCAGGAAGTTGCCTCCACCCAGAAGCAAAGATGGTCCTCGGTCCCAGACAGCTGGACAAGGGAAGTGTTGTGGGTCAGCACTGGCCCTCAGCACTCCTGGATGGGGGTAGGGAGGGTGGGCAAAACTTTGGAAAGCCAAGCAGGGGGTAATCCTGGGTTCCAGGCAGGATCTTATTCATTGGATGGTCAAGCAGCGGTGGCTGAAGAGCTGGGTGATGATGGATGGGTCGACTACAGTGGACGTGTCCCCCAGGTCGTGGTCATTCTGAGCGATCTTCCGAAGCACCCGCCTCATGATTTTCCCTGGGGGTCCACACGCTTCTGGTTACCTGGTGACAACACACTGACCCACCGGCCCTGCCAAAAGCTTCCATCCACGATACTACCCCTAGTGGGCCTTGGCCCATCCAATCCCAATCCCTAGAGGCCTCTGAACATACCTGAGCGAGTTTTAGGCAATCCAGGTGCATTCTGGATGTAATCCGGTGTGGCAATGGGGCCAATCTTTCTCTAACTGTAACCAACAAATCATTACACATTTTCCAGTACCCTTAGCCAGGCTGCCCAAAACCAAGGCAGAGATGGCTTTGTTCCCAACCTAATCATTCTCAGGCTCACTTTTTGTCTTTCTCTCTTTTTACACATTGTCTCTTTACTCTCTCATTGTATATTAATTCACCCTCATGGAACTCAAGCTCTAGAATCAGCCTGCTAGAGTTGAAATTCACTTTACTTGCAGTGTGGCCTCGAACCAGTGATTTATTCCTAAATTCTCTGAGCCTCAATTTCTTCATCTTTAGAAGGAGAGTAACAATAGGATCTATTTCATGGAGGTGTGTGCTCTCAGTTGTTCAGTTGTGTCCAGCTCTTTGTGACCCCATGGACTGTAGCCCATCAGGCTCCTCTGTTCATGGAGTTTTCCAGGCAAGAATACTGGAGTGGGTTGCCATTTCCTACTCCAGGGGATCTTTGTGACCCAGGGATCGAACCCATGTCTTCTGCATCTCCTGCATTGGCAGGCAGATTCTTTACCACTGTGCCACCTGGGAAGCTTCATGGAGGTGACTAGAGATTAAATGTATTAATGCATTTAAAATGCTTAGTTCAGTGGCACAAAGAAAGAATTCTACAAATGTCAATCATTATTAGCATGATGGAGACTGAGTGGGAAGAGGGCAGTCGGCCCCTGGGATCTGTTTGTGGTTTGAGAAACTAGCTCACTACAGCCCCTCCCCAACAACCTGCTGTGGTGACTGGGCCATCAGGACAGACCTGGCAATCCCTGCCCAGGGAAGCTCCTTACTCTGCTTCTTGAGCTCCTCAGTGAGAGCTGGGCTGAAGATGTGGCCATCGCACAAGGTGACAAAGCAGTAGAGGCATTCGCCCTTCACAGGATGAGGGTGTCCAACCACGGCTGCCTCTGCAACAGCCTTGTGTTCCACGAGTGCTGACTCCACCTCTGCCGTGCTCAGCAGGTGTCCTTGTCAAGGGAAAGGAAGTTGCCATGAGAGAGACCCCAGCCCTGTTCCATCTGTGCCAATAAGGCAGTCCCGGTCTGGTCAAACAGGGACAGCCTTTCATTCATTCCTCAAGGGACATTGTTGCCCACCATCCTGGTTCCTCTCCTCCCAGTGTTTATTACTCTTCAGTGTTTATTACTTCAGCCCAGAAATGAACACTGCACTCCAGGTATGGTCTGGCTCTCTTAGAAGGCTTTGGCTGTGAGTTGCTGGGCGAGCAGGGTTAATGAGAAGGGACGATGGTCCCTAGCCCTCACCAGATACGTTCAGCATGTCATCGATCCTGCCAGTGATCCAGTAATAGCCATCCTTGTCCCGCCGGCAGCCTGGGAGGGGAAAATAAATACACCACAGTAGGATACCGCAGCGATCCACATCACCAAACTGCTGTACCCATGGCAACAGCCTCCTAACAAGTCTTCCTGCTGTGCTAGCCAGGCTCCAAGACGGTCACACCAACCTCCGTCTCCTGGTATCTGTATCCCTGTGTAGTCCTTTATCTCACTGTACTAGGGTTTGTCTCCTGAGCAATCGCATTTGGCAGAGATGATAGGATGTCATTTCTGAGATAAGATTATAGAAGACACTGTGGCTTCTATCTTGGTTGCATTCTCTCTGATTATTTGCTCTGGGGTCAGCCAGCTGCCGTGTCATGAGTAGCCCTATGGAGAGGTCCATGTGGCAAGGAACTGAAGATTCCTGCCAACAGCCACATAAGTGAGCTTAGAAGTGGGTCCTCCAGGCTCAGTCAGACCTTTAGATGACTGCAGCCCCAACCACAGGTTGACTGCAACCCACAAGAAATTCTGAATAAGAACCACCAGCGGCCCACTCACAGAATCCTGATCCTCAGAAACTATGAGATAATTATTGTTTTTAGCTGCCAGGTTTGGAGTTAATTAGTATAACTAATATACTGACCTAAAGTCTATTCTCCATAAAACAAGCAAAGTTATTTTCTAAATAATATATAAATTATAATCACTTCTCTGCTTAAAAGCCTGATGGTCTCCCACCGTACACTGGAT
This sequence comes from Bos mutus, assembly GCF_027580195.1. Lineage (NCBI taxonomy): Eukaryota > Metazoa > Chordata > Mammalia > Artiodactyla > Bovidae > Bos > Bos mutus. The sequence goes on along the minus strand of NC_091629.1, from coordinate 48,562,539 downwards.
AAAATCCAAATTCCTCACCATGGCTCACAAGGCCCTGTATTATCTCCCTCTCCAACTTGATACAACATTCTTGCTGTTGCTCACTACATTCCAGCTACACAAGCTTCAGTCTGTTCATCAGACATTGCATGCTTATGTCTCTCTGGTACAGAACATTCATTTTTACTCCAGATATTCCCATACCTGGCTGCTTCTTTAGGTCTCTGGTCAAATAACACTTCAAAGAAACTTCTCACCATCCCATGTATGGTGGCTGTCCCTGCAGTATTTATTTGCTGAATTTACTGCCTGTCTGTCTTCACTAGAGAGGATGTAATGTAAACCCCATGAGAGCAGAGACCTTGCCCACCTTATTCATGGTAACATCTCCTGTGCTTAGATAAGTAGTACGTGCTCAATAAATATTTATGGAAGAATGGATTGGTGGATGGACACATGGGCAAACATAGGCTCCAGACATGGGGACGCACTTGACATGGTAATACATACTGCCATGTGCTGCCTCTCTTTCAGCCCAGCAGTGATGGAAACAAGAACATTTTCCTCATACATCAAATCTCAGCACCGTGCTGAGAGCCTTTCTGCAACACTCATTCCTGTTCTTATGGTCTTCTCTGTATCTCTGACTGGATATTACACATTGATACATAAGACACATCCCTAACCAACTCTTCTTGAAAATGAAAGGGGATGGTACATGTCTTAGTGGGAGGTGTGGGAAAGGATAGCCAAGGCTCACCATCTCCTGTCACGTAGTACCCGGGAACTTCTTAAAGTAGGTGGTCTCAAAGCGTTCGTGGTTCCCATAGACCGTGCGCATGATCCCTGGCCAAGGCTGCTTGAACACCTGGAGGATGAGGAAGTGGTAACCATCTGATACACTGTCTCACAGGAAGATAGTTACGTCTTTGCCAAACCTTAGGAGAAATAGCCTGAATGCCATTCCC